>NC_141556.1:160881168-170881168 GCF_036417535.1 Chlamydotis macqueenii
GGCAGTTAATCGGGAGCGCCGATCCTGTTTCTTCCCATATTCAAACATTTCAGCATGACGAGGCGCAGACACCCCTCGGGTGACATGCTCAGTGTCCCCATCCCCGGGAAGGAGCCACGGCTCCACGGCCCGTTTCACACCTGCGGAGGAAATCCCACGCAATTCGAAGCCAGCGGAGTTGGGGTGGGGTGCACACCCCTCAGCATCCCACTCCTGTCCCAAGTGGGCGTCCCGGCAGCTCCCCCGCCGCTGCCTGCTGCCCGCCCCGTCCGGGCTGGGGGACTGGTCGGTCGCTCCTCGCAGCAGCTCCCGGTCCCCGTTTGCTCAGGAGCAGGTGAAGCAGCCCCGCGGCACGGCCCCCCTCCCCCCTGCCCCTTCCCTGGGTGGCTCAGACAGGGCTGGCAGCCGGACACCCCCCCTCGATCTTCCCCGTCTCTGGCCGAGTGGCCACCCGGGCTGCGGCTGCCTGGGGTCGTCACCGCGCACCGCTGCACGCCCTCGCTCGACACCCCCCTCCGCCTTCCCCGCCCCTGGCCTCCCGCAGCGGCCGCCGGCCGTCCATCATCCCCGACGGGGCCCGACGCCTCGTGTTTGTCTCCCCCGTGTCTCCCCGGTGCCTCCGTGCCAGCCCCACGAAGGGGCATCCCATGGGACGGACCATGCGGACCAGGGAATTAGGGAGGCAGCGGGGGCAGAGCTCCGTGAGTCTCTGCCTGGCTCCACTCCCACTGTGGGGATCGCTGGGGGTCTCGGTGGTGCGTTCAGCATCGCGGGCTCCTCCACCACGAGGTGGAACCGACGAACCCTCCCCCGCCTCCTTCGAGTGCTGCAACCAGTGTGGGTTTAATTTATTTTCCCAGGAAAAAAAAAAAAAACAAAACCACAAACAAAACAACACAACGGGGGGGGGGGGGGGGGGTGTGAACACCCCAAAACCAAACAAAAAATAACCCAACCCAAACCATCCCTGGAAGGGAGGACACACACCTGTGGGCTCGCTCCCCCCCGGGACCTGTTGACGCTTTTCGTAGCTCAACCCAAGGCGGCAGCCTTAAAACCGAGGGAAGCGGGTCAGGAAAACCCCTCCACGGCAGACTGGCCGCGGCTCCTCGGACCCTCCGGGGCTCCCTCGAGTCCCCCGACCCCCGCATCCCCTGCCTACAGGCACTTGGGACCCCAAATCGGGCAAACCCCGAGGCGTACCCCCAGAGCCCATCGATGCTCCTGCCTGGCAGGATACCGCTCCCCCGGGGAGAGAGGGGTCTCCAGCCCCCGGCCGTGCCTCTCCCAATAAGGATTTTTCCACATTTCCAACTCCCGGTCTGACCTACCCAGCCATGGGGCTATGCTCTCGCTGGGACACTTTGGGGGACGGAGGGTGAGATCCCTTAGAGAGAGAAGAGGGGAAAAAGCTCAGAGGGGTCGGGAAGCTGCCCCGCTATTCTGCTCCGTGGGTGCTCCCCTTAAATACCTCGTATTAGACGCTCACGGGGTGAAAGGCAGGCGTCGTTCCGCACGCAGAGCTCGGGTGGAAACCTAAGATGCGGGTGAAACAAGCGATTTCAGGCTTTGATGCTCAGCTTCAAAAAGATGCCCAGCTGCATCCCGGGGACAACCCACGGAGATGGACAAGAGCCACTTTTTTTTTTTTTTTTTTCCCGAGGAGCCTCTTTTGCAAATCCCAGCCTTGGCCCCAGACTTTGGTGTTCTACTGAGCCCATTTCTTCAACGCGTGTTCCCGGGTGTCACCGGGCAAGGACATTTCCCCAAACCCTGCTGCAATTGCCCCGGACCGGCTGGTGGTTGGGCTACGGTCATTTCTTGACCAGCCCTTTCTTGACCTTGTTGCTGTAATTACTGAAGAATAAAGTTATGTTTGAAATTTGTTTTTGTGGCCTGAATGTTCTGCGTATGGGATAAACACTGCTTGCTTTTGCATCTCATCAAGCTAAATTTAGCAATTAGCAAGCCAGCATTCAAATAGCCCAGGAACCGGTATTGCTGGCCAACGTTTACTGAAGCATTTTGTATAAACAACGTCCATTCTTACATATCTGCACAAATCAAATGACGTTGTCCCATCCAGATAATTTTATAAAAAATCGGTAATGTTAATCTTGATATTTTACTGCATTTTGAACATCGTCTCAGCAATTTAAATAGAAAAAGTCCCAAATGTAATCAGAACGTAACCACATTGGGTTTATACTGGTCACAGATAAAAGACACTGGGGAAAACCCAGACCACGGTAAGGAGAATGACATCTCTACTACGGATTTCACTAGGACCAGGCTTTTACTAAACTTCTTTTTTTTTTTTTTGGTTGATCCTTTGCGATAAATTAATTAGTTTCTGGGCTCCAAACTCTTCAGAGGGTCATAAATCCTGTTGAAAACATGCTCCCTCTTGAAGTTGCACCTGGATCACTTATAGGAACATTTTTTTTAAATTCATGTAAAAGTTCCTTTCTGCTTAATAAAGTGAAAAGTTGAAGAGGATAGCAGATCACATGAAAATTTAGTCTTTCGTTTACATCTCGTGAGTATTCTTGAGAATGCTTTTTTTTTTTTCTGACATGAGCTAAGGGCGAACTTAGCTCCTGGATGACCGACTAGGACACGTTATTTGGAAACTACTGATCAAAACAATTGCTGAAGATGTATTTACAGGTTGTTGTTTTTTTTTTCTGATTTATTTGCTCTGAAATCCTCAATAGCAATTTTTATTACATCAAATGAGATGCACCTAAGGCAAGTCCCCTCTAAATGAGCCGAATATTTTACCTCTGTCTTGTAAAGAAGAAAAAGATCTCTCACTTTTGAAGGATTCAGATATAAGATAGTGAGGTTTTATGGAAAGGGTACTCTTTGTGAAGCACTGGTTTTGTAGCTATTGCTTCCATAATACTGATGAGATTTTTGTCAGTCCTCCCAAATCCACGCTTAAAATAAAACATTAATTCTCTCTTGTGCTGCCTTTCTATGAATTGAAAGGTGGGGAGCTAAGTCATCTGCTAATATATTTATTTATGATCAGCTGTGGAGAAGTAATGATAACCTCAAGTCCGCCTTAGCCAGGTATTATACTACCTCTTGACAGACCTGCCGGTAGCCTGGGAGCACACCACAAAGCTCCGACAGAGCTGAACACCCAGTAGCAAACTACTACTAGTTGCAGCTGCAAGATGAGCAGATATCCCGCCTCGCTGAACACCTCCTGTGGATGGCAGATGTTCCAGCTGACCTCCTTCCTTGGACACGCCACCCATGCTTGCTCTCTCAAGGTTTTCCATCCAGCTCTCTCAAGTTCTGGCGGATGGTTTGTTCTCGCCCTCTTCAGACTCTCAGCTGCCTCTGACACCTGCAGCCATGCTTTTCAGCATTCATTTCTCTCAGGCTTTTTTTTTTTGAGGGCATCTTTTCCAGATCTATTTCTTCTAGCTCAGTGTGACAACTTTGTCTTTTGGCTAAGTCCCAAAGACTCGCCTCTTCCACCCTTTCTTTCCCTTACCTCTCCCTTCCCTGGTGACTCTAGAGAAGAAGATGGCTTCATCTACTACCTCCACCATGATGGTACAGAATACTCCTCTTGGCTCAGGTTCTGTCTTTGTAGTCATTTTCAGAATGTCTTATCTTCATGGTTTTTAACATACCAGTGTTAATTCAGCACAGCTCAGAGTGATCCCCTAGTTTCTCAGGCTTCGAGTATTTTCTTCCGTTTTCTTCCCTTGCTTAATATTCCTACCAACATCTCTGATCCTCAGCCTTCACTTACTGTCCTTCAAACCAAACCCGGTCAAGGCTTATATAATTTGGTTTAATGTAAATTCCTTTGACAAATAACATTTGTCGATCTTCCCTCCACCCCTTTTATAACAGTGCATGGGTCTACTTCACCCCTGTGGCCGCCTCCTGCTGCACTTTCCTCCTCTGTGCCCCTTTTCTCCACACAGCTTTCAACAGTTTCAACACAATGATTGAGCTAGCATTGACAACTGCGTGCCTTACCCCATCTTATTCCTTAACTGCAGTGTGAGTATGTGTGCTTCTGCCTTTCTTGGGCTTTGGATACCATCTTCATGGTCCGTTGGTTCAGCTTTCCTCTCAAGCATCTCCAGCTTTGCCCAGTTCTGTGTGTAAGTAGCTTCCTATGAGGTGAGTTGTATAGTGTACTCCTCTTCTTCTTAAAGTTGACCTCTTGAATTGCACCAGCAAAACGCTCAACAAAATTAAGGCAGTTGGTGGGCCTCAGTGACATTAGTGACGGTTCTACCCTTTCCTTGTCCTGTTTCCATATTGGATTATCTGTTGTCTTCTATCACACGTGAGGCTTGTTCACTCTTCAGTCCCAGGGATGTATCTTAGGCTGCATGGACAGCAGAGTTGGCTGAAGAGCACAGTTTTCATTTGCCAAGGCTTAAAAGAAACATACACTCATACACATACACAATTTATTTTATAGGTATTTAGATACACCTTTAATTTCAGTTAAAAAAATGTTTTTCCACAATCTAGGTGTTTTTAGAGAAATAAACTCATTTTAAAACACAAAAATGTAATATTCCAAAATAAAATACATTGCCTCTTGCCCTTGATGAGATAACCAGTATTCTTTCATGGGTCTTCTTCAAGGCACTGTCACCAGGCAGTGGAAGCTCCCAGAACATGTGTCTGTGAGACATTTCCAGCAACCAAACTGCCTCAGGATTATGGACTCCAAGACATCACCCTAGAGCTTGGGCTCTGAATCCCAGCCCTACAGCAAGCAGTAGGGAAGATCATAAAAACCATTACAGGGAGCTTGAGTTCAGGTCAGTGTTTTCAGGGCTGAATGCCAGGGAAGGTCTATCAGAGATGGAGCTATTTTGAAGCCCCCAACATAAGAAGGACATGGGCCTGTTGGAGCTGGTCCAGAGGAGGACCACAAAGATGATCAGAGGGCTGGAGCACCTCTCCTATGAGGACAGGTTGAGAGAGTTGGGGCTGTTCAGCCTGGAGAAGAGGAGGCTCCAAGGAGACCTTCCAGTACCTACAGGGGACCTAGAGGAAAGATGGGGAGAAACTCTTTAGCGGGGCCTGTTGTGATGGGACAAAGGGTAATGGCTTTAAAATAGAGGGAGGTAGAGTCATACTTGACATCAGGAAAATTTTTTTTACAATGAGGGTGATGGAACACTGGAACACTTGGATGGGGTTCTGAGCAACCTGAACTAGTTGGAGATGTCCCTGCTCCTTGCAGGGGGGTTGGACTAAATGACCTTTAAGGGTCCCTTCCAACTGAAAGTGTTCTATGATTCTATGATTCTGTCTTCCAGGATTTCACACTAGGGACCAGTCTTCTCCAGGACACCACATAAGCTCTGTGAGGCAAATATTCATTTTACCTATGAAGATACAATAAGAAATACGCTTGCAGCATGTTTGGATAAGTGGACCACAAATGGTCCTGAAATGCAGTGTTGGCCACAGACCATGAAATGTCCATTCCCATTTCCAAGGGTAACAGGTTAAGTCAAGATTATTCTGAGTGGTTTCAAGGAATGCTGACCACAGACCTAAGTGCCACCTCAAGTCCAAGGTTATTTTGCATCCAACGGTTTGGATACAAACTCTGGGATCAAGCACAGGCTTTAGGCAAACTCAAGAAAGCAGTGAGACAGAAAGCTGAGGATGCATGAGATTCTTTTGATCGACCGATACATAAAAGAAATAGATCTGGCTCTGATCTGAATGGGAGGCCCTGCACTCACACAGCTGTGATCCTGTCACATAGTTTGGGAGTATGTATAGCGTCGACGGGTGCTGGACAGGAAGGGGAGACAGAGCTCCTTTCGGCCGTTTAAGAAATCCTCACTCATATATTCCATCACTTTGACCTTGTTTCACTTGCTCCCCCTGCTTTTTCACAACCTACACCTTGGGAGTTCTGCAGGGTAGATCCATTTTCTACCTGTAGATTTTTTACAAATCCAAACAAAGACTCTCTCAACAGTAAAGGTCACAGTAGTGAGCTCTCATTGTCACACTGTTACTCAAAGAAGGAACATTCCCATGGAAGACAGGGACCTCTGAGGAAACGCACAAGCACCATATATGAAAGTTGGACATATATGTGAATAGTAACATATGGAAATTGTTTTCATTAATATATTGGCATAAATAGCAATATTCAACTGGGATATTAACCTCATGGTTATTTCTATGGTGTGTTTGAATATAACAGTAATATAAAACAAAATACAAAAGCCTTGTCACTACGTAAATATCGTATCTGAAGACCGGGCAAACTCAGAGTCATAGAATCATAGAATAATTTGGGTTGGAAGGGACCGTTAGAGGTCATCTAGTCCAACCCCCCCTGCAAGGAGCAGGGACATCTCCAACTGGATCAGGTTGCTCAGAGCCTCATCCAACCTGGCCTTGAATGTTTCCAGGGATGGGGCATCCACCACCTCTCTGGGCAACCTGTTCCAGTGTTCCATCACCCTCAGTGTAAAAAAAAATTTTCCTAATATCTAATCTGAATCTATCTCCCTTTATTTAAAAACCACTACCCCTTGACCTGTCACAGTAGGCCCTGCTAAAGAGTTTCTCCCCATCTTTCCTGTAGGTCCCCTTTAGGTACTGGAAGGCCCCCAGCTCTCTCAGCCTGTCCTCTCAGGAGACGTGCTCCAGCCCTCTGATCATCTTCATGGCCCTCCTCTGGACTCACTCCAACAGGTTCACGCCCTTCTTATGTTGGGGGCTCCAGAATTGGATGCAGTACTGCAGGTGGGGTCTCACGAGAGCAGAGTGGAGGGGCAGAATCACCTCCCTTGACCTGCTGGCCAAGCTTCTTCTAATGCAGCCCAGGATGCAGTTGGCTTTCTGGGCTGCAAGCACACATTGCCTGCTCATTTTGAGCTTCTCATGCACCAATACCCTGAAGTCTACCTCCTCAGAGCTACTCTCAATTCATTCTCTGCCCAGCCTGTGCTTGTGCTTGGGATCGCTCCGACTCACGCACAGGACCTTGCACTTGGCCTGGTTGAACTTCATGAGATTTGCACAGGCCCACCTCTCCAGCCTGTCAAGGTCCCTCTGGATGGCATCCCTCCTGTCCAGTGTGTCAACCGCACCACGCATCTTGGTGTTGTAATCAAACTTGCTGAGGGTGCACTCTATGCTACTGTTCATGTCCCCAACAAAGACATTAAACAGAGTTGGTCCCAATACCAATCCCTGAGGACTGCCACTTGTCACTGATCTCCACTTGGACATTAAGATGTTGACCACAACTCTTTGAGTGTGGCCATCTAGCCAATTCCTTATCCACTGAGTGGTCAATCTGTCAAATCCATGTCTCTCCATTTTAGAGATGAGGATGTCATACAGGACAATGTTAGATGCTATGCACATGGCCAGGTTGATGACATCAGTGGGTCAGCTCTTGTCCACTAATGCTATAACCCCATCATACAAGGCCACCAAATTGGTCAGGTATTATTTGCCCTTAGTGAAGCCCTGTTGGCTGTCGCCAATCTCCTCCTTATTTTCCATGTGCTTTAGCATGGTTTCCAGGAGGATCTGCTTCATGACCTTGCCAGGTAGAGAGTTGAGACTGGTTGGCCTGTAGTTCCCCAGGTATTCCTTATTTTCCTTTTTAAAAATGGGGGTTATGTTTCCCCTTTTCCTGTCATCAGGAACCTCACTGTATTGCCACGACTTCTCAAATATGATGGACAATGGCTTGGCAACTTCATCCACCAGTTTCCTCAGGACTTGTGGATGCATCTCATTGGGTCCCATGGACTTGTGCACCTTCAGGTTCTGTTGATGCTCCCAAACCTGCTCTTCTGCTACAGTGGGCAGTTCATTCTCCCAGTCCCTGCCTTTGCCTTCTGTAACTTGGGCAATGTGGCTAGAGCCCTCGTTGGTGAAGACTGAGGCAAAAAAGTCACTGAGTATCTCAGCCTTCTCCATGTCCTGGGTAACCAGGTCTCCCGTTTCTGTCTGTGTTCTCCTCAAGCAGTTCCAGGCTAAGCAAGCCTAGACTTGCATGGAGCTGTCAATTATGGCTGGAAATAGGCCTTTTTCTAGGGTTGGGACCCTCATCATCTCTACCTCTGATTCCTAGGACTGAGCTTGTGTTAGAGTCTTTCCCTCTGAAATGGCCAGGCTGGGTTTTCCTCCTACACCCAGCCACCCATTTCCATAACAAAAGGCTGCAAGACTGTCTTCCCTCAGCCAGATTTGTCTGAATTCTGCCCAAGAGACAAGCAGTTTCTAGGAGAGGACCACCAGAGAGCCCTACACAAGCACACTGCCTGGTAGCGCAACCTTTCCTTCGTTAGGAAACCAGCCTGGAAATCATAATGCATGTTCACAGGATGAAAAATTTGCCAGGGATGGCAGAAGAAATGCTCCGGCTACCAGCAGTGATCTGGTTAAGTGTGAACATTTTTTTTTTTTTTATACTGGATGGTTTTAAGACTGGGTCATTTTGACAGAACTAGGCTGGGGATGAGGTTTTCAGGAGCTACACGAGGAAATGCGTGGGGGCTGTTGCCCCCGTGGGATGGCGGGCAGCCCGAGGGCCAGGCCTTCCAGACCCCGCTATCAGACTGGGTCCACTCACACACCAAACTCAGGTGCCCGCATGGTTTCGCCAAAATGCTACCTCTTCGTTGGCAGAAGCAGCCCCGTGGCTGGGGCACCCAGCCCCACCGGTGGAGGACTCAGTCCCATGGTTTGGAGCTCGGTCCCACGGCTCAAGGATTCACCCCCCAGCCTACCCCTGGCAGCACGGGCGAGACCGTGGGGCTGAGCATCAGCCACCCTCCGGGGCCAGGATGCACCTTGGGTGCAGCCGGGCTCTGCCCCCCGGCCCTGTGTGTCCGTGGCAGGTGAGGGGCAGGCGGGGTTTATGGTTACACCTCGCGCTGGCTCCGCGGTGGGGCAAAAATACCGAAAAGTGCATTTCGGTGCGGCTGGAGATGTGGTTTGGACAGCTGACTCGCGTGTGCGAACACGCCTGTCCGGGACGAGATTGTCCTCCCTCCGCCCCCCACGAAGAACTAGAGCAGATCCGCCAAAGGGCTGGCTGGTAGAACTTCCCTCCTTCCCAAATCCCGCGTGGGAAGGGCCGCAGCGCATCCGGCTATGGGCCGATGAGGCCGCGCAGCGTGGGCATCCCCACGCAACACCCTTAGTGGGCGGCTGCGGCGGGGCCAGGGCTGCTGCGACCGATCCTGCCAGGGAGGGACTTCCACGGGCAGAAAGGGGCTTGCAGCGCAGTGAGGAGCCTTATCGTGCCTGGTATCTTCACAACGCGCAGATGACTTTTTAATTGTGGCTTAATGCCTTTAATTATGACAACTCTTCCCCATTTTCAAGTATGATGTATTAATATTACAGATCATTAACATTGCTAAATTACTGTAGTGACACAGAGTCCTCGGTGTCCCAGTTAGACGGGGAAAAAAAAAAAAAAAGAAAAAAAAAAAGACCCTCTTTTGTCATTTGGCTCTTTTGTTAATTCGCTTTATAGGAAATTCGCGCACGATTCTAGAGTTTTTGAAAGCACAGAGGAGAGGGGGCTGCCGCTGCACCCTCCTTCTTAAATTTTTGAGGGAAAAAAAAAAAACAAACCACAAAACCCACGCAAAACTTCCCGAGCCCGAGAGGGCAGAGGAGCGAACATCGCCTCTCTAATATCCACTTAATCAATGGAAAAGTTGGAAAGTCTCGGCTCTCCAGCCTCTCTCCGAAGACACTCCCCCCCCCCCCCCCCGCCCCCGTTCATGATTAGAGCGGAGCGTATTTAACATCTGCAAAACAGCCATGCTTGTCAGGGATGGGGGATGCGGGATGTTCCGTTCCGTTTGCGATGGTTGGACCGTTTTAATCTCTTAACTTCACTGTATGTCCTCTAGCAGGCTGCACTCCTTGGATTTCATTTTTAGATCCTTAAGGCTGCGTATATCTGTCAAACAGACATAATGAATTTAAAGTGCTAATGCCTAGAAGACCAGAAAAAAAAAAAAAAAGCATTGAAATATATACTCGGTTGATTAAATTACCACCTCTAGCTACTTTACCTCCTTATGTCCAAACAGATTTCCCTTTTTACTTACCAAGTACCGGATCTGGGAGATGTGGAAGATGAAATTTAACGGGAAAAAAAAAAAAAAAAAAAAAGAAAAAACAACTCCCGAAACACAACCCATGCACGGGTCTTTAGACAAGTACTTTTTTTTTTCTTTTCTTTCAGCATCTTTTCAGCTGTGTGCTTGTACGACGGGGCTTGCGGCTGACGGGAGGTATTTTTTTTAGTCACACTCCCCTCCCCTCCTCATCCTCTAGTGGGATGCAGTGGCTTTTTCGTCCGTCCCCTAGACACCCGGGGACATCGCGGGGGCACCAGGCGAGGGCGCGTCCCACGGCGGGACGGGAGGCTCGCCCAGCCCGGCACCACCCCACCCACTCCGGGGGCTCCCACGCGGGACGGCCCGTGGGTGGGGGAGCGTGGGGGGGAGGGTGATCCCAGCCCCGAAGATGCCAGGGACCGGCGAGCCTGGGGTGAGCGGGGACGGAGGGGAGGCGAGCAGATTTGTCGCGCTTTGAAATGAAACGTTATAATCCCTCCAACAATCCTGTTGAGTGTGAGCTCTAGCGCCGGGAGTACAACGCGGGGGGAAAAGGGAAAAAAAAAAAAAAAGAAAGGAAAAAAAAAGAAGATACATTGTTGGATAAACAGCTCCTTATAGGTAAAAACTGAATGGGCCAAATAGATGAATAAGGTGACACAATTGGGGGGGGGGGCAGTGAAAGGAAACGAGTCAGTGGCAGTGGAAGAAAAAGGTAAAAGTGAACAGAGGAGAGAAAAGGAGAGAAAAGAAAAAAATGTAAATGAGTGAGACAAAAAAGCAAAGAGAAAAAGAAAAGAGAACAAGAGGGGGAAAGAAGTAATATTTTCCTTGATAAAAATGCACAAAAGGGAAGATGAACTTTGTTCTTTTTCTCTTTCTACTCTCCTCTCTCTTTCTGCTTTTCGCCTCGCAGCACGCCAGCCTAAGCTGAGAGCTGTAATGTCATTAAATTGCAAATGCTTTTTCATTTCCGACACACACTGTTTACTTATCTGGCAAAAACATATGTTGGAAGGAATCCGTTAAATTCTGCCCATTGCCTTGGGTAAAAGTGCAATGGAAACGGACCCACTGAGCTTCTTCTTTCTTCTTCTTTTAGCACTTCCCTTATCTACAAGACTGCTTCGCAGAAAACTGGCTAGTTCAATGAAAAATGAAGATACAGCAGGAGATTAGAGAAGAACACTGAGCAAAAAATTCCTGGAGAGAGGGTCACTCCATTGCAAATGATTTCACTCCTCTAGATCTGCATAAATTACTATTTTTAAGGCATCTCCAAAGTCTGTATATTTTTCTCACTCTGTCAAACATTTAATTTCACGCCCCGTGTTCTGAATATGCTAAAATGCATATCTCTGATGCACCTTTAAGCCAGAAAAACGAATGCAAAATTGAAGATAAAATGATGTGATTTGCACTACAAGCCTATTACTTGAGGTATTTACATATAGTTTACCTCTGCAGTTCTGAGAATGATTTATTAAAAAAAAAATCTGGATTAAGCTCATATAAATATGTATAAATCTTTGTTTAGAAAATAGATTTTGCAGCTGTTGTGTCAAAAAGTTCTTTAAGATTCTGTGAAGAATTTTCTTTTTAGCTTGCTTAAAAAAAAAAAAGGGGGGGGGGGGGAAGGACAGTATTTGACATCCTGCTTTGGCAGGAAGGAAAACACACACGCGCGCATTCAGGATTTTTCTAAAGGCTCGTGGTTTGTTGTTTTTTTTTTTTTTTAATTTTAATTTTATTTTTTCTTTATTTCACACTTTTCGTCCCAAACTTCTCCGGTTCCCTTCCTCTCTCCCTCGGCTCGTTCGCTGGGACTCGACACCAGCCGCACTCCGGGTTTTCCCGAGCGTGCCACGCAGCGGGGCAGCTGCATCAGCACTGCTGTAGGCTGGGGGGGGGGGGGGGGCGGGGGGGCGACGACGACACGGGACCCAAACCCGAGTCCTAGGGGGAAGGAACAGGAACTCGGGTGGGGTGGGGGCTGCTCGCCCAGCCCGGCTGGGCCCGTGTCCCGTGCCACGGCCCGGAGGAGGCTCAGCCCACTCCGCGCCGGGCCGGGCACAGGAGCTGCGGCAAGGCCAGGCCAGGGCGGGCCGGCCCAAGCCGAGTCAGGCCAGGTCGGGTCGGCTCGGGTCAGGCCGGGTCGGGCCAAGCAGGGCCGAACCGAGCTGAGCCGTGCCGTGCCGTGCCGTGCCGTGCCAAGCCGAGCCGAGCCGTGCCGTGCCGTGCCGTGCCGAGCCGGGCAGGCCCGGGTCGGGTCAAGCCGGGCCAGGCTGGGCCGGGCCGGGCGGAGCCGACCCCGAGCGGAACCCTCGATGCCCGGCCGGTGCGCGTCCCCCCACCACGTCCCGGGGGCCGGTGGTGCCGGGCCCGCGCGCAGCCCTTTGCGCGGGGCGGGGCGGTGCGCAGCGGGCCAAGTGCCCCCTCTGGCGGCGCCGCCCCTGCCCCGCGTCCCTCCGCGGCTTCCCCGCCATGGAGAAGTCGGAGCAGTGCTGGCGCCCGCAGCTTCTCGTCCCGGCCCCCGGTCTACTTCCCCGAAGGAGAGGCGGGGGTCCGGCCGCAGAGAGGAAGCGCTGCCGGTGCAGCCCGGCGCAGCGCGGCCCGGGTCGGCAGTCGCCAGCCCCGACGGGGCACGGCCCCGTCTCTCCCCGCCGTCGTCGCGCCGAGGAGGGGTGCGGATCCTTAGGGGCCCTCCGCTGTCACGGTCGCGCTTCACGAATGGAGCCAAGTGCGCTGCTAAAAGCACTTCCGACGGCGCTGCTTGGCGTCCCTTCCTGTAAGAGCCGCGGCTGGCGGGTGAGGGTCGGCCGTAAGGGCACTCGCCCGGGACAACCACACGCGCAACGGGGAAGAGGAAACTTCCCAGATAACTTCAAGGCTGATTCAAGACCAGGCTGCAAAATCTCGACTTTGAATAATACATTAATTGCAACGATTCCACCAGGATACGGTGCCCGGGAGGCAATTTTTTCCCTCCCTGCTCTGGTCCTATCATCCTACCTTCATCTCCAGAACAGAAGCCCCAGATCTGCCGCTGCCCCTGTCAAAGAAACACGTTATCGCATGATGTGACAAAGTCACTCGCCATGGTGCGATCCGTGTATACACGCCGCTGGTAACAGACCTCAGAGATAAGAAATCGAAACTCACAGTCTACATGGCACAAACTCAAGTGGTAGAAAACTCTCTTTTAATTTTTTTTTTTAATTTTTTTTTTCTTTTAAGGCGGTCAACTCTTCAGGTAACCACACGTCTGTTCCCATCTTGCAGAAATAGATCGAGCTGATGGCAGCTGTCAGCTCCTCTCCTGTTGCTGGTTCAAGGCTTCGTGCTTCGTCCGTCTGTCAGCCCCGGGGTGACTCAGGCCATCGGCAGAGTGCCAGCACCAACACAGCTTGCTGCCTTGGAGGGGTGGGGACCAGGGTCTGAGCTCGCCCCTTGCCCCACAAAAGGTAAGAAGGAAGGAAAAATTAAATTCTTCTTGAGGATAAGCAGCAACGATCCTCATGCACTGATGACATCAGTGACAATGGCGTGGCAGTGGAGATTCCTGACGGCCATCACTTTGCATTTAAACAGGAGAAAAGTGGAGACGTGAGGTAAATTAAGCCAGCCTTGGGAAGAGCTTTATTTTGGACAACAGAAGCTCATCTCACAGATTTCTCAGAAGCAGGCCCGCCAACAATCAGGCTGCAAAATCTGTTGCTTGTGACAGGCAGCAGGATGAAGCCAAGACGTACAGAGGGCAACCAAGCCTCACATGCTGTGTAACTCTTAAAATACTTTGTGGAGGACAGAAGCAGGGTCTCCCCGCTGCGACAGCAGAACAATTGCCCCTCTGCAACAGGCGTTGCATGAAGGACATCTGGGCAGGGACCTCTCTTCAGACAGGGCCAGTTTGCCAAATCTCGACAGGCTGGACAGCCCAGTGAAACCTTGTATTCCATCACCTCCACACCGTTTCAAAGGCATTAATTCCCTTCTAACAACTCGCTGGCATATTCTGCTTTTCATGCACCACGACTTGGGGTCTGCACCATCATTACAACACTGAGATTTGTGTTCTGAGGGTCCTAACCCTAAGCTGGTCTAAAACCAACTGGGAGAGCTACAGTTTGTCAGGGCAGGGGTGTAAGTAAGTAAGGTTGTTGTTTGAAATTGCTGTTTATTCCATCAAAACTCACCACCACGCAAGCTGCCTTTGCGCTGGAGGAACAGGCGCAGATGCTGGCGCTCTGCACTGAAGGGACAGCTGCACACGTGCGTATGGAGAAACTTCCAAGAACCAAAGCAGCTCTACAGGAAAGGACAGGCAAGTGACCAGATCATGGTACCAAACGTACATTTGTAAAACTGTTGCATGTACCAGAGACCCGAAAGGCACAAATACAGCTCCGGGCACTCCAAGGGGACGCATCAGGGACAGATGCTCTCTGTCCCCCTACCACTTGGCTAATGAAAACAGAGTGACGGATGACCGTGATGATTGTCAGTTTAAGGCACAGTCTCATTCCATCCCTCACCAGGTGGAGGATCAGAGCTGATTTACTCTAGGGAGCTTGTCACTGCTTCCCTGCTCTTCCAGGAAAGAGCAGAGGCTTCTTCCCGTTGGCATGAAGGCTAGGGACGAGAAGCTACCAGGGAAAGGCTGGAGACATGATAGCATGGGAACCAAGGGTCAGGAGGAAGGGGTAGTGAAGGTCAAGTATCCATAGCTCTAGGTGATGAAATATTTTAAAAGTATCTGTTGGTACTGCTCACCTTTACGTCTTGTACAATATAGATCCCATATAAATTGTCTCCCTTCCCCAAATTCCAGGCCCGGAACTACCTCCAAGCAATTTTATTTCCTTTCTACAAAAAAGGAGCAATGCAGCCCCATCACTGTGAACTTCCCATATCTTACACACCAAACACGTTACCCTGCATTGTTTCTACACAGTTACTATCCGAATGCGTACGTTAAAATTCCTGACCTGACTGGATCCTGCGTAGCTAGTGTAGTCTGTCGCAGGAATACGTATCTGGGTGCTGGGTAGCGTTGCCATATGCAGCGCAGGGAACCTTCCATATGTTTTCTGAAAAGTGGTTACAGCACACGTGCACCAGGCACTTTTCAAAGTAAAACAGATCTGTTCATTTTTTATTTTCAAAATACCAAAGCAGTAAAATCATGTAATTGAGTAATCACTTGCCAAATTTCCTTTTTTAATCTAATCTATTTTGAGTTACATCAGAGCCAAAATGCAAATTAAACTGGTAAGGTTCCAAGATTTTTTTTTTCTCCCTTTTAAAAAACACAATTTAAGGTACTCATAAGTAAGGAAATTTTAAAAACCATTTGTTTTGTATGCTGTAAACTTTGGAAAACAAGTTTCAGCCTGAAGTAAATTTTCATAGGCAATAGGTTAAATAGAAGTCTTATGTAAATTTTGATCTCTTCTTAACAATGCCAATGTTCATTTTATAAAATTTGATTTGAAAACAATGCCATTGTTTTAAAAGAGGCTCAAAGGGTCAGAAACCAGGCAAAAAAAGTTATCTACTGTAATGAGGCACATGTACAGTCTTTGGGCTCTAACTACTGTATAAAAAAAAGGAGAGATTCCTCAGATTGCTCGTTTGTAGTCTCCATCAGTCAAAGGGATTTTTTGGGGGGGCAGGGGTGGGGAGGTGTTGTGGAACCAGCATTAAAAGCCAAACTCACTCACCAGCCTGGGCAAAACTCCTCAGCACTTGACCGTGAGGCGAGACAGATCCTGGCCATCCTACCACCGCCTCACGAAGTCACAGGTCTCAGCAGATTAACAAACCGATAGATAAAAACGGCCTTCCAGGGCACCCGCTGCTGGAAACCTTTGCTTTTTGGGTTGCAGTTGTTCTGATGGAGTCTCTCCCTGCTCGCAGGCAGACCCTGTCAAAAGCTGGGTGACCTCCTTGGGTGCCTTCTGCCATCTTGTGAAGAACTGGCACCCACTGTCGGTCATGGCTGTTTTCATGGTGCTTGTCTTTCTCTCCCCTCAAAACTCCTTCCTCAACTGGGGGCTGCTTGTGATGCCTCCTGGTCCCTTTTGTAAGGCTGCAAAGGCACA
Organism: Chlamydotis macqueenii; assembly: GCF_036417535.1. Lineage (NCBI taxonomy): Eukaryota > Metazoa > Chordata > Aves > Otidiformes > Otididae > Chlamydotis > Chlamydotis macqueenii. The sequence continues at coordinate 160,897,400 of NC_141556.1, forward strand.
ACTGACTCTGTTCATTTTAAAAAACTTTAAAGTCTTTTTTTTTTTTTTAAATTCCTCTGACACTAGTTTTGCAAAAGAGCTGTTAAGGGAAGGGACAGGCCAATCCTTAGTATGCAAAGTGCAGCAGAAGACGTACAGGAGAGAGCGCGATGGAGGAGTTACAACGCTCATCAATGGTTTGTAGAAGATGTACTGACCTTGCAGCTGCCCTTCTGAAGGGGGTCTTGACCCTCTTTGATGTGCCTTTTCTACCCCCTCCCCAGTGGTGCCACCAGTACTCATCAGATCCTGATGATCTGGTTTGGTGAGCTAAAACCACTGAGAACTGTTTTTTCTTCTTCTGCTGCTAAAGGCTGAGTTTTCTACCAGTTTAATGCCTCAGCTCCACCTCACTCAAACTGCTAGGTGACAGCCAGTTTCAGTTAAAGGGAAGCAAGAACAGCGTGCAGCCAGGGGAACAGGGACACTTTTTTGGCAGCTAACAGTTGGCCCAAATTAGCTGCCATGTCAAACCACACCCTCAGGTCTCTGATGGCTAGGGAGACTAAAGACATGGTAGAGAGGGCAAAGGAGAGACAGGAAAAGCGTGAAATCAAAACAGACCGAGGATAAAGAGAATACGCATACTAGATGCAAAGTAGGGGCTGGACTGCGAGTGTTGATCGTGGGAACAGATGGAGAGATAGAGAGAGAAATGACACCCATTACACTAAAAATCATACGTGTGAGAGAGGGGGAGAGGAGAGGGGAGAGAGACAGAGCACAGTGGGAGAGATGGAATTTGCAACACAGGAAAAAGATGTGCAGAAAATTATGTTCTAAAAAAAAATTGAATCGGAACTTACTGTTCACCGGAAAATCACAGTCTAGTTGTATCAGTGCGGTTAGAAAAGAACAATCCTTTGAAAATAGCTCAGGATTTTCAACGTTTTGACACTTACCCTTTGTACATTACATAGTCACACAAACAGGGTTAAAAGCATAACATCAGCTTGGCCAGTCCAATAAACATTTACTGTATTCTCTAAAAAGTATCAGCTAGAGGCATAACATTGCACAGAATAAACTAGAGCCAAATCAAATAAAATGTTCTTCCAGCTATGTCGAGGACGGAGATGCAAACAGAGTTTGATACTTCCATGCTCTCCATTGGCATAGGAACCAGAAAGGAATATTCGTTAGATCCGACTAGAAATGTTTGTCTCGTGTGGGAGGTCTTAGTATAGTAATATGTATTAGAAACTTGATATTTTTCCAATCAAGCCTTTCCACTTCCATTTACATATACTTAATTGTAAATATTCATTTTCCTACCTGAAGCACTTTAAATAAATGTACAATAAATGCATTCTACGCAGCAGGGCAGCGAATAGCTTAGGGGACTTGTGTTCCAGCCTCCGCATTGCTGGTTGGGAGCAATGCAAGATGATTCCCTCCTCACAGCTTGTGGGGGGTCTCGTAGACAGAGTTGGTGATCTCACCCTAATTTCTCCTAAACTGGGATCCTCCCCCACAACCAATACATCATAATTGACGCAAACTGGCATCTGTGCCAGTAGAAAAGGCGATGGCTGGCAAGGAGATGCCCTCTCACACAGAGAAGAGGATTTCTGTAGAGCACAGCTGACTTCAGTTTGCAGTCGTGTCAATATACACTTATCTTTTTCGAGCACCGAAATACACGGGGAATAGAATCAGTATACTCTGTAATTGCAGCTTTATTTAAAAGAGAACTGCCTGATGCACAGAAACTCTCAAGTGAGATGTCACCATTTGACCTCAACTAAACAGTGCTGTTGAGGTGGCAGCGCTGGCTTCAGGGGGAACATGCTTCAGCCCCTTGCAGCAGTGAGGCGGCAGGGAGCCTGGGGCTGCTGTAGCCCTCCCCAAGAATTCCCCAGGTACGCAACAGCTTCCAGCGGGCAAACTCACACTGCTTACACACCAGGGCTACGGGCGTACCGAAGGAGTGCTTTTGTCAATGGCTGTCACTTCATGCATAACTGATGTAGGGTGCATCGTGAGTTCCTCAGATGTATGCAAGATCCCCACTTTGTCACAGAAAACTTTTTTTTTTTTTGGTAATGGAAAGCATGTTTTAGAAGAAGAGAAAGAAAGTTTTCCAGGCAGGATGCACTGATCAAAGACAACTGAAAGAAGGCTGGAAGCTATTCTTTAAAAATGAGGTTATGAAATCAAATTGATAAAATGGGTAACTGTGAGTAAGCATGAAAAAAGCAAGGTCTTATCAGCTGGTCTCACAGAAGATGTAAGTTAGCATGAAGAGAGGCTTTCATATAGTCAAACCACTCTTCAGGCATGATCCAGAGGCCGTGAGCTGCAAGCTGGAGTACAGGCAAGTACAAAGCTTTGTAAGTTAGTCATACTTGGAGACTTCCCCCAAAGATATCCTGTCCCAAATTAACTGACATCTTGAATGTTACTGCAGTCATACTCACCTACTGCTGCAGTACACATTAATGATCTAATAACAGAAAATTGGTGAGTGTTGGTTATAAAACAATGCTTATACCTGGGCAGAAATGCATGTCCTTTATACTGCTTACCATGAGAAAGAGCTATTGCATCGCTACACTTAAATTAATAGCAAAATTAAAATTTTATTTTCAAATCATTGGATTTGATGCCAAACTGAGAGGCTAATGGTACCTGTTGATTTACAGAGTAATCTGGAAAAGATTAAGAGACAACATCTTAATCTTCATATTTACACTCAGATTGACTATGAATTCATTTTATGAATTGTTGTAGGGTATATTTATATGGTGAAATGAAGGCATAATTTACCTTAATACTGACAGACTGAAGCCAGAGGACTACAGGAAGGAAGAAAATACTTCCGGAGAATAAAAGAGTGCCTCTTCCCAAAGTCACATACAGTTTTTTCTACATAAATTAGAACTTTTATCATGATGGATCATAAACTGTAAAATAGTTCTTGTGTTTATCAGAAAATTCTATTTTATGCATGAATTTCATGTCTTATACATGAGGACAGATAGAACTCCTTTACAGCATTATTGGAGACTTATCAAAACCAGGATGCTTTTTTCTTGAGAAGATGAAAAGTACAGAGATAAGCAGGGAAATAAAGACTGAAGTTTTAACCAATAATATTTTTGTGTGGTTATCAGAGGAATGTAATAATTAATCTTTTAATCATTATGAAGATTGTGTGAAATCATAATATCTCATCTTTTCCAGCCTCAACCTGCCATTCTTGATCTGAATTACAAACAATAAGAAAGGAGATGATTTAATGAGCAACTTTGTCATGTTGCCATTTTGCCTTAGTCAAAGGCAAATGACTAGTTTTGCCTCTAAACTAAAATGGAATAGGCTTGTGTTTTAACTATGCTCACAACTGAGGCAAATGTGAATGGAAAAGTTAGGGCTACTTTAAAGCTAGAACCCTGGTATCTTGACATTTTTGTAGATAAATAATTAAATAAAAACTGCTAAGAAGCAGCAAACATTTCTTTTCTAGAAAATAAAATCCTTGTTGTGAAGAAACACACATGTATGAAAATAAGTCTAAAATTCAACAAAGAGTAAACTAAATGCAAAAAGAAATATTTCAGTCACAATGGCAATAGGTATGTTCTTTTTACGAAGGAAAAAAAAAACCGTCAGCATGATTTAATCATACTCAATAAATAGGCACTTCAGTAAAGTATATATTTACACTGGCTTTCTGAATGTTAGGGCATCACAAAGTAGTATGGCTTTATTACAATGGATGGAAGATGGCAACTACTTAGAACCCAGTGCCAACATGGATTATAACAAATCCAGTGAGTATTTTGTTTTTCAATTATTCATAGAAAATTTAATCCTGATTAAGTATCCTTGGGCAGGAATTCATGGGTAGTTGATGACTGAAACCAACATTTATTTGAAATGCTTCTGTTAATTTAATCTGTGTATATGGCTTAATTATGATTGAATCCTCAATGTAACAGAAATGAATTATATCAGGATTAAAATTCTAGTACCACATCACCCATTCCATTTTCTTTGCCTTTTTTTTCCCCCTTTAAAAGATGTGAGCCTGCTGTTTTAATTACCTTTATGTTGCTATGTTTTCTAAGCCTCAAATACTGGTTTAGACCTTCATTACTGGACGAAATTTTTAGTTACATTTATTTCAAAAAAAGGCAGATATAAACCCTATTTTCATTCCCATTAAAATTTTAACCAGTATGAACATTAGTTACAAAAAAGGTTTTTCTTTTACACCAATAATAAAGGAAAGTTTCTCGCAGTCAGTTGTGAACATTTTACATGTGTTTTCTAGAGGAATCTCCCTCTTTTGTTTCCCCTTCTTTTATACTTATACTTAAAATGCATTTTCACTAAAGCATGAAAATAAAAGAACTTGCACTCATCGTTATGCATCACACTAATTTCACAACTGGCCTATTTCAGACTTGTTTGAGCTTGTAGATGTTTTAACAACTGCATTTTATAAGACCTTCAAATTTAGTATTGATAGAAATTAAAGACTTTTTTATGGCTGTGAGTGGGAGAGAAAAGATTCATTGTATTTTTCTGTGATACAGCTCAGCATCACATGCCATACAAACAATATTTATAAAATAATTCAAGTTATGGATTTTTCTACTCCACAATACTTTTAATAGATTAATCTAGGGACCTTGTCAGACCAAAGGTCTGTGAAGTGCTCTGATATTATAATTGTTTTCCAGTGAAACCAATGTATCACACACCTGTGACAAAAATACCTGTATATTTAGGTCATTATTGCACATTTATTACATAATGTATTCATCCTAAACATCTCAGAAGTGATGTCGAGTTTTATGTCCAGAGGATACTGTTAGCGGTAATGTCACCGATGACAGTGAAGATACTTCCCAGTATAGACTATGAGATAAAAAAAGTCTGTAGAGGATAACCATGGAGATGCACTGACAGAGGATAACACCTATGGTAACAATCTAGAGACAAAAAAAAGAGAGAAAAGGAAAAGTAAGTAAAAAACTCTGCACCAAACAGCTCAAAATACATTTATATCAGCATACTGTGCAAGTGCTTGAGGTTTAACTTTAAGCCTTTTAATATTGCTGCAGCTACAAAAGATTTGAACATGAATCTCAAGTCCAAGACTCAGACTCTCACACCTGGGTGTTTTTAAATCAGTAGATAGCCCTGGGCAAGTCACATAACCCTCCTGGCGGTCTCTGTTCTGGGGAATTTCAGACTTGCAATTCACCACCCATGCAGCTTCACAAGCAGAGGTGATGTTTAGATATTCTTTCTTACAACAGACACAACAAGAAAAAAGAACAAAACAACAAAACCAGTAATGCTTTCCACTAGCACAACCATGGAGCTGTGAGGATAGTGATTTATCAGTCTCACTTAGCCAGACCTCTTTTCAGTGCAAGCCTCTTCATCTGTAAAAAGATGCGTAAGGCAAATGCATAAAGGTAACTACCATTTCTGAGAAAGCAAAAGTCAAAGTTTTTTGTACAAAAGAGTCTTAAAATAGCTGTTTTTTTCTTAAACAAATATGGTATTTCTTGATCATTCATTTTGTTATTATACTGAAGTGCATTTAAAGAAGGAGACACAGCTAGATTAACATAATGTAGGAACTGCAGCTGCACACAATGGTTAAACTTGCCCAAACACAAGACCAGAGCAACTGTAGTCTCCCTTCAGTAAGCTAAAAATCTCAAAATATTGCAAGTTTCCTTTTGCAATATTGATCCTACCTCTAGAGACTGTCCCCCTGCCCTGACGATGTTTTCATCAAGCAACAACAAAAAGTGTCTAGCTTTAGAGGAGTCTTTTTTTCCTCCCTCAATTTCTTTTTCAAGTCAAACGTCGTATTTGGTTTACTATATGTTTTTAGTGGAACCTTTTTTTCCCCCTAACATATTCGCTGCACAAATAAAAGCTTAATTTCCAGAAGTGCACAGGTAGTTATAACCACAAAGAAAAGAAGGAAACTCTACCCTGGAATGAGGTAGTCAATCTCCTGAGAACAGCAGTGCACTTCATCTGAACGTGGCAGGCCCCACACACTAGTTCTCTAGTTCTCAATATGTTTAAGCAACTGAGAAAACCAAGTGAGTCCAACTTTGTTTTCAACTGTTTAGAGCTTACAAACCAAAATACATATTTGGACAGAATCCTTAATCTAAAGAATACAGTTCAGCTACAGGTTCCCTGACCTATTTAGCCACAAAAAGCTTTTAAACGAAGACTAAAAAGCAAACAACAAAAAAGAAATTCACTGATTTATCTTTCTACTAGCTTTGTTAAAAGAATCCCCAAGGTGTTTTTAATTAAAAAACAAACAAGCAAACAATAAAACAAAACACCCCCTCCACATTTTCCTTTGACTTAACAGTCCCGTCCCCCCCGCCCTTAACCTAGGAATGATTATTATCCTTAGATGATTCAAACCCTATATGCCTTTGTAAAATATGACTCACAGTAGCATCAATGAGAGCTGTGTGACTAAGACTTTTCAAGTTGCTTTGGGGTCATAAGATTAACAGCCTAAGAGCATGAGTTTGCTAACAAACACTGAACATGAAGAACAACTACTATTCAAATTCCATCTCTTTTATCTTGTCTGTACATACCTTTTCTCTTTGATATTCTCTGAATATTACCGAAATGGTTGCAAGACATGGGTGGCACAAAAACCAGAGAATGCAGGCCTGAAAGAGAAGATGAGTGTAAGTTATACAATTACTACATGCCAGTTTAGAAGAAAGAGATGACAGTTAGAGGAACTGCATTTGCATTTCTGTCTATTTTATGAACCCATTGTTTAATTTTCAATCAACAGAACAAAAACCACACAATGAAAGGTGGGATTTCTGTTTAAAAAAGCTCTATACTCCTTGTAAAATTAAAATGACTACTCAGAGTATGATGACAGGGTGCAATTTAATCAAATCAGACACTTAAACATTAGCTTTCTTATGGAGGAAAATAGTTTAGCACTTCAGTCAACTGCATGCCACAATGATATTTACAGCAGAAGGGATTAGATTCCTTGATGTAACTCATACTTTGGAAAAGGTGATATAGAACTCCCTTTTCAGCGTGCTTCTCTCCACTGTGATGATCTGGTAAAGACCACCAGCCAGTGACAAAGCTAGGCAAACTCTGAGGCCAATGAGCAGTCCACTTGCTAAGCCATGGTGTGAATGGTAGCTGTGGTGGTTCGTATCTTCAAACTGCTCCCAAATTAATAAAAAGCTCTGGAAAGGAACAACAACAGCAAAGTACATTTAGAATAAACAAGGTTATGCTAAACCTCAATTAATCTTCCCATCACAGATTAAATTATCCGCACCAATGATCATGCTCCACTCTGCTTGTTGGAGACCGCCATGTTACACACAAAAAAAACCACCCTAGCCTGAACTGCTTTTTGGCACTACCTATTACTCCAAGTGCAACTGGCAGGAACAGAGTCTCACCTCTTGCATTCCATAACTTTTAGAAAGTTTGAAAAGTAAAGCTTCCTCTGATTTGGATAGCAGGAATGTGGCACCTTAGCATAAGATACAAAATAATCACCTAGTTAAACAGTTGGCCTACTCAGCAGGAAGCCCACAGAAATGATTCTGCAGAGCTACAGGGAGGTGTCTGCTTCCACTTGGGATCCACAACCTGTAAAGCTTGTTTCAAAGGCAGGCGACTACGCCTTTTCTTTCAAAATCCTAACAGGATTCACTTTTATTTTTAAAGATGGGGAAGTAAGAGGGTGTTGCTGCTGCCCCTTTTATACAATAGCCTAAAGGCTCACACATTCACCCAGGTTGAACTTGCATCTCCCAGAATTCCCTTCTTTGCCTAAAGGATATCACATCTCCCACCTCCTTGGAGAGTGCCCCAACTGCCAGGCTATAGGCTGCTCTTGGGTGGGCCACTCTCCACCCCTTCTATTGAAGCTGTGCCATTGCGGAGAAAGGAATTCAAACATCAGCTAGGTCAGGAACTGTGAGTGAGCTTGACTCTGCAAGCAACTGGCTCGGAAACCTCCTAGGGTCTGGGAAACAGAGCATCACGGGTTCCAAATGCTGTTCCAACATCTGGACAAATGCTCTAGCCAACAGATAACTACACAAAACACAGTAATCCTCTGTAACGCTCAGCACTGTATCCATTTGCTGGAGAATCCAGTCTTCTAGGAGCACTGCGAGAAAGAATATTGATAGATTCTCTAAGGAAAAACACATGAAGTAGTGCCTAGTTTCTGAACCTTTGTTGGGTAGAAGGCAGGCGCCTACTTGTTGCATAAAAACTGGGTCTTGCTGAAGAACACCTTTTTAAGACTTTGGGAATATTAACGTTATAAATTAGAATACCCATAAAGTTTAGATTCTCCCAGCATCATGTAGCAGCTGAATGTCATTTTAAGACTTGCATATACACTGAAATCCGGTCCACCTACTGCACACATCTAACTTGCACTTAGGTCTCAGGTGTCTAATGAAGCAGGCTTTCTGAAGAAAGGTAGGCAAATTTGATTTATGAGTGAGGTAGGTCTGAAGGTCTTCAGAAGCAGACATTGTATACCTCAATTTAGAAACCTCATTTAGTCAGATTCCTTTCTGAACACATTCAAAGGCTTTCTCAGTACATTAACTACATAAAGACAGGTTACTGACACTAAATTTTTTTTTTTAAATGTGTAATCCACCTGTGCCTTCCAAAGGTGGGTGTCCTTGGGTCTCTCAGTCCAGATAAGGATCATTTTTTTTGCTTAGAATATCATTAGAGAGCACTCTCGCTTTTCCCCTCCCTTACCCAGACCATGACATTGCAGACATGACTGCTGTCATTTCAGTCACTCCTCAACTACCTGGATGGAAAATGGAAGGATGGATGGGAGAGGGACAGACATGAAGCATGCAGGTCTGGAACATCACCAAAATGCTTCAAAAGTTCCCAAAATAACACTTGACTTCTGAGTAACTCCAAGCAAACATCTTCAAATTACCAAATTACTTGCCTGAGAATTCTGTCAAGGAGTAAGACTGAAATAAGACTAAATGGCTCCCAAAACCCCGAGATACAGCACAGTGTTTGGTAAAATTGTGTCTACAGCACTAGTTTTGGCATGAAATCGATGAATTCCTATCACAGGTTTTTCAGTCCAGGTAGAACATGCTCAGGCAACAAACAAGGGTTCTACCAGTTACAAAAATCACTGCAGTCTTGTACAGTGCATTTTCCTTTTTGATATTTACACTTGGGAATAATCAAAGTATTTAACTTTTCTGGACTGGACATACAAAAATCCACTTATGTATAGGATCTTCCTGACTAAAGCAGGCATCTGGGGGAAAGAAATACAGGCTGATAGAGATGGAACTGTGATACTGCTTTAAGAAGAAACTAGGTAGATTCCAAGGATAGCTTAAACCTTAAAGAATACAGCTCACGAGGGTTTGAATTTTCCTTGATCTACACCAACAGTAACAGCAATGAAGGAAGTCACTTTCATGAGAAGATGAGAAAGAGCTGGAGTAAAGGAATAATGAGAATAAAGTCCAAATCCTCATGGGAAAATAATGTCTGACAGTAGGGTATGCTCCGGACCAGCCCTTTAAAGAGTGTAAACTGTGTCAACAACACAGGAATCAGTTGATCAAAGACTATGTAGTGACAGCAATGTAAGATCACAGAAGTGATCCAGCTTCCTTCAGTTTCATTAGATTATTCCAAAATAAGCAGAAGGCAGAGGCATCAGAGGCAGAGGTGGAACTGTCAGTGCAATGCACTGGAAACTCGGACAAGGTGCATATGTGTCATTACTCTTACTGTGAGCCAGGACTGCTCTCACTCACCAGAGAATAGCAGAATCCTATAAAAGAAATCTGTGCTGCAGAGTGCTTCTAGGTTACAATGGATTAGGCAATCTGCTCACAAAATAGGAAGAGCTTTCATAGACAAGCATGACCTTGAAGTAAAAATCTCTTCGGCTGGCTATGCCTGAGAGATTAAGGTAAATAAACCCTGAACCCTTACCTTGACCACAGAAAGGCATACATCAGCTCACTTAGCTGCGATATCAGGAACAAGCTGAAAAATCACCCAAATGTCAACTTGCTGAAGTGGATGTCAGAGACATTGTTTTGTTGGCAGTGAGCAGAACTATGTTTCAGCTCTGAGAAGAATTCAGGGGGAAAATCCTAATTGGTATACAGAAGAACTACTCTGCTTAGGCTGTAGACAAAAGAACTGGATGAGCTAGGCAGCTAAAGAGCTGACTTGCACTAAAGTCACAACTGCTTCTTTGTAAAGTAAAGGAGAATGGCCATCTCCCTGTTTACATAACACACTGTTCAAAATGCCTGACTTCACCTGCACATACTTCTGACCTATCTTGGTTCACAGTGGACGTGAACCACTGTCCAGTACTGGTCATCTTTTTCAACTGCTAGAAGAGTGTTTGCCATGGACACCATCCTGATGTTCCAGATAAACAAGCTGAACCTCCATATCCATACAATGACTCCTTTTTTGTCATGAGGAAAGAATTATAGTAGAACCCCTCCTCCCTTTTGCTATGCCAACACTGACTTATAGTAAGCCAAGATAACGTATCAATCTCCAGTAAAGGCAAGTTCTCATGGGACAGATAATCTTTGGGAGGCAAGGGGAAGGGGGAAGCAAAAGCAAAATAAAAAGTAGGAGCAAGGCAATGTGGATTAACTAACTGCTTCTAATCGTATCTACAACTTGGGCATCTGATGTCATGCAATGCCAGAACAATAAAAAATGGTTTAGATCTAAGGTCAGAGGCAGAGCTCACTCTGAGCACACCTTTGGCGTGTACCTAAAAACCCCTGTGAAGCATGCTGTCTAATGCAGTGAGGCTCTAGTCATTTTGATCAAATTCAGTGATCACCTGTCTTTCTAGAATCACTGCCTCCACTCAGATCAGCCCTGAAAGCTGAAGCTGCTCAGGTCTATGTGATGGGAAAGGCCTGCAATCAAGAAAAAGTTTTGAAGAAGGCTTGTGTCTCAGCAGCCAAGTGGAACCTTTCATGAATACAGAGTGGCCTGGGAATCTTTTGTTCTAGGCTTAAATAAAGAACAAGTTAAGGCAAAGGAAGACGCTGAGTGGCAGACTTGTCCCTCCTTTGAGATGCTACCTCTTTGCAGCTGCAAAGACCACAAGAGATTTGCTGACTGGGAGACTGTGTCCACCCTACACTGATGGCAACCTGTAAACACAGACTGGGAAATTGCTGGTGTTTCTGAAAGAACAAAAAGAAAGAATTCACAGCATCAGTACAAAGAGGAGAAAAAACTCTGAAAATTTGCTGAGTAATTTGAACTAGTAGCAGGCAAATAGGGTTACACAGTTTGCCAGTCAAAACCGCAGTTAAGTTGAAGAATAACATTTTCCCAGGCTCTCCACTTGCTTGACTTCCCTGAAGATAGGTAGTGCAGAACATCAATAAAACTAACGTGGTTCAATCTCTATCTGCTGTGTTAGGGTAATGCATGTGGTTTCTAGCACCCTTTGCAGCAAGTCCTCAGAACATCTGATTATCCACATAAGTCTCTGCAGCCTCTGTCATGGAAGGAAGCTGGCTCTCCCACAAGAATCTCTGTCACAAACAGCAAGACAGAAAGGAGGTAATTCTAGGATTTTAATCATTAAAACTGCTCATCGATTGCCCTGTTACAGCAGGTCCAACACCCACATCAATCTAGACAGACCAGTGAACAACAGACTAATCCAGAGAATGAAGTTTTGAGCTCACCACCCTTGACAGAGGTGATGCACTCTGGATCCTGCTCTGCTGAGCTCAACAGCCACATTCTCCATTAAGGAGAAGAATTCTGGCAGAAGGTATATTTTGTGTGTACCGAACTATGAGATAGAAAACATCCTCTCCAGAAAAGGCAAGGATACTCTTGGTGTCAGGGAACTTTTGCTGGAGACAGTAGATAGGGGTGAGAGATAGGGGTGCAAAACCACCCAGACAATGACATGCTCTGATATCTGTATTCTGTTCCTACAAGACTCCTACCAAGCTTAACACTCACAATGGTACCAGAAGGAGAGATGTGGTAGGGCTATGCCTTCATGGTGAAAAGTAAGATAGCCAACTTTGTGCCAGTGCTCCGGTGGTGCTCGAAGAGCGAACACAACTGTGTAATAGACCAGCATTGCGGGAAGCAGCATACATATGTGATACCTGTCCCAATTTTTACCACAAGTAACAACAACAACAAAAAAAAAGATCAAGCTGATGACACTGAGTGTTCTTTCTATGTATAATAAACAGGAAACAACAACAAAAAACTTTCCAGTCTCAAGTGACAGAGTACTAACACACCCATACATATGTACAAGTAGAGAAGCACGAATAAAATTAAACACTTCAGAAGTCTTCTTTACTACCAGCATGTAAAATTTCTGGTGCTAGGTGGGTGTTAAAGTAAGGTGGAATGAACCTATCTTTAAATTTCAACAGTCCCATTGACCTCAATAGCCTTTGGTTTATATTCTTAATTAGCAAGAAATGTCAGCTTCAAACTACTCTAAAAGTTTTAGCAGTCCACTTAGTTTGGAAGCAGCACTAATTACAGATACTAATCAAAAGGCACAAAATCTTCAGTATAATCTCTTCCTCGTTACCGTCTCCAGTTTCTCTCTGCTCTTCTCTTTCTCAATGGCTTTCAGATTCTCTTGTCTTTATGCTGTGATTTAAAAAAATTTGTTTACAAAAGGCACCACCAAGGTTGGATGATCTCCATTACAATTTACTTTTAAGGTACTGGTTTACTTGACTTTCTAATTTATACTAATGGAAACTATTTGAATTAAATTATGTGTCAGACCATTTGTATATTTGCAAGACCAATCCTGCACATGAACCTTTCAAGAATTCCCTTACATCAATTGAAGAGACCATTAGACATCCTATTTCAGTGGTTCTAAAAGGACACTGAGGATTTTTTTTTTTTTGGTGACAGAAAGAATTTCTCACAGCAGTTTTTCTTGTCTTTCCTCTTATGCTGCTTGTTGTCACTCTCCACAAGGTAGTTCACAACCCTTCAGTTCTACTGATTACAACTATTTATAGGACCACAATATAAAGCCGATCAGTGAAAAGACTGTACTGAAATTCCCCCCCCACCGCCCTCCAATGTGGATCATCCCACTGATCTAGTTTAGAGTATAACGCTACAAACAATTGGTACAATCAGGAGTTTGGAAAACTGTGGGAACTTCTTAAGTGGTTTTACTGCTGAACAAAAACATACTGTGGAGCTGCACCTTAAGCTGTTAAAGTAAAGTGAAGGTGTTACCTATTAGCCATACTGGGTGCACATTATGCTGTGGAGTTTTTTTTTTTTTCAGTCTTGATACTTCCTCCCTCATAAAATATTGAAATTAGTTGGTTCTTGGTTCTGTCATACTTAATAGCAGCTGTATATTTCAGTATAAGAATGAATATAAGATACAAACCTGTGTAACAACAACTACTACAGCAATGCCAGTAGACGTTGGGGTGGAATCCCACTGAAGAGGTCTGCTATGAGATTTCTTCATTCTTCCTATTGTCCAACCCATACACAGACTCAACAATAAATACAGCATTTGTATCTGTGACACTATATCACACACTATTGAAAATAAAAAGAAAATAAATAGTCAAAACAAAAATAGAGTTTTTTTCCAAAGCAAAACCAAATGTTGCATATACCCACAAATGAAGGATAGACATATATGCCTCTGTATCACCTTTTGTCATAATTTTGATGATAGTTTGACTAGCTGAGGTTGCTTTGCCACTAAATGTGAATATTTTGAGTAGTTTCCAATGACTAAACAGATTACTATCAGCTTTCCTCTAGTTATGCTGCAGTTCTGCAACAAGAACATGGTGCCACATCCTTCCAGATCCACTCTTGTGTCAAAGTCATCTGGGCTCAGGAGTCCATCTGCATAAATAGGCTTATAAACACTGAAGAAAATCACACTGCAAATATGAAACATGATGAAAAAAAAAAAAAAAAAACAAAAAACTTTCTTTGCTCTGAAAACCTTTTGTTCAAAAATCAGATAGTTGCATTGTACTTTAAATTAATTGCACTTTGTCTTAAGGATGCAGTAGCTTGCAACAGAAAGCACAAATATTTGGGACAAATTCCACTCTCAGATACTTAAAGGGGAAAATATAATGAATAACCCTAACATAAACTTCATTTGGAGCAACAACTTGTCTGTATTTCATTTTAATAAATGCAAACTACCTTTGCCTCATTTTGCTATGCCCATTTTTTTCCCTGTTTGGGGACAATTAACACAAACTCCATAAAGTTACATCATTAATCAGTGTCTCAAACCTGTGTTTGAAGCTGTATCTGAATAAAGAAAACTTCAAGCTAGAATATATTAAAGCATTTACTAGTTAGCCTTGCTGAAGTACTACTGACAGCAGAAAGAACTGAAGATTTCTTTCTGGATGATTGTTAGCTTTAGACGCTGTATGTTTTTGACTGAAACTTACTGAACAATTTTTAAGTTGGTGTTTGGACTTGAGAGTAAACTGGCTCATTGTACTAGCGTAGCAGAGATGTACAAGAAAAAAAATGATTCTTACATTATGTAAACTGCAAATTTCATTCAGAAACTAAACTGCGCACTACACACAACATCACCTTTTTCACTCGACGAATATTTTAGTTCAATTAAATTTGTTACTTATTTGTAATTTTCACTTACACTATCAGGTACAAGAAAAATATTTTTATGTCACAAAAGCAAACTTCTATTTTTATACAGCTGAACTGTATTACAAAAGATAAATGTACTTCCACATTTACTAAAAATATTGGCACAGAAAACCTTGCCACTGTACAGATTAATATGCACACAAATGAAGCGTGGCAAATGAAGATCAGCTACAATACTTCCCTGACACTCAGCAATACTAGCAAAATATGGACACAAACCATACTTCAACATGCTATTCCTGGGATATATTTGGTATTCTCACAGTTTACATGCTTAAATGCTTCATAATGTATTCAGACACCTTTGCTGTTCAAGAAGTGTCAAGAGCTTCTGGTAAATACAAACTTGCTCATTCTGTAATGAAATAAACTGGCACTGATTTTGGGCAAAATAATCTTGGAATTATTTTAGAATGCTAGCTATGGAGACATAGTACACATCAGAAAAAATCGTTATGTGAACTCAAGGCATGCCAAACCAGTGTCACAAATCCAAGCTAGAGAAACGACTGAACAAATCTGGATGTTCTAGAGAACATTTTATTTTCTGTCACTCCTTAAGATAACTTGCCCTATAAGGTATAGCCAGATATCATCTCTCAATTACATCTTGGATATAGATATTGCTCTGCTTCGGTGTGGCAACAATTCAAGTGGCTTCCCACACAAAACAGTATAAGACAAAAATTCAGTACCAGTTTTAATCTTTGAAATCTCATACACCTTGCCAGAAAGTAAGAAGGTCAAGAGAAATTTCTAAAATTACAATAATCCCATGATATCCAGGGTCAGTGTAAAGTCATATGCTACTGAGCTGATACTACGTTTGTCTGATTTCACCACAATTAATCTTTTTTTTAACTGTTCAACAGGCATAATATTCTCTGACTTTTCACATTTTGATCTTATGAAAAGTTAAGAGATCACTATTTGCGGTGCTTTTGAGTAATAGCATTATTTATCGGATTTATGTGATAAATTTAGGTAATAAATTAGACTGTGGGTCAGGTCTTTATGGTAGGAAAAGTATAGTTGCTTGGGATAGTATCTGAACAGGTTTCTAGACAGAAATTCTGGCCCCACTGAAGTCAACGGAAATTCTATGGTTTACTTTTAATTTGGATTTCTGTTCTGATAATAGGAAAAATGGTAGCACCTTCCAAACTATACTACTTGCTATCAGCCATTCTTCAGAATTGTAATTGACACTGAAGCTTTCCACGCTCCTATTACTTCTGCTCTTTTACTGTTTTAGGAACCATGAATCTTAAGAACAGGAGGAAAGGAAAACTCTTAGCTGAATTTGTTAAATTCAGATATTGATTCAAAACCTATTATTTTACTCTTAATAACCTTTGCTTTAAGCAAATAAAAGTGGGCTCTTCACTGTACTACCTACACAAAAAAATCTAACATGCAGCTCTGAAGTTCTGGCTGTGTAGTTAACACTGGGTTTCTCACTGTGGAGGAGTTACGACTGCCTCCATATTCTCTATTTAATTTCATTTCAGGAGATGAGTTTAATCTCCTGAATTAAACTGTTTAATAATACAGTTGCTGGACAGGCTGCAAGAAGCTGCCGAGTCAAATGGTTAAAACAAGAAAGATGCAATTACTGTGGTGCCAAGTGCCATCAAGAGGCTGTTAATTCCAACTGCAAGCTTCTAAGTGAACTCTAGGAAAGGAAATATTTTTATATATAGGCTGTTACTCTCCAGTGCTATCCCACTACCACAGTACTACTTTCTTGGGGTGCTTCAAGCCAATCAAAAGGCAATGTATTCACTTAGAAAGAACCCTCAATGCTTCAAATGTGAACTACAGAAAAACACTCCAACAATGTTTAACCCTAAACAAACCAGTAGGAGTACATTATTACATTTTGGGAAAGGATGATACAGGAAGTAAGTTCCAATGAGAACTCAGAATATCTATACAGAGTGGAGAAAAATGCTTTGTTAAATAAATTCTTTACAGAAGCATTTTTTTGGCATCACTCTAATTGCATTACTTACGCTGTAAAACACTTTTTCATTATAATAAATGTTAAATTTGCTAGTGAAATTACATATTCCACAATTATGATTGTTTCCTAAAAAGCTCCGCTAGTCTAGATCACGTAAAATCTGCAAAACCTTTCAATGTATTGAAACATTTACTCATATGATAAACATGTATTTAAGTGTTCGTAGGATGGACTCTTCAGACAAGAAAATATTTTTTAAAATTGTAAACAATATCACAACTGTATAACTTAAAACACAGTTATTGTAAACATCCAGAATAAAACCTGGTTTTCAGAAGAGCAACTTTTACAATTTTCTATTTAAAATCTAGTAGTATGGTCCAAGATCATAATACAATCCAACAGCAGCATTTGCTAATGTATTATATAGATTAATGTGTAGGAATATGTAAGAAACAGTAGACAAGCATACTCACGTTCTGCCAGACTTCCCATAAAAGGTGCTCCTATTCCATCTCTAGAATAACTGATAAAAGAATAAAAGGTGATATTTTAAAGTGAGTGAGTCTTAAATGTGTGTTCTCTCTTAAAAGTACATTTAGGCAATGACATAGTTCTAAAAAGTCCGTCCTATGTTTTGTCACAATCACCACAGGAAAGATCATGTACTGATCTTTACAACACAGTGTTCTTCAAGTCTTAAGACTGAAAGCAAAAATAAGCAAAGATACCTTGAGAAATGCAGGTAGTTGGCAAAAGCTGAACCAGCTTGCAACAGCAAGGCAACTGTCAACACCTTTAATACAGTATGCATAGGTCCACGCTTCTTAATTGTTTGCCATAGGGACTGTGCATATATGCAAGCGGTTACGAAGTATGCTAGGACAAGCAGGAAAAAGAATTCATGTAATCCTGTGAAAAAAAGAAATACAGCTTAGTTTTTACAAAGAAACGTTGCCACTAGCAGTAAATAACTAAAACAAAATATGTTTATGTTATCACAGGGAAATACTTAGTAACTGTGACCCAAAAGTGGTAGTAATGAGTAAATCAGAACCTATTTTATCCAAGAAAGTAAGTGAATTTTTTCAGAGAGCTGATTATTGTTTGATCTGACAAAGTGTTTTTTTTTTATTCAACAATACCTTTTCTGAGGGTAGAAGACATTCTGTTCAAATATGACTAGTTTTGTAGCAATTACTGAAATTTTATGAAGTGGTATACAGTTCCTTGATAAAAAGAAAATAATTATAGCCCATTTGATAAGTCAGAAGCATATTTATTAAATAACTCATTTTTAGCTTTTTTTTTGCTTCAATTTTTAAAGCCACTATCTGAGAGGAGACAAACCCAGGACAGACTTCTGTTGAATCTATTTAACCACTGGGTGTCACTCTTCCTCCACCTAAAGGAGTCAGCCCAAGAAGCACAGTTGACCAAAACAGAGAACTTTTAGATAAAGGAAAAATTGAAAGAAAAATAGCACAGAGAACAACAGTAAGTTTGCAAAGTGGATTTTTTTTTTCTTTCTGTACCAATCTGAAAAAATGCCCAAAGTTTTATTTACAAAACAGAAGTCCTCTAATTTTCAGTTTAGCAGTAGCCTGGTGAAATGCTTCCCTGAAGATGTGGATTCTGGAAGTCTTTTCTATTGCCCAGAAGCTTTGGAACCCATCATACGAGCTCCCAAAGGGTCAAAGTCAGTGAGCTATAAACAAAACTGAGTAAACAGAAATTTCTTACAAAAAACCTTATGTTTTTCTGCTCCAACCTTCCTTGAAACTAAGTGGTGCCCACAGAATCAGTTTCTAAACAATGTTTTTCCTCCAGCAGCAAACGAATTCTGCTAAAAACTTCAACCAGCTCCACCCAGAAATTAGAAACAGAGCAATTACACACATTTCAATATCCAAGTCGAAAACATTAGAACTAGATGAGTTCTGAATAGTTGCTAGTACTATAGTTTCTATGGCTAAAATTAATCAGCTTGGACATACATACAGTGAAACAGGAGAAAGAGCACAGGGTAGTAAAGATCCATAAAACAAAAATTTCAGGGCCACTCTGCTTCTCTTATATACCTACAGAAAAGTATGATTTATGACTGACAAAAATACACATTTTAGATCAAATCTCTTACTCTTCCTTTCACTCTTTATCTTTCTGCTTCAAAAGACACCCATTGAAGTTGGCAAGTATTCTGTACATAAATTATTTCCCACCATGACAAGTACACATGGAAAACTCCTTAGGAAGATCCCCTAGCTTTTAATAAATACTAAAACACTTAGGATAGAGAACTCCTTCCAACCAAAGACAGATATTGTATGATTGGCTTGAGACCAAAAGGATTTAAGAGAAAGTCACACTGAAATACAACTATTAAAGAAACCCAGAAGAGTAATTTTCAACTAGTCTTTTTGAAGTTTCCTGACTTTCAAGTAATCTAGAGTTGACAGAGAAAATAAAACATATCTACCTTAATCTGAAATACGTAACTTCAAAGATCTTCAAAATGCTGTCTACCTGGTCAGCGGCCCTTAGAAACTAGTGTTAGGTTAATGGCTGGACTTGATCTTGGAGGTATTTTCCAACCTTAAAGATTCTATGATTCTGTGAAGTCCTACATTCCAGTAGTACCATGTCTTCCATAAAAAAAAAAAAAAACCCTAACATATAAAGTGATAAAACATTATTTGCTAGGGTTCAGAAGCCAGAGATGCATTAAAAAAGGAAAAAAAAAAAAAAAAAAGAAAAAAAGAAAGAAAGAAGGAGAAGAAATGCTCATCAGTTCTTTGAAAGTAGACACAGACAGGTAACTTCAGGATTCACAGTAGTGTTGCAGGTTTTAATTATGAATAAACAGGGGTGTTCCTCTGCAACCATGGAAGATATGGCATATAAAGCTCATCCTGTTTCCTACTCATTAGCTCTAAATATGTGCATCCAACACATTTACACACCTCCTTACTCAACATGCAAGCTGTTCAGAGTCTGCTTCCAAGTGCTCAAAAGTCTTCCGACAAAATTAAAATAGAGCTGAGATGTGTCTCTAGGAGGTCCGTACACCACTTTTAAGGGCCACATGATATCTTACAGCTGCTTTGCCCCTTGATTTAGCAAAAGTATGCTGCTACTACTGCTTTTTGAGAATAAGTAAATTAACTTAGAATTCACTTCTGGATACGAAATTCACCAAATAAAAACTGCCAACTAAGTGTGTAGCACAATTAAGAAGTTAAAAAGACAGGTAGGTCAACTTATAAGCCTTGAGAAACACATGATTTACAGATTCTGCTACATGTTTCAGCGAATATTCTCTTCCCTTCAAAAAGAAAGTGCCTTTGTTCCTCTCAAGACCAAGAACGACAGCAGGGCATATGATTCTGAGCATAGCAATTAGGCTCATTTTGGGTGTGTAGGTTAAATCTATATAGGAAGGCAGACTAAACCCATCGGGCTCTTCCCTTGCAACAGGCCTAGGTCAGAGATATGTTGATGAGGCCTCCCAGAGCAGTGATGCTAAGCACTGCCATGAAGCACACATTATGCTGGTTTGGATTGTCCAAAGCATATAGTTTTATGTAGGCATTTCTTCAGCTGCTGTCTTGAGTTACTTCTAGAAGTTTTTCTTTGCAGGTTTAAAGACTTAAAACTGCATTTCTTAAACAAAATAAAATCAAGACTGACAAATATCTCACCTAATCTATGGCCTGTGACTAAGATACTTAGAAAGACCTAAACATCGAAGTGAAATTGTATTGGCAAAAATGTTATATTGTGCATGTAGTCGTGTTGCACAGAGTCAAGTTTTACACAGCTAAGGAATTACACAAATTAAATAAGCAAATTCATTAAAATTAGGGATTAAATTCACATTCAAGTGGAATCTTACAATTTCAACAGGGGAAAAATACCTATCAGCAAAGATGTCAACACTATCTTTCCTTGTGCATCTATGCTTCCAGTTAGGCAAGTTTTGGAAAGTCAGTCTAGAGAAAGGGAAGGATTTTTTTATGTAATGGCATGAAAACAAAGTAAAGTTTACTCTCTGTGAGAAAGTAGAATCTGAAATATAAGAGACTGCTATCCATTCCCCAGTGCCACACTTTTCCAAGCATAATAAGTACTGATTTCTTTGGGTGATCAGATCCTTAACTTATAAATCTAATTTTAAGGAAAAAAAAAAAAAAAATCTTACCAGATTCCCCTGCGCTAAAGTGATCTAATGGATTCCCTTCTGCATCTGGGTTTAGTAAGACCATTTCAAACTGAATATCCTCGGATTCAGAATAATTCTCCTCGCAGGTAAATTTGTCTACATAAAACACATACCATGTTTCCGGATAAGGAATCTGCGAGACTGTCAGATTTTGCTCTGTGTGGTTCACAGTCACTTTGGAAGAAAACAAACAAACATAAAAAGGAGTAAATACCCAACTAGTTTGTTTTTAGAAAAGTAATCTTTGAATGAAGATAAAATTTAAATCCACAACATCATATACTAGTTATAAACTACATACAGTACAAAACAGTCTTTGTTTTCAAAGTTAGCCATAACACCAGAGACCAGACTTCCAACCTCATCTTTTGTTTCAAACAGGTGCAGGCAAAAGTTGGTGAGGATGCGTACCATGCTCCATTTCTCAGCTTTTGGATTCGCTGGGAAGCTCCCCTTCTGCCAGAAGCCAGTAACTGTATCTCTTAAGCTTAGCACATTTCCATCCTCTAGCACCACATTGATGGGACTAGCTATTTTGTATTAGCCAACAGATACTTCTACAGTGTGAAAAATACTTTTGTGAAATTTATCCTACTCTATTTTCAAAGACATTTAGAGCACTGAACTTGAACAGCCACATGTGAGATTGATAAACAATAGCGTGCATGCTTTCAAGATGTAACTTAGCATATTTTACAACATCTTCCCCAAACCATAATAGATTGGATTTCAATTGACAGCTAAGGCTAGAGACCATTGTCTAATGAAATTCTGTATTTCAAATCAGATTACATTTAAAACCAACTATGTAACAGACAAGTTTCACCTGCTCACTGGTCTTACTGCTATTTTTCCTAAGAGCAACTGTTAAACAAGCACAATCCCTCCAAAATAAACATTTCCTGCAAACGAAATCTGTGGCTCTATATGTTTGGGTGAAACTGCAAGAACTGTAAGTACTCTTACATGGATTACTGAACTTGAGTGCTAATAAGCTCAACCATAAATGAAAACCATCTCTGTAGAAAAAAACCCAGCAATATAATGACTAGACTGAAGACTAATGCACCGTAACAGTTTAAGATGACAATGGCTAAGGATGAGGAAAGAGAGAAGTTTCATTAAAAAAAAAAGTCTACAAAACAAGCTGTATCTGTTTTTTATGCAAAGGCCTTTCTAAATGAAAAACCTGCAAACATACATACAAAACAACCCTTAGCAAACTCATTATCCCTAAATATTTTGTAGACAAAATTTAGAACTCATTTCTACCTTTAAGCCTACTTGTGAAAAACATTTATGCAATTTAAATACTTGTTTCAGTGCAAAGAAGTTATTTTTCTGTCCTCTTAAGGCATGAACTGATCAGCATCAGGAGCCAGGAAGAAACATACAATACATTTCTTTGCAGCAATTGTAATGAAGTTCAGATTCAGACAAAACACATAAATCAGAAACAAGTGTTCTAACACTTGTAGCTAACGGTAAGCGTGCCTTCCACTCTGGAGCTACAATCAAATGGACACAGTGCGACAGCTCCCTTAAACTGAGATTTTTTAAAACATGGTTTTAGTATTTCATATGTGCTTAATCTAAATGAAAGGCAAACTGCAGCTGACAGCAGTGGCTTTACTCTCCAACTGGATTCTCAAATGAGTTCTGACAGTGTGATTTGCACGAAAACTAAGGATCACACAGAGCACGCTTAATCAGTTTTCCATCAAATCTGCAAGCTAACTCACAGGAAATGAAGTAAAATAAAAGTGTAATTGATTTTGCCCAAGATCAGCAAACAGATCCAACTCATCCTGCAGTCATATGATTCCTAACCACTGTAGAAAACAGGGAGTACACTGCTGGGACAGACAGGAGTGATGGACCAGCTGCTAGTTATTTCAGCAGCACTTCATGTTCAGCTCAGCTCAAGTGTAAGGGAACTACATCCTTAGAAGTGACATCTGTATAAGATTTTGTTATGACAATGTTCCAGGGGATCAATTTGTTACTCTAGCTATTCTGGCCGCACAGAGGAAATGTATTTTAAAAAGAAGCTGTATTCACTTAAGATCTACTTGAATGAAGTTTCTAATAGTAATTGAATTTCTTAAAGGGAAATGTACGCTGTAAGTATGTTTTGTAATATTATGATCAATAAACAGTGCAAAAATTATTTCAGTTTGTTTGTCTTCCAGTTACGTAACGCTTCAGTGTTTTACTGTTCTTTTACATTTAGACAGATACTCAAATTAAGCTTTCTCCTCATTAGCGCATCTTTGACACTGTATCAAAAATTTTCTAACATGTTTTGTACATCAAAGCATGACAGGTTTGTGCTACCATGTAAATGAAAATATAATTTTATTTTTGTTTTCTCATCTTTCAAAAATGCCATTTCCACAGAACCGGAGAGCAGGAGCCTCCTGACAAATGAGAAATGTTCCTCCATAAACAAAAGACAACAAGATAACCTACATATTCTCTACTGGTATAATTCTCAGCTCAAATATTAAAAACGTTTGAACGTGAGATTCAGCAAGGAATACCAAATCACAAAACTAAAGGGTGAAAGAACATTAACTGAGAATACAGGCAAGTTATAAAGTAAGGCAGCAGAATTAGATTAATTTTTGCAGATGACCTCACAGCCAGAACAAACAAATAAAAAAAACAAAAAAAAAAACAAAAAAAAAAAAAAAGGGAAAACTAATGATTATGAGCTTCTGAAAGAGAAAAAAAACCAAACAGAGACAAGAGCTTTGCAGGTACAAAATTACCCTTTTACTGTGTACTTGGACTACACAGTCTCATCTTACAAGCATTCACTTCAGAAGTTTAGGGGTAACTGCAGCAGGCTCCACCAATTTGCCTCTAATTTTCTTCATTCCACTGCAATAAAAGTCACAATTCAAACTGTACATTTGACTGTCCCAAACATTTAAATTCTCAAGTTCTTCAGTTACAAATTACAATGGTATTCTCTGTAAATTATTTGAAATACTCAACAATCTTTTTTATGGAAAAGTTTGAGGTATAAAAAGGAAGACTTTCAGTCCAAGCAGAGTTAAAGAAAATCTCTGTACTGAATGACAAAATGAAAACTTCAGCCAAACGTGTGCCCTTTCTGAGCTGTGTACAAGTGAGAGCATGAGAATAGAACTGGTCATAAAGTTTGGCTGTTGGCATTAAAGTCATTATTTGTCAAGGATTGTTCATTTTCCAGCAGTATACTAAATCATAACTTGCAGACAAAGTCTTCTGAAGTGATGCAAACAAAGCAATTTTATTCCCTTGTAATAATTTTTAATTACAGAAGGCCAAAGTCCTACTTTTACTTAAGTTGATGCAAAGTCCAAATTCACGGAAATAAATATTCTAAATACAGAGATAACCTAACAGGGTTATAAATACACAGATAACAATTTATAAGGGGAAAAAAGTAGCAACTCACTTGTCAGTTGAGCTTTAGAGAACTTCTCGGTACAGCTGTGATCTTGTATAGTATTCTGCAGCTTCTGCCATTCCTGTGCTTGAAACAGGTGAAGTCTAGCTGCTTTTCTCACAGCTACTGCTACATTCTTGATTCTGACACACAGAACAGCATGGTCACCTTGATATTTAAAAAATAAAATCAACTACTCTGCGTTGATATCAGTTACAAATAAAAAGCTAGTGTGGCACAGATTTTTTTATTAGCAGCACTAAAGCTTCACTTTGTTTCTTGAATTTTCAGCACTACTTCCTATAAAAGTCTTTACACTCTTTCAGAAACAATTTCTATACATCTTATTAACACAATACTGCATGCACAATTCTCCATGATGGTACTTAGATCTTCACCATAACCCAAATGTCATTAGCCTTCCCTACTACAAATAGCCTTCCTCTCCCCTTTTTTTTAACTAGACTTCCAGATAACCTTTTTTTTTTCCTTGGCTTCCTCCTACTCCAAAATTTTATCTTCTCAAGTTCAAGTAAAGAGAGTGCCTCAATCAGTCTCAATAACTAGTTCAAAATCTAGTATTTTATGATCTTTGTAGCATGATTATGAGCATCATAGTGTAGCTCTTCAGTCTAATACCAGAAGAACTTACATAAATGGACCTTCATGTTATGGATTGATTAGAGCTAAACCATTCAATTACAGATGACAGACATCAGACTGATACAAAGAAAATCAAACTTCAAAAGTGCTCTCTAATGTATCAGTCTACCTACAGGCTGCATCTTGACATAGAGAAATACTTTAGCCATTTCAGAACTAGCTCATTTGACACAATTTATCTTGTCTGGGTAATTCTACAATCTTCAAACTTATTTTGATAAATTCTTTCATTACATATTGCCATAGACATCTTTAATGTAACAGTATCCTAAATTAAAAGATAGGATTTCATAGAGAAGAGAAATAAATCAGTACTGCAAGAGCACAAACTCATTCAAATTTAAGCAAGATTTTACGTGGTGTTTTTTTTTTTTTTTAAACTGTTACAGCAATTTCCTTTCCCACCTAACCTAAGCACCAGTTGGATGTGAGTCAATAGACTACTACCAGCTTAAAACAAAGCTTTGTCAGGAAGGTTTGCCTGTTCAGAGCCAGCTGCGTGATAGCAGTCCTACAATAAAACCTCAAAAAATGTAACCTCCTGGGATCTGTAAAATGTTATACGGACTACAGTTTACCTAAGTTGGTAATAAAATATTTTGAAATTAACAAAAAGTTCTTAAAAAGCCCATATGGTTTCACTAAGACTCAAAATACGTACAGCTGTGAGTATTCATGCAGAAAGAGAAATATTTCCAACGAAACACGCAACAGCAACTTGTAGAATAAATTATATCTGAACACCTAAACCAC
Organism: Chlamydotis macqueenii; assembly: GCF_036417535.1. Classification (NCBI taxonomy): domain Eukaryota; kingdom Metazoa; phylum Chordata; class Aves; order Otidiformes; family Otididae; genus Chlamydotis; species Chlamydotis macqueenii. Next base: position 160,923,224 of record NC_141556.1, read on the forward strand.
TCATCTTGAATCTTAACATTCTTTTCTCAGATTTAAGCATTGCACTTTTTTTTCCCCCTTTAGATCTATTTAGAGTGCTTCTACAATTATCTTCTGGGACAGTGATAATGAACCATTTTCAAGTCACACCACAAGCTATCCCTACCTTATCATCTCTCATTCAGTGCTGGAAGGTCACATTCCAACTCTTCTTGGCTTATGTCACATTTTCCTTCATCCCATTACATTTTTTTCTTGAAAACATTTTTGTTTTCCTCTCACGCTACTCCTCCATTCTGGGAAGAAGCCTGCGTGTGTATTATCTTCACGGCTGTCTTTTGAAATATTTTGCAGAACTCTTCTGCCATGAGGCTAACTCAGAAAGAAAATAGTCTAAGCTACCAAAATGCTGAGCAAATAGGAAACACTTAAGGTCAGGCTGAATGAGGCTCTGAGCAACCGGATCTAGTTGAGGATGTCCCTGGTCCTTGCAGGGGGGTTGGACTAGATGGCCTTTAAAGATCCCTTCCAACCCAAAATATTCTAAGATTCTATGAAAAGCAGAGTGACCAGCACAGCCTCATTGTATATGGCACTCACCATGCTCACATCTATCTCTTTTTGCAAAGTAAAACTTCTTGTAGCAAGCAGAGTAATTTCCAACCTGTATTTCTGCAGAGGCCATTCTAACAGGATTCTAGCACATTGCTAGGCCTCTTAGCTACCAGGCAGGAATTATCACTAACCAGGAATTAAGAACACAGGGAAGAAAAGCCACTGGGAATAACCAGGTGAGAATTTCCATCCTGATGCACGGTGACACCGAAAGCACCCAGTGACGTGGAAAAGACACGCACAACGTCAAGCATCCTTCCCATTCGGTGGAGCTCCGTGAGCGATGCACGTGGAAGTTACAACGCCTCTGCTCTCCCAGACACCCCTGCCATGTCAGGATGCGGGACACGAGTCGGGGGGCGGACACAGCGCCGAGCACCCCCCCGCAGCACGTCACCGTTCTCTGATCCGTACCCACGGCGTTCCTATCGCGGGACGGGCTGCTACTGGCTCCCCGCTCCCGTCTCCACCGCCCCGCCCCGGCCCGGCCCGGCCCAGCCCAGCGGGGTCCCTCTTTCGGCCGATCTCCCCGTTACCCCTCCGGCCGCCGCCCTAACGGCTCCCCCCGCGCACCGCCCCGAGGCGCCCCAACGGCTCCTCGCGCGCCCCTCCCCGCGCCGTTTCAGGACGGCGGACAGGGACGGCGCGGCCGGGCCGTGTTCCCGCTCCCTCCCACTCTTCCCTCGGGCACCCACCGTGGAACTGGAATCGTGCCACGGGCCGCCACGGCTCCAGCCGGGCGGCGGCGCTGGAGAAGCCGCCCCGCAGCGTCTTGCCCCCGGCGCCCCACCAGCCAGCGGCGCAGAGCAGCCACAGCAGCCGCCACCTCATCCCCGCTGCCCCGCCAGCGCCGCCCCGGGTCCGGGCCCAGGCCCACGCCGCCGCCTCACGTGACCCTCCCCCCCCAGCCCCCGCCCCGGGTTTACAAGCGGGCGCGGGACAGCCGGAGCGGAAAAACAGCCAATGGGAGCCGCGCGCGAGGGAGCCCGCCCACCCTGGGGAGGCGGGACCGAAACAGCCGGCCCCGCCCCTGCCACCGTGCCGCGCTGGTCTGAGCCCCCCCCAGCTACGTGTCCGTTGCTCGGTTCGGCCGTAAGTTGAGACCCCAGCGTCGTAAAAGACGACGGTCTCCGTTGAAGCGGGAGGCAAAGCCTTGGTCTCTTCGCGCGGTGTGCCCGTGCCGCTCGCTTCAGAGGCGGCGAGCTCCGTTGTTCGGGCGCGCGGGGAAGGGGGAAGGCGTGTTTTCACGCAGGCTCGTGCAGTCCCTGCGGTTCCGGCTGTGAAACCGCCGGGAGAACAAGGGCTTCGGTCCTGTGCTGTGCGCATGCGCACCGTGAGGTCGCGGCGCAAGGCAGCGGAGGCGGTGAGTGCTGCCGCCGTAAAGCGCGGACGATGTCGGGGCTGCCGGGTCCCGCGGAGCAGTCGGTCTTCGAGAAGCGGCTGCTGGTGACGGGCGGCGCGGGGTTCATGTGAGTGGCGGCCGCCGCCGTGCCCCGAGCGCGACCTCGCCTCTCCGCTGGGCCGGGCGAGGGCTGCCGGCCTCCTCCCTTGGGGTGCGGCTGACACGGTGGGGGACCAGGCCAGGTCCTGCGGTGCCGCCCCGCTTGCCCGGCCTGTCCCGGGCCGGTTCCGAGCCCTCAGGCGCAGGCTGCGGCGGGCGCGGGCGTTTCTGCAGAAGCAGGTTCGCCTCGGAGGCTGCCTGTGGCTCCCCCATGTCGTAGAATTTGAGGTGGGGAGCGAGCTGGGCCACCGCCCGGCTGTCCTCCGGAGAAGGTCCTCGGGGAAGGGACCTCCCAGCGCAGACGGCGGCAGTCGGTGCTCAGCCTCACCCGGCGTGGGGTAGGGGGGCGGCCGTGCTTTGAACCAGCTGCTGTTTCTCGCCTCCGCTCCCCCAGTGCTGTCGGCCCTGCTTGGGGTAGGGAAAGATCTGGTCCATCTTAAGCTTCAGCCCGTCTGCGTGCCCAGAGGCTGAAGCTGTGAGAGGACTAGATTTCTGTGTGCACTCCCTAGCTTAGGGGCTGGAGGTGTGAATGAGCCCTGCTAAACCTGGACTCTCAGGGGGAGCTTCTCTTACGCAAGACTCTACCAAAGAGAAATGCCACCTGGTAGTCAGCCTGTCATTTCCTCTTACGCGTAGCAGCAGTGTCAGAGAATTGAGTGTCAGTTTTGCAAATTAGGAGAGATTACTGTCTAGTTCTCCCTAATACGTGATGTGTAATCTTAAGAGTATTTTAGAAAGGCAGTTGAATATAGCATATAATAGTTGGTTTAGGTTTTTTTAGGTGGCTGTGAGCAGTACTGCTTTCTTTTGTTATAGCATGAACTTTTAATCTGATTTTCAGTTTCATAACAGTATGTAGTTATGGGCATTATCAATAGACTAATATTGTCGTATCTTAAAATATATCTGTGAATTCCTTTTTCTCTTGAGTACAGCCCCTTTTTCCCCCAAAGCTTTTTGATCTTGCTAAACATATTTGTAATTTGTCATCTCTTTATTACCTCAAAGCTAACTATGTAATTGTAAAATGTGTTTTTCTTCTGTCCTACAGTGCTTCACATGTAGTTGTTTCCCTTGTGAAAAACTATCCAAACTATTTGATTATAAATCTAGATAAGGTAAGTAGCTTGTTTTCTTTCTTGGCATGGAAAACTGTTTTAAATTAGTGTCTTGAAATTTCTATGGCTTATTGTTATTTATTAAACTTTTGTTTGATTATCAGTTTGTTCCTACGCAAAAAAATAAATTCTACTGTTGTTCGTGCTTACAGTCCTGTTCTCATCACAAATAATTATTTGAAAGAAAAAAACCAGCAAAATGAAGGAAGCTTTAGAAGCTCTAAATGTATGTTTAAGAATTTTTGCAGTTAGAATCTCTTTCAGAGTTATGTGTTTTTAAAGCTTCATCATGTATGCTTGCAAAATAGCTTTTTTTTAAAAGAAGTTTTTACTTTGTTCTCAGACTTTCTAATGATTAGGTTGGATCTGAGTTAGCTTATTTTACTTTCATGAAGCCCACTTAATGATATTGTGTGGATGTTTCTCTTTAGCTTGACTACTGTGCAAGCCTGAAGAATCTTGAAACTGTCTCTGAGAAGGAAAACTACAAGTTCATCCAGGTGATAAAGCCTTCTCTTATAGGAAACTTGACTTTAACTGATTCTTATGCATTTATATCATGGTAATGTGGTCTCCAGAGCTCCCCAAACTAGAAGCCACTGCTTTAATTTATGGTAAAGTTGAAACTACTTCTACTAATTCATTGTCAAGAATGAGTCAGTGTATGTAATATGCCAATGTATGTGACAATCAGATGGACATAATAGCATTTACTTCATCTGTTTCCCTTATTAATAGACTTCATATTTCACCCATAGAGGTCTGTGACAGTATGCAGTATGTTCTGTCTCTTATTTGAAGTAGTCTTTTGAAAGTTGATGTATTTTATTGTATAATAAAGGTACAGAATTAGTAAAAGCCTAATTATGGAGATGATTGTTTCACTTTTCATAGGTGGTATGGAAAAGATGGACTCGGATTCGGCTCCTCCATGCTTCTCTGATGCTATTTTACATTTTGCACCTTCAAACCCTGTTGCTTGTTGTATTCCGTGGTGTGCAACACGTGCTTTCTCCTTCTGTTAGCACTAGTCATCAGGCTACATTCTTGCTTTTGCTGCTGTTGATACTCTGTAGTTCATAGTTGTTTTGGAACAGGGTCTCATTGTGTGACTTTTCTTTTTAAAACTTTGCCAATTAAATTAGCTTACTGTTTCCACAGTTTCACTTTCGGACAGGAGACGGATTTGCATTTATTATTCAGATAAACATCATAACTGCGGGCTTTGTGTGCTGAGGTTTTTCCCCCGTATGAAAGTCAGTACTGATGCTGATCTCTCTGTCTAGCTGGGCTTCCCAAGGTTGCATCAAAGAAATGCGTGTAGTTTAATTTTCTGAAATAGCAACTTCGGGGCAACTTTGTCAGAAGTAGTAGATGTAAGTTAAACATACATCTTACATTCAGGCAGGGTTGGGAATTGAACTTGTCGTCACCTGTTTGGTGACCCCCGTGGCTGTTTACTTTTTTGTGAACCTGTCTCTCTATTTCAGTAAGTGATTATCTCCCAGCTGTTGGGATAAAAGTTGTATGAGGGGAAAGGTGTTATCTACTAAGCAAATGCCCAAACTGAGTTTTTTGTTATTTTTCCAAATGTTTTTGACAGTTTCCAGTATGTGATATGAAATATATGAATGCTGTAGAAAAGCCTCGTTACCTGGATGTATATTAACATTTAGTTGCTGGGGACAGCATGGAGTTCTAGAAGGCATCCTGTAAACAAGCAGATCCCTATGTGAAGCAGAGGGATAGTAACAGGGAATGATGTAGCTGTACTGCTTCTGAACTAGAGTAGGAATATGTTCTCACCAAACTTACACTAGTAGAATGAATTCCAACTTTTCTGTTTGTTTTTCTGTTTTGTTTTTTTGGAAGGAAGGTTGATCAGAGCTTATATGCAGTTGGTATGCAGCTGAGCAGTTTACACTGGAAAGACAGACTCTCTGATGGACAGCCCCTATGATTAGAACTGTAACACTATTACTGATCTTAAGAGAGTGCAGGAGGGATAAAAGTTCTAGTGGTGCTGTAGAAAAGAAGCCCATTTTGAAAGGCAGAGAAGTAAAAGTTTAGAAAATTTGCATACAGGGCTGTAAGAAAGATACAGTTTTATCACAATTTCTATTGTTGTTCAGCATAGATGTATCAAGTTTCAATTTCAGTTTTAGAAAAGAGTCAATAATTGTAACTGTTCAGTTCAAAATAATGTATGAGCCTGAAGTGTATTTACTGGCATGTTTCAGTTTTGTTCTGGTGTGAGAAACAGGAAAATCAGTTAATCTTCCTCGCGTTTCTGACATACAGTACTACTTTGAAGCTGCTGTTCAGAATTGTTGCTTGAGAACTTCTTAAAATGTAGGTGCATTTGAACTGTTTTTAGTTAATTGCCTAGTTATTGAAAAGACAAAAGTCTTCCTGCCAAAGACACCTGTTCTCAGATGCTATCTTGTTTAAGTTGAGACAACAGATAAATATCAAAAGCTTTTTCTCAGCTTGCACTTAACTTTTGGTAGCTGCTGTTGCCCCTATGTCAAACTAAAGGATGGCTTGTTTGTTGATGCCTGACCTTTTTTTTTTTTTTTTTTTTTTAATTTTTCAATGGATGTGTTTAGAAACAGAAAAAGTTACCAGAACAAAACCCAAAAGTCTTGCAAGACATTCAACCATCTGTTTTGACAGAAGTGAAAATCCACTTCACCTTTTATAATGCCACTAGATGTCACTGTCTGTTAGCCGGATTCCAGTAGCTCTTATTCGCTGTGAGAACTTGTCGTTTCAACCTCAGTGTTCAAGCTACACGCTATACTTCTGTTATGCATATTCTGGGGGTGATGCTGTTTCTGATGTTAAATAATAATATAAATCGTGGAATAAGTTTCATTGAGGCTGTTGCTCAAAATGTGTGAAGTCTATATCTGGTCTTATTTTAGACGTGGCATTGATAATTGCCCAAAACTCAGTTGGTAGTGCTGTTTGTATCCCGTGCTTCCTTTGTAATGGTTTGTTATGTGACATTTGGTACAAATGAAAGCTTACTATTTTCTATCAAAAATAAGTTGTTAATGTGTTTTTTTTTTTTTTTTTTTCTCTCTCCTGTTTAGGGAGATATTTGTGAACCTGATTTTATAAAACAGCTCTTTGAAACTGAGAAAATAGATATAGTACTTCATTTTGCAGCCCAAACGCATGTAGGTGAGCACTGTTGCATGTTTTGGTAATATTTTCCGTAAGTTTATTTGTTTGAAATGTATAGTGATATTTTTTTGTGTTTTCCCTTTGTACAAACTACACTATTTGATATCTAATGGCGTTTTTAACTTAAAGGCTTTCACAGCCTTAATTTAAATAAGTGTGTCATCTGACTTGCATATTTTCATTGCACATAACTGGTAATGCCCTTTTTTAAACTATATTTTTGAATTTTGTTGAGACACACATGTAACTGACAGTGTACTGGTGGAGTTGCGAACACAATAGAAAAAGAGTTTATACATTGTCTTAAGTTTTTACTTGATTGACGCCAGCTTTGCAGGAAAAAACACAGTGTGGAAGCTGAAGGATTAGGCATAGCACCCTTCAGAATATTGTCTGGATTGTAAAAAGAGAGAATGAATTACACCTTAAAAGTGCTTATTTCAGTTTACCACTCTTTCCGTAACACTGTTAATGAGAACGATCCCTAACATACTCCTTTCATCATGAGAAGAAAGCCTCAAAGAATTCTCAAGGAAAACACTTCTCAAAATTGTCAAATTTAATATGCACAAAGTCATTAGGTCAGTGGGACAATTCTAAGGATTAAAACAGGTACTAATTAATTAACAGTAATAGGTATATATTAATGCATGTTGCAACTGTCTTTGAATGATACTTTTCTTACTGAACTTGGCCTTTCCTAGTAGAGAGGGAAAGCAATTATGCTGCTGCTTAAATAAAGGTAGATAATGCTATTTCAAATGGAACAATCCATAGCCAATAAGTTTTTGATCCTGATTCCTGCCTCTTGTTGAGAGCAAGGATTTTGTCTTCAGGTAAGTGTAGAAGATGGCAGAAGTGTAGATGATCTGACAATCAAAGAACTGGTCATAAAGTCCCAGTCCCTACTGCAGCCTCTAATATTATGGTTCGATACGAAGCAATGTCTTGCCTCAATTTAATCATAGTTGTCTGATTTTTTTCATGTAGATCTTTCATTTTGGCATGCTCTGGAATTCACCTATGTGAATGTTTATGGCACTAATGTGCTGGTTGCTGCTGCGTATGAAGCCAATGTGGAGAAATTTGTCTATGTTAGTACAGATGAAGTATATGGAGGTAGCACTGATGAGGTGAGTTTGAAAGTGCAGGAGGATTTCTCTATCTTTACTTGCTTTTAACAGTGAAAACCAGATGAGTCTAACTTTCCTTGGCCTCTGTAAGTGTATGACTTTCGAACTTTTTCTGACAATACTGGAACTTGTAAATGAGCATTGGTTGTTTCTAGAAAGCCAAATATCAAAACTGTCCTGAATTTTCTCTCTAGTGTGTTTTGTACTGAATGTGTATTTGTGGTGGGTTGACCCTGTCTGGATGCCAGATGCCCACCAAAGCTGCTCTATATCACTCCCCCTCCTCAACTGGGCAGGGGAGAGAAAATATTACGAAAGGCTTATGGGTTGAGATAAGGACAGGGAGAGACCACTCACCAATTACTATTGTGAATGAAATGGACTCGACTTGGGGAAATTAGTTTAATTTATTACCAATCAAATCAGAGTAAGATAATGAGAAATAAAGCCAAATCTTAAAACACCTTCTCCCCACCTCTTCCTTCTTCCTGTGCGCAATTTCACTCCCAAATTCTCTAACTCTTTCCCACCAGTGGCAAAGGGGGACAGGGAATGATGATTGCGGTCAGTTCATCACATGCTGTCTCTGCTGCACCCTCCTCCTCAGAGGAAGGACACTTCACACTCTTCCCCTGCTCCAGCCAGAGACAGTCCTCCATGAACTTATCCAGTATGAGTCCTTTCCCGTGGGCTGCTCTTCTTCATGAACTGCTCCAGCGTGCATCCTTTCCGTGGAGTGCAGTCCTTCAGGAACAGACCGCTCCAGTGCGGGTCTCCCATGGGGTCAAAAGCTCAGCTAGCAAACCTGCTCCAGTGTGGGCCCTTTCCACAGGGTGCAGTCCTTCAGGAGCAGGCTGCCTTAGTGTCGGCTTCCTATGGAGCCACAGCCTCCTTTCAGGTGCATCCGCCTGTCCCAGCATGGGGTCCTCCATGGGCTGCAGGGGGACAGCCTGCCTCACCATGGGCTGCACCATGGGCTGCAGGGGAAACTCTGCTTTGGCACCTGGAGCAACCTCCTTTCTCTCCTTCACTGACCTTGATGTCTGCAGAGTTGTTTTTCTCACGTATTCTCACTCCTCTCTTCTGCCTGCAGTTGCTGTTGCACAGCAACTTTCCCCCCATCTTAACTATGTTATCCCAGGGGTGCTACCGCTGTCACTGACGGGCTCGGCCTTGGCCAGTGGCAGTTCCGTCTTGGAGCTGGCTGGCATTGGCTCTGTCAGACAGGGGGAAGCTTCTACCTGCTTCTTGCAGAAGCCACCCCTGTAGCCCCTTTCACTACCAAAACCTGGCCATGCAAACCAAATATAGTATTACCGAAAGCAGAGAAATTGTGGTCATTAACCACATGTGAATATCAAAGGAATGTGAATATTCCTCAGAGATAGTATCAAAGGACTGTATTCTACAAATTGTGGTTTGGAGCATTCAATACTTCAGCAATGCACACAGTATGTTGTCTTTTTTTTTTTTTTTTTTTCTTTTACTTTTTAAATTTTTTTCTGCTCTGCCTTGACTGTGAACTTGACAGGCAGAGAACTGTTTTATACTCTAGCTAAGATACTAAGAGAAGTGTAGATACTGACAGTTCAAACAGGAAACAGCTCCTGTACTACTGGAAGAAATATGCAGATGTTTGTTGTTGTTCTGTGGAAATCCTTTTGATTCTTGCCAATTTATGCCTGACCTTAATTCAGAAAATGTATTTTAGCACAGTAAAAGACAAATTATGCATGTGCAAGGCGTAAATAATGGCCAAGGAATCTTGTACCATAATCCATGAAAATACTAATGTATTTCAGAAAAGTAATGTGCACTTATTGTTGCAATGTCTTTATCAGTTCCTTCAACACAACTTCAATCTGTAGACTTTTATGATACCCAGCGATGTTGTTTTCCTGGATATAGACCAGTGGTTTGGCTGAGATGACTTCAAGTGAACTTCTGCCTCTGGGCCTTGAAAAGAGCACTTTCATTCAGTCTGTTTTTTGTTCTCTTTGTTAATGATAGCAGAAATTCTTGAAGACATGGGTTTTTTTTTCTGGGGGTGAAGGGGGGGTGAGAGGTCAAATAGTAAACTGAGGTCAGTTAATTGCATTGAGTCTTTTAATCGTGTGTTAAGGTGATTGTTATCAGTTGCACTTCTGGCGGGTGTAGAATCTCCTCTTTCTTTGGTTCGTTATTCTGGTGTTGGTTGTTTTTTGGCTGTGTATGTCGGGTTTTTTTTGTGTGTGGTGGGTGCTGGGCTTTTTGGTGTGGGTTGGTTTTTTTTTTTTTTTTTTTTTCTTCTCTCTCCTCTCCCCCATCTCCCCCTCCCCGCCCAAGTGAGAGGTGTAAGAGTTGATGTTCTTCTTTTCTTGTAGAAATAAAAATTATAGGAAAGGGAGAATGGACTCCTTTTATGTAGGACTGAAAAGTCAATTTGCTAGCTGTTGGTGTAATAGCACTCTGAGAGACTACAAGCCTGAAAAGGATTGCACCTCCCTGTGGTAACAGTGATTATTTTACAAGATAAAAATCTAGGCATCTGCTACTGTGAGGTACTCTGCTAGAAGTATAAAAATATTACCGCTGGTATTCTAGCTGCCTCCTGTGTTTGATAAATAGACTGTCTTTTGCTATTGATCTTCTGCTGTAAGTGGAAGGGTGACTTTCTCAGACTGGTGTGCTTGGATATTTAGGGATTTTTATTTCGGGTGCAACTGCAGCTTTTGTAACTTTAAGACTTACCTGAGCAAAAGAAATTGAGTAATGCAAATTTTAATTTTCATTTTAGGAATTTGATGAATCCTCACCAAAACGTCCAACAAATCCCTATGCCTCCTCCAAAGCAGCTGCAGAGTGTTTTGTTCAGTCTTACTGGGAAAGGTACCAAGTAAGTTAACGTAGGCTTCAAAAACTTGGAAACCCATACTTAAGTGTCTGTATTATGTATATAAGAGTATAAGAGAAGAATCGGTACTAGTCCACACAGTACCACCTCTTTTCGTGATTGTTGATCTTATCAGAGATACATTTGACTTCTCCCCACTGTCTTGTAGTGTATTTAAACTTTTTTGGAAAATCTGAATTGCAATGTCTGAAACTGTTCTTTGATAAATGGTCAAAGAGAACATTAGCAATTTAAAAAAACAGTGTTAAGCTTGAAGGAAATCCGTTTATACAGAAGTAGAGTGTGCAAAGTTCAAATTGTATTAAGATGAGGATTATAGTGAAAGCAAAAAAAAAAAAACCACCCCAAAAAACCCCACTCCTATTACTTTAAGCAAAAATATTTTAAATTTTGAATACTTGAGTCTTTTGTTCTTGCCATGGCTTTCTGCAGTGTTGTTTTTGACATAAAGCTGGCTTGAATAAGATGTTAAAGACTGTAAAACATTTTATTGGAATAAGTAGTACTAAGCCGCTCTTTAGTCAACCAGATACATGTATGTAATGTCCTATATTGATTCCATGGCAAGACTGAGAGATTACAAACATTTGTCACTTGTGCTTTGAGCAGACTGAGAAAGCTGGAGGGCCTTGCCTATTTGATAGAAGTATGGTTAACTTGGTTCATTAGTGTCTGTAAGGCTTGCAGATTTTTGAATAAGCACTGTGAGTGTGTCAGTTTGTTTATTGATCACCAAGAAGCCTACAGACTTCTACTGATATGTATTTTCTTACATAATCACATGCATATTTTTTGTTCTTTTAAGTTCCCCGTTGTTATCACACGAAGCAGTAATGTTTATGGACCACACCAGTACCCAGAAAAAGTAAGTTAAACTTATACTTCACTCTGAGCTTCAGTGTGCCATAGTTCAGGGTTGTAGTGCTGTTACTTTTTTCTAGTAAGAGTGGACTGACTTCTGTACAAAAGCACTGTTTTGCAAGTATATTTGTCCACACTTACCTGTGATTATATATTTTGATCTCACACTAACACATGTTATCAACACAATGAACACATGTTTTTTGGTTGTCAGTAAAGCATCTGTTACAGATTTCTAGTTATTTGCATGAATTTTGCTACGGTGACTTTGTTTTGTAGTTTTTTCCATTTTTCAAAATATAGTTAACTGCCCTGTGTCTGGGAGGGTTCCCCTATAAATTACGTTAACTCACATGTCATGTGCTGTAATGAGGAATGTTTAATAACTAAGGTAAACTTTGCAAAAAGTGAACTGTGAGAAAGCAGTATGTCTGATATAGAAAGATGTTCCAACCTGTGCAGAAAATAGGCAAGATGAAAATATAGCAGTCAAATATAAGAGACAGGTAGCGCAAAGTGACTTGTTCTTTGCGTGTGTCCATCCGTACCTTGTGGGGTAACTATTTAAAACAGTTTTTAGTAAGAGGGAGTTGCCTTTCTAGGCAGTACCAAGATCTGCTGTGCTAGTGAATGGAAATACACTGATGCAACAACAGTGATAATCATAGGTACTCTTTGGAGTTCAGAGCTTGTGTGAAACATAGCTGTATTTTGCAGTTCTAGTGAGGTATTTTAAAATTTGAATTGCTTTTTACATGTTGGGATTTTCTGCAAATAAATTTATTTTTTGATACATTATTGCAGATTAAGCAGTGTTTTTTGAAATACATTTTTCACAGATCTATGGCTTGGGAAATGTCTGGCTACAGGTGGCATGATATTGGGAGTATATTCAGAGGATGTATCACTATTTACTTGTTTTCGGCTTATATATATTATTCCTTCAAGTATCCACTTTTAGTTACTGCTAAGAACACAATACTAGGCTAGATGGATCTTTAATTTTACCTTGTATGTCTACTCTTGTGCTTAGAATAGTGAGTTAACAAAACTAAAAGAATTGGAATAGTTTTCTATTGGCTTCAGTTTAAAAACTTTAACAGTGGGGCCAACTGTTACGAAATTTCTGGGCCATTATGAATGGATCTAAGCTTGTAGCTGAATGTAATATTGTAAATCTTTATGCTACAAACTAGTGGCTGTCACTTCATTCATGTTTAGTTATCTTGAAATTCTCTATTGGGTCTCTTCCAAAATTTAGCTGTTTGAATGACTCTTACTTTTCGACTAGAGATTTACTGCAACTTACTGGATGCCTAAACCATGTTCTAAACTGTTTGCCATAGTTATCCCTAGCTAGACTGTAGTGCAGTTCTGTGTGCAAAATGTAATGGCACCATCTTCTTTTGTAAAAAATGTTACATTTGTAACTACTGATTTGTAATGGTTGACCAGAAAGATAAGATTTACGACACAATAGAGGCATCTATTCTTAAGAAAGGAAGAAAGAAAGAAGACTTAAGGAAACTTAAAACTATTCAAAGGATCTTAATAAAATACTTAATGATGCTTACTGATGAAGCCCCATGTTCTTTGCAGAATAACAGCTTCTAAAATAGTGGAGTAATAGTTTTTGTTCAATTCTTTAGGTTATTCCGAAGTTTATATCTTTGTTGCAACAGAACAGAAAATGGTATGTAATTTGTTTTATTGTTTGTGGTATTTGTGCTGTGAAACTGTAATTAGCTATAAATGTGTGGTATAGTTTCTAAAATGATAATTTCGTAACTAAATTGTTAATGGCTTATTTTAATAAAAGGATTTCCTTAAACTAAAGGATTGTTTGCATGTCAGCTACTTAAGGTACTTAAGCTAATGGACAACAGTGAAACTGCTTAAAACACAGTCTAATAAATTGAATGCTTCTGTTTAAGGATTAACAAAAATTTATTGCATTTTTCCTGGTTTTAAGCTGTATTCATGGTTCTGGACTTCAAAGAAGGAATTTCCTTTATGCAACTGATGTGGTAGAAGCATTCCTTACTGTCCTGAAGGAGGGGAAGCCAGGTGAAATTTATAACATTGGAACTAACTTTGAGATGTCCATTGCCCAGCTTGCTAAGGAGTTAATCCGTTTAGTGAGTAAACAGTTACGATGCTTTTCTTTACTTGTCATTGCACGTATGAACATTTCTAATACAAACCTTTTGTAGCTCCAAGAGAGCTTAGGCTTGCAGAGGATCTTAGAAGAGAATTGTAGCAGAACGATGTGCTACCCTTTCTGTGGCAGCTGTACTATGTAAGTTTGCAGTACAGGCTATTGTGCATTGCATGGCTGCATTGGTTTTCCTGATTCAGACATAACTGGCATAATGATTAAATGGTGGGTTTTTTTTTTTTTTTTTTTTTTTCATGCTGGCTGCTTCAGGTTTGGTCTGAGAATGTGGCACTGTTAAAATCTAACAGTTTGATTGTGAATGGTTGGGCAGTGCTCAGATGAAGGAGAAGTGTTGGAACTGTTTTAAATAGTTTTGATAATTTCAGTAGTTTGAAAACTCAGTTTAGACAAAAGACCACTTCTGTTAAAAAATCTGTTCAAAAATGTGTGTTAAGACTGCAAAATGTGTGGGGGTGATCTTTGTTTCTCTTCTTGCAGATAAAGAAGACCAGTTCGGAATCTGAAATGGAGCACTGGATGGATTATGTCAAAGACAGGTAAGAAAACAGTGAAGCACATGCAGGATAGTTTTATTCTGAAGGTTTCTGGGAATCTTCCTAAATAGTTTTTTTTTTTTTTTTTTTTTTTGTGAAAGTGCTTTTACTCTGTAGGCAAGAAAACTTTTGAGAGAGCAAGACCTGTTTTGCTTTCTAAATTTTTTTTTTTTTTTTTTGCTAGTGGGTTTGACATCTGATTTGTACAGAACACTGTATAGAAAAAGAGAATTTCCATTTATTATTTGGATCTTTAGGTCAGAATATCTGTCTTGAAAGAGAATGTGCAATGCTAATCTACCTGTCTTCAAACTTGCTTCAGACTTCTCTCTACTGAGGTGTGCTCTGGGAAAAGGCCAGGTTTTACACAGTAGCTAAATCTTTTCTTAAGGGTAGTTTAGATAGTTTATTCAGTACTTTGTATTCAGCGTCACTTGAGTGAGATGAATCCCATCGTCTCTCATCTAGTTCTAGTATTTTGACGTTAATGTGACTAGTTCAGTCTTAAATGTGCTTTGTAGGTAAGACCCACTCTCTATGGGAAGAAATGCGCACCTATGGAGCGTAGTTAACTTTAGATTCCTATCTTAAACTGAAATTGCTGTCTCAAAAGTAGAAGTAAAACTCTGAGGTGCCAAAATAAGGGCGGTGGCAGAAATTGATAGCTTTTATAAATATGCTTTTGCTTTTGTGTTTCCGTCCTTAATTTCAGGCTTGGTTTGGCTCTGTTCTTTTATCCCCACTTCTTTTCTGCAGCAACAATGAGTCTCTGCTTGCTTTAGATATCACTCTCTGCAGAGTGATTAGAAATGACGTATCTGCTGATAGCAGTTAAGTATTATTATGACCTTTAGAATTCTCACTTTCTGTTCACATTTGGATTGTTATCATGGCAACTGAAGTGTCTTTAAATATACTACTTTTTGTTTCTAAAAGGAAGTGTTCTTCAGAATCCTATCTGAGCGTATCACAGGATTTTGAAGAAATTGCCTTTGGCTCACATGATGTGAGTCTTTGCTAGATCTCAGTGTAATTCAGATGGATTCGTGTGTATTGGGCCCTGTCTGCTAATGTTTAAACATAAATGGGCTTGGGAAAACTAACCACACAGGAATACATGTTTCAAAGAATGTTGAGGTCTTATAAAAGATTCTTAAGGTACCAAACTAATGATTATTTAATTCCATAATGAGTGACTTAAAGGTCATGGGGGTTACATGCCGTGGAAAAATTAGTTCTGCTTCTGCTTGAGATTAGCATGTTTTAATAACAGTGATAAGTAGCTGGTTTCTGTCTGCACATGTAACTTAACTATTCAGTATGCTAGTGCCAGTAATTCAGGAGTGCTAGACTGGACTACCTAACTATCAGATTATGGAAGTAAAAATTTGTGCCATGCTTAGATGTAGGGAATCTTTTCCTGTGTTTTCTTGCAGCCTGGGATTCTACATATTCAGTGTTACGAAGTTTGTGTAGCTAATGAGGCACTGTAATGACAATGCTTTGGAAGTCTATGTATTTCAGATCTGAAATATGTGAAAATTTGTGAGCTTTCAGGATGAAAAATTTGAATGCTGATATTAGAAAACACTGGCTTGTGTAGTGACTATCTAAAGAGTTGAAAGTGTACTGATTTGCACAATTGCATTGGCAGTGGTTTGAGTTTTGCATTCATTTTTGTGCCAATAAGATATTAATTCATATTTATTATAGTCAATTTCAGGTAGTTGACTGTACAAACTGAATTGTATTGTTGTAGCTGCACTCAGCTGGTGCATATTTTTGAATGCAGCTTAATCTGGTAATTTTGATGGGATTTTCAAAATAGAAGCATGGCTAAAATTGGTTTGAAGACATTGGGGGATACTGCATCTCTAATGAAAAAGTCTAATCAAATTGTTTTCCATGTGCATTTTATACTTCATCAGACCCACCAATGACCTGAGATACCCAATGAATTCAGAAAAAATGCACAATTTAGGATGGAGACCTAAAGTGCCTTGGAAAGAAGGAATAAAGAAAACAAGTAAGATTGATTGTCTTTTGTACTAGTTGATTTAGAAGTGATGGGAGGAGGAAAAGGGAAGGGAGTGACATTGAGTATATGGGTTAGTTAATGAGAAGCTAAAGAGAACGAATTTAACACTTCAATTTTACAGAAAATTGGCTGCTTTTTAAATGGTGAATTTACCTGACTAAAAAAAAAAGTTAATCACAATAAAGTAGCATCAGCTACTAGAATGAATTACTTTTTAAAGCTAGAATAAGTCTTGCATAAAGAATTTATGAAATCTAAACTATATTTTTAAAATATTATAGGTTAAAATTTTACATAATGTACTATTAGCATGTTGTTAGTCTTATGATATCTGTGGAATATTTGAGTTTCCTTGTTATCTCTGGTCAGCTTGACTCATCAACATTCTCTTCATATGTAGTTGAATGGTACAAAGAAAACTTTCACAACTGGAAAAACTCAGAGAAAGCTTTGGAGCCCTTTCCTGTGCCAGAGCCGTTTGCACAGCTCAGTGGTCCATAGGGTGGTGGAGAACCTGAAGGAGTTTATTCTACCTCATACAGTCTTTTCTTCGAAGACTGCGATCACGTGGCCACACTGAACTCTTGATGTATTCAAGATACGTGAACCATGATGAATACAGAACGACAGTACAGCACAACTTCGGAAGGGTTTCAGCACTTTATTAGTTGAACCTGTTAATTTCAGCTTCTGGTGCAATACTATATTCTCACTAGGTATTGATTTTAAAGAACTGTACAGGGTGAAGAATATTTATAATACTATAAATTAGTGTAACTGAAGTCAAATCTGCCTTATTAATGAAGAATAATTAATTGCAGTTACAGCTTTTGGACTTTCAATTAAATTTGTTTTAGTTCTGGAATCATTCATCTGTATTAATTTGTTCTTACAGTGTAATATATAATTTTTGTCACTTTTAAAGAGTTGCATTTTATTTTTAATCAAGGGGAAAAATGCTATATTTTCTGGAGAGTTGATAAATCAGTTGATAAAAGCTAGATATGGCACCCATATGGTTCAGTTCTTTTATCTGTTGGTGCATTATTAACCTGTTGGTGACTGATTAAACTGTTACCTACTCGTAACTTTAAATGCCCCTTTTTTAAGGGAGGTGAGTGGGGAAAAGGTATCAAGAAGTAGCAGGTGTTCTTGCTGAGATTTCCAGAAGCATTTTCTTAAACTTTGCTCTTTTTTAGATGTCATATTTTTACTGTATTAGTCTCTTACATGTTAATTTGCTTTACTTAACTGTAATTGGAACAAACTTGAAATACTTGTAACACAGTTAACATTCCAGTGATGGTATTTCCTGTGAGATGAAGGTATTTATGGAGAAAAATTTTAAACACTTGTTTTCCTATGAATTGTGGGTTGGCAGACCTTATTCAATGCAGTGTTTCACAGTTTTTTGTGACAAATATGTTAAAGATGAAACAATATTTGAATTTTAATGTAAAGTTTGTGAGGAAACTTCAATTCTAGAAATATGTCAATGAGTCTTTTTCAAAATTGATTTAGTAATAAAAGTTACAGTGTAACTGGTTTCTCGTAATGAAGTAAACATGATGCAAAAGTAGATTATGGTGGTTTGTGTGGTGGTGTTGTGTTGTTTGGTTTTGGTTTTTTTTTTCTTTTTTTTTTTTTTTTTTTGAAGTATTTCATATTTTTTTCAGGATACAGGAAGAACTATCTTAACTTTTTTGGCTTTGAGGTGGCAAACACAGAAGGGAAGCAAACATAGAAGGGAAAACTCTTCTTGGGTACTTGGCACAATCCCAGACCCTTCTGTTGCCCCTGGGTGGAGCTGCAGAAGTATAGAACTGGGATACTATGGTGTACTCAAATTGATGCAACTTGTAGACTTTCTCAGAAATTGGGAGTTAACAGAAGTCCTTTCCTCATCACCTTAAGTGCAGGAAGAATGGACCTTGGGACATTTGCCTTAGCTTTGCCCCTGCTAGAGTTTCAGTAGTGAGTGAACATACAGCTTAACGGTACTGACCCTGATAGCCTACAGGTAGTGCTGCCTTTGGACCCACAATGCTCCCAACTTCATAACACCTCTTGTATGTTGCGTGGTGCTGTTGATAAAATACCACTCTTGGTAAGAGTAATCCTGAAAGAAGGCTAACCAGTAAGCATCTAGGCTTGCCTTAGCACCAAGTATGTGTTCTAAAGTCTAAGAATGTGTGACTGAAGGTGAGTTTTCTGTGACAAACCGGGATAATAATACTGTGCTAGAATTGTGTTGCACTTTGTATTTTTTTGCATTTCCGATACTTGATTTGGTAGTCAAAACCTCCATTTGGGAAGGACAGAAGTGACAGCACTTAGTATGTACTAGTCTATTGGAATATTTGGTTTACCAGATATTTAAAGTTAAACTTCTACTGATGAATCACTTAAATTTAATTGTCAAACACACATTGCTGGTAATATTAAAATATTTTCTTATTTTTTAGTATTTTCTTGAGATACAGTTTCCTTACAATATACAGAGTTACTTGTCATTCTTGCTGTTATGTATTTTACAAAAATCAATACCAGAAATAGCTGAAGTACTGCAAAGATCTGTTTTAGCTGTAGTTATGCTTACTGTGGCAGATGCTCTGAGTGAGTTGCATGAAAGTAAGCATCCTTCACATCTGCTTATGCTGGAATCCTGGTTATGTGGTGTGCCTTTAATTTTAGGAATAGAGATTATAGATTACTAAATTATTATTTTAAACCTTACAAATAGGTACAGTGTCTTTGGAATTAAAATTTGGGATTTAAAAATCAATTAACTTGTGATAGTGTTACTTCATCAGAAATACACAGAAGAAAGCCGTCGTGTGTGATTGGTTTACTGAATAGTTCTTTTGAAAGTTGTATTGGATGTTTAGATGCTGAAGATGCAAGCTTTGACATTTATGTGACTGTCCAAGCAAGTGATGTTACTGGGAGTGGATTGTCGGAGGGCTGGAGCACCTCTCCTCTGAGGACTGGCTGAGAGAGTTGGGGCTGTTCAGCCTGGAGGAGAGAAGGCTCCGAGGAGACCTTACTGCAACCTTTCAGTACTGAAAGGGAGCTTATAGCAAAGATAAGGAGAAACTCTTTAGCAGGGCCTGTTGTCACAGGACAAGGGGTCATGGTTTTAAAATAGAGGGAGGTAGATTCAGACTGGACATAAGGAAAAATTTTTTTACACTGAGGGTGGTGGAACACTGGAACAGGTTACCCAGAGAGGTGGCGGATGCCTCATCCCTGGAAACATTCCAGACCAGGTTGGATGGGGCTCTGAGCAACCTGATCTGGTTGGAGATGTCCCCGCTCCTTGCAGTGGGGGATTGAACTAGATGTCCTTAAAGGTCCCTTCCAACCCTAACCATTCTGTGATTCTATGATTTCTCAAAAGGATCTACGAATTTTTAGTGGAAGCTGTTCTAGTTTATTTAAATGCTTTTTAAGATTTAATCCTTTCAAGTGTTTGAGATTTTTGTCTTAGTGTTCCTACTTTTATTTTTTATATATATAAATAAATATATACATGCACATTTAAAAATATATGAATGTATTTGTATTAAAAAAAATAATCTGGGAGGCTTTTGCTTTGAGCTATTTTGCTGTAGACCAAGTTGCCTTAGCAGGTGAGTGCTCTGGTAGGAGCATTCCTTTCACAGGGAAAAGTCTTTTTACTGTTAAAGAAAAGAGCTTATTTTGCCATTATCCACCTGGCTTCTGGAGGAGGAGGAGGACAAAAGAGCAGCTAGTGTACTGTTAATGTGGAGAAGTGTAACACTTTTTATTTCTCACTGTTTTTACTTGGAAGGCATGAAGAAGCATTTCTGCAGAAGGCAAAGGCAGTGATGTAAAATACTGTGAAGACAACAATCTTTCAGTCCACTTTTCTCAAGGTTTGTGTCACAGAACAAATTGAGGTTACACCTGTAAAAGAACAAATGAAGTAAATGTGTATGTCACTTAAATTGCTAAAGCTTTCTAAAGAAGGGCAGGCCTCTGGCAAAGGGTTTGTATCCAGCTTTGATGGTTGGATGAGAGGCTCAGACTTGGGAAATTATTTGGGGATACCTGTCAGTTCTGGGGTTACGGTTGTGGGTTGGACTAGATATTCAGGAAGCAGCTCCTGAAATCCCCTGTGTATTGGGGAAAACCAATGTTGCTACCCCATTGGCTTGGTGTACCAGGCCTGCCGTTCAGCACATCCCTTGCAAGCAGCAAGTGAAAGAATTTGGAAGGTGGTGAAGCGGGCAGCTGAGGCAGGGCTGTCCCCAGTCCATCTGCCCTGAGAGTTATGGGCTTTGTGTGTGTATCTGTCCCAGTTTGTGTGGTGGAGATAACTCTGGATTTCTCCGAGGCTTTCTCTGGTTTGAACTTGGCACCTGCTTGCTTACATTTGCGTGCTGCTTGGCAGTAAAGGGTGCCAGCTCTCAATGAGGCTGGTTTAGATTATCGTAGTATGATAGACTAGAAAGTAGCTTTTCTTTGTCCACCCTGTCCTTTATTAGATATAGGAGGAGGTTATGGGAGAAAAAAAGTGAGGTTTTTAGGTGGTTTTTTTTTTTTTTTTTTGGTTGTTGTTGTTGTTTTCTTTTTTTTCCTCCCCTTTCCAATCCCTATTCTGGATGGGTACAAAATAGCATAGATTTGGTTTCCCATTAGGAGAAAGCTGTGAATATCTTCAGCTGGACTCAGAATGCTCCATTTTGTTAAAAGTGTGTTTTAGTGCTTTTTAAATAGCTATGAAATGCTAATATGTTTCTACTTTTCAGTAAGAGGAACTTTTGTACAAATCCCCAAATTTTGTTGGGGGAAAACTGGCTGTTTTATTAAATACAGTATATCTGAGACTGAATCATCCTTTTCTTTTCTTTTTGTTTCATTTTGTTTTGCATTACCTTTAGTTTTTATTTCCATTTCACCTGGCAAAACAAATGTTTCTAGGAATAATAAAAATCAGAATAACCTGTTGGTCCATAGCAGCTCTGATTGTGTGGTAATGTATGAAAACTCTAAAGTCAATAGTGTTTTGACTTCTACACATGTCATCACGCATTTGGAGCTTATCTGCCCCAAAGATCACAAGATTATGTTAGCTGCATCAGTAGGAGACACGCTCATTAAGTGATTACATTCATCATTTTGCAGCAGAACAGTGCCAGTCACAATGGAAAATCATGAGAATATGAGATTTTGTATCAGTATGGTGTTAGCACACCTTTTCAGTACAATGGTGTGGATTTTTTTCTTTAACCTTTTCCTAACTGAAACTTTTTGTTAAAGATTTTTTTAAATTTCAGTCCCTAGATTGCTGGATCAGTCAGCAGCATTTTGACTTCCAAAAACGTCTTTGACTTGTGAAAATATGAACTGTGATTGTTCACAAAAGACTTTCCACAACTGGAGCACCTTGAGGAAAAATATACTCTGAAAGTAAATGGCAATATGGGGGTGTATGTCACCTGTTCACAGGGCTAGTTTGGGAAAAGGGTGCTGCTTCTGCCCTAGAAAAAAGAGGGATTTGTTGAACTTCTCTGTTATTGTGG
Organism: Chlamydotis macqueenii; assembly: GCF_036417535.1. Classification (NCBI taxonomy): domain Eukaryota; kingdom Metazoa; phylum Chordata; class Aves; order Otidiformes; family Otididae; genus Chlamydotis; species Chlamydotis macqueenii. The sequence goes on from NC_141556.1 coordinate 160,944,815, forward strand.
AAGACAGAGAGAGGTTTGTTTGCCTTTTTTTGATTAAGAGGAGGGAGAAGCAGTGGACAATCTTGCAAAACAGCATTTCTCCCCACAGAGCATGCAGGGGGCATGAATAGGGGATGCTCTCACAGACAGCTTTTTCTAGAGCCATGGGATGTACAAAAAAAGACAAACTTGAGCTGTGAGTGTCTAGCACTAGTGCCCAATATGCTTCTGTGTGCACTTGGGTGCATCCTTTACCTTCAACCTGTGGCCACAGGAGTGTGGTAGCAGTCGCCTGTTGAAATAAATGCCTGATCGACCATGTGAGAAAAACCTATTTTTTCTTATAACTGTGCTTAACCAGGGTTTGCGGTTTACGCAGACACAGAGAGCTTCTCCTGTGGAACGTGCATCTCCGAGCAAGACCACAGAAGAATGAGGATGGAGGTGCTGGTTCTGTTGACGTCTATTTGTGGTACAGCAGCTCTGCATGGAATTTGTCAGACTTCATTTTAAAGTCCCTGAAAACTGAAGCAAAAATACTACCAATTTAACACTCCTGAATCCCACAGGATACTCGAGTTCCTGTTACCCTCCAGATAATCTGGGGAGCTGCAGCTGAAGCCCTTTTATCCTGATACTAAATGCATGTAGGTTATGTATTGTGCGTAGAGGCACACATACAGTTTTGTGTTATTGCTGCATTTGTCTTTGCCTTAAGGAAGAATTTTGTTGGCAAAGACCCGTCATCTTTCGTTCATCGTGTTGATGGTATCCAGCAACGTGGGACGAGTAGCATCTGCCTCATTTTAAATCATCATACACAAATACCGGGTGGAGGAAAACGATTTAGGAGGCCACCGGAAAAGCTGCTACACGCCAGCCGAAATAGCTCAGTTGGGAGAGCGTTAGACTGAAGATCTAAAGGTCCCTGGTTCGATCCCGGGTTTCGGCAGTAGCATTTTTTTTTTTTCTTCCCCTTTTCTTTTTCTTCTTCCTTTTCTCCGTCCCTTTCTCGCTGTGGCGGGCGTCTCCTGCCGCCGCCCCGCGGGCTCTGACCGCTGCGAACGGCCCGGCCCGACGTGGCCCGGCTCTGCCTCTTCCTGCCCGTTCGGCTCGGCACCCAGGCGTTGTACGGGGCAGCAGGCCCCGGAGCTGCTGTGTGGAGCTGATAGCAGCCGAGCCGCCGATGACGCAACGTTTGTGAGGGTTCTCGTCACATCAGAAGTGTCATTCGTGGCACAACGTGTCATTCGTTGCCATTCGGGCCGAGCTGGTGGCAGGGTACTGTGTCAGTGGCCCCACCCGGGTGGCTCTGCCAGGGCTTTCAGCTGCTGGGCCTGAAAGCTCCCGCTGCCTTCGTCAGCTGGCTTGTTTGGTTTATTTTAAAAAGCGGTGGGGGCATTTCCAGTGGTGAGATTCATGGAAACGATGCCATTATACCTCTGCTAAAAGTGTGTGCGTTGACGCTTGCCAGGCCGTGGCATGAATGCCCAGGCACCGCTCTGCAGAGCCGCGGGTACAAACAATCCATAGCAGCCTGGCAAAGCGGTGGCCTTTGGCACGCCCGTGTTTCGTATGTGTGGCCTGCACAGTGAAAAGTCCACACAGAGGCGATTTGCAAGGGAGGTGGGAATGAGCTTCCCCGTCTTCTCTTCTAGCACTTCGTGCTGCAGAAGAGAGTAGGCCGTGCTGCAAAGCAAACCATGGAATCGCAGAAACGTCACGCAGCTCACACCAACCCAAAGCTGCTCACATCGACCCAAAGCTGCGTGTGCCTGCCATCCTCCTTGGCAACTGGAAGTGGAGCATCTGGGAGGGTTTGCCTGCTGGTTTATCTTTTTAGCTCTTCTAAGTTTAAGCTTTTTACTTAGGATGGAAGAACTGAAAGCAATAAGCTTTATTCCTGGTCCCTTCTCTGCCTTCCAGTGCCTCCCGCTATAGATGAAGGGAGGAGCACTAAAAGGAAGATGGCAACAGAGGCAGAGGCAGAAGGATTAGAGATTGCTTCTTGCCAAAATCTGCAGCAGAGTTTAAAATTCCTGGACCTCATTATTCCTCTGCTTGTCAACAGATAGCTGAAACTACTTCTGGTTCACAGGAAGGTGAAGGAATAGCTTCAAGGCCAGAAACTCTGGTAATTCACGTCATCTAGTCTATACCATTCATGTATTTCCTCCTAATCCTTTACTTTTAAGCTGGGAAAAATCACTTGGATTTTTACTAAGCATATTTTTAAGGAGGGCATCTGTTTTTGGTTTGAAGACATGAAGAGGTGGAAAATTAATTCGTTCTCTTTGTAATTTGTTGCAACTGTTCCAAATATATTCCTGACTTTAATTTGCACCTGTCCTGTGTTAAATTCTAGCTATTATTTCTTTTAAGCCTTTTCTCTATTAAATCAAAGATCTTCTCAGTACCTGGCATTTGGTCATCATGAAGCAGTCAAGTCAACACCCAGCTTTGTTTTGATAAACCAAAGAAATCAAAGTCTTTGAGTCTCTGATGTTAAGACATTTTCTTCTGCTTTCAGGTAATTTTTGGTAACCTTTTTAATACACTGACACCAGAACAACACACAGAAAAAAGGCCTTTCAGTATTGGTGTCACCAGTGCAAAACACAGCAGTAAATCAGCTCCTTTCTTCTATTCAGCATCTTTCATCTGTTAGTGAAAAGGGATCACTGGTCCTTTTTTAATTACAGCATCACATCAAGCATTGCTGTTGAATGGCTTGTCTGACACACGGAGCGCTCGCTGCTGATGAATATCCTATTAGTACAAGCAGGAGAAGCGTTACTTAGACTCCTACTAATAAGACAGGTAAGGGATAGTATAACTGCTTATATTACTATTTTTCCTAAAGATTTTTTAAGCTTTTGAAATGATATTAAAGCTGCACACTCGAGTACTGAGGGATAGTAAGAAGTGTGAAAATGAAGATTACTTGTGACTTCTCATCTGTACTTTTGAGCACGTGATATCAGAAATGAATACTTTTTTTTTTTTTCTAAAATACTTTTAATTATTAATCAAACACTTTAACGGTGCTTTGGAAGTTGATTAGGAAGGTCTTAATTTTCTGCAAATGTGTAATCAAAGAGGCAAAAGAGAGAATGACTACTTACTTTTTTACCTTTTCCATACTGCTGAATAAAAGTCATGGAGCAAGCTTGGATGTTGGACCTCTGACTACTTGGCTTGTGCATTAGGGCCCTGATAGCCAACTCTTTCCAAGACTTGCTATGGAGGGGCCAGCCCCACACAGTGCAGACACCAGCCAGTCAGTGCCACTCAGCTGGGGGGCCAGGATGTGGCCCCAAGACTGCTTTTAGGCAGCAGTCTGGCCATATGATATCAATGCTGCACCAGAGTTTTGGGTTCCCTCTGTTGTGGAGTTCCTCAAGGACCAGGGAAGGTGTGGGTCACTCTTGGCCTCTCCAAGTGTCTGATTTTCAGTTGGGGTACCCAGGCACTCGGATGTATGACAGTTATGTGCTGTGGTAGTGTCTGAAATGTCTATTTTTAAATGAAGGATAATATTACTGTTAACAGCCATTCCTTTCTCAGAGCTTTTGTGATGTTCAACAGAAATTTTGTGGAGCACTGAAATACTAAGGGTGATAGCCATGGGGACATTAAAAAGACAATCTAATTTTTGTCCATTACAGGATTTGGATAGCATGCATTGAATAAGGCCTGAGGTCTTATGTGGACAAAGAGGATAAAATTAAGAGATAACCTTAATTCTGATTTTTTTTTAAACTTCCGTCTGTTTCATTTACATGCTTGGTGCAGGTTTCTAATGTGATTTGGCAGGTTGGGGGAAAATAACCCCGAGTGTTGTTGCTTTATTGCTTTTATGTCACCCAGCATTCAGGCATTTTTCATTCAGCTTTGTCATCTTTACACTATCTTTTTGCTAACATTGCTGCTTTTTAGGTTTCTTCTTTCCAGCAAACATCTCCATTTCCATTTATTTTTCTATTAGCTTGCTCCCTCAAGATGAACCCCTTGCTAGGAAGCAGATCCAGGTTACTTTCATCTCTGTCTAACTAAGCCTTTATGTGTTAGACTCAAGGCTTCTCTGCAACTGGGAAACTTCTCTGCCACTACCAATGTGGTTACATGTGTTTTTTCAAATGACCATCGAATACTGAAGTTGATGCCTCACAGGGATTTAGAAGAAAAAAAATTGCATCTTACAGTGTTGTTTCAGCCTTACTCAAATATTCAAAATCCAATGGATTTGGTTCACATGCTTTTTCCGTGACCGTACTTGGCTACTGAGTCGCTGTTTTAAGTGAAGGAAAACTGGAGCAGAAGAAGCGGCTCAGTGAGAGGTGTACCCCACATCCTAGCTCTGCTGCAAGCTGCAACAACTTGCAACCACAGAACACGACAAATAATAAAGAAGCTTAAAGCTTTACTTTGAAATACATCTATTTGGTATTTCTAACAGTGGTGGGACTAACTTGCTGTGACTGCCATTTTCTGCAGGCTTTCTAAGGGATTTTACAAGTTTAGGTGTTCCTTGGATGAGATGCTCCTCCTCCTCCTTCATGTCCCCAGAAGTCCTGTCCTTGTCGCTGCAGGCAGTTTCTGCACCTGATGTTTGTTAGTGTCTTGCCTGCCTCTCAGCAGGGAATAAATGTTCCACAATCTTACACGTAGTAAAATTTCCTTCTCTTTGGACTGAAAATTTGGTTTGCTGATAGAAAAGATTTGTTTCTTTCTCTTGATTAAAAGATTTCTGACTTTGTCTGCTGCACATTCAGTAAACCTCATTTAGTTATGCAATATGATCAACACAAAGGATTTAGAACACCTAAGTCAGAACTCACATTTAATTTTTATGATTTATGGATATTTTTAATAGCAAATCTTAGTTATTTTCTATGTGGTGTCTGGTCCTGTAGAAGAAACTATAATTGTGTTTTTCAACTTCCTGGGAAAGAAATACATTTGAAAAGAAAACCAGAATTTTCAGCTGATGATGCATTTCTAGAATCTAGCACTCCACATTCAAGTTTTCCCTGTGAGTAAGGAAGTTAGGAGAGCTTTATCCTGTTTGAGTTCAGCACAGGAACCCCCTGTAAGGAGGCTTTTCCTGATCCAGTTCCTTGGGAGTTGTTTTTTTTTTTTAATTTTTTATTTTTCTCCAGCAATATATCCCAGGGTTCCTGCTTTGTGCTTTTGTAGGAATATAGAACTCATATTCCATAGCAGTGCAGAAATATAGAATTTATAGTATAGTTAACAAGACAGATTTGTGTCAGTTAAGTGAAACCTTAACCTTCAGTCCTGCTATGGTTATCAATGTTTTCTTTGTTCCTCAGTGAACCTCGGGGAATACATATTTTTGTTTGGATGTACATACACATACTTGCTTAAAGCAAGGGAGCATTCATGACTTTGCCCAACAATGTGCTTGGGATTCAGCCCACATGACATGAGGGATTAATATCTTTTGTTCCATTTTGTATTTTCCATTTGGCTAAGTAGTAGCTGTAGTATTTTGAATAAAAATTGTGAGAGAAGAGTACCTTCTGAAACTGTCTCTTGAAGGACTAATGTAAGGTCAAGGCTTCAGAGTTCAAATACTGTGTTTGTACTGTCTTTCAGATTTTTTTTTCTTTTAATGTGGTACAGAGCCAGGTCTGGATTTCCTTCTTCGTATTTCTTTCCCTGTAACTGGGACAATTTGTTTCATTGCTGAATTGTCGAGGTGAGTGCCTCTGTCTTACCCCTTCCATGCTGCTCATGAGGTCCTTGGCTCACACCTTCCTGACCGTGTCCTGAATGATGAGCTCCAAAGGCAGCCTGCATACTAGCGGGGCTGCAGGCTTCTTAGAGGTTTTGCACAACAACTGTAAAGCTCCGCATGTGACAAAACTAGGGTATTAAAACTGCTTACATCTCACTTCACTTTTTTGTCAACCAGTATGAGTCTTTTCTGCGTGAATCAGGCCCCCTCCTACCGCAGCCATTTGGAGTCGGATTGATCTCACTTTACTTTAGACATTTAAAAGTTCGTTGCCTGTCTTAAGTTTGAACTAGTCACTCTCACTTCCTTTTTAGGTCAGGCAGAGAAATTAAGACAGAGAGAGGTCATCTGACCTTGCCAAGATGCCTGTCTGACGATGGAATGAGTCATCCTGTGGAGGTGCTTCTTTCCCTTCATAGACTGTTGGGGAACCACAGGGTAACTGAGGTCTGGATTCCTTAAAGGAATCATACCTTATATTCTAATACTGCCTTTATAGTTAGCCCAGGCTAATAAATTTCATCAGCCCTAGCTGATGAAACAACTCCAGAGAGAAAGTTGTCTTTGGACCACTTGTGGGCAGATGGTCGCCACAGCAGTAGTGCAGAGGCAGATACAGAGAGGCTCAGGAGTGGAAGATCTCTTTGACATTATTTACACATCTTTTGCCAGCTGAAGATGCTGAGATAAATGGTGTTGCTCACTCAGGCTGGTTTCATCTGCCAGTCAGGATTGTAGTTATCTAAAGTATAAGTAGCTTAAGGTTTCATCCATGTTCCTGCATATAATAGACACTGGATAAAATATGCTTGTTTAAGTATAAAGTGACATGGTGCTGAGTCTCGTTAGCCTAATGATGATAACATTTTGTTTCCTCTGGAGAGGTTTCTCAGACATGTTAAATGAGGGAATAGGACAGAAGAAAGATCTTACAAAGGAAATGGAAGTGCTTATACATTATCTCTGACAGAAATGAATAAAACTACACAGAGGCAATACCTGACTTAAAACTATGAAAATGTGTCAGCAGTTTCTAAATGAAGGCTGTGGAAAGATCTAGCAGAGTTGACACAGGCATCCACTGTACTAAAGCAGTGTGTGATTTTAGGACCTTTCTAAACAATTTGTGTATATGACATGCTTCAGCTAATGTGTTCTTGGAGAGGTGAGAAACAAAGTGCCATCAGATTTGGAGCTTTGGAAGTGGATGTCTTTAAGCAATGGGGATTTCCGATTGCAGTTTACTCCAGGTTTGTGGGAGGTAAGTTAAGCCGGACCACAAGGTCCAGTGAGGAATCAGTGAGGAATCCAAGGGGGTTTCATCTGTCTAAATGTGGACCTCTCATACGTATTGAGTACCACTGAACCCTCGGCTTCCCTTACAATAAGTAAATGGAGAAGGCTGGGCCTTTGTGTGATGCAATTCATCCCCTCTTAATGTGGGTACAGAAAACAGGCCAAATGAATTGCAACTTAAAAATATCTCTTTCTCTCCATTAAGAGACGACCTATAAGGGAATCCCTGGTTGACCAGTTAAGTGTATCTACCTGCGATCAATAGATGTCTAACATCAGATGAGATATATTTCATCCTCTGTCACAAGGAAGCCTGCAGGTAAAGCCATGGAAAGACTGAGGAGTGGAATTGGTGACATGAGGAAAGCTTGAGTAATCCAGTGTCCAGACTGATGGGGGGTGAGCACGGCAGACTTGCGGCTGTCAAGGAAACAAAACTCGCCTTAGACTGTGAAGCTGTCTTTGACTCCGGCTGAATTCCTGGCTGCAGTCTTGTGTGTTTTCTGTGAGACCTGACTAGATTACTCTTGCCTGAGTTGCTCTTCTGTTCTAACAAAGTGAATATGTTGTAGCATGTAAATTGGTTTTCAGGAAAAGAAGTCAACAAATCAGAAAGGAACTGGATAAATAATGTAAATATGAGAAAATAGGAGCTGATGAGACTGTTCATATGAAGAGGGATATTGTGCAAGGACAGGATCATGAGATCTCCAGAGCTCCTGCGTATGCCCAAAATGTGGCCTCATTCTCCCCACTACAGGACAGGGAGACAAAGAGTAATGTGGTGAAAGGGCAGTGGTCTGTGTTGGAGGAAAGAAGAGAGAAGACATGAATGAATAAGAGTCTGTGTAAGAAGGGAAAAGCAGAATGGGATGGGAGGAGAAAGAAAGGAGAAAAGATTCAAGAGAGTCTACTCTTAAGGAGGGTGGGAGAGAGCAGAGATGAGCAGGTAAGTAGCAATGTAAAAAAGAAGGAAATTCCAGCATAGAGGTAGGAATCAAAAAGCCTAAGTAGAAGGATGCCAAAGTTTGAAGAATTATCATCGCACTTACTAGAAATTAAAGATAATCTTGCAAGCATAAGGAAACCTACATGGGTAGCGGATGAACAAAGGAGACAACAGAGTGGCAACTACTTTTTTCTTTTTAGGTCATCCTCTATTGCAATTTATGGAAAATTTAAAAATACTAGATAAACTTTTTCTGAGATGTACTGCTTTGAGATGTAAGCCTAAGAGAGCAAAGATCATTTCTGCAACTGTTGAGGCTTTTTTCCAGATCTAAGGACTTAAAAGATTTTGTATAGATCTGGTTGCACTTGGGTAACTCAGAGTCTCAAGTGAAAACAAGATCAACAGATGCAGGTAACCCTTTCATCCCATGGATTTCTGTTTGGTGGCTGTTTTTAGTATTTAGGAGTTTTTTTTTTTTTCAGGTGCAAGTTTTTATTTTGTCAGGTCAATTAAAATGGCTCACTGTGGAGCCAAATGGCTTACTTGTGTAGCCTCTGATGTCTAGTAATGCATAATCTCACACTAAAGTCTTTACTTCTACTGGGACACTTAACAGTGCTCTCTTCTACTTGCCATCTAGTGTATTCTAGGTTTCCTGAATCTCTTAGGAAATGTATGTCTTTGAGATCTCTCTCTTCCAGGTGAGTTACTCTTTACACTCCATCAACAATAGTGATTAAGATGTCTATTTGCCATTATGGGAACTTTAAAGACATGTAGCTCCTAGATAGATGCATGTGTAGTTGATGCATAATGATATCTTTATCTTAGTCTTGAATTGACTTCCACCTTGTATAATGAATAGCTTTGCTTTACACATTTTCCAACAAGAGACTTCCGTAAGTGTTCAAGTAGTACATTCCTGGTGGCAGTGTTGGAAAAACACGCCTTAGATCATGCTTCTTACTCTATGAAATCTGTAGCACATAAATTCACAACAGTTAAAATCAGCAGCCAAAGTATTTTCCTGTCACTTAAAATAGAAACAAAAAGGTGGTTTTGTTTAAGCTTTGGGTAAAGGCTAGCATGAGTTCATTTCCATTCAGAATGTTCTTATTGTTGCCAGTTTCATGTCATGCGTAAGATAAAGTTATATTACATGATCTCTGGAGCAGTGAAAAATGTACTAGAGTAGTATAATTTGAATTTTTTGCTAAGTCCTTTTTGCCCAGCCTTGAAATTTTGCTTGACAGAAGTAGAATCTGTTCTTTCTCAGATGAGGTTTATGACAATGTAAATAGCCCTAAGCTAATGTAAAGGTAGTTTGGCAGAACAAGGAACCAGAGGTATAATATTTTCTTAAAAAAAAAGAAAGAGAAAAATAATCACAATGGCCAAAATTTCCAGAAGTGCTCATCACTTTTGGGTACTCAACTTGAGGTAGCATGGATTCACTTGGCTAGGAGTTTACTTTTTATCATATGGTGAGGTTTGTTTTTTTTTTTTTAATTTGAAAATTCTTTTGTCTATGGAGCAGATGCTTGGGTATTGCTCATCCTGTCTCTTTTCTTTTCATTATGACCTTGATCTTTTACTAGTTTGCAGTTTTCCTTGTAGAATTATCTTTTTTCTTGTTATCTCCAGAATTATCACCTGTTGTTATGGATTATCATGTGGTTTATTCTTTCTATTGATATATTGATTTCTGTATACATTTATATGTAGAATGTTGTCTTTTGGCCAAAATTATTTCCAGAATTCCAAAGGCTAAATACTTTTCTGGCTTGATTCTAATCTGTGCTTGAGTACAGTAGGAGGAGCCTGAGAAACAATACTGTCATTGAGAAAAAACATGTGAACCCACTGCTTATGTACTGCTCAGGAATTCTGTATTACTCGGGTGAGTGGTGTTTAGTGATTTCTTTGCCTGTATCTTTGAGTATTCTTTTTCTTTACTCCCTCTCTTGACAAAAAAAATTTACGTGAATGTGTTAAGCCCAAAAAGGCGTTGGCATCCGTATATATATATTTGTTTGCCGCCCTTTAATAGGCTGGGGAAGTTTGGTATTAGGGGTGAACCTGGGCATGAATCCATACTACAAGGTAGCTGAAATACTGTGTTCTTCTACTTTCAGAGTAAAGCCTAAATACTTCAACTAATAAATTTAACACAGTTTCAGGTGTGGCAGCCTGACCTGGTAGCTCAGAAGTGTAGACAAGGCAGCGTGGTCACAGTTTGGATCAAGGGGTATTTGGCCACTGCTTGTGTGCTCAGATTTGCTGCCTGAAAAGTCCTTTGATAGCTGCAGGCAAGGAGTTCTGGGCGGTAGTGCCAACACACAGCACTACACATTTTTCAACAGATAGTAAAACCTCGTAGTAAATCAAAAGTCATTCAGCATGCTATTTTGTAAACTGATATAGTGCTAATATTGTGCAGCCCTGACAACGCTCCTTTATTTGAGCGCAGTAGCCAAGAGGAAGCTGCAGGAATCTCTGAACAGCGAGACACTAGGGAACGGACGGTGCCTGCCCTTTTCCTGATGACTAATTGAAAGACAACTGTCTTTTTGTGATTTTTTTTTGTGTCTTCCACACAGTGTGTCATGCAGCGGCATGCGGCTGCTGATACTGGTAGGTCTGCAACAGGCACTGACACAGGGACGCCAGGATGTGGAATTTGTCCGTCCTTTTTTCTGTCCATCCCGGTGCTCCCCTCTGGCCCTGGAGGGCACTCCTATAATGTTGATGTGTTACTGAGGAACAGAGGCTAGCGCTACATCTATACTAGTACTGCATGCTGTAGCATGCTCCCAGTTGTGTAAAATTATGTAGTTGTAATGGAGGGAAGCAATCATAAGAAAAGCCACTCTTTCACTCACAGTTTTTTTTCCCCCTGCTAGCTAGATAATCTCCATATTATCATCTATCCACTCTTCCTTTTCTGCACACTCTGACCTCTCTGGAAACGACAGATTTCTCCTTCCTCATTATTAGAAGCAGTTTCCCTTGCCTTACCTCGCCTTGCCTGTCTCAGCACCTCACCTTAGTCTGTGCTTTCTCTTTCTGTCTCTTATAGGCTCTCAGATGGCAGTCGCTGCCTTCCTCTGGGTGTCTCAATTGAGCTGGCTTTGATTGTAATGGTTGCATAGGCACACGTTTTACATATATTTGATAGCATAAGGGATAATGGTTTTAAAATAGAGGGAGGTAGATTTAGACTGGACATAAGGAAAAATTTTTCTACACTGAGGGATGGTGGAACACTGGAACAGGTTGCCCAGAGAGGTGATGGATGCCTCATCCCTGGAAACATTCAAGGCCAGGTTGGATGAGGCTCTGAGCAACCTGATCTGGTTGGAGATGTCCCTGCTCCTTGCAGGGGGGTTGGACTAGATGACCTTTGAAGGTCCCTTCCAACCCAGACAATTCCATGATTCTATGACAGAGACACCTCCATTCAGGGGTTTAGTCAGCTAGCTGAATCCTGTTCATATTTTTTGGTGTTTTTTTTTTTTTTGTTGATGCTGATAAATGTATATTCACTTTAATTGGTCTCAGATGGTATGTTGGTAACTTTGGGTCAAGACATTGTCTAACCTAGATTCAAGGACTGATCTTTTCCCACACAAGGGAGGTGGGTTCAAGTGCTGCGTAGTGTAGAGAGGTGCATTGTTCAGAGTGTTTTTGAATTACTTCCTCCATATATAACTCCTGAGCTTCTTCAATATATTTTTCCAGCAACTAGTCTTACTTTCTCTCTTTTTCACATGTTGTGTTGAGAGCAGCAGGCAAAAGCCGGTTCCAAGTAAATTGAATCCTAAGGGAGATGAGTTGAAACCCATTTCAGACTATGTGGTATTACTAATTGGCCTTGTGCTTCCATAAATGAAGTACAATCATATTTTAGTTTGCCTGACAAGTAATAATTTTTTTTATATATAAAGACTGAAGAACCTGAAAGTGCTGATGATAGTGTCTGCAGTGCGGATGAACTCCTTAGCTGCATGACGGCAATAAGTTTGCTGCATAGATAATAGACTTCTTGTGCCAGAATGGCATGGTTGAACATCCATGGAAATATTGAACAGCAGAGACACAACCACAGCTGTTTTCATTATATATACTTACAAAAATGGCTAAACAATAGAGGTGTGCGGGAGGGAGGTAGAGAAAGCTTTCAGTGAAGCAGAGGGAGTTGCCACTTTTTGTTCAGTATGGTGGAACTGAACTGATAGCTACTGCTCCAGTCTCCTCGCATGACCTATCACTATTTTATTTTGATTTATTCCTTTTACTCCTCTAGCCCATAGGAGTTGCACTGTGGGCAAGAACTGCTGCATGCTAGGAGCTTCTTAAAGTAATTTTTGTTGATGTCCTGAACAAAACCACTTGTCTGCATGTCTGGTGAGTGTATTGATCTTACAGACTGTCTCCTGCCAGGTGGGCAATAAATGCTCAACTCTGACAGTTCTGAAAGCCTAGAAGCCAGACCAGTCCCAAAACAATCTCTGGTGTAATGATGAGGAAAGGATTAGAGAGAAAACAAGAACCACTCACCCTTTAAAAACAATTAAATAATTTATTTTGCATGCAAAAAGGCTATTAAAAAGGGTACCCTTCTCCACTTGCCACTCAGATGTCTATAGTACAAGCACTGGAGTTCTTCAGTCAGCAGGTGGAGTCTCCATCCCAAACTGTTACTACCAGGTTTATTAATTTTTGTTAATGATGCACTTATATCCTCCGCTCTTCCAGTTCATTTTTTTTTTACCGCTACTGCTTTAGTGCAAAGTATTACCTTGCAGTGAATGAACTGAAAAGAGAAGGGATTTCCTCTTCTATTTGTCATCTGTTTACAGGGTTTTGATTAAAAGAAGAAACCTGTTTCTCCAGCAACCTCAGCTAAAATAAGACCATCAGTTTCTCAAAGCTCATGAAAGGCCTGGAGAAATAAATCCGAGGCATTCACCCTCCTGACAAGCGGCCAGAGCTCACCGAACTTGCTCTCACACTGGTGTCTTTTCTACCCTTGATGTCATGTGCAAAACACGAGGATTTGTGCTGTGCTAATCCCGCTAATGAGGGCTTCTCCCAACCTCTATATAAACCCTGCTGAAAGCCGTGGCTGCTGGGCAGGCACCGCAAAGCCAAAGCTCTTGTCTTTTGAACCGCATTCAAGGCAATTAGAGAGCAGGATTAAACAAACACCCCACACCAGCATCCTCAGCAGTGAGAGGGATTATCCCGGTCAGTCGGGGCATGAAGCCGTGACGAGGCCAGGTTGTCCCACGGTGGAGAACTCCAAGCTCTCCTCACTCAAGTCCAACAGAGAGGCAGAGCCTGCACCCAGCCGTAATGGGTGCCTTGAGGTGGCTCTTCTGGGCTGGGCTGGGCTACCTGAGCTGCTGCTGTCCCCCCGGCGTGCAGGCGCAATTCCCCCGTGCCTGCATGACAGTGGAGGCCCTTCGCTTGAAGCGCTGCTGCCCAGCCTTGGGGATGGAGCCAGGCAACGTCTGCGGGTCCCTGCAGGGCAGAGGACAGTGTCAGGAGGTGCAGGTGGACACTCAGCCCTGGAGCGGCCCCTACACCCTTCGAAATGTGGATGACCGGGAACGATGGCCCCTCAAGTTCTTCAACCAAAGTTGTCGGTGCACAGGTGAGAGGGGTGCTAGGGATTGGGAATGGATGGGTTTGCTTACCTTGCTACAAAGGCCAGAAACATCCTTGATGGCATAAGGCATCAAGAAGGCTTCAAATATTATCAGTTTCCTAAAAATACTATCATGTTCATGATGCTTTCTGCACTTTTTCAGAGCATCAGAGTTCTGTCATGCAAACTTTTGAGTTTTCCTCTTTGCCCTGGAATTGTCCCTGTAAGCCACCCGTCACCTTTCTCCAGAGGGTTTTGGACATTTGAGTGCTGCATCCAAACCTCTGTTACTGCTAATCGTGGTGCAGTGAACCTGGATCAGTTTGCATTGATCAGAGAGTTATTCCTCCTGGAGTCGTACCTTGCAGCATGATATACCCCTGTGCATTTAAAATGTGTGGATATCTGACCAGGGTGTTTCCCAGGGTCATTAACTACGTCTATAACTCACTCTGATCTGAAATGGGTCTGTACAACCACCATCCTGTTCTTTTCCTCCCTATATCCAGCCACTCCTTCCCATGGTGACTTTACGTGGGCCTCTGTGTTCACCTGCTGGAGGCAAAATGAATCAGGCAGGAGATGTGCTTGAAGACTAACCAGGCTAAAAGGATCAGGTTTTAATAAGACCAGTTCACTAGTGCTGGCAGGAGGGAGGGAGGGAGTAGGAAGATGAAGGTCAGGGCAGGGTAAGGCAGCAGCAGGCCTGGTTGAAGAAGGGGTGAAATGAGGAGGAAATGCAGCCTCAGCCCAGGCTGCTTTGCAGCGCTGGCAGGAGATGGTACCAGCAGCCTGGCAAAAGGCGTATCTCAAGCACTGAAGTCACTTGCTTGGCAGATTTAAAATGCAGCCTGGGATTTCTTGTTGGAAACATCAAGTTGTTTGGATTTTCTAACATGGAAAGAATAGCCTGCTTTCCTTCAACTTGATTCTTAGAACTAGCTGAACCATTTTGTCTAGAATACACCTTGGCTCTTACCATCAAAAAAGATCAACCAGATCAACCTTGAGAAAGAAGCATTGCAGAAAATTTCAGCCCACGAGGTTAAGTTTTGCAACGCTGTTATCAACTGAAGGCAGAGAGGTAGTGGCAGATGAGTCAAATGGATACCTGGCATTACTGAAGCTCCTCAAAATAATAACAATAGACTTCAGGGTATAAATAAATTTTTATCTCTTTCTTTGACTAGCTTTCAAATGCTTGTGTGGAAGTGCTTTTCCAGACACTTTACCAAAAAAAAAAAAAAAAGGATGTATTTTTTTTTCATTTTTAAGGTTCTTATATACTTCTAAAACTAAAGTTGAGTATCAGAGGCAAGCACAGACCCTCAGTCAGAAGAGCACTGAAGCACATGGGCATACCTCAATATTTATGCAGTCTGAGTAATTAGGGCATTGAAACCTGGGAGTAGATTGAAGAGCAGTATAGACAGATGTGGTCTGCATTGGCAGACGTTAATTTGCTTTTCCAAGTAGAGGTAAGTGCTGGTATTTGATATTTGCAGGGCTGGGTCCCAAGTTACGTGACCAGAATGTAATGTCATTTCATTCGGCCTTCCTTCTGCTGAGCTGTCCGCTCTCCTCGGCTCTTTAAATCTGGCTTCTTGCTCTGTGTTTTTATTTCACTTGCATTCCTGTTTCTCCTTGCAGTCTTTGTTATCTAAATATACGTGTGATAAAACATTAAGGTGGCAGGCATCCTTAAGGATGATTTTTCAGAAAGATTTTCTGGACTCTGCTCTGCTGTGGTCAGTTTGGTGCTGCATGCAAAGGCATTTCTAGAACACCAAGAAGTTCACAGCTGCATGGGATTTTAATTAAATTTGATGCTTTTACAATGCTGGTGATCACGTGTCTATGTCTATTAGTATTTTGCTGTATTTTTTTACTCTGTTTTATAGATTGGTTGGTGGTCTGCACACTAGAGTTTTAGGTGATGTGATCTTTATTAGGCATCTAGGGCTGTGGTACCTATAGTAGTAAATTAAATATGGTCATTCAAAGGGACGTGGAAGAGTGCACATCTCTACTATTAAGGTATCTTATTTTCCAAATGAGTGTTATGTTCAAACTGCCTATTTGAAATGGTTCCTGGCTTGTGTAAACTCCAATCCATGCCAAGGCTCTTTCTGGTCGTGTTCCAGTGCCATCTTGGCACTGTTTAATTTATAGATTAGACATGGCATAAACGATAGCTATGGGAACCCTAACTGCCAAGTAGCTGATTATCTTCGGTTAGACAGTGCCATTTAAATGTGTCGTGTAGCTGATGGCTGCACAGTATGAAACCTGGAGGAGCTGTGAGGAACAGGGGCCAGAATTTTCCAAAGGGGGGATTCTGGACTTCTTGCAATAAAGGACTCCATTTGAGCTTTCTGCTAAAAAACTTAATGGCTAAGGATAAAAGGAACTCTGATTATTTGGCCTTTGTTGTCGCTGTTCACTGAGGAAAAATGTCTTAAAATCGTATCAATATAGGTCTGGGTGCTCAACATTTCTGAAAAAAAAAAGGGAAAAAAAAGAAAAAAAAGGAGAAAATCCCAAACATAAACAAATATTGATGATTGGTTATTGTGGGGTCAGATTATTTTAATATTTTTTTTTCTCAAATTCATGTAATTTTTCTAAGGAAAAGAAAAAAAAACCATATTTCTTTTCCATTTCTGGGCTTTAGCAGATAATATGCATTAGTCTAGCTGAGGACAAATACAACAGAATAAGATTAGTACAACAGAAAACCCAACTTTACTTCCTACTTTTTGTAAAAAGAGCCATGGTCAAAAAGACAATTCCAAGTCTGTTGTCAGGATGCTGCTTGCTGCATGTTTCACTCAATGTGTGGTGGCAGCAAAAATATAATCTCTCTCAAAAAAAGAGATATGCTTATGGCTTGAATGTAGCTGGGAAGTACCAAAGAGTTTTTAGTTCCTGCTTAATTTCAGTTTTGAATCCATTGTATGTGTTCTACAATTGGTTTGAGTTCACCTACTATTAATTTAATTTATATAAATTCATAAACTGAAATGACCTGATGACAGTTCCTGACAGCATGCAGTACTATGTGAAGGGGAAATGGTCATTTGTATTTCAATAAGGCGTATGTGTTGGATTAGACAAAATGTTGGATGCACTAGTCTAACTCTGAAAATTGACACTTGTAGTTAATTATACAACAAAGTAGTATTTCAGTGGGACAGTTAAATTTTGTTTAGAAGAATACTGTTTTAGAAGATTTATGAACTAAATGCTATTTTGAGTTCTAAAGGATAAAATTGTTCTAATGGGATACAGATCTAGTATAGCATTAAAAAAAATCAGTACAGAAGATTATTGTGAAAAAACCACTGCAGTCGATCATGTGGTTGCTAGTATAGATTGTGACAGTAATGAAACAAAGACGTATTTTGAGTTTACAGAGGAGTTAAAAATAATTATAATTCATTTTTTTTTCCTGCCACTTTCCAAGGTTGACATGTGGACATGTGCTGAACATTACTCTATTTTATTTTTCCATAGAAGTTTTTTGAGGAAAAAAAATTATTAAATCTTTTCACATTCCTGTGCAATATATAATCAAGCTGAGGACAGAAGATTAAATTTTATTGTTTCGGTGTAAGCAAATTCCCAGTTAAGCCATGTTGCTGATATGACGGCCCTCCCATCAGGTAAAAAATGAGCTTTTGAAGTAGTTATAAAATACAGTTACTTTAGTTATTGTAAGGTGATATGGCTGCAGGATAATACCTTGATGACCCTGTTAGAGCCTGTGCTAGGTACAGATCTTCCACATCCTACAGCCTAGCAGTTATGTCCAAATGAAGAGCTAGAAGAGACAGAAGAGCTAATCATTTGTCTCACATGGTAGCAATCCTGATCCTATCCTTAGGATCCTGTTTTAATGCAATGGCTCAAGAAGTCTGAAAAGGGGTCCTTTCTCCCCTTCTGATAAATAATGTGTATTAAGCTGGTCTCTGTGGAAGGAAGAGGCATGGCAGCTGCTCTTTTTTCATCTTGGTACAACAAAACAAGGCAGAAGATGATGAGTGTTGAATGGGCTCATTTTACTGAGGAAAAGACACTGAGTTGATAGAGTTGGTAATTTGTGTTATGCTCAGTGTCTGAAGGCTAACCACATGGTATGACTCTGTTCATAGAGTATGATTCTGTTCATTTTTTCAGGTAGAAAAATCCCTATCTGTGAGCTCAGGCAATCACTGGGGTTGAGAAGGAGCTACAGTGGTACATCATAACTGGTGTTAGCATACACCAGTGAGGTGTATGAACACATACCAAGTGTCATGTCATAAGACATGTCACTTTCTCAGTGCCATGCCCATGGATTGACCCAACGGGAGAAGTAGCATGGCCATAGTGCTTACAGAAACAGCCAGATTCACCTAACTTGACTGGGAAAGAGCACCATTAATGATGATGAGATTAGGCATGGAAGAAGATGGCTCCCAAGGGATGTGATCCCATCTCCAGAAAAAAAGTTTAGTGGGGAAGACAGTCTAGATGATTTTTTTTTTGCCCACCAGCAGTATGATGGCTGTTCCTGAAAGCAGTGGAACAAGCAGGGAGCATCTGGACCCCATTCATGACATGATCTCCCATCTGTGTGCCAGAATGACCTTCCACACTATGTTTTCTAGGAACCAGAAGAAGTGAGAATAACCTCTGTTGTCCCTGGCATAGCCTCAGAGAGCTAGTACACTGAGTACTGAAGTAAAAAAAAGTAATTTAGTCACTGAAGGAAAAAAAATGCTAAGGCTTGAATCCTTATGTGTTCCTATGGTCCCTGTGTTCAAAAGGATCTTGAAAGTGTCTCTCTGTCTACTGTGTGCTATATCCTGGTAATAGGAGATTACTTTTCTTGCTCTCCTAGAGCTGTACCATTGAAGTCCACCATCACTAGCGTAGCAGATATTGAAGTTAAGTTGTAAGAGAATGGGACATATATTTCACAGTGCTATCATGTGGGACGTCCACAAGGCAGTAAAAGAACTTTCTGAAAACATCAATGCATCATTTCCAGACGAGTGGCGTGGTAGAGAGCTTTACAAACAAAAGCTGAAAAAGTGGCTTGAGTGGAACATAAAAAATCCGGGTCCGTTTACTGCAGTCATTCCTGTTTGCAGTGTGGGAAATCCCACAGACCTCCATCAGCTTCTCACCATTTCAGCTACTGCATAGCGACAGTCCTGTGATGCATGGAGATGACAAAAGAAAAATGACAAAAAGCAGCTTTCAATTTCATGAAGTGTTGTTATTGTGTGCATTTCTGGCAAGAGAACATTGCCAAATAGACCTGAGGACATTACAAAAATGTCCAACACAATCAGCAGGAACACTGCAGTATGAAATACGACTTTCCCTGGAGACTGGCTCCTCCTGTTTGCCAGTCTCTTCTTCACTGCAGTGCTCTTTCTCACTCAGTAAAACCTCATGTACCATTGAAAAGTGTCTGATAAAGTGGTGGAAAGAGTAGACCCCTTGGATCACTTCATAGATTGGGCAGTTAAGGGTGAAAATCCTGCAGAGCACCAGTTGGGTATAATTAGCACCTGCCCAGGGGAAGCAGGTGAGGATTCACGCTGGAAGGGAGGGATGCCATCCAGAGGGACCTTGACAGGCTGGAGAGGTGGGCCCATGCCAACCTCATGAAGTTCAACCAGGCCAAGTGCAAGGTCCTGCACCGGGGTCGTGGCAATCCCAGGCACAAATACAGGCTGGGCGGAGAATGGATTGAGAGCAGCCCTGAGGAGAAGGACTTGGGAGTGCTGGTGGACGAGAAGCTCAACATGAGCTGGCAATGTGCTCTTGCAGCCCAGAAAGCCAACCGCATCCTGGGCTGCATCAAGAGAAGTGTGGCCAGCAGGTCGAGGGAGGTGATTCTCCCCCTCTACTCTGCCCTGGTGAGACCCCACCTGGAGTACTGTGTCCAGTTCTGGAGCCCCCAACAGAATAAGGACATGGACCAGTTGGAGAAGGTCCAGAGGAGGGCCACAAAGATGATCAGAGGGCTGGAGCACCTTTCCTGTGAGGACAGGCTGAGAGAGTTGGGGCTGTTCAGCCTGGAGAAGAGGAGGCTCCAGGGAGACCTGATAGTGGTCTTCCAGTACCTCAAGGGGGCCTACAAGAAAGATGGGGAGAGGCTGTTTAGTAGGGCCTGTTGTGATAGGACGAGGGGTAATGGGTTTAAAATAGAGGGAGGTAGATTTAGATTGGATATTAGGAAAACATTTTTTACAATGCGAGTTATAGGACACTGGAACAGGTTGCCCAGAGAGGTGATGGATGCCCCATCCCTGGAAACATTCAAGGCCAGGCTGGATGAGGCTCTGAGCAACCGGATCAAGCTGGAGATGTCCCTGCTTCTTGCAGGGGGGTTAGACTAGATGACCTTTGAAGGTCCTTTCCTACTGTAACCATTCTATGATTCTATGATTCATTGGTCCACCTGGCTCCAGATGCCATACAGGTGGAGAACAGCTTTTTTTCCCACCAAGGTGACTCATCATTTCAGGCTTTTGCAGATCTCTTTTCATAGCCTGAGGAGGTGCATAAAATATACCTAAAACAGGGATGTTGTCTGATAAAATGATCTCAGGCATCAAGAGCTGTGTAGATTCAAAGAGCCCTCACTGAGAGAGCAATAGGCGTGATCAGAGTCTCAACAAGTGACTGGTGGAATCTTGTTCTGCTACCAAGACCAGACAGGACAAACCTGGTCCTACACCAACTCTGTTTCTGTTAGTGCTATATTTCTATGTGATGCTTACCCAGCGCTGTGGGTTATTTGACTTACTGGAAGGGTCACCATCAATCTCACAAAAGGTTATTGACAGATCTTTTCACGGTTAATTCCTGCTTTGCCGCTCTTCTCTTATAAAGGATTGAACTGTGCCTTTGGATGGGAGGGGGCAAGAGCTGCTTTCCAGAACTTCATGGTCCAGGTACTGAAACTTGTCCAATATATGTGGCATAATAAGGCAGTGTTGCAAGATATTCCTGATATTTGTCATCTGGTCAGTACAGGCTTGAGTACGTGATGGGCCCTAATAGCTAGGCTGAGTTGTGAAGAATAAGCAAGTATACAGGTAGTGGAGTACACCAAACTCACAACAGCAATTGTGTTCTTCTGATGGGATTTTCAGGATATCAGATAAAATCAACCTTCCATGTTGATTCCCTCCCATCTTAATCTTTGCCCTTATCAATAATAACATATCCATGCAATCTTCTTTCTTTCATAAAACTATAAACTATTTGCTTTTTCTGACATAAGTCTTCATCCGCATAAACCAATGCAGACCTCTGGTTTTGGGTGCCTTCTGTCCTAGCTGGAACATGGTGGCTGAGCCCAGATGCTCGTACCTGCATTGGGATGAAACGCAAGCCATACACCTGGAAACTGTCCTCATGGTATGCTGTCGGGCTGTGCATGATCCAAAACCTAACTGAGGTCTTTACCCTTGTGGTCCCTAACCTTAGCACTGGTCCTAAGCTTCATGATAGCAAATAAACCTATAGATCTTGGAGCCTCTGAAATAACCATAAGCTCTCCAAACCTACAGTTATGAGTCCTCATGCCCTCTTGGCAAGTCTCACAGGAGTCTGTCACAAATGTTTAGAGCTCAGTAGCCCTTATCCTAGAGCTCGCCATAACTACACAGCCTTCTTGGTAACAGCCCTTGTAACCCTGGGGGTCTTAGAAGCTGGTAATAAGCCCTGTAGCCCCTGGCAATCTCAAATCTTGCTTCAGTGTTAACTGTTGTTCTGCTCATAGACTCAACCGTACATCTTAGGAATGTCTGCCTAGCCAGGACACTTCATAAGCCACTTCCCCTTCTCTGTGTTAGCCAGAAGCCTGTCCTGGGTCTAGCAGCACCGATATGTGCGGGAGCAGTGAGATTTTGTGGCCGTTTGGAAAAAACTTCTTGTGGAGTGAGCGTGTACCTGGGGTTGGAGGGCCAATGGGGTTAGGGAGTCTCAGTCCAGATTTTGAGAACTGAGGGGAGATCCCAGAGAAGCCCTGCTTGCCCCTCCACTCCCTCCTTCCCCTGGCAGCCGTGCCCACTGCCCTACACGCCGCTAGGCCAGCAGCCTGCCTGCCTGCGGGCGGGAGGCGGATCTCCGCTGCAGGAGATCCCCGTCTCCCCCGGCAAAGGCAGAGCAAGCTACAGCGGGGCTTTTCTGCTGCTGCTGGCAGTCTGCCACGGTGGGCGAGAGGCCACGCTTACGGCAAGCTCTGCTTTCCTGGGCTCTTCCACCCCGTTAGAGAGTTTGAGCTAATAGCCTAGAGCAGACCTTGTTGCTTGCCTTAGGAACAATGCTAGCGGGGAACGATGGTACTACTGCATTTCTCAGGCTGTTATTGCAGCACCATTTAATAATGCTTAAAGCATGACCTGCAGGACCCCTGGTGCTTGTCCTGGATCGTGTTGGGCCCCAGATACACTGTTAACAGGCGTTAGTTTTTCCTAAGTTTTGTCCTTAAGAGAACTGTTTTGTTTGGGGATTTTTTTTTTCTGTGCTTAAGGATTCATGTGAGCTGACTTTTTTTTGGGTTTGATCCTGGAAGTCTGGAAGTACTTGAGAGCCAGCTGAGCAAAGCACTTCATCACATGCTTAACCTGAAGTGCTCAGCCCTCTGTTTGGTGGGACTCCTCATCTGCCTGAGGGCTTCACAGAGCTCTGGGCACCCTGGGGCATCACCTCCATTACCCAGTGCTTCACCTCCCCAACCGGCTGAGTGTGATTCTTGGCCCTGCCGTGACTCTGGACGTGAGCCGTCCTTCTGCTTAGGCAATTGGCAAAGCTGCCAGTCTGCTCAGCTGCTGTCTCTTCTAGGAACTGGTGTCTCTGGGGAAAAAGAGCGCTAATTCTTAATTCTTCTGCATTTCACTGTTAGTTTCCCCTGGTTCATAATGCCATGACTGCTTTTTCTCTCTTAATGCAGGAAACTTTGCTGGCTATAACTGTGGCGACTGCAAGTTTGGCTGGACCGGTCCCGACTGCAATGTGAGGAAGCCACTGGTTGTCAGGAAGGATGTCCACTCCCTGACGGCAGAGGAGAGGGAGCAGTTCTTCGATGCTCTAGACCGTGCAAAGACAACCATTCACCCAGACTATGTAATTGCAACTCAGCACTGGCTAAGTCTGCTTGGTCCCACCGGAGAGGAACCGCAAATTGCCAACTGCAGTATTTATAACTACTTTGTTTGGCTTCATTACTACTCAGTCAGAGACACGCTATTAGGTTAGTGCTTTTCTTACCCAAGGGGCTCTGCAGGTAAAGGGAAGGGTGAAAAGTATCATTGCTGAAGAAAAGTAAGTGTGCTTAACACAGTTGCGTTACTTTAGTGAGCAGTGAGTCCCAGTAGGAATGGATCTGTGGAGTGAAACAGTTGGTGGTGACAAGCCAGTGGCCGCTTGCAGCTGAGGGAGGCCTGCATCAGACCTGCTGCAGCCTGGTCCCTGTGACTGAACATCCTGTGGTGGCTGGAGCACACCAGCCGCACTCCTGGTACATCTTCCGTCTGACAGGGAGACAGTTCATGGGCTCCACTGTTGGGTGAACTGAAGAGTGGTCAGGTAGTGATTCACTTCAAAAAGATGTTCCTAGCCCACAGGACAAGGCAGATGCAGCAGCAGTGGGAAAGGGGCTCTGCAGTTGGGAAAGCAGAGTCCATGCAGAGGTGTTAGGGACCAGAGGGCTACTGCTTTCTGCTCCCTTCAGCAAGTCACTAAGGATGGGATTTGCCTGAATAACCACATCCAGCTTTTAAAACCAAACCAGGTTAGAGGCTTGGGTGTCTAACTCCATGTGGGAAGGTAAAGAGGCAACTTCCAGTGCTGCTGCAGTGATAAATAAATTTGATTCTGGGTTGAAGTTTGTTTCAGTGATAAACAAATCCATATGTGGTTTGAAGCCCCTAGCCTTTGAGTGTCTTAGTTCTCATATTTGATAAAAAGGGCACAATACAAGAAATAACAAGCACAATTTGAAGAAAATTTACTGATTTACTGTTGGTAGGTTGTGGAAAATGCTCAGGTTCTCTTAATAGATACACAGTGTAACTCCTGCCACTGAGCAAGAGAATGAGATAATATGATACACAGTGTCCAGCTTTTGGGGGAATGTGAAGTTTTGAGGAGCACCGAAGTGAACATCCACAGAGGAGTTTGTTTCACTTGTCCCGTGTAAGTGTTGTAGCTTCTGTTATGTGCGGTCTTTCCAAAGGTGCAGAGCTGCAGGTTTTTGTTTAACTCCACTCCAGGCAATAGAAGAAGGTGCTCTCTTTCTCTTGAGCCTCATTTGTTGCCTAAGTGCTTATTTTATCTTCCCTTTGTAGGACCTGGCCGCCCCTTCACAGGTATCGATTTCTCCCATCAAGGACCTGCCTTTGTTACATGGCATAGGTACCATTTGCTGTTGCTGGAGAGAGACCTGCAGGTTAGCTGAACAGCCTTTCTCTTTCCTCATGCAGCTTCTCTGTTTTGCTGTGTGACTTTGTCGAGGCAGCCAAGGGTAAGCTATTTCCTAGGATAGGTTCTTACCCAAACTCCCAGGAGTGTTTGCTCATTGATCCTTTTTTCTTTAAAGTGAAATAAGTGCTTTCAAGATACTGAGGACTGAACGGTTTCTGACTGTGAACAATGATGTGAAGGTTATCATGGAGATTTTTTTTCTTCATCTCCACAAGAGAGGACAGAAGATGTGAAGTAACAGTATTTATTAATAAAATCAAAGCAACACTTAGACGTAAAACTTGGTAACAGATATTGTCTGCTAGTGTTGAAAATAACCATCTTAAAGAAAGCAACTCTCAATATTGCCCCCTTTAAATGTCCCTTGCTGTACATTTAATACATGCATATATTTAGCAATAATACATCTTTTAAAGAAACATATGTTAACGTGTGCCCGACAGTCAGTTGCTGAAGCATGGACTCATTTCAATGCGCATTACTTCTCCATTGGCAATGTTACTGTATTTTGACCTGGCAGATCTCTGATGAAAATGGTTGGTATCAAAATAGCTGCAGGACTGCTAGCATGAAATCGTATGTAACAAGCCAGCACAAGCAAATGCACTGTGTTGCTCTGTTAATACAAGTTCAGATTCTTCCCCAGGGCTAGCCTTTCTGGAGCGAAAGCAAACCACATGCTCCATTTTACCCATTACCCACTTACGTCAGTCAGAAAGCCTCTTAGTTCCTTAAGGCTTGATTCGTCTCTGCTCCTGCTCTTCTATCTGGTCTCTGAGTTAGTAGAAAGCCTAACATGAACAAAAGAAGTGCAGGCAAACAGCCGAGTAACTAGTGACGGTGTCTTTGCTAGGACTGACCTAATACCCCAATCTTTTGAAAGGAGTTGGAGCAGCACTGTGAAGTGCGTGCAGTTGAAATGCAGAATGAAAACCAGAATATCCAGTGAAATAGCCAGTGAATAGCCAGTGAACCAACTTGCAGGAGTCCCTTTCTGTCTCTTTCCTTTGAAGGTGATTCCCTACTAATGCGTTTCTGTCCCTTGCAGCGACTGATGGGCAACGACTCCTTCGCGCTGCCCTACTGGAACTTTGCCACGGGTAGAAATGAGTGCGACATCTGCACGGACCAGCTCTTTGGAGCATCGCGGCCGGAGGACCCGGGGCTGATCAGCCTGAGCTCCAGGTTCTCCCGGTGGCAAATAGTTTGCAACAGGTATGAGAATATCTAGGGCAAACTTGCACACTGACCAAACCTTGTTTTCATTCAGTATTGACAGCGCAGTCTGCTCTCTCAGTGTGAGTGAGTGGCAGGAAAAGAGCTGAGACATCTTTTTTAAAACTGGGAATCACAGTCGGTTTGTGTGTAGATGGTGTGGTGTAAACCTTCCCCCCCTGGTATTATGGAAGTATATTTTTAAAATATGATTCTTTTGGTACAGGATTTTTAGTCAATTCAGCCATTGAGACTGCCAACAGTCTGAAGGGTTTGCACATTGGCAAGTATCTTTTTAAAGAAGAAATGCCTGCGTGTCAGTTCTTTGTAATGTCAACTAATCACCCAGCTGATTTTGGCAGCAGAAACATAAAACTGTTTTGGCATCTAGGAAGCTAGAGATAGGCTGAAAAATCTGTTCCCTCGTATTCGGTGAGATCTTAACCCTGATATATTTAGTGCAGTTTGGGGATTGGCTTCAAAGTGGCTGAGATTTCTCATGGAAAACAACACAGAGACAGCCCTGTGCTTGCTGCCAGCTGTCTGTAGGCATGTACTGATTGGGGTGAGGGCAGGACTTTGACGTGCAGGATTGGGGCGCTACGACATGAGGTGCTGCTAGTCACAGTACTGATAAAATCTTTTGTCAGCTCCGGGGCAGCGTGCAGCCAGTCAGACGGAGGTACTGAGAGCTCAGGGCTTTTCAAAAGACTCTTTTCTCTGTATACCTAAAGAACTACTTGAAATTCTAGCTTTAGGCACCCATTGTCTTTAAATCTCACCCCTTCTTTTTCTCTATGATAAATAGGATTTTGTTTTTTCTTGGAAAATGAAATGACTAAACTTTTGCCTCGACGAGGTCAAGCAGAGAAGGGCTTTTGTTTACTTCAGGAGTTTCTGAAAATTCTGTTTCTTTTTATAGTGAATACCCCAGATTTTTTTCAGAAGTGTTACACTGTTTTTCTCCTTCTCCTTCCCTCTTTCTCTCCCAGATATAAAGGACTTGCTTCCCATTAGCTAGTGGGTAACCCCTGCAAAAGCAGGATGTCCTCCAGACCCTGAAAAAGAGGATGCAATGCATTGCAGTTGCTTTTCTTCTAAAGGGGATGAGGGATGGAAAATGAAATCCTGTTTACTGTCATTCCTTGCATTTTCTTAGCCCACCCTGCAGTGAGACTTTCCTGGTTTTTTTTCCTCTTTGTTAAGAGTAAAAAAAATTAGTCCTTACTCAGGACTGAAAATTTTTCAATTCAAAATTCAGATGCTCTTAGATTGTCTGGCAAAACCTGTTCTTCCAAAGCCCTCGGGAGGGGAGAAGGTGTGAAGGGAGTTGTGCTTGCCTCTCGGTGGAGTCTTAGTCCACATGACTGATGGTCCGCAGAGGCCACAAAGCCACAGAAAGTCATGGCATGGTGGCAGTCCTGCAATAACTTCAGCTCCCAGGCAATGGGAGGTGAACCAAGATGCCCCAGGAGGTGTCAGTCCCTGAACCTCTGCTCTCTCTCACATGCAGCCAAGGCCTCTTTTATACTACAGGAGAAAAAGCCAACAAGCCAGGTGTCATCACTTTCTTCTAACTTGTGCCTGTTTGTGTTTCATGTTCAGCTTGGATGACTACAACCGCCTGGTCACACTGTGCAATGGGAGTGATGAAGGGCCACTGCAGCGGAGGCCGCCCAGGGATTCCAGTGAGCAGCTGCCCACCATGGAGGACGTCAGGAGGTGCCTTTCCATGCAGGAGTTTGATAGCCCCCCTTTTTTCCGTAATTCCAGTTTCAGCTTCAGGTTTGTGCTCCTCCAGAGCCAGCTGAGTCACGGGTTTTCTTTACATGCACATTTATCAGCAAAATATAGTTACTTGATGCTGCTTTTACCCATCCACAGGAATGCACTGGAGGGCTTTGATAAACCAGGTGGAGCCCGTAACTCGCCAATGCTGAGCCTTCATAATTTGGCTCACTCTTTCCTGAATGGGACCAGTGTTCTCCCTCACGCAGCCGCCAACGATCCCATCTTTGTGGTATGTCTTTTTCCCCCAGCCTGAGTGGCAGTGGCTGTAGCTCAAAGGCAGCTGTGTCACCAGATACTTGCAGAACAGAAGTAAAGTGAATTCCCTAAAAATAAGTCCTTTAAATAGAAAAGGATAAATCTTTTTTTTTTTTTTTCCACGAACACTGCCACCCCTGCATAATGGTCAAATAAAGAGAGAAGAAAGCTCAGGGTGATTTGTAAATATAAAATAAGTTTCTAGAGAGAAGAGCTGTTATTCTAAGTCATGTTGTCCTGAATCCATTCACTAGGTGGTACCTGAATTTGATGGCTTGTACCAGGCAATTTTACAGCAACAAGAAAGTGGGCTAGTTGTTTTAGAGTAGTAGACTGAGTAGTTTGTTTCTTTGTTTCAAAATTCACAAGATAAAAGGAAGCGCATCTAATTTCAGAGTCTTGGGGAATAGAAATAATGTGATTTTGCTGGTGCGTTGGTACAGTGCTGCACTGCAATGAGGAGCACAAACAGTAATGTGCCAATAAAAAGCTAACAATTGACTCTACTTACATATCTTTCTCTCATAATAAATTTATTCCAATTTCTTTTCTTTTTTGTTAGATTAAGCCACAGTGAATATATAGAGAAATTCTAATACAATTAATTTCTTTCTTACCTTTATTTTAAGTTTGCAATCTTTTGTTGGAGAAAGTAGTCCAAATACATATGTAGTGGTTCTACAGCCTATTTCCTTAATAATTCTTGGATTTCTACATTAATTTCTTTCTTATACAATGAAATCTTAATTTCACTATGCAAGATTATTTTCTATAGGATATTTTCTAAGTTTTTCTAAGTTTTTTAGGTTGTAATTTAAAAACATGAGTACATCAGAAATTAGTTTGAATTAACACAGACGTTTGTAATAGTTGTCTGAAACAACTTTCCTGTATTAGTGCTTTATAGACAGATAAACTCACTGAACAAGACCTGATCAAATTCATGGGTACCTGGAGCTCTAAATTGAACATGAAGGAATCCAATTTCCCGCAATTTTCCATACCTGTTCAGACGGGAGAGATTAAAATACCTCTGAGAGGCACATTCAGCAAAATGAGCTCAGTGGGTCCTCACCTGAGAGGACAGAACTGCCCATTCAGTGCCAGCTGATATTAAATTGTCTGGAGAAAGAGCTTATTATGAACAAGCAGCAACAAGGACATGTACAGCAAACTATCCCATGCAGGAGATCAATTTACTGCATTCTCATGAGTTTTCCATTCTGTAAATCTCACCTACATTATACTACCCTCTTCCCTTTCTTTCAAAAGCTGCTGCCACCTTAGGTATGAGTGTTTTAAATGCTGTTGAGTTCTGAAAGAGCTTAATAAATGTGCGTGCCCATGCCTGGATTTGCAGGTTCTTCACTCCTTTACTGATGCCATCTTTGATGAGTGGATGAAGCGGTTTAGCCCCCATGCTGATGCTTGGCCTGAGGAGCTGGCCCCCATCGGTCACAACAGACTGTACAACATGGTCCCTTTTTTCCCTCCTGTGACCAATGATGAGCTCTTCCAAACTGCGGAGCAGCTCGGCTACAGCTATGCCATTGACCTGCCAGGTACGTCTCAGAGGTGTGGATGCTGTTCCAGGCCAAGAGATGAGACAGTTCACATTTTCAATGACAGAAACATTTGGAAAATAAGGCAGTTTTCACAAAACACTTGAGTCTATTCACCTGCTCGCTAGCAATCACATATTGTAACACAGGTAGTTACAACTCACCAGGTAAGCCATGGTTAACTGCAAGTATGCAGATACTTAGTTTGTTCTGCTGCAACGTGGATCAACTTGAACTGCTCTGGCATTGGCAGTGGTGCTCCTTTGGGGTTGAGCAGTCTTTGATTTTGGCTCCTGCACCCTGCACTGTTTATGCCTGTTATAGGGTCCTGTAAACTGACAGAGGTCAAGCGCTCTGCCAGGGATCTCATCTGGCTAATGCTGGTCATTAGAAAATACTTGTTTTGCACAGGGCCCCGAATCTGCACTGTGAATCTCATTAGAGATGAACTCCATTAATCTTCCTGTACCCTGTAGAGATGTACCTGGGTGTTCTGCGTTATAAAACCCCTATTTTAAAGATTTTCCATGTGCATAGGTGTGATGTGCCTTAGGGTTTTGCCTATTCGTTTGAAATTACCTTTGACACAAATCAGATAAAGACAAAAAAAACAAGAAAGCAAAGTATTTATGGATAAAATAAAATAAAAAATTTGCAACAGGAGTCACAAATATTTGTCGACGGCGCAAGAGTAAGAAATGCAGGAAAGACACGCTTCAGATGCTTTACCACAGATAAATCTGGGCAGTTGTTTTCTCCACCTCAGTATTCCTTAGAGAGGCAGTAGGTGCTTATCTAACCTATGTGGCCAAGAATTTTTTCTAAATGCTTACCATGTATCTGTGGTATTAATCTGTGGAGACTGTTTAAAAGTCTGTATACTGCAAAAGATTGAAACCCTCGTCCCCAGGCTGCATTCATGCCGGGGAGCCCTGACTTATGGAGGCATGCTAGCTGCTTCTGCAGTGCTTTTCTCAAGGGTGTCCCTAGAATTTTCAATACAATTTAAACTTCCCATTTTATGGAGTTTAAGTTCTCCTCCCTCTGGACCACTGTGCCTGCTTCTCCTTTGGAAATGCTGCTGCCACTTGGGCATGAGGTACCCAGAGAAGAAAAAAGGCAACTTGTGATTCTGCAGCTTCTCAACTCCCATTTAAATAAGTTGTTAGCTCGCTGTGAAGCAGCATATCTAACCCTGTCTGCATGGTCAGTGTTCAGATAATAAAGTTTTTACATTCAAACTCTTCTCTTTTATCTAAATTCATAATTCACTAATGCTACTTCATGTAACCACATTAGAAATCAACATATGTAATACATTGCTGGCTCTTACTTGAGAGATGGTAAAGTGGTAAACAATTCATTCTGGGACCTTACTGAACTTGGGCGTGATTGCCCTCAACTCTTTTGTTGATAGAGACCGCAGATTGGGGCACACAACTTTTCATTGCTTTTATAGTCAGCGTGACATCTCCTTGAGCCATCTGCATTTAAGACCATTAGTCTAAGTACCTTCTAAATATCTTAAGCTTTTTGAGATTTTTTTTTCTGAATATTTAAGCAAATGTAGTTATTGCCGTCTTGGTATATGCCGCATTTTTCAGAACAGGACAGCAGGCAATTTTTGCTTCCGAAAGCATAAATCAAAACACAAAGTTATTCAGTCAAGTGGAGCAGCGTTACTGTAAGAATGCGCAACATTATCTTAGAAAACCTCAGAAGTGATTCAAAATCAGAAAATGTGATCTGAAGTCGGTCGGCAGAACCATACTAAGTAGTGTTTTCAATTAAAAGTTTAACAATAGGCTGCTTTATGGTCTATGAGAATATTTGAGGGTTTTCTCTTGACCAAAATAGCTTGGAAACAGCTATGTTGAAATGTCATTATAGAAAGAATTGCTTAACTCATTCATAATTTTGGCCAAATTAAATAAGAGAATGATCATTTTATCTTACCACTAGTAAATCTTTCCCATTCTCCACACTTTAATTTGTATGAAAAGTTGAAGTTTAAATTCAGCTGTAGACTTCTCTGGCAGGAAACGTATCTGGCTCTGGTATGTCTGTTGCTTACATGATGCATTACCTGCTTCCCTTGTGGCCAGTGGGTTACACAAGTAATCATAATTACCAGGCTGTGTGATATTTTCTTTCTTCCCTGTGATTTGAGAAACAAAATTATGGGCTGTCTTTACTTCAGACATTTTGTATTTCCAGATTCACTTGAGGAAACCCAAGCGTGGGCTGCCATGGTTGGATCCACAATTGGAGGAGCACTCATAGCTCTGGCTGTGCTTGTTCTGCTGCTTGTACTTTTCCAGCACCGAAGGCAGAGAAGAGGTTTTGAACCACTGATGAATGTGAGCTTCAGCTCCAAAAAGTACATGGAAGAGGCCTAACGACCTTGCTTTGTTTCTTTGCTTATTCTTGTAGGAAGTGACCTTGATTGCCTTATTGAGATCTTAGCTGAGACTTTATCACACACTCCTTCGGCAGCTGACTACATTGCTCTCATTCAGGTTTTCCTGTTATCTTGTGAATTGTAATATATGAAGTCTCTGGGTGCATATGTGCACGGCCCAAGACAGGCCAGACTTTTCTCCTTACCAAATATTATCTGGAGTGTGTGACACTTGTAAGTCATCCTCTATAGATTTAGATCAAGACAGCTGAGAATCCAAATAGAAGAAAACCAACTTGAATAACCAAGATAATTTTTCACCTCACTGTGTTTTTTATTTCATTTAGCAGCTCAGAGATGTGCTAAAAGTTATTAACTCTACATACATATTTGAATAACATATTATTTTACAGTTATCAATAAATATGCTGAATAACATAGTCTTTTTTTAAGGTTCAAAATGTTTAATACTGTTTGACAAAATACTATAGGAACTCCATGGTTGATCAATTGATCAAAGCATGATCAAGTCCATATGTTATTTACAATCAAGCTGATGTTAGCACTCCAAACTCAAATTCTCCTAAAATTTAAGAGCAAGAGTTCCTTGACACCTAGGTATACACTTGTGTTTTACCTCTGTGTTAGAGACCTGTGACAGAAGTTGAAAATGATGCTTGTCCTTCACTATTTTGGCTCTGCTGCCAAATGTAGACTTAAATTTCCAAAGTCTGGGACCCAGGACTCAAAGTAACATGACTGAGATTTTACCCAGGTCTGCAGGTGGGTGATCAGGTTTGGATGTGGCACTTCCTAGACCCGATCTTAAGTATTCCTTTATATATTCCATATTTATTCCTTTACTTAGACATAGATTTGGACCATATTTAGGTGGCTCTCCTATGTTATTGTCACACAGCAAATGAAGTCCTGAAAAGATTGTGTCAGCTTTGGTGCTTATATATTACATTAATGGAGTGCTCAGATTTTGCTTTTTGTGAAGCCCCAAGTCTTAGAAAATCTCTGCTTTTGTAACCTTGAATAAAAAACTCCAGTTAGTAACAGTTTCTGATGTTTCTTCTAGGCCTGCTCAATACTAGCCATGTGGACTAGAAAGAAGATCTCAATAGGTCTTCACATATACTTAGCTTTGAACACGTGTAACTCACAAACCTCTAAAATGTGGACTTTTTGGAGCAAAGAAAAGCTCACCACACATTCAGATAGCTCTTGCTGCCTCAGGTGGACAATGATCTGCTGCCAATCTGTGTTCCGCTTTGGGGGGTCCCAGCGTACTTATTCCTGGCTCGTGCCCAGGATGCCAATGATTGGAGCACTTTTTGTACAACCGCTCAGCCCAGTACCCTAGATCCCAGTTCAGGTTGCCTTTTGGGGGATTTTTACCATGTAGGGACCAGTGTTACTCAGTGCTAAGGATATCAGCTGAGGTCTCCAGAGACCTGGCTTGGGCATGTATCAGATCAGTTGGACCCTGATCAGTCTCAGTTTGTGGTGAGGTCGGAGGTGTCCGCCTGCCCTTCTCAAGGAGGAGATGGCAGCCAATTTCCAGCACTGCAAGACTATGAGTCTTCACATGCCTTCTCTCTAAATCTCTAGCATCTTCCTGCTAAATACTGGTGTAGAGAGATGCTGTTGGATGGAGACTGACACCTTTTTGTCCTTCATGTAACGTGAATGCTAAAATTTAGGAGACAGGCTAGCTGCTCCTTCCCAGGGTGAATGAGATTTTTCCTTTGCCTCACAGGGCATAGTATGTGCCTAACTAGCTTCACCCCCTCGGAGGTTTGGAGACTGCTGTCCCAAGTGTTTGTTTGCAAGCCGCTCTGCTTATAGGCAAGTGGCAGTGGCGATGGAGTACAGGAAGGAGAGAGCCTTACCACCTGTAGCATAGCACCTGACTCATTAGAGCTGATTTTGCCTAAGAGCGGATGGGTAAAACAGGGGAGAGTTGCTCGGTTCTCACTTGTAAATAGAGTAGAAAGGTATTTTCCTTTCCAGAAGAAAAGCAGCGAGGGCATTAGGTTGATACTAAGCACGTAAAAAAAATGCTAGCATCAAAGATCCGCGTGTTGCTTTTTTTCCCCCCCCGCTCTCTGGGCCTTAGTTTGATAATTGGGGCTGTAAAACTGTGACGGCTCTGCACAGTTGCGTGTGAGTCTGGCTGAGGCAAGCTGTAGAGAGAGCACGGCCCGCCCTCTCGCGGCTCGCTGGAGAATTGCCTGGTGACACCAAAAAGCCGTTTTCCTCCCTTTTTTAAAAAGCACAGCCTCGGTCCAGCAACCAAGGGAAGTCGTGTCCTTGGTGAAAGGAAGAAGTACGGGTAAACTTTATGTGAAATGGTTAAAAAGGAAGAAAGTTGAGCACAGGCACATTACAAAACTGTTGGAGGAAATCCTGTAGCAAGTCTGATTGTAAAGGTTGGTTTTACATGTTTTAACGTTCCACTTACCCCAAACTGTAGAAAAGGCATTTTTTATTGCTGGTTTATAGAGGTGTTAGTAAATACCTGCAACCTATTGTTGGATAAAGTGTACTGAAGCTGTTACTGCCAGGGTGAGATGAAAAGGGACTCTTCTGTCTCATAACCAGAGGCAAAGACTCCCACAGACTCTGAAACTGAAGGAAACAGTGCTGAAAACACACCATCCCCAATCTCCACAGAGTCCTACAAATCAGTGCGAAGGGTGACCTCAGCTCCTGGACTCAGTGTGGAGTGGGAGCATGGAGTGGTGCCTGCTGGGGTGCCCTGCCTTTGCCCTGCTGGCAGTGCTGGGCTCAGTGCAGGCACCGAAATGAGACAAGGAGGGCAGTGCCCACCTGGGACAGGGGTCACTGGTGCCCATGGACCACCTCTGCCCATCACTTTTTCCTCTTACGTTCATAACTGAGCAGTCACCCAGCCCAGGGAGGAAGGATGAGAGACCAGCACATCCATCTCTGTGGTCACTTTTTACTCAAGACACTTTGCTGGCGGATGGGAAGTGCACTCCTGATTGACTTCAATCTAAGATGAATGTAATCATCATTATTCCCCTTCCCTTAAAAATATTTCCTGCTAAATTGTTGCTTTCCTAGAATCATAGAATCGTAGAATGGTTAGGGTTGGAAGGGACATTCAAAGGTCATCTAGTCCAACCCCCCTGCAAGGAGCAGGGACATCTCCAACTGGATCAGGTTGCTCAGAGACCCCTCCAACCTGGCCTTGAATGTTTCCAGGGATGGGGCATTTACCACCTCTCTGGGCAACCTGCTCCAGTGGTCCATCACCCTAATTGTAAAAAATTTCTTATGTCTAGTCTAAATCTACCCTTTTTTATTTTAAAACCATTAGCCCTCATCCTATCACAACAGGCCCTGCTAAAGAATTTCCTCTTCGTCTTTCCTATAAGCCCCCTTTAGGTACTGGAAGGCTGCTTTAAGGTCTTAAGGTTTTCCTGGAGCCTCCTCTTCTCCAGGCTGAAAAGCCCCAACTCTCTCAGTCTGTCCTCACAGGAGAGGTGACAAGGCTCAGAATCACACAGGAGCATGTAATACACAGCTGCAAATGAGATGTTTAAGCTCCAGAGAGGGAGAAGTGCTCGAAAAATCCCTTTCTCAGTCTTTTTATTAGCTAGACCTATACAGCTTCCAGCTCTGCGTGTAGGGCTTGTGTGTGGATTATCTTTCTGAGGAGTTTAATTCTCTCTAGTCACTAGTTAATTGCTCTCTCAATTGGCTGTACTGGATCCGTGGGCAGCTAATACCTCTTTCTGAGTCACCCAGCAGGTCAGGAGCCTAATTTTTTTTGACTCCAGTAAGCTGGTGGCAGCCACATCACCTCTGTCAGTCATGGCCTGTGCCTTTGTGCAAATGATTATCATGAAAATTCTCTGAAGGAATTAGTGAGAACCTGTTTTCGGGATTAAATGAAATCTCATTGCTGGCTGTTTGGCTGAATGCTTGAAAAGGAGCCTGTTCTGATTCTGCCTCTGATTTAGGAAAGAAGCAATGTAAAGCTACCACATCTCATGGCTATTATTGTAGAATTGGAAGTTGCAATCCCGTTAGTAACCTTCTGCTTCTATTGACTGCTTGCTTTGCTTTTGGGAGAGATGTTGTGTGCCTGTGCTTGTGATGGGAAGAGAAGTGAATAGAAGCAGATTCAAAGATTATCAGCTAAATTCAGCAGTGAAGATGCATGCTTGCAGAACCAGGCATGTAGGCTGATGGCAACTAGGAAGGAAACTGAGTTTCCTGAAATACCCCCTGCTTGGGCCCTTTACGCTGTGCTTGAAGCCAGTTAAGTGACCTACTCACCACTGTCTGGAGAAAGTCATGTTACGAACAAGGCTGCGTCTATGATCCTGCTCTGCTTCAGCACTCCTGGAGCTGGGACCCAGCAGATATCCACTGCTCAGAGCTCTTTGCTAAAGCTAGGCTTTCCAAGACCTGGGTGGGCCAGATGCAATGGTACTAGTGCTGGCCATCTTTTTACATACCAGGGCTCTCTTTTTGTGAGGGGGCATCTGCCTCCTCTCCTAAAGGCTGAAGAACCATGGATACCAGCAGTTACCTCTGCACTGGGTTTCAGATTAAGCAAATGTACAAGCAATTATATAGAATTAAAATTGTACTCTGATACTAGCAGGAGGGCCTACAAGGAAAAAACATGAAAAGAAAATGTGACCCTCAACCTATCACTTAATAGGGCTCCGGGTATGCACTGAACTGCAGTGCCCACAGGCCTGGTTCACTTTGCCTGTCCTGATCATCTTCACCGATCCTGTTTGCACTCATGGTCATGTCACCATCTCCATGTATTTCCCATGCAAAGAGTCCTGAGGCCACCCTTGTGCCAGGACAGATGGGATTTGCAGATAGCAACTAAGCTAATAAGTGAGAAACCTGAACATACCAAGCTATTCAGCAGAGAGGGAACACATGGTCAGGTCTCTTCCACAACAGATGATGCCTCCCTGTTTGTCTCTCTGCCTTACTGTCTCTGGCCTGTTGACAAACCCATGAACCCTGGAGCAACCTCAGCAGGCAGGATGGAAGGAAAGCCGTGGGCTGACTCCAAGCATTGCCCTTGGCAGCACTTCCAAGTGCCTGGATAAAGGAGGTGCTCACTTGATCTCCAGCTCAAACGAAGTCTTTTCAGCCCTTATCTCTGCCCGCAGGCTTTCTCAGAAACTGGACTACAAAGTTCCTTTTCAGCACGGTGGTTCTGCCTGTGGTAGGTCTCCTTCTGTGGTTCCTGATTTTCTTCTGTCACATAGCAGAGAGCTCAGCTGTCTGTTTTGGATATGATGAATGGATGCTTGGGAGACAGGTGCTTAAACATTCAGTAGTGTGCCCACAAATTCCCCTGTTGCAGCTTCCTTCCTGTGGTGATTTCGTTGCTGCATCCCAGGCTGCTTCCAGGCCCGTTTCCCTGCCATCCATCTCTGAGAGTTTGGTCTGTCTTGTCTCTTCGCACATTTTTTTTTTCATTTCTGCCTTAGATGAAGGTCTCCTGAGGTTTCACCAGGTTTTTTTTTTTTTTTTTTTGGTGCCTTTTGCTTGAAAATGTCTTTCAGCAGCTTCATTTTTATGTGGAGGCGTTACTGCTCAAATATCTGTAACATTTTCACAGCTGACTCCTCTGCATGAGTTAACTGAAAAGCTACTAAACACATTAAATGCTCAGAAGCTTTTATTGATGGGAATAAGGCTGATGACTGGCTTCTTTTGGGCTAGTTGCCACCAATTTCAGATAAAGCCTGAAGTGCTTATTAAACCCTTTTCCTTGGGTTTCTTTTTCATTTTAACAGGTCACTTTCAAACTCCACCCTGGCTTTTATCAACAAATTCTTCCACTTTCTTTCATGCTGCCATGTCCTACCACCCCATGGTCAGTAACTGCTCAGGAGACCTTGCCAAAAGGCTGCTTCTTTCTTTGTTGCTCTAGTTGGCTGCACACAGCAAGAGCATTGCGAGGAGAGCTGGTGTGCTCTGCCCTTCAGGTGCACGTCAAATTTACTTGCAGTCCTTAGGATCTACATCAACAACTGGCACGTGCACTCTTGCTTGGTGTGCTATGCTCTCGCTGGTCCCCTTGACATAGCTGTCCAGCCAAGATGCGAACAAGTGGCACCTCTGAGACCGTTCCGATTCATGTCACATCCCAAGGTGGCTGCATCTCCTCCCCATGCCTGGAGACAGGAGCTTCGATGAGATGTAGGAAGCCTGCTTCTTCTGCAGATGTGTACGCCCACTCAGTGTGCCAAACCCTATGGATTTAGAATTCAGCTCAGAGCTTTGAAAAATACCATTTGTGAAGGCAAAGCACAATCTTTCCTGAGAAAAGGAAAAGCTGGATTTTTAACAGAGGGAAAAATCATCCTTTTATTCGGGCCTCCTTTTATTCCTACCTCCTTTTCTTTTCTCTCCAACTCTTTCCATATGTAATCTTAGGATAAGACCTTCGGTTTTGCAAAAACAATGAAGGCATGTTTTTAATGTAGCATTTGTTGTTTTTAAATACAACCTCCCAGCTAAAAAAAAACTGATCAGGGACATGACATATGGAGAGGAGACGACAGAGCTCAGTGCTCATTTATGCTGTGTCTATCTGCTGGTAAGAAAGCAGTATACCCTGATGGCTTTTCTAGGACAGACAAGCAGGAAGATAAAAGGTATATTTTTACTTAAAACTGAACAGGGAAGGAAAAAAAGATACTTTTCATTTCACTCTTGCCTGTATCTAAATTTTTTAGTTTGGTCTGCGGGGATTGCCTAGTCATGTTTTTCTGATGTATAGTTAATTGCGTGATTCAGACAGATGAATTTGTGTCAGCTCATCACAACAGCCTGTCTCATGCTCATTTTTGCTTAGTTGCTGTCAGTCCTTCAATATCAGTATAGCTGCTATCCAGAAAACACATCTCTAGTAGCACAGTGCAAAATTGCTCCCTCTTCTTTTCTCTAATATTCCACGATTTATTTCACTTGGAAGAAAAGTAAGGGCAGGTTTTACAGAGCAAGGTGAATGGGAATGGAAATTTATTGAACAACAAAATGACTATTTGGAATATTGCCTTTGCCTGACAAGTTGCAGTAAATTCATTTTGCAGCCAGGGAATGTCAGACTTTTTTCCTTCCACGTTTCACAGAGTGTGTAGCAGAGCAGCTTTCTCTAATAGAAATCCCTTAGTTTTCAGTTGTGGCTGTGGCATGGTTAAGGAACTTTGAAATTGTTTTAGGGAGGGGTCCCCCAAACATTTCAACATTTCAGGGCACTGTAACTGCACATACAGCAAGAATTACCAAATTGGGAAACAAAGTTTTCCAAGCTTCACAACAGCTGGGAAAAGAAAAAAAAGTCTGTCTGAATTTCCTATGTGTTTCCGTTGCAGTGCAGAGTTGTCCCAGCTCTATGTTTTCTGCTGGGAGGTGCCCAGAGATTTCACATCTTTTGGTTCCTCTGGAGACTTCTCCAGTTTCCCTCCTCTTTTCCACATTGCTTGCCTTGTCCTTTTGGGTCTTTCTGCCTTGCTGTACAAATATATCTATTTCATCCTCCTCTAACTTACCTATTAATATTTATAATAGTGGGAGAAGTTAGAATGAGGCTTCAACTTAGCTGTATTTTTAAAAAGCACTATAAAATGTGGTGGTTACTACATGTTCTCCCATGTAGTAACCATTTGTATTGTATGTACTCTCAGCTGTTTCAAGTATAGTCAGGGTTACAGTTAAAAGATTGATGTTTTTAACACCTAATTAAGATTTTGTGAGGAATTTCTGTATTTATATTAATTTTCTTGATTGTTTTGTATTGCTTAATGTCTGTGTCAAAACTGAATAAATACATAATTGATGAAAATCATTAACCAGAAAAAAAAAAGCCAAGAAAGAGAAACTTAATCCCAAAAAATAAAATCAGAAGCCGTACTTGGCATCTTTATCTATTTCACATGCCCCATCCCTGGAAACGTTCAAGGCCAGGTTGGATGAGGCTCTGAGCAACCTGATCCAGTTGGAGATGTCCCTGCTTCTTGCAGGGGGTTTTGACTAGATGACCTTTGAAGGTCCCTTCCAACCCTAACCATTCTATGATTAAGGATATTTTTTTACTGATACTCAGCTCAAATTTTGCCTCTTAATTTTATTCTTTTGTGGCTCCTGGATTTCTCCTGTTTTCATCTCCCCTCTCCCTTACTCACCATCTTATCAAATAATTTTTTTACAGCAATTAAAAGCACCAAAGCTGGCTTGTTGCAGTAGGCTAGTCCCTTCTCCAAGCCCCTGATATTTTTAATGCTCTCTCATTGCCCCGTCCCCAGAGCCCCTGGCTGTGTGGGCTGCCCAGCCCTGTGCTCCCTCCCGTGGGTCGCGCGTGGTCAGGTAAAGCTGATCTCAGAAGTGAGCCTCCATCACGTGCAGCTGCACAAAACTGGGCTATTGTCTCCCTGCTTATAAGACAACATCATTCCTCATGCAGATCCCGATTCCAGGGGAGATTTTTCTTGCGTTTACATCATATTGCAAATACTTGACACCTGCACACTTTTTATATTAGGTTGACATCTGTATTTGATGGCTCTCTGTATGGCTGAGCTTAGCAATGCAACATTTTCTTAGGCCACAGTTTTTCTTGGATTAGTGACAATGGTTGATTTGATTTATTAATGTTTGCCGTCAATACTATCCAAACATTCAAGTGAGTGCATACGTGTCTCACAGATGCAAATATGGCATTACATTCAATAGTGTATTAAAACAAGCGTGTGCTAATAAATTCAGCAAAGCCCCAGACTTTAGTATACCAATATAATCTCAGTACTAAAGCTGGTTTCCAAATATAATCTCTAACAGGTAAAAGAACAGACCTGAACCTTTACTTGCCATTCAAATAAAAGCAATCTGTTGTTTTCAAACAGTTAGCTAGTTATATTGTCACTTTTAAAATACTTTCTCACATTTCATTCTCCTTGAATTTTATTTGCATTCTGATGAGACAAAAAAATCATAATGGATGGCGGTATTTCATAGAGTCACAAAACAAATATCAGAAATCTGGCAGAGAAAATGATCATCCTAGTATTTCTAGAATAGAGGGATTCAGTGGTGTTTGAACAGGCAGCTAGATTTTGGACACTTAACTGAATCAAATCTCTAGCAATTCACATTTTCATTCTGTTCCAGCAGGATTTAAAGCAAGGCACCATTAATTAATAGAACCTTATGGCAGGTGCTGGAGAAAAGAATAATAATTAAAAGGAGTTATTAATTGTTAGATTTTCCATGATTCACAGAAGACTGTATGCACCGTTGCAGGTAATGTCTCTTCAGGCAAGTAGCAGAATTTTAAACCGGTAGTTCCACTAAGCTCTTCTATGATATGCATTTTTTTTGGCCTCCTTGTAGAGCATGAAGCATGCACAGAAGGTTTGCCTTGCTTTAAGAAAGTACAGAATACTGCAAAATTAGTAGAACCTGGAAATAATTTTTTCAGAGGCTTAAAGTGGTAAAATATTATTTTTGAAATATTTCAAATATTATTTTCAAAACTAATTTTTTTTTGGTCTAGAATGGGGAGCACAGCAGTCCACTCTAATTAAGTGAGTGCGTTCCCAACCCTGCTCAAACAATTTGTTCGCAAATACTGTTTTAAAGTGAGCTGATCTCTCTCAATTCAGCGACAGACACTCCCAGAAGGTAGCAGGCTTCATCCATCTCAGCCACCTAGAGTGGGGACCCATGGAGAGGTAATATAGTGCCATTGGAGATGCTTAGCGGTGCCATGCATTGGTTCCAGCCTCTACCCCAGAAAGGTGTGAGTTTCTTGCTGCTCTGTGTATTTGCCAGCTACACACAGATTTCTTGGATGCAATACAAACTGTGACTCAAGGAGCCCCACGAAAGTGTCCAATGCCATTTGAGATAGCCTAGAAAATCCAAGGTATAATGAGTAGAACTAGAAGATGTAGACACAAGATATACAACAGATCCGGGGGGCAGCTGAACCGAACCCTGCAGTGCCCAGAATGGCAATGATGCCTCTGTTTAGACAACCAAAACCTGCCTCAGGATGAGATTCAGTTTGCTGAAGTCTAGGCTTGTACCAGGTAAGGGTGGGATTCAGCTCACCTAAATTTAGGAAATTTATTCTGTTGTCTAAACTTAGGCTGTTAGTTTCATTTGAGGCTCTTGAGACCATCCCACCTGGACATTCAGCTGCAAATCTGGATGGGTGCAGGGGCCCTGCAGGTCCTGTGTCACTGCTGGCTCTGGGCAGATGTCTTGGCTAACCTAAGCCGTTACAAGTGATGCCAGACAGCAACATGTAGGCAGCTGAACAAAACCCTTAAACTTAGAACTGAATTAATAGAAGAATTTTAAGGAGGCTGTATTGGCAGTTTAAAGACCTAGTATGAAATCTTTGACTCCACGGCAGAAATTAGAATAAGTCAAATTAAAATGGAGAAACAGACCCCTCTTGTTCACCAGATCCCACATTTTTTAAAGAACGAGATTGATTTACATTTTAAGACTCCTATCTCATGGGCAGTCTTGTGTAAAACAGAAAAGTGGTGTTCAATAATTGCAATAAAATGCTACCATTAAATTAGCTCTCAATTTGATTGACTCAGAACGAATAAATAAGTCAGAATAACAATTGAGTATCATTTTTAAAACTATCTTACTTATAGTCATGGAAAGCTCTCACCTTTTGCAAGAGAATAAATAAATAACTCCTGCCTGAAATGTCATCCTTAGATATCATGACTTTTGACACTTCCACAATGTTCTTCACTCCTCTGACAGATTTTAGGGGAACATTGCTGGCACATAAATATAGCTGGAAAAAGAATGCTGTAGAATGAACTCTCATAAATTATTTTAAAGATTAATTTTAACCTCGCTATTCTCCAGTAGCTGACAATCATGGGATTAACATTGCTGGCCTGCAGAGAGCACTTTTCATTTTGCAGCCAAGAAACCACAAGACACGAGGCAGGTACTTACTTCAGATATTTATTGTAGTCCATCAGAGAATATCAAATCCCTGTTTTCAAACCACCAATATACATTGCCTTCATGGTGTGAGTGAAGGGTGATGAGAATGAGAAGAACTGATGAACATGATTTAGATTTGTTAACATATCTTGGATAAAAATTAATTGGACAATTTTAAGTCAGAGCAGTTATAGTTTTATTCTTTATATGGTAAAGCAATCTAACAAAACCAATACCATAAAAATAACTAGAATGAATAAGGCATGTCAAAGTCTTCACTGAGGTGTCAAGTATATATATATACATACAGTACTGAATATTAAGCAACAGTGTAAAATATCGCCCCACACTTTATTACTGTTGTAATTATGAACTAATAAAGTAAGTGTCATAGGTGTTGTTTGAGAGACAGACACTGAGGATAGAAGCGCAAATTTAAATGGTTAGTATCAGACTTGTTAGATAGGCTTCTCCTGGTACTGGAGCTGATGGCAAACTCTCACTAGCTTCAGTGGGAGGAGGACCAGAGCAGCTGGGGAATGTGTTTCTGGTCCTCCTTTGCATAGTCCTCACACAGCATAGATTACATTGTCCAGATTGCTATAACACTTTTACACTTTGGATTGACAGGAGAAGTCACATTAAGGAGTCCTTATCCATAAACCTTGGGGGTAGTTACCAAAAATGACTAGTTCTGATCACTTATCTTTAATACTTGGGCTAACGATCTGTGTGCAAATCACCCACGATGGCATTGTGCATGTCTACAATGGTTGCTAAGCTGAAGATGGTCATGAATCATTCACGCAGCTTATTACACCATTGATGCCAGACCAAGGATCCTCTGTACTGTCAACAGAGAGAAGTAGGAGCAACATATCCTATATGCACCTACCGCAGGTGGAAAGAATGTTTCCCTATTTCTGTCCGTTCATAGCGTAGACAGTCGAGAT
The DNA here is from genome assembly GCF_036417535.1 of Chlamydotis macqueenii. Classification (NCBI taxonomy): domain Eukaryota; kingdom Metazoa; phylum Chordata; class Aves; order Otidiformes; family Otididae; genus Chlamydotis; species Chlamydotis macqueenii. Next base: position 160,988,134 of record NC_141556.1, read on the forward strand.
CTCATGGCATTGGGTGGCAGGTTGTCTGACTCCCTCACTGCTTTCTTGACGCTGCATGCCATGGTAGCTGCTGCAATGGGATACCTATAGTAGGCGGTCTGCATATGACTCTGTGTGTTGCATCAGTAAGACTTTCCTGACAAGCAATCCAGTTTTTTTTTAGCTGAGATACTGCGCTCTCTGCGCAGTGGATTCCGTATTTGAATGCTTTACTATTCCAATTACAGCAAGATTAATATAAAGGTCAATATATCTTCTTGTTTAACTGAGAAAAATATCTTTATTTCTCATTAAGAAGATAACTGGAAAAACTGTGTTTTCTAACATTTTTAAACACAGCGCTTTTGTAGAGATTCACTGATAAAGAGTTTGCTGTGATTTTGAAAAGAATATCCTTAAGATCTAAAATCAGAATTAAACTTTCATGTAATGATCAGACTTTTATGTAATGGTGTCTTAACAAAAAGAAAACTTTGGCTAGTAATCAGTGACAATCAATTAGACTTACCAACAAGCCATTGCAAATTTAAAATATGCACATGAATAAACAGTAGAATAACACTATGAGAGAAATAACTTGCCTTACACTGTCGTCGATGAAAATACGTATTCATTAATATATGCATACTGTGAAGCAGGGAAACTAACAAGATACAATCTGTCTGAAAAGCATTATGTAGATAACATTTGCAGGCAAAAGGCAGGGCAATAAAATTAATCTTCAAGAATGCTAGCTATTGTCTCAGTCTGTTACCAAACATTGCAATCTTATCCTAACTCTCAAATGTGTTGTAAGCACTAAAAAAATGATTTTTCGGTAGGCAGCAAAAGAAAGTATTGATTTAGAAAATAAAATGTATGGCCTTTTTCAAATGCCTTTGTCTAGTAACATAATATTGCACCAGGCAAAATTGCCTTGGCTGAGCAGCAAGGTCTTATGCCTATATTTCAGGAAGATGCATTACAAAAAATGAGTTTAATAGGAGGTCATTCATTACCTGGCAGTAATTTTAAGGTACACGAAAGAAGCAGGCGCAGCACTACAAATATATATATATATATATGTAAATTACTGTTAGTACAACCCTTCCAACAAAATATCCCTGCAGTCAAACTTTTCTTACTAATGGACAGGAACACAGCAGTTTATGGTTTAACTGTTCTCTTATATCCAATATCATCTTTAACATCCTTGACATGACAAATTGTGAAAGAAACAAGCTTAAGAAACACAGAATTCATTATAAGTCTTAAGGGAAGAAATGGTATTTACATTACTGATCACTGCTTTGTGAAAACCACATTAACTGTTGTGCACTGGACTTAGGAAAGACTCAAGTGCAAATGGAAAAGCAATGGGCCGAACAGTACCGTCTGAGATTGTCTTGAAAATGTCAGACACTTCCCTTTTTATCCACAGGGAAATCTGAATGCATTTCTACTAATCAAAACTTTCTGCAGGAAAGTGTGTGGAAGGGAAAGACGTGATGAAAAAGACCCAGTGGCTATGGGGGTAATCCATTGGGTATTGTTGTGTCATGTAATTCTTGGGTGATGGAGAGTGGCAGTATGATTATAAATCTGTAATTCAGTTAAGAGAAGGAGTATCAGATGGTACTATTAGAAGTAAGAACAACTTTATGTGGATTGTGAACTTCATTTTTTAAAAAAACACCAAATAGGATCACAGTTTTGATCATCAGTGTTTTACCCAATTCATTTTTAAAGAATATATTTTCATAAATATAGAAAAGTTATCATTTAACAATTATTGTAGCCTCAAAGGAAGATGGTAGGGGTTCTGAAAAGCTTGGTGAGCTTTGATAAGTTTTTTTTGTCTTCAAATAAAAACCAAGAAAGTATGAAATTCATAACAGTAAAGCCCCAAAATACTGTGAACGAGATACCATCTAGGTTGCTATTTTAATCTGGATAGTTGTCTTTTTTTTTCACATTTTCCTTTGTAGTACCAGCAAATGTTGCCAAATAATATCTGCATATTCACCCTTTTCCACAATTATTTCAGAAAATTGCAACAATGCTTACAAAGACACAAGCTATAATCATCTCTAAAGCAGAAGTCCTTGCCTGGGACTCTCGTTGTGTCAAGTATTGTGGTAAATTGAGTCCTTCCAGTACTCTTTTATAGCATATGCACTTGAAATTTACTGGCCTGTGTTTATATAGATATATAGGTGCGTATACATGTAAATAAATGTGTATACAGGGAGAGTGATGCACACTCACATATGCTATGTGAGTGTGCCATTCTCAGAAATGCAAAAAGGAAAACAAAGTGTAAGAGCAGGAGACCTAGAAATTCAGACACTGAATGGGTGCTTTACAGCTAGGGCTTTTGGTTTCTGCCACATTTCAAGTATCAACCCCCAGAAAGCAGGCTGGGCAATGGAAAAGGATTTCCTCATTATGGAGTCCCAAGAGAGGGCAGGGGATATAGAGGAAGCTGCACATAATTATTTTCAGTCATAACAATCACCTATTTTGCAAGAGATGTGTTAGCTGTTTGTCAGCATTATCCTGTGTATATTAACCTTGCTGTCTCTACTGACCTCTTAGAAAATGTGTATTATCCTTTCATTGATGCAGCAAGAGCTGAGACTGACAAACGAGTAAGTGCATTAATGATTAGACCCGAAGGGTATCTTTATCGCAGCTTTCACTCTTGAGGCACTGTATTAATCTGCTTTCTGCCCTTTGGTGATGTGCACCTTACTCCTCGCTAACCCTCTGAGCTGACTTGAGCCCTTCACACTGCTTTCACCAGCCTTGGAAAAGCATCTAGGATTTCAGGAGAGATCTGTTGAGCTCCGTCCCTTGTGCATATGTGCATTGAAGGCAGTCACATTGCATGTTCGTGGCTAGGGTAGTTGACAGATTCGAATGTCTTATGAGGAAGAATATAAACATGACAGCATTGGGAAGCGTTCAGAACAACAAATGTTGGTTGCATGTCTAGTTACATCAGGGATGGTTTGGCCCAGAAATGAAGTCATTATACTATGACTTTCCCAAATGGGTTGCCTCTCCAGGCCCCTCACTCCTGCATTGACATAAAGAAGAGGCACCATTGCGCCGATAAGGAGAAGGACAAGAAAGAGTCTGGGTGAAGCCTGGATCCCTCTGGCCTCTGTAGTGACATCTACCTCCAGGCACTTAAGTGAGGTGCCTAAATGACAAGCCTTGTCATCCCAGGTTGTCTGTGCAGGGAAGAGAGGTAAGACCCTTCCCAGATATGGAGGTGCCTGTCTCTTTTGACTAACTGCAGAGACCTAGAAAGACAACCCTTCTGAGCAGCCTGCTCCCTGAAGCCCCTAATGCTAGGTGGGATGACCCGAGGCCCTAAGACACAGCCAGTTTTCATGAAGACAGATGGAGTGAGAGGAAAAAGAGTTGGTGGGAAAGGATTTCAAGCCTGAGACAATGTAGGGATTGCCCATCAAGAAGGTCTCAGTGCTCTTGGCATTGTCACCTCTTCTTGCATCCAAGCTCTAAGTCTACAAGTGGACCAAAAGTGCATTTACAGCTAATAAAGCAGAGCTTTCATTGTCTAGTGTAGTCATAAGGCTGTATATGATTGCAGTGGAAAGAAAAGTCTAGTGTTGCATCCGAAGTTGTTATTACAAAAGGCTATATACAGAAACGAATTCAATTGCGTTAGCCCTACAGAAAGTGTTTTAAGGCATTTGACACAAAAAATACCGGGCTCTGTGAAACCTGTTTCACAAATGTATCAAAACAATGGTATATATTTTTCTATTTCTGTCCATGGTACATTACTTCTCTGAAGTTATAAAGCTATAAAGAATCTTTTCCTTAGAAGTTCAAACTCTGCCGTGCTACATTGCTATATATATATACACACTGCCATATGCTGCTAAATACTGTATCTTTGTAAGTAGCGTTTGGAGATCGGAGAACTTGGGATTTTTCTTTAAATTTCATTTTGATGGGAACTCTCCCAAAAGTGAACCTGTACCATTTAGTATCAGATATTATCTATAGACAGGGTTGTTTTTTTTTTTTTTTTGTGTCAGATTAGGTTGGAATACTAAAATCAGATCTGTAGAAAAGCAGGTTTAATGTTTAATGAGATTTTTTTTCAACCCAACGCTATTTCTGGCTAAAAGGAAATTTATTCTAAACTTAACTTGCATTCAAATACTGCCCCTATCAATTCACATTTAACTATGCCAAATACTAATCTAGAATTACAGCATCAAACCCAGAGCTAACAATTTGCATGCTTTCAAGCAATGTTCATACGTCTGGAGTCGTAAAAGTTTAACAAGCAAGTGTAAATGTCAATTGATACCCAAATCAAGACATCTGACCTACTTAAACAACACACTTTCTTTGCATTTGCTAACTGTAACAAAATTGCTGTTGGAAATTAAATGATATTGCTTACCAACAGAACAAAGTAACCTGGGAGGAGTTGGTATATAAATGTCCATCAGTTTACGTAGTTTGACAGCCCTGAACATCTGAATGCAAACCCTTCATTTGTAAAATTGTGTTCAGATTAGGTAGAAGTTGAAAACAAGCTTCAAAATACTTTGGAGATGCAACTGCTCCCTTCTCCCCCCTCAAGTACATGCGCATATTCACAAATTATTTACAAAACATTTTCGCAGCCTCAAACTCAACTAATAGCATAAAGCTGAAATCTGAACTCCTCCAACTTCTCTTTGGGCAGATTTTAAAGAATGATTACCATTCCGTAGCTCTTAGAAGCAGACTGAGATTGACTGACTACTTAAAGTTAGTCTGCGTTATCTAAAGACTGAAACAGTGCATCTGTAATTACGTTACATGCATATAATGTAATACACATATGGCCAATGTGAAAGCCAATAAAACGAAGCTCAGAATGTTAAAATAAAAAAAAAAAACAAACGTCAAAATAATCAGTTACAGAACTGATGTGAAATGTTTCTTGATGTTGTTACCTGTTTAGTTAACCTTGGCATTGCTGGCTCATCAGCATTGCAAACGATAACAAAACACAAACTCTATGCAATAGTTACGAAGAAGAATCAGAATTTTGCCACAACCAAATGAATGAGCCAAAACATAGTCTATAAGCTCTGATAATACACTAGATTGAAAAAAAGGGTCATCAGAATTTTTGTCAGATGATCAAGAACGTACACCTGGCAGAATATGTTTAGAATAGAGAATAAAAGCTAAAGGTAGGGTCTGATAAAACCTGGAGAAAAACGAAAAATAAGTGGACCAAATCTCTTTGCTGCTACGTCCCTGTCTGCAAAGAGAAGCATTAAGTGCTACCAAAGGCACAGAGATCTGAGGAAAGGAGACAGAAAATCCAGTGAGCTAAAAATGTCTGAAAAGCCTGGAGAAGCAAACGGTCATAGGGACACTGGTGACTCAAAGACAGATGGGATGTGTAGCATACAGAAGGAGGAGAGGCAGAGAGGAAGCTTTAGTTAGAAATGTTCATAATCCGGAAATTCTGGAATGACCTAGCTTTGACAAAACTTTAGTTTTGGAAGATTTTTCAGGCCCAGGGTGATACTTTGAGGTGAGGAGTAAGGAAAGGAGTGGAGAGAAAGAGCACAGCCCACTTCTAACCTGGTATTTGGGATATTTAGCAGAATGTGGGAGACCTCTATGAAAGCTTGGCTGAATGACTGGGGTTTGGGCTTTCTCCAAAGTCCCTGCGTGTGACCTCTTCAGGCTTGAGAAGAAAATTCACTAGATGTGTAGTGGAACTGAGTAATTTCTGTGAGAGATATGAAGGACTTTTATACTTAAATAATGCATATTCTTAGGAAAGAGAACACCCAGAAATCTGGTTTAGGTAGTAAGTTCTTCCTCGCACATTGAAAGATACAGAATTAGCCAGAGTACCTGGAAACCAAGAGGAGAGGGAGAAACCTTGCAGCAGACAACAGAAACGTCACTGACTTGTGAAGCAATATTTGGGCCTTTCCCATGTACAGGAGTGGATGGTTATAATTAGATTATGCAGGAAATTCACAGACAGTAGGTTGAAAGGAGGAGCTGGACAGCAGTGAGAAGCACCAGCAGTCCCTTGTGTGATTTTATTGTTAATCCCTCATGGTCATACACCTGCTGGGTCACACTGTGAAGTTGCTGCTCCCCTCACCCATTCCTCAATTGTCTCTCTGACCATCTTGGAAGAGCAAGCTCCACCATCGGCAGGGACAACTTGAGTGCCCAGGAGGCTCCTTGCTTCAAGTGACCTGCATGGGAGCTGAGCAGAGCCCTGGAGAGGTGTAAAAGCAGTTGCAAGAGTTGAGAGCAGCAGAACTGTCTAAATGGCTGCAGAAGGAAAATTTCTTTCCAACTTCCTCAACACCTGGAATTGAAAGCCATATACTTTGTATTTTTTTTTTTTAAGGAAGAAAATCATACTGATTTCTATTTTAGAAGAAGTAGTTTTGTCTTCCCTGGAAATTTGGCTTTAAAAAGTCTTCAGAGATACTGACCCCACTATACCTAAGATACCCCACTATATCTAAGATAAATAGTTGCCATTCTGTACCTTTTTTTTTTCACTAATGATAAATGGATACTCCCTTTCCCTAATCCCTCTCAAGAAAAAAGACAACTTCTGTTGGTAATGCAGCTCTTCTTAGTTTAATAAACAAACTACACCACTGGATGCTGCTTAGTGCTTAAAGTAGTAAGCCTCACAGATTTCCTGGTGCCAGAATAAAGGAGCAAAAGCGAGAAGAAATCTTTTTTCTAGTGCACCATGAGAAAAAAAAAAGCCTATAATGCATGTTGGTCTGTTAAATATCCACACTACATAATTAAAAATAAAGGTGAAATGAGAAACTCTTGGACAGTTCAGAGACCTCAGCGGTGGGAAGCCTGGCAGAAAGACTGCAACTGCTTTGGAGTAAAATTTTGAAACTTACAGGTGAGGATGCTAATGTAATTTCTTTTATGGATGATGTTGCTGTTCTGTTGAGAGTCAGAAAGAAATAAAATATGAACAACTTCCAGAAAAAAGGACTTACTTTTTTCCCCCTGATCATAGTCAAAATCCTTGTTAATGACGAAGTTCTCATTTGCTTTGTCTCGAGGACAGGATTTCACTCAGGTGCAATGCACAGGTTTGTTACATGCACAGATGTGATGCACAAACAGAATTGTAAACTACGTAGTCAGTTCAGTAGAAAAAGTAGTAAGTACTGTAAGCGAACACTTCATGTTATATTGGCAAATCACCCTCAAGTTTGGTTGTATTTGTCAGCAGATTTAATAGGATAGACTGTTGGAAAATGTTCTGACTGAATTCATTTGAGACTCTCTCTCTTGCTGGCTGCTAGAAGTCTATTTTAAAAGCCATTTTCAAAGTTCTTGGTTTTCCATTAGATGTCCTATGCTGTTTAACAAATGAGAAAATGTTTATTATCATATTGTTTATCTTTCATGTACCCTATTACCATAGTAGTCTGGTCTTTATAATCATTTTATCAAAAAAGAGTCATAATTACACATGTTAATATGATTCTCACAGTCCATGTGAGTAGCTTTAATGGAAACATTGCCCTGTTCAGTGCATCACTTGCCCTAATTTTCTTTGAAGCATTCATTGCTGCGTCTATTGTGTTTTGGCAACATATTTTCAGCCTCACAGCCACGTCTTAAGCCTTTGACTGTTAACTTTCCCTTTGAAATTGGGGTTTTTACAACTCTATATGGCATTCCACTCTATTAACTCTATTTTTTCTCATCCAGCAGGTTTGAAAATTTATAGGTTAATATAGTAAGTATAGCTTTGTGATCTTTGAAATGTGGATTTCTTCTTAGTATCTGAAGTCTGTCCAGACACTTGTTTCCATAATGAGATCTGTAGAAACCTGATTTTCCTGGTAGAATCATTCCATAATTTTCTGTACTCAATTTTAATGGATTATCTTTGGATATAAATTAAAAACAAAACCACAACTTGCATCAGTGCTGTAATTTATTTTTCATGTTGAAGTAATAAAAAATCTTGGTGAATAAGTATAGTTACATTTGATAATGATTCAGGGTTGGTTAGTAAACTTAAGACAGCTGCTGCCTGCTGAGACACTGCACGCGCAGCCCACCTCCCAAGAACAGTTCTAGCTCACAGACATTTTGCATGGAAGCAGCTCAAACTGGATCACACAGCTGTGGGATGCACAGGTGTTTGTTGTCCTTCCTAAAAATCATGCAGAATTGGGGTGATTTGTATGAGTGCGACTCAGATTTTGGGAGCTTTCCATAGAGAGAGCTCTGCAATGCCTCTTAGGGAATTGGGATAGATCAACCCATACCAGAGCCCTGAGGAACAGGTTTCTCTGCTCTTCCTCTTTAGGAGGCAAGCTCTACCCCCTCTTTTCAATTCTTTCTGATTCTCCTTTTGGAATGCCCAAGTTTAGCCAGAGTTCGTATAGTCCGCACTGCAGTTACAATAGCGTATACCGAGTCGTCAGTAGAAGAATCTGAGGTATGATGAACACTAAAAATTTGGGGACAATGTAAAATCAATTTAATTAATACTAAAATTTAAAACCTCACAGGGGTCTACAGCACTGGTGATGTTATTCATTGCATCTAATTTTTTAAGAGCCTCCACTGTAAAAGGACATAAAATAGCAAGAACTTCCAGACTGCAGAGCATAAAGGGTTTACACAATCAAAGGATTTTTTCCTTAGGACTTAAGTCCTCTTTCTTGAATGGGCAATTGTCTTCTTTATCATTTCTTACTTTACCAGCTGCTAATAGAAGAGAAATATTTAAATTGTGTTGTACCAAAAAAATTACCTTAGAAGAAGAGTTATTGGATGTAAAGGATGTGCAAATAGAAGCATTGGAAATTATGTAGATTCTCGCATTTATGAACATGAATGCTCTTTCTTTTCTTTCCTTCATTCCCAATTTCATTTGCTCTGTCAATTTAATACCTCTCTTAATCTCAGAAAAATGCAATGTATGAAGAAACTATTCAACCTTTAGGGACTACTAAAGAAATGTATGCCTAATACCTCACACAAAGGCATCTCCATCTCCTGACAAGAGATCACCATGCATAGTAGGGAAATAAGAGGAGAAATAATATGAAGAACACAAATTTCTGGCAGAACTCGCACAAGATAATAACATTTTGTCAAAGATTAGTCTGGTTTGTTGTTTCACTAGCAGTTTGTAAGATCCAGTCCAAGCAGAGCAGGGCCCCTCCTGCAGCCTTCAGCAAACCCCATAGTTGTTAGGCATCCTTCCTACTCCTTGCCTGCGAGTCCATGGAGGTCTACAAATAGCTGAGAACACCCTGGACACCCAGTTTGGCTGCACCAGCTGAAAACAGCAATCATATCACCTAAATGGGGGCTGAGGCTAGCACAAAGACCCTAGGAGTCCATCAGCTCCTTAATGAGCAGTGTGGAGCAGGGACAACAGAAGACCTGCCTCAGAGGGCTTGGGCTTTGTTACCCATCAATAAGCTTCCAGACCCAGAATAACCTGGTGGAAATAGTATCAGTTACCACTGAATAAATGCACAATGGGATAAATCAAAATGACACTCAATTTGTCCTGAAACAAGGTTGCTGAAGAGGAGACGCATAAAAAGGTGTGTGTATATGGGTAGAAAGAGATGGACTGGGGAGAATTTTAAAGGGCTCTCCTTACAGGAAGCTGCATATGCAAGTTCAGGAAAAAAAATAATCAAAGAAAAGATCCTCTGCTTGGTACCTGCTGTACCAAGGCCAGTGAAAAGCCCTGTGAGAACTGGCTTAAACTCTGAAGCCATTAAGTGCTGAATCGCAAGATCCGCTCTAGAGTGACCCATCCGAGCAGCAGGAAGCACTGCTGGTGTGAGAGGTGTGTGATCTGAACACCTACCTAGCAGCTCCTGCACACCAGGCTGGGCCCAGAAGAATAGATCATTACACTTTGAAGTAAACAAACAAATGGGAAAAAAAAAAAGAACAGAATACAAGCGGCTCAAAACCTATGCTTTTTCTTATTAGACATACTATATAGATAGTTTGTAAATACTTTTTGGTAAAAGTGCTTAAGTATACTTTATCCTAACGTGCTGTGTGTTTTCTACTTTAATTTCATGCCTAAATTGATAGCTAATTATAATTTGACAAGAAAAAGAGATTGCAATGGATATGATCTACCTGCTCTGCTGTTAAATTGTAATGTGGTTGGCTGGCTTTACAGTGTCTCCACAATTTGTCTGTACCATTTCCAGAGTCACTGTAAGAATCAGGAAATAAATTTCAACACCACACAGAACTGTCCCAGAAGCCCTTTGTCTGTGGCTGATGGAAGAGGGAAGATTTTGATGTCTAATTGTTGACACTCATTTGTCCAGGATTTAAACAGCTTCCATCTTGGGTCTTACGACCAGATGCAAATTAGGGAAATTCTATCCAGGACCATGGTCATTTAGTCAATGATTATTAAAGCAATGTATCCTTGAAGAATCTGAGAGTACAATTGTCCTCACAAATAACATCCGTGTCCTTCTCTAAGCCTATCACACAAACCCACATGCCCCCCACAAATACACACATATGAGAGAGATTTTCTCCCCCCGTCCTGCAAACCTGTTAAGAAATGGACAACTGGATATGTAAAAAAAGTCTCTTCTTTGATTTTCATGCTCACCAGTCATTAAAGGATTACTTTTCAGAGCAGCACAAAAAAAAGAAGAGCTGGTTGACCAAATATTTTTTTTTCTTACAAAGAAGTGTCAACCCTGAGCTTGTAATTAAGAAGTTAAAATCTGTGATTTATATATATTTATATATATAAAAATAGATGATCATACTAAGACTAAAAAAGTGAAAGAAATCTCCATGTCGGTACTATATATTTGTTTGTTCTGAAATTTTGTAGAAGAAATCCTTGTGATACTGAAATTAACTGATATGAGAGATGTAGTTAGATGTGAAACACACTATTGATCCAGTCAGTGTTAGTCCATTAGAGAATTGCCATCTTGGTAGGATAACGAACATAGTAGCAGAAAATCCTAATGGATGTCAGACCAGTGACAAAAGGAAAGAGATTATATCACAAGAGATTATTTTCTGTCCAAACCCTTGAGGAGAGATTTGTCAGGAGCGTTGTTTAGCATTACCACCATGGCTGATGGCGAGCTAAGTGGAAATCTGTGCCAATTGTATAACATGGATAAATACTAAAAGAAGCTAGGTGAAATCATGCTACTACTCAATTTTTTACTGGGCATTAAGATTTAAATCCTAAACAACTGTAATATGATATTCTGAAGCTAGTGGAGTTACTATCATACTAAAAAATAAACTTAGTTTTCAGCTTCTCTACCTTCATACCAATCTGATGTGGTTGATAGGTGGAGTGCAAGACATTCACCGTTGAGACATACTTTTGTGTTGGAAAAAAATCCAGACTTCCTCCCTACAGCAATGATCATTCTGATGACCTGAATCACTCTACAGAAGTTCCTAAAGGAAACCTGGCTGTCAGTGAATAACGGTTGCATTATTTCGTTCCTTTCTTGTCTTTTTATTTTGTTTTGTTGATATTCTGTTGAGATGCAGCAGCCTTGAGTCAGGCCTGATTCAGAAAGAAAACTGTTTTCTTGGTTTCTCCCCCCCTTCTCTTTTCTCATTAGGGAAAAACACACACTGTAAGATCCTTTTACTTTTGCAGCATAAAAGGAAATGAAGCTCAGAAAGTGTTTTGTAATAAAGGTTTGAGAAAGAATTCTCTCAGGAGTGGACATCATCTTCAGAGATATCTGAAAAAAGGAAGCAGTTCAGTCTGGCACCTGGTACTCTTTGGGAAAACAAAAAAGGGAAGCAGGTTGCAGTACTGCTCTCTTCTCATAGAAAACTGCAAGTGTTTGTGGCATGGTCCGTTGTCCAAGAGTATAAGAAAAGAAGCAAGTTGGCTGTTTCTGTAGCTAAAACACAGTTTCTCTGACCAGATCCAGGATTATCTCCACTGTCTCTGCAGTACGAGAGTGATGAAGACGACAAGCAACGTCTGCAATGATGGGCCAGGTTGCGTGGCTGAAGCGTCCACCTCCCTCCTGTTGGAGTCAACTGGTGGTGCTTCGGTGGTGACGAAATCAAACTCGGTGGGACAGATGTCATCGGTACAGCCGCTTCCACTGCCCGAGCCACTGGTTTCGTCACCTGGCACAAGGGAGTGAGGGAGACAATGTGAGGGTCACTTGTTACAGCGCTTGTCCCTTTTCTCCATTCCCGTTCCACCCAGCACCCTGGTGGGGATGAACACTTTGGGAATGGAAAAGTGTTGGTGGTGCTAACTTTCATTCAGTAAAACATCCAAATGAAAGCCACTGTGATTTAATTAGGTTCTTAAATGCCCTTCTGAAAAAGGAGTAGACTGCTGGCATTATGGAAATCCGTCAGTGTCTTGTTGCATTTGACGTGAAGATAAGAAAGAGAAGCAATAGAAACAAATATGCAACCGGAATTTCATGGGACAGAAAAAGACTGATTTTTATGTTGTCAGCAGCACAGAGCACAAAGACCAGGGAAAGCCATTCCAATGGAACCGATTTATAAATGTGTTCCAAAAAATATACTTATTTAATGACAGTTAATGGTTTCTTACTTGTATCCTGGAAGTTGACATCATTTCCATTATACGCATTCTTCAGTTTGTTAGTCATGACACGTAAGGCCATGATTTGTTGTCGAATGAAGGTGTCTGGCCTCGTGATGTCCACATCTACTTCTGGATTGTTGATCTGGTTGGTCAAGCCATCGTTCATAATCTCAGGCAAGTACCTGTGTAGCAGGATAAATGATAAGTTTAAAATGCAATAAGTTTCAGAAATAAAAGACTGTACAGTAAGTGCTGTGCTAAGCAATTTGACACTGATAAAGATTACACAGTCCTTAAACAGCTCCAGTGAAAGCATTTAAAAAATACAGTTTTTAATTTTACAGACTCTAAAGGCTCTTTTTTAGTAGCTCAGCTGCATGGAGAGCAGAAAGGATTTATGCTCTCCAAGCTCCTAACTCTCCACACGTACACTGGCTCTGTGAGCTATGGAATATGTTCACCAGCCAAGAGTAAGTCACTGCATGTTCAGATCCTCTACTGAGGAATGTATTCTTCAATTTTTGTTTCTTTCTGCTTAAAAACTATGAACTCCTTTGTTATGTGTAGCATATTTGCTTTTATGAGATAGTTTAAAAGGCTATCTTGAGGCATTATGGCTCTCCTTGTTTAAAGGAAGCACTTAATTAATTTTCTTCTCCAGTTCTTCCTTGCATCCCTTTTTTGACCATTGTGAACAACGTCTCCAGCCCGTCTGACATCCAGGCTCATAAACGACATTGTGAGTTTACCAGACTCCAGTATTCTCTTTGATTTGGTCCTTATTCCTTACAAACAGGCTATACTTGCATCTCCCATGTGCTTTGTGCATAACATGTTTAAGGTATGGCATTTCCTGTCCCTCCACATATCTGATTTTTTTTTTCAGGCTCTTAGCTTATAATTTCTTGATTACTGCAACATTCCCTTCTTTGACCTTGGCAAATGCAGTCTTAGGCTACTCACAGGCAGCAAGTGTGCTTTTGCAGGTACCTCTTCCCTACAAAAGTCAGTCCATGCCTCCAATCATCCTATGGTAAAAGTCTTCATCGTCTTTTGTTAAATATGCACACTTTGTCCCCTGCTGTTCTTTGTCCTCAGGAAACTCTCCTTATAGGCATCTGCGAAGCCATCTTTTTGCCTGCTTCAAATCTCCGTTAAAAATTATCTGTGCATTTTACAGCTGCTAGGCTGATAAAGGGCTGACATTATTTCTCCATGCTGGCATGGTATCCTCAGAAAATAGTGTATCACTGCTTCCCCGTTCTCTCTCATATGTCTTTATTTACCTACTATCTTGGTCTCATATTTAAACTGCAAGGGATTCGGGGCAGATCTAGCCTTTGTTCATGTTCTTTATCACAATATGATCTATTTTGTAATTAGTTTGCACACCAGGCTGTCCTACTGATGTTTGTGGGACTCCTCGTGTGGGTATGTGCTCAGCCAGCAATAATAGCACAGTCTACGGTAAACTTTTATAATGTCTGGTACCAAATATAGTTTAAGAGTATTTTACTTCACTCTTACTTGTGCCAGCCCAATTCTCTATCAATATTCAAATTTGGTGCTGGTGCCAGTGTTATGTTCATATTGGTCTGTAAAATAAATCCATCCCTTAAAAATAAATGCGAAAGTAAGGAAGAAAAAAGGACTTTCTCTGCTGAAGTCTTGGATAAGGGAAAATAAGTTTTGCATTGCTTCTGGAGGTTCACAAATGATGACTGCTTTACTGCACCAGAGAAGGCTTTAGTCTCATCATAATAGGTACTCATTTTACAAGATGAGACTTATTTGTCATCAGTGGCCTTTGAGAGGTTACATGAGAATAATCCTGGGGGAGTGTGTACATATGAGAACAAAGCATGACTGCCAAAAATACCCAGCCTCAGTCTGCGTGTCCTCTTGTTTCACCAGTACCATAACAAGAAACAAAAACGCTGCAGGGATCCCATCCAGACTCCTGTGGTCCAGGCTTAACTACAGTGAGAACAGACCCCCCCTCCCCTAGTACGGAAGACTGCAGACCACGGTGTTATGAATCACCAAAGATAGAAATTGGAAATAATTCTGCAGATCTGCCTGGAGGCAGCAGGACAGAGACCTTGGCAGGCAAGGAAGCTCTGGGCTGCAAAGGAACAGCACCTCCATCTGTCACACGTCTCTACAAATGAAATGGCTGCTGTGGATAAATTACTCAGTCTAGAAGTAAATCAGCAATTTCAAGGTGCAGTTGATTAAAAGAAAAGTAAGAATGTAAGAATCGCCCTACTGGCTTAGAGAGGATGTCCATCTTGCCCAGGATCTTGTCCATGACAATGGCCATAGCTGTTAGCATCTAGAAGGGATTTGAAATTGCTGAGCATTCACATGGATTGTGCTCCTTGTTTATGAAGGGTTAGCTGCTCTTTATTGCAAGCCATCCATGAGAAGCTATGGCTAGCTCTGAGCAGCAGTTCACAGGCTTTCTTTGACTGATTTATGTTTGATTTAATCTTGTCTTATTGTCAATAATAAAATAAGAATGTACTGACTTCTTAGTGAGCTTTTATATGGAGAGAATATGAGTTAGTTTGGAGATTTAAAGCAGTTAGAGTGCTCTAGTGTGGGCTTTTTATTGAGGTTCATATTCTGCTCTGTGATCAGTGGGGATCTAATGTCCTCCTGAAGACCATCTAACTTAAAATGGGCCAGTCCACTCAGTTGTAGGAAGTGATTCAGTCAATCTGTCACATGCCCCCAAGTATCTGCCTCAGAATCTGGTGATCCCCAAACCATTCCTGGCATGGAGGGGTTAACGTCTCAGGAGAATGGTCCAGTGCACCTCACCTAAACGTGTAAGGGAGCCATACTGGATGTGGGTCACAAGAAATCCATTACCTTATGATCGCCTAAAGGTTAGGTGGATACTTAAATTCCCAGACGAATAAGCCTCTTGGCATTTAGGGCATGAGAGTAAAAGCACTGGAGAGGCTGAGGATTCATCTTCGGGTTTATACAGACACCAAAAATTGCATGTCAAAATGCAGAGTCCCACTCTCGCCAGATCTAGTCAACACAAGATCTAGCCAAAACTAGTCAGGAGCTTATTTGTCAGTGGAGCAGGGACAGCTGTTGAAGTCCCACGTGCCTTTGGCCAGATGATTAGTTCATTAGGTTTCATCTGCTGGGGTTTAGTTGCACAAACATAGACATCTGGTGCCATTTGAATGCTCTTAGTTATTCCTTCTCTTCTCATTACTAGCCCAGTGGCTTCCCCATAGGTCTGGCATCACGTCTACAAGCTTGAGGGGAAGATCTTGTACATCTGGGGCACCTAAAATTATATGTCTTTCTCTAGGCAGCTGAATTGAGTCCTGAGTGCCATTTTTTGCCACCACGGGACATGCTGCTTGGTGTCCTGCTGCCACTCCAGTATGGTTTGAATATCCCGTAGATCCAGTGTCTTGCCAGCTCCAAGAATGTGTCTTGACTATTCAGACCATCTTCCATATCAGTAGGTAAGCGTGTTTAGGCAGATGAAAATTGCCTCATTGACTACACTGACAGGATATTTGGGCTCTCTTCAGACACCTTAACATTGGTGATTTTTAAAATACTCTAGGAGTTCTTGCCCAGGCTCTGGCCCAGATGGGAGGTAGTGTCCTGTGTTATACTCATCTCAGATATGCCGGAGAGTCTCAAATGACCCTACTCTTGCGTGGGCAGCACAAATGACTTCTTATTGTCTTACCCATAGACATCGATATTTAAATGCGTGAATTTAGGTGTCTGAATGTGAAGCTGAATTCTGCCCTCATTGCCGAACAAGTTCACCTGCTTCCTCGGAGTGGAGTAAAAAAAGGCAGAAAAGCCTATATTGAATGTAAGTATCTTTGAATTGTTTTCCTCTCTTTAAAGGACTGGTACAGATATAGGAACACGCAGCCCAAGGTGTTTTGTGAGTGACAGCTTCTGAGAGGCAGCCCAGCACATGTTCTGACAAATGTGTTTTGATGTGTGTGGGCTAGGGTTAAGTCACACCGAATGGGAAGCCATGTCTTGGGACCACTTTTTGACAGAAGATTTGTTGCCGGCTGGGCAAAGTTGTTGAACACAGCTGCTTTTGCTGCAGTTCTGTTAAGTGGAGACACCCCTGTGAATTTTAAGCTTTGCTGCTGCTTCTGCTCTCGTTAATGATCTCTTTGTATGCCTGACCATTACAAGAACTATACGCCCATTATAAATGAAAAGAAGTGCCAACCTGAATCACTCTCTGTTCTTTGCATCCTCTGAGCAAAAATAAAAAATCAACTTTCTTAGCCCTCTGAGTATAGAGAAACTGAACAACGCTGTTTGCTTTCTGCTGTTTGCTCCTTGCTCAGCTATGTCAGGATTTTAGTGTAATTTACATTGTTTTCTAAAATATTAATGCCTTCTGTTCTTCTTAGCCTTTCTACAGTTCTTGCTTGTCTCAGCAGACACAACAAAGATGTCTTTTGGTACATCATAGCCAAGCACCACAAAGCCTATTTAAAACCACGTTTTTTTTTTTTTTTTTTTTTTTTTTAAAGTATCCAGTTAATGTTCCAGGGTGTCTGCTTTGTTTTTCAAGTCTGAAAAGGACTGATGAATCTTTCAGGTCATTTATAAAAAGGCTATATCTATGAAATAAAAAACAACAAAAAAGGAGGAATCTTTCGGTTTTTAAAAGATATCTGCCTTAAAGGGCAGCGTTCTCCGTATTTTGCTGCCGTAGCAGCAGCTGCTTACAGTATAACTGGAGCATCCTACCTAGGCAGTACTGGAGTTTTTCCAGGTGCACGGAATTGTAGGCAATGGAGTACAAAGTACAGTCTAGGCTTACTCAGGCTGTGCTGAGGGTAGGTAGTCACATCTTGTGCAGAAAGATAAGTGCAGTGGAAAATTGGCTTGTTTGGCTAACTAGATCTCCATGTCTGATTCTCTTTGCTCAGGAGGTAATCCCCAAAGCATATGGGGATTACCCCATAGCTTGGGTTTTTTTTTTTTTTTGCTCTATCTTGGAGAAATGCTTGAGGAGACAGAAGGAGAGGGAGAAAATGGCTCATCTGCCAGTTTATTGGAAGGAAGAAGCTGAAAAAATAGACCAGAGCCATCAATTAAGAATAGGCAGTTTTTGCATTTATTGAGAAATGGTTTATTCACACTTTCACTGGTGGTGCTAAATAGTTATCTTCGCCCACCTCCAGGTGAAGGACATTCAACTCATTCTCATTGCAAGCCTTGTTGGTCTGCAATGAACCACCTTCCCAGGGCAAGCACTCATCTGATGAGTCTTTCTTCCCTGAATTTTACTAGGAATTAAAGGCTCTCTGCTGGGGAAGCAGGCACTCATCTCCCTATGGCAAGACAAGAAAATTTCAAGCCAGCTGCGACTCTATCCTCTGTTCGTTTTGGTTGAATACCTTGTAGTTTTGAGTTAGATGTTGAAAATTACAGTGTTTATTTTTCCTTTTATTCCTTACCTTTCTCTAATTTTTTTCCCCTGTTCATAATTACTGTCTCATATGTAATTCTATTTCTTTTTTATTGTACTCAGAGGAGTGATAGGTTCCTCATGGAAAGGAATGCAGGTCTCATCTCTTCCATAGATCACAGCCTTCCAGAGCTAAGACGTGTTAGTAGGTCTACAGTCCTAGTGAACATGAGCACCAGGATGACAGTGCATGAACATAGTGAATATGAGTTGGTTGAAATGAGTTGGCTGAGTTGACTGGAGCAATACTAGGTTCTTCTGACCACCAGAGTGGCTGCAGATTTGGCTACGGTTCTCATTTCAGTAGAAGTCAAGGGCTAATACCTTGGATTTGGTTTAACTCCTAAAGCCTGAATTCCATCAGTCTTGGGAGAATTACTTAATTTCTGGAGAACAGTGAAAAAGTTATCAGCTGTTGCTACAAATTTGTCTGCAGATAGGGAAGGAGCTAAACTTTTGAAGTTTGGTCTTAATGATGTTTTTTAGATCCTAAAAATCTTTAAAAAATCTATCTCTGTCCATCTGGCAGATGACATTGATTCTTTAAGCACAAAATTATGTGCAAGTTCTTTTGTGAATACCGATATGATGAGGAAGTCCTGTTGGGGAACTCTCTAAAGGGCACTTTCTCTGAAGTAGCTATTATTATTATTATTTTTAATATGGATTAAAAAAAAAAAGAGATTCATCCACCTAATAAATGTTTTCCCATTTCCACAGCACTTGGTTTCTACCTGATGTGACCTGATTAAAACCATTCTTCATACAGGATCAGCAACGAGTCAAGTGCACCCTTCCAGAACACCAAATGGATGACTCTGTTACCCCATGAGTATTCGCGAATTGGTGACCTTCATTTGGCGACCTAGTGTCACTGTAAATTAATCATGGTAGCAAAGCGATATCTGGGGAGTGTAATAACCACAAGTGACCTTGGTGTAATACCTCTCTCAGGAGAAAGCCTAGCTTTCATTTTCTGTGATCTCAGATTTGTAACTCTTTTCCTCTGTAAAAGCAGCACCGAAAGGTGATGTGTAAAATGAAACATGAGGCGTAATGTTTGTCTGGCAGTTAAAAGTTTTTAAGTCTTTATATCACCACAGGATCTGATCAAAACCCAGCAACAATCTCCTTTCCCAACAGTAGCCAACACCATGATGTCTTCTTATTTGTAGGATTAATGTCTAGGAAAGCAGGAGGTGGCTAAATTTCTTTTTTTTTTTCTGCCATGAGCTGTTGTCATAGTCTCGAATTCAAAATGCAACTCCTCATATAGCACAGGGGTTCTTATGACGAGTGACACAGTGAACACAAATAGATACATGTATATTGACCAGATTTTGGCACCTTTGCCTTGTGAACTAGCATTTATATCAGATACTAATCAGTATGATTAAGGAAATATTTATGTTTTTTCTTTATGCTGCAGTAAATGTCCTTGTTCACCAGCCAAGAGGTCATCTTGCATCTAAAGCTAGTTATTTTCAATATCTTCAATATTATTTCATAGACAGGCCGTGGCATTCTATGACATCTCTCTCATTTATTACCATTTTCTTCCCCTGAAGCATTTATTGAATTAAGTCTATGACTATACATTTCCTTTGTGAATGGATATGAAATAGAAACTGGATGGAGGAGCAGTGGCTGGGCCTGCTGAGATCGTATTTTCAGGTGATTCTTTAAAGTTGTGATTTCACATCCAGTGAAATGTCTGTGTCAAATTAATCAAGGACATTACCAGCAGAGGATAGCTTTTCTCAATGGCTCCAGAACATTAATCTCACAAGGCATCATGAAAATAACCAGGCTTCTCATAAGATAAATACTGCAAAAGGAGAGGGAAAAACAATGTGCATAAAACGCAACTCCATAACTCCCAACAGATATAGAATTTGTGCCAGATCCTTCAGTGCAGGAGCAGAAGGCAGCTGAAAAGTATTGCCCAGACGTGGTACAAACCCTAGCATTGGTGGTGGAAACTGGGAAGGGTATTAGCAGGTTTGTTTGACTGCTCTTTTGTAGAAAGAGGAGCATAGATCTCTTATTAATGCTGCATCCTAATGTGATGCATGGCATCCAGCTGGGAGGCCTGTAAACTCCTTTTAACTGCTGCAGCATATCGACCTGGGGTCACATCTTCCAAAGTCCATCAACAAGAAGAGATATTATAGAGGAAAAGAAAACCACATTTTTATTTCTCTCTTCATGCTGTTCCCTTGTGATGAGTCCTGTAATAGCCAGATGCTCCTCCTAGCTGCCTTTCTCAGAGTCCCAGGGGCTTTCTCTGGATCTGGGACTTAAGGACTGAGTGGTGACCCATGCTTTTGGACAGATTTGTTCATGTGCATCTCAAAGAGGGTTCAGTGGGCTAGCAGCATCCCCAACAGCCCTCTGCTCTCATCTGTAAAATTAATTCTTTTGAGCATTATGTAGTAAGGCTAGGAGAAAGGGCGTGCATTCAGCTCATAATCTACCCCTGTAAAGTGTGTGCCTTATAAAAATGGTTAGATGATGGGGTGGGTGTAATCTATCTATGTATCTGTCTGTCCATCCATGCAAAATGACATTTAACAGATTTGTAAGTTGTCTTACATTCACTGAGTTTTTATATTTTATAGGCTTGTCTCACTTTTTTTTTTTTTATTGTGAGGGGTTTTTTTTTTTTTTTTCTTTTTTTTTTTTTTTGTTATCAGCTGATTTTTTAATTCTGGCTTCATTTGTATCATCAGGTAAAAGGAAAATAGAGATTCCCATCCCTGAGTGCCAGAACATATCACTGCTCTTCAGGTTCAGCACTCACCAGACACTCAACCTCTCCACTCCTGTCTCTGCAAAAGCACAGGCTTCTGCTGCAGACCTGAAACCTGACTGCCCCTGGTGCAGTCCTTGAGCCAATTCCTCTCTCTCTTTCTCAGCAGTGATAATCAGATCCTCTCCTCTGTCAGCTGATGAATCTACACGGGGACCTTTGGAGACACCTGCTCATCTGCCAGCTCCAGCCCTGCCACAGCCAGAGCCAAGCAAACTTCAAAATTAAAACTCTCAGAAAACTCATCACAAACAAGGGCAGATGACCACAGTATCTCTGATGAAGTAACATAAGGTCAAGCCTTCTACACAAGATAAGTAGGAGTGTTACGTTTATTCTCTGCTGGCTATTTTTCAGGGTTGTTTTTTTTTTTCTCCAGCAAATAGCCCTAAGCTTTTCCAGCCAATAGCAAAAAGAGCTGAAATTCCAATTTCTGTTTCATCCCAGTATGATATCCCGAGAGTGCAATTGCTTCACAAGCTGTCAGTCCCAACACAGGGATGCTAAATGGAGCTAAAGAGCTCTTTTAAATCTCGGTATAAATTATCCTTCTGGAGCTGAACCAATGAACATTTTCTGTGTTCACAAGCTGACATGCTGTGCACATTTACCCTAACTCACACTCTGGCTTTAATGGCACCTTGATAGTAAGTAATCTCGGCTACAAGCACGGACAATTATTTGTTCTCCCC
This sequence comes from Chlamydotis macqueenii, assembly GCF_036417535.1. Lineage (NCBI taxonomy): Eukaryota > Metazoa > Chordata > Aves > Otidiformes > Otididae > Chlamydotis > Chlamydotis macqueenii. The sequence continues at coordinate 161,009,754 of NC_141556.1, forward strand.
ATTTCCATTTCACTCTTATAAACAGGGTTGTGAAATGCCTCCGGTTTCATGATTGCTTCAGGCCGGATGGGGATTTGGACTGAGTGCAGTGGAGAGGGGCCCACCTCACCTCGCCTTGGTGTGGCCATTCCAGCAGTCCTCCTCAACTGATGGACCGGCTGTCACTCGCTCGTCCTTGCAGATGGTGTAGGGTAATGTTGACCAGAACTTTTTAGAGAGCTTTAGTTTTTCTTTAATGTCTGTTACCTGATTAAGAGACAACCAAAGGGAAAAAAGGTTAAAAACACCAGCCATGCCAACTATCCTGTTAAATAATAGGTTGCTGAATTCCATAATGGTGATGATGGCGAAGGTTAAAAGGGCTGAAGGTACTAGAACCTAAATTCCTGTATTTACAAGCAAGGCATTCAGCATTTGGGTTCAGAGAGTACAAATAAGCAAAGTCACCTTTTTTTCCACAGGCAAGACATTAATAAGAAGTGTGTTACATCTTGCTCTAATCTCCATTCGTCTAAGGTTTTCTAAATATACATCTTTCTGAGAATTAATATGCCTCACAGTCTGCTGAATGTAAATTATGTTAAACAGTGTACATCAGACAAAATGTCTCACCCACCAACTTGGTCATGCCTTAGATAAACATTATATTTAGAGCTACATGTGCAGGTTTCGAAAAAAAAACTCTGCAGTGCTGAGCTGATGTTGGACTGATTTAAGATACACAGGCTGAATACATTGCAGTACATTTGGATCTCAGTAAAAGCAAGACGTTTGTGTATATACATACATGCAGAGACTATATCCATCTTTGCTCTTAGGTGTGGATAAATATCTGTAGCTGGATACAGACTTCACGTTCAAGAAATGTTGGGACAGTATTGAAACAGTTTCTTTATGTTATAAACTCCTTGAACAATAATTTATTTTGGCATGATTCAGGCAGCAAGCAGGAACAAACTGAATTTCCAGCATCAACTTAATAAATAAATGGCTAAAATGTTATCAGTTCTTGTTTTGCGCTTGGTTTACTAGAGTGGAAAAATCTACAAGAATAGACAGAAAACACAACAAAGGACAGACTACAAAAGATGAACGGTGCCACTGTTGTTCTTATGGAAACAGACGCATTTCACATTAAGTTGTAATAGGATTTAGGGGAGCTTGTTGAATAGCTTTCAAAGGAAATCGCTGAGCTTTATTCTTTAAAAAACCAAGAAATAAAAGCTCTCCATTCTTCCATTCAGTTCTGAGATTGGCTTTCAGGTTGTTGAGGTACAATATTGTACTTGGCTATTTATCTCTTTTATCTTTTGTTCTGAAGACATGATAGCTCTCTGAGCAAATGGTCCACGCTGCTTTGCTGTGCTTAAACTCTGTGGAATGTCACTTTATAAGCCAGGAGATAGAAACAGCCAAGGATGTTATTTCAGAAGCACCGTCTGCATTTTTGTCCCTAAGAAATAAGTAGGGCAGTATTTGGCTACATGAGTTGTTGACAGTGTTTCTTGCCATGATAGACACCTTATAAATCTCCTCCACACCCCTGGCCAAGCCCTAGCTGCTTTGTTTTCATATGAGATACTAGCAGCATTTGCAAGCCTTTAAAGTCTCAATAGGGGAGCCCTGTCAAGCCAAAAATTAAATTCCAGTTTACAGACCGTGGGCAAACCTTCCACAGAAGTAGGGATGGTCTCAGGATGCTTGCCCTTTCTGATGTCTTTGGTCCATGGGACGAGGGTCTTTGGACAGACAGCAGCCTCTCCTCTTCCCCTTCTGCCCACGGACCCCCGGGTCCGTACTGGTACAGGTAACCAGCACAAGTGACTCAGTTAAACAGCCCAGTGTTCACGGAGAGAGGTGTGTGAATTCCTGTTAGGTCACTGTGCAGTAATTAGATAGAGAAATCCCATAGGAAATGTAGGTGGGGGATGTTATAGGGAGGAGGGTCCATTCATGTTATTGGGGAACACGAGAGTCAACGGGACAGATTTTCTCCTTTATTGCTTGTGCCTGCGTAATTATTTACACAAGCAATCTGATTGATACTGGTGATGAGTAATTCGTTTTCAGAGCAGTAACTTCATTGCAATCTGGAAGTTATTTTAAGCTATTCAAAACTCAGATGTTTAGAGTTATATTCAGGTTCCTACCATAATCAAATTACAGCTGGTTCTCAAGGACTGCAGACTTCTGTTTTGAACCACAAGTGAGTCAACACCCCTTGTGAGGGCTGTAATTTGGAGTACAAACCTTGTGTTTTCATAGAAGTCCACAAAAGAATGGAGAGAAGTTCTCACAGCTCACACAGGCTCTCCAGATACTCCCTGAAAATCAAAACGAGGACTCCCATGCCCCAGTCACTTCTGAAGATATTAAATGATGTTTTTATACTCTATATATGTATTGCATCTAGACAACAAATAATTAATTTCCTAACAATAAAGTTTTGGGTTTTTTTTTTGCATTCCAGAAGTGTACCTGGTAAAGTAAGATGCTCTTGCTTTACCCAGGATTGTTGATAAATGACAGCTAATTAAATCTCACAGACATCCCCCTGAGGTGTCATTCCCATTTTTAGAACCTGGTGGGGAGGGAGACATTTACATAACTCACGAAAAGCAGCAACAGCAAAAACGAATACAGCTTAGGGACAGGTTACCATTTGCAGCCCTCTCTAGACGCCTCCGGTTCAGGTGCATTTTAACACTTTTTATCTCTCTCAGATATTTCCTTTCATAGCTATCCTTCCCTCCCCATTGCATTATTTAACCTTTAAACAACTTGGGGACTCAGCCTATGAAGTCTTGGTCTTTTCTGCTGTGCGACAGGACCTCTGTTAACCCTCTCAGCTTTTGGCAGTGGAGGTTACACATCTACCTAAAGAGTTCCTTGAACCTGACCCTGAAACTGGTCTTCTGGAAGTGCAGTGTGGTTTCTGACAGCCTCGAAAGAGGAATTAGGAATACCAAGTGATTCACCTCCTCTTTCAGGGAGCAGCCTGATGGCCACATTCACTTCTGCATGATGGATGTTCAGGCAGGCAACGACTTTGGAGTGCTTTTAATGTAACTTTAAATGCAGAATAGAATTAGGTGATGTAATGCCTGCCGTGACATGTAAAACTTTTGCCTGTGGGTTTCATTTGCTTCAGTTCTGGGATCTCCTCAAGCAGGACCACAGAAAGTCTCTTATTAGTCCTCATGGTTGTGCATGTTCCCCCATACATCATTTTGATCACTGCCAGCATTTAAAAAAAAGTGTAACAGATGTGCAGTCCCTTGAAAACGAGATAAAAGCCACTAAGAATTCAGTTAAAATCACTTGCTTGTGATTTACAAAGTCAGACTACTGTATCCCTCTAATGACCTGTGGCCTTGTAAATGATTCCTTGGTATTTCCTATTCTTTGAATTAAGGATTAACTTTCAAGCTCAATTAGACTTCTGTGGAAATATTTAAACACGAGACATATGCAATTTTGATATTTTACATATTTCCTTTCCACTTTCTCTAGCAGAGATTTATTTGGATTAAGTCAGTCAGATCTCTTTGGCTGTAGTGAGCCTGACTTTCTCTAGCTGTCTTCCTGACGTAGCCCTGATATTATACTGAACTACTTTTTTTCAGCTGCTTTGAAGGCACTGAATTTGTTTTGAATTGCAATACTTTCTCTCTCATAAGAAAAAGGATATAGCAAAAGCCATGCAAAAAGTTACATTTTTAATTTATTGAGGGATATATAGAAATGAATATTAAAATAACCTGGCCTTCATCTGTAATTGCTAACAGAAGAAAGACATTACTGTGTAAGTGAGAAAAGTTAAATATTTGCATCATAAAGATGCAAAGAGAAATTAATATTCAGAGTTATGGAAATGGTATAGTTACATGCCCTGCATTGAGAAAGACAGTTCATTTCTTATTTCTGCCACTGACTTCTTGTGTGACGGAGGCAGTCACTTATGTCATGCAGTTCCTCAGCAGAACTTGGAACAGCTCAGTTCCAGTCCTACCAGCGTAGGCTCGGTTATAAAGCAGGTAAATAAAGCTGACCAAAGTTTCTATCATCTTCTATACTCACCTTGCAATCCAAAGTAATGAAGTGAGCCAAAATGCAAGCCCATTAGTTCAGCAGGAATTAGAGCTTAGCATTCCTTGTTTTAATGCAGGACATCTGGATAAATCAAAAGACTCACTAGGATAATCCAAAAAAGCATTGAAAATTCCATGCAAAACTAAAAGTGAGATGACTACCTTTTATAAGGTATGAAAGATCCCAAAAAGATGCTTGTGAAGTGGGCAACCAATTGCCCATGGAATCCACTTTGGTTTAATTTCTGATGGAAATGCACTTTTTTGGCAGAGGGATAATGTGTGCTTAGAAGCAATGGGGCAATGCTTAGAAGCAAAAAATAATTTTTAAAAAGTAAACTCCCCTTTTTCCTCCTCCTCCTCTGTCAAGTCCTCCCCTGGTAAGTCCATCTTATAGTCCTTCTAGATTTATCTTCCCCACCAATATAATCGCTACTTTCGCAAATAGAGAAATATCAGAAGATGCTAAAATAGTGTTCAAAGATGGAATGCATCCAAAACTGACCCAGATTGAATGCAATAAATGAAACAAAATAATACAGAGTCTTACTTATGTTAAGAAGAAATGGTTTTCATTAATCTTCTTTTCTTCTTCCTGATGTTTTTGCATAACATTTTTTTTCCTTGTTTATTCTGCATTTTAGGAAGTTTTTCCTTTTGAAATGCAAGCTGAATATTCAGCTTGCCTTTCTGTCGATACCTTCTCCCTGAGGATGCTCAGAAACACCTCAATGTAAAGTCCCATTGAGACCTAAGATGGAAAAAATGTACAAATGTTTCTGGCTGCTCACTGGACCAGGGTGCCATTCTGGATGTGGGTTGGTACATGGCAGCGTAGCCACTTGGAAGATGTTTTAAGTGGATGCTTGTGATGAGGTGCAGAAATTTCAGGGACTTCAGGCTGGGTAAGTACAGTGTATTCCATCGCTGAGCTGCACTTACAGAATAGCTACAGACCGTGAGTAGCAAGAGGACTGGGGTTTTGTCTTAGAGAACAGACATGAAAGTAGCCATCACAAGCCACGCTGCTGTCTGTGTAGTTTCTTTAGTCATGTACTCCTTTGCCCTTTAATTCACAAGCAACATTTAACTAATGCCACTTCTTCATGCTACATTATTTCCAGGTGAAAAGACAGACAGTTTTCTGCTGCCTACTGCTTGCTTTCCCCTAGACGTGCCTAACATATCCAGCCACCCACCCAACACCCTTGCAGTCTTTATTAAAAATGATGTAGGCCTTGTGTAATGACGGGCAGCTTGATAACAGATTTATGGACATGGTGCTTGACCACCTGAGCCGCGCGTGGGATTGTGAAGAGCATGCCCTTCATCACGGGCACGGCCAGGTACAAACAGATCATCACCATCTGATTTGTGTTTTGCCGTACCAGCGGAAAACTGCGCCAGGCTTTCATACATCCATCACTATTTATGTCCATTAAGGATTTAATCTGAAAGCATTCTAGGACTAATGGCCAACAGTTTGTTTAAAAGGGCTAGGCCAGCACGTGTTATATACTGCTTCTAGCTGGTTGCTGTGTTTATGTCTGTGCTACCTGTGGGTGTCACATTCAGCGCAAGAATCCCATGTCAAAAGCAGGTAGTACGGGACAGCTGGGTATTTTAATCGACACACAGTTTTCCTTGTGAACTGGGCTTAATGAAAAGCAGTTAACTCGGACCCCTAAGCTTTAGGGGCTACCCCTCAAGAAAGATGTGTCTCCCATATGTCCTTTCGCACATCTGACAGCATCTTATAGGTGTCTCAGAGGCACTAGGCATTTCTGTATAAGCAACTGAAACAGGGTCCCTCTATCTCACCCAGATGTTTGAATTTAGCTAAAGAGGATCTCTTTCTCTCAAAGGCTTTTTTTTTTTTTTTTGTTTTAAGGCACTTTCATTTCTCCACTGATTAGAAATAGGGCACGTAGGTGCAAATTTTTGGTTAAAGCACTCATTAGGTGCCCAGAATATCAATGCACATTAGGTACCTCAGTGAGGATGCCCTGCTTTGATTCGGAGCAAGCGCCGCAGAACTTTATTTGCTCCATATGGAGAACATTTTTTTCATACATTATGCATTCCCGCACTTTCTCTCAAAATAAATTTAAACTCCAAGCCGCTGCCGGACTGCTGCACACTTGACCGTGCCTTATTTTTCAGCCTTTTTTTACAAAGCGAAGTGTGCAGGGGCCGGATTCGGCGGGGTTCGAGCGTCGCTTGGCCAGCTGCCGGGGAGCACCCCGGATGTGGGGGCTCCTCGAGATGGCGGTGTTGCCCAGGCGGTGCTGAGCTGCTGCCAGCCCCATGATGCGCACCCGCCGTGGTTCCCAGAGAACAAGACCGTAGATTGTTCCACTGAATATAAAGCTGACAAGCCTGTTATTTTAAACGGGAAAGTGACAGGCTGTTATTTTAATGAGGTCTGCTGGTGCCAAGGTTAACCAAAGCTTTATTTCCCCTACAAAATGTTAAGGCTGCGCTTCTAAAAAAGGAGGGGCTCTGAAATTTTACAGTTATTGATACTTTCTCAGCACAGATAAGTGCTAAGAATTTCACCCGACCCTTTTTGAGCAACAAATGCTTTTGTTTTTCCACCTCTCTTTTTTCTTTTTTTCCTAAATTTGACTTTGCGACTTTAAATGGTCCACAGCTCTGCCCATAACCGCCTGCTCGTGATTCATGTTTCTGCACAGAAAAGCAGATGACAGCTCTTCTAATCGAGAACTAACACCGAATCCCAGTTATAAAGCACAAATGGGCGCTTGGGTAATTTGTGAACAAATGAGCTAGGCGACTTTCCAAAGCAAGACTTTTCTCACCAGAGTATTTTAAAATGAAATGAAAGGATTTTTTTTTTTTTTTCTGTCATTGTCTCTAAGGGCTATCCACATCTTTGACAAGTGAAAAGTTAAGGCCTTTAATAACAGTAAGTAAAGAACGACTATTGGCCCTACTGAATTCCCTGACTAACAGATATATATAACTTTGGAGAGTTAGAGTGTATTCAGCTCCCATACTAACTCTCCTACACTTATGTATCTCCATTTGCAGTATGGTCCACAGCAACGTGGTGTTAACCTTTAACTCACTTAAGTTTCTAGTGCCATTTGAGATGCCTGCAGAGAGCTGGGCAAATCTCCTATAGGTATTATGTGACCTCCCAGTGTACTGTCTTGGATGACCTACTTGCATTTTGTTTCATCCAGCTTTGATCTGAAACGGGCGTTGTAAAGCAAGCCAGGTTGCCTATTGCATGTGTTTTAAGGAAAATAGTTTACAGGTCTGCATGAGTGCTGACATGCGCTTGCAGAAGTCTCCTTGACATCTGTGGCCTGGCAATGTTTGTGCCACAACGTCGCACATTGGCTGGCTCCAGGGACAAGTGCCATTGCTGATCTAAGGGGCTGGACTCTCACTGCTTGGAGCTGTTCAAAAACAATACGAGCAAAACGAGCGTGTTCCTTATGAGACTGCCATATTTTTGTCTTAACCTTCACCTGTAGGTCCTACCTCCAGCACTCTCCAAAGCTCTGCAGAGAGCTTAGCACTGCCTTACATCATCAAATGGAGACTTTTTAAAATAAAAGTATTGACATTATTGCTTACAGGCAGGTAGATCCTGACACCAAACTCTTCCCACATTCAACATTCCTTTTGGCTGGGGAGAGAGGAAAGGGAGAAGTCTGTCAAATAGTGGAGCAGCTTGGGCTAAACTTCTGCTCCTTTCCGTAAATGTGTCCATTTACCCTCGTCCTTGCTCTTGGCTTGATTTGCACAACCAATACACCTCCTGAAGTAGGTTTGTCAGGCCAAGTTCACTGCACTTGGCTCCCCAGTAAACAAAAACATTGCTTTTGGAAAGTGGAAGTTACTGGAAATGTCAGTGCCCTGAAATCTGTAGGAACTTGAAGCAGCTTTCCCCTTTCATGTAATACCTGGGAACAGCACTAAAAACTGGCCTATAAATCTGATTCAAGCAAATCCAAAGCACTTGGAGGAATCAGCTTTTTATTGCAGATAAGTATAGAAGTAGCACCAGAAATATGCTGGAATCTTAAAGATAAAATGCCAGAGGCTTTTCTGTGGCAAGGCTTAGCTGTTAAGCACTGATTCTCTGTGAACAGTCCTTCATCTCTCCAAGCAAAATTGTTAATAGCTCATGTAAACAATTACTGATAGGGTATTTCAAGCTTCTACAGACTTTCATTTGTCCTGGAAATGTTCATCGGGTACCAGCAGTGAAGTGGCTGTTTCTTCTCTTAAAACTCAAGGGTTTACAGGGAACCACACGTGTTATAATAGACAAGTAGTTCAAGCCTCCCAACAGCTGTGAGAAGCGTATGATTTCTAAGGGCAGTGAGAGCTGGGATACATCCTTTCATAACAGAACCAGAAGGATAATTGTACTTCATACTTGAAGTAGCCTTACATTTAACTTCATTTTTTCTAGTGGTTACTTCTTGACATAGCTCCATTGCCTTCCAAGCTGAAGAAGCTCTCAGTGGGCTCTCAATGCCTTGAAAGAACTCAAAATTCAGCAATAAGATGATGGCTACCTTGGCAGCAACTTCTGGACTTCTGACCTTCCTCTCCCTCAACCATGAGTGGCATATCCAGCTGTTTACCCAGAGTAGAGCGAGCCGCAGAGAAAAGGCTGTGCTAAGGTGGCCAAAAATGCACAAAGCAAAGAAATAAGTAAAACCTGAGTGTGCAAATGAGAGTTTTGATGAAGGATCCACCTTAAGATTACTGTACACTGTCATAAAATATCTGAGACGTCTTCTATACAATGTAAAAACCAGTACAGTTTCGTGGCCTGGTAACCATCACAATATTCAAACCCTCTCATATTGGCGGGAACGTCAGGCCCCACAGGCTCAGCCCAAGTGAGGGCGGTTGCGACGAGTAAGAAATTAGAGCTGACAAAATGCATTTCTCTGCATCATAACCTGTAGTGGTGTTTTACCAGAACGCCTCAAACTTGCAACCATGGCATGCAAACTCCCGCTTCCTTTGATACTACATTTTCATTTCATCCAGAATCAATGTTTGTTAGGTTTCCTTCCCCTCGGGGTTCTGATTGCCAATCATTCAGTTTAACTGAAACTAGAGCTTGATTTCAATGGCCTGGATGTTTGCATTCTGCATTTTTTTAATCCTGATGCACAAATCTCAATTATCATATCCAGTTGAGAGAGAATTAAAAGTCAGCGTACAGGCTTTGTGGCCTTGCATGTGGTGATGTGGAGTTCCGTATTTATTTATTGCTAAATTTTCTTTACAGACTCTCTGAGGAAGATGCACCATTTCATTTTCAGAGTGGCTTCAGAGGGGAGAGAGGATACAACAAATTGGTGTTATAACACATGCAAATATAATTTGTTAAAATCTGTCCTGGTTTTGGCTAGGATGGAGTTAACCTTCACCTGAGCTGGGAGAACAGGAGCTGGTGGCCCCTGTGGCTGGGGCACCAGCTGGGATAGTTTACTAATTAGCCAACATTGGGGATAGTTTACCCAAATTAGCCCGAGGGCTATTCCATACCCTGTGACATCATGCTCAGTATGTAAGTGAGGAGGGTAGTAAGAGGAGCCTCCTGCTACTTGGGAGGAAACTGGGCATTGGGATTTGCTGTGAGCTATTGTACTGTATTTGTTTTCCCTCTCTGTTTTGTTTTCTTCTGTTATCTCTCTTAAATTTTTTTTTTTTGTTTCATCTTTTGATTACCAATTCTCCCTTCCGTCCCACTGGAGGGCAGGGGGAAATGAGTGAGAGAGAGACTGCGTAGCTTGGTCCTGAGCAGGGCTAAACTACAACAACATCTAAGCCCAAAATAAAAATCACAAAAGATTTAGAATGAAAACAATAATATTGTTAGAGGCACAAAGGCTTATCAAAGGATGTTTCTAGTGAGGCAAGTAGGCTCAGCAGTAAAAGCACTTATCAGGAAAACAATCTGAGTCAGAGAGAGCCTTGTACTGTAAATCTACTGTGTCAATATACTAATGACTTTCATTACCTTCCTACTGAGGAGAGGGTGGGTTATCCTCCGCTGATGTGGAGTTGCACTCTCTTGTCCTTTCATGATAGGGTTAAGTGCTCCAATTACTGGACCCTAACAGAACAACCGCACAGCTTCCTCAGGGCTGCCGGAGACTCAGACAGATGTTGGCGGGAGACACAGAGGCTGTGTATGGGTCCAGCTACTGCTAATGCTTAAGGATCACTCCAGAAGAGGGGAAAAAAAAAATTAAGTCCAGTTTGAAGTACAGGAAAGTAATGAGGCGTTCTCATAAGATTTTATCCTAAAGCAGTGAAAATCCGATGAGACTAATTGATTTCCTATTTTCTGCCATGGCCAGGTGGAAAGTAATGAGTTGAGATATTCCTGCAAGATTAGTGTTCAATCTAATCCCGAATTAGGAAATGGACCCCTTCTAGTTTTTGATTCACTTTGAAGCTAAAAGTGCTAGGACATGCTTCTGTCTGGAGCCTGAGCCCCGTGACTGGGTGAGCAGCACGAATTCAAGGTGCACTGCTCACCTCTGCCATAAACTTGATGTGCTCTGCAAGACCCGTTTGTGGAATCTAATCTGGACAATCTAAAGAGCAAACACTGAGAGAGAAATTTTGTATGGGTAAGAATGAGCAGAGTAGCAAGCACTTGAGGCATACTGTGTGAATCTGAATGAGAAAGTGTCTGTCTGAAAGAGTTTTCATTCCAAATAGGAAAAAAAAGAGCAGAAAGGAATATCCCTATTTTATATATATATATATATATATATGAAACATAATTGTATGTGAAGAAAATTACTTGAAATCAAACACGGAGTCACTGGATAAACAAAGCATTACTCCTACATCTCTAGCATCTTCTTCATAATGAAAAGTCTGTTTTCCCTCTGTGGGTATTGCTTTGGGTAAAAAGCCTCCCCACTGCTCCAGGAATATGTCTACCTAACAGTCATGACAATATAGTATAGTTCAAGCTGTATTTAAATCAAGCAGGTAAATACAGCATGCAACTAGACTTGGTGTTACTGCTGGAGGATTTATTGTGGCTCTTGGGCCAGGTTTGTAGGTTGCCATCCATCTCCCTGCCACCGCAAGTGTGCTGCTGGCATCTGGACACTCTTTCGTTGCTGCATTGCTGAGGGGCATATGCTGCTTTCTAGGCTCTGCCAAGTGAATGGGCCTGAGTCAGGCAGCTGCGTGTGTGAAGCTAATTTTGCCTCCCAAGAACGAAAGGCGAGCACCAACCCAGGGCCGGATGGGAAGGCAAACAAGAGAGAGCTGGGAAGAGCTGGAGGAGGTGAAGGTGTGGCTGCTGCTTCTGACGGCCTGGGAAAGGAGAGGCAGCTCTGGCTACTGCCCCGCATGTGCTGGGCAGTGACACGAGGCCAAGCCTGCCTTCTACTACAGGCACAGGAGGCAACAGGCACTGACCATCTTGCTGTGCCTGCCCCTTCCTCTTACTTTTAGTGCTAACGCAAGAGGCCCCTGCGTCACAGAGGCTATAGAGGGAGTGCAGGCACACGATCCCAGCCGGCTGCGTGGCTCTCTGGTGTCAAGGATGCTGTCACTAGGTTACGCGGGGCCCTAATGGGACCTCGGAAGAAGGTGATCTGCATCTTCTGGTGAGGGCAGAGTGGGTGGGGAAAGCAAAGCTACAGGACCTGAAGCAATTGTGCTGCAATGGGTACCTAGGGAGTCACTTCCCAAAGAACAGTAAAATATTCTTGTCTCATTCTTCCCTCAAAGCCTGGGCCATCCCTTGCCTGCTGTCTGTGAGCACAAACAGGTAAAGCTGAGTGTTGCCTGCTGCAGAGCTGCCTACAGTTGGCAGGCAGCATCCTGTCAGCTGCCCCTCTTGATGGAGGCGTGTAGCTGGACAGAAGATCGATGCTTGCTCCTCGCGCTTCGGCAGCTTAAAAGCAGCCTAGCCTCTGTGCCAGCACCCCCAGGACTGAGGCTGCTGCACACTCGTTATTTATTTGTCTCTTTTTCAAAGTGCTTTCCCCGCCTTAGCCCACTGCTGCATTTCAGGAAGGATTCATACAAGGCCACGCCAGGCATTCGGTGATCACAGGCTGTGTTCCCACGGTCGTGAGCCTATCATGAAAATAATGACATCAGAAAAGTAATAAGTGCTGCAGTTTGTTTTCCTCCAAAATCCAGAAGCTTTAGAATTCATGTTTTGGGGGATTTAGTAATAGTCACAAAGGCTGGAAAATTTGATTTATTTTACCATAATAGTGAAGACTGCAGATATTAAGAAAAGCAGTTTCGCATGACAGGGGGTGAAAATCTAGAAAATTTGCAGTTTACAAAAACTAAATCCAAACTTATTTACAAGGTAGAAGAAACTCAAAATGGAAAAAATACAACCTCAAAAAGGGTAGAGTCACAAATGAGATAAAGATAATAATAGAAACATTAATATTTTCTGTCTATTTTAGCTATAAAAACAGTGATATTTTCCAGTCAGGAACTCTTCACCAGACAGAAGAGATTACCCTCACTGAGTCAAAGCTACCGCTGACACTGAATGCATAAAATGTAGGCCACTGCCTGAAGTATATTTTCAGGAGCATCCCATAAGGATGCTGAGCTTCACAAATGCTTTCATTTCTTATCCTCTTAATTGGAGTATTTCAAGAATGCCATTTGGAAAGCCTGGAATTTGGTGACACGGAGTAGAAAAGGACCAGCAAGGTACTGACACAGGGTACCAGAGTCCTAGCTAACCCTCCCACCCCCACCCATAGGAGTTGATATGGATATGTGATGAAAGACCAAAACCTGCCGTCTCTGAATTACCTGTGAGAGAAAAGGCACAACATTGACAGAAAATAAATGTGATTTTCAGCATGGGAGTTGGAAAATTCCCCTTCTGACATCTTTTCCTCCAAAGGTCTCAGAGCAGTTTGAGAAGCTAAACTATAAGGAAAAATTATGAAGACTCACCTGAAATATAAACTCAGTTAATTGTTTTAGCATGAAATTGTTAAGCAGCAGTGATTATGCTGTAATTTATAACTCATTTTTTAGTCACTGCAAATTTACTTCAGTACTTCCCTGAAAATTCCCTGACAGTAATTTATGCAGGCCAAAGTCATATTCTGTCAAGCGTGTCTCTGGCTATCATACTTCATCTGTCCATCAAAGCCAATAACTGTAGATGCAGGGAATTTCAGGAAAAAAAAAGTAAAAGAAAAAAAAGAAGTAGAGGAACAGAAATCTTTTACAATGAGTGAGATAATGCTTGACATTAAAAAAAAAAGGATGAGAATGGGTTTCAGAAACACTGTGCTGCTGCTATCCACTGCTCTTAAATCTTTGCATACAAGAACAGAAGGTTCCTAGAGGGGACCTGACGTTTGCGGAGGAAAGGGAGCAAATGTACTGTTGTTCTCAACTATACAAATGCTCAGAGAGGGGTAGCTTGAAAAAAATTAAAAGCCCTGTAGAAAGAACAGACCAGCACCATTTTTTCTTTATTTAATTCCTATGTACAATAGAAGAAAGAACATGAAGCAAATACAATGTTCAAGGGAAAAAAAAAAGGAAAATTATACTTATTAGCATGCCTTTTTATTCTGCGCTGTTAACATCTTGCTGTTGTGTAAAAAGATTGCCACAAGGAAGAACAAGAAGCAGGAGAAGCATAGAATCCTAATTGAGATTTCCATCCTAAGCAAACACCGTGATGATTGCTCATTCATCTGGCATTCCTCCTCTCCCTTAGTCAGCACTCTGAATGGCGATGTCCTCCTGTGATATTTCTGATTAATGGCCTGACCTACTGGTCACTTGCCAGCAGAACTAACAGTTGTTGACTACTCAGCCCTAAATATCAAGCAAGTAGTTACATTCTCTCTAGTTCATATTCTCAGTCACAAAAGGGCACATACAAGGAGGAACAGTCATGCAGCGTTGGTCATATGAATTCAGCAGCTATGGGATAGGGTGATGAGGTTCAACATTTTTGTCACAGCAGTAATAATTTGCCATTAAGTACAATGAAAAATCCATTACTTCTCATTTAATTGGCTCTCTTCTTTTTTTTTTTTCTCCTATTTCATCTCTCTCTCTCCTTTACTTTCTCCTTTATGCAGAACAGAATCTCCCTCTTCAGCTCTCTCAGAGCTCATGGCTGGGATACGCTGAGGTTGTGATCTGGCTTGCTAACCACCTCCCAGGGTTATGGTAGCTCCAACTTTTGTCTGTAAACACTTGCAGGGGAGCTTGACCCACTGGGTGAGACAGGATAGCCTCCCATGCTCTATGAGTCTGGAGGACGATCCCCTGCACTGTGGCTGGGCACAAGAGAAGGGAAACAGGAACAAGTTCCACCACCACCCTTCAGCCAGTGAGTGCTGCCTCCTGTTTGTACCCAGCCACTTGCATGTGCACCCGCTGTTCCTGTGAGATCTTAAAGAGGTTGTCTCAATACCAGTGAATTCATGCAGGCACAAAGAGATGGGATGTGGCTTAAGAAACTCTTCCTTGGCACCTCCAAGCTATGAGCCTGCTAGTGTGAGCACAACTACGGGGCAGGAGATTCGTTGGGTCAAAACACTGTGTACAGGGCTAAACCAAGCGTGCAATGTAAACATGTGTTTTTGTTGGGCTATTGTTTTAGCATACTGTCCTGGTTTCAGCAGGGATGGAGTTAATTTTCCTCCCAGTAGCCAGTGTGTTTTGGGTTTTGGATGTGAAGAATGTTGATAAACACACTGATGATATGAGTTTTTGCTAATGAGACCAAGGACACTGTCCAGCTTTCTAGGTCTTGCTAACATGCAGGTGCAGGAAGCTGGGAGGGGTATAGCCAGAACAGATGACCCAAACTGGCCAAAGAGAGTATTCCACGCCATAAACATCATGCTCAGTATGTAAGTGGAGGTTACCTGGAGGTGCATAGCTCTCTCTCTCTTGGTCCTTTGCTTGCTGCTCGGTTTCATTTCTGTGATCACTGCTCGGTACGGGCTGTATCAGTCATTGGGACATCAGGTGGTGAGAAATTGTGCGTTGTTCATTTTGTATATTTTAGTATCCTTGTATTTTGTTATTATCGTAATTTTCCTTTGCTCTTCCAGTAAACTGTCTTCATCTCAACCCATGAGTTTTCCTTTCTTCCCAATTCTCTCTCCCATTCCGCTGGGGAGCACGAGCGAGAAACTATGTGGTGACTAGGGCTAAACCACAACACATAACCATTTCTGAAGACCACCAGGTCATTCTAGATATGTACATAAACATATACCTCCCTACAATTAACTACTGCTGCATGCCACGGTGTGTCCTGTGACCCCTAAATCAGGTACTACTGGAGACCTATGATTCCCATCCAGTCCTTATACCTGAATTTCCTTTCCCAGAAACCAGGAATTACACACGTTTTGGGTGGTGTGTACTTGAGTCTTGACAGTCTGGAGCTGGGACTCAAGCCAGAGGAGTTACCCCAGCCTGAGGATCCAGAGCAGCTGGAAGCTGTCATATAGTCTCCACTTTGCTGGTGGAGACTAAGTGGAGCAACGCACTTCTAGATATATCAAGTCAGCATGCAAGAGGTTAAAGCATATTAAAAAAGGTTTCAAGAAACTTTCCCTAGAAACTAATGTTGCCTGTAGTCATAGAGCAGATGTACTTCTGTGGAGAAGCTATAAATCCTGTGAGTACCCTAATAAAAACACGACACATTCATTGGAACAATGTGCCCCATGGATTTAAACTGCATCTTATAACTTTTTCCTGAAAATAATTATCACACCTATTAGAGGCTATATTTGGGATTTTTAGCTTTATACATACATCTGCTTTCCTCTCTCTAGACAGATATTCTGCCATGAAGGACATGTGCACTAGCAGCCTGATTTTCTCCCCAAAGAACAGAAATAACCCTGTGACTATACACTGGGGCACCGGTTACAGTTTAAATCAAGGTGCCCTTGAATACGGCTTGAAGATACAGGCACTGAAAATCCTACTTTTAAACTGTTCCAGGAGCAACATAAACCTTTTTGCACAAAATACATTTAAAAGTGTCTATGTTCATATCAGTCCATTGGATGATCATGCTGTATTCATAAAAAAAAAAGCAGAGGAACAAGAATTTCAGAGCAATGTAATCTTGGTGATATTTCTCTTAAGTGGTTTTCCAAAACACCATGGTTGTCACAGTTGTTGCTTTGGAATAACCTTCTGAAAAAATATCTTCATTGCAAAACAAAGCCAAATGAAACCTCTATAACTTCATTCTTTTTAAGGAGTTGACAAGTTAGATTCAATGATGCTGCCTAGGCTGGCTTCAGATTCTAGGCGTGTTTTGTAGCTTATTTCATTTTTCCTTCAAAATCAGACAACAGGCAAGTATCAGTGCTAGGATCTTATTTTTCTGTGAAATTCAAAAGGAATTCAGTAGGTAGAAAGCACAAAAAAAAAAACCAACCCAGAAAAATAGACTGAACGACTCCCTCTGAGGATAGCACAGATTTAAGAAAAACCTACAGAGCATTCTTACCAGAAAGAGAAACAAGAAGTTATAATAATGAGGAGGGGGCAAACAATGCACAGGGACAAGTCAAGCGAGCCCAATAGGCAAACTGAAAATAAATTCAATTACAGAAAGAAAGACATGCTTGATAACTCCAGGAATAGAACTAAAATTTCATTTTGTTGAATGTACAGTGGATACATGTAGTCCTATACAATGAATAACAAAATTATTTTGTGCAGATTAAGCTGACAGTGTGCTGAAGTGACTCCTTCTCACATTAATTTGACTCCAAACACCAAAAGCTGGTCTTGCTCTAACATGATGAGTGGTAGCCTGCATTACAGCTCTAACCAACCTTATTTTCATCACAAACAGAATTTGGCCAATACAGTACTGGGAGCAGATAGCTCTGGTTGTCATCCTTAGGGACAGCAAGCTAACCTACTTTCTCTCAGTAGACGGATGATTTCTAGGTGTTTACCTCAGCAAAGAAAAAGTACTACTGAAAAAAAAAACAATGCACACTTGGGGACTAAAGTATCCTAGAAAATCCAGGTGATATTTCCTCATAACATGTGCAAAATACTCACAATGCACACTGAAGTCCTGGAGACATTTGTGGATGAGATGCTTCACATGCAAAAGTAATGGTACTGGGAAAGCCACAAATACTCAGGTTTGCTGACGGGAGCTTGCCGTACAGTAGTCACAAAATGATCTGTATATCCACTTATAAAAAGAAAACTTATTTATGAGAAGCAAAGCCTTATGAAATCATGGCTTCTCTACCAGCAGCAATATTAATGAAATTTATTTTGAGCTGATATGGAAATGCATCATATATGAATTACCTATGATTTTCAATGTTTAACATTTAAAAAATAACAGCAAATGTAAGGCATATTCCCCCCTCGTCCTGCCCTGAGAAATCAAAACAGAAGTGCTAACAACTTTCTAATGAACCACTGTTTTGTTTGTCTAGAATCCCAACAACAACACACACCGGCTGAGAGTCAGCATAACCCACTTTGTTGCAAGAAACCTAAATAAGAACTGATATTAAATCAATGTCCGGCTAATTTGCTTCCCCAGAGCCCTCTCATTCCCCACAACAGGAAAGCCACTAAAACTTAAAGTAGTGGTGCCTTGCAGTGCTGATTTGGATTAGCTTTATTGCAGCCAGGAGCAGATTTTGGCCAGTATTAAGTGCTTAATTCTCATTGACTATTGTTTTTTTGGGGGCATACCCATTATCCACAGACCATCTACTCTCTGTGGGATGTGGGTTACATCAGTGACTATACTGATCTCACACATCTTAGGCAGGAATGCTATTGAACGTGGTGCTTTGTATGGTGAACTAAGGGAGCTGGCATGCAAAGCTACAGGAAGACCCAGCAGAATTGCTCATCCAGATCCTTTTGTCCAAGCCAGACACAGTCATTTTAGTGCAAAACAATATCAAATTTTCAAGCACACCCTACTTATGTTTCTCCTATATTTGAAAAGTTGTAAATGTTAGTATATTTGTAAAGGCATGCGTTTTTAACCCTGGAGTCAAGGATATTAACCGCTAGACACTGAAGGTAGATCTACATTGCTAAATAAAAGCAGGAGAAGGCACAAGCATGAAACCTCAAATGGTTCATGGTACTAAATTGTTAAATTGTTCCCTGGTACTGCGTTGGATCACTCCAAGTGCTTAGTCCATCACAGTGTCCTAGAATGGCTTGGGAAGAGTTCATTCCAGGGACTGTTCCGAGCAGGCAATGCACGTGAGATTGTGTATTTGTGATACCTTCTGCCTTCTACAGCTCTCTCATGCCATCCTGGCAGGCTTTGCTTTCTCTTGTACAATCATATACCTGCGTGCCATATTCAAGGACATACAACACATATGCTCAGTTTCATGGTTCCACACTGATGGACTGCAGGACAGCTCTCACATGATTTCAGATTGTTTGAACTGGAAACACACACACACACAGTGTTTTCTAAGACTACAGCGACACAGTGTGAGACCTACAGGAGATCCAAGACCAAGTGGTGTGGTCCGTGGATGCAGGCAGTTGCTTCTGTGGAAACTAGTCCTCAGCAATGTGAACAAGGCACAGTTTACATTGTAGAGCCTCAAGATGCCAGGATCATATCCTAGCTCTCTTCCTATTTAGTGGTATTGATGTACCCTTATAGCCTAGGCTGCCATTTCCACTACCTGTGGAAACTCCTTTGCCTAACTTGATGGACATGGTCCAATTGCCCAAAGGTAGGCTGCCATTGATGTTGGAGAACTCTGCCTGACTTTAAGCTGTCGTTTCCAAACGGTGTGTGCCTGCTATCATGCTGAAGCACTGCTGTGACACATATCTTGTGTTATGTGTGCTAGCCCCATGCATATGCCTCATGTAATCTACATAATTTCAAATGGAGGTAGGTACCATACCTAGGCAAATGCATTGAGCTCTGACAGCTAAAACATTAGGTGCATACTAAATGCTAGAACATCCCTTTGTAGTTGAAAGAAGAATTGAACCTACGTATCTCATGCTTATCTGACATTGATGTACAGCATCTGGGAGGTGTTCCTCTTCCAGGAACTCAGAAGAGATGGTCTATCAGTTGGATACAGACTACAGAAGGGCACACTTAGGAGACCTGTATCCCTAGGCAGCCATGGAGTTCAGAGAGAGTTGGAAATTGTAAATGGTACATAAATCATGCTTACTTAAGGCAAAGTTGGATGAAAATTTAATTGCTGGTATATTTTAAGTTGAAAGGGCTAGTGCTAGGGAAAAAAAGTATCTGTGAACAGAATGCATTTATTATTTTTGTTTATGCCTTGGAGGGGTTCACATTTAGACTGGAACTAGTTCTAAGCTATGACTTTATCCTCTGAACACCTACAGAATTTGCCTCATGACTCTCACTCAAGACCTAAGAAAATGAACAGAAATTTTCCCATTTACTTCACCGGACTTCACTATTTTCTATATACAGTTTGATTTGTGAACATTATGCCCAGGTTTGGTTTAAGAGGGTATTTGAGTTAGTCTGTTATGTCCACACTTAGGCTTTTTGGAGTAATGAGCAGATGCTTCCTGCAAAATCACTGGAACAGTCTGGGTGCTCAGACCTGAAGAAAAACAAGGCCACTTGCTGAAAAAGCTCAGTATGGTGTTATTAGTCTAACTGAGGGCTCTAGTAAAGGAACATGATGTCTTGTATTAAAACTTATTCTGTACTTCCTATTTACCTGGGACAAGAGTTTCCTAGTTTGCTCACTGTGATTCCAAACTCAGCTAACATCATTCTAGAAAAGACAGTCCAAACTAGCTGAAAAGATTTCAAGTATATAGACCAAAAAAGATGCTTGCTCTAACATGAGTGTAGTTTCGTTGTCTTCAGTGAAACTACTGTTCCAAGCAACATGAGAATCAGAGAAGTTACTGCGTCATTAGAGGCAACCATGAAAGAGACCACACATCTGGTGTCACTGCTATAAAACAGCAGGCTGTCCTTATTACAGAAAGCAATTTATAGTTCAAAGCTCCTCATGGAGGGTTAAATGCTTTAAATACTTATCAGTGATGCCATAATGGCAGAATCAGTAATAGTCTAAATGACCTCATCTTAGTGTTCCTCAAAACTGAAGGCATTCCAAAATGACAGGTACTGTAAAATTACAATTTGTCAAAAATGATGATTGAATTTTTATGCTGCAGTTCTGCATCTTTTCTACCTATCATTAGTTCTAATAGAATAGACAACACTGATGATGCATTCACAATTTAGTAACATATTTCAGCTTCCCTCCAAGTCCAAACAAATAAGAAACTTTATAGGCAAGATTTAATATCCTTTAATTACAACACTGAAACAATTGGTGTTCCACAGATAAAAAGTAAAAGACTGCTGTGTTGACAGTCAAAGGATGACTTGCCATGTGAGACTGAAAAGTTCTTTACTCAGAGATGTGGAAGAAAAAACCAGAAGTAAACCTTCAGCAGAGAAGAAGAAGAACAGCTGCCCAAATACCCCGAGGTGAGACTCACTAGGAAAGAGACATCAATTCAAAGAGAGGAACAATCTCTGTTTTCATGTTGTCTCTGAAACTCCTTGGTAAAACTCAGCATTCAGATTTGTCTCTCTTGCTGTGCTGTATTTTTCCATACCGCATCTGAAAGGAGTGGTAGTAAAATATGTATAATCTGCCTCTAAGGATTGCTTGAGCCATCAGTTCTTACATCAAGTGCAAACAAAGCTGTTGGCACAGAGACCAGCAACCAATGTACAGTGGTAAATTGAAATGAGGGGAAGTCACCTCAGTGACACACTAACGGGCACTGGGAAGGTTGTGAGATTTCTAATCACTGCACTTCACAGCCAGGCTCAGTCACACTCCCCTAAGACATTTTGATGTCTTTCCTGCACGCTACTGAATTCAGCCGGAAGGATGTTCTTGTGCCAGGATGGACAATAGGTGATGAATAAGACCCTTTCTAGGAAGGTGGGAGGTTGGAGTCTCTTCAGCCAGGGAAAGGAATTAAACCCAGATTTTCCATGTGCCAGTGAATGCTGTGACAATGAGCTCTGTGACGCTTGATGTCCATTTTGGAAGACGACATTTGCTTGGTGGTTCAAGGTGATAGCTGTGCCAAACATACATAGATATATGATCCTGGCTATATGTGGAGGTGTTTCCTGGTACTGATGAGTAAATTACAGAACATGTCAAGAAAGTAAAGATCTAAAATGTCTGCCCTAAGCGTTGACTGGCTATCTCTAGGCTAGTGGCTCCCAAACTTTTTGGCCAACAAATCACTGCTAAGTTTTAAACTTTCCCCTGGGTAACTCTGCTTCCTAAAAAACACTTTACTGAAAACACTATAAATAGTACTGCTTTATATGTTTCCAAGACCAAGCCTGCACAGTGCTGGTTTAAGTTCTGGAATTTGTTTTGCCTCTCACAACGAGCCACAAAACTGTCCCCTGATATGATACAAGTAGCACTAAGTGCCTGACTCAAAGATTTGAATGCAGCTCGGGGCTCACTCAATGCATCCATTCTTTTTGCATCTAGCCCTAAAAGACCCGATTCAAAATTCACTGACAGCAGCAGGAAGATTGCTATTGATACTGGGCCATGTCCTAATGAAGAGATAGATACACACAGCCCAAAATTGTCATTCAAATTTGTATCACTGGTGTTTCCATTGAACTGCACTGATGAGCTAAATTACAAAAAGGATAAACATTTACTTTTCATAACAAAGACTTCAATACCTCATTGTTTGAGAGGAAAAGAAAGAATATAAATTGGGAGAGAGAGGACATAACCTCAGTAAAGGAGGAGTTTCAGCTAAGAGTTAAATAAAAGATGTGATTTGTTTTTAAAACTTGCTATTTGTATTTGCCCTCTTTTTAGTTAAAAGGAAAGGCATTACTGTGAAGACTTTTTTTTTTTTAATAAGGGAATATTTAGGCCTCATCCCCTGGCCTTCTGCCAAGCAGCTGTCTGCGTTGGGCCCTGCCTGGCCTGGTGGAGCAGAGAGAAGAGAAGAGAGGAGCGGGGATATGTGAGAAAAAACAGCTCTGCAAATTCCCAGGTCACTGAAGAAGGAGGGGGAGGAGGTGCTCCAGCCATTGGAGCAGAGATTCCCCTGCAGCCCGTGGAGGACCCCACGTCGGGGCAGCCCATGGTGGAACAGGCTGTCTCCCTGCAGCCCATGGAGGACCCCACGTCGGGGCAGGTGGATGCCTGAAGGAGGCTGTGACCCCATAGGAAGCCAGCAATGAGGCAGCTTGCTCCTGAAGGACTGCACTCTGCGGAAAAGGACACAGACTGGAGCTGTTCATGAAGAACTGCAGCCTGTGGGAAGAAGTTAACTGCAGAAGTTAACGGACAACTGACTCTCGTGGGAGGGACCCCATGCTGGAGCAGGGGAAGAGTGTGAGGAGTCCTCCCCTTGAGGAGGAAGGAGCGTCAGCGACAACGTGTGATGAACTGACTGCAATCCCCATTCCCTGTCCCCCTGTGCCACTGGTGGGAAGGAGATAGAGAATTTAGGAGTAAAGTTAAGCCCAGGAAGAGGGGAGAGATGGGGGAAAGGTGTTCTTAAGATTTGGTTTTGTCTCTCAGTGTCTACTCTGGTTGGATTGTTAATAAATTGAATTAGGTTTCTCGAAGTTGAGTCTGTTTTGCCCATGACAATAACTGCTGAATGATCTCTCCCTGTCCTTATCTCGACCCTTGAGCTTTTTGTTGTATTTTCTCTCCCCCTTCGGGGAGGATGCGTGAGCAGCTGTGTAGTGTTTAGCTCCCAGTTGGGGCTAAACCATGACACCTCCCCACCTCCAAACCCAACACTAGAGACAGATGAAGATATGACGGTGACAAAGACAGCTAATGTTTTTCTGAATATTTTGTGCCTGATGTTTGTCTCCTTTGTGAGGAAGCAAGAGACTGAGAAAATAGCTCCTCTGCCACCTTTCATGTCAGTATGAAAAGTGATATCATTGAAGTGAGAGCTAATGGTCAGAATCCTTTAAATAGCTCTGTCAGGCATGCTTGAGCTATCTGACTGATTTTTATTTTGGCTTTTTGACTCATTTGTCCATAATGGTTTGCTTTTGCATCCAGGAGGAATGTGATGCTCAATTAGGACTCAATCATGCAGTGTGCTAAGAGGAAAGTTACTTACCTGTTCGGTAATTGGAGGTCTTTGACATGTGTTATCTCTGTACTCATTTTGCTCTGCACGTGGGGCTGTGCATGCACCTACTCACTGGAGACTCCTTCCCAGCAGTGCCTGCTTGGCAGAGGAGAGCAACAGCAGTAGTGACGTATGAATAGCAGTGAGTGAAATGGGTTTCACGTTCCTCTTGTTTTAAGCAAGAAACAGTTAATTTGAATGGGAGTTGGTTCCCCTGCATATCCATTCGGAAGCAGAGAAGGCATATTTTGGGGCCTCACAGGACCAACTGAGGGGTCAGGCGCTTTGTGGGCAAGATGGTTTTGAGTTCCACACTGGAGGAACTGGTTGTTCTGTCCCATCTGATTTTCCCAAGAGCTCTCAGCAGTGTGGAAACCACTGAGGATGCAGACATTAATTGACCTGACAGAGCGTTAAAAAGACATTCTGGCTCTGATGTTCCTTGAGCAAAATTTGACACATCTTGCTTGTGCTGCCAACTGAGAGGTTCACAGCTAAACACCCCCATGTCTGAAAAACGAACAGAATAAATCAAACTTCAGAGCTCCCATTCACGATCTGTGGAGAAAATGCTTCTGGAGATTTCCAGCTGGCGTTCTCCATGGGCAGCATGTCCACTACTGAGAGAGTGCTCTTCCAGTCCATATGCTGTTATTAAAGCATTGGCTTTGGTGTAAAACTAAGAAGATTGGGTTTTGCTTTTGCTTTTGTCTATGAATACACTATTTCCATGCAGTCCAGTGTTAAGATAAGGGCTGATTTGATGGATGAGGAGGGAAATCTGCTTGTGCTGGGTACTGAAATGCTGCTGTGAGACAATGACTCTTGGGGAATTTGTGGTCTTTTTCACATGCCCAGCCAAATGGGTTCTCTGTCCTAGTAGCAATCCATTCATTGACTGCTGTTTTCACTGGCATGGGAAGGAAGAAGGGAGTTCCTATACAAACCTCTAACTACTTCTAACTACAAGATAGTCAAGGGGTTGGAGCATATGATGTATGAGGAGAGGAGAGCTCCATTTTTTCAAACTAAAGAAAATAAAGCAAAGAGGGGATCTTAATTCTGCCTTAAACTGCCTAATGGGAGGTTACAAAGAAGATGGAACCAGACTCTTGAAGGTTCACAGCCTAAGAATGAGAAACAGCAGACACAAGCATCAACATAGGAAAATCCAAGTAGATGTTAGGAAATTTTTTTTGCACAGTGAAAGTGGCTCAACAGACTGTTGACACAGTCTGTGGTATCTCCATCTCTGGAAATATTCAAAACTTGACTGAGGCAAGGCCCTGAGCAACCTGATCTAACTCGAAGACAGGCCTGTGTATTTGAAGTTGTCCCTACTTTGAACCGAATAGGGATATGAAGGGGAGGTGGGGGGTGGACCAGATGACCTGCAGAAGTTCCTTCTAATCTAAATTATTCTATAAGTATGCAATTCTACTTTCCATCTGCTGTGAGTTATTTAGATCTTTTAAGGAACAAAGACTGGCATCTCTGAGCTGTGCCTAGATGATGTAAATATCCTCAGGCATGCCTACAAACAATAAAGGTCAGTTCTCACGTTGTGTGTGATGTTATGTGACCCAGAAGAAACAGAAGAGCGGCTGGTGACATTTAAGGATTTGATCAAAGTCTTTGTAGAGGTTAATATATGCACAGTGTCCAAGGATTAAGCATTGCTCCAATGCCTTTTAGAGTTTTACAAACTTTTCGTTTACCATGAGGGAAAATTTGAAAATGTCTATTTATTTATTGCTAATGCTCCTTATATGGACCCTTTTAAATGATAAAAGAATTCTAAGTCTTGTGAAGTACCGGTGGGCCACAAGCACCAGCAGACACAAGTGCAGATGTCTACACAAATAATACCAAAAGCATTTACATCTATCTGAAAACGTGCACCTTTGAGGTCAAGAGCTCCAAATCAAACTCTTTGATCTGGCAGAAGAATTGCTTAGTGAGTAATCTGAATCTCAAACAGTGAATCAAAGTACTTAGTGTCTGAAATACAAAGTGGTGTCAACTCCTCTTTCTTCCTGAGGAGAAGGAAATTGGTGGGTAACGGGGACAGATGACAAGGATGTAGCTCAGTTATATCCTTTTAGAGGAAAGACCACACTCTCCATGTCAGAAACCTAAAAACGGCATAGGAAAATTAAAGGAATAGATATTACTCGATATTGCTTTCTGAAATTTGATGCAAATATACTTACTATGGAGTGAAAATGCAGGGAATGAGAGCTGTATCTCAGAATTTTTTTTCACAAATTTTTCTGACAAAATTCTGGAGTGATTCTGACAAAAAGGAGGTCCAGTGCATGAGCTTGCAATGCCAGAAGAGCTGGATAAACATTAAAGACCACCTATCTCTTGCACTTCCTGACATTTTCATCTTAGTGCATGAAAGTTAAAGGCAAATCATGGAGTGAAGAGTTTTCTGTCACTAGCATGATCATACACTGCCTGACAATTTTTCATGTAGACATAGAATCCTCTTAAAAAGGATGCACAGTTTTTAACATGTAGTAGGAACTGTCTGACTTCTCTCTGAAAAGATTTGCTATTGGCAAGTATGTATTCTTCTTGTCACCTGTACTTCTGATGATGTCTTAATATGGTCACTGTTACATAGTCTATGTCAGTGAGAAATTAGTGTTGAAGAAATTCAAAGCTATTTGGCATGAAGATCTCACCAACAGCTTTTAGTGTGATTGTGATGATTTTGTTCACTGTTCTCCTAAGGTTGTTGTAACTGAGATTGTTAATTTGTCATACTTAATGAATTTACATTTGGCCATGAGCAAATTGGTAATTTGAAACAGGAACTTGAAAATCCACTAACAAGTCATATGTGTTTCCAAAGCAGTCCAAGTACTAGAAGATTATAATGTTTGAGTGGTACTTATATTTCCTATACCTGTATGTAGCCACTATGATGATAAAAAATATGGTACAGAAGAAGTGTGTAGAGGCTTTATGTCCTCACACAGAGTTATAGTTTTCTTTGATGTGGGAATAGTAATGGTATAATAATCATCCTCTTGTCTTTTACCCCCCTGGAAATTAAATATGAAAAGAAAAAAAAAAAATCATCTAACTTACTGTTGTCAGTATTTTTCAACTAGACCCATGAATGAAATGGATTTCATGTGTGGAGGTAATGCCTTCTGGAGAATTACAGCACCCAGGTGCTTTATAAACATGAAAAGTTGACAATTTTCTATTCTCTGTGTAAGCTATTTTTTTGAAGCCTTGGAAGAGGGAAGAGGCTGGGCCGCAGTGCTTGCAGGGCTGGGAGAGAGCTCCCTGAGAGCAATTAGTGAGTCTGTAGGCTTCTGTCCTAGACAAGACAAGATGTGTTAATGCCTTAGTGGCAACTGAGGCATTTAGGGGCAGAAACAGAGCTGCAGCAGCCCATGCGTTTAGAAACATAGTGGCAGCCAAACCAAGCCAAATGCACCTTAATATATACTGCCATATCCTGCATTAATCACTAGGATGAGACAGGCATTGTTAGAAGGGTTTAGAGTCTGTAGCTTTTTTTTTTTTATTAAAAAGGGCAAAGGAAGTTTCTCTTTTGTTGTGAATCTTACATGAAAATTCTGCTGCTAATGATCCCGTTCTGAGAGAACTGAAGCCCTGTGGGGGAGTTGCTGGGTAGAGATAGCTCAGCAGGGTGGTGGTTGTGACCAGCAGATTGTACAGCAAACACAGCTGGTGGCAGCAGCTATAAAAAATAAATCCAGCCCAAATCTGCAATATTTATTCTTCTGTGATGTACACAAGATTGCCTAGATGTGTAAGAAGATTGTTGGGACAAGGTAGAGGGTAAAGAACAGGAAAAAACTCTCTCTCTGGTACAAGATGTCTGTGTGCCCATGCAGAAGCCTCAGTGTCATGGGTCCTGAGGAGCAGGTCAGGCTGGAGCCTCCAGAAACCCTCCACTCTCTCTGTATGGGGGCAGTTGGACTGCCGCTGGATAGGAGTCCTCCTGCCTCTTCTGAAACGTGCTACCAATAGGACTGGGAGGGAGTAGCTTTGCCCTAGGTATCTGTGCGTGTTATCAGTGTGATGGATCTTCATATGTTGCTTGGTGTGCTTCGAAATATGATGATTAAGCATTGTGTTTGGTTCTGATGATAAATCATTGAAAAGAAGAGCTCAGAGTCTCTCTCAGCTTTACAAAAATAAAGATTTGTAAGTCATTCCCTTCTCCTAAAGCACTAATGGTGCATCTTTTTTTTTTTGTCAGCTGCTGATGAATTTATTTTTAAAAAGCAGTGGGGCTGATTACTGCTGGGACCAGCCCAAATACCTGCCAGCAGCAAACATTGCATAAGTGTCAGTGGTTGCCATCACTACCCTAAGCTGTTCAAACACAGAGCTTACTAAATGCTATCCTACTGCTTATAGAAGAAATTCTTAATTACACCCCTTTAGCCCTCATTTTCTTTTCAGTGCATAGAGTTATGACGACCTTCTCTTCTCAGATGGCCGCTATATAAAACCTGAGTCTTCATTCATATTTAGCTGAAAGGATTTTCATCTAGCACTGTGCAACAAATCAAAACCCAGCAGCAACCTGCAGATATTTTATAGTCAATCTAGCAAGACTCTGCAGTTTTCATATGGAGCAATAATATATGACCTAGACAAGACCCAGACAAGGGCTTGTGAGAAAGACCGTGCTGCTTTAAAATGATTGCTTTGAATGTAGGAAAGAAATACGGGTAATCACTGGCATCCCCTGACCCAGGGTAGTCTTCTGAGAGATAAGTATGCAGCAGGAGACAAAGAACATCTGGGAGTTGGCAGGTTTTGCAGCTAGGTCATACCACTTGAAACTGAGATTTAAGCTGATGTACATATAAATAAAACTTCTGAACGTTGCCCTGAGTGGGGATGGGGGGGGGGGTGGGGTGGGTGGCTTGTTGTCCCTCCTGGGACAAAGAATTTTAAGTGTTGCCAGAAGAGAAGTGTCAGGAGACAGTGTCTACCTTTCAGGCTCCACTTAGCCTAAATAGCTTCAAAAGTAAAGTCTTTAAAAATCAAAAGAAAGCTTTGGATTGTTCCAAGGTGTTACAGCATGCTGTAACTGGGAGAAATTTACCTCATTGCCCAGATTTTTTGAGACCTTACATGGAGGAAAGCTGACTTTGCATGGGGTATGTGTGACAGGAGGCTACTGATGGCCAAAATAACCTGTGAGATACAGTACAACCACCCTGTATGTCCTGCACTTATATCCCTTCTGCTGCTCATGGGTGAATGGAAAGTGGGTCCTGGGCCTGGAGTTGAGGTGTGAGGGAGAATAATCTTCAGCAAGACACTAATCTATCTTGTATTGTTTAGTACTGCTGTTCAGAAATAGTTCAAGGTCGGGTTAAAAAGAGGCATAGTCACCCTAGAAGGAACTTTTACATGCATCTGGATGAGGATCAGCGTGGCTGCATTGCTGTTTCCATTGTAACACTACAAACCCTGATAGTTGCCTGACCCCAGAAGGTGAGTGAAAGAGCTGGACTGAGGCAGTGTGATTGCAGTACACAAATCAGCACAGTCAGGTGCATCTCAAGGGCTACCCTAAAATCCTGTCTGTGAAAGGGGGAGCCACCTAAACCTAACCAACTAGAAATGTGGGCACAGTGGGTATGTTTCCACTCAAGGCATGCTTGAGCAGTTGTTAGTATATTTTTATATACTGAGGTGTGTGGTCACTACGACAAAGTGGCACTTGTATTTGGAGCAGAAACAGTGGGCCCTGATGTACATTTCTGCCCTAGGAAGATATAAAGTAAGGTAGGCTTGGATATACTCCAGTGCTTAAATTTTCTGTTACTTGTTAATGCACTTTCACCACCTACCCAGCACACATATTTTAAATCATACTTCTGAGCTTCTTTGCCTTCCTATGCCAATCCATTTGCCTCCATGTTTTGGTGTCAACAGTGGGATCCAGCTGCTTGGAAGTTTAGTGTAGTGCGACATAACTTGCAAGTACCCGAGTCCCTGATTTGAATCAGCCCTTGGTGACCACAGAGGAGATGACTTTTTCAGATGGCATCTGATTTCCCTGCACTTAGTTGGTATTCCTATATGCCCACAACACTGCAGGTGGTTTGTATAAAATTAGGCCATAAATAAAGCATGAAAAACATCTCTTTAACAATGACATCATAAAGTTCTGTGGTTATTGCTTCTCAGTGGTTTCAAAATCAGATTTGCTTTCTATATAAATAAACTGGTGTGAGATTTTTACCTAATTAGCAGCCCTCCCTTGAAATATGAAAGTCAAGTACTTTATTTCTAGCTTGGGGATTTTTTCCAGCTCCGAATGAATTGCATTACAAGCACAATAAAGAACTGCGCTAGCTCAAAGTGAAACTGTGGGAGTCTGTAGATGGCATGGGGGGGCTGCACACAGCATGTTGATGAAACTTTATGTATCTGATCCATTGGTTCCAGTTGGTGCAATGAGCCAACTGAGTACCCCCGTGAACGAGACAGCCAGAAGACAATTAGCTGTCTGCAGATATATCGCAGATCACCTGAGACAATCTGAGTGAACTGGGAAGAGCAGATGTGAATGCTATCAAATATTACATCAGCATCAAAACTGAAAGAGTGTG
Source organism: Chlamydotis macqueenii (assembly GCF_036417535.1). Classification (NCBI taxonomy): domain Eukaryota; kingdom Metazoa; phylum Chordata; class Aves; order Otidiformes; family Otididae; genus Chlamydotis; species Chlamydotis macqueenii. Next base: position 161,039,692 of record NC_141556.1, read on the forward strand.
ACTGCACTCTGGGAGGTGGCAAGTGGCCATTCAGATGTGTTGTAAGATCTTAAGAATCTTCTGCATGACTAACTGGCAACTATAGCCCCAAATAATATTTCCATCTTTGCCTGAAAAGGCAAACACAACCTCTTCACTCCAATAAAACCTTGCCACATACCTTTGTCAACTCAAGACTAGATGACTGTAATGCGCTCTATCTGGAGTGACCTATTGAATTAGCTTGGAAAATGGAGTAGGCATGGACTATAGCCAGTAAGCTTCACTGCTTACTAAGCTGTATGCTATGCCAAGAACACATTACACCTCTCTTATGAGGACAGGCTGAGAGAGTTGGGGTTGTTCAGCCTGGAGAAGAGGAGGCTCTGGGGAGACCCGATAGCGGTCTTCCAGTACCTCAAGGGGGCCTACAAGAAAGATGGGGAAAGGCTGTTTAGTAGGGCCTGTTGCAATAGGACGAGGGGTAATGGTTTTAAAATAGAGGGGGGTAGATTTAGATTAGAAATTAGGAAAACATTTTTTACGATGCGAGTTATAGAACACTGGAACAGGTTGCCCAGAAAGGTGGTGGAGGCCCCATCTCTGGAAACGTTCAAGGCCAGGCTGGATGAGGCTCTGAGCAACCTGATCTAGTGGGGGATGTCCCTGCTCCTTGCAGGGGGGTTGGACTAGATGGCCTTTGAAGGTCCCTTCCAACCCTAACCATTCTATGATTCTATGATTCTATGATTCTACACATTGCTTTGGGATCTGCTGTACTAATATATAAGCAGTGAACCTTTCATTGAGATATATTTTAAAAGTTTTATTCATTCTACTGGAAGGAATATATTTGGTTAACTCTTTATTTACTGAATTAACAGCCCTAGTTTTGTTGATGTTGCGGACAGACAGAACCCAGTCTTAATCTCTTGCAAAAGGACTTTCACCCATTGCCCCTGCATTTGACTAAAGATGCAAAATGACCAGAAAATGATAGAGGGAGAACCCACTGTTCCCTGCTAGAGTCTGCTCATGTAGTTAGTCATCCTCACTGTTAAACCAAATGCCTCTTTCCAAAGGTACATTTTTCTAACTTCACCATCCAACCACAGGCCCGTATTATTTCTTGTTTAGATTATTTTTTTTAGTATTTGGGCTTTTTCCATTGAAGACACATACATACAAACACCAAGTCACTTGATCTTTTCTGATAACCTAAGAGGAGAAGTTTTAAGTCTTTTGTTGCAAGGTATTTTTCTAGCCTTTAAGTATGGTTCATACTGTTCTGAGTTTTCATCATCCTTGTTAAAACCTGCATTTAAAAATATATATACCTCTTTCTAGAAATTATCTCAGGAGTTTGGCCCTGATACCAAGAAGCAGAAACTCCCCGCATCTGTTCTACACAGCACTTGGCCCAGGGTTTCCCGTGGCCCATGTGTTACATGCCCTGAGGTGTGCCAGGTATCTGGGCAAAGTATTCTCAGGGTGATACTGTGCTAGCAGATGCAAGATAGTGTTGGAGGAATATGCTGGACTGAGGAGGTCAAAAGTGGGTTGCCTTTATGGCGCAATTACTGCCTTTTGGGAATCGTTCCTGATATCCTTCAAACTGTGTCTGTGTTCTGGAGGGTATTTATTGATGTGGGCCAAAACTGTGACAGGGAATGAATTAACATGTAAGCAGTGTGGCTGATCAATGGTCCAGCCCTTGATCAGACCCTAGTCCTTTCTTATTCAGTGACATAAGTAGATCCATCCGTTCCATATTCAGATAAAGACAAAAATCCTTAGTATTCCTCACCATTGGATGTGTGATGGCTAGTCTTTTTTGCTGCAGCAACTGGAAGTTTTTGCCTCATCTTTTCCTTTTATCTCCTCAGTTCTCTTAAGTCTATCCTTTGCAGGATAGACTTTGCAATCTTATATTTTTTTTTAGGTCTGGCAAGTGGTCATTGTTCCCGCATACATGACCTTGTATAGGGCTCTATAAAAACATGTTTTATCTAAATGAACTAAAATAATAAATGACTTAGATCACTCTCTTGGGCTGTCCTATTCTAGAAAATATTTATTATGTGACCAATCTGTACTACCTGCAAAACTCATACTGAATTCTACCAGTAAAATCACTGAATGCTGCAAGACCTCTCACTGGTATGCACAGAGTCCCTCGGGAAGATATGGTTATATAGAGGACCACCTTGTGTGGAAACACACTATTCTGATGGGGAATCCCTCTATTTGCTGAGATCAGTCAGCCAGCTAGTCAGGCCAGATACTTGTTCTGGAAACTAAAGGACAGGAAGAGCCAATATATAATTAAAAATCTGTCTCCATTCTTAATGTTTTTAATGTCAGTTTTCTCTCTGTAAGTTTTACAGAGGAAGATTTTAAAACAGGATGTTGATTATTGTCGCTTCAAATAACAGGGATGTGTTACTAAGCTATGTTTGGTAACTGATTGATTACCTCTGTGAAAAACAATAGCAGGTAGAGATCTTCTGTGTTGTCACCTGCAAACTATTGCCTTCACAGCATCATTCTTATGGGCTTTTTTAGTAGTGACTTGCACAAGATTTTTGCATTTTCTACCAGGTTGTCCTTGAACTGTAAGTTCTGTATAGGGATTCTGACTATGGAAGTAACTCTGTTGCTTAAATGGCATCACACTATTGCTGTACTGTTGCTGTATTTCTTTTTTAGAAGTGACTTCTAATGACGCAGTAATTTCTAGTACATATTTCAATGTCAAATCAGCCTCTGTCAATAACTATTTTGGGTTACTTAATTTCATAAGTTTAATACTGTAATTTTAGTTTCTTGTCCATGTCAATCCTCTTTGGATTTACATAATTGAGCCATATATTCAGAAATAATTTAATTTTAATTTTTATTTTAGCAGTCAAAACTCTTAGTTGCCTACTTTAGCTTGGGAGAAAATTCAGTGACTTTTTCAAAAGTTCCCAGTACATTTACTTTTCTCACTCTTTATCTGATAACCTATTATATGCTCTCCACTACTTTGATAGAACTGGGCTAAACCTGCTTTTTCAAAATCACCAGATATCTGACCCTCTGCAATTTTATTTTTTGAGTGACTCCGATACTGTTCACACTAGAGAGAGCATTGCTGCTCTCTCCTCATTTCACTACAACTGTGGACTAAGATCCCTGGATACTGTCTGCATCTACAGATAGTTGTTTTGTTGGGTTTCTTGCTTGCTTGTTTGGTCTTTTTTTTTTTTTAAGAAGAGGAAACACGAGACAGAGAAAGCATCACTGATGCATGAGTGTCCTGGTTCTGGCCGGGATAGAGTTAATATTTACCTGAGCTTGGTGGAGAACTGAAGCTGGTAGCCCCTATGGCTGGGATAGCTAACTAATTAGCTAACAGCTGGGGTTAATTTACCCAAATTAGCCAAAGGGCTATTCCATCCCATCTGACATCATGCTCAGTATATAAGTGAGGAGGGTGCTGAAGGGAGGCTCCCTGCTACTTGGAAGAGACTGGATGTGGAGATCTGTTGTGAGCTATTGTACTGTATTTGTGTTCCATCACTGTCTTGTTTTCTTCTGTCATTACTGTTAAATTTACTTTTTGTTCAATCTCAACCCGCGTGTTTGTTTTTTTTTCTGGTTTTCTTTTGTTTGTCAAATCTCCTCCTATTCTCTTGGAGAGTGGGGGGAGTGAGAGAGAGACTGCGTAGTCTGGTCCCCGTTGGGGCTGAACTACGACAATGAGGGATCCAACAACACGCTTCACTGCACCTACATGCTGTGGCATAGCCTATTAGGGCTTTTTTTTTTGCAATAAGTGGAGAACACCAGTAACACTCCTGGACCCACTGGAAATTTATTGTCCATACAGCTAAACTGTGAGATCAGCCCCAGGAAGAGTTTTGGCATGGGCCAACTCCCCAGAACAATTTTTTGGCATAGTTCAGGAATTATGATAGACCGGGCACCATGCCTAAAACCAGTTTTCACAAGGTCACCAAGCTTGGGAAGATAAGATATTTATCATGGTTGCTCCAACTCCTCAGCTCATTACATTTCTACAGGGGTCTTCCCAAGTCAGCAACTCATATTTCAGACTATGGAAAGAGCCAGCCTGTTGATGATGCCCACACCATGGCAAGTGGAGGCAGCTGGCTGCAGTACCAGTGAAGAGTCCCAACTGTCATGAAGACAGCAACACAGCTGCAGCCATCCTACCTCTACAGGCACTGTTTAGAGGACTAAGGCATTTAAAGAACCAATATTTGGTTTTGTATGCTATTGCTATTCACTACAAGCAGCATTCATCTCACCTAAGTCTACTCACCCAAAAAGTAAAAATTTAGGCTAGCCTACTTGTCTGGATTCACACTGTCTTCATTTCTAGAGGACAGTTCAACCTATCCCAAGAAAGTACATGGACTGGATAGGTGTGGGATATGCCTTCGCTGACTTTACAGGGAGTCTAGCTGCCTAGCTTGGGCTTAACTTTATGTTTTATGTTGCTGAAGTGATGTTCATTTGTAGTTTACACATCAAACTGGATGTGACAAAACCAGGCCCTGGACAATACAGATTGGGGTGCGGATCCGCCCGCTAACAGACAACCTCAACAGGAGAGACAAAAGCCATAAACAGGAGAAAGAATTGACACAGAAAGCCCTGTGCTATCTGGAGAGGAATGAATGGCGAAGAAGACGGACAAGGGGAGCAGCTACGTCACGGCAGTCAGAGATCCTTGAGCTAACTGCAGCCAAGCTCATTACAAACCAGGGGACTGGATGGCAGTGCCAGGCAGGTCAAGAGATGCAGAATGGTGCTAAAATATCTCTGTTGCCTCTAGGACCCAAGCTGGCAGCTTCTCACGGTGAGGCACAGTGCTGGGTGGTGGAGATACACCAGCTCACCCAGAGCTGCCTTCTGAATTTTTAGCCTGTGTTACTGCAGAGCACAGAGCTGACCTATAACATATTTTTAATTGTAGAGTTCAAAGCTGGAGGGAAAAGAGCAGCGGTATCTCCTTGAGTGATCAGAAAGTATTAAAGACTTTGCATAAGGAGAGGGGGAAAAAAAAAGAGACTTGAAAGGGATGGCAACTTGCCACTGGGTTACTCATGGGCAGTAATAACAAGTAGGCCCACAGGGATAAAACAGTGGCCACAGGGTGAAGTCTTGTCTTAGAAAGACTCTGCTTTACTCAGATGAGAGCCTCGGGGTCTGCCCCTCTTCTACACTGTGCAGCTTTTAGGCATATTCTTATTTCAATAAGGTATCATGGAAATGAACTGGAAATTAGTCAGTCTCATTCTTTCTTCTCAGCTCTCCCTGTTTCACAGTACAATGAACTGTGCAAATTCCCAAGGCAGACAAGTCTTCTCCTTGTTTTTTTTTTTTTTTTTGCTCCCTGGCAGTTATAAGCCTCTTAATTAGCTGGTGGCCACAGGCATACCACGGTTCCCGGAGGGCAGCTCCCCCAGCCACCATTTGGGAACACATACCCTGAAGGATGGAGCCTGTCTTCCCATCAGAAATCAGGGTGATTCTGATCCTGCCGAGACAAAAGCTCCTGATGCAATTTTTATGAGTGACTATGAATCCTGGGATTTCAGCCCTCAAGTGCAGGGTGATGTGGTTGAGTACTGACAATGAGATGATACACAGCTTTGGCCTTAAGTGAGATTTATGGCTAGGGCTGTTCATGATCCAAAGAGTTTACCACTGTCAAAAGAAAGAGAGAAAACAGGCTCTGTCCATTTTAAACAGTTGATTGTAGAGGTTGTTCTCTGTTGAATGGAGGTACAGGCATGGGATGTTCAAAATTTCCTTTCCTGGGTGCTCAAAACATCTCTGTTTAGATTGTGAGGTTTTGAGTCTAGAAGTCTGAAAAGCTCAGCTATATGTATACATGACATACCTACATGATATAAATATACATATAAATGTATACCTTTATCACATGAAAACATTCAGATAAAGACATCCCAGCTGCTCCAGATGCCTTTGATTTAACATAACATCTTGCATAAAAATAATGCTCCAGCACAGAGGTGGTGGTGCATCACAAATGAAGAGCTTGTATTAATCCCTCAATGCTGATCTCCCAGACAACGTATTTCAGTTTTTATTAGTACAGGTAGACAGGAACTTAAATTTGCAGAGGGTGATATGTTAAATATACTTTTTCTCTGGAAAAAAATTCAAGAGATAACAGACTTTTTGATGTGCCATATATGCTATTCGCCCACACTAGATCACTTTTTTTTTCTCAGTTCAAGTACAATTTAATGGGAAAATTCCTCAATTGTTAGATAATGATTTTGAATAAAAATGTGTTCAAGCCAGTTTGAATGTAAATGTTTGGTGTGTGAAAAAATGTACACTTTTGGTAAAATGAAGTACTCACAACTTTTGTATCTGTAGAGGAATGAGTACAGATGGATTTAATCTTAGTACTAGCCCTTTCACTTTGACACATCACTTACACCCTCTGTATAACAACAACCAGGAAATCTAGATACTACTAACGAGGAAATGCTAGCATCACTTTTCTAGCATTCCATGACAGGTGGCATAGAAAAATGTTTTCATTTAAAATACGATTTGCACCAGTTTCCTTTTGCACAAATCAGCTAAGTTCTCTAAGTGAGAAAAAACTTGGATTTTATTTTAACCAGATTCATAACCCTTGAATAAATTACTACCTTGTAACACTGTAAGAAATCAATCTCGTTCTGTGTCAACCAGCTGCTCATATACAGAGAGCTCCCTGTGCAAACACACTCCAGTGAAGTCGATGTCTACTTGCAGCGTGAAATCCAGAAGAGCCATGGGCTGGCAGTTGAGCACCCTTGTGCTTCAGAGAAACAATAATAAGAAAATGTTGTTGAATTTCTTGAGGTGTGTGGTGAATAACAGCACACAGTGCTGCTTTTCTTTGGGGAATATGACAAGATTCAGAGTTGCCTTGCCCCAGCAGAGAGATAATTGCTATAATTCATTAGAGAGGCTCATTTCCATTTTTCATTACTGGAGCAAAACTTTATAAACTGTGTTGAAGGGAACGGGAGCTTTTATTTCCTGAGGCTGCATATACAATCATTTTAATTCAAATAAACATTCGAAAGCCTATACTGGTCATTACATTTCCTGTCTTCTTCCTGTCATTTTGTAGTTTAATTTCTTCATCAACTTGCTCCTAGTTTTACATGCTCTTTCAATTTCTCTGTCTCGAGGCATACATTCTGTCTCGAATGAACTAAACTCAATCGCGGTGATAAGTTAGCACAGTTTCTACGGGCTCCTTTTTAGAATAATCTAGCCAACATCTAACATCAATCCTACATCATTTATGTTTCAGCTGTACAAAGAGAATACTTTCACACTGGGAATGACTTTAAACTATGTCCTATTTTAAGATAAGACTATTTATTTTCCCTCTGCCCTTGCCACATTTGCTGATCAAAGGCACTTACATCTAAACAAGTTTTGTTTCTTGCAGATGCTTTGCCTGTCTTATTTTATTCTACAGTACAACTGCTCATGAAGCTGGATTTATAACTCAGCTATGGTATGCATAGCTACAGCCTGTGATGGAAGAAACAAATGGTTTGAACTCCACTGCAGGTTCAAGAGGAAGGCAAAGCTGTGTCAAAAGACATACAAAAGGGAAAAAAAAAAAAAACAATGAAGAAGACCACAGGTTACATCATTAAAATCCAGGAGAACTTTACCATTGTGACTACAACTTCTTTAAGATTTGGCTTACAGTATGCAAGAAGACAAACTGAAAGCTGTTATTCAAACAGTAGAAATACAGAAGAACTGGAAAAGTGCAAAGCACCACAGTAATCAGTAGCCTGCTCTCAGAGCAACCCTTCTGCAGGTTTGTCTCTAACTGGGAGTGATCTCCTCCAGGACTCTTGCCTGGGCTATGCAGACCTACAGATGTGTTCCAGCTTCTGCAGTGTTATGCATCAAAACAAAGAGACACCTAGCTATGATTTTTTTTTCTCTTTTTTCAAGCTCCACATCAGAATGCAGTTCAGAACCACCCCAAACTGGAGTACTTAATTTTTCTGAACCTTTGAAATCTGTAAAATACAGCTGTGATAGGAGATTAGGTCAGAATCTTACGGTACTTAATTTATTTGCTTATTTCTGTTTCTAGTCCTGACCAAAACTGGATAAAGAAGAAACAGACAAGAATTATCTACCTTATTCATATCTCCTGCTTGCTTTTCAAACGAAATGCGATTTGATGGCCAAGAGCTGGGGTGGTCAGGATCCGAATGAATTTCTGACTCAAGTTCTTGGTGCAAAAGATATGTATTTTACAGTTCTTAGATTAACAGATCCTTCATCTTGTCAGAAACCCTAAAAAGGATTGTATCCTTAAAAATAAATAAGAGCAAATTCCCATGATTTTTTCAATGCATGAAATGTTTGAATTCAGTCAGGTGTGGGAGTAAAGGTAGAATCACTTTTTGTTTTATCTGAACTGGCTTACCCATCCTCCTTTTATGTTGATATCCTTCTTGGGTTCAATTATTTTCAGAAGATATAACTTGCCTCACATTATCCCACAGATGGCTTCCAGCCCTTTAAGAAATGTACTATGCAAGCCAAATCTCTGCCATGTTTACACTTCCTTTCAAAGTGGTTTTAGTAATTTTATCTCATTTTATTTTCCTACTTAGTAAAACCTGGCAAAATACCAAAAGAAAAATGTGCAGATAAGTGCTCTTCATGGAAACTAGATGGTTGCTTAGTACCTTCCCAAGCCAGACTAACCTTGGGCTTTCTGATTAGCTTGTTGAAATTCAAATTTGTTTGATGCCCGTGGATCCTTTCAGGATTAGCACCTCTTCTGATGAAGAGCAAAGTTAGCTCAAGCTGTCTTGTATGATGCACCCCAAAGGCTAAAAGCTGGTGATTCTTTTGGTGAAAAGCACCTCTTGGCTTTCATTCTGTATTCATAAGTGAGCTACCCAGGGCTCATGATTTTGGCCTCCCTCCTCTGAATTTGCAGTGCAGAGTAGCAGCGTACGCCCACGGCGGCAGCCAGCATGGCGTGCTCCGCGCTCAAAGCTGTTGTGTATCTTTACCAGGCTGCAGCGTTATGCTGCCATCCCTTATCATGTAGGCCACTATAGCCGGGGCATTAGGCACCTTCTTGCACTGGCCGTATCGTCATGTCCTTTCACACACAAAGCCTACAGGTAAATTAAAGACTGTACATATAGGAAAAAGAAAAATCTTTACTGCTTGCCTACTTTGGCTGCTGGGGATAGGAGACAAGAACAAACTTTGCATTCCCAAGCAAAGACCTCAAGAGCTTTGATGTTCCCTGAATGTGCACATGAGCATATAGCCAATTCCTAGAACCAAAATTCCTGATCACCTCGAACCTCCCTGCCTGCATACTCACAACACAGGGAAACCTGTTCAGGCCTCTCCGTACTTTCCCCCTCCTCCCCATGCTCCAGGACACCCTCAGTTGAAAATCCAGCACTGTTCTCTGTATCACTTTCTTGGTTGCTGTCACACTCCATGAAACAAGTTTTTTGCTAGTCTAGCATGGGTCCCCACATCGGCCTGTGAAAATCATGTTACCTTTCTCATTCACAAATCACCACCCAGCCATAGACATGTACTGTAAAAGAAAGTGAGGGTAGGTTTCTGGAAGTTATAAGTGATGGCATATGAAATAGAATTAGGACAACTGGATTTTCTTACGCTGGGATGACCCCCATAAGACTGAATAGAGAATATAGAGCAAATTGGATAATGTAGTCACATAAGGAGTGGAGTAAACCATATGGAATATCAGAATCTTATTTAAATAAGCATACTTTCTAAACCAGAAAAACATTTAAATATTAGCAATAAAAATTTAAAACACTCTTTGCTCTGCCTCGTCTCCTCATTTTCCTCTGTAAATCTTTTATACCAACATATTATGCCAACGATTTCTGTCTGACACACCCTTTCCCTATTCACCTCTAGCTGAACTTCAATCTGACTTCTAACAGCTGCCTAAAGATCCATAGTTGGGATTCTTTGCTCTGTCTGGTTTCTGATAACAGGCAAAGCTTGATTAACTTATCCTGATAAGTTACTATGGCAACTTCTGCCAGTGCAGTGAGAATGAAGCATTCACAGGTATGTTCTTATCACTTGCACATTTCCCCTGACTGTGCAATTTAATCCATTAAAATTAAATGGTGAAGTTTGCAAATGAAGACTGAGCCTCGGAATTCTTGCTGGAAATTTGTCATTAGCCTGGATTATACTGTGAGTATTTATTTCTTTGTTAGAAAACACTTCAGCAAGCCAACAGCTAGTGGAATAAGGTGTCAGAACCAGATAACATTGCATTCAGAGGTGCAATAAATCCTAAAGAGAACCCTAGTGTTGATAATCCTGTTATTTGTCAGTATTAATAGTGAAAAATGACAAAAAAATCCTGGCTAGTTTAGGGCATGGCTACCTGAACAACTGCAAAGCAAACTTGGAGTTTCTAAGCATAAGACACTCTAGTGCTTCAAATGGGGAAAAAATACGTAGGTGTGGGTCTAAACTCAGCTGCGTGGTCAACATGCATCAGCTGAGCCCTTCCTAGAAGCCCAGTAAGTTCACTTGCATTTGCTGGAGAGCTTCCAGAGTGCGTGTGGGCAGCTGCTAGGGTGCAAAGTTCAGCAACTTGCTCGTGTCCTTAGCGTCCACTGAGTACTAGCAGGGTACGGCTTATGTCCCGGAGTAAGAGGGCAGCCTTGGTCATTTGGTCCAGGAGGCCAGAGTTAAATTTTTAGCTGGTTATAAGACACAGAAATATCTTGGTCACATCTTCTTTCTTACTATGATGCGCTTTTAATCTCTGTTTTCTCCCTGGTAAAGTGAAGAACTGAGAGAGGCAAAAGAATGTTTTAGCATGGAGATCAGTGGCCTTGAAGTGATTATGGTGCCTTTGCCGTGGGGAGACATTAAGGAACAAACGACATTGAAGAATATGTCCCTATATATCATTAACTATTTTCCAGGTTTCTGAAAGTGTTTGCCAGCCATGTTATTTCACATTTTAGCACAGAAATAAATCAGTATTACAACCTGTGGGAAATAGGATTTTTTAAAAAGTGCTTCCACAACTAGCTTGAGAATTCCAGGGGTTTTGTCCCAGGACATTACCAACTCAATTAGCAGCTGGTCACATTCCTGAGTAAGCTGCTGCACGTTTCACAGGCAGTATTTTTTCTCCCATCAACCCCTCTCCTATCTGTCTACATCCAGCTGATTTAATTACAAAAGACGTTTTTAAGGGACTCGGTTTTCCCGCACTGATTTTTATCAAGCAGGGGATGACTTGATGAAAAGTGTGATGACACCGGGCCTCTCTCTGCAGGCGACTAAGTATTTGGAGTAGTAATATGGGGGCATTTTCCATCCAACAGCAAAGGTCTTTACCTGGGTGAACTCAGACTGGCCTGGGAACAAGGAACTGTGCTAGTACGTGAGTGGCCTTTGTGACAGCCAGGTGGGATTCAAGCCAGGACCTGTCCTCCTCTTTCCCAACAAGGTAGGCATCGCAAGCCGGGAGAGACAGCTTGCAGATGAAGCCAGCCATGGTTTCCCTGTCCTGCCACTACTTGAGAAAGTGCTCTATACCTCATGAAAAGAAGGGTATTCACAATCTCCAGCAGACCTGTACCCTGGACAGCATTGCTCCTTTACTACTCTGCACTTGGAGGTGTAATCTGAACTGAATTGCCTGAGCAAAGTGACAAGAGGAAGACTACATCAACTTTCTCCTCTCTTCCTTGTGGGGCAAACAGATTACTGATTCAGACTTTGTTAACTTGGATATTATGAAGATCATGCTTTGCAGAAACAGGTGATTAATTCTTCTAGGTCACTCCATTCCCATAGTGCAAATGCATGGTTAGAAAATTGTATAGAGACAATAAACAATGACTGCAAACCCTGCATCTTCTGCCTCAGAAGAAAAGAACAACTGAAAAGAAGATCTCATTAAGGTATTCAAGACAGGAACATATTTTTAATACGTGTTCAATGCCTAGCACAGGGTGACCCCTTGTTGCCAAAACAAATGAAGTAGAAATACCGTCAAGGTGTATGATAGTAATTTCACAGTCTATCCAGGTTTGTAGACCGTGAGCTCCTTAAGAAAGAGTCTGAGAATTAAATTAATCTCATGGGACACCAGCATCCATGTCCGAGCTATGAACTCTTCTTCTGTAGTCAATAGTGAGAAACAGGAACTGAAGGGTGCAAGTGTGTCTTAATCCAGTAGAGATTTTAGAAGTAACTCAGATCAACTGTGCCCTGAAAGGGCCTATTTCTTTCAGTTGACAGTAAAGGATACATTATTTACCTAGCTCTAGGGTTAGATACCTCCATTTAGTCAACTAGTTTTCATCTGAATGAATGAATAACAGCTGAAAGGATTTTTATATACATATTAAGATTATAGATGTTCTCTGATTTTTAAGCTCATTAATGTTCATTGAAAGATCATGAAAAAAGGAAGTTTCTTTCAGGTTCATTTATTATGCACTGATTTTTTTTTTCTATAAGTGATCACTGCTTTTTTCAGCGTAACAGAGGCATTCCTGTTATTTCTGCATATATATCACACTTCTAATATATAAGCACTGTAGGTATGTTATATTAAAAAAGGCAATGCACTTCAAGCAATTAGCTTTCTACTTTAGTCACTGTAGCAGTTATTTAGGTAACACAATTATTATTATTTACAGGAAATTTTTATGAGCTTGAATGTTTAAGAAGAAAAACACTTTTCATTCCGATCTGTTTTCATTTGGGTTCCTATATAATATTTATGCTGTCCAAATATATAACGGGAAAGCAAAATTCCCAGCACTTTAAAGCAAAGGCAATGTGATTGGCTCCCATACGAACGAATAGCAATGTCAGCTGTCCATCAGGCTCTGGCAGTGAGTTAGTCTTGCCTGAATGTAAAAGTTCTCAGTGTGGGTGTTGACATGTGAGCTGGATGTCCAAGCCCCACTGCAGACAGTGGAGTCCTGGAGTGGGATTCAGTTGCCTGCACACAGGTATCCACTGCCTTTAGAGGCCTTTCCGCTCTTCCACAGGCCAGTACAGATCTCCACAGGTCCTGCACCATATCAGAGACCCTCATGTAAAGGCCCTAAATGCCTCTTCTCTCTTGACAGTCTGTTGACTGCTTGGTCAGTGGAGTCTAGGGAGTTATTCAGGTGGCCAGCTGCCTAATTTTGGTCTAATTTAGGATCTTTTGAGTAGCTCCTAGATCCCTCATTCAATACAGAAATAAATCAGTCTAACGGCATTTTGGACTCCTCTGGAGCATCCAGAAGAACTCCTGTAAGGCCCTTATCACATCTGTTAGCTCCTTGTAGATGTCTAGAGAATACAGAGCATCTCACTTAGCATGAGTCATTTGTGTTTCAGCAAGTTAATTCTGCCTGTTATTGACCACCTTTCCATTTCTACCATGTCAGATTAATAAACTTGGCTCCGCATAGCACCTGGACTTTAAACATTGAATAAGACACAGTGAATTCCACTTCTTATATAACAGAAATTACATGTACATGACATACATTCAGTGCAGAAGAAGCAAACCCCAAGAAAACCAACAAAGACATGTAGATGAAGGTCATTTATAATTGCTGCCACTGGATTGCAAAGCCACGAGAACATGGTGAACTTGTAAGCGTCTACTCTGTCCTCAGTAAATCATACACCTAAGTCCTAAATTCTAATAGCTTCAGTCATGTTCACTTTGGTAGGGCTATCTGTGGAGAAGTCAGGTATTGACTGCTCAGCAGGGCTTCACCTAACTCAGCTCTAGCCCTCTGTAAGCTAAATATCTTGTCAAGCCTCAAGTTCTTCGTAGTAGACAGAGAAACATTGGCGCTTCCAGGGAGCTATTAATATGAACTCTGGCAGATGTCTACATTAGACTGTGGGAATTACGCTCTGAAAATGCCTGTGTTTTAAACCAGCTGTGGAGGGAGTCCATACTACTAACTTCTACTCCTGTAGCTGGAATTCTCTGTTACTGTGTACCTCAGTACATGCCAGTGTCCGGAGTGGGATCTGCTGAAGAATCTTGCAGATGTTCTCCTATTTTCCATGGTGACTAAGTATCTGGAGTGGTAATATGGGGGCTATGTGTTTTTCCCTAGTGTGAAGCTGCGATGCTTGTAGGACCTTCACCTAGACCTAGGATCCAAAAAGTGCTGCTGGGTCTGCCAGCAGATGCACAACCTTAGACTACTCCTTAGTTGATGACGGATAAAATTATATAGAATGAATCCTTTCCTTCTCCCTTCCCCAGTATTATTAAAGATCTTGGCTTTCCCATCACTGAATATCTGTAACTAGCCACTCAAGCTTTGCTGTTTACTGGCGGCTGCATTATAGAAGTGTCCTGTAATGCTGTCCCAACACCTAGATTGATACATTGATATGATTGGGAGATGGGAAATAAAAGCAGGAGGAAACTATAGGAAATCTTTCAAAATGTAAAATATTTGTTTTTGACTGAAGAAAGTTCACAAAAGGGTCACTATTTGTATCAAGGTAAACCTTTTTAGTCCTTGTATTTTACCTCCCCTCTAACTACTAGTAATACACATAAAAGTCCATAAAGTGTCAATTTCTGTCTGTTACAACGAAAGAAAAATGTATGAGATGCTTGGCTTGGGAAATCAGTTTTCAGTCTGCTGCAACCTACTATTTGTTATAAGTGGAGTCCTGCATTGCACACTCCTGTTATGAGTTCACAATATATCTGTGTGCTGCAGTCTAGCAAAATAAAAACAACTGCAAAAGGCTGGAGAAAACTAATTGCCAGTAAAGTATAACATATATTTTTCTTTGGAGAGTGAGAATCACCATTTGCAATTAATTCAGAAATTACCCAAAACTTTAATTTCTCTATTGGTATCCACACTTGTACAAAACTAACTGTTGCTGAAAAGACATCTTATGGTCTGTAATCACAAAAGGACCCTCTAATTCTCTAGTGGTAAATGAACAGGTGATATATTACAAAATCTATTTTTTTTTATGGAAGCTTAGAACTTGTTGGTTGTCCTCATACTAACAATGCAAGAATTCATCACAGTGTAACACCTTCCAGGCAGGCGGTCATCATTGTTCCTGTCATGTTACTTGGAACCATCTAAATGAGCATGGTCTATGCACTGCAAGTGGGGACACACGCCCTGCTGCCAATTTCTAAACCTTATTTTTTCTTTTAATATCATGTCAAAATACTAAAATGCAGAGGATATTTATGTAGTCACTGTCTTTCTTTAGCATTAACAAGAACATTAAGAATTCACTTTTCCTTCTGCACAGATTCAAGCCCAAACACGTGAAATGTGATCTTTCAGCTGAAAGAGCACTGCTGATGTATTTCCTGCTTAGATTCATCTTCCAGAGGCTGACAAAACAAACTTTCTGTGTATTGGAAAAAAACTCTTGTCCTTACTGAGTAGAGGCTGAAACATCAAATGGAAGCATGTGGATTTTAATCCAGATTTAAAAGGGGGAATTGCCATTGAATAAAACTTGTGCAGCCTCTGGAATGAACTATTTTTGTTGGAGCTGAGCGATCCTTCTAGGTACATGATGACACCATGAAAATGAGTATGGTTAGAAGTATGATTAGAAGTATCTATCAATATATTTTATAGGCCAAAATCTCCTTTGTGTGCATTTGATTCATAGACCCCAACTCCAAAGTCCAGCATTACAGTTACATTTAGAAATCTATAAATTGGATGTCTGAGCTAATCATCCAGATTCTCTTCATACTCAGTGGAGAGAAATGGATAATTCAGAGGGTAATTCAGGTTCTTGTCATCTCCAAATGAGTATCTTAAGCAAGGTCTGGACGTGCCTAATTCTCTCCACTGATTAATAAAGGAATGAGGTGATAGGTCAGACTTTGATAGCAACATTAGAAACAAGAAAAAATAGGGCAAATAAATCCCACTTTATCTTTGTCTAGTTTGATATGGCACAGATCCGCAAACTTTAGCCTACTCATTTTGCTTTTTAAAATCCTAATATCCAAGCTCAGGAATCACATAATTTCTCAGTGTACAACAACTGAAGACCCATGACTATGCCATTTCTTCATCTTAATATGCGCAGACAAAGCTAGTAATTGTAGAATCATATAATAGTTTGGGTTGGAAGGGATCTTTAAAGGTCATCTAGTCCAACCCCCCTGCAAGAAGCAGGGACATCCCTGACTAGATCAGGTTGCTCAGAGCCTCATCCAGCCTGGCCTTGAACGTTTCCAGGGATGGGGCATCTACCACCTTTTTGGGCAACCTGTTCCAGTGTTCACCACCCTCAGTGTAAAAAATTTTTTCCTAATGTCCAGTCTGAATCTACCTCCCTTTAGTTTAAAACCATTATCCCTCATCCTATCACAACAGGCCCTGCTAAAGAGTTTCTCCCTGTCTTTCCTATAAGCCCCCTTTAGGTACTGGAAGGCTGCTATAAGGTCTCCCTGGAGCCTCTTCTTCTCCAGGCTGAACAGCTCCAACTCTCTCAGCCTATCCTCATAGGAGAGGAGCTCCATGAGTGGATTCCATCATGAGTGGATTCTGCATACACATTTTGTATTTCACATCTCTCTAACAGGGATATATACTACTGTTCATACCCCTAAGACATTCCTGGAAATGAGATGATGACTCTCTCTGGGTCTTCACACCCATCAGTTAAAGGAAGTTCAACCAGTACTAACAAGTACATTTTTAGAAGATGTTCAAGCAGGCACTGTGTTCAATGAGATAGGCAACACATCACTATTCAGGCAAGGCAGACACTGGATGGTAATCAAGACTGTGCTTTTTTTTTTACACTTAATTAAGATAGAGAGCTGTCTTTCCTGTTACTGCTGGAAAATGGTCTTTCCTTGCTCATACTAAGCAGGGTTTGAACAGCAGGCAGACCCATACCACCTGAAGACAGAGGCAACCAGAGTAATAAAGCTCATTCTTAGTAACTGCCTCACGCGCATTAGGAATGCAATGCATCAAATACCGCAGCATGCAGAATCGTTCAGCTGGGGGATGGAATAATATCGCTGTTTTTAAAAACAGGACTCTGGCAGGTCTGCCAGGAGGGTTCTGACAGCCACCATAAGTCATCTGCCTTTGCCACCTGAAACTAGTATTAACCATGAGGGAAAAAGTGATTGCACAGACTTAAACTTCCTTAGATATTGCTGTGACACAGAAACTGAGAATAAACAAAACCTGACACTAAGCAAACATCTGTTTTTGGAGAACCAAGCAAAACCTAAATCTGACACCAAATGACCACAACAAATGCTGTAAAATATATTTATTCATTGTGCACATTGTATCCAGACAGCTAATAAGAAACAAGACTCTCTTTAAACATGCAAACCCGAAAACTGGAGGAGCTGTACACCTTATGTTCTACAGGAGTTATGTGCTGATTAACATCACACAGGGTGAAACGGAGTGTCCAACAGCACAGCATCTAAGGGTTTGAGGAGAGTAGCCTGTGGGAAGTCAACAGGATTCTAAAACATATGCATGAGCCTGTCATCTTCACTTTTAAGAGTGTGGCAAATACCTTCCGAGCTATGAGGCCTTTTACAGGCTCATTGTTTGTATCTTCTCCTATGGCCTCTGTACGCAGAAGGTGTTTGAAAAATTGTCAGTATTTTAAACCCTCTAAGAGTTATACCTACTGGATTTTATTATAGGGCCTCTTGAGAAATAAAATGTTGAGAATAAACATCCTATCTCAGGAAAATTGTGCTATCATTGCATATATTTAACATTTCTAGACTCTGGACTAAAGGGATTCTAACAAAACTGAAACATGAACTCCACTTTCAGGAGTGCCCCAGAGGATTTCCTGGGCAATTCAGATCAATATCTTAATAGTATACTGTTCTGTTAATTTTAGTCTTTTTTAGCTAAAATGCAAAGCAGATTAATTTTTTTTTTAAATCATATTTTCTACTTCATGTAGTTTTGGAGCTCTGGGAAGGAATTGTTCACAACAGATTTGTTAGGTTACTATTGCAATTTTTTTTTATTGTAACAAAAATCATTACGCAATGGAATAAAAAAACCCATTAAAAATATGACTGAATTGACACTTAAAATACATCCCACTCTATTCCTAAAAAAAGTTTTTTCAGGATCTTTTGCTCATGGAAATGGAGACTTTATTTACTCATATTTTAAGGAAAGCAGGAGGGAAGATAAAAGAACATTTTCCTACAAAGTGTGACATAATATATTCCCCTCCTCAGGGTAAAGAGCATGAAGGGTTTTCTTTTGCAGACTGATGCACGCTCATCCACTTATCTATGCAGCCACTATACTGTAGTTGAATGTAAATCATTCGCAAAATGCCATGGCCAATTTCTCAGTTGCCTATCTCAGTAGTATGCATGTGCATTATGCATTATACAGTTAATAGTGCATCAGCTCCCTTATGGAAAATGAAGAAAGCTTCCCTGTTCTCCTGAGAGAAAATGTGGAATTATTTTACACACGTCCAGCCAGGTCAGGCTGCAGCACGTTCTCGGGAGAAATTTGGGCCAAATTAAGGCAGCACTGTGCTGTACGGTGATGCGGTGGATACAGAGGTACTTGAGGCAGCTCAAATGCAGGAGGTAGTACGTCTATATCAGCACGGTACTCTCTGTAGACTGATTAGTCCTGCTAAGAAGCAGGATATAATAGTCCAAGATAAATGCTTTGGCGTACTTCACAAGTGAGATGATGCAGATCTGCGCGGTGCTGTGCTCCTGCCTTTCCCTTGGGCTGCGCTGAACCCTGCTGAGATGGCCTTCTCTCTGAAAAGCAGGGACCTCTAACATTTACAAAGCTTAAAAAGCTGGAAAGCCTAAGGGAACTTACTTTATCAAACTCCTCTGGAGGAGCTCAGTGTTTTTTTCAAGACTGGATGGCAAGACAGGGTCAATCCTAGGGAGAGAGCCCAGGAGCCCTGGGAGCTTGCTTCCCTTGCTCCAGTGCTATCTCAAGGCACAGGTCCCAGAGCCAAATGCCACCGCAGTGTCTGCATTGCTGCACATGAATCTGTGGGGTCTGAGACCATGGGGATCCTTATGCCAGCTTTTAGCTCTCTGAGGGAATACATACACTCCTTTCCGAGCATGAGGCATAATTCTTGAAGTGGGAGAAAAATACTGGAAGGGAACATGCTCTGAGCATTGGGAAGAATTAAATCAGCCAGAATGCAAAATTTCAGAAAGAACTGCTATCATTTTAGCCTACAAGACACACACAAAGTAAAGATGGTGAAGATGAAACTTAAAGAAGTGTTTTGCCCAGCATTGTACAAAGACAAATGGGAATGAAGGTGAAGAATAAGAATACCAAAGCTTACACCATGTTGCATTGTCCTCCAGATAGTCCTCTGGGAAGCAAAAGGGAAACAGATTCAGGGAACAGAAAAACAAAACAAAACAAAATAAACCACAGGTTATACCAAACAGGCAACCACAGAGAAGATAACGAGTCTTTATAAGCAGTTGTTTTTAAATGAGAAATCTTAGATCATGCTCTACAGAAGCAGCTGAGCTCAGCGGTTAAAATTATTTAATTTCTGACAGTATTTATCTTACTGAACTTCAGGTATAATTGCTAGATGCCTAGACTAAAGTTGTCACTTCTGGGCACTTTGTAATAGAGGGATATGGAATGATTTATCTGAGCTGCTTAAACCTATACTTTAGGATGAGACGAGTCATGCTTTAGAAATACTTGGTCTCAATTCAATGGCCTAAACCTATGTTTAGACAACTGAACAAAGACTTTTATTTCTCTCTGTTAACAGTAAAAACTACAGTCACCTAGACTTCAAATCTAGATAGCTGGTTATAGCTATCTACACTATGGATCTCTAGGTTGAATCAGAAAAGTCCTCATTTTTGCTCCTGTTATAGTCAGTAGAGAAATAGGGTGGAATCCAGTTACCTAAATATAGGCATAGAAAGTGAATTTAGTAGCTCTGGGGTATTCCATCTTACTTCCAGCCAGGTCTCCTGTAACTTTGCTTTCACGTTTGGACATCTTGAAGACCATAAGCATCTCAAATAGCATCAGGTGACTATGTTTATGTAGCTGAATTTCATCGAGAGGGACCTGCAGAGAACAGCTGGGGCTCAGTTCTGTTCTCCAAGTTGGACACCACTTAGCAGGCCTCCTCTAGGGTGTTATACCCGGCCTCCAACTGCCAGTCCAGGGGGGCATGAGCATCCCAAATTACTGTCCTATCTGCCAGCTCAGTCAGATGTCTTAGGTACTCCGCGGCATCTCAGTGTTGCCTATTTGCATCTGGGTATTTCAGTTGAGCCTTTCATTTCCCAGTCTGTGGGAGGTGTCTGTGACAGATGGGGTGAATCGCTCTCCAAAGATGTGTGTCTCTCTCCATTGACTTCAGAAGGAGCCTGACTTCTAGGTCCTGTGCTGTGAAGACATGATTGAATTGCCTGAGCATAGGTATCTTGAATTGCTTGAGATGCTGCAGCACATTCTACCCAGCTTCCCACTGCTGCTCCAGAAGTATATTGGTCTCCTCTAGTCCTGTGCTGTATCTACTGGCTCCATGTCTCAGATACTCTGGGATGTCTCAGATGGTGCTTTACATCCGTGCTTAGACAACTCTTTCAAGCTCTGCATAACTTCCTAAAGACACCTGATGCATTTTTAAACAAGTTTTACCACTGCTTTTGGGGGATATTTAATTTTTTTTCACATTTCTCACAATTTATTTTGATGTAGTTCTTATTAGTAAGCCTTACTGGTTACAGCTATGACAATAACACAGGGAAACCACTTTCACTTCTCTTGGAATGGAGTGGCTGGATTAATCACACAAGTTCAGGCAAGGATGAAGGAGCACTTTCTCAGACGGGTTCAACACTCGGTGATTTCAGTGTAGGCTTCTTATATGGGCTGCTTTGTGCAACATACCTGATAAAATACGCTCAACTGAATTAAGTTTATAAATGGGGATATGAGCAGGAGTTAAAAAAAATTATTCAGCTATGCTACATGTTTGTATAAGATTGAGGTGCAGAGGAAATATTTTCTAAACTTGGTTCCTTCTGAGGACATGCTGTCAAAGACAGATGAAAGCAGAATTGTTTGTCACTTCTTTTGAAGTTTACATAGCCGCATGTTTGGACTTTGTGATGACAGTTTAAAATTAAGTGGTCTGGCAGCGTTTTATGAATACAAACTCCAGAACAGATTTCTAAAAGCACTAATGAAAGACTGAAGAGTCAGCTGACCCACAAGGAAAGATTTGTTTCTTATATCTATAATAATCAAAAGGGGCTTGAACTGCTTGACAGTGCTGTCAAAATACCAGTATTATTGCAGGTTTGTATTAAGCAAGCAATGGAAAATGATCAGTGTGCAGACTGGAAAACTGCTGGGAGTGGGGTCCTCCTTATGTCCTGTTAGCATTGCAAGGGTGAGGAGGATCTAACTGAAGCTGGTCCTCCAGGCTCTGTCTATAGTTAATGAAGAGAGATACGTGATTCAGAGAATGATTCAGCACATTGAACACTGAAGATCTCATGCAGGCAGCTTGAATGGTGTTCCTGGCGAGGCAGGAGTGCAGCATTTATATCCTTCTGGATATAATTACCCAAATTGGTGTGAGATGCAGGCAGTGACCTTTCCTAAGTGCTGCTAAGGGATTATAGCTCTGACACAAGGCCTTCTGCTCTAATCCACATAAACAGTCCTTCCTTGCTCCAGCTGAGGTCAGTGGCCATCTCTAACATGAGGGATTGTTGGTCTCAGCCCAAAAGGAGATAACTTGTGCATCACTGCCATTTGGAGATGGATTTGATACCAACACTCATCACCAACAGGCCATGAATAGTTATTGTTTTAAATATGAGCAGCAAGAAAAACAAATAGGTATTTGGCTCTAATGCTTTTTAAAGTAACAGTAGCGATGCTAAGCTCCTTGTTTTTTTTTCTGAAATAATGTGTGAACAAACCTAGCTAAATCATATGGAGACAAGCTCCCTTTTGAAAGTCTACAAGTTATTATGAGTTATAAAGGATTGTCTGCATTGGCAATTTTCATTAGTTAGAGCCTTTAAAGGCCAGCAGCATATGACATATTTCTGGTTTATTCAGGATGCTGCTCAGTATTTTGCAAGTTTGTAGTTTAAACAAGATATGAATGTGTTTAGAAGTATTCTTCTTATGTGAATATGAAATGTCCCTTAAACCTGTCTTTTCATTGCAAAAAAATACTTGAACTGTTCTTACAACATAAGAGTAATCCAAGCTGAACTATGCTACCAGCCTTCCTTCTTATCCTCTTCCTCCCACTACCTCTGTGTGTAACCTTTAACTTTGATGGAGCATGACTGAAACCTACAGGCTTTGGTGACCTTTGACTTCACCTTGGCCAATTCTAGATTAAAATCCAGGCCTCTGCACTGAGCGATGCACAATGGCTGGTTCTTTGAATCAAAAGCAGAAAGATAAAATTAAAATAAGGATTGAGTATTACCAGCCAGATTTTTAGCCTGAGATGCTACACTGAATCTGCTGTGTTAGAAAGACCTACGTCTACAATGGAGGTAAACATCTTATTTTCTGCTTCTCCTTTTGGATAACCAGGCTGCACTATTTCCAGAAGAACAGAGAACTAACACATTGCTTTTTGCTGCAGGGTAGTCCCATGTCTTGACTAGAAGACTATGTTATTTTCCAGTTGAATTGCCATGAAGATTGACAGAATACAGCAGATGGATAGAATACAGCATAGACAGAGGCAATTGGTAAGTCTTGGCACTGTGGAAGACAGCTGTGATCATCAGAGGAATTTGCAGAATGATGGTATCAAGGAGATACCCAGGTCCTTTTCTGAATTGGTGTATTTGGGTTCCTGCTCAGCTATATAAGCTGCATATCAGAGAAACGTCTAGACAACTTAGGCTTGTGATCAGAACTGTAGCAAGACATTTTGGTGTTTTTGTGCAGCCAGCACCTGCAGGAGTGCCGGTCACCAAAACCTCATACCCCAGCTAACAGTGGCTGTTCCCAGCCAAGCTCTCCTCTCCCCTCCCTCTTGCTACAGCCCTGAGCACAATTCTTTTCTGTAAGACACGCCAACGCTGTGCTGCAAGTGTTCAGCAATAAGCTCGGCAAGCGGAAGGTATGAGATCCAGTCTGTTTGGATTCAGATGCTTTACAACTCTTCAATTTAGCTCATTGGCTTTACCTCAAGATGATTGCTGAGGCAGTATTAACAGCTATAATAATTAGCCCACTATAAATCTATAGATGTATAAATAGCAAGAGTATTGAAGTCTGAAATGTGAATCCAATGACTGGTAGTAAAGAGAATAATCTTATGTTAAAGTCTTGTTTTCAAAACGATTGCATAAATAAAGCAAGATTAATGATCACTGAAGTTTTAGCTGATAAAAGTCAATTTTTGAGATGGATGGAAATAAAGTAGTGGTAATTTTATAATTAAGTAAAGAAGTGGAACAAATTGATGTGCCTTTGCAAGAGTATATGTTAAAGAACTAGCTGCTAAAAATTGCTCTAATACATAAAAGCATTTTAAATAAAATAAAAAAATATTGCTGTAGATTACTTTTCAAAGAGAATTTATACTGCAAAGCACCTGTCATGACTCATCTGTTTCTTAGCCTGCAGAAAAGAGCTTATTGTCTTCTAACGTTTCTAATACATAAAACCTGAGTCATATTGTTCTCCTACAATGCAATTCTGTACCATCTCCAATGGAGAAAAAAAAGATTTACTGAATGCTGGAATAGCTGGCATAGAAAAACTATATAAACTGACTATGAAATTATTAAGAAAAATTGTCAGGAGATTATAACTCTTCTACTATATTACCAAGCCATTTCTACTAATTTGAAAATGGAATATATTCTGCCTTACCAGCCTATCCAAACTTGTACCAGCAGCAGTTGTAGGTTGCTCCTCTGGGTTATATGGTCTAAACCGAGTATTAAAGTTTTCAGGGACAGAACGGGAAGATCTCAGGGCAGGTGCTGGTTTAGGTTGGCCACATCCTTGGAAAACCTGAAAGAGACATTGTAGGTTATATGACAATCATAGAAAAAGGGAAGATAGGATTTTACAGTCTGTTTATTATCTCTTTCATATATTTGAAACCAGCTTTGACTGAAATTTTGATAATAGTGCATTGAGCATTTGCCCTGCATTAAAACTCAAATTAAAAATTAAGCATTATAAATGACTCAGTGAAGGTATAAAAACATATAGAGACCTTAAGAAAATCTTAATTTAGGAAGGTGATTATTCTAATTAGTTAACATCTGAGAGCATCTTAATTGCTATCTTTCCAGACAGAGATATGAGCTAAAGGAAGTCCTTTGTGGCAGGACTTAGTCGGTAATTGTTTTAGTTTTTGATAAAATGTGGTATTTACCCAGAATCACAGCTCATTCATAATCCCTGCCCACATCCCTTCCTACCTGGTAATTTTGTTCGTAGTCTCAGAGAAAAAGGTCAATGATTAAATAGTCTTATAACTGGATTACTTTCTTATTCCCTAGCAAGTCTCTTCCCTGAAGAGGGGTGAGTGGGCAATAGCGAGAATTACTTTCTGCTAGTGTGTTTATTCTCTAGGTATAAAAAAATAATGTTCAGGGTTATGAAATTTTTCATATACTTCCATTTCAAAAAAAGTTTGAGTAGCATATCTTGTGGATACTAAAGTACACAGAGGATACTTTTGACTACTAGATATCAAGTATATATCCCAGAGGAACTCTCACAGAAGTTGCTCAGTTGAAAGGGGGTAGGATATTCACAGAGTTAAATCTTTCAAGTGCTCTGATGAAGTAGGAGGCTAGCGTTTGCCTTCATACCAACTTTTTCAGTTCTGGAATCATCTTTCTTCTTTGTGACCATTATATTTTGGCTACTTCAACATTTTGCCTCCATTTGGAAAAAAAAAAGAAAGTAAATGTCAAAATGTCTTGTAAGATACATTTTACAAAACCCTAATGCCAGGGTTCAGACAAACTATCTGTCTGAATCAGCTCTGTGGGGGTAAAAAGTCTTATGTGTGGGCTGTGTTTTGTTTGTAGGAACAGATTATTCCGTTTCATGTGGCAAATAAGATAACAGCTGTGTTGTGAGCCAGCGATCAAAAAGACTCATGTTTCATTTTCAGGCTTTTGGATTTTCTGCCTTGAGTGGTTCCCTCTGAAGTAGCTATGGATGTTGTGACTTTGGGTGCATTCAGGATACATTACAATTGGCTCAATTGGCTCTTAGTTAGATTTGCTGATGTTAATTTAAAGGCCCTGAATGATTAAAAATTTGCTGAAAGAAACTGATTCATTAAATTCACTAAATTTATGTCCAATTATCAGGTCTGTTTTGGCTCAAAGTCCAGCAATTCAGCTGTTGTATGGCCATGGGGATTTTCAATTTATGTTATGGAATACTGCTTGGTCTGGTTTGAGAATATCTGTAAGACTTTTTAATAGTTTCTAGCCTCCCTAGTCATGAGGAATGTTGGACAAAAAAATTTGTTTAATCAAATGGGAAAGATTATTTTAGCTTGTAAAGTTCTAAATTTTTCAGCAGGAAAGAATCTTATTTTTCCTCTATGATGAAAATTTGACTAAAATTAATGTTCAGTATTTATACATGATTGTGTATGATACTGTAAATTTTAAAGGACCAAATATATATGTTGGGAGCATCAGATATACTTACAAAATTTTACTTATATTTCTTTTGACTGAAGATAAATTATGTGCAGAAAACATAACAATTTATTTAGATATCTATGAAATCCCATTTAGTCAATGAAGCAATTAGGTATTTTCTTACAAAGACAAATGACAATTATCCAAAATATGCAACTTAACTCTCAGGGGAAAGGAAAGTGAGGGTACTGAATCTTCTCCTTAAGGTTTACAGTGTGTGACTGCTAGGCTACTTGTACAACCATGTGGTAACTGAGAGTCTACATAATTTATATTTCATTTTTCTTATGACAAACTAAAAAAAAAAACCCCAACATAGACTTTGTCGCATTTAGCTTCATACAGTAGTTGTAGCAATGAGTTTTATATGAACAAATTACATACAGTCAGACATAATAGAGATGGAAATTAGATAGCAATTTCTACCTCACAGAAGAAGAAATAATTAAAATGACCTGATAGAAATGCAGTAAGGATACAAGATTCAGTAACTGATTTTTGGGTGCAAAAGAGACATTTTCTATTTTGTGTCCAAGTATTAACTGAGAAAACATAAAATGTAAAGACGATACCTGAAATTAACAAATGCTTCCTAAGAAGCAGCACATGAAATACTTTCTTCACAATGCTAGTCAGAGATACTGAGCAATTTCTGGAAAAATATGCAAGTGTTTCATTAGGCATGCATGTGAATTGGCAGCAATAAGCCACTCTCTTAAAAAAAATGCATTTTATATAGAATTGGTGTAGGCCATTTCATCTAAATTTAGAGAAGGGGTTTAATTTGAAATTAAGAAACCTAAATTTAGATGTGTACATATAGGCATCTATATTTAAGCTAAACATCTAAGCTCCCATTTTAGACAGTGGAGATCAAAATTTCCCTTCAGTCGCTCTCACATCAGCATCTATAGTTTGTGATATCCTGGGATATCTGAGGCATCTGTTAAGACTGTCTTAACACAAGATCATTCCTCCTTGAACTGCAGCTAAAGCTCAAACGGGATATCCTACAGTGTCACAAAGAGCACCAGACCCTATGGTCAGGGATGTGAACCAAGCCAGGAGATCAAGTCAATAGAGCCAGTGAAGCTGGCTAGATGGAGGTATCTATGTCAGGACTGGAAAGCAGGTACTGTAAAAAAAGAGTCCTTTTCCCAGGAGAACTTGAGGTTTTGAATCCCAGCACATAGAGTTTGTTCTCTGTGAAGCCTTGAGTCATACTGTTATTTATACATGTGCTAGTGCTCAGTGTTTGTTTCCTATTGAGTGTCTCTATATGACTCTGCTCTGTTGACTTTCTCATCTTCAAATAGAATAGCATTGATTTTTTCCCGAAATACCATTATATTTTTCCTGCACTGGTCTCTGGAAAGAATACAGATAAATGAAGAGGTTTTGTTAATATGAAACTTGGGGGCTATTTTAAGAAGAACCTTGGATGTAGTTTTATGAAGATTTCCTCCTTATAAATAATGCATAGGTAGTCTGCTATGTCATGGAGCTCATTCATCCTTTTAGCTGAAGTAATTGCCGAAAAGGAACATATATCTATAGGTTAAAAAGGCATATCCATCAGCTTAGACAAAAGTGGATTTAAGACTTACTAAAGGGTGACTCAGTTATAGAATAGCCTTTATGAAGGGGGAAAAATCTTGGCATGGCAGCCAAATGACACTTACAGCAATCAAACATAACTGTACACAAGCAGACTCTTTAAAATGCAGAAAATAGCCCAGTACATTGTGTTTTGAGTGGCAATGAAGATAAAACTATGCTGATGCAACCAGATGAGGAATTTTCTAAATTTTGAAGAAAAATGGATGTTATAACATATTTTCTGCTTTTTTTTTTTTTTTTGAGTTTTCCTCCACTTCTTGTGAACGAGTAGTTTCTGCAGATGTCAACTACTAAACATCCATATTGTTAAAATGGAACAGATGTGGAATTTACTTTTTGACTTGAAGCAGGAATCAAAAGTAACGGTACTGACAATGTTACGGAAAGATTGTTAAAGCCCCCAAAACACTTTCATTTTGGACAGGATTGAAATGAGCATTTATACTTCATGGTTCTCTGAATATGATTCCCTGAATTACCTCAGAGGGGATGAGAATAAGAATAAGGTAAATATATGCTATGACTAAGTCTTGGATACCAACAGAGCCATGGGAAACAGTATACAGAATATGAAACGTTTACCTAAGAAATAATCAAGCTGTTTGAGCACTAAATTTGGCACTATAAAGTTCAAATACCAAAGAGGTGGCACTGGCAAATAGCAAAGATATTTCAATAATGAAGATAATGTGTCTCAGACATTATCAGGAGAAAATCAAGGTAAAAAGTGCCGATGTCTTCGGAGGCATCTCAAACAACCCAGACTGATTGTTTGTGCACATTATGTGGTTTGATTTGCAGAAGGTACTCTGTCAGAATGGCTGCAGGTGTTAGATGATGAAGCTATGGAGGCTGGTTTTGACGATCTTCAGTCCTTGCCTTTTTTTTGGAGAATGGAAACTCAGGTCTGATTCAGACCACGTAGATCCCTCTAGCAGAGAGGCCTTGGGACCTGACTTTCTAGACCATTGCTCCTTTTTCAAAAGCATCTCCAGATATTGCAGCTACCAGGAATGTGACTTTCCCTGAGGTAAAATAAGGACCTCATGTGGCTGTCATTCAGGGACATGACAGCCACAGAAGGTGAGCAGCATATGAAGCCTAGAGATTTGTGGGCAGCCTTTCTAGGCAGCCAGTGCTGAATATAGACTGCAGAGAAATATCAAGAAAACAGAGAAAGATTCCAGCCTCAGGATGAATTGAAGGATCTAAACATAATATTAGTACTTGCTAATATGAACTGTGCTAAAAGAATCACCGACAATCAGCACACAAACAAGAAAAGTTAATGGTCTAGGAGCAGAAATGCTCAATTTTATGCGGTGACAGGTAGTGGGATACGGCCAAGTCTGCATGTTCTTGGTTGGAAGTACAAAGATAGAAGAGGTACATGTAGCACCTCTATAATTCTCTGTCTCGATATTGATGTGCACCCATCAAGAGTGGAAGACAGAGGGTTTGTGTCTTCTAAGGAAATGAAAGACAAGGTGTGAACTTAAGCAATAAGTCCTGACTGTCTGAACTGATTAATTGTTAACTCATTGGCTTTTTCTTGGGCGGCTCCAACTTGCTCTTCACAGAATGAAACAGCTCCAGAGAAGGTAGCTCTCAGCACTACAGAAACGAATCAGGCTGTGACACTTTGGCATCAAGATCAAGCACTGGTCCTTGTCCCCCTTTTATTTATTAGTATAACTGTAACCATGAAGATTATTTCTCAGAAAAATAGTGCTGAACAGGAGGTGCATATTTATAGGAAAAAGATATTGGACAAAACCTTTAGTACTGTATCAAGTGAAGAATTGAGGAACAAACCATAAAAACAGAGGCTTAGGAAGTTCATGATGTATTTTTCTGCTGATGTCTAGAACTAAAGACTTTATAATTCACATAAGAGCATGCATTCTTACTTATTTTTATACACTTATATTGAAAAGTGTACATTGTTGCTCACTTAATTTTGCCTCCATATGCACAGTAATGTAGTCGATGTGTTATATCAAACATATTTCTATTTTTCTCAAATAAATTTCAATATATAATTGCAGCTTGTATAATACAAAACACCATTTTGTGATACAAAGACAAAATGATAGTGCAATTTAATGCAAATGACTTGTGGAATAGGGCAATTTTATATAAACATTTGAAACAGGAGAGGGATGGATTTTGGATTAAATGAACTCTGGGTCTTCCATCCACAAAGAAGATGAGATTAGTGAGAGATCCTTGAGGAAGAAACTGTTTGTTTTCATTTGTTCCACCGCTTTTAAAAGAGAAACAACATTATATGAAATGATCCAATATTCTACTGAATACAGCATAGAGCCTCCTCCCAAACATCAATCAGATTTTTAGGTAGAAAGAGCTACATGTCAGTGGTGAAGAACAATCTATGTGTATGTGGGTGTTGCAGGCATAACATTATTAGTGCATCATCATTTTCCCATTGTAAAAATGTGCTGACTGACTTGTGGAAAAATAGCTGTGATTCCTAGTCATCACATTTTCAGTGGGTACAGTCAAATGAAAGATACAAAATTGTTTGAAGAAAGGGAAAATAGCGTGATTTTGGCACCCTGCCTGAAGCTTTCCGAGTAGCGTCTCAGAATAATTGACAAGAGTGGCTTTTCTCCTACATTGGGTCTGCAATTGCATTCCATGCACCTCATTACATCCGGCAAGGTATCTGTCATTTTCACTGAAGCTCTAAGTGGTCAGTATGTATAAGAGGGAAAAAATTAGACAATAGATGACTGATTCAAAGTCCGCTCGTATATAATCTCTACAGATCTGACATTACATCAGAGAACACAGCACTAAACTCAAAGCCTTTGCCTTTGTATACTTTTCTTTAAGAATAAAGCATTTCCATGTGTTAGGATCTGAAAAAAAATTGATATAGCCTGGAAAAACAAGGAAATCACATTTCAGGAGAATAATGATCTACACAGAAATATACAAAGGCCTCTCAAGGATAGATAGCTCTGTTATCTATGAAAATATAATAAAATAAATTTCACTGATATAATCTGGTTTCTGTTTCTCAAGATTTAAAAAAAATATTGGCTAAGATTTCTCTTAGAACAAAAACTTTACATTGCAAATGTAATTGCTGTGATTTTTTAGTTTTTGCAGCAAATAAAATATTTCTGAGGAAGAGGAGAAACACTGCTTTTCTACAAACGAGCAGTGTGATAAGCTTGTGCCAAGGTGATGTCATTGGACTGTGGCAGGGGGTGCAGCTTCCTGACTAATGGAAAACTTGTGAGAATTAAGCAAGTAAAAAGGAAAAGGAAATACACCTGAGCCTTGGGTGAGTCTTCAGTGAAAATATTTTTGATTCTTTTTTGGTGGTAAGGGCTGAATTTGCTGAAGCTAGCCTTTAATTTCCCAAATATTTTAGAGAATTTGTCAGTTAAACGCCTTGATCACTCCTGCCAGAACAAAATATTGTGCAGGATGTAGACTGCTTTTAAAATCCAAGTAACTTCATGTAGGTTGAAAGTAAAAAGCATCTTGAAGGAAATCCTTTGCAACCTGCAGCACTGGGGCTATAAAAAGCATCTAATTTTGGGTTGGTGGGAAGAATATTAACCTCAGCCTCCTGCCTTTTGTCCCCACAATTTTCCAAGATACAGTACTTTCCTTCCAAGCAATGGAAATTCACTGGGTCGAATGGCAGTCTAGCCAGCACCTAACTGATTACTGAGAGATCAATGGGAGGTAGAAACTCCTAATGCAGAGAACCTGGCAAACTGTTGACTTGAGATTTTGAGCCACAGTGGATTGATGGAAAAGCCACTAATTGTTGCCCATTGGCTGAACAGCACCTGCTACTGAATTTGAAGGATCTTATTAACATGAGGTTCAGAGATGGTGGTGATCTACAGACTAAAAATGGAAAGGAGGAAGCTGGTGTCATTAACTCTGTTTATCTTCATGTCAGAATCCAGACAAAACTCTATCAAACTGAGATCTGGTCATCAGAGGCTGTCCAATGTAACGATATTGCCCTTGAGTGGCTGTTAAAGGAGGTTAAAAGGAACATTTTGTGTATTCACCTCAAACACATTGTACTTCTGTCTGACCTAGGCAGATCAAAACGTGTTTGGAAGTTAATATGGAGAATCACAGATGAGACACGAACGGAAGCTACCAAACGTACTTAGCAGGATATTGCTTACAGAGTTCCCACTAATTTTCAGCACTCTCTGTTTTCCTTAAATCTCTTACAGTGGGTAGTTTGGAGTTTACTAAATGGTGCATTTGTCCCTGCCACTCCCTTTTGAAAACTTGAAGCTTGAACTTGATGAAGGATTCAAAGGCAGTTCAGTGAATTGCTGAATGAGCAAAAGCAATTTCTAGTGGTTTGGACAATCTTTCTGAAAGTCTGGACAGAAGTATGGTGGAGGTTTTCTTCCCCCTGCTTGTGACATTCAGCAACAGAGAAGGCGCGACTCACACAGTACCTTTGCCGACACTTGCATGCTGTTTTCTTGCATGTTCATGATGGCTTCAGAAATCTTGACATCAATAGGATCCATGACTGATTCAATGTTGAATGGTCCCTCTAATCTCTCCGCTACCAGAAGCATAGCATCTGTTAAAACACAAAGCAGCCATTCCCTTAAAGAGGGGATACCTTCGGGTGCCTCAGGCGGACCAGCGTCGCCAGCCGGAGGAGTGGGTACCGAGTGCTCCCGAGCAGGAACCTGTGGGCACGTGTGGCAGTGGGACCGTGAAGCCTGCAGGGCAGCTTCCCAGCTGTCAAAAATATCTTCCTCTACTGCTGCCAGCACAGAAAGAGGACTAAAGACTGTAAAAGTCAGATTAATAATAGTTGCCATAGCATTATTGAGCTTGGGGTAGAATTATTTTACACAGCATCGCACCACTTGAAGCAGCCAGTGCTCTGGAGTGTACTTACATAGTTTCCTTCCCAAGAAAAAGCAGAATGATATAAATGAATCCCTGGAGTATGTTCTTAGAGTTTGTGTGAGATGATGAAAACTTTGATATGATGTATCAGGGTGTTATAATTAAAGCAGCTGTTCTTTCTGACCTTAATTATCTCATTTTCTTGCAATACGAACAGCAGATGAATATTGGATTTCTGCCATAGCATATAGGTATAAACCATGTTTGCCTTGCTACATTTTCAAAACATTCCTGAAAGTTGTATGCAGAAAAACAATGTATTCTTTGTATGTTTTGGATGTCAGAAACAATGATTTACTTAATTTATGTTGGAGCTCCTCTCCAAAATAATTTTAGATTTTTGTGCTCATTAACAAGTAAAAACCAAGCAACCCAACAGAAATTAATAACAGTAAAAAGGCTTTACCATAAACCACATACGTTTGTCTATGCACAGACACAGATTCATCACAGTTTCTGTGGCAAGAGCCGTGCAATAAACTGGATTTATACTATACCTTTGAATATCATATTTGATCCTTGTCTCATATGTTAGCATTTACAATTTTCAGCATCTAATTAGCCTTAAACAGATGCCACTTGCAATTTTAACATGATAAATATGTTCACACGCTCTCTTCTTTCTCACTCAGACTTAGGTTCCAAAAGGTACGAACCAGACTCCCTTTCAAAACAGACTCCACTCGTGCTTTGCTGTTGCAAGCACCAGTCCCACGGCAGCTCTGTGGAGAAGGCACGGAGCATCCCATAGCCCTGACGGCAGGGTTAGTGCCGCGCTTGGCTGTGGTGTCCTGGGGCTTCTTTCCAGCCTTCATTGCCATCTTCTCCCTCCTCACAGAAGCACGTGTGTGTGGATTTATGGGAAGAAGAGGCTGGCATTTCACCCCAGCAGTTGAGACACAGACTCCCATGCACAGCCTGACCTGAGGGCTACAGTATGTTTTTTTACAATTAGTCAATACATTTCTAAAAATCCCACTGAAGCTGAGATTACTTGGCATGTAGCACCTAACAACGTTTGGAAATTTGGGTCTAATATTTCAGGGTACTGTTAGGCTGCAAAGAGTGTGATGCTGGTTATTTGGAATGGGGTGTACAGCACTTGTTGCTAACTGTAAGAAGTGGTGAGATGATAGGAATGCAGTTTCAAACAGAGGTGTTATTTTGGCTGTGCATTATTTTAAAATTCTTTATTTTAAACCCTTTCCAGTGGGAAACTCAGTGGAAACAGGACCTAGCTCTGCTAGAGGAAACAAAACATTTTGCATACACACAAAGATACACACTCACACATGTACACATGCACTTAAAAATTCCTGCAATAAGTTAGCAATTTTTCCACATACAAAGAGAACTTACAAGTGTGGTCTAGTACAAAGGATTTTCTTCCTCATACATCTGGAATAGCTTCTATGAAACTTTCATACCTTTGTAATTTGTGAGTAATACGCTCAGCCTAAATCCTTGCCGCCACAACCAGTACTAGGCATTGTTAGGGTACAGGTCTTGGTGGCTGGGTTTTGGTGGTTTAATTCAGGATAAGGGTGAAGATTAGGGTTAATGCATAAAACAGTCATAAGGTTGTGGGTTTGGTTGTTGGGTTGTTTTTTTTTTCTTTTGGTAAAAGTAGCCCACAGCTAAAGTTAAGGACAGGGTGCCTCCTTGTATAAGCACACTTTAATTTGGGAACTGGCAGTTTGGACAAGCCTAGTGCTAAGCTCAAGTACATATTTGGGATAATGGACTGCGTTGAAGTGGATTTTGGTAAACAGGTAATTGCTGGAGAGCCCTCATGACAATGGGTGGTGGCTTGAGTCTACTTGTTTCTTCTGATGGCATGGGGCACTAGCTCTGAACTAAATCTTGAAGTGAGGACTCAGCTATGTGGCAGAAAAGTACATCATCCTTAACTGAACAAGAACCACAGCTTTAATTGTAAGAATGGCCTTTCCCTAAGCAAAGGACCTTCAAGTTCAAAATTAATAGTTCTTGGAGATGCAGACCGAAGATCTGTTCCTGGCTTAGACAGCTAGAATCTTTAGAAAAGAAACATCCTTTAGTTCATCACCTTCTGTTTTCTTAAACTTAGTCTTTTGTTAGTCTTTACACTGTGGGCAGAGGCTGAGAAATGTGGGCAATTCTTGGCTGCCAGAGGTCTCTTCTGTGAGTTTTTTGCCTTGTTGACCTTCCTTGTTTGATACAGGATGGCACAGGTCTGATGGTGGTTGGGTTCAAGTTTATGTTTCAATCACATGGGCTATAGTTTTATGCTAAAAAAAAAAGGAAAGAAAAGGAAAAAAAAAGTTTCCAGTTTGTCCTTATTCTTTAATTGCTATTCCCTTCTCTGGCTTGGAATGACTCTGAACCACTCCAGACAGCTATTCACAACACAAATCTGCAGAGCAGCTAGCCTGAAGCAATAAGGCTGTGAGCTAACAGTATCGCTTGACATTGGAGCCCTGCAATCTTTTATTTCGTTAACACTACAGGGATATGACTAGGGACCAACGGGGT
Source organism: Chlamydotis macqueenii (assembly GCF_036417535.1). Taxonomy (NCBI): domain Eukaryota; kingdom Metazoa; phylum Chordata; class Aves; order Otidiformes; family Otididae; genus Chlamydotis; species Chlamydotis macqueenii. Next base: position 161,074,565 of record NC_141556.1, read on the forward strand.
AAGGAAAAAGCTTAATTTGAAATATCCACACCTTTATTGATGGCAGATACATCTTTATATCAGCAGTTTGTGTTTTTGTTATGGAGCTAGAATGCAGGGCAGGACTGGTGTTAAACTAGAGGCCTCTACAGGGACATACTTGAAGAGGAAGAGTTTGAGAAACGGATTAAATGCTGGGATGAGAGAAGCTTGAAGGGTTGAGGTAAAACAGATGCCTCCTGAAACATTATTTCTGAGGCTGAAACAAGTTGTGCTTCCAGTTAAGACTCATTTTAGGGCTCAGCTCAGACTAGAAGTCTTGGGCAATTGCACAGTTCAAATGAGCTCTTGCATAAGTGGAAAACTAATGTTGTTTGAGGCCTCATTTTATCTTCTTCAGTTTCAGCAGGTGTGTGGGGCCATGGCTGATTTAGCAGTGACTGGACTGCTGGGTTTCTCCTGTCTCCTTCTGGTAGAAGTACTAGAAGCTCAGTTGAGCAAAAGAGGATGAGCAAGTGCCACTTCTATGAACTCTAAAATGATTTTCTTAGCCTCTAACTGAGCTCTTCCTTCTACTTTTTCCCTAACTGTCCCTAATATTAAGTCAAACCTATCCATGCAATTGAATGAAATAAAAGCTGTTAGGTTGACTACAGTGAAAATCAGATGAAATTTAATGATCTGAGATTTATGATAGGGCAGTCACAACGACGTAATGGTCCTTCCCAGGCTGTAGCTCTTCAACTCAATAATTACATAACAACAAACACAACACTCTATTGTTCCAATTCTTTTTTTTTTTAATTCTAAAAATGTTATGAATATTACAGAAGATGGAAAGCTTTCACAATGAAGTTAAGAAAATCTATATGCCTCAGTCTTGAAATATTAATTCTCAAGAACAGACCTTTGAACTCAAAGAAAGCCCAATTTAGTTCAGTGGGACTCTGTGTGGGTTTAATTATTTCTCAGTCAGTTCAAATATTAGATATTGGGAGCTATAAAAAAAATGGAAAACTGATTGATTAATTCACTACCTGTTTTTTTTATGTTGTTAATACACTTGGACTGTATTGTTCAATTACATATGTTCTTTATTTTTCCCTCTTTTGTGTTTTTCAAAATCTGCTTTGCTTAGGCTAAGTACACGTCTTCCCCCTCCATATACTAGAGCACTTGGCAAAAAGCTGGCAGTAGCTGCCGGGTGAGTGGATCAAGAACTCAGTTTAGGTAAGCCATTCTTGCATTGCAGATTTGTTAGTGACTTGGAAACCGTAAACATGACTAACTGCTCACTTGAGGATGTGGGCTTGCAAAACAATTTTGAGAAAGTGAGGAGCATATGGCACGCTAGATTCACTGTCAGTGTGCTGCTGCTCTCGACCTCTCCTGTTAGATGCGTGTTGCTCAAAACAGGAGAGGGGACCTTCCTGATGCAGTAAAAAAGCCCAAGTCTACTGGAGTCCCAGAGTGTAGTCTCAGGGGCCCCAAAATGTCTCTGCTGGCTGAGCGCAGCAGCTCTGTTTAACTGCTTTATCTTCCTTTGGTCCACACCAAGAAATACCATAGATATTTTACAGCAGCTCTTAGAAGAACATTGTTTCATTTAAAGCAGTATATAAGAAAGAGATCCTGCAGAAATTTTTGGTTTAGTTCACAGATTTTTTTTTTTTTTAAGTTTTATAGGTGCCATTTTAACGAGAAGCACAAGACAAAACCGATCACCATGCTAAGTCATTTATTGTGTAACTTAAAAATTCAGAAGGCCACCTGTGAACTTCAATATACAATGATATTTTGTGAACCCTGAGCATCTTCAGACAAAATAATGGACAGACTAATAATATAAATAGACAAGAATGGGCCTTTGTTTCCTAGGAACTGCATCAAGCCAGTACCTTTTTTACTTATCTTGATACCACAAGCGATGTCTTCCTGTTTATGTTACCTTTCCTTCAGGGCAGGTTTCCAGAAAATTTCATAGTAAATCCCAGATCGAAACAAAAGGAGCAAGGACGAGGACACTGATTTATGAGACATTTGACAAGTGAAACCCCCCCAAAGTTGACTGAAATACAAAGTTCAAATTCAAAGTTTTACAAAGGTAAAAACAATCAGTGCCTCCTTTTTCTTGCCACCTTTGTATCATCAAGAAAAAGCAAGGAAAGTTTGATAAGGAAGACTCAGACAGCTGATAGAGAAGACTCATGGAGCTGATAAGGGAAGGTATTTTTCTGAGTCTGTGTTAGTTTGGCTGTGACATCAGTTTTTCCTTTCACGCACACTTTGTTGTTCTTCTGCTTTTAAATTATCAGCAGTAGCTGAGCTTTCCCCAGAGAAATCCAGAAAAAGCATATATGGATGAAGTCTTTGAAAATATTGTTTCTTCAGGGAGGCAAAGAATGGTAAAATACTAAATTGCATGTCCTCTGCAAAATCTTAAGGTATATTTTGTTTTGGGAAAAGAGGGAGGAAGATCTTATCTTAAATTTCCTATCAGTAGGTTTCTATTTTTTTTACTTCCATATATGTGGTCTAACACATATTTATGAAGAACTGTGAAGTGCCTCTTCACAGAGTTGCTTGTGAAAGAATGTAAAATTTTTATTTGGGAAGATTCAAAGGATTTGTCTACTGAGAAGTCTACGGATTGAAGAGAGATGAATCAGTTGTAAACAGATTTGTAGTTGACTATGACCTTGAGAGAGGCAATGATAGTTTTGGAAAATGATACAACTGTTAACATGCTGGGCTGCAAAGCACTGCTCATTTGGTAGCTTCCCAACCTTCTGACCAAGGGCAAGGGGACACGGGAGTTTGGGCTGTATTTACTACGTCAGGTAGGAAAATCTCAGTGAGTTTTCCATCATGACGCTAAATATAAACAGTGGTCATAAAATCTTGAGAGCATTAGATGGTAAATTAATGAAACAAAGTAAAAAATAAAAATTGAAAAGTGAAATATTGGTACATATTGACTTTTTAGAAATATAATAACAGTGGAAATGCATCCCTGTAATACTCTGCCAAAAATTTTACTGCTAGATTATGATTTACTTAAAAAATTCAAGAAGAGGAAAGTAAAACTCCCCCTCATGTTTAATGAGGTGCTGAGAACTCTTTTCTCAGGAAATCACAGTAAGGCATGGCAGTGACTCCAAAATTGCTGTTTTTCTTAGTGTCCATAGTCCTCTTTTCACATTATTATTCATATGAGAACACTGTACAGTTCTATTCTGATTATGCTTAATTGACAGATTTCCTCTCTGACTATCATTAAGGTCCATGTATTTATTGGCATAATAACATTATAATTCTCTACATCCTGCTCTTTTTTTTTTTTTTTTTTGTGAGGGAAGGTACTTTTCTTAAAACTTATATTTGCACCTGTGTAAAGTGGATCTCGGTACTCCTTATTTGGATATTCAGTTATCAATATCCAGTTAATATTACCTGTTAAGGTATGCAGGCAAATGACTAGTCCTTGCCTGAGGTTTAGGTAAGTGAGAAAAACATGAGAAATCGCTGGACATGGCGTGAGGTTTTCCTGGAGGTAACAGGTAACAGGTTAGGCAGCTGATCAAAAGTCACAGCACCATGAAGAACGGCAGGATTTCACAGATGGTTAACAAACCAGTGAGCAATGGGGGAAAAGTACCTGAGGTGGATATTTACATAGTAGAAAGAAAGGGCAAAGAAAGAGATGGATTAAGATGAGCTGGGGAACAAGCGTGGGAAAATGGTTAGAAGAAGACATATGAAAGAGGTCATCCATGTGGAAGCACTGCTGGTCAGAAAAATTGTTAGCTGCCTGATCCCTGCAGTCTGCTCTATATTCTTAGTAAACTCTATTCCTAACCATTTTCTGGTTGAGAATGATAGTAGGGGTGTGCAGCGTATTCTCTGTGTGTGTGCATGATATCCTGCTAGCAAACTTCAAGCTGGACTACCTGGTGAGTAGGAGGAGACCAGCAGCTGGAAAGATGCAAGGTGTAAGCTGGACATTTGGTGAAGCGTCCAGGTCTGGGTGCAGAGTCTGGATGATATCGAGGTCCAGGCTGTGGTTCAAGGAAGCTGGTTCAAAATCATAGAATCACAGCATAGTTTGGGTTGGAAGGGACCTTTAGAGGCCATCTAGTCCAACTCCCCTGCAAGGAGCAGGGACATCTCCAGCCAGATCAGGTTGCTCAGAGCCTCATCCAGACTGGCCTTGAATGTTTCCAGGGATGGGGCATCTACGTGTGCATGTGAATAAAGGGGTCTACATGCGTTCCTCTAGTGATCTGCCACAGTGGCAGAATGCCATCTTTATCTGTGTAATGGAGCTGTTTTCTGGTCAAACACTGGCAATGCCCACGGCAAAAGTCAGACACTATAGAAACTTCAGGTCAGTTTTAAATGCTTTCTAAAGCTTAATAACACTTCATGGCAGTATGACAGAGATCCGTTAGCCCTCTCAGCCCTCTGAGCCAATTGTTTCTGTAGCAATTGTTTCCTAGAGCATGGACTTCTTCAAAAGAGTAGTGAAGAAGAATTCAGTCCTGAAGGTGCCTCCCTTTACACAGTACAACCAAGATGTGGGAGACTCCATTTCCATTTTTTTTTTGCCTGCTGTGAGGAGGCTTAAAACTGTACCTGCTGGAAAAACACCCTAATCACCTCTGCTATTCTTATGTGCCTGACAGCTCTCCTTTCAAAGCAGTTTCTATGGAATACTTAGCTATTCACCTGGACAGAAAGATTGGTCTCTATCTTAGTGTTTAAGGCACACAGTTACGAAGGGGTGAATCCAGTTTTCTGGCTTATGCTTGTAGGGCTGATGTCCAGAGGCTGATGTAATGAAAAGTACATCATAAGTTCTCGCAGGAGACACTGGAATCCAGAATTGTCCCTGCTAGATTAATTACCAATTAATTAAAAAGGCAAACTTTAAAAACGTGTGTAGGTATCAGATCTAGTTATTAATTATCTGTGTTTAATTTCAATTGTAAGAATTTGCAGATTTAAGAATTATAATGTGTTTTTGATATTTCTGATCAGCTATGTAGCCATGTTGATTGATAACAATATCACTTACTCTTCCCTCAAAAAAAGGAAAAAAAAATTGTCAACTGTATGAATAAGCTACAGTTTTCCATATCCAATCCTGTAATAAAGGGGAATTTTTTATCACTCCTGCTGGGTTTGTCTCTATCCGTCTCCTTTATGTAAAGCAGCTCAAGAAATTGGTGTGATATCATGTACAATATATGTATGCAAAAGTCATTGACACACAGTTGTCATCTTATTGCAGCTGATAGCAACAAAATAAATTATTTTAGAGTGAACTGCAGCTTCACTAGAATTTTTTGAGCATTTCGTGTAGCATGCATTTTTGCTTTTCCATGTCTTTCTATAATTTTGAGCAATTCTAAATAATTTAGTGCACTGTTTTTAGATTATATCTTTTGTACACATATGCAAAAAGAAAGTCGCAAAGACTAGGTAAAATGCTAACCCTTGTCTGCTATTATTATTCTTCCACTACCTTATGGGAGCTAAATGCAAGATGTTCTTCTGGACTAGACTTTTAGCAAATGTTATTACCAAATGTTGAGGATTCTGCCTGAATGTTTAACATGAATCAATTAATAAAATGCAATACATGTGTAAAATCTTTGTCTTGTTGCTTTTTCCATATGCCAAAAGATGTTGAAACAGTCTCATCATCAGTCACAGAAAATACTGTTAGTAAATAAAATAGCCCTCATTGATGCATGCCTGTATGCTATCTGCTACAGTCTGTTTTTTTTTTTAAATTTGTATTAACTTAGACTAGTGTGCATAATTCTTTCAAGATATGTGGGATTTGGAACACTGAAAAAAGTCAATCTTTCTGACTCTTCTTTGATGAGATATGCTCAAATGGTTGAAAACAGCAAATTATATCCTGATATTTTGTATTTAATGCATCCTTTCCTCAGTAAAAATCTCCCAAGTACATAGCTCGCATTATCTTGGTACAGTCACAGATGTTAGAGCCCCATATACCTTTTCAGCCATTTCACTGCCCATGTAGAGTTACTACTCATGGTATACATTCCCTAGTGTATCTGTCCAGTCCAATTTTAAAATAGCTTAATTATGTTCTTCCCACTTTTTAAAAGAAAGCTATTTCATTATCTACTGTACATCCCTATTAGAAAATTCATCCAGCTATATGGTATATTTTTTCTGCTGCTTAATTTCACTCAACTATTTCTAATAAGCTACCTCATATAATCTTAAACAGTCCTACTCTTTTCTTTGTTTTTACATCCCTCAGAAATTTGTAGACATCTATCATACTCTCCTTTAGTTTGTGCTCAGTCACACTTTCCATGCTAATTTTATTACTCTGTTTTCATAAGTGATTTCCTTAAGCCTTTTGCTATTTTCTTTTATTTATTTTCAAAGAGTTCTCTGGTATTGTGGTGTCTAGAACTGACTAAACTTTTAAAATTGGATCTCATTAGTGTGGTTTTGCAGAGGCCCTTTTTGGCCTGTATTTCTGACTCAGAAAACTGTCTTGATTCCCTTGATGCATCTGATTTCCTTATCCTCTTCATCACAACTGATTTATAATTTGTATTTCCCATGTCAGTCCTAACATTTTTTCAAGTGTCTCTTCATATGCAGAATTTACAGCGATTATACTTTCTGCACTGGTTTTTATTTCATCCCCTAATTATATTTCTAATTTTTGTGCAAAGTTTTTCCAACTTTGATAGAATTTATGGCACACTTTTGTAAACGTAATTAATTGAGTTGTCCATTATCTCTTCTTGAGAAGTGATACATAATTTACTTTTATAGCAGTTTGTTTCAATAAATTCTTTGGTTATTTCAAGACTAACTTCACCCTTTAGCAGCATCTAATCTACACATAATCTTTCTACTAGTAAGTGTGGTGGTACCTATGAATTAATGTCATCTTCTGTAAAAATCCAGTTTAAACCTAACAAACAGACTTGCCATTCTTATTGGAAGTATACTGAGAATTACTTACAGAAGGACATAGGTCCTTCTTCAATTTTTTCTTTTCCTTGAATATTTTTTTCTGTTCCACAGTCTCTCTCTACTGCTGGATGTAGTGCATCTTCAGTACTGCACTAAGATTAATGACTAATTTTTAGCCCGTTCTTTGGGTTAAAAGGGTCCAGTGGATGGCCATCTAGATGATGAGAGAGTTGGAGAACTTAACAGATACAGAAAGGTTGAATGAACTGGGTTTGTTCAGCCTACAAAAGGCAGGCTTGGGGGAGATCTCATCAGTCTTCAGTGCTGAAAGAGTAGGCACAGAGAAGATGGGGAAACTGTCTTTGCAGGGATGCAGAGTGGCAGGACAAGACACAATGGGCACAGGTTCTGTTTGGGTATAAGAAAAAAAAAATCACCACATCAACAATTAAATGCTGGAATAGGTTGGCCAGGGATGTGGTGGAATCTCTCTCACTGAAAATATTCAGACTTGGTTTGGCAGACCAAATCTCATCTAAAGCCCTGCCTTCAGCTGAAGGTTGGACACTAGAGGCTCTCCACAGGTTCCTTCCTAATCTAGACATTTCCTGTGATTCTGCGGTTGGGCTTCAACTCATTTCACCTATCTAGAAGTTAGACTTACAATCTGACTTAGTTGTAGAAAGCTTAGGTTGGGGTAATTTTTGTTCCACAGACATTTTTAACAGATTCCACAGGACTCTGCTTAAGACTTTGCTGTTGTAACCTTTTCATAAATGATCTGCCAACGGGGTTAAACAGTGAGGTGAAAAAGCACACTGGTGTTACTGTTCAGGAGAGTAAAGATAAAGATTGTCCCAGAAAATCGGACAAGGAACTCATGATACTGAATGACTGAGACATAAAATGGAATCAAGTGACGCGTATAAGAAAAAATAATTCCAACATTTTTTAGGCCATGAAGGGCTCTGAGATGACTACTGTCACTCAAAATCAAGCTTTTCAGTTCATGCTACCATAACATTGGTTTAGCAATCATCAGAAAACCCCATACTGACTATTGGGAATAACTAGGGAAGGAACAGAGCACCAAAGAAGACATATTTAAATTTATTAATAAATCTACAGTGAAATAACATCTCTGATGCTGCATTGCAGAAGAAGTTATAAATGCAGGCTTTCAAATATGGCACAAGTTGTAATATGATATTCTACAGTCTTGAATTAGAAGAATTACTGGAGGAAGTAATAGAGGCCAGTCAAACTGTGGGTGATGTGGGAAAGTGTTAAGTTTCATTGTCTAGTCCAGTATTGGAAGGTGGATGTAGAATATGAAATTAGAGGATCACATTTTATTAATTTTTTAATGTTACAATATGGATACCTTGCTAATTCCAAGAGTATGTGGTAAATTTCTTAGTGTTACCATGACTATTAGGGGACATCTGGATGCTCCTTAGTTCCTTTGGTAAATTCAGCCTTTTTTTTTTCTTCTGAATCAAAGAAAAGAATTCCTGTTTTATGTGGGAACCCACAATTGTTATTAAGATCTGAAATACATATTTCCCAGGTTTTTGAACAGATATCCTATAAGTAACATCTTTCCTGCTACTTTGACACTAAGCTGACTTTATGCCTTTCCTTGCCATAAATAAACAAACAACCTACGGCCAGCTTGGCTGGCATGAATCCATCCCAATGGTATGGCTCTTAGGGAGGTGTCGCACACAGTTGCACAGACAAAATTGATTTTTGCCTTTCATCTTATTGATTAATATGGAAATGTACTGCAGATATCTCACTGTGTTTAAAAGCCTGCCACTATGCAGAGAATTGGAAAATGCCTAACAGCATTTTCTCCCAGTGAGCCCCAATGCAGCAAACAAAAACGATGGTTTTCTTTTTTCCCCTTAGATAAATGTTTGAATCCCAAACAATTGCACATGTCAAGGCTGTCACAATCAATACAGTTAGCATGAATGATCTATTTATTGTTTTGACATTCTTCTTGAAAGGAAAGAGCAATTTCTGTATGTTTGCCTAGTTGCACTAACTATATTATGGGGATGAAACAGAAAGAATCAATAGGATAGGGGCAATGTGGTATAATCCTACACTTGAGCTCCCTAATTCTTCTAAATTATCTGTGTCCTATCTTTTAAATGATTGGAAGATAAAGAGTAAAACTGTTCATCCAGTCTACAGAAGGTCAAAGTAATATAAAAAGCTCATGTTCATCACGGAAGGCCACTTGTCTGATATGTTGTAATTATTATAAATATTAATAACAACACACAGACCAGTGTAGGCCAGAAAATAAAACATCTATTCCCACTAAAACTTTCACAGCAGGAAAGAAATAGTTTTAACTGAGGGTGGAAAATTTAAAAATGGAACATTTTTCACAGCAAGACTGTTGGCTGGCTGCATATCGGTGAAGCCTCCAGGCCAGTGGCCAGGGAACCATTGTATTAATTTTGATTTTCTAAAATGACCATTTTCCAACAGAAGAAAAAAAAAATCCACTCAGCTCCAGCTTCATCCAAGAGACATTTATGAATATGTATTAACTATGTTTCCCCATGAGTGCTCAATGTCATAAAAACAGACTAGGGAACCTAGAGAGGTATGGGGATGCTTTGGGATCAGTTCTCCATTAACTTTGAGTTTTAACCTGTTCCTACAATTCTAATCACTTAATGGAACAGTCCTCCCTGATTCTCTGTACATTGAATGAAGAGATGTGGTCAGCTCTGGAGATCTCTAGAGGGAGATCCCATCCACCCATTTTATTTAAGGATTAAGTTTGTTGTGAAATCAAACCTCTTTACCAGCTGTCCTAAGAGCATCAGGTTCATGTCTCTGCATTGAAGCCTCTGCGCAGCTTTGTCCCACCTTCTTTACCCACCTGAGCGCCTCCTCTGCTACTGACCTGTACTTGAGGCTAGTTTTCATGCAATTCCTAAACTTTGTGCACATGCACTTAATCCAGCTCCTCTGCTTACCAGAATAACAAATGTTGGTGAACTTCTGCTGTCACTAACCTGGCTATAGCTCTGGGATAAACATATTTCTAAACTAAAACATATTTCATTGTATAGAATCACAGAATCATAGAATCATTAAGGCTGGAAAAGACCTCCAAGATCATCAAGTCCAACCATCGACCCAATACTACCATGCCTACTAAACCATGTCCCAAAGTGCCACGTCTGCACGTTTTTTGAACAACTTCAGGGATGGGGATTCCACCACTTCTCTGGGCAGCCTGTTCCAATACTTGACCACTCTTTCAGTAAAGAAATTTTTCCTAATAGCCAATCTAAACCTTCCCTGACACAACTTGAGGCCGTTTCATCTCGTCCTATTACTAGTCACTTGGGAGAAGAGACCAACACCCACCTCACTACAACCTCTTTTCAGATGTTACCAAGAGAATACCTGGCCTCATACGGCCTACAGACTATTATCTGTTACTGGTCTTTCATGTGGGGGCCAGCGACACAGCTAGCAGCAGCCTAAGAAACATCAAAAGGGATTTCAGAGCCCTGGGTTCTACAGTCAAAGACTCTGGGGCTCAAGTGGTATTCTCCTCTATCCTCCCGGTCGAAGGGCAGGGGCCTGAAAGGGCCAGGCGTATCTGGCAAGTCAACTCGTGGCTCAGGGAGTGGTGTTACAGCCAGGGCTTTGGGTATCTTGACCATGGGGCGTGCTTTGAGAAGCCCGGGCTGCTAGGGCCGGATGGCGTACACCTAAACGAGAATGGGAAGAGTGTGCTTGGACGTAGGCTTGCCAGACTTGTCCGGAGGGCTTTAAACTAGTGTTGCTGGGGGAGGGGGAGCACAGTTCAGCCCACGGCTATCGGCATGGTGCCAGTGCCAGCACCAAGCGCCCAGAAGTCAGGGAAGGATCGCAGGTAGGTGCAAATAAACCTAATCTGCGATACAAAAGAACACCTGTCACTCCAGCCAGCAAGTCCGTTTTATCGGGGGCCCTGCTGAAGTGTTTCTATGCCAACGCACGCAGCATGGGAAATAAACAGGAAGAACTGGAGATGCGTGCACACGAGCAGGGCTATGACCTTGTTGTCATCACGGAGACGTGGTGGGACGACTCTTACAACTGGAGCGTCAACATGGAGGGGTACAGGCTTTTTAGAAAAGACAGGCAGGGAAGACGAGGAGGGGGTGTCGCTCTCTATGTCAGCAACCGGCTGGAGTGCGTGGAGCTCTGCCTGGGGATGGGGGAGGAGCTGACAGAGAGCTAATGGGTTAAGATCAGAGGACAGGGACGGACGGGGGATGTTACGGTGGGGGTCTGTTACAGGCCGCCTGGCCAGGAAGACAGAGCGGACGAGGCGCTCTATAGCCAGATAGGAGCAGCCTCACAGCGGTCACGAGCCCTGGTCCTCATGGGGGACTTCAACCACCCTGACATCTGTTGGAGAGACAACACGGCAGGGCACAGGCAGTCCAGGAGGTCCCTGGAATGCGTGGATGATAACTTCCTCCTGCAGGCGATAGAGGAGCCGACAAGGAGGGGTGCCATGCTGGACCTTGTGCTCACCAACAGGGAGGGGCTGGTGGGGGACGTGAAACTAAAGGACAGCCTTGGCTGCAGTGACCATGACGCGGTGGAGTTCAAGATCCACGGGGCAGCAAGGAAACTGCACAGTAAGCTCTCTGCCCTAGATTTCAGGAAGGCGGACTTCGGCCTCTTCAGGAACCTCATGGGCAAAGTGCCATGGGAGGCGGCCCTGGAGGGAAGAGGGGCCCAGGAAAGTTGGTCCATATTTAAGGAGCACCTCCTCCAAGCTCAGCAGAGGTGCATCCCGATGAAGAAAAAGTCGGGCAAAAAGGCCAGGTGGCCAGCGTGGATGAGCAAGGAGATCCTGGACCAACTGAAAGTGAAGAGGAAAGCCTATAGAGGGTGGAAGCTGGGACAGGTAGCCTGGGAGGACTACCGAGTGACTGTGCGAGCGGCCAGGGATAGGGTGAGGAAGGCTAAAGCCCTGATGGAATCAAATCTGGCCAGGGATATAAAAAGTAACAAGAAAAGCTTTTACAGGTATGTAGGGGACAAAAGAAAATCCAAGGAGAATGTAGGCCCCCTCCGGAAGGTAACGGGTGTCGTGGTTACCCGGGATGTGGAGAAGGCTGAGGTACTCAATGACTTTTTTGCCTCAGTCTTCACTGATAAGAACTCTTGTCTCCCCACCCAAGCTGTGGAAGGCACAGGCAGGGACTGCAAGGATGAAGAACCGCCCACAGTGCTCGAAGAGCAGGTTCGAGATCATTTAAGGAACTTGAAGGTGCACAAGTCCATGGGGCCTGATGAGATCCATCCGCGCGTCCTGAGGGAACTGGCGGATGAAGTTGCCAAGCCACTGGCCATCATATTTGAGAAATTGTGGTGGTCTGGTGAGGTCCCCGATGACTGGAAGAGAGGAAACATAACCCCCATTTTTAAAAAGGGGAGTAAGGAAGACCTGGGCAACTACAGGCCGGTCAGCCTCACCTCCATGCCTGGCAAGGTCATGGAGCAGATTCTTCTGGAAACCATGCTAAGGCACATGGTGAGCAAGGAGGCGGTTGGTGACAGCCAACATGGCTTCACCAAGGGCAGATCGTGCCTGACCAATTTGATGGCCTTTTATGACGGGGTAACAGCATCGGTGGACAAGGGACGGGCAACGGATATCATTTACCTGGACTTGTGCAAGGCATTTGACACTGTCCCGCACAACATCCTTCTCTCTAAACTAGAGAGGCACGGGTTCGATGGATGGACCACTCGGTGGATAAGGAGTTGGCTGGATGGCCGCACTCAGAGAGTGGTGGTCAACGGCTCAATGTCCAAGTGGAGACCGGTCACCAGTGGCGTCCCTCAGGGGTCCGTGCTGGGCCTGGCCCTGTTCAACATCTTTGTCGGCGGCATGGACAGTGGGATAGAGTGCACCCTCAGCAAGTTCGCCGATGACACCAAGCTGTGTGGTGCTGTCGACTCGCTGGAAGGGAGGGATGCCATCCAGAGGGACCTGGACAGGCTGGAGAGGTGGGCCCGTGCCAACCTCATGAAGTTCAACCAGGCCAAGTGCAAGGTCCTGCATCTGGGTCGTGGCAATCCCAAGCACAAATACAGGCTGGGCGGGGATTGGATCGAGAGCAGCCCCGAGGAGAAAGACCTGGGAGTGTTGGTAGATGAGAGGTTCAACATGAGTGGGCAATGCGCCCTTGCGGCCCAGAAGGCCAACCGCATCCTGGGCTGCATCAAGAGGAGCGTGGCCAGCAGGTCGAGGGAGGTGATTCTGCCCCTCTACTCTGCCCTGGTGAGACCCCACCTGGAGTACTGCGTCCAGTTCTGGAGTCCCCAACACAAGAAGGACATGGACCAGTTGGAAAGGGTCCAGAGGAGGGCCACAGAGATGATCAGAGGGCTGGAGCACCTCTCCTATGAGGACAGGCTGAGAGAGTTGGGGCTGTTCAGCCTGGAGAAGAGGAGGCTCCGGGGAGACCTGATAGCAGTCTTCCAGTACCTCAAGGGGGCCTACAGGAAAGATGGGGAGAAGCTGTTCAGTAGGGCCTGTTGTGATAGAACAAGGGGTAATGGGTTTAAATTAGAAGGAGGTAGGTTTAGATTAGATATTAGAAAAAAATTTTTTACAATGAGAGTTGTAGAGCACTGGAACAGGTTGCCCAGAGAGGTGGTGGATGCCCCATCCCTGGAATCGTTCAAGGCCAGGCTGGATGAGGCTCTGAGCAACCTGATCTAGTGGGGGATGTCCCTGCTTCTTGCAGGGGGGTTGGACTAGATGACCGTTGAAGGTCCCTTCCAACTCTAACTATTCTATGATTCTATGATTCTATAGTTCTAGAGAGTGGCAAGGTCTCCTCTCAGCCTCCTCTTCTCCAGACTAAACAATCTCAGTTCCCTCAGCCACTCCTCATAAGACTTGCTCTCCAGACCCTTCACCAGCTTTGTTGCCTTTCTCTCGACATACTTCAGCAACTCAACGTCCTTCTTGTACTAAGGGGCCCAAAACCGAACACAGTATTGGAGGTGTGGCCTCACCAGTGCCAAACACAGGGATACGATCACATCCCTACTCCTACTGGCCTCACTATTCCTAATAGAAGGCAGGGTTGTGTTGGCCTTCTTGGCCCCTGAGCACACTGCTGGCTCACACTCAGCTGGCTATCAACCAGCACTTCCAGGTCCCTTTCCACTGGCCAGCTTTCCAGCCACTGTTCCCCAAGCTTGTAGTGTTGCATGGGGTTGTTGTGACGGAAGTGCAGGACTCGGCACATGGCCTTGTTAAATCTCTTAAAATTGACCTTGGCCCATCGATCCAGCCTGTCCAGATCCCTCTGCAGAGCCTTTCTACCCTCGAGCTGATTAGCACTCTGGCCGAGGTTGGTGCCATCTGCAAACTTGCTGAGGGAGCACTCAATCCCCTCATCCATGTCATTGATAAATACAATAAAGAAGAATGGCCCCAAAACTGAGCCCTGGGGAACACTGCTTGTGACCAGCCACAAACTGGATTTAACTCTGTTCACCACTACTCTCTGGGCTCAGACATCTAGCCAGATTTTTACCCAGGGAAGAGTAAACATGTCTAAGCCGTGAGCCACCAGCTTCTCTAGGAGAATACTGTGGGAGATAGTGTCAAAGGCTTTACTGAAGTCCAGGTAGATAACATCAACAGTTTTTTCCCTCATCCACTAGACGGGTCATCTGGTCACAGAAGGAGATCAGGTTGGTCAAGCAGGACCTGCCTTTCACATGCTGGCTGAGTCTGTTCCCCTGTTTTTCCTGCACATGCCTTATGAGCGCCCTCACAATGAACTGCTCCATAATCTTCACTGGTGCTGAGGTCAGGCTGACTGTAGTTCCCTGGATCCTCCTTCTGGCCCTTCTTGTAGATGGGCATCACATTGTAGCTCTTCCTGTTCCATACAGGCATAAGGAAGAACAGTGTGCATCCACTGGCACACGGAGGAAGAAGAAACATTAGGTTCTAACCTCTTCTGTTTTACCCATGGTTTATTGCTATCAAAAATAACACTGATTTCAGATTTTCTGAATGCGAAAGTGTAAAAGCAAAGATATAATCTTTAAACATTATAGCTTTTAATGAAGACACTAAGGTTATTATTAATACTTATATCTGCCAAGCAAATAGGATGTGATCCAAGGCCTAAAGTCATAAAGCATCTTTTTAACAATTTGGTTTGGAGGAGGCTGTCTGTTCCTATTCTCAGGTTTTGCAGAAAAGATCCAATTTTGTTTCCCCTTGTTTGAGTGGATGGCAACAAGTGAACAACTATTTCTGGTGCTGTACTGATATCTATGGACAGTGCTGTACAGAAATAAACATGTTTTGCCACGACAGGACTAGGTGGTAATTAAGTTGATATATTTGTTCCTATTAAACAAAATAAGCCATGTCAGTTTTGGCTCCACTCAAAACATGGGACAGAAAAAAATCAATGTTTGTCAAATGGAATAAGACTGCATCTATGGGGGAAATTGTTTTTCACATTTTCGAAATACAGTAAAAGTGAGGAGACAGAAAAAGAATAGTAAATACTATTCTAAAAATTGATACAGTGATGTCTACTTTCTTAAAATGCTGCTTACAGTTGTAATACATTTTTTCAAGGAGAAAAATAGGAAAAATGACATCATCTGACACTGATGTGCTGCACTGGATACTGGACCCTGTCTGCTAACAGGGGAAACCTGTTCACAGGCACTTAATATTGCTGACTTTCCGTATCTAAAAAAGATGTCTAAAGACATGTCAACTGAGTTCCACCTTAGTAAAGGAAAATTTAAGACACGTTTTTTTGTCCTTACCTTTTCCCACAAGCTCTACACAGAAAGATAACCGTTAATAATATAAATAATATGATTAACTTGGTAATGCTATGTTCCTCTCCCAAACAGGAAAGAATACCAAAAGGCTTTTGTAGTACTTACATATCAGCCTAGTAACATCCTTTCTCCTAAAGCAGATAGATACCATATATATTTTATTTTAGAAAAGCAAGTTAGAAAATCTACTCTTTCAAAGCCGAGTTGCACAAATGGAACTGGAACAAGTCTGTCCTTTTGGTGATATTCACTCAAACCATGGAACAGAAATACTTATTTTAATTATTTCAAACATTTCTCACTCTCTTTCGATATATATGAAAACATAACAGCCATTAAATTAAACTCATCCCTTGCACTGACTGTATTGCTTATTTTTTAAAAAATTGTCTATTTTTCCGCAAATACTTGTGTGCTGTGTTTACACAAATATCTGTAGAGGAGTTTTTATTCATGAACAAATTATTGTGTGTGTGTTTCAGTCGAGTTTGTTCAGCCTTGTCACACATCCCAGCCCACAATTTCTTGACAGACATATGACACAGAAAATGTTTCACTAGAACATCAGTTACTTACATGTAAAAAGGCAGTATGTGAAAATACAGTTCTTATTTTTCTCTTTCCGTTGATAAGAAGGAATCTCATTAATTTGAAATGAAAAGGCTCTAGCAAGGAAAGAATATGAAGTATGTACATACCTCTATTACACCTCTTACTACAAAGCTTTTCCTTCCTTCTTTCCTATGGGAAGGCTATAACAGCTAATCAAGGCCTGGAAATCCATTTTCTGTGAACTGAGTGGCTAGTTACAAAAAAAACATGCCAAATTGGCTATAATTCATACTTGTTTCCTTTTGTGTACATGGTTCCGTAGAACTGAAAATCCACCTATCATAGAATAGTTTGGGTTGGAAGGGACCTTTAAAGGTCATCTAGTCTAACCCTCCTGCAGCGAACAGGGACATTTTGAACTAGATCAGATTGCTCTGAGCCCCATCCCACCTGGCCTTGAATGTTTCCAGGGATGCGACATCTACCACCTCTCTGGGCAATCTGTTCCAGTGCTTCACCACCTTCATTGTAAAAAATTTATTCCTTATGTCTAGTGTAAGTCTATGCTCTTTTAGCTTAAAATCATTACCCCTTGTCTTGTTGCTACAGGCCCTGCTAAAAAGTTTGTCCCCATCTTTCTAAGCCCCCTTTAGGTACTGGAAGACCGCTATAAGGTCTCCCTGGAGACTCCTCCAGGCTGAACAACCCCAACTCTCTCAGCCTGTCTTTGTAGGAGAGGTGCTCCAGCCCTCTGATCACCTTCGTGGCCCTCCTCTGGATCCTCTCCAACAGGTCCACGTCTTTCCTGTGCTGAGGGCTCCAGAGCTGGATGCAGTACTCCAGGTGGGGTCTCATGAGAGCAGAGAAGAGTGGTAGAATCACCTCCCTCGACCTGCTGGCCACGCTTCTTTTGATGCAGCCCACGATGTGATTTGCCTTCCAGGCTGCAAGTGCACACTGCTGGCTCATGTCTGGCTTTTCATCCACCTGTATCCCCAAGTCTTTCTTGGCAAGGCTGCACTCAATCCCTTCATCCCCCATTTTGTATTGGTACCAGAGGCTGTCCTGGGCCAGGTGCAGGACCTTGCACTTGGCCTTGTTGAACCTTATGAGGTTCACATGGGCCCAATTCTTGAGCTTGTCCAGGCCCCTCTGGATGGTATCCTGTTCCTCAGGCATATTGGCTGCACCACTCAGGTTGGTGTCATCTGCAAACTTACTGAGGGTGCACTTGATACCACTGTCTATGTCATTGATGAAGATGTTAAATAGTGCTGGTCCCCATATGGACCCTTGAGGGACACAACTTGTCACTGGCTTCCATCTGGATATTGAGCCATTGACCACTATGCTTTTGATGTGACCATCCAACCAATTCCTCATCCACCGAACAGCCCACCTGTCGAATCCATACGTCTCCAATTTAGAGAGAAGGATGTTGTGGGAGACCATGTCAAAGGCCTTATATTTATAAAACTTGTTACTTGAAATGTAGCAAATAATGATTGCAGTCATGACATAACTGCATGCTTCTCAATAGCTGCCTGAAGGAACGATGAGGTACACAACAGTGTTAATGTGTCTCCTTAGGCACTTTCTCCTGTCCTCCTGCTATACTGGATGCATGATACAGCCTGAAAATCTACATGGAGTACTGAAAAGAGGACATAGGTGTAATGTATGGATGAAATAACTTCCAAGAGATAGTCTAGAAATGAGAAACCAGTGGCAGAAGACTGGCCAACTGTGCCTACCCAGCTCAGGGTGCAGTCACACAACCTGTTTAAGTCAATTGAAAAAGTTACTTCTTCTCTCCCACACCACTGAGGACGAAATGTTATCCTGCTCCATGCCAGCACTGGTGCTTAGGGAGTGCAGAGGCAGCTTCAGGGAAGGATGGAGCTGGTTGGAAACAGAATTCCTTTTTCAAGCGGGTTAATTTTCAGTAGGGTGTGACTGACTGCCAAGCAGCCAAAAATGATGATGGGAATCATTGCATTAGGGTGGCTTTTACAGATAATCAAACTAGTGCTGCCATCTGCTTCAGGATCTCAAGTGTTGCCCACCATCCTAGGTGTTTGCAGGAAGAGGTGACTGCAGGGCTAGACGATGGGTGCACCCAGAGGCAGGCTGTGTGGGTTGGAAGGTTGCGATCATGGCACGGAGGTACCAGTACCAGACCTTCTCTGTAGCAGCAGTAAGAGCTTCAGAACCGGATGTGCACACTGCAGGAAAAAATATTTCCGCAAGGATGGAGTGGGAACAGCTTATTGGTGAGAGGCTGCTTTGCTGAGGTCGAAATAGGGGACTGCCATGGTGCTCGAAACTGTAGCCAAAGCCCAAACTGCTACAGTGATCTGAAGCAGCAGCAAAAGGTGGGCACAAGGGCACTGTGAAAACAGCACCATGAACAAAGTTCTGCCCAACTTAGACCTTTTTTATTCTACAGTAACCACTATGTGCTTGGAAAGCACTTAGGAAGCTTTGAATGCCTCTGCAGAATACACTAAAAAGAAAACATCAACAGTTAAATGCCATCTTGATATGGCAAGACATATATGCCTTTTAGTGAATGCCTGATATAAAAATTAATTGTTCCTAAAACAGAAAGTGCCCATAAATCAATCTTGTTTTAAACAGTAAGTGGTTTTTAGTCCTTTGTATGTTCTGGAGAAGTGGGAAGGTGTAACAACAGGGACCCCACACTGAAATGGGGAATAAGTCTGAGAAGTTCTCCCTCTGAGGAGGAAGGAGTGGCAGAGACAACGTGTGATGAACTGATCACAACCCCTAACCCTGCACCAATTGGGGAAAGGAGGCAGAGAATTCAGGAGTGAAATTGAGCCAGAGAAAAAGTGTGTGTGTGTGGAGGGAGGTGTTTTAAGACTTGGTTTTATTTCTCATTACCCTACTCTGATTTGATTGGTAGTAAATTAAACTAATCTCCCCAAGTCAAATCTACTTTGCCCATGATGGTAACTGCTGAATGGTCTCTCCCTGTCCTTATCTCGACCCACAAGCTTTTTGTTCTATTTTCTCTCCACTTTCGGGAGGTTGAGAGAGTGGCTGCATAGCGTTTTGCTACTGACTTGGGCTAAACCACGACACTGTGGCTGAGAAAATGGTAAGCAGGTTGTGACAGCAGATTGAGAGATTCTTCTGGCTGATTAGAAAAAAAAAATCTGCTGTAGAAGGAAAGAATGGGGGATCTCAGTTCTTCCCACACTGAAGAACAGAACAATTATTCATGGGGTCAGAGGCCACATATTTGTTCTGAACACTTTTTAAAATTCATTTAAAGATGGATTTTTATTGTCATTTGATACATCTAAGGGCTTTTAAAGTGTGGTTGCTCATAGAGCTTTGTGTTATTTGAAAGAATCTAATCTGTTAGATAAACACTGTCATTACAGTTATTTATCCTTTTACCATTAGGGCATTCTCTTTGATTAGTAGTTTTGTGGATTTGCTTACAAAAGAGATTGCACTGTGTTGTGCGCATTCTTGACAATCAGATAAAATACTCTTGTTCACATTCAGCTTAGTTGTTTCGCACTTGGCTAGTCGGTTTATATCAATCGCTTGCTCACACTCGTCATGAACTCTTAGATGAGTCACCAATAAAAACACATGAGCCTTTGCATGATTTGTATTTCTTTCATTTCTCTCAAGAGCGGACAGTATTCTGTACGGATATCTCCAATCCCACCTTATCCAAAACAGTGCTTGATGGCACGGAAAATAAGATAATGACAGCCCAATCTGAAATGTACAGCACCTTGTCTGTTCCTACTGGTTTCCTGCAGTAAGCAGCAGATCGTGTCAGTGTAGCTTAGAGGAAAGAAAAAAGTCCCTGATGGCACTTGCATTTTTTTTTTCCTCTTGGTTCATGCATTGAAAAAATTCCCAGATATCACTGGAAGGTTTACAATGCATTTAATTTTGTTAGAAAATTAACTGTAATTTCCTTCACATCCCATTTTGCCCCAAGTATCATGCACAAATTGGATGCAGTCACCAGAAAGACATTTTATTTACCAAGAGTTTAACTGAGTTTGAAGTAAAAGAAAAAATAGACATTTCTTTTATTCCAGATAGTGGAGAAGTATAAGAGACCGCATATCCAAGGCTACTGAATTTCTAGCTTAACGTGTTTGTTTTCATACCAAATTGTCAGAAAAGACAGGTGTCTTCCACCCCTTAAGCTTTCTATAAAAGGCCTCTCTACAGCGCACTCCAAGGCCTGCGGATGACAAATCTTTCTCTACTGCAGCTAAAGCAGGATAAAGGCACATCCAAGAGAGGGAGGGCCACCCAAAGTGCCTCACATCAGCTTCATCTCCTGGAAAAGAGCCATTCCACTATTGTCAAGTATTGCCAGCAGAGGAGCCAAGGACTTAGCTGGAAAATGGAGCAGACTGCATACATCAGACTAGGAAAGAGAACATGGAGTAGGGCTGTGTTATGGGGATAAATGTCTTGCAGCTGTTAAGCAAGGCATCCCTCTAGCCAGAGCTGATGAATCCTGCAGGACAGAGCTGCAGAGCAGAGGGCTTCACCCAAGTAACGATCCATCTGTCTTGTAACGGTTTAAAAAAACCTAACGCCTTTGTTTGAACGCTTTTCTTGTTTCATGTTTCACGCTATCCCCAATGCACTATTAACGGCACATGTAATGAGATCCTTCCTCCAGCTGTCATTATTTTAGAATTTTAATTGCAAAGTCCTCTCTGATTCATCTGTTACTTAACGTTGAAATGCACATGGAGGTAGGGTAAAACAGTTCTTTCTTTGCATTGACTTCAGTGAGACCTATTTTTACCATTCAGATTACTGAGGATTTGGCTATTTCTATAAAGAAGATTGGCTTTTTACCGATTTGGAGGTAGATGCACTTGTATTTTGTAGGCCTGTCCTTTATGTGTGTGTGACTGTATACACACACGTGTGCGCACACACATACATCCGCCAGCATGCATACAAATTTCATAATTGAAAGTGCAAGTAAATAAACCTTTTAGACACACAGATACATATCTGGCTGCAAACACCAGTATCTATTTGCTACTTGCCAATACCAAGTTATGGCAAATAAGTTCAAAAGCTACAATACATTTACGAATTTTAGCAGAAACTTCCAAAATTGTGAAAATACAGGCCCAAAAAGCCACTTGGTGACTTTTTATTGCTGTTCACAGTTTGGCTTGGATCTATTTGATCTATTGGGTCGTTAGGAAATCTAATGAAATTTATTCTTCCATTCTTTTGCTAAATTTATGATAGAGACTGGATGAAGTCCTTCAAGGATGAAGGACAGGACAAGACAAGACAGTTTGATTCACACGAAATGTTAATGGCATATTCTGTGCATTTGCAGGGCCTGATTATTTACACTGCTTAAAACTGACCAGCACATGAGTCCAGCAAAGAAACTGGGCAGAGAGCTTGGCAAAATATAGTATTTCTATCCCTGAAAAATTCAAGCATTTTGCAATGCATTTTTTTTTTGCTTCTGCATTATTATGATTTACAACTGCTACCCACAAAAAGGGGAGAACATTACAGAAAATAACGAGATAAATTATTTAATGGTTTCAGCTTCATAATTTGTAAAATGGAGCAATTATCTGCTCCAGTTCCTGAGGACTCCACACATTACAGTATGGGGTGGTGAGAAATCTCTCCAGCTGAGTGGCAGAACATCCCCTACCTCATGATGGAGAAGCTGTAATATCTTGTCAACCACCTGCTTAGAGGTGGGAGATCCTAAGGTGTCTGGACCTGAGTAAAGATCAGGAGCTGCAGGAGTGTGGAGATCTCCATGTGAGTTGTTTGCGTGGCAGGGCTGAGCCAAATAAGCTGTATGAGATTTATGTGCAGGCTGGCAAATGTGCATGTGTGCATATATGTGTGCATATGTGTATGTGTGTATGAAAACTGTCCTGCACACATAAAGCAGAACCCCTCAGAATGAAATACATGTATATCTGCATCCAAATGGGTAAAACTTATGGAGATGAAATGGTGTGAAGCAGGTGATTAAAGGGTTTTGTTTTGACAAACTGATGTTTTCCATAGAGGCCCTTTTTGTCAACACTTTTGTGACTCAGTCTAGTTGGGAGCTGATCAACACTCTGCTGCCCAACGCATACCTCTTGAGAGACCATGTCCAAATGTGCATAAAAATTAAGCCACTCACTGAGTCCTTACGGATTTTAATCAGTGGGTACACTGGCAGGGAAGCAAGAATTCCTCACCTAACTTCTCCTGCTCACAGAAGTTTTCAGGATGCGGAGTTCTGCATTTTTTTTCCCCTTCAGGGGGTTTTCAATGAAAAAAATACTGTAATGTAAGTGGTGAGTCAAGCAATGAACCCTTGTGGCTGAGTTCTGGTATGTACCAGTGCATGGATGGACGGGCATGCATTTGTCTCCAACAGTCCTCCTCTGCTGCAGAGGGAATGCAGTGGTTGTTTTATGTGATAGCAAAATATCAGAACCTGAACTATATAGTATGACCTTGATTAAAAACTAGTTACAGGTCTGGTATATTGGAATAATTCCAGAAATAACTCCACAATTTTTTAGAAAAGCTGAGGACAAAACGTAATGCATCAATTCTGCCTATGATAAGCAATTTAGGGCCCTGAGAGTGCCCATACGGAATAGATTCAAGCACTGATGGATTGCTTGTGCATTATCCCTACTGATTACCGAATACTGCATCTGGATAAGCACTTTCTCTCTGATTGAAGATATAAGGTGCAGACTTTGATCAAAATGAATTAAATGGCCACTCTGCAACACTTTTCCAACCAGGCACATCGTTAACTGCAGGTAGTAGACAATGCAAGCAGGAGCTGAAATTGTGACCCACGTACAATGGGAAGGAAGAGTAGGACTCAATGATCTTAAGGGTCTTTTCCAACCTAAATGATTCTATGATTCTATAAAGACAAAAGAGGATCAGTGTCAACAACACAAATGTCAAACTGATTCAATGGTAATACAAGATTTCTTCTATTTGCACTTTAAAGTCACTAATATTAAATAAATACGTATTTTCTTCTAATGCTATGATGGTGTAGACACAGAGTAAGTAGACTTTCTTTAGGAACAAAATGAGAATTAGTATCTTGGGCCAGTACAAGCTGCTTATGGATGTTTCCCTGTGATGCACCACACTAGCGGCCCAGTTACAGGGCGGCATCCAAAAAGCCAGGAGACCTGGACAGTAGTTACTTCTGACTAATCCTGCCCACCGGCCTGAAAAGCAAGTGGCTTCCTGCTGCCAGTGGGCAATGTGTATAATGTTGGGCAATTCTTCACACCATCCTCTCCCTCATTGGCCTTCCCATGTGCATCGGGGCTGCAAGCTCAATCATGGCAGCTCTATCAGAGTGCTGGACGCAGTGAGATCCCAGCTCTTCCTTGGTGGGATCATGGGAACCGCTCAGCGTTTCTCACATTCTGCTTGTGACCCTCCTGGGCCCCAGAAGCTCAAGCACATCTCTGCACCTCTCCAGAGCGGCCCTTCCCCGCTGTGACTCGGAGCTTAGCAACACTGCAGCTTTGCAGTGGCCCCACGGCAATCGCCCATCCACGACATGGAGAGGACACAGTGAGCCTCCGCAAATCCCACACCGATAGCTGACATACAGTGCTTCCCTGCAAACGCCTGCTGAGTCCAGACCCATCACACTTCCTCCTCCCTTCCCTGTCATCTCTGGCTTTCTGTTCTGCTTCGATTATCCTGCTTAAACCTGTGCACTGGACTGAAGTACCTGGGTTTGAAGCTGGACTACCTCAGCGTGTGCATTCACTGTCACCAATGACTGCATGGAGCTATTTTCCTTTTATTTTAGTGGTCAACATTTATCACTCATGCCTGACTTCACAAATAAACCAAGTGCTGCACCTATTTGAGCTGCGTTGGCTGGAGAGAAGTACAGAGAGAGCGCTGTGACAATGGGCTGCTCAGGGAGGCAGTGGCAAGCAGAAAGTCAGCTGCCTTCTTGATGTTTTCCTCTTAAATCACATCTTTACTCATAGCCTAGTCAGTTCTGCAAATTGTCAAGTAAGACCCCAGTTTGAAAATAATATGTGCCCTCCTTTCATCAGGTTAGTTCCCTCTTAAAAAAAAACTACAGATTTTTTTTTTTGTTCAGAAGAAACAGCTGCTTCTGTGGAAGAGCTACACCCTCTGGGTTTCTAATATTTTCAGGTTTAACTCTCTTTCCTTCATTTTTCTCTCCTTCTGTTATCTGTTAATTAAACTGAGGCTAGGTAGAGAATAAAGAAAAAGTGTTGCAAAGTAATTTGTCACATACTACCTCGCTTTTCTGCTGTAGATTCAGCTGCCTCCTGAAACTCTTTGAAAGAGAGAAAGCTTCTGGTTTTTTTTCTTTTTTTTTCATGTTGTCCCCAGGAAAAGGACAAACATCATATATTATTATCTTTAAAAGTGTAAAATTGGCCTGCCTTGAACATGTTATTAGAATGATTGTTTTTGAAGGAGGATATAAGGAGCAGAGGCTTTGACTAGAAGAAATGGAGGGAACATAAGGACAACATAGTACAAGGATGTTTCCTTTCAAAATGGATGTACTGCAAAATGTAGGAGATAATTTCTAAAAAAAAATACATAAAACCACTACAGTAGCATACTGTAAAATGGGCATGGAAATTGTTCCATTGCTGACTGCAGGTAATTTTGTTTGATCAGACACTACATGCAATTTTGGTACTCCTTTCCTTAGACAATGAAATAAAGGCATCTGAAAAACGTTACAAAAAGAGAGAAGATTATATTCTAGGAAAAAAAAAATAATGAGAAGGAGAAGCCCAGTCTCTTTAGCTCTTTGAAATTTCAACCACAACAAGTTTAGTTTTGAACACATAAATGAAATGCTGTCCTAAGTTAGGTATCCAGCTTGCACAGAAAGTTTAGCTGTCCAACAAAACAGTTCAACTACAGTGTGTACTTATATATTAGCATTTTAGTTCAGATCAAGACGATTCTTTTTTAAGTGCATTCCTTGCCTGTCCTCACTTAGTGGTTCACTTTGCAGTGTGGGCTCACGGCACACAAACCGGATCCTTTTGGATGGAAGCTGCATGGGAAGATGTACTCCAGGATCACATCCACTGCCTTCTCAGAGTCACTGGGCATCGGTGCTCAGGACCAGAGGAGAGCTCTGAAATGCATACACTGTGGATGTCAGGTCCTCAGTAGCCACTGGTTTGCTTTGCAGACCTTCCCCTATTTCTTTCGTCAATGGTGAGTGGTAGCTGCAGCGCCCTCCAGAAGATCTCTGTCTTCCTAAGCCGAGGCAGCATAACCTGTCTGTCAAGATTTCTCCTGGGAAGTTTTCAGAGCTGCCTTCTCACCGTCTGGATAAGGAATATAATTGTTTACACTAGGAGCTAAGTCACTACCTGAAGTTTGGGTGCAAGTCCTAATAAAGCACAGCTCAGACTGACTGACTGTTGGCAGCCCTACTTTTGTACTCTCTTTAATCAATTAATTATTTTGACCAGACATGTAGATTGATCATTTTCTTAAAAATATTAATATGTTGATTTGCCCCGTAACTTTTCTTTTACATGTACAATGAAACAATATTATTACTGAGATTCTTTACTTTCTAAAAGAAAAAGTAATGAACTAGAACTTCCTTTAGTATGTATCAATGTTCATAAAACTATTTTCAAAGGGTGTAAGATCTGACTTTGATTTATACTTATTTTTTATAAAAAAATTAAATATGTTGCATTTTTAAAGTTTTCCTCAGATACTCTCTTTCTATTTCTGTAATGTCCTACTTCTCTCTCTCTCTCTGTCTCTCTCTTTTTTATATGTACATATAAATATTTTATAGAAAACAGATGGTCTGGTAAAGTTGCTATCCACTAAAAAGGCAGAAGATGAAACAGAATGGATCATATTATTCCCTAACTTATGCTCATAAAACAATTCTAATAACATCAAAGTGGGCATTCAAAGCTGAGGGACTTACCTCTATGTATTGAAGTGAATTTCCTACACACAGCCCAAAACATAATTATTTTCCCTGTACTTAACCATGGAAGCCCTGTAAGAAGAAAACAGTGTGCAGCCAAATGGTGTTTATACAGGATTAAAGGGAATAAATATCCATTGAAAGGGACACTATCTTTCTCTTCCTCAGCCTGTTCATCAAAAGATGGTGACCTTTCATTCTGCATATTGAAATGGCTTTCAAGTTGGTGAATCTTAGGAGTGCAGATCTGTGTTGCTCCTGCTTCGATCAGAGAATGATGGGGGCTTGCAAGCCAACTTTCAAGCTCCTGGCATTTCAATAAAAAATGGTCTAAGGTAATAAATGATCAAACATTTGTTTCTTTTCTCTATAAACAGCTAGTGTATCTTTTGTTGGTTCTAATCTGAGGAGCTACCCCGAGGGTGATTCAGTCTCTCTTTTCCCTGTGCAATACCAACTGGGTCCCCTAAAGACCAGGAGAAGTTTGATAATTCACTGTCAGAGAGGTGCCTCTGAAAGCAGGGCACATAACAAGAAATCATCACTATAATAAATTAAGTCAGTATTTATTCCATGGTCAACTCAATGTTGCTTAAATTTGAATTTTCCATCAACTAACTCTGCAGAAGTCCATCAGAAATGATCAGGGAAAGGATGGACATTGTTCTTTTAAACAAAAGAGTTTCTCACCATATCCTGATTTCAGCACAGAGACAAATGGAATTGACTTTTCAGATGGAATATTTTGAGTATTTTAGTATAACATCAGAAGCTGAGCAAACTCCTTTTTAATCCTTTTAAACTTCTGGATGAAACAATTTTTTTTTTTTTTAACTCTTGTGTGCTTTTCATACTGAAGTTGGTTTTCTCTTTTAACGAGGGAAAATATATGGGATGCTACTATTGTAACTCTTCCTAAAGTCCAGGAACTAAAGTTAGATGTATGTTTTCTGACCTATCTGTTGAGCTGGCAGACTGTACATTGCCAATTCTCTTTGTTTGTTTGTTCAATATATATAAAGATCCAGTTCAGTATGTATGGTAGCTATTTAAGATTTTGATTCAGACATGCTGTTGACAATTTACAACAGTACTGACCATACACATATTAAACAGCTGAGACTACAGTTTAATCTGGCTGCAAGTCATCTTTTACAGTCTTAGGCAGAAGTGGTTTTCTAACTTAAGATTATAATCTTTAAAAATAGGTGGTTATATGTTATTATGTTCATATGTTATTTCATAATTTAAAAATGTCTTTCTAATAAAAACCTGCAAGCACTTTAAATTTGTGTTCTAAATGCAAAAAAAAAAATGTAGTGCTTGCAGTGTTTTGAATCTATGATTCATTTCGTGCTGATTATTTGAATGCATTGCACTAGTGTTCCTCAGACATTTACAAGCTAGGAGTCCATAAAACTTTTAAAGTCAAGGCAATTTCTCTGCAAAATATGGATTTTTTGTGTCATTAAAAAATGCTTTACAAGCTCTCTCAGGCCACCACTGCTGGAAAAAAAGTCCTGTTGTTAATCTTAGTGTCAATGCCAACATATTTAGAGAGTCACAACATTGACTTCTGGGAGGGGAATTGTAAATGCAGATATATATTGGATGATGTGATGAGAATTGGTGATGTGTGTGTGCATGTACAACACTGGGGTGGGAAATATTTTATTTTAGTTGGACTGTAAGAAAATAAATAGGGAGAAATTCTGCCAGTTGCTGTTATAATTTAAATTGAGGTCTAAACGAAACATTGTCTTATGAAAGAGGTTTTTGAAGGATGAACGGGATAGTCAGTCCTCTATAAAAAAAGAGGTTAATAAGAAAAAAGCTGGTCTATCCAATCAAAGGAATCTGCTTGCACTAGAGATATTTTTCTGCCTTTAAAATGATGCTGTTTGAAGCTCTTCTGCACACATTTATCTGAACTGCTTGGCTCTCTACTTCCTCCCTGTGTACTCACTCATAAGCAAAAACAGTAATTTGTATAAGCATGCAATCATGTTTTTCTACGGAAACATCTGTATGCAAATAGTTTTGACTCACTTTGAAAAACACTTAAAAAAGTTATTTTTAATGAAAAGAACCTAGCAAGGGCTTCTTATTAGAACTAGCACTTTATGAAAAGGACAGGGCAACTTTACTTGAAAAAGTGCACATCATAAATACAACAAATAGCATAATTTTGTTTGGAATAGAGGGTTTCTTATAAAGTGTCAATATGACAAGTAGCATAATGGGAGAACACCAAGAACACAGGAGAAGAGACAAGATTTGAACTACTATCAGCAATAAGCTATGAAGGAGGTGAAGCAAAGGGCTGTTCTGCATGGCTGGAGAGGAAAAGGAAAAAGTTCTTGGAACAGGTCTGGGAAGATTGTACAAAAGGAGATTAGTAATACTGCATAATACTGCGTATGGAGCAAGTCAACAAGATAGCTTGGATGGGATTTGCTAAGGTCTGAAAAGAAGATGACAGTTCTGAAGAGAGATTTGATGGGAGTTACTTTTGATTCTGAGAAGCAGTAAAGCAAGAACAGAAATACAGTTTTTGGGGGTGACTGCTCTAACCTGCTCTATATTTACATCACAAAACAGCAGCTGCCACTGCAGATATTCTCCCAGAACGAAATCTGCCTCTGCTAAAACGAATAGCTAAACTCTTCTTGATTTCAAGAAAGTTAGTGTTTCAATTCTGGATAATATACGTGTGTAATAAGAGCAAGAGATTGTTATCCATATATCACAATTAACCACACAGGACTGTTTTTATTTATTTTGCCAGGCAATCTAGGATAAATTGTAAACTTTGGAAACAACAAAAAAAAAAAGAGTAAACCAGAATGTTCTTTATCCTGTAGCCTCTGCTTGTGTCATGAGATTAAAAACTACTATTTAAAATAATGAAGTCATATGTTATTATTTTGTTTGTCTTGCAGTTTAATTATCACAAGACATTTAAAAATCCTTTCACTACAAATGTAAATTTACATGACAGTGTGCATTTTATAAGAGTGAGATAAGCAAAACCCAAAGGTAAATAATGACACTAAGTACAGTTTTTTTAATTACCTAATGTCTTTTAAGCTTTCCTTTGTTTCTTTTAACAGACAGTTCATAATAAAAACAAATTAAAAAGTAAGATTAAAAAAATGTATTGCATCTAATACACTTATAATGCATTGTTACTATCATTTCATTCCACAATATTTTTTCTATGATTTAAAAAAATCCAAACAAACATTTTAGGAGAAAGGATGAACACTTTATAAAACCATATATATTAAAATAAAAATTCTTTCACATACTGTTTTCCAAACACGGGCTTAAAAGGTTTTTGAAAATATTTTTTAATGGCAAAACTGAAACAGACAATTTCTACTTTACTACTTTTAAAAACTGATATTTGAAAATCGTTTTCCCCTGTCTCTTAAATTATCAAGTAAAACATACACATCTTGAAAGTCTCAGTCTACCTACTCAATTCATGTTGAAGTCACCTGCCTAAATGATTAGCTATTTTATCTTTGTCTGGAAGATAACTGTTACATTCAGAGAAGGCTGATGCTAATTATAGGAAAAGACAAGACAACAAATTTGGTTTGAATAGTATCTAGGTCATTGAAAGTTAAATGTCCAATAAATGTCACAGATTGGCTACACTAAACCTGTATGTAAGGAAAAGGTATATTTTATTTGAGGAAATAACACACATCCTAATGTCAGTGTGCTTGGCTACCTCAGATACCTCCTGTATCAGTTTTTCCTTGCAGATGTCATGTTAAATGGCAGATGAAATACGAGCATTTTAAAAATTGTTCTCGGATTCTTTCTTCATTGTTGCACAGCTTGCTTTCCTACAGGAACACTTCAGATAATTTAGACCCACAAACTCCTCATCAAGTTTTCCTTTTATGTAAGTACTTTATTATAAAGTCAGTCTTTTTGACCTTGGCAAAGCTTTAAAAACAATACGTTGATTTCAGTTGGGGAATGGAGAAAAGCATAATGTTTCCTCCATTGGCTGTAAACCAGTGTTTTGCTAGAGCATTTTACTTTTGTACCAAAAAAAAAAAAAAAAAGAAATAATGTTGCCAGTATTAGAAAGAAAACCAAATGCTTTATATATATAGTAAAAATGATGAACTAAAATAACAAAGAACAAGATCTGCAAAAGGAACTGACATATGAATTTCATAATGTGAGATTTATAACTCTTTATTTAGTGTCTTTCCTCAGCCTAGATCCTGTCTAAAGTGTTTAAATTTATATGGATAACCACAGTGTGGTCTTTATATATGTATAAAGACATTGCCAATTAAGAAAACAAAAAAAAAAAAAAAAGAAAAAAGTCCTACTTAACTTACATGAGAATATGAAAAAATAAAAAAGTCTTTCATTCCTGGTGCCTATAAAATTAAGGTCATGTTGTTTTGCTTAAAGGGAGGTCTAGGACACCCTTACAGTTCTGATGTGGGCAGACCCAAGCTCCATCTGCCAGAACTACAAAACGAAGACAGGGTACACCAGCTCCATGCGGTGCCATGTTAGCACAGGCATGCATCACCAGATGGGCAAGCGCTCTGGTCAGTCTGCACCAGTCCGGGTAGGCATGCCTACAGGTGGCCTCTTGTTGCACAGGTTACAAAATACCTCTAATTCTTTGATTGAAAAGTAAGCCTTGCCTGAAATCAAGATGTTTCTCGGATTCTGCATCTTACTTCTGTAATTTTGGTTCTGCACCCTATGGCTGTACCCCAGGACAAACCTCAGACTTGCATTTGGCAAGTCTCTCTTTGCTAGTTTGCATGGAAAATAATTCAAAGATGTGGTGAAATGGGAGCCATGGTGCCTTCCCACAGGTCCCCAGTCAGGACGACCAACTAACTGAGACACCTGCTTGCACTGGCATGGTACGGCTTTGTTCAAGGGCTGATCCACAAGGTCAAGCTCCTGTGCAGCTGCCCAGGGTGCCTGCGTGCCACAGAAACTACCAAGAATGTCCTTGGAAAGCACAAGTTAGAACAGGTATTCCATAAAAGGTATTCCAGTCAAATACCTAGAAAATGGGACTTCGGTGTCTACTTTATTTCAATGGTTGCTAACAGAACTACTATGTTGCAATATTAACACGGCCGTCCATTTCACAGCAGCAAGAAACAGAAATATATGAAGTTCTGTACTGCTTACTTCCTTTGGTATGCTTCAGTACACCAACACAGGATGCTGATGAAGTTGTCTGTGTTTCACCTCACATTTCTTACTCTGAGAAGCTCTTGGTTTTCAGACTCATTTGAGAAACACTGTTAAAACAGAGAGTTTAAAAGCTCTCCTTGGTGCACTGCGCTCTTGACCTGCAGCAGACTTTACTCTTCCATCAAGGTTGTGTGGTACTTTTAGGATCCCCACTAACATTCACTATTGCACAGCTTGACACTGCTTATTCATGCCTGCATGGGACAAGTGGAATTTGAACCCATGTTTCTAGAGGTGAAGAGTTAAAGCACATTCTGCAGCTCCATTTGTGACCTCCCCTACTCTCTCCTTCTGCCATAATTTTCAAAAACTAGATAACACTAAGTGAAATCATTAATGCTGAATTCCAGCCAGACTAAATCAATCTGTAATTAACACTTTATAGGTTTACGTCACAGTTTGGTAATGCCATATTATTCTTCACAATAAGAGGCTGTGGGGGCCTATTATTCTATACACACACATAAGGATTTACATCGTTGTTTCCCACTATTATTAACGGAAGCAGCCACATCTGGTTAAGTAATACAGAAATAGAAAACAGGATTGAATATAATGGAAGAGAGTAACTAAGTTTCATGCAAGTGAAAGCTGATATAAAAATATTGTTTATCACTATATACAACACATATTTGCTACACTGATTTATGTAGCATTAAATAAATAAGTAGGTGGTTTAAATTTTGTGGATGTTTAAGGCATTTTTAGGAGCTATAAGTGGCTGTATCAGGTCAGACCAAAGGTTCACATAATTCACTAATATCTGACAGTGACTAGTAACAGATGTCTAGGAAAGCATGGAAGAGCAGGTCAGGCACATACTGAAATGCCTCTGAAGCACCATACAGCCAGAGGAGTATCTTTATGTTTGAAAGCCCTTACCCAATTTTTCTTTTGTGTGTTCACTTAACGCCTTTTCTAAATCCATGTAAACTTCTCTGGCAACCACACCACCATCTGGCACTGAGATTTGAGGCTTAACCATGCCATGTGCAGAAAAGCACTTCCTTCTGCTGAGTCCACAGAGTCATTCCTAGCACAGAAGAATTTCTATTTCTTTGTTCATCCTCTTTGCTCTGTTCTATATCACATTTAGTTTTACTCAAGCTTTTCCAAGATGGAGAAGCTAAAGCTTCACAGAGTATTTAACATCAGTCAATATTACAGTTTAAAGGGTGTCATGGTTTAACCCAGTAGGCAGCTAAACACCATACAGCTGTTTGCTCACTTCCCCTGCTCCAGTGGGATGGGGAAGAGAATCAGAAAAAAAAAAAAAAAAGTATAACTTATGCATTGAGATAAAGACAGTTTAATAGGACAGAAAAGGAAAGGAAAACAATAGTAATGATGATAAAAGAAAACAAAAAGCAAGTGATGCCCAGTGCAATTTTTCACTACCCACTGACTGATGCTCAGCCAGTCCTCAAGCAGTGATTCCCCCCTGCCTCAGCCAACTCCTTGCAATTTTTTTTTCATTCAGCATGATGTCATATGGTGTGGAATATTCCTTTGGCCAGTTTGGGTCAGCTGTCCTGGCTGTGTCCCTTCCCAGCTTCTTGTGCACCCCCAGCCTCCTCGCTGGTGCGGCAGTATGAGAAGCTAAAAAGTCCTTGACTTGGTGTAAGCACTGCCCAGCAGCAATGAAAGCATCAGTGTGTTATCAACATTATTCTCATCCTAAATCCAAAACATTGCTCTATACCAGCTACCAGGAAGAAAATTGACTCTATCCCAGCTAAAATCAGGATGGATGCAGAGCTGAGTGATAACTTCTGAACATGTATCTGCTTTAGCACGGAGAGCATAGAGACATAACGTAATTACTTTTTTTTTTGGCACTTGGGTAGCATTAGAGCTCTTAGAGTCATTTTATGTGAGTAGCTGTAGTTTGCATCTAAAGCTTTTTGTGGCCTGAGTCATGAATTATAAGTTTGATGAAACACATCACACCTTAAGTGTGGTTCAATATTTTATTTTTTATTTTATTCTTGATGTTTTATTTAACTACATATTATCAAAAAGATTTTATCCTGTGTGAAACAACTCAACATTGTCTGTTCATACTCTGAAAAGATGTTCTGTTATCCAGGTTCATAAGAGGGAGATGACATGCTT
This sequence comes from Chlamydotis macqueenii, assembly GCF_036417535.1. NCBI lineage: Eukaryota > Metazoa > Chordata > Aves > Otidiformes > Otididae > Chlamydotis > Chlamydotis macqueenii. The sequence goes on from NC_141556.1 coordinate 161,108,349, forward strand.
GTTCAGGAAATGTATGGCCATTACTCAGATATTTTCAGAAGACCTTTCACATGACAGATTTTTGTTTTTTTTTTTTTTTTTTTGTCATCCTTGAATGTGAAGGGATATAAGAGTGATAAAAACACAACTACATTTGATTCAGGCTGATGTTTAAATCTAGGGACAGCTAACCTGAATGCTCTGAATTATCTCGGTGACTGTACTACTACAGACACAGCCAGAATACAGAAAATGTGAATAAATAACATCTTGTGGCATATGATAGCCCTGTTTTCTCCAAGGGGACGCTGTGGGATTGTTCTGCAAGCGATATGCTACATTGTGTTGCACTTTAAGTTTTCTTTTGTCCAGAGAGCTTCTCTCATCTCACCTGCAACACTTCAGCTTGAGACCACACTGGAGAAGAACAAAACACAAAACTACCCCGGTCTAATAAAAATAGTGTATGCAGGTTGACCGCTTCCACACAGATTTAAATGATCTCCCAGTCTACTGGAGTGTTATTCACCAATTTCTTGATAGTTACAATTTCTGTTCAAATTGATTTTGATTTTTACATGTTTCAATGCCATGTATGCACATCAACACTTTGTATGCCATCTGTCTCACTGGGACTAGCACAGCCATGAGAACAGCTAGACCACTTAGATTGAAAGACCCTTGATTTGAGCACCAGGGAGTAGTATCAATGCTCAGGACATGTCTCTAGTTCTTTCAACTGATCTGAGAGCATTGGAGAGTGCAGGAATGATTAAAGCATAAAAGAGAGTCAGGCTTGCTTCCATGGGGAGAAGGAACTGGGAGGCTGCACACCACAGCCAAGGTGACTGATGTCCCAGGCTTTGAACTGACTGATCGAAGAAATGGGTAGCAACTATTTCTATTAACATTTCTTTAACTGGTGTTAGACTAACAACAGCAATGATGAATAGGTTTGATACTTATACATGTTAAAAAAAAAAGTGGAGGTCTTGATTATAGGTTCTACTCCAAAATTGTCATAGAATAAAAAAAGTCACATTGAATTTTTTAAAGAAAAATTGTTTCAATATGCACATGCATCTTACTATCCTATTTATTATTCATATAAAACAGACCTTAAAATACCATTAGCTGATGCTCAGTGGTATCAGACACAATTATGATTAACTGAGACTGATTTACCACCTAAGTTCCTCAGATTCAGATGTTTCACATTACCATATTTATTTACTTCAATTGAGCATTTATCTACTTAACATACAGCTACAGAAAAGTCAGACTATAAACTATATGAACATGAGTTTATCTGCCAGTATAATTTAACTCTCATAATCGCTATTTCTCTCTCTCTTTTTAAGAGCTAGTCATTACTTTTGTATATGATGTTCCACTCTCCAAACAGAGGCCATCATGAAGTGCGATATTCAGATGTTAGTCTCAGTTGGACTGTGTTCATGAGTACTTGAATCCTAGGGCTTGAGTCAAGCTTATCTACAAATGATCAAGTTCCTCTCCGGAAACTGAGATTCCTGCCTCCACGACAGGATGACTTGTCATTCTGATGATATTTACTAGGCTAATTTTACCAATACATTTCTTTGCATGGATGCTCTTATTTCTGAATAATTTCTGAATTTCTCCTGTTTTAGTGAGTTATGCTTTTCCTACGATGGCAGTGTAATTATGCTTCTGCATTTCACCACAGAAGCAAATGCTAAGCTTCATTACCAATCTGCAGTAAGTATGTGCTATTGTTTTTTCATGAATTTTTAAGAGGCAGTGAGACGTATCTGTATTTATTTAAGAAAAAGAAAGAACAATAAAACTTTTCAGACTTGGTTCTTTTGTGTAATATAGCCCTCTTTTACCATTCCAGTGACTATGAAGGTTGAACAAGTGGCTTTAAGCCGCTTTCCCAGAGTACTGCAGTAGAAGATAACGTTGTTATCTCTGTCCCGCCAAAGACTCTACATTAAATGAAAAGTCCTCATCAAGTGAGTGAGAAACTGTCCTATACCTGCAGAAATCACACGGTTTTTGAAATATTTGAGTCTTAAATAGCTCTGAATTGCAGTTGGGCTAGAAGTGCCACTAAAAAGGTGCAAGGGTGGTCCAAGCACAGGTCCAACCTGTGCTCTGGCTCCTTGAAAAAGAAGGCATGGTAAATCCGCATGGGTTTGGGTTTCCCCCCCATCCTCCCTCCCAAATTTTCAGATCTTTGCATAGATGAACACAACAGTTAAGAGCAAAATGCTGTCAAAGTAATTTCAGCAGATCCCTACTGGGATGTCTGAAATCTTTCATTCAAATTCAGCATTCAACATCTCTGCATGCTGAACAGACAATCTAACTAATGAGACTGAAGGATACCTTATAACCTTACTGTCAGTGGAGCTCTGCGGATTGATCAAAGACTGGCACACTCACACCTGGTAAGATGCTGGGTTGCAATTAGCACATGCATTCTCATTCATTTTTGTCTCTTTAATCCCCTTTCCTTATTTTTTTTTATTTTTTTAAATCAATATGAGGAGACTTTCAAAGATGAAAATTTTCTCTGTGTTTATTTCCCTACAGATGAAAATAAGCCTCTAACAGTAACCTGTGTTTAAATCCAGGAGAAATATGCTATTTCTAAAATACGAATAAGCTCTCCACGGTATTCTGTATCATGGAAACAGTGTCAGTATATAAGCAAAAGAAGAGAAAACATTCATGTTATTCAAGAAGCATCTACCTTCTCCTCCAACTGAGCCTGGACAGATTTGAAGAGACATGAAAGCACCACATGTTCAGCACTATTTAGGTTTGTTTGTTTATCCCTTTTGCCATTCGAAGGGATTCCCATGCTTATTATAAAAGTTTACTCTAGAGTATCCTAGCAAAAACCAACCTTACTCTGATTTTTCCTGGTATATACAAACACATAAAATCAGCAATCTAAAATCATAGAATAGTTTGGGTTGAAAGGGACCTTTAAAAGTCATCTAGTCCAACCTCCCTGCAAGAAGCAGGGACATCTCCAACCAGATCAGGTTGCTCAGAGCCTCATCCAGCCTGACCTTGAATGTTTCCAGGGATGGGGCATCCACCACCTCTCTGGGCAACCTGCTCCAGTGGTTGATCACTCTCACTCTTAAAACATTTTTTCCTTGTGTTCAGTCTTAATCTGCTTCCCTCTATTTTAAAACCATTACCTCTCATCCAATCACAACAGGCCCTGCTAAAGAGCTTCTCCCAATCTTTCCTATAAGACCCCTTCAGGTACTCGAAGACCACTAGAAGGTCTCCCCGGAGCCTCCTCTTCTCCAGGCTGAACAGCCCCAAATTCAAAACCTGTAAGGTCCATGCAAGCAATTAACCAAAATTCCTCTGGCCTTTCTTGCCCTACTGAGACAGACCATACACATATTTTTATCCTCACTTTCTCCTGCAATGAATAATTTTTAAATAGTGGTAGCCAAAACCTAGGCTATGGGGATTTAAACTCTCCTTGACTACCTTCCTGAATTCCCTCTTAGACAAATAGCACATGAAGGAAATTTTTACTTGGTCACCCAGCCATCTTTCAATGATTTCACTTGCAGTGCTGAGCTGTTTGGAGAACATTGTGAAAACAGGGCTGTTAAAGACAAACATTGACAATGATTTCATGCATTGTATAATAATATAAAAAAAAAAAAGGACTGGAAAAACGTAAGAATAAAATTTCAGTGAGAATTAATATTGTCATTTCTGTAACAACATGCATTTTAACACCAAATGGAAGATGCCTTGGTAGCAAGGAAAGAGATCTCTCTTTAAAGTTATATGGTTAACAAGTTATAAAGAATGGATGCTAACTAGGCAGAAAAGATGATTTCTATTAGCAAAGTAACAATCACCAATGAAATATAGCAATCCACATTTTTTTTTTCCTATAAGCAGTTCAGCAAGTTTTCTTGCTTATTCACCTTTGTTCACACAGTACACACAGTAACTACTTTATGAAGGCTAAATCAAAATTGACACAAGATCAAACCATTTCTGACTATTTTAGCAGCTTGGTAGAACGCGAAGAAATCACATTTTCTGAGCAGCACTTGACACGCACCCTCCACGAAACCACACGTACCCCCCGTTAAAGGTAAACCAGTACAGAATGAATACAACAGTTGTGCTACTCCTCTTTCCCCTTTCCAAAAACTGATGCCTTATTGCCTAAATGATATAATTGCCCAAGTGTTTCAAGAAGTTTAATTAAATGTATCACTTCCAATAAATTCCTTGGGCAAACAGACTACCATAGGGGCACATAAAGAATGTGAACATTAATTGCATTTGAGATTAGCTTTGTTGAATTGAATTCTCACACACTGATACTCTTTGTACTTAAGCTATAAATATCAGGCATTTATACATCCAGCTATTGGCAGGTTTACTGTAAAGTAATATTCCCACTAGACCTCAGCCTGCACAGGAAAATGTTCCCGCTAACAGGAGTACCTGCTTACAAATGACCAGTGAGACAGAACCTCTCTTTTGATACTCTTTATAAATGAGATGTTTCTGTTCAATATTATTTCATTAACAACCCCTGCATTAGAGAATTGTAGACGAAGAAAATCCTATAGTTATATAAACCGCCAAAAATTTCTGGTGGAAAAAAAAAAAAAAAAAAAACCTCCCCCAAAAAAAACCCCAAAGCAAGGACACCTAATGAAAAATCCAATTTGCTGATAAATTAATTAAATTCCCTACTGACCCAACCCTGACTGAACATGCCTCATGCAGGAGAGACTGAAAGACAAATTTGCTAATTAACGTTAATGCAGAGATTGTAACAATTAGAAGAACAGGCTCACAGCAGAGCATCGCTCCTTAACTCAGGGAGTACAGGCATGGTAACTAAATCTTCACATTTGCTAGAGCTATTGTGAATTTAACAATTCCGTTACACACAACACAAGTAATAATATCGCAGTCCCCTCGTGGAGGGAAATGTAAACCAAGGGAGGAATAGATGTTCTTTCTGGGTTTACATTTAATCACGTCCCAATATCTCGAGTACCATGTGAAAAGCTTAAGGGACTGGTACTGCTGTGGCACTTCAAATAGACTAAAAGATTATCACGTCTGAACATAGGCATGTTCTAATAGAGACTTTTAACTATTTGTAATTAATTGATGATTATAATTGTATTTCAGTGAATATAGCTGTAAAATAGAAAAGTGGATAAACTCACCTGTATGATATTACAGACTAATGAGAGACGGGAAAGCTCCAGATAGCTCAAATTAAAAGTGGCTGAATTCCTTTTACCAGTGCTTACTTTCAACACTGATAAAGTTCATTTTTACAACGAGTAGATGAAGACTGCATACATGGTGGTGACTTGCCTGACTCCTTCCTAGTTTTAATAGCTCTGTTTTAAAAATTAATTCTGGATGAAGTAAGCTTCTCAGCCTACACAAGGGAATCTCATAATATCAGTTACAATTTTATTGCGTTTATTGGTTTCTACATGAAAGCAAAAATAGTCCAAAAGACATTTCCCAGTTCCTGATGTTTTTACCATTTCTATAAATTACTTATTTAGGATTATTTTTGATATATTTCCATTTTGCCACGACACTATCTCTTAATTACTGATCAATATGACTCTAAATATAGATCTACTCAAATGGTAGACTACAAGGAGCCATAATGGACTACTGGGTAACTAATGCCTGTTTTAACAAGTCCATAACCATGTATTTGCTATCAGAGATACTTTACTATGGCTCCAAAGGAGCTATTACAAGCTATTGACTCCGAGCACATTCCTACCCATCTAATTATGTATTAATGCTGCTGCTGTTACTATCACAACAGAGAGAAAACTGAAGCAAGACAGAAAGTTGAGAAGTGAAGTAAATGCAAATTTATTTAGCATTGGAAATTCTAAATGAAATGTTTCTTTTCTGCTGTTTACATGTTTCTTGGTAGAAACATAAAATTGGTGAGCAGTTGAAAGGAAGAGGGATGACTATTAGAGCTTTCTAACACTCAGTGGATTTGGTTATTAGAAAGTTAGACAGTTGTTTTGTTTCATCCTGCATTCCTGAACAGAGGTATCCCACAAATCTATCTTTTAATACTGAGCCGAGTGAAAGAAACAAGTTTGGTTTCTTTTCACATCTGTACCATGGCTCTCCACATGATTTTCACGCTAAATCCTTACCAAGAAGGGAGATTCATTCATTTCTTTATCTGGATTCAATTTTCAATTATGTAACGAAACATCAAGCGAGGAAAATTCCATTTGTTTCTTCATTTTATAATGAAGAATATGCACAGCTTCAGTCCTGGCAGCATGGAAAAAGCAAAGAAATAGACGAGGGATGTAATGATGTCTTCTAACAGGGAAGCAAAGCTAAAATGCAGGAACAACTCTCTACAGATAAGCTAAGTGTCTTTCCACCTCCCCAAAGGACAGCAAGATCTTGAGCTACAGTCCTAGCCTTCCTCCATTCAGGGGTTTGACTGGATTCACATTTACAGAAAGAACAAGTATTGAAGACTGATAGCGGTAAAGAGAGTGGGTGTATCTGATGGTGCAATCAAAGACAAGCCAGGGGCAGTATCATTTTGGAAAACAGCCAGTTTCTAAGCCTGTCACATTAAGATTCTCTAAGGAGTCCCACAACTACATGCATAATACGCAATCAATCCATACCTGGACATCTTGCTTTTCAAACAGATAGCAGATATAACCCATTAAGTGAATCAAAAGCAGAGTCCTTTCCTAAATTCCTGCTGAAAAGCTTCATCAGAAGCCTGGAATGCAGAGTGCAGAATATTTTTCCTTTAAATAGAAAAAGTAAAAGTCTCTGACTCTGTTCTTCGGTAGTGTGTTCAGTCTTCAACACCTCTAAATCAAGACCTTTTCTCAAAACATGCAACAGCCCTTATGCCCCAGGTGAGAGAATGGGAAATAGAATTTTTCAGCAAAATTGCTCTTGGACATGATTTGCTATGGTCTCCAACCAAAGTCTTCCTGAACTCAGAATGAATCACCTTAGCAGTTACAGAAAACTAAGCAGTAGAGGCTTAGAAATGTCCACAGAATATATATTTTCCCAAGCCACATGATTCTAAACATTACCCAAAATCTTAGATAGAATCCATCTCACTTAACTTCAGGCATCTGTGCTGTAGATGTTTAGAGCTGAGTTAATCAATTACTCTAAGCAACTTCTGATGTAATTTGACAGAAGTGACTTTGAAAGCACAAATAATTTGATGTATTTCAGCCATCTCTACCAGAATGAGGTGATCTACACTCTAATATAATTATTAAAAACAAGCCTAAGACACTAAGCTTAGCTACGTAGTAATCCATATTTAGTTTGATTAATTCCCCTTCTTAAAACAAAGTTTAAGGAGCACAAGATGGCACAAGTTACATACCTGAAGGAAGTACACAAAGGAATGGGTAAGATCTAGAGCTTTTCAAGTCTCCTTCAGCAGCATCTCATCATTAATTACACTAAAAGTTACAGCCCACAGATAGTTTTTTTTTAAAAAAACCCCAAAACATATCCAAGTACAGTACACCTAAGAATAGTCCTGAACCATCACAGCTTGACTTTCCCTCAAATTTGAGAGTTTTAGCAAACCAGCTCTCCAGAGAAAGTTGCTTAAAGCACAAGCTATGTATATAGGATTAAGACTATCACCTGTTAATTTTAATGGAGGTCATTAGGGCTAACTTCGAGGACAGATTCCACTTCAAAGGTGGACCAGGTTGCTTAGGGCTAAGCCCCTTTTAGTTCTGAGTACCTCAAGAATGGAGAATCCACAGAATCTCTGGGCCACCTGTTCCAGTGTTTGACTATCCTCTGTGAAATTTTTTTCCTAAAAAGGTAAAAAATCCCTTGCAACTGCAAACATTACAAGATGTGGTGAAAAACTAATAACATTGCTGTTGGAAACAACAATAACAGTGCTGTTAGCAATAATATTCCTTCATTTAACAGTGTGGTGGTTTAGCTGAAACCAGGACAAACAGGTAGCATTCAACATGAGAAAGAAGGAGAGGAAGCATGTATGTACACTACCTCCTAGAGAGAAACCTAACAACCTGTTAATTATTTCCTTGGCCTAGTTTAGTAAACTACTTAATTAGATTTAGTGTTATAATATATTTAGTTTTTGCAGTTCTACTTTTTAAAGAAAAAAGATACTAAAAAGAAGAGATTTCTTCTTTCAAGAAATCCGAGGACAAGAGAGGCTACAGTCTTTTTTTTGATCGTTTTGCTAAAATAATCTGCTGAGCAATGGGTGCTACTGGTGCTCAATTATGCCTAATTGACAGCCAGTAGCTAGCAATAGCTAACAGCTCAGGTTATAGACATATATGCTGTCGTAGTTCAGCCCCGATCGGGACCAGACTACACAGTCTCTCTCTCGCTCCCCCCACCCTCCGAGAGAATAGGGGGAGATGATATAAGAAAAACAGCTCAAGGTTTGAGATAAGGACGGGGAGAAATCCTTAAAGTTACCGTCACGGGCAAAACAGACTCAACTTGGGGAAAACTGTTCATTTATTTCTAAAATTAGCAGGAGAATGAGACAGGGAACAAGATAACCTCCCCCCACCCCTCCCTCTTCCCGGGCTTAACATTATCTGTACTACCTTCCCCTCCCGAGCGGCACGGGGGGGGGAAAAGGGAATGGGGGTCGCGGTCAGTTCATCACGCGTTGTTTTTACGCCGCTGTATCATCGTCAGGGGAAGAACTCCTCACATTCCTCCTCTGCTCCAGCGTGGGGTCTCTCCCACGGGCCACAGTCCTTCGTGAAACTGCTCCGGCGTGGGTCATCTCTTCCACGGGGTGTAGTCCCTCTAGAACAGCTGTCCCAGCGGGCCCTCCACGGGCCACAGCCTCCTTCAGGCCTCCACCTGCTCTGGCGTGGGGTCCTCCACGGGCTGCAGGTGGATCTCTGCCCCTCCGTGGACCTCCATGGGCTGCAGGGGGACAACCCGCTCCACCATGGTCTTCACCACGAGTTGCAGAGGAATCTTGGCCAGAAGCCGTATTACTCCTCCCCCTCCTTCTTCACTGACCTTGGCGTCTGCAGCCGTTCCTCACAACAGGCTGGCAGACGTCTCTCAGGATCCTTTTTACATCTTATTCACTTCTCATCTCCTCTCCACTTCTTGCAGCCAGGCCGGGCCGAGTCGGGCCCAGTTGGCTGCCCGGCGGGAGGCCAGAGGGTGAGGCCTGCAAGGCCCATGAGGCTCGCGCCTCCCCCTCTCTGCCCCCCGCTCAGCTGCTTCACATCTTCTCCTCCTCTTTTTCCTGTTTTCCCCTACTTAAATACGTTATCGCAGAGGCGTTATCACGGGACATTCTGCTACCAATTGGCTCGGCCTTGGCCAGCAGCGGGTCCGCCCTAGGCCCGGCCGAGTCCACTGAACAAAGGGGAGCGACTTCTAGCAGTTTCCTACAGAAGCTACCACCTTAGGCCCCCCCTCACTAACAAAACCAGAACGTATGCTCTCTATTCTGGGTGTCCCCAGCTCAGTTTTAAGCCACCCTGGCTGCTATAACTATATTTTATTTTCATTTCATAGAAGAAGTCTGCATTGCAAGTGAAAGAACAGGAAAGAATGAGGAATCGTGGCTTAGCTGCATATCTGGAACAGCCTCAAAGAAATTCCAGACATTGTAAGCATAAAATCACTGACTGAATTAATTAACTAATGAAATGTCATTTCTCAGTTCTCTCCTTCTGCATTGTAATATTGTGTGCCCTTGAACTGCTGCCTGGACTCACTCACAAGTCTTTTTTTTTGGGAAAAAGGTCAATAAGACACACGAATATGTACTTTCTATTATATATGTTATGGACTATTCCAAATTATGCCAAATAGTCTGAATAGGGTTGCAAAAATGCTGCAAAAGCAACATTGATGTATATAATTCAGGAGCAGGAAGCATTTTTGCAGTACCATCAAAACTATCTCCAAGCTGGTGGGTATAGGTATAGTCATATCTTTATTCTATACAGTAGAACGCTCCATTGCAGCTCTTGCTTTCCGCTATATATTCTGAAGTGAAAATCAGGGCAGTTAGGCATGGGCTTACTAGGGCAGGTAATATCGCCAGCAAGCCAATCAAACCAGAAGGATTTGGCCTTCATTAAGACAACTGAACCTTGTAACTGCCCCTTTCAGAAGAGTAAGATAAAGACACCAAATAGTGGTAGATGTCCGTGTGCTTCATTTCCCCCCTCCTTTTAGCTCATAAGAAGCCATTTGAACAGTTACAGCTTTGAGGTGATGAGATGCTGTAGGCAGAGCGGAACAGTCCTACGCTGGAGCTTGTGACCCCCATTACACTGGAGCGTGCACGCTGTGGGGATTACGAAAGGCATCCTGGTTGCACAGGACTGCCACCTCATCTATTTTAGATACTAATGTTAGGATGTGATGCATCACACCCCTGAAGTGTATATTTCTCTTCCACTAACAGAAGGGCAGCGCAGTGAAAATGGCACTGCTGTTTGCACAGGAGACACCTGCCGTAACAGAAAGTGGAGGAAATCTCGGCCAGGCAGTGATGGGACCTACTTGAGAACCAGTGTTTCTGGGCTGGAAATTGTGTCTTTCCAGTGGCAGTGTCATGACCAGAACCTGCAGATGGCAATTATTAGCGGCTGTCGAGGAGCTGGCAGCTCTGGGACTGGGGAACGACCCTGCCTCACTTGGCGAGTGCATGGTGCAATGCTGGGGAGTGTGGGAATTGGGTTTGGAGTACAGGGAGGAAGTGGAGGTGGAATCTAAGGGGAAAAGGGAAACAAGGCTGGTTTCCTGGTCTAGAGAAGCTGAGGAAAAATGAAGGAAGTGTGTGCCTGTGGGATCCTGGGTTGAGGTGCTGAGAAGGACAAGGGCCATGGAGATGTCAGGTTGAAGATGGGCTTTGGGCAGCCTGTCAAGACGGTGAGGAGGCAGCTAATTATGCTGTGTTTGAAAAATGTGGGACCACTCTAAACTTTTTTTCTCATCTTCCCATTATTTTAGGCCGTATTTAATAATACATTTTTTTTCTACCCTGTGAGGATAGGATGTGAGACCAGGCCTCTGTCATGCTGTGAGCTGGAGTAGTCAACAGATCCTGGGATGTCATCCCTGTTGAAGGGCTGAGAGATAAATTCCTGAATAATGCTCCTGAAGTACAGGCAAATGCAAATACAGAAAAATAAGAGATGAAAATTAAACTGAAAGAGAAGACAATTTATAAAGAATGAGAGGATGGTTCAGAACCAAGGAATAAAATACATCCCCTGTGTGCATCTCACCCCCCGTTCCCCCACCCCATTTCTACTGCCTTCTGTTATATTTTCTGTTCAATTTAAGCCAGTATCAAGAATTCACAGAAGATTGAATTAAATCGCTTCCTTTAGAAAACAAATTACAAAGGACGACCTATTAAAAGCAGTGTCTTTAGAAATGGATAGTAAATGGCAAAATTAATATCCAGTCTGAACTGAGAATAATTCAAGTTTCTGTTTGAAGCAGTAGGAATTCAAGAGCCCAAAGGAATTTGGAAAAAATAACAGCAGCTAAACTCAATGAGGGCTTAGCAAAACTATTGAAGAAGTAGATAGAAGTTCTTAGAAATCAAATATTAAGGCTGCAAAGGCAGCTTTCTTTTTCAAATCCTTTCTCCTAATTCAAACCAAAGAGCTTTTTAAGACACTTGCCTTACTTCATACGCCTCCTTTCAAGTGCTGATGTTTTTTCTGATCAAGTAAAACTCCACAATGGCAAGGATCATGTTGTAAAGTGTTATAAGTCAGTGAAGTAACTCATCAGAACTGAATTTATAGTAATTCATGGTTGCATGTTGTTCTGTTCTTCCAGATCACCAAGATATCAGTAACAGTATTGCCAGTAGGTGTAAAAGTGCGAAGAGCTGTACATAAATGATGTTTCCCAGAGCTCATATGAAAGTTATTGTTGTGGTTTTGTTTAGTGAGGGGGGGCCTAAGGTGCTTCTGTAGGAAACTGCTAGAAGTTGCTCCCCTTTGTTCAGTGGACTCAGCCAGGCCTAGGGCGGACCCGCTGCTGGCCAAGGCTGAGCCAATTAGTAGCAGAATGTCCTGTGATAACGCCTCTGCGATAACGTATTTAAGAAGGGGAAAACAGGAAAAAAAAAAGAGATGTGAAGCAGCTGAGCGGGGGCAGAGAAGGGGAGGCGCTAGCCTTGTGGGCCTTGCAGGCCTCACCCTCTGGCCTCTCGCCGGATGGCCGACTGGGCCCAACTCAGCCCAGTTCGGCTGCAAGAAGTGGAGAGGAGATGAGAAGTGAATAAGACGTAAAAAGGATCCTGAGAGGCGTCTGCCAGCCTGTTGTGAGGAACGGCTGCAGACACCAAGGTCAGTGAAGAAGGAGGGGGAGGAGTAATGCGGCTCCTGGCCAAGATTCCCCTGCAGCCTGTGGTGATGACCATGGTGGAGCAGGTTGTCCCCCTGCAGCCCATGGAGGTCCACGGAGGAGCAGAGATTCACCTGCAGCCTGTGGAGGACCCCACGCCGGAGCAGGTGGAGGCCTGAAGGAGGATGTGGCCCGTGGAGGGCCCACTGGGGCAGCCATTCTGGAGAGACTGCACTCCATGGAAGAGATGACCCACACCGGAGCAGTTTCACAAAGGACTGTGGCCCATGGGAGGGACCCCACGAAGGAGCAGGGGAGGAATGTGAGGAGTTCTTCCCCTGATGATGAAGCAGCGGCATGAAACAACGTGTGATGAACTGACCGCGACCCCCATTCCCTCTTCCCCCTTGTTCCACTTGGGAGGTGGAGGGGCGTGGGGAAGGTAGTAGAGATAATATTAAGCCTGGGAAGAGGGAGGGGTGGGGGGAGGTTATCATGTTCCCTGTCTCATTATCCTGCTAGTTTTAGAAATAAATGAATAGTTTTCCCCAAGTTGAGTCTGTTTTGCCCGTGACAGTAACTTTAAGGATTTCTCCCCGTCCTTATCTCAAACCTTGAGACATTTTTCCTTATATCATCTCCCTCTATTCTCTCGGAGGGTGGGGGGAGCGAGAGAGAGACTGCGTAGTCTGGGGCTGAACTACAACAGTCATGACACCTTTGCTAGAGGAACTGCTGGGATAAAAAATGGCCCTTTCCTGGTTCTCATATTCAAACTGAAAAATAATTTTCTGGTGAGTCAAACTGGCTTTTCCCGATTATCTCTTAATCTAATTTTGTGTGGTTTCACAGAAACGTTCCCAGCCAGTGGCAGCATTTTCTAAACACAAAGCTGCATCATGCTGCTGTCTTGTACACAGAATCCAAAGGTTTAGCTTTTAGTGTCAGCATGTGTGAGAAAAAGAATTTTCACAGTTGCTTTGAGCTGTATTTCTTAAGAGATATGGTTTTGCTTGTTCATTATTGCTTTAAAATAACTACATCTTTTGTACATTAATACTGGGTTTTCACTGTGGTTTTTTTTCCCCTCCTGCACTGAAATGCTGAGCACTGCTTCATTTGCCAAAAACCAGATGCTTCTTCCTGCTACTCTTGTAGCCAAATGTTTGATTCGGATGGGGTTTTGCATCTGTTATATCAGTTATGGGAATTGCAGGAACTCATTAGCACTCAAGCCCTATGTCAGCAGACTTCCTTCGGGAAAGAGGAAAATGAGTACCCCACAAATAATCCACAGCAGGAGGTTCCATCCCTTCAGAGATATCAAGAGAGGTATCTCTAGTTCTGCAGCTATTTCTATAGATATTTCTACAATACCTACTTTTTCTTCATAAATATGCTTAAATTATCTGCTGCCAATGAGTGAGTCTGACCACTGACTTCACTGGGAATAGAAATACCGGAAAAAAAAAAAGAGTAATTTATTTTTAGGTGACCTCTTATGGATTGGATTTTCTTTAACATAAGCAATCCGTGTCCTGCAGATACTTCTAAAATAAACTTTGCATGCTGCTTTTCCAAGTTTTACCATATGTACTGGCAAAGCTCTACTTAGATTTATTTTTCCTTTTTATTGGCACCTTCACAGGACAACACCTTGCTGGCCTAAGAATACACTCAACTCCTCTCCCCCCTGCTAACAGTGGCTTTTTGTTAGAATGGATACTGTCCAGGAACATAATGTAATGGAATGCTTGTTTCAACTTTATCACTTCTTTTCAGGACAGATATTTTTAAGTAGCGTGGCAAAACGAGAAAAGGAATATGTTGTTTTCTTTAGCTTTCTCTGGAATTTCTTTAGGGCACAAAGGTGTTGCCATTTGGATGCTTTAAAGTATAAGCAATATCTTTGTGCTGAATGAACAGACCAAGCCCCTGTGAAATGTCAGATATATTCTTAGCAGCTGAGCTATTCCTCATGAAGGATCAGCAAACTTAAGGATTTTTTTTCTTATTTATAATTAGCAGTTTTGCCTTTCCAATCAATTATTTTCTGTATCTTAACATCCCAGAAGTTCTCTTCTATTCCCTTTGAGGTCTGTTGCCTGACACATACAAGATAATGTTTTCATTTCGGTACCATATCCCCATGGAAACAGGAATTAGACTGCCATTTATTGAGTGTTTTTGAGAACAGTTGCCCAGCCACCACCTCTTAAAAATCAGTTGGCTAGTTATGCCACACCAAGTCGGGCTTGCCAATGGGTACTATGAAAAGTATGCATGTTCCCTGTTCTAAGATGAAAGACGCTGCAAAGCACTTAAATACAGTATTGAGAATGGAAAACACCACCACTGAAGACTGATTGGTTATTTTCATATACATGCAAAAATGACATAACTGAGTGATTGTGTAAAGCAGCTCTGCTGAGCAGAGAAGGCTGTTCAGTAATAAATTCAAGAATTGTTTTCAGACTTCTGCTGTTAAATGAGTGGCAGCATTTGGTCAGATTATTTTTGGTTTGACAGTTGTGATAATTAATCCACTTTGTTCTAGTCCTTGTAGTAAGTTTCTTCCACTTATCCCAACCAAAGAAGCCGCACAGAAAATGACCAGATATAATTCATACCACAGCCTATGAGCACAGCTGCTTGTTTAATTTCCAAAACCATCCTGCTTCATGTATTATTCCTGCAATTTAATGTAATGGCTTTCTTAATGTTTCACTTGGATTCACTTCAGTAAAATGGCCTTTACCTTTCCTCCCTCCCCCCAGTTTCCTGCTTAGAAATTGCAGATTAATGAGAATTTACATGGACGAAATGAATTATTTGTGGGTGGTTTACAAGTTGCGGGTTAGTAGAACTGCAGATGCAGAGACATTGAACTGGCTCCTTGCAGAGCCAGGTCGGGTCTGGCAGGCCTTGTGTGCCAATGGGAAGATGACTCTAGAGTTTCCAGAATCAAGTTGGCCCAGAAGCGGTTCAGACACTTTACAGAGCATAAACTAATACCACTCAGTCTCCCTGCACTGTGGAGAATCAACCAAACGGCTCTGCATGGAGCTAGTCCAAGTCTGGCACGGCTGGCTTGGAGAGGAGGTAAAGAGTTTGACTGGTTGACTGGCACAGCGTGATAGCTCATAGAGCTTTCTTTCTCCATGTCTCTGTGGTGTTTTCCAGCAGCACTCCTGGTCCAAGGGATTATTGCTAAGAGGCAGAATGGAACTAATGTACAGAGCCAGCATGGGTCTTGTGCCGTGCCCGAGCGGATACACACTCCCACTGGAGTGGGAGCCTGGGACAGAGACAACTGAATGGCTCTGCCGAAGTCAGCTGGGGTCTACCTGCCTTGTTGGCTCTGCAAGCCATGCTGGTCATCACCTGTCTTTGTCTCATGCCCGTTCAATTCTTTTGGATATCTCAGGTATCCATGTCCTCCTTACGTGTGGCCAGCTGATGCTAAATTCCTTTCTGAAAGAAGGCTAGGTTTTGGGGATTCTTATCAACTAACATTTGGGAAAGAAATGCTTTTCCTCAGTGAAAAACCTCATTTCTGGGTAAAATATATCTATTTGCTCAATGGATGCATTGTTCTGGTGTAAGAATAACAAGAACATTTAGTTTTTCTTAAAACGGCTTTTAATCATGTTACAAATTTCCATTCCAACAGATGTAGATTAGAATAGAATAGACTTAACTATTTCAGTTGGAAGGGACCTATGATGATCATCTAGTCCAACTGCCTGACCATGTCAGGGCTGACCAAAAATTAAAACATATTATTAAGGGCATTGTCTAAATGCCTCTTAAACATTGATAGGCATGTCCCACAGGAATGTTTTAGCCCTTCTTCTGATTTTAACTGTGGAAATTTCCTAAAGAAGAAACACTTAATAAAACAAATTGTTGTGGAGAGACACTGATATCCCTCCTAAGGGAGGGAGTGCTTGCTTGCAGGCACTGCTCAGACCTATGCCTCTCCCTCTGGAGCTGGGCACTGCAGCAGTCATCTCCATGGGAGGTGCCTGCCTAAAGGATGAAGGAGGCTAGTACCTCCAGCAAGCACTCCTGACTGTGTAGCAGACGCCTGCCTGGAAGCACATAGGGGTCTGATTTTCCCCAAACTCCTGGACACCTGACTTAAGGGTCTGACTGCCAGGACATTGAAACACCCTCTTTATGTAACCGGGCAGTAGGACCAGCCAGCACAGCATGGGCTGCATCAAGGCTTTCCTTTATGGTCGCATGCAAATCGGGAAAAGTTTCTGGAGCTTATCACCCAAATCCTGCCAGGGAATTGCATGGGAGAGTGCTTGTTAGCACAGACCAAAGGGGTCCAGACTTACTACTGTAGACAGTGATGTTTCTTGCCTGGGAATATTTGCCTAGCATAAGGGTAACCTGAGAAGGGTTACATAAAATATCTGGCTTTCAAGGGAGCTAGTCATTACTGGTCTGGAGTCTCTACAAAGAGAGCCTCCTGGTTGCCAGCTCCACAGCAGGCAGCCTGCGTTCCTCCATCTCAGACATGCTGTACAGCAAGGCTGCTCAAGAGCCATTAAAATCTCTCTAAATTATAGTGTTCCTTTTCAACAATGATCTTGAAATGGTTTTGAAGAGAAGCATATGACAGGAGGTCCTTACTTTATACTGTTTCTGGAAATGAAAGGGTTGTAGCAGAGCGCCTGGTGCTCTCTGACTACCAATGAGCATTACTGCCCATTTAGGAGTACAGGAACCAAAGACAAACTAAATTATTTACTGCACATGCTTGAAAAGAATCTTAAAGATTACATCTTATTGCATGAAACTCTTTTTTTTTTTTTCAAACTCCACCTCAACAGCCATGAATGTATTAATTTTGAATTTGATGCAGCTTTTAATTGGGTCAGGGATCTGGCTTAGCTCCTGAGTGGACTTCTTGAGCTTTTGTATTGAGAAACTTGTTCTTGTGCTTCATTTTTCTAATGCTGTCTATTTTCTGATAGGTTCTTCTTGTTCCTGATGCAACACTGATCTCCCTACAAACTTCTTGAGAGATCTGAGATCTAAAATGTGCTGCAGGACATTATTTCTCTTTGTACCACATATATGTGACCTTAGAAAATATCTCTCTTTAAGAACATATCTTCTTTTTCTTTTCTTTTTTTAATTGAGGAAAGTTTCTTTTGTATTCATTCATGTTATGTATAGCAAGCTTTTTCCTTTGATGTGAGTATATCTTCAATTTTCTTTAGAGTAAAACTTATACGCCTTGAAACTGATGCATCCTAGTGCAAAGAAAAGACTTCTAGAAGCATTATCCACTCCTGATGATTTTAGGTTTCTGGAATTATCTGTTTTAGAGAAACAGAGATTCAGGGAAAACTCAAAATTAAGAAATGCCTTTGTAACTGATTTTTCAGCCTTATTCTTCCAGCTGTCGACAAAAGAGAGAGTGATCCCCTCTTAACATGTAATTCTCATGCTGATTGCGAAGAAGTAGCAAAATCAAAGCGAACATCTGCTCAAGGTACTCTCAATGAAAAGAAGAATGAATTGATTCTTTTGTCAGATGCTTCACCCAGTCTTTGTGCTCTGCAAAGGGGGGCACCAAAGGGTGCCAGGGTGCAAATTCCAGTTTCTCTCATTCCTTTCAGCACATATTTTCCAAAGCTGTGACGATACCTAGCACCTCAGAGCAGATAGAAGTATTAATCCAGGGAAAGCAACGAGGAGAATCTAATTCAGAGATATTTTATGTAGCTTTTTTTAAAGAAATATTTCTTGTGAGTACTTATCAAGCAGAAGGGAATCCCAGGGCAAAGATTGTTGTATTCCATTTCAATCAGAGTGATGATCTTATTGTCCTGTTTTTGAATACGGTAGGAATAGATTTTCTCTTGGTATTACAATGCCCTTTTCTAAGGAAGCAGCAGTAAGCTTTATCTGAAGCATATTAATGAAGCCTTTCGACAGAAGCCAGACTTCACAGGAAATTCCCACCTCACTTTAATTCAACTCTCAAAAACAAGGGGATGAAGAGCTGTACAGCCTTTTTTAACTTTGCAAAGTACTTTTTAAAATTTTACTTTTTAAAAATACAGAAAACATGAAAAATATGGACAACTCCTGCCATCTGTGGAGTTTGTTCAGTTTGGCTGTCAGGTTTTGCTCACAAAACAGCCCTTCCTCCAATTGTTCTCTTACAGTGTGATACCCCATTAGAACAGCTTATAAATTATATGTTTCATCACCTCCCTTTGAAAAGACAGAAAGGAGTCACTGAGGAATGAGGACACTGTCAGAGAGCTTAAGGAGTAGTTTAGAAGTGTCTCTCTCTGCAGTGAGGAGTGGGTATTTCAATCTTCTGCAGAAGAGACTCTAAATTGCTTCAGCCTATTGCAACTACTGTAAATAGATTGAGTGCACAGAATGAAGTTGTCTAGAACCACTGGAGACAAATTGCACACTTCAGAAGATAAAAGAAGCTGGTTTCCATCCCTGTTTTGAGATGGGAATCAAAGAGGAGATGTGACTGGGTGGACTATCTCAAGGAGCATCTTGCTCCATGCTATTTCTGCATCAGCTGCCTGGAAGTGGACTTCGCTCATGCACTGGCTAGGAAGGAAGTTCCTTTGCTCTTTTGCCTTTAGATGATATCTGACCTGCAGTCCTTGCAGAAATACCTAAACACATTTTAAATTATTGGCAGACTGTAGCAGCAGGGAGCCCAGTGCATGCTAACTGACAGACTATTATACTTTTCTTCATGGGTGGCTTTTCCCACACTTTCCTGAGCTGTGCTACCTCAGCTAAACAGCCACTAGTGTTTGAGATAACAGATATAAAGTAGCTTAGCTACTTCCAAAGTACTTGCAGACATTGTGTTTCAGATTTACTGTTTGTTTATCATTCTTGAAGAGAAAAGAGAGTAAAAGCAATTTTTGGATGTTAATATATTTCTTTTTTAAAAACCTTCTCCAAAAAAACAGAAACCAAAGGATTGGAAGAGATGTGGGTCACTGAGATTTGATATTTCAAGACTCTTATGATACAATGCTTTTCATAAAATTATCAGGCAGCACCTTAAAACCCATTAATTTTGTCCTGGCAGCATTCCCTGCCAGTTTCATTTCGGACTCTTTTTCCTGACTACAAACTGCCTTTTATGGGTTTGATATTTTTTTTTCCCCTAATGAAAATACTTCTACTGGTATATCCCAGGATGTAGTTTATTTTTCCATTGTGCTGATGGATCACACTTAGGTACACTAAGTTTCCCATTGCTTCATGCTGTGACTGTGAATAATACTCGCTAACCATTTCTTCTCTGACCAGCTCAGCTCAAAGAAAAGGAAAACATCGATTGTCTATGTCATCAGAGGTGTATTCACACTACTAAAAAAGTATGATAATAATTTACTATTATTATGTATTATAAAGACATACATTATTCAAGGAAAACTTTTACACTTTCTCACTTTTTTTTTAAAGACCTGTACAGTATGGTCACGATTCTTTTCTATAAAACATCAGTGGTACTTCAGGGAGAGTAGAGCACGAACTCTTAAACTGCGTGCTTCGGATTTTCAAATATGTCAAATTTTGTGAAAAATGTTAAGGTTAGAACAGATCATACAAATCTTAAAACAAAGGAAAAAATGTCATGTGGCTGTTACGGATAACAAAATGAAATACACTTGCTCAGTCAGGAGGTCTGAACATTTGCCCTGCCCAGAAGAAATTGGCTTGGGTACGTCATATCACAAAAATTTATGGTTGAGGTACCTCTGACAAAACACAGATTTATTTTGTCATCCTTTTCCTCCTTAGTCTATTGAGGGAAACAGGCATTGCTAAGGCAGCATTCATCTCACCCAAATGTTAGGTGCTCTTAATGTTAGGTGATATGAATACGTGGTTTGGATTCTTTTGTCATCTGGGAAGAGTTTCCTAAGTACCCTCCATTTCCACCTTACTTTCTATGAGCTTCATTAGATAATTTTATAAGCTCAATTCCATTTCTTTTTCAGCTCTGAAAAGAAATATGATTTTTTTGACACATTAACATGAAATGGCCAAAAAAGTGCAAGGACCAAGACGATTAGGTTCAAAATGGAAACATAAACTTAATTCCTTCTCATTCTTCCCCCAGCTAAAGAGATTTCTGAACAGTTGCTTCCTGGCACATGAAGTTTTCTTGCCTTATATTTTAGTTTTTAATTACTGTTTATCAAGGATGAACAGACTTTCTGTCAGGCCAAGATACTTTCTTACTTACTCAAAAAAAAAAAAAAAAGAGGGTTGTATACTTGGGAAAATTACAGAAAGACTGTTTATGGGCTGTAGCAAGTAAGACCTACTGGTGTAAAATGATTATCAATTACTCATTTTCAACCAGCTATCTCACTGGATTCACTCTACCTACTACATTGTAGTGCATTTGTCAACTTAATTAAGGCAGTTTGTCGTTAGATTTTCTCATTTCATTATTATGTATAGAGAACAATTGTTTTCGTAATTATGGTAATAGACTATATTTACATCTGATTTCCTCCTCCCCAGCCACAACTTTAGGCACCTCAGTTAAGTGTGTAAGTTGTGATCCTTTTTAGCCTTCCTGGTATAGATGCTTCCTTTATATTTGGTGGAAGGAGAAAAGGGGCTCTCAGGAAAATTAAGATTTTAAGTGGCCTCACTGAAAAACTTGAATCAGGCAGGCTGGGTTTTGGCTGTGCTGGTTACCACACAGAGAGGTAACTGATTCACTGTTTTGAACTCCAGTATGGTTTTGGCAAATCTGGCACTGTTTTCCTTTAACACTCTTGCTTGAAATGTAGTTTACATTTTTCTAAAGTTTTTCTCAATCTGCTGACTTGAATCTTTGGAATACTGTGAGCTTTCATAACTTCTCCTGATATTGGTCAGAATTACGTACACAGCAGGTACAGAGTGTATCTCTGAGGATTTGTGATACTTGGAAATTTTCTATTGCTGTTTTTCTAAGGAGGTGTTGGATCCAAAACCAGGAAGAAATCAGCGGTAACAAGAGGTCAATCTCCTAATAATGTATGTGCTACCTATAAAAGTACCCATAAATTGGCTGTTTAAATGGCTGGATTTACAAGAGGCATTTAGAACTACTTTTAGGATTTTCATATACTCCCTTGCAGTATGCTAATGAAGTATTGTAAAAAGTAAATATCAGAGTTGCAGTTCCCTTGCACTATAGTTTCTACTCTGAGTCCAAAAGATCTTTGATATTTTTTGTTATTTTTTTCAGCATTTTACACTTAATATAGCACTCCCTGTAATTATTTTGGTCTTGATCTTTTTCTGATTATTTCCACATCCAATAATATTTTATTTTCTGCCTTGAGAAATGTATATTTTTTTCATAAAAAATGTATTCTTGCTATTTGTTAAGTGTACTATTAGCTTCATCTCTGACCTTTTGGTTTTCAGCTGTATTCATTTTACGCATATTCCCTTGGATATAGCTAGTGTGTGTGTTTGCAGGTTTATGCTTCTTTGTTCATCAACATTAGCCTTCTTTATTTCTGGTGTATTTTTAGCTAGATTACATGCATAACCCTTGGGCATACATTAATTTGTCTTTGAATGTTTTCCATTTCCCTCTGTGTCCTTTATCTCTATTGATTTATCCTACTTGATTTCATCCTGTGCTTTCACATTCTTCTAAAATTCACTCTTTGAAATATAACATCCTTTTTTTTTTCCTTTTGTGGTTTTACCTGTGTCCTAATTACCACTCTAATTAGGTTATGAACACAATTGCAAAGAGCCCTACTCACATCTGCAATCCCGTTATATTTACCACACACAGACCTAGCCAAAGATTGATTTTTTTTTTCCTCTAAATTCTTCCTTTTTCCCTACTGGTTATATAGTATAATGCTGTGCCTTAAGCACAGAACTATTAAATCTCCTGATTTATTTCTCTTATGTAATGAGCCTAAATTTACTAATTCAGAACTTTAAAAATTTGCTTTAGATGACTCATCTTTTCTCACCTAATTTTATGTTTATAACTCCTGTATGTTGCCATGTTTTTTCATCCAGAGGCTATCAATTTGTTTGTTTCCTTTTTCATTTTTGCTCTAGTCTCATTTCAAAACATAATAAATGACCTCTGCTGTCACATTTTCAAATATAAACTACTTTCTTAAGAAAAGAACATTCCTTTTCAAGTTTCTGGGTTTTTTTTTTTAATTTGTCTTAGATTGTTATTCAAAATTTGCTCTTTGTTCCAAATGACATCTGCATGGTTTTTTTTTCTCCTCTCCTCCTTCTCTGACTTTCTAATTTATCTCAGTTTTTTTATATAAAACCACCTTTGTTGATAGACTTTTACAGCATTCGTCTGATCGGTCTTGAATTAATTGTATCAATCACACATCTTTTTTATTTGTATCACCTGACAGTTTTTGCCATGGTGACAATGCCACTGTAATCACCATGTACAGGATAAAATTAAAATTGTCCAGGAAGGCACTAGGCTATTGAACCGCTTTAGGGTAACGAATATTCAAGTTGCAGTCACTTGTGTAGTAGGAGTAGGTAGATCCAAATACTTGATGCTTCTACGAAAACTTACGTGTGGCAACAGTAAAAAAACCTCCCACATAGTTTTATCTTCCTATTTGTTTCTGCCTCCTTATTTAAGCAACTTTCTGTTGCTTACAGTAGATGGTTTCCACAAGCACACTCTCCTTCTTGCTGTTCAGCATCTTCCTACTGTTACCTCTGGCTAAAGCACTTAACCTACTGAGTTGTCAGTTCTTTCACCTATAATATTTTTGAGGACCAGAAAGCATTTAAAGAGACTCAACACTTCATGATTTCAAATCTCCATCATATTTGTGACTGTATGTTCAAAAAATTACTCTATTTCTTAGAAAATTATCCTATTTCATTTTTATTCACATTGCTTTCTAGCCACCAAGACGTACAGATCCTGAGGCAAAAGGTGAGATTGCTTTCATCCAACGGACACGACCTTTAACCTTACAGGTAAAGGTACGGTAACCTCAGAACTGTTCACCTGAAACTTCACTGCATTCTCAAGAAATACTAGGAATGTTTTGAAATCTTGTAGCCTCTTCATTTCAAAATCCAATCCAGTCCTGCAGTGTAACATATGAATATTTTATCTTTTCAGTGACAGCCTTGTTGTCTTTATTTCTCTTTAGCAATTCCCCCAGTAGCACTGGGGTCTGTGTGTGATGATGGCTACTTGTGCAGTGACCTCCTACAGGAGAGTGGGGGTAGCGTTAGGAGGTGGAGAGGTAAGGAAGGAATAGGATGCATGTGTGACTTCTTCCTTGAAATCTTGTGCCAAGAATTGGGATACAACATCTGCCCACAGCATGTGTCAGCTCTCCCCATTCATGTTCCCAGTGCCTGCTGCCTCCCAGTCCCAGATGTTTCTGCATCATGTTCTAAGACATTTAAATCTCTTACGATTGCATGTGAGTTAGCCTAAAAAAACCCCATCTTGCATACACTTCTTGCACAACTTTGTGATCCACATAATGTTTCACTTGTGGTTATTTCTAGAAGGCTTTAATTCTTCACCTCTTCAGGTTTTTCTCCCCAAGGAGCTCCTCTTCCACCACCAAATTGACAGGTGGTTGGAAGTTTCTGTGTGTGGCTTGGCATCTATTAAGCTCTTCTATCCTTAGTGTTTTCTGTCTTTTTCTCTTACGCTGTCCTCTCTTCCTAACTCTAAACTCAGATGCTCTTGGTCTTATTGTTGCTATGCTCATCTGTTCCAGTTATCCTTGTTATGAAGTACTTGCTCTAAACACCAGGCAGTGTGGTAACTCAGTTCGTAAGCTCAAAAGAATATACTGCTGTCAGATACTTCGGCTAATGTTGTAGGTACTGTGTGTATCTGCATTTCTCCTTTGCTATCTTCCCTCAGAAATCAGCACATCCTGCCCTAGTTGCAAACTTTATGTTTTACTAAGTCTTAAGACATAGAGTCTTTCACATTTTACAACCCACCAGGTCAAAGTAAAAGAGGATGAACACAATATGAAGCAATCAAGGGCCTGTGAAGAGGGCCCTTGTCACACCCAGTCAGACCCCTGGTGTAATCCAATTAAATTGAACAGTTCGCAGGGAAACCCAGAGGATTAAGCACACTTACCCAAGCAAACCCACTTCCTACTACTTGAGAGGCATAGATCTGAAAACATGCATCTCACTAAGTCGTGTTAGACTTCCTAAAATGGCAACTAAGGCTAAAAGGTTAGAGAAAGATTAAAAAACCCCCACATTATAGGGATTCGGCAAACTCCATCTCTCTACAACTCCCTTTTCCCCCCAGCCAGTGCCAGCTGTTTTCTAATTAACCCAATGGTAGCAAGGTGTCCACAAGAGTATATCTGCTGATTAGCTAAAGAACTCTCATTTGCTCAGTTCTATTAGGACTGTGCCTCTAATGCTCCCCGTTTTACAAAAGTCCTCAGACGTCATCAAAGTTATGTCTATGCAATATGCAACTACAATGGCTGTATACAAGCAAAGCCACACAAATTCAGCTAAAGCTATCAGCTCACACTGAGCATTAATAGTTACACAAGTGAGACCACGCCGACGCAGTGAAATTATCATATTCTCATTTCCACCTTTTCCTCAGCTTGATCCTCTCTTCTCACCTCCAAACATTCTTTTAAATTCCTTTTCCAACACTGGAGTGTCAGTCAGACTCTGTTCTTAAGGAGCGGCATGCCTCAGGGTGTCTGGGCATGACTAGGAGCACCTCAGCAGGCTGCCATCATCTGCTCCCCATCCTGACTACGATGTGCTACTGGGAAATCACTTGTAGATAACAATGAGGGTGGTAGAACACTGAAACAGGTTGCCCAGAGAGGTGGTTGATGCTCCATCCCCGGAAACATTCAAGGCCAGGTTGGATGGGGCTCTGAGCAACCTGATCTGGTTGGAGATGTCCCTGGACTAGATGACCTTTAAAGGTCCCTTCCAACCCAAACTATTCTATGATTCCATAAAAATTTTCAAATACACAAGCACTTGTCTGTCTTGCCATCGATTTTGGTAGTCTGGGGTTTAGAATTGGGTTAATTTAGGGGAGTAGTCAATGAAGCAACAGAATTTATGAGTGCAAAGAAACAGGTACTCCAGAAGACCATTTCACAAGTCAAGGTCTGGATTCCCCATTGGAAGTACCTGTGGCATGCCTTGAGTGGTTAGGCTCTCCACTTTGGAGTTTAAATTTAGGTGGGACAAATCAGATTCAGAATATAAGCATTAAAGCTGATGTCTTTTAACTAATATACCTTTACAGACTTAGGTAGAGTAAATTACAATAAACCTTTACGTGAAAGGGAGAGAAACTGATTTGCCTAGCTGTGGTATGTTAAGAGACATATTTGTAAGTCTAGCAATAAGATTGGTTCTGTTTCTCTTAATACTCTTTTTATTTCTGTGAATTTCAAGTACTAAAAGGAAACTTGCTTATGCTTTAGTAGAAGAGAACACAATCTGCAAAAATTTCTTATTATTACTAGAATATCAAAGCATATATTAAGACTTTTGTCGAGCTGACATCAACAAATGACCTTTTATGTATAGTTTAAATAGCTGATTTGACAGAGCATTTCTGCACCATATCTGTATTTCTGTCTTCTAAGATACCTTCTGAAAACCTACTCCACTTTCTCACACCATTCAGCTACAGAATTGTGGACAATCATTTTACAAATAATAATAGAGTTACTTTTCTATTTTAAGTTAATTTCTTTTTTTTTTTTTTTCTGTGCGTTCCATTGTATCATCCCCTGAAATTTCATATGCCACTTCTTAAAAATGTTTTTTTTTCTTCCTCAGAAGTGCTATGACAAATCCCGACCTGACCTTTTTTTTTCGAAAAGTGTAATGTCAAATTTGGTGTGTGCATAAGTCATCTGGGGTTGACAGTGATAGAGAAGTCATTTTATGAAATGCTGAAACGTACTCCTGCTATGAAACTTTCATTCGTTTGACAGTATTTAGGAGGCTGGGTAGTACAGTATCTTCTATTTTTTCAGTACTCACAGGCAGCTCTAAAGTTGAAAGGTTTATGTTGGTGTACAGCAGATGTTTTAAGTTGAGATTTTGTAACACTAAAATTAAACACCAAAACAGCAGAGCAATCACTATACCGGTTCAAGTGTAACTAGGATGTAAGAGAGAGAGCTGTATTTTTTTTTCATTCTTAATGATATTCATTACCTACTATGCTAAGATAATTTGTTATTTCCTATTTACACATCAGCCAGAACTGAAAGAACATGGTTTGTTCTATTTTCAGTGTGAAAATCAAGCTCCTATTACTGCTAATGACAGCTATAAATTAAACATAGATGGGAATACATATCCCTATGGTTGGGTTTTGTTTTAATTCTTCGTGCAGTATATTAATCTCCAGATTTAAAATGCAGGTGCTCCAAGACAAAAAAAAAATCAGTTATAATCTCTGTCCATTGCTTGTGTACATTTATTTAAGGATCACAACTGATTTGAAAAGTGGCAAAATTTTGCTTTTCTAATTTCTAACTAGAAAACATTTGTCATCTTCACAATTGACATTTAAAATCATAATACTGTAATGTGTTTTGCCTAATTTTATAGATACTTTAAATGAAAACTTTATTGAGAAATTAAAAACATTTAAACTAGGAATGTGAAATAAATAAGGCTATACAGGAGGATAATAAAGGAAGCGGGAAAGAAGTAGAGAAACAGTTCAGTAATTGGTACTTAATTTAAATTTATGCAGTTTTAAAGTAAGATGAAACATATGAAGAAAGCTAGTTTGAGAAATATTTCAGACACGATAATGGTGTGGGTGCTACAGACCTAGTAAGTAAAAAGCTAAAAAACTGTAATTGTTCAATCAGTACACGTTTATGGAGATAAAATTAAAATAGTTTCTTTATGAGTCATAAGATCAATGAAGATGGTAAAAGTGTGAATTAAACTTACGGAAGGCATTTGACTTGATGTTACATGGCACTTTAATTAACAAATTAAAATTATTTTAAAGCTCTGCAAGGGATATTTTAAAGCGATTAAAGATGACTAACTGATAGGTCTCAAATTAAAATAGTTCCTTTTCATCATCAAATCCTTCCAGCGAACTCCCTCAGAGATTGATTCTTGGCACTCAGATACATGATGTATTTATCCAAGATCTGTAAGAAGCTGTAAAATTTTTACTGGTATTGTGGAGGAAGACCCAGGGACAGAGCGATAGGGTGAGTGATAAAAAGGGAAGAGGCTAACTCCCAGAAGCAACAATTTGGAACCTGACACACAAGCAAGTAAGAGCTGCAGGGCAAGATGTGCTCTGGCACTTCCCACAGTCTTGGACCACCAAGGTCAAGGGACCCGCTCTAGCACTCGGTGAGCCCTTTCTTTCACTGAGAGCCAAGCAGCAGAAATGGAAAATTATTTTTCCTCTTGACCTGCACAGCTAGGATGTAAACCAACAACCAGAAACATGGAAAAGGTCCTAAAAGCCCTCATTTAAATGAAGCGTATTTGTATTTCTCAGACCTCACTTAGAAAATCCTATACCTGATCATAAGTGGAGGTATTAGTGATCCAAAACAAAAAAAACCTGGCATCTACAAGACAGATCCGCTCTCCAGCAAATGGGACAGATATATGAAAAGAATACTGAAGTGTATAAAAGTCCTTTGTCTCCACGTTTGTTATTAGCATGTATGTTACCGACATATTTTGTCAGGTGTTTTTTTTCTCTGCATTTCTTAAGAAAGATAAAATGGAGATGTCCCAGAAAGTCACAAGAAAATTTGAATTAGACTGAAAAACTCAAGCTCTATTTGTTGAAAAACAATTTGTTTTAGTTCAAAGCTAGTACTTGAGCTTTTATTTGGATTCTGAATCACAGCCAGATCTGTAGCCATCTGTGGTACATCCTCCAGGGTCCCAGTCCTATGATAATCTTGTCAGACCATAACGCATCTCAAGAGCTCAAGCCACCTCTTTGTCTTTCTTATTTGTTGGAAACAGGAGGCTCTAAGTATCTTAAACTGTCCATTTTGCCTGTGAATTTTGCTTGTGCCAAAAACATTGTTGTCACCATTTTGTTGAAGAGAAACAGGCTCTGAGAGGTTTGATACCTGGAAAGATACTGGTGTACTCTCTTTGGAGGCTGGAATTTTTTTTTTTCCTTTCATGACTTCTGTCCCCTAATGAAGAGTAATTAGAACAAACACCTTGTTAGTGCAATGCTGACCTAAGAAAAAAGGGGAAAAGATGTATAGCTTTCCTCTATGGGAATAGACTACTCAGTTTCGAATGCAGACATTTTCTAAAGACTGTAATGGACACATATAAGGGTTTATGGCAGAACATTACATCTATGTTTCCTGATTTTCTGGTATTTGCAATTGTGAGATTAACATAGAAATAAGGACTATGACTCTACACCAGCAAAGCTCAATTCATGTGAATATCAGCACTTAAGACTCGTGTTAAGCATGTGGCAGTTTGTTTTCTCAGCTGTATACATAGCTTCTCAAAAACCCTCCACAACATCTTTAATGAGAAAGCATTGTGGAATGCCATTTTTTTTTTTTTCATATTCTTGTATTTGCCACTTTTCCTTAAATTTCAACACAACCAATAATGTTCAATAATGCTTTCGCTATTATTTTAAACTAAGTCAATAAATCATGGAAATATAAAGACCAAAAGGAGGCCTGATGGAAATTGCAGTTGGAAGTATCTTTGACTGTTCAAAGCCAAAAAGATACCAATTAATGTGTCTGTCATTCTTTTCTTTCTAAACTGCCACTATCATTACTTCCTTTTCAATGTTTAGGAACTTGTCAGGGAACATGCTCACCGATAAAAACCATTTTGTCAGAGATCTTGTATGAAAGACAGTTGTGACAGAAAACGCAGCAGAGAACCACCATTTAGAAACATGACCGTTTCTGTAAACACTTTGGTTCAACTTTACAATAAAATAAAAGATGTGTTAAACCATCCTTCATTGTCTATGGGGGCAAAGAAAGATTTTGACCTCTGGAAAGCCAAACCGCATGGCTCAGCCCTGTCGTGTGCCTCTGTGGCAAGTTGCTCTGTGGGGCTCTGACGTCCTGGGAGCAGCGCTGCTCGCTTCGCACCGTTGGGAATTTGGGCACCATCGCTGCTGCCGGGACTCCCATCCTCTCAGAGCTGGGTCAGGGGGCACACACTGCCAGATAATGCGTGATGTACGTCTGCCTTATGGAAAAGGTGTATTTTCTATCTAAGTTCAAAACAGACCACAAACCCCATGCTACTAGCAAACTGATATAATTCACATGTGTCAGTGCAGACGCGTGTATGAAATAAGTATAATTGTGAGAAAGATATTAAGTAATTAATGTATGGACCACGTCTCTTTCTTGTCTTATTACCAGAGTCTCAGGAAAGATTTCAGGTCAACTATGAAAACAGCTGATTTCTTTATCTTTCATCACTTAGAGACTGATCTTTTTCTTTTTCAGCAGAAAGCAGCTCTCAGGTCATATTTCAAAAGTTCTCAGGACTAGCACAGTGCTGCTGGAGTGAAAGCTTCACAATTGTCAACAATGAGAGCACAGTCAGGTTAAAGCTGGCTGAGTATGCCTGAAAACTATGCCTGTAGCAAAACTATTATTTCCAGGAAGTTCATGATTTTATTCTCAGGATTAAAGAAAAAGAAAACCCTGAAAATCCCCAGACAACAATTTTCTCCTAGGAAAGACATACATATGCTTTGCTAGACTGACAAACATTAAGTGTGAAATTAATCAAGCAAAATTCAACAGTGACATATATATATAAAACATTGTATCTGATCTAAGCTTAATATTTACTTAGAAGCTTGCTTATCATGTTTAACTTTTGTAGTTTACTTTTAATTTATAACTGTGTTACAGCAGCCTTCCAAACATTACTTACAGTATATTGATATATTTGTGTCAGATATAACTCGATTATAAATAGCTTTCAAAAAGATTTAAAAATGTGCCTTTTGGATACAAAACCGTTTTGGTCTAAGAAATTTAATGTTTCACGTCTTTGAGGAGCTTAGAATATGTACTGCATTAACATGAATTATTGCTGAGGTCACCATGTACCCTATTCTTCCTTACAAAAAATGATCACACAATAGATTGCTATGAAAACTCTGCAGAGTTTATTAGCTCCCTTTAAATTTGTTTTCATAGATGGAAAATGAATTTGCAGAAATATGGTCTACAAAACAATATCAGAATTGAGTTATTCCAAAAGACAAAATGAAAATCTATATTATATTAAGGCATTTTACAATCTAGACACTTTGATCTTGTAAGTGCTTGATCAAGTGAAAAAGCTTGCTCCTGACTTATATAAGTAGAATCACTGAGTACTGCAGACAGTTTTAATATGAATAGAATTATTTGCATGCTCAAATATTCTCAGGATTAGGTTCATCTTTTGTGAAATGGAGACCAAGCAGAGATTGCTATATGAAGACGTATTTCAGCTACAATTTTTTTTTTTTTTAGATTTTTTTTAATATATATAATTCCTGGTTTTCTTTATAGAAAGGAAGTTCTGTGGCTCTAAGAAATACCATTAAGGCTCAGTGCTTTAAAGCCTATTTAGATGGTAAATGAACACAGGTCCTTTTTACTCTGAAATCAGAGATTATTTGAGATGTATTTACCTGAGGGATTATTTTCTATCTTTACCATCTGGATATATTTTAAAGTTAGATTCATCTGTTATTAAGTGTAAATTCACATAGCTCAGGATCAGGATGCAGAAGATGATAACAAACTGCTGCTTTAACAGATGATTCACAGAAATTCTAGTATCAA
Organism: Chlamydotis macqueenii; assembly: GCF_036417535.1. Lineage (NCBI taxonomy): Eukaryota > Metazoa > Chordata > Aves > Otidiformes > Otididae > Chlamydotis > Chlamydotis macqueenii. The sequence continues at coordinate 161,139,617 of NC_141556.1, forward strand.
CAGGCAGGTGTCACATTTGCATGCATTTCTCATACTCTGCTTGGATCTCAAATGAATAGCTGCCAAGTAGAAGAAATTTGCTTTCTTTTTCATCTAAGACCTTCTTGTTGGTACATAATATATTTTCATCTGGAAAGCATGAATATGTAAAACTCCTGAACAATATAAAATATGTATTTGTATAATCACTCATAGCCAGGTCATATTACTGCAATAAATTATACCGTTTGGTGTAATAGTGAGAATGAAATGATGATCATAATAAACAGAGAGGCTATCATTATTACTGCTCTCACTGTTCTGGCACCATGACCACATTATTCTCATTTCAGCCATATTTTTGTCAAGGCAGATGTTGTAAAAATCATAAACCTGATGATGTCTTGCACTTTAGAACGAACTCCAGAGAAAAACAAGATCCATGCATGGGTTATTAAAAGATGACCACTTTGCTTTCTGCTTTGAATGCTGAACCGTTGCTAACAACCAGACTTGCAGGTGTCTAGTGCCCCAGTGTTAAAAGTGTTACTGTAGTGACTGGACTTGGTACCTCCCAATGCCATGGAAGGACTGAGGACACTCCACATTCACAGGTGTCTGCATCAACCATTAAATCTTCTATTTTTCCTTCTTTTGGATTTTTGATTATAGAGCTTTAGATTTTTCCAGGCTGTATTAAAGACAATTTTGGTTTTAGTCTTACTTTTACTTTTATTACTTACTTCTTACTCTTCCTATTTATTTTAAAACCCACCAAAATGCTATTCCAAGAGTGGTAGCATGAAGGTTAGTAGTTAACAGACACAAGAAATGTAGGAAAGCCTAGGTTCATCCCACACTGACCTTATCCACCTCAAACTGGTCATCAAGTGAGAGAAAGACAGAGACTTCCAAAAGCAGAATCACGACTCCTAGAGTTCCCAAAAGACTCATTTGTACACATATTCTCTCTGGGTTTGCTTTTGTGAGAACCAAAGGCGATTATCATCTTGATGAAGGAGCCTCTAATTAGGTGAGACACGTCTGGTCTTCAGTGTATTTGGCAAGAATACACACAGAGGCTCCAACATTTCAGCCAGCTAATTTGGTGAAAACATTTTAAAGTGTAATTTTAAAGACTGATTAAATCACTAATTTTTAAGACAGTCTTTCTGAAAATTTAATAATTCTAGCCGTGCTGGTTCTAATTCAGCTATGGATTAAAATGAATTTATTAAAATATAATCTTACAAGCTTGCAGATTGCGTAATTCCCTTGCTATGGGGATAGGCAAGTATCTGCATAGATACTGGTCCAAAGTCTGGTTCAACCAAGCATAGGGTGAAGAACATGAATACAACCAATTGTGAGACACAAATGTCAAAGCTAGAACTGTGGATCAGCCTCTGAAAATTTTCAGTGAATAGCACATATTTGACTATCTGCATAAATTATTCCTGATATTATAGTTGTAGATATTGGTTCTATGCGAGACTGGAAAGCTGCTTTGCTAAGTGACTTATGAGCACACTGTGATAAAACCCCTTTGTTATAAGAACCTAAAACTAAAAAATAAAATATATCTGTGCAGTTTTTACAATGCAAGGATCCAAACTTCAAACACCGAGAACACCCACACATCCTACTGAACTAGTTTTAGATGGGAGGAGCTGTGAGTATGTATCTATGAAAAATCATTTCAGAAATTTGTTATGCAGATAATAGCGTGCCCAAAAGGTAATTTCAAGGTATTTACCAAGCACACAAAGTCTCATGCCCTTCTACTTGCTACCTGATTGGAATATAGATCTTATATTTATTGAGGCAGGGATTGTTTCTTTATCCTCTCAATCTTCATCTCAAATTGCATCAGCAGATGTTATATGGTCTGACTGCAAATACGGTTGCTTTACCACTTCACAAGCAGGGAAGGCAAAAAACAAGAAAATATAATAGTCGCTGAACATCTAACACTTATCCTAAGTCTTACCTTGTGAACGGATAGAGGCATGAGATAACTTCTGACTGCTGTTGGTGCCTATCCTCAGGCATAATTCCATCACTAATTATTTTTCTTATTATCAATAGTTGCAATTAAAATATTTGTAATTAGAACACTATGTTTTTAGAAAATAATTTGCATTAAGTTAATTTCTCATTATTTTATTTATTATCTCTCCTTCACTCCCTCCCACGAATCACAGTGAAATGGTCTCAGAATGTGGTTTCAGAAAAGATTAACTGGTCCTTCCCTTGAAACCAGTTAAGAACCATTGGCCTACAAGCCATCTAGAACATCTTGGGTATGCCTCTATGTGAATATAACATTAGTGAAAACATACCAAACTCACTCTTCAACAGTGTGATCCCTCTTTGCTTTACATTTTCAGGATATGACAAAAATTAGCTTTCACAAATAAAAAAGCAACTATTGCAATTATAGTTAAGGATAACTGTAGATAAACAGGAACAAATTAAGAACTTGCCAAGAAGTGAAAAGGAATTACATGGAAAAAAAATTATTCTACAGCTAGGAATACTGACATACCATTTGTAGTAAGCTGCAAAAGACAAGAGGACAGCTTGTGAAGATAATCTTAAACTGTAAATTTGGATTTGTATCCAACTCTCTGAAAGAGCAACATTTGTCCTTAAAAGTTTAGACCAAATAAAGGAGGAATCTGTACAGAACTCATTTCTGAAAGTTATTCAGCTGGTGCTGAATTGCCGTGTCATGTGCTGGCTATTAATACGGCGGCATGATCCCCAGTAGCTATCTCTGGAAACCTTCCTGTTGTGCTCGAGTCCACAAGGACACTGATGATTTTCTTGCATCCTGTTGATGCCATCTGTTGAGTGCAGAGGTCCACTGCATTGTATCTTCCCGTGCCATCTGCTTTGCTCCTAACCTGCTTCATGTGACATATTGGGCGGGCAGATAGCAGGCTAGCATGCTAAACTGCACTGCATGAGTATTTCTTTGCTTCCTCGTTCAGTGTGCTTTCCCATCTCAGTAATATGAATTGCTTCAGATGGCTGCAGTCAGCTGGTGAATCCCAGCAGTGGCCACCAAGCAGTTTAGAGTAATTGTTTTAGGACAAGTCATCACTCCTGGGATTTACTATGTATTGAATTGGTGTTGGCTATTGAAATTGGTGTATTTGAGAAAGGACATCATGTACTAACTTAGGCACTGTGCATTTCATGCAGTGTTAGGGAGCGACTTTAATTTGGTTTTGATATGCTGGACTTGCACTGGTTTAGTGGGAAGTAATTATTTGGTAAAATGACAGAATACATACATACAAATTTTATCTTCTGTGCCTAGATGGCATCTAAACTCCACTCAGATTTTGCTAAAAGTTTTTTATACCTCCTGGCTTATATTGTACATTTATTCTACCTGGATTCATAAAAGCCCATCAATGTTCATTGTCCCTGTTCCTCACACATCTCAGGTGGATGCCACTCCTTGCAGCTCTCCCCAGACTGCACATACTTACAGTACACAACAGAACTTTTTCAGTACCCTACTACTGAAAAGTAGTTGCTCTTCACCTTTTTTTTTACTCAAACAGTTCTCTTGTTTGATGATAGAAGTGTATCTTCCATATATACTGTCATTTTTATTACATTTAGCAAGAATGTACCATCTGATGACTTCCAGCAACAACCTACCAGATTTCTGACTGTGCAATGCTCTGGGATGCAAAACAAGTAGTCACTATCTGCACCAAAGTAACTCTGTGTTCAGTGTGCAGCGAATCAAACACAACCTGGACACTTTGAATTCGATGTAGATACAACACCAACCCACATGGAGACTCGCCTCATTTGGGACTTACACCAAGAGCTGATCTGTGCATGTACAGATCAGAAGCACGTGTACAGGCGGTTTTATGTACACTTTGGATTCCTACCTTTTTCTTCATCAGAATATTGGCAGGTATAAACTCTTCTTTTTCCTCTTCTTTTTACAGAAATATATTGAACGTACTGTCACATAAACCTCCCTTGACTCCAACTGCAAAGGATATTGAGGAAGACTTTTTAGGGCCATCTGATATTGCAATACTAAAAACGAATAGTGGTTATAACAACTGCCTATTTGGTGCTGTACATATTAACTGTTTACTCTTTCTGGTAAGATTAATTTTAATTTTCTAAAAGTTGTGTCTAGCACAAAAGCATCATTTATGCTTTCTCTTCACAGATAGTGAAGAAGTAGAGGAGCAGGCACTTCCAGAGGATGATTCATCCCACCAGTCTTATGCACCCATCTGTCTCCATTTACTATGAAAGCATCTCAGGTGGCCATCTTAGACTAGATATCCAAGTTTTAGATGGCTGAAGAAGTTCAAGGAAATGAACCCTTCTCTGGGTAGTGCCCGACTTTGTTCAGGTCTGAGGCAAAGGATGGAGAACTGGAATGTGCCATTCAAACAGTGAAAGAGATAAAGGGCAGAGCTTCTCCTCCTGGAGTATTTATTGTCCCAGTTCCTGGTCTGGAGCACAAGTCAAACAATGAAGTGGTTATGCAGTTGTTGTCAAAAGATGCTATGCACCATCTCTGAGTCTCTTTCACAAATACCATGCAGCTATAGTGCCTATGCTTTTTCACAGGATTAGTCTGAGTCCCTTCTTACAAGGTTTCTAGGAAAAACACTGTGACTGACCTGTGAAGTCAATCTACTTTGCCTGTGATACCTAAAAACTTGTATTATTTTTGTTCTACAGAGGAAACTACAGTAGACATTTTCCTTGCTCATTTGTTTGATTAAAAAAAAATCCTGCTATGAAACGTAAACCAATACTTGCTGACCATTGTGAAACAGCTTTGACTTCAGGTTTTGCAGTCTTTCTCCACTGTAAAAGAAAGTATACCTTTTTATGAGCTTGAAACTAAGTAGACAACTTTGTTTTGCATTTATTTCCAAAATGTCTACAAAAGGCTGATGTTATGCTTTCTTGAAGAAAAACTCCCTGGGAAAGTTTAAACATTTTGTGTGAAGCAAACAAACAGAAGAGATGTGGGTAAGTTTTATTTTTCTCCCTCTAAGACATTTCAATGACAGTAGAAATACCTTCATTTTGATCAAGCTTTTACTTGTCATTCAAGGGATTTGTGATTGAACAGGTCAAAAACCTGTTGAGAAAAAAATGAATTTCAGGCTTTTTATAGAATCCCTCAACTTCAAATGAAATTACTTTCCTTAGTACACATAAAACCCCCAAAACAACCAACCCTCTAAAGTATTGGAAAAAATATGCAATTTCCACAGCTAACCCAAGAAGACTGACGGCTGACAATCTTTCAGAGGTCACATGCCAGGTTATATTAGAGATTTGTTAGGCAGGGGCTAAGAGATGCAGCCTTCCAAAGGATCCATTCTCTTGGCATTAACTTATCATTCTGGTTTTGCTGATTTGGAAGCCTGGAGAGACTCACTGGTTTTCTCTCTCAGAGATTTTGCTTAGGAGGCTGTAGCTCCAAACTCCACCATCCAGAACCTGCCTGTGCCACCTTCTTAGTCTTAGGTGCAATTCGGTGATCTCCGCAGCAGGCAGTGGCAGTATGAAATGCGAGGAAATGTCAATCTTTCTGTTTAGAGTTGCTCTTTTTGAATCCAACTCATCGGGATGCATTGCTCGCTCAGATGTGAATAGATGAGCACATTTAACGCCAGATGCTAGACATCTGTGCCTGTGCAATCCACCTGTCTCTCCTGCAGAAACAAGGATAACGGGAAAAACTACTAAACCTAGAAGCTTTTGTGTTGGAAATGCAACCTCTGATGAAAAGCACTAATTGACTTGCCTATTTCTCTGGCTTCAGCAGGTCTACTGGTACACTAAAAAAGTCTTACATAGCTAAATTGTCAGAAAATACGGTTGCAAGGGCTTGCAAGGGAAGAGAAGCACTCACTGTTTTTCTCACATGGTGTACTTGCAGGAGAGAATCTGCAAATTCTGCTTTAGGTGAGGACCTAAAAGATACAGGGAGCAAAGATTCAGTGGTGGTCTCTCGCTGTTGTAAACTGGGAAAGGGCAGCATTAGATTTGTAAATCTGTTTGCAAATAATGACCAGCAGGGAGACAACTGGCTGAATACAAAATCTTGCAAATCAGCTTTCAAAGACTAGTGATTTCTGCACTTACTCGGTAGGACAGGAATTAAGCAGGCATTAGTGCAGACTGTCTGCCTGAAAAGATGCTAGTTCATGCCAGAAAGCAGATTATCCTTATTTCACATAAGTAACTCTTCTTTCTATCTTTTTTTTTTCCCCCTCCTGGTCAAGAAGTGCAACTCAAGGGTGTGGTTTGGATCGAACGAATAACAAGAGCTGGGTTGGGAGAGAGGCGAAGGCAGAAGCACCTTCTGTGATAATCCCCTTAGGAAAAAAAATTCTACTGAAGAGGTGGTAAATAGCTTATAGTAGTGGAGTTATCCTGTGATGGGATACAAATCGAGTGATTTCTCACAGCAGAGAGACGGTGAGGGGGAACTTCACTCTGGGGCGAATGCCCTAGCATTGCACTCCAGGAGTGGTGCAGCGATATGCTGTGCCTCTCCCTTCGGCTGAACAAATGTCTCTTACTGCCAGATCTGAGTGAGAAAATGAGCCGAGACATGAGGTAGTTTCCAGGTCGAATTCCTCTCAATAAGAAGGGAGAGAGAAAGGAAGGTAAGGAAAAAAAGAAATGTTGCCTGGACATCTCCTGAGGGAGATGGCAGCAGCTCCCTCCGTTGTGGAGGGAGAGGAGTCAGAGTAGAAAAAGGAAAGCTGGTGCAAGCTGGAAATTTTTACCATTTTGAGAGACTCAGAGTGAGACAAAAACAATTGAAACAGTTATGCTGCCAGACCCATGGCCATTGGGAGAGTGCACCTCTTCGCCACTGCCTGTAATGAAAGAGCAAATGAAACCAGCAGTGTTTATGTGCATCACTGTTAATGGACGATACTCGAAAACTAAGTCCACTTGCAATTATGGACCTCCCAGACTTGTCACTAATCTGTAGTATTTTCACTCCACTCAGCCCCAAGACACAGGCACTCATTGCTTTTCTATGTCTCAAGTACCTAAAAAATCACAGGCAAGCCAAAGCAATCATTGTTTATTATATGGCAAAGGTACACTAGTCACTTGAGCCCTCTCTAAGCACCAACCTTGGCAGTATTTATCTCATTTTCGAGAAAGAAAAGATTGGATGCAAGCTATCAAAAAACTCAGCACTATGGATCTTTGGGGAAAACAGATGTAGGAAGCTTTAATTTTCTTAAGTGCCCAGCTAAACAACCAGAGATAACAGAGAAGGCACGGCAGGTAAACATTTCCCTCAGTTGGGGATGACAGTCTTACCTTTCACACTGAACTCAGCAGCTGTTCCGGCCTTTTTGCATCCTTTCACCCGCCATGTTTCATTAAATGTGTACCCTGCCAAGCACACACTCTTTTCCTGCAGGCTGTACTTAGTCCTCAGTGGAAAAATGTGATGTGGAAGGCCAGGCTCCAGGATGAGAATGGTTGTCTACTGATCAAAGTCAAAACCACAAATTGCCGCTGTATTGATTTAGCATATGTATGTATCTATCCATCTATTACATGTATGCTAATCATATAAAAATGCACACATTCCTATATTTTTTTTAATTAATCCATAACATACTTATTTATAGAATCACAGAATAGTTTGGGTTGGAAGGGACCTTATTTTATAACACATATTTCATTTTGAAAAGGGGAATTCATAGCTGACATGTATTTGAAAGACAGAAGTATGTTTTATATATCACACACCTAAACGGGAGCCCTACAGAGCCCTAGTCAACCTGGTGTAATCTCACAGCTGACCATGCTTTGAGCAGGAGGCTGGACTAGACCTGAGGTCCTTCCCAGTCTGGGTGATCCTATGAAACCAGATAGAAGACAGCAGAGTAGTTCATATCTTTCAATAGCTCATTAATTTGGCATGGGTATTTTATAATTTCTGTGTTTCTAATTTAGTATGTATTGTCATTATTTCTCTTCAAATCAGTTTTCAAAAAGCTGAGATAACAGCATCTCAAGTTAAAATGCAGCAAAACACGATCAAGTATTTTGGCATTCTTGTCCCAAACAGATATTATTAACCCAGGTGAACCATTTTGTAAGTAATTTCAGTTTTCACCCAGGAGAATATGTTTACTTAAGGTTCTTTTTGTTATATTTACAAGTATCTTGGTCTGTTCAACTCTCCGTGAACACAGTCCTTAGGTGGAGGTGTCTGAAGATTTTAGAGCTTGGGCCTGGATCTGCCTCACTCAAAGCTAGGTACCTAATTAAGAGCAAAATCTGCTTGGGCTACTCGGATACCAAAGCGAGAAGGAAGCAGCTCAGACCTTGAGGTAGTAACACGGATATACTTCTACCCTGAAAACGGAGAGGGCCGACAGAGTCACCAGCGTATATGCTTACCATAAATCCGATCTGCAGGTGGGCATTTTTTAATGTGACAGAAGTAAGAGTAAGTAGATTTTTCTCTTGAGCCACTCAGCTAAATTTAGAAACAAATTGTAAGTACATCATAAAATAACATTGAATTAGTATGTTCATTTCATGGGCAGTTAACCTTTATGTCTCTTTAATAATTGATTGCTTTAATACTTTGTTAATATTATTAGTTTAATTAGTTTATGATCTTTTTTTTACCTTTGGCCTTTTACATTATTTTACATTAGGTCTATAAATTTTCATAGAATTGATTAGTTACAAGAAAGAAGTTGTTATGCTCTAATACCGTTCTGCTTTTCATGGAAGGGAAACACTCCTAATTTTGTTATGTATCTCTCTTCACAAGGATAATTGAAATACAGCAATTGCTAACTAAATTAGCATAGCTATGCTGGCTCTGCCAAAATATTATGATTTATAGTTTTGGTCAAAAAAAAAATTGAGTAAAACTAAGCTATATTTTTAGTTATGTCATTCATTTATAATGCTGCATCTTAATCTTTCCAGTAATATGTCATGACCTCTAAGTATCTCAAATTATATTACTTAATCATACAGGAATAAAGTCAACTTGATGCCATATAACATGTTATATTCTAGACAAGAAAAGACCCAAAGGGTCAGATCAAGCATTTCATACTCCATGTTCCATCAGAACTAAAAAGGGAATGAAACCCTGAAATATCTCTGTAGGAAGCATTAGTTAGTCCATTTAGTTTCCCAAATAAAGCGTGAATTTGTAAGTGTTTTGAGATGTGAATGAAATAAAAATTTCACATGAAAACAAAGGCACACTGAGATCAGCAACCAGATCTATGTTTCAATGGTTTCTTTGCTTGTTTGTTTTTGAATATTTTTTCCTATCATCCCAGGGGCCTGATTGGCTTCGTTAAAATTTGTCAACTGCCTTGACTGATTTAACATTGCTACTGTCTAACATTGCTCCCAAATTGCAAATAAGCTTGATCCAGCACCCACTAAATTGAATGGAAATGTTCCCAGTGGCTCTGACTGATGCTGGAGCAGTTCCACTGTTTGTATCATTTATTAGGGCATTTTGCTTGGCATGGTTTGAGAATTCCTTTGGTAAGACTCACACCTTTTTATCTGCATTAGGTTTGCTTTCCAAAATTCTGTCATTACTAGAAAGCTTTATGAATGACCTGTAGAAACCTAGCATTACTCGAAGCCTCATAACACAATAGTCTTTAAAAAATATTTGCACTGCAGATATAAATCGAGAACACGCTGTTAATAAATCTAATTTCAGAGCATGCTCTTTCTTATTGATCTCTTCAGCTTCAGTGGACAATTTTCAAATCATCTTACATTTACAGAGTAATCACTCAACTTGCTGCAACAACTGGGTTTGGATTGAAATTGTCACTCATCTGCACATTACTAGTCTATTGCTGTATTGGTCATCACAGAATGGTCTCCACAGATATATTAATTGAATTTCATTTATTTTATGTAAGGTAACATTTTGATGTTGCTTTTTGTACCCCAAATAACCTAGTAAATAAGATGTTTCTTGTACTGTATTTTCTTGGAAAAAAAATGTGTTATATAAATGCACCCAGTCCAAGGCAATTTGTGGTAATGGCTAGTAACCATATTTGAAATATGACTGGTTTAATTGCCAAAATTAAACCAATTTCTTCCGTATGTCAGCAAAGGTAGCTGCTCCAAGAACGTCAGATTCCGTGTGTATACCATTTAGAGCCTGCTCCTTAAAATTTAATTTAGAGTCATTTCTATACCTTTACAAGGGAAAAAAGTCTTAAATGTAAATATTAAGATGTTTGGACAGTGGCCAATATAGTGCACAGTCGCTGTCAATATATATGCCATGGTTAGGGAAAACACTTTCAAGTTCATGCTTGTCGAATAACGTTTCACTTAGGGAGCTTAAGCAGCAAGTCAGCTCTGCTGAGCTAAACTGCTCTGCATGAAGCTTTACCTTTTCATTCAGATTCAAGGAGTGATTAAACATTTCCAGATGTTATTCATGTGAAGCTTCCTTTTCTTAAATTTAAATTTTTATCTCGTGGAGATTACTGATGCAATTTAGCATGAATTGATTCTACAGTGAATGTGGCGAAGTGGAGAGCAAAACTAAACTGATTTAATCTGCACTAGATTTCCTTTTGTGACACTTCACTGCCTTCAGTAGACTCACTTCTTGCCCATAAAAGTAGGATGAAAATAAGACTCAGAAATAGAATATATATTTCATTTGCTAATATTCAAGGAATAGGTTCACAAACTATTAAACTGATTTACATAATAAGAAAAGTATAAAATATCCAGTCTTAGATGTCTGGATTTCCTTTTTTCCTAATCTCTATAAACGTATAGAATAGGGGTGTATTTTTTTAATAAATCTCAGAAATGTTCCAGTTTATCTATGCTACATCTTCTAGCATGAATGCCTACACTTAGGTCATAGTGTTTGCTAAAAGAACAAGTAAGAAAATAAAAACAGGGGAGTTCTTTTCAGAAGAAACAATATAAAGCTTTTACTGTTAATTGAGAAAACTCTATATTTACTTTCATCTGATTAAAAAATGGTTCACTCTTAGGAGCAAATAGGAGATGCTAAACCTAAACTTACTACAGTGACTTGGGAACAAGGCAATCAGTGTCACTGAGAGTTGATTGGCAAGGACGGAAAAAATGAGAAGATGCTGGAGGAAGCTGGGTTTCTTTGCACTAGAAATACATCTATTATGGCTTGGGGTGATGAAAGGGTGACTGTTTTTTGTATGAAAAATTCCCTTTAAAAATCACATGCTGCTTTGTTTGAAGATACATTTTTCAGTCACTATTTTAATTAGCTGTTGATCCCGAGGGGAAAGGGCTTATAGGTGTCTGCACAGTGGGACCACTTAACACAGATGGTTAATGGGATTGGAAACCTAGCCAAAAAAAGTGCTAGGACTGCAGTTACATACCCAGGCTTGTAGGTAATCAAGCATCCCCCTAATTTTTGGGCCAGATCACCAGACCCAAACCCGCTAACGCTATCTAGGTGCTTCCATGAACACAAAGAGAGCCCCTAACACACGAGTTAAGTTTGTAACGGTAAAGTTATGTTCATGTTGTTAGCTTTTTCTTAAAAAAAAAAAACAGATAAAACCCCTCAAAAAATACAAACCCAGGGAAAAAAATGAGTAAAAATAGACTTAATTCATGACCATTTCTGAACTTTTTTTTTTGTCATTGCTTACAACTTGCATGACCTCAGCATTTTTAAATGGCACGCACTACATTCCCTTTCAACAAGTGTGCTTCTGTATGCTCTTTAACCTCATCTTTAGATCAGGATGCATGGCTCATGTTACTGATTAAATTTTCGTGGAAGATCATGCATGCACGTGGAAAATCTCAATACAGGCTCTTAATGAGATGGATGCAGTCCCATTTTGAGCTGGTGTTTTTCAAGACAATTTCTGTTTCTCATAACGCTACAGACATCTCAGAAAATAGGTCAGTTAGTTTTAGTTACTAAGTGAAAGTTAGCTCAGGTAAAGCTTTCTTACCTTTTACAGACCAAAATGCTGGATTATATATACTAGCTACAGCATCTGTTCCTTAGCATGGTATGACACATTGATAGACTGACCTTCAATCACGTTGCAAAGCATTGTTGGTGTCCTAGGTATTTGCAATTGAGGAAGAACAAAAACAGGGTTAGATTTACTTGCTGGTTTGGTGTTCTACTGAATGATACTGCTACTTTTGGTATTTTAGAGTGTCACAATATGGTAAGATGTAAATGAAGCCAAGTGTGCCTAGAAATTACAGATAGATGTCCTTTTTGGAGCATGCGTGGTGGATTTCCTAGTGTGCCTAAATGCCATGAAGCTCATAAGTCTTAAAGATTTCCAGTAGAACTTATAAATCTAAAAAAATGGACTTTTTACCAAATATTGAGGTACATGCATAAAATCAAAATAAAACGTCTGCTTTGACTTTGTATCAAAAGCCTTCCAAAGAAGACACTTAAAACAACTTATTGATGAAATCAGAAAGGGCAAAAGATATCCTGTAATGACATTTTAAGTCTTCCCTGGTAATTTGTGACATATTGTACAAATCTTCTCTGCTGTGCTTTGCGTATACACATATGTTCTGTAACATCTGGAATAAAGCGGCTTTTGCTGGGAATGTATCAGCCAAGGGATTTCTGAGACATCATAGTTTTGTTTCTGACTAAGTGAATAATTTCTGCTTTCCAAATGCGAACACCAGGAACGATATTTAGTATTCACTAATCATTAAGTCAAATGGTCCGTTACTGGAATATCTGAGATAACTATCAAAGCTGGTAGAAAACAGTCCTGTTATGGGAAGTACTATTTGTACCAATGTATGTATGAATATTATTTTATGATTCTATGTTCTTGTGATTCTACCTGCAGAAGAAAAACAGATCTGAGCTGATCCAGAGACCTTCCATGTGAAAAACTCTTTGAGAGTGTTTGATAACACTCCTAAAACACACTTAAATAAGTATCAGGATGTTAAGGGAGAAGAGAAAGACTAATAAGTTTCACATTATTCTGTACATTGAAGTGTTTATCATCTTAAGGGACATTACTGGTCACAGTAATGTTTTCTTGGTCACAAAAGTTTTCCTGATAATAAAGAATAGATTTTTCCATTATATCACTCCATAACAAGCTCTGAAGAACAGCTAAACTGCGGTAACTTAAATTGAGATCCCTGTTGTCCTGTCCCTGTTTTACTGCTCATGACAGGCAGTTATCTGACAGGTGTGTTCAGCTGGAAAGGCATTTCTTGGGCCACCAAATCCTTTCCTGTCATCCTGTGCCTCCCCCCAGCCCCAATTAAGACAACACTGTAATACATCAACTCCATTTACCTTCCAAACCACAACCTCACAACTCTTCCAAACACCCTATTATAAATCTGTAAATCTATATGGCAGGGGAGAGCAGAAGCCACAAGCTATAATGAGGCATAGGGGAACTCAAGGTCATCACCCACGTCTGAGAGGTCTTCAATACAAGAGACTTTGTTTGCTGACAGAAGTGGATTTGGGAGAATGCATCCCCTAGAGAAGGCAAGAAAGGAGATGAGCTCTTATTGTCTGATATAATCTTCTTTTCTCAGTCTGTTAACCTTAAAATTGGAAATAAGGTAAGGTGTTTTCGGAACAGGCTAGCTGTGAAAGGACACGGGGCAGTGGGCTGCAAGCAGACATCTGAGCTCCACCAGCTGAAAGCCAGTCAGAAAGGAACTGCACTGGAAAATTTATTTCTTGGTGGACTGCAAATTAATTAAATACTAATGTTGTGATACAATTAAACTTTGTCCCTTGCATTCTGTCCAGGCACCCATGTACCTGGGATAACAAATTCAAGAAAACCAGAAGAACTGGTTATCTTAGTAGACACAGAAAAAAAGCATAAATAGAAAATATGTCAGCACTACATTTCAGCTGAAAAAAGGAGTATGAAGCAAGTTTTACATAATGACTTCTCAAAGGAGCAGCAGTAGGAGCTGTAAAACCAGCTGCTGCAGCAGCCTCTTTACCTGGCGTGACTGTCCAAACACTTCAGCCTGCGTTTGAAAGCAGATGGACAGCTCTGGTTTGCAGGATTCCTTTTATACATTTTTATGCTAATGCATTCACATTTTCCTTCAGGAATTTTTCTGTTTTTTTCATTATCAGTGCCAGCTTAAAGTTTTAAGAACTTTCTTTTGCTGGAAAAAAAAAGATGTTTGTGTCAGCTCAGGCAAGGGGGGATGTGACTAAGGAATATCCAGTTCAAGCTAGCCTTCAGCTGCTTTCCACTGCTTTATCTTTACATTGTCTACTCTGGAACATAAACACACACACACAAAAAAAAAGACTCTCGGAGGAGATGTCCTTCTGATTCTGCACTGAAATGCCACTAAAACAGCCTGCAATCAGCACTAGGGAAAAAAGGGATCATCAATGCAGAAAAACAGAGTCATGTTTCACAGACTGACAGCATACCTAAATCTGGATACCACAAAGCAAAGGCCAAGTCCCGCTGAAGCTAACAGCAAACCTCTCTTAATTTAAATGAGGTACGGAGGTTTATCTGAGCCTAGTTACTCTCTGAGGAAGAACAGTAGAGGGGGTAGAAAAGGTGACCAACAAATAAACTCTACTATTTAGATCCTGGAAAACAATAGCAGCAACTTTACAGACCATATTAACTAGAGGTCTGGGAGCTGTATTACCACTTATTTGGGGGAACAAATAACTTTGGACCTGATTTTGAAATTATTAGCTTTATTTAGTCAGTCAGCTGAGGACCCTGGTTCACGCAGTAGTTATACACACCAGTAGAACTACGCCTGCTCAAATATCTGCCTTAACAGAGGTCTTAATCCGCTGAAGCGGCAGGAATTTAATGTGACTTAAGATCAGGATTCCATTTTCACAACAGTTAAACACTTATACATACTCTGATTCACAAAAGATTGAGAATGAAGCTTACTTTTTTTTTTTCAGCACTCTATGATTTTATTTACATAAAACAGCATTTGTTCATCAGAAAACTAATGTACCTCTCTGTACTTTGGATTTATCATAGGGGCTGGAAGGCACAAGCACTCTCATGAAATTCATTTCATTAAGGTAATCCAGCTTTTTAGGTGCCAGCAGAATTTCTTATGTGTGACAGTCTCCGAAATGAAGAATAAAGTAAGAGGGAAAGTAAAACAACAAAAAAAGAGACCAATGCAAATGCTAGAATGAAAGTACAATAAAAAAGTTTCACAAATCCAGACAATCAAGATTCTGTACTTAGTGTAGTTCCAACAAAACCAGCAAAAACCCATTGCTTATAGAAAGGAATTAGATGGTTGAGATAAAGAAGGGACATAACAGTTATAGTCAAAGATACATTAAGTGAGCATTGTATCCTAAGGGCATAAAGATTTATAGTCTCCTAAAGATCCCACTACACATTCTGATTTTGACGGGGCACTATTAAATGCTATGGCAGGTGAAGACTTCCATCAATACATGTGTTAATCTGGCCCTTGGGATGTCTGAGGAATTCCTTTGGAGAGAACTACAAAATGCTCAAACTCACAAGGAACAATTATGAAGTGCTAATCTGGGTGTTAAAGATTTCTGAAGTTGTCTGATATCACATAATAAAGCTGAAACAGAGAGTTTAAATAACACTTTGTCAGAATACTGTCTTTCCCGATCACAGGATCTGGGGGAAAGTTTCTAGGTGGACGCTGAACTGAATTTCAGTGATGGTAAAAAGCAGAGAAGACAGACTGCTCCGTGGGTGGACAGTGATGTCTTTTTATCTTATTAATTAGTAATGACAAAAAAAAATCACTCTTAGTTTATACAAAGTTATTTAACTTACAGAAGAAATAACCCCTGGCTGTCTGCAGAAGAATTAAAGTGTTTTCCTCTGAACATTGAAGTGTGCCCATAAATACACATCTAATCTACATGTATCTGTGCTCAATTGCCACACTTACATCATATAGCATATAATACACGCATAATCTGTTCAATTATCATGAGCTTATCAACAAGTGCACAGTTCCTAAGGAAGAATTTAGGAGTACATTGTGAACTCATCTCAAACAAGTAAGTGTAAAACTTTCTTGCCGCATTAATTCATCGTATAGTCTTTACCAGATGATACTTTACAGAAAAAAAAATTGAATATTTTAGGGACACTTCATGTTTTATCAGAAATACCTTTTCTCTCCTCTCAGTCAGAAGCTGGAGTGCATTTTCAGTCTAGCAGCATATGAATCAAAGGCAGAAAATAATACATTATTTAAGAATCCACCTCTTGTCAATACAAATGAAAGTGGTATTTTTCTGTAAGTGAAAATATAGCCAATCTAGAATCTAATGGTTTTATAATTCCCAAATATTTCATATTTGGGGGAGACTCTTCAGTAGGGCCTGTTGTGACAGGACTAGGGGTAATGGTTTTAAAATAGAGGGAGGAAGATTTAGATTAGATATTAGGAAAAATTTTTTTTACACTGAGGGTTGTAGAACACTGGAACAGGTTGTCCAGAGAGGTGGTGGAAGCCCCATCCCTGGAAATGTTCAAGGCCAGGTTGGATGAGGCTCTGAGCAACCTGATCTAGTTGAAGATGTCCCTGCTCCTTGCAGGGGGGTTGGACTAGATGACCTTTGCAGGTCCCTTCCAACCCTAACCATTCTATGATTCTATGATTCTATTCCTATTTTTCAATGATCGGAATCTTTCTTGAATGGTAATAAACTGAGCTGATACGAACAAGGTAGTATGGCACTCAGACTGGTAACTACAACAGATGTCTTAAAATACTTCATTTCACTGTAACACCTCTAGCATTGAAGACACTTTTCCTTACATTGTTAGTCTGTACCACTGAGGTACACTTTTGGATGTCTTAGTTGGAATTTATATATACGTACACATCTATAACATAGATGTGCCAATGCGAATTGGTGACTGTGACTAAACTCCTGCTGCCTTCAACAAGAGATCTCAGGTGGGATTCAGCTCTTCTTCCTTCTAGGTCTGTAAGCACTGGATATCACGTGTGAGTTACACAACTTGGATTTCTTTCATGATGGATGGCAGAAAGAAATAAATGTTTGCTAAAAGGGATTCACCTGACCTATCTCAGACCTCTATTTCAAGAAGAATTTAACCACCCTCTGAAGCTAGCTGTTTATCTCCATTGACAGCAAAGACAAATGACTACTTTGAACATAATGATCTACCTTCGAGACCAATAGGTTATAAAGGATGATTCCTTTCTGTATAACAATCAGTTACACAGAAATCTAGCAATGCCTGCAGAGCTTCCTTTCATTTTCTGCGACTGGTCCCCAAAACATCAACAAATACAAACTGCTGGAAGCAGCTAATTAGCAATACAGGCATCTGGCATCTTTACCTCTCAATGACACAATATTTTGTACTGGAAGCCCAGAGAAAGAGCATTGCCCCAACTGACACCCATTATCATTTTTTTCCCCCAAATCTCTTAATATAATTTTGCACCTCATTTTTGAGTAGTATGTGGTTGGGTTTGCACAGCATAGTTTACTTTTCCGATTCGCATTCAGTCACAGTGAGTCTTCTCTAACTTCGTGGATCAGGTTGTGTGTTGCAGTGAACAGCCGAGTGAGCGTGGCAAATTTTGATGGAGCCTGGGCAGGGAGACCCTTTGGCACCCAGCTGCCTGCCTGCCTATAAGCACTATGCGATGGATGGCTTGTAGACTGGTATGGGGATTCTCACCCTGCATTGATGGAAATTCTGCAAACAGCCACAGCCTTGCTAAATCTACATAGACAGATGATTTTTCTCTCTGGCAATAGCTGTCTTTCTGTGGAGTATGAATGCTTGCAAGGAACATCATTGATGTGGAAACATTCTTTGACTTGCTACTTCTGTGCAGAGTTACCAGAAAAAAAGAGAATGAGATTCATACCAGACTATGCAAAGACCCAGGTGGTCAGGGGAACACACATTTAGAAACTGCAGATTACTAGTGCCTTATATTTCTCTGTTGATTTCAGACAAGAAAATAAAGTCCTATACTGTACACGAGTAAACATTGTTACCATAAATTCCCTTTTTTTAAAAAAAAATAACATCAATGATATTCCTAGAATAGGATTCATAACTAAGAATTTGGCATTGCACTGAAGCACAGACACAGTTTATTAAACTTGTCAGCAATAGCTATTTTTGGCTTCTCAGTAGTGAACATTTTAATGGAAAGTTAAATTACTACTCACAGCCATAGAAAGAAACTCTTTACTTTATTATTTGAATTTTTAAAGCCTTACTATAAATTGCTAGAGGTGAATTGTACACTAACACTATAAAAATAAAATGGAAAATCTCTAAAGTGCTGCAATCCAGAAAATATATGCACTGTTATCACAGATCATAAATGCAACTACAGATAATTTTTAACATATGGTAAGCTTCTCCTTAAGTACTTATATTTTAGGGAGCATAACTGTGCTCTAAATCTTATGGAAGTCACAGAATAATTTTGCTTTAAGCATTTGTGTAGGTAAGCCTAGTGCTGCTCATAATGATATTTATTGAAGCTGGATTGGTTTACAATTTGCAACTCATTAATTCAGTATATAATTCCAAATAAACAAGGAGTTTCTTGTGTAGCTATTTAACTCAACAGCCATACATTACTGTAAAATATTAGCTATCAACAGTTTTTTCATGAGTAGCAGAACCAATGATGTCCAGCCTGTCTAGCAGGTACTTTCTGGCATTTCTCTGTACACCAGTGCGTCTTGCTGTTGTGTTCCACATCCTTAGCCTCTGTCTCTCTTCTTTTCACATCACTACCTGTCTGGTGAATTTAGTTGAAACTGGTCAACGAATTTTCCATCGAAGTACTGCTGAGGGCTGACCCTGATCTGATAATGAAACAGTCAGGAACCTCAAGGGAATCAGGCATCACTAAATTTGTGCTTATTTAGTTGCATATAAGAAACATTGTCCACCTAATTCTAATACTGAAAACAGAGGAATGAATCATAAAAAGTCTGAATAATCATGACTTTGTGTATTACCAAATACAAATTTATTTAGCTGTATTGACCATATCTGATATTAAACAGAAGTATAAATACAGATAGAAGGTTTCCATTCTAGGTTAGACTGGTAACTATGAACCATAATGTTAAACCGCAGTGCTTAACGCCGTGGCATGAAGCAAATAAAAGTCAATATATCTTTAGGATATATTGTTTTACAAGCAAATAAAATAGAAGTGCTGCTGTTTTGTGTCTTTCTTTTATTTCAAATGTCTTTTCATAAACTATATCTTACAGATATCAGAGCAAAGGCTAGCGGTAGAAACCAACGCAAAAAGTTTTATATGAAGAAAGCACAATAGCTCATACGTCAAGAAAGAAAATTGTGGGGCATAGAAAATAAAGTCATAAAATTGCACAACTGACATGGGGAATAAATTGTAGATCCTCATTAACAAAGACTTTGGAATGTTCTTGAATGAAGGTCATTATTTACTGTCAAAGATCCAATCCAATTTCAGCAAAATCACACGGTGCTAACAAAACCTGAGGTCACAGCTGCCTGACAAGGGAATCATTATTATCTTGATACTTTAATTACAGGAAAGAATGATAAGGTTGCTAAATCTTAAGTCAGTAATCTGAATTTTCTTTTGGAATCTGACTCAACTGCTAGAATGGAAATGTGGTTTGAAAAAGGGTAGTACGCAAATTTGAAAATGTAAAGCATGAATCATATTTGAGTAACTGGATATATATAAATTAGTTATTTCATAAACTTTTTATAGGCAGCATAATTTGAATTAATAAATTAAATGCAAGATAAAAGCTAAACTGTATGTTTGAAGTTCAGAGAAGGCTGGGATTAAGCTGAAAAGGAAACATCACACCATTATGCTTTTGTAAATTTCTGTCTCACAAATCACTTTTTAGATGAACTTTCACATTGTGATGAATTTTTTTCCTAAATGCATTACTCCGGTTTAGATAATTTCCAAGTAAAAGCTACCGTGTAGCACAGAAGGACCGTCTGTGGCAATTTTGGATGCTCGAGTCTGATTTAAGAAAGTTACCCCAAACTTTAATAAAGGTATCTCTCCAGACTTGGAGGAGAAGCAATTGTGTATAGATCACAACAGAGGTCAGTCTCCAGGTTTTTTAATTTTAAAGTGACTTTCTGAAACTCAGAGATTAGCTAGGATTTGCAAATGTAGTTTAAGACAATTGGTCCCGAATTGATTGCCACTAAATTTATGGAATGAGTTGTAGCCTGTCTGTGGGAAGCTACTGAATTTAGGAATACAGTTGCCTTCCATAGTCAGCCTAGGAACACAACTATCTCTAGAGGTGACTCACATTTTAAAAAGACTTGTGGCTCCCAATTCAGGAGCCTCATCAGATGTTCAATTCTGCATAAATAAATTCAGATCTTCAAGAATTTGTCCCATTTCTGCTGGATAGCTTTGGAAATACAGATTTGCTAGGCACAACAGGGGTTTGCAGTGTTAATCAAAAGTGCAAAAACTGCAAGGTAAGGTAGAACATTTGAAGATTGATTATCCTTGTTTTTTTGCTTCCTAAGGAAGCCTCTGATTAATTGCTATATTTATTATTCAGCATAATTTGTCCCAATTCAAATGCCAGATCACTGCAACGCTCTACTTACGGTGAGTAAAAATGCAACATATGAAACATCCTTTCTGAGTACAGACATGGCTAAGCTTCTCCAACTGGATACACAAGCTGATAGGACAAATCCCTCCAAACCCAAAAGGCAATTGAGCTCGATATATTGGGGCAGGAAAAAGGGCAGCTCTTTAAAAAAAGATTGAGTGATTTCACTATTTCCTGAGTGATTTCACTATTATTTACACTAAAACTAGATTATAATACTCTCTTAAAAGTATACTTCCTCTGCTGCTGGGGAATACAGAGAAGAAAACATTGCTTGCTGACTTTGGCTTATTTCTGAGCAGAACAGATTTTGCTTTGATTAGTCAACATTAACCAGACAAAACCAGCTTTTCTGTATTCAGTGATGACATTCAGAATCCACAAACCAAACTGAAATATGAATAATTATAATAAAAATAAACTGATTTGACATACTGGATAAAAACAATGCATTTTTTTTTAACTTTCCTTTTACAAAGATGCATTCTTTTATATAAAAGTAATCTGTGTGAAGGAGATACTGTTTTTCTTTTATGGCATCTTAAGACCTACTGTCAAATAGCGTTCTGTATTTAGATCTGCACAATCAAATGAATAAAGAAATCAGAGTACCAGAAGCCAGACTATTTTAACACCCATCATCCAAACCTAACAAACAAAACCCCAAGCAAAACAAGAAAATGGTCTAAAAACACTGTTGTGAACTTAAAGACTAGTATTCCATAAATGTCATTGCTATTTATTTCATGTTCTTCTTTGGCAAAATAGTCATTGACTCGTTTTTTAATGGATTTAAATAGTTGTGGCTGTCTGTGAGTAATGACTCTAAGCAATGTACCTCAGCTACAGTCTTGACTCAGCTGAAGTCAATGGGAAAAAATCCTTTGATTCAGTAGTGCTAGGACTTTCCTCATGATTTGTAAGAAAAATGATGTTCAGATTATTTCATGACACTACCAAATACCTATGAATGCTGGTTTTTTATATGCTGTTTTAAGTGACTCAGCCCTGGGGTACAAAGAGCAGTGGGGGCAGCATTTCCTTTGCAGCAAGAAGCAAGGGATAAACTGTGAAGGAGGCAGTTGCGGGAGAGGCGAATGAAGAAGGCTGATACTGTTGGCAAAAGAATAAGAGGACTCAACAGCAAAGATAAAAAAGCGTCCTGGAAAGTCAAGATGAGGTCACAAAGTGGGTGGATTAAATGCTTCTCCTTTCCCAGTTTGCTCATTATATGAAGAATTTGCGACAAGCCAGTTACTTTGTAAATAACAGCCAGTTCTCAGAAATAACATTAGATTCCTTGCCTTACTAAATACATGTTTGTAAACAGTGGCATGAACTCAAAAAGAGAGCCATACTCCTACCCTTGTACATACCTGGAACAGCACTGAACTACTTATTGATAAAGTAATTTCCCTGTGACATATAAAGTCTTGTCAGTGATTTTGTTTCAGAAGATGAGATTACCATGGTTATGTCAAATCAAGAATATTTCAATAAAGTGAAGATTATCAAGGAGTTTTCTGTACATCATTCTGAAAGGATTGCTTTTCATGGGTCTCAGGAGGCCTTGTTCTGCAAACCTTTACCTCAGTGCAATGCCTTTGACACACAGGTAGCTCTGCTGCTACTGGTACGACAGCTTGCGTGAGCAAAGATTTCAGCATCCCATCACTGAGATTTCTACCAGGGAACACTTAAATCTATAAAGAATATTCAAAAAATATCTCAGGCCCTTCCAGCACATACAATTGAGACATAGGAAAGACTTATTTAAGAGGCTTGAAAATCTGAAAGCTTTTTTCCTTAGAAAAGGTTGTGATAGCAATTTAAAAACGAAATAATTCTCGTGTCCCAGAATGTTTATTGCTGAATTAGCCTTTTAGGATTCTGCTCGATCCTGCTGTGCCATTTATCTCTCTGAGAAGCAATTTCTTAAAGATTTCGCTATTACCTGCTTACTGTAACAAAAGTGTGTTTGCTTTTTACAACTTGAAAACATATGTATGTGCAGAACATCTACACATGTAGTGTTTTTCTTCTGGGGCAGAGATTTGGAGCAGAAAGAGGGAAATAGTGTATCCCATGTCACTGCTTTCTTCCTAGCATCAAATATTTACAGATTGGTTCTGTGAAGAGCAACAGCCTTCCTCTGGGAAACAGCAGGTCGGGGTGTTCTCGGACCCCGTCTGCAGGTTTTGCTCTTTAGTTCAAACTGCTCCACTTTGCAGCACCTGGGGTATGTGCCTGTGTACCCACCACCTTTCTTTCCTTGCTGCTACATGCTTACTCTGTCCTCCCATTGAAGCCTGTCCGTAACAGAGCAGAGTGGGGAGGCTGGCCGCCCTCCTGCAGAGGACCCCTGTTTGAAGTGGAGCGTGCTCCCCCAAATCACAGAGGATCGGTCAGCGGGCAGATGACTCTGGAGATTCCCTCCAGAGGGGAGCAGGGTCAGAGCAGGGCCAGCTGCAGCAGGCTGCCCGGCACCTTGCCCAGCTGGGTTTTGAATATATCTCCAAGCATGGACACTCCGCAGCCTCTCTGCATAACCTGTTCCAGTGTTTGACCACTCTCACAGTAAATTAGTTCTTTGCTATTCTTAAGCAAACTTCTTGTATTTCAGTTTGTTCCTCTTTCCTCTTATTGTCTCACTGAGTACCAATGAGAAGAGCCTGGCTCCATCTTCTTTAATCTCCCCTATCAGGTACTTATATACATTGAGGAGATCCCTCCAGAGCTTTCTCTTCTCCAGGCTGAACAGTCCCAACTCTCTCAGCCTCTCCTCATATGAGAGATGCTACAGTCCCTTAACCTTCCTACCAGCCTTTTCCTGGACTCGCTCCAGTATGTTCATGTCTCTCCTGTACTCTGCATTGCGGTCCCAGCACGTGGGATCACTGAGTGGGGCTGACCAACACGTGGGCCAACACAGACCCAGCAGGAGCTGCCTTCCTCACAACCGATCCCTTCTGCTGGGTTATTCCCCAGAGCAGCAGCTGGGGCAAGGATCCCCCACACTGTGCCCCTGATGAGCGTAGGCAATCAATCTGACTGTCTCGCAGTGCCTGCAGTTATCTCTCATGACATTTTTTTAAAGTACAAATGGCAGCTCATTTATATTGTTCCAAATAGTGAAGGACCTGAACTTTCAAAGCTGCCAAAGTCTAAGGGGAATCCAAAGTACTTACGGTCAGATACTGCTCACTAAGGACCTTCTGTTTGTTTGTTTGACTTAGATTACTGGCACATAATCTTAATTTCAAGTCAAAGACAGTAAACTCTTCTTCAGCACATTGAAGGCTCATCCTGATCTAAGTAACTCAAATTGTGACAGTTAATGGATTACACAAATTTAGGCTGAATTTTATCAGGCATTTCTTAACACTATATGTCTTTGGCTACTCTGAGATACATCCACACTCTCAGAAGATATGGTAATTTGCCTTTCTGCTCAGGCATCCTTGCTGCAGATGTTGTGAGACTGACAAGTGCTTCTCAGTATATTCTCTCAAGACCCTTTAAGTTAAAACTGAATCTCAAAGATAATTTTCAGTCTCCTACTTCATATATGCGGAGTTCAAGTTCACATAATTATATTCAGCGCCCTGTCACAAAAGGGAATCAATCTAGCCATACTCTGTTAACTCCACCTTTTTATGCTCAGCACCCAAAATACATTTCATGGAATTTTATAGACACAAAGATTAGAAATGGCAGGAAACATTGGAAATGGCCAGTGACCCAAAATCTCCCGGAGAACTGAAGTGCAAAAAGCACTTGCATCCTTTTATCTTGGAGAAATGCTTTCAGACTTCTTTGCTTTGATGATTTGGGATTCTACCAATGTACAATTTATGTGATTTAGTCAACTGTATAAAAGTATTGTGAAAAGTCTGTGGTTTTTTTTTTTATTTCAATCTACGGATGGGGAATTCGTCATTTTCTGAAAAGCTCTGTACCACTCACCAGATTAGGCACGATGAAGAGTCATTAACCTTAATGACCACCCTGTCTGCACAGGAGGCATGCTCAGGAGGCCAGTTAAAGGCAGAAAAGCATTTTTTTTCCTCCTCCTTCTCTGTAAAAGGGAGCAAAAGATAAAAATGCAAACTTTCCATTTGGGGCACCAAGATAAAGTGACAAAGCAGGGAACTAAACATTGTTCACAGAAGGAATAAAAAGTGCCACAGGGAGACTTCTGGCAAAAAAGGAGCATGTGTGGCTCATTTTCTACCAGCTGTGTTCATTGCTGGCCTGGGGAGGCCCTAGGAGATGCTCTGGGGCAGCACAGGGGACACAGACCTCAGCCCAGCCAGCAAAACACAAGCAAGATTTCTTACATCGTCCAGGCTTTTTTATCACTCAGCCAGTCAGGTGAAGAACAGGAGTGAATGTCCACTGATCTACGCCTGGGCAGCTATATAAAGCAAGCTTGAAAGACTAAAGTGATGCATGTTGGATTCCAGCCTGCTTTGCCCACATGTCAAGCGTCAGCCCGAGAAGGCAGGCAGAAAATCGGGCTCTGCATACTCCTGCAGTGCAGTCATAAGGGCAGCTCCTGTCCCTTTTCAGTTCAGCCTATTGTCGTAGTTCAGCCCCGATCGGACCAGACTACGCAGTCTCTCTCTCACTCCCCCCACGCTCCGAGAGAACAGGGAGAGAAAATATAAGGAAAAACGGCTCAAGGTTTGAGATAAGGACAGGGAGAAATCCTTAAAGTTACCGTCACGGGCAAAACAGACTCAACTTGGGGAAAACTATTCATTTATTACTACAAACAGCAGGATAATGAGACAGAGAACAAGATAACCTCCATCCACCCCTCCCTCTTCCCAAGCTTAACGTTATCTCTACTACCGTCCCCCCCCGAACGGCACAGGGGGGAAGAGGGAATGGGGGTTGCAGTCAGTTCATCATATGTTGTTTTACGCTGCTGCTTCATGGTCGGGGGAAGAACTCCTCACATTCCTCCCCTGCTCCATTGTGGGGTCCCTCCCATGTGCCACAGTCCTTCGTGGAACTGCTCCAGCGTGGGTCATCTCTTCCACGGAGTTCAGTCCCTTCAGAACAGCTGTCCCAGCGGGCCCTCCATGGGCCACAGCTGCCTTCAGGCATCCACCTCCCCCGGTATGGGGTCCTTCATGGGCTCCAAGTGGATCTCTGCCCCTCCGTGGACCTCCATGGGCTGCAGGGGGACAACCTGCTTCACCATGGTCGTCACCACAGGCTGCAGGGGAATCTTGGCCAGGAGCCGCATTACTCCTCCCCCTCCTTCTGAACTGACCTTGGCGTCTGCAGCCGTTCCTCACAACAGGCTGGTAGATGTCTCTCAGGATCTTTTTTTACATCTTATTCACTTCTCATCTCCTCTCCACTTCTTGCAGCCGGGCTGGACCGAGTCGGGCCCAGTCGGCTGCCTGGCGAGAGGCCAGAGGGTGAGGCCTGCAAGGCCCATGAGGCCTGCGCCTCCCCCCTGCACCTCTGCCCCCACTCAGCTTCTTCACATCTTCTCTCCTCTCTCTTTTTTTCTGTTTTCCCATTCTTAAATACGTTATCGCAGAGGCGTTATCACGAGACATTCTGCTACCAATCGACTCGGCCTTGGCCAGCAGTAGGTCCGCCCTAGGCCTGGCCAAGTCCCCTGAACAAAGGGGAGCAACTTCTAGCAGTTTCCTACAGAAGCTACCACCTTAGGCCCCCCCCTACTAAACAAAACCACGACACCTATTCAAATCAGCTTCATCCTTGAGTGAAAAGCAGAATATCCCACCAAATTAAGAAATCACTGCTCCAGATAGCGTGCAATCTGCAAGACTAGAAGCAAAAGGCAGCACCTGACTTCAACAGGGCAAATATATTTGATGAACTCCTTAGTGCTGCTCACTGCTTCGCACAATTTCCTGATGTTTTCATGTAGGTTTTATTACAATGGATGTACATTGATATGGCAGACACTAGAATAATTTCAAATGCTTATCTTTCCTTACTACTTCAGCCTTTTTATTTTATAAGGGAGCATTATACTTTCATACTTGATACCATTGTAATTAATACTTTTTTTTTCTATTTAATCGCCAGCTCTGGTGAAATTATTCATGTTAAAACAGTAATTAATTAAAAGCATACATGAAACTGAAGGAAATTTGAAGATTTACCCTAAATTTGTTTTTTTTTCAAAACTAGAATGCACAATTTTTTTTTTGTAAATATTAAAGCCCTCAAGATTAACATAGAGAGTATGTGCGTAAAGAAAAAAGAAAAGTAGAACAAGCTAAGAGAGTGTGATTTGATGTGATACGACAGGAAAACAAAACAAAACCAAACCACCAGCACAAATGAGGGCTCCAAAATCAAATGTTAGTTCCATATTACCATCAAAGCCAAATTGCAAAGGCAAATAGTTTTCATACTGTCATCGTTTTACAGCTATCAAAAGATGCAGTACAAAACAACAGCCTTGCACTTAGGCCTAGGTGAAAAAAATGATACCAAGATGCCCATATCTAATTGAAATTAATGGTCCATTTAAAGCAAAGGGAGGAGGGAGGAATCTCAAATGTGATGCAACATTGGGACTTGAAGCACTATTCATACAGAGAGAAATCTCTCTCAAGCAATTCAGAAATCTAGATATTGGCATGCTGGCTGATGAGTAATACATTTCCATGTGTCTTTTTCTATATACTCTGTATAGGTGGTGGCACTCTGGGAGCCAGACACCGAAAATCAGATATAATGATGCCCGCTGTATTTAAGTTATTTGTGTATCTTAAATTCCGTATGCTCAAGAGAAACACACTGAGAATCCCAACTTAATGATGCCTGAGTGCTTTGGTGAGACTCACAGTTACCTTCCCAAAACATTGTGAATACTGTCCTCTATTACAAAACTTCTGGGAATGGGAAGAACCATTACCAAAGAACTGCAGGACTATCACAATCTTGATAATAAAAATTAATAAAAAATGAATTAGAAAGGAAATTCTTGAATGTACTACTTTCCAGATTGAATATCAGGTTTGTATCAGACATAAGGAGCTCCGGAAAAAGAGAAAAAGAAATAGACAAGAGATGAAGCATAACAGAGTGTTAAAATTGGAACATTGCCCATGAGATTGCTTTTTCTTTAAAGTATTTCAATTATCCTGACAATAAAAGAAAGAAGAGCTGTGTTAGTATCATACTATTTCCATAACAGTTATCTTCAGTCACTTCTGATCTGACAAATTTCTACATATATTCCACCTAATAAGCTTGTTTCATTTTTTTCCAATAACCCTTGATGATGTAAATCACGCCACAATTGTTTCACTTGCTATATGCACCATTTTGCAGAGCCTGTTGCTAAGACAGAGCACGTGGTGAGGCTCCACCATGGCAACAACTACCAGCCCACACCAGCCCTCAACTCCTCAATGTTAAAGACCATTGCGTCCTAAATAGGGATTCTGTAGCCTGAACAAACAGAAATCCCCTCCTCTTTTTGCTAGGAGTGCAATATCAGCAATTAGCTGCTGAGCCCCAGACTGCATCCCAGAAGATGAGAAGAACAGCTGCTTTGGCTTATTAAGGGCCACTGGCTTCATATCATTACGTTTTTAATTTGGGCAGTGTATTGTTCTTAATTCCCCTCCAAGAGACAGAGGAATCTATGAAGATCATCAAGAAAGTTTAGTCATCTTCACGAGTCCTCCTGAGGAGGTTTTTTTTTTAATCTCATCAAACTCTACCAGGAGTTTTCTGCAAGGAGTCTTCCCAAAGCCGCAGGCTGCGCTTGCAGAAAGCTGGTTTTATTAAGATTCAGTCAGGCAGCATTGTACATGCCACTCTGTAAGGAGTCCTGGGTATATAT
This sequence comes from Chlamydotis macqueenii, assembly GCF_036417535.1. NCBI lineage: Eukaryota > Metazoa > Chordata > Aves > Otidiformes > Otididae > Chlamydotis > Chlamydotis macqueenii. Next base: position 161,168,179 of record NC_141556.1, read on the forward strand.
CTCCCAAAACAAATGATTCCCAGAAGAATGATAAGAGTGTCCGCATGGAAGCATTATGTCAGAAGACTCTATTATAAATGAGGTAAAACTGATGTCGCGTAACAATCAATACACACAGTTAAAGAGATCTGCGCAGGTTTATAATTGTTACAAATTCAATTATTTCAGCAAATGTAAATACAAGAGATATAAATATGCTAAGCAGTTCAAAACTCTTTGATGAAAGCTAAAACTAATTTGTGTGCTATAATATGTGGTCTTGTTGAATGCAATCTTACGAACTGTAGCAATCTTGACCAGAGTTTAAAGGTATCCAGTCACTGAAATGTTCATTAAGCATTATCTCAAGAGGCAGTTCTGTTTGCTAGAATGATCTTTTATAATTAGTGAATTACAGAACCACATAAAAAACCTTCAGCTGTCGTCGCCTTCTGCTTACACAACATCTTTCTACTGCCTAAGAACAAAATCGCTCTGTAATTGTATCCGCCACTGCAAATAAGCAAAAAGTGTACTCCAGGAAAGCTCTAGCAGTTCCTAAGATGAGTGGAAATAAAGATGAATAAGCAAACACATTATGGGTTAGAATGACCAAATTTTCTTTTTTTTTGTCTTTCAGAATCTTTTAATGGTAGCTATTTTGTTAAGAAAAAATAACATGATTGTTGATATCATATGATCTGTGTGAAACTGAGGTGGTCTTCACCAAACAAGAATATCACCCACATACAGCTGCGGTTCAAAATCATGCAAAAACCCCCTGACCTCCTGAAGATGGAGAAACAGCGATTCTGGCCAGAAATTGTGCAAATTCACCTGATCAAAATCTGGCCATAGACCTGTCCAAATACTTTCAGAACAAGAGTCACATATTCCAGATAGATTCTTACCATGTCTTGTTTGTGGTTAACTCTTCTTCTTACTTGATTAATTATAGCTTAGCATCAGAATGATTGTCTGTTGTACACTTTATGTCAGATGAGGAAGACTTGAAAGACCCTTCGTGGTTTTATTATAATACTGGTTCAGTTACCAGATACAAGGGTCTGAGCAAGTTGGGAGTATTTCACTGATAATTATCCATTCATCCAATTATTTCTGCCCACTTAGAAAACATGATGAAACTGAAAAAAAAATAGTAGCTCCTAGAAGAATATCGTTCCCATCTGATGGTCATAAAAGAGACTTATCTAAACCTGTGTATATTTGAAAATTCTGTCTGTAACAAGAGATCATAGGTAGGCATGACATGTAAAGATCTTGAGAGGGTGCACAAGGTTTACAGGAGAGGTTAGGAGTACCAGTTAAATATATGTAAATAGTCAGTGAGTGTGCAGTAAATAAGGGAGAACAAACTTCCAATATAGCCTGTAGTATAAACAAGTCCATACTTCTGAAATACTGTTAGCCTGCAGATAAGTAATAGATGTTTAGCTCAATAGGTTATCTGAATGCAAAAATCCGGCCTGTAATCTTGCCTGCACTACTGACTGTATGAAGCCTGAGCAGGGCTGTGAATACATCAATACATAGATGCCAGCTGCATCATAAAAACAAATATATGGACCAACCAAACAACCCCCCAGCTCAGATAACAGTCATTTTTTCCATCATTATCAGTATACACATGCCTTAACTGAGAAGATAGTGAAGGAAAATTGGTCACATCAAATTGTTTTCTGGATTACTTCACAATAAATGCACAGTGACTCCAGGAAAAAAAAAAACAACAAACCTCACACAACAGCAGAGCTGGTGAAGTAAAAGGAGAAGCTGATAAAAAAGTACATGATCCAATGATCCACAAAACACCCTGAGGAAAAGGTTAAGGGAAGAGGGAAACAGAGCTCCGGTGAAGGAGGAAACTGAAGAAGCTGAGGATCACACACACCTTTATCATCACCGTTCAGCACCTTCCTGGGGCTGAGCAACAACTTGCAGTGAGCTGTAAGCCTGAGTGTGCCCCACAGGGACACCAGTGCAGAGACAGTACCACCCTGAGCAAGTGGCACTTTCATTGCAACTTTGAATATTCCTCTGCCAAAGACACTTTGTGAAAGAACTGTGTTCTGTTTCTCCTCTTAGAAATTCAGCAACTCCTTGCAGAAGCAGTCAGCGCTAAGATTATGAGGCAAGGGCCTACGTTCACTTCAGCTGGTCGATCCCTAGATCAGAAACACATGCACACAGGCAGCTCTTCCTTCTGAGCATCATCTTCACTTTCATATTTTAATGAGTAATGACTACATGAAATTCTGAGGATGAAATGTAGATGATATTCTAATAAAATCCATGTCACAGGTCAATAGCTTCACGGACTTAGGAAAAAAAAATCATGAATTACTTGATGGCTAATGTTTGGTTTGAACTAAATGAGGTTATTTTTGAGGTCAGTTAAAATGCTGCTGCATCTTCACCTTACACATTCTTGAATTAGTAGCTACATAGCCTTATCACAAGTATTTTAAAAGCAGCTTTTTTTGGCAGTCTTAGATACTGTACTGTTATGCAGGGTTATGTAAAGGAAATTAGTTTTCCACACAAGATATAATTTCCAGATCTTTTGGGTTTTCTTATCTGCCACCACCTGCTGAAGATAATACAGTGAAAAACACAGGTTTACACTGCAAGTTCTCACCCACGCATCCCATTCCCCTAATTTTCAAGTCTTCAGAAACACCAAAGAAGAAAAATGGAAAAATCAGTACCTTTTCTGAATTAAAGGTTAAATGTGAAGATATTTTGGATAAGCATGGTCTTGAAAAATTATTGTGTGTTTACAGTCATAATAAAAATTGGAATATTTTCCTACTTTGTCCCAAGCACATTTATTGGATAGGAAAGGATTTTTTTTAAAGCTGCTTGAATGTTGGGAAGACTGCAATGACTTCAACAAATAAGAAATCAGAGAAAGGGATTGTACTAGTGAACTAGATTTCAGAACACATTCTCTTCCTCTCCTCCTTTATGGCAGTTGCCATGGTATTTCTGGTGTAGCTATGTACAGCTCTTAATTTTCTAAGAACTTAAAAAAAGGGTTTGTTTTTTTTTTTGTTTAGAACAACACATACAGCAATGATAATCTGAACCATTTGATCACCTAAGCTGCTGTTCACTTTGCTGTCTATGATCTGGATTACTCCAATAAGCTTTCCCTAAGACATTGCTGGAGCACTGCTCAAAGGACATTTCATTCTGCTATCCCTTCTGAAAAGCAATACTTTTTGAGACAAGACTGCACCACAGTTGAGTTTCATGCATTCCGCACTCCTCCAGTGAGCTTTATACCCTCAAACACCCCGATGTGCCAGTTGATATTCCACTGGTCACGCAAAGCAATCACTTTTCATGCTACAGACAACGTCTTTATCGAGTCCTCATATCACATCAGACACTTTGAATTGACACACACACAAACACGGTTTGTATCCTAAGGTCAGAGAAGCATCAAATGGAGTCCAGAGCCTAATAGTATGTCCTGAAGACAAGGCCTGTCTACTACAAATACAAACCCTCTTCAGCAGAGGAAATCCAAGCCAGTTCATGCCACTCGGCTTTTTATTTGGCAGTGATGCTGTGGCCTGAGATAACTCTGCCCCTATTTTAAGAGGTAGAAGTTGCTTAATGAGCAGTAACACAGCCCCAGTCAAAACCACAATGAAAACTTACAAGAACTTTGCCAGTACTTTTCTTTGAAGCAGCAGACCTATCACCTACAGCCAGGAGAGGTCTTGTATCAGTGGTTTACTCATGCAGCTTTCCTCTTCTGAGGGTTTATTGCTGTGGAGGTCAGATACAGCTTTATTCAATTCAGAGGGGGGGAAAATGAAGCGGCTTGCTGTTATTCTTGCTTTTCCCATAATTCTCACGGTTGGATCTTTTCAGTGAAACAAAAAATTTAATCAAGACAACTGTTACCTGATGAATCAAGAAGCGTGATCATTAGTAAAGGATGTTTGAAGACAGACATCTGCACAGAAAGGCAGTCATATTCCGTTTTCAGCCCCCTTTCTGCAAATACATTTATAGTATCTTTCTAGCACAGATTTAGTTACATTTCCTCAAATAACTTTTACTAGATACATTATACATGACTGGAAAAAAAAAAGACTCCAAGGAAAAAACTGGAATTTTTTTGAGTGCAACAGAAGGTCCTTCTAAGAGAATCAAGAAGATTTAAACTGCAGGCACAGAAACAACAGCCTTAGTCCCTACCAATTTAGCAGCATATCCCATCCAATAAATTCTATTTAAACTCAAGCCAGACTTAATAAAAAAGGTAAATAGTAGTTTAGTACAGATATTTTAATGGAGCTCTACAATGATTACACTTTAAAGGAGTGATTATTTTTGTTTTTATAGTCACAGGAATTGCATTTCTTAGTTTATTACAGTAAGTCAAAAAAATTAGGAGACAAAGACATTACTTCCAACAGCTAGCATCCTATGTCTGGAAAGAATCAGCATCCCATTAAGGTAATTACTGTTCTCATTTGGGATCCTGATAAGCTCTTAAATAGTGTGTCATTAAGATATACAGCACATCTCTTTAATAAGATCTCTTGATTTGATGAAACCCTTTTTATTAATACCATCGAAGGTCCCAGAAGAACACCTCCATTTTTTTGTGAGTTTTCTGTTCAAGATTACTCTGGTGTCATTGACACTGCTTTTGGTATAATTAGGCTTGAATGCTGAGTCCTCTTCTTGAATTTTCAAGACAGTTTAGCAATAGTGTGTATGTACCAATGTCATCTATCGCCCTTTACAGAAGCAGCTGCTAGCATTAAAATAATGCATTTATTTTTTATTTCATGTTTAAGAAAAAAATACTATAGATTCTGATTCATCTACAATTATCCAATGAGGGGAAATTGTATCCAGTGTTTTTACAGCAAAACCACGCCACATATTAAAAATCTCTGCTCTGAAATAACTTATTTCCAATAGGCATATTCTTTTGTTCCTCCTGTTATACAGTGATTGCACTGCACTGATATTTTGTAATGAGAATAATAAAATGCACTAATACTCATTCATCAGGCTGGAGTTTTGATTAAGAACAGGAGGACACCTGCTTTGTTATCCGTTGGGAGAAACAGAATCTATCCCAGATACAGCTCTATTTACCCCAAGTTAAAAATGATTGTTTGATTCAGAGGGGGAAGGAAAAAGTAAAAGCTTGAATGGATAAACATAGGCCACTTCCAGAGTTCTAAAAAGAGAAGGAACCCTCTGATCCACTGCCACAGCTGTGACGCACAGGAGTGGCGATCTGTCTGAAAGCTGTCAGACGGACTTGACAGGGGCCCTGAATGTTGGTCTGTCCTGAAAATCAGCCTGCTGATGCAGGTCCTACATGCATGTCTCAGTAGCTAAGCAGGCACCAAAATTCTCCCAGCCCTCCCATCCACATGAACTCATCGCCTTTAGAATTGCTATTGTTTCAATTCACACATCCAGCACTCAGCAAGTCCTAAAGAGATTACTAAGAACAGCATGCCGAGCACTGTTGAAAACCTGGCCACTTATTTGTATACTTTAACAAGACCAGAACTGTTCTAAACAGTTCTTGTCCCACCACCCAAGCTGTAGAAGGTGCAAGCAGGGACTGTGAGGATGAAGAACTGCCCATTGTACTCGAAGAGCAGGTTCGGGATCATCTGAGGAACCTAAAGGTGCACAAGTCCATGGGACCTGATGAGATCCATCCATGGGTCCTCAGGGAACTGGCGGATGAAGTTGCCAAGCCACTGGCCATCATATTTGAGAAGTCATGGCGGTCTGGTGAGGTCCCCGATGACTGGAAGAGAGGGAACATAACCCCCATTTTTAAAAAGGGGAATAAGGAAGACCCAGGTAACTACAGGCCGGTCAGCCTCACCTCTGTGCCTGGCAAGGCCATGGAGCAGATTCTCCTGGAAACCATGCTAAGGCACATGGAGAGCAAAGAGGTGGTTGGTGACAGCCAACATGGCTTCACCAAGGGCCGATCGTGCCTGACCAATTTGGTGGCCTTCTATGACGGGGTGATGGCATCGGTGGACAAGGGACGAGCAACTGACATCATCTACCTGGACTTGTGCAAAACCTTTGACACTGTCCCGCATGACATCCTTCTCTCTAAACTAGAGAGGCATGGGTTTGATGGACGGACCACTCGGTGGATAAGGACTTGGCTGGATGGCCGCACTCAGAGAGTGGTGGTCAGCAGCTCAATGTCCATGTGGAGACCGGTCACGAGTGGTGTCCCTCAGGGGTCCATGTTGGGCCCGGCCCTGTTCAACATCTTTGTCGGCGACATGGACAGTGGGATAGAGTGCACCCTCAGCAAGTTCGCTGATGACACCAAGTTGTGTGGTGCCGTCGACATGCTGGAAGGGAGGGATGCCATCCAGAGGGACCTTGACAGGCTGGAGAGGTGGGCCCGTGCAAACCTCATGAAGTTCAACCACGCCAAGTGCAAGGTCCTGCACCTGGGTCCTGGCAATCCCAGGCACAAATACAGGCTGGGTGGGGAATGGATTGAGAGCAGCCCTGAGGAGAAGGACTTGGGAGTGCTGGTGGATGAGAAGCTTAACATGAGCAGGCAATGCACCCTTGAGGCCCAGAAGGCCAACCGCATCCTGGGCTGCATCAAGAGGAGCGTGGCCAGCAGGTCAAGGGAGGTGATTCTCTCCCTCTACTCTGCCCTGGTGAGACCCCACCTGGAGTACTGTGTCCAGTTCTGGAGCCCCCAACACAAGAAGGACATGGACCAGTTGGAGAAGGTCCAGAGGAGGACCACGAAGATGATAAAAGGGCTGGAGCACCTTTCCTACGAGGACAGGCTGAGAGAGTTGGGGCTGTTCAGCCTGGAGAAGAGGAGGCTCCAGGGAGACCTGATAGTGGTCTTCCAGTACCTCAAGGGGGCCTACAAGAAAGATGGGGAAAGGCTGTTTAGTAGGGCCTATTGTGATAGGACGAGGGGTAATGGTTTTAAAATAGAGGGGGGTAGATTTAGATTGGAAATTAGGAAAAAAATTTTTACGATGCGAGTTATAGAACACTGGAACAGGTTGCCCAGAAAGGTGGTGGAGGACCCATCCCTGGAATCGTTCAAGGCCAGGCTGGATGAGGCTTTGAGCAAACTGATCTAGTGGGGGATGTCCCTGCTCCTTGCAGGGGGGTTGGACTAGATGACCGTTGAAGGTCCCTTCCAACCCTAACCATTCTATGATTCTATGATTCTATGATTCTAAACACCTCTTTATACTCACCTTGTGAATCAGACTGCCGTGTTATATACACATTAAAATGCCACTGAAAATCGGGGGAACGTGAGAATTTACAATACCTCTAGGTTATTTGATGACAAAAATCTCTCTGGGAAAATACGAGGGAAAAGTGTTCATTTTAGGATAGTTCACATGGTCTAAGAAGTTTTTATAGTGACTGATTTGAAAATGAATTAAAAGTTACAATGTATTCCAAGTAATTTTAGACACCATTAGTCCAGACAATATTTGTGGAGTTCTGCATGGAAAGGTCCCATTTTCTTATTGCCTGTGATTCAGAGGTATCTTTGCGTGCACTGAAAATTTTCCTTATCCTTTCCTTCCTTTTTTTTTTCACCCAAAAAAAAGTTTGCCACCAAGAAGAAAAATGCGTCCAATATTTTATTAATACACTTCGGATGAGACACTTTTGCAATTTGTTCTGTTCATTCTGCATAGCTTCAGAGGGTTAAGACTCATGCAAAAATAGGTAGATAGTTCAGAATGTGAAGGAGAAAGACAATCTGACACAAGTAAGAAGTACTGTGTAACTAGGTCACTGCCAACACAGCTGTTCATCACTTCTGTAGCCAAGCAAATACATTTCACAAGCTGAGTGGCAATATCCCCATTCCCATTGAGGGATCTTCTAGGATTCATTGCAAATAGATGCGATGGAAGTTTGCTTTAATTGCAGAGTAGGACCAGTGGCAATCACCACAGTACTGTTGAAACCATTATGAAGGATGGGTTTAGATTATTTCACTAACCCTGAGGCAAGCAAATTACGCTAGATATTCTGATTTCTAAAAGAGTTCCCAGAGGATGAGTGCCTTAGCTTGTTTTCTCAGCTCTCTAGGTGCCTCTCAAATGAAGAAAAATCCATTCAAATGTTTTAGCTGGCAACTGATTAGGGTAGGTCATTGTATATCAACTGGTTCAACTTTTCTACTATTCATTGCTACTTGAATTCTTCACTATTCCTAAAAATATTGCCACAATATAGAAGAAAAAATAAAAGAGGCAAATGGATACAACTAGTAAGAGAAACAATCTTTGTGATGGAGCTTTTTCCCCAGTAATTAATCTGAAAAATCTTCTACTAAATCAGGATGGGATTACTCAGTTGTTTAGGAAAACCTTATGTGCTTTCATGTTGCTGGGCTTAATCTGAGCATTTGACATTTTCCTGTTGTACTTCTGGGTTCTCTTTTTACTTCCACCAGCCATACCAAAACAGCATCAAAGACATAAAAAAAAGTTGCATTTTTAAATGAAAGCTCCAGTATACCTTTTTCCTCTCAATTAATGCAAACCATATGAAAATGTAAATAGTGCATGTGATAGGAAAAAGCCACATCTAAACATTTTGATACCTCATTTTTTAAAACATTGTATGACTTTCCGAATTTGTTAAGGACATGTCTTTTACCTCTGTGATTAATGCATGGACAAGAAATGGTATACAATCAGTGCATATATATATATATATATATATATATAAAATTCACATTGTGGTGTACAGATTTCCTCTCCTTTGCTGAGGCTGCAGATTGGACTGCAGGTACACTGTTCTGACTGCTGAAGCAAATTAGTAAATTAGTCTGGTACAAATTTGTCTTGGAACTGCACAGCTTTTAAAAGAAAAAAAAAACCAAAAGAAATGCAGGAGTGACTCTACCAAAGGACTATCAGGAAACAGTAATAAATATATTTCCTTCTTATTTATTTAAATAGCTAATTGTACTGGGCCTGGCTGGGATAGAGCTGACTTTCTTAACAGCAGCCTGCATGATGCCGCATTTTGGATCTGAGATTAAAGGAGTATTGACAACACACCAGTGTTTTGGCTGTTCCTGAACAGTGCCTGCACAGCGTTGAGGCTTTCTCCATTGCTCAGTCTGCCCCTCAGCAAGTAGGCTGGAGGTTAGCAAGAAATTAGGATGGGACACAGCCAGGACAGCTGATCTGTACATATCAAAGGGATATCCCATAGCGTATGACATTGTGCTCAGCAATACAACTGGGAGGTTTTGTCTTCCAAGGTGGCCATTGCTTGGAGACTGGCTGGCACCAGTGTGCCCATGGGAGGTGGTGAGTGATTGTCATTGCAATAATTGTGGGTTTTTTCCCCTCTTTCCTTCACTGTCTTTAATCTGATGCAAATATTTTCTTGTTCTGGCTCTTCTGATTCTCTCCCGTCTCACTGTGGAGGGAGTGAATGAGCTGCTGTGTGGATGCTCAGCTGCTGGCCAGGGTTAACCCACAACATGAATTAATATTAGACTAGGGATCCAACAAATGAAAATCATGGTTTTTATTGAAATCACAAAATTTCTTAAGGGATAGCTCTTTTTTTCAAACACTTTTAGCCTATAAATTTTAGGACTCTAAAAGTAAAATAAACACAGTTAAAACTCCTGCATCTTGAGAACAGTAAAGGAAATTAAAAGTTCAAGTCCAGTTTGACAAACCATTTACAATTTGCAGTACTAGATCTGTGAATCCACTTCTTTTTAATTAAAACGAGCATTTCAACATTCAGTGAAAGCTCTACTGGGAAGAGTTCATGGAGTGCTGACAGTACACCTTTGAAAAGGACTAATTTACAGGCGAAAGGATAAATATGTATTAGAACTAAGGAAAGGGAGTCAGGGATGGAAAGAGAAGGGTTGCCAAAGCTATACTGTGTTGTGATTATAGTAACCTAACAACTCTACTCCCTTTAGTCCAACTCTCTGTGCTAGAGTTAGTTTATTCCTACTGGAAAAATGAGTATTACAGTTTCTAGTGTTACAAGGTGGTGTCATGCTACTAGGAACTTTATAAACATTACAGTACTTTATTTCATTTTTAACTGTACTTTTAAACAAACTTCTCCATGTTGGTCAGAGGCCCCTAGCAAATATTAGTTGACAGTCATGAAGCACCAGATGTTACCAGAGCTTTGATTTTCAACAGTTTGTCAACATACTTTGATGTTGCTAATACTCCTTTTTCCAGCAATTCAAAAACATTTATGACTACTGGCACTACAAAATAATATGCACAGCCATGGCTACAATTAGGTTTGAGGAAAGTACTGATCAGCATACTGGCCACTTTTCTAAGTTAAGAAACACTGTTTGCTTTTAGAAAACTTGGAAGCATTAGGCCTCCTTCCCCCAGGAGTGAAACTTTGTTTTCTAGCTTGAAGTGTGATTGATTAATGCATGTCAACAAACACATATTTTAATCTGTTAAGCCATTATACAGATGTTTCCACCTGAAGAAAACATTCTTTGAACCCATCTTGATTAAGATATAGAAACTATCCCAATGATTGTCTTTATGTAATTAAATATTAGAAACAGATGTCAAGTTTGTCACCTAGAGCCTGTGAGTGTTTTACAGTCAGAGAAAGAATAGGAGGAATTTTCTACCAAAAATCTTTTCTTTCTTCAGTTTTTCCATATTAAGACAGTCTAAGAATTTAAGTTGGACAATGATTTTAATTTCTGTGACTGTGAAAGGAAATATGAGCTATGTTTGCCAGTGACTATAGGAGAGTGGTTCCGTAACTCAGCGGTCCCTTCCAAAATGTATTCAAAATTAATTTTATTTGTTTTAAAGATATGAAAGCAGTGAGTGGAGACAGTTGTGGAACATCCGCAAGCAAAGTGAAAATGAAAAAAAAAAAAAAAAAGAGTGACCATTCTGGAGAGGATAGTAAGTAGAGAACTAGTAGCAATACAAAGGAGGTATGAAACACCAGCAGAACTGTAAAGAGGGGTTTACAACTTTCCAAAGGAATGAAGACAAATGAGCTGGAGAGGATCTGTTTGAAGAAAAGAGCAGCTTGATCTAACAAACCATTTCACAGAATCATTTAGCTTGGAAAAGCCTTTAAGATCATAAAGTTCAACTGTATATGTAACACTGCCAAGTCCACCACTAAGCCATGCCCCTAAGTGCCACGTCTACACAGCTCTGAAATACCTCCAGGGATGGTGACTCAACCACTTCCCTGGGCAGCCTGTTCCAATGCTTGGTAATCTTTTCAGTGAAGGAATTTCTCCTAATAGTCAATCTAAACCTACCCTGTTGCAACTTGAGGCTGTTTTCTCTCATCCTATCACTTGTTACTTAGCAGAAGAGACTGACACCCACCTCACTACAACTTCCTTTCAGGTAGCTGTAGAGAGACATAAAGTTTCTCCTGAGCCTCCTTCACTCCAGACTAAACAACCCCAGTTCCCTCAGCTGCTCCTTATATGATTTGTTCTCTAGACCCTTCACCAGCTTTGTTGCCCTTCTTTGGACACACTCGCCCTTCTTTGGACACCCTTAAACATAAGGCCCAGCTTTGTGACCTTGCTAGAAGGATACTTACATTTACTGCTCAGGTCTATGCTTGACCTAGGAAACTGGTAGCACCTGAAGGATCCAGCCCCTCTTAAGCTGCATCAAAGAGCAGCACAGCCCCAAATAATGAAATCCTTTTGCCTTTCTCTTTCTGAGCCCTTCCATCCACATTTGTGTCTAACACTTCTCAGTGCTTCCCCTTCATGATCAGTACTCCTTCTTCCCAATTTACTGTCTGTCATTTATTGGTAGCACCAGAGAAAACAGCTTGGTGTGAGTTTTGCTTATATCATAATTTAATTTTACTTTTCCCTACTTGTTCTAGAGGTAGCGTCAAGCATCTGCAGAATATAAGATACAGTTGTAGCTTTCACACAAGTGGATGAAAAACATAAACGAAAGTACACCATCAGCTCAAGTTGTGACGTACTGACCTGCACTGCCATACCTGAAAAAAAAGGTTTTCCTCCCTGTATTCACATGTGTGTGTGTTGGTTCTAAAATCTCTCTGCAGCTCTCCAAAGGCATGGTTCTGTGTGTTTATTTTCTGTTTATGTAGGATTACATTGTAAAGTATAAAGTATTAAAGCTGCAAAGGCAAAAACTTGAAAATCAGGATATTTCATAATTTAAGCTACACATAAAACTTTAAATCTACTTCTGCCCCCTGTGCACATATGGTATGACTACTTTTAATGCTGCACCCACATATTATTTTTCCCAAAGGAGGCCTGTTTCACCTAATGTGCACAATGGATAATGCTCAAGATATTCCCTCAGGAAGTGATTTAATATTTTTGTGAAATTATAACTCAGTTTTTTTTCATACTTTTCAGTACATCACTCAAGAACCTCGAAGCTTGTAACCAAGCATTTAATCTCAATGTTACACTATATATTTCACAGCTGAAGAAACAGAGGTGAAGTTTTTCAAGGGCAACATACGGGCTCAGCAGCAAATGAAGGGTTATGATTCAGGATAATCTAACTGCCAGGCAAGTGTGCAGACATGATAAGTTTGTGATACATGATAAAAATGTGATGAATATGAGGATGTTCAAACCAGGTCAGCCTATAAGCCCGCATCCTGTCTCTGACCTTGCGGAGCCAACAGGACAGTCTAAGGATAAGTCAAGCCTGTACTGACAGAAATACATCGCATTTGCAAGTATTGTAATATTTTCTGGATAATTTTTCAGTCTCAAGTGACATCTGACTCTGAGACTTTCCAATCTATAAGTGGTGGGGTTTTTAATTGATAGCCATTAATTTTCTTCTGTGAATTGATCCTGGTGTTTTTTTGATAACATGCAGTATCTCAGGCTTCAGTAAGGTGAGCTGAATTAGTGCATGCCCTTTATTTCTGTTGTAAAACCCTGGAGATATCAAAATAAGTACCTGGGACCTAAGGACACAATGGGACAACCTGTAAAAATGCTGGTTTACATGAATTCAGGGCAGAATGATGGGGAAATTGTCACCTGCAGATAAACAAAAATTTTCACTGAGTTTCAAGAGCTGACTGGAAAGAAAGACCTTGGTGAACCTAAGATCAAACTCTGTATTAACCCAAAAAACATGTGTGCTGAATCTTTTTTTAAATGACAGACTTGATCCAATGTTCTGGCACCTTGCACAGGGAACATCCAGGTAAAGTCACTGGGATAGAAACAAACACCTAAAAAGGTATCAACCTCGAACCTATACTTAAGACTGCTTTCTGTCATTTGGTGCCTCTTTATCTGCGACCGTGAGATCAGTTTGAGTCTGGACATTAGGTATCAACATTCATTCAGCATCAAGTCATGCTTTTGGTTGGGGATTATTAGCGGGGACATTACTGAAGGCAAATAACTGCCATCACATAAGTGCATAGAATCATAGAATAATTTAGGTTGGAAGAGACCCTTAACATCATCAACTCCAACCATAAACCTAACACTGCTAAGTCCACCACTAAACCATGTCCCTAAGCACCACATCTACACGCCTTTTAAACCTCCAGGGATGGTGACTCAACCACTTCCCTGGGCAGCCTGTTCCAATGCTTGATAACCCAACTCGAATTATAATATTTTTCAGTATTCAGCTGGCTAAATCCTTTCAGAACAGCTTTAATGCACCAAAATCTGTGAGCTAGTGCAACTATTGCAACACTAATACATTTAACACACCTGTTACATTACTTACTGAGTTGTTTATTGAACCTTTCCCAACTGCTAAAGCAAATGAAGCAGGGCTGCTACAGACTCTCACTGGTCATACTGGCTCCTAGAATCTCCTTTTTTGGAGCATCCTCTGAACAGGAAGACATGCTCCTTTGGAAAAAATATGTGATGAAAAAAGGTAAGAAAATTCAAGTGGTATGAATAACTTACATTCTGACAACTACTGCCTGATACTTCTCATTTTGCAACTTGCAAAATCTTTAATGTTTTTTTTTTATGTTAAATTGCTTCTTTTTCAAATAGGAAGAATAAAGGTGAATGCGAAGTCTCTTATGTTCAATCACAACAGCATTCCATTGTGTATCAGTTGAAAAATGTTTGGACTGTAAGCCACAGACCTGTCACTATTGTATTTTCAGTATTGCAGACAATGACTTCCTCATCTTGTTTCCCAGTTTCCTTTTCTGGGAAACTGAAACACACAACAAAATGTTTTTATTTTCATGCAATACTTATTTTGTACTGCTGAAAAAATAAGCAATGCAATAAGGGATGATGTGCCAAGCGCTTATAATACTTCCTGCCATGGGTTTTCAAACAAATGTGTTAATCCATGCTAATCTGGTTCAATGCTTTGAAAACTATTATATGTTTTTTACAGCCCACTTGCCATCCCTGCTAGTATTACAAATGTCCTCCACTGCACACATGCTTTTATTTTATTGCACCTGTAGGCAAATTTAAAGGAAATAAAAAGATATAATTATGTTTGATTAAGGTAGCTCAGTGGTAGGTATATTTGTGTCATCCAGTTCAGTGTTTAGAATTTTTTTTTTTTCAATTTCATTTAAGTATGTACAAAGGATAAATAGATCTCAGAAGGTGCTATGTGCTCTACTCTGGAGATGTACTTTGTTCAATTTAAAATAAAATGATTCAGTATTATAGAAAAATGGGAAAGACATGAACACCTCAGGTGGGAGATTCCCTGAGACTTGAATTACCCCTCAGAGATGGCCATCTGTCTCCATTGATTACACAGAACATTTAGGAAGGCTACAAGCTAAAGCAGACTCATCAGCTTTGTACCTCTATTAGGTGTACGTGTTAAGGTGTTGGTTGTGGTGGGGGCAGCAGAGGTGGCCTCCGTGGGAACTGGCCAGGGGCTGCCCCACACCAGATGCAGCCGTCTCCAACTGACCCATCACAGGGCACAGCTGAACCCCTCAGCCACGGTGGTGGCACCTTAGTGAAAGTGTATTTAAGAAAGGGCAAAAATGCCACATGAGCAGATGAAAAGGGAAAACCAGAGTGAGAAACAGCCCTGCAAACACCACAGCTGGAGAAGGACGATGAGGAGGAGGTACTCCAGGCACAGAGTGTCTCCTGCAGCCTGTGAGGAACCCATGCTGGAGCAGGCTTTTTCCTGAAGGACTGCAGCCCATGGAGAGCCCACACGTGAGCAGGGGAAACCCTTGAGAGGGAAGCAGGCGCAGAGATAAATCATTTTGCACTGACCATACCCCCTCCTCCCTCCCCTTGTGCTGCTCAGGGAGGAATAAAGGAGTTTGGAGTCTGGAGTGAAGCTGAACACAGGAAAGTGGGAAAGAAAGCCACTGTTTTAATGTTTGTCTTTGTTTCTCATTACTCAAATCTATTTTAATCGAAAATAAATTAATTTAATTTTCTACAACTGTAGTCTGTTTTGCCCATGAGAGTAACTGGTAAGCAATCTGTCTTTATCTCGACCCATGAGCTTTCTCATCCTATTTTCTCCCCTGTCCTTCTTAGGAGAGGGAGTGAGAAAGTGGCTGGGTGGTGGTCAGGCTGCTGGTCGAAGTTAACTGACTACAGTGCGTAAACTTAAAAGGAATGATATTAAGTTGGAAATAAAGGAGAGGAGGCATGCCAGCATCCAATTTACGGAAAGCATTGGCATTATTTGTCTGAAAAGAAAAACTGTGCCTAAGACTAAGGCACGCACTCCATCATTTTACTGTATTTCTGATTCAACTATGACTAGGAAATACGGCAATTCTTTACTTCTGATAAGATTTATATTTTCCAGTAAAGCCCTTCTTGTGACATCCCACTGAACATCAGATACACCATAGACCAAAGCTGCAATACAGATTTGCACGAAATCATAAAGCTAGAAGATGGACTTTGTCATTTCCCTAGTGTTTGAATTTTCTTGAAAAACATGATTCTGACTACTAGTACATAAACATTAGTTATAGTATATTAGCAGAAGAAGCCAAAAAAGAGTCTGTGGCATGGTTGGGCACATTCTATTTAGAATATATGCTAATCTTGAAATTTTACAATCTAAATACTAAGACCAAACCAGCAGGACAGCAAAGATCACTAATGTAACACAGACTTAAATCAAGAAGGCTGGAAAACCATAACAAGACCCTAGCTGTAGTCTAGGTCACTGTTGCTCTACAGATTTCCAAATTAGCTGTCTCTGTTTTCCCTTTATAATGATATATGCTCTTCTACCAATATTTGTACAAGATAAAAGGCAGAGTGTCTTTGGAACTGCAGTGCATTAACAGATGCACAATTAATCTAGTCATGTTTCCTTTCCCTAACTTTTCTTGATGACCTTGACGAAACATATTGCCACTGCTACGTTCCTCTGATCGTCTGTCTCATTAAGTAAGTACTGAGTAACAACCGACAGCACAGTGCTACCTAAGATATGCTTTACGGTATAAACACACGAGCATTGAAACAAGTCATTTTAAGTGCTCCAGAAACAGTTATTTCCTTCACATATTTACTTTTAATTAAAGATGCATCCCTTTGTAGGGGCATTTATCATCATGATCATCATGCTACTGGCAAGGAAATCTCTCACTGTGAGAACTGTATCCTCTCTAATTGATTCCTCTCTGGAAAAATTGAGGAGAGATTAGTAGAAATAGACAGAAAATTAATTCCTTATCACATGTAAATTTTAATGATTTTAAAAAATTAAACACTCCATATTCAGATAATCCTGAAACTTCATGTCACTTTTCATCAACAAAGAAAAAGAACAAAATCACAATGTTATTAAGTGCCTCCTACAAATGGTGGACTTCAGTTCAGTCCCCCATATCTGAGTGCCCTGACTAGGCACATATGAGTGCCCTGACTAGAACAGATACAGTACAGTTTAATGGAAGCTTGCATCTTCCCCCAAAAGATTTCAGTTGTGATGACCTAACATACCTTGATTATAAAAAAAAAAAAAAAAAAGGTGTTCCAGCTGTCTGAATTTTCCACCCAGTTCTCAACTGTGTATAGTGAGAAATGAGGATGTGGAGTGCTATGTTGGACAAGATGGTGTAGCGTGTGTTCTGCCTCGCTGCGGATTCACTTTCTGAGGAAGGCGGGTCTTCTTCCTGCAGTCCTTTCTTTGGCAAGGATGGAGAATTAAAGATCTTTACTCCTTGGTATTTCCTCAAGCCTAGCTTTAGGTCAGCACTTCTAATGCCTGATCTTCCTGGGACCAGTTTTGCCCTGAGAATGGAAACAGGACTGCTAATATTTGAAATCTTTAAAAATAGTAATCTATCTGCAATG
The DNA here is from genome assembly GCF_036417535.1 of Chlamydotis macqueenii. Taxonomy (NCBI): domain Eukaryota; kingdom Metazoa; phylum Chordata; class Aves; order Otidiformes; family Otididae; genus Chlamydotis; species Chlamydotis macqueenii. The sequence continues at coordinate 161,185,523 of NC_141556.1, forward strand.
GCATAAGGCTTTATAAGAGAAGCAAGTGCAGATAAAATGTTTCTTAAGATAGTCTACCTAAATCCATCCAAGGGCTAGACTGATCTTAGCTATTTGTTCTCAGCCAGGTTTCCAGTTGGCTTCATACTGTTAAGCTAAATTTTACAGATTTTGTGTCGGTAAAGTTTGTTGCTATTGTTAAGTTACATTGACATTTGTCTTATTAAGCAGTATGCTAAAGCATAGCCTGTGCTTTACGATATACATAAGTGCATGTATCGACATACGGTTAGCATCGGTAATTGTGTAGACTGCTATAAAGGTTTTATTGCCAGTACCCTGCCTATGAGTTATGCAGGTCATCCCAAACAAGTGGCAAAACAACTTTTACAGCAACGTGCGCTATTATTTTTCAGTCATGCCACACAGAGTATACCGCAGCAATAGCGTCAAAGAAAAAAATTTAGCAAGCTTTTAAAATAAAATGTTGTTACTGAAACTGCTTTTATGTGACCCTCCACCTGCAAAGTGAGTTGCCTTGGTTGCCCATAAATCCCAAAGATTTAGGGAAGTCTTTGCCTTGGGTACACTATGCGCATATTTAGTGCACATATTTAGTGAAACTATAATGCTGTCTACTTCATTTTATGTTCACTACCTTATCTTCGTTACACAGTTTAGCTTTTAAGATGTGTAATTATTTATCCATCTTCTTAATGAGAGAAAATTCTACTTTGATCCCTCACAAATCAAAATTACTTCTTCTGCCACACTGTTATTTGTAGTCGGGCTTTAAATTTCACTTGCTGTCTTGAGCTAAAATATATGTGAAAGGAGGTGCAAGGTCATCTACACAGGATATTAACATTTATACAAAACGGGAACCAGTTCTACCCATATCACACTATGCTTCTAGTCCTATGGTATTAATAAACCTTGCTTACACACTATAGTTATATCAAAACCTATTAAAATGCCAATGATCTCTTATTCAAACAGAACTTTATGGTTAATCAGGAAATTTGACATTGATTATACTGCATCTGCTTTTAAATACATGAAATTTGCCCACTTAAGAGTCATGTTCAATCCCTTTGGGACAGAGAGGGGAATTAACATATTTAATTACCCTGTGATGGATTCTTTTTTCCCTTGCTTAATATCTAAGACACATTGTATTACTGCAAACAGTAACTACCTGCTTTATGAACTGCACAAGAATCCTGGTGCTCCTGTGAGGAGGGGGACTACTTTTATTTTGCACTGCTATAGAATCATAGAATGGTTAGGGTTGGAAGGGACCTTCAAAGGTCATCTAGTCCAAGCCCCATGCAAGGAGCAGGGACATCCCCACCGGCCTTGAATGTTTCCAGGGATGGGGCATCCACCACCTCTCTGGGCAACCTGTTCCAGTGTTCTACCACCCTCAGTGTAAAAATTTTTTTCCTAATATCCAATCTAAATCTACCTCCCTCTATTTTAAAACTATTACCCCTTGTCCTGTCACAACAGGCCCTATTGAACAGTCTCTCCCCATCTTTCCTGTAGGCCCCCTTGAGGTACTGGAAGACCGCCATAAGGTCTCCCCTGAGCCTCCTCTTCTCCAGGCTGAACAGCCCCAACTCTCTCAGCCTGAGATGATAGGCTGAGATGATGATGATGAATATCATAATGAGATGAGGATGATGCATATTTTCTTCCATCTGTTCAAAACCATTTGATAGCTACCTTATACACTTCAAGTGGAAACATCCAAAAATACATTGTCACTAGTAGGCAGTGAGGTGCAAGGTTGATTAAGGAATGGGCACGCTCTTAAGTACCCAGTTCTAGGCTTCTAGTTTTATCCTCCCTCCCCAATTCCAATTCCCATTGGGATTTTTGGTAAAGCTGCAGCTGTACTGTGGGAGTGTCTTCAGGGCTGCCTTTGGGACAGTTGGGATAGTTCTTGCAAAAGAGTTCATGCATCCCCTAAAACCCACATCCAGTAAGAATGTGGGTGATTGCAGAGCACTGAGCAGCATCTGTCTATTCACTTTTGCAGTGGTCTTACGTGATTGGTACTGGGCAGAATGATGGTCCACAGTCCTTCCTAGAAAGGCAGAAAGGAAGAAGCTGAGAACCTGTAATGCAGTCTGCACACTAGGAATGGGCTTTAATCCAGCCCAGGAATCAGCAGCTCAGTTACATTGTAGAACACAGCCCTGAGACATGCGAATCTGCCAATTCAGCCCATGACCTCTGGATCCCACTGCAGACCTTGCTCCTTCAGAGAGCTTTCTGGGTTGAGCTTCTGGTCACAGCTTCTGGTATCTCCTGATTTCAACTGAGATAGAGTCAATTTTCTTCCTGGTAGCTGATATAATGCTGTGTTTTGGATTTAGGATGAGAATAATGTTGCTAACACACTGATGATTTAGTTGCTGCTGAGCAGTGCTTACACCAAGTCAAGGACTTTTCGGCTTCTCATACTGCCCTGTTAGCGAGGAGGCTGGGGATGAAGTTGAGAGGCGCACAGCCAAGACAACTGACCCAAAGTGGCCAAAGGGATATTCCATACCATATGACATCATGCTGAACAAAAAAACTGGAGGCAGTTTGCCAGAGCAGGGGGGATCACTGCTCGGGGACAGGCTGGGCACCAATCAGTGGGTGGTGAGCAATTGCACTGTGCATCACTTGTTTTGTATATTCTATTATCATTATTATGACTATTTTCCTTTCCTTTTCTGTCCTATTAAACTGTCTTTATCTCAATCCATGAGTTTTATCTTTTTTTTTTTTTTTTTCCAATTCTCTCTCTCCCATCCCACTGTGGGAGGGGAGTGAGCAAGAGGCTGTGTGGTGTTTGGATACTTGGTGGGTTGAACCACAACAGATCCTACTCAGTTTTTTCCCTTCACTATGATTCAAAATGAGGGAAACTCTCTTCTCCCTTTTATGAACTTTTCTGTTATGTTAATACCTCATCTATACTCTGTATAGAATTTCTTAAACAAGGAGAAGAGATTGGAGTTTTTTTTTTGGTGGTGATTATTCTGGATTATTAATTACCTTTAATTACCATGTAACATCAAGATTAAAATGCATTCTAAAACTTGACACTTCAACCTTATTATCTTACAACAAGAGCACGGTAGCTTCTAACAATACTATTTATCAAAGGTAAACCGCTTATTAAGACCTTCTAATTATTAAGCTAGTGTAATCAGTCTTCAGTAAAATTCCATTAGAGAGATATAAGCCCTCGAGAAAACTACTTGTGACTCTCATGAACTTGACCAATTCTGAAATGTATAAAAAAAAAATCTCTTTTCTCCCACGGTGAGTTACCTATATTCAAATTTGCTACCTTGATACTTTAGAAAGAAAGGCTTTTGGTTGGTTGTCAATATGCCACTGGAGTGTTTTAATCATCTTGTAAATGCTGATGTTCTTATTATTCATTTTTGATAACAATTTTACTCCACAAGCAGGTAATTCAATGATAGGGAAGATAACTCATAAATCCATTAAGGGGCATAATCTTTTCCCAGACGTGTTTACTGCCTAAGTAGTTTAGAAATACTATTCTCCCTCCAGTTTGCCTCTTCACTGCATCACCTGGATGTCATCCTCCTCATGTTACTTATTCTGTTCCTGTTTTCAGTACGCAGATGGACTTTGCATTTCTTGGGTCCATTCACACATTCTGTATAAGCCTTGATCTTGTCTGTATTTTGAAATTTTCCACAAATATGTGAAATGAACCCTATATGTTCATTTTGGCTATGTCTACATCTTGGGACTGGAAATGCTTTCCATCTCCACGTATGTAACTTAGTTGGTAATTCTGTAACGAGACGCAATCTGGGCTTACACCACTTTCCTTTCCACATCCTCCTTTCCACGGGAATGAACTCCAGGCTGGCAGCTGCCCTGTGCTCTGACCTGCCTCCCAGGCTGTTCATGGGCTCCTGGCTACAGGACACGTGTGTATTCGCCCTCCCCACAGTACAGACATAGATTCGATGACTTAGCTCACCTCCTCTCTTCTTTTCCCATGTGCCAGACAAGGGCATTGCTCATCTGAACATGCACAAAGAGAGCAAAGATCATCACTGTCACCAAAAAGAGATCCCATCTTTGAATGTGTTTCAAGCTCAAGGCAAGGTTGCTCTTTATGAACTTGCTCTACTTTGCCTAGTTGACTCTCTCAGGGCCATATTGCAGCCCAAGATAATAGAGATACACAAAGGTAAAAAGACATCCCACTAGGTTTCTTGGTTGATGCATTATTGCTCATCTGTGTCACAGAGAGACAAGTGAAGCTCCTTTGATAGTCTTTCCCAGGTGAAAAGAAAGTAGCAGACTCTTTGCTCTTAAAAAATTCTATCTGTTAGAAAAAGTAGAAGTAACCTGTTCTGCCTAGAACTGATGGATATAAGCAGAGTTAATTCCAAACAAAGCGGCGAGTTCCTTTATCCCAGATGAACTGTGACCTTCAGAGTCACAGCTATTCTTTCACAGCTACTCAGCATGGTGACAGGTTATTCAACAGTAAGCTAAAATGTTTGCTTTCAATTTCTGTTGTTTTTCTCCCATTATGCAAATCAGACTATTTCACTTTACACCATCATTCAGAGCATGTCCTCATCTATACCTGCTAGCATTTACCACAGCACTATGCATTTCTCCATCTCATCAACCTCATACCTTTCTAAACCTCATCAGATTTTTTTTCCCCTTCATATATATCTCCTAATATCGTGACTCAATTTATTCCTTATAACTTATCCTACAAATGAATGTTTGTTTACTCATCCCAAACTAAATATACAACAGCTTCCTGCAAGTTTTTGTACACGCTTTTCTGCATTGTTAAGAAAATATATTTTTTTATAAAGTTGAATTTAAAATTATACAAAGCTATATTACTTGCTCTTTGTGAAATTGTCTTTATTTTAATAGTTCTTTTGATAAGATTTTACAGAATTAGTTTCTTGCTCAGAGAAGAAATAGAAAATTGAAATAAACTATTTTCTAATTCTAAGACCTTGCATCTTATTTTTCAGTTGACTTAAAACACATCGGGGTTTTATGTGAGAACATAGTTCTCAAAAGCAATACACAACAATCCTTTTCATTTGCTTCCATCACAGAAATCTGTTGATAAAAAACACTATCAACATTAGAAGAAGATTTCAATAATGAGATTGTTTTTAAGGTTCCTCAAATGGAATTCAAACTCTATTTTATTATGGATACCTTTAGTCTGTTGAGCCCTAGACATCTGGAAAACATTCAGTGTTTTTTTCATAATACTTGGGCAGGGTATTCTTAAAAGAACAATAAAATTTTTGGATATGAAAAGAGATTTGTTTATGCTTTTTCTGTTTTTCTGAAAGCATAAGATCATTTCTACTATAGAGTTGGGTTTATCTTCCTGGTGCATATTTTTGAGTTATATTTTATTTAATCAGAAGACTGTTTTTGCAGAAGAGTAGTTTTTATTTGAATGAAGTTACTTTAAAGCAAATAATCTAAAGAACACAAATATATGTTAAAGACAATACCATAATTTCCATTCTGGAGTAGTCATAAATGCTTTGAGTCATCCTATATATTTTTAAAACCTCATTTATACCTTTCACAGTGTAGAATTTAAATCTAGTTAAAGCTAGATAGTTAAAGTCAGTGACATTATATTGTAGATGTCATTAACTAGGATCTTTCAGAACTGCATACAAATGTCTGCTAGATTTTTGCAGAGCCCTGGTACTTCCTTCCACATCTACTCAGTTCTTCAGGACTACTTCAGAAACATGCAATTAAGAAATCAGATGTATTCAATGGGAATTGTTAATAAGGTACAAATAGGTATCTTTTTTATTTTTTTCCTTTTGCTCAGCTTTACTGGGTTACAAACAGGAGTGAAAAATTCTGGACATGCTACAAAATAAAAGACCAAGGGTTATGGTATTTCATCCCTTCACAAACTCTTGCTTCATTTTATGAGCCCCCACTGATATCTGTGTTCTTTCCCACTGACAAAGTGATGTATTCTTCCTATCGCATACAGCCCTCTTCAGCTTTGTCATTCATGTAGGGTTTTCTTATAAGCCATTTTCTGCCAAGTTAATACACCAAAGCTTGAAAGCTGGGATACAAGAGCTTTTTAAAATGTTTCAGGGTACCTTTCTTCATACAGTCAAGAGTAACTGCGATCCATTTAAGTCAAATGCTTCATATAAAAAGAGGCATTTACAGCAGCAGGGGTGTTTTAAAAGCAGTTTATTTTCTATAACGGTTTTGGCCCAGCCCTTTAGTTTTCAATAGCATTTAACTCATAGACAGAAATCTTAATTTTCTCTTCGCAAAGCGTAAGTGACAATTTCTTATGTAACAGCCCTCAAAGCTTGAATGACCGTAAATAGTTATTCAGGCCTTGTTATTTGCTTCTGACTTGTTTGTAATGGCTCAGTATTGTGATAATGCAATTAAATGCTGTGACTTGCTACAAAGCAATGGAACATAGGATTGCCATGTGGTTTAGTTTGACTGCAGAATACGGTTAGTGCTCGTAATGGATGCTATTAATCAGAGACAAATGTGAATATAAAATCAAAATGTGCAGGTAATAGGCAACTGATAATCAGACCATCCACTTTCAGGCATCAGATCAAAGAAAGATTATTATCATTATCCAATCAATTACATGAGGTTTTGAGCTGCTCTGGCTTGATGGATAAGCAAGACCTAAATGCTGCCATTCTTACCGTAAGTAAACCATTTGAGCTTTGTTTAAGCATACGATACTGGAATGTCCCTCAGACCCTGGGGGTGCATCTGGGCCATGTTCCATCTCCACCTCGGATGAAGTTGAGGTGTGAAGCTCTCCTCCCTAACTTCCAACTTTCATAGGAAGGCTGGAGGCACAGAGATGTACAGTGCACTTTGGTCAGGAGGGCAGGATGCTGGGGTGTGCTGCAGAGCACAGCTACACACAACATGACCCTAGATTTTACCACTGTGAAAATGGGCCTGATTTGATAAAAATCTTAGCTAAAACACTGTTTTCATCCTTCTGTCTATATACTCTTTAAAATTTGTGTACTCCATGTGGTGAAGTTGCAAACCTCTTTAGAAATTTTGTACGGGATATATGGACTTGCCTTCCTTAATCTCATTTTGTGGAGTCTTCAGAAACGGCTGACAAACCTCAGCTGTTCTCTTGACCAAGTACTGAAAACTTAAGGTTGAATATTCTTGGGCCAGAACTGTTTACATGTAGATTTGGCTTCTGAGCCATCCAAATGTAGTGTAAGGCTGCCTCTACATTTTAGGAGAAGTATTTGGATTAAATTTCTCTTTAGATACCTCTACTCTTTATCATGTGCTTTGGCACTAACCTATTGATTTTCTTTTAAAGAAATTATTGTTTTCCCTGTTTCAAAATGTAAAAGGTTGAGTTTTGTTCTTTTTCCCCGAAGACATGTAAGTTCAGCTGTATTTATTTGTTTCTTTAGTAAGTCCTGGGTATATACCAGATGGGAAATGACAGATCTGCATATCTCTCTATAATTCTGACATCTTTAAGTCTTTTTATAAAAACACAAACTTATATTTATAAGGGCCTCCAAAATGGAAAAACACGCACTTTAGGCAAACTGTTTATAGTTTGCTTACCCACATAACAACCATTTCACAGATCCCAAAATATTTATTTTCAATATTGAAATTCTTTTTTATGGTTGATCCACTATCTTTCAAAGCTGTTCAGTTTATACAACCAGTAAATTACTTTTCCATAATTGCTGTAATTACAGTCCTCACTCTTATCACAGAACTGTGCGACTGTTGAACATTCTGGTAACAGAAAACCTCATGTTTATTTAGAAGATAATATAGAACTCTCTGTTAACTAAAATATCTATTTGGGAAGCTCTCTCTGGTTAACGTAATGTGATATTACTCTGATTTTAAAGGCTGTAGCAATATACCAGCCATACAAAAAGCATTTAAAGACAACACATAGCTCAATGAAACCTTGAAATGTTAAAAATTTTGCTATTAAAAATCAGGCTGAAACCATGGCTTTATTATGTAAAAGGAAAATATGCTAATTTTAAGAGAAAAAATATATGACACCAATATAGTCTAGGTCATTCCTACAGAACGTGGGAAATTCCCATTTCCTGCTTAACCATCTCTGAAGAAACAGTTATTGGAATAACTCAGGAGTGTGCATTGAGTACTTTGACAAGAAATTGTGTTTTACACTTCTCGGGTAAGTTTCATCAAAAGCAATACTTCCTCACGTGCACAAATTCTTCTTTCTCATTGTGTTCTTGCTCTTGCTAATATCTATACAAAAAACAACCCAGTTATTTAAGGCACAGCTATGAGGAAACATTTCATTACTTGAAATGGCAATAATCTGGAAGATGGAGAGACTTCTTCCTAAATTATAACTTTTTTTTTTGTGAATTTGATCGTAGTTTTCATCTTCAGCTCCTTTAGCAATGCCTTCGCTGAGTTTTACTGTTAGTGCTGATTACTCAAACCTGCTATTACAGTTCTGATTTCCTCACTAAAACACCTCAAAAACACAAGGAAAGAAGAGGATTGTCAACACCATTTTGAAATGGGCTAAAGAAGTATTTCTCAGAGCTTTCTGCACTGTTGGCGTATATTGACAAGTACTTTGCTATTCTCTCATGGATACAATGAAACACAAATATATTAAAAATGGCATTAATTTCAGAATTGGGATTAAAGCTGACCTCTTGTAATACTCTGACACATTTATCACAAGGTACCACCCAGACTTTGTATGTGCTTCATATTTCACCACTCCTTCTGTCTAATACCATCTTCTTCTCTGTTGTTTTTCATTTTGTGTTACCATTATTCATGCAGGAGCCTTCTTAAACTGAGCTTTTGCCATCTGTCAGCTTTCCTAAGTATCCCTGCTTAGCAGCACACTATTCCAAACCACATCAGAATGTTTTTATCCTTTTCCACTACTTTAATTGTTCTTTTTTCTCATTTATTTTGTCATTATTTCCAGTTCATAAACATATTTAGGTGTCTAAAACATTTTGTTCTATTGCATATAAAAGGATACAGTATATATCACAATTGCATCCATCAGTATGGTACAATGCGATGTCTTTTATAAGATTACTTGAAAATTAAAATAAAGCAAAATCACAGTTTCTTCATACCAGAGCATGAAACAGTATGAATGGCACAAATGCAAAAGTAGAAAATTGTACATATCTAATTTTCTCCTTTTTAAAAGGAAACTTGGGAACTAATCTAACAATTATTAAAGCCAGAAAAATAAACTGGCATATATGGCCTGGCAATCCCAGGCACAAATACAGGCTGGGCGGGGAATGGATTGAGAGCAGCCCTGAGGAGAAGGACTTGGGAGTGATGGTGGACGAGAAGCTCAACATGAGCTGGCAATGTGCCCTTGCAGCCCAGAAGGCAACTGCATCCTGGGCTGCATCAAGAGGAGCGTGGTCAGCAGGTCAAGGGAGGTGATTCTCCCCGTCTACTCTGCCCTGGTGAGACCCCACCTGGAGTACTGTGTCCAGTTCTGGAGCCCCCAACATAAGAAGGACATGGACCAGCTGGAAAAGGTTCAGAGGAGGGCCAGGAGGAGGATCAGAGGGGTGGAGCACCTTTCCTATGAGGACAGGCTGAGAGAGTTGGGGCTGTTCAGCCTGGAGAAGAAGAGGCTCAGGGGAGACCTGATAGCAGTCTTCCAGTACCTCAAGGGGGCCTACAAGAAAGATGGGGAGAGGCTGTTCAGCAGGGCCTGTTGTGATAGGACGAGGGGTAATGGTTTTAAAATAGAGGGAGGAAGGTTTAGATTGGATATTAGGAAAAAATTTTTTACAATGCGAGTTGTAGAACACTGGAACAGGTTGCCCAGAGAGGTGGTGGAAGCCCCATCCCTGGAATCGTTCAAGGCCAGGCTGGATGAGGCTCTGAGCAACCTGGTCTAGTCGGAGATGTCCCTGCTCCTTGCAGGGCAGTTGGACTAGATGACCTTTGAAGGTCCCTTCCAACCCAAACTATTCTATGATTCTATATAGAGTAATTGACAGTTTACTTTCTTTAAGGAGATGCATGCTTTTCAGCATTGAGCTGCATATAACTCTGATGAAGAGCTGAAAGCAGAACCTTAAGATAGAGTGACAGGTAAGAGCTTTTACCAACCTAGTAGCACTAAAAGGACAGAGAAAGATCCCACTCTTTCACCCCATATCTCATGTGCTCCTTGTTACGAGCACCCACAGCTTATTTTGCAACAGCTCTAGCATGCAGTGGTTGATGCTCCAATGGGACAATAAGCCAAGACAACTTAGTAATCAACCAGAAAACTAAATCAGTTAAAAGGAAGAAAAAAGAAATGGGGGAAGATTGGTTATTTCATGCTTGGGCAATGGTCCTGTTCTCAAAAACATACTATTAACATCAAAGTGAGTGCTAAGAAATCAGTGCAAATACACAGCCATATGAGGTCACAGGGATTCAGAACAAATAAGTGACAAAATACCTTTTCAGCAATGGTGACACCATCTATCTCATGTAAAGTTAGGGTTTTCATTTCTACTTGAGATGGCCACTCCTTGAGTTGATGCTGCTCACTAGTCTGTCTGAGAATTTCAATTTTTTTTTCCCTCATAGTTCATTTTCTGCCAGGTTACTAGGCTGGAGAAAGCTTGTAAATAAGGTCAGGAGAAAGGAAGCAGAAGGAGCACATGGCTGGGAACTGGTTCTCTGCTTTGGGTAGCTTCCCGCTCTTAGAATGGGTCAGCCTTCTCAGGACACTTCACCTGAGATGTTAGGGATGTTACTGCTAAATGCACCTAAAGATCTACTGATGAAGATGAAACTATTATTCCACCTCTTGTCCTGAATTATTTCCTTATGCCATAAGGTGACATTGTCACATACGAGTTAATTCCAGTAGCTGAGGAAGCAGAAATCCTATGCCAGTTTTGTGCCTGAGTTAGCTTCCTGCTGGTTCTGGTCTCAGTCAGCTCTCTGCAGGGTGAGTGCTCCACTGCTGCTGGAAAAGACGCAGCAGAAACACGTGGTGAGGACAGAAATGTGACTGACCTGTTTACAGCAGTTGCCTACAGCTTCATCTCCTTCTAACATCAAACTAATCTCTTAAATCACAACCTGGCTTGTATTTCTATTGACATCACTGGCCTAGGGAGCTTTTTTTTTCTCATTGCCACCCTCTTCTCCCACCAGCTCATTCCCACCATGCTGCCTGTTTCTGCTCTGTATCGGTGGTGCTGTTTGTCTATGTGGAGGATCACAAGATCAGGAGACCACTGATGTACTGATGGTACAAACACACAGCTGGCCACTGTGTAGGGACTGCCCTAACCAGCCTAAGCAGGACGGGTGCCAAATGTGAAATCATGGCCAGACAGCGATTCCCAAATGTAGCTTGCTCAGATGCTGCCTTCATAGGACTAGAAGTGTTTTCTCACACCTTCCCACTCCGTGCCAGACCATATGCTTAGGAGAACACATGGCATTGCCCTCACTCACCCTTCCCATACGAGACAGTAGTAACAGCAGTGTCAGATCCTTGCTCCTTCACACAGGAGAAGCCACAGGAGGAGGCTTTCAGGCTCTCCTTGTCTCCTCTGAGGAAGAGGAGGGAGATCAGTTTATGGGTATTGTGCTGACTCCTGAATATCAAAAGGTGATGGGGCTACAATTATAAGTCGCTCTAGTGAATCCCTGAGGAGGGTCTGGCTAGACCCTTTGCTATTGTGAGGAAAAAGGGTTAAAAAGTTTTAAACTAAGAATCTAGGGGGGTTTTGGTTATAAACTAGTATAACTAATGCAAAGAAATTAGAACACAGAGTATATTAGGGTGTTGTTTCATTGTTTATTGAGGTCTCCTAGCTCAACACACATACCTTCCCTTGCCATGGTGCCAGAACTCACTAAGTCACAGGGAGATGCAAACCAGAGAACAAACTCAGCTAAACACAGTCATTGAAAAAAAAAAAAAAAGAAAAGAAAAGAAAGAAGAAGTGATTTCAGAGAGATCAGCTCGCTGGCCCCCAGTGCTGGGACTGGAACACAGGAAAGTGCAAGGATGCGTGTCTGGCATCACTCTTCTGAAGCAGCACTGGCTTAGATGAACTTAGGTCAGCTAATGATGAAGCCACACCTTCAGGCAACATTCAGAATTCTGCATAAAAAGCATGTAGAGTGCACATCTACTCTGACGCCTGGGTGCAATCTGCATTGGTCAGCAGCTGCTCAGAGCCCCTGAGATCTGGATTGTTTGCTTCCTATGCTCTTACGGATCATTGCTACATATATTATGTACACAGTGAGTCTCTGCAGAGAAACAAATAATTTCAGCTGTCTTAGGTTAGAGCTTCCTAAAGGCACTATTCTCTACATTTCTGTGAAAATTCAGATAGTCACGATAACTTATCTGGAAGTACATTGAAATCTAAAAATTATGGCCTTAAAAACTGGTAATTGAATAAGCCTTTTCAGATTGAAAGTCATTGATGTAGAGACAGAGTCTTAATCATTCTGGGAATTTTGAGATGCCTTAGTAGCAGTTTATGAGTACATAAGCTCTAAAGTGTGATAATTAATCTCTTTTCAGGTTTATACCTGCAGGAATTGTACATATTGGAAATCAAAAAGATTAAGACTGTTATTCAACATTTCTTCTTGCCTGTGCATTTCTTTCCTCAAAAAAAAAAGGCAATTAACCCATTCCTTCAGCCTCTGTAGCAAGAGGGAAGATGGCATCCTACTTGGGAATATCCACTCTAGCTTCACAGGTACCAATAAACGTGGCTGGGCCATCACCAAGCTCAATACAGATTACAAGACTCAGTTGGGAGCTCAGGGGAATAAAGACAGCAAGCCTAGGCTCAATTCTGTGCTGCCATTTTATATTGTAATTAGTAAGTAAACCAGATACTAGTACCAAAACTAAATAAGGCTCAAGCTGCACCTTAACTGCAGCAAAAACACGTGGCATCGCATGTTATCAATGTCAGTGTTTTACTCCTCATTTAGTAATAATGCTTTTTTTTTGGTGTGACCTGAATTTCCAACCCATATAAACTCCCCTACACCATCAAGCTGTTTTGGGAATAGACATGTCCTGATAAAAGAAGGTGCGGCTCTCACTGGGCAGACAATCTTTCATTTAATTATGATACTTAAGCTTAATTGTTCAAATAGCAGGAAGGGATGTGTAGCTCATCACAGTGCTCCTAGGTGACCCAAGTGACAGCAATTCACCCCACAATTTACTGCAATAATTAAAAAATAGTTTATGTTAATCCAGGTGCTCCGTCTGGGTTAATGATCATCCACATGACTCCATGAATTTTGTGAAAATTTTCTAGTTTACATATTAGGTAAACAGGAAGAAACCTGTTGTTCTGCTGGCCTATGGTCAAGTAAAGAAAAAACTGAAACTCCTAAAGGCCTGGGTTTTTTTTTATCTCTCTGTGTTTCTTTAACTCACTGAAAGGTGACATGTACATTTGCAGAGTGTTGAATCATTATTTCTTTCAAATAGTAATATTGCAAAAAGATGTTTTGGTTGGGATGGTGCCCATTCATATTCTTGGCACTTCTCTAAAGCCTATGAAGGCATTTACTCCATTTCCCCCAAATAAACTACACCTGCTATTCTTCAAGCAGCAGCTTGCTACCTCTGCTAAAACACAGGGTTTTAATGTAAGAACTTTTAAATATTCTTACATTTTGTTTATTAAAAAGTCTCATAACATACTCCTGGGTACTCACTCAACTCCCATACCCTTTCATTCACCCTAAATAAGAACAAGAAATAAAATACATCCACATATACAACACGGAATAGTACAACTCTATACCTTTTCTCTTATCTTTCACTTACACTAACTTCTCCAAATTTGTCTCTAATGAGGTCACCTATGATAGTCTGGAGTTGGTGAGATTGTTTTATATACTTCAGTAACATATCCACTAGTCAAAGAGAAATCAAACAGAAGGAATTTTCTCTTATCTGTATCTGTTTAAATTTAAGGCATCTGACAGATAACCAAAGCTCTTTACAGATGAATAGCTATGGAATTCAGACTAAAATGAAAGAAATTAAATAGCTACCTAGTTTCCATGGAAAATAATGATATTTTATAACTAACCCATTTGCCTTGAATTCTAACTCTTCTGCAAGGAGTTCTATGGCAATATAATAGCTTTTTATTTTATTAATTTCAATAGAATTTCAGTAAAAAGTAATGAAAAGCAGAGTGCACATCCAGTAACTAATTCAATAACCATTTCTACTTTTTATTTTTTTTATTTTAAAGGGTATATTTTTACAAGTATTGAAAAGCAATTTGGTCTACAGGAAAAGCTAATTATTTTTTTTTCATGTTTGCATTAGGGATCTTCAACACCTGGAATAATAATACTTTTACACGTGAAGGACTTTCAGTCTACCCTATGCTCTATTCTGAACTGAAGGGAAAATTCCAGAAAATGTACCCTTCTCCCCTCAAAAAATCGTCTTCTGAAACACAGCAAATCAGAGATCTGAGTGTCTTTCATCTCTTTTCCAACAGCTTAGCATATGTAGGATATATTGAGAGGCAGATTTCCCAAGAAAAAAGATGTCAGGGTAACATCTGCAAATAAACTGAGCTGGAATACTAAAACATCACATGAAATAAATGAAGACTGATTTTAGGCAGAACTACTTACTTTGTACGGTATTCCCAGATCTGCCAAACTTTGTGTAGGTTTATGGACAAGCATTCAAAAATTTGAATAAAAAATGTCTTTTGATAACACATAGATTTTGTGACCAAGTTAAAAACGAAAAAAACAGATTATCCTTCTTCATAAATGGTTATTATTTTCATTGATAGCAAATGCAATGTTCTTCAGTTTAAACATTTGTTTCAGAAGTCCACAGACATGAAAGCTATGTGAAATAGTATGCTTTCAGAAAAAGTAAGTGAAGAACTGTGGCAAGTAGAAATACATTTCCTACAGTGCTGATTAAGCTATAGTATAAGACTCCTGCATGGAACATATTTTGCTTATTTATATGGAACACTAAAAAACTAAGAGGTGTGCACAACTGGAAAAAAACCCACAAACAACAACAATGAAACTACCTATACTTGCATGAGTTGAAAAGGATTGCATTTTTTGTCACTTGCAGAGTACTTAAAGTCACAAGACTTTACACAATTTGGACCTATATCACTCTTTTGGGCAAATGAGATGAGTGTTAAACAAGGACAAAATGAAAATTGTACTTCAGTGTCACGTTATTTGGAAAAAGCTATTTGTAACCTGTTGTTTCCCTCTGAGACTGTTTAGTCTTCAAAAAGTGCAAGTTATGTTTACTTGGTGGTTTCTTTTCCTGTAAAGACTAGCTGTCTAGAGGTTGCGTCTTGTAGCCTGTTCTGCTTGGACAATAGCAACATGGCAGACTGGAACAGAAGTGTCTTCACATAAACTCTATCTGGGCTTATGCTTAGGTTTAATATCGCCAAATTTCAAACAAATGCGAATCCAACTTGAAATGTTATACAAGACTACCCTTACCCTACCCATCGGACTTTATGCAACAGCTTTTGACTTCATGGTCTGTATAACTAGATATTCAAATTATCACATTCCTTTTTGTAAGGGGAGAACATTCTCCTCAAGTTTTAGATTCAATAGACTTTTCTCTTCCTGAACTGAATGGGAGCCAGGGAGCTTGAAGGTGCTTTCACAGAAAGAAAAATAAGTACTAGCCTTCCTCATCTGTCAGTAACAATTAACTTGACAAAAGGAATTAATTTTGGAATTTTTTTTTTAGAGGTACATTCAATATCAATGGAATTAGATCTTCATGTATTGTTCACCATCATATTTCCATTAGTAAATGATTTGCATCAGCTGAAGTTCTGCCACGCTGTTCCTCCTGATATCAACCTGATTAATTTACTATACTTTTATTAAACTTTCATAGAAAATTTTCATGCAACTGAAATGTCAGAGGCTTCTTAAATAGGCACTAACATAGCATTACCATAGTTTTGCTTTCTTGTAATTTTAAAAATATTACTTTATATATACACTTTCCAAAACATACATCAGTCAGACGACTAGATTCTATATGTATTTTTCTGGCAGCTGCATTTGAACAAACAAAATACAATATGCACGTATATCAGTAAAAGATTGAAACATACTGTAAGAATATATTAGTCATATGTGGAGAAGACAGTCAAACTAAATATTATGAAAGGACTCCAAACTGTCTAATAATTTAGAAGTGATTATCTGAGTGCAGTAAACGTGCTAAAATGAGAATGTCAGTCATTAATTCCTGGAGTAGAAGATTTATGTATTACTAAAACGTGTTTCTAGCCATCAGCGTAGCTTGGAGCAGCCATCTTTCACACCTCCCACAGAAAGGTTTTTCTGACAGAAAATCTCCCAGGATAAAGTAGAAAGGAAACACAACCATTTCATTTTCTAATTGGTATGAAAAGGTAATCAAAGAGTAAGTGCAGTACAAAGCGGAGGACCTGATTTAGAGCGTATTTCCAGCACTGCAGATATCGGTGAAGTTTCAACTAACAAACTATTCACGGATTCATTTGTAGTTTGTCATAAGAAATACATAAACCCCTTATTTTGAGTGTATAAATGAAACAGAAATCACAAACTGTAGCTATATGTGTCAGAACTGTCACTCTTATGTTCCTATAGTAGAGACAGCCTATAACCTGTTTATCAGCTTCCTTTAGCTAGTGTATTAAAATAAGGATGCTGATGTATAATTAAATGCTGGTGAGTATCAGCCTACATGTTTTATTAGAAGAGTCAAATCTACTGGAAGACTTTCTGTATAATTTCATCTATGAAATTCAAGTTAGCCACTTGTGAGTGCTCTATGTTTTATTGGCTCATGCTCAGGATAACTTCTTGCCCTTTTGTCACTGTCCGTTTACATAATTCGGTTTAGTGATAGTTTATGTCTCATCCTACAGTTGAGCTAAGCGTAAGATGCTGTAACCGGTACACTGAAAGCAAAGACTGACCTTCATTTCATTTTACAACATCACTGTGAGATGCAAAGTTGGGTTGAAAAATTGGATTCTTTTTTGAGGTCAGCAGCAAATATCCAGTGGAACCAAAATTGCATTCTTTATTTTTCAAGCTGCTATTTTTTTTTCCTACACAGTTATCTGTATTTTAAGAGTTAACAAGACAAGACAGATAGAAAGGTTCTTTACTGCTGCTGCAAATTGAAGTGTGATATTATGAAGGTGAGTTTCTACTGATATGGAAAGTTCAGCATATGCTTCTGGTGGCTAAATGAAAAATATATGTCATGGGAGTTTAAACTCCCATAGGTTAACTTGCAATATAAATGACATTAAGGGATGTTGAATATTATATCACAGGGCAGGTGACACTGAGAAATAAGAAATATAAGAGCTGAGTTTTTCCTGTTACCTTCATATTACCTTCTAAACACATTGGAGTCTCCCAACTGCATCAGTACACTTTTAGATTTAACTGTTTCAAAAATGCTTAATGGATTTTGGCCATACCAGCTCTGTCATAGCACTCTGGGACAAACCAGTGCTCTTGACTATAGAAACGATTGGACTTTCTGATAGTAAGGCAGAGACAAAGGAGGAAAAAAAAATCTCTGATGTTTTCCCAGTAATTCCTGCATCTGAAAAAAATTTAATTACAAGAGGAAATAGAAGGTTGACACATTGCAAAAATGGAGTACATAGGACGCTTCTCAGAAAGAAATAATTATTTCCTTAATATTTTGTTTTACTGAAATTCTGATCTTTCAAATGGTTTTAAGTTTTTGCTCCACTAAATCTGGCACTGCTATGTCATGAGAAATTTATACCTCAGTCACCCACTTTTCACCCTTTTCTATCAGCTTATCCTTAAAAAGTCTTTCTGAAACAAGAATGTTGACTGAGTGTAATCCATATCCTTGTACATCTATGTGGCTGCTTTAGAGAAAAAAAAAGAACATTTTGTTTACATTAAGGAACATATGTACTTAATATAATATCCATACAAAATTATATATTTGAGTAGGTTTTGTCATATCACTATTAATGTTTGGTGCTTTTGGCAATATGGAGTCATTTACGTATGGCTTAGAAAAGACCTGCATAAGCAGTTAAAAAGTAAAGAAAATTTAGTGATTTAGAGTGAGATACATGTTTGTATTCTTTTACTGAGTCTTGGGTTGTGTTTTTATTCTTCAAGAAACAGCAAATTGAAACTTGCTCTGAAATTCAAGGACCCAAAAAGGATAAAGAAATGAGACTAAGAAACCCCTAAACATTTCATTAATGGAATTTGGCAGATTATTTACAACCAAAAATCTCTTTTTTTTTGTGTGTGTGTATTGTTCATGTACAGCATTAGGATTTATTTGTAAGGAGAAATTAAGGCTGGTTGCCAACATTACTTTGTTTCTGTATTTCGAAAAGAAATACATGCAGTTTCCTTTTGAGGTCATAGGACATGACTGTAAAAAGATAATGTACTACTTAAGACATTACCATGAACAGATTAGCCTTCATCAGGCAATGGCTCAAAATTACAATACAAATCAAACCAATGTCAATTTCTCTTTGACATCATTGCAGTAAGGGATTTGCACCTATCACCTTTTATTGATATTGTATAATAACCTCAGCAAAGTATTTTCAGATATAACCCAGTGTTTTGATAGCAGTAAGGTAGGGAGGCTTCTTACTGTAGAAAAAATTTGCTGTGACTTACACGCATCTCTCCTTTACATTTACCTGAATAATGGAGAACATAATTTGACATTTATTTCTAACAAGAAGTTCAGAGAATCTGAAATAGTTGGTAAATCAATCTGCCAGAAAGAACAGCTAATTTAAAATATTACAGTTTCAAGTTCTAATTTCAGTGTACGAAAACTGGTTCTTAATTATGCAGTTTTCTAAATTAGATGCAGATTCGAAGACAAAAATATTTTAAAAGTAGAAAATGACATCACAGTGCAACAAAATACTTTTCTGAGGTATATGGTCTTAAATACAGCTGCATACAAGCAGAAATGAAGTGCAGAAAAATGTACACAGAGACAAAAGTTGAAATGTCACCTTCGGTATCCCTCTGGGAAAAAGTCATTATTGCATCATTATGTTTTCCCTTAAAAAGAGGAGATAAACAAAAAACATAAAATTCAGATCATCTGAAGTTTGTCAATACTGACCAAGCCAAATGATGATGTAACTGAAGACATGTCTATAGGGAGGACATACTTTTCACACTTCCTAGTGCAACACAGCATTATGTCAATTAGGTACAGCCAAAGTAGTAAGTTCAAACAAATTTAATTGACATTTAACCCCTCCCGCTTACAATATTGAAATCTCTTTACATGATTCAGAATAACACACATTATATGTTAACCAAACATCTCTTAAAACAGACTTATCTTTATTTCTGCTTAGGAAAAAAGGAAAAAAAAAGTCACAAATTCTTCATTTGGATTTGTACTCCTTGAAAAAACAACTGCATTGATGTAGCTCTTTCAGGTAACTGAATGGTAGAAGCATGTTCTGGAGCCTGGGTGTGTGCTCCAGTCACACTCTTATTTCATATGCCAGAGAAACTGGGTGCCCCAAACCCCCAAACCAGAAGGGAAATCAGACCAGGTAAGAGGCACAACGTTTTCCAGCTTATCCCTGGCCTGTGAAACAGGGAGCTCAGCACAGTGAAGTGCCTGAGGGATGCCCCTACAGGCAAACAGAGATTCAGCCCTCCATAACCATAATTAAGATCAATTCCTCCACTGAAGAGAAAACTCTTTTGAGGTGTTAATGTACATGGTAACCTAGGACAGAAAGAGCAGTGCTGTTTACTGCACTCCTGGAAGCAAGAAGTCCCTTGAGAGAGTATAGCTATGGACTTGGAAAAGTACAAAATAACGCTTAGTTCACACGGTATTCAAGCAATAAATAATTAACATATTCTCCTGTTCCTAAAGATGTCTCATGTAACACCCCTGTGTTCCTTCATAGCATTTTGAAGGGCAGTGGCAAAGCAGCTGCCCCAGCACTTCCCTTGAATGTAAACACAGAGAAACTTGCTATTCTATGCAACTTTCACACTGCACTCATGTGTAGTAGCCAGGCATTTCACTTTGATGTAAAATGATGTGAAGGAGTTGGAGATGAGGAATGAAAATGGAACTAAGAAGTCATCATTTGGGCCCAATGGCTTCATTATAAAATCTTTTAAACTTTTTTGACAATGCTGATCAGCCTTGTTATTTTCAAAAGATGCTGTAGCATCTAAATGCTGCAGTCAACTTAGGGCTCCGTTGTGCCTGGTGAAAATGCTGAGTATGTGGCTCCTGTTACCACTTCAAGTTTTGAGAAGCTTTTTACTGAAATCATACAGTTTAAGAGTATTGTGTATGGATGGCAAAGACAGAATTCTAGAATTGCCGAATTCGATCCTGTATTTGTAACTGTCACATGATATGATGATGGGTGATGTGTTTCACATGCACTAATATCTTTCTATACTTCACAAAAATGGCATAGTTAATCACCACACTTCATTTCCACAAGTCATGTCAAAGCTGAGGAGCCCAAGATGTTTACTGCTATCCTTCAACTAAGGTCTGCATCTTCAGAAATCCACATCTCCCCTTCAGTAGCTGCAGTTTTCGAGAGTCAAGTGTAACTTTGCAGTGAAGCCATTAGCATCCTTCCAGGATGCATCCTCCTAGTAAGGAGCTGCCAATGGTGTCAGGACAGATGAGTCCTGGCCCTCCTGAGCCTGTAACTGGAGCAGAAGATCCCCATAGTCCCACAGAAGGGAACCTCCTTCTTCAGTGATACAACCCAAAGCAAATACACAGGGCAACGGATGCTGTGAGCTGCGTGCATGCAAGAAACTGTATTGCCCCGGGGAGAGGCACAGAGATTTAGTAGGGTAAGTAGAGTTTAAGCAGCAGGCAAGTGCTGATGCTATTTCCACGCTGCTGGCAGTCCCATAATTTCAGAGCACTTCTCTCAGCCTGAATTCATTACCGGCTGAGGAATTACATGCCCAGGTTGTGTATCTTGTATAATTCAGTGGGAAGAGAAACAGTGGGGAAAGAACAAATACAGTTCCCCTCTTCTACACATTATTTAGCTCACTCAATGGTGACGTGCTCTTTGTTTCAGGGGTGCTGCTATATACTCTGACTAAGCCATCAGGTCTCGGTATCATGTTTAAATTGTAGGCAGAAATTCTACTATTTCTGGAAAACAATGGGAAAACACAGGATCATGGAGGCTACTGCTTATTAGAGAATTAAAATATTATAATAGCGTAATCCTTTAATTAGGTATCATCAAGTTGAGTTCACTTTCCATTTGTGCAACTACATATTTTAATCCTAAACTGAAATAAACATTTTATGATGTTAAGTCTGTGTTTTTAATAACATTGCAAATTCCTTTGTATAGGCTACCTATGCATTGTGGGCCTGAAGCACACTAAAGGTTTTTTTTCATAAAATTAGATTTACACACATAAATCTGGTTGTTCTTAACTTTTCAGCAACTGAATGTGCAGTTGTATCACACAACAGAGTACTAATTTTCCCTTGCTTTCGGGAAAGATAAGCTACACCGGGAAAAAATAAGTCTAAGCTACAGATGAAATTTTTCCAAACATAATAAGGATGGGTCTCCACAACCCCTATAGCCATCTGCCAAACCCTGCCACTTCAACTAAAGGAATAGACATTGGTGTATCATAACAGCTACTATAGTCTGTACAGACAAGACACTTAAAGATTACTTCTCCAAACTCAGGAGGCACTAAAGTTTCTCTAAGAAATGGATAGAAAAGATGAAAAGCATTAGGTTAAGATAATTTTCTCTGTTCTCATCCTGATGGGTGGCAAAGATGGTTTCACTACAGGTGTCATGATGCATTTCATTCAGGAAGAAAGCAAGAAAGGATGATTTTAGCCTGAATCATTAAATGTTTTCTAAGTTGACACTAACTGAAAATAAGGCTTTATATATAGGTTTTGATTTTTAGGTTGCTTTGACTATCTTCATATGAGCACAAGGTGTACATTATGAAATGTTAACGTTTGCATTCAAGTATCCATTCTATGCTCATCAAACCAAAATTCATTAATTTCTGCCAGAAACTCTGAATTTGAAGTAACGGCATCCCAGGACTGCAAGAACCTTCTGCAGTGCCTCTCCTGGCACTGGGGCAAATAGTATAACTTACTTTTTCTCCCAGAGTCCTTACAAAAGGCTAACACATAATAAATATCACAGCATACTTTCCTGTAATGATTAAGAAGGAGGATGGCAGAAAGAAGAAATCTGAGTGTCAGGTAACCAAGGTTGCTAACATCCCTGTTTTTAGCTCTACCTTACCATGATCAAGCAGAAGTAAGATTTTTGCCTACTGAGAGTTACAACAGATTGCCTGCCTTTGGTCTGTGGTGTGTAAGGGTAAATAGAAGTGACAGATGCTGTACACTTCAGAGAAAGAAGGGGTAAAAAACCTGATTTGTTTTGAACACACTCAATACACTTCAGAGGTTCCCTATTTTCATCCTAATATGTAGTTGCCTACACAGCTATGGCTGTGTTTATTTACAGTAGCTGCACACAGAGGAACAAGAAAATTGTAAAGGATTACTATTACAATTACAGGACTGATTTTTCCACGAACCAAAGTGAGTCTTGAAGAGCACAGCTATTCTTGTAAAAGGCCATTATAAAAAAGACAAACCTAGGTGGTCTCTTGAAGCATTAAAAGGAAAATATTTATCCTTGTGCTTGCATATGGAACAGAGAAAACACAGAGTCCTGAGGGCTTTTTTAAAGCAGTAAATAAAACTGATGGCATATTTTCATCACTCTAAAGCTTTCATTAGGAGTAAGCACTTAAGGTTTTGATGGGAATTTTACTTAAAATGATCAAGTTGCTATGAGTGAGTCTGCATGGTATGCTTTACCTCAAGAGGTCTCCTAAGGTAAGTGTCTGAGTCATACTGATGGGAAGAAAAAAGAGGGATTCTTAAAGCACAATGACAAGAAAGTTCATTGGCAGTGCAGAGCTGCTGTAATGACAGTAAATGAAGTAACTTCAAGCCTGGAAGGAGAAGCTTTTGCTGAAACCTTGCAGATATGATTTTCTCCTGTGGCTGAAGCCTAGCAAGGTGGTGGCAGTAAGAGGTGGCTCTGGCTCTCTGAGCCTGGATGCCAGCTTTGATGGCCTTGAACACAACGGTGCGAACCCACCACATGCTGATCTGCCTTGATACACTACAGAGCTTGTCAAATGTTGGATACACTGTTAGCAAAGCCACTTGCTCTCCAGCCTGAGTAGAAGGACGGGTATGGACACGCAATACTGAGGAGCCCCTTGGCTCCTTTTCACATACAGGGATGTGATCCCGAGCTGGCAGAATCATTCATTTGCACATCTCCGTTACTGCGCAACTTCTGATGCATTTTCTGCAATCTCTCACCTACTAAAACATGACAGTAAGATCAAGGTGTGTCTGATTTACCGTTGACTAATTCCTAGGGGGAAAAACAAATTACTTGTAATTTCTGCTGCTATAAATAGCCATGCAGTGGCAAACCTCAATGGACTGCAGCAAAGCAATGGCTACACAGGCACTACACTAGCGTACTTTTTGCCATCAAATACAGCAACAAAGCATTTATGATTTACTTTAGATGTCCACAAAAAAAAGTCCAGGTGCAGTCATTGCTGTGATTAAAGCAACTACCTGGATTTTTATTCTTCCACTGTTCTGAATTATTTAAGTAACGACTGTCATAGCTGACTCACAATGTTGCTTGACAATTAGATGTAGTATTTTCTATGTTTTTGTCTCAAGACAGAAAAAAGTTAAACCCACCGCTAACTGTGAAAGAATTTCTGAAAAAAAAAAACAAATGGGTTATGGCCACTTTGCCATCCTGAACCTGTGAGTAAGGCAGTGGTCAGAATAAGATGCACTTGCTTTCATGGAAATAATCTTTTTGTGGGTGCTGATTCTGAAGCTGAACGAGGGCACTAAGGGAAAGTGTGGTGCCCACTAAGGGGAGCTCAGTCCTTGACTGACATTCCTGCTTGAGAAAAAGTGCAGTTAAAGGGAAATAAATGATCAACTGTAGAGAAAATTAATCTTAGGGAAAGTCAAAGAATCTCAAGATAGAAACAGGGACTGAAATATAGGATGGTTAGAGAAAGAGGAGTAATAGTATTGCTAAAATTGAATGTAATTCCCTAAGATACATGTGGTTTGAATCTTTGTAAGTGGGAATATCTTACTCCATCTCTTCTGTGTTTCTGCGGCAGAATAAACAGTGAGATCCCTGATCCTTATCATTGTTAATTGGTATAGCTCCATGGAGAGAAGCATAATTTTGACTATATCTGTTGGGCCACGAGACAGAGAAAAATCCCCTTTTCCCCATTCCACAGAATCCATCAGTTCCTCCCCTGAGGCAATCTCTATCCTCAGCAGTACAGTTCCTCTACTCATTCTTTTTATCTTTCATTTGCTAACTTTGCTAGAAACTGGTGCAAAGGAGATTCTGAGGGGTAACTAACAGGCAAAACATCAGAAGCAAGCTTTGTCAAAATACACATTTTTCAAAGTCAGTGTGGCTGGTTTACTTTTAAATACCTCTTAAATATTTTATATAGATACCTAGAAGAACCATTTATTAATTATATTTTCATAATTATAGTTACTAAAGACTGTCTTCCTTTATCAGGCAAAATTCTGAGTTTCAGAGGAATTCTGCTAGAATGAGATGTACCACATTTGTCTTTTATTGTGCAATAATGAAGGCAACAAAATACAGAAAGCCTATAATGAAACATTACACAAAAAGGACAGAGACCTTAAGGTGACACAACAGGAAAAATATAATAAACCATGTGTCATGCTGCTGCAGCTGTTTCATCTCTTACCAATTTTCACAGTCTATAAAATCTTGGAAAGCACCAGATGTTTAGGGGAAGCTGTCCCACTCTCCCTAGCTTTGAAAGTAGATGCAAGATTTATTAGTGCTATATAAATGTGATTTCAGTCCTGACTTTTATATTTATAAACTAGGTGGAACATGTAACACATCCTGTTGTCAGAGAGCCCATTTACTTTCCTCTGCTCCTCCTCACTTGCAGATCTTGGGTGTTGCTGGACAATTATAGTAACTACAGAACAATACCAGAACATGGAGTCTAAACCACAGTATTTCCTTGTTTACTGACAAACACATCTGAGAGGTTTTTTTTCCTAATATCAACTTTTGCCAAAACAACCTTGCAATACACAGATTATGAGCTAAGCAATACTATCGTGTTGCAAATGAATATGCACTAACATTTGGGATTCTTGCCTACGCAGAGACTGTTAGTGCACAAAATTATCCTTCTTTTTTTGTTTGTTTTTTTTTTCCTAGTGCATGGTTCCTAGTATCGGAACAGGGATCAAAACTACTCATGCATAATTTCCAATCTTTCATAGCTCAGCGGTGCTGTAAAGTGCTGCCGTTCGTTTTAATTCAGTGAGTAGAAGTTTTGTTGTGTTTGGTACTAAGGGAATTGCATGTGTTATCAGAAAGCCTCTGACAGCTGTCAGAAACAGAGACAACTTGCTGCATTTCCGTCTTTCATAAAGGAAGGACTAAGGACCCTCATCCTCAGCAAAGCTGTCAGAGGCCTCAAAAATGGGATAAAACAGAATACCTTTTCCAAACACAGGAAAATCTCTGTCTCTCCTTCTCTATTCCGTTCCCCATCAAGTTGCAGAGGGGAAGCTGTATAGGTAGAAGAAAGAGGAGATGTATCTTGATATATTTGTTCTTTTTACCGCCTTGTCATCACTGACCTGAAGGGATAATTGCACAGCAGCCTATTTTCCTTTAAGGAAGCACACAGTGTATTACATAGTATTTAATAAATTAGCACTATGTTTTAACATAATGTACAAGCTTTCACGCAGTTTTTCTTTTCTGAGAGCAGGAACAATCAAAATCTGAAAGACATTGATGAAGACAAGGACTTTGCATCAAAGACTCAGTCTGAATCTGTAAGCACTTCCACACATTCCACCACACACCTCACTCTGCCCAGCACTCTTACTGAATTTAAAGCACCAGAAAAGGAAATCTTCTCTTCAGACCTGAAATCTTACCTTCTACCTTTTGATTTGAATAGGTGCTGCCTTAAAAGCTCTGTTATTTATTTTAGTTAAATTTTTTTCTTTTCTTTTTTT
Organism: Chlamydotis macqueenii; assembly: GCF_036417535.1. Taxonomy (NCBI): domain Eukaryota; kingdom Metazoa; phylum Chordata; class Aves; order Otidiformes; family Otididae; genus Chlamydotis; species Chlamydotis macqueenii. Next base: position 161,211,858 of record NC_141556.1, read on the forward strand.
TTTTCTAAAAGCCAACATTATTTTCTTTGATCAGAATTAGTGACAATTTAGATCTTTTTTTTACTGTTTAGTGACAAAGGGAAAGTACCTTAGGTAATGTCTTTAACAGGTTAGCATTGTTTTCCCACTGGTTTCTAATTAGCTTTCTGATGATGAACTGATTCTTCTTTTCACACCAGTAATTCTATAGGTATCCCTCCATACAGCACTGTCTCCGAAGTCAGCTCCTTTAAGCAGTATAAGGGACTGAGAAGGCATGTTTATTTGCATCATTTGTTTATTATTGTTGTTTGCATTTTTGGCTGAGGCTATTTTTATAGCACACTCAATGCTGTTTTTCACTTTTCATACTCTGATTCATTTTTCATCCTGTTTTCTTCTCCCTATTCATCTTGCACCACCTCTGTGCTGAGTAAAGCGAAGATCTGTGAATGAGTCAGAGTCAAATTTTCAAAGTCACATTGGTCACTGGGGTTTGAAATTAAGCAAAATGAGACTGCTCATATTTTGTCTTTCCAAAAGTAGAAAATAAGATTTCCCATCTTTAGTTGCAATAAAGAGAGCTTTATCTTACTTTTTCCAGCAGCTGCCTTTATTTTCCTGAAATCCAGTCTAGGCTATGATGCTTATTAGTGACTGGTGTAACTAGCTGTTTCTGTTCTTTCTATATTATCATCAGCCTTGTCTAATTCCTCATCCTACCCTGTTTATCATCAAAAGCATCTCAAAGCTCTTCTTTCTTGTTAAATGTTACTCTTCTGGGAGTTTTATTTGCTATAGGGTATCTGAATGGCTGTTTCAAGGAGATTTCTTTCTTGTTTTTTTGTAGTTTACTTGAGTGAAGAATTATGTGAACAAAACTGTAATAGCAGTTTTCCTTAAATACATATTCCGTGCTCCATTTTAACATTTTGGTTGCATGTTTGGTACTTTCTATTCAGCACACTGAAAGGAATACATTAACATATTTTAATCAAGAACAATGAATTAATAATTTCCCATGTATGTAACTTTTTAAAGCTTTTTGCCTATATACTGCCAGAATTAAGAACAGCAGCTGTTATGATTTATGTTGACTGGATGTTATACAATGCTATTATCTTCTCAGTCTGCAAGAGCCTAGTTTTCAGTTGTAATACATACTATTTCTGCCATGTTAAGCTTGTTATCAAATCCTCAACCAAAGCTTTCTCAACATTTCACTTATCATGTAATAATTCAGCTCAGAAGCTGTAACACCACACCATTCCTTTTGAAATATGAAATACGAAATGTGACTGGCTTGGGGTGGGAAGAAAAATTTCTTACTGCAAGCCAATAAGGTCAATTAGAAAGTGAGGTGCATTTGCAGTTGCTTTGTTACGAATATTGGCCAACAATGTCTTCTAACCTCACAAAACTCTACAGATGTTTGCTATTACCAGTATTTCCTTCCGCTAATATTTAAACTCTTCTTACCTATGAACAGATTCCACTCAGTATCCAAATCAGCCTGATTTGCTAGGCAACCCTTCATTACATTGAGGCAATAGTTGTTGCAAGGTTTCACAGTGGGAAGTCCTCTGCAGTAAGGGCAGTACAACATCTTCATTAACGCCCGGATGCACCCTGGGGTGGGACTGACCTGCAGAGTTTAAGGAGGGGAAAGAAAAAGAAAAAGGAGGAAATCAATCTCCTGTTCTGTGAATTTCGGGATTGCTGAGATTATGCCTCTCAAGCAACAAGTGTAGAAGGGGCAATTTGTGAAAAGAGCTCAACCCTTAATAACACCCTCCTATAAGACTAATTGATTCCTGCCAATTATCTTCATTTCGCACAGCCAGCGATTTTCAGGAATGCAAAAATCAACACTCACTGATGGCAGTGCTTACCTCCCCAGCCCTCCCGCACAAAGTCTACTGGAAAGCAAAGGAAAAACATCCAGGGAATCAGCTGGACAGCAACTGACTGATCCTAACATGGAGGATCCCGAGGAGAACCTACACTCTTCCTACTCAATCTAGAATTGTCAGTCACACTGTCACTGGATCAGATTCTCCTCTTTATTAAAGCACAGTAAATCCAGGATAATCTTAATGATTTCTATATAATTATTCAGAACTGCACCATGACAAAGGGATATCATTCTCTTTTCAGATAAAAATATTCTTTTATCTTCTGAGACAATTTCATAAAGAGATCAGACAAAGAGGGGTTTTTTTTTTGTGACAAAAAGCATTGTGTGCATGACAAAAGCATTACAGACAACAGTCTCATCCATTTCAATTTACATATCGGCACGGCACAACGTGGCTGCACACAGTGAACTTAAAACAGCCAACAGAGTCAATGGAAAGATACCCAATGAGTTTAGTCAAAGTCGTTAACACTGGACACGGCTGACAGAAGAAAGTGGTGTGCAGATACAAGTTTTTAGTGGTATGTGTTACAGGTGGCACTAGAAGGGTATGGGTTTCCTGGAGAAGGAGCATGGAGGTTAGGGAAAGGATTTAGCACAAGGCTTTTCCATTATTTCTAATGATTCTTCACCTCATCTTTTTCAGTCACCAAAATGCTGGGCATCTATTCAGCCCTCCATGTTCAATTGAGAGAAACAGGTCCTTTTTGGATCATTTCTTTATTCCACCTCTTGAAGGGCAGGATAAATCATCTTCTGGAGGACATCCACCGAATCCTCCATATCTAAATTTAAACTGCACAAATTGGTCGCATTTGACAATCATAGGAAGTCCCTTGGGTAAATATTATCACCCTCTCATTTCCATATTTAATTGTTTAATCTCATACTTTTAAAATTGTATGCACCACTTCAATGTACATTTTCAGGCCAGAAATTCTGTCTTGCATTAAAAGTGCACGTTAGGCACTACTTGCAATAGCATCTTGTCATGGTGCAGTGGAGCATAAGCTTCTCATGCTGTAGTGACAATCTCAAGGAATGACAAAGAGCTACAGGTTCCCCAGTGATTTCACAATTCCTAGACAGGAGAGTGCAAAGCAATGGCACTCCTTTCACTCATTCTATTAGTTTATGAATAAATGCAACACTTCTAATATGAATTTGAAGGGATTAAACTGTTTTTCTATATTCATGCTAACTTGTGCTGAAAGCATGGATCTGACTTTGCCCTATAACCGTACATGCTAAGCTGACTGATGTGGTTTGTATTGTCAGGATTGTACTAAAATGGCACTTCTTTTCCTCTTTTTCTGGAATTCTTTCTCTCTTTTTGATAATAAATCACCGATTCTTAGAAAACTATGTAGAACCTACTCTTTAAAGTGGATATTTTTACATGAAAATGGCTCTGTTAAGAGTTATAGCAGATGCTTCTGAGTATGCTCAGGGGTGATTTTTGCCTCTTTTTTTCCTAGGGAAATGCACTTTACAAGCACAACACCTTGTATGAAGGTATATATATATATATCTATCTATCTCCATCTTTTTCCAATAGCTTTTGAACCATCAGCCAATTTCAATCAAATCTGACTGAGGACTTCAAGTCTCAGTAGATTAAGATCCTATAAGTTTTTTGAAAACAGACAGCTGGGAGAAAGAAAAAAGATAGGCTCTATTACTACCTTTATTGAGGAAAAGGCTCAAGCATGAGGTCAGTTCCTCACAGATATCAAAGAATGCACGTGGAGGAATGATGCTATGAATGACCCATGGGTTAAAAAAGCACCAGAGGGAACTTTCACCTTATTAAACAGCAGAAAAAACAAATGCAAGGAAAGCTGGACTTCATTATTTCCACTGCTCTGAACTAATTTTTAGAGTCACTTATCCAACTGTTTTATCATTATACTTCCAAACCTAGAACATGCCCATTTTGACAAAAAGCTTAGTACCAAAAGTAGGATGTAAGAAGGATACATATATTTATGGTCAACAATGGAATCCTCAAAATTACTTTGTAATTGCTGCTTAAAGATAGAGATATTTCTATCTGTGGGCACTGAGAGTTTTATCAGCAACGTCACTTTCATGCTTAAAATTATGTTTCTTCCCAGGCCCAGAAGTCTTGTCAATGCAAAGTTGTCAGCAGCTGACTGACCCCTAAGATCAGCTGGAACCCACATGTTCTCCCATCTGCACCTTCCCAAGCCCACTTTGGAACCTGTGCTGACAGTACATACACCTATAGGATCTTGACCGTGCACAAAAACTTCCTGGGAATTTCATTCTTGAAGAGCATAGCCAGAGAAGAGATAACAGTCCCTGTCTTTATATTATATTTATATAAATCAAATATCATAAATACTTATGTGAGTCTTATTTTGTCACAAGTGTAGTCTGAGAGGTAACTAGCTATCACGTCTTTCTCTGCCAGAGGTACAGATAATATCCTCAACCTGCAAGGACAGGACTCTATTGGCCAGTTAGAATATCTATTTACACTGGCCCAGTGAATCTTAACTTCTTGTGCCATTACAGAACAGCTTTGATCAGAGTACTCCCAGACACAGTCCACCATGAACTAGTCAGGATAAGTTCTTACCACTCAAAAAGAATGAGCAGGACCCAGGTGTCTCATATCTTCTCTGAACGTTTTAATATCTTTCATACAAATTGGTGGCATCATCATAGAATAGAATCATAGAATCATAGTTGCAACTAGTCACAGAATCACAGAATCATTTAGGTTGGAAAAGACGCTTAAGATCATCGAGTCCAAACGTTAACCTAACACTACCAAGTCTACCACTAAACCATGTCCCTAAGTGCCACATCTACATATCCTTTAAACACCTCCAGGGATGGTGACTCCACTGCCTGCCTGGGCAGCCTGTTCCAATGCTTCTGGTGAAGAAATTTTTCCTAACATCCTATCTAAAACTCCCTTGGCATAAATTGAAGCCATTTCCTCTCATCCTATCACTTGTTCCTTGGGAGAAGAGATTGACACCTACCTCACTACAACCTCCTTTCAGGCAGTTGTAGAGAGCAATAAGGTCTCCCCTGAGCCTCCTTTTCTCCAGACTAAAAAATCCCAGTTCCCTCAGCCACTCCTCATGAGACTTGCTCTTCAGACTCTTCAGCAGCTTTATTGCTCTTCTCCGGACATGCTCTAGCATCTCAATGTCTTTCTCGTAGTGAGGAGCCCCAAACTGAACGCAGTATTCGAGGTGTGGCCTCACCAGTGTCAAGTACAGGGGGACGATCACTTCCCTACTTGTGCTGACCACACCATTTCTGATAGAAGCCAGGATGCCATTGGCCTTCTTGGCCACCTGGGCACACTGCTGACTCAAGTGCTGCTGCGACTCAAGTGCAGGACCCAGCAACTGGACTTGTTAAACATCATACAGTTAGCCTCGACCCATCGATCCAACCTGTCCAGATCCCTCTGTAGAGCCTTCCTACTCTCAAGCAGATCGTCACTCCTGCCCAACTGGGTGTCATCTGCAAACTTACTGAGGGTGCCCTTGATCCCCTCATCAACAGCATTTTCCAAGAAAGGAAGGTGCCTTCCTTTTGTTTAGAAAGAGAAGTAATTGAGTTTTTAAGATAAGAGGCCAAGCTGTGTCTCCAAGCAGAAAGGAGATGGAGAAAGTTTCTACAGAAGCCTCTGACATATCTATACCAGCCTCTGGCAAAAACCAACACAAGCAGCTTCTTGCTGATCAAGCTGGATGTTGCAGACCTGTTTCAGAAGATGCTATACTGGTGAAATAAAATATGAGCACACATCAGTTACTGTCTCTGAGGTCAAGTGGCAGTGACTTGCTTTCATTCGCATTGCTTAGTGCTGTCACCTTCTGCTCCAAGCTGGTCACATCTCATACTAGTATGTATTATTCGACACAACTCCTCTGGGTCCCACCTGGTGCCTGAGTGACTAAAATACATAATAATTCAGCTCAAAGTGTTTAGAATAATAGAAGGCAGTACTGCAGGCAATAGGAGTAAAAGGAAGTTAAATATAATGTTGCATGTTTTGAAGTGAAGCAGGAGATTATGTTTGATAGTGCTTAGACTACACTTGGGTTAGTGTTGGAAAGAAGGGAAGGGACCAAAACAAACCAGATGGAGAGGTCCAAAACACATCCAGGAAGAGGGCTAACAATTAAGCTGTGACCTGAGCACACAATAAGTCCCATTCTCAAGCTTGCTTTCTATTCCTCTGTCACTTAGCAGTACCAATAAACCTTTAGATGACCAGCCCTTCCCACTTGTGACACAGGGAAATATTAAAGTAACTCAGCTACTTTGGAAATTTGAAGGCTAAAAGTTAAATGCTATGTTACAGCAGTTAAGTGCCTTTGTGAATCTAGCCTTCAGCGAGCAGCCAAGTTTCGGTTCTGAGGTTCAGCTGTTTTTTTCTGTACCTTTATTTTCAAAGAATAGTCAGATCTTTTTCCTCTCTCAACAACAGCTGAAGTATCTTTAACACAAAAAAAAAATCGAATTTTGCTCTAACATTCTGAAATGTTGGTAAAAAAAAACAAATAGAAAAAATATTCAGCTTAGAGTATACTTCAGAAAGCTATGAACATGTGAAATCTGGAGATTATCACAGAAAGTTGTTTTACAACCACTTATAACTGGCTTGCTACATCTTGCTGCTGGCAAATTCTGTGAAAGGTATTTTCAAAGCCCATGTTTCATTCCAATCTTAAAAAAAAATAGAGTCTCCCACACCTAATAATACTTTTCTGAAGAGCAGTCAAAAGGCAGATATTAATTTCATTCAGAAGTATTTAAAACCTCCATTTGCTGAGGAGAGATATTCCTTAGCTCAGGAGTTTCAACAATTTTTCTGTAACTAATATTTGTGGATGGATATGGCTTGTTTTTTTTTTTTCTTTTTTGTCTTTCACAATACTTTACAATTGGCTCTATGCTAACTGCAGCAAAGAAATTTGCATAGACTTCAAAGTTTAGAAATAACTAGTCCTTATGTAAATCATATATTATAAACCAGATCGCACTGAATGACATAACTGGGGAAACTACTATAGAGGAGTCACTAATTATATCACGCTGTCTCCCTAACTGACTAGGACATCTTCGTTTTATATAAGCGTATGTGGAGTGCAGCGCATCAGAAGAGTGCCTTTCTGAGCTTTGATTGAGCCTAGTAGCTGCAGGACATGTTCCATTACTGCATTTTATAACATTTTCTGACAGCTTCAGCTTTACCTAAATGTATGTTTTTGCATACATGCAAAAAAAAGCAAGAAGCATGATTCTTAAGGGTTTAATTACCGAACACTTGTTTTCCCACTCAGAAACTCTAGGAGGAATATTATTTCATCTAGAAGACAGATTTTGCAATAGTGGACTTGCAAATATAAATAATTGAGAACTTCTTTGGGTAAAAGCCATTAAATTGTACTTTTTTTTTGTAACACTGCATTTGTAAAGGCTACTTTGTTATGTATTTGACCTGTTTTTATAATCAAAAGCCTTGGCTTTGTCAGGTACTCAAACATAAATCTTTTTTTCTGATACAAAAAAAAAATCAGACAAACTGATTAAACTGGTCACCTTTAGAAGGATCAAAAGCACTGACATGCAGTTTCTCTGCTTGTATTTACAGGAGATTTCTTACTGAAGTAGTTGGTATATGTTGTCTGGTAATAAAGTAGAGGCATTCTTCCAAAGTAATTTGAAGGTACCTAAACTCACAGCATAAGGCCATACTTAAGTCCAGATCCTGTAATTTCTTGGCATATAATAAAATCTGTCAAATATGAGCAAAATGAACCAAAACGGAGTGCCACCCCAGGTACCACAACAGGCCACACAACTCCTTCCCACATTTCCTATGCAGCCAAAGGAAATTCATTTGGAATCACACGGAGTCACTCCTCAGCATGAAGACCTTCGAGGGAAACTGTCAGGACAATCTAGTCAATTTCTAGCCAACTGGCCCAGGAAGCTTCTGCACCAGAAGAACCCATAGTCTGGGAAGGAGAAGAGGATTGCATTTTATTTCTCACAAGGTTTATCAATGCATTAACAACCAGGCTGCTGGATAAAAAGGGGAAACTTCTACTTCCTTCCCATTTGGTGTTCAAGATTAGGTATCAAATGCTTTGTCTTATACAAGAGGGTGAGGTATATTCCTGCAATTGTATGTAAATGGTCCATAATTTGAGAGAGTTTTGAAATTAATCCCTGTCTTTATCACTTGTATGCTGATTAAAACATCCATCTCCCTACCAGCAAGCTGGTGTTGTGTATCCTGCACAGGCATGATGCAGCACTGACATCCTTACGTCACTTTTTGGATATCTGTGTAGTCCATCTACAACTTAATGATGGAAAAATGAGCCAAGTTTCCCAATTTTGTTCATAGCGCAGTTATCTCAAGAGTTTCAAACAGGACTAGGGCAATAATAAAAAAATGTTTACGTATGTGGCCAGGTAAGAGTTTGTTCTTGAATACATTGGCATGTCTTGACCAACTCCAAGAGAAATGCAGACTCCACTAAGAGTAGCAGTCCCTCCATGTTCTTCAACCAAAAATTTAATATATCTGTGGACAACACCATAGCCCAATTCTAGCACTTCCTGTCCAAAAACCTCTACAGTATAATTGTAGCATTTCCATCCAAAATTATATTTAAAATCAAATGGGACATAAGGATTAGAAGTGCATGCTTGTGATTTCAAGAGAGAAGGAAGAAGAAAAACTTCGAATTAAGAATTGCTGATTTTTGCATTCAGCCTGATAGAACTGAGGAAACTTTTTCTAAGCACAAAAGCATTGTTTCTGAACTATGAAATGGGTGTAAATCCTTAGTAACAGTGATGTAACTGGGGTCAGACAGAGATGTATCACAAAGTACACTTTACAGGGTACACAGGATTGCTGCAAACCTTTGGATCACCCATCCTAAGAGCTACAGATCCTTTTTCCTTGTCTTTCACCTTTAATTAACTTACATCAGTACAAAGACTAAATGCCAGTCCCGCCACTCACTACTTTTCATCATATATCTTTGACACTATCTTCTCAACACGTTACAGTTACTCCTTATTGATTTTTGTTGTTGTTTTTTTTTTGTTTTTAATACTGGCAAAAGTGTTAAAGCTTAGCTGGCATTCATGTTTTTCTTCCTTTTGCTCTTTCTTTTCTTCAAACAAGATTTGCTCACAGTTGGATCCAAGTGATTAATTTTCCTGCTTGTCCATATTTTGGCTATTTTCATGAAAACTGTGTTACTGCTGATTTCGTTTAATAACCTAGATATCAAGCAAGTTATTTTCAGCAGGTTTCAGCTGAAAATATGTCTGTGTGCATCTAATTAGAACTACACAGAAATATTCATAAGGTATATGAATGCTTTATTGAAATAGTTCTCATTATTTCAGTCTGACTTTTAGATGCTAAGATCGCAGTTCACTGCTTCCGTAGCACAATATGATATAAAAATGGAAATACTGCATCAGCCACACTCAATTGGGAATTTATGTTGTAGAAGGTCAATTTGAGAATACTTACATCAAGCAAAAGTCTAGTCTAATACCAACGTCCTAAAGATAAAAATAGCTATATTTTTAACAATTCATAGCATCCCAGATGACTGAAAGGTAGAAGACCTGGTTTGAGTACTAAAGCTTTGTACTAGTGTCTTTGACATTGTGCTTGAGTTACACCAAAATAAAAGTAAAACACTACAGCCAGTTAAACAGCTGCGAGATTCCATAATTCTAGGATAGTATATATTGAAAATACAGTGAGTTAAAACATGCTAAATTTAATTTTAATATTTTCATGTACAATAAAGTATTTTTCTAGAAAACAATGTATAGTTCAATATGCTCATTAAATTATTATAAACAATTTTGGGACAATATAGTTGAACCCTAGAAAAGTTTTATAATGTAAAAAAGAAATTACACATTTACTATCTATCTGATACAAACTGTGCAGCATAAAGCACTCATCCTACTGCTCAGTTCTCCACAGAGGAATAATCTCTTTTTTTTTTTTCTAAAAGAACAGCAATATTTAGCCATTGTTCTTGTTCAACTGAGAGGTCCTTTTCCATTATCTATGATTTTGAAATTGTGAGAAATATGGCAACTGGATTTCTAAAACCTATTAAAAGTTGAAGCATTTTTCATTCTTATTTGGTCATCTCAGTATGTCTATAATTGTGTTCCAGTACGTGTATAGTTCTGGAAGGTGGAAAATATTGCTCCTCCATTTTACAGATGGAAAAAAAAAAAGAAACAAGCAACTTTTAAAGGTATTTAGATGGATAAACCCCTAAATGCTATGCATTGGAATTTTTCAACACTGCTCATAAGTATCACTCTCATCTGCGATTTGCCTAAGTTACCATAACATCTAATTCTGAACTGGCTATAGGAAAATAAGGACTGGAAGTCTCTAAGCGATTACATCAGGAGGTTGTACATCAAATAATAAATCATTGTTGGAGAGATGAATTGTGGAATTTCACAAATTTCCCACAGAAGTCAAGGGCAAAAAAACACAAGGACAAAATGTTCAGATGTTTACTTCAGTGAGACTGAATCTCTATTTAGAGAGGAAAAGAATAGCTTCTCCTATTTTTAGGAAACTAGGAAAATTACTTATCAGATTATCCAAATACAGAAAATTCGAATTTAGAAAACCACTTGAAAGCTACAGTCACAAGGATATTTTTGTAAGGCTATTTTTTTAAACTCTTGAAACACTTCTGAGTGATAATTTAAAGCAATTTTTTTTTAATACAACTTCAGTTTTTACAAAATAAAATGTTTAAATGCTCAGATGTAAATATTAAAATGTTCTTAAATCTCATTTTACCTGTGAGAAGCATAATCAATTTCAAGCAAACTGAGTGGAAAAATGCTGTTTGATTACAAATATGTTTACACAATAATTTCTTAGACTGAAATAGTGCAAGCTGAGAAAATACTCCAGGATATGGGGGTTTATGTCCCATTAGATATTATTGAGCTGAAAAATCTGTCCTGCAAATTTTCTGGGAAAAAAACTTATTTTTCTCATCTGTTGTTAGAGTAAGCCCACCTTAAATAGAAGTTGAGGTAAGGATTCTATCTGTTATTTTCACAGCATTTCAAGGGCAAAGCTAAGGTGAAAAATCTTTGAAATAATTTCTTCCTTCCACTCCCAGGAGATGAGAAGTTTTCTGTTACACGGAAGAAAGGAAAGAATCTCACCGCTGTTAGGCTTTTCAAATCCCACCATCTCTTCTGGAGCATAAACTTAAAGATACTCCCATAACAAAAAGTAGTTCCTCTGGTTTCTTCCCAGAGAAAAACTGGATCCCACTGCATCTCACTTAAAAGAGAGTGTGCTCATTTCTTCCAGCTTTGTGTAGAAATGTCTACAGCCTTCATGAGATAAGAGTGCCTTAGTTTAAGAGGACAGCATGTGCTAAATTCTCCAAGGCTGAAAATAGAATAGATGTAACTATAAGTTACAGGGTCAGAAAACTCCCTGAAAGTGGCTACCTCAAATAATTTGAGGAGCAAAAAGGAAAATCCATAAAGTCCAGCATTTTAGAAGAGGTTCTTAGTATGATTTGCCTGACGAGACACGGATATCAAAATCTGACCTATACTCCCTTACAATACAGATTCACTTCAATCTAGAAACAGGCATCAAAAATAAGTGATTATTACTCTCTCTTGTGGTGCTATAATGACTAATCCACGTGCAAATATCTTCATGTGTCTGTTTAAAGTTAAGCAAGAAGAATCCATTGTTTTTTTCCAACTAGAGAAGCAGGAGGATGCTACTGAGGAATGATGTACAGCTGCCTTGTAGAACAGTGAGAGGAACAGCCAGGTTGAAACAGGCACTAAGAAAGGATGGTGAGGAAAAAAAATGCTAAACTAGGCTCTGCAGAATCAAGCAAAAGTGGCTTTGTGCTTACTGGGAGGAAAAAAATGTTGCAGAGAAGTAGGTTAAGTATTGACCAGGTACAAATCAGAAATAGAAGGGGAGGCCTTGATAATCTGGAAATCAAACCCCCAGATAAGCAGGAGGGAAACCTCTGAGAAAGGTTTGAGACAGAAAAAGAGAAGAGCTGCCACAGTAGGAGATAATAATCAAATGGAGCAGTTAGGCATGGTGTGCAGCGGTATCTGGATACGAAAGTCATGTGAAGAATAGTGAAAGTCAGTCCTACTTACAACAGCCAAGAAGCTTGAAATGCAGACTACACACTTGAGAGCAGTCTTGCTGACTGCCTGCCTATGATTCACAGTGCAAAACAGAAAAGCACTTGAGAAGAAAATAGAGAAAGAAAGCAGCAAAACTGTTCTGATCACTTGTAAGTACTCACAACTATTCACAAGCAAACCTTGTTCACTGTTCACTGACCTGTGAATTGTTTTACTGACTTAAAAAGGGCATGAAGCTCAGAGTGGTGCAGAGGGCTGTGGCGTGTCTTAGTTGTGCGGTGTCAGCAAGAACACCCTAGCCCTGATGAGAAAGAAATAAATGCATGCATAATATTGGCAGTCTTGGTCAATGATAAGTTATGCAATAATTTGAGGTGACAAGTGACAACAGATTGTCCCAACATGTTCCAGCTCCTTCCTGCTCTAAGAATTATGGACAGAGTCAGTTTATAATAAGATGATCACTATCTGAATCACAGTAGCAATTTCCTATACATAGCAAATAAGGCTATACAGATTCCTTACAGGTGCCTTCCCACATGGCTGATGAATGGTCTGGGCTGCATATTAGCAGTGACTAAAGGGTAGGGACGGGTGGACTAGTACTAAAACAAAGATATTGTACTAGAGAGAGAAATAAAATTGTAGGGTGTCCTGGTTTTGGCTGGGATAGAGTTAATTTTCCTTTCAGTAGCCAATGAGTTTTGCATTTTGGATGTGAAGAATGCTGATAAACACCCTGATGATATGAGTTGTTGCTCATGAGACCAAGGACACTGTCTGACTTTCCAGGTCTCACTAATGTGCAGGTGCAGAAAGCTGGGAGGGATATAGCCAGAATAATTGAGCCAAACTGGCCAAAGAGAGTATTCCATGCCATAAATGTCACGCTCAGTATATAAGTGGAGGTTGCCCGTGGAGGGCATCCTCCCATCTTTTGCTTGCTCGTTGGCACTGCTCCCTCTACCTTGCTGGCTCCCTCTCCCTCCTTTGCATGCTGCTCAGGATGGACTGTATTGGTCATTGGGACATTGAGTAGTGAGAAATTGTGCATTGTTCATTTTGTATATTTTAGTATCCTTATATTCTGTTGTCATACAATGACTTGTTATTCTAGTAAGCTGTCTTCATCTCAACTTCACAAGTTTTCCTTTCTTCCCAATTCTCTCGCACATCCTGCTTAGGATGGGGAGGAGAGCGAGCAACTGTGTGGTCACTAGGGCTAAACCACAACACAGGGATAGCGAAGCAGGCAACTCCAAGGTTGACAGGTTTGTCTACTTATAACCTTTAGCATAACCCTACACTGAACAATTTTCAAGTGAGTTCAAAGGGCAAAATCCCATAAGTAGCACTGGGCTAGCTGGAAGAAAAGCAAAGGAATTTCCATAGAAACAAAACATGATTTTTCAAGTTGTCCATATTCTTGGTCCTTCTCCATGACATTCAAAAAGCCAAATAACGAAGAGTACTGGGTTTTGAAATGAAACATTAAATCTGATTGTTAGCAATAAGCAGGTCACACTTTGTTAGATACAAGATCGGTACAAAAATACAGCCATCACTTCACCAAGGAAAGCAAAGCCTCCTTTAAAGACTGCCTATTTGCTGAAGACCCTCCAACCCAGGAGAAAGAACGATGTTCGTTATCTGGGACACAACAGACTATAATGCTTTGTTTGTGCTCCTGTTTCGTTTCATGATGTGAATGAAGCACAAAATGGAGCACAATGACAGAACAGTAAAACAAAGTCTATGTGGATCATATGCAAGTACAGAGATCGAAAGGGAACATCTTAAACTATTTTCCTGACTTCTAAACTGAAGAAGGATGTCAGCTCTTTAAGGTATCCCAGCAAGGATCTAGTCAGATTAATTGCTGAGTTGTAACAATCAACCACAGGCTCCTCAATACAATACACAATGTCTTGGTAATATATTCAGGGTAGCACGGAAGCAGAGGGATGCTTTATAAATAGCTCACCATCTATTTATAGGATCCATAAATGCCCACTGCATTATGTGGGCCCAAATCACTTGAGATCACCTTATAACTCCATATTAACATTTCCTTTTTTTATGGTCTTTCAAATGCTTTTGTTAGATTTTCACAAAGCTACTTGTAAATATAAATACCATACATAAAATATTTAACAGATGCTCAAGTGCACCTTGGGATGATGACTATGGTCTGGAATGACCTGTTTATGGGATGTGTGCCCACATTTCTGCTGAGCATTGTACTTGCAGCTTTTGGAACTGCATAGTAGAAAGTAAATTTGCATCTTCATCCCATCATTTAAGCATTATATTTTTATTTTATTTTGTTTTATTTTATTTTATTGAAATTTATTTTATATGCCTTCCTGATAACTCCTTCCCTATAGACAAAAAATGTAACAACAGAGGGGTCCTCACTAGTCTCTGTGTGTCCTACTTCCAAGTCACTACAAGAGAAAAATAGGAAAGTGATTAAATCGGTAACAGTTAGAGGAATTAATGTCTGTACAGTAAGAACAGGGATTCTTCTCAGTGTTTTGTTTCTGATCATCTCTGTTTTGTCTCTCATGGTCCAAAGTACTAGCACTGGATGAGTATATCACATGAAGTCAAATATATAATTGCCCTGAGAATGTTTTATTGGATTTCATTAAAAGAAACTAGTCCTGTGTAAAGGATCCAACCTTCTTCCTCCTTCACACTCCTGTCCACATAAACATATAAAAACTAAAATTGTGTACATACATATATATAGTAAAATTAAACGCATTGTCTTGTTCTCTGATAATGAACAGAAGGGTGAGCTCCAGTAGCAAAATGTCTCTATTATACTTAGTATTATAAAATCACAGCTTAGGTACAATAATTTTTGGAAAATATTCTAACGGAAAATAAGCACATTGTACCATTGGTTTGAAATAAGCAAACACCCAATAAAAGAAAATTTATTGAGTTTAAACTGGTTATTTGTTTAGACTTGCAGGAAGCAGACCAAAACCTACACTATAAAAATATATCTGACAGTCAGATTTGCTTTTTCCTTTTATGCAGAGATAGACAAAATGTGACATTTACTATTAAATCTTCATTTGATCTACCATGAATTTTAGGCTGATGTACAAAACAGAAGGAGAGTTTATGAGCATTTGAAAACATTTCTTTTAATATTTTGTTCCTCCTAAATCCTCAACAGGTTAGCTGTTGCTTGATTTTTTTTTCTTTATCCAAAACGGAGCAACAAAATGCATTCTGTATTGCACTGGCTGGACCTAAAAGGCAGCAGACCTTTAAATGCGGAAATTAAAAGAAGATACCAAACTGGGAAAAAAAAATGTAGCCTAAGATTATTTTATTTTGCTCAGACATTTTGCCACAGCAATTTAAAATTCAACAATTTCAATTATCACCACAAACTACCGTAATTGTATTGATTTACAGTTCTCACTTTTTCAAGTGCAGAAATCACTCATTTATGTGTTATAGTGTAGATCTGTCAACAGCCCTTGAAAGCACTGGTCCTATTTCACCCTCAGAGGTATGAAAGTGCTCTGCAGTACACACTGAAGTCCCTGTCCCAGATGCACACTTTCGAGCCATTAGCTAAGATCAAGTGCATCATCTTTTCTTATCACTTTAATATCTGATACATCCTCAGCTTGAAGATTTTATACTAAACGTATTTGGAGGGCATGGGAAGGAATAGCTGCTTCTTCCATCCACTCCAATATTAAATGGATTTGGAGGGCATGGGAAAGAGTAACCGCTTCCTCCATCCACTCCACGCATCAACCTGAAACTGCAGTGCTTCTTCCAGGCATGGTGTGTCAGGATGTGATATCTGCACATAAAACCACCCTGTGTGGTGCTTTGGTCTTTTTTTTAGTTGGAATGTGGTTCCATGGTGCTTCCACAGATCTTCTGGTGGTGCAACCAAAGCCACTCTCCTCACTGAGCCTATGTTCTCCACGGGGTTTATGCAGCTGCTGCAGCTATGCTCTTCATGGAGAACTCCTGAAATCTCGAGTCAGAGACACAGTGTACCTTGTAACTGTGACCGCCCTTGTCCCTGCTGGTGTCACTCTTCCCAACAGACTTTCCCCGACTTTCCAAAAGAAGTTAGAACAGACATAATTGTGCTGTGGACTGAACTGGCACTGAATACACCTGCAGCAAGACAAGGGCAAGGATTTTCCTATTTCTCCCCCAGCATGCCAAGTTCTCCCTTAACAAAGTGAAAGATGTTCTATAGCTTGTTAAATAAGATGTCAGTCCCTGCTAGATCGCAAAACTCCATTCATACTGAACCTGAAAGGACCACACAGATTGGACTGAATAACAATTTGACCCATGTTTCTAAGTGGCAAATGACTGAATTGTAATCTAAGTCAGAAAATCCAGTATAAGTAAAATATAGCACTGCATAATGGCTACTTGGCAGTAAATCTGTATTTAAGCTATTTCATTGCCATTTGTCTTTATCTGATTAAGCCACCTGATTTATAAAACATGCTGGAATAGAATTTATATACAGCAATGCAATCCACCTAGTGGTCTGGTTTCCAGAACCACAAGAATAAACTTGCACAAACCATAAAGGCACTCTGAATGCCAGATATCCATTTATAATGCCTGCTGAAAGATGTCTCGTCATTACCATCTCCGGTATGGATGAACTGTCAGCTATGCTACCACAACCTCTTTCCAACCTTTTAAAAGTAAGAAGAGCCTCAGTGACGTCCAAAACACAAAGGCATTTCACAAGTTGGGAGAGATTTTCTCATCAGTGCAGTAACGTCACTCACCTTCAGTGAAGAAGAAAACAGGGATGTCACTGTGAAGTTAGCACTGCTGTAAACCTTTGACAGAGAGGTCAAATTTTCCAGTGGATGTGAGAAATGCCACAAACTTGAAAGTGTCCTGTATATCTGAAGGTGGGTATTGGAACAGATTCTGAACCTGATATCTTTGATGTGGGTACAACAAATCATTGTAAAAAAGTACAATTTCACTGTGCTTGTCTATTCAGCAAAAAGTACATTGTTTCCAACAGTATCTCTAAAAATAAATGTCCTAAGGTGAATACTAGTTCTTAAAGATCTTTGTCTTATAAGGCTGATGAAAGATTTCTAATGAAAAATTAGAGTGTAGAAGATACCTGGTTTTCTTCCTTAAACAGCAGTAGAATGAATGGAATAGATGCTGCACTGACAACCACCAAGGTTCAAGTTTTTATTTATATGGGCAAGTGCAGTTAAGGTTCAAAGCTGTACAAGCTCTCCTGGACATCCCACCCACTGTCTGGATTTAAAGGACTGCATCCAGAGCAAGACAAAGAGCAGACCTGCTTATGCTTACTTGATTTTCAGAATCCCTACATAAGATACTTTAAACGTAACAGCCAATTAAAGCCAACAGTAACTGGATTCTGCAGCACAAGTATCTCTGGCCCAAGAAGCAAATTAGAATCACCTGCTGATTCCTCTTGTGAGTAAAATGCTACTTGATAGATGGCCTCAAAATTAATTATTGAGATCAATTTCAACTGTGTACATCCAGTTTGCACCTCTCTCATCAAAATACAGTTTTTCAGTTCACAGAGAAAAATCATGGTATAAAAGTAGTACTTTTTCACTATCATTACTTATTTTACATATAATTTTGCCACCACCACTCTGCACCTCAATCTGCAGTCCCACAAACCTATACCATGAACAGCCCACAGACAAGTAATCAGATAAAATAAGCTGAGACTTGTCAAAATTTTGTTTGATGGACACTGTTCTATTGTCTCGATGGGCCTTAAATAAGTGAAATTTAAAAAGAAACAGGCTAAAGGAAAATAGATGAGAACTTCAATAGGTTTTAGAGCTTATAAAACAATATTTCTAATGTGAAGTTTTCTATACTAGCAAACCTTCCAGAATAAACAGCATAGGTTGCTATCAGCTGAAACGCTAAACTTTCTTTCTGAGTTACTATGGCAAGTGTAAAATTGGTTTCTAGTTGCAACTAATCACAGAATCATGGAATCATTTAGTTTGGAAAAGATCCTTGAGATCACTGAGACCAACCACTAACCTAAAACTGCCCAGTCCACCACTAAATCATGTCCCAAAGTGCCACATGTACACATCTTTTAAATATTTCCAGGGATGGTGACTCAAACACTTCCCTGGGAAGCCAGTTCCAATGCTTGACAACCCTTTCAGTAAAGAAATTTGTCCTAATATCCAATCTTCCTAAATCTCCCCTAATGCAACTTGAGGCCATTTCCTCTCCTATCAGTTGTTACTCAGGAGAAGACACCAACACTCATCTCACTCCAACCTCCTTTCAGGTAGTTGTAGAGAGCTATAAGGTCTCCCCTTAGTCTGTAGGAAAACTTTCCCTTGCTGTATCCATTTTTGCAACATCCTTCCCCATCTTGCTGAGTGTCTCCCATTTCTCTGTTCCCCCAGTGCTGGAAACCTTTTGCCCTGAGCATGCTCAGATGCTTTTCTGCAACCAGAGCAGCCAGAATGGAGGAACAAAACATACAATGCGCAGGAAAAAGTCAAAAGCAAAAGACACCATGTCATCTGCCACAGAACTTTACAAATGCTCATCATGGGGCCGGGTCCTTCAGTCACCAAAATAACCTGAAAATATTCAACACTTGAAGCACCTTTCATAAATGAGACAGTCTGGTTATGCTGGGCCATGCCCCAGAACACTTTGTTCACTGTGCATATGGTCCTGTGGTTCACAAGAGATGAATAAGCTGTTCCTGCCTTCAGTTTTGAGCTAGATAGATGTGGGGTTAATCTCACTTAAGTGTATAAATCTACACTTTAGCCATCAACATCTGATGAGGTTATTTGGAACCCTTTTAGAGATACTGGAAAGAAACAAACACAAGGCTTAGTCAGTCTTAGATTTAAGTAGGTGTATGTCTCAGATTTTAGTTAGAACAATCAGGAAATTATTATAAAAGACACAAATGAAAAAGCTTGGAGTTGTTTTAATGTCAACACCAAACACTATATATATTTGCGTTCACTTTTCCTGTATTATTCTTTGCTGTCTTGGTCAGTGCGTTGTTGACTATGCTCCAGTCTCATAAATACATTTCACCCAGGATGTGTTCCTTTTCCCTTTGTGTAAGAGAACATCTGGACTTTCAAGACTAACAGAAAATGGAGCTGTGAGAGTGGCTGATTTTTTTTTCTTAGTTTAGAAAGGTCAGTTTTTAGTAACAAGATTCGCATATGTCAGGTGGCCCAGACCTGCCCTTTGCTATGTGCCAAACACCAGAGTTGATCATGCCATTCTTCTGTTCATTGGCTGCAACTGCACGTACAAAACCCAGACAGCTCTGGCAAATAACACTGGAATAACAAAGTACAGAAGCATTTCCTTGTACAAAATGACTCGGGGAAGTGGTTTCCTACAACAGTCAGCCCTTTACAACCTATGTTTCCATTTCCCCTTCTACCCACCACGTGTCTGACTGGCTATGTGAACACACTTACAAAATGGTGAGATCAGTGACATTGCTGCTGCTAGAGACTGGGTGAAAACAACTGCTGGGCAAAGACTTGATAAAGAGAAACACACTGGGCCAAGACTGAAACCTTGAAGCACAGAAAGCAATCTCTCTCTCTCAAACCCTACAGTTGTCAAGGGCACTGAAAGACAATCTGAATCAGAATAATTTCACGATAGCTGAATTTCTTAATTTGAGGAAAAGCATTAACAAAACCTTGTATATTATTTTGCCAACTTAGATGTATATATTCCCTTAATAGCAGTTGAAAATAGATGTGAAAATTTCAACACTATTACTTATGATCATAGGTGCACAAGAGAGAAAAGAATTTTTTTTAATCTTCTGTTTTTTAATGTAATGATCTTGCTATATTAGCACTTAATGGCTAATCACATGATACTGAATTATCAAGCAAAGTGTGCACTGCATTTTATTTGTTTATTTTTTGAATGTCTGATTAGTAAGTGGCAACTAGAGATGGTTATTACAGGGAGTTATTACTTTACTTACTCATCTAATATGCTGAATTTTTATGTCTCTCTCTCAGGAAAAGTTTTTAAATTGAAACAACATTTGCAGGAGAAAAGTCCACACTATGGACTAAATAGCACTTCGCTACCTCACTAAGAGTATCGTACAGTATCTTGCAGAAGGCTGTGTTTGTTTCATGCATTACACTTATTATCATTTATATTCTGTGAACTATATGGTTTTATTTTTATTTTGTTTAAAAACAATATAAAAATACAGTATACAAGACAAAAAAGAGGCTGTGGAGGTGAAGCTTTCATAAATATGGTAGGACACAATGAGCACCAGATTAAACTCTGCAGATTGGTTTTCCTTATTACTCTGATCTAAAACAAAAAAGTTAGTTTTACTCCCTTTATTTGATTAATTGTAATTAAAATATCTCATAAACTTTTTATGAAACTTGAGTCCCACTGAGTTGTTTCCCTCCATACAGTTATTATATATTTAAGATTTTTGTCCTCAGCAAGACTGTTTGCACTGTACTATGTATTATACAAGCACAGAATTAGATTCTTCCATGTTCTAAAACAACAACATAATCCTGCATTTTAAATGTGAATTCTGCCCATTTTTACACTTTATTTTCTCAGAAAATAACATTATAATGACAACCAGTTACATTTTCTTAATCATTGAGTATTCAAATCTGTGTAATTTGACAAAATATGGGGCTTGGTCCACAAGACATCTAAATTGGAATTAATTATAATTTTTTATTAGTCACGAATTTGCAAAATAAATCTGATTCAGAATTAAGACAATTAAGGATACTATTGGGAAACAATGTAATCTTCATTGTTCAGCAAATGTCAGTGTCATTTTATAGATACTTGAGCTTTCCTAATAGATCCCTATGGCAAAGTCCTTGCTGTTGTATCTTAAGTTCCAATAAAGTACTTGTTAACTTCTTGTAGGTCCCAATTAAGTTATTTGCTTTAGTATGAACAGCAACTTTAGAGCTGACTTCTAGAGATAATGAAAAAAAAAATTAAACCACTCGAGAAGAGCAAGAAAACTATTCAAACATTGATTTGTTTGAATTAAATTTAGAGAAATTTTGATCTGAAAATACTCAGAGGTTTCAAGACATATTTCCTGTACTCAGAATTATTTGAGATCACAGACTGTTCTGAGTGGAAGAACGAAAACATCTGCTTGCTTGCATTTCGTGGGAAAATGACAACATGTGAAGCATAATAAATGAAAATTTTCTTGAGTGCTTATTCCCATTCCCTGCTTGCTTATGAACACAAAGAAAAGTGAAGATGGAGCTGCAGACATGAAAATTGAGTGCAGTCTATTCTAGGAACCACTTATAGTGTAAGTAAAAGTGTAATTAAATAATGACTTCATTTCAGCAGGATCCCACGATAAGAATCAATAGTCAGGCCACTGATCTTGCATTAATTTGCCCTTGCATCTTCACTAAATCTTGTCAGAGTCACATTTTTGTGAAACCCTGAATTAACCTTGACTATAACCTTGGCTTTAAAACAGAAGCTTCTTTTTTTTTTTTTTTTCCTTCCCCTCTCTAAAGGCTTCAGTGGCTGCTTTCTGGGATTAAACATATTCAGCAGAATTCACATATACAAGACATGATCTTCAATTCTAAAAGGTGCAACAGGTGTAACAATTCTTGCCCAAAAATGTCTTCCACAACATAATGAAAACTGTTACATGTTTAACTAATCTGAGTCTTTGCTGAAGAACAATTTCCTTTTACTTTAAGCCTGGTGTATTCCTTGGAAGTAAATACTACATTTAGATCTTAGTCACAAATCAAAAAATCTGTTAGAAAAAACAACATACAAAGATACAAAAAACCAAAACTGAACATGACTAAAATGTTACAATATTATTTATAAGGTTTTGGGCCTATTGTTGATATTAATCTTTCTTTTTTTTTTTTTTTTTTTTTTTTTTTTTTAGTGTGCAAAGAACCTTCTGATCTTCTGCAAGTTGGTGATCAGCACCTGCAATATATCTTCATTTTGTCTGAATCGTATTTGCTGGCTGAGATTTTGTGCTTCTGCAAATACAAAAGGCTTCCTGTTTCTTACACCACTTTACAGATCTACTAAAAAAATAATTTCTTAAAAAAATATGTTGTGGATACAGCTTTAAAACCATATGAATGCAAACATAAAGCATTTCCCTGTCCAGATTGATAAACTGGGATTTATGGAAAGACAGCATTTTCACTTCAGGGTTTGTTAAGAAATGAGAAGCCGCAATGAATCTTTACTGTTCTGGAAATACAAAATGTGCTCTTTCAATCCTCTCTAAAGATTTCATACGATGTAATTTCTTCTCTGTGATACTTCATTAAGTTGCACAGAAATCTTATTATCCTTCCTCTCAGAAAAACTCAATACAATAACTGGATCTTTTTATTAGAAGAATCACTTTCAGATTCTTTGCTTAACTAGAGGCTTAGAAGCACCCCAGCCTTCGGAGCTCAGTGGCTCCTCACCTTCTTCTCGGTCTGAGGTCCGTGGAAGGCCCCATCCTACATATCACAGCCCACCTTGATCCTGCCGCCAGACATGGCCAGATTGATTTAAGCAAAACACTGGCTTGTTTTCTGCCTTTGACTAGGAAATGGGATAGCCAGCTGTTTACCTAAAAGAGGCCTTAGTTTTCAGAGTCAGCATTGGTCCCTGAAGCTTCGCGTTCAGGCTGTAAAGGTGGCACCAGCAGAACAGAGAGAACGGGAGATTGAAGAGCTTAGTATCGTTCAGTGTTTCACGCTCCTGTATCTATGTGTCGTGAAACACGGAAGTGCAAAACGTGTTGACACAATTTTTCACATTATAATATCCACAATGAGGAACTCAGTTATGAGGAGTCAAAGGAAGTTTAGTGTCAAAGGAAGTTTAGTGTTTAGTTTAGGCTGCCTTCATCAGTTTTTTTTTATAGCATTTTTATGTTGTAATATATTGTGCTACTGTTTCAGGCAGTTTGGAAATATAAATACCAGTAAAAATAAATGAAGGAACAGCACTTAGAGACTCAAGAGCTTGGTGATACCCAGGTATTGGTAGCCATCACCACTCCAATGTGCACTGCTGTGTTGACATCCAAACAGTATCACACACAAGCCTATGTCATACTAACTCTAAAAGTCCAGTCTGTTTTATTTTGCAGAGCTTCCCAACACTCATTTTTCATTTCCTTTTCTAAATTTAAACTTGCAAACATAAGCAAATAAGAATTCAGTTGACCAGGATCTACTGAATACTCCAAATTACACAGAGTCCTAAGGGCATATGAACATGTTTTTGAAAGGCTATGTTTCATCCAGCATAATTTACATTTTTAATACAATCTTCTAATTAGTAGTACTATTTTCCTTGTTAACCATTTGTTTTGCTTTCCTGTATTCAAGGGCACTCAGACAGGAGAGGAGATAACAGCTCAACAAGAAACTGGTACAAAACACACAACATTCTTCTTCTAAATGTGTTTTTAAATCGAGGAGCTGTTGGGAGAGTTTGAGCTGACAAGTCAGCATTACATGTGCTTTGTCTGTTCTCTTACTGCCAAATATTCAGACACAAAAAGTTCGTCTTCCAGCACCCTCAGTACTTAGCTGACATTAGCTTCTTGTATCAGCCCAGAAAGGGCAACTAAACAAAGAAACCCAAGTAACATAAACATAATGTTGATAAGCTAGTGCCTGCCATTTCGTCTGCACAGAGGTCAGGGTACCCAGTAGCACCAAGGAGAATCAAGCAAGAACAAAATATATTTATTGCCACTACTGAGGGACCACAAGAGTGTTCCAAAAGGTGCATCGTATCCCCATTTTCTTTTTGTTTGTTTCATTATTATATGGTAGAGACGACACAGACAGAGGGGTCTGCTTGTACATGGGATGAGCTAAGAGTTAAAGAAAAAAACATTGCATGTTCCATACTGCCAAACTAGCTACAATTTTTTTTTTTTCCTGGAAGCTAATGAGACAAAGCTAATATCTGCTTGTCCTTCATCTCATAACACACTTATTACGAAAGCACTATTCAAATTACAGTCACATCTTATTAGACAACAGATGGTCTTATCTAAATTGGTTAGTTAATTCAGGTTCATGATTTCTTATTAATAAAGTCACAACAATGAATCAAGCTTTCCTAGAACTCCTCATGAAGCCAGCCATGTCTAGCAGTTAATGACTACTATTCAGCAAGAAGCAACAAACTTATGGCAAGGCCATTTGTATAAAATGTGTTACTGCGGTTCCTTATGAATCTTTGTTATTTCCTCCTCCTGTTTCTTCTACCACTGATAGGTGCCAGAGTCTATTTTCCTATTGTGATGTATACACTAACTCTGTGAAAAGTAAATGAAGATAATCATAATAGAAAAATCTATTAAACTGACATGACATTCAACTTGAATTTTATAGAAAAGATTTATTTTCCCAAATGAGACTTCAGGTCAAACAAGCTTTTCTAAACATATAATAATTCTTCTGCTATAAACTTTCAGCTAGTAAAATATATTTTTTTTTAAAGATGAACAGTAGAAATATGACTACAAGAATATTCTGATTATCATATATGGAAACATAAATTCTATCTTTGTTACATGCTTTTATTTTTCATCTAAGCATTTATGCAGAATTGAGTGCTATAGCTTCCGCCTCACAAACTCTAAATTAAAATTCACATTGTTACCTCCATTATCCTAATCCTGCAGATACAAAAGTGAACTGCTCACTGAAGACAACACAGTGTAAATCTGTCCTTTTTCAGGAAATGTTAAGGGAAGGTTAAATTTCCAACGACTGAAAAGCTCTCCTTCCCGCAATGCTTTTTGGCTTGTGGCGTGAAGATCAGGTTCATTGACAGAAATGTACCACTCTCTTCACAGGGCTTATCTACCTCTGGGTTCCCTTACAAGAGCTAGAGCTCACCTGCCAGCTAACGTGCACTTACAAAGCCTGGAAGGTATTTAATGAGAGGTTTCCCTCTGAAGAAAATGCGGTGGCTGTATAAGCAGTCTAACCCATGACAGCAGCAGATTTTAAAAAGGTGCAAGCTCATGACGGAAAACCTAGGACAAACTCTACCAGATGTTGAAATGCCCCAGATGCACAGCTGGGTCACTTTGTACACAGCTGCCAGTGTCTAACTTGCCCTAGGTTTATGACATGAATTTGACGGACACACTCAAACAAGAAGATTAGCAATAAGGCTGGACTTTTCACACCTGAAGTGAAAAACTAGGTTAGTTCTTAATACCAGTCTGTACTTTATTTGCACTTAGGGAGATCACTGAGACTGAGCCAGTTGTGCTCAGAGCAATCTGCGCTGTGGCAGAGCCATCAGACAGTCTGCTTTGCTGGCAACAGACCACTGTTTTGAGTGAGCTCTTTTTCTATGATTGGCACAAACTACTGCTGAAAGCTTGAGGTTGAGCACAGATAGAAGTTAATGCCAAAAGTGGCAATGCAACAGAAGTCTTCATTGTGTCTGGAAGCTAAAAGAGATGTGACTGAAATCACACCTTCAACATCCAGTAATATTTCTTGATTCAGAGATAATTAACCTGGAAGTAGTTGCAAAAAATAATCGACATTTCCTGAGAGAAGAATTAGAAAAACACCTGATAGTTGACTGACCCAGCTCTTTTATGGGTTAGAAGTACTAAATTCCCAAGTGACAATACCTTCCCAGCCATTAAACTAGCAGGTATACTATACATACCAACACATATCATAAGCATCCTGTGTAGAACAGAAACAGTTGTAAAGAGAGAGGACATGGGTTTTTTAAAGATAAACACAGCCCTGCTGGTAGTATTTGCATGCTACAGATGTAACATGAAGTCCTCGTACTCACAGAAGATGAAAATAATCAGAAGCAACAAACAGCTGCTAGGAATGAAATCCTGACCCGTGTGAATTTGATAGGAAGACATCACTGGCCTCAAGGGACAGACTGCCACCTCCATTTGGAAATTCACCTAAGCTATTAAAAAGAGCTTTGAAGGTAAATAATTAAAGCAGAAGTCCCTCCTGAGCCAAACAGGAATAGATCCTCAGTATTGGACAAAGCAGTCCTGTTGTTTCTTAAAGTCATGAAGATGCCTTTTCTCACACAGATTCTAACCACCTACCCTCCCCCCTCCCCCGCCTTTTTTTTTTGTTTTTCTGATTGCTCTTTTTCATTGTTATCCTTATTTATTTGCATTAGATTT
Organism: Chlamydotis macqueenii; assembly: GCF_036417535.1. NCBI lineage: Eukaryota > Metazoa > Chordata > Aves > Otidiformes > Otididae > Chlamydotis > Chlamydotis macqueenii. The sequence goes on from NC_141556.1 coordinate 161,238,245, forward strand.
CAGAAGCAAAGATGTCAAGGAAAAGGAATTTTGAACCCACTCGGTACAATTTTTCATATACATTAGACAATGCATATGACACCTCGTAAAGAAGATAAAAAGGCATATCTCTGTTGAAGTGAAATAAACTTATATTTCAAAGAAGAGAAAAGGATTTGCAAAATTTCAGTGTTATCTGGAGAGTACTACTGTATATATTTAGTTCATCTCACTTAACAGAGTCAATTTCTTTCAATTCTCTGGCATGATAACAGTTTCCCTCTAGTGCTATTTAATTTAAATTTTATTTTCTTTATACTCGATGCCAAATTTTGTGCTTTTTGGATTATCATTTGTAAATGATGAGCACAAGGTGGGCATTAAGAGAAAGAGATGATAAATTACAAGCTATCTGTAAAATTATAACTCCTAATTTATGTTAAAAATTCAGCTAAGTATGTGGGACGAGGTTTCAGAAAAACCCCCAAAACAACTAAAAACCTGTAACAAAGTTGAGTAATTTCAAAATGACCAGGCATCTAACAAATCCTGTTAACTCGCATGGAACGGACTGCTCAGCCCTTCTGAAAACTTGGTGATTAAACTTAAGAATCTAAATATGGGGTTAAGACCTTATAATCAGGCTCCTATAATCAATCAATCAAACAGCAAACTAGAGAAAAAAAGAACATTTTCTAGTAAGATATTTATATCTATTGAAAAATAAATGTAATGTTTTATAGAATTTCAAAATAGGAGTATTATTTAAACGTGCAAGAAAACCACAACAAAGAATGACACATAGAAACTCCTCTAGACAACGGACAAAACATTCAATAGAAATATCACATAAAGTTAGAGAAAGAGGAAGACCACTTCAGTCTAAACGCTGATCTGCTTTATCCTGTAAGTGTACAATGTCCAATGCAATAGGCAATGCAACCTTAACAGAGTCAACTGCCTTGAAAGCTTTTATGCTTTTAGAGTGCAATGAACTGCAATATAATAGAGGCTACTGTAATGCACAGAGGCACAGTGTTTTTGAGAGTGATATAACCATCTGTGATGCCAAAAAACTTCATAAAAATTCCCTGAAAAAGGAGAGAAGTAAAGCAGTAGAAGAAGTGATTGCATATATAAGAGGTAAGCGATCAATGACGATCATATGGGAATGCAACAAGAACTAAAAAATGGTTTGCAGAAAAGTGAAAATGTTTTACAGTTGTAGGGGTGAATAGTTTGTCTGCAGCGTGTGCAGACTCACAGAGTTAGCTATTTTTGACTAGAACCTCTTTCACCTATCTTTATCTAAATGAAAGAACCCCATCCCTCTTGCCCATCCCAGTCCAAAAAGCCAAGAGGATCTCCTGAGAAAAGCCCTCTTTAAGTCCAGTAGCACAACTGAAACTTCTGAATGCTCTTTTGACAACTCTTTCCTTGCTGTTTTCACATCTCTTGTACATACATAAGGAGGTTTTGGGGTGGGGAATGGAGAAGTTAGTGCTCATTATGTTTTAAGATGGCAGTAAGCCCATCAGGATCCAGGAAACGAGCAAGGGAACAATTTAAGAACTTACCTTGAACTATAACGATTTTTAGAATTATTTTCAAACAGCTCAAACAACTGTACAGAAATGTATTCCTGAGCACAAAGAAGTTAAACTCAAATGACAAAATTATTGCAAATAGTAATTTTCGTATTTTCAATCCATCCTCTGGTGCCACAATATCTCTTACCAAGCATCTCTTACCTGTCTTTGCCTTGTCTCTTCACTTTTGTTACATGATTGTTCCTACCCTTTGTAGGATTTCCTCATTCCTGTCAATGTCTCATGCAGATAAACCACTCAATCAACTTTCTTAACTTCAAAGAATTCAATTTTTTAACCGATAATTCTCTTACATTAATGTAGTTTTCATAAAGTGAAATTTCATTTCATAATTCAATACTGGAGGGATCTATGATAACTCACTCCACACACACTCTGATGTTATCAATAGTTAGAGAACAAAAATCAGGATGATTGATCCATGACAACAATTTTTTCCTCTCAAAATGTTCGCAGTTTTGTGTCTTTACAAGGCTATTGGCTGAAAGACAATTAATCTTCAAATACATATTTGTCGCTTTATATATGTCATGCAGTAATGAAAATAATAGTGAAAGATAAAACAAAAAGAGACTGCTATCATTTCTTATTTTTTTCTTCTACTTCTTCTACCTTGAAGTTCTATGATATTATGGCCCTTCTAAAAGTGGAGATTTTAGAATAAAAGATGAAGTAATTCAATGAAATGAAGACCACTAAAATAATTAAAAATAAGGTAGCAATGTGAAAATAATACAGAACGAAATCTTTCTTTACCCTTTTTCAGAGTTACAAAATACTGGTACTTCCTAGTAAATAAAAAAATAGGAGTATCAGCTTGACAAAATTCCCTAAACATTGACCATTTAAAAGACTAATGAAGAGATCAACTTCTTTATTCCTCATTCTTGTATGATTTACAAGAAACAAACAAAATCTTCCTGCAAGCAGCCTTGACATCTTGGGCTGGGATAAGAAAATAAAGGTTATAACATTTTCAGTCTCCAATCTAAACGCAGACTGATAATGGCTATCTTATAGCCCCAGTCCTGCAAAGTCCTTCTCTCCATGTAGAGATCACTGCAGGATTCTGGCTTCTGTTCATATCGTCTGATGGCTAGCCAGCATGAGACAAGGAGACAAGTTATTGAGCTCTGTCCATCACACCACCACCATTATGTTTTGCATTAAGTGATGTTCCTGCTGGAAAACTAAACTGAAACTCTATATTGTGGATGCTGAATCAGCCTGTTACCTGAATCAGCCAGTCTCCAGAAAAAAAAAAAGGATAAAAACTTTCACTGCTGCCTTCATTCTTTGGCTAAACCCAGCATTTAATTCTCTGTGATATTAATATAGCACTATTCGTAAGTATGTCATTCTCTAAATACCTATAAAAGCTTTGTTAAAATTATATTGGTTGTTGGCCATAAATAGAAACAAGCACAAGGCACATTCCATTCCCAGGGAAGAGTTATGTTGCACTGCAAAGAAAATATAACTGACACTAAGTAATTCTGAAGAGTTTTACCTTTCTGTCCAGAAGACAGACTGATGAGCTCTCTTTCACAGTGGGAATGTAAGTCTGAATTGCACTGCATGAAATTACACTTGCCTAAGCTTATCAGACAAACCACCTGAAAATGACTTATAACTCAATTTGTTGGGAAAAAAATAGCAAAGAATTCTGGGATGGTGAAATGCATCTTTCCTGCTTTGAAGTTTCTGGGTAGTTTTTTACAATAACTGTAAAATAAAATAAAAGGAACTACAGATTAACCTTCTCTGTAAAGCAGAAATTTATTGATAGATGGTTGTTTTCTACTATTTCCAAATTATAACTTACTGAATATATATTTAGAGTATTTTATTGAAAACACATTTTTGCATGAAAACTACTAAAGCTAAAGAAAAAAAAACCTTTGGTCTTCTAGTGCATATTCTCCAGAGTCTAGATTTTCCTTCTCAGTACAAATTGCCTCCATCCCTCTCCTGCTTGAAGAAATTATTTCCTCACCATGCTTGGAATTCTAGTACAAAGCTAGATATGAAGTCTTAGTTAATGTGTGAACCAAAGTTTCCTTTTCTGAATTATATTTTTCTACCTAGTTTTTGTATCCTTTTGACAATTATGAAATACATCCTCTTTCTACTTGAAATTTAATTCTTCACATTAGATATTTCTGTCTAAGACAGCGAGTAAGCTCATGCTCATTTAGCTTGCTCTTTTTTTTCTTTAATAAATATTACTTTACATCTTTCTATTTTTCATTAAATAACTCTAATTTCAACATTTTTGCCTGGGAACTTAATTTCTTTGCTTTCTTTGGCTGTGTGATTGTTCATTTTCCCCATGAACCCTTAGAAAAGGACTTTTTTACCATCTTTTCAGTCTCTTTCTATTACCTCTAATTGTTTCTCAGCCTTTTTCCCAGGCTATGACACAGAGATTTCACTAACACAGTGTTAACTCTGTCTTTGAGATAATTTAGAAAAATACTTTTGTCATAGAACTACTTTGTTGTCATAATACTGTCTTCTTGTCCATCCCTTCTTCATTTCCAATCTATGAACTGATTACAAATAGGATGTCTAAGACTAATAAATAAAACCTTTTCATCTTCAAGAATGTATTGACATTTTTCCTAATATCCCATCTAAATCTCCCCTGATGCAACTTGAGGCCATTTCCTCTTGTCCTATCACTAGTTCCTTGGGAGAAGAGACCAACACCCACTTCACTACAACCTCTTTTCAGGTAGTTGTAGAGAGTGATAAGGTCCCCCTTGAGCCTCCTTTTCTCCAGACTAAACAATCCCAGTTCCCATAGCCACTCCTCATAAGACTTGTTCTCCAGACCCCTCACCAGCTTTGTTGCCCTTCTCTGGATGCACTCCAGCAACCAAATGTCTTGTACCAGGGAGCCCAAAACTGAACACAATATTCAAGGTGTGGCCTCACCAGTGCTGAGTACAGGGGCACGATCACTTCCCTACTTCTGCTGGTCACCTGGGCACACTGCTGGCTCAGTGTTCAGCCGGCTGTCTATCAGTACCCCCAGGTTCTTTTACACCAGTCAGCTTTCCAGTCACTCTTCCCCAAGTAAGTTTGCAGAATGATCCCTTATAGGCAAATATGTCATTTGCTGCTTCAGTGGAAGAGGTGAGGCAATTTTGACTGTTTTACCAAGTAGACTTGGGCATTCTGGGACACTATTTCTTCGCTGTCATGGTAAAGGCAGTTGTATGCATTTTGTCTGTAGACCAAAGCATCTGGTACGTCATGTAAAATAACTAGATAATAATAATCTCCATCTTCTCATATAAAAGAAATTAGTGTTTTTGTGGCAATCTTTGTCTCTTTATTCAACCATATTGTATTGGAATAGGACACTTGCTATATAATTAAGATAACTTGTTTTATCCATCAAGTCTTTGTCATGTTTAAGCAAACCAACATATTTTGAAAAGTTTAAATAAGAAAGAGAGGAAAAAATAATGAGCTGGTGTCCCCTGCACAATCGAATACATTTGGAGTAAAAAATGTTTCTTCTCTACAGGGCAAAGATACAAATGACAAAGTCAATTGAATTGCAAAAAGAAAACACTTCTTTACAAAAAGCACTAACTAAAATAAGCTTAAATAACAAATCCTTAAGAGTAGGGGGAAAAAAAATGAAGCTTTATTTTTATCAAGTTATAGCACATTTTGCACCAGCTTGAGCTTTCTTTTTGTGACACCAAAGCCAAGACCTTTTGTCTGTGTACGCAATACTTTTGCAGGCTGGTACATCACCACTGCCCCGTATGAATGCTTCCCTGATACAAATGTGACCTTGTGCTCCAAAGCTGCCATCTCCTGAAAGCAAAGCTTCACTGCTTCCTTAAGGATCATCACGAACCATGTAAATCAAATAAAATGTAAAAAAGATGTGTATATTTCATTGCTCTAAACTTGCATGTGTTGCTCCATCTGAAAATGTGAGCTGCTATGCTTGTATCACAAGGCCAAGGGAACCTACACATTATTGTTTGACAAAGCAGATGAGACCGGGAAAAATAATAGCAAAGCCACTATGTATGGTAACATCAGCTGTTTTTTGTCTTGATCTTAGTAGAAGTGCCAATTAAAACAATGCAAAATAATGTTTAGATGTTAATCCTAATTAGTGGCAAAACAACTGAAAAGTAACCTCATTATAAAGGTCGGTGCTATCGATGTTTTGATCTCTTCTTCCAAGTGTCAGAAGCTTCTTGGCAGTACTGCAACATGGGGAATAATACACATTGTTTTTAAGAAAACTATTTATCATCCTATTTTTCTACTTCAACCAGAGAAGCAGTGAAATTCACTACTACACTACTTCTGGAAGGCTGAACTGTGTTCACTTAGTAACAGGAGCCTTGATGCTGTAGAACACCAACTTTGGTCATGCTTTATGATCTTAAGAATGACTTATCTGCTTCCTTATACTAATCAGGGTTGCCCTTCCAAAACATGAGCAGTTTATTCAAAATTTAAAGCAGTATTAAACTCCAACCAACGAAGGGCAAACTTCTATAAATATGAACACTTTGAAAGGAAAAAAAAGAAAGATATAACAGTTTTAAATTTATTTACTTGTACATAGAGTAACTATTTCCATGGTTATTTTCACTTTGAAAAATCTAACTCATCTTTCAGACCATTGCAAATCAGAAAGCAATCAGATCAAATTTCTATCGATCAAACAAAATGAACTATCTGCTTACACAACTTCGATTGCAGGACTACCATGGAAAGAAGTAAAATGAATTAATTTCTATACTTAATGAAGTTTAAATGACAATGAAGAAAAAGCTGAATAGGCTTCAATCAGGAGCAGTAATCCTAAGAGGGCCACCTGACAATTACATTTAATATGCTAATGCTATTACAGTACATGGAATTTTCTATTCTGCCCATAAAGGTCTTGTTAAGAGTAATTAAATGTTAAGACATTCAGCCCTGTAAAGAAAAGAGATACAGTAAAATTATTATCACTAGAATCAGTGGAAGGCTTTTTTTTTAATTAATATTTGAATAGCAAAAGATTGAATTCTCACTACCCAGGGACAGCAAGGCTGATCAGGTCTCTGTTAAATTACATGCATTCATACCTTCTTCATTAAAATTGCAAACATTTGTGTAAACCACTTGTTTTGCTACTCAACAGATGACAGGAGCTGATGCTAGTCCTCACCCCTTCCTACCCTCAGCATGTTTGACACCCAGGAGCAGTGAACTGCACTGCTAGCTTTGGAGATCTGTGCTTCAGCCTCCAGTGCTGGCCATCAGGCAGTCTCCTGAGTGGGAGATCACCTGGGAGCAAGTCAGCAGTAGATCTCAAGTGCTGAGAAAACACTGCTTGAGCAGATAAAAAGATGACCCACTGGAGAGTGTGCACTGCTGCTGTGGGTTCGTCTGCATGAGATACAAGGCATGACTGTCCTCAGTATTAAGGCCTGTAATAGTTTATGGTTTTCAGTCCTGAAGGTCCCTGGCATTTTGTCAACATGACAGGCAAGATGTTCACAACAACAGTTCTCCAGTTCTGTAAATAATATTTTGATAACCTCTTAAAATGTTTTCTTCTTCTTTTTTTTTTTCAATACTGAAGTAGACTCTTTAGCAAGAGTGAGCACTGGAATTACACAGCACGGCTTCCAATAAAGAATAATTGGATTTAGTCTATAAAACTAATTAAGATTGCCACAGTTTCTTTAGGATCCTAATGCTGCTTTTAATACTCACTCATAGGATTTCACAAAACATCCATTTTGCAATGAAATTTATTTGCATAGACAAATGTATATCAGCTAATTTAAACACATAAAGAAAAATGAGGTCCACTTATGACTTAAATTTGGTAAAAACTTAAGAGCAAATTCATTCAGATTAATATTTAATGAGATCTTAAATCAAAACTGATGTGATGAGAATATAAGTAGGAATAATCACCCATACAGCATTTCAGTGATCACTGTTCCTTAACATCTTGGCCCCAATTACATAGCATCTACCACTGTGCAGAAATACTTGCCAAATATTTGAAGCAAAACTCCAAGAAGTTAAGAAGATGAAGTGCTAAATAAATACTGTAAATCTTTGCATTTGCAATGTATCAGCCCAAAAGCTTATAATTTCAAATTGTGGTGACGGCAGACAATTTAATCAAGCAATGGACACCGATGCACAGTTTCAAATGTAAAAAGAAGGATATACCATGGGAAAACTGCTAAACAGTAACTATATTTTAATTCTTTACGTATATATTTTACTGTTCTAATGCCTGGGCATAGCAACATGGTGTTGCTTTCTATTGTGTGCAGATGTACAATAGGAAGCTTTGGTCCACTGCTAAAAATGTGCCTGTTGCTTGCTTCCTTAGGCGTCTCCAGTTTCCAATGTGGTAATAGAATGGTTACATTTGAGAGAAAAGAAAAATGAACATACACTGGCAAAGTCTTTGTGAATCTGTAGGTAAACTTCTTGTAACTCACTCTTTCTGAGCAAACATGGAACCAGCGTGGGTGACTGCAATCAAAATATAATTTCTTCATCTGACTTACAGTCAGTAATGATAATCAGGATCTCATGGAACAGAAATGCCACTGAATGCCAGTGACCTACTTACCCTAAAACTATCTTATATATCCTACAACTTCATTTAGAAAGGGAGCTGAAATAGCATTTCCGCAATGATGGGAGAAACACCCTTTCCTCTCTTTCTTCCCACTCCATCTTATCTTTTCATGTTTAAATCTGGGCAAAAAAAAACCCCTATGGTTGCTGTAACTATTGGATCGCTTGCAACCAGAAAAAAGAAAAAAAAGAGAGAGAGAGATAAAAAGCTGGCCAAGTTTTTACAACATATGTTCCTTCCAGTCAGCACTCCTTTAATAATTTCTGCATTCAGTTTGCACAGCTGTTTGCCAAGACATCTCTAATGTCCCCCATCTGCAGTCATGCCAGGTATCAGAGCCACCTCATGTAGATAAGCAGGAACTTGGCGACATCTCCAATGACAGAAGGTGCACTACGTCACATGCTAATGTTTTCAGAGTTACTTTGTGGAGCAGCTGAATATACTAAGTCTCCTATAATGCATTTCAATCAATGTTTTATTTCAAGTTGGTAGAGATTTGGTGGGAAACGATTAAGAAGCAGTAAAATAGCACTTTCGGGTTACTTGACTAGTAATTATAGAGAAAATTGTGAAAGCTGTCTCCTTTTCAAGTTGGAATTAAAATATGACCATTTATAACAAAGGTGAGGTGGATGTTGGGAAAACCAGTGAGTGCTTATGTCTCAGCCTCCAAGTCCGGGGGGAAATGTACAAATGTACATTATATACAAAATACAGTAATATCGAGGCTGTTAAACTTGTTTTAAAATAAATAACTTCCTCTGGCTCAAGTCACATATTTGCCCACACAGAGATCTAATGTTCCTGCTTGCTTCTGGATCCAGAATTTTGACTATGGTCCAGTTCAAACAGTAACACAACTTTCTTTTAAGTGAAGATGAATGGAGCTCGAAGAAAACGGGAACTGCAATTTCCCTTTATAAGCGAATCCAGGCTGCTATACATCTTGGAACAATACTGACTTCATTCTGTCTTACTCCTCTGATCTTTCACTCTGTCTGAGCATTTGCTTTAGATCAAACTGATCCACACCACAGGAAATACCTACTATATAGCTGATACACATAATTTGCCTCACAATCTCCAAGAAAACAAATGCAACAGTAATTCCTCTCCCCTTCTTATTTTTAATATTATGTTTAAATAACAAATTTCTAAGCCACATCTAACCCACTAAAAATTAACCTGTGATTATAACACATCAGCTACCCAGAAGTCCTATGCCAGTCTCCACAAATAACAGTACTTCTGACCCCACTACGTAATAGAAAAATTCAAGTCATGTTTCCTTTTATGTTTTTTTTTTCTTTATCTTTTTCCTCAAAACCTAGGAGAATAGGAAATGCAAAGGAAAACTTCAGCCAGAATGATATCCATTTTGATATCCTTGGAAAATCCAACTGATGTTTGAAAATGAATTAAAAAAACCCTGAAGCTACTGTAGTCAATAACTTGAAATTTGTACAGAAGTTCTTCAGACATCTGAGAGATTTCTTAAAAAGGTTTTGTTAAAAATAAATGAGTAGTTTAAAACAGACATTAAGAAATACGAAAAATTGTCAAACTCAGAAATTAGACTAATGTAAATAGTGTGTGCTGAAAGATCTACCTTTCACATTTGTAGTAAAATACAATTTCTCACAGACTAATTACATAGCAAAATGTTCCCGAAAATTTTCAAGGTTTGAATCACTAATGTAACTTCTATTAATTTAAATCACTCACTCAAGACCAAGTTTCATCTGGACTAAATTGCATTTCAGTTTTGTGTCTAATTTTTCTCAAAGTATAGGCCTAGAGACAGCAGATAATGAACAACCACAAGTCTTCTCTACAACTGAGACATTTGATATCAGAGATGTGTGTGGGTGAGCAATTCCTGTTGCTAACAATAAAATACAAGCCTGAAGTTTTTATATTTTAAAATCTCACTTTATATGGGTAAGAAAATATTGATCTTCCATATAACAATCATCAAGTTGGAGGTGTCCCTGCTCACTGCAGGGGAGCTGGACTAGATGATCTTTAAAGGTCCCTTCCAACCCAAACCATTCTATGATTCTGTGATCAAGCTAAGATTGTGTGGAGAAGTAATTTACACTGCTGGAGAGTCTGTGCCTTACCATCATATCTGGTTTTATTTTTAAATGAAAAACCTTAAGATTTATATCACCTTTTCCCCTTAGTTTTAATATACATGGATTCATCTAGTTACTGACACATAAAAGTGCTCTCAATTTATAGTACTGATCTGAAAAAAATCTAGACAAACATTTTTTTTAATGCAGTCTTTGGCCATTAATATCACAAATGTCTGCTGTTATTTGACATCTCTATCACTGATTCCAGGAGCACATCCCATTTCTAAAGAAACTCAGGCATGGAGGTAGGAAGGGAATCTGGATGCCTGGGAGATCAGGTCTCCTGAGCACATCAGCCTGGCACATCCCAAGGAGGGCTCTGGCAGAGCAGCACAACCTGTACTGTCACCTGACCCCAGCCAGGATGAGGGTCGGTACAAGTTTCAGTATGCCCAACTATTAATACAGTTGGTGTGTGGCAAACATAACTATGGCTTGTACTGCCTGGAGCTTTGCCAGAGAGCATCTATTCAGACAAGGCACCTTTGAAATGGCCAGCCTATTTTGGGATGGAAAAGAATTTAGCCCTTATGACATGAGCTATGCAATGCCACCAACCCCTACGGGCTGGAGAATAGTTCCTGAGCCTGTTTCCTGGTATATGTGTAGTCTATCCTACATCTGTTGACCATCTCAGAAGACTTGCCAATAAATTAATATGAAAAGTAAGTAATTTAACCTTCTAGTGAAAAAAAAAATAAAATCACCATATATGGTCTGAAGGAAAATGACATTGGTTTTACAGACTAATCTTTATAATGGTCAAATTACCGCCTGTGGAGGTTACCCAACCCTTGACATTGTAAACATATTTCTGGCTTTTAAAAATCCTCAAAGCAGTCTTTAGCAGACTTCTATCATTTGTGGATAGTATCTGAAATTTGGAAGATATTAGAAAAATGTCTGTAGCTATCCTTGGGAAAATCAATTCAGATTTGACCAAGGTACGAACAGGGCAATGTTATGTCATTTGTATTGTCCTCAGTAGAGCTTGCTAAACTACTGGGGATAGAAATGGTGAAAATGCTGTCTGAACGAGACATGTTCAGTCCCATTGAGACTTCTGTTGCCATACATACGTAGGATACATATAACCGATAAACGTTATTACACCAAGAGCCTGGATATCTTAATTGAAATTCTCTGCTGTACCGTAATAAAGACTAATGTGTACCATCATTTCATTGCATATTGAAACGCTAAGACAATGCAACAGATGTATTTGAAAATTACTTGAAAATTCAGTCACAAATCACATTCTATTACTTTGGGAAAAATAGGTGGATACATGATAATCCTTACAGAGATCAGAGTCTATCTTTGTTTTCAAGAAAAAGGGAGAACTTGAGTCTAGTATGTAGGTAATAAAACGTCCTTATATTAACATTGGATAAGTAATTTGCTGACACATTGGTGCTTGTGCATTATTATATGTTTTGGATCATAGCTCTTTCCTTCCAAACTAACAAAAAAATACTCCTTACACATGCTATTTCTGGAGAGTGATGAAGCCATTATAAGCATATTTTTCAGGACTTTGAAAAGCCTCAGATTTTTTTTGGTATTCAAGTGAGTTTGAGACAAAGTACAATCAATCAATTTTGACAATACCAGTTCTGAGCCAGATTCTGTTATCCTAGATTCAGGTGGAATGGTGCCTTTTTTAGCAAGTGGTGCAATTGATTTTAATGGTGTCAGTTGCCAAATAAGAATCTATTCAAACTAAATAGGATATCAGAAGTCACCTTCCATAACTGAAAACAAAAAATATGATGACTAGTAGACATTTCATCTACACTGAAATACAAAATGAAGGGTTTTTTTAAACATAAATGCTCTTGTGTAAAGACGAATTTATTTTTTTTAAAGGAGTCTTTTAGTCATTTTATTGCTTTTTTTTTCTTCTAAGGACCTCAATAAACATGTACGAAATGACTTTTCAAAAGTCTACAACAGGGAAAAAGGAAAAAAAATCCCCATAACTTACACTTCTAAGTGAGAGTACATTCAAAATATACTTCACATGGATTAGTATTTAAAAAAAAAAAACTTTGATCTTTGCTTTCACCTGGGAAAGCCCCTAAATTTTTTCTTGCATTCCTTACAGAGATGTTTCTTACAGAGGAATTGCTATCAATGGCGTTATTACCTAAAATAACATCTCTGTAAGCTGGCATCAGAGTGTGAACCAATTAGCACTATGAGATGCTGTGGAAGCTAAAAATCAAATGTGGCAATAACCATATGGGTAGACAAAATATTATTTTTACCTGTGGGTCCTTGAACACAGCAATAAACATATGGCAGAGAGAGCTGGGTTTATTCAGTGAATTTCTAATAAGAATCTAGGTGACATAAATATGCCATGATAGGTGTCATAGAAACTAGTGCAATGACCTTTCACATCTGCATACCTCATTTCTAATTAGGAATGAATAAGACATAACAAGGTCAGGTGACAATGTCTAACAGAGCATATTACTTGTATATGGATGAGGCATTTTGATGAAAAACTTCCAAAGCGTTTTTACCAATTATCTTACCTAGCTCAGTATGACACCAGACTGTGTTCCCTCAAAAGAGCTTCCAGATGCGAAAGGCCAGAATTTTTATCTTGGAGTATGCAGTTTTTTTCCTTTTCCACTTCTTTCTTATCTTTTTATTAATGTAAAATGAAACCCAAATTTGTTCCCTCTGCTTCATACTCCTTTCAAAATGTTGTTTTCAAAACACACCACTTGCACAAGCTGCTCACGCCCCTCCAACAGCATGTGCACGTTTCACCAGTCACAACAACAGATGGCCAGATCCTGGCTCCCTTACTCTGCAGCTACTTGTGCAGTTAGCCTCACCGAAACCGTACCTTCTCATCATCAACTAGTCTGCTCCCTCAGTTTATAACCTCTCCCAAATATTATGAGGAAAAAAGGCATTTCTAGACCTTTGCAAATCACCTGAGTGGTGTGAATTCCCCAATAAGAGAAGCAATTCTGCAGCACTGCACACTCAAATCAAGGAGTTTAGCTCTACCTCCTACACCAAGCTCAAGCACAGGAAGGGAAACGGCTGCTTTTTTTTTGCAAAATTTGGCACCCAGGAGTCCAATGCTGGCCATAGAGAGCATGCTGGGGCCACCTATAGCTGTTCCTGGTAGCCAGCAAGCATCCCCCGCAGTGGCCCTCGCACAGGGAGAGGGGAAAGAGGGACGTCTGTGACAGCTCCTGACCCCAGGCACCTGCAGGCGACTGCCAGCAGTGTCTGGTTTTACATGTTGCGTGTCGTTCCCGGGATTCTGGGGACATATCACATTCTGCTTCGTGTTTGTCCTCAAGTGGCAATGTAAGTGCTACCGGGGGAGTGCTTCATGAGCTATTTCCTCTGATTTGGTGTCATCTGAAGGTGTCCTGATTTTATGGATCTGTTGCACTGGGAGGTTTGCAAGCAGCTTTCAGTCACTTTTTGCTCTGAAATGTCAATTAAAAAAAAAAAAAAGAAAGAAAAAAGAAGAGACAAAGAGATGGAAATGGTGCTCTGAATAACCCAGCAGTTTGTCTTACAGGTCACTCAAACAAGGTCATTATTGACTGAAAATGATCATTCTTGCTCTTTCCAGGCACATGTAGAATAAAACAAATCATAATATTGCTATGCTCAACTCTACCTTATTTCCCAGTTAGACTAATTTATCACATGCTTCTAAATTACTGCTTCCTTCTTTGTATTTCAAGACGAAGGAATAAGAAAATTTCTATTACATTTTAAGATTAAACACAAGCCAGCTTAATAGAGAGCTGAAAAGTAAACAGATGTTTTGGTGGTGAAAGAAATAACAGAAGAAAAGAGAGGCAATGTAACACATGATGACGCTCACAGTACGTTCAGGATAAGATGCAGACCATTGTAAAGGGTTCGTGATGTTTAGTGAATCAGTCTAGGGAGAAATATTAGCAATTGTTCACCTGATCTTTACTGGATCTAAAAGTCATAACTGGTTATAACCAAGCTAAGCTTTCTCGGGGAGAGCAGAATTCAGCAGCTGGCTTTACAGCAATTTAATTTTAGTACTTCCTGGATAATCTTCATGAATAGTGTACTCCAAAGGGCTGCATCTTCTCTTGTGACTTGGGAATCCACTGAACTTGCAGTTCTGCTTTTGCTAACATGTGCTGATTGCTTAGGTATATGCTTGAAGTAAATAGTAATGGAGACTCTTGAGCCGGAAGATAATTCAACTCTGGAACTGATCGCAGTGTAGTACTATTGGCTAAGCTAAATAGCCTTTGAAAAGACACTGCACACTCATAATCTGGTCAAGGATATCCCTGCAGCTCATTTACACACATTTACAATATAAGCAGCATAGAACTGGAATACATCTGTTTTTCAGATCTTCAGTATTCTAAGTAGGCTTATGCACAGGAATATTGAGTCACTAAAGGCAGCTATTCCTAAATCAGTCTTGGTTTTTGTTTTTAGGACTTCTAATATGAAGTTAAGGCTTTGGAAAAAATACAGACTGATGTATCCTTCTCTCCTTTACATTCCTTCCTGTCCTGCTGCAGCCTACCTATCTCTGCTTCATCCTTTCCATCTTTTCACTGAGTAATAGCTGACTTTTTAAAAAAGTTTTACAGGACCAGGGATTCTGATTTATTGTGAGGACAGTAAGGTGCCTGGCATATCACATGTACTGTAGAAATAACAATAAATGCAATCACTAGCATTTTGTGTTGAAATCCTCCTCTACTTCAAGCTCTCAGTCACTGCAAACCTGCATTTTGTATATTTGCTTTTAACATATCTCAATCTGTATTTCTTTCAAATTTTTTTGATTTGAGATGGAAGGTTACTAATCACACAGTGCTGCTGGCATGATTTTCCTGCAAATGAGTCTGCATGTCTCAAAAGATTTGCCTGCGCTGACTACATAAATACAGATTAGTAAAGAACTAAGAAAAGGTAGGTAAGTTCACTGCCCGTGGCTTTGGCGAATATGTCCCTTTGGTATGTCTATTACTGTAAATGTTATCTTTGCAGAGCAACCTTGTGTTTTAGATACATGGCAAAAGATGGAACTACTCAAGGTCAGATTTGAGCCCTGGTCTGTGGTGGGGCCCGAAGGTCAATCAGGAGTCAGTCAAAGTTCCCCCCTCAATGTCACCAGTACTCTGACCTGTTTCACTTTGTTCTGAGCAATCATACTCACTTCAAGGATTAGCCAACAAGGGAAGACTTCTAATTTCACACAGTCAGCACCCCAAGGAGGAGAGGTCATGATCCAGCCACTTTCCTCCTCCCTCCTCCCAGCTCTACCATGCAGGGAAAGAGCATCCTTAGCCGGTCTCAGACCATCATCTCTATTACGAAGATTTTCCTTCTGACATAAATGAAATTCAAGAGACCATGCGTGAGTTTTACCTTAGCTCTCTATTTAAACTTTATCTTCTGCAACATAACATCACCTTGCAGTTAAATGATCATGATCATGAGTAAGATTAAAGATGGAGTTAAAAAAAAGTCATTAAAAAAGCCCTCAACATAAATATAGAGAGCAACTGTTGTTTTCTGATGAAGACGAAAAGGAAAAAGAAAACTGACACATGAAGCCTGATGGTTTCCTGCAGATCTTTAAAGAACGCTGCTAAAAAGAAAATATTTATTTTTACCTAGAGGAAACACAATACAGACTTCTGTTTGTGCTTCATGAGACCAGAACAGCAGGTTCTGTGAGTCAACGTGATTCACACAAGTCTTTACCTCTTTTTAATAATGATTAAAGCTTTCAAAATGCCATAATCCACTGCATTTTAGCACTGCATCAGCTAGAGTATAATGAAATGGATACTATAGATTTCAATCCTGCAAATGTATGAATTCTTAAACTAACTCTTCCAAGCCAGAATGAATCTGTTAGATAAAATGCTAGACTATTTGTTTTTATAAGATTTCTTTCACATAAAAACCATAAAACGACATATATTGCAAACAATTGTTACACTATGTAACTGGAAGACCTTCTGCAAATTACTGGATTTTGGAAAATATTTTTGAAAAGTTCATTTGAAAACAGAGAAGGAAAATAAATCCTTGTACTGTACTGCACAAATATACTTAGTTCCTCAGATGCCTCATAACAGAAGAAAACCCCCCACTAATATCCAATTACCTGTGATCACATAATCTGCACTTAGAAGAAAATGTCCTCTTCTGCAATGAAGGAAGGGTCTAGGGATCTAAGGAGTGATAATCTGCACCAGAAGAGAAAACAGAGAAAGAATCTAGCTCTAATCCATACCAAATTCAGAATTAAAAATCGGACTCTTTATCTTGCCAGGAGGAAGCGCTTTTCATTCTACATATCTTTATTTTCCTATAAAAAAAAATAGAACTCATTGCTCCCAAGACAAGTTTTTTTTTTTTTTTTTTTTTTACAAACTCTATAACAATCTATAGGCTATGCATGTGTAATTCTTTCTGTTTGTCATTTTTCGGGCATTTTGCAGAACTAATGCAGTAGCTGACTGGAAGCCAACAAACTATTTCTTTCCAAAGACTGAGGTTCTAGTCCTTGAACTCCAGCGAAGGTGCACTCTCACTGCAATTGCTATTAAGTTGCTCTTAATGGCTTGTCTGTGATCTCTCTGTCTGCATGGACAGAGGGGGTGAAGAGCAAGAAAAAAAAGAAAGGAGAAAATGTTCGAAAGTGTCCAATGAGAAAATCTACAAAGCCATTCAGGAGCTTAACTGTTCTCACTCAACGTAATTTAGAAATCTAAAGCCCATTAAATTTTGATTGATTAAACTTCCACTCACTGGAACACTTTTGGAAATTTTATTCAAGGCCCAGACTGTGTTTGAGCATCTTCACCAGCACCAGGCTATTTCTAGATTCTCCATCAAGCTGCTGCTCAAAGACAGCACAAACAGCACAAAACTCCAGCGCTGGACTTGCTCTTCTCTTCAGCTTTTGGAAGTGCTTGGAGACAGGGGTAATACTGCACACAGTGCCATCTGTGACTGTGGTAAAAGACTAATATGACTTGAATTCAGGATCTAATTTTGACCCAAACTACTACTTCTTGTATTTTTTTTTTAAATAAAAGAATATTTCATTTACAAATATTGTAATCAGTATATCTGACATGTTTCAAATTACATTTTCAAATTAATATTAAAAAATAAGGGAAGGGGGCTGAATAAGTAAAGAATTAAAGTCTTTATTTTGGATCAGGACAATTATTTCAGAAGACTAATTTTTTTTTCCTAATTTAATCCTTCCTTTCCCCCTCAGTTTTGTTAGTATGATACCCCTAGTTGACTGTCATCACACAACAGTCATGACCACACTGACTTCAGTTGGTCAGGGGATGTTGTACAGAAAAGGGTATGCTGTCATGACATTTAGAGGTGCCAGACCCCTGTAAATGACATTTTTGAAGTTACCCAGTGTGCTGTAGAAAGGCAAGTATCAGATCTGTTTTAAATCTTCCTTAGTATTTTATATACAAAACGGTTCTTTCACAAAGTAATAAATTGTTAGCTGTGAGGGCTAGCTTTTTATTTGTTTACAGAAAATATGCTGCATACTAAACAAGTTCACAGTCCTTTTTACTCTTGATTTGGATGGTCAATTTCTCTACCTGCTTACATTTTCTTCATATTCCCTTCTTACATCATCTGAGTGCAGAACAATGATATTAAAATTCACATGAAGTTCTTCATAGCATACTTTTTGCCTCATTCAGATTTGTCAACATTACTTTCTGATTTCTCTAAAATTCTGCATTCAGTTTTTACTGCTGCAAAATGGTGACTCAGTCAATATACGCTGAAAATCAGGCTACTGCTATGGTTGTGACATAGGAATGGCTATTTAGCCCTTAACCTTTCTAAAGAGCGTGATAACAAATGTACCAATTAGTGTCATTTCTGATCTTGATGTTTATTCACGGAGACGTGGACTGACAGCAGAATAGTTATAGACTACCAGAATGAATTCATATAAATACGTTCTGAGTTTACTAAATTGCAAAATACTTTTGTAAATACAGCAGTCTCTTTCAAAAAGTAAATTACATTGGACAAAGAATCCAGACAACACATCAGGCTGCAGGCTAACATTTGGATTATTTTACCTACAAGTAACAAATTTCACACTGAAATCTTAAAACAATATGTGCAGAGAAAAAAAAGAAATTAAGAAAAGCTCTGTTCTCTTTCCAATATAAGGATCAAGCTTCATAATTTGAAGTGCCTTATTGATTAGTTACCCAGAGAGGTGGTGGATGCCCCATCCCTGGAAACATTCAAGGCCAGGTTGGACGGAGCTCTGAGCAACCTGATCTGATTGGAGATGTCCCTGCTCCTTGCAGGGGAGTTGGACTAGATGACCTTTAAAGGTCCCTTCCAACTCAAACCATTCTATGATTCTATGATTAATTAATGGTACTTTATGTGGGGAGTTTTGGTTGATTTGTATCCTTTTAGGCATTTAAACATGCTAGCTGTTGTGAACTTGCACACTCACAGTGCATTCATGACCCTTGAATTCACACTGTCGACAATCTAGAGGATTCAGCAATTGTACAACACCACACAGAGAAAGTGAGTCTGTAAAAAACTGAAGAGCTCCCTGAGAAGCAGAGATACAGAGCCTGGAAGGCTAAGGTTTAAATAATTTTTCTGCATGACCACCAGTTTTATGAAGTAAACGGTTTTTTTTTGCCTCTGCTCAATGACTGTTTAATCTCTGATGTAACAGAAACAGCTACAAAGCTGAGAAGTAGACTATATAAGCAGTGAATATATTGCAAATATCTTATTTGGGTAGTGGTCAGTGAGATTTTCATGTTTCTGTGTTCAGATTCAGCCACAGCAGGGATCTTTATACTTATTTTTCAAAGAATCCATCCGTCTTTTTCATTTCTACATACTCGCTTATGTCATTTCAGCAAAATCTTTGTCAAAATCAGCTCTATTCAGGGAAGAAAGGAAAAAGGTTCAGAAAAAAATTCTCATTGTGGAGCCACGAGAATATTTTTACATAGGAAAGCTTGGTGGAGTGAGCAAAATAACTTCTCTCACTTACCATATTTGGTTAGATGCTATAGCCAGACTGCATTCCCAAAGATCAGTTTGGCATTTTTCAAGTGTGAGACTGCAGTGCTGCAGGTGTTGGGTATTTTTGGTCTTGCTATTCCCAGTTATACTTTGGCAAATAGCCCAAATAGGAAAATTGCCTCCTAAAGCTTAGTTTCCTTCATAGCCTGACCTCAGATTTTAAGCTCCTATGCTTATCATTTCCTTATTTTTTCTTGCCAGTTGGGGATCAGGGAACACTTTTTTACCTTTGGTAATATTTATTTGTAAAAAATACCAGAGAAAATAGCATACAGTAAAAAAAGCAAGGCATGGGAAAGGACAAAAAAAATTGACAATGTGCCACCTAAAATGATCAAGTTGTCAAAGATGACACTGATATAAATTCCCTTGTTATTGCAGATGAACCAGTATAATACCAGGGGACTGAACATGAGCCAGATTTGATTTGTCAACTTGTTGCTATTATTTTGAAAACATTTCAGAAAAATTGTCACATCTGTTGAAATTCTGTTAGAAAATTAGATGTAGCAAAGAACACCAAACAGCCTTATTTTCTCCTACTGAGTGTGCTGGGATTTTCCTTCGGTGAGTCATCACCCGGCAGCAACAATGAAGTGTCACAACAATCGCAAAGATACCATCTGTTTAAGGGAGATGATCCAAAAGCAAACATGTATCTTTCTAAACATAAAATTCATCAGCACAAAAAACTACATGCATACACACACACACAAGTGGGTTTGCATACTTATGTATAATTTCCGCAACTGCTGACACCCAGATAGTAACAATTACAAAATTTCCTGTATGGATTTCCATCATCAGCCACAGATGATACTACTTGAACTTTGTATCATGGGAGCTCATGACATTTGGAAAGATGGAATATGTTTTTCATCACATGGTGCCTCTTGCACCTGGTGCTTGCAGAAATTAGGCTTTAATGATTAGAGTGCTTCCACTTCTTTCAAAGTATTTCTAACATATACAGGCACAATGTATAGCTCTGCATTGCCAAGAACACCTCCAGCAAACTAGCAGACTACAGATGATTACTGCAACAGGACTCATCTAGATAACCTCTTTTTTTTTCCTTTTCTAACACTATGCATGTGGAAGTCCTTGTTCCATTTGAAAGAAAACTGTTTAAAAAAAATAGTTCTCGTTGCCAATCCTGGCAGCAATAGTAAATATCCACAGATGTAAAATTTTGATCAGTATAGCTCTTATGTGATAGAAAAATATCTCTGATGCATTTGCTAAAGTAAAAATGACAATGAATAAATTGGGAGAAAAGTCAACAATATTTTCCAAGCATGCAAAATAAAGGTAAAGGAAACATTTGCAATTAATGAAAATATTGACAATAAAAAGACTATTATTAAAGAGCCAAAAAGGAGAACTGATTGCCAATATAGCTCCCTCACTCTTGTTTAAAACTTAAAGTTAATTGATACAATAAATGAACAGCAATACAATCTAGTGTTCAGAGAGAGGCTTAAACTTCTTTTTCTTTCACTTATACCATCTAGACCTTTTAAAACAAAGCATGATGAAAAATAATGGTCATTGGGTGACACAAATGTTGCTTTGTTTCTTACAAATACTCAAACTACTAGCCATTACAGATTACCACAGTGGACCTCATGAAGTAATTCCAGCAGCGTGCAGACAGCTACGTTCTCTGCTTGACTGATGTTTAGACTGTGTATCCCTTCTTTTGCCTTCCTTTAGAAAGCAAAATGTAGTGTAAGTAACAGGTAACACACTGGGGGATCCAAAAGGAGTTCATCCAACAGCAAAAATCCCAAGAGGAGTGGTCTATTGATGATACAATAATCATCAATATTTTACTTAACTAACTCTTGTGTTTATATTTAAACAAAGGGCTTAAATATGCGCAAGACCAGGGATAACAAAGTTTTTCTTAAACATTTACTGTGTTTCCCTGATTACGTTCTCACGCAACAGGAAATAAGTGCTACTGTTTTCTGCTTAAATTGTCTAAAACATCTGTCTGCTTTTCTGTCTTTCTTCTAGAATTCAAGTGACCTGTGGCACAGGAGTGGAGAAATTACACTTGCCTTCACTTGAAAGTAAATGAAGTATAAATATACATGTCCACACGACATCATAGCAGAAAGTTCAACTTTACTGAAAAAAAAATCAACAAAACTAAACTTGTTGCAAAGGAATCTTCCTACTGTATGCCATTCTCCACCCTTAATAATGTAACCACGTCAACTTGTCTTTAAGCTACTTCTTATGACATATTATAACCTCTTCCTGGGTGTACACCCTGCCTGATATGATAACATAATGCTATACTATGAATGACTAATACAATATAATGTCACAAACTAGTAATTTTAGATCTAGTATAGAGATTTTCACTAATACAGAGATTGATTACTAATGACTGATACTAATACAACCTAAATTTTGAGAATATACCTGATGATTTAGTGATGACCAATTTAATTCTGTATGTGCCCATGTTAATAAACAAAAAAGATAAAACTATAAATTTGAATCTGCCTTTGTGAATACATGGAGTAGGAACAAATGGCAAAATTTAAGGCTGTTTTAAAATCATATTAAAGTCTTACTTGGTCTTGCTGAATTCTCTGCAAAGGTTCCTACAAACAGTACCGAAGAACATGATGATTTTAGTGTCATAAAAGAAAATATCTTCACTGATAAGATATTTAGGTGGAATAGTTAACTTATAATCAGTGGGGCATAGTGCATAGCAAGTTGAGTTTCTTGCGCTCTGCCACACAAACACACACAAATATGCAGTTAGGCATCATTCTGTTCTGAAAGTTCAGCCTTAAAAACTGTAGGTATAAAAAGGAAATAACCATTAAGTACAATGAAACATATAACAACTCCTTCAAATATATAACAATGACTTCAACAATAGGCAACAACTGTAACAATTCACCTGACATAAACAGACTGACATCAAAGCCAAAAATCCATGAATGGGTAGTCTTTAAGTCTTTAAGTAAGCACACTGGAAATGAAACACATTTAGAAAAAAAATAATTTAAAATCGAACTCCAATCATGTTTTCAAATGTGTTTCATCGTTTGAGCTAGATGGGGCATAACTGACGACAAAACTTAGTTTTCTGCATTCTTCAGAGAACTATTGCATTATGTGTATCTCTTCACTGGGAGTGAAGATGAGTGCGGAATGAAAACAAAGTGACAGATCAAAATGAAAGAGAAGTGATATCACACAGATAAACTTGTCTCGGACATGTCAGTACTTGCTATTTTATTTCTTTGATATGAAGGATGGATGAAGTAAAACCAATTTTGGTTGTCAAGGGCTGCTGCAAAATGGAGAGAAACAACATGAACAACAAAAAGATATCAATAAAAAGTCTATCAATAACACTAACTTATTTTACACACACACAGTAAAAAGTCATCCGGCTTCCAATTTCACATAAATAAAATACCATTCCATTTCTACAGGTTACCATAGTTCCAGAAGACACTGACTGCATCATCCACCTTCTCAAACTACAAAAGTCGCTTATCTGAATATCTTAATGTTCAGATACATCATCTGTACAGTGTTGAAATTTTAAATAACTTGTACTAAAACACTTTTTCTACTAAGACTCTATTGACACATTTTTCAAAGATCCTGCACAAAGCTTCTGTTGAAAGCAATAGAAACTTTGACTGCTCAGCACTTTTCTCCCTTCAGTATCCATTTAAACATAAGCCCTGAAAAAAGTAAGATGACTGTCCAGACAAGAGTGTAAATAATCTAAACAAACTTGTACAAAGTTTGGGAATTTATAGAAAATACATTTAAATTTAACACACAATAAGAAATATAGCTATAAATACTGAACACATTCCTGAACTAAGCTATAAGAATGAGTGAAGTTATGATAAAAGAAAAATTAAAGAGCCTATAACAGAAAAAAACAGGAAGGTAGGGAAACGAAGAAAACCCTTACGATGTGGAAAATCTGCTGAAACACTAAGTTTTCCATAGAAATTCTAGTGTCATAAAATATTGTTCTTTTATGTTCACTGTAAATCTTATTTTTGGAAGAAGATATAAGCAAGTTCTTATTGTATAAGCCAAGATTCTCTTAATTCTGGTTTCATCGACAATTGACTAATATTGAATTGATTCTTGTATTAAATGTCTGTGGAATAGCTCCTCAGTATCAGTAAAAGATCCTACAAGTTACAACACAGAACACAAAACTGAAATAACAAGGAGTGTGGAATTAAGCATGTGATTTAAATTGAATCACAATAAAAGGAATTGAAATGCTAGAGATAGCGATATGCAATCTGACCTTCTACCTCCTCATACTATGTAATCAGACTGAATTTCCCAGCAAAAGCAGTATGAACAGCTCCATTCAGTACCTGCCAAAGTGATTCTGCTGAGGATTGAATGCTCGCCTACAATGGTTTGATCCAGTAGAGCTGACAGGAGTGATGGATGGCCTGGCATTTTCCTTCTATGAAATGCTGCGGAAAACTGAGCAACTCTTTCAAGGGCTTTGCTTTCTCTGGTTTGATAAGATGTTTTCTTCAGAAAATAAAAATAAGTTTATTAAATCAACTGCTTTCAGAATAGATACAGTGAATGACTGTATATCAGAAGCAAATGTATGTGAAATAAAGTTCAACTTGAAAACAACTTGATTTCTAAAAAAAAAACCCATCATTCTTATACAGAAAATAGTTGTCCTTTCAACAAAGCAATGTAACTTAAGAGATACATCTAAAGGGATAAGCATTTATGTTGTCCTTAAAAATCACCAAGTGACGCTGGTTTAAAATCTCACTACTACAAGAGTGATAAGTTACATCATAAGGAAGAAGCATACACTTAATCACTGATGCTGTTTGCTCTTTCTGACTAAGTTACAATGAGTGTATCCATCCCATGTTACTCAGAGAACTTAAATGAAGAAGGTTCCCTATCCATTTGAGTGAGTGAACAGAGTATTTTATCTTTCTTTTATACAAGGAGAATGACTATCACACTAGAGACCAAATAAAATAGCGCTGTTGGAAAAATGCCCACTACTCCAACAAACACAATGTATTGA
Source organism: Chlamydotis macqueenii (assembly GCF_036417535.1). Classification (NCBI taxonomy): domain Eukaryota; kingdom Metazoa; phylum Chordata; class Aves; order Otidiformes; family Otididae; genus Chlamydotis; species Chlamydotis macqueenii. Next base: position 161,262,824 of record NC_141556.1, read on the forward strand.
GCTGCCTCATCTTTCCCTAAGGCAACATGTGCAGCCCCCTCAAATTTGAAGCCATGTGAACTTGCCATAGTAGAACATTTGGAAGGTATTTAGAAGCTTAGGGTAACGTAAAAAGCTATTAAGACCATTTTATTCTTTTTTTTTTTTTTCCCATTTTCTTGAAATAAGGCTGTATAATAGCTGTCAAGACTCCATCTAACTCACAGGATCAAATATGAATATTTAACATGTGACCAGGCACAATGGTCTTGGATTTTTTTCTTCTTTATCATAATCTTATTCTCATTATCTTCTACATTCTTGTTTAGATAAATGGAACAAATACAATTATAGATGAAAACTAATTACATTCTTCAAGAAACACACACAATTTGGAATGGAATTAGTAAATACGACAACACCTACTTTAATGTGAATCTTGATTAACCCTCTCTGTCCTTGCATGTCTCCCTTTTCATAGATGCTACTCCTTTCACTCTTTGAAGGAACTCTTCTAGGAACATCAGTGTTTCTTTTTATCAACAAAATTTCACAGAATAATCAAGAACAATTTAAAAGCAATTTCCATTGAAAAACTGGTTCAGGGAAATACAATGACTCTCCTACTTGAAAAGCAGCTTGGAGGAGATATTGAAATAGATAATAGATACTTCAGAGTAGACAACTTAAAGATGGAAATGAGGGAACTCCACAGGAGAACAAAGTGGAAGTTATTTGAACATCACTTTGCAAAACCAACGTGCTGATTCTGGAGCAGAATTGAAAATGTTGATTTAGGCACTTGAGACCCTCTAAAACTGAAACAGGAGAGACAGAGATATCCAGGTTTGTCATTGGTGGGATGCTAGGACGTCTAAACCAACTGAGAGAAAAATCTCAGAGAAGAATCTTCTCTGGGCTAAGGACTATTTCAGATCAGCGATTTATTTGGCTCTATGATATGGAACTTAAAAGTGTTTGAAAATTTATCCTGTCTTTTATTGTTGCATTAGTACATTTTGTTCGCCTAATGACAAAAATCTAGCCTAGGAACTCACCACAGCTCACAGCTCTCCCATCTCAGAGGCACCACAGTATTTTCGAAAACAGCTTAAAAAGGAATACCACTTACAAAACATCTTTAGATACTGAAGTGCTTACCTTTTACTGAATTTCAGTGGGACTGAAACCTTACCAAGTTGTCTGGGAATGTTTGGACATCTTATTCAAAATCCAGAGAGAGGCAAAGCAAACAGTACAATTGCATTAGACTCAAGGGGGAAAAAAAAAAGGCAAGTGTTACAAGGAAGGATATCACAGATAAGTTTCTCTTGTATGAAGAGTAGGATTTGAAGATGCCATAGAAAGGTCCTCTGTGATTCAAATATCTGAACAACTAAAACAAGTTGTGTCTTTCAGCAAATGCACAGAGCGAATATGCAGTGCCCAGGGCTCTTGTGAAAGGCCAATGAAACACAGGGGATGCAGCAGGTGAAGTGAAGAGAAAGAGAAGGCAGATCCACAGTGAAACTATTTGGGAGGAAGAGAAAAGACCAGCTGTTAAATTAAGGAAGATGGAGGCCTGCTCTGTTTTGGTATTGATGTTACATTGCTTACATATTCTGTGTAATGTTTCCCTTTTACATCAGTTGTAACTGATGTAACAAGAGTGTAACTCTACCAGCTTCCAAACCTCTAAGCACAGCCCAGAGGGCAGCTATAAATTTGACCCTTCCTGGATCTGAATGCTACTGTAGCTCCTTCAATTTGATTTCCAGTTTAATTATCGTGGCACATTATCTTTCCTTACATAGCTCCAAATCACTAATTTGAAAATGCTGTTTCCAACTTAATTTCTACATCTGGTGCTTATTTTTTATTTATAATATATTCCTTTTGTATCCTCCCAAAGCTATTTGAGCATGAGAGATTTATTTTCCTTTTCTTTTCTTTAAAAAAATATTATCTTCTGTAATATATCTACCAAAATAACATGCTGATCATACTGAGTTTGCAGAACACTGAGTTATAGAGTGAAGAATATAGCAACAAATAACAGAAGGATAGGAAATAATCAAAATACCCTGTCAAGCTAGGCAACCTACTAATTTAAATGCATTTATTCTAAATATATAATCCAGTGTTTTATATTTTCCTCATTTTTTTTTCCTTAGTTTTCATGTCCATTTATTGAAGATACAACACTATGAGAAACATCCTAAAGGCAATAATTTAGTAACATAGTCTACAAATTTTGGAAACCTAGATTCTAGGGAATGATGATTTTCAATCTAAGTGAACTGAACTCAGTAATTTTGTCCCTTCAAAGTAAATAAATTAAGTTCTACAGACTTTATGTGGTTTCCCTGGAAGGAAATCAAGGTTCATTCTCACATACACAGAATTTTTTACAACAGATGTATTAGCATACTGGTGGTTGGGAATTGGGGAATTTTTCCAAGTAAACCAGCTTTTCCATTGGGAAATGCTGAATTATCGAAATTGAGATCTCTTATTATACTGAGCCTGGCTGGGATGAACTTAACATTCTTCACAGTGGCCTGTATGGTGCTGTGTTTTAAATTTGAGACTAAAACAGTGTTGATAACACATCAGTTTCAGCTGTTGCTGTATAGTGCCTGCAAAACATTGAGACTTTCTCTGTTTCTGATGCTGCCTCCCCAGCAAGTAGGCTGGGGGTGTGCAAAAGACTGGGAGGGGACAGAGCCAGGACAGTTGACCTCAGAAATATCTGGAGACTGGCTGGGCATCAGTCTGCTTGTGGGCATGGGGAATGATTGCCTTTTCAACCTTTGTGGTTCTTATTCTTTCCTTCACTTATTAAATTGTCTTTATCTTGACCCAAAAGTTTTCTTGCTTTCGTGCTTCCAGCTCTCTCCCCTATCCTGGTGGGGGACAAGTGGATGAGCAACTGGGTGGGTGGTTAGTTGCTGGCCAGAGTCAGCTCACCACACTGATAAACCAGTTATAGTAAGAAAATTTTAAAGTCAAAGATTAGGTTTTAAATAAAAATAAGAGCAAGAGAAGTGAGGGATACCTCAATTTCCAATAAGTTCTGAAAATATCTCTTGTTGATATGTACAGTTAAACAATCAATAGCGCCAAGAAAGCATGAGATATAGATTCATTCTAACTCTCAGCAGCTACAGCCTTGTCCTGGGCTACGAATACAACCAAAGGCTCAAGTGCCTTTTCACGGGAAGTGTTCATTTCTTATACAAGGTGTGCAACCTCTGTTGGAACCGTAAATTCCTTTCCTCTCAGAGTAGTAACAAAACATTTGGTCATGGATTTTGTTTGGGATGAAGACGACTTAGCCTCCGTTTGATTAATGTTATGTGTACTTTAGCCTTTCTCATTCATACAAGTTCTTTGGTTACTAACCTAATGAGAAGAAAGGACTGAAGAAACCGTTTTTAAATCCTGAAACTTTGACTTGACAGAAAATATTTGCTCTCCAGCTATATTCTGGTATCCTTCAGCAAAGTATCTCACAGTTCCTTTGTAGGGATATTGAAGTTTCATGGTTTTCTTCAGAATGAAAGATGTTCTAAAGCAAAATAATTACATAACTGTACAAACATGAAATATTCTTTCTCAATTCTTATTCAGCTGAACTTCAAAAACTGCAAAAGACAGAAAGATAGATGTCCTTGAATGTGGACAGTCCTTACATTAAAATTTAATTTTCTTTCCAAGTCTCTCTTTTCCCTCAATCTCCCACTATTCAAAGTTAATTTAAGACATACTCAGGTGAAATTTCTAATGGTGTCTTCAGAGATTATGAAACTCTGCATAGCTCTCAGAAGTCTTCGGCAAATGTATTTTATCATGTTCTTTGTAAGATTTACCATGTTTCATATTGACTAAATAGGTAGCTGAAAAGCTGAAACATATACGTGTAAGACCTTAAAACTTTATCTCCTCTTGAAATAAAATTTTGGAGACTAATAGTTCAGGCAAGTATGGGGAGCTTGCTCAACATGCCCAGGTAAACAACTCAGACTGAAAATAAACCAACAAAAGCAAGAAAATTTTTACTGGTGTCATAGTTTAGCCCTGCTCAGTACCAAGCTATGCAGTCTCTCACTCACTGTCTCCCACCCTCCAGTGGGACAGAGAGAGGAGAATTTGTAAACAAAAGTCAGCAAAACTCATGGGTTGAGATGAAACAAACAAACAAAAAAAATTAAGAGAAAGAACAGAAGAAAACAACACAAAGATGGAAAACAAATATAGCACAACAGCTCACAACAAATCCCAGTACCCAGTTTCCTCCCACATGGTAGGAGGCTCCCCTCACCACTTTCCTCACTTACATACTGAGCATGATGTCGCAGGGTATGGAATAGCCCTTTGGCTAATTTGGGTAAACTATCCCAGCTGTTGGCTAATTAGTAACCTATCCCAGCTCTGTGCCCCAGCCATAGGGGCCACCAGCTCCAGTTCTCCTCCCAGCTCAGGTGAATGTTAACTCCACCCAGGCCAGAATGAGGACAACTGGATATCCCTGAATCAAAACTTTCATTTTGAGAGTTAAAATTCCACTAAGGAGACAAACTTACATAGATGGGTACAAAACAGTTTTTGTTTGTAGCTAAAGTTAGGTAAGGCTTCTTAGGAAGGATGAATATTTGTGGTTACAAAGGCAGTTTAAGGCTATTTGTATAAATGGGATTCAAAACTAATTTATGTCTTTGGAAATTCATATACACGCTATCCCCATTGTACATTTAGGCTATATTCATATTTTAGTAATACAAGTGTCCAATCCTGAATATCACTATCTTTAGCAGTAGGGAAGATCTGAGCTGATGTTAAATGAAAATGCAACCTTGGGCAGCAGTTTCGAAGTGATCTAAATAATATTCTGACAGCTGACAGTCAGCCTTTGGATAGAGATCAAACAGTCAGTGTTTTCTGGGTTTAATGGTTGTGTAAAGCATGATTAGAGTACCCAGGTTCTCCCTTGATTTTTCATACTATCTTATCCTTCATTGCAAGAAAAATATTCAGATTCAAAATTTTATCTGATTATCCAAACTCCAGATTGTTCTACTTTGTTTTTTTTCTCTTCTTGGATATCTTGTCTCATCAGAAGAGAAAAGAAATACCACAAGTCATATCAGATATTAGTATTGAAATTATTATAAATCAATTGAAATATTTTATCTTGATAGGGTGTACGTTGTACAACACCAGTAAAATGCTTTTGGGAAGAACACTGGATTACATTTAAAGGGCTTGAGAACAGTGCTTGTAATAACGGGGAATTCTCATTGCCTAATGCAGTGATATAATTTCTTCATTAAAACATACTATCTGTATACAAATATCATAGTTTGAAATAAAACTAAAAATGTGCCTTAAGAATTAACTTTGTGCTTAAAGTTTAGATTTAAGCACATAGGAAAATTTATGATACTTTCCTTATTACTATTTTTCTCATCACCTTTGGTGATCCACAATCACCTTTGCATAGTTAGTTACACAGGAAAGCTAAACACTGGTCTTTTGAATTCAAATCAAAATACTGTAAAGTGACTAGCTGTATTTCTGACTCTACTTAATGTCACCCCATCCCTTTAGTAAAAACAATATTGTACTGTAGAGTTTCTAAATGGAGTGCTCAGCTGGAAAAGGATGTTCAGTGTGGTGGGGAGGGAACGGAGTGAAGCAGCAGCTTTTGGGTCTCCTGATAAGTGAATAGCATTTGTACCATGGCAATAACTTCACAATACAAGGCATGTTTTATTCATACAGCTGGACAGCATCTGCTCTCTTATTTTTGTCCTTTCCCTCTTCCTTCTGGGCCTGAGGAAATGGCTAAGCTGCAGCTCTTGGGCTGACTGGGCAGAAGTCTGCTGGGCCTTCATTCAGCTTCTGCAAGGGAGAAAAGGAAGGAAAAAAGCTTCTTTTTTTTCCACATCACTCCATTTGTGGATAAAGGAAAAGTAGAGCTAGGTCACATTTACTGCTCTCTTTCTTCATGCAGTACAGAAGAGGTGCTGGCCTGCATTTCTTTTTAAACGGCTCTGTTGAATACAGCTGTGAGTTCGTGGATGTAAATGACGAAGCACCATCAGGAGGCTTTTGCCACTGTCAGTGGTGACCTGTACATAGGAAAACTGTAAGCACAGATAATGCCCTGGACTTGCTATTCCAGACAGCAATGTTAATACAAATATGGAATGTTTCTGAAGGCTAATAAAAACATAAAATGAAATAATGCAGCAGACTTCTGGCAACATCTCTGTCCTGTGCAATTTACCACAGGAAATAAATCACTGAGACGGGAAACATATGCAGTGGCAAAAATGGGATTTGTCACATCAGTTCAGTGTCAATCCATTTTTGTCTAGTTAATTCAGACTTATATTCACCTTTCCTCACCGCAAACTGTTTCTGACTGAGAATTTTTATTGACTTTTCAGAACGCATAGCTAGCTTTATATTTTGAATAACAAAACTGGTAGACATCTTGTTTATCTAGTAACATGAGAATATGTTATGATTTCTTAAACATGTAAAATATCGGAATGTTTCAGGCTGTAAACTTACCTATAAAATTATACACATGGTTTTTTTAAGTATACTGTGTTGTCTGGAGCATGGAGATACTACCGAGTCAGCGCTGGTGAATCATTCATGTGAAAATTTCTTTCAGATTTCTATTGACTGTGAAGACTCTTAGGCAGTACTTTCCCCCTGATGGCTTTTTCATGATTTCCCCACTGAATTTTGTTTTTAATACATTGGGATAAGTAAATAAGCCATTTCATTTTTATTTTCCCTTCTGTGAAATGCTTCCCAAGTAACTTGATTAATGTTCAAAACCAATATTTGAGCAGCCACATAATGTAATTAAAATTTCATAAAATAGCTATAATCATCCTAGCTTGGTAATAAGCAACCTTATTTATCACACAAATGATTTCTTTGGATTTTCAACAAGCACTTTATTTAGCTAACTAAATAATCTTTTTTCTGCAGGAGGTTTGTGTTTCAAAACAGACGACTGAAGTCACAGCCAGAATGCCTTGCAACGCAGAGCCAATATTTAATCACAGGAGGTTTCAGCTACGTGTGCATTGAAGTTAGCCTGATTTATCCAGGAAAGTGTGCTTCACTGAGTTCCATTTTAAACCTGTCTGCTCAAACTGCTTTTTTTTTATCTTGAAGTGATACTAAGTGCACAATGAGCCAGTTTAAAGGTAGAATGTTAGGTGAATAGCATTTTTTTTTGTGTGTGTGCAATGTGCAGCACTGTGCTGGTATCTTTAATGCCGTATGGGTCTTTGCTGTCAATAACAATAACTGTGAAATCTGCTAGTTGCTAGAGAACCTTAAAGCTAAAGAGAAAGGCATTTTATTTTTTTTTCTACTGCTCTTTATATAATCTCTACCTCCATACTGTCCCTATAGTCCAATTCTATTTGAGATCGAATGACTTAAAGTGCAGTTCTACTTTAAAAGTGCTTTTTAAAAAAACAGTAGCATAAAGAATCACATTTGTTATATCCCAATGATTTCCAGATCAAATTTTCTTAGCTTACTGACTGAAAGGTCATTTTTATCTATGCGTCTCTTCTACAAACCCTCCTGGAGTCTGGAAACTAAATTATGTTGTTTCTTCCATGCACAGCATCATCCAAAAAACTTTCCGCTGGGCAAATGCTTCCTTTGGGTACAACTGGGAAAGACAAAGCATTGCTTTCAAATCCTGCCCTCATTTACCTCCCTCCATGTAGCCTAGGGCCCATGGTGGGGCTGGAAGGTGCATCTTGGTACTCATTTGAAGTTATAACAGAGAGGGCTCCTTGTGTTTAACTGTTCATAGCTATGCTGATAATACAAACAGTAGAAAAATATCGCACTTTCTATCGCTGAACACAGTTCTGAAGGGATGACAAGATTGGAAAGGAAAGAGGAAAATAAATAGTTCATTTTCCAGAAGTATAAGCAGAAAAAGCTGTTTGCTGAATGAAATGATCACTGTATACTGTCAGCTTTTAGAGAAAAAGCAGAGCTAAATATTATTGCAAGGTTCAGTACTACCACTAGGAAGCTTTTCCTCTGTGAAAATACCAGTTGCAGCAGCTGATGATTTGTGACATTGTGGTGTTGTAATCCAGGAGGAACCTGGAATATGACCAAAGGGTGTTACTAATATTCTGCATGACTAATTATTGAACCTTCCTCTGGGTTCAAACATCCCAGTGTTTGCACAGATGATGCTTTTGTTCATCCATCATTTAAAATGTCTTGTAGCTGGAAAGCTAACAACATTCATAAAAGTCCATTCATAAAGCCCTGTGGTGGGAAGGGGAGGCGGGGTGACAGTTTGCATTTTTCTGGTCTTTTAACTTCTTTGCTGCTGACCATGATTACAAATACCATGTCACTGGGAAGGTGATTTATCATATTTTTTAGACAGAAAAACTGAAATATATTAAATTAAGGTAACAGTCAACAGACAAACCTGGTTCTGCTAAACAAACCTTTTAGATCTGTGCTCCTGACAAGCTGGAACTTGTTGGATCACACTGCTGCTTTCACCAGGTCTTTACAAATGGAAACTGGACAGGTAGGAAATGGAGGAAGGAGTGAAGAATGTCCAAAATTTACCTTGGTATGGACCCAGGGTGCAGACCAGGTGTGCAGAGTTGGAAGTTGATAGTTTCTGTACTTGAGATTTTTTTTTCATTGATTATCATCGCATGAAGAAAAAATTTAGGTTTGGAGGGACCTCTGGAAGTCACCTGAAATAACATCCTGCTCATCAGGACTCTGTTCATCACAAACTGCAAATTCTACAGCAGTTTGATTCCATGACTAAACCCCGTTGATCTTAGTGGTCCTTTCTCTCTCTGACCTCTGAAAATTGCCTACATCTTTTTCCAGTATTAAACAAGAAGTCCCAGTATTTTCCAGGTCTTATTCAAAGCTCCTGGAAAAAGGAGATTTGATTTAAGGATTGGCCTTAAATCTAATAAAAACATTAATGTATCCAACAGTTACAATAGTCACTGTACTTTGAGGTACATTACTACTACAAAGCCTAGATAGCAAGAAAAGTGTCCAAAATTTCAGTGTTTATTTTCATAGACTTTGCTTGAACAGAATCTTGGACATCAAACTCAAAGCTTCAAAAAGCATACACCTCTTCAGGAAAATAGGAGGCACTAAATATCCTATCTTCTTTCACAGAGCCTCTCTTCTATACTCAATTTCCTTTCCTTTGTCAGGAGCATTCTTAGTAGAATTTCTCTGCAGAAAATCAATACTTATTAAATAAGAATGAGGCTGACTTTGAATTTGATATGGAAATTGAACCTGTCAACCATTCTGACTTACAAATATTTGATTCCTCAAACATGAATCTGTTAAATGGACCCCAAAAAGCCTATTTCTTCCCCATTTTAAAGAATGGATCTGCACCAAAACATAGAGGGAAATTACTGGAGAATCAACACACTTGCAAAGTATATGAGAATTATCCATGAGCAAGCTCTGGGAAAGCCTAGTGCAGTGTTCAATAATAGCTAATTATTGAGAGACAGCCCTGCTGATGTTCTTTTCTGTTTTATATTTCAATGACAAAAATTTGTATGTGGTGCGCATAGCGTGTGTTAAGAGCATGTATGCATGCATGCGTAAGTGCACAGGTGTCTGCACCTGTCAGATGGAGAGTCTTTATGATCTCTGTGTTGAAATTCTATATCTGAAAGGAGAAAAGAATAGCCTGCTAAAAATAAAATACCACTCAATGAAAGACAGATATTGGACACACAAGTCCTTGCTATCTGTGTAGCTATCTCAAAATGTTTGCTAATTTTGAAAATGCAGGTGCCGACTGCAAAGGCTGAACGCATGTGAAAAGGCTGAATTACTGGCTGCAGAAAAATGAGTGTTAGGATTTAACTCCATCATCTGAGGATTAAACACACTCAGTGTGTGTACAGTCCTTGCTCCTGCATACAGCCTCACTGGTGAAAGGTTACTTACAAATCAAGGGGAAAAGCTCCCAGCCCTTGTTTATGAAATTTTTAGTAACAGGATATCATGAAGCAGAAATTACAGGGAGTGGAGTGCTTCATTGAAAGAACAGGAGCAATACAGCCCCTCTCTGTGTTGACTGTGTGATTACAAAGTGTTGCATTAAGCTTTTTCTTTCATAACTTTTTTTTTTTCCCCTGGGGAATGCAAGTATGATCTGATCTCTTGACATATGATGAACTTTTCTCCAGCATAGTACAAAAGAGTTTCTTCATATGAAAAATGCCTAAGTGGAGCAAGGTGATAAGGCTAAAGAGAAGAGAGAGCTGAAAGAGAAGTATCTATAAGAAGGAAATATTTTTAGTCCCTAGAGAGCCAGTAAAGCTGGTTTTCCCACTGGAGAGGGTCAGGCGAAGCACTGAGGTGGCTAAGGTTATGGTTCCATGCACATTAACACCAAGTCTGAGCATTGCTGACTCACTAGAGCAGTACAAAATAGGTCTGGACCAGGCACGAACCAACCAATCAACCAACCGCATTTTTGTCTAACTAGTCTGAAATATCCCCAATTGCTTCTGTGCCTTAGAGACCACTGAAGTCAGTTCCAACTGATCAGTTCTGGAGAAATCCCTTGCACCTGATGTCCACTGCATCCAACAGTCTCTAAAAGTTGGCAAATTGCACTACTCAGTAGTAGTTGCCTTAATTTGGAAATGCATCCACAAAGGCAAACCCTGGGGAACTCTCAAGGCAGAGAGGCAAAGCATAGTCACACTGCAGGCCATCGGAGATCACCATAAACCTCTTCCTGATGACAGTTTTGAGCTCATCTGGCAGAGTACAGGATGCCCTGTTCTTGCTTTATATAACTTTCCTGATCAGAGATCTATGAGCAGCTCCCGATCCAGAGTCCATTATGACGAATTGACTTCAGTTCTATCACCCTGATTTGGTCTGTCTGATGTTGCCCTCGTGGAACTATGGTCTAGATCTCCCTCAGTTTAAAAGTAATAAAGAACATGAATAGTTTTCTCTACTTAGAGCATGAGTATTTTACCTAATTTGCTGTTAATAACAACAGTTACTGAGGAAGGATATTGTCAAATGGACCAGTAGAATGATAGTATCACTGAATCATTTAGGTTGGAAAAGACGCTTAAGATTGTCAACTCCAACTGTAAAGCCAGCACTGCCAAGTCTACCACTAAACCATGTCAGTAAGTGCCACATCTACATGTCTTTTAAATACCTCCAGGGATGGTGACTCCCTGCCTGGGCAGCCTGTTCCAATCCTTGACAACCCTATTGGTGAAGAAATTTTTCCTAATATCCAATCTAAAGCTCCCTTGGCACAACTTGAGGCCATTTCCTCTCATCCTATCACGTGTTCCTTGGGAGAAGAGATTGAAACCCACTTCACTACAACCTCCTTTCAGGTAGTTGTGGAGAGCCATAGGGTCTCCCCTCAGCCTCCTTTTCTCCAGACTAAAAAAAACCTAGTTTCTTCAGCTGGTCCTCATAAGACTTGCTCTCCAGACCCTTCACCAGCTTCATTGCTCTTCTCTGCACACACTCCAGCACCTCAATGTCTTTCTTGTACTGAGGGTCTCAAAACTGATCACAGTATTCAAGGTGTGGTCTCACCAGGGCTGAATACAGGGGGATGATCACATCCCTAATCCTGTTGGACACACTATTTTTTACACAAGCCAGTATATTGCTGGCCCTCTTGGCCATCTGAGCACACTGCTGGCTCATATTCAACTGGCTGTTGACCAACATCCCCAGGTCCTTTTCCGCCAATCAGCTTTCCAGCCACTCTTCCCCAAGCCTGTACCATTGAATGGGGTTGTTGTGACCCAAGTGCAGGACCCAGCATTTGGCCTTGTTAAATCTCATACAATTGGCCTTGGCCCATCAATTCAGCCTGTCAAGATCCCTCTGTAGACCCTTCCTACCCTCGAGCAGATCAACACTCCTGCCCAACTTGGTGTCATCTTCAAAATTACTGCGGGTGCACTTGATCTCCTTGTCCAGATCATTGCTAAAGCTATTAAACAGAACTGGCCCCAAAACTGAGCCCTAGGGAACACCACTTGTGACCAGCTGCCAAGTGGATTTAACTCCATTCAGCACAACTCTTTGGGCCCAGCAACCCAGTCAGTTTTTACCTAGCAAAGAGTACGCCTGCCCAGGCCATGATCAGCCAGATTTTCCAGGAGAATACTGTGGCAAATAGTGTCAAAGGCTTTACTAAAATCCAGGTAGATAACATCTACAGCCTTTCCCTCATCCTCTAGGTGGGTCACCTTGTCATAGAAGGAGATCAGATTAGTCAAGCAGGACCTACCTTTCATAAACTCATGCTGATTGGGCCTGATCACCTGATTGTCCTGTACATGCCATGTGATGGCACTTTAGGTGATTTACTCCATAACCTTCCCTGGCACTGAGGTCAGACTGACAGGCCTATAGTTCCTCAGATCCTCCTTCTGGCCCTTCTTGTAGATGGATGCCACATTTGCTAACCTTCAGTTAACTGGGACCTCCCCGGTGAGCCAGAACTGCTGATAAATGATGGAAAGTGGCTTAGTGAGCACTTCTGTCAGCTCCCTCAGTGCTCTTGGGCAGATTCCATCCAGCCCCATAGACTTGTGTGTGTCTAAGTGATGTAGCAGGTCGCTAACCATTTTCCCTTGGACTATTGGGACTTCATTCTGCTCCCCGTCCCTGTTTTACAGCTCAGGGGGCTGGGTACCCTGAGAACAACAGGTCTTACTATTAAAGACTGAGGTAAAGAAGGCATTAAGTACCTCAGCCTTTTCCTCAGCCTTTGTCATTATGTTTCCTCTCACATCCAATACAGGTTGGAGATTCTCCTTAGAACCTCCTTTTGTTGCTAATGTATTTACAGAAACATTTTAAATTGTCTTTTATAGCAGTAGCCAGATTAAGTTCTAGTTGGGCTTTATCTCTTCCAATTTTCTCCCTGCATAAACTTACGACATTCTTGTAAGTTGTAGTCCTTACGACATCCTTGTAGTCCTCCTGAGTTGCCTGCCCCTTCTTCCAAAGGTTATAAATGCTCCTTTTTTTTCCAGAGTGCCAGCCAAAGCTCTCTGTTCACCCAGGTCAGTCTTCTTCCTTGCCAGCTTGTCTTTTGGCACATGGTGATGGCCTGCTCCTGTGCCTTTAAATTTTCTTATTGAAGAACATCCAGCCTTCCTGGACTTTTTTGCCCTTCAGGACTGACTCCCAAGGGACTCTGTCAACCAGGCTCCTAAATAGGCCAAAGTCTGCCCTCTGGAATTCCAAGGTGGTAGTTCTGCTGACTCTCCTCCTTACTTCTCCAAGAATTGAAAACTCTATCATTTCATGATCACTAGGCCCAATATGGCCTCCAATCATCACATCACCAAGTTCTTTCTCTGTTCACAAATGACAGGTCCAGCTGGGTGCCTTCCCTAGTTGGCTCACTCACCAGCTGTGTCAGAAAGTTGTCTTCCACACACTCCAGGAACCTCCTAGACTGTTTCCTTTCCGCTGTATTGTATTTCCAGCAGCCATCTGGTAAGTTGATGTTCCCCATGAGAAGCTGCCCATGTTGAAGTTCCCCATGAGAAGAAGGGCTAGTGATTGTGAGACTTCTCCCAGCTGCTTATCTCTTAATCTTGATTGGGTGGTCTATAATAGAGTTCCCTTCCCCTCTACTCCTACCCTTTCCCTCTACTCCTAATTTTATGTAAAGGAAGAAAATGAGTCAAGAGGGAAGTAAATTTTAAGAACTACACTTTTCCTCTCAATTTTGAGTACAAAATCAAGTTTTTATTCCATGCCTTCCTCTTAACTGTTTTTTTTTCTATCATCTGTCTGAAATATTCAGCATTTCCATTATTTCTATCACATTTGCTAAAGAAGCGTAACTCAAACTATAATATTCAATGAATTATCTCCTTCACCTTCCTCACATCTGTATAAACATTAATCAGTTTCTCAAACACCACTTCCAGACTATCCATTTTGATTCTGATACAACTGCTTTCCTCTATGCTAAACATAGAGCTGACAGTACCTAAGAAGTAACCAAATAAAAAACCTGGCAGATAACCATATGGTCATTTTTTGCAAATGACAAAATCATGAACCTTGCTACGTCACTAGTGATACAATCGTCGGTCTTTTGATAGTACAAATACAGAAACCTATGTGTTCATTTGCATGGAAGTAACAAACACATACTCTTGTCTAAGCAATTTGACAGTATCTGACCTGCAGAGGGGAAAACTTGTGTATGAACCAATAATTCTGGCTATTAAAAAGCAAAAAAAAAAAAAAAAAGCTGAAGTGAAGCTGGAATTTTATAATTTCATTTAATTAGGTCATTAAAGTTGAGTTATAGCCCATAACAAACCAAAAGGATGAAATGATGAAATGCTGGTTCTTTGCCAAAAAAAATTTAAAGCACTATAGGTTTATTTTTTATCTCAGAAAGCCAATGTTCGTTCATTTAGCAGCTTTCCCAGGTGCAATGAAAATTTAAATGGAAAGCTCTAGGCAGTATTATTAAATGATTTCCTCACTCTTTGATAGAAAAACATGCAGAACACAGATATCTTAATACAGAATATGTACAGATAACGGACCCACATAACCTCAGTGGGGTAGAAATGGGCTGAAGTGAGGAGAAACAGATCTTGCCTGTTGCAAGAAACTTAGTTTCTGCCATTTGGGTTTTTGAAAGAAAACTGTGTCTGTAAATCTCACTTATAGTTAGCTTCTGTTTCTTGAAAACAGACTAAAACCAGTCACTTTTACTTTATGTTTTCATTGGAACTTCTCTAGTGAGACTTTCATCTTTAAATCTTGCAAAGTATCACAGTATCTTCAAACATATATGAGAAAATACACATGATTAAACATGAAAAAGAATATTTTCCCCCTTTATGAATACCACAGTCTTTTGTTAGACAGAGTTTTGGTGCACTACTGCATGGGATGCATTGTAGAGGGGAAAGTAGGTAGGAAACTGTGGAAACTTTGCCTTGCAGTAGCTATTCTTAGTAGCCCCCAAGCCTTACTTCGTGAGAAAAGAAATTTACTGCACCTGGACATGTGATTGCAGTGTTATCTACCAGGAAAATTACTTAGAAGAAGTACTTCCAGAAATGTTCTTCTTTAGACATGGCAAGTAACAGTGAACTTGAGGCCAAAAATCCTCTTTGCTCTAAAGTGAACTGATAAACCAATCAAACTCATGGCACTTAGCAGTGTAAAGATCATATCACACTGATCGTATTCAACCCGTGCTCAAAATCAGGAGGGAGCTGTACCCCAAACTGAGTCGTTACATCCTAAGTCCCAAGATCACGCACCCAAGCTGGAAAGCCCGAAAGCTTAGGGATTATCCATATTAACAAGAGAGCACGAATAATGAACTGTGAACTACTTGTGCAGTTCATAGGAATGGGTTACACTAGCAATATCGGTTTTGTTGGGTTTTTAACCAAAAAGGCGAGGTGAGGCGAGGCGAGGCAAGGCGGGGCGGGGCAGGGCGAGCAGAGGAGAGGCGAGGAGAGGAGAGAAGAGCGATCTTTTTCCATTTATAGAAGTATTTTTTGTTTGCAGTTCATGTACGGACTGTAGTTTAGTACTGTGCATGTCCCAGTAAGACAAGCAGTGGATAGACACTGGCCCAAGGTACATTTTTAACGATGCTTACTTACATGTCAAAGATTCAGTGCAACTGCACAGAGCACATGTACCTTACTCCTTAATGCACTGGGCAACACAATTCAGAGATAAAAAACTACCACTGAGAGAACTGAAAAAAATATTTTAGCAAATCTCACATGCTTATACTAAGCAGAAATTCTATTCCCTTGCTCAAAACTGAGGATTTAATTTCCACATATAAGGTTTTTCCCCAGTCTTTTAAATTCTGAAAAAATAATCCTCTGCTAGAGAAACAAAAATAAATCTGTTGAAACAAGGGCAGAAAAAGGAAAGAAGATTTTTTTTTTCTTTTTTAATTGACAAGTCTCTAACACAGTCATTTTCTGGTTCATTTTTCTGTGGCTGAAATATAACAAAACATCTCAAAGGGTTTTCAGTGACCCGTTAGAATAAGATTATAGAGTTTAATAGGCACAGTGTAATATTCTGTCACCCAGCAGGGCAATTTCAGAAAGAGACAGTTATCCTTGTTCTTATGGAATGTATAGCAACTGTTATAATTCCTCCTTAAAATGATTTCTCTTCCCGTGATTGATTGATCCCTGGGCAAGATAGCTGGTAGAAACATTACATCAGCCTCCTTTTGTTTATACCCTTGTACAAAATTTAAAAACCTCCTTTTTCTTTAGGACGTAAGTCTGTGAATAATTTTCAACAGGTTCATAATTTCTATGCACACAATTTAGTAAATAATATCAATAGTCCAATTACAACACAGAAAGATTTTAGAAAATATTAAATTTAGGGATTTTCTTCTGCATCATAGCAAAGGCTTGTTTGTGGGGTTTTTATTTATTTGTTTGCTTCTTTAGGAACTAATTTTAAATTAATTGAAAAATGAAACATTTTGGATTAAAAAGTTTTCCTTATAAAGAAGAAAAATTATAACTCTAAAACGGGTTCATAAGAAGAATCAGTTTGAATTAACACTCGGTGTTTGCTCTTTTGGTTTAGTTGCTTTATTTGTTTCTCTATAACATTTGTTCTATAAAATATGAACAATCTAAGTTTAAAACTACCCAATGTAGTCCTCAAAGTAGAGGAATGTCCTTGAATATTCAGGGTTGTTAGCAGTGGTTAGTTGTTACGGTAAGAATTGCAGAACTCAAGTATGGACAGTTCAATTCAAAACACCTCTCTTATTGGGAAAGAAAAAGACAGAGCATATATATTCTTTAGAAATAATTTTTCACTGCTTTTGCTTGTTTGTAGTTTAACATTTTCATGCACCTTTAAGACCTCCAGGCATAAGCCTCAGGCAGACTAAACACACAAAACATACCAAAGTCGGTGTTTTGTGATTTCCTGACTGCTTTCAGGGTATTGGAATTAATTAAATCTGAAGCTTCTCTAAAGCAAACATCCTAACCCAAATGTAAGATCTCTATTTTTATATTTGCTTGGAATATTCCTCCCAACACATTTGCTCACTACTATTTGCAATGGGCTAACATGCCAGTGAAGAGGACAGGTCATATTCCTGGTGTTTCACAGGCCCACAGCAGTAGAGAAATACAAAGTATATTTGAAGCCTCTTAAATGGTTTACGCACTGATAGGTTAAAACTGCTGTCCCTGTGATTCTCAATACTTCGTCTGCTCTCCCCATTTCCACCTTATGCCATGATGTGCTCACTGAAAATGCTCTCTGCCCCTAAAAACCTGACCAGCTCTGCTGGTCTCTGCTCTCTGCTAGGAGAACAGCAGCTCTCTGGTTTGTAAAATAAAAGAGGTCTAGGGATTGATCTTCCATGAGGCCAGTGGCTCCAGCTATCTTCCCAGCTCCCTGACAAGGACTTCTCTCAGGAGGAGCATCTTTTGTGGACCAGTGTGCAGCTGAGGAGACAGGGCATGGAGCTGGGAGAGGCAAAAAGGAAACAGGCACACTGGAATAGGGTGTCTGCAAGAACACAGCCTTTATGGCACGTGCTGTTTCCTTGCATTTTGTTGCTAGCTCATTATGAACACTTAGATGGATGAGTAACTGCAATTGCTATAAAGTGCTTGTAATAATAAGATACATTAGAAAACGGTAATCTAGAATCATACATTGGACATACATTACCAATGATGACTTTTAATCTTCAGTGCATGTATTTTTTTTCCCCTAGAGAATGCAGCTACACATGTTTCTTCAAAGAATCCTCAGATATCAGAGAGGGCTCAATGCAAAGAAATCTTCCGATGGGCAAGTAAAATGATTGTAGCAGAGAATTTAGCTTTAGTTACCACACAGTGCAGTAAGGAGATAACAAGATTCATTTCATTGACATCTCTTTTTCTAATATACTGAATTAGACATTGCAATATTCTGAGAGAGATGTGATTCTGTGAGATATGACTTTATGTAAACAACCCTATAGCATAAATATAGTATATAAAAAGAGACTTATTTAAAATGCTTAAAATAGTTTGTAAGATTTTATTTAGAGTATGGCTAAATCAGCTACTGTTTTACGAGATTTAGAGAATTTCCTGCCTTCATCATAGAATCATAGAATCATTACTGGTGGAAAAGACCTCTAAGATCATCAAGTCCAACCATCGACCCAATACCACCATGCCTACTAAACCATGTCCCAAAGTGCCATGCCTACATGTTCTTTGAACACCTCCAGGGATGGTAACTCCACCACTTCCTTGGGCAGCCTCTTCCAGTGCCTGATCACTCTTTCGGTAAAGGAATGTTTTCTAATATCCAATCTAAACCTTCCCTGATGCAAATTGAGGCCATTTCCTCTCATACTATCACTAGTTATTTGGGAGAAGAGACCAACACCCACTTCACTACAACTTCATTTCAGGTAGTTGTAGAGAGTGATAAGGTCACCCCTGAGCCTCCTTTTCTCCAGACTAAACAATCCCAGTTCCCTCAGCCACTCCTCATAAGACTTGTTCTCTAGACCCTTCACCAGCTTCGTTGCCCTTCTCTGGATGCACTCTAGCAATTAAATGTCCTTCTTGTACCACGGGGCCCAAAACTGAACACAATATTCAAGGTGTGGCCTCACCAGTGCTGAGTACAGGGGCATGATCACTTCCCTACTCCTGATGGCCACACTACTCCTGACAGAAGCCAGGATGCTGTTGGACTTCTTGGCCACCTGGGCACAGTGTTGCCTCA
Organism: Chlamydotis macqueenii; assembly: GCF_036417535.1. Lineage (NCBI taxonomy): Eukaryota > Metazoa > Chordata > Aves > Otidiformes > Otididae > Chlamydotis > Chlamydotis macqueenii. The sequence goes on from NC_141556.1 coordinate 161,281,679, forward strand.
TGTTCAGACGCTTGTCACCCAGTACCCCCAGGTCCTTTTTCACCAGCCAGCTTTCCAGCCACTCTTTCCCAAGCTTGTAGTGTTGCATGGGGTTGTTGTGACCCAAGTGCAGTATCCGGCACTTGGTCTTGTTAAACCTCATAAAATTGACCTCAGCCCATAGATTCAGCCTGTCTAGGTCCCTTTGTAGAGCCTTCCTACCCTCAAGCAGATCGGCACTCCTGCCTAAATTGGTGTCATTTGCAACTTACTGTGGGTGCACTCAATCCCCTTGTCCAGATCATTGCTAAAAATATTAAACAGAACTGGCCCCAATACTGAGCCCTGGGGAACACCATTAGGTTTTTCAGTCTGCATGTGAGATTTTTCAGTTTGCATGTGCCAGAATTATTGTTCATAGGCAGTTTGTAAAATAAACAAATTAACTTGTTTTGCCTTATTTCAAGGCTATTTAAATTCTATTGTTTGACAACTTGACTCCAATACAAAGCGGCTTCTCATGGGTATTAAAAATGCCTGTGGAAAAAAAGTAGTGGGAAAGAAGGAATGCTAATCAAAAGATAATACAGCAAGGAGCCGTGATCTAAAGGAATCTATCTGTTTCAAATTAGGAAAAAAAAAAAGGGAAAGTTGAATTATGCTTGTAAATCAGATGGAGAGAAAAACAGTTTGTGCATTCCAAGAAATGACCAAACTATGATCTAGGTATCCAAGTCCTACAGGTTTGTGTCTCAGAATTTCAAGTTAGTTTGACATCTTCCCATCCAAATTTTGAGGAGTGAAAAAATCCCTCTCTAATCTGGTGGACTAACCCATCTCTGTAAAGCAGGTTCAATTATGCAATCCTTCCCTATACGTCACAAAATGTAATGTTTTTGAATTTATATCTTCACCTCCTAGAAATGATTTTAAATTAGCTAGTACTGTTACTCTGAAGAAATAGAACATACAATTGATAAGATCATATTGTTATGAAAATCCCTTTATAAGCACAATATAAGAGTGATTGTATAGCTTGCATGGATTCTCACATCTGAGCAATTCAAATATTGAGAAATATATTTCTCATCTCTATGGACTATTGGTTTTATGCTTTCTTTTCTAAAGTTTTGATTTAATAAGCATGGTTGCTGAATTCAGTTATTGGAAAGTGGTAATTCAGAAATAACATTTTTCTTGAGTGAAGGAGTTCTTGTTTCGCTATGTATTAATGTACACAGAAATCTCATATAAGTTTAAAGTTACTAATAATATAGCACAATACAGCTGAACTGTATAGAATTAAATCATGAATCCACTGTCAACCAGTTTGAGTGGATACTGGCCTTCCAAGAGCTATGAGTGACATGATAAATCTATGATGCTCATCAAAATGCCATGTTCAAAGGAAAATATTTTCACTTCTGACTTTGTATGCTTATTTTCAAGATTATGGATATGCATACACTCATTTTTTTTTGCATTATTTTATTTTTCCTGGCAGTAAAATTGTTCACAAGATTTTTTAATTGAGAAAAATTTACCTACAGTGTTGCAATATCATTAAATATTCCTTGGTCATCCAAAGTACATAATTGTAAGTTGTTATGTAAAATAAACACAAACTAGTTTCTAGTACTTCCTGCAAAAAGTACCTCCCTGTTAACAGTATACCAATATACAGTACATCAAATCCTGCAATTGTCCCTTATTTTTCTTTCTTTTAATTACTATTAATATAATGAACTCCAGTCATAAATCTGTTGTAAAAAAAGACTGTGAGAAAAAAAAAAAACCAGAAAAAAAGAAAGCATACAGACTGAGCATAATAGGGAAACTGAGACAACCAGGTGTTCACAAGGAGTGAACCAAAAATGGAAAGCATAATAGGCAATAGAAATACGTAGCACATGAATAGCACAGATGATGACAATTGTGCTGTTACATTGTGACCATAATTTCAGCAGATTTGAAAGAGGTTTACTCCAGGATATTCTTAATAAGAATCAGGGGCAGAACAACGATGGAGCCTGGTTGCGAGCCAGCTGTATGTTTGAAGTGACCTGATGAGAGGAGGGTATAAGCTGTGAAGGTCACAGAAAGCTTACGTGTAATACAATTAAAAATGAGATCCAACAGATGACTGGAGGATATTTTTTTTTAAAAAAAACAAAACAAAACAAAACAAAAGGTTGGAAGAACAATCTTTACAGCATTCTGGAAACATTAGCAAGATTGCTGAACAAAAGCAAGATTGCATTGGTCAAGGTCAGAAAAGGATGACACATTATGCTGGGAGCCTGGCTAAAAGCATGTGAATGAACAAAAAAGGTGTATATTTGATATAATGTACAATTAGTCTACAATACTTAGGTGTAAACTGGAGGAAATTCCAAATGGAGACTAATGTGTGCAGTTCATAGAACTGCAGAAATGATGGTGGTGCTGTTTAAAATCCTACAAAGAAAGGCAATAGAGAAATATCTTGCAGGTAAATTTAAGAACAGGTAACCTGGAGGTATCAAAGAAACAAGGTTTCAGCTTGAGCGAAAGGGAACAGGATTGATATTGATAGTAAATTACATACCATCCCAGTAGAAAAAAAATAGTAAATTAGATTGCTGTTAGACGAGATTACCCCAAGGTATGGCATAGTGGAAGGAGGGAATGGACCAAGACAGACCCTAGAGGGCCTTCAGCTAAAACTAGTATATTGGAAGGGAAATAAAGAAGCAGAGGATCAGAAAAGAACAGAGGCCTGGGAGCAGAGATTGAAAAGATTTCAAGAAGAAGACAGAGGTGCTGAAAGCGAGGCAAAGATAGAAGACAGTAAAAATAAAGTCATTACAGCATAATTCAGCTCTGAAAAATCATTTTAATGAGGGTTGTTTCATTAGAGTGGGATTACAGGTTACAGGAAAGAATTGGCCAATAGCTCAGCACGGCGATTGGAAAGCATGTACTCTGTGATCTTCACTGTCAGCATAAAGTGAGGTTCAGCTGCTCAAAAATTAGACATCTAAGTGTGAGAGACTTACCTTAGGCTCCCTTTCTAGCTAATTGATCTGATCTACCTTAACAGATGATGAATCCAACTCTGGAAGGAGCTTCAATTGACTCGAAGGGGAACATAGATACAGAACAATTATATGCCCAAATTAAGGAAGGAATTCTGTCAAAAAGATCTGTGTAAAACTGGCTTCAGGTCATTGTTCTGTCCTCTTTTATGCTCTTCCATGAATTCACTTTGACCACACTGTCTATAGGAAGACAATCAAGGACTCTTATTTCTTTTTGGTATTAAAAATATATTTTTTAAAAGCTTAATCACTGGTCTTAATAGCTACATTATTTGTTTCTGTATCCTTGGTCCATCTCTCCACAAATCTTTTCCAATACGTCTACCTGCCTCTCCTCTTCATATAAGGATATCTACTCTATGGGGCAGAAGGATGAAATGTCTGCTGTACAGAAGAAACACATTTAAATCCTGAATAATAATAATAGAATTCATAGCAACATCTATGTTAAGCTAATATTATTCTTACAGTTTGTTTAAAAAAAATATCTGATCATCTGATATTACAAAATTCACCCAAGTCTGCTTTGGGTGCACTGATCTGACCTGTTTTGTGCACTCAAAGCACCCTTGCTGTGCACAGCACACTGAACAGTGGCTCTTGCAGTGCCTGCAATTTTCGTATACACTTAGAGTCTTTTTCTTACATTATGTTTTCATTATATACCATTTTTTGTACAGGACTGCAATGATTTTACTGGCACAGCACAAGTCTGACACCTGATTACCACCATATCAACATTGTTTCACTGTGCAAAGTATCCACTTCTGTTCTTAACCAAAAATGTCATATCTGTCCTGCTTTTATCTCTGCTTGATACACAATATGCCCCTGTACATAAAGAAGAAAAAGAAAGACCCAAGAATTGCCCCTGTGACAAAGGAAGGGCTAAGCTCCAGTGTTCCTATTCCTGGTTCTGCTGAAAGGTTCGTCCACGTGAATGAGAAGCCATTCAAACATTTCCCTTTTTTTTACCAAGTAGAGGGGTGTTTTTTTTAGTAGTACGTTTCTATGCTAACAATTTTTAATTGTTGTGGTATAACACATTCTTATCATTTTGTTCATAGCACCAGAACTTCACCCAACCAAATCTTTTTCTTTGCTTGGTTTAGTCAATCTAGAATTTTCAAAACTATATTAAACAAAAAATTAATTTACTTCTGGATATGACAGTTTCCATATATGCTTGAAACTATTTGCCTCCCAATGAAAAACAAAATATTGTCCTTGTATTTTTCAAAAAATTGTCACGTTTAGTTAGAAAGTGAATCATGTCAATCATGTCAATCTACCACAACTTCACAGCAGGGGTAGATTACACTGATGCAACTACTCATTGATACCACTTTATGTTATGAAGTATTTGAAGCAATCTTGTTTCTAAAGAAGTTTTCAAACCACCAGTACTTTGAAGTGTGAAGGCTATCAAAATGTAGCTGAGATATACCTGTAAACTTGTGACTTGAAAAGTTAAGAGTTTCTTTCTTGTTATGACTGTCTTTTGGTAAAGATCTAAAGAATTTCATTTTTTGTTGTTTAAACTTCATACACAGTTACTGTTCCTTGTATTCTCCTAAGATCATTTTGGAGATTTTTTCCATATTTCATATTTATCTGATACAAAAAATAATTTGCAGCACTATTTCAGGACTTCTGGGAAAAAAAAAAAAAAACAAAACAAACAACCCACTTCTAAACAATGACATTTCATTTGGCACTGTTTCTAGCTTCTCAGAGTTCAGATATCTAATTCTACTTCTGGACATTTCAAGCTCAGTTTATTTTTTTTTTCCTAGCAGCAATATATTCCAAGTTTGAAATTTTGTCTTCTATGTCTACAAATACACTTTCTATGTGTTCCAGTCCTTGTTAGATTTTATTAACAGTAAACTAACTGATGGTCTTTTACTTTTTGAAAAAAAAAGCAAAAGTTGTGAAACTGTTTGGGTACAGTAAAAACACAAAGCCATTTGAAACTTATTTGTAAAATCAAGTAGGTAAAAAGTATATATGTAAAAATTAAATAGGTAAACTCTAAATTTGTTCCTTTACTCATATTCAGTGTACTTGTCACTCGTGGTAGTGTGTACTATTTTAACTGATAATAGAATAAGAGCAACAGAAGCCTCATCCACACAAATCCTTTAAGTATTTTTTAAACTGTTGCTTGTTCCTTGAATGGCAAGTTTGTATATAAATATGGTACAAAGGATAAAGCAGGACTATTTCTGGAGGGTGCACTTGGAGGAACCATTGCTAACAACTGCAGTGGACTAGGCATCTACACACTGGCAAGCTATCATTTTTCTCATGCAAGAGTGACAGAATAAAAACATATTTCACATGGTTTTATGTTGTATTTGCAAGGTCGATAGGCTTCATTGTGAATGAAGAACTATCAAATTTTCTGCAGCTGATATATAAATGAAAACAGGAATAATTTCTAAAATATTGTAATAGACTAGATTCTACTGGCAGGGAAAGGAAACCAAGCACGTGAACCAAACGATAGCGGATTGCTTTCTGTGCCTCTGATTTCTACAACTCCTTCTCAAACTAATTTCGGACTACTCTCAGTCTCAATATACCATATGTACAACATGTAGGCATGCATGCACAAACCTTTCTGGCTGAAGAGCAAGCTTCATGTAGCAAGCTGCTTTTTGAGAGACTGAAAGCACATCGTATGTCAAGATCAAACGTGTAACAGGAAACTTAACCATAGGTTTGCTTCCAGAAAACTAGGGAGACTTAGTAGGTAAACAATAAAAAACAATGTTGATCATACTCAATGTCTACCTATTTACATGGGCACCTGAAGTGATTGCTGGCTTGCAAGATTAAGTAGTAAGAACATACGACATTATTTTAAAACAGTCTTAAGATGATAGTATTTTGTCCACATATGAGTGAGCATTCCTAATGTGAAATGGTAAGAGGCACTGGCTAGCAGTTACCTCACCTCTACTTTCTAAAAACCCTGTAAATTTTAACCAAAACACTAGGGTGAAAATAGGTTTCTGTCACAGTAATCTCAAGGATATCAAAGTCTCGCATGTGTGGAGAAGAGACCTTTAAGCCACATAAATGTGGCTTCAGCTGTTTTCCAACCAAAATGTGAAACACTTTGGAGGATACAAGTGGTTATCCACCCAGGCAGCGGGGTGGAAGAAAGATCATGGTGACTCAAATGTTGAGTCAGCTCGCCTCATGCATTCCTACAATCCATCCACATGTTCAGGAAGTCAAAAAACCGCCAGGGAACGATTCCTAGGAATATTTCATTTTCTGTGACGTTATGAAATGTACAGTTTGACCGCGGAAGTCCTAGTGAGTCACATATATGAGCACAGCACCTCAGTAAATTGACATCCTAAGTGCTCATTTGCAACTATCCCGAGGAACAATCAAATCTACAGCAAAAATATTATCTGAGTATAAGAATATGCTTAGGAAATACCAGGCCATCCATTCTTGTGAATTATAAACTAAAAAGTGACAACAAAAAAATTAAGCATTTGATTTCTACTGATAAGATTTGCAAAGATCAGAAATGTCTCTAACTTGCCTTGGCCTGCTTTTTGTTTTCTTCTGTTGCTGAATGGCACATTTGCCACGATATGTTCTTTCTTCCCAGGTTTCATCCTGGGATGAACCCTCTCCACTCTGACTTTCTTTCCTCCCTCACATCATCTGGGGAACATGCCACTTCTTTCCTGTTTTTACACATTCAAGATTGTACAGCAATTTGGTTTGCTGACTTTATTTTATTACATGCAGCATTTTTTTCCATTAAAATGTTGCCCTCAATTACATAGAAGATACCCATATTTCACCTGTCAGGTGCCAGCCTCTCAGCAGATGCCATCGTGCCCCGTCACTAATGATGATTATACCAGAGGTCATTGTCAAAGCTTACTGTTATTTCACTGACACAACAGAAAATGCTCATAAAAGCTCTTCATTTATGCACCATGAATTTTCTCCTAATCTCACTAGTAATTCCACTGCACATTTGTAAAAGGAAAGCATCAATAAATTTGTTGACTGCAAAGCTAATTTCTCATCGTCAGCAGGGATTTCAGCCCATGTATGCTCTAGTGACAGTGCCTTTTTGCAGAATGTGATATTTCACCCCCGCGATTCAGCAGGTGGCCTCATTTTCGCTTTAATCATACAGTATCAGTATCTATTCAATTTTTATCCTGAATCATATCTATTCAGGCTCTTGTCCTTATCTGACCTTGATAAACTGATTTTATTCGTGAAGCTTACAATTCGCTCTTTCGACTCTTTTTTCAGATGAGTTATTGGCTGAGCAGTTGGATATACTTGGTTAATCTTCCTGTGCCTTTGGGCAAGAAATCATCTCTGCTGAAAGTTCCTGTGATGAAACTTGGAAAATGTTCTGCTTTACTAGGGGAGGGAGAAAAGGCAGGGGGTGGGGAATATTTCAATGTACTACTATTCATTTTTATTTTCTGGCATTGTTATATCTTCTAAAGAATTTAGAGTGTATTGTTCCCTTCTGAATAGCAGCTTATAGGAATATATAGGGTAGGTTCTTTACAAGGTTTTTCTGTCCCAAAGGGAAAAAGGCTGCAACTTGCTGCTCATAATATTTAAGTTACTGCTGAAAAAGGTTCTCTCAGCTGCAACACTAGATGAGAAACAAAATATTTGACTATGCTAACAACTAACTTCTGCACTTGACATAATAAATTATTGTTTCTTATCTCTATTTAAATTGTCAACAGAAAATTTTGGTTTGATTTTCACTGAACATCACTATAAACATTTTTTATAAGACTGAGAAGAACAGGAAGAGGGAAGAAGATGCCAAACCTTGTAGCAGCTTCCCACCAAAACAGTACTAGACGCCAATGATGAACAGGCACAGGACAAAATCCAGACATCCTGGGAAACCATATTGTGACCAGACTGTACCTCCACCCAGACACTGGAGTGGTTTGCTCTCTTCTGCGTTTTGGCAACACTTGTTTAGCTTGCCAATGAAAAGTATTACCAGATGGTAGGCGAATCAAAGTTATTTATGTGTTTTGTCATTCAGGAGCTAAGACTCATGGATGAGGTGTTGAACATCTGTAAAATCCCTCAACTGGAGTTTCAGAGTCATGGACATCTTTGTACATCACCTAGGACTTAGACAGCTCTCACTATTGTGCTACAAAGGTGGGTCTGTAAATTCCTGGTTGACCAGACAAAGTGAGTTTGTTACTGTGGATTCACTGGGCATCTGAGAAAAAGAACACAAATAATTTGTATTCACATCTTAGAGCACTGCAGAGAAAGAAGGCTGCATCACCACCAAACAAAACACGAAGGAAAAACAAGCACTCTTTAACAGTTCTTTCAGCAATCTCCTTCAGAATTAAGGTGGAAACAGGATTTGTTAGCAGAGCAGAGGAGGTCCTGCTAACCTGCAATCCTTTCTTCAGAAGAAGGAAGTATCCTCACAGGATACTTTTTGTTGCTGGTTTGAAAAAAAAAAAGTCTTAGATACGAAGCTCTGTGACATGGGACGTATTATTTGCTAGCAAAGAGACAGAGCTGACTAATGAATCAAGGAAGGCAGGACTACCTTCAAAATAGCCTCTTTCAAATATTGAAATAAAAGAGCTAAAAAAAGAAAGAAGCAGACAATCAGCAAACGGAGGGCAGTGTCGTACCTCTGCCATGCTGCAAGGCTTGGTCTGCTACACTGGTTAAAAAATGTAGTAAGAAATTGGTATTTGAGATAAATGGGTGATTTCTGCCATCCACAAGGAAAAATGCGTCAGGGAAGAAACTCCATCACTGCCAGTATCACCAGTATCTTATTATAGCAAATTGTTTTGTGTAAATATTACATAATCATAATTTTAACTATATGTGCACACATGCATTATAATTAATACTGCTTTATGGAAAAAAAATAGGCCTACTCTGCAACCGAAAAATGCAAGAATTCCAACTGCAAGTTGATCTTCAGCAGGGGATAGCCTGATGCCTCCTCTGCAGGGAAGGTCTTTCTGTTTCAGGCACTGTGGTTATTACCTTTATTTCAGAAGCACAACGCTACTATTTACAAACAACTGCGGACCTTGACCTCCATTGTGCTAGGCATTGCAGTATTAGTGCTTGACTTTTACCAGTGATTACCCTAAAGAAGGCTGACGTGGCTGGGCTCACAGGACTACCAGAAAATGGAGGAAGATGCAGAAGTTAAACAGAGAGGTAACTGAAGAGGAAAGAAGGGGCAGGTTTCAAGAAGAAACAGGTTAGCTATGTGAAAGCCAACAAGTTACATCAGTTTGTTTCTCAAGAATATCTGATTGTGGCAAATCAAATGATTATATGCATTAATATTTATTATGCTTTTCCTTGGATTGTTAAGATAAAAATGAATATCCCTTTACATTTTTTAAAAATAGAATATATATGCTTTTCCCTCTAAACTTCAAAACATGTCATCACATTGGACCATAGCTGATTTTCCTAAAAATACTTTCAAGAATGTTTTTGATCAATTAATTTAGATGAAGGTATGAATACCGGCAAATATTTCAAGTAATAAACTTGAAGCTTTAAGACTACTTTAAGACTACGGGTTACCTGCTCATACATGAGTGGTAGCACGTCCTTTCATTGGGCGTAACTATGACCTTGCTAACAAATGTATGCAATAAAACGCTGATTGCTTGGGAAAACCAGCAAGACAATAGTAACAAAAATTATCAGCTTTGTCATTTGTGAAAATACAGTGAACATTTGTCCATCTTACATTTAAAGATAAAATATTTTTTAAAAAAACTCACACCTTTTGATTGTAAGCTTTCCAGTAAAATATTAGAAAAATACTCAAAGTATCTTGCTTAAACATACAGACAGCTTTTCCTCCATCAACTATAGGCCAGTCAGCCTCACCTCTGTGCCTGGCAAGGCCATGGAGCAGATTCTCCCTGAAACCATGCTAAGGCACATGGAGAGCAAGGAGGTGGTTGGTGACAGCCAACATGGCTTCACCAAGCGCAGATTGTGCCTGACCAACTTGGTGGCCTTCTATGACGGGGTGACGGCATCGGTGGACAAGGGACGAGCAACGGATATCATCTACCTGGACTTGTGCAAAGCTTTTGACACTGTCCTGCACGATACCCTTCTCTCCAAACTAGAGAGGCATGGGTTTGATGGATGGACCACTCGGTGGATAAGGAGTTGGCTGGATGGCCGCACTCAGAGAGTGGTGGTCAACGGCTCAATGTCCATGTGGAGACCGGTCACGAGTGGTGTCCCTCAGGGGTCCATGTTGGGCCCAGCCATGTTCAACATCTTTGTTGGCAACATGGACAGTGGGATAAAGTGCACTCTCAGCAAGTTTGCCAATGACACCAAGCTGTGTGGTGCCGTCGACACGGTGGAAGGGAGGGATGCCATCCAGAGGGACCTTGACAGGCTGGAGAGGTGGGCCCATGCCAACCTCATGAAGTTCAACCAGGCCAAGTGCAAGGTCCTGCACCTGGGTCATGGCAATCCCAGGCACAAATACAGGCTGGGCGGGGAATGGATTGAGAGCAGCCCTGAGGAGAAGGACTTGGGAGTGCTGGTGGATGAGAAGCTCAACATGAGCAGGCAATGCACCCTTGCGGCCCAGAAGGCCAACAGCATCCTGGGCTGCATCAAGAGGAGTGTGAGGGAGGTGATTCTCCCTCTCTACTCTGCCCTGGTGAGACCCCACCTGGAGTACTGTGTCCAGTTCTGGAGCCCCCAACATAAGAAGGACATGAACCAACTGGAGAAGATCCAGAGGAGGGCCATGAAGATGATCAGAAGGCTGGAGCACCTTTCCTATGAGGACAGGCTGAGAGAGTTGGGGCTGTTCAGCCTGGAGAAGAGGAGGCTCCGGGGAGACCTGATAGCGGTCTTCCACGGGCCTACAAGAAAGATGGGGAGAGGTTGTTCAGTAGGGTCTGTTGTGGTAGGACAAGGGGTAATGGTTTTAAAATACAGGGAGGTAGATTTAGATTGGATATTAGGAAAAAATTTTTTACAATACAAGTTGTAGAACACTGGAACAGATTGCCCAGAGAGGTGGTGGAGGCCCCATCCCTGGAAACGTTCAAGGCCGGGTTGGATGAGGCTCTGAGCAACCTGATCTAGTCAGGGATGTCTCTGCTCCTTGCAGAGGGGTTGGACTAGATGACCTTTGAAGGTCCCTTCCAACCCTAACCATTCTATGATTCTATGATTCATCAGTTTTTCTCTGCTGCTCAACAACTCCACAGCCAAGCACAGTAAAGAAACACAAAGGAAAAGCATGGAGATCTCAGTTAGCATGAAAGCAAGATGAAAAATGAAGCATTAGAACAGGCAAACTAGATAACAAGAAGGTCTGTTGAATGTCTAGCTTTCTGCTTGCCAAAAGAAGTGGAAGCCTTAATTATGATTCATGGAGTCATTAATTCTTTTTAGCCATGAAAGTTAATGGAATAATGATTTTTAATTGCTATGGGATGATTCCTGATGTTCCTAAACAAAAATAGTACTGATGACATATAATGCATAAAGAACATTTCAAGAAAACGAGTCTCGCTGAAATGAAAGGATGCTTAAGGATTAAGTGTTCACAGAGTGCCTTTTAGCGTTTCAGTTCAGGGCACAAGCACTCAGGAGCCCGTGCTTCCAGAACCACAACCAAAGTGCAGCTGAAAGTGAAGGGCCACTTTTGCTTCTGCCTGCTTTACATGAAAATAACAATTTCCAGCGATTCTTTGGATGGTCTTTCTTCTCAACAGCCACCTGAAATGTGATTGTTGCAGGGCTTTCTGTGATAGAGATGAAAATCATTAGGGGCAGCCTCTGCTTAGCTGCAGACTGCCTTTGGACTGCAGAACACTAGCAGCAACTTACTGGTGAAGTTTGGTGGGATTGATTCATTTCAGTAGTCATCTTGTGTTCTTCCTGTTCTCATTCAATTAAAGCTACAGATAATCACTGTAGCTAAATAAACAAACCCAAAAGTGTTGGTTTTATTTTGATGTAAGGCATAACATTTTCCAAAATGAGATATGATTAAAACGCATGAGCCAGCGATGAAGATTGTACAGAATGGCTCTCCAGCCTGCTTGTACTTCTCTGCATTGTAAAATACAAATCTAAGCTGACTCCTCTTCTACCTTATTTTTTATTCCTGTCTATCCTGAGGAGCTTGTGATATATATAACTTTCTACTGTTTGCTCCTGTAGTTTTAAGTCCATTCTCCCCTACCTCTGCTCTGTCCTCTCCCTCCAACCCTTTTTTTGGTTGGCTTTATGGATCAAAACAGGCTGCTTCACACAATATTATTTGACTGCTGTTTCAAGAGTTGCTAAAGCACTTATCTATTTATTTCCTTTGACTGCCAGACCATCGCTTATCATTTCTTATGTCTCCAGCATAGGAGCCAGTATCTGGACTAGTCTGTGGTAAGTCCAAGGCACCTCTGCCTCATCGTTTGTTTTTCTGCTTGAACTACCTACTTCAGGATGAGACAGATGGCATAGGGGAAGAGGAGGAAGGATTGGCAAGGCTTCATTACAGACCCCCCTGTGCTCAGCATCGATGCAGAATCAATGCAAGCTGCACAGGAGCAAGCGTAACGCTGGGATCAGCTCATGCCAAGGCTTGGCCACCGCAAGCAGATTTGAAGTCTTAGAGAAAGACTCCAGCAAAGCTTTTGAGACCAGTATTACCAATACTACAAGAAAAAACTTGGTTACTTCAGGCGCAGTTTTAAAGTAGGCAATAGTCAGACACACACAAAAAAATAATGCTGGTTCTTAAGCTCGGTTCACTTTCACATCAAAAGCAGAGTTGCCATCAGCACTCTCTGCCTCTTGTGTATCGAGTTATGAGGACCCGTTAAAATTGCCATTACAGATCTAGAGAAATCCCACTAACAGTGTCTGTCATGTATTGCACTAAGACTTCCACTACTGATGTGCAATGGTGCTCAGCATACTCAGTGACTCCTAATTTGGCTGGCAAGCTACAGACCCTCACCTCTTCTGTAAACCAGGTACTGAAGTTAAAGGAGATAAAGCATAAAAAGTATGATTTAATCACAATGTACTGTTTGTTTATTTACAGTGACATGAAGATAATCACTGAGCAGCAATCAGTGAACTACTTAATTTCCAGAACACCTATAAATAAAATCTAATTTAGTTTGGTTCCACATCCCCTCAACTAATGATAATTTTGAAATACAGCTACTTTAACTATCGTATGTAGAATAAAGTGTGCCAAAATATAGCTGACTGTTATAAAATATCACCCAGAAAACTGAACATACAGTTGTTATGTCAGTCAGGGTATTACTACTCAATTGAGGCAAGTTTTTTATTTTTATTTTGAATATTTCCAAGGATGGAGATTCCACAGCCTCCCTGGACAATGCGTTCTGGTACCTGGCCTCTCTCATGGGAAAAGAGAAAAAATCTTCATGTTTAATGAAAATTTCTGACGTTGCAACTGGGGTTTTTGGCCTCTCATTCTACTGTGTACTTTTAAGAAAAGTTTGGCTCCCTCCTGCTAGCTCCCATTGGATATCTGTAGGCAGGAACAGGATCCTCACAAAGCCCTCTCTTCTCAAGATTGAACAAACACTGTTCTCTCAGCCTCTTCTTCTGCATCACAGCAACAAACACAGCTGGGTGAAACAGGCAAATAAAAAAAGTGAATATTTATTGTTATGCACTCATGGATTACAAAAGTGATCAGCTGGAAAAACTACTCTTTCTTGTATGCCCAATGCAGAGAATATACAACCATAAGCATTTTTAGAATCAAATTTGTCTCTTAAGTGAAATACATTTCAATTTTTAACCATGAAGAAGAAGAAAATCTTCAAAAATAAGTGGAAATTCTTTGCTGTCTACTAATCTTGTAGACCCAATACTGCTTGTAGGTCCAGTCACTTTGCTCCTACTCATAGGTTTTGCTTTATTTCAGGATAAATGGTAATAGAAAAAAAAAAAAAATTATCCAAATTTTTTTTTCATTGCCACTCTGAAACATTTGTGGGCAGTTTAAAGAGATTGTGACTACTTTACTTTTATCTCTTTGGTCTAGGCACAGAGCTTATCAGTGCTTGTCTGAAAGGGAGGAAATAAAAGGTTTTTCTTTTTTTTTAATTGCAGCTAGAGCAACCTGCCAGGTGGTATGTGACATTTACGGAATACATGTAAGTTAGCACTGACATGATCAAGGGGTTCAACAGATGGATTGATGCTGATAAGAAGCTTCCAATATGACCACCATATACAGGCTAAGACTAATACTGAAAAGAATTCTGGCATTCCCCCATGTGCTTCTTCAAGAAAGAAAGAAAGTATTTGTGCTTCTCTTGGATTTGTGTTACAGCTGGCTAGGGGGTTAAATGATCTGGCTTTCCTACCTCTAGCAAAAGTAGCATCCCCTCAGTAGTGTGTCAATAAGAGTAGGGAAATAACTGATCATCCAAACTCAACTGCAGTGCAAAGATTTCCTTTTGGGATTAACAGTAAGGAAGAAAAAGAAAACCCAGAGATGACAGAAAACACTATTAAGAGAGAAGTATAGACGTTTGATGGATTGGCGAGCACACAGATGGACTCAAACACATGAAAAACATGAATCCAGAAAAGAAAGGAAATTTTCTTCAGGAAATTTAAATGGAATCACAGAATCATAGAATGGTTTGGGTTGGAAAGGACCTTAAAGATCATCCAGTTCCAACCTCCCTGCCCTTGGCAAGGACACTTTCCACTAGACCAGTTTACTCAAAGCCCCATCCAACCTGTCCTTGAACACTTCCAGGGATGGGGCATCCACAACTTCTCCGGGCAACCTGTTCCAGTGCTTGTATCTAATCTAAATCTATCCACCACTTACATCTAATCTAAATCAACCCTCTTTCAGTTTAAAGCCATTAGCCCTTGTCCTATCACTACATGCTCTTGTAAAAAGTCCGTCTCCAGGAATATTCTAAACTAAAAACTGAAAATCCCATTAGGTATTACATATTTTATTTTGTTGTCCACTAGTTAAGGCTTGCAAATGCAAGCTTGCAAGTAGCAGCAGCCTTTGAGGAAGGCTCCTCAATCTCCACTCATACAGCAGTATTATTCTTATTTACTCTTTGTATTATTTTGCTATTTATGTATGCCACTTATTCACTGCCACACAATGTTGCCCAAACATTCATAAGAATAAATTGTTTCATAAACAGTTTCTTACGAAAGTAATGTCATAGTTTACTGACAGCAGTTATAGAAGCCTTCCTGCAGGATTTCTTCGAAATCTGCTTCTCACTTCCATAGACTGGACTTGTCAACCCTCATCTTCCACTGTAAAGTGTATCAGTTATTAACTTGTGATTGGGGACTGAAGTGACTTTTTAGTATGGAGATGTCTACTGGTTTTGAATTACAAGATTTTGTGTGTGTGTGTGTGAGAGAGAGAGTATTAAGGATAATTCTTTGATTTTTTTTTTTTCCCCTCAAAGCAGACTAGTGTCCTCTGCATTGTTTTCACTCTACCCTGGTGTAATTAGACCTTCCAGGTCATCAAGAGAAAGTTTGTGTGTCCATAGGCATCTGTGAAGGAAATGATCCACGTCTTTAAGGCTGTCCTCGTTCTCTCTCTGCTCTTACTGCTGCTTACTGAATGTCTGAGATGCAATGAGAGCACAGACAAGATCGATCTTATTAACACCAAGAGAGGCAAACAGAAGGGAAAAGCATTCCCAGACCTTTTATCAGAGCTATGATATAGAGAATACAATGGGGAATCGACTCCAGCCCTTGTGGAACTGCATATATAAGCACTAACAAAGAATGTCTGCCCAAGTTAAAAAAAAAAAGCAAACTTTATCAATATTTTACGTATTTAGAAAATGATATATGTATGAGACACTACAACAAACAAGAGCAGCAGTGTTTCCCTAACTGATGCTATGCCTTCCTCTCAAACAAGCTCTCCTTTCCACAGGTTAATTGTCTCAGAGTGGGGTGCAGCTACTCCGTGCAGCTCCTGGCTCTGGAGGTAACTTAGATGAGGCCAGCTTTCCTATCTGCTCCAGGCTTCATCGTGTGATACAGACTTAACACTTGCTTTTACTCTTTCTTTCCTTACCCAAAGAGTCAATCCAGACAATTTACAGAGTAGTCACAATCCTAGAGTGCATGTACAATACATGAGAAAAGATATTTTGACTTTGACATATGGGAAATATAAATTCACTTATCTGGGAATGTGATTGACTATCCAAGCAGATACAATAGAATGGTTAAACTATTTAAGGTATATATTAGGTGACACTACCACGTCTGAGATGGAAAAACAAGACAGCAACTAAAGTGATTCTGGATTCCCTGTTCTCTCATATTTCCCATGCTTGGTTTAATAAAAAGGGCATAGCCCCAGAATTTTGCAGCTCTGTGCACTGCAGAGACTCTCTGCTGACTGATTTCTTTGTTCAAGGCAAGAGAACAGAGAAAAGCAGCCAATGATGATATTTCATTCTCATTCATGTTCTATATGCCTCAGTATCTCTCACCTTTTGACCTGACTGATCCATGTCTGTTAAGAAAATCCTTCAGTCAGTAATGAGGACAGCCAACTCCTTTTTCTGAAAGGTCAAGCTCAGACACAAATCCAGCTCCTAGTTTTCTAAAGCGCTAGAAAAAAAACCCATTCCCTTCACTTTACTCTGACCCCAGGGCACATCTGATATGGAGAGAATAACTGCAAGTTAGGATCAGTGCAAGAGACTTCCAGCAATCTTGATACAAGGGGTCTACATATAGCCTCAAATAGGAATCCTCGTTTGAACATTTAAAATTATTGAGAGAAGCACTGATTCAGTGATACCACCAGCTATGAATTTAAATGCTGTAGTTTAAAGCTTAACTTGCATCTGCACGCTTTCTTTTTTGAGGGACGTTTCTTCCTTTATGGGTAGGGCTGTGTGATAAATATCTTCTGAAAATAGAAAATAGAATATACGTTTTGCCTGCAATGGTTATATATTTTCATATCCTAGGGTACAGAGATCCAGGAAGGAAATCTGAATTAGCTTGCCCTGAGGTCTACAGCACATCCTTTGGGAATAGGAATAGGAGTAGAAAGAATCTTTGCAATAAGCAATGTTAATGCAGAGGCCAAAGTCTGTAGAGGCTGTCTCCTCACTTCTACCCTAGTAGAAGTGGTACAGCTGGTGCCTATCATCTCATCCAGGGCAGGTTTTAGCCTCAAGTTAGGTTACGGGTATTCTATAATATAACACTTCCAGAATTCTTGAAGATTTTGGGTCCGCTTTGTCTGTTTGCAATCATGATCTGACTTTTCTTTTTATTACTAAGTGGGAGCAAAAGGCAAAATATTCTGCGGAAAAATATTTTTCAAAATCCAGAGATAAGCGAAGAAGTTTCAGAAGAAGAAATTGTATTCTCTTCAAGCACCTCAGTCCAACTGAGATGGACAAGGACAGAACACAGGATTACTGTTTTGTTCCACAATAAAAAAATGTATTATTTGATGATATCCATTAGAAAAAAATAAGATTCATCTCCCCTTAAGGAATTAAGATAACCTTTGAACTTTTACAGTCTGCATACATATACCTGTGCATATAGCACCTTGTGAAAATGTTCACATATGGGCAAATGAGCATGCTATTTTCAGCAAGGCAGCAATACGTCAGGTTAAATCTAAAACTAGGCATCTGAGAAAACAGTCTTTGCTCTATATCTGGAGGTATAATCTTCTAGTGCATGACCAAATCAAAATGGCTCAATTTTATTGGTTTTCCAGCTCTATATTGATCTTTTAAATAAGGATATATGGAAGTAGACCAAATTCTTATTTATACTGGTAATTCTTAATATAAGAGCAAACCTGATGTTGACTGAGACTAGAGACCAGGTGGAAAGTTTGCTTAAAAGCATCTTTGTGGGACTCGGACCAAACTTTCACTGGCCCTAGGGCATCATATAGATACTGTACACATACAAACTATTGATTATATTCCCAGATATGTGCTTTCTGAACATAATTTCTTCAGAGCTGAAAAACACTGAATCACATAAAGTTACATTTCAGCAGTTAACTCACTGCACGTCTTCTGAATTCTTTTAGGAGGAAGAAGGTTGCACAGTTGCACCCGCTTCTCTGAACAGATTGCAATACTAAAAAATACTCAGTTTATACCAACAGTTCTTTTTTTTTCCTGTGGTCCCTCTCCTCATTGAGGAATTAGAGCTCCTTTAGACTGAAATATAAAGTTAATGGATGAAACTTGAATAATTAATGACTTGAAACAGAAGGAGTCAGTGTTTTTACAAACCACCTGGCACTAATTTTAAACAGAAAGAATGCTAATACTTGGAGAAAAAAAAAAAAAGAATTTCTAAGGTCCTCCAAGTGTTTCAAGCCAATAATTTGAACATCTGGCTAGGAAAGCTCATGTTTGAGCACTGGAGGATTAGGTTAAACAAACCCATCTCTGGGGTATGGCAGACTTGAACAGAGTCAGCACATTGCACACCTGAGCCACAACACATCTTGGGAAAGAAATTCCTGGAGAAACTCATATGCTAATACATATATGTAAAGCTAAAAATAAAATATAAAATTTATGAAATCCACATTAAAGAGGAGTACGTCTATTATTATCAGTATGTAGCTGCCTGTTACTAAGTGCAACAACAGACTTCTTGCTCCTGCCAGTCAGCATTCAGAAGCCTCCTCCAGACAGAAATGAATGGTCCACAGGCAGTCAGGGGAATTGTGGACACTGAGGGGATCCAGCTAATCATGTTCAGCCTGCTGGAAACAACTGAGAGCAAATCCCATGTGACAGCAAAAGTACCAGAGAAACTGTAAAGTAGTAAGGAAAAAACAACCCCCAGAAAGAAAACCTTACACTGACAAATACTTTGGTATACATCTATCTCCATGGTTTTTACATACATTTCTTTTCATCTATTTCTCAACCTCCTCCTTTTTTTTTTCCTTTTTTTTTTTTCCTTTACAGGAAAATGGGTTGTCTACAAAAGTTTACAACATATATTCTTAAAATAAAGTTTGGCTCCCTACCCCTCTCTCTTTTTCGCCAAATGTCTGAAAATCCATGTCTACAACTCAGTGGTGTACTTACAAAAAGTTTATGCCTTTTGGATATACTGATAATAGGTTTTGAAGGGTTTATTCTGTCCTGTATGCAGGGGCAATATTGTTTCGCTTCACTGTTGTGAGCTTTCCCTTATTGTCTTCTGTGTTCCAAACAAAATTGAGGTAAGAGATGTTCAACAACAACAATAAAAAAAATCCAAGCAGAAGAGCAATTACTCTGAAATACTTTCATTAAAAATAGGAAAACCAAAAGCCAAATCAAAAGCAACAAGAAAACATCTTTCCCTTCCCAAATCCATTTACAATTACTTGCTGTATTGGTACCACAAGAATCCAAGGAGAAAAAGATGTGGCCCATCCAAGCTTTACATTGAATTATTTTGTAGGGAAAAAAAAAAAATCATAACTACTGTCTAATGCATTGAAAATAATTCAAATCAATCCTGTGGAACAAGGCCTTAAGGTTACAGATGTAAATTGTTTGCAATAAACCTAATACATCTCTCCCAGCCTTTTTATTGTAGATATCACTGACTGACTGGGTGTACTAAAGTGCAGTAGACATTGTTATGATATGAATTAATATTAACCAGTGAATAACATGTATATAAATGTGTCATAAGCCATTTAAATCAATGCTAACCCTTCTCCCTTAGTTAGATATGGATATCTCCAAACACATTTTTTATATGAGAAAGCTATAAGCAATGTACAAAATTAATATCCAAATTTATTTAATGTCATTTTAATGGCTTCAATTTACTTTTTTTTCTTAAACAAATGTCAAGTTCAGTTAAAGCTGATAAGTCTTGGCTATTGTTGTAAGTACATCTTTTGTGCTCAAAGTTACTATCAAAATATTAATCAGGCTTGTTTCCTGCCCAGTGTTATTAGCTGTCGTTTTGAAGCAGAGCTCATAAGATTTAAAGGCAGTTTTTGAACAGTCAAGACCTCCCTGTGGCATTAGAAATTAAAGTCACTTTTTCTTCTCCCTTTTCTCAGATTGCTTATTCCATCAGGAGTAATTTACCCTAATAAAGGCTCTGTGTTCCGAAACTGTAACTATATCTCCAGGACAAGGTAAATGATATTGCGTCGCTAGTTGCTATGCCCCTATCAACTTCATAAGCAAACTTTAAACTTGAATAAATTAAACCTGGAAACACAGCATTTGTCACATTGGATGAGACAACTGGTCTATCACAGTGCCCCGCCTGTCACTGGCGATGATCAAACACTTCATGCTCTAGAGCAAGACAAAATATGCCTACTGCACCCAAGGCAATATTCTTCATAGGGGAGAGAAACTGCTTTCCTGACCTCTGCAGGTGATGGATTATCTCCCTGAAGCTTAAGATTTTATTATGGTTTTTGTTTTGCTTCTTTAAGTAGAGAGATAATGGATATCAAGTCAGGATTACTTACACCTAAAACCAGACACGTGCTCTTTATCCAACTTGATTCTTCTTTCCCAACATGGAAAAAAGCATCTCAAAGTGGCTCATGCATAAATGCTTGATTTCAGAGAAATCAAAACAGCTTCTATCAACGAGTGCAGTATCTGAAGACAGTATGGGGCAAACTGTCTCCGTGTCTCCTTCTGTAGCCTCCAGTGTGTCCTAGTCTTCCCAGTCAAGTTTACCAAAGAGTTTCTTGTTCTTTCAGTAGTGTAACATCCCTATATCCCACGCCACAATATAAGTAAAATTCCACCCCCCTCCCTCATTTTCCATAGCTCTGATTGCTTTTATTATGTGATGGGTTTTTTGTTTGGTTGGTTTTGTTTTTTGATACTGGTTTGTTTTTTTTTCTTTTTTTTTTTTTCCATTTAAGCTATATGATAGCTCATCATTACACTAGGACATTCCTAGGTGATGCCTTCTATTTTATACACATCTTTGTGAGACAGTTGTTTCAATCACAGTAACATTATCCTTAAACTTATAGGACCAAAGATATAAGACATAATGAAGCAAGAGAGTAACATTATTTGGTTCACAATGTCATCATCATGACTTTTATCGCTGTCTGGCTTTTTTATTTTCTTATTTCAGAGGATCCTCTGCGGGTTACCTTAGTGAAACTGTCACAAACAGCACAAATAATATCAAACAGAAAACTCCCATGAGAAAAGTTTTTCTTTAGAAGAACCATTCTCTCTATCCTTCTCTCACAACTTCTCATCTTTCAGATACAAAAAATAAATAAATAAATTAAAAATCAGTTATTTCAGGTATTTTCACTCATGAACATGATACTCAGCTTGGTTGAATTTCACAGGGGACATCAGGGACAGAGGTGTCTATATCTGTATAGCTTTGGTTTTTAATTGCCCATTCATGTTAATTAAGTAAAATAACTTACAGCACTGTTATTAATAAACACCTGAATCATTGCCTACTTTCTCATCCAGATCATCAGCCTATATGTTACTCAGTACTGCCCTTAGCTACATCATCGATTTTTCTCCAAGATGAAGATTCCAAATTGCCTGGTTCTCTCTTTCAGTTAAGTTGTCTTCCTTCTTAAAAGACAATTTATTCTCTTTTCCTTTTTTTTTCTTTTCCCCTCAGTCAATAGTGCTTTACAACAGGCTTTATGCTCTTATTCAGAAAAAAAAAAAAAGATCAGAAGTAATTATATTTTTTTTTCAGCTCACCTTTAGTTTTCCTTTAAAGTAGAAGACCAAGGAAAACCATGACCTCTTTAATTAATTTAAAAGCTATTTTTTGTTACATAAACTTAGCATATTATTATACTACATGTCTAAAATTTCAGTTAGTATGCAATGATCAAAAGAGAAGCAATACCTCTTATCTTTAATTTTTTGCTAATTTCCTGAGCTTCTTAAATGTTGAGTTTGATTTCAAGGTTTATGTTTCTGATCTTTTTTTTTTTTTTCTGGTGAAGCTGCTTATCACAGAGCTGTGGAAAAGAACTCTGCTTTTAAAACAAGAGTTGCTACTTCCCTATTTTTTCTTGAATAGCACACGTAAAGGTAGGAGGTTTAAACATTTGGTTAAGAAAATGAGAAACAGCTTTTAAAGATGAAAGCATCTCAATAATAGTTGTAATCATTCTGTGAAAGAGAGATGTAATTATGGCTTGTCCAGAAAAGAAGATGGCAATGGAAAGGCCATGAATGGCATATTTGTAAAGAAAAAAAATAATATTTCAGAATGAAGAAGTAGTACACTGAAACAGTTGCAATGCTCCATAAAATCACTGGAATTGAGCAACACATTAAGAGTGCCATGTATCTCTTTTTCTTATGACACGAAAATACACCTAACTTACTTTGCAGGATAATGGATCTTTTACAATACATCCTTGGTGTATGCTGTTCCATCACCTTCAAAAGTGCACAAATTCCCTTCCAAAAGTTCATGCAGTGTCCAGGGCCTTGAAAAACATAACACATTCAGTGCAGCTGTTGTCATTCTGAAAGTGGCCAGCAAATAATGTGTAGCATTGCTGGATGAGGCTAGAACCATCTGAACTTAATAAGGAGGAGTTATACTATGCATTAAAAAGCTTGAACTGTCTGTCCTTGGTGACCCCAGGACTGCATTACTCAGTCTTTCCCTTGCCTAGAAAGAACAGTGAGTGCCCACACTGCAATGTTCACAGGCTCTTAATAAGAAATGAACTCCATAGTGGTGTGAATCACAAAACAGAGCAACAAAGATAAAATTCACAAATCTAATTTTGCAAAGTTTTAGAACACCCAAAATTTTTAAAAGATAATACCCAGGGAAGGAAATATTCAGCATGTTTGAATGCAATTCAGCTTGCTTGGTATCTCTAGTTGTTAGTTTGACGGAAAGCTGATGTTTGTTAGCATCAAAGCTGTTTGGGAGTTTATGCTGTAGCACTGAACCAGAGAGAACATTAATTCACATGGTGACTTTTGGAGCCAGACTACAATAACTCATAAATATTATATATTGCATTATTTGTTTCTTATAAAGGGGATTACCATATGAAAACCCAAATATTATCTGCATGTAGGAAAAAGGAATCAGATTACTCAAAAGAAACCAGTTTGTAAATTTAGAAGACTAAACAGGGAAGAACACATAGAGGTCACATTTCATGATTTGCTGAAGACAATTCATACCCAGGCAGAAAGCAACAGCCATGCCTTGGTGGCCAGTTCCTGTCATTTGATTTGATCCATCATCCTGGCTGATGTGATTGCATGACCACAGAGCTAGTCTGTCTGAAAAGCAGAAAAAAGCTCAGAAAAGCTCGGTTTTCAAGTGGGTCTGCTGCCCATTGTGGCACACACTTCAGCCTTGCAAATGCTAAAATGTGTGCAGCAGGATCTGAGCAGAGGACTGCTGGCTTTGAGCACCCAGCCTCAAGGGAGTGGCAGAAGGCTGCCCAAGGCAAGTGGTGAGGACCAGTTCTCATTAAGGAGGCACTCCAGTGATTGTTGGGAGAGGATGTACTTATTCAGATGAAGGAAAGCAATGCATACGTATTGTGTGCATGCCTGCAGGGCTACAGCATCACGGAGAAATGGGATAGCTCCTATCACTGGGGAGTAGAAACGGAGGGATACAGGCTCTTTAGGAAGGACAGGCAAGGGAGACAAGAAGGGGGTGTCGCACTCTATGTCAACGACCAGCTGGAGTGTGTAGAACTCTACCTGGGGATGGATGAGGAGCTGACAGAGAGCTTATGGGTCAGGATTAAAGGGAGGGTAGGAACAGGTGACATTACAGTACAGGTCTGCTACAGGTCACCTGACCGGGAGGACCAAGCGAATGAAACCCTCTATAGACGGATAGGTGCAGCTTCATGGTCACAAGACCTGGTCCTTGTGGGGGACTTCAACCACCCCAAAATCTGTTGGAAAGACAACACAGCAGGTTCCTGGAATGCGTGGAGGATAATTTCCTTCTCCAGGTGATAGAGGAGTCAATGAGGAGAGGTGCTATGCTGGACCTTGTTCTCACCATCAAGGAGGGGCTGGTGGGGAATGTGGAGCTCAAGGGCAGCCTTGGCTGCAGTGACCATGAGATGGTAGAGTTCAAGATCCTTAGGGCAGTGAGCAGGGGGCACAGCTAGCTCTCTACCCTGGACTTCAGGAGAGCAGACTTTGGCCTCTTAAGGGATCTACTGGGCAAAGTACCATGAGGTAAAGCTCTGGGGGGAAGAGGGGCCCAAGAAACTGGTTAATATTCAAGGAGCACCTCCTCCAAGCTCAGCAGTGATGCATCCTAACAAAGAGGAAGTTGGGCAAAAATGCCAGACAACCTGCATAGATGAACAAGGAGCTCCTGGACCAACTAGAAAACAAAAAAGAGGCCTACAGAGGGTGGAAGCAAGGACAGATAACCTGGGAGGAATACAGAGAAATTGTCCAAGCAGCCAGGGATCAGGTAATGAAGGCTAAGGCCCTGACAGAATTAAATCTGGCCAGGGATGTAAAAGGCAAAAATAAAAGCTTCTTTAGCTCCATCAGGGATAAAAGGAAGACCAGGGAGAATGTGAGTGTTCTCCAGAAGGAAATGGGAGATCTGATTACCCAGGACATGGAGAAGCCCAAGTTACTCGATGACTTTTTGCCTCAGTCTTCGCCAGCAAGAGCTCTAGCCACATTGCCCAAGTCGCAGAAGGCAAAAGTAGGGACTGGGAGAATTAAGAACCACACCGTAGAAGAAGAGCAGATTTGAAGCCATCAAAGGAACCTGAAGGTGCACAAGTCCATGGGACCTGATGAGATGCATCTGCAGATTCTGAGGGAACTGGCAGATGAAGTTGCTAAGCTGCTGTCCATCATATTTGAAAAGTTGTAGCAGTCTGATGAGGTTCCACTGACCCAAAAAGGAAAAACATAACTCCTATTTTTAAAAAGGGAAACAAGGAAGACCTAGGGAACTACAGGCCAGTCAGTTTCACCTCTGTGCCTGGCAAGGTCATGGAGAAGAACCTCCTGGAAACCATGCCAAGAGACACGGAAAACAAGGAGGTGATTGGTGAAAGTTAACATGGCTTCACTAATGGAAAATTGTACCTGATCAATTTGGTGGCCTTCTATGACAGGGTTACAGCATCTGTGGATACGGGACAACCAACTGATGTCATCTACCTGGACTCGTGTGAAGTATTTGACACTGTCCCGCACAAAAACCTTGTCTCTAAACTGGAGAGACATGGATTTGATGGACAGACCACTCGGTGGATAAGGAATTAGCTGGACGGCGACACTCAGAGAGTGGTGGTCAACGGCTTGATGTCCAAATGGAGACTGGTGATGAGCAGTTTTCTTCCAGGGTTGGTACTGGGACCAGCCTTGTTTAACATCTTTGTCAGCAACATGGACAGTGTGATTGAGTGTACCCTCAGCAAGTATGACGACAACACCAAACTGTGCGGTGCAGTCAACACACTGGAGGGAAGGGATGCCATTCAGAGGGACCTTGATAAGCTGGAGAGGTGGGCCCGTGCAAACCTTGTGAATTTCAACAAGGCCAACTGCACAGTCCTGCACATGGGTTGGGGCAATCCCAGGCACAAATACAGGCTGGGCAGAGTATGGATCAAGAGCAGCTCTGACGAAAACCACTAGTGGGTATTGGCAGACGAGAAGCTCAACATGCGCTGGCAATGCGCGTTTGCAGCCCAGAAAGCTGCATCAAAAGAAGCATGGCCAGCAGGTCGAGGGAGGTGATTCTGCCCCTCTACTCTGCTCTCACCTGGAGTACTGTATCCAGCTCTGGAGCCCCCAACATAAGAAGGACATAGACCTGTTGGAGTGAATCAAGAGGAGGTTCAGTAAAATGATCAGGGGTCTGGAGCATCTCTCATATAAAGAAAGGATGAGACAGTTGGAACTGTTCAGCCTGGAGAAGAGAAGGCTCCGGGGAGACCTTATAGCAGCTATCTAGTACCTAAAGGGGCCTTAAAAGAAAGACGAGATAAACTCTTTAGCAGGGCCTGTTGTCGTAGGATGAGGGGTACTGTTTTTAAAATAGGAGGAGGTAGATTCAGACTGGATATAAGGAAAAAAAATTTTACAATGACTGTGGTGAAACACTGGAACAGGTTGCCCAGAGAGGTGGTGGATGCCCCATCCCTGGAAACATTCAAGGCCAGGTTGGACGGGGCTCTGAGCAGCCTGATCTCGTTGGAGATGTCCCTGCTCCTTGCAGGGGGGTTCGACTAGAAGACCTTTAAAGGTCCCTTCCAACTCAAACTATTCTATGATTCTATGGTATATACGGGAGTCCTTTCTGTAGCTTCATTAGTGATTTAGGCACTACTTGCCTCTAACAACTTTTATACCTGCTTGGATGTTTAATGCTTGCAGTCGCATAATCATTCCTCTTTCTGTTCTTTCTTTCAAAATTCATACCCTTTAGTAGATAAATTGTCATTAAACTAGTAAGATTCTGAGAAGTCGAATAAATCAATCTGCAAATTACCTTGCTATTAGAGTGAAGCATCTCTCTAAATGTTATACAATCACTTAACTATTAATTCAGGAGTGAACTCAGCCTTATGCCTTCAGTTTCAAATACAGGCAAGATGTCTATGTAAGTGTGTGTGCATATCTGTGCATGCATATCTATCTCTGTATATTTAAATTCATAAAATGACTCATGTTCTACTGTTCATTGATTATTCTCAAATCTAAGAAATTAATAATAGAACATGAATTATTTTAAAATAGAATACATCAGTCTCATCATTCATTTGGTTCAAATTATACTAATGACTTTTAGAACCACCCATTTAAGGAATTTCCTTTTTGGCATGTTTATTTAAGCATACATATTTTCCTTATAATTTCAAGCATCACTGAGTTCTTTGGTTGTCCTTTCCTGAGCTGTATATAGAGCATCATTATCCTCTCATACGACAATTCCCTGCTTAGCTGCCTGTATCACCTTCAAAACTTTATTTTAGAACGTACCTAATTAGCCTTTGATCCACTAATTGGCTATTATCTGCAGATCTCTTTGTTCTTTCTTGCACATATGATTTTGTTCCTTTCATTATGGGAACATTGAAATTGTCATACTGAGACAAAACAATGGGTCACCTAGTCTCATATCCTCTCTCTTACCAGGGCTAAAGACAAGACATCTCAAGGAGGCGTTCAGCACCTTGAGTCTGCTCCTGTCATCCTCTCTTATGTAAAGCTTCTGCTGAAATAAAAGGCACATAACATTTTCCATTTGACTGCAGGTGTGCACTGAACAGATGTCTTCATTGAACTGTCCACAGTGACATTTAAATCTTTTTTTTTTCTTTTCCCTCAGAGATTACAGCTAATTCAGAACTTAATCACATGTACAAATAGAGTAGATGACATTTCCAAACAGCTTTTATGTATTGATTTGGGTACCGTCCTCCTACTACTGCTAATTACAGATTGTTTATCCAGAGGTAGTATCTTCTTGCGAAAGAAGTAAATTTAAGTTCTAAACTTCTGTAACCGGTTCGTAGGATTCCTATGCACAAAGTTCACCAAATACATGATATTTAAAAGCACAACAGTATTTATTGCTCTATTACAGCCTTCCACAAACAGTTCCTAGCATAAGCAGTTACCAGCGTATTGTTTTCCCTTTGTGAGAGTCTTACCACCCCAACTAAGCCGGAGACACCGCCGAGCAGAAGGATGATGATCAGCGGGGTCAGAGCAGAGAAGGGAGGTAGGTGCAGCGCCCTCAGAGCGTCCCCTGTTGTTTGTAGAGTGAGGTCTGGGTCCTTTCTGTCTCCCTCCGTTCCGAGCCACCTCTGTTTATACCCTCAGCAGATTCAGTGGCAGAGTACTGACCAGGTGTTGATGCATGCGTGGCCAGCACATGCAACAAGGCCTGACCAGTACGTGCCGTGCTGGCTAACGGCGGTTCCCAGATAGCAGCAACATCCTGCTCAGTAACAACCCTCTGAGCTCCCCTCTCTGAGATAACAACCCTCCTAGCTCCCCTCTCCAAGGTCGCGTTCTCACAGCTGTGTGCAGCTTGTAATTTCCCACAGTGGCCCTACACAGACCATCACTGAAATCCCTCACACATGCACCGCATGGTCCGTAGTTGGGACACTGTGGCATCCCACAACCTGCACTCTTAAGCTTGTAATTTCCCACAGTGGCCTACACGGACCGTCACTGAAATCCCTCCCACAACTTCTTCACAGCCCAATCTTTATAGATTTCAATGCAAAATGTATCGGCACCTTTTAGGCTTGAAAGAAGATAAGTATCATTCTTTTATTATAACAGTCTGATTCATTTTGCTTTATTTTGAAAAAAAATTCTATCTTATTTTTTCAAAGATAGACTTTAAGAAATGAAGAATCATCCTCTTTGAAACATGTCAAAAGCTTGATTCCAGTATTACCAGTCTTATTCATTTAAAGTTTGTGAACTAGGCTCCAGAGACTCACAACTCATGGAAAAAAAAAAGTAAGACTCTTAACAAGACTTCAACAGTCTGCCGAAATAGTGAGTGAATGGCCTTACTTGTTATCCACTTTCAGATGCCTTAAAAGGTCAAGTTTTCACTCTCTTTTGAAAAAAAAAAAAAAAAGAGACTAAGAAAAGCACAAGAAGATAAAACTAAAGAATGAGAATTAAGCAGAGCTTTTTATTTCAGTAATGAAGAGAAGGAAAGGGAAAGAGGAAAGAAGAACAGGAGTGCACCTGGAGCACTGTGTCCTGTTCTGGTCCCCACAATTCAAGAAAGATATGAACAGACTTGGAGAGGGTCAAAAGGAGAGCCATGAAGATGATCAAAGGGCTGGAGAACCTGCCCTATGAAGAAAGACTGAAGGAGTTAGGTCTGTTCTCCATGGAGAAGGGTCAGTTGGGACCTCATCACAGTAGTCCAGTACTTAAGGGGAGCTACAAAGAGAATGGAGGCTCTCTTTTTATAAGGAGCACACGGAGAAGACAAGGAGCAACATGTATAAGTTGCACCAGGAGAGGTTTCATCTCAGCATGAGAAAGAAATTTTTTACAGTGAGAACAATTATTCAACCTTCCCAAGGACATAGTGGAGTCCACATCACCGTAGGTTTTCAAGATATTATTGGACAAAGTGCTTTACAATCTCATCTAGGCTCCCCTTCCCATGCAAGTCTGGATGAGATGATCTGTTGGGATTCCTTTCAACCTGGGCTGTTCTGTGATTGATTGTATGATTCTATGATTCTAACAAAGAAGAAAGAGAAAAAAAAGAAATTAAAATTGAGGAAAAAAATAGAGCAATGCTATTTTCCAACACCACAAAGTGGAGAATTGCAACAAGCACTGCTCAGAAAAACAAAGTTCTCCGCAGTGCTTCCTGCATGCGAAGGGTGAAATGACTGTTAGCAGTACTTGTGCTTAACTTGAATTGTAAATAAAACAAAATCTGAACACTTTCTTGTGGCCAGGGCTGAATAATTCCAGAGACCTTGCCATAGTTTCTGTAGGTCATTATACTAATTTAAATTCACAATGCTTTCATCTCTGCTTTGAATGTAAAGTACCTCACACTCATCTGCGCTGCATTTCCTTTTCTACGTTTTTAATAGTTAATTTCAGCTATTTCCCTCTCAAAAGCATCAGAATTCATTCTCTCCTTGACTACCATTTTGTTCTCAAAAGAAAGATGAGCTACCCCAATTTAAGATTCTAAACAACCAAAGTCACTAAATGTGTATCTTTTGGCTTAAACTGAATTTGTTTCCATTTATGACAAAGGAAAAGTTGAACTTAATGCAAAACAAATTACTTTCACAGGAAAATTAGATAGCTGTTTCAGTTGAGTCACTGTCACCCTGTGCATATGTGTGGGTGTATACTCTGGAACCCTAAAAATATATAAAGCTATATGCCTTGGTTTGAATAAAGGTTAATTCAGCTCAGCTGAACTACCCAGTAGGCAAGAAGTATCTTAAACTGATGAAACTTTGGCCAAAAGAAGCAGCTTTTTGTATGTGCTCTTCTTCTCTTCTTACAAAGATGTTCAAGTGTAGCTCCCATGCTCTCATTATGCCACATCTTGCTGAGTGAAGTTGTTCACACTTGTGGGAGGATACAAGAAAGTGAGGGCTTCTGATGATGGTGTTGTGGGTTGGTCATCCTGGGAACCAAATAGCCCCCGTGCAGCCCTCAACCCCTGTTGCAATATTGCGGTATGATGACCTGAGAATTACTGTCTGGCTTAGAAATGCTTCTGGAGCTCTCTTTTCCCTAACTGCCCCATGCAGGTTGTGCCCATGGTATTTAACTATGCCTGAATCCAAAGACAGGCTTCAACTTTTTCAGTATGTGGCTTCCAGAGAAGGAATGTTGACACTTGTTTCCTAAATCCTCTTCAGAATTAGTAAGAAGACCAGTAGGACTGGAAAGACAACAACCTTAAATCAGCCTGAACACAAAACAAGGTGCCATACTGGCAATAACAGAACCTGAGGCCTCAGAAAACATTCAGAGTGAAAGTATGTTGGAAATGGGGTAGAAAACTAGGCATGGAAACAACTGGGTTTAGTTATCAGAACTTCTAAGAAGCCACCTTTTCATTATCAGAATCCTGAAAAACAAGTGAAGAAATACCCTCAGGAGCCACATATTTTCTTCAGAAAAGAGAATACAAATGTGAAGAAAAAGGAATAAGAAAAATGGAGAAAAGCATCTCTAAGCTATTTGAACAGCCAAGAAAGAGAACTGTCACAGAGAAAGTCCATTGAAAAAAAGCATCAAAGCCAAATGAAGATTAGAAATGACCATTGCAGAAGTGAAGACTTGAAATAGCTTTCAATAAAACATTTCCTTTATTTTCCTTTTACTTTGCTTTATTTTACTTTCACTCTTCCACCTTTTTACAAATTTCTTCTCACGCTTCTTTTCTACTTTTATTTTTGCTCCAAATTCCCTTCTCATATCTGCATTTCATAACGGCATGTGTTAATTTCAGATGTGTATTCCTTCGTTACACTACTCACGGGTTCCCACACTTTATTCCTAGTGAACAATGAGACATTTATCTACCAAGCCTAAATAGAAAAATAAAATGTAAAATGACATAACTTTATGCTACTTGCAGCCTCTTATGCCACTGAATATGGACAGGCTAAACCTATAAATTATTTACTTAGAATACCTTTTTTACTCAGAGCATTCTTTAAAAAAAAAAGCTCATCTACTTCTGTACTTTTTGAACTGGGGTTTTCCTTTTAGAATAATTTCTCAGAGTATATACAGGAATCATAAATATCAAGCATATAAATGAGTTTTGAAAATAGTTCCAGATACAATTTCCCATAAGCATTATTTGGATTGGCAAACCTCTCCCTATGAATTGTTTCTGAATACTCCACTGCTGCGGAGTGGAGTACTGGAATATCTTCCATTGGTTTTAACTAGACAAATACAAGCTGCCTACTTTTCCCATCACCAGAACATAACTCTGTCATCAAGATTTCCTCACGTCATGAAATTCTGTGAATAAGTAGATGCATGTTTTCCATTACTTCATTCTTTTAAATATTGCAATTGAACAATTTTCTTTAAAGGTTTTCATAACCATTTTTTTTTCAATTCCTGAAACAAAGAAAGCTATAATTTTATACCTCTTTTCTTAAGTGATCTCCATAGTAACATATACTACAATAATTCTCATTGTGAATAGTTTTATTTACAATTTACCAAACTACAGTCCTTAGAGGAGTTTTTTTTTTTTTGTTAAAATATACAGGTTAAGACAAATGGAACATTTTTGCTTGACTGAACTTCAGCATTTTTTAACCCTCTCATATGGAAACAAGATTAAGCTTTTATTTTTCATTTTTGCACTGTGTGGTTTTCTGTAAGCACTCTGTTTTTAATTTCTGCTTACATGTGCAAAGTTTTGAGCAGAGTTCTTCTGAAACCTACCAGAACTTTTTGAGGGAATGCAAAAGGTTTTAAGATGGCTGCCAGCTGTTTCATACCAAATACCTAACCGTATTTGGATGTTCCATTTTTTTAAAGCCACAAAATAACACCGGAACACATATTCCGATGCGTATGTTCTTAGTAACTAAAACTCCTCACATTTTCTGATGCTAGAATACAGGGAAACAAATTTGCTTAGGAAAAATCTGAATTCATTCTATTCTAGTAAGCATTTCTGCAAACTTCAGAAGACTATGTTCCTTCCTACAGGTTTCTTGTAGTCTTGTAATAATTTCTCAATTTACTTTTGTGGTCTGCAACTTTTACTCTACTTAAAGGAAGGAGAAAGAAGGTGTGTGCGAGTCCTGCAACTGCCACACAGCAAGGTGAAAGGGTAAATTGCCAGAAACACAATAAAATGCAAAGACCCATCTTGTGGGTCACCTGTGAAGCTAAATAATTTCATTTTAACGAGGCAACTTATAGTTATGACATCCTTTGAAAGGGATGTTGGACAAAGTCATTATGAAACCAGACATGTTAATGAAACTCTCCTTATATTTCTAAAACTTGGTTCCTAATTTCAGAAATATAAAAACCCCACCAAAACAAAAGATGTCTGCAACAGACTCTGAAATGTGCTCTAATTGTATTCTGCTCGCATGAATGCTGAGCTGTTTTTAAGGCTGTATTTCAACTGAATGAAAGCTTGAGAATCAATCAAAGGGGTAGCAGTGCTATGATGTTTAAGCTGCATCCATTCTTCCTCTGTATGGGAAAACACTTCCCATTGAGTTTTGAGGGGCTGTCCCCTCCTATTTACTATTTGGGGTCTTCTGGTCTGCCTTGCATAATGTCCCAGTGCCAGTGTTGCTCAAAGCTGGTATTTAGTGAACACAAAGGAAATTTGTTTGCAGAAAACCAGAGGATTACTGCATTTTTCACAGAAGCTCTTTCCCTTCCTCACTCCCACCTGTCCCTGTTGTTCTCAAGTTATTTACAAATAAGGTGAAAAAGCACTTTCCCTGAAGTATTTAAC
Organism: Chlamydotis macqueenii; assembly: GCF_036417535.1. NCBI lineage: Eukaryota > Metazoa > Chordata > Aves > Otidiformes > Otididae > Chlamydotis > Chlamydotis macqueenii. The sequence goes on from NC_141556.1 coordinate 161,314,816, forward strand.
GTTGCAGCTTATTTGCATGCAGAACACAGGGTACTGAACAAGGTGCAGAAAACATTACTCAATACAAAAAATATGCTATGGGAATTATGGTGTCATCTTCAGAATCTGACAAATTGCGCAGTGTATGAAATGTTTAGACATTGGTGGCTTACTTGGGATGCACATGAGTGGCACTAAAATCACAGGGTCTCCAAGACAAAGTTTGAATTTTTATTTGATTGCAGAGAAATTCTGGCAGGACCCTTTTCAAGCTGCAGATGATTTCTTTAGTGAGAATTTGGCATATAAACAAAGAGAAGATCTAGCCATTTATTTCATTCCATATTTTCGGATTTCTGTGCCATCTCCCTGATGATAACTTTTCTTTTTTCTTCACTCACAAACTGCTCATTTCTGCAGTGGCACCTGGGATGGATGGCAAACTAACAACACAAATGCAAGTGCTAGAGGGAAAACAAACCCACAAAGCCTGCTGCAATGTAAGGGTGCACAGTGTTCCTTGCATCTTGGTGTATAACCCCCTCAACTGTTATTTTTACTCCAACATGATTAATCTTCTTTCTTTTTTTTTGGAGTAAAGACTACAAAATAAGCCAACTGGTTGTTGTGCTTGTATGTGGTGAACTTTCTTCCTATTATAGCTGCAAAGTACAGTGAATTTGAAGCTGACCAGAGTGAAGGGTGTTGAGTTTCCATGCACACCCCTCACATCAACGCTCAGACATACCTGGGATGCTTACTTCTTTTACAGCGTCCCTTAATGATCTTGGAGACATCTTTTAATGAACATGCCTGGGATGCAAGGTGCTCACAAAAATTTCCTTCCTATATCCTGCTCAGGAGTTCCTCAGACATTCTCAATTTTGACTCAAAGTAATAAATTACATAGCGCCATACTAAACCTGTCAAGTTAAAGAGCTTGTTTAATCTTATTAATGGGAATAAGATTATGGACAAAATATTCTTTGGACTGAGGCTGGAGTTGGACTCCACCAAAAACCCCAAAACATCTGTCTGTAGTGGTGCTAAAATACGACTTTCTATTTTTAAATAAAAATGGAATCTTAAGAGGAAACTAGTCTCAGTTTTATGAGTGTAAACTGAGAGATATTCTGCCTAAGGATCCATACTCTTTCTCTTTGTGTTTATGGCAGCTGAATGGAACCAAGATATGGTTCTCAGGCTATCTTCTTTTTTAAATAGTTTTTCTCCTTCTTTTTTAAATAGTTTTTCTCACATTTCATGGATTTAGTCACCTACTTCACATGAGGAGAAAATGAGTTTTCATAGGGCAGAGGAGGGCTTAGCTTTCAGTTTAGTGGAAAAAGCATCAAAGTAATCCTTTTGCATCTTTTGAATGAAAACTGCAACCTTAATTTGGGGTGTGGTAGTTTTGATCTTTTTTTCTGTCTTAGAAAATACCTTAGGCAAAACAAAATGTTTGCATAGGCATCTAGAAATGTTCTTCACTCCCCAGAAATGTCCATAAAAGTTAATAACTTTTTAAAAAAAATGTTAAGTATGTAGAATGTATCTCAGTCCAATCTATATGCCAAATACAGCAATCCACTCTAGTCTCAATCCAGAAAACAACGAATCTTTGCATTATCTTACTGAAATCAGTAAGATAATGTTGGCTCTTACTATTAGACTCCTATCAACGGGAGTTTTATTGGATCAGGTCCATTAAGATTTTCTTTAACATGCATGTTTATGCCACCCAATCACAAACCCTGCCAGTGTCATTGCAAACACTGGAACATCCACTGAGCAGTCAATGCCTTTTGTTCATTTAAACTGAAGCACATTCACAAAACAGTCACTCAAAATAACAGAGTTGCAAACTCCCCAATTGTTACCAAACATAAAATCAGAGAGGCTAATGACAAATGACAACACTTCTGCACAGTCACCCACAAAACAGGCTCTGCCCGTCTGAGATATGTAAGGAAGTTTTCTTTTTGGTCAGACACCGAGTTGTCCAAATGATGGTCAGAAATGTTCTGCTACACTCCAAGGAAAGAAGTATTTTGGAGTGTAAGATAAAAGCCTGAGTGTTGCAGGCACCTACAGATTTCTCATGAACAGATAAAACAGCTATTATCTTACAGTTTTATCACATTTTCCTGAACCTTTGGGATTCTGTAAAGTTAGCATGGTTTTATAAAGGACCCAGTGGGATGTCCTGTTTTCTCCATTTCACTGGGGGACCACAGTCCTGGGAAGAGAGAATGTAATTACTGGGATTTATAACTTTATTCCTGTTGAGTGACTTAAGAGTTTTTGCCTTAACGTGATTTTGAATTAGGATCTTTCGGGGAGTGCAAACAGGAAAGGCAGTCTCTTCCTGGATTAAAAGAATAGCTATTAAAGATGAAATGAAAAAGCTGAATCGGGATGTAGACTGGGAATATGCTAACAATCATGCTGTCCTTTTCAGATTCTTCTTTTAGAAAGGTTACAAACATGGCAACATGAAAAATATTTGATCTGCTGAAGGAGAGTGATAAATAACGTTTTGATTTATGCCTTCACAATGTCAGTTCTCTCATGACATTTGTGAGCAAGTTTTGTTTGAGGGCATACATGAAATGAGTTGATGGTCTCAGTTCAATGAATCAGCTTCTTTTGTTTCACACACAAAAAATACAAGTGCAGATTGCTGCAGATTCCAAGTTGAATGACCAGCAGGTTATGGGTCACGGGACTGAAAAACTCCGTTCACTGTAGATGCCGTGTTTTTCAAGTGTAAAAAGCCAAACTAAAACCACAACTAGATATATGTTTTAGCAAACATGTTGTGACACTGATTCCACAGAACCTGTTTTGTGGATAAGCAAACGAGTTCAGCTTCTACTGCTGTCAGTCTACCACCCTTTCAGAAGCAGTACATTTCACTCTAAGAGTGTTAGCAGAAAGCTAACACAATCTGTAACCCTAAATGAGGCCATTCACTTCTACTGAGTGAGAAAAAAAAATGTTCTTGAATAACTACAGAACTGATTTTGAAAAACAAACACAACGCAGATTTCAGCCCTATCTAACACGAGTGGTGCCCTCCAGACCCAAAGCAGGTAGGTATTAACCAGAATTTCTAATGTGCCAGTCCAGTGAACTATCTATGAGCATGGCAAAACACGAGTTCTTCACAGCAGCTGACAGAGAGTGAAAGAAGTATGTTTTTCAATCTACATCCTTCCAGACCTCCTAAATTATAGCAATGTCAGACCTGTTTCAGTTGTTTTCAGGAATGCATGAGTCCTACCTGGTTTGCCTAAGTTCTTTCACAGACCACTAAGCACACATTTTCTGGCACCCATTGCAGGTGGCACTGTCAAACAGGGGCCCTGTTATTTCACATACAACTGTGTCACAAGGTACATGGCAACACATGCACCGCACTTTGCTTCCAAAAAAGAGTAAGACTACTCACAGTTGCACAGCTTCTTCCCAAGAGTTTATATTTCAGTTAGAGTATCACATTCTAAGCATCATGTTATTTAAAATTATAATGCTCCACGGTTGACAAACATAGAGGTATTAACCTTAATAAGGATTGATCTCACAGTTAATTATCAGTTGCAACTGTGCTACATCATGTATTACAATAACAGCAATGCCAGCCATTTTGTGTTGTGATTCTCTTCCCAATCTGTTAATGCTGTAAGTTAACGATTTGATAAAGTTCAGATTGCTGATATAATCTGATCACAGCTGCTCTGGTAACAAGTGCTATAGAGATGTCTATAAGTAGGTTATCTAATTAAATATTAACATATCCATTGCAATATCCATCATTATGCTCTACTGCTGTCCTTCCCAAATACCCATTTTGGGAATCCTTATTAGTATAATTTGCTCTGGGGCTCACCTGCAAAATGAAATACATTGACACTTCCCTAGCAGGAATCCCACTGGAGCATTTGCAGGTTCTGCTGCTACCACCACATGGGAAAAAGCTGGCAGGAGGCTAACTCCACAGCAGGGATGGCGCTGCATGTGCTCCCACTGCTGCCTTGCCAGTCAGGGGCCTTCAGCAATTGTGAGTCAGTTCCTCCAAAATCAGGCTCATTTTTATTCAATAGCTTTTTGAATTTTGCATTTGGGTAATACACTGGTGGCTTTGGGATCTTTCTCTTTGGGTTTTGGAATCTCTGGGGCTGAAGTAGGCCACAGTTTGTGTTTTTGGGTTGTTTCCTCCCCCCATTAACTATGAAGGTTAAAAAATATATTATTTTTAGGTGAAAGCTAATATTCTGACACATAGGTCAACAAACACTGGATTTTGAGAAAGAACATAGAGGAGTAAAATAGAATTCAGAGCACTATAGGAACCAGAATTTGAACAAATAATGGTGGGATAAGCCAAAGGAGAAAGAATGTGGATACAGGAATGACATGGCACTCTGAGTCTTCAAGTGGAAAGAATTTTAGGTTTTATAATGCCTTTATCAAGTAGTATCTCAGAGGTTTGGTTCTTGACTGAATAAAAAAATGTCATACCAGTGTCTAGGACAAGAGCTACCATGGGCATCTCAACATATTATGAAGCTTTAGAAGAGTGAAGTCCTTAAATGAGTGTTACACCCTCACTGAAACACAAAGGTTGGTTATTAAAGCTGTAAGTGAGCAATACCTATCCATAATGAATGGCACAGGATCTAGATCAAACCCCAAGTTTCTATCAAAAACGTAACTGGACAGTGACATTACTGGAGACGTTTACAGAGTATGTGAAGTATGAACCCTGAGTTCTGCCATACACAAGTGGTACAAAACAGAGAAGGCTTTAAATTCCCCTTTTTCAACAGTAAACTTCACTGGATTAGAGAAAGCACTACTCTTTTTCTTTTTTTTCTCTTCATTCTTTTTCCTCTTTCTATAGTTTTCCTGCCTTCATCAGTTTACCAGGTTGGTTGCCACCAAGAATTAAAAGAATAGTACACAAAGGCTCACAAGCAGAATCTGTCAACAAAGTACACAAGGCAGTATAATGCCACAGAACAAGACAACAACTGTCGTCGATATGTATGGGTGACATCTAAGAAAAGACTAAGAGATCTAGCAATGTGTTTAGTATCCTTGAAATGCAGAGTAAGGAAGATCAGAAAATAGGGAGGTGGTCTCCAAGCCTAAAGATGAGACAGAGCCATGGCTACTTTCCAAACGAGGAAGAAGATAAATAGGTGAGAATACCACAGATGCAAGGCAATTTTTAAAATAGATTTGCTCTTTGCAGTGTTTCTGAAAATTTGGTGGTAGAGCATAATAAGATGTGATATGAAAAAACATTCCTTGGCTATTTCATATTCTCTGCCTTCTGATTTACCACCCAAATGGCCTGGTTTGTCTGCATTTTTGTTGCATGTTAAATAATGAATATAGAAAATATTTAGCAATACAAAATAGCATTGAAACCCTGGAGACTGGTGAATTTCATTAGTCCTATGTTTCCTTTTTATTACATAACATGCTCAATAGCTGGATGAAGAATACAACAGTGCATGACTCTTTCTTAATAATGAAGTCAAGGGAATGAAGGGAAAAGCTAGAGTAAAATAAATTAATGTTTCTGCATTTACAATGACTGTTCTTGCATCAGAAGAATTTCTTAACAGTGAGTGTGTTTAGCCACAGCTACGCATAAAAAACAACTTGCCTGCATGCTTTGTACCTCCAGTGTAGACATCTGATGCTAGGGAGAGCTAAATTCCTTCGACTTAAGCTTTGACTTATGATGATGTGGCCATCCGGATGCATTTGATGTGTTGTTTGTTATCTCAGCCATATCTGGCATCGCAACACCTTTTCCTCCGAGTCTTTCACTTAGTGAGAAAATGGTACATTCAAGGAAGTTTTAAAGTTTTATTTTCCACTTCTGCTGATCAGTATATTCATTGTACTTCCGTATTGGATATTTACAACCTACATCTGTACCTAGGTACTTATATAAGGACCAGACTGTCTCCTTGTACTAATCTTCTAATATAAATTATGCTGTCTTCATCAGACATCAACATTTTTCAAGGGTTAAAGATGCAAAGGATGAAAACTACTATGCAAATAACATTTACTGAGGGGAAAAACAGGTCCAGACACTCAACCATCCAATAATTGTCACCGCATACAATATACAGATGTTTCCATCTGCTTTGTTACTTCTAGCTAAATTTGTATTATTTAGGCTATTACAAGTCCAGCATGGATATGATTTCTAATAACAAGACACAGGTGTTCCCTTTAATTCCCTCTTTCACTATTTGCTTGACAATACATTTTACTTCAGCTGTTGGGTGTGATTGCTTTAGGCAGCCTAATACTATAAAGTGAACATAACGTATAAATTATATTTTGGACCCACTGAAGCAAACCACATTTTAAGATGTGCCATTTAAATAACAAATTAATAAAATATGTATTTTCTGGTTTCTCTTTTTCTTATTATGTAAGTTGATCCTGGAACACTAAGTTCTTATGTATGGCAGTACTTTGACTGCTACGTAACTAATGAAACATTGTACTTTTCTATTATTATTATTTTGAAGCCAAACTGTCCTGAACTCTGGAGACTTGTCAATTATTTAAATAATGGAGATAAAATAGAGACATTAACTTAACCCAAGAGGGCAAACAGTCTCTGAGATCTTAACTACATCTCAAAGAAAAAGGAAATAAACCATATAGAGAGCGGCAAACAGACTGCTTTGCTCTTTTTTTTTTTTTTTTTTTTTTCCTGAATTCTGTCCACAACAAAGTAATTCATAGCCAGTTCCCATTATAGCCACTGTTTTCTTCCATGTAGCTCATTCACTCCACGGTCATTCCTCCCACAATCTTACTGACCAAATTGCTTGCAACTAATTGGTTGACAAACTGCAATTGCTCTATTTACAAGTAACGGCATAATAATTCCATCATTTGGAGAAGTCTTTGCCTAAACTGAGACAAAATTTCAATACGAGAGATAAAATTAGAGGAAAAATAAAATAAACTACTTCTATTCTCCTTGACCTGCCAGTTTTAAATATGGCTAGAAAACGTTGGCAGCCTTTTTCTAAAGGGCAATTAAAAACAAGAAAGAAGATGAAAACTAACAAGAGATGTTGCTGAAAAACTGAGTGTGGGAAGTTGATGGTAAAACTGCCATTCCTGAGAGTATAATAAAGGTTCTGTTGTGGAGGTACAGAGCAGAGCCAAATCTCACACTGTTGCAAGAAAAAATAAACTTCAGTCCATTTCCTTCTCAGAATCACTTTCCTCCTTTTCTCTACATTTTTTAATCATTACCATGCTCAAACCAGGTCTCAAACACAGCTGTACAGAGACAGCTCTGCTTATAAAAGGCAATCCATCTTTGGATCTGAAGCCTCAGTTTCTTTCTCGTGTAAACCAAAGGTCATCTCTAGCAAATGCAGGCATTTCCTGAGGCTTACTTTTACTTCATTGTAATGGGTAAAATGTAAATATGCCCTTCTGTCACATAAAAAGGATCAGAAGGTATCATAATCGTAGAACAGGGCTCATTTTCAGTTGTAAAAATGGAAGAAATGTAAGCTGCATTGTTAAATCTATAATGATGGCACTATTTCTTTCTGTGCTATCTCCACATATTTGAAAAATAATGCAACATTATTTTCAAATCTCAAAGATATTATTCAAGGGACTACTGCATATATGAAGGTAATAATAAATTCTCAGGTATCCATAATATCTGGCAAGAGGTCTGAAATATCCATTAAATACCTTAAATGAAACCACTTCCTGGCAAAGAAGTTAATATTCCTATTAACTAGCACTGACTGTACAGTAAGCACCATTAAAGGGAGATTATCAAATTAAAATGGAATCAGTTTCACGAGATGAGTTAAAAATAGTTTCAAGGACTACATCTGCCCATTCATTACCCTGGCAGTGGGCCTGATCTAGTGGAGAACTTTACAGAAATGTTATTTTTTAAAGCATACAAATAATACCATTTTCTTCAGCTTTTTCATGCTTACATTGAAAGCCTTGTTTAAAAATATTCCTGGATTGGGGACAGGCAGTAAAGAGAGAAAGGCAGATAAATTTTCCCCTTGAGAATGATTTTTCTGTTTGTTCTCAACAAGATCTCTACAACTAAAGGTGACACAGTAGCTGGGGAAACTCACCATGTGTGAAATGCTGTCAAATACTCTGAATAAACAGAACAAGAGGTAAAATATTTCAACCTCTATTACCTTACAGTTATCATAACTTTATGTATGCCTTGAAACAGCACAAGTACAGTCAGATGCAAGTGAGATGTCAAATTGATGATGTCCTCATAATATTCAAATCTATTAACATACCAAGAAGTCATGTCAGTAACGCAGTACTCCCCCCTATTTAACATAACACTGTTAAACTTTTGGTAACCATACAAACAATTTATGGTTACCACACATGTGGTACCACACATGTGCATGTTTGTATATATAATACATGCGTACATGCACACACATGCACAAGAAAATGTCTGCAGTAAAGTCCGTTAGGACTACTTAGATGGTTACCAACAGCTACCGTGCCTGAATCTCTTCTCACATGCTGCAGATGTGTCCTGGCTTTTGCAGGTGACCAGAACAACGTGAGCCTGCATGCGGGTGCAGCTGCGGTTACACGCCTCAGCCCTTCCCCAGAAAACCGTGCTCGGAGCCACCCCTGCTATTCCTCAGAAAAACCTCCCGAGACCGTGTTTCCTCAAGTTTGTTTTTAGCTGGAGCTCCTTTCTTTGTCACTGTGTCAGTCACTGACTCCTCTGTGTATCTTTGATACTCTACTGTGGTTTTTCTTTATTTATGTTATTCCATGAAGTGTGAAGAATTCATTGTCTTCTAGGAGATGATGTTCCTACCCAGCTGTGTTTTTATTTTCATTAAATCTGAGGGAGAGCCTCTAGCTTCAGGGGAAGCTGAAAAGTAAATAAAGAAATAATATTCCAGCAGAAATGTATCTTGGAGGTACAATTCCACCTATGTGGTGGCCACAGCAGTGTAACTTCAGATATTGTGGCAGCTTTTACTCGTTACATCCCAATACTCTCTGCTAGAAATAATTTTCAGGCTTATTTTGTGGGTCTAGTGCTCCTTTTGCTTTATCCCAGCTCTTCTGCTTGCAGAGTTTCATGGATTTGAAATTAGTATTGCTGTACAGAAGCTTCTCAAGAGAAGATTTTAAACACTTCTACGTATTTGCCACATCACATTTCCCGGCTTTATGTGATTCAATGTAAACCAGAGCTAAACACAGCAGGCCAAAATCTCAGCTGGTGTCAATCATATCAGGTCCTTTAAAATCAATGGAGCTGGGCTGATTTATCTCAGCACCCAGATTTTTACTGATGGAAAATAGTGGTTTTATAAATATGCATAATATGTAAATGACTAAGCTTGCTTTGTTTAGTTTTGATTCCACATGAACACTGGTTCCAAAGACAGCTGGGGCTAGTGTTCCAGATGTCATAACACAGGATCCAATCAACACATTATTTCAGATAAAATTTGCAAAAAATTCTTTAAAACTGGGTGATTGAGATTCCCTACAGACTGCAGAAGCTTGACACTCAGTGAGCAGAAATACAAGTGACAATACACATATGTTAAAAGTAACTATCTCTAGAGTTGTTTAATGTCCATTGTGGACATTAACAATGCAGACTCAACATTTTTTTTGCCTGAGTCTTCACTGGCAAGTGCTCTAGCCACATTGCCCTATTCACAGAGTCCAAAGGGGGGACTGGGAGAATTAAGAACTGCCCACCATAGGACAAGATCAGGTTCAAGACCATCTAAGGAACCTGAACGTGTGCAAATCCATGGGACCCGCTGAAATGCATCCGCAGGTCCTGAGGGAACTGGCAGATGAAGTTGCTAAGTTACTATCCATTATTTTTTAAAAGTTGTGGCGGACTGGTGAAGTTCCCAGTGACTGGAAAAGGGGAAACATAACACCCCTGTTGAAAAACAGGGAAAAAAAAGGAAGATCTGGGGAACTACAGGCCAGCCAGTCTCACCTCTGTGGCTGGCAAGGTCATGGAGCAGATTCACCTGGAAACCATGCTAAGGCACATAGAAAACAAGGAGGTGATTGGCAACAGCCAACACGGCTTCACTAAGGGAAAATCACGCCTGACAAATTTGGAGGCCTTCTATGTCGAGCTTATAGCATTTGTGAATAAGGGAAGGGCGACTGACATAATTTGCCTGGACTAGTGCAAAGCATTTGATGCTGTCCCACACAACATCCTTGTCTCTAAACTGGAGAGACATGGATTTGATGAACGGACCACTCAGTGCGCTACCCCTGCACTATGGAACCTCCCATACTGAAATTCCCTTGTCTGACCACGAATCCAGGGAGGAAAGACCTGTCTGTGCACCACTTGACCTCTCCCTTTGTGCTCCCCTCCCTCCATTCCTCTCCATAGAAAGAGAAAGAGGCAGAGAGTGCCTCAGCGAGATTTTACTGTATGCTCTAAATGGTGACAAATCCTGATGACCATTCACCATGTCCCAGGTACCATGGTAGATGAGTTTATCTGCCCATTACGTACAGATCTAGCCTTATAAAAAAAAAAAAAAAAACAACACTGATACAAAAAAATAACAAAGATGTAAAGACTTGCTCTGCCATTCCCAGAACCCTAATGTGTGAAAGTTAGCTTTCTACAGAAGGAGGAATGGTATAGTCACAAATGCATAAAAACAAACAGGAAGATTAATGAGATTCTGTAAGAGTCGCTCTTTGGCTCCATCATTTGCTTAGATGGAGAAAGACAGACATTTAATTTGTACTTGTATTCCTAAATAAGTATGTCTAGTTTTTAAAAAATGCTGAGTCCTGCCAGCTTCTATGATCATCAGAGGTGAAAACTTTTCGATTCCTCTGAAAACCAAGTCATATTTACTTTGCTTTATGACTGCTTTTATTTTTCTTCTAACTTTAGACACTAAAGTTGGAAAAGTGGTGCCTTATCTACTATTTGTAGTTTTGTTATATTATTTTTACAGATATTTTCTTAGTTTCCTAACCTTACTGTATATCTGGTTTTGAACATACAATTCACCAGTAATGAATTTGAAATTAAATAGTTTAATTTATAAATATTAATAAGGGAAAATTCTTATCTGAATGGACTGTGATAATTTTACATAAACATCTAACTAGAAGATTAAAATATGAATGGAAGGATTTATATGTATATATGCTTAACATACCTTATAATCTGTAGGTAAAAAGAAATTAACAGTTTATTTTTGTAAGGATATCTTCAGTGACATCTAACATCAATATTTCAGTAGTTACGTTAAAAAAATACACAACGCAGACTTTCAAATCTAAATATCCACTCGAAATATTGGAGGAGAAACTATGTTTTGTTTCCTTAACATTTACTGAACAGAAAAACCTCTTTGTTCTCACTCATTAAGTAACTTAGAAAATTTGAAGACTAGCTAATATTAATAATTTCTAGCAAGTTAGGTTTTGACCTGTTTGGCAATACTAGGAGGTGATTTGTTTGGCTTTTAGTTTTTTTACCACAGAACCACAGAATAATTTGGGTTGGAAGAGATCTTTAAAGGTCATCTAGCCCAACGCCCCTGCAAGGAGCAGGGACATCCCCGACTAGATCAGGTTGCTCAGAGACCACTTCAACCCGGCCTTGAATGTTTCCAGGGATGGGGCATCTACCACCTCCCTGGGCAACCTGTTCCAGTGTTCTACCACCATCATCGTAAAAAAAAACTTCTTCCTTATATCTAGTCTGAATCTACCCTCCTTTAGTTTAAAACCATTACCCCTTGTCCTATTGCAACAGGCCCTGCTGAAGAGTTTCTCCCCATCTTTCCTGTAGGCCTCCTTTAGGTACTGGAAGGCCACTATAAGGTCTCTCCAGAGCCTTCTCTTCTCCAGACTGAATAACCCCAACTCTCTCAGCCTGTCCTCATAGGAGAGGTGCTCCAGCCCTCTGATCATTTATCTGAGTAAGCTCCTTTCATTAGTTCATTGTGCATCTACTATTACTTAGTAGAAGGTTTGTTTTAATGGAGTTGTGATGACCAGGATATATTTCCCATTCTGCAGATAACATTTCATATTCTGCCACCCCTCTTCAGGCAATCTGCTTTGCAAGTAGCACTAATAATTTAACTAAGAGCGGTAGAATTTTACTATAATGATTTACTGTTCTTCATCAAAAAGTCAAACCGAAAAAAAAAAAAAAGGACAAGCAGACTCAATTTGCTCCTGATTTTCTTCCCTTCCAAGAAACGAGATTTTGAACTGCATTAGGGTAGTGGACAAAGACATTATCTAACAATCAGGCAGTCCCATTAACCTTCAAGAGGAGGAAAGAAAGCATGTTATAACTTCTAGTGCAACCCACTCACTAGCCTAATAGAGAAAGAGACTATATACACATCAGCTCCCCAGGACACATGATTTCCTCCCACTACTTTAATCGAGATCAAGTGGGACAAACATTGTTAACTGCCACCTGCAGTAGAAATAGTTGCTTCGTAGGAGGAAGGAATAACAGGATGGTAATACTGTGTTACTTGCCTTTTCTCCCAGTGAAGAAAGGCAGAAAATGATAAAGTGACCACAAGTGTTTCACACTGATGCTGTAAAATTGAAGTTAAGAAAAATTATCTTCACTGTTCTTCTGACTGAAATGTAGTAGCTCCAGTTTTGTTAACCTTAAAAAAAAAAAGGCACTAGACAGGAACCTGTAAATACCACAGTGGTTTTCAACACAGGACAACTGCAAACAATAGCCCCTCTCAAAACACTTGCACAAAATGTCAGGGAGGACAGTAGGACTAGTTTTCTGGAAAGAGAATCTATTGACAATGGACCAGATGAAATTCAAAGAAGCAAAGTCCACAGGGTATCTAAGGATAACAGCAATTGCTTCTAATTTCTTTACCAACACCTTGACAATCTATACAGTGTGAGGAGAATGCATTTGGAGCCCTGAAAACTGATACTGATTTGAACTCTGAAGTGATTTCTAGTGTTTGAAATTAAGAGTAGAATACAACACTTGAGAGTAATTCCTGAGAAGTCCACAAGAAAGGAATTAAAACAGTCAAACTTCTCAATGTGAAAGTACATGTAGACAATAGGAAAAGAATAATATTCATAGCTTGCAAAGTGAATGGGGAAACATTGATTTAAGAATGATGCCAGTGGTACAAACAGTGGAAGAACTGAAACCAGATAATCTGTTACTGACTTTAGGATGTCCTACTTGTCACACAGGCCACAGTGATACTTATTTAGATAAATGCAATAATGATCAATTACTGGATTGAAAGAAACAAACAGGATAGAGTGCATAAAATCTTAATTAAGGAGGGATAGTATCATAGCAGAAAGGAACCAGAGAGGTGGGCAAGGAAGCACTCCAGGAATATAAAATAATGCCAGTGTCATAGGACATTATGCTGGAAAAATAATTCATGTAAGACAGCTTATTCACAGTGTGAAAGCTACTTCCCAAAATACTCTGCAGTTGCAGAGGGTTTGCAGTCAAGGTCGAGAGAGAAGAATACAGTGGCAGAGAAAATAACAGATGAACAAAACTGTTAAAAAAATAGAGCTGGAGATAAGGCTAGACATACAGTTGAATAAATGGGTAAGGGAAAGGGAATACTTAGAGGATTCAATATCCAATAAAATGCACATAAGAGGAAGAAAATACATGAAGGATGAGGAGGTAACAAGAAAAAAAAAGAAAATAATATTAGAAAAGAGAAAAGCCCTGGCTGAGAATGAAAGGCTATCTGACTATTGCAGTGTTATAATTTAGATAACTATTCATATATATGTATAGTTTTACAATATTTGCCACAGTACAATGTATTTACAGTGGGCTTAAATCCCAATTTGTTAAGCATGCACATCTTTTGACTGCTAAGGTCTTTAGCATCCATTTTGAAAATTTCTGGAGTCATCAAGGCAAACCTGCTACACACATCGAGCTCTGATGGACATGGTTGATGGAAAGTCTCAGCTCTCATCTGTCCTTTCCCAACAGAGAAGAGGACATGGCTACAGGAGAGCTTTCCATCCTTTCCATTCATGGGAGAAAATTGCTAATTGCCTCTTTTCTACTCTCAGACCATTGCTGAAACAGAAGGGTCTTCCAGGCACAGAGCAGAGGAAGAGGACAAGTGTCCTGGCTCCTGTTCTAGCTGGGAACTAATTTTACAGGATCCAAGCTGACACCTAAGCCCTGTCATGCAAAGGTTTGGTTCTTATACTGCTCCTGAGAACTAACTAGCAACCTCTGTGATCAAGAATAAGGGCTAACCCCAAAAGCTTAAATGAAGCCACCTGGAACCAGAAAACTATGCAGGTCTGAGGTGAAAAGTGACAGTTACTAATGGTTTCCCCAGCCTGGAGAGTCTGCTGCCATCTGCCTCCCTGCTGACTTTGGATGCGTTTCTGCCTGGTAGGGCGACAGCCCACAGCTGAATCTTCACTCAAAAGCAGGATGTAAAAACAGCCACAGATTAGGATAATGAAACAAAATTGATGCTCCTCTCCAGAGACAGCTTGGGAGTGAAGGGTCCCAAGGATATATAAGAAATTCAGCTTGCGTCTCGGTAAGGACCAGTGCAATCACATCTTGCAGTATTAAAGGTTATCTCATAGCGTCTCCTTTTCCTGTGGCGGACAAGTGGATAGCATGTTGCAATTCTGTCTTTTAAGGTGCTTGTGTTGAACATGAGACTCCATAGCTTGCAAATAGCACAGGCTCTGTGAAAAGTACAGGTCAAAATTGTAAGCGTTACTGTGAAGAGCTGGATGCTCTGAGGGATTTACATCAAATCAACCAGTGTCTCTTCCCTTAGCAATGTACCCTAGTATTTATTTAGTAGAACTATTTTTTCAAACTTACAAATGCAGAATAAAATAAATAAATATATATCAATTATGAATGTTTCTGAAATTACGTTATCTGATTACTTAAACATAGTTACCTGTTTGCTTTTTTTTTCTTATTGTGTTTCTCTTTGGATTACTTAAGAAAGGCTCTGTAAGGAACAGCTGAGTTTCTACTTTCCTAATATTTAATGACATTTCAAACATTTGTCTTTTAAATGCATTGAACTGTTATGAAGCCAACTGCATATTTTTCAACAATTTCAACCTTTTGTTCCTTTTTGTAATAAGGAATGCAAATGCTGTTCTATGTTGCACCTAGAGCATTCACAAAAGCTTTATAGAAGCCTGCACACAAGCGATTGAGTATTTCCAAATATATGATAATTCAGTGTCTACAGCCTCCCCCAGAGCCTTGTCTCAGTCTTGCTCTTGCTTTCAACAGGAAAAAAAAAATCCTACTTCTTCTCAGCAAACAGTCCATATACAATCATCATTTATTATGATATACTTTTTGTACTAAAAAGGATAAGCAAAGACTGAAAGTTTTACATGCTTCCTACTCCAGGCAAATCCAATAAGATGTTAAATGTGATACAAGCTCACACGTTATTGTATGGAGTACATGGCTTTAATATCCAAATGTATTTGCAAATGCTATTTATATGAGTAATTTTAGTATCCTGTGCAAGCTTTTTAATAACAAATGCCTCATTCAAATCTCCTATATCATTACTGGTGCTGAAATAAGTGACCTGATTTTTCTGAAGTACCAAGGAGGATGTCATTTATTTAAACGCTCATAAGGACTTTTGGCACACATTTAGGTTCATATTTGTTTAAACCTTGGTGTCATAAATGATATTCAAATTATTTATGCAATCTAACATTCATAAATAACGAATTGTTCCTCTGATTCAAATATCCATGTTTGCCCTGTCACCAATGCTAAATGCATATTTAAAATATCTTTTAAACTAATCTGCACTGCATGGAGACACCTTTCTAGCCTAGTTCATTCCGTAATCATTTTACCTTTTTGAAATCCAAAATGCAATTTTTGTACCTAACATTGCAAGAACTGACTCACTGAACCAGAAATATATGTACCTCACTAGA
Source organism: Chlamydotis macqueenii (assembly GCF_036417535.1). Classification (NCBI taxonomy): domain Eukaryota; kingdom Metazoa; phylum Chordata; class Aves; order Otidiformes; family Otididae; genus Chlamydotis; species Chlamydotis macqueenii. The sequence goes on from NC_141556.1 coordinate 161,330,848, forward strand.
TAATAAAGGGGTTTTTTTAAATAGCAAGGTGATTTTTTTCCAAAGAAAGGTTAACTAGTCCCCTTGAAGAGGGGGGTGGAATTTGAATAAAGACATTTCCCATTTGACTAAACTGTTGAAAAGGTTCAGCTGAAAAAAAAAAAGAGGAGAAGTTGTTCTACCTTTTCATTCAAGCAAACGTCATATCAAAGTTAAGAAGTGTTTATTTTTCTAATGCTTTCTTTGTGAATACAGAGGCATACCCCGCATGCCTTACCTTCTGCATGGTACACCTTCCCCAAATCCTATTTCCGAATTTGCATAGGATTTGAAACTCCCAACAGTGCACTCTGCTGCATTAATCTAGGTTATGCTCTTCAGTACAGCTCCACAGCTCCTGTTTGCTAAACAGGAAGGCCCTACATCTCATCACCAGGCTTACCCTGGAGATGAGGTCCTGGAGATCAGGCCTTTCATGATCTACAGATCTGTTTTACATTATGAAATTAAAAACAGTAGGAAGGGATTTTTCTCTTTCATGGGCCCTGGAAACAGCTGATAAAATCCGCTTAGCCTGGATGGGAAACAATCTCACTGACTCAGAAACAATATGAAGCCTATGGCTTTGCTTTGCAGAGACTTGGTTTGTCCTGGTATGGTTATGTGGACAAAGCAAGATGGAGATTTGTTCCTTCACACACACAGTTTGTGAAAGGAAAAATCTGCATTTGCATAGCACCCAGCACATAGGGTCTGCAGTCTAGGACTGAGGGCTTATATATTTTATAAAATTACAACCCACATAGATCACATACCTTCTACTAAATTACAGGCAGTTAAATTATTCTGTGAGGGTTTCCTTGAGCATTGGATCAAAATATTACAAAAATTACTTCAAGACAAATCTCACTCAGCCTATTCTGTGCTGTCTTATCTAGGTGCTTGAAGTGCGGCCCTAATATTTAGTAAATGAGTGTGATCAGGCTAAGTTTTCACATACAGTTATTAAAGTAGTTCTGTTCAGTTCTTTCCCTTTTTACTGATAGCATTTTAAATCCAGAAAGGGTCATTGCAGTCATCTGTTTTAAAGACTAGCAAAACACAGCCAATACATCTTCTTGGAATGAATTCCTACTTCAAGTCAAGTAACTAGGTTAAAAACACAGTAGAGCTTTTTGAAAAAGCTATTTTGAAAAAATGTCCAATTTAATATTCAAAATTTCAAGTGCTAAGGAGGCCATCATAACCTTTGAATAGCTGTTTCTATGGATAATTACCATTGCAATTAAAAATGTGTGTAGTGAATAGAGACTGAATTTGCCTAGTTTCAGCTTCCAGCCAGAGGATCTTCATGTATCTTAGTCAATTAAAAGCAAGCCTCTTCCATCATTAAACTGCTGTTCCACACGTACGTGTGTACAAGCCATGGTTAAATCACCTTTCACACTGTTTTTTTTTTCTTAAAGAAATAGACTTAATGCCTTCAGCCTCTTCTTATGGGGTATATTTTAATCACTTCCAAATATTATTATGGCATTCCTCTGAGTCTTCATCACTGTTTCAATAGTTTTCTTGGACTGTTGACACATGGACTCCAGGAACACTTTTGCAATTCAAAATAGGCTATGGTCAAATCTTTTTCAGACTGAACTAAATACAACTCAGTAACATTCACTTGAATTTGAGCAATTTTATCCTTTTGTTTTATGATCAATTCATGTTAATTTGTTGATATTCAATCATTTTTCATCCAGTGTAACCTTTTTGAGTCAGGAAGGTGCAACCTGCTTTTCTTTAGAAATAAAACACTTACATCTGCACTTTTAATATATTTCAAAGGAGTCCCCTGTGTTCCTTCTTTATTTCCCCCTATATTTTACAGATAAACATCTGAAAAGCCATGTTTCTATCACTACCTGTGATGTCATAAACCTTCTATTGTACAGAGACCTGACTCTGTTCTTCTAAGGCCACTAGCCCAATTTTTACAGATAGGACAATTCATAATTAATCAATAATAATTCAATGTTTTTAGCTTGGGTTGATGTAGGAAAAACAAATTAAAGAAAAAGAATCCAGAAAGGAAAAATCAGTAGAAACAAGCTTTATTCTAAGATCCTTCCCCTCTAACCACCAAGCTGCTGGCTTTGAAAACACCCTGACCTGGTGCTCATGCTACCAAAGTCCTCTGGAAAAAAAAAAAAATGTTCCGAGACTGTTATGTGTAAACGTGCAAATGCTTTCAAAATAAGAAGAATGAGAACTTTCCAAAACTATCTGGTCAGCTCGCAAAGCCTACTGAAACAAATATAGATCAGAAGTCTAGGTATGCCTGTATTCTAGATATCCTGGAGTTTCCTGAAGCAAGATTCACCTGTTCTAGAAAAAAAATCACCTCTGTCTCAGCTAGTAATTTAGAGCAATTTCTTTGGTATCTGCTTTCTATTAAACATAAGCCAAGATTACGAAAAGTAATTACAGGATCAAGATGCCCAGATAATGAACATTTCAGAGTCCAAATTTTCAGAAACTGCGCAGTAGTTTTGGAATTCAGGAATCCCACTTCTGTGGCGTCTCAACTGCACAAATCTCTAGCTGCTTATAAAACTCTTAGTCTTAATGGCATCTATGCAATATGCAAAAGTGAATCTTAATTTAGTGATTGCAGTGAAAGAGTAAGAAGTTGCATTACAGAGATTCACTTTTCTCTCAAAAACTAGAATAATTTCATTTTTAGCACAACATCAGTTTGGATAATTCAATCATAATTTTTTTCAATCAGTTTATTGTAAATATCGTATTAGTCCCAATTCTTGACCATATTAGCCTCAAAAAGAACCATTGCTTTTATTTAAAACAGGAAAGATTTAGGCCGAACAATTTTTTTTCTTTTTCTTTTTTAAAAAATTAAATGAAATAAGTTTTATCTTTAATCCCTACTAATGGTGCCGTAACAATGAGTATGACAATACCCTGTGGGCAGTAATTATTTAATGTTAATTCTGATAAGGATGTCATCTTGCACTGGTGTGCTAGGAGCCATGAATGGGTTGTAGAATGGGTTGTAGAAAAAATATATATTCTTTTTACGTGTTTTCTGCCAAATAGTAGCTAGGCACTCCAAAACCACTGTGTGGAAGCATTAACAAAACTTATTCACTTTAAAAAAAGAGAAAGATATTTCTGCAAATTCAATATACATATTACATTTTATTTGTAGACCCTCATTCAGAAAAGTGTTTAAGTGATGTTCATAGTTTTGAATTAGTACCTCAAATTTAAAGCTGAGTGTGTTTTTAGGTCTTTTGCCAGGTCAGAACTAATATACAAAGAACTAATATACTGAGATGTTACAAAACATCTCAGTAACAGAACAGCAAGTACAAGATACATTAAATGCTCACTTGATAGATCCACAAAAGATGCTTTTGAATTTCATATTCAGAGAAAAAGTTTATGAACAGATTTTTCTGTTTCTTTTAAGTAATAAGAGCGTCTCAGACATCCACCTGAGATTCATAATACTGTTTTGCATTGATTGTCATGCCTCTCTGTGTGTAATATATTAGTTCCTCCTATGAATCATAACATCATCAAGATCTCTTGTATACAAGTTCAATTCCCCAGGGGAAAAGAAACCCTATAAAAAGAAATTTACATAGCCACTGTATACAAATAGGATTAGTGCACAGTTAACAAGAACTGCATTCAAGAGGAGTCAACAGCATTTGCAAGATGTTTAACAGCCAGCATACGAAGTAATTCTGAGATGCAGCTGCATCTGGATCGTTTTACAGTTTCTTTGTTCTTAACAGGATGCTCTCTCATATTATTATTTTATGTGCAGTTAATCAGCCTTCGAGGTCTTGTAAACTCACGGCAACAGCATTTCCATATATGCAGTGGATCAGGAAATATATGGAAAACATAATCTCTCTCTTTAAATGATAAAATAATTGTAATCTATAAACCTTTCTGTGCGAAGACAGTGTGGAAAACACCATGAAGCCAAACTCTAATTAACTTTAAAATGTTGCCAGAATTATTCATAGGCATGACGTCTCTTGGAGGAGCAGCTCAGTGGCCCAGACAGACAAGGATTTATCACGATGGGAGCAGAGAAAGTTTAACCTTCCCATTAGTATGTGGAATAAGTACCCATGCACAATATCACTCCCACATCATTTTAGGTGCACCACCCCCTCCCTGCGATTAGCACCATCTCCACTCCCCGAAATAAAGGCCTGGAAAACTTGGCAAACAGTGAATGCTAATTCTCATAGCGAGTTCACCTTGTCGGCTTAGGAATACGGGTTGACTTTATAAAACAAAGAGGCATAAACTTGGACACCTCCACCTCCTGACATTACAGTTATTTTCAAAAAATACCAGTTCTATGTTTTTCAAGGCTGAATTCTGATAACCTTACAATGGGCTGTGAGCAAAGTGCTGACAGCATATTCTTTCCCTTTTGTAAATTTGTCACTTGCTGGAACGCCCAAAGATTTCATACTGTTTGCACTGTGTTTGCGAGAAACCTGCAGCTGGAGAGATTGCGCTCCAGGGACTCTCAGAGTGGCTGGACGAGAGCCGTGTTTTGGATGCATCCTTTCACGTGGGGTTCTGGTGTACTTGCCCACCCCGCTGTGAGTCTTCTCAGCCCAGTTGGCAGCTACCTTATTACATACCAGTACTGTGCTGGCAATTACAACACAGAGCCCAGCTGAAACGTGACACGATGCTCATGATAACACACTTTCCTGTGAAAGGAGGAAAGGTGCTGAAAACCAGCAAATAACATTCCCCCCCCCCTTTTTTTTGCCAGGATGCAAGCTTACTCATCCCAGTTTGAAAAAAGAAATTTTGTTTGTGCATGAATGTGGAAGGCATCGTTCACTCTGCAAGGTGACAGAAGCAGGCAAATGCGTCGGTGCCACTTAACCTTGAAGCCAGGGTTCAGTCCCCTACCCCTTTGTCTTATCCATGTAGCTGGGACTGACTGGTTAAAAGTGCCTGGAAAAAGTGCTAGAGAGGCAATTAAAATGTTCCAACAATATTGGAATGAATTTAGGGGGGCAGTTCATTAGTCTGCTTAACAAGGCTACGGCTGACTCAAATTTTTCATAATATAACTAAATGTGTGAGGCCAGTAATTTAAAACCAACCTTGACTTTCATATTTTCTAACAAATACCATGTCACAGGGAAAAGAAACTTTGTCAGCTGCCCAGGGATAAATGGAGGTAGTATTTAGAAAAGGTCAGATAAAATTGCCCTAAAAAATATGTGATAAATCAAAATTCATTTCCAGTCTGAGAATACAGTATGCAAAAAAAGTCATCATGTTATTAACATTCTAGCTAGCTACATGCATCCAGAATTGTATTTGTCTGGCAAGAAAAATCAAAGACCAGTATTTTTCACTCTTCTTAGCACAATAAACTGCACAGAATTATGGGAAAGTGAACTCAATTTTTTTCTTGCTTCTAAGTCTCCAGAACTGTTCAGTGCAGCATCCTGCTCCTCATTACAGATGTCCCTTCCAGCTGGAGACAAAATAGAACTATGTAGGGACACTGGCTCAGTGAATCTTCATAAGAGCCAAACTGAGCTTATTTTAACATTCAAGTTTACTACTTCAAAGTTCCTTCTTTTTTTCTTTTACTCTTTCTTTTTTTTTTTTTAAGAAATCTGTTAAAATGGATGAAATATGATCAATAAATCCATGAAGAAATGGATCAAAATGGCTCCACACACATTTTTCTCATCAAAATCACATCTTAAAATGGTACCTAAGTTTGCCTGACATATGCTTTTTATTGCATTATTTTATTGCATTATCTGATTTCCTGATTATGAAGCCATGGTTTGTACCCATGACTATGGCCAAGACTCAGATCATTCACTTCTTTCCTATCTTTTGTTCTGAAAAGACAGTGGTATGAAACATTCATTTATTAATCCTGATAACTGTCTATTTCACTACTGACCACAGACTGCTTCTCAGAAGCCTGGATAAGACACGAAAGCCGAACATGTTTAACATATTTTCTGATTTTTCAGCTCAACATATTCCTGAAAACTGCATCCCTCCATCTATTAATGAAAGAGCACAGATATCTGTGCTGTAAATATTGTATGGAGAATTGTGTGCAATAGAGACTTCTGCATTTAGCAATAAAGAGAATAAAGACTTCATGCTTCTAGCCAAACCCAATGACTTGGAATCAGCTCTTGAACATTAACAGCTGATACTCATTTGCGATAATTTTGCTGCCGAGATTCCTGATTGTCTATGGATGGCAATATGCCCCTTGCAAGTTAATACGCCAGTTTTCCAGGACACAGCTGCCAGTCAACTGTGGGTTGAGGTGGGGATAGTACATTGCACTGCCAAGGCCATTCCATCTGCATGAAGAGCATTGTTTTTTGAGAGAGTGGCATACCAATGCCAAATGCCCAAGCCAAAAAAGAGATATATGAACAACAGAAGAGAGGATGACATAGTGGTTTCAGGCACTTGAGTCTCTCAGAGAGAGGTGGAACTGTTGAAGTTATCCTGGGCAGCCTACGGAGAAGGTGTCCGGCATACGCAGCAAAGGGTACAATCTTCAAGTGCTTATACAACATAGATTTATGGGAGAAAACTGTCTCAAGCACTGATATGCTACAGTAACAGGGCACAGGATTCACATATGACATTTGCCTTGAGAAAACAGTTAGTCCAAGCACATGCTGTGACTGATTATGGGATACTAGTTATCGGAAAAGCAACTTCAATAGGTATGCTATTCACACCTTAGTGCCGTTTCCAGTTCCTGTTTGTGACTTTTTCTGCCAACCAAAGCTATGTATCCTTTTATGTACTTACATAACTTTTTATATAACTCTTTAAAGTTATGTTTTAAAAACCTTTCCAGCAATATAAATTCTTAAGTTGTACAGACACGAACTGTGTTCCCAGGATAGTTAACACTCATGCTAATGTTATGCTTTTAATGTAAGTGCTACAGAGACCGCTGTGCTAATTGCAGAATGTTAACCACAAACACACTAAAAGTCAAAAGTAAAAAGACGAAAAAAATCTAAGCACTTCCAATGTGATCAACAAGTGGGGTACTGCAGTAGTACTGCATAAATCCATGTCTTGAGCTTGATCCATTTCATGACTTTCCTGCAGCTGTTGCTCCAACATGCCATTCATATCTATACTGCTCATTGGAAGTCACTGAGCTCCTAATCAATAAGCCATCTAAATTTTGTGGAGTCAACAAGTCCTTTTTCAAAAAAGAAAAGAAAAAAATGCAGCTTAATTAATGACAATTAATTAATTAACGTTTGAGTTATCTGGGATGTAGTAGAACAACAAGGACAATGTGAGATACAGACCATGATAAAACCAGAAAATTACTCAACAAGTTTCATGGCTAAAACCACATAGATACTCTATGTCATAATCCTAATCAGTATATCTGATGAAATATCATTGCAAATTGTACAGATTATGAGATTCAGGATCTTTTTCTAGTGATGATCAATTTCTATTTCTGTTGATGTCTTCATTATTCAATAGTATTTGCACACTAGAATTTAAGAAATCATGTTTACCATCGACTTATCTACAGAAGGTGTATTTTAATTGGATAATTGTATGCCTGACTAGTTAGCATGTATTTAGATTGTTAATTGAAAAACAAAATTCTTCAGCTGCTGACCAACTAACAGCAGGTTCTTCCCATAAATACTGCTATTAATTCATTTACAATTTACAAAACTGAGGCTTTCAAAGCATTTTCAGAAATACTCATTTGAATAAAGCAAAATTTGTCTGCTTTTACTCAAACATAGTCAACAATCTACTTTTTATTATTCAGTCAAATCTACTAATACATCAGAACACTGAACTGCACTAAAATTGTATTTGTTGCCTTTAAATCAGCTGATTTCTATGGAAAATCATTATCTTGGTCTGTTCTCTTTTCAGAAATACTTTCCACAATGACTAACTAACCAATACTAAATAAAATGTCATTAAGAATTCTATTTAAGTTATTTAATTAAGAGGGAGTAGCTAAATATAAGAATTTATTATAAAAGCCTAACAATCTCTAACTTAATTGTTACAAAATACTGTATTGCATACTAATATTGACAGGCTGGAATTTTTCCCACCTAATGTCATGTTCATAATCAAAGAATCTAAAGGAAGAAAATACTATTTCTAAGAGTTGTTTTCTCCTCTACAGTTGCTAAAGAAAGACAGTAACATCCTGAGGTCAACTGATGTGACTAAAGATGGGAGCCGCTTTGTAGAGATGCTTATCTCTTTTCATTGCTTATTGAAGAAGCCTATGGCAAATATGCTACAAACCTGCATAGCTTGGTTAACCTAAAGTTAGGATCATCTGAAATTCTGTTGAAGAAAATAACACTCTTGCTTAATGAACCAGACTAGCTGAGCTAACCCAAGGGGCCTGCTTGTTTGGAGAAATGTGATTCTGAATAAATCTCAGTAAAAATAAATAAGTCAGTAGAAGTCAGCTTTCATTTACAATTCTTAACTTCTGAGTTAATTAAGACTTCTGAGATATTTTTCCTCTGATGAGAGATACATACTAAAACTTGTGTAAAGAGTATAGAACTTGTATAAGAGAAACAGGAAAATTTTTTTTTTCATCTCATGAAAACAAAGATGTAAGAAATCTTTCAATTTGTGTAATTAATCTCTATCTCAGAAAGTAGTTTTTGACACTACGTAAAGTTTTAGTCTCTTGAGTGCAAAGTTGAAACTTTATTACTAGACTTCTATAATGCCAGACTGATAAAACTTTTTTTTAAAGTACTCTTAAGGCCACCACATCATGAAGCAGGGTGACTGATAAGCATGCAGAGAAGAGACTATCTGATCAAACAGCTCCTGCCCCCTCACAGTATGGCCAGGCTACTGTAGGCTGTTACGTCCAACTACAGCTCCCCTTTGAACCTCTTGAAAAGGAGCCTGAAATTACACAGCCTACCATCTCCACAGCTTCCAGAGGCAGAAGAGATTTCTCTCACAGTAAATCAGTTTATACCTTTCTGACTACACCATAAAACAATTTATGGAACCATCTGAAGTCAACTCTCTCATTAGCTAAACCACATGCATTAAAATGCTCAGGCACATCCCGAAAATGGTTCTTTGTATTTACTGAGGCACTAACTCCTTTGCCAGGTTCACTTCATGTTCTCTAACAAAATGGAAAACCCAGTAACCTATCAAGTCTTAAAGAAAAAAAAACAACACCCGAATGAAAATTATGGTCCCAGGGTAAAAAACCAGCCACTCCTCTTCTCCAAATTAATAAAACTCAAAGGCAAATCTCCCTGGTTAAATGGAACATAACTATTTGGGAACTACAAAATATCAAGGCAGAACTAATATTCAAGTAACACATTTATCTGCACATTATTTTAGTGGGGATATTTGCTTTAAATAATCTGACACTTGGGAAAAAAACTCTTTTACAAATAGCTCAGCTTTATTCTCCTGAAATTACATCTGTTTTCAAATCCTACTAGCAGCAAACCCTACCGTTGGAATACTGACAGGAGTAGTTCTTGGATGCTTTGGCCTGATACCTGCTAATGTCTACTCCTGACCCACTTCACTCGCAGTTAAGAGACAGAGACGTGAAAATTTTCACTTCCCCCACCCCACTTATGGCTCTCTAACAACCATTTCACTTGAGGCAGCAGTTCAAAAAGGCTCACCTTTACATTGTGCCAAAAAATTAGGAAATACCTTTAACAGCAATCAGAACAAAATTAGTTGCATTGGGACATAGATTCCTATCTTGGGAAAATAGTAAGTCAATAATATTAATACTGACAGAAATTTAAAGAGGCAGACTGAAATTTCTCTAATCAGGCATTTCTTGTCTCAGAAGGTACTAGCCAACAGCTGTAAGTTTCTTACCTATTACATTTGTAGTTATGTTGTAATGTCACTAATTTAAAGGTTCCTTTCCCTAATGATTGCCAAGAAAATCAAATTGCAATTCTAAGTATGCACAGCAGCTGAACTCTATAAACCATAGACTTCCTCTCCTTTTTTTTGTCATGTCATCTGTTCTTTAATTTATAAGGTCTCCTTATTCTAATAATGAATAATCTACATACACCTGGAGCAACAGATTAAAGAGGACATTTTCCATTTCAGTTCAACAGCTATTCCACTTTTCATTGTCTGGCATCAGGAAAACGAATTATGAAGTACCACATTTTACACATAAAGGTAATTAAGGTTGATTCTGTCTTATTTTAATCTTCATCCATCATCTGCAAAATTAGCTTTTGCTCATTGAGATATTGTATACTTGGATGAATACAAGTTAGAAAAGAAGGAACCGTAATTGTGAGTTTAATTCGATTTTTTTTTTTTTTGTAAGAAATAACTACTACAGATCTATGTGGGAGGCAAAAAAAGTAATCTTCTGGGCTCTTAAGGAGTGCATCATCACTATTCTTGACTTCTCTAATGAAATACTAGCCATAATAAATAAAGATCCACTTAAAGAGTCATTTAAAAATGTGAACTAGGAGTTTACTTAAAAAAAATTAAACATTACAAGCAAAATACAGACGTATGTTTTCTGCAGTTGAGTGAAAAGGAAAGAAAAGAATGTAAGACTTTTATTACAAGCGTTGGCAAGAACACTTTAGGTAATTCACGTCTTTGGGTATAGAGGAAGTTTCATTACGTTTGTGGGTTGTCCACATTATCACATCATTTGGACTAGTTATAGGCTGGTCCATGCATTGAACGGCCACTACTGTTCTCTCTGTCCCCTCTCCTTTGCTGGAGAGAGACTGTCATCTCTAGAATGTGATTCAACCTGCATAAGATGTTAATTCCCCGAAGAGATGGCTATTTTTCTCCAGGGATCAGGTCACTCTATTTTTTTAACTTGGTCACCTCAGATAAGTGCCTATCTTAAGCCAGATAAATTTCTCGTTACTAAATGTCACTCTTGATCTCTGCTTCCAAAACCACCTTTCCTCTACTTTTTACACAGCAAGCATTCTGCTTTTTAGCAGCTTCTCAACTTATTTAATACTCTCTGCAGTATAAGCCCTTAACTTTTCTAGCTAATAAAAACATTTCTAAGCATTTTCATCTCCCAAAACTTCCATTCTTCTTCTCACTCCTGTCCATTTGCCACTTACACTTTAAACATAGTATTATATTTGAGTATCTTAGAGCACTTAGGAAACATTTTACTTCTGAAGCTTTTTTGGATCACACTGCAAATACATGTAAGTGAAAGCATTATAGTGAAAAATGGCTCTATTAGAATGCATTTGTTTATTCTCACTGTTTTTAAAGGATGTCAACTTTACAGCATAGCAGACTCGAGTTCTTACTCACTGATAAAAATGAGCAAGAAAATGTGACTCTCAGCATTGGTTCAGCTTTGACCCAAAAAGACAAAATTAAAGCTATGAAAGTTAAATCTACACGGTACAGAAAACATAGAGTAATTTTCTGTACTTGTTGACTGAATGTTTTCCTCTGTGTTAAGATTGCCTTCAAAGACACTCAACCAAAGAACGCTTTCTGTGATCTATGTTCATACATAAAAACATTTCACATACTGCAGTAAATATCCATCAGATGGTAACAACACATAGTCATTACAACCTTAAATAGCAAAATTTGTATGCTATTACCTGCAGTTAGATTGTGTGCCCATATGCATATATATGCTCTAGTCCTCTCTTTCTGTTTGTGTGCTGAAATATACGTGAACATAAACACAGGTGAGTGGACCTCAACAACTATTAATTTGTGCAAAGGAAGATAGTCCAGTTCACCCCTCGTACAACACGATCAGTTCTCCCACTACTTTAGTTGCCAGTAGGGCAGTCTGTGAATCTGTGTGTGTAAGAACACCGTAGTGCTCTACACACCCCACTGCGTAGGTCCTACCTCACTACGTCAGCACTATTAACGCAATATATCTGTCAAGGCTTATTAAAATTCTTTTTGATGTGTATCTTGGCTCATAAACCTCCACACTGTATTGATATTGCCTAAGGGAACGTCCTTGTAGCACAGAATCTCTGCAGATGGGATGATAAAAGAGAAATGTTCAAAACTTTTAAAAGTTCAGTCTCTAGCAAAGCTTTCTCTTCCAGCACCTCTTTTAAATAGTGTTTTGTGTTGTCACTCTATAGCTATTGTTCAAAAAATGGCTTACAGAGTGTTTTAACTTAGAGAGAAAAAACTTTCTTACAAATAAATAACTGATGGATGAAAAGCAGATGATGGATCTCAATCCACTTTCAGAGATATACCTTCTTCAGTGTTTTGTATACCTGTTGTGCCTGTTCTAATCCTCAGGTAGCAAACAAACCCTGGCAGCCAGTTCACTCACTAGAGTGAGCAAGAATTTACCGTACCGGTTGGAGAAGTGAATTTTGTTCACGTTCTTCTTCATGTATGCAATCTCTTCTGCTTTTCTATTTGTAATGAATTGCCCCAGGGCACAGAAATTGCCCTTAGGGACTGCAAGCACTGTGGTCCCCAGTTTGGAACATGTCTCTGGTGGCAGGTGATGCTATATGCTTCAGAAACGTATTAAACTTTACAGTGTATTTAAACTAAATCACATGGGTGAAATTTCACTGATGATTATTTAATGTGAATGTAACTACATATACTGATAGTCTATAAACGTTTTATCTATGTTCACTCATAGTGTGCTTTTTATACCTTTAAATGGTCATTTCTTCACTGAAAATCTGTTATTCCACTCAAATTTCCTCAGAAATAAGTTTCCATCAGTAAGTTCTTTCGTCTCCCTGTAAAGGCCTTTGCCTTAATAAACTTTGTTTTCTACCCGATTTTGTGCAGATTTGAGCAATCAGACCCTAATCAAGTTCAGATCGAAGTCAATGGCTAAGGTACTTTTTACTGATTCAGGAAGGAAAGCGGGAGGAGGGAGGGAGAGGTAGAAACTGAATCTTAAATTGAGAATCGACCTTTACATATGAAAATACACACTCTACTGATATAGGTACACTCACAGTGCCTCACTACTAGGCTAAGTCTGAGAGACATTGCTCCCCCCCCGCCCTTTTTGTATGTTTAATAAACAGTATCGTATTAATTATTTTTTCACATTTTTGACACTTTTTTATTTTCCTGTAACTATGCATAGAAGACTGTATGATAAGAGAATAAATTAATCTGCAAGCATTCTTCATCCAAAATTTTAGTTCTGATTTAAGTGAAAACCTGAATTGCATTCATTTCTAGTTGGTACATTCTGTCTTACTTTTAATTGCTGAATGCTACATACAATGAATTATATAGCAGTAAAAAAAAAAGTTGTATCAAATTAACAGATTCCTTTAAGCTCATACTTACGGCCAGGAAACATCCTGAGGGCTCCCAAAAGAACTTCAGTTTCGAGGACCAGTGTGGAATTTTCAGACAGCAGTTTGACCTGTGGTTTAGTTTCTGTACATTTTTCTTGAAAAGCAGATGTGCACTGTTCTTTACAAACAGATATGTGGTGATGAAAGATACACAGGTGCTTATCTTTCCTACAAAATTACATCTTACATGTGATGAATACGTTGCCAGGAAGGATAGCTTGGCAGGAGCTTTTTGAACATCTTTCGGTTCTATCTTCCTATGCTCTATGGGGTAGCAGGTTACTCCCTTGAAGTTTACCTTAAGATCTCCAAGCCTAAAGGCCACAGTGTGCCTTGAGCCATCTCTGTGCTGAATTTCAAACTAATAGTTAAAATAGTCACTACTTATCCAAAGAAAATGTCAGTGTAAATTAAAAACTAACACTCAGATTGGAAGAAAACTGTTTTGGTTTGGTTTTGTTTTTTTTTTTCATTCAGGCTATCCTTTGCATCGTAATGTACAAAATTAAATTGTTTTTTTCAAATAAACAATGAATTGATTGGCATTCTAATATTAATATAATCGGGGAAAGCCAACAACAACAAAATAATAGATTTAGTCTGAAGAAATGAGATGCTTAAATGCCTCTAACAACTCTCTCTTCCACTGTGAAATAGGCAAGTATAAAAGGCACTGTGGCCAGATCTGAAAAGAATATAGCAATCTGATAGGGAAAACTGCAAACATGGCAAGAGGCTACCAGTTTTGTGTGTGGAATTAACAAGGAGCAGTTTGTCATCTAATAGGGGTTTGGTTTCTGGCATAGTGAAAGGTGAAAGTTAGGCACTGATGGCCACATCTATATGGGTGAAAATTAGGTCAGACTTGCTCCAACCTAATTCCCTGTTCCACCAACACTGAAGACCATAGAGCTAAATGAAGATGGTGCTTGAGCTGAGAAGCTTTTCCTTATATGTTTCCATGGCTCCAAGGCTTGAGGTGGTTTGAGTTCATACAGCTTAGATGCCACAGACCAAAGTTGGTCAATTATTGCATTCCTCGACAGAGAAGACCAAGTGATTAGATCCATATGCATTCACTTATTTTGGGTCATGTCTGGAAAACAGAGTTTATAACAGCTGCCACAGTGTGCCGTAACATCAGAGTGAGTGGTGGTACTGTTGAGCCAGCAAATTGCTGAAGAGAAGAATGCAGTTTGTAATTTCTTTCTTTCTTGTGCTTAAAGACTGAAGGCTACTTTTGTGAAATTCAGATCCATATCTTTGGTGGCTCAGACTTCCCTCTACTAACTAGATGCATAAAACCTCCACTTGAAATAGAACAATTAGATCATTGTCTTCTGTTGTGGAGAGAACCACTGATGCTTTGGCATAACAACTCAGCATGCAGAGCACTTACTCAGGAAATGTGAATTAAGTGTACTAGCCCTGCTTGGCTTTGTCAGCTTGCCAAATATTGCCTTATACACATTCGCTTTTGGATCCATGGATAATGCCAACATATGGATGTGAATGAAAGAATCATGGGATGAACAGTACGAAAGGCAAGTGTAGATGCAATTCTGTTGCTTGGCGATACTGAAATCTGAAAGCCTGTATGTGCTTCCTGAATAAATCCAGTAATTTCTCCAGTGATGCGTTCATGCAAAATTGATAAGCCTTCTGAAATCAAAGACCAGAAGTCAAACTTGCACAGTACTGGGGCAGACCTGAACATCAAGACATCTCTGGCAGTTTTAAAAGCAAAACCATTTTCAAGAATGGGGAAGTTGTTTGCAGGCTAAAAATGTGCTGAGGTATTGGGGAAAGGCAGAACTTTGTACTCCAGCTGCCAAAGGATGGTAAATCATTATGAAGGACAAGCAGGCATTTCTTGTATTAAAATCCTCTCTCTATACACTTAGTTTCTGCTCTTGGCCATGTAATGGTGACAGATGTGTAGAGCTGAGGTCAACTAAATCCTCCTAATCTTATTCAAAGCTCTACTTTTCCATTGTTTTGTCTGGTACATCTAGTTTTTACTCAAGAAATGAATTCTTCCTAAGGGCTTTGGGAAAAAAAAAAAAAGGAGGAAAGGAGAAGAAAGAACAATGATAGCCGCAGACATGCAGACTGAACAAAAGTGACATTTTCTCTTCAGAAAAGATTATGGAAAAAAAATCAACAAACTTATGGCATAAAAAATCTCCCATAAGAAGCAGACACTGGAGGATGGGGATAAGTTTAAAATTTACAGATGACCAGAACTGTTGCTTTGCCGACAATGAAATGCTTCATTGTGTATTCCTATGTTCATACCATCTTTCTTGGTTTGAGATACATTTTGAGATGCAAGACTTAAGCAAAAAAATAAAGTCAACTGTTACTGACCTCAGAATAACTGAGAATTGAACTTAGATTCATAATCTTAATTTCAGACTTCATTATTTTCAAGTCTTAAAGAAATTGACTTGTTCAATGTGTTGCTGATGATTTTGTTGACTATAACACTTAAGCAGATGTGCATTTAAATTCCAGTTAGTATTCCAAATTAGTTTTAGGTAAATCAGATATTTCCTTGACTACTGTTTTCTTTAGAAACCTGAAGGCAAAAGAACCTATTAGTTTTTTGTGCTTCTGGCTCACATGAGAGATAAAATGAATTGCTTTTATCAAATCATGTTTGGAAAACAGTGCTTCCATAGGCTGCCTTTGAAACAGGTTGAAGACAATCTGTAAAAAAGAGTCATTCCAAAAAGTCAGCATGTTGCAAGATGATATAGATTTCCTCCATTGCTTAACCTTCAGACTTTTAAATCTCCTTCCTATTTCCTTTTGATTCCTCTGAATTTTCTTTTACTCTCCCGTGCTAAAACAGCAAAAATGTAAAACCTCCCGTAAGATTAATTACAGAGAAGGTCTAAATCTAGCAGGGTCAGCAAGCTCCTAGGTGAGCTTTGCTTCTTCACCATTATTTTTATCATGACTTGGCTGTGTATCATGACATGCATTAGGATATATCCTTTGTTCTAGGAATTCTTTTGAAAATGTTTTATCTTTACTTTCTACGTAGCTTCTGCAGGTGCCATAACAACATCTGTTATAGGTGGGAAATACAACTGGCATGAAAACTTTGAAGGATTGTGTGTAAAATGTGCTTTTTGGCAATTCTTAAGAAAACCTTGATTTAAATAATTATTTGTTTAATATGTCATGACAGTGTTTATTTACATTGATAAACTAAAATACTTTCATTTTGGTTCTTAATATATAGGTACAAGTTTCATGTAAAGCTGAAGCATTTTCTGTGCCATGGGCATTTAAAAAAAAAAACCACAAAGTGAGCAAAAGCACTGTAATCAGAAGGTCATTGCTTATGGATGATTCAAAGAATCCAGGAAGACAAGACTACTGCAAATTTTGAGATGTGAAGCAGCACACAGTAGGAATAAAACAGGTTGATAGACCTACTTAAGGGATACAGAGCAAGACTGAAAGTCTTACTGAACAGTATGACTCAGTTAAACTTGGGTTATTAAGGTCAATACAAAGCTAGCTGAATGAAATTCCTAAGAAATGGAGAGGCCAGGCTGGATTATAGCTGACAATTCTAATAGATAGGACATAGACAACAGCTTTTGCAGACCTCCTACCTCTGTTTTTCTATCATTGTACTTGCTGATTCATTTTAAGCCTTTTCTCCTGAGCTGCTCTTCTGGGACATCTGATGTCCCAGTGCACACAAAATGGAAAATAGATCAATGCACCTGCAGTAAGTTTGGGATATCTGGAAGGCATCTGGTTTATTTTCCCGTGAAATGTCTGCAAATTAACTAGATTGGTTTACGTCCCTTTTCTTTCCAAGAAAGGAGGAAAGATTTCCTGCATAGCTGGAGAACCTCAATTCAAAGGTACTTCCCACAAAGCACTCCAGTGTAGACACCATTCACTCTTGCTTCAATGCCACAGACATCCCTGAGCCCTGAAACACCCCTGGCTGGATAATCCCTGGACTCCCTGCCTGAGGAACACCAAGGGACAGAAAGAGGAAAAAAAGAATGTGGCTCATTTGTGACATGATATGGGCCAGTTCTTGGAAAGATATATTAATTCAATTAAAACTCAAAGAATGAGTGAATGAAAAAACGCCTAAAACAATAGACAGAGAAGCTATCATAACAGCTGCGCTTGTTCAGCTGGGCTGTTACTGAACTAACAATTTAAACTAAGGATTAAAGGTTAGTCATTTTTAGATCTCCTTTCCTTCTGTGACTTTAACAAGACAAATCTCTTCAGCCAATGAAGTTAAAATATACAGGACACGTAGCTCCTTATCTGTCACACCCCGCAAATCACATTTTCCACCACTAAAGTACTATTCGTTTTGGCTTTTAATTACCTGACTTATCAGCATGTCAGATTTCCCCCCTATCTGCCATAATTACATTCTGAATCACTGTGACATTCAATATTGACCTTTATTTATAGCTCTCACAAACTGTCGAATGTTTATTTATAAACCATGAAAAGAAGAATTTGTAAGAATATTGATTCAGCGTATTAGAAAAGCAGTGGCCTGGCATTCTGTGAGTAGAAGTAATCACAGGCAATTACTAGAGACTGCTTTTCACTACTAATCTTGGGTTTAACCTTATAATTGTATTACTGAATTTGTTTCATTTTGCCCATATGTCACCAGGTTCCTAATAAGAAGTCCGATATTAACATAATTTAATAATTTTCAGGGGAAGAATGGTTTTAATTGGTTTAAAAAAAGGGAAGACATATAGCCTATGCCACACAGTAAGAAAAGTATTGTAACAGCCTTTTTTATTTTGTAATAAATGATAATTAATATTTAAATGCAGTAATGAAATAAGTTGTTAGTGGCTGGGTCACAAATCTTTGATGTTTATGCCACTATAAAATCACTAGCTGCTCCTAATGATGCCCCTGAGCTAAGCTTCACTTTACTCCTGTTATAAAAACTACTTTGGCTGCCACTAGCACGAATTTGCAAGTGTGAAAGGGAAAGTAAAACTAAGAACAATTCTTATTGTCCTTATCGTGGTATATAATGGGAAGAAAATGGTCAAATTCAGTTAAAAACAAACCACAGAACAGTCAGACTTAGAGAAAAGCAAAACCAGCAAACAATAACAAAACCCCCAGATCTATGCAAACAGGAGGACTCTGCACCAACTTGCTGTTCCTAGGGAGCCAGGTTCAGAGCAAGAGCCAATGAAGATGTAACTGTCTGCCTGGGATTAAATTAGAACTCTGAGAAGCGGTGGGATAATGACAGCTGGATAACAACTGTGCTTTTGGATAGGACTGAGCAGTGATACCTCATTATTTGTTTTTTTTTCTACTAAATTCGTATTTTCTCAATGTGAATTTACTCAGGTTAAAATACGATATTGGCACAAGTCACATTTGAGAAGTCATGCTCCTGAAACGTAAAAATTTGGAACTTTTTATGCCCTGATTGGCACAGCTTCTAATGAAAAGCATACTGAAAGAAAATGCTTCCAGGAAAGATTTTATTTGAGTGGAATGCTATCCTGACAGGGTGACACCCTGTTAGGGAAACAGTACTGCCTGTGCAACTAGTCCTTTTTTTTTTTTGTTTTGGCAAATTTGCATCCAGTTAGGGATTTACACTATCTTTTGAAATACCCTTAGTTTCAGTCTTAATCTTTTATTGGGAATAAGTTCTGTTTTGTAGGTGCTGTGTGCGGTGCAGAACTCTTCCTTATTTAATGAAAAAAAATCTCCAGTGCAACTGGATTTGTAATTGTTGTAATTCAGTTATTAATAAATTTGTGAAAAGTATTTCAGGAATCATAAGCTCCTGGAAAATCATAAAGACCATCCCTTTTCAAAAGTTTAATTGATTTATCCTCCTCATTTTTTTTATCTGCTTACATTTTCCACCACTCAGTGGCAGTTCAAAGAGAGTATTATGATCACTGGGAATGTTTTGTTTAGAATCAGAGAGAATAACTTATCATTATTTACTTGTAAAATATCCAGAGCTCAGACACAGTAAAAGATGAACGTGAAAAAAATGCATACATATTTTCTGTCATATTGAAAATCACAGCTGACAGCAACTTCAGAAATATTTTCAGTAGTTTCTTTAGTTTCACATGAAATACTAAATCACAGTTGGTCAGGAAGGTTTAGGGTTTGTTTCTTGTTTTTTTTTTTTTCTCCAGGAAAACACCGAGAAAAACAAAGTACATTTTAAAACATTGACATTGGAATATGCTACATTTTTATAGGGGAAAAGAAAAGCAGAGCACATTTTTTTTCCCACCAAATGGTAACAAAGCAGAAAAGCCTATTCTACAGTTTTTTTAGGATCTGATAAATTCGTAGAAAAACAGGTGGCATAAAATTTTACCAATTATTTCTGAGACTGTAGCTCAGAAAGTCCATAAACTTCTACTAGCTACAGCTCAAGAAAGTATACTAGGCGAGAAGCTCTGCTTCTGTACTGACCTTTAAACTACTGGGCATTGAGGTAAAAATCAACTAAAAAAGACCTTTGGTTTGCCCAGAATTGCAGTTCTTATGTTCTATATTGAATATTATATATTGAAGCTATATCAGGGGAAGTTCAGATTGGACATTAGGAAAAGGTTCTTCACTGAGAGGGTGGTCAGTCACTGGAACAGACTCCCCAGGGAAGTGGTCATGGCACCAAGCCTGTCAGAGTTCAAGGAGCATCTGGACGAAGCTCTTAGTCATGTGGTTTAGTTCAAGGTAATCCTCCTGCAAGGAGCTGGGAGTTGGATTCGATGATCCTTATGAGTTCCTTCCAACTTGATATATTCTAGGATTCTATGATTCTTCTGTATTAATGAATAATTTTAATTTTTCTCACTTTAAGAAATACCATAATTACATTTTGTTCACATGCATAAGCAGCTTTACAAAGCCTATGTAGAATTTGGTGAGCTGAAGTCTACTAAAGCCAGTGGAAATACACTGCATCAAGTGGAGAATTAACAAGCCCTTACCAAATATATACTGACAAATTTTTAATGCATTAGTATGAGAAATAAAAAGATTTTAAAATCTCTGAAAATTAAAAAGTGCAATTGGACTTTGAGATTAGGAAAACATTGTTCAACTAAAACTGCACAACTGCAGACAGATGGAACCAAGTATGTCTGCTTACAATTGAAATACAATATTAGAAAAAAATTACAAAAAAAAAATCTATCCTAACTGTCATCCCTCCCCATTGTCCCTCCCTATTTATCTAAATGGACTTATGTAAGTTATAATCTCACTGACATAAGAAAATCGCAAAATACTACTGTAACAGGAAAATGTTTGTGGTATCTATTGCCTATTTCGAGTGTGCTTGACTGCA
Organism: Chlamydotis macqueenii; assembly: GCF_036417535.1. Taxonomy (NCBI): domain Eukaryota; kingdom Metazoa; phylum Chordata; class Aves; order Otidiformes; family Otididae; genus Chlamydotis; species Chlamydotis macqueenii. Next base: position 161,351,617 of record NC_141556.1, read on the forward strand.
TACTTCATTGGAAAAAGAGGGGAGTATATCTCTTTTGCAAGGAACACACTGACTGCATCATTTTCAGTCAGTACCAATCTTACACCTTCTCTGAAAAGAAATCTTCAGAAAGGATGTATCCCTGACATTAGATAGGGAACAAATTCTTCTAAGTGTGTGACCCAACTCCTTTACAGAAATGGGCCAGAAGAGGCTGACAAAGTAAATTAAAGGCCCAAAGGAGATGTTGTTACCAACTTTCTCATTAATAAATCTCTTTCTCATGGTGTTTAAGGTGTAGGCTCAGCTTTTTTTCTATGCTAGTGGCCTTTGCCAATGGCAGTTAAGTGAGATAATGGGTCCACAAATTGAAAGCAAAAAATCTTTTTAGCTTGTGATGCTACAGCTAGGAGATCCCCCCCCTGTTCCCAGCCAGTGCAGACAATGGACAAAGATTTCTGTAAAAGACTGAAACATTTCTTATTTTCATTATCTCTTTTTTTTTTTTTTTCATTTCTCTTGACTTACCCAGATGTGGCATTCTTATCACAGACCTCTTAGTATTAGAGTACAATGAAAATGAAATCCATGCTGAATCTGGATGACTTCCAAAACAGCAACAAAAAATATTTGCCTGCCTCCTTTTTGATTACAAAGTTATGCTATAACTCTAAGGAATGGTTGTAGTCTTTTAAAATTATATTTAAAGAAAAGGATTTGCAATTTTCTACAGTAGATAGACCAGCATAAAAATACACAATTTTGATATGATCACAAAAGGTTGTATTTCAGATGAATCACAGCCTTTCCACAGGATATTTATTATTCTTGAACATTTGGCGTCACTTGGGGTTCTTTGCATCTGCCTCACCAGGCTGCATATGACACAAAGTCCCTAAAACCAGCAATTGTTTACCATTTGCTATGGGTATGAATATAGCCACTGGGATTTTAATACCAAAGTCAGTCTTGCAATCAAACTATATTCTACATTTAAATAAAAATGTTCATGTCATTAATCTTTTAATAGGATCATAGGATAATTTTGGCCGGAAAGGTGCTCAGGAGATCCCCAGTCTAACCCTTCTCAAAGCAGGGTCAGCTCTGGACCCAGACTAGCATGGTTATCTCAAAGGGCTTTGTACAACCAGGACCTTCATGGATGGAGCCTGCGCAGGCTCTCTGGGCAACTTATCCACTGCTTGAGCTTCCTCATGGTGAAGTTCCTCCTTATATCCAGTCTGAACCGGCCCTTGTTGCAACTCATGCCCACCATATCCCACCACACGAAGAGCTTTTCTGCATCTCTTTAATGACCTCCCTACAGGCACCAGGAGCTGCTGATAGGTGCCCCTGAAGTTGCCTCTTCTCCAGGCTGAACAGGCTCCTCCTCACAGGGCAAGTACTTTAGTCCTGACTTTGCTGGTGGCCTCCACTGAACTTGCTTCACTTTGTCAATGCCTTTCTTGTATGGGAAGCGCCCAAAACCAAACACAGTATTCTAGATGTAGTCTAATAGAGTATCACTATTTATGTACATATAAAGCGAGGACCCTGTACTGTATCTTGTACCAACCACCAAGCACTTTAAAAGATTTTAAAGTGTCATTTTCATGTTAAAAGAAAAAACAGAAGCCTTATTGAGCTATTGTTATCATCTTCAAGTGACACTACAAAAAGGCTCACTTTGCGGTTACAGAGCTAGTAGTTCTCATTACAGGATCACAGGATTATTTAGCGATCTTGTGATAAGCCCTATTCGTGAAAGGGGCTTATGTGTCCAAAGCCCAGCAGGTGAGATGAAGACGTTTCCTGGGTATGTGAGAGGGGAGACACTCGCACATTCTGTACAGTCATGTACATACACAGGAAAGGCGACATCTCAGCAGACAATTCATACCTTCATCTGTTTGGGATTCACAAATTACACATCTGTTACATGAATGACATAGTCCCTACATTCTGATCCAGTTGATGCAGCAAGACCTAACGTCTACAGACAACAGTAATATCAGAGCTCAGCACTTTCACTTAAAATATGACCCACGAGGAAATCATTGCTCTTCAGTGGAAATCTGGGGCTGCAATATGCATTCTGCACACTTGGAGGCTAAACAGCCACATCTGTCCCCAAACAGACTAGGTGGGCTGGATTTCATGCCAATGTCCTGCCACTGTTCAGAAAGGACTGCGAGAATTGACAGCGCCAGAAAAAAATGGAAGGTAACCCTGTAACCTAGGAAGGCACTTGGCACTATTACATCATACAGGATAAGAAAAGTTTAGAAGCCTCATCTTCAGCTCTTGAACTGCAACTTACTATACAATCTATCAGCTCTACCTCACCTTCTGTCCGTAATTTAAATGAAGCAAGAGAGCTATTCCTGCTGTTGAAGGGGAATGGCTTAGGCTTGTAAATGCAGGAAAGTATTGCAAGGGGCAAGCATCAAAACCATGCATGCACTGATTGTCCAGAAGTGAGTATCTGGACATTCCACAGCAGATCTCACTAGAACACTTCAGAATTCAGAATATATTTAAGATCCAAATGCAGTACAGACTAGGACTGCGAAATAGCCAAATCACAGAACAAGTATGCAGTTGGAACAGCAATGCAGAAAAGTATACCTGAGTTTGAAACACCATGTAAGAGAAAGTCACTCAGGCACATTTCTGGGACCCAGACGGGCTATTTCTGTGTGTGTTTTTTTCTTACACAGCTTTAATTGTGTGAAGCCCTCAAGGATTATAATCTTCCTAAATATTTGCATAGATAAATAATTAAAACCAAAATAAATGCGAGTCAAACCGTCCTTTGGGAAAGCTCAAGCTCCAGAGGTGTCACTACTTGTCTATTTTCTCATCAAAAACATGACTAGACATTTCTAGCAAAATCCATCACCCAGCTGCATGATGAATGAATGCTGTGAGGGCTGTACTGCCCTAATGAACAGCAGCATAAATTTACTCAAAATATTTAAATTCTGATAATAATCATCATCTTTTATATATGTAGCCAGTTTTGAACTACTAATTACAATCACTACTATGCTGTAACATTGATGTATATTGGTATTTCGTTTTGTCCTAAGCACAGAGAAATGCTTTCCAGTCAATATTGCCTTAATATCTCCAGAAGGAATAAAAACAACTGTTGCTCTTATTTATAAACTTAAGATTGGAATATCATTAGACAAAAACAATCAAGCAAACAACCCCTCATATTAAAAAGAAGCATATGATCAGCTTTCAATTGTCCAGTAAATTTGAAAAAAAAAAAACAAGCTTAACCCCTCCCGTGATTTTAGATTACCTTGGATACTCTGTTTGCAACCTCTCTGCCTACTGTCAGCCCCTGAACAAAGGTCCGTGCAGCAATGAACGCTCTAGTCACTTGAACCTTCAACTTCCTGGGTACATCTCCAAATGGCTTCAGCTGGTCTGTGTACTTGCTTACACACTCCAAGTAGTCCTCAGTGAAATGGTACTGGGGGTTTATGAGCTGGAACATCCGCTCCAGCAGCCGAGCCCAGAAATCGTTCAGCATTTCCTCCAAGTTCACATTGCCTCCTGTGTAATACCGCTTCAGCTCTGTGAAGAGGTCCTGGAACACCTCTGAGTTCTGCATGTACAGCATGCCGTATGTCCGGACAAACATATCGTTTAAGGATCTTTCCGCGTTCTCCAGAAGTTCTCGGAAAAATTCTGCAGGGAAAACAAGTAGGTGTTAACGGATATATTAGTAAGGCACCAAGGGTTTTCTGATTTTATTCCTATGTTACCATTAGTAAAGTTTGTCCTACTATGTTGTTACCACAGAACATTACTAGTGAAATTAATCTATTTGGATAGGAAATATCTTTATTTACAGGTAAAGAAAAATAGACTATAACCTGAATTCCCCAACAAGGTAGAAGGATGTAGACCCTAGAACACTAAACATGAAAAACCCGTTTAACAGAACTTCAGTGAGAGTAGTTCTACTTCTTCTTCAGGTACTATTTGAACATAGCAACCCTTGTTCCTTGCAATATCCTCCATAGCCAGTATATGACATCTTCTAAACTAAAAGTAAAGTCATTAACATGATGATTTAACTGAAAACTTAATGATTTTAGAATAGCTAGAAAATTATAAGTTCCATTTTGCTGAAGCTCTTACAATGTAAAAGAACACCATGGAAATAAATCTGAAAACTTATTTGCAAATATTCTTGAAGAGAACTTGAAAGAGACCTGAGTGTAAGTGAGCAGAATCCCTCTTAAAAAGTATTGCATGTCTAGGTAATACAAAGAAAATTTTAGTATTTTCAATAATTTGCTACTGTACTGAAGAACAGTACTAGAACCCTCCACTAGTCATGTCACATGCAGCCTGCTAATTCTAGTTTCTGCTGGTTACTCGTTTTTAAACAACAGACCTTACTTTTTTTGTTGTTTTTAAAGGATTTCAGACTTTACAGTTTCTGTGCTTTTTACGTACTCAGGCCCAATATCTATTTCTAAATTTGGGCTTGTGGAATTTATTCTTACTGGAAACCAAGCCCATGGGATATTTAAATAAATTTACTCAGCACATACAGTAGTTCTTTAAATACATCTGACGAAAGCAGGCGTAGCATCTTTTGGTTTTTAGAGGATCTCATCTTCCTACAGGGTCTGCTTGTAAATCTTCTTAAATCTCCTTTGGAAAACAGTTCAGTGACTGCTGTGGCCTGCAAATGGGGCATTGCAGATAATAAGGCAGAGATGGCGATGCCTTTGGCAAAACACGTGTATTTGTTGCACTTAAATGATTTGCACTGATGCAGGAGTCATCATGCAGCCAACTCTCGGATACCAGATTCTAAATACGTGGTCATTGCCCATCAACACATCTGCGTGTGCTAACTGCAGGGATGTGCTGAATTCTTACAGTCTTGGCTAATGCTAAACAGTGAACACCCTTTTAAATAGAGCCCTGCTGTGCTTACAGCGCTGTGCTTACAGTGACTGGCATTGCCAGTGCAATGCTAAGGACAGGATGCCAATTACGACTATGTAAGAAAAAAAGCTACACAAAATTTGAGGATTTGCAACTGTGATAAGCTGAAAGCAGAATCCACTGAACACTGGACCAGTCTACAAGAACACAGTAAGAAAAGAGCCTCTTCTTTTTGGCAGACATTGTGCAGAGCTGCAGTCTTTGATCCCCCAGATAACTGCAGAGGGGTTATCAGGAAAATGTATACACACAGCACTGAGAACATACTTGCTACATCAAAGCATTTATTAAAGGGCAATATATATTCTAATAAATGTTTCAATGTCCAAACTGTCATTAAAACCACAGCTTTTCACATGGAATAATTTATATCTGGAAAATAATATGCTTTTGCAAAATAGTTTATGTAGGAAAAAGCAAAAAAAAAAAAAAAAGAAAAACAAAACACCTACAAAACCCACAACCAAAAAGAAACTCTTATTTTTCTTTGCTGCCAAAAAGGAATAACTTGAGGTCCACAGCATACAGTCTTCTCTGTTGTTTTTCCAAACTATCCATGAATTCTGACAAAGCTGTTTTTAAGGAAAAGCAAAACAAAGCTGTATTTCACCCCTAACCCTGACCTGGCGGTATCCTTGACATCCGAATCATCCTGATTAATATTTTACACATTCAGTATTTCTTCTAAAAAATAATGCATGCTGGCTGTACTGGTGAACACATCTAGCTCTCTAGCCACAGGATATGGAAGGGAAAAAGGTGGAAGAGAACTTGGGGCTCAAATTCGTTTGAAGGTTGAAGCCAGGCTTTCAGATCAGTGTGACTGAATGACAACTGGGAAAGATAATTACGAAAGCAGTGAATCCAGGCCCCTCAAATTCTCTTCCATAAGGCTCCGTATGCTGGAGGGCTGCTGTAAGCAATTCACATGCTGGGTCCTCCCAGTCCATAGCTATACTGGGAATCCCACTATTTATCTTAAGAGATTATGCTGTTGCATAAATTAGTCACAGCAAAGCATAACCGAGCTTACTAACAGCTCATCTTGTCTGAGATTGTTAGCCTATTATTTCTTTGTGCAGAAGTATTATTTAGCAATCTCATAGTAAGTCTGTTGAAAGCCAAACAAACTTTTCAGGGAAGGGTAGACATTTATTCTGTGCTTGCACAGCATCTAGCACAATGTGGTCTATGCTGGTCGCAATCTTTATTTATACTACGGTAAAAACATTACCAGTGACTCCACAAGCTTAAATTTCAAATGTGACACCATACACATGCATTCTATAGGAAAGCTAATGTCCTCTAAATAGTACTACATTTATTTAATTTTTAGTCTTCTCATAGGTCTCTAGTCTTTGAGTGCTATTGATTAGAGTAAGCTATTATGCCATTAAAAAGTTAGACTCTTAGTCTTCTGTATGCTTTGATATAAAAGACAGTTATTTAAAGAGAGTTATCTGCATCAGTAACCCTATGCAGGACCAGGATAATAAAGCAGTAACAACTACAAAATTGGATACCTTTTTGTGACAGAGAGAAAGCAATCTCCTCTGTTGTAATAATTAGAAAAATTCTCAGTCAACTCTCATCCAGCAAAATGAATGCTGCTGTGAAGAATCACTTGCTTTTTTGGTTCACAACTCCTACATACATCAAGAAAGTAGACTGCCTTGCGATGCTTCTGTACAAAAACTGTGTCCTGGCATAACTGGGCACTTGTCCAGTTACATCAAGAGAAACTGTACTTGCTTCCAAAAAGGTTGAAGTTTTCCACGGTCTTCACAGTAATTTAAAGATTTTATATTAATTGCAAAGATGATATTTCATCGGCTTGCAGGTAGCTTTTGAAAAATAATATAATATTTCAACTCAAAGTAAAAGAATGAAGATGAGGCAGACATTGGTCATGTTGCTTAATGTGCTTCTGGAAGGCACTCAAGTACTAGGGTAGGAGAGGAGAATCTATAAAAGACAGAGTTGCACAGTGTTTTAAAATATATATCTCATTAAATTTTTTTTGGCCAAAATAGGCTGTCATGAGTAGTGTCAATGCTGGTATTAATTTTTCCTAATTTTAATGGTGATTTGTTTGTATGACAGAACATGTCTTGGATACGTCTTATATTGCAAGCACATTTTTACACAGCTTTCATTTATTAGCCAGATGGTCTCAGGAAGCCAGTTCAGTTCTGCTTACGTTGAAAAGGATAAGGTCTAAGGTACCTTGAGCTACTAAACAGAGGGAGAGAAGATTGCTATTTCAAATAGTTACATGCTCTATGGAGGCTTAAATGGTGGGTTTCCATCAATGTATAACACAAGTTAGTTTTTATTTTAAATACTATTTGTAAATTTAGGATGTAAGATTGATAATAACAGTCTCTGCAAATGAAGTCTGAATTGTTATTAAACATTTTGTCTATGATAAAACAACTCAGTTACAAAGTGAAAGGACACAATGCATTGCTAGAATCTCTTACAGAATGGTAGGTATGGCTCTCAGATTAAAAACAGGGTCTTGTTAGCTCTCACACTACTTACTTACAACTGAAAGCTGACTTTCTCACTCTATTTTAACATAAGTAATACAGTGTTATAATGCATTCAGCCTGGGAGCTAGCCTAATTCCAAACTGACGACTTGTTATCACTGATACGCCGGTGGATCAGGATCAGGGATAATATTGCAGCATGACAGGATGTAATAAGTGCCTTCAACAAAATACAATCACAACCATCTAAAGGCAATTATTAGATAAACAAAGTTGTATTATGCTGGAGCTGATGTTCTGTGATCATTCCCAGCCTGATAAATTCTCTTGTATTTTTTTTTCTCCATCTGTAACTTAAGCAAAACAAACATATGACTGTAGGACAAAATGCAAAGCTAGAAAGTTTGTTTCCCCAAACCAAAAAGATATGCATGAGCTTTGAGTCCAAAAAGATGAAAAGGAAGTGTCATTTAATTACCATATATTCTGCTCAGCTTTCCTTTCTAGCAGAACTGGAGATCTGAATGCTGTACTATGGTGCATCTGATACACTGGAGATGCAGTCTCACTGCTACCCAAGAAAAAACAGCACAGCTGCACAGAGCTCTTCAGAGGTTCTGGACAGGGATATACATCTGATTTCACATCAGCCTTTATGGAAAACATCGCTCAGGGTGGCATACTGATTTAATCCATCGCTGACTAACACCACCCAAAACATACAGGCAGCTCCCCATTACAGTTTTGTTCTCCGCCTTGTGGGCATGGATTTTCAAAGAGATCTGAGAATTTAGAGATACAAATTCTAGTGATCTACCATTTACTGTGAAGATGTGCCTGCATCTATACCCTATGTGGACTTTAGGTACTAATTTAATTTCACGTCTTTGAATTTCTGAGTCCTGATAAGGCCGATGGTAAGAAGAATATTAGAACGGTTCTTTGTCAGTTGGTTTAGGTACAGATACTTACATTCATGACATACATCAATTACAGCCTTTTTTTTGTTTGTTTGTTTGTTTTTTTCACTGCCCTATTTATGTCTGTCTTTGTTCATTAAGTCATTAATGAAAAAAATGTTTTGGTGAATTCTTCATATTTTTGCAGAATTCTTGAAAAGGCTTTTTTCTTCTTTTTCTTTTTTAAAAGATATTCCACAATGGTATAAATTAGTGAATGTTGTGATTTATCTCAAGGAAATTCAAATGAAATTAACCTCTGTGGTTTCTCTGCTTTTTCATTTTCCAGCTAATTTTTTAGGTTTCTAGAGATTTTCTTCTAACAATAACTAACCTTACAAAACAGAAAGAACTCAATTTAACTTCCTGATTGAGAATAAAATTGCTATATGGAGAATACTTACAGCTGATGACTTTTTTTTCCCCCTGTTTTTGACATTACATTTGTATTTATATTCAAGAATGAACAAATCGTATCCGTAAGGCTACCAGTGCATTGATATTACTTTTTAGTGAGCCTGAATAACTAATTTTAAAATTCCCTTATAGCTTTGACCTTTAGAAACACTCAACAGTCACAACTGAGAAATGAATTTCAGCTCCCACTAGGAAAAACAAAACCTGCAGTGTGATGAGATCTGTTGAAAACTGCTCTCTTTTTAAAACTTATTTTGAATAGAATCATAGAATGGTTAGGGTTGGAAGGGACCTTCCAAGGTCATCTAGTCTAACCCCACTGCAAGGAGCAGGGACACCTCCAACCAGATCAGGTTGCTCAGAGCCCCATCCAACCTGACCTTGAATGTTTCCAGGGATGGGGCTTCCACTACCTCTCTGGGCAACCTGCTCCAGTGTTCCATCACCCTCAGTGTAAAAAATTTTTTCCTTGTATCCAGTGTGAATCTGTTTCCTTCTATTTTAAAATCATTACCCCTTGTCCTATCACAACAGGCTCAGCTAAAGGGTTTCTCCCTGTCTTTCTTAAAAGCCGCCATTAGGTACTGGAAGACCACTATAAGGTGTCCCTGGAGCCTTCTCTTCTCCAGGCTGAACAGCATCAACTCTTTCAGCCTGTCCTCACAGGAGAGGTGCTCCAGCCCTCTTATCGTCTTTGTGGCCCTCCTCTGGACTCACTCCAACAGGTCCCCATCCTTCTTATGATGGGAGCTCCAGAGCTGGATGCAGTACTCCAGGTGAGGTCTACACACAAATTGCATTTAAAGCTAAGAAATACAAATTAGATAATTAAAAGTGTCATATAATTACAAATTTCAGAGTAGGTGATTTACATCCTCTACTTATGTTTTGGGTAAAATCACCTATGGGGAAAATTATTTAGCTGTTAATGGATATCGATACCTTTCTAGAATGTCCTCTACCTGTAAATATCACGACATTATGAAATCTTTTGGATGCTACTAAATTTTTTTTTTGGAAGCCAGTGCAGTCTCAAAAGTTGTGAGTAAAGATGAGAGTCTCTCTCTCCTCTTTATCTTTCCATTTCTTAGACTACTGCAGGACTTGATAACAGAATATATTTAACTATGATCTTTTTAATGCCTCCTGTCCAGACTCCATGACTTCTTTGCCACTTATGGGTCAGGCTCTTGCAAGGAAGGAAGGAGACCCAGGGGAAGGGGAGACCACTGAGGCTCTGTCTTTAAACACTCCTCACTGTGGAGCATGGAGAGAATGTAAACAGCACTGCTTTGCACTAAAATGAGGGACATGAAGATGAGGAGGAAACACAAACACATCTGTCATGAGCTGGGTTGTACAAGTTACATCAGGTCCAGATAAATGGAAAAAAAGCTAGGCTGATATTTGTACATTAAATACGATTATCAGAATGTGAACCTAATCTGACAAATAATTGAAGGCACTATTTAATGCTGATGTACAAAGAAGTTATTGTACAAATGAACACTATAGAGTTAAAGGACCTGTCACCTACTCAAAGCTGATTACATGTGTTGATAAAGATCTATAAGACTTTATTCTGCAACACTGAAATAAATGAGAACACTTATCAACAACTTCAGGGGATGCAGGTGCAACCTTTAAATGCTAAACTTATTGTTTCTTCACTACAAAAGGTCATTTACTAACACTTGAGTATGTCTAAAAGGAACCTTTGATCCTACCATTGATTCTATATAGATAATCTTGCAACTAGTGAAACATCACTTTCACATAAGAACTATTAAATTAGATATTAACACATACATTTTGAAATATTTACCACTCTCTAGAATCTCAATTCATATTCTATTGCATCTGGTACTTTGTACTGATGATGTATCCTTGATTATAAATATGAAACACGGTATTCTGAAGATCCCCTCTGCCGCAGTTTAGCCCCACTTGGGACCAAGCTACACAGTTTTTCACTCACTCTCACCACCCTCCAAGGGAAAGGGGGAGAGATAATATAACAAAGAGCTTGAGGTTTGAGATAAGAACAGGGAGAGTCATTCAAGTTACCGTTATGGGCAAAACCAAGTTGACTTGGGGAAAACTATTTCAATTTATTATTAATAAAACCAAAGCAGGATAATAAGAGAGAACAAAAAGAACTTCCCCCCCACCTGTCCCTGTTCCCGGGCTTAAGTTCATTTTCAAATTACCTCCAGGTCTTTCTAGCCCCTGAGCAGCACAGTGGGGAATAGGGAATGGGGGTTATGGTCAGCTCATCAAACATTGTTTTCTGCCGCTCCTTCCTCCTCGGGGGAAGAACTCCTCACATTCCTCCCCTGCTCCAGTGTGGGGTCCCTCCAGTGGGCTGCAGTCCTTCATGAACTGCTCCAGCGTGGGTCGTTTTTCCACGGGGTGCAGTTCCTCCAGAATGGCTGCCCCAGCGGGCCCTCCACGGGCCACAGCCTCCTTTGGGCATTTGCCTGCCCCAGCCTGGGGTCCTCCACGGGCTGCAGGTGGATCTCTGCTCCTCCGTGGGCCTCCATGGGCTGCAGGGGGACAGCCTGCCTCACCAGGGGCTGCACCACCGGCTGCAGGGGAATCCCTGGCAGGAGCAGCATTGCTCCTCCCCCTCCTTCTTCACTGACTTTGGCATCTGCAGCCATTCCGCTCACCAGAAATTTTTCACAACAGGCTGGCAGATGCTTCTCAGGATCTCTTCACATCTCACCTCCTCTCCACTTCTTGCAGCTGGGCCAGGCCAAATCAGGCCCAGTCAGCTGCCCGGTGAGAGGCCAGAGGGTGAGGGCCACAAGGCCCACAAGACTTGTGCCTCCCCCTCTCTGCCCCCGCTTCAGCTTTTTCACATCTTCTTCCTTTTTTTTTTTTTTTTTTTTTCTTTTTCCCCCTGTTTTTCCCCTTCTTAAATACACTATCGCAGAGGCATTATCAGGGAACATTCTGCCACCAAATGGCTCAGCCCTGGCCAGCAGTGGGTCTGCCCTAGGCCCAGCCAGTTCACTAGACAAAGGGGAAACTTCTAGCAGCTTCTTACACTGTAGCCTCCCCAACTCTGCCACCACTACACAAAACCAGGACACTTTGAAAGAATTCACTGAACTTATAGCAATAGCCAAGAAAGAAAATGTCAGGAATAGAAACAAAGAAATGGGATAGCTTTACACATAATTTATATATACACTACCAACTGTCCCTGAAGGTCCTACTTTCATTATCAAGTGGAAAGTGCCCAAGTGAAGTACTCATAAAACGTAAGCAAAATGTTACATGGCATCAGAAGGCGACATTCTGGAATATTTATGAATGGGCATTTAAACACTTACAGCAGTAGTACTGTCATGAATATCCACGACCAAAGAGAGACATGTAGCATTTCATGGATATCTGTGAATTTCAGAATGATGAATTTTACATCGTATGTTCATAAAAATGCATAGTGCCTCATGAAAAATTAATGAGACACCACAGTTTCTTCTGAAAAACATTTAAAGCTTTCATGAAAATGATATTAACAATATATAAACTATGGGACTCAGTGCAACAATTGTTTTAAAATATAGAGACTCTTCTGGTTTTCCCTATGCACCACTAGAGGCTATTAAATATCCATTTCAATAGTTAAGGAGATTTACATCTAACATTTTGTATGAAAATCCTTTGCCATGCTTATAATCTACAACAATCTTTTAAACATATTAAAAGTTTGTTGTCTCTTAATACAGGGAAGTGTAAGGTGGACCAAAAGATATAGGGGAAAATTAACAACAACCTGCAGTGCTGCAAGCCAGTTAAAACTTATTTAAGCCAGAATCATTTATTTACTCTGCCTGAAGAAGGAAAAAAAAAAAAAAAAGTAGGCAATTTTTTTTGACAGGCAGGTCCCAAACCAGAGGTTGTATTTGGTGTTGTTAGATGCAGTCCTGTAGCATTCAGAGGTCAGGCGGTGTGCTGGGGAGGAACGTGGCACTGAGGTCACCACATGCCTTCATGCCTATTCTCAGAGTAGACAGCTTGAATTGACTAAGGGCAGGAGTCATTTGTCTGGAAGGAGGCTCTGGCTGATCAGAGGAAAACACTGAAATCTTCATTGACTTCTATTTACAATGTGGTGATTAACCACAACCTGACAGCAGTGACATTTTGGAACTGGGCTTCGGAGGCAGAAATCTCAACCTGGATTTAGGCACATATGGGATTCAGATGGGCTTCTTCGCCTCTTTTAGAATAGTGTCTTCTTTTGTTTCTTCCTCCCATTTTAAACAAAACAGACCGTTGTGAAGACCTGTCACTGAGGAGTTTGAAAATCAGTTATTGGGCCCTATTCAGCCTCAAGAAGGAGACGTTTTCTGAAGCATCTACTTGATCACACCCATTCAGTGAAGTACCCAGTAGGAAGTGCAGTTCCTGAATCCCAGTGTGGAAAGATGGGTATCAAACAAATCAGACTGGTTGCATCACAATATGTTTAAAATTAGAACTGCAGCTACTTTCATGTCACACTTGTGAGTATAGAGAGCTAAGACAAATTTGCCCAGTTGTATTTATTTAATGTAACTGCTGTAAATCCATTGCATTTTTCCTTTCCATCTCATTTCACCTTTCTCTCTCTCTGAAGCAAGCTCATTTTAGTATTTATAGAAAAATCAGTATATTACAACAAAAAAAAAATCTCTAAGATGTAAGACCTGAGACAGATGCTACTGCAATAACTTCTATTTGAGCTAACTGGCAGAAGCCTGCTGTAAGAGCAGTTTGAAGTTTGACTTCCTATTGAAAATATTATATACAAAAAAAATCAATTTTGTCTATAAGTCTGCAGTTTAAAAGGCAATAAAGTCATGTTGATGGTTTTTCCAGACACCTCTGAATGCAGCTAATAACTTCTGTAATGGTTTAACACCACTAACCAATGAAGATAAAACTACCTCAAAGATAATTTACTTATTTTTGAGCTTATCCCATTTCCCTACATCCATACTCAAAGGAACCCCATGCACCATTAAGGCCAAGCAGTATAAAATCCAGGCTGGTTTCCCAGTTGTTTCTTGACTTCTTGGACACTGCACACAGTACTATTTGTTACTGTAATAATATAGATGTATGATTGAATTTCTTGCTTGTAAATTGAGCTACACAGTCAAATTTCACTGAAGTGGCAAATTTTCTTTTTCTTTTGTGACACCAAACTAAGTTAACTTAAATGTCAGGAAGCCAGCTTAAATGTTTGCAGTTTGTTAGAGGGATGACATTTTTTTTCTAAGGTAATAGCTTGAAAGTTGAGGAGCAACAATGGTCCTAGAGATCAGATTTGGGCAATCAGTGACTTAAAACAAGGCCATGCATAAAATCATAGATTAAGGATATAGTTAAGGATCAAGGTTAAGGATAATACAGTTGGCTTCAAAGAAATTACAAATGTAGGAAAAGATCTATTACTTTTGAAGAAAACAGTCTTTTCAGATCCTGGATCTGCATTCATGTACTGGTAGAAAGACCTTGGGTCCCCTATGGGGCTTTGTGAAGTCAATGTGTTTTCCTACCCGGACATTTCAAAGATCAGGGATTAAAAAACGAAGTTTTTATTTGAATAGTTTTAAAGTCAACACAAATCTTCATCTGCAGACACTGGATCAAGATGCTGCATGATTGATTTTTATCTGACCTATCTTCTCAGCAAAAGCCTTTTTTTCTCCTAGGAGTTTTCCAGTCAAAAGGAAACTTAGATATAAGGTACGGTACAATGAACTGAAAAACTGTCTTTGCAAGATTGGTATATATTTAGGGCTACATTAGATTTCAAACAGTAAAATCTACTTTTTCTTTGACTGAACTACCCAAGAGTGGCCTTAAAGCTCCTAGGACAAATTTATTCTGGGACTTGTTTGCATTTATTAGCTGCTGTATTGCATATGATGTTTCCATCTAAATAGATGTGTCACGTAGTGATACCAAAGTTTGGTGCTTCTGTGCTGGTCTGATGATTAATTGATGAATCTATTGAACATATTGACAAGAATATTTCAATGAACTCACAAGCTGTTGACTCTGTAAGCAAACAAACAATAGCTTTGCCTCCTTCCTTTGATTGTGTCATGAAATGAAGAAGTGAGGCTCAGTAGGACCTAGGACCTATTTCTGGATTTTTGCATGGGTTTTTTTGTTTGTCTATTTGTTGGGATTTTTTTTTTGTGCAGAAGCCACCAGACTTCCAGGCCTTCTGCCATTTACTGCTTCTTCCAGCTTCTATGCAATCTTGAGACCTAATTTCCTGCCTTCCCTACTATACAATCTCCATCCCTCTCTTTCAGATGGATGTAATTCCTCACATTACATTGTTTTTATCTGATAGCTTGATGGGGGAATCTAGGCATAGGGCATGTTTTCCTCATTGGTGTCCAATGCTTCCTCCTGAGTCTAGTGGAGTGGAGATCCTGGGTCACTTTTGGTGGCAAAGTCTTTCCATTCAGTGCCTAGAATTAGTACTAGACACCATTTCCTTGTGTAATATTCTGGTATTCCACCAGCTTTTTTTTGGTCATAGCATTAATGCTGTGTCATATTTGAGCAGAAACTCCTACTGACTGTTCTTCTCATATATATCTTGCCAGCTGAGAGTCACAGCCCCCTGAGATGGGGTTTAAGGAAAAAGCTGAAAAGCTGATTGGTTCTACTGAGCAGCAGGCAGTGAGGTGTCCAGGGTGACCCATGCTGACTAGAGGCCTTGTATTTGTTTTTCTGCACTTTACTACTGCAGAAACATTCAAATGTGGGAGGATAAACAAGCACAAATGAGGCAGTACAGGTGAAACAGGAAAGCAAAAGCTAAAGAGGCCAAAAATAGTGTGACAGAAGATAGAAGAAACATGGAAATGGCAACTGAGTAAAAGGGAGAAAGTGATAAGAAGAGAGTTAAGTTTCAGTTTTCCAGAGGTTTCTCAGACACAGTCTCTCAATACTGCTAAAACCATCTCCTATGAACACACAGGCAAAATAAGGGTCCCAAAAATCATATATTTAGTCAAGCATAGGAGGACCTGCAGTCCAGGCTACATGTTGCTTCACTCCAGATAGCCGACCGAGGAACGTCAGTGTGAAGCCTGGCTCCAGCTCTGCCTTTAGCTTCTCCACATGGAAAGAAAGAAAACTTTATATCAGAAGTCTGGCTTGGGCTCTAAAATGGGGGCTCCCCTTCACACCCTGCAGGAGCCTGACTCTTCATAACAACCCTGCTACATCACTGCTAGTATTTTATTTCATACACATACAAGTATATGTATTATTGCTTGATAAAGTGATTTTAAGGCTTCCACTACTGCATTATCTGAAAGACTAAAGTTTTTAGCAGTCTGGTGATACACAGGAGTAAAATGAATACTTCCTGTAAGATATCATTGTAAACTTTTTATCCAATAGCTTCTTTATTTATGTTTTCCAAATGTATATACATCTAGTCACTTGGGAGAAACATTCAGCCATATAACACAGTAAGGGGCAGTAGTATAGCTAGAAAAAAATAGGGATTTATGTGAAAAGGATACAAGAAAGAACACATCTTCTGGTTTTAAATTGAGATAACATACTTCCTTGAATGAGGACCTAAATAATTGTGAGAAAACTTTAAAACTCACACTAAAACAGTGCTTCTGAAAAATGGAAACATTAGATATGTTACATATAGTTGACACTAATTACACTGTTCCTTTTCCATAATAAGAAACTTCATAAGTACATTATAATTTTATGTAGCCTAGATGGCCTTATACTTTAAGTGCTTTTACATTTACAAACCATATAATTAGAATTGTGTTTCCAATAGGTGACTTTTATATTAGGGTTCAGCATTAAATTATATTGCTCATTCAACCCATTATCTAGAAAATATTCTCCACTTTCACTGAAGAAGCATTATTTTATTAGTCACGCGTTCCTCTCTTGTAAAGACCACATGTTCACTCCAACTTGCCCATAATATGTGTACATACAATGCATTTCAATTGAAATTTTTATGGTTAATGTCACAATAATCACAATAGGTGCCATACAGTCTACTTAATGTGTATTTAGTCAATAAGCTCTTTAATTAGTGTTACATATCCATGTACAGTTTATAGTTTTAGTCCCTTAATACAGTAAAAATTAGCTAAGTAGCTGAAAATGTAACTATATATGGTACTGAAAAATCTTTTTTTTTTTTTGATTACACAAAATTTTTCTCTGGAATCAAGCAGCTTTTGTCTCTGGAATCAAAAGCTGTATATAAATGCTTCATAACACTATAAATACACTGGATTTTTTGTTGTTGTTACTACCTGTTTTTGCTTTAAAATTGGCCTCTTCTAAACATCTTTTTTTTACTTCTTCTGAGGAGCCATCAAAGTTTGTACATTCTGTCACAGGCTCTGATTTGATTTAGCCAAAAGTAATGATTTCTTATACTCAGTGCATCAGTATCATCGATCACAAATTGAAATTTATTTTGGCATTGGTTTACTTTGGGTTGTTTGTTTGTTTGTTTAATTTTGTGACTACACTGTGTGTACTACCTAAGAACTAAACAAGTTCCTACTTTGCATACAACCATTTCTACTGCTTTAACATACCTCTGCCTCTGGAAAATCTCAGACCTACCCTCTATTTCTTTTTCCTTTGTGATGTTATGAAGTTTGACAGCAGATAAAAAATTCAGTCTCATGTTGTTTTGCTGCTGGCTGATACATTGGCATCAGGTCCGAAGGGCCTCTTGTTATCCTTCAAAGCCAAATGTGAGATCATAAATACCTGGTGTGCTCTGGATGGATAGAAAAGCCAGAGGCACAAATCCAGACCCACCAGGAGGAACTAAAGGATTAGAAAAATATACACATTTTAATCCTTTGGATTACTCCTGTATTCTTGAAGAAATCCATAGGGCTGGAGCTGACATTGCCACAGAACAATGAAGAACTTTTAAAACGAGAAGTAAGGTCACCACTGTTATTAACTTAATCATATATATGATTCAGTGCATAATATAAAATTTAGAAAATTCAGGCAAACAAGGACATGGAAAAATGATGCCTGTTCACTATAGCTCTCCTCAAAATGTCAGGTAAACTTTAAAAAGACATAACACTTGAGAAATGATTTTTACCTGAGGTAGGAGAGGGAGAAGTTCTGAATTGATAAAATAAGAGCAGTCTTTTTTAACATCACAGAATCTAAATTCTTCAGTTCTGTCTATGCATGTCAGGTGGACATAAATCTGGTCATGAGTTGTGGACTTAGTTTTTATTATTTTCTCAATAATTCCTTCAGTATTAGCTCTTTCTTGATAGATATCTAGCGGAAGTGACTAGCATTTCAGCCTAGTAGGCAGCAGACATTTGGGTCTGCTAATCTGCGACATGAAATAAAAAGGATGGGAATAAGGTAGCATTGCTTTGCTTGGATTATTGTTAAAAGGTTTAAATCTTCGCTGACATTCTGCTCCTTTGATTTCCGCTATCCTGACTTGGAATATATGTGGTCTATATGGCAAACCTGCTTCCCTGAGCGCCTGTTTACCCAATCTTTCTTTGAACTGCTGATGGTAATGAATCTCCTTCCTCCAGCCCCAACTGCTGCATTCAGTTATCATCAAGCGCAGGCATCAACTAGAGCTCTAATCTTGCTCTGATGGATGGAATACTAACCTTTCACAAGATTAGAGACACAAGGTGCTCTAGAGATAATAAAATTCAAATAGGTTTATTTCAAAGGGCAACTCAATCTCGATTTTGTTCATGGGTCACTTGACAGATCATTTGCCAATGTAGTTTTTGTGTCCTTCTGCGTCTGGCTTCTGTGCAGTGCTCCAACTATTTCAAATTAAGTGGGCCCCAACAGACAGAGTTCGGCAAGGGTCTAGCTTCAGTGAAAATAGCAAGATATTCATTCAGCGTGGAGCTGGCAACTTTGCTAAAAGTGCATCTTAGGTGAGTGGTGCCTGCATGGTGGAAAAGTTTTTCTTAGCGTTTTTATGAAGGCATAGAAATGACAATAATGATAAGCACCTTGAATGCTTTGAATTTTAAAATCCTGTTTGATCATGGAGCAAAAATCTTGCTAGCATCATGACATCCAGCTGTGCAATATATGCAGTAAGGTGAGAGATTTGTAGCTCATGAGTGACAATTTTTAATGTGCCTGTCAAGCACAACTATGCAAAACTGTTTATAAATCAAATATTTAAGTCACGTATCTACAAACATGGAAATAAGGCTCTTACAGATTCCTCTAGCTAACAGTTTTGGAGTTCGGTGATACACACATCAGTTAGGATCCTATGCAGATAAAACAGGTAAAATCTCCTGCAACCTCTAAGGTTGTAGTTTGCACCTATTAAAAAATACCAATGGACCTTGCTCTGTGTTTTAATAAAGCAAAATTAAATGATTGTAACCAGTCTGCTTAGAGAGAAAATATTATCGAAGCTAGCGAGTGTAATGTCTGGCCTTCATTTAGAAGAAAGATCAAAATAATTAAAAGGCTTGTATAGACCAGACAGCTAAAGTTGCAGGTGTAGCAATTGGATGCAAACTACAGTACTTCCATGAGTTAGCCAGGAGGCTGGACGCCGGGGTTGGCTTGTGTGTGCGGATGCTAGCAGCTGGACCCCTCTCCAGGACAGAGAGAGAGGGGACAAAATGCAAATGAAGCCCTTCAGAACTGCACAGAAACAGAAGCCAGGAAAGCTCAGCGAAAAGTCAGAAGGATATTGTATGCTCAGATCCAGGAAAACACTGAAAACCAGTATGCTCTAGAATTTTTTTTTTTTTAATCAAAACTGTGAAACCCTGTCTTTCTTCTACAGAACTTGCTTCTTGCATATTTATAGGGGTGAGAGTTCAGAATAACCAACCCTTTGGAGGTAAGATTGCATTATTTTAGCTTCCCTAAACAAGGATGATTACATCATCTTTAAAATTCAGTGGTTGATGAGTTTGCATGATAACTAAGTAGGACAGATTTGATGGAATATGCATCTAAAATGTGTACTGGACTAAGTCTGAAGTCTGGAAACTGAAAAACAAAGATTTTTTTTTACTGTTTTTAAAGCCTTAGAACTAGATGAAAAATATATTCTCATTTTGAATGTTTTAGCTGTGGCAGCTCACAAACTAGTCTGTTCTGAGAATTGCAATCATATCTCTGGAGTTCATTTACATTGTTTAAATTTCATAATTGAGTGAGTTCTTAATATTTCAAAAACTGTTTCTGTTTTCATAAAGTTTTAATATACACAGTTCACTTGTCATTATTGCCCTTTATAGTAAGAAGCTCTTGAAACTAATTTTATGGTACATGTTTTTAAAAATGCCAAGAAATAACTCATTACACATGACTCTTGCAGCTGATTCAGGAACTTGTGTACTTACCTATTTCTTTCTCTGTTTTCAGTACTAAGCATTGGACATTAATTTTCTGTAAATATATGTGAAAGTAATCTCTAATAGAAGGTGGGAAGATACCTGTACCTAAGGAGTTCAGTCTTTTTGTTAAAGGATGTGAATTTTTCAGATAATCATCTGTCTTTGCCACTTCCCTGCAAACTCTATCAACCTCTGTGTAATTTTCTACCCATGATAGATGCAAAATGGGCTAGGAAATTGCCACAGGATCACACAGGCAGGAGAATAGAGAATTAAGTCCTGTGTTACCTAAATTGTTCACAGAAAAGGGGACTACATCAAATCAAGACCTTTCAGGAATATCAAAGCTCCCAGTCAGCTGCCGTGGAGAAGGGTATGACAACTAACCCAGGCTGCAGGCAGGTGCTGTAACTCTCCAGAAGTCAAGGACTGGGATGGAGGAAGAAGAGATGGGGAAGCAGTCACTGCGATCAGCCTGCCAGACTAATCACTGACTTACATCAAATGTTTAACTACGCAGATTTTAGTGGAATGTTTCATTCCCACAGTATGTCTGCATAGACTTTTCTACAAGGTTCGAAACCTTCAGTCAGTATATACAGGTGAGATAAAAATGCTGAAGACACATGAAGTAAGACAAGGAAGTATGACCACAGAAATAATTTAAAATTATCTCCAGAACAGAGTGGGTATTGAAACTCAGAAGATTTTTACCCTCTAGAAAAGCACTTCTTCAAATAAACCAAGTGCCACTTCCAAATTATACAAGTAAAGAAATAGTGTTTTACTGCAAATCAAAATATGCCACATAAATGTACTAATACTGGTCTGGTAGGCTTTCAGGAAATACACTCGCAAATAAAAGAATTACTGAGAAGTTCATCCTCTGGTTTAAAGCCAAAACTAGTTACCTGAAACTATGAAATCTAGCGTCAGACCTAGCTCCAAATGTAACTGCTGAGTTGAGCAATTAATGATCTTTTTTTATAAAGCCTGATCTGCAAGCACACACAAAGAAAAGTCAAATGACTTAATTTGATTTAAATGCAGCTGCCCTAATCACACACAGAAACAACCACAATAGTCAGACTAAGCTCTTTTCCGCTGAACAGCACTTGGCCTAGAACACGTAACATTACGCTCTTCATCGTTAACTTTGAATTTTCTTGCTTTTGTGGGATTAAGTCAGACCCTTAACATTATGTTAATGTAGCTTTTTGTGGTTTAATTACAAGGTTTCCTCTAGAGTGTAACATAATAACAATTAATCAGCTAGTTCTTAACTTCCACAAAAGGAACTGTCATCTGTTATTATCTGCACTGCTAACCCGCCACAATGTCAGCAGAACTGAAAACAAACAATTAGACCACAAAAGCTACATGCAAATAGTGTCTGTAGCTTAAACAAATGAAAGTAAAAATTATAAAATCATAGAATAGTTTGAGTTGGAAGGGACCTTTAAAGGTCATCTAGTCCAACCCCTTCTGCAAGGAGCAGGGACATCTCCAACCAGATCAGGTTGCTCAGAGACACATCCAACCTGGCCTTGAATGTTTTCAGGGATGGGGCATCCACCACCTCTCTGGGCAACCTGTTCCAGTGTTCCACCACCCTCAGTGTAAACATTTTTTCCTTACGGCTAGTCTGAATCTACCTCACTTTATTTTAGAACCATTACCCCTCGTCCTACAGCAACAGGGCCTGCAAAAGAGTTTCTCCCTATCTTTCTTACAAGCGTCCTTTAGGTACTAGAAGGCCATTATAAAGTGTCCCTGGAGCCTTCTCTTCTCCAGGCTGAACAGCCCCAACTCTCTCAGACTGTCCTCATAGGAAAGGTGCTCCAACCCTCTAATCATCTTCGTGGCCCTTCTCTGGACCCTCTCCAACTGGTCCATGTCATTCTTGTGTTGGGGGCTGCAGAACTGGATGCAGTACTCCAGGTGGGGTCTCACAAGAATGGAGCAGAGGGGCAGAATCACCTCCCTCGACCTGCTGGCCATGCTTCTTTTGATGCAGCCCAGGATGCGGTTGGCCTTCTGGGCTGCAAGGGCGCATTGCCAGTTCACGTTGAGCTTCTCGTTCACCAGCACTCCCAAGTCCTTCTCCTCAGGGCCGCTCTTGATCCATTCTCCGCCCAGCCTGTGTTTGTGCTTGGGATTGCCTCAACTCATGTGCAGGACCTTGCACTTGGCCTTTTTGAGCCCTGAAATTCTCCTTTGTTCATTCCATTTAACATAAACAACACAGAACTAAAAGTACTTAATACCATACAGTAGGAATACACAAGCAACACACAGACTAGCTGACACGAGTTGTCTATGGAAAACCATATAAAAAGGCAGAATTTGAAGCTGATGCTATTTCAGGATTTACTGCCTTCTTCCATGATATCTAGATGTTAATTCTCTGGTTTATTTTTAGGTCTGGCTTATTTGCAGAGCTATGCTGATTATATTTGGCAGAAAAAAATCATTAATGGATGTAGATAGTAATTGTTGTGATAGAGTAAGATAATGCATTTAAAATACATAAATGTGAAATTCAATAAATGCTTTAATAAAAAATATGAAGGCAGGATGTTGGAAATTAAAAGCAAAGGAAGAATCAAAAAGTCACTGAGGACATTTAGCATTTAAAAATATGAAAGTCTTATTCCTATCAGCATAGAAACACTCCCAGGTTGCAGTTCTCTCCTGGCTGTGGCCTGGGTACAGAGATGGATAATATTTCCAAGCAGGTGGACTGCTATGGGAAATGTGAAGTGAAATTCTGCTGTTGTTATTACTTTTCTTCTTCCAGAGAGGAGTTTTCTCTAGGGTGCTGTTTGACTCTCAGAAGTCACCACATAAAAAATGGCAGTTTGAGTCAACAGATTTGTTCAATGACAAAATACGTTCTTAGCACTCTTTAGTTCTGTTAGCCCTGAAGCAATAACATGACAGAGCGGGGCAGAGAGGGTCCTACTAATGTTTTCAGGCATGAAAAGTGTCTCTCTCTCTCTCAGTCTCTCAAAAAAAGTTGATCGTAAGACATAGCTTGAGAACTTGGAAATAATTGGGGATTTCCAGAAACTGCTTCCCAATCTTGAGTGTAGCTACTGCTATCAATGCCTGTTACAGCACATGTGTAGGCAGTTTTATAGAGCGTTCAATTATTTTACAGCCATTACAGTATTTATCATTCATTGTGCTGCATTTTCTTAATGATGTATATCTAAGTATTAGGTGGGGTTTTTTAAAAAAATGTTCAGAACATTAGCAGGTACCTGTAGTGGATGGACCACAACACCTCTTGTCATATTTTTTTTTTATTTGTAGCTACAGCAAGCTTCAAAAATCACAACCTATGTAACCAATATAGTTAACTTTTTCCTAAAAAATAATTCTAGTATTACAGATATAAACTCTAGCTACAGCCTTTCTGTGATTCTGTACAGTTTATAGCAGCTTTTCAAAGGTATCCCACCCACTCCCTGCTGCACAAGTCACAAAGAAATATAAATCTTACATTCCAACAACAGCTTTCACTTCATTCACTAGTAACAAACACCTGTAGCAGCAGGATCCACATACAGTTCAACTTATTTTTTGCACCTCTAAATTGCTCGTCATCATAAAGAAGTGGCAGCAGTTCAATAACAGAAGAGTAATGCAGCAAGAAGACTGGAGCCACAGGAGTGTTTAATTGCCATTTAAAAAAAAGCTAACAAGTGATTAAAAAGATAAATCAAAAGTTTGCAGAAGGACTAAAGCGCCCACTCAGTTTTATGGTTTCATTTGAGCTACAAAGACGTTATTATACATTCATTTACAAAACAATGAGCTCTTACTGTTTATGAAAGTTTAATCTCTTGGTTTATTGCTTTAATGTATCTAACATCACTAAGGTTTACTTTAAAATGGAATCTCTGACTATATGATGTGTATGTTATTTTTTTTTTACATTTAGTCTGCAAACAGAATGAATAACATAATAATTGTACTCATCTATGAAACAATTAAAGTAGAGGTAATTGCTTCTTCTCTCATATCTGCATATAAAGTATAAGAATGAATATTTTATCTTTTGGCAATGCTTCTTGTTAGCACAACATTCTGACATCAGTTTTTTGTTTGGCCACAGGCATTTGAGCAAACGCTGGAAAACGTTCTGCAGAGCCAAAATGCAGGTTGCTGGTAAACTTGTGCTTAAGGAACATATCTTCTCAGGCTCACGTGTCTGATAAAACTCAAATAACATCATCAACCACAAAAACCAACCAACCAACCAACCAAAGATTTCTTAAACTGCTAAACCCAGAATTTAAGAAAATAAACAAATGAACAAACATGGATTTGATGACAAATTGCTGCCCCTCAAACGATATGTTTATCCTACACTGAACTACAAAATGACAACAATTCATTATGATAACAAGTAATTGTAGCAGTTGTTATTAAAGAGGATTTTAAACACAGGTTTAAAAAGCTCAGAAAATAAACAGTGTGCGTGTGCTTTCACTGTTGTAAACTGTTATATCATTTCTAAGAGAAGCCAAAAAGCATCCAGAAAACTATTTCCTTTTCTTTCCTACTTTGCCCAAGATGATATTGATAGTGAAATTGATTTTTATTTTATTTTTTAATCCACTATTTCAGGAAACTGCTAATGACATGCTTTTAAATTCCTGAGGTGAGTCTTAACAATGTGATGTGGGACATTGTCTCTCACGCACTTTGAGGATTAGCTTGGGGAGGAAAAGCTTAGGGAAAAGGAAGCTGCTGGTCCTCTGAAGTTCCAGAAATGTTTCCTACTTTCAAAGTTATCAGGTCTTTTACTCATTTGCTGTCTCATTCCACTTCTCATTTGCACATCAAGTCCTGTGGCCTGAGTTTAGTTATCTTTAACACACATGCTACAAGGTCAGCAATACAATCCAAAACCTCAGTGGTCTCTTCACTTTGCCATGCGAACACAAAGCAAGCATTATAGACCTCTGCCAAGATTTACACTCTATAGACTACAGAGTTTCAGTTCCCCGTGCTTCTTCACCAGAAATGACAGAATGCTTATACGAGTTTTTCAGACTAAGGGCTACAACCAGCGCAGTAACTCACATACGCATATAGTATAATAACCTAAGCACGGTTGATCAGATATGGGTTGGGGATGTAGCTGCTGATATTGAAGGCTGGCCCTCTTGTTGTCTAATTAGACTTTGCATTGAAGACATAGGGTCAATAAAAGTGTGAGGAGAATGAAAGTGAACTTATTGTGCCTATGGTTAAAAAAGACTGTCATGTATCAAAAGAGATTTTAAAAAGCACCAAAACCCAACACTTGGACATATCCATCCATAACCTCAAGTTTTCTTAGCAGTTTTACTGTTTTTTCACATTTGGCCATTAATAAAATACACATAATAATACACACTTTGGATAACCTTTTAAAGAAGTTGGATTGTGTTAGCAACTCCTGTCTGGCCACAGAACTAATGTAATTCTCTTCCCTCTTCCTATGTATTACCATCTTGCTCCGGCAAGCTCTAAAGGCAGTGTCTGTGAGTGTCTGAATGGTGAGAACTAACAAATACTGTAGCAGACAATTCTTGTCAAACGTGCTTAACTGCTTGCATTGCTAGCGTGATCATTTTCAAATGTGATATAAAAACCAGATTCTCTTAATTTTGAGTAGAGCACAAGTTTTCTTTTCCACGCAAGTTTGATACAAATGTTCATAACACAAGATGTGACATGACATCTATGACAGAAGGAAAAAGAAAAGCATTAAGAAAATAAAATGCAAATTTTTATACCAAATTGCAGCAAGAAGGTAATTCACATAGTCCTTTTGGAGCTGGAAGTCTGGAACCTTGAAGGACAGGTTATACTCATCACTCTCCAAAACAGTGATCACCATCAAGTAAGAAGAACCATGCTTAGTTTTTTAAAAAAGCATGTGATTGACCCTTTCCACACACACAAAATAAACCCTCAAAACCCCCATACCCCAAAGAAACAAACAAAAAACCAGGAGCTCAGGAAGAGGCCCAACCTGATCTGTGCAGAGTCATAGAAATCAAAGCAGTTGACTCTTTCTCATTTCCCTCTCTGCATGACTTCTAACATATCACTTACATCATTAAAGAAGACAGTGGTATGAGATGATGTGGCTCTGAAACTTTGGGGAAAACAAATAAGCTCCTGGTCACCCTAACATTATTATACACCTTCCATGTTACCCCATCTCTCATGTGTGGATGTTTATGCATGTGCCAGGGATGTAAATTTAAAGTCAGTATTATACATTTTTATACACGCTAATGTACTTAGCCACAGCAATCTTTAGTAAGTGTGCATAAAATACAGAACTGTGCATCAATCAGAATATTTCTAGATCTTTCTCATAAAACCTCAGAAAGTAATAAATCGATGACTGTTAAAAATAGATGTGATTACTGATTCATTGCCATCTTTTTAGACTGCCATGCCTTAGATCCACATTTGTAAACTTTAAGTGCAAATCTATTCATGCCGCAATAAAAATAATGTTAAAAATATTGAATTAAACTCACGACCTTGGAATAGTATGCATTTTAGGCCTCTTCTAACTGTATAGACTAAAAAGTTAAAAAAATACATTCCTTTCCATAAAAGTACCTAGTTGGCAAGAAAATGTTTAATTCTACAAATACATGGTCAGAATTTCTGACTGATCCATTATTTCTAGATAGCTATTTTTCTTCATTTATCATCATCGATAGTACTTTAAATATTTATAGTCAGTGACTGAATGTTAAATTTTTATTAAGGTCTTAATCTCTTCTGAGTCTCTTCTCATTTTTTTTTTGTTCTAAATGTTTATTTCTCTAATATAGCACTTCTAAACTGTCTCTGGAGAAATACCTAATGAGCGTGATAGGAGCATTTCCCTAAGCTGCTATTTATTATAGCTATGAAGTGTCCAGGTTACAATGACCAGTTTGTAAACAAGAAAATAATCTCTGATAAAACTAGTAGGGATAAAAACCTGGGTTTTTTTTAAACTGATAAAACTAGTAGAAAACCCCACAAACTTTCTTTTTTTTCTTTTTTATTTTTTTCCTTTCATAGTAGAATTTACCCATGGTCAGATATGTTCAGCTTGCATGAACTGTGCTGCACAGGAGAGAAGTGTGCATGGGTGTCCATGTGTGCGTCCTTTCATTGACAAGCTATAAAGGTGAGTGAAGATTGTGCTAATTCTGTACAGCTCATTAAAGACATAGTTGCTCTCTGACTGGTCTGAAAATGCTGTTTTTACTATTTTGTCACAATTTATGACACAGAAGGACAGGTAATACAGTATCCACTTTCACAACTCTGTTTAGACTGTAAGGTAACGAATGAGTTTGGGAAAACATTTGATTTGTATCGTAATTATTTAAAAGTTTGGATTCATGTCATCTAACTTTGGATGCTGTCAGTGCTGATATCTGTATCCAAATTGGTCACAGAAGGGTCACTTTTTAGTTAGTGAATAGGATTAGTGCTTCTTAGAAGACAGATGTGGAGTGCACATTAAGGACATATAAACTGCACCCTGAAGTGGTTGTTTGTCTTAATTGACTACAAAAATACCAAAAATGACCAGTGCAGACGAAGATGTCTACAATGTACATGGTCATGTGAATTGCACTCAGTGTTTACCCTCCCTCGTTGAAAAGCTAAGTTTGTAATTATCTGCCAGTTAGCTTCTTCAGCCCCTTTAATTACTTGATCTATCCACATTGCTCAGACAAAACTTGTGCTGATGTTAAAGGACCAATTGTCTCCAAATTTTACTCTCCAAGAGGGTTCTGGAGCTTCAAGCCAATTATATAAATTAGAACAGAAAATAAGTGGTAGGCTACTAAAACTGTATTTTGGTCCACACATTGCCATTTCTTATTATCTGTATCGGTCCCATAGTATTTATAAGATATTTAGTCTGCATATTGTACTGAAATTCTTCTTCTGCATCTTAAATAAGTATAGTATTATCATGAATGATTCCAGACCAAAGAAAAGTGACTAATATTTTACATTCATTTACTGTTCTTTATCCAAAGATCTCAAAGCACTTTAAAAGCTGTTTTCATTCTGAGAAATTTCTATAAAGGAAAAAACCAAAACAAAACAAATAAAACCCAAAAACCAACCACCAAACCAAAACAACAGCAGTTCTGTATGTAGTTTTTATGCCAGTGCCACTGGAGCTGGATTCTGGCAAACACATTGCTGGTAAATATTTCTAAAGATGACAGGATGCATTGCAAACCCTTGGACATGAGAAAGGCAAGTAGGCATGTGCTAATTGGTTTGATTGACCAGTGAGTCTACTTCTATGATATAAGTCATTCCCTCCAGTGAGCAGAAGCATTACTTTTAACTTCAGGGTAACTATTAGATTTGAGATTTTCCACAGAACAGACCTTGTTGACATGTAGCTGGAAAAGTGTAGTGGGTGACAGCAACTTGGGAAACAAACTGTCAAGCAAGTGTTGTGCTGGGGCTGGCTTAAAATAAGGTGGAACTTAGTGTACGGATTTACATTTGTGTGAACCGCTCTAGTAGTTGCTGGTTTGATGGCTGATAAAGAGCAAAGGGTCCCAGTGGGCAGCAACAAGCTGGTGAATCATAGCTGCCTCCTGATAATTCATTTGATTATAACCACAGCTTATGAACGTCATAATTGCATTTAGGGACTATTTGCTAGTAGGTGAATCTGGTTTTCTATTAAAATAAGGACAGACCGAAAGGACCATTAGAAGGAATGGGCAATGAATGGATTTCATTTGTTTATCGTTGTCTTCTCAGCACTTTGAAAAGAAATACAATAAAAAATTAAATATATCAACAAGGGATAAATTGGTCACTTTAATGTGACCATTAAGATAATCAAAATAACAGAGAACTTGTCATACCACAGGACTCTAAAAGAGCATGTTATGCTTAACCTAACATTGTGAAGGTTGGGTTGGGGCCAGATGTGATTACTCTCTAGTACATATAAGTGTTAAACACCAGGGAGAAAAGAGAGCTATTTAAGATGATGGATAAAATAGGCATAGGAACAAAAGGCCATTAATACAGTTTGTCTAGAAATTAGATGATTTCTACTACACAGAATAGAGAGTTTCTGCAACAAATGTCCAATAAAAATAACTGGGCAATAAAGCTGAGGAAGGCTTTTAAGAAGAGAAGTTTATGCTGTAGACAGGGAAGACCTATGCTCTTTTGATTTACACTGAAAGCTGACGAATATTATCTATGCAAAATATTCAATTACAAATGACTGAAAAAAAGAATTATCCTTACCCATAAATACAGTAATGACTTGAAAATACCAGCAACACTAAAAGCTCACACACACAAAAGACATAATATTTAGTAGTTTGGTTGCCTTCCCTTAAGTTAGTAGAAGACAGTGATCCCTTAGAAGACAAAAACTGATAGTAGAATATATATATATTTTTTTTTGATACTCAAGTGATCTCATCCATATCTGGTAAGTGACATAGGGATCTCACTTACTTTTCCATCCATCCAAAACCATCATTACTTGTAAGAGTTAACACTTGGGATGAGTTAACAGATTCCACAAGGGGGAAGTTTGTGTCTGTCTGGGGACGCAATTCTTTACACTTCAGGAGTAAATCTAGACTAGACATTTTAGTTTGGATCAGCTATACACTTTTGGCACACTTAACCATGATTTCTTTCACGTGGCAGGCTGGTCTTGGGCTGTGTGACTAGATTCCTTTGAAATGAAACCAAACCAGAAGATGTTCTTGGTGAGCATAGCTAACATGCTCCAACTGGTAATGGGACCTCAGCCAAGAAAAAAAAGCCTTTTACGTTGCTTTAGCTATGCAACTAAATCTGTATTTTTCAAGTACAATTTCTCTGGAAGATGTTAAGTTACCACAGTATGCAAGAAAGAAAGATACAAAGAAGTTCTAGTAGGAAAAAATCATCATTTAGCTTCAGGAACTGTGAAAAACGTGTAATTAGGATTTTACAACAGTCTGACACCCTATGAGAAATCAACAGCAATTGTGATGCAACATCTGGTTATTTCAAAGACATACATCTCAAAACAAAAGCTACTAAGAATGAAAATGTAGACAGAATAGCAATGAACAAGAAGGAAAAGAGACCGGGATTAGTTCCTGCATTCTACATTTTTAAGAAAGTTTGTCTTTTTACTTCTATAGCACAAAGTCAAAGCTTAGCACAAGACATGCCTAACAGTATAAAAATTTTCTGTCTTTTAAAATATTTTTTAAACTTTGTGATGCATGTTGCAGATACCTATTTATCACTACTAACTGTCTGTGACATACTATCATGAGAAGCCAAAAAGTCCGGATCTCTGACTGTGTGGTTAAAACCAGAAGCACTTAGGCAGCCCATATAAGCAATGGTGGTTTAAAATTTAAGGAAATGGTGATGAGCAGTGATTTTGTCAGAGAAATACGCTGTAACTATGGAAAGGCCTTTTATGCTGGAATTCCATGTATTATTTCGATTACCATTGAGTCATTGTCTTTGGAGAAGATAGTGATTTGCCACCATACATAACAAGAGTAACTGACATCACAGTAACCAGATAGGAAGAGGATGTTTCTGTACACTTCCAGAGCATGTACTGACCATGAAAAATCACGACTCAGCACTTCAACACATGTACATATGGGAATCCCATTATATGCAGCATTTCATATCACTGCCTTTCAGTACTAAACAACTACTGCTACTACAGTGTGTGCAGTAGGGAGTAAGCAGCTCTGTCATGTTTTAAGCAAGACCAGAGAAAAACAATCTCAGGTGTGTATGTAGCCTCAAATGCAAGTGCTCAAGGCTTGAAATCCTAGCTCTTACTCTGATTTTCTTTGCAGTTGTGCACACGACCTCCTGCAAGCAGAGTCAAGTGATGCCTGTCTGCATTCTGGTTCAGCAAATGCTGAAGTGAAGTACATTAACTTTTCACAAAAATCCAACTGAGGCAGCTATTTGTACGTCTGGCAGTGAGGTGTTTGCTTGCAAAAGATCTACACATAACTTTATGCTTCAGTTCCTCATTGGAAAAATGGAGCTCATCAGACTTCGCGTGCCTCAGAGAGAGAGAGGATTTGAAAGCCTTAACAACATACCCAACCAATCTATGAAGTACTTACACATTATGGTGACAGAAGTAATAAAGTATATTTCAGGAAGCTAAATGTTAAGCACTATACAAACATTTAATTTAGCCAAGCTTTAATATTTTTAATATAGCTTGGGGAAGGAACAGCAAACAAATTTGGACATTGGAGTAAAATGCAGCAGCAGATTTATATTGCTTATGTGTTTCTTCTGATGTAAAAATCTAACAGAATTAGATTAAACATTATCACTTGCTGTTTAATCCTGGTTTTACAAGGTGTTGGTTGCTTGACCTGATTTTAAAGGATTTAAAACTCAAACCTCTTATCCTTAATAGTGATTCTAAACTTCATAGCTTTAAAAGAGGGAGAGGAAATGATATCTGCTGCATAGTCATTGAGATTAGCGGTCTCAGTAGCAATTCATTCCTGTCATGTTCAGAAAGACCTATATGGCTACACACTGGGAAACATTACATGCTATTTGTGCAATTGAAAACTGAGAATTGAAGAGGCAATTAGGAACTGAAGCTGTCCTAGTTGGAATTAGATGTATACAACAACAATAACAGACAGATCTCAAGGTTTAGGTTAGATAACTGAGAGAGAATAAACTAGAATACTTAGCTCAGTGTTTTCTGAAATGCTAGTTGAAAATACTGTGGGGAAATAACAACCCTATCTTGGTAGAAACCTTACTTTTTCATTTTACTCCTACTCAGAAATCAGAAGCTGAAAGCAGTTATTTAGGACTTTTGTTCTTAATAAAAGGGGTTAACTGGTACTCAGAGATGGGGGGCATTGTTTGCATTAGCGAAAGAAAGACATAATGACTAGTGCTTCTTTCAAGAGTCGTGTTTATTTATCAAAAAATGCAGGAGCTTCTGCAAGCACTACAGGGCTCAAAAAGCACAGAAAATCACTTTGCTTACAGAGCTAAGTGTCTTTATCCAGTCACCATCTCCACCTGGAAACCTCTTCCTCAGTTTTTCCTTTCGACTGTGTTAAACATGCTTCTCTACAACTCTTAGTACTGTCTTTCCTGAGTGAATTTGTTTTAAAACAGGTTGCTTTTCCAAGTTAATATCACTGTCCTGTAAGGATTTCCCAATCCCTCTGAAAAGCAATGTGTTGCAAGCAGCTCATGATAGGTATAAAACGGGCATTGCTATTTCCACTTCAAAGTTTGAGTTGGTAACCAATCCCAGGCATGTTCCCTGTTAAGTACAAGTCCAACACTAACCCCTAGCTCTTAAATATGCAGAGTATTAATCCTCCCCTCAGATTTAGGAGTATAAATACCGGATAAGGTCCGTCCCAGGTTTTCAGTAATGAATGATCATAATTTCACTATGAAGTTGAAAGAAACTGTAAAGTTTTGAGGAGTGGGCTAGGGAGTGTAACTGCAGTACCATCACAAGGACAACTTGAACTGGGTTATTATCAATCCTTAGCAAGAATCACTTCCAGTTAAGGATCAGATTAATCTTGGAAAAGATAAGTGCTTCTCTGGGATTTGCTAGCCAGAAATTGATGAAGAACTGAAATCCAAGCTAGCAGCAGCAAAGAACAGCGAGTCCTCTCCCTCTGGGCAGGGTGGTGGTGGCAGAAGGCAGCAGGAGCTGGCTTCTTGCGAGGATATTACCTGGGAAAACTACTGCCATTCCCATTTAGGTATCTGACTTTGGCTGCTGTTCAAATTCTCCAGTTACTAGGCAGAGAGGCATCCAGCCTTTCCCATGAATGCTTCATGTGAAGGATAAGAAAAAGAAAGGAGGGAGAGGGGGAGATGATGGGTGAGAAGAGAGGAGACAATTGGAAGGGCAATATGCCATGTAGGATAAGAAGCTGCTGAAAAGAAGCAAGAATTACAGGAAATTTAAAACCTAGAAACCAAGAAAGCAAAATATTAAAAATATTTCTTTGAAAATACACATAAAGCCCCTGACTGGTATGGGACACTTCGTGGCTGTCTCAGTCCTTTCATATGAAGAGGAACTGGCCCAGACGAAGCAGCTTTGCTGGTGCATTTCTCTTGAGACCCCTGCAACGGCTCATCTTCTGTGAACCTGCTGCAGCCAGGCTGCAAGGCTGCTCCTCGCTTGCTAGAGCTGGGTTCTGCTTTCCTCCCTTGAGGGAGAGAAAGTCCTTGATGGAAGCCACCATTTGCTCTTAGCAATCATCAAGTAGCAAAATTTGCTCATTGCCCATTCAAAGGTACTTAACACTTCACTGTGAACTGAATTTCTGGCCAGGCCAAAAAGCGATGCAGTATTCGCTAAATCCTTAATCACTGCCTTTTTGAAAGAAGGTGATTGCTGTAAGGAGAGACAGAGGAGGGGAGAAAAGGCTTTTCCTAATGGTTAAGCCAGAGAAACTTTAGCTGTACAGTGAGCGATCTTTTTTTATTTATTTATTTTTTTTAGTAACATAAAATTTCTTAGCTCTTTTTAAACCTAGCAAATCTACAGCGTGGTACCAAAAGAGGTAACAGGATTTGACACATGTTCTTAAAGTGAGAGTAGGGAAAGATTATGTCCTCCAGTAAGGAAGAAAAGGGGTTGCTAGTCTGTTGGATATTGTTTCTTTATTTTTCAAGGAACAGAGGATTGGTGCTGGGATATCAGTTTTTCTGTACCATACCCTCTGAACCATCTTCTGTACTTCACAATACGTTGTTTTGCAGAGACACATTCCACATCCCTAAATTTAGAAATGTTTTGGAAAATACCAACAAAAAAAAATAAGTTTGAGAGCTTTGTTTTTCAGTTGGCAACATATCCAGAACACATGTATTAAACATTAACATATATTATAAAAAGAAAGAATGATCCTAAAACTTCACAGAAAACAAAATGCTATTCACTGCAAACTTAACCAGTATTGAAATATCTTCCTCCCAGGTCCCGAAAACTCACAAGCAAGAAAGCCTCTGAACTTCTACTTTTGTAAAAGTTCTAAAACTTGAGGCCCATTGTTTTAACAACAAATTTCCATGTCTTTTATGGAAACATGTTTTTCTAAATGTTTTTGGTTTTTTTATAATTTCATATTATATAATTTTGTTTTTGAGCTTCTTCAGCAGTCAACAAAATATAATTTGCATTACGCCTCTTCCCTCAAATTTCTGAAAGCTAACCTTTTCCTTTAAAAAAAAAATTATATGTAAATTATCACATATCTTTCTATAGCCCTAAATATTTCTCCATGCAAATCTTTTGAGCACAGATCCTCA
Source organism: Chlamydotis macqueenii (assembly GCF_036417535.1). NCBI lineage: Eukaryota > Metazoa > Chordata > Aves > Otidiformes > Otididae > Chlamydotis > Chlamydotis macqueenii. Next base: position 161,386,239 of record NC_141556.1, read on the forward strand.
ATGTACCTGAACCCTCTCAGCATGCATTATTTTTGCAAGACTTCCCAAGTGAGGGAAACCAGTAAATTTACCAAGGCAGGGAAAAAACCAGAAATTTTTTCTTTAGTGTAAATGCTGCTGAAATGCATGTACATTAAGAAATGAAATGGACACCAAGCCCTCCTAGCTATTGATATAGAATCTTATGAAAGAGGCAGCACAAAAGGATCCCCAGTTGCACATTGTATCCCGTATCAAACGCTGAATAACAGTCAAACTTCATAGTGTACCATCTAACCAAGTTCCTCTGAAATGGGCTCCCATGGCAGTGTATTCAGAGATGTTCTCTTCTTTTACTATGAGTAAAAGTCTAGATTTCTTTGATTGCAAGTGTTCAGACTCTGGTTTCTAAGACTGTTATCTCATCTTTTTCAGAACTCTTGAAACATAAATGTGCTGCTCCTATTGCTCTGCTGTAGACACAGCCAGGCATAGACAATCTCTACTCCTATCAGGAATAATTTATTTTTTTTCTATTCCTATTTATCTGCCCCTATGTTAGGAACATCTGTAGCTCAACCACATAGTATCTCAGATTATCTACTCACTACTGTAATTCTGGACACGAATTACAGGTCACAGCTACTGTGCTATACATAGCTCTAGCTATTCTGTCACACCTGCCAATCTTGTGGGTACCCTACGGCACCTCAAATGGGCATCAATGGCAAGAAGGTCACTCAAATCAAGGCCCAGGTCTCTCTTGACTAAAATGGGGCCATAAATACAATATTGCGTATAGGCACCTTTTAAATATCTAAATGCAGACACCCACAGTCTGGGATTGAAGACTGTCATAAGAACACACTGAAACTGTGTTGAATTGCTCTAGCCTAGGGAAGGTCTTTTCCAGCTCATGTAAAGACTGTGCTACAGCTTAAGCAACAGATGATGGTCAGAAGTGTGAGGTCTGTTAAAACCCTGAAGTGGCCCCTAGTATTTTTATATTACTAATGTAATCAATTAAGCCTAATTAATCCCTTCTATGAATTATACCTTAGTTATTTGAAACATCTCTGTAAACCCGTGCTGCACATCAAACAAAATACAAAGCTATCTTTATTACATGAAAAAAAATCCCCAGTCAGTAAAGATACGTACTATAAAATGTGTTTATGAACTGTGTTCCTTTCCTTTCCTTTCCCAAAGGCAGACCCAACCTGTGTTTCCCTCAGTCATGATGGTTACAGAGCAATAGCCATGGGCAGCAGTACCGTTAACGTTAAAGGGATTTTGTAAGGAATCACGTATTATTTTTCAAGGGCTCTGTGATCCTCCTCTACTAAAGACACTACAGTAGTTATTAAAAAAAAAAATCTATATTCTACAGATTTCTTACTTGAGGATGTCCTCCTTTGAAAGCAACCTTATTTGCAGAGTTCTCAAGATGATCTCCCTTTTGATATAGGCCTCCAAAATGCATCAACCTCAGATGTCCTCCCTTCTTTTACACACATTTACAGAATGTGTGGACCAATAGTGATAATAATGCACAACTTACAAACCCTGATGCTGGTGGAGCAGCAAGTTATCTGAAATTTGTATAAGCTGGGTGGTCAGCGCTTGAGATGAACCCCACTCCGCACAGACCCAGCCATACATTTCCTGCCTAAGGAGTGTCCCAGGTGACAAGAGCCTCAGAAGAGGAGGACTCTCTTGGCTTCTGGTGGAGAGAAAGGAGATCAATGGAAAAAAACAAACCCCTAAGGTGTGGCTATTTTGTATGCCCTCTTTACAGAGTTGGAAAAACATGTTTGTAAAAAGGGAGATGAGGTATATATTGTTGCTCTTGTCTTGTGGAAAGATGTCTACTACAAAGGAGGAACATTTGCAGTCACCAGCACACGATCTTCATCAGCTGGAAGTGAGTGCTCAGCCTGCTCTAATGCAGCAGTTTTCAGCACTGGAGTGCAAAGCTTAGAGAGAAATAGCAGTGAGACAAAAGTTGCGAAAGGTGTTCTGTAACCTGAAAAACTGATTTTCCACACTAGATATATTCTTAAAAGAGCTGTTGTAAAAGAAAGTTTTAAGGTTTACTGGTGCAGGGAGAAGAGCAAGAGAAGCAGAGCAAGGCATGGTCAGCACGCTGAGGAATGGAGTGTGGGCAGCAGAAGGCACCAACAGGGACGACGTGTTGAGGGACAAGCAGTGCAAGGCATGGCAAGTGGGAGCCACTGGTGAAGCGATGGGAAGAGCCAGCAAAACCAGATCACACGAAAAGGTCTCTGTTCAGTTTAAACCACACTTTGCTAAACACCAAAACTGAAAAATCTTAAACAAAGGGACAAAGGGAATGCAACCAGCTAGCTCAGAGGGAAGGACTGAAAAACTGTCACAGTTCTGCTTTAAGGGCTAATCCTCTAAGAGCTCATTAGAATTTCCTTCTTTAATGAAAATATTGTTTGTTAAGCCATTTCATTGATATTTTTGAGTGGGCAAAAGTATTTCACTTGTCACCAAGAAAAGTGTATGGCTGTAAGCTGATGTTTTAAGGAAATACTCATCAATTTGAATGTTTGGTTCACCACTGTGAATCTAGCTCAGCAGAGAGGAGCTCGTAGATGCAAGGTGCTTTGTACAGACAAGAGCTGATATGAGCTGCAAGAGCAACATCAATTTCTATTATATTAATGTTAATATTAGGTGATACCACACTGTAAGTACATTAGTTTAATGGGTTCAGTCTTGGATGTCATTGTGTTTGTCTGCCCTAGAGTATTGAAACAATTATTAAATATTCCTTCTTGAAACATGCTTGGCAACATTAGAAAATATTTATAGTGTCAAAAGATAAAGACATAGAACAATATTTCTTCTTTTCAAGGTTCAAAACAACTGTTCTAAAGGAGAGCATGATAACAGAAACTGCTTGGCAGTGGCCTTTTTCAGCCTGCATCTTCATTTCATATTCTCCTTAAAAATACATTTAAGGGGATGGGAAGCACAGTGAAATGAACTTTGAAGAGGTAACCTACTTAAAAACAAAAGGAAGTTGTTTTACCTGGAAGCATTTCCATGTCCTCTCTTCCCTATAAGTGGTTCTTCACTGTCAACACACAAAAAAGTTTTTAGTACCAAAGCTAGTTTGATCTACATCCAAAAGTAACTCTGAGTGACCTCTACCTTAAAAAAAATCTAAGTAATCAGCAGCATGTCTCCAAGTCAAAAGGGATTTTCATATTCTGATTAGTAAAGTGGACAAAAGAGGAAGAAATTAATTTTAGTAACATCTTTTCACATCCTAATAAATATATGATGTAAAACCACAACAGACTGAGATATCCAGGGACAGTATCCAAAGAATAATTCTTGTATGTTTATCATGGCAAAGCATTTTTGAAAGATAAGAAAGGGTGCTAAGTACTACTTTTGGTTACAGTGTGGTCAAGTTCCTCTCAATACAAAGCAAGCCTGTTTCTAATGTTTTATTTGAAAAGGATGACAGCTACTCAGGCTCAAGTGCAATTAGCTTTTAAAATATACTTACCAAGTAGGAACTACTACTCTTTCTCAAAAAAAAAAAAAACAAAAACTGCTTATCTGTATTCCTGAAACATAATTTTCAGCAGAGGAGTTGAGATAATTTTTAATGAAAAATTAAGATCTTTTACATAACTCATAGGATTTCTTTCCTCTATTAACAGGGCTGTCCATATGCTTGCACTCTCTCCCACATCACCATACCTATCCTAAGATTGAAATGACTACTTTGGTTTACATAAAGACTTCTATAATAGAAGAATCATTTTTATACAATCTGTTGTTATTTACAAACCTGAAAGCACCTTCCAGTACTTCCTAACAATGTACCACAGCAGGAAGTCGATTTGCTGAATTGAAAGTATTTTCCCTCGACTTAGTCCAAATGTCTCAGAGGCATACCAGAGCCTAAGAAGATACAAATTTCTGAAGCTAAACAGGATGAAAGCAATACTGTGTTTACACACAATAGGTAATTTTGAAGTGCCACCCATGAACACCAAGTACAGGTAAGACTCCCTTCTGCATAAGCTATTTCACCAGCTAACAGTAAATTGTTAGCTGCAGACTAATTTCTAGCTGTGATTCAGACTCCAAAAATGCAAATACTGCACAGGTTTTAAATCCCTGATTTCTCAAATGTAAAAACAGTTCGCTACCTTGAAATGTTTGGTGCATTTTTGTGCTTTACACTACACATAAGTACAATATATATCCACATACTATCTATGTAGAAAGTAGCACATTTACAGTTTTATGGCTCTGCAACTTTTCCAAGAGGGATGGAAAAGAACTATTTAAGCTTAAGTTCCATATTGCTGCAAAACCAGGTGAGTATCAACTGAACATAAATTGATTTGGAAACAAAAACACACTTAATAGCAAATGTAACCAAGGAGTGAGGCTCTGTAAGGGTCTTCCATCAGAATACAGAGTGTGAAAGGGAAGGGGACATCCTGCTAGCAGTTGCTGAAATTGCTGTTTGCTGAGGCTGGAGACTGCATTTCAGGCCCTGGGCCTCAAGCTTTTGTCTTTTTTAGGATGTGGCCATGAGCAGACAGAATGAATTCTTTTAGGAAATGTTTGTATAGCTACAACAAGTACTTTTTTTTTGTTTTAATTCAGTGGAAAATTTTACTCACACAATGGAAAATATTATGAAGTATTAACCAAAACTTGCAGTTCTTTGCTATCAGCATCAGCGTAGGCTCAGTCTGACTAAAGAAGAAAAAAAAAGGCAACACTAAAATAATTTCCATTGTGGTCTAGTCCTATCTTCTAGAGAAAAGAAGGGTCTTTTTTTTTTTTTTCCTTATCATGTGAACACTCACATACCATTCCTCACTAACTGATTTTGAATTCCTAATAGAGCTACTGCTCTTTTTAATTATTTGGCATTAGAGGTCTCACTTACTTTAGTTCTGAATGAAATAACACTGGCTTGACTTTACCTCAATATTATACTTTGCATCTGATATGTGATACTTACTTTATTGCAATGAAGCCCTAAATTATGTTTACAATCTCTGCTAGAAAGAGTCTGATTACCAGACTAGTCTTAAATGTCCTCTCCCATGAAATCAGAGTGTAAATGGAAAATGTGCTATAAGTCTCAAGAATCATGAGGTATTTTTCAGGACAGGAAAGACTTTTCTCATGGAGAAAAGGCATCCAATGCTCAATTTTAGTTTTATTTTTTCCTTCTCTCACCTTCCAAAGAAATTCCTGCAGTCTAGTTTCTTACAATGAAAAGTCAAGACTGAAAAATACTCAAAATACGCAATTTTGTCAAAACTTGCATCTTAAGTCAGTGATGCAAATTACAGGCTATTTCCCCAAAAGTTAAACAGCTGTCTCTGAGCAACTAGATCCAAATTAGTTATTTGTAGTATAAAGATCAAACACAAAGCTTCCTATCTTCCTATCAGCTTTAATGGGATTGAATGCCTTAAAAATCACACTATTCACATTATTCTCTCCTTTCCCTAAAAAAAACCCCACAAAACCACAAAAAACTACTGCTATCTTGGAAAGAATGAAACTGCCTCTCTTGAAAAATTAAGCATTCATGCAAAATTTTGCTTTCTTCCTTGATAGAAGGTTTTTTTTTTTATTTTTTTCCTTTGTTTCAATCTTCTCTACATCCTGGCCAAAACCTTTGTGTACAGAACCCTTGTGCCAATGATAGACTACACAAGCCTGTTAGCTGGAGGGTTCCTGACTTTTCAGTGGGAAGGTTGTATTTTTAATTCCTTCCACAATCATAACCCAAGGAGTTTAAAAAACAAGTAATTACTGATTTTCTGGACAATTTTGATTTTAATACTATATTTTCACCATCTTAGCTACTAGGTCAAATAGTGAAAGTTCCCTGAAAATAATGTAATTTCACAGTATTTGAAGAGCTGCTTTAACTGTGCCTTCCAAGTCAAAGGTCACCTCCAGAAGATGTCTCTGAAAGGAGATTCTGAACACTTCCTCTCAACTATTTCAAACTGAAATCTGAGAAGTGGAAAACAAAAGATTCTGCGGGTAGCCTCAATGTGAAAAATTTACTGTGTATGCAGGTCAGAAAATCAATGTAGCCCACAATTTACTGCTCTGAGCTTTTACTCATTTAACTGTTTTGTGTTGAGATTGAACATTCATTAGGGATGTTTCACTGCATATAAAGATTCCTGAAAACCAATGGAAAACAAATCTATTGTTTCAGCATCTTCTATTTTTTACCAGTTGTTTATGTAGAAACATATTCATTTGCAGGTGAAATACAGTCAGATATTATCAATGTTCTAATGACACATTTAATTTCTCCTTGAAGTTTCATCTTAGTCTCATCCTGGAGGGCAGAGAAACATTTATTGTTTACAATTTCAGGACCAGACTTTAAATTTGTTCCTTATCCTGCAAAACATAATGATGTCATAACCAAAAATCTGCAAACACTTCTTTGCCATTTGAATCCTACAAAGCCTCCTACCATTCCACCAGCATATATGGTCTATTAAAAAAGGGATAATTCTGACACTAACATCATCAGATTTTCTGTGCAAGTCTCTGCTGGCCTCAGCGTTGCTGAATTCCTAAGCAGGGTGAGAGCAATCAAAATGCTTCCATGGACCTACCACACCAAGCCATACGCTTTTGTGAATACATGCAGTTGCTCTCGTTTCACTCCTTTCTCTCACCCAAATCTAAGGATTACCCAAGATGCTTTTAACGTTATGTATTGCCCAGGGAAAAAGCACTGTGGTTGTGACTCATTCAGCATCCGAGTTCTTACACAATGCTCTGCTAATACCCACTGTTATCTCCTGTGTTAGAAGTCTCTCTGCTAGCACTACTCTTACACATACTGTTGCATCAACCAGCGTGCCAGTCTGGTTCTCTCACCAAGCCCAGTGCTGTGCTATTACAACTTTTCCCTTTTTATTAAGTAAAGTCAGGAACAAAACATAGACCCATGACTTTCTTGTACAGAATGACATTTTACTGCATTGGAGTTACTCAGTCACAGGCATACAAAATCCAAGGATTTAAGTTCTCTCTGCTAATCTTTTTTTTTTTTTTTTTTTCCTGAGCCTGTGCTTCCATTAAAAATGCTGCAGATCAGCAAAGCTCCTACGGTGTCTAGCCGTGAAGGTGGTCAGTGCAGTTACTGCAGAGATCACAGCTCAATAAAACAACTGAAACCATCTCAGGTGTATAATTTCTCCATTTAGCTTCATAATAATATAGGTAAAAAACAAGGGGAGACAACCGCAACAAAGAAACATGCACAGCTTCTGAGCTTATCTTTTTCCTCAGCTGTATTGTGTTTCTGTGAAGGCTGCAGTTTAGGTTAAAAACTTACTTCACTTTATAATGTGTGAAAGAGAAGGATTTTAATCCTCCTTTCTGTGAAAATGCCACCTCAACTCCAGAGTCATGGCCTAACTTCTATAATCCTTTGGTTTTATATACTTCAACTTTTTCTAAAAAAAAAAAAAAAAAAAAAAAAAAAAAAAAAATCCCCTTCAGCAAAAAAAAAAAAAAACAAAAAAACCTGAAAAATTCCCCTAAATTGGAACATAAGAAAGTAGGAAGAAGATAGAGTTTGAAGAAAATATTGAGTTACTGGAAAAAGAAAACCCCCAAACGTTTATGGTATCTTTTGCTAACAACAAACTATAAAATGCTAGCAAGGAGACAAAATGCAGTATATATAGAAAATGAAGCTAGTCTTCAGTGAGTGAGTCTTCATTGTGACTAGTGTCTGATTATGTTTCTGTGTTGCCTGAACACCTCTGTTGCTACCATTTATTTAGAAAGCAATTAAGAATACATTTACATGATTAGGTGACTTGTCTGTCTATCCTGAACTCATTCACAATGTGCTGGTTAATACGCCAGACTGACACGCATGCCCACCCATTCTGTTACAGTTACACACTGCTTTCTTGATGGGAAATGCTTTCTGAAGTATTTCTGATTATAGCTGGTGCATGTGATGTATTCCAGACCCCTTCGGTGCAAAGGCGAACTGCTTACTTTAAATGGTGTCCCGTTTAAATTTTCTAACTTTTGGAAATGGCTAGAATCAGCCCCCTAAATCTTCAGTTATCACTCAAAATAACCAGTTTGATTCAGCACCAAATGGGATTGAAGCACTCTTAAGTCACTTACTGGAGATGGGATTGATCTCATCCACTTGTAGATCTCTGTAGACACCTACCACAGATTTAGTTTTCTAGAGCGCTTTTGTTTAGTGGTAGTGAGAAGTAGGAACTTTCAGAGATCTATATCAGATCTCTGCCTAAGAAATGAGGGAAATGACACTGTAGAAGTGCCTATTATTTATCTATAAAGGAAGCTTGAATTACCACTTCAGATACAGCCAACACATTATTGACAGATGAGAGGCCTCCTTCCATGGATTTTTGCTGAAAGAAGAGACATGGCTTTCAAAATTTCCTCCCACTCTTTCCTGAGTGAAAGAGTATTTACTGTACCTTTCAGAGCAGAGTCAGGCAGGTTAATTTGAACAACTGGTTTCGGAAGCTGCACTCACTTCAGTAGCAGCTCACTACCAGCTCACCTCAGCTGACACCAGTGAGTGGAAATTTTCAAAGTTACTGAGTCTCTGGAATTGATTTCTCATCTGCTGCCTTTACTCTTCAGGCATTTGTCTTCAGCCTTAGTATGAACCTGAATGTTATACCAGCATATACAAAAAAATCTTAGTGCATCTCAGTATCATCCATGACTGTCTGGATACACACCTCCTAAGCCTCTTTTATTTTTAACAAAATTTCTAGAACCAAATGGAGATGTCAGTGTCTATTCTCCTGTGTCACTACATCCTCTTTTATTACTACAGCATCAGTTCTACCTGTTAAATTAGACCTGAATAAAGGGTCAACCTCACTGTAAAATAAATAGGACATGGGGAATATGATTATTCTCATTAAAAAAAAAAAAAAAAAGAAAAAGAGTAATTTCTCTTTAAACTTCTGGTTCTGGCTCTGCATCTATGTCTAGTCTCGTACTAAACATGCACAGACAGAATGTATTTCAAAATCACATGCAAGGAGCCAGTTCATTCCACCAATATAATACTATATTGGCAACTTGGGAATCAAAGGAGGTCTAAGGCAATGATCATTTAGCATTACTTTTCTTTCAGAAACACATCTCTTGCTTCAACAAGAAAAAACAGACAAAATGTGATGAATCTCTAGGTTGCTTTTATTTGGCTTATTTATTTTTTTTATGCAGCCTTCGAGTTGATTTATAGCATTACATTAAAATAACTTGGTGGTGGCAGTCTTTTTTGCAAAACAAATGGATCAAATTAACCGTCCTGTGTACTACAATTCTGGACAACAAAGTGCCAAACAGTACATGGGTAGGTTCAGCACTTTTAAAATGCTCTGTATGTATCTTAATGCTTACTCCAGCCATTGATTGATTAGACTTTAGTTATCATGTAAAAGGATCAGTCCCATTACAAGGAAAAAGAAGAAAAAAAAGAAGCTATCAAGTACTTGGACCTCTATTAATATCGCCTGAGAAACACTCATTATAAATGAGAGCCTGGAATGAGGGACAAAGGTGAACTTTTTCAATGCTAGTAATTAATTCTTGCTTTGCATAGGGTAATTGAGGGCAATCATAGAATATTGCATGTCATTTCATTACCAGGCCATCAGATGGACTTCTACTTTCATATCCTGGTAAATGTATTAACCCATGAGTACCTTGGCTGCTGGACCCATGTTGAAGATAAAAGCCTCCTTAACCTTCCCATCGGTCCCATCTTCCTTTTAAACGTTGTCATTTCCCTTTCGCTAGCTATAATTTCTGCAGACTAAACAAACAAACAAACAAACAAAACACAAAATCCCATGCTTTCTTTTACTGTAGGATGAAAAAGAGCAGGAATAACTAAAATAAAAACATTCTGGAAGAGCACTAAATATGATATAACATTATAATTAAATTTCCTGCCAGGGAATTTCATGCTCTTATGGTCATTGCTGTCATAACCCTTTGCTTCCTTTCCTGTGCCTGGGCAAATCCCTTACCCAGCTGCCCAACCCTCAGAGGCAGGCTGTAAAGAAAGCCAAAGGCAGCTGCCAATGGCACAGAAAATAGAAAAATATCAGGTCTGTGGCAGAAATCAGCAACCAGGTTCCTTGTTTCTTCATTAATGCCATGAACCTCCCTGCAATGTGAATTACAGCTTCAATGAAGTTTAATCAACTTGTCCTGCAAAATTTGACGTACACTTTTTTTCACAGACCTTTCTGTTAGTGATTCACTCACTAGTGATACCATACATTGCTTGACTGAGCACACACGTAAATTAGCAAGAGAGTTTAATCTTCTCTCTGCAGGATAGTTTGTGGGGCGTAGAAATATGCCTGCTTCTTCAGAATTTTGACACAAACCCCATGCTCAGTGTGATTCAAAATAACAATTCCTTTGGTTAATTCCTACAAATTATTCCAGTGATCACAAGTGATATAAATACGAGTTGTCAAAATAGATCAATGTACACTGGTACCAGATACACATAACTTCCCTTTAGGAGTTTAAATGAAGATAGTATCTTCTGTAGACTTCTTGTACAATATGAAGTTTTCTGCAATTTGTTGAAATTTAAGATCTGAATCTCTGGAAGTGGAGCTCTTTCTCCTCATTGACTTTGTGAGATACTAGGGAAAATGTTTTCTACCTTAGATATTTTGGTCAGATGCCTAAATTATATGGAGTAAACCTAGGCTTCAGTGCGTCAAAGAAGAGGATATGGATTCCTAAGAGTAAAGTCCTAAAATAAATATGGCGTAAGTCAAGCACTTTGAAGTTTCCATACTGTTTGTAATATCTTGCAGTGATGCTTTACATTATCACTCTGTCAGGCAGCAAATAGCGGTAGGATCAGAGCCTTAGAGCTGAGATCATACATGAGTGAACAGCAAAATGTGTATAAAGTATGCCCTGACTCACCATTATAAGACAGGATTTTGTGTCACATTATTTTTAAATAAAATGAGTGATATTCCAGCCTATGCTTGCTTTGTGCCACACAGACACAAGGCACAGCCTTGATCACCCGAGATGTACATGTTTGTCAAAGCAGAGAGGAAATTCTCACCTGGGAAGGAATTAAAACTGCTGTACTCCTGAGAGAGCCATAACCACAAAATTATATTGTAAACTCTTTGGCTACCCTCCTGCCACTAGCTACTGACAGTGACACCTTTCTGCTTCTGCAGCAACATATGGCAGCCTTTGTACTAGGCAGCAGTCCTTCTCACCAAGGCTGAGTGGTTGACGCCTTCAGTTTGGTCAAGAGCGGGCAAAAGAAAATTTAATCAGGAACAGTCACAAGACACAGCCAACGTGAGGTGGGCCAAGCCACCGGCTATCGTATTTGAGAAGTCATGGCGGTCTGGTGAGGTCCCTGATGACTGGAAGAGAGGGAACATAACCCCAATTTTTAAAAAGAGGAATAAGGAAGACCCAGGTAACTACAGGCCGGTCAGCCTCACCTCTGTGCCTGGCAAGGTCATGGAGCAGATTCTCCTGGAAACCATGCTAAGGCACATGGAGAGCAAGGAGGTGGTTGGTGACAGCCAACATGGCTTCACTAAGGGCAGATCGTGCCTGACCAATTTGGTGGCCTTCTATGACAGGGTGACGGCACCAGTGGACAAGGGACAAGCAACTGACATCATCTACCTGGACTTGTGCAAAGCTTTTGACACTGTCCCATATGACATCCTTCTCTCTAAACTAGAGAGACATGGGTTTGATGGACGGACCACTCGGTGGATAAGGAGTTGGCTGGATGGCTGCACTCAGAGAGTGGTGGTCAACGGCTCAGTGTCCATGTGGAGACTGGTCAGGAGTGGTGTCCCTCAGGGGTCCGTGCTGGGCCCAGCCCTGTTCAACATCTTTGTCGGCGACATGGACAGTGGGATAGAGTGCACCCTCAGCAAGTTCGCCGATGACACCAAGTTGTGTGGTGCCGTCGACACGCTGGAAGGGAGGGATGCCATCCAGAGGGACCTTGACAGGCTGGAGAGGTGGGCCCGTGCCAACCTCATTAAGTTCAAGCAGGCCAAGTGCAAGGTCCTGCACCTGGGTCATGGCAATCCCAGGCACAAATACAGGCTGGGCGGGGATTGGATTGAGAGCAGCCCTGAGGAGAAGGACTTGGGAGTGCTGGTGGATGAGAAGCTTAACATGAGCAGGCAATGCGCCCTTGCGGCCCAGAAGGCCAACCGCATCCTGGGCTGCATCAAGAGGAGCGTGGCCAGCAGGTCGAGGGAGGTGATTCTCTCCCTCTACTCTGCCCTGGTGAGACCCCACCTGCAGTACTGTGTCCAGTTCTGGAGCCCCCAACAGAAGAAGGACATGGACCAGTTGGAGAAGGTCCAGAGGAGGGCCACAGAGATGATAAGAGGGCTGGAGCACCTTTCTTATGAGGACAGGCTGAGAGAGTTGGGGCTGTTCAGCCTGGAGAAGAGGAGGCTCCGGGGAGACCTGATAGCGGTCTTCCAGTACCTCAAGGGGGCCTACAAGAAAGATGGGGATAGGCTGTTTAGTAGGGCCTGTTGCAATAGGACGAGAGGTAATGGTTTTAAAATAGAGGGGGGTAGATTTAGATTAGAAATTAGGAAAAAATTTTTTACGATGCGAGTTATAGAACACTGGAACAGGTTGCCCAGAAAGGTGGTGGAAGCCCCATCCCTGGAAACGTTCAAGGCCAGGCTGGATGAGGCTCTGAGCAACCTGATCTAGTGGGGGATGTCCCTGCTCCTTGCAGGGGGGTTGGACTAGATGACCTATGAAGGTCCCTTCCAACCCTAACCATTCTATGATTCTATGATTTTTTGCGCATACTGCATCTTTGCTGAAAATGTATCATTTTTCCTGCTGAAAATGTCAGCTCTACAGACCACAGTAAATGTATCTCTGTTCTCAGTGGGTTTGGATGGCTGCCTTGCATACTGCATTCTGATTTCATCTTGTATATACAGCTGGGTATTTACCTGCTGTTTCTGTGATATTGTGTATTATGCTGTACGGAAGATGAGTAGTTTGACACGTATTAGCAAAACAGCAGGATACGGGTACTGATGCATTCAGCTTGATATCTGATGACAAAAACACCCAAGCAAACAAATCAAATCAACCCCAAACTAGTTTATTCCTGTATTCTTTTTGTGTTCCACAAGGCAGCTTGCCAATTCAAAAAAACCTCCAGAATATGAGCTCATTGTTTTTAGTATTATCAGCAGCACATTTGCTTGATCTTCAGTTAAACTTGTGTCCACTTTTTTCTGTATAATGTTACAGGGGTTTTTGTTTTCTTATGGTTCGGCTTCATGTAAATAATTTCATTATTCAAATGAAACAAAATAATTAAATAACTATATGTTAGCTAATTTCCCAAGGGGAATGATTTCTGCAAAATGATTAACATATCTTACACTTTGATGATTTCAATAGTAAGAAAGGGAAGTGAATTTATTTCATTTTCACCACAGATCTTTTCTATATGCTTAAAAAAAAATCTTCACCATTTTGAAGATGTCAGGGAAGATTAACCCACTATTAAAACAGTCATTTATCACAATTAACAGAAAGGAACATTTTCTTGCTATAGCAGACTCACTATTTTTTTCCATGCACTAAAGGCTATTATCCTTAGGCGTCATTAAACCTTCCAACTGTTTGTCTGATATTTCCAAATGTAAGGTATTATGCAAAAAATAGTGGTTCCATGACTTCCATGTCTTCTAACTGTACACCCTGATATAGTACCTTTTTTTCAGCCATAAGAATGCTATTGAATTTAATGGAAAATACAGTTTTTAAAAAAGAAAACTGAAATTAACGCTATATATTTTCCCAGGAAAGAAAACATTATTATTTCTAATATATGACCATAACATGCATTTATTTTATCAAATGGCACTATTTATTTCCTTAGTTATGCTGACCAAAAAAGGGTTTTGTTTGAACAGATAACAAAGCAAATCATGCCTTGATTTCTCGGCCCTTGAGACGGTGAGGCCTTGTAAAACCAGAAAACATGCAATAACAAGGGACTAGTACCTTATGTTGCTGTTGTGGTTTTGTTTAGTGAGGGGGGGCCTAAGGTGGTAGCTTCTGTAGGAAACTGCTAGAAGTTGCTCCCCTTTGTTCAGGGGACTCGGCCTAGGGTGGACCAGCTGCTGTCCAAGGCCGAGCCAATAGGTAGCAGAATGTTCCGTGATAACGCCTCTGCGATAACATATTTAAGAAGGGGAAAACAGAAAAAAAAAGAGAGAAAAGAAGATGTGAAGAAGCTGAGCTGGGGCAGAGGTGGAGAGGGGGAGGCGCAGGCCTCATGGGCCTTGCAGGCCTCACCCTCTGGCCTCTCGCCAGGCAGCCGACTGGGCCCGACTCAGCCCAGCCTGGCTGCAAGAAGTGGAGAGGAGATGAGATGGATGATGTGAAGAGATTCTGTTGTGAAGAACTTTTCTTGTGAGCGGAACGGCTGCAGATGCCAAGGTCAGTTCAGAAGGAGGGGGAGGAGTAATGCAGCTCCTGGCCAAGATTCCCCTGCAGCCTGTGGTGCAGCCCATGGTGGAGCAGGTTGTCCCCCTGCAGCCCATGGAGGTCCACGGAGGAGCAGAGATCCACTTGGAGCCCTTGAAGGACCCCACATCGGGGGAGGTGGATGCCTGAAGGAGGCTGTGGCCCATGGAGGGCCCGCTGGGGCAGCTGTTCTGGAGGGACTGCACCCTGTGGAAGAGATGACCCACGCCGGAGCAGTTTTACGAAGGACTGTGGCCTGTGGGAGGGACTCCACACTGGAGCAGGGGAGGAATGTCAGTTCTTCCCCCAACGATGAAGCAGTGGTGTAAAACAACACGTGATGAACTGACTGCAACCCCCATTCCCTCTTCCCCCTGTGCCACTTGGGGTGGGGGGAAGGTAGTAGAGATAATGTTAAGCTTGGGAAGAGGGAGGGGTGGAGGGAGGTTATCTTGTTCTCTGTCTCATTATCCTGCTGTTTGTAGTAATAAATGAATAGTTTTCCCCAAGTCAAGTCTATTTTGCCTGTAACGGTAACTTTAAGGATTTTCTCCCTGTCCTTATCTCAAACCTCAAGCTGTTTTTTCTTATGTTATCTCCCCCTGTTCTCTCAGGGGGTGGGGGAAGTGAGAGAGAGACTGCGTAGTCTGGTCCCAGTCGGGGCTGAACTACGACATTTGCTGGGACAGACTCTTGTTAATACTCTGATGAAAGATTTACTTATTTAATTATAAATTGAATTTAAATCCATCATCAATGAAAGACAGAGGAAACGAAATAAAATTGTTCCCAGGCAGGGGTAAGACTATTTGATTCACCTGAACTTTATACCACAGAGTTTTTTCTTATGTGTCTGTGTGTGTGGGAGGGGGGGTTGTCTACAAGAAGGATGCAAACAACACCTTCCAAAGCATCATCATATCTGGTATGCCTCTCTTTTGTAAATTACACAAGAAATCGATACTTAAAGTAAGGCTGTCGAAACTGCCTAGTGCTAACATATGAGTGACTCTAAATTAATCACAGATTATCGATCATCCTATCGCTAGAGCAGCATCGGTGGGGAATAACCAACAAGTTCACTTTGTTGTCAGTTCTGAGAAATGAAAAACGGGAAAACACACCTACCAAATGGACCTTGAATATAAATCCTTTCTGAGGACCTGCACATTATTCTCAGCCTGACAAGCCCACCTCAGCTGAAGGATTTATGTAGTGTCTGCGTGCAGCAGAGGCAATGGACCGTAATTAGCTGGATTGAGTGTTGCTCTAAAACAGCACAATGAGGGGATAATATTTATGAATCGCAATTAGCATGGTCCTTGCACGCAGGCAGTTCATGGAGCTGCTCTTCATCAGTGCCCCACACCGAAGTAACAAAATGATTCATAGAGTATTGCAGGCCCTCACCCCAATCTGAGAGAAATAAGAATAAATTAACACAATTTTAGTTGAAACCCATCTCTAAACTACAGCATTTATCAAATGGCAGCATTAATCATACGCTAGTGTTGATTGTTATTTTAAAAATTTGTTTAGGAGAAAAGGGATAGTGCCTATTCCAAAACATTTGTTTCCTTGATATCAATGCAGCTTCTCAGGTATATGTATAGATATGTATACGTGCACACATATATTTATTCACACAGATATGGATGTATAAGCACCATTTAGTAATTTAGGAACCGCAGTTCAGTCATTATAACTGGAACTAAGAATCTCTCCAAGGGTCTTACAGAGTTCTTTGAGATGATATGGCAGAAACATATCAGACATCTTTTTTTTTTTTTTTCTTTCCTTGCATAAGAAGCAGTGACAAAAATAGCCCTGGGGGAAATATTTTGTGTCCCTCAGCAATGGCCACTGGAAAGATGGTACTGGCAGCAACTCAGTCCCTCATTTGCTAGAGGCTTGGTGTCTCTTTCAGATAATAAATAATATTACTGTAAAGATTGCATATACTTAGTCATCTGTGAGAGCCAAAAAAAGCTATAATCTGTTCCCAATTCCACACAAATTATCTAAGAAAAAGCTTTACCTCCTTTTTGTTCTCTGTAAGTAATGATTTCATACATAGAAGCAAGAGGTGTCACAGGAAAGAGATTATTTTCAGGAAACTTCAAGAAAACCACTTAGAAATCTTAGGACAGGGCACAGCTGCACATTAGTAAACAGACACATAAACAGTCTAATAAAGTGATTACAAAACTTCTGTCAGTTAACTTATCCTAAATATCAGTGTTCGAAAAGAAAAGAAAGAGAAACAAGTTTTTGCTCATGAGGCTTGTGGCCACAATTCATAGGACTATCAGAGAGAGTTGGTTAGAGAGGTCCAAAACAGATCAGAAGACTGACCTAAAAAGTAAATGGTGTGGATGAACAGGGGCTGAATACTCAAGCTGATTTTCTGGGTCTCTTTTATTTAGCAACATTGTTATCTTTGATCATCAGGTCGATGTCTAACAGCATTTATCACCAGTATGTAGTAGTGTGGAACAGAAATACTAAATAATATTTCCCATTTATATAAAGTTGATATTTCCCAAACAAAACAACAACAAAAAAAAAGCCCACCACTAAAGAAAACCAAACCGTATTTTAGTGCAAATTTGATCAGAAATTAGCTTTAGTATTAGTCATGGAAAAAAAAAATATGTAAGAGAAACTTAAATTATTTTTTAAAGAAATTAGCTCCATTAATTCCTTTTTTATTAAACAACATTGCTTTATGTTTGCATAATGTTCTGGTTTTGTTAGTGGGGGGGGGGCCTAAGGTGGTTGCTTCTGTAGGAAACTGCTAGAAGTCGCTCCCCTTTGTTCAGTGGACTCGGCCGGGCCTAGGGCGGACCTGCTGCTGGCCAAGGCCAAGCCAATTGGTAGCAGAATGTCCCGTGATAACGCCTCTGTGATAACGTATTTAAGTAGGGGAAAACAGGAAAAAGAGGAGGAGAAGATATGAAGCAGCTGAGCGGGGGGCAGAGAGGGGGAGGCGCGAGCCTCATGGGCCTTGCAGGCCTCACCCTCTGGCCTCCCGCCGGGCAGCCGACCGGGCTCAACTCGGCCCGGCCCGGCTGCAAGAAGTGGAGAGGAGATGAGAAGTGAATAAGATGTAAAAAGGATCCTGAGAGACGTCTGCCAGCCTGTTGTGAGGAACGGCTGCAGATGCCAAGGTCAGTTTAGAAGGAGGGGGAGGAGTAATATGGCTCCTGGCCAAGATTCCTCTGCAACTCGTGGTGAAGACCATGGTGGAGCGGGTTGTCCCCCTGCAGTCCATGGAGGTCCACGGAGGGGCAGAGATCCACCTGCAGCCCGTGGAGGACCCCACGCCAGAGCAGGTGGAGGCCTGAAGGAGGCTGTGGCCCGTGGAGGGCCCGCTGGGGCAGCTGTTCTGGAGGGACTACACCCCGTGGAAGAGATGACCCACGCCGGAGCAGTTTCACAAAGGACTGTGGCCCGTGGGAGGGACCCCACGCTGGAGCAGAGGAGGAATGCGAGGAGTTCTTCCCCTGACGATGATACAGCGGCGTAAAACAACGCGTGATGAACTGACCGCGACCCCCATTCCCTTTTCCCCCTGTGCCGCTCGGGAGGGGAAGGTAGTAGAGATAATGTTAAGCCCGGGAAGAGGGAGGGGTGGGGGGAGGTTATCTTGTTCCCTGTCTCATTCTCCTGCTAATTTTAGAAATAAATGAATAGTTTTCCCCAAGTCGAGTCTGTTTTGCCCGTGACGGTAACTTTAAGGATTTCTCCCTGTCCTTATCTCAAACCTTGAGCCGTTTTTCTTATATCATCTCCCCCTATTCTCTTGGAGGGTGGGGGGAGCGAGAGAGAGACTGCGTAGTCTGGTCCCGATCGGGGCTGAACTACGACAGTTTGCATGGAGAAAAATAAATAAACACCTTCCAATGTAATATGAGTTAAGAAATTTTAATTTCATTTGAAAAGTTTTTTCTTTTTCTCTTAATTTTTTTTTTTTTTAAGTCTAGAGAGCAGAGCTAAATTCATAACAAAAAAAAAAAAGAAAATTAAACTGTTTGAACCTTTTTGGCACTTACCACTGTTAACTACACAGAGAGTCTTCCATGTGATATTTCAAAGGGCCAAAGCTTTCAGAATTTAAAATCATCTTCCACAAGAACCTGCAATGCTCTAGGACTTCCTGCTGCCATCACTCTTCCACAGCAGTCTAGCTTCAAGAACCATAAAGTACTCACTTTGAAGGTGGCAGTAGTAGCTTTAGGTCTCAGAATTAACAGTTGTCCCTCATCACACCTATAGTGAGCTGTACTAGTAAGTCACTATTTGGGTTAGCCTGAGCCATCTTCCACTAAAGAAGACTGAAATTAATACGGCTGGTTTCCACCGAAACAGAGTGGGAAGATTCCCACAAGCTGTTATTGGGCCTCAGCTGCGGGGGCTGTAACGATTACCTAGAGAAGCAGAAATAAGCAGCTGTGAAAAGCAAATTCAGACTGTTCTAGCTAGATCTTGTTTGTCTCTGCACTAACTTAATCAGCATCCTAAGCACAGATGAGTTCTCAGGATTTCATTCACCCAAAGACTGAGGAGGCTGGCCTGACCTTTCTGAGCTTATGAAGCACAATGAGACCACAGTCTACTGCTTCAGGGAAAAACAGCAAAATGTTAGTTTCAGGATAGACATTTAATAGTTTTGACATGGCCATAGGGAAAATCTTGTTTCTAAAGTGTTTCCAGCACGTTCTTTTGTTTACCTTACTAGTGTGCAGCTATAAAACTCAAATTTATTTGCTATTTAAACTAAAGAAAGATGTGAATAGCAACAAGCTGATGGAAGTCCATGGAGAAGGTTTTGGAAAGAAATGTGAATTCTTTAAAGCATACCCTAGAGAAATCCCAAAGTTTCAAAACCTTATTTGTTAAATACCCAGAGAAACAATAAACTTCAGTAGGGATGAAGCAGCAAGTTGTGAGACTTTAACAAGAACTCCAAGGAAACTTAGACAAAAAGGTAAAGAAACAATGTTGCTAAAAGTTTTAAAAAAATAGCTAAGGTCAAGTTTCACTTTCATGAGCTTCATCTGAACCCTGGATAACCTGGCCAAACTCTGAGTTCTCCACAAAATACTTTTCTTAGTTGAAGGCAAGTCTTAAAACATCTGGCATTTTTCTAGAAGGTCTATTAATCAGAACCTAGAAAAGTAGAACAGAAGAAGATGCTATAAACTGAAATAACTGAATTTTGTATACCACTGTATTTTGTTGATCATTATGACTTTAGTTGATTTTTTTTTCACAATTATCTGTTGTTATCTGCTATTTTACCATTATCTATGACTTTAGGAAGACTAAGACTAGAACCATTTGATCATTCAATTAAAAATAATTTTTATTTGTTTAAAATAATTTTTTTTTTAAAAAGTGTAATTGTCTAAGGTCTGGGAATGTATCCTTTCCTCCTTTCCCCCACCCTCCCCAACCCAACCCACACCTATCAGTACCCGGTAATTTGTTAGCATTAGTATAGCTAGCAAGATCATGAAATTCGAATGAGGGAAACAAAAGACAAAAATATCTATTCCTTATAAGAGTATTTTACATACACTTAAGCTGTTGGAACCACTTGCTTGGGATATAAAGACTAATTCATTCAGAATCAAGTTTATGAAAAAGTAGAGATCACGTTGTACTATTTCTGTATGATGCACTAAATATTTTGTGACTAGAGCTTGGCAAACAAGATTTTTGTGCTTTGCTAGCAAATTATGAGAAAAAAAAGAAAAAATAAATTTGGACCAAATATTTTATTAATTTTTAATCAAGTAAAAAACCATAAAGATATTTCACGTTGAAAGCTAGATCTCATTTGAAAAAAACCCTCAAACTTTTCAGTTAATAATAATAAATGAAAAATAATCTGGAACAGAAACTTGAAAACAATTCAAAGTGAAAATTCACAGTTTAGGACCAGCCCCAGCTTCTAAGTCAACTTAATGGTGTATTATCTACAAAGCAGAGAATTAAATCAATCCCTTTTCTGCCATGCATGCTTAACTTGAATGATCTTTTTTTTTTTTTTTAATGATACTTGTCTTGAAACTCCGTATGGAAAATCCTATTTACTCAGACAGGAGGGCTGATTTAGAAAACACTAGATTTCTGTTCAAACTCCCATAGATACGAAGAAGACTTCTGGATGCATTCAAGGTCTAGAAGACAAGAAGGCAGAAGAACTTTCCTCTGACTTGAGCTCCTGAATTTTTCCTCATGCATTTAAATCCATATGGAAGTCCTACTGGGCTTATGAAGAGTTAAAGAGAATTTTAATGTAAGATGGTCGATACAGTGTGTCCACTCAGGATAAAGGAGGGAGGCTCTGATTTGCCACATCCCCTTAAGACTTTCAGACAGAGGGAAAGATCTGCCACTCGCTGTGAACACACTTCAAGGGGTAGCTATGCCTCATCCTTGGGACAGAGCAATAGCTAGAGATTAAAAAAAAAAACCCACCATCTTTTCTCTTCTTAGTCACATCTGGCTGCTTACAGCACGTAAGGAGCTGTAACAGGGGCCCAAACCAGTAATTCCCACACCCACAAATTACTTTCCCCACGTAAGACTGAAGCATTGGGAGCACAAGAAACAACACTTGAGAGACTTCCTCCTGCACTTGCTTCTTGTGAAGAATTGGCTGAATCAATATTGCTTACTGCCCTGTCAAAATGTGTATCCTTGTGCACATTAGACATTCTCAGGATACTGGATTTATGTGCCATTTAAAAGACTTGAAATGATGGAATTTAAATGCACAGAGAGAAGCAACAGTAAGAAAATACATTACTGGAGCTGTAACAGGTTTTGTATATTTTTCTTTAAAAATCGTCTTACAAGGAAACTATTTTTACATAACCATCTTATCAATTTTAAGGCAGGAAAATGTTTCTCCTTTTAGTATTCAATATCTACCTTCTAAACAGTGCAAATAGTATTTTTCTCCATATAGTAGATCTTAATCAATCCAACATTTTAGGTTGTTATTTAGAAAACACTTTGTTCAGCTACTCTGTAAGGGAAGCAAAGGAATGCAGTGTTTTCTTTCCCTGCGTGGTCTTGCATTCATGACTGTAGAAGACCTCTATCCTTTCTCATCCTGCATCTTCCTGTGCCAATTTTTTTGGTGACTCAGAACAGTTCTAGCTGATCTCTCAAAGCTCCAACTACACAGTCAATATCCTGAGTGGGTGAAAGATTAATTATTCCCACTGAGATCATCTATGTCAGGATAGCAAAGGCCAATTACAGACAAAAGCTATCAGGAAGCGGTCACTTCCAACCTCCTGCCAACACCAATCCCAAAGGCAAAGGGAAACAGTTTCCTGCTGAACTGAAAAGGCACTAGTTTAAGTACATCTTATGTAGCCAGCATGCTGGTGTCACTTTTATTCTTTTTTCCACAGCTGAAGTATAGACTTTGCTGAGCTGCGTGACTCATCTTGCAAGCAGCAGCAGGCACGTACCGTGCCCAAAGCAGTGGCAATGCTAGGTGGGAGGGCAACAGACGGCACATCAAACATGCTTCTGGTACGCGAGGGGAACAGAGGTTGTCAAGTAATTGTGACTTCAAAAAACTCTTTTGCACGCTGCTTGTTGACAGCTGTTATTATGACACCTAATCTGTAGTCATTATTTGGGGAAGCAGCTCAGCGAGGATCCAGCAGTCATTCTGCTAAACCCACTTAGTGGATTACCTTCAGCTGTAGTTCCCAGCAATTCAAGTTCTCTTATATTCGGTTGCACGAGAACAAAGTAAAAATCTTGATTAGTCAATGGCAGCAAAAACGTACAAAAATCTTGAGAAAGGAAGGAAGAGAAATAAAGTTGTGGGCATAATATACGCCAGCAATCCTCATCTTAGGGATTGCTGAAGGTTAGCAGGGTAGCGCCTAGGGATCCTTACCAAATGGACTAATTTTTTCACAGAATTATTATCAAGATTGGAAAAGACCTAAAAGATCATCCAGTCCAACCATCACCAATACTTCTCAGCTAAATCATATCCCTCAACACAACATCCAAACGTTTCTTGAACACCCCCATGGTCAGTGACTCCACCACCTCCCTGGGCAGTGCATTCCAGTGCCTGACTACCCTTTCCGAGAAGTAATATTTCCTAATGTCCAGCCTGAATCTCCCCTGGCGCAGCTTGAAACCATTGCCTCTAGTTCTATCACTGTCTACACGAGAGAAAAGGCCGACCCCTAGCTCACTACAACCTCCCTTCAGGAAGTTATAGAGAGCTATAAGGTCTCCCCTGAGCCTCCTCTTCTCCAGACTGAACAATCCCAGCTCCCTCAGCCGCTCCTCATAAGGCCTGTGCTCCAGACCCCTCACCAGCTTTGTAGCCCTCCTCTGAACGCGTTCCAGGGCCTCAATGTCTTTCTTGCAGTGAGGGGCCCAAAACTGAACACAGTATTCGAGGTGCGGCCTCACCAGTGCCGAGTACAGGGGGACAATTACCTCCCTGTTCCTGCTAGTAACACTGTTTTTGACGCAAGCCAGGATGCCGTTGGCCTTCTTGGCCACCCGGGCACACTGTCGGCTCATGCTCAGCCGAGCATCAATCAGTACCCCCAGGTCCGTTTCCTCCACACAGTCCTCCAGCCACTCCGCCCCAAGCCTATAGCGCTGCCTGGGGTTGTTGTGGCCGAAGTGCAGGACTCGGCATTTGGTCTTGTTGAACCTCATCCCATTGGCTTCAGCCCAGCTCTCCAGCCTGTCCAGATCCCTCTGTAGGGCCTCGCTACCCCCAGGCAGATCCACACTCCCAGCCAATTTGGTGTCATCTGCGAACTTACTCAGGGTGCACTCAATGCCCTCATCCAGATCATCAATAAAGATATTGAAGAAGACAGGCCCCAGCCTGGGGGAACACCACTTGTGACCGGTAGCCAGCTGGATTTAACTCCATTCACCACCACTCTCTGAGCCCGGCCCTCCAGCCAGCTCCTTACCCAGCCAAGAGTGTACCCATCCAAGCCATGGGCTGCCAGCTTCTGCAGGAGAATACCGTGGGAGACAGTGTCAAAGGCTTTGCTGAAGTCTAGGTAGACCACATCAACACCTTTCCCTCATCCAGCAGATGGGTCACTTGATCATAAAAGGAGATCAGGTTGGTCAAACAGGACCTGCCCTTCATGAACCCATGCTGGCTAGGCCTGATCCCCCGGCCATCCCGCACATGCCGCATGATCTCCCTCAAGACTATCTGTTCCATAACCTTCCCTGTAACCGAGGTCAGGCTAACAGGCCTGTAGTTCCCCGGATCCTCCTTACAACCTTTCTTGTAAATGGAAGTCACGTTGGCAATCCTCCAGTCTTCCGGGACCTCACCAGTCAACAAGGAGCGCTGATAGATGATGGAAAGCGGCTCGGCTATCACCTCCGCCAGTTCCCTCAGCACTCTTGGGTGGATCTCATCCACCCATAGTGGAATAGTGTCAAATCAAGTTGAGTTTAATTCTTTGCCATCTCAGGTGGCATACAGTATTATCTCCACATGAGTTAACTTTTCTGCTTCAGTCCTACTGCCATCACTGCTTTGATGACCGGGGGACATGTGATGTCCAGCCTTCAACATGCTCTGAGTTACACCAGCGTTTCCTGTTGGCTCTGGCTGGCTCACGTCCATTTTTGTTTCCCCATTCAGAGATGCTCCGTTGGATGAAGTTATTGGATTTGCGTCTTATTTATTATGCCTGTCCCTTTTTGAAGAACTTGTACCTTGGATAAAATTATCAAGGGTAAATTCAGTAGGCAGGGGAGTTACTTGGGACATTGCTGATACCGATTCATCAATTAGTACATAATTAGACACATGAAGTGGAACAGCTCCAGCAGGAAAACCTGAAAAAAAGCTAATCCAGAATAATGAATATCCTGTTCACTCTCCTCTCATGCTGGAGACCACAACCCTACACATTAAATCCAGTTTCTCTCTCACTACTGGTTTTGATCAGGAACTCCATTAGGGAGCTAAGAAGGCTCTGCCAGCAAAAGCCTTCTACTGGCACAAACCAGTAATGAGCTTCTGTTTCAATTAATTGGATTTTTCCAGCTAAAATAAAACAAACAAAAGATTGTCAGGAAGTTTTTGGCCACTTCTAATATGCACAAAACAACTCCTGGACCAATTCCATCTCTAACATTAAGACCAGTTACAAGTTAATGTATTACAGTTTGCTGAATTGATTTGAACATTAATTCACAAACTTCAGTAGCAGGTTTGACAGGTACATTGCTCAGTCATGCTGTAACATTACCCCGATAACTGTGTCACTGCAAGTATGTATTTAGCCAGTAATTGTCGTGGTCCTTGATGGGACTGGGAATTACCTGTCTTTCTATTCTGGATCCTGAGAAGAGAGTAAAAGTAATCTACAATTCCTTTTCAAAACTGATGTGTTCTTTTTTGTAACATCAAGACTTGGAATGAAAAAACTACTTGATTAAGGATTCTTCAGCAGTGCAAGTCAGGCCATCCACTGAATATCAAGTACTTGAAGAAAATTCAGTTTCTGTAAGATTAACCTTAAAATACCATTGCTAGAATGAAGTTTCAAGATGCAAATACTGTATGTTAGTGTTGGCCTTCTCAAAAAAAAAAAAAAAAAGCCCACAAGATCTTGCACAGCTACAGGCTGTCTCTTTTGTGAATAATGTGAGGTTTGTTTAACATGAAACCTGTGACCTTACAGCCTTGACTTTCTCAAAGAGCGCCCAAGTGAGATTTTTAATATATGTCTAATAGAATGTAAGATGACTACAGTGTAAATGAACATTAGTAAATTCTTCATGCTTATCATAATGTGTGATAATTTACAGAAGTTCTGAATCACAGAAGATTTACACTTAAGCTCTGTAGGAGAGCCTGTAAACAAGGAACCCATTGATTCACAAATATTTACAAAATCAGGATGATGAGACCAGGTAAACAAGTGAAAAGCAAACAGAATTCTGTCTTTCAGCAACTGGAATGCTATATTGTAAGAAGCAGGTATATGTGGTTTAGGGAAGAAATATCTGATTAGAACTAATTACTGGAAATAGCACCTCTATTTTACAATGCTAGCATGGTGAATTTCTATCAGCGGTATAATAGAAACCCAAGCCTCATGTCAATTCAGAGAATAATTAGACAAGCTCCCTATCGATAGTCACAGCAGTGACTCAAACACAAGTTAGAAAACAGAATTACAGTTATTCAACGACAAGAACAAACACCAAGCCTGATGCTATGGGCACATTCATGCACGCTATTTCAACTTTGAGCATTACAATTTTATTCACTGCATGCAGTTCTAGAAAGTCACATCATATGGTAAAATGCAATTTCAAGAAGTGTAAATATTTTAAACTTACGTAAATAACACTTTATTTTATGTGAAACAGACAAAATGGCAAAAGGCCTGTAAATAAAGTCAGTATTTCAGGGGTATATTTTGGTAGAAACTGGGGAAAACAAATTGGCAACAAAATGACAAATATTTGGATATGTAATTCAATCCAAACAATGGTTTGATCCAGCAAGCGCTTCAGCCAACACAGAACTTGTATGTGTGGGTAGCTGAGCTGAATTCAATTAAACATTTTTGGGCATTAGAGATTACAGACATTAGATAAAGTCCAAAATACATATGTCACCATTTGCAAGAGAATATTTCTATTTTAAGGCAGCTTTTCAAATCCATCACAATCTGTAATGCTTAATACTTTATTCAATTAATGAAGCAATATGGAAAGATTCTGTTGGGAGTCAGTTTCCATTAATACACATTTATTTGCCTTGGTTTAGCTCAGTGACAAAATGAGTGTAATTTCTAATGCCCCAAAACATTTAATTGCATTTTAAAGAAGATAATCCCAGTCTAGAAACTAAAGGGAAGCAGAATAACATTGTTCTGATGCGTTTAACTCCCAGCTGAGAATAATTTTATATTAACAAATATATCAGTGTTTATAAATTACTGACACATAATATGTGAACTACACAATACTACTAAAAATGTATGATTTGAAAGATTTTTTTTTTTTAAAGTGCAGTTGTACAAAGACAATGTTCTTATACTGAACTTTTTTTACATTACTTCCATCTGAGACCACGTTATGGTATTCATTATATGAAGACAACACCAAGATACTATCCCTCAAAAAAAAAAACCAACCAACCAATAAACAAAGAGCCGTGATGTTAGCTATGAGTAGCTATGCATTTATACAACTGAATATGCATTTATACTGAAATATGTGGAAAGATACTGCTCTACACCAATCGTGCACAATGTAATTCTTTCAAAGAAATAACAGAAATATTAAAAATGTTGATTTTTGTTTTCAATCTATTTATAACACTGAACAAGCATCCAGTATAAGTCTTTGACACCTTTGCAAAGTGTTTAAAATTGACAATGAAAAGTAAATTATGCATTTTGGTTTGGATTCTGTTGAAATTGTGAGACACTTATAAGTTTAAAGATATAGCCCTTAGTACGTCAGAAGATGTAAGCTGAGGCTAGTATGCTAAGCTAGAGCTATGAAAAACATACGCTGAATAATTTTTTTTTGCTTTATTATAATTCTGAGTGTTAATCATTCACAGCAGGAGGTGGTTTAGAGGTCTGACGGTTTGTTCTGATCAAAACTGTCACAGAAAAAGATGATCTCTTCCAAGCAAAACGAGCAAATTAATTATACATTCCATTCACTACTGGACACAGAATTGACAGCTTTTCCAGTGGCTCTTCTAGAAACAGGAATAAGCTATTACTGATTTTTACTTTTTTTTCCCCCTAAATCTGCTTTTGTCTGTTTACTGGGGTAATAAAACTTGTAGTGAGTCAGGTGTTCAATTATTTCATTCATTTCTCAGTAACCAGAAAATTTGGAATTTGCTTTAATACTAAATCTTTTTCTTTATGATCTGACTTCTCCCTTTTACATTTTCAACCTTAGGGATTCTCAGACTTTTTTTTTTTAATAGAGATCACTTTCTCTCTCAAAATCCCATAATTTTTTTTTTTTTTTTCCCAACAGTTAGGAATCCCTATTTATCATTGTTGTCAGAAAGATTTTTTTCATGAAGAAATCTCTGCTTATAGAGCTCACCTCTTTGTTCACAGATCTTACATGTCTTCAGGAAAAGGAAGGAGTCAGATACCTTAATGACAAGGCATTTCAAGTTGTTGAGATTTAAGGCAGCAATGCACAGGAAAATAGAAGCATAGAGTGCTTCAACGGCATGCAACTTGGATTGTACAGTTTTGCATGCTTCCTTTATTGCTATTGATTTTAAAAAGGGAATTTAATACAGCTTGCAATTGGAGACGTAATATCAATGAGAGTAGAAAGAAAAAGTATGTTCCTAAGCAAGTCTCAGGCTTGGCTACAGAGGAATTTGATAAACTGGGGTTTGAAGCAGAACAGGCTGAGAGTCTGGGGAACAGGTAAAAGCTACATTTAATCCCAGCGGACTCTTAGTCTCAAGAAGTTCTTAAACAGGTCATGAAACACCCTGTCCAGAAATAATGGACTTTTTCTTTCTTTTCTTTCTTTAATATTAAATGTACTAATGTAATGTCTAGGAGCATACTATATACCCACTTCATAAAATGTTTACAAGTGATAGAAACAAAAATTAAAACTGCCATAATAATTAAAAAAAAAATTAAGCATGTTGATGCTCAATTTCAGTCTCTTTCATTGCCTATTAGTTGGAGGGGAACGGCAATTAACCTGCCTCTTCTACATTACAATTACAATTCTCCATCTAATAGTTTTTTATAACCCTTCCAGGTTTCTATTAGTTTTTTTTTTCTTTTCAGGAAACAGTACTTTATCCTTTCTCTACATTTTAGCAAGTCCTCTGTTTGGACTTGGTTGCAAATAACCTCTTTGGGGTCCAGCGAGGTATTTCATATAAAGTCACTGAAGAATTTGTCATCAGTCTACCTCTGTCTCCCATTGACATGGGCTCTTCTTTCACCTTTCTTAAGGAGAATTCCCTGCTGTTTTCAGGAGGGGAATTATAATGGCAAGGTTTTTTTTTCTGGCCTTTTCTCCTGTCAAGACAACCAGACCTCCTGCAGGATTTGATGGCTAGGTGCCTTGAAGTACCATCACGATATTCTTCTAGCTGTCTTCTCATCTTTCTCTCAGGTTTACCAAACATCCTCCTGGTGGCATACTGCTCCATCTTGAACTCAATACCTAGGGGCTATCATTATGCTGGGTTTGTGTCAATTTTACATTAAAATACATTAACCTTACATTAAACTTGAGCTTATTTTTTCTTCAGTAGTTATATCTCGGATTTGATTGGATTCTTTTTTTCAGAGTCTTTTAGAGAGACTACAAAGGAAATTATGTCTAATCTAACTTTCTTCCAATGAAGTTGTAGACAAATTCACAGTGGAGAACTAATGGACACCATATTTTTTGACAATTATTATTTTAGTTGTCTAAGGTAACAAAAAAATCATCTACTTGCATGAAGTGACTTAGAAAGTCAGTCAGCAATCATAATATGAAACGAGAATATTTCAAAGCTATTTTTTTCTACATCTATCACCTAATAACTATGAAACATATGTACTATAGATCAGAAGTTATTTACTTTAAATTGATATAAAATAAGGGACCTAACTAGTTAACAAAATTAAAAGGGGGAGAGAGTGTCCCAGTCATCAGGATCCATAGTCTGGCAGTAATAGAATGAGAATTACCCACAAACTGTGTCATGTCCTGGAGTTTGCTCTCCTCTCTTTCCTCCTCCCAACCAAATACCACTCTTCCTCATCCTGACTGTCAAAAATGACCTAACCAGACCAAAACTGAAAAGCCATATAGAGGATAGCACTTCTTTCCCTGGCCTCAGTCAGATATCAAGCTTTATTTGAAATGTGACACTTATGTTCCTAACATCACTGGCTTTCATGTATCCTTTTCATCTTTCCCCTCATATTTCTTCTCTTCAAACCTTTCCCATTGCAGAGCCACACTAGGAACCCCTAGCCTGTTTTCCATCAACATGAAAAACACTGCAGTGGAAAACAGACATAAAATTAAGTGCAAATAAAACAGAGAGGCAGAGAGAGATGACCAGAGCTGTATTTGTACAATTGCGTTCAGCAACTCAGTGACTTTTTGATGTGACGAGCTCTACCCCAGAGCAGGGCTCTTCTTCACAGTCTTGGAAGATTGAAACACTCAACATGTTAGGTTTTGGTTCTTGCTAATGGCTGAAGTATGTCTTTTACAGCTACCACAGCTGCAGGATGAGTGGTCACGCTTTGTTAACAGGGAACGTCCAAACAGATGTTTTTAGCAGATTATGATTTCTAATCCATTTCATTGCAAGTCTGCTAGCCTTGGCTGCTCAAAATGTTCTATTTTTGTTCGATTGCAATAAGCTTATCACTAGAAAGGCAGCTAATGATAATATCTCAAACAGCTTGACACTGCCACAAGTTTGCTGAGTGTCAGACTAGCTGACTAGATTGTGTGTAATACTTGTCTTTTTTTAAAAAAAGCAATGATGTGCAATTCAGCCTTCATCACTGATGTTGTATTTTCTGCTCTGGCTATCTGTTCCTCTCACTTCTGCATGTGTTTGATTTATTTTGTCTTCAGGGAAACGAGACAGAACTGGAGTAGCGAAAGTTGCAGTCCTTCTCAGCTAACCTTTTTCAGTAATGACTACCAGCATTACTATCTAAAAACTGTTGAGCAGAAAGGATTTTTTTTTCCATAGAAACTCTTGAGGTCATTAGAATTGCAAGACTTACTGAATATCATGCATTTTCAGCCACTCGAGATTTATTTCTTTCCTTTTTTTTTTTTTGCATGTTTAATAAAAGTGAAAAGGTGGTTTCTATGGTGGCAGCTTATCGCACACACTCGGGTCCTAGTATTTGAATCTGAAGTGCGTGTAGCTGTTCAATTGTGTGGACACAGCTGTGTGAAAAAAAAAGAAAAAAAAAAGGATGCTGAGCCTATTCTTGCTATCAGAAAGTATATGACATCTTATCTTGTACTGGGGAATTCTGCTCTCTGCGTAATGACAACTTTGCTGCCTGTAATGCTATTCAGTGTGCTGCAATATATTAGCATGCTGAAGGCTGTAAATGCCTTAGGAAAATCTCCACTGGCTACATTGGGCTTAGGCTTTTGATGTTAAGACCCTGCAGCCTTAGCCAGAATGCTTTCTGCCTGGAGTCCACAGGTGAGTTATGCTCCTGTATTTGTGGTGGCTCAGGCAGCGCACCCAAAAGGAAAGCAAACCTTGTCTGGCAAATGCAAACTCACAATAAGTGTTCTGAAAGATTTTCACATTGTTACCTAGATATTTAATTATATACATCAACTAATAAGCTCAACTTCCTCTTTCGAGTTTAGATGTGGAGAGAGCAAGCCCTAGCTCAATATGGAAAAAATATTTCAACCCACTATAATATAAGGCTGGTTTCAAAGCCAAACCAGACCAAACAAACCAATAAACAGAGATATATGGAAAATTCTTGATGGCTGGAATGCTTTGTGTACAATGTACCAAGACAGACAACAATTAAGAAATCAAACATTTTAGCCTGACATATGCTATTGTGTTCTGCTGTGGTGGCATTCCTCACATGAGAACTCCAAGGGTAGAAGTGTAGGATGTAAGACCCAGCCTCCACTTACAATATGATTATATGAAAAGAAGCAATGAAAATATTTATAATTACATAAAATCCTGTCATATCTACTAGAATTAAAGGCAATCTGTGCCTAGCTTTTGCTGCTCATGGTTCTACATGTGGTTTTGAATTTCTCTATTTAATTTCAAAATAGAAAATGAAAGATGTTTTTGCTTTATGGACTTAAAGAATATGAAATCATTTTAGGAGGGAAATGAAGATGAGGGAACTGCTAGTTGCAGGTGAAGGGACTGTGTGACCACTTCTGAGAGGCAGTGGGTTGAAAATGGTGTCTGAAGGTTTTAGCATGTGAGAATGTTAACGCTGTATTAGCTGATACACAGCAACTGTTTTCCAAACCTATGGCAAAAGGCAGGTAGTTCAGCATCCTGTTTCTGATATCACTGAGAGTAAAAGGCATTCAACCTTGAAGAGCCAACTCATGCATTAGCAGTGAGGCGTTGGTCCTGATTGCTTCGTAGTCATTTTATAAGCTGTAATACAAAATATTCCAAATAATTGCAATGCTGATTTCTCTCCCTTTGTTTGATGTTCCTCCAGACTATGGCTGTGTGAGCTGAAGGCTAAAAATTGCCAGATAAGCTGTAAGATCTAAAGAATGGATTTTTTTCTGTCTCATTTTTCTTCAAGGTTTGCCTTGCTACTGGGGCACATACAGTGCACATTTTAATAGCTTCTTCCTGCAAACACTTATGCACATGATTAACCTTTTATGTGAGAATAATCTGCAGTAAGTATCTGGCAATAAGTATCAGGTCCTACGGATATGATGATGTTCTAAAAAGATATGCAGGTCACTTTAGCAGCTAATGGTCACAAATTTCCTCTTATGGAGGAAATGACAAGGAAAATGTGAAGAAATGTCATTACTTTCTCTTGTCATTTTGCCCTGCACTTCATCAAACCATAAAAACATTCTGTAGTTGTATACGATTAGCACAAATTTCAGCTAAAAATTCAAAGGCCTACCAAGGTGGGGTTTTTTCCCATATATATCTCATAAATGGTATTGCAATTCATTGTTAAAATGCAATGTTTGAAAAATTTTTGATTAAAGGTATGGTTTAATCTACTATATACTAAAATGATGCAGTTTGTCTCCGTGATTATTTGCAGAGTTTCACATATATGGAAGACTGCATTTTATCTCAATAAATAAATTTCTCAGATGAATATAGCCATAGGGTCAGACTTTCTTCTACCTTAATGCGTCTGGGTTGGATAACATGAGAGTGTCATGTTCTCCCTACTTTCATATTTCTACCTCACCCATTTCTTGCTGACATTCAACTCAGTTCCTAAATTCAGCATATCAATCTGCATGCTTAAATGCACTGCTCTTTGTTTTCTGCTGAGAGTCAAGAAATATGATCAGACGACTCTTATCTCAAAGGATCTGCACTGTATTCTGTCTCCAATGCACAACATCCCACTGGAGTATTGGATCGTTTATCTACTTGCACTCAGGCTTATCTTTCTCATCTCGTAATGTAGTACATTAAAACAAGGCTGTTGCCCCATTTGTTTGCTTACTGCTTTACTGCCGGCAGTCCCCTTGTCATATGTTGTGCGATTGTTGCACCGTGTTTAAGAAGCATACACCTTCTATAATTATCCTGATTAATTATGTTAATTCTTGCGGTGCTTACAGACCTAGAGTAGGTGCTCAAATTGTTCTAGACACTGTAAAAATGGTGACAGTTGAAATATTAGTAGTTGTCATAACTAGACTTCTTTCAGAAGGAGCCCTGTATTTTAACTATAATGTATTAAAAAAAAAACAATTTTAGAAGTATCCTACAGATTTTTAAAGTATATTAAAATTTTTGTAACTTTAAATTAAAAAAATATATTAATACATATATCTTGAGTGCATTGTATTGTTCTGTCCCTTACCTGTTGGCACCCAGATGGATTTTAAAATTTCCAAGACAGAATCATTACTGCATGCCTATGTAGTCCCTCATATACTTTGAAGGCATTATAAAAATATACAAATGTTAATGATAAAATGTAAGTTACTAGAGACTTTGAGGACTAAATTACACTAAAGACTGATATCTTCTTGGTAGCAGCTAATACATGTCCCCTTATCAAAACCAGGAAAGATACATTTCTATTGTTTAATAGTAGTCCCAGAAAAACTGTTTTCTGAAGTCCTATTTTGCAGAAAATTTCTCCTGCAAAATTATCATCTGGGATATGAGTGTCTTCCTACAAGCTTTACTGAATAAAGAAACACATAAGCATGAGCTCTAATTCTTTCCCAATTAAGCACTTTGATGAAAAATAAAAAGCCTCAAAACCACTCATTTGCTTTTTTCATCATCAGCAATACCATACAAGCTCCAGGAAGATAATTTAGACAGGTTTTCATAGAAGGTCATGCTTTCATACAATCACCGAACTCTCTATTGACAATAACGGGACTGGTGTACCTGGCATTTCATTAAGGTGGCTATATTGGATTAAAGCACTTCTGAAAAGTGCATTCTCCATCTTTGCACATCGTATCTAAATCCCAAAGTGCAATTAGAAAAAGAAAAAGCTGCCAAGTAGTGCAGAACTGTGTTGCTTATCTAGGAGCTTGGTGGGATGTGTGATACTCTACGGGGTACAGGAAGGGTGCAGCCCGTACCAGAGAGCTCGAAGATGTAGCAAACAGTTCACGGTTACAAGTTAATGGGGTCTCATATCCTTCTTTTCTCAGCAAGCCCAAGCTTTTCAATCTCTGGGACTCAATACAAAATAAGTGAAAGAAAGCTACTAGCAGACATAGTTTATGTGCAAACATGGTTCAGCTTTGAATGACAGATTTAGAAATTTCTCTGGTGGTGGTAAGTATTTTGTTTCTGTGTTGTGGCCATTCACAGTACATGCTAACTGATAGGTTTAGAAGCGTGGGCAGCTACTTACATAGCACAAGGCGTGCATTGCATCAGTGGGAGGGTCAGGACTGGGAACACCAGTCATGGGGCAAGTGAGCAGTGACAGCACTAACACATGAGGACTGGACAAATAAAATACCAAGCTCACCAAAACAACAGCATTTTCATACACAGAAGTTGTATAATCAAAATGATAGCAGGGTAGGTGTACTCTAGAGCCATCGAAGGTCCACTTGGCAGGTAACCTGCAGCATCACTAAGGGCTTCTCTTGCCCAGAGAATGCATAATTCTGTTCTCAATAGATTGAGAAACTGTTTCCTGGAGTCAAAATTCAACTGTGGTCATGATATATAACTACAAAT
The DNA here is from genome assembly GCF_036417535.1 of Chlamydotis macqueenii. Classification (NCBI taxonomy): domain Eukaryota; kingdom Metazoa; phylum Chordata; class Aves; order Otidiformes; family Otididae; genus Chlamydotis; species Chlamydotis macqueenii. The sequence continues at coordinate 161,420,815 of NC_141556.1, forward strand.
AGCAGCACTGTTAGATCCAAGTCCTAACTCAACCCCTTCTCAAAACTGAACAAAATTCATTACAAGCCTACACAAGAGCCAATACAGAAATCTTTACAAACCTCTGCTTACGTGAGGTACAGACATTTCTCCCTTATCAGGCACAGCATTGCATAGTTTGAATATTAGAAAGCTTACGCTTAATTATTTGCAGCCCTCTGTTACACATACGCCATCTACAGAAAATATATTAACATCAAGGGATAAAAATGCTTTGCTGACATCCAGGTGTGAATTGTGGTTGGTTTTAACTCATGCTAAAATGACAGTTATTTCATCCACATTCTGCATATTTTTACACTTCCAGAACTGTGGAGCTCACAGAATTTCAACCCAGACTCATGACTCTGCTCGCAGTTACAGAACTCTTCTCCTGTCCTTACTGCTTCTCCCTTTGGAGGAACCAGCAAAGCACACTGGCAAATTTTTTAGTGAAGTGGAGAACTACCATTTGGGTATGGCTTCTGTTGTATTGGCTCCTTTTTTTGCTGTGAGGCCACTCTTTTCATAAACAGAGCTGGAGGTATTTGTGTGGAAGGAGGGACTGCATGGCACTTGTCCATTCTGTACACTGTAGGTTATGACTAGTTTATGCTTTAAGATACTATTAGTAAAAAAAATATCAGACAGCAAATGATAGATTGCTGGCTTGTTAATATTCCCATTGTGTAGTCTCCTGTCTGAAAATGATTCCTTCACACTTGTTTTAACAAGCTGCATAAAAATCTCCCCTATGCAAATTGCCCTAGCAGTAGGCAGCGGCAAATTGTGACTCGACTGACCCACATGCAATCCAACTCCTCAAAAGCCCTTCTGCGAACAAGAGCACTCATCTGCTCTGCTCTGTAAAGGCTATCACTTCCATCTTTCTCCCAGTGGATTGCGGCACTTGTGAGAGGTGAATCAAAGTAGAGGTCAGAGATTCGACTCCTTATGCAAGTTAATTCTCTTTATCCATTCCTGGCAGTGTCATTTTCTAAGGCCCATTTATACCATCCAGGGATAAAGTGTAGTAATGTCATGGAAGGGCATTAATTCTATTGAATTTGCTAGAACTCTTGGCAGATACCAAACAAGATACTTTTTTCCAAAAGCTCATCTTTAGTATTTTTATATAACTCTGCCCAAAACAAAGTGTAAACAAAAATAACCTGTTATTAGTATTAAACACTGAATTTCAAACAAATTTTTTGAGGGTTACACTTTTTTTTTCTTTCATTTATAAGACCACCTAGAACTTTTGAAATGGACTTTTCAAAATTTTACATTTAAAAAATTTGGAAACACATATTTGTATATATATGTTTGTTCATACCTTGTTTGACACAAAGTAAAGACAGAATCTCTGATCTCCACCTGGCATAAGAACACCTTATCTTTGGAGCTTGTGGCTGCTCCCCTTCTCACTCAGACATTTGTTCCTTGACTGACCCAATCTGGTTACTGAGACAGTCTTGATTTCAAAACGTCAGCATCCTCTTTTGAAGCCTGTTCTTATGACAACAGACATTTTGTGTTGCAGCAAGCTTACCATAAAAGTTTACAGCAAGTTTAAAGAAAAAAGTCAAGAGAGGACAATGCCTTTCTATGAGAGGCACAGAAAGCTTTTCTGGGCAGCAGAGAGGTCTGGAAAGAGACTGTTAAAACTACATATATATATATATATAGTGTTTTTTGGTTTGTTTTTTTTTTTTTCCCTTCAATCTTCATTTGAACCACGTACAGTTCAGCAAAGAGGCTGGTTAGAGCAGGTGTAACCCATTACAGGACATTTACACATCATTTAGTAAAAATGCATGATGCTGATAGAACACTTTCAGAGTGGGAAGTGTACTCAGGGAAGAGATATGAGGACAGTATTGCAGCAAACTTTTGAGCTCAGATAGCCGGTTACATCTGCCATGGATGTAAGTACATCTACTTTTTAATTCTTACATCCTTGACAACTTCCAGGTGAACACTAGGGTTCTTTACTACAGGGACATTTGCTGCAAAGTAAGTGTACAGTAGAGGAAGGAAAAAAAATACAAAACATTTTTGCTCTAACAAATACTTATTTTTAATGCAAAAATGTAAGCCTTTTAATTTGATAAATGGTGAAATTAAGGAAATGTAGACAGTTTTGTTTGGTTTTGCTGTTTTTCTGTGGCCTCATGACAAATTACTACTACATATTTGCACAAAATATAATGAAGCTCATTCAGCAGACAAATAACATTAAGGAGTAGTGTTTCATAAAAAGATATACAAAATGTATTTATTAGAAAGCTCTTTTCACATTTTTTTAGCCTACCTTCTAGCATATACATCTGTACGCTCAGGCATACCTTGTTATCCATCTCCTAAAATTGTAACAACTGGTTTGATTGCCTCAACATTGGGGATCTAATGACTAAATTAGACTGTTGGCAATAACAGAGCCATCTTTTTAAATCATGTCAATTAGCATTAGAGTTTCTTCCCTCAAGTGTCCCAGGGGTCCCTTTTGGCTGCCTCTTTTTTTTTTTTTGCTCGAGATGAACCAAATCATTGTTTTTACCTATATCCCTGATACTTACTTCCCTTCTTTATTTTTTTTTCCCCACCCTGTTACTGTTATTGTTGTCTTAATGAGCTGGGCTTGTTGATAGCACTGTCAGCTGCAAACAGTCTTGGAAGAGAGACTCTTATCCCAGTGGTAGATGGAGTATCGAGTTCCTAAGCCTGTGAAGTACTGCTACCCTTCCTCCTGACCTCAATTTACACTCAGCGTAATGCTATGCTATTTAATAAAGTGTTCTGGAGTGTGTTAAAACACTGTGCTGTACTTTCTTCTTTGATATTAAAATTTGACAGTAAAATTATTAATAGTAAAGTTCCTGAGACATAAATTTGATGCATAGTCTGGCTTGGTCACTGCCCATCTATCTACACATTGCAGGCAGCTCCTTATGTGTGTTTTTTTTTTTACAATGGGAGGCAGAGATTGTTTTCTAAACAATTGGCGCTTCACTCAGCATGGCAAATCAAAGCATCTCAGAAACAACATATTAGTGTGCACTAGAAACAACACATGTTGTTTAACAAAGTGCATGTTTTTAAACAAAGACAAGGGAGCATTAGAAGACAGATTGGTGACTCAGTTAACTGTGGGTTATTAAAAACTGAAACCAGTGTTACTGAAACCAATGTTGCAGAAACTGTGTGACAAAAGTAAGTATTAACAGATACAGCCATTGAAAATATGACATGCATGGATTTCAAATGGGGATAGGAAAAGACATAATGTCACTCTTATTCCCCCGCTCACCTGAGATTAGAATGGATGTGTGACTTGCTGACGTCAGTTATGCCATCTAATATGTGATGTTTCACCAGGATAATGCACTCCTTCCATGTTGACAAATTGTTCCCTATTTTTTTATCTATTCCAAAAAACCACTGAGCACAAAGGATCCCTTTGAATTTACAGAATCATAATGAGAACTTGGAAGGAATAGGATCTGATCCAGTGCTCTACATAGAAAAATTTACTTAGACATACGGTAATCTTATATGAACTTTGAAATACATTCAAGAGGAAAAAGTAGGAATGGAAACATTAAGTAGTATAGTGCTGTCACTATAAGTTATTTAAGCTTCTGCCAAATTCAGGTGGGATATCCAGCATTGAAGAAAGATGCCACTGTATATAAAGCTGTGTGGTTAGGGAAATCTAACAAAAAGCAGGAGGCACAGCTATGAAGTTGATGCTTTAAGAAATATGTCATAATTAATACAGATATTTCCAAAAGAGGAATGAGAGAGTCTTTTATAAGAATGTCCATAAAGTCAGGGATATGACTGGGATATTGGGAAATATAAATGCAAGCTCTCAACAGCCAAGAAATAAGAGATTTGAATTTAAGTTGCCCACTGTCTCAGTAAATGCTGGACTTTGGTTATTTCTTGTTTTCCTTTCTCCAGAAAGTTCTTTTTGCAGAAACACATACACAATCTGCCTGCTAAACCTTTCTTATCAGTTTTATCTGACACAGAAGAAAGCCCAACAGTACTGTGTATGAAGCATCAGCTTAGCCCATATGTAGTCTGGCCTCAAGTTAAATCCCAGTAGAGAACAGAAAAGCACCCACCAAGCCCAACAGCTTGCAAAGCATAGCTTGCTTGTTGCATGCCACTTTTCTACAGGAACTCAGTGGTGTCTTGTTAAATTGAATGCATACCAGTTAAAAAGACTGAAAGAACCCAAAATGAAGATTTTTTTTTTTTTTAATCTAACTACATGATATTAATATCCTCTACCTCACTTTCACAAAGTTTTTCTAAGATAAAAAAATGAAAAAGGAAAGTGCTAAAAGCTGCTCAACTGATTTTAAGCCTGGTTATTTTAAGCCTCTGTAGCTAATTGAAATTTATTGATCTGTATTGAGAGTGCTGGCTGCTACAGAAAGAAAGCAAGCGTGAAAGATTCACGTACTACCATAGAATCCATACGTGTGGCCATCAGATCTGTGAAGGGACTTTTTTAAGTCATGGCTAGCCTGGCAAAATCCTCTAACCCGCAACACTGAGGTGGTGATCAAATACCTTGCAGGAAGTGAGTATGAGGGCTGGAGCTTTCTGCTGCCTGTTGCCCCTCCTTGATCTGGTCTCTGAAGACCTAGCAAACAACCAGGACTCAGGATGCTGCTCAGGCTGCATATTCCAAACACAGAGGGCTCCCCATGATCATGCAGAGGAAATAAAAACCCGCTATATGATTTGTTTCAAAGGTGTCAGTTCTGAAGGAATTAGGAATAAGGGTCAGCCAGGCTGACCCAACTCGCTATGCGTGCACACAGGGGAAGGCTATGCCACAGGGGAAGGCAAAAGAGGTAAAGGCAAAAGAGGTAAACTGGGGAAGGCAGAACACAGTGGCCAGACCTGTACCGGGGAGCTGGGGAAGAGTAGCGCTGGCAGGAGAAAAAATTTTTTGGTCTGGTGCAGCTGTGTCAGAAAAAACGTGAAAGAGATTCTGCACTGCAGATTATTTTTTTCATTAAGAGTATTCACCTCCTGTTATCTTGCTCTTCCTTGAGGAAAAAAAAAATAATTAAAAATCAGTAAGTCTCACTGTGTAGCAAACCTCTTCAAGGTCATCTTTACGGACCATTTCTTTAAAATTAGCCTTCCTTACTGATTCTGGTTCTAGTCCACTGATGCTATCAGTGCTGGAAGTCAATGCCCCTGCACAGGTTTCTTGCTAGCTGCTGCCATGGTTTTAAGTTAATTGGATCTGACCCTGAAAGTCTGCTAAGTGTTAAACATGTAGGCGTTCTTTGCAGGACTAATATCCATCTTGTCCAGGTGTACTCAGACAACAGCTAATGAACAGGATAAGATACCCAAGCTGGGCAGTCAACATATTGTCACAGAGCTACAGCACCCAAATTTCTCCCTTTCGGAAAAAGAAGCTTCCACTTGGACACAGCTGTACAGTCATCACCTGAACTGTGCTTATCCACTGCCTTTACAATCTTGCAAGTATTATGATAATCAAATATACATAATACATGCAAAAAATTAGAGTACTTAAATCTTTTTTTCTGTATGCAGAGTTGTCCTAGAACAGCTCCAATTAAGTTGCCAGATAACAGACAGGAGGTCAGATTGCTGCTGTGGTCTATTCACAGGATGACAAATATTAAGATGTATGCTTTCCACATAAGTATTAAGTTGTATGCTTTCAACATGAGTGGAAAACGGAAAGTGAAATGCAAGTTATAAATATTTCATGTAAGTAAAATCAAAGGAGGCAATTGCTTTGCATTCTGTTATTCTCTTTTACTTCTTCCAAATTTATTGTCTTTGGTGGAAAATCAGATCACACTCTGGTTTTACTTGGGCAAGTGAGGACAAATGATAAAGTTCAGATATATCAGAGTCAGACTAATTTTCCCTTAATACCTTCTTAGATGGTATGCTTTACAGTCATTCACTGTAGAAGAGATCCTGACACTACCTATAGGCAGTCACCACTAAATCGATTTGACCTCTGGATCAAGTTTTACAAGTAACATGCTACAGGAGCTGACAACAAATGCTTGTCCTAGTACAACATTTTTGTTTCTTTAATTTTTCCTTTGTTCTTACTTTCTGGAGTAAGTTACTTTTCTGGCAGTCTTTTTGTACTGATTTCTGTAGAAACCTTCACTGGCAGAATTTTCTCCCCAGATTGACAGGCTGCAGTTTTTGCACTGTGAACTGCACATTCAAATCAGGGCATTAGATCTTTTTCTTCACCTTCCTGTCTGTGAAAAGACCTTGCAAAAGAGCCTGGATCTAGTTATTCACCCTCAGGCTGTTGACTTTTAAGACACTTTGCCTACACAGGCAGGAGGTGAAATAATTTTTCAAATACAAAGGGCAGTATTCTCGTCTGCCAAAGCTCCACAGAGGGTCATGGTAGTTTCTTCTCTGTTCCCTATTGACACAGTGCAAAGGAGTCTGAGAGACAGAGAGCACAACCCTGATTTCAGGGGTTCCCTAGATTTCCCTAATTATGGATTACTTCTGCCTTAAGTCTAGAAAATAGTCAAGAATTAACACAAAAATGTTCCAGGAATTAAAGGAAGAAAAAGTGTTAGGCGTGCTTTGTAATATTTTAATGTGTGCATTCACCCACAGAGACCATCATGAACTTCATTAAATAAACAAGCTTATGTACACTGTGTGCCAATTAATGCATTAATCTGCAGAAAGGATATGGTATTTAGGCTGCGGTCCCTAGGCTTCTAGGGTTTGGACGGTGCAAGCTAATGATAAATTTATACTCAATGTAAACTCATTTACACTCATTGTAGAAATGTTACGCATAACTTCTTGTAACGTCACAGACAAAACATATTTTACAATTATTATGGAAGCAACAGATGAATCAACTTGATTTCAGATTTTTAAATATCTTTTAAATCAACTTGAAAATGTACACTAGAGGTACCTGGAATACTTTTTGATCCATTTACATTTTGCACCCTCTAATTCCAGCTTCCATGACTGTTATCTGTTTCTATTAGCAAACATTTTAGTTATAATTAAGTCATTTGCTTATTTAATGCAGGAGAGGTTCTACAAGATGCCATAATTCCTTTAATGGTAAGAAGATCTAGTGTTACAGTACTATATTACAATAAACAGAATGCATTCTCCATTAATCTTATTTTTGAATATTCAGTTCCTACACTCAATAATATGCAAATGATAGATGCATGTAATTTTAATAGGCACACAGTTTCCAGCAGTAAACAACACAAAAAACATAGGTATATCGGAAATTTCAGGAAATCTCTAGTCTAATTTCCTGCTCAAAGTAGGGTCAGCCATGAGGTCAGAGGAAGTACTGGGCTCTGGGATTTATCCAGTCTGGTTTTGAAAATCTCCATGGATGGAGATGCTATCTAGATTTATTTAAATTTGTTTAAGTTAGACCCAGGAAGAACTATGGAAGGAGGTTCAATTTTTTTGACAATTCAAAACTCCATCTTGAAATTCATTTGAATTTTCAGGGGATGATTGGAAAAGCAGAACTCAAACATTTTCACACTGAAAATATGCCACAGTAATATCTTTTTATGATAGGAGTGAACAGTACTATACAGAAGCCTTTGTTCGACTCTGGCCCTATAAATTATTATGTCTCAAAATATTATGCCCGTTGGAGAAAATCATCAGTCCTCTGTGCACCTGAATTTCTTCTATCTATAATGCAGAATAAAGTTACCTAATTATCTTGCAGGGGTGTTGGGACTCCTACTTCATTAGCATCTTCAAGGCATTTTGTCACCTTCAGGAGAAAAGCACTGATATTGGCAACAGCAGCAGCACCATCTCAATGTACAATGAGGTCACATTATAAGGGAGGATTAATGGCCTAGTTTTACTTTTGCAAATGATAGTAAATATACCTTGATGAGAGTTGGCAGACAGTCACTGCACTGCGGGTAGGAATGGCCCCAAAAGCTGATTTCGAACACAAAATGTTAAAGAGCAGAAATAATTTTGAAAGTTAGAGGAAAAAAGTTGAAAATTGAGACACTGACCTCACTTCCAAAACCTAGGACAAGAATATCAAGTGTCATCTGCACAGCCTCTGTGCCAGTGAGTAATTCCTGTCATTCCTAACACAGATCTGCCCACATTCAGTCAACATTACAGGGTTTGGAAAAACTACATTTCATGTACATTCAGAAGATGCTTAGATTTTGACTCCTAAATTCTCAGAATATTTTATCTATAATGGCATAGTAGAATGCAGAGTTCCTCAGGACTTTTTCTCCAGCTGAATTTCAGGGCTGCTGCGGGTAGGTCAGATTGACTTCAGACATCTCCTCCGTCTAATGTTCTCAAGCATGCAGTAACATGCCAGTTAAGGTTTGTCTCTTTACACATTACAAAAATAATTAAATGTGCAAGCACACAATTTTTCACAGAACCCATGCACCAAAAAAGGATAATTTATAAAAAAGAAAGAGTCCCATGGAAAATTGCCATGCTACATTATGATCCGCGTTGCAGGCATCCCTTATTCTTTTCTGTGAAGGTTCACAGAGTGAAAGGCAATCTTGGTACCTGCCTACAGTGCTACCAAGTCAGGCTTCCTGAGACTTCACTTCATGGCCTCATGTGCTTTATATTTTTGGCAACACAAAGACCCAGCTTCAAGAAGACCTGGGAAATATGAAACTAAATCCCCATACAATAAGCAGATAAGAGAATCCTGGTCTGCTACTTGTTGCCACACATCCTAAATGCTAGATTCCTGGACTCAATAATCTTAAGGGTCTTCTCCAAACTAAATGATTCCATGATTCTATGATAAAAGAGATCGGGCACTTCAACTGATATAACAGCTTTTTGAAAGAAAAGAGTGAGGCAGTCATTTTGAAAGGCAAAGATTATGTCAAATTAAATGATTGCAGGGAGGTGAACTTTGGGAGATGTCTGTAGTCAGCTTGCATTTATTTAAAACAAAATGAGATCCTATGTTTTCCTTTAATGCCATTTGGTTAATATTTAATAATTATTATTTAACAATGATTTCATAAAAAAACTCAAGACAAACAAAAATTGTGTTTCACAAAAATGACAGACGTTAACTTAGATTCTCAATCTGCTTGCACTTAAACAACAAAACATGAATTTCAAAGAAATAGGTAAATCAAACACTATCCTTAAAAGGGTGAAATATTACCTTTCTGTTAATTGCAGTCTTATGTTGAGGTTTTCTTTCAATTCATGAAGACATGATTTCTGGATAGGCAGTAAAATTATGCACGCAGAAGAAGATAGAAAAAAAACCCTTCAGATTCTGCTACAGTGTTTGCTATTAATATTTTTGTTTTAGCAGATGTCGTGGTTTTGCTAGTGAGGGGGGGGCCTAAGGTGGTAGCTTCTGTAGGAAACTGCTAGAAGTCACTCCCCTTTGTTCAGTGGACTTGGCCAGGCCTAGGGCGGACCCACTGCTGGCCAAGGCCAAGCCGATTGGTAGCAGAATGTCTCGTGATAACGCCTCTGCGATAATGTATTTAAGAATGGGAAAACAGAAAAAAAAAGAGAGAGAGGAGAGAAGATGTGAAGAAGCTGAGTAGGGGCAGAGGCGCAGAGGGGGAGGCGCAGGCCTCATGGGCCTTGCAGGCCTCACCCTCTGGCCTTTTGCCAGGCAGCCGACTGGGCCCAACTAGGTCCAGCCCGGCTGCAAGAAGTGGAGAGGAGATGAGAAGTGAATAAGATGTAAAAAAGATCCTGAGAGACATCTACCAGCCTGTTGTGAGGAACGGCTGCAGATGCCAAGGTCAGTTAAGAAGGAGCGGGAGGAGTAATGCGGCTCCTGGCCAAGATTCCCCTGCAGCCTGTGGTGACGACCATGGTGGAGCATGTTGTCCCCCTGCAGCCCATGGAGGTCCACGGAGGAGCAGAGATCCACTTGGAGCTCGTGAAGGACCCCGTACCGGGGGAGGTGGATGCCTGAAGGCAGCTGTGGCCTGTGGAGGGCCCGCTGGGACAGCTGTTCTGGAGAGACTGCACCCGTGGAAGAGATGACCCATGCCGGAGCAGTTCCACGAAGGACTGTGGCATAGGGGTGGGACCCCACAACGGAGCAGGGGAGGAATGCGAGGAGTTCTTCCCCCAACCATGAAGCAGCGGCGTGAAACAACATGTGATGAACTGACCACAACCCCCATTCCCTCTTCCCTCCTGTGCCGCTCGGGAGGGGAAGGTAGTAGAGATAATGTTAAGCTCGGGAAGAGGGAGGGGTGGGGGGAGGTTATCTTGTTCTCTGTCTCATTATCCTGCTGTTTGTAGTAATAAATGAATAGTTTTCCCCAAGTCGAGTCTGTTTTGCCCGTGACGGTAACTTTAAGGAATTCTCCCTGTCCTTATCTCAAACCTCGAGCCATTTTTCCTTATATTTTCTCTCCCTGTTCTCTCAGAAGGTGGGGGGAGTGAGAGAGAGACTGCGTAGTCTGGTCCCGATCGGGGCTGAACTACGACAGCAGAATATTCAAACCTTGCAGGTCTTGTGGGATTTGCAATATATGCACAATCCACAAACTTGGTGCCTTCACAGATAACCAACTATCTCAATTCTCTCCTCTCCATTTTTGAAATCACAGCTATAGAGTAGAGACACAATGACACGGCTTTCAATGCCCTCTCTCAAAGCTGCTCAAAAGGGATCATTTTTCTCTAGGAAAGTTAGCCTGGGTTAGCTGCGGTTTTCTATCCTTTTTTCTTTTTAAATCCCAAAGATAGTATGAGAAGGGAACACACAATAAAGGGCATGCAATGAGCAGAAATATGCTCAAGCCTTTCCATTGCCCCCTTCCAGGCACCAAGTTGAGCAACAGTGGGAGCAACTGTAAGAAGTGAGAAGAGGGTATAAGGAGTAGAAGGGAGCTGAGGAGAGAGCCAAAAGTGTCATTACAGATGAAAGTGTCACTTGCTACAGAGAACACTTCCTACAAAATCCTATCTCCACATTTCTCTGCTTCAGCCAAAACTTAATACACACATTTTCTTTCACAGACTTGAAACCACGTGCCCAAATCAATGCATTTTAAAACAGAAGGGAGTGAGAAACATAGAGGAACATTTCTTCAAAGACAGAAAAAGAGAATTAACAAATTGGGAAATTCAAGTCAGTCTCCCTACGGTGACTACAGAAAAATAAGAGGAGTCTAATAGAAACTTTCAGTTTTGAAGAGTTTCTTGAAATACTGTTTCAGTTTTCACCTGTTTACCCTTCTTAAAAATTTCTAGTCTAAATCACTTAGAATTTTGAAATGAAGAATTATTTTATATTGAAAACCCCAAGGCTTTACACTGAAAAAACAGCCCCACTGTGAAGTAAACATGCAGATATTCTAAAGATGTACTTGATATACAGTCATTGTCATTAAACTGCTGATAAGCTAACATTAGGTATAATTCAATGCAACTGTTTCCATCATACAGGTGATCACTATTCCCACCGCTGCAAACAGGAAATGACTTCACAGAATCAATTGGTGACTGCTGACATCTTAATGGAGATGACTATAATGCAATTTGGTTTCTACACAGCACAACTGTTCCCTGAAGTATATCTTCTAGTGATATTTTGTAAAAATGCTTTCCATCCAGTATATTTCAGGATCTGCAAAGCATGCTTTTGCAAGCTGACAGCTTCATTATGAAGTTGTATGGTGTCTTACATAGTATTTCTTCATGGTTAGGAGGACACACAGGCAAACAGAGAAATGAAACCGAATTTTTTAATAAACGTCTCTTGGTAGCATGTCTCTATCCCCAACAGTAGTATCTGCTGTTTTCATTTCTCATAGTTTCATTTGTTATAGATTCTTCATTATCTCTATACTTCTTATATAATCTACTTAGAAATTAATACATATTTGGCCAAAGGATATAAATATGAAGACAACCAATAAAAAGTGTGACTTAGGAGATAATTCCATTACCTATGCAACAATACTAAATAACAATACAACTTAAATACAGAGTTCTATTTAGTCATGTGTATGCATATGTTTATATATATATATATATGTATTTTTGTAAGTAATTATTTGCAGAATTGGAAATCAAAAGATTATAAAAGCATTGCAATCAACCAAAGCTGATTTAAAGAGGATATAGTGTGAAAAAAATTTGTTAATTATACTGACAGAATGTGTGGGCTGGGGAGCCAGGTAGGAATGGAGAAAAGTGCTTCAACACTGTAATTTAAAAAGAAGAAAAGACAGAAGCACCTGAGGATGTCTCCTGAGGATATATCAACCCAATAAACTGCTTGGATTCCCTTGAAAAAATTTGCCTCTGTCCATGACTAGTACTTTCATTAACTAGGAATAGCACAGCAAAAAAGGAAGTTTCCAAGTGATTCAGGATAAATTCCACATCATATTCTAGTTCTGTCACAGAAAACTTACAACAGCTTTCAGTTGCTGCTTTGCTAAAAATAATAATAATAAAAAGAACCCCGGTATTTTATTCAAAGACGAAAACTAATGTACTGTGAAAAAGGATTTCAGTACAGTATTATATTAAAGGACATTTGCCTTTTCAATCTTAATTTTACAGGCTGTTAAATGTTTTGTTAAATGAAAACTGACCCTGGGAAAAAAAAACACAACATGTCCTAAACTAAATTAAGATAGATGTAACATAGCATACAACCCTGTTCCTGTTCTCTGATGTTACCATGGAAATAATACATAAAGTACAAATTAGTCCCATGGGAAATCACTAAAGAATATTTTTGGAGCAGTTCTAAAAGCATTTAAAGATACTGAAAATACAAACTTCTTTTCTAAAATGAGCCATAAGTGAAACAAAAAGTGATGAGGTAATAACTACTTAATTGATGGAATGTATTATCTATCTATCTATCAAGAATTCCTGCAAGCAGTCACGATTGCTGTGTAGAAGAGAAGGGTATGGTATGAAATTTAGAAGATGGAGTTAATAACTTTTTCACTGTCTGAACTTCTCCCTAGCAGCTCTCATTCAGCAAAACACTTTTTTAACATTAAGAGTCAAATTCTTTCAAATGAAAGCTTCTAATATGGAATATATTTTGCCTCCAGCCTATATCTAATCTGATAGAGTCAAAGGATGCTCAGAATCATAGAATGATAGAATGGTTAAGGTTGGAAGGGACCTTTAAAGGTAATCTAGTCAAACCCCCCTGCGAGTAGCAGGGACATCTTTGACTAGATCAGGTTGCTCAGAGCCTCATCCAACCTCACCTTGAATGTTTCCAGGGATGTGACATCCACCATCTCTCTGGGCAACCTGTTCCAGTGTTCCACCACCCTCATTGTAAAAATTTTTTTCCTATTATCTAATCTAAATCTATCTCCCTCTATTTTGAAACCAGTCTTAATTTTATCCCTAGCTTAAATGTCTTATAGAATTGGGACTATGGTAGAGAATAGAAAGAAACTGATCAAGTTTTATGGCAGGCAGATGAGAGCATTTCTATGAGAAGGGGTGTACGTATGCATATTTTACTCAAGCAGCAATATATATCCAGGTGGTGATGAAAGCCAACACGTCAACCATTATTAGACAGCACTTGGCCATCTGTGCAAAGCTATGGTTTTCTTTAGTTAATTTTATGCTTCTTACATATAGTGATCGATGACAGGAATTAAATTTTCTGAAATTCTGTTATTTATGGATAAAATTAAAGAACAATAAAAGATAAATGGGGTAGCTGTTTCCTAAATGCCAACCATATGGATAATAAGATTTAGCACATGATATGGAAAATTTTCAGTGGGGTGAAATGTAGTCTGATGTCTATTAACAAGGTATATTTTTGTCACTCTCTGATTTCCAAAGCAAGACAAAGAAGCTTAAAAGAAATTCACTCGCAGTGTGGGCTGATCTCCAACTGCTAAGCTCTGTGGGGCATATGTGGGGCTAAATTACCTTCTAATTACTTTTGTTCTATTCTGCGTTTTTTTTTTTTTTTGCTATAACTTGCTACTTAATGAGGTTTTTGTAAATGAACATGTTTCTTGACTTGAGGGCATGACGTGTATTTTTTATTTGCTTCTGACCTCATTTCTGAACTGTTTTACCTGAAATGGGACCAGCTGTTCAAGGAACCATGAAGTTTTGCTGCGTTAACTGCTACTGAACTAATTATGAATATGTTTTAACTATTTTCTTACTGAAGAATTTCTAGCAGCTGGAAAGTATTGTGTTTTCCTAACTTTTTAAAAATATACACTGTCTTAGAAAAAATACAGGGGCTCAGACCTGAACCAAGAATTCATCCTAGTTGTGGGGACTGTAGATTCCCAAAACCCTAGTCTAGAGGGCATCCTGTAGTTGTTTTTTTCTTTTATTTTTCTGTGTTAAATTCCATTAAAAGTATATATAATGCCATTTCCATACTACTTTTGCACATAACCATTAACTTTGATTTTCAAACACAATCATAAATACAATAAAATGACTCTAGGTGCACAGGCACATTCTTTGTAGTAAAAGCTAGTCTGCATGAAAAGATTTTAATATCACTACTTATTGAAATTTATCAATTGAATTATTGAGTTTCAACACAATATTGATAAGCCAAGTATAAAAAAAACCTTAGAAACCCAGAGATTCTTTAAGAACTTCCAGTAGAAGTCAGGCCTAGTAACATACACAACATTTTGGTGGACTTCGCACTGTTAGGTTTACGGTTGAACTCAGCCTTAACAGTCTTTTCCAACCTAAATGATTCTATGATTCTGTGATTCCTTTTATTTCACAGGCTACTTATGGTTCACCTGCTATTGTTTTCCTTCAGTGCCATTCCCTTCCATCATTGCCAACTACCGTGCCTGCAAAGGCTATAATCTAAAATGTAAAATGTAGCCCTATTGCTTGAGCTGTCTACTGAGTTTTGGATCAAAGAACATAATTTTTGGTTTTGGTCTGAATTAGGTCTCTGATCAGTCCCAAATCATTCTTTATGAATGTAGAACTTGTACCACTTGTTTTTCTGCAGCACTCATTCTGTTGCAAGTTTAAAAGCTGAAGCTGTACATCACGATATTTTTCTGTAAAAAGCATTGTGCTTGATTAAGTGCACTTTTAAAATTATGACATATTATAAAAGAAAGCTTATGAATGATTAATGACTCTTCATCGCTATCAAGGTTAAGAATAGAGTTGCAGATCTAGCTATCTTAAGAAAGCATGCTATCATGTATTTGGCAGTTAGATACAGTGCCCCTGAGCTTATGTAAGCTGGACTAAAAGACATAATATGTGTCTCTCATGACATCAGGAGCTTTACAACTGGTAAAAAGGATGCAAGAAGGCAGGGAAAGTGAAAGCATGCCGTCATGCCTAATTAATTCTATGGGTAGCAGATATTGTTTTAATCTAACTCTAGTCATTGATGGCTAGAAATTTATTTTATGACAAAGTATGTACAAGGCAACTGTCATGAAAATCTACAATTTATTTATTTTTATTATTGTTCCTTATAATTTATTATTTGCTGTTTATTAAATTTGAAAATGCATTGAGTAGTATGAACACAGCTTAGTATGCAAAGGCTAATAAGGAAACATGATTAAAGGTACATTCAAGGAAGTTCCCTACTCAAAGGGGAATGATGCATTTGCACTTTCCTTTTTAAAGACCAGTGCCAAAAGAACCCTGAGTTGGGGAAAACTTTGAATTATACTTATTTAAGAGGCATAGTCTAGTAATGTTAAATTCTGATTGAATTATAGAATAAAGATGAACTAGAAGAAATTTCTTAAGAAGAAATTTCTTAAGATAGTAGAGGAGATTTATATCCTGAACAATTTCACTAAGAAAATACAGTTTCAGAAAACTGTAGGTGCCAACTCTCACAAAGTTATCAGGAATGTGAAAGCAACAAAGAAAGATCTTCAGTGAATTCAGTGAGAACATAGAGAGATTAATGTTATTTTATTTCTCCTCTTTACAATTGTATTCCAAACTTAGCAATTACTTAGATATTTGTTTTACAGTCAAGTTTGTGTTCACTTTTTAAAACTTGTTCAAGGGGCATACAAGGCCATCTGAACACAGAAGGAAATCTATTTTCTCAGATTCCAAATAAAGCCATGTTGCAGCCTGGGTTTCTGAAACTCAAAATGGGCCTGGGAATTATTGGAATCAGGTTTTGTTTCCCACTAAACTCCAAGAATTGGTTTGAGGTCTTGCCATAGCAAATCCATTGATAATGGATACTTTTTTGGGAAGGGGCAGTCAGAGGGTGAGACAGGGTGAACCTATTTAAAAAATATTTAATGCCCATTCTTTTTTTTTTAGGCAATGCAGAAAAAGTTTGTTGTAGCTACATTTTGATTCTGTTGCAGTGAGGAAGATAAGCAGTATGGAGATCTACTATCAATAAATTCCAGCAAAAACTGGAATTTTCTTTCTTATTGCTTGGAAAAAACCCTGCTTTCCAGTTGTGAGGATACAATGTTTGTTCTATTTCTAGTCGGACTGTGTTTGCCATATGGTGTAAATAGGATTAACAAAACTGGAAAGATCACCTTGCTATTTTGATGTTATGATTAATGTTATTGGACCCATGAGGAAAAACACTTATATGAATAATATTAAGTAGTTTAAAGCTGATTATCTGTCTGATTACAAAAGCGACTAAAACACTGCAGAGTAGTTCAACTGTAAAGATAACTGTAAGTAAAAATTGTCTTAACTATATTTTTGTTATCAGAAAAGTAAAACAGGTGTGTTTTCTTGGAGTAGGGCTGTCTTAGCAAACACATGTGCTGATTTTTATCCTGATACTTCCAGTCACATAAAGACCATCTGTTCATTTTTAAAAATTCCAATTAGTGCTATTGACTGATTTATTTCATTATCTTTCCTACAAGCGTTTCTTCTAAGCTCTGCCTGCATGAGTATTCTCCTTTGACAGAATAAACCTGGAGGAAATATGGCTGCTACCCTTAAGTAGCAAACTGCTCTTCCCACTCAAGTGTCCTTTTCAGCATCCCAAGGCATACAGTATTAAGATACTGTTCTGAAACCTGTGTACTCCTTCTGCAAATATTTAGTAGCTGTTCTTAAGCATTCTTAAAAGCTGCATCAATAAACGGATGGTTTGTTCCAGGGCACAGCTAAGCACCATAAATAAATAATTTATGAGATCAAGGACTCATATACCTTCAACTGTACTTCTAGTTTAAAGCCTTTCTCCACACCTCCATGCCCCATTTCTTATGGGACTGAACTAAATTAACAAAAGGTCCCAGGAAAAGATCACGTTATAATGGAAAGAATGGCATGCATACTATGAGTAATATGCCAAGGAATGATGCACGGAAAAAAAAAAATTAGCTGTAAAATCATTACCTTTCTTTTAAAGTACATGTCCATAACTGGTCAGCTTGGTCCACAGTTTAGGAAAACAGAGTGTGCCTTAGTAAGAAGATTTCATAAATGAATGAAGAATATCCTCTTCCTTGATGAGAAGAATCTATTCTGTTCTTGGTAGATGATGGCCCAACATCATCTGATTGTTCTGAAATTATCTCTCCACTGTACTACAGCAACACAAATTATCTAGACAGGAAGCCTCTGTCACTAAAGCAAATCTATCAAGAACTAAAAAGTGGCAAGTTATGTCTCCGGCACTCAAGAACAATAAAACAGATCTCTCATATCTTCCTTATTTCATCAATGAAATAAAGTTTAAAGCCTTGGTTTCTGACTTCGGAATACCAAGTGGTCTGGGTAAGTGTAAGTAAATCACTTAAAACTCTTAGACAAAGTCTGTAGTCAAACTTTGATTCCTCTAGAACTGTCAGAGACAAGCATAAGGATAATCTGGGCAGCTAAGAAGGCTTTCTCAAGGATTAGTCAGGCCCTGAAGTGAAATGCCAGAGGATCTAGGGATTATCACATACCCCCCCAGCCCCCGAGAAAATAACTGATAGTTATCAATGATAATTAGACAAATTCAGAGTTTGCAAACACAACCAGGACACATGCTCTGATTAGAACCAACATGTATGCAGTTGTTTTAGTTATCAGCCTCTTTTATCTTGGCACATAAGGGTTATATCTATATATTATTTAATAAAAAAAAATCCCATTCAGTAAATAAAATATCAGACAATACTGTTGAACAGTTTGAACTCCTGAAGGGGGAGGCTACAAGGCGAGAAAAGGAAATTATCCAGATTTTAGTAAAAAAGCTATTTTTCTTCCTCCCTTCCTCAATTTTTTTTCAATGTTCTGCTTAATGCAAACTCTAATTATTGAAGATTCCTGTATCTTCTAGTGGTCATTAACTAGAAACTTATATACATTGGTACAGAATAATATTTACTAACCTTCTTGTGAAAAATCCTAATTAGAGCAGTTGACTTCATTATGAAAGGATCCAAGATTTTCTAAGTGGGTGTAGGAAGTTTTCACTCTCTACATTTTTGTATGATTATGGCATTTAACAAAAGCCTTCTGTCTCTCTCTTTTTTTTTTAATTTTAAGGGAAGGATTCATAGCTTCTTTTTGCCTTATACATAAATTACATAACACTGGACATTCTATTTAATACGTTTTCTGTCAAATGTATTTTCTGTCTATTCACAGTAACTGTAGTGTTGAAAAAAGAAAGTATATTCAGACAGACAATCCCTATTCTTAGATATATATGCATAAATATATATCCTTACACCCAAAGCCTTGTCCTTTTTTTGATTGTTGCAAAAAGAAAGAATAAAAGCTCTTCTCTGAGATGATGATTGTTTGCAAATAAAGAGAAAAGATGTATCTATTGTTCTCATTCCACTGGGAGGAGAAAGAAATTACCTTGATGGATTTCTAAAGAAACTTCCGATAAGCAAAGTATAAATCTGTACTGGGATTATTCTCTCTTTACTTACTTTGTGTTGATTACTTGTGTTAAACATCATTTATAGAGGAGCTGCTTCAATATATCTTTTAATTTACTTAGCAACATTCATAAAGTATTAAACTGCTTTGGAAACAAATACGTGCTATAAATTTCACACTGACAAACAGAATAGTAAAACCCTCCTACTAGCAAATATTTTCTTATTTCCACAATTGCAATGTCACACCTTCACGGAATGAACGAGATGGTGAGATTATCTATAGAACTAACCCACATATGTTGAACCATCCTTACACAATACCAATACACATGCTAAGAGAACATACATATAAAAAGACAGAACATCAGGTTATTGAAGTTATCGGACCAATTATTTTTTTGTAGTTCTGTCTTTTTGTGTGGAATTACAGCCTCAAATAACTCTGATTTATAGTATTTATGGCTGTGTTGCTGGGAGAGTCCCAAAGCCATTATATTCTGCATAGCATGTGGTGGATGCTTGCTCCCCTAAGAGTAATGCTAGCATCGCGTATAGATTCGGAAACAGGGCTACTACAGTTCATTCACTTGCATCCTCAATCTGATGTTACAATCATCAGAACAAATTAGTTAATGTCTCTGCTTAGAAGTCTGGTAATTTAGGTCAAAATACACTTTGCCAGAGTGCATACTTAAGGCTGATGATGAATTGAAATAAAACAGCATAATCTTTTCTGTCTTTATTGACTTCAATATTGTCACTTTGATTTACATCAAGTGAGAACCAGTTTCACCACGTTTCCCAGGTCTCAGCATTGAGATTTTACGGCAGTTTCTGGGGACACAAGTCTTAAACAGAGTTTTAAACCTTAAAATGAACTTTCTCGTACTTTCTGGACATTAGAGGTTCTCATTTGGCACAAAAAAAAAAATGCAGAATTTGCAAATGAAAATGCATCATATTACCCAGTTCCATACATTCCCACATGATCTGAGAACCAAACCTGATATTTTTCATCCCATCCATCTTTCCAGCAGGAGAGACTCTTCAGTTACATGATGCCTAACTTACAGCTAAGCAACAGTTGTCTGCAACCTATGTCCTGCGTGAAACTTGTGCAACTGCTCTGCTGCTTTCTGGCAACAGATGCATGGCAGGAAGGCAGTTCACTTCGATGACCAGAGTCAAGTTATTCTGCAGCTCTAACAATTACAAAACCATGTCTTCTTATGCGAAAAGACCAATTTGTTTAGAAAAACAGTAAGATAAGACAATTGCTGACCTCCCTCATGCTGTTTTTGCAAACGACTTTTCAACCTATATCCAGTCTTTACACAACTGAAGATTTGGTTGCTCTTCAGTGATTTATCCTGTTATTTCTCCAGGCCAGGGGAGTTATTTACTTCATTAGACATTAAAAGTTTGCCACATAATTCCTTTTAGCCAAGAATAATTTAAAGAAAGACTTATTACCTAAAATAATGCTATTCAAATATTAAATTTATGAATATTTCTTAGACTGTAGCTATGTTTTCTACAATAAGATACATCATAACATTATGTTAAAAGTTTTTAAATACTTGTCTTTTACCTGCTGCAATAGCTTTGCTTTGGGTTTATCTACCACTACTGACACAGCAAAAGTATTAGGAAACCTTTTACTTTTTACAACAGATTCCATATTTAAATCTTTTCAATTTTAAATCAATGCCTTATTTAAACTACATTAACTGTTAATTCAATTCATACCTTGAACTTATGCCAGTATTTAAGTGTACTACATTTTCAATACTAGAGGAAAAATCACTTTTTTCTTTGGTCGGAAATGTAGTCCTTGCAAAGAATCACTTCTAATGAAGCTGTACATTTTTCATTATTTATTTGGAGTAAGAAAAAAGTACAAGACATTTTAATTACTAAGTAAAATGCAGCCAAGTTTTAACAATTTGCTTAAAGGATATTTGCTACATAAACCTTTTTAAAAAATAATTTCTCAAAAGATGCTTTTCCTTTGCAGTGCTAGATCTAATCGTTAATCATCCCTATGTGAGCCATTCCACCCAAGTGTGCCTTCAGACTGCAAAACTGTTCAAACTATGTTTGTTAAAAACAAGGTGAACATTAGCATATCTCTCAGCAGCACTGTTTAACCTTAATAACTAAGCTGTTTATTGAACCTGAGATCACACTGTAGGGGTTTATCTGTACACTTGTTCCAATAAGATAAGATTCAACACCTGTGACAGTGCAATTTGAAATTTGTTTTTTTGCATTTCCCTTTCTCAAGCAAGGGCAAACTCTCTTCTGCTGCACAAACACAGAAATACGGCAGTTAGCAGCAGACTCTCAGTATATCACGTACTTTCTGAAGGAACACTTCCAAACCAGCACAATTCTCCCAACGGCGGAAATCCAGCTAGCCATTGTAAAAGACTATATGTAAAAGCCCCTGGGAATCCCACCTCCCACAAAACAAAAAATAGACAAAAAAGTGTGTAGCAACAGAACTGGAGGGCCTAGGGTGAGACTGATCTCACCTAAATCTAACTAATTGCCTCTTCTACAGCAGAATTCAGCAAATCCAAATTAGTCTTTTACAAGAAAATGAGACTAATTCCACATAAGGAGTGCCTGTTTTTCCATAGTGAGTGTAAAGAAGGTCACAGAGAGTCCTCTGGCCTTCAGGCCAAGAGACATAAGTTGGTACACTGCACGTCTCTAGATACTGGTTTCCTTTGAATCCCCTTGTTGTCTTGGTGGCCCTTATACATTACTGCTATTTGATGTGTGTGGGTTTTTTCACTTCAAACTGTATGATATAGCATTGAGGTGCAACCCATTAGAGTGACATTTTTATAGCATGCAACTGAGGATTAGTTTTGCAAGTGCCAGAAGGCAGCGTGAGGGCAGATGGGACATTACTGGCATTGCTGTGAGGCTCAGGAATTGCGTAGGCCTATGGAAAGCCAGGCCTGGTGCAGTCCTTTTCACGTCCCATATTGGGAATGGCCCCTCAGATGTCCTCCACAAACAACTCTTGGGCACTGTCCTCCAAAGAAAAGACTAGGTGATGTGTGTCAAAACCATACCAGGAATGTGCAGTAAGGATGAGCAACACTCCAGTTCTGAAGCCCAGCCTATGGCTATGCTTTATTAAGGAGTACAGATATAGCCAGTGACTAGGTCAAAAGAAGATACTTGTCTAATTCTGATGGCTCAATGAAAAAGTAGGAAGAAGTTAGAACTTCTCTAAGAAAGGAGCAGATATGGGACGCCTGAAGACAAAGAGCGAAATAAAAAGGCAGAGATATTTAGGAAAACATATGCAAAGCCAATAAATCAACTCACAACATTAATCAGACTCTCCAAATCAATTTATCTCTTCTATGGGAGTCTCACATGTGGAATACATAATAAAGATGGGTGCAACCAAGCCATTTACTTGAAAATGACACAGGGTCGGCCTGTGCACCATCACTAGCATTTATAATATTTTGAAATGCAGACAATGGTTTGGGTCAGACCTTATTATTTCTTACGCTTACTATGGCTGTCCTGTCCTCAGTCTTTATTGTTTGAAGTGGCTATTTAAGTAAGTGTCTGATACCAATGTTTTTCCTGCTTTTGATTCTGAAAAAAATGGAAAAAGATATGAGATTATAGACTTCTGTCCCTCTTTGGTTAAATGGAAATCCTAGTAGATGGGGCACCTTTTTTTAAGAAAAAGAAAAGTTGATCTGGTTTTGGTTTGTTTTGATTTTTTCTGGTTTACACAGTAATAAGAATCTTGCAGGTGGAACACAACTGACTGCATATTTTCAAATATGAAGACTCAAGACCCTAAATATATTAAAAGTCCAAAATATATGAAGAAATAATAAAATACAGAATATTTTTCATTTCAGTTTTCAGCACTGCTGACCTGCTTTCTTAGCAGTCCCCTTCTCTATCACCCTCAGTCATGGACCTGTGCACAGCAGGCTTACAGATGTTTTTGCATATAGATCCAAATAAAAATCAGAAAGTACAAATTCTCCAGACAAGAGCAGCTTAAAAACTTGGTTTTTAACAGGAAATATTGATGCTTTTGTGGTGTCCATGCAGTTAATTTCTTCAAAGATCGTGACACATAGAAAGCATGAGAAAGCTATGCACAAATTGCCACAGGTAAATATACAAACGTACACCTGGCAGAATTCACGGATGTGCATATGTATGCATGTGTTTACACATCTCTCTACCTATCTGTCTGTCTGCCTGTCATATATTCGTCCTCAGAGTCTCTAAACAAATTATCCGCTCAACTCTGTCCAATCTTATCTTAAATTCTATTTTTATTTATTAGTTTTATAGTGCTGATACTATGTTGGGTAGATCAATTTTTAGAAGCCTTTGTAGTGGCACTTCAAAGACATTTAATACTCTTCATGAAATGTTAACAATCACCTTTTACTATGTCCTTATACTTGAAGTCTTGGTTGCTAGTTTCAAAACAATGCACAGATAAATTCAAATCAACGCCGAAATGACAAAACAGAAATGGATCTAGAAGCCTCCCAAATGCCACTTCATATTGACTCAGCAGCAAGGGGGTATCCCATCTGATGTGCACAATCAAAGGCAGTGGACATGATATCTGCTACATAAAATGTCACATTCTGAGCATGCCAGCTTGATAAGCACACCTTTCACCTTTCAACAATTTGTTTATAAAGTAACCTTCAAAGCTGATCTAAGAAAAAAAATCTTCTATTTGATTTAACTGAGGATTACTTGTTCCATCATGTCTATCAAAAAAATTTTCATGGCTGTCAGTACAGCCACGCATTTGGGAGTACTCATTTGGGAACAATATTTGTGGGTATAAAAATTGATGGAAGTCAAATGACCTCCCAAAATTCATAGGGTAGTAACTCATTTTTGTAGTATTACCTAACAGAAAATGAAGCATTTGGCAATTGTCAGGACTGGAAAAGGAAATGGAACAAGTTTAGTCAAAGAAAAGATAAATGCTCCTTACATCATTATATGACTTATGATGGCATAACATGGTTTGGAACTGAGTTTAGCGCTACCCTGCTGGAAGTCACACCTGAGAACTTTATGCCTTTTGGCAATTTGGATCATTGTCACGCATGGTTTCAGTCCTTAAAAACAGCAGTAAAATAAATTTAGTTATGTCTATAATGCCATACACTATGGTGTGTGTATAGACAGAAGTTCCTGGTTTAGACACATGACAGCTCAGATACGCTGTTTGCGAAAGAACTTCATGGTGTATTTTAGTGTAAAGCAGAGGTCCCTAAAACTGAGATTTTACTGACATGTTTCCACTTAAATTACTTCTAATTAAACTTCAGAGTCAACTTTATTTTAAGCACCTTTGCATGTGCTTTCCTCAGTGGGAATATTTTTCTTCATCAGGATATGTATAAGTACTGTGCTTCCAGCGTGTATGTAAAAAGGTCATTTGTGAATATAAACTTTTAACTTCTTAAAATGTGTCCTTTCCACAAAGTTATTCCAGGTAGTTAATAAACACATTCTGAGAGTTAAGCTGCATATAAAAGATGAGTTCACGACTTTCCATCTATTCCATTAATCCTTAATTACTCAAAGTTTTCCCAGTCTCAGTGAGAGAAACATTTATATCTGAGGGAAATAATAATTTCTGTCCTTTCAAGTACACTCACTATATTCTGGAAGTTACAAAAATGTATTAAAAAAACCTGTGCTTAAGAATGAATAATTTTCCTGGATTACATTCTCATTACAGAATATTCAGAAACTCTTTTACCTTAAGCTTAACAGCAAACTGCTGCATGCTTTTGAATACATTTTCACAGACAAAAATACCTCAGCCTCAGCTATTAGAATATTAATAGCATAAGATTAACATTTTTGAATATAAATTTTAATAATAACAGGAAACTTTTTTTCCTAAACTTGACCTATTTTAACAAATAGTTCACGAAAAAACTAAGATCTACAACATAAAGAAAAATAATTGTGTAATGAATCTAAAAGGAATTTTAATTGTGTTGTACTGTGCATACAGCAGATGGACATAGTAAATTAATATTTATCTAACAAATAAACTCTTGAAAAATACATGTTTGTTTTTTTTAATTGTTGATGAGATACAAATCTGTTAGTGTGATTTACAAAGAAGTCTGTATCATTCAGGAGGGTGCTATCCAGGAGGTTCCTGCAATACGTGGATGGTAACTTCCTTCTCCAGGTGACAGAGGAGTAAATGAGCAGAGGTGCTATGCTGGACCTTGTTCTTACCAACAGGGAGGGGTTGTTGTGGAATGTGGAGCTCAAGAGCAGCCTTGGCTGCCATTGGACCTGTTGCAGCAAGTCCAGAGGGCCACGAAGGTGATCAGAGGGCTGGAGCACCTCTCCTATGAGGACAGGCTGAGAGAGTTGGCACTGTTCAGCCTGGAGAAGAGGAGGCTCCAGGGAGACCTTATAGTGACCTTCCAGTACCTAAAGGAGGCTTATAAAAAGGATTGTTAGAACCTGAACCACTGAGAATATTTAAAGGAAATACTAAAAATAAATAGTTTCCTCATCATAGATGACCTGTCTTTTTTTAAAAAAAATAAACATAGTCCAGTTTCAATGACAAATGCAATAGACAATAATGAAAGCTCATTGTCCCATATTCAGCGAACCACCCTGATTATATTTAGCTCTTCTGATGTCTAAAAAGCAGGTAAACACCGAATAATTTTTTTTACTGAAATTATGTGAGAAGTTATTCTGCTAATTAACATTTACCTGTAAATGTTTCACATCTAATGACAAGAAATCCTGTTATTTTGAGTTAGACCTCTCAGAAGTTTGGTTCAGACAAGCCCATGGTAACAAAAACAGGTTTATGGCAGTGTAGTTATAATTTCTCAATCTTATTTTCCCCAAGACAGAAATATTACTTTTTTTTTTAAAAAAAAAAAGTTTCTCTCTCACTCTATAAATATTTTGCTCCTGATGTGGACCTGGCCTTTGATAGCTCTAAGTTTTTTGTGTTTGTAGTGATCTTTCTATAAGTTTCTTCTGCCTTTTTCTCCACCTTGTGCCTTACAGTGAAGAGTAAATTGAAGACTTGGAGATTGTGCACTGGGTAAATTTGCAGAATATAAAGCAATGCGATATGAAGTCTTCTGTTATTTCTACAAAATGAAGGTAGAGAACAATGCATATAAATCTTCAGATATGACATCAAATTTCATTCCTCCTATATATAAAGGCTTATTTTAAACAAATCCAGCTCTCATAAAATTAAACACACCTTCCATTAAAATTAATAGAACACAAATGTCCTTCAGGCTTTTCTGAAAAAAACTCACCTTAGTCCACCAGTTTTACAGTTCCTAAACCACAATGAAACAATGGAAAAATAACATTCCTAAATAATACATCAGTCTAGCTGGAGAGACATTACAATTCCATAACACTGTAAGCTTTAAAAAAAAATTACTGTTTCTGTATGTAAAATGTATATTCATTCATATTAGTATAGTATTAATAAAAAATTCCCAGTGCAGTGATGGGCATCATGCACATGTATGTAGAAAGTACATATATATATACATTATATATAGTGAATTTCATAATTCCACTGGTAGATTATTATCACACATTACACTACAGTTCATAGCTGGAGTCTGCTCCCTGAACTGCATTTTTAGGTGTAATGAAGAAGATACATAAAGGGTTCCTTTCCAGCAAAAAAATTTCCTTGTGTCTACAGTTGATCTATAGCCTTGTAGCGCATGCTTGCACACAAAACTTATTTATTCAAGTGTTTTCCCTGCTCGTGGAAATCCAGACTGAAGTCCCATCATACTCAGCTGCAGAGCGGACG
The DNA here is from genome assembly GCF_036417535.1 of Chlamydotis macqueenii. NCBI lineage: Eukaryota > Metazoa > Chordata > Aves > Otidiformes > Otididae > Chlamydotis > Chlamydotis macqueenii. The sequence goes on from NC_141556.1 coordinate 161,447,599, forward strand.
CAGGGTCCCCCGGCAGCAGGCTTTGCACTTGTGCATGATATGTGCCAGGGAGCAGGAAAGGGTGCAAATGCCCCAAAGATGTGGCTGTACAGTCCTGGGGCTACAAGGGCAAATTGAATTGCAGGTCTTCCCTCTAGGGTCCAAGGTGTTTAACAGAAAAGTAAATCTGTGCTTTCAAATACATAATAAACCAAGAAGAGGATATATCTTCTCATAGTCCACCTTGATTCATAAGGAAGACAAAGGAAAGAATGAGTGCATCATGGCAACAATTTTCATGTTTATATGTAAAGGAGAAGGGAATAAATGACTTAAAACACAACCTGATGAAGATATTTGTAGCTAAAAACATTTTCCTGTTCATAGACAGAATAAACCTACTTTATCCTAACTTCTTATTTAAACTTTTTAAAATAAGGTCTTTTGTTCTTTACCAACCACACAGAGACTGCCAACATCTTCCTAAAACAGAAATAGTAAAGCATTTCAACTCAGGCACGATCGAAGTAGGAGGTAAAAAGCAAAGCTGGGGATTCAGCTATCTATCTTTCTTTATTATTCTTATTATAGTTAAAGTCCCCGTGGAAACTTAAAAATAAATCAATTAGTATAAAGTGATATACAGATTTATGCAAACTCCTTTTATATGACTTTAAATATTTATACATCTACTTGTGCTCTTGCACCTTGTTTAAGATTTTTTTAAGTGAAACAAAAAAAGCAGGAATTATACAAAGAACTTAATACCATCATTTGGTACTTTATTTATTGAGAGTTATTAATATAAGTGTGGAAGATATCACCACATTCCACATTTACTGCTGGTGTGCGAAAGCCTTTCTTCCTCTGTGGAAATGGGAAGAAAGAAACAGAAGAAGGGGAAAATAATATGGTAAATACAAAGTCATAAAAAACATAATTGTGAAGCAGGAAATTTTAGCAGTTTCTCACTCATATAAAAATATTTTCAGTTCATGTGCAGTTTCAGTAAATACATGCTAGGAAGGTCATGTACTGTTAAAGAATTCTTCTCATTTAAAACGACCAGCTTATTTAATAAATGCAACTTCTCTTTCAGTTTGCATTTACCTGCAAATAAAGTTCATCTTTTTAAGCTGATTTATCTATATGCATCATGTGCTTGCACATTTATGGAAAAAAAGAATGTCTGCCTACTAAATTCTGAACTTTTCTCTGTGGTATGCAATGAAAGTCTGCTGTTCTTTCTACTTGTTTGGTCATGAACATCACAAAAGATTGCTACAGTTCCCAGGCTGACCAGCAAAAGAGACAGAGAGAATAATTTAGGTAAATATCACACTTCTGGTGTGATATCTGCCAGAATTTACACACTTTTTTTTTTCTTTTCAGTTTTAAATTCAACTTCCTTGGGAGAACTTGAAAGAAAATGTACCTACACAGCTTATAGGTTGAAATAATCTTTACTTCTTCTTGTACCAAATGTTAATCTCCTGTTGCTTGCAACTTCTATTGTACCTTGTCCACAGTGTCCGACCAACTTTCTGTATTCTCCCTGTCTTTATCACTTCTCCCCTTCCATTTGCAGTTTTAATCCTTTCATATGTACATTTGTATGATCCCAGTGAGAAGTCTTATTCTTATTTTCTTTTTTAGCTTTATGAGGTCTTGCCCATTCTATTATTCTCTCTGATTTCTTCACAGAAGTTATTAAGTCTTTTTGGTCTCCTCTTTCTCCAGAATCTACATAATTAAGTTTGAGACAGTTAAACACCTCACATCTTCTTTAAATAGATTTCCTATCATTTCTCAACAGTGAACTTATCTGAAATCATGATCCCATTTTCTTAATCTCTTTAGCTTTCTTTGAGGTTCTACACATTTCTTTTTTTTTTTCCCTTGAATAACCTGAATAATTTTGTATCACCTTCAAACATGGAGATTTTTCTTCTAAACTACTAGTCAGACATCACTGAGACTAATTCTGAATTTTGTCCTTGACACCCTTCTGCTAACAGCCACTTATGAAGGACTTCATTGGAGTCTCTTTCAAAGTGAAAATGGATTATGCCATCAAATTTCACTTCATCCACCACTTTAATCTGTTAAAGGTCTTTAAACAAGAAATGAGAGAATGTTTGGTTTTGTTTTTTTTTTTTCTCCAGACACTACTGATAGCACTCCATAATATAATGTTTATCTTTTTCGTAATTTCACTCTCCTTTAGCATTTCAACTATTTAACTAGTGCTTAATTAAGATTCACTAATCTGTTCCCAGAAAAAAAAAATACAAGGTTCATATACAAAATCTTATGAAAGAAATCTTTTTTGACATAGCAAAGAGAAGACCTACATGCATACAAAACAGGAAAAAGAATACACTGAGACAGTCACCTCAGGAAGACGTTTATTTTGTGAGCTCATGCTTTGTTTAGTGAAATTTGAAGAATGGCAATAAATAAGACATTTCAGTCAGGACACTAAGCTAGGCATACGTACATATTCAGTAGCATAAGGATATAAGGCAATAGAGTAGCACCTGAGAATAATATTGCCTCAGCAATTAGAGCTAGGCAGCTACTGTCCAGGCATGTTTTAAGGAAAGTCTGTGCAGCCTTTCCCTCATTGTTTTCCTCCCAATTTCAAAAATATTTTTCTATACAATGGGTTTTAATTGTTAGTACTGAATATCAAAACAGTTTTGTGTTATTCAGATGCAATACATAGTGCTGTTGCTTAGCGCTGTACTTTAAAGAGTAGTATTAATAATCTGCTAAGACTTACTGGAGCTCTAATGTTACCTTTATGTAGTTAAAAAGAAGTGTATAATTTCACATGAATTTTGAAGCTTTTGTCAAAAGCTTTTGTTTTCATTCCCAGAGAGACTATTTTCTGTCTGGATATCTGGAGGCTGGTTCTGGTCCAGCTTACATAGGTAAAATGACTATGTCATCATAAATTAAGTTAATGAATCTGATGTAACTTCCATTGTTACCTTTCATAAGCAAATTAACACTATTAACAGCAAAATAGCAGGTGAAGGGGAAAATATCTAAAGGTTCTCTAAGGACGTAATCACATTTACATGATGACTTTTACAGATGTCTGTAAAACTGACACCTCAGTCCTACTGAAAGAAAAAGAACGATTCACTCTCTCATGCCTGCAACTAGGCCACATTTTCAGATTTTCAAAACCAAACTTCACCTTTCTGTCTATATGCATATCCATATATAGAGATGTATGTACACATTTGGGTTATGGGGTCTCTGTGATACACTTCAGGAAGTGACCCTTCCCTTAACTAAATGAGTCCTGAATGATTCAAGCCCATCCTGTGCTTTCTAAATTAGTCTGGATGCATCTTCAGGCTATATATAATTTGGATGTAATAGCTATTTAACAAGCCTTTGCAACATACTCAGCACACCATACGTAGTGCTTCTCTCACTGTGTGACACCAGCTCTCATCCAGGACTCAACAGAGGTCACTTTAATTTTAGGGTATGAAACATTGAAGCAGTATTTTTACAATTCTTTAAAAATTAATATTTCTATATGAAATGGACAAGCTAAATGGCTTCCTTGGTGCCTGTCAAGTTTTCAGTTCCATGGCAGGAAGCTGAAAGCGTGTTCTGTGTGCCGAAAGGCATGGCAACCTTCCCGTCTGTTGGAGCAATCCTTGGACCCGTCTGCCCAGAGCCCCTACTGACTCTTATCTGCTGACAGACACAGTTGGTCCACTCCAAAAGGGATTCCAGGAGTGATCCTGCATGCATGAAGTGTGTACAATCAGGAAGAACAGGTTTCTGGACTGAAAATTTGAATGATTCAAACTGACAGTGTAGGTGCAGCCTTTATTGGAGCAGCATAAATCCATAGCACTGGCATAACAGACTCCTTTCACCACATATCACTCCTGTCTGAGCTTGAAGGACGGCTATATCATGTAACTTCAATCAGAATTAAAAAAATGTGAAGTCCTCCTCAAAACTTCACTAGAATATGCATTATAAATACATATTTAGCTATCATTGTCCTGCTCTTTGCAGCAATTCCAAGATCTTCTCCTATGGAATCTATAAGGATAGACAGAATACTTGAAAATTAGCTAGCCCTGTTTTAAAAATATGGCATTATAAATATAATTACAACAATATTTGACATTTACCCATCTTATAAATGAGGGTTGATATTTAATTTCAAGCAATTTTTTTATTCTTTCACTTATGGTTATTCAAGGTACATCAATGTCCGCAGCACTCAGCTTTTTACACTTTTCTAAATGCTTCCTTCTCAGAAGCAGGATAATGATGAACTAGAACTGTAGTGTAATCATGAAAAGAAAAGAGGAATTCAGGCACCTGCTGTAGAAATACACAGCAATCACTCTGAGCAGCTAGGTAGTGCATATTAAGTAAAAGACAGGCAACTAAAATAAAATATTTTTAATATTTTTGAAATGTTGAAGTGTTTTCACAGCTTGTGTGTAAACTATTGATCCTGCACAGTGAAATATGTCTAAGAAGCAAAATGTAAGCTTAATTAAATTGTCCTGACAGTTTCTTTACCTTAGAAGCAGATATAGATTAGAAAGATATGTTTACATCTCCCATTTTGTCTTGATCTCCAACAGCTTTATGAGCATCTTGGAGCATGCACAAATTTTCGCACATCAAAGTAAAGGTACCATTTAAAAATCACCAGGAAAAAAAAAACTTTATTCAGGCAAAGAACAGAAAATGTGTTCTTCTAAAATTATTGACTAAAAAAAAAAAATCAATGCAATTAACTGGATTTAAGTGAATATAAAAGTATCAAAAGCAATTATAAGAAAATAGAGCACACAAAAATAGCCTGGAAGTCACTGAAAAATACAAAGATTATCAATGTATGAGAAAGCGAAATGCTCTAAAATCTGAAAAGATTTACCATAAAACTCTGGGACTACAAGAATGTAATTCTTTAACAAAAACTTTGAAAACCAAGAAAGAAATATTGTATTGCTTTGATTCTACTGAGACATAGCTTGCTTTTTTTTTTCTATACTCATATCATGGATCATAAATGACAGACTTTTGAAGACTTAAAAAGAAATGCTAAAGGAACAAAGAGAAATGAATCCTGCCAAAGGAGGAGGTCTGAAATACTTATTTTCCATTCAGTTAAAATCTGAAGAATATCCTTTCTAAAACCACACCTCTGGAATAAAATAACAAAGCTATCATTCAGAACAATTTACAAAAATTTTAAAGAATTTCAAAATGTCTTCCTGTGATTAAAGTTTAAATTAACTTTCCAATGAGTTGGCAATAAAAACTTTGGGTCCTTTTCATGTTAATTTGGCAAATATAAATCATCTAAGTAGTAAATGTCACTATTTCGTACAGCAACTGAATCTCTAACGTTCCAATGGTTAATTTATTTTCAAAAGAGCACAAACATGGATCCTCACCCAAGGATTTTGAATACCATAAAAACCTTTATGTTAGCATCTTCAGTTGCTCTATTCATTTTACTTTAGGGGATGATATAATATATATGCAATAATAATTTACAACAATAACAAGAAGAACTTGGATGGGTGGGTAGGGTTACAGAAAAGTTAATGGATTCTAGAAGATGCTTAACTTGATTTGAGTGAATCAAGAAGGATATGTGTCTGGTGGGGTCAGATCATTTGTCCTGCTCTATGCAACAGAACTGGCTGTTAAGTAGAGATACAGAAGGCAATGTTGTCATATTGACGGAGGACCTAGATGGCCTGGGAACAATGACATCTTCACATAGAATCATGGAATGGTTAGAGTTGGAAAGAACCTTCAAAGGTCATCTAGTCCAACCCCCCTGCAAGGAGCAAGGACATCCCTGACTAAATCAGGTTTCTCAGAGCCTCTTCCAACCCAGCCTTGAATGTCTCCAGGGATGGGGCATCCACCATCTCTCTGGGCAACTTGATCCGGTGTTCTACAACCCTCCGTGTAAAAAATTTTTTCCTAATTTCCAATCTAAATCTACCTCCCTCTATTTTAAAACCATGTCCTGGTTTTGGCAGGGATGGAGTTAATTTTTCCTCTCAGTAGCTGGTATGTTTTGGATTTTGTGTGTGAAGAATGTTCATAAACACCCTGATGATACCAGTTGTTGTGAATGAGACCAAGGACACCGTCCTGCTTTCCAAGTCTCGCTAATTTGCAGATGCAGGAAGCTGGGAGAAAGACAGACAGCATAATTGATCCAAACTGGCCAAAGAGAGTATTCCATGCCATAAACGTCATGCTCAGTATATAAGTGGGGGCAGGCGAGGGTGGGTATCTGCCTTCCTGGCATCCATCCTTCCTGCTTGTTTTTGCTGGCATCGTTCCCCCTACCTTGCTGGCTCCCTTTTGCTCCTTTGCTTGCTGCTTGGGTTTGTTTCCGTGATCGCTGCTCGGGACGGGCTGTATCGGTCATTGGGACATCGGGTGGTGACAAAACACATATTGTTCACTTTGTATATTTTTTAATATCCTTATATTCTGTTATTATTGTAGTTTTCCCTTTTATTTTAGTAAATTGTCTTCATCTCAACCCACGAGTTCTCCTTCCTTCCCAATTCTCTCCCCCATCCCCCTGGGGAGGGGGAGAGTGAGCGAGAAGCTGTGTGGTGATTTGGGCTAAACCATCACAGTCATTTTGGCGCCCAACGTGGGGCTCGAAGGGTTGAGGTAAGGACAGATCTGACTAGAGTGTGTTAAAGTTGTTACAAGTGCTCATTATTTTATTTGAATCCCTGGTCACAATGTTGTACTACGTGTTCACATGGTTGTGTTATGTCTCTCCTAAGTTGCATCACATATTTCCTTTGGTGCTGTTTATCACTTCTCGGAAATGGATGAGAATTCTCATTTTGATTTACTGGGCACTACTGGCTTATGATATGGTATCATCACTGGTCATTAAACTAATCTGGTCCTTGTTTTCGGCATTGCTGGCAACTCCGTACTTTGGATGCCATTTGGTAAGAATTATTAATAATCACACATTTTTCTTTTTCTCCCCGGAGATCTACCTTGAGGTTGGAGGGGCAGGGGTGGCATGGTATGTGGGAGAAGACAGGCAGGTACCTAGAAAACTTCTCACCTCCAATGGTCTGGAACTTCATTCCCGAACAACTACAGAATCCAGATGAAGTGATTGAATATTTGAAAGAAAAATGCCATAGCTATTCTAAAGAGGCAAAGCTTACCGCTTTGTGCTGGGCACTGGCTAGTATCTACCAAACACTGCTTAACGTGCAGCACCCTCAGGAAGAAGGGAGAAAAAAATCAACCGACCGATACCCTGGCTACTCCAGCCCCGGCTACTGGCACTGCAGCTACTCCAGCACCAGCTACCGGCCCTGCGGCTACTCCAGCCCCGGCTACCGGCCCTGCAGCTGCTCCAGCCCCAGCTACCGGCACTGTGGCTACACCAGCCCCGGCTACTGGCACTGCAGCTGCTCCAGCCCTGGCTACCGGCCCTGTGGCTACTCCAGCCCCAATGACAGGCACTGCGGCTACTCCAACTCTAGCTACTGGCACTGCAGCCGAATCAGAGAACCAACCTGTGTCAGTATCAGTCGCCCCTGTACAGAAGAAGAAATCTTGGAAGCGAAAGTCAGCTCGTTTAGTAAGGGATGAGGGAAAACCAGGACCATCACGAACAGAGGAAGAAGAAGAGGAACTCATGAGAGAGGAACTCATAAATGAGACTGAAACCACCCGATCCTTATCCCTGAATGAGTTGCGAGACATACGAAAAGATTTTGGCCGCCGTCCAGGCGAGCACTTTCTCACCTGGTTGCTTCGATGCTGGGATAAGGGGCCAGTAGCCTGGAATTAGAAGGTAAGGAAGCTAAACAGCTGGGATCCCTTTCTAGGGAAGCAGGCATTGACAAAGTAATTGGAAGAGGTGCACAAGCTCTCAGCCTCTGGAGGCGGCTCCTGTCAAGTATGAAGGAAAGATATCCCTTCAAGGAAGATATTACTTATCATCCAGGCAAGTGGACCACTATAGAGAGAGGTATCCAGTACCTAAGGGAATTAGCTGTGCTGGAAGCCATTTATAGTGACCTAGACAGCGAGGAGTCACCCCAAGATCCAGATGAAGTCCGGTGCACACGGCTCATGTGGCGGAAGTTTCTACGGAGTGTACCATCATCGTATGCCAATTCATTGGCAATTATGCTCTGGAAAGAGGGAGAGGGACCAACAATAGATGAATTGGCTACTCAGCTCCGGCAATATGAAGACACTCTCTCTTCTTCCCTCGTCTCAGCTGTGGAGAAACTGTCTCGGGAGGTCCAGCAGTTAAAAGAGGATAGGTCCTACTCCCCGCCCATACAGAGCAGTATTTCAGCTATTAGGAGTAAACGTTTCCCTGCTCAAGAGAGACGGTACACACGGCGAGGTATCCTGTGGTTTACCTTGCGTGACCAAGGAGAGGACATGAGAAAGTGGGATGGGAAACCTACCTCAGACCTAGAGGCACGGGTACGTGAGCTGCGGGGAAAGACATTTGCAAATAGAGGTTCTCCCCGGAAAACTGCTGCTCCGGTCTCCAGTGGACAGTTCCCCAGACGGAATAGAAGGGCTGATCTTACCTATGATCCTATGGAAGGGAATTCTGATTCATATTCACAGGAAGTGAGCGATGAATATTATGAACAGGATTAGAGGGGCCCTGCCTCCAGCCAGGCGGAGGAGAGGGACAACAGAGTTTATTGGACTGTATGGATTAAATGGCCTGGCACATCAGACCCACGAGAGTATAAGGCTCTAGTAGACACTGGTGCACAGTGTACCCTAATGCCACCAAGCTATAAAGGGGCAGAACCCATTTGTATTTCTGGAGTGACAGGAGGATCCCAAGAGCTGACTGTATTGGAGGCTGAAGTAAGTTTGACTGGAAATGAGTGGCAAAAGCACCCCATAGTGACTGGCCCAGATGCTCCATGCATTCTTGGTATAGATTACCTCAGGAGTGGGTATTTCAAAGACCCAAGAGGGTACCGGTGGGCTTTTGGTATAGCCACTGTGGAGACGGAGGAAAATAAACAGCTGGCCACCTTGCCCAAGCTCTCAAAGGACCCTTCTGTTGTGGGATTACTGAAGGTTGAGGAACAACAGGTACCAATTGCTACCACCACAGTGCACCGGCGGCAATACCGCACCAACCGAGACTCCACAATCCCCATCCTCAAGCTGATTCGTCGACTGGAGAGCCAGGGAGTGATCAGCAAGTCCCGCTCACCCTTTAACAGTCCCATATGGCCAGTGAGAAAATCTAACGGAGAATGGAGATTAACAGTGGACTATCGTGGCCTGAATGAGGTAACACCACCACTGAGTGCTGCCGTGCCGGACATGCTAGAACTTCAGTATGAACTGGAGTCAAAAGCAGCCAAGTGGTATGCCACCATCGATATTGCCAATGCGTTCTTCTCCATCCCTTTGGCACCAGAATGCAGGCCACAGTTTGCTTTCACTTGGAGGGGTGTCCAGTACACCTGGAATCGACTGCCCCAGGGGTGGAAACACAGCCCCACCATTTGCCATGGACTGATCCAGACTGTACTAGAAAAGGGTGGAGCTCCAGAGCACCTGCAATACATTGATGACATCATCGTATGGGGCAACACAGCAGCAGAAGTTTTTCAAAAAGGAGAGAAAATAATCCAAATCCTTCTGAAAGCCGGTTTTGCCATAAAACAAAGCAAAGTCAAGGGGCCTGCACAAGAGATCCAGTTTTTAGGAGTAAAATGGCAAGATGGACGTCGTCACATTCCAATGGATGTGGTCAACAAAATAACAGCTATGGCTCCACCAGCTAACAAAAAGGAAACACAGGCTTTCTTGGGCGTTGTGGGTTTCTGGAGAATGCATATTCCAAATTACAGTATGATTGTAAGCCCTCTCTATGAAGTGACTCGAAAGAGGAATGATTTTAAATGGGGCCCTGAACAACGACAAGCCTTTGAACAAATTAAACAGGAGATTGTTCATGCAGTAGCCCTTGGGCCAGTCCGGACAGGGCAAGATGTTAAAAACATCCTCTACACCGCAGCCGGGGAGAATGGCCCTACCTGGAGTCTTTGGCAGAGAACACCAGGGGAGACTCGAGGTCGACCCCTAGGCTTTTGGAGCCGGGGATATAGAGGATCTGAGGCCTGCTATACTCCAACTGAAAAAGAGATACTGGCAGCATACGAAGGAGTTCGAGCTGCTTCAGAAGTGATGGGTACTGAAGCACAGCTCCTCCTGGCACCCCGACTGCCAGTGCTGGGCTGGATGTTCAAAGGGAAGGTCCCCTCTACACATCATGCAACTGATGCCACATGGAGTAAATGGGTTGCACTGATCACACAGCGAGCCCGAATAGGAAACCCCAATCGCCCAGGAATCTTGGAAGTAATCACAGATTGGCCAGAAGGCAAAGATTTTGGAATGCCACCGGAGGAAGAGGTGACACGTGCTGAAGAAGCCCCACCATATAATAATTTACCAGAAGATGAGAAGAGATACGCCCTGTTCACTGATGGGTCCTGTTGTATTGTAGGAAAACATCGGAAGTGGAAAGCTGCTGTGTGGAGTCCTACACGACGAGTTGCAGAAGCTACTGATGGCCAAGGTGAATCGAGTCAGTTTGCAGAGGTGAAGGCCATCCAGTTGGCTTTGGACATCGCTGAACGGGAAAAATGGCCAAAACTCTATCTCTACACTGACTCATGGATGGTGGCAAATGCTCTGTGGGGGTGGTTAAAGCAGTGGAAGCAGAGCAACTGGCAGCGCAGAGGCAAGCCCATCTGGGCTGCTGCACTGTGGCAAGATATTGCTGCCCGGTTAGAGAATCTCATTGTAAAAGTACGTCACATAGATGCCCACATACCCAAGAGTCGAGCCACAGAAGAACACCAAAATAACCACAGGGTGGATCAGGCTGCTAAGATTAAAGTTTCCCAAGTGGACCTAGACTGGCAACACAGAAGTGAACTATTTTTAGCTCAGTGGGCTCATGACACCTCGGGCCATCAAGGTAGAGATGCAACATACAAATGGGCTCGTGATCGAGGGGTGGACTTGACCATGGATACCATTGCACAGGTTATCCATGAATGTGAAACATGTGCTGCAATTAAGCAGGCCAAGCGGTTAAAGCCTCTTTGGTATGGGGAACGATGGCTGAAGTATAAGTATGGAGAGGCCTGGCAAATTGATTACATCACACTCCCACAAACCCGTCAAGGTAAGCGCCATGTGCTTACAATGGTGGAAGCCACCACTGGCTGGCTAGAGACCTATCCTGTACCCCATGCCACTGCCCGAAACACCATCTTGGGCCTTGAGAAGCAAGTTCTCTGGCGACATGGTACTCCAGAAAGAATTGAGTCAGACAACGGGACTCATTTCCGAAACAATCTCATAGATACCTGGGCCAAAGAGCACGGCATTGAGTGGGTATATCACATCCCCTATCACGCACCAGCCTCTGGAAAGATTGAACGGTACAATGGACTGCTGAAAACTACACTGAAAGCAATGGGTGGTGGGACCTTCAAAAATTGGGATAAACATTTAGGAAAAGCTACCTGGTTAGTTAACACTCGGGGATCCACCAATCGAGCTGGCCCTGCCCAGTCAGAACTGTTACATATTGTAGAGGGTGATAAAGTCCCTGTAGTGCATCTAAGGAATATGTTAGGAAAGACGGTCTGGGTTATTCCTCCCCTGGGCAAAGGCAAACCCACCCGAGGGATTGCTTTTGCTCAGGGACCTGGATGTACTTGGTGGGTGATGCGGGAGGATGGGGAAGTCCGATGTGTACCTCAAGGAGATCTGATTTTAGGTGAGAACAGCCAATAATTTGAACTGTATATAATCATTTCCATAGTTCTTATATGTCATATCAAAGGTATTGCAGCAAGAACACCCTGATCAGTGAAGAATGAGTTTCAATAAAACCAAGAGAGATGCAACGATGATGGAACAGGAACTGGCGCCCAACAATTCCCTCAAGATCAACATCTTCAATTTGCAGACCATGGACATGATACACCAGCCATGCCAGATGTACCAACTGCGAGTTCCAGATGCAGCATGCAACAGTCCCATGCTACATACCATCTCTCTTGTCCTGAAAGACTGTATGACATATGGAACCCAAAGTCATGGACTAAATGAACTCAACAGACTTTGGAGGGATAGCCCATAGATTGAAGGAGTTACATCTGTGTGTGTGTATATGTATACGCATGACGTAGATGGTATGGAATAAGGGGTGGATACTGTCCTGGTTTTGGCAGGGATGGAGTTAATTTTTCCTCTCAGTAGCTGGTATGTTTTGGATTTTGTGTGTGAAGAATGTTCATAAACACCCTGATGATACCAGTTGTTGTGAATGAGACCAAGGACACCGTCCTGCTTTCCAAGTCTCGCTAATTTGCAGATGCAGGAAGCTGGGAGAAAGACAGACAGCATAATTGATCCAAACTGGCCAAAGAGAGTATTCCATGCCATAAACGTCATGCTCAGTATATAAGTGGGGGCAGGCGAGGGTGGGTATCTGCCTTCCTGGCATCCATCCTTCCTGCTTGTTTTTGCTGGCATCGTTCCCCCTACCTTGCTGGCTCCCTTTTGCTCCTTTGCTTGCTGCTCGGGTTTGTTTCCGTGATCGCTGCTCGGGACGGGCTGTATCGGTCATTGGGACATCGGGTGGTGAGAAAACACATATTGTTCACTTTGTATATTTTTTAATATCCTTATATTCTGTTATTATTGTAGTTTTCCCTTTTATTTTAGTAAATTGTCTTCATCTCAACCCACGAGTTCTCCTTCCTTCCCAATTCTCTCCCCCATCCCCCTGGGGAGGGGGAGAGTGAGCGAGAAGCTGTGTGGTGATTTGGGCTAAACCATCACAAACCATTACCCCTCATCCTGTCACAACAGGCCCTACTGAACAGTCTCTCCCCATCTTTCTTGTAGGCCCCCTTGAGGTACTGGAAGACCGCTAATAAGATCTCCCTGGAGCCTTCTCTTCTCCAGGCTGAACCGCCCCAACTCTCTCAGCCTGTCCTCATAGGAAAGGTGCTCCAGCCCTCTTACCACCTTTGTGGCCCTCCTCTGGACCCTCTCCAACTGGTCCATGTCCTTCTTGTGTTAGGGGCTCCAGAATTGGACACAGTGTTGTCCAGTCTCTGTAATGGAAACAATTTTATGTTCCTCTTTGAATATTAGGTGTGATCTCACTTGACTCACTTTGTAAGTTATATTGATTTAATCAGTTCCAAAGTTCCCAATAAGTATACGGACACAAGAAGTATTTTGTAAATGTAATATCTCCCAGTGGACATGAAGAAAACATGGACGAGTCGTATTCAGGACGCCCTATAGGCTCCATTATGTAGGATCTCACTCCTGTTCAAGTAAAGGTTCAAAGCCACCTAGAAATCCTATGGTAGTACCCATTTATAATTTTTATTTTGTGATCAGGCTGGAATCTCAGTGATTCGTCTTTCATGGCCCTCAAGTACTCTGAAACAATGACTGAGTGGCTTTCATTCCTACGGCATGCCAAAACCAGGACGCAGAGAAAGTCTGGATGGTTACAGGTAAGGGTCACTGACTAGAGCTAGATGGTCACACCAGTGGTGATCATGTCAATAAACCTGTTTCTTTCTGGCTTGGACCCTATTCTGACTTCAGATCACCCAAGGTACTTCCAGAGTATATGTTCAAAGGAAAGACAGATATTGAAAACAAGTCTGCCATTGCCCTTTCAAATTTTGTTGATGTATTTTTTTTCCCCCAGACTTACATCTACTGCAAGTCTTTACAATAGCCTGAGATCCCAGTTCCTGGCATGTCAGAGTTTCCTGGCTCCTAAATATAATCACTTTAAGCTGAGCATGTTCTTACCTGAGCTATAGCAGTTTGTGAATGTCATAGGAATGAAAAATTCAGTGTGGTTAAAAAGTGGTATTATTTTTAGAAATATGTTCCTATTGGTTTTCTGACATAGAGTCACTGAAAACTGTAATTTGAGAATTGATGGTCAACTTTTTGTTCCAAACTTGTAACTCAGCAAGTTGTGCCTGTCTCTCTTTTTATATTATACATGTACACATATGAGCCTGTCTTGCAGTAAGTTAAATAGTTAACATGACTATTTCAAGAGAAAAACACTATATTGCATTGATTTTTCTGACACATGGCATATTTGGTTTTCAGACTTCATTTTCATGTTGAGATATGATATTAAAATAATGTAGGGCTGATACCAAACTGAAATTCTCACACCCTGTACCTAATGGGGATCAGGAAAAATACCAGTGTCTTCCTGAATCTGCTTCAGCAGCTGTCTACTCAGCAGGAGGAACAAGCTTCCACATTCCAGCAACTGCTAATTACCACTGATGCACAGCCGTTCCATACTGCACCAGCAGGTCTTTTCAGGAAAATGCGGGAATAGCTGCGGAGAGTACCCAAGTGGGTGTTATCTCTGCCTTTGGGTAAGTATTGTACGTCCACGGAGTCTCAGCTGAGGACATATCTTTTGCTCTTTTGCTGAAATTCAGGAGCTTTACCTAGTATGGATAACAGGGTTTGCCTTTAGATTTCTACTTGATATTTTAGGAGTATGTCATCCGATCTCTTCATGGCTTTATAGTTCTTTTTAATACAAATGTATTTTTTCACTCCTCTAAACCCTATATTGAGGTTTAATGTTTAGTACTTTATATTTAATATATTTACTAGCAGCCACATGCTTTGGTAGAAAACCACCTTCTACAATCTGGAGTGACAGACTATCAGTGTGTAAAAGTCCATTCTGCACCGTCTTTCTTTTCAAACTGATCCAACATGAAGCAGTCAAAAGTTATTTAGCAATTGACATTGACATAACTTTGCCACAAGCAACCAAAGCAATTACGGGGCCTGGGTTGGGTGCAGCTGAAACACCTTGATAAGAAAGCAATGAAAAATGACATATCACACAAACAGAATGGTTTCATCAGCGCAACACTAAATCAACATGTATGTTTCTGGCACTCCCCGTTCTTTCGATAATAGAATAATCAAACAGAGAGGAGGACTGATATCTCCAGTTTTTCCTGACAGGCTGGAAATGAACTAAAATAAAGCATGTTTCCGCACTGTCATTTGATTGTATTTTAACCAAGATGGTTTCAATTTAGTGCTCCATAAACCACTTCTGGCTTGCCTGTGGTTGTTATAATAAGATAGTATCTTTGTTGGATTTTTCCTTCATTCCCTAAAAAATATCAGTATTTACTATAACCGTTGAAATCAGGTATGATATCTCAACAATGTCAAAAGAACAAATAACATTTGGAAAATAGGTTACCTGATGTTCTGGTGCCTTGTGCAGGCAGTATGTCTGACGAGAGGTAAGAGTTAATGACAGGAACAAAATACTCTGGCAACTGAGGAGAAAAGGTATCTCTATACCACAGAATTAGCACTTTCCCCCTTCCTATTGAAAGAATGAGATTAATCCACAAGAAAGTATTTATTTCTGGGACATTTCAGTTTACAGAAAAATTTGGTATTTGTTAATTTATTTCTCTTTCCAAGGTTAATGACAAGTATTTTAGATGAGTAAGCTGATTTTATATTTCTCAGAAGAAACCTAGCATTTGTAATATTTCACTGTAATTTTCCTTTCCTTTTTACTTACAAGTCCCTTTGATAACATGTCTGAATGACATGTCTTCTTACCCCTCAAATGCTACCGCATATGAGAATTACAGGAGTTTTTGTGAAGCAGTAAGGTATTTTATTCCAACACAAAAGGCAAGCCTTACTTCTTTCAATATTTCCATCTCTAGCCAGGCAAAAAGATCTTCCTATTTATGCATTTCTATTACTGTATCATTATACAATGATATATCAGCTGCAATAAATAATGAAAACCCTATATTCAAGGAGGTTTCCAAAGCTGTGAGTAGTAGAAGCAATGCAGCATGGCCCTTGCAAAGTCGTCCTTCCAAGCTGCAAGGATAGAGCCTTGGAGCTCTAAATAGAGGAAATGGAGAAAAATCTAAATAAGTCTACAGAATCTGTATACTGAAGACAAGCACTTAAAGAGAGAGTGCAAGTGAAGACCAAAGTAAAGTCATTTTATTAAGAAAAGTGAAAATTTTCCATTTGATCCAAAGTCTTAATAGTGCTACCACACAAATCTTCAAGAAAGAATCCAGAAAATATAGCAATATATTCTGATATTACAAATTTCTTCATAATAATATTTTTAATTTTTTTTTCTTTTGAAATCAAGTGTGCCAATATTGTTGGTATTGCAATAGAGAAGTACATAATAAACACTCCACATGTTCTGATAGTTACCTCTAACAAGGTGTTTTCCTGCTTATTGAGTTATGCTGCTATACAAAATGAGAAAACCTCCAACCCTCTTAAAAGGAGAGTAATACTTCAAATTCAAGAACGTAAGGCTTAGAAAGTGCTATATATAAAGCTGAATAAAACTTTTAAAAGACTAATAACTGTTTTTAGTAGAAACCAAATGGTTGATGTCTCACAGCTACTCAGCCTACAGAAAACACTGATTGTAATAGGAAGCTTTAGCATCAGTGTTAACTCTGTATACAATAAAAGCAGCCAGCAACCCTATAATTCCTAGTACTCAGTTTATTTATATATAACCTCTTTATATTTACCTCTCTGTACATAAGCAGCTATTGATTTCTGCTGAAGATTCACTGAACTGACATGCCCATTGCTTGGGCACTAAACAATATAAATATTACATCTTGAGATTGGACAAGAGTAAGAGACAATTTCTGTCACTGTTTATTACATTATCAGTTACGACGGAAGGACTTTTTCCTTTTTTAAAGTGCTCTTGCCTCACTGCATCAATGTGGTGTACAGGATTTATGAAAAAGAGGGTTAAAAGGGGGGCTGAGAGAATACCTGACATCTGAGATGAAAATAATTTCAGCTATCATTTATTCCAGAGGATTCTTTTATTATCATTATTATGATCTTTCCCTTTTATGCAATGATTATGGTAACATGCCATAGTTAAAGTTCAGTCGTCTGAGATTTACAGTCACCACAAAGACAGCTTGTTTATATTTTCAGTGTTAATGACTTCGCCAGTATGTTGAGCACGGTTTAAAATGCCCATTTACGCTTTATCTACCAAAAAAATTCTCGTGACAGACAATAATACAAGATATCAAGATATTTAGATTCAAGAGTACAAAATCATTACTGGACTGTATATTGAAGAGCAATGTAGATTTCCTTCATAGAAAAAGATCCCAGGGAATGATGATAACTAGACTCAGCACAACAAAAGTAGCTCACAGCAAGACGTAGCTAGATATTTCTAAGCTTGAAAAGGGCACAGAACAGGAGAAAGAAAGAACATGGATTCCATCCTATGATGGAGGAGCAGAGGAAACTCTCTAATATCAACAATAGCTTCAAGGGGTAGCCCAGGGTCTATTCTGGCTAATTTATAACCTTGACTGCTATGGGTCTGATCACTTTGCTCTTGGCACAATTTTTGTGGCAGCCCAACTCGGTTTTGGAGAGAAAAGTGACAATATATCTGAAAATTAGTCTGGACCTGACTCCTACTGATCTGAGTGGCCCTTAGTCACCTGAATTCTTCTCTGGGCATGCCATTTCCAACATATGGGGAGAAGTAAGCTAGTCACTTAAAACTGAACTGGTAACCTAAACTCTCCTCATAGTCTCTGAAGACAAACAGATTGATCTAAAAGGCAAATAATTTATTCTAAAATAAGAGTCCAAAAGATGGAAGTCTTTTAGAGATGCCTACTGTAAAACTTACAGTCATTAGCTGAAGTTCAGACATCAAACTTTTAGGTGTCTGTTAGGGTTGATGACTGCTACTGTTAGGCCTAGGCAATACCCTTAAATACTCCCTACACGCTGGCTGCCTCACCCTCTACCATCCTTATGCAGGACATTTCTTTACAGGACAGTTTATATTTGTGTATACTTATATATTTATATAAGGACCAGAAACAGATGTTTGGCACTGAAACTGTAGATCTCAGATTTTCTTCCAAAACCTCATTCTCCCACAAATCTGGAAGAATACCTTCAAGTCAGATAATTCTGCATACTGGAAAAATGATCAGTACATTCATAAACACTATTAGGTAATTTGGGAAGAGTCTTCCTTGTTCTCTTCTGATAAAAATATGCTGTTATTTATAAAGATGATCCCCTGAATCAAGTACTTCAAGACTAGAAAGGTATGTGAGAGATAAAAAAAAATGGGCTAAATAGTAGGAAGTGGCCTAGTGCTAGGTTGCTTTAGTATAGCCAGAAATCTCTCTTACTAACAAAGAAGCCATCCTTTGGTCCAGACACTTAGAAGATAAATAGAAAAATTACACAGTCCATTACCACACATTTGTATAACAATTCCTTTAATTTTCTTGTCCATTATTACTTCTTAGTGCTATTATTAATATTATCATTGTAGGCACTCAGATTCACCCAAGCTGACCCACTGGAATTGTTTGAATGCAATACCACATTGACAGAATGTAGTACAGTCATTTTGCTTGGAAACTTCTTAATACAATTTGAAGAAAACCTACCATATATTTTAAGAAAATGTTAAAAGTATTTATAATATTCATAAGCACTTTGACAAATATAAAGGAGATTATTACCATTATAGAGTTAATTAGGTATTTTAATGCCTACACTGATTATTCATTATCATGGATAATATTTCCAGGGAAACTTAGATTCTTATACTATGTGCTAAGAGAGTATTTATTTTGGTCATTTAGCACGGAATTTCTGACTTAAGATATCTGCAATATAGTTTATATCTGTGCTAGTCACTGTAGAACTCTTGTATAGTTGATGGGGAGAAACAAGCACTGTAATCCTATAGTCAGATTTAGAAATCTATTTTAGGATGCAGTGCATCACACTCTAGAAGTTCTGTTGTTCTCCACTGATTGTAAGTGGAAGTAAGTATGATTAACTCAGATGAAGACATCTATATTTTAGATATCTGTGTTCAGTTACAGGAATTCACCGACAAATCGTGCGCATACACATTTACACATCTGGATATTATTCTAGAGAACTGTATAAATCAACCAAAAACATTTCACGTCTTATTTAATGAACAGAGGGAGCTCTTGTTACTTTTCTTAAAGCGATATTTCATCATGCATTGATACCTTAATCTATGACAAACATATTTGTGAGCACTCAGTTGATACAGTTTTCTTTAGCATATCTGTATTTTTCAATGGAGCATGGTACAGAAGCATGCAAAACATCCCTAAAGGAGCCAGATTATATAAAGTTGGAGCTGCACCAGGCCGAAAAACCACCTGAGGTCCCAAAAGCACTCTAAATTCATTACGTCCTAATTAACTTTGCTGCCTAGAAGGAGTTTTGATGAGTTCAGATTCAGTTCTACACCAGCACAACTATATTGCTTCCAGTTGTGGAATGAGTTAAATCAGAGCTACTTCGCAGCTTCCGGCTCCGCGTTTAATTCCATGGCAGAAAAAAGCTTAGTGTCAAGCGTAGCAAAACAGCCCACTGCACCGAAACCTAGCAACAGACAAATATTTCAGATGATACAGTCTGTGTTCATCAAACCTTTCTAGGGTCTTAAACTAAAGATTTGCATATGGTAGTCCTATACTTTTATTTCTCCCATATTTATTTCATCTTAGAAATGACTGAGAGAACACAGTTTCAACTGGAAGTTCTTCAGCTAGAAAATTCATATTGCTGTGAGTCAAGATCTATCTGAAGGAAGTTAACTGAAAGGGAGAAGAAATGATTCCTCTGTTATTATGAAGCCATCAACTGGTATGATTCTAGTATAGGTCTAGAAAACTTAGCTGTAGCCAGATGGAGGATAAAGGGTCAGATAGGATGGTGCCACAGAAGGGGGAAAGGGCATTGTTTGAATAAGAGGAAAGGGAGTAGCAACTCTGCTTTGCTCTTCACTTTGTTATAAAGGTATGTATGCACTCTGCATCTATACGGATACAACATCCACAAGCCAGTCATTACTGTGCTAAGCCTGACTTATCTCTTATTCATGCAGATAATAACTTTTTCTCACCAGGACACATACTCATGCTCATGTCTATCACAACCCAAAAGCATGGGAGGAAAGAAACTATGAGATTCCCCTCAGTAAATGAAAAGCTAAACTCTGTAAACAGTAATAAAATGAAAGTTATTGCTATAATGAGACCTTTTGAAAGGAATAGTTTCAGTTCAAACTGCTTATACAGACTTATATAGAATTCTTTGTCTTTTCAGAGAATATTTTCATGATTTACAGTAGATCTGTATCTAACTTGCATGTTCTATTGTATTTTGACAAAAACATTGAAGTTTTCTTTATATTATACAATTCCAAATTTAATTCGAACTGAGCAATCTGTATAAGCAGATTTACAGAGAGACCTGAGCTCTTAAAACCTACTGTAAAGTCTATACATTAGAGCAATTAGGAAGACTTTTCTCAGAATAAGCAACAAAATAATTTTGACAAGTAGAAACGAATTAAAATTCATAAACTCATGCTTTTATATTTTATTAAAAAGACTTTTCTTCCAAATGTCATTACATTCAACAAACACCCTACTTAGCCTAGAAATATTTGCAGAAGGATTGTATAATTGAGGCCTGCATGAACTTCAGTATAAGACTGTTTAAAGGCTTCAATTACTTGTAGCATATTTTCTGATCTCTTTTGAAAACTTCATTACATTTATTAGATATTTTCCTATACTTTAAGTTATTGCACATACAGTTGCTTTGACAGTCGCTCTACCCAGAGTGACTTTGTACATCATCTCAAGACAAAAAGAAGCCCAGAAGACTTCCAGGAGACTCTATTTTGGAAAAATAGATTGAGTTCTAAAATTGCATGTTTTATCAAATAAAGAAACATCTTTATTTGCAGAAAGGCCAGGGAAACCTTGTCTCCCTTCTTACCTCTGAGAAGTTTTAGATCAGAAAAAGGGAAACTCTTAGCTCAGAAAAGTGATTTGTCCCCTTCTCTCTCTTTGTGATGATTCTGTTTGTATTCTCAGTAGCTAAACGCCTTATGATTGATGGTCCAACTTCAAATTCCCTTTGACTTTTTTTTTCTTATTGGAATTTCACAACAGTGCATCATGATTTAAATATTTATTTATCTATAGTAGAGTTACAAATGAAAGCCACACAAATGAAACCAGGTATAAAGTGAAAGTGAGTCGCATAAAAATATATTTTTTTTAATCAAAGGAATTTGATAATCATTAAAAAACCCCTCCATTGTACAAAAACTTCACTAGATGTGAACTCTTCTTTCAAGAATCATACCGTTTTCTATAACACAAGTTGGATAACAAGTTATTAGGTCAGGGCCATGTTATCTACTGTTACGAAAATGTTTGAGGCAGAGACAAAAGCAAAAGGGATTTGCTACATCTCCTCAAATCTTATCTGTCCAAGATGTAGGCCTGTGTGTAGGTTTGTCATGTATGTTACCCATCTCTTGCCATTGATTTTAGAAGTATTTCCAGGGATCATTTCTCCTATTATCAAGTAGATGAGTCACTCTCTTGATTATAAAGGCAGCACACAGGCTTCCAATGCCATATGAGAAGCCCTGTTGTACCCAGAATAGTCACATAGGACTAGTAGATATGATGCAAGATCTATAAAAACACCACAGAGAAATATCTAGTGTGAAAGGCAGTATCAGAGGACAGATCATGTGGCATTGGATCTTGTGGTTTGGCAACAGAATTGACCATAGATTTTAATGAACTATGACAAAATTTAAAGATTTAATTCAAATGTTTGCATTTATTTTTAGACACCCCCATCCAGTCCAGGGTAGTGATTCATTGTAAGACTGCAGAAGCTGTTTTTCAGGATTTTAGAAGCAGGCTGCATTGTCATAGAGGTGCATACATAGCTGCCTTCCATTAGAGCACTGAAGCTCTATCAGTATGCTTTGCCTCTAAAAAGCAGTGTATCAATATCACGTGATACAACTCACAGAACATATATCAAGGCTGACTGGACTTCTTCCATTTATCAGGACAGATTTTAAATGATCCTTGAATAAGAAAAAAAAATAATCCCCAAATGTACTAATGTACAACATATTTTTATATGCGTTTTGAAGTAAGGTGAAGTCTGATGAAAAACATATATTTTGGACTTTTTTTTTTATGTCATGTTTCAACAAAACTCAAGGCTTTAATTTGCAGACATGGAATTTAATTTTGAAGGCATAGAATTTCTGCTGGGTTTATGAACAATCTGGTATTGTGATAACAAACTTCTAATATATGGCTTCATTCAGAATTGTTATCACCATTTATGTAAAACAATATATTTCATATACATTTAAAGTCAGTCTCCTGAAAGCAGGGTGGGCTATGATTCAATGTGAACAACAAATTATAGTATTCAAGAATAACAATGAAGTGAATATTCACAAAATAGGAGTTGCTCTGTATTAGCAAAGCATATAACGACAACATATACAGCTCCTATAATTTTTCAATCTACAGTGTAACTGGATATAACACGAAAGGTCAAATACATAGTCATTTACTCTCCTTAACAAGAATGACATAGTAGCTGCAAGGTCTCATCAACCTAAATGCCCATGACATGTCCGTTTGAGTCCTGGCAGTATAAAGGCAAATGCTGATTAAATTAAAAGCCTACTGTTATTTAGAGCACATGCTTTTAATCTGAATAAAGAGGTCATACAGAACTGTCCCAAAACATACTTAGTGATGTAGTAATCATCTATACATCATCATCTCCTTATCGTAGTCAACATCTGTCTCTTGTATTCCCTTCTTTGTAAACTGAAAAACACCACACCTGTTTCTCCCTCCAAAATTTTTAAAAAAACAAACAACCACCTCCTCCAGCAAACCACCTTCACAAAGACCTGCAGCATGGTTCTTGTATAATATCTGTACTATTTCAAACAGGTTCAGAAAGCACACAGTTCTGTAGGGATGGTTTTATGTAACCAGATTAGTGGACCATATACCGTACCTTTTAATAAAAATGAATCCCACAGTGCCTACTTTGAATACCTGCTTCCTGTTTTAGAGAACACACCATTCAGTTACAGACCATTGAAAATATAATATCAGAAAATAAAATCTGATTCTCACTTTTTTAAGAAATTCAAAACTCAATTTAGTCCTTATTTTCATAAGGCAGCCACTTTTCTTGTGGCTGTGAAACATTTTATGCTCAAACTTATCTCTGCAACTTAATTATAAACCCTTCTGGATAATGTTTCATTTTGATACTCCATGATGATCATGAGTTCTAGCACAGCTACTGGAAAAGTCTGTCAATAGAACAGATCTTGTAATTCCTTAAGATTCTGTATTATTTTTCACACTGGAGAAAAAGTCTGGGCTGCTGAATGACACTGGTTCACATTTCAGCTGGCTTAATTAGCAAAAGCATCCCAAAAGAATGAAATTGTATCCAACAAGGAATGTCTTATTTCAGTCAAAAACATTCAAGGGGCTGAAATATCTAAATCAGAAATACTTTTTCTTAATACTATTAAAAGTTCTTTCCATTTTAGAATCTTTTCACAAACAAATCTTTAAACTTAGACTGTATGCTCACTTCCTACATTGGCTGAAAGCAAAACAGCAATACATATTTTAAGGCTTTAATAATTTCCAGACCACTTAGTGTACCAATTAGCATATTAATGCAATGGTTCATTGGTCTTATCCAAGAAGTTAAACTTCTAAATGACTAAACAAAAAGCTTTTATTGCATGACTATGTGAAGACTGGTATTACTTGCAAAGGAACAGGGAGAGGAGAGGAAAAAAATACAACCCCTATATTTGATAAATTGTTCAGACAAATAATTTCAAAGGTCTCTTGTCTTTCTGTAATTAGTCTAGCAATTAAAACTTGATCTATATCCTGAAAATTATATTTGACTTCATAATTATATTTTAAATTGCTAGCATGCTATTCAGAAGCATCAAGTAGTCGACAAGGAGGGGTGCCATACTCGACCTTGTGCTCACCAACAGGGAGGGACTGGAGGCAGATATGAAACTGAAGGACAGCCTTGGCTGCAGCGACCACGACACGGTGGAGTTCAAGATCCACGGGGCAGCGAGGAAACTACACAGCAAGCTCTCTGCCCTAGACTTCAAGAAGGCAGACTTTGGCCACTTCAGGGACCAGATGGGCAAAGTGCCATGGGAGGCGGCCCTGGAGGGAAGAGGGGCCCAGGAAAGTTGGTCCACATTCAAGGAGCACCTCCTCCAAGCTCAGCAGAGGTGCATCCCGATGAACAACAAGTTGGGCAAAAAGGCCAGGAGGCCCACGTGGATGAGCAACGAGCTCCTGGACCAACTGAAAGTGAAGAGGAAAGCCTACAGAGGGTGGAAGTGGGGACAGGTAGCCTGGGAGGACTACAAAGAGGCTGTGTGAGTGGCCAGGGATCAGGTGAGGAAGGCTAAAGCCCTGACGGAATTGAATCTGGCCAGGGATATAAAAAGCAACAAGAAAAGCTTCTATAGGTATGTAGGGGACAAAAGAAAGTCCAAGGAAAATGTAGGCCCCCTCCGGAAGGTAACGGGTGTCCTGGTTACCTGGGACATGGAGAAGGCTGAGGTACTCAATGACTTTTTTGCCTCAGTCTTTACCGATAAGGGCTCTTGTCTCACCACCCAAGCTGTGGAAGGCATAAGCAGGGACTGCGAGGATGAAGAATGGCCCACTGTACTTGAAGAGCAGGTTTGGGAACATCTGAGGAACCTAAAGGTGCACAAGTCCATGGTACCTGATGAGATCCATCCATGGGTCCTCAAGGAACTGGCGGATGAAGTTGCCAAGCCACTGGCCATTGTATTTGAGAAGTCGTGGCGGTCTGGTGACGTCCCTGATGACTGGAAGAAAGGGAACATAACCCCAATTTTTAAAAAGAGGAACAAGGAGGACCCGGGCAACTACAGGCCGGTCAGCCTCACCTCTGTGCCTGGCAAGGTCATGGAGCAGATTCTCCTGGAAACCATGCTAAGGCACATGGAGAGCAAGGAGGTGGTTGGTGACAGCCAACATGGCTTCACCAAGGGCAGATTGTGCCTGACCAACTTGGTGGCCTTCTATGATGGGGTGACAGCATCGGTGGACAAGGGACGAGCAACTGACATCATCTACCTGGACTTGTGCAAAGCTTTTGACACTGTCCCGCACGACATCCTTCTCTCCAAACTAGAGAGGCATGGGTTTGATGGATGGACCACTTGGTGGATAAGGAGTTGTTGGCTGGATGGCCGCACTCAGAGAGTGGTGGTGGACGGCTCGATGTGCAAGTGGAGACCGGTCACAAGTGGCATCCCTCAGGGGTCCGGGTTGGGCCCGGCCCTGTTCAGAATCTTTGTTGGCAACATGGACAGTGGGATAGAGTGCACCCTCAGCAAGTTCGCCGATGACACCAAGCTGTGCGGTGCCCTCGACACGGTGGAAGGGAGGGATGCCGTCCAGAGGGACCTTGACAGGCTGGAGAGGTGGGCCTGTGCCAACCTCATGAAGTTCAACCACGCCAAGTGCAAGGTCCTGCACCTGGGTCATGGCAATCCCAGGCACAAATACAGGCTGGGCGGGGAATGGATTGAGAGCAGCCCTGAGGAGAAGGACTTGGGAGTGCTGGTGGATGAGAAGCTTAACATGAGCAGGCAATGCGCCCTTGCGGCCCAGAAGGCCAACCGCATCCTGGGCTGCATCAAGAGGAGCGTGGCCAGCAGGTCGAGGGAGGTGATTCTCCCCCTCTACTCTGCCCTGGTGAGACCCCACCTGGAGTACTGTGTCCAGTTCTGGAGCCCCCAACACAAGAAGGACATGGACGAGTTGGAGAAGGTCCAGAGGAGGGCCACGAAGATGATAAAAGGGCTGGAGTACCTTTCCTATGAGGACAGACTGAGAGAGTTGGGGCTGTTCAGCCTGGAGAAGAGAAGGCTCCGGGGAGACCTGATAGTGGTCTTCCAGTACCTCAAGGGGGCGTACAAGAAAGATGGGGAGAGGCTGTTTAGTAGGGCCTGTTGCAATAAGACAAGGAGTAATGGTTTTAAAATAGAGGGGGGTAGATTTAGATTGGAAATTAGGAAAAAATTTTTTACAATGCGAGTTATAGAACATTGAAACAGGTTGCCCAGAGAGGTGGTAGAATCCCCATCCCTGGAAACATTCAAGGCCAGGCTGGATGAGGCTCTGAGCAACCTGATCTGGTTGGAGATGTCCCTGCTCCTTGCAAGGGGGTTGGACTAGATGACCTTTGAAGGTCCCTTCCAACTCTATCTGTTTTATGATTCTATGATTTTATGATTCTACGATTCTACGTAATGAATTTCTATGTATACTCATTATTATGTGTGTCTAAAAACATTCAGCATATTTTCACTGATTTCTCTCAGGAAAAAAAAAATAACAACAAAGACCAAGCAAACAACTGTACTTGTTCAGATTTGGTGGGCGAGAGGTTTTACTGGTACATGAGCTCAGTGCTGGAAAATAAAACAGCTGGCAATAAGAGAGAACTGTTAGAAGTTTCTTGATTTACTGGCCAACACAAATTGGTTACAGTACCCATAAAAAGAAACAGTGTTGCTTAAACTCTTAAGTTCCAGAAACCCTCCTGAAACTGAAGACTCTTTAGATGAAGAGTCTGAAACTTGGCTGTCTTTGGTCATACAAACTGCTCTACATGTCACCATTACTCTATAGGCAGGAAGAGTGCTGGCCAGTTTTCTGAGCACAGCTGTGATTTCCCCGAAAAGGTCTGCCTTGGCCAGATCTAGCAGCTTTCAGTGTCATTCAGGGCTACAACGCTGTGCATAAGAGAGGCTCTAAATCCTGCAGATTAATCAACTGCAGTATAACTTTTGTGCCCCAGGTTACAAAGGAGAGATCAGGAACAGTGCTGCTAGTTGCAAGAAAATTTCCTAGGGCACGTGCTGTTCCAAGCACAGTACAGACACTGCTGTGATGAGTATCTGTTAGCAACACAGAAGAGTAACGGGGAATGTCAATGTTCAAAGCTTAGGAGTTCATCTCTTGTAGCAAATGAAGAGATGTAGTAGAGGAGGGAATTTTTCTTTACATGCATGTACCTGCAGATAATAAAATAAGACTAGTGCTGCTACTGAAGCTGTAGAAGGTCCTTTTGCAGGCAGACCTACATAATGAGATTTCTTCCCAACGGAAACACTTCATTCTGCCCTGACTCTTTATTATAATATTCTTGTCATTGATGATTGATAAACTTTTTTTTTGAGGCAAAGCAGGGTGCATATACAGGTCCTCATTCTCAGCAAAGGAGAACAAAATCTTGTAGCTGCAGAAAATGGTTATTTCACTTTGCTTTTTAATAATCAGATCTCTTTTCTCTTTCTCTTAAGGAAAATTAGGAGGTCTGCTTCACTGGTTCATTTTTTCATTGAGTGGTCTTCTTATTTTCATTTCAAGATATTACGTCTTATCTAAGTACAGCTTTGGAAAAATGAAGAGTTAATATTTCCACATTGGTCAATAACAGCAGAATGGATACTATCTTCTCTACGGATTGTTTTAACGCATATGAGTCTACTGGAAATAAACACTATCTACCAGGACCTGTAGGTTACCAAATCCAGATAGTTTTTCTAATCTGATGAAGTCTCCTCATGGTTTTAGGAAGAGGTCCGTATTATTAGTCCTCAAGACACAATAGCCACAAAATGTGCACATAAGATGTAAATGCACACAGGCACATGTATGTATAGTAAGCACACAAGGTGAAATATATATCCTCACAAACTGAAGTTGCATTTGGTGTAGAATCAAGCCATTGTGGTAGGAACAACCAAACTTCATCTGTTGAAAGGTGTCCAAGTACTTGAAGTAGGGGTGTGTACTGTGGAATGGCAAAGAGAACAGCTGGAAGGAAGACGAGGTTCTGGGTAGGCCTGGGAAGATGAGCAAGCTGAGGCTGCTGATATGGACATCGATGGCCATCTGAGGATAGGTTTAAGGGCATAAATAAAGGGTCAAGCAAATAATATAATCAGAAATCAGACTGTCTTGTCATTAGTCTACTTTCTAATTCCATTTTGAACTGTTCCAAATAGATTTTTTTTTTCAAGAGAGGAACAATGTGGGAGGTAGTGAAGTCTTAGGTAGTATAGCTGTGAGGCAGTCCATGCCACCTGCTCTCAGGGACAAGAAGTGATTCTCTTTGTTTTACTAGTATTGGCCTCTCTGTAAGGCCTAACCTACCTCTTCCTCAGGACAGGGTGATACAGGATGGCCCATATCTGTAATTTCGGAGTAGCACACTACTCATGCTCTGGCTCTGAGGCCATAAATCTGATGAAGAAGGGTCTCAATGTGACTTTGATTGAAAGTTCACCAACTTCTCATTTGATTTTCATTTTACAGCTTTAAGAAGACATCAGTGCAAGATTGCTTATGTTTCCAAACAGCTTCTGAGGGAATGTATGATTCACTGTTGGAAATCAAAGAATAAAGCTGCTGGAATTGCTCTTCCTCCTACTCTTCTCCGTTACTAGCAGCGATGAAGCTCAGATTTCTTAATACAATCATTCGCTGAAATTAGAAACCTATGGTCTCTGTCTTCACACCTTTCCTAAGGATGAAGATAATTTTTGTCTAAATGACCACCCTTCTTTTAAGTCAAAAAAACACTCACAAGTCTTTGGCCAGCACAATGCACTTTAAATATTTCTCTAGTTAAGTATGGAGAGCTCTTATGCTAGGGGGAGAGCTGCATTAGCCAGGAAGGGAAAAAAAAAGATAAATATAAAAGTATATTGCCTCTGCGACAGCTTAGTTTACCATGAAAGTTCAGCTCCTCAAAAGCCTGTGACCATAGAAAAAGAACAGCTGGCAGTTAAATAAACTAGAAAATAGTTATTCAAAGAGTAATAGTTATGTCAAGAGTGGCTACAGCTCATCAGAAAAGGAACCTGTCACAGGTACTCATTAACACAAAAAAATTCATGAAACTGCTAAAGAGCAATGATTTCCAATATCTCTATGAAGTTAAGAAATCTTTGAATTGTTAGGGATCTTTAAGTTCTTTCTGTAAGAGAGTTCAAATAAGACACAAACTAAATTTTCCTTTTTTTTCTTCTTTTTTAATTTTCAAGCACTTTTTTTTCCCCTCAAAACAATGAACATAAACCCAGGTTCATTTTTTTTTTTCAGATGCTACTTACATAAATTGAGTCCTGAGGGAGCTAACCAGTTTTCTGTTAGTACCTGATCCTAAACTTAATGGGATCAGATTCTTAAATAATAAAGACTAATCAAATACAGTCACCAGAATAAACCATTTCAAAGTACCAGATTATAAAATAATACAGGATTACATGTTTAAAATAAACATATGCCAGATATATAGATCATACCTGATTAGTCAGCACCAATTTGTTCTCTGTTTCAAATAAATAGCCTTTCAATGTTAACCTTTATAAAATCTTAAATGTATTTTGGCAGCCCCTATCTGTCTTTCCAAATGTTAAAGAATAGCAGAGCATGGAGAATACTTCCAAAAAACCCAGCATTTCTAGGCCAAGTTAATCTACTTCAGAAACTGCCCAGCACAATAACGTACCATAGTCAAAAATGTTGGCGTATGAGATGATTTGTTCATGTATACTAATATTCCCCAGAACCTTGTCATGTTACTTCCATCAGTATCCAATTTGTTTGATGTATAATTTCAACAAGCATAGTAAAAAGCTTCAGGAAACATTTAGTAATCTAATGTATTCCATGAGGAGATTACATTTTAACTTTCACAGTGTCTTTTCTTGGTTTCAAAGGAGTTTGGCATTTGGTGTTTGAAGGTAGCTATAACATAGAAACAGCTGTACCACTCTATTTCAAGAGGGACATTAATTTTTATATTCCTTGCATCCTGCAAGAATACCCTGCTAGAGCTCAATGTGCTTGCTCAGCAAATATAACTCAGTTGGCCAAAAGTCTGAGCTGTCTTCTATGTTTGGCTGCCTAATATTCCAGGTATATAGCATAAACAATAGTGAAGAGCAATGTAAAGACAGGAGCAAGACATCTGTAAATGGTACTGGCTTTTACAAATCTTGACAGCATCCACTGACCTACAGCATTAACATATTATCTTTTCACTTTTTAAGACTTGAAGTGTAAAGAGCAGTTTCCAAACTCCATTTTGCAAAATGATAGACTCTAGTCAGCCCACAGGGGGAAAATGACAGTTATCCAAAATGAAGGTCAGTGCTTAATTCTGTCATTTTTGCATGCAAGCAGCTCAGCTACTGAATAGTTGCCTATTCCTGTTTTCTTATATTTAGAGTCAAAGCACAAGAATTAAAAAAAATAGCATAAACACTTGATTTTTCTATCTGCTGCAGTCTATACTTCTGACTGATTAATACTCTGCACTGCTGTAATACAGAACTGCACTGTGTCAAAACTAGCATTCCACATTTAATTGACTCACCTGCACCTAACCCTGTTTGTCCACCTGTGAGATTTTCCAATACACAACTTCAAGTTTTCTTCTTCTCTCCAAACATCTGATGAACTACGGGGACGAGGCCATGCGGGAAACCTCCATTGCCTGGCACTTGCTACTAATAACATTAACAGCAGCTAGACTTCAGCCAGCTTGACCAATCTGAACCTTCGAAACAATGTGGATTTGAGAGATACTTCTGGGATACCATGTGCAGCACAAGAGATTTGCTTTCTTCTTGTTCCTCTGCCAACAGAAAAATTCCTGCTGCTGACTACTGTATAAGGCAAATGCTGTAGTGGGGTTAACACACAAAATAGGTAGGTTTTCCCCAACTTATTTAAGGAAGAGGATAACAATGACTATTGTCATGCAGCTGGTATGCACCATCATACTTCATGCTCTCAGTCTGATGATGCTGTTCTTGGTCAGCAGGAAAAAATACAGGCTCACAGTTGCATCCAAATAAAGAGAACATGAAAACAAATGTGAAAAATATTTTGGATGCTGGTGTGTATATGTTGGGCAGGAACAGGAAGAAGGGAGTGCTTTAAGTCGCTTGATTTTTAAATTCATGAGGTCAAATTGCACATAGATGCGCAAAAACCCTGTCATTCCTCCTTGGGTGAATGTGTCTCACTCGGTATGGCTTTCTCAATATACCAGCTCACTGACTTTAATTTCTTAGTTTCGGAGGGGAAAAAAAGTTGCACAAGTTTGTAATTTCTCATAAAGAACATAAAGTTTAATATGTTAAAAGCCTTTGGTCAAAACTATCCTTCATTTCACGTTGTCTAGGCATATGCATGTCCCCATTTTCCACTAGGTGATGTATTTTCAAGGAAAACGGCATGATACTATGTAAATTTACTACATCCGCGTTGATCTGTGCTCAAGGTCATGTTGGTTCTTTCCGACTCAGGGGACTATTGGTACAAAAGGACTGAGTACAGGAAGAAAGAGAGAAATGCATTCAAAAGGGAAAGTTAAAATAGGAGAAAAAAATGGTAAGAGGGATTTTGAATTATCAGGTCACATCTGCAATAAAAAAAAAAATGGAAGTAAAAATCTGTCAGAATATTTCATTTTAAGATCTCTCACAATACAAATCAACATAAAGGTTTGGTTCTTCATTAATCTTCAGCAATAACTGAATTGAATAAGGTCTTTTAGTTCTCTGTTTTCTGTCTGACTGTACACTGCAAATATGCACACATCCATACAAATAGACAGCACAAATGTATGGGCGCACTCTTAGGAAAAAGAGCACATGAGCTGAAAATATAAGTATCTTCTTTTTGATAGAGGGAAAAGGGAATCTATCTTCTATCAATATTTAGCGTAACTAAATGTCCTTAGAACAGAGTAAAAAGTGAGGAGGCTGAAACCAAAGGTAAATGTTTCCCTGCGACAGAATTTTGAAGAGACTGGGTGATGGCAAAGCCCTATGCTATTTTGAAGGGAAACAACAGAAAGTGTCTTGACATTGGCAAGACACAAAAATTTCCTGTAAATAAAGTGTAGGGCACATTATTACATTTTCACAAAAGAAAATAAGACTGACAGAAGGGTAGTTCGGGAAAAATGCTGTTAATTATTTTGAATATGCCATTCCTAGCAGAGCAGAATTTACTAGAGGTTGGTGGAAACATTCAAAGCCAGGTTGGACAGGGCTCTGAGCAACCTGATCTGGTTGGAGATGTCCCAGCTCCTTGCAGGGGGGTTGGACTAGGTGACCTTTGAAGGTCCCTTCCAACCCAAACTATTCTATGATTCTGTTCTATGTGGTTTTGAGCATCATTAAAGGATGCTGCTACCTTTTGTTACTCTGCCATGGAAAGTAACAGACTTCAGTGTATTTCTTGCACTTGACATCTAAATCTGCTGATACTGATAACAGCGTGATCACACTTTGCCTCATGCATTACAGAGTATGCGACTAGGAGAGTGTGAGGTTTTGCTAGCTGCTGAAGATCAGCTGTGATCTGGATAGAGCGTGCATGTCGTTAACGGGCAGCATAAGTCAAAAGGGCTTCAGGAACATAGTACTTAGCCCAGGCGTCTACCTTCTTTCTCCTCTCTCTTACTATTTCTTTCTTCTCTCTAAGGCAAAATTCTTACAAAATAAGGTGTGAGCTAAAATGCTATGTGCCTTTTGATATAACTTTAAAGCAACTTACTTTTGCCCTTTTCCAGCCTGCTAAAAATCAGTCCTTGTGTTCTTATCACTTTTGACTTCATAGTTTGTTTCATTGTGCTTTGTTTGTATTGTTGAGTGCTGGGTTTTTCTTCTTATTTGTAATGAAGAAGATAAGAGTAGCTCCTTTTTTTTTTTCAAACTAGGTTATCACCGTATAATCGGAGATATTGATTTAACTGTAAACTTCTTATGTTTTCTCCACAGGCATGGAGGAAATCAAAGGATACCATCATCTTTCTGCTGATGATTTAAAAACTGTTGCTAATGGACAGGGCAGTGAAATTACATTTTCTCTCGCTCTTTGTCTAAATACTATTAACAGGTGCTGGATTTCTCCAGTAGGGAGAAAAAAAATGAATGCATTAATTTTTCATCACCTGATTTGTTTTCTTCTTGTAAAGCTATGGTTTTGGCAATGATAAAAACATTCCTAGCAGTAGAGCACAGTTAGAAAGCATTGGTAAATACAAAGTTGAGTATCAAGAATTTAGATTTATTTGCTATATGCAAACATAGATCTACATCACATATTTTCCTTATATTCATATGTAGTAGTGATGCTTTTTAAAGATGTTATGTGGAAGTAAGTCATATGAACGTGAAATACAGTAGTCCAGCACAGGACTTGTCAGTCCTTTATCTCCTTGCCTGTTCTGGAGACAGATGCCCATTTCACTGAGAGAATTACACTGATCTGAAATCAGCACAACAAAAAACTATTGTATCAAGGTTCTAAGGTCCTAAAATCTCACCTATTAGTTCTTTTAAACTCCGATTTGACTACTCAAGTTGCAAACTAAACTTCAATTTCACATTAGTCTGTAGTCCATTTATACCGCTGAATAAATATAGCTGCTTGGTATCAAAAGGGAACTCACAAATCAAATAGAAAATAGAAGAGTTAATTGCCACTTTCCACAGCTGAGAAACACATACACTGAGTCATGTTACAGCAAATTTGCTATATCAGTTAGTCTTTCTGATTTTTACCATATCTCCACTGATTCCAGCATAAAGTTGGAATTTTGAAAAATTATCAGGTAGTATAGTAGACTGCTTAAAAGTTACGCAAGTGTTGACTTTCTGATTTACTGTAACACAAATGCCAGTTTTTGAAATTAATAGGTGAGGCTGCAAATCTGTACATGTTCATACATCAACAAACAACTCTACTCCACCTCTATTAACGACATATAGTACTATACAGCTTGTTGAAAACAGTACTCCACTGCATACACTCTTTCCTCCTGACTGATAAGAAAACATTTCAGAAGCCACGTAAAAGCTATGAGTCCACAGATATTCAGTAGATAGATAACCTTGCATATTCTAAAACCAGCCATCAAATGTTTCCAAGGGAGCCAATAGCACCCATGGGAAAAGAATTGGCGTTACACCACAACTGACCCCATTCATCACTTCCTGACAGTGGCCTAGATAGTTTGGAGTTTTTCCTGTAAAAGTTGCTTTCTGACGTGTAATTGCACCAGGTGCAGTGCCTCAATTTCAGACTAATACATTCTTTCAAACCAACATGTAAAGTATATTACTTTCACTAACTGCATGCGATCCATATGACTGTATAAAAATCACATGAAAAAAGCTATGGTTAACATAGGTGATGGTACTTACTTTGCTTTGGATTCATAGCATATGATTATACCCTTTCATTACACATTTTACCTGTATCGTGCCCTAGATCTGTGCCCTAAGAGCTTCTCCTAACTAACCAGTATGCTCTTGGATGCTCTGATTTTCTCAGAAGCTTACACTACTTAATTACTTGGCTATCACCAACAACTACAATATAAAGAATGCGTAATTACATATTTACAAATGACAACAAGAACAAAATGTGCATTTTTGCCCAGTTCCCTAGAACAACCACAACCCTGTCTGATAGAAGCAGGGTTTTTTTCCTCTTTTCTCTTACCTCCTTATCATCCCAGAAACTGCTCACAGGTTGTTCCTTATGTAAGTGAAATGGAGTCCTGCCCACACTGATGCATTTTAGGAGCAATTATACTCATATTCTCACGCTAATGCCCATCATGATGGTATCTGAGTATTCTTCAAAGATTCAAAGTGATGTATGACAAGAAGTATAATTTCCACTTTGCTGACCGAATATCTTCTTTGCTGCTGAAGTATTTTTAACTCGCTTTCTCTTCTCCTTGTTCCTTTTACTTCTATTTTTTACATATTTATATTTAGAGTGTTTTAAAGGAATAAAAATAGAAGAGAGCAGTACCCATTTTACAAAGATATCTTTGTGCATAAATGTTCTCCACGCACAGCTAAAAACACTTAGAGCACAGAAAAAATGTGACTGCAAAGGATGCGAAGGCAGCTTGCCGAACAGAATGTATTCAGTCAGAGGTGAGCTCTGCATGTGTTATAATTTTAGCATGTTTAACCACTAATTGGTGCTAAAGGTAGATAAGCAGATAAAAACCTTTTTATTCTGAAAAAGAAATGTGAAGACAACTTTGTGTATGAAATGAGTTGAGACTTCCTCCTTGTATCCTTTCATGCCTCCTTACAGACTATTTTGAAATACAGAATCATATGGAGCACAAATTATATACATTTTCTCCCATGCAATCTCCTACGTTCAGGTAGTAGTCCTAGAGTGAAAGATAAAGTAAAATACTAGCCACATTTTCTTTAGGATTTTGCCATAGAAGAACATGAAGATAGAAACTGTAGCTTGACTGTACAGTTTCTCCTTCTGTGGAAAGTACAAAAAGTGCGATCCTAATCACTGCTTTTCTATGCAGCCTTGACCACATCCCTTCCACCACATAGTGCAAACAGTTCTGACAGCTGAATCATCGCTGTGGCAGGACTGCTATTTCTGAAAAACCCTATCCCGTAAATTAGCATAAACTCAGCACACATGAGCCGTATTCTGAAAATGGTAAAAGAAAACACCACTTCTCTGAGGGCGAATGGCTTTTTCTGATAACCTCCAGCACATATTTTACAGTATTCTAGTTTGAACTGAGCATTCCTCTGAAACTTCAGTATGGTGCCACTGGGTTCATTCACCTTCGCTGCTTTACTGGATTACAGAACAGTGTTGGGATTTTGTTTCCAAACTGTTTGATTCTGGGGTATGTTCTTTTTATGGGGTTTTTGTTGTTGTTTTCCACTTTTCAAGTTAATTTATACTTACCTGCATTTGAACATGTGGTAATAACAACAAACAAACAAACAAATCTTTCTTTAACTTCATTTTGCAAAATATTTTTTCCAATAAGCGCATCTAGAAATGCATCACTTTTGCCTACTTACTCATGATTCATTTAGGTGACATTTCTCATGTGAAACTACTATTTTTATTTTGGTTACCTTTAGCCTTGTTAATCAGTTTGATTTCATAGCTGTTCATAATCTTCTGTTTCTGAAACAGGATACCACCTAGCTCTTTGTACATTCATCTTGTGTACAGCAGGTTGGAACTTACACTTTTCTGTTCTTCAAACATTCAAGAAGTCACACAGCCATTAAACTCATCATGCAATAGTAAAATGTTTTTCTTGCACTTTTTTTTTTTTTTAAGATGTAAAACCTCAGAATACTTAAACAGTACTAGAAAGCTACTTCTTCAATATATGGCATGATATTGAACCATTACGTCCAAACTAAATGTGCAGGTTTATGAAAGAAAAAAAAAATCTCCAGACAAAATACCCTAAAAGAATCTCAATGAAACTCAAATATGAACATTATCATAAATGGTAGGCGATAAATCTTCTCTATAATTAAGTTACCCTTAAAAACAGAGCTGTAAAAAATTCTAATAAGATACTAACTAAAGATCTTATATACGGATATGTTTATACCAATATGAATCACTCCTTTCAAAACTTTATTTCTATGTGAGATTCAAGTTTCAAAGGCAGCATATTGTTGCACATAGATTAACATCACAGATTTGGATTAACCTTTGCTAATTACACTTGTTCGATAACTGGCAGTAGTCACCCAAAACTGATCATGTAAGCTCCATTTTCAGTCAACAGAGAAAGACTGACACCTTTGGAGTGCTTTCATTATAAAATGCATACAGTACTAGTTTTACACTACATTACACCAAATTAGAAGACAAGTCAGTAAAAATACAAACTGTAATGTACAAGGATAAAAATTATGATTAGAAATTACTAGAAAAATATGGTTTGGAATCATATAAAATGGCTATGGGCCAAGACATAGTTCTGGTGGAATAGGTTAAAGATAACTTTGGTGACAAGAGACCCATGGTTCCCTGTAACGGCACCCCACCTGCACTACACTTTGGCAGCATTAGAGAATCTGCTTTGGAGCAACAGAAAGGCTTTAACAATATTTAGTGTTCATTTCTTAAAACAGTGGGATTGGAAGCATTCCCTGGCATTTCAGATGAAAATCTTTTCTTGATCTTTCGCCACTGACTTACTTGATTAAATGTCTACGACAATCTGATGCTGAAATGTTCCTCATATAAAATATAATCAACAAAATTGCTGTTAAATATCCCCATAGTCACTTTTCTATAGAAGAAAGGTTTACAAAAGCCAACAACTCTTAAAAGCATGCATTGCATCAGACTCTAATTATACTCAGCAACACTAAGTGTGATATGCTGTCGTGTCAAATGTTCCTTCTCACTGCTTTCTCTCACTGCTCTTAGCAGGTACTGCAATGAAGATAAATTCCTGCTTCCATTATTTAAAGAGATTTTCACTCATTGTGTGTCACATGTTTTGATGCTTCTGTGTTATAACTATTTTGCAGTTAAATAGAAAACTTCACTCTTTAAGACTATCACTTGAAGTCTCAGGAGCACCAGGTTTACCAAAGTCTGTAAATGTGTGTGTGTGTGGGGGGGTGGAATACTTGCACAGTAATTGAATTCGCTGTGAATT
The DNA here is from genome assembly GCF_036417535.1 of Chlamydotis macqueenii. Taxonomy (NCBI): domain Eukaryota; kingdom Metazoa; phylum Chordata; class Aves; order Otidiformes; family Otididae; genus Chlamydotis; species Chlamydotis macqueenii. Next base: position 161,485,297 of record NC_141556.1, read on the forward strand.
TCTCTTCTGATGAAGCTACAACTACATCTTTATCTCCAGTCTTTTGTTTCAATAACCATTGCTAAACTCAGTTGGAAAAGAGATATGAAGACATAGGATTCAGAAAAGAAAAAAAAAAACAACTTACTTCTATTAGAGCTTGAAATGTGATCTGCACATATTTTACATAACAGTGGAGGAAATATGGTTGTTAAAAGTTGCCTTCTATTCAGAAAGTCAAGATACAGAATACACAACTTGAACCCCTTTGTTCACTTCTCAGTTGATTTTTACCAGCTCAGGTTTGTCAGTGATACACAAGTGGTGTCTGCAGGCAACTTTGTGTCACAAAAGGTAAAATATGCCAAGAGGAAAATACATTTACATAGAACCTTCTTGCTTGCAGATAGACCTTTTTCTCACTACAATGGCTATGATTTTCAGTCTTTTCAATAATTTCCAACCTATACTAATAAATAGACCTTTCAAAAGCATTGATGGTAGCAATGGAAATGCGTGTCCAGTAACAAATGATCATTATACTGCTGTTAGATTATTTTAAATGTCAGCTTGTAAGTATTGTGCAACAACTTCAAATAAAATAAAAGTGTGTATTAAAAAGCAAAAAACTTAATCTAAGTCCCAAACCTTCTCAGTTAAGCCAGAGAGAGACATATATTAAAAAAATTGCTCTGCTTCCAGCTAGAGATGCTCATAAAAATATCATACGCTAAACCTTTGGAGGTCATCTTTAAATGCCAGAAACAGCAATATTCCAACCTGATGATATTCTCTACGCTTCTCTTGGTATGTATAACACTACAATATAATTAATCCTTATTATTTCAGTGAGATGGATCTTGTTCTTCTTATTTTGATGTTATAAAAAGGAAAATAATAATTGCATTTTAACAAGTTGTAGCTACTGATAGTGGTATTGCAACAAAGTTTTGTATAACTGGAGAATGCCATTTTAGCAACAGACTTCCTCTGAGTTACATAAACACTTGACTTCCATAGCCAGTAATTTTTATAATCCTCAAGATGTTAATAACATTTTTCTTTCTTGTTTTGCTGTATATGAACCCTACAGCTTATTTACACTTTCTGGTTCAGTGAAAGAATGTGAGTATCTCAAAGTGACTGCAGAGAGAAAGAATGCAGCATCATCTATTTTTTGATACTGAGAAAAATTCCCCAACTTCTTCATATTCTGTATTAGCTTCCTTTTCAGAACCAAGGTCATGAGATTATTTTCAGAACAGCAAGTAGAGTGCCTGTAAACATCGTCTTCAAAACTGTCTTCTGTGTCATGATGGTCAAAGAAGATTTTGTGATCTTTAAAATCAGTGTAGTTACAGAAATTCATAAATACTTCTTTACTTTTGGAGAATGTCCTGGGTCTTAAAACAATATAATGTATCCGGTTCTGCTTAGTAGTATTCCATTAGCTGAAAGGGAGATTGTGTCTCCCTTTCAGAAAAAATTCAGCCTAATCAAGTTATCTTTGCACCTTCAAAAGTCAATATCACACCTTCAGCTCACTGGGAAGAAATATTTCACTTTGCTATAAGCCCATCATCAACTGACAATTCATGTAAGGCAAGCAATTCCTGGGGGTTGTTTCACTGCTTTTAATCTCTGGATATTATGGCAGCCTTATCTGTGAATTTTCCTACATTGCCTAGTTCCTTAAAACCTTTATCATGATTTCAGCATAGATTTTGATTGATATTTTAATTTCCTTTATTAAAATATAATATATAAAAGGAAAGGAATCTTTTAAGCTCCCAATTGACAATGAAATAGTACTTACATTGTCATAGGGAGCTAACTTCCTATTAATACAATTGTATTTGACATTTCCATTAAAAAATCTTCCACTCATATTATATTATTATGTCTGTGACAGCTCACTGTGGGTTCTATGGTTACATACTGATTTTAGATTATCGCTTTACTGCATTTTTTTTCAATGTACCTAAGAAGTCCACTTTAGAAAAACATTAATTTGCTTTTGTTCTAAAAGAGAAACAAGAAGATATTTACTGAGTTCAATTAATTTTTTGCATAATAACTGTATGTAATGCTCTTAATTTAAAGCAATTTAAAGAATATCTTGCTTCAGGGAGAGTTGAAATTAAGCTCTGGAAGTAGTATAAAAGACTTAGCTAATTTTATGTCAGTTAAATGTAAAATTTTGGACAATGTAAAGGAATATCTCTCAAGAGACACTATAAAACACAGGAAGCCAGACATAAGTGAAAAAGGAATATGCAAGGGAAGGCAGTAGACAGACTAGACAAAATCCCAGAACCATCTAAGTTTAGCTTAAATTCTGAACAAGATGATTTCTGTCATGTTCCCATCATAAGACACTTCTACAGATACATAGCAGCTTATGAAGCACAGAAAACCCAGCCTTCATGCTTTCAAAATGATTAGACCTTTAAACATATGTGTATAACAATATAAATGCGAATATAGTAGCAACATATGATTTCAAGTACTAGTTCATAATGCAATTCAGACAACAATTTAAAGAGTGTTAACAGCAACATCACAAGGTCAGGCAGGTATCTCAATAGCAAAAATTAGTTTCCACAGAGTATCATTTATAAACAAATTATTTATTCAGGTACATGATATATTCTGTCTGGGAGCTTGACCTCTGCATTGCCATCTGCTGATTGTAAATTTTGTGAAAAACATTGCGCCAACCTCAGATTTTTGCTTGTTCAGAAGATTATCCTTTCTACATTATTTAACTACCTGTCATTTGACCTTGTCTTGAAAATCATTGTATGCTTCTCATGTCACTGCATTCATTGTTGACAGCTGGTGTTTATCACCAGAATCTGTGGGGGGAAAATTACTCAGCGTACAGCCCAGCCCACTTACAAAAGCATTTTGAATAAAAAATAAATAGAAGTGAGGTGTCACTAAATACCAGCAGCTAGCACTTCAACAAATACGGGGAATGCACAATGGTTATATCAGGTTTCATTGTACAGCTGCTATCAGCATTCCCACTGCTCAAGAAAACAGCTGAAGTGATACCTGAGGTTTCTAATATCGGAAAGCACTAGCTTTAAAATATGTCAAAATGCCACACGTTAGTCTGCAGTAGTGCTGTTTTCTACAATAGGCTAAAACCTAAACAAGGTAGTGACTGATCACTATTTGCCCCACTCCTGTAATCATCCATTACTGGCAACTGTCAGAGATAAATTCTGGACTAGACGGACCTCTACGCTCAGCCAGTATGGCTGCTCCTCTCTTTTGATGAAACACCTGTCAGATGCAGAAAGCAGTATCAGGACGGTGATGAGAGGGACATAATATTTCAGGTATGAAATACAATCCCAGTCCTGGCTAAGCTTGGTTAGTAAAACTACACTAGGCATCTTCATTTAAAGGCATCGGTTCTTCTATCACAGACAAACACAAGAATTTACTCTTTGGTAACTGAAAATACACTCCGTTGCAGCTTGAAGTGTTAATCCAGCTGAGTTCCTTCCAGTACTTTTGTACTGACGATGTGAGCTGCTGGAATAGCCACAGTTAAGCAAAGGGACGATAGACGTTTTATTTAGTTTTCATATTTATATGTTTAGTTTCTTTTGAAAGCTCATTAGTGTTGTGTAGAAACAGAAGGGGTACACATACAAAGCACTGTTAATATATTTTTCCTAAATTCTACTTTCTACACTTGGGAGTCCCTCTCCTTCGTTTGGATGAATTGATGTACATTAGCTCCTTTAAAACCCATTTTCCTCTTCTTACCTTTCTATAATCTGAAAGCTGTGAGTGCACAGGGCCAAAAACAGTCATAGAATCATAGAAGAGTTTGCGTTGGAGGGGAGCTTTAAAGGTCTTCTAGTCCAACCCCCCTGCAAGGAGCAGGGGCACCTTCAACTAGATCAGTTTGCTCAGAGCCCCATCCAACCTATCCTTGAATGTTTCCAGGAATGGGGCTTCTACCACCTCTCTGGGCAACCTGGTCCTATTGATGGAGATGAAAATCCACCAAGAGACTTGTACAGACAATACCCCTAGCTCATGAAGTACCTGATTATGGATCATGGGGTTTGTTTTTACACACTAAAGCTTTTGACACATTAAAAAGAATATGAAATTCTATTGTCTCCAACAAGCTTTAGTTCCACTTTCTTGACTCATCTTATTTGTTCGTATTACATCTTTATGATTTAGACTTGCAAACTGTTTATGACAGTGAAGCCTGCCTTGCTTATAAAGAGATATGTGCACTGCATCTACTGAACAACAAAAGACTAATTCTATATCAAGCCATAAAATTAATTAGTCTTTATGACAATTTCCTGGACTATCACAGAATTAATTAAGCTGGGATGGTCACACATTACTTTCGACATGAAAAGCTGCAAAACCGCAAAAGGGTTTTACATTGCACAGCTTTCATATATCAGTATTAACGTTAAGGGGCTCAGCCACTGAAACATGTAAACCTATGTCTAATAATACTCATGTACCACTCACTAGTAGTTGGTGAGTAAAACTAGAGCAAAAAAGGGATAGAGAAATGACTGATGACTATTCTTGCACATTAAAGGCTAGTGGGTTCACTCACATGTGACTCTTAATAGATTTTTCAATCTTGTGGATTGTGGGCTTGTGGAAAGTGAAAAAGTGGCACAGAATGTAATTCCTGTTGTAGGAAATAAATAATAGGTTTAATTGTTTGTTTAAAGTGTGGTCATCCAAATACAATGATCTTTAGGATGGTCCTGTGTATTTGGTTCTGTCCTTAAATATGCTAAAATGATTACTTAAAAGAGAAAATAACTATTAATTAACATGGTTTTAAAAAGATCATTGACAAAAATGTCCCACTGTGTTTTCATTTGCTCACAGCAAAGAAATTTTGGAAACCTGCGTCACTAGCAAAAAATTTGCATTTCATACAATGCTTCAAACATACTTTTAAACCAGGAAATAACACTTGTATGTTTCCTTGAAATGAATTTAAGTCTTCTCAAATAACATTTTGATTAATTACATGTAAATGAATTCTAAGAAGCCTATAAAGGGATTTCTCTAGTTGTCAAGGTGATTTTTAATTAACATAAAATGGGAGTCTCTCTCCTGGTTTCCATCAGTACTTATGCTGCTACTGCAAGAGCTATAGCTCATCTTCATAAGGCTTAGTTCATGCTTTAAGTGTTTATGTAGCTTAGTCACACATATAGATTAGCAAAAGAAATACTGCAGCACTGGTCTGTTTTTACATGAGAACTAGTACTATCAGTTCACAGCATCTAACTTCAGCTTGGATGGATCATGAGCAACATAATTCTAAAACACGTAATCGCTGTTCCTAGACAAACCATGGCTAGACACAGTAGCAAAGCCATCTGAAACGTGCAAGTTTGATCAGACAGCTACAGCTTCCTGACAAAACCTTCAAATATGCCAGCTCGTCTTCCTATGAAATTTTCAAGATGAACTTATTTAATTCAACTTAACAAAACACATCAAACATCTGATAACTTTGGCTATGGCATTTTCTTACAAGTATGAATCCAATATTTTTTTTTTTTGTAATGAACACAAGGAATAAAGGCAGATCTAGAAACTGATTTAATTACATGACAATATTACATACTGCTAAGTTCTGACAATCAAGAAAAATCAGTCTTTGTATGCATTTGGTCTATAATTTAAAAGCTTAGGCATGTGGGATGAAATTAGTGAATACAACAGAATGTTCATCTTCTCCAGTGGACCAATATTTCATTCACTTTGTTTCACGGGGTTTAGATTCCAGTGTCAGCTCCAATTTCAGCGAACTCTTTTTTTCAGTGTCCTCTTCACAGAGGTTTAGATTTAAAGGCCAGAAGGAACTCTTACAGTCATTTGGTCTTTTCATAACACAGGTTATAAAAAAGTCGTGCAATAATTCAGGAATTAAGCCCTTAATTTCTTTTGGGTTATCATATATGTCTGAGAGAAATGTGGTGGCTTGAATTTAAAGTCACAGAGCAACTACCATATCACTGAACACATTTCCCCAATGATTACGTATGAAAGCATACTGCCTTCATCTAGACCCATATTTTATCTAGTTTCAGTTTCCATGTACAGGTTATTTTTACTTCTTCTATACTATAGAACTTCTTATTGCCAGAAATAATTTATTCATTTGGAGCCTTAGAATGAGCCACCCTTCACTTCTACTTGTTAAACTAGACAACTACTTTAAATTCATAATACGAGAGATAAATCTGAATTTAGCTATTCTTTTAATCCTCTAGTAATTCATCTCCATCAACAGCTTTTAAAGCATCATCACCAGAACTGAATGTAGTACTTAGTAACAATATCACTGATGCTGCATACTAAGTAATACTTCTTCCCTAGTCCCATTTATTGTCCTGGTTACTGGAAATCACTCCCAGTAGCTACAATCTATTTGTTGATCTGCAGCACTGGTAACTTCAAGATTCTTTTCAGTGTCACTGCACTTGAGGCTACGTCTATCAGGTACAATATTCAGTGTTGATTTCAAGAAATATTTTTTTTTTATATTTAACTGTACTACAGCAGATACTCCTCAAATGAAACTGTAGTTTTAAATGATTGAAGATAACTGACCATCCCATGATAATTTTTTTTTCTTTTGTATTTTCTCTCTTTTTTTTTTTTTCTGTCTAATTTTCTTTCAGGTTAGTAAAAGATATTGAATAAGGTAGAGTCACACAAGTCTTGTTTTATAAGACACCACTATTGTAACCTCTCAGTCACCCAACTTCTAATCAACAATTTATTAATAAAAAAAAAATTTGTTGTTGCTTTTTGGAATAAACTGCCTTTTTAGGAGGAGTGCTATAGCCCTTCTAGTTGTCCACTTCTTAGAAATAATTTGACAGGAATCTCCATTCATGCTTTTCCTTTGTCAAAGCAATCTTTACTCTAAAAATCCTCCTGCTACTGCAACACTTTCTCATCCCGCAGAGGAAGCCACAAGCCACAGTGACCTCAATCCCTCCTAAACGTGGGAAGGCCACTTCAAGAGCAAAATGGGCTTGAAGCATTCTTCATCTGCACTGATTCCACACACGAAAACCATCAGAGCAAGACAAGTTTAGAAGCACATGCTACTCCCCCAAATTCAGAGAAAGAAGATATTATTCCTACGTGGAATAATATTCAATGGTGGACTGAGAGGTGCTTGAGAGACCAGATATAGATGACAATCAGATTCAAAATGAGTATAAATAGTTAAGCATATTAGTCTGCCATTATTCTGGTTGATTTCTTCTTATGGAAACTAAGCCTATGCCCTATAAACAATTTGTCTGACTTCTGTTTTTTTAAAGAACTGGGCAACAATTCAGGCTCTTTAAAACTATCTTAATTTTTTTTTTTAAATATTTTTCTATTGGTCATTTTCAATGGCACTAAGATCTATTTGGTACATTCGACACTTTGTCACATTAGACACTGTCTAATTAAGGATAAAATTTGTTTCTTTAAAAAAATAAGTTGACACCTTTTAGTTCTATCATGCTGAATCACCGTTTGTACAGCAGTGTCTGTAGAGGGGGATCTACGTAGCCATGAAAATCTAACTGCAGGATTATCGTCCAATTCCACTATCAAAGTCCTTTTTTTTTTTGTATTTTCTTGATTTTTGTGTAAACTTCTGATCTCCAGATTTTTGGAGATCCTTCCACAAAGGCAAATTAAAGAAATAATTGTCCTGTCTGTAGGAATAACTTTTCAGACATGTGGCCTGCTCTAGGAAATGTTAGGTATCAAACAATGATAAGATGGCAGTCTAACAGGATATTTTGCTACCTAAATATTATTTGCATCATGTTTTATTTCCAAAGGAGAAATTTAGGAGTTTTAATTCCTGTTACTAGAGTATTAAGAGCCAAGGAGATCCAAACCAACCAGCACGCTGAAGCTCAGCCTGAGCAAGCCTGTAGGAAACATTGTGCAGCGGTCATCTCTGCAACCCTTTCTTATCCTTTCCCGCATGGGACTCAGGTATCATGGTCTGAATGTTATGCAAAACTGTTTGTTCATTTGCTACCACCAGCCTACAAATATATCTTGAGCAAATCTTCCAGAGAACTTATTTTGCTTTTAAACAAGTCAGAAAAGTTTATTCCTTTTTATAGTTTCTCCTGTTAATGTTTGATGTAAAGCACTGAAGTTAATCCTTGCATCAGGGACCGCTAAAGGTCCCTTCTTTATAGATGCTTCCCTTAATTGCCAGGTCACAGATTCATGGGTCTTTTTATACTCTTTCCTTAGCTTAGCAACACTTGAATACATATTTTTTTAAACAATGGAAGTATTTTATGAGGAGGAGTGGAAAGTTTCCACACTCAGCCTACATTCCACTCAGCTTTTGTTCCCTCCTGAGTACCGCACGTGCTCTGACACCCTCATTCTTGGGTAAGCTTCACTATGTTACATAAAAGTTGCTGTCACACGTTATACAGCACCAATCATACCTACCTGAGTTTGAAATATATTCTGAGAATTTCTAAAGGCAGAAGGAGTATAGAGTCTCTGGAAAATATTTTGTTTCTTCATCACACATAGAGGCGGACAGCACTTAGGGAGCAGATCTGTGCCTATAAAGTTCTACGTCTACACAGGCTGTAAGAAACTTAAGGAAATTAAACAGCTTCAGCCTAGGGACACAACTGAAAGAAGGCTTTCTGGTCACTGACACTGAGTTTCCTTCAGCTTGCTGTATTTGATCGGAAGCTCTCCCATGTGTCTATGATACCAATAGAATCTCTCGGTAAGGTAGATCTCAGAAAGAGATACTCAATATACCTTCCAATAAGTCATCTTCTTTTGAAATTATGCTAAAGGAGCATAATTTTCTATATTTTTGGGGTGACTGGAGAAAAATATATCTTTTCATTGAAGTAGTTATGTATTAAGAAAAACAGAAAAGTGAACAAAAATAAAAATATTTTTCTTGAACTTTGTTTCAAATACTAGAATATCTGTATGTTACAGTCCATAAGAGCAGTAGTTCATTTCAGAACCTAATTTCAAATACAACATTTTATGATGCAGTTGGAAAACTTGAGCAAAGGATTCTATACATAAATGGAAAGAAAATAAAACCTTCAATAAATGAACTGCTAATGCTTATTCTGTTAAATATAAAAAAGCTGTTTAGAGATAGTGAGGATGCAGATGCATTCTCAGAACATTGAGGAACACACATTCCTCAAAATTACATTCAGATTCTTTATCTTTGAGTTAAGATGGCACTAAACTGTAAAAAATGATACACAGAGGTATGTCTAAAAAGTAATGTAGTTTTTCTGAAAGGAATGGTAAGAACTTCCAAATATTATATAATATTTGGGGAAAAAAATTATATGCCAAGCACAGAAAATTGTGGAATATTTTTCCTCTGAATAATCCTTTTTCCCTTCCCTTCCCTTCCCTTCCCTTCCCTTCCCTTCCCTTCCCTTCCCTTCCCTTCCCTTCCCTTCCCTTCCCTTCCCTTCCCTTCCCTTCCCTTCCTTCCCCATTTCTATAAGAAAACAGATATTTCACTGCCCTCACAAAGACAACAAGTCACAAGGCTAAAAAAGCTTTGAAAAATCCAACTACATATGATGCCTAGGAAAATACGACAATTTAAGAGACACTAATGTCTGCTGAGGTTTGGAAACCAAAATTATGTCTTCTGCAAATAAAAACAGCTTCGTGCTACTCCAGATCTCCCAATTAAGTTGTGAAAGCTGTACGTTCAATGTTATAAATCAAGTAAAGAAAAATGCATTACATATGTATTATTATATCACCCCTGTTTTTATTCTGAGTTGTTATGAACAGAATCTGTCTTATGGAGAATAGTGGTGCATTAACTTTAATTCATTTTTAAACATAAAGAATTTTAAGGTCATTCTTAATTAGAGAAAGGTCCAAACTCTTCCTAACTGTGGCTAAGCAAATTTACCTGTTTGGATTAATATAAACACGTGAGAATTAGATTAGCTTATCCCACGGGGTTTCTATCATTTGATAGCACTTATTTCTGGGCAGGAAACAAGATAACCTTGTTTCATCCAAATAAGAAGCAATCTTGCCAATAAAAACATAATACTGAATGAAACTAAGAGGAGGAATCTGTTCATCTGTTAATTTCTCACAGAATTACAGAACTACTGAAGGGAGTAATATAATTGTCAAAGAAGGAATGTCAACAGTAGCATTATATGGACAGAATCAAGAAGAAAGAAAATGTCAAGGGAATGTTGTACTTAATATACTCCCCTTTAAATTGCTTCACATCTAGAAATTAGGCAATTCAACAATAGCCTTAAGTTATTTGCAAGAAGCTTGACTTTGGGCAATTTTGCTCACTAGATATACATTCAGCACCATTTGCAGAGTTTGATTTAGCTTATTGAGCAATATCTATAATACTACAGATCAGCAACTATCACCTAATCATTACCTTTCCACCCTGTAAAGTCACAGAATTCTGTGGAGTCTGTCCTTCCTTCAATGAACTCCATTTGGTTTGTGATAATACGTTTTCATATTTCCTTATTCTTCAGTGTCATGATTGTCTTTGTAAATTGCAAACCTATTTAGATTGGTCAGTGCTAACCAGCCACGGAGAACGGGTTTTACCTTGATTTTGCTTTCAGTACTGCAGTGAAAACAGACATACAGCTTAGCAAATATTTTCCTGTGCAACCTCATTTTCAATGCTCAGTGACAAGGTTTACTTCATAAAATAAATCAAAATTCAAGTATAATAGCAAAATACTAATTCAGCTCTGATACCAAAGCCTTTCTTGCAAATATTCACCCAGTCTAGCATATATATTTGAATGAATTTCCTGTTAGTCCTTGTCATTGCTACTTGTTGAAAAACAAAAGTGATCAAGTAAAAGATGTGAGCTTATGCAACGGAAAAAATATAGCAAGACTAACGATACACCTCTAGCTGTTATGTCCAAAATGGAACATGCAATGGCCCTCTCAACCTTATTCCTAAGAGGTGTTGAGCCAATATACATTTAACAGCAGGAACTTAAAATACAAGAAATACAAGGAAATGTCAGTTGGAAGTCTGTGGTGCAAAATTATGAAGGAGAAGGAAAATTAATGTAATATTCTTACTCCAGATATTTCTCATGGATAACAGACCTATATATTCTCGTGCTCTGAATGACTGCACACTTTTGCTTTGACATTTTTACACTTTCGAAAATACAGGTTTACAGTTCCTCTTGGTTTAATGAGGCATATATGGAAACTGGATTTTATCTGACTACACTAAAGCTTGCATTAACTTGCAGAGAAATGTCAGGTAGATTTTCCTCTCCAAGCCATTTCACGAATGAAACTATTTGGATCAACTTCTATAGAGGACTGTCGAGTGAATTTCCTTCCACGGTATTACGCATAAATTAAAAGCAAATGCTTTGTGTTGAAGAAAGAAACAAAGAATATCGAAAAAATATAGTGTAGATCTTTTTCTGAAACCTCAGAAAGATTATTTAAATATTCACTGCTGTGGATGCTAAACCATGTATTTAAATATAGTTCTTCAACAGAAATAATATATTTCTTCTTCTCTGTGGTCTATGTTTTAGCACAGTGGTCATACTACTGACCAAGTTGATTGCTACAGTCCATAACTTGAATTAGTGAGAAGGAAGTGAGTAGTGTAGCCATGACAATTTTTACATTAATGTTATATAATTACTGGCAAAAAAGTATGAATCTATAGAGAAGAAGAACTTCTAAAATGTCCCTCACTTCTCCATAGTGTTTTAAGATGCACTACTGGTTTCTTCACATATTAGTCAACGACAAGACAATAGGTAAAATGATTATGAAACTCCTTTAAAATAAAGTGCTCTCTTAAAACACTTTTTATGAACACCTAGAGACCAAGAGCCATAAACCACAGTTCCCACAGTCAATCTGAATTTGTTTTTATGATACATTGTTCAGTAAAAGCTGAAATTTGCAAGAACTTTCAAGTCCATTAAGTTTATCCCCACTCTCCTACATAATTTGCTTTCATAAATCATTATTATTTTACCAAAAGAATCAAAATTATTCTTTGACAAGGAAACTTTCTGAATTCGATATATAGTCTTTTTATCAATCAAAACTTTTATTTTCATCTATGTGACCTGTTAAGACACCTTTTATAGTTGTAAAATAATGAAAAAATAAAAAATACTTTTTTTTTCCTATTTTAACAGTGTTATTTTATGTGAATAACAATTGACTCAGTTCAGTTAGTAAATGCGCATGGACTATTTTGTGTGTAAGGGTGTTTAAGCAAATAAGAGTTTTAGCTTTATTAGGAATGAATGCTAAAAGTTTAAGCCATTTTTATCTTAAAACCCAGGAACATTATTCTGAACTGGCTCAGACAGTCAAGGTCTGAGCTGCAAGTCTTCAGCTGCAGTGGCTTATCATATGTTTCATATCCAAAGGCAAAGTTAAGATTTGGAGTTCTCATGCCCTAAAGAAATATGGAGGATTTTACAGCTGACATATTTCCTTCGATTTCCTGCAACATTTAAAACGAAAAAAAAAAAAAAAAGTCCTTTTTACCCCCCTTTCCAACAACAAAAACCACTCATTGCCTTACCTCTAGGTTTTCAATGTGCACTGAAGCAATGCTATCCTTGCCAAAATTAATATAGAAGCATATGGCTGCCCAGCCCCGGCGTTGCCAGAATACACATAGGAGGAGGCACTGAATTAGTCCCAGACATTGTCAAAAGTCCAGATGAGCCAACACACACTCGCACATTTACACCTGGATTCAGAGACCATAGCAGTAAATGTCAGGGGTTTGGAAACCTTCCTGAAACCTCATCAGACTTACCCAACTTTACCGTTCTGAAATGAAATGAAAACATGAAAGGTTCATAAAGGTACTGAAGAGCTGTCTTAAATCACATTTTTTAACCTCCTTTATTTAATTCTCCACCACATGCATGTTCCCTGAACAGTTACTTTCAAATTTGGACTAGCAATCTCTTAATTTTCAAAATTCCTTCTCTTATTGCATAACTACGGTCCCCAACATGATTAACTTCATCCAGCAGAACATAATGGTACACTAAAATGCGTGCAGCATGGGAGGTCAGGAACAGGCACACAGACTTAACGCATGTCTGCAAATGACATTCCAATACAGCATTTGGGAACATCTTGCTACCACCTACTCCTCGTGCTAGATAAACAGAGGGAATCATGAGGCTGCCTCAGGTTCTTTTTGGAAATATTGGGTGGCTTGTACAAGCAATTGCCAAAAGAATAGTTTTTCAATACAATATTGCTGTCTTATCATAATTAGGATGCTTAACACTTCATATAAATACCCTAAAAAAAATAAAGATCATACTGATTGCTAATCTGGGGTGTGGAAGGTTTTTTCTTCCTCTCTTTAAGCAAACAATTTAGATTTTTTTTTCTTTTTTGCACCTTTCTTCCAAAAGGCACGATTTGCCACAATCAGATCTTGCACATCTCATCTAAATAATCTTCTTTTGCTGCACTTCTGATTGTCCACTATTTTCTTCCTCTGGTACACTGCCTAGTCTCCTGAAGTTTCAAGTGGTTTTATCTAACTAATGACTTGTATAGGTATTCTATTGTCAAAGATAGCTTTATAGATTAACATCTGTGTTGCGTTTGAGGTCTTGAGATCTTCTCAATGCTCAGATATTGCCAAGACAAAGATCTAAAGGCCAGATTGGATATTTTATTGTGTTGACTGGGCTTAAGCTCTGTGATTCTGTAACTAGTAATAGTTACCATCTCTCTTTTTTAATTGAATTTACATGCCTACTGTTGGCAGCACACCTCTACTCCATACTAGAGATAACCCTCTTGCCTCACAGTTCCAGTGACTTTTGGAATTTGTGGCACTTTGCTATGCTGATGGAAACAGACCTATTGTAGGAGTCAGTTAAGCAGCCCTTAAATAATGTTTACATGTTACCTTGTCAACGAAAGACATAACAGTTGGTTTAAAAGTGGATTTAACATAATAGTTACTTTTTTTTTTTTTTCTGTTTTGATGTAATATTTCCTCCAGGTATCTTAGTCCTATTGGCTACTTTCCCTCTTTATATTATTCCTTCAACCAAGAGTGTATCACTGCAGAAGATGTAACTCAAATATGACAAAGATTTGGAAATTACTTTAGGTAACTTAATATATTTAACAATTCTCTGAATTAAATTCTCTCTCTGTTTGATTGTATTGTGACTTACATTTCAATATATAGGGGATATAGCTCAGCACACAGTAAAAAAATAAACATTAATAAATTCTCTGCTTACATATAGTAAAACAAACACAGATTGGATTTAAAGGCAGTGGGAAGAGACTTAATGGAGTACAACTTCCTCCTCCCGTAAAACAATCCAAACAAAATGCTTATGAATCTATATTTATCTCCTGCATTAACAGGAGAGAGAGAGATGCTTTCTATGATTAAAAAGGGGGAAAAAAAGATTTCCCAGAATGACTGGATAGTACCAAATACTATGTAAAATAAAATGTACAGCGTTCCAAGCTTATAAATAGTAACAGAAACATTATAACATATCCCATATTCAGGAGTCAAAGACCAGGGCTTCAGACTGAGAATTTAGTCTACCAGATGTTTGAGCAGGATTAACACAAGGAAGTATCTGATTTTGGTTGACAAGAGGTGTGAAATACACAGGGACAACACAATCCATAGGATCAGCAGTAGCTTAAAAAATTACTTAGGAATTTACAATACTGCTTTGAGTACTTATAAACTATTTCTTTAAAAAGGGAAGAATGGAAGAATGAAAAATAAAGGATGAATCCTGAACAATGCATCACCTTTCAACTGTTGCTTTCAAGAGCGTCACATCAAGTTAAAGGCATTTTTTTTAATTTTTTTTTAACTATAGTATAATGGACCATATATCAGCAGTGAGCCAGTCTTTATGTTGACATCCTGCTGCCTCTGAAAACTGACAACATTTTGAACACTGATAAAACCACGATAAAAAAGTATGGTGGTTCAGAGATCTAAACTGCATTCTAATTCAATGTCTCTTCATTACCTGTCCAAGGTGAACAAACTTTAATTGTGATGGGGATAAAAGAATACTGCCATAGATGATGACTGGGCAGCTGCATGCCACAGTCTTAGGACTACTTTTGACATGGATGACATGGAATTCAGAACACTGCTTTCACTCTGCCTTAATTTTCTCTCCCTGCACTCTCCTATATGCTTTAATCAACCACCATATTGCTAAGCCTAAGGTAACAGAATGGTTATGAAAATATTGACATTGTTATTATCTCTTTATCTCAGAATTTGTGATTACACAAATATATTAAATTCCTTTTTATTTTTTTTTCCTTCTGCACCACCCCTACTTCCTGTTTCTACTAGTATGGAGTCTGGCAACCTTAAATCCCTATTTTTCATAATAATTAAATATTCACACAAAATATGCCAAATCTATATGGTATATCCCCAGAATACACACAAGTTATAAGATGAGACATATTTATCCTTGACCTTATCTCCTGTGATTTTCCTCAATCCATGGATTTGCATAGTATTATGTGACAATATTAGGAGAGTTTTAATAGCAAACTTCTATATATTATCAACCTTCACAACATGTTACAATACAGTGTGTGATTTAATTGACAGGTCCTCTATTTTGAAGTTAAATGAATGAATATATACATTCAAGCAGACAAAGTAGCGACTACTCAACATACTTTATAATAGTAATGATCCAACAGTTTAAATCATATCTGTTAACTTCCTTGTTGGGGGGGATTTATGACCCCTCAAAGATGCAATATTTATAGCTAGTCTTCTGCCCCATTACTGACATACTAATTCATTAGAGATTTTTTTAATTAAATGTGAAAACTGATTTTTTATTTATTTAGAGAGTGGCTTTCAATTACCATTAAGTGCATTCTACCTTTTAATAAAGCTCAAATCTTTAAGCCTATACTATTGACCAACTGAAAAAGTAAGAGACTGACTGATGTCCTCATTTGCTCCGTGGCTTTCCAAAGTGACTGCTGACTCCCTAAAGTACTGTAACTTTTTCATTACAGGATTTTCATCTGATTGCATCTGGGGCTGCCCTAACAGCCACTGAGTTGCAAAAGTACTCTAAAAAAGGCTGTGTTATTGATGGGAATTACCAATGAAATGATGCCACGTGCTGCAAGGAAGTGCAATAACTGAGCTCGCACCAGTGGACGGGAGCTGCAACGAGTGGACACAGGCTGTTCAGGAAAGACCAGCTGGGAAAGTGAGGAGGAGAGGTGAGCTCTGTGCAAAGGACTGCACTGAACATCTAGCGCTTGGCCTTGGGACTGGTGATGAGCCAGTCCAGAGCTTACAGGTAAGGATCAGAGGACAGACTGACACAGCTGACACTGTGATATGTTTTTGGTACAGACCACCTGACCGAGCAGAGGAAACAGATGAAGCTTTCTTTATAAAGCTGGAGGAAGCCTCATAATAGGCCCCATTGCTTATGGTACATAACAACTGTCATATTTGCTGGAAGGAAAAATAGCTGAGAATAGAATAGAATAGAATAGAATAGAATAGAATAGAATAGAATAGAATAGAATAGAATAGAATAGAATAGAATAGAATAGAATAGAATAGAATAGAATAGAATAGAATAGAATGATTGTGCATGCTAAGTAAACCCTTGAGACTTCTGAAACGTGCTGATGCTAATTTCCTGACACAGATGATGGACAACCTGACAGTCTATTGGAATTGGTATTCAAAAGCAAGCAAGAAATGTTGGTGGGACAAATGAGGTGAGGCAATCAAGGATTGCCTTGATTGCAGTAAACATGAGATTGTGGAGCTTAAAATGCTCACAGGAGTGACCAGGACAAATAATTACAACACTGAACTTCAAAAGAGTTTGTCTCGCTCTGGGATCTGAGCAAGGGCTCAGGACAGCTGGTTCATCTCCGAGGATGATCTCCTCAGAGCACAAGAATGGTCCATTCCAATGTGCAGAAAGTCAAGCAAGCAAGGCAGAAGGCCAGCATGGATGGGCAGGAAAAACCTGAATAAGTTCAAAAGCAAAAACAAAGTACAGAGAAGGTGGAAGTGGGGATGAGCTACCCATGAAGAATACAAGGGCACTGCCCAAGCAAGAAAGCATGGTGTTAGGAAAGGCAGAGCTCAGCTGGAGTTGAAACAAAGTAGGAAGGTGAAGGGCAACAAGAAGAGTTTCTATATGTATATTGGCATCAAAAGGAAGGCTAAGGGAAGTTTGCAGCTAAGTGAAGCAGGAAAACTAGTGAGAAAAGACATGGAAAAAGTCAAGGTAGTCAATGACTTATTTTTCACAGCTTCCATTGGCCAGGTTTGCTCTCAGGTGTCCCAGTCGGTGAGAATGAAGGAGTACCCACAGGACAAAATTGCCACACTTAACTTCCAAAAGAGCAACAAGGACCTGGTAAACAACAGGCTGGTCAGCATCATTCAGTATTTGGGAAGGTTATGGAGCAAATCCTCCTGGAAGCCATTTCCAAGTACATGAAGGACAAGAAGGGGTCTGGGAACAGCCAGCTTGGGATCACAAAGAGTGAGTTGTGTCTGACCAAGCTGACTGTGTTCCATTATGAGAGGACTGGCTATGACTGGAAGCTCAGCTGTTAATCTAAAATTATTTATTATAACTCCCTGACATGAATATAAAATGAGAGAAGAGGCAATTGCATGAATACTCTACAGAAGCATGAAAAATTAGAGTTGTGATAAAGAAAAAAAGATATGTGGGAATATAGAAATAGAGGACCAGATTAGCTGATGTTATATAGACAGAAGTGCCTCTAATCTGTAAGGTACATTTCCTTAAAGAAATTGTAATTGAACTTCAAAGGTCCCCAATATTTTTATACTTCGGATTCCTTATGTTGCATTAACCATAGCAGCTGGTACACAGATGATGCATAGTCTACTACTGCTACTTGTTACTCCACTGCCTGAAGCTGAAACAGTTTGTGGCACTGATTGGAAAACTGTTGATTATTCTAATTCATTATCAACACAGTTATAGCTGATCAGATGGCAGATTGTTTTCTAAGAAGTTAGAAATATGCAGAATTCTATTAATCTGGAGTACACATATCCCTTTATGAGCAGAATGTCATGGTTATGTATGCAAGTACTCAGAAGTTTGTCAGAAAAAAATGGCTATGCATATGCAACTTTATAGCCTCTTTGACACATCCATCATAATATTTTAGTTACATGACTCATTACATTTCTTCCGCAAAGCTTCTAGTTGCATTTATTGTTATTCAAGGTGGTACTTTTTGTTGTTTTCCTTTTTCAGTGTTTGACCCTATGCCTTACTTAGCACACATTATTCAAACCTTGTATTGAAAGTAAAATTATTTTCTTCAGCCCTGTTTCCATGGTGTTTTTGCTATAGTGAATGAATGCTTTATAAATAAAAGTTCCTAAGATTCAAGTTATTACAGCCATTTTTCAGTTTGAAAATTAATCACAGTTGTACTAAGATGCCTACTAGTTTTGGGTATGCAGTTTTGATCACTTGAGACCTGACTTCTTCATACACTAATTTATAACATTGTCCTCTTTCAGAAAAGTCTTAATTGATTTTATCTACAACTGGAAACACAACATTTCTGCAAATCTGACCCCATGTATTTCATGGTGTATCCAGAAAGTAAAAAATACAGTTTCAAGGGTATTTCAGGCACTAGATGAAAGACATATTTTTGAAATTCAGGTGTAGGTTCTAGGAATTTCCTTTTCCTTCCCTTCAGACCCTGCCATGTTTTACAGCTTTCTCTCTCTCTTTCCCCTAGGAGATAACTAGTCTACCACCTCTCACTTCCTCCTCTTGTGGCTCTCTGTTCTGTGGGCTACCTCTTCCTAGCAGAGATGGGCTAACTGATAGATATCTGAGCACTTCTTCTCAACAGGGGTATTCAACTTTAAAAATCTGCTGCTTCAATTTAAGAATGGAAAAGGGACATAGGTTCCTGAAAGCTTGTCTCATTTTTCCACTTACAAAGACACTACTTTTAACATGGCTGCACTAATGATGGTATCATCCTGTTTCACAGCCATCAATCCCATTTCTGGTGTTACATATCTTCAGACCAGAAACAAATTAATCCGGCGTCCTACAGACAGGATTTTCTTTCAATGTAGCCTGAGAGAATGAGGCACTGGGTTAAGGCTTCTGTTAAAAATGTATGTGACCATAAAAGCAAGGACTGCATTATCATTCATGTGCACAGACTTTAATTTTAGCATTCCCTAATGCTAGTTATTCTAAGTTCTAATTCTAAGTAAAATTTCAGTAATGTCCTCTATCATCGATTTTTAAAAGTGTTTACATATTTACGTGCAAAACACATATGTACCACAAAGTATATGTACACTTGTACACTCATTCATATGTTTGTACTGGCTAGATATGAACATAAGCAAATCTCACTGAATCATCTAGAGTTACATTTTTTAAAGATATTTTAGTTTTGTCATTCCCATTGGTTATTATGAAGCACATCATTGTTTTTTTGAATGAATATTAGTACATAAACAGGAAATGGATGAAGCTAGAAAGAAAGTCAAAGTACACTGACTGGTAGAACTAGGGAACTGCTGTGTCAAGGAAAATAACCAAGCTTCCTACTTGTACCAGGTACTTGTATTCCTGCTAAATAAGAACTAGAGCAGCTGACAGCCAGCCTCCTGCTAACTCATCTGAATTTGTATGTTATTCACCTGCCTCTTTACCCTTCTCCACATACTTGTGATTCTGCTGCACATGTAGCTGTTTGGACTTCTTAGACTTCTGAAGGTACACAGGCCTGTCAGATTCCAATTTCTAAATTTCTCATTTAATCATATGCAAATCTTTGTTTCTTCTCCATAACCATGCATCTACTTTTCCCACCGGTGCCCCAGCCACTGCCGGTGAGAAGGACGAGCTGCTGCCCAAGCCAAGAGCCTTCTATTCCCAGGTGCCACAGGAAATCCACTCTCCCACCCTGGGACAGTTGCTAATGTGACTTCTGATCAACTGATATATTTCTTACTTTATGTCAGAATAAATAGACCAGAGCTTGATTAAAAGGGAAAGAGGAAAAAACAATAACTAACATTAAGATATGGAAAAGGCTGAAAAGGAGGAGGTTTTCTTCATTAAATGCTTCCTTCTTGTCTCCTGCAATACTCACATAAACCTCATCTGCAGTGCTTAAGTCTGTCAGAAATCTGAGCCCTGATGAAGCCCATGACTCTGAATGTGTTTAGATGCTGATACTTATCAAGTGCAATAGCATCCAGGGGTCTATAAATACCACTGTATTACTGTGTATACATGTGATAGTAATGGTTGATGAGGCTGGGAAAGAGTAAGCTGCTCTGCGAAAGGTGAGCAAGCCAGAAGAGGAGGAGGCTAAATAAGGCCACGTAAATCCCAGTTATGCAAAACAAGAATGTATTTTTTTTGAGATTTGCATAGATGGCTGGAAGTAGCTTGTGTCCCTTAGGCATTCTGGTGATGAAACTCTGGTTTGAGGAGTCAGAAGTTGAATTAAATTAGTCTGATAGGAAAAAAAGCTTATTCCAATACTTGCAGATCAGTATGAAAATACGTCAAACAATGAGAAAAAAAGGCTAATCTTCGGGCATAGGAAGCCTGTCAACTGTGAAACTGAGAAATACTTCCAGATGTATTGCAACTGTTGCATATTTTAAATTATCCTATATTTTGAGACAAAGATACTAGATAATCAGTCAATCTTTTGAATTTCCCTCATCTCAGAAACCAGGCAAAATCAGTGATTTACTGAAACATCACAAATTAAATCCTAGATGGTCTGAGTACTAAAATCACAGACATCAAGGGCTTTCTTCACAGTAGACAAAATGTGCTTGACAGGCTAAAAACTCATTAAAAATCTCCAGCATACCTGTGTTCCTTAAATGTGGACTTGAAAGACAGCATGGTGTCAGTTGGCTGAATTTGGATCATAGGGTAACTCTACAGTCAGAGCTATAACTCCTGAAGACTAAATCCAGCTGATAATGAGGACATTTCAAATAACATTCTGATGCATACATGCCTAGATAGAGAAATAATAGCATGCGATAAAAGGCGGTAAGAGCACCACAGCATACTGGACCACTATTGTGGAAGCATTTGTAAAGGGAGAGAAAATCACTTTTAAGTCTATAATAAATTTTATAGAAAGCTAGTAAAGAGATTTTTTTTGAAGAGGTGTAATGCAATGAGACAGACTGGAATCAGAGAGGATTTAAGCTGCTGCATTTTGGTATTAAGTGAGTCTCAATATGGCAATATTTTGAAGGTGGGAAAATGAAACCTAAGATACAGCAAGCACCAGATTCTCAAAAATAGATTGGAAACCATAGCATTCAGAGGAATTTTTTCACACCTAATACATGGAAATGCTGTTTTGAGAGGTTACGGAAAGTTATTGCCTAGGAGGGAACAGTCACTGCATGTGAAATGAACAAAAATCTGTTTGAAGCAAAGCAATGATTTGCAACAATTATTTAATGTCTGGAATCAGGCCATAGGCGGGCAAGATAATGAACTAGAATGAAACAGTGTCTTAGTAGCTGGAACTCTGTATTCATAATTTGCAATCAGTAAACCTGGCTCACTTGCATAGGAGATAGATTTTGTTGCAGCTCAGCATCAGAGAGGGAAAAACAGGAGGCTGAGAGTTTACCCATCCACTTTCTTGCAGAGGCGCATGTTCCAACACAGGGTTTGGACTTCAGATTGGCACATGATGACAAGAACCTCTGCGATAGATGAGCTAAAGCTGACCTTAATATTGGCTCAGCTTCATGTCAGCTTTAGCTGAAGTTGCTGGATTCAGCCCTTGAGTGAAATGTGACATATAGAAATTCAGGCTAGATGGTCTAATAGCGCCTTTTGCTTTAAATGATGGGACAGATTAGTTGGCTCCAGTTTAGGCATCTCCAGATTGGGCATTTATGTCTGAACTAATCAGTCTAGGCTCCCTTTACAATCCACGTAGGGAAATTAATCTCATGCTAAGAAACACATCTAAGAAGAGTAAGATGAATTACTCTCTGGAATACTTATCTCTGCTGACTTTAAAAGAAGCCCAGGGAACTGGCTGAGATTTACACATCTATGCTTTGGATGTGTCAAGGCTGGTCAGATTAATCTCTCTTTTCAAGTTTGGTTTTTTGCCCCCCCCCCCCAAGTTTTTGTTTAAAAACATAAGGAAGTGTTGCCATTTTCTTTTTTGGTACTGAATCCTGTATATTCTTAGAGAAGTTAAAAATAAGTGAAAAGTCCGTTCCTGTTTCCTGTTTTCTAAATACATCATTTTGCTGTATCTGTCCATCGTTACAATATATAAAAATTGTAAATATATTATATAATTCTAGTAGCTGAGAGAGGAGCGTACTATTGTCACACAGAAACATGGCAAAAGTATAAACCACAACAATGAAAAGTTAAGAGTTCAATAGAAGAAATGCAAAAAAAAACCAAGCAGGTTTGAGAGAGAAACCTTTGACAGATGTCTCTTGATGAGCCTGGAATTCTTCATGAGAAGGCAGAACAATTTGTGGTTTACGTGGTGTCAGCAATACCCAAATCAGAAACTTTATTTTGAGGGAAATCTCCAGATACCTCCATATAGTTTGAAATTATTCATTTGAAGATGTTCCTGCTCCTTGCAGGGGGGGTTGGGCTAGACGACCTTTAAAGGTCCCTTCCAATCCAAACTATTCTATAATTCTACGATTTTTCTTCTTCCCTTTTTCTTGTTTTAAATTATTTGTTAACTATTTTTAATATATCCTTGGTACTGTTATACTATCTCATACAGTGATGTATTTAACTGGGATGTCTTTCATCCAGAAAACCACCACACAGCCTGCAAATGCACACATATTACATATTAACAAGTGATATGCCTCTGCCTACATTAGAAAATAAATAATTCCAAGGAAGAAAGATTTGTGATAGCATTTTATTTGGTCCAGTTCTTTACAAATCTAACAATAAAACAGACTCACAAAGGAAAACACTGCCCCAGCAACAGCTTAGTTACACAAAACCTCTCTGCTCACTCCTGTAACTCATCTGCCAGTTAACAGTTTCTATTGCTCAATGGATGAGTTTGAGATGGGTTTCAGTGTGCCTTGTCATGTTCTGTATCCTTGTACACTTCTGATACAAGTCACATTGTTGGAAGGACTAACTACAAGTATTTTTTGCTTTTCGATACAGATACTGCATATTTTAAAGCCCTCTTGCTGCTTCTGTGACCATCAAAACCAAACCTCCTTATTTTTACAAGAGATGATCATCACTAGACATTGATGGACTTAACATTGATATAATTATCTAAAGATTATGTTACAGGAAGAATAGTAATAATATAAATATAGCATAACTGCGCACTAACATGTAACAGCGGACTATAGAATTACTAGATAAATAACCAAAGCCAAGACTCAAATACCAGATCTCAGTATTCTTCCAAAAGTGCTATAGAGTCCTATGGGTAATGAATACAAAGAAGGGATCTGTTCTCATAAAGAATGGGTACATACCACTCTTTAAGGCTAGACAGACTGTAGATAATTTTCCCATGGTAACCAACTAAAGTAACATAAATAGTTCTAACAGACGGAGGATTATTAACTTGTCAAAAATAGGGACCCTCAATTAAAGTTTGTGTCATAATCAAAACTGAAAAAAAAAAAGGAAAATTATTTTTAAGTAAATCAATCAAGTTGGCAAAACATGAAGTAAGAAAGCACATACAAAAGGTCATGCTTTGGAAGAAGCGCCCCTTCAACCACCATTGTATCTCATCTTCTGAGGTCTTCCCAGAAGGCAATTGTGTAAGTAACATAGATTCTGTTTGGACTGCATTTCTATTATTTGTTAGTTTATAATTATTAGTTTAAATCTTAGACAATCTTTAATATAATGTTAAGTTATGCAAACAGAACCTACTTGGGAGACCAAAAATCTGTATCTGCTTCTTGAACAGAATCTTATTCTGAGTGTACCTGAACTTATTTTTTTTCTGCATCTGCAGCTCTGATCACATAGAACTGCATCCTCCTTAACTACTGGCAAACTAACCTATTACAGTGAGTTTCGTTTAAAAAAAAATATTGACATTTCAGCCTGTAATCAGATCAACTTGCATAATTCCTTATTCATGCACCCAGATCATTTATCACTAAAGGACTTTGTGGAAATTACAATGGAAAAACAACTTTAAAAATAGAACAAAATTACTCAAGTGTAGAAGAAATGATCTGATATTTTTATACAACTTGAGATCACTTGTTTGTTTGTTTATCCAAGGAATTATCAGTACATGCAACACCCCCCTGATTATTACTGAGCATATTCTGAAATATTACATGATAATCCACATTTTCGACTCATTTTTTGTTACAGAATGGAAATGCAACATACAAAATTCCAACAACATACATAACAAGCTCCTCAATTGTAGAAGTCTTTTTATCCTGTGTATTTATGAAACAAGCTGAGTAATATTTAACAACATTTAAGTTTAAATATTTTAAAGACTTAGAATTGTTTTTTAGTATTGCCACATTCCATATACTAAGTTAACTTTTTTTACTGCACAAATAAAATACTGCATTTGTGTGATTACTACACAGCACGTGCAGGAGCTAAAAGTCAGCACTTTAAAGCACTTTGGTGGGTTTATCTCACAGAGACTTAATATATTAGTATGTGTGGGCGACTGTCAAACTTTATGGCATTTTGTTACATCCAAGTAAAAGGACAGAAAGCAAGATTCTGAAATGTAAATTTGACAACCCATTGGAAATTACCACTACTGCTTTGATTTTTCAAAGTATGTGTCTTGTTACAAATGTAAAACCATCAGGAAGATTTGAAAAACACTAAAGAGAATGCTGTATGGTTTTGACATTTGAGTTCTCCACAGTCTAATCTAAAGATACCATCCTATGCCTTATTGTTGTCTGTTTAAATCTTTCATAAAAGACTAACTTGCAGTGTCAAGGCCACTGGCTAACATCCATTTCGACACTGATGAAATTACCTGGAGTGATGCAGAGTTTCCCAAGGCACAGTCTGTCACAACTAATGAAATATGAAGGGACCAAAAAAAAAAAATTCTGGCTCTGCACAACAGAGCAGAGGAAGAAAAATGTAAAATGAAAAAAGAAAAGAAAAGGAAAAAAAAAAAAAGAAAACACTTTGAAAAGTATAAGCAAAGATATATTTGCCTGCAAAATAATCTTCAAATTCCGCAGAAGCAAGACAGATTTGCCCACAGTCATGGTCTGGAACAGTATGCAAACAGTGATTTGGCATTACAGTCATGGTATAATATTCTACAAAGGCAGAGCAATAGATGTTAAATGATTCTTGCTGAGTTAAAGAAGGAAAAGAATAATGTTCAAGACTACTTCTCTTTGCCAATACCTGAGTAAGTCCATCTGGCTTTCTCAAATCTCTCTACCAAAACAGTCTTCCCTTATAATGAAGCTGAGCATGTCAACAGGCATACAGTCACACATACAAACAGTATGCCAACACTTGCAAAAATGATAGATAACCCATCGTTCTAATTTTGTCACACAGGGGCTCATAATTGCATTTGAGTCAGGTGGAAATTACACTGAAATCAACAGGCTTCCAGTAACTCCAGAGGACTTCATACCAAGCCCTATGAACCAGCATCCTCAGGAG
Organism: Chlamydotis macqueenii; assembly: GCF_036417535.1. Lineage (NCBI taxonomy): Eukaryota > Metazoa > Chordata > Aves > Otidiformes > Otididae > Chlamydotis > Chlamydotis macqueenii. The sequence goes on from NC_141556.1 coordinate 161,511,120, forward strand.
CCCTGAAGCCCCAGTCTCAGAAGTGCCTCAGTTATTAAGGAATTTAAGGGACTTTCCCAGGTAGGAAAGTTGCATGCATATAAAATGAGATGTGGATACAAATTTTTGCAATGATACCAGCATAACCTCAATGCTACAGACGACTCTATTTCACCTTTTTTTTTTTTTTTTTTTTTTTAATGCAGTTCAGGAGGCAAGAATGCAACGTCAAAGTTGCCCTTGCACTAGAATATATAAGGAGGAAGGGAAGGTGTGATACCTGTCCAATTAGCCAAGCTTTCCTGGGACAAGAATGACTAAATCTGTGCTGTTGACTTTCAGTTCAACTGCTGAAAATTCTACCCAGCCATCACATATATATATAAGAATGGACTGAAAAATACAAGGTACTTTTTAATGCAGTCCTACCTCTTCCATAGCCATTTATCTATTGCATTTAAAGAATTAGTACCATTATCATTTCAAAGGCCTACATCAGGCCTTTATCACCACTTTGATAGTTTACAGACATCCAGTGCCTGAAGTATCCCGGTTGCTACTTACTGGGTACAGATCTCGCTGTGACCTCCCAGAGCTCACCTTGCAGCACCTCATTCATTCGGTTCCTTTTGAACATGGCATTGGCTCTCTTCACTTCCAGCACCTTCACCACAGTAGATTTGTCATATTGAAATATTAATTTTTGTCAATTTAGGGTTCAAATGCTTGGTGGGTTTTTTAATTTTTTTTTAATAATTAAACTTATTTTCATGCTTTTGGTACTAATATACTCATTCATTCCCTCAAATCCTTTAAAATAATTGTGGCCAATTGGAAGCATAACAGAAAGTGTTAAGCAGAGCAAGTCTTCAGTTGTTGATACAGTGTAATTCAGACATACATTAGTACACTGTGAGACTACTGGAAAAAAAAAATCAGTTTCACTCTCCTTGTTCATAACCCTTACAGGAAACAGATTTTATACTGTCACTTCAAAAAGCAGAACTAATCAGCAATATTCAGAGGGATCAAGGATAAAATATAAGCAAATTTAGAACACGAAAGAAGAATTTCACACTATATTTCTATATATTCACTTCTAAAGAAACTCTGATAAATTAATGATGACCAAGATGTTATGTTTCACAGAGGATCGATAATTTTAGATGTCTTCATTTTAAAGTGCTCCAAGTTAAGTATATGTTATGAGGTCTTTCTTCATCATTAGTAGGATGTCTGAAAGTTTCTTAAATCCAATGACCGGTTGAATGTCTGTAAGTCTCTCTTGCAGTATTATGCATGTACAGCACAACCACCCAGACAAATAAAATAAAAAGTGACATAAAATTAGGTTTTCAAACACAAGAGCATTTGATTCGAGGAGAACGCTACCTTAATAACTGAAAGATGACCTCCACTCAATACTCCTCTGGCAAAAGAGAGTCTTCTCTTAGAAGAGACAAGAACTATCCATGAATTCTACGTATCCTTGTTATACTACCAACCTCTGCCATGAAAAAGACCTTCCAATCTTGCTCAACTGAGCATTTTTAGTGTTACATATCATTCTACTGTGAAATCTGTGTTTAAAAAAAGTCATTAACCTGTTGCAATCTATACAGAACTGAAGATAAAATATCAGAAGAAAATTTCCTGGCACACTGCTTTTTCCTAGCCTAGAAAGCATCTTCTAACTTCACCTAACACTGTTAGAGGAAGAATTCCCCCAAATTGAAAAACATCAGTGACATGAAACCAAAAAATTGTAAAGCTTTTAAATTGATGTCCTAAGCTACCATAGTTAATTAGTTGGACAACTGAATCATCAAAAGCTACACGCCCTGTAACTGTTCATCCCAGGCTCTAATACATTTCAGTCACTGGGCACAATGTCCTTGTAGAAGCCACATAGCTGAAACCAAACAAATGCCGCATCTCGAAAACGAAAAGCCAGTTGGCAGAGGACAGAAACATCCAGCCATCGGAGGAAACCATTTTTCACAGAACAGTCTTTCTATCACCGTTCTCTCTGTCCTGAGCCTCAAGTGAGACCTATAAAATACCTTCAACAGATGAGCCTGGAAACTAAAACACATTATTATACCGGACAGTAAAAGTTATGGACTGAATAAAGATATTGCACATTCCATTTTTTTTTCCCTGTGACACCCTGCCAACTACCCCTGAATGTTTCATAGGCATTCACCACCCACTTCTGTCAGCTCTGTGCAGAATAATGATCTTCCCACCTCTGCTTTATTAATAACCCCTTCTTTCACCAAGTGCCAACCTCCCCTTTTCTCTCAAATTGCTTTACTGATTAGCAGAATGACATCAAATACAACTGTTTCTAACCAGCAGCTATTTTTTCACTTTTCTCTTTCTGGTCCACATCTAAACAAAGTACTTTAGTGCCCTGTTTCTCTTCAGCTCAGTCAGTCAATATAATAAAAGACACTAATTCTATTTTTTTTTCCCCCAGATTTGTAAATTGTGATGCTATATGGACACAGAGTCTCACAGAATCTTCCTGATTTGATAATATAAGCTAAAACTCCGCAGTCAGCTTTGTTCAGTGTAAAGAGTAAATGGAGTTGAGGATATGACATTAAGTACCGTGCAGGAAGTACAGAACTATCTTATTTTCATTATTTTGATGTATCAAAAATAATCTCCTTTGCAAAACATATGGGCACTATGCCTAACTATGTTTATATTGATTAGTCTGGACTCAGGTGCAAATACAGAAATATATTTCAAACAAAATACTTCCATTTTATTTTTTGACTGGGGGCCTCAATTTGAAAAAATGTACTGAAATCACTGGGAGTTGTGAATACTTGGCAACTCTGAAAATCAAGTCCTTCTTTATTTATTACAGCTGGTATAGTAATCTTCAGAACCATTTAACTGTTATGAAAGTGACATCAGATGAGAATGAATAAAATGCCCAAATCCTTATTATAAAAAAAAGAAAAAGAAAAAAAGATGTAGCACCAGCTGTCTCCAGACAAAGTCAGATACAAAGTAATAACTTTCTCTTTGCAGCACCTGTACTCAATTTCTAAGGTACATCTGTCATTTTATTTTAACAAACGCTAACAAGATCAGTTCACAGCCATCTGTGTCTCTCTACCTTGTAAGCAACTCGGGTTGCTTTGCTTTAAAAAACACCATTCAAAGCAAAGCAAAACAAAGCAAAGCAAAACAATTGAAAAAGATTAAAGATGACATTTTGAAGTTCATTACAGCTTACAATAGGTATCCCCATGTACTTATTATTGTAAGTCCCATGTGCTCAAGTGTAGGTGAGTTCGGAAATGATGCAGAGCCTGCAGAGGACCCCCAATCCCTCTTCAGCAGCAGCTCTATTGTGTTACCACAGCGCTAAACCTACTGGAAGGGGTTACAAGTTTTTAACATCTCATAGTGCTTCTCTTTAGTCATCCCCTACTATGAAAGAGATCAAGAAGGGTCAATATAATGACACCTTATACTTCCTAAGAATCCATGTAATGGAAAGTTAGTGGACAGAGGAATCAGTCTTTCCATCCCAATGTAGCGCCAACCCCCAAACAATGAGACTACAGCCACAGGTAACTGGGCTATGGTTCCTAACCAGTACAGGTAAAGAAAAAGCTGAAAATGTACATACCACAAGAGTTGCCTAGGCATGGTTTATAAATAGCATAATTATTTAACTAAAAAGAAATTAATAAGGATAAGCCTCTGAGGCTCGCTGGACACAGCCTCCCAGTCTTGTATAAATAGAAGTCTACTTTGATCCAAGTCCTCCACACATGGTATCGAATCACATCGCCCAGAACAGCAGCAGTTTGGAAAAACAATAATGTGTGGCATTAGAAGCAGAATTTCTGATGCAGAAATTAGGACCGAGGGAGAGACAGTACATTAATTCAGTATTAAATGGAGCCAATTTAGGGAAATGAAAGCAAAACAAAATGAAAAACCCAGAAAATTATCAGATCAGAGCCAAGCACTGTGGATTTATTTTAGTCCCTCTGTAGTAAAATAAAGTATTTATTTTCCCTCATTTGTAGAACCAAAACTTTGCTATTAGTGAAGAATATGAGTTGTGGTCTAATTATAGAAAAAAGAGATATTTCTGTCTAAAGACAGAAGTACAGTTTGTAAACCAGGCAATATTCTGTTCCAGTTTATGGTTGATTATGAATGTTGGTCAGTCAGAGCCTCAAGCCACCTACAGATAAGCAGCCATGTATAACTACATCCTATCTATATAATGGAGGAAGCTGCAGTTAGGACTCAAGCTTTGCCAGAAATCTACGGATAGACCATAAAGATAAAAAGTCCAAATTGTTACTACAGAGTCAGTCTGCAAGAAGATGGCAGATTCAAAGAAACAAAACCTACAGGGACAAGGGATTATGGAAAATCTTTAGCAAATCAATCAAAGTCAACAAACGTGGCAAAGGCAAGAGACTGTCAAGAATCTAAGACACTTAGTGCCAGGTTAATTGCAGTAAAATAGACAGGAATTTGAAATTATGAGTAATGGATGGGTTATAAAAACATTCCAGCAGCTCTGCTCTGGAATGTAATGAAACTGTAGAGCCTTCCAAGTAGCAGCAAGGACTAGAGATGGGACAGGACTCTCACGCTTACTGAGGTTAATACTGTGCTCAAGAACTTTGCAAAGCAAAAAAGAAGAGCATCTGAGGTTACAATTCATGCTGCCAGTGACTTGGCATCTTGTCAGTTCTTCATGGCAACAAGTACTTACAAAGTAAATGACATAAAGCTCTAACTGTAACAGAGCAGTGTCCTTAAAGACTAATCTACTTTTATGAATACCAACATCTGATTTTTTTTTCTCCTTTCACAAAGACTACACTTCAACTTTTAAAGCCAAAAATACCTCTTCGCCAGTTTGTTTACCCTCTCTGACTGGCAAAAAAGATATACTCTTGATCAGATTATACCATATAACTGATAATGCTACCATTAAGGCCACCGATATCACAGGAGACAGGTGAAAAAACAGCATGTGCACTACAAAGCATGCATGGGTGTCAATTTTTAGTACAAACACAAACCCTTTTATTTTCTCTATAAAACTTAGTAGTATCAATGATTTTTATTTTCAATACCTCCTAAGAAAGTCACAGTTCATTTCTCAAATGTTCCCAGAGGAGATTCAAGTCTTTGCTTAAGTACTTTGATGGAGAATGCCTACAGTAAATACAGTGAAGAAGGAAGCTGGCAGCATTCGACATCTCGGTGGGAAAACAATTACCTGTCCTTCCACTCCTTCCACACTTCACCTCTTTAAGTCTTCTAGATTATCACTCAACTTCAAAAATAACAACATTTCTGTGATAAACAACAGTTTTGTTCCTTTTGTGTCCTTAGTGTTTTGATTTGATTGTTTCCAAGATAACACAAAATATTGGGTTGTTTACATAGTAAACAACTATGAGTATTGCACATATATTAAATGGTATGCCTATTTTCATTGTGAAAATCTTAGTAAATCTTACTTAGGGGATATGTGACTTATCTAATTTATTGGAAGGATAACACTTTAAAAACGTAATTATTATTTTTAATGTATAGATACGTAAGATTGATTTTCTTTTTTTCCCACCCTGTTTCCAAATGCTCTGAGGTCTTAACAAACTTACTTACACTTACAAACTACTTGCCATTATACTTCAATTCAGGGTCAGTTTCAGATTCTGAAGATCTTCAAGCGTTATCATTTCATTGATATTTATATTAAGGATTTCCCACAGTTGCCCAACCTAAAGTGTCTAAGGCCCTTCAACATGCTCTATTTTATCTGCGATATTGGCATGATCCTGGTCAAAGCGATGCAAGATCTATGAGAGATTCATGCCCCTCTGGGCTAGAAGATAGGCAGAATACCACAGGTGTCTCAAATGGCATGGACAACTACATCTCATCCAGACATGCAGGATGAGATTCAGCTCTCAGGTAAAGGCACTTATATTTATTTACATGCCCCTGCTCCCACTATCATCAACAGGGATGAAAACTTTAATTAAGTTGCCTGAACGTAAGTATCTAGCACCATTTGAAATAATCTAGGATATCCTCCTGCCCGCCCTTCAGCTGCTACTCCAGAAGCACGTGCTGTCTCATGTCTGCCAACCCTGGAAAAATGCCCCAGAAAGTCCGTAGTGGCTCAGGTACCACTAAGCACCTATGTGCAGGAACCAGAAGGTGTCCTTGGCCAATTCAGTCAGGGCCTTGAAAGCTGATCCCTGATCTTGGTTCAATTACCTAAGCAGTGTCTACGTCCTTCTGAGGTGTCAAGCATGGACAATGAATTGAGACCAATAAACAGTCAGACTCCATCATCTTTATTTACTAGATCTCCATTGCCTATTATAAGAATTTAGACACTTTACTCACTGGTACACATATGTACAGTACACAACTAAATTTAAGCAGTCTAGTTTGAAACCAAGTCCCATCCAAATATAAGTTCCTTAAATATAAGTTTCTAATGACCTTGTACATACAATACCACGCACCTTGAATGATATTAACCACCTATGTTTAAGAAGCTGTATCCTTCTACAAGAGCATAATATAACTTTGGTGTGAATTCAGGCACCTAAACAAAGATGTCTAGTGTTATTTGGGATGTTCTAGGATACTCAAGACATAAGGCATTATGCCATGGGATATAGCAAGGGTTCTACTTTTCTGAAGTGACAGCTGGAGGTCAAAACCAGTATCTCATGGCACTTAAAATGGCACTGGATTACTATATATGGGTACTTTAATTAAGTAATCTACTATTTTCTTTTCCAGCATTATCACAGACATTTCAGTTTACAAACCTCCCCAAAATCATGCATGGCTAAATGCTGAGAAGCCAAATGTTCCAAGCCAAAGAGACAAAGTCTATAGAGAAGATCAGTAAAGAAATTTATATTTTCTCTGTCTTGTACTTTCAAACAAAACTACTTTAAGAATATAAGCTCACTTCATAAAAATACAAGAAACAGAACCTCAAAATTTCCCATTTATTATAAATTAATTGATCTACAACCATTGGTTATCCGTTCTGAATGAAATGTTGGGACCTAACTGTAAACACCTATTGAGATTAAATCTACAGTTGGGTGATCTCTCTCCAACTGTCACCATACTCATTTCCTACCTTGTATCACTTCACACAGATGCATTTTGTTCAGACACTCTAAAATTGTTTCTTTCAAAAAACATGAGTTAATTAATTTTTTTTGCATGGTCTAGCTGAGCTGCAGTGATACGCCTAGTAGGCAAGGAACTGTTCAAAGTTCTATGAAACAACTTGTAAGTACTACTTTTGAACTGCCTTAAAGAATTAAAGCAAGGCAGCACTAATAATAGTGAAGAATTTTACTAGTAATAGAAGTTAATCTATTAAAAAAATAACAAAACAACAAAAAACCACCAGCTAAAACTAAATTGCAGTAAAGTTTTTGATGCACTCACTTCATATCACTATAACCTTTTATGGCTAGAATAGTTTCTCCCTTGGCCATGCATTTTACTGGCTCCCAACATTATAACCTTCTAAGAAGTTAAAGGGTCTGCATAATGGGCACTTCTTGATGCCTTATCCCATTTCACCCCATTTTGAAGACAAATCACCCAACCAAGAGTGTCAAACGTGGCAGAAGCACTAGCTTCCTCCATTCCCAGAGGCTTCAAGAACTCTCTCAATTTCATGCTTCCTTGCACAACTTTATTTACACTAAAACCATTCTGCTATGTGCTTTAGAGCAAATACTTGGTCTTGATCTCCTAGCAAATCTTGACTATATTATCTGAACACTCTGTGAAGCCTTGAGTCTTTACTATAGACTGTGGCTGACATATCAGGTGAAATACAAGTGAACTGCATAATGGAAGTTAATGTTCCATCAAAATGGGGTCAACAGAATACAATCAAATGTGTATATCATCTACTCACAGTGTGCAAGCTTTTCTTTGAAACAGAATTTAGGTTTGAAGTGGATGCTGTAACACAGATATTTGGTATACTTTGGTGAGGTGCTGCTAATTATCTTTTTGAAATTCAAGTTGATGTTTCAGAGAGATTCTTTCAACAACTGTTCAGATTAATAATAATTTAATTTTAAAATTTATAATACTTATCGTTTCTCAGCAACATTTCCACGAATAAATACAGCTACAAATACAACCTCAAATACTACTGAGGCTGCATTTGACAAGCTTAATTACATAGGCTTTTTAAAAAATTACTTTTATACTGTTTGATTGTCTCTGTAAATTATCACCTCAAACTCGAGCATTTAGCATAGTGTCTTAATAAAAAAAGCTTCATGCATTATGTGAAGAAATAGATTTCTTCTTGAAAGACACTCTCTTTAACACTCAAAGCCTTAAAAAATGCAGTAAACACTGCTGAATACCTATCTTTTATGCAGAACATAAAGCTTCTCTTCAAAGCTCTTATTTAAATATGTTAACTACTTAGACACTTTTCTAATGCAAATTGGCATGAACTGAAAGACACACTGAAAAGCATTTTTTGCCGCATGCCATTCAAAGTTAAATGTACCTGTTTTGTACTTCTGTAGAAGTACAGCTATTTCCTACTTCCCTGGAACTTTTCTCACAAGAATTTAAATTGTAAGATGAAAGAGAATACTTGTGTTTCGCAGCGTGACGGAAAGGACCTGGTTCAGTTTCTGACTTCGGTTGTTCTGACAAGCTATTTCATTCATATTAAACAGACAGAAATCTCAGCTATATAGAAAACAACAGTAAAAAATGACAATTCTATTACAAAATAGTGTTAAGTAATTTCCATTGCTATCCATACAACTGCATTTTCCTAAGTTGCTCATCTAAATTGAAAATGCTGATGAAACTCAAACTCAGTCTTCTAAGTACTGAAAGATAATTAGATTATTATACACTCCCATCTATATAGAGATTATACTTGAAATTTCATATCTCTTACAGCAACTTTTTTCTTATTTTCACAATCACAGAACACTTTGTAAAACAAGCGGCAAAAACTTTTACTTGTGGAGATAATAGTATTTTACATTAGAAGTTATCTCATAAAAAATCTTCCAGTTCCTTGTTGAGATGCAGGAATTTTATTCTAAATCAGGTGTCTACAATTGGCAAAGACTTCTTACAAAGCCTTTCAAAAACTTTTCAGAAATTTTACTGTTTTTTTTTTTAAATGACAGAAGAGGCTACTTCAGCAGTGTCAGACAGACTTTTTTTTTGTATAGCTTTTGAATATCTCCAAGGATGGAGACTCCACAACCTCTCTGGGCATCCTGTGCCAGTGCTCTGCTATTCTCACAGTCAAAAAATGTTTCCTGATGTTCAGAGGGAACCTCCCATGCCTCTTGTTCTGTCCCTGAGCAGAGCCTGGCTCTGTCCCCTTTGCACCCTCCCTTCAGGTATTTTTACACATTGATAAGATCCACCTCGCCTGGCCTTCTCTAATCCAGGCCAAAGAGTCCCAGCTCTCTTAGCGTCTTCCTGTATGTCCAGTGCACCAGTCCTTTAGTCATCTTAAGGACTCTTCACTGGACTTGCTCCAGTATGCCCATGTCTTATACCTCCAGGTGCTTTTCTGCAAAGCTGCTTTCCAGTCAGTCGAACCCCTGAGATTGTTCCTCCCCAGGTACAGGACTTTGTACTTACTTCCATTGGTTGAACTACATCAGGTTCCTGTTTTCCTTTATTCTTCTTAAAACAAATTACATTGGGATAACACTCTGGAGAGATACAATCGAAAGGTCAAAACTGTAAGAAAGCTTCTTGGAGTTTAAAGTACTATGGCCTTTAGAAAGAGTTTAAGGGATTTTGCTTTGTAAACTTTGTATGTTTGTGAAATTTCTTTCTTCAGTATTAAACCCATGCTTTCCTCCTACTCTTATCCAAAAGTGAGACTGTTTAAAGGTGAGCCTAAATAATGAAAATCTTGAGTTAAGTAATGGAAAAAGAATCAAAATCCAATATCTGAGATAGTGCAAATATTTGCCCTTTTAATTTTGTCTTAAACCATTTTTTTAAGAAAAAAAGCCTTTTCTCTACAAGCCCGTGTGACATTTTAAAAAGTCATTCCATGCATTTTGATTTTGTTTTCCTAAACTCAAAATTTTCTATTTTCTTTTTTTTACCTTCTATATGAAGCCATGCAATCATCATGTTATTGTGTCACATAGTGCCACATAACAGTAAGACATATTCATCATGTAATAGATTTGTGTCCAATCATATTAAGAAGAGAGAAGGCATATTACAAATCTTCAGTATTTATGTAAGATAGATAAACTGTGGGCAGAATTGTTATACTCCTTCACATCTTCTTTAAAACAATCTAACTCAATGCTCTTACTTCACCACCTTGATCTAGTAAACACCAACTCTGAAAACAGACTTCTCCATATCTCTGAAATAACTTTTTCCAACATTTGCTCTTAGTTCTCTCTTAACCATCTGGTAATTTGACATTTGTTAGTGGAATTTTTTCTTTCTTTTTTTTTTTTTCCCTCTGTCTGTACTGACACAAAAATACAAAAATAAGATAAATTCTTCAAAACTGGACAACAATCTGTTAACTTGTTTATCTGGAAGCCGAGGATTAGATTACAATTACAAATTAAGTTTTTTTATTTAGCAAAGTGACTCTGCTCTATATTCTTGGGAGCAGGGTAAAGCTGGGTTTAGTTCAAGGGCAACAAAAAGCAAAGACCAAGCATACTTATGTAGAACCTCATATACAGCTTTGCCTTCGGAACTAGCGAAGAAAGAACAAGCAAGTAGACTCAACAGAAGATTTAGGAAAATTTGCAAGCAAATCCTTCCAAGGAAACCCAGAAACAGCGAGGAAGAAAGGAAGAATTGTCCAGCATCATCAGTGTCCTACTGCTAGCACAGAGCTGGGATGCTGAGACCTCGCCAAACACCCCCTCCACCACCATGTGTTGATGGCCATAAGACCCAGAGGAACAGAGGAAAGGTGAGCATAACCCCAGGGAAAAGAGGTACATACGTACACATACTGGGAGTGCAAGTGTAACATTTTAATTGTATCACTATTGGGACATTTTTCTATGATTATGTTCTTTTCTGTAATTAGAACCTGGACTAGCAAAAAAGTTGTACTAGACTCACAATATATTGTTGGCTGTATAAAATGTATGTTCCTTTTTTGATCATAACAAAACTTTACATGCAACACTGCATGTGTTTAAAAGTAAAAACAGAGCTGCCATTCTGCAAAAGGCTGTAAGTTCACTTTTAAAGAATAATGTTTTTCACATAGGGTTTGGTGTAGACAGAGTGCCCTTCCATATGTTTTTTTCAAACCTCCAGTGAGATGTTGCCCTACCAAAACAAACTAAAACCAAATCCTTAACTATGATTTTTGTTGGAAGAGATTATTATCTTTAATTATTTTTATAATTACAAATTATTCCTATATGCTATATTCCAAAGATGAATTTATATCATATTAATTCAACATTCATATTAATTTCCATATAAATAGCTAGATTACCTCATATTTGACACTACCATTTTTACTATTAAATTATATTTCACCGTTTTATGTCTTTCTTTCCAGCCGGAGTTTCTAATGACTCATTTATCTGCAAATGAGAAATCATATCAAATAAAGCATATATGATTGGACAAAATGACTATGCAATTACTGTTATTCTCTTGCTTTAAGTATGTTTCTACTATGATTTTCTGCACCAACTTGTTCTGCTCATCGGTCTTCTATTTCAACTTTTGGATAATATGCAATGACAACACAAATTTCACATTTTTTTTCTTTCCCAGTGAAACTCTGAATTTCCTTCATAATGTCTTACTATGCAAATATCTGGAAAATTTACTTTGCGATTCATTACTGAGATATTTGAAACATTGACCCATAAAGTCAGCAAACTAGTTCAGCACGTGCTTACTTGATATCCCCATCTAAAAGTGGCAAAATATAAACATCAGATTCAGCTTTTTTTTTTTAGTGAAGAATATAGGGTTCACCTAAAACAAAAGATTTTGTGAATTTCAGGCAGTTTAAATGAGTTGATTCAGAAAAAAAAAATCAAATAGAGTGGGATATTATTTTTTAAAATTGAGATTACTTTGTGCTTTGTCATTTCTCTAAAATGCTACTTGAAACATACTAAAATGCCCAAATTCTCCACAAAATGTTTACTTTTAATTGAAATTGTCATTCTAAAGCCATGAATTCTCAGATTCATTTAAATTTGCAGAAAATATATTGCATATTTAACTGATACATCCTCCTCTCATCTATTCTGATTTGTCTAATCAACCTTCAAATAAAAGGAAAACTATACACCTGATTAGGATAGGACAAGACCAGGATTATATTTAACAAAGGCACACAAGCAATGCTTTAACTTTAGCCACGTTTCTATATCTCACTGATTCCAGGGAGATAAAAATGCATCCTTAATAAACAAACCCAGATGCATTCTGTCCTAGATATTTTCGTCCTTGGGTAAACCAAAATATCTTTAAGTATCCTCATTTCCCCAACTCTGAAAGTTATCTGGATGTCTATATAAAATATTCTACATTGATTGATTAAAACAAACAAACAAACAAGAATGATCATAATATCATCACAATCATTATGAAAATATTACAAATAATTTCCATCATAGTAAAATATTTAATTTCTATTAATTTTCATTCCACTCTTCACGGAGAGGAAGAATGTCCTCTCCCAGTGGTGAAAGAAAAAATAAAAGACATCAATGAGTTAAAGAAGTAGGCCAGAAAAAAATATTTTAATAAATTATTTCCATCAGATTCTGAAACAATCCTCTCATTTTCTGAAAGAAAGTTATTTAATGCACCTGTTTATCATAATTTCATAGCCAGTGGGTTACTTGTTGGAAAACTTTTAATTTGGCAATATTTTAATTTGCTTATATGCAGGTAATACGCAGGCAAGTTTATAAAAAAATGAACAAATAATATATCAGTTCTTGCTACATCTAGCAAGAATGTAATCTTATATGCTGGCATTTGGTGCAATCTTCCCAGCTCTTTCTTTCAAAAGACAAATAAGAGTCCTCCCCTGTCTGGAGAAAATGTCTGTAGAGACATTTCATGCATAGTTAGAGGAATGTGATTAGGACTGCACTTACTTATCCAGGAGCTAGCATATGGAGGAATATTGACCTGTGGAGGACTTAGTTGCCCAAACTCAGCATTATTTCAGGCAGTATGCTATCCTTCTTGGCCTCCAGCTACCTCCCCAAAAGAAGAGACCTTGCACTCAGTTCTGTAATGCTCAGCCCAGGCAGTCTGCCCTTGGTGAGCCAAGCCTGGTTTGGCTCAACCTGATGGAGAAAATTATTATGAAGGTGTGAGAAAGTTGATTAGCTACATCATGCAATATAAGAAAAGCAAAACCAGAGACAGATGAGCAATTGCTTAGCAGATCAAGGATTCAATAAAAAGAATACTGACATAGGAAGCTATGAAACCTAAAGGAAAAAAGCAGAAACAGAAACTCAGCAATGCTGAACATCAGCCTGTTTCTCACCTGACTGTTGTGTGGTCACCCAGTTGAGATGTTTTGGGTATCTCATTGCAGGATCATACTAGAGCTTAGCCTAGAAGGTCATTAGTCCCAGTTATCTGTTGTGTGTATTAGCCAGAAAAAAATTACTTTGCACTTTTAACTTGTGTATGTCTTTCTTGGCTGAGTCTCTCTGTGCACAATAGAATTGGCTCATACAAGAAGAAATGATGCCTGGACATAATGTCTCAAGGACTTCGAGATGCCTCAAAATATTATGCCTGGCTTCTAGCTGCCATGCCAGAATGCTGTGGATCTCCAGTGTATCTGGGGTTTATCTGCCAGTTCCATGATGATGTAACCCAGGGAATTTCAAATGGCTCAAATGTACAACTCATTCTGACCATCCTAGCTGTAGTTTACCTGCATGACAGGGAGGGGAAATATCTGTTTTATGCTCCTACTCTGAAATTATCTTTGGAAGACCCTACTTTCCTCACTGATTATGTTGAATTTTAGGGAACATCAAGTCCTGCATTAAGTTCCCAGATTAGGTCACCAAATGCAAGCTCATATCAAGCATTAGCTTCAGACAGGAAAAATCTAAATGTAGATGCCTCCATAGCAAGTGTCTAATATAGCGTCTAATGGAAAACATCATAATATATCTGAGACATCTTCTGGGAATGGGAAAGCCTCCTGTCATATTGACTGAAGATGTGGGAAGCTGATGGGTCTCAATTTAATTGCTGAAAACCAGTTGCTAAAAACTAATGCCACTGAAATAATCGAGGATGTATCTTGGATCATACAGGACACCTCACATAGAATTTGACACAAGCAACTAGATAATTATCTAATGTTTGTACGTGTGTTTAAATAACTCTGTTCAGGCAAGGGAATCAGTAGATCTGGAGAGCTACTTAGTTCATCCGATTGGACAGCTGAAGAAATGTCAGCATCCACCAATGATTTTGGCTTGATTGCAAGCACTCAGTTCAACTTCTTTATCACAGGCGTCTCATGTCATTTGAAATGCATTACTGTAATCTCCCTGATCTCAAACTGTCACAGCAGAAGAATGTGGTTCTCCAAAATGTTGTGTGTCATATCTTTCTATTGCAATTAATGGACAAATTCCTGCCGATTGCAACAAGCCTGGATCAGAGTTCTTGTGAAAAAGACCAACATAAAACAAAGCAGACTCATCAATGACTCTAGTAAGTCTTGTGACATGCCTGCTAATCTGGTAGACACATTTTGAATATTCTGGGTTTTCTCCAATGAAACTAGACACTGATGCTTACGTAACTGATTTGTGCCTCCTTTGACTTTAACAGAATTTCAGATAGCTAAAACACTACTGCTTGTGTGGTTGAATAAGATGGTTTTCAACAACTAATGTAGTTTCCTCTAACTATATGATAAAAGATTTTTTTTTCTAGAGAGGCAGGAGGGGAACCCCCAAAACCCCCAAAAAATTCAACCTACCATATTGGGCCAGTTGAATAGCAAACTAACACTGCACATTCCTAGATATGCTGTCTTCTGCATGCTTTCCAGAAGAATGTTGGCACCACTTCTTTGCAAATTAGTCTCTAAAAAATGTCTAGTCTACATGTTGACTCACGGAAAAGAAAACTTCTGAGAGTAGAGAGGAGTTTAGTACATTCCATGTTTGAGCTTACAATCACAACATCAGCATTTGGAAAAAAGGAGATTCTCTCACACTCAAAAGAGAACCAAGACTTGTAAGGCTTGGTTATGAAACTAGATAATTTTGGTTTACGTGAATTGTTCTGCTCTGTCTCCCCTACTCCCATAGCTTTGTACAGGTTTCTGAAGTAGAAACTACCTACATAAAATTAATCTCGATGACATCATGTGGAGCTAGTTAGTCAGAACACTTAAGGAGGATAAAGCACTTTAGCCTTAAGGACTCTTAAAATGAGAATCATTTATTCTCTGTTGTCTTCCATGAAATGGATTCTCGCTGTTACTAATGTAAAAACCTGCTGCTAAATGTTTTGACTGTACATATTAGCCAGCTGGTGGTTCAATTCTTACTATTGAGTTGCCCAGAACTGAAATAATTAATTTAGCTAAGGAAAGTATATCGTGTTGTACCTTTTGGATTTGTGACTGTAATCCGTAATCACCAGGGCGTTTATCTGGGTTTGCAATAATACTGGAGTTGGTAATTTATAAAAGGAGAGCAGGGGCTTGCTAAGCACAGCTTATGAAGCTTGGAGTTTTTCAAGAATAAGTTGCAGAACTTTTTATAATATGGATGCTGTTAGCAGCTTACAATTGGATAAAATATTAATCTATGTTACCCTAATAAGCTGAAAGCAAAACTTGCAGATTTGAAAGGTCTCTTTCTAAGCACTGACATCCTTACTGTTGTCTCTTCATACCTGTATAGCAAGAAATAAATCAAAACTCACTGCAGCCTGTGGAAAGGCTTCTGTTGACTGTAAAAAGATTGGACTAGAGTTCTCAACAAAAAGACTACTTAAACCTGAAGAGATACATTAATGCCAATTTATATGATTTTTCACTGCATATTTGTTATTTCTGTTAACTTTGCTCATTCCTTTTGTTACAATAGGCCTCTAAGAAATGTAATATGTCAAGACTACCTGATACTTGAAAATTGTAGTCAGGCAAATATTGCTATTCAAATAGATTAATTTATTATTTGGTCTAAACACTGTTTTAGATTTTTAAAAGGAAGAAAAGAAAAGGAAAGGATATTTAAAAAAAAAAAAAGGAAAGAATCATACGATACTGCAGTTCTCCAAAACATTGCTAGTAAGAAGATGAATATTTGCCAGGCAGCATTCATCATGTCAGGCATTGTGTTTGTCTAATTGTATTTTTTTGGTTTTGTAAAATCTCCCTCCATGGTCCAATGAGACATTTATTTAACTTTCTTGCATAAGGACTCCTAGAGAATGAGCCTTCTCAGATATCTACTGGAGCCAGATGCTGATCCTTACACCCTTAAAGAATACAGAAAAACTGGAGGGTACTCCAAGGCTCTCAAAGCCATCTTTTGAAGACTCTGTTTCTTCAATAAAAAATACCTCTACTTGCAGGAATGGGTGTTTGACCTGATGATTTGTTGATTTTACATTAAAAGGATTTGCATTAGTCAGGTTCGGTATATGACAGATTTCAGTACTGCAGACAGATGAAGAGTTAAAGAGAGTGGACCATCCTGACGGGGCAGCAAGGAAACTACATGGCAAGCTCTCTGCCCTAGACTTCAGGAAGGCGGACTTCGGCCTCTTCAGGGACCTGATGGACCAAGTGCCATGGGAGGCGGCCCTGGAGGGAAGAGGGGCCCAGGAAAGTTGGTCCATATTCAAGGAGCACCTCCTCCAAGCTCAGCAGAGGTGCATCCCGATGAAAAACAAGTCGGGCAAAAAGGCCAGAAGGCCAGCGTGGATGAGCAAGGAGCTCCTGGACCAACTGAAAGTGAAAAAGGAAGCCTATAGAGGGTGGAAGTGGGGGCAGGTAGTCTGGGAGGACTACAAAGAGGCTGTGCGAGTGGCCAGGGATAAGGTAAGGAAGGCCAAAGCCCTGGCAGAACTGAATCTGGCCAGGGATATAAAATACAACAAGAAGAGCTTTTATAGGTACGTAGGGGACAAAAGAAAGTCCAGGGTAAATGTAGGCCCCCTCCGGAAGGTAACGGGTGTCCTGGTTACCCAGGACATGGAGAAGGCTGAGGTTCTCAATGACTTTTTTGCCTCAGTCTTCACCGACAAGAGTTCCTGTCCCACCGCCCAAGCTGTAGAAGGTGCAAGCAGGGACTGCGAGAATGAAGAACTGCCCATTGTACTCGAAGAGAAGGTTCGGGATCATCTGAGGAACCTGAAGGTGCACAAGTCCATGGGACCTGATGAGATCCATCCATGGGTCCTCAGGAAACTGGCGGATGAAGTTGCCAAGCCACTGGCTATCGTATTTGAGAAGTCGTGGCGGTCTGGTGAGGTCCCCGATGACTGGAAGAGAGGGAACATAACCCCAATTTTTAAAAAGGGGAATAAGGAAGACCCAGGTAACTACAGGCCGGTCAGCCTCACCTCTGTGCCTGGCAAGGTCATGGAGCAGATTCTCCTGGAAACCATGCTAAGGCACATGGAGAGCAAGAAGGTGGTTGGTGACAGCCAACATGGCTTCACTAAGGGCAGATCGTGCCTGACCAATTTGGTGGCCTTCTGTGACAGGGTGACGGCACCAGTGGACAAGGGACGAGCAACTGACATCATCTACCTGGACTTGTGCAAAGCTTTTGACACTGTCCCGCACGACATCCTTCTCTCTAAACTAGAGAGACATGGGTTTGACGGACAGACCACTCGGTGGATAAGGAATTGGCTGGATGGCCGCACTCAGAGAGTGGTGGTCAGCGGCTCAATGTCCATGTGGAGACCGGTCACGAGTGGCGTCCCTCAGGGGTCCGTGCTGGGCCCGGCCCTGCTCAACATCTTTGTCGGCGACATGGACAGTGGGATAGAGTGCACCCTCAGCAAGTTCGCCGACGACACCAAGTTGTGTGGTGCCATCGACACGCTGGAAGGGAGGGATGCCATCCAGAGGGACCTTGACAGGCTGGAGAGGTGGGCCCGTGCCAACCTCATGAAGTTCCACCAGGCCAAGTGCAAGGTCCTGCACCTGGGTCATGGCAATCCCAGGCACAAATACAGGCTGGGCGGGGAATGGATTGAGAGCAGCCCTGAGGAGAAGGACTTGGGAGTGCTGGTGGATGAGAAGCTTAACATGAGCAGGCAATGCACCCTTGCAGCCCAGAAGGCCAACCACATCCTGGGCTGCATCAAGAGAAGCGTGGCCAGCAGGTCAAGGGAGGTGATTCTCCCCCTCTACTCTGCCCTGGTGAGACCCCACCTGGAGTACTGTGTCCAGTTCTGGAGCCCCCAACACAAGAAGAACATGGACCAGTTGGAGAAGGTCCAGAGGAGAGCCACGAAGATGATAAAAGGGCTCGAGCATCTCTCTTATGAGGACAGGCTGAGACAGTTGGGGCTGTTCAGCCTGGAGAAGAGGAGGCTCCGCGGAGACCTGATAGCGGTCTTCCAGTACCTCAAGGGGGCCTACCAGAAAGATGGGGAAAGGCTGTTTAGTAGGGCCTGTTGTGATAGGACGAGGGGTAATGGTTTTAAAATAGAGGGGGGTAGATTTAGATTAGATATTAGGAAAAAATTTTTTACGATGCGAGTTATAGAACACTGGAACAGGTTGCCCAGAAAGGTGGTGGAGGCCCCATCTCTGGAAACATTCAAGGCCAGGCTGGATGAGGCTCTGAGCAACCTGACCTAGTCAGGGATGTCCCTGCTCCTTGCAGGGGGGTTGGACTAGATGATCTTTGAAGGTCCCTTCCAACCCTAACCATTCTATGATTCTATGATTCTATGATTCTAATATCCAATCTAAACCTCCCCTGGTGCAACTTGAGGCCATTTCCTCTTGCCCTATCACTTGTTCCTTGGGAGAAGAGATCGACACCCATCTCGCTAGAAGCTGCTTTCAGGTAGTTGTAGAGAGCAATAAGGTCTCTTCTCAGCTTGCTTTTCTCCAGACTAAACAACCCCAGTTTCCTCAGTTACTTCTCACAGGACTTGTTCTCTAGACCCTTCACCAGCTTTATTGCTCTTCTTTGGATGCAAGAAGAGAGAATCTTAAAAACAGTACCTTACTTCAATGTTAACATACCGGAAACTGTTATTGAATCAGATTTTTTTTTATGGCAAAAGAAAACAAGGAAGAGAGTGGGGCACTACCATTTTATTGCTCTTGGGTGAATTCTCTTCTGGATTCAACAAGCCAGAGTAGTTCTTTCTCTAAATAAAAACATGAGAAAAAAAAACAAACCACGAAACAAACAACAAACATAAAAGGTTTGTCTAGTTCAATGTATTGCTCCAACAGCAAGTGTCCAGAACAAGGAAAGTATGTAGTAATACTTAATTGGAGGGAAATTGGGATTAAGACAAGCAGAGTCCTTGGACCATACCAGCAGCCACATCAATAGAAGTTTCCTTCATAAATATCTTATGTGAGAAAGGCACTGAAAGTTCTTGCTTTTTCTTTTCAAACAGAAGCCAGAGGCAAACTAAAGAGTTACAGATTTATGCACTACCTGTCACAAATTGCTTTTCATAAATAAAAATGTCTTTAGTAGCATTGCTTTTAGAACCGTTCAAAAAACTTTATATTAAAAGATATATAGAAAGAAGCTGAAGTATAGATTGTTTAAGTGTTTATTCATTTTGCCCAATAACAACATTTTGATGCTGAATGAACTTAGAGATACCTTTGCATTCATTTTTCAAAATTTACATTTAAATAAAATATTCTGTTTTACACTTCATTCAGTATTAAGAAGTGTATATAACAACATTATCCTTGCACGAGAAAATAAAATTTTCCTGTGATGGTGTTGAAGGATTTCCATTTATATGCAGATTCTGACTTTTACCTCAGTGAAAGTGCATTCTTTGAAATAAGAACAGGAAAATAAACATTGCTTCAAAAAAAAAAAAATCTCAGCAAGAAAAAAACGTCAGCTCTAATCAAGCATGAATTACCTTCCTACTGATGAGCAACCCCACCTTCCTAAGAGGATTTCTTTTATTGCAAATTTTTTTTTACTGACAGGCAAAAAAGTCTCCAAACATCAAAATTGTCTTCTTCTCATTACTTTCCCTCTACCTTATCACTATTGCTTATTGCTCTAAGCCATATATCCTCCTGACCTCTAAGGCTTGCGACTTTGAGATCATACTTTACTCTCTCTATATTTAAAAGTGTTATCTAATTTTCCTGTCACCATCCTCCAGAATATAGCAGGAGGCCAAATGTCCCTGGCTGCTTTAGCTCTTGACCGTAGCCTAGACAACCCCAGCTTTGATTCACTGTAACATCGTCATCACTGGAGTACTTGGTATTCACGTAATTATTCCACAGATATCGGCTGAATCTGTCACACCTTTTGTGGTCATCAAGTCAAAATATAAATGTCAATCAAGTTCTACTCTGCTGTGTCTGCCATCCACTGGTAAAGTGACCTGACACATCTTACTGCTCCACAGACATCTCACAAACTCTGTCTACTGTGTTTTGAGCTGCTGTGTCTTTTCTTTTTTTTGCATTTGATCAGAGAAACACTGCCTTTTCCCTTTCTCCTAAAGAAAACCATTGCTCCTTGTTGTGGTTTTGTTTAGTGAGGAGGGGCCTAAGGTGGTAGCTTCTGTAGGAAACTGCTAGAAGTCGCTCCCCTTTGTTCAATGGACTCGGCCAGGCCTAGGGCGGACCTGCGGCTGGCCAAGGCCGAGCCAATTGGGAGCAGAATATCCCGTGATAACGCCTCTGCGATAACGTCTTTAAGAAGGGGAAAACAAAAAAAAAAAAAAAGAGAGAAGAGAAGATGTGGAGAAGCTGAGCAGGGGCAGAGGTGCAGAGGGGGAGGCGCAGGCCTCATGGGCCTTGCAGGCCTCACCCTCTGGCCTCTCGCCAGGCAGCGACTCGCTCCAGCCCGGCTGCAAGAAGTGGAGAGGAGATGAGAAGTGAATAAGATGTAAAAAGATCCTGAGAGACATCTGCCAGCTTGTTGTGAGGAACAGCTGCAGACGCCAAGGTCAGTTCAGAAGGAGGGGGAGGAGTAATGTGGCTTCTGGCCAAGATTCCCCTGCAGCCTGTGGTAACAACCATGGTGGAGCATTTTGCCCCCTGCAGCCCATGGAGGTCCACGGAGGAGCAGAGATCCACTTGGAGCCCATGAAGGACCCCGTACCGGGGCAGGTGGATGCCTGAAGGCAGCTGTGGCCCGTGGAGGGCCCGCTGGGGCAGCCGTTCTGGAGGGACTGCACTCCGTGGAAGAGATGACCCACACCGGAGCAGTTTCAGGAAGGACTGTGGCATAGGCGTGGGACCCCACAACGGAGCAGGGGAGGAATGTGAGGAGTTCTTCCCCCGACCATGAAGCAGCAGCGTAAAACAACGTGTGATGAACTGACCGCGACCCCCATTCCCTCTTCCCCTGTGTGCCGCTCGGGAGGGGAAGGTAGTAGAGATAATGTTAAGCTTGGGAAGAGGGACGGGTGGGGGGAGGTTATCTTGTTCTCTGTCTCATTATCCTGCTGTTTGTAGTAATAAATGAATAGTTTTCCCCAAGTCGAGTCTGTTTTGCCCGTAACGGTAACTTTAAGGATTTCTCCCTGTCCTTATCTCAAACCTCGAGCCGTTTTTCCTTATATTGTCTCTCCCTATTCTCTCGGAGGGTGGGGCGAGTGAGAGAGAGACTGCGTAGTCTGGTCCCGATCAGGGCTGAACTACGACACTCCTAGGTTTCCAGTCCACATCTCTTTGCCTTAGCCTTATTCTGCCCTTGAAAAAGCCGATGACTCACTTCAGTTATCTGTGTAGAGGGGTCTAGTGCCATTTGAGGTGTTTTAGAATCATAGAATCATTAGGCTTGGAAGGGACCTTCAAAAGTCACCTAGTCTAACCCCATTGCAAGGAGCAAGGACATCTCCAACTAGATTAGGTTGCTCAGAGCCCTGTCCAACCTGGGCTTGCATGTTTCTAGGGATGGAGCATCTACCACCTCTTTGGGCAACATGATCCAGTGTTCTACCACACTCATTGTAAAAAAGTTTTTTCCTAATATCTAATCTAAATCTACCTCCTTCTATTTTAAAACCATTACCCCTAGTCCTGTCACAACGGGCCCTGCTGAAGAGTTTTTTTCCCCATCTTTCCTGTAGGTCCCCTTGAGGTACTGGAAGGCCACTATATGGTCTCCCTAGAGCCTTCTCTCCTCCAGGCTGAGGAGATGTGAAGATGTCTTGCATACCTCTTTTAGGGTATGCAAGACATCTTCACATAGCTAACAAAGCTAGCATATGATATCTGGGTCAATCATGCCCTTTTGAAGGGGCAGCTGAAGGCCAGGCACGAAAACTGAGGGCATTTAATAAGGCATTAGGTGTATTTAGGAGGAAACGTTACTCATAAGGAGACATTCAGCATGTAAATCAGTTGCTGAAATATTAAGGATGTCGTCGTATTATTTTGAACACTGCGAAATGAGTTCTTCTGGTGTCCAGGTGCCCATCCCAGTCTCCCACACATACTGTATCATATTTGATAAATCTCTGCATATGTCTTGGGAACTCTGAAACATCTCAAATGGCAGACACATTTATTTTTAGGTCAGTGAATCCCTGCCCTGCAATTTGGTGTGTGCAATCTGGAGGTGAAATACCACTCTGAGAATCTGAAAGAAAAAAAAGCTGACCATAGGCACATTTTTCTCAACAAAATAGTTTAAATATATTTGATTAACTTTGATAACCTTTTAGAATAACAGAAAACAACAGATAACAATGCAATGTAATTACAGTGTATTTTTCCTAAATCCACATTTTCATTAAAAAACCAAAGAATTTGGTTTAAGGCCAAATAACGTAAATTTCCAATGTATTCATAACAATTTTTAGAAATAAAAGAAGGATTTGGGGGCTCAAATGAGTTAAAATGGCATAGTCTTGTTTTCAATTTTATTATGACAAAAACCTGTTATGTTAATTTTGGAGAAGAGAAGAGAGGTAATCAATAAACTCCTCTAACCTCATAATCACAAAGGAACAAATGGTGGATATAATCATAGGTAAACATATTATCTCTGCCCTTAAGCAAATTTTGCTTCCTAATAAATTTAATTCATTCTTCATCAGCATATCATTATTCTTGAAGGAGAACAATCACATGTGATGCCATAATGAGCAATGTAAAGCAACCTGAGGCTGACCATAGAAAGACGTTACTGGGTATGTTCACAGCAAAGTATAATCTCTCTAATACTAGATGTTTGCCATGCAAATACAAATTTTTGAAAAGACCAAACTATTTTTTACCCATGGTGAATATGCTGGAAAGGCATTTTGGCTGAAGGCAGAAACAATGTAGTGATTTGGTTTTTATTACGTTCTTACATATTGAAAAGGAAAAAACAAAGTGAGGGCTAAGAGACCAGAGTAAAGAAAGTTTTTGTTCTGCTTTTCAAGGGGAAAGAGACAAAAGTACCATTTTCAAAAGTACGCTAAAATCCCCACTTGTGTGTGCTGTAAAGGAATATCTGTTTGTAGTTAAGCAATAACTTCTAGTAAAACTACCTACAATAGTATGTAATAGTTGGAAAGGGAAGGGAAAATGGGCTTCAAACTGGAGTGCTAGTCATATAAAGCACCCCAGCTATTTAAGAAGTGGTAAGGAGATAGCACCTTGGTTAACTCAAGTTATAATATCTTTGTTATTAATACTGACTTATCGCTTTGCCTATTATAAAATACTGACTTATCGCTTTGTCTATTATAATGTCTGTTCTTGAGCACAAAGCTTGTGCAGCATTGTCTTGCATTTCCACAATGCCAACCACCCTAAAAAATGAACAAGGAAGCTCTCCTAGACAGAATGGGCTGGAGAAACCTCAGCAATAATGTTTAAATTCTACAACATTTGCCACCACCACTGCTTGGGGGCATCACATTTGACTGAAAGCAGAAAAGTTAAAATACCACAGAATAGGCTTACTCAGTGGATTTTACAGAACATGAAAAAAACTCACAAATCTATGAATCTAGGTGACACCAGCATGCAAGAGATAGATGACATGGATTCCTGTACGCATGCTGCAGATAGGGACCCAGTGAAGAAGTATTTTATCCACCAGTGAAAATGAAAGATAAGACACATGTAGATGCTTCCTGACTATCCAAAACCAAAACATGGGGCTAACCCAAAGATACCACTGCATCTTTGCTCCTGAGAAAGGTACAGATCAAATATCTCCAGTATGGCTCATCTAGCACTATGCTAGAGCAGCATTATATTCTTTCTACTGTCATACTCAAACTTCTTGATCAAGTAACTTAAATGCAAAATAGGAAGGCTTGTGGCAGGATGAGTATCATCCGACCCTTTAGTCCTATGATCTCAGTGAGATAAACAGGAATAAGACATCGAGAACGGTGTTTTCTGAGAGGTAAAGTTATTATCATTTACTAAAAAAAAGATGAGAAATTTTCCATTATGGGAAAATGTCCTGTATTTTCTGTGACTTGCAATTGTCTCTGACTGTGCTGCTCACATGCAATTCAAAAAAGGCAGAAAAAAACTGCTTTTATCAGACTGTTTTGTGAAATGCAGTGTGAAGAGAGCTGCAAGTTGCTGCTTCACTTTTAACTTCACATTTAACTTTATTCACACTGTCACTGAAAGTAACTTTAATTTCAGTTATCTGAAACATCCAATAATTTGCAGGCCAAGAATTGCTCCAAGTTTACTTTTTCAATTTTATACTTTTCAATACAAATGAAAGACAAATGTGGCCATATTTGTGCAATATTACTTAACAATACATAAGTTTATGCTCACATATGCGTGCAAATCTCTTGCACTGTATTTTTGTACTACATGAATGATTATCAAAGGATGAAAACATGCCTGTAATAAGAAATTAGAAAAAAAAAAGTCCGTCTCTGAATTATTAAAAAAAAATTTAGGTAATTCTTTCCTTTTTTATATCATAGTTTTAGTGAAATCTGAAAACGTAGGAAACCTGATACCTGCTGATCTTACATGTCTAAAGCAGATGGCTTCATTATTGCATGCGACTGGAAAAGCTCATTTTGTAAGAGTCACCAGAGATTTCACAAATTTCTGGAAATAAAAAATTTGGAGGTTTGCTGCTATGTCTGTAAAATTAGCCTAATATTGATTTTCTGGTACATTAACATCTGAAGTGAGCCAAGGTTAAATCTGAGGAGACTGAAAATAGTGCTACAGCATTGGCTACTTTATCAAAATCAAAATATTCTAATTATATTTCCCATGTATTTGGATTCCTCAATGTCCTCAGTCACATACAAGGAGAATGTAAGTGCTTGAAGTCTTGATGCATTTATTACTATAGTTCAGCTGTGATAAAGACCCATTAAAATCTCATTGGCCGTATATTGCTGTACTTAAAACACAGCAGAAGCATTTTGTACCAGCCAGTAACATTATAATATTTCTCAGATTGGGGAACATTTATGGTATTCAACATAACAGAGGCCAATAAGTTAATTGGAATGTAAAAGATGGAAAGGAAATATCCAGGAAAAAGAAAGTATCTAATCCATTCTGTTTCTGTTGGGTGAATTCTGCATCTACAGATCCAACAGTGAACTATGCAGTGCTGTGATCCTTCAGTCATTTTTGTGAGTGTGAAAAGCTACCTCAGAGCCTGAAACCTTCTGATAAATGCACACACAAGATGCTGTACAAAAAATCAGGGGAGTAATGTCTCTGTACACTGTGTCTGTAAATAGAAAGCTTAAAAATATGGGCAAACGCAAAAGCCAGCACAGAAATTTGGGTAGAGGAAACTGAACATGGAAAGGATGACAAGTCCTTAAGACACAAAGAAGGAATAGCTCCTATTACCATGGAATAGTGGCAGCTTTGTTCTTTCTGGCTCTGATCATTCTGATTTATTGTGATATCATCTTACCTAACTTCAGATACGCATCTGAGAGGGTTAATCTTCATTTCTCATGCAGTCAATAGAGAAAAGGAGCCACATATAAGATGTATTAATCTAACCTATTCTAAAGTAGGAAATATGTTGTGCCCTGAGAGTTCCTATTTCTTTCCACTGACTATCAAGGGAATTGAGACAATTTATTCAGATGAAGTCATCTACACATGGGCTGACATCCCCATTCAAAAAAAAGAGAGAGAGGGAGAGAGAAAGGGAGGGAGAGTGGAACAGGAAGGGAGAAGTACCAAAGATGCAGAGCACAAGGAACTAAGTTGAATGGAAAAGGAGGGTGACTAACCTTTAATACTTAAGTCCTATGTACAAAAAAAATTAAAATCATCAGGAACTGGGAACAACAGCAATGATTATAAATATCTAAATTAACAGAAAATGAGAAGACAGTGTTTGAAATGCTATTGGGAAAAGTATGGTCAGATTGGCATTGGGACATAATTAGGAACCAACAAGATGAATAGATTTCACTGTCAAAGGCAGAGGGGAAAACACTCTGAACAACTGGATCACCAAGCCTGAGGAAAGCAAGAAAAAAGAGGTATAAATCTGCTCAGAGCACTGAAGCTAGAACACAACAGGAAAGGAAACTTCCCCAGCTTTCTACACAAAGCTAACACTCCTGGGCCCATACAACTCTACTATATATTTGGTTAAGAATATCCTGCTTCCTTTTTAATTTGCTTGTTACTCCTATTTAAGGTTTTTAAATCTTTAAAATATCTGAACTTTTGTTGTTCTGGCTACTCCAGATATTGCTGCCAGACAAGCCAGAGAATCTCAGAAATTATGGTTGGAAGGGACCTCTTGAGGTCATTTAAGCCAAACTCCCACTCAAATCATGGCCAACTGAGGCCTTGTCTAGCCAGACAAGGAATATCTCCATGGATGGAGATCCCCTGGCTTCTCTGGGCAACCTGCACCAGGCCTGTGCTGCCTCCTAGATTTTTTTTTTTTTTTTTTTTTAACTTGAAGCTTTCAAGCTGCAATCTGTGGCCATTGTCCTTTGTTATATCATCTGGCACTTTTGAAGAGTGCTGGGTTCTATTATCTTTGGAACGAGATATCCTTTAAGGAATTATACGCAGCTATACATGCTCCTCTTTTCATCCTCTTTGTCAGATTAAGGAAACCAAATTCTCTCTGATTTTCTTTGTATAACATGTACTATAGGTCTCTGACCATTCTGTAACACTCTACTGGACCCTCTTCTGTTTCTACACACCTCTTTTGAAGTGGGAGCCTAAAATGGATTAAATATCCTAGATGTAGCCTCAGCAGCACCAAAAAAAAAAAAAAGGGGTTTATAACTTTTCTCCACTGGGTATGCTTGTCCTCATATATCCCAGTACATGTTTGTTGCAATAAGGCAAAAACCAAACGGTTCATATTCAACTCGACATCCACTTTGACTCCTAGGTCCCTTCAGTAGTGCTACCTCTCAGGCAATTGCTTTCCAGTCTGCACGTGGCTTGCTATCCCTAGGAGCAGAGCTTTTGCCTGCTTTCCAGCCTGCATATGGCTTGTCATCCCTAGGTGCAGAGCTTTTGCCTTCTCCTCATTGAACTTGATGAGGTTCCTGTTGACTCAGTCCTGAAATTAATCCAGATTTACCTTGATAAGCCTCTGGACCAAAGTTCAGATGCCTCACACCAGCCACTTCCCCTAACTTTGTGCCATATAAGAAGTTTGTTCGGTGTAACTATTGAGGTCACAGACGATGATGCTGAACACTATTGGCCCCAGTACTAGTCCCCCAGTGTGCTGGGTACCCTCTGTTCAGCAGCTGCCCGCTGCGCATCTAGCCACTGATCACTGCCCTTTGAGCCTGACAGCCCAGACAATTTTCTACCCACACAGCAGTCAGATTAGGCAGCCAGGGTGTCCTCAGATACCAAATGAGAACACCGTGGGAGATGGTGTCAAAAGCCTTACCAAAGTCAAGGTATATTACTTGCACGGCTCTTCTCTCACCTGCAGAGCCAGTTATTTTGTCGGAGAGGCAATCAGGTTGTTCAAGCATGATTTGCCCTTGAATGCCTGCCGTGAACACTCACAATGCCTGAATGCAGCTGGCCTCACAGTCTTTTAATTTTAACACCTGCAAACTGACAATATTAGTCCTGCAAGGCTGTTGAACCCCAAACTGATGTTGAAATGACACAGCCAGCACCTGCTGCACTTCAGGACATCATAGATTTGTATTCATTTTTTCAGAGTGCTGTTTCTAGGGATGGCAATAGACTCTGTAAGATCATACTTGCAAATTAACAGGCAGTAATAGAAACATCAAGTTTGTAAATACCTCCATATCTCATTCTTTGAGGGTGTCTTATTTCCCAAATCAAGCCTAAAAATACAACAAATTACATTGAAACTACTGAGTAATAAAAAGAGAAAGTGTTTTCAGAGTCATTCAGATATTCTAAACATTAGTTATGAGACATTCGATTAAAATAATTCCTTACTGCAATCTTCTGTGAATAAATGACAACACCTATTCATGTTTACAAGGTTATACAGCTATACACAATACATGTACATCTTAGGTTTCCAGGTCACATAAAAGTATATTCACAGTAATTACTGTTAGTATTTTTGTCATCTCTACTAAAATGTTCCACGTGCAGCATTCTCAAATACCAGGTTTCATTGTTTCCATTCAAAATAGCACATTTTGAAATCATGGCAGGGCTACCTTATAAGACATGCATTTCTGTCTTTCAGAGGCAAAGACAAACAGATCACTTACTGAACAGCAAAGGTCAAAGCATAAATCAATCATTTCCCTAATAAGCTGTCCTGAAGCAATAGCTGTATAAAGGAATAGAAGAACATTTAGCTCAGTATTGTCTGCACAAATATTTCAAGAGAAAAGGCTCAAGATGACAGCCTGATTCCCATCAGTCCTCTGAGAACAGAGCTTTAAGATGCTGGATGCCTCAGAGCTAAGTGCTGTTACAGGCAGGTGCTAGGACAGCCAGCAAGCTCATTACATGTATTGTATGCTGTCAGTTGTAGTATTTGCAAACAAATTTCCTATCATCTTGTCATCTATTGAAGACATAGAATATACCTTTTCTTCCAGCTTTCTAACTGTTTCTATTTTTTCTTCCTAAATACTTCTGTCCATAGGACTATGCTAGGTACACCTGTGCTTTCGTCTCTGGACTCACTTCTGGACCTGAGGAGATGCAATGGTTAGGCTCATATTTTTGTTTGCTGGTTTGTCTGTTTGTTTATTTTATACAGGTATGCTAATATTCTGGGTATGCATTCATACTATTTATACTACATCAAGTAAACAGTAATTGTAATACTTACTTCTATCAGAAAGTATACTTATCATTAAAACACCATTATTCAGCAACAGCTGCAACCTTTCAGCACCTGTGATATGAAAACACATTTCTGGAGGACAAATAATATGGCATAGCTGAAAAGGAGGAAGAAAGAGTAAAAGCCAGAAGCTGCCACAAAATGAATTTGCACTTTACTAAGTGCATGTTTTGGTAAGCAATACCTTTCTTCCTCTTCTGAAAGTTATGAGCAAAGCTGACTCTTGGAAATCATGGACATGCCAGAAGAAAACAGCATAAAATCCCTAAAAGGATTCCCTAAAGGCAGTATTGTCCTGCCTTTGTGAAGAAGACATAGTCCTAAGAGGAAGAATAAGTACATATCACTGAGATGAACTCTTGTTCACTGTTAGATATGACATGAGGATTAACATTTGTTTTCCAATTCTGTATAGAAATACATAAATAGAAAGTATTTGGCAACTGAAACAAAACTTCTAATAGAGAAACTGTATTTGAAGTCCTTACCTACAGAGTCTATAGTGAGAAGGTTCTGCTTAACAGCTAAGAAGTGTGGCAGAATATGCTGAAGTTTAATATTCATGATTTATAGTTCGCTTACTACAGAAAAGCGCCTTGGTGACTTGGACCTTTACTAGCTACAATCAAAACCCAGCGAGGCCTAGTGAAATAACATATTTATTTGTTCATTTTGGAGAAAATTTGAGGAAAACAAGGATAAGAAGTTATTTAATATTTTAGAGATATACTAGGCACTTTAATATGCAGTGAGATACAGAAAATGGAGTGGTGAATGCAGTAATGGTACTCAGGGAAACAATTTTCATGCCAGCCACCCTTAAATGTTGTTATGAACACTGAATTTAAGAAGGCCACAAGTCTACCTCAATTTGGTAACAGACCTGAAGAAAAAGACTTGCTTTGTTTGATAAATAACTGGGTTCAATCACCCACTCCAGCTGTGGGAAACTCTCATGAAGTTGCACAGCAGAAATTCGATACAAGGAGAGCACCATTGTTCCAAAAGATCAATGATGAGAGGAGGTGATGGTAGAATTTCAGCAGTTTAATTAGTTATCTTAGTAGTACATCCCAAAGAACTTGTGTCAGATAAAGAATGGGTGTTCTTTTCAAATGAATCATGTATTAATCACCTGGGAGAAGGAGTAAACAGCACATTAATTAAATTTGTATATGATTCCAGAATGGATATGCTGCAACAACGAATACAGAGGTAAGACAAAAAGCCCGTAGTGACTGAAAAAAAAAAAAGTATGGTCTAGCTAGAAAAATAAAAGTGAATGAATTTAAGACAGATAAGAAAAAAAATCAACAGGAATATCTGGGGAAAAATGACCTGAGGGTAAGAAATGTAATGTGAATGTGCAACACAGTGTTGCAGCAAGTAAAAAAATCAGTTTCATTTCATAAGGCAAAGGATGTTGTAAACCAGAAACCTCTTCTACGGCAACATGGTGCATTCACTAAATGTTGTGTCTAGGCCTGAAAGCTTCTACACTAAAAACCTGAACTGAAAGGAATTTTTAAAAAGTAACAAAATGTGACTATAAGAGAAAATTAAACTTATGAGAAACAATAAAAACAATTCTTGTTTACAGGAAAAGCTTGGATCAATGAAAAAATCAAGAGAAACTGTGATTTTCTCTAAAAACTTTATTAACATAAAGAAAGGTGAGCTTATATCTAAGGGTCCAAGATGATGCAGATGAAAAGCAGCCTTTGTTCCATTTGCAATTTTGTCACTACTGAATTGTGTGACCTCAGGAAAGTCAGACTTGTCTTTATGTGCCTCAGTTTCCTCATCATCATTATAGGCACATGAATATTATAAGAACAGGGAGAATGTGGGCCCTCTCCATGAGGAAACAGGAGAGCTGGTTACCTGGGATACGGACAAGGCTGAAGTACTCAATGACTTTTTTGCCTCAGTCTTCACCGATAAGGGCTCATCCGGTCACGTCACCCAAGTTTGCAGAAGGTAAAAGCAGGGAGTGGGAGAATGAAGAACTGCCCACTGTATCACAAGAGCAGATCTGAAGCCATCTAAGGAACCCGAACGTGCATAAGGCCATGGGACCTGATGAGATGCATCGCGGGACCTGAGGGAACTGGCAGACAAAATTGCTAAGCTGCTGTCCATCATATCTGGGAAGTCGTGGCGGTCTGGTGAGGTCCCCGATGACTGGAAGAGGGGTAATATAACGCCCATTTTTACAAAGGAAAGCAAGGAAGACCCGGGGAACTACAGGTCATTCAGTCTTACCTCTGTGCCAGGTCATGGAGCAGATCCTCCTGGAAACCGTGCTAAGGCACATGGAATATAAGGAGGTGACTGGTTTCACTAAGGGCAAATCGTACCTGACCAATGTGGTGGCCTTCTATGATGGGGTTACAGCATTAGTGGACATGGGATGACCAACTGACGTCATCTACCTGGACTTGTGCAAAGCATTTGACACTGTCCCACACAACATCCTTGTCTCCAAACTGGAGAGACGTGGATTTGATGGACGGAACACTTGGTGGGTAAGGAACTGGATGGATGGCTGCACTCAAAGAGTGGTGGTCAACGGCTCACTGTCCAAATGGAGACCAGTGATGAGTGGCGTTCCTCAGGGGTCAGTATATGGACCGGTGCTGTTTAACATATAAATAGTAGAATGAAAATATATGGGGTGAAAACCAAAATAAGTCTGAGATACTTTCATATACAGAAGAACTGTCACGATCTGGATAGATTAAACTGCTTGAAAGAATGAGTTAGCAACCTGGTGGTTCACAGGTTCAGGGATATATGATTTACATTCTCATTTAACATCTATGATTTCCATCTCTATCATTCTGGGACAATGATCCATTGCATATTCATTCCCCTGTGAATAATATGTGTGAAGCCTTTCTGTGTGGCTGGAGAGAATTATGTATTTTTTTAAAAATATGACAATACAGGACAACTCTGCAAAATCAGATGACAAGTTTTCTTTTCAGCAAAGTGTCTTGAGTCTAATTTCAGAAATATTTGAAGCAGATGCGGATTTGAAAACAAGCCTTTTCACTTGGAGAATGTATATGTAACTCATAATTGTCTTTTTTTTTTTGGTAGCAGATGGGATAAGGGATAGTATTTTCAGACCATGTTAAATTATCTACTGAATTCTAATTGCTAAATCTGTGTCCAGCCTTTCTTCATTTCTTACCTAAGGAGAGATGTCAACATTAATAGGAAAGTTTGACAAGCTGTAAGCATGTTCTGTGTTCAACAGTTAAAATATGACAGATAGATTGGCACCAGCACAAGAAAAAGTTCTTTATATTAATTATCTGTGCGACTGATATGAGAATCATGCTTTCACAAGGAATGTGGCCTTAGAAATCCTCCACTCTCCACGCATTTCTAAATCATTCCCCAAATTCCTTCCCAAATGGCACAAAACCAGATTATTTTCTTTCTCCTAGCCATACAAACTGGGATTGTTACTGTAAACTTTTAGCTGCCCTACTTTACTCAATTATTAAGTTGGCAAACACAGACAAATGAGACATACTTGGAAGATAACTTTCCTCCAAGAAGGAACAACATAGTACTGTACAGATGGTCGGGATTCAGGCATAGAAAAGTTGTCATCCACCTTTATTATTTAATGAACAAATAACACTATCATCTCATTAGAAAATGTGAGCTGTTTCCATTGTAAAACACAGTATGTCGAGGTAAAATCTAGATCTATTTCCTGAAGAGACTTCAGGTCAATGCCCCAGCACTATATAAATGTGATACTCCATTAACTCACACATGTTTTGCAAACAGAAGCTGAGAAGAAACCTTTTAGCTGTTGCAGAACTTGCTGCACTTGATTGTAGATGGCCTATTAGTGAATTTGATAGTGTGCTGTTTCGCTGAGTAGTCTGATAAAGTCTTTTAAATAGACTAAGTGGTAAGGCACTGGTGGGAGCAGGGTCTGGCCCTTTCCTCGGAGTCTGAAATCTACATTGATACTTTGATGTTTTTATGTCACAGCTGAACATAAGCAGCCAGTCAAGCACTAGATTATCAAGTTCCTCCTTCTCAAAATTTCTACCTCCTCATTTTGTTACTCTCTTGACAGTAGTTTGTTCTTATCATCAAGAATTACTTGCCATAATATACAGCCAAGCCACTGAATTTTCACCCCTCTTTCTCTTTCTATCCCTTCCTGCCTTTTCTTTTATCTGAAGAAACTACAGCACATTTTTGCTGATTTAACAAGCTACACCAGTTTAGTTGGTTTAAAGTTGGCTGATGGTATGCATCACCATGAGAGTAAGGTGACCTTGCGGTTGGTCCTAAACTTTGACATCTGAAATTCTTGAACAACAGGAGTTCAAATATAACCAGCCTAAACATTTTCATCGTATTAATGAAGGAAATTTCAAGTGAGAAGGATATGTAAGGTCTGAGTAGTAAAACAAAATTTTTAAAAAGACAGAAGGAAAGAAACGACACCTAGCAATATTCAGGTCCTGTATACAAGTTGTAAGCAAGGAAAACAAAGACCACTCATCCAAACAAGAATAACTTCAGGCAGTATCTTTTAAATCCTTGCAAGTAGAAGTAATTTAAATTTTTCCTTTTTCATTGGTAATTTATTCCTTTAAAGGACATTTAATATTTTGATCTAAAAAATGTGCTTATTGCAAAGATGCCTTGTTTTGCTCTTTTATCAGTGCACCCTATAGCCATCAGAAAATTATCTTGCTACCAGTGTGTCCAGTAATGGTACAACACTTAAAATGCAAGATATTTGTCTCCTTATCTAAAAACAAAACAAACCAGAAATATATATATATTTTTTTGGTAAGCCATAAGCAAAAATACTGGGCAAGCAACAAACAAGAAATAACACATGGCCACAGTATAAACTTTTTGATTTCACATGGGCATGAACAACATCGCACAAATTCAGAAGCAGTATTATCACCTGAGTCTTAGTTTGAGACTGACCGATAGACTGTCCAGGGATATCTTCCTTTCCACACCTATAGCATTGCACTACAGATGCAAAAGTTACTCCCTTAAATGGTGACTGGGTCTGTGCTTTTCCCCCCGCTAATGTTGTATTGTTTTTATTTCAGAGATTACATAAAAAGTATCTCACATCACTGCTAGTCCTAACTAAAATATGCATTATAGCTTTCCTGGCTATGCTTAATGTAGAAATAAATAAATAAATAAATACAACATAGATTATCAATAAGGGCATTACCAGTCTGCATAGTAACACATTTTCTATTTAGGGAATTTATAAAAAGCAACATTAGAGAAGAAAATTAAAGAGATTAAGACATTTGGAAATTTTAGTCAAACCAGGAAACTGCCATTGTTTTTATACTATGCCAAGACTGTTACCTTTCAAGCTGTGCATTTGAAGGCCTAATTAGAAATACTCCTTGCATTCTGAAGTCTCTTTTGAGTTGAAGAGGAAAAGTAGGTGCCAGGAGGAGGGCAGATTTACATACTACATAATACTCAAAACCAACAAAAACTTCCTGCTGGTAAACAATCCTCAGGTAACAGCCACCTTCTCCTGCTCATACCTTTAGATGATTTACCAGATCCTGCAACCTTTGGCAAACAAAACTGTTCACTGCAATGGCAATAAAGCCCCATGTGTTGTCCAGTGATACACCCTTGCCGAGGTGGCCTTCCTCGGGCCACCAACTTTTAACACTCAACCATCCTTTCGTAGGACTAAGGCCACCATACAAGTACAGTCAGTTCTCATCTGTCCTCCTCTTGCTTCTAATCTTCCCTTCCTCTTCTGCATGGCTCTTCTTCCATACACCTCTTTAGAAATGGATGAACAAAATAATTTCCTCCTAGGCACACCGCTACAACAACGATAAAGTTGTAGCCAGCAATCTACTGATGCATAAGTAGAAAAACATGGATCATGCTGGAGAAACACGTCTCTCGGCAATGTAACTACATAAATCACGAGCATAGCACAGGTGAAGGTGAGGATAAGGAGTTTTATTTCTAAGTGCTTTATTAAAAATGGTGGGTACAACATCGCTCTGGCTTGCTGCATTTTATTTTATGCATTAGCTGAAAATGCAAATTGATCCCCATGCAAAGGCCTGGCATTACGCCTGTACAAGTAGAGGTTCAGCACAGACTTATCCTTGGGCACGGATTTTTCTAGTTTTATGTATTGTCACGGATTCAGTGCATATGAAAGAAAGCAGTTAAAAAAACCAGTCACATTAAGAAAGAAAATGTAAGAATGTAAGATGCTAGAAAATCCAAATAAATCCCTATGCTTTTAGGTTTCCCTGTGAATACTTAAGCATTATATTATCCTGGCAAGAACAGTCTTGCGTCTCTAGCTCTGTTTTTAGAACTGGCCAATTATTACTTTGAATTGACATTAATTTTGTTTTGTTTTGTTTTTAAGAACTATGTAACCTCAGAGCAAACCAGGTACACTCAGATTCCTGAGACCAGCAGTACCTTCCTTCCACAAGGAGCATTTATTGAAGGACCATTTGAAAACTTTATCCTGTTTCACTTTCCAAAGCCTTTCCTATTTTCTTTTTTTTTTTTTTTGGCATAAAAAGAAGTATTTATACAAAGATATGCAGATTTAATAGGTAGGTCCTGATCCAATGATCACATCTGTACAGAGACCGCATGACACTGAAACTGCTAAAAATACTATTCAAGAAGTGTAATACTGTGACTATAAAATGTGGAAAAAAAGTCTGTTGTAAGGTAATTTCCAGTCTAAGAACTGTACAAATTCTTAATTTAAATTTCCTTAATGATCAGTTGATATTTAGCATCTCATTTTTTGTTTAACAGAGAAGCTGTCATGTAGGGATCCCTACCCTGCAAGGCATTTTATTTTATCCCTGTCTTTAATTATGTCACCATATAACTTGCTTGAGAAGCTAGTCTCTGGCAGTGGACTGCTGAAAAAATATAACTGATATTTAAACAGTACAACTGTGTATCTGCTAAATAATATCTTTAAGTCAATAGAATGAACAGAACAAAATTGCATCTTTACAATGTCTTAATAATTGGTATTGATAAAATGACAGCTATGCCAAAATATTAGAAGAGTGGTTAAGGACTTCCATTTATTATTAACATGTCAAGAACAAATCCTAGGAAGCATCCTAGAGACAAGTATGTGTGATAGTGGGTATTCCTCATTAGCCTATTTGGAAAACTACTACAAGCACCACTCAGCTCCATTTCTTCTGCCTGGTCTCCAAACTGTTCTCATGCAGCTGTGGTTTTCCAGATATGGTACTTCAAGGTCCACGTTGGCACAGAAGAATGCCACGTGTGGTATAGGTGCACTATACAAATGGGGAATAGTTAAGAAGGTTGTATGATTTAGCGGCATCTTGCCTCTGTCCAAAATGTCACCATTCCCATTGACTGCATTGCTAGAAGAGTCTAAAGAAGTAAAACTCCAAGAATGATCGGAGTCTGGGTTAATGTGGCAAAACTGGACCAAGTAGGATGTGGCAATGTAATGAACATCACTAAACATGGAATTTTCACTGGTTCACATTTCCAGCTATTTGAAAAAAACAAACAAACAAACAAAATCTCCTCCCTTATTGATATAAAATTGGATTAGCATGATCAAGCCTATACACCTTTACTTAGACTTAAAATCTAATGTGTGAATAAGTAAGTAATAACTTCTAGGAGCTGAATATGAACATGTTTACAAGTGCACAGTGGCCTTTTAAACACCAGGTCATGTATGTTTTGGTATCAAAATAGGAAACCGATTCTCAAATACAGACCATATACAGGAAAAAGATGGCTTCTGGGCATCGCTTTAAAAAGAGGCAAATTTCACAGCTATAGCTCTCCACTGGCTGCAACTCTCTTCAGTAGGCAGCAGATCCCAGCTAGCTGGGTTTGGTAGAGTCCAAAATATCCTGAGGTATCTGAGACTCCGGGATCCACCTCAGAGCCCAGAAGCATCTTCAGCTCACGGCCAGTACTGAAACTTCATTAGGCACCAGAGAAGGTGAGACAGGTTCCCTCTGCAAGTTATTTAATGAAAGTTTAAATTACTATGTTATTTACTTGTAGGAGTGCCAGCAAGTTATGGAGCTATATGCAACAGTAGACACTGAGAAAATACCACTTTTCTGGGAGTGTTTGAGATTTGCTCATAAAGCTGACCAAATTGTTAATATCAGAAACTCATAAAAATTAAAAATGCAGTGCTGATGCTTTTCACAAATTCATAGAACTTTACTGTGCCATAAGATATACTATTGGAATAAAGTTTATTATTTTTTTCCCAATTTTTAAATGCAAATGTTGGATTTTTCAGCATTCAGCATTTATTTGAAATCCTTCAAAACACCTGAATTTACTGAAATCCAAAACTAAATCTGTATAGCATTTTGTTGACATGAAATACACATTTCAACTTCAAATCTTGCTTCTTGCTTTGTGTGGTGATTTAAACAAGGTGTTTTCTTCAAGCAATTGTTTCTAGCTTTTAAAAATTAAAAAATCCAAATAATCATTACTTACTTAGTCTTAATAGTTAATTGCTCTGAGAAAATAGTAAATTTCCAGGTCTGAATTCCTTCACGGGCATCCATTTATTGTTATGCTTTAAAAGCTTGTCATATTTTTTCCCCCCTCTCGAGATTTTACACGCTCCAAAAACTAGTTCACATCAAGCAGAGATCACCTTGTCTTCCAGTGGTAACTCCATGATGCTACCAAGCTTTGATTCAACTTTGATAAAACAAGTGTGTATAAATTGATGCCTTCCTTAAGCTGCACACCACTGTGAAAATGCTTCAATGTCAGAAGAAGGAAAAATCAGACAACAACAGAATCTATTTCCTCAGCACGGTTTTAGTACTTGCATTGTCAAGTTGCTCTTACTGGAGTAAAAATTAAATTGCATACGTTGTACCCACTCACCGAAGTTAGTACTCAAAAACTACCTCCTGTTGTCTTTTTTTGGCCATGATCTTGCCGAGATTTCATTGACTGAAAATGTCCTGTGTTACTGAAATGAGCTGTTTTCACCTCCTTCCTGCTTCACATATGTCTACTTTTTTCACTATGAGTATAGCTCTTCAAGAGCAAGGATAGCCTTTTAGCTGTGTGTTGATGAATTTCCTAACTCAGAAATAGTGAATGGCTTCTAGACGCTCCCATGATACCACAAAAATTATCAATACATAATAAATAATTTCACCAAAGAATGTTTAATTAATAACTTGCCATATATTAAAGAAGGTATATTATAGGCCTTAAGGTTTGTTGTTCATTTTATTAAAATTCTTGGTGTAGCCTCAAAGCACACTTCAAGTAGCAATGGTGTCCACCATCTGTCTCTCCACTAATATGAAGACTCTCTTCCACAAAAGCTGCACCAAATTACCCAACTAAGATTGCTCCTGTAAGCTATATACTGTCCTTTACATGATTATAGCCATAACAGCTTATGACATAGTATTTTTGGTCCTACCTCTCTTTCTCTCTCTCCTCCTTTTCCACTTAATCTCCTGCTCTGTGCATTGCCCTTACAATGTCACTGCTGTTAATCATAGGCAATAGACCTGCACATTGGTGAAACAGTCAGCTGATGTTTCAGTGAAATATCATTCTGAACGTATAAAGCACATAGGTTATAGCTAGAAGAAAATGAAAGAGTTTATTTCTCATAACGCTTGTAAATGAATCTATGCATAACCTAGGGTAAACTGACCAGGTGATGCACATAAAATAAACACATTAAGCAAAACTATTTCAGTATAATTTGGAAAAGTTGAAAATAAAGATCCGAATTTATGTAAATATCTTGAGAAGTGACCAAGTGGGAACTGCATCAGTAATATTCAGAAAAAGAACCCATGAAAAACATTATAGAGAATCAGTAAAATTTAGTGTTTCAATATATTTAGGAAAATGGGAACATTTCAATAACATAGGTGCTATCTATTGAGCCATGCGACTTTGAAGTCCCAAGATTTCAGAAATGACACCTGAATGTTCATGCAGAGTACCAACAAGTAAGAAATACCGCAGTATGGATAAGCTAGTAGGGTTTTTATCTTGGTGATCCACTTTTATTTTGTTTGTAGCAGTTTCTCCAGCAGCAACCACACTATAGTTATGGTGGTGTCACATCTAACAACAGTTGGGTTGTGAGCATGGTGTTACGCTAACCAGCTTGCCTGCACAGCGTTTATCAGCCCTCACCAGCACCGAGTGGGGCTGCCCACACAGAAACCAACTGCTACTCCTCTCTACCAGCATTTACACAGACAAGCAGCTAGATTGCACTACGGGAGTGTAGGCAGCATGTGTTTATTTTTACCTCTCAGCTATGAGTACGGAATGAGAGCTAATGTAAAGTGAGAAGGGAAGACTTCACAAGCAGTACCCATGTGGCACATCTTTCCTATTTTCTTCCTGAAGATCTGGTAGCTCTGATTTAAATATCTGATTTAAATATAATTTTATAAAATTATAAAATTGTTCATAATTACCACTTGATATAGCACAAGTGGACCTTAATATGTCTGTTTTTAAGCTATCTCTAAAAGTATTCTTATGGCACGTAGGCATATTGTTCCCTTCTCTCCCTAAAGGATCTGTCTTACTGATAAAAGTGACATTCCTATGATACTCCTCCCAGAAAAAGAGCCATTTCCACATAATTATGGTAAACCACAGAGCAGAGGTAAAAGGAAAAAAAGGGAAGCTTTAATTTTAAATAAACTCTATTAAAAGTCTTTTAGATATGAAGAGATTCAGAAAATATTTTTTTCAAATATTCCAGGACCCTTTTCATGGTACACTATTTAAGTCTGCTTTTAATTTCCCAGTTATTTGGACAACCGGCAAAAGAATTAAGAAAAGAAGGGCAGCAAAAAAAAAGAACAATGTCTGTGTATTACAGTCAAGAGATTCATTAAAAAAAAACCCCAAGATTTCTGTATTTAATGACAGTTTAAGATAACAAATGAGAAATTATAAAGCAAGAGTTCCTATTATCCAGAGTGCTAACACTATGTATGAAGACTCTTGTTTTGTGGCTTCATTTTTTATATACAGTCCTTATTTTTTATTTTTGCAGCACGGTTTTGTCCTTGCTGTGTGTCAGGTGAGCACTTACCATCAGAGTAAGAATCAGGTATGGGTAACCAAGCCTCTGACAGCTGATCATCAGAAGACTGATGTCTTTCATCAGTGTTATGGACTTGAGGCTGAGTCCTTTATTAGTTGTCCATATGCCTTTGAAGCATTTTTAGTATTTGTAAATCAGCAATTTTACTTATGTGTTAGTATTTTTAAGGCTTGGAAGCTAAGTTCAAAAAACAATTTCCATCATAAAATATTAAAAACATACACTATTCCGAGCTTCAGTGAAGATTAAATGTCATTTGAATTCAACAGGACAGTGGTTTTTTCCAACTAGCATAAGATAATAACTGACCGCCGTGGTGCTTACTTGCTTCAATATATTTAATGTCTTTTTCCCCACAAAATACTACTGAAAAAAACCCCAGAGAATTACTTTTGTAAAGGAGGAAAAAAAAACACACAAAGAGAGCCTCAAAAAATGTTTTAGATGTTTCACTCTTTTATTCAGTTCCTTGGGGTGGAATTTATCTGAACAAATGTGTAAGTCCACAGTATAGGCATCTATGTCTGAACTAAATGCCCTCTCTAATCAATGTAGAGAAAAAGCACTTCAGGGAGAGATTTTTCATGACCTATTTGAGACGTAAATGTTAGAGCAGCATGACTTGCACGTATCATTCTTTCTCGACTACAGAATGAACCTACAGGAGTACTCTATACCATGGACATCTAATATTCAGCAAGGCAAATTCTGCTTTCTGTTTAACAGGAAAATACTGGATCCCTGCCCTCTCAAAGCCTGTTTGCATTTAGCTATATCTGGACAACATGCTTTCTAACGAGATCCATTTGAGAGTGGATCATGTCCGCCTGTTCCATCACAGGGTAGCAGCTTGTCCTTTGCTTTGCAGCTTCATAAACCTGATGCAGCTGGTTAGAAGATTACATGCTCCACTGACCAGCTGCACTTACAAATGAAGCTGTGGAAGAGCAGAGAGAACAAGCCATCCAAATGCACAAAGTTAATTTCCAGCTGCAGGGAGCGTGCAGAAGACACCAGTTCCCACAGCAGTGCCATGAGACTTGACCAGGTTACAGGAATTTGCACTCCTGGTTGGAAACTGTTCTACTGGTCCAATACTTCATTTCCAAGTCTGTAGGCTTGCCGCCTCACCTCTTTGGGTTAACTTTTTGAAAAATAATTTATTTTTATTTAATGTAATTTATAAACAAATTTTGACTTAATATGTGAAACAATGATAAACAGTAATCTCAGTGCAAATCTTGCAGATTAGACTCTAAAATCACTTGTAGGCAATAGAGATTTCTCTTAGGCTATTATCAACTTTGATAGGATTTGGATTGGGTATAGAATATTTTATTTTCAAATTAATGTTTCCTGTCAAATATAAGGTGAGAGATCTTTTATCAAGAATCTCTGTAAAGTTTAGAAACTTGCACCAGATGTCCAATGAAGGCTTGCAAGCAGTTACATACTACAAGCCAGCAGATGTTACCTCTTCTTAAGGCTTCTAACTGCTCTAAGGCCTGTATTTTGGCAAGTGCAGAAGTTACCTATTGTGTTAAAACAGTAGATGAATTATATGGAAACTGTGGCCCTGCTAGCACTGTTACAGCCGAACAGTTGTGGAGTTTTAAAAAGCCACCTGCCCTGCAATGGCTTTTGCATTTGATGAGAAACACATTGCAAAGCAACACTGAAATCTTGTAACAGAAACAAAGAAAACTAAACAGAACACCACCACCTTGCACAGAACTAAAAATGGAAGTATTTGGTATCACAGCTTTAGTATGTTAGAGCCTATGTTCTGCAGCAGCACTAGAATAATAAGAGTAGGTGCATAAAGTACACAGATTATGCTGTATCCGTTTGACTTTCTCACAGTCCTTAGAAGACTCCTGCCTCCCAATCAGCTCTGATTCCCTGCTTCAGAAAAATAAAGGAAGAAAACAAAAATCTTCCTATGAAAACCATACCCTTTCATGT
This sequence comes from Chlamydotis macqueenii, assembly GCF_036417535.1. Classification (NCBI taxonomy): domain Eukaryota; kingdom Metazoa; phylum Chordata; class Aves; order Otidiformes; family Otididae; genus Chlamydotis; species Chlamydotis macqueenii. Next base: position 161,553,774 of record NC_141556.1, read on the forward strand.
TCAAAGTAAGCAGAGCATGAAAAAAATATCCTGCTGAAAAGTCTGTCCTTCACCTGCCAACCATGACAGCACCAGTGCGCAAGTGGGCTCCTGTGCTGTTGCGCTCCCTCTCCTCTGCTGAAGCCCACGGAGGTCAGTGCAGCTCCAGGCATGAGCTGGGGCTCAAGTTGAGCTGGGAGGCTGGGCAGCAAGGGTGGGAGGAAGTGGGAGGAGAGGGCAGAAGACTTCCATTGACCATGCAACGGAACCTCAGTGTATTCTGACTTCCAGCATCTCCCTTATTTTCCTTTCCACACTTCTTTTGCCAAGTTTAATGAGATACTTATACCTGGCTACAAGAGTTCATCTCATTGAAGAGTTCTTACTTGATTGGCAAGTAGCTTCACAAAATATATTTTTTTGCAAGCTCCAGTATCAAGGAAAGATTCAAACCACTATTTTTCTTCAAGTTCTTTCATAAATTGAAAAAGAGAATACAGAGCGTCTGAGATGCCAGCTATTTTTGCAGGTATTGTTTTGGGGAATTAGCTTTGAAACTTTCTTTCCTGCCCTGTAATTTACTCGGCTACTGCTGGTAATGACTGTAAGAAATATAAGCAGCACTAATGGGTATGGATCATTGTTCTCCTAGACTGTAAAAAAAGGGAGCATAGGGAATGATGACCCTGTAAGACAGATCAATGCAGCTGCAGATTGGTTCTTAAGCTATTCAGGTTATTTTCCTTAAATGGCATCATGCCTCACACGTTCTGCTGAAGGCTATCCATATCCATTCAAGTTCATGACAGCTATTCTTAGATATTCTTTCATTTTTCACACCATTACCAAGACTACTACTGTACTTTTTAAAATGAGAATGAGGGACACAGTGTCTCATTTATCAGCTTCAGATCTATTTAGCCTAAATTAAAATTATTTGCTATAATTTTTCTATAGTTATTCAAAGAATTAGTGAGAAAATGTCACTGAACAGCTCTTGTCTCCTCATTAGCATTAATGACAAAACCTTTCGGTAGGGCTGGTTTCGGCTGCTGATGGAGCAATGCTTAAAAGAAATTGGCTTGTCTGTGAAACAGCTGCTCAGCAATGCCACCATGCAAGGGAATCGGTGATAATCAGACGATAGTATTACAGCTACACTGGGAGCATAATATATTTTAAGTTGTTTTGAGGCATGCAATGGGGGCGCAAGAATTGGAGCACGATAGCTTGTCTGTTGTGAGGAACAAGAAACAGCTGATCATTACATGTGTGCTTATTTGGATTAGTTCTATGCAAAGCCCTGAGGAAAAAGAAAAATCCATATCCACTAGAAATCTTAACTTCCTGTGTGCTTCCTGTCTGCCTGAAGGGCTTTTTGTTCCTTTTCCTAGTTTTTAGAAGGGTTTGTGAGTCCCATTGCTGAAACAGGTATTGCGTTCTTTGCTAGGAACATTGAGCAGCCACTGTTTCAAGGGAATTTTTCTCATTTCAAGGCTTTCTCCCTTAGACAAGATTCTCAGGAGAAGATTCTCTGGATCCTCATGTACCCATTAGTGAAATTCCAGATACTGATTTTTTTGAAATGACCATACAGTATAGCAATGCAATAGCAAATATTCTGACATGGGCAATACAGATGTAAACCTCTGCACATAAAGTTCAGCCAAGAAACAATTGGCAGCTGCTATTATGTTGTGTAGTGACTCATGCTAATTCACATTGATTGTCTAGAATATGGAAACCAAATGAAAAATACTACTGTTAGACATCTGGCTCTGAGACATCTTTGAACCTTGCATTCTATGATGAATAAAACACTTAGGAAAAAAATGAATCCAGAAGAATGGAGCAGTTAAAAGTCCCAACACAGTGACAGCCCCTTAGAAATGTGAAGGACAAATGAATAAGAAATAAGTAAGATTGTACAGGGCGTTAGAATGCAAGAACTGATTGCCAGTTAAAAGAAAGGCATCATTTATTCTGATTATAGCTGGTTCCAAAATGCTTAATATTTCTAAAGTTCTCTGTTAGAAATTTCATATTTAGCTTCTCCTGTTTGTATTTTTTTTTTACAGAAATTAGTTCTTGTAGACATTCGGAAAGTACTGCACTTCAGGTAAAATGAAATATAAAACTGACGTAGAAATTATGTAGGAACATTGCCAGGAGAACATTGCCTTTCAGCTCAGCACTGGTAAGGCCACCTTTGGAGTACTGGGTGCAGGTCTGGGCTCCCCACTGCAGGAGAGATGTGGACATGCCTGGTACAGCAGAAAAATATTGCAGAAATCTACAAGACCTTCCATGTCTCCCAAGGAAGAAATTTTTTACGGTGAAGGTGGTGGAACACTGGAACAGGTTGTCCAGAGAGGTGGTAGACGCCCCATCCCTGGAAACATTCGAGCCCAGGTTGGACAGGCTCAGAGCAATCTGATCTAGTAGATTTCCCTGCTTCCTGCAGAAGAGTTGGACTAAATGACTCTTAAAAGTCCCTTCCAACTCTACATGTTCTATGATACTATGTAACTTTCAATAATGTGTAAAATGATATAAAGGCCTACACGAACAAGTGTAGTTTTCCTGCACCTGTTTGCGGGCTTTCTACCTACATGCAAAGATATAGCTCTGCAATCCTCTTTGCAATGCCAATTTATACGTTTTAGTGCCAGAATCTTTCCTACTTACACATATACAGACATGCTCATGGGGCACATTCAACGCAAACACAGATTTCATATTTAAATAAAGTCAACACCGAATATTCTGAAGCTCTTTTACCCTTTGCATTTTGCAAATTGTGACACAAAGTGATCTAACAAAGGTCTTACAAAGGCTGAAGAGTTTGCAGCACTGATTAGAGACAAACAAAAATCCCAAACTGTCCTTGTCAATTTTTTTCTAGATATAAAACATGTGTTCGATACTGCTTAAGTGGCTTGCATGACAATTCCTCTCAACTGAGGATGGAGTGTTTGGAAGCTAGAAGCCCTCTAAGAGGCTCCGTACATCACTAGAAATCATGCAGGGAAAAAATGCAGTCTTAAGGCTACAAAAAGGCAGACTGAAAAAAAATACTGCTTTGCAGTAACAAAAATTATGGGAGATCCACAGTTCATCTTGGAACAGTGAACATAATTGCAAACCTAAATTTTGCATTTGAAACTAGGAGACAAAAATTATAAACCTCTCTATGCATATCTAATATCTTTTTTCAACATTAGCCAAGCCTGCAGGCGCTTAACAGTCCAATTCTTGATGTTATTGTAATTAAAGGCAATACTCACAAGGCTGATAAGCATACCAGCTGTAAGTTAACCCTTATCTTAGCCAAACTGACAACTGCAATATGGTATCTAAGCATAAAATAAAAAACCACTGGAATTCATTCTGGATAACTGACTTTTAAATCCCATAACCTTGAAAATAAGTAAATTATATCCAGCCTACCGTCAAACTTCTTGTGCCGGGATACAAAAGTGGTGCGTACAAAGTGACTTGTCTCCTCCACTAAGTTTTCAAACTCCAGTTTGCTCTGTTGGCTTAATTTGTCCTCCATTTCTGAGGTGCAACATGTATATTCCTGAGGGCAGATTCTCAAATGTTCCCCTGGAATCACAAGAAAAAAAGGAATTAGAAATATTTGAGTACAGACGGAAATGGGTCAGAACCAAATATACATACCCAAAGAGCTCTTTAAGGCTTGCCCACTTGATTGGGAACACTTTGAATCTATATCAACAACTTTGCCATAGTTGGACATTTCTCAGACAGGAGGGGAGATACACTTTGCAGAGTTGTTTTGGTACAAAAAAGGTAGAACTATCTCACATCAAAAGTGAGTCCTCACGCTGAAGAAGCCTTTGTCATAAACGGACATAGACTTAAAAATTCAAAGACAATTGCTTGCTTTCTATTTGTTTCAAAATGCCTGGAGAAACACCTAGAGAGATGACCTGTTCCAAGTCATCTGAGCTGTCTTACTGTCAAAACCTGAAACACAAAAATTATGTATTTCTGTAAATAGGTCCCACTTGCCCAAATGCAACAAAACATTTCTCCCCCTTTACCCTTCCTTCCCTTCTGCTGGACTAAGTGTATTTTAATGACTCTGTTTGGGTGCCACATGTTTTCTTGGGCAGCACTTCTTGTCAGACCGAGCAACTGCTCTGCTGAGTAGGAGAAAGCAATGAAGAGTTTAATTAACGCTTATGTTATATGAAAATGCAATGTAAAAGGTAATGAAAGCCTCTTATTTAATTCAATAGATTTATCTCTTGAAGCACTGTGCCAGTTCTTCTGACAATATTGCTTTCTTCAGTACAATTTGCAAGTGGAAACCAATTCTTTAGCTCATGAAATTAAAATGGTCTGTTATTACATGAAATGTGAATTTCCAATTGACACCGTACTATGGGTGTCAGAAACATTTAGCTCAGTTTGTACAAAGGCAGGAAATTCTACCATTCCCTCTTGAGAACTAAAAAGAATGATCTGTCTCTATGATTAAAGTTACTTGTAAGGCAATGAAAACATTTAGCTTTCTGTACACCGAACCCTGATTAAAAATCCCTCTGCAAATCTCTTAAAGGTGAAAATAAAATGATATACAAAGCCCAAGGGTTAAATAAATACTGGGGACCTGATTCTCATTTATATTGAGGCTTCTTTCTACCACTGCTGAGCCATAAAGAAGATTTAAATGCAATTTATACCTACTTTAAGGCTACTTTTCACCATTCTTATTATATAGTGAGGAGAATCAGGCCCTAAGGTTTACGATTCCCACAGGTATAATACATTTAGCTGCTGCATCATTTTGGAAACAGCATCAAAAAGAGGTTTGCACGTGCTTAGAATAAACATCATCTGGAGTTTGGCCTCACCTTATTCAAATTTCTGTTTCAGTTTTTGAATGAAGTCTTTTAATTTGAAATCTAGTCATTCCTCAACCTGGACCCATCACCTCTGTCTTAATTTGTTTTTTTTTTTTTTTTTTTTTTCCTGCAAGAGTTCATAATTTATAAACTGTAATGCCATGAGATTTCTTTTAGCAGTCTCAAGACTTTTTAAAAGCTCACAGCTATACATCTTCAGGAATGATAATTTCCTTATTATCAGTTACTGTTTGGCAGTAGTACCTACAAGTCCCAGCCATGTCCAAAAGCACCATGATATAAAACATCGTACAAACCTGGAAAAATAGATACCCCATGACCATCAAAATATTGTAAAGATTGTGTCCCATGTCTAGTACACCCTCCCAACACAATAAATTAATTCCTCTCCATTCCCAAAATCACTGAACTAAGCTATAAACAACACATACAGGGACTGGTGAGCCAGCTGCTGTTAAACATAAATGATAGTGGCAAAATAATGATTGCCTTGCCCTCTACATTGCTGTCACATTAAACTGAAACTATACAACAGCTAACGTGACTGTGGAGGTACCATAAGACACAATATGAATTATTTTAGTAATAGTAATATTATGAGTTTTTGATAGATATCAGAAACACAAGGAAAGATGAAGTATTGTGTCATTAGAAGCAGTGCTGTGTGCTTGATTAAATTAAAAAAAAAAGCAAAACCCAACTCATCCATAATGTCTGTAACCCCCTTCCTCGATAAACCCAGGGGTTTTTTTTCTCATTGAAAAGCACTAGGTAGACCTGCCATCCCAGTTCCAGCCACAGTGGTGGTTTATGCCTTCTATAATATTAATGTCGTCTAGTGGTGTGGCAGTCAAGAATTTTTATAAAATTCCATTTTCTTTCCTCTATTGATTTCAAGGGTTTTTTCTTTCTCTTCTATCTGTCTCTGTTTTTCAGAATTGCCAGACTATCAGCTGAACCAATGCTAATCATGATGGCACTGTGCTTAGTTAGTAACAGCCATAGGTCTAGATTTTTAAGACATTATCTTATGCTAAGTATTATGACAAATTAAAGCATATTGAACTCAGTCTAGCAGTCATTTTTGTAGCAATATTAATTTCTCTCTTGGTTATTTATTTACAGTCTTACTTTCTCTTTGCTACAAAAAAATGACTTCCCACCTTGGCTGCTACAAATTCATTCAGACTCCTACTGCACTTATTTCTAACACATATATTTTCTTTAAGCTTCTTTTCTTTTTTAATTCACTGGATCTTCATTCACTCGTTAAGGTCTTGACTGCTGAAATATGAAAGTCATATTTATGAGAAAGGCTCACAACTTCTACACTACCTCATTGCTTTCCTCTACTAATGATATATCTTCCGAAATCATCTATACTAACCATTTTGGTAGAAAGAATTAATAATGTAAATACTGTGCTACTCTTCATATTCTGCTTCAAGATTTTTTTCCTCCACCTCTTTCCTGCACTGGATGCTCAGGTCAGATTATAGATAAAGCAAAAGCATTTCCCATTGCTCTGTGCCAATGGAGCATTCACAGACCTAAGAGGTTCAAGTATACTCTGCGAAGATGAAGTCTTTAGAAATTGTGGCTCATAAGCCCTAGCATGTTTGTGCTGGCCACAGCTGGCTGCAGCTCCCAAAGGCTCATAACTCGGACATAAACTTGGGCCCTTTCCTGGGAATGCCGAATGAAGACTCTTTGACAAACAGTCATTTCTGTATGCTTAATCTTAATTTCCTTTTTAAAAGCAGTGATTACCATTTTGTGTTTCTTCTTATTAAACCTCCAACTCATGTTAGAACTTCCAGGTCATTAATTCACTCCTTGGACAAAAAAAAGTGGACACGATTTTCTCAAAACAAAAGTAGACTTTTTTTTTTAATTAATTGGTGTGTGCTTTGTTTTGTTTTGTTTTGTTTTGTTTTTTTTTTTCTTTTGTGCAACTCTGTGATGTAACAGACTGCTTGGACTGGAAATAACTCTGCAGGCTATATTTGATTGCACTTCCTCTATTTCCCTGAACAGGATCATTTACCATTTGCATTTTCTAATATATTGTTCTGTTAGTCTAAAAGGAGCTTAATTACTGATTTGTGTATTTACACACCTTAAGTATTTTGCAGGCTGAAAATGTGCTCATAGCTAATGTACCAATTCTTGCCCTGGGAAACTCCATATGGTCTACGTTCTTATGCTAATTTTAGCAAAGATTTTAATGGCACAAGTGGCATTGCGTACAACTGACTCGTTTTTCCTTGTTGCACATGGTGTCTCCCCAGACAAGTTTGACAGAATGCAGTTACGCCGCACTAGCAGTTTGCCAGACTACACGCGTATTAACTCAGCAGCTCCCAGCGACCTACCACAACTCTTCTAACCACCGTTTCCAGCTGAAGATGCTGACCTGCATATGTCTCCTCATGTGGCTTATGTTATATAAATCAAATCAATCGCCTACAACAAATTCAGCTACCAGTATCCAATTTCAGTTTTATTACAGCTGTAATCTCACACCTGCCTTCACATGATCCAAATTGGCAAGTTTTGCAGTGGAATTTGGCAATCCTGCTAGCATGTTGCTTTGAAGTGTGATAAAACAATTTATAAAGCACTTGGTTTATATTCAGATATATTGCAGTTTCGTGTCCCCAGAACATGCTACAAACCTCACAAGCGTCTTCAGAACTTTCAAGCTGAAGAAATGCTTCCACTGTGTATCAAAATGCCAGAACTGATTTGAGCGTGGTAACTACTCGCAGAAGATACAATCTGAAGGAGCAGTAAACCCTATGGAATATAACACTACCCTTAACAATTTCAGTACCAGATTTCTTGAACACCTGATGCAAGTATGTGTTACATTATTAGAACCGGAAGCATGATCACAGAAAATATTTCACATTAGCCAGAAATTTTTACGGGTCATGTTGCAAGTCTAACAATTTCAGAAACATTCTTTCCGAGGTAGTCGATATTTTATAGTTTCTATTCTAATAATAAATTTAACAACCTGATATTGTTCTGTTGACAGAATGGTAGGACTAACTGTATGACTGGTGAGAAGAGAAACATACAGTCATCACACTGCTTTGTAAATCCAGCAATGAATAAATGTTAATAAATAAAAGAGGTAAATTTAAGGTGTACTCTCAAACTTGGTCACCCTGTATTCATCAACAGAGCCTAAAGGAACAGCAGACAGCTCTTCATCCTTCGTTCTGCAGATCAGATTAATGTGATTGCACTTTGCCATTAACCATATTCTTTAAAATTAGAAATACTTGCTTCAGACCTGCTCATATTCAGCCATTTGTGGAGAAGGCAGTGTACTTTAATAAGAATATGACATTTAACAAAGCAAAGTACAAAGTCCTGCACCTGGGAGGAACAAGCAAAGAGCCCAGTACTGTCTAGGATATATGCAGCTGTGGAGCAGCCTTGCTGAAAAGGACCTGGGCTCCTGGTGGACAACAAGGTCAACACGAGTCAGCCGTGCACCACAGCAGCAGCAAAGGCAAATTAGATTCTGGGCTGCATCTTCAGGGGAATTACTAGCAGAGACAGAGACACAATCATCCCGTTGGCAGGCTGCACCTGGAGCACTGTGTCCTCTTCTGGTCCCCACAGTTCAAGGAAGATGTGGACAGACTGGAGAGTGTCCAAAGGAGGGCCATGAAGGTGATCAAAGGGATGGAGAACCTGCCCTGTTTGTAAAGACTGAAGGAGTTAGGAGTTCTTGGAGAAGAGAAGACTCAGGGGGGACCTCATCACAGTATTCCAGTAATTAAAGGGCAGGTACAAAGAGGAGAGAGGCTCTCTCTTCAAAAGGAGCTACATGGGCAACAGGTAGAAGCTGCACCAGAAGAGATTTCACCTCAAGATACGAAAGCCATTTTTTACAGTGAGAACAATCAATCACTGGAACAACCTTCCCAGGGATGTGGTGGAGTCCCCATTGCTGAAGGTTTTTAAGATGTGAGTGGACAGGGTGCTAGTTAATCCCATCTAGGCTCCTATTCCCACAATGCCTTGGACCAGATGGTCTCTCAGGATCCCTTCCAGCCTGGGCTGTTCTATGGCACTTCAGAGCTTCCTACCTCTCAGAATTATAAAGGACTGGAACAGTTGGAGTTTTGTTTCTAAATTAACATTTTCCACCTCATTTTCTACATATTTTAAAAACTATTTTAAACAATATTTTAAATTCTTTTAAAAATATGATTAATGGAGTTAAAACAAAAATCTCATTCAGCTTTAACCCTTGCCCACTGCTTTGAGATTTGGATCATTTTCTATATGGGTGATGATGTTTCTGAAAACTTGCTTTTTGAGGTTTTCAATTTAAGTGCTCTATTGGTGAAATCAGGAGCATGGGAGAACCCTTAATGATCACATTACCAATTTCCTATTATAGAAAACTATTTTCCTCCAATACACTTATATCCTTCTGTCACTCATATAACAAAGAGAAAAGAGTGCAGTAGAAAAATTTGACTCACAACCATCTTTAACTTAAAACAAAAACCCGAACAGCAGTATCATGTTTTCTGCACTAACTTATTTAGCAGTTAAAATTAAATTAGAAACATGAGTTTCATCATTTCAGCCAATATTCAAATAGTGGAAATTAAAATATCATTTTGTTGGACAAAACCTGTTCCCTAACCAAAAAGTCCTAAGGCTTTTTCTGACTTTGTAATTATCTTCTCTGTGGGGTATAACAGCCCTGCAAGCAGCCTCTGTAAAATTGCACCTGACATTCAAGTCGCAGAATTGAACTTTTCTACTCAAACTAAAAGGAAACAGATTATGTTTTAAATTAATTTCATTGTAATATTGGCCTGGCAAGTGATGACGGGAGCAATATTTGCACAGAGAATTACAGTTGAAGGAAGGGAGGGAAAGCTGCCTGTAACATACAGATCATGTCATCAGACGCAGCTCTCCTAAATGTAATCAACGTAATATTGAACTTGAAAAATTTGTGTGTCCAGTGGACTCCAATAAACCTGCACAACTACACCATGAAAGAATATGACTCGTTTGTTTGCCTTGGACCCAAATCATCTTTGCTCAGATTTCTTTTGTTCCTTGAGTGCTTTGAGGTCAATTAAAAACCGAATGCCTTCCAAACAGACTGATAATTAGTTAACAGTCTCTTCATCACGGGTCCCATAGGGAACATTCATTTACAAGAAGCCCTGACCCTGTTGTCCTTGGGAAGCCCTCAGTAATAAGTTACAGAAGCGGAGGCCAAGGCAAACCTGTTCAGACTAGGACTGTACAGATGCTAAAGAAAGAGCTGAAATCCCTAGAGTCTTCCTAACTAAACTCCTAGAAGCAGTACCACTACTCCAACACTCAAGCTCATTTTATTTTCCAAGCATACACAGTCAGACAATTGGTTTTTGATAGCGCAGTTTGTGAGAAGAATCTTTAGTTACCTCTTGGGGGGTGTATTACTGGTGCTGTGCTCAGTGCCTTGTGGAAAGCAAACGGTAAGGCTGTGATTCAGCACTGTGTAGCTTCATCATCTTGCTGGGTACATGGCTGCAATTTTCTGCTTTCAAAGCATGTTTCCACCTGGGAATGACAACCAACTTCCCCTCCCCGCCCTTGCAGCTGATTTTCGCTGTTTATTATGTCCCCTACTATAATAGTAGAAATATCTTCTACAGCATTACAGTGTGAAGTAGAATACAAGGAGCACATCACTTTATCATGACCATAAAACAAACTGCAAGCAGGTTTTGTATTTCAGCTGCTCTCAGAACAATTTTATTATGAAAATAACAGGATGAAATTGTACACGTTCATGCATTTATAAAGATTTTAATCAACATTTGTCACATAACACTGAAATCCAAAGATGTAACAGCAGCACATGATGTATAGGAGACAGATTTACATCACTTCATTCATGTACCCACAGAAGTACAATCACAGCGTGAGGCTAACTCCTAAAACAAACCCTTAAGATAGTTGCACCATTACTAATATACACGCAGCAAAAGTTAAAGCTCCATGAGCTACAGTCGTGCCATTTGATTGCGCTGTCAAGTGTACTTTAAAGCCTTTTAGATCCCTTCCTGATCAGTGCATTGTCATGTAGAAAATCCATGTTTCTAAAACATTAAACTTAGCAACAACTGCTTAAAAGTCTTCAATCACAGTGCTCTGCTCTTATTCATAAGGCTTCAGTATGGAAGTTTTGAGTCACCATCCCTGGAGATATTTAAAAGATGTTTAGACATGGCGCTTAGGGACATGGCTTAGTGGTGGACTTGGCAGTGTTAAGTTAATGGTTGCACTCGATGATCTTAAGGATCTTTCCAAACCAAAATTATTCTATGATTCTAACAATCAATTATAGCAGGGCTCTTCAAAGGTCAAAGGACTCTGGGTTCAGGGAGCCTGGCCAAGCAGGCATTACATTGTCCTTGACTTTAAGAGGTCCCCTGACCTGAAGGAGAACACAGGGCAGGTGTGCCCTGCACTGCTGATGCTGCAAGCCTGGGGGCATAGGCAGTCCTGCAGTCTAACAAAAAAAAAAAAAAACCTGCTTACAATATAATGATATTTCTTTAAGTCAATATTTTCTAACAGAAAACTTTTAGCTCACAGTAATTAACAGAAACGATGCTTCCATGATATCAGCCAGCCACAGTAATCGCTGCCAAAAGGAAAATGAAAGCTTTTTAGAGCAGAGGATAGTAGCTTAGCTGCAACAATTGTAGATTTCCACTCTTCCCAATAGTGCTTGAGATATGAATCTGAATTGTTAGTCCTATGCAGTGGGGGTTTTTGTTTGTGTTTTTTTTTTTTCTATTGGATTTAGACACACACACAAAAAGACTAAACAAGTTTTTAATGTCTTTTTATTTACTTTTCTCAATGCCCTCTATGGCCTGTGATACTTGGCAAGAGTCAGGATCTTTAAAAATCAATAATTGAATGTAACAGAGTTTCTTGCCCTTCAAGTGTTTTAATATTAAAGGTTTGACCTTTATGATTAAAGATCGGCTTGGAAGGAAATCCCTGTCTATATCTGAAGTCTTCTCTTACATAACTGTATTTCTGAATGGATATTTTTGACTGCAAAAATAAAAGACTTCTGTGCACTTTTATAGACTTAATCAAAGCATTTAAATATAGAAGGATACAGTAATAAGCTAGACAGGTTCCATCAGTCTCTTAGAGAATTACTGTTGCCTTATTAATATGCATTTTTGGCACATTTATCCAGTAAAATCACAGCTTTTGACTGGCTGCTTACAGCAGTGACCTCTGGTTAACTTGTGATTACCTTGCATCCCAGACTTCTGGAAAAAAAAAAACCAAAACAACCACCAACTTTTTTCTTTATTTATTTACTGAAAGAACATTACATTCTGGGTCTGATAGGCACTGTATTTTCCTTGAAGACGCTTGATAATCCTTCATTAAGGTTAAATGGGCTACTTCCTATAACGATGATGACAAGGCTCTCTTTAGTCCTATTTACTCTGTGCACTTCAGCTGACATAATATGGACAGATACCACCCAAAGAGAATCTTTGTCTCATGGAGGAAACTCTCTGCAGATCCATAGCAGATGGCGCCAGGAATAAAGCAGGCAAAGACTATGTCATAGTTGTTTGTGCTTACTTTCTGTAGTATGAGGAGGAATCTAAGGTATCTGTCTAAATTCAGAGCCCCTTGAATACATTCGCTCTTGGTTTCTTCTTTCAGTAACTGCTCAAAATAAGGCATTCCCTGGCCTCTGCTGCATGGATGGAGCCACAGTAAGATGTATCACAGTAACGACAGGTGGACATTCAAAGAAATCTCCAAGTACGTCTGTGCAAATCTCAAATGATTTTGCCCACCTTACCCCAAAAAATGGTCAAAAACCAACTCTAAAACATAAAAATGTGCAAGCCTGCTTTGCAGATGCAGCTACAGTTCTTCCAAGTCTTACTATTATCTCCGGAGGTCTAAATCCAAGGACATCTCATTCCCTGTGGAGTGTCTATTGCCTTCCCTGGGTGCCTTGGGTTAAACAGGTTGAATTTGCCTTGCTTTCTTGCCCTCCCTTCCCCTCCCCTCCCATCTCCTCCAGCAAGGCTGTCCTTGGAGGGAGCCCTGCAGCCTTCACTGCCAAGGGGGGGCTGTGCAGTGTGCTGCTGTCCCTGTCCCAAAACAAAAGTGCTTTCTGAGTGATAGCAGTGACCATTCACACCCATAACAGGGAGTAGCTATGGTTACCTACAGAAATCTCTGCAAACAGCATGAATAAATCTGTAAAATAAGAGCTAGGTCAACACACACATAATTCCAATATGAATCATGTATATTTGTGAAAGAGTTTTTTTTTTTTTTAATTTTTGAATGGATTGTATAGTTCTACTCTAGGCCCAACAGCAGCAGTAGTAAATATATTAAAGTACCTTTTTTTGGTACTGTGTTGGGCTAATGCATGCCTAAAATCTTTTGCCTGGAATATTTTTCTTTTGTTACTTTGGCAAAAAACATGAAAAGAGGAAAAAAAAGTACCAGACAATACCCTGAAGTTTTTCTTTAAATATGATTTACTAGTAATTGCTAAATTCTAGTAATATTGATATCTTCAGTCAACAGTATTGACTTTTACTGTCATTAAAATTATTTTTAATAGAAAATGTCCTAATAAAACCCTCATTATGCTTTTCCTTATAACTCTTATTATTGACTAGCAAAAGAAGGTCATGTATATATTTTATTTTCCTTGTATATCACAAATATAGGTATAAAAGATGGCATAAAAGTATAGATATAGATATATAGGTATAAAAGTTTCAGTTAAGGAATATATCTAGTAAACTATATGTGTAAATGACATTAAATTGTCTTTTCCAGTCTTTCCCAAGTATCTGTCTCCTTAGGAAGTAAAGCTAATGTCTGTAATTACAGAGAAGGGAAAAAAAAAGAGTTATCTGGTAAACTGTATAAAGCAACTAACGCAAGGTCTCCACCAACGGTCACAGGAATGGCTCTTCTATTTTCATATGACGTTAAGCCAGACAACCATGTCTCATTTCTCGAATATCTGTCTACCTAGACTCTCTTTCCTGGTTTGATTTATGGGCAATAAGGAGATATCAGAAGGTAGAACTTCACTCTGGGATGGTGATTTAAAAAATCAGGCTGGAAATAGTATGTACAAAAGAAGAAAACTTGTACAAAACTATATATGGAATCATAGAACCATAGAATCCTTTCGGTTGGAAAAGACCCTTAAGATCATCAAGTCCAACCATTAACAATTAACCATTAATGAAAAGCTCAGCAGGAAAAAATATAGTTCTTGTAAATCTGTTGAAAGCCATTCTCAGAAAATTTGGAGTCAAGTTTGGTTGCTTCTGTAATGAAAAAAAATACCAAGACTGGACTGCTTACAATGCATTTATGAGCTAAGGTAACAAATCACGTTCTCTAAAAGCTAAGACTCAGTCATCAACAAAACAAGTCAGAATGGTTTATGAAAAAGATATCGTCGTAGTTCAGCCCCAACGGGGACCAGACCACGCAGTCTCTCTCTCACTCCCCCCACTCTCCGAGAGAATAGGAGGAGATTTGACAAACAAAAGAAAACCAGAAAAAAAAACAAACACGCGGGTTGAGATTGAACAAAAAATAAATTTAACAGTAATGTCAGAAGAAAACAAGACAGTGATGGAACACAAATACAGTACAATAGCTCACAACAGATCTCCACATCCAGTCTCTTCCAAGTAGCAGGGGGCCTCCCTTCAGCACCCTCCTCACTTATATACTGAGCATGATGTCAGATGGGATGGAATAGCCCTTTGGCTAATTTGGGTAAATTAACCCCAGCTGTTAGCTAATTAGTTAACTATCCCAGCCATAGGGGCTACCAGCTTCAGTTCTCCACCCAGCTCAGGTAAATATTAACTCTACCCTGGCCAGAACCAGGACAAATATACACAAAAATACACACATCTGCCAGTAAATAACCTCTTCACTAAGCTGGTGCTTTTCTAAGTTACAAATTAGGGATTCGTGATCCTGATAAAAACAATATACTACTGGTTAATAGCTTTCATGGCATTTTGTGTTTTAAAAAGAGATTTATAGGTTTATAATGAGGAATGTTATAGTGCAGGTGCTATTAATGTCACTCAAAGCTATGCATAAAAAAAGTAAAAGCAAATCCTGTACATCTTCCATTAAATAGAAAGTACAAAAGGATTCTGTTAAAGTTTTTCCTCATGTACTGTTTTCTAAGGAAAAAAAAAGTCTGTATTTCGAGGTGACTTCTAAGCAGTGTAATTAATTTAGTGGAGTTCACAAATTGCCTAATGAGTACTGTGTTTAATGAATATTCCCTGAAACTTCATGGCTATTTTCTACATCCATTTAGCACAACAGCAGTTTGGAGCACTTGTTGCAGATGTTTCCAACCATTTTCTGCCAAATGCAAATTCAAGTCTTGAGTGACTGAATCATCAATGCCAATTTTAGCTGATACTACTGTTGAAAAATTAATGTCCTAAAGGGAGAATCAGATTACTACTTGTGTTCTTTTAACATCACTTTAGGAACACTCTCAATCCCCTTCTACCTGGACAGTATGTTTTTTGAAAATAATAGCACGGTTGAATAGGTTTAGCCTTCTCACAATATGGTTACAGACAAAGAATCTAAAGATAAAATTGTATCTTAATGGAGTTATCATCCAAAATTAATGCTGCATAGTCTCATGCAGTTCTAAAATTCTAAAACTTTACATAAAATCTACTAAAAACAAGTCATAAACCAGCCATCTAGGCTACTCCTTGCTGTCATTTAATAATTCGCTATTATATGACAACTCATAAAGTAACTATCTCAGATTAACATTACTTCCTAAAATATGAAAAGTTACCCACAGTGTTCAAAATAAACTTCTGAAATGACGATGATGATGATGATGATGATAATAATAATAATAATAATTCTGCAATAATTTCTGCACCTGAAAGTTCCACTAAGCTCTATGGGATGACTTACACACCTGAAGCTGCTCCTCCATAAATATTGTCAGAAATAACATTCAGCAGCACAATCTGCTGGAGCACATTACTTTTATTGATCTCTAGATTTTAAATTTATATTTGAATTATTATTGAGCCATTTATTCATTATCGAATTATTGATTTCCTTTTTTTTTAATAGCTTCTCTAAAATATAGGAAGCTCCAGGGATGATCATGAGCTCCATGCAAGAATCCGAGACTGTCCCTACGTTTAGCCAAACAGGATCTAAGATGATTCAAACCTACTAGCTTTTAGGTAAAGTTTTATTTGGTATACAATTAACTAAAATGGTTTATGTATCACATTATCAAAGTCCTAGCTTCAACCTTTCCCTATTATAACCTATAAATGTGCCATCACTGGATTTATACATAATCTGATGATAAATTCAGCTGAGACAACCTTACTGGACTGATATCTAAGATATTTAAGAAAACATCAAATTAAGCACCTGCACTGCCCTTTTATTTCCAGTGATACTTAAGGCAAGCTTCTGGTGCAAGAAACTGGAAATTCTGTGCAGTAAAGAGTTTAAGTTCCTATAATAATCTGAAACTACTATTATTATTATTAATGTAAAATTCTGTTAAAAAGCTAAAAAAAAAAAAGGTAATAATAAGACTTAGGCGCATGTGCTAGTGACAGAATCTGGTAAGGTTCCACAATAATAACTCTAAGCTGATTTGCAGTTTACTATAGCGATGAAGATGAAATAAGTAATACAAAAAGAGATTCAAAGCTTTAGCCAAACTGTCTCCTTCAGGAATGAATTCTAGAGTAAAGATGTGAGCTGAGGTCCCTGCATTTTTAAAGGCAGATACTGCATACTTCATGTCAAGCTGCAGATCTGTGAGTACAGACTTTGAAAAGAGAATCAGCAAGCAGTGATTTAATGCTTATTTGATGTATCATTCAGAGTCAAGACACCATCTAAGACTGATTTGACAAGACACATTCGAAGTACAAAATGATCAAACTGAAACTATGTCAGTTATTTCATGAGCAAATCAGATTTCTGAATGTTGCAGAATTTCCTTTACAAGGGGCTGTATCATCAGAACAGATTAATTAGATGAAAGGTGGAAGTAATACAGTGTGCGACGTCCACACTGGTGAAAGTGTGATTGATCAAAGAAATACAAGGGAATCACGTTGTCTCTGAGTGACTACATCTTACTTCATTAAATGCTCCTATAGCATTGCATGATCATTTCTGCACTCTAATTCTGCTACTCAGAAATGAACAAAGTTCACCTATTTCATTTCACGGAGTCAAGCTAATATTATCTTCAATTTTGATCTGCCCAAGTTGCCCTTTTCCAAGTTTGAATGAACCCACATATCTCAAAAAGAAAATTCAGTCGAACTTGTCATATCTTCCTTACTTACCCACTTAGTCAATGAATAAGTTTGCATAACTATAAGGCTCAATTTTGACCCAAGATTGGACCACAACCCTTAGATAGTCTCAGTTTGATTTTAGATAGTGTAATTAAATTGTCAAACAAAAGCCTAATGCTTATGAAATATGAGAAGGAAAGGGGGACTGAAAGAAAGGGAAACAAAAAAAAGGAGAGAGACAGACAAAGAATATTAATAATTAAGGATATAAATAATGTAACATTTGTCCAAAAAGAACCATGTCACTGCTCCTTCAATTTTCATAAGCTCTCAACTAAAGTAGAATATAAAAGCAAATCACACTAATTCTTTAGACAGAACAAAACCTCACATTATTTCAGATACTTTGAACTGAATAAATGAACCAATAATGCCACTTGAATAAATGCACCAATAATGCCACAGTAGTACCCTATTATGGGACCAGAGGAGAATCAAGGTTGAGGAATATGAAGTGTGGGGTCAGGTAGGCAGCTTCTCCTCCCGAAGAGGCCCAGTAATGTGGGTATGAGCTTGCCACATGCTTTGAGGATACAAATCGGCCCCTTTTGTTAGCAGTTTTCTGGTTAAACCAGGTTGACAAGCAGAAAACATCTCCAGATCTTCTACATTTTCCTAATTTGGGCATGGTTCTTAAAAAAAGCAAGATCCAATGTCAGACTGAAGCCGGCCGTCATCCTTCCTGAAGGTGCACTCCCCAGCACACACACTGCAGCTGATAACTCTGTTCTGCTTTCACAAGTTTGCCCAACATGCTTTACTGTGAATGCAATACCTTGATATTTTTTTTCTTAGAACCCTTGTTTCCACAGTAACTTTGAGGAGGTTATGTTGATTAGCATATTTTTTCATGCCAAAACCCATCCAAAAGAGGGTAACAGCAAGGAGCTCATATAGCTGTGTATGGGTGACAAACCAAGCATATGGAGTGTGAAAAGCAAGAGTGAAATCATTGAAGAAGAGCTAGCAGATAACTCTTCATACAAAGTTTAGCCTTTTTTTTGAAACACTGAAAAGTAAAAAAATGTGGTGCTATTTTTCTAGATGTAATCTGTAGCATTCTAGACCTCTGGAATTTGTTTAAACAATCTAATTCACATCTTTTTACTTTACTGGCTCATGTTTCTGCCTCAAAGTTACATTTTAAACTGTATTGGTATTTGCTAGTGTACCACAATAAAAAAACAAACACATACAAATTTAGATATATGATAAATATAAGGTCTTAATATACACAGTCTTCCTCATTCCTATGGTCCTGCCTATACATGACTTTAGCCTTCAGAACTGACTAGTCAGTCTCACTGAAATCTACTACACGGGCTAGATTCAAGGACAATCATTCTTTTAAAATTATAAATTATCTAAGGGCAGCAGGCTGGAACTTTAAAAACATGAATGAAAGCTCAGTTTTAGACAGAAACTCGAAAAAAAAAGAAAAAAAACCAGGCAACTCAGCTGTTAAACTAAAGCTAAGGCAAGTAAGGCTTTGAAAAAGCTGTGGGTAAAAAACACAGCAGTTCATCATACAGTTTTTAAAAATAATACACTTAAATACTGCTGCAGGCTAAAAACATTTTCCCATGTTCATAATCTTATACCTCTAAGAAATTAAAATGGGGACAAGAGTTTTCATTGTCAAACCATGCTAAGGATAGTGTCTTAAGATGCAAAGATTTACATGCTGAGTGTATTGTGTTGTTGTAGATGCCTTCAAGGGAGAAATTTACCTAGGATGCTTCACTCACAAAATAATTGAAGATGCTTTTCAGTTTCTTCACGGGTTGATGAGGGAAAATAGAACAATATTTTTCTTCTCAGTACACCTCCTTTTTTACCTACTAATATTTAATGCAAACAGAAATAAAAGATATTTTTCTAGTCTATACCTTCAGTTCAATTCTCTAGAACACACTGCAGATATGATGATTGGGACGACTCATCAGACTGAAAATCTTTTTCTCTTACCAGTTTTCAAGATCTATAACTTTATGAAACCTCTTCTGAACAAATATTTTCCATATGCATTTTGCTTCTTATGACACTTTAGAAAAGCTACCTTTCTGACTCCTGGTCCTCTGTTTCCCTTTTTCTTTCAGAAAACAACCAACAGCTTGTATATTTACTCGGGATCAGTCTGTAATTCAGTCTAATACATTTAAATAATAGGAAGATCGGACTATTTTCAATTCTTTTACAACTTTTTTTTACATCTGACTAAAATGAGCTGTCTATTAAAGTGATAGTCTACTGGGTATACTACTCCCCCTGTTACATCTCTTATAAATATTCAGAAACTCGTTTTGATGTTGAAAATTATTTTATTGTTTTCCTGTTATCTCACTGTCCTTGAAAATAACAACAACAAAAAAAGACTGCATAGTACTTGGAAAGATGTTTTCATATCCCGTCTTCATAAAGTGTCAACATTTACTACACAGAATAAGATTTATATGATGTCAATTTATTGCACAGATAATCCTCACAAGTGTGCAGACAGAAGATCAGTAATTTTGCTGGAATCAAAGTCTTAAACTATAA
The DNA here is from genome assembly GCF_036417535.1 of Chlamydotis macqueenii. NCBI lineage: Eukaryota > Metazoa > Chordata > Aves > Otidiformes > Otididae > Chlamydotis > Chlamydotis macqueenii. The sequence goes on from NC_141556.1 coordinate 161,573,662, forward strand.
ACTTACATGTGTGAGTATTTACATCTCTGCAGAGCAAAGTGCAAAGATTTCTATCAAACCATTTATGTCAAGGACAGAAATACAAGAAATTACAGGCTAATACTGGTCCAAACTTAATTTTCAAAAAATTTAGAACGTCTAAGATATTTCCAGTTCACAGTGTATATAATGAGTATTTAAATGATCTTTTAAAAAAAAATTTTTTTCAATATAATTTCTTTCAGGTCTTGTTGTGGTTTTGTTTAGTGAGGAGGGGCCTAAGGTGGTAGCTTCTGTAGGAAACTGCTAGAAGTTTCCCCTTTGTTCAGTGGACTCGGCCGGGCCTAGGGCGGACCTGCTGCTGGCCAAGGCCGAGACGATTGGTAGCAGAATGTTCCGTGATAACACCTCTGCGATAACGTATTTAAGAAGGGGAAAACAGAAAAAAAAAGAGAGAAGAGAAGATGTGAGGAAGCTGAGCAGGGGCAGAGGTGCAGAGGGGGAGGCGCAGGCCTCATGGGCCTTGCAGGCCTCACCCTCTGGCCTCTCGCCAGGCAGCTGACTGGGCCCGAATCGGTCTGGCCCGGCTGCAAGAAGTGGAGAGGAGATGAGAAGTGAATAAGATGTAAAAAGGATCCTGAGAGATATCTGCCAGCCTGTTGTGAGGAACGGCTGCAGACGCCAAGGTCAGTGAAGAAGGAGGGGGAGGAGTAACGCAGCTCCTGGCCAAGATTCCCCTGCAGCTCGTGGTGATGACCATGGTGGAGCAGGTTGTCCCCCTGCAGTCCATGGAGGTCCACGGAGGAGCAGAGATCCACCTGCAGCCTGTGGAGGACCCCACGCCGGAGCAGGTGGAGGCCTGAAGGCAGCTGTGGCCCGTGGAGGGCCCGCTGGGACAGCTGTTCTGGAGGGACTGCACCCCGTGGAAGAGATGACCCATGCCGGAGCAGTTCCACGAAGGACTGTGGCCCGTGGGAGGGACCCCACGCTGGAGCAGGGGAGGAATGCGAGGAGTTCTTCCCCCAACGATGATACAGCAGCATAAAACAACATGTGATGAACTGACTGCAACCCCCATTCCCTCTTCCCCCCTGTGCCGCTTGGAGGGAAAGGTAGTAGAGATAATGTTAAGCTTGGGAAGAGGGAGGGGTGGAGGGAGGTTATCTTGTTCTCTGTCTCATCATCCTGCTGTTTGTAGTAATAAATGAATAGTTTTCCCCAAGTCGAGTCTGTTTTTCCTGTGACGGTAACTTTAAGGATTTCTCCCTGTCCTTACCTCAAACCTTGAGCCGTTTTTCTTATATCATCTCCTCCTATTCTCTCGGAGGGTGGGGGGAGCGAGAGAGAGACTGCGTAGTCTGGTCCCGATCGGGGCTGAACTACGACAGGTCCTTAAATGCATTATAATAAAGTTTATTTACTACTTACTTACTGCAAATTCCTTTATTGGCAGGAGGAGTTAGATAAACAAGCAGGAAGGAAGGAATGGTAGGATGAAAATGCCCCTAAATATACTCAAACTTCAATTTACAAAACGCAAAATACGCTAATGGAGGGCTATTCTTTTTATTTCATTTAAAATATATTTTGAAAGAAACTTATATTGCCCAGCTTGAATATACACCACTTTAGAAGGCTATGAATTAATTTCACTATGGTTTGGGAGCCTATGTAATCCAACACATGCTAAATTACAATTTTCCTCTATGAACACTCTCAACATACACTCAAAAGATGCAACTTCTACTGCTTAGAAGATGAGCAAGAACATCTCCTGAACTACAACTGAAATACAACTGATTGAATACATTTGGGATCCCCCCTACAGTTTAGGAAGTTCTTAAAGTGTCCCTGACGTTCCAAAACCTCCCTGGTTTGGGAATCCTACTAGATCACCAGTTAGTATCTAACTACTAATTTTTTTTCTCAGTGACCACAGAAGAAAGATACATTAGCGTTGTCCTTTTGACAACCAGTTTTGTAACAAATCTCAAAGTTAGGCAATATTTTTCTTTTCATTTGTTTCTCCCTGTAAATTAAATATGTTAATATTGATCTAAAGCCTAGCAGAAAAGTAGAAACTTGCAGTTAGAGTCGCATAGAAATAAGAAAATTTATTTTCTGAGATGCTACTCTTTTCCAGAAATTAGATGATTGTTCATGTATTTATTTATATTGGTATTGTAAAAATACAGCATTACAAATGTAAAAATTTAATGTGAGTAAATTTGCACTACAAATGCAAAGAATTGGCAGCTGGGAGAAACCTACATATGCTCTTCTTTCAGTTCATAAGTGTTTACATGCAAACCTGGATATTCTCAGAGGAACAGAAAGTTCTATCAGCGGTAAACTGTTGACATTTCCTAGGCACAGTGGTGCATAGCTGGCTCGTCATCTAAGACTAGAGAAAGAAACAGTGAAGGCCAAGGATCTATTTATTCATTTATTCAGTAGATGATAAAAAAAACAAAAGAGACAATAACATAAGGCAAATACATCTGTGGCAATAAATAGAACTGTATTGACATGTTTATATTTTGGTCCTGAAGAATGTACTCACTGTTTTGACAATATAGGATAAATTGTATAACTGAAAATGCTGCAAGAAAATTAAGACACATGGGAAAAATGCTAATAAATAATTCCTCCTAAAGAAATAATTTTAAGGTAGATGTCAGTTTCTACATGCTGTTCCAATGGAAATGTAAAAAAATCCTCTTGAGACTTTTGTGAAATTATATTTAGATAGCCATAAAAAATTGAGACTAATATTTTGCCTCCACTCATCTGCTTATAAGCGTCACTAAAATAATTTAAAATGGTTTTATTTATATTGATAATTAGTTAAGCTCTTAAAATAAGTTTGTTAAGATAGTTAAACTCAATATTAAGCAGTACTTCTTACATTTATTCTAGAGTGTGTCTACATCTGTAGCTGTGTCTGATTTACCCCTTATTAGAAAGCAGAAGGAAAAGCTGTAACTACGATGGCATACTGGACCCTCATACACTGTCCTAATATATATGTTTAACTACAGACAATAATACTTCTGTTGGGCAGAGATACAACAATACTCTCTCCCAGGCCAGTAACTGGAGTCTACCACACTAAGTATCTGCAATAGCAACTACACGTATAGGTCACAGATAATGCTAAATCATGAAATAGTTACTGCCAATTGCCATCATATGTTATACATGTTGTGTAATCACTCATAAAGAATGTATGATTCAAAATACTTATTGCAAATTTCAATATTAATCTAATCCTTCACAATTCAGATTGCTTGAAAAGAAAAAAATAAGACAAGTTTTCTACCATGCGTCTAAGAGAGCAATACTATGATCTGTCACAGCTGTTTTTAAAGGAATCTATTGAAACTAGACCTATGGATTACACCTTTATTTTAGTTTGAAAGGTGCTACAACTTTCTTTTTGGGTTGCCTTTGTCTTCTGAGCATATTCCATCCTCTGGTTTCACAGGTTACTGCTCTAATTTTACACTGGAAAAAAACAAAAAAAAAAACAAAAAAACAAAAAAAAACCCCTTTATATTTGCCTTGATTTTTTTTTAAGGAAACGTTCTTTTACTTGGCACAACACAACTCCAAAGACAGATCTCTTATTGATATTGTTTAATTTAGTCTAATTAACTTGCTTTTGCTTTACAGATGTGAGGCCAAGTTTGCTTCTGTTAAAGTCAATGGTACTTTTCAATGAATCCAACATCAATATTAAGACTTATATTGTAACTTAAAGCAACTGTTGAGAACAATTTGAAATTCTTTATATTTTGTAATTTCTTGGTACACGGTCATTTTTCCCCCATTAAATATGCTATTTCCTTTTCAAAGCTTAACAACTTCATCTTATTTTATGTAAAAATGGTAATTTATAAATATATACACATAGTATTATAGAGAGAAAAGGCAGTCTCATGTAAAATTGTAATTTTCTTAAGCTCTAGCTTAAAATAGTATGCATGATGATATGTTAAAATTCTAACTCATAGCTTTTTAGTACATCTCACTGTCAATACTCTCTAAAAATATAAATAAATTTCCTTACATATAATAAGACTTCCTTATGCTAGATCAGTGCATAGTAATATGTACTCAGTACTTCATTGAAAATTAAATGTTCTTATCTACAAATCTGTCCTATCCTAACAAAAGCAAACAGATTTCTGTTGTTATAGATTAGGACTTTGATTTGAGTGTTGATGATCGAACTTCATAGCCACACTTTCTGCAAAATGCTGGAGGAACTTCTATTTTTTTGATAGAATGTTTTGAAAACTTACGACTAATTGTATAATTGATGTCTGAATATTTAAAGGATGTGTGATCAAAAAGTTTGTGAAATATCAAGGTTAGTGCAACAATATTTTAAAATTAAAAACCATACACACAATCTGAAACTACTTTTATATAGCTGTCAGTTGCCTTCTAAAACTTCCTTCTCCTCTGCCTGCTAAGAAATAAAATACCATCCCTGTTAACCAAAGGTATCGCCTAACAGTGTTGTTCCTGATTATTGATTATTAGTTAGAGATAAATAATGAAATGTAGTATATGATGCAAGAGTTTTTTTAAAAAAAAAGATCGTGAGATTTAAGAGCAGAAAAACAAAAAAAAAGAGATTCCCAAGTGTGTCTATGTCAAAAAAAAAATAAAACTAATTCTCCATTGGGTGAAGAAAAAACCTACTTCGGACAATACAACAAACTGAGATTTTACACCTTTTACTAAATATGTCATTAAGTGGCACTGGTTATTACATTGGGAAACAAAATAGTTCTCTTATCCCAGAAACAGTTGCTCTGAACCTGCATATTTAATACTGTCTTTGCAATATGATTTTTCTTCTTTATGAAGCATGCATCTACAATGTCTTTAAAAAGTTAACTAAGAAAAGAAAGTGTCTTTTTATGCAGCGTAAATATGGAAAGCATGTTTTTACATCTATCAGGTTTGTGCTTTGATTTTTCAGGTAAAAGAGAAAGTTCTACATGCTTAGGAATCGAACCCTCTGTTTCACATTTGCCCAATTTTTTTTTGTTGTTGTAACAACAGAACAACAAATTTGCAAAATATTTTTTTTCTTTTCCTGACCTAGTTCTAAGTACATATAGAAAAAGAACAAATGAAAAATTCTCAGTGTTTTCCTCCATGATCTATAAGGGTGCAGAATATATATGTATGATTATAGTATTAAACCTCATCTACACTTTAATGGATTGTTCAGATTAAATATATTTTTTTCTGAGAACAATGAGATATATATAGACTCTTCCTCAGAACATCAAAATTGCCATAACAGCTGAGATTAGTGCATCGAAGCACTCAGTTTTTATTAAATACATACTTTAAAAACCTCCCTAACCCCAAGAGAAGGGTAACCCTGCAAGCAGTAGGTATGTGCAACTTTCCCTTTCTTGTTTTCATTATATTGAAGGATATAAGTTATCAATTCAGAGACCTTTTTTTTAATCACACACGGCAGAGTAATAGTTACAAATTAAGAAAATAAACATAGCCTTTTATGAATGGCAGGGAAGAGGCCAGTAGTAGTTAAAACAGAGAAGCAGTAGCATTGTCAAAAATACCACTATCCATGCTGATGCCCTTGAAATGGTATAGCAGAATCAGCGACTGTCCTTAAAAAAAGATCACTCCCTATTTATTAGTTAGACCTGTGAATACTTCTTCAATATGCTTCGTTCGTGCTTTCAACATTTCTCCAGGAATAGGACAACTGAATAACTGCAAGCTTTTAACTCTGATCTCTGCTCTTCAGAAGTTCATGAAGTTGTAAGTGTTTGGGTTTGATGTTGTTAGTGTTGTTTTTAAAACACACATCACTTGTGGGCTGGATAGGTCAAGGAGGAGCTGCAAGAAATGTGTAGGCAGGCTCAAATGCTTTTTTACATGGATTGCTCACTACCTCTGATATGTATATTCTCCACTGACACAAATTCAGTGGACTTCAACATGATTTATTGTTCTGATTTACAGCCAGGAAATTCTCAACTAGTTTTCAAGCTGAGCTCCACACATATTGAAGCCTGATCTACAAACAGAGCTTGCACAGTCTTCTAACCTTTTAAAAATTTAGTTAATAACAATACTTTTCTGTATTCCCCGTTGCAAAAGACCAGCCTTTATTTATGTAATATCATTATCTGCCACACTGATGTTTACTAGCAGAGAAGGAACTTTAAGTTTTGGGGAAATTTGGCAGAGGTTGAGTTAATGGTGTTCAACTTCACAGCATCAATCTCAATTCTGAGTGCCTCATATGAATTTCAGGGATTTAACAGATTGTGAGCTAATTGTTTTGACTTTATTTATAAATTTTCCATGGAAGTTTTCCTACATGCATCTTGCTGCTTTGAGGATACTGAACTAAAAACAATACATTGGCACAGTCATTTAACTCTTCCCATCAATAAGAAGTGCTCTTCCAAGTAACGTGAATTTTGCTTTCACCATTATCCAAACTAATTTGTATACTACAAGCACTATTTCCTTCACATCCAGTCTTTTATTATAATCTTCAACTTCAGCTGACGATGATATCATAGATGTAAACTAAATTCTTCATGTTTTTCCTCTTTGATCGCAGATACGTGTGTGTGTTGAGCGGTGTGTGGGTGTACACATATACACGTGTGTGAGCACTTGTGTCTGTATGTATGTGTGTATTCTCTAATTAAACTAGCAGTTCATATACAAGTTTCTGGGAATTCTATCATTCTTGGTTTTAAGGCAGCCTGAAATGAGTAAGTTTTCTAGCAGAAGAAGGAAGAAAACTGAAGCAAAACCGGTCCATTAAACATTGCTTCTAGAGGATAATCAGTTCACCATATCATCAATTCCTCATTTCCACCGTTAGAAGTTTGTAGGTCTAATTATGGCAATAATAAGCACACTGAAAAATACTTAATTATTATACATTTCTGACATGCTACTAAAAGAATAAAATACCATTCCATGAAGGGTTTGAGCACATTACCAATTATTTTTCTGTACTGATGCTGTCAAAAGTCAATTTAAGTTACAGCATTTTGACTATCAAAAAGACTGAGTAATAGTATTGAAGACTCAAAAGTACCCAAGAGACAAACAGAATGAAATGAAATATGTTTATATATAAAAGGACTTGATTGCTCGTTACTGAGAATATCTCTCTCTACCCAAAAGGAAATGCTACTGGTAGCATTTTAGTCCTCATCCTAAAATGCAGAATTTAAATTATATCTGCTCTTTAACTTATCAGCTGTAACCATCAGTAGGCTTTGTCAGACTAAGTGAAACCTCAGTTTCATACTCCTGAAACAGGGCTTTCCTTTCAAATATTGATTAAAGTTTTGGGGTTGTTTCTTCAGTAAGATTCAATTACTTTAAATTTAAAAAGGAGTTCAGCTAAAAGGAACAAAAGAAGTGTTTGCCAATTATAAAAACAGGTCCTTCATTTTAAACTTTTTCTCAGAAGAAACAATTTCCCAAGGTACTGGAAGCATCTTTCACTACTGGGATTTTGTGGGGTTTTTTTTCCAAATAATGTGTTTTTCAAGCAGTTGAAAACAATTAGTACAGACGATTGGTTTGTTTTATAGTTCTTGACTGACAGCTACAGTAAATTACTCAGAACAGTTTTGTTAAGGCTTTTTTTTTTTTTTTTTTTCACTTAAAGGATTTGCTTTCACTTTTTCTCTCCTTCCTAGTTCTTTGGACTTCCATTGTGAGACTACTGAAAGAAACAGTTTTTTTCTTCAAGAATAAAACATGTTATGCAAAACGTTAAAGGCCAAACTACGCACTCTCCTGTTCTCATTAGCACTATATTAACCAGAAAACTGCAGGACAGGTTCCCAAGCAGTCTGTATTCCATTTAAATGGAAAAACAAGCTGCTGGGAGTTTACCATTAGTACTTTATCTGTAGAGTGTCTAAAGAATATTAGCTATATGAAAGATCATGCTCTAATGTGGGAACACCGTATTTTTTTATTTGGTAGACAAATGATAAAAAATAGTAATTTTTTTTTCTGTTCTTCATTTCATCACTTTGATTTTTTTTTTTCACAGCATAATTGATTCCCAGTTTAGATCAAATCTGTCATACAGTTTTCACTGACCTACATATCTCCTTTTACTGAAGTAAATGTTTGACAACAGCAACAACAATCATAATCATAATAATCATTTAGGTATTGGACAGATTGTTATCCAGCCTAAGTTTCAGTGGGCTCCCTTTGGCATTGTGAGCCTTTCATTTGTCATTCTTTGCCACAGAAAACAGGAAATATAGATGTCCTGTCACATTAATATTGTAATGTTTGTATGGCGCAGCTCATTTTTAGGTATCAACTCATTCACAGGAGCGTGCATTAAAAAAAAAAATAATTTCTTCATTTCCAGTGATCAACAACTCATCACTAACTCTTCTCCAGTTATTTGCAAATGATAAGGTTCCTAACACAGGTCCCATCTGAGAAGTTTGTATGGGATATGGTGATTTGGTTTATTTTCTTTATGAGGGGATTTATCTCTTTGCACAATATGTCATGCAAGTTAACTCCCTCTAAAAGAGTCAAGGAATGAGACTACTCCCTCAGGTTTATACTGAAATACTCTTTTAAAATGTTACCTGAAGACTACCCTTCTGAAAATTGCCATCAATAAAGAAAGCAGAAAAAATAAAACTGAGATCACAGGTAAATTGGATTAAAAATTACAAATATTAATAACTACGCCTTTTTTTTGGCCATTTGGATTAGAGTTTGAGAAATTATTTTAGTTATTACTTATATCTTAGATTTTTGAGACACCAATTATCATCAAACTTTCTCAACTTCCTGCTGCTCCCACATTTAGAACAAAGCTACAACCTTGCGTGTTTCAAATCTCATATGTATTATACAATGGAGATTTCAATCCAAATCATAATTTCCTTTCCAATCTTTAATTACAAAGTTTGCTTGAATGGAGATGTAATAAGGCTACGTAGCAAAGTAGCAAAGTAGTAGTAAGAAACATTCATCCACACTAATCGCTTGCTGTAAATGTTTGTCAGCTGTGAACATGGTATGAAATACAGTAGTTGGTAGGAACAAAAATAAGAAGATGTGACTGCAGGGGTTTGAGTCTTGTCTACCCATCAAGTCAGCAAGCTCATCTGCTAGTGGGCTGTTTTGGAACTGCTCTAAAGCATCACTGTTTGAGAACAGCATTGCATTGCTACACTTCCAAAGCAGGAGTGAATGACCAGAAATGTATCACTGAGTAAGAGAAAGAGTAAACTATTTCATGATTTTGAGTGCTGGCAATGCTTCAAGTTTTGCCGCAAACTTGACCCTCCCGAAAGAGATTTTTTTTTAAGTAATTATATAAACCCAAAAGTTTTAAAAGATGAAAGAATGAAGCTGTGGCAAGGGTCTCTCTGCTTGCAGAATCGGTAAGAAATCAAAACAAAATGCATCTATACAGTTTCACATCCAGATTTTGTAGGCATTTTGTATTTTTGAGGCAACGAAAACTATCATAGAATCATAGAATGGTTAGGGTTGGATGAGACCTTCAAAGGTCATCTAGTCCAACCCCCATGCAAGGAGCAGGGACATCTTTGAGTAATTATTCTTGAAATCTTGAAATTCTGAAAATACTGAACTTCAAAAGGAATTTTGCTTATGCATACACCATGTGATATTTTTAATGAGGATAAATATGTAATTGTGCAACACAATGACTTCATATTTTGTAATTAAAAGGTCCACTCCTCTGCTTGCTTACACTTAAACTTAACACCTAGTTAGATGTAATATAATTGATTACATAAAATATCAAGAACTGAAAAAAAAATAGATTAATGTCGAAAAGTGGATAAAATTTAAAAATTAAAATACTTATTTGAAACTACACTGCTTTTTGAAAAAGAATAGTTTTGGTGGTTATTCTAAGATTTACATAGGATGCACATTGAAGTATATATTTAACGTTTCTTTTGTACAGTGAGATAATTCCTTCATCACAGCATGAATTTTTTCTTTGTATCAGATGATGTTAGGCTATCCCCTCATTGACCCCCTTCTCTTTTGCCATACTGTAGCTCTCAAAATACTTCAGCTATCCACCTAAGATGATAGCCTGACTATTACAAGTATATTTTTCCCATTACACGAGTAGGGATCAAAGGCATCTGCTGCACACAGGCCCCCTTCAGACATGGATTTCAAAGGTAGACAAAGACTTAGTCTCCCTGTCACTCTGTTAGGTGAACATTTACACATTGCAACAGCAAATACTACTCTTCTACACTTCTGGACAGTGAACATGTGTCCATTAAGGATGCTTTCCCTAATGGTGGGTTATTCTATATCCTAAAGTGGTGACAGTTGTGGATGTCTCTGTGGCAGCAGAAGAGCTAGTGTCTCTGTAGATCTTCTCCAAGACATCCATCTACTCCTACTGCTCCCTCAACTCTAAATTTCCTCCCACCCTACCACATATATTTTTTCCATAGTCACTTTTCTGTAAACAAATGAGGTTTACCTCCTGAGCTCTGGGGTACCACTGTCTTCCTAAAAAGCTACCTATTTGGGCCTAACTTGACATCCTGCTCTTCTCTTTTGGGAAGATTTGCCAGTCTCAGATAATAATAGTCCTTCACTTAATTCTACCAGAGATTACTGAATCTTTATAATATAAATACAGGTGATTCTGGCCCACAGTATAATAGTACATGACTTGTTTTATGGGTATTGGTTGATTGTTATTGATTTTAAGAGTATGAGAAAAAAGCAATGCACACCAAAATATGACGTGACTTGGACCTATGTCAGGTTCTGTTGGTAAACTTTGTATATACAAGTGTTGTGAAGATAAAGAGGTTGATTTAGAATTATACATAGGACAGAATCAGTGGAGGTAGTAATAAATTGCTATTCAAGTGGCAGTGTAGTCCCTAGTGGCAGGAGGACAATCCACACTGGGAACATGAAATCTTTGGATCAAGAGTGAACGAGGTTGGAAAACACTAGGAGGAAATAACTTGGGGGTGTTTTGTTCTTTTTCAGCTTACTTTTTTGCACAAACAAGGAAGCAGCGATTTGGTAGGAGATTTACTTCAAATGACAAGAAGACAAGAGAGGTTTTCCTGTTGTGTTAGCATAGGCAGATGGCTGTACTTCACGTCTTTCATTGGGAACGTATTTGGTGCATGGCAGAGGCATACAAAGAAATGACAAAAGTGACAGAAAAAGCAGCTGGGCTTTAGGATTGGTGTCACTGATGAAACTCGGGTGGCATGGCTTAAGATTTAAGTGAAGGCCAAATGGTAAAGGATGTGAAGAAAAGAGGCATCTTAAAAAAAAAAAAAAAAAGCATGTGTATAACAAAGCAGACTTAAGTGGCATTTTTATGTTTTAGAAGATTTTTAATTAGACCTTTTTTTTAACAAATAAATAAATATTTCAAAACACAAATAGACAGAAAACAGTTGTTCAAGAATATTTGTGCAATTCCTGACATACCAAGTATTTCTTGTTAGATAACTTCTTATAGCATCTTGTTAAAATACAATCTGACATCGGGATTATGTATTGCTGTACCAACATATGTAACATATTTTTCTATGAATCTGCTTTCCTTTCAACGTGGAATGCTGATCTTATTCACAGAGTGGATTAAAATGGGAAGAAAGCTCCCTGAATCAAAACATGGGTTTTTTAATTATTACAGATAAACACTCTCAATGACAGGGCAATTAAGATTGTCATCTCTTCCAAAGAAACCTGATATTTCAGCATGAGTATGTTTACCACCATGTTATCTTTAAGTCACCTTTTTATGAAGGGAATTCAGTTTATACATTGTCAAAAAGCAACAGGCTTATACCATCTGCAAACCCTCCTTAGAAGAGGAAAACTGTTTAAGCAGAAGTAACTATCATGCAAATCAGAAACAAATAACAAAGGAGTCAATTTACTAAGGCAAATTAAAATGGGGTAGCAGATATTTCTTAAATATTTGAAAGAATCTTCTCTACATAAAAAGTATTTAGATGTCTTTTACTTGAGTTGCAAAGATATTCTGAATCAGTTGACTTATATTTCTGTTCCAAAACTACATAAAGAGATAAAAACTACACAAAAGGAGATTTATTTAAACATCTTTTTAGAAGTGTCTCTGAAAAAGCACATTATCTGTCTGAATTGTTTTAAAATTCTCATTAAAAGACCTTTCATAACCTAACTTACATTGTATTTTACTACGCAAAGAAAAACCATTAGAGACAAATAAGTACTCAGTTAAATTTGGATGTGTGTATTTTCAATTTGTGTGCGCTATAGCACGGTCATTCATGGGAACATTAGAGCCAATAGCACATTACAGACAACAGGAGAATTGCAAGCCAATATATTTGACTCACTTAGCCATGTTTAATCTCACTGCTAGGCAACATTAAGAGGAATTCCACATTATGCCTGTAAACATAGACTGAAAACTTCACATGATGATACTTTTAGTTCACCTAATATTAGCGCTGGAAAAAATATCAGGACATAAGAGAGAATTTGAGAATGTCATATTCTTGTCCGATTCTCTCTTCTCTCCCCCTCGTCCCAGCTAGAATATGAAATTAGACGCAGAAGCAACCCTCTTCCAGTGTTAGTGCACTGCTCCATTTGGAAGGCAGACACGATCACAGCAAGACGTCAGTACAGCTCGATTTCTATTTAGGGCTATTGTTAGTCCTGCAATAGTTTGGCTGTAATTCAAAAATGCTCTGATTGCTATTTGGTATAGATTACCACTGACTAAGACAAGTAAAACTCACAGAGCTATATGTCTATGTCTATGTCACAATACATGCACACATCCCTGGCAGCAGACTTGCTCCAAAAGTGATAGAGAGCTAACAGTAATAAGCACTTTGTTAAAGAGAAAAGAAAGCCATGCAAATGATATACTACATTTTTCTGAAAGTTACACAGAACCTGAGTTTTAATAGCATTAACACTTAATCTATATCATAATTCTCTAATTGACTTGACTTGCAGTTGTGACTGCTGGGCACCTCTGCAACCATAATACTGACATTTCCTAACGTTTGAGCACATGGTTTTCCAGCCTTTCCCAACCCTGTTTACAGGGGTCTAGGGTCTATTGCTCTTTTAAAAGTTACTTTTTCGCTATATATAAACAAAGGAAAGTAAATGTCACAAATACTTTGTGAAACCATAATGAGCTCTGCACTAAATGTTAGACGCGCTGGAGGTTCAAGCTAATTATCAGTTAATTTTGCAGGCTATGTATACGTTAGCAAGTAATTTGGAGCAACAGAAGAGGATCAGCAGATCAAAACAGATGGTGCTGAGGCTCCTGCAATGATATATGTACAGGAGTTTTACCTCAGATGAGATTTAATCTAGTCCTCTGGACTGAGTGTTCCCACCAGGCATGCGGGAACTGATTGATCCAAAGGACTGGGCATCTGTAAGGACTCTACAAGAAGGGTTGGAGTGTATTTGGCTTGCACTTGGAGAGAACCTGTTTTGGAGGGAGCACATTTTGAAGATTTTATTGGTTTCCTCTGGAAATGCAAACAGCTCTGTGACCCAGCTCTCCGATGTGCAGCAAGTGGAGATGACCTGGAGGCTCTGCCCAGAACTTGAGCTCTGCCTCAAAGCAAACAATGAATGCAGACACAACCTAACAGAACCAGTTATGCAAACAAGATGTTATTTTACCAGTCTATTTGACAGATATTTGCAGAGGAATATTGACTTTTCTTCCAAATTCTGAAGCAAATGTTTGACTTCAGACCTCCCTGTTCTGTCTTTCCCATTTCCCCTTAATTTACTCAAATTTCCCCTTTCCAGCTTTTTATTCCTTTAGTGTTGCAAATTGCCAGTTTGTTGACTGCCTCCTCCCACTTCTCCTCCACTTTGTCCCTGTATTTGAATGAGGCTTCTCCTCCACAGTGACTGTGTGCCATCTGAGGAACAAGAACACAACAAGCCTTCAGTTCCAGGGACTGCCCTCGGGGTCCCAGGAGGGGGGCAGAGCAATTTCCTCGTTTAGCCCTGTGATAGCACACTCAGAGAGCTCTCTTAGCAGTGAAGGTTTTGAATTTTGCAGTTCAGTTCCCAGGGTGATAATAAACTTAAGGCAGCAACATGGATGACAGAAACTATGGAATACTTTCATACAAGGAGGAAATAGATAAACTAGGGCTCTTCAGCCAGGAAAATAGATTACTGAGAAAATGTGAAGGAGATCTGTAAAATGATGTATAGCAGAGAGAAGACTGGGAACTCTTTACTAGCAATGTGAATCCACATCAGTGTTTTGTTTCGATCTGGAGAACACTTGAAGCAAATATCTACTTTGGTTCACACTGTGGAGTAGCTTCAGTGCACATAAAATAGATTCCTTTAAAAGGAAAAATAAACTGAAAGATGCACTCCAGATACTCTCCTAAAACGACTGAGCCACTAATAGGTGTTCATGGAACCAGACTACAGTTAGCTCGAAGTAAAACCCCTTCAAATGCATGTCATAGGGTATCAGGTCATCAGCATGAACCCTTTCATTCTACATAGTCACTTCCATTGCACTGTATTACTTGCTAAGGAAGGTATATACTGTGTTGCAAAAAAAAAAAAAAAACAACAGAAGGCATCAAAGCAAGTAGTGACTTTAAAAAGTAGACATTCGATATTTGATTCTGCCACATATTCCATTTGGGTGGTAAAATTCTAAATGGGTTCAGGAGTTGCTGGACAAATAAGATGTCTATGGAATATATTGACACAGACGCCATTTCCTGCTCAGAAACCACCCAGACCACAGATTATCAAAAAAATCAAACTGGTAGACAGGTCATTCCATGCTTGTCACATTATCGTACCTTTTTTTTTTTGTCAAACACAACACAAAGTCATTTTCTATTTCAAGCTGAGCATCCTGAATTCAGTTTCAGTAGATCTCGGAGATTCAGATATGCATTCTGAAATGCGTATTATACAGACATCACACCCTCAGCAGCAGCTATTTCACTCTACAGATCTACTCTTACTGCACGATTTGTTAACATAGCCGTAACTCTTATTTTGTAACCATTGATGAATTGGCTTGTTTCAGTTTGACTTTGATAAAATTAAACAAAAAAAAAAGAGAAACAAAAAGAAGGCTCAAAATGAAAGCAGTGATAGGAGATTTAATGATAAATGTTCTCTTGGCAGTGCTAGAAGTCACATATTTGAAAGGCACCATCGACTGTCAGGGACAGCAACTGCAAATCAGAGACACCCTAACATCCCAAGGGAGCAATTAAAATATATGTGAACAAGCTGGCTGCAACAAACAAGTATTTCTTAAGCTTGAAATAAAATTTGGTGTAGAATTTAAAAAATAAAACATCGTATTTCATCTGTACTAATTCAATTTAAAACGTGTTAAGTTTGACCCAGTAATTTCATGTTATCGTACCAGGAAGTGAGAAATCAAGATCGACTATGGACTCAGACTGTTACAAATTTCAGATGAAAATTAGTTCAGATTATAACTTCTCTGTAAGTGTTCCACAGCCAAAATATTCTCCTAATAAAGATGTGGCACTATTAATTGACTGACAATGCAGGCAACAGGCTGAAATTTGTTCTGCATTTTAACTTCCTTACTGATTTGCACACAGATTTCATGAAAGAAATCTGTTAAAATTTGCATTTTTTTCTATACCACTGCTAGGGATGTTTTATGGCACTGTTAAAAAGTTTGAGGAAGGGAGATTGATCACTATTGTTTCATGAGTATTAGAAATTTTGCATTGCCTGTATGCATTGGTAGGGATGCTGAGGTTCATTCCTCTTAAATAAATCTACAAAACTTGTAATTTATACTGGAACTTGGAGAGATATTTAATATAATTTGGGTTTAAGGGTGCAGATTTATAGCGTTTAGGTACTGCTACACGAACTCTTTGTTGCAGGTAGATTCTAGAAATACAGCCTGGTGCTTGTGGTGTAGCCAGCAACAGGGGAGGGAGTCCAGAATGTCTTAAGAGTCGCAATGATTTCAGGAAGTTTGTCTTTAACACTTTGTCCAGAATATGAATTTGCACAGATGAAACACAAGTGGTTCATAACAGCCCTCTTTCTTTTAGAAAGAGGTTTTAGAAACTTTTTAGATTCTGTTTCTTTTCCCTGCCTTCACATTTTGCTTTTGTTTTGTATTCTTGGATCCCTGGGATTTGTTCTTTGTGCATGTCTGCAAAACATCTCCTGCAGCTGGAGCAGTACTGACATAGAAGAGGCAGGCAGTAACAGCGGTACAGAGGAGGAAAGATACTGACAACTGAAAAGAGCAAAGATTCTGACGACTGAAAGGAACAAAGAAACGGGAACAAGTTAACCTGACTGCAATGTAAATTCCTCCGTGTTGGGAACAAACTCCTTTCGCTGTTCAGTGGAGTGCTGAATACAGCTCTCTCTCAAATAACAAATGTGATCTTGCTTTACAGCAAGAGGATGCAGGGTATTTAAAGCTGTATTCCACCTACAACACAAGATACATTAATTACACTTGATCGGCCAGTTCAGCTAAGTGTTGAAGATTGTTTCTGCCAGCTTTGATTCTCTAACATTTGTTTGCTAAGCACATCTGATCAAACAAAACCTCAGACTTTATCTCCTCTTGGCTTACCCATTTAGCCAAAGTAATGCACAGGACATCAACATGATTTACTTTTTAAGCACAAATAAATCATATGCACTTAGGAGTCTGGATGTCAGGCTTCACAATTAGGGTGTACGTCTACTACAGAAACTACCCGCAATGCTTTCAGGTATCTGGTAGTTACATTTAATTTAGTAGCTTTGTCTCCTCTTACTGTTTCAGCTTGGTCGCTGCTTTTCATGCACCAGAGTCATTAGTGGTCACACAGAGATGCTCGTCTCTGGTTTAAAATGTCTGCGAGCTGTCAAAGGGTTTTAATGTAAACCTCTGTGACTGAATGTTTAGTGGTGCTCTCAGCATGCAAGAGATAGGCTTGCCAATGTTATTTACATATGATGATAAATGGGCAGCATTACTCACTTTACCCTAAAGTAAGCAGTTCTTTTGGGATGCTATTTAAGAAATCTTCTTATTTATTGCAATTTGTTGTTAAAGTCATCTAGTTTATTTTGTTTCACTTTTTTTTCCCCAGATTAATTTCAGGCTTATCATACATAAATTAAAACCATATGCTTTCTCAAAAAAAAAAATGCCACTAACCTGAAAAAAGGGATTAAAAGAATACTTTTGGATGTTTTAATCTGCAGCAAAAGAAGAAGGAATAATGCATGCTAGCAGCAGCTGTAGCTTAGGGATTTTTTTCTTCTGCCACTTCAGAATATATATTAGAAACATTTTTGTTGACTGTATTTTATCTATTCATGTATGTATTTTGTTTCATTTTCTCTTATTGAAGATATTTACATACAAATATGGGGGAAAAAGAATTTTGATAATGGCTGAAAAAAACAGTCATACACCTTCAAGAATTCTGGAAAAAACAATTCTATTTAGAAACAGTTTTGCTTTAATACTGTATTCATTACCAAGGATACTAACATTAAAGTAGAGTCTTTAATTCTATGAATTTGTTTGTTTCTCCAGCTGCTTCTCTACCTGAACTCTTAATCAGGTTTGGTAACACTGCAATTATTTCCACAGCAACCAGTTTTGGTGTCACAAATAAAGGATTATGACTTTAGTATACAAAAGAGCAGCAAGAAGATTAACTCTTAGAAACAGCCTGGAGGAGGGGTGCTCTTGTTTAATGTCCTTAGAACTAAAGAATAGAGGAAAAAAGAATCAAATATATACAAGCATGGAACTGTTTCTGAAGAACAGGGCATGCAAGCACTTTTCATGAGAAGCAGGATTATTTCCAACCAGTAATAATTATATTATTCTGAAATCTGAGGTAGGATTTAAGTTATAAATGAGATACTTAATTTACAGGTTATAGGTGTCTATATATATATATATATAAAAAATGGTGAGGGGGAATCAGTTGCTTAAACATCATTTGCCAAGCTCCATCTAAGCTGCTCTGGTGTACCTGGGATATCTGCATGAGCTATCAGATAAGCCAGAAGACATATGTGAGATGTGTAACTTTCTGAATTTGCACTTGAAAGCCAAGTAGGATGTTGTAGGACATTTAGATGAGGCCAGACACCTGAACTGAACTGACACGTGAAGGTCCTGTTGTGTTGGTCCTGTGGTATAAGAACGTTCTGACACTGTAGCATATATCAGAAAGACTTCTGCATTTGTGTTCAGACAGGTGCATTTAGCCCCTCAATTACAGTCTGAATCCTACCTTTATTAAAAATTTAGAGACATAAGGGTGGTTTGTCTGTTTGTTTGTTTGTTTTCCTGTGGTGAAATTTCAGTTAAAAAAAAAAAAAAGAAGAAGATAAAAAACAAAACAAACAAACAAAAAACCAAACCAGCAACACTTCATATCAGGGACCGTAAGTAAGTTTCTGACTGCCTTTAGAAAGTTTTGTGATGAATACCTGGAGAGAGATTAGTTCTGTCTGAGGGTGAAAAGTATCTGCAAGCAGAGGTTAGAATTTGGTTTAAGAAGGCACAAGAACATTGAAGACCAGTCTGTATTGATTTCCTAAGCTCAAGCCTGTCTCACTAGTACTGGAAAAATCAGAGGGCAGTTACTGCATTTACCAGGTAGGTATCAGGCAGCTAAAAATTTTAACAGAGAGGCAAGAAATGAGGTGAGAACAGAGAAACAACTGAGGAGGGAATATCTGGCTTAATTAGATGTTGTCAAATCAACTGAATCTCAGGAAAATTGCCTTAGAGTACATGAAACACTGACTACAACATCAGAAGCATTCATGGTTATCTTTTAGAATTTGGAGAGGACGATGACATTTCAGAAGATTTTAAAAGGTCACGCACAACCTTTATCTCTAGAAAGTAGGAAAAGACACGGAATTATAAACTGTTCCGCTTACATTCAGTTCCTGAAACAATACTGGAAGAAATTAAGAATTTTAGAAACTTGGAAGACAACACGAAGATGAATAGCAGCCAACATGTATTTGTCAAGAACAGATCCAATTCAATCTCCTTCTAAGAACAAGGCCTTATGAAAAACAGAGTCGCAGAAGATATACTAACTTAAAAAATACCTTTGACATTGCCTCACAAGACATTTTTATAAGCAAGCAATGTTACAGACAAAACTATTCTAAGACACGTGTAATACTGGTTTAAGAACTGCATTCAGGGAGTATTTATCAATAGTTCATTGTAAGACTGGAAGGATATATGATGATCAGCAGATGTAGATGCAGTAATACATCAATAGTCATCATACTTCATTGACAATCTGGGTGACAGAATAGACAATATATCTATTGAACTCATAGACAGCAAAATTTAAAAATGGTTTACAAAACAGGACCAACAAATTGACAAAGCGGTCAGAGAAAAACAGGATAGGATTCATTACGAAAAAAAAACACCCCACGATTGTCTTCAGTAAGGCAGAATAATCAGCTACAAAAATACTAAATAGGAAAGAACTGGTAGGCTGGCACTTATAAAGGGAAAAGTCTAAGGTAAATATTGAATTCTCAGCTGATAGTAAGCTGACAATGCCAGGTGACTGGAAAATGGCTATCATACTGAGACACATAAAAAGAAATATTTTTTACAAGCCACACAGAATAACCTTTTGGGATTGGCAAAGCCTTCTCTGTCTACTGAGTCTAGTTTTGGGTCTTACATTTCCAAGAAAAATTGGTCAATTGGAGACATTCTACAGGGGTGCAACCAGATGTGTAATAGTCATAACCTACAGAAAGAGCCAGATTTATTGTTCATAGAAGAAAAATGACTGAAGCTGGAATATAAAAATGGTCTCCAGTATTAAGAAGCAGTTTTAAAGAGAAAGGAAATAAGCCACTTTCCATGTCCTCAGTATATAAGAAAAGAAAAAATGATATTACATTCCAACAAGGAAAATTTAGTTAAGAAATATGAACACTGTAATAGTGAAGCTAATTGAACACAAGAATCTGTGAAAATTGTGAAATAGTCAGTCTCAGTGAAAAGTTAAATCTGAAGTGTTGTATGTATAGGATTCTGTCTTGGATCAAAATGGGGAACATAAACCTTTGAAGTTCCTTCTAGACTTTTTTGTTTAATTTCTAATTCTTTTGATCTTCATCTCTTCAGCCCAACAGCTGTAAAGTAAGGACTTGCACTTTTATAATGTTAGTTCCCTATTTTGAGTTTTAAAAGGATTTTTTTTTCAACTCCAAATTTTATCTAGTAGTTTAGTTTATTATTATTTTCTTTTCTTGCTTATAGCATCAGTTTGGTACAGTCATAAGGCTGTAAGTATGGCCTTAGAAGAATGTTTAGTGCATCACCTGTGGCTTGCATTAAGATAAAAGGCCTCTTAGAAACAAAGCAGCTGATATTTTCTGAAGCATCTTACGGCACAGAGAAAGAGATCAGAATTTGATGGAATTTATCACATTCACTGAAAATGGGAAGTACAGATGAGAATATGAACACTGCAGTCCCACTGCCAGTTTGAGAAATATATATGACAATGCCATGTTCATATGGCAGGAATCCTATCATCCTTTCACGGCACATACTTATATTCTAAAACTGTTGCATACCTAAAATTCATCATTGTACTAGTTTTAAATCCAACTTCAAAATGCACTGGAATTTTATTTAAATTCCTTCCTCCTTCAGAAACACACAGGTGGCTAAATATATTTAAATTGTACATCTCAGATCTCTTTTGAAAGCCCATTTTAAAATATTTTCACCTCTATTTATTAGATCACAGTTTTACAACTTCAGTTACTATTAGTTATTAGTACTATTATTAGTACTATTACAGTTATCGGGCACAGTGTTACCTTTCCTGTTACTCTGGTACCATGTTACTTCAGTGTTTTCACATTTCCCAGTTTAATGTTATGATACACGTGCTGGTTTTGTTTAGTGGGGGGGCTACAGCCGCAGCTTCTGCAAGCTCCTAGAAGTTTCCCCTTTGTCCGTTGGACTTGGCTGGATCTAGGGCGCACCCGATGCTGGCCAGGGCCGAGCCAATTAGAGATAGAATGTTCAGTTATAATGCCTCTGTGACAACGTATTTAAGAAGGGGAAAAATAAAAAGAAGAGGTGAAGAAGCAGAAGTGGGAGGCAGAGAAAGGGAGGCATGAGTCTTCTGGGCCTTGGGGCCAGCCAGGCAGCTGTCTGGGCTCGACTCGGCCCACTGCAGTCGAGAGAAGCGAAAAGAGGAGATGTGAAGAGAATCTGAGAGACATCTGCCTGAAGCGATTGTGAAGAATTTCTTGTGAGAGGAACGGCTGCAGACGCCAAGGTGAGTGAAGAAGGAGGGGGAGGAGTAATGCTGCTCCTGGTAGAGATTCCCCTGCAGCCCGTGGTGCAGCCCACGGTGGAGCAGGTTGTCCCCCTGCAGCCCATGGAGGCCCATGGAGGAGCAGAGATCCACCTGCAGCCTGGGGAGAACCCCACGCTGGGGCAGGTGGATGCCTGAAGGAGGCTGTGGCCCATGGAGGGCCTGCACTGGGGCAGCCAGTTCCCGAGGGACTGCACCCCGTGGAAAAACAACCCACACTGGAGCAGTTCATGAAGGACTGTAGCCCGTGGGAGGGACCTCATGCTTGGAGCAGGGGGGGAATGTGAGGAGTTCTTCCCCCTGGAAGGAAGGAGCAGCAGAAAGCGACATGCAATGAATTGACTGCAACCTCCATTCCCTCGAAGGGTAGGGAGAGTGAGTGAGATTGCGTAGCTTGGTCCTGAGTGGGGCTAAACTACGAGATACACATGCTTTATTGAGTATTTATTTGTTGCTTCCCATTTACTCTTTCCTCTAGAAGAAAAGATAGAAAGAACAGGGGACTAGCTGTATTTTATTCAAATGTCTGTACATTTGTAAAGTAAAATGACTTAGCCCATAAATATCCATAAAGTTTGAAGATTATTGGGCATTTAATTCAGCAACTATTTATGAAATTGTAAATGAAGTTTTCCTTGGGGCAAATAAGAACTCCACCCAATGCTTCTACTGATAGTCTAGGAAGGGAAGCATAATAGTTGCACACAAAATACTGCCAAAGCAGTTCTCTGCTCCATTTCAGTATCATCAGCTGTTTAATGATCTGAGAGAGAAGATAATGGCATCAAATATTGACATCTGAACTGCTCCACTAGATATTAGTTTTCTGTATGCTATTTTGTTCTTTATCATTCACCCTCCCATACATACTTTTTTATTATTATTATTGGCTCCTAGGGTCTAGGACTAAAGAGAATGTAGCCAAGGAAAATAGTCCTTTGCTTGGCCAAAGAGACTAAAATTAATGTCAGAGATCAGAATCATCTGGGGAATTGCTACCTTTCTGAATATTCAGCATGAAATGATTTGAGGGGAGAAGAAAATGTACGGATCATTAATGAGGCTGTTACGACATTCTGTAAATTTGAGGATCGAGAATCTATGTTAAATGACTCTTCTCAGCCTCCCTTCTCCAAAACCATCACTGAGGACTAAAGCATAAGAGATGCAATAGTAAGTGTTAGCTGATGTATTCCAATTTTCAGGTGACGAATTCAAATGCACCATCCAAAAGCAGCTTCTTAGGTTTCCTGTACCGTGCAGAGATGCTTATATACCTCAGAGCATAAAGGTAACTGCGAAAAGCACACAGAAGTACATAGTATATGAAGAATATTAATAGGATTTCAATGATTAAAACAGAATTGTTGCTTTTAGTGGCTAAAGGAAAGAGCTGTCCTGTTGAGTATTTCTTTTTTAAGGACATACTTAAATATACTCATAGTGTCTGGATATACTTCCTTAAAAAAAGAAAGAAAGAAGCTTTTGCTTTTTTTTTTCCCTAGAAACTAAAGCACATAGTTTCTTCTGATCATCCTTTGGGAATACAATAAGGCATGGCAAGTATCCCTCTGCTAATAGATCAGAAATAATATGCAAAACAACAACTTTATATTCCCACTTGACTGAAGAAAGAACTAGAATAGATTTATTTCATTTACACTAAATTCCCAAATGGGACACAAGCATTCTGTTGCCATTTTCAGATGCCTAAATTGAAAATTAAGCTCCTCAAAACCCACACAGCACTGTTGCCTAACACTGGCAGTACATGGCTTCCTCAGGTACCTAAACTACTACAGGTCTGTTTCCAGAGCCAGAGTCTCCCATTTTGAGCACACTCAGATGGGATGCGTACTGACCAAAGTAAGCAGGCAGGTTTCTGGCACACATCTACCTACTGTTAGGCTCACAAACTGAGTATTCCTCCACTTGTCTTCCGTAAGTGATGGAGTGAGTAGGTGCTTGAAGAGACATCAGAGTTTATGTGGTGCAGAGACAATCCTTACTCATCAGAGTAAGAGCTGTGGTGCTGGTCATGCTTCTCTGCCAGTATTTCACTGGATGGAAACTTTACTCTAGACGAAAGAGAATCAAGTTCAGTTCTCTACCTCTGCCTGAAGGAACCCGATCCAAATTTTTCTGGTACTCAAATTATTCATTGTAGACTGGCTGGATACATCTCAACAATATCTAGCTGTATAAATGTAATTAGTTGCCAATGTCAGTACCTACAATAGCAATCTATTCTTGATGACCATTTTAGGATGGAGTCTGTGGTGGTTTAGCCCAGATCACCACTCACCAATTTCTCACTCACCCTCCCCCTACCCAGCGGGATGGGGAAGAGAAATTGGGAAGAAAGGAAAACTCGTGGGTTGAGATAAAAACAGTTTACTAAAAATACTGAAAACTACAAAAACAACAGAATATAAGAATATTAATATATACAGAATATACAAAATGAACAATGTACGATTTCTCACCACCCGATGTCCGAATGACCGACGCAGCCCGTCCCAAGCAGCGATCATGGATACAACACCGAGCAGCAAGCAAAGGGGGGAGAGCAAGCTAGCAAGGTAGAGGGAATGATGACAGCAAGCAAGAGAGAAGAAAAGGATGCCAAGGGTGCCCGAATGGGTGCCAGAAAGGAATGGAATGCAATGGATGCAATGCCCCCTCCCATGGGCAACCCCCACTTATATACTGAGCATGACATTTATGGCATGGAATACTCTCTTTGGCCAGTTTGGATCAATTATTCTGTTTGTCCTTCGCCCAGCTTTCCGCATCTGCACGTTAACGAGACTTTTAACGAGACTTGGAAAGCCAGACAGTGTCCTTGGTCTCGTTAACAACAACTCATATCATCAGAGTGTTTTTATCAACATTCTTCACACACGAAATCCAAAACACACCGGCTACTGAGAAGAAAATTAACTCCATCCCTGCCAAAACCAGGACAAGTCATTTAACTTATGGCTATTTCAATTTACTTTTTTCCCATCACCCAAGTCTTCCAATTAACTAAACTCCTGCTTCAGACTACAATTTTTAATAGTTCTTCAGTGGCTAAAGTTTCATGAGATGAATTCCTGTCAGAGTATTTAATGCCAAAGGTTGGTTCTCTCAGTCTCAATTGTCTGTGGAAGAGCTTAGCCTATGTAAGACACGTAAGATATGTTAAATATCTTACGTAAGATGGATACCCACAGCATGATTCTACAGTTCAGAAGATCAGCATGCAGGCATTTGTGCTGCAACTGTGCATTTATAATACACAGTTAATCCTATGGGGAAAGGCTACTGACTTGAAAATATTTAGATAATTTTAGAAGATTAGAATTTTTGTTTAAATAAGTGTTTACAGGCAGTTCTTTGCTTTTTATCTTATGCTGAAAGTGTTTTATTTCTTTCTACAAAAAACTACTGTGAAATCCATTTCTGCCTTTTACACATAACTATTTTTGCATGCTATGCTGTGCCTACTGAAAATCCTTTAAAATAATTTAAAAGCAAAAGAAACGTTGACAATTAAGCTACATTTCTCATTTCCATACTGCTTTTAAATAAAATGTGGGAAAAGATTTCTTAAACCCTATTCTTTTTCAGTATTGTTCTAGTAGCATAATATACAGAGTTCATCTGAAGTGGTGGTAAAAAAAAGTTCAAGATTTAACTATGTTTATATACTCTCTCATAATCAATTACTTCATTACTGCTTTACTTAGGAAGAGAATGAAAGATGAACCTGTACAAGAGCTGATGTTGGCAGAAAGGTTATAGCATACTTATGATATAAATCAGGAGAGCTAAGCACATTTATCCCTTAAGACCTTTACTTAAGATCTGGATTAGCAGGTTTTTTGATACTTTTCCCAAAACAAATCACAGTTCATGTCTTGTTAGTCTTTATAATCCATGAGACAAGTAAAAGTAAATATGAGGACAACCTGCTTAAAAATTATTTCCCTTCTTTGGAATATTTCTCTAGAAGATACCTGTTATCCTTTTAGTGAGGACAGAGAGGACAGAGGACAAAGATTCTATAATAATTTCCTACTGTCACATTAGATCTTAATAGAAGAGTCAGTGCCTGACTTGAAAATTTCCAGGTATTTGCTCAGTCTTTTTGTTTGGTTACCTGTGGAAAAATTGAAGAGTGCAATGCTCCACCATTCATAAGAGAGAGCCGTAAGTTTCCCTGTTATGTACCATGTGTATTTGACTCAGTTGTATGTTAGCTTCCCCCTGTGCTTGTGCAGATTTACACACAAGAGTCAAATCAAGGAAGCAGTGTTTACACTTGGGTAAGATGGGTATTAAGTTGCAGAAAGATTAAAATCAATGGTGTAATTTACTATGAAAATTACTGTCATAAAAGAATGAAATGAACCCACAAGAACTTCTTAAAAACAGAAGGTCTGCTTGCATACATTTTTGCTATATCTATAGATGTCAATTTAAATGAACAGAGGACAAGTTCTAAAATCAAAACTCAATGATTATTATATTTAAAAACATCACCAGTAATTCACACTGTTGTGAATCTTTCAATTCTAAAGACCAACTGATGACAGATATGCCTATTTATTTCTATTTATTTGTGACACCTATGGTTACAAGATCACTTTCAATGACAAGGAAAACTGTACCTTCATGCTGAAGAAAAATTATAGATGCTGCGAAATTTTCAATGCTGGCTGCTGTTGTTTTGTTTGTTGGTTTTTTTTTTTCTCTGTCTTCAAAATGAGAAATTCCATCACAGTCTGATAACACATTAGGTCATAAGATACTGTGCAGTTTTGGGCTTTAAGGAGGTAGCAGGGTGCTGTGGGGGATATACAGCATTCAAGATTTTTCTGAGTCTCTCCCTGACAAGCAAACTATTGGTACTAGATTGAAGGACTGTTATGACTCTGCTATAGAAGAAAATTATACTTATATATTTTAAGATAAATTAGTAAAAACTGGATTTCTAAAAAATCATATCTTAAAAAAAATGCATAGATTTTCAATGGTGAGAGAAATCTTTTGGATCAAAACAGCAAAATCATATACTTCTAAAATATCATTAAACTCTGTTTTTGAAGATAAATGGGCAACAGATAAGGGGCCTTGTTAGTTGATAGAAAGGTATGAAAGTTAACATGTTTGGGAGGCTGTTAATCTTTATTATATAAGGCTGGATCTATATTTGAGACCCTTAGATTTCTTCTTTTGTATGCTGCTAATAGACATATGAATAACCATAGAGACATACAAAACATATTCTATTTAAAAAGACTAACACATGAGAACCAAAAATTAATCTTGATGTCAAAGTTAATTAATGCCTAACACTATTTAGGAGTAAAGTTAAAAGCAATGTCAAATATTTCTTGAAAGGAAATAAATATTCTAATATTATCTGTACCTTAAGTATCACTCTTTCTAATATCAGCAGTTTTCAGGTCTTACTTTTGCTATTTACATATCATAAGAGCACTTACTGCTACTATAGTAAGATTTTCATCAGCATGAACACAGATTTCTGTTCCAACAGCTCTTCATATGTGTTTGAACTTGAGAATGTGGTTACTTTCCAGAAAAAAAAAAAATCCCTACTATATGTGTAAAGAGTTATATTCACTGCTTATTATGAAAGCACTTATAATGTTGGATTAAAGCTGAAAACAACTTGACGAAGAAAAGGATGAAGGGGCAGTAATCTGCATTTACACTTAGATTATTTGAATTGATTGCCCTTCTAATAAATTTCAAATAAACAAACTACGCAATAAAGTGAAGCAGTAACAAACTGAAAAACTAGATTTTGTGAACTCTGCATAGGCTATTCAAGGATGGACATATTCTAAAGGTAATATGTCTTACAGTTACATCTTGAGAAGCTCATGTAGACCTAACTGAATATCAAACTCAGTATTTTTATAAAAACATTTATATGTAGCTAGTTACGTTACTTACACAAATTCAGGTTTGGAAGGGACAGTAAGCAAATGTCTAAATGTCAAACTTCTGTTTCACTAGTAATCTGATAAATACACCGCTGATTTCTAGTTTCATCTACAAGGACTTGAAAGTCTTATTCATGCTCAATTTAAAATCCTGGATTTAGCTGCTTTAGGGTGGCTTGCCGTGATTACCTAGCCTACCAACTACCAGTCCATCTTTCTCTTTCTGAAATGCATTTTCCTTTTGGCTCTCTGCCCAAATACTGTTAAGAAGCATTAGTTCCCAAGGCAGGCCTCATCCTTTTCCAGTTAAATAGAGTAAGAAGTGCTGATTCTACTATTTTACTGATATCCTCACTATATTATTCTTTATTTTATGGCTTGTCTCTGAATGCTCCCTGACCTAAGAACTTGCTGTTCATAAAGTGACGTGATTGCTCCTTTCACAAAATTATAAAAGAACCCAACAAACCTGTTACTTTTACTTCCACTTCACTGATCCAAACACTGTTTGAATGTAAATGTTACAAGCTAGTGTTTTGTCTGAAAGGAAAGCAAGATAACACTCTTTTAGCCCCAAGAAAATGTTTTTATATTTTCTCTGACTTTCTTTATAAATGAAAATGAATAAAGACATCTGGGAAGGGTAGGCAAGGCAATTCTCTCATACATTTTCTATTTCTTATCACCTTTTAATGATTCTTGATTAATAATTCCAGAAAATTAAAGTGTTAATATTTGAATGCCAGGTGAGTTTTTCAAAATCACACTGTGTTTTCGCTGCTGAATTCAATGCTAAAACTCACACTGATTTAATGAAAGACAAAATGCTATTGCTGGTATACCTGCACCTGCACCATGGTTTTTGCTACTACAGCCATGCTATATATGGGATGCCAAACTAACTAACGTAGTTAGCTTGGCTAAGTCTGGATCAAGATCCTGTTAAGTCGCAGGTGTTGAGCCTGGGCGAGATATCCCAGGCATCCCTACAGACCACAAATTTGCAATACAGTAACCTCTCTTCTCCTCCGTGATTCTACCTGCCCTGTGAGGGCAGTGGTACCTGTAATATCTTTGTGCTGTGTTGGGTTTCAGTGGTGGGGAGGCTGCAGAGGTGGCTTCTGTGAGAAGCTGCTAGAAGTTTTCCCTTTGTTTGGTGGAGCTGGCCAGCTCCTTGGGTGGACTCGCTGCTGGCTGGGGCCAAGTCAACTGGCAACAGTGGTAACACCTCTATGGTAACATATTTAAGATGCAGAAAACAGAAGCAGCAGTGTGGGGAGAGAAGGGAGAGGTGTGGGCCTCACCTATGGCCTCCCACCAGGCAGCTGTCTGTGTCAAGCCTGGCCTGGCGGAGAGAAGAGAGAGGAGTGAGAAGATACTGAAAGAGGAAAACCCTGCAGACACAAAGGTCCATGGAGGAGGGAGAGGAGGTGCTCCAGGTGCCAGAGCATGGTGCAGCCCATGGTGAAGCAGGCTGTCCCCCTGCAGCCCATGGAAGACTATGGAGGAGCAGAGATCCACCTGCGGCCCGTGGAGGACCCCATGCTGGAGCAGGTGGATGCCTGAAGGAGGCTGTGGCCCCATGGGAACCCCGGACTGGAGCAGGGTCCTGGCAGGACCCGTGGCCTCATGGAGAGAGGAGCCCACACTGGAGCAGGTTTGCTGGCAGGGCCTGTGACCCCATGGGGGACCCACTCTGGAGCAGTTCGTGAAGAACTGCAGCCCATGGGAAGGAGTCACACTGGAGAAGTTTGTGGAGGACTGTCTCCCATGGCAGGGACCCCACACTGGAGCAGGGGAAGAGTGTGAGGAGTCCTCCCCCAGAGGGGGAAGGAGTGGCAGAAACGACATGTGATGAACTGACCACAACACCTATTCCCCATTCCTCTGCACTGCTGGGGTTGAGGAGACAGAGAAATTGAGAGTGAACTTAAGCCCAGGAAGAATGGAGGGATGGAGAGAAAGTGCTCTTAAGATCTGGTTTTATCTCTCATTATCCTGCTTTGGTTTTGTTGTTTATAAATTGAATTAAGTTTTCCCCAGGTTGAGCCAGTTTTGCCTGTGACAGTAACTGCTGAGAGATCTCTCCCCATCCTTATCTCAACCCTTGAGCCTTTCATTATATTTTCTCTCCCCCATTCCACTGGGGAGGTGGAGGGTGAGTGAGCGGCTGTGTGGTGATTAGCTGGAGCTAAACGACGACAGCTGGGTACAGTCATAGCTTATACCCTGCAGATGTGCAGCTACAACCACAACACACTACCATGCTGTATTTGGAGAAAAGCTAGACCTTTCTTCACACTCTCTTTTTCCCCTAACTTAGTTCTGGGGTCTGGCAAGTAGGTGCACACATCACACAGATTAAAAAGAAGGCAGGATAATTCTCAGCCTTTCAAGGCAAGTGAAAACAAGCCAAGTAACCTTAACAGATCTGACATGTCTGTTGACTGGGAGCAGACTCATCACTTTTTGTTGATGCTATCTGAGACAAGCTGTCCCACTGATTTTTTCCTGTCTAATCCCATTTTTTTGTAGGAAGATACTTTGTTATTCCCTAGGTTTTTGTCTCACTTGTCTAGCAAGAAACACCAGCATCTTCCACAGGGCTTCATATGACTAGACATTAGCAAATGTAAAACCTATGAGAAAGAGAAAACAAGACTTATAAAAATGTGCATTCCTTTAGGATGATTATTAAAAAATTACATAGTTTAGAGTAATTTTTGAAAGAAATAATATTTTAAAAGAATGTGGAGAAAGAAAAAAATATATAAAGGTATGCACTAAGCATAGCTGCCAGACTGGCTTTATATCTAGAAAATAAATTATTTAGAAAATATGAAGTATCATGGACATATTTTTTCTGACTTCCACAAACATTAGATATGATAACGCTTCAAAAGTTGTTAGTTTATATAAAAATGTTTAACACTTATTGCTACAATTATTGAAGTGGAGACAAAACTAGTTAAAAGAAAGAAAGCAACATATTTCCCTGGAAGGAAGTTACTCACAGAGTTCCTTAAGAATGTTTTCATTAGTGACTTTGGCACAAAGAGCAAGGGTACACTAAGAGAGTTTATTCAAGACACAAGACAGGAGGATAAGAATACCATATATGTACATATGGATCTTCAGGAATAATAGAATTAGAAAAAAGGCCACACAGAAAATAAGGTTACTAAGGGAGGGAATAGCACAAGATATGGCAGAACTGAGGATAACTGAGATGCCAGTATAACAAAGGCTACAACATGCCTGTTATGTGTCATACTATGTATTTGCAGAATTGAAGGTAAGTATTACTACAGCTCTATAAGAAAGAATATTAAATCTTATCTAGAATACTCTATGCTAAATCCATCATTCACCAAAATAGCCAAATGCAAACTAGAATAAATCTAAAGCAGTGCTACAGGGATAAAAGAATAATTTTTAGAAGAGAACTTTTACTTTGGTTTATACTTCATTTTGCTTAACCAGAAAATATGAAAGCCTTGTGAAGCTTGGTGGAGCAATTCCCCATGGATCTGTTTCCAAGCACATTAAGGATAAGAGGTGACTGCGAACAGCCATCACAGATTTACCAAGGGCAAACTGCAGTTGACCAACCTGACTGCTTTCTGTGAGGAGTTAGATGCCTCTGTGGATGGTAGAATTGGAGGGGAGGAAGCACTGGAAGATATTTCTTTTGATTTTAGTAGAGCTTTTGACAAAGTCTCCTATAGCATCCTTGTAGCCAAACTGGGGATGGATGAATTACATGGTAGGTAAAAAACTGGCTGTGCAAATTAGAGTAAAGGATAATGGTTCAAAGTCTAACAATCTGGCATACAATTTCTGAAGAGTTGATTCTGAGGCTAATGAATCAATTAAATAAGTCAATTAATCTCTGTCAGTGATGTGAATGATAGTTCAGAATGGACCTCCAGTAAGTTAACGAGTGACATGTAGGGGAACATCTGATATGCTTGAGGTCAGAGCTACTACTCAGAAAGACTTTGAGAGGTGGAGAAATGGGTCATCATAAACCTTGTGAAACTCAACAAAGACAAATACCAAGCCCTGCATCTGGGATGGAACAACAGGTGACTGCAGCAGCTCTGAAGATGGCTCCAAGGTCCTGATAGACAACGTCAACATATGACAATGTCTGTTCTATACTGAGTATAATAAAAGTGGATGCAATATTCCAGATGTGGCCTAATGGTTGCTGAGAAGAGGGAATAATAACTTCCCTATGCCTGCTGGCATGCAACTCAGCCTCCACAACATACTAGAAGAGACTGTTCTGGTAGGCTGAAACACAGTCTTCACATTATTTCAGGAACACTTAGTAAAAAAATCACACACACAGACACAAAATAAGAATTGTGTGCCGGGGCTGTAGGAGCACCACATGAGGCTGAGAAGACACTCAGCACTATGTAGCCAGATTTAACCAATCTGGTCTGGAAGCACTACTGCAAAAATGGACAGAAGCCAGTCCATGAGCTGCCTAACCTCCAGACCCTAAGGGCCCCAGACCTCTTTCATTCAGCATCGCAGATCTAATGATTACAGTAAATATCAGACACCTACACAAGCAGCATAATAACAGGGAAATAGTTCAGTGATACTTTCCTCGAACATGTTTCCAGCTGCCCGCAGTCTGTGGTTTAAGGATAACCTGTATATAACTGCATTTAGAAGCTTTCATAGAATCATAGAATCATAGAATTATAGAATGGTTAGGGTTGGAAGGGACCTTCAAAGGTCATTTAGTCCAACCCCCCTGCAAGGAGCAGGGACATCCCTTACTAGATCAGGTTGCTCAGAGCCTCATCCAACCTGGCCTTGAACGTTTCCAGGGATGGGACTTCCACCACCTCTCTGGGCAACCTGTTCCAGTGTTCTACAACTCGCATTGTAAAAATTTTTTTCCTAATATCTAATCTAAATCTACCCCCCTCTATTTTAAAACCATTACTCCTTGTGCTATCACAACAGGCCCTGCTGAACAGCCTCTCCCTGAACAGCCTCTCCCCATCTTTCTTGTAGGCCCCCTTGAGGTACTGGAAGAAACAGTTTTAACAGACAGTTTCCTACAGTTTTAACAGATTTTGTGCTGATAACTTGGGCAATTGCTCTTTGAATACTTTCATACATCTGGCCACAGCAACATCCTGTGAATTCCACCCTTGTTGCATAATTGTGGGTCATCTGAAAAAAGTGCTTACTTAGGTTTCTCCTAAACTTAGTGCCTGATAAGTTAATTGAATGCCAATGAGTTTTCCTTGTACAATAAAACATGGTGACCCATCATGACCTGGCCATTTTCTCCCTATCTTATGGAGATCTCCAGTTATCTCCTTTGACCTCAATCAATCATCTCCTTTCAATGTTGAAGACTCTTAGTCTATTTAATAAGCCTTCCTATGGTTGTATGGAAGTCTGTATTTCTGATGATCTTTTTGTGATTAGCTTTGCGTATTTCCAAGCTCTTCTAATCTTTTCTATTAGAGGTGAAGAGAATTGAATGCAATGTTCAAGATGAAGGCAAAACATTTATTTGGACATTAGTATAATTGTGCTTCTTTTTCACTGGTCATTCTTAAAAATTCCTGAAGTTTTATTTGTCTTTTTCATAGCTGTTGAGAAGTGAGATTTAATAATTGTCCTCTAAGAACTCTTTCCTGAAAAGTAATATCTAATCTGTAGATCATCATTGTGCACCCACATACTTATTATTACATATTTTAATTTCATCACCCCTAGTAATTTGATAGGACCAACAACTTAATCACTTCAATTTTATCTCCCCTCTGCTACCTTTTTATTTTTCTTTAGGTCATTCATAAAGAGGTTAAAGAGCACAAGTTTCATCTCACGCTTAACCAAAACCTTTCTCCTTTGAAGGAACTGGCCATTTATTTCTAACTTTAGTCTCCTACCCTTTAAACAGTTACTACTCCCCTAGAAAACCCAAGGAGGACTAAGTAAAGTTTCTCCTTGAAAATCAAGTATATTTAACACCTTTATAAGTCCCTTTTCTGTGATCTGCTGTAAACAACAGAGGAATAATTCTCTTCTCTTCTCTTACCCCATCCCTCTGTCATAATTGCCCCATCCCTGGAAACATTCAAGGCCAAGTTGGATGGAGCTCTGAGCAACCTGATCTAGTTGAAGATGTCCCTGCTCCTTGCAGGGGGGTGCTGGACTAGATGACCTTGAAGGTCCCTTCCAACCCTAACCATTCTATGATTCTATGAATCTATGAACTATATATATGTGTACAACTTATTTTCCCGTAGAGAAGTCAAACTAACAGGTCTATATTCCCCTCAGTCTTTTAAGGTCACCTTTAAACAGTCATTTTCCAGTTGTCATCTCCCATTACTCTGAAACTGAGGTAATTTAAACAACAGAGTATGGAATTACTATTAGTTTTTAACAGTACTTTTTGCCAGCATGTATATTTGAGGCAGTTCCTTCCAACTATGTGCCTAGAAAGAAAGCAGTAGAATTGAAAAAAAAAAAAGGAGAGTTATTTAGCCCCATGCTGGTCTTTTGCCTGTGCTTTATTTTATGTACTTTCTGTTTCTGTTTCTTTTTTTTTTTTAATATGTCACCACTCAATTGTAATTCAAGTTCTTGCACTTCTGATTGTATTTCCCTCTGGAGCGTTTTTCAAAACTGTGTAGAGGAATACTCTTAAACAGAAAGTAGTAAAACCGTAATATATCCAATTCTAAATATAAAGCTTTTTCACCTTTCACTTCGTATTTCCCAGGTCTTTTTCATCTATTGGGCTTCTATCTGAAGCTGCTACCACCTGCTTATCAGTCAGTAGAGTTAAATGAACTCACTGCGCATCAAAGAGTTTGACCGTACCCACAGATAAGACAGGACCGTTGTGTTACAGCAGTACCATACTATTAGCAAAATTATTTTCCTGTTCTTAGCCTGGAAGTCTGATTTATTTGCAAAGAGAATTTCTTGAGTCAGCTGTATCTCATCTTACTGATGATGGCTATGCCATCTCTCCTTGATCCCAGCAGAGTACTCTGTTCCACTACATCAACTCCCAGGCACACAGGAGGGTAAAGCTGAATATCTGTTTTCCCTCCACAGTCCTCATTCTTTCTAAACAACTGCTTATAGTCATAGCTCAGGTTTCCTAATATCCTGCTGTCCCCTGAATACAGCTTCCATATCTCAGGGTGATATTGCTGCATTAACTAGACTGCAACTGTTTTCTTGTGATGTTGATATCATCACTGTCTTCAGCTCTTTTTTTTTTTTGCGGAAATATTGTTTCCGAAATACTTTCACTTATTTAAACAAACCTCAAATGAAAGTGAAAAATACTCTCGTTACAGAGATAACACATTTTTAGTGCTGAAAACCTGAATACTGTAGTAGATGTAGCATTTAAATAAAATCTCCACTTCAACACACAGTGCCATTTGAATGGACTCCCTTTAAAGAAATAAGACTTACAAATATACAAGGTAAGTTAATCAGCTCTCTGTAGAAACATGTGTAGAAATGATCACTTTCAAGTGGATAAACATAGGAATTATTAACACTGACATAACACCAAAATCAGGTTTCAGGCTACAGAGAACAAAATTAAATTATGAAATATTAACAACATTCCCCCTCATATACATAAATATTCAATTCTGTCCCCATCCCTTTACACATTGGAAAAAGATGCACCGCAGTTACCACTTTATCCAAGTATCTTATTTTCTGGATTAAAAGTGCACCTGAATTTGTTGCCACAAAACTGTATTTGTTAGAGAAACATTTTTTTCAAACAGCTCTCAGCCTAAAGGGATGGAATTCCTTGTAAATTGTCTTTTGAAAACTGAGATTGGTTGGCTTGAGCTAGACAAGTTTGTTTTATTTTTGCTTCCAATTATAAGTCCTGATCCATAATTATATCCCTAAAATTGCACTATGCCTACAGCCCTTTAATTTGAACACATCTCACATGGGAGTACAGTTATAGTATATATAATTTCTATTTAGGATTTGGCTCTGGGTACGTGATTTTCAGATCAAGATTCTGATAGAAATATAAATGCAAATTCACATATAAGTTTATAGTTCTCTTCTCATTCCACATAGCTGCAATGTTTTAGCAGATAGTAAGTGAATTCATTTCCTACACTATACAAAACTGAAAGAGCTGGAAAAGGCTGAGGAATTAAGCTAAAATTACTCTGATTTTGGATTTTATTTTTTTAATTTTTTTTGTCCCCAAAGTAACAACTATTTCTCTAGAATATAATCACTGGTATCTTTTTCAAGTCGAAGTCACAGTAAAATGTCCCTTGCTATTTACAGAGACTGAAAAATCAGCTGCTGACAGTCATAGCGGTTTTGCATCAAGTGCCTTCTACCAGGCAGTCAAGGAACTTGGTACCAAACTCCTGACTCACTACCGTAACATAATCAGTGGGCCCTTGTGAATATAATTTAACTTCAGAGACAGAGAAGGTAGGATTTATTTACTCCATTGATATATATATCTCTACATTGTAGGCGTCTACATTTGAGCAAGCCACATTTACACCTAAGCTATGGTACTTTCAAAGTCAGAGGAGATTACAAGTGACATTATGCAGAGGGATTCATCTGACGTTGAGAAGTCCACACCAGGTAAAATGAGTATGATTGTGACCAGCTGGAGAGGGTTCAGAGGAGGGCCACAAAGATGATCAGAGGGCTGGAGTACCTCTCCTATGAGGACAGGCTGAGAGAGTTGGGGCTGTTCAGCCTGGAGAAGAGGAGGCTCTGGGGAGACCTTATAGCGGTCTTCCAGTACCTCAAGGAGGCCTACAGGAAAGAGGGGGAGAGACTGTTCAGGAGGGCCTGTTGTGACAGGACTAGGGGTAACGGTTTCAAAATAGAGGGAGGTAGATTTAGATTAGATATTCGGAAGAAATTTTTTACACTGAGGGTGCCCAGAGAGGTGGTGGATGGCCCATCCCTGGAAACATTCAAGGCCAGGCTGGATGAGGCTCTGAGCAACCTGATCTAGTCGGGGATGTCCCTGCTCCTTGCAGGGGGGTTGGACTAGATGACCTTCGAAGGTCCCTTCCAACCCAAACTATTCTATGATTCTATGACCTGACTGAAAGAAATGTTGACAGTCTTCCAAGCCACATGTGATCGCATCTCTTGTTTCTCTTCTACCAGATGTACATGTGTGCGCATTCACCATTGTAATTTCTCTGCAGTTAATGGAGATAATTTAGCTGCCTTCTAGAAATTAACTGTCTCTCTTACCTACAAATATATCCTAGTTGACAACTTGGATAAAATGACTAATTTAAATGGATTAGGAATGAGATGAGATGAATTGTAGTGCTCACTTTTAGCTAAGCTGAGAAAAAAAATGTCTTTTGAACATATGCTAGTGTGTGTTTGAATCTTTCCCAACAGCTCCAGGCACAAATTCAATACTGCAACAAATAGTAAAGACCTCTGCTGATCTCACTGATATTTCAACCAAGGGTTTTTACTGTGTAAAATGACATAATAATTTTAGATTCAATTGCTGTGTTATCATGTTTATCACAGCTTCAGCATTATTCTGAATTTTCACTAACCTTTCCTGTAGTGACTTAGATTGGGAAGAACCTAGTACAAGGAGTACCAGAGCCTGTTTCTAAGAAGAAGATAGCAAGGTCAAAGTCTTAAATTGTTGTCTCCATTAAAAATCCTAATGCTGACTCAATTAGCTCAGAATATAAAATTCAAATATTAATGCACTTGTGGATTAAGTTTGGCCTGAACAGTATAATGTAAAAACAGGCCATTATGCTCCATGATGTCACTATAGATGGACAACAATTTTTAATGAATAAATTATTGATTAATTTTGTCCTTTTCTCTCATCATGAAGACTTCATACTCTTCTCAAAGGTAACAGTCAAGTCTGAGCAACAGAAAATTCATAATACATTTTTCTTTGCACTCTGAAAAAGTGTCTTATTTGATATTTTAGTATTTCTGATTTGAAAAAATTTTGAGCAAAACTTTACTTTATTGTATTTTATGAGTGAAGGGAAGAGTTTGTGAAAAAAAAATTAAAATTGCAGTGTTTTGTTTTCTGCAAATACTATGTAACATTTGTACACAATTCACAATTTGCATTAAGGTTCTTTTCAGTTCAGTTGCAGCAATAGTCTAATACGAGAAATATCATTAGAGAAAATATTTTTTGTTTTGTTATAGAAAACCTGAATAAATATTATAAATACAATAGTAATATATGCCACTATATTCTAGTTATTAACAATATGAAATAAAGCTGATAATGGTAAGCAATCTTCTCATTCCTATGTTATAACATAAAATGAGCTGTTTCCTCTTGAATATGCAGTTTTGTTTGCAAAGCTAATGAGAAAAAAATTGTACAAAGTCATAGAAATTAATAATCAGGCTTCTGAAAACTATTTCATCATTGAAGTGAAACACTAAATGATACTTAACAATGAATACTACTCAATGGCAATTTCTGTAACAACTCTTACTTTACCTTATGCTATTGTCTTACAGAAGCAGTGCCAGTGTCTGCACAGAGAACTAAAGATCACCTAGAATATTCACACGAGTGTCCCAGGTTGGTTTCTAATATTTTGCAATCTTTGAGAACCAGATTGCATACCAAAAAAATGCCAGGGTGATCAGTAGCAATATTCAGC
Source organism: Chlamydotis macqueenii (assembly GCF_036417535.1). NCBI lineage: Eukaryota > Metazoa > Chordata > Aves > Otidiformes > Otididae > Chlamydotis > Chlamydotis macqueenii. The sequence goes on from NC_141556.1 coordinate 161,611,783, forward strand.
AAGTGCTGATTCTCAGTAGGTACTTACTGACACATTTCTGGACACTTAAATAAAATCACAGAGTGTTAATAAAAAAAGGAGACTCATCAGAAAATGCCATGATCACAATGTGCATGACTTTCTAGCAACTAAATAGATCTACAGAAAAAAAGAAAAACTTATGTGAATGACCGCCAACAAAAAGCCTTATGCACCATCAGAAAATGGTAAATATTTTGACAATGTTTTAATAGAGTGCTTTATTTTGTGAATTAACATATTCTGAATTTCTCACTTTTCACAAAACAAAAATCTCACAAACTGAAAATATTTAATATATGTCTGAATTGCAACAGAAAAAAATATTCTCTGAGTTCTCTGCCTTCAGTTATAGCTATTGACAAAGTACTCTTCTCATCTCCCTGTAAATTGCTATTTACTGTTGCTATTAGGTTGTAATCAATAGGACTAATATCGCCAACACTCTAATCCACAACACACCATGTGTTTCACGAGCACACGAGTATGTAATGTTATATAAGGTGTTTAATAATCAGTTGTTGAGTTGCTGTTTCCACATTACAAATTGAATTACAGCTATTTAAATTTAAAATTAATTCCATGACATTTACTTACATGCAAACTTTTGGGATATATATGGTGTTGGTAGATACTTAAGCTTTCTGTTGTGATATACATCTGCTCCTGTACTTGGAAAACATTGTCTACAATAGGCTCCTAAGTCACTAAGTTTCCAACAACATTAACCTAAACGAGTAACTCCCTCCATGAGACCTATTTTTCAAGAGCAGGGAGGTCACATTTCAAGGACAAGGAACGGTTACTTCTTGCTACACCAGCAATCTGTCAGGCAGTCAAATGCTCAGTTCTACTGTCTGCACTAATTTTTAGAGTTTATTTTCTTTCAGGCCTCTGAAATCTGTGACATATATGGAATAGGATCACATTTCTTTTCAGTTTGTTTGAATGGTTAATAGAATTTACAGACATAATATGTTTATGTTTACTCACTCATATTAAATATATACAGTCGCAGGTGTATATACACTAATACACATACATAAACACACACACACCCACATGTATGCTAACGTATTTTGCGTAAACTTTTTCCCCTAAAAAGTTTAGCTGATCTAAAATTAAGCCATATTTGTCTGGGAAAGCCAAAGGCCACCTGAAGCTGAATCTGGCGATGACAGGAAAGGCAACAAGGAGTTCTACAAACATAACAGACAGCAAATGGAAAACTATGGAAAGTGTAGGCTCACTGGTGAATGGGAATGGGGACCTGGTGACACACAGCATGGAAAAGGCTGAGATGCTCAACACTTTCCTCGCCTTTATCTTTACTAGCAAGACTGGCCTTCAGCAATTTCTGTCCTGAGACCTGTGACACAGCCTGGAACAAGGAAGACTTAACCTCAGTGGAGGAGGATCAGGTTAAGGAACATGTAAAGCAAGTGGACATATACAATCTAGACCTGGATGGGATGCACCCATGAGTGCTGAGGGAGGTGGTTGCCATCATTGCAACACCACTCTTGAATATCTTTGAAAGGTCACAGCAAGACAGGGAGGTTTCTGATGCCTGGAAGAAAGCAAATGTCACTCCTGTGTTCAAGAAGGCAAGAAGGACCCCAGGCACCATAGGCCAGTCAGTTCCACCTCAATCCCTGGGAAGGCGATAAAGCAAATAATCCTGAAAGCCATTTCTGAACATACAAAGGACAAGAAGGTGATTGGGTGTAGTCAGCATGGATTTATGGAGGGGAAATCATGCTTGACCAAACCAATAGCTTTCTACAGTGAAATGATTAGCTTGGTGGACAAAGAAAGAACAGTAGATGTATTTTATCTTGACTTCAGTAAGGACATGACCTGGATAATGGGACAGAGTGCAGCCTCAGTGAATTTGCAGGTTACACAAAACAAAGAGGAGTGGCTGATACACCAGAGGGTTGTCCTACCATCCAGAGGGACATCAACAGGATGGATAATTGGACTAAAAGGACTCTCATGAAGTTCAGCAAAGAGTAAAGGGAAGTCCTGCATCTGGGGAGGAATAATGCCATGGACCAGGTGGACAAGAAGTTGAATATGAACAAGCAATGTGCCACTGCAGGAAGGAAAAAAAAAAAAAAAACCAAACCGAAAGCCAGCAGCTTCCTGGGCTGCATTAGGAGGAGTGTCATCAGCAGGTTGAGCGAGGTGAACCCTTCCCTCGGCTCAGCACTGATGAGGCCACACCTGGAGTATTGTGTCCAGCTCTGGGCAACTCAGTACAACAGAGACATGGAAACACCAGAGAGAGTCCAGCAAAGAGCCAGAAAGATGACTAAGGGACTGGAACATCTCTCATATGAGTAGATGCTGAGAGAGGCAGGACTGTTCAATGGGAGAAGAGAAGGCTTAGGGTGATCTTCTCAGTGTGCACCTGATGAGAGTAAAGAAGACTGAGCTAGACACTTTTCAGTGGTGTCCAGTGGCAGGACAAGAGGCAATGGGCACAAACTCATACACAGGAAATTCTATCTAAACAGAAGAAAAAAACTTTTTTTTACTGTAAGGGTAATTGGACACTGGCAGAGGTTGCCCAGAGAGGTTGTGGAGAGTCCAGTCTTGGAGTTATTCAAAACCCATCCCGACTCCATCCTTGGCAACTTACTATAGTTGACTCTGTTTTGAGGGGAAGGGTTGGACTAGATGGTCTTCAGAAACTCTTTGTAACCTCAATCATTCTGCAATTCTGCAATATATTGAAGTAATCAATAATCCAACCCAGGGAACAGCTGCTGCCACCAGTGGTGTAGTTTCCCTGCCTTGACTTCTTTGCCACATTGAGTGCATCAGCAAGAAAATAAACTTATAGCCTGAAAAATAGTTCCCAGTACACACACATACATACATACATAGGAACGTGTATTTGTTTTCTTCTGTGTGTTAACATGAGTAAACATCTGAATAAAACCTAACAACATTCCTTGTACAAAACTTTTCAAAAGTTACTGTTTTTCCTGACTTAGGACTATCGGGACTTTGAAATGCGGTTACATAAATCAAGGTAATTCACAACAGAAATCATTCACAACTATATTTTGAAAAGGGTTTTAGCTATTTTCTGTATGTCTGAATTGTAATATTCTCAAAGCTCTCATAATAATTTTCTATTTTCTATAACTCAAGGCTATTTTTTTTCCCCTTGTTAATCAAATATCCCCTGATCTAAAGCAGCAATCCTAACTGGCATTTTTAAACCTAATTGTATTATTTTAACAGACTTGAATATATAGATGCTTCAGTAATTTAGCGTAATTCTCTCAGGCTTGGTTAGGAATAAAGAAAAGAAAAGGAAACAAAGCTTACCTCAAAATTTTGTTATGCTGCCTCAAGAAGAAACAATAGAGAGTGATCAAATTTATGTATAGTCTTGTTACAACTGAATATGTTAATTACTGTTTATCAAAACAATTTGATGTTACTAGGAAACAGAGTGACAAAGGCCACAGGTGGTAAGGAAAGAAGGATGCCTTATCAGAAGTGACTAATAATGCTGGAGTTGCCAAAGTAACCAGCTTGTCTCCTAAAAACTATGCTTTGACATTTGCTTATCAATGCTACTGAAATGCAACTCTTATCATGTCCGCATAGCAAATTTCATTTCCGTATAAGTGATGAATATGCAGATTCTTCTATTATTTGAATGTCTCATTTATTTCTTTTTTTTTCATGCATACAGGAAAATAAATGCTTCTTGTGGGTAGATTTCACTCCCTGAAAGGGATAGGCAGCGGCTTCACTGATATGTTTTTGTTACAGTTTTGCTTTTGAGTGTTGGGTGATTATGCAGTAGTTTCTCTTTGGATTAAGGAGTAATAATTTACCAAATTCTTTGTTATGTCGTCATACATCACTTTGCCTCTTCTACCCATGTACTGCTACTTACATATGACAAAATATATTGAATATGCTGTATCATAGAGAATCAAAGAATTTTGTTTAACATTTGCTTTATATCTGTATTGCCATAAAACCTCAGAAAATTGATGTGATCTGAGTCACAAGTTGCCATTTCCATCTCTGCAGTAAAGACAATTTTACATGTTTCTTAGCTTTCTTCTAAGGTATTATAGAAAACTTCTGATCTTTTGTTCTGTATGTTATAATGACTGCTACATGACTGCACACAGGGCTGCGAAAAAGGGACAGTGCCTTGTACGTGTCCTTTGAAGCAAGACCAAGCTACAAGAAATGCCATGGCAGCAATACAGCACTGTTGGTATTTTATTTATTTCTTTATATTGTATGCACAGCTCGTCAGCTGACGTTAGACAAGGCAGTGCAGCACTTCTTGCACAGGAATTCATGGAGAGAGACCATGGCACTGTATGGCAAATATACAGGTACAGCGGTAAAGAAGCATGAGACAGGAATCAAAAGAGGAGAAGGGCAAGAATCTCATGTTCAGCACGTGAGATTAGATAGATCTGAATTACATAAAGACAACTATTTTGACTTGCTGAAGTTTTATTCTTGGCACACAAGTAAATGATTACCAATTGAAAGACAGTACAAAATAAAATCCTACTCTCTTTGTTGACAGGGAACAAAAGTATGACTTTCTCATCTTTGGAAACTGGCCATGAAAAACGTTTGTATGATTTTCACCAACACAGGCATACAATATCATCTTGGGAATAAGTGATTTCAGATAATTCAAAGCAGGAAATCAAAGTGTTTCTCAGCTGTTGAATACTGCAGGCTGCTTTCATTACAAGGTATGTGACAAATATAAACAGATCTCACTGGAAAATCAACCAATGAATTATGAAATCTATCAAGAACAATATTTGACATTCCAGGTAACACTTTTCTATTAATTTTTTTCTATGTGCATTACTGATTGTCTAATGGGATAAAATTTATCTCCTCTAATTTCAGACATCTAAAAATTAAATGTCTAAATTTGAGTGTTAGGACACATAGAATGATGGAGAAAAATAGACTTCACTAGAAGGAAATTTGTTTGACTAATGTAGATACCTATATCACGATGAGATTAATTGCTCTCTGGAAATACCTCTTCCTTGACTGTAAAGGGAAGCTGGGAGTTCAAGCTTGGACACTGAAGTTTCAGTTACTTTAATTATGGTCTAAAGCTATCCATGGTAACTGCAAGATACAAAAGACTGTTCAAACAACTGGCACTTGATGTGCATGTAAAAGCACCAAGTTGAAAGTCTATAGTGCATGGTTATCACAGAAAGTAAACATTAATTTTGAGAAATGTAACTGAGAAATCTTTTTGAAAAACAAAAATGTATTAAAATGCTTGAGAATCATTAAAATGGCTAAAACATGTTGTGAGCCTGTTCTGGAAATTAAACTTTCTTCATGAGAAATCATGAGCAGATTGAAGGCTGCAAGACAAACTAGGCCTAGCTAGGACTTCAGATCTCCAGGTGCTGACGCATTAGCAGTAGAAAATATTTAATTAAGTGTTAGTAAAGATTTCATACTTTCCATTCATCGTCATCCCATCATCCCATGTATCCATATTACTATTTTTTGGACTGAAAGAAATGAAAACATACTAATTTACATGCAAGTACTAAAAGTTATAATTTATTCTTCTGGAGTTCTCCACCTCTTGCCCCCCTCCAAATGCTACATGCTATAAAAGCTAAAAGATTTATTTACTTTTTTTACTATAGTTCAGATCTAATTAGACCTTTCTTCTTAAAAAGTTAATACAGTCTTACAAGCTTTAATTTTCTTCTTGAATAGTTTATTCTAATGTTTTCCAGTTAAGCTAGTGGTCAAGAGTGTACCAGAATCCAGAATATTTTTGATTCCCATAAAGTCATAAGTGTCGTTGAATCTGAAAATCCTGACTGTGACTCACAATAGGCTCCAGAGTGGACCACTTAAATCAGCAAAACTGATTAGATTGGAGGCATTAGTGTACTGAAATAATTCAAAAAAGCTATTCTAACTGACACTGAGGTAACTCTGTTACCTAAAAATGGCCTCAGGGGACCTAATCCTTTTCACAGGCAGCCAAAGATTTCACTTACAGTGCTTGCAAATAAAGGATTACTGGAAAGTTTACATCTATTATGAACTGTAGACTTTAAAATTAATGAGTTATAAAATTACAACATCAACACTTCTGACTCAGAACAAAAATGCATGCAAGATGTAAATAGAAACCTGTATGGATAAAATGGTCTACCTTTTTTGCGCGATCACATACAATGTCCAACATTAATATTTATAGTATTAAGTATATCTCTTAATTGAAGTACTTATTGAAAAAGAGTTTTTTAATACTAGAAGAGATTAAATACAACAGGATTGCTTGGGATTACGCAAGGAATATATGCAGACTACTCGAGTGACTATGATGAATTTTTTTTTACTCAGTTCCTTTTATTGCTGTTGCTGTGAATAACACAGTAAGTGATGAATATTAATATTTTTAAGAGAGTAAGCAGGAAAGCAGATTCTGGCTGAACAGTACTACTCTCTCATTGCAAGGCCTCATGTGTCTAACCAGACAAGATGTGTGCTGTGCATATGAACCTTACTTACAACCTTTCCTTTTTTGTCTTACAGTGTTGTTGTTATTAAATAATAATAGTTCCCTAAAGTACCCAATGGAACAAGGGTGGCCATGTTACTAAACACACAGTGAGAGGCACGCATTGCACTCCTTTCCAAATAATTAACTTACATAAGGCAAGCGGGACCAAGGGGAAAAGAAAGAGGAGACAAAGTGATCTGCTCAAAGCCAGTGGCAAGTCAAGGGCAAAAACTGAATCCAGGTCCTTCCAATCTGATGTCCCTTGCTCTCAAGTCATTTAGCTCCATTTTATCATATGGTTTTATTTGAAGTCTCTCACTTTCCCATAATAGTGAATATTTATTATTTAATGTTGGGTGACAACGTTACTGTACTTGCTCATAAGCCATATCATTGCATGCTATCACCAAGACAAACCAAACCAAGCAAACAAAAACCAGACTTTCACATATAGTGTTAAGCACACAGTAACAAATGCGTTATTCCTATCTGCTTCACATCCCTAATTATTTGGTCTGAAAGCTTTCTGATGCCTTGGGAATTTGCTTAAAAGAAATACTTGCATAGATAAAAAGTGTGTTAGTCTGTCTATTTGGATACAAATTCAAAGTCACATCCCAAAAGCTCTCACAGTTAGACTACTTAGTTTTTATCAACACACAACTTCTACCACAAAAAAAAAATCATAGGAAAGTTTAAATATCACTGATTTATAAGGTCAAAGGTTTGGGTGCTCTATCAATCCCAAGTCCATCCGGAAGTGAGACCGTGGTTTACTAGTAGTCTTCTGACGGATGAAGATTGGTATTTGTGCTGGACAAGAACTGCTCTTTGCGCTGAGGAAATCTCTCTCAGAACTGAAAACTCAGCTCTTGTGTCATCCACTTTTCAGCATCTCTGCCATCGTTGAAAGATTTTTATCCTAATCTGCTCTTGAATTCTTATTCCAGTGCTTCAGTGGCCTTAGTGTTTGAAAGTTTATTATGTCGAATACCTTTTTTGGTTTTTTGTTTTCATAGATCTGGAGAACTTATAATTTAATTGTTTAGTTGTTTTTTTAATAGTTACTTTTTTCCCTTTTCAAGACATTTTCTTTACTGAAAAACTTCAGTTTCCTCCACCTTTTCTCCAAGGTTATATTGTCTCATAATTCTTATTACTGTGGCTGGACTACCTGCAATTGCTCTTTCTCAGTTGTGTCTAAACCTGGACAAAAAGCCCCTGCATCACAGCACAGAGTATATTCATATATCTTTCAAAAAATGCTCCTGCCTATCCATCTCACTGTGTACTTTGGCTTCTTTTGGCAATATCATGCCATTTTTAACTTCTGCTCAGTTTGTAACGCCTTATGGCCATAGAAACCTTTTTCTTTATAATGTTACATAATCAACCATTCCCTAGTATGTACTTAAACTGCTATTTCTCTTGGATTATTTTTTTTTTCATTGAAATTCAGCCTATTTTCTTCCCAATGGTTTCTCCAAGATATCAGAATCTATTCTTTTAATGCTGCAAGTTCAACCATGAACAGGTTGGTGTCATTGGAAAACTGAATAAGCATTGTTCTTATTGTCTCATCCAAATCAATACCATGAATATTAAATAACACTAGACATAGAACAGACCCCGCAGAACCCTTCCAACACATTCATCTAAGCCAACACTGGAGTGCTGATAAGTACTCTGAGAATGACTTTTCAGTCAAGGTTATGTACAGTGTGCTAACAGAGCAGATAACCAGTAAATATACAAAAAATAGGATAAAAGCCCAGAATGGACCTCATATGACTCAGAATGTATTGCAAATTTATAATCGCGTGCAGTTTGACACCACTGTTATAGATATGTTAAGAGAACATGAACAGAGAAAGAATCTTTCTTATTCAAAACACTAGTCACTCTTACAGCGTGAAAAATGATTTTCCAAGACTCTCTTATTAGCAACATCATGTATTATACAACAGCACTGCTTGTTCAAACTGTTTTCCTGATAAGAAACACTGCATTTTAAAAAGCAACCTCTATTTTAATATTTAATACCTCAGAATATCTAGATCTCCAAAAGTAGCAAGCTATTTAGGCAAGTAGTGCACTTCATGTAATGTTAAAAGCATTTCTGGCATTTTATGTTATCTGCTTTTTAATGACTGTATTTTCCTAACATTAAAAATGAATTAATATCTCTCTCCTTAAGTAGTCTGCTGAATGCTGAAAGAGTAAATCTGACAGGGTTACTCATACTTTGCATATACTGTAGAGACCTGCACATCAGTTTGTTTTTCATACTTTTGAAAGGAAAGGGGTTTACTTCAAAACTCAGTATCTCCAAAGCTCACTACATTTATGCCTGGGCACCAAGGAGAAAACATACACTTGTTATCTTCAAATTTCTTTAAACTAGACTGTTGAATGCTAAGCCACTACTGGTCTTACTGTCATTTAAATACAGTGATTAGGGAGCCATAACAATTCTTCAAAATTGCATATGGTCTAAAATTTGCAGAAAAGAAACCCTCAGAGATGTACGGTGAAGTCTTAGGAAGACTTTCAACAACACTAAAACAAAGACAACCCTTTATTTTATCCTCATCTCTAATTTAAGTTACTTTGTTGCCCATGTTTCCATCATAGTAGAAAATACGTACTTATGTATGCATAGTTAGACATGTAATATTTTTTCTGAGGCTTTTGTCTGTCCCTAGTAATGACTGCAAATGTTTTATTAATTATAACACAGAAGCAAAAATGACCATTCATAACATTCCTAAAGTAATATAGGAATTCTGGGACTATAATCAAATATTGTGCACCATATTTCTGTGGTTCTCCTTTTTTTTGGCGCATTTTTTTTCTCCTCATATTCACTTCAGGTTATGTATTGCATTTGAAAAGCAGCCTTTCATTTCATTCTGTGAATGGCCTTATATTTTATCAGCCTTTTCTCTTTATAGCCTCCGATAAGAAGTAAAAGAGACAGAAACACATACATCTTGAAGGTCCAATTTTGCAACATTTTGTTAGACGAAAGAAAGTCAAAACTTCTCCAATCATCTATAACAATTAGAAAGTAAAGTCAAATAACTTGTTCTAAGAAATAGTTCTTAATGACAAAAGATGTAACACAACAATAAGAGAGAAAAATATGCATGATTCTATCAGAACCGAACTAATAGTATGAAATAAATTCCCTGACACTTTTTTTTTGTATATTGGGAAGATCTTGCTATTTTCCCACAATTTTTGACTGACTTCTTAAATTAATTAGAAATAAGGGTGGAGCTTCGACATAAAAGATGTTAGAAAGATCCATATGACCTAATCCCGTTACAAGCCGTGCACATTCATTTAACCACCGTGTCAACACCGTAGTTGTAGAACTACAATGAACTGCAACTGATGTTAGAAAACCACATACCAGTATTTTTTCATTAACTTTACACTCTGTACCTCAAATTTTGGCAGTGCTTAATGGGAAACAAATGCTTCACTGAGAGCACTATATTAAGCTATTCCCTAAACTAAAACTAAACCAGACTAGATGCAGTGGCAACAAAAAAAACCATGGAAAATAACTTCAGAACCCAGACTCAGAGACTTTAATCAATAGTGAAGAATTGAAACACAGATCTGCTTGCTTCTTCCTCATCTGAGACCACATAAATATACGTCTTCACTCCAGAAAAAGAGCAAGCTAAAATCTTCCCTCGCCTTGGTATGCAACATGCTAATAGCTATGTACATTTAAGGCCTCAGTCCAAAGCCTGATTGTCCTAATATTCTCTAATACATATAATTCAGGTTTCTCCAACATGATTCTTACCCTAGATCCAGAGATTCTAACTGTTTTTCTGTTCCTTTCTTACAATATAGGCACAAAAGTAAAATTAATGTCTATTTTTGTACAGGTACAAAAATTCTGCTTTCCTCTGTATCTACAGAGTTACAACTCAGTTATAACTCACTGTGTAAACCCCAGAAATGTAAGGCACAAACTGGGTATTATGATGCATGAATGGCAAGATCAGTTATAACATCTATTATTGGAGAGCTAAGTGAATGTTCCATGCAGGAATATTGCAGGCTCTTCATTGTCCTCCATTTACACTGAATAGAGGCTTGATATTAGTGGTTATTATATATTGATTTCCTTTTAGAAGCAATGGTTCGTTCACCCACATGATATGTTATTCACATGCATGCTGACATCTGCAATGTAGTATCTTAAATAAAGTACAGCAGCCTATTTTTCCTACTCACTGCAATTACTCTCTGAAAGCAATGGTAAGTATTTCACAGAATTTCACAAATTTCATCAAAATCATCTACATCAACTTCTAAGAAAAGCAACTGTTATTTGCAATTTTCCAGACTAGCAAACAGTGCTTCATTATCTTGACCTAGTAGTCCACAGAAATTTTCCCATAAGGGAAAGCAACTATTTTCCATACTAGTAGCACCACTATAATTAGCCCTCTACCGAGCTGGCCTTAGCCCAGGGCTCAGTCAAGAAATTATATCTGGAAAACAGTATTTGATTAGGATAAACTTATAAATTCATTACACACTTCTCCTAGCTATCATTTGATGTGGATAATTCAAACTCCTGTTCATGAGTTATTTAATGAGACAATAAGTATTTGTGGGACAGGATATTTGAAGTTCGTAGTAATGTATTTGCGCCTTTATATGTCATATATATGCCTTGGCTCTGTGTTCAAAAGCAGGTGTCTGAAGAAAGACGAGGAAGTAAAAGCCACTGGAGAGTGTGAGTTTCTATATAACTGTATCAACAAGGTTAATTTTAATCATGGAGCAGTACTTCAGTGATTCACATAAAAAAATCAAATGAAAATGACTGAGGCTTGCTTCCAAGTATAATCTTTTCCTTATAAAATAAAAAATAAATAAAAATAAAAAGGAAGACTTTCTGCCTCTGACAGATTTACTACCAACTCCCTCAAGAAGATTTCAATTAGCATTAATAAGGAGCAAACCTCAGGCAATTCAGAAAACTGTTAGGGCTTAGTTCTGCATCTCAGAAAGTCTGAGAAATACTGTGAAGCGTATCCTGCTGAAGCAATTTCTGAGGCACCATGCATGGGCCTGCATTGATTCATCTCTCACAAAAGGCCAAGACTGCTTCACTATCGTCTTGGATAGCTCATCTTGGTTATTCAAGATGTAGGTGTGGAGAGAAACAATATTTTTTTTCCTCCTTATCAAGGCTGGTTCTCCTTCCACTCTGCAGCAGACATCTCTGCTTTTATGCACTCTTTCCTTATTGCCATCCCATATTCCTGATTTGGAGATGGACACTAGGAAGACAGCCCTCTCCCGGGGCACAGAAGTGGTGGCTCCCTTGCCGATCAGGTATTTGCCACATCCGTACCTCTCCGACAGCTGGCGATTCCCCGCTGGCACAAGCAGGAGTACCAAGGCAGTCCGTGAGGACCTATACTGCTTGACTTCTCCTCATCGGTGACATTCTCACCACCTCCGTGCTCCTCTACAAACAGCATTTGCCAGTCTAAACCTTTGGATAGACTAGAAGGGGGCATTTTTCACCACAGTGGGTGGTGTTCATGCCTGGAAGTTTGGTTTCAAGATGCTGCACTACAGTGGCCCCTGTGTGAGAGAGCGAGAGTATCTCAGGCAGGTTTGACAGCTCTGTTTCAAAACATTCGTGTTGCTCCTACCACTCAGCAATAATAGTGCAAGCAGATGGGAGGGTTGGTGGGTTTATGCAAATTTATGCAAATCAAAACTTTAAAATACAGCCTGAGGGTTAGGAAGGTCTTGCTGCCAGGAAAGCAAAGATTCTGTCAGGAGGAATAGAGCTCTGTGGAAAGTTTGGGGCACTTGAAGAAAGAATAAACCAGGTAAAAACATTATCAGAAAAAAAAACCCTGAAGTAGGGGAATTATGGCCCATTTTCCCTCCTGCAGTGGCAAATCTGGAAAAATGAGCTCAGAGTGGCACACAGCAGCCACTGTGCAAGTTGCATGGAGTAACACCTGGAGGCAAAGAGAGCTGAACAGACATGTCTGCCAGCCCCACTGCCAAAGGACGGCTCTGGTCAGGTCTAGTTTGCTGCCACTTGTGTAGTCAGAACCTTCCAGCAGATTTATGAAGGAGATTCTGTTTTGTCTCAGGTGGTGAACAGATGCTGGAACGAGTGGTTTTATTTTTATGTAATCCTGGTTGAGCTTTCATCCAGCCTGGAAACTGAGTTATTTGGATACTCTTCCTCCCCGCAAAGGGTGCAGAAAATTTCAGTTACAACATTAGTGAAGTAAGGGAGTAACAAAACTCCCTGGCCAAGTCTGTCTTCCCCTTAATGCTCTTTGCTTGAATCCCTGTGCACCGAGAAGCCCTGACAAAAATGTATTTACACATCTTCTTCACTTGTCACTACTACTGGATCAGCTTCTTCATGGTCCTCACAAGGCCATCATGAAAGCATACAACGCTTGCACGGTGCCTTTTGCCTCCTCCCATTATAAGCCAGTGGGGCACTAATGTGACCGCCATCTCCTGTCCTCCTCCTGCTTGTGACGGCTCTGCTCTAACCCCAGCGAGGAGACAGTGAGAAGTTTTACATATGTAGATGATTCATTTCCCGCTTATGTGATATATTATTGTTATTCAGGAAACAACCAAGGACACTGAATCTGAAAGTAACTATAATTCTACCCTGCAAGCACCATAACTTTATACTGTGTAGCAACCTTTAAAAATATGATTGGAGTATTATGTTTCTGTTATTTTCTTACTGGAACACAATAAATTCTTGTCAGGCCTGCTGAAATTGGAAGATTTTATTCATCTAAAGCTTAAATCAGCCTGACTTATGCAAAATTTAAGAGGGATAGAAAGGTGCCCTTTGCCATATCTCACCGGTACCTTGTATACCTTGAGATCAATGTGCCTTTCAATATTAATCGCGACGGGCTTTGCTCTAAATTCCCACAGGTGCAGCAGTCAGTGGAAGTGAGAGCAGGCACAGTATTGTTCCACGGAGCTTCAGCTTGGAAAAATGGAGCTACAGAAGATCTGTTCATTACCATTTTAGGATGCACAGTTGGGGCTGGTTTTGGTTCTAAGTATGTTTATGCTCAGGCAATTGTCTTCCCTTTGCCATCAGCCTTTACTTTGCTTGGTCAGGCGGCCTGTCATTTGGTACCTTCCTGTCACTTTCTTGGCCTCACAAGTTTTGACAGGGTTTTATGAGTGAAAAGGGCTCATCATGCCTTCAAAATGTGAAATCCACATCTGCTAACTATGAGGGGAGGGAGTTCCAGACAAAATGGATAGCTGTAATTGCATGGAGAAGCTTTATGCCTCCAAATCACAACTGAATGACCCTGTGATGTGTAGTGTGCACAGTTTGCACCTGAATTTGAATTAACTGGGTAAGGAACAACCTGCCATTCATGCATACGATGAAATGGTGTCATGTAAAAAACTGGACTGCAAGTGAAAAATAAGGTTAACTTTTACCATAAATATTTCTTTCACTTCATCTGGAAACCCTGCTTACTGCCTTCCTTAAAAAAAAAAAAAAAAAAAAAAAAAAAAAAAAAAAAAAAATTACGAAAAGAATCTCAGGCTCGTTATTCTCTGTCTGCTTTCTGTATGCTTTACAATTTCTGAAGGATTTTTCCAAGGATGATGAGGGACAAGATCCTTGTTAAAGAACACTTTGAATCTCATCCAAGAAAGATGATAATAAATCTTCATACCATTTCTGACCATATGTCACAACTCCTGAAGGCAAATGAAGGCTTTTACAGCTTTTAAATAATCTTTGGCAATGACAGCTGTTAAGACACTTGTCCTCCTCCCCACTCTTTCCTTTCTCACAAACGAGAGGGAAAGGTTGTGCTTTCATTCACCCTGCTTCCAGCGTCACACATCATGACCTGGGTTACTGTAAACTAAACATTAAAAACAACATGAAATGTTGTTAACGTGTGCAGATTAAGAAACCTGTTCTCCACACAACTCATGCAGTTTTCAAAATAAAGAAACTGCCTTACATTCCTAAACTATATTACTGTTCAAGGGCAAACTGTATTTGCTTTGAGGTTTCCAGTGCTACATCAGCTCCAGACACAGAGAAATAAATAATTCTGCTAACCTCTGTATAGAAAGTGTGCAAGGGTTGAATTCTATAAATCACTGCATTTACCACACTTAATAGTATGATTTTTGCATCTGTTTTCTCCTGTTGAAAGGCTCAGATGAGTACATCACAGTGTAAAGCAGGATCTGAATTTTAAGAAAACAGTAGTGCTTGTGACTTCTATAAAGCATTTATATCCTTACAGAGAATCTTGAGATTTATGCAGCTCTGTTTAACAAACCTGGGAGAAGGCTGCACTGAGAGAGAATGCATTTATCCATAGGAACATTTTTTTTTATATAGAATCATAGGATCATAGAATGGTTAGGGTTGGAAGGGACCTTCAAAGGTCATCTAGTCCAACCCCCCTGCAAAGAGCAGGGACTTCCCTGACTAGATCAGCTTGCTCAGAGCCTCATCCAACCTGGCCTTGAATGTTTCAAGACAGAAGCAAAATGTATGTAGTACATTTTAAATGATTTGTTGTGGAAAACAATATATACAAGTGTCCCAAATAAGACTGGCCAGTCTTCAGTCACTGGAAGTGGGTGATTTCTAGAAGCTGAGGACTTCATCAGTAGTGATACGCTATGTTTACTGGATTTTACTTGTCTAGAAACTACATAGGGAATCCAAATACAAAGCGTATCCTGTGTTCAACAAT
Organism: Chlamydotis macqueenii; assembly: GCF_036417535.1. Lineage (NCBI taxonomy): Eukaryota > Metazoa > Chordata > Aves > Otidiformes > Otididae > Chlamydotis > Chlamydotis macqueenii. The sequence continues at coordinate 161,627,158 of NC_141556.1, forward strand.
ATAACTTAGTTTTTTATATTTCTTGCAGAATTCTTAGTCTACAAATCAGCTAATAAATTTCATACACACACATACGCATATACACTTTCCCTCAATATGGCTAATAATACATGTGACAGCCAGGAGTAAGGAATCTAATTATAATGGTCTAAATATTATTTATCACATTTATCTGTCTGAAAAATCGGCTTTAAAAAAAAAAACAACAAACAAAACCAACAACCAACATTTGTTATATTTTTTAAATATTGCTTGCCATCCAGGCTTATTTTTATTATAATCTAACAAATATCTGCAATTTACTGTCATGAATGGATGTACAAATCAATGGTTTTCAATGCTGCCTGCATATTTAGGAGCCAAAGTTCCACAGACATGAAATGGTAGAGTTGCAGAACCTCAGCTGTGCGAAGTCTGATATTTAAAACACTCTTTGACTCAAATATACCTTTAAAAGTCTAGCCTCTGATTTTTCCAAGTCCTACTTTCACAAGGTTGATGCCAAGTTAGTTCGGAGCATGGGCAGTGTGAGCTTGTAGCTATCAGTTCCCATCTGGGCATTTCCCTTGGTGGGGAAAAGAGTGTGTCTAGGAATAAGGCATCTGTTGACTGGTTGATTATGCCAAGCTAACAAAAACCAAAAGCAGAAGAGGATCTGGAATCTATTTAAGGATTTCTGAAGGACTGGGATGAACAACTTGCAATCTCCTCAATAACACTGAGGTATGTTAAAACACTCCTGATGATTTTCCATAACACATTTGAGGCAATCAGTTGGTTTCTTAATTGTTTTTTTTTTTAACAAACAGAGACAAAGAAGCAGACGAAGAATGCAGTGGCGGTTCTCACCTTAGAGTCTACCCTTTAAATGGAATATTGTCGTGGTTTTGTTAGTGAGGGGGAGCCTAAGGTGGTAGCTTCTGTAGGAAACTGCTAGAAGTCGCTCCCCTTTGTTCAGTGGATTCGGCCGGGCCTAGGGCGGACCTGCTGCTGGCCAAGGCCAAGCCGATTGGTAGCAGAATGTCCCGTGATAACGCCTCTGCGATAACGTATTTAAGAAGGGGAAAACAGAAAAAAAAAGAGAGAGAAGAGAAGATGTGAAGAAGATGAGCAGGGGCAGAGGCGCAGAGGGGGAGGCGCAGGCCTCATGGGCCTTGCAGGCCTCACCCTCTGGCCTCTCGCCAGGCAGCCGACTGGGCCCGACTCGGTCCAGCCCGGCTGCAAGAAGTGGAGAGGAGATGAGAAGTGAATGAGATGTAAAAAAGATCCTGAGAGACATCTACCAGCCTGTTGTGAGGAACGGCTGCAGACACCAAGGTCAGTTCAGAAGGAGGGGGAGGAGTAATGCGGCTCCTGGCCAAGATTCCCCTGCAGCCTGTGGTGACGACCATGGTGGAGCAGGTTGTCCCCCTGCAGCCCATGGAGGTCCACGGAGGAGCAGAGATCCACTTGGAGCCCGTGAAGGACCCCACACCGGGGGAGGTGGATGCCTGAAGGCAGCTGTGGCCCGTGGAGGGCCCGCTGGGACAGCTGTTCTGGAGAGACTGCACCCTGTGGAAGAGATGACCCATGCCGGAGCAGTTCCACAAAGGACTGTGGCCCGTGGGAGGGACCCCACAATGGAGCAGGGGAGGAATGTGAGGAGTTCTTCCCCCGACCATGAAGCAGCGGCGTAAAACAACATATGATGAACTGACTGCAACCCCCATTCCCTCTTTCCCCCTGTGCCGCTCGGGGAGGGAAGGTAGTAGAGATAATGTTAAGCTTGGGAAGAGGGAGGGGTGGATGGAGGTTATCTTGTTCTCTGTCTCATTATCCTGCTGTTTGTAGTAATAAATGAATAGTTTTCCCCAAGTCGAGTCTGTTTTGCCCGTGACGGTAACTTTAAGGATTTCTCCCTGTCCTTATCTCAAACCTCGAGCCGTTTTTCCTTATATTTTCTCTCCCTGTTCTCTCAGAAGGTGGGGGGAGTGAGAGAGAGACTGCGTAGTCTGGTCCGATCGGGGCTGAACTACGACAGGTTCAATAGGTTCAATATTCTCCTCAGTCAGGATAATATACCTAAACCTTTTACCTTCCAAGAACATACTCTCATCCCTTCTGTAATTTAGAGTGAAGATTTCCATCCCTGTTGTAAAACACTGTCTACAGTGAGTAAACAAATAGGAATATGTAGCTTTCTGAGGTCTATCTATCTCAGTACCAAGTGAAAAAACATGGTTTACACATAAAAAAAAAAAATCCAAATACATCTACTTATACATTTATAAACACACTTTATACATCTATGCTGTTTCTTCGTGCAAAGTATAATTACAACTAATCTGGCAAAACAGGTGTCTTCACTTTCAGCACATAGTGAAACACATGACATATAACGTGTATTCACTGAACAAATAAGGAGAAATTGGTATGCATATGCCTACGTACTCTCTGTGATGAATGAAAGAAATGACATGCATACATGCTTTCAAATCCAGCCAAGTTTCTCTGAGTTGTGTTTTATACTTCCCATTAATTATATAGGAGAAATGGGAAGATCTAGAACTGAAGCAGTCTTTAAGGAGAGACACAAATAAATAATTGAACACTGCATTGCTTTAGATAGCTTCCACATTCTTTTGCCCTAAGATATCTCTTTCAAGCTCCAGGGAATTAATAAATGAGACCACTGATCTGACTATTACACCTGCTTTGAGGGAACCACAAAAAAAAAAGGAAAAGAAAAATATAATGGTGGAAATATTTCATCTTGTAATTTATTCTGCTTTTCTATAGCTTAAGTCTTCATCTTCTCAACTGAAAAAAAAAAACTGTGAAAAACTCAATTAAAAAAATGGATTTAAAAGTAGGTTTACTTATTTGTTTAGTGGATTACATGAAAATACAAAAATCTACTAACAAGCATTCACAGAAAATACCTTATAGCCATAGCTAATTTGTCTTAAATATACATATTTGTTTTCTAGAAAACTTTTTTTTTTCCTAATCTAAGGTATGCTAAATTTGATGAGTTATAAATCATAAAAGTTATAGGAAGAAACAATATGAGAAATTATGAGGCTGCATTCTTGAATTTACTCTATGAGAAATGACACTTCAATCTAAACCTAGTCAAAATTAATGAACTGTGTTGTTTCCAAACTGAGCTCCCACTCAGGGTCCCCCATACCCCTCTGGCTGTGCAGTCCCTGTTCCCCATTAAAACCAGAGCCTGACAAGGAGGCGCGAATGCCTCAACCATTACCCAGTCCTTCAGAGGTTCAAGCCCCTCTCACAGGCTGGGAGATTAAAGTTCAACTTCCTTCTCTTCTAAGAGGAGGTAGGCTAAGGAACAGCAGAGGGGACTGTCTTGTAATTTTGGCATTTATTTCTGATTAACACCCTAATTTAGTAAAAGAGAGTCCCTAGATGTGAAAGTAGAACCTGAAGATTGTCCCTCTCTTCCTCTTTACAATCTTCACAGCCAACAGCTGTCTTCTTGAGTGTTTTCTTCAAACTTATATGCTGAAAATTCATGCCCCTGGCTTCAAATATACTTTGTAATATATATTCCTGCAAAAATGTTTAGACTGCTCTTGCAGTGCCACAATTTTTTTCCCCTAGCCAGGAAAACACAGTGTACCCAAGAAAACACTGTGCAGGAGCTGCTATTACCTTTTCCCTGCCTCATGATAAAAACCACCAAGAATGCCCCTTAAATGCCACAGTGCAATATGGAGCAGACTTAAACATCGTCATTAAGCTTTCAAACTGTCTAGTTCCAGATTTAGCTGGTTTCTTTCTGCCGATTTCATTTAATTACAAATGCTGAAGCTTTCAGCAGCAAAGAATCAGATGTGTTTGGTTATGAGTGATGAAGTGTGCATGAAGTTTTTACCAGCACATTAATCATCAGATATAGAAGGAAGCATGACACTGGTTAAAAATTTGCCGCTTCACTGCCCATGGGAAGTGTAAAGTTTTAGCAGGCAATCAGAGATTGCTTACCTTTATGACAGGCCAAGCACTGAGTAAGATTCGTTGAATTTGCGTTCCCCTTATCAGCACTTTCCTTTGGTTAATAAGAGCAGCTGTCCTTTGACAGTATGAGTGGCAGCAGCGGCAACAACAGCAGTGGCAAAACCAGATTAGGAGTTTTAATTATTCCTTATTGGATGCCTACTAGGTCAGGGGAGCCCAGGTATCTCAGTACATCCTTGTATTTACCTGCCTAGCTCTGCCCGTGTTCACTGTTGTGTGATCCAGCAGAAATGGTTTGATACAGCAGAACAGCAGCACACAGAGCCAATGCACAAAGTGTGGCCCCTCTGTGGTAAGTTTTGAAAATACACCTAGTAAGGGCTGTCTTTCTGTTTTCAAGTATGTACAACTGTAAGTGCCTTTGGGACTCGGGATGCTCATGTGAACTTTCTATTACTTTCACACTAAAAAGCCTCCCTAAATGTCATTCATCTCTGAATGGGAAGTCCCTTTCCTGGCTTCTGTGGGGCTAACTTTCAGACTGGGCCAAATTACTTCTATGCATTAAGCCTGAAAATAACTTGTTGCAAAGCTAGGTGATTGTAAAAGTGTCTCCAGCAGTCCAGGTTTTGTATTTAGGTCTTCTTTCTCCCCTAAATGTGTGAGGAGTGTTTTAACATACCTCAACATTTCCTTTAACTCAGTTAGGGTAGAATAAAAAGCTCTTAAAAGTAAATGTAAACCAGAAAACGTTTGCAAATGTTTATAGTTATCTATACTTAAACTAGATGTGTGAACATCAAACCCACAAGATTTCGCTATGTATCCAGCTCCCAGAGACACCCTCAGGAATCCTGCTGTCCTGCACTCCTGTTGCACATCCTTAATGAGCATCTGTTCCTACTGAAACATATCGGGCTTTATAGACTATTTCTCTAGGTGCTCTCTGGGAGTTATACACACATTCAATTCTTCCCAATTCCCGAATTTATTTACCGCTTTGACTTACTGGGGAGATGATTTAGACAGCCCACCTACACAAAGGAAGGTTGTCCTGCTGCTGCTGTAGAGATGCAAGCACTGATGTGGCAGAACAGTGCTGCTTCCTGCACTTCACTGATCAACTACAATCTCTGCGATTTATGCATAATTCCATTTCCAGTTTTTTGTAAAAATGTCAGAGCAGAAATTTCAATGATTCCATTTACATTTATAAAACTAGATGTATTTTTTTTAGGGTAACTTGGAGATTATCAACTATACTCGTTACTAATATGAAAACGAGATAAATGTGTTTAGCTCATTACATGACCTCACAGGTAAATATCCAACATTTGCATTAAACCTGCTGGGAGGGCAATTGTTTTGGAGTGACTGTCCCCTAAACCTATCTTTGGTAGGTACTGTAGTAACTTGTAAACTGGAAAATTCCAGTAGTGCCAGCATCTAGTTAAGTAAGAAACACTGGAATAACCTCAATATGGCAGCAGGAATTTGACAGAAACTCTGAACTGCAGAAATCCAGACTGGGGTTTTGCAAGATGCAAGCCTCAAATGCAGTGGGAAGCATATCTTAGCACTCCAAAAACTCTGAAACAAATAAGACATATATAAGAAACCATGTAGATTTTCAGTTTGTTTCTTGGCACCTGCATTTGTAACTTGGATACTGCAGATGCAGAAACTACCTCTCAAGAGATTGCTATTTCTTTTTTATGTGGGAAGACTAAATGGGAGAGTACAGAAATCACCAGTCATGGCTATAATCTGCACCAGCTCTTTTTTTTTTTTTTTTGATAGGCTTACTATTAAAGAAAAATCACATTTCAGTTTCAAAGGTTCATCATGTTTGAGTTTGTTCATAAAACATCAGACTAAGTCTGCACAGAAAAATATTAAGAGAAAACATGGAAACTAAAGTAAATAACAACAATAATCTTATATATCTTTACACAAACTAACTGATGACTTAAAAGACATCATTCACATACTGTATTAAAAGATATCCAATACTACTCTTGATTATTAAACTTCAATGGATTTGCGATGGGATTTGAGGGATCGTTACTGATTTGCTTATTTGGATAAAGATACTTTTTTTTTCCTGCAAGAAAATATGCTAAAGTATGACTATTAAGCAATTTCAGTACAAATAACATTCATATTCTATCCAAGTAATCATCTGATGAATAATATAATCTAAGAAAATTTACAATAATACAAAATAAATACGGTATGTGTAATGACGTTGAAATTGAAGCTACCCAGCAGAAAGCATTTACTTTTTTTCTAACATTAGCATTAACATAAAACCCAACTGAGATCTCTTCTAGCCTCTCCCTGCAGGACCAGCTATTCCTCCTTTAAAGTGAACTTTCAGGATAATAAAGCAATGGCATGATGAATATTCTAAAAGGTCAATACTAATTAACTGCATTAATGTATTTTACATAGAAACAGCTGTTTGAAGACACTTTTTTTTTTTTCACATGTACCACCAAAAGCTCCTTCAGCAAGATTCCGGTGAGAAATAACTCAAAAGCAGGCAGTTAGAGTACAGGGCTTTCCGAACACCACAGTACATTTGATGTGCATGTGTATATGTGTACGCGCGTGTGTGTGTGTGTGTATACACGTAAACATGTTACAATATTTTGCTCAGATCATTAGTTTAACAGTGTCAACATTGGCAAAGAAAACAAATCATATCCCCCTACAGACAATGCCAGCATTGAAAGAAATCAAACATCCGCCCAGATGCTGTGAAGTTAGCTCCTGTGCTGGCTGAACTCCCAACTTGCAAACTTCATCTAAACACTTTGTATGAGTTCAGCTACAAAGAAGCTGTTACTACAAATGATCTATCATGCTGTCAATTTCTCTCTTAAAAAGATGGGACTTTCCACTTCAAAACGGTCTGGCTGTCTGTAAAAAATGAAAATCAGTTCCTGGGCTTGTATTTGTGCTTGCATTGTGGGTTATGCACTGCAACAGGGGGTTCAGTAGAACAAAGCGCTTTTTTGCTGAGTTTTTGGGAGTTTTTACTACAAACTCGTTCTAGCTCATTCTTGTGGTGCGCATGAGATTTGCAGAAACACATCTGGTTAAATTTCATCAAAAATCTTTCACTTCCTACACTACAGCACTGTTTCCATAATGTTAATGAAAACATTGAAAGGTGGGATGGATAAGAACATCTGCTTCAAAATACTACTTTCCATCCTAAATAAAATGCTAATATACATGCACTTGTTGTCAAGACACTATATTCTGTCATTCTTCACCTTTACCTGTCTCAAGGCCCTTAAAAGATGCAAGAAGCTATGAACTTTTCTGTTAATATGAGTCTTACACACCTCCATCCATGCACCCTTCACAACTCATTCCAAAACTCACTACTACTTGAAAACAAAGGAAGAAATGGTTTGAAATAGCTTCAAAAGCACTAAGTTTGGGCCCCACCTTCTTTTGCAGCTAATCAGATGAGTTAATAGTTTTTGCTTTGCTTCATCCCAGCTACAAAAGATTCTCAGACAAATTCCTCCATCATTATTTTGTCCTTCCAAGTGACAAGAGACTGGTTAATAGCACCAAAAGTCTATCCATACATTAAAACTTAATGAACATATTGTTTGATTCCTGAAGAAGCAAGTGTAATTTACCTTACTTCTCTTATGGTAAATTTTTTAGAGTGGCTTTGACTATTATTTATACACACAACCCTGAAAGAAACAGCCGTTTGAAAGCTGAGAGCCCAGAAAAGGTCTACCAAAATGATGCTGGGACTGGAGCATCTCTCCTGTAAGGAAAAGCTGAGAGCTGGGACTGTATGGTCTGAAGAAGAGAAGGCCCAGGAGGGTTCTCATCAATATGCACGTATCTATGAAGGGAGGTTGCAAAGAAGAAAAAGCCAGGCTCTTCTCACTGGTGCCCAGGGATAGGATCAGAGGCAATGGGCACAACCTGAAACTCAGGAGGTTCCCTCTGAACATCAGGAAACACCTTTTCACTGTGAGGGTGATCGAGCACCAGCACACGTTGCCCAGAGATTGTTGTGGAGTCTCCATTCTCAAAGATATTCAAAATCCAACTGGAAAGAGACATGAACAACCTGCTGTAGCTGACTCTGGTTTGAGAAGTGAGGTTGGACTAGAAAATCTCCAGAGGCTCCTTCCAATCTCCAATATTCTGTGATTTCCCAAAGAATCTACTGTGATTCATGTGAACTTTGGTCATTTCTCTCTTCCTCCATTCCCATTATCTTGCTAATGGGTGTGAATTTTCCTTCTTCAGCAGAATAAGGCATGTCCTGGCTCAGGAAATAATTTTGATTGATAATCCTTATTTGCAGCAACGTAACTTGGGCCTCACAGTCTCAGCTGTAGGGTAGTCGCTGTCGTGAGTTTATGACAAGTTTTATAGTATTTAATGTTTTCCTTAGACCCGCAGACACCTGCAGTCAGATGACTCCATAATCACTACAGCTTTCCTTGAAAAAAAGATCAGTCAACCCAAATGCACACAAAAACTGATAGTGTCTTAAATGCCTAAAAATGAAAATTGGTCCACCTTTCAAAAATGTCTTACTGGTTGCCTGGTATTCTGATTTTGGAGACAGCAGCCAAGTGCGCAGTTTCACCAACACTGGGTCACTGCAGCTGTAAACTCTTCTAGTGAGACCTTCAATACTCCAAAATATATTCTTCTGCACATAAAGTGCACCTAACTTCCATCTGCAAATAAATGTATTTACAGTAGTCTTCAAGCCTTTTAGCACGAGTTCCTTTTCCTTAGCTGGAAAATCTTTTCCTCACTTTGCTATCCTAAGGGTGACTACAGTGGTTACAAGTCTAGAGATACGGTAGTTCAAAGGTTAGAACAAGCTTAGCATGCTGGGCATTTGGAGGCTGCTTTTATTTCCTTAGCATTTGCATGTAACTAGTCAGTTTAAGGGGTACTTTTAGAGAAGGAAAACAAATTGACGCAAACAGTCAATATTAATTCTTGCTATACCATGAGGATATATACACTAAGGAAGAATGGATTTCCCTTCTGCAGTCCCATGCCTTTTTCAGATTACTAGAGGAAGAGTCATCTAAAAAACTGCTTACAAAATGGAAGGAATGAACTATTCTTTCAATCAAAGTAACAAATATTTTTTTTCCTAAAATATTGCTTTTTCTCCCCAGATGTGAATTTTTTATACTTCTTCAGTTTGCTTCTGGCAATAAATGCAAACAAAACCAAGAAGTTACATTGCTATAGTTTCTTCAGAGACTAAATGAGCTTTCTCTTTAAATGATCACAATAGGGACTTCATATTTTTTCAGACATCTAGTTGGCAAAATAACAATCAACATATTTAACTCATATATAATATTTACCACTGTATTTTAGGTTGACTAGTCAATAAAGCCTCCATTCCATGAAAACTGCAGGAACCATTAAAATGATACAAAAAGGATAGGCATGACATTAAAAAAGGCCTAAAAATCTTTTTTTTTTTTTTTCCTTTGAATGGAGTATATGCCTCTGCATTCTTTAAACAGACAGAACATGAATCACTTTCTAGAAAGCTTCTCTTTATTGGATGAAAGTATAAATAATGCCAGTGCCAAATCTTAAGGCAAAAGGAAAATAAGAGTCACATTCTTCTTCGGAAATAGTACCTTTGTCCTAATGATAAGTATTGAATGTAACATCTAAATGTCAAAGAACACAGAAAGAAGAAGAGAAATAAGATCTAGCATTAACATCTGCGGACAAAAAAAAGACATTTTCATCATTCGTTTGAGCAAAGTTCCTTTACTGTTTTCATAAATTTTTACTTTGCTAGAAGAGATTATTTTTATTTATGTATCACTATAGTGGTCAATATAGTAGAAAAAGGAGAATATAGTAGAAGATGGAGCAAAAATCAACTGTTCAGTGTCAGGGAAAGTAATTGTTCTATAGTTCTTCTTTTCTGTTCTCAGTACAGAATAAAATAAGAAAAGCAGGGAAAACAGAATAAATGCCAACCCAAAATACTGCTGAGTGATTCACCTCAAGAGATAGATCAGAGGCTACTGGCTAAAAAACTTACACTTCAGAGTGTAAATAGCCACATCTAGCTCATTTTTGTGAGCTGATAATGTCCTGAATAATTTTTCTCTTGTATGTATTGACCAGCTTCATTCATTTGACATCTCTTCATCTGTATGCGGTTGTATGGGGTTTAGTGATCTTTTTTTTTCCTAACTAAAATTATAACTCTAAGAACCTTTTGATATCTGTAACTGTCATGTGAAGACACTTGTATGTACAGTATGTATGCATAGTTCTTCTTAGATCTCTTTCTACCCATCCTTCAGCACAGAAAACCCACTTGGTCATTTACTTCTGTGGCTGAGTAAAAAACAGTGCAAAGCCTCAACTTCCATAGGACTCAGACGTTAGGAAGCAGAGTGTCCGCCCCTAAATGGTCTCCTGACATTATAACTGAGATCTGCAAAGTGAGAACATCAAACTCATCCTTTTGGATGAGAAGTTTAGGCTTTGAGGAAAAAGTGCACTTGATTGATAGTACCCTGATTGCTTCAAGTTTGACAGACCACAAAACACCACTCCCATAACCAGACTTTGCACAAAAGCAGCTTAGAATAGTAGTAATGGGAACACTGGTAAAGCTGATGGGGAGATCTGTAAGGACCATTTCAAGGCTGTGCTATTTATTAATCTCTCAAATTCAGAAGTGTTAAATTCAACTACAATTTTAAAAATAAGAATAGAAAATACAATATTTCTTGATAGCAGAATGTTCAACCTCATGGACTTCTCTCATATTATAAAGTCAACAAAGACTACAAAAATCTTTAAAAGCTGCAACTGTGTTATTCATGTTTTCAGGTATATTTCTACAGGAAACCAAATTGAGATTTTTAAATGAACCGTTAAAGTACAATATCAACTGTAAAAATAACTTTTAAATAAAATCAAATTAGCATTGTTTAAGGCTGAGGTGATTCTTACTCATATTTCATCAGAAGACATTGTCTTAAAACTATCTGTTAAACAATCTTTCCTACTGTTTTTCAGAATCTGTCTGGTATAGTGACTCCAATGTCAGTATTTGTGATAGGTAACAGATTTTCTATGAATATTATTACAGAATTGTTTGGTTCCTAATCTATCTGAATGACATTAAAAACACTTGCTGAATGTAACAGACACAATAATCATGGTCTTTGGCCTGAATGTAAACCCCAAAACCTTGAAAATGTGCCGAAAACATTCAGATAAAAGACTAAAAAGTAAACAAAAAAAAAAAACCCTTTTAAGATAAAAATAACTCCATACTTAAGTTACCTAGGGTAATAAAGCCAAGGAAATGTAGTATTTGGATGTTTTTTCCTCCTTGGTGCATTCAACAGGGTTTGAGTTTTGCTACAAACAATAAATAATATTTTATAATACCTAGTAGTACTGTATGTATTTTTTTTTTAGAATCTGTCCTTATGCCTCGATAGAAAGGAAAATTCAGTGGCTTGATGTAAATTCTAGACACACTGATGTCACTGACAATTTTGTGTTGCTTCAACTCTAGCAATTACTTTTATTTTGGAAAATTAAAGATACAATGTCACTTAACTGATGATTTTGAGAAATTAATAAATAAATAAAAATATTTAATGAATGAACAGTTATCAGAGTTTACAGGCCATATAATCTCTAATTTTAACCAAGGACACAGCAAATCTGAAAATTTAGAAGTCTGTGTTAGCACACCCAGCAAATGGAAAAACAGAAAATACTGTACCATCCTTAAGCATGCTACAGGCATTTTACCACTTGTTATCTCACCATGAATTTTTATTTTAAAAAACTGTATTTCTGAGGTATAGTGGATGACATTTGCTGCTTATTATTACTAGGTCATATTTATGTGCCCTCCAGACACGGCATGTTTACCTATTCCCTGTATTTGTAAATCGCCCCAACTGAAATCAAGAATGAGGCTGCATTTGTCCAGTTGCAATATTCCACTCCTCTAGCAAAATGAGGATGTCTTGAGAGATAGTAGTAATTTTATGATGCTGCTCACATCTTTCATTTCTAGCAGCTATCTAATCAGGTCTTCAGAGTGAAGTCTCATGAGTGGCAGGCTTGAGAACTTCTCCAGGCTCAGGTGAGTAGACAAATATCCTCAATAAGAAAAGATGTGAAGAAGCTGAGCAGGGGCAGAGGCGCAGAGAGAGAGGTGCAGGCCTCATGGGCCTTGCAGGCCTCACCCTCTGGCCTCTTGCCAGGCGGCTGACTGGGCCCGACTCGGCCCAGCCCTGCTGCAAGAAGTGGAGAGGAGATGAGATGGATGATGTGAAGAGATTCTGAGAGGCGTCTGCCAGCCTGTTGTGAAGAACTTTTCTTGTGAGAGAAACAGCTGCAGACGCCAAGGTCAGTTCAGAAGGAGGGGGAGGAGTAATGCGGCTCCTGGCCAAGATTCCCCTGCAGCCTGTGGTGATGACCATGGTGGAGCGGGTTGTCCCCCTGCAGCCAATGGAGGTCCATGGAGGAGCAGAGATCCGCTTGGAGCCCATGAAGGACCCCACACCTGGGGAGGTGGATGCCTGAAGGAAGCTGTGGCCCGTGGAGGGCCCGCTGGGGCAGCCGTTCTGGAGAGACTGCACCCTGTGGAAGAGATGACCCACGCCGGAGCAGTTTCAGGAAGGACTGTGGCCCATGGGTGGGACCCCACAACACAGCAGGGGAAGAATGTGAGGAGTTCTTCCCCCGACCATGAAGCAGCGGCGTTAAACAACACATGATGAACTGACTGCAATCCCCATTCCCTCTTCCCCCCTGTGCTGCTTGGGGTGGGGGGAAGGTAGTAGAGATAATGTTAAGCTTGGGAAGAGGGAGGGGTGGAGGGAGGTTATCTTGTTCTCTGTCTCATTATCCTGCTGTTTGTAGTAACAAATGAATAGTTTTCCCCAAGTCAAGTCTGTTTTGCCCGTGACGGTAACTTTAAGGATTTTCTCCCCGTCCTTATCTCAAACCTCGAGCCGTTTTTCCTTGTATTATCTCCCCCTATTCTCTCGGAGGGTGGGGGGAGTGAGAGAGAGACTGCGTAGTGTGGTCCGGATCAGGGCTGAACTACGACAGACACATAGAATTACCATTTAACAAGACAGATTTTCTTTAAATAAACTTTTTATATTACAGTCTAGAATAAAAAGCGAGAAAAAAAGAAAAAACCAAAAATAAAAAGATAGACCATTTTGGAGAGCTGATAATGGGAATATCTCTGTTTTTTAACTTTCAAGGCAAGGAAAGGTAATTAAATAAATAACCTCTGACTGATTTAGGAAAAAAAAAATGTAAAATCAGTTTGCCTAATATTATGCAGAGTACACAGCTGCTGTGGACCCATATGTTTTATTATACTTCTGTAGTGACTCTAACATGTCAGTAGCCTTGAGGTGCTAGACTACATAAGTGAGCAGTAGACATCTCCTTACATAAATGAGATGGGAAAAAAATAAAGCAGCAATAAACATGAGTTCATTTGATTAACACCATGGCCAGAAGGCGTTAGGGACAAACACACACACGATGAAGTTCTGAAGCAGCTCTCTATATTTAAGAGTTCGTACAATATTTATGACATTTACTGTAAGGAAGAAAAATATTCTTAGAATATTTAATAATTTACATTCACGTAATTCACAGAGTTTAAATATTACTTCTATGTCTTTTCCTTATCAATATATGTTTGAACTTTTTTTTTTATATGACCTTTGCTGGCCCATTTTTTTGGAACTAAGGAGAAATGACTTACTACATAAAGGTGCCTGATTTCCCTAAATAGGCAAAAAAAAAGAGACAGGAACTGGATATTCTGCATCAGTTTTCAATGTCCTTTGGAGCTCCTTTATATTTCTGTTAATGACTGGAGGAATCCAAATTCCTTCAAAATCATGATGTTGAGGCTACATATCTCTGTCTCTCAGATGCTACACTTAGCAGAAAAATAGAAACAATACTACTGGTCATGTTTAAAACTGATGTGCATCAGGATGAAATAATCTAAACCAGTTAGAACCACCATAGGCCTAAATTAGGCAACCTGAATGAACCCAGCTGCAACAAGAAACCCCAGTTCTTTTCAAAGCAGTTGTATCTATTCAATATTTCTGTAGTTTAGCTGCCATACAATTTTCTTAGTTTTTCCAAGCATGATGTAACTGTATGCCCTTTCCTTAGCTGCTTGAGTTCTTACATTGTGCATATCACTGTGTATTATATAAAAAAGCCATACAAACAATACAGAAAAAAACAATATAAAACTGCATCTCTGACTGCGGCAGAAAGCCTGACCACAAATCTGCTTCTGGTGAAGACTAATGAAATGTGTGTCAAATTAATGCCATCTTGGGTGCAATTCAGCTCCAGCTTACAAACCCTAGTGCTTGACTCATCTACCTAAACACAGGTGTGAAGTGCCATTTGAGAGACCCTGGAGTACCTGAGTCAGCCACAGATATAACAGAGGTGCGACGTGAACACCAAGATTTTCTGGACTGGCAGCTGGAGGCCAGCTGTAATGCCCCAGGAAATCAAAATGGCATTAGACTACTGTCTGCTCACATGAGTCACTGATCAACATACTCAGAGGAGACTGGACATCTATCCAGTTTACCCCAAAGTAGACAGCTCCACACAGGTAGCTGTAATCTGTCTCTGAATCCCATTTCTAATACAGGAAAATAACATGCTTGAAAAGAAATCTAGAATACTTTGTGGGTGTTACTTTTTTTCTGCTTTGATATGAACACAGTGCTGCTCAATGATACATATTCTATCAATGCAGTATGCACAAATAATACTTTGGTAGAACTTACATAGATAATCCTATATAATCTGCTAAAGTTTAGATAGATACATGACACATATCATGGATATATCAACACCAAGGCAAATAATAACAACAGTAGGTCTATGACGGTAGTTTGACATGGATATTGGTTTCAACTAATAGTATTAGTCTGACTTGGAAAGACAACTCTGTTGAGACTGATACAGGCCTTATAGCTGAGACTCATCTCCACTTATGTACCTGGAAAATATGTTTTTCATATTGATCTCTACTGCTGATATCAATTACTATTACAATATTTGAAAATAAAAAAGCAACTTAAGGTTCGTACCCATGTGATGAACACTTCTAACATGTTAACCCTGAAAAAACCCACAACTGACATACAATTTTCTACTGTTATCTAAACAAACTTGGGTCATCATCAAAACAAGGACAATGTGATACATAATTTCATAGCACTTATGTCACTATTTAACTTATATAATTGCATTGGGATTTGGCTGGGATAGAGTTAATTTTCTTCATAGTAGCTTGTATGGGGCTATGATTTGGATTTGTGACCAAAACAGTGCTGATAGCACACCCATGTTTTAGCTATTGCTAAGCAGTGCTTGCACAGAATCAAAGCCTTTCACGTTCCTCACACTACCCTGCAAGCAAGCAGGCTGGGGGGTGCACGAGAAGCTGGGAGGGGACACAGCTGGGACAGATGACTCCAACTGATCAAAGGGGTATTCCATATCATATAATGCCATGCTCAGCATAAAAAGCTGGGGGAAGAAGAAGAAAGGAGGGGGGATGGGGTTCAGAGTGATGGTGTTTGTCTTCCAAGTAATCGTTATGCATGATGGAGCCCTGCTTTCCTGGAGATGGCTGAACATCTGCCTGCTGATGGGGAGCAGTGAATGAATTCCTTGCTTTGCTTTGCTTGTGCACACAGCTTTTGCTTTACCTGTTAAACTGTCTTTATCTCAACTCACAAATTTTTGCACCTTTACCCTTCCGATTGTCTCCCCCATCCCACTGTAGGGGAGTGAGCAAGGGGTTCCGTGGGGCTCAGCTGCCTTCCAGGGTCAAAGCACAATAGTAACACATTCATCTTATTTTTACAGAGAGAGAATTAAATTTGGAACCAATTTTATGTTGCATTTATTTATTAGTTGTGTCAGAAGTAAAGTTCATTCTAAATATTTTAAAAAATCGGAAAAAAAAACGCACTTTAAAAAGATGTACGTAACAAAATGGGTTTATGTTTCCTATCTGTCACAGAAAAAAAGTACTTAGTTCTTAATTACTGCTTATTTTCAGTTTAGATCTGGGACTGTCTGATATTTTGGGATAATATTTTGGCTCTAACGAAGACAAAGGCAAGAAATGTCTGTCAATTTCCAGCGTGCACAAGTTTTACTTATGAGGTTTCCTTTTTGAAAAACAAACCTCAGACATTTCTAACCCTGGCATGTTGTGAGATATTTACCACAGTATTCAAACTATCTTACACACATACACACATTATACTTATACATGTACATTTTATAGATGCGCATATGTATATATTTTACAGATATTAAAATATGGATATATTTTATACAAATATATAAGTATTTAACTTGCCTTTCCATTAGCCATTTTATCTAAGTGAAAGAAACTTGAATTATTGGTTTCAGCAGACTGAGGAAAGCAAAAATTTTAGAAATATTCTTGACCATTGTCATAAAAAGTTCTATGAAAAATTATTTGATGTTATGTTATAGCAGGTGCATGTAATTTCATCTGACATATGAATCACTGAGGCATAAAAATATTGAAGGTATTTTCAAAGAACTTATTGCATTGGCAGTTCTGTAACAATACTACAAGGCAAGAGGTCGTCTTTGTGAAGTAATATCAATAGCTGAGGTGGCATTTTTGTGTCAAGGCATTTTAATACAATTATGTTTGCAGAGCTCCTGCAGTTTCTGTGAAATCAGAGTGTATAGATTAGAGCACTTCCTCGTCTCTAGTTGTCATGCTTATATTTTACCTGATTGGTCAACTGTGAGAACAAAACATTTCAGCTTCCATTTAATGAGTCTTACTTCTAGGTAAGCATGTGTGTGTGTGTGTGTGTGTGTTTTTCTTACATATTTTAAAAGTGGGCGAGATTGTTGTATAAAGATTGAATACTGATATCACATTGGATTTTTGTTGTTTTTTTTTTTTCTGATGAACAACCTGTACTTTCAGAATGTGATCCACCAATCTATCATAAGGTGAAAGGAAACCTAGGCTTTTCAAGGCATTTTTATTCTTCTCAAGGATTTGCTTGCTATATATCTAGTTACACTATCACTTGATGACTTACAAAAGGAATATGATAATCAGTGTTACATATTTAGTGATCTCAAATATGTTGCACATTTCTTTGTCATGTATTTAGATTACAGCTGGTAATACAGCCACAGTTAGAATTTGTCATGAACCTAGTCAAATTCTATCAAGAGTCTTGACTTTTTGCTAAGCTTTTTTTTAAACTGCCAAATGTAGGCAATGCTGATAATAGTTAATCCACAGTGACAGATACTACATTCTACTTTCATCCTCCAAAATAAAATACAAGTCTGATTATGTTAGCAGCACAGATGTAAAGGTGTTGAACATCTGGATTCGGACACTGACCATTAGGCTAGCACAAAATGGAAATGGTGATTCAGAGTCTGGGTCCGCATCAGAATTAATGGAAGTCCATAACTGGATGACTCAAAACCTTGTATGAGGTCATCAGCTGAATTATCTGTCTTACCTAGAACATTGCACCTAGGCAAAAATGATAAAATGTGTTATTACTTTTTAAAGATATATGCTAGAGGGAAAAATATCCCAAGTTTTCTGAAACCAATACAAGATGTATGAAAACTATGAAACAAAGTTAATGAACAATTAAGCCCTGATAATAGGAAGTTGCAAATCATCTCAGGTCTTTTGAACTCTCTTGGTTATACATAATGGTAAATATTCTGTAACCTCCTTCAATATTCACAGATATGGCTTCATTAAATAAGTAAACAATACTGAGTTTATAGAACAGACTTGTGTTATCATGAATACATTTAGCCTTTCTCTTTATAAAGTCAGTTTCTTATAGAACTCCTTTTGTCACTAAGTCACTCCTTCCATTAGGGATGTTTTTGCCCTTCTATTGTAAATTTTATGACTGAAAGAAGTTAGAAAAAAAACACAAAAAATTACAGAATATGAATTTTAAGATCTTTTTTAATACCTCTTTATCTTAGAAATACCAAAACTTCTTTAATATATCAAATTGTGAGCACAATAGTACATTATACAGTTATTATGATTTAATGTCCATTTTTCTGGAAATATACTTCAAGATCTTGTTTGTCTTTTTCAGTTTACGATCATGAGCAGAGAATGTTTGAAAAGCTTTTATCATAAGCCTTTTTCCACTGCAATACGTGTCGTAGTGTGTTTTTTTCCAAAAACAATCACTATTATTCAAGTAGATGACTCCTAATTTCATTATCTTGCAATTTATGTATTAAACAGACTATGTCATTTTCTATAATTATAGCAAATTTGTTTTTAGTCTTCATCTGGTTTTGCTATAATTCCATTTTCAGATTAATGGTTTGGTGTTACACAAATCTCTGATGCTTTCCTAATTAAAACCTTTTCAGGTAAAATACACTTCATTACACTTACAGCAAACATGCTAATCCATCAGAATTACCTGACAGTCCAGTGTTCCTGGATGACTGACAATTTGTTCAGAGTATTTTTTAAGTATTAATATGGGTCATTACAACTGAGGTTAACAAAGACTGTTTAAAAATACAATATGCAGTAATTTAATTGGTACAATATGACCTGAAATAGTTTTTAGGGGTTACTCCTATAGTTGTTTTGATGGAAAAAAAAGTTTGCAGCTGGGCAACTGATGTACACTAATCACTGATAAAAGGTACGGCAGTTGAGTTGGCTGAACTGACAACAAAAAGGTTTATTTTTAAGCACAGCTACTACTAATTCTCTTTTTCAGAGAAAGGAATGCTATTGCTGTTGGTAAGACATGGCACTACTTTCCAGTTATTTATGTCAGTGGTCCAAGTTTCTCTCTTTAAGTAGGGTGCAGCCTAGAGAGAGAGAGAAAAGAGTCAGGCGGCTACCTGGCCCCGGGGAACTCAAAGCTTTTCTAATCCGCATGGCTACCATCCTTCAGGGAAAATGTGTTTTGTTTTTTTTTTCTGGGGATTACTGGAGAACCAAATATTCGCCTACATATTGCACCCTGCTCCAGTTAATGACAGGAATCAGTAAGAGATACTCCTTCATAATGCCCAACTCTCTCTGACCTCCCTATGGGACCACAGGCATCGCCAGGGCTCTGGGGGTCCTGCCAGGACAGCACCACCATCAGCGTATGGGGACAGGCTGGTATGCTGGCTGCTGTAGTATGTGTTTGTAAACTTACCCAGCAAACACGACTTAAAGGTATGAATATCAGAGAAGCAGTTTACAACTTCTTTTCTGAGGCAGAGAAAAAGCTGGCAACCGAATGATAAAAAGCTCTTCACTGAGTGAAGCCTATGAGGCAAGCAGCACCGAATGCAAGGTAAAAGCACGTCATCCAACACGTTGCATATTCAGGAATGCAATTTTTAAGGTATCTCTGACTTTTTCCTTTAAAATTTCTCTAATATGTACCAATATTTAAAAATCCATGGGTTAATTTAATGACATTAACAGTTTGAGCTTGGGAGGCACTATATAGGCTTTCTTGCCACTGGTAATCTGCTCTGGCTATTACTGACCTCTCTGCTGGCACCAACTGGAACAGTCATCCATGAAAGCACACCACATAATCTAACAACTGCTCAGAATAGTCAGGGATGCCCACAGAACAGTTGCAACCTCATTTATTCCAGAAAAGAAAGAAAGGAGCACAATATGCAAGCAGCAGGGTATTTTTTTCTCCCATTAAAATATATATTGCTCTCAGAGTCTGAATAATAATTTATCATTTTCTTTGTATTTTGGATTTGTTAATAACAAGTTTAAAAGAGAATAATGGAGATAAATATCTTTAATTTTCTACTTCATTTTGCCTTCAGAATACTCAGGCAACCTGCACCTTTCTTCTATTTACTACTAATTTCTGCCATGTGATAAATTTAATATAAAACTTGAGCAAGGGATCCATTTAAACAATTAGAAAGGCCACAGAAACTTACAAAGTAGAAATTTTAAAACAGCACACACACAATCTTTGAACAGTAAAATTGCCTCCAGATTCACTGGCCTAACCCTGAGACTCACTAAAACCCAATCAACTGCACTTCCCAATTAGAAACAAACTTTCATCTGAATTCACTGTCTAATCCAAGAGTGGACTGAAACCACTGCCAGCAACATGTACTTGCATTGGCTAACTCATTCCTTGTATCCCTCAACTGAAATTTGTCCATCTGGTCGTTCTTATCTTCTGCATATTTTGGGGACCTTCTTTTTCTATCTGTGTTTTTACAGCACTGATTAAATTTAGATCATGCTATTAAACACTATGAAAATACAGTTTACAAATTTACTATATTAAATAGCCTTAGACAACAAGATCAAGTTTCTCAATAGGTTTTTCAGGAAGAAAAAAAAGGTTTCTTGGACTTCTGTGAATAACAATTTCCAAAAAACCCCCAATTTTGAACAAACATTTGAACAAACGTGTGCTAAATGAGCAAAGCATCCTAACTACCTTAAAACACTAAATGAGTAGCAATTTCACCTAAAATATCCAAACTGCCAGGATTTAAGAACAGAAATGACTACTCCAAAGCAAAGGTGGGAGGGAAAGGGTGAAGCTTACACTTCAATGTATTGGCACCATGAGATCTTTTGGATTCCAACAGAGACCTTCCTCCTTCCGAGCCTTCATAAGGTGGTGGGGGGGTCATCCCAGTTTGGGAAGACATGAACAGAGGGTTTAACGTGATGTGAGAACAAGTGGACATTTCATATACACTAACTCCTGTGTCTTTTTCAGGCAGGCACTTTCCAAATTCATCTGCATTGCAGTGCTGGAAGGAAGATGGAGAACCTGCGTCTGAATATGAGGGGTTTTATTTGACCTTACTAAAGCTGATAATTTATGATATCAGCCTCTGGTATATGAAATTATTACCTAGCCTTTCCTCTTCTGATGTCAGAGAAAAACTATCCGGATGGATTTTAAATTACATTACTCAAAATAAAGTAAAATGGAAACATAAAAACAACCTTAGATAAATTGCTTCAATGGCCAGCTAAACTTGACAGCATAGGAAGTAGTGTGCAGCCAGTTTTGATTCTTTGTCTCACTGCCTCAGAGCATCTTTCTTGCATGCTCGATCTTCTAATTTTCAAATCCACATTTTTAATATTTACAGAAAAACAACATTAAAAAAAGTACAACTTCTAGAAAAGTGCTGAGGACTGGAACTGGCTTAAAAGGATTGGAAGCATTGCTTGTAAAGAGCTTTCCTGACCTATACGTATAACTGTATTCTCAGAAGTCAGTTTTTCTTTTTTTAAAAAAAAATTTTTCCTAATAAATATGTGCTATTGTATTTAAATTGCCCAATAATCTCTTGCCCTTTATACATCTATGTTTTTCTTTTAAATACACAAATAAATTACTACTTTAAAAGCACCATAATTTATCATTTTGGTAAGGCTTCAGTAAAATTGTATTAACTTATCTGAACATCTACATTACCTAAAGTGAGCTATAACTATATCCTCTAAATATTAAAAGCAAAGCAAAGCAGCTCATTTATAAGGCACTAAATTAAAGTTAGTTCCAGTCCTTCTCAGTTCACGTTTTTCAAAGCATGTACTCCCCCTGACAGTCTACTTGGTGTTTACTGTTATGCTCCGGAAACTGCACGTATACTTCTGCTTTACTTTCCCCCAGATCCATGGTTAATTGTATCTATTCATCTTCTTGTCTGTCGCCATCATCTTCTGGCTCCTGCTTTCTAGTGAAGCAGCTTTCTCGGAAATTTTCATTGCATGAAATGTGTTCTTAGAATTATAATCTGGAAGCTTCTTTTTCTCTTTTTCCTTCATTTTTTTTCCACAGCTCCCATGACTACCATATTTGAACAGGCTTTCCAAAAGCAAGACCATATATTTTCATTGTGGACATATGAAATGTCAACTGCTATCACAATTTGTTGAAAATGTTTGTACTGTGACTGTATTGATTACTTTACACTCTACATCGTGATTTCTTTAACTCTCAAGAGTATTTCAAAGTTCTTTATGTAGGATGACTGTTATGATTATTTAATTGCTGCAGTGGCCAACTGCAGCTACAAAAACATATCTAGATGCATGACTAGTATAGAAATCTTTGAAGAAAATTATTTCACTAATCTTCCTGATGTGAGCTCTGTCACATTAAAAAACAAGCAAACAAACAAATTAACTGTTCGTGTTCTCTGCTGAAAAAAAATTTTACAAAAGTCTTCAATAAGAAACTTGAATTTTAGGTGTGCTGTGCACTCACAAAATTCGCACAGTGTTATGGAAAATTATAATTACTCAAGATATTTGAAAATCCATGGATATAAGGTACTTTGCTTAATATTTTAATCAATACTGAACATTATGTAAAACTACAAACACTATTTAAATCACCAGCTACCACACTGAATGTATATAAAGCATAAGTTTGTTAGTAAATATTGTGAGTTAAGGGATGTCCTGTACTTCTCACATTGTAATTAAAACACTTGATTTAAAAATAAAAGATATATGAAGACATCTTTTATTGAAATGCAATAGGAAGAAGAAGATTGCTACTTGTTCCACGTTCTGTAAAGTTCCTGTCCCTTTCACTCTCTTCTCCTTAACACTTGCTTTCTATCTCATGAGAAAGTAGATTTTCACTAATGTTGTCCAAAATGCTTATGAGAGTTGCTGCTGGCCAACTGTTGTTTTCCCAGTTTCTGCTCCTTGCTTAACTCCCCACAGAGATGTGTTTTGACTAATTTAAGCACCCCTCCATTCCCAGTGAAAATTGAGTAACACAGTTTCAGGAGTCTGTAGCCTTTTTAGTGTAGCTGTCAGGCTTGCCCTTTTTCCTAAATAATAATGACAGTATCCTCTTCTTGATGATGTAGGTAAGTAACTTCCTCTTAAAGCCAGCAAAAAACGAACACAGATAACACAGGGCACTTCCACACAGAGAACGAAAAAGACACAGGAGGAAATCTTGGCTCTGTTGAGCACAATAACAATGTAAACCACTCTATTTAGTCCTATAACCTGTTTCTAATAATGGCCAAAATCAAAGCATATGAATAAGGTAAGCATATAGGGAGACACTTTATAACACTCAGTTGGTCCTCTGTTTCTGCAGTACACAGATTTCCTGAGTCGAGGATGACACCTCTTCATTTAGGAAATCTTGATGGCATTTATTTCATTAACTTTTGAGATTGCCCCTTGGACTCCTGTACAGTTTTAGAATGCACAATGGCCTATGGCAAACAGTTTTACAGGTTACAATGGACTGCACAGAGAATCACATCTTTTATATATGTATACTGATTATTTACTTGGATTTTTTATATTGTTTTTATTTGAATTTTTTAATAATTATTTTTTTTTTAATCTTAAAGTTCCACTGAGGCCACTATTGCCGGTGAAGTCAATGGGCTCTCCCTTCCCCTAGTCCTGGAGGAAGGATGCTCAGAATCCTCCCAAGAACTGGACGTAAGCTCCACAACGGCTGAGGGACAGGAATGTTTCAAGAAGACTGTGTTCAGCTCTGCCAGAAACTTCTGATGTGGGAAAGGAGGAACAGAAGCCAAAGGCTTAACTTCATTAGCCAGCTGACACAAAAATTACAGGTCTGTTTTGTCTTCATGAAGAATTTACATCAGGTTAACTCAAGTGAATGCCCTGTCTGCAGCTAGACAGGCTGTCAGGTGCACCCTGCCCTGTGCCACAAAATACTGTGCCGCACGCTCACCGGCTCGCTGTGTCCCACGGGGAAGCACATGCACTCGGCAAGGCACCAGCCCCTCCATTTACTGGGTCACATCCTGGCTCCCTCGCTGCCCACACCGCACAAACTCCTGAAGAAAATCAGGGTACATTTGGAGGCACTGAATACTTTGCTCTTGCACAGCTGGAGTGCAAGGATGTTGCCTATCAAGGAACCAAGACTTTGGGCTCACTGATTAAGCGCAGACATGGTCTTTTTTGCTTTCTTTCTTCTAATTTCTTGAAGACGAACCCACTGAAGACCACATACCCTGTGGTCATCTTGCAGGCATTTACCGATGCAAAATCATTTATGTGAAACAGTTTAGGTATAATCAGTGTTTAAAGGTCCCAGACTACCCAAAATCACTCATAGGACATACAAATTATATTGAAGAAGCTTTTCAGAGGAAACTGAGCATATTACCATGATGTAAGAAAATGATCAAAACACTGATTACATATTCTAATGCATTTTATTTTTACTGGGCTTTAAAAAGTAAATTTATTTCTATTATCTTTGTTCGATAAATCCCAAATCCATTTTACAGACAAAAAGATTGGGTCATGGCAAGATTCAGTAATGGAAATAAGATTTGATGTCAAAGTTCTTATGTTAATTCTCACAGTTATCGGACTGCTAAAATAAAAATCAAAAGAGAAAAAGTACTGGCAAGTGAAAAATGAGAAATAGTTCTTCCTTCTAGTTAAGGGAAGATAATCATATGTTGAGGACTTTGACTCCCACTGAGCTCTCTTTGAGAAAAGCTCTTAACAGTGGGTGTTTGGATCATTTTTAATTAAAATGTGAATTTTCTTTGTAGCCCTGCTCTACCTTCATGATTGGTTTTGCTTCTTACAATCACTTACATAATTTGAACACACTGGCAAGGTTCTTCTACAAAACGTGATGCATGCCCATTTATTTTAAAAAGGTTTCTTAAAGAATAGACTTGAATCTCACACTGAGTTGTTTATAACATCCATTCTTAGTCAAGTCAGGAGGATTTAATTTCATGTAGTTGAAAGACTGTCTACATGCAATGTCTGATTGTTTTACTAACTGAATTTTCAAAAATTCACTCAATTGTTCAAATGTTGGTTTATTGTTTTATTGAATATTTATCCTAAAAGGGAGAGAATGATATTATAGTGGTGTGTAGGCATAAGAATAATAACGTATCTGACATCAAATCAATAAGTGATCCATCTCATACTACAAAAAACAATACCTGATTGCTTGAAAACTCTTACAACTCTTGCAGTACTATTTTTTCCTTGCATATAAAAATACTCTGTCATTTTAGAATATTCAACCACAAAAGTCCACATCAGACACATCAAAAAGACTGTTAAGAAAACTGTAAAAGAAACCTCAGAAGCCTGGCTATGATGTACTTGCATGAATTTAAAATTAATGCAATTACAGAAATTGGTGAAGTTGTTCTTCCCTTTCATCAGCATCACAGCAGAACCGGACCCCACAACTGTTTTGGTGTGCTCAGAAACACCAAGTGCCACAGCACAGCAACATTTCTCATCACTGCAAGCAGCTTATCACCCACCACCTATCAGCTTTCCCCAGAAGTAACAGTGACATTGAGTCTCTTAAAAAATATCTCAACAGGCATCACGCCTGAAGAAAGATACAACTGAGAAGAGACGGAAGCGGGCGGCTCCTCTTTATTCCACAGGCTATTGACTGGGATCAGTATGTCAAGCTCATGTCTCCTGTTTCTGCTGCAAACCAGCAGACATTCATGATAACAGTATTTTGCTAAAGTGACTCTGACCTGTACATTGTCAAGTGACAGCATCCTAGCATCACGGGGTCTAACAATTCAATATAACGACAAAACTAGAGATGCATATTGTCAGTGTTCTAAAATAGTTTCATGTGGCGCTTCCTTCCTATGCATCAAATTAAACTTTAATTAATCTTTCAGGAATTGGAACAATTTCTGATGTCTTTGCTGACTATACATTTATCAAAGTCCTTAAAAAAATTCAGAGCAGCTTCTGATTTTGCATAAACATAAAAACCCAAGTTCGCACTACAAAACACACTTGGATTTTGTTGTTTCACGCTTATTCATCATCTCAGATACACACACTCCATCTCAATCAGACCCCCCCAAATTATTTTTATGTAATTGGTTTATCATAAATCACTAGCCTGAGTCTGACAATAACATCTTGTATTAATGATCTATAGTTGAATCTGAATCTGTTTTAGGGATTAGCATAATCTTTAATGACATGTTATGCATGTAATGTTAAAAAAATTCTTTAAACTTTTACCAGATCCCCCAAAGTACTTAACAGTTTGCAAAAATAAGTTGTCATAACGAAAAGTCTTCTCTTAGATTCACCTCTTCTGTGGTGCAGGGAAATTTTCCAGATCAAGTAAGAGAGGCAGAAAGAGAGAGAAGGAGACAGAGATTCAGGTGCTAGAGCCCTTCACAAGAAATCACCTGTGAAACTATGACTTAGTATTAATGGCGATCTCACTGTCATAAACACTGCAAGGATCCACTTGGTCAAATAACTTCACTCCTCAATTCACTTTTGGATTCTTGTCGTGTGGTAATTAGCAGTGTAAATATCTATCTATCTATCTAATCTATCTTTTATAGTGAACCGAGTAGCTCCCTCCAAGACCAAAATCCAGACATCATCCTCGGTACACTCCACTTAGAAGGAGAGTGTCCTATTGGAAGTACAGATGTGGCTCCATTGCTCTATACACTGCACTTTGACATGATACCATCAGACCTTGAACCACTGTCCTTCTCAGGCCACATCCCAAGATACGCAAGGCAACACCAACCATCCTACTAAGAAAATAGGACTTTGCTGGGCTGCAATTTGGCCCTCACTTTGTTTCAGGGACTTTGAGTAACACCCATGTGATAGTCACAGCACCCAAGGGCACAGGTCCCAGCGCACAGTTCCTCCTTCTATCATTATACAGATATATTTGGACAAGGAATCCAAATAATTTTTAGGTTTGATTGACACACGATCACCAAAAAACTGCATCAACTTTTTTTTTTGCTTTTGATATTTTTATTCACATTAAGCTTTCTGAAACTGCATCATGCAGATGCAACTTTTTTGCATTAAAAGATTAAATTCCTTTTCCTTAATTACTTTTCAAGCTGATAACCTTCTTGTAATTTTCAACACCTTCAAATACAATGTGTAAATACACACAAAGACAGTCTTGAGATTTAGCAGCTGGGGAGCAGACCCAAATACTTTTTTGCTGCTTCTTCTGGCAAATGTAAAGCTGATTATTAGTCTTTTGCACCAGGCGCATAACTTATATGATACAGACTATTCCCCCGTGTACTTACATGGCTTCTTTTTACAGTCATCCTTTCTGCCCAATTACCTGAAAAGAAAATAGGAGCTACTTCCAGCTATTGTAAAAATTTCCATGTAAAAACACATTCTTTTTGTTTTGTTTTGTTTTTACCTTCTTCCATTTGATTGTGTCAGGATCAACAGTGTGAAGCGCAAGACTTTTTCTTTAGTACATGATAGTCTTCTGTGATCATTTGTACTTCTTGCACAAACGAGTCCATAACCTGTATTCACTCTGAAGAGCTGATCTTCAGTTTGTGCTCACATTCCCCTCTCATTCAGCATTTTCTTGTCTTTCGCGGATTATAAACCACAGAGATCAAGTGACTCCAAAGGAGACACTGTGTTCTTTCACCATGCAGAGCGTACCAGTCGTGCTTTGGATCTTAATGACGTTACAGATAGCACCTCTAGATCTGGCTTCGCTTCATGATGCCAACGTATTGACCCACACACCTCCAATTTTATTTAGAAGTGTTCTTCAAGTAGAAGTAGAAAATAAAAATAAAAATGCTATTTCAATATTATTTCACTGGATTAATTACAATGCATCACTTTGAGTACTCTGGCTTTTAATACTTTGTATTAAAAGAATTGATTGACCCTTAGCAAGAATACCATATATGAAATACTGACGTAACGACAGAATTTTTTTTCTGCCACATTTTCAGTACACAAATATGCACGTACTTGTCCAGCTGTATGTACCTGATTATACAACATGACTGACCAATCAGGCTTGCTTTCTCTTCTCCCCATTCATATGTGTCTGATTTTTCAGAGTTAACAACATCACATGCAGCATTGCTAATTTTTTAATCAGTCTGAAATGATTTCTTTTTGTTTGGACTTTTGTATCTTTCTGTTAGGGATCAGTCTGATTCATGCTATTTCAAATAAAAGCCTTTTCAGGAGAACTGTTAAAAACAAACACTATTTGTTCAATGTCTGTGGTTCACTTAAATAACATGACAAAATATGTTCTCATTATAAATTGTGATATAAACATGCAGACTTCTAACCTCACTTAAAATGGTAGAGAGGTATTATCCTATTTTTTTTCTTCATAAAGCATTTCCATTGATAAATTATATGACTGAGTTTAAGCCACTTAGGCATTTTCTTTTTTGAAATACCTGCCACCATGAAAGCATTGATTATCCTTTTGAGATCAGTCAGTTGAGGGGGTGGGAACACAAAAAAAAGCAGTTTTTCTTCCAAAGAATAAAGAGTGAAATTTTCCATATTGAGATTTCTAGATTCAATTAAATCTAAGTTTACGAGCAACAAAAGAGACTCAAAAATTCTATTAAAACCATAATATCAGAAAAAAAAACC
Organism: Chlamydotis macqueenii; assembly: GCF_036417535.1. Lineage (NCBI taxonomy): Eukaryota > Metazoa > Chordata > Aves > Otidiformes > Otididae > Chlamydotis > Chlamydotis macqueenii. The sequence continues at coordinate 161,655,713 of NC_141556.1, forward strand.
TAAGAATGCTCTAATAGCAGTGTAATTGCAGAACTGAAGAAAACTATTCTATTAGCCTGACTGTGAAAATCAATCATCAGCATCATGTATGAACGAAGCTGAATGAACTTCATTTAGCATTCACTTTAATGACAGTTCTACACCAGGTCTTCAGGCTACGAGCTCCCTAATATATAACTACCTCTTTCACCAATAATGCTTGCTTTGTGAATAGCACAATAGGTATATCTCCACTAATCAACAGAGGCACAGGCACTTTTTCATTGTTTTCTTTTGCTTTCCTTTCATTGTTTCTCCAGCACATTAAATTACATGAACTAGCTATCAGAATAATTGTGGATATATTTGTGTATGAAGGTTGTTTCATCCCCAACTATGCCACAGTTTTTATTTAATAGAAAATATCATTGTGAAACAAAGACATTTATTTTCTTGCTCATTTCTTCATTAGCCTTTTTTCCTTGGAGGAAATGTATTTCTGTCCTTACTATTGATTTCAACTGGTGCTCACCTGTGGAAGACCTGCAGAATGTAACCTACACATTATCTCTAAAGAGGCCTTCAGTCAACTGCCCAAAGAAGACGTTAAAATTGGCAGATGATAACAGAAATAGTATTTGAGCATAGTGTTTTGGTGCTCCCACAATCAATGACGTGGTCAGGAACCTATTGATCTTCCTGAATTGCCTAGTCCTGAATTAATAAACTTCTGCCAAGTGCATTCTCCAATCAGAACGGCTCTATGTCCACCATACAGTTAACATTCCAATGGATATACTCCATACAACTACTAGAGCTAGATGCCAGCTACACCTCTGTGACACATCTGAAAAAGAGCAGCAGAAGAGCGACATGCTGTTTGTAAGCCTAGAAACTAAAGAGTATTTGTCCTTTTCTTTTGTCTCTCACCACAGTAAGCTTCCCTTCCTTCTCTATGTCCACTGGCAAGGAAGACCGGTCCTGCAGTGATCACAAAATTACACAGTCAGACACTGTCAAGCTGAATTCTCTTGAATATTGTATCAAGAAAATAAATTTTGGTTCCTCTCCTATTCTCTAACAATGATTTCACCTCAAGTTTGTGAATTCGTCTGTGACATTCCTACTGTCCTTTAACCTCGAGTGGAAATAAGCCAGTGGGCTCCAGACACAAGTGGGAAGACTGTGCGATCGCATAAACCTCCTTCCAGAGTTCTCGAAAATCAGGTTATCTTAAAACAAAACCACCATGATTTTACTACGAAGAAGCAACAAATGCATCACCAAGTTAGGTTTTTTTGAAGGTGGTTATCTGAGGCTTCTCACATACACAAAAAAAAACCCCACTGTTGGTACTAATATCTGAAGAATACTGTGAAGGAATCTGTCTAGATATTGATTTTTTTTTTTTTTATTGGTAATGAAACAAAGGAACACATTAGCTAGCTGAGGTGTAATTGCATCAGACTGTTATCCTGAAAAGCTAAATAGTGCACCATGGGTATTACTCAAAGATATAGGTCAGAAAAAACTTCAAAAATAAATATAAGTTAGCCCTTGAGTGGCCTAAAAGAGAAAAAAAATATTAACCATAAACTGAATGTTTCCCATTACTTTTATTTGCCTTAGTCTTCACACACTACTAAAGTCCAGAATATGACAGCAGAGGAGATGATTTAATTGTTTTGTCCCTTATATGACAGTTGGGAGAAATACCTCTAGAAAGAATATTTACAAGCAGAAATATAGTTTGCTTAACCAAACTATTCTCAGAGTAGAACACAGTTTACAAGTTTCTTCAACCCTGTAGCAATATTTTATATGTGTTATGCTTTTGGAGTCAATTTGCTCTCTTCCCTTTGACAACATGATGTGCCAACAGACCACATACTCAAGCAGGGTGTCTGTATTAGCGATAAGATAAATGATAGCTTTTATCTACAAGCATTAAGTGTAATTGGTACACAGGATGAATAAGAAGTATGGAAAACAAACAGCGCGTTATCTCCAGCAGAGAAGAACCGAGAACGGTGAGCAATGCAACATGGGCAGCAGTCAGTTACCTCTACATATGCAACTTATGATCAACGCCTTAAAGACCAAATGTCTGCTCATAGATATTCTGATGTACATGCCTTTGCCCGAGGACACTGATAAAATAAGTTTAAAAAGACAAAATACTTTTTTTTTTTTTTTCCTTCTCAGAGTTCTGGGGAAAAAAAAAAAAAAACTCCTCCGCACAAAACTTGTCACAGGCAGAAGTTTCCCTCAGGAGGGAGACCTAATGTCTCATTAGACATTTCCTTGATTTCTTTTCTGTTTTCAGATTTTTAATACTTGATCATTTTCAAAGGCCTTGGGTGAAATGAATATAAGTGCAATTAAATCCTTTCTAGATGCTTTGAGATCTACTAATTGAATGTTCTGGGTAACAGCTCAATGCTATTAAGTATTGTGATTTTAAAACTATGAAAAAAAAATAAACAAGCATTGTTTAATTTTCATTGTAGTGAGAATAGCTTTTTCTTCAGTTTCACAGTTAAAATTCTTTCCTGCATATTTCATTTCCAATCAACATCTGCTGTAATTTATTTCCCTAAAAAGCTTTGTGTAAAGATTTTTTAATGAAATAAACTAGCTAGTTAGTGGCACAAAATATTTTGATATGGAAATTCAAGGTGCCTTTAGAAAATGAGATTTTTTAAAATTTTATTTTATTATTTTATATATGTCTTGGGGAAAACTGTTCACCAATTTTGGCCCAAATTAATGAATCCTTTCAGCTCTAAATTGCATACTGAAAAAGAATTATTTACCCATCCAAAAAAGTTTGGCTTAGCTACAGATATTACGACCATTTACCTTTACTAAAATAATTTTCTATTTCAATATATATTTTATGGTATAATGAAACCCTGAAGTCCACAAGAACAGGATTATATTAACAATTAGTTATTTTTTTAAATATATCCTTATAACTAATGTAATGAGAAAGCTTACTTCTTAGAATAAACCAAAACGAAGCGCAAAATAAGTGTCTCACAAATAACAACGTATGAATAAAAATTGTCAATATTTGCTAGAATGAGTGTGTTACGTTCTGTTGGTTTTTTGAGAGTGTTCAAGCAGGAATGTCTTCCATAAATGTATTTGTCTTACACCATAGCATGAAATTTCCTAGAGTAGTAACTAAAGGAAACTTATACACGGATCATATCACACTCTTATCTTAAACTTTTACCACACAGTAGTAAAGCTGTATGATTTGGGACGGGCAGTTATATATTTCCTTTAAGAGTTGTCAATAAAAAGGAATATTCAGCTCTACTTTAGTTGAAAGCTGAGAATGTAAATAGTCTATTTAATTAAATAACTATTTTAAAGTATTCTCCCAAGTTACAAGAATGTTTTCATCAAGGTCTATGATCTCAAATACAACAACCGGTGGTTTAGAGCTTATTTTTTTCTTGATGTTCCCCTATACAAATAATCAACATCTCATCACAGATTTCCATAATGCCGCTTTAGAACTTATTTTTAATGGTGATGGCAATTATTTATTTTATAACCCACCATTCCCTGAAGATAAGAAGGAATCTCTTAAGATAGTAGCCATGGCATTAAAATAACCCCAGATAATCTTTTCAGTCTTCTGAGATCTTTGCATGGTGATCCCTACAGTCTTTCTGTGCATGTCTTGGCCGACTGGATAATGTCACAAATGACGAGTAGTCTGAAATCTCTCAATTATTTGTAGTGATATGACGTGTATTTTTTTTACAGAAATAAGGTTACACTTTAGCCGCACATCAATTACGGGAAATTCAGGTGTGTGTTTTTGAAAATATATATCTTCTATTGACCACATTCTTTCTCAGCTAAAAATAAATGAACAGAAGGATGCCATTCAGCAAGTGACGATTAATTATCCAAGTATATCTGACTGCGCATATTGGCTGGTTTTTTCATGATATAAACACAGTTCAATTCAGTTTATTGTGGTTTTGTTCCAAGTAGTTTTTCAGCTGTATGACTGCAATCTTCCTCTAGACGCGTAAAAGAATTTGAGTGAGCAAGCTGCTTATCTGAGATAACTTTCTGTAGCAGTGGGAAGAAATCATATTGGCCGACTAGGAGGTCTTTCTTGCATTTTTTGTGGTGCCTGGGTGGACTTTCCAACAGTGACAGGAAGGACTGTAATGTATAATTCTGGTCTCAGCGGAAAAGCACAAACCCTTCGTTTCAGTTTCCCAGCAGAAGGGATACAAGCAATATAGAATCCATGTATAATCTCAGAGTAACTAATTTCATTTACGCATAAACATGAGTACTAAAATAAGACAGTCAGGCTGAAGGACAGTCTCCTCTAGCAATCTTGATTTAACACTAATACCCAAGTCTCGGGAGCATCTCCACCCTAGAAATATTTTGTAGTCAGAAACCAGTGCAAAAGCAAAATTTAACTTCTTTTCATAGGTTCCCACAATAATTCAGTTTGGAAGGAACATCAGAGGTTTCCAGTCCAACCTCCTGCCCAAAGCAGTGTAAACCACAAGGTGAGTACTCCCAGGCCTCAAGGGTCTTTCTTTTTCCCCAGCATTAATCAAGTGTTCAATTGACTTGTTTGCATGCATGCCTCTGGTGCCATCCCACATGTTCCAGGGAACCAACCCCTCATGGCTTTCAGCTGCTAATACCAGAACAGTGGGATCCTAAATCATAGAATCACAGAATAGTTTGGATTTGAAGGGCTCTTTAAAGGTCATCTAGCCCAACCTCCCCTGCAAGGAGCAGGGACATCTCCAACCAGATCAGGTTGCTCAGAGCCCCGTCCCACCTGGCCTTGAACGTTTCCAGGGATGGGGCATCCACCACTTCTCTGGGCAACCTGTTCCACCACCCCTATTGTAAAAAAAAAAAATCTTCCTTAATGTCACCAGTGACTTTCCTAAATGTCCAAGACAAATCCGCAAGACTACAAATTGTTGCACATGGAGTCCAACACCTCTGGGTGAGATGAGCTGGGAATGCTCGGTGTGCAAGGTGTATGTGGGAAGGGTGTGCATGGGGAGCGAGTGCTCAGTCAGCGTGGACAACAGATGGGACACCTGCCTCCCTCATTTGAAAGAGTAATAAACAATCCAATGACTAAATAAACAAATGAAATATTTTTGAGACAAGATGGGAGGGAGGGGGTGCCAGCAGAAGATTGATTTCTAATTGGCCAGAACAACTCTTTTTTTTTTTTTCTCAGAAACACATTACATACCATACCAATCAATACCTGGATGCCTAAATATTAGAAGAGGATACTTCTATTAATTATTGTAATCACTTATTGCATTCCTTATTTCTTATTCTCTCTTCCTTCTTCCTTATGTACACCTTTTCAGTTACTGTATCTATTACTTATTGCATGGTAGCTTCAGTATGGCAAGTCAATACTTCCTTTACTGATTCTAATCACCTTCCTCACACAAAGGAGCAAATATGCTTACTGAGACTCAACTCAATAAAGCATTTATTAACAGTGTCCTACTGTCACAGCTCAGCAAATTTGCCTTCATCCGCTTTCAGGATATAACCACCGCATTTATGATATACATGCAGCATTTCCAGATAAGTATTACCTGTACCTTTTAACACACTGATGTTAGCAGTTTCTGCAACATTGGACGTAGACTCACTACGTAAAATGCAGTAGAGATACCAACAGAAGAAAAATCTGTACTTGTGTCTTCAATCTAACTCACTATTCAACAAAGCAACGTGCAAGCCCTCCCTCTACATGCTACCATAGACTCCATGAACAGAGGTGTTGGGGTTTTTTTTCTGAATATGGATATTTTTGGATTAATATCATTTTGTAATTCTCACACATCTCTTCAGTCTATAAATGAGTCTGCATGCATATCTGGAAAGAGCTGTGAAGAGAAGAAGAGCTGTGAAGGAGAGACCAGAGGAATTTTATCAACCACTGGATGCCTCAAACAAATAAATATGTCAGCAGGAAAAGCAGTGGGAGGGCAAAGCAGGCTGTGATAGCAGCTGAATAGTCCCTTTGTCTCAACACAATCTCCACAGATTTTTGTCCCCAACTCACATAAACAGCTTCTCTGCAGCGTGACCAAATTCTGAGACAGAAGGATTGGTTACACTGATTTTTCTTAGCACAGAAGTGATGAGGGAAAAGGCTGGCTACCCTGGTACTATCACTAGGGAGAATCTGGGAAGGACTAGTAAAACAGTTGGTCCTGAATTCTACATGGAAATATTTTTATTTCCTAAATAGTAGGCTAATAAAATTAAAATAAGATGTTTTACCTCAAAGTACAAAACCACCCCAAACAAATATCTGAGACATTTGAAAAATTTCAATAATTTTCTTAAAAATTCTGAGAAATGTATTTGCAAAATATTTGCGATTCTTGGTTAGAAAAGTAACTGTTAAAGGAAATATGAACATATTCCTATATTTCATAATTATTTAAGAACTTCTATGATTCTATGATTCTAACTCAATTTCGTATTTTTACATTTAAAAAGTAGAAATGTTTTAAAAGTGGGAAATGAGATTTTAATTTACCGAAACACAAGAGAATAACCAATTTCCTTTTTAAACCTCCTAGTCTTTTTCCATAGGTCATTTCAAAATTTCCTGATAATCTTAATTAAAAAAAAAAAAACCTGGATTTTCTAATGATATCTGGTTAACTTTAGACAGTAATTGGTAGCACTATGCAGAAAAGGAATACAGCCAATTATATTTTCCTCTAAGAATATTTTATTTAAACAATTTGTAATCTATCACTTTTCTTCATTTTTACATCTTTATACAATATCATTATTCAGTTGGTAGAAACTCACTTCTAATGTTTGCTTTATGAAACCTTTATACTCAGTCAGCCAAAAAATAAGGCATGTTGCACTGCATTTTTCCTAAAATGATAACAATAAAAACCAATTAGTAAAATTCACCAGTACTTGTGCAAGTCTGGAAGGTAGAATTATTTAATTTCTCACAGTATAATAATGCTAACATTTTCAATTTCATTTAATTTAAAGTAAATTAGAGTTCAGCTCTCTAATGTCATTGTTTTACTTAATGGCCTCAATTCAGGCCTGATGTTCAGATTAGTAGCTTTGATTATTTTGTTTATATCAGCAACTTCCGTTTACATACAAAGGACTCCAGAGCTTGGGGAAATAAAGTCCTGATTTACTAGACTTATCACATTAGATTATTACAAATAGGGAAATGATGTAATTAGCATCAAAGCAAATGAACACATATTTAAATAGATAGCAGATGCAAAAGATAAAGACTGCAGTCCAAAAAATAATTTGCTTTGGAATACATTTTAAAAGAAGAAATAACCATAGAAGGTTTCAAGTTTCTTGCTTTGTTTTCCATCAAGCTTCATGAACATGCATATTCAGAGTTGAAGTATTTTTTTAAGAAAAGCTTTTCTGTTGACTATAACATCAAAACAAGAAAACTAACCTGAAGATGCCCCAGAAAAAGCTTTCCTGTTTCTTTTTTGCCTAGCAGACAACTTCTTTTTCTATGTATTAAAACCCATACACTTCTGTTCATTGCCTTCATTCTTAATAGCTGCTTTACGTCGAAACTTCAGGACTTAGCCTAGTAAGCGGGATTGTGTTCACGCTCAGCAAATTCACCAACCACACCAAGCTGTGTGGTGCAGTCAACATGCTGGAGGGAAGGCATGCCATCCAGAGGGACCTTGACAGGCTGGAGAGGTGGGCCAATGCAAACCTCATGAAGTTCAGCCAGGCCAAGTGTGAGGTCCTGCGCATGGGTTGGGGCAATCCTAAGCAGAAACACAGGCTGGGCAGAGAATGGATTGAGAGCGGTCCTGAGGAGAAGGACTTGGGAGTGCTGGTGGACGAGAAGCTCAACATGAGCTGGCAATTTGTGCTTGCAGCCCAGAAAGCAAACCACATCCTGGGCTGCATCAAGAGGAGCGTGGCCAGCAGGTCAAGGGAGGTGATTCTCTCCCCGTCTACTCTGCTCTAGTGAGACCCCACCTGGAACACTGCATCCAGCCCTGGAGCCCCCAACACAAAAAGGATGTGGACTTCTTGGAGTGAGTGCAGAGGAGGCCCACAAAGATGAGGGGGGGAAGGCTGGAGCACCTCCCCTATGAAGACAGGCTGAGAGAGTTGGGGCTGTTCAGCCTGGAGAAGAGAAGGCTCCGGGAACACCTTATGGCAGTCTTCCAGTACCTAAAGGAAGCTTATAAGAAAAATGAGGAAAAACTCTTTAGCAGGGCCTGTTGTGATAAGACAAAGGGTAATGGTTTTAAAATAGAAGGCGGCAGATTTAGGCTGGACATCAGGAAAAAGTAATTTACACAAGGGTGGTGGAACACTGGGACAGGTTGTCCAGAGAGGTGGTGGATGCCCCATCCCTGGAAACATTCAAGGCCAGGTTGGATGGGGCTGAGCAACCTGACCTAGTTGGAGCTGTCCATGCTCCTTGCAGAGAGGTTGGACTAGATGGCCTTTGAAGGTCCCTTCCAACCTAAACTCTTCTATGATTCTATGATTCTGTGATTCTATAAACAGAACTAAAAAGTCTGAGAGGTCATTACTGATTACTAAAAGAGAACAAGTGCAAATGCATATGCCCTTAGTGGCTCTAAAACACCACATTAAACAAGCTTCACCATCCAAAGAAGAGCTTTTTCAAGATACTACTTTAGCAAAGGACCACCTACAATTTCCAGAAAAATATGACAGACCAGCTTGTAGTTCACTGCTGCCTAGTAGTTTAAAAATTGTTGGTACATCACTACAGAAAATAAAGTATTTCACAAATGATTAGCTTAGTATTATAGTTAACATCAAAACTAAAAATACTGAAAATGCCTGGTGAAAAGTACTGGCAGAATTCAGGAACTAGCAGTCATTCTGAAGATCAACCTTTAACATCCTGAGTACCGCTTCTGATTCTCTGATCCTATTTTAAGCAGCAGTGCAGAGTCAGTGGCTTTTTCCTCTTTGGAGTTGTAATCGAAAGCCAGCCAGTCCATTTCTCACCAGTCTTTGGAGGTTACCAGACTACTATGTTCCTGTAACAATTGCTAATTCTAGTACTCCAGATCATATTCCAGCAACTGCAAATCAGATTCAGGAGTATATACACAAATGAACTGGCATCACCAACCTGACTAGTCAGCTGGGAAAAGTAATTCAAGCCGTAGTTGACAGAAGGTTGAAAGGTTGTCTTGGTATTTTGCAATGAGGTTTTAAAATCATGTAGCAAATGGTATTATCTAGATACCTGTAGTAGAATCTATACTACGCAAGTTAAGAGATCATTTTCTTGACTGGTAAGTATAGCCTAGAAAGCCAAAAATGAACCTGCCTTTTGAAATATCCATCAGAAATATCTGCACATTTTACAACAGAATTCCAAGTCACATCATTTTGTGGAAATGAGGGGACAGCTGTATCCTGAATATGACACATTAGGAGCTGTCTGAGTGGGTGATGCCGTACCTCTTATAGGAAACAAAAGCTGAGGCTACAAGGCTGAAATGCATGTAGTTTGAATATAGAGAAACAAAACAAAAAAACCCTAGAAAGATAATTATCATTAATGACTGTCTGTTTTCTTTTGCCTTGTCTGCTTTTACAGGTTGCTGTATGGTAAAATAGATTCTGCAAACCACTTATTTGAACATGGACTTCCCTCTAATCATAAAAAAAAAGTCTAAAGTAAGCTAGATGCAAATGTCTATAGGGCACATTTAAAGCAGAAAAGTCTTCAAACCTCTCCAAAGTATAAAAGAAGATATAAAGGTACACCTAGGGCTCATCTCCTTTATAAGGTGAGTCAAAAGTGGCTTCTCGCAGTGGTGACTTCCCAAGAGCAAAGATATAGAACATAAACACAAAAATATTACAGACATAGGAGGAGGTATTACCTGGCAGAGGTACAGGGCAAGAGAAGAAAAAGGTTAAAAGCAAACGAGATGTTTCTATTTCTAAAATTCAGGTAGCACTCACTGAAGCATACACAAAATGATGACAACTTTAATACGTCTGCTACTTGTTAGACAAATAAAGCTGAGTTTGAAAAATTATGCATGCATATAGTTTGCAAAAGGCATTGCACTATTGATGTAGTAGGAGCAAAAGGACAGTAACCTTCATTAAAACCAGGTTACGTGGTAATCTGCACAGCTCTTGGCTGCAATGCAATGTGTATTTTCTGCAAAAAAAAAGATTTCTGAGAGAGCATGACCTTTCTGAAGAATAGACTAGTATCCTGCAGAGCCAGGATCTGTGGTCAAGAATCAATACAGCCTTCTGGAGGTGTCTTGTTTGGTTTAATGGAGAGTGAGGAAAACAGCACGATGTGCGGTATAAATCCATAACACTATTCAAATGTCATCTGAGGTGCCTTCAAGGTTAACAATCGTTGCTATCAAATAAGCTGTCAGAATGGCAGGAAGCTTTTGTTCACTGAGAGGTCTAAGGTCTAAAGCGGTAATTAAACCCAGAATACAAAATAAACTGTTCTCATACAGTGTAGCGGAGAATCCTAATGAATAGTTAGCATTGCTGCTGCTAATGGTAATGAAACCTTTACTCCTGCTCAGGTGGCTTTGCCTTCTTGTAAGCATCAGGTGCATTAAGTGCTTTGTCACGTTTCTAGGACCACTCCTTTGCAGTTTTCAAATTTAAAAAAAATCACTAAAATCAAAATATAAGTATGTCGTATTTTTTTCCACTTTTCAACCAACTCACAGTGGTTTAGATGTAACACTGATATGGAGAGAGACAGCTGTTACAGAGCAGATGTTCTCAATCGACTTGCAATCTCTTTTTGGTTCTGAGTTTAGAAATGCTGGGGCCCTTTGAATCTATAGGCCTGCACAACCCTGAAGATACCTCAAGTGCCTTCTCTACCCTGGAAATCCTTTTGGTCACTTATGGAAAGGCTATGGAATAGCTTAAAAGCTACTACTGTTTTTACCTCTACTAAAACTTTCCTGCGGGGTAGGGGGGTGGGGGTGGGAACCAAACAACCCAAAAACACCAACAAAAAAAAAAAAAAAAAGCACTTGCTATATAGGACACTGTGTAGGGGAATTAGAAGATTATGAGTAGGATGGTTGGAGCATTCCCAAATTTAAAGCTGCTGGCTATAAAGAGGGATATCTTCTGTAAAGGCAAGTCCTCTGCTTGAAGGAAGCCAAACATTGCTGGCTGCCCAACAGGCTTCTATAAAAGCAAGGGCTGGCAGGAGTTACCTCTGCCCAAACTCCAAACATCACACTCACTGAAGGGCCAGCATCAAAAGGATATGGGATATTTTGAAATGTCTAATGTTTTAAGGGCAAAGTCATGGTGAGTAGGCCTTTGCGGGGCCTTCTTTTACCACCTATCATCTCTAAATGGATAAATCAGACCGGATTTTCAGAGTGCCAAAAGGCTGGCTGCAATGCCTAGGAGTATCAAGAAGCATTAGACATTATTTTTCAGAGCTGAGGCAGTGCTATTCAATGATAGTTAGAACTAGAAAGGATCTCTGAAAGGATTTCCAAACCTGAGATTCGGCCTCATGGACCTAAAAATGCAGACTGTATCCAGATACAATTAGCTTAAAAGCTTCTGTGATTGAATAATTGAGTATATCCATATTGCAAACTAAAAGAGGGCAAGGAGAAAGCTCAGGCATAGGATCTCTCATCACCCATTTAATTGCTTAATTGTTAGTTCATTCCTGGCTCTGGTCACATCCAGGGGACTTGATACAGCACTTGGTTTTAGTCACAGGACTGATGGATAGCAGGCCACAGTCTAACAAATACCCTGGAAATGCAGCACTCCAAGAGAAAAAGAAGAGCTTTCACATTTCTGTTCTTTGGCCTAATAAACTGTATTTGCCTTAGGTCCTAAACCAACGGCGGCATTATTAATTCTTTAGTTCTTCAAGAATTTATTAAAAAACAACTGGAAAAAATTTACATTATGCTGGACTAGAGTTTCTATTTCCTTGAAAAAAGCAAAGTCTCAAAGTTGGAGAATGTTAAGCTTTTAGAGTAAATGATTTAATAGTGTCTTAACTGTGGAATATACAGAGCAATAATTCTGACAAAAGGTGACTTATCTTTCTGGGACAGCTATCAAATTGCTTGTGCAGATTAAATACGTGCTCCAAACTCTATGCATACACGTACTAAAATCACAAAGTACTGCTGAAAATGTCCAAAATCATCCCTTGTGTAACTCTATTGAAGCCAGGGGAATTACGCCTGGGACACATTTGTCACATTTATAGACAGATTTCAATCTCTGTGACAGCAGAACAAAGGCCTCTGGCAGCAGGAACTCTGCCAAAAGTTCTCATACAGAGAGAGCGCAAGACGTAGGCGCATGAGCCCCATTAGTGACTAGTTCAAGCCCAAAAAGAGATTGAACATGGGCTGGTAGAAAAGGTTCCATCTACTGCCTCTTCCCTACATGCACAAATTAGATGCCTGTGTAATCCCAGGCGGGTTTTAAGGCTGCTCTCCCAATGGGACTCAGAACCATTAGTGCAACCTACAATACTTCATCAACATGATAAATGCAAATTCCACGTCTCAGATCAGATCAGCAATGTACTGGCAGAGAAAGAAGAACCAGCTCAAGACATTAAACTGTCCAATATTTTTCATACAGTTCCCCTCTTTCATCCACATTAAATAGAAAATGCAAACTAAAAAAATGGAGGGGTGAGTAGAGGAAAGCAGATATGAATTTTTTTTTCATAACATACGTGCAGTGGGCTTGTGATTTCCATCTAAAGATTTCTGATGATGCCTGATTTTGAACGATCATTAGGACGTTAATAATAACAGAATGCATACACATTCAGCATTTCTTCCATTCTAAGAGAAGACACTGTTCCAATGGGAGGAAATTATTTCCCAAACAAAATCATACCTTAAAAAAACGGATGGAAGTATGATGACAGCAACTACTACACTTTCTTTGGCCTTGCTCTGCTCTTGTCTTAATAAGGAGATTGTTGTTGAGCACTGACACAACTGGTCCCTCTTCCTACCTCCTTCACCTTAAAATTACTGCACAGACTGAAAATCTTAATGGATCCAGCAGCGGAAAGGAGAAAATAAAAGTGTACAGACATACAGCTTCATCAAGAGCAACGGAGATAAAAGAAAACGAGCATCACACATTACTGTATTTAATAAGACACACAATAAAAGGAAACTAATGGCAAAATAAGTATTTTTTTTAATACACCTAGGAAAATATGCTAAATGCAATTCAAAGGGAGAGATACTAACTAAAAAAAAAGATGGTTAACAAGCACAGTAGCTAATTTTTTCCTATTGGTCTTAAACAGGGAGAGAGGAGTTGCTATGGTCTCCTAAAGGCCTTTTTCAGGAGCTGATACTTAGAAATGGAAATCTCTAAGGAGAGCCCTAAGTGCAGCAAATCACTGAGTGCAAATCAGATACTTGGACAGCTCTGTAAAAACGTTATTCACTATAGATTCAGTTATGTCATGAAGACACAAATTATGGAAGGAATATAACAGTAACATCACTATAAAGGACAATTGCCCATAGTTCCTGAGACAGGACATTGGGACAAATTGGAGCAGTCCTTGCACGTACAGTTGCAAAAAAAAAAAACCCAAATCAAACCCCTATTTCTTGACCTGTGCAAATAACATGCATTAATGGCCCTAATTCATTGAAAAACTTTTTTGACTATGTATTCAGCACCAGGAAAAAGATCTTTTTTTTCCATAGCCATCACGACATAGAGTACTGTAGACGACACAATCAATAGTAGAGTGTCTGCTTCTTTTTAGAAAAGGATGCAAACAAAATATGGCCTAGCATGCAAAATAATATTAAAAATCACAATCTTGTGCAAGGATCACTTATCAAATTAATTAATTAATTAATTAAAATCTTGGGTTATGTTAACTCCAGGCACTGTATAAAAGATAGCTCTTCTGAAAGAGAGACAGTTAATGTCAATATGCTGAGCAGATTTATTAATTAGTGGACTGGAAGAGAAAGTTGACCAAATAGTTGAAGTCTGCAGATGATCATTTCAGTTAATGATGTATGGAAGATTGTGAATAACTTCACACAGATTTGCACAGGTTAGGAGACGGAATGAGAAACACTGATTTCTGGTAAAGTAAATGATCATTTCTATAAGGAACAAAATACCTAAGACTTCTGGTTTGAAATTGGACATTTGTCTAGATTTTAAATTAAGCTTGTCAGTAAACAATATATGTAAGTTTAAAAGAAAAATGATATTTTGTGTAATTTAGAGGTAGTGGTATATAATGTTATTATTTGCTATACAAAACTGGAACTTCAGATTTCAACAATTTTTAAAAAATGCAATAGAGAAGAATCTGAAAGATCCAAATTTCATATTGATTTGCCTTCCAATTTTTAACTATTTAACAAGCCTTTCACTGACAATGTTTACAATAGAATTTTTGTCAAAATGAAAATTGCATACTCACTTTTTATGTAGCTTGTTTTGGTTCTTATTTATCTAAACAGTGTAAGCTAAGGCAAATGGCATTGGAATAAAATCCTCTTAGCTTCCATGCTTTTATTAAGAGAATCACTTTTTTTTTTTTCCTGAAATCCTTTTAAGAAGCTTTTGTCAAACATTCATACTATGTTAACTTGAAGCATTGGATGTCCCAGAAGGACACATGCCAGTCATATGAAAGCTATCAACTCTGCACCAACCAAAAAGTAGATCTTCTCCACTACTTCTAGTTGTCTGAATCCCACACTCTTGAGGGACTACATGGATTTGAAAAAGCAAGAGGTAACTAAGTAGAAATTCAGTACAAGAAAAGAAAGTTTCAGGTATAAATAAATACTCTGGGCTGTATAGTCCACATATGAGGAGATCAAGCTGTCACATGCAAAACATTCAGCTAAAATCTGGAAAGGTTACAAACACAGAGATTACCAGCAGGCATAAACATTTTCTTCTTACTAAATGTACATAAAGGAAAACTGTTCATTAAGAATGTGGGAGGCTTCTTTTGATAATAAACACCAATATTGCAAATGTAAGTTCCAAACATCCAGTGTATACAATGCTAATGAAACCCCTACTGTTCCCATACTTAAAAAAAAAACCAATGGATTAGAACATCACATATACAGGTGTATGTGAGTTTAGGTATTTAAATACAGCAACTATGTTTTACTAGTGCAGTGAATGTTAAAAACCCACACTGATAAAACAGCCATTCATATATTATGAGTTATTTTACTAATATTCAGAGGGATCTAGCTAAGTCAGAAGACTCATATTTCTGTGTCTTCGAGAATTCAAACACAAAGATGATGCAGCACACTGAGTCTTAGCATTAGTCTCTGGGGCACACGTATGTTTAGATACCTACTGTAAAATCACTTCTATTCTTTCTCTGCAGTGATAAAGAAAATGTAAGATTTAATATTTGCATTTAAGCATGAAGAACTTTGATGCCTGATCTGTCTGTTAGAAATGCCTATTTCCCTCAGCTATTATTATAGAAGCCTAGGGCAAATAACCTGCTAGTTTAGCAACATCAAGAATGTTTCCTAAAGCTAGGTGTGATGAAAATTGCTGCTAAGACAATACATAGAGAAGACAGGTAAGTACACCAAGTCATATATTTTCAAGGCTTATCTCTAGGTACTGTAAACTCCAATACCACTTGTGATCTAGAGAGTCTCCCATATGGTTTTATCTTGGTGGGTGATCCTGCATTTATGACAAGTGATCCAAGGACTTAGAACTTGATGCCTAGATGTCCCATCAAGACATTTTACAAACACCGCCTGCACATAGCAGTACAGAAAATTCTAAACTGTAGCAGAAAGTGAAAGCAGAAACAATTGAGCACTTAACAACAGGGGAAGGAAATTAGGGAGCTAGAATATTCTTCCCCCAAACCAGGGTTTAGACAAAACTACTCTAAGTCAGCTCTTATATTGACTGCTACAGAAACCAGGACTTCAGACTGAACAGGAATATATCCATCTCTTCCTATTTTTACTGTCAAGTAATCAAAGCTCTATTTTTTTTTCCTTACTAAATGGATGCATATGGGTTGCATGCCAGGACAGACCAAATTGTGCCCTCAATCTAGCCTGCACAGAAGGAAACAATTCCAGACAGATTGCTCATGTCATGCGTTGCAATCACTATCACCTTGATGTTGCCCTTCAATCTATACATTCCCAGAACCTGCTAGCGCTACGCATGGCATGTATAAAATCTGTTATTCTCATGCCCACCCATTGAAAGCAGTGAAAGCATGATCACAGCCTTCTGGTGGGCTTTTGCAGGACTTGCAGAAAATAACTGCTTAGGTGAAAGTTACACATGAGTGAGTGGTGGTGAGTAGTAGAACCCTTACTGCTAAAGTGGCTTACGCCAGAGAGAGCTCGGCTTGAATGCTAGAGCTGAAACAGGGTCAGTAGGGATGGCAGGTCCAACATTGCTTCACTCTCCATCTAAGCAAGTTTTAGCTGAAAAATCTGAGAGATACATTAAATACGGAGGTCTACAGTGCCATTTTTGCAAAGTCACTGCTGAGGTCAAAATCATACTTTCAATAATCTTGACTGTGCTCTGTCCTTTATGTCATTACTATGCAGGTTCTTTTTTACCCTGAGGAAATACCACTCTTTTTCTCTATGATCCGGGACACCTCAAGGAGAGCTGGAACCTCACTATTTCCCTAATATATTACTGTATGGATAAAACATTAAGAAAGAAAACAGTGGGATTCAGGAACAGGGGAGGCTCTCCCACTGATGTGATAGACTCAAAAGGTTAATCTTCAGCTACATCTTGTTCATTAGTCTAAATATACATTTAAAATATCAATGTGCTTAAAAGTACTTTGTCAGTACCCATTAAGAATGTGCATTGCATACTTCAGACATGTCCTGATAGTAATAGGCGCTGAAAAGCAGGCACTGTTCATCTTTTTAATGAGTGGTTTTCCCTCTGAGTGCACAGTGAAGCTATGATGCACCATAAAGTGACACTGGTATGCCCTGTGGACATGCAAGAGCAACCCATTCTGTGAAAATCAGGCAATTAAAAGGCATAATGTGTGAGCACGACTTCAAAGTAGCTATTCTCTCAGGTCTTGATTGCAAGTCCTACTTCTTCACACTGATATAAGGGAGGTGAAGAGGTCTAAGAAGACCTTTCTGATACTGGCCACCTACACCGGAATGTGGACAGCTGAAAAAAAGGGGCCACTGTAAGGTTATTATTCCACCTTTGATTCATGATACACTTTTTTACATCATTCTGCTAATGTAGCTACACTGTGGAAGTAAATATCCTGCAGCAGATAGATTAATTGCATCTGCCAGTTAAGGACAAAACTATGTCTATACCGCTAATCATCCCTAGGCCATGCAGTGAAAAAACTCCCTCCCGGCTGGACCAGCAGTGCAGTGGCCCACCGTTCAGTCTCACTCCCTCACGCGGTGCTTTGTGGACGTCAGACATAATTGTTTGATTTTTTTTAAAAGCTGTTTCAGTTCTAACACCTGAAATAACAGGAAGGCTGTCGTGCAATCTGTCAGCGCAGAGTGGTGTGTACATAGCATGCTGTTAAGGGAATGAAGGCCATCACATCAGAACATATGGTGTGTTTGAAAGTACACAGCCTGTTGGGATAGCATAGAGGACTGTGTAGGGCAGAAGAAACCAAATCTGGGATGGTCCTCACTGAGGAAAAATTTGTCCTCAGAATGAAGCATCTTCTGAACCGCAGCTGGGTTCACCTTGGAGGCAGGGAACAATTTGGTTTGCTTCACTGGAGAGCTGAGAATTAACTAACGTATCTACAACTGCACAAAGAAGCAGCTGACTTATTTGACATTGCCAACACATCCAAAGCATCCTTTTCCACCGAAGCTGCAGAAACCAGTTGTGTAAGCAATATTTATTGTGCCAGCAGTTCTGTAAAACGCGAAGGTAGCAACTGAGGGACACACAGCAAAGGATAGGGCCAGCAGCAAGGGAATGGTGCCATGGCAGTTAAGATTGTGGTCACTGGTAATGATGGAAGTAGATGTGCTTCACCTGGCAGCTCTTCTGACACTGCTCACAATGCTGCTGAGGAAGTGCAGTCTCCTGTTGCTCTTAGCCATGCCAGATGGGAGTAAGTGTATGTAAAGTACTGCTCCCCTCGGGGCAGCAGCCTCACTGGGAACTATGAGCATGACTACCAGTAGCGAAGGTCCAGTACCACTTATTTAAAACCATAAAGACCATGAAGGCAACTTTGTGCATCTAACAGGGATGTAGCATACTCTCAGCTCTTGCACAATGGGCAATAACACATGAGCAACAGGATCCTACTTACAACCTGGGGAACAAGAGGGCTGCCAGGCTCTGAGCGTGACGTACCTTCTACACCATGCTGTAAAAATACTGGAATGCAAAATAACCATCACATAATTTTAAATACTTTGAACTGAAAAGAGCTTTTGCTTCCCCCCACCACTGACAAGCACACGTGCTTGTACACATGCCAGTAAAAGTCATGTATCAGGATCACATGGGAACTATGTGGAGCTCTGAGGACCCCCCTCACAGCCAAGTGCTATGTCATGGGACACAGTTGCTCCCCTTCAGTGGCCGTGACCAGAGTGGGCCAAACCACTTGGCATTACTCCACTGAGTAGTTGGAGAACGCTTCGGGAATCCATGCATTTAGCCTTGTAGATGTAGCCTACAAATGCCAACAGCTGAATAAATGAGTATGCAAAAGGTAAGTTCAGACTCCTAATGACTTGGGAGTGTCAAATATTGCTTGTTCATATGTTTAGAAATTTCTCTTTTCTTCTCCTAGAACTGATTTAATCATTTACCACTAGGTGAGTGCATTGCTTACAGAGGAATAGCTGTTCCCCAGAACTAAACAGAGAGGGTAGCAGCTACATAGCTACACTTTCACAGCTGTTTGCTACAGAGTTTAGAGTAGAATTAAAAAAAAAAAAAAAAAAAAGAACCTTTTCACCAATAACTGATGGTTAGTAAATGACTACTGCTTGTCCTATGCAAGATCATGTAATTTCAATTTTGAAATATTTACCATCTTCAACTTTGTTCCAATCTTTTTTCCTACCCGAGGCTGTTCCTACTATTGATATTCCATAAATTATCCTTTAGGCTATCAAGAAACCTCTGCTAGTGGTTTAGAAATTGTCTAGAAATTGTTTAAAACCTTGCAGATGATGGAAGGAAAAGCATAAGAAATGCAGAATGAAAATGTATGCCTTAAAAGCCAGTGGTTCAAATAAATGCTTTAAATAATGTCTACATATTTATAAAAGGAAGCAGTCTATGCCTCATGGAAATATCCAATTGAAAAGTTCATATTCATTATTTTTTCTTAATAAAGTAACTAAGAAGAAAAAATAATTAGTGCCAGAGTATTTGTAATTGATTGGAGCTCAGCAGTTAATAAAGTACTCGGGACTGTTCTTCTGTCTGGACTAGAACATTTGATATATCAACGTTATTAAGAGTTCATGCTATAATTATGGAGCATTACTGGGCAGGAAATATATCTACGGACAGGAATTATTTTGTGTATCTGTAAACATTTTTTTCAGATTAATGACAGCAAAGACTTAGTTTAGCTACAGTTTTTAGATAATTTAGATTCATTCAGCAGTATTTCAACAACACCGGACTTTTCAGGAAACAAAAGAGTGTTTAAATTCAGAGAGTAAGCCTGATAGTGAATGTGCAGACATTCACTTAAAAATCCCCATTTTGATAAAGTATTAAGACGAATGGGTAAATTAGTCTGTATAAATCCACACAGATGCACTGCAACTGTCAATTTAAATTTACTTGAGTAAATGATATCAATGCCACAATAGGATCCTATAAATTGTGAATACTGAGTGGTAACCAAAGCAACGTTACCTAGGGAAGAGAAATACACAGGACTCAAACTTAGCCCTAGATGACCATGAACTTACGGCCTTTGAACTCACTGGCTGACTTTGTATCTGAAAAAGGACTTTTCAGAGACTTTCATATTCATTTATGTTTTCTTAATTTTATTTCTTGGAGACATTTGCAAGAGGAACCTGGTAAGGAAATTGCATACGTATAAAGTGGCTCAAACCCCAAGGACTGATTTCAGTTAGAATAAATAAAATTCCTCCAATTCTCATTCATTCCTCAAATATTCCTGTAACAGAGCACATCCACAGAATATGTGAATTACATATAGTCCTGGTAACATGAGCTTTGGAAATTGAATCTTTACTTACAGATATCTTTCATATCTAATACACAGTGTCTGTTAAAAAAAGGATCTCCCTCTCTCCCATCCTTACCCTCAAAACACAGTTGGAGCAAAATTGTTGGTTCCACTTCCTGAGTAGCACAGTTCTTCGAGGAAGTCTTGGGTCTTTTTAGTTGGAGGGGGAGGGAACTACAGTGGCAGCTTCTGCAAGAAGCTGATAGAAGTTGCTCCCCTTTGTCTGGTGGGCTCAGCTGGGCCTAGGGCGGACCCAGTGCTGGCTAGGGCCAAGGCAGTTGGTGGCAGGATGTTCCCTGATAATGCCTCTGCAATAACATATCTAAGAAGGGGGGAAAAAAAAAAAAAAAAAAAAAGGAAGAAGATGTGAAGAAGCTGAAACAGGGGGCAGAGAGGGGGAGGCGCGAGCCTTGTGGGTCTGCGGTCCTCACCCTCTAGCCACCCTCTGGGCCCGACTCAGCCCGGCCCGACTGCAAGAAATGAAGAGAGGAGATGAGATGTGAAAAGAACCTGAGAGGCGTCTGCCTGATCTGATTGTGAAGAATTTCTTGTGAGAGGAACGGCCGCAGATGCCAAGGTCAGTGAAGAAGGAGGGGGAGGATTAATGCGGCTCCTGGCCAAGATTCCCCTGCAGCCCGTGGTGCAGCCCATGGTGGAGCAGGCTGTCCCCCTGCAGCCCATGGAGGCCCACGGAGGAGCAGAGATCCACCTGCAGCCCGTGGAGGGCCCACGCTGGGGCAGCCAGTTCTGAGAGACTGCACTCCATGGAAAAATGACCCATGCCAGAGCAGTTCATGAAGGACTGTAGCCCACGGGAGGGACCCCACACTGGAGCAGGGAAGGAATGTGAGGAGGAAGCAGCTGTGTAAAGTGACAAGTGATGATCATAAGCTCCATTTTTTATTTCCCTCTGTGCCGCTCGGGAAGGAGAAGGAGGTAGAGATAATTTACATTAAGTTAAGCCTGGGAAGAGGGAGGGGTGGGGGGAAGTTACTTTGTTCTCTTTCTCATTATCCTGCTTTGGTTTTAGTAATAAATGAAAGTTTTCCCCAAGTCAAGTCTGTTTTGCCTCTAATGGTACCTTTAAGGATCCCTCCCTGTCCTTATCTCAAACCTCGAGCCTTTTTTTTCTTATATTATCTCTCCCCATTCCCTTGGCGGGTAGGGGAAGTGAGTGAGAGGCTTCGTAGCTTGGTCCCAAGCGGAGCTAAACTACGACACAAGATAAATGTCCCCTATGTTTGCAACTGGATGAACTTACTGCTGTCAGTCTCTTCTCTACATTAACATATCTTCTTATGCCTTTTAAGTTCATATAATGCATTATTTAAAGCAAGGACTGGATTTTGCTCTTATGTTCAAGATGTCTATTACACTTCAGGGAACACAAGAGCAGCAACTGCTTTTGTAGCAAGTCTTACACTGTTCAATTAGGATGCAAAAACTTAACTGACTTAATTTGCTTTTACGAACTTTGATGAGATTTGCTCTGGAGTTAAATCACTGTAAGAAAGAGTCTATTTTACCACAACTACCTGTATTATACAGCAGTGAAGAAAAAAAAAAATGTCACCAGACCTTTAGCTCCTGAAAAAAAGTGTGGATTTTTACTGTTTTCTGCAAGTTTCCAGTAAGACTCACTGTGGGCTGCTAACGTAGTCACTACACAAAATAAGATTGGCTCTCCTGAGCCACACTGCTATAAATTTTATTCCTGACAAGAGCAGCAAAAGCAACAAAGAACAGTCTAGGGAGACATAGTAGGAAACAATAAACATAGTATTAAAAAGCTTGCAAAAGGAGAATTATCCACTTTGAAGCAGCACAGCTTCTGCCGTACTGCTTCCACCTTCATTCAAAGGCAAATAAATTTTCCATGACAGTTCCTAATAGCCTCCACAGTTGTTCACTGAACTTGCCCTCAAATTACAGGGTAATAAAGGGATATAACAACCCTTGACTGACTAAATGAGGAGGTGGGTCCTCCCAGTAAAAGCATGTCTTTCATGACTTGCCCTTTTCTTTTGCTCGTCCAGTGAAGTAATATCTCACAACTAAAACTAAATTGCTAACAGTTAACAGATTATCTGTCTAATCTTTATTGCACTTAAAGCAATCCCTGGAGTATCACTGTGGTAGTGCTTCAGAGCTGGGTTATAGTTTGTTTGTTTAAAAGTTAGCAATGTAGTAATAACAGCATCAGCCCTTACTTCAAGCAAGCATATCAGGGTACTTGGTATTAATATCACTTTAGCAATACGCTGTCAGGTTTCTTCTTCCAGATTATTAAAATTTTTTGCACAACACATAATTGCATTTCTGTTGAATACCACTTTTCCTATTCATCTGTTATTAGCTTGTTTAATTTTGGTCCCCGTCATAGGAGGCCACCTACATATATCCTGAAAATTTGAGAATTACGTCTGTGAATACATCTGTATTGACCCGCTTTCAGCTTTACATCCCTACAAAGAGGAATATAATCTAAATGTAGCTGATATAAACAGACAAGAATTTGCCTGGATAACCACATTGCTACAGGTAGATTTCTGCCAAAATTAACTATTAAATTCAGATGAAAGTCTGTCTTATTCTGTCCTATTTTCACACATGTACACTTCTTTAAAGGAACTTTTGTGTAATGAAACTTGGGGCCTGATCTTCCTAAATTCTGAGATAAAAGATTATGTGACCAACTTTCAGGGGTACTGATGTCCACTGCACTTCAACATCACTTGGAAAAGGCTCTCTGCAGTGAGCGCCAGACAAAAACCCAAGAGTTTTTCTAGGCAACCACACAACCTTTAATCTCACTGAATACGACAATATTCTTACCTCAGCTGACTTAAACCAGCTGTCCAAAAGCGGTGCAACTCTTACATAAAATGGTTATTATACAACCTTATGTTGTTATTGCCTTACAGTGCATAGGACCTGGCTTACTGTACACCAAAAACAAGACAAGTTTAAGCTAAACTCAGTGGTAGATGAAGTTGAAAAAACAGATTTAAAATCATTTCAGATTCCTTATATGAAGAAAGGAAACTCCTTATGCACAACTACTCCTTGACACAGAAAAATAATGGAGATGCCCACCTCCCTCTCTCTCTCACCAGGCATCCACTAGCTGGAATTCTTCTATTTTATGGAGTTAGCAGCTTGGCACAAATTTTAGAAAAGGAAAGACCAAGTACCATGATTTCTCAAATGGAAAACAACCTGAGAAACCAAGGTAATTTCCAAAACTGTTTCACTAAGCAGCACTGATGTTGATTTTGTTTTCATGTTGATGAAGTCAACATGTTGATGCTGATTTCATTTTCTCATGCAGATCATTGATTTTACCTCATCCTCTGCACATAAATGGAAATGAGATAAATTAAAAAATAAACATATGCTCTATATAACAACTTTTGCATTTTTTTCCTAATTAGTATGTGAATAAAGATATTTTCTATGCTTTCTACAATTGATACTCCAGTACCAGTTCTCCCTTCTGAAAGGTAAAAACTAGAACTGTTTATAGTTTGGGATAGGAAGATTTTCACACATTCACGGCTCCTTTCACCTAGACAATTCAACTCAAGGAATTTACAAAGTTATTCATTAAGCTGGCACATGAACCATGATTCATTTATTCTATGTTCATCAAATATATGATGTATGTTGTAAAAATAATTTTATGAGAGCAGGCCTTTCAATTTCCTTTTTCACTTCCAGAGTTTATTGTCCTCATCTTTGAAAATACCAGTGAGTCCTTTTTTTTTGTACAAGAGTAACAGGGCTTGTTTTATCAACATTATGAGGAAATTCAAATTTCAGGTGAAGTAATTTTTTACATTGGTAGATGTTGATCAGCTTCATCACATAAATTGAAGTATGGATACATATTTTCCCAGTGAGTTGTTAAACAGAATCTCTGACACATTTTGTAGCCAGGATAGTATGATGGGACATTCCTTTCTAATTTACAGTTCTTTTCTGCTGAATTTGTAACTGTTTATCATGCCACAAATGTTTCAAAACAATACTTGCAACTAAAATACCATTGCCATCCTACCTTTTGTCACATCAAGTCACATGAACAAAGATAAAAATATTGCCTTACATTTTCCACACGCTCCTCTTACTAAAAACATCCTTGTCTTTAACTGGACAGACATGGGTTTATGGATGGACCACTCAGTGGATAAGGAAGTGACTGGATGATCACACTCAAAGAGTTGTGGTCAATGGCTCAATGTCCAAGTGCAGATCAATGACGAGTGGTATTCGTCAGGAGTCAGTATAGGGACCAGCCCTGTGTAACATCTTTGCTGGGGGCATGGACAGTGGGATTGAGTGCACCTTCAGCAAGTTTGCCAAAGACACCAAGCAGTGTGGTGCGGTTGACATGCTGGAGGGAAGGGATGTCATCCAGAGGGACCTTGACAGGCTGGAGAGGTGAGGCCATGCAAACCTCATGAAGTTCAACCAGGCCAAGTGCAAGGTCCTGCACATGGGTCGGGGCAATCTTGAGCACAAATACAAGTTGAGTGGAGAATGGATAGAGAGCAGCCCAGAGGAGAAGGACTTGGGTGTGCTGGTGGATGAGAAGCTCAATATGAGCAAGCAGTGTGCGCTCGCAGCCCAGAAAGCCAACTGCATCCTGGGCTGCATCAAAAGAAGCATGGCCAGTAGGCTGAGGGAAGTGATTCTGCCCCTCTGCTCCTCTGAGATCCCATCTGGAATACTGCGTCCAGCCCTGGAGCCCCCATCATAAGAAGGATGTGGACCTGTTGGAGCGAGTCCAGGAGGGCCACAAAGATGATTAGAGGGCTAGAGCGCCTCTCATATGAAGAAAGACTGAGAGAGTTGGGGCTGCTCAGTCTGGTGAAGAGAAGGCTCCGGTGAGACCTTATAGCGGCCTTCCAGTACCTAAAGGGCACCTGCAAGACATCTGGAGAGGGTCTTTTGACAAGGGCATGTAATGACAGGGCAAGGGGTTATGGCTTTAAACTGGAAGAAGATAGATTTAGACTAGATAGAAAGAAGAAATTTTTTTTTACTGGGAGCGTGATGAGGCACTGAAACAGGTTGCCCAGAGAAGCTATGGATGCCCCATCCCTGGAAGTGTTCAAGGCCAGGTTGGACGTTGCTTTCAGTGACCTGGTCTAGTGGAAGGTGTACCTGCCCGTGGCAGAGGGGTTGGAACTAGATTATCTTTAAGGTCCCTTCCAACTCAAATCATTCTATGATTCTATTAAAATGGTGTTCAAGAGTATAGACTGGATTATATGTCCTGGCTGATCTTGTTTTACTGATTCTAGAATAGTGTTGTAAAATGTACATGTTAGTTATTACGATATTGTGACAAGCTCTAGATACACAGCAAAGTTTAAAAAAAGAAAACAAA
This sequence comes from Chlamydotis macqueenii, assembly GCF_036417535.1. Classification (NCBI taxonomy): domain Eukaryota; kingdom Metazoa; phylum Chordata; class Aves; order Otidiformes; family Otididae; genus Chlamydotis; species Chlamydotis macqueenii. The sequence goes on from NC_141556.1 coordinate 161,681,428, forward strand.
AATCAACAGAAAATATAACTCTGAGTCATTAGGTGGCATTTTTGAGTCTGTACTGAGGAAATACCCAGACTGATGCTCTATGTTGCTGGAGGCAGAGTCTTTCATGTCAGATATGGAACTGTGGCCCCAATCACTTATAATTAGAGGGTCCCATGACACTTTTTTTTGAGGAATTCAGGGAAATAAGGTCCAGTATCCTGGCGAGATTCCAGTGCTGGTAATTACATTATAATCCTAATTTTTTTTTCCCGTTAAATTGCAGCTGGGGAAAAGAGTTCATCTCCATTTTAACAGTTACAAGGAGAAAAACTCAAACCTCACCATTCTGCTACTGATGGGAAGGGCTGTAGTGCTTCTAATCCAAAAAACACTGTGTGAAGTGCCTCCAATTGCACTTTGGGGCAGTGCAGGACAAATGAAGTATTGTTTTTAACCAAAAAGAAAAAAAAAACGGGTTTTTTTTTCTATAACATAGTTATATTACTCATTTTCTTTAACAAAAACCCAGCATATATTTCTCATAACATACCAAAGCAGCAGAAATACATAGGATTTTGCAGATTCGTCACAAAAATAATTTACAGATTCTAGATCTGGTGATTCGTCCAGAAGATATTCTATTTTATTATATTTTTTAGTGTATTTACCAGCTCTTAGAAGTATATTCCTTCGGTTCAGATTATGCAGTCTTCACCGATCTTAATGTAGTGAGAATGCTGCGGATGGTCACCTTAAGAGAGCTAGCAAAACTAAATTTCAGCAGGAGATGGAAATCTTCCTTTGTTCAGCTCTTCTTATGTCTACCATATTTGGTGGTCATTTTTCTGTATCACTTGTATTACATCAGCACTTCTGCTGACGCACCTTGTGCTTTCCACTAATCTAGATTTCTGATACAATTCTCCAGAAACTACAGAGACAATTACAATGCACCACTTCAAGCAGCCAACACAACATTTTCAGGTAAAAATTTGGGCATTTTCCCCTGAGGACTACAATGGAAAAGGAGAAAGGGAATCGGAAGGCAGAGCTATACTACAGCTTGGGATTGAGGGTTAAGGGACCTGCCCTGTCCTGAGAAGGACTTTAGTGCTGCTCAGTAAATCATAGAATCGTAGAATCATAGAATGGTTAGGGTTGGAAGGGACCTTCAAAGGTCATCTAGTCCAACCCCCCTGCAAGGAGCAGGGACATCCCTGACTAGATCAGGTTGCTCAGAGCCTCATCCAGCCTGGCCTTGAACGATTCCAGGGATGGGGCATCTACCACCTCTCTGGACAACCTGTTCCAGTGTTCTACAACTCGCATTGTAAAAAATTTTTTCCTAATATCTAATCTAAATCTACCTCCCTCTGTTTTGAAACCATTACCCCTTGTCCTATCACAACAGACCCTGCTAAAGAGTTTCTCCCCTTCTTTCTTGTAGGCCCCCTTGAGGTACTGGAAGACCGCTATAAGGTCTCCCCGGAGCCTCCTCTTCTCCAGGCTGAACAGCCCCAAATCTCTCAGCCTGTCCTCATAAGAGAGGTGCTCCAGCCCTTTTATCATCTTCGTGGCCCTCCTCTGGATCTTCTCCAACTGGTCCATGTCCTTCTTGTGTTGGGGGCTCCAGAACTGGACACAGTACTCCAGGCGGGGTCTCACCAGGGCAGAGTAGAGGGGGAGAATCACCTCCCTTGACCTGCTGGCCACGCTTCTCTTGATGCAGCCCAGGATGCGGTTGGCCTTCTGGGCCACAAGAGCACATTGCCTGCTCATGTTGAGCTTCTCGTCCACCAGCACTCCCAATTCCTTCTCCTCAGGGCTGCTCTCAATCCATTCCCCGCCCAGCCTGTATTTGTGCCTGGGATTGCCATGACCCAGGTGCAGGACCTTGCACTTGGCCTGGTGGAACTTCATGAGGTTTGCACGGGCCCACCTCTCCAGCCTGTCAAGGTCCCTCTGGATGACATCCCTCCCTTCCAGCGTGTCGACGGCACCACACAACTTGGTGTCATCAACAAACTTGCTGAGGGTGCACTCTATAAATGATTCACACTGCACTATATAAATGATCCACATTGTCCACGCTAATGAAGGATCTTGATCAGTTTTCATTCTGGCTAACTTTGGTACCTTCTAGTGTGCTAGATGGTATTACCCCAAATCCCAGAATTACAGAGAGATGGTGTGTCCCTCCTTTATATATGTGTTAGTAATTAAATACCCCAAAATCTCTTTTCACCCTCTGGGGGTGGAAGAGTGGGTGTAGCAGGGAGAGCCCTCTCCCCTATCTTGCTACAAGAGATACTGCTACTAGAATCAGCACAAAATCTCTGCAAAATACGTAAGTCCACAGACAGAAAATGTTGCTTTGTCACCTCTAGTTAGCTATTTCTGTCCTGAATTATTTCAAATGGGTACAACTCCCACCTTTTTGCTTGTTGATTGGTGTATGTCTCAGTATTATTTGAGAGCTGTAAGGATAAAAAAGTCGCCTAAATAGTTTCCAGTACTCAAGAAGATAACAAATGCAGTTTTAAAGCAGAACAATCTGAAGCTTGTTATTCTAGAGGCAAATTGTTAACCTTTTCACTATGTAATGGTCTGTGGACCTGAAGAAAAGAACAGGATGTGGATCACAGTTTGTTTTATTTTCTCACTTTATTCTTTAGAGATTTACTTCACCTCAGATTAAATGGCAGCTCTTTCTTTGCCATTAAGTTTTCCGAAAATAGCGCCTAGGGTTTAAATATAATTTACATCACAGTCAAAAGAATAATCACATAAATAAGAATTTATGAATAATTAATCGCAACTGCTATTACATTAGTACAATGCTATTTTTAATTTATGGGGACTACAATGGCATCTTTACCAACCTGACAAGGGACAAGTAGAATTAAATTAGCACACTGTTCAACTGATGAATCATTGTATAGGCATAGAGAGACTGATTGATTGATTGATTAATATTTTTACTGTGCTCATGCTACCGCGTACCTGAACAACAAGGAAAATCTGATGTTACAAACAGTGTCCTCAACCACAAAAGGATGATAAAAGTCCCACTAACACAGAGAAGTATTGTTAATGGTGTTTTCACTGAAAAGGAATTATTCTGCTCTCAATAAAAGAAGGGATGAAATCGAAACTCTACTGCAGCTGCCATAATCTGCTGAATGCTTACAATTCAATGGGGGGAAAAGAGCTCTGCTGAAGTGCTCCAGTAATGATACTCCTGCCTGAAAAGTAACTGAAACTTTCAAAACACTCAAAATGTGCCCATTTTTACATTCCTGATAGTGAAAGAAAACACAGCGTTTTTCTTCTGAAAAATGTCAGATAAGATACACACTCTAGTTTTGTGCCTTTTTTCTCCTATTTCCCTACCCAGATGTCTACTAATTCGTACAGCTCCATGGAAACAGAACAACTGAAAACGTAGTGAAAGATTGAGGAGCAGTTACAAAAGTGAATTTGAAGAAAAGGCTTTTTTGGTTTTGTGTTTCTTTCAGGTAGTAACATGTGGAACTGATACTTTAAAAGTATTTAAAGCAGCGAAAGATAAAAGCATAGATCTCCATTTTTCTATGATAAATTACATTGGTATTTCAAAGGAAAGTATTGCAGATGAAGGTGGCTGGAATTTTCAGACAAAATTATTTCTCATTTGGCTTGCAGAACAGAAGTTTTCCAGAGAAAAGTGGTGCTGCTTTTAGCAAAGATGGAATTACTGGTCATCATCTGTGAAAAGGGATGTTTGAGAGACAGGTTCACACTGCTTTTTTCCTTGATTCAGATGTATGATTTCATCTTTATACTCTTAATTTCATCCAAAAGATGCTGGTTTTACTCCAGTACAGTACTAGGAGAAGCTCTGAAATACAAGAGGTGTCTTAAGAGCAAAAAAAATTATTTCCTTTCTTGCTCTGCCTTCAAGACCTAAATATTGCCTATAGATAGAGAAAAATTTGTATCACTTCCAATCTCTTTTCTACTCCCAAATTATTCAGATAGGGATATTATGAAAGAGAAATTCATGCTACAAAAGTTTATCAAACTCTATATAAATTTATACCCTAAATTGTCTATTAAAGATAGAATATATCTTTATCATACAGTTTAGATTTTAGTCACTGTCTTTATTTTGTTCCAATACTCAAACTGATTAAGACAATTTCTTAATATCAAAACGTGTAGAATACAACAAAAAGTGCTCTAGTAGGAAAAAGTTCTATTATGAAGGAAGGGATGGAAACGTGTTTATTTAGTCATCAGATCAAAAGAAGATGAATTAATACAGACAGCTTCTAGGTCCTTCACTCAAACATACATGTTGTTGAAAATAAGATATCCCTTCAAATTCATGCAAACTGTTCTGCTCCAATATCTACTTCTATATCTGGGGATCAAGGGACAGTCATACAACCCAAGTGTCAGCAGAGAGGTAGTCGGGACATTTCCACTATTGTAAACAAGGAGGAAGGTCGTGTTTCACAGATAGCAATTAGGTCTTTGGTGGGTCAGTCTGGAGAGGTGCATCTAGTTCCACTTTTTATATGGATAGCTGAGGGTCATCGCTTTCCTACCTGGGAATTTCCATACAGAGTTTGTTCACAGTCACGGAATCAATCAGAGATTTGTTGAGGTTGGAAGGGATCTCTGCAGGACATCTTACCCAACCCCAGCTCTGTTTCATACATAGTTTCTCAGATAGGTTATTCTTTGGTTAAATGACTTGGAAATCATGAGATGTTGCCAACACTCTGTTTCCCTGATGGCTGGGATAACCTCAGAGCAGTTCCAGGGAAGGAGACTGACAAAACAGGAGTTTCAGGACAGAAGAAACCCAGGCAACTTCCCTGCCCAAAGGCCAGCACCAGACAGACTTTGGCACCGTGTTTTGCAAGTTGGCTACCTTGAACAAGGGCCTGCCTTTCCGAGGCAGGATGATTAAAAAAAATGCAGACAGAAGCAGAGGCAGCAGGCAACAAAGCAGCCAGGTGGAAGAACTGAATCTGCGAACAAAAGCACATCTCGTTACCATACTGTGCTTCAGGAATGGTACTTTGACACAATCCTACTTATTTCACAAAGGAAGTACAAAGAGGGATTCAACCTCATTGTCATTTTCTCCTCTAACACAAAGGGTCCTCGGGACTCTAATTACTAGCTAACTTCTCAGATCAAGAAAGGGAAATGCTGGTAGGAGTCACGGAATTTATTTTTAAGAAGACAAAAATGTGAGCAGGTTTTTCTGATGAACCACAAAAGAGCAAGCATGAGCATGTTTAAAAAAGTCCAAAATGGACACAGTAATTTTAAATAATACTAAAAGATAAGAGGTGCTAAAGGGGATCAAAGCAGCATCTGGTGGTTTCTGAGAAAATGAGAAGCTGACTTTAAAAACAATATTAAACCTTTGTTGGATTAGCAGTTATCAAAGGCTTCAGTAGAAAAGCATCAGAGGAACTGATGAAGTGACCATCAGCCTGCTGGTGATAATTTAAAAAGTTTTCCATGAAATAATCAATGCTAGTCAAACTTTTGTTCTGAATTCACCTATAACTTAAAGGTTATAGTGACCTATAACTTAAAGTTAAAAGCTCAGAAATCATGTTTCACAAATACAGTGTAAATCATCCATCTGGATACAAAATCGAGCTTGCTGTAATACTTTAACAGATTTTATATATAAAGGACATCTATTCATAATATATAGTGACACTCAAGGGAAGAGATACGAGGCTGTTCCAGCCAAAAAAAATCTTTTTTTTTTTTCCTCTTTTGCTGGAGGAAGAGCTTTATTTGAATTACAGCCAGATGAATGGTTGTAGGGACAGGAATGGGGTTCCTAACAGTCACTCCAAATTGGCTAGACCTATTAGACTGCTGGGGCACCTGTCTTTCTCCAAAAACTTGACAATACTATGCAGATCCAGCACAATTCTTGTAATACAAGCTGCAGTCTAAGTAGTTAATTTGAGCTGGTTGAGGTCCAGGCAGGACAGGTTGCTGCTGTCAGGCAAGAGAAATGATTGCAGAGGCCGTACTGACAAATTCAGCGTGGTATACTCACTACCAGTCTATGTGCATTTAAATAATTGAACAAAGAATTACAGGATGATTTGCTACTTTTAGCCTGATTATTACACCTAGACATAGCTAATGTACGAAGCAACATATTTAAATATTGTGGGAGGCTATTTATCTGTCTTCAAACTGAATGGAAATAAACCTACTTTTTTTCAAAGTAGTAATTCACATTGACTTTATGCTCGTAAAATGAACACCGAGGTGGTACAGAATGACTAGATCCAGCAGATCCTTGTAGAAATGAAGAGCTTTATATTATTCTAGTCTTACTAGTGCATATTTGGGTTTGCCATACATCAGTTTCTGCAGAGACTGAGAAGAAATCACTTCTGTTATCAGCAGGGAAAATTAATTCCTGAAGAGAACTCTTGCAGGTGCCTGTGTTTTAGCATTCCTGCTTTTGAGACCTTTCTAGAGCTGAACAAATATACTTGAGAAGACAACACAAGAATGAAAAAGGGCATGAGAAGGCAATGGTTCTTCACAATAAAAATCTGTATTAGAGGTTTTTTTTTCCTTTTTCTTTTTTTTTTTTTTTAAGGAGGAAAAAATCCAACACAAGGTGATTGTAATGTCTATGTTACTAAATGGCTTTCAGTGTTATCTACACTGGAAGAAGCTTGGGGCTAGGGTGAGCTTTATTCCCTTTCAAGAACTCTCTTAAGTCAGGAATCTCAGAAGGAACTTAACAGATGGTTTAAAGTTTTGCAGTATTGCAGTAATGTAACAGACTTGAGTTCAAGTAAGGTAATGCTAAAGCCTTAATCCTTCAATAGTTCCCCCTTTGGACAATTGTAAATACTGCCCTAAGCAGAAGAACAAATACTTCATAACTGAAAGGAACACCTGTGCTCCAGAAGACATGGCTACTGATCTCAGCAATCACAGAATAGAAAATTCTTCCAAAACAAATGCAAGGTTGCTGCAAAGTAGGCATGAAACAAACAAATAGACAAAAACAAAACAAAAAACCCAACAACTCTAATAGACTTGTTAGTAAACGACCAAAAAGAAAAAATGCTTGGAAAACACAGTCATTTTGAAATCTACCATGAGTAACACAATCAAACATTTCCAACTGTGACAGGAGAGTAGAGCAAGAACATCTACATGAACTGCTTAATCCACTCTCAGACTCCCTGAAGCGTCTTAAAATTTGGTTTGCATTGCCGTAAAAGGTCTCTATCTGACTTTGATATGGAGATCAGTTTTCTGGCATTCCAGAAATATTGAACCAACACTCAAGATTATTCCTGGCATATCATGCTGAAGTCTCATTTTCTCAAAGGCCTTTTCATTTTAACTGCTATGGATATATATTTCTTCCACAGCATATTTTACTTTTACAGTACCATCAAGACACATCAGCAAGTTCTTGTGGAAACAGGACAGAAGTAGATTGTTAACAACATAATATTGTCTGTCTTCTCAAAGGGCTTAACATGCGATAAATTGTAAGATTTGAATGCAAATTTTTAGTGCTTCATCACGTATCAAGAGAAAGCTTAAAATAAAGCAGATCTGAGCATACAGAACTGTCATCTAGGATAAAGTGAGATGAAGCTCTGTTTACGGGTACTGCTTGAATGCAGTGAAAAAATGTTTATGTGAACAAAGAAAGTTATGAATTTGTATTTTGATTTAAAAATCACTGGTGACTTAGTCCTTCCAAAAGCTATACCCAAGCTTTAGAATAAAAGTATTTTTCTGTTGAGTGAAATGTTAACATAAAGTAGATTATGAAGACACAGACTGTAAGCATTAAAATGTATGCTGTATTTAAGGGTAAGGTTATCGAACACTAATTTACACAACAAGCGTTCAGACACCTTAATCTAGTCAGTCATCCCTATGCTACTTTATAATCAATAGAGAGGAATTAACTTCTCCAGAGGGTTATTAATTTTATTCTATCTGAGAAATGTGAAATGACTAACTGCTCAGGAGAGAACTGATGCAAGAAGAGTGATCTAGATCTTTCTACAACATGGCTCACAATAAAATAAGTGTGAACAGAATTGCTACATTTGCACAATAACTGAGAAAGGTGGACATTTTACGAAGGCTATTGAAGGCCTTCTGTGCTTCCAAACTTATGTCATGTCCCAGAATATCAAGTCTCAGTTTAGAGCATGATTCTCAGGGGTGCAAGGCACCCACTGGGTGTTGGGATTCAAAGCAGGATTTCGCAAGAGAAATGAGTTAGACTTCATGTCTAAGAACAAAATGACTGATCTTTAGTCTATTGATGATCCTTGGCAAAGATGAGGTCTTTTTGTGCACATATCAGACTAAGGTATTTAATCAAACCCATCTATTGTTCAATTAAAGCAATCTACCCAGCAAGCTCATAACAGATAGTTAGACACCTATTGGTGTAGCTAAGGTCACAAAGAATTTCAGGGAAATCTTCCAGGTTGAAATAAATACTAAATTTAACAGTAGAGTGTATTTCTCTTTTCTATATAAAGGACATTCAAGATGAGTCTACTACTGACTTCAGTCCTTACTGGTGTTTAACCACAATGTCAATCTCCACTGTGAAGCCATTACATCTCAATGAGAAGCTTTTGAAGAAATTGTTTTTTCAGTGAAGTTGTATATCAGTGTATGTGGTTCATTACAAAGTGAAATGTGCTCTTTTGCATTTAAATGTGCAAGGAGATGAAAACATTAAATTGTGGTTCATTACAAATAAACATAAGACTGTCCATTCATTATACTCTCTCCCCGACTCAGCTGGTGAGCAATCAAATCACTACTACAAGCTGGGTATATGTGAAAATCTGGTATCTTGATACCATTTGATAGGTTTGTGCCTTTACTACATTTACAGAAAGATGTTGATTTGCATCCTGCAGAGTAACTAATATTCTGTAGCTAATTGTGTGCACTGCCATGACAGAATGTCTAAAGAAGGACATTACCGCATATGTCTCAGAGGGAATAGGAAGATACTTCATTTATAGCCACCCATCTGTCTAGTCACAGCAGAATTACATACAAGCACAATGCACAAATTGGTATGTCCTTCAGGAGCAGCTCTCCCAGCGCTACAGCCTGGATCTCTGCACAACTCGATTCACACACCAGTTTGTTGTGTTACAAGATTCTGTACATTGTATGCTTGGTGACAGGCACGGAAATTAGAGAATTGGAGGGGAGAAAACAAATGCATAGCTTAATATCAACAATTACATGAGAAGCAACAATTACATTTTAATTTTTTCCCAGTACAGTATTTATGTTGCTGATGTCTCCCAGTGGGACATTATCCTTTAAGTGAAAAACACTGCAGTTTTCAGCTTCAAGAGGTCTTGCCCAAATATAGCTAACCAAAGATGAATATTCTGCTGGAGCATAGAAAATAAGTTTCCTTGCAGATTTAGATGACTCAGAGATTTTTAATATCAATTAATTGTTGAGAATATTGATAACTTATAATTCATCATAAATATCAAAGTAAAGGGGACTAATTATTGCACAGACTTCTCAGTGGCACACTAGATAAACCCATGTTTTTTTAAAGAGTCAGAGAAAGTACTCTTCTGATGTGTAAGCAAGGGACTCCACAGGGCATCCTTCCACCACACTGCAGATCACAGAGGTCCTGAACCTAAGGTTGACCAAGCTCCGGTGTCGGCATGAGGCAGCTCAGTATGATGCACATGTCCTAAAAAAATGCAACATTTCATCCAAGACAGAACATTTCTCAGCAGGAATACAGTTTGGATATGGCATCATATAAATGCAGATGCATTGCTTTAAATTGTAAACTGTATTCCATTATTCCAGAGTCAGTGTGAGTTGTTGCCAGCTCCAGCGTTTCTGCAGTGGCTACCATGGTGCCGTACAGTTGTACAGTGCTGTCAATGCAAGATTAGATTAGCCTTGGAAAAATGTCTTTATTGCGCTTTCAGATAATCTGTATTCTGAGCAACTGCCCTTCCATCAATTAAAAAAAAAAAATATTCATTCTGTACTATATGCTGACATATTTGCTTTGGTGTATTTGCAAGTACAGATGTGTCTGTGGGAGGCATTTCCATGTTTATGTTTCTGGCAATAAGTGTCTGATCAATTCCTGTCACCCTATATGGATTTCTGCTTCATACAGTTTTAATCTACTCTGTCTCCTCTTCTGACTGCTCAATCCAGACCAGACTTCCTCAACTTCTTTATGAAAAAAAAAAAATTGCAATTTCATTCAAATATTATTACTCCCATGATGTTAGTCAGTGAAAACAGTTTAACCAACATATGCATAGTTGGAAAATAAAGCCCTCATTTTTACTCACATTTCTGATATTTCGATGACTTTTAAGAAGTTATTGTATAGATTAATCAGGAATATCTTAAATTTTGTATATATAATGTGAGCCTTGTAACTATTTTTTGCTTAGAGAAAAAAGTTCCATTCAGGAAGGAAAACCGTGTCTTAGTTAAAAACAGAAGTAAGGCACTAACGCTTCAGCCTAACTAAGGCTAACTAAGGCACTAACTAAGGCTTCAGCCTTCCCTTCCCATTGAACAAAAGAGGGGAAGAGTGACAGAAAAGGAGTTGTCTGAAGAAAATCCTTTTGCCTTTTGTTGAATGAATATCAAAAGGCTACCCTGTGTGGCCACGATCACTAGAGAGGTGTGGAATAGGAGATTTCCGTATGTCCTGGGTGAGGGAGACTCAGGAATCCGCATCAGGGAAAGCTGCCATCAGGAGGCACATCCAAGTTTTGTGGACGTCCCGATACTGGAGCAAAGAAGACCCCTGAAAAGAGCTGGAGAGGATGAAAATCAAAGGGAAGGGGTTTAAACAGCACCGTAGGGATGGATGCTCGTCTTGGTGAAGGAACAAACACCACCAGCGCCGGAGGGAGAGGTGGGAAATGAGGAGATGCTGCACTTCTGCAGGATAAAAACTGGTGAGTGAGAAGGATGGCGACACGAGGGCCGCAATGATATGGAGCAGAGGAGGAGGAGGCCGGGAGCAAATGAATGCAAGGAGTTTTGGCTGCTGGCAGTGAGCTTGAACCTGCTTATGAGAAGTTACGAGCCAAGTTATGAAATGTGGGACACTCTAGAAACATTTTGTATAAAATGTTCTATAACTGGGCCACCAAGATTTATATTTCTACACCACAAGTCATTAGAAGTACATACGCAAAAAAAAAATCAGTCATGGAAAAAGCCCTACAGACCAGTGAATATATTTTGCACTAATTCAAAAGATTTTGGCAATTAAAGTAAAGGTCTGTAGAGGTTTAAAAAACTAAAAGAGAGTATGTCCCCAGCAATAGTGAAGCATATGTGAGAGGTCCTTATTTCAAGTACAGAATGTTTTACTTTTAGATCATGCTACTTCAGCAACAAAACCAATTAGTGACACAACAGCAAGAGTGGAATCATGTATTAAAAAAAAAAAATAAAAAGAGACTGGTCAGACAAAACAACACAAAGCACAACAAAAAAAGGACAAATCTATAAAGGCCTTTGGACCAGAAACTGAGAGATATAGTTAATTGCTTAAATATATCACAGACGTGCTCTTAATCTAGGCAAATGTATGGTAGTTCATATCACTTTATATTCATATTCACTGGCAGCTTTTGTGTCCTTTCTCTGGCATACAAGCTACAGCATTTTGCAGGCATATCTGCCAATTAGGAAGGGGTCAACTTTCCAGGTTATGTTAAACTTAAATTTTGCTCAGATTAAAAAAAAAAAAAAAAAAAAAAAAAAAAGGCCAGTTACCTTATCAACTACAATCGTTGACAGCAAGGCATGCACTTCACCAGCCTGAAGATAATTCAGCTGTGGCATGTTCCTAGCTGTTTCTGAAGCTCAGCGTAGTAAACAGGAGCTAACGTTCCCAGAGGGGTAGAAGGTTTGCAAAATATTTTTTTTAGATACCAAATATTCCATCTGTGGCATCTTGTCACCAATCTAACAGTTAAAGAACTGTCATTTTAAGAAGTATCCTCAATGAAACAGGGATTCAGAGGTTTTCATAAAATCCCAGATAAAACCAGGCTCAAATTTCAGTAGGGAGACAATTGTCTGGAAGAATGTATTTCAACGTGCACCACCTGTGCAAGAACTTTAAAGGAGCCACATTGATATTTTGTGCATTACTGAAAGGCGGGCAGACAAGGACAAAATAATGTGTAACACTCGAATAAAAAAAAAAAAAATCTATCTATTTATTTATTTACTTATTATTTGCAGGAATGGTAGAGGTGGGAAAGAAAAATCTAACGATATTGCTAAAGTATAATAATTACAGTGTAAATGGCAATCTATCTGGGCCAGTAAAAGTCAAAGAAAAAAAAAAAGCTCTCCAAAACAGAGGTGACCCTATGCTTTAATTTTAAAATCATGACATTAGCAAACCAAATGATATATTTTTAAAATATTTATTCTGATGGGACAACATTTCATTTCAGATGTCAAGCTGTCATTCCAGGCAGATGATTCAAAACGAAGCTTCCCTTGATGGCTGAAGGATCCTCAGTAACACAGGAGGACACAGAAGAGTAGGTCTATCTGTTGCAGGGCTCTTTGGGGATATTTCAAATTTATGAAAGCAAACCAGACAGACTGGTGATTGACCCGAGAACTGTGTTGCTGTCAGCTCTCACTAGTAAGAAAGATATACTATGAGATTTTCTGAGTGATGTTGTGTGCATATTTTAATCTAAATTTTATTTAAAGACAAACCAGGAGGCATGCTCTTAATGACATAATAGCAGTAAAAGACTTTACTGCTGTTTCTCATATGCACAGTTTTCTGAACCCCCTAGGCCCAGTCCCACTACTAATAAGTGGCAAAACTCACATAATTTAGCAAAAAGAACTGCAGGCCATTATCTAATTAATTCCCTAAACCTGAAGATAGTCCTCCAATAATGCCAGTGCAAGTATTATCAGGAATCTAGAATTTTTCCTTATGCCACAGAGTCCTAAAGCAAGAATTTGGTGGGATACTAAGACTTTTTATGACAGTTAAGAATAAAAACACTGTTACATCAGTAAGTGGAAGAAGGCAAAATATTTGGGGTTTGCGGGTGGAGGGGCAATTTGGTTGCAGATACTAAGTAACAGTTTGCAGGAGGTAACAGAGTTTGGGGGAGCAGGAGTGCCCGTGATTGTTGTCTTTCCATGCCCCTTCCTGCTGAGGCACCTCCCCTGTTGTTCTTCTGTGGCACGGGCTATGGAAGGTAAACTCCAAGTATGAAGCTCAAGTTCACCCACAATTGCAACAATGGTGCAGCTGAATATCACGGCTGTGCTTGTGTGCACACCCAATAATAAATTCCCTGAGTGGCCCAGGACTTTCCCAGGCCAGTCTTCTGCACAGATGAGCTAATGGACTGTCTGGAGGCAAGGGACTGACTTGAAGCTAAGTGACTGACTGAACTTTGAGCCACCTTCCATCACGTTTAATTATTTCACTGAGGAGCTACAGTTACAGGAGCTCTCCAGGTGGGAATTTCAGATAGTTGTAGAAATTACCCCAGGCAGGTCCTGCCGTGCCTGGTTCGATTTGTGAGCTTAAATGTCTTGATTAACGTCCTCAGTAGAGTGTCCCAGTCAACTCCTACTGAGGAACTGATGAAATGGTATGTAGGTAGGTTGCTTGAAAATAGCCTGTAGAAACTTGCTGCAGATGCAGAAGTCTTCATCTTTCACATGTACTTTTAAGATGGTTAGAAGATGTTTTCTCTGTCATTTAAGACAGATACTGAAAATGGTCGGTGCATGCACTGGAGTGGTCAAGTAGTACCACAAGCCAGGAGAAGAGTGGTTTGGGGAGTCTTGTCCAATCTAACAATACCATTGCAAAGACCCTTGCAAGGAAGACTCCCATTTCCATCCAGATAGTGATCAATTATTTGGGTGATTTCATTCCCAACACCATATGCCAAGGTCCAAAGTTGTGGGTTGTTTTTTTTTTTTAAACAAGTACTCTGTCCATAATTTTCCATGCAAAATTACTTAGCATTAGAGAAGCATCATTCAGAGAAGGTGTGGATCTGGCTAAGCTCTGCAAACAGCTGGGGGAGGGTGTTAATGCTATTTCTTCCACCTCACACTCAAGAAAGATGTGTTGTGGTAAGGAATCACAGCAAGACGGGAACTGCAAAATGACTAACTCTATTTCTCACCTTCCCATAGTTTGGGTTTCCACAGAATCCATAAAACTGTAAGATTATATATAGAAAGAGTTGACAACAATGTACTTAAAATCCAGCTCAAAATGGCAAACTGAGAGCTAAGTAGTATTTGTTTAACAAGATTCAGCACAATGCTAGGAGTTGGGAAATCACAAATCCTGCGACATCTGTCAACAAATGTAATCTCCCTAATTCTGCTATACTATGTCTTCTAAAAAACCACAAATGTTAAAAGTCAGTAAAGTTCACTTTTTCACTCCTTCCAGTCTTATCATTAATTTCCATCTACATTTTCATACGAACACAGACAACAGTTTCCAAAAATCAAGCCTCAACAACTGCATTACGTAATAAAACCCCTGCCAGTAACATCAAGTTCAGAAGTGTCATTGTTAACAGCATACCACGTCAGTTAATAAAATTCAGTGTATGTAAGGTAATCTTACCCTATCTGGATACGTGCATGTAAAAAAACACCGTTAAGCAACTCTGATTTTTTTTTAAACTTAAATTACCACAAAGATCATATTTAAATAATTTAGATTTGCTGTTTCTTACTATCAAACCTATATTTCTAGGAAGGATTATACAGGGTAGACTCAAAGATGTATACACTGTCTAAATGAGCAACAAAGTATTGAGTAAACTTCAAATGAGCAAAATCAGCTTATGCTTGGGAGAAGTCCACAGAGACCTATTTCTATTCAGCTGTTTAAAATATGCAGTTTTGCCTTTTTTTTGGATTATTAAACTGTACCTACCAGGCTTCTTTACAGGCTTTCTGCTCCTGGAACTACAAAACATTCAAGGATATTTCAGCCTGGATGAGAAATAAATAGAGGAGAGAGATATACTACAGGTCTATTAAATTCTCAGTGGTCTGAAGAAGGTGCATATAGACTGTTCAATCTCTTTTCTGATACAGGGAGTAAGAGAATGACTTACATCCTGGTTCCAGCTACAACAGAGTTAGTTTTCACAGGAAGCTGGGAGAGGACACAGCTGGGATAGCTTACCAACTAGCCAGCAGCTGAGACAGCTTACCCAAATTAGCCAAAGGGCTATTCCATACCATGTGACATCATGCTCAGTATATAAAGTGGGGATGGCAGAGAGGGGTGGGATTTGTTACTTGGGGGGTTGGGGTTTGCTGTGAGCTGTTGTACCATGAATTCTGTGCTTAGTATATTCTGTTATTGTTACTGGGGTCTGTCCCCCCCCCCCCCCCCCGTTTTCTCTTCCTTTGTTGTTCTGTTAAACTCTTTTTATCCTAATTCATGAGTTTTGCCTTTCTTTTTTTCCCAATTCTCTGCCCCATGTCATTGGGAAGAGTGGGGAAGATGATAGTGAGTGAGTGGCTGCATGGTATGTCAGCTGCTGACTGGATAAATTTATGGGGAAAAAAAAGCTCATTTGGGAATCATTAAATACAAACCTACCATTATGGCTTACAAGTCCTGGGAAAAATTCTGTGCAATATTGCTTTCAGCTGAGACTTTTCCCTAGGCGGCCAATACCCTATCATTAATCTGTTTTAGTGAAGATATGAATAGGGTGGACCTTTGGTTTAATCTGATATGCCCCTACATATACTCTTATGTCACTGTCTTGGGCTTTGAAATCTCCAAGTATTGTAAAACAATATCTTCTGGTTTTTGCTATTCTTTAACAGTTATTTTGCTTAATACATACAGAAACCAAAATAAAAATATGTAATATTTCTGTATTTCTGTTCCAGAACTTACATGTGAAAAATTTCAAAGAGATAACAGGTGCACCCTATAGCCACCACGAACCCCTGTATTGAAAAAAAAAAAAATCAGTCTCAAGCATTAGATGTCATCTTTAATATGTGTCTCTTCAGCAACTGTTGTAGCATCATTAGCTTGTCTCCTCTGTGGCCACTGAATAAGGAACCTTTCCTGAGAAGTACTTTACTGAAAATTATAGAAAGATATTAATGTGCAAACAAACAGAGATACTGTTTTGAAGTACTCTCCTCCACAGCTCAAGTAAGCGCTGTTAAATTCCCACAAGCTGCTGGCTACTCCAGGAAAAGCAAAGTCGACACATATCAATCAGTAAAATTGAGTATCTTAATTTGATATGAGGAAAATTTATATTTTGTATTTCTAGCAGTGGACTCCCCAGTCTACCACTTTCTCCTTCCTACATAGGATACGCTCACCTTCTTAGCAACAAAGCAGTGACAGTACATGTTCCCTTAAGCCTTTTTTTTTTTCCCCACTCCCTTGTATTTCCATTTGGATTATTTTCTCATTTCCACTTCTCAATTACTTCTATATTAAAACCAGCCTTTTAATAAACCATCCGCTTACCCTGGCAATCCTGCAGTATTGCATCGAGTACAGCGCTTGCATTTGTACTTAACAAGCATCCTGACATCTTTATAGGATTAAAAGAATAAACTTTGAAGAATGTTGCATTCAAAGTAGCAATGTCTAAGAAGGAGAAAAGGCTTACATATACTTATTAGATTGCTTCTTCCAGATGTTATTTGAAAAAAAACCAAACCCACATAACAGTAATGTTTTCAAGCTAATGGATTAACAACAAACACGTGCAATAGATGAATGATAAATATTTTAAACCACTGGCAATTATTTCCATTTATTTATGGAAGTAGTGTGGATAGGGAGCAGTGACCTGCAGAGAGACACATTAAACACTGCAGATTTGCAAAAATCTGCAGAGCAAGAGTGTTTCTAGTGAGACAGACTGTGAAAGAACATTTCAGTAAGAAATTATGTTATGCATTTACTCCCATTTGTTAACATGCACCAACTGTAACAGTGCAATCACACTTCATTGTTGCCTTTATGTATTTACTAGTATGCTGAAGGCAAAGTATTTACAAAGCATTTCCATACACACCGCATTAAAAAAAAAAAAGTATGAAAAACTGTATCCCAGTATTTCCACTCCAAATCTCCACGTCAAATGAGAGACTGGGGTACAGCCGGGAGATGCTGAGCCTGTGTACAATTTCTCATCTGTGAACTTCGGTCTATGTAATCAAAAGCTACACAACTCATTCCTGCACCTGTAACCATCCCTGTGGCCCCTCAGGAAGTCAATTCCATGTGCTGGTCTCAACACGATTATTTTATTGACATTTTTCAGCTGAAAGACTTGTGCAAATACCATCCAATTTTCCAGCCTTTTCTAAAAGATCAAAAGATGCACCTTGCATAGTAGAGAGGAATTTACACTGATGAGTGCCTATTGTCTTGAATACAAATGCTGCTCATGGTGTTTGCCCAAAGCTAAATGTGTATGTCTCTGTAACAGTGAACTGCAGTTAGTCCACAAAAGCATACTTGTATTTGAGGTAAAATATGTTTGTCCTGGAAAATACCTTTTGCTTGAACAACCCCCAAGCTAAGATCTTGAAGGCCTCCTAATTAGGGAAGATGGCACTGAGCTCAAAACCTGTCAATCCAAATAAAACAGCTGGAAAGCACACATTATTTCTGCTTAGAAATGATAACAACTGTGTTAGGTTATTGCCGCAGGTAACAGGTCCTGCAGGTTGAGATCCACTTCTGGCAGAGATCTGTAGGTAGCAAACCGCTCCAGTCTCTGGGCTGATTCATGCCATGGGAGGTAACGTAATGGACTTCACAACCAGAGGACAACCTGGGCAAGGCAGCGACCTACATTTTTTCTAAGACTTTCTTTCACGTATAGAAATAAGTTCATATTTAGCTAAACCTCTCAGATAGTGTCCCTTTCTCAAATTGCCCTACTATATAGTCTTTACTATTTTAGCTGTCCACATTTGCTCCGCTGTTGCTCTTTCTGCTAAAAGTCACATATTGAGGTTAGCAATAAAGCTCCTTTTATCATCTTACTCACTTGAACAATACGTTTAGAAGATGTGAAATTAATTTATAGCACTTTTTTTGAAAACATTGCTAGGGAATACAGCATTTTCAGATATCCCTCAGAAACTCTCATATTTTTGATGACCTAAAGGATGACATTAATTTTAAAACCAGTCAAAAATAAAAGTTATAGGACCTTCAGCTACCATATGCTCACTAAATTATGAATTATATACAGAAAATGAATCATAAAAGTTACTTTGAAAAGGAAAAAAAAAACTGTATTATGATCTCTGTGCTGCATAACACATACAGTTGAGGGGATTAATTTTATCTTATTGGACACTTACACCAAGAAGAAAAGGGTGAAAAAAGATTTTAACAGCAGATGACTAGCAAACAAGATACTTAATTCTTTCAAGTGGTGATGCAAAGCATGTCCTTCCTTAATAACTTACTGAAAATACCATCTGCTTCACAGTGTATGCATAATAGTATTAAATGTACTCTCATGTAGACATGTATCTGTAGTGTTTTTAAGATTGTGTTGTACATGTCAGATCAGAAAGCAGAATTACTAGAAATAAAATTTAAGCATGTGTCTAACAATGTCCCTAAAGTAATCCTAACAGCACCACAAACATGAAAATAAATTGTAGGCACTGTAATGTTTTGAGGCCATGTTAGAGGCTTGTTTATCCTTATTTCTGATGCAAATACTTTTACACCAATACTTTGGATATTGAAATGCCTCCTTGTACTGAACTCAACTTTACAGCGATCGCAAGAAATATATATTTTTTTAACATTCAGAAAATCAGAATATATGCAGATATTGTAAAACTAGACATTTATTTCAGCACAGATAGAGTGCAATAAAATAAGTTCTTTTTCTATTATTGTTATTAAACCACACAATCCAATACAGAAGTATTTTGCTTTTCATTCAAAGTTCTGATTAATTCATCTTAAAGATATTAATCCAGAAAAAAGAAATTACATCTGAAAATTCATACAGGAGAGTATGTTTAAAATGTTTTTCAAATGGATATTCGTTCATGGCACTTGGAAAAAAATATATATTAATATATTTAGCAGCTCGTGAATATGTAGAAATGTAATAATCATTACGTTTTCTTAACGGAAATTAGAACTGAAGTAAGTCACCTCACAAGAAAATTTCAGTGTCTTGTCTGCTGCCCCATAGCTATATTTTTTCCTTTTTTTTCAGATCATTTGTTTTAATAGCACTCAATAGTTTTTATGACTGCAAGACAAATTATTTTGGCTTGTCTAGATCCCTACTGAAAGATTTTCAGTGCTTTAAATGCTTCACACTTGTCATGGTCACATATTTATGCCACATCCTATAGTTTCAACCAGAAAGAATAAGATGGCAGACAATCTTCTCAAACCATTTCTTCTGTTTTAAGATGGAGATACAGAAATACAAGTAATTTCTAACACTTCAACACCTCTGTGATTCTTCAATAATGAGATTTTACACTGTTCAGGAAATCTATAGAAGCAACTAAACTCACCACTTAGAAGATTTTTTTTGTACTTTAAAAGCCAAAATTCATTAATGAATTGAAAAAAACAGAGCACAACTATGGTGGCATGAACTCTAAAAAGTTTATACTAAGTACTTTTATTTGAAAGAGAATTTGGGGTAAGTTTTCCATGAGTTCTAGAAAATGGAAAACTCCAGATATTTTTAAATGTCTCATTATAGTAGTCTGAACATATGCTACAGAATGAGATTCCACCTAGTCCTACATTTTATCCTTCCGTTTATAATCAGCAGTCTTTATCCAATCTGTGAGATTGCTCCAGTTCCTGAAGAATCCCCAGAAAGAGCTCCTAACCTAACAGCAGATATAGGTGGACAAGGATGTCTTCTTATTGCACATCTAACTGCTCTTTCCAACCTGCTCTGCCTCCTGTGCAGAGATGAAAAATGGCAGCAACCAAAGGAATTAGCTCCAATGTTTAATATTCCTCGTTATATGGTAGAAAAAATGTTGATTTCATTTTTAGAATATTAGTTTAAGGGGAAAAAAGCCTGAAGTTAAGACTTCTCTGAGTATATATATTTCTATTTTTATACATATAATGATATTTATATATATATAAAATAAATAGATATGTATATTTTAAATATATGTATGTGTATATATATATTTACTTCTATACACATATGAAATGTCACATATATAGTTGTGTTTGTAAAAAATATACATATACACACTGCAGGGAAGGGATGCCATCCAGAGGGACCTGGACAGGCTGGAGAGGTGGGCCTGTGCAAACCTCATGAAGATCAACAAGGCCAAGTGCAAGGTCCTGCACCGGGGTCGTGGCAATCCCAGGCACAAATACAGCCTGAATGGAGAATGGATTGAGAGCAGCCCTGAGGAGAAGGAATTGGGAGTGCTGGTGGACGAGAAGCTCAACATGAGCAGGCAATGTGCACCTGCGACCCAGAAAGTCAACTGCATCCTGGGCTGCATCAAGAGGAGCGTGGCCAGCAGGTTGAGGAAGGTGATTCTGCCCCTCTACTCCACTCTGGTGAGACCCCGCCTGGAGTACTGTGTCCAGCTCTGGAGCCCCCAACAGAAGAAGGACATGGACGTGCTGGAGAGAATCCAGAAAGGGCCACAAAAATGATCAGAGGGCAGATGATCAGAGCCTCTCCTATGAGGACAGGCTGAGAGATTTGGGGCTGTTCAGCCTGGAGAAGAGAAGGCTCAAGGGAGACCTCATAGCAGCCTTCCAGTACCTATAGGGGGCTTGTAACTCTTTAGCAGGGCCTGTTGTGAAAGGATAAGGGGTAATGGTTTTAAAATAGAAGGAAACAGATTCAGACTGGATATCAGGAAAGAAGTTTTTACAATGAGGGTAGTGGAACACTGGAACAGGTTGCCCAGAGAGGTGGTGGAGGCCCCATCCCTGGAAACATTCAAGGCCAGGTTGGATGAGGCTCTGAGCAACCTGATCTGGGGAGATATCCCTGCTTCTTGCAGGGGGGTTGGACTAGAGGGCCTTTGAAGGTCCCTTTCAACCCAAACTGTTCTATGATTCTATGATTCTCTATATATTAAAATGTTTATCAAGAAACAGTAAGAGAGAAGAAAATAACTGTCACCAACAATGTTCCCTGTTTCTCATAGGAACTGAAGGGACAAGAGAAGAGGGAGGAAGGCAGGAAGGGAAGAAGGGAGGAAGGAAGGAGATGCTCTTACAAATAGAGAAAGACCTAGTCACTACAGCATCCATACTGAATAGCTGAAGGCCAATTTTTAGCACCTGAAACAAACAAAATGCCTCTTAAAAACTTTCAAGCCAGGGACTCCGGAGCAGAAAGCAGAGTGTTATTTAACCTGTTACCTGCCAGGACCCTGAAATAAGCAAGGAAAGACTGCATTGTTATGTCTTTTGGGTGTAGCTTGTTTGTTTGTTTGTTTGTTTTTTACCTTGAACAGTTCCTCCAAATATATTCTTAAAAAAACACATTTTGGCTAAAGGCTGTTAGTAAAAGGGAAAAAAAAAAGAAAGAAAGAAAAAAAAAGAAGGCAAAATAATAATTTGTGGTGACTGAACAATGTGATAGGCAACAAGACTTCACCCTTACAGGCTTGCCAACTTTTAAAGACAGCTCTCAGTGCCCCATATGTTACTCTGAGGTATGCAGTAGGTGATAGGGTGCACAGATTCTACTCCACTAGTATACTCATGTAATATATAACGCAAAGGTAAAGTTTAGAAATTATTGGTAATAACTATTAGGTGAGACTCGGGTCCTGAAATTATCAAAGAATTGATCATTTGATTGTCCATACTGTGAAATGGTGAGGATGGCTTTCCCCTCTGCCAGCCAGCATCCTTCCAATCACTTCCCCCGGGAGCATGATCAACTGCAGAACCGGGCTGTGATGCCCTGGACATAGTCTTCCTCTCCCAGTGGCCCCAGTGCCACAGAATGACCCTCAATGTACATTTACTAGAGTAGAGAGAGCCTGAGAATTCAGCATCCTTCAAAACCATAGGAGTCTTTTAGGGAGTTAAAAACTAGGATCCAGGCTTGCATGGTGAATGCTTGCAAATGGGACATGTTGAAACTGCTGAAGCGGTCACCATCCCAGCTGTACGCTCTTCTCTCTGCTGGAAGTTAGACAAGGAACAGCAGAAATGGAAACTTTGCTGTGCCACTGCTGTTCACAGCCTTGCGCATTTTCTACACTGAAAACAACAGCACCTTACATCAGTAAAGCCGAGCGTTAGGAATGGCAGCAAAGGAGAAAATAAAGTTCTTCTTTAGTCATCCTGCAAAATGTCTGCAAACATCAGCCCGGGGCTTTTGTAGCCTCCTACAGTCCATTTTGGCTTCCACAGGTTAGAAAATAATGCAAAAGGGGCATGAGTAAACATGAAATCACAATTACAGTTTCAGATAATTTTCACGAAACTGGAAAGCTGCTTGCCTTCTGGAAACAATTTCCATGTGTGGTAAGACTCTTCACTGGCTTTGGAAGTTTCTGATGTCTGTAAGGAGTTTCCTAATGATTTCAAGATTTCATCAACTTGTAGGTTAGTAGTTTTACAGTTTCTGTACATAGTAGAGTAAAATAATTGTTATATGTTACTAAAACAAGAATTCATCATAAATACAGGCTATATCTGCCATGGTGTTCATAACAAAGCTATTTATAAATCAAACATATTCTGTAAATAAAATACAACCAAATATTATCAACTTGTATAAACTAATTTAAAGTGTTGTCTGGCAGCTAACATAAAAAATGCCCTAAAACAGGCTGAATATAGTGAAACTACAAAATGATTCAATATCATCAAAGAATGATCTTAAGACATATGGAAATAAACGGACCCAAATTCCATTTTTCTTGTAAATACAAACATTCACTAGAGGCATTTCAAGGAACTTATGCACATGTTAGAAATTATCCTTCCTTTGTTTATGACAGCTTCAAGAATTATTTTGCAATGACTGTTACATTAGATTGCGGCACTGATTTTTACTTCTGCTATTGGTAATGTATTTTTCCAGCTGCATAACCTGTTTTGTATTCTAGTGAGTGCAAAATCTGAAAGTCACATTTTTCATGTTCACTTAAAGAAGGTCATGTTAGTCACATAGTAATCTTTAGTCCCTAAGGTATCTCCACGCCCCATTATATTTGCTTTCTCCTTACTTCTACTGTTAAGAACTTTTTGTATCAGAAATAAAGATTCTTAAACTGAAGTTACAGAAAGAAGGTTTGGGTTGTTGGTTTTTTTTTTTTTTTTTGCAAAAGAATGAATCCCAGAGCATTTTAAGATTTTCTGCTTTAGTAATATTCTAATTCCCTGTTCCACATTACAGCTGGCCATTTGGGCCTTGGCAGCTTAAGACGTATATTTTTCAAACAGATTTACTGTTCAACATGGTGCTTCTCTGCATCAGCTAACTTGGGCCAAATAGCGTATATGTGGATATAACTCATTTAAAGTCATCCCTCTTATTCCATAACCGAATTAGTATTTATGGGAGTTAAAAATCAAAGCAAACCAAGTCAAAGCAATCTTCCTCTGACTGTGTTAGCCATATTGCTTCTTTGAAGTAGTGGGAATAAAGTAAAAATTGCAAGTGTATGGCTTCAAAAACATTTCATACTCAATGTGACTAGGTTTATCAATACCAAAATGAATGTCTGAACTTCACTCAAGTACAGGCATATCTGCTATCAATGACATGGATTACTGCTGTTTCTGTCACATCTTGCTCAAAAGGGATTCAGCAGTTTTATGGACTTACCTTTTTTTTTTTATTTAGGCCACTTCAACCTTCATTGACAAAATGCAGAAGGTCCTAAGCAATCCTTTAGATACTAAGTCGGACTGTCAGTAAATCCTGATTTTTTTTTGGGCAAGGGATACATATTCATTATGACTAAGCAAAGACAACAGAGCAGACTTCCAAAAGTAGGCTTTACTCTCCACCCCTCCTAGTCTTTACCATGTAACACTTTCAATGAACTACACTAAATTTCCCTATTAAAAAAAAAAAACAACAAAACCAAAAACAACTGCATCAAAATAAGACAGAAATAAGAATTTGCTCTTACATGACATTCAAGAGCCATGTGCTCAGAAGGCACATTAGATGCGTTATACAGTAGAGTATTATATAGTAGAATATCAATTCTTGGAAAGCCAGTTGGTTGAAGAAAAAATAGTGGGTTTGCTTCTCAAAAAGACACTCAGAAAGTTGCTAGTGAGAAATGCCACAGCTTAAGTTTTAACAGATCTTTCAAAAATAAAACTAACTAACTAAAATTGAAAAAAAAAAGTTACAATGACACACTCAAAATCCCTTTAAAAAAAAAAGATTCATAGCATTTCAAGACAGGAGCAATATGATGTGCCTTATGTCATACAACTTTTTATGAGTTTTATTCTAAGACCTGAGCTTTGAGGAATAGGTTTGAGTCCAACACTAAAATACTGATTCTCAGACCAAATCCTTGGAATCTGAGAGGTATTTATCTGTGTAACCACACAGTTACTAAAGTTCAAAGCTATAAAGCTATCAAAAAAAAACCCCATGTGGTGACAGAATATTTTCCAAAAAGAACTATCCCTTACTTTCTCACCTTTCACAAAACAAAGGCAAAAAATCCTAATCTTTTGTCACCCTTTGAAATCTTGCCATCCCTCCTGCCGTTTTTGATCACGGCAAATCACAGTAAGTAAAAAAAAAAAGAGTACTTTATACAAGGACATCATGCAAAGAGAAATAAACTGTGTCAAGCATCTGTAAGAGAAAGCTCTCTGCTATAAGAAGAGGTTAGGTAGGATCACAGCTGAGGTAGATGCCAGCACCAGTAATTTCTATCGGCAGAGTACCTCGGTCCAAACCCTCAGTCATTTCTGTTTTACAAAAACCACAACAGAAACAAGTCATAATCAACCACCTAACATTCCCTGACACTACCATTTTAAATATTCTCTTACAGTTATCTCTAAGTTCACATTTTTTCTCTAATTATACTTTGTGTCTGGAGTTCCTCTGCTACAGCATGATCTCTGTCCTTGTATTCCACGGATACAACTTTCCCAGAAAGATTCCCTATGCTTTTTCTTAGCTAAAAGCAGAATCAAGACTTAATTTTCTCCCTCCTATTTTTCAAATACTTCTGACACAAGATATTTCTTGAAATACAATCATCTTACAACTTCTGAGATCACTCCTTTCTGCTTGTATTCCTGCTTCTCTAATTTTGCTTTAACATAACGCTCCGATACGTTTCAAGAAGTTCGTAAGTACTGGCTTAAGATAATAATGGCTCAACGAGAACTCTGAATTTTACTGTTCAGCCTGAGAACTCTTTACTCCTTCTCTTCTGTATGTCTGTGAATAATTTCATCCTCCTCCTCAGATACAAAACCTTAGACTAATATAAAGCAATAGCTCTAGTTCCTTATATTCAGGATGTATCTCCACCTCGCAGACTCTTTCAGCAGATCTTTTAAAAGACAAAGCCTTTCATAGCCAAATACACAGCCCCTGCGCTCCCCAGATTCTGAACCTGTGTCTTCATTGTTGCAACATCCTTTTCTCCATCCTTTATAAATGCTTTTTCACCTGCTTATTCACTTCTGTGTAACATAACACTCTTCTCTATAATAAGGAAAGAGATATTAAAATAATTGTATGCACTTTGCACTAGGGAAGGAAGAGTTTGAACACTCCTTTTCATATATCTCAAAGTTCCTTATACTAAAGTCCATACGTCAATTTGACAGGAGACCAAGATGCAGCAAAAATGATCCTGAAACAGATTTTTTTTTTCAGCTTTAGTAATCAGTCCATAAAATTCTAAAATACTGCAGAGGGGAAGGGTCCCTGAGAAAACTCTCTGAAAAGATGTACAACATAAAATATATCACTCCCATTACAGGCAATCAGAATGTTTATAGTCTTCCTTTACGTACAACTTCATTCCTCTACTTAGAGCATAAAGTAAAAAGTACAGATTGAAAACACGGTTGGAATATGATTGATTGACTTCCTAAAATATGTAATTTAAGTACTTGGGCACCTGATGGCATTCAGAAAAATTCAAACTAACTTTAAGAATTCAGTGAACTTTTTCCCCCTCGGATTGCCAGAACCGTTTATTCCATCCTTGCTCTTCTCATGTATAAATTTGAAGCAATCATGTTTCCAATTAGTTCTGGGAGAGCTCAATCACTTTCCAGCTTCACAGATTATAAGGGCACAGCAAAGGACAAAGAGTACCTTCCCAAACTTGTAGTCAGACATGATCTTTGACTGCAGTCCCCATAGGTAATAACTAAATTGTCCTCAGCAAATCCAAATTGAATTCACGTCTGCTACTTAGGAACAAGTACATGATAGCATTCCTTGAAGAAACTGTAGTTTCATTACTAAACTAACTTTTGAAATAGACTAGACATCCTTTCAAAAAATCCATACACGTGTCTAGCTCCTGTGCTTCTATAAGACTTTTCCATTCTCCAGATGACTGGGGAAGTCTCATCTTTCTTCAGTCACCTTGCTGATGTACCATCTCTTTTCCAATGTCACTGGAGTTTCATTCTTAGGCATTCTTTGGTCACTTGAGACCTTAGAAATACAATTATATTACTATAGCATCTGGAAAAATGATGCTGCATAGTTGATTGGGAGAGTATTTTCACAGAACTGTGCTATCACACCTATTTTACCAACTAAGCCATGTTAAATTGAAGCATTACATTGATTGAAAAATTTGGTCTAACTAGTTATTGTCACTCTTAACCTTTCTATTAATTAAAATAATAATTTTTAATATTTTTATTATATAGTATTTCTGTATCTGCCATTCAACATCTTTGAAGCCATCTACCTTCCCTATATCAATGCACATTTTTTTACTGTGTCCTGTACCTGGAATGATGAAAGAAGATGAAATCTACCTCAGCATGCTTATTAGAAAATATGCTGGAGGAAAAAAAAAAAACAAAACCAAAAAACCCAAAACACACACACACACACACACACAGAAAAAACCCCACTATGGAAATAATACTGGATTTAACACTCTTATACCATTTACAGAAGAATTAATTCCAGTAATATAGTTAAGGTATAACTTTTTAAAAGCTCTTTATGACAAGATTCCAAGGTACAGATCCATCACATACAGAAACAATGAAAATCAGTTTAAAGTAGATTTCGGTTCCAATAATTTTCTCTCTGATACATTTAAATAGACTAAGATAGGATTCTTGATTTACCACCAGACATAAGTATCAGTTATCATCTGCTTGTTACAAAGATTCAGAATCATATATAAAGTCATTAATTAGAGTCTCTTGACCAATAATTTTTTTTTAAAGGATAAGAACCAGATGGAAAATTTGAGAAAATTTCATCCCTAATAAATTTAAGCATCATCTTCTCAAAAGCTCTACTTAAAAGTAGTCTTCATTTTCAGAGTCTAAGGGCATATAAAATCTCATTTTGCCTTTGTAAAACTTTTATCCTAATGAAAAAAGTATTAATCTGATAGTAACTCTGTCAACACAAACAGTAAAGTCATTAATTTTACTATTATGCCCTACTGACTGGAACGCAGTGTTTCCCATTCAACAGATTACGAAAGAAAAATTACAGATGCCAGAATTTACCCAGCTACAGAACTAACTGAGTGGGAAATACAGGGCCTCACAGTACACTACATGCACGCTCCCATTTTACCTGGCTTGCAGAGAAAAAGGCAAAAAGGAAAGAAGGAACAGTAGAAGCAAAAGATGCTGTAATCTCTTTCAGTCTCCAGCTGAATTTTACTGTATTTAGTGCTGTCATTCAGCATTACTCTACCTCATCTGTCTTGTTGAGACCTTTCTTCATGCTCTTACTGCTCAAGTGAAACTACGGCTTTATTTCATGTCTAAACATTTGTGATACCTTTAGCCTGAATTATGTTATTCACATTAGCAGTACGGAAAGCGCAGTATGTTGTGCTGACCCACACCTCAGTGTTATGAGCCTTATAGCTTTCTCATAGGTTTCAGATTCATTACTAGCTTATGGGATTCAGAAGTGGTATATTTAGAAAAAATATGGTGGAGAACGACAAGGATATAAATTCCTTGTCCTTTCAAAGCGGTTAGTTACCACTATGTCTAGGAACAGTCATGACTCACTAATGACTACATACATTATTCCATATATATATGTTAGCATCAAATGTATTCTTAGTATGTATACTGATACAAGACGTAAGTGGATGTTTGTTGGATGGAGTCACTTCTCAGCAGGTCACCAGACAGGAGGGCAATGTGATATCCCACCTCATTCACTCAGAGGTGACCGTCAAATGCAGGAATTGATACCTGATCCATCAAAGTTACATTTGCTCGCTTAAGGAAATGTCTATTTCTGTTGGAGGAACAGTAAAACTAAGTCCTAACAAAAGTAGGAGTTAATAAGGCAGAAAGAACTGAAGGAGAACAAGTAAATCTATCCAAAGTCCTACTGACGTTCAAGAAAGGAGATTAGTTATAAAGCTAACACTCCTGCCAAGAAGCACTTCTTTCCCAAAATGAACCTGACTGACATGTGGAAAATATAATGCTCTACGTAATGGATACAGACATAGAGACACCTTTCAGTTTTAATCTTGATGTCAGAAAATACAGCATTTTTTAATTTCACTTATTGATCTGTTTTTAGAAACATTTACAATATGCAAAATAGGCAGCATGGTAACAAACCTTTTCTTTTTTTTCCTTTTTTATTTTCAAGATATTTGAGCTAGGAGTGATTGTCAGGATTTTTCATTCAGGACTGCTTAGCAGATTTATAAGTGAGTATTGCGATGCGCTAATGAGTGCTTTATCTCCTTGGCACAACTTCCAGAATATCCAAAGCGCAATAAACCATTCTCACCTTAGAAAATACCAGTGTCAGCTTCAGAGCTTGCAATGATAAGGCTGAGGGATGAAGACATGCCCTTCAGTGACTATAAAACACAGCTTTGCACTGGGGAATCCAAAGTATTCCCAAGGAGCTGGTTTTAGAGATCTGTCCTGACAGATGGATAAAGATCTGTTCACTGCATTTCTATAATTACTGGTTTAATGAACATATCCAGTAGTTCTGACTGGTTAATTCTCCTGACGCCATCAACATTTAAGAAACATAGTGAATCATGCAAGGGATTCAACACACCAACTTGTAGTACAGATCTAGCACATCTGTCAGAACAAATGTGACCTATCTAGAAATACCAGAAAACAGACAGTTGTGGGAGACTGCATGAGTAAAAGAATAGTGGATGACATGCAGAACAGACATGGAGAATATTTTGTTATATTATGTAGTATATTAATCTATTCACAATCATGGAAGAAGCAGGATATTTATGGTAGTTATGGAGTGCCTGGAAAACAGAAGGTTTAGGGAGGAAAGCTGAAAAGGTAGGAAGCAAAAGTCTGTTTTGTTAAGGGTCAATAAAATGACTCCCATTGAGTTTAATAGGCTTTGGATTAAGCAGTTTTCCAAGACAAAGCATGACTTATTTTCGTCCTTGAAATAAGATTATATATTTGTTGGCATGTTTAGCAAACTATCTGATAGTGTTGTGAATTCATTTCCACAAATCCCTAGAAAAAAAGGATTAATCTCACAACACAAAACACCACCTTTTCATATTTTATAAATAAGACAAAATTTAACCCTTAGTTAACATATTTATAAGCAGCTCCCGCTGTGATCACTGAATTTTTATATGAAATTGTTTATCTCTGCTGTAAGAACTCTGCAGAAATTGAAGTTTTCTAGCAGCAGCAGCAAAAACAGGCCAATTATTTACCAATGACTGTCAATAACACTTAATCAAAATTTACCTACTACTACTGCAATAGTTCTTCCACACAATCCCTATAGCTGCTTCAAATGTCTGACCTTGAAGATACTAGATGTGAATTTCTGGTTTTAGACAGCAAGTCCAGTAGACATAAGTCCAGTAGTCAGACAATTCCAACAAGGATTTCCAGCATTATCGTTGCTCAAAAACATATTCTTATTAAAAAATTATAATTCTACTATCAGAGCTAAACTGCAGACTACGTGAAGGGCAAAAATCTGCTTGAGAACCAAAAGCTACAGATTTTGAGATAGTAATGAAATGCAACCCTGACATGAAAATGAGCAGAAAAGCAGCATGGGTTTTGTGGCTTATTAGTGCAATCCCATGTCTAGCTGCAATGCAACAAGATGGCATGCCCCTTAACAGGACTAAATTTAAATTGTAAGTGCAAGGCCGGCCCTTCAGCTTCTCCTCACAACCTGCTCAAAATCCTGGACATCTATCTATGAGTGACACAGGCTTCTGTTTCCATTCAATATTTCCAGCTGAAGAGAGGATCAGAGTTTTTGTCTGATCTGCAAGGTTTTCGTCGGGTAGCAAGAATTCAGAGGGCAAATAAATAAACAGACTGCATTTATAAAGCTTCAAAAAGTGTCAAGTATTTGAGAACACAAGCCCTTATTAAGAAAAGCTACTGCATCTTTTTTGGTGTGTCATCACACACTACACAGTTTATAGGCCCTAATTCAACTCCCCACAGTACAAGCTTGCCTCAAAATTGGATTTGAAGCCTCAAAATTAATGTCAGCATTTTTTGAGAGATTCAGCTCTCACACAGGCATGTCCTGTGAAAATGAAAGTCAAAACAGGAAACCAAATTCCAGACACAGTCCTGAGATATTAATTAGGACACATTTTTATAAACAGACTCCAAAATAAATCCTCTTCCTTCCTAGCAGACCTCAGCAGTACCTTAGTTAACATGGAATTGTGCATACATTTTTCTTGAAATTGCACTGCTAGATTATTTCTCCCAAAGAGACTGAATGACTGGCGAAGGAAAAGAAATGTATATTGTAGATTTCCGTTATCTACTTCCAAACCATAGGATTGTTGCATATCCCTCTTTTCAGCTAACTACACTGCTTGTAGTTGAATGTATAAAACAGGAGAAACCACAGACTGACAACAAAGTATTTGAAACTGCAGTGGGCTTTTGTTTGTTTGTTCATTTATTTGTTTGGTTTTTAAAATAATGATGTTTCACCTGTATGCAGCCAAAAGCAATCTAACAAGGATTTCTTAAACAATTAGCATGGTAGCCTTTAATAAAGAGATTCGTTACAGTTCTCAGAGGACAGAGCTCTCCTGTGTTTGTACCTCTTCCCCACACTTTTGAGATTGTTATTTGATCTGGATTTAGACCCCCTAGCATTACTTTTTTTTTCCAGGGCCATCCTCAGATTTCCAGCAAATCTCTTCCTTTTGTGGCCAGCAAGCTGTTTGATTTTATTCCTGCAGCTAAAGATCATGTGAGATCTACTTGAAAAAAAAGGAATCCAATGATAACTTTATGAACACAATGCAAACTCTACAAAAGCATCCCTGCTGTTCTGGAAAAGATTTAATGTATTGGTGCGGGAAGATAAGGTGAGAAATGTTCCAGAGATTTTACGCAAACGTAATGAAATACCAAGAAGAGCCTCCATGTACAAATATCTTCACTGATATTAACACTCATTTGCTGTTCCTTTACAGCAGATGCAATCTTCAATGAAAATGCTTCTGTTTAGCACTGAGAATCTTCTCCAAAAACTAAAAGCTGCTCAAAGTAAGTGTAAATGTTTATAAGTCCAATTCAGAACTTTTAACAAACTAGACCCAAAACTTATGGAAAGTATGGATAAACATTATTTTGGAACAGAAGTACAATTACATAATTATAAAGAAAAAGATTTCATCTTCCGAACTGTTTTATGGTACATTGTATCTAAATGTTTTCTGCATTTTTTTTAAATAGCCATGAGGATCAGATGACAAAAATGTTGGTCCTATCCCCAGTGGTATGAAAACTTATTACAGCATATGAACCTTTTACATTCTATCTGCCTGATGGGCACTATTTTTGATAATTTGATTTGGGCCATTTTTCATTTAGACGTTCAAAATGAGGTATTTCAGGTAAAAGGTTATAAGTAACTATCAAAAATGTATTTTATTTCCAAAAAACCAAATCAGTTTGGCATTTTAGAAAGTGTCTTTCAAACACTACCTAGGAAGAAGACCTAGAAATTACATTACGTGTGCCCAATTTTTTCTCAGAAGCTGCACAAAGTGTAGCTAGTTAAAACTTCTGATATCTCTATGACATCAGAAGCACAGCTACTGGAAATTACTGGGTCTTGCATAAAATTCTCAGCACTAACACAACTGTGCTAAATCCCATAGCTCAGGGAAACAGGAAACCCTTGGCCCATAGTATAATAAACATTTTATGAGGAAGAACATAGTTATTATGCAGTAACGGCACTCAATTTACCTTGGTCCCCTGATCTAAAGGGCTGTACATTCAACCATCACTGGCATTTCACAGACACGGAAAGGAAAAATGGAGATCAGATTCTTGAAAAACCTGTATCTTATTGTACTGTATGTCATCAAAATGCACAAAATTTCAGAGTTGTCTCAAACATTATTTCAGGAACGGAGCCGTTTGGAAGTGTTTCAAATGAAGTGGGAGTTTCCTGTATCTTTCCCTTTTGATTGCTCCCTCCTCTCATTTTCCCCGTGTCTCAACTAACACAGTGCTCGTATTGAGGCTTGCTGTAGCACGAGCCTGATTTTGATGCACAGTCCTCCTTCCCCGGGATATAGAGTAGGACTGTTTCTCAAGGGACTGTATAGCGCTGCTCTGTCCTCCTTTTGACTCTGTGCAATTTTTCAAGTATAAAAGGAAGACAATTCCCCCCTTTGTGAGTTTCTACATCTCTTTATGGTTTAGCTTTTTTCTTGCTCTGAAGCCTTATTTCTAGGTCTGCGTATCTTGTGAAAAGTAGCAAGAAATATGGATTTGAACCCACAATTGTCATAAGAAAAGTCTTTACTTCTTTTCCCTCCTTTTTAATCACTATGATATTCCAGCCATTCCTTAGAGCATAAAGGAAAACAATTATCTTTAAAGAATTACTTTTCCCCACTCATTAGCCACATATCACAGAAAGGCTACAACTTAGTTTATATTGGAAAGGGGAATGAAAAGTAACTCTCAATGAAAGATCCTTAATTTATTTCCAGCCTTTTTTTTTTTTTTTTGTCACTTCTGGACTGCATGAAAACAGAAGATTCTATCTAAAGAGCCTAATAACTCTTTGCTCCAGCTCAAACCAAGGGACGTCATTAATTTGATAATTATTTCCTGTAAACTAGTTGAAATTAGACACAGTTGTTTCTTTCTTCCCCTTCACACCCAACTCCACTTTGCAATCTAGGAAATCTGGTGAAGTTACAGGCTCCCGCTGAGGCGCAGAGAATAAAATGAGTGCACTTCCCATATAAAATGAAAACTATTACTTCCTTTTATCAGGCTTACTGATAAGTAAAATCCTAACCGTAAGGCTTACAAGCAAAAACACTATTAGTTCTAGGATACTAAAAAAAATAATGTTATCATCCACCAGGTCTACCTGAAGTGCATTCAGCAAAGCAGGCAGCTGGATAAGTACGACACTACAGCATAGCTTTGTGCCATGAGGCATGAAGGGGGTTACCTTGTGGTAAATTATGGAACTGAGGTTGCAATAAAAATAAAGTGGGAAGGAAGCTGCCTACAGAAGCGCACACCATCCTACCTCCTTCTTCAGTGTGTCCTCTTGCTTCTTCCTGGCTCTAACTGCCCGTGAAAGCTTTACAAAAATGGAGGGCAGATGGTCAAAGCCAGCTTGACCATTTGTGTAATCCGAAAGTCATTGCAGCACAAATAATGTATCTTTATTACACTCCCAACTGCTGAAACCGTAAAATTGATGTATGTTCCCAAAAAGCTTTCATGTTTTATTTTTCTCCTGTTAACAAATTTGGACAGTTTTAGGTTTCATCTTTTCCTTCCCAGAAAACAGAGCAGTGGAATGACCCTTTTCTTGAACATCTTCACATGACCGTTCACCTTACACAAAACCACTACACGTCATGTACCTTCATTTGTCCTATTTTTGCATGCTATTCTGCATCATATGCAGCTGCAAGTACATGTATGACTATAAATGCCTGTAGAATGTCAGCACATCTGGCCTTCAGGAGATATTTGTCATTCCATCATATTTGATATATGTAGGTTGTCGCTGTAACAGCAATGTATATTGCATAGGAACAACAACTGACTACTGAGTGAAAGGTTAGGCTGCACAACAAAGCCCTTAATGTTCATATCTGCTCCATGTTTTAACACAGCTGAAACCATGGTGAAACTAAGTGCAAGCATACAGGCTCTGACTTACCATAGATACGCCAATATCTGGTTATTGATTTTTAGAGACTTTCTGTACCATGAACTAATGGACTAATTGGTTTGTTAAATAAAATAATCAACATATGTTTTGACAGAATTCAAACTAATGATAATACAGTAAATGTATCAAAAAAATCTTTGCAAAGAAAGAGCGTTGACAACATTTGTCAGTTTAAACACTTTCTGGCAATAGCTCAGCTTGTTAACAGGCAATGAAAGACTGCTCTATTAAGCTCAGGGTGATGCTAAAATGGTTTCATACAAGACGACAGCAATTTTCCTTACCACCAAGTGAGGCTGCCTGTTGAGAAAGGCCATGGCACGCTGCAGGCCTTTGCTATTCATAGGTATTGATTGTAATAAGGAAGACATTTTATTGCTATCCAGCGTTATACTGAGTTACACAAACAGCTATGTTTTATTGAGAGCTAGGAGTCATATAGAAATGACTTAGACTACTGCTTAGTTTAATAGCATTTCCTTTTAATTTAAACTGAAGTGATGTCCCATACAAATAATAAAATAGATTACAGAATCCTTTGGTTTTAATTTAAAACCAGCCTTTGAAAAGGAGAGGGTTTAATAAATGCTACCTTTTAGAATTTACCTGACTATCACTTCCATCAATAAAATATTTTTCCTGATCAGAACTAGATTAATTTTTGGTGCTAAGTGAAATTCTGAGTTCTTGGCACTCACCCAAGTGTGTGGGAACCTGGCCTCAGTAAATATTGCAAGAAAACCTTAATGAGGCATAAAAGAATAAAAAAAGAACAACAGAAAAGAGTGTCCACCAACAGAGAGGGAAATGTAATCCTGGTTAGTGTCCAGAGGAGAAGATAAAATAACAGCCGCGGCTCTTTGAACTCATTCTGCATTCTGCAGGCTCCAGACATCATGCTGCACAGTAGTATTTTTTATTTGGGTATCAGGGTTGCCAGTCTAACATAAATCTCTGTTGGAGGGATGTTTTAAACTCCCCAGTTTAAATATCCTGCTAGTCAAAACCTGGTAAATGCAGGACATGGGAACGAGTTTTATTTTATTTCATATGGCAGTTATATTTTAGTGCAGTCCCTCCTGCTAGAGGTGGGATGAAAGCACACCTCTGAAAGAAGTTCCTGGTGGAACTCCTTCATAATCAGCCTGTTAAAAGACCTCGAATGCTAGCTGTCCTACCTGACGGCATGGCTGCAGCTTTGCCCTCTCCCAGTGCTAGAAGATCTGAGAGAGATCTCTGCTTTAACATCGCATTGTCCCCATAATTTCCTCCTTCCAGATTTTAGAAAGGAAGCATGCAATGAACTCTGGTCTAGGTTATTTGTCCTCGGCATACACATTTCTGAGACCTTGTCAGGAGCGCTTTCACCCTCTACATCAAACATTCTCCCTCTATCACAGTGCCAATTTCTGGCTCAAATCCACAAAGAAAGGAAGCCCTTTCCAGAGAAAGCTACAACATCCACAGGTGCAGAGAATTATGCTAAAAGACAAGCCGTTCTTGGTCACTAAATAATGATGCCTGTTTATCTGCATGTTTAATAAAAAGTGACCTGTTTGAGTAAGTACCTTTGTACGACTTTGAAGGACTGTGTTGGATTGTATGAGTGCTGCTGCAGTTTCACTTCAGTCAAATTCCATATGATTTAATAGAATCAGATCAGTGTAAGACTGTTGCAAGGATAATGTGAAAGGGGATCCAGCAGTCTACATAGACTAATGAGTTTCATAGTCAATCTCCGTCTTTATTTGTCTGGATGTATGTGCTGGATTCTCCATTCATATGGGAGCAAGGTGACACTTTGCACTCAGGACTACTTGCATAATTTTCATTAAGTCATCAATGAATATAAACATGAATAGTCTTCAGATCAGTAAATAAGATTTTTCTCCACTTATATATCCTTGTATTCTCTCTTCCTTGTTCCTTGAATGTTACTTATCACTACATAGGAAAACTTTGGGAAAAGAGTCAGAGAAGACTAGGTTTCAATACAGGGCCACAGACTCCAGTGCCCCAAATGTGGCTACCATGTCCAATGTTAATGAACTCTGAAATATCTAAATTTGAAGCTTAATGACCTGAAGTTCCCTCTAGAGCCAATGAAGAAGGATATACACAGTCTTCCTCAGAGCACTTCAGGTCTCAACACTCCTCTAATGGTTAGTGGGCTCTTACCCAACCACCCTTCCAGCTCCAGTGTCTCAAGCAGGTG
Source organism: Chlamydotis macqueenii (assembly GCF_036417535.1). NCBI lineage: Eukaryota > Metazoa > Chordata > Aves > Otidiformes > Otididae > Chlamydotis > Chlamydotis macqueenii. The sequence continues at coordinate 161,718,130 of NC_141556.1, forward strand.
CCTAAAGTAATATTAAGGATGAGTCTAGCATGTGTTCCCAACAATTAAGATGCCCCATCCCTTGAAACATACTAGGCCAGGTTGGACAGGGCTCTAAGCAACCTCATCTAGTTGAAGATGTCCCTGCTCCTTGCAGGAAGGTTGGACCAGATGACTTTCAAAGTCCATTCCAATCCTATGATGAAACTAATCTATGATTCTATGATTGTATGTTTCTGTATGCATATAGGTTTTGTATTAAAATTAGATTTTTAATATTAATTCATATACACAAAGGAGTAACAATATTTTCCCATTGTTAAAGAACAAGACTAAAAGCCACAATTCCTGAAAGACAGATCTCAATTTACGGTTCATTATGGGTCTTCCTTTATTTCCTTGCTGCAAAAATAACTTAGTTCCAGCCTTCATCAATGAGGATCTATGTAAATTTCACCATGTGGCCTCTTAGACAGGATCATGTGTTTCCATTTCCAACCCCAAGCATCTCTTACTCCAGGAGAGTAGCAGCTGTCCCCACCCAGCCCCTGCCTGGAGCAGAGCTGGGATAAAGGACAATTTCTCTAAAAGTCCCTTTTTCTTAATGCACAGACACCTCTGGTGAAAAGACTTTTCAAATATCCCTAGCTACACAAAAGAAGTTCCTTCCAGCTTCGTGTACACTGTAGCCCATTGTACTAAACCCCTCAGTGCTATCTTCTAGTAAGTACCCCTTCAGCACTGTCACCACCAGAAAGCTGCCTATACAACAGCAGCTTTTCTTCTTGCGGTGTTATTTTCTATACATGCTTGCACAATTGCTTTAATTTGAATCTGTGGAAATACAGACTGCAGAGCAGAGGGCAGATCAACCTCTGGTTTTTAATAAACGATCACACTGACAATTAAAATTCCTAGTGACAGGTGAATTATTGTTAAAATATATGATTGACTTCTAGCAGAAAGATCTGGAGCAGCAGGGAGTAGATCAGCTAGCATAAAATCTTAATAAAAATCAAGGTAATAAACCTTTTGCAAATATCAATTTTAATTATTTTTTAAATTGCCTTTTCCTCTTCCATCTTTTTCATACGGCCCAATCATGTGAAAAGTTAATCATATTTTATAATAAAAACATTTACTATTCTCTTTTTTCATCATCTTTAGTGGAGTTTTTCAACAATATAAGCCATTACACTAAAATGGGAATTTCTTCAGCCATCAGAGCACACAGCTGTTTTACAGTTAGTGTTTCACATCAGTAAAGTATTTTTACACAAGTATTGCAGCTTCCAGAGCATGATTTTGCCACAAGTTTTTTATTTCTAAAATCCTGTATTTAATTTTTAATATCTACACAATGACTAGCCAATCTCTGTGTTCTGATAGGCTGCTTTACTCAGCATTTTTTGAGCTATCCGCAAACAATAAAAGAAGTAAATCAGCTTCGAAGTCCTTACAGTTAAAGCACAGCAGTTTCTGAAACATGCATAAAGAAGTTCTGGAAATGAAGTGCACAGCAAAAAGATAGCCAAAGAGGAAGGCTTCTCTCAAATTCTTAGAAGACCAATGACATGGAACATTTACTTTCATCTCATACTCTTCCTCTCACACAGGTTGAAAGGGATATTGTCAAAAATAAACTTTCAAGGTACTTTTATGTGAGCCAAGGGATATAGAGCACTGCATCTTCATTTGTAGAGGTGAAAGATGTAGCAAATTTTTAGTAGTGATTTGTTTAATGGAAGAAAAAGTGCCACAAGGGCCACTAAAATTGGCACACAGCAGGGAAACATAAAAACCTCTGCGTGCTTACCATTCTGAGTTTCTTTCATTCCTCTTTGTTTCCAAAAGTGCTTTTTACTTACACTGTAGTGATCTTTAAATGGATGGTAATGAAGAATAATGAACTCTGTGATGACTGGAATTGGTCAGCTCTAACTTGTGACTTGCTATGAACAGAGTGTATATTAAACAGTGTATCACAGACAGGTATTTAATTCCAGCTCCTCTTATTTATTTGCCTAGAGTATGTCCTGACCTTCTCCAAGTTTTACTGCCATCAGTATGACCACTGTAGTTTAACTGCAGAAGAGACTGACCTGCTTACAGGCAGATAAAAGAGTAATTCCAAAGAATTGCTTTATGATTGCTCTGATCTTCGCAGGGGCTTAAAGAAATAATTGAGCAATCTGATATTCTATATTGTTTCTTTTCCACAACAAATATTTTTTTCTAGATGAGACATGAAGCCAATTGACCAAAAGTGGATCTTTAATATGTATTAAATATATGCTGTGTACATCCGACCACACAGATGTAAACCAGTTTCTTTTGAAGAAAGACCACTTAATTTACCAAAATATCCAAAGAGTGATTTAGCATTCCCCAACTAATGCATTTTAAATTCTTACTCTCGGTTCAGCTGGTTTGGCTTTCAGAGTCACATATCAATCTTCCGGTACCTAAAGGGGGCTTATAGGAAAGACGAGGAGAAACTCTTTAGCAGGGCCTGTTACGACAGGACAAGGGGTAATGTTTTAAAATAGAGGGAAGCAAATTCAGACTAGACATAAGGAAAAAATTTTTTACAATGAGGGTTGTAGAGCACTGGAACAGGTTGCCCAGAGAGGTGGTGGATGCCCCATCCCTGGAAACGTTCAAGGCCACGTTGGATGAGGCACTGAGCAACCTGATCTAGTCGGGGATGTTCCTGCTCCTTGAAGGGGGGTTGGACTAGATGACCTTTGAAGGTCCCTTCCAACCCAAACTCTTTATGACTCTATGATATCTTCTTAGCAGCAGCTGAGGATCGTGGGTTATAGCCTCCTTCCTCACAGCTGACCAAGGCTGCAGCATAGGTGCAGTACTGGAGCTGTTAGGACTGATGCCTACACCAAGTGTGTGCTACCCACAGTGTATGCGGGCTGCTGAGAGGCCCATGTGTAAGAGGGCATTCAGTGGGGTGCCACAGCCAGCACAATTCAGCTGGACAACAGCATCTTCCCTCCCCACCTCAGGCAGCTCCCAGGAACTGGACATGACTGGTTTGATGGGCTACATTAAATATCTTGGCAGACCTCAAAAACTGATGAACTTGGAGGCAAAATCCTGTGCAACACACTCAAAGAGTGAAAAGAAAAACAACTTGAGATTGCATGAAGGAGAAAAAACTTGCTATTTACAGAATGAGTTTATCAGAACTGATGTTTTTTTCTAGTAAAAGCTGTTGTACATATGAGCTCAATTTGATACTGCATTGTTTAGTGGCAGACAGAGATAATACAAAACATAATGCAATTTACCGCGTCATTTCTTCATAAAGTCTACCCAGAAACATTTACTGCTCCATGTTACAGTAGAGATGAAGTTTAGCAAAATGAATAAAGTAGGGAGTCTGAAAAACTGTAAATAATGCTCTCTGTTTTCCTAAATAATATTTCACACTCTAGTGAAATAACATAAGAAATTTTATTTTTAATACCATATCTGACCTGAATTATTTTTCTAAAATTTCTAAACTCGAGTAGTCACCTTGGACTAGATTTGTATTCTTTGTTTTGTCTATTGACAAAGTGGTCAGCTCGGTCTGCTCTGCCTGTGGACTTTCAAAACTGAGAAACACTTGAGCAAGGTAATTTTCAGCTTCTGATTTTGTTTTTAATTAGAACATTGCAAGTGCTGAATTTTCCTCAAGTTTCTTCTCAGTTGTCACTCACAAGGGGTATGATTAAAACTAAGAGATTTTATAACAAAACAATGATAATGCTTTATGCTATTAGTTGGTTCTCTAGCCTTTTCACTTATAAAAGCAAGATTCTGTTCCTTTAGCTCCAAAACGTAGAATATCATATATATTCTCACTCACACACAAACTGTAGAGCTCCTTTCAGACACTGAAGAGAGAGAACACGACCCTTCTGGCTTCTGGGCAACATGGCTGATAACTTCTTCTGTTTGCTTCTCTAGCACCCTCCAGCAATCCCCTTCATCACTTGACAGGCATGAATTTTGAGGTTGAAACTTTTCATCTTTTTTTCCCCCCTTTTCAACATCGGTTCTGGAAAACTCATTTCTTTTTCAATATATCTGTTAGAAAGGGTAGCTATTTTAACAGTTTCAGTTAATATGCATTTTGGGATATCAGCGAATGTCTCTGTGGAGCACTGCACTGTGACACATAGTAGACGCAAGTCAGACTAAGGTTAGCAACCTCTATTCTGTATTCGGCTGCATAGTGTAGACCTACCTTTAGCTATTCTTATAAAAATCGATCGAATTCAGACAAAAGTATATATTTCCCAATTCAGTAGAGACTGTAAAAGACAGAAGAAAAGGAACGATAACCTCAGAGTCAAAGTTGTCACTTCACAGGAAGACCTCAAACTTCACTGAACATTTTCCAAAACAGAAATTCAAAACATATTTTCAGGAAGACCTAGACTTGGGCAGTCCAAAAGATGGACTTTCCAAAAGGTGGATTATCAGAATTTATCATTAGGTCCTTTGTATTTTGAGTTGAGATTGCAGAATTCCTAGTTTGAAAGTTTTCCTAGTTCACTCATCTTAGAGTAAGGTTAGCTTAGCTTCAATAAAATTTAAGAGCACCAACAAATCGTATAATTTTATTTGATGCACCTTGTTCCATTTAGATGAACTTAATATGTATTTTTTACTCTCCCTTCTGTATTTTATACAAGACATCTCTTGGAAATACACTTTGTTAACCTATGGTAAAAATGCCTATAGTACAAAAATTAGGAAAAATGAATGCAAAAAAACCCCAAACATTTAGAAATGGAAAAATTGAGGCAATGTTAACAAAAACGTAAACCATGGTCTACGAAACCACATCTATAAAAATGCCATTTTAACACCATTAATACTGATTTCTTTCCAATGGGTTTGTAACTCATAGAGAAGATCATTACAGCCTTTAACTAATGGTGAAAATCCATACCCTAAAATTCAGGCTTGCATCCACTAGAGAGAATTTCTAGAGCATCTATGAGGATTTGATAAAAATACTGGGCCCTTTAACATTCCTCAGGAATATATTCCAGAAAACTCTTGGCTGAAAACAGTATAAAAGTTGCATGATTTTTTTGTTTAGTTATCAAAAATAGCATTATGACATTGTAGTCTAAATTCATGATCATGGACTATAAACCAGGCACAACTGTTTCAGAGGACATATGAAAAATTGTAATTATTATCTTGAAATCAAGAAGTTATGAAGGTAGAATCAAAATTTACTGGAGTCTACATTTTGGAAAGTGGCAAAATAAACATTCCTAAAATTTAAAAGTGTAAGCTCTACCTTTCTTACTAGCCACAACTTTGTAATGAAATCAAAGTTAAGGATGTTGGAAGATCTATATGAAATTTGTACATATTTACTTTCATAATGAACTATGTACTGTAAAAGCATCTAATTTACATTATTTGAAGCTTTTCTTAAAAAAAGAAATAAGATCAAGAATTCTTATTACAATCATAGAAATAGTATGAATGATCATAAAGGACAAATGCAGGTCATCTAAGGTTCAATTTTAAACATGTTTCTCCTTGTATTTCTATCAGGATTTTTTTTCACCTAAAAGAAAATCTTACCTTTGTCATCACAGACTTTTGTTGTCTGATTTTTATTTTTTTTTTACTTACTAGTTTTTGAGTTCTCATCCTGCTTGCTGATTCAGCTCATCCTTCACTCCCACTCATTCTTCTGGAAATTTAATTAGACTAGTCTTTATTCCATTGTCCATGTCATCACTAAAAATGTGCAATCGTATAAGATCGAGGACAGATTCCTACAGAGCACACGTCAGTTTGACAGGGAACAATACACTCCGCACAGTTTCCCTACTAATTACATACTCACATAACAGTAGTGTAATTTTTTTTTTTAAAAATGTTTTCTTATGAAAATGTCATGTGAGATACTGCCAGAAGATTTATTTGTCAAAATAGATGACAACTCCTGGTTTACCTTCTTCTCAAGAACTGTTATTCTGTCACAAAAGGATATTAGACTGGTGTTAGATAATTTCTCCTTGCTAAATTCATTTTGGCTATTACTCATCTCCCTGCTATTCAGCAGGTGCTTACAGTTCATTTGATTTGATTATTTGTTCCAGCATTTTTTTTTCTACATAATTGAAATTATGCTGATGGGTCTATGATTCCCCAGCTCTTCCTTCCTCTCCTTTATAAAGGCAGGCACTGAGTCAGCTCTTTTTTTAGTTTCCTGAAACTTCCTCCATTCTCCACAATAGAGAACTGCTAATGGATCTTGCGAATGTTTCATCTAGTTACTTAAATACTATATAATAAACTTCATTAAACACAGCTCATTTAAAACTATCTAATTTACCTATGTGCTCTTTTATCATTCCAATCTGACATCTTAGTAATCTGTTAGGCTTAGTAGTTGTGTTAGCTGAGCAAAGTAGCTCTAGTTATGGAAAACTGAAAATAATATTAAACTTTTTTTTTTGCAGGTTTAATACCATTTTTCAATTTCTTTCCTTCCCTGCTTAATAGCATATCAACCTTCTTTTTTGTCTTGCTCTTATTATTAATGTGTTTATAAAATGACTTTTCGTTGCCTTTGATGTCATTTTTTATGCCATGCATAATTCTGTGTCTTGGCTTTCCAGTTTTGTCACCCTTCATGTTAGTGGTGCTTCATTTACACTAATTTGGTAGTTTGACCTCGTTCCTACTTTCTGCGGGATTTTTTTTTTCCTGGGCCTTAGGAAGTCACTAGGCCACTGAAGTCAAGGCTTCCTTAAGGGAGCTGCTTCCTAGGCTTCACGAGTATTGAGGTGGCTTGTGCTCCTCTCTTAAATATAATTTCTAGGCGGAACTGCCAGTGCTTGTAAACATTTTCCCCTTAGATTTATTTGCAATGAGATCTGACTCATCAGCCCTACTAGTTTGTTCTCTTATAATTTACTGGTTTTATTATGATCTGCACTTTCTGTTCCTCGACATAATAAATCATTTTATGTCCTCACTAAGCAGGTTAAAGAAAGTGAGAGTAAACTCCCTTTGTGTTTTCAACTGCGTTTTTTTTTTTTCTAGAGGCTTCCTGCTAGTTGCCTTCATAGAACCACAGAGCAACTGAGGTTGGGAGGGACTTCTAGAGGCAATTAGTCCAAGCTTCTGCTCAAGACTAATTGCAAAGCTGGATCAGATTGCTCAGGGCTTGAAGTCAGGGGACTTTCAAAACTCTCCAAGAAAGAGGCTGAAGTTGACTTCACCACCTCTCTGGGTAGCTTTTTCTTATCATAAACCACTTCTGCTCTGAATTAGTGTTATTCCTTATACTCAGTTGAAACAGTTTCTCTTCTGAAGGAGTCTAACTTAATTTTCTCTATAACGTTCTACAGGTAGTGGCAAACTGCAGTTAGATCTCCCTCAGCCTTTTTTTGCCCAGGCTAAACAAACTATTTCTCTGCTTATCCTTGTACACCATTCTCCAGCCTCCCAGCAGTCTCGATGGCCCTCCCTTGGACACTGTCCAGTTTGCCAGCATTCATTACCATAGGGCCCCAAATTGGACACAATTTCCCAGATGTAGTTTGATCAGTGTCAAGCAGAGGGATCGATCAGTCCCTCCCAACAGCAGGCTATGCACTCCCTACTCTTACTGATGAGGACGTTAAACAGTACCAGCCCCAGTCTCAGCCCACAAATACATCCTTCAGACAGCGGACAGGGGGACTTGGCACTGCTAATCGCAGACTGTAGCCTCACAGCTCAGGCGATTTTCCCCCCACCCCGAAGTCTACCCCTCCAATCCACGCTGCCCTGATTCGGCTACTGGCACATGCCTTAGACCACCTTGCTAAAGTTAAGGTAAACGACAACTGTTGCTTTCCTTTTGCACAAAGATACAGCCATTCCATCATATAAAGCAATCAGGCTGATGCAATGTGATTTTTGCTTGGCAAATCCATGCTGGCTCCCAATCATCTTCTTGCCTTCATGTATCTGTAAATGGTTTCCGCAACGGCCTCTTCTATATTTTCTCCAGGGGCTCAGGTGAAGCTGATTGGTTTATCGCTCCCCAGATACTCTTTCGTATTTTTTTTTTAACAGATATGACATTTACCTTTCTGTCATGGGGATGTCCTTCCGTTGCTATAACCTTTCAAAAATACTGTGACCTCACAATAACACCAACCAGCTGCCCTCCATAGATTTGTGCCTGTCCAGCTCAGCTGAATAGTCCTTAATTTGATCCCAATCTACGGTGGACTGTAGTTTCCTCAAAAAACTTTGCTCCTACACCAGATAGACCTGAGATAAGCCTTGCCAGCACAGATCCAGCACAAGGAAGGCACTAAACACTCCAGTCTCTTCCCTGCTCTGCATCACCGTGTTGCCTAACTTGGTTTTCTGCAAGACTTCCGCATCTTGCTGTGTTCCTCTCCTAGCCAGTGGCTGGAGTTTGCCAGTAGCTAAAAATTTACGCTTTGGATAATTCAAATAGTTGTTCACAAAACATCCTCATCCCCACGGACAGGGAGGTCACATTCATCAACTTCTAAATTTCCATGTACAGGTAATGGTATTAAAACTGTAAACCTAATTAAATTTTTGTTACTATTATTTGTAACTCACTGTACAAAACTTAGTTTCAGAGTTTGTTTCTATTATGAGAAGATCACTCTTCCTTTATTCTTCTTGTTTTTCCTCTGTGTTCCAAACACTTCTACAAAGTTCCTAGTTGTCGCTCTGAATTTTTTGCTTAACTCGTTCTACATAACCTCATTTGCTTTAGAGGGAAACTGGCATATATTCTTGTGCATAATGACTGAGCATTGTACATTTCTGAGTCAGTCTTAAAAGGGAAACTGCGATACAGCAAACCATCTACTGATAACACTGCACTTTAAAAAGCTTTTAAAATTTCCTCCAGGCAGCTGCATTACCTGCCAGAGGCTAGTATGTTAAATATTCATCACAAAAATGTTCCTGTTATGACAAAGAGAAACTTAATTTTCTAAATTTCATCCAAAACCTAAACCAATAGTAAAACACCATAAAGAAGACTTTACTATTGAAATATCTTTGTTAAAACATAATCTCTATGGCATCATCTCACATGAAGGGTGTATAGCTAAGGCACCCGTGCGTAAAATGCAAATTGCCTTTGCTACAAAAAGATGCTTTATTTTCTTTGCAAAACTGAATATTCACTTCAGCACTAGAACCAGAATAAAGGGTCTGTAAGGCCATAATATAGTGGAGGTTTTTTTTAGGAAGCATCACATGAAGTTACTTTTTTCCTCATCCATATACAGCTTTAGATATTTAGCAAGAGTTTTGCCAACCACTGGAAATAAATGAGTAAATAATTGTCCTGGTTTCAGCAGGGATGGAGTTAATTTTCTTCTCAGTAGCCGGTGTGTTTTGGATTTTGTGTGTGAAGAATGTTGATAAAAACATTCTGATGATACGAGTTGTTGTTAATGAGACCAAGGACACTGTCTGGCTTTCCAAGTCTCGTTAACGTGTAGATGCGGGAAGCTGGGCGAAAGACAGACAGAATAATTGATCCAAACTGGCCAAAGAGAGTATTCCATGCCATAAACGTCATGCTCAGTATATAAGTGGGGGTTGCCCATGGGAGGGGGTATTCCTTTCCTTTTCTGGCATTCTTTTCGGGTATCCATTCGGACACTCTCGGCATCCTTTTCTCCTCTCTTGCTTGCTGGCATCGTTCCCTCTACCTTGCTAGCTTGCTCTCCCCTCTTTGCTTGCTGCTCGGTGTTGTTCCTGTGATCGCTGCTCAGGACGGGCTGCGTCGGTCATTCGGACATCGGGTGGTGAGAAATTGTACATTGTTCATTTTTCATATTTTGTATATATTAATATCCTTATATCCTGTTAGCTTTGTAGTTTTTTAGTATTTTTAGTAAACTGTTTTTATCTCAACTCACGAGTTTTCCTTTCTTCCCAATTTCTCTCCCCTGTCCCACTGGGTAGGGGGAGGGTGAATAAGAAACTGTGTGGTGATCCGGGCTAAACCACCACAATAATTCAAGTCAAAGTAAATGACAGGGGAGTGAGGGCGGACCCAGCAACCTGAAGACAGCCTGTGAGGCTGCTTAACTCTCCATCAGGACAAGGCTCATCCCAGAGGCTCTCTACCCAGCTGCCAACAGCAATTGTCTGACTGTGCAGTTCAATATCTCCACAGACAAAATGATTGTTGGATTCCTCTGGGTACAGCAGCATTAATCCATTTTCATCAGTCATAAATCACACTTTTCCATTGCAGCTCACAGAGTTCAAATCAGGACTGGAGCCTGCCAAGGCAGCTAGAAGTTGTCTTGAATGACATCTGGTCCCCTCTTTTTTTTTTTCATTAAGGCTTTCTCAGTATATTGTGGAGAGGTCCTCAAAATTTGCTAATTTACAACAATATAGATGTGTTGATTTGTGTCTGCTGTACAGGGGCTTTAAAATGTCTCAGAAATTTCATCAGAAATGATAAAGATACCGCAAACAAAATTCAGCCATCACTTAAAACACACAAAAGAGCAAACATGCTTTTTCCTTCAGATTTTCCTCCGATTATTTATTTTTCTCTTAGTTTACATGTAGGTTTATCTCTTGAATACAAAGGACAAGTAAGGTAAAGGGAAGGTAAAAATTTATTTATGCAGATAGCAAATCCTAGTGTCTGACAAAGATTTCTCAGGTTCAATAACAGGAGTTCATTTAAATGTTTAAAGGAATCCATATCCAATTTCTAAGTCTCAGTAGTATCTACCCAATCTATAGCTACTTCATTTAATCCCAAACATAATTTAGAAACACTACTAAGTGAGAAGGAATTAATTTAATCAGAACTTAACCAATGATTTCCATTGAAAAAAAATGGAGAAAAACTGAAGACATAGTAAGCAAAGTACTGTTTTTCTTTTTTTAAAAAAACTTTGTTTTTTCAAGCTTTATTCTGCTACATAAGGCAAATGCAATAATAAAGACTAATTTCCTGTGGCAATCTTCTTCAAAGGGAACTAAAATGAACGCATATATTCTGGAGCCATACTGATAAAAAAGGTTCAAACAATCCCCATGATTTCAAATAATGTTGAAAAATGATACCCAAGAAGGGTTTTCAACTTATTTTCAGCTATCCATTTGGGATTAACATAAAATATGCTACTTCCAAGTGCTACTCTATCCTTGTGCAATGTATTTATATCAATATGATTACTACCTTCAGTGAAAGGTTTACTATCAACATATATGTCATTACTGGAAATGTTTCAATTTATATTAAAAAATGAAACTGTAAGATCAGCAACAACTGCCTCAACTAAATCAAATGGTTCTTCCCGCAAGCAAAATAGAAGTGTTCTCATTTATTGAAGTTACGCATCTCTTTCATAGCAGAAGCTGAGCCACGCAGCTTTATTTCTAAAATTATCCTTATCAACATAGCTGACTGTTTTTACAAGGGGCTTATATGTAGTTTGGAAGGATCTGTTCAGAAAGCACTTGATCCTTTTTAAAGGTAAAAAAAAAACCCCTAAAACTGGAAAAACAGAAATTTATATAATATCAATGATTTCAAACCTTTACTTATGTATGACATCTTGGCATATATTGACATTGCTGTCTAACAACATTCCAGTCAAGTTACTGTCATGTTTTGGACATGATGATTTCCTTTACAGCTGAGGAGATAAAAATAAAAAGTATATTTCTAATTGCTAGACCAAATTGTTTTTATTTTGAACTAATGTGACTCTAACAAATCAATTGAATAATGTCTTTGGAAAATCTTTGCTGATGGATCTTAATAAAAAGGCATAAGAAAAGAAACCTGGAGAGGATGGACTCCTTCTCTATCCACTTCTGAGGGACGTAAGAAAACATGCCAAATCTTCCAAAATCAGTAATGAAGACCACATTCTGAAGAAATCTAGTAAGAAGAATCTGCAGGAAAATTTTACATATTTATGTATATTTCGACACTGAGAAATCAAAAGTCTGTCTGGCCATACCAAAGATCAGTGTTTGAAATAGGGTCAGAGGCAAAAGGAAGAATAAGGTAGCAGTCTACAATAACTTCTGAAAAGCCATGGAGAATAAGAGAGAGATCCAGGTATGTGTACATCTCCCGACACAAGGCTCATATATACGACACAGACCTTTTGGGAGCATCTCACCCTGCCTGACCATGAGTCCTAGCAGCTGGAAGCCAGGCAGAAAACACAGGACGTCTCATACGGATCTAACCTCTACACGGGAGACGTGAGTTGAGCCATTGAAAAACAACACACAGAATACTGCTGATGTTTCTTTAATAACTTGTGGGACAATGGGCAACTGTAACTTTACAGAAGTTTGTCCCAGACTCAGGTTCATCCAGTGCCTGCAGAGTGGCACAGAATAGACTTTACTTACAGCACTCGCAGGGCATAGCATGAGTCTAGGGAAGTTTCTTAATAATCATGCAGACAACCAGAACACCACATGAACCTGGCAAGCCAAAGAAATCTACTGACGTAGTCCTAAGTGTAGTACTTAAAAAGGGGAGTTAAATATAATACCAAAATAAAAACAGCCTGGAAACTCAGAAGTATGACGGAAAGGGTCTGGGGGTTTATAACGGATCCCTAAATGTACCTGAGTCGTCACTAACTGTACATGACACTGCTGAGGGAAAAAAAAAAAGCAGTATCCCTTTGGATTTGCTGACAAATATTTTATATGAGATGTTGGAAGTATTTACTTTCTTCTATTTAGCACTAGTGGACCTTTTTCAGAGAACTTTCAGTGTTCTGGGGCAAGTTAGTGTAGACAAACTGGAGACCTCAAGTGAAAACAAGAAGATACTAAAAGACCAAAATATGTAATTTTAATCAAGGAAAGCTGAAAGGAACCCACGAGGTGCAGTCATGAGGAAGCATCAGTGGGAAGGGGCAAGGGGAGAGGTGCTTGACTAAAGTAGGCAGAAGTTGGTGTAGAAAGCATGGTGATGAATTGTTCCTTGTGGCCATGGCGGATAAGTAGAGATTATCTTAATTTGAAGCAAAGAAGATTTATGTCTGATCTCAGGAAAAGCTTTCTCACTTTAAGAACAGAATATACACCAGCATCTGTCACATATGGATGTACTTGAGCCTGCTTTCAGCGTAGGTGATGAATTAGATGATCTCTTCAAGTCAATTCGAGCTTTACATTTCCATGATTTAATGACCTCAGCTGTCAGAGAAACTTATGAGTTGTGATATGAATATATGCTTATAAAATATAACTTCTACTGCAAATTAGCCATGACATCAAATTCTAGGATACCAATTAATAGGCGTTCCTTAATTAGGAATGCAAAGCTTACTGTTCTTTATCCCTTTTCTAATCCTGTGAACCATCCAGCCTTATGTCTGGCTGGTTGTATTAAAGCAGGATTTCTGTTGACAAACATTGTCAGCACTGTCATCACAAATGCTCAACTCATAATTTTAAAAAAATAACACCACTACAAAGTTTATTATGCAAGGCTAATAAACTATGGTTATTCCATTGTTGGAGCTGCACATAATTTCTGATGTGCTTTCTCGCATCTATTCATTACTGTGATAAGTTTTTTTTTTTTTTCAATGTAGAATTTCTGTGGAAGTAGCTTAAAAATTAGAACAGTATCAAATAAAAAACATGTATCTTCCTATTCCAAATGCATTCCTCTAAGAAAAAGAAGATGGGAGATTCACAGCAGTACAGTTCCTTGAATTTAGTGGGAGCAGTGCTTGAGGTTAGTGGCTTGAGGACTCCTGATGGAGAAAAGTTTTTTAGGAGTTACTGGCGTAAATTAGGAGCACTCTGATTTTGACAAACCAGAGTGGAGTAGCTTCCGAAAAAGGCATAAAACTTTGGGAAGGCCAAGATTTACAGTGTAGATTAACTCAATATTCAGGCAAGTGAGTGGTTTTTCATAAGTGCCACTGAACTAGAGACCTGTAATAATACCAGAGGCTGGATGCAGACATGCTTGCAGGTTCTGCTCCCTGTCCTTAAAGTTCATTTTGTAGTCCCTTTATAGATCAGTGTTGACTAAATGGACTCTATTCTCCTTTCTTCTCAGGGCTGAGTGTGTTTTAACTCTTCTTCTCATGTGTGATCTCAGAAGAGAAATAATAGTAATAAAAAACCCATGCTAAGTTCTCTGTCTCACACTCACACACTCACACATTCTCTACTTCGAAGGGAATAAATACTGTTTCTGTGTTGCCTTTTCCTCCCACCAGTGTTTCTATGCTTACCAGGTGTTGGGGCTGGCACCAGTACCGCTGCCCCGGCACTCCCGAGGATGAGACAGTCACTGGTACAGAGGACACTCTTCTGCCAGTGGATAAGCACATTTCCTCTGCAATAAGCTAAATTTAATTCCGAAATTCATTCCCATATGGAAAGGAGAGTATGTAATAGCCATTTTACGGCCCACCGCCAGCAGCTAATTGCACAAATATACATGCAAAGCATATATATATGCACCAGTAAAATCTGTTAAAAGATGTATGGTTTATTGCTTTTTTACAAAACATTTGGAGAATTAGAGTAATAAGTATAAAACAAATTATATATTGTCATCTTATCAGGCAAAACTAAGGTCTGCTTTCTAACATGTTTGCCATTTTCTTTCAGGAGGAAAGCCCATTCATTTCAGTAAAATGGCCCGAGAATTAAGGCAGCATTCATGTGAAGCAGCTGAAGTATTCAGCTGTTAATAAAAGCAAGCTTTTATCAATGAGATCAGATGCCCCTTTCCTTCCTTAAACCAATTTACTGTTAGGCCATATATGAACAAGATCCATGCTAGAAACCTTCAAAGAAACCAAGTGAGAAAATGCTCAGCTACATGCAAATGATTATTAGGAAGTAGGTCTGACTGAAAACTATACTAACTCTTTAAAAAATGTTCAGTCTTTTATTGGTGGTAGAGTTAGAATAATCCCTAAGAAGCACATTTTTCATTAACTACCCCAGACTGCATAAAGAAAACATTTGTATTCTCTTCATTAATGGCATAATCAGGAAATAAAATTAAAAGTAAACATATATTTAATATTCTATAAATTTCTCCTCCATCAGAGAGCACCAGCCTTTTCATTTCAGTTCCCAGGCAGTTTTGTGGCTGAATATTTTTATTTGCACTAAGGATTTAGGAAACTTCCTGTTTAGCAGGCATAAGTGTTCCACAATGATTTCTAGGTAAACAATACTGATAAAATCGGATATTTTTCATAATCTAATATAATTGTTCAATTTGCAACTTAATCAATGCAGGAAAAGCACCTACCTTATTCATAGTTTAGTCACCACAAAACAAATGTTGTTAATCTTTTGTTTATTATTCTGTAATCCATTTTATATAAATATTTGGATTGTATAATGACACACTATAATCTCAAATGTCAGTAAATTTATTCTTATGCCATACATAAAAGCACACAAAAATGAATAAAATACATAAGAAAGAGGACCCGAATAATCTCTAAAAGCTACTTTCATATGATATTGTTTTGCATTTTATATATTCTACACAAATATTCCCTAAAACAATGTACAGAGCATAGTATAGTTATTACAGGCAACAGAATGTCACATTAATCATATGAAACCACACTATTACAGACCATTACTTACCCTATAGACTTTCTCTTGCTGTATCATAATCCTGCACTTTTATTGTAAACATAAGCTTAATAATGAGTTTTCTCTTCTACAGCTTTCTGATTATGACTACTACGTTATTGCCTATTTCAAAGTTCATATGTCGGAATAGTCAGCTGCAATTTGGTTTTATATCTATTTTAAAATATATATTTTGTAAGGGATTTCAAATCTGTTAGTTTGTCTCTGGTCTTTCACTTGAGTAGAAAACTTATCTGGGATGCATTATAACTGTTTCCTGGGTTAACTGGATCCTAGATGTAGGTCTGTCAGAGACCTGCAGTGTCGTGTCCCCTTGGACAAAGCACTTAATCTTTCTAAACTTCTGCTCATTGTATTTAAAATTATACAATATTTTTATCGACTAGTGCTGTTTCAAAGGAAGTTAAAACATATGTAGTTACATTTAGCAACTTATCCTTTTGTTAAAATTTATGTAATTGGCAGCTTACAGTACATAACTGTTAATTAACACAATTGTGGAAGATGATACATCCACCAGCAGTAAAGGCAACATGCAAAATAAAAGAAATAAAGAGACAGATAAATAAATGTTTGAGGATACTACAAATGAGGGGATCTCTAAGAGCTGTAGACATACATGAGCTAAAGGTACCACTATCAAGGAAAACACAATGGCCAGCACAAGCCAACTGCCACAGTAGTTACATGAGGTGCAGAGTCAGAAGTAGCACGGTTTTATTATCACAGTGCTACAACTGCAACAATTTGCCTGATGAGACTGACAATGAAGAACTAATGATTGTAAGCTGGAGCACAAAACTGACCCAATGAAGGCTTTAGATAAAAGGTAATATGGCCACCTGCTACCACACAATCTTGTATGATGCTACCAACTCATGTTGGGTCAGCTTGGGTACCACAGACTTCAGAGGGCCATGCTTCCACATTCTCAGGTGGAAAAATCACCATTCTGTGAAAACATCCTCGATGCTGCCCTAGAAAGAGTCTTGGTCTTTTCAACAAATAGTAGGAAAATATCAGTCAGTAGAAGTGTTTTTTATAAGGATCAGTACTGCAGGTCTATAGAGATCAAGTGGAGTAATCTCAGATTCTACTAAAAATGTTGGACAAGATGGCCTTTCGAGGTCCCTTCGAACCTGGGCTGTTGTATGATTCTGTGATTCTAAAAAGACAAAATCAAATACAAACCATAAATGGCAGGTTTGAACTAGATAACTATGCTCCTTCCTAACACAGAACCTAGCCAGCTGACAAACAGAAAGCCAAGGAAGGTCCAAAGGAAGTAGAGAAGGAAGAATCTACATTCATCTATTATCCCCTTTTTCCAAAACCAGACACATGTCACAGTCTGACAAGAAAACCAGTGCCTCTGTCAGCACGATGACCATTTTGCTCGGCCTGGAAATAGCTCTTGAAAGATGAATAGCTCAGTATGATTTGGACAGCAAAGCAGGCCCGCCCACAGAAGTAATATCGTTATTTTCTCTTCTTCATCGCACAGAAGGGGCTCTTGCCATTGAACAAACCTTAATTAAAATACGCAACTAGTTCTGAGGAGTTAAGGGGCAGCAAGCCAAATCCAGGGTGCTGAGGTATACGGGAATCCTTCTGATAACCTCCATGGCCTTTGGGTCATACCCTGTTTATCCTGGACATTTAGGAAGGCCTGGGAGAAGCTATGCATTTTTTTTCCTGCAGTAGAGGTTCTGATTATTCCTAATAGATTAGAAATACTCTATAAATAGCATTTGATCATTGACATATATATAAGGCTTTACCATAACTTCATACTTACCCAGAAGATATTTTGAAATTGCTGTTCTTGGCAATTGTTAATTCAGAACGCAAAAATAAACTGAACAATTTGTTGAAGAAATTGCAAATTATTGGACCTGTCTGCTAAATTAAACTTACTTTAAAAACATGACCTCTTTGGTATCTATTATGTACACATGAATTATCTACACAATAATAGCTTTCCTAAAACATGTTTCAGTTGACAGTCCCTGTTTGAAGAGTAGTATTATTACCTTTGGTAAGTGTCAGATAGTATCATGGAATTTAATTTGTTGTACTTGATTCAAACATCCTAATTTAAAATTATTCCATGTCAAAACCACTTGTTTCTCTCAAAAAAAAAAAGTGTTGAAAAAGGAAAGTGATTAAAAAAAAAAATCACAATCTGCTGACATGTCTTTTAGAATTCAAAGTTAAATATGTATTTTTCTTGGCATATACTTGACACATGGCCTTAAGTTTTCATAAGATGCAAGTCGTACAAACTTTGCTGATTTGTTTACACTTATACTACATTTAACTCAATATCTAGATGTTTGAAAATGAAGAGCTTGCAATGTTTAACATATCCTGAAAAACAGCTTGGATCTTGGTTTAGTTCCCTAAAAATACTCAGTCACTTAGTAACTAGTGCTTCTGTGTCAGTAAAGCATTTCCATTTCATTTAATAATACCTTCCTTCTGCATTCCAATCATATTTTAAACATTTTACCAAGGAAGCTTACACTGGAATTAAAATATTACAACTTTACGTTATTTTGTCATTAAATGCAGAATCTGCTCAACTCAATCAATCCTCCCATAAACAAGCTGAAAACTGATTTTCAGAAGTACTTATGTTTAAATAGAGTTTTTAGTTAGAGGAAAAATACCTCCTTACCTACCAAAAAATGTAGGTTATGTATGTATATTTGCCTCTATTCATGCAAAATATCAGTTAGCATTAATGAAGTGTTGTGTTTTCATCACTGTAAAATAACAGATGTTCTGAATGGCAATTTATCTGTCCTAATGTTTATGCCATAGACATCTACCTCTAAGGAATTCATCCTAGTCACTTTTTCTAGTCATTGGAGAGAAGCAGGCATCTCATCCTAATGCTCACCAAATTAACTGTGTTTGAGAAGTGTTTATTTCTTTCCGTTAAATGGCATTTAGTTACCACCCTGTTCATCTACAATGCGGTTATCTGAAGTCAAGAGAGAAGGGCTCTTTTTTGTGTCTCTGCTTCTTTGTCACCATTACTCCTTAGCCAACACAAGCTGAGCTTCTGGCAAAGGCAGTGTACTTCTGAAGAGCACTGTATAAACGAATACATCGAGAATATTTTGGGAAGATACAATTTAAAATTTAACCCACTTATCAAGTTATACAAAGAAAAAACAAATCTTTGACTTACTGTTAGTGTCCAGTGGATTTCTATCTCTGCTAAAAATGCTTACATTATCTGAGGAGTTTAGCCCTTTTATTGCAAGCTTTACAATGTAGAATATAAAGAGGGTAACAAAGGCATTCAGCAAACAACATTTAATGGATCTAGCGTTTTCAGGGGCAAAAAGGAAAAAAAAAAAGCATATCACCAACTCAGAAAAATCAAATCCAATAAAATAGTTCTTCTTTGTTGACAAGGATGCATAGGAATTACTCTCATGGGACACAACTCAGATGGACCAGCAAGCAGATTAAGCAATAGTTTCACTGATCCCTCTTTTTCCTATAGAGTTTGTAATAGGGAAAAGTGCAAGCTGCGTTCTTATTTTCCAGTGACTCTTGTAGCATCAAAAGACCTCCCAGTACTGTGTCCTTGGGAAGTCCAGGGATTCTCTGCTGTGCTATTCTTTAAAAAAGCCAAAAGACTAAGTCATAATTAATTTCAAAATATTGTCTTTGGAGAGCTTCCTGTGAAACGTATACATTACACTGGAGGGAGCGTAGTGAATAAATGGGATGAAATGGTAGTTAACAAGTACACTTCTTTCTCATTGGTGCTTATAAAACATAATTAAACCCATCTTATCTTACAAAACATCATCATGAATAGTGCTTCCAATTTCACTTCTGGCAGAAGTTGTCTGACTATAGGCTTTCAGTATACAACAATGACCACATCACTAGATTTTATTACCCTACTTAAAAACCTTGTAACAAAATATAAAGACAATCTTTACAAGAAGACTCAACATTAGTGTTAAGAGCAAAATGCTCAAGAAGTGAGGAAGGATTATAAACAGATAACCTTGTAAAGCTCCTGATGGGAAAATCTTGCTTGTGTGAAAAGTAAATGACTGAAGTTCCCTGTATTATCTCTGAGAGTATGCAGAAAATGCCAGCTATCACCTGAGACCTCAGACCACGGGCTATATCCCCAGCTGGTATAAATTACTAACTTAGTGATGCTGAAATACTCCAGTGAAAGATGTAATAGAAAGTATCTATTTTAAGGCTGAACTAGCAAAAATGCAAAAGCTGTACTCACGTGTTTTCTCCTCTAGATTGAAATTGAAGACTTTTATTCCTTTTCCCACAGGTACATAAATATACTGTTGTTCTCAGCAAGACAACCTAATGTAGCATAGATGATTAAACATGCAAACTATGCTAGTACTCAGTGTTGCATACATATTCAAGTATCTGAAATTTCAAATTTTAAACAACTGATTAAAAAAATCTGGATTTGTCTTATGATTTTTAATTTTTTTTCTCGTAAGTTATTTTCTACATAAAGTACTTTGACAGCCAAACTACATGAATATAGGAATATTTTTAAATAAACACACCTAAAAGGCACACCATAAATAGAGAAAATCTATTTATTTGGAAAAATAAAATCATTTCTTTCTACTTCACTATAATTTATTTTAGTCTTTCTCAACTTGGATGTTTTTCTACATATTTATGACAGTGCAATATCAGAAATCATCCCAGTAGTTCCTGGATAAGAACAAATGTTTACTAGTTAAAAAAATCTGCACAGAAAACATTTGTAGATAATCCAAAATTGCTGGAGACATAAAGCAAGGAATAAATAGGTCAACTATAAAGAAAACTTAGATTCCTGGGTAATCTAGAATATCTACAGCAATGTGAATTTCAGAGGTTTAAATTAAAAGTTGCATCTTAAAACAGATAATGCAGATTATACTCACATGACAAGAATTTCAATGGAATTCAAGGGAGAAGGATTTAAAATTATCATAAATGACCAACTAAACATGTACTTCAAGCATGATGCTGCAGCTAAGACAGCAAATACTACTTCTGGATGTATTAAGATATTTACAACATTACTGAAATGTTACATTAATTTTGTTGTTCACATTTTGGAAAGTAGCTCAAAATCTGTTTGTTTTTTTTTTTTTTTCATTTAAAAGACTGAAGTTCAAGATTTAAGTTCAAAGGTTTAAAGCTCTTTCAAAAGAGATCATTAATAATAATTTTCCACCGCCACATGGATAATAATACTGATACAGCAACATTATACTCTTCTGTCAATGTGAACCTGACTTATGACTCCCCCCGATGCTGTGAGGCAAGGTTCAAAAGTACTTGCATTAGGGATATTCCTTGTTATGTTGTTGAGAATACAATATGGTTATTATAGCTTAAGTTAAGAAACAAGTTTTCACAAATATTGTTATTTCTAGGACCCATCAATGAATAGAGGCCTGAAACGGCCTTCACTTTCTAGGAATTCTGGCAGAGGAGATTACTATATTAGGAAAGAGATGAGAGATTTAGTTTCATCCATTAGCAAACTCCTTTACAAATACTATTTTTCTGTAATTCCTTTTTTTTTATTTCAGCATTTGCTTCAGTTTCTCATGTGAGTATCCTTCATTGCTCAATGATTAGAGGAAAGAACCCCACATTTCTCTTTCTCTTCCTAATCGCTAGTGAACATACTTCTAGGGATAAGGGTCCCGCCAGCACAACACAGGACTATAAAGAGGAGAGTAAGTCTGCACATGTGGGGTGTGCATGTCACAATGATCTCCTTTTCCCTTCCACTCTTGCAAATAGTAAGTCACCACTGATCTCACTCAGTCTCTCTGAATTTCCCTGTCTTTTTTGCTAAGCTCATCAAACCCTACATACTCACACCACTTCCTCACCTCAAAACAGGAAGGTCAAACAAGAACTAGAGGCAAAAGAATAAGTAGGAACATTGTTAATTCTGGCCAGCAGAACGCTCTTCAAACAACTACAGAACATAGAAGGAAAGAATGGATATTTCATTCATTGGCACAAAAAGGAAATTAGTGTTTCTGACTACATTGGGTGTAGGTGTTTTCGGTAGATGTCAGGGGCTGCACGGGTGGCCTCTGTGGCAAGAGGCTAGGATGGGCATGTGGCTGCCGGCCAAGGTTAACCCACCAGCTCATGCATAGTCAGGGTCACCTGCTAGTGTCACTGTCTGAACAAAAATATCCCTAAGTCCCTAAAAAAATCAAAGAAAGAAGATTTAACAATGTTAACCCCAGCTCTGCCCTCTTTAAGAATGGGGTCATACATTTCCACTACAGATGTTACAGAACAGTACAGAGGAATCATGGGAAAAGAAACCATTATGTGAAAGCAAGGTGAGTCCATTAGGGATAAGCTAAAAGGAAACCACTTAAATATGGTTTCCACTCTATGTGAATCTACTACTCATCAAACAGCCCTTGCAAACTTCATCACTTCTCCTTTGTACAAGAACATTTTTCCTAAAATTGCCTTTATATACATGTTGTTATTGCACTGATCTCTATCATCTATATTACTATTTTGTTATCCATCATGATGACAAAATGCCACCCTATTTTTCTCAGTGATACTGAATCTTAGTACTGAAAGTGAGATATGCTCAGTTCTTCTTTGATATACATTTAGATGGCTAAATGTAAGCAAGTTCCCACCGTTGTAAACAGAGAGTTATGTATAGAATTGATTACTTCAATACAGGCATCTAAAATCATTTCAGAAGCTGTGAGGTACCCATAACACATGCATGGAGATAATACCACACAAGGTCTAAGGAATACCTGTAAGCTTCACTAGTATTTATTAGTTTCCCATCAGTAGGCTGCAGTAGGACACCTCAACTGACACTCAGGAAACAAATTCTGCCCCTGATGTTCTTGAAGACACAGGGAACAATTTGGCTCCACTGCTCCAATCTCTGTCCAAGCCTGGGTGCCATTCACTAGCCCTACAAGCCTGCCTCAGATATGCCAGGACACTCCAAATAGCATCAGACACCTAAGTTGAAGTAACTGAGTCCAAATCCACCCTTACTCATAAAGTTCAGTTGCACATACTTACATTTTGGTGACAATAACTGGAAGCCTCAAGCTTCCAGTATCTTTCATGATACTGACAACCTCCTTCAAACAATCCCCTGCTATTCATTACATTTGTACTTAACACTCTGAATGGAAGATGAAGAACCAACAAGGCATATGCTGTAAAATCAAATACTTGGCATACAACACAAGTAATTCCACTGTTACTTAGGTGTAGTATTGTACAATTATTATCATTTCCAGTAACTATGGACTGGGCAGTGTTAGAATATTTTGTGGCATACCTGCAAGTGGTTTTCATAATCTGAAGTCAGCATTACTTTAATTCATCACTTTCTGGTGTTCTAAAATGCACTACTATATTGTATGAGAATTTAAAGTAGTTGAACTCAAGAGCTAAAAGTGCCCTTGGCAACCCTAACTCTGGTGTAGACATTTGGACAGCTAATGTACGCTTGCTAAGAATCACAAATCAACATTACCACCAGACTGTAAAAGTGCAACTTTGCCAAAAGGTAGGCACGTGCAGAGACCAGGACACACTCAGTTGCTGCTTTTATGCTTTCTTTTTCCCATCGCTGCCTGCACATAGTCCCAAATAACATCTCAGTTGACAATTATGCAGCTTGCCAGCTCAAAACCCAGAACATCCTTTACAAGGAGGAAGAGGACCTCAAAAAAATATTCATTACCATAATGTCCTAAGACTCATATAGGGTGGTTTTCCAAATCAGCCAGCCATCTGGAATCACCCACGCTTTTATATAAATTCTGATCCTTCTCTTGCTGGTCATCTGTTGGTTTAGTTTTTAATCAACAGGGTTTTGGTCAACAGTTAGAGCTATCTGTGGCGAAACACTTTAAATCTTGATAATTACGCAAGAGCAAAATGTTACACAGGAGAGAAACTATGCAACATGGAAGGGGGAAAATGAGGTTTCAGGAAAGAGACTGGCAAGTGGAAGTACAGACAGAAGGGATGAAGTGGAATGAGCATGAGAGAAAGAAAAGACACAGCAGGAAGGGAGACTGATGAAGAAGGAAGAAAGAACTATGAGGGACTTCTAGGATGGCAGAAATTACAAAGTTGGACAGAAAGGGTGTATTTCATTTCACCAGTGAAACAGTATAGATGCAGCTATCCTACCAGCAAAACTCTTAGCATCTGGGTAACTGAGAAACTGGCAGCACCTAGAATGGCAGCTGAAAACTGGCTGACAACCGGTAAACCCAACATATCTGAGATTCTTGAAGACTGATAACAGCATGTGAAAATGTTATTGGAAGTACTGAGTGTATGAATAACAAATCAATACAAGAAAACTTGATAGAAACTTTGCAAATTGAAACAAATTTGTTGATCATATCATTGTCTATGAATTACGTTTGCAACTCTACTTGTAATAGAAACATTCGGAGAGACGTAAACTACAGTACCAAAGGGAGCAGGGACAAGAAATAGAAAGATGAATCCTTCCTACAGAAAGATGTAGATCCTTTTTATTATAGGCATACGTATTTATTATTTCTCTCCTCGATACTTTTCAAGGTGTACTACACTGCTATCATTTTATTGATTTTTAGCTGGCACAGGCACTTTGTAATGGAAGTAATGACCCCAATACATATTTGGAGAATTCGTTGCACTTTGTAAGCCAGCTACTTCATGTTACTACTGTCAAACATACATTATTCAGGGGTCAGTATATCTAAGTGCAATGTTACTGTTGATGTTTAATTAATTAACTATGAGTGATATCACTCTGACTAATATCCTCGGTTTTATTACTTTTCAAAACTTCAACAGGCTATTAGAAACATCAGATATATTATTTAGTTGTGTGGTAACAGTTCAGAGATTTAATTTAAGCCCTGAAGTACAGAATTCAGGTTGATAATGTTAATTTGCCATCATTTACATTATCCTCATGTATCTCCACAAGAAAAATTGAACTTTTAAAATATTACTGTGGGTGACATACATATTTTTTGTCTGAAAAATTAAGGAAACAGAAGGAAAATATTGGCCCACTGTTAAACAGGAGACACAAGAGGACAATTTTTCACAAGGCGATCAATTAGTCATTAGAATTATCTCCCCAGGGAAGTGGTGGATTCCCCAACACTGGACTTTTCAGATTTGACTGGACAAAGTGCTGGGCCATCTAATCTAGACTGTGCTTTTGTCAAGAAAGGTTGGACCAGATGATCCTTGAGGTCCCTTCCAAACTGATATTCTACAATTCCATGAGTCTATGAAAATGTAAAATTTAAAAAAAAACAAACCTAGGGAAAAGCAATTATTTTATGAAAATAAAACTTATTTTAATGCATGTCTTAATTAATAAAATTGTTTATTTAGGCAAATAGAAAGTACTGTAACCTTAATATTTTCACTTTCTTTTTTTTTAATAAAGCGGAAGGCATGAAGATCAACATGTCAAAAAAAAGACATTTCACTGCAAACATTTTGAAAGACAAAGAGAGCTCAGGATGTCAGGACTCAAGCTCCAGCCTGCAAAGCACTTCAATATCTGCCTTATTTTAACCCCTTGCTTCGGCTCCACCTGCTCCAAAGACACGCTTATATGCATTGTTGCAAAGAACTAGCCTAAAGTACACAGTTAAAAATTAATATGTTAATCATAGATTATAAAGCCATAAAGATCTGTGATCCTCTAATCTGACCTGCTGGCATAATAAAGGACAGAGGATTATCCTGACTTCATTATAGTTTGAGCTATGCGCTTTCAAACGCTTTTTCAGGGCTTGGTAATAATTTTCTTCCTCAAGTGGAAATTGTTGAGAAGATATTTAAGAAGACAGACTGTTTCCTCCTAAGTACACAGCAGCCACTTGTAAAATAAAAGCTTTAAAAAATGAAAATAGTATCATTAGTACCAATCGGAACAAACTAATGATGGCTCATTGTCTCACTTTGGTATTTGCATTGTAGTACCTTTCTGTATGAGATGCTATATATAGCAAGGTTTAGATACTTATCAACATTTATAGCTTTTCCAAACACTCATATTTAATTTTTCAGATAGACAGAAGCAGAGGATTATTGATGACCTTGACATATTCTGGTAATACTGGTTTTAAAATAGTTATTCAAAGGATATACAGGGCATTCCTGGTTACAAAAGAAGCTCCTTCTTTTCAAGAGAGCCAAACCATGCTGATATAAAACGCAAGGGTACTAGGGTATTGGTCAGTCCCGATGAGCCCACTGCACTTGTATTATGGATAGCCACCACGAATGAAATAGGAAGTCTTCTCCAAAGAATTGCTAATCTTCATCCTGGCCCTGTGTGGAAGACAGCTCAGCATAGGCAGGATAAGGACCTCCAGTCCTCTCACCCTATCAGCAGTAATTTTTGCTTTGATAATACACGAAGATTGAATTATACCAAGCATACTTATAAATTAAGCACGTGTATCATTTATTCTCTGTGGAAAGCAAGAGGGGAGCAGAAATCAATTATTAGAAATTGCTTTGGCTTTAGTTAAAAACTGTATGCATACTGAGATAAGATGTTCTGCTAATGATAATGGCCTAGAAATTTGTAACTTGCTCTCGATTGAGAGGTACTCAGCTGACCAAAGGTGATTAATTTAGCTGCTTGCACAGGAGCCTTGTGCCATCTGAGGTTTTTCAGTACATCCAAACCACTCCAGTGGGGCTGGCAGACAGGATGCCTGTAACCTTCTGAAGCAGCATCTGTAAACCAGCAGGGCATCTATCTCAACCGAGACCATTACAGCCAACTGAATCATATTCAAAGTGTCAGCCACATAGTGCTCCTGGCCATGCGACTGTTTTGCCTAAAATGATGTTGTCTGTATGGGGAGCCCATACACCTAGTTCACACCTAGGAGTATATATTTCTCTTTAGATGTTTATTCTGAAGCTGAATCCAATCTTTATTGAATTTTCAGTCATGTGCTAGGAGGCAGAGAAAACTAAGCTGTTCCTGGCAAATGAAAATGCGCATGTCCTATGAGGACAGGCTGAGAGAGCTGGGGCTGTTCAGCCTGGAGAAGAGGAGGCACGACCGAGACTTCATAGCGGTCTTCCAGTACCTCAAGGGGGCCTACAGGAAAGATGAGGAGAAACTGTTCAGTACGCCCTGTTATGATAGGACTAGGGGGTGATGGTTTCAAAACAGAGGGAGGTAGATTTAGATTAGATATTAGGGAAAAAAAATTACAATGAGGGTAGTAGAACACTGGAACAGGTTGCCTAGAGAGGTGGTGGATGCCCCATCCCTGGAAACATTCAAGGCCAGGTTGGATGAGGCTCTGAGCAACCTGATCTGGTTGGAGATGTCCCTGCTGCTTGCAGGGAGGCTGGACTAGATGAGCTTTGAAGGTCCCTTCCAACCCTAACCATTCTATGATTCTACGATTCTATATGCACAAGTATGTGCAGAATCTGGTTCTTAGGGAGCGTCGTTTGTACAAGGGTACCACAGAAGTTTGGTACATACACTAAAGTATTGGGCATTTGCAGACGATAATAATCCTTAAAGCCATTTGAGAGCTCTCTGCTTATACTCACTACACTTCCATTCCAGATGCTAGCAGGCACCTTCCAGGCCCACTCACTGTCTGGTCCTGCAGGAAAGAAGGCAGTGTAGGAAAACTCAGTGCCTTCAGTTTGTGAGCCCTCTAGTGGGCTTCAGTGCCTTCTCTGTGTGGAAGGCATCCCAACTGTAACAGACCAGCCATGGAGACCATCCATCGTCTCGGCCCTGCGTTTTGGTGCACCATTTTGCTAAGCGTGACAGCTTGAAATCTAGTGTACAAAGTCCAATGTCCATTTCAACAAGTGTGCGTCTTTGCAGTTGGGAAAAAAAGAAAAAGCTGCAACAACAACTTCAAGCAATTCAAGAGTCAGTGTTTAATTTATTTTTATATAACCGATCCAAACAAGCTTTTTTTCAAGAGGTTAAATCCTTCAGTAGAGTTCTCAGTGACTGAAATTATGAAAGGGAAGGTTTTAATTTCCCTCCACTTACCTGAAGTAACAGCTGTGTTCTCAGCCTTACATCAAACCAAGAGAGATGTTGGCAGATCACTGTCTATTGCCTAAGAGCACTAACCGTAACCAATAACTACTGTTATTGTAGTACACAATGAAAGTAATTGAACTTGCAGTTATAGGCTTTCTTGTTGTTCTTGTTAGGGCTTTTTTTTTGATGTGGCTTTGTGGGTTTTTGGTTTTTTTTTGAAACTGTAAGACACAAATCATGAAGCAGTGAACACTAGTGGGAGAAAAAAAAAAAAAAATCAGAAGTGTGTTTATTTACCTTGGTACCACTCCAAGTAATATAATCCTCCCCCAATGTAATTTCCTCATAGTCATGTTATAAAATCTGTTTTGTGTTGTTCAGGTCAAATTGAGTCTGAGGTAAAAATAAGTAGAAGGGTCAGCAAGGGATGGACCAGTGCAATAGGTTGATACTTTCAGAGAAATTGCTTGTCAGAGAATGCAGTCTAAATTCCTGGAAAATTAGTACAATCTCCAAAAAAGTTTGCTTTCATATAACTGAATAGAAAATATATTTTAAAAAATATAGGGCATCAGTCTTGACACTAGATTTCCTCCATTTTACTTGTTCACCTTTCCCAGATAACATTATTTAACGCAATAACATCTGTATAATACCAGGTTTGAAATCTTTTGAGAAAGTATTTTTTCAGAGTTGTAAGTTAAGGTTTAAAAAATAATATTTGTACACATATACCAAAGAGGATTTTGAATCATTCCAGTTTTTTGGCTTAAATTGCACACATTAAAAAATACTGTTTAATTATATATTTAAAGTACATAGTCAGTTTGAGTAAATGCAATAAATCAAATGCAAAAGGTTTAATTTTACAGTAAACTAGTAATACAATTTATGTAAGTAGTATTATTTATGCAAAGAAACCCCACAAAATTTAGCCCAGCATATAATTAGAGAACATTTTTAGCAATTATGCTATGCCTATATAAAAAATACTCACTGTAATTTGTTGAAACTAAATTGATGATGGTATGCCACAAAATAACAAATTCAAAATTTTAGATCTTATCTTGGCTTCTTCCCTTTATAGTATGAAAAAATGAATCTCTTTATTACCGTAAAGGAGCCTTTAAGAAAACACTGGCCTTTGTTGCCAACAGATCTTTAACCCTCTCCTTAACAGATAAAAACATCTACTTTTTTTTCCCACTATGCCTTATATACCATAGATGTTGTTCCTCCTCAAAGGACAGAAATGAAAAGAGAAAACATTCCAGCATTGGAGGGCCAAAACACACAAGCAACATTTTGAGTCAGTCAGGAAATTGCTCTGGACCCAATGGTCTAACAGAGGAAGTCCAGTCTTTCCCTTTTTCATTGATCAGGTGACTGAATATTTTTACATTACCTGAATTCTTATGAATATCCAAATTAAAAATAATTTGATTAAGAGAAGAGTCTTGTCTGCAAACCTTAAACTTTCACTCATATCCATTATTTTTATTCTGTTACATAAATACAGCAAATTTGCAGACTGCAGAAGTAAAATATACTTCAAAAAGATCATTAAATCAGATAATGAAATATCATCAGTGGTTTAAGCTTATACAGTGTCATCAGAAGTCTTACATTATTTAGTATTTTCTTAGATATCCATTTAAACATAATTATTCAAGACTCAACTTTAATCTGAAAAAAGAACTACTCTTATTATAAGGAAAAAAACCTTATAAGGTTTAAGGTATAAGGAAAAAAAAAGCATACATAAAAAAAGACCCACTACAAACATTAAAGTTGTTTTTAGTAAATTTTCATAATTACATGATTTTGATTTATAACTTTTGACTATCCCATTAGATCCCAAAACCTACAATCTAAGAAAATACAAAAATTTAAAAGAATTTTAAAAATTTTAAAGAATTATAAATCAGAAAACGAAACCATGAAAGGATTAATGTTGCAATGAAAGATTTTATGAATCTTGTCTTGGATTTGAAGAAGATAATTTAAAGTGCAAAAGATCCTGCACAGTGTAAAGGAAGATATATTTTTTTTCCTGTTAGATACTGTTCTGAAGGCGCAATAACATAAGGAAAGATACTTTTGCATAAAGACAAGTACAGCTAACAATACAGATGAGAACTGGAAATACAAGAACATCATTATCCTTCAGGCTGGTCAAGATTAATCCCAGCTCAGATATGATATAAGACCTATATAGGGAATAACATAAAATTTAGAAACACTGCATTTATGGTATCAGATCTGCTAGGATTTGCTTCAACAAAGAGGAGTTTCTCTACTGGTGACTGGAGAAGAATGGATCTCGGTAACTTTTCCCATGCCACCTCTATGCAGGTACAAGAAGAAGAGCAGCGATATACTAGCTGCACTGGAAGCCATTGCCTTTTTGCCTGTGGGACCAAAAAAAACTTGTACTTTGCTGAAATCTGAAGCCATGGCTCGACAGTACACTGCCATACGAAGACAGAAGAGAACACTCCTTGGACCCTTATCCCCACTGACCCGGTATTTTACATTTAAAATCATGATAATTTATTACCAGAAGTAACTACATAAAATTTTAACAAAAAGTATTTCCAAATATTTGAAGCAGCATATGAAGACAGTTAAGCTATTAGTATTCTACTCCTGCATTCCACTCTGTTATCGTTAATGCAAAGCTCAGCACGAGGACAGGACTGTATATGTATCACTTTATCTCTGCCCAGAGTAAGTGAAAGACATCTCTGCATTTTCACATTGCTTAATTTACATCACTGAGTTACTTTGCTCCAGATGAGCTCCTAGCAAAGTCCATAGGCCTGCCTGCAAGTGATACAAGACGCACTGTGAGACTTCTCTTTGTTCATTACTAGCGTTGCAAAAACTTGTCTAATATTAACCCATGATAAGATCTGCCTGAAGTGCCTCTGCAGGTACAGAAGAACTAGGGAAGGTACAGCAAGGATGGAGATGGCAAAGATAAGGTGTGCATCAGCTTCTGTTTGAGAGGAGATTAGATAAATAAAGGCACTTAACTGGAAAAGAAAAATGTAAAATCAATCCCATTATAGAGATGGTGAATAGTAAACACTGCGCCTGAAGCACTACACGCCATAGTATGAGCAGTAGAGGGACAGCAAGTGAAATTATCCGGTCATTCATCCAAAACAAGAAAAAGAAGATACTTTTGCATAGCATCTGGGCAATGCTGAACTTCATTGCAACAGCAGGTTATAGATGCCAAAACTGTAAGTTCTAAACTAATTAGATATATTTAGAGTAAGAAAACCAAACAGCAGGGTTTTGCTTTTCTTTTTTTTAAAAAAAAAAAAAAAAGATAAAAGCTCATGTTTAGAAAATCTCCGAGGCACAGATTGCAGGCAACAGAGTGTATAGGAGTGTAAGCATAACTGTGTGCTGGTGCAAACCTTAAACCCTTTTCTAAGCATTCCCTGCTGGGCTTTGACACAAGAGATTGGGGCAGGTGGACACTAGGTTTGATCTGGTACTCGAGGGTTATCACACTTGTTAAAAGCATGGAAAATAAGCAGCTAGATGAGGCTGTAAGATTGTATGAGCAAAAGTACTGGGCCAAAACAAAGATCCTTCAAGGCATCCTGTATCTGAAACAGTATAATGAATATAACCATGGTTGCAAATTTGCTAAATGCAGAACAATCCTACAGTAAAACTTCCACAATATCTGCTCTCAGTTCCCAGAAATGTGTGATTTCAGGACTTTGTAAACTAGAGTTCCATCTTAGGGTTCAGCACTTGTTCAGCACTTCTTCCATTAACTGAGTCACTCTTTGATCCTCTGTGTACTTTTGGACTCCAGAACTTTCTATGGAAACTAAATCTATTAATTCATTATGCACTGTATAAAAAATATTTCCTTTTCCCCATTTTATACCTGCTCCCTGATAATTTGATTTTATGATCCATTATACTTATGAAAAAACGTGAATAATCATTTTTCTACTCAACTCTGGCATGATTTCATACACTTTTACCTTATTCACTTTCAGTGACTTCTTTTTTCTTACTGAAGCCTTAGCCTAGTTAGATGTCCTTGCCCAGACACCACTCCATACCTACAATCAAGCCTGTCATCCCTCTCCAATGTTTTATAGAACTATCAAGCTTGAAAATGCATTTCCATAGTTTTAACAGCCAGTTTACAGACTATATCTAAATATGCATAGGTAAGATTGGTCTTCCCCAGCATGCCTGTGTTTGGATTTATCATTACTGAATTTCATTTGCTGTTTAATCACCTACTTACTCAGTATCTTAAAATCTGAGTCCACTCCTGAGTGTCCCACCCTGAATAGGTCAGTGCCACTAGAAAATGTTGTTGTGTCCCTATATTGGGATAAATAGCTGTGGAATTCCACTATCCTACTATTGCAAATATGGTCCATTTTTTATTATTCAATTTCATTATTATTCTTTCCTTCCTATCCTTAAACACAGAACTATGGGAAGATCTTCCCTCTTATTACATGAAAACTTAATTTCTTATTAAAGATTTAATGAGGAATTTTGCTGAAAGATTTTTGAAAATCCAAGCAGACTATATTAACTACATGAGGCTCGGTCCATATGCTCCTTTACTTCTTTCAGAAGACTTTTAGCAGACAGTGACATAACTTCCTTCCACAAAAGTCACGTTGAACGATCCCCACTGTACAGTGTTTCTCCATGTGTCCCTCAGTTCCATATCACACTTTCCAGTAATTTGCCTGCTCATCCACTGGTAGCAAAGCACAAACAAGTACTATGTGCATTTACTCCAACGTCAGTCAGTGTCTAGAACTTTCCTTTATAGGTTTGTTTCTGCATTTTTCTCTATCAGTACAGTGTTTATCTTCATCTTCGTTAGTTTTTAAACTGTCTCAAATGGGTCTCCTGGGAACACTCTCCGTCACCTGGGCAGATACTCTAGATGATTTAAAAAACTCAACACTTTGGCCTTTTAAGCAAACAAATTTGTGGTTCTATTTGCATGATTATATTCATACTTTTTTTTTCTCTAAAAAAGAAGTCCAAACAGAACTTAATTATTATTCTTCCTAAAAATACATGCAACATCTCTTTACGAAGATTTCTAGCTTCACCCAAGGGCTCAAATGGATGAAGAAAAAAAAAAAGCAGAGTCAAATGAATCAAGTTCTTTTACTGTGTGTAATATAAGTGATGACTGAGTAGCTGATTATTCAAAGTAGGATTGCTCTCACATTTCCATGAAACAGCAATATTGAATAAGAAATCTGAAGGACATGTTCTAAAGTGAATACAACAGCAATAAAAAAAGATCATTAGTACATAAAACACACCAGTTATTTTTTTTCTAAGAACAAAAGAAATTAGGACTTTGAAAATATTTTTTTTTAGAAAAGAAGACCAAAACCATGTAAAACCACAGCTTTTTAATTGCACAAGGCAAAGGTCAGTTACAACAGAAAAATTCTAAACTTGCATAAAAGTTAAATAAATAATTTCCAATGCAGAAAGTGGAGAGCAGTTTACGATCACATCCTATGAATACCAACAAACCATGTACTAATATGATTCTCCCCACCACAGTGCTATGAAAGACAAGCTGATGACCCACAACCAGGCACAGAGCATTGTACACAGTGTACACAGCTGTACTTACAATCGGGACAGGAGCGCTCACATTAGCTTTAATCCAGGTGGCCCCGTAGCAATAGCAGTGAAGAAATGGTAACCAGGAGATCAGCACTGGCAGGAAAGCCCAGCAGGCAGAGATCCCACCACCCTTGCACAGCACACACTGAAACTCATGTCATCACTTTTTACCTGTGCTAGTAAGACTAAGATCTGCATGACTCTTTTTACTGTTTATTTTAATGAACAGCAAAAGATAACACGTGAAAAAGTCTGGCAGTAGAAGCCACTACCCAGCAAACTGCTGGGAAGTCAGAAGAAATTAATTTACTCAGGTATCAAACTTAAAAGCTAAAACTGACACCACCTGCTCCAAGGGGATATAAGCAAATGCTTGGCTCATCAAAAAATTTACCACGTTTTATGGCCATCAGGATGTCTCCAGCACTTCCGCCTTATTTTGTCCTAGTTTCTACTAATGTTGTTCATCTAACGGATGCCTCTTGACGGAAGTCAGTAGGGCCTTATAATAAGCATTGTCCACTCAGTTAGGTTTAAGCTCATGTATTTTACTTCACAGATGCAGATGGCTACAGTTACAGAGTCATCATAGAATAGTTTCAGTTGGAAGGGACCTTTAAAGGTCATCTAGTACAACCCCCCATGCAAGGAGCAGGGACATCTCCAACTAGATCAGGTTGCTCAGAGTCCCATCCAACCTGGACTTGAATGTTTCCAGGGATGGGGCATCTACCACCCCTCTGGGCAACCTGTTCCACTGTTCCAGCACCCCCATTGTAAAATTTTTTTTCCTGATGTCCAATCTGAATTTGCTTCCTTCTATTTTAAAACCATTACCCTTCATACTATGACAACAGGCCCTGCAGTTGTGATCGGACAAATCATCAGTTCCCGTAGCTCATTTGAGAGGCAATAATCACAAAGCTTTGGTGTCTTAATTTCCTGACATCAGCTAAGCATAAAAGATTCAAGAAACATAGCTATGGTTTCTTTAAACTATGTGCTTTTATTCAAGTATTTGAATTATATTTACCCAATTCAGATATGTAAAAGATGTCTACTCTAAGCTAGTAGCTGAGGATTTCTCTGCGGTTAGTGGAGAATATCTTTAGCTCATGATTCATATCAAACTAAAATTGATATCTTAGGTGGGATGAATCACACACAATAGATGCCTGTTTTTTTCTCTCCACTTCAACAACTATCTTAAGCTGGATGCTCACCTTTTAGGTGACTCAAATTAGACATTATGAACTCCAATCCAGAAGATTAAGGTGTCAACAAGATGATGAAGTCAAAAAAATAAAGGGCATACAGTACTATCCTAGGAGTATATGAAGCAGAAATCCAGAAAAGAAAGAGAAAAGAGCCTGTACTATTTTGTAATGCACCCTGTCTGGAAGACTTTTGCCCGATACCCATGCAAGGTGAAGTGAAAATGGAACATTGCATGGGTGAAAGGAGTAAGCAGAAGGATAAAAACCGTAAGTGGGCAAAATGTGCTCATTATTTTTAAAATACGATTGAGTACATTTACAAAAAGGGACTGTAAGATGTTCTGACTGTGGTAGACACTGGACATGATTATCCAGGATGCATAATCCAGCATTACAGCATTTTTAGCAAATGATTAAAATTCTCTTTGCTCCCCACATACATTCCCTATATCCCTCTTAATTACAACAAACTATTAACAACAAAAACTCTGTGAAGGACTGTATTTTTTGTTTATAACTGGTTTTACATGAGAAACATGGTGTCTTCTTACTAAAGAATTACCAGTTTATTATACTTTTTCATATGAAGTATCACTTTGGTGGAGACGTCTCTATGTAAAAATTAATTGTATTGTACAGTACTAGTTTTTCAATGAGGCCATTTAAATTTTTTGTGGGTTTCTGGACTTCCCTGAAAAAACACAGGAATCTGAAGACAAACTAGTAGAGATCAATGGTGGCTGAAAATGTACTGGTTTCTAAAGAACTCAGGGGATTATGAATAACTAAATTAAAATTCTGCAAAAAAACATCTGAGGAAAGGACATTAAAAGCATTTCCATGTGTATTTAGCAGCATCTACTCTGCATTATGCTGAATATATTAAAAAATTATATCCCAGATCTGCGCTGGAGGGTATGTGACCATCAAACACAAACTGTGCGATGTTAAAGCCACCTGTCTGTCCACCTTTCTGTCTGTCTCTCTCACTCCTGCTCTCTTTCCAGGCAATGCTTAGAAAACAGTAAAGATTCTTCTGGTACCAATTTATATGCATATCCACATGTTAAAAGCAAGTTCAAAGGAGCTGGAAGGTGGACTATTCATTAATAGTAGCCTTTTAATAGTCTTGTTAAGCCTTGTATATGGAGTTATTAGAGGAACTTGACATGCAGTAATTTTACAAATGTCTTTAAAATGTAAGATAGAAAATATTTTTTCTTGCTCTACTACTCTGACACTATTACAAGTGTATAAACAGAATATCAAATAACAGCAGTCTGTATAAAGGAAGAGCTTTTTTTTTCAGTTCTATCTGTTAAATCTTGGTAAAGCTATACAAAAAAATCTGTCACAGAAAGCAAATAACTACTATGGTAAACGTTTGTAAGATTCAAAACCTCTAAACCTACAATAATCCTAATCTGAACAGCTAATCACAGTGTGAAGCTATTATAATGTGTATCCAATTATAATCAGCATTATGATAATGGCTCTGTCATTAATCGTCTGCACTATTTTTCATTATTTCTAGAAACATTGCTAAAAGCAAAACCCTGAAGCTATTTACAGGAGATGGGAAATTTCAGCACTGGTATTGCTCAAAATTTTCTACAACATTCCCTGCTTTCAGGAATTTCCAATTTTG
Organism: Chlamydotis macqueenii; assembly: GCF_036417535.1. Classification (NCBI taxonomy): domain Eukaryota; kingdom Metazoa; phylum Chordata; class Aves; order Otidiformes; family Otididae; genus Chlamydotis; species Chlamydotis macqueenii. The sequence goes on from NC_141556.1 coordinate 161,754,419, forward strand.
CCAGTAATACTTCCACAAAAATAATCTTTCACCTGCTACCTGGCTGAAGTTTGTTGGGTTTTTTAAGTATGCAAAAAGTTTTCAGCTCTTCCATTCCAGACTGAAATTAGACAGGGAAAGGCAGGAAAAGATTTGCTTTGCCAAAGCTTTATGAATTCCTTCTCCAGTCTCATCAGATAACTTGTCACTTCACACTCTGGAGCAGCAAACTGAAATGTGTAAACAAAGATGCTTTTTGTGGTTCCTAGAAAAAGAGTACTGACTCTGAACAAAACAAAGACTCTTCTGGAAGACTTCTCTCCCGACATACACTGTGGAAATGAATTTGGCAACTAGATGCTCCAAGAAATCCCTCAATGCCTGAATGTGCCCTGGTTCAAGGCTACCATGGCTAAGCAGGACATTAGTAGGGCCTGTAGTGATAGGACAAGGGGTAATGTTTTTAAACTAAAAGAGATTAAATTCAGATTAGATACAAGGAAGAATATTTTACAATGAGAGTGGTGAAACCAGGTTGCCCAGATAGGTGGTTGATGCCCCATCCCTGGAAACATTCAATGCCAGGTTGGACGGGGCTCTGAGCAACCTGATCTAGTTGGAGATGTCCCTGCTCCTTGCAGGAGGGTTGGACTAGATGACCTCTAAAGGTCCCTTCCAACCTAAACCACTCTATGCTTCTCTGATCCTCTAGGGTACACCTTCTCACCACTCAGCCTCTCCGAAATGTAAGCAATGCGTGACACTATGAGAAAAACCCAAGCATCCATCATTGGGCCCAGTTTTTCAGCTTGGAATGAAACATTGGAGTGGAAAGTCTGACATGGACCTAGTAAACTGGAGAGAGGTCTAGGAGGGAAGAAAGGTATGTAGGGCCAACACAGATAGCTTATTATTGGAAACCACACCTAAGAAAAAGATGGAAAACAGAGTGGGAAGACAGGGTAAGAGAAGTGGAAGATGAGGAACATTAAACATATTAGGCAGGAGTGGAGAGCCTTGCATCAGGAAGGTAAGGGGAAGAAAGTAGGTAGCTGATGCACAGAAACCTCCTGAGTAGCTCTGTTCCTTCAGTACATCCATCGTCATCCATACCCAGTGCATCCATCTTCATCCACATCCATCCTGGGTCTTTTCTTAGGCATGGAGGGGAGGTGGCTCAAAATGGTCTTAATTATCCTTTTCCAGGCACGGAGAGCCAAGGATAGGGATGAGAATGAACTCAAAATACTAACAAGTTTTCAAAAAGAAAAAATAAAAGGGCAATGGGAAAAAAACGAGCCACCACAAAAACTGCAAGGCTTTTGCTGGTCTCATAGCTTTCTGTTGCATTGGTACTGGTTGATCCCTTTCCTTTGCCCTGTATCCAACATCTCCTGAGGAGAGGGGATGACTGCTGCTTGGCCTCTGCGGCAGGTCAGGCTGGTAACTTTGATTCAGAGAAGAAACCACTAGAAGAGGCTGAAATAAATAGAATAATCCTGTAACAATGGCTGGTACGCTCCCTAAGGACAGAAATCTTCCAACGCCTTGTTACTTGTGGTCCCATGAAAATCAGTGAGAGGCAAGTTTAATAGAAACAGCAGTGACAGCCTGGCTCTACACTGGAAGATAGTCTTTCAGGAGACATCTTTGAAGATTTAAATCCAGTCAATGTGGCATTAACTTAACGGAATTCTTTAATATGTAAAAAACAGATTTCAGAATGGGAATATAATGTAATTGTTTTGAATCGGTGCTGAAACAGTTAACGTTCTGCATTACAGTATGTCATCTGAAGAAAATAGGTGAAGGAAACAGTTGTTGTCCTTCATTTATCAATATGAATTATTTTAAACGTTTTTTTTTAATTTGATCTCCACACTACAACTGGCATTTGAGGGGAAAACAACATACATTAAAAAATATCTACCTGAAATACATTTTAAAAACAAAAGTATAAAGATGAGTTACTGAGAAAGAAAAATGCCAGGTCCAGGTGATGGAAAAAACATTGGATAAGGAGATTGTGACTGCCCTAGAAGACAGAGAGACATAGTATGAGGAAGACAATAAATAATAAAATACTATGTTTAAAACTATAAGAAATAATTTTAATTACAGACAAATATGGGTGGATGTGACATTAACAGTGTTATGACTTGGAGAAATCTCAAGCCTGCGGTTTTCGTTTTTTTTTAAATTGTTCTTATTATAACTATTAAGACTGAAAGTTCAGTACTTAGTTTTAATATAAAGAGAAACTACTGTTAACTAAATAAAATTAATTTCTGGTCTTGTTGTTCATTGGATTTGGAAGACATGAATGAAACAACCATTATGTCAGGACTAGTAGACTAGACTTCTTGGGTAGCCATTACATTCCATGAATAAATGCAGAATTAAAAAAAAATATATATCTTTGTCTTTAATTTTTTTTTAGTTTGTTTTACCCTACACAATAAAGCTGAATTGCAACTCTTGTAGCTGTGATTAATTTCACAGACTGTTTTCCACCCCATAGAAGAAGTGGTTTGAAGGAAGGTACCACAAGAAGGGTTGTTTTAAGACAGTAATGTACATCTGTGGTTCTACTGCAAATTATTACAGTCTAAAGTGTATGTATTAACATATCAATAGCTGGTATGCAAGCCCCTTGGAAACTGCAAACCAGGAGTGCAGTCCTGTAAAAAACAAGTGATATACCTGAAAAGTCAACATAGGTATGGATTTGGTATGTGAACACACTTGTCTCGTAATGAATACAAACAAGTATCCTCAGTCTTCACTGGTAACCCCTCTTTCCACACATCTTGAGCTCATGGACTGCAAGACAGGGACTGGGGGAGCAAAGTCTCTCCCACTGTAAGAGAAGATCAGGTTTCTGACCACCTGAGAAACCTGAGTCTATGGGACCTGACGAGATGCACCCCAGAGTCTTAAGGGAATTGGCTGATGTAGTTGCCAAGCCACTCTCCATGATATTTGAAAAGTCATGGCAGTCAGGTGAAGTCCCTGCAGACTGGAAAAAGGGAAACATCGCACCCATCTTTAAAAAGGATAAAAAGGAGGATCCTGGGAACTACCGATCTGCCAGCCTCACCTCCAGAACAGATCCTGCTAAAAGCTATGCTGAGGCACATAGAGGACAGGGAGGTGGTTAGAGACAGCCAGCACGGCTTCACCAAGGGCAAGTCCTTGGTGAATGGGTGGAATGTTCAGTGGATGAGGAATTGGTTGGATGGGATGGTCACATGCAGAGGGCAGTCCTCAACGGCTCAATGTCCAGATAGAGATCAGTGACAAATGGTGTCCCTCAAAGGTCCATATTTGGGCCAGTACTGTTTAACATCTTAATCAATGACATAGACAGTGGGATCGACTGCACCATCACCAAGCTTGCAGATGACCCCAAGCAGTCAACACATCTGAGGGACGGGATACCATCCAGAGGGACCTGAACCAGCTCGAGAAGTGGGCTCATGCGAAACTCATGAGGTTCAACAAGACCAAGTGCAAGGTCCCGCACATGGGTTGGGGCATGTATCAAAACAGGCTGGGGCATGAAGGGATTGAGTGCAGCCCTGAGGAGAAGGACTTAGGGGTGTTAGTTGATGAGAAGCTCAATATAAGCCATCAGTGCTCACAGCCCAGAAAGCCAATAGTATCCTGGGCTGCATCAAAAGAAGTGTGGCCAGCAGGTTGAGGGAGGTGATTCCCCCCCTCTACTCTGCTCTCCTGAGATCCCACCTGGAGTACTGTGTCCAGCTCTGGAGCCCTCAGCACAGGAAAGACATGGACCTGTTGGAGCAGGTCCAGAGGAGGGCCACAAAGATGATCAGAGGGCTGGAGCAGCTCTCCTATGAAGACAGGCTGAGAGAACTGGGGCTGTTCAGCCTGGAGGCTCTGGGGAGACCTTATAGCAGCCTTTCTGTATCTACAGGGGACTTACAAGAAAGATGGGGAGAAACATTTTAGCAGACCCTGTAGCAATAGGACAAGGGGTAATGGTTTTCAACTTAAAGAGGGTAGATTTAGACTAGATATAAGGAAGAAATTTTTTACAATGAGCTAGGTGGAACACTGGAACAGGTTGCCCAGAGAGGTGGTAGAAGCCCCATCCCTGGAAACATTCAAGGTCAGGCTGGACAGGGCTCTGAGCAACCTGATCTAGTTGGAGATGTCCCTGCTCTTTGCAGGGGGGTTGGACTAGATGACCTTTGAAGGTCTCTTCCAACCCAAATCATTCTATGATTCTATGAAACTTTGAACAGCAATTTAAAACGGCATAAGAACACAGACAAATAACCAAATAAAAGCATGCACGAGAGACTGTTGCACAGAGCTAGTTTCCATGGCTTTTCTCCCCCAGTACTGGAAGCCTCCTGCTCTCAGTTGTCCTTCTAGGAGTATTTCCTACCTCTTCAATCACACTGTAAATTAGACTGTAACTCTAATCAGCATTTCTCTCCTGATCTGCATCTCCACAGGTCTTCACACAGTGGACCCCTGACCGTACACAACGCAGCCTGTCAGCAACAGCAAACTCCATAAACATGTGTTTCTGTGTACATACCTTCCTCCAGTGACAACGGCAAATAATTTCTGGCTGCAAGCCAACGTGGCATTGGAGCCTCAAGTCACTGCGCTACAACTCCTTAATCAACCATAATTTAAACCTTCAACCCTTTATGCTATTAGAATGATTAACAGATTCAAAACATATTACTATGATCTTGCTATTTCTGTAGCTTTTAGAAATTATGTACTTCTTTCAGATGGTTTGCTTTTCTGTATTTTTCCTACTGCACAGTATGTGTCTATACTACAAGACGTGAAAAAAGCTTTCATATCACACAGCTCATTAGAGGCTTAAATGAACCAGTTTTAGATGTATGATTTTGACCTCATTACTGTCCTCAATCAATGAAATAAAAATGGCGGTTGTCATAACACCATATCTTGGATACATTACTCTGGGAATCTGCAATCAGAGGCTGCTCCTTAGATGGTAAAACTGCTATTGAATATATTTGCTAGTGCTAAGCCTGATTAAATAATAATAGAGAAAAAAAGGATTTTTAGAACTCAATAAGCCAATCAAAGTATCTCTGAGCCAACTAGAGGGGAAGATATATCCTACCTTCATCTTGTCATAACCTTGGTCCATTTGCAAAATGCTGTAGAAAAAAAAATTCCTCACCTGGCACAGTTCCTATGCCACTGCCTAAAAACATGCTTGTACGTCACATGCTGCAAATGTCACAACAAAAATCAGCATGTTTCTGAAGTGCTGCTCTGAAACATGCTTTATGATAATTTTTTTAAACACTCTTTATCTTCAGAACGATAATATTTCTTCATTTTCCTCCACCTTTATGCCAGTCATACACTTAGAGAATCATAGAACAGTTTGGGTTGGAAGGGACCTTCAAAGGTCATCTAGTCCAACCCCCCTGCAAGATGCAGGGACATCTCCAACCAGATCAGGTTACTCAGAGCCCCGTCCAACCTGGCCTTGAATGTTTCCAGGGATGGGGCTTCCACCACCTCTCTGGGCAACCTGTTCCAGTGCTTCACCACTCTCACTGTAAAAATTTATTTCCTGATGTTCAGTCTGAATCTACCTCCCTCTATTTTAAAAATATTATCCCTCGTCCTATCACAACAGGGCCTACTAAAAAGTTTCTCCCCATCCTTCTTATAAGCCCCCTTTAGGTATTGGAAAGCCACTGTAAGGTCTCCCCAGAGCCTTCTCTTTTCCAGGCTGAACAGCCCCAACTCTCTCAGCCTGTCTTCATAGGAGAGCTGCTCCAGCCCTCTGATCATCTTTGTGGCCCTCCTCTGGACTTGCTCCAGCACATCCACATCCTTCTTATGTTGGGCGCTCCAGAGCTGGATGCAGTACTCCAGGTGGGGTCTCATGAGAGTGGAGTAGAGGGGGAGAATCACCTCCCTCAGCCTGCTGGCCATGCTTCTTTTGATGCAGACCAGGGTGTGGCTGGCTTTCTGGGCTGCTTAGCATGGGATGAGCTGAGGTAACTAACTCAAGGCTCAATGCTTAACCCTTAAACAACTTAGTGCATCCTGTGTATCTAATACAAATTAGATGGATCATCTATGGCTGCATTCAACTTAATAGAGTTTTCACTTACATGTACTAGGTCATTTCCAAAACTTTACACTTCCCAGTATATTACTATATAAGCAATCATTATTTGGATTTCTAAAAATATACAGATGTTTTCTGTTGACTAAGCCTTTAGTTTGTGCATATTTGTGAAGGTAGTAAGCTGCTATATGTATACCTTGCCTGTTACATGTGCTGGACATACAATGTATGTTGTTTTTGAGAGACCTGAGTGACCAGTACTTACTCCAAAAGTTCAAAAATTCATGAGTAGTTCAGAGATGACATATTTTCCCTTGTCATATGTGTTAAATACTTTAGCATACAGAACAAATTAGCAAACACTTTGTCAAGTTTCTCACAAATCTGCCAAGCCAAGATTCTTAATATTTTGTGCTGTTCAAGTTAAGCTATTCTTATCTATCGCACTAATTCTATTTGATGAATAGACTCGGACCACTTTTTCATTTAGTTTCATTTTTATAACTGAAATAGTGGTGGTTTTATTTTTTCCTGACAATTCAATATTTTCTGAGATGCGAGAAGTCATGCTATTAACCAATTTAGTAGTATTTTGTGTATAATATTGCAGGTGAATCTATTATTAAAAAGTTCTGTTTTCTGAATCATGTAGCTCTACGGGATGCTAGGTTTTGATACTTCTTTTAGGATTTAGCCAAATATTCTTTCTTTCACTTTGTCATATGCCAGTTAAACTCTACAAGCAAGGCTTCTTCTTGGTGCAATATACAATTGGAAGGTTGTACCTCCAATTTCTTTCATAATGCACTTCCAATTAGTTTCATAATGTTCCCTGTAGAGAAAATTAATTTCTCTGCACCTGTAGAGAAAATGAAGCTTTGAACAGAGAGGCAGAGTGCAGTCAGAAGAAAAGACTTATCTGGATCTTCAACAGCAGGCAGGGAAGAAACAACATTTTACTCGTCTGTAGTCCTCTTCTTCCTTCCTCCATCTCCTTTCTTCCCATGGAACAAGATGTCAGCCCTCATCCACAGGAGACAGCGTGGGAAGGGTTGGGCAGAGAAGGCTCTCCGTAGCTGAATGACTCCTATCTACACCTCCTCAGGTGAAAAGCTTCTTTCTAACAGAAGGTGAGTATTCGGCATTGCCACATGTGTCCTTACGCATAGTATCTTAGTTAGAAGTAATTGCTTCAGAGTATCCTCAACTATGTTATGTGTCTATAGCATACAAACTGGGAGGGGATTTTTTTTTTTTTTTTGGCAGAAGATGAAGCTGACTCTTACCAGTCTGTTTTTAGCCTGGTTTCCTATGGAAACAAGACTGCGTATCAATATAATACAGTCTGTGTGTCCTCTCCTTTTAATTTTTGAACTAAGTAGCCCAATTTCAACCAAATGTGACTGAGAAGATAGAAATCTCAAAGACAGCTACGCTCTTATAAATTTTGAAAGCGGCAGCTGCTGGAGAGAAGAGAGACCAGGATCCTAGCATTAACATGCAGGGTGCTAACAATCTTATCAGCCCATTTCTGCTGTCAAGTGCGGCAGTCTGCATAGCATTACCAGAATATATGCATATTCAGAGATAAAAGAAGATCTCTATAATTCAATTATTAACCAAGAGACATAAATCCATAAGAAACTGGTCCTCTTCACTTCTGGTTCTTTTAGTGCTTCTCTCTTTTTAACTAGACAGCCAAGATACCAGGCTGATGAGAGAAAAAAAAAATGAAAAAAATAGGAGAAATGGTTTAAATTAAAATCAAAATCGTACAAAATCCATATTGCAGCAAAAGAGAAGACTAAATAGGTGGACTAAGGAGTTTATCAGCCACTATGGTACAAGGATGGACAGCTTTTAAAGTTCTGTACTAAGGTGCATTTAAATCTCTTTCTGATTTTACCAGGTTCAGAACCTCTACACACAAACACAGACACAAACACACATGCAGGAGATTGCGAGCTTCACTTTTTAGCTGTGACCAAGTAAACATACTGAATGACCCAACTTTTTCATGCAGATGAAAAGCTGAAAATTATTTTCTTTTCATTTCCACAGCCAAGTAGCAACACAATAGTTAAAGAACAGGAATTCCCCCACCAAGCCCATTTTTACAGTGCTTTGCTGATTAGTTTGAGACGGTCTGCTGTAATAATCTATGCCATAATTACTCCTTGCCTCGTTCAAAAATACTTCAAAAACACCACCAAAGGCTCACTGATTCATTGTTGAAATGCACGCATTGACTAAGGGAAGTGGTATGACAAGTTATTTGTTACTCAAAGAAGTAGCATAATTCTTCATTATATGTCCAATATTCTGCCAGTATTTACTATAAATAAGACTGTTCTGTTCCAAGATTTCTCAAGACAGAAGATACAGTTTCCAAGCTCTCAGCCAAAAAAAAAATCAGAATCTAAAAAGTATTTCTCAGCTAGGAGTTCCTGAAATATAACTGATGTTTGATCTGTACCTGTTAACTCTCAAGGAAAAAAAAAAAAAAGAAAAAAAAAAGTTAAAAGATGAGCTTTGCTTTCACTCATATTTGCAGCAATGTCTCTGTCTCTTTTATTTTTTTGTCCATAGTGTCAGATATCTTTTCCCTCGCATCCTGTCTGCTCACGCTGGGAATCAGGTGCGTGCTGCCAGTGGGACTTGTTAATTCAAGGAGCTGCCGCTGTCCAATTAAACTTCGTGCCAGATCACAGACAGCCAGACACTAAGGGAGCTACTCTCCTTCCTAGTTCAGCAGTAAATGCCACGCCATTAGCAGCATAGCCTGGGTATTAACTCACTCATTTTTAGGCACACTGTAAAGTTAATCTATATTGTTCCAAAAGGAAAAAACTCCAAGAAGTAAAGAAGGAAATCAGGCACTTAAAGTAGGCTGAGCAAAAACCAGAGATGCCTATATCCAAGAACATAATCCTGAAGACCTGAACTCAGATGAAAGCTTACTTTTACTATTTCAGGAGTTCCTAGGTGCCTAAAATGTTCCTTTACCACATACACAGATTTTCTCCTGGTTTTGGAATACAGAGAAGTCAGCATTTAGTTAAATCCAAACATATAAATCAGGTTGATAATCTCCTGCCTACCTTCCATGAAGAACTGCATTCATTAGATGTTCTTATGACACACCAGACCAGGATCAAGCACCTCCGACGCACAGTGTTAACCAAAACTTTTAAAAATCCAACATTTAGCTGAATGGATCTTAACCTATTTACAATTAGTCTGCAGGCATTAGACAAGAACAGACTATCTCATTGTAATCCATAAAAAAGAACTAAGAAGAGCACATCTATTATCAATAGGCTTAAGTTTGCTATGGATACACAGCACAGCCAGAACAGTATTAAAAAAAAGGAAAAAAAAAAGGTTACAAACTTTTGATTCAGTGGGTCAAGGATATAGAATGTTTTCAAGATATGATGGTTCGGCCCCTTTCTTCTTCTTCTACTGAATTCAAGCCCCTGTCTCCCACTACCCGGCAGGTTACGCAAAGCATCAGGCGATGCGATTTGAGTAAGAAATGAGGTATCGGCAGCACAGCTCCTTACACTGTACAGTATTATCACAGAAGTAGATACTCAATCGAGGCTGATGGAGGATCCTATTAACCTCAGAGAACAGTGCTGAAACTAGCCTTGAAGTAGCCAGCAACTAGCTAAGCAGACCCATGTATACCCTAACCGCTATCTCTGCAGACATACACAATGCAAAAATATTTCCTAAGAAGAAGAAAACTCTTCTTTCAAAAATGTACTTGGGATCACTCTTTTCTTTCAGGCTGCACCGGTAAAAATCCACCTGATGTTTCCTGTTCTCCTATATACGCTTGTCTAACGGATGCAGTGCTTCTTTGAGGTGGGAGAGCTGAAGCTTTACGCCCGACATCCAACTTCCCTGAAAAGTGTCTGTACAAGTGGGTTGTACACTACTCTGGCTGGAAAAGAGCCCCCTCCAGCCTTTTCCTTCGTCAAGAGGAGAAAGAAAAAGCAAAGAGCATGATTGTGTAGCTTCGAGGGCAGAGCAGCCAGGTGAGAGACAAGTGTGCTGCAGTTCTTTCTGCGATAACTGTTTATGACATTTATTCAGCAATGGGTTAACATCAGGACGTAGACCACTCCAGAGGCAGGTTAGAGACCCTGGACTCCCTGTTTGCCCCGCAGCAGTTAAGCTGTTTCCTACCCGCTTCTCACCTCTGCAGCCTATACTATTCTCATGCACGAGATAAAGAGCTGCAATGCCTAACATGATTTCCAATCTTGGCATTTAAAGATTAGTCAGTGGCTATGCTCAGCATTCAGTAGCTAAATCTTACTTTTATTAGTGTTTAAATTTTTCTCGTGACTGCAAAGGCAACTTTATTTCCAGACTCCTTAAAAAGGCCATCCAAAGAAACAGATGACATAACAACATTATAAAAGAGACAAAATTAGCAGTCATGAAAAGTACAGAAGGCTTGGAAAGAAATATACAGGGGTGATAAGGATATAAAAGCAGTGACATTGACAATGGCATCTGAAAGAGGAATCTGCAGAGAGGGTTTTTACAGACACTGAGGTCCGTAAGATGCTGTACTTAACTCGCTGCATGCTCGATTTGACCTTTCTTAGGAAGGAAGGATAGGATGGGTGCTCATGGGCAGTCCACAGCCAGTACCCTTTCCCCATGATTAAGCAACAGGTTTGCTAAGCTCCGGGGAACCTCCTGCATTTTGTGGACCCCATTTGAGCACTGGAGCCCATGTGTCTAATCTGAAGAGTTATACTGTCCTCAGATCTAGAAAGAACGAGCAATATATGTCAACTAGCAGAAACAGTGGGCATAATATTAACTATAAAACTCGTACTTTTAGAAAATATTAAATTACTTATTAATATAGTATTTAAAACCCAATATGCAACGCAGGAGATAAAAGACATCAGATATTGTAAGAAGGACTTAAGAGATAAGCAGGAAGTGTCTAGCAATGAAATGAATGAGCTGATCCTCACCAAAAGTGATGTCACCTCTGTGAAATCTGTGCAACAGTTAGCGATTACTCCTTTCAAGTGTGCAACACATTTAGTATCTGTATCTTGATAAAATCTAGCGCCACACATCAGGGCATGAGGCTTCATCAGCCTGGGAGAAACAGCAACACATTCATGTAGCTTTTATGATGGGTATAGAAAAAGAGAGACAACATTTGGTCGGGAAAACAGAATTTAAGCACTGACTCAGAGCTACTGCACTCTCCTAAGTATGTCTCTCTACATAGTATTTTAATCAATTGGTCTTGAATTTGAGCAATTTATCTGCTGTATTTCCCAAGCTATTATATACAATGCATTTCAAGCTGTTATAATTTATAAAATGGACCTCACGTTGTCCTCCCAGTTATTATTAAATCCAACCACAAGTGACCATTCCACTATGTACTCTAGTGTCTCTATAGCAATGACCACACTTCAAGTTTGAAAAAGGATACTGAGAAGTTTTAAACAGAAAAAAAAAATTAAAAAAAAAAAAAGAAAAAAAGTATCTCATAAATACAGCCCAGGGCTGTACAGGAGATGAGGAGATGAGCTGAGGAAGCAGGAAAGACAGTTTGCAGTCTTTTGAGTAGGCACAGTGAGTTTTGTGTAATGACAGTAATAATAAATCCCAATTTAGAAAAGATCACAATTTCAACTTTTGCCCAGGGTCTTTGGAATGTCTGCATGCCCCTGAATGTCTAATTTAGCAGTGTTTTTATCCTATATCAGTACCTATCTAGTACCATTTAATAAAAGGAATTACAGGGGAAATACATTCTCATGAAGGAATAACACATTTTATTGTTAGGCAGAAGCAGACAACCAAACTAAATAAAGGAAAATGGAGTTGATTCCACATGAACTCAATTGCTAGTTTTTAATTTCATGGCAGCCCTTGGATGCTACAGCAGCTCCCATTTCTGCACTGCCTGCACCCCCATGACAGAGTAGCAGCATACCAGTAGTGGTCACAGGGGCTTTTCTCGGGGACAGGACAGCCCAATTTGCATTCTCATGTAGCACTTGGAGAGCTCACACATTTAGGGCAGATTTTCAAAATAGCACAGAATTATCTTTGGTTGTTCGCACAAGTTTTATGGGGGTCCCTCAATAAAAGCTTTTGAAAACTCCATCCTGAAAGTGCAGCTTCTAGGTCACCAGTGATGGTACATCAACCATTCCTTTCTAAGCCTCTCAGTATCTGAAAACCTTTTCAAAAAACCACTTCTTGTAGAGCCATTGCTTTCTTTGGGAATGGCACATGTATATGAAAACATAGAGTTTGTTCCCATTTAGAAGAGGGAGTGCAGTCTACTCACAGCAAGCAATAGCAGAAAATACTATTGAAATTACATATATTCTTCAGTGGGTTTGAAAGGGATCTAAACATACCTCTAGGGTATGTTTTATCCCGTCTTGTAAAAACTACCATTAGATCATCACTCCCATTTTGTGAGAAATCTATGTTCCTAGATGGTTTTTGTTGGTGGAAAAGGAAGTTTGGTTTTTTTGTCTTGTTTTAATATTGCTTGTTTGGTGACATTCCCATTTAGAGACCCGCTGGCTGAAATAAAAACCTTTACAGCAGTCATGCAACTCTTCTGAATCTACTGTGATAAGCTAAACTACACCAGCATGTACCTAACCTAAATGGCTTATTATGACATGAATTACATTTGTAGGACCAACAACCAGACTCTCTCCCATATTCTTGTGATTGTGGACTTGCTGTTTCTGAAGAATTGCCAGACAAAAATGGATGAATTTTTATGACCTCATTTACTGAATCTCTCCCAAGCAATACACAGGAACAAAACAGTGTTTGAAGGTAGAGTTCCCAATTGCTAAAATGATTTATTGATATTCAGAAATAAGGTATGGAAAACAGCAGTTGCAACACCTGCATCACTGATAGTTTATCAGGATTAAAAATTGTTTCTGCATTTATGTACACTGCCCAAATCTTTACACCTATTGTGCTTCAGAATTTTTTTTTTGATGTTACATTACTCTGTTTTATTTTTCCAGTCTGATATTTTGCACTTGCTTTACTATTTTGTTGTCTAAGATACAACAAAAGCTAAAGCTGTATATTCTGAGCATCCTAAAAAAACCTCACATATTATGCCCAAAGCTTGAAACACCTGTTGAGTCATTATATTTCTAATACAAAAGAAAAGGCACAAAACTCACTTTTCTGTAAATGAGAGGCATATTATAAAGTCTGTTGATCCCAGACAAATCCTTATAAGTCTCCTTAGGAATGGTTCTCATACGAATTAAACACACACGTCTCCATCAGGCACGGCTCTGTTCACCACTTTGAAGTAAGCAGCCACTGAAGCATTACTCCAAGAGCCTTGGGGAGGAAGTAAAGTAATCCCTTCACCTCTTCCTCAGTGCCAGGGATAGTCATCACCAGGAGTGCTCAGCAAAGAGGAACAAAAAAAAAAAGAGCCTTTCTTACAAAATGAGTAAACAGGAGCATTCTAGCTCAGGGACAGTAGAGGAGGAATGCACTAGCTTTTACTTGGAGACATTTTTTTTCAGTGTAAGCAAACTAAAAAGGGCCTGCAGATAAGCTTCAATTAATTGAGGGGGTGTCTGTCTTGATAGAAAAGCAAGAGAGATGAAACCTTTCAGAGAGGCTGGAGCAGCCAAGGAAGGTTGCTTTAATTAAGCAGTCTTAATCCTGCTGTTGAGTCATTCTGTATTCAGGTCTTACCACTACAAATTTATATTGTAAAGACATACTATTTAGTTCTTAAATAGGGAACACTGCCTAGATGACCTGACAAATAAGAAGGCATTGCTGATGAAAGTACATGGCAAATCTTTAAAAACAGATACTGAAACACTTAAAAGTGCCCAGCCCCTCACAGACTATTGCTAAGGCATCCAGGGAATAACAAATATATTTCTTCAGAATGGGATATTTTAAGAATCAGCACAACAAACAACAGGAAAGGAAGAGGCATTTTCCAATGGTTTCCTGGCAATAGTGAGGAAAAATCCTCTGGCACATTGCATAGCAGTAGAGAGCATACTTGAAAACTAAGCTAGTGTACTACTGAAGGATTAAAACAAAAAAAAAAAAACTAATAAAATTCTGAGACATGCACAGCTTTTTTTTAGCCCCACCAAAGACTTTTAAGTCCTGTCCAGCCTTTTAGTGCGCAACATAATAATGTCTGCTCTAACTAGACTCAACTTTTCTGACCTCAGTTCCGTTACCAGACCTCTAACATTTTACTTGATTTCAAATCTCACACTTTTCTGTAGTCACCAGCTGTAGCATCCGTGCTGCTCCACGCCCTGAAATACTGTTACACTCAGAGCACCACACATCTGTATTCGAATGCTCTGCCTGCACAGTCCCTATCACATGTATGCATTATGCTGCTCTCAAAAACACGGCAGCTTAAAACCATTTCTCTCAAGGAATTTACATACTCGAAAACTGGCAATTTCATTACCGAGGAAGACTCAGTCTTCTCAGTTAACTTGCTTTTAGTAATGGTCAGCGCCGCAGTGCACGTGTGGCAGTGCACATGCATCCCTCAAAGATGTCTGGCAAACACCAGCTTTGATCCTGCAGCAAACCATCTGCGGGTTTTGGGAATGAGCGAGGAACTGTGATTGCCTGCTAAGGAGCTGCAAGGGACCCGCGTCAGAGAAAGAGGCAGACTAGCCGCCTATGTAAGGAAGTTAAGTTAGGGAAAACAGGGTCTAGAAAAAAACAATGAGGAATTTCTTGGGCTTTTTCCCTACCTTAAAAAAAAATTATTCATAGCCATTTATTTTCCCAGTCTGGTGAGGGAGACCTTCCTAATGTGTTTCAGCTGTGGCCAGAGGAATCCCATGTGCAAACGTTATCCTTTGATGAAGTATATACCTATAGGATATGTACATACTTAGATATACAAGTGTATATAGCTACATACATATATAGCTCTATCTATCTATTTATATGCAAACACAAACGTACCTATGCCTAAGCCTCAGAGACTGGTTGGGAGCATCTTAACCACAGAGTCATGTGGTTCTGTTGGTTAGGACTAGAGATAGGATGTTTTGCTTCAGGACAGGTGTTTATACAAGGGCAATCTTGTGGTCCCAAGAACCTACAAGTTGGGGGTGAGTAGTGAGCTCCCACTCACTACGGATATCTTGTCCCACACCAAGACACCTTTTACTCCCACAGTGTGGGGGAAATGAGCATGATCCTTTTACAGTACCTGGAGAGTAATTTTAGAGTGATTTTAGACTATGAATAAGGCACACTGAGCTATCGTTGGAAGCTGATGTTAAAGAAGTTGCTGAGAACTAAGCCAAGGGTAATCTCTTTGGAAATGAGCTGACTGGATGCTGATCAAGGTTATATTTACTGGCGGATGCAGGTAGAAAGAAGAGACTGCAAGGGAAGAGTTAATACTGATACCCACCGAAAACGAACCCAGAGAGACTGATGTCCTCTCCAGGCAGGAGCGCTCAGCTGACTGTCACAGAGAGGAGAGGGGGAGCATTATCACAGGGTTGAGCAAGGAGGATATTTTTCAGTGCTGGTACTTTGAGAAAGGACATGAGGGCCTCTAAATCACCTAATAGTATTCTCTAAGTATTTGGGATTTAACATTTATAGTGGGAAAAAAAAAAAATAGAAGGCTATGTCATAAGCTCAAGCACCAATTCTACAGTGCTTAATTATCATCTTGCTCCAAGAATATTTTAAACTGCCTTAACTAGACATCTCCAAGATACATCTTTCAGAGTTAGCCTAAGACCCATCCCTGACCGTTGTACTAGCATATAGGCAAGACACAGCTATCTCTTTTCAGTAATCCCTGGTGAGCACAGTAGTTTTTCAACTGGCTTGTGCTGAAATACCCCTGAAGAAGGCTCATCTAGAGCCCAGATCACCATGTTAGTTGTTCTAGTACCTACAGTGATAAGTTTCATTTTTATTATTTTCTTACAATATATACAGGTATTTAAAAACCCCTGGTAGGTGATGACCAGGTGAAAATATTTCGTCTGTCCCATCTGTCAGAATTACTTTGAGAAACATTCCTTAAGGATACTGGGGTTTATGGCACATAATGATAGTGTCCTTGATTCAGGTAATACTGTGGTTAAAAGACTATGAGGTAGGGGATTGAATTTTGCATCTTTTATGTCCTCATCTTGTGAGACTCATAACTTTTTATTGGCACTTCAAATGTGGTCGCAAAAACACACTGAAAGCAGGCTATCGGTGATGTTGGCTAACAAAACCCACAGCGTAACATACTGCATTATGGGGTGAGGATAGAAGGGGAAAGTCCAGGGAAAAAAATACTGTATATGCAAACCATATCATAAAAACTGAAACAACTCAAACACACCATAATTGGATATTGTAATAAAATGCTTCAGCTGAGATGAAGACCTGGGGTTGGGCAAAATGGGAACAGAGAAAGTAGGTCTAGGTATGTTTGAAAGTTTCATACATCTTCTGGTGCCAACATTTGAGCCACTCAAAAAAAAAAAAATCAGAATATTCTAGGCCTATTTAATGGGCCTCATATATATCTGAGGGGTTTTTTTAATAAATGGGTTTAAGAATATAAATCCCCATCCTTCTGACCTTAAGTCACAGTAAACTGCCGAAATTTCCCTTTCTTAAAAAGATCACAAGTCTGCTAAGACTGGCACAGATTTGTCCCTGCAACAAGAGTGAAAAATCAAACAAGTGATACTGCATCTCATTCCCTGAAGTTTCAATCCATATCAGCAAACTTTCACAACCAAATTAATTCAATGTTACATTCCTAAGAAGAAACTATTTCAAATAAACGAACTGAGGAAAAAGGAAAAAAAGATTTCTAGTACTGCAGAGCATAAGAATTCACCATAAAGACATTAATCTCCATTTTTCTATGCAGCATTTCTAGAATATTCTGATCTGAGTACTTTTATCACTGAAGAAAGGAAATCTCCAGGTAAGCACGGTTACACTTTTGTACCTTCCATCACACTAAGGTCCATAAATCAACTACTGTGCAATTTTTCACTGTTATGAGCTTGGAAGGATCTATCTTGCTTGGAAAACAAGATCATACTCTAAACATGGAAATTGAAAAAAAACACCTTATATATAATTCCTATTTTCCTCTACTTTGTATGACCAATAGCTGAAATGGTAAATTTATGTACTGATAGCCATGCATTCATTCCCATAGATCTCAAAACAGAAGTCATGATGTCTCTGCCTCAGATTGACAGTGCTGTTATAAAAGCTCCGATGCTCACCTGAAAGGAAGAATGCTGTTTGGATTTATTTTGAAAAGGAATGCGAAGCGAGTTGTAACAAGTACTCGTCTGAATTAATAATGTGATCCTATATCTTACGGGTAAGAGCTCCCAGCTTCAAAAAAAATATGTTTGCTTGAAGATTGTGGTTACACTTCTCTTGTCAAACACATCTCCTTACAGTGGTATCTCGGGAAAGCGCGCTCTCTCTCTCTCTCCGATCTTCATGGGTCTGTAAGAATAATGTTCCAAGGTCTTACCTTTTCTGGTCTGAAATAAAAGAAGCAACCCTAAGAAAGAACTTAATGTTGGCATTTCTAGGAATTTGGGCTTTTCTTTGAATATGCTGATAACACAGTATAGTAACTTCACTGACTGCTTTTGTGCTGACTCCTGTAAGCACAACACGTCCTTCTTACTGTTCTTCTAAAAACTATGCTCCTGTTTATTTATCGTGGCAATTGGTGCACTGTTCTGGGTCTTCTATAAAGAGTTGCATTGCTTATGTCTTTCTAAGTCAGGAAGAGTTCAGTTTCCTCTTTGAATGAAGATGACTCTGAATGAAGAATTTCTCTTTGTAGCGTGAGACCTCTGGTAATGATCAGGTAGTCCAGAAAATGGTGGTTTCATAATTCTTCAGGCATCTCTGGTTCTCTCTTTCCTATAACTTGCATTGCACTCCAAACTAGTCTAGAACATGGGAAAGCACATAACACCTTGTTTTGCCAGTTAAATCAAGCTCTATGCCAGAAGAAGGCTGAAGTTGGAACAGAGATTTATTATTTTTAACTCTTACAGGATTTAAGAAATAGCAAAAAAGGAATCCCAATCTTTGTATCAGATTTATAAACAGAAGTTTGTCTAACAAATAAAATGAATAGAAAATTGTTGAATGCATTATAAGAAGAAAAGTCATGTCTCAAAAATTACTAGTTCTCTGAAAGAATAAACAAAGTGGGTATATGATGCAACTGATTTACAAAGAGTGGCTGGATTTCCAAAAGCTTTCTTTCTGATAACGTCCTTCAAAGGGCCTTAGACCCAACTGTTATGGGAGGAGAGGGAAGAGTCTCTTTTGGTTTAGTAACTGGTCAGCAGATAGCAAGCATGTTAGAAATAAATAGTCAGAATTTACAGCAGAGAAGGAAGAATTCCCAACAATCTCTCACGGGTTCTCGTGCCGCTGAACTTCCTTTCTCAGCATTTGAGAATGCTGAGGATGATGAGTGAAGAGAAAGTCTGATGATAAAAAAAATAACCAGAAAGGGAAGAATTAAAGCTGCCTTTGAAGAGCTGTACACAGATCTCACAATACTGAATCACTTGGCAAAAAAAATGACAGATGCAATTCAAAGCAGCTTTTTACAAAGTACTGCATATGCAAAGCAAGAAGGGACAGCCCTAACAGGAGACAAACAGTCATAAACTCCTATAACTTTCATTAGTATTAATAGTCAATTTAAACCCCTTGATTATTGTTCATCGTGTCCAGTAACAGTTAAAAACAAAATGCAGTTTTAGGAATTATTAAGTAACAGGAAACAAGACCAAAATAGAAAATTATTTACTATACAACCTTATGATGCACAGCAGCTGCACAACAATTTCAACAAGATGGTATACTTAGCAAAGGTATAGAGAAGGAAGAGCAGAATAAATCAACACAAGGAAAAGCTTCTGTACTTAATCTCTGTAAAGACTAAATAGATTAAGAAACTTTAATTCAAAAAAAACAGATAGATCTAGATTTTATTTTAGGAATACTGTCTACTGTGTGCGTGCCTTGGAGTAGACCATCTAGTTCCATCTGACTTAGTCCTGCCTTTTCAGGATGATGATGCAGGCTGTGCTTATATTCAGTTATATGTGATTGTAGGGACTGAGGATGGGAGTTAAATAGGAGAAAAACATATTAGGATGGTTATTTTGTTTTGGTTTGGTTTGCTTTCCTTTTTTGTTTGTTTGAGGTTTTGCCTTTAGTATGCTCCTTCAAATCTGAGGGACTAGCTACTACAATTATGTCAGAAGACAGGAGAAGGAGAAGAGGGAAGATGAATTTTTTTCAGCACACAGGCAAAGCACAAATGGAATTAGATGTGGGCAGCACACACATTTTAGAATTAGAATTTAAAATTAAGCCTTGAAATTAAGCCTTCAACAAGAAAGATCTGCTTCTGGGAAATCCATCTGAGCTGTCAGTTGCTGTGGAGACAGGTAAAATTACAGAGAAGGAGGAGCATTTGTTGCCAATGAGTGACATCTCTTACTGACACCATGCTGCCGGCTGGTACAAGGTCATGGAGCTGCAGATAGAAGCTGCATTACGTGTTGCAAACTTCAGCGTAATGAAAAATGTTCCCGAGATGTATGAAAAGAAAATCTTCACAGGGTCGAAATAACACTATTATTATTTGTGAAAATAAATATGAAAAAAAGTTTTTTTATGCAAATAAACTTCTCAAGGCAGATACGTGAAATGGGAAAAATGGCAATCTGGTAACGCAGGAGAGGCTTGTACCAAGTGAAATGCATTGAGTGAGGGGTACCCCAATATGGTATCTCTCCCAAACCTTGCCACTTGCTCATCTCGTGTAATTCCATCGTAGCTATAACCTCACTAACTAGAGAGGAGAAAGAGATAAGCCAGGATTCTTTCTCTCCTGGACTTTTCAGGGAGGTCCTGAACTTTGCAGTACAAAATACAAAGTAGCTCTCAAAAGGAAACAGAAACAATAATAAACTACTCAACAGTAAACTAAGAGTCTAGTCTATGAAAAGTAAATCATTCTAAGAGAAACATTTGAAATAAACGAGTGCTTTAGCTTTCAGCTTTGAAGAACTGTTCTCATTTTTGTGGAGTGTTTAAAATAAGTCTGCGTCCCATATGAACCTGGCGCTTCAATACTCTTACGGCAGCACTTCAGCATTTGATCTGCCATTTCATCTGAATAAACTGTGTTATTCCCCTCTCTGGAAGAGCTCGAGCATAAACCAAACATTCGTTCTTCAACTGTGCCTTCCCCAGCCTTTCCGCTGACAAGTCTGCTCCACTTGAAAAAATCTGCTTTCTCATTAGTTGTCTCTCTCGGTCCCTCAGTGACGAACGGTCTTGGAGCAGAACAGGCTTCACAAAGAAGACGACTTGTGAGTCCAATCCCAAACCACCCTCTTCTTGCATGTCTGGACCTGAATTCGACTCAGATGCTCAAAAGAATCAAACTGTACATCATCAGTTTATTCCCTTCCCCCCCACCTCGCACCTCCCCCCATTTTCCAAAGGTTCCTCCTCACCTTGCTAAGACAAGAGTGCCATAGTGTATCCACTGGTGCTGTTCTGGGTGTCATTTGAAGCAAATCTCCCAATCTTATCAACTGGTCAAAGTCACACAATATTTAAGTGTGCAGCTGATCTCACATTTTTCGATGGATGTCATCATATTCCCTGTCCATTTTGATACAATTTTTGCTAAGCCACTACTGTATGAATATCAGGAAAATTTATCACAATACAAAGGGTCTATAAAGGACTTTTCTTTCAATGAACTGAGATGTGATTTGGGCAGAACAAAGACCACAGGGAGACAGATGTGGAGTGAATTTTATACAGAAAGATTACATGGCACTAAGAAAGTCTCAATTCAAGCACCTTCACTGTAACTGTTGAATGCATCTAAGCAGTCCTGTTTAGAGATCATTATGAAAGTTAGAAAATGAAACATTCATGCAATAAAACTGCACTTCTGTCCCGCGTGCATATGCATCACAATGGTGAAAGGTATAGGGCTAAACTAGTTTTAGAATGAGTGAGATTGTGTATTATTCAGTCTGTAGGACAAAAGTCTTTTTTATTTTGCCAAACTTGGAAAGTGTTTAGTGAATGGAGATGAGAGTGGCAGCTACAGAACGGATAATCTCATGAGTATGACGGCGAGAGGATTTCCATGGAGAAATTGTACAAATTGCATTGTACCATTCTTCCTGCTATAGTTCCCTGCATCTCAGCCAAACTTTCACAAACGATTCTCCATTTACATTAATCATTTTCTGGTGTCCAAAACCAAACACAATGGAGCCTGATGCAGAAGATCGACTCAGGCTGCAGCTGAACCAGTGTTAGTGATGCTCTGAAAATATAAAGTCCTAAGTACTCTTGCAACACAAGCTGAGCATCTGAAACTTAAAAAATACCTTTCTTTCTCACCTGTAAAAGGAAAATAACATCTCAGAATGTATTGTGAAAATAAAGAGGTTTAATTAAATTTCCAGATATAGTAGTTATAAGAGAAGAGGCTATGAGAATATTTACAGTCTTGTCTTGGGAATAAAATTTGAATAAAATCTAGTATAAGACAAAGAAAATAATTAATTGTATAAGCACCATTGATCATGTATGAGGATTTGTGCACAATTATATTGCCAGAACTATCTTTACTCATACATACAAGGGAGCTAAACTGAAGCTCCTGCAACAACCTTAATTCTCTAAATTTTTAATGATTGATGTTACAATCTAAATTTCTAATACCTTTTTTTCTGGTCCTACATGTGAGCTAATGTAGTACTTTTAAGTGTTTTAAGTACAAATACATGCTACAAACGCTTATGAGAATCATTAAGTTATAGAAAAGTACATCACTAAAACCTGTACCCTTCCGCATTTGATTTATTATGGCCCTGACATGAGAAATGTGTACTTGTAAACTATTATTTGAATGAATTGAGAGGTCTGTGTTTTCTGGGAGGGAGAAACAATATCTAAACTGACAGTGAAACAAGATTTACCAAACAACTTTCGAGAGAACAAGCTAGGAAACAAGAGTTAACGCTAGTAACAATTTAGATGTTTTACTTAATAGTCCTAGTACAAGACTAAACTATTTGTTTCACACCAGCCAAGAGATTACAAGAAGCTGAACACAAGTGTGGAGAAGGATGTATCTCAAACAAAAAGGGCTTCTTTGCCTATTTTCTATTGGCTCATATTTTCTTTTGTAGTAGTATCCTGCCTCTCTAAAACAACAAATAGTCAAGAAGTGGATTAGCACAGATTGGGTGCGATCCCTGTCGCGTTCTCCCCCAGGGAGGATCACTCACTGAAGGGGACTGAAGGAAGAAGTGATAAACAGCTGCTGCCTGCACTGCCTTGCTCTGTTTTATGATACGAATAGTATGAAATGTATTTATATAACTTACTTTTAGACAGCTAACGTAAATGTTTCCGTGCCTCTAATTTAGGCACCTCACTGCAGCAGAATGCTTCAGACTGCCTGTGCTGAGGACCTAGACTTGCTCTGCAGCTAAGAGAGAAACCTTTGAAGAAATCTGTCCTTATATCTACATGAGTACCAGTGCACTGCAATAGGAGCAAATCCTTAGGGCAAAACACTGGTGATGAGAAACTGACATCCACAGTAAACACATTAAAGGCTTTGGATCTATTCTGATCTACACCTGGGGATTTGAATAGCTGCTAACCATTGGAGCACATCTTCTGGTTATCTAAAATAAAGTCCGTCTTGTGTTCTCCAAGACCGCTCTGTGATGTGAATCCAAGCACAGCAAGTGGAGACAATGGGCAACTTTACTTCAAAAGCACATTCCTACTTCGTACCAAAACACCAAGGCAGGTACATTCTTTGAATGCTCCCAGGGAATGATGCAGAACATCTTAATTAAAAGTCTTTCCTTCTCCATTGACTGCAAAAAACTACAACAGAAAAAAAAACCCACCATATATTTTCTTTTCATATACTATAAAACGACAAAAAAAAAGAAACAAACATACAGCCCATAGAGACCTATATACTTCCAAAAGAAACTGCAAGGTATCCATATGCCAAAACACCAGGCACAGGAGTGCACACAAACCTGATTAAGCAGATGCCTAAATCCAGTTGTTCAAAGTGCCGAACACTTCTTTTTGGGTGATAAACATACACAGGAAAACAGCACTCCACTGTCTCAGTAGCCTAATATCTAGCAAGTTGAAGTTTCTGCTCCAAAACAGACAATGCAGTTATTTGGGGCAGGGGGACTGGGTTT
Source organism: Chlamydotis macqueenii (assembly GCF_036417535.1). NCBI lineage: Eukaryota > Metazoa > Chordata > Aves > Otidiformes > Otididae > Chlamydotis > Chlamydotis macqueenii. Next base: position 161,777,870 of record NC_141556.1, read on the forward strand.
TGTGTTTTTACAGAGGTCATGGTGTTCTTGAGAAGAAGCTGCCTCAACTGCTTTCTGAGGTTTTATTATCTAAATTCTGCATAAAGATCTTTTAAATTCCAATTTAGGAGGTCTGCACGTGTTCCTGATAAGTAGACTACAGGATTTGCATGCAACAAAACATTTTTAATACAGCCTCCACTCTAGCCTTCATTTACTGATGGAACAACACCTTTCATCGTGCTTGCTTTTCTGTTTGCTAGTATCACACATCATTTCATTTGCTAAGACCCTCTGATCTCACAAGCATAGTAAAAAACACTTGTTTCACAAACGTCAGCAAATGAACAGCTTTGCTTTAAGCACCTATATAGAGCTACACATACATATATATGCACCTCACAAATACTGAATTCCATCTTTAATAAATCAATTCCAGGATTTTGCAGGTATTTGGAAACTGACTGGCACATTAACACATTCCCTAATGTGTTAAAAAAAATCCCCTAATCTATCCTTAAATGGAGAGTATCTTGGAACTTGGCTCTTTGTTCTTAGAATCATAGAATGGTTAGGGTTGGAAGGGACCTTCAAAGGTCATCTAGTCCAACCCCCCGCCACAAGAAGCAGGGACATCTCCAACTAGGTCAGGTTGCTCAGAGCCCCATCCAACCTGGCCTTGAACGTTTCCAGGGATGGGGCATCCACCACCTCTCTAGGCAACCTGTTCTTCTTCAGGTAGTCATGTTCTTTTCATAGTAGGAACACATATTGAGAATCAAAACCTTTAAAATTGCCTTTTCTTTATGGGATCATGAACAACTTATATTTAACAATTTCAGTCTTTGAAATCTGTATTTGATTGAATGAGAGTGATTAATTAGGAGAAGAAAAGCAAATGCATGGAAGATTTGTTGAAGTAACTAATCACAACTATGAAGTTCAGAGAGTAGGAATACTGTCAGAAATGCTCCAACAAGCACTCATGCCTGATGGGATTTTGAAAGCAAATACAGTTTGAGAGAATTCACGTGCAAAACACACCAAAACAAATTAAAGTCTCACGTCCAAAGGGAAGGTACTACATGCCACTTCCTTCACCTTCACCTCCCTCCGCATGCTGCTGTACGTTGTTGTGGAGTGCCTCTTCTCCTTCCTCGCGCTCTTCAGTTCCCATTTGCTTTCCCTTTGATCCTACTGCCAAAGGGCTTTCAAGTACATTTCTCTTAGGATCCGCCTCTCTTACTTGTCCATAGCATCATACGGAAATAAAAAATTAAACCATCACCTCAGTACAATTCACAGACAGCCCTCTCCTATTTTTTTTGTATCTCTGTTTCTGTTCAGAGTAAAGCTTTTTCTACCAATGTCTGCTCATGAGCCGTAGCATAAAAATTAGTTTTAAACAACAACTGAACAGTACCTGGTCCAGTAAATGTATATGTATCATTTGTGCCCAAAATCTGAATCAGTAATAACTACCAATATTCTGCAAGGAATTACTAAGTGAATTTTGCATTTTTAAATAAACTGTTTCCTTGCTCTACAGATATATAACACAATGTCAAAAAGCAGAACTCCAGGCTGTTCTGCCTACCTGAGTTACTAAAATAGCTGTACCTTGACCATGTATTTTTTATATCATGATTATAAAGGCAAATTAGTCACTGCTAAACAAGGTGGTATGGAATACCAGCACAATTTAATGTTAACCTCAGAATATAACATAAGAATAATTTTGCTGATGCAATACTTTTCACATTGCATGGATTCAGGTTACAATCACAATATGCTACCACGTTAAATTCTTTTTTTTTTTTTTTTACACAACTAAAAAACTTGTTTTGGCATGTCTCTCCTAAAAGCTGGATTTATCTGCTGTTACTAAAAACACAGTTAACATAAAACATGTCAACAAATAAAGTTCACACCTCTTGGCTATGTGCAGGCCAGGAGGGGAGATTAAAGGAGCAGTAAGCAAATCAGTTAGTCCTGTGGTGCCACACACTGTGTGCTTGCACAGTCCTTATTTAAACTAAAGGTGAATCTGCCTGCGGTGTTCCACACTTTTAGGTAGCAATGGCTTATTTCATGAATTATTCTGAAACTGTCTCCTTTGGGTCAAAACTGTACTTTTTTCCTTTCGGTAAAAAAAAAAAAAGAAAGCATTTATACTTTTTTTTTTAATTAAGCTTTTTTTAAAAGCTCTTGTCTCTGTCTAAAACAAAAAGTCAAAGCTTTGGCAATTTCATATTCATTTTACATTTGAATTTGATAACACTGATTATTTTTCACTGTTATCCAACAGAACGAAAAAGCTATTGGCAATGCTAGATGTCTCTGCTCCAAACTCGGTGGAGTAATTATGAAATAATGGCATTACAAATTGCCATGCGAATGAAAAAATTAATTTTCCACTCCCCAAATATGGTATCATACTTTTTATCTTAAAAGCCAACATCATGGTAAACGCTAGATGAGCAGCGTTTTGCTTGGAGCTAGCTTATTTTCACGGCAATTTTGTCAGGCTTCAGTCTAGCAGTCTGTCATTATTTATTGCTGCATTCTGGAGTGGATTTTGACTTTTCTGACTACAGCAGGATGACAATGTCTTTGCCTTTTCAACACATCCCACTGCTTCTGTCTTGCTACTGCCTTTTTCTTGTTTTGTCCTTCATTTATATTCTTCCCAAAGTGCTGATGATTGAGAAGTAAAAATACATCTGTAATGCTGTTTACTAATAATACTTCTCCCTCCTTCAAACATGAGGGGGAAAAAAAAATGCAATAAACCTCTCATTCCTAACGTCTTCATTTGCTGTCCTATCCTAATTCAGACCAATCCTAACACCCTCTTCTACTTCACACAGCATCATTCTCCACACAGTATCAAACTACTGCATAAAGCAAAAGCTGCAATTAGTCAACCTACGTAAAGATATCCTGCCACAAGAGTGGTTAAGGGCATTTTTAAAGTTAAATTCCTGACATTCTGTGAAGTTCAGAAACACACTTATGTATGCATGTATACCAGGTCGACCAGCCTGGGGCTCCTGAGGTGCAGGTCAGGTGGGACATCCCTACCTGGGCTACACCACATCATTTGCAACTGGGCTGCACAGCTTTTCAGAGCTCTTTTGACAAAGGATGGGAACTTATTGGTTTTAAGTCACGGTCTAAGAACAAAATACAGGGAATAAGTATAGCGTGGTCATAAAATCGGAGTTTGGAAACAAGATTCTGCTACTGTAAGAATTTAAGCAAAACTAGTATAGCAACACACATGCCAAAGTTACAAAAGATTACTGTAATTATTGCTTCTTTTGCTCCTGCAGATATTGCTGGAGTTGGACTGTGTTCCTCTGCTTTCACACAGCTCTGCAGAGAAGCAAACTTGTATGCCTCATGCTGTTGCTACACAACACTTTGTTCCTTCACAAAGACTAAATGATTCTATGATTCTATGATTCTAAATGGACTCCTCTCCATATCCCCAAGGGTAAAAATTTTCTTACATATTGGTTTAACCATTGAGCAAACAGTTAACATTTCTCAAAACAAAAAGTTCAGGAAAGACAATTCTGGGCAAAGAAAGAAGTCCTGGGCCTACTAAAATCTAACACAGTTTTGACATAGACCTTGGTAAAACCAGCGTATCCAAGTGTCAGGAAAAACTACAATAACGGACCGTATCCTGATGTGAAGTGATTTCTGAAATACAGATAAAACCAAGCTTGTCTCTGACAAGTTGAAAAAGTACTCCCAACAGAGGCTGATAGAAAATGCACTGAAAGGAGGCTAAATCATGAATGTATGAAGACAACACTAAATTATACTTTTTTTTTTCTTAGTAACTGGCAGATAAAACTAGTTTGGAGTTGCAGAAGGAAAATATCGAAATAATTTGAAAACAGAGAAAAAACAGTAAAAGACGAGCAACTGAAAAAAAAAGCGGCATGGAGTGAAGCTGCTGAATTTTTACTATCAGGTTATCCTTATAATAAAGGCAACACGAATGAAATACTAAGTCCTGGCAAGGATCAGGGAAACAATATAAGTGGGGTAACTCTAGCAGTGAGGAATTCTAGTCAGTGAAAACCAGAGGACACTGACACTACTGAGTCAGTCTGAGGAGAATGATCAGCTGATGAGACTTTTGTATCTAATACGAAACCAAAAACAAGTCAAGGACAGAAACTCCCCAGAATGCTGTGCACACGAAACAGGGTAATTGTCTACAGAGGTAAAAGACACCTTAGAAGATGGGTGCAGTGGGAAGAGCATTTTGAGACTGTGTCGAATCTTTTGAGGTGTGCTAAGGGGGCTGTGGAGATGTTGAAAACTTACAGGACATTTAGAGAAGGACCAAAGGAAGGAAAAGGGAAAAGACTAAGGGGAGGGACTGTCAGAAAGACATCACGCAAGACTGATGCAGTTGTTAGTCACTCAGAAACACATAGTCAAAGATATGTGATAACTGTGTCATTCATTTTTCAGTTGAGTACTAACTAAGCTCCTACCAAATGACTACAAAACTCTTGGTAAGGGAGGTTTGATTCCAGTTTTACTTTGAGGATTGACGGCAATAAGGAGGGAATTCACACTTAAAATGAAAGTAAAAAAACAATCTCAGAAAGCCTTTAAGTCCACCCATCAGCATTCCACCAAAGATCCACCTCCTCAGTCACGGTTACATCCATGCAACTGCATGAGAAACGCTTCTTTAGTTCCCACATCTGCCTACACCACAGTTCTGCAGCAAGCTGAATGTAGATGCACCCCAGTCCTCCCAGCCCACTCTGCATCCTACTTTCTCAGAAAATCAAATCTGTTATTAATCCTATGTCTTTTATTGCTTTTCTCATTCTGTTGTTACAAAGCTCCTCTGAAAATTGCTGTGTAAGTCCTGAATGAATATAATATCCTGAATGAATGAGAATATAATGGTGTTAATGACAAAGGAAAGCTGTTCTCATTTATTTTAACTGCTCCAAGAAATAATCTTGCCAAAATGTTTTTGGTCTTCTTAAAGTTTCATCTTAAGTACTTACTTCAGTTCATATTTATATACTGCTTAAATTCATCTTCGTGTTGTTTTCCACATGAGAAGACATTTGAAGATGTAAGAAAACTATCCAGTAAAGGTCAGCAGTGTACAATCAATAGATTCATCATGTCAGGTATATAGCATTCATCAGAACTTAATTTCCTTAAACTTGATGATATTTGGAACACCTCTTGCATTTTAATGAGCAGCCCCTGGATTTCTTGAAAAGCAGCCCAATTAAAAAATAATGAACCTATTTTTTTTCCGAAACTGACTCATTATCCTGGTGGTTTCCAACAGCAACTTAGAGCTCAGTTTTATATCAAATTATTTTGTGCCTGGTGGCCAGCAATAGCTTTGCAACCTTCTAAGGTGCTTCTGAAGTCAAGCAATTTCCCCGGGAGAAAATTTTGAAGTGGCTGTTATTCCTACTGCCAAGTTAGTATCTAGGCTCAGAAAGCAAATAAAACTTCTAGTGGAAACAGACAGAACCCATGGGATGTTCAAGACCTCTCTCTTCTACCTTGACCTTAGTGGAACACCTTAAAATGAGAATTCCTTCATCTTCAGTAGAGAACACTAAGATTTCTGCTGCTGACTCTCCATGGAATATTGTTTGTTTGTTTGTTTTTACAGTTTTATTCTTAAAAAGCATATTTATAGGATGCAAAGCATTAAACTCTTCGGAAGGAGTCTATGAGGAATCGCTCTGCCCCACCACCCACTCCCACTAACAGGAAAATAAAAATATCTTCCAAGAATGCTTTTTTTCGTGCGCATGTTTGAGGAGTAATCAATCCACTTTTGGAACTACAACTTACTCAAAACTTACCTTTAACATTATTCATGTGCACTCCCAATAGGTACACCTACTGCTTTTCATAAATAACATAAAAGACTCAGTCTTGCTGAAAACAGAAAATATTTCTGCGCAGGCTCTCATGCCGACTTGGCATCACGTTTTGAGGATCCTGCCCAGTGGGAGCAGGCAATATGTACCTTCTGAGGCTGTGTGCTTGCTTGGAACAAAACCGATATATCAAAAGGCATTGGGTTGCCTGGGAATCCACGAGCTAAAGAGCCAGCTACACTGAGAACTGTGTTAATCCAAATTGGCCCCTACAGAACCTCACAGTTCAAGGTGTAGATGCTTCTTTTCACTGTGGTTTGTTCCTTTACAGTACTTAAAGAAAAAAGGCCTGCTATTACTAATGACAAATCATACTGAAGTGACAAGAGCACATAATTCATTGTACTTTGTCTAATTTAAGACACAATGGCCCAAGCAATGAGTTTCCCATCCAATCCTTTGGAAGATTATGCCACAAACCAAAGTGTTTGTCAAACATATTTTAGATTATTACCGACTGCTTGCAATCTAGTATTTGATTACGAATAATTTAAATAATATTATCAGCACAGGAAGAAAATTGGAATTGTTTAAATATTTCTCAGGAGGGAAAAAAAAAGAGGGAAAAAACCTTTTATGCCAACTAATTTTCAAGCTTTTTATTAAAAAAAAACCTTCAAGATCAAGTAGCAATACCAGCTTACTTGAGAGCTATCTTATGTTTATACAGATTTACTATAGACAGGGTTCTCCTTGGCAAAGAAAAATAATTTTGACAACCTACTCTCAACCTTTTCTGTTGCAATACTTTTGCATTGCATGCAATAATTATTTCTTGGGCAGAAAAAGAGTGAAGAAACTATTTAGCCAAGTGCAGCCTGTCCTCACCTCACAGACAGATTCCAGATTCAAGATGCTGGTTTTGGTCTGTTTTCCACCTCACACAAAAATATTGATGCATTTGTTGGACTGGAGCCTCAGAGAATGTTTCGGCTCTTTCAGAACAGTGTCCTCGGGTATGCTAGCAAACAGGCACACAACCAAACAGCCTCTCTGACTTAGTAAATATGCTGTTATTTCTGCACAGTGGAATCACTTCAAAAGGAAAGTAGGTGTGCATCCCTCCATAAAGGGTCTTGGAGGTGTTCTCCCAAAATGTAAGGAGTGAGGACTCAAATCTCACTCATGAGCATCACACGCAGGACTTTTCTCCTAGGTTAGGTTCACTGGCTGATTACTTGGTTGGTGTGACTAACTCTCCTGGCACATTGTATCCTGTAGCCTTAAGCACCTACACAAAAACTTTTATCCTGCAAGGATAAAAAATAAGGGGCTGTAACAGTAAATACAGCGATGGCCTAACTCTCTGTGGAAGCAGTAAGTATTCCAGCAAATGCAAGTAATGTTAAAAAAATTAATTCTCTGGGATTTTTTTTTCTTTCAGAATTTGGAGCTGTGTAAGTGTCCATTTAGCAAAAAAAAAAAAAAAAATTAAATATTCTGGGCAGAACAGAAAAAGAATGATTTAGAAAAAAAGGAAGAAGAGGAGTCCCACACAAGCAACTGAGAAAATATTCAGAATATATTCTTTAGTTTGCCTTTGCAAATTAACTCCTCACTGTTGAAAGGCAGGAATGCAGCTCTCTAGTAAAATTAGACCAAGATGTTTTTTCAACAAAAATTTGCTTGAATATTGAGTTTCTGCTATATCTAACACAACTGAGTAAGTACCTTTGCTCCAAAGGGGCCTAAATGATTAGCACTTGTAGATCACAGTGTGGGAAAATTAAAATGAGACAAATATTTGTGGAATAAATAGTAGTGATGTTTATAATTTGCTTTTCATATGAGAGTATCAAAAATACAAATATCTACTAATCAGAAAATGTAGCTGCTAGCTGTTGCTATCATCTTCCCAAGATGCTTATTGTTGAAAATTGTAGATAATTTATTTCATATTTGCCAATTTAAACTAATTGAGATTGTATCTCTGTATCTCTATCTAGAATTAACACAAAGGTACAGGAAAAAGTATCATTTTGAGAAGTTTTATTCTGTTATATCAGGTCCTCTCCCCATGACTCATCTGAACAGCCATTGCATGCAACAGTTTGATCAGCTCCGAACATCAGGCAAGCCACAGAATGGAACAAAAAAAGATCAGCACTTCTGTATCAGCCATTAAAATGATGGTGATGATACTAATTTGCCAACTCCATTAGTCTTTCTAGAAAGGTTTATGGTCTGTGTTGTACAATAACTGTAATAATGATGTTGGAAGGACTATAAAAATAGCCTAAAAGTATATAAATCAATACCAAAGTTACATGTATGATTCTTTAGCCCAACTGGAGTTTATGGACCTGCATAGCATTTGTTCAGCTTTACAGACTAAAATCTGGATGAATCTGCTCTCAACTATATAATTTTGTCGGAAATAAGGTAACTGCAATGACAGCCCTGCCACTAGAAAAAAAATGGAAATTACTCTAGAATACTCAACAAAGTAAAAACTAACAATGAAAGAAAAACTATGCAAATATTACGAGAAAAACTGGACGTCACTTACAATCCAAAAGTTATCCACAGTGTTATAAGATACCTTGGAAAAAAGTTGTCTGGTATAAGAAACTATTTCATCAGACTTTTTGACTGTAAGGGGCTGTTCGAGTACATGGGTATATGAAAGTATGTACATACATCCACACAATGTGGACATAACACTTCAGTGCCTTCTTGTTAGGTGAAAAGAAGGCATTTTTCTCTTAGGCAAATCGTGAGAGAAGAGCAATTTAAATCCATTATCAGATATGGAAAAGCTCCACTTGAGCAATCTGAAGCTCCACTTGATCTGTATTTACGTGTTTAACTACTCGTCAGCAACCAGATTTTGGTATACAAGGTGCAAAAAGTTTGTGGTTTGGCCAGTTTCTGTACTGAGCATAGATTTTGCTCTAGACAATGATGTACAGTGTCCAGCTGGAGCTGCTTTAAAAAGCAAACTCAGACTCTAAATTACTAATTAACAAGGTACAAAGTTGCTCCCACAAAGGATCCATCAAATATTTTAGTAATCTCAGTGGAATATGAAGCTGGTGTCCTTTAAAAGGACAATTAAAAAAATAAGTAGCAAAAGGTTTAAACAATATGTACACGACTGTGATTAAGTTTGTGTAAGTCTCATGAAGAAACATTGGCATAAACATAAAATGGCAGCTCTTTGCAGACAGGACTGTCCTTTTTTTCAGTGCTTCACACAATTACATTCTAATTTTGAATTTTGATCATTTACTGCTTTACTTTCTCTTGTAGCAAAACTGCAATTAACTCTCAATCAAATTCTGCCCTCAGCTGCATTTGATGGAGATAGGCAGAAATCGGGTTTGGGGGTCTTTAACTCAAAAAACTAGTAACAGAAGTGTGCACATGCCCCACAACCAATCTGATTAAAGTCAATTTATACACAGCTTTTAGTATGCTGGCTCAGTAATTAAAGAAGAAAGAGGCTTTGGAGTTCTCATTCAAAGAACAGTACGGGACTTCTGAAGATCAGCTGTAAGAACAAGCTAATCACTGTTGCAATGTTCAATTTCAGGAAAGCCGTTTCTGGGAGTCCTTTCACTTCATCAGCCATGCTACAGTGCAGAAACAGGTGCTTGTATTTAATCAATGCATTTTAGTTACGTTCCAGGTATTGAATTAACAGTGCTCATTGCCAGCCCATAGCTAGCACGATGGACCATCTTGGAACAGCACCAATCAAGGAATATTGCTCCTGGCTTTTCACCAATCCACCAATAAATCTCCCCTGCACCATTCTTTTCAAATATATCTTCATTTTTAAATTACATGTTGATTTTCTGCTCAGAAACACCTAAATCTCCGTTGAGCCAACAAAACCTATTTTGCAATTTTGATTAGCATGATCTGTCCTCCGTGTTGTTTTTTTTTTTTGGTTTTTTTTGCAGCTGGACTGCTAGCAGTGTATAGGCTCCTTCACAAAAATAAAAAACAAAAAAAAAAGAGGATTTTATTAAGGAAGTTTTTACTGTCAGCCAGCTTTGGCATCTTCTTTTACATTTTTGAAACTGCTCTAAGTGTATGCATTTAATGCAATACTTAGACCAGATAAGAATACTGTAAATTGCAACGACTCTAACCGGTTAAAGAGAACGTAATCTGAGTCTAAAGCTGTTCAACAGGTATTTTCCATATTTTTCTACAACACAGATAATACTGACAGACAAAATGATATATAGCTATTTTCATCTAAGGAATCTAAATTGCTCATACGCAGTATTATCTTATATGTTAAAGTTGTAAAGCCAAAAGCTAATATCAGAGAAACAAATATTTATATTACGTGTTTATATTATAAATCAGTTTTGTGTAACTAAACAAGATGCAGTCACTGTTTGTACTTACAGCTCCTTTCCTTGTGAAACATTATTTTAATTTAAGAGAAAAGATGGAAAACACTTCAGGTTTAGCCGCTGGACACTGGGTGCTCATCATCCTTTGCCTTTGATTCACCGCTGAATTGTTTAAGCTTCTTAGGGACTAGCACACATTTAAAAATGAGGGTACTCAGAAATTAGAAGACATGTAAAAATTGTGCAACAGTTTTGGAAGTCTGCTGGCTGACGACTGCAGACTTATGACATGCGGAGAATCGTCCTGCCACTGCTTTTAACAATTTATATTTCAGCACTACTGTGAGCTCAGTTTTATTTTACTTGTCAAAGCTGCATATAGCTGGGAATGGGTACCCTCAGGTGTAAGAAAGATTTGAAACATGAAGACAACAATAAATAGCAGTATATAAACCTGCAGCCTAATAATCCAATCCATTTGCCTCATAAACCCCAAATTTCAATGCGCCATAAAATCAGCAGACACCCACTGAACTGACCACATTAACTATCACACACCGACACGATAACACGCAGAGAGTTTCCCTAAGGTAGCGAAGCTCTCTCAGCATTATCCGTCATCCCAGGCAGATGTTCAGCTCCTTCAGTTTTGGAGAACAGGTGACTTTGCTAGTATGGCTTTTCAAATTTTGGTGATGCAGTTAGACAGTCAAGTATAAAAGCGGGGATAATAGCCAAGAATGCTCAGCTGCTGCTAGTTTCTTCTCAATTCTACCATAAGAGCATTCTACTACTGTTGCATCGCATTTTGCTGCCATGTGGGAAAATACAGACAGTCTTCCTCTTGCAGTTTCATGATAATTCTAAGACATCTAACCAAAAGCCATCATCAAATGGCGAGCCCCATTTTCTCGTCATGACCTCAGGCACACATTCCTACATACTCTTGAGTAACTTTAAGATCTTTTTTGATGGGCTGGCTAGCTACCAGAGGTTAGCGTGTCAGACAGCTAAACCTAATGCAAGGGAAGCAGTCAGAGGTAGGAACAGGGAACACACAACTTTGCTGACAGTCAACTCCCATACAATAGCATTAGGTGCAAATAAAAATATACTTCGATAGTCTGGACTCAAGACTTTTACAACTTTTCTTAGGTTTAAAGGAAGTGTAAGCCAGAAACTCATAGCCTACTCTCTCGGGTTATGAAGCACAGTTACATAAACTGACAACTAGAGACAGAACCATGCAAAAACTGTATTGTTCACTCTACAACGAGACAATTACTTATTAGATACTGAGCTTGAATTTATTAAGAACTGTTCACTTAGCAGAGCAACAAGCTTTGAAGGAACGATTCAACAATAGAAACACCAATACGTCTTGATTAGAACTTTTTCCATTCTGGGACATGATCAGTCAGGCTGCCACAATCTGTTTGAGATGAGATGTTTAACCACTTAGATGGTGAGAAAAAGGAGAACTCTATGGACTGTATGGACCAAGACCAAGTGGTGCACTCAAAAAAAAAAAAAAAAAAAAAAAAAAGAAAAGAAATGCAGCATCTCTGCTCACTCTCCTTCTTTGCACCCTATTCATCCAAATCCTCATATGAAAGCACTTTTCCAGTCTTTTTCCCTTCTCTTAGACAGGGTTTTAACTGCATGAAGGGTCTTAATACCTACCACAATGAATGCAAAGTGACTCAAGCAATGAGAGAAGGAAGTACTCCTATTCATGTTTTATTAATCTATCGGTAACAGTCCCTTCCCCAACAGTTTATCCTACCCTACACTTTCTCTCCGGTTCTCTGAGTCAGGTTTTTGCTAGCCTCACTACCTCTATCCAGAGCTGCATGTTCGGATTCCAAAGCCACAGATTGCTACACTTACAGAGGACTATCCAAACCCAAACCACAGATCAATGTGGCATCTTCTAGGCAAGAGAAATGGTTGTTCCAGATTCAAACGCTGCAACCATAAATACTAACACTTTGTGCAAAATGTTACCTCTACTGCTTGATTGATACCACCAGAAAAAAATAAAATTTAGACAAGAGCAAACATTTCCTGAAGACAGGAAACCGAATCCTGAACTGAAAAGAACTGACAGGAATTGTACACAGGACACGACGGGAGCCTACCTGGCCATGACCATCAACCAGCACCATCGGACTTTTAGCAGAATAACTGTGCATAAAGCTCCTTTTCCTAATGTTATGCTTCACTTCTTAAAAAAAAAAAAATGTTTAAGAAAATAATTTTAGTTTGCTGTACTAATTACTGCTTATGGGTTCTCAAAGGAAAACTCCCAGGTCATAAGGGATACCATAAACCAAAAGCCAACCATAGACATATAACATGAGAACTGTGGTGAGGCATTCACAGACATTCACTTCTAGCATCAGGCTTGAACTAACTGGACTCCTCAAACAGTAGGATTAGCGTGGCTCACTTCGCCTTTGATCTTTGTGACATATATGAACTGAGCCCTGTGTAGTTTTTTATCACGCATATGTTTGCATTCATGTGTGTTTGCACATGTGTTTTTCAGATGGGGCCCACGAAACAAAGTTTCACTCTGTTTTGCAAATACCTACCCTGCTGATGTCCAGCTTCTCTAGCTCTTTCAGTGCTTAAATGTGACTTTGAGGCCACCTGAGGTAAAAAAAAATCATTCATTGTTTCACCCCTGCACCCACGCACACACACACACAGATATGACTGTGTTATTCTGTAAGGGTACCTAATTTAATGTCGCAGTCCTGCAAGGCATCTGTTAAAAGCAGCCGAGACTTCCACTTATTTCTGGAGATTTGCCCTGCTATTTTAAACCTGACAAGTCAGCGAGCAGGTCCGAGGCTCCATTGTTAGTCGAGTGACTGTAGAAATGCTTCTTTCACGAGGGGAAAAAAGAAAAAAAAAAAAAAAAAAAAAAAGCCCAGCTCGGGATGCTCAGTACCCTGTACATCTGCTGCTCAGCTGGAGCCGTGGTTAAAAGGCCGTTAGAAGCGCAAGGTGACAGACCTCGCAGGCTAGGCCAGCCAGAGAGCAATTTGCTGTTTGCATGAGGAGTATCAGCCCTCGCCACTTCTTTTTGGCAGATGGAAAGCAGCTCTTGTCCCAGACACATCAATGCCAGGATGGACGGACAGACGGCGGTTCTCCATCCCAGGGCTGGCGCTGCACTGCAGAGCCTTCTCCTGGACACCTGGACATCCACAGCGGGTTGGCGGGGCACGAACCCTCCCGGCGCTATTAATAACCCCTGACTTTGCTCACGGCAGACGCTCTCCGCCGGGCGTAGCAGCAGGGCCCGAATCGCTGTCGCCCTCGCAGGCAGCGGGAGCGCGGGCGTCTCTTTCCCACTGCAGCACCTGCCTTCAAACGCCTTGCACCTTCTGTGTTTTGCAATCACTCAACAGAATAAAGTACTATTGTTTCACTATGCTGGAAGGAAAAGGTCACGTTCGCCGAAAGCAGCTCATCAGAGGGAGCTGGTGGTCTTTGCAACAGCCTCCGATAACGAGAGCTAAAAGATTTCTTATTAGGAAAGCTTATTTTTTGGATGTGTGCAGGAGCTCTGTAGCAATGAGCAGTGAAGAAAGCAAACCTTAGATTCAGGAGGTTTTAGGCTGTTTTTACTTACAGAGGAATAAAGTGCTAAGAATGTTACCAGGCATATGTTTTCCTGTCATCTGCAACACATTTTAAATTCCTTTTGCATCTTGTAACGTATTCTCTCTGTTTCGCATAATAATTATTCTGCCTTTAAACACCAACCTTTATATGCTGTTCTTAGGAATTTGTGGAGAAGTCTTAATTCTTCTACACATATTTAAGCTGCTAAAATCATTATGCCTGGTAGTATGAACAGTCAAAACCACAGAATGAAGGTTCCCTTCCCAGGGAGATAGCACCCATTAACCAGGTATGAAGGGGAGCATGCAGTCATAGTTCATTGAAAATGTAATTTCATTTTGCTAGTAATGGGAGTGCTGATACTTTGATACCATAATGGACTTTTAAGCACCATGCCTGTTATTTCAACTAGAAACTTTAATGTAATTACGCATTTTTACTTTACTAAGCAGAAAGGAAGATTAGTATGCATAGTTTTCTGACATGTATCGCAGGGAACAAGACAGAGATCTCCGAGTGATACTGCAAGATGCTCAAGTCATTCAAAAGAAATGGCAGGTGGTAATTTTAAAGACAAATTACCCAGAAAAGCTTTTATTGTTGATCACTTGTTATAAGATTTGCCATTTGCAAGTAATTGTACATTCAGCTGAAACTGACCTTTTATGAGAGCCAAGTGGTAGTATAAATGAAATGAATATATTCTTTATTGCAGTAATATAAAAAGAATGGCCCGAGCTTTTAACATCAGTGCTTGACCTCTCTGGTGTGTGAACACCACCTAATCTCACGAGTATTTCACAATAGCATATGATGAAACAAGTACTAATACAGCATTGCAACAGTTTAACACATTAGCACTTAGAAGTGTAGAAAATAGTATAGCTTTAGGTATACTTTTTGATTATAAATCAGACTGACGACAGAAAGGAAAAAGATAATTAGAGTACGATACACTGAAATTCATCATTACACTAATTATGGAAGCATCGCCTTTTCTATTTTGAAGTCCCTCTTTCCAAGATACTCTACTACAAAGTCACATCAGGAATCTCCAGATGCTGAGATTTAAAATTCTCAGTCAAAAAAATGAATTACTTATAAGCATTAAAACCATGCTATTTCTCCTCAAAGGCCCTGATCTTACAAACAGCACTGTCAGGTTTAGATGTGCATACGTAAGTTGTATTCCCTTTAAGAGCATCACTCACATACAAACCAACAAATAGGTACAAAAGTGAGAGCAAAGCCAGGTCTTAGCAAAGCTATACTTCCTCCTAGCTAAATGCATGCACAGGTTTATTAGTGTGCACCATGCACTCACAATGGGAAAAGAAGTGAGGCTGCAAGGGAGGCTGACCAGAAAGTCTCTTCCCACTGCAGTTACTGAAATCACAGAGGTGAGGAGCAGTCGTACCCAGTGCAGAGGATCCTACTACTGCAGTGCTAAAACAAGAAAAGTGCAAAGTTTACATGAAAATCCGTGTCCATCTTCATCGTCACCCCTGAGACCAGGAATGAATTAATCTCTAATGGCCCAATTCAGATCTCACAGATTTGCATCTATTATATTACCGATATCAGTAAGGCTATTCCTACTTTACACTCCCGAGACAACCACACAAGGTGGCTGTGAATCCCCACTGGCCTCCTGGTCTACCAGCACTTTCTTCACACAGCTCCCGGTGACAGCAGCAGAGAAACAGTAAAAGAAGACATTAATTAAGAAGTGCTTTGATATAGACTTAGTCAAGAGGATTTTCCGCTGCTCTCCTGTCAATCTATCATTACATTTTAGAGCTACTCAAAAGAAAGCAAAACATTCAGAAAGAGTATCTTGGGAACATCTGACATGGACTAATAGCTCCATTGCATGACTGACTACTGAGTTTATTTTTATTATTATTGCCACTTTAAAGCTACAAGCAACTATGTTATGTCTGCTAGCTTTCTTCAGTCAACGCCTCTGTATTATGCCAGTATTCATCAAAGCACAATTTCAAGTGACTCCTGACCTTCAAAATGAAGGGTTTGCTTCTGCTTTCATTTCAGTTACTTTCACTACAGTGTCTCTGTGTTGCCAGATTCTCACCTCATTCATCATCTGCACAGGAGAACAAAGCTCACTACCTTCTTACACAGTATTTAGATTTCAACATCTCTACTACAGTTGGATGCTTTACCAGAACACTTCTAGTCTTTCTCTAAACAAACTATTATTCAGTACCTAGTAAAAAACAAAACAAAACAAAACACAAAACCCACAAAACCCACAAAACCCCCACACGCTTCACCTTCCAAAATCTCTAAATCAACTGCAAGTGGAAAGGCATAAATCAGACACATCCATTACTTCTAAATAGTCAGACATTTGCTTTAATTCAGAAAACTTTGTGGCAAGGACCTTAAACTTCGATGCTTCATTTTCACGGCTTCCCCCAACATGCCGCAAGTTATTGAAATCACAGTTGAAGTTAAAACAAGTAATGCTAACAGATACGTGCTGTGACTTTTCTCTTTTATACTGACTTTCAAGTGACAGATTTTCCTACAGCAAAACATTTCCTGCGAAGTCCTTAGGAGCTCCACTCAGTGGTCACGAATGCTGGGTCACGGCAGCATGAGTCTTAGAGTTCAGCTCCTCTTTACGCGGAGGATCCACCACAGCAGCTTTACAAGACGGCAGATTTTACACGGATAGCCCAGTTACACCATCACCTACTGCTACCCACCCACATGTGGCTGATGCACAGAATCAAGCCCACAGTAGCAGATTATGTATACTTCAAATTTCCTGCCTTCCTCCACTCCCCGACAAAGTTCCTTTATTGAGGACTTGTTTCGACAACCTATGTTGGAAACCAACTTCATACACTAGACTCCGAGGTAGGTCCCAGTACCAGAATTTGGTGATCAGACAAGACGTCAGGTGCAGCAAGTTGATTACAAGTAAGTACAATTACACTGAACAATTCAGCATCGTTGTAAAAGCATAGCTAGACGACTGTAATCACATTATTACCAACTTCAACACATTCCACCTGGAACAAAATACCCTAAGAAAACCTTGCCTTATGGCACAAAACCAGATAGCTTTTTAAATCCGTAACTTCTACCTTCACTGTTCAAAAGTCAGTGCCAGTACAAACAATTTTACAGAAGTTATCTAACAAGCCTGGCTTTGCAGCTCCATTCAACAGAGGGGTACCTCTGCATCTACAGCTTCTCGGATTTAAACAGCTTCTTCAGCTCTCTGCATCAGTGCATACACACTGCCTCTTCAGTTCAGAGTTTCAACAGTCCTGGCTAGAAGGTAGCTTTTTAACAAATGACAAGTGAAAACATATGACTACTGTTAAATCAAAACACATAAACCATGCTAAACCAAACACATAAAACTGCATACTACTCTATTCCATCCTATTATCAAGCCACTGATGCAGAATCTTTTGAAAACACAGTGATTGTTCAAAAACACTACTATAACTAAAGTTATTTGAAGTCTTTAAAACATGAGGCATTTGACAGGCTGCGCTTCTTTCTTAACAGTAACAAATTGCTTCCTTAACCAAGACAGTACAGTGGGAAAAGACAGAATGAAAAATATATATACTCTGAAACCTGTATGCTGATTGCTTTAATCAATCTTCCAACATCGCACCAGGTTGCAAATAGGCAGCTTTCACATTAAGGAGAGCACATGCAGCATGAACAGTTATCACACAACCTCTTAGCCCCATGCAAGAAGAGCATAGCCCAAAACACCCCCCAAAGCAATGCTAGCCTTCCCACAACTGAGTAGCTTCACTAGCTACACACAGACCTGCTCCAAAGTCGATACACCAACTCGTAACAAGGCAGATAAACCACAAAGAAAACAAACGACTTGCAATAGGAAGCTCAGAAAATATAACTAATCTTCATATAAATCACATACTTCTTAACCATAAAAGCAGATATTACTTATCAAGCTTAGCAGGAAGCTGAAGAGTAACTGGAGTTAACTACTACTAAATATTTAGTTACCATGAGTCTTTCTGTACTGACACGTTAGCAGAAACTTGCAAATGCCAGGGTTCCTTAAAAAACGCATGGCAACTTTGCACTGTACATTTAGAAAACAAATGAGACAATAAAACTTCTCCATGAGCTGAAAGCAACAAGTGTTTTCCAAAGTTACTAGAAGTCTGAAATTCAATGGTAATTTTTTTTTTTTTTCTTAAATGGGACAGGGTGTGTTCTCCCACCCTGTCTCACAGCAGATGGAGTAACAGTAAGCAAAGGGAAAGCACGACTGCATATTTAAAGGGTCCGTGGCTCACAGGGGAGATGTGATGATTTGGTATAACTGAGCAATCTAAGGAGAATTTTTTTTTTAAAGTGCACAATGACCAGAGAACCAGTGAGCCTGAGTGACGAAGGTGCCTGTGGAATAGTTACACCCACAGGCCCTTTACTCTTCTGCCTTGCCCTAAAGCACGTCAGTGGGTCAGACCTGTGTGTCCGAAGGAACCAACGTGGCTACGCAGAGATCTGGTCTGTTCTGCATTAGCAACGTGGAACAACCTTCCCCGTGTTTTCCTGAACTACATCCTCGCCGTCCTGAGATTTTCCACATTTGTCATTCCTCATGTAAAGTGCTAAATACTGCACAGCGAGTAACTGTGGCTTTATTTCACCTCAAGGAAGATAAATCTACTGCCTCCAACTTTAAAAAGGAAGCAAGCAAACCGAGGGGCATCTAATTCACTCTACAAACAGCAGAACCTGACAGCAAAGTGCCAGTGGCAAAGCAGAAATCTTTCTTGAGGGCTCGAGCAGTCCAATTTAAGCAGCCCAAGCTCATGCCTTCCCATATAATTTCTCTCTTTTTGTCGTGCTTTCCAATTGCTAAAGGATTATCTGCCCCGGACACATTTTTATTCATTCAGTCCCAAAGATACCATATGGATAAGGTTTGTACGGAAAGGCAGGAAAATGAAATTACGACCAAAAAAAAAAAAAAAACCACCAACCCCAACACCTTCGCAGGCAGATTGAGATGTAACCTGTTGTAGGCATGTTTCAGCAGAAGTAACAGGCTGCCTTGCTGTCTCCGGCGGCGGAGCCGGGGGTGTGTGTGGGTTTGGGGGCTGGAGGGAGGCTGCCTCTCCCCAGCAGCCGAAGCCGCTGCTCGATCTGCGCTACAGCGGAGGCGCCCGGCTGCGCCTCCGAGGGGCGAGAGCTGGGCGGCCCGGGGGTGCGCGGCGCGGCTGGACCCCTCGGAGGGGGCGGCGGCGGGGGTTTGGGGGTGAGGGGGGCAGGACTGCCTTCCTCACCCTCCTCCTCCGCCTCCCTCTCCCCCCGTCCCCGCTGGCAGAGGGCAAAGTTGCTCCCCCGCACACGGCGGCAGCGGGGGCAGCAGCCACTGCGGAACCGCTTGCTGCCTCTCGCAGCCCGGCTGCAACTCTCAAGAAGTTTCTGCCGGCGAACAGAACCGCGGCGGAGGCTCGCCCGCGCAACTCTTCCTTTTTTTCTTTTTATTTTTTTTTTTTCTGTCAATCCCCTCTCCCTAGTTTTTACGTTTATTCAGTCATTTCTTTACGCGCACACACACCACGCCGAGAAGCTCCCCGGCAAACCAGCTCTCTGCGCTGTGCATTTCACGGCTCCGCTTCCGCGGGGAGTGCGCGCAGCCGGGCGGCGGCGCTCCTCCCGCTCCGCGTCCCCCGCCCCCCGCGCCCCGCTCCCCCTGGCCCCTTACCTGCGATCTCCTGGTAGGGCACGCTGGCCAGGCTGAAGCCCTTGGCGCTGTACGCCTGCCGCACCTCGCCGCAGCTCCGCGCCTTGCCCTCGGCCCCCGCGGCCACCGGCAGCAGCAGCAGCAGCAGACCCGCCAGGGCGCAGCGCCGCGCAGCCCCCTGCGCCGCCGGCATGGCGCGGCGCGCAAGTCCCGCGCGGCGCGCAAGTCCCGCGACGCCGCCGCCGCCCCGCTGCGCCGCCGGCGCGCCCCCTGGTTGCGGGGGAGGCGGCCCGGGAGCCCCTCGGTTGCCGAGGCAAACTTTTGCGAGGCGGGGGGGAGATGGGCGCGCACACGCAGACATGCGTGCACGGCGAGGGGCAGGAGAGCGGCAGCCTCGTCGTCTCCCCCGCCCCGGGCTGCTTCTTCAAATGCAAAGCGCTCTCGCCCCTCCGCCAAAAAAAAAAAAAATAAAATAAAATAAAAAGAGGGGTAAAAATCTGGCTGTCGGTTGTGAGGACTGAAAGCGCGGGCGCGGTGCTGCGCGCAGAGTCCCGCGGCAGCGGCAGGGAGATCCGCGGGAAGCGGTGGCTGCCGCCTCTGCGAGGCTGGAGGTGGTGGGGAAAGCAGCCGGCGTGGGGATGGACTGGGCAGCGGCTCCGTGCCTGCCGGTCTGTCTGTCTGTCCGTCTGTGTGCGCGCGTCTGTGTGTATGCGTGTGTGTGTGTGCATGCGTGTGGCGCACGGGATGCGTGTGCCTGTATTTACGGGATGCGGGGAAACCTCTGCTCCGCGCAGCGCCGGAGCAGCCTCCCGAGCCAGGCAGGGAGAAATCCTGGAGACAGACACGGCGAGGGAGAGCCACACGCACGGACACACACACGCACACACACACACACACAGGGAAACGTGCTACCCATTGCATCGCCGAAATACGGGAGCAGAAAGTAAATCCTGGCGTGGATCGCTGTTTGCTGGAGGAAGGAAGGAAAAGCACCCACAGCCCCGAAAGCTACCTCCTCACCGCAAATCCGGCCGCTCCTAGCCCCAAAATTACAAATTGCCTGCTAGCGAGATGTCAAAAATACTATTTTTCGGCGATGTTGCTCTGTAATGCCAGGTTTGAAGTGGGCCCCGTAAATACTTTTTTTTTTCTTTAACTATTATTTGTTACACACATAAATACCCGAGCTGAAGAGCTGGAACAAGGATGAGTCCATCGTCTCAAGGAGAGATAAGGAAGGATGCTTCTATGCATCAGACAGAGAAGGATGAGGAGGAAAGAAGAAAGGCAGTCCTTGACCTGGGTAATTTGTGCCACCCTAGAAGAGGAGAGCAGGGGACAAAACCATAAATTCTCTCCTGCAAATGAGCATCTGTGAAGAACTGAATGGGGGAAGTGAAGAAAATTCCTGCAAGGTGAACTCAGTCTCCGCTTAGGGAGATAGAAAAAATATTCTGTTCTTAAGTATTTGATAGTAAAATCCAAAGTTACAGTTTGAAAGGATTTATTGCAGCGCTTTTTATGAGTACTGTAGAGAAGTGTGATATTTTGTCAAAATTATACAGTGATGTCAGGCCCAGGAAGAAGTGAAGAAGACCAGCAGAAGAGATAAAAGAGCATCAACTTGGAGACTCACTTATCAGTGAGGAGCCATAGACCAGTATTGTGACACTATCGTAATTCACGATGCGTTCAAATTAGACCAAAATTATTAAGTGCCAGTACTGCTGCGGTGTCACGTTAACTGCGGTGTTCATCTTGGGTCTGGGCCAGCGTATGCAGCCTGGTCCCACCTGACGTTGCGTGTTCCCTTCGCCTCCCTTACCATCTTCTCTCTCCCACATTGCCACTCCTTCTTCTTCTCTCCCGTTTTCCTCACCAAGCAAGTAATGATGGTCTGACACTGCTTGTGTAGGCAGCAGTTGTCTGCACAGCCCTTGTCCTACCTCTTCCTAGCAAAGTTCCCGCGTGCACAGGGCCAAGGGCAGCTGGGAAAAGGTGGATGAGCGGTGGATTTTATGAAAGTCCTGCAATTGGGTCAGAAAGATGGGGTTAGCGCCTGTCCCTACAATCTCCCCGTAAGGTGAGATGTCTCGCGGGGACAGGTGCCAAACCCCAGGGAGATCAAGTTGGAAAGCAAAGGATTGGGAAGGAAGTTAGTGAGAGAGAGATTTCCATCCTTTCTCCCAGTCCACAAGCCATGTAAAGTTCCATGGACTTGCTAGCTTGAAAGGTTTAATTACATACCACAATCCTTGCTGGCACTGTTTTTGGGAGAGTGGTGGACAGGTGTTGTAACAGTGTCAAGTGCTATCACCCAGCCTCATCTCCTGGAGGACCGGGTGGAAGTCACAGCTTTAGCAACCCACAGATAGAGAACTCCATGTTACCAGCCCACTACAAATAATAAGTTCTTAGTACATGAGAGTGACCCCTATTGAGGGGTCATATAGATTAACTATATAAAATATATTCAATAAATATATTTAATTTTCAATTAAATACTAGGCAAGGTCCATATATTTACTACATGGAAAAGTTCTGACAGATCCATATGTAAGATCTCACTGTATGTAAGACACATATGGCTCACTCCAAGGTAGGATTGGGAGGGTGTTACGAATGTTACGCATACCTCATGGCTTCTAGATTGCTCCAGCTTTCTTCTACTTTGTGGTCAAAGCAGAGAATTAGCTTACCATATACCAAGCATGACAGACTCCCCCACAATCCAAGCTTCTTCAACATCTCTTCAACCCACAGGAAAGTTACTTGACACAAATTCAAAGATGCAAATGAGAGAATCAGCAAACTGGTTTGAAGTGCACAAATCATCATAAAATAGCAAAAGAGATTCAGTGATTAAATCAGGAATACATCTACGTAATCGTTTCTAAGAAAATTGTACATTTGCTAGGAAAAATGGGGCTTATTCACCCCTGCATTTCTTGCAAATAGCAGTTGAATTCATCCAATTGGTAATATGACAGCACTTTTACATAAGGCGATGACAGCATGATATAACCTTTATATAACATGGGAAATGTGCTATGGGAAAATCGGGCTCATTTGCACCCTTGAATCCTGCTTCAGACGTAAATAGCCTAGACAGCCGGTTGCATTGTAGTCCTGCGTGTTGAAGGAACGCCTTACTCTCCCAAGAGCTCGCGTTTAAACACAGATATTTCTACCGCTTCAACAAATCTCCTCCTCATCACATGGGAGAATCGTTTTGTGTTCTCAGTACACATGTAATTAATTTTGAACAAAGTGGAAGAGCTCCAGAGAAAGTCCAGGTCGGAACGTGCTCTAAGCCAGTGGCTTTAGCAGTCCCTGGGAAACATAACACCTTCTGCCAGGCGCGTCATCGGCGTGAGCTAAAAGCTCTCCTATTTTAGGATCCACACTCTTAGGCTATTTGAGGTGGTCACACCATACCCGTTCTTTTTCAGCTGTCCTACCTCATAAAAACTCACAACTAGTCAAAATACCGCTTTAATTCGTTCTTTCAGACGGAGGCACAAGCAACCATCGGTTGCTGAATTAGAAACAATTTGATGTGTGTAAGATGGTGAATAAAGTCCTTCACCCTCCTCCTGGACATGGTGATTAGCATCTTGCAAAGATGGACTTGGTTCTGTGTTGCTGCGTGTCAGTGGCTGCTCCAACTTCTAAGTTGTTGGGTAAAAGAGTTACTTTTGGGAAGCAACACATTCAATTCATTTGCATAACCGCCAAAATGGAACATTTTGTTTTAGTTAAATGGAACATTTTAATCACCAGGGAATGTTTTTGCTTCTTTTGCGTTTCTGTGTAAAGAAATAATAGCACTTTAAAAAAAACCCCTATTTTTAATATTTTTGCTTGCTTGGCAGTCAGAGTGAAAACCAATCATTTAGCCTCTTGGGCAGCCCCCTCCACCAAACACATTCAGTGTAGTAGCATAGATGATTACTTAGAATGAAAACTTTGCAATGCATCTACTGGCCAGCGGGCTTTTTTTTCAAGTTTGTCCAAATAGGTGTTCATTCATATCAAGTTCTTCTGGTTGATTTATTTGCAAAATTTTTCCTCAAGTTTTGCCACAAATGATTTTTAACCTTTGTTTCCAAATACTTGTATAAAAAGTGGATTAAAAGTAATCATTCACACCCCATCATAATAAAAATGCTAATGCAAAGTGGAGCAGCAGCCAGCGGTAATTCCTCCAGCCACTGGAACACTCTGCCCCACATGGCTGAGGCAGTTTTGTGGTATGCAGTAAAGGAGCTATGGAATCTCTAAACAATAAGGACAAAAATAAATATTGAATTGCTGCGTCATTTGCCAAGCAGCCATCATCTTCAGTTCTGGGCAGTTCAAGGATACGGTGGGAAAACACGATTATGGATTTTAAACATTATAAAGGAGAGAGACTGAGATTGTACAACAATGCTTTTCTCTTTTTTTTTTCTTTTTTTTTTTTTTTTTGAGCTATTTCACTTTAGGAACAGGATAAATGATGTTATGTTGAAAGATACACTGATTTATTATCAGGTGTTATCAAAAAATTCTCATTGATGTCATGGGTATTAAGGGGACTGCATAGACAAAAGCATCTTTCACCTAACTTGACAATAAAGCTTTGGCAAATGTCAAAACGCTCTATAACTCAACTTCACAAAAAAAAAAAAAAGAAAAAGAAAGTAGCTGACTTCTAGATTCACCGTTAAATCTCTGTGCTTCGCAGATTTGCAGCTTTCATATAATGGATTTCTAGCAAGAAGGTTTCACGGATTGAGGCAATAATCGTTGAGATTCTCGGATGTCCAATAGAATTACTTTTGGTGAAGTGGCTCTGATGCTTCAGTTGATTTCCCCAGGAGAAGGGCTGCTTCTGTGCAATTAGCCGTCGTCGGCACTACCAGACCCTGAAGCACCGAAGAACCTGTAGCTCTGTCTGTGGGGGCTGGCAGGATCCTGACTTCATCTTAGGGGGAGATCCATCCCCACACAGGTTTCCAATGCATTTTTTTTTGGAGTACCGAACACATCCTTAATGTTGAAGACCAAGTCACCCACACTCCAGGCTGTACATCCCAACAGGGAAATCTGAACTTGCTTCTGTGTCTGCAAAACTCTGTGGACAAATATGAAGAAATTACATGAAGAAAATGTTCTTATTCTAGGTCTACAGTGTCTACTTCAGGTGGACATGGTTCTTCAAAAGCCCAGAAATTGTTAACTGTAATGAGGTAACACTCTGTGTATGAAATTGAGCTAGAAATTTGTCCCAATAAATCTTTCCAAAGAGCAGTTCAATGAAGGCATACATTGCAACATCAAAAGGACCCTTTCAACTGATTTTTCATATTGTGTCCAAAGCCTTCATAAAAAAAAACCTTCCTCCATATAGCACTAACTGCTCTTTCTTATCACTCTGTGCTAGAAGGAGAAAGTTTTGGTTTTTTTTTTTTCTTTGTGCTGTATCGTATTTGCTGCAAAATTAATGCAAAGCCCAGTTCTTTCCAAAAAGTAAGCTCTAGAGACACAGGTGTGAAGAACTCATCTCACTCTTGAAGTTGCACTCAAAAATAGAATTGTCAACACAGCTGCTAGATAAGTCCTCTTAGAAAAGGTTTTCAGACTCATGGCCAAGAAAACAGACCTGCTAAATATACAGAATAATGAAATACAACTGCTTTCTTTCCTCTGAAAATTTTTAGAGACAGAAGGTAAAAAAATGATCTAAGATTCCATATGCTCTGTTACGCATAATATAGAAGGCTTAAGCTCCCGTAAAAAAGGTTTATAAGTGGTAATCAGTGATATCATATTAATTATAAGCAGTAGTGGTTGCTCTTGAAATCTGCAGGCTATGCTATTTTGGGCAAATAGCAGCATTTTACTTTAGCTGTTCATTTTATGGAACCTTTTGTGAACAAATGCTAGAAGTTTATGCATAGCAACTGAACGGGTAAGTTGAAATGCCTGGGCTTTGCAGCAACAGTACACGAAGGCTGGACAGAACCATTGCTCTTTTAGGTGCGGGTTGCAGCAAACAGTCCAGGGCTGTTGTTCATAGTAATTAAAAAAAAATATTTTTTTTCTATCTGTTTATATATTTGAGGTAGTGTCATTTAATCTTCCCATTTGTAATAAAAACAAAGGACCACAATGTCATTATCTCCTAAATAAAATGCCAACAGTTTGTATTTCCTTAGAAAATGCCAATTCTAAAAAAAAAAAAGGAGGGAAAATGTATTTTTAAGACCATAACTTTTCATTACAAGAAACAGTGAATCCATCAGACTCAAGTGTACATACATAGACGAATTCTGATCTTACGCTCAATTTCACTAAAGTTCAAAACATTTTTAGTGCTTGAATAAGCTTTGGCAAAGTTCCAAAATCCAACTATTTGTGTAGATCTTACACTCACCAAGTGATAGCATTTTAGATATTATGTACTCCTTTTGTGCTGTTATGACGCTTTCCTCCTAACTGATGGGTTCCAGCTCAGGCAGGATTTTGACTTTATACTAGATCTTGCAAGAGCAAATGCCATTTTTAATGAGAAAAAATATATACAAAATCAGGTTCATTTTCAAACATATACTTTTACGAATCCGCTCCTCTCTAGTTAATCCATGGATAAGATGCAACATCTGTTCTGATTCTTAACTTTACAAGAAGATTACTTTAAAGATTCCTAAAAATATCTAAGCACCTTTTTATCATTGTTTTCCTGCACCATCTTTCTATCATTAGAAAGTAACAATTAAAACAAAAAAGCACTTGATACACAAAGTCGAAGAAAATGTTATTTTCCAGAAAGATTTTCCAAATTTAGATCATAGGCCTGAGTAATGCAAAAGCCAAAAATTGTCCATTGGTGACAGTTTTCATTCATGTCTTATCAATTTGCAGTACTGGTTTATTTTTCTGTTCAGCTAAAAGTTGAGGCAATGTTATGTAATAGACAGAACACAGACATTATTTTTTTTTTGTGGAAAAGTACAGTTTAATATATGCACTAAAGCTGTGAATGTAAGGTTTATAGTTTTTAAATTACAATTTCCGAGCAATGTGTTTAAAAGTATATGATATGTTCTCTGACAAAGATCAAAAGGCTTAATATATTTTGTAAATTACAGCTATAATGATTCCATTTGCGAAAGATGTAATTTACTGGTCTATTTTCATAATGAATGGAAGCCTAACGAATCACACAAGCTTATACATCCAGCAAAAATACGGGATGTCTTACACTTGACTTGGAATGTGCAGTATGGTAACAGTTGAGATTTTATTGGAGACTAAATTTTCTTTTTATTCCTTGGCATGCTCACCTTGGCAGCTTTCTTGGGTGTTTTGGTTTTTTTTTAAACAAAATATCTTTTAGGAATATCAGCGAATGAAGTGCAGGGGGAGATTGCAATGATGCAATTGTTCTTGTGCGCATGCACGTGTATTGGAAGGCTGTGAGAAAAGAAAGGCCAGCTTCTTAGGTATAGATAGGCCAGAAACCTCTTGCAAGGATTAAAAGAAAATACACCTCAGACACAGTTATATAACTTCATTTTCACTTATAATAGAATGATGTCATTGCCTTCTTGTTATGGGGCGGGCATGACATACCTAATAATAAAAATAGAATATTGTATAGAATGTAAAAGAATAAATAATTTCCCATGGATGTTTAATACAGATTTACATGGATTCATGCAGAGACTAGACAAGCTAACAGAAAATAAATTAACTGAAAATTGTTAAATACACTGAGTTGACTTCTGTCTCAGCAGTAATTTGAGCAACCAGTTGCTCAAGGTGACAGATTATCTCTATGAATTGGTCCTTTTCTGTACTTTCTATTGGCATGTGCTTTGGGCCACTGTTGGAGAAGGAACAGCCTGTTAGGTCTAGAAGGAACTTACTGTTTTGGTCAAAGCCAGTATGGCCATTCATATGTTATATTCTTCATTTGGATTTGATCTTATGTACCTAGAACAGATGATAATCCAAATATAAAGTAAATGCTTATCTCTTTGGGTCTGGAAAAACATACCAGTTTCTGAAGTGCATTCCATGAATGCAGACTTCCAGCAGGAAGCAGTGCAGACCCCCCATCAACATGCATGCCTTGTAAATCCCTCATAAAACTCTAATTTACCAACTGCACCCTGCAAGTGTTACAGGTTGTCAAAAACTGACTTTTTTTTCCACTTCGCACAGTCAGGACAGTTCACACGAATTACTGTATTCAACAAGAACACTGGCTGGACAAATACACTATCACCCTTCTAAAAACAAGGTTCTGCTTCACAGGAAAGTGTGAAAGCCCCTCCCGTCCTTCTGTCCCAGTAAGTCCCCCTGACTTGCAACTTGCATAGTGTTCCATGGCAGGGAAACTATCTAGTTTGATTGAGCACAGCTCATGTCCATTTGGCATTTAAATGGCAAAACTACTAAGATTTTATTAATATCAGTGTAAAAGTCTTAGTTTGTTTTATTCTCAGGACACTAAATTCCACACATTTTATTTAATAAAAGGATCACTCCTCCTGGGGAGAGGACAGCTCAAAGAACCTCTCTTCTATATTTACCTGCCTACTGTTCAGATAAATACCTGTCTGCTACAGCCTTCTGTTCATGTTCAGGAAGCCACAAATCCAAGCTTAGGGGAAAAAAAAAAGGTTTTTTTTTTTATGAGATGTTTACCCCACTTCCTTCAGGACACTTTTTGCAGATATACCGAAGAAAATACTGTATTCTTTTAACAATACTCATTTTTAGGGAGTTCTGTTGATTTACAATTTAGATACAGAAAAAACAGATACGGGTATTGATCTGTCCTTATTCAATTCTTTGTTGGTTAGTTTAGTGGCAGCTACCCTTTCCTGTACTGCTTCAGAACTTCTTTGTAGTTCCCAGCATTACCTTTAACTCTTCTGCAAACGTATTCAGTCTCCTTCCAAGCTTCAGACAGTAACTGGCTTTAATTATAGAACGTGTGTTTGTTAAGTAGCTCAGATGCTTTATTTTTATTTCCAGGCTCACAGGTGTCAGGAGAATGCTTCTTTCTCCTGGAGATTGTTTTCATTACCCCCTTATGAATGCTTTGTCAAGATGCTTCAGTGTGTCTTCCTTTGATACTTTTAACTTCTGTCAGCAAAATTATCATTAGTGCAATCATATCATCATCCTTCTCTTTTTGCAAAGCTCAGTCTTAATGTTAGGATTTCAAAAAGTGCTGGAGGGGGGAATGGCAGGAGTTTATTTGCAGAAAGCAAGAGTGGGACATCTTCTGTTCCCACTGGAAATACTTTGCAGTTTCCTCTGCAGCAACCACAATTGTGACCCTTAAAAAATAAATCAGTTCCAAAGCAGATAAAACACAGCAGAGAGACTGTGCGAACCCAGAAGATAAAGGTGTGTGTATTTGTATAGGATCCGGCAGTCTGCTTGATCCTTATGCATGGCTTGTTCCGAGGTGATACCAAAGGAGCGTATGACCCCATGGGCATGTAACACAGCATGGCAGGTGGCCAGCTGCCTCCAGGCAGCCTTTGAAAGACCCTTTGCCTAACCTGGCAAGCTGCAGATAATTGGCTAAAACATTTCTGTTATCGGGTGAAGTCTTAGGGTGATGTCTTTGTGAAGACAGCGGGCTTGTGCCTTGTCTTCCCTAGGAGAGAGAAGGTGCTGAGGTGAGAAAGCCTGGAAATTGGTGGCTGGAGAGTCACTTTAAGCCTTGAATCTTTGAAGATAAGTTTCTCTGCAGAGTCATAATATCAAACTAGACATCCTTTAGAATAAACAGAAGAAATGTAAAAGATTTGTTTTCTGTGTTATCTGTGATTCCAGTGGGAATTTTGTATACAAAGATTGCTGAATATGCAGAAGGTCATTTATAAGCCTGTTCATACTGTTCTCTGTGATTACTAGAAAAAACCTTGAAATTCTTGCACATTAGTATTGCTATTTTCAGTGGTGGGACCAGATGACTTTCTGAGGTCACTTCTAACATAAATTACTCTATGTCTCTGTGATCTCAATGTGATGTGCTGGTTTTTGAGTGAGAAATAAAGTTATACAAAGAAAAACCAGAAATACCTCTGAAAAACCAGAGATATTATCAGCACCAAGCTCCATCTTTCTTTGTGGTTCCATAGGACAGATCTCAGCTACAGCAGTTATGAGCATGACTATTGACAGCAACAACTCCGTTCTTGCTGCTTGTCAAAATGGAGCAACAAAGCTGCCTTGGGAGGACTGAAACTGGGACATACTTCTTTGAGGCACAGTAAAACAGAAACTCCGCGATGTCTATGCCTTGGATGCAATCTTCTGTATTATTTTCTTCCTGGACATTTTGATTAGCTCCTCTTGTCTTTCAGTGCATGTGTAGTGACTGAACTCATCTCATCTCCAGAGCGAGCATTAGCTCATACCCTTTCTATGTTTCTTTAATTAGCGTGTTCTTCTGCCCAGCTAAAATGGTTTCCTGCTGCTTGTTTTCAAGCTTAAACATGTATAAATCCTATCATAATAAATATTTACAAAATACCCATCTGACAAAAGTCGCAATTGCTAGAGTGCCTTTAGAGACCTTCTTAGAAACCACAGGTATCTTAATGTCAATTTAAATGAGCCTTGGTTTCTTGGCATATACACTGTGCAGATCCTTTTGTAAATCTGATTTCCCATTTTTCCAAGGAAGAGCTGCAAAACCAGTCTCTTGATGCTTTTCATACATCATGTACTTATTTTTAAATGCGAAGCTCAAAGAACTAAGCCAAGCTCTTCCAAAAACCATGAGTTAAAAAAAAATAGGTATTAAATTACTCTGATCTGAATAGAACTACTGCAATTGATTTCTCCACACATACTGTCCTTGCTTCTGCCTAACTAGATGTATGCAGATTGCATATGTTTAAATGAGTATGCTGAATGTTGTATAGTCTGTCTAGCAATGTGCAGTAGACTGCATTTAGACCTGCAGAGTCTATCCACGTGAAAAGTTCTTTTGTCTGGATTTCAGGTTAGATTTACTGGAGTCTCATGACTGTAGCTGTTGAAAAATTCCAGATGAATAGCCAGAAAAATCAATTCAGGTCACTGATAACATCCAAAAAAACACTGCCAAACAGTGGATGCTAAAAGCCAGAACAATTGATACATTATGGACTAATGCACCTTTGATATCTTACCAGACAGTAGAATATGTGAAGATAAAAAGTAAAGGAAAATCCCAAAAGATTTCTTGCTATTGCTAGAATTTGCATATTCCTCTTTCTCATAAGTCCATGCACCCTTTCATGTTGTTTAAGATTAGTGTTGCAAACCAGTCCAGAAGGCAGCCCTTGTTTCTGGCAGGGAAGAAGAATGATGCCCTGAGTACCCAGTGCTACAGCCCAAGATCTTCAAGGAGCCCCTGAAGTCGTGCTTGTCTGCGTCCTAGTGATTCCTCTCTATGCATCTACCCAATGACTTGATCTGCATGTGAGCTAAAAGCTCATGATGATCGTGTCAGAGAAGTTTGGGGCAGAGCTCTGCTGCATCATATCTGTAATCTACAGGTTTGAACACCACCTGAATACTAAACCAGACACATCTCGCAAAAATGTAAGGATTAAGCAGGAGACTCAAGAATTTAAGTCTTAGTGTAGGGGACACATAAGGCATATGCAAATATATAGCTGAAGAGCACATTTCCATACCCCATATGCAATGCAAGCATCACATGATCCTCTCGTTTTTGTCGGTTTGTAATAAAGTTTCACTGGCATTTTGAAATACAGTGTGATTACTGGAGTGAAAGAGAGCAGGATGAATACCGTGCAGTGTACATTTTCTGCTGTGGTGGGTAAGAAAGATTTCACTCACTAACTCTATTGTCATCTTGAATTCAGCCCTGAAATACCTTTGCAAAGCTTCTAGAAATATGTTTATGCACTCTCATAAAAGTGGCAGATCACCTGAATTTGAAAACCACAACTTAGGTAATATTTTTCAAAGTATATGTGGAGGTAAGCACTGATAACACGTGAAAGAAACCTGCTCTGCACTTGCAGAAACAGTGTAAGATTTTTGAACATAAAAATAAGATATTGTTTTAAAGATAATTAATGATAAGATATTGAATACTGCAAATAAGCATATAAGTGTCTTTGTAGGAACTATGCTCATCCCCAAGAAGTTTATGCTCAAGTTGCTAGCTTAAATTTATGAGTGATAAATTGGTTTTGAAACAGAATGACAGTTTATCATGAATTTATGGGATAGTAGACGTATTTATCATAGTTCTATCCTATTTGATCAAAGAATCAAGAAAATATTGTATCTGTTCCTTGACCATCAAGAGCAATGGTGCCATTCCTTGCTTTGAAAGGAGATTTGAATGATAAACTTACTTCTTTAAAATGATGGTTTATGTTTAGAGTTTTCAAACACGTATTCTATAGATGGTGCATATACACTGTGGATTATGACCTTAGTTTAGGCATTTGTTACATAGAGAGATTTATTACTAAATTTATGAGTAATAAAGAAGTAGAACTTAAGACAGATGCTCTTTCTCTTTCCCGGAAGATCCTTGACAGTAGTATGCAACTTCTACAAAAAGAAACATAACAATTTTAACTCTAAATCTCATTTATCACATTTAATACTTTGGGGTTTTGTTTGACTTTTTTGTTGTTTGAGTTTGGGAATTTTTTCCTCCAAGCTTTATAAAAAGTGGAGGGGAAAAAGAGAAAATTTAGGCTTAAGAATTCTACTTAACATAAGGGAATTGGATTGTGGTTTTATAAAAAGGTTATATACTGTAACATTCAGAATAAAAATAATTTTATCTATTTATTGGAAAGCAAAACAAAGATGTGATCCTTCTGTTAAATGAAAATATTTGATCACTTTCTAGAAATGCTTAAGTTATTTGGTTACCCAGAAGGTTAAGTTACAATAAAATTATAATGAAGAATGATGCAAACTTCAAATTAGTGTGCATAAATTATTTGTATGCCAAATAATCACACATAAGAAATAGTTAAAGAAAAAAAAATAAATCAAATAAATAGAAGTAAAGTTTAAGAAACACCTGAGAGGAACTTCTTAATTTCTTTTTTCTTTACAACGTTTATTAATAATTGGCCACTCAGTTCTGCCAAATTGTGGTATAAGTAAAGAAGATAACAGACTAAAGTCTCAATGGGAAATAATCACCAGATTTTGTCAATAGACTTTCAGTCTCCTTCTATATTTCTTTCTTGTATCTGCAATTTTATTGATTACATTTCTCTATTTATTGCAGGGTCTGTGATTAAAGATACAGCTAGCAAAGGTGACCAGTGTTAATCAGACCCTACCTCTCCTGACAGTGATCACTGCAAAAATATCCTCAGTGTAAAATAACCATCAGACCTGTACCAGGGATGTATTTATGGAGGTATTAGTTTAGCAGTAGGTGAAATGTTCTGCATCTAACAAGTCTTGGCCAAAGTATTAGCACCTGAAAATTTTACAAGACAGTGACTTTCCAAAGGAAAGAGACTATTTAAGCTCAACATGGAAGAATGATGTTTACAAAGTCTCTAAATAGAAAGATGGTGACCTCAGCTTAAATGATTGTTAACAAAACATTAGTGACCCATTCAGTGACCCCATATATTTCTGCTTTACCTTATCTGTTTAGCCGCTAAATACATCTTAATCTCCAAAAGGGCAAATCCAGAATGTTAGTGGTTGCAGTGGATGAGTGAAGCCAGACATTTTCAGCTAAAAGATCTCACAAAACACACACACACACAAAAAAAATTGAAAAGTGTTTCAACCTGTGAAGCCACCAGTATCGATTATCCGATCTGCTACTTTGGGAAGGAGAAGACTGCACATGATATATGTGGAACTAATATTCCTCCTGGGGACCACCCCTCATTGTGTTAGTATTTTCTCCTTTCTGATTTTCCTATATACAGTATTCTGTGAATGTCACAAACCATACCTACAGGGGCATACCTACACAAATTTAGTCCACATCAACTTAAAGAAAACAAAGCTAGCTGCTCTTTTTCAGAAGAAAAAACCCTTATAAAACTAACTGGTTTGAATTCTCCCAAGGCACTATTTCTCACTAAGGAGTATGCTGATGGAAGGAAATGTTGACAGAGTAATAACAATATTCATTTTAATATTACAATTGAAAATATATAGAATGAATATTCACAGCAAGTGATCAAAACCTTGGGTAACAAGAGGAAAATGGGGAAAAGAACATTTATTCCACAACAATAATACTGTACAGGATGAATAAATCCTTTTCTTCACTAGAGCTTTATGGATAATAAGGAAGGAAACAATCTTCTTTGAAAAAAATCTTAAAGTAGATGTTGTTTTGATTCAACTTTTAGCATTCTTGTAATAGAAATATTCCTCTAAAACATTCATTGCTAGAATATTTTTTTATCATCTCAATCTCTCTATGAACTCTGAGGAAAAATATTCTGTGGGTGGTAGAATAATGCCATTTGAGTCACAGTGTAATTCTCCAGATGCTGGAAAAGGACAGAGTTTTACTGACAAATATTTACCTATTTTAAAAAGCTAACAAAAGTAGATAGTATTTAATAATCTCAGTTTTGTTACTTATCTTAGATGGTTTAATATACTGAATCCCAGCTTACAAAGCATTTAGAATTTCAACGCAGGAACAAGTCTCCAAGATTACATCCAAACCCTGTGATAGAGGAGATACCATATGTAAATTTTACGGTGGCATCACTCTTTCTGCTTTCACCATTATTCAAAGGTCTTCTAAGTCATCCCTGAAAAAAAAGTAGAGAACAGGAAAATAAGAAGATTCTAAAAGCATAAATTAGCATTCGTATTATCAGGAAAACTATTCCTTATCCTTCGTTTAAACAAAAAAAACCCACACTTGCTCTGCTATGCCCACTCTCCTGTACCTATTTACTTTTATTGGATTGAAAAAAAATTTCAAACCGTATATAGGGTATAAAGGAAATGGAAATACACTCAAAGTATGTTAACACAAGTTTTAAGGCCCCTTTTCATAAAATAAATAGACTTCAGTAGAAATGCAAGACTGCAGTTTTTAAACATCAGTAACAAATTTTGTGTCTTCTAACCATGCAGGGTAATTTATGACAATGCTTGATCCAGCCATTTACAAACCTATCTTATGCAATTAAGCTCTGGTAAGAGTTACCAACAGCTATTACTGGGAATAAATGACTCTGGCTGGAATACCACCTGCAATTCTGGTATTGACCCGTCATGGTATCTATAGAATCATTAAAGGATTGAGGGGGGACATGAAAAAAAATCTCCCATAATAAGAGATTTAAGAAGCTCCGTTGCTTCAGTTTACCTAAGAGAAACTGAAGACAGTGTTGGATTACAGTCTACTTATACCCATATAAGAAAAGATTTCAGATCGATTGCTCGAAGAGACAAAGGCATTACACGGTGCAATGCTAGGGAACTGAAGTTGGACAAATCTAAAACAGAGAATATAGATTTTCTTTTACAATGAGGTTATTTAACCCTTGGAAACTTACAATGGGAGGTGGTCAATTTCTTATAATTTGAAAATCTTTAAATCAGTTGTATATGTTTAAAAATAAGATGGAAGTTATAGACTGGATACAGAGATTATTAGGTGGGATCTTAAGCAGTTATGAGATTAAGCTGGGGTCAGGATGTTGATAGTTTAATGTGTCATCTATTTTTAAGCATTCATTTGCTTACAATTGAGCTGGGGCAGAAACTGTCAGTGAACCTGGTAGTCCTCTTTACATGCAGAAGACATAATTCATCACATACAAGTGATTTATCAGGCTGAATGTAAACCCATTCTCTTTCCCTGATACCTCTACCACAGTGAGGTTTTCTGATGTGCTTATAGTGAACAAGTGGGAGCATCAGTGACTGGAAACACACCCCCAGCAGTAGAAGGCTCTCAACCGTTGTTTTTTTTTTTGTACCTGTTCAATCCAGCATGATGCAAAGTGATTGTTATGCAAAAAAAACCAGTTCAATGTCCTTTCTTATACTTTTGCCTGAGAGACAGAACATGGCTTATTCTGGGAAATGTCCCAATTTTTTTTAATTGTCTTTTAGAAGAGGTGGGTTTTATTTTTGACATATTGTGTACACTTTAGAGAACTTGGTAGATATGGCTTTTTAGATATTTAAATCTCCCTGAAGTGTCTCTTTTTCATCCTTCCTGAGGATGTAGTCGTGTAGCTCTCTCTACCTCAAGGTGAAAATTAACAGAGGGAGTTTTCATTACTTTCATCCTATTTGCTCTCATGCTTTTTCCCACTCTATGGGTCAGCAGCACAACTTGCCCTACCCACTGATGTCCTCCAGTTCCATAAAATCACCAATCAAAATCTAAAATGACGCAAACTTTGACCGTGCTTTGGGAAAAGAAGTGATGACAACCCAACAATGCAGGAGGAAGGAAAAGGGTTATTAAAATAACAGAGAATGGGGCTGCATCCTATTTTTCTGTCCAGGAAACCTTGGATGAAAATATGGGGGCACGCATACACCCCACTGCAGTGGATGCATCGATCCTCTTTTGTCACCAAATGCCAAGCAGAAGGAAAACATGGTAGACAGTAGGCATTATAATGGGAGAGGAGATAACTCCCCTTCCCACCCAAAGCTCTGTAGCACACATTACCCTCTCCTGGCCTGGATGGTCTGGCGAAGGGAGTGTGCTTTTGACATGGATGCCCTTCCTTCCTAACCTGTTCCCCAATGGGCAGCATCTGTCCCCGCAGTAACCTCAGTGGCTGCAGCTTGCACTATCAGAATGTATTGATGTATCACATGTTCATGTACAGAATTAAAGATAATAGGTTAAAAAAGCAAGTACTTATGCTTTGCAAAACAGATTTTATCGCATTAGTCAGTTCATGGAATGTAGTTTTACAAAGAGGTCCAGTAGTTGAGTGGAAGTGAGATAATCAGTGTATTAAGAATTTATAGGAAAGATTTTTTAGACTGACCAGTAATTCCAAATCAGAAACCTTCATATACATCTTTCCACATCCACTCCTCATTATCCTAAACAGTACTGCATCCCCTTTGTCTGCAGAGAAGAGACAGATCTGGACCGCTCCCTCAGCCTCAGATTCCCTACTTTTTGAGGCCACACATTTTTTTTTCAGACTATATTCCATATTCTTTCAGAATAAGATTTCTTTATCCTCTTCTCACCATTTTGGGTTCAAATATGTGGCCAATACAAGAAAAACAACACAGAGACTATTAATTCACCTGATGCAGTCTGACATGATAAAATTTTAACTCAGCCCTTGCTATGTTTCAGTCAGTAATAAAAAGATAACAGAAAAGAAAACAACTCACTGGGCAGTATGTAATGTAAAAATACATCAGTAGCATAAGACAACGTACAGAAACAAAGCCTTGAGAGAAACACCAGTAACTCATTCTTGCCATAACAGAACAATATTTCAGATCAATTTACTTTATATCCATGCAACTTGTTATCTTTGACGGTATTGTGAGGTTGTAAAGACTGTCACTTGTTGACATAATATACATTGTGGGTTCAGTTAAACGGACTAGGGAGATTTAAAAGATATAACCAGAATACTTTGAAATATTTCCTTTTACTAGCAGTTTGGGGTTGATTTAGTAAATGGAGAGATAGAATATTAATCAAGCAACACCAAAATTACAAGCTGATCTTAAAAAAATAATCAGAAGGTGAAGTTATAAATTAGTTTAATTAATAGAAATTTAATATTAGCTGACTCAGGTAATTTACCCTACTGACCATTCAAGATTATTTCACTAATGGAGAGGGAGTATAAAAAAAAAAAAAAAAAAAGGATGCAGTACAGCACAATACTTTGGTATAATTTCATAATTTTCTCCAAACTCCTTTAGCAAATTTTGTATAAATGAAATTCCATTTTGCATTTACACAGCAGCACTTAAACAGCACAGAAACTTTGAGGTTATCAGTGACCTACTTGCATAATGCAAATTCTGTAAAAATACACAGGATCTGTAGCCAGCAAAACCAAGGATTTGATTTTTCATAGGGACAGGTAGGATTTTGGAAACACAGAACTATGTTTTTCATGCTTATAATTGCAAACATACGATGTTAAATCATTATTAAATAATATTTACCAAGTAAAGCCTCTCAAGCTTTGTAAATCAAACACCCCAATGATTTTGCTCTAAAGCTCAAGGTTCACTCTGGCTGACAAACTTGCCACCACCTCAGCGTATACCAAGTTGTAGAAAAATAACTTGTCAACAGCTGACAACGTGTTTTCTGACTAATTTCCAAGCAAATGTATGTGTATGTGTACACATTGCATGCATGAAATTATCATACTGTACTCGGTAAATAAGGCACTAATGGATGCCTCAAGTTTTTTTAGACTAGGAGAGTATTCATAGAGTGATCTTCTGTCTTTTTTTCTCTTAAAAGAGTACTTAATAGATATGTTTTAAAAGCTTACATATGCTTTATTTCTCACGGTCTAAGCAGCCTTCAAGTTCTATAGAATTCATTTGAATCTGAAATTTCCAGACCTTTTCTCACTTGTTCTGTTTTCTTCTTTTAAATAAATGAAATTAAACTTTAGGCAGTATAAAATGTAAAATTAACATTGTCAGTCTTGTTTTACTAGCTTTGACCATGCTTCTCATTCAAGGATCGTAAGCATTTTTTCTGTCTTTCAGACCACGTAGCTCCTGTTTCACGCTTGGGAATTTCAGCATCTCAAAGCCTCCTAGTCATTCTCCTTGCAGCTGCTCCTCAGGTATGGCTGTAACCGTACTGTCCACATTCAAAAGCAGAGCATTATTTGGTAGCATAATGTATATACATTCTTGAGAGCATCTGCAGCCCAACTGACATGGATAATGACAAGTTCCCACGAGTGTCTGACAACATCAGGATTGTCAGGGAGATTTTTAGAGAGCAGACTGAAGGTCTGCCCTGTGCTGCTCTATACTATCTTGCAGCAACCTTAAGGCTCAAAACAAGACAAAACTCTGAAAGCATTATAATTTACTATTAAAAAACCTCCAAAGGTCCCTGACTACAACATTCATAGTTCCTCCAAGGAGTCAGGAACCGTGGTGGTTTGGTTTTTGTTTGTTTATTTTTTTCAGATATTACCATTTAAAATTGTGATAAACATAGGATTCTTTCTTTTGGTTCTTTCATTTTAGCATATAATGTAGACAAGGACCAAAATTTAAAAGTTCTAATCAATTAAAGCATGACTAAAATTGTAGTTAAAAAAAAACAGGAGAAAATCAATCTTATTGAAGTCGAATCTTATTCTGCCCTGTATTTGACAATGTATTATTCATCTTCATATTTTATGAAAGTTTTGGCTTCAAATGCTGTGGCTTTTTCATGTAGTGCAGGCTGAAACTTCACAGAAGCGCTTAAAACAAGAAACAAAAATGGCAGACCAATAAGCAAACTGAGATAACTTTTCAGAGAGAAGTCTTTGTACAACACACGAATGTTAAAATGTATCTGCTGCTTGAAAAAGCATTGCTTATAAATACAGGGAATCTTACAGCATTTCAAAATCCTAGCTTCATTTTTATTCTAATAAAATAATCTGTATTTATTCCAAAACAAATTAATTTTAGCTGTTATCATTCAACATTAAACTAAATTAAAAAAATTACTAATTTTTACTGAGAAGACAAGAGACATGGACCTATGCCACAATGCCATGTGGAAAAAATATTAACTAGAGAACTGGTTTATTTGCAACGTAATTGCCAAAACCTGATCATTCTTTCATCACCTCCTACCTCTTTGTGCATTAGTCCATCAGAAATAATGCAGCATGCCTATTTATTCAGGGACCTGTTCCTGATGAAAACTGATTTCTTCACCTTCCTTCTGAAAAAAAAAAAATACCTGCAAAAGGGAAGAGTCTAGGAAGATTTGGGGCAGTGGGGAGAGGGAATAGGTAGAAGAGTGCAGCATTTCTGAAGGACCAAAACTGGAATGCCATCGTACTTCACACGGTATTGGAGCGAGTGCACAGGAGGTTCAGGAAAACAGCAGGAATTATAAGTTGCAGGTTGAAGAAAGCTGTACAAGAAAATACCTTTGATGCATTTAAAGGCAAAAGAAAAGCCAAAGACTGAGGAGATTTACTCTTAAAGCCACATGAACCAGTTTGGGCAAACAAGAACACTGTCTAAAGAAATAAGTTCACCTTTAAGGAAAGGTAAGATAGGCATGCACTTTGATATTCTAAGTTTTTTCCTTCTTTTCATGTCCTTAGGAAACCTTGTTTCTACTGGCATTAGGAAAGTTGCCTCATCAGTCTGCTCCGGCACCCTTGCAGAATCCAGGTGCCAGAACTGACCATCACAGTAACCACAGGAATATGCAGTGCAACACAAGGTCTGACCCAAAAGAAAGGGAACTGGGAGATTTGTCCTGGTAGGCAAAAGCAGAAAATCTGACACCAAGGAAAGTCTAGCTTGTGCACTGCAAATAGTACTGCCTGCAGCTAGCCCTGTGCAATTGTTTTGCCTCTACGTCATGATAAAACAGGACGATTGCTTCATACCTATGAGACGCAGCAATAGCAAAAAAAATCAGGAAAATTTGCTTATTCAATCATAGTGATTCTATTATACGAGGAAAGACAATATGACCTGTATACCACATGGAGAAAAAAAAAAAATACCACAGGTAACAGAAGAATTGAGTTATATGAATTTATGCTTGCATTTATACCTCAAGTAACTACTCACAAACAATCTTTGGAAATTCTGTCCTTGCCACCCTCCTTTCAATTTGGATGCCAATAGGAGAGTAGAGCAAAGTATGCTGTTATTCCCTTTTGTGTTATTTTATTGACACATCATACCCTCTGAAAAAAATACTTTCCTGTTTTAATGTTTAATAGTTGTAAATTATTTATGTACTCCTTTTTTTCATGTGTGTTGCCTAAGGATAAAACTCAGGGTTATTATTGCTGGTACTGGGAGATGCAATCCTTTGGGTATGATCTTTGTTTTCACTCTCTCTGAAACCCTTTAGCTCACTGACTACAATGATCCTGAATGCAAAGAATGTACCTGTCAATCTTATAGGGATTTAAATCCTTCAAACACTGCTAGCCACTCAAGTAAGCAAATGCTTTTTCACTCACACAAATTTTAAAATAGCCTTGCATCTCCTTTTTGGAAAAGAAAACCTGCATATAGATATGTCCAGAAGCACAAAGGTGGAAAAAAAAAAAAAATGAGGACTTCAGTGTTCAGAGGCAAACACAGCAGTGCTGTTAACCTGTTGCACAAATTCCTCATTTATGAACATGCATGTGAGAACATAAGACTTAAGAGGAGGCTATTTATAGTGCTCAGAGTGCTCAGGTCTCCAAGATTTCATTTTCAGCTGAATGGGTATCAGTTAATATCCAGGGAATATAATCACAGCATAATTCATTTAAATGGAATTGAGCCCTATCTTTGAAAACTTCAAACAACAGTATTTAGAGGAACATAGTTCTACAAGGGTACAGTGTGAATTTTTAGAAAAAAATAGCATTTTACTATGGTAAAAAAAGAAAAAATAATAGGAAATGAGATCAAGTAACTATCTTTATCCTCATGTAAATTAGATTAATTAGTATTTTTGTAATCTTTAGGGAAAAGCTGATAATAGTAATTGCATTGTTTATGCAAATAGCATCCAAATATGCAAAATGGACATAACCAGATTATAAATTAAACTCTGGATAAATGATTAGCCTGAGTCTATCTCTAGAAAGCAGAAAACCTCGTTAAAAGCATTGACTCTACTTTAAAAAAAAAAAAAAGGAGAGAAAACTTTCTGATTTTCTTTTGTAATGTGCAGGAATAGTATATGCAGAAAGTTAATCTTAACATCACCTTAAATCTTCATTTTCCTCCCATTTTGAACTGATTTTGAATCAATGCAATTTCTTTGAAAAAAAACCCCATGTTCTGAAGGAACAAGCACAGTTTACTCTTTAAGTAAAATAAACCTGATCTTTACAGAAGCTAGAACTTGTCAGAATTCAGAGTTCAGTATGCAGCAATATCCTCTTTCCTGAAGAAAAAAAGATGAAAAAATACCTATATTGAATTAATTCCCTGGCTTAAGAGAACAAACATTTTATCAGGGAATATTCACAGAAATTTGTCAGGCTTGTTTACTCATCATTGCATTTAGTTGGAAGTGCAGAAAAAGTAGGAGATAATATTTTACTCAAATATAAATTTTCATGCTTATGTGCTAAATTTCATAAAGAGTAATTACTTTGGTTGCTGAATCTTGAACTTTCTAAAAGCAGACTACCCTTCAGAAAATACAGAATCAGTATTTTGAAAGTGTAATTCCTTTGAAGATTTGGATCAAAAACTCAAATCAAAACACACTATTGAAACTTGAAATGACCATAAGATTGACCTTAAAAATCAAACTTACTGTCCTGCTCCCTTTTATCTATTACTTTACCTTAATAAATTCCCCATTTATAAAAAAAAAAATATGAAATACGTAGGAGTAAATGCATCACGTCATGATTTGAAAGAGCTGGAAAAAAATAAGCATGATAAAGGATGTGCAAATTCAGTGAGCAATCAACGTGCTACCCAAGCTTTCATTAGTAATGTCCTACAACTACTTGCAAAATTCAGTTTGAGTTCCAGTATCAGTTCTGTGTTTGTGGAGAAACTGTTGATCCCAACTTTGGGTACTGGCAAAACCCTTAAACAGGAGAAGTACAAGACATAGCATGATCCCCTTCATCTCAGGTGTACAGTCTCATAAATTCCCTAGGAATTTTGTTTGAATTTTCATGAGCAAATAGAATTTTTTTTTTCACTTAGCTATAAATAGAAAGAAGGATAAACTAGTATACCGACTATGAAGTTGTTCCTTCCTGTGTCTGACAGCTTTATGTTTCCAAATACAGCCCTAGTTTCAGTGAATACCACTTTCTTGTCCAAAAAGTTACTTCAAAAAGTGTGCGTAACAGAAGCAGTCTGCTGTAATGAGCTTCTGAGGTCAGCAGATCTAAAATAGAGTGGAAGAGTTTTTTATCCCAGAAAAGAAAAATGAAAAAAAAATAAAAGCAAGTTTGTGTCTATGAGAGGCTATCCTTTATTTCAGCTTTCCATTTTCCTCAGCTCTGGAAAAAAAAATTAGTTCTGAGCTTCTGGGTTTTTGCTACTCACAGTTCTGTATTGATTTTCCCCCTAACTAATACATAAACAATTTTAGCTTGAAAGTAACTTATTTTTTGTTTGTCAACCTAACAAGAATTTAAATCAAGTTTTTCGTTCATTTTTGTGGAGTCTATATATGCACATTCCTTTTTTCGAATAAGAGTGTTTTATTTAGACATCCATGAAATGTTGAATTTTTTGGTTTTTTTTTTTTCCTATTTTGAACTGGGAAAAAAATCCCAGACTACCTGCCCCCAAATCAAATCAAGGAGCGGCAGAGATCTTTT
This sequence comes from Chlamydotis macqueenii, assembly GCF_036417535.1. Taxonomy (NCBI): domain Eukaryota; kingdom Metazoa; phylum Chordata; class Aves; order Otidiformes; family Otididae; genus Chlamydotis; species Chlamydotis macqueenii. The sequence goes on from NC_141556.1 coordinate 161,821,008, forward strand.
CCTATCTTAACACATTTCTTAGAACGATCATGAAATTTTACTATTTGGGAAAGAGGATCAACATGACAGCCATTATGCTTACATGTATCTTTGGAAAATGTGGCTGCTTTGAAGGACACGATAGGCAAAAAGATAGTAAAGAAGAGAGTTATGTCTAGTTTCTGTGAGTGATTATGTGATGTAAGTGGTAGGAACCTCTGTTCAATGCTGCTAACCATTTCACTACTGTCTACAAATACAATAACAAAATAGGCGTTTAAAAAACAATGTGGGAAGTAATGATACTCCAGCAATTAAAGTTCTCAGATGTAAGAATATGCAAGTGTTTCTCAGCATAAATACAAGTTATATTTTCTGACTTAGAGCTGCATGACTTGAGATGAGTCTATCTGACTGCTTTTCCATAACTCAAGTGCTATGTGGTTGTGTTGTCCAAGGCACATAGCATATAAAAGTATAAACAGTGAAAGGATATTAAACAGTAAAGATCAGCTTGCACTCTGGAAAGACAGCTAAGCCAAATATACTGGAGTTTATAGTAAGATCATATTTATCCACCATAAGCAAAACTAGCAAGGATCAATAGCTACATTATACTCTGACTTACAGGCAAGGAAAGAAATAGCAGACCCATAGCCCAGTAGCAGCTTTTGGAAATTCACAGTACCGAAGTCTCCAAGCACTAGTCCAGCTGTATCTAACATTACTAACTTCAGTTATGTTTCAGGAAAGCAAATAATATACAAAGGTCTGCTAATGACTCCCTCATGACACAGCTTCTGGCCTCTTCAGGCTATATTTCTGATCTGCATCTCTCTCTCTTACTGCCCAGCCTACTATCCTTCATCATTTTTAATAGCGGGCTTGTTAGCTAGACTTGAGGCTACCTGGTCTACCTGCCTGCCTGATTTAGTAATGAGGCTCAGTTGCTCTCTGTAAATGTGTACCAGCTGCGGAGAGATTGATAAAACCTACCAATGCCTGTGAGGTGTTAAAAAGCTTCTCTTGAGACCTTGGTGTCAGTCACAAATCTATACAACTGTATCTAAGGACTTCAGACTGAAAAAAAAAAAAAAAAAAAAAGCTTTCCTTTGTGCTGAAGATGGCTAGATTAACTTAACCAACCCACAAGACTGTTCACATGACTGACCAGAAGGACAGAATCAGCCCCTGATTCTTCAGGAGAACGTTGGCACATGCAAATGTAGGATATCTAAACATTGTGGGAAGCTTTTAGCATTTTGGAGACTCCTCCAGGTAGGTTTGTGAGGAGCAAGTGACAAGAAAGTGATGTACAGGATCGCTCAGCCCATCTGTAGGGTAGGTAGCTTGTACTTAGGGGTTTTGTGTTTACATACAGCATTGTATACTTTCTCAGGGTACAGGGGCTTGCGTTTTGGGTTGTTGAGGTTTTTTTTAAGCAGTGTCTTGTAAAGGTTCCAACTAGACTCCTTGTTGTCAGACTTTGTCCCTGTGTCAAGAGGGTGAAGCAAATGCCCTCCCTGAGCACATTACAGTTTTGATCCCTTTGTCCAGATCCGGGGACTCACCTGAATGCAGTGCAACTCCCTCTTTCCATCAAAAAAAACAGGCTGAGGGGAAGGGAGATGGCATGCATTTCTGAGATGAGCTCAGGGTGTAGCTGGGGTGGACTAAGAAGAGGTTCCAAATGTCACAGATTGGGACAGATGTGCATGCGGTGGCCTACTGATTTTAACATGTATGTTAGTTACAGAGACAGGCTAAAGCGAAGTTCCCTTTCATTCAGAAAGACTGTTAGTCGTACTATCAGGTACTGTATTACCACTGAATACTCCTTGAAAAAGAGATGGAGGCCAAACCCCATGAAGGCCTGTTCTCTCCTCTGCTGGAGAGGAACTCAGAAGGAGAATTCTAATAAAATCAAGAGGAGAAAATGCACTCTGTCAAAAACAAAGAAGAAAAATGTCAATGTTTAATGCAGCGGCAGGCCTAAAGGTAGCCAACCTCAAATCTCAATTCTTTTAGAAATAGTGGTTTCTTAGAAAATAAAAATAAGATTAAAAAACACAAACAGCTTTGCCGTTTAGGATCCAGATCCTGGAAGCCAGGTATATGGCTATGCATGGAAGGACTCAACTGAGAACATGGCAGTGAGACATTTTCCACTTTTCAGGACTTATTTACAAAATTAGTAAAGCATTCAACCACAAAATAAAAAGCCTAGATTCTATTCCCTGTTCAGCTAGAATGAAATCGGAGCTTCATCTCCCAGTGGACACATTGATTTACTTGTTTTCTGGCCCCTGAAACTTTGTATTTATCAACACATGCTGCCACAGTCTCATCGCATAGAAACGAAACTAGTTTCTATCTTGATGCTCTAACAGTAGCCTTAAGATGTGGATTGACGACTCCATATTCTGAGGAGGGGCAAGAATCTACATCACCTACATCTATTTGATAAGATACTGGGCATATTCATCCTCAGTATTTTAAAAAGAAAATAATTTGCCTTTAGTAAAGCCTGTGTACTAGACATGTTTAAAGCACACCTACTTTATCAGGCTTGAGGGGATCTAAAGCGCTGCTGCTGCTGCAGAGCAAACTTGATGGTGAAACTGTCTGATGTAAACAAAGAAGTGCCCAGCTGTAAATGTTTCTAGAGATGGCCATCTGTTAATTTTGCACCTGGGCTTTTAAAATGCAGACTTAAGAAGCATAAGCCTTTCTTGAAGCTGGTGCAGATTTGTCCTTTTACTCAACTGTTCCTAGTCTTGCACCTCAGATATTTGTCAAAGACAAACATAGATTGAACAGACAGGTCAATGCTTTGTTTGACCAATGCAAGATCATTTTACACTACTCCAGTTTTGCCAATGGAGCAGTAAAAAGGCAGATTTTTCTGGGCTATGTGCATTCTGATTCAAAAGCTTACTGGAATTGTATATAAAATCCAATGAGAATTGTTTCAAATATGCAGAAATAAACAGAGTTAAAATGCTTTAGAAAATTCTACTGTTTCTTTGGGAATAATCTGCATAGAAAGAAGGAATTAAAATCTGAAAAAAAGCATTCATCATGGAATTATTAGCCAACTAAGTCAGACTACAGGCAGTGGTGAGAAGAGCTGGGTAGTCACTGGTAGTCGTTTACTAATAGTCATTTATTTTTCTCAGTTTCATGACAACTAAGATAATGAAAAAGAAATGATTCTCAGTCTTTGAACATTCAGATTCTGTTGGAAAGATGTTTTTATTTGAAAAGTAACAGCACAAGCATCTATTAGTAGCATAACAAATCATACATGTGAATTTGAAGAAGAGTTGAAGACCTAATGAGGGGAAATTATAATGAATATTACAAATTTTATTTCAAATGTAGCTCCAACTTTGATGAAAATTGAGACCAAGTTTGAATTAAGAACTTGACCCTTCTAGTACATATCCTGTCACTGACAAGCTAGTTGACTTCTAAGCCCTTAGCCACCTGGAAAAGGGAACTTTCATGAGGAAGTTGCATGACTACATGAAATTCTTAAATACTGTAAGGTTCCTGCATAGAAAACCTCTGTAAATGAAAAATAATTTAATTTTTTTTTTTAATGACAGTCCCCTTTCTACCTTTCCTTTGCCCAGAAGAAAGAGAGAGGTAACGAACCTTTCCATAGATCTAATATTATCAGTCTCCCTTTAGAGTATCCAGTTCTTGCCAGCCGAAGATTTCAGTGGTCTCACTGTCAAGACCAGAGTCTGTAGTAAGTAAAAGAGAAACAAGTGGTTGTTTAATTATTATAATAAGTTATTATAATAATTAAAGAGGACCTCAAAGTCATGTGAAGCAGACTGTCTTGCCCCCAGACTGCTTGGTTCTATCTGTCTGTACAGCAGCTTTGCCAAAGTTTAGACCAGTGTGACATTCAGCATGATACCAATCTTCGAAGTGCCAACCTTGCAGTAGAATTGAGACTCTGAAGTATGGTAGGGCCTAAATCCAGTAACAGGCCTAGTGTTAGATAATTTGACACCTGAATGTCAAGTATTTGGCATCTTCAGTAGAATCTACATCTTTCTACATAAGCAGCTCTTCACAGGAACATAAAATCAGGACTATAAGAGGGCATGGCAATATGGACAGCTTTTGTCCAGCTACCTAGAAATTCAAAACTCTGGTTTGTCCTATCTGGCCTTTAATGAAGTAGTGTGGCTGGTTTTCTACTTGACATTAGCCACATGTTGTGTCTGTAGGCAGTATGAGAAATGTAGAAATAGAGTGTCTCAATTAGGTCCTTGATGCACTGTTCTGAGGGGTCTTTGGAGCTCAAACTCCCCTCTCTCCCCCACACACTATGTTTTGAAGCTTGCTCAAAAGCCTGAATACAGGCAAATTTTAGCTTGAGCACAGGAGGCTAAAAAGTGGAGGTAGTCATAGCGACAGAATATGAGAAGAATTAAACTAAGATTTCTTGGCAGGTTAAGGCTGCATAGATAATGTCTGACACTATCTTCCTACCTCTTTTCTTGAGCCCTTGTTCTTGTGTGGCCAGACAATGAATTTTGGGGAGTTGATTTTGTTTAAAACGTAGGGTTTTGTCAGGTTAGCTTTTGACTGGCCGTTGAAAAATTCAGATGGCAAGAATCCCAAGGATGCACTTCTTTTCACTGTAATGACTAACAAAAGAGTATAACACTTCTCTGTATGGTGTGCACAGTCTCTGGACAGAAAGATCTTTTTATTGCATCAAACTTTTTTTTTTTCTGAAAACTGATTTTGAGGTAACAGACCTAGGAAAATGAAAGGATCAGTTTTGACATCTGAAGGTAAATTGTTAAAATACCAATATATGGAACACTACGCAGCTAATTAACTTTTACAGCCAATATATAGCCAATTAACTTTTTCACATTTACCATATGTTTATCTTCCTGCAGGGAGTATCTCCAGGAGGAAATCATAATGGGAAATAGTTCTGCCTTTTATATGGGAATAAGATCTGTTGATGATAGCTACAAATTCTTACATAGCTCATGGTAGGTTCAAAAGAGGGTGCTGTTGAAATCTGAGAAGTGAAATGTAGGAAGTCAGCAATTAATTTCACGGTTTCACAATGTTCATTTCTGTAAGTGGTTAACTATAAATGGTCCTTTGTCTTTTTTTCCTGACAACAACCCAAAGCATTCAGTATCAGCAGTACTCAGAAAAGAACAGGATATCAATTCAGACAAGACACTAGCTGAATAAATTATTGTCACACAGTGGTACAGTGTGTCTCCAAGCTCCCTGACTGCTCCTCTTGGGAATAACCATATATTACTCTCTATAATACAGTAACTATACAGTCCTAGGTCAAGTCTCAGCCTGTGTTGTTCCAGTGAAAGCCTTTGCTCAAGCTTTTATGTGAGGATTTGTCCACTCGGATCTTGGTAAACAAATTGTGGTAAATTTTTCAGTTCTGCACGATAGTGGTAGTACAGGCTGGTGCTCCTGCAGTCTTCCTCTCTTCACTCTCACCAGAGAGAAACACTGCAATCATCTTGCAAACATCTGAAACTATTAAATGTGGATAAACTTGGCTGGAATTTCAAAATGCTGTCCTGAAATTGTAAAACTAAAATACATAAATAAATACATTGACCAACTCCAAAGTCTGTGATTGCTTTTGAACTGTTCACCATGCAGTCCTGGCCTCTCTCCAAAAGAACTGTTAGAGCACACTGAAGTCTCTTTTTTGCACCTGCAGTTGCAAAAGATGACCCTCCAATGGCAATCGTAGGGACCAAGGCCAATGAATGTGCCTAACTCTTGCCCAGACATGTAATTGGAATATTCTGGACTCCTGGGTCTCACAGCGGGATTGTAGCCTACATGGCTGGGTCACCAGTGTGACTGTGCTTGGGTAAGGGAAAAGCGCTGTTGTCATTTGTAAGCTGAAGGAGCCCTCACTCCTCTAACAGTAATAGTGGAAGGAGAGATAGTTGCTTGGGTGTTCAGGCAGTTAAGTTCTCAGAGCAGAGGAAATGGAATGAAAGGAACTAATGAGGAGGAATTAACTACTGCTGTGGAGAATCGGTTGTTGTTTATCACTGTCCAGAGTTGAATAGTCAGTCCATAATTACATAAGACTTGCCAGAACAGGTACAGCAGTGGTTGCACACTGGGCTGATTTTATTATATTTTTTCAATTTATTTCAATACAATTGCTTATACATTTATTTGATTAACAATGAAGATGTCCCTGCTCCTTGCAGGGGAGCTGGACTAGATGACCTTTAAAGATCCCTTCCAACCCTAACCATTCTGTGATTCTATGATTTATCCTGGTGTACCAGTGGCAGAATAGTTATTGCGAGAGCTGAGGAGAAGAATATAAAGGATTATCTTAGTTATGTCTGGCTTAATCTTTGATCCTAGTATTGAACTGTGTTATTAAAAATGTTATTTAAAGCATCTAACATGTTTTTAACATATGTATGTAAATAACTATTAAGAGACTAATTTTACAGTTATCTGTATTTTAAATATGTGAAAGAAAATATTCTTATTTCAACATTGATCTGAAAATGAAAGTAGAAGATCTAACAAAAATAAGATAGGAAAAAAATTATTTACTACTAAATATTTTCCCCAAATAGCTGTGGGAAATACACTTGTGGGTCAAACTACCACACCTCCTCCCTTTTCTTTTTGAAACATAAAAACTCTGTCAATCTGACTAATTTAAAACACTGTCTTTTGTCCTATGAAAATACTAGTTTCATTTTCAAGTTATTGAGCCCTTTCTGGTTTTAATGGAGATAAATATCCAAAAGAAAGAATATATTTAAAAGTCTAATTTAAAAATATCAAAGAGAAATGAACTTTCATTTTGAAGACAGAACAACTCATTCTCAAAATATATCTTTTAATATTTTTATTTAAACTGTTCACTAGATTTGCAAATTATTTTGATTACTCCAAAATATCCCTTCTTGCTGAATTTAGTATGTTTTGAAAAAAATGTCAGCTAGCACTGAAAATGATCATACATCCACACTATAATCCACTAGTTAAGCAAAGTTCTTTTTAATTAATTTCTACCTCTGTAACTGAGAATCTTATCTTCATATTTCATTTTCAAAAAATAAATTCTCAGTCCCATGTGTTTAAATTTTAATGCCTTGAAACACTTGGTGATAGAAGAGCATATATCTTTATCACCTAGGAGGTACTCCAAGCACACTGTTGGTTAAGATTAAAATTCAAAATTGTTTTGATAAACTGGATAAATAATCTGGAAAAAGATCCTCAATCCAGACAGGATGCATTTCTCCAAACACTCTGCAAAGTTCTGCACTACTTTACAAAGATAAGAATGATAGGCTTGGAAGAATTATGCAAAAAAAAAAAAAAAGGATAAGGATCAAAGCAAAACAACAGTGTTTAATGTAATGCAAAAACTGTAATTATAATTATTATCAGGCTATATGAATAGGAACACTGTCTCAAAGGCACAGGATGTACCTCTTTCTGCTTTGTTTGGTAGAGTTCCTTCTTGTATGGTCTTGACTGAAATGCTTTCACCTGCAATTCAGAGTAAGATAAACACCAGGTAGAGAGTGTCCAGGAGGTTGAAGTTGTAATACTTCTGTAATGAAATGCTCCTGTAATGCAATAAAAACATGGTAAGGTACAATTGTCAATGCTGGATGTGAAGAAAAACATTCGCCATGTTTGTTGTACACAGACTATGTGGGGTTTAATTTCAGGAAGGAAAGATTTATTTTCTGTATTATGAAGATATGCCAATTTAAATACTGAAGAGACTAAAGAGTGTCCATTCTGGAAATTTCAAAGGACATATGTTGGTCAGGAATTATAGGTAGAGTTTATAGAAACTGCAATCTATTTTAATGATAATCAAGAACAAAAACTGAAATATTTCTGGTTATTTGTAACCAAATTTATTGCTACACTTTTCTTCTGTGAATATCTTTTCTAAGGCAGCACATTAATCACATTAACAAAAAGCAGGCATTTGAAACTGCCTTGAGACACACTGGGAATAATTTTTGACATTTAAGTATGTGCTTACCCTTTTATTCCATAACATTTACAATAAACTTATGGTTTTGTCCTCAAGTTCTCTACCTACAGTCACATAAAAGGCAACACATTTATTAATTATGCATTTGTTATATGTATTTGTTAATTAATCTTCGAAATGAAATGGTAAAGAAATAATGTCTGCAATAAGGATGTTTGCAAATTAGAATTACAACCGTCAGAGAACAACTGTCTATACGACAGTCAAGAGCATTATTTTTTTTCAGTTTTCTAAGTTGATTTTAATGTCTGTGTTAGAATAAAACCTATTCAACTGTCAAAAGTGCTTGTAAGAGAACTGAATTAGTCTTTTGTCCTCAATTTTCTGAAATGAACTGAATGAGCACTCAGCAGTCATGGATGTTAAGGCCCAGACAGCAACTACAATGCTTGACTTCCAAGTTCAGGAGTTGACTGCTGTTCACATGTCAAATAACTTTGTGCAAACCCTTATTTAATTCTTCGTACATTTTGTCATGAAGGGATTAAACTCTCTTGCAGTCCTCTGTTGTGGCAATTTATTTGGCTCAAAGGTTCTTGATGTCTATTGTCTCAAATAGCAATGCAAGACTTTGCACTAATAAAGCAAAATTAAATGAAAGAAAAATTATATTTTTCTACTTTTTTATGCAAAAAAAAATATTTTACAGAAGACAGGAATATAACTGCAGATGACCAGTCATTTTGTTTTGACTGGTGTAATCTTTAGTCTTTCAGCACAAAGTCATCTGCTCTGTAGAATGTGGAACAAGTGAAGATTCATTTTAATTATGTATGTAGCAAGTGTCCACATCCATACAGTCAAAATGTCGTTAATAGAGACTTAGCTTCATTAAATAATTATTCCTGTTTACTTGTAGGTGCTGTACAACCTGGGACATTCAGTTGCATCAACAGCTTTTGTTCTGGAAGCCTTATTCCCGCTTTTATTTCAAACCAACTAATGATGAAGTACCTTAAATGTTGGCAACCTTTCTCACTACGTTGCTTTAGCAACAATTGAGGAAAACTTATCACTGAATAAATGTTTGTTATTAATAATAATCAAACACACCAGCAAAATGCATCTTTTTCTTTTCTGTTGTGTGGAAGATACACACAACACATGTACAACTTTATTTGAGAAAGCAAATGGCTAACTTGATTTTGGAATGAAATTAAATAGAATCCCTAAAGGCCATAGAGTAATCCTACTGCTAGATTTCTTTCTTGATACATGAAGCTGAAATACGCATCTATCACGGTCTGCATTTTTCTCTTCAGCACTTGGCTTGACAAAACGAAGAGATTTTTACTTGTTGTTGTACATCCTGTTTTCTTCAACCCCCAACATTATAAACTTTGAAGACTCTGAGTACTGCCACTCTTCTTTACATTTATTTCTCTAATTCTTCCATCAACATGTCACACTCTTTATATGACTTCTGCTTACAATACTTCTCAAAAACAAATATCTTGATTTTATATTACCTCCTGTTGACTCATTCATCACTACAGATGTGACTGTAGAGAGGAGTCATTGAAAAAGGTAGAGGTACATAGTTTTTTTGCACCCAGATTTTGCTATTTTTTGTTTTACTGGGGAAAGTTATTGTTTTAAATCCATGCATATTATATTTGTCAATTTAAATTAAAAACTAACGAGCAACTAATGTTGTATGTCTAATCCTTTTTTATCTTGATTTTCTCTCTTTTAAATTCTTTTAAATTCATTCTTACATATTAGCTTGATCACTATTTATATTCTATGACTTTATAACAGTTTACTAGTTAGAGATTTTATAAATCAGAATTATATTTTCATATTTAATTTATTTTGCTGTAATTTAAATGTGGTTATTTATAAGTGTGCTACTATTAAAACTGAGGTGCAATTAGTACAAATGATTTTATACCAAAGATTATGCAGCATTCTTTTTTTTCATGTAAAAAGGGCATGTCAATGTTGTTTATTTTTACAATAGGTAGTGCACCACAAGAGCTAAAAATCTTTGCATTTTACTTCTTCTCAGTTCTCTTGTCTTCTAAACTCTCCTCCTCCCAATTTTACTTTATTTTTCTTATTCATTTTTTAATTAGTTGTGTTTCAACAATAATTAACTGTTGTAAGGGTCTTTATTTTATGAATATGAGCGGAAGATGTGGAGGGAGGAGTATTATTCTCACTTGACTATAAACATCCAAAATGTTATTTAAGTCTGTCATCATCGATTTTTATTGATAACAGAGAGAAAGAGAGCTCCAAAGAACAATTTAGCTCATCCTAACACAGATACCTAAGGCAAGCTAGATTAATCTGAAGGTGCCTGCTTCTTTCCATCAACACCTAATCAACACCAAAAATAATTTAGGATGGCTACTTCCAACTTAAAGATCTAACTTTCAGGTTATAAAAGAGGCAAATGTTGCCTTTAGAATTATTCAGCCCTACTGAACTGATTAATTGCATGCTGCTGAGGGTAATATGCAACCACGTAAGAACCACTCCCTTTCACAAGCATTCTATAACGTATATGCTCCCAGTACTTTAGCTAGACCATTGCTTTCATAATTTATTTAGACAAGCCACCCAGTTACTTTTTAGACTGATTCCTACAGCTTCCCTTTCTTGCCCCATAAATGCAGTCTTTTTTTTTTCTACCAGACTATTACATCTGAAATAACTTTCGATATATAGCATCCTCCTCTTAGCATCCCTCAATTAAAATGCAATCTGTCTTCATATCCCATTTGAAAAGGGCATTCTCTCTGCAATAATCTTAAACTGGTGTCTATCAGCTACCCGAAGAATTTTGGAATTTTCCCATCATAACTGAACTATTAAAAGATGTCAATTAGCACTAAGTTAACTATATTTTAAATACATATTATTTTAACTACTTCCTGTTATGATATCAAGAACTACATTTTAAAGATAATGGTGCTTTAGTGTTACTTCTGTAGAACATTTCTGTAGCTATTCCTTTAAGTAAAATGGACACCAACCAAATGAAAATATTTATGTGCAAGCAAGACCTCACAGAAATATATTATATATGACTAGGAAAGGAAAAATGAGCAGGGCTCGGAAGAATAACAGCAACAAGAGATATCACTATCAGAAATAAAATTAAACGCAGACAGGAACATCAAACAAGAATGTTGTATTATAAATAACTATGTCCCTAACTGAAACCATAAATCAGACTTTACTTATCTTTAATCTCTCTCTTGAGCATTGTAGATGTAGCTTCAGCTGCCTAACTACAGCCCTGACTGGCATTTGATCCCTGGGACAGACCAGTCAGCCTTGAAGTAGTGCATTCCACCTCACATTAATCCATGTTCTGGACTAGATCTAGGCTTCATTTCTACTCTAAGCCATATCTCTTCCCAGGCTGCTTTCAAATTACTTCCCTGGTTCACCTCAAGGAAAATTTTGAGAATATGCATTCTGCACAATTCCTTGGCAATTGTCATGCAGCCAGCGTAATGCAGCCTGGCACCGGCCCATTAAGGCTCCAGTCCTGCCTCCAAGGTCTGCCTCTGCCTGCATTTCATCTTCAGCTCCCACTTCAGCCCAACCGTCTCTGCCAGTTCCATGAGCCTTGAAGGTCATCTGGTCAATAAAAAGATCAAAAGCAAATATTTTAAGACTGGTAAAAATCAAGAAGTAAATGTACAAAAAGGCAGTGGAAGAAAGCAATACGATTATACTACTGGAAATAACTGACACAACTTTTGCAAAAGAAGGGATATAATGTCAGCTATAGCTAATAAATATATGACTGCCTTTATGACTTACAGATTTTTTATGTATAACATTTCTAAGTTAAAGACTTTCCTATCCACCTGCAAAAGAAAACAAGTAAACAACTTTATTTCATTTTTTTTTAATCTCTCACTTTGATTAATCCTCTTTTTTTTTTTTTTTTTGCCTAGAAAATTGCAATATTGGTCAAAAACACCTGTTCAGAATGCTCTTGCAAAGATCACTCTCCTTGTGCTCAGCTTGATCGTATTGCCTGCTCCTCTAAGTCCCTTATCTGACTTCCCAGTCTTAGCTCAACTGTAAGCTATTTGTCTTTAAAAGGTTTACATATGTACACTTAACTGCATTTTGTGGGGTTTTTTTTAATACCTACCCATCAATACATTCAAGTGATTCAAAATAAACTTTTAAAGATATTTCTATTTGTTCATTTCTAAACATCACTGACCTTTCAAACGGCTTACAACAGTTAATTATTGTTGAAACACAACCAATTCAAAAATGAATAAGAAAAACAAAGTAAAATTGGGAGGAGGAGAGTTTAGAAGACAAGAGAGCTGAGAAGAAGTAAAATGCAAAGATTTGCTTCGAAGTGGGATATTATCCCTCACCAAGTACATTTCTACTTTCAACTCTTCCAAAGCTGGTTGCACAATGAAGCACAGAGGAGCAGAACTGTCAACAAAGAGCTTTAACAGGACTCAGAAGAGGCAGTTTCTAGTTCCTCCATGAACCAGATAAAAGGAGTAGAACTTGGAAAAAAAAGGTAAGTCGTCTGTGAAAGTGGGAAGCAGGGAGCAGGAAATAACTTATTTTGAGGGAATATTAAAAAGTAGAAATGTTTGTAAAGTATTTAATACAAATGAAAGTACAAGTATTGGGTTCATTAGGAAAAAGCTTTTATCCGCTCTCTCCTAATGTGAACAATATCTTTTTTTACTTAATTATTTTTTTTAACTTATTATTATTATTGTTGTTGTTTTCAGTCATTTTTTACAAAAGACTATGAAGGCATCAGCAGGAAAGGGTTCTCAATACATCAGTCAGCTAGACAATGATTAAGAGCTGCTATGTCCTTGAAGACAGCTTCATAAGGTGAAGGAGTTTTAACAGTGTTAGAGAGCACTGCTCTTACTAATCTATGCCTTGGTTTGGTAAAATATGCATACTATATGCATCTGGATTTTTTTTTTTCACTTTCTTTCAGATATTTCACTTTGTAGTAAGGCTTGATTATGTTCTTCAGATACAAAGAAAATCGTGTGATCCTGAGAAGTCTTCCTTCCACCAGTGTAGGTTAAAATGATGTGCACATTTTCAAATCCAGATAGGCTTTTGTACCAGTCTGGCTGTGATGTTTCAATGTTGTGCATTAGTCTGCAGGTTGGGTGTCAGCCAGAGAGTTTAAATACATGAAAAAGTTCCCACAGGGTAAGAAGTTAGTGAAAGAAGGATAAGCTAGCTCAAATTACTCTACCACAAGCTAAAAGCTTGGCTACAGGCAGCTGCCGCAAATCAGTTGAGGTGTGTGAAGCTGTTACACCACAATGACTTGTTCATTTGTATAAGCCCTTGACTGCACTTTGAAATCTTCTTCATTTTGATATAGTAAGAATCTTATGTTGTAAATGCATAGTTAATAGACTATTTCTCTGCTTACTTTTTACTCTTCAGTTTCCTCTAGCTGAACTGCATTAAACTACTGCATTTAAAAAAATAAAAAACACTGACATGACTGAGTTATGTTCATTTCACTTAAAGTCTTAAATGATTTATATTATTTATTTTGTTTAGTGTAGATTACTATTGTGAATATAGAATGATACATAGTAGTGATATAACATTAATTATTAACAATGAGTCAGGTTAGGAGAAGTTAATTTAATACTCTTTAGATTGTACACAACTGGCATTTTCAATTTATTCTTTCCTTAGTACACAACCCAGTAATGTTCCATGCACAAGTTGTATGTAGGAGGTCACTGGTGGAAGAGTGAATTATTCCTTAACTCCAAGCTTGCTGCCTGAACAGAGTTTAGATCTTTAGGATGTGCCTTCCTCACACAGCTGTGACCCTGTTTACTCAGTGACTGCAGAGTCACTTGTGCCTTTTGTGCTGCCTGGCTGTGTTAGACTTCATGTGAGCATGCTTTGTGCCTGCCAGTTTTACCTTGCCAGAGACTCAGGAGTAGTTTAGGCTCCTACACTTGCACCGCTGGACTGCATCATAGCTCAGGCAAGCCCATTTTCCTCAAGTGCGGCATATTCATTTGTTTTAAATGCTCCAGACACAGTTAGCATTTTGAAAGGGAAGACTGGACTCCCCAGTAAAATATGGTCCTACAGTCTATATGTACGAGTCTGCACATACAGTCTGCGCTGCTCCCACTTCTGCTTCCATTAGAAGTATTTGCAATAATGCAGGACTGTGATGCGACTCACCAGAATGGTGTCTTAGCGTGAAACTAATGGTGTTGGTTGCATGCCTTGGGGAAGGGGTGAGGGTCTTCAGGTATGCTTGGGACTGCAAGATGTCCTTGGATTGTGCTGGAGGATGTGGAGAGTGGAGGAAATCAATCCTGGTATAGTCTTATCCTTCTGCTTTTGAGAATTGACTATATCACTCATTCAGCTTGGGTTTAATCTTGCAAAAAGCTAGCTGGGACAGGTGAATAGTGAGCTAGTGCGGGAGTTGCAATCATGTGGCGTGATAATCAGGGGCCAGGGCTTGAGTGTTCTCCCTAGCCTTTTTTATTTTGCAATGCAGACAACCTGCAGCTCTTCTTTAGGACTTGGGTGAACATAGGTGCCCTGAATCATGGTATTAATGTAGTACCCATTTGTAAAAAGGTCTACAACCCTTCTAGGCCAACATAATGATTAGCTGATAGCTTTAGCATACACTTTCACACTACCACAGGGATTATTATCACTTGTCCCTCTGAGGGTGTAAGTGAGACATGGTTAACGGAACACTATGAATTCAGTGCAGCAAACTGCTGCTGTCATGAACAAAAAATAACCTACCCCAAGCAACAGCTGCCACAGTTTCTTTAAGATTTGGAAAAACTCTCCAATGTTTAAGTAAATATGCTTCAAGGAGCTCAAGATCCTGCTCTGCTGCCAGAGTTGGTCATTAAAACCACAAAGCCTATCTCTTCTCCTTCCTCTTTCTCTTCCTTCTTCTCCTCTATTTCTTTTTCTTTCTCTTCCAGAAACTGTGAGGTTTCTGGAAGACACTATTAGCCACTCAGTTACTTTGTCAAACCCTAAGAGATTTTCTCCAACCTGCCACACCTGCAAAGAGGCTGGAGGAAGCTGTTTTGTCTGCCTTCAGCCAGAGTAAGTTATCGTCAAAATTTGACTGGCATTGTCCTTGTCTAGTAAATACAGCACTGACAGCCTATGGTGCATCACACTGCGCTCCCTTCTTCCCCTGTAAAACAGATGGCTTTTAAACACCAAATGAACACATAACCTTTCAAAGGCAGATTCCCTTCACAACACAGTGTATGTTGCCCTCATCACCCCCTCTGATATCACTTCACTGAGAGACATATATATAATATAGTTAAATTGCAGTAAAAAAAAAAAAATACTTCAAAATTTTTGTTATGGGTATGGGTTACACCCATAAATTCAGCGGACTCTGGGATCTCTCAGGAGAGACTGAGGTCAGCTGTAGTGTGCAGCGTTAGGAAGGATGAATCACTCCCATCCTTCCATTTATCAAGGCTGATATCCATGACAGGCCTAAGGAGAACCAACAGTCGTAGAAGAATATTTAGCTTCTGAATTAAAATAACATTTTAAATGTTTGCTATCCATGCCTAAGCCTACCCAAAACTGCCTTTCCCCTGCTCTGTCTTTTGTCAAATACCGATGAAGCACCAGCCCAGGTCTGTAGCACCAGTCCGGGTTTGTTTTCACAT
This sequence comes from Chlamydotis macqueenii, assembly GCF_036417535.1. Lineage (NCBI taxonomy): Eukaryota > Metazoa > Chordata > Aves > Otidiformes > Otididae > Chlamydotis > Chlamydotis macqueenii. Next base: position 161,836,752 of record NC_141556.1, read on the forward strand.
AATATCAGCATTACAAACATGCTTTCTGTTTAGACAGTTGAGACTTTTTCAGTTAATCTCAGAACTGCATGTCTGAATTATGTCTATAAATCTTAGAATTCAAAAATGAGGAAGCCTGGAGCTTAAATATTATAATGAAAGAAATTTTGGTTGGTCCTATCCAGTGCAAAGAGACCAAGTGGTCAAATTCTCAACTGCAGTTACACTCGATCTCGACCCAGGATAGAATTACAGGTACTGTTGAATGCAGCCTGAAATCTCTGTAAGCATTCAACTGCTGGGCAAGGGAACACCTTGTACCATTAAAACTGTGGAGTCATGCTATGTGTGAACCTTAAAAAAAATCCACAGAGCAGGAAATACATTTCAGACTTGAATCCTTGGATCTTGTTGAAAGACAGGCTATGTTGAATATGGTACAGTTGCAGGTGAATAAAGCAACAGATAAATCGTTAAAAGATTCTTTGTTTCTTTTAACTTCAGCTTCCCTAGTTTAGATTAGGGGAAGGTCCTTCTGGGGGAAACAGGTCAAGAGTCATCAGATTAAAACAGGTCAAGAGTCATCAGATTAAAAAGATACTATAGGCAAACATGGCATAATTATTATGTTACCAGTCACAGAGTAACCCTCCCTCAAAGGAGAATACATTGCAGTATTCATTTACAAGATCTTTTAAGTCTTGTATGACAAATGTCATTTTGATTTGGTCTGGTATCCTGTTTTGTTTTGAGATGATACTTCTTTGCAGCTTAATTTTATAAATGTAGCAAGTTAGAGAATGATGTTCTGGATCCCCATAGTGAATTATTCATTACATTTCAAATATTAAGTTGCCATCAAATGCTTTCTGATCTGCATTACATAAAGTCATGCTTAATCTCTAATGTCTGGACTGCCTGTGTAATGAAGAACCTCTCAGACAGTGTTCAATCAAAATACACTTGAGAGAAAGCAGACACAGTATTTTGATAAGCATCGTGAGTACCCCATGGTTTTGTTTTCTTTGGGTTTTTGCTTCCTAAGCAGGAAGAATCCTCAGAGATGACCACATCTCTTCTTCTTAGAAGTGCCTGCTTAGGCACAAAAGTTTTGATTTTTAAAGTTATTATAATTACATTATTTTGTGACTTTCTAGGGCTACTGTTACTGGTAAAGCTGTTAACATACAGATCTCTGATTTCTGAGACAAAGACCAGACTCTCACTATTCTATGTAAGAAATGTGATGCTGTGTTCAAAAAATAAAAAAAACCCCAAAACTCTGTAACATGGCCTTAGCTTGCAGTCAGAAAGATGCACTCTTTTCCACTTTCCCTGTTCTTTTAGAAAATGAAAATACAAAACCCCAGAATGCATATGAATGGAAGTATGACTTGCAAAAAGTTGAAAATATGCTGAAATGAATAGAATCATAGAATCATAGAATCATAGAATGGTTAGGGTTGGAAGGGACCTTCAAAGGTCATCTAGTCCAACCCCCCTGCAAGGAGCAGGGACATCCCTGACTAGATCAGGTTGCTCAGAGCCTCATCCAGCCTGGCCTTGAACATTTCCAGGGATGGGGCCTCCACCACCTTTCTGGGCAACCTGTTCCAGTGTTCTATAACTTGCATCGTAAAAAATCTTTTCCTAATTTCTAATCTAAATCTACCCCCCTCTATTTTAAAACCATTACCTCTCATCCTATTGCAACAGGCCCTACTGAACAGTCTCTCCCCATCTTTCTTGTAGGCCCCCTTGAGGTACTGGAAGACTGCTATCAGGTCTCCCCGGGGCCTCCTCTTCTGCAGGCTGAACAGCCCCAACTCTCTCAGCCTGTCCTCATAAGAGAGGTGCTCCAGCCCTTTTGTCATCTTCGTGGCCCTCCTCTGGACCCTCTCCGAACTGGTCCATGTCCTTCTTGTGTTGGGGGCTCCAGAACTGGACACAGTACTCCAGGTGGGGTCTCACCAGTGCAGAGTAGAGGGGCAGAATCACCTCCCTCGACCTGCTGGCCACGCTTCTCTTGATGCAGCCCAGGATGCGGTTGGCCTTCTGGGCCGCAAGGGCTCATTGCCTGCTCATGTTAAGCTTCTCATCCACCAGCACTCCCAAGTCCTTCTCCTCAGGGCTGCTCTCAATCCATTCCCCGCCCAGCCTGTATTTGTGCCTGGGATTGCCATGACCCAGGTAAAGGACCTTGCACTTGGCCTGGTTGAACTTCATGAGGTTGGCACGGGCCCACCTCTCCAGCCTGTCAAGGTCCCTCTGGATGGCATCCCTCCCTTCCAGCTTGTTGACGGCACCACACAACTTGGTGTCATCGGCAAACTTGCTGAGGGTGCACTCTATCCCACTGTCTGTGTTGCCGACAAAGATGTTGAACAGGGCCGGGCCCAGCACGGAGCCCTGAGGGATGCCACTCGTGACCGGTCTCCACATGGACATTGAGCCATTGACCACCACTCTCTGAGTGCGGCCATCCAGCCAACTCCTTATCCACCGAGTGGTCCGTCCATCAAACCCATGTCTCTCTAGTTTAGAGAGAAGGATGTCGTGCGGGACAGTGTCAAAAGCTTTGCACAAGTCCAGGTAGATGATGTCAGTTGCTTGTCCCTTGTCCACCGATGCCGTCACCCCTTCATAGAAAGCCACCAAATTGGTCAGGCACGATCTGCCCTTAGTGAAGCCATGTTGGCTGTCACCAACCACCTCCTTGCTCTCCATGTGCCTTAGCATGGTTTCCAGGAGAATATGCTCTATGACCTTGCCAGGCACAGAGGTGAGGCTGACCGGCTTGTAGTTACCTGGGTCTTCCTTATTCCCCTTTTTAAAAATTGGGGTTATGTTCCCTCTCTTCCAGTCATTGGGGACCTCACCAGACCGCCACGACTTCTCAAATATGATAGCCAGTGGCTTGGCAACTTCATCCACCAGTTCCCTCAGGACCCGCGGATGGATCTCATCAGGTCCCATGGACTTGTGCACCTTTAGGTTCCTCAGATAATCCCGAACCTTCTCTTCGAGTACAATGGGCAGTTCTTCATTTTCGCAGTCCCTGCTTGCACCTTCTACAGCTTGGGTGGTGGAACAGGAACTCTTGTCGGTGAAGACTGAGGCAAAAAAGTCATTGAGAACCTCAGCCTTCTCCATGTCCTGGGTAACCAGGACACCAGTTCCCTTTCGGAGGGGGCCTACATTTTCCCTGGACTTTCTTTTGTCCCCTACGTACCTATAAAAGCTCTTTTTGTTGTATTTTATATCCCTGGCCAGATTCAGTTCTGCCAGGGCTTTGGCCTTCCTTACCTTATCCCTGGCCACTCGCACAGCCTCTTTGTAGTCCTCCCAGGCTACCTGCCCCCACTTCCACCCTCTATAGGCTTCCTTTTTCACTTTCAGTTGGTCCAGGAGCTCCTTGCTCATCCACGCCGGCCTCCTGGCCTTTTTGCCCAACTTGTTTTTCATCGGGATGCACCTCTGCTGAGCTTGGAGGAGGTGCTCCTTGAATATAGACCAACTTTCCTGGGCCCCTCTTCCCTCCAGGGCCGCCTCCCATGGCACTTGGTCCATCAGGTCCCTGAAGAGGCCGAAGTCCGCCTTCCTGAAGTCTAGGGCAGAGAATAAGAAAGTAAAGTAAAATGTTTAAGAAGTCTAAGTGAGATGGTGGCAATGTTTTTTTTTTTATTTTTATACATTAACCTAATTTATTGTTTGATCCTTTAGGAACCACACTGTGTTACAGTTGTTTGGTTGGGTTTTTTTTTTATTTTAACATCCGAATGACCTAATATCTATTTTAGTATTTCAGTTTCAGAGGCACAAATTGTGGAAGATAAAATTTGGATCATTCAGATATATCTGATTTTTTTTTGTTGTTTTTTTTTTTGTTTTGTTTTGTTTTCCTTCTTTGTCCTTGGAGGTCTGAGAGAGAACTTGCACTCAGAAGGAACTCTGTGCTTCATGGTGTGCCTTTAGCTGTTTCCATGGCAGGTTTCACATCCTTAAGCCTTCAGAAACAAGGCTCTCCTCGTGATACGTTGTAATTCCCCGTCAGTCTTAATAGCTTTTAAGCTGTGATTCGGCGTTAAGTCACTAGGTGGCATGTGGCAATGAAGGAGAAGGAAGTCAGTACTGGGAAGTTCTGGTGAGCGCAGCTGGCACTGGGCGCCTTGGAATAAACGTGTTAGAGCTAATGTATTGCCATCTGCCTCTGTTTTATTCGCTTGTTGGACAACAGACCACAGTTGTCTATTGCTCAACATGCTTTTATTCATAAATGATAGTAAAATGTGCTCAAATAGTTCCTTTTGGTAACTTTATGAAAAATCATTCAGCGTGCCTTATTGCTGTAGAAATTGAGTCTTTTCCACCTCTCCCAAGCTGTGCCTACTAAAAGCAGAGACAGTCTGCTTCTTGGTAACAACATAACCGAAAGATACAGAAATAAAGGTATAAATTAGGGAGATGCTGGGGGCAGGGGGGAGGGAGGGAAGGAGATGCCAGCATTCTAGTGCATATATGGCCACATTGTTCTGCGAGTCTGCTATGATTCAAATAAGATATTGTTATTCCAAGCATTAAACTTACAAAACTTACCAGCTGTACATAAGTTTGAAAGGAAACGAGTGCACCAGCTAACACAGCTCTATATCATGGAAATCTGTGTAAAAGTGGTAGTTCTGCAGGTAGAAGCACAGGTAGGATCTCCCTATAGAAATAAGTTATAGGAACAGCAGTCAGGTACAAAAAAAACCCCTCACTTCTTTTCCACCTGTCACCCTTTAAAAGTTTCTACACATGTTCTAGGATAACAACCTTTGATTATACAAAGGTCACAGACAAAAATGTGGCTTTTTTTCAACTTTGCCTTAGTTTATTTAAAAGTGTCAGAGCTGTGGAAATATTTGACAAAATATGTGGGGAAGTTGTCGAGTAAAATTTTTGGTCATATATGCCATCCATTATCTTTAGAAAAAACCAGCTTTCTTATCTCTAAATTTTATGCGATACCTGTCTGCAGGTAGCCTATGGCAGTCAGTTGTTTAGCATTTTTGATATCCTGCCCTGTGAGCAGTGTTCCCTTCTCCTGCTACCCCTGAACACCCTTTCTTTGAAAAGGTTTACAGGCATGAGAATATCAAACGGTGTCTGGGTTGCACAACAGAGATACTTCTCCTGATTTTCGTTTCTACATTTGCTATCAAATCTAGTTGCAGATGTAGAATTTGCAAGGCTTTGAGGTACACAGGAGATGAGAATTTGGGGAAATTAAATTTGGCAGTACCAAATGCAGAGAAATTATGAATTCCCAAAACACAAGAGAAAATGCCTGTGATAGATGTATATAATGCTTTGTCTCACACAAAATGCCAAAACAATTACAAAAAACTAATCTCCTTTGTGGCCGTTTGAAATCTCAAGTCCTATGCAATGGTAGCAAAATCATGGGCCATTAGACAGCCCTGGAGGACCTTAGCACTGATACCATCCGTATGTGTTTCTGTACCTTAAGTCTCTGTTAGCAGTACTTCTAGATACATGGCACTGAAATGCACACGTTCTGACTTTATTACACACAAAGGAAATGAGCATCTGCACATTGAGGTGCATGTAAGTGCTCTGAACATGCAGCAAGAAAGGCCACAAGGATGTTTTAATCAAAAGAGACTCTTAACATGCAGCTCTGAACATGCAGCAAGAAAGGATGTTTTCATCAAAAGAGACTCTTAGTATGAGCTAAATCACTAAGGTAGACACAAGAAGAACACATGGGAAATACTGCATTTTTAAAATCTACATTCACTTGCATACTCAATTTGTGCATAAATGGCATACTTAATCTCAGAAAATGGCAGAGGTGACTCTTTTACCTTCTGCCTATGAAGCCCATCCCTCCTCTAGGATTCTCTCTGATTTTGGCTCAGCCGGGAACTCCTCAGTTAGCCAAGCTGACTTCCGGCTCTGTCTTCCTTTCTGCTTGCAAATGTAAGTGAACCATTCTTGTGCTTTCGGGATCCTGTTCTTGAGGACTAACCGACTCTCCAGGGCTCCTTTGCCCTTCAAGATATCCTCCAATTGCTACCACTGCCTACCAGTTAACTGAAGAAGTCACTCAGCTCACCCAAAGTCCAGCTTTTTAGTCAGCTACTTGGTTTCCTTATTCTTCCCAGGATCTTAAACTCCTCCATTTCATAGTGACCACAGCCACTAGGCTTCTAGTGACTACTACACATCGAGACAACTCTTCATCATTTGTGACAACCAAGGCCTATGATGGGACACTTTTTCTGCTGGTTTAAGAAGACATTATCCACCTTTCTTCTTGATTTGCTTAGATGATGTGAGATGCAACACTACAGTGTCTTGCCTTTTGGCTCTGCAGTGAGTTAACCTTGGTTGGCTGCCAGGTGCCCACCAAATGATTCTATCACTGCCCCTCTTCAGCAGGACAGGAAGAGAAAATAAGATGAGAAACTTATGGATCGAGATAAATACAGTTTAATAAAGAAAAGCAAAAGCTGGACAGTGAAGCAAAGAAAGGGAAGGGATTTATTCTCTACTTCCAACAGCAGGCGATGTCCAACCATTTCCTGGGAAGCAGGGCCTCGATACACATAGCAGTTGCTCAGGCTGCCTTAATAATGAACAGACAATGCCTTAATAGTGAATGCTTCTCCCTCCTTTCTCTTAGCTTTTATTGCTGAGCACAACTTCATTAGAATGGAATATCTTTTTGGTCAGTTTGGGTCAGCTGTCTTGGCTGTGTCCCCTCCCACCCTCATGCCCACCCCAGCCTACCGGCCTTTCGGGTGGGGCTGTTGGAGAGGCAGCCTTCATGCTATGTAGCGCTGCTCAGCAGAAGCCCAGCCATTGGTGTGTTACCAGCACCATTCTAGCTGCAAATACAGAGCACAGCACTATGAGTGCTAATATGGGGAAAGTTAACTCCCTCCCAGCCAGATCCAAAAGAGGCTCTACTCTGATGCTGAACCATAAGGTCTCAATAGGCTACTCGACAGCGGAGATCCATGCTCCATAGTTGCTCCTTTGTGTCTGGAGCAGTCCACACTGCACATGTTTTCCACCTATGTTCATTTAACAGTCTGTCCATGTCCATTTATTGCCACACTCCAGGTGATGGATCTATCCTGCCACATCTCCCTCTTATCCCAGTGGTATCAGAGATCAGTGACTGTGTACAAGCTTCTAATTTCTTTTATTTGCTTTATAGGCTACTGGTACTTGACATGAGTTCACAGCCACCTTGCCCTCTGAAGAGGAGTGTGAGACCCTTTTCCATCATGCCATCCCCATTAACATAGCCAAAACCCATCCCTCTTACAACGAAGTAAAAGTTCTTTATTTCTGGATAATTTAAATGCAGAGTCAAGAGGTCATTTAAGGTTAAGCAAAAGATTCATAAAACATAGTCCTGCTCTGCCTATGTTGAGACATAAATTACCCCTACATGACTTTTACTTTTACTTGGACTGTTTGTGTGTAGTTATTTATGCTCTTGTTTGATCTGATACATTTGTGTCTTCTGTTTCTAACCTTGATGAACTGCCCTGAGTTTTTATTCTATACTATGTCCCAGTTTTTGGAGATGGCTAAAATTAAATTTCTCTTTAATAAGGTGATCTGTCTTACCAGACATTGATTATCTACTTAAACTAGTATTTAATCACTTTTAATAGGACTGCAAAGTATCTTCATAATATAATGAGGAATAAGAATAAGAATTGTGAGGGGAGAGAAAAGGGAAAAAGAGAGATGTCTTTGGTTGTCATGGAAAACGTATCTACAATTAGCAATGTATTTTAGGATTCAAGTAAGTGAATTAGGATGTCTACATGTGATTAGCTGTCAAGATGGGGTTAAACCACGACAATAGACAATGAATCTCATTCAAGATGCCTATTTATCTCTATTAACTCTTAAGGGAGCATCGCAAACTAGTTCAATTGTAGTTGTCTAAAGTTAAGTGAGATGTATCCTACCCATGAGGACAAAATGTTCCACTACTGAAGAAAGCTTTCTTTGTTGGTCGAAACTCAGCAACAGGGCCAGCCTAAACAGAACCTGTTTCAAAATCACACAGGATGAGAAATATCTTTTCTAATTTTGGATGTCTAAGTCCAAGCTGGACACTTTTAGAATGAATTCACTTCACCTGGTTTTGACATTTGTGTTAGGATGAGTTGAATCATAGCTTGGACATGTGAACAGAGATTCATGCCATTATTGTCTTCCCTTATAAGAACACTGCGGCTTGTTGTGCATACGAGTGGTTGCTCGCAAATGGCTTATCTTCATGTCAGCAATAGTCCTGCTTATTTTCACTCCAGTTGTATGAGAATCAGTACCCTACAGTAATACCAAAGGGAGTATTTCTGCCATTATCCAGGGTGGTTCAGTAGAGACTGGATATGACTAAAGTACCTCTCGAGTGTATTTCCAAGTGTTTCCAGCATGCAACCACTTGAATTTGTACTTAATTCAATATAATATTTGCTGGTTTAGCTTAACTTTTACTCATCTCCATTGAGATATGCTCAGGTTTTATTCTACTTATTTCTTTTTTTCTGCTCGTAAATTCTTAAAAAGTGGCTTGTGGCTGAAGTGAAAAGAGAAGGTAGTCCAGAAAGATTTTAAAGTCTTTTTAAAGTTTGTTAAAAATATACTATAAAACACTTAATATTTAGAAATAATGTGATTGTCTGTAATACAAATGTTAACATGTGAATTTACAAATTGGCCAGACTGCTACTTTTCATATGGTCAATGTCACAGCTCCTTTTTTGGCTTAGGGATATATCTGATAAAATAGCCAAGAAAGAAATGTCAAATTATATTCCTCCTTTCTACATATATTATTTCTAAACTTATTGTATTTTTTTTTCCCCAGTTACACTCATACAAACACATCCAGATTTCAATGAGCATCTTCTGTATCAAGAAAACAGGAATTTAGCCCACTGTTTTCCTTTTCATAGTCTAAAAATTACTTCCTTTATTCAAATACTGTTTAACTACTTAAAAAATGAGTGGTCATTAAATATTTGAAAGAGATAAACAAATCAATGTCCGTAAATAAACTTGGAAAATGTCATCGTGCTAAATTTCAATGAACTGATCTTAGTTAATCAGTTAATCATGAGTATTTTCTCTTTAGAGGATGACTATTTTTTTATGTGCAAGGCTTCCCAGTTTTATCCATGGTTATACACTTAGATTAACTGATCAGCTCCAGTCAAATTGAGGGATTAACAGGGAAAGTTCACAATACTGCTCTAAGTATAAGCATTACTAATAACTGAAATTTTAACTTGAGATGTAGGAGTATGTTTACTGTTGGACTAAATAACACACACACATCATTCAACACAACAATGTTTGGTTTTGAGTTCCAGCCATGACTTTAATTTTAAAATAATAATTTTCTAGTTTGCTACAATGTTTTTCCTACTGGTGAAAGTACAAACATCCTACTATGAGTAAATTACGGATGTATTGAGAAAGATAAAGAACTACATACTATAAAGTCACCCACGAGTGAAATAATTGTAATTAAGTTTTAGCAATATTAGTTATATCCTTTACACATTTTAAGAGTGAAGTGTGATTTACTTGGTCTTTTGTTAGATAATTAATATCAAAAGTATATAAATCATAATTTTGTAGTGTATATATAACTCCTGTACAATTAAGAGTTTTAAAAGGTATAAATGTGTTCTAAATAACTGTGAATGCAACTTATATTGTGAGAGTTTATTCTCTTGGCACATAATTACCTTTCTAATAGAGCTGAGAAGAAAAGAGCAATGCGAGCACCTTAGGATGTCAGAATACGACCCTGTTCCTAATCAGAAAGAGAAGCTCACTTTTGGGCAGCGGGGAGTCCCACCTCGTGCAGAACCATGAGTCTAAAACAGGATCCTCACTCAAGTGCTGTGGGCTTGACACTTAACTTCTGCTTCTGTCAGCGGGTGGCTAGAAGCCATAGCCTGATATGATAAGACACCCAACTAAAGCTTGGCTAGTTTTGGCATCTGTTTGGCAAGAAAAACTTTCCAAATTTTTCCAGTAATGATGCAATTCCGCAGGACATTTTGGCTGGTAAATCATGGATACAATGATCTGCTGAATTTGTTTTACTCTAAATCTTGCCTACAGTAGTATCAATCAACTAAATATGGACAATTCTATGCCAGTGACCTTGCTGTTAGTGAAATGCTTATTTTCTAAAAGTAAGTCATTAGTGAGTGTCTTGACAGGATATACTAACAGAGAAAAATATGTATACAAAGTTTTGTATCTGTCTCAGAGACACAGAAGATTAATGAGACTGGTTATGGACATAAAACATTTATCTTTGTGTTTTCATATGAATGCAGAATTGAGTGCCACTGGAGAAAAATTACTTCCATCCGAAAGCTGCTTTTACCTCTGTGCAATGGAGTGCATGTTCAGTTCATTTCAAACTGTCTGTGTCACTGACTAGCAGTGCCTCTGATTCCAGCTGTCTCAGAAGAAAACAACCTCCAAAGCAGAGCTTTTTAAACTTCCCATACATGTAGGAAAACAAAACCTACCTCTACACAGCTCCAAGTTCATAAAATCTTATTGAACACAAATTTAAGATTATTAAAGCCATCTTGAAAATACTGGCCATAAGCCTATGCAATTAATTTCTATTTGATTTGATCCATTGGAAATAGAAATTGTGTATTTCTTCAGTACAGTACTGGTTATTTAGAAAAAATATGTTCACAGTCCTGCTTCTCTCTACACAGCTAGAATAAAATTGCAGAAAGGCTTGACAATCTGGAGCAAGAAAATTCCTGTGTTTCTAAATGAGTCCCATGTTCCAAAGAACTCTGTTGTTCTCCTTACTCTGAAATATCCTGGGTTTTTCCTTTGCTTTCTATCCGTGATATAGCTTGCTAACTGTTCCCTCTAGCCTTTGCAGCTACGTCCCTAGAGCCAGCTATCACACTGGGCTGCCTGCATTGAGGAACTACTGAAGAACCATCCTGCAATGTGACATTCTCTACAGGCATGATTCAATTAAGTGAAAGATGTTCTTAAGGATTAATTCGTGCTTAGAGAAGAAATGATCTTCATTTCTCTTTAACAGTCAATGGGGAGAGACAAAGGCTTCTCAGCTGCTAATTTAGTCTATAAAGTTAGGTTCTTCCAGAGAATGATTCAAAGCAGGATCCTGCCTTTTTCTCAATCAATTATACAAGGGACTGAACTTTGTTAGCACCATTGAGGTACTCCCTGAAGACCTGGCTTTTAAGAAAAGAAAACACACAGTAAAATATGTAAGAGGCTTGTCCAAAACTTTCCCCTAATTCCACTCTTTATGTATGACTCAAGCTTTTGTTTTTTCACCTCTTATTTCCTGAGACATTACTTCCATGTAGACAGTTGTCATCACTGTACATACTCATTCATTCAGTACAAAAAGACACCTACACTTCATTGGAGATTTTCATTTCAAGTTATGGAAATCAAGGCAGAAAAAATATATAAGGGAAAAAAAGACTTAGTGTATACTGGGAAATTTCAGACAGCCACCTTAGCCCTCACAACTCCTCCTCTCTTGCACTGGCAAAAATATTTTCATAGAGTAGGACCAGCTATTAAGGGAAGCAAGCTTATGTTAATAAACCATCTTAGTTTCATCTCCTTGTCCATTTTCTTTATCTGCTTTCTTTTTTTTTTTTTTTTTGTCATATCTAAAAGTTAACTGAGGGAAGATTTTTATCTTTTTACTGTCTTTTTACTGGTTCTATACTTTACAGAAATGCAAATATACAGCTTATACTATCAAAGCAGGTACACAGAACTTAGATGCCAGCTGAAGTGAAAATGTAAATGATAAATCACAGTGTCAATACAGAGTGTTTAGATACAGTTTCTCATTATAAATTACCGAGGAGTCAAAACGTGTCATTTTTGTTTAAACCAGATGTCAATTTGCTAGCGCATAATTACGTTACCACTGTTCTTTATTTCTGGTCTTCCCAATAAACAGAGGAATACAATTTTGTTACAAAAGGTCAGAAGTTTATAACATGCTGCCTCTGCAATTGACGGAAATATCTAACTCTTCTTAATCTAAAAATTAATGTTACTTTTAAAAGGTCAAATTATATTAGTTTATTTTTTTTTTCAGCCTGGCAGTACCAGCTGGATCACTTGAAGTAATAGAGGTCACAGTATACATACACAGTTAAAAATTAAAGGAATGGAGAGCTAAAAGTTTTAATTGCAAGGAATCACATTAGACTCTTCATAATAAGGCATAGATTTTTCAGAAGTGATTAACAATTATTTTAAATGTCCATAATGCTTTTTTTTTTTAGAAATCAAAGCCATTCATCGTGATTCAATGTCAACACAAACCGAAAACAGGGATTCTTTCACAGTTGTCAGTCTGTGCACCTCTCTTGTTACTACCAATATTATGAACAACATGAAAAACCCTACAATTTTTTTATTATTCTCTCATTTAAGTCTTGCTAAGATAGCAAGGTGATAAGTTCAAAGGTGCCCTAAGTGAACAGCTAATTGCACATCAACTGCTCTTTCTGCCAGCAAAGACTGTTTAAATGGAGCTCAAAGGGAAAACAGATGATCTGAAGTTTCAGTGGAAAAGTTTGTTAAATAATTTGTTATTAAAACAAAGAAGCACACTTATATTATACCAATATCACCTAGCTGGCATATCATACCAAATATAGTTTTTAAACAAGTACCTTATGGATATTATTATGTTTAATTAAATTAAGAGATTTTTTTTTGCCTTAAGAAAAAATAATTGCCATCGAAATTGTCAGAATTGCATGATTGAATAATTTATTGTGTGTTGGAGATAGAACAAACTCCCAGACTTAATTAACCCTTTAAAAACCAGCTATCTAAACCCCTAAGGTTAATCACTAAATTAAAAAGCAAAGATTTAGGTATTCTACTTCTAAAGAGATAAGCACCCAAAGGAAATAATCTCTTTAAAAGCTCTAGTACAGTCTTGTCACAATCACTGACTGCCAGTCGAAGCTTTAGAAGGGAAATGAGTTAGATAATTTAATGGAAAAAATAGTAACATTTATTTTACAAGTCATTCATGATAGGAAAAAAAAATGGGTCAAGTTAAAAATACATGGAAAGTGAATGGAAAGGACTAATTTTAGGATTATGATAAGGATTGAAGAAGGTTTAAAATCTGAAGGTAAAGAGGAAATCTAGCAGTTTACATCTACTAATCTCATTATTCACATACATTTGCTCAGATAAAATAGTTCATGTCTTTGTTCATGAAGACAGGAAAACCTTTCAGTTTCCCATATGAGTGTATTTGCAGCTTAAGAAAATAATTTGGGGCTATTTTGGGGCGGTTTTGGGGTGGGATGTTGGTTTTGGTTTTTTTTTTTTTTTTAGTGCTTCTGCACAGTTTGAAATTACTTTTAATAAGTAAGGGAGTTACAGGGTAAGTGGAAAATTACCTTTTACAGATGGCATCATTGGACTCTTAATCTTCTTTGAAAGAAAGAAATCAAGATATAATGTTTTAAGCTTCTTAAAAATTGTTAATGGAAATGTAAAAGGAAAGCTGGAAAAATTTACAAATATCAAATTAATCTATAAAGGCGCAATCCATCTCACTTAGTTTTAACCTGCTGAAAATGATGTATTTATTTTAAGCTGTATACACAGGCTTACCTTGATAAGTGATGCAAAGAGAGAGGCCATCCAGAATGATGCATCCCACCTATGGGATCTGAAAATCATGGAATACTTTGTGACCATTTTCACCTATGTTATGAATAGAATTTGATCTGCTTCTAATAAATATGAAGGACAAAGCAATTACAGGTAAAAAAAAACAAATGAAAAAATAATAGTTACATTCTATTAAACAGTTCATCTCGGTGGCTTTGTTGCCTAAGGTGATATAGACAACTTAAAAGAAGTGGACAGTTTCATTTATTTTTTAGGGCCTAAACATCCACTGTATTTACAGACACCCTATTTTCTAAAATATACTTTCAGCCTTAAAAAGCATCAGGTGTCTTGTTGAGACTGTTGGCTGGAATGTATCTTAAATTAAATCTGCACTAATTTCTGTCTTCCAGCCAGATGTCTCCACCAGACTACAGAATCCTTAAATATTTTCCCTTATGCTGACTTCAAAGCTTGAGGTAATAATTGCTTTATCACAGTGAGTTAAGAAATCTATGTCCAACACAGAGGTTGAGTCCTGAAAATAGTACACGCTTATGTTTTATGCATCTTTTGAAGACAAATTAGTTTGTTTGAGGAATTTTGATCTTGAAAGATTTAGCTCTGGAAAATACGGATGTTTCTTTATCACCTATCCCAGCTGATGCTTCTGTTAAATATTTCTTTTCCTTTTATCAGAAACTCTTTTGTAGAAATTCTATTTGCTGTAGAAACATCAGCACACAGAAGGGGTGGATAGTGGACAACCTTTTAGGGGCAAAACAGAAACAAATAATGAAGGAGATTTTACTGGTTTGTTTTGGGAATCTTCTCTTGTCGCTTGAGCCAGATCTGGATACGATGACCAACATGACAATCATACACACCACAGCCATTCTGATACTCTTTTTGTGTGTTGCAACAGCAGTAAAAATGTTCCACACCTTAGACAGCTGGGAGATCCCACCCCAAAATGAGCTGGATGCAGATGTGCCAGATCTCTAGAACCTGCCTTTCTCACATAAGCCTGCAAGAACACAAAGAAATGAATTAGGAAAAGATGCTTGAGCGGTGTGTCAGTCCTCTACTGGAGAATGAGTTCACTGCTTACCCAGCCACCATTCTTCATTTCCTCAGTTACTGTTGTCAGATCTCCCCTCAAAAAAATTGCTTTCTACCTGACACGGATTAAAACTAAAAAATATCATTATGTTAGGGAAAACATTACAAAAGAAATCTTAGGGTAAGAAAATACAAAAGTACTTCCTGAAATGTCTTAGTTTCTCTTAGCTAGTTTAGGATACTGGTTGTCTCTCTTTTTCTTTCTAACATGTTTAAGCTAAAGTCTTCAACTTGCTATTACAAGAATTTGATTCCTAGTTCTTTGTGATTAGGCTGTGCCATAGTTCAGCCCTGATCGGGACCAGACTACGCAGCCTCTCTCTCACTCCCCCCACCCTCCGAGAGAATAGGGAGAGATAATATAAGAAGGCTGTTGGATAATCCTACTTGGTTTCTTGTTTGTTGTTTTTTTTAGGCTGGATCTTTTAGGTTTTTCACCAGCATTTTCCAATTTACATTTTCTGTTGTACTCTTCAATTTGTTTACAATCTTCTTAAAGGTTTCAGGCTGTTTTCTTACTCTTGTCTTTTCAAAAAGACACATTTTTGAAACTGTATAGCTGATGTCTCAAGAAACAGTAATTTTTTAATCACCAGAGAAGACTTCAATATTAATTTTGCTGTAAGTGTTGTATAAAGCCCAATCACCATTCAACAGATGGTGAATTGGGAATGGTATCATTATGGACTTAAATACAGTGTTGGAGAACAAATGCGACTGATAATGATATTAATACTGAATAGCCTCAGCTATTCAGCTTTGTGACAGCTGGCAGATTTCTTCCCTTAGTCATTATAAATCAACAAGGAGTGGTGCTAAATTTATACTGATCTAGATATCCTTGTAAGGATTTAATAGAAAATAACCCTAAATCATTCTACTTATTTATTTATTTATTTTTAAAAAGGAGTTCTGTAACCAATGTTCTTGGTTTGAAGTGGTCAGATTTCAATGAATTTAGGGATTAGTGATGCTGTATAGAGGAGCTAAGGGTATTGATTCACAGAAATTCCAAGACTTCTTCACATTCAAAAGAATGATCAGTATCCTGGAAAAATCAATGTGGAAAGGCATTGTGGCTTTTCCTGACTGAAAAACTATAAAGTTATCAGGAGTAAACTTGGAGGAAGGAAGAAAAAAAAATACTAGATAGGAAAGAAAAGTTATAAGTGTAAATATAGATTTCCCTAAGTAAGTCTGAGTTAGACTACTGCAAGTGAAATGAGAACAAAACCCCAAAAATCATTTTCGCTTTATAAATATATGTGATGCAAGACAATATATAGCTCAAAAAAGCTATCTCATACATCGGAAACAGTCCAAGGGCATTAACGCTGCACTCTGACAAAGCCAATATACGGTTCTCCTCCATTTGCTCTCAGGAAAATGGTACAAAACATGCAGGGAACAGCATATGGAAATGTGAGCATGTACATATGCAAAGGGAAAGTAAAACTCAAAGATGCAATGTCTGAAGTCAGAAACATTTAATCATTTCTGTCACAGGGCCCTGGAAATCCCAGATCTGGAAATAGATATCTTACATGGATCTACAGGATCAGGAGAGAAATTCCTGAAAAACAATTTAAAAATCTGGGAAAAAAAAAAAGAAAAAAAAAACAACCACAAAACCCACTGGTCAAATGCAAGCCTATTCAACTGATCTAACCATTCTATGATTCTATGAAATAGAGATGTATAAATACAGTCATCCAGAGGATGATTATTTGCAACAATGACCATTATTACATTTGCTGTACACATTTTGATCTGTGTTGCTACTTATTTTAACTGTTTATCTATTTATTTTATATAAAACAGGGATTTTTAGGGCAAAGTGGAAAGATACTGAAATGATATAAATCTTATACCTGAATTTGGACATGAAGATTTTGAAAAGACACATCTTCACTGGTAACTTGTAGAAATGGGAGAGCTGCTTTATCTTTTATTGTATCCACATTGCAGTCAGAATAATTTTCAAAGATTTTTGTCTTGACCAGTATATTTAAGTAACATACCTCCTGGATACAGTCCAAACGGAACATGCATTATATAGAGATTAATGATTTTAATTCGTATCTACTGTCATCAACTGATTTGTAAGGAAGTAAATCGTTAAAGATTTCCAGGTAAAAAAAAGAGATTAAATTATACTTAAACTTTTTGTTGTATCAAAGCAACTTCTCTGGTAATAAAAATAAATTTAAGAGATCAAAGAAAACTAGGAATATTGCTTATAAAGACTATGTTTTTTTAAAAAAAGTCACAGGGTCGGAAAATTTCTGGCATCTATTTAAGTGAGATTTACATTTATTAGGAATCTTACCATTGGCTTTACTTTTATTAAGGAAAAAAGAGTTCAAGCATTAATTATATGGAAGAAATATTCCAATCTTTTCCCAATTGTACTTCCACATTAGTATTATATTGCTTTTAGATAATTTCTACAGGAAAATAAATAAAGTTTAAAATGCAGTATAAAATAGTCTCACAGAAAATGGAAAAATTCTCCCATAAAGAAAAACAAAAGATAGTATTTCATAAATAACTCTAATATTTAGCTATTTTGGATCATTCAACACAAAAAAAAATCCCCCAAATAAGAAAAGAACCTATTCCCCTCCAAAAAAACCCACACTCCCTAATCAAGTAACCCCATAAAGATTATAAAAAAAAAAAAACAAACAGAAAACAAAGCAGCTTAAACAGATGCAAGCTTTTGCTGGAATACCTTTTGCACCTCAGAAAAAGTTACATAGGTAGCAAGCAAGGAGACTCACATTTTTCATTAAAAAAAAAAAAAAAAGAAACAAAACAAAATCACCTGAGTCAGGAAATTCAATGATCTGGAACAGTGTGTGAAAATTTGGTATTGCCTGGAGAGGGTTGCAGTGATAAAAAAAATCATGGAAAGAATGCACGGCAATCTAAATACTTTGTTTTAAATCATGGCACATTGTTTTCATCCTTATAATACATAAGGCTTTATTTTTTAGGATTACAGTTACTGACTTTTTTTTTGTTGTTGTTGTCTACACGGATTTATACCCTTTCGGTAGTGAATCTCAGTGACAAGTCCTTTAGGACTTGATCTATGGCATCAATTTCTGATGTTCAATAGTACACAGGCAGATACAGCCTTGACTTTAATGCAGGGGTGAGAAAATCGGAGAACGTTCATGCAGCCACAGGCTGTATTGGCATTGCAGCAGATGGGTGCACCAGCAGACCGTGATGGGAAGCTCCTCTGTTCTCCCCTCAGTTCAGTCCTTACTCAGTGTGGACTTGGTGTGGGGCTCCGAGCCCGCTGTGTGCCTTGAACATTTGAACCCAGCTCTCCCAAAGCAGTCCAGGATCCTGGATTATTGTTACCGGTAAAAGTAAAATACAAGTGAGCAGATTTGCTGTTGCTTTTGCTGGGCATTTTTAGGATAAGGGAGAAGTTTCTAGATGTTGTGGGAGACATGCTGTTTTCCCTGTTAATTTTCCCAGTTCTTCATGATCAAGTAAAAGTTTAACTATTTATTTGCTCATAAAAACAAAATTAGGAAAACATGAACCTATGTGTTGAATGTATGCCTTTATTGTAAAAAACAAAAGAAAAAGAGATGTGAATGCTTTGTTCAGGATGACATGTTCATAATGGATAATAATAGTGTGTGCAAAGCCGAGTAATTATATCTATGCTGTTTGTCTGAGTTTTAAAACTATTTTATGTTTTCTTTGTATACTGCTCCAGGGAGATAAAACTGATACATTGTATGCTCAATGAAATGTAATGGCAGGTATTTAATACCTCATTTCTCTATGTGTCTTTTCTTGCTTGCAGAAGGACATTTTTAAGGCAACTTTTGTTGTAAAAATTGCCAGTTTTACACTCCAAGACTCTGTATTGGCTGGCAGAGCTGCTGCTACCTCATGTATGAGGTGAGGTTGAAAGCCAAAATAAGTTCCTTTGTACCAACGTCTTCCACCGGTCTGTATGAATGTGATCTACTCAACTGGTTTGGCTTCAAACTGCATTGCAGAGGCATAAGGAATCATTTGCAATGCCAGCCGTTGTAAGAGATCAATGCCAGTGTGTAGGAGAGCCAAGTTACTTAAAATAAAGTTTTTTTAAAGCTTCTTAAGCTTTTGTTCATAATGTTAACAACATAACATAGAAGAGATGGGGAATCATTGTATAACTGCAGGTAAAGTATTTTTCCGAACTCACTATACCAGCAGCATTGGTTCAGATGACAGTCCATGAAACCATTGCTCAGAGTCGCTAGATTTCACAGAGTCAATTATTTTCTCTTCATATGTCCTAACTTCTGTATAACCAACCTGAGAATTTGAGCTTTTAATTAAAAAAGAGGCAAAGAAATGTGAAATTATAAAATTATTAGACAGAAAAGCTTTAATACATAAATCGAGAAGGCTGAAGGCAAAAGGAGGAATAATAGAGCTGATTTTAAACTTACCTTGTGATTCAGAATGATTTTTGAGTCCCAGTGGATAACAATCCTGTATTAACAATAATAACTGATTCTTTCATCCTGAGTTGAGAAAACAAGTACAAATCTTCACTGAAGGGTTACAAGAAAAAGTAGTATCTCTCGTAAATCATTATGGAGAGACAAGATGGTCCCCAGTTTTGGACAGTAGCCAGGTAGCCTGTCAGGGACTCCCCATTTCTTTACTCAGAAGCTGCATTTAAGCCCCTGCCCCTTGTTCTTTGCCTGTGCGATGTTGCAGTTGTACATGTACCTTACCTTCATCCGAGGAGCTCCTTTGCTCCAGGAGAGGAGTCCTGATCCAGCCCATGCTGCCCTGAGGAAGCTCAGCAGCAGTGATGTCTCCCTCTGAAAGTCAGTAGCTCCACTCCCCCCCACATAGCACTGAAGGTGACAACACAGCGGACAGAGCAGTGGGATCTTGCTGGGAATGGCACTGCCTTGCCGTATGTGAGCAAGAAGAGCAGAGCAGGACCACTGGTGGTCACCATGGTCAACCAAGAGTCCTGCAATCACTGGGCAAGTCTGCAGTAGCCTATCAAGTTTGAGGTGGAGCCAAGAAGTTGAGTCAGCAGGTTGGGATCAAGTTGGACACCGCTGTACCTTCAGTGCAGCTCAGGCAAGAGCCAGGGCTGTGAGTCTGAGCATAAGTGCAACTCTGGAGCAATAGGGCAGAGGCCTCCAGCAAGGCCTCTGTGAGGTCCTTCTGCCACCCAAGCTGTTTTCTCAGTGGTTTGTTGCCAGGTTAGGTGGCTGTGCCATATCAACACTGGCTTTGAGCACAGGCAGCCTGACCTCCAGGAGGGAGGGGGGCTGTAGAGCCCCTGTGCCAATTCAGGCCCACGACATCAACCCTGGCCTTTCCCCAATAATGCTATTAATGAAAAAATGGGACATATTCCTGTAAGCAGCAATGGACTCAGGGTGGCATTAAAGCACAGGAAGGGCACTTAACACCAATAAGCAGCCAGTAGGTACCTTCTGCCTTTGTTCTATGAAATCTCCAAGAAAAGCCAAGCAAAAAACTCAGAAAAAAATCTATAGATGAAAAAAATATTATGATTTTACTTTAAAAAAAATAATTTTAAAATTGAACTTTATAAGAGGAGGGCCATGAAGATGACCAGAGGGCCGGAGCACCTCTCCTATGAGGACTGGCTGAGAGAGTTGGGACTGTTCAGCCTGGAGAAGAGAAGGCTCTGAGGAGACCTTATAGCGGCCTTCCAGTACCTCAACGGGACCTACAGGAAAGACAGGGAGAAACTCTTCATCAGGGCCTGTTGCAATAGAACGAGGGATAATGGTTTTAAAATAGAGGGACGTAGATTCAGATTAGACATTAGGAAAAAAAATTTTTTACGATGAGGGTGGTGGAACAATGGGACAGGTTCCCCAGAGAGGTGGTGGATGCCCCATCCCTGGAAACATTCAAGGCCAGGTTGGATGAGGCTCTGAGCAAGCTGATCTGGTAGGAGATGTCCCTGATCCTTCCGGGGGGGGGGGGGGTTGGACTAGATGACCTTTAAAGGTCCCTTCCAACCCAAACTATTCTATGTTTCTATGATTCTGTAATAGAAATTAGACATGTCAAGTCAGAAATTGAACTCTGTAAGACATTCAGTATACCTACAGTTATACCTACAGGTTAGTTCAAAATTATTATAAATCCCATGTCACTACTAAGAGGTGTATGAACCATTAAAAAACCATCCTATGTATTAGCAAATAAAACAGATGACATAACGTTGTCAAATCAGATGCCAAATTCAAACCATTGCTCATCTCTGCATTGATATTTTTAGGTCAGAAGTGTTTATCTATCTACCTAAGACAAGACAGACGAAGTTCACCTTTCCTGTTAGGAATGTAAAAATATTGCGATGCATTTACAGTAAGTTCTCAAATGGCTGCTAAACTTCACTGATCTTCACATTGCAAACCTATTAATTTAGAAGCCCATTGGTTTACAATTGTTTTCATGTGTTTATTTTAGTGTTGGCTAATAACTCTTTTGGCCATAGTGAAGAGTTTTAATTACTCTCCTGAACCTTTCTGTAAAGCATATAATAGAGATCATGGAATAGCTTAATTACAGACAGTTGTTGCAGGTATAAATGGTGTTAATTTCAGAAGTGCTAAGTGACCCATAAGTTTAATTCAGAGCAGTATTGGGACAGAAAAATCAAATACTGAATTTATTGTGGCAAGGAATTTCTTCTTGTTGGCGCTGAGAGCTGTACTTTTATATCAGCAAAGACAAAGAAAGATCTCAGCTTTTTTTTTTTTTTTCCTGGAGGCTTCTTTTTAATTTATGGAAAACTTTAATAATTATTATTAAATCCATAAAGCATCTCATCACCTTCCGACTAATATTCACAGGAAAGACTTTATTCTCAGTTGTCTCTGTACAAGTACAGTTGCACAGACCTAAGTGGTTACTAAGTCTGATATGTAATTTTTATCTCTAATTTTCAAAGAGGCCTTAGTTCTGTGTCCTTTCAGATGTGTAATTTTTTTGGCAGAAGTAGTCTGTGCATGTTTTTCCATGAACAAGATCCTGCTACACATTGCCCTGCATATTTGAATAAAGTCTGTAGGAAATAAAAGTGTTAAATGCATTAAAAATGCCCATAATATTTCTTTCGTGGTGATGCTTTTGAATCCATGAGATTGTGAGAGATTTAAACTTTAAATCTTTTTTTTTTTAAACGGCAGTTATTCCAGTACTTTATATGCACGACAAAACTTCAACTAGGGACTGTTTCGGGTGCTTAAAGATAGGTATCTGAAGCTGTTTTTATAATCCTGGAGCATGCTGCCCAGCCTGTAATTGCCACTCCAGAGAGGCACAGGTCTGCTATACATCCTCTACCTTCCTATCCTTCTGTCTGCCAACTCTGCAAATGTTTCACCTAGTCTCAAACGGTAGTAGTCAATGTTTAGACATATTAAAAGAGATTTAGCTTCCTGAAAAACATTCATTTAAACATGGTACTGCATGGCATTCTAAAAAAAATAATTGGGGAACTCTTATGAAGGTTTTAGTAGCTGCTAAACTATTTATTATCTGAAATTATGCACACAAAAATCTATCACATGATCATCAGTATCATATTCTTAGATTACATGTAGAAATTCCAGCTGCTGGAGCTAAAAGCTGTGAAATATGTTTCAAATACTAGCGGAACAAGAATAATAGTCCATCAGGGTGAAAAATAAATAAAAAAACCACAGATAACTCTAGAAAGTGAAGATTACATTTGTTTCAGTAATTGTTATAAGAAATAATGCCTGAGGGAGAGTCTTGAAAATGAACCATCTGAAATATTGTTGTTGTAATTCAAGACGATACTGACTGTCTCATATACAGAGATGGTAACAAGGATACCATCCAGAAAACTGTGATTAGAAGAAACAAATCAAAATATTCTTCTCAATGCTGAGATTGTAACTGGCCAGAACAGATAGAACTGAGTCTAACAAAGTGATAAATTTCAAGAAATAGAATAGACATCTTGGAGCTGCAGGCATATGAAAAAGAGGAGACAATCTGCATGTTCTTGAGAAATTACGAAAATGGATTTTAAAACGTGCTTGATCTTAGACATAGGGAAGTGTCATAGTTCAGCCCTGATTGGGACCAGACTACGCAGTCTCTCTCTCACTCCCCCCACCCTCCGAGAGAATAGGGGGAGATAATACAAAAAAAACCAACGGCTCGAGGTTTGAGATAAGGACAGAGAGAAAATCCTTAAAGTTACCGTTACGGGCAAAACAGACTCGACTTGGGGAAAACTATTCATTTATTACTACAAACAGCAGGATGATGAGACAGAGAACAAGATAACCTCCCCCCACCCTTCCCTCTTCCCAAGCTTAACATTATCTCTATTAACTTCCCGCCACTCCGAGCGGCACAAGGGGGAAGAGGGAACGGGGGTTGTGGTCAGTTCATCACATGTTGTTTTACGCTGCTTCATGGTCGGGGGAAGAACTCCTCACATTCCTCCCCTGCTCTGTTGTGGGGTACCACCCATATGCCACAGTCCTTCATGAAACTGCTCTGGTGTGGGTCATCTTTTCCACGGAGTGCAGTCTCTCCAGAACAGCTGTCCCAGTGGGCCCTCCACGGGCCACAGCCGCCTTCAGGCATCCACCTCCCCTGATGTGGGGTCCTTCACGGGCTGCAGGTGGATCTCTGCTACTCCGTGGACCTCCATGGGCTGCAGGGGGACAACCTGCTCCACCATGGTTGTTACCACAGGCTGCAGGGGAATCTTGGCCAGGAGCAGCATTACTCCTCCCCCTCCTTCTGAACTGACCTTGGCGTCTGCAGCCGTTCCTCTCAGAAGAAAAGTTCTTCACAACAGGCTGGCAGATGCCTCTCAGAATCTCTTCACATCATCCAGCTCATCTCTCCACTTCTTGCAGCCAGGCTGGGCCGAGTTGGGCCCAGTCGGCTGCCTGGCGAGAGGCCAGAGGGTGAGGCCTGCAAGGCCCATGAGGCCTGCCCCTCCACCTCTGTGCCTCTGCCCCCACTCAGCTTCTTCACATCTTCTCTTCTCTCTTTTTTTTTCTGTTTTCCCCTTCTTAAATACGTTATCGCAGAGGCGTTATCATGGAACATTCTGCTACCAATTGGCTCGGCGTTGGCCATCAGCAGGTCCACCCTAGGCCTGGCCGAGTCCACTGAATAAAGGGGACGACTTCTAGCAGTTTCCTACAGAAGCTACCACCTTAGTCCCCCCATCACTAAACAAAACCACAACAGGAAGTTAGTAGCTTAGTTCTGCTTTTCAAATCCTTGTTGCAAAGTCTGGAAACCACACTTGCACTGACAGTCCTTGATTTTGAAGATTTGTCCTAATTTGGTGCATGTTCCTTTGGGAACCAAAGAGCGATGTCCATCCACAGAACTGCTATTTCTGCTTTCTAGGAAAAAAAAATGCATTCAGCAATACCATAACCACTATAGCATAACATTGTCATTGTAGCCAATAGAGGCATCAAGTATCTCAGATGAATTGATTTCAGTTCGAGCTCTTAGGACTTTAAGGACATGGTACAAGAAGTAATACCACAGTCTGTTAGAAACACCTCACCTAGCTCTAAATGATGCACTGTGGCTGCACAGGGCAGTACAATACTACATTTACAGGTTTATGCTCCATTAGACCTTGGAAGCAACATAAAGAGGCTAAGGTAACCCCTGGCAGGTACAGGCACAGCAGGAGAGTACCTTCACTTTCGGAACTAGCTGGGACGCAGCCTCTGCCTGTACTATGCTGTGCTGTCCAAATATAAATTATAAATTCTCACATATGGGAAGCTCTTCAGGAGGACCCTCCTATTCAACTTTGTTTCAGGGGGTGTGAAATATATAATATATGCCATTTGTGCTCACGTGCCTAAAAGCTGTAGCAGCAGTGTCCACCGTCTTCAAACACCAGGAGCTCCTGATCTCATGATAGCTGTTCCCTGTTCTTTCTGTCCCCAGGTTCTGAAAAGACTAACTCAACTCTTCCCTTCTTTTCCTGTAGCTTCAAAACTGAACACGAAATGCAGACCCCAGTAACTTAATGTTAGTCTTGGAACACTTGAGATTTTATTGACATTAAAATCATTGATAAGTCTCATAAAAAGAAAGCACCCATACATCCCTAAAGAAGGTCTGAACTGTGCAAGCGCTGAGTCTTTGCTAATATAATTAGTTTTGATTAGCATTTCATTAAAATAATTATATATTAACAATAAAAGGAGTACTATCTAAACTACTATGCTAGTTAATTATAGATGAGAACTAAAAAAAATTAAGTCAAGTGTTTTAATCTAGGAATACAACACAGAAAATAATGTAAGGAAAGTAACAGATTGAATAGTTGCTACAGTAAATTAAAAATTTTACCCAAGACTACTAGGTATTGTATTCAACACCGTACATGTTTCCTGAAATGCAATAATTTCTCGACAACAATACATTAATTTAACGGCATGAATACTACAATTAAGCCTTATAATATGACACTATATAGTATATTCTATCAGCTAAACACGAAATTCATTTATCTAACCAGGCACAGGCATGAGGAACCTGTCACTAGGTGATGTTCAGACCTCAGAGGTTCAGTATTTAGACTCTCATCTGCAGGCCAGGGATGAACCAGGGAGTGCCCCTCAGAGGATGCTGGAACTTCTCCAGCTGAGGAAGGCCCTCCCACACCCAACAGGCTGGTGGAGTACAGGCTTGTCCCAAATTCAGTATTCTGAGTCAGAGATGTCTATTAAGCAGCATTCATGCTCCAGAGAATTAGGCCTGCGCTGTGTCTGAAATAACTCTCAGAAAAGATTGTAAGTTCCCCCCTTTTGAATAACAGCTTTCCCTAGAGGAATCTCCATCTCTTCTTTCACCCCCTAAGGCAGTGCCCTAACTATTAGAGTATTTTGGAGAAGGAACTTTCCTTTTCCACTTTTGAAAACATGTGTTCCCCTCTGTAACCAGTGATACAAAAGACATTGAGTCAGAAGGACAGACAGCACGGGGAGAAGCCCTGGTTATATGGTCTGACTGAAGTATTAAAACAGAACTGGTGAAAATAACTTCTATACACCTGGGCACTGTCTGAAGCGAGGAGTGCCTAGTGAACAGGAATCAGAAGCCAGATATGCATATAAACGTACCTTTGCTAGTAGTGTCAGAAGACTGTTAAGAGAATAGCAATGAAGATTAACAACTACTCAGGCAATAAATATGCAGTCCAGAAGAAAACATTCAAAGAAAAAAATATTCAGGCCAGAAAAATCTCTGTTACTGCCTACGTGATTAGTTCAAGTTCGTTAAGTACAGTTACCTAGTTGCAGTAATAAAGGGTATATGAATTGCAAATAAAGCAGCCATGCCAAATTAAATAAATACAAATAGTTAATAGGAGGCACCTGAAGTCAAACACAAATATTGGAGAGAACTGAAATTTGGAATGAATGCTGTGAATAAAGCCATGCCTTATAATAGAACCATTAATTGTGAACTATAATTGCAAACAATGGGGGCAAAATGCTTGAACTTTGCTAGAATTATTCCAGGGATAATTTACAGGTTTAAAATTAAATGTAACAGTCAGATGAGAAGAAGTTGTCCTGAACTTAGGCCTTGCCTTCATAAAGAAATCTTGAATATTCTGGTAGAAGACTGTATATCTCTGTATAATGGTAATGATAAACAGACATTTCAGTGACATGCACAGATTTTGTGGATCAGACCTTAAAGTATCTTTAATGGCCTCAGAAGCTGTTACTGGAGGGAGTGGAATATCAGGGCTTTTCCAGTAAAGTTGCATTTTATGCTTCACTAAGTAAGTCTAAACAATCAGCTAAAACTTAGCATCTCAAGGCATAAGTTGGATACAATATGAATATATATATATATGTTTATAAATACTATATATGATGTAGTGGTATATACTATATCTAGACACGTCTGTACCTGTATGCATGGTATATAATGTACATTATTTGCCTATATAGTTACGTACCCATTAGAGTAGCACGTTTCTGGTAACTGAGAAGGGAAAGGTATGAAATATTATAATTTCTGACATTATTCATAATAAATTCAGTTTATATTATAGAGCAATCGCAACAGGTTCAGTAATATTCTATAGAAAGCAAAGGAAAATAACCTCCATTACGTGGCCTATTTCCTAGAAACATCCTTCCAGTATATCACTGCACAGAAAGTGGCGTCTTGATAACCCCATCACAGATTAACATCACTACAGTCCCCAAACACTACTTAGTTCTCCCCAAACTCCTTGACATAATCTTTGAACGAGGGTGACATGAACATTTAATTTTACAGCCCCACATCAAACTCATCCTGATGTTATCCTTCTGTGGCTCACAAATTGTGCTCCTGCCATCTCAGCTCTTCTTCCACACAGACACAAAGGAGAGAGGGTTTTTAGGGGTTTTTATGTTGATTTCTTAGTCTTGCAGTCTTAGTCTAAATTATACTCAAAATTTGTATCAGTAGAGCTTTCATAGCTGAGGATGTAGAAAAAAATCTGACCCCTTACTGACAGTGTTATGTCAGAAAAATACCCTATGCAGAGACATTTATGCTGACAGAGAAGAGTCTTTGTCAGCCTTAGTTTATGTCACTCAGAGGATTAGCGAGACTATGATGGCAAAAAAGCACTTTCTGCTGCCACGCTCTGCATATACACTAGGGGCTCTGCTGACAAAGCACTTGGAGTAGCAAACCAGCGATGAAGACATCAGCTCATGTTTGTTGATGTCTGTCGCCTGCTCACATTTGATACACTGCCATCATCACCTCGAGTTTTTACCCTGCTGTGGGTGCTGAGGAGTCTCACACAGCTAAGGAGATGTACAGAAACTTAAAGGGTGTAAAAACTCATACAGGAGAAGTAAGACATCGTGCTGGACTAGCCTGCCATCTCTTAATCCCTTTTTTTTTTAAAGATGTATTTGTTTTCTTAATCTCATCTTTGTCCAGATCTTGACAATTTATGCATAATTATCTCTATATAAAAAGTCAGGAAAACAGAAAGGACACAAGATATCTTTAAGTCTCTAAACCATGTTCATGGTACACACTATTGAAGGTGAAAGTTATATTTTAATATAATTTGTTTACTCACTGAGAAAATAATGAATCTGATAACCTTTATCTAAACAGTGGATTAGCAGAGACATTATAATACATCCTTAGCAGTATCTAAAACACATTCTATTTTGACTACTGCCAGGATTCTGGGTTAGCATCTTCAGCACATTCATTTAGTTGTGATGAAATCATGCCCACAAAATTCTGGAAGACATCTTATTTACTTCCCGAACTTCTTGCTTATATCTCTCAATTTCTGTGATCATGTTTTCATTAAATGAAAACTATTTGTGGGATTAAATACTTGGGCTCTTCAGATATATCAGGAGACTATGACTTCTGACTGTCCATTGAAGCTTTGCCATTATTATTTGCCTTTGACAATTCATTTGAAGGCAACTGTTTTAATAAACTGATTCACTTGAATACTTCAAGCTTGACATGTAAGCATTTGATCATCTGCACCTTTCCCAAAATGACACAATTGAAATGCCAGTTAAGGTAAACAGACATTCTCTTTCTCCCCAGACTTTCATGTGTGTTCTACCCTGGTCATTTGTTCCCAGATAATCCTCCATGGTTTTTCTTTTTTGATGGGAAACTTTGATAAAATCAGAAGAATATACATACATGACATATATAAGATTATATACATACATATGTACATATGTATATTTATTTATTAATCTGATGAGCTCCAGAACTCCAAATGACTGTGTTGTAGTTCAGCCCCGATCGAGACCAGACTACGCAGTCTCTCTCCCGCTCCCCCTACCCCTCCCTCTTCCCGGGCTTAACGTTATCTCTACTACCTTCCAAGCCCGGGCAGCACAGGGTAGGGAAGAGGGAATGGGGGTTGCAGTCAGTTCATCATGCGTTGTTTTACGCCACTGCATCATCGTCAGGGGAAGAACTCCTCACATTCCTCCTCTGCTCCATTGTGGGGTCCCTCCCACATGTCGCAGTCCTTCGTGAAACTGCTCCGGCATGGGTCATCTCTTCCACGGAGTGCAGTCCCTCCAGAACTGCTGCCCCAGCAGGGCCTCCATGAGCCACAGCCGCCTTCAGGCCTCCACCTGCTCCGGCATGGGGTCCTCCACGGGCTGCAGGTGGATCTCTGCCCCTCCGTGGACCTCCATGGGCTGCAGGGGGACAACCTGCTCCACCATGGTCATCACCACAGGCTGCAGGGGAATCTTGGCCAGGAGCCGCATTACTCCTCCCACTCCTTCTGAACTGACCTTGGCGTCTGCAGCCGTTCCTCACAACAGGCTGGCAGATGCCTCTCAGGATCCTTTTTACATCTTATTCACTTCTCATCTCTTCTCCACTTCTTGCAGCCAGGCTGGGCCGAGTTGGGCCCAGTCGGCTGCCTGGCGAGAGGCCAGAGGGTGAGGCCTACAAGGCCCACAAGGCTCGTGCCTCCCCCTCTCTGCCCCAACTCAGCTGCTTCACATCTTCTTCTCCATTTTTTTTTCTGTTTTCCCCTTCTTAAATACCTTATAGCAGAGGCGCTATCACGGAACATTCTGCTACCAATCGGCTTGGCCTTGGCCAGCAGCGGGTCCGCCCTAGGCCTGGCCGAGTCCACTGAACAAAGGGGCGCGACTTCTAGCAGTTTCCTACAGAAGCTACCACGTTCGCTGCCCCCCCCGCCCCCAAACAAAACCAGAACAGACTGTAAGCCCAGTCCTACATTTTTTGAAATTAATTTGAGGATAGCAGTTCTTCTGAATATTCAGTTTACATTTGTGTCAAAAAAGGCTTTCATAGGGATTATATAACTGACTGATAGGAGTTCCTTTCTAACAAAGTACTAATTGAGCATTTGATGTACCTAATAACCTCAAAACAAACTTAGATTATGAACTTTGAAGAAAGCACGCAAAAGATCCCATATAAGAGCACATTTTACTTCTGAAGCTGTCAGTATGTCCTATTGCTTTCTTAAGCTCATACACGCTAGCATACGCAGGCTTCATGAAGAGTTCCTTCCGGAGACCAGTCAGGAGGAAAACAAGCATCCTTTGAACTGGCTTGCAACTAACTTCTCTCTGACTACAACAGAGCTGGAGGGGCCAATGAAAGTTAGAGGAAGAAATTACCCAGGAGAATAAGCATTAACCCATCCAAAAGTTAGTATTCCGTTTATACAGCAGTACAGCAGCAGTTTAGAGCCTATCCTAGCAGACCATAACTACCTTGAGTGATCTGAATAAAGTCAGTGAAGAACCTTATAGGAAGGTGCCAATAATTTGGGGCAGTTCACGTAGTTTGTGGTCACCGAGTGAAGCTCAGCACCTGAAAAGAAAGTCTTCTCTATAGGCATAGAGTACTTTCAGTGGCAATATAAGCTCTACTCACCTCTTTGCAATATCTCATCTCTCAACAGTCTGAACATTTTCCAGATCAATACATTTCAGAGAACTGGTTGCACTACTCTGTGTGAACACGAATGCACATCCACATATGCATGAAAATTACAAATACATTGTAAATGGGAATTTTGTTATATACTTGCTAATTCACTAGAGACTGTCTTGAAACCATGCATGCACCTTACTTCTGTCAGCAGCTAAAGGGGGATTGTAGGGACTGTCTACCAGAGACATTTTTTTTGGTTTTATGTTTTCTATCTTCTACTCTTAACTATCCAACTCACTTTTACACATGGTAGAAACTTTGTGAGGAAAGGTTAAAAATAGTACTTCACAGATGCAGATATTCAAGGGAAATGCAGTTTCACAGAGAGTTATCAGCACACTTGAGGCTCTGGGCTGTGTTGCTTAGAAGAAAAGAGAGGAGGATTTAGATCACATGCCAGTCCTAAAAATTGGCTGTTATTGCTAGATAGCAAAGGTAAACACCTGTGAGCTAGCTCAATGCACAAATGCAAATCAGACTACATATGAATTTCTCTGTTATGATGGGCCTCAAAGGGGATCTATTAGAGCTCAATTAAGAAGCAGCTTGATGTAAATTTTATTTTTCCACTTACTTGTTTATGTTTTCCACACATGCTGCATAGGAGAAAAAGAGGTATCTGTGAATTTTAGAAGCAATCATAGTCTCCCTTTGACCATTTCATTTTTATAGAGCTTTCTGTTTATTTTTCTCTTGCACATTTTTCTTACAAGGGATGTACTTTGCCTACTAGATCTTTCTGGGAGTTTGGTTAAAAAAAAAAAAAACAAAAAACAACCCCAAAAACCACGGCCACCAACTCATTCCTTTCCTCAGACCTTGTGAGTATTAAAAAGCAGGCAAAAGTGAATGTTATGAAGACTTCCTAGAAGGCCTAACAACAAAAGAATAGAAACGCATTTTTGGGGTCTAAACAATGTTAAAGGTGAACAACAAACAATATTTGAAGATAAATAAAAGAATTCATAAACTGAAGTTTCAGATGTTTTAGAAGCATAATCTTCTTTTCACTCATGTATCTTTTGTGACCTCTTATAAAGCAGCAGCTCAGTGCCTTCGAAGCAGGGTGGTGAAAACTGGCTGTAATTACTGGTGACAAGCGTTATTTGCTTTACTTTGTCCTGAAGTATTTGAACTGTAGTTTGCAATTAAAGGTACTGAATAGTAATTAACTTCTATCTCGTCTGTTAGTATTAAACCCTAAGTCAATATACTTCAACAAAAGAGTTTAATATGACAACAAAAACCTTTCTTTCTTATAATCAAAGCTAAATTAACTCTGAAATGAAAACAGGTCTGCAAGACTTCTATGAAATAGTAAGTCATCAACATCAGATGTAGTTGTTTCTTTTAAACTTCATAGGTTGAGTTTTTCTTCCCAGAGTTAATTTAATTTTTAAGCACATCATGTGGGATATTATGTAGAGTAAACCCAAGAACATTAAGTTTTGAAGGAGTTTATGCATCTGAGGTTAAGGGAAATGTTTGAGGCACACTTTTATACTGGACACAGGACAAGCACAAGCTTTTTCATTTTAGCAACAAGGCTTTTGGTCTGACAGTGTTGATTGTTGTAGTTAAAGTGAGCAAGTATCCTAACTGGAAATTTTGAGTTCTATGCACAAACATGTAAAGAATGGCCCCTGTGGTTGTGGAAAATTAATCTCATCAAACAAAGCAAAAAAACCCCTAAACCCAGTATGCCACAAATATGCAATTTAAATGGAGGGTGAATGCACAGATGTACTGTAGGGTGAGCTCAGGAGACCAACTGAAAGGAGGTAGAACAGCAACAGCAATGTCTCCTGGGCATTCAATTAATCCTGCCTGCTTCATCATTTTCCAGTTCTTATTTAAGGTGCCATAAAAAGCTGAACTTTCCATTAGTGTTGTGGAAGACAGTAGTAATAGAAAGAGATTTATATCCTCAATTTAATATGCTGTATTACTTTCTATATTCTGTTCATTATTAGAGTGTAGGTAGGTCATCCAATCAGTTATCACTCAAGCACCCATAATAATTTCAGGAAGCATGTTCAAATAACAGTCTGTTCCTACAGAATGAAATTATTTGGTGTACTCTTAACGAGACAGTCATGGGGAGATACAATGCAAGCAGATCAATGTGGTTTAGTGCTGTTGTGTAAGATAGTAAACTATGCCCTTTACATTAGAACAGCATAACTACGATAGGTGCTTTAAAGGAAAAAATATTTCTATTACATTCTCATGTTTTGAAATTCCAAGGGCAGACTAAAACCTAAGCATAGGCCTTACTTTCTGGATCTGAAGGATTTTTTTCAAATGTCTACCTTTGATTAAAGAAGACAAAAGAAAGGTACAAAGAGAAAGGAAAATTTCCTTTTACCATGCTCAGTTTCTAACCCCCACAACAGTAAAGAGTGCACTACAAACCTGTATCAAGGACAGCCACTGCAGTGATGTCTGCCAGGGTACTTACGTATTTAGAAGCAGTAGTCTTGTGTTCAGGTGGACTTATCAGTGAAGTAACAAGCCTGACACCTCTCAGTAGTCCTGTCACAAGATGTTGCAATCAAGTCTGCCCTTCTTTCAGCTACGCATAAGTCCTGAATTAAGTAGAGGACACAGTTAGTGACATATTTTTCCAGTTAGACAAATTAATGTTATAGCTCACTCTCCTTGTAACCATTTCTCCTGGTTTGCGTGTGAGGGCCATTGCATGATATAGCAGACTGGCAGTTTGTCTTGTTTTACTCTGATCCTTACTTTCTTTCGAGGATGGGCTGTTGTGATCTGTCTGTAGTTAAGCCACAAACT
This sequence comes from Chlamydotis macqueenii, assembly GCF_036417535.1. Classification (NCBI taxonomy): domain Eukaryota; kingdom Metazoa; phylum Chordata; class Aves; order Otidiformes; family Otididae; genus Chlamydotis; species Chlamydotis macqueenii. The sequence continues at coordinate 161,869,938 of NC_141556.1, forward strand.
CCTGGAAAAATGAAACAGGCTTTAGAATCACAGGTTCATAGGATTATTTACTTGGAAGGGACCTCTGGAGACCATCTTCTCCAAAACCTCACTCAAAGCATGGCCAAGTTTCCCCAAGTGATTGTATGACAATTGTCATTTGAAGCAGCTCTTCCCAAATGGTGTTACAGTATCTTTCATAATGGAGTCCTGATCTTGCTTTCTCCATATGTTAGGTTAGTTCATCTGCTGGGTGGGAGTGAGGAGGAATAAGAATAATTCAATTCTCCAAACATCTTTAAAATTACTATAAAATATTATGTTGAAACTAGGGAGGTAGAATTAAGATACTTTGGTTTTCCAGCTATCAATATATTATTCTATTTAATAGTCTACATGGGAGAACAGGTATTAAAGCAAGCACTTCACCTGGTATTTTACTTAGTATGGTTTATAGATCTTATAACTTCCTCTCCTTTACGATTTTCTTCCAATCTTAATTCTGTGTTTATCAGACTCTCTACTTCTGTGTGCTACAGACTAGCTGCAGAATTTTCATTTGGAGTTGCTCCTTTCACTGTCCTTTCTCGTGACACTCAGACTGGCTTAGACTGCATTAGAATGAGTTGTAAAGTAAAGTACAAATGTGAAAGGGAAAATACTGCTTGCAAGGGTGGCAACAGCAAGCCTAAGGCTGCCCGATGTATCTGCCAGTCAACCTGCAAAGTATGAGTGGGTTCTAAGATACTTCCAAGTAATTTCTCAGATAATTCCCAATTTATCCTAGAATGAATTATTCTAGAATCAAGTAGACAGTGGATTAACTAAACTCTGATTAACAGAAACTGTATGTTAATCAGAGATCCAGTAAGACTTCACTAGCATGTCCCTTTGGGATACACTAACTTTGCTCTTATTAAGACCCTAAAATTTGCAGAGGCAGAACTTAGCTTTTCAGAAGTAGTTATCTTAGTTGTCTCCTTGTACTTGATATGACTCCTGGATGCAAAGCCTTCAATAGTTCCTTCTTCAGTACAGTACAGAAATTGCTGACCTTCAGCAAAACTTTAGAAATTCAGAGTGCCAGACCTGAGCAGTTCCAGTTAAAGATTCTTAATGACTTGCATACGTATGCAATCGTATATACAATTCTATAGGCAGTTGTGTATCATACTTCATTGGGTGAGGGGAAAGCAGTTATGAGGACAATATTGTTCTGATCTGCTTTAAATGTCATTGCTAATCAGCAGTGGACTACAGACTATAGCATAAGAAACCTGTAGAGTAACCCTCATAATCTCTGAGTCCCTCCTCTTTTCCAAGAGGAATGAGCTAGAAGTTGTCTAAGGTAGCTTGGACTAATTTGTCTCATTTTCTGGTGTTTCAGACCAAGCACATAATTTTTAGGTTTGTAGTGTGCTTGGAAAAATCTCACCTGATTATTACCTTCCTAATTCCCAGCCCTTCTCCAAACAAGACTGAAATATTTGTAAGTTTCTTGAAACTGAAAAAGTCTTAAGACTATCAGCATGTTTCCTTCAGAGGAGAGTTTGTCTGCAGGGGGTACAGACAAAGCTAATTTTAAAACTATCAAGCAGGAGTCTTGAAAAATACCAAACCCCCCAAAAAAAAAAAAAGTAACCAAGCTGTGGAAATAGTATGATGAAGCTATATGGCAATTACAAGGAAAAAAGAGATAAAGGACAAATTGTCCCTGCTAAAGTGGTCAGTGGGGTTTTGGTGTTGTTTTTGTTTTGTTGTTTTGTTGTTTTTTTTTTTTAATTGAGCCATTTAATCAAGTACTGTGCACTTGATAGCAGTAAACAAAAAATCAGACACTGACTATAGCCATCTGCTACAAAACAGCTGCAAGTACTTACTATACTTAAGCTTTTGTGGTGCATATAAAGTGGTGACTGTCTAGCATAATAAATAAGAGAATTCAGATTCCTATCTACTTTCAGTTACACAAGAAATTTATAATGTGAATTGATGAATTTTCTATTTTAATTATTTAGAATAAAAAAAAAGGAAACAAGTATTTTTTCTCTTAATCCAACAGATACAAGACATTGTTAAGCACAAATGACATAAGCTACAAATGGGAACTTCAAGGCAAAGTGAGAAATTTAATGCAAAGTAATTGAGAGGGTCTCTATGTTTAATGTTTCTTGTAATCTCAGATCTGTAATCAACAGTATCTCAATTTAAATTGCATTACAAGGAAAATTCTTCTGCAAAAGAGACTCTTTTATTAACAGTTTTGATTATCTTTTATTTTTGATACTGCTATATTTTTATCTTTTAGATAATTTTGTGCAGTGTCACCTGATGATCACTTGTCAATTAATAGTGTCTTGATAGCCAATGGCTACATGAAAGTAACACAAACACCATGTACTGTAGAGAAATTAAATGTAACATCCTCAAATTTAAAACAGCTGTTTTGTGTGTTGTCCTTTATAGTGAAAGTGAGACGATTCTCAATGTGGACAAATTGCAAAGAAGATTTAGAAATCTACCTTTAGGTGTCCTCTTGTAAACTAGTATCCAAGATGCTACTGTATTTGTGGAATATTTTAGACTTCATTCAAGTGCCCACTCAAAGGCTTTTGGTGCCTTTTGAGATGTCACACATTGGCAGATCTTACACAAAATCTATGGAAGTCCCATGTCCTTCTGGAAGAGTATGGGTTAAATAGAATAACATATGGTATTTCAAATGACGTCAGTTACCAATGTCTTATCCACTGCTTTATAGCTGATAGCGTCTACAGAGTGATGCAACCGAAGAAATGACACCAGCTCTCATTTGATTGTAATGGGAAGGTGGGCACTTAGGTGAATAATAACTTTGGAGCAAGATTTGACTGCCTTTACACGGTCACTAAGAACCATTTTGGATACCCATGGACATTTCAGCTATTTACACAGGGCTGGCTGATATAAGATCTATGCATAGCCCATGCACTTTTAAAGAAGTGTTCTGTAGACCAGGAGGAATGTCTCAAAGCATCTCAAACGGCATTTGAGATCTATGTTTGGTCAACTGCATCTGACCCTAAGAGTTTGCATTCTGCCCTTATATAAAATCTTTCAATACCTAGATTTAGAACAAGAGCTAATACTCTACTATATTAAACAGAATACATTCTTAGTGAGTTAGTATGAACTGATCTTATTTATCATCAGTTCCCTTAGTGATTATAGAGAATTAATTTTGAAATAAAAAGTAAAAAGTATACTTAGATATGGCTGAGCATATTAAAATCTTCATCCATAACCAGGTAACTGTAATGTAATGTAAAAAATACAATTTTAAAAACAATGAATGAATCATTTAAAATTAAGCAAAATATTCCCATAGCTGATTTGAAAAAGTAATCTTATAAGAAGAAAACTCATCATTTGAGTCAAAACATTTTTTTTACTTTTTTTTTTCCACATGTTGCTTGAGTGCTTATATATGTATTGAATATAAATATTCACTATCATATTAGCTTGAGAAATTATTATGTTAACAGCAGCAGCACAGTGTGTGGATTGGTTGAGCCTACAAAAATTGACACAAATTTAGAGGAAAGCAGCTGAGAGTTATGCTTGCCTTCCAAAGATCATACAGATGCATTGTAAGATCAATTTTAATCTCTTCTACACTGCTGCAATTCAGGAATCTCTTTATGTAAAGTCATTATAAGGGTTTGAAGCAAGGAAATGGGATAGGGAAATTCTGGCATTCGTAAACCATTTCACTTTGCTAAGCAATACTTTAGTACTCTACCAGAATGAAAGCACTATGCTTGTACTCTACCAAGCTCCATCTCTTATGGACTTGAGCAGCATCTTCAAAATAAGCTCAACTACACTGCCTGTGTACTCACTTCTTCCTGAAGAAACAAAGTGAATGATATCAATCTGATTTCCTTCTGAATTGTCCTTAAAGTTAACTTAAAGAGAAATAAACCAAAATTTATTCTGTAGTTCATTGACTTGTAGCAAATACAGACAGTAAAATTTTAAACCATAGAATCACAGAATAGTTGAGGTTGGAAGGGGCCTCCTAAGGTCATCTGGTCTAACCTCTCTGCTCAAGCATGGTCACCTGAAGCCAGTTGCCTAAGACTTCATAACCAAAGTTATAAACAAAAAAAAATTCTGTAGGATCTTTATTTTATTTTTCTCTTTTTTTTTTCCTCATATTTTGACATTGTGACTGCAAGGATCATATTGTGTAGAACTACCAAATGACACTTTTGCTGAAAAGCAAGAAAATCCTTTTTTTTTTTTCCCCGCCCAAAAATATCAATTCAAGTCTTTATCTTCTATTACACTTGTCTCAGCCCTTCTGCTGCTTTCCAAATCCTCTCTGGCCCCACAAATAGATTTTCAATGGTGGTGAAGTAACAAAAATGTCAGAATACAATGAAAGAAGAGCATACTAAAAAAAGCCCAAGAACATAAGACCAATACCCATGTGATACTCACTTTTGTTTTCAATCTAATTTTTCATTCTTTTTTTTTCAGTATTGAAATAAATTCATCTTTATAATGAGTTCCATGTGGATTTTAACAGCAAATATTTCCCTCATCTCATGCTATTTCTTTCATACTAGTTAAAACAGTACAAAACCCCATCTCATAATATATTAAGAGTGTAGAATGAAATAATTATTAGTTTCTAGTCATCTATGAATTCACATGAATGTCAGTCTTTCCGCTAACCCTGTTTTCTTAGATATAAAGGTACAGTCCAGTTTCCAACGAAGTCAGCAGGGAAAATCACAGATTTCACAGCTGCAGAAATACACTTCTAGAACAAGACTTACCACAGGATCAGGTGTCATATGATGTGAATGCATTTTACAGCTTTTAAGCCCTTGACACCTTCAGAGAGACCATTAATGTCTTAGGATCAAGCCACAGAGAACACCTTTTTGACTAACCAACTACCATCAAAGAACCAACTACCTCCTCAAGAGAAAACATCATAAAATATGTGCACGTGTGCATGTGTCTTTCTGTATGTGTGTGAAGTTGGGCAGTATATATTAATGATGTAACAGAATGCTGATCTTGGTCCCTTTCAGACAGCTTCTAGCAAAAAAAAAAAAGATTAACTCTTAAAGATTCATAGCAGCCGGTGTTACTCTTGACGCTTCATCTGAGTAGAAGGACTAATCAAAGATGCTCTTGGAGCAGCCAAATCTAAGGCTGTTTCTCAGCCGATGATGTTCGGATTATCAGTGATCTGTAGGATCTAAGCAAGTGGTTCATTATACCTGTTCACATACAGGCAAGGAAACCAAATGGGAAAATACAAAAATAACTGAGCATTCCGTGCTTAGTTTAGCTTTTTAATAGGCTGTAGATGAAAATAATACTGCCAACATTGCACAAGATAACATTTGTATTTTTAGAAGCGTAGACTGCTTTCTGTGGTTGTGAGGCACTGGTCTAACAACTAAAGTGTAGTGTTTCTATATTGTCGTCTTTTTAATCCCTTTTAATCTCTTATTGCCTTTCTGTTAACAGAATTGCATCCTGGAAGTTTTATATTGTTTGTATTGAATTCCTCAATGTATAGCTTTTATAGGAAAAATCTTGCATTTCTGCACCATTTTTACATATTTAGTTTACAGGAGGTTCAGATTTGTATCATAACCTCTGTTCAGATGATAGCAACTCCTAGACAGTTTCATGTCTCTCTCCCTTACCTATCCTAATTTGTATACATGAGTGCAAGGACCATAATGAATTGACAAAAGAAAAGTACATATTTAACATATGAGCGAGATAAATAAATGCCAAATGTGCATAACTTTATTCATTATCTGAGAAACAACAGAGAGAAAAAAAAAATCCAGCAGAATAGACATCTTGATGGAGTAGAAAAGGAAGTGAGCTAAAAAATACCAAGAAAAAGATATCTAGAGCTTTTTTAAGTGATATATTACATCCCTCTTCCCCATCCCTGAATGCCCTTGTGAATCAAGGTCCTGCAGAATATTGACTGAAATTACTTTATAAAAGTTATAATCATGAGTGCTGAGTTAAGGGGAAAATGAAATGAAGTGCATGACAATAACAAAGATTATGACTCTCATAAATTATTATCTTTGTAGGACTGAGTCATGTAGGATCCAAGTTTAAAACTTAAAGAATCTATACTGTTATTAAACAACAGTCCCAGAATGCTCCATTGCCTGTCTTCAGGGCTAAAGGCCTAACGCATTACTAACTAGCCCAGTGGCTAGGAAACCCACACAGGAATCAGTCCTTTATACTGCTGCTGGTGGTTTAAGATCAATGACTTTTAAATGTCAAACACAAAACAGGGAGCATAATCCAGGACTCGACAGCCTGATCGGGCCCTTTAAGCACTACACTGTGAAGTCAAGATCCCTCTGATCTTGTAAATCTCCTCTGCTTAGTAGCTGAGTGCTCAGTTTTCAGCAGGAGACTTCCGTATGCTTGTGTTTCCACTCTCCCTTCTCATATAGCCTTCCAAATGTGGGGCGGGTGGACGACAGGACACAAAATGACAGTAGAGGAAAGAGAAAGTTATTTGAAGGGATTTGAGTTCGACTTTGTCACAAGAACACATGAAACACCCTCCCAAGTCAAACCGATAGTTTGTCTTGCCTGGTGCTTTTCTCCAACAGCAGTAGAAATTGCCATTTAGGAAGACCGTGCAAACTGAGACGTTTTGTGCAACCAGTGGACTCCCTCATACTCCTCCAGGATCCCACTGTTGTATTAAAGATGCTGGAGGACACATCCTTGCCTAAATGCTCCAAAGAGTAGCTATTCCTGATGAATGCCACTTTGTTCAGGAACTCTAGTAACACTCTGACATTACTGACTAAAGGCAGCAGGAATGTTGTCTTAGATATGATCTAGCAGAGGCCTCAGCCAGGACTGATCCTTCCTTCTTTCAAAAATGAAAAACTCGGTAACAGCAATGCAGAATATTCAGGTAAAACAACGTTAGTGTCACTGGAACTCTATGATGGACCTGTAATCCCTATATTCTCCATCATTTTCTCAGCTGCTATCTGTCATTATCTATTACTTACATTGTGAGTAGTGCCTATGGATTCCAATGTACCTTAGACTCTGATTATGTAAGCCAGCACAGACAAGGTAAGGAAGGCAAACACTGGAAGAAATTTTTGTCTAACAAGTCATAACAGGAGGTTGAAAAGACAGAGTAATGTAAGGGAGAGGGAAAGGAGAATAATAAATTCAGAAATGTTTGCATAAATTAAACAACAGAAGTAATACATTCCTTCTGCAGCCATTTCAAGTGACTTGCAAGTTGTCGTAGTTCAGCCCCGATCGGACCAGACTACGCAGTCTCTCTCTCACTCCCCCCACCTTCTGAGAGAACAGGGAGAGAAAATATAAGAAAAACGGCTCGAGGTTTGAGATAAGGACAGGGAGAAATCCTTAAAGTTACCGTCACGGGCAAAACAGACTCGACTTGGGGAAAACTATTCATTTATTACTACAAACAGCAGGATGATGAGACAGGGAACAAGATAACCTCCCCCCACCCCTCCCTCTTCCCAAGCTTAACATTATCTCTACTACCTTCCCCCCCACCGAGCGGCACAGGGGGGAAGAGGGAATGGGGGTTGCAGTCAGTTCATCATATGTTGTTCTACGCCGCTGCTTCATGGTTGGGGGAAGAACTCCTTGCATTCCTCCTCTGCTCCATCGTGGGGTCCCTCCCATGGGCCACAGTCCTTCATGGAACTGCTCCGGCATGGGTCATCTCTTCCACGGGGTGCAGTCCCTCCAGAACAGCTGTCCCAGCGGGCCCTCCACGGGCCACAGCTGCCTTTAGGCATCCACCTCCCCCGGTATGGGGTCCTTCACGGGCTCCAAGTGGATCTCTGCCCCTCCGTGGACCTCCATGGGCTGCAGGGGGACAACCTGCTCCACCATGGTCATCACCACAGGCTGCAGGGGAATCTTGGCCAGGAGCCGCATTACTCCTCCCCCTCCTTCTTCACTGACCTTGGCATCTGCAGCCGTTCCTCACAACAGGCTGGTAGATGTCTCTCAGGATCTTTTTTTACATCTTATTCACTTCTCATCTCCTTTCCACTTCTTGCAGCTGGGCTGGACCGAGTCGGGCCCAATCGGCTGCCTGGCGAGAGGCCAGAGGGTGAGGCCTGCAAGGCCCATGAGGCCTGCGCCTCGCCCTCTGTGCCTCTGCCCCCGCTCAGCTTCTTCACATCTTCTCTCCTATCTCTTTTTTTTTCTGTTTTCCCATTCTTAAATACGTTATCACAGAGGCGTTATCACGGGACATTCTGCTACCAATCGGCTCGGCCTTGGCCAGCAGTGGGTCCACCCTAGGCCTGGCCAAGTCCCCTGAACAAAGGGGAGCGACTTCTAGCAGTTTCCTACAGAAGCTCCCACCTTAGGCCCCCCCTCACTAAACAAAACCACAACACAAGTACATCAAAAATGATTATAACATAATGAAGCCAGCTGAAATAGTGAGAGCTGTACATTTATTTTGTAACATATTCTAAAGTGGGTAGATGTATTGTGACATTGTCATGCAGTCATTTTGGGTTTTGCTTCATTTCCAGCATTAATTTCATTAAGTGGTACAATCCAGTATAGTTGTCCACACATAATGAGACATGAAGACAGAATAGCAGCTCTAACAAAATGTGGCACTTCTGCAGGTTGCTCAGCAGAACTTGCTCTGTGAAGACACATACCAGTATGCACTTTTAATAGAGCATGTCACATTCCTGACAAATCAAGAATGCATTGTGTTGGAAAGGAACTGTCTGAGTCAGTTCTGGAAGCAAATACTTCATAGGACAGGGCAGCTCTGTGGGCAATGTGACTTATTCCATTTACCAGGTCACTTGTCTCAACTAACCTTCAAGTCCTTCAACAAGTTAGTTCTGTTACAGTACATTTTCAGGAGCATTTGTTTGTCATTACAGACATAACTGTGCATATTGCCAAGCATTTAGAATCATAGAATTATAGAATGGTTAGGGTTGGAAGGGACCTTCAAAGGTCATCTAGTCCAACCCCCCTGCAAGGAGCAGGGACATCCCCAACTAGATCAGGTTGCTCAGAGCCTCATCCAACCTGGCACTGAATGTTTCCAGGGATGGGGCATCCACCACCTTTCTGGGCAACCTGTTCCAGTGTTCTACAACCCTCATGGTAAAATTTTTTTTCGTAAAGTCTAGTCTGAATCTACCTCCCTCTATTTTAAAACCATTATCCCTCGTCCTATCACAACAGGGCCTACTGAACAGCCTTTCCCCATCTTTCTTGTAGGCCACCTTGAGGTACCGGAAGACGGCTATCAGGTCTCCCCGGAGCCTCCTCTTCTCCAGGCTGAACAGCTCCAACTCTCTCAGCCTGTCCTCATAGGAAAGGTGCTCCAGCCCTCTTAGCATCTTCGTGGCCCTCCTCTGGACCCTCTCCGAACTGGTCCATGTCCTTCTTGTGTTGGGGGCTCCAGAACTGGACACAGTACTCCAGGTGGGGTCTCACCAGGGCAGAGTAGACGGGGAGAATCACCTCCCTCGACCTGCTGGCCACGCTCCTCTTGATGCAGCCCAGGATATGGTTGGCCTTCTGGGCCGCAAGGGTGCATTGCTGGCTCATGTTGAGCTTCTCATCCACCAGCACTCCCAAGTCCTTCTCCTCAGGGCTGCTCTCAATACATTCTCCGCCTAGCCTGTATTTGTGCCTGGGATTGCCATGACCCAGGTGCAGGACCTTGCACTTGGCCTTGTTGATCTTCATGAGGTTGGCACGGGCCCACCTCTCCAGCCTGTCAAGGTCCCTCTGGATGGCATTCCTCCCTTCCAGCGTCTCGATGGCATCACACAGCTTGGTGTTGTCAGCGAACTTGCTGAGGGTGCACTCTATCCCACTGTCCATGTTGCCAACAAAGATGTTGAACAGGGCTGGGCCCAACACGGACCCCTGAGGGACACCACTCATGACCGGTCTCCACTTGGGCATTGAGCAGTTGACCACCACTCTCTGAGTGCGGCCATCCAGCCAACTCCTTATCCACCGAATGGTCCGTCCATCAAACCCATGTCTCTCTAGTTTAGAGAGAAGGATATTGTGCGGGACAGTGTCAAAAGCTTTGCACAAGTCCAGGTAGATGATATCCGTTGCTCATCCTTTGTCCACCAATGCTGTCACCCCATCATAGAAGGCCACCAAACTGGTCAAGCACGATCTGCCCTTGGTGAAGCCACGTTGGCTGTCACCAACCACCTCCTTGCTCTTCATGTGCCTTAGCATGGTTTCCAGGAGAATCTGCTCCATGACCTTGCCAGGCACAAGAGGTGAGGTTGACCAGCCTGTAGTCTTTACCCTTCTAGTGTTCACAGTCAAGATTTTTCATTATTTTTGTTAATATGTAAAACCTGTTACAAATGCTACTAGGGTTGAAACTATGTTCTTCTGACTAGAAAAATGCCTGTATTTGCCAGAAAAAAAATTTAAAAAAAAGTTTATTTGTTTGGAAAATGTATATTTCTTTTTGTTAGTTTAAAACTAGTGAAGATCTGTGAATATATCACTACTGCAAAGTTTGCAAATGGAGTTAGACCTTTGAAGTTGTGCTGTGTCCCCATTTGTCCAAAGCTGGTAAGAGCTGAGATACAGAACTTTGTGTTGGACCATGATAGAAACTTGAAACTATGTTGTGAAGTTGCAAATCTATGTAAAGTAAAAGCAAACATGTATTAAGATCTGGGATTTTGTTTGAGAGGAATCATTAATTTGAACGAAAGAAATCTGGAGGAAGCATTTAATTTTTTTTTAGTGCATAATTCACTGGATCTCCTCAAACTGTTCAGGAAAAAAAAAAAAAGAGAATAACAGTTACAAAAATTTAGTATTTTCTTCCAAGCAGTGTGAAGAAAAAAATTAACAACTTCTTCATATTTTGTCCATGGTTTTCCTAATTTATGTAGCTCTAAGGCACTATAATGCTGGTCTCTGCAACTACATTATTCTCCTGAGTGATCCGAATACTCTGGGGATACTGTTGTAACTGTTTCTTATGGCACTGGCTATAAATGTTGTACCGAGACAGTATATGTGTGTCCATGTCTGTATTTGAAACACACATATATATATATATCCAAGAAGAAAGAAAGAATATGTTTAGAATTAGGTTTAGAAAAAAACCTTGAAGATAAGCTACTTGAAACAAAGTAGCTTTAAGCATAAAATGAAAACAAGTTTGAATGTTTATGTTGTATTTATGTTATGTTTTGCTTTGCTATGGCTGAAATATGAGTATTGGTCTCAGATAATCTTGATTTGTAGCAAGTATGGATGTAAGCATAAAATCAAAATCTTTTAAAATGTCAGAATTTTTGTTTCAGATACTTATAAGGAAAATCTGGTTTATGAACCAAGGATCAGAATGTTAATCACTAAACACAGAAATGCTAGCTATTTTGGTGGGTTTTTAAACTTGATTTAGTGCAAATATTTCTACTACTTTTTCTCCCTATGAACACCAAAGAAAGGTCCTTATTTTCTTGTGCATTCAGATTTTATATTTAATAATATCAGATTATGGATAGATATGAAACGTAAATCAGGCAACACTCTCCAGAAGAGATTAGCTTCTTTCTGCTTAAATCCTGTTTACACTCTTACTTTACAAAGAACAATACTGTGACATGTGAAAGTTTCTATTTGCAAATTCTACCTATCAAAACCTGGGATCAATAAAATGAACTAAAAACAAACAAACAGCTGAAACTTTCTTGTAAGTTATATGATCAGAGTAGAAGTAGGCAATCTTTTTTTTTTGCGAATTCTCTTGTTTATTTTAAGTTAGACTTCAGGAGCTGAGTTTTTCACTTGGTTTCTGGCAAGAAGCAAAAAGAAGTTAGAAGAAGTGTCATACTTGAATGTGAAGATATGTCTACATACATTCACCAAACAATTTCAGCTTACAGGGTCACAAAATGCAGGATTCAGTTGCCTCAATGTAGACATGCAGATCTCTTTGAGGTACCCATCTGCTGCCCATCTGTCAGACATGCTAACTCTATGCAACGGTCTGAAAAAATATTAAAGCATCTATAATGGCATTGGTTGCCCGTTTTTAATAACTAAATTGCTTCTTTCTAAGTTGGAAAGAAACACTGAATATATGAGAAATGTATCTTAATGAAAATTCAAGAAAGAAAAACGTCTGTAAAGATTAATCAAAACATTCTGCTGCAGTAATTTCTAAAATATTTCATCTCAATTTAGTCTTTTATTTTTCACTTTATAAAAGTATTTATATTTTGACATTAAAAATATTTTTCTTCTGAAGAACAGAAAATAGATTTAATAAAGCTACAAAAGCTTTGATAGTTATAAATTTATTTTTACCCAGAAAACTCAATGACACTCTCTTGCTAAGAGATTGTTTCAATAAATCATGACTTTTAAAGGTGTGACATAAATGTGTTACCATTTATGCTATTTCTTTCAAATGTCACAGTGTACAGTACTTCTGTGAGATGCAGAGAAGGAACTTTTATGTCTTTGAGTTGACATGTGCTATATTAACCGGGACATCAACTGCTTCTCATGAATGTAAACGTAGCATGTGTGTAAGTATACATTGCTAACGCAGTGTTTTTCTAATGGCATAATTATTATTATTTAGTTTAATTATTTACTCAGCCAAAGAAAATAGGTTTTATCCTAAAAACTGATGCTTGCTTCCTGGCTTCCTGCTGTGCTTTTCTAACTGCTGTGGGCAGAGCAACTCCCTGATATGCTACTTCGCAAGGCAATTTGTTGTATTTGTCTTCTGTAGTTCTCTATAACAAGTTGTTTGATCTTTCTTGACAGGAAATAATTTTTTCAACATGCCAGAAAGTGAGTCATGTAAACAAGTCTAGGTATTCATAGTACACATCACAATAGTCATCATTCTTTGAAAGTCTTACTGTCCCAAGCTTGTGGTTTAAAGAAAGATTATCTCATCTCCTATCCTTTCTCTTTCAACAACAGAGGAAAAAAAAAAAGCAAATAGTGGAGCCCAGCTCTACTATAGCTGTCACTTTCTCCCAAAAATACCTCGAAGCTGAGCCGTATGATTACTTACTACATGTATAAGAGAGTTTTAAGTTCCTGAAGAGCACATCATAAGTTCTCAGAGTGAAGAGCACTTCCCAAATACTTTGACATTGTCAGTAGTCATATATATATAACAACCGTATATTAAAATAACAATGGAGGAAGCACACTGTTCCATGCTGTTCTTCAGATGGAAAACAAACATGCGTACAGAGAAGGAGACACAGGACTTCTAGTGACTTGGTGTACAAGACTTAAATAACCTTTACAGCCTGGATAAGGAAACACTGTTCACCATTTGAAATACTTTCTCCTTTTGTTACAATAGTTATGTGATTTCTGAGAATCTGTCAGATATTATGCATTTTTTCAGCCCTTAAGAGAGGGCAATATTATTGTTCTGCATTTTCCAGACAGAGGACTGGGGCAAGGGGAGGTAAATGGCTCCTTCCAGACAGTTTTATCAGCTGCGACAAGCTTTGCTGCCTTCATCATGTGCCTCAGGGAGCCAGTCTCATTCCCTGAGCCATTTGGTCCAGAGTACCTTGCTTCCACTCTTTTTCTCTTAGGCCCTTTTTAAAATGAGCCATGAGAATGGTTCCTACCTCGCAGCTAAAGGACTGGCCCTAGCTGACCTTCCTGCTCCCAAGCTTCCCAAGCACGTTGCTCACACCCTGAGTGCCCCGTGCTTCCAATGTGACCAAATTATCTTTCAATTTTTAGTATTTTGAATACTACTTGGACCATATTAGGTTGCTATATCACCACAGCCACTAAGGTCTGGTGAGGAGCGGAGGAACAACAACAGGCTAAGGACCTCAGAAACTCCATGAGTGCAAGAAGACTCTGCTTGTCTCTGGGATGCTCAAGAAGAACAGCGAGCCCAGTGACTGGGTGTTCATCGCTGAAGATAAGTCAAGGAAAAGCTTCTTTCTCAAACGTCTTGTGGAGAAAACGGGGGTATTGGTGAAGAGTAGGTTGGCATTAATTAGGGATGCAGGGGAAAGAACATTTTAGGACTGTCTTAAAACTTATTGTAGAATATATTCAGGAGACTGTGAGAATGTGCAAGGCTTGTTGTAGAACCTTATATGGAAGGATCAAAGGCAACGAAAGGGATGGAACATGACAAGGAAAACAGAGAGAAATTGAGATAAAAGGTAGAAGTGTAAACAAGTGATTTGTGCCCTGCACTTTATCACCAGCTTTTGTGGTAGCTCTCAAGATCAAACAAAACACGCCAGAAATTCCTGCTTTATTGAAAGCTATAGACCACAGGCTCTAATGTTGAAATGGAATCGAAGATGTCCCTGCTCCTTGCAGGAGGGGTTGGACTAGATGACCTTTGAAGGTCCCTTCCAACCCTAACCATTCCATGGTTGTGTGACTCTATAAGAATTTAATTATGTTCATTGCTAAGAATTATCTCAAATTTAATTATAGTTCAAATCCATGTTTAATCTTGAAAGATGAGGAAAGGGATTTTCCACAAAATGTTTCTCCATGAAAGGGTTTTGTCAAGACTAGCATACCGTAGGAGACTTCGTAATATCAGGCAGACGAAAGAGGGGCTTTCCTTTCACCTTTACTATTGACTGCAGAAAAAAGAGAGGGAAATAAAACTTTTTTATTTTATTATTTTTTAGCTTGGAAACAGTTTTTGAAAGGGCTTTGTTCTTCCAGAATTTGAAATGGCTTCTGAACTTTTAGGAGGTTTTAATAAAGAAGAACTTTATAACATTAGAGCAGTGATCAATACAGGGCATTGGGGGCTTCCAATACAGATTCCCAGATAGCTGAAATATGACCTCTGTGGTTATTGGGTCTTGTAAACCAGAAATATAAGCTTGCAAATCAAGTTTCTATTTTCTCTTTTTTTTTTTTTTACTTCAGTATAAACTGCTTGAGAGACTGGACTGCTTACTCAGTTAGAAATATTTGTTGTCCTTATTCAGCCTTTTATATTCACAGATTTTCTACCTGCTGGTCATAGGATCTTTAAGTAGAATAGCAAATCCCAAATTTGCCAGAGATGCGGTAGCCCTTATATTTTAGCAGACACTGGTGCAGAGAGAAGACAGAATAAATCACACAGATCAGTGTTTTGTTTTGTCATATCTACGGTGTTACCAGATTTTTCAAAGTGTTGTTGCCCACAGTGGAAGACAATCCAGTTAGGGACCACTACAGAAAACCTGTGGACTGGAGGGGATGGAGCTGAGGGTGCTGAGGGACCTGGCTGCCATCGCAAGGTGGCTATCATCATCTTCAAGGGTAACTGGTAATCTTCTGAAGGTCTTTCATGACTGGGAAAAGGCAGATATCACTCACACTCCTTTTTAAGACGGATGAGGAGGCCACCAGCCCCACCTCCCATCACCTGGGAAGGATATGGACTAAATTCTCTGGGAAACCTTGCCCAGGCACATGAAGAACTAGAAGGTATTAGGAACAGCCCATGTGGCTTTACCAAGGGCAAACCATGCCTGTGCAGCTGTTTGGCAGGGCCAAGTTCAATTAAAACCCTGTACCTCCAACCACTCCTCAGTAATGAAGCTGAAAATAGCCATGTGAGAGCCTTCCAAGGGGTGGGCAATGACCAACCATGGTGACAGCCAATCACCAGGCACTGTGGGGTCCTCAGCCAATCAGAATCGGCTGCCATCTGTCCTGCCCACAGTGTTGAAGCACCAGCTTTTGCGCGTCTAATTAAAAATCAGGGAAGGGACTTTCAGCATCCTGGCCCAGCTGCCACAGCCTCTTCGTGCAAACAACGGTTCCTCTGAAATTGTTTGGGGAAAAAAGTCTCATGAGGGAGAAAATATTTCCTTTTCCTAAAGCAAATGAAAGAAAATTAATCAAAGCACAGACTAAAAAGGTTTTAGTTTTTTTTTTTTAATGTTCTATATAAAACTGTTTAACTTATATGATAACTTATATAATTCTATATATAGTTATAGTATTTATAATTATATGAACTAGATTATGATAGAATAAAAATTTATTGAACATAAATAAAACATTCTGTATGGAGATACTTAGTAACTTTCGTTCAGCTCTGCAAACATATTTTGTAATTTTTTGAAGCCCATTATTTTTTAGTTTGGATATTAATATCAGCTTCGCTTCCTAACTGAAGACTGCTGCAATGAGTATCAAGTTCATTTGTTAGCTGGGGATCTGGATAGTTGTAAATGTCTTCTTTAAAAAAGGGAATTGAAAATTAGAGGGCAATTTAAATACATTCTACTTTTAAAACGGCTTTAAATTACTATGTTATGGGTTTTTTAAAAAATAATTTTCTTACTACTTCAGCCAATTATTAGAATTATTTGGTATACTTTGGCTCATTTCCTCTGCTCTTCACCTGGTTGATCCTATATAGAAATATTTATAGTATAAATATATGACATCCTATTTTAAAAACACAGAGTACCCCTGCTGTTGAATGCCTAAGATTTTTAAAGCTTCACTCTTTCAAAAAAAAAACCAACATCAGTGTCTTAGGCAGCTTTTGCATCAAACTGTAAGTCTCTTGCTATAGATGCATTAACAATATCTTGTAAAAAGAGTAATCAGAGTTATGGTTAAAAGTTCAGATCACTCATTTAAACAAACACTGTTTGTAATAATTGAAGAGACAGAAACATACAAGAAGAAGAAGAAGAAAGGTGACTGTAACAATAATGTTTTAAAATATTGGATTGAATTGTGAGTTTTCTTGGATGCTTACAAGCATAGAAGCTATGAAAATGCATGAGGAACACATAGTGCATATCTTCATTTTTTAATCATTTAATCAAATTGCTTGTTCTGTATTGACCTCTTATCTCCTTATCATCTACCTCCCAGTCATCTTCATATATATTTAATTGAAACAGCTGTAGGTAGGAAGATTTTATGGAAAAAAAAGCTTTTGAATTAAATTTGTAAATGAATTTATGTTTAAAAAAATGTGACTGCATAGATATTTACTCATACTTAAGTCACATGCTGTAAATAGAACAAGTTGCAATCAATACTACTGATCTCAGCATGTACAGCTGTACATAATCATAAAACTGAGATTATTATGGGTTTTACAATGGACAGAAAGAAGCAATATTGCATGAATTACTTGCATTCATTTTAGGAGGGGAAAAATATCTCTTAGTGGCTCTTTCCTGTCAAAACCTAGTCAGCAAGGCGCAAATTCTTAAAAAGGCCTCTTCGCATGTAATCTACAGACTAATACCTGTTTACATGAATTAGTCTAGAATTAATTTGAATTAATTCGAAATCATGAACTTTCAGTTGATACTTATTTTGCAATATTTCAGTATTCAAGTAGGAAACACTTATTTGCTTAGGGAGCCTCACATAGATCCTGAAAATGGGAAAATGCTATGTTTCTAAACTGAAGAAAGCTGCCTTCTTGTTCCGAGAAATCACAAAACTGATTTTAACCAGTGTTATTTGCAGTCTACAATCAGTGCCACAGTAGCCAGCTTATATATAAGATCGCAGTCCTATATGATTACTTCACTGCAAGACTGAGCACAATAAGAGCAAGCAGGTAGTGTGGTAAGATAGAATGCTCTTAAAAACAGATATTTCTAGAAAGAAAAAATGGGAATAAAAACTGAACAGCTACTTCATTTGTCTAATCACTTTTACAAATTTCCTTCTTAGTACTAATCTCTCTTTACTTATATTTTCCCTCAAAATTTTAAGATGGCAATTTCTGCAGAATAAAAGGGTGATCCAGTGTTTTATTAAATAAAATAGACATAATCATATTAAAAACAAAATAACATTCCATAAAACACTAGTAAACTTAAATACTTTTCTTTATTTTTTTACTTTTATATCTCAAAATACATCTGTCAATAAACCAAAAAGCACTGAATTTCCATGAAGTCTCTGAAATAGAGCTACAAAGAAAGTGGCATTCATAAATAAAGCAGACTGATTAATTTATATTTCTTTTACCATACTTTATTAGTAATTAGATATATAAACAATCATTTCAGTATGAATGTTATTTAAGCCACCTCATAGCAACAGTTATCATAGTTTTAATAGATATATGTATTAAGTGCACAATATGTGTTTAATTAAATATATATTTTCTACCATGACTCATGATAACCTAATATTTAGTTATGTCAAGCATTCAACTTTCTCATTGACTTCAATTAACTAAGGTCTTCAAAGGTCAAATACTGGGCTTTAGTACTGCGCAACTAGCTTTAGATATTTTTCCAGTGGGAGTAACTGCAATATAATCTCTATGGAGTAGCTGCAATACAATCTCTTCCTTCTGTTCTTAATGACCTGTCCTTTCTATACCTGAGATGAAGAAACAGGTGGTAAAAAGAATGAAAGGTTTGCTTCTCTCAAAGGGATTTCTGACTCGTCTGAGAATTACTGCTTTGAACTGCTGTGTATCCGATATTATTCCATTGTTTATTATCATGCTTTCTTTCATTTCTTGGTTTTGTGAAATACTGAGTTTTTCTTTGAATTAGAGATTTTTCATTTTGAACTTAAAAGCAAGCAGAAGATTTGAAGATGCTTGCTTTTATTATATGAACTATACTCTTGAAAAAACTTTTGAAGAAAAGTTGAGTTGACATGTCCTTTGATATGCAAGACCATCAGGTTCTTGTGACAAGACCCTACATTTCTATTACATTTAATTTTGTTTTTCATATTGTTTTCCTAAATTCATTTCCTGAAAATTGAACTTACTTGAGCTCTCTTGGCCAGGTCTTGTCTACCTGGACTTTTGCAAAGCATTTGACACTATCCCACATGATATTCTTCTCTCTAAACTGGAGAGACACAGATTTGATGAACAGACCACTCTGTGCACAAGGAATTGGCTGGATGGCCACACTCAAAGAGTAGTGGTCAATGACTCGATGTCTGCGTGGAAACTTTGTGATGAGTGGTGTTCCTCAGTGGTCGGTATTGGGCCTGGCCATGTTTAATATCTTTGTCAGCAACATGGACAGTGAGATAAAGTGCACCTTCAGCAAGTTTGCTGACAACACCAAGCTGTGTGGTGCAGTCGACACGCTGGATGGAATGAATGCCATCCAGAAGGACCTTGATAGGCTGGAAAGGTGAGCCCATGCAAACTGCATTAAGTTCAACAAGGCCAAGTGCAAGGTCCTGTACATGGGTCAGGGCAATCACAAGCACAAACACAAGCTGAGTGGACAATGGATCGAAAGCAGCCCTGAGGAGAAGGATTTGGGGGTGATGCTGGATAAAAAGCTCAGCATGAGCCAGCAATGTGTGCTTGCAGCCCAGAAAGCCAACCGCATCCTGGGCTACATCAAAAGGAGAGTGGCCAGCAGGTTGAGGGAGGTGATTCTCCCCCTCTACTCCGCTCTCATAAGACCCCACCTGGAGTACTGCATCCAGCTCTGGAGCCCCCAACATAAGAAGGATGTGGACCTGTTGGAGCGAGTCCAGAGGAGGGCCACAAAGATGATCAGAGAGCTGGAGCACCTCTCCTATGAAAACAGGCTGAGAGAGTTGGGGCTGTTCAACCTGGAGAAGAGAAGGCTCCAGGGACACATTACAGAGGCCTTCCAGTACCTAAAGGGGGCTTATAGGAAAGATGGGGAGAAACTCTTTAGCAGGGCCTGTTGCCATAGAATGAGTGTTAATGGTTTTTAAATAGAGGGAGGTAGATTCAGACTGGATATAAGGAAGAATTTTTTTTTTACAATGACGGTCGTGGAATACTGAAACAGGTTGCCCAGAGAGGTTGTAGATACCCCATCCCTGGAAAAATTCAAGGCCAGGTTGGACGGGGCTCTGAGCAACCTGATCTGGTTGGGGATGTCCCTGCTCCTTGCAGGGGGGTTGGACTAGATGACCTTTGAAGGTCCTTTCCAACCCAAACTATTCTATGATTCTATCATCATACTGTTGAGTTTAGTGATATGGGCTCCACCTCTCTGTCCAGACCACTGAATAAGAGCCAAAGATAGTTAACATTTTCTGTTAGCATCAGGTTTGTGCTCCCTTCATGTACAGTCGTGAAAGTGATTGTTATCAACTAAGGGGAGTACCTTGATTACCTGCCCAAAATAAGATGGGATGTATCCCAGCCTAACCATCTGGAATGACTGGATAGATATTTCTTTTGCACAAAATGATCAAGCTATCACTTGGCAGTGCTTCAAGTTTCTGTCCAGTGAAGAGTATAGCAAACTAAAAAGAAATGTTGCCATTATAGATTATCCAAAGCTTGAGCAAGTAGATAGATACAAGGTTTTTTTTTCTTTTTTTTTTTTTTGTAGTCTATAAACAATGTTTTCAGCATTGTTAACTTTTTTTTCTAATATTTCATTTTGCTGGTGAATCATTTATGTTCCTTTTTTTTTTTTTTTTTTTAGGAATAAAACCTTATACTGTATGTGCCCTTAACTAATATTTAGATCTAAATCAAGCTTTTGGATTTTCTACAATTTTCTGAACTCTGGAGATCTTCTGTTATGATGAATGATACATTTAGTATTATCAATAAAATATTTAATTTTAGTCAATACTTAGAGATTTACATTATAACCAGTGATCAAACTGGAGTGTTGTCTGAGATACAGAATTGCAATGAAAATCTCATGGGGTGATGATACTGTTACAGTGACTCAAACTTTGAAAGGAATATGACAGATTTTAACAAAATGCTTTTTTAAAAAAAAACTTTCATGGAGATATCAATGACAGAAACAGAGACAGCTAACAAAAAGACATAAACAACCAGACTTGCAAATTCAGAACAAATTTTAAGCATCACTTTAAAGACAGTAACACATTGATCACAACAGAGAGTAGATAAAAGCTTCAACAGAAACTGTACAGTAAAAGTAAAATAAAGTACTATGAAAATGATGTTCTACAGTCTAGCTATGTTTAAAAAAGAAAACCAACAACAAATATATTTTTAAAAAACCCTCCATTTCCTGCTGCGTTTTAGTGGAGTAATAGGTAACTGTGATATTGTTCATAGGAAAGTTGTACAAACTCTACAGGAGAACTATATGACAGGCCTGACTGTTTAGGGGGATATGTGTAAGAACATGGCTCATTTAATTTGTCACAAGAACAACAGATGATGAGAAAGCGGTGAACAGAGAGATAGATGTGTCAAAGAGGAGTCAGGTTTGTTGCATTTACTTTAAGGTGTTTAACTGAAGTAACTATATTAGAAGCTTATAACACTGTGTATGTTAACTATCTGAGTGACTTTTAATGCAATTTACATTATTACTTAAGCTGCTATGCATAATGTTAATAAATTTCATTTATTTTATGTATTCAAAGAAAACATAAAATATTTAAGAGAGTGCAAGCAGAAAACAAGCCTGGACATAGATTTTAGTCATCTAGGTGTCTCATGTTATTTTAGGGCTTAGGCACCCCCCTTAGTCTCCAGCAACTCTTCCAGCAAGACATAGATCTCCGGGAAGTCCAAGAACCCGGTTGCCAGTCCTGCTCTCACAACTTGGATACCTGTGGCACCTCAGACGACAATAAGTGCTTAGTGTTAAGCAAGTGAAGCCAACCCAGAATGGCCACTAGAGTAGAAATAAAATGTTCTGTGCAAATCAAATCCTTAGTCATCAAAATAAAAATTATATTTTAACATGAGTTTACTGTACTCTTTTTATCCTTCCAAAACCAAATTGTATGAATACCTAGAGGGAGGCATGCAAACCTCATGAAGTTCAACAAGGTCAAGTGTAAGATCCTGCATCTGGGTCCAGGCAATTCCCAGTATCAATAGAGACTGGGGGATTAGTTGGTTGAGAGTAACGCTGAAGAAAGGAACTTGAGGATAGTGGTGCACAAAAAAAATTGGATATGAGCCATCTGTGTGTGCTTGCAGGCCAGAAAGCCAGTCGTATCCTGGGCTGCATCAAAAGAAGCACGGCCAGCAGGTGAAGTCTGCCCTCTACTCTGCTCTCATGAGACCTCACCTAGAGTACTGCATCCAGCTCTGGGGTCCCCCATACAAGAAAGACATGGACCTGTTGGAGCGAGTTCAGAGGAGGACCACAAAGATGATCAGAGGGCTGGAGCACATGTCCTGTGAAGAATGGCTAAGAGAGTTGGGGTTGTTCAGCCTGGAGAAGAGAAGGTTCCACGGAGACCTTATTGTGGCCTTTCAATATATAAAGAGGGCTTATAAGAGAGACAGAGAGAGACTTTTTACTAGGACCTATAGTGACAGGACAAAGAGCAATGGCTTTAAACTGCAAGAGGGTAGATCTAGATTGGATGTAAGGAAGAAATTGTTTACAATGAGGGTCTTGAGATGCTGGAACAGGTTGCCCAGTGAATTTGTGGATGTCATATCCCTGGAAGTGTTCAAAGTCAGATTGGATGCAGTTTCGAGCAACCTAGTCTAGTGGAAGGTGGCCCTGCCCATGGCAGGGGAGTTGGTCTAGATGATCTTTAAGGTCCCTTCCAACCCACATCATTCTGTCATTGTATGGTTCCATTTTATAATTTATGAATTCTCATCACTCATTAAATAAGCCAAGTACTCACAATAGAGATATCTTCCAAAATAGGAGTACAATCTTGATTTAAAGAAATGTGGTCATTAAAATAAATTCCGACTTGTAAAAATGAGCCTTTTCCAATTTTTTTTCTGTTTTGCATTCTGAGTAGACTTGTACAAATAAAGTTTGTAAGAATTAAGATACAATGCTATGAAGAAACCCCATAGCTTCAGTGTTTAGTTTAATACCACGGCTAAATTTAGAATTAATGAACAAACTAGCCTAAATGATAGTCCTTCATTAAACCCTGGCTCCAAGGAGTCTGAGCTATTCTAGCTTACTTGCACTGAAAACAAAGGAAAGTGCAAATTAAAGTTGTCTATATATGTGTATATGTAGGGAATAATGTATTCTGCTCTATACACGTAGCAACTGGAGGATTAAAGGTATGCAACATTAAGAGAAGTTACTAATTCATCACAATTTGTTCAAAATACTTTGTGAAGTGATTGTTCTAAGAGTTTTCTGTGACGTTTGTTGCTTATATAATAATCGAGCATGTGTGACCTCTGTTCTGTTAGAGGGAGTGGTGAGTAGAGTATCTTTCTGGTAAATAACCCAGGACGCAAAAGAAAAGTGTGTATTTTTTTTTCCTATGTGAATTAAGAAAAGGGAACTGCAGATGCATACATAGAATAGGCCAATGACACATACCAGGTTCTATTAATAGAGCCGGCACAAGGAAAGACATTTTGGAGTGAGATCAGCAGGGGGACACCAAGATCGTAGAGGGGGCTGATCCACATGTCCTGTGAGGAAATATTGAAAGAATGAGGCTTGTTTACCCTGGAGAAGAGAAGCTAAGGAGGATCTTAATTGACCACTTACAAGCAACTAATGTGACAAAGTAGAGAAAACAGAGCCAAACTTCTCAGAGTTGCAGAGTGGAAAGCAAGAGGTAGCAGACACAAGTTGGAGCATAGGATAAGGAAATGAAAGAAAACCCTTTTATATAACAAAAAAAATGCCATAAAGGTGGTCAAGCACTCTAACATACTGCCCAGAGAGGCTATGGGACCGGCATCTTCAGAGATATTTAAAAATGAACTGGACATGGCCTTGAGCAATCTGCTGGATGTGTTCTGAGTAGGAGGTTGGACTATATGACCTGTGGAGGTATTTTCTGACCTATAAGAGTCTGTAATTCTATCTTCAGTATAAGGAGAATCCTTCAGAGACATGGAAGATTTTAATTTTATTTCCTTTCCTGTTGCACTCGGTACATAAGGAAAACAATGCATTGTAGAAATATCAAGCCAAAATGAGACATCAGCTACTCTTTTGCTCATAATTCCAGTTTCTCAAAAGACAATAGTACAAATCAGATTCCATGTAAATTGATGGAGACCTTAAAAAAGGTTCAGAGCAACTCCAGATTAGCAGAAGGATTCTGAATTGTCAATCGCTTCAGGATCAAATCGATTAATTCCAGTAGGCTAGATCAAGGCAAATGAATTCTGACTGCACTGAGGTCAAATGTAGAAGGCTCAGCCCTACTTAGCAACATAGACTGTTTCCTCTTCAGACATAGTCTGCTCTGCCTTAAAATCTTCTTGTTGCTATGGGCATTTTAAGAAGTGCTCAAGTCAACTGCCAGTGTAGGTTTTCTCAGGTGGTGACATGACTAGCAGTCTGTAGAGCAACAGAATCAGAGTATGCCTTATATGCCATGCATTGAAGCAGCGTGACTGTCTATCCCAAAATATAAGCTTATAGCATCAGAAAGAGAGCAAGATGCAATCCTTGGTGAAGGAATAACATGTCCCTCATTGGTGCTTTAACTACTAAGTAATATGAAAGGATCTCTTTTCCAACCATAAAGAAGTGAGCAAACCATTTTTACCAAAAGGCATTATTTCAGTTTGCAATTTTAATAATTTTTATGATTTCTATGTTTTAACTTCTTAACTTCTTAAATGCCTTTTTACCAAAAGGCATTATTTCAGTTTGTAATTTTAATAATTTTTATGATTTCTATGTTTTAACTTCTTAAAGGTATTACTCAGGTCACACTGTTTGAGCAATCTAACTTAGGTGCCTAGGCTCCTGAAAAAAATCAATCATCAAAGCTTTTTTTTTTCTGCATATTGACTCTATGAGGAACCTAGGCAGCAGAGTTAGATTGTCAGAATCACCACACCTCACACTAAATCTACTTTTCAAATATGGTAGTATCTAACTTAGGAACATAAAATGGGCTACATTAAGATTTCATCATCTTGGCCCATTCTTACAAGCAGAAAGAAAGAGGTTTTAAATAAGGAGTATTTTTACCAATGACATGCACTGGAATTTACAGCAGCCGGAGTGCTAAATGTAGAGCCCAAATTAATTAATAGGAAATACTGATGAGAAGAATATGTCTTAAACCTTTCTCTTTTCAGGGCTGTGAATGCTCTCTGAACTGTTATCTGAATAGATTGTTAACACAGGGTGGAGGACAAGACGAACTGGACAGAAAGGGGAAAAATGCAATTCAATTGCAAAACATGGTTTTAAGCCTTGATTTTGAGATTGAACCCCAAATTTAGCTCAGATAATCTAGTGTACAACCTGAATTACATCATTTTACATTCCTTCCATAGCTGATAGACTGATTTAAGCACTTTCAGAAGACAGTTCTCCCTACTTGTCTTAGGCTTTGGTTTTACAGCTCCTTATGCTGAACTAGGACAATGCTCCTACTGAGAGAAACGATTCAGCTTTCTTTTTTGCCTGTAGCCACATTTCCTTCTGTGTGCTAGCGCTAGTCATTGTAATGCTTTGCAAGGCATGGGAACAGTATACCCACTTAATCCAACTGCTTTCAGGAAAAAGAAAGAACATTTTTGCAGTGATTTTTGAGCAAGCTCAGCTGCTTTTGAATCTACTCCCTAAAACACATCTCCTAGAATATAACAACTTCAGTCCCATTAAAACTTTTCAACAGACAAATATCAATGAGATTGGTAGCGTGATTAATACTATGGCCTTAAGTGTACTTTGATGGTTATTTCTGTATATCTGAAGTTACTGTTCACTCTCAGATTATCCAGAAGTTTGTGGCCAGGCCAAACTTGTGCAGCAGGGTTACAGAGAAATGACAGTTTTGGCTCTTTTGTTTGTAAATTATTTCCACATTGCTAACAAACCACTTCATTGTCTTTTTCTTCTGTATTCCTGAGCAACATCTGGAGAAAACAGGAGTCTAGATGTCTTGTAATTGTTTTTTTTTCCATATGCTTGTCATGTTTTCTTCTTCAGAACACAAACAAATGCAAACAAAAGGAAACAAAGTTTTCTATATTGGGTCAGATTCTCAGGTACTTAAATCAATAAAATTGGCAAATGAGGTCTTATATCTTTTGCTTTAGTCATGTTGCCCTTTCAAATGCAACAGTTTCTCATTACCTGTCCATCATTTTAATAGTTTGAATTACATTTATTTGTGGGAGATAAAATTTAGTAGAAAAGTGACATGCCTGAAGAACAGCAAAGTATACAGTACACAACAAAATTGTTTTGTGTATCAGGAACATTGACTTATTTATACAAATTAATAGTCTGGACTACTGTAATTGCATCTAGAAGTTCTTTCCAGAAGAAAAGTTTGAAACTTCTCTTTCAACATCTTGAAACTGTACATATGAGTGTTCGATAAAGACAAGTTTGGAAGAGATAGGGAGAGAAGAGGGAGTTCTGATGTAAAATAGCAGCTGGGACGTCATTTATGTTTTTTTAACATTAACATGTTCAGTTCATGTGCTACCTTGCTTATGTCATTCTGCAGTGTTTCTGAGGTATACACACCTTGTCTCATTTTCTTTCTATATTGTAACTTTAATTGACATTTATCTTTAGTGATGTATGTATCTTCCACATGATAATCTATATTTTTGCTAATATATACATTTATTTCTTCTATCATTACTAAAAATGACATATGTATTTATATATAATAATTAGTTACCATCTCTACCTTGCTTATCAGGATATGTATTGATTCATAATACAGGATTCAGTATCCTATATTCATGCACACCCCCTGCAGTGTGCAGATAGCTACTCAGAAATTAATGTGGAAATAAAGTCTTCAGGTTCAGCTTCTTTCTGTCCCTTTCAAATTGTAACTGGCATACTTAACTTTCCATTTGGCTGTAATATCTGCAGCTTTAATTATATTGCTAAAATAATATTCTATTCATGTTATGCTGTATAGGATCTGCCACAGTTTTCTTCAACCATGTAATTCACCATACAGATGTGTAATTCATGATTTTTCCTCTCTAATGAGGTCAGAGTGTCTTGTATAGTCTCAAATAGTACATGAAATGACTTCATTAGATGCACCTTCTTATGTGCAGAATTTAACTGAAGTAGAATTGAAAGCAATAGATGTTCTCACTTAGAAAAGATGCCTTGCCTTGCCTTGCCTTGCCTTGCCTTGCTTTGCCTTTCCTTTCCTTGTCTTGCCTTGCCTTTCCTCGCCTTTCTTTTCCTTTCTTTTCCTTTCTTTCCTATTCTTTCCCTTTCGTTTTCCTTTTCCCGGCCTTGCTCCGCTTCACCTCATTTGCTTTAGTCATATTGCCCTTTCAGCTGGCACAGTTTCCCATTATAGAATCATAGAATGGTTAGGGTTGGAAGGGATCTCCAAAGGTCATCTAGTCCAACCCCCCTGCAAGGAGAAGGGACATCCCCCACTAGATCAGGTTGCTCAGAGCCTCATCCAACCTGGCATTGAACGTTTCCAGGGATGGGGAATCCATCACCTTTCTGGGCAACCTGTTCCAGTGCTCTACAACCCTCATTGTAAAAATTTTTTTTCCTAATATCCAATCTAAATCTACCTCCCTCTATTTTAAAACCATTACCCCTAGTCCTATCACAACGGGCCCTACTGAACAGCCTCTCCCCATCTTTCTTGTAGGCCCCCTTGAGGTGCTGGAAGATGGCTATAAGGTCTCGGTGGTGCCTCCTCTTCCCCAGGCTGAACAGCCCCAACTCTCTCAGCCTGTCATCATTATCTGTCCATCATTTCAATATTTTGAATGACATTTATTTATGGGAGATGAAATTTAATATGAAACCAACATTCCTTAAGAACAGCAAAGTACACAGCTTTTCGCCCTGCTGCCACTTTTCTCCTATCTGTCTCTGGTCGTAGCCCTATTTCTTTTTATTGTTTTGATATCCAGGAGGCTTCTTAAAGGTAAGGCAGGTTGTTTTACAAATTATTGGTTTCATCAATTTTAGCCTCAGGTTTGAAATATCCGTACAAAATGTGATCGGCAGAAGAGATCAGAAGATGATTTGAATTTAATTTAAACTTCATGACATGGAGTGAAGGATGTTTTGAATCAAGTTCATCTAACTAGTTTATTCTTTTCTATTCTATTAAAAGTCTCCATAGACTGTCTTCAGATTTTATCTTTTTTTGAGGTTATTGTTTTTTTTAATATTTGTGTGTGTGTGGTGTGTGTGTGTGTTTATTATGCTCAATCTATTGTTTAAAAATATTTTGAATAGACAACCTCTGTTTTTCACTCCTTTAAAATTCTGGAGGACTTTATTCTCTGTAATTAAGCCAGAAATTTGTCATTCGATCTTTAGCAAAAATAATAAGATTTGTGTGGCACATTTCAGCTTTCGATAACATTTGGGATGATCTGAACAGAACAAGTTGTACTTGAGAAAAATAAATGAGCATTTTCTTCCACCTTATTAAAATAATGAACATTGCTCTGGAAATGACCCATTTATTTGCAAGAAATAGCTTAAATGTTAAAGAGGCATTTTTAAGAGAACCATTGCCAATCAATGTGAGTTATGCCTAAAACTAAGTATATTATTTAAGACGATTCCTTGATAAAGACTCCATAAATGGTAATATAACCTGAAATGCAAGACTCTGTTCTGGGTATCCTACAAGCCCCAAAATCACAAAGGTGGAAAGCCCAACAGCAAGAAAACCTGACTTTTAGGTTATTTCCCATGACAAGTAACTTGCTATAGACCTATGAAAGAAGAGCTGCACATTGCTACTTTCCTCAGTCATTACAAATCTGTGATTTTGAAGTTCTGAGATTTCTGGGTACTGCTCTACTTACCAGGTGTTTTTGCTGTCATTTCTTGACTCCCTCTTGGAGCTGCCATGTTTATTAGCTGACACTCATCATCCTGCACTACATGTTCTTGAAGCCACAGAGCACAGCACTGGAAAACAATTTCCAATATTATTTTAGACACTCAGCTCTGCTACTTCCAGAGTTCATCCTTTCTAAACTGTTTCCCTAATCTACTCCTCCTGCAAAGACAAATTGTCTGTCTGTTTCTTTTAAAATAACCTTCAGGTTCCAGGATGAAACCAGCAAACTACTGAAGAAGAAAGACTGTTAGACTGGAAAGATTTTGCAAGTAATGAGACATTGTTTAATTGCAGCTTTGCTATGGTAGATTTTAAACAGTAGACAACACCACTCTGTTTTGTGGTTCTGTCTGCAAATCTTTAATATTCTTGGCTGCATAAAAGATATTTGAACTATATTGCCTGTTACTAAAACAACTGTAAATGGAAAAAGGTCTTTCAAAGAATACAAACTCTGGCACTCTTAGTAGAGAAACAGGAAAATATCTTGCATAATTTTTATAAAATAGAAAATCTCAGCTTCAAACTCTTTGGTTGTATGCTTTTCTTAGTTGACTATGAGATGAGTTATCTATCCATTTTTGATGTGCTGATCATAAAAAAGCATTCCCAGATTTGGATGACTTCCCAGAATTGCATTATACTGAGACAGTGTAGCTCAGTTTTAATATACTTATGTGGGCCAAAAAATGGGTTGATGTACTGGAAAGCAAAACCTTATAAATTGAGGTATTAAGATTGTTTGGTATAATTTTTATTATTATTTCAACAAAAGCCAAGAATGAAAAAAATCAGCTTCATTAATTTTGGGTGCAAAATTCATGTCAGGATTATCTAAATACTTCCACATATGTTAGTGACACCAAAAAAAAACCCTTAGATTAACAGTTGTGTAGCAGCAAAAAGGATGTTTATTCATACCAGAAAATAAGACTACAAGAGTTTGTTGGGGAGATAGTACTTATAAAAACTGTGATATTTTGTTTATTTGAAAAATAAATTTCTGTTATGATGTTTCTTGTACCATTTCAGTAAGATTCCTTCACTTACCTTGTCAAGAGCTATTGACATAATATTTAAATACTTTGCAATAGATTGTCACTTCCTCCTTTAAGATTATTTTTTGTTACCTGTTGTTTTTTTTCAAACAAGATTTAAATTTTCTGTATGTTCATAACCTTTCAACATATCCTTTTCAAAGATCAGGCTCAATTAGAAGTGATTTATAACTACTTACTTGTTTTCCTCTTCCCCTTTCACCTGTCCCAGCAGCACAATGCAGCCCCAAAACAGGCAATAGCTCTTTCAAAACAACTCTGTGGACTGCAGCAGAGCAATGTAACATATTATTGTAAACATTTCCTCTGATCAGGTTTGAAGATGCAGCAGTAAGTTAATAAGTTGTATATAATGTGAAATATTTAGCTCCAGGTGGACTATAGCAACAGTCCCTAAACACGGTGTACATGGCAAAGTTGTGTTCTGCTAACATTGTTATGTGTTGTAATGGTCCCTACTGAAGAGTGAGGGCTTATCATTATCTACTATACAGGGGTGTACTGGTGTTGGCCAACAGAGTTTGGATAGAGGTAATTTTCTTTATAGCAGGTCATATGGTGCTAATTTTTGGATTTGTGATGAAAACAATTTTGGCAGCACCTTGGTGTTTTAGCTACTGCTAAGCAGTGCTTACACAGTGTCAAGGCCTTCTCTGTTTCCCACACATCCCGCCAGTGAGTAGGCTGGAGGTGCACAAGAACTTGAGAGGGTACACAGCTGGGACAGCTGACCTCAACTGACCAAAGGAGAACTCCATACCACATGATGCTATGCTCAGCAATAAAATCTGAGGGAAGAAGGAGGGGGGGGGATGTTCATAGTTAGGACACCTGTCTTCCAAAGTAACCGTTATGCATGGTGTAGCCCTGCTTTCCTGCAAACGGCTGAACACCTGCCTGCCAAAGTAGTGAATGAATTTCTTGGTTTGCTTTGCTTGCATGTACAGATTTTACTTTAGCTAATAAACTGTCTTTATCTCAACACACAAGTTTTTCTCACTTTTACCCTTCCTATTCTCTCCTTCATCCTCCTGTAGGCAAGAGTGGCTTAGCTGCCTACCAAGATTAAACCACAGCAAGTGGTGTTTGGAATGCTATGACTACTTTTAAGAACAAGAAGAGTCCCAAAATAGTCTGAAATAAGTTAGGTACAAGCAGGAATTTCCTTCCATGATTCCTGTAGTGGTGAGAAATTGCAATTTTTTTTCTATATAAATACTATAAAATCCAAGGAATATGAGAACAAAAAAAAAGTAACAGCAGTGTTTTGACAGCTGATGTTTGTTAAACAGCTGATAAATATTAGGTTAAAAAAGATGACTACTGTACTTCATTATATAGGACAAATTTGGACTAGGACACTTTGATTTTTCAACTAACCATGTTACAGCAAAATTAGTGATATGACATTCACACAGTGAATCCTCTTGGAAATAGTTTCTTACTTGACAAAAAGCATCAGAATATTTTCCACTTTCATAAGGGAGACCTTCAGTATAGGAATCTACACTGCGGAAATACCACAGAAATTTTTGACACAGTCTGTATAAATTATTAGTTTATTAACTGGAAAACCTTTGGCCCATAGTCATCGACTTCATTGTAGCATAGATTAACTTTTGCTCTTTGTACCCCTATATCCATTCCTTGTTTACTTTCACACTGAACCTAATTAAATCTGGAGTTCTGAAGAGCTTCCGCTCTCGCTCTGTCTTACAATAGACTCATATATAGAAATCCTGAAAAAGAAGAAAGCTTGGTATTTTTTTCAGCATTGATCCTTGTCTTTAGCTTTCTATGGCTGTCACTAGCCTTGTCGTTGATGTGTTCCTGGGACTTGTATCCTAGACATCCAGACTTGTACTCATTTAACAAAAGTGATGGCTCCTGTGCTTCAGAGGTTCACTTTTGTGTAACTGGGAGTACAGGAAAGGGCTGTTACATACTGACAACTTGTCCTAATGTATACCTGGGATGTGGCTTGGGCATTCATAGATGTAAGAAGCACAGAAAAGATGTCTTGTACAGCAGTCTAGACACGGCCTCTATTTGCTTGACATAGATGGAATTTAGTGATGAAAAAATTGTAGTTCAAGGTCTTTATCACTATAACATGGGCAGAGGTATTTACAGTACAAATAATAAGGGACATTTGCCAAATGATCTCAATCTTGAATCAGAGCAGCAAACTTTCCAAATTATTATGTCATTCTGTTTAGCTTTTAGCTTTTCTTTTGTGATTACCATCAATAGTGTTGATTGTGTTTGTTACTTTATAACACATATTCTTTCTGGCTTTTGTAGAACATCATTATAGATCACACAGCTCACAGCTCCATTAACTCACAACTTCTGCTTCTTTAGAGTTTTCCTCACTGAATATCTGCTGCAACCTTCTGCAATGTTTCAGCAGAAGGGGACTACCTTGTGTGTATCCCACTCAAGGATTCTTTATCTTCAGCACATTCTACATGACATTGACCAATTTGTTTTAAGTAAATTGCCTAAAGGATTTAACAAATGAAGGAAAACAAATAAATAGTTTTCAGTAACATATGGCTTAGAACAGGAGTCACTGTTTCTTCATATACAGCCTTGTCAAAGTTTTGTGGAGCAAATCAAGCATAAATAGAAAAAATGAAGATGTACCTATCCAGCAATGAAATCCTAGGTGAACAATGTAGTCTGAAATTGTCCTTCATTTTATGGTTTTGTTGTTTTGTTTTTTTTTTTTTGTTTTTTTTTTTTAAACTGGATGATTTATTTTTGAAATAGTAGAATATTAGCCACTGGAAATGACTGTAAAAAAGCTATAGTAAGTGAAGTTGCATCAGAATTTCTACAAAATAAATAAATAAATATGTATTTGTCCTTCATACTAGGAAGACTGTCTTCTCACCTTTCTGTCCCCAAACGCAGTGTTTCACATGTCATTTTGATCTCTATCATCCTAGATATAATCAGTTTTCAAGGTGATTTACAGAGATCACAAGTATTTCTCAAATCCTTTTTGCTGTGCAATATGAATTATTGACATGCCCTAGGCCCACCATGCTGACTATTTCATTCAGAATAAATAGGTGATGATGATGCGCTCATGTGTATAAAGAGCAGAATAACAGAAATGGGAACAAAACAACATTTTTTTCTCATGTTTGTGACATCCATTATTATTTTCCAGAGAGATTATAGAAACCTTCGTAGTATATAGCAAAATTAATATAAATTGCCTCTGTGTCTTTTTTTCTCCCTATCTGCATAAAGTTCCCCTATTTGCATAAAGGACAAGAGTCTCCTGTACATCTTTTGTCATAGCTGTTAAACCCGTATAGAAGTCTCAGATTCCATTAGAGCAAAAGGTGATATGTTTGTTTTTGGACAAATCTATTTCCATTAAGTCTTTGGTTTCATTTTTAAGTTTGTGTTGTGTTTCTTTCCGGGGGTAAGTTTCTTTTAGAGTAGCTCTTGAGAATGGTATCTTCCAGATGCTAAATTTCTCAGACATGGAAGCTGGCAAATACAGAGGATCTTGTTCAGGTTTGAGTCCAGAGGGATTACTGGGTACCAAGCAAAACCCAGTCTGTACGTATGAAGACTTATAAGACTTTTTCTTCATTTTCTGCTGTGGTTGCTTATAATGACCAAGTTAGCTGCCATTCACTTTGGTTGGTGTACGACCATTTCCAGCCATTCCTTCTGCTACCAAACTCGGATATTATAATTGCATCTCTTAATTAAATAGGTCTTGCATATTGATCCCTCCTCCCTTTCATGTCATCATAGTTCTGTTCTTTAGACATTTCTCAGTGCTCTCATTAAGTTTATTATCACAAATGAAGTTTGTACAATCCCTGTTTTGAATGTTGTGTTGACTCACACACAAGAGAGTAAGAAGCGTCTAATAGTGATATAATCCCACAGGAACCATCTTTTTTTTACTTTTGAAGTAATGCAAATAATATTCTGTGTTGCATTAAATTAGCATGAAGCTGATAAAGGGTAAAACCTATCAGCTGCATTGTTCTCAATTTCGCTGTTCACTGGTAGTGCTAACAGTTGCGACAGGAAGTTCAGAACGATAAACCTGATGAAAAAACTCTTTAATAGAAGCTCTATATCTAACAACAGTCAAGCCAAGCCACAAGACCAAGAAAATGTAAATAATCAAATAAGTCATTGTGATTAAATGAAATGTTAAATGTGGAAAGACTGTCAATCTTTAAACAATATCTATTGTAAGCCATGTCTATCTTTGGTTGGCTTTTGTAGAACTACTTTGTGTTAGTTTTTTGGTTTTTTTTTTTGGTTTTTTTTTTTTTTAATAAGTTGTAGAGGTTGAGGTATAATAAAGGACATCCTTAGATTAAACAAATTAATTATGTGTATGGATCACAACCAGCATTCAATGTTGGAAGAAGGTAGCATCTATATCAAAACTAAAATCAGTCACCCCATTATTCTTGACTAATCTTGACTAATCATGAACTTATTGTTCAAGTACAGCTTATGCTTATAGATTTTATATTTTCTGTCTGCCTGGAATAAAGTACTGTGCATTGCCCTTCCCAGTTTTCCCACGTGTTTTGGGTAAGAATAAATGAGATTGTCCTTTCCTGGACTAGTTTACTTTCTTTAAACAGTGTACCAGCTACACCTTCTAGCATTTATAAGGTTGGTTCCTAGCCCCTTCCCATCCACTCTCTGTCAAACCCGTATCACCTTTATCACAGTGGAAAGGGGAGAACTCTTTTCTCAATATTCCAGACCAAGCACAGGAGTGTAAATAAGCCCTCCTTTCCTTAAATATCCATAAGAAAGTGTATATTTATTCCCACATGCTTTCATAAATGTAAGTTATGTTATTAATTTCACCTGTAAGTATAAATACCATCAGAAATCTCCCAGGAATTTTCACTTTAAGCCCACTTATAAGGTCTGAATATTTTCCTTCTTCTCACCATCCTCAATACTCATTATATCTCTCCGTTTCATTAAGTACACTTTCCTTAATCTTTGTGAACAAATAATCTATTCAGAATGTTTACTTTTGCACCACCATGCTAGCAAATCGACTGCAAGAGCAAGGGACTGGAATATTCTTGTTTTATATTCCTATCTAATGTGAGAATTGATAATATGATGGATGGATGCAAGAGATTAATCCTTTATTTACAAAATTGGATTATCAAATAAATCCCTGTCATAGTTTGGTCCTGTTTGGGACCAGACTACGCAGTGTCTCTCTCACTCCCTCCACCCTCTGAGAGAATAGGGAGAGATAATATAAGAAAAAAAGCTCGAGGTTTGAGATAAGGACAAGGAGAAATCCTTAAAGTTACCGTTATGGGCAAAAGAAACTCGACTTGGGGAAAACTGTTACTAAAAACAAACCAGGATAATGAGACAGAGAAGAAGGTAACCTGCCCCCACCCCTCCCTCTTCCCGGGCTTAACATTATTTCTACCACCTTGCCCTCCCTGAACAGCACAGGGCGGGAAGAGGGAATGGGGGTTACGGTCAGTTCATCACACATCGCTTTACGCCACTGCTTTGTCATCAGGGGAAGAACTCCTCACATTCCTCTACTGCTTCATTGTGGGTTCCCACTTATGGGCCACAGTCCTTTGTGAAACTGCTCCAGTGTGGGTCATATCTTCCACGAGGTGCAGTCCCTCCAGAACAGCTGCCTCAGCGGGCCCTCCATGGGACACAGCCTCCTTTAGGCATCCACCTGCCCCGGCATGGAGTCCTCCACAGGCTGCAGGTGGATCTCTGCTCCTCCATGGCCCTCCATGGGCTGCAAAGGGACAGCCTGCTTCACCATGGGCTGCACCACAGGCTGCAGGGGAATTCTGTCCAGAAGCAGCATTACTCCTCCCCCTCCTTCTTCACTGACCTTGGCATCTGCAGCCATTCCTCTCACCAGAAATTCTTCACAACTGGCTCAGGCAAATGCCTCTCAGGTTCTCTTCACATCACATCTCCTCTCCACTTCTTGCAGCCGGGCTGGGCCGAGTCAGGCCCAGACGGCCACTTGG
This sequence comes from Chlamydotis macqueenii, assembly GCF_036417535.1. Classification (NCBI taxonomy): domain Eukaryota; kingdom Metazoa; phylum Chordata; class Aves; order Otidiformes; family Otididae; genus Chlamydotis; species Chlamydotis macqueenii. Next base: position 161,905,813 of record NC_141556.1, read on the forward strand.
CAGGAGACCAGACGGTGAGGGCTGCAAGGCCCACAAGGCTCATGCCTCCCCCTCTCTGCCCCCTGCTTCAGCCTCTTCACATCTTCTTTTTTTTTTCTTTTTTTTTCCCCCTTCTTAAATAGGTTATCACAGATGCGTTATCACGGAATATTCTGTCACTGATTGGCTCGGCCCTGGCCAGCAATGGATCCACCCTAGGCCTGGCCAAGTCCACCAGACAAAGGGGAAATTACTTCTAAAAGCTTCTTAAAGAAGCTACCACCATAGCTTCCCCTCACTAAATAAAACCAGAACAATCCCTCTTGGATTTAGTTCCTGTAATGATTTTACTTTTTTTTTTTAAAGTATTCTAGTAATTTTATTTATCACCCCAAAATACACAATTTAAACCTTTTACATGTTTGTGTTAAAAGAACGCTGTAGTTACAAACCCAAGAACTCAAGAAGATACAAATGGTTAGAGTTAAAGCCTCCTGTGGGTCATAATTTGGTCCTCTACATTAAGGTATATACTTTAATTGTTGGATCATACATGGAGTCTTCTATTATTCAGAAAATTTACCTCTCACAAAGATGCTTAAAGTGAAATACAGAAATTTAAAAGTGTATGTTGTGGTTTTGTTTAGTGAGGGGGGGCCTAAGGTGGTAGCTTCTGTAGGAAACTACTGGAAGTTGCTCCCCTTTGTTCAGTGGACTCGGCCGGGCCTAGGGCGGACCTGCTGCTGGCCAAGGACGAGCCGATTGGTAGCAGAATGTCCGTGATAACGCCTCTGCGATAACGTATTTAAGTAGGGGAAAACAGAAAAAAAAAAGAGAAGAGAAGATGTGAAGCAGCTGAGCGGGGGCAGAGGCGCAGAGGGGGAGGCGCAGGCCTCATGGGCCTTGCAGGCCTCACCCTCTGGCCTCTTGCCAGGCAGCCGACTGGGCCCAACTCGGCCCGGCCCAGCTGCAAGAAGTGGAGAGGAGATGAGCTGGATGATGTGAAGAGATTCTGAGAGGCATCTGCCAGCCTGTTGTGAAGAACTTGTCTTGTGAGAGGAACGGCTGCAGACGCCAAGGTCAGTTCAGAAGGAGGGGGAGGAATAATGTGGCTTCTGGCGAAGACTCCCCTGCAGCCTGTGGTGATGACCATGGTGGAGCAGGTTGTACCCCTGCAGCCCATGGAGGTCCACAGAGGAGCAGAGATCCACTTGGAGCCCATGAAGGACCCCATACCGGGGGAGGTGGATGCCTGAAGGCAGCTGTGGCCCATGGAGGGCCCGCTGGGGCAGCCGTTCTGGAGAGACTGCACTCTGTGGAAGAGGTGACCCACGCCAGAGCAGTTTCACGAAGGACTGTGGCGTATGGGTGGGACCCCACAACAGAGCAGGGGAGGAATGCGAGGACTTCTTCCCCCGACCATGAAGTAGTGGCGTAAAACAACACATGATGAACTGACCACAACCCCCATTCCCTCTTCCCCCCTGTGCCGCTCGGAGTTGGGGGAAGGTAGTAGAGATAATGTTAAGCTTGGGAAGAGGGAGGGGTGGAGGGAGGTTATCTTGTTCTCTGTCTCATTATCCTGCTGTTTGTAGTAATAAATAAATAGTTTTCCCCAAGTTGAGTCTGTTTTGCCCGTAACGGTAACTTTAAAGATTTTCCCCCTGTCCTTATCTCAAACCTCGAGCTGTTTTTCCTTATATTATCTCTCCCTATTCTCTCGGAGGGTGGGGGGAGTGAGAGAGAGGCTGCATAGTCTGGTCCCGATCAGGGCTGAACTATGACAGTGTAATATAATGCCTAAATTCCAATAAAAAATCCCACTAAAAATCTCCAGATCCTTGTGTTCAGGTAGCAGATCTTTAAATCATTTGGAGAAATGTGCTTATGGGCTTGAACATGCATGGCAGGCAGAGGTTTGGTCTTTGCTTTTGAGGTATAACTGTATTGCATGCAGGGACGGTCTACTATAAAATATGTAGCAACCTTGAGGGCAGGACCAAGATACTCAGTGAGAATCAGTTGCTTTTTGAATCTGAATTTTATTCTGTACTCATAAATTTTGCACTCCTCAGTCCACCACAGCTTGACCTCGGTAGCAGAGATGGCAGATGGTGTGGAATAAAACTGAAGTTTGGGAGAAAAAGTGATCTACTCAAACTTCTCGAATGAATTCTCCAATCTTATAATGTTCATTGCTGTCTCTTAATCCTTCCTTATTGGCCATACTTTTAGAGAAAATTCATGAAAACTGATTTTTACAAAGGTATTGATGCCAGAACTCTGGATAAGCACCTGCAACACCTACCAAGTTTTCTCTGTCCTTCGCACTTCCTCTCATCTGTCATAGACGTAATAATATTATATAACTGCAACAGAAATAAATCTTCCACAGAACTCTGATGACCATTTGATAATTTATCTTACTCACTGTTCTTTAGCCTGTGCCCTATTCCTTACTTTCTACTTATTTAAACTTTGTTCCGAAAACAAGGTAATTACTTTCTGGTAGGATTTATTTCTGTGGTTACTTCATTATTAGTCTGTCAGCTGAGATATTATAATCTCTGTCTCAAAATGCAGAACTAAAAATCAGTGTCTTATGGTCAGCATTATCTATTTATATGGAATATTCATGATGAACCCTAAAGAGGTACAAGTGAAGTGAGGTTGTGTTCCTGCCCCTTGTACTGTGTAGCCATATCAGTTACTGATGCTAAAAAACAAAGCAGCATAATCCAATAAAATGGTTCAAAGATTGTTCTTATCACAAATGGATGAAAATCTGGGATCAAATCTCACATTGATCTCTTGTGAAGAAAGATGTTCTCTTTCTTCAGGAACTGGCTCAGCTCGTGGTTGGGTTTAGCTCATTGATTGCAAGCTTCTTAGAGCATGAATCGTGGTCTCTTTCATACATAGCTAAGGACAGAGTAAATATATAACAAATTATAATGTTTTATTTACATTCTACCCTTTTAGTTTAAAACTAGATTTTTAAACAGAGTTCAGGTGCAGGTATGTGCAGGTGCCACACAGGTCAAGTTTTGTCACTGGCATAATCACATTTTAACCTTGTTTTAAATAATATAAATTAAAATTAGACTTTGTTGTGAAGCATGAAAGACAGAGTATTATAGATCTCAGAATATATATATTTTTCTTGCCAATGAAACTAAAGAATATATGAAACCAAATTTTGTAAAAACACATTTGTAAGTTCAACTGTCTGTTGTTTCAGCATTCCAAGAGCTCAGCAATTTCCTCTTCACATCCAAAACCAAATCACATGACATGCTAAGTCTCTTGACAGTTGTCTAATGAAAGAATGGAATGAATTAGAGTTGTTTACAAATAGTCCAAGTGGACTATTTCTCACCTAGTCAGTCTGACATATAAAATACTGCTTCCAAAACTGAGTGAACAGTTTGGCAAAAGGTAGAGCTAATTTATCTGACACCAACGTTATTTCAAATAAAACCAAATGCGATGTGTCCTTCCTTCCATGTAACCTGCAAGATTTAGAAGTTGTCTTTCATTTTTATTATTTCATTCTCTTCTGCTCATATAGCCTGACAATCATTGAGTTATTTATCATCAGTTTAGTACTTCTCAGTTGCTGGAACCAGTCTGCTTTTTGTAACAAAATGGAAAACTGTATTGGAATTGTTTAGATTAGATAGATGGCATGCACCTGACTATGTACAGAATAATTTCATTGTGGCTTTACTTGATCTAGGTGAAGTGAATACTTCCCTTGATCAGCCAGACTGAATAATAACGATGCACTTCACAGTGAGTAAAATCAGTTTTCCCAGGACAGCACCATGTGATTTCATCCTCCAAACCAGACTAGCAAAATGCTCCACTGCTCTTACACCTGACAACTTTATTTTCGCATGTTCAATTCAGCAAAACTCAAAAGGAATTCTGAAAGTTGTCTGTCTCATAAAATGTTAACTAGATCTCTCTCCAGGAAAATTGTTCCACTATAATGTTCCAAAAGAATGGAAAATAAAATGGACAAGGAAAACATAGTGATTTGGGTAAACAATCATATTCACTAGAGATTGCTTATAGGCACACAAGGTAGAAGAAATTTTACTTTATAGTAAATTTAAATAAATGATTGCTATTGCAAATGAGGAAGAAACTGTGTTATGGTATTGATTGATTGAGTGCTTAATTCTGATCTTAAATTGTTCTGAAGTATAGTTTGCTTTGAGGCTTACTTTAAATTGTATTATGGCAAAACATCAAATAAAATCTCTTTTTCTAGTAAGAAAGGTTTCAAGGAACAAAGGTTAACCAGGTGCCAGTCCAAACCTTGTTAAAATGTGTGTAGTAAACCAAGCAAAACTATAATATAAAATAAAATTTTCACAAAAAAAAAGCACTTAAAATAATTTATAAATATTCAAAATTGATGGGCATATGCTAGGAATAGATACCAGGCATAACTCCTTTGTATATTGTAGAAAATTCTAGATACTGTAAGCAGATATAGTTAAAATAATGATGATGACTAAGTCACTCATGTAAGGAATTATTTAGTTACTGAATATTTATTAACATTTTCACTAAACATTCTTGCTCCTTCCTGTTTTTTAATCCTTTCAGTCTTCTCCTGATGAACATCTCTGTTTTCATGGTGCAATGTTACAAACAGTAACATTTACAGTAATACCATCAGTACTAACACTTAAAATAATAGCATCATTTCAATGAGCAGCTGAAAAAACCCAATGGTACCAGGCTGGTATATCAATAAGATGCTTAACTTTTACACAAACTGTTCTCTTCTAAAGGATCTGCTGTTAACTTGTCTGATGTTAAATTTCATCATCAATCATTCTTACTAAATATGCAGTACTTTTTCATACTCTAAGACCTTTACAGACCTCCTGCAAGTTAAGTCATTTCTTTAACAGAGTTTCATTCAAATGTGGAGAGAATAATTCCCTTTCCTTCTCTTTTATTGAGATGACCTACCCTTCCGACACTGGTGATATGCCCAGTGTTTAAAAGCATATTGAGTGCAAATGTCATGTCCAAAAGACAAAGTCTCTGTTCATGAAAACGCAATATAGGGTCCTAATTCAAAGCCCATTGAAGCACTGAAATCCCTGGAGGGGAAAAAAACAAAACAAAACAAAACAACAAAACAAAACCTGATTTCAGTGACCACAAAGAAAATAAAGAAATGAAAAAAAAAAAAAAGTGTTCATTACAATAGTGCTGTATACAACATTAAGGTACATTCCTTGCAATGAATGCAAGTAATTGCAAGTAATGGATAATGGAAACCCATAACAATGTAGTTAGCAGTGAGAATACTTCTCACAGTGTAAGTGGGGTTGAGGGATCAATTTGACAAAGAAGGTCATATAACAGATGATTATCAGCTTGCTTTTCCAACACAGAGGGTTATTTAATAGAAAGTAAATGGTGGATTGTGTCAAGAGGAAGATTCTCTACTGTTAATAGACAGGAAAAATAAGAGATAGCAGAGAAGGTGGAGTTACGGAGTGCTTTGCAGAGGGTGAATGTGAAATTAAATTGGAGGAGTCAGTGACCAGATTGCAGAAAGGTAGAAAACAAGTTCTGAGTGACAAAATATAAGATAATTTTGGTGGCAGCATGTTAGTCCTCAAAAGATGGATGCTGATAAAAAGATCACAATTCCTGGGACAGAAAATAGCTACAGTTTCACTGAGACCTTTACCTGTGATGTGTTTTTCCCTCAGGTTTTGAAGGAACTCTAAAAGAAAATTGTATCATGTTCTAGTAAGGGACTGATATGAAGAATAATAAATTAAATAACTCAAAGATAACACAAAGTTCTTGAGTCTGGGAGTAAAATATTCAATTAAGGATTTAAAAGTTCTCTATAAGGGCTGGCATTTAAGACTGCGGGTTTTGTGAAGTAGCTAATTTCCCCATGCAATATACATGAAGACCTCAGATCCTGCACACTGCGCAAGAAACTACCTGATAGGACTGATCACAGTAGCGATTTGTCAGAAATCACAGTGTCCTGTAGGGCTGTAGATGTATACGTTTGTGCGTGTATGTGTGCACTTTTATCTCTTCATGAGCCACAGATGATAGGTGAATTTTTGCACCACTTGCCTAAACACCCTGTAGTGATGGCAGACCTGTTCTCTCTTATGTCACAGTGAAGTGGTTAGAATGATTGATCAGTGAAGGATCAAGGATTGACCTTTACAGGCCAATAAGTTGCAATTTCACCTTTTAAGATCTGAGAGAGTGTCCTCATCACCCTAAGTTTCAAGCTACAACCACTTCTAAGATGGGCATACTGTGCATTTCTTGATCTGAAGTGCTAGAGAAAGTGGCACTGATATTGAAAAAAAAATATATTTTTTTTTTCTGCATAAATTTCCAGCAGGATCAACAGATTGATCTATCTCACTGCATGGTTAGCTGAAATGCAGGAGGCAGTGGGAATGTGCTGTTACAGACATAAAAGGAGGTTGGCATTCTCAGCATAGCACTGTCCCACATGGGCTTGTGGCACTCAGGAAGCCTCACTGCCAGTGGGGACAGGAAAAGATCAGATCATGTTTTATCATTTTGAACAAGCAGGGAAAGGAAAAGAGAAAAGAACAAATGAGGCAAATAGTCAAACAGAAGTAAAACAACAAAGTAAATTCTAAAAGTTGGCGTATTTTGAACAATATATTTAAAAATAGATTTTGTGTTATGCTTTATTGAAGAGTAACAGAATTATATGAGGAAGCACATGTGGTAGGTTCTGCACATGGGCTGGGGCAATCCCAGGCACAAATACAGGCTGGGCAGAGAATGGATCAAGAGTAGCCCTGGGGACATGGACTTGGGGGTGTTGGTGGATGAGAAGCCCAACATGAGTCGGCAATGTGCACCTGCAGCCCAGAAAGCCAACCGCATCCTGGGCTGCACCGAAAGAAGCATGATCAGCAGGTCAAAGGAGGTGATTCTCCCTCTCTACTCTGCTCTCATTAGACCCCACTTGAAGTGCTGTGTCCACCTCTGGAGCCCCCAACAGAAGAAAGACGTGGGCCTGTTGGAGAGAATCCAGAGGACAGCCATGAAGATGATCAGAAGGCTGGAACACCTTTCCTATGATGACAGGCTGAGAGAGTTGGGGTTGTTCAGCGTGGAGAAGAGAAGTCCCTGTGGAGACCTTATAGCAGCCTTCCAGTACCTAATGGGAGCCTACAAAAAAACTGGAGTGGGACTTCTGACAAGGGCATGTAGTGGCAGGACAAGAAGTAATGGTTTTAAACTGGAAGAAGGTAGATGTAGATAAGATATAAGGAAGAAATTCTTTAGTCTGAAGGTGCTGAGGCACTGACCCATGTTGCCCAGATTGCCAGAGTGATCAAGGCCAGGCTGGATGGTGCTTTGAGTGACCTGGTCTAGTGGAAAGTGTCCTTGGCCAGGGCAGGGAGGTTGGAACTAGATGATCCTTAAGGTTCCTTCCAACCTAGACCATTATATGATTCTATGAAACAGGAAAAATAAAAAAAAAATATTCAGAGGTTTTTATGTTTTTGCATCAGAAACTGAGAAATATCTGCAGAAATATATACCTTGCTGTATTCTGATAGGCGAATAAAAGAACTGCCAGAGAATAGAGATTTTAATTTACAGTATAACAGAGACACCCAGAACCAAAGTGTAGGGAAATCTATTAATGTAAAGACATGCAAGTATGTGGCAGTATTTGTACCAGACCCATGAACTCTTACTACCCAGGTGCCTTGTGTTTAATTATTATTTGAAAATCAATTTTATTTGATTTACTGTGCTTGATTTATGTCTTCTATTAAAGAATAAAATCACATAGAGTTCATTTTGCGTATTGTATTGATAACATTCATGTCTTAAATCCTAAAGAAATAAAGATTTACTTTTAGCAACCAAAGTGTTGAGCTATAATTTTTCCACATAAGATGGACACTCTATGACTGCCTAGAGGCCATTTAGTTTTTATGAAATGGGTGCATGCACATAATTTGAATATATGACAAATTGAAATTCATAGAATAAATTATTTTTCAGGTGTTATATGAAGAGGCACCTGTCCTGGAAATCCTAAGTGTGATATCTGTTTAGTTTTGACAGAAGACTTAGAGTGTATCCTCTCTAATAATCTTTTTCTTTTTAATATGTCACTTGCTTTTAACTTCCAGTTTTATAATCAGAATGCAAATTTTCCTTCTGCATGAGACTTGAAAGAGAAAAAAAATCAAAACAGAAAAGGAAAAAAGCAAACAAACACTACATACCTTCATTACTTGCCAATATCACATTTTGTTTTGCATTTCTTTTTTTTCAGGATCTCATAAAGACATATATGTATGAGCAGAAAAATCTAGTTCCTAACAGTGAAAGTCAATGGTGCAGATAATAGAGATTCAGAATCTCTTTGCAAAATATACATTGTCCTCTTTGTCAGACCCAGATGTTTGCAAAACCAGGAAACTGTATTATAAAAAAAACCCAAACAAACAAATAAACAGATAGCTTGAAGGAAAGGTCTTCTTAGCTAGATTTATTAAGCAAGATCTTCAATATGCCATATGGCAGCTTGCCTTTTCCAAGAAGCACGTATCTGTGGATGAATGTACTGAGATTTACTGACCAGCACTAGTGGAAAAATAGATGCCACCCAGGAAAAAGAGGTGCTTTCAGCAGTGTTTTTCACTGGTTGTCACTTGTGATGCATTTCCAAGTAGTCCATTTTGCCCCAGTATGCTTTCAATCAAACCAGTGATCTCCATTTAGCCTGCTGTTTAGAGGAATCTCTAGATATCTCAGTTACAAGAAATGGAGGGCATTTATAAGATTCATCATGTTATCTAACACAGCTTGCTTGTATCAGAATATTCTGTGCATGAAATGCAAACAAAAGGATGTACAAAGATTTTAAAAGTCATTATTCAAGTAAATGGAAAACAGGCAAACCACATGTTTCAAGTGTTGGGCAACTCAACAGACATTTTTATTTTACCTGAAAAAAAAAGTGAATATAGTTATTCTTTGCTTATCATCAAGGGATAAATGCTTTTATTGCAGTCATTTCTGGCAGAGATTTGTTTCCCTTTCATCAGGAACTGTAGTATTTTATAGTTGCTTTTTACAGGAGTTTGGAATATGAACTGTAATACAAATGCTAAATTCATCCTCAAAAATATTAAATACAGCCTTATCCTCTCTCTACAAATTGCTTATTTTGTATTATCTAAATGCCTTTTTTTTTAATACAATATTTTATCTCAGTGATATGTTACTTGACATCTTGCAACATTAGCCAGCCAGTGAAGACACAAAAGGGAAATACTTAACAGATGCCAGGACATGCTCATTAAGAGGCTTATCCTGCCTGAGAAGGCAGCAGAAAAAGGAAAATGGAGGTTTAACTCCCTTCTCTGGCAGTGTAAAAAATGTAAAAAAAAAAAAAAGTTACTATTGTGTATAAAATTTCATTAGCTTTAAGCTCAAGGAAATAATTATTTTAATCAAATGCACTATCAACCAATGGAATTTATTGTCCATAATACTGCCAAGGTTAAATCTTAGCAAAATTCAGAGAGTGGGACATTTATATGAACAACCATATTAAGAGTTCTGAAATAGATGGTCAAGATAAAAAAAAAGGTCCTTTCTTTCCTTCACTCTTCCTTCCTTCCTTCCTCCTTCCCTCATTCCTTCTTTCCTTTCTTTCCCTCTTTCTTTTTTCTTTTTCTTTTTTTTTGCTTTTCTTCTTCTCTTCTCTTCTCTTCTTTTTTCTCTTCTCTTCTTTTTCTTCTTTTTTTTTTCTCTCTTTTTCCTTCCTCTTTTCCTCCCTTCACTCATCCCTTTTCTTCATCCTTCCCTTTCCCTCTTTCCTTCTCTGCCCCATCCTTCCTCTCTTCCTCCTTCTCCCTCCCTCTCTCCTCTCCTTTCCACCCCCTACACCTCCTGGCCCCATCCCCACCTCTCTTCAATTTGTCAAAAGCTGTTAATACATGTTACAAAGAAAATTTCCCTGGAGAAATGGTAACTTTTATGGTAAGAATGAAAATACATTGTCAATGTACTTTTTGGCGAAGATATTTCTCTAGATTTAGACTTTAACCAAGCTGTTTTGTTAAAAAAAAAAAAAAAAATCTGTGCCTGACTAAGCATCATTAAATTAACATCATATTTGTTATCCAAGCTGATCTTGACTGTTTCCAGAGAAAACTTTTTTTTGGAGATGAAACACAAGTGTCAGAGACTGAAAAGGTTAATTAATGTCTCAACATCGCTAGACGATGGAAAGAACCGAGCAAAACACCGACGAACCACAGATGTCTCATTTTACCAAAAAAGTCTCTATTTTTTGCTAAAAGCTCCAATAACTGTGAGACAGGGTATCCTGTTTTTGTACACCTCCCCCGGAACAGAGCCAGACCCTGTGCATGAGCTCAGGCCCTGGACGATACTAAGCATGCACAGCGCTGCCAAGTGACTGCACAATGGAGGCCAGCTCTGGTGGATGCAAAATGACTTCGTAGACACTGTCTTGCTGGACATTAGGTAACAAGATGCTTCAGATAACCGCATGGCTTACAAAGAACAAGCGGGCCTTGCATTTGCAGAGAGCTAACAACCACCACCATGGAGACAGATCAACAGGATGCAGCAACCACAAGCTAAACTAGAGGTGGAAAGCACCTGTCCTCCTAAGATGGAAGGACCGGTGAAGGCCCCCAAAACATCAGGAAGGAGGGGCTGATACAAAGGACTACAAAAAGGGTTGCTGCACGAATCCATGTGTGGACCTCTACCCCACCCACTCAGACAGACCTTCGGGACACCGATTCTCCGTGGTGGCATTTTCACTCTTTTGAGATGCCCACCCCACCCACTCTGTAAAACGGACTTTCAGGACGCTGACTCTCCGTGGTGGTATCTCCTCCCCTCTCTTTCTCTTTTTCTCTCTCTCCTCTCTTTCCTTTCTCTCTCCCCCCCATTACCCTTTGTGTGTGAATGAAATAAAGAACCAACATCTGCTTTTGACACTGTTGTGTCTTAATTCTGTAACCGAGAAATTCGTACCTCTCATGACCAGACCTTTATTGGTTCATGACAACAAGCTAATATGAATAGCTATAGGGCTCCCTTTGCTCACTTCTTCTCTGTCATAGTAAAACAAGAATTATTCAATGTAGTCAAAACTTCCTGCCATTAACTTTGTATTTTCTTTTTTAAGAGGGCTTCTCCATCAATAAAAAAAAAAAAATAGTTAACAAAAATATGTCCCAGAGAAATAAATATTTTATTTACCCTTTGAGTGTTATTAGAGGATATTTGTATAGCAATATTTTCAGGAAAACTGTTGTGTTTACAAGTTGTCAAGCCATTAGCTCTTCTTCCCCTCAAGAAACTAAACTAGAAATCATCTGAACATATTATAACAAACTTGGATTGTTTATTGCTATGTAGTCCTCTTTACCATTCATTTCTAAATCCAAGCAAACAGATTTCCTTGACTTAATATTTTAGAAAAGTTTAACTTTCATATCTTCAGTGATATATGTGAATTGCAAATATCAATAATCCTGTCACAAAAGCACTTAGAGTTATGACATATTTACATGTCTTTTTCATAGCAATTGATATTTCCCTAGAAGCAACACTGTTGGAGTTTATGAGCTAGTGAATGAAGAAAAATAGCCAGCAAATTAGTGGTAATATAGACTTACTCTTAGTTTTGCCACTGGCAAATAGTGTTTTCAGTACCGGCAACAGGCTCATTAGCCTTTGTATAAGGCATCTGTGATACTGAGTCATATCCGAAGGCAGCATTTCTCTGTAGTCTTGCCTTCAAGCAGAGCTTTACCAGGAAAAGCCTTTTCTTATTGCTGTTTTGTTGTTGTTGCTGTTGGTTGCGGTGGATTTGGTCCTTTTTATATTGTGGGTTTTTTTTTTTTTTGCAAACAAAATAGGAGGTGCTCGGGTCTTCAGATTGCTAGCCAGTCTTACTTGTCAGTTTTAAATACAATCTGAAACAAGCAAAGAACTCATCAATCCTTTGGAAATGGACTGCTAATGTAATATTTAATCCATTAGACATTATGGCTTTGTTAATAAATTTCATTAGCAAAGTTCTAAAATGCACCAACCTTTCCCTTTAGGTCCAGGCTATCTCCATTAATATCCCTTGGAAATTACTTTGTTGTTTTTGAAGTTTACAGCTAGTAGCAGAAAGCTGAATTTGTGTATGCTCCTGCCAAACTGAGTTTGTGGCGATGTTAATTGTTAGATGGAAGGCCGGGTTATGATTCTTTCTGCTCTCTAAGAAATTTTTTTCTTTGACTGGCCTAATTATGGGCCTATGAATACAATTAATCCAAAGTCCTATTGCCAGTAAAGTCCTGCCACGGGGCTGATATAGCTGCAGTTGGTTAGAATCAACACACTGGAAAAATAACTGTACTGATCGATACGGTTAAGCCTATGCTTTTTATTTAGTCTCTAGACCTTGGAAAGACATCACAATTTTTAATCTATATTTAACATCAACTTAATTTCCTTATATAATAATAATCAACCTTTATTAAAGATTTTAATAATCATAACTGTATTAGGATTCCTTTAGTTGAAGGAAAGAGTTGATTAAAGCAATGTTACTTGTCTCCTGCTGGACACTTGTGGTGGGGATGAGTCTTGTTATTTGCTATCTAAAACCTCAAGTACCTTATGTAATTTAGTCATCTAAGCTCTTTTTTTTTTTTACAGAGTTGAGGAAGACATGCATCTCCAGAGGGCACTTCCCTTTTCCTGTCATAGAAGCTTGTATTAAAATCAGATGTACTGCAAATGTCTCACAGAAGACTAAGAGAGTGTCTGGACAGGCTTGGAACAAACACTTTTCTGTTAGAAGACGGGGCTTAGGTGACACGACTTCTGTCTCTTCCATTCATAAGATGAATGTATTTTTACAATCCCAGCAAGGCCTTTGACTAGATATTCATTCAAAGATTTCAAAATACAAAGTTCATTGTAGTAGTCTTCCATGAACTGGTATGTTTCCCCTGAGCATACATGTACCCTAAAAAAAACCATACAAGTACAAACCACATTTTTTGATATTTGGTGGAAAAGAACTATGACTTCTTCTTTCAGAATTGATTTCTCAAAGTTTTTATTCAATAGCTCTAAGTTTTTATCCAGGGAATGGATCTTCCAAGATCTTCCAATCTTCCAAGATACTAATAGATTCCAATATACTACTTAGGTTTTTTTTTTTTTTTTATGAAAACCTCATAGAATTTAGTCAGCTTTTTTTTTTCTTGCAGAGGTTTTTTTACAAAATAATTGACAAAGGCTTGAATCTCTACACTAGGAGTTCCCCATAAAGGATGCAGAGACTGCTGTTACTTCTAGAATTAATGACAAAATATGTAATTTGATCTCAAATGATGCTACTTATCATGTATAGTCTTGGGGAAGATATGTTATTGAAAATAAATTGTTACTTCCTTTATGTCAGAATCTGCGGAAGTGCAACAAGTGAATCTTTGAGGTTACAGCAGAATATCTGTCTATTTTGTGTCGCACATTTATCAGATAATTTCTTTTATACTATGATTGCATCTTTTAAATTAAGATTTAGCAACTAAAGAAAGCACGTTAGAAGGATATTTTGATCTATACTTATGTCGTAGTTCAGCCCCAACGGGGACCAGACTGCGCAGTCTCTCTCTCACTCCCCCCACTCTCCAAGAGAATAGGAGGAGATTTGACAAACAAAAGAAAACCAGGAAAAAAAAAACCAAACACGCGGGTTGAGACTGAACAAAAAATAAATTTAACAGTAATGACAGAAGAAAACAAGACAGTGATGGAACACAAATACAGTACAATAGCTCACAACAGATCTCCACATCCAGTCTCTTCCAAGTAGCAGGGAGCCTCCCTTCAGCACCCTCCTCACTTATATACTGAGCATGATGTCAGATGGGATGGAATAGCCCTTTGGCTAATTTGGGTAAATTAACCCCAGCTGTTAGCTAATTAGTTAACTATCCCAGCCATAAGGGCTACCAGCTTCAGTTCTCCACCCAGCTCAGGTAAATATTAACTCTATCCTGGCCAGAACCAGGACAATTTACCTCTTCTTAGGGATTTGCTTGTGAATGTGACATGTTCCAGTTCACAGCAGTCTCCTAGTGCATGGACTTAGAGATACCTAGACCTCCATTAATTAATGGCCATTTCCATTTTTTAATAGATGAAGATTAGCTAGAAGAATTAAAAGCTTTTACCTAATTCCACCTGGCCCATCTTTTTAAAGCTTATTATCCTAGAATGAGGCATTTCTTCAGTCCTAGAGGCCGAGACTTTTTTTTTTCCTAGAAACTCAAAATTAAGAGTCATTGTAACTTAAATTTTAGCTAGGGCATTACTCATTCATTTTTCAGGTATTTTGATGGAAACTCATATGCCTTTGATAGTTTATACACACTGCTGATAGAACAGACAGAAGGTTCAAACTGAACTGGGCTGCACCTTGTACATTAGAGGAAGTCTAGACTTCATAATATCTAGAAAGATTTGGAGTAGTACGATCTAGTGCACATAGGCCTGGAAACTGGAAACTTTTTACATTGATCCTGTTACTGTACATTATATATAAAGTTATTTTCAAAGGAAGTAGTGGATAAAGGGTTTTAAAAAATATTTTTCTTTTTAAAAACCCCTTTAATTGTAGGTGGGATTAGGGGAATAATCTGATATTCTAAAGCGTGCACTCATTCACACTGTCCTAACATAAATGTAAATCAGTATGCAAAGGTAGAGAAAATCCTTAGCATACTTTCAAAATTTTAATATAACATGAAACATAAAACAGACCAAGAGTTATGGTACAAATCTTGAGTACTGACTACATGGACTCAGTGTTAGGGATTAAATATGGTCTCCAACTCAGGGGCACAAATAACACATTTTCAATCTTTCCATGCGAGGAAACACCAGATATTACTTACCTACCTCTAAAGACTTAATTAGTCAAGTAAAATCTCAGATCCCACATGGAGCATTTCAGTAACTTCATACTTCCTGAAATTAATAGGACCTTATACAAGGCTTTGCAAGTTATTGGTACAACCATTTTCAATCTGTGGAAAAAAAATCTGCTACAACATTCTGTGTGGCCTTCTGGATGCTTGACTGGAGTAATTTTCTAGGTAAGTCTTTTCATCATCTAAACCTGGACCATCTACCTGCACAGCATCTGAGAGTGGACTTCTGATAGTTTTTTCCCTTAGACGGGTATAAGATGGAGTCTTTTAGGGATTTTTATCTACTAATTGTTCTCTGGACAAGAAACTGGTCATTGTTTACACTGCACTGTGTATTTTCTATTTCAAGTTGTTTGATTCTTACTATGAAAGAAAGAATATAAGATCTCAAAATGTACTTACTGTGTTGTAAAGGGTAGGGCAACATTTAGATGGGATATTTGAATTTGGCAAATTCATGGGATATTTGAATTTGGCAAGTTCATTTTCATTCAAAACCTCACTGTTTTCAAGGTTTTTGAATAAATGAGATATAGCCTGAAGGGTGGAGAAATAAAGTGCAGAGCTAGGTCTGCAAGCAAGAGTTTTGTTTTTAACCTCACAATTTGAGAGATTCTTCATGTACATACATCATATAGCAAAGATATAATTGGATGGAAAGCCAATGCCAGGCTTTGATGTAAAGCTATTTCAATTCAATGCACCATAGATCACAAATCCTCAAGAAAAGTTTATTTAAACTAGCTAGCAATGTTTGAGAAATTATAATTACTAACCTTCATGAAATGCAGACTTAATTTTGCCTTAACATTTCATAGCTTTATGGGTCTTTCCTACAAGTCATTTTTGTGTTTCTGAAATGTGTCAGAGTGACAGTGCAAGAATCTACCAACTTTTATCTAGACACTGAACAAATAATATCTGCAGCAGCACTGCAAGCTTCTTGACATGGCCCTGTCAAAGCATCATCTTCAGCTCCATTTTGGAAGAATCAGTGATAGAGGCTGGTGCAGTTCAGCTTCTGCTTGTTCAAACCTCAACCTCTTTGCGGAAACTGACAATCAAATGTACTAGTTGCAACACGCCTAAAATTGTAGTCCTCTTCAATATAGCTCAACAAAAAACTAGCAAATAATGCAAATGGTGTTGCTACTAATTTGCCTAAAATTGTACAACAATCTAAAACTGAAACATCTCATAAGCACCTTATGTGTTCCTTAACTTATCCAGCTCCTGTGATAACTGGGCTAAATTCCCTGGAAATGTCTGGCATAGGATAGAATTAAATTTGTCCTTTTGGATGGTAGGGTCTCTGATAAGATATGTCTTATCACCCTAATAAATGAAAGTAGAAGAAAAGTGGAAAAGGTGACTGTGATGAAGAAGATAGTGTATGTAAACGGAAATACCAAACATTACTACTTACAAAGATTTGTCTGATCGATATATATAGAGGGATATATCTATATATATGCTAGCCATTGTTATTTTCCTTCTGGGACTGAAGTGTCTGTATTCATTGGAATTCCTCAGCCTTACTGGATCTACCCTTGAGGGTTTGATACCTATTTAATGATGTTTTTTTAGCACTTACGAGTAATAAAATATCTTGTGATAGTCATTGTAAGAGGATCAGAAATTGCAAAATGGATGCTGCATCATGGAGTGGAAAAGTAGTTGTGAATATAGGACTGAGAGAGACCTCTTGATTAATGAAATGCAGTTACCCACTACCTCAGGCACTACAAATCACATAATTACTTCCCTAAACATATCGAGGTCTATCTGAAAAGCAGGAAGTTCAGTTTTTAGGTTTCATTGTTTTTCCCAATTGTCTCATCAGGAAATATGATGAAGAAATTCACAGTCTTATGAATTTAGGGGATTCTTCTAATTACTGGTCTGAAGTCTGTTAAAATTACTAACCGATGCCAAATGAAAAGGGCATGTCTGGAAGTAAAGACTGAATTTGCATACCAACAATAATTTCCTGTACATGATGTCTGGATTGACTTTCCCTCATATCAATAATGTTTTAAGCACAAGTTTTTGAAGAAGTTTCTACAGACCTCAATAACATTGGGATTCCCCTTCAGTAGGCCATGAACAAATCTGAAAAAAAACCCAGATCTGCTCTGAAAATCAACAAAGTAGAAATAAAATGCTAAAATTGACCAATATACAAAATTCTAACTAAAATTAACATGCAAAAAGAGCAATTTGGTGTAATGTGAGAGAGAAAACAAAATTATTATGTAGTGGGGATGAACTGTATCCATACTAGTCAATGGTTTTACATTTGTGTTTTTATCTGTATTGCCAGAGAACTAAATAGAGTTTATAGTTATTCGGTGTGTTGGTTTTAGTGAGGCTGTGGTGGCAGCTTCTGCAAGAAGCTGCTAGAAGTTTCCCCTTTGTCCAGTGGACTTGGCCAGGCCTAGGGCGGACTCACTGCTGGCCAGGGCCGAGCCAATTGGTGGCAGAATGTTCTCTGATAACGCCTCTGTGATAACCTATTTAAGAAGGGGGAAAAAATTTTTAAAAAAGGAAGAAGATGTGATGAAGCTGAAGCGGGGGCAGAGAGAGGGGGAGGTGCGAGCCTTGTGGGCCCTGTAGGCCTCACCCTCTGGCCTCCCGTAGGGCAGCCATCTGAGCTCGACTTGGCCCAGCCCGGCTGCAAGAAGTGGAGAGGAGATGAGATGTGAAGAGATCCTGAGAGACATCTGCCTGAGCCAATTGTGAACAATTTCTGGTGAGCGGAATGGCTGCAGATGCCAAGGTCAGTGAAGAAGGACAGGGAGGAGTAATACTGCTCCTGGACAGAATTCCCCTGCAGCCCACTGTGCCGCCCGTGGTGGAGCAGGCTGCCCCTCTGCAGCCCATGGAGGCCCACAGAGTAGCAGAGATCTGCCTGCAGCCCACGGAGGACCCCACGCTGGGGCAGGCGGATGTCTAAAGGAGGAGGGCCCACTGGGGCAGCCTGAGGGACTGGACCCTGTGGAAAAATGACCCACGCTGGAGCAGTTCATGAAGGACTGCAGCCCATGGGAGGGACCCCACACTGAAGCAGGGGATGAATGTGAGGAGTTCTTCCCCCAAGGACGAAAGAGCCATGTAAAGTCATGTCTCAAATCTCGAGCGTTTTTGTTGTATTATCTCTCCCTACTCCCTTAGTGCGTGAGGGGAGTGAGTGAGAGATTGCATAGTGGAGTGGAGCTAAACTATGACGTTCAGGAATTTAGAAAACACTTAGAGTAACACTGTTTTGCATGTTAATTACTAGTTTGTCCCAGTCTGGTTTAAGTTCAGCTGGGAAAAATAAGAACAATGGATATTGATGACACTGGATCTTTTTTGTAGTCAAATATCAGTCTTTGAAACTAGATGTTTTACTGCATAGATAACCAGTGTTCCTCATTGAAAACTGGTACCTGGGCACCTGATAGAAATAGCTATGAAGTATGCTTATCAGAGATCAAAATGTGAAAGTGAAACTGAATGTTTATGTTATCTTTCTTTCCTGAGTGTTCAGTCAGTTGTATGTTGCCCTTTTTTTTTTTATTTTAATACAGAAAGATGCTCTTATTAAATCCTCTTATGGCTTAAAGCAGAAGAAACCACATCTTTTTAAAAAAGAAAAAAAAAAGATAGAGCTGGTGATCCTTAGCTGATATATTAGTACATGCCTATTTATGCATAGATGTATATGTACTATATATTAAAGTAAGTTAGCACACAATTTCCTTTTTCTCATGTCTACCAAAAGTGGTACTTGGCTAGAATTTCTGCACTCAGAACTCTGATTCCCCTTAGCAGAGAATTTCCACTAGGACCAGGGAAACTATTACTGTTCTTGGCTCTTCCCTCCTGGAGATTGATGCCTTTTCAGCAGTGATATGAGTGTTTGTACTTGCTACAGCAATTTAGACCCTGATGTGTTTCTGCAAATTGCTAGGCTGTAAGCTGTGTCAGCTTGGGAACAGACACAATACCTTCTAGGCGGACAACAACATCTTTTAGAGGCACATAACAAAAAAGCTACTCCACCGTCAGAGCTCACAGACAGTGAGGTTTACTCACAGACGGTCTGAAATATTACTGTCTTCTCTCCGGAATGTGTCAGTATTTTATCCAGGGAGAATTACATTTAAAATGCATAAACGACTTAGAGAACAGGAATGAAATTTCTCGGGACTTCCATAACAGATTTCTAACTATTAGACTAATGTAATGTTCTCCCAATTTTTTTTCTTTTATTTTAGTATTTTGTTTTGTTTTGTTTTGGCTTTGATTTTACTGAGTGAAAATCAGTGAATTTGGCTTCAAGACTTTGTATTAAATTAACAGAAAACTGAAGAGAAAAAATCTCAATAGACACAAGCAAATTTAATCCTTGTTAAGCCACAGAATTTGAAATTTGACATAGTCTATTTTCATCATTATTACACTATCTAAACTTGAAACAAGCATGATCGTTGCTCAAACTAGCAAGTATGTTCATAGGATTACGAAGTCTCAAATAATATAATCTGAAATTCCAGTAATTTTCCAGAAACACAGACATAGGTGGCCTTTGTGTGATTTACAGCTTTTCCATAAATGTTTTCTACAACTTTATTGTTGGAGAAGACTTGTCTTCACACTCAAATTTTCTCAAAAATTGAAAAGGTTTTGTAGAGTTAAGCCACAATTTGCTCAATACAGTATGTTTATTTTCCAATTTTTTCTTATCTTCATCTTAATTTTAAAATTTGATTGAAAAGAGAACAGAATAATCTGGAATTCCTTCTCTTACTCTTCATCGATAGGGTTGTTAGCATTTGTACCTCCTGCTGTCATGCACATGGTGTTTGAAAACCTTCGTTCTTAATGCAGTAAATCCCTGGGATTAGTTGTGTTTTATCTCTGTACGTGGTGTCCATCATTACTGGAAGGAGAAAAAGATATCTAAGACAAACACATCAGAAAGCATTTGTGTGAGTACTGAACTGTGATTTGTACACCAAAAGTTGTCATATACGAGATTTCGTGAGCAAGAGATGCTAAGATGGTAATCAAAAAATGCAAAACTAGCTGAGGAGGATACTTACAAAACTGGAGTGAGGATGAAATTTAGTGGTGAAATAGGAAATTATTTTAGCACTCATGTTGTTTATAGTAGTATTAACCCTGGCAAAAACAGATTCCTGGCAAAAAGGTCTACATTAAGCTTATAGTACTTTTTATTAAACTCATAGGCAAGTGTGGCTAAAAACCCCACTAGGGCTTAGTCCCGAGTGAGGGTAAATTACAACAGATGGTATTGCCATGGCTAGTTGTGAGAGACTGTCGAATATTTTCCTCAACATTGTCGAAACATCAAACCACCACCCCAACAATGGCTTCCTGTTATCTTGCAAGGCAACTCCTGTTGTCTTGTGAACCTGTATGCAGAGCTGGTTCCGAGAAATCTAGCCCTACCCACACCACCCCCCCCCCCCGCCACCATGCGCCCAGAGATGCATATCACCCGGTAATGGGCATACCTACCCCCCCGGTAATGGGCATGCATACCACCACCAGGTGAGGGATGCGGCTAGGAAAACCAGCTCTTGACATACAATGAAAACAACCAACATAAAAGGGGAACTTTTGTCACCGGACTTCTACTTCATTCATTCAATGGAATACACATTTGCTGGAATACACATCCACGGAATGGACATTGAGACGACCAACACCAGACGGATCGTTCCCCCATCGAGTGAACTGGACTGATGGGACGCCGCAGCTCCGTGGCTGTAGCTATTACAACTAAAACTCTTTTCCCTCTTTCCTTTCTCTCCTTTCTCTTCTATTTACAAACTTCTTGTCGGGCTGATAAAGTTACCTGGCACTTGACTCCATTTTGAGTCTTAATTCTGTTCCCGAGAATACGAACAAAACCACGCTCCAGTGTGTGAGAGGTTGGTCCAGCAGCCCCTAGCCTCTCAGACTCGTCTGAGGTCGGCTACAATGCAAGGGGGCCTTCCTCTCATCCGAAGTTGGAACGTGACACTAGTAACTGTCCATCAGCTTTGAACTGAGTTTTCAAATCTTCCAGACTGATACTCGTCAGAGTTGCTGTCTGAATTATTCTTTACTTTCCTGCAGCTTTGTTTTGCTTGGTTTAGCTGTGACAGCAGTTTGGTTTTTTTTAATAATTGACCAGGTGGCTACGGCAAATTTGCTTCACTTTCATTTGTCTTTGCATGAGACAATCATAGGTTTATACAGATAGCAGTAACAAGCAGTGATTCAGTGTAGAATTAGATATTTAAGACTTTAACACAACAATTTAATGCAGAGAGATATAGGCTTAGTGCAACAGCAGAGTCCTTGAGAAATGCAGACACAGGACGTAGTGTAGAGGAGCACAGGCATGGGATGATAAAGGACAGGGCACAGGGCTGGTCCTGGGAACTGCATGCCTATAAACAACTGACCCATTGTCAGTTACAAAAATGCAGACCTGAAGTGGGACAGAACTAGTTTTAAGGGCAACAAAGAGAACCAAGAGATAGTATCTAACACACATAAATGGCACCATATATATCTATATATATAGTAAATTCAGATGTAATCTAGAGCAACAGATGAATGAAGGAAGAGCAAAGGTATAAAAACACGTGAGGAAGCACATAAAAATGACATAAAGTCAGTCCCGAGGTGGGGAAGAATAATCCGTCAACATCATATTCCTCCCTTTGAAGGGCCTCAGATACTCATGACCCAACATAATCCCTCTTCTGCAGTCGGAAACTACCAGTTTTAAGACCCAGACAAACAGTGGAAGGCTGAGTATAAAACTGTGAAAAAGAGATAGAAACCATGTAGTTTATGTATTACAATTTATTTGTATTATTATTCTTATTGAGACTTTTTCTGTGTGTAAATATTCTAACCAGGTAACTATGTTTTCTTTCCTTTTCTCTAACAGTTAGGTCTAGACTAATAATGATTCTTGAATTAGATTGTCAAGATTTTTTAATTATACTCGCAGTAAGTTCTTGGCTTTATATGTATGGTGCATTTCCTCTTTGTCTATAAACAAAACTAGGTGTAAAACTAGGCCCCTAGGTTTCAGCAACTAAACTAGTCCAGAGTGCAGAAAAGGGTCATTCAGTGAGAGTTTAAGTTCTAGACGCATGAGTTTAGACTACTTTTCTCCTCTGCCTAAAGACACAGAAAACTTCTTGCCTATCAAGGGTGTACCTCAACATTTCTCATAGAAATTCCTTTGTCAGTGACTGTCCTCATTTTTAGTGGCTTTCTAAAGTGTTATAAAGAAACAGGATTTTCAGGGCAAAAGATTGAAATCAAAGAAATTAAGACAGTAACTTCAAAATACTCATTTTAACCAGGTATTATTATGCAAGTCTATATACACGTTTGAGCAAAGGTAGTTTCCTCTTACCCTTGGTGTTTATGTTACTAAAGTGCTGAAAATTTTATCATCAAGTTACATATTTCATAGGAAAATACATGATTTTTTTTTCCTTAGAGTCATATAGGTAAGAGTTTACCATATAATTTTTTGTTTGCTAGATTAATTTTTTTATTTGTCATGGTACACATATAACCAGTATAGAGCAGAGAAATGCAAATTGCTATTACCTGTAATGTTGTGATGCCTTTCTGAAAACAATCTTATTGTATTAAATGTATCAGTTCAGTTTTGCATGTAGATAATACAGAATCAAGCTATGCTTGCAGTTATATTGATGGAATTCAGTAGTCTCACAAATGTCTAAAAGAAGAACCTGGCCCATGCACTAATTACCCATTCTACCAATGTTCTGAAATTACAAATACAGTATTTTTTATAGTTTACTGGAGATATAAATTACAGGCAACATTTATTCTTCAACATTATGTTACTTTTTACTTTTTTTTGAAGGCCTAGTATCCCATATTTTGTTTTACTTGATAAACCTCTGATCTTTTTTTTTTTTAAAATAAAAGGTGAAAGACAAGGATTTCACAAATGACTCTGTCTCCCAAAAAGCAAGAATGTGAACAGACATGAAAGATATTTTTAACAGCTAGCACAAAGTTGTTAGCTATATATGTAAATAAAGTAAACTGCAAGTAAGCATGAAAGCACGTTCTCCTGCTATACAATACCAATCTCCAGACATAGCTATAGAGAACAAAGAAACAGCTCAGGGTAAGGTATACTGGTGTATGTATTTGGCAGTATGTTTTTGCCCATCTGTTATAGTTTTTTCACGTGTGGAATGTATCTGAATAAAAATCAGATTTTGGTGTGATTTTTTTTTTTTGAGTGGCTATATCCTGCTTTAGGTACTGAAGTATGAATCCTTGCACAATATGCAACTGTGAAAACAATTTTTTTTTCAGTATGTGTTTATTATATGTTTATTAAAATGTTTTGCTATACGTAACATTGTGTCCACTTGCTATAAAGGTTTGACTGAACTGCCATGAGGACTATGGCCACCCCATCTGTTGTAGCAGTGCTGTTGTCTGTGGAAATGAAAAGTGAACTGGATCAACGTGATTCTTTGGGTCAGAAATACCCCAACCAGTTTTACGGCATGGTCCTGTAAACTCTTGTACCAGCACAAATGGGAGAGGGATATAGATAGAAGCAGAAAAATCAGAAACTGCCACTGAGAAAAGTCTCCATGTGACTTAAGAGACTAACAATTGATTTAGACTGCCTGACAAACCTGGAGAGACTTAGTTGCGACACCTAAATTAGGCATGCACAGGAGGTGATCTTAGCACAGCAGGTGATCTTACCACAGCCCTCTACGCTGAAAGGGGTGATGAGACGCATCGACCGAGTCCTCCCAACCAGAGAAGCTCAGCATGTTTTTCCTTTTCAATGTGAGCTGGTAAAAGAGCTTCGTGGGATGCCAGGTATATTGTCTCTAGCATTTCACATTTACAATTCCCAAAATAAAACAAAAGTTTCCAACTGCCAGATATGTACATATTTGTCTGGCAAAATCTGTCAAGCCAGATTTTTTGTTCATGCATCACTAGGAAGAAATTAGGAGTTAGAACTTAGTTAATAACTTCCTGACATTTGCAAGAGCAGAATCTGTGTTTTACAAGGGCTACATTATCTTTTTAGTCTAATGTCATTAGAAACAAGTTTTTTTTTTTTAATTCCTATTATAAGAAGTTGTGACTCAGAGTACATAATTTTCTGAATAAGATTCATGTTTACATAGCTATTTCAGAGTGGAACTAATCTTAAAAAAAAAAAAAATAAGCAGAGATAGCTTCAACCCCTTATTTTAATTCATGCTCCTGAGAAGATGCTATGGAAATATTTCAGATTAAGGTTAATCTGAAATATTTGATAGGTTAATCTAAACCCTGTTATGAACTGAACACAAATATTATCTTCATAAACATACAGAAATACATGGATAGAGAAATAAAAGATGTATATGTGTATCTCTCTATAGAAAGAAAGACCTGGTTACAGTTATGCTTCGTCTTTCACTAGTTATGAAAGGAACAATGATACTTGCTTCTGAAGGAAATAATTGCTTTTTGTTTTCTTTAACCAGCTACACTTAGGAAAGTGACACCTTGGAATATTTATCTAAAGTGCTAGACATTAGTTATGAAAAAAAATACTTCAGTACTTTTTTTCCTAGGAGGTGCAGGTACATTTAAACATATAGATACTCTAAAGAAAATTTTTTAAAAAATGAACATTTAAGAAGAATAGCTCAATCTTACCAAATAAAAATATTACAGATTTTTGAAATGTTGTATTTTTTAGAATTATTCTTTATATGAAATATTATTTTACAAGTAACTACACTGTCCTGTAAGAAATTATTCCCTATAAAGCTCTCTTACCTTACGGTTGCTGCATTTTTTAAATTGTATTGAGATCAGTTACACAACTTTAATAGTGAAATCCATTGCAATTTTAGTATAAACAGCATCTGATGAGTGCCTGTCTGAAAAATGGTACATTTTGAGTAAAGTATTTGTACTTTGAACCATTTCAGCTATAATGCATGAAAATTTAATTTAAAAGAAAGCAAAACAAAACAAAAATCTCATTTACCAAAGGTTTTGTGAGATACAGAGAAGTTTTAGACTGTTAAAAATGTCTGAGTGAAAACAAGTGGAAGTACTCAGAGCAACCAAGACCCAGGTGCCATTTCTCAGGTCATCTGGGGAGCCCAGTGTCTGCCCTGTGCTGCCTGTGACCCGCTGTTGGAAAAACCCTCTGCATCCCGAAGCAGTTGACCCAGAGTGGCTCCCATACACATGGCATGCAGTCCACCATTTTATGTGGATACAGATATTTTTACACTGTATTGTCACAATCTCTATTTTAGCCTTTTTTTTTTTGTCCTCCTGGCTTCTCTAACATACTCTGCATTTCTTTCTGCTCAGTGCTGTTCCTCATTTCATTGTTGGCTTTAACACAAGCAACATTTCAGAGTTTTTTTCCTAATTGCCATACTTGGAGCTACATTTCAACATCCTGCCTTGCTCCCACAGTTTCTTGCAAGGCTACCTTCCTTGCAAGGTAACCTTGAGACGGATTGCCAAAGAGCCTTGGCTTTCTTCTCCTTGTTCGGACTAATTTTAATGATTTTCCATAGTTCTTTAAGAAACGAGAATATTTCTTTATAGTATGGTAGATATGATGAAAGAACCATGATGCAGCCTGGCAGACGTGTGAGTCTAAGCAATGATGTGTAGTGTGTGATGATATCTAGAAACAGATAGGACAGCAGAGTGAATGAGATCTCATGGCCGAGGGGCCAGTGAGGGATCTCCAGACCTGCCACTATTGTATTCGTATTGCCACTAATTTCTTCATATGTGTCTAGGAAGGAGAGACCTAATTTTCCACTCCAGAAGGAATCTTAGAAATTATTTTTTTTTTTTGCAGGTGCACTGTAGAAGATAAGGGGAACAGGCCATGAAAAAAACTGAGGAATAACACAGACCTGTAGTTAACATAGATCTGAAGAGGCCTTAGAACCTAAATACTATCATTATTTGAAAATGGGACTCGTGTTTCCAAGGTTCTATAGAATAAACTATTATCTCCTTGGCTACCTGGTGCCATCGGTAGGGTCTTGAACAGAAAGAGAGGATGGAAACACAGTCCTTCAGGATATAAATAAAATTCTAAGTAATGAGTATTGGTAGAATTTTTTCTCCACTTCTGAATCTCCTATTCAAAGTTTTATTCCATTTTCCTTGAAGCAACTCTTAATGGTCATTATAAAAAAAAAGTGTTGCTGGACTAGATTGATTACTGACATGAGATGACATGAAAAAGGAAAAGAAGAAAATCAGATTTTCTTTCCCTGAATGACCAGTGTCATAATTTCAGTGTATACTGAGACAACAAGACAAGTGAATTTGAAAAACTACTTTACAAAACCTGCAAAAGAAAATAGAGGTCAAGTATAATGTACACACAAGCACATATGCCTGTTAATGTTGTTTATCTGGGCATGGAATTGCTCTTAGAAATGTTTACTTGCTTTTCTAAATTTTTTGTCTGTTTACCTGTATGTTATACTGTGTGCACTGATGATTAATATCTGTGTTTTGGAATAAAAATATCTACATATGTTTCTTTATATTCGTCTCATTTAAAATTAAGTAAAAACAGTAATTAATGTTTCTAGATCCCAGTCTAGAAAGAGTTCTAGGTACAGTATGAGTGCTTAAAATACCATACCTTTTTTATTCTGTGGTGAAGGACTGTAAAGGAGAAATAACTACAAAATATTCTTTAAATCTTTCTGGATAAAGTGACATGGGAATTAGTCATGGCAGGATAATCAAATCTTATAACAGTAATATCTAATGTGCCATTAGTATTGTGGAACATTTTAGCTTAACTCATCTTATAAAGCATAAGAACTTGAGCCAAGATTCCTGTTGTGATTCAGATTTGCATTTATGTGTCACCACTTCAGCTAGGTATCTAAGCTCCTGATATTACTGATGGAGACTCGGCATATGATTCATGGGCCTCCATACGCATGTCTAGATCTATTTGAGATACAGAAGAATATCCCATTCCGCTGCTAGCTGCCACTCCAGGCAGCTCCCATTTAAGGAAGCCTCTGGAACTTCCTATAAGTCCTGCATCATATATGCCAGCCCCATGAGGATGTCTTGGATACTCCAAGAAATATCAGGTGTCACCAGACACTTACTTTTGGGCAACTGAGTTGCTTTCTTAGGTGTCTATCTTCATATAAGCTGAATAGTGCACTGGGCTTCATTGACTGTGTTACAAAGGGCTCTGGTGACTTGCCCACAGAAAGATCAGAGCCCCTTCAGAGCAGCAACTGGACAATAGGTGGGGGTTTTTTTACATCATCTTAACTGGCATTCATTGCAATTGAATGTTGCCCTGTATTTCCACTGACTACAGGGACAGTTTAGAGAAATAGAGCATATATGTAATACATATGCTTCCTGGAGGAAGGGGATGCCATGCAGAGGCTTGACAGGCTGGAGAGGTGGGCCAAAGCAAATCTCATGAAGTTCAACAAGGCCAAGTGCAAGGTCCTGTACCTGGGTCGGGGCAATTCCAGGTACAAATACAGGCTGGGCAAAGAATAGATTGACAGTAGCCCTGAGGAGATGGACTTGGGGATGTTGATTGATGAGAAGCTCAACATGAGCCAGCAACGTGTGCTTGCAGCCTAGAAAGCCAACTGCATCCTGGGCTGCATCAAAAGAAGTGTGGCCAGCAGTGTCGAGGGATGTGATTCTGCCGCTCTACTCGGCTCTCATGAGACCCAACCTGGAGTACTGCGTCAAGCTCTGGAGCCCCCAGTATAACAAGGACGTGGCCTTGTTGGAGCAAATCCAGAGGAGGGCCACAAAGACGATCAGAGGGCTGGAGCACCTCTCCTATGAGGACAGGCTGAGAGAGTTGGGACTGTTCAGCCTGGAGAAGAGAAGGCTCCGGGGAGACCTTATAACATCCTTCCAGTGCCTAAAGGGAGCATGCAAGAAAACTGGAGAGGAACTTTAGACAAGGGCATGTAGTGATTGGAAAAGAGGTAATGGCTTTAAACTGGAAGAGGGTAGGTTTTGATTAGATATAAGGAAGAAATTATTTACTGTGAGGGTGGTGAGGCACTGGAACAGACTGCCTAGAGAAGCTGTGGATGCCCCATCCCTGGAACTGTTCAAGGTGAAGTTGCATGGAGCTTTGAGTGACCTGGTCTAGTGGAAGGTGTCCCTGGCCGGGGCAAGGAGATTAGAACTAAATGATCTTTAAGGTCCCTTCCAACCTAAACCACTCTTGGTTCTATGATATATATAGCACATATCTAGATATCTGTATGTAGACATGTAGATTCAGATACCTTAATTCAACATTGAATATTAACTTTGCTCTTATCTCTAGATAAAATGCAGTTTTATGTATATCTGCATATACATATACAGTATCTAATACTTTTTTTTTTTAAACTATGAAAAGTAATTCCTGCAAAAAGTAGCTGAGTTTATACTGTGGATTTTTTTTCCTTTTTGGAGAAAAACAGAAGGACAAATTCAACATTTTCTTTTTTTACAGGGATCACATTCCAGAAGGCAGGACTTTTAATAGAAAACTCGTAAAGTGCTAAGCAACTGTTTCATCAGTAGCTACCAGTTATATCTAGGTTTGTGAATAGCAGCACAAAGTCCACATAGAGACAAGTTACTCCTGGTTTAGTCCAGGGATTGATACTCTGATTTCTTCATTAATGCCCTGGATGATGCAACAGAGTGCACTCTCAGTAAATTCTCACAGAAGATACAAAAATGGGAGGAGTAGCTGATACACCAGAGAGTTGTTCTGCCATTCAGAGGGAGCCTGACAGACTGAAGAAATTGCTTGATAGGAACCTCATCATGTTCAAGAATGGGAAATGCCAAGTCCTCCACTTGGAGAGGAATAACCCTATGCACCAGTCTGGGCTCCCAAGGACAAGAGAGGCACAGACATATTGGATAGGGTCCTGAAAAGGGTCATGAAGATTTTAAAGAGATATGAACGAGTCTTATACAAGGAGTGGCTGAGGCAGCTGGGACTGTTTGGCTTGGAGAAGAGAAGATGCAGAGGGGATCTTAGCAAGGTGTATAAATACCTGATAAGGGGAGTAAAGAGGATGGAGCCAAACTCTTCTCATTGCCCAGTGACAGCACAAGAGGCAACGGGCACAAACTGAAATACAATAGATAACATTTAAATGTAAGAAAAATTTTTATGAGTGTTCAAGTGCTGGAGCAGGTTGCCCAGAGAGGCTGTAGAGTTTCCATCCTTGGAGACATTCAGACACCACCTGGACTTGGCCTTGGGCAGCTTGATCTAGTTGACTCTGCTCTGAGCACAGGGTTGGTATAGATAATCTTTAGGGGGGTCATTCCACAACTTGGTGGTTCTGTGATCTCTTTTTTTATAAATTGCTTTTAAGAGAAAGATTATCATAGTCAACTTATTTTTAACATAAAATGTTATAAAGGGAAACATGATTTTGCATGACTATACAGGAGTTAAAAAAACCCAAACAAACAAAAACACACAGGAAAATATTACACAAACAACTTTGCTAATATTCCAGCCTGAGATCAGAGGGGCTGATATTATACAAGCTATCATCAACATTGCTATATCCACCAGATCCCTTATTCCAGGCTTACGAGTGGGGATAAACAAATGACAATGAGACACATATATCAAGCCAGAGCTAAACAGTTACCAAAGACTGAGAAATAGTGTTACCACACTAATCAC
Organism: Chlamydotis macqueenii; assembly: GCF_036417535.1. Classification (NCBI taxonomy): domain Eukaryota; kingdom Metazoa; phylum Chordata; class Aves; order Otidiformes; family Otididae; genus Chlamydotis; species Chlamydotis macqueenii. The sequence continues at coordinate 161,935,648 of NC_141556.1, forward strand.
CGTAAATGTCATATAATCAGCCATTGTTATACATCCTGCTCCGGTTGTATCTAAAGTGCTGCCATGGATGGTTTGATGGATTTGCTTTACGTCACTGAGGTTCGTCTTGTCTGGCATCCCTGCTGAGAGAAATAAGAAAATATAGTATGATCCATGCCTTGTCACTACTGGCAACACGTTATAGCTAGAACAAATTTAAATATCCTCAGCACACAGACTGTCACAGTTTGGTTTCTAATTCTCATGTTACTGCCAAGTTCAAAATCCTTCGTAATTACATTTAGAAAGATACAATATACTATATGGCTACTCATCATTGAAAGTAGTTCAGAGGTCTGCCAGCTCTAAACAAAGTTTTTCTTGTAGAAATGTATCTCAACAAACATTTGCAGGCTGAAGTGAATAGTTTTGCCAGTCCCAGTTGTACCTAAAAGACCACTGCCCATATCTTTCTTGGATTTGAAGGAAAAGGGTAATACTTTAAACGAAATTGCTTGTGTCGGCGTCCCAATATTATTCCAAAATAACGTATAGCTAATGCAAGGTGTGCAGCAAAGTATTCTTGTTATATAAAACCTCGATTTTGTCACAATTTAAACAGACTTTACAACATTGTAAGGCAAAATTGTAATGCTAACTTTAAACAGGAACACTTTTACTGAGTTCCTGGCTGAATACTTGTACTTTTTTGGATCAGGGTAAATACTTCTCCATCTCAAAACAGTGCTTTGTATGGAACACGGATGTAATCACCCATTATATTTCCTCTGTCTGGTTAAACAATCGGAAACAGAAGGTCTGGGAGACACATACAGATTTGGTAGCATTGTCAGCTGTTTGTATTTGCTATGCATACTTCCAGACTAACAGTCTTATCCCATATAATAACTTGTGGCATGCCACTATCAATCAAAATTAACAAGTCTAAATTCAGTATTATTACATGCAACAGATATTGACATTGTAATTACACTGAGACTGAAAAAGGCTTCATATAAAGCAAAGTCAATATTTATGTAATTAGGTCAATACATATATAATTCAGAAGGTAAACTACTGTTGGAACAGCAGCATTAGAAAGAAGCTCAGCTCTACTGAACTGACATATTGATTTTACAGTCTGAGTTTTTGCATTATTATTCATTGTTTAGGTACTTCTTTTCTCTCTGCATCATTAAGAAAGATGAATAAACTAGTGATTCTTTTTTTTTTTTTTTCATTGTTCAAAGGGACTGTGATGAAGTATAAATATTTTAGTCGTGGTGTTATCCTCTTTGTTAAGCTGATTTAACACAAGTTACAGAGAATACTCATTTTTAAAAGGAACAACCTTTTTTTTGGTACTTGTGTTAAAAATACTCTTTTCTCTAAACACAACTTGAAAGCTGCTCTTTGTGAACTTGCTATATCTCCTTCCTGTAGCTTTGAAAAAATGCATTAGGGGGACAGTCAGCTAAAGTCAGTCATGTTGTCTGAAAAACCTGGTAGAATGCATTTGTCTTCTTTGCCGCTGTACTTAAAGAGCAGAATGTACTGGTACTTTCTGTGGATTTATCGATCCGGTGCTCTTGCCCGGAATTTGTGAAAATTAGCTCTGAGTACAATGCAAGTGGACATACAAGGAGGAAGAGTGACAACAGATGTTAAGAAGGAGGCAATTCAACATCTCCTTATCATGTACATTTAGTAACCTGTCTAGAAAAAGACCAGTCACTCAACACTTCACTGAATGAATGTTTGGTGGATCATCAAAGAGGGTATATCAATATGTTTTTTTTCAGAGAAGTTTTGTATGTAGAACAAAACAAAAAAAAATGGTTTAGATAATTTCTCCAGAGCATTTCTGAGGTTTTCACATATTTAAGAAGGCTAATTTCAACAGACTAATTTCTAAATTCAACTCTCACCTACGCAACAAAGCAGCTCACCAAGTGCTATTCGTATAACAAAGCAGATTTTTCCCAGATATCTGTATATTTACAGATACACTATCACAGTAGTGAAAGATATGGTCTTGTCTTAAACATCCAGAATATCAATTACTATAAGAGATAATGATCATAAAAAGAAAAATAATCCTAGATCTTGCACTTAAAGAAATAATCGACTTCAGTTAGAGTATATGATCTGAATCTGAAGGCAATATGACTAGGTATTAATTACTGACTGGACAGTGAGGTTTAATTTCTAGTGAAAATTTCATTGACAATATTATGGAAAACAGGAAAAGAATAGATTAAATTTTAGAAGAAATACTATCTCTTTTTTTTTTGTGTGTGTTTAATTTTCTTTTCTGCCTTTAAACTGCAGACTTTGGAAGTTCCCATGAAAAGAGTGTTTTAAAAAATGTTCAAATCTACCTAATACATTTTCCTTTGATCAATCAAAATGCCATAACGTATTGAATATAATCTCTGATGTTAAATGCATATACTGTTAGAATTGCAGTGTAAACATACAGCAAACCTTTCACCTATTGAGCCCCACAGCTCTACACCACAACTTTTACTTTATTGAAATATGACTTTCAAAAAATATGCTTAGACATGAACCTGTAAAAAAAAATCACTGAACAGAAAAACACTCCTAAACCCCAGTCTATTTTAACAGAACTGTGTTCCCCACCCCCCTGAATGCTATTTCTTTTTTTTTGTTTGTTTGTTTTTGTTTGTTTGTTTTTAGTTAATTCTAATAAGTATAACTATACATTTAATTCCTACACCTAGGCTGTACTTTCTATTTAAATAAGTAGGTTCTGTTGTCTATTACGCACCAGGATTTAAACATATATGCCACTTTTCCTATACTATAATAAGTAATGGAAGTGATCCTTTCCTCTCAATGAATTTAACTTTTGTAGTTCACAGCAGGCTTGCTATGAGAGCTATCCAAACATTTGTAGCAGAACAGACCAAAACCAAAAGCAAACTTGTTTGGTTTTAGTTTCCTCACATGCTAGAAGCTGGAATTATGTTGTAGAAAAGGCATTTAAGTTTCCCAAATAATTCAAATGATCTCTGATAAATGTCTATTTTAATATAAAAATAATACTAGAACTAATATTTTTGACTGGACAATGGTAAAATTCAGAAGTTTCAGCTGAGACGCAGAGCTTTTTTTTTTCTGAAGAAAAGTTAGAATTGTAGCAGAGCAGAAGATAAATCTCTTGGGAATTAAAATCCAAATATAACATTTGCATGAACCATAGCTGTCAAGTATCACATATCTGTCCCCAGCATCAGCTGTGAAACTCAGTGGCTGCCAATCAAAGTATTGTCTTGCTCTAGTTCAGAAAAAATTCATCAGTAAAAGAATTTCACCAACATGTGACAAATATTACAGCATGTCATTATAGTATAACATCTGTAGAGTATTTCTAATGCTCTTTAGTATCTTCTAAAGGTATTTAGAGCTTGTGAGAGGTAATGGTACTGATAGCCTTTAGAGCTGACCTATTATGTTCTCCAGAATAGCTACAGCAACAGTACAATTTCCTTCCTATAGTCAGCAAGAGACTTTAACCTTGATTTGAAAAGTCAGTCTTAAAGACATTGAAGATTTTAATTTGACATGGAGCTTTTCTATTGAGATTGTAAAAATATTACAAAAATGTGCTATGACTTTTGAGCAGTAGATCCTTGCCTACCAAGGACCATGCTGGGACTTTAAGCATTTAAAAATTTTTAAATGGAACATCCTGTAATAATGGCTCAGTTTGAAAGTATTTGTTTGACTGTAGCCTACAATCAAACACCTTACTGTGTTATCTTCTGTCTGCTGAATAACATATATCAGAACTAATATGGCTTTTCAAGGGAAAATGAAGCTGCCAAATGAGCTGCTGTGGGAATCCTGTTGCATACAAACCCCATCAAAGATTTAGAGAGCAAGAACTGTTTTTCTCTCTGTGCATCATTTTTATTATGTTCTGGAAGATTCAAAACACAGCTTTTATGGAAAAAGCATTTTCTATGAGCCTCAAATATGAGGAAGAATTTGAATAGGTATGGGACACTGTTTCAGACAGGAAAAAAAAGTGGAATGTGGCTTTTATGAAACAATACTCCCATGAAGTTTTATGCAAAATTCTTCATAGAAGGGCAAATAATTATTTAAATCTTTGTATGTAACCTGAATTTCAGGATCCTACAACACAAGAGCTTTGAAGAAAAACACTAATAACTAGTTGAGGTTCTATCCCAAAATTCATAAGATTGATCATGAACAAACTTTATGAAAGGTTGAAGAAATACATCAAAGTCAGCTGAACAGACCAAAACCCTAATGTGCTGTACATGAATGTTTAAATATGAAGGTGGGATTGCAATTTATGATAATGAGATACCTGGAAAATGATGACATCTAGGCAGTTGGTCATGAATTCATATATGTCAGTAAACAGTAATAATATTTTGGGGAACTAGAAGATAAATTTGTATGCAAATGATAAAGTAAACTGAAGAATTTCTAGGCAAAGGCAAAAAGAAGAATAGCATAATGATTAAGAGGAACTGAGGAACAGTGATATCAGAGCAATGGATTCAGGCGTTTCCAGCTAGCAAGAGCTAGGACAATCTCCTTACTATGTCAAGTAAATACCAACACTGACTAATACCAACACCTTTTTGTACTATGAAGGAAAACATAATATTAGTTTTATTTCTGCAATTCACAATAACAAGGTCTCTGTAATGACTTTGTGCAGTTAAACTTAAAAAAAAAGATGCATTAACTGATTTTAGTAAAAAAAGAGAGAAAAAACAAAGTATTTAATTTACATTGTTATTCCAAAAATTAAAATAGCATATTAGTTACCAAACCTTTCTTTTTATTTTATTGGCCAATATTTTGCCATTTTTGATGGATGTCTCTTCCCTTTCTTTTACTGTTTTTTTTTTTAATCCAGATTTTATTCCTAACTACATCATATCATGAAAATGTTTCAAAACATAGCTATACTAACTAGATTACAGAGCTGTGTTTGAATACCTCTAACATTCCTCAGTTTATGTGTAGTGGTTGCTGTAAAAATTTGATATATAGATTCCCCTGCTGAACTGTAGCTATATGTGAGAAAAAAAAAGTAATTCAGTATGTATCAGATCATTCCCCAGCTATTGTTTTTAAACCATTATTCTTAAAAACATCACAAAATACTTATAAGTATCCAGTGCTTAGCATGATAAGTAGAAACAATGGACTACCTCTACTACTATTTGAAAACGCTTCCATGTGAAGTTCATGTGGTGTTGACCATGAAATCTCAATAAGCGGAGAAAAAGATGTCTGAGAAGGACTATATTATGAAGGGTACTTGGCAAAGGACTGATTTCTTGAGAACATTTTCATATTTTTTTTATGACTGCATCTGTAGTTGGAAAGGCTAAGGGATGTCCCTAAAAGGAAAGGATATGCTATATTATGGTTGATCATATGCCCTTCTTATACTACACATATAGCAGTACATGTATTCACCCTCTTCAGTAAGTCTGTGTTTTTATGATATAGTCCAACTTTTTCCCTCTCCATTGCACAGTAAGTGAAACAGAAAAGAGCAGGTGAATTGGAATGGATGATCTCAGAGGTCCCTTCCAACCTCAACAGTTCTGTGATTCTAAAAGTATTAAATGTTTCACAATGCAGCACTAGTCATGAACAAACAAATGAAAAAAAAAAACAAAACAAAACAAAACCAAAAACAATCCTGTGGATTTCACTAACAAGTAGTTCAGAGGGGAGGAACATATTGCTTTACCATTCTTTGACTACATTGATTTTGAAGGTGTAAACAGTGATAGAAGACATATCTCTGCTGAGGATTAAGTCAGGAATCAACCTAGTGGAAAATGTATCTCTGCTTTATTTTGTTTAGTTTCCATTTAATGAAGGAGAAATTAACAGCTGATCCACAGAGGCTAAAGAAATGTCAACATTTTCAAGCATTTTTCCAATGAAGCTTTGGGGATTTTTAGGCTTCAGTTTTAAAGAAAAATAAATTATCTAATATTGTATGTTGGTTTGCCATATCTGAATTATAAATCAGTTTACTTTGCCAAATTTCTGAATACTTCAGACTTGCCCTTCAGTGAAGCTCCATTTGCTACAAGGTTCATGAGAAAAGAACAGAAGAGTCAATATTATTCATTTAGAACAAATGAAGACTTTTGCATTATGGAACAAATTGTTACACAAACATACATTTAACTGATACCCTATCAATGAAATTAATGAATTAGCACAGAAAACAGACTTTATTGAGACTAAAATAGTATGTTGTAAAGTTGTTTTGATTAATACCTCCCTGTGGGTTTCTGTGAGGTCTAGAATCTAATTTGAGTGCAATAAATTATTCTATCTGATTGTATAAATTTCAAAAGCTTGTCAGTAAAGGTAAGAGAGAGAACTCAAAAGAGAAAAGAAAGTTCAAACCCAAAAATAATAGATATTACCAAAACAGTAATGCCTCTGATTCACTACTTAAGTTTGCCTATGACTATTGTCTGATGCTTTTGAGGTGGGAGAAACAATAATATACAGATCAGTCCATTGGGACCCCTAATTTCTGACATTCAGTGATCAATGTGTACCTTGGAGCACAGGGATACATATTTATTATCCTTATAAAGTAGAGTGAATGATTCTCACAATTCTCATAAATTCATGCTACATTTTCTACAGCCACTTTGCCTTATCCAAGAAGAAACCAAACCAAAAGCAATGAAAAGCGAAAATAAAAAAAAACAACTGAAAGTGTGGTTACACCTTTTCAGATGTACGAGATAATTTTTAACTATGAAGGTCAGAGTCCTTAAAATACATTCATTAAAAACAATTCAATACAGCTTTTCTAAAAATCACAGATGAGTTCATGTTTTGGCAGAGTAGAATTTCAACTGCTTTGCTATAGTGGTTATAAAGGTCACTTTGTGTCAGAAATGATAAGCTTAAGTGTAAGCACTATCCTGCACGCAGCATAAAGTAGCATTGTGCTGATGCTGAAGTGATGAGGTTAGGAAGATAATAACAGATGACACGTAAGGCGTGATTAATTCCAGTTAGTTTTTCATATCTGTACAGCCTACATGTACAGCTAAGGTTCAACTGGTTAAACATAGCCATCTACAGACATTTTAGATTCAGAGGAGATGGGTTTTGCACTTGGCCCATTCAAAAGACGCCTGGTTCTTATAGAAATCCTTTAAAAATGTCTTGGACATCCTAGAGCATCTCCAGTGGCTTTTGGTACTTCTATTTAGACAGTTGAATTCTGCCCTGCATCAAAGTTAGTTACTGCATCTCCCCTTACAATGAATGTAGAGGAATAAGTAAACGCAGAAGAAGGAGATGGAGTACTCAGATGTAGATATTTAGTCTGAATGTGGACAGATGAATCATAGAATCATAGAATGGTTAGAGTTGGAAGGGACCTTCAAAGGTCATCTAGTCCAACCCCCCCCCCCGCAAGGAGCAGGGACATCCCTGACTAGATCAGGTTGCTCAGAGCCTCATCCAGCCTGGCCTTGAACGTTTCCAGGGATGGGGCATCTACCACCTCTCTGGACAACCTGTTCCAGTGTTCTATAACTCACATGGTAAAAAATTTTTTCCTAATATCCAATCTAAATCTATCCCCCACTCTTTTAAAACCATTACCCCTTGTCCTGTCACAACAGGCCCTACTGAACAGCCTCTCCCCGTCTTTCTTATAGGCCCCCTTGAGGTACTGGAAGACCGCTATCAGGTCTCCCTGGAGCCTCCTCTTCTCCAGGCTGAACAGCCCCAACTCTCTCAGCCTGTCCTTATAGGAGAGGTGCTCCAGCCCTCTGATCATCTTTGTGGCTCTCCTCTGGACCTTCTCCAACTGGTCCATGTCCTTCTTCTGTTGGGGGCTCCAGAACTGGACACAATACTCCAGGTGAGGTCTCACCAGTGCAGAGTAGAGGGGCAGAATCACCTCCCTCGACCTGCTGGCCACACTCCTCTTGATGCAGCCCAGGATACGATTGGCCTTCTGGGCCGCAAGGGCACATTGCCTGCTCATGTTGAGCTTCTCATCCACCAGCACTCCCAAGTCCTTCTCCTCAGGGCTGCTGTCAATCCATTCTGTGCCCAGCCTGTATTTGTGCCTGGGATTGCCATGACCCAGGTGCAGGACCTTGCACTTGGCCTGGTTGAACTTCATGAGGTTGGCACGGGCCCACCTCTCCAGCCTGTCAAGGTCCCTCTGGATGGCATCCCTCCCTTCCAGCGTGTCAATGGTACCGCACAGCTTGGTGTCATCGGCGAACTTGCTAAATCCTACACTTGGTCATATAACAGGTTCACCACCGAGTGACCAGCATATTTCCAACATATTCCCTGTCATTATGTTTTATATCTGTGGTGGAAAAACAAAACCAAATACTGAATTGTACAGCTCTGGTAAATGGATTACATTTTAGAAATTATAGGTAGAAAAACTGGAAAAAAAAAAGGGTACTGATTGAGTTCATATTTGTGTCACTAGTAGTCTTACATTTTCACTTTTATATCTAAGCCCTTGCCTTTAAGTATTTTTGGTTTCAGCATCTGGTGTTGAAGGGCTGCCATATTGTCATGAAAATAGCGAATGTCCGATGTGTGTAAAGATCTCTGAGAAGCCAGTACTTCACGGAAGTGTTTCCTGCTAAAGTACAGAAAGAGTCGTTACAGCTATATTTACATAGCTAAATACACATCCCAGAAGGAGATCCTTCTGGCAAAGTAGTGCTGAGTTGCTTATGTCTACTGTGCTCAGAGACAGCAATACCTAGAAGGAACTGCTAAACAAATGTCCCCTACACAGTACAATGCCCTGCATCTCTTTTAAACCACACACAGAGTGGTCTCCTTGGTTCAAAGACCCAGTTATCATTTTGTTTGTTTGTTTTTAGTTCAAAGTGCCTGAAAAAAACATGAGGGCTGTGCTGCAACTCACCAGGTGTTGTTTTTATAACACGAAACTGAAAGAGTGTATTACAAGCTTTGGGTATGATATCCAGGCATGGGAAAGTGTTTTGAAAATAAAAAGCCTGCTGTTGAGGGACTTCGTAGGACAGAGAAATCCAAGCCTTCAGCCGTCTGGTTTTTATTGCCTTTTGGAAGCAGTCCTTGGAATGAATTATCCATAGAACTTGGTGTTTGTTTTGGAGGGATGGAGATGGTTTTCCTTAAGGCTGAGCTATGGAATGAACTAACATCTATGCAATGTGGACCACGGGACTGAAACTGAGTGACAACTCACAAGCTAAGTTGCTTGACAGTGTAGGCATAGCCAGTGAAATCACTGAAAGCTGAAGAACTCCTTAGTATCATAGGAAAGTTCTGTATTATGATATAAATTCTAGCAGCAAATTCTTAATGTCCTCATGAGTCTCACCTCTGCAGATGGCCAGTCATTTCTTTCAGTGAAATGCAATCATGTGGGTTTTTATGACTGTTGCTAAGCAAAATAGGTCAGGAAATCTGCATCAGACTCCAGGCAGGGCCCTGAGTATGAGTACCAAAGGACGGAATCTGACCTATATGCCATAAGGTGATGTGGAACAGGGAGATGATGCTCACTTAGGAGCCAAGCCAGCTGCAAATTTACATTTAGCTTGCCTCCACAAAGGGAGATCATCAATGACTGGGATTTTTATGTCCATAGGTGAAGAGTGGTGGTAATCAAGCCACCATCAGATAACTTGATCTTTCAGAGTGACTTTCTTGTGTTTTATCCACTCTGTTCTTAAGGGACAGATCTTTCACCATTTTCCTCAGGGAAAACCATGTCACTGTCCATATAATGTAGTATGCTGTTGTATCATGCAGGTAAGAACTCTTTGAAAAATAGTATACTGAGATGTTGTGTCAGTTTTTGCTCTCTGTCTATGCACTAAACATAGTTACTGTTAAGAAGAAAGTTTCTAGAATAAGTAATTGGTACTAATTTGGAGGAAACAATTTGATCTAAAATCCTCCCTTTTTTGACTTTATACATTCTAATGATAATTCTAATAATAAACAAATCAACACAAATAGCAATTATAAATGCACAGGGAATATCAAGATGCAAGTAATCTCACCTACAAACAAAGGAATAGTATTACTGTTATTGTTAGAACGCAATTAAGAAGTCTGCCTAATGGCATTAGCTAAGAGAATTCTCCATGGTTAACCATCTATTAGGAAATGAATCCAACATATCACGTTTAACTGCACATGTTTTATGAAATCTCTATATATGAGAAATAAAGTGTAACCAACGATCTTAATGTAAGTCTGGCAAGTCATTTTAACTACAAAAGCAGCAGACATTAAGTCTCTAGTCTAGTATTTGAAAATTTTCTTTCAAAGTTGACAGTGGCATTTGTTTCACATTATACATTAATGAACTCAGTATTTCCATTTAGAAAACAAAGCTTTTATGAGTTCATGTAACACAAACAAATGGTGTCACAAACCAAAACATTTCCATGTATTTTACGCTTTTAAGAGTCAGAAAGAGATAACATTATTTGTTGAAATGGTTAGGGTATACTTTTTTTTTTTTAACTTGTAGGTTGGTTCTAGCATTTAGCAAAGTATTAGATGTCTAAAGGATTTGGTTTTATTTTGCATACAGAGGCTAAAACATAACTGTATTTTTCATCTGAGGTAGAGAGAACCACAGTAACCTTCATTAGGTCCATTCCTATTGCTTTGTCATGGAATAGCTTCTAAATCCATGCTCATTATAAGACATATTTATTATAACTTCAATGCTCTAGAGTGCTCGAATCAGCATTGTCAATAATGTCTGTTTTAAGTGAAGAAATCCGTCTTTTCAATCCTTTTCACTATTGAAGAACTTTTAACCTTTATCATTAACCTATGCAAGGGCTTCATAATCAATACAAAATTATAATAGGGTTAAAGTCCCATAAATCAGACTAGGTAAAAATAAGCTAATTCATCATTCTTTGAATTTTCATCTGATCAGTGCTAATTTCCTTCCTATGCATCAGATGTCACATATAAATTATTGTCCTTTGAAACAATTTACCCGTATGATTCTTTAAAAATATATTTTTTTTTCAGTTTGCTGTAGGAGATTTCTAACAATCTAGGAGGGAGAGAGATGAATTTGAGCTGAAACTCCTGAGAGTAATGTGTGAACTTAGGTTGAGGTGGAATGTTTCCAATTAAGCCCATTAAGAAAATGAAATTTTTTCATTTTTTCTTTAAATCGGTCAGATTCCCAACATTTATGGCCCAGTTTCACTGTAACAGATCATTATTTTACTGTTTGTCTGGATGTTATTTTTAAAATGAAGATAGAAAATCAGTCTTTTCTGAAAGAGAAATCTGAACTAAAATAATTTCTGTTGTTAAGATGATGAAGTAGCTTTGGCAATTTTTTTTTCAGTTCAGTCTGCCCAGAATTTCAGTCATTAGGCTTTCTTTTAAAGGAAACATAGCTAATAGATTAGCTTAATCCCCCAAAACACTGATACATTCAACTGTCCTTCTTAATTTTTTTTTGCTGTAAAGCATATTTAATGACATGATTCCACAATTTAAGCTGATTTAAGGCAGGACTGCTTGCAGTCATTTCCTCATCATGCCTGCCAGGTGGAGGGTATAAACCCACCTGTTGCCCTGCACCGGCATGTGCAAGATCCCCATAGTGAGCCTGTTCCCAGAGGTGAGCCATCAGATCCATGATTTTTCTTGCTAAGTAAGTTTTACTGCAGCTTGAGCTTACTTTTAGAACCACCCCACGGTGGGATCAGATAAGTGCTGGCAAGAGGAAGAAGGATCATGCTGTTATAATCTGGGAAAGGACTTAAACTGTCAGCTAACCATAACATTGTAAAGCACCCAGAAACATGCTGGGAAAAACCTATAATCCACTGTTGATATCCGACCTGAACCCACATCAAAGACTGGATTACTGACAAAAAAAAAGTGTGGAGCATTAAAGAAGGTAGACGTCCTTGTCTCCATTCCTTCACTGTAAACAAAAGCACAGCTTTTCTCCTTATAAATAAGAATGCAACACAGAGCTTCTCTTCAGTCGTTGATTTCTCTGTCTTTCTGTGATAAGTTCTGATTCCTCAAGTTTTAGCTCAGCTATTGTGTTGAAAATGTATCAAAAGCACATGATTCAAAAGAGTATAGTTCCTGATGTCTTCTTAGAAATGCATTTTCTAATCAGATTATATGGTTTAAAAATACAATTTTTCATATAAATTTTTGCTTTCTGATCTTCATTTCAGAGACCGTTCTTTCTGGCAGAGCATTTCAATTTCTTTCAGGCTAGATGAATGCCTGTGATAAATACTGTGGTGCTTGCTGATGAATATTGACCTGCGTCCCTTGGTGCGGTTAGTGTTATGAAATGCCATAGGATGTCTTGTGTCTCAGTGCATCTCACAAGTACAAGATCTTTGATCTGAAATCACTAAAAATGGACAGTTAAACATCAAAATAAGTGCATTCTTTAAGTTCAGAGATAATCTTTGGGCAATTCAAAGACTACACCTGGTACCTGTAGCAGTTTAACTTCTCCCAAGGAAAGCTGACCTTGCGGAATTCGTATCAATACGCAGGTTTCACACAAATACATAGCTCCCATTCAGCAATACACAAATAGTGCTGCTTCAGTTTGGTTCTAAGCATCCGTCCCTGAATGGAAATAAAACTGCACTCCCCTTCATATTCCCACAGCCTAACAAGGCTGACCATCGACTTGGTTGGCTCTGGTTGACTGACTAGGGGAAAGTAGTTTCTAACAAAAGCAAGATGTCAGTCTCCAGGCTTGTAACAAAAAAAAAAAGCAAGTAACGTAATAACAGGTCTCAAGACAGAATGTAGAAAAAAAGGAAAAGAAAGATTGATGGAAAAAAGATTATTTCTTTGATTTCCAAATCAGTAGTGTGGATATGAGGGAAGCCAAAATAAAAAGAAAGAGTTTCTTCTTAAAAATATATAAGCTATGTCTGTTTCTTACTTCTAACTGAAGGAGAAGGCCCATATAACTGAACTTACTTAACTAACTTAAGCATAAAGAAAGAAACTGAACTGCTATTTCTGGTTAATTTGATTGTTTATACATATTTTCAAAACAGGTTTTTAGTCACGATGCAGCTCTTCAAAGAGAACAGGAGTACATATGGATGAGAATCAGCTGGACTTTCATAGTTTAGATTTTTAGCCTCAAGATGTTGATCCAAGAGAGAAAGAATTGAGTAAACAATGAATGAGGGTTAAAAAGGAAAGAAAAGAGAAGAGAGAAAGGTGACCTCTATTTAAAGTAACTCTGTGTGGACCTGTAAGTTAAAGACATCATAAGTTCGCACTTTTTCTTTTTGGTTGGGAGGCATTAATTTTGGCTTTAGAGCCACTTCCAGTGGGGCGTGGTAAGTTGACCTGTACCATTATCAGTGAAGAGACATGCAAAAATGTTAAAGATGCCAGTTTTTCATGGATGGGTGAGTCATGGGAACTGAGGGGATACACTGCGGAGTCATTCTGTGAGCTTTCTTTTCATTTTAAGCTGCCAAGTCCTTAGCCTGACCATTCACTGTCCTTTAAGCATAAATGTTTTTCTTGAGCCTGTCTAAGTATCAACAGACCAAGATCATCTCCTCCACCACACTCCTGTTCTCTGTTAAGTGTCAGCATTTGGCAGGAGAACGGGAGATGATAACAGAGTGACCTTGGCAGAAAACGCTACTTCCCTTTTTCTTCTTTTAGATGAAAAGAAGAAAGGCTGGACACAGATCCCACAGGCAGTACAGCAGAAAAATCTTTGCAAGAAGCCTGTATCCAAAAGCTTATGGAAGTATGACAGACAACTCGCGAAAAATAATTCACACCCCTGTCCTTTGTGCATGTTTCTTAGACTTTTTTTTAAGCTGAGATGCCTACCTTAGTATAGCTGTTATTTCTTGGGAAGTAGTAGAGAGAAGAATCCTTCCAGTGGAGTAGAGCCTGGACATGAGACAGTTCAAAGCTCTTGGTGCCCTGAAACTGTTTTTATTTTTGTAAAAGACTGTGTCAAAAATTTGTCTCAACATTGTTGAAACAGCGGGCCACCACAGGTTGGTCCAGCCACCCCTAGCTCCCCAGACTCGTCTGAGGTCGGCTAGAACGCAAGGGGGCCTTCCTCTCGTCCGAAATCGGAACGTGACAATTTTCAAATAGTCCTGTTCCAGAAAATGTCAGCTAAATAATGAGTGGTCTGCTTCACAGACCACTAGAGGTTTGTTTTTCTGCCTGACACCAGGGATTTCTGATTTTATGGAGAGATTAGAAGCCATGAAGTCACTGGCATAGGTTTGAGTGACTGTTCAGGATGGAGAAAGCAAAACGTAGTGCAATCTATTTCTAGCATTACAGTCAGTCCTGAAGCAAGCTATCGTCTCAGAACAACTGGGCCTTTCTTTTTTGAGGAACTACAAATGGGAGCTCTGAAGAAAATTAATGTGTGTATAGTGCAAAGGATTAGAGTACTTGGGTCGTAAAGAAAAACAAAGAAAGCTTCACTATACAATAAAAAAGTCTACATCTTAGGAAAAACTGAGTTATTTACTTAAATGTTCTCTTACACACTAAATAACTTAGTTAAAATAACTTCTTGTATACTTTAAAGCATTTGATTTTGGGAACTATATCTAAGTTGAGTTTATTTTTGTTTTACCCCTAATATATATATTTTTAAAGGCTTATGGCAAAATTGGCAGATGAGGTCATACCTTAAGGTAAGGTAGCAATGAAGACCTTGACAAAAGTAAGCTACCGAACTAGTACCATTGAAATCTACAAAATCTGCAACCAGTATAAGAAGACCAAGACTGAAGTCACACAAACTAGAAACTGCACATGAAAAGATGGAAATTCTTACACAACTAAAAAGGCAGAATTGGAGCAGAATGAATGAATGCATTCAAAAATCTAATGTAAGTTAAATGACAAAGGAAATTCTCCAAAAATAGTTTAGCAGAATAAGCAAATGAACTAAACTGCTGAAAAGGCAGACCTGAGGTTTTTAGTAAATCAATAAAGTAAGTCTGGAAATGTCATGTAAGCTTAAGTGGTAGTCATAACATCTCTTTCCTCCCTTCTGGTGTGCCCTCTTTTCCCTTCAGGCTCATGGATGAGTTATATCATGTCCTGCTCCTCCTCCACACAGTTCCAGGACATGTTCAGGACACTCTGGTCATGCTCTAGCAACTTCCACAGTCAGCAGGGAATTAGGGAGCAGCAGGGATGCTCCATGTGTGTAGCAGAAGAGTGTTAAACTTCAACACCCTCCCAGACACCAGATCAAGGTGGCGTCTCCTCACTTCACCAAGAAAGCTGTCACGAAACACAGCTCTGAGTTTGGGAGCCAGCTTATAGAGGGTTGAGAGGGGAGATGAATTCTCCCAGGGTTGCTACTATGTCTATCTGGCGCTGAGGGTGATCTTAGCACAGACCATGGTTTTGCTGGTGGGATGCAGCCCTGCAGCACCTAAGCAAGCCTGGGCTTGTGTAAGGGTCGGTCAGCAAATCAGCATCATCTCAACCTTGTCATCAAGGACCTCCAGTTAGACTATGGATTTGATGTGGCCTAAAAGTTAGGCTCACAACTTGACGTGTTGCTGCAAGCAGTCCACCTGAGACGCGTTGTTTTTCGCGGGAACAGAATGTGATTGCTACGGACAAGGCCGACTCTGGCTTAACAAAATGTACAACATCCTTGAGACAGTGGACAGAGTGGTGTGGAGGTGCCACGGCTCATCCCTGTTGTCAAGACTGGCAAAGATAACCATGCAGCTGCTATCGAGGATGAATCACAACTGCTGTCTCAAAAACAACAGTGAGAAGGGGCCCTTTAACTGAACTACGTACAAAAAACACACTTCTATCCTAAGGGCCGAAAGCAGGCAGAGATCTCCGAAGCAAAGGAGGAGCAAGGTTTGCTACCTAGCATAAAAGGTCAACCCCTAACAATGAGACCCCAGAGAGCTGTCCTCACCAAGGGTCGACATCGACATCGATCATGGAGATCGGCAGGACACTGCCTGGATCTGGGACCATAGGGACACCTTGGACCCATGGTGGTAGCTATTATCCTTTTTTTTTTTGCCTATCTTTACTTTTCCTTTTTACTCCCTTTTATCTATCGCATGCCGCTTTATGGGCGAAATAATAAAGTTTGTACTGTTTGATTGAAACCAACGCCTTTGGCTTGTTCACCATAATTTTGCACTTCAAGATCACAGTAAAAGAACCATCACGAGTCCTGAGTGGACCATGACAGCTGGTGATAGTCACAGTTTCTGTTGACTGCCCAGTGATCCCCAGGCAAGGTGAGGTGTTGACTCAGACCTGGGTCCATCCAGGAAGACCAGTCAGGAGCAACTGCAGGAAATGGGACCAGACACAGGACTGGTCCTACAACACTGGTCTGGGGCCATCCAGGAGACAGGACTGGAGATAATTATATCCACAGAATAGCTCAGGGAAGGCATAAGTGTGCAGAAGTGAGCTGAAATGGGGTTCTTTGGTCCATAGCCAAGAAGGTGTGGGTGGAAACCACAGGTGAGGCTGGGCAGGGCCATTAAGGCTTAGAACAGGGAACAGTCATTATAAAGAAATTTCACGCTGGTTTTAATTCTTCAAATATATATGAAGGAGAGATCCTGTATCCAGCTGTTCCTGGACTGTGTTTATGTTCCTAGCCAACATTCAACAGAGCAGTCTGAGGAGCACAGTCCTCCTAAAGAAATCGAGGCTTTTGAGATACTTGTCTGCTGCCAATATGCAGTGAGTCAATATCTCTTTCCAGGAAAGTCTGGGAGTAGGAGCAATTTCCAGACATTCTTCTGAAAGCTATTCTCTATGAACTCTTCCTAAGAACTTGCCAGAGGGTCTGTCTCCCCACTTCCTTGCCCACAAATATCTCCTGTCCATGTTCTCCTGAGGAAGTGAAGCCCAAGCACCTTCTCTCACCTTTCTAGGTGTCAGTGGTACAGCAGGGTGGGTGTACTGGGACTACACAGCTTTGAAAGAGGAAAAGAGACTAGTCAAGGCCTTTGTTTTAAATGGATGGCCAGGTTTTTATTTTTAGTCCTAAATTACTAGACTGTGTAGGCTTCTACAAACATTGTTTTATATGTACTACTATCAAGCAGAAAGATGTAAGCAAAAGAAAAAAAAAATCTCACAAGTATTTTCAGCATAATCAAGAATTACATCAGTGTTACAATTTTTAGTTTATGAAAAAAATATTCTTAGCAACATGATAAAAAAATTAGGTATTAAATGGCTATAAAAATAATTTTATTGGAAAAAAATAATGTCTGAAAGGTTGACTATTTTAAGCAATTTGTGTAAGTTTTCTGCATTCTCAGTCATGGCTTTTGCTTCCCATAAAACTTTAACTGTGACAAATTTAGTAATAATATAGTAGCTTTTCAAGGGCAAAAAAAGAAAGTTGTGGCATTCATAATGCTTGAAAACATTGAATGATGTACATATAATGAAAAATGATCCTCTGTATTGTGAGGCATTACTGAAATCAGAGAGATATCTTGCTGTTTAATCCTTTTATTGTCACAGTGATCAACTTGCCAGATGCAAACTATTCTTAGTGGCTTTCTCTGCATACGGACTGTGAAGGCATAAAAAAAGGCGATGATACAACACTTTTCTCCACATAGGTGGTCTGATTTATAAATAGGCAGTGGATAACTAATATATTTTACACCTTATATGAGTCAAAATCCTAAGAAAGCATGATTAGGCATTGTTACACAACTGGGACTTCAAGGACTGATTTAATTCTGAATGTAAAAAAGGTACTTTCACTTCTGTATTCAATGATTTGCAACCTTAGTATTCTTTAAAAATGTGTCAGTAAAACAGGGGTTTTTTTGATTCAGACAGATAGAAAATTCAAAAGAAAGTATTATAGATGCATTCCATTTTGACTTTTCGGAAGAAGACTATGTGGTATTTAAAACTGCCTATTGTTTCACAATTGAACTGCAATATCCAAAAATAGCATGTTAGGGACAGTTAGTCAATCTCATTAAAATTTTTGTCTGACATTAAAAGAAATTGTAAACAGGAAAATGAAGATTCACAGACCTAAATAATTATACATTCCCAAGCATAGTTTTAGATGACACATCTGGAGTATGTGTGGATATCTTAATATGACATGAAGCTGGTGAAATTCAGTAGCCTGCATTATGCACAACATGGGACTAAATGAGCAAAATGGAATCCTTTCGGCTGTAGATCTGTTAATCAATGTGCAGACTGAAATTCTCTTGAACTGGAATTAATACTTATTAGCCAGACTTCCACATTATGTCTCCAACTGAAAATTCTGTAATTATATGAAATCAGATATAAGTGCTCGCATACGGGACAGTCTGACCTGATGAGTTTATCTTGAGCTCATAGAGCTGATTTTTAATTCTTAGGATACTTTGAAACAGTTTGGTTTTTTTTTTTTTAATTGAAAGCAATGCAGACTCAATTTTTACCATAAAATTCCTATGTTTGCTCACTTTGCCAAGTTTTGTTGAACTTTCATAATTTGCAAATGACAATAATATCTCAAAGCCACACAAAATTAAAAAGAAATAAAAGTAGTTTCTATAATGAGACACTATTTCAGAAGCATTTTTTTTGTATCAGAATGAATTCATAAGTTCTAAAGAGCTAAATTCCCGAAAATAAGACTTCACTAGCAGAATGCTGACAGGTACTCACCTGAAGCACTGCACTCAGTCCTAAGCACAACCTCAGCACTAGAAGTTCTGTACCTAATCTCTTCCCAATGCTTTGTATTCAGATGACATTTTTCAAAGTGTTCCTCTGTGCAAATACTTTCCCCAGCAAGATATTGTACTTCTGGGAGTACAGGTGATTTCTGTGGATTCTTTATTGGTACTAAGAACCTGAGAAAAAGATTATTAAATATGAGTAGCCTTTCTCCATGCCATTTGTGTAACTGTTCTATACCTTTCTCTCTATTTTTAAAGGAGTATTTTAAAATAGTTCATGGTCTAAATGCTCAATAACAGTATTAAAACTATAGCTAGGCTGTGCTCAGCATTTTTGCCCCGTGGAGTGAGTATGATGGAAAAAAAAAGTCTACCCAAATTTACATCTCCTAGACCAACCTTTCAGCTTGTACAACAGAAGATATATGATTTTTTTTTGTTTTTTTTAAATCTTTTCCATTAGACTGTGAATTCAGCATAACTGTGATTTAGAATATGGCACAGCTTTTCTGAAATATTTGGCTCAAATTCAAATGCAACTGAAGGTGATAATTTGGCTTAAGGAGTTCAATTATTCTAAATATGCAATTATTTTAGAGGTCCCAGACATACTTCCAGATATTTTGCAAGAGAAAGAAGGAACCACCTTTCTTATTAAAAAAAAAAAAAAAAAGGAATAAAAAAGTCTACAACTGCCAAGTTAAGCATGTTTATACAAAGGCAAGATTAATGTTAAGGATGGCATATGTTGGAAAGGGGCAAAATTTGCATGATTACCTAGTTTGCTCGTGTTCACTTCAGTTGGTTTAGTTATGTGTACCCCCTACAAAACTCTCCCCACAGAGAAACAGTCCAAACATTTATGGACATATTGCCTCCAACATTTTAGCATGGCATTCAAGAGACTGAAAACCCAGAAAACCTAGCCCAGTGGTCACTCTGCATCCACAGAAAGTCAAGGAAAGCAGAGCATGTGCCAGTAAGTCTACCATAAGTTTCATTATATCCACCTTTGAGTCTCCCAGTGACAGCAAGACTGGATTTGCAAGGTCAGTGTCACACTGGCTGCCTCCGAGCATTAAGTTTTAAAATGTTGATATTTTAGCAAAGCTTGTTCTTCAAAGAAATATGTAATTACTCTCTGGTGAGGTGCACAGGCATTTCTTCCCTGAACAAAATTGTAAATTTGCCATGACAGAAGTACAGTAAACTTTATTATTTTTTTTTTTAATGAACACATTTATTTAAAGATGTATCAGTGGAAGATATATTTTTTGTGCCAGGATATATACTTTTAATATCTACCCTTCTGTAACTATTGAAATATTAATATAAACATTTATAAGTCTTGATTATGGAGATCTTTCTGTGAACAGTATAGATTTCTATGTATCTGTATTTATTGGATTAAGTTTCTTATGATATCTGTAAACAAAGAAAAAAGAAATATAAAATCTTTTCATCATAAAACAAGCTAGACAGTCAGCACCTAAGTATTGTTGTTAGAAATTATTTAAGTATTAAATATTTTACTATTTTGGCTTTCTTTATCCATAGAGATAGCTACTCTCCATTTTAAAAATACTGTATCACAAACTTACAAGATCTATTCTGATTTACATTCTTCTAATACACATAATAATATGTGTTGTTATAGGTCTCAGCCCGAGATATCTCCATACATATATTACTGTATTTTAGTGTTACAGAAGTAATGTTCTATGCTGGTTAACCGACACCAAAAAAAAAGCTATTAAGAGAAATAGTTCAATTAAAAAAATAGATGGAAGGTATCATAAAATATAATGAGATTACCATTTTTCTTGAAGCATTTTTCAGTTTGGAAATAATTTTTAGTAAAACAAAGTAATGTTTAAATTAACACATTTCATTGTGATTTCCCTGTAGTTAAGAAATATCTTATTATTAATATAATGTATCATATAACTCTTCATTGTATTAAAGCTGAGTAATTTAAATCTATTAGGGATAATGAATTTCTCACATTACCTGATGAAACTTGAATTGAGTTTTCATTTCCATGCCAAATTTTAAGACAAATACTGCTGATGGAATCTTTACAGCAGAAGTACTGCAGTGTTATTTTTTTATTTTAAATGACCCTTTCATCTACAGAATGACATTAATATCAAGACCTAAACCTAGTGCAAACATGACACTTGAAGGATTCTCTTCAGCTTTCTAGACAAACAGACTTGCTTTGAAGCTGCCAAAATACAGCTTAGTGAAACAGATTTTTTTTTTTTCAAGTAAGACTTTAAAAAACTTTTCTGTAGTAAATAGATTCCGTAGTTCCCTGCCAAAATTTATTTTTGGTTTACACAGCAATGACTAGCTGATGTGCAAGAATTATTAACAGCTGGTATTTATTTATTTATTTAAGGACTGAGTGACTGCTTTTTGTCTTGTATTGAAATCTAAACAAGAGAATGTCCTGAGTACGATATTTTTATTAGATGCCAATAAAAGCTAAAAAGTAACATTTAAGAAAACTTTTATTTATTTGCAACATTTATGTAATTATGTATGAATTGATAATGTTGAAACGTAGTGTATCAAAAGAACTGTTGCCCTGAGTATCTGCTGCTCTCAAAATATTTTCCATTGCAGTAAAATGTGACTTCTCTACAAAACCAGAATTCTTTTGTCGTCTTTTAAAAAATATGAAGTGTAGTAAAAATCAATAATGTTTAGAGCTTTCCAAAATCATAGAATCATAGAATCATAGAATGGTTAGAGTTGGAAGGGACCTTCAAAGGTCATCTAGTCCAATCCCCCCCTGCAAGGAGCAGGGACGTCTCTGACTAGATCAGGTTGCTCAGAGCCTCATCCAGCCTGGCCTTGAACGTTTCCAGGGATGGGGCTTCCACCACCTTTCTGGGCAACCTGTTACAGTGTTAAGTATCCTAAGCACTTTCAAAAGGATACTGTGCTTGCAGTTCAGAAAACAAAAAAAGCAGGTGAGGGTGTGAAAAAGATAAACTGGACTTGGAACAAAAACAAGCAGCTTCCACAACAAAACCATCCTCTGTCGTCTTAGCTATGGATTATCTTATCTCTTCCCTTTCTGAGGAAGCACCAAGCTATTTCAGGGAGACCCAAACAGCTGCATACAAAATATTACTTCAGCATGCACATTTATATATATTTTCAGTATTCAGCTGTGCCTAGAGAAGCTTAAATCCACTTAATTATTCAGAGAATCATTGTTTCAAAAATGTTTATATTTTTATCAAATGTGCAGTAATAATATCTAGCCTGAGACAGTATTTTCTCTCTCTCTCTCTCTTACTAATGCTATCCAAACCACTAAACTATCCCAAAGGGAGAAGAACTTGAAGAATAGAAAACTGTCATGAAGCAATTATTACTGGGCAAACTGCTTCATATCCATATGTTCAGCACATCTATTTCAATTTGTTTCTGGCAAGGAGTAATATAAAATCAAGGATTCATATAGAGGAAGAAACAGGAATAATATTCAGTGATTTGAAAGTACGCAATAAACCAATTTAGCTAACAGAACAACTATGGATACTTTCAACTGAATGTAATTATGTCAGAGCATCTGGAGAAAAATTCTGAGGGCAAGAGGGATTTCTAATATTTAATCCAGGTAATTGTGTGAATCTATGAATACTTTGCCTTCTGGGAGCATACATGTACATTAAGCAAATTATATACCTGGCTGAAAGACAAATATGTTTGGGGAAAGTTTTTTACATTTGTTTCAATACCAAGTGAAACTGGATATAAAACCTCCTTCAACTTAAATACAAATATAATAATTTCTCAACTTAAAAAACTGCTGCGCTTTTGTTTGATTTGGATTTGGGTTTTTTTTTTTTAGTTGTGTTGTTGGTTTTGGTTTTTTTTGTTTTGTTTTGTTTTGTTTTTTAAGGAAGATAGGATTTCAAATACTTACAGACAGAAACGGGTAAGCTACCTGTGAGCTTGCTGCCAAGCACCTCTGTACAGATAGAACTAGACCAGACTGCTGGGATAGCCAGGAAGAGCATGAACATCCCCACTGCTGTCTGCTGCCTGTGCCAAGTTGATAATGGGGACAGGAGTCCATCCACACTACAAAAACTGTACAAACTAGGAACACAGTGGAACAGCCAACAGGTTCAAAACCTCAGATGTTCAAATATATTCTGAATGATGAGATCAATCATGCCTAGACACCCTGGGTGCTGAAAGCACCTTTACAATCGATAATAGAGGGATGTCTGCATGGTAGAGTTGCCTTGGAGCCTTGGCTACAGTCCACTGGTTTTTAAAGCAATTTCTCAATAACCTGCAAACATTACAGTCTAAGGTAGGCAAACTTTCAACAGAAGGTTTATTATTTATTTTCTAACAGCACATTCAACCCAGTACCTCTGAATTTACTGGGAAAGTTTAGTACAGGCTAAACATATATTGGGTACTGTTCAAACAGTTTACCAGTACTGATCTCTGAATTCCACTGCCCAGCAATGTTCCTGATTTACTGCTGAATTTCTTGGTAGCCAAATAATCCAGATGAGGAAATAGAGCCTTGAAGTATTTCTTCTCCTGCATAAGAGATTTTTTTTTTTTTTTATCATCTCTCAGACTTGTAGAGGCAGTGTGGAAAGATCACACTGCTCAGTCAATGTAATAAAAATAAATGAATTGTCAGCATACTCAGAAATACAGCAAAGTACCTAGATAAGAAGGAAAGCCTCATTCAAGCAAACACACGCTTGTGAGCACATCTGGGGCTGAACAAAGGGAAATAATAGTCCAGAGCAAAGGGAAATAATTGCTAAGTGGAGGAGGTTTTGGATAAGAATATTTTAGATGAATAGGATCTTCAGAAATTATTTCAAGCTTTTGCTACCAATCTGGCTGTTCTCATACCTTGATGCCAAGAGTACCATGTGCCTTTCTGCCAGACCTCTCTAGCACCGGAGATTTTCAGCTCTTGAAATTTCTGAACAAAGGTACTAGACTTAGTGCTTTTAAGCAATCCTCTTGGTGATTCATCCATTTGAACCTGGACATGATACATACTTTAGATTTATACATATTTTTATATCTGCTCTAGCTGTACTTGTTCCCTGCCATTCACTGCTAGGTGGTTTTTGGGTTGAGGTTTGTTTTTTTTTTCTTTTTTTTTTTTTTTTCCTAGTACATTTCCTTGTGCACTCACTCTCTGCCATTTCCTGAGTGAGGATTCTAATTTCATAAGAAGCACCTTAAATTTTCCAAGCAACCTGTTGCAGAATGGTCATGGAGCTGATGGGACATAGATTCTGAATGGAGCTCGGAACAGAATCAAATAAAATATGGATTCCCACATTCCTCGTACTTTTGCAATAGAAGCCTTGATGCATAGACAAGCAAGCTACAGAGGGAGGCTTTTCCCATAATACTGTAGTAAGTACCTGGCAGGTAGAACACCACAGCAAGGGAGAAGCTAGGGTAAGGGATGAAACACCCTGGGGAATGAACAAGTCCCTTCGCCTTTCTAATGTTCTGTGCATCCCAGCTGTGGAATCACTTATCTAGTAAAACAGCAGCAGCACTCATCTCCTGAATGTAGACACAGACTATGTGATTCAGTTGCCTACGTACAGATACTACGGGCTATTTAACGCACTGTCAGGTATCCTACTTAGCTACTTACTGTCAGTCTAGAAGAATGATGACTTCCTGACCTGTGTTGAAACTATCAGCTGGATATCTTGGATAACCTTGTATAACTTGGAAGATGTATACCTATCAATATATGCATAGAAAAATCCCACTCTAGTTGTCTTCCACTCTGGTGTTAACCAAAATTATTTTGAATTGGCATCATGACAGTGTTTGTATTTCATGTGCCTTTTCTGTATAGTCTATCTCTGGTTACCAATGTTTATGGGTATCATAGAAATTCCTGCTCTTTGACATGATTAGTTTATAATTGGGCTTGCTCTTTGCCTGTGGACAAAGCAATTTCATTGAATGACAATTACATTGAAATTAAGAGATGTCTCATCTAGATAAATATCCAAATGGACATCTATCTGGAGCAAAATATTTCTAAATTTCTTCCAAGTCTGACTATCAGACCCAGTATCTGTCCAGGAAAATGTGCAGTTCTGTTGCTTATCTGACTGCCTGCTGTCCTTGACTTTCGTAAATGGGATGATGATGGATGTTGATGAAGCACCTGTGAAGTAATGAGAGAAAACAATACAATGTTTGTCTTAAAGACTTAAAGTGGGTTTCTATTTTTCTTAATTTCACAGATTGTGTAGTAATTTGAAGATATCCACTGGTATCCATATAGAAGTGTGTACAAGAGGACTCTGAATTTCTAATGTTCCATACATAAAAAGCTATTCTCTTTCGTATCTTTTTAGCTCATATTCTTCTCATTCTTGGATTGCAATGTATTTATATATTATTTTTCTAATGCTATAGTTTATGATCAGTTCCTATAAATCACACATCACATGGTTATAGTCATGATTACGTAAGCTCGGACAAAGCACTGATATTAATTAGAAACTCAAGTTTTACTGCATCTTCCTAAGTGGTGTTTGATGATGATAGAATGAAAAGTGACATTGTGATGTACATATGTTATTGAGATACTGAATCTAATTTTTTTCTAGACAGCTATTGTGTCTATTTAGCACAGAAGTACATGAGGGCATGTGATTAGGCACAATAATCAAGGACTGGCAGATTTTTCCATCTGTAATTGAAATTAATCCTACCCAAAAGGTCTGGAAAAGAATGAGATATCTGAAATGCATTATTTCCTTTTAGAGCTAATCAAATTAAACTGATGTATGATGAAATTGGCACTGTTTCTACGAAAAGAAATGCCAAGAACTGTTGAGGTCTGTATCTTGATCATAATGACCTTCAGTCAAAGTCACTTACAGTTGCAGAGAAGTCGGTAATGGATGCTTATGCATCGGTCCAACTCCACAACGCAAATGGCACATTAGTGCTACATTCATCCCTTTCCGTAGGTTGTACCTTTCAGAACATAAAGAGAACACTTCTTTTGCAGGTGCTTTCAGTCTCCTTCTTTTCATGAGTACATTCTAATGTTATACAATCCTATCTCATGAAAGTTCAGAACATATGTTGTAATGACAATACTGTGCTCTTTAATCTACACTTCATTACATGCTCCTTGATAGCTTTATAATCCTTTTGAATTTTATACCTGCACAAGAAACATCTGTTTATTTTTTTTTAAGTACATTATGATGCATATATTACAGTAACTGATTTACTTCCCGCTTTCTCCCTCTGTTTTGCATGCCAAAATATTGTGTGCATCAGAACATTAGGACTATTAGGACACAAGTGAGCATCTGAGGTTCTCAGTTGATTTCTGCTCCAGTTGTTTCTACATACAGGTCAAACCTGTGTTTATAGTATTTCCTTCAATAGTTCCTGTAAATTTAATCTCTGCAGGGGGTAAAAGTATTTCATTTTCTGCTGTCTTGCACACTATTTTTCTAGAATCATGTGCTGATTTTAAGTGTATATGACATCTCAGATTTAACGGAACTCCTTTATTGAGATAGCAAATTTCACATAGTTATTAAAACTGAGTAAAAGTATCTTTCTTGAATACCTTTCAAATAAGAGCGTGTATCCTGAATAATTCCTGAATAGTAATATATGCCTTGAAAGGAGCTTAACATTTTCTGCCATCTGATATTCAGTGTTGTTGGCAATATCCTTTGCAATTAAGACTTTCTAGACCTTCCATTAACGATTACAAGCTTTATTCTTGCCAAAATTGAGTTAATTAGACTAAAAAGATCTCTAACTATTGGCTGTAGAATGAATCTCAATTCAATTATTTATTTGGAAATGCTCAGTCATAACAATTCAACTATATCTGAAAGAGATACTAAGGAAAATGTACATTAATTCCCAAACATTTGTATCTCTTGCATTTATGTCTTCTCCTGTGGGATTATCAGTTAAGTTTTGTTATTAAAGTGTTCCACTCATTGAAAAAACTGCACATTTAGTGATTCGCAATACTTTTTTTTTCCCCCACTGAAAATCTATAACTACACCAAATTACATAATTTTGAGTGTGCTTTTCTACTAGAAAGTTGATTTTTTTTTTCACTTAACATTTCTGAAGAATCCATTCTCTTCATGTTCTCCTTGTTAGGCCTAAACTCTGCCCACGATATTAGAGTCAGGTAACTGACCATGCTTCCTGCTTAACAGGGGTGGAAGTTCAAAATTTACCTGTAGACTTTTTTTCCAAAACTACTATTCTTAGATGTCCTTTGCTGAGCTAGAATTCATACCATAGTCCAAGGGTTTAAATTTTCCATGCTAGTTGGCTTTAGTGCTACATAAGAGTCCTATATACATTTAGTTTACGAATATAGGCAAAGCCTTATTATCTAGCTAAAAAGTTTTTAAAGTTCAAATTCACATATTACTTTTTTTTTCTTTCTGCCCAAATTCAGTTACACTTGTCCATTATTGCAAAGATATTACCTATCCTGAATAAGTAATATGTACAGCTTACTACAAAGTGCTTCTAGAATTTTCATTGTTAACAAATGAATTCAAGTTTATTTTTTATAATGAAACATGCTTAAGAAAACAAGGAAAAGTATATTTGCAGTAGTATTGATCAGACTAGTTGTCAGATGTGTGTGACAAGTATGAAGAAGCCTAAAGACTTAGATGTCGGATAAGATTTGGACATTCCTTTAGAGCACTTAGAATAAATCTGCTCCTCTGTTATGTGCTTTTTGTAACAATCTCCTGTATACCATTTCAAGGTGACAATCAATGACACCAATCTGCCTGAAAAAAAACTTGCACCCAGTTTGAATATGCCTGTAATAGTGATAGAAAGGATGGATTGGATAGTCTCTGCAAACTGCAGAAATTGGACAAGAGCCTTTTCCTAAAATCAGCAAGGAATAATTGCTCACAGCTATCCCACTGAGTCTGTTACTTCAGGAGAAAAGAAATCTAAGAATAGGTTTATAAAACATGCAGTAACTCTCCCCTACAGGCATAACAGAGCTTAGGTATATGAATGCCTTTACAAATCTGGCTATATGCTCAAGGTGAACAAAAAAATGTGGAGCAGTCTCTACAACCAAAATATTATTTTGTTTAAAATAATTCCAAATTTAACACTGTTTTCCTTACTGTGCTATGAAAGAAATACAAAGGTTTTTGAGATCTGGACAGGCTGGATCAATGAGCTGAGGCCAATTGTATGAGATTCAATAAGACCAAGTGCCGGGTCCTGCATTTGGGTCATAACAATCCCATGAAACGCTACAGGCTTGGGGAAGAGTGGCTAGAAAGCTGCCTGGGGGAAAAGGACCTGGGGGTGCTGGTCAACAGTCGGCTGAACATGAGCCAGCACACCAGAAGGCCAATAGCTTCTTGGCTTGTATCAGAAATAGTATGGCCATCAGGACTAGGGAAGTGATCATCCCCCTGTACTTGGCACTGGTGAGACCACACCTCAAATACTGCATTCTGTTTTGGGACCCTCACTGCAAGAAAGACATTGCTGGAGCACAGCCAAAGAAGGCCAACAAAGCTGGTGAAGCGTCTGGAGAACAAGTCTTATGAGGAACAGCTGCGTTAACTGGAGTTGTTTAGTCTGGAGAAAAGGAGGCTGAGGGGAGACCTTATCGCTCTCTACAACAACCTGAAAGGAGGTTGTAGGGAGGTGGGCATTGGTCTCTTCTCCCAAGTAAAGAGCGATAGGTCAAGAGCAAACAGCCTAAAGTTGCACCAGGGGAGGTTTAGATTGGCTGTTAGGAAAAATTTCTTCACTGAAAGTGTTATCAAGCATTGGAACAGGCTTCCCAAGGGAGTGGTTGAGTCACCATCCCTGGAGTTATTTAAAAGACGTGTAGATGTAGCACTTCGGGACATGGTTTAGTGGTAGACATGGCAGCCTTAAGTTAATGGTTGCACTTGATGATCTTAAGGGTCTTTTCCAACCTAAATCATTCTATGATTCTATACTTCGGGTTTTTTTTTTTCCACAAAAAGTAGCAAAGGTATATGTGTCAAGATTAATATAGGTAGATTACTTGAAATTTAAGGTAGATTACTTGAAACCTAAGTTCAATTGTCTGCCTCCAATACAACAGGGACTTGAAACTTAGCATCTATTAGGCCATACAGAGCCCTAATCTGTAGGCTATTGTTCTTCCAATTTCTCTCTCTCTCTTTTAAACAATTGTGAAAACTCTAGTAATACAGTTTCTAACTTATTTTCTTTCATAACAACAGCATTTACCATGGAGAATAACTTTGACACAACCAAGGCAACACAGAAAACCGTAAGCCACTTTTCTCAGAAAGTAATAGGGATGATAGACCTAAATCTCCTATAAAATGACCACTGATAATAGGTTTCTATAAATAAATCAGTTTGTTCCTGCTATTCATTACAGCTTGATGAATACTTAATTTTGTAAACAAATAAATAAAAAGATTTGTATGTGTATATTTCAGAAAGTTAAGGAATATTTTTTCATGCCCATTTTCATTGTTGTTTTGTTTTTGTGTTACTCTTCAAAAGTCATCTTGTGACACCTACCTTAATATAGAAAAAAGTAACTTCTCTTGTGTGAACACTTCCCCTGTCACACTGAATGATATTTTTCCAGAAATAAAATTAATATTTTTTTTTCATCTTCCTAACTAGTCAGCCTGTCCTGTAAGCAAGTCACAGGCTGAAATATCAGCATGTTTGGAAGAAACCATATTATGATTACATTTCCCTCAGGAACAGAATGTTAAAACAGTCAACATGAGGAATATGCTGCAGCTAAACCCCATAGAACAACAGACTACTGTGGCTGTGATATCTTTAAAAATAATAATGAAATGACAGGGACTAATTTTCATTGTCGCACAATTTTTGAGCAGGTTCATAACCTGAAAAAAAATTCCAGTAAAAATTGATGACTTTTTAAACCAAGTAGATATTAAATGTAGGTAAATGTGATGGAATCTAATATGTACAACAGACACACAGCAGCAGTAGATAGATGTGATGACAACATTCACAAATCTAGACCCTCAGCACAAAACTAAGAATCATGAAAGCATCTTCTTTCGTTATCAGCGACTGAGGTGAGATAATCAATGCAACTTTATTTCCTTTCACTTTTAGAATTATGGAGTCATACTTTGGCCTATCTCTAAAGATACAGGAAAGAAAAAAACCAAAGATAGTTCCAGATGGGGAATTCGGAAAAAGTAATGCAGCACAAAACTTCTTTCTCTATACTCTAGTACACCTTCATGGAACAGTAATAATAAGTGTTCAAAGATTTAGTGTAGTTTGATGCATTGCTGTCAATAATATAACTTAATCTCTAGTGAGAATGAAAAGTACACAATACTTTCATGAAAGGAAACTTGTGTACTTATAATGAAAACTTCCTTAAGTTTGTGTGGGGTTTCTTCTTATTATTTTTTTATTAATCAGGAGACGAAAAAGGAGGCTATAGGAGAAACAGGAGACTGGAAGAACTAATTTAAGCTTTTAATATGCTCTGTGGCTAGAATACTTTCCTGGCGTTTTGGAAAATTACGTTATTTTTTAAATCAATGTTTGTTGTTCTGAGAGTCTCTAATACTTCTCATTCTGCCCCGGTCATGTTCTTGAATGGAGAATTATCTACTATTTATAAAATATTTCAAGCTGTTGCTGTCACCTTTCTCTGCTCATTTACTGGGGGTACTCTTCAAAAATATGACTAATCACAATTCTGTGTCATCTAGGAAAAAGATATTAAAAATGAACACTGATGACATTTTCTTTTGCACTGAGCTGTGCAAAGCTTCTACGACTTATTTTTTTTTAATCTTTTGTTGTACACATGCAAAATACATTTACTGTCAATTAATTTTACTAATCAGGAAGAATTCAATTTGCATGTGGAAATTTAAAGCAAAATATTTACAGTTCAAGAAAAGTACATTTCTCTGGGTAAATTTAGACACTTGTGTGAAAGAAAAGTGTCTCTATTGGTTTCCGAGCTACAACAAAGAGAATGTTACATGAGAAATATATTCAACATTGGTCAAGAGAATATCTCATTCCAAACTAGAGGACTTATTCATTACACTTTGCTGTACTTTTTATTTCCTAAATGCTTTGGTAAAAAATGACAACCAAGATACATCTCTAAGGAGTTAAGTATAGCTGTGTTTTCTGCCTCTTCTTGGTGAACACTAGTTCTTATGTAAGGGCCCTTAGAATTCTCAAAATGTTTATGCTACAGAGGAAGGTGAATGAAAAAAATATCCAGATTTAATAAACAAAGCCTCTCTGCCTCTCTTGGCAATGAGATTTTTTTTTTTTTTAATCTACCTACCTACCTACCTGTCTACCTACTTATCTATCTATAGGTATACAAATATGTATGTGTACATGTGTGTATATGTGTATATAGATTAAGATATATATGTATATACACACTTACATATGTGTATATATATATGCCATTTACTCTATTTCTTTTGATTTTTTTTTTGCTTTACACAGCACACTGTTTCATAATTTCATAAGGTATTTTTAATTTGAAAAATATTTTATTCTTATTATGTATTTCCTTAAATATTTTTTTAAATATATGTAGAAGAACATGAATGCAATGGCCCTGTTTACATTGCAGTATTCCAGATACTTAATCAGGCTGATACAAAATAGAAAATATGCCCTGGCAACAAAGAGGGCAAACCACCTCCCAGGGTGCATCAAACACAATATAACCAGCCAGTCAAAAGAGGTGATTATCTTGATATATTCAGCATTGGTGTGGCCTAACCTTGAATACGGTTTGCAGTTCTGGGCTCCATAATTTAAGAAGGATGTGAAGATGCTTGAATGTGTTCAGAGGAGGGTAACAAAGCTGGTGAAAGGGTTGGAAGGCATGTCCTACGAGGAGCAGCTAAGGACTTTGGGCTTGTCTAGTTTGGGCTTGTCTACTTTGGAGAAAAGGAGGCTGAGAGGTGACCTCATTAGTCTCCACAGCTTCCTGAGGAGTGAAAATGGAGAAGGAGGTGCTGAGGTGCTGAGCTCTTCTCCCTGGTATCCAGTGACAGGGCTTGTGGGAATGGTTCAAAGCTGTGCCAGGGGAGGTTTAGACTGGACATTAGGAAGCATTTTTTTTTTTTACTGAGAGGGTCATTAAACACTAGAACAATCTTCCTAAAGAGGTGGTCAATGCTCCAAGCCTGTCAGTATTTAAGAGGCATTTGGACAATACCCTTAACAACATAGTTTAACTTTGTCAGCTCTGAATTGGTCAAGCAGTTGGATTTGATGACCATTGTAGGTCCCTTCCAACTGAAATAGTCTATTCTAAAGTGGGTTTTTTTTTGGAGTTTGAGCCATAGGTATCCAAAGGACCATCAGTATGAATTCTTACTAGAGCTGTACAAAACTTGGTAGGTGTGATTTTCTGAGTTTTAAACCCTTCTTTTCCATACAGGCTGTATGGTTTTAAAGTTTATCTTTTTCTTTACGTTTTCTAACTATTTGAATACAACGCTTCATGAGATTGTCTAATGATTTGCCTGGGTCTTCCTGGCCAGCTTTTTTTTTTTTTTTTTTTTTTTTGAGGACTGTCAATGTCTTGTTTTCAAAATATCTGCTCCTTTAAAGAGAAGGAAGAAAGTGTTTTGCTTAGTTTGATGCATGGGCTCAAAAATTTTTGTTTAAACTACATCCAATAGCTAGCCCATATCTTAGTCAACACTGAGTTTTAAATGATTTCCAGTTTCATTTAAAATGTCTTTCTAGCTTTAATATTTGTTGTTGTAATTATGATTTTATTGAAATAAACAAACTAATAGAATAAAATTAGAAAAAAAGAAAGCACATTTTTTGAGAACACTAGTATTTTGGGCATCATTTCAGAAAAGCACTTAAATGTGTGCTTAAAAGGAAAGTAACATAATTCAATACAGACAGTAGACAGTGCATGAGACAACATAGAAGACTGTCTCACAAAGTAAAAGATCCCAAGACAGTTAGATTTTGGCAAGAGAATAAAGCCTCAAAAATCAAGCAGATGGAAATTGGCCAAGACTGAAAGAGTAGAGTTTTGGGGCAATTTGTTTGGAAAGTTGTAATTGAACTTGCAAGATGAGTTTCAAAGTTTATAAAAAAAACTCAGTCTGGAATATTCTAGATGTGGTCATTAGTGTGGAGTCCTAGTAGCTGGAGAGGTCACTAGATAATAAGGCAGTCTACAAAATCGTGATTAATTTAATAGAAAACAATTGTTCCATCTTCCTGCTAAAAAAAAAAAGAATCAGAATGAAATGAAGTGAGTAACTGTGAGATGCAAAACATAGTAGGATGAAACAGAAAGAATAAAAAAAAAAAAGAAGTTCTCACACAAGACATAGATAAGCTGTGTGGAACACCTTACCACAAGGTGTCATGGACTTCATCTATTACTGAAGTTCAAGAAGCAACTGGGTAAATGGGCTGCAAGAAAGTCCAGCTGGAACTACTAAATATAAAAGACTCAGCTTAATTGCTTTAAGTTTGGCATTTAATATAATTTCAAACACCCTAGAAATTTGCAAGTGGATGTTAAACCTGAAAGAGACCTTTCCTTTCTTCACCAGAGCTGATGAGTTAAACTTGGGTATGTCAAATAACACTAGGCCTTCATGCTTATGTATCTGAGCCATGGATGTTTACTTTAGAATGAACTGAATCTCTCTTGAGGTTCCATTGACTATCTTGACTAGACAGTTCATTAACTATATGTCAATCCATTAACTATAATTAAAGCTTGGACATCTAACTCACATCTCAGCAGTTGGATGGAGACATTGAAATGAAAGTGTATTAATGTTTTGCTAAACATCAAAAGCAGGTACTTCTGGCTCAAGAAATCCCTGAGTTGCAGACTGACAAGAACTGGGAAAATATTCCAGGAAATTATCAATGACTGTTGTATTCTTCTTGTTTTTGTAAATCCTTACCTAAGTAGCTGGTATTACCCAGCTGGTATTACCCAGTGGAGAGAGATGACAGGTAAAGTAGATGAGACTGATGGACCCTGAACTGTCTTAGTATAGTAACATAATTGCCCTTAATTGTTCTCTAAGAATGCAGTGTCTTGTTAGGAGCTAAGATCAAGTCAGCAGAGTAAAAAAAAAAAAAAAAAAAAAAAATATTATAAAGCAATCCAATGAAATTCAAGTGAGATGAGTAGAGAAGAGAAGTTTTTAAATGTGCGCTGTATGAAACAAACTGTTCCTTCTGAAAAGGTTTGGAGGCTTGTTAAAATAAAAGACCTACTTGCTCCAGGTAGTGCCTTGAATTTTTTCAGCTACTTATACGAAGATATGAATACATGCAAAATATCAAGGTACTACCAGGTCTACATATCTGAAACAGCTTATTTTCCCCATTCTGTCTCATAAGTTATCTCGGTACTGAAAACCTTTGTGTCTTTGCCTCACAGCTATTTTGACCACTTTTTTTCACATGTTCCCTCAAGCTCAATTTATAGGGACAAGTTACACAAACCAAAAGTATGGGTTTGATCACTGCTATACGGCTATCTCTCCTCGGTAATGGCTAGCACACTCCCTGGCATGATTTTCATCCACTTTTACAGACAGAGCCTAGGAATCATTTGAAGAAGAGAATGCACCACAGGCTATTCTCAATAGGAAGGATGAATAATATCTTCTTCTTGTAGTGAAAAGGAGGAGGAATTTACTCATCTGACTTTAAAATGCCTTGACATTCAACTTCTAATCAGGACCTATCATATTTTATTTACTGATACAGATGTAACTGAGTAGTCTTTTTTCCAGAAATTTTTTAAGTCACTCCTCAAGCAAAGCTCCAAGCTACCCCAGGGTACCAGAACATATCACAGGTTTATTATCCTTTTTCTCTCTTATCTTTGTGCTTTCCTTGTGCTTATTTTCACATTTATGTTTCAACTATCCTCTGTGGTTGATTCTACCATGAGCTTCAGGTGGTTAGGTCAATCTTAATGTTCATACAAAACCCCACTGTGTTTTCTGTGAGGCAACTGGTTCAGGTGAAGATCCTATGAGTTCTGCCACTGTAATCCTCTCTCCTCACAAGGTTAGATGGTTTTTAATAACAGCTGCATCATGGTGCAGTACAAAGACAAGGTATTTCCTGTAAATAATGCATGGATTCCCAGAAAAGTATGCACCAAGAAAAGTTACAGCTTTATCTCTAGAAGAATAAAGAACAAACTCTGTAGGGAAAAAATACATATTTTTGTTCTTTTCTCATAAATTGCCTAATCCACTGATGTCCACTGAAATGGAGACGAAACAATCAAAGCAGTTACTGTATTACACACCAATATATACACTGAGTGCTATGCACTAATATGTATGCTATGGAGATAAACCTGTTCATTAATCTGATAAATAGACTTTCATTGCCTGTGAATAGTTTGTATCATTTTTGTAATCATCATGGGCATATTGGACAGCAACAAAGAAAGCTTTACTTTTCCAAAAAGTTTTAAAGTGCAAAGGATGAGTTAAAATCTTAAAAACCTGCCATAATGGAACTAATTTCTCAGATTGCTACTAAGAACACTCTCAGAAGCCGTTCAGGTTGTTCACTCAAGAAACTTGGAATTTGTGACTGGGAGATACAAGATTACCATATTTAAATTCACACTACAGTACCTATTAAATGATAATTTCTTTTTTTTTTTCATAAATTGCTCTTCAAAAATTCCCAACTATATGCAATGGTTTCTATGCCTTCTGTGCCGTAAAAGAGAAATGTTAACAGAGTCTGTGATTGACCTTGTATGATAAGTGGTTTGAGCTGTATCATAGAATCATAGAATCATAAAATGGCTTGGGTTGGAAGGGACCTTTAAAGGTCATCTAGGTCAACCCTTCTGCAAGGAGTAGAGACATCTTCAACTAGATCAGGTTGCTCAGAGCCCGTATCTCACAGGATTGCATGTAGCAAACATTTTATAAAGTCTTGTACACAAAGGAAGTCACAATCTTTTTTTTTTGTCTCTTTTTTTTTCCATAGTTACTTAAACTATATGCAGTTTTTAATTCAGCAAGGTCTACACGCCCATGCAAAGAAAAAATTATAAGCAGATATAACTGTTAAGTTCTGAGATAGAAAATCTTAGTGAATTGCAAGTTGACTTTAATTTACACTACTGGAATAATGATTTTTCTTTGAGAAATTATGTGGTCGGACTAATTAAGTGCACTTTTAGATCCACAGGGAACTTGGGCTACTTTTGCTTTCAAGGAATTGAAGATTTTCAGAAAGACTTAATATTTCTTTCTTTGTGAAAGTCACATTGTAGAAAAACAGATCTCAAAAAAAGAAGAAACAGTGTAGAAAAGTAGCTAAATGGTATTTCATCTAGACAATATCAAGTCTACAATAAAATAACAGGAAATTAAGAGTTAAGGAGCATTGCTCTTAACATTCAATTGTATTATTGGCATAGCTGATAGGTAGGCTACAATACATAGTCTTTGCTGTTTAAAATAGGTAAGTTACATTTAAATAATGATATCTAGTGATTTAATTCCTTTGTGTACTGGTTCCTGGTAACAGACCACCTATTAACTCAACAGTTGAGCAGACCTAAAATGAGCTAGAGATTAATTCCAAAGGAAATAGAAAACTTTAATTTACAACACAGCTTAGCAAAGTATATGCAAAATTGGTTTCATTTTTTTTCACTGCAAAATATAAATGGGCAAAATACAGCAAGCTACAGAATAAGGTAAATTAATTAATCTGTTGTATGTTAGTTTATATAAAGATCTGGATGTTAATCATAGAACATAGATTTTGGAGATTAAAGTAATCAATGAAAATTGACGGCCTGTGCATATGTGCCAAATTAATACAGAGGGCGGTAAACTTATTGTTCTTTGATATGTGTCACAAATATTTAAATAGTCAAAATGTCCCAAATTTCAAAATAGATTTACTTAACTTGGTAAAGGAGAGAAGACCTAATTTTAGCTTGTACTGCATTTTTTTTTCTCTTTATGCTGTATTTATTGCCCTATTCAGTATGTGGAGTTAGGACATTTTAGAAACAGGTTGAACCTCTCTCATCAAACAGAACTGTCTGAAAATAAACATACACAATGGATAAAATATTTAGAACAGGTTTCAATTTAATTCCTTCCTAAAACTTACAAAAAATTACTAAACCTAAAAAAACCAAATAAACAAGCATTGTGTAATTGTCTCATATCAGATGCATAAAGAGGACTTCTTCCCCATGTATTATATCAGTCCTTTTCTTTTTAGCCTATCAGAAAAACTCAGTATGCCAACAAAGGAAAAACCTACAACAGACAGCAAAATGGCCCAAGATTTAGAGAAGCTCTGGGACAAACAACCACCCAGAGACTGACTCCTAGAGTGTATGAAAAACTCAGTTTGTTACCACCAATCAGAGAAAAACAGAGACAGGACAAGTACTTGTCCATTGTTCTCTGTCCTGCACACGAGTGATCTTGAACAGATCATTAAGAGCATGTGAGTATGTTGATTAAATGAAATCTATGAGAGTATGAATGTGAAAAATCAATCTGTTCACAGACTTTGTGGGGAAAAAAAAAAAATTCACCCTCCTTTTCTAGAAGACTTTACTTTGAGTTTGATTACACTAATTTCACTACAATTCCTCTGTGAGCAATCATAACATACTTGAAGGCTGCTATCTTGGCACCATCCAGGCTTTCCTTCTTTGACTCTGCAGTCCAAATATTTTCATTTTTTTTTTCTCACAGGCCATGTTTTCTAGAGCTTGCTGCTTACTTTTGGGCAATTATTAATGTGTCTACTCCCTGTCTGGCTCATGCCCATTCCTAAAATTGCACCACATTGGACTCAGAATCGTGGAAGAACAGGCAGATTAAAAAAAAAATCTGGATGACCCAGGTAATGGGTCACACCCTTCCTGGAGATGGGTAACAAGTGGAGTACGGCAGGGACACTGCTTTGAGCAGGAGATTTGACTACAAATCCTTTCCAATTTGAATTACTCTGTATTTCTTGGTCTCAGTGCTAAAAGTAAAGAATTGGAAGGGAAGGAAAGAAGGTGAAAACTCTTTTAAAAAATAGTTTGTATGCCATTGTGGTTTTAATGTCCCAACAGAGAAGCTGTTTCTTCACAATACTGCAATAAATTTTGGCAAACATTCATCTTGCAGCCCATAATAACCCTCAGGTCCTTTTCTACAGAATCTGTTATTTTCCATTTTACATTTGTTTCATAGTTTGTCCCTGCCTAAGTACAATCCTTTCCTCCTACTGAGTTGTATTTGACTTAAGCATATTACTACAACAGATCATTTTTTTTGAAATGTTATCTTATCTTCCAAAGTACTTGTAGACCTACAGTTTCATAACATCTGAAAATTTAATAAAGATGCTCTTTCTTCCACTGTCATGAGTGAAAAATATTGCCAAGCCTTGGATAGACTTTTGTGATCTCACACAATAAACATCTTTTCATTCTGACAATGTGCCACAGTTAATTCTTTCCTAAAATAGTTCTCCATCAGTTTTGTGTCCATATTACAATTGTTTAATCTGGACAGTATTTCCCTTGATTGTTTATAAGACTGTCATGTGATAACTTCCAAAGCCCTTCTAAAATAAATATGTACGACAATCTCTGTCCGCAGGATGCATTAAAATGTAATGGATGTTTAATTGTAGAGTTCTAGTTTCTGCCCATATCTATATTGTTACCAATTACAAAGAGACAGAGTTCAATATTTCTGGAAATTCATGCTTTCTGGTGGTGTTTAATGGAATGCTAAATTTCACCATTATTTGATATGCTAAAGATTAATTGAAAGTACTGCCTGTCTCTTTGAATTAAAAGCAATTTAGCAGTAAAGAGTGCTGAAACCACTTTCATTCACTTCATATTCAGTTTTCACCTGCAACTAACTGCATTCTTCTCTATAAAATACTTTCAATTTAACATATTGTGTGAATCCGTACTGAAGTGTAACTCAAAGTAAATGATATTTTTGCTATAATGCATGGTTTTCTTAGCAGTGAAAAAGTTTCGTTGTGGAGAGTACTGGAAGTAGAGAATACCAATAATTTCTACTGACACTAGATTGGTATCAGCCTCCAAGGATAAACTACCATTTATATTAGAGATACTCTAAGAAAAGTAAAAATACCACAAGCAGACTTCTTATAAACTCATTTAGCTGCAGAATCTTTGGCTAAAGACCTGAAATAACTTATTTCTATTACAGTACAATCCAAATTATTTTAGCATACAATGTCATATTCCGTCAATGAGGAGGTCCTATGTGTCATTTGTACCAGCTGTATTAATATTCCTGAAGATTTAAAGACATCACATGCCATAGCACTTGATGTCTGTTTTCACCTTTAGCTGCAATGCCAGTTCAGGCACAGAAGCAGCTGGAAGGAAGAGCGGGAGTGCGCCTTCAGTCTTATACTATTCATGCAACACCGAAGGTAACAGCAGTAGTAACAGAGAAATGGAAGCTGGTTGCAAGTCAAAGCAACGTTTGTCTAAAAAAAATGTATAATCTTTAAATAGCACAAAAAAGACACTGTAAACCTAGGTGGAGACTCTAAGAGCCGTAGGTTGTGTGTAAACTGCATTGTTACTGATGCAGCTATGCTTCAGAGAGACTTTCCTAAGGCTTTTTTTTTTTTTTTCCACTCAGACTTTGGCACAAGGAAAAGTACAAGGAAGCTGTTTGCTCTCAGATTGAAACAAAGGCCAGAAGCAATACAGTCTGATTATTCCTTAGTCTTTATTTCTCTAATTCCCTGGCTTGCCCCATGTCACTTTGGTAGGGTTCTAAGAGCATCATGCCTGCAGCCAAGCGCAGCAGACCCAGATGAAGATGCTTTAATGAGCTGACCCTCATTGTCCAGCAATGTTACCAGTAGGTTTTCCCAGAGCTCCAGTTCTGCTGGAGCCATCTGCAGCTTACCAGAGCTGTGGCCTATCCTATTTTGCTAGAGTTTCAAATGCTGCCCAAACTGGGAAAGAATACTGGCAGGTAAGGTAAAATTCCTTAACTTCCTGCCTAGGCATACCCAAGTGAAAATTTAATAATTAAAAAAAAATATATCTGTGAAAAACTGCCATCATAGAAGGAATAGGATGAAAATGTTACACTTTGTACCTGGTGATAATCTACCCTGTCTGGTCCCAGACTTTGCATGGGGACTAGACTCGTCTCTGCGGTAATGAAAAAATGTGAGAAGCTGCACCCTAAACATACACATTTTTTAGAAGAATGCTGGGAGATCTGCTCGTAAAAATGCCCAAATGAATGGCTTATTTTAGGAGATTGTTAAAAAACATATGAGAAGAACAGCTTAATTTTTCTTCTTGTTTTCAGTCTGTTTCTATTTAAGAGTTGGCAAACATAGATTTTTTTTTGCAACTCAAAGAACATAGATACTTCTGAGTTTGCTTCCTCTTTCAGTGCAGCCATCTAGCCAATTCCTTATCCACTGAGTGGTCCGTCCATCAAACCCATGCATTTCCAGTTTAGAGACAAAGATGTCCTGTGGCACAGTGTCAAATGCCTTGCACAAGTCCAGGTAGATGACCTCAGTTACTCATCCCTTGTCCACAGTTGCTGTAACCCCATCACAGAAAGCCATCAAATTGGTCAAGCACAATTTGCCCCTAGTGAAACCATGCTGGCTGTCACCAATCACCCCCTTATTTTCCATGTGCCTTAGCATGGTTTCCAGGAGAATCTACTCCATGACCTCGCCAGGCACAGAGACTGACTGGCCTGTAGTTCCCTGAGTCTTCCTTGTTCCCCTTTTTAAAAATGGAGGTTATGTTTCCCCTTTCCAGTCAGTGGGGACCTCACTAGACTGCCACGACTTCTCAAATACGATGGACAGTGGCTTGGCAGCTTCCTCTGCCAGTTCCCTCAGGACCCATGGACGCATCTCATCGGGTCGCATGGACTTATGCACCTTCACATTCCTTAGATGGTCCCGAACCTGCTCTTCTTCTACAGTGGGCAGTTCTTCATTCTCCTAGTCCCTGCTTTTGTCTTCTGCAACTTGGGTGATGTGGCTAGAGCCCTTGTTGGTGAAGACTGAGGCAAAAAAGTCACTGAGTACCTCAGCCTTCTCCATGTGCCAAGTAACCAAGTCTCCCATTTCCTTCTGGAGAGGGCTTACATTCTCCTTGGTCTTCCTTTTACCCCCAATGTACCATAAGAAGCTTTTCTCTTTGTCCTTGACATCCTTGGCCAGATTTAATTCTGTCAGGACTTCAACCATCCTTACCTAATAAAAAAAAAGCGCACATTAAAAAAGCACATAATCAATTTTTCCCTAGTTGTTTGTGTGACCACAATGAAGATCGTCTTATTCTCCTCCCAACCCAGTCCTTGCTCTATTTCTGACACATCAGTAACTGGAAAATCTCTGAAGTTTGTGTCAGGATCTGAAACCAGATCCATCTACGCAGTGTTTGAATGCTTCTGTGCATTCTTTCTACAGAAGCCTCATTCACCTCTACGGTTCACAGGCAGGATGCAGCTCTGAGGGGTGTCTACTGTCTTCCTGCCCCATAAGACCAGGAAAGCAAAGTCCATAGAGGAAAAACACTAAACCTGTGGCACTATATAGCACCAGGGACTGTTTTTGGTAACTGTTTTTAAATTCAGGCTTGAATTTTCAGACCCAGCTGGTGCAATACAGTTATGTCCTGACAACATTTAAAGACAGAGCATTAGACAGTTCATTCCATACCTCAGTATCCATACAAAAAGAGCTAATTGACTCACACCAGATACAGACAGTGCAACTGATCCAAAAGTAAGGTTCAATTTGAGCTTAAATGCTTATTGCATCCAGTCCTGGGGACCCCAGTGCAAAAAAAAAAGACAAAGTAGATCTGTATCTCTCGGTAATTTTTTTTTTAACCTTACATAGAGAACAGGCTTTTTAATAGTAATTCTCCCTTTCTTTATTGACTATATCATTGTCTCTACCAATGAGTGTCCAAGTGGAGACCAGTGATGAGTAGCATTCCTCAGGGGCTGATACTGGAACCAGCCCTGTTTAACATTTTTGTTGGCAACATGGACGGTGGGAGAGAGTGCACTGTTAGCACGTTTGCTGACAACACCAAACTGTGTGGTGCACTCAGTACTCTGGAGGGAAGGGATGCCATTCATAGGGACTTTGACAGGCTGGAGAGGTGGGCCTGTGCAAACCTCTGAAGCTTAATCAGGCCAACTGCAAGGTCCTGCACATGGGTTGGGGCAATCTCAAACACAAATACAGGCTGGGTGAAGGATAGATTGAGAGCAGCCCTGAGGAGAAGGACTTGGGAGTGCTGGTGGAGAAGTTCAACATGAGTCAGCAATGTGCAGTTGCAGCCCAAAAAGCCAGCCCCATCCTGGGCTGCATCAAAAGAAGCATGGCCAGCAGGACGAGGGAGGTGATTCTCCCCCTGTATTCCACTCATGTGAGACCCCCACCTGGAGTACTGCATCCAGCTCTGGAGCCCCCAGCGTAAGAAGCATGTGGACCTGTTGCAGTGACTCCAGAGGAGGCCCACAAAGATGATCAGAGGGCTGGAGCACCTCATCTATGAGGACAGGCTGAGAGAGTTGGGCCTGTTCAGCCTGGAGAACAGAAGGCTCTGGGGACACCTTATAGCAGTTTTCCAGTACCTAAAGGGGGCTTATAGGAAAGATGGGGAGAAACTCTTTAGCAGGGCCTGTTGTGATAGGATGACAAGTAATGTTTTTAAAATATAGAGAGGTAGAGTTGACATATGGAAAAAAATTTTACAATGAAGGTGATAGAACACTGGAACAGGTTGCTCAGAGAGGTGGTAGACGCCCCATCCCTGGAAACATTCAAGGCCAGGTTGGACGGGACTCTGAGCAACCTGATCTAGTTGGAGATGTCCCTACCCATGGCAGGACGGTTGGAACTACATGACTTCTAAGGTCCCTTCCAACCAAAACCATTCTATGATTCTCTGATTCTCTGATTCCTTTCAACCCAAACCATTTGATTGTATGATTCTATAAACATGATGTCATAGACATGATCAAAAAATGCAATAAGAAATAAATATTTCTTAAATAGAACAGAATAGAGAATTTCAGTTAGAAGGGACCTACAACAGTCATCTAGTTCAACTGCCAATAATATTTTCCTGGATTCCGATGTCAGTTACATGTGGGAAAAAGGGCGTGTAACCCAGACTCTGTTTTCAGTAGCCATTGGATAAAATGCTAATATTGCAACAGGAGAAGGGAAGACTTCCTAGCTTATTTTCCTTATTGCTAATCTCTCACCCCTCCATCTGCTCATCTGAACCATTTCCCTCTGTGCATTCTTACATAGCTTCACCAGACAAGTGCTGAAAATCTTTGAGGGCATATCTTTTTGACTCCCACAGATAGAAGAGGGAATGGCCTCCTGAACTCCCATTCAGTGTTCATTCCTCCAGATTAGTATACAAAGAAAATGCTACTAATGCTTCTAAGACCTTGCATTGCTTACCTTTTAAACAGAAGCCCCAAACCAGCTGCAGGAGTGAAAAGCTTTGGCAGTATACGCACATGTGACTTAAGTTCTAGTGCCTGTATTACGAGACACATCCCTCTCCTTGTTCTTGCTGCTGTCATTTGCAGTTCATCTTGCAGCAACCCAGCTGCTGTAAGTCTACTAGAAAAGTCATTCCTTTTATTGGGAACCCTGATGTTTATAATGGGCTTACGAGGAGCCAGATGTTAAAAGGTCTGATATTTAGAACAGCCCCCAGCTCACCTTCAATTGGATAAAAGTTACACATTTAAGTGTGAGCCATGAGCATAACCCAGGATAGACAAGAAAAGAAGGAAGCATCCTTAGATGGCACATTAGGTATGTGGCATGAATCACCCTGTATCTCAATCTCATTTTTTTTCTATAATCAATGGCTTACCAGTGTAGACTGGGGTCACTAACGTTAGATGACTACAGGTAAATGAGGTGAATCTCTTATTAATGTCACAGAGCCAATCTTTCTTTGTGGATCTCACCCTAACTGTTTAGTGCTTTAACCCTCCAATTA
Source organism: Chlamydotis macqueenii (assembly GCF_036417535.1). NCBI lineage: Eukaryota > Metazoa > Chordata > Aves > Otidiformes > Otididae > Chlamydotis > Chlamydotis macqueenii. The sequence continues at coordinate 161,979,593 of NC_141556.1, forward strand.
AACTTGGTTTAGATAGCACAGACTTTTTCCTTTTTAAGAGCATCGCTTGCAATATCTGAATTGTTATTAATGTCTGTTTAAAGACATGCTTAATATGGCATGCACACAAAACACAGACGCAAGTACAGAAATACAGCAGAATCTTGTTATCCCTCCAGAATTTCCTACCGCTGGAGTTATACTATATTCACCCATACCACTTTAAGCTCACAGGAAAGAAACTGTTTTGAAACAACATCTGACAAGTACCTAAGAAAGAACAATAAATTGAAGAGTTTGGAGCTGATGGTTAATGGGGTAAGACTGAAAAAGCTAATAGGTGTAACTGAATAGGAAAGAAGGCTTATCTTGTGATATTTATAGGTAAAAAAAAAACCAAAATAAAAACAACCTGTTAGATTTCTATATATATGTCAACACTAAAGAAGGTTACTTAGCAAAATAAACCTTTAAAACACAAGGACATTGGATTATTGGCAATGAGATGACTGGGTAAACTGGCTTAATATTATGGAAAAGCTTCCTCACTTATGGAAAGGTGAGGAGGGCAGAACAACGGATATAATGTAAGTCTCACCCCTAGTTACGTTCAAAAAAAAGCTGTAACCTCCTCGTAGGCAGACGTGGCAGAAAGATGCTGGGTGGGTAGTCTCAAGTGTTGCTAACACGCATGATACTGCACAACTGAGGTCTGATTCCTGCCCCAAATTACACAAGAATAAGCACAGAATCATACCAGAAAATTCACAGCTGCTGTTAACTCAATTTAGCTGAATGTACTGAAACCTAAGCCAGCATTATTATACTGCTGGTTTTCCTATTCTACTCAAATTTTCAGCTTTTTTTTTTTTTCACGTGTCTCTCAAAATCATAGAACATTTCTGAGATAACAGAGAAGTCTGTGGGTTAAGACTGTGTAAGGAATCAACATTTGCTCCCACAAAGTAAGTCATAAAATATTCCAGAGACTGACTCCTAAGAGGAAGTATTTACCCCTTAGAAATTCTCTGTTATTTCTCTACTGATTTCTTTGGATTTCAGACCCTAGATATCCTTTCCATACTATCAGAACCTTTAAAATGTTGACGTGGTCACGGACACCACACATGACCAATATAATTAAGCAAATGCCACTTTATTGTTGATACATCCCGGTTAATATAGCCCTTCTAGTTCCTTATCATGCACAAGCTCTTTACTAATTGGTTAACTATATCTATTCACACGCTGTTAACTAAAATATGATTCGTTAAGTCTCTTGCTCAGGTGCACGGTCCTCTCCGCCTACGTCCTGCTTCACGTTCTGCTTTCAGTCACGTACACCAGCTTTTCTTCCTCTTTTCAGGGTTGCTTCATCACTTTCTAATTGCAGGTGACCTCCACGATGCCCTTGAAGCCTACTGCTCACAAGCATAACAACTCCATTCGGTCTGGATTGTTCACTAAGTGTCCTTTATCCTCCAGATATCCAACATTAAAAGAACTGTTAGGTGAGATTGTATAAAGTGATTAAATTAATCTAGGATCATTAAACCTAGATATCGTAAAACTGAGACCATAGATATATTGTGGAAGCTGAGATTTCCCTTCAGTGATCTAGTATTTTTGTCCAGGAAATTATGCAGAATGTGCATAACCTCAATGTTGCAGGAAAGCTTGCTTACATATTTTTAAATAACGAATGATCCTTTGGAAAAATTGATATCCTTGAAACTCATATTTATAATTTAGCAGTCAAACGTCATCTAAAACAGCCAAGAAAGAGCTTTAAGCTGTCTACTCAAGTTATTTTAAAATTATAGAGGTTTTTTTCAATCGAGATGAATTATCCTTTTTTTTTTAACCTTTCATCCTTTACTCTTGTGTCTAGTAAGCCAAAACCTGTTTATTTTAAACTAAACCTTGAAGTGATTACTCAAGATTCAGATCAATTACTTTTAATTTCAAAGCCAATACAAAGGTTCTTTCAGCACCATGAGACAAAATTGAGTTTTGCTTTCCCCAACATGAAGGCAAAATAAGCTTTTTTCTTCTCTTCTTGGAAAAAAAGGTATGAATCTTGGAGGCAAATCAGGCATTGCAGGGAACGGGCAATGGTGAAGGATGGCTAAAAGGAATCTGGCAGATTTTGAGAGACATTTGACTGAGGATGTTTATGGCGGGGAAAAAAGGACATGGGGTCCCTGAGGGCACCAGCCTCCACTGAGACCTCTGTCTGGGCCCCTAATCCTTCCAGTCTACCAAGACACACATACAGACACTTGTGTATTGCCCTTGGCAGCAGCAACAAAAGCAAAGGACCGTGCCAATGGGAAATCAAGACCAGCTCTTTAGGCAATGCGCAGCGCTACAACATCTGATACCCAAAGCTTCTGGCAAAGGCAAAAAGGGCAGCTTTGGGGCAAGATTCCTGCTATTGACAGCACTTATGTCTTGACACCAGCTAAATGAGTATAACTAGGGGAAAGTCAACATTTCCAAAAGATTGTTGTTTCCAACATTCATATTTGAAATAGAGGTTGGTAGCGTGAAAGAGTGGACTCAGAACTTCTAAAAAAAATGTTTAACAGCTTATTTTTAGTGGTGACTCATTTATTTGATGGTAGAACACTTTTATGTATTCTACTTGCTTCCCTGAGGATATTTCCCTAAAGGTAGAAGATTTATATCTATGTTCCCTGTAAACAGTGCTTTCTTAATCAGTCTCTTGCTGGGAGTGGGGTGGGGGAGGGTGGGTGATGTGAGGAAGGGGAAAATATTACCTGCTTTAATGCAAACAGCAAAATTTCTGAAAGCACAAAAAACCGAATACCAACCCAAACAATATTAGGAAAATGAACCAAGAAATCATGCCCAACGTCAACAGAAGGAGTTAACTTTTCACAGTCTCCAAGTGAATACAGTCCTAGTATTCTTAATTGCACATTGTATCCTGGAGCTGTTAATTCACAAAGAAAATGAGATGTTGAGGTAGGTATGCTATATTGCAAGTAACGCTGTTTGCCTAATTGATTTACACAATATAGTCTTCAAATTGTACTGATAAAAAACATCTTTCTATAAATATACCGCTTGTGTAGGAGGCTCAATCCTAGGCATCATTTCTTTAACACGAGACTTGAAAAGCTGCCTTTGCTTTTTACATTTACTGTCCACTGAGGACAATGCTAAAAGGTTAGAGCATGCAATGGCTTGACAGTCACTGCTGGCGTGTCCTCTAAAGGCTCCTGCCAGCTCCTTCCTGACTGCAGTTGTGAAGGAGTCCTCTGTTGAAGATTGCGATGGTGCACTTCTCATGGTCTTCTATCAATGTGGGCTGTGTGTCCTCTCCAAATTTATAACTTCTGCCCACTTCAGAATTAACTAAATTAATCATACTAAACACTTCCTTGAGTGCTGAGGCACGTTCTGCAGTATTTTGATATTTGCTTTTCTTCCTCACATATTGATGTAGATTCCAACATTTTAATACTTGCTCTAGCATGGCAGTATTCACTATTGACATTCACTCTCATGACAGTTCCATCCTACTGCTCTGCTCTCTGTCTTATTTTCTAGCAGTAGCCAAAACCTTGTATGACCCTATGGACTAATCTGCTTGACTTCATGTTTTTGACGCTCTGAAAAAGTGATGTATATGTGCTTTATACTTGTATTCTCAGAAACTTCAACATATACTACCTGTTTCATGTACTTGACTATTTTGATCTTATTCATTCCACCTATTTGTGGCACCTAACATAGATCCCTAAGGCAGGAATGCAGTCACCCACAGCTCTATTTATGGTTAAAGAGAGGCTGTAAAGACCCCACCAGAGCAAATTAGGATGCTGTAAAAAAATGTTTTAGGCAACGGTGCATTTTGTTTCTCCATTTCCTATCTAAGAACCTAAAGTGACTGCAATTCATAGAATCATAGAATGGTTAGAGTTGGAAGGGTCCTTTAAAGGTCATCTAGGACAAGCCCCCGGCAAGGAGCAGGGACATCTCCCAACTAGATCAGGTTGCTCAGATCCTCCTCCAACCTGGCCTTGAACATTTCCAGGGATGGGGCATCCACCACCTCTCAGGGCAACCTGTTCCAGTGTTCTACAACCCTCAGTGTAAAAAATTTTTTTCCTAATATCTGATCTAAATCTACCTCCCTCTAGTGAAATGTCTATAATAAAGGAGTATGAACACGCTAGTCACTGCTTGATTTGGGTTGTCTTCTGTTTTATCTTCATATGATGAGGAAAGACCTTTATGTTCCCAGAACTAAGTTATATCCATGAGGGAGGACTAGGCTTGTTTGGTTGTCAGGGGTTTTCTTTGCAGATTTCGTAAAATGTGCCAAAAAATACTGGAAGTCTACCATGTCTTGTTTGAGTCATGTCAAGGAAATTTCTATAATCTGTCCTGATAGTGCATCAGTATAACATGCATAATAGTATATTCACATACATACTGCTTGTTCCTACTTTACCTGTATTAGTATCAGTATTTGTATCCCTATTTTTCTTAGCATTAAAAATTTAAAAAACCTGCAAATAAAACCATGGTATTTTTATATTGTTATATAATGGGAGAAAAATCAGCACTTATAATGGATTTATGTTATATTTTTACACTGCAAATGTCTCTCAGCAGAAGCTGATTCAATCTAACGTATAATATTTTCAGGTACATTAGTGCCAGATATGAAAGTCAGAATAGTTTATACAATATTCTGAGTAGAGATTTTTGACAAAACTATATATTCTTGAACACTGCTGGAAGAGTTTACCTGAATATGTATTTCCTGAAGCAATCTCACCATATTACTATATTTTGATCATGTGTGAATACACTCAGACACTTAAGTGTTTGAAATGTATTTAATAATGTGCAATGGCATTGTTTTTCAAAACAAGGAGTCTGGACAAATAGAAGAGGAAAATTAGTTCCCTGGTTCATGTCCACAGAAAGAGTTATTTTATACAATGTTCACAAACCTAGGAATAAATTAATATGTATGTATAGGGATACTCTTTGGTTCATTTCCTTTTCTTAATTCCATTTATGAATTTATATTTTATTTTTGTTAAAAGCAGGATAACTACCATAAACTGCCAGACTAAATGCAAAGTGTCATTGGACATCTGCTTTGTTTCATTGTCTGACTGCCAGTGTGTGTTAAAGCCTATCCTCTCTTATCCAAAGCATTGATTTATATTCAGGAAGTGTATGAATCATCTTAGGCTGTTAGATTTAGGAACTTAGCTCTTCCTTTCTTTTCTAAATAGATATGTTTGGCAAGTTACTAACAATACCTTGTTAGTAGAAAATAGTTGGCAAATATAAGTTCAAATCCCCAGCCAGGATGTCATTAATGCTGTTCAGTGAGAGCAGCAGAGCCTCACAAAGAAATGATCAGTCCAGCAAAATGTGGAGCATCTTCAGTTCCTTTTGAATGCGGTGGAAAATCAAGTTACTCAGCAGATCACTAGAAATATTCAACACATAACAGATAAAGCCCAAATGGAGGAATTTGTAGTGGTCTGGTGACCCATTTTACTTGTGCTAAGATTGTTTATTTCTCCGTGCCTCTCAAATGAGCTTCCAAAAAAAAGTAGAGAACAATCCCAGTTTAATTAGTAATTCAGCACCACAAAGGAGTAAGCTTTTTAGAAAATGTAGAAAATGAATACTTCTGATCCTTTTGCCAATCTATTAATTCTCCAATTTAAAAAAGAAAACTGCCAGGGTGATACTTCATTAGAGCTTAAAAGCAGCAGAGAAAAAACTGAAAAAGAAAAAAAAAATTGCCTGGAAAATCAAAGACAAAACATTAAAGTAGTTTTGTAAAATAACATTAATGTTCATGAAATATGCTTAAATGGAAATTGCTTTGGGAAGTTGGGAAATATTCACATAGTGCTAGATGTCACACACGAGATGCAAAGTGCAACATGGTTTAAAAAAGACACAATAGGTCAAGAGCACAGTTAAAGTGAACACAATATTAAAAGAGTGTGGGAAAAAAAAAACACTAAAAAGCCCTGGAAAACATATTTTACTTGGTAACTGCAAGATCTCTTTTCCATTTTCAGTACTGCTTTTCGTTACCAGCCCCTTTGATCTTTTCCAAAACAAACAACAAAAGAAGCAATTTAACCTGGGATTACTCATATTGGGTTTATTTCAAGACGTGTTTTCTGCTTTGTTTATTTAGGGAAGGAAGAAGTTTCAGTAGGATTTTCAAACTGAAAAATATAATTTACAAGTCTCTTTTCTTGGAGAGGAAGAATTTTGAACATTTTTCTTTTTGCTTTAGTTATAATAACTTGAAATTAATGTAATGGACAGGTGATGTTGTTTGCACATCCATATTCACTAGGTTTCTGTGGAATAACTAAAACCCACCGATCGAGGGCAGCTTCTGTGTTCTGATTATTTTTTTTTTCAACTATAGCAGCTGGCTTAATAATAGATATTTCACCTACAGCCTTTCTTGCATTTATGTTTATATTATCATAGCTAAAACAACACTATTATTAGAAAATATTATTGTGCTGAGGAAGTTGTTCAGGCCCTTCCTGTTGTATGCTATTTAGGCAGCAGAAAACAATAGGCATTGGTGTAATTTAACCAACCGAGCATGTTAAGGTCCTGGGCAATAGGGACTCCCCCCCACCAGCATCTGACCTACCAGCTTCTAGCAAGATGCATCAGCTCCGCAGCAGAGGTGAAGGGGGCACCAGCTGCAGGGCACACGAGATGACCTGCTGGTCATGTTGGAGTTTGCCATAGCTCCGCATCATTTCAGAGCAGCCAGCCTCCTGCTCCTACAGACCTGCAGCCCCATGTCAGCAGGGGCAAATGCACCTAGGTCCTGCTTTGCCTGCCTTGCACCAGCACAGAGAGAAGAACTGGTGTGTGGGGGTGAGTATGGGGGTGGATGTCTGTAGTCATCATTATTTACTGGCAAATTATAAATTATTGATAGATACTATGTTAATTCTTGGTGGATTCCCTGGCATGGTTTTGGCCCGTGAAACCAGCTGTCCTTCAGGAATGGGTAGATACAGGGAAAGCTCAAGTTAACTGTTCCTGACAGCAGTCTGGGTGCAGCCATCCACTTCTGATGAAAAGCTATTTGGGATGGGAGATCCCTGGCACTTAACTGGTGTAGTCTAGGTGCAGCCAAAGCAAGAGTGAGCCTAGCTAGGCCTATGGCTGAATGAGGAGGTTCCAGGTTTCTGTAACAATAATAAAAAACCTCATGCTTCACACCAGAAAATCCACACTGAATTAACACATGCTGGTTTTAGAATAACGATCTCTCTCTCATGCATACAGCACACATTACGCTGTGTGACAAACTTCTGAAATGTATTTGTAGATGGCTACACTGTGCCACCTGGAGTTTTAATAAACCAAAACAAAATATTTTCTCTCCATCTCATATCATTTTATTTATGAATAAAGTATTCAGATTTTGAGCAAGAGTTTACTTCCATGAATCATGGATAAGGAATTCATGAATAGATTTGCAAGTGTTCTGAGGAAGGCTCATCAGCTATCCAGAAAGCATTATTAACTGTGTAATTTGTCAGTATATTTGGATGCTGGGAAAAGAAGGAAAAAAATGAAGCAGAGATAGATGCGAGAGCATTACAGAAGTGGGTCTTCCTGACTACTTCAGAATGCTGGTATTATGGATAAGAGTCATGAGAACTACCACTGCAGAGAAATCCACAGCAATGACATTCAGGGTTTTTTTTTTGTTTTTGTTTGTTTGTTTGTTGTTTGGTTTTTTTTTTTACTCTCTTTCCTCCCTGTCACTTCTGCCTGCCTGAACAGCTATTCTGGGTGTTGCACAGCTTTGCTGTATCTTTAGGAGTCTGTCTGGCTCAAGTACATTTCAATAGATAGGTCTGAGGTTGAGGTATTTCTATGCTGCTCCTGGTGCAGTTGCCCCTCCTTAGGGAACACTTACTCTTTTCTGTCCTGCCTTTTTTATCTGGGAAAAACTAGCTGAGAAGAGAAAACTTCTGTGGTGAAAAAGTGTTTATAGATTTTTATTTTATACAGAAAGAGTAAATGGCTACAGCTATTTTGCCAGTTAAAATATGTGTAGTTTTACAACATAGAAATACAGCAAGTACAAAAAATGTCAATATAAATCACACTGATTTCCTTAATTACAAACAGAATATTACCATTTTAGTCACTTAAAGAAAGGTTCCTACTTTAGCAATATGAATAGCTCTTGAAACTGATAAAGGCTTTCCAAGCTAAGAAAGTTTCCAGCTGAATCTGGAAGAAATCCATCTATTCAGAAAATGAATATGACTTTCAGATTTTCCTATCTAATAAACAAAGAAAAAGAACTACACAATCTGCAGGGATCTACACACATAAACCAATATATTCTTGACAATGCTTTGTGAAACAAAAAACTCTCACTTGTACTACCAGTTTACATACTCTATTCCTTTTTGTCCTTGTGAAAGCCAGATTACTACTAGTATTGGTAGTTTCAGAATAAACTTTAAAAACCTCTGCTACATTGATTCTCATTTCTTCCTATTAAAGTGGTAGGTTAATTTATGTGAAAGTAAAAGGGAGCAAAACTTACACACACACACAAAAAAAAAGTTTTTTAAATATGGAAGATTTTTGAAGTACAGCTACCATTGACTAGTCTAACCAAACCATGAATTGCTGCATGTGAACAAAAGTTTTGAACACGAGCACCTGCTTGCCATATGGCTTAATGTTAAATGAGGCCAGTGAATGAGTGTGTGGGTTGCCATATGGAGTCTCATGTATTACTGACATGGATATAAAAGAAGAAATACTACTGTATCCACTATACAACACCTCAATCTGAGTTGTTATTTTTTCTTCAACACTGTACAGTTTTAGTCCCTGGCTGTGAGTCTACCTTATTTTTCTTGGTCTGCAGTCCTGAATGAGTTGGTGTTGCAAGGCAAAAATATCCCACGGGACAACGATTTGTGTCCTATCCCAAGTACTGAGGCCTGCATGTTGGGGTCAGAGCACCAGTTTCTTCTCATGGAAACAATAGTCTGCTTTCCTAGTGGAAATACTTGCAAGAACATACATAGGTGACTTAGTAATGTTTTAAAAATAGAATCATTTTCAGTAAATATGAAGATTTAGTTTTTCTTTGGAATTAGTTTTCATTTTATTTGAATTGCAACTTAAATGGAAATAATTAAAAGGCGTATAGGCTGCAGAGAGAAGAGTTAGGCATAGGCCAGGAGTAGTGTCCCATGGCTCACATTACCATCTTTGTAGCTGATTACCTGGGATATGTAAGAAGAAACAGTACTTCACCTAGTAAAAAACCAGCAAAGTGCACCTGGAATCCTAGAAAGGGTTTGAAACTTCACAGGTGATCAAAAGATGTGCACGGATTCAAGATCACTCTGTAGAACAATGAAGAAGAGGTGCAGCTTCATTACCAGCTATTGAAGTCTTAGTCTCTGATCATATTTAGGACAAATGCTCATTTATGTCACATAGCAGGGAAGTTCTGGCTTACATGAACAGCAAAGGAACAGCAAAGCCCATGGCATATGAAGAGAACTCAGTGAGTTACAAGGATGCCAAGCTATCATTCCAAGTACATGCGTATCTGAAGCAACTCCTGAGCCAGCTAGTGCACGCTGCTGTAATATAGAAAAGAGAAACAAAAAGATGTATTTGAAAAAGCTAAGAAAATCAGAAGGAAAGTACCAGTCCTAAAATCTTACATCCCTCCAATCCACCCCCAAACACCATGAAGTGGCTTAGGAAGAAGCGTAAAAGCAGTCCTGAGTCAAAGTCAGTAGCTCTTAGCATTTGGGTCAGTAATCTCCTGTGCAGGCAGGGGACATCTTCATCGACCGAGATGGCCATGAGCTAGGCTCGCTGAAAGGGAGTGGCTCTGCCAGCCGCTCCATAGGCGCTGCATCACAGAGCAGGCTGAGCAAAAGCCCTTAGAAAATAACAGGATGACGCCACTGTTGAGGGCACGTGAGTGGCTCCACTACCTGTCACTGGGACTGAAGACCTAAAGTCTGAGGGACAGAGGCCAGAAAAGTCAATGCTGGTGGCAGACACGCTGTGCACACCATCATTTCTTCCACAGCGTTAAACTGCTGTCTCTGCAGAACAAAGGGGAGGCCTGACAACATGCCACGGTAAATTCCCAACTTTTATACTTGGCAGGCAATCCAGAAAAGTGTCTAGCAAACAGGAGTTCAGGGTTGGTCAAACTGCTGGGAGCAAGTGCCACAAGAGATGAGGGATGATGGATGCGTACAAGATCAGACTTTGCTAAAAAGGTGACGAGGAGAAATATCATCAGATTCAAGAGGAGACAGTCACATTTTAGGTGGAAGGCAGGCTGCTTCTAATGGCTACCTGTGAGTGAGATGCTTTAGCATCCATCAAGATTATAGGCATATAAGCTTTGATGCATTTACATTTGAAAGGCACAAGGTGAGGAAGAAAGGAGCCCACACTGTGCCCAGCTACTCAGAGCATGTTCCAGTAGTCCAGAGCACTCTGCATTTTGGAGCTGCACAGGCTGTGTTCCCCCTTCCTTTGTTTTCTCCCCTTATTCCTTACTCCCTTATTCCTGCATCCTGCTGAAGCACCCAGAGCCAGTGGGGAGGGAGAGCTCTTATTTCTCCTTACCAGGGACCACCTGTGCTGCTGCTGCCACTGCTCAAGGCTACTGTCCCTGCTGAGACCTGGCCCCTAGTGAGGCCTGGTGACCCTGATGTGGGCACTGAGGGTGTTATTTTCTAGCATTACTCCCCAAAATACTTTCTGTGTTTCCAGGAAAACATGTGCAATTTTAAAATCTCCAACTGTAGACAAAAATACTTGGAGCAATCAACTTAATGGTTAAGCGTCATGGGTGGAAAGTCACTTTTCATCACTATTGTGCCAACTTCTATTTCTTCCTGTCACAAAGAAGCAATAAAAATATTTTATTGCAAAGGGCTTCAATTAACTTTTTCAGTTGAAAAAATATATTATTTTTATCAGGTACATTTAACAGAAAATAATATTTTTGACAACAGGTCAAGCAAGATATTTTCTTCTTTATTTTTAAACACCAGCTATTACCTATAGAGATTAGTGGTTTCAAACATAAAATCAGAAATACCATTTAAGTTCTCATTTCCTCCTCATATTCATTTCATGTTATTTTATCTGGTGAAAGATTGACAAACCATTTAGCAAACAGTAAAAGGGCTTGGTTTTACTTTAGAAGTAAAAGCAAGTTCATGAATGCGAAAATATGGGAAGTCTCACCCATATTTTGTTAATGAATGCATTAATACACCTTCTTTAAGTAATTTCTCAGTGTGAAAATACGCAAATGCCATTATTTTTAAAAGTACAAAGAGAACCTGATTTACACTGCTAAAAAAACCCAAAGCCTTTCAGAAAATAACAGGCAACTCACTGGGGCATCACTGACCTATTCCTTTCTCACTTATTAAATGAATCTGAGGACCATTTCAGGGTCATATTGATCATGTTTTTAAAATGACAGGTGACCTCCAAATCAGTTCACACATCAGTGTCTCTTAGTGGAGCACAGAGCTGCTTGTCAATGGTGCCCTCAGAACTGGAATAGACATTGATGGACAAGACTTTAAACTGGCTATTTAAAACATGCAGATTTCCCTGATTAAACAGATTTTTTTGTTGTTGGGTTTTTGTTGTTGTTGTTGTTTGGGGTTTTTTTAATGAGCTTTTGTTGATTAGATGTTTACTGCTACAGTAAATTAAAGGAATGTTTGCAAAACAATACTTAAGAATTTGTAATCACTGACATTGTAATACAAAGGTTTTGCCTCAGGTTTATAGAAAGGGTTAGTAATTAGCTATAAATATATCCTTCTCTAGCACAGTACTAAGTGCACAAACTTCACTCTTTTCACAAGTGCTTGCTTTAGAAATAGTTAGTATTACATGCATTTTCTCAGAGCCTGGTTTTGCTCGTGTCCTCTTTTACCATTGTCTACATAGTACTTCATTATAAAATGCTATTAAAAAAAATGAAATCTTGTTCACAATTACAGCAAATGTTTATTAAATATGAGTGCAGAAAGAAAATATCACATTATTTATAATAATTCCTTGCTTCCTGAGTTACTCTGCAACGAAGTTTTCCTGTTTGTTTGGATTTTTTTTCCTTTAAGAGAAAAGTGAAGGTTATGAAATTGTAATTGAATCTAGGTTGAACCACATTAGCAATTCCTCCAGCTTACCAAGTTAATACTTTTTTAAAGTTCTGTCATCAAAATCATTTGCTTCAAAAGTACTTGCACTTTCAGCTTTTTTCTTCTTTCGATTAGATTACTCTCCTCTGTGTTTTACCCCAAAAAGCTATTAATGAAAATGGTACTGTACCCAAAGTACACTCCTGTGTGAGGTTTTAGCACAGCAGTTTCTGGCTTGACAATTTTTATATAGGAATAACTCTCTGCGTGATTCTGCCTTATGTCTGTTACACATACTTAGTTTTTTACACTGTGGGTAACTCTTAACTGTTTTAGTACTTTTTTTCCACATTTAAAAGTTCAACTCTCATGATTTCTAAGTGAAATTAGTCACATCATTTGACATGAATCCCATTTATCCTTTCCCAAATCCCATATTTTAAAAGTTTAAGTGAAGCCATGGATACCACTATCCCACAGAGGGATAAATTTAATTCCCAAACCCTGGAGATGACATTTAGACTGACTTGTTCAGCCCAAGACTAGTACAGACAGACTTGGGACACATTTTCCTTGGCTACAGATGGGTTAGGATGAATACAAGCTTCTCTCTCTCTCTCTCTCTAAGTCTGAGCTGAACAACCACAGCCTAGCTCAGAAGTCATAGTTACATTTATCCTGCCCCTGAGTGAGTGTGTCTTGCCTCTCAGTAAGGAATATCCACTCCGTTACAGTGTGCTGTGAATACATGTGGGTCATAAACCAGAACCAGTTTAAGTCCAGTCAGCTTGGAAAACAGATGAAGTAAATTCAGAGCTGCAGAAGGCAATTCAGTCTATTTATTTTTCCAGTGTCACCATGAAAAATATCTAAATCAGTGGTTACAAGTACCCTCAGAAAAATCTGTATTCTGCCCCACCTTTCTTCAGCTTGAGAGAATTTCTATTCGTGGTCACTGAGAGCGCGTTGAACTGCATGTGCAGAGCCTGAATGCTTTCCTTTTCTAATTCCAGACAAGTATCGTTTCAGCCCAGGATGGTTGAGTGACTGTAAATAAGGAGTCTGATTCTGATTCTGTCTGATTCATCATTCTGTTCTGATGATTAAGACATGTTATTTGGAGAAGGACAGCCCCCGGTCCCAACCCTTGCTCCACGTGCTGTTGTGCATTTTCCATTGCCACTAGTATGCAAAATAGATTTTGAATGGGGATGGGAAACTTGGCATTCATTCTCCTTACTCCACTAGAAAATATAATCATTTCTGGGTGACCTGAGCAGATTATTTCGTGATTGAGTGAAAGAAACAAAATAGCAAGAGTATTAGAATATGAACATTACTGTAAACTCAGTGATTTCTTATGTTAATATTATTTGTGATGCATAGTTGCACTATTAGCAATCTGAAAATTTCTTGCTAATCTCATAATGAAAGCACAGAAGCAAATTTTGGAACTTAGAGTGGCCCGGAAATCCAAACTGCTCACAAACTCAGCAATATTGAAAAAAGGAAAACGTACAAGAAATAAGCCATCTCAGAATCCTTCAAACAGTATCCACAGTGCTGGAAAATAATCCTGTGTCACCAGGATGCAAAAATGCTGGCCCAGCAGAAGCCCTCTGATGGAGATTTTTTTTAAAGTGTGCATTTTTTAAACCTTTCCAGTTATAAGAAAACAATGCTGTAGACTTTTAAGGTACGTGAATCAATTAATTGACGGATTTATTTCTATTGTTTTCAGGGCTTGGAATAGTTGGAAAATTAATTTGAAAAATGTTGGTTTCAATTTTTAAAAAAGAATAACAACTTTTCATAGCTATGATTATTTTCATGACCTTTCCATATACAGTTTCAAAATTTTGAATGTATAAATCCTACACTTTTTCTTGAGCAAAGAACTTCATCCAAGGTCTTGGCAGTGTTTGAAAAAAATCATGCTATGTTCTGCTTCATTCTAAGATGATGACCAAAGAGCAAAGACACTTAACTTAAACATAAAAAGGGAAATTCACAATGGAATTTTCTAAGTAAATTAATTTTAATGGTTACTCTGTATCTTATTACAAGTTATTCCCACACCAGTTTTACATCTCTCTATGGGATTTAAAAGATATTTTTATATACCTTGGAGTTTTGACTGGTTTTGGGGGAAGGGGTTGTGTTTTAAATTAAATCCACACAGTTATTCTCATGAGTTTTAAGTGTTAATCAAAAGCTCCTGTGTCTAATGACAAAATCACTTCATTCTAACTAATCTTTGCAAGTGAAGGGATGCTATCTATTGAAATGCTAAAATGTTTAGAAAAAGTGCAGATTCAGAAAAGTTCCTATCAAAGTACTGATGTTATCCAAATGTGTCTTAGATGTATTTACAAGATCACAAGAAAATAGGGCAAGAGACAAAGAGACTTCCTAGTTGCTTTTGTCGTGTGCCTGTCAATAAAATTTTAAAGGGCTCACTAGCCAGGAGTAAAACAAATACAGCAGGACTTGGAAAAAAGGCAATTCATGGTAAGGGTAAGTTTTCTGATCAGCAAGTACGGCTTCACAAGCTGACAGGACAGAAAAAAAATCTAAGGTAAAAATAATAATTATTCAACTTTTAATTTTAGAAGAAAATGCATTTAAATAGCCCGTTCCTTAGTCTGTTTCTTAATACAGGCAAGCATCTACGGAAAAACAAAACTAAGGAGACTCACCAAAATTTGTAGCTTCTGGATTAACATCCTCATACTCTTCATACAATAAAGTAACATCATTGTTGTACCTGCTAGGGTTGTCCTTCTGAGTGCAACCCTCATATTTATTAATCTGACACAGGCTTGTAATGGAAATGTATTTTATAAATAAAATGAACGGTTCATTATCTTTGTTGGTTCATTTCCCATAGCAAAACATTTGGGATGAAATCCTGCCCCTATATATCCAACAGTATAATTTCCATTAATCATAAAGCAGCGAGTGTTTTACCCTTTATTACTGACCTTTTAAAAGTTTCATATTTTGAAAGCATAATGGGAAGCTGATATACCTGTATAACACTATATCAGAGCTTTATGCTAATAAAACTTTGTGTTGACTTCACTCTGGAGGCTTCCTCGCATTTCAGTGAAATACAATATTCCACCAATAATAATAATTTAACATATCCTAATTAGCATGGTGGAAAATGAAACATGCTTCTGTTATTTTAAGGATCCAAGCACCTTTAAATTATTCTATAAATACAGTAGGTGCATGATTTAAATGGAACCTGACTGTATAAGGCGGTGTGGTAAGCCTTTACAGAGCACTTTCTGTCATCAAAGTCTTGAACTAACACTGACTAAGTACACTAGGTATGCTGATAAATTTGCATTCGGTGAAGGAATAGCTTTTCTGGCAAGAACTAGGAAGGAAAATTGCCATGGTAGTGTGAGCTATGTATAAATGTCAAAAATGGAGGCTCTGAAAAAGTAAGATGGAGAAGCTGACTGTAGAAGAGGAAAGAAAAAACAATCCAGGCAAGATTTTTCAGCTAGCATAGAGTTGGTGACTTTAAACAGTAAAAAAATGAGTGGATAAATAAGTATGAGAGAGGTATTTTGAGCAAAGAGGAGAAAAAAGTACTGTTTAGAATTTCAACACTTCTGTTCATAACAAAACCTGCTAAACATCTGAGTGCATTAGCTTCAATTCCCCTGCTTTGTTTACACTTCTAGCTCATGATGTTTGTTTGTTTTGCTCATTTTTATTTGGCACACCAAATGTCATGGGTCTCATCAGGAAAATCTTTAATCACAGCTTTGTTGCAGCTTCATATTGACAACCTCCAGCACTCAAAAAATCGGGAATCTGGCACAAAAAAAAAATCATAACATTGTCTTTAAATAATCAAGAAATGACATAAACAAATTTGAGGTCTCTGTGTAGGCTGTCATCAGATTTCTGAGCTGTTACATTACACTCACTTTACGCATTAAGCTTTTTTTTTTGCATAATCATGAGAGCTCTAAGTGTATTTGAAAAATAAGTAAACAGATAAAATATGAGATTCTCAGATTACTGTGTCAACTGCTGGGATTTGAAGAACAATAGTTAATTTTATTGACATATTAGAGTTGGGAATGTGGATAATATAGATTACTGAAAGAATGATCTTTACTCCTGGGTAGTTCTTTAAAATATTAAATATTTTTAAAGATCAATAAAATGTGAAGACTTCGGCTAACAGCTGGCCAAGAGTGTTTGTTTGAAAGGACCAAGGTCAACATGTACTGCTAAAAGTATCTTGTTCTGATGTTATTGTACATCTGAGTGTATTCAAATTCTAGTTATTACTGAATATTAATTTAGTATTCTTAAAAATTTTATACTGAGATTGATTATTTTAGAAATAAATGCTAGAATAATATCTATTATATTGCACTTTCTAACTACCTCTTCCAGAATATAAAAGAATAGGAACAAGATGTGCTAAGTGATTTAGTGATTCCCCTCAATGTCCTAGTGTGCATTTTGTTTACAGCGAGGCATTGCAACAATCAAAGCTTTTTTCTTTTTTTTTTAATCTTCCCCCCCTCCCCCGTACACAAACACTAGAAATATTGAGCTTTTAGAGAAGATCAGAAGTCATCCTGCAGTTCAGGTTATAAAATTTCTTCATCCATTTACATTTTATAGAGTTTAATAAAATTGGTTGCAGGCTGTAAAATGCAATTCCTGAATCCTCTTGTGCTGAAAGCTGCATAGTTATGCAATGCATAGCATTGATCCATGTTAAGTATTTATTTATTTATTTAAATAGCGATACAGATGGATTCAGGCAACTGGTTATACAACCTATGGTAGCTAAGAATTCTCTCTGCAGCCTTGAGGTGGTGCAGGCTGCAGCAGCCTGGCAGAAATGTACATTCCATGAAGAACGCTCACTGGACAGTTGTTTCCAGAGTGGAGCTGAAATTTTTGAGTTTGGTCTGTAAATGCCTAAGTGGACTGACACTTGCCATCTCAGAACTTGCTCCTATTTGCTCCACCTTGCTGCTACTTGCTATAAAAGCGTGTTGTATGCAAAGGACTGCTTCATTTGGTGTGTTACTTACCACGGTCTGTAATTTTTTTTTCCAACAAAAAAAACCCTTTTGAGTTTCAGTGACTGTGCAAATAAATGAATGTGGAGATTTCTGTTTACTAGGGAAATACAAATAACAATTACAAACTATGCTCAAATTCTCAGTGGAAAGACCAACAAAAGAAGTGTTCTCATCTTTCTTTTTTTTTAATGTACTCATCTCTTTTATGTTTTTCCATGTCTAATGGACCAAATGTTCCTGCTATCACTGTGGCAATACACTTTGAAATTTATCTGAAGCCAGAACCTAAATAAATAGATGTCATTTAAAAACATCTTTAATGTATTTTTTAATTTAAATCTTAGCTTACACAATTTATATCTTATGTATGATGTTAAGTAAATCACTAATTCTGAACAATATCACATCTATTTTCCTCTATCTACCTGTTTACCTACATTTTAACATTAACTGCATTCTTCTATAATGTATTTCTATTTTCAGCCATTCTTTGAAGTAGTATATGGTTATTCAATTTAGCAGCACAAAAGGCAACTACTGTAAACACCACAATCCATTTAAGAAAAGCAAAAATAATTCATGGAGTTTCTAGTCCAAGAAAGCAAGCTGTGAGTGACCAAATGGAACTGCAGACTGAGACTTAGCTACTATAGGTCATGCTGTGTTAAAGATTTACTGTAAAAAAAAAAAAAAAAAGTGGTTCAGATATTAGTTACTGCTCTCCTCAAACATTCTGCCTGCCAGGAAATCTGTCTGGGGAAGCTAAACACTTTCCCAACTAAGCTATATGGGCACAATTCTTATCTTTTGAAATAAATCATCTATAAGAGTGTCTTTGTAGAAAAAAAAATCTTTACAGTGATTAAAATGTAATTGCTCACTGGGAGCTTGTTGCATAATTCAGAATCTGTCTCTATAATGGGAACAAACTATATGGTTTCAGTATGCTTTTAGATGCAGATTGAGCTCTTTTCTTTATCCAAGATGAAAAGCAGCCTTGGACTTGCCTGATAACTGCATGTGATTTTAGAATGAAAGTAGACAGACAATTTGGGAAAGTAAAATTTCAAGATCAAAGCTCCATCACAGAATCTTTTACAAGCTTGAGAAACAGAATGCAATGGTTAGGGTGCTTTTATTCAAAGGTGTATCAAAAGTGGATGCTTGATTTTAGAGACAGTTTCTCTTTATTCTTGGGCTAGCATAGAGCGGATGCAACCTAGAAGTAAAAAAAAACTAGATTAGAGGAGAAAAATAGCTGTGCTCAGAAAAACCTTTTGCTTGCCCATTCCTGAAGTCATTGATGTAAACTTCAAAGGAAGGTATTTATATCCCTTATACCTCAATATATTAGTGTTGTCTTTGTAATCTATCTGCCAAGGGTCATTAGGAGGCAAGACCCGGCAATGCTCTCAAAGCAGTTTCAGTTAAAAAAAAAAAAAAAAAAAAAAAAAAGGCATTTTATTAGGCTCAGACTCAGTCTAACATTTTCATTTTCTATTTCCAGGCTTTAGAAAAGTAAAAAAGTGAAGAGGAAAGGGGAAGGTAAGGAAGCTCCAATAAGCCCTTTTCACCTAGCTGGTCCATATCATCATCAAATCAATGTTAAGATAACCTTAACCACTCACTTTTGCTGCTATTATTCCCTTGCTAGGCAGTCCTAATGAACACAAAAAAAAAATCTTTTCTTCATATAAAAATGAAATTGAGAAATAAAATTTCAGGGAAAGAAATGCTCAAGATCCTAAGCATATACATGCCATATATTTTTGCAGATCACAGCCTATTGGATCTAGTGTCTTGCAAAATTCCCAGCTTCTCAGAAATGCTGTCAGAATCACTCATACATAGACTTTGCATCCACAAAGACAACTTTGTCAGTTAAGCTTTACCCACAGTCAGTCACTGTAGGTTCTCAAAAAAACTGGTTCAACAGCTGCAGTGTCTCTCCCGAAGCTCTAGGAGTTACTGCTTACATGGCTCACCATCCATTGTATTTCAATATTCTGAGAAAGATAGATGAGAGAATTGGGTGTGTTTGCAGTTGCTGATGCATTTGGTAAGAGGAGGTGCTATAAATTGTGAGGCAACAGGATTTTCGTACAGGCTGATGGTTTTATGCCCAGGTATGTTGCATTGTCTTAGCCCAGATGGTAAAACACATATATCTGAGAGCAGATCATAACCTGCTAGGCTTTCAGCAACTGGATGTCGTGCATTCTTATAGTTGCTGATGTCTCTTGGAAAGCAACGCAGAAGCCCTCCCAACCTAATAAATTGTGGCCATGAAGCACCCAGCTGTAGCCGCAAGCACATCAAAATATTTTCTGCACTGGACATAACCTCTGCCCTGTCTGCCTTCAGTACCAGCCGCGTGGCTTTTTCATCTGAGAGCAGGTAACTCACAAGTACCCGTTCATTTTAGTGGTGTTGGTTATCTTTGGTGAAGACTAGACAGAGAGGTATCTGTGGTGCGTGAGAGATACTGGCACTGGAGCCCAGAGTACTTCACAGTACAGATTATGGTAGATGTTACACAGAGCCAGACCTGTTCAGTGCCCAGTGGTCCTATTTCTGCTGCCATGCCATGTGTCTTCATGCTTGTGAATATAAATGTACACAGGTACAGAGAGTCTTTAAGATGATGAAGGATATATGCAACCCCTGCTGCCTCTTCCACACAAAACATTTGATTTTCAGCTTCCAAAGGGAAGTCACTGAGCATAGGAAATAAGCTAGGAAGAAAGAAATCAGGAAGATCAATTCCCTTAGCCCCCATGATCTTAGATGGAGAAAGTTAACAATTGAATATATAGCCTCAGCATAGAAAATATGACTCAAGCCAGCCTGAGGGAAAGGAAAAATGTGGAACAATACTGATCATCTTCTTCCCTGAGGATTTATTTGTTCTGCTACATGTTTTCAAGGCAATTTATGTCTAGTTGCTCAGGCCACCTACTGGTAATTTTTTACAGGTCTGAAAAAATTTCTGGTGCAAGTGTTCTGTGACTTTGCAAATGTCAGTTGTGTTAAGGAACTGCTGGGCTTAGGAGCATTTCACAGAACTAATAATTAATTTTGGTTTAATAAAATGAACAATCTATTTAATCAAACAGAAAATGTGGTTTAGACAATGCAAAGTGTGTGGCAAACAACATAAGAAATCAGAGGCTTTTTTTTTCCTAAGTAAAAAATTTCATTGCTTTTTTTTTTGACTAAATTTCACTTTGAAGTGTTGTACCGTTTACCCAGATGTCTCCTCTCCTCTTGGTTCTACTCCTTTACATGTAACAAAACCAATTTGAGTCACAGCTGTTTCACTGAAAAAACCTCCTCTATTTCAATGTGAAGAAGTAAATCTGTTTAAAACAGCTTCAGTGGTAGATTAAACTAATCTATTTCACTTTGCTCAGAAATGGACTGGAAATTAACACAATCAGTTATGGCATCTCAGCTGTGAGGCTGGTAACAAGAAACTGTGAGGGATAATTTCATAAACTATTTCAGCTAGAGGCATAAGAGCATTTCTGCTTGTGCCTTGACATATTGAGAAGTCCTGTAGACTCTTAGTGCGTGGGCTAGTTACAGGGAATACAAATTGATTTATGTCTGCCTATAATGGATAAGCAAAATACCACAGACTAATTGTGCAAGTGGATTGCACCTTGCAAATGACTATGGATATTTGGATACTTAAGGAAAGCTTCTGCAATAAAATGCATCTGGCCACAAATAAAGAACAAGTCAAGAAAGGAGAGTGTAAATGGCAGAGAACAAAATTTCCAACAAGGCAAAAACTGTTAGCGCAAGGAGTGTGATAGCGTGAAGCAAGAAAATAAAAAAAAATCAGTGAGTGATCTTCTATCAGCTATTGATTTTGACACTTGACTCCTGTTTACCAACTTTATGGTAAAATGAAGACCTGAAGGCCATGTTTCAGTTATCGTCAGACAATTGATGCCTAATGATTTGAGATGCACTAAGATATCCTCCCTGGCTTTTCAGCCGCTGTTTCCAAAGGGTGCAGAACTCCCATGGCTCATGTGCCACTTGCCAACTTTGTGTAGAAATCTTAGAAACACTATGACATCTAAAGTGGTATACGGTATATATGTTTAGGTAACTGAATTTAGGTATCTGAGCTGAATTCCACCCATATGCCTCTGCAAGGGAGAAATAGCAGAAGAAACCAGTAGGGAGAAATATGAAGTAAAAGACTTCTGGACTTCTGATCCTGGTAAGAGTTTAACTTTGGTAAATGTTTTATATGAACGACGACTCAGCCCGCAGCAAAATGGCCTGAACCAGATTTTGGATTGTCTTTTCTATGAAAACAGTCCAGGAATCTCAAGTCTATTATTGTGCGCAAATACTACAAAACATGTAAAAATAAAATGAGTCTATGAATTTCCAGCTGTCTGATAAAACTCTTGTTTGGTTTGCTTAATATATGCACAGAACAAGTGTCTCTAAAAGCTTGGTGTACGCAGTTTGAAACAAATGCTAAAAAAAAATAAACTTCAAAATAAATAGAAGATCTGACATAATCACGACTTTCCTACAGATAAAATTGAAGCAGTGACATGCACGCAGTCCCTGTTAACATGCTAATAAATTGTTTATCTTAAGACAATAATTCTACTTTTAACATAAAAAAATAGAGCTCACTGCTAGTAATTGATGGTGACTGAAAGAATTAGAAAAATAAAATAGTTGGCAGGAGAAGCAAGTAATAATATAGTCCATTCCCTCTCCCTGCAGCAGGCTCAGATATGCTTAAATCATTCCTGACAGACTTGCCAAGCCTGCTTCCTAATGATGGAGGTTATACAGCATTCCCAGCCACCTATTCCAGTAATTCACTCATCTTACAATTAAAAAAAAAAGTGTTTGACTGTTTTTCCTAATATATCTTTCTTCTTTTCTGTTTGATTTGCCATTTATACATGAACAGAATATTCTCTCCTCCTTAGCTTGTTCCTTCCCCATTGAGATAACAATTTTTTCCCAATAGTTTAGTGCTTGCTAACCAAACATGAGTTTGTGAGGCAAAGGTTACCATTCGCTTAGAAGAGAAGTACGTTGACTGTGACTACACAAATTGAGTCTTCTCTTCGCTGCAAACACTGAACACATTCCACCACTTAAGGCTACAAGACAACTAGCACAGGTATAGAGAAATTTAGTAGTAATCCTCTACTAGAGTGCATGACTACCTGTACCTCTTAATGGTGTCTGGGAATTATTTTGTCAGTAAGTAAATCATAACTTCACACAATCTTGTGATAGAGTTTTCCTGTATTCTGTAGTTGTACCAGTGAACATCTACATTAAATGGAATTTTCTTAAGTTACCATCCTTCAAATTTGATGAGTAAATTTTGAAAGAAGTACCTACACTTACAGAATTGCTGTATTTTATAAAACTGTAGTCTTGAAATTGAATAATTCAATATATATATTTTTTAAACCAGTTGAGATCCTTTGTAATGAAGCCTTGAATGTCACATAATTATTAACTATTATTGTCCAACATTTTGTCTTGAAAATTGAAGGTTCAGCTGACTTGAAAAGTTGCTATAACAGCAGGACATTGCATGGACAAAAACAGCATTATCTCAGAACACAAGATATTATTTGGAGCCAAGTATCTGTGGTGGGATTTAGCTCCACAGTGGGTGTGAGCTATTGAATCAAGCTAGGCATCTCAAATGTTCTTCAGCTTCCCCAAAACTGGAGGAATTTGTTAAGCTGACTAACTCACCAGGTAGTAGTGTTTACATTAATTAGACAACCATTAACTGCAAGGGCATTTAGCTATCTCAGTCACAGGTAGGAACCTACATTTAGGTGCCCACAATTTGGAGCTGCATCTTATCTCTAGAGGGTCAATATATACCTCTGAGCTAGTTGCTAGATTGTTCATGGAGTTTGTAGAAATAATTCTGTAAAGAAAACTATGAAAAGTTTAAAAAGCCCCACAAAGTAAGGCAAGACAAAAATTACTTTGAGGAATACCTTGTTAAAAGCCTGAAGCTTAGAATTTGCATTTTCCACATACAGTAATAAATCCTTTAAAGAACATCAAAACTAGGAAGTGGGGTCTGGAGATACAATATATGATTAAGATGTAGAAGTAATGTTCACAGAAAAGAAGGCAGTAGCTGAGAAGCTAAGTGAATGCATTACATTGATGTTCACCACAACAGAAATAAGGCAAACACCCACAGTTCCATCTTTTTTTTATGAGTAAACACAGAGGAAGCTGGCCAAACTTGCAAATCAAGAGAAAAATTTTAGGCAAAAAATTGACAAAATTAACACTAACAAATAGCCAGGACCTCAGAATGTTAATCCACTTATTGATCACAGTGTGTAACCTAAGCCTTTAGATGACCATTGGGATTAGAAGAATGGAAGGTGATGAACTTGTTTTTAACCAAAGATGATTCACAGTTACAAATCAGTCCAGCTGGATACTTTTCTAGGCTACTAATAAAAATCACAGTAAAAACTATAGTTGAACAGGGATAAGTCAACAAAGCTTTTATAGAAGGAGGAGATCTTGCATTAAAAAAAATCATATAAACAAAAACTAGCATAATCTATTTAAAATTTTCAAAGAGAAATGTCAGAGTATCCTAGAAAGGCTATTTAAAAAAAAAATGCTAAAACAGGCAAAAAAAAAATTTATTATGTCAGTCACAGCAGACAAAATATTAGGAAACAAACCATAAAATAAGCAGTCTTTTTTCCCAATAGGAGACATTCTAATTAGGTCTCTCTCCTAGTATGTGTTGTTCAGCATGCTCATTAATTATCTGAAAGAGAAGGTAAATAGTGAGAATAAAATTTGCTGACATTCTTAACTTATTCAGGATAATAAAAGTAAAAAATTACTGTGAAGATGTGCAGAAGGATGTCAAAATATTGACTGACTATGCAATAAAGCGGCAAATGAAATTCAGTGTTGATTAGTGCAAATTAGTACACATAGGAAAACAAGCCAACTATATACAATGACTGATTCTAAACAGCTATTGCCACAGAGGGATGAGACCTATGATTTACCAAATATAGTTCTACGAACATTTTGATTCAGTGTTCATTGTTTAAAAAAGCAAATTTTAAGAACTATTACACAATGAATTGGAAAGAAAGCTGAAAGCATCTTTATATCATAATGTGTTGAATCTTGAATGTATGGACTTCTGATTCCTCTTTGTGAAAACAGTACAGTAGAACTGGATGAGATACAGGGAAAGTAAACAAGTTTTACTGAAGATTTCTAGAAAATTATTTCTATGTACGGAGAAATTAAATACACTAGAACTCATTGAAGGGCAAAGGTGAAGAAGAACATGTAACAGAATCACCTATATGAGAAATTAAATTAGAAATGCTTATTCAGTTGCTTACAGTGCAAGAAGTGGGCTTAGTGTGTTTTTTTTTTCAGGGGTAGTGGGTATTTTTTTTTTTAAGTACACATAATTAAACCATTACACCTATCATTCCACGATGTTAAGAAATTACTAATCTCATAAAAGAAAAAAATACATTAGCAGCTATTACATATTAAGATGCAACATTGGACTCTGCTACAGATCACCAGAAGTGGGGACTGATTAATGCAGGCAAGATTCACTGTATTTTCTGCTCCTTTACATCTACTTAAACTTTGCATAGGAGATGCAAAGTCTTCTTAAAGAGATGAGTTACTGGATTAGGTGGGCCAAGGCTACGGACTTGGTGGAACTGCTGTAGAAGCTCTTATATTCTCATATTCACATTCAGAAAATGTTAGACCAAACATCCATCCACAACATCCTGTCTTTGAGGAATAAGTTTCAGAGGAGGGAAAGGATGCTAGTGATGAAGTGGCCACTTTTGGTTCATGTATTTTGTTATATCTCTGGGCAGATCCAGCACCCTGGAGGCCTTAGGGGAGTGAAAGGCAGCTCTGCTTTGTCTCAACATCCATCTCCCTGTTTTGTGCTTCTCATTGCTTGATCCTCATCCCTTTTTCATTTCAGGGAACAATTGATTTTAAGCTGCCTTCATATCCCACTACTCTGGTCTGAAAGCATATCTAGCACATCTGAGGGCAGCTGTAGAGCATTAGGATGTCCTCCAACATCCATGCCAGTGCTGAGGCTCAGAGTGTTGTGTAGCCTCACACTGCTGGCCATGTGCTATGGGAGCACAGCCCCCGTTAGATGGCTTCACCAGCCCTCTTTATGAACATAAAGAAAAATACCAAGGTGCTTTAGCTATCATAGTTTCCTTCGTTTAGGAAAGATATCAGATCTCATGTCAGAGATTGGATGTAATGAGCTCTTCTTCCTTCTTTGGAGGATGACAGAGTTTGCAGAAAACAGTCAGTAACAGTCTGTCCAGCGGAAGCATCCCAAATTATGGGAGTAATGATTTTGGAGCAAATACAACAGAAAGTAGGCTGCAAACATAGTGAGAAGCTGCTAGTACTTGCAGTGTTTGTTCTTGTAACAAAAAGCCAGTTTCCTGTCAGAAAGAGGGAGTCCTCTCACGTAATTAACCAGGAGGTGGTATATACAGCAACACTACAGCCCAGGAACGGGGAGACAAAAGCAGTCCTTTTTGCTTTTAAGAACAACTGATGACTCTTCCTTTCTGCCTGAATTTAAACTGAAAAAAAAAATCTTAATTCAAAATTGCTTTAACTGTACTTATTACAGGCAGAAACCAGAGCAGGAAGCCTTACTTTTGCTTCTGTTTTAAATCTACCAGTTAATTCCTCTATTTCACTGACTCAATTTTGTTATGTTTATTATACAAACACTGTCTTACTTCAACATTAATGATGTTCCATTTTCCTACTCTTCCATTTTAGGATTTTTTTTCTACGTATATTTGATTGTTGAAATAAATGCATGGATATAGAAAGTGAATCATAAGCAAATGAAAACTCCAGATAGTGAATCCATGCTCGTATTATATAAATGCTCTACTTTGGAGTACTTCTGCAACACAGCTGCAATAGAGGGTTGGCTTTACATGTTTCTTGGCTGAGCTGAGTTTGGAGACTAAATTCTACTACTTTTCTATTTCATAAATGACACTTGCTAGGAAAGTACCTACAAAATCCCTTTCGTTGGACTACATCTACTTTGGTAGCTGAAAATATTTGCCACAACTTAGGATTTATGCTGTTTCAGGACAAACAGTTCCTTAAGGACAAGGTCCTCTGACCTCACAGTAATTCTGCACTGAGGCTCAGTGCAAAGCTTTCACATGAAATTTCGGTTTGGACAAACCTGTTTATAGTCTTATGTGCAAAATGTAGAGAAAGACACTCCAGACTGGAAGTTTAAAACCAGCTATGTCAAACCCCAAATGTTGCTTTGCAAGCCAGCTTTCATCCAAATATGAGCTGTACGTGCAACATGCTCATTAACGTGGCAGGAGCCTGCTGTAGTGCCCAAGTAAAAACAAATTCAGTGTGTTTGCCAGGGTGTAGCAACAGGATGATAACAGCCAGTGCACATTTAAGGTGCATGCTGCTAGGTCTACTTGGTGTAACACTGAGCCTAACAACTTCAGTCAGGTCTGCGTTAGCTCAGCTGCTGTTATACCACACTCTGTTACGCAGTGTAAGCATGGCTGACGTTCCTTACCAACAAACAAGAATTACTTGCTTTTAAAATCAAAAGTAATGTACTTTCATAGCCTTGCTTTTTTGCACCATCTTGCATTTATGTTTATGTTCCCACTTTATGTACTACCGTAAACCCTGTTTGTGTTACGATCTGGTTTTATGCACCAAATCCCTTGTTTATACATCATTGATGATGCTCATGTAACAGTAAAAGGTTTTGTTTTTTTTTTTTTTAGATTTTCAAATGTTACAATATGAAACCCAGTCAGATATTCTATACAAAATATACTCCTAGTTCAGCTATGTATGCAATAATTCTGTAACTGAATCTCCTGTACTGATATGGCAGTATGAAAACACAGACACTCTGTAGAGTATAATACAAGAATGCTGTGCCAAACATGCTGCAGAGAAATGTTCATATCACATGACAGACAAAAAGGTGACTTATTACTTAAATGTTAAGAAGAAAATCAATATAGCTTCAACCCTAAAAGCCAATTATTAGAGGAAAACAATACTTTACATAGTTAATCCTTTTTTTTTTTTCCTGCACTTCTAGAATATTACAGCTGTTTGGGCAGTATTACAGAATCATGGCAAAAAAAAAAAAAAAGAAAAAGCTCAAGGAGGTCTATAAACTCTTATATTTACACCTCATAATTCACAAGTACTTTCACACTGAAATTAGCAAGCTGGTACATCGGAAGGAGGAATGTGATCACATGCAACTCCTCTTCTAGGGATAGCAATATGTCGTAGTTCAGCCCCGATCGGGACCAGACTACGCAGTCTCTCTCTCACTCCCCCCACCCTCCGAGAGAATAGAGGGAGATGATATAAGGAAAACAGCTCGAGGTTTGAGATAAGGACAGGGAGAAATCCTTAAAGTTACCGTTACGGGCAAAACAGACTCGACTTGGGGAAAACTATTCATTTATTTCTAAAATTAGCAGGAGAATGAGACAGGGAACAAGATAACCTCCCCCCACCCCTCCCTCTTCCCAGGCTTAACATTATCTCTACTACCTTCCCCTCCCGAGCAGCACGGGGTTGCGGTCAGTTGATCACGCGTTGTTTTACGCCACTGTATCATCGTTGGGGGAAGAACTCCTCACATTCCTCCTCTGCTCCAGCGTGGGGTCCCTCCCACGGGCCACAGTCCTTCGTGAAACTGCTCCGGCGTGGGTCATCTCTTCCACGGGGTGCAGTCCCTCTAGAACAGCTGTCCCAGCGGGCCCTCCACGGGCCACAGCCTCCTTCAGGCCTCCACCTGCTCCGGCGTGGGGTCCTCCACGGGCTGCAGGTGGATCTCTGCCCCTCCGTGGATCTCCATGGGCTGCAGGGGGACAACCCGCTCCACCATGGTCTTCACCACGAGTTGCAGAGGAATCTTGGCCAGGAGCTGCGTTACTCCTCCCCCTCCTTCTGAACTGACCTTGGCGTCTGCAGCCGTTCCTCACAACAGGCTGGCAGACGCCTCTCAGGATCCTTTTTACATCTTATTCACTTCTCATCTCCTCTCCACTTCTTGCAGCCAGGCCGGGCCGCGTTGGGCCCAGTCTGCTGCCTGGCGGGAGGCCAGAGGGTGAGGCCTGCAAGGCCCACAAGCCTCGCGCCTCCCCCTCTCTGCTCCCCGCTCAGCTGCTTCACATTTTCTCTTCTTTTTTTTTTTTCTGTTTTCCCCTACTTAAATACGTTATCGCAGAGGCGTTATCACGGGACATTCTGCTACCAATTGGCTCGGCCTTGGCCAGCAGCGGGTCCGCCCTAGGCCTGGCCGAGTCCACTAAACAAAGGGGAGCAACTTCTAGCAGTTTCCTACAGAAGCTACCACCTTAGGCCCCCCCTCACTAACAAAACCAGAACACAATACTATGTCCAGATATCAAGAGGCTGCTATTTACTACCTCCTTAATGCTCCAGATTCCACAATCATGACAATCTAATCTTTACTTAAAATAAATACCTGACTTTGATATGACACAATGTCTCTGACATCAGAAAGATCCTTTAATGAGGGTTGTTTTCATTCTCAAAGTTTGTGAGAACCTAATCCATGGTTATTGTATGCTGTCATGTTAACAGTTCCTGTGTGTTCCCATTGTTCTTTATTTAGCTTTTCAGTTTGTCATTAATCATTAGAAACTAAAGCTACTGCTGTGTTTTAATTTGAATACAACCCCCTGTGCTGATACAGTCTTTGGAAGCCAAACTTTGTCTCAAGAGAAATTTTACAGCTGAGTTGTTTGCACAGCTCTCAAATAGTAATTTCTAGATGAAATAGAAGGATATATTCATAACAAAATGTGCAATAACTGAAAAAGAAAAGGATAATCTTGTGACAAAGATAATTTAAATTAATAAAGTAGAAAACTCCTAGTCATTGAACTACTGTTCCCACAAAATGGTAAATATTCCAATGGTTCATGAAGCACCTGAATAATCAGATAATTATTAAGTCAAACCTAGCAAGAAAAAGGGTAAGACGTTCATCATGTTAAAAAAAAAGATGAAGAAAAAAGGATTGGACATTGTCTGTCAAAAAAAGCACTAAACCTCAGATGATGAACTTGTTGCTGTTTTAACATGACTTCGAATCAAATATGGAGTAGATGGCATCTATGACTTGTCAAATTCTCTAGCAAAGTCTTCAAAAGATTAGAAAACAAAATACATCCCTTTTTCTCAGATAACTGATAGCTGGAAGGTAGAATTTTTAGAAAATAATGCATCAAAAGAACAGCAGATTTTTTGAGCAAGATGTAAGTGTAGACAGCTCTTGCCTCTTTAAACATTTGACAGCATGCAGCGGTGCACTTGCTCGATAAAAGCAGGTGGAGTGTGAATAAAAATATCAATACATTTTGTATCTAATTATTTCTCAAAGAGGACTATACCTCCTTTTAAAGTGCAACTAATGAATTCCATATACTTTTTTTTTAGTATTTTCAATTCTATTGATTTACACTGAACATTAATTTATTGAGAAACAGTATGAAGCTTCTCTCTGTGACTGTCTTTTTCCAGCTGACTGTGAACTATTAAAATGTGCTTATCAGAATTTTATGGAGAATAGCCCTGGAGGTTAACTGCATGTAATGCTTCTGATAAGCCTTGAAAGACAGAATTTTGGCTTGTCTTTCAACCAAGAATTAAGTAAGCTGGCATTAGAAAACAGGATTTAAACAGAGCTCTGCCCAAGTCTGACTCATCATTGGCCTCACCCATATATGAGCAGCAGAGGATGAGTAAATATGATTATATCCTCCCACTCTGGTTGTGCAGCAGATATTTCAAATAGCAGTGTCTTAGAGCAATGTATTATTGCTTGTTTGTGGGGGAAAAAAAAAAAACAAAAAACAAGGAGGTTCTATAAAAGGAAGTAAAAGAAAAGGAAGTTAGCTCATAATGCAATATTTTTCCTTAGTCCACAAAAGAGTCACAAAAGGGTGTCGGGCTTCTCTGCAGGATGAGTTCTCTTTCCCAGTACTCAAGGCATTCCAGCAGAGAGCATGGCACACAGGCCTAGAAGAACTTGCTGTTGTAAGCTGTATTTCCTCAGTCACAGTGAGATGCCTGACTGTTTTATGTCCGTTAAACTGCGACACGATCTCCTTCCTTTATTTCTCAATGTGATAAAAGGTTTTCATAATGCACCACATAGTGCTAGTGCAGTCTTTACGACTGTGTTCTGTATTTTGCATCCCAGAATGGACTCTGGCAAATGTAAACAAAGCAAAGAAGCAAACAAAACCTCCTTTTATCCTTTTTTTTTCTTTAAATAGAACATAAACGCCACCTTTTATTCAAGCAAAACTGAACGCAACATTGTCACTAAAAGATGCTATCTGTTGTAAGGCTCATGGTGTTTTGAGCTAAGTGAAATGGCAATTAAAACCAATAAAGTAGTAAAGGAAACCACTGGAAAATTTAGCACAAAAATAAAAAGCAATGCAGAAACCTGCATATCAGATTTGTAAGTTCACTTTTTCTTCAGGGGAATAAAGTTAGCTATGCAAACCATTTACACAATGTGCTGAAGTTCCTCTCTGTAAAGACATGTGCATTGCAACAGTCTTATTCAGTACAGAAATATCTGTGATTATCAAAAGTCTCTAAAACTGTGATTAGCTTTAGCAGCATAATAATGTCAGACTTCTCATCTTTTAACAGAGACAAAAATAGTCAGTAAAAGCTTATTCTTGATACCACAATCAGTGCAATCTCCTCTAACACAAATACGCAACTCCAGCAAAGATGATCCTTCTTTGAAATGCCTACAGACAAAAAAAAAAAAACCCTATCTGTTTTCAGTTGCAGGATCTTGTAGTTGTCATAGAGCATAAAATAGCAACATGGAATACTCTTCTTGAAATAACCTTTGGACATGATAATAGAAGGATACAAGTGAGGTGAAGTTGGTAGGGAAGAGTAATAGGAAACTAATGAAGGGGAAAAAAAAAACGCAGAAAAATACTTAAATTTACAAGACCTGGCTCAGGTAGTAACTACTTAGTGGCAGATTGCAGAGCAAAGTTCCAAGTTCATTGTAACACATGAGCAAAAGGAGGTGCCGTACCAACATGAAGATATTACAGCCTCAGTTGCATTGCCTAACCAAAGGT
Organism: Chlamydotis macqueenii; assembly: GCF_036417535.1. Classification (NCBI taxonomy): domain Eukaryota; kingdom Metazoa; phylum Chordata; class Aves; order Otidiformes; family Otididae; genus Chlamydotis; species Chlamydotis macqueenii. Next base: position 162,011,144 of record NC_141556.1, read on the forward strand.
GCCTAGTGCTCTTTTGGCTACCCTGGGCTGTCCTCCCGGACCCTAGGCTGCAACTCCAGAAGGACACAGGTTTCATATATCATATCTGCCAGCCCATAGTTGGGTCTTGGATGCTTTAAGGATTCCTGTATGTGGTCAACTGTGTTGACACTTTCATTGTTCAGTCTACATTTTAATATGTACAGTTTAAACTTATATTTCTTAGTCTTTCATCATACCATAGATAACTTGAATTTATTGCTCCCAGTCTGGCTCTAAACTTTCCCCCTGCCTCCACATGCTGATACTACATATAATTAAAGGACAAGAGGCTTGAAAATAGAGCAAATCACTCTGCAAAAAATATGAGTGAAGTAGCAAGCCAAAGTTAACGTAGCATGGGACCTTTCATCTAATAATGGCTTGTAGATGATGTTTAGGGAAAAGTATGGAACATGTGATACTTTTCAGGCTATTTCCTCAGCTTTAAACAATACACAATTCAGGGACTTTCTCAGGCATAAGTGATATCTTTGTGTCAATAGAATTTTCTTCTACAGCTACCAAAGGTCAACCAATCATTTATTCCAAGTGACTGACTTGACTCTTTGCAAGGAGTTTATTGACAAGAAAGTAAATATTGCTATTATGGTTAAGAATGAATAAATTGAGCAGTGCATGTGATCTAACCAATTTCTGGATAGTTCCTTTGGAGAAAAAAAAAAAAATTCTCTTTGTGAACACAATGGGCTTACACAGTGTGACCTGGAATGTGTAATTTCAAATGTCAGGATGCAATGGTGACAAAATGCTTTATGTTGGTTTCACTGTCCAAAGTAGGATGCATTGCATTTTATCAAAAAGGACACTAATGTCAGCAAGATGAATGACAGTATCTGTTCAAGTATGGCCCAGCAGAGAAAGAACTTCAAAAAAGAATTTGAAGGTACTACACAATTTAGTTGAAAGATAAATTGGTAGTGACAACCAGCTTCTTTTTTACATCATGTTGTCTGATTGTCAAGGAAAAGTCCACCAAAATTGTCCACCAAAAGTGGATCTAAATCCAGGATCAGTTCTGTCCCACAGATTACATTGATAACTTTAAACTCATACAGAAACAAAATGGTATTTGCTTTTTGTTTGCATATAGTTTACGGAGTCATCTAACAAAAACATACCATAATCTTTTCAGTTTTTTTTAATATCCTATGGAGTTTGCTAATAACTACACACAATTTTTACACTGAGAATCTTAAATCCTTAAGATCACATGCTATAAAAACTCTAAGACTTCGCAATTAAACATTAATATTTGACCGCCATGTAAGTCAGGGAAAAATTTTACTTAGTTTATTCTAGATAAATCCCTTTGTTCATGTATAAAATCTCACTTTTCCACTTCATTCCCTAAGGAGACGCTTAAAATATGTCTCTTACCAACCTAGCTCGCTCACCCTCATTAAAGCTAAAAGAAAAAATAAGAGGAAGAAAGTATACTATACTTTTCCATAATCAGGAACTAGCATATTGTTTCATCCATATGGCTTATAGCCTTATCTCAGGAACATACACATGATTTTGACCTTTGGCTGACCTACGATTAAACTATTATAGGAAAAGATAGGTAACAAGGGACAGCTTAAAACTAACCGTACTCCAGGCAAGGAGACAGAGAGCCTGGTAACACATGCAGTGGAAATTAGCTGGCTGAATAAACCTCTCATGGAGCAAACTGATGGGACCTTTCTCTCCCTTACAACAAACCACATAAACATTCATCATTCTTACAGACATTGTGCTGGTAAGTAAATGAGCTCTTGAAATGTTTCAGGATTTTTAGTGATAGAAACTTTGTAGGATATTTACCCAGAGTATATACACTCTGTTTTAAACACAATGTGACCACTCTCCTGGAAAACAGCACATACTAGCATGGGATTTGCTGCCAGAACTTGCTTCCAGTGGCAAGTGAGTAAGGAGACATGAGAACTCCTTGAAAGTCTCACTGAAGAACAATGATTACATTTCAGGATCTCTATGCTTGAAATATGTCATGGAAAGAAAACCATGATGAAAATATTTTTACTATTGGATTTTAGTGTATAACAAATGGTGCACCAGCACATTTTGGTGGACAATGAAGTGATGTCTGAGTACCTAGATGTAGCATGAGACAAGTAAGAGAGTTCATTTGTGGTTTGGGTTTTTCTTTTTCCTTTCTAAAATTTAATTTCTTCTCTTTTTGTCACAGAAAAAGGAACAGGAAGTGATGCTGGTAAAGAAAAACAGAAAAAGTACTATCTGGTAAAAAAAAATATAATAATTATTTTAATGTTTTATTTTGGGCAAATTTTATTCCTTGTTATATTGCACCTTGGTTTTGCAGCAAGGTATACTAGCCCTCCCACGTTTTCTATCTCATATGCTGTGGAATTTGTACTGTGCTAGAATGTCTTTAGAAATAGATACATTTCTTTATCCCATATCTTTCAAAAAACTACATGTATATAAGGGTAATCTGAATCTATAATCTGTGTATGTTATACATAAGACGGGAAACTTCAGTAGTTGAGGATCAGCTTTATCTTCTGTTATGAGCATAGTAGTCTCTAGGAGATGGGACAGAGAGTAAAGGGAAAAGTTGAGCCAACACACTGTGTCTGAAATATGGTGGGTGTTGTAGGTGACTCTGTAGGTGAAATGCTTTCCATTCATGGAAAAGAATGGCAAAGTTCTGTCTGATTTCAGTAGGGTGTGAATTTCATCATCACTTTAATGAGACAACTAAAGAGTGTTACATTAAACATATCTTTTGCTCTTCACAGATGTAGGCTTCAGACTCACTTTTACTTATCAATATTTAACCTATCCATGTTTTATCATCTCAGAATATGTTTCACTGAACGTGGCACTAAAAAGAAGTCTAAAAATATTGCGTGGATCATAAAAGCAAATACCAGAGAGAAAAGTAATATTTAACTGTAATTTTTTTTTTTTTTTAACAAAGTGCTATCCACAATTCTTTTACTTTTACTTACGTCTCTGGTTGTGATAGCATACATTGTTTTACCACAATAGATTCCTAAGTGGTAGTTAACAAGTGTGAGTGACTGCGAGTTTAAGGAACATTATTTTTAACTTGATTTTCATATTACAGCAGCAAAGGACTCCAGCAAATCACATATATAATTTTCCTTTTTTTCATTGGTTTTAACAAACTTGCACAGACAGCATTGTCAGCTGTCTTGCTATTGTCATAAATCTCTTAATAGCTAATGTTTTACATAAACATCTAGCTCTTGAAAGAGATGATTATGTAAATATTTCAGATTTCATTAAAGAGAAAAATAATTTCTAGTGTCTAATTGTTACAGCTCTGAAGACCTAAGTATACCCTACCTCACAAGGAAGAATTAGAGCCTTTTGTAAGCTCTCAAATCTCATTAATTTTAGGCATTTGGGATCAGGAATACTGAATGTTTGGGCAGTCTTCCCCTATATGATAAGGTCTATTTCGGTAGGCCTCTGACTTAATTCTTCTTTCCTGAGTGCCTTCTTTCTCTGCCAATAATTCCTTTTTTTCCTCCATCTACAATTTTCCTTCAGCAATACTTCAAAAACTTGACTGGGTGCCAGTATCCAGTCCACAGAATTATTCATCTTACATTCACACTGGTGTTACTAAGATACGGATCATGTCATGTGAAACGACAGTTCAGCGAGAATGGGAACACCCAAACAACTTCTTGTCTCTCTCTCTCTGTGTTTTTAGCATCATCTTATTGGTATTCCAACTCCATTGATCCAATGAGATATTTTTTCTAATTTGCAAGATGTCTTGTACTTCAAAAGTAATTAAAGCTTCTGGAACCAATAAGCTAATAAGCTGTGTCTAGTCTTTTGAATTCATGGTAGCAGACTTTATTCCCTATAGAAACTTGCTTGAAACTTACATGGCAAATTTTAGAGGTGAACAAGTCCCTTTAAAAAATTTAGATCTTAAATCTCATAACAGTAACAATAAAAATTCTAAAAAAATTTAAGAAAAAAACCCTCTATTGTACTCTGGTTTTAGATGTGTCTGTGTATAAATCAACAGAAAGAAAAAAGCAATTCAGTAGCAGAGAATTTGCAATGCACTGTATTACACCAGAATCATCTTACTATAGATTGTTATTGGCAATAAAACAGCTATGAAATGCAATAAAAGAGAAAATGTGATAAAAAAATAAAATCTTACGACTTCAGGATTTTTTTATACTCTTATCCAGTAGCACTAGAATTTTCATATTTAGACTACTAGAATGACTAAAGAAAACTTCATTTTCACATGGGTCAGTACTTTTTTGTCATTATTTTTTCTGGTTTTGTATGAAATTTTCTAAACATTTTATTAGATACAGTAGACTATAACGTAGACGGGGCTTCTGAGTTGTCAAATAATATGCTTAAGCAAACAAAGGAGCAATCTCTCATTTTTGTGTTCCTACTGCTATACATGCATGCATACATACGTGTATATATATATGTATATTCTTTCATATATATGTATATACAAATAATATATGTATATGTAATATATGTATATATAATATACATTTATATATGTATGTATATTCTTTCTATGTATTTTTGTGTATATATCCTTCCAATTACATTTCAAGGCATTGTTCGGGGAAAACTGTTTTCTTTACCCTTGACTTATGTTAAATATTCCACTCAGGTTAGGGGAGATGGTTGTCTGATTGCCTGCCCTATTTTTCTATGCCAAAGCAGATAGAGTATGCTTATCTATTAAAAGCACTCTAGAGCTACATTAAGCTTGGATACCTGTGGAGCTTGTCAGCACTGGTTCTTATGCAGGTCACTGGTTGCTGGGGCAGCCTCAAGAACTGATAACAAACACTATTTGATATGGGAAACACACATCTCAGTCTTTTTCTTATCAGAATACTTATAAAAATCCTTTGGATAATGAAATAGAAAAGCTCTCTAGATAAATTTCACCTTTTTTCAGTTTTCTAACTTTTTGTTGTCTTTTGTACAAGTATATTTATTCTTGAATTACAGAAAGATTTTAAAACTTTGTAGTGATTGAGATATATAGATCACCTCCAGCTCTTATTGGAGAGATAGCTCAGCTCAGAAAAGAAAGGTCATAGACACAGATAAGTAATTGACCACTTGAAAAAAAAAGAAAAAAGAGGGAATGTAAATAAGAGCCATCAGAGATGATCTGGCATCATCATACTATGACTACAGGTTTTTAGGGGTTGTATTTGGTTGTGCGAGCATAGGTGCCTACTGAGTTAGGGCATCTAAGAAGCCTGTTTAGACATCTACTACAGATCTGTGTTGAGTGTTCAGAGCTATAAGAGAGCTATGGTTTTCTAGAGATGGGAGCTAGGTGGGAGAACTCTCAATACCTAAAAAAGTATGAGACACTAATATCCAGAAAACTAAATTGCCCTTTCTAAGTTTTGCTTTTCATTATTGTATTGTTCTTTAATTACATAGCACTTTGCTAAATTCAGGTGTCCATATAGAGATGACAGCAAAAGTTGAAATTTCCAGTGATATCCTGCCTGCCCCTAGATGGTCCTCTGGTGGTGGTAGGTTCTCATATAGATCCTGTGTCACGTCTGATAGACTTATACAACTATCTCATCCTCTTTAAAGCATCTCAGATAATATCAGACGCTTACATGTGGACAGTTGTGTCAAGCTTCGGTGTACACCTATGTCTAAAATGTCCTCCATAAAAAAAGTAAACAATGTGAAGATCCAGGTAAATTTTTTTTCAGTATTGTATAAGAATATACTCTACCATTCTGAGCCACTCTTACACAACAGTAGGCACAGTATACTGCACTCATTTCCTGCTGTTCTGGAACTTCCAGATTCCTTCTTAACTTTTGCTTTTATTACCTTTTTCTACAGAAATTCTACCAGAACAACCAGAACTGCTGTAGTACCATGTAAAGATCAGTGTATACATGTTTCTATTTTGATGATATGTTTCTATTTTCAGGATATACTTGACATACCATAATGTTTTTGTTTCATATATGCCTGCTCTTTTAAACCCTTGACCTTTTAAAGTAAAAAATAGCCATAAATTTACCCATTCATGTATTTCCTGGCGCTTTCCTTTTAACATAGAACTTTGACTTCCACACTGATAAGTTTCAGAGTGTACCAAAATGTAGTTGTAGATAAATATTTATCCATATAGCTAGAAACCATAGCAGATGTGCTATTAGTCCATGCTGCATAACCCTGCTCTCAGACAGTCACCTCAAACAGACTCAGTAACTTGCCAGTATACATCACGTAGTGCCTGGTTATCGTCTGAATGACAGTCCTTCATTTTAAGTATCTGTTTCTTGATTCATTAAAAAATATTTCAGGAAGCTTTCCACAATACAATTCCATTAAGCAGACAATGGAAGAAATATTACAAAATAGAAGCAAGTGAATCTTCATTATCATAATTTTGAAGTAATTTTTAAAATTTATTTTTTAAACATTTTTTTTTTATTATAAAGAGTTAGCCAGTTTGACTCCTTTCTTCTCTCCCTTACAAACTGAGCTTTTTTGAAGCACTTGCACTACTGCTAAATTTTGAGTAGAAATGTATAAATTGTGTGGCTGTCCCATCTTGTTTGAGGCACTAAATTAGAGATAGACATATTTTAACTATAGATCTATGTTGAGGTAAGATGCCTCAGTAAGTGAATATATTGCTTTCTGCAGGTGCTTATCTCTGTAAGATGGATAGGTGACTAGGATCATCTAGCCTTCAAAGTGCTGGTTTCAAGTTGATACTGTTCTTAGAAATCTCAGTGGAGAGGGTCATTACGTCTGGCCCTCTAAGTGAAAAAAAAGGGCCAGGAGTCAAGTGGAACAGGCTTGACCCATTCATACTACTATCTTCTACCTACACTGCTTAGATCTGTTTTACTCTAGAATAAGTTTTTCTAGGTTGGAGTGGTCCAAAATAAAAAGAGAAAGGGAGCTAAGAGTTAAGCAGCAAGTACGATTAAGCATCCGATGCTCAAGTTCACTCCCTGACTCTCTTTTACTTAGCAGCATAGGTGTGTGCACCCATGAGGGAGCTGAACACATCACAGATTTGTGTCAATTCTTTCAGTGGAAAAAAAAAAAAAAAAGGAGAAAAAAAAAATTCTTTGCATATACTTCCCCTGTACCTCCAGAAAAATAGATTTTGGGAATAGATGATTGTTGAGGAAAGTGATGATTTAGGGGACCTTTTGGTTTCCTGCCTACTCCTAACTTATGTCAAGATATCATTTTAAATTTAAGGTTCACAACAAAATTTCATTATTTAGTACTAAGCAGTGATCATGTGCTGGACATAATATCTGGAGAAGCAAAGGAAGAACTCTACCACACTAATAATTACAATCAACTTTGTAATAAACAGTTAAAAGAGAACTACTAATTAGTAGCAAAAATGTTGAAAACTTCAGAACTTGAATAATGCATAGCACAATATAGAAAGAACACAAGTGTTAGATGGACATTGTTACTTTCTCCTGGACTAAAGATTCTTGTCATACTTTGTATGACATATGAAAGTATGCTTAAGAAAGCAAGCTGCATAACCTTAGTATGAATAGGAAATTTCAAGCCTTCATGTCATCACATCACTATAGGCTTTTCAGGTCATCGAATCATCAGGTCACCATGGGATTTTAAAATCCCGTTTCTCACTTAGTAACTGGGTTTTGACAACAGTGACTTACCTTCTCTCTTCCTTTGAGTTGTGTTATTTTTTTTTCTTACCTTTCCTCCCATGCCAGAACTTACTATTACATTATCAGCCTATAACGTGAGATCTGTTAAACCTGAATCTATTTGAATCAATAAAGGATCTTGTAAATTATACAGTATGAAATGTGAAAGTTTATAGAGTAGTGTCGTAGTTCAGCCCCGATCGGGACCAGACTACGCAGTCTCTCTCTCGCTCCCCCCACCCTCCGAGAGAATAGGGGGAGATGATATAAGAAAAACGGCTCAAGAATTGAGATAAGGACGGGGAGAAATCCTTAAAGTTACCGTCACGGGCAAAACAGACTCGACTTGGGGAAAACTATTCATTTATTTCTAAAATTAGCAGGAGAATGAGACAGGGAACAAGATAACCTCCCCCCACCCCTCCCTCTTCCCGGGCTTAACGTTATCTCTACTACCTTCCCCTCCCGAGCGGCACAGGGTGGGAAAAGGGAATGGGGGTCGCGGTCAGTTCATCACGCGTTGTTTTACGCCGCTGTATCATCGTCGGGGGAAGAACTCCTCACATTCCTCCCCTGCTCCAGCGTGGGGTCCCTCCCACGGGCCACAGTCCTTCGTGAAACTGCTCCGGCGTGGGTCATCTCTTCCACGGGGTGCAGTCCCTCTAGAACAGCTGTCCCAGCGGGCCCTCCACGGGCCACGGCCTCCTTCAGGCCTCCACCTGCTCCGGCGTGGGGTCCTCCACGGGCTGCAGGTGGATCTCTGCCCCTCCGTGGACCTCCATGGGCTGCAGGGAGACAATCCGCTCCACCATGGTCTTCACCACGAGTTGCAGAGGAATCTTGGCCAGGAGCCATGTTACTCCTCCCACTCCTTCTGAACTGACCTTGGCGTCTGCAGCCGTTCCTCACAACAGGCTGGCAGACGCCTCTCAGGATCCTTTTTACACCTTATTCACTTCTCATCTCCTCGCCACTTCTTGCAGCCAGGCCGGGCCGAGTTGGGCCCAGTCGGCTGCCCGGCGGGAGGCCAGAGGGTGAGGCCTGCAAGGCCCATGAGGCCTGCGCCTCCCCCTCTCTGCCCCCCGCTCAGCTGCTTCACATCTTGTCCTTTTTCTTCTCCTGTTTTCCCCTACTTAAATACGTTATCGCAGAGGCGTTATCACGGGACATTCTGCTACCAATTGGCTTGGCCTTGGCCAGCAGCGGGTCCGCCCTAGGCCTGGCCAAGTCCACTGAACAAAGGGGAGCGACTTCTAGCAGTTTCCTACAGAAGCTACCACCTTAGGCCCCCCCTCACTAACAAAACCAGAAACCAGTTTATAGAGTAGTCATGTGAAAATAATGTTTTATCCAATTAACATCTTCATTAAGTGACATTAAACACTTAACTTTGAGAAATGTAGCTATTGTAACAATGCACAAATGCAGCCCACTTCACCATTTTTCTCCTCCAGTGTGTGGATCCTCAGCAAAGTACAAGCAAAATGCTGCCAAATCGGAGCAGCAGCAACAATAGCTCCAGGAATATTCACAGAAGGAAGAGATCAGTCTTCTAAAGGGCACATGCAAAACAGGCTATGTACATTAACTCTGGAGACACAATTGAAAAAAAATGTTGTTGGAAGAGTGGAGAGATTTCTAACATTATTTTTGAAAATCTTAATCCCTTATGAATGGATTTTATCTGGAATACGTTACGCAAATATTTATACGACTCTATTAACAAAGTCTATCTTTAGCTGTATGTTTGTTTCTTCCCGTGAAGTATATCTTCTTGATTCTTTGGGACTTGTATTTTACAAATGTCAGATCACAGTTTCTGGTGTTTTATTGTCAGAAAAGTGTTCACCTTCTATGACACTATTCAAAAGTGCTTACTACTCAACTAGAACAGTGTTCATAATGAATTGGAGATGATGAATAGTTTGTACAGTCTAGTCTATATTTTTTTCTTGGTATTAGATTATTATTTAACATAGGGTACAATTAATTATTTCTAAGATACTGACATTCAAAGTTGTACTTAGTAACACCTAGAAAATGTACAAAACCATGCTTTCACAGTTAATGCAGGAGGTACTTTTAGTCACTCTTATGGTATATGAAATGGTACTGCATGTGTTTATGGTTTCCCTAGATACTTAGAAGACACTCAGTAATGCTAACATGTAAATATAAGATGGAAGATTTCTTAATATCCCATCAGTAAGTTTTGACAACCTTGGCATTTCCACATTGAGTTTGAGAGGACTTCCAGACTGGTAATTTCATTTTATGTCTGGGAATACTGCCTTTTGCTTTTTGCGTAACGATTTTATATACAGTCACATACAGTTTAAAATCAAGGCCCAGGACTGAACTGAAGGAGACCTATTATGAAATGCTACTAATAATCCCATTGAAGTCAATTGATCTTCATCACGGTTTTAAAATAAGTCCAGATTTCCCTCCTATGTTCTGTCCCAGATTCTGACATAGATCTTGTACATAACCTTGAGGAAGAAACTTGAAGTCAAACTTTCCATATTGGATATGTAGGTATGTGCCTATTGTGCTTATTTCTCTTGATTAAAATGGTTATAATTCCTGTTGCCTTAGAAGGTTGAAGACTTTGGGTGTTTAACATTCGTTGACATCAGACTGAACTGGGGCATCAGAAGTGGTCACTCCACTTCTGATGGACCACAAGAGATGGTTCATCTTCTCTCCAGGAAGTAGGAAATCCTGTAGCAAGGACAAAACCTGATGCAGGTTTATGTAGTCTGCTGTGAGATTGCATTTTCATCTGTGGTTTGGTTGTCCCTGACACAAGGGCAACAGTTATTTAGTGTGCGTGAGGAAGCAAGCAGCTTGGGTGATAACTGCTTCAGATGGCCTAACATTTTCATGATGCTGACTGTATGCTAACTGGAGTGGGTTGCCACTTTACTCAATAAAAAATTGTATTTTGTTTCTTCTGGGTCTTACTTTTCAGGATCCTGAGACCAGGTTTAGCAGTAGACACTCAGAAACATCAGATTAAAGTTCTTGTAGAATACCTATTGTCAGCAAGTTCAGGAAACCTTGAGGTTCAATAATAGTTTCACTCTACTTCCACAGTTTTAAATCTATTTCAGTTATCTGATTTTCATGTTGCTGCTAATGGATCCCACTAGCAGAGTTAAGAATTGTGTCCTAAAATACACTTAATTATTATTCTCCAAAGCTTTCTACTCTGGGAGGAGGCAGCAGAGAGCAAATTTTCTTGAAGAACAATGCCTGTTTTGTTGCACAGGTCAGACAATTATATTGGTTTAGGGAGTGTTGCTGATGCTCATTTTTTCTTTCTGAGACTCATTCATCTTCTAGGAGTCAACCTCTTTCTGAACTAGAGTCAACCCATTAGTGGTCATCATCAGAATGCTGCTGAGCTAGCTCAGGTCTGCTATCTTCTTGTTTTATGAACTATGATGAATGAAATGTACTTCATGACAGTAAGTTTAATGATTTAGGGCTGGAACTGCTTTGGAGGTTTCCAAGATAATTTCTTTTCAAGTTGACTTACTTACACTATTACAAACTATAGAAACTTAGAATTTATTTGGTGCCAAATCCTGCAGTCTTTATTCTACTTTCAAGAAAAATACTGAAATACCACACTTTTTCTTACTTCTCACATTGCATGGAAACTACCATTATTTGGAATATAATAATTTGTATTAGAACGGAGTCTAAGAAGGAAACAGTTTAGAAATCTTGTAGTTTAGATAATCAATGAAAATCAAAGGTGTTATCCTGCAAATCATAACTTCTAGTGCTAAACTTGATATAGCAAGACTTTCTTTCAAAGGAAAGTTGAAATCCTGCAGAGAAGATAAATATTATTCCAGCATAGAAATAGGTTTGATTAGATTTTGCATTATTCATTAATGATGTTTTTTCCTCCATTTTGAGAAATTTCTTATCCTGCCTTACTGTTCAGAATAACAACAAATTTTAAATGTCACATGTAGCTGATTTTTTTTTTTTTTAATCAAACAAACAGAGGGCTGGGTGGGAAACAGTAAAATTAACCTTAAAAGATGTACAGTGTGTTTTCTGGTATTTTTTTGCATCTAACATGCAGTCAGTCCGCAGCCTGACATAGGAGCAAGATGCTTTTTGTTTTTCTGCCACCTCACTAAAAGCTGAATTTTGAGAAGTTTGCCTCGTTAGGCCTGTGAGAACCAGTTTTCAGTACCCAAAGTGTAAGTATTCATCTCCTGAATTTCCTGACTTTGTAAGTCTAAGGAATGTGCCTAATTTAGCATTGTAAGATACTTAAGAGGGATACTTAAGAGGGAAGATACAGCTTAACTTTAAAGGAATTCTGAAGGAAGTCTACTTTTTTTTTTTTTTTTTTTTGTGAATTAGCAGGAATTTGTAATCTTCTCTGAGGAACCAAAGGCAGATGGAAGTTTATAATGTAGGTAACCAATGCAATAATTTAAATGAAGGGAGAGAATGAATTACGTTAAAAGCAACTAAAAAATTATTTTAAAAAATTAGTCTACCGAATTAGCTAGTAGTTGAAGTTTTTGAAGCATTTGTTCATATTCCGTGTTTCCAATGACTTGCTAGATCTTCAGACAGTTTTATAAACTTCAGGTTTGGCCCAACTCAACTTTGCTCCCATTAAACACTTAATGAGTTAGTGTCAAAGTCTTTTAAGTGCAGAGAGGAAATGACTTGGGGGGAATATATATTAATAAATTTAACCTTGTTTAACAATAAAAATCAGCAGTTGTAGAGTTTGACTATATTAAATAACACCAAATGTAACTAAGTTAACTTACACAAGTGGACGGAGAAGATAATTGCTGTTGTTTTAATGACTTATTCATAAAGCACATAGTCATGCCCGAAGCTGCAGGTCAAAAATACAGTCAGGGGTAAAACTTGTAAATCTATAGGGTTTTGGTCACGTCAACCTGATGTACTTTAATGAGATTTGGACAGTGACAACACAACAGACATCCCGCAGACAGTGGTAAGAGATGGACTACATAGAGAAATTCCAAAATCCCTTGCAACATGGCTGCTTCTTGTATTCTAGATGAAAGTTGAATAGTATAACTAAAATAGCTCAGTGAGTATCATGAAGAACGTTTCACACACCGATGAGCTTCATATATTGCAAAGGCTGTTGGAAGGTACAAGACAGGATAAAATGTATCACAAAGAAGGAAATACGATCAAAATAGAAGTGACAGGTTCATTTTTGTGAGGCATCCTCTGTGCCTACTGCAGACAATATTTTGAGTTATTCTGTGCATTTAAAATTATAAAATACTTTTCACTACTCTTTTCTATTCAGCAAAGGTCTCAAAAAAATGCTCTGTGTACCCACCTGGGAGGCTATTCTTACTGTCCTGGCAAGTTCCAAGTATAGCTGCTTTATTCCAAAAGAAGGGGGAAAAAAGTGTAGGCGCAAATACAGCAAAAAATTCTTGAAGATATGTCTCATAACAATATAGATTGACAGTGAGAAAGGAAAATGATGCAAAAGAATTCCCCAGTCTGTTAGAAATCTTCCTAAGCAACTTGTTCTATTTGAATACAGCTAGTGAATGAAGTCTGTGTAAAGATAAGTCTACTGTAACAACAGGAGAAGTAAATTGTAGAAATCTATGGCTTTGCTCTAAGGAGAATGTGTCACCAGCCCCATGACATTTAAATTAAATACAGAGGCTGCCAGTTTAAATGTCCCAGTTGATCTCAACTACTGATATAAAGCAAAGAGACAGAACAGGTCTCAGAGATACTGAGGAGTCAAACATTGAAAGGTTTTATGGGCAAAATACAGTATCTTGAACTGTACTTGGAAAAAAAATGGGAAGACACAGAAAATGTTGCAGAACTGGTGCAACAGTTCTTTGCATGTAAAACACTGCTAGTAGCAGAGCAAGTGTATGTTTTTGTAAATTTACTTTCTGCATGGTTTTCAGATCCAGATTTAACTTCAGCTGCATACATCTATAAGTGGTCCTCAAGTGACTCTGGTAGCATTTTGTAAATGAAAAAACCCCAACACATACTTGCCTCAAGACCACATGCATTCTGACAAAAGCTGATTCAAACACTGAAGGTACTTCAAGTAATAAGACAAATTGAGAAGAATTGCTTTAATACACATCTGAAAATTTGCTTTCTTATTGCTATGTAATTAGATATATGACTGTTTGTTGCTTCTAGGAGAAGACTCAGGTATATTTATTATATCCGTATAAATCTCATGTCTGTTGCATTTGTACTACTTCAGACACATTCTCATATTGTAATGAGTGACTAGATGCACAGAAAACTCTTATGTGCAAGTATTTAGATAAGGGTGTACCCATTCACACCTCTAAAAATCCATGACAAATGTCACACATGCAACAAAGAAGTTTAAATCTCATTTTAAAAAATCAAACAAGGAGAAGGCAAATACATAACTCATCCTTCAGGACTTTGTATATCCTAAATATTATTATAACTTATTGCTGATTTGCTGCAAAAAAAAAATTTCTTCTTTTAAAGTATTAAAAAAGCCACTTTACTGTTAAGCATATTTTCATCTGTTATAAAAAATTATCTGTTTTTCTGCAGCCACATTTTTAGACAACATCTAAATTTTAGGAAAAAAAAAAACCACTAGCTATTCTTTAGGTGGTCAAATGCTGGTATCAACTACTGCACTAGAAAGAGGTGTTGGAGTTTCTGATAATCCCTCAAGTACTTTATTTAAAAATTGCAACTTTTTTTTGGCTCTAGCCCTTGTTTATATGCTAATAAGTGCTCTTTTTTTTTCCATATGTTCAGCATTCTTCATTAGTGTGCTTAATACAGCTGCTTATGAATGAATATCTTCATTTTTCAAATGAGACATCTAAAGAACTGAAAATTCTCTTATCAAGTCTCACATCTTATTAGCAGGAAAAGTAAAACAAAAATTTCTGCAGATATATTACTTTCTGTTCCCCTAGTGCAACTCAAAAGCAATCTTTCTTTCTCTTTTGCAAATACACTGGCAAATAGTAAATGATAACGGAAATGAAATGACAGATCTCTTCAAATCTCCATACCCTGAGTATCCACTTTAGAAGAAATTCAAGATTAACCATTTTTTTAGTGTGCATTTACATTTCCTAATCTGTTAATTGGCAAGTCCTTGTTGTTGACTATCATTTTACTTAGGTGACTAGAGGTCATTGAAATGTTTATTTCCTCAAAAAAATAATGTTGTCTCCATAGAGTAATTCATATTAATTTGTGGTCATATGGCCTTTCAATCCATTAATTAAATTAATGTGACTTCACTGCTTTCACCCATGCACCCTTAATTAAAAACTCTGAGAGGGAGAAGAGCACAAAGAAATAACATATGGCATTACCAGTGTTGTGCCCAAGAGAACTATTTAATAACAGCTCAAGCTAATTTATTATTAATAAAACCTAGTCACTCTCTGAAAATGCACATGATAATGTGGACAATCTGTGAATATTCTAAGTTACAAAATTTGTTCACTATTCTCTGCATCATCCTTGATGACTAATGATTCATACCTCTCAGTAGCAGTAAGGTGGAATATTCAGAGGCCACAACTACACATCTGAATTTGATCTTATCAGAACACATTTTGATCAGAAGTCAGGATATGTAGCTGCTCATCATTACTGTTGATGAGTTTTGGGCAGCTAAAACTGTGCAGGATGAATTAAGCATGTATTCTTGACAGATCTGCCTCGAGTCTATTGAAGAAAATATTTACTCAACTTGTGATATACTTTGTTTCTTCCTGGATTATTTTCTGAGGCTGTTGGTGTAGCCTAAATAAAATACTAAATCTTAGAGACTAAAGGAAAGAGGCAAAACTGAAAACCAGACACTTCCCTCTGTCTCACAAACAACAGGCAAGTGAAGGTATCTGGAATAAAGCAAATGGTGCCTGGAGATTCTGGGAAAGTGAAATGAATTACTTTTCTTAATTTAATGGCTTATTCCCTTCCAATTTCCTGAATCTTAAGAGAAATGAGGGTTCTGCACAAGCACTACTCTAGTCTGTAATATGCACGTGCCACCATCTTGTATAACTTCTTCTGGGCATCTACCAGGAGGCTGGCATTGAAGTCCTGCCCGAGGTACCCTTCAAGGCGCCTGGTGCACAGCAGCTGGGAGAAGTCAGCAGTGGCACAGCCCTGAAGGTACTTAGATAGCAAAAAGAATAGGGACAGAAAAAGAACAGCTAGAAATGGCAATTCTTTTATCTACAAACATCTAAATTATCTGAGCTTACCAGTGGTTCCCTGCATGCAATTGCAGCTAAAGCAATGTTCAAATTCCATTCACAAGAAGACCTCGTAATTCTTGCTATCTCAAAGCTGTGTAATAGAGCTTTAAGTCCTTCCTTTCAAGGACAGCACAATCAATCATTTCTCAGTTGTCCTCATTCACACAGAATCATCTGACTCCCTCTTGGTAGGATTTCCCAGGTTTCCCCTTTAGGAACTAAATTAATGCTCTGCAGATGGATTTTAGTGGCTGAATTCCAAGTTCTTTGTGTTCATTGGCAATCCATTATATCAGTATATACCCAGAATAACTTCATACAACTCCATGACTAGCTTCCATTGAATGCTTTAAATACTCAGTGCTGTAATACGTTTCTTATAACAAGAAAAACGTGCAAGTTGTTCATACAAAATAAATATATTAATGCATGGAACTGAGAAGACTTATTTTAATTAAATTAATCTCTATATGAAGGCAAATAATAACAGGTATAATAATTAATAATCGATGCAACTGTCTCTGTGGTGGATAGATTGCAGGAAGTTTTTAAAGTTTTTTTCCTCAGGTTTATATTTTGAAAATTTTCTATATTACTAACAAAAAAGTTAACATTAATGACTATTTTTAGACACAAAGAATAGAACACTTCTTCCTACTTTCAATTCCTCCACCAGTTTTCTAGTAGTAGGAAATATTTAAATCTTCCTTACAATTTTTCATCTTTTGGAATAATAAATTTTAATAAAAATGGTGATAAAGCATGGTTCTGTTTTTTTTTTTTTTTCACAACCATTGTAGGATTTTTTCTCCATACCATGTTTACTTTCTCTTGTAAAAGTTTAATGTATTTTCGATGAGGAGGTTTCTTTAAGATAATCTGTGTCATTACTTAATCCCAGTTGTTTTAAAATAAAAATGAAAGCATAATTTATTTCATTAGATTATTCCAAGATGATCTTCCTCTTTCCCAATGCTTTGTTTGTCTTTCTGGCCTTTCAAACTCTGTTCTTTTGCCACCTAGAGAAATTAGCTTTGTTTAGCTTTAGTTCTCTGACATAACCACAAATAAGGATGGAAGAGCATCAGCTCCTGCAAAGGAGAGTCAGAAATGCACAAACAAATACAGGAGAGAAGAAGTAATTGCAGCAGTAGCACTTTAAATCCTCTTAAACTGTTGTAGAATTGTTTTCAGTTGTTTCAAATACCTGTACTATACATATTTTATACCGACTTTTAATTGGCATCTGGAGAAGCTACACACATTAAGTCATTTTATTTCTTTGCTCTACATTCATTGGTTTCAAACTCTTAACCAAGTCCTGGTTCTTCTTGAAACTTCATTTTGTTCCTTTTAAGCAATTATTGCTTCTATTATAAACGTTCACAACAACTAGGGAATTTCCTCTGTAGATACTTACTAATATGTATCCAACCCTTGCCTAATTTGCATGTCATTCAAAACAGGTCACCTCATCACTTGTGGGTTTAGGATGAATTCCTTGAATTATGTTAAGAAAGCAAAAGAGAGAATGAGATCATTAATTGAATTTGCTCTCCATTCTTTTAGATCCAGGAAGAGGATCAAATTATGCCTACAATACTGCTAATTTTTTTTTTTATCTGATCAGCTTCCTGGCACAAAGGATTTTAGTTAAATTGACCTATAATATTTTGGTGTGGATTTTTTTTTCTATCTCCTCTTTTCAAACATCCGTTTTGAAATAATATTTATTACTTAACAGAAAACAAAATTACTGAGAGTCCAGAAACAAAACTTTGAATAAAATGACACCATCTGCTTTAGAGACATAGGACAGTTGTTTTAGGAAAGAACTCATGCTGCACTGTGAAAATCCAGAATAATCTTTCTGACAAATACACATGGTAAATGTTCACGCTATGCAATATACGGGTAAGACAGCAGCCATTTCCAGCAAACACCTTGAGCAAATCAATTGGACAGTACCAGAATTACCTCCTGTTTTACCATGGAAGCAAGCCAGGATCCTGCTACTTGGCTGCCTCCCTTTCCTCCCTCGTAAAACACGCACACACACCCAACAGCTTGTTGTCACCCAGACTTCCACTAACATAATATGTTCCAGTAAACTGTTCCAGTTCCAAGTAAACTGGAAGATTCCACCCAAATTCTAGTATCTTGAAATGCTATCTCTTCTTATTTGGCTGGAGATAAGTTTGGTTTCATGTACTATATAGTTTTGGGGGTTTTTTTTTAAAAAAAAAAAAGAAGGCAGAGAAAGACACTTCGTTTCACTAGCAAAGAGACAAAATACAGTGAGCCATATGGAATATAAAGACAAGGGGATTAAATAACATTTTTTTTCCCTTTTCTACTGTTAGTTATCTGAGCTATGAAAAATGTTTTTTTTCTGTTGTCTGTGTGACAGTAGGAAAAAGCATTTCAAGCTGGCTTTCAGCACCTGCTTCAATGCAGCCATTCAAGTTACACAATACCTGTACTGCACTGGCCTGACTAGCTCAGATCACTAAAGACAGGTCTCTAAGATGCTTTATCAGTTATTGAAGAGGTATATATGTCTGAGGAGGAGAAGAAGCAAAGAGTAGTAATGTTTAGCGCTAATCCCACAGGTGGGAAAACTCATGCTCCAGGTCTTTTTCATCTTAAGCAAGTTCAAGAACTCTGGTATGAACAAGTCTAGGCCAAGATGAAAACTCACTAAAGCTGAAAGACTGGACAAAAATGAATGCCATGTGCACAAATCCAGGGATATAATAAGTAAATGCAGATTTGCTTCTATGCCTCAGTTTAAAAGAAAAAAAAAATCTTTTCTGGTCTATGTTCCAAAACCTCTTTGTTTTATGTGGTAACAAATATTAAACACATAAACAGTACTTACAACATGGAAAAGCATGTAAAGAATAGAAATATATTGCAAGTACAGATCAAAAGCCTAATGATGTAAAAAAAAAATTTTTTTTCTGCTGTTTGGTTTCCAAGATTTTGAGCAAGACCCCCCCAAAAGGATTCAGATTCTGTGAATATATCATCTCAGATAGTGTATGATTCCCAGTGTTAAGATTGCAAGATACTGCAATACAGATGGATAAATTGATAATTTGTTTATATTCTAAATATATAAATGCATGATTTTATGCTTTTTTTTCCCCCCAGTGTTGGCCTTCGACTGAGACATTTACGTAGTCATTCACTTGAGCTTTTGTAAGTAGCTATTCAGTTTTCAATATATTTAGGTGTTAATTTAGTATTTAAAAGGTAATTATGATATTCCTAATCCCAGGTGCATTATTTCCTCTTAGTTGAGGATCATAAAAAGGGGAGAGTGGGGGACAGCAGAATTTTATTTTTTTAATTAAAAACTTAGCAGGTCACCTTTTAATAGATTTATCTATGCACAGGGATTTATATATATTCAGTAAAGACATAAAAGTAGAGATAGCAATTAAGAGTTGTCCTATGGGATATTATTATATGCAGACTTTCTTCCCCATCTGTAAAAAGATAAGTGTTTCTTATCAGATGTCAAACACCCTAAGCACCACTGTCAATAGGTGTTAAAAGAGTAATCAGTTTGTAAGGCATGCACAGCTCCATGCAAGACTGGATCCTAGGTACAATTAAAAAACCTTCTTCGATTTCAAAATATACTTGACATCATACAAAGAAATCAAAGATGAAAATAATTTTACTGTTCCTCTACATGTGGGCAAAAGACAGAAATGCTGGCACTGCCATGAAACTTCAGCCCTGGAACATCCCTATCCAGGGAGTTGGGTAGAAGGGAAGAACTGACCAAAAATGTATTTGGTCAAGCTAGCCCAGGATAAGTGATTCAGCAAGAGAAAATGCTCAAAACACCAAATCCTTTTGTTTCTTAAAATACAGCTGTCTGACTGTAAAGTGTTAAATAAGGTGTCTAGGATAGAAGATGGGAATCACATATCATGTTAGAACAGATGACCATCTTTTAAATTAAGGCTAGATGAAGTAAAATTTGCCTTAGAACAAACCTCTACTTTTATTTTACCTTTAGCTTTTTAAATCAGTCCTCTAATTTGCCCTTTGTAAGCATTCTGCATGCTTCACCAGAGAGGGAAAGATGACTAGTGACTTTTGGAACAATGCTGATTTCAAGAAGCATAAGTGAAGATATCCAGTAAAGCATTAGTGTAATGCCTGTGCTCTTAGGCTGCGAATTACTCTGACCTTTATGAAAATTACCATGGCCAAGCCTTCAGCCTTATAATTACAGGAGCAGTTGAAGAATTAGCCCTTATGACAAAACTCTTAATTCCTTTAATTACTAGTCTTCAAAATCAATAATGTTCTTTAGACTTGAGAAGGAAAAGAGAAAACAAAACCTGAAATGTAAGTTTATTATTGAAATGCTAATTACCTCAAAAAGGTGACGATCACAGGAATTAAAATGTATTCACAATATTTTTTCCTTAATTTCCTTATTTTAGAACTCAGCCTCACTATCAATTCAGGAATATTTAAATGCTTGTTTTGAGTGATTTCTATCTCTAGAACAGTATGTTTGATGTGTTGGTTGCCTCAGTATCTTTCTTTAATGTCCCTTACACAAACGACAACCTTCTTTGACTTTTTTTTTTTTTTATTAGAACCAGGATACTTGTATTCAGAAAGGCACCTGAAGTAATTCTGAACAGTAAATAGTTGTACAGGAAGTTAATAAAGAACTGTGAAGTGGAGCACAGATATAATAAAAGATTATGTCACAGTAGATAAAAGGTATAGTGGTGCTTTTCTCTCTGGGATTTTGAAAAGGACTTGAGTTCGATGACAGTGTTAGGTACTTTAATCCTCATTCTCTATTTGCTATAAATAAATCAGGAACAAATTTACCAAGTCAACTGACAAACAATATTCATTACTTTAGACTACATTAACTCTCAAACTTCTACAGGAATAGGAGTGATTCACCTAGATAAGTCATGTCCAACTGAGGCCATTTCTAAGAGCTTTAGAGCAACATAAAAGAGAAACACGTGCTTGCAGGTGGAATATTTTTTGTTTATTCCTGTATTACACAGAAAATAAAGAACAAAGGGCCTTTTCTTTACTCAATATTTTCTTTTTTCAAAATGAAATCTTTTGTACTTTAACTACAAAGGGTTTTATTATTCATATCTTATCAGATTCAACATCACTTTCAGTACTTAGCTAAGGGAACAATGCTTGGAGCCTGGAGTTGTACTCTTGTGGTCACTGAAACAGATCCTTATGTCTAGGGCATAATTTTGAGTATCCTCTTGTATTTCCCTGTAGAGATATTAATATGATAATGTCAGTGTCTGGTATGTAAAATAAAGTGAAATGGGTCCATGTGACAATGGTTAACATACATATTTGGTTTGAATCTTCAAGAGCCTCTGCACCAATGTGATTTGAAGTGATGGATTCTGCAGGTTCTTATTGTGCAAAACCATGCCACAGTACCTGCAAGGGATGGCAGGCAGGTTGGCTTAACCCTTCCTTTTAAGACCAATGAGAGCAGAACATTTGCCCAGTATTTCTGAACACCAATGACCTGGCCTGAGTAGCAGCTGCAACTTTCATCAGTGGTCAAGTACCTAAATGTTCTGAATAACAGACTGCTGAGCATATGCAATCAGTGCAATGCATCCAGAACACATAAAGCATACTGTATATGTTCTGGCCATCTGTGCAGCTCATGGGCAACTGCTCAAGTGCATCCCAATGTGTCAGGCTAACTCTCTGTGCCTTGTACATCACATACTCCCAGCTTTCTTGAAAGCAACGTTTGCAAAAATAGAAGAGATGCATCTCTTATTATTTGATGTACTTACACCCGTGTTAAAACCTCTTCTCCTTAGTTAAATTGGACATTACCAGCTATTGTTTTACCGCCATGAGAAAGGGTCATACAGCACAGACTGTTATATAACCTAAAATGTACCTTCTGTGTAGTTCACGTCTACCAATTTTTTCTGCTTTCCCTAAGTTAAACAGTCCAAATAATGTAAGTATTTCCTCCCTTGAAATCCTTTGCATCTTTCTAAATATTTCTACAGATTCTTTTTGGAAGCATGCACTTCAGAGAGCTGCAGGAAGGTGGATTGACATAGACTGAGATCTTGCTTTTCAGAATAAGCTACTGAGAACATTTGTCTTGTTCTCAGCAGTGTCATTTGGACCCAGACTCTGATTGCTAGGACAACTATTTCAGTGGAAAGGTTGTGAACAGCCTGAAAATAAGAAGACAATACATCATTAATGTATCTTGAGGGTTGCGTTAGTTTCTGGATCTATTCAGAATGAGGCCTTTGGGTGTGATAGGAGATGATTTGTGTAACAGTTCATCTTCTTCCCTCAGGAAGATCCCCTGCTAGACTCACATCCAGAGCAGTGCTATAAATGTGGTGTATTGCATACTGCTACCACAAAGCATGGGAGGGACAGTAAATACTCTCTTGAGAGCAAGATGTGTACACCCATCCACCATGTGCATTGCAATCAGTGATAAGAGGCTGGTCACATATATTCAATTGATGAAAGCTAATTTATTAAAAGATACATGAAAATAAGTTCTTTAAACTAGTACACCATACATAAAGGAAGACTTATTTCTCACCTCATATCTCTTCATTCTTTTGTGACTGAATTTTTTGCTTTGTTTCAACTATGGCCCTTGCTGGTCAACATAGTTTTATAAAATAAGAAGGCTTTTTCTACAAATCCTGTATAAGAAATTATTGTAGTTTGCAAAACAAAATTACCTTTTATAATTTCATGCTGCTTGCTTACCAAAACTTTACTATCTTGGAGCTGTTTGTGATTCTCATCCCAGAGCATTGTTTCTAGTATTGCTGGAGTGGAAGACATATGTGTTGGACTCCGCCCACTATGTTCACTTCTTTCTCTTTTTAAAAAGAAAAAGGGAAAAGAAGAATACCTAGGTTTGCATTTAGCTTGCTGCTACTGCTCCTCATTATCCATGACTCCTCAGAAATAGAATCATAGTATCATGGAACAGCCCACGTTGCAAGGGACCTTGAAAGGTCATCTGGTTAAACCTTTCATGGAAAGCAGGGGCCTAGATGAGATCATTTATAATCTTGTCCAGTTGTGTCTTGAAAAATCTCCAGTTATGGGGATTTCACCACATTGCTGGGGAAGTTGTTCTGGTGATTGATTGTTATTGCTCTAAAAAATTTCCATATTGCATCAAGATGAAACCGCTCCCAGTGTAACTTTTACCTGTTGCCCCTTGTCCTCTCTATATGGCTTCTTGAGAAGAGAAAGCCTCAGTCCTCTTTGTAGCTACACTTTAAGTACTGCAAAACTGTGATAAGAACCTCCCAAGCCTTCTCTTCTGTAGGGTAAAGAGACATAACGGATGTCTTCATTTAGTAAGTATACCAAATATACAGTTGTTGGACTTCTGACTATAGCTAACTTGCAGAGAGTAGGACACCATTTGTCCTTCACACCTTTGAAAATCTCTTCTATCTATTAAACAGATCCATTAATGTCTTGGGAAGTGCAGCATCTCAGCTGGCTGATTTGCACATGTTCAACCTTACCGTTACAGAGTGGTTTTTTTTCCTTGCTAATTATTCATAGTCTTTTCTGAAGAGAATTTTCAAATGAAAATAACATGTCAGCTATTTTAAAATTACCATTTGTTTCATTGCTTGCACTATTTTATCCTTTTAATAGATCTACTTTCTCCCCAGTAATTCATTTGCCACTGATGTATTTGTATAAGACTGTCTCTTTTACATTGACCTCTATGGTTAGCCTCAACACATTCTGATTTTTTTGCTGCCTTTATCTTATCCTCAACACCAGTAATATGCATAATATTACCTGGAAATCCAGAAAGCATTATTACCATTACAAGTCAATGAATGCTTTCACCTTAGATAATAGTTTTTGCTGGGGAGTAAATTCAAAGATAAGAGTGTTAAGAATGCATAAATGATTTTGCTTGAAGCCTCAGCAGGTACTGAGTCACAACCCATTAATCTTTTCATATACTCTTCAGCATGAACAATTAATATCCCACGATAATGAGTCTATAAAAATAAGTCTACTGATGTTGAATATTAACCCTTAAAACAAGAAGGCAAACAAAACTTTAGAAGGTGTTCAGTGAATCTTAAGTATTGCTAGCCAGAACTAAAATCAGTTCAATACATATACACAGAATCTAACCATTAATAGGAGATAATGCATTTTCAACTATCAATACTGTCCCACAAGATCTAAATTACAAATGTGAGCATAATTCATGCTGGTGATAAACTAGATTTATATTGATGTTATTTCATTGACAGCAGCAAGGATGCATCTAAACCTAAAATAATGCAGTATTACGTTGTTCATTTCACTATCAATGTATGTAGCTATCTATATAGCCACTGGTTCAGTCACAGAAAACAGAACAATGGAAGAATCATAACTAGAAAGATGACTTAATATTACAAAGCATAATGACTGCACTGTAAAATCTCATGACAGCCATTGCTGCACTCTTTATAACATCTAAGTCCAGTGTTGGTCAACAGACTCTGCTCTATAAAATACTGTTGGATAATTTGGGGTAGGCACTGTTGAAAAAATAAAGTTGTATACTGTGAAGTGTTTGTGAATTTACAAACCTTTGTGAACACTTTATTTAATTATGTCTATTAAAACAATCAGCCTTTGTCACTATTTCAAATTGGAACATAAATCCATCTACAGGATGCAGCAGCGGAGACATCAGAAAGTATGCTCTGAGAGTAAAGGTTTCTATATACCCTTATAGTCCTGCAATAGATTAAACTTTTGGAAAACAGAAAATTGGGTCTTGTCTAATCTAATTTTGTCTCTTAATTGAACTTGCAATAAATAGATACAGTATTGACATGAACAAGGAGTTCCAATTGCTTGGAGGCTGATTTGTTTCAATTTGGAGTTCATGGTTATTTCAACAACTGTAAGAAGCTCGGTAGTGATAGCATGCAGTGTTCAAAGGCAGCTGGAGATCCTTGAAGAAAAGCTCCATCCCTTTTCCATATGAAAAAGAGTCAATCACCTAAATTTATTTCTTAATGTTCATTACTTTTTCAATTATAGTAGAAAAGGTTATAACAAATAAAATGAGGACTAAACACTAATAAAGTCAAACAGTGCTTTTGTTAAGATAAATTTATACTTCAGGTCTTTTATCTTCTATGTAAGTTCTCACTGTGCAGGAAAATGGAAGCTGAGCTCCAGTTCAATGAGTTTTCTTCCATTATGTCTGGATTGTCATTAAACTCGTATTAAAAGATTCAATATAGCATCATAAAGCTTTAGATCAGGTCTACATTAAGGAGTGAAAGACTGATTTTTTTTTTTCTCTCATATAGTTTCCTGAAGTTTTCTGTCTCCTATGATTTGGAAATATGTGTAGCCTTGGACTATGCACTTGTCCTCCTACCTGCCCGTGAATGGCCCATCTTCTGTGTCAGCTGTATGAAAGCCACACTGCAGGAGCTATCGCTATTGCAGCAGTATGCAAATCGATCTTATATTTGAACAGAGATGAACTCTCCTAGAAGAGCAGGAAAGGAAAAAAAGTTCATCTTACCTATTATAGGGATAGGGAAAGGGAAGAAGAATCAAATACAGCACAGATATTACTCATCCTACTCTTGCCTTCTCAAAAAACTGAGACTGTGTTAAGACTTTCTGCAGAAAGGAAAAAAGAAGTCTTTCATTAATTTCACAGGAATGCACTTAAACTCTAGTTGAGAATCAAATTTAACTCAGACATCTACAGCTTACATATCTGAGTCAAATCGTCTAGGCTTAAAGACGCCTTTATCTCAACATAGAGAAAAGTGCCTCCCAAGAGGATTCATCTTCAGAAGTATTCATGACATAAGTTAGATGCCTTAGATGCTTTGGAATTGCCCTTTCCACTGGCTGTAGAAGCTTAGAGTGACTAATCCAGACATCTAAAGTTAGGTGAAATGATTTTCACCATAAATCAGCAACTTCTAAAATTATGTAAAATTTTATTCTTCAAAGCAAAATGTACTTACAGAAAAAATGTAGCAAGAGATAGTGTAAAAATGTGTGATTTGCTAGGTTTCCTTTTCCTAACAATAAAGCTCTTGTTTTAATAGTCTGGGAGCATATGACTTTAATCAAAGATCATATTAAGTAAGGACAGATGAGTAATTCCCAAAACATATTCAGCAAATGTCACCATTTTGCTACATGAATCATCTGTTATTTTTAAAGATATAAATAATCAGAAATTATTATCCAAAGAATTTAGAATATAAGTCTTGCTCTGCCATTTGTGGGAATTTCAGCAAGTTATTTTGGATAGATTAGATAGGTCTCATGGAATATTTCTGTTCTCTGATGGTATGAATATAAACCCTGAGATCTGATGTGTTAACATATCTGAATGTGAATTGGACACTCACTTCCTGTTTGATTTTTAGGAAATAGCTTATTGGCAGAAACATGTCTGAAAACATTTGCTAAAAAAGAGATATAAAATTCAGAGCATTCCTGCTTTTGAATTAGCTTCAGTGGGCCGAGCTGAAGCTATTTTTCCTTACATATCTGACAAAAAAAAAAAGTAGCAAAAGCAGAAATAAGCTATGGACCAGAATAGATGTAGTGCCATGGGAGGAAACACAGCTTGACTGGTAGGTGCTGCAGAGCAAATACTGTCTGACCACTGCTCTTATTCTCCCTTTTCGCCTCTGTACCTTTTGAATTCTCCGCTGCGTGCAACTCAGCTGCTGCCCAGCCAGTAGTTGCAGCATTCCTCTGGGACACTCAAACATCCAGTCTCCTCTTCCTGAATCAATGCTTTCACCACAGCAGTTTGACATGAGGAGAGGTTTTCACTTCTGTCTCCATCAGATAACCTGAAGCCTTGTCTTCAACTCTGTGGGTCCCAGGTGGATGGCAGCAGGTGTCATGAGGACCCCAGCCCAGCCCCCAGTCAGACGCCCCCATTCTTACTTTTTTGCTGTTGGTAAACTCGTGGTGGCTATACACAAGTGAACCACTTTTTAGAGGTGCCTATTTCTCTACATTAGTAATATCACAGTAACAGCTTTGAACCCCTGTGCTCTGCTAGATCCTGCTATTTATGGGGGCTACGATGCTTAATGAGTCACTTCAGCAATCTGATTACAGCCGTATGATTGTGTTGACAGTTTCAGGGTTCATTTTTTTTTTTCAGTCCCACAACTGAATATCTTGCTGAGAAATCACATCCTAAGAAAATTTTCAATAAAAAAAAGATGAGAGGTGGACATAAACCGGCAAGACAAAGAGAAGAGAGATAAAATAACAAGAATTTGGATGCCTATCAGCAATCTTCTCTATGCCCAGCATTTTCTTTCCCTCAGACACAGAAAGCCAAACCATCTCATCAGTGGCAGCCAATCAACATTAATTTCAATTGAATGTTTTGTGTACAGGGGAGGTGAGACTTTGAGCCATATACTTTTATTTTCTTATAACTTTTTATGACTAAAAAATCTTAATTCATTTGAAAGCTAAATTATATTTTGAGATTAAAAAAATAACATACAAAAGTAAGTAGGACTGTAACTAATTAGCTTTATAAACGATGTGTTTAATTTTTTTAAGTTTATTAAGCACAGAAATCAACTGGAAACAGTAAATTTATTTTTAAAACTGTTTTATACTCATTTAGCTTCTGCTTATAAATCTATGTTTTAGCTGTATTTTCCACAATATTTTTTGCAAGATTTCTTTCATCTTCAGGTAGAATTAAAAGCAATATTAGGGTTAATTAATGACTGTATATATAGCACAAATCTAATGAAATAACAAAAGCAGTGAATATAAAAATCCTTCAAGGCATATAAGCAAAAAACTTTTCTATATGAAATCATATATTTCAGAAATATTTCGCTTGTCAATTGAACAGAGTTGCTTTTAAATGCTATATTTACCAGTATTAAAATATCTTCATTGTTCTCTAATTTTAAACTCTCTTATGAGCTGTAACTCAAAACAAGAATACACAAATAAAGATCAGGATATGCCAAAGATCACTTAGTAGAACTTGACTCCACCTTCGAAAATAAACTGAAATAAAACATATCATTAGCAAACATGCCTGTTTCACCATTTCTATATTTTCACCAGCCATTCAACTAGTAGCTGTGTTGAAATAAGCAGATTTTTTTTTTTAAGGGAGCCTCACTTTTAGGGAAATGAACACCAAGATGAATAAATTAAACTTTTTGTCGTACATACTGACTCATGTCAAGACACAGCATACTGATAACTTATAACTCCATTTATGTTACTCTGAAAAATCCTTTGCCAGCAAAAAGGAAAACCTGTTTTATGGTTGGTTTGTTGTGTTGTTTTTTTTTTCCCTTGTGATTTATCACAGAATTGTTCTAGGTCTTTCTGTCAGTCACTTCACTTTGTTTTCTCGTGCAAAATACAGGTGTTATCCATAGGCAGGAAGTTTTACATAGATGTTAAAAGCGCACAGTAGTAACAGACATCATAATCCTCAGCAACGCGCTGTGCATGCTACTTCATCGTTGACAATGCTCTGTGGAGCAGAGATAGTTACCGAACTTCTAAAAGCAAGCAAAGGCACAAGAAGAAAGCAAATTAACAGGCCTGTCTGCTGCTGTACGGAGCATTTGTGATAGCTGCAGAGAAACCTGGCTCCACACTCAGGTTAGTTGGCTGGACAAGGGAGGGAGAAAGTGTGTTGCTCTGCCAGAATGAGATAGCCCCAGGGAAAACAGAGACAGAAATACAGAAAAGCCTGACAGAAAGCTCAGTCACCTCAATAAACATGGTCTGCAAAATGGCTATGATTAGTGGAGATCACGAGAAGAGAGCTGCAAAATGGTTAAGAGGTGGAAAGAAATGTCAGTCATACTCGCCCAGCTGGTTACATCAGTACTGAGACCTTCCTCTCATCATCTTACTTGGGATCCCTCAGATTTCTACAAGGCTGCAAGCTGTCCTCCCAAACACTACTTGCTTTCTCAGGTAATGGCATAGCATTCCTAGCAACCTCTCCATACTTCCTGGCCTTCTTAAGTGTGGGATCAAGTCAAAGGTGCTGTTTTCCCTGTGCTGGTTTGCCTATTAGTCTATTCACATAGGTCTGCCTCCAACTCTGAATGGCATCAAACTACCAGTATTTTTAACTCAGCTGGATCTCCACAGCAGCAAATTCCAACCTTTTCAATCAGCTGGTGCTGCTCTTAGTGATACTGTCCCTGACTTATAAACGTGAACAGATTAATCCTGGGATGGGCAGGAAACCTGTCTCTGAAACAGAAAGGGTAGCACAGAGTCAGTGCATAGAATAAACAAACAAGAACATGCACCGTGTGCAAAATGTTGAAAGAGAAATAGCTCCTGGTAACTTAATAATGAGGATACACAGCTAGTATGGAGCTTTTTTTTTTTTTTGATAAAAGCTCAGAATCACTTTGCCCAAAAGGACACAGAATGCAAAAAAAAAGGTTAATTACTATTTCCCAAAACAATAGGTACAAGTGTTGGGCTGATATTTAGGTCTTCTGAATTACTATCTACTGGTCACACTAAATTGCACTGACGATGGCAAAGAGCTATACACTAATTGGTGCTTAACAGGAATTTATCCCCAGGAGCTAATTTCAGTGCCTTTAAACTAAGGGTAATAATAACTACTGTTCTGTTCTGACATACGTAACAGCACTACAGTTAAGAGAGATTCATTTGGCTGGTGTTATCGTGTTAAATGGTGTGTGGCCATTGGTAAACAGACGTAAAATTTCCAGCCTTTCAGTTGGAAAATGAAAATGAAGAAATAAAGGTGAAGTTAAGTGCATAGGATCTTTACTCCTGTGCCCCTGTTTCTGAAGTAATGTAAATGCAGGATATATTTAAACTTTGCAAACCAGGACACTCCATTCACTGGAAAAAAAAAAAAAACAATGAGTGTGGCAAATCTGCTGTATAATGGCATAAAATTTAATACCAGACAGTACTTTTAACACTAATAAAAACCTCAAAAATTTTCACTTAATATAGGCTCTCAGTATAAGCCTTGTGACAAAAGGGGAAAAAAAATGAGGACATGTATCAACTAACTTTTGAATATGGTAAAAATTTAGGACTAAGGTGAGGACAAAAGTCCTATTTTATCCAGTGGCACCTGCACTTATTTCTAAGCACAGTGAGAAGCTAGGGGCTTTAATTTCCTGGTTTATCCCTTTTCTCTCCCCACTACTTTGACCTGAAGTGCATGACATAGTTGAACTGTATAGGAATTTCTTTAGTATAATAACTCTAAAGGATGTTTTTATACTGCCAAAACAAGAAAGTCCAACAGAAGGAAAAGCTGAAAACTCAAAGTTCCCACAGGAAGGAGGCTGCAATTGGTAAATACCTTTGTTGAGAGAAGTAGCTTGTGAATTCAATAAACAAATTGCACCAGAAATACTGTGACTTTGTGACATCTGTTTTTTTCCCCAATACAAATATTCTCAGCAAAGAAGAAATAACTACTTTCAGCATGTGGAGTTCAGATGTTGGAATTTGTATATAGGCAATATCAGCTTGTTTTCATGACAGAAAATGACAGCAGAACAAGCCATTTTATATGGTATTGTTAGAAGAATTGAATAGAAGCAGGCAGTGGGAGGCCTTTTTGAGGGCTTAGTAGTGTTTCACCAGTCGTACCTACTTTCAAGTTTTGCAAGAAACATATGAATATGTTTCAGCATATGCAAAGGCATCCAAAGTATATACATTTACATATGGACCAATACAAAAGAAAACCAAATAGCCTTGACTCTGACTACATCAGCAGCCTTTGTCAAGTATTGAACTTTTATTCCCTCTTGTTCACTCTTTGGATGAATAGGGATATTTTTAGATCATAATCCCAGTTGTTCCAGATGAGGAAAGAAAAAGATTAAATGAAAAACAAGCAGACTATCAATACTTAGCGTTTTTTTTACTGTGTTCAGAAATACATAAGCACTCTACTTCATCAAGCAGAAGCAGTGAAGGTAGTATTGAACAACGATGATTTCTTTTTCCTGACTCATTCTTCATTGTTCCTTTGAAACATTTTCTGAGCAAAGTGAAAATAAGCTGTAAGAAAACACTTCCAGATTTATCTAAAGAAACTGCATGAGAACAGTTGTGTCTGCTATGGAAAGTGTTGCACTATTCTAACTTCTTTGATCAGTTAAAAAAAAAAAAAAAAGAAACCCTATCATTTGCTAATTATATTGTAGCAAAAAAAAAATGTTTAAGGCAGCTAAAGAGTCCTTGCCCCAATGGCTTTCCAAATGAAAATGAATGTTGTGACCTCACTGAACAAATACTAGGAAAAAAATGTATTCTGCACTGTTGGCTTACACTCTAAGCAGCTGCTCTTGAGTCTGTGGGCTGCACAGGCTGTAATAAAGATATGATGTATACAGTTTATCTACTAAAAAAGCTTTGTATAAGTCTCCATTAACCCAATATCAATGGAATTCGGAGTGAAAAAAAGTCAAGAGCTTACCCCTACCTTTAAAAAAAAGGTGCATTAGTGAAGTCACTATATACCTTTTCTTTGGTGTTTATGATGCTATTTTTAGAAAACAAGATTGGCTGTATAGTTTACTGCAAAATTTCCTTATAACCAGATGCTCTTTTGAGACCAGAGTCCTGCTGGCTGGCACAAGAAGCATCTGGCCAGCTGTCAGGATTGATTTGGCTTAGTAGAAACTGGCAGCAATAACAGAATGGAGGAAGGCTGCAATTACACTAGGCAGTAACCCCTCCAATTCCAATAGTTGGGAGCATAACCAAATACCCTTGCCACCTGATAAAAAAGAGCTGATATAATGCTTGGTCCCTGCATTAGCTAAAAAAAGATTTCATACTGTTGCACCAGCACTGCATTGTCAGCACCCTACAAAAATCCTGCAGGAGTGAAAAGTGGAAACCTAAGAAGAAGTATATTGAGGGGGGCGTGGGGGGAGAAGCTGCAATTCCTCCTTAATCCTTTTCACTAACTACTCTATGCCTAAGCCTCCACATATTATATTCTGTGTCTATTAATGACTCAGGTTTTCAGTGTCCTCAAAAGAAACTCTTTTAGAACTTTTTTGGACTGTGTTTAAAGTACATGATTCCTCTCAGGACAGAAACCCCAGACTATAAAGAGAAAAAGGATGGAATGAGTCTTTCTGCTGCCTTCAGTGAGAGCTGGCACGAGCTGCAGTCAGCTAGCACATGAGAGACTCCATGGCAGCATGTATGTGTCACTTGTGTGCTGTCAGTTCACGCTGACATTAACCAAACTGCAAGGTGAGAAGCTGGAAGGGAGGAGAAGGGAAGAGGAACACATCTTTAAATGCCTATGTCTGTCATCTTATTCATCTGCTTCTGTCTGTACTTGTAGGCCATTCTATACTCTGGTACCGAGAACACCTGTATAAATATACTGTTATTTCATCTGTAAGACTGTAAGATGTTGAGAAGATTTTAAAGAAAGAACACAGCTCCTGCAGAGAGCAGGGATCTAAAATACCTCCAAATTATCCTTCAGAAATCTAGATCCACAACCCAAGCTGAAGTGGACTATTTCATGCTTCTCCAGGTTTCAGTCTGTCACAGAGCCAATAGCAGCATAATAACCTCATTGAGAGCATGTGCTAAAGTGCAAGAGTCTGCAAACTTCCCCTTGTCCTACAGGAAGGGAGTGCTGCTCTTTCAGTAGAAAAACTACTTTTTTTTTTTTCCTGAGTAAGGTAACCTGGAAGACACTAAATTCCTTATAGAACAAACAGAATTTTAAAACTCCTGGAAAAGTTAAGTAACTTGCAACTTGTGTAAAGAACAGGATTTTTCCCCTCTACACAGTGATTTTATATTTAAAAAGAAAAAAAAAAAAACCACAGCTTTCAAACCATGGATGCTTCATGGTAGAACTATTTTCCTACTGCTATGTATGTAGACTGTTTTAACTGCAGTAGCTGTATCTCTGTTATGCAAACAACTGCACTCCCCCATACATCTCCGCTGAATGTGTAAATAGCACACTAGTATTTTTCTTTGCCGCTATTGAATACTGCTTTTCATTAGAACAGCCTGAACTGTTCTAAAAACTCTTCC
Organism: Chlamydotis macqueenii; assembly: GCF_036417535.1. Classification (NCBI taxonomy): domain Eukaryota; kingdom Metazoa; phylum Chordata; class Aves; order Otidiformes; family Otididae; genus Chlamydotis; species Chlamydotis macqueenii. The sequence goes on from NC_141556.1 coordinate 162,044,340, forward strand.
TTTACACATATACATGCATCATTCTTTGACAGTCATGCTGGAACAAGTGTTTAAAAAATCATCAAGGAAGGAGGTGAACCAGCCTGCATCCCTGAGGTCATGGAGACAGTGTGCTGGTTCCACTGCCATTGTCATAAAGTTTGATATTTTCCATGGCTAAACATGTAAGTGCCTAGATACTACTCAAAACCTCATAACTTTTATTTATTGGTATTAAAGAGTCAAAGAAAAATTACTCCTGTCTTGTTTACTGCCATTTCTTACTATGCTTGTTTACTTTAGCTGCTAAAATGCTCACGGCAGGAAGCTATTGTTGCATTTCTTTCTAGGGCAGCACACACTCTAAGTTTGGATTGTCTCTGCTGTGTATCATAACTCAGGTGGAAAGACTTAAAGACTTCCTCAGATTGACAAAAATCAGTATTATCTTGAAGGAATGGGACCTCTAAGCTTTCTCTAAAAAAAAGTGATTAGTAATACATGTTCAGACTACTCAAGAGGAATTTTCATTAGCTTTTTCAGAGGATCACAGAACCAAAAAAAGGTTAAGGTTGGAAAGGACCTCTGGAGGACACCTGGTCCAAACCCTGCTGTTCAAGCATGGCCACTTTGGAGCTGGTTGCCCAGGACTGTGTCCAGACAACTTTTTCATATCTTCAAGGATGGAGACTCCACAACCTCCCGGGGAAACTTGTGCCAGTGCTCAGTCACCCTCACAGTGAAAAAGTGTTTCCTGATGTTCAGAGGGAACTTTGTTTCCCTTTGTGCCCATTGCCTCTGGTCCTGTCACTAGGCACCACTGAAAAGAGCCTGGTTCTGTCCTTTTTTGCACTTTCCCTTCAGGTTTTTATATACATTGATGTGATCCCCCGAGCCTTCTCTTCTCCAGGCTTAACAGTCTCAGATCTCTCAGCCTTTCCTCATATTTGAGATTCTCCTGACCCTTAGTCATCTTTGTGACCCTTCGCTGCAATCTCTTCAGTATGTCCATGTCTCTTTTGTACTGGAGTGCCCAGAACTGGACACAATATTCCAAGTGTGGCCTCACCAGTGCTAAGTAGAGGGGAAGGATCACCTCCCTCAGCCTGCCTGCAACGCTCCTCCTAGTGCAGCCCAGGATATCATTAACCCTCTTTGCCACAAGAAGACATTGCTGACTTGCAGGCATGTTCAACTTGGCATCCAGCAGGACCCCCATGTCCTTTTTTGCCAAGCTGCTTTCCAGCTGGTTGGTCCTCAACCTGTATTGGGGCCTGATGTTGTTCCTCCCCAGGAGCAGGACTTTGCACTCCTCTTTGTTGAGCTCCATGAGGTTCCTGTGGGCCCATTTCTCCAGCTCGTTGAGGTCCCTCCGGCTGGCAGCACAATCCTCTGTCATTTCAGCCACTCCTCTCAGTCTGGTATCATCAGCAAACTTTCTGATGGTACACTCTGACCCATTATTGACATTATCCTAAATATCCTCATATAGAACATGCTATGTATTTGAAAAGTGCTGTCATAGAATTGCTGTAAATGTTATCACTGTGGCATTAGTGTCTGGAACCATAAGGATTCAACACAACATATAGCCTGTATGAAAAGTTCAGTAGGTTTTGAGTATGCAATATTTGTAATATTGAAATTATTACCAAAAATGTAATATGAAATTATTACAAAAAATGTAATATAAGAATTTTTAAAATCCAAACAAATCACTCTAAGATTAACAGGCCAAAAAAAGTGTGTCCTAGTTTCAGTCAACCAAAATTACATAGCAGCTAGATATTTTTTTTTCTGTAATCTGCTATTGGTCTTAGGTTTTACAGAACAAAACAATGGCTTAGAAGAGGATAGAATAATACAACCTATCTTTTCTAGAGTGGATTCTATTAAGCAAAGAATAAGTGTCTATTCGCACCCTCTTAATGGATTTAAAATCATTGGATCAGTGGTAAAGGATAAAACTAAACCACTTAAGAAGGTATTGCATTAATAAAATCCCTTGCACCTGTCTCTGTAAAAGAGGATAAACAGAGCAGAGTTTCAGGGGGTGATTAAGAGAGCATCAGGTTGCCCTGAAAGGCTTAAAGGGGACAAATTAGCCTTTGCTGTACATGGAGATAAGGCAAAGGGCTGGAAGGCTGAGCTACACATTACAAGCTTTTACAAGCAGATTAAAAGGTTTTGGGTTTTTTTTTTTTATTTTTTTTTTTAAAGATGCCATGAGGATATCATATGACAAAATATCTTGAGGCTGCTTATATAACTAATAAAAAAGATGGTAAACTGCTGTGCTGGAGCTACCCTTAGGACTGCTTGTTGATCTTATTTATTGCAGCCAGAATTATACTTGATTCATAGCTGCTCTTGTATTCATTCTGTAGAATGCCTACTGGGACATGTGGGGAAAAAAACTGTGAAGATTCAGTATCATTTTATTGCATTTTAATAATAAAATGTACCAGTTGTAATACTTTTATGAGCTTGTTAGTTTATAAATACAATCCACCCGTTCTCAAGCCTCGGTGACTGAATCCCTTCACACTCTTATTCATTCTCAGATGGCAGCTGTCTTCAGAGTTTTGCAGAGCTCTGGGCCAAGGAGGACCTTATATCACCTAGCCTCACTTCTTGGATGTAGATATCCACACAGTTTCGCTCCTACATTGTCATGACTGACTAACTTTCTGTGGTTACAACAAGTAAGTGCTAAGAAGATCTGGTTGACTATGTCTATCATCGAAGGTTATTCAGTAAACAGGTATTTGCAATTATTTGAAGATGATTACAAAAGAGAATCAGAAAGTGGCAGTAAATGGCCAGTTTTCACTGTGGACAGAGGCCATCAATGAAGTTCCATAAGAGTTTATGCTGGGCCTCACATCATTTAACAAATGCATATATGAACTAGAAAAGAGGTAAAAAGTTAAGTGAAAATGTTGCTCATGATACTAAGCCATCTGAAGCAGCAAAGACCTGGCCCAACTATGAAGGACATAGCAAAGAATGCTATGGGGCTGGGGAAGAAAATAGCTAACAAAATGCAGTGTAGATAAATATAAAGTTATGTTAATGGCAAATAATCACTTTCCATTTTGAGCTCTGAGTCAACCATTGTCAATTAGAGGAAAGATTTTGAAGTTATAACAGAGAAAATAATGAAAATATTAGGTGAATCTCAGTAACAATAACTACTGAGTTACTAGAAATGAAAGGAGGATGTAATTATAAAGCTAAATGGTTTTGCTTACCGTGTGTGGTGTAGGTACCCAGAAAATAACAGGATATGGAGGAATTGAATAAGGTTAAGAAAAGGGCAACAAAGAATATGAAAAGTATGAAACAATGTCTGTACAAGGAGTAAATAAGTAGTCTGAGATTCTTTTGCTTGAAAAATAAATGGCTGAGGGGAAATGGTAGAGCATGTAGAGAACTGATCTATTGTTCTCTGCCCCTTGACAGCAAGCGAACTAGTAGGCATCAAATGAAGATGTCAGCTGTCAGGTTCAAAACACAGTTACAGATAGGCTGCACATCACCTTGACACACAGTGTTGTGGATGATAAAAAAATGTAAATGGCCTCATAGGAAGACTAGACAAATTCATGACAGAAAAGTCCGTACAAACCATTTCTGCCTCAGGTAGTCTTGTAGGCTAGAAGAAGTATTAACATATGCTGTTGTGTTTTTTTTTTCTCTGGACATTTACTTTGAGTTGCTGTTGGAAACAAGCTCTTGTGCTAGCTTAACCTTTGGTTAATCTTGTTTGATGTCCTAGTATGAATTTCCCCAGTGATGCCAAAATCTACAAAGTCTAACAAGACAGCTGCCAACAAAGAATGAAGACAATTAAGGTATTTATAAAAAAAACAGAACAATAACACTAATCTTTTCTCTCTCTTCTGAACTCTCTTCACTGAAGTGTTTCACCTAAGGTTATCTTCAAATCACTTTATTCCTATAGGATCACTTTAACAATAAAAGTTTGTGATCTAATGTAGGTAATTACTATTACCCAGCCAAATTTTCCACCAACGACATTGAATTGTAGGAATTTGGGAGATTAATGATAACATAGTATCCATGGAACAAAGAAATCAAACATCTTCTAATGTCAACTGTAGGTGACATGAAAGAGTACAAACCTAGAAAAAGGACTCAGTGGCAAGCAGCGGGCATGAGGTTCAACCTGCCCTAGTACTAAAGGTGTAGATCTTTAGATGTGAGCTATACTTGTCTAAATTACCATTACAGTCAACAGAGACTCAATGAGTACCTCCATGAGGAGTAAAGGAATGGTTCAACCAATAGGAGTTTTCTTTGGACATATAAGCGAATGCATCTCACGGCATCTGACGTTCCCAAAAGCATTTGCTCAGAGATGACAGATATTATACTAGACCTACAACAGAACTGTATTCTTCTGAACTCACAGCTGAACGCCTGACAGGATGCATGAAAGCATCTCAAATGTTTAAGCAACTTAATCACATCCTGTGTGTTTCCCTGAGGATGAGATGATCAGTTTCTACATTCCATCAGCAGTATCAACTATGTTTTCATTCAATAAGAATAGCATATCATGGCATAGCATAGAATATAATAGAATAGAATGGAACTGCGTAGTTCCAGTTGGCAGGCACCTACAACAATCACCTAGTCCAACTGCCTTATTGAGCAATGCAGGGCTGACCAAGTTAAAGCATATTACTAAAGGCATTGCCCAAATGCCTCTTAAATACTGACAGGCTTGGAGTATCGACCACCTCTCTAGGAAGCCTGTTCCAGTGTTTGAGCACCCTCTTGGTAAAGAAATGCTTCCTAATGTCCAGTCTAGACCTCCCCTGGCACAGCTGTGAACCATTCCCACAAGCCCTGTCACTGGATACCAGGGAGTAGAGCTCAGCATCTCCCTCTCCACTTCCTCTCCTCAGGAAGCTGTAGAGAGCAATGCGCTTGCCCCTCAGCCTTCTTTTCTCCAAACTAGACAAGCCCAGGGACCTCAGCTGATTTCCATAGGATGTGCCTTCCAACCCTTTCACCAGCTTTGTTGCCCTCTGACACATTCAAGTACCATCCATCTTAAATTTTGGGGCCCAGAACTGCACACAGTACTCCAGGTGAGGCCACACTAACTCTGCCTACGGTAGGATAATGTATGCATTATCTCTTTTGACCAACTGGTTATATTGTGTTCGATGCACCCCAGGATGTGGTTTACCCTCTTGGCTACCAAGACACACTGCTGACTCACACTGAGTCCGCTGTCAGCCAGAACCCCCAGATCCCTTTCTCCAGCATTCCACTCCAGCCACTCCTCTCACAATTTATGCTTGTTCCTGGCGTTACTCCATCTCAGGTGCAGAATCTGACATTTGGACTTTTTAAATTTCATGCCATTGACAATTGCCCAGTGCTCCATTCTATTTTGATCCCCTTGCAAGGCCTCTCATCCCTCAAGAGAATCAACAGCACCTACCAGTTTGGTATCGTCAGCAAACTTGCTAATGGTGCATTCAGCTCCTGCATTCAGATCACTGACAAATTTATTGAACAGCACTGACCCTAGAACTGAACCCTGGGAAACACCACTGGTGACTGGTCGCCAGCCAGATAGATGTAGCCCCATTCACTATAACCCTTTGAGCCTTGCCCTTCAGCCAGTTCTTCACACAGCAGTTACAGTATTAGTAAGATGTAAACATTTGCAAATAAATGTAAAAATAGGCAAAAAGCTAAAAACTATAATTCTGAACATCTACAATGCACTTAGGGTTGACAAAAAATTCCACTGTGATAACATAAAATGTACTTTTATTTTTCAAAATTCATTGTAAATACTTCAGATATATTTAGAAGATCTGTGTAATGAAAATGACATTTTCTGAAAATTAAGTAAGGAGAGTAGTGCTTGCTGGCAGGTTACAATAAACCACAACACATTCAAAATGAAATAAAGACAGATATAAAAGCTATCTCATAATTCAGTAAGCCATTTATAGTGAAATATGCATCTTTTAAATAAAGAGAATGCATTAGCAGTATTTAATATGTTAAAATTATTCCTTTCTGTAAATCTGTTATGTTATGCATGTTTATAAATGCATTAACTTTTCATAAGTCATTGACAGACAATCCTTTAAGATACTTTGAGAAGTATATTTCTGATTTAAATCTGTTATCTTCTTCAGGTAAAGCAAGATTGTTTCTTGTATAACATTTTAAAATGGCACAATTACTTGGAACTAATATTCCTTGTTTTAAAAATCTATGAAATATGAAACTTAGAACATCTTTTTGAATTATTTATAACAAGGAAGATAATGTAGTTGTCATTTGAAAACAAATAATTGTTCTGTCATAATCTTCACAGTATGAATCCAATTTTCCACTTCTGAAGGATACATACAAGGATGATAGATTTTGAGATTCTGATCTCAAGTTACTCTGGAATATCTCCTTCTGATACCTTATAAAAACACAGAATGTTTGCAATGTTCTTCATTTGGACGTACTGTCTTCCCTTGCCAAAGTAATAAACTCACAATATTTGTAAAGCTGCCTTGAGAACCTTGGAAAATGATACAGAAATCTGGAATATGTCACATTTTATTAGGTGACTTTGCTGAATATACCCCCAAGTTCCTGTCTCTTTTTTTTTTTATGGCACATTATGATCTATGGCTTTTACAGTTCTTTACTATTGTATATTAGTAAGATTAGAGAAATGTGTCATGAGTTACAGTGGATGCAGAATTTCAGGAACTGAATGCTGTGTAAATGCTTCAGGACTAAACTTCTGTGATACGGTTGCCTGCTGTGGGAGATTAATCTTTGCTCTGACCAAACCCTTGAAGTGTTGAAATGCTGTTTGTGAGGCCCCACTCATGAGGATCTGCAGACAAGAAGCTTGAGTGCTGGAGCAGCTGCTTGCCTCTAAGTGACACAAGCATCTCAGAATTAAGACCAAGGAACTTGCAGGAGTATAGAGATAGAAAACCATTATATATTATGCTACCAAAAGGTAGCATACCTTATGTTTGTTGCATGTAAGATATAACATTACCTGGTGAGTTACTTTTTCATGTTATTTTTCATCTTCTATTTTCTTTCCAGACTACTTTTTATGCTTCTCTCTGTAACTGTGAGATAAAGGCCATAATAAGGCAAAGACTACCAGAGGAATGGAAGGGAGATTTATACCTTTTGAGAAAGGTATGTTTTTTGCTTTATAGCATAATAGTGACAGAGTTTTTTTTGTTGTTTTTTTTTTTTAAAAGGAACTTTTCAGCCAACATGTCAGAAAAAAAGGAGTATCATGCAAATGTAAAATGTATTTTTTTTTTTTTTTACAGTGCTGGTACTTTCAGCCCTATTCCTTGTTAAACTGTCACAATCTATACCTAGTATATTACTGGTTTTATATATTTATTTTAATAACAGGATTTACTCATAGGATGAACAACCTTTGTGTTCTGCATTTCTTTTAATAACTGCACCTCTGATCTTGTTTTCCATATATTTGGTCAAAATTATGTCTTCCTGATTTCATTCTTGCTACCTCAAAGGTCACTGAAGAAAAGGTAGGGAGTTCATAGCTTTCCTGTTGCCCTCTGAAAAGTGCACAGTGACTGACACTAGTATTTATCTTCTGTAATATATCGAATAATCAGAGAAGTAACTTTCATCCTTCTCTCAGTAGAAGACTGAAAATTAAATTACAGCAAAAGGGATAGCTAAGAATTTTATTACCAGTTTCACCAGTACAATATTTGCATAAGGACTTATCATTTATTTTCACTACGACAGCAATTTGGGAAAATAACTTCATACTTTTGTATCTCTTTAGACAGCTTGGACTGTCTATGTACCTCTGAGTTATGAATAATGAGCTACATTGCTCTTTCCAATGGGAAGGTATAATAAATTCCAAACCCACATTTATCTTATCTAGGTCTGTAGCTACTTGAATCCTAGAGAAAGAGAGGAATTAATATTATTTTGTAGGGTCTTAATTATGGTGTAATTTCATGCTGAATTCCTTGTCATAGTTTAGCCCCGCTCAGGACCGAGCTACTCAGCCTCTCACTCACTCTCCCCACCTGTGGGAACAGAGAGTGCAGCACAGCTGTCTGATATTGAAGAATTTGAGCTATGTCCTTGAACACCACTTGCTCAATAACAAAAAAACAGCAATTAGAACAAGATAAGTAAATACCAAAGGCAAAAATAGTAAAGACAACTAAAAATCTATAGCCAATCCAAATGAAGTTTAAGGCGCGTGAACAGTATATTGCTACCAATTGAATTAGATGATTAAGAGCGTGCATTCCGCGTGTAACTGAGAAAAGATGTAAAAGACTTAGGCGGACGGACAATAAAAGTCTCCGGTACTCCATCCACAGAGTCCGTGTCTTTATTGCAACACCCACCCATTCGAGGCAATGGGCAAGAGAGAACATAAAAAAAATCTTGAGGTGTGAGATAAGGACAGGGAGAGATCATCAAAGTTAGTGTTATGGGCAAAACAGACGTGATTTGGGGAAAGCTATTTCAATTTATTATTAATAAAACCAAAGCAGGATCATGAGAAAGAACAAAAACAACTCCCTCCCCTCTTTCTGAGCTTAACTTCATTTCATTTATTTCTACCTCCTTCCCTGCTCCGACTGGCACAGGGGGGAATAGGGAATGGGGGTTATGGTCAGTTCATCACTTGTCGTTGTCCTCTGCTCCTTCCTCCTCGGGGGAAAAACTCCTTACACTCCTCCCCTGCTCCATCATGGGGTCCCTCCCATGGACCTTCAGAGGGAACTCCCTACAGTCCTTCATGAACTGCTCTGAGGTGGGTCATTTTTCCACAGGGTGCAGTCCCTCCGGAACACCCCCCCAGCACGGGCCCTCCACGGACCGCAGGCTCCTTCAGGCATCCACCTGCTCCAGCGTGGGGTCCTCCATGGGCTGCAGGTGGATCTCTGCTCCACTGTGGACCTCCATGGGCTGCATAGGGACAGCCTGCTCCACCATGGGCTGCACCACGGGCTGCAGGGGTATCTCTGCCAGGAGCAGCATTACTCCTCCGCCTCCTTCTTCACTGACCTTGGCGTCTGCAGCCGTTCCTCTCACAAGAAATTCTTCACAATCAGGCTCAGGCAAATGCCTCTCAGGTTCTCTTCACATCTCCTTTCTTTCACATCTCACATCTCCTTGCAGCCGGGGTGGGCCGAATTGTGCCCAGATGGCCACCTGGCTGGAGGCCAGAGGGTGAGGCCTGCAAGGCCCACAAGGCTCGCACCTCCCCCTCTTTACCCTTGCTTCTGCTTCTTTACTCCTTTTTTTTTTTTTTTAATTTTATTTTCCATTTCTTAAATACATTATCACAGAGGCATTATCGCTGTAACCAGTTGGCTCAGTTCTGGCCAGCGATGGGTCCACTCTAGACCCAGCCAGGTCCACTGGACAAAAGGGAAACTTCTATCAGCTTCTCACAGAAGCTGCCACTGTAACCTCCTGCCCACCCCCCACCCCCACCTCCCCCTACATCACCCCACCTCTCCCGCTACACAAAACTAGCATGCTCCTATAGCATCAGGCACTGCTCTGATTACATTACAGCCCTTTTATGATATCTGTGTGGTGGAAGGTGGTAAAAAGAAATCAGATATTTCTTTTATTTCAAGTGATTCTTCTTTTTTTTTTTTTTTTTAGGGAAGGAAGCATTTGAAAAGTTCAGATTGACTGAGCTCCTTTTTAATGCAGATGATCAGGAATTATTTGAAGAATACGCAAGGTGTTAATCTCTAAGGACTGTATGTACCATAATGAAACTTAGAGTACAAAAGGAGAAGGTAAGAAAACAGTGAAGGATGGGATTCCTCTAATGCACCCTCACAATATGTATTATAGACATAATATGCATCATTGACATCTACATATGAATTAATTGTTTTGATTCCATCTATATTCAGTGGAAGAAATGCTTCTGGTCACAGTTCATACTGTACTAAGATAGTAAAGTCTCTTGACATCTCAGGCTGGATGATGTGAATCCCATTCAACGAGTCTCATTAAAAATATTATATGGACAACCACTGAACAGTGCTTGAACCTATTCACGGGCCCTGATTTACATACTAGTACAGTCATAGCTAAAGATTCATCCAGATGAGAGCTAGACTCCATAGCATGCCCAAAAACATTGACAAAACAAGAGATTTTTGAAGTTAGGACACTGAATGGATCTACTGATACCTCCTTTCTTTCAATGCAACGAACTGCAGCTAATACCAATGTGGACTAACCTGTGCTATATCTCCAGGGTATAGATGGCTCCCTAAAGTCCACGCAGAATTCCATTCGCAATGTCCTATTACTTGGGTTTTCACAGTATGTTATGGAGGATGAGCGTTTAAAAGATTTCCATACATTTTCTATTACAGATTAATTCTTTGTGATTACCTGAGGTACAGATCAGTGTAATCATAGGCTAACATCAGGGAAAAACAAAATTGCAACATGCAGACAGATTCAGTCTGGTCCTGTCCACCATCTCCCAAATAGACTTATAAGAAAAACAACCTGGGGAAATGTTATATTGTTTTCTTGCCCAGTAAAGAAGGCTGTATGGCATTGCACAACCTCGCTCAAATATATATTAGAGAGGAAAAAAAATAAAGGTTTTAATTTTGTTATGCATATATAATAATGGCTCTTTTTTTTGGCAGTTAGACTCTTTTATTGTTAGTGAAGTGGCCTTACTTTTTAGGAATAGACTCAGGCTAAATCCAGTTATTTGAATAACATGGTCTTAACTCAGTCTTTCAGATGCCTCTGATACAAAGATATTTAATTCCTTTTCATTGACCTTATTTTTCAACTTACTTTCCTTACATATACACTCTCATTAAAAAAAAAAAACAGACGTGTAGTTGGAAAATGTTAATGACTAAATGGTATTTCTATTTGCTCAATTCTGAAAAGTAGACAAGGAAGAAATAGTGCTAGAGATAATTACCAAATTTCAATATTTATAGAAACCAGGCACTTGTGTAAGTAATAAGACAATTCTCAGTGTGCTTTGATGATGATGAAGTGCCAGTTTTCTGTAAATATTGAAATAAGGTAATTATCACTTGAACTATTCATTATTTATCGGGTTTCAAATCACAATGAATACAGTCAATTTGCCATCTTTTCATAGGAATGTGAAATAAGTATTATATTAACCTTTTATACACTTTCTTCTTGGAAGTAGCTTGAAAAGTATTTTACAAAATGTAATGGTAGAGAATCTCTACACACACAAGCAAGGACAACTTTGTCAATTTATTCTTGAAGTTAAGACAGCAGGCTTCCTAAAAAATGAACCATCCAATGACTATTTAATCTCTGATCTTGCAAACACTGACATCCAAAGATAAATCTATTGGGCATTTATGTGCATAAGTCTAGGTAAATAAGAGCAGAGGACATGTCCTGAGTTACTGAATTCTGTACTTTACATGCCTGTGCAATTACATCACTCAAGCTGAAAAGCATCTAGACTTTTTAAAACCAACTGCCTTTGTGGTCTCTGCTAATTTGATGAGAAGGCTGTCTCAGAACCTACTTGTTCAGAAAGGAATCTTCTAATTTAACCTTAAAATTAATCCTAAGTAGTTGATAAATATTTGTTCTCGTGCAAATATTGCTAAACACATATGCATATGTTTGCAAGAAAAAGTCTTTGCTTGTACTGTGCAAGGACTATTTATTTGTTTTGTTCTTTATATTGTTTTAAACACAAAAAATACTGAAATACCCTATACTTTTCATAGATACAGCACTCTAAATGTATTTATTTTCAAGATTTCTGATAATGCATCCAGTGACACACAGAACAACTTGCAAACCAACTCTGATAATAACTTGGAAATATAGGGACAAGAGAATCATTGAAATGCAAATTAGCACACACACAAAAATTTTCATATATGATAAAGTGAGAGAGTTGGAGCTGTTCAGCCTGGAGAAGAGAAGGATCCAGGGAGATCTTATTATGGCCTTCCAGTACCTAAAGGGGGCCTACAGGAAAGACAGGGAGAAACTCTTCAGTAGGGCCTGTTGTGAAAGGACAAGGGTGGTGGAACACTGGAACAGATTGCCCAGAGAGGTCATAGATGCCCCATTGCTAGAAACATTCAAGGTCAGGTTGGATGAGGCTCTGAGTAACTGGATCTACTTGGAGATGTCCCTGCTCCTTGCAGGGGGTTTCAACTAGATTACTTTTAAGGGTCCTTTCCAACCCAAACTATTCTATGATTCTGTAAGTTTTGGGGTCCCCAGTACAAGACAGACATGGACTGGAGGCAGTTCTGTGAAGGGCCGTGAAGATAATGAGGAAAGGACTGGAGCATCTCTCCTATGGAGAAAGACTGAGAGAGCTGGGATTATTTAGCCTGGAGATTAGAAGGCCCAAGGGAGATCTTGTTAATGTTTCCAGAGGTGCCCAGTGACAGGACCAGAGGCAATGGGCACAAACTTCAGCATGGGAGGTTCCCTCTGAACATTTTTTTTGGTTGTGAAAGTGTCCAAGCACTGGCACAGGTTGCCTGGAGAGGCTGTGGAATCTCTCCTGAGAGATATTAAAAAGCTGTCTGGACATGGTCCTGGGCAATCCTCTCTACATGGCACTGCTTGAGCAGGAGGGTTGGTCCAAATGACCTCGAGAGTTTCTTTCCAACCTCAACAATTCTATGATTCTGTTTCTGTGATTTTAAGGAAGCAAGTGGAACAGTTTGCTGTGATACCAGATATGATGACAAAATAAAAGATCATCTGATTTCCCTCCCTCTTTGAAACTCAAATGTGTTTCATGTTAAGAAAAAATATGATCACGATCTCTTAAAATATGGTTGTTCAGAAGTGAATTTGCAGCAAGAGGAGGGAGTGACTGAAGGCTGGATGTCCAGGAGCACTGTCTCAGGAAGGCATTTAGTTGTCATGGAGCCTGGCATTCTGGGAGTCCTGCCTCTGCAGGGGCTGTGCATCAGTAGACTTTGTGAACTTTCCTGCACTCAACAATATTCACTTTTTCTCAACAATATGCTGCCCCTCCTCTGCTTCTCAAGTACATCAGTGTGGGACTCTCATCTTGCTATCAGTGGGTCCCTTGGAAACACTGTGCAGGTTGGATGTGGCTACATGAGGGCCACATTGAACAGCCTTGGTCTAGCATTTTATTAAAGCAAAGATTAGTTACTATCAGTCTAATATGTGTAAAGATAGCTTGAAATGATAATATTATTCCTTTTTGTTTTCCATTAAAGCAACTAAGCTTTATAAGAGACTCTCTCAGAAATAGAGAAAGACTAAATTACCACACAGAACCTTTCAAGACAGTAAGATATTTCATTGAAGAACACTTAAAAGTAAATAAAATATGCCTGCAAGCTCAGGGTCATAAGGTTGACTCCTTTTGAAGAAAAATTGTTTATGTGTAAATTAACAAACTGAGAAAACTGTAGCTGACTTTTATGAAATTCTTTGGACACAGGCTCTTTTAGTTTCTGGCTAAACAGGGCAACAGTTTTGATGACAGAGGTGGGATTTATGCATCTAAACACAGGCAGCTAACCCCATAGTACCCAAAATATCTGCCCAAAGCTGGCAGATATCACACAGGTCTTATGGCAGGGCCACGCTCTACTGGCATTGCTGCTAGAGACCTAGCCCACAGACTCTAAAAACATGAATGGATTTAAGCAACTGCATCTAAACCAGATAGACATCATCTACCATTGACAGCTATTGCTGGAGAGAGACCAAATGCATATACATACTTCAGGCTACAGTAAGTGGGATGTTCTGCTTTTTGGTCTATTAGAGGTACATGATACCTCTAATAGATAAAATTCTTTGATTATTATATGGAAGTTGTGGCAGCTTTCCTGTGAAAAACAAATTAAGAAACAAAATACAAGAATAACATCATCATATCTTCAGCACTTAAAAAACTGAAAGATTCACGTTAATTATCCTTAGCATTACTATTTTATTTTATTTAGATAATAATTACCAGATTTTTAATATATACTGAAAAATAAAAATGATTAGTTAGTTAAGCAATATGTAGGATGGTGTGCAAAATTACATCTACAAAGGAGTTTCCACTTTATATTTCTGGTCTACACACTATACTTTTTCTAAGGATATGTGACTTCATGGTTTTTTGATTCTCATCTTGTAAATGTATGTGCCGTGGCTCATAGGCACTCTTGTATTTTTTAGTTTGCATGAGAGTATGTATATCTATTTAAAATTGCATGGGAAAAAAAAAAAGTAGAAATATGTGCATGCATGGGTGCAGGTAGCATAACAGTGCTGGAAGAATGTGTACCTCAAATCCAGAAACAAGGAACTCATAAGGAGAGTGACTCAATACAGATGAAATGAGTGTACTCATGTAATAGCCAATGGTATATCAGTATTAAGTCTGTAATGCTACAAATAGTAAGCAATTCTTACTCCTTTTTTAAGTGGTTAAAATCCTGGTTCCACATGGGCTGCCCACAGCTGGGATTTGTGCCAGATCCTACCAACTTCAGACAAGGATAATAACTGTTCATAGTATATTTGCAGCACTATAGTTTGCTCCAGTGTGTGTATTATTGAAGCACACATAAAGCATACCACGCATCCACCAGCAGCAGAATCATTATCTTAACAGCATGTTGGTTTTAAATATAGTGTGACAAATAGCAGCTTTTGGATAGGTATAAATAATGGCATTAAAGTAGATAGGTTGCACCATGACTTCCTCTTATCTGTGTTTCTTTCATTCTTATTAAAACAAAATTTGATTTCATAATACCTCTGCAATTATTTCAAGCCTTACAGGTACTTACCTGCTTTACTATCTCAGAAAATGCAAGGCTTAAGAGTCCGTAGAATAGTACCATTCTGTGACTTGGGAGTTTACATAACACTGAGCAGAAAGGAACTTTTTTTCACAGAATATCCCCAAGACACATATTATTTAGATGGATCCAAGCTGCTAAATTTACATCATTGCCATTTGCCAGATGCATACTTGACCTTTTGGGTTTGTACATGTGCATATGCTACATTCAAAAAATATGAATTTTCTAAGCATATACCAGAAGCAAGAGCAATAGAAAATGTTTCTCTGGGCTCACTAATGGACACCAGAGAAATCTTCTGGCTCAGGTCCATCCTTTTTATGTTAATGAATCTAGATATCTCCATATATATTGGCCTAAGAAGTGAAAGGGCCCATGTCTCTCTCTCTCTGTCTCCAGATAAGGAATCTAGCAGCATAAGGTAGACTCAACATGCACCATTTGATGGAGCGGACTGAGCATGCAATCTTGCTACAGGCAGACTTCAGAAGAGATATGAATATGATCTGTAAATTAAATTGCTTTAAAAGAGTGGGTTTGTCTCTATAGTAACATATAACTCTGAAAATTAAAGCATAAATAGTATAGATAATGAAATCTTAAATCCATTTTTCTGCACCTAATTTATTGCAGCTGAAATATTGTAGGTGTTTTATCCTATATTTTTAATATAAAACAAATTGTACCTATTGATTTGTCAAGGTTAATTTTTAATCATAAGATTTTTTTTTTTAAGGATAAATGTATGGTAAGGAATTAGAAATTTTCTCATGACTTATTTCACTGAAAACATGTGAAGCTGAATAGTTTGTTCCTTAGCTCAATTTTTTTTTCTGGCTAATAACTCACTGAATCAACAAGCATGCATATATCTTTGCTGAGAATTTAAAAATTTGGTTCCACTGAATCAGGTGATATATTCTCTATGTCCTTTCCTTTAGCCTATGCATACTGCAACAGAGGTTATGCTGCCTATTTACCTATTCAGACCATGCTGTCTAAATAGGGAGTATAATACCTACAAAAGCAAGTATAATTATTTCTGAAAAAGCTACACATATTTTCCAGGACTGTTGTAGCAAAACTTCAAGCTGACTTTTAAAATTGCTTAGCAAAAGAAGAAAGGTAATTTGTGCATTCTTACAGGTAAAGAGCCATAGTTAATGACAAAAAAAAAAAATACAGTTGTTGAGAAAACTGAAGGAGGAAATAGTAAAAAGAATAAACTAAGTAAGCCAAGTCAGAAATGAATAGTATGGTAAAGAATTCAGGGAGCAAAAAATATTTCTGCTGTTAATATTATAAAATTAAAAGCAATAGAGTTCTGTGTGACTTGACAGCTCTCATTTTATTATGAGGCCAAAGTAGGCAAAAAATCTGGTTTGGAAAGTTACATACATGGTCAAGAGATTACAACCAAAACATTTCTTGTGGAAAATGCATGTACATGAAAAAGGATCAATGGAGATGCATAGCTCATTTTCTGAGCTGGTGCTTGCTGTAGTCTGTTTGGCTCCTCCTGTAAAATTCTAATTGTGAATAAAATTAATCCAAGAGTGGGTTCAGTTGCCTAAGAATAGGTTTTGAGTGCCATTTTAGATGCCCTAGGGTGTCCACATGGTCTCCAGCTGTGTTTCAGGAAGGACATAAAATGAAAGTTCATAGTCACCACAGTCAAACATTAAAATTAAAATTGCCTATTTTCAGGTTTATATAGCATTATTTAATCTTTAAAAAAGAAACCAAATACCAGGAGCTTCTGAAACACACACAGGCATCTACCATATTTAAATTGTCTGGAGCAGATTTGATTTCTACACTTCTTACTTAGATTTACATAAAATACTAAAATCATCATGCCCAAATTCAAGATGATGTTTAGCAACTCAGGCCAAGTCCTATTCAGAATTGTCCTATGCATCATAGCTGTAGTGACAATATGGACAAAATTTTTGAAATAAAGTATAAAAAAATTAACTGTTTCCTTGAACTTTAGCCTGCTAGTTGTGATGGTTGAGTTAGCTGAAAGTGTAAATATGGCCCTGCTTCTCTCATGGTAAAACAGGGGATATTATAAAACCTAGATGTCTCATCTGATTGTTACTGCAAAGTTAAATTATTTTAAGTTTGTTAATATCATAATGGTTTTTTTTACATTTATTATTTACATATGTCTTGAGGCCACTTCAGAGAGGTGGGAAAATATATGCAAATGCTGTTCCTTACAGTCAATGAAGAAAGACAGACACGTCTGGAGATTCAGAATAGAAAACTATTGTAAAAGTTCTAAACTCTTTCTTCTTTAATCAAAGAAGAAGCCTTGGTAATTAGCTGCTTAAGATTAGTCCTAGCCACTTTAGTCATGTCTGTACAGGCAAGGAGGCAACAGTGCCACTCTTCCTTACTGGATTTTTTATGAAAGAATAAAAATACTACACTGGAAAATGACGAGACACATGTTGCACCCTGTAATTGTTCCAACACCCATTTGATTCCCTTGATTCAGAGGAATTTTCCTCTGAAATCTTCTCTTCACACCTTAAGCACATCATTATTGGTAATCCCGTTAAACTGAGTATACTTAATGCATAACAATCTCTTCGGTGTCCCCTTTTCATCTTAATCTGAATTTACCTGAAACTCAATTTCAGTTTGTAACTTAAGCGAATGTTTCATCTTTAACATCCTTCATCTAGTATAAAACATTACTGTTCTCTTTGACTTTTTTTTTTTTAAAAAAGGCAGATTTTTTCTTTTTTTTTAAGAGAAATGCACTGTATTTACTAAATTTCAAATACAGAATTGTAAGTGCTTTGTGCCTACACAGACATGTTTGACTGGCGAAGTGTTATTTGCAACAAGCTCCCAGTAGAGTGAAATTGTGTTTATCCTTATTGGAGATAAAAGTGAAGATGAGATTAAGAAATATGCTAGTCACTTTTCTTTGTTGATCAAAAATCAGATGAGATATATATTGATTTTTTTTGTGCATTTTGAAGTGCTGGAGTTGTTGCTGTGTTCCTTTATTGTTACAATTGTGCAGTTTTACAAAACTTTACAGTTAGCAGAGATCCAACTGCTCATTTGTTTTGCAAGCCTTTCTGATAAGAGAATGGTTCTGCAGGATAAGTAACAGCAGGAGTTGTATTTTTACTATTTGTGAAGTACTATTGCCTTGCCAGAACAGATTGAGCTTCAAAGCCTGACTAAAAACAGTATACATAGTTTATTTGTTTGGAAGATACAAAAATAAAAGCCAGAGATAGAGTTGCTACAATGGTATTTCAAATAAACTCTTGTGACAGCCAAGTATTTGTCAAGGGCTGAATAAGCTTTTCATCAACCAAACTATTTCTCTGTTCCTGAATTTAGTAACTGATTGCTAACTTAACTGCTTTATTGCTGCTCAAACTGTCATATTGTATGCAGAGCACAGAAAAAAAAGAATTCATATTTGTGGATCAATTCTTTCATAAGCAGTGTTTTTAATGGTTGCCTAATCATAAATTCTGGTCAGACTCTTTTATTTGGTTTTTGACCTACATACTATTATGGGCCTGATTAACAATTCCCTAATCAAAGTTGCAAAACGTTCTTCTTTGTGTTCAGTAATTGAGAGATCCATGTGGGAGATGTATTGTTGCTCTTAGTCTCAATGTGAATTTAGTTCATTCTATGCGTGTAGTCTTGTGATTCAATTGAGCAAAAATAATTTCAAATATATATAAAAAAACCTAATACATCCAAGAATGCACTGTTCAAGACATTGTTCAAGACATCTACAAATTTAATTACCAAGTATTTTATTAGTAAGCAAAATGGCCACCAGAGGCTCCTAGGACCAAGTCTTATCATGATTGCTTTGAACCATGTGGCCAGAGTTTTTTTCGGGCTATTGAGTTGTAACAGGCAGGTTCAGGAAGAGCATTCACATTCATGAATGAGGCACAGAAGATGGAGGCACAGAAGATGACATATAACTCCCTTTACCATCCTCCTTCCCTTGTGCCAGGAAAACAGAAGCAAGATGTGGAATTATGTCCTGGCCACGAAATACTGAAGCATTGTGATTAAAGGTTTGTAAGGCCAAAGGTCTGCCTAAGACCCATTGGCTTGTAAATCACACTGTTTGTGTAGCCTCCAGAAAACAAGAGAGTGATGTGTGCAGCTTAAAGGCCACTCAGTCTTTTCTCAGAGGATTAAAGGCCCTTTACGAGAGGGTACAGCTTACAGTACAGGTGAGGAACAAGCCTGGAAAGCAAATCGTGAGTGTTATAGGCCTAAGTGACTTCTGCCCTATTGTGTTCTTCTTGGTCATCCTAAAACTCTTCCCTGATGAGGAACCCTAACATGGCAAGAATCTCCTGCTTTCTTCCCTCCAGCCTTTCTCCTTTCCCCTTAATCCTCACAGAAAATTGCTGACTTGGTTTCAGAAGTGTTTGAAACTTAGGGAATTCTTTCCCATTACATTTCAGTTGTGTTGCAGTTTATGCCCTATTCAGTATAAACACAGGCAAGTATTATATATCTGATCACTGTCCTCTTAGGTGCTTTCAGTGATTCATTCAAACAGTTGGACAACTTACTGGAAAAAAAAAAAACAACCAAAACCAAACCCCAATGTTGTAGCTTAAACTGCCCCTAAGTACACTGCCAAAAAAAGAATTTGGAGGAAAACATGGTACTGTGGACAAAATTTCCTCAAGAGATGCTTACAAAAGGCTAAAGCCAAGGTATTTCAACTAATTTGCTGATGACCTTTGTTAGCTGTTTGGTGAGTTAAAATAGTACACAAACCTTAGAATTACTGAATGAGCATCCTAAGGCTAAAGATAAGGGAACAAGCTCACTTGCTGTTAAACCTGTGACATATTCTTCACAGCCAGGGAATTTTATGTATCAGAATAGACTTTTTAAGGAATACAAAATCTACCTTACATGCATATTCAGCCTGATGCCTGGTGCTTTGCAAGGCAGTTTTTCCTCAGATAACTATGTTGAAACCCATTATAAATATTCAGTTTCTGACATGTCTGCAGATAAATTAATATGATCCAGTAGGTAATGCCTTTTTTTTTTGCAAGAATCAGACAAACTCTTTTCATCACCAAGAAGACATGAAAGTATTTTTTAAATATATGCCTCCTGAATAGTGTGTGAGCAGCAACACAATGTGATTAAACAGTTACCAGTGTACAACACAGAACATGAAGAGTTTTTGTCCTACATTGTTTTACAGTCTTAATTTTCTGTAAAGTCTAAGTGTAATGAGTTTCTTCCAATTGTGTACTTTTGTACACAAATGTAGACATCTACTGTTATGAAAATGCATTTGGTCCTTAGTGTTATTTCCCTACACTGTGACAGAAGTAAACTTTGTCACATTTTCAAGAAAACTAAAACTCACATCTTGCATGGCTGTAGGTACTCTAATGCTATTTATAAACTCAACAGGGATACAAAATAAATATGACATGAAATTCAGAGTCAATCTTAAACTCAGCAGAAAGATTACACTAATAAAATTTGGACCCTATCAGATAGGCATTATCAACAGAAATGTTATCAGGATGCTGTTTGAATGTTTATATCAAAATCCCCAAACTGCATGCAAATGATAGAAACAGTTAGAGAAAACAAGTGAAAAACCCAGCATGAAATGTACTTTTATGTCAAGGTTATAAAAGCTACCCACTTATGTACAATATTTGCTATGTAACTGCAATAAATTATATGCTGTATAATTTAATCTAAAACACACATTATAATTTCTGAAGCTAATGAAGGATCTGGAAAAAAACTTCAGAGAACACAAACAGAAATTTCCAAGAAATCACTAGGGGTCTTAAACTACAGAAGAAAGTGAACTGTAATTGCTTAAAATCTTTATCTGTGTAGTCTACATTAGTGTAGTCAAGATAAATGATGAAGACTACTAGCTCAAAGTACATTCCTGCCTATTGGGCTGAAAGGCACTTTTAGATGGCAACAGTGCAGGGTATGATCACTGTGGAATAGCAACTGTAATAATATCTTCTATTCAATCACATACTGAGAAAACACTTAAATGTGTATCAAGTTTCAGTTAATGTTTTGCACACAAATGCTTTTGAGCTCTTCACAGTATAACCTTTCACAGAAGAAATTTTCAGAATTTTCAGAATATATAAATATTCATTGAAAAGAAAGATGAATATCTGAATTAAAACCAGGGAATGTGACTTTCTGAGATTAAATGTTGAATAATTTTTGAAAAAAAAAAACAACCTCCCAAAAAAAATAAACAGAAAAAAAGTATTTTCTTATGATTGTGCTGAAATAACCAACTGCTCCTATTCCCTTCCATGAGCACCTAAATGACAAAGCATTCAGAATTGTGAAGGACTAGTAGCTGCTGCTTAGATTGAATACACTTAGCAGAGAATATATATCTTCATCCATATTAGAGTATATTCTTTATTATTCCTCACTGCTCTAAATTTCCTGTGAATATTGTAACAAAGTGATGGTAAATTTGTAGAGATGTAATGGGTTGTCATCTATTCCTGACCCTGTTTTTGAAGTATATTACTATCTTTACAAATGGAGAGATGACAGAAGAAAAAAGATAAAGTAGGTACAACATAGCACTATCTTTAAGCATAATAGCCAGTTTCAGCCATGACATCACTACCTTTGTGAAGACAGATAGTATCAGTATTGATCAGTGTTGAAATTACAGAGTTATTTCACTGGGTTTTCCAAGAGCTCAATATCTAATATTATTCCTCTGTTTTCCCCTGACAAATGGTGGACTTCTCAGGTAATGGCATCCTTGGTAGTAGCTATGTCAGAAACTATTCCACATCATTTATAGCTCAGAAATGGTTCCCAGCCTGAACAGTTAGACATTAGCACTAGAGCTTTTGAAAAATGATAGCTGAGAATTCACCTCTGGTATCATAGCCATTGCTGCTTAATACTCCTATTAGAGACTGTAAGATGATATCCTAAATTGCCTTGCTCCATCTGCTTCCAGAGAGTGGGACATTTTATGGTGGAAGTATACCTAGATGACATATCATAGAATGGTTTGGGTTGGAAGGGACCTTAAACATCATGTAGTTCCACTCTACTTGCCCTGGCCAGGGACACCTTCCACTAGACCAGGTTGCTCAAATCCTCATCCAACCTGACTTTGAACACTTCCAATGATACGGCATCTACCTGTTCCAGTGCCCCACCACCCACATCCTAAAAAATACCTTCCTTATGTTCAATCTAAATCTACTCTGTTTCAGTTTAAAACCATTAACATTAACTACACTTCCTGGTAAAGAGTCCCTCCTCATCTTTCCTGTAGGCCCCTTTTAAGTACTGGAAGGCTGCTAGAAGGTCTCCTCAAAGCCTTCTTTTCTCTAGGCTAAACTACACCTACTCTCTCAGCCTGTCCTCACAGGGGAGATGCTCCAGCCCCTGATCATCTTTGTGACCTTCCTCTGGACCCACTGGAGTAGGTCCGTGTCTTTCCTATGCTGGAGGTCCCAGAGCTGAACACAGTACTCTAGGTGGGGTCTCACAAGACCAGAGCAGAGGGGGAGAATCACCTCCCTTGACCTGCCGGCCATGCTTCTTTTGATGCAGCCCAGGGTAAGACTGGTTTTCCGGACCATGAGAGCACATTGCTGGCTAATGAGAACATTTCCCACTGAAGTATCACAGTTTAGATCATAAAGAGATCAGAGAATTCAAATGGGAAAAAAAGTGAGAGAGATTTACCTGGTCTATTTTTAATACAAGTGTAACAGCAGATTGAACAGTTGTGGAAAAGGAATTTAGATTAAGGGTATTTAGGTGCATAGTAAAGGCCTCCTGCATATTCAAGTTCAATTCCTTACTTCTAAAAGCAGACATATTAGATAACTGTTGTTCAAAGCTGAAAAATATCCTTCTTACAATTGCTAAATGCTAGTTCTGTGAGAAAATTTATATTTTCAAATCTAATACACATGAGTTAATACCAGCATACTCTTTTTAATGTTAACAATTCATGTAAGTCAATGGGAAAGGTATGCTTTCTTACACAGTTTCATAATTTTTTTATCTTTTTTTCGTGTTAGTGCATACAAATTTTTTGAGACCAAAGTATGAATCTTCCATGTTAGATGTGCTACACAGGTAAATGCCTTCCAAAATGAAAGTTGATGCTAAGAAGTACATTTGCTGTAAAACTAGTGAAGAAGAATGGGTTATAAGGGCTAATTCTTTAAACATTAAAAGAAAAAGCTATTCAATTTCACATTTTATTGACATTTGATCATAAAGTGCATTAACAGCTGGAGTATTAAAGAACTGGGAACATGTCCCATTGTGATATGCAATGATATCTTCAGCAATACATTCCACAACAAAAAGAGCTCTGAATGTCCAGAAGTTTCACATTTAGTGAGTATTTCATGAACAGATTTGTTTACAGCAAATCTTTCTATTTATTGAGAGAACTGTCAATGGTTTGTGGGCAGAAGACACAACTCATTGAAAGACATACATATATTTGCTTCAGAAAAAGAAAAGAATAAAAATAAAAGTCTTCTTCAAAATTCTTCATACAGAAACAATCTCTCTTTTCCCCATCTACCTAGTGTTCTATCTCAGACTTTTGTGTCATAGCACAGACTTGGCTGTGTAGCAGCCAGCATGAATTTAGCCTAGTTAGCCTGTTAGCATAGTGTACCAACTTTTTGGTGTAGTAGAGGTAAACAAGGTATGATTAACCATCTGTCCCAAAAAAAATTTTTTTTTTTTTTTCTGAGCTCAAGGACATAAATAGCCAAACTATAAAAACAACCTGCTGATCATATGCAAACATGTCCTCGAGTGTCCAGAATAAGCAAACTGCAAGTGCCAATAACAATGATAGCAAATTGGGAAAAGACAGTGCAATTTGATAAGACTAATCATCAATGAGATATTCTCTACTCAGCCCTATAAATGAGGACACTTAAGAATACTCAGAAACACCAGAGGAAGAGATTCTAGAGGGGACTCAGAAAAAGGACAACCTGTGAGACTGTGATGGGAACACACAACCCTGCACCAGAATTTGGGACTGTCTCTCCAACACCCCAGCAGATCCTGTGGCCCAGCTGCAGAAATGTACATTACGTGTCTGAGACTGCTGCGCTGAACTACTTGACTTCTCTCCCAATTGCATCACCTCTCTCATAAAACAGGAAAACATGGTGTCATTCATGAAATATGTCTGTGATTAAAGCATTTTGGTACCTAAGTCCATTTAGTATCCACACTGTGATTTGGTCTTAAACCACAAGAATCAGGATTCTGTTGTTTTCTTTTTTTTTTTTTTACATTAGTGAGAAAATCAGAAGTGAGTTTTTATAGGTAATAGTTCGAGATGTTTTTGTCCCCTGCTACATTATGAAACATACCCATTAAATCCTACAGAACCTCTGCTCTTATGACCTGGTATACAGGATGAAGAAGAGACTGATCAGGGTATGCAGCAGAGTATGCATAACTACTTACATGCTCACTAGAGCACTCCTCTGGGTGGTTGCAACTTCTGCACCTCATTTATGCCACAAGTAGTTGTCAACATGCAAGCTTAACCTTGCAGAAGCATCTTATGACACTGCTCAGGACTAGACATTTCTCTGTTGCCCAGCACTTGTCTTTTGTGTACTTCTCCAACTGCTTTGTTACTCTGGGAGCAGTGTGCTGAAGCCTGCCAAGCTGGGCTTTGTAGCATGAAACACAGGACATGAACAATATACTGGAGATATGGCATGAAGACACACCACGCATTTTGAAGGCCTAGGGGTATTTCTTGGAAGCCAGAGGACATCAGTCTTAGTGTTGTCTCATTCATATTGACTGTAAAAGCTACTCAGGAACAAAAAAAAATATGCTCAAATTGTTTTGGTGCTTTGAATCAGAGAGAAACTTAGCAGCTTTACTCCAGAGATTGTTCAAGACACCTAGTTATCCAACACATCCAATTTTGCTAGAACAGTCTAGAACTGAGCAGTTATAATTGTATTTTATAACTTATTATAAATCATAGAGATTGTGGCTCTGCAGGCATAGCACATAATTTCACTTTACTTAAAAGCAGAGCCAATCCCCCTCCCATGGAACCATGTCTTATCCATATCTAACACTCTATTAAAATCTGGTATGCTTGTTGGCCTCATATTATATCTTCTAGCAGTCCTGCACAACTGCTAGGTTAATGTATTAAATAATTCTCTTTCAATTTGAGAACAGTGTTAGGCATTCAAGGCCAGAACTAAATAGTCACTGTCTACACTGTTTTGTAGTGTATAGATTATCACTGTCTTCCTCAGGTAACAGAGAGATAAGTCATACCCTACCACACGACAAACTCTTATTTGCTTTTACAGCAGCCTACATTTAAAAAAAAAAAAAATCCCCTAAAAGTTATAGCAAATACGTCCATACAAAGAAACGTCTGATTCTTCCATATTTGTTTAATTCTGCAGCATACTTATTTGAATTCATCTCCTGGGGAAAAAAAAAATGTCACCAACTGGTACAAGTCAGGTGTAGTTGCTTCTAACCAATTTGTCTGGATTTGAAAAGTAACCATATAGATGGAATAAACGTACAGAAGTATCTAGATAGCTATTTAAAAATAGTAATACACTTATTAAACTCTAATAAACAAAATCTTAAAAGACAAATAACATTTATCATATTTTCAGAATCTATATTAGCAGTTTGGTTGTACTGATAAAAATATTATTCCGTGATTTAAAGTGTCACAAACATCCAAATGCACTGGAAATATAACTGTGAAGATAACAACAAAATTCTCCATCAGATGTGACATTTTAAAAGATTAATTATTTAAATATCCACTGGAAAGCTTATTTGAATATGCTGCGTTTAGATACACACTGAAGCAGCTGAAGTTACTAGAACAAGCTATAACCAGATTTCTAGAGAAAACCTTTCTTGAGTATAAAATAAAGAAATTGATGCTTTTGAAATTATATTCCCTGTATATATTTTCATATATTTTGTATCTACTCATGACCACATAATTGTTAAGTAGGAAGAGAAAACATGCACATTTACCTTAGCTATAACTTCATTGATGTGCATAGCATTATGCCAAGGAACTTGGATTTATAGCTACAAAAATATCAAGGCTGCAATACAATTATTTGAGATGCTGTAACTTTATTTTCTATTTAACCACTAAGCAAGAAAAAAATAAATAAATTAGCTTTGTGAAAAAGCATGAGCCACAGAAGGCTTCTGTTCCATAGTCTGATCTGCACTTAAATGCAAAATTTCTCTATAATGGCAGAACAAAGGGCTACCTGTTAATTCCTTGAAAGCTGAAAATGCAAACTGTACATATTTCTGAAACACTAGTTTATCTTTCTTAGTTTCATAATCAAGATACAAGACTTGTGTAGAATAGAAAAACTTCAGCCTCAAGAAACTACCTTCTCCTAGAGTAGAGGTAAAGTTCTTTTGAGAAAAAAAAATATTTTGACCTAATTAGACAAGTTGATGCAGCATCTGCTTACTCTTTGCAGATAGGCATGCACTCACTGGTAGTGAAGGTGACTTAGTTGTTTTTTTTTTCTTCCATTTTTCTTCCCACCCTTTACCACATCATATCCAACAAAAAAAAAAAAGAAGTGCTAGTTTAGAGAATGAGGACACCACACAGTGACCCAGTAAAAAATGCAAATGAACGCTTATGCCAACTGTGCAAAGACCCTGTCCTGACCTTTTAAGCTTGTTAGCAACTTGTTATGAGAACTTGCTATGTGAACTGGAGCTTGGTACCAGGTGTCTCATGTTATGATGTAGAGATTAAGCACGAGGTAATAGCAAGTGCCTCAAAAATATAATTGAAAACAGAGGTCCTAGACCCATAAAATACCCACAGATGGTCAATTGATTACTGGCTATTGAAGAAGTATAACCTTGACAGTGGGGATAAGACTGCTTTCAGCATATTGAAGAAAAGAAGCAGGTAAGCAAGAAAAAACAGCTGAGCAACAGGATAAGACACCTGCCTGGGAAATAAGACCCTTATTGTGCAGTGCACAGTCTAAGATGCAAAGGCTAAAGCTGTCTAGGAGTGCATACATTACATAAAATGACATGATTTGGAGCAGAAGTGGGAAAGAAGAAGTAGTTATCACAGGAACTGTTTCTGTAGAATTGGTGAGAGATTGCTGGAGTAGTGAGGGAGCCGCCTGTTTTCCCTGCCTGCCCCAAGAGTGGCAGCTGTCCCTCTCCACCTGCTCTGGGAGCCCTTCATTGCTCAAGAACCGTTTGATCTACTAAGGCAATTGTCCAGGGTTGTGCATAGAGGGATGTGTGTTCGGGTGTGCATGCATGTGTCTGTCTCTCCCTGCAAATGCTGTGTATTTCTCCTCTGTAACGCTCCAATTGTTAGTAAAGCCTTATTACACATAAACACAAATACAATTTTATTGTTTCTTCTCTTGCCCTTTACCTGGCTCTGTTCTCTTGGTGTAGCCTTATATTATGTAGTTTGACAGTGACTAGGCTATTTTGCATCCCAGAATACATATTTTCATGAAATGTTACCAATCAAAATATTCTACACACTATATCCTAAGGACGTGTTAGCAATGGGTGACTGTATGTGTATTTGTCAGTCAGTTTGGTATCTTCTAGCTAGTCGTTTAGTAACGGGTGTAATCACTAACCTCATGTTTGTCCCTGACCTATTAATTTGAAAAACAGCCTATCTTCATAAACCCTTTTTTCCAAGTCACAGGTCAGTCAGAGCCAGGACTTATTCTGCTGCTTATGGAAGTTTGTTCCCTGTTGGGGGGCTACAAAGATAATGTCCCGTTAAGGTTACGACATCTTGATACACTTAACTTGATAAAGTCTCTTTATTTGTCTTTTATCCATTTTTTTAAATAAATCTGACTCAAATAAATTTGATAGTTATGTGGATACATCAGCAGTTCATTTTCAAGGGCAAGACAATCTTGCAACTACAAAGAAGAAATGCTAAATGAGAACTAAATGACACAATCAAAGGGAAGAGGTAGAATTTGCTTTTACTTCAGGAAAATGTCATGAAAAATGGAACAGCAGATTTCATACTACAGGAAATTAAAATAGTATCTTAATAGTATTAAAATAGTATCTTTAATACTATTAAAATAGTATTTTAAGAGAAATAACATCCCTGGTTTGTAGTGAACTCTCCTACTAGCTTCTAGCTAATAAATACTTTTGCTTTTGTTATGTTTTTTTCCTCTTTTCTGTTTCTGAGAAGGTGAAATATCTTGCCATGATTGAATAGGGTAAAGATTCCCAATAGTAAAATCTATTACATTGTGACATAGTCTCCAAAGGGAAGGAGTAGAAGCTTTATTGCTAAGTACATTTAAATCTAGATGAGATAAAGCACTGAAAAATATTCTTTAGGGAACAATCAAGTGACTACATGAAACAGAACACCAAATAGGTATTTTCAGCTCTAATTTCTACCATTAACATCCATGTTATGCTATGAATTGAAGGTTATTCAGAGATTAACGTGTTACAGAGCTGCTAGATGAAACATTAATTGTGTAAAAATTCTGTATTTCACAACATTTTGCTCATTATTATAGATTCCAGGGTTAGTAATTTAACCATACTTGAAAGGAAGGGTACATTAATAAGGACGGAGCTGCAGCCAAAAATACCCAGCTGATTCTAAGTGGTTGCTTTTCAGATAGCAACTAGAAAATCACATTACTAATCTAGCCTTTCCTCATAATCATAGATGTTGCCTAGGAATAACAATTCAAATAGCATGTCAGTGGAAACATCTACAGATGCTCTAATAGGCTGGAAATGGACAACGGAGACAGAAACAAGGAGAAATAGAAAATTGTTGGCTGACAAATATCTACCTAACAAAGGGTATTTTGTGAAGGCTTGTGTAGCGGAATTACTTATATGGCTGTAGACTGTAATTAAGCAATATAAAAAGGGAGATATGGTATAGATTTTGTCCTTCAGATTTCGTTTCACAAGTGCAGTCAAATAGAATTGAGTACTTCTTACATAACTGAAGGAATTTCCCAAATACTCCCCCCAATAAACAAGATGCCTATCTCCCATCCCTAATACTTAGAACAGGGTGAAATGGACTGAAGTCTCACATTTCAGTTTCACATTCCAAAACTATTTTCTTCAGTATTTGGACGACATTTTATTTTACTTCTTTATTTGAGGTTAAGAGGGATGTGCTGTTTGGATCTGCTTTTGAGTCTGTTTTGGCACTAAGCTTTACCTTTCACCCTTCTGCACATAAAAGATGTAACCTTATATATGAAAAGTGGCAACCAAGAAAATCATAGCATCATAGAATAGAATAATTTGGGTTGGAAGGGATCTTAAAGGTCATCTTCTCTAACCACCTGCAAGGAGCGGGGAAATCTTCGACTAGGTCAGGTTACTCAGAGCCCTGTCCAACCTGGCCTTGAAGGTTTCCAGGGATGGGGCATCCACTACATCTCTAGGCAACCTGTTCCAGTGTTCTATAACTCACATTGTAAAAAATTTTTTCCTTATATCAAGTCTGAACCTACCTGCCTCTATTTTAAAATCACTACCCCTTGTGATGTCACAACAGGCTCTGCTAAAGTGTTTCTCCCTTTCTGTCTTATCAGCCCCCTGGTACTGGAAAGCCGCAGTAGGGTCTGCATGGATCCTTCTCTTCTCCAGGCTGAACAGCCCCAATTCTCTCAGCCTGTCCTCAGACGAGAGGTGCTCCACGCCTATGATCATCTTTGTGGCCCTCCTCTGGACCTTCTCCAACTGGTCCATGTCCTTCTTGTGTTGGGGGCTCCAGAACTGAGCACAGTACTCCAGGCGGGGTCTCACCAGAGCAGAGTAGAGGGCAAGAATCACCTCCCTCAACCTGCTGGCCATACTTCTTTTGATACAGCTCAGGATGCAGTTGGCTTTCACCAACTCTTGCATTTTTTTTGGTGTTATGTAGTCAGAATTATTATAGCTTCAGATGAGTAGTAATTCTTGAGCATGTTATAGGAAGAAATAGATAGGTAAAAATCAGTGCAGTGCAGTACCATTATACTGACACTGGCAGTGAGAGGAGAGTGTGAAACCACAGTAACAACTACCTATAGCCTTTCTAAGATTAGAGAAGATCCATAGCATGTATACCCTCCTCTAAATCACATAGGAACACTTTAAGGTTTAATGTAGAACACTGCTGGCAGAACATAGAAGATGATAGGACTAGAAAAGATGTAGCCACATGCTAGCTGCTATGACAACATGAGAAGTAATTGAGTAATACAGCAACGGGCAGGTGAAGAGGAGGGGAGCAAGGAAAGGATGAGGTTAATTTTTGCCATCTTGTCGACATCTGGAATGAGGTCAATACTGCAGAAAGAATGTGCTGTTCTTACAGGATGGAGAAGGTAGAAAATTTTGGGTGGACTTGAATTAGTGCTTTGAGGCTCTCAGGAATATGTTGACCTGCCTGTGGTTCCATGTGTTAGCCTTGCTGATGATCACTTAACAGGCTAGCTAATGTCTTTGCCTTTAGCCTTTGCCCATACCTCCTTCCCCATTGCATCCTCCTGCCACTGGCATATACATAGTAAAAAAAAAAAAGAAAGAAAGAAAGGAAAAAAAAAAAGCCTACAAGCAGAAAGAAATACAGGTTACAGTGAAGCTTACCAAACTGTCTAATTCATGTTGTTTGAAACACAGCCAGTGAGGAAGGAAGAACATTTTATGAAACTAGCAATGAAACTATTTAAACTAGAATTAAATTTTATGTTTCACTTATGATAATTTTTCTTCCTATGTGAGTTTGATTAATTTTTAATGTTTAACTTGCAGTTTTTAACTTCAAAGAAAGTATAAAAGGAATATTCTGCATCTTTTGTAGAAAATTACTTCAGTTGTTCTGAAGTTCCCACACATTCTCATCTGTAAAACTCTGTCCATTTACAAGTGGCTTATGACTCCCATAGGGAGCAACCAAAGATCTTTCTATTTAAATAAGGTTCTTACCGAAGGCTAAACCTGAAAGTGCTCTAATGAAAAATAGGTTCTGTTATCAGTCTCTCTGTGCCTGGATGGCCTCTGCTTTCAAATAAAACATGTTGATTTACCAATCTAATCTTTTCCTGGCAGAAATATAATGCTAGTGTGTATTAACTGCAGGGGTGGTTGTAGAAGAACCTGGAAAAAGCACTGTCAGAAAATGTGTAGATCTCATCCAGAGGGAGCAATTATTAAAATTTACCTTACAATAGGGACTTTAACCTTTTTATTGTTAGGGTTTTTTGCTTTCCTTTTCTCTTTCTTTGTGATTTCCAGCTGCATTTGAGACTGGGGCTGAAGTTACTACAGTAATTCATCTGTGCTTATAAATAATAAGGCTATGTTACACATAATAAAAGGAAAAGTAGGGGAACTCAGTACTGTAAGTTTGTTAGCTTTAATGTCCTGATACATAGATGCATGCCAGATGCTCACCCAGATACTCTCTCACTCCCCCTCCTCAACAGGACAGGGGGAGAAAATAGGATGAAGAAGCTTGTGGGTCAAGATAAACAAAGAGTGATCACTTACCAATTACCGTCATGAGCAAAACAGACTTCACTTGAGGAAAGGTCCAGGAAAGGCCAGGTTGGATGAGGCTCTGAGCAACCTGATCTAGTCAGGGATGTCCCTGCTCCTTGCAGGGGGGTTGGACTAGATGAGCTTTGAAGGTCCCTTCCAACCCTAACCATTCTATGATTCTATGATTCTATGAAAAGGATCTGAAAGTGACTGGAACATTTCTCCTTTGAAGAAAGGCTGAGACAGTTGAGGTTGTTCAACCTAGAAAAGAGAAGGCTCAGGGGAGACCTAATTGTGGCCTTTCAATACTTAAAGAGGACTCTTATAAGAAAGATGGAGAGAGAGACTTTTTACCGAGTCCTGTAGTGACAGAACAAGGGGCAATGGTTTTAAACTGAAAGAGAGTAGATATAAGCTGGACGTAAGGAAGATATTTTTTACAATGATAGTGGTGGGACCCTGGAACATGTGGATATCCTATCACTGGAAGTTTTCAAGGTCAGGTTGGATGAGGCTTTGAGCAACCTCATCTAATGAAAAATATTCCTGCCCATGGCATAGGGGTCAGACTAGGTTATCTCTAAAGGCCCCTTCCAACCAAAACCATTCTATAAAAATTAATGGAAGCTATTGGCAATTGAAATAGATTTGGATCATGGGAAGTAAAGGCAAAATTTAAAACAACACCTTCCCCCAACTTTTTCCCAGATTCAACTTCACTCCTTCATTCCCAACTTCTGTACCTCCCCCTGCCTCAAGCAACACAGAGAGATGGGGAATGGAGGATCATGATCACTCCATAGCAGCTCCTCTCTGCTGCTCCTTCATAGTCACACTTTTCCCCTGCTCCTGAGTGGGCTCTCCAGAGGCTGAAGTTCTTCAGGAAATATCCATGTGTTCTGGCATGGGGTCATCCACTGGCTTCAGTGTGGATATCTGCTCCAGTGTGGTTCTCTATGGGTTTCAGGGGCACAAAATGCTTCTCCATGTTCTCCATATGTTCTGTGATTCTATAAACAGAACTAAGAACTCCGAGAGGTCATTACTGATTACTAAAAGAGAACAACTGCAAATGCATATGCCCTTAGTGGCTCTAAAACTCCACATTAAACAAGCTTCACCATCCACAGCTATATGAAGTGGGATAACCAGTCTGGTGTTCTGGCCAAGTATTAATTTTAAAGATCTATCTAAACTAGTTTTATTTCCTTTCAGATCATCCTCTATGGGTCAGAGGAAGTCACCTTGTTAAGTCCATCCCTTGGAAAGGATACAACAGTGTTTCAAGTTCTATGCGTGGCCAGCAGATTGAGGGAGGTGATTCTCCCCCTCTACTCTGCCCTGGTGAGACCCCATCTGGAGTACTGTGCCCAGTTCTGGAGCCCTCAACACAAGAAGGACATGGACCAGTTGGAGAAGGTCCAGAGGAGGGCCACAAAGATGATAAAAGGGCTGGAGCACCTCTCTTATGAGGACAGGCTGAGAGAGTTGGGGCTGTTCAGCCTGGAGAAGAGGAGGCTCCGGGGAGACCTGGAGATAGCAGTCTTCCAGTACCTCAAGGGGGCCTACAAGAAAGATGGGGAGAGGCTGGTCAGTAGGGCCTGTTGTGATAGGACAAGGAGTAATGGTTTTAAAATAGTGGTGGGTAGATTTAGATTGGAAATTAGGAAAAAAATTTTTACAATGTGAGTTATAGAACACTGGAACAGGTTGCCCAGAGAGGTGGTGGAAGCCCCATCCCTGGAAACGTTCAAGGCCAGGTTGGATGAGGCTCTGAGCAACCTGATCTGGTTGGAGATGTCCCTGCTCCTTGCAGGGGGGTTGGACTAGATGAGCTTTGAAGGTCCCTTCCAACCCTAACCATTCTATGATTCTATGATTCTATTCACTTCTTAGAGCTATGTTTCTCATGATACATATTCCTGATCCTGCTATACATATGCGTAGACAGAATTCCAAGGAAGGCAAACACCGACATGTGTGGTGTTCCCAGTACTATTTGTTTAAACATTGGTCATGCATATGTACATGACTTTTCATAAAAACAAAGGACTAGACTGCTGAAAGAAATCTACAGATAGATTTTCTTTTACCCTATATTTCTCAGTTACATAATGCACCAGGACCCAAAAATATTCCTGAACTCAATGTACAGTTCAAGTCTGCAACTTGAGATACCAGAAAAATCTCTCTATCTAATACTGCTAGTAAGGATTTTGTATTTTGGTGGTGTCATAGTTCAGCCCCGATTGGGACCAGACTACACAGTCTCTTTCTCACTCCCCCCACCCTCTGAGAGAACAGGGAGAGATAATATAAGAAAAAGGTTTGAGATAAGGACAGGGAGAAAATCCTTAAAGTTACCGTTACAGGCAAAACAGACTCGACTTGGGGAAAACTATTCATTTATTACTACAAACAGCAGGATGATGAGACAGAGAACAGATAACCTCCCCCCACCCCTCCCTCTTCCCAAGCTTAACATTATCTTAACATTATCTCTACTACCTGCCTCCCTCCCCCAAACAGCACAGAGAGGAAGAGGGAATGGGGGCTGCGGTCAGTTCATCATGCGATGTTTTACGCTGCTGCTTCATAGTCGGGGGAAGAACTCCTCACATTCCTCCCCTGCTCCAGCGTGGGGTCCCACCCATACGCCACAGTCCTTCCTGAAACTGCTCTGGCATGGGTCATCTCTTCCATGGGGTGCAGTCTCTCCAGAACAGCTGTCCCAGCGGCCCCTCCATGGGCCACAGCCTCCTTCAGGCATCCACCTCCCCCGGTGTCGGGTACTTCACGGGCTCCAGGTGGATCTCTGCTCCTCCGTGGACCTCCATGGGCTGCAGGGGTACAACCTGCTCCACCATGGTCATCACCACAGGCTGCAGGGGAATCTTGGCCAGGAGCTGCATTACTTCTCCCCCTCCTTCTGAACTGACCTTGGCGTCTGCAGCCGTTCCTCTCAGAAGAAAAGTTCTTCACAACAGGCTGGCAGACGCCGCTCAGAATCTCTTCACATCATCCAGCTCATCTCCTCTCCAGTTTCTGGAGCCGGGCCGGGCCAATTTGGGCCCAGTTGGCTGCCTGGCGGGAGGCCAGAGGGTGAGGCCTGCAAGGCCCATGAGGCCTGCACCTCCCCCTCTGCGCCTCTGCCCCTGCTCAGCTTCTTCACATTTTCTCTTTTTTTTTCTGTTTTCCCCTTCTTAAATACGTTATCACAGAGGCGTTATCACGGAACATCCTGCTACCAGTCAGCTCAGCCTTGGCCAGCAGCAGGTCTGCCCTAGGCCCGGCCAAGTCCACTGAACAAAGGGGAGCGACTTTTAGCAGTTTTCTACAGAAGCTACCACCTTAGTCCCCCCTCACTAAACAAAACCACAACAGCTGGTTATTGTTATGAATGAAAAGCAGAACATATATAATTCAGCCAGAAGCTTGTAATATTCCTTATCATGAGATGGTAAAGAGAAAGCTAATATAAATTTTATGTCTGTTCTCTGCCTAAATACTTTTCTTTGTGTGTGTGTGTGTGTGTGTGTGTGTGTTTTCAGATATCTAAGGTACTTTTGAATTCAGAAAAGAGCTTGAAATATGTTGTTATCTTGCTAGATATTTACAAGCATAATATAATAAAAAAAATGCTGTCTTTTACTCTCAAATACAATGCAGTAACAGAAGTAAAAGTATTCATCCAAAAATTCAAGAGTTTGTACATGCATAAATTAAGATACTGTTCCCAATCATATTCTATATCACTTAGCTTCATCTTTAGCAGAATGCCACTACATATATTATTTTTTTTGGCTCCTGGAATTATTTTTATTAAGGTAACTATTAATCTTTTTTTTTTGCATAATGTAAGGTATTATGAAGAGTTGTTTAATGTAAAAAGTTTAGGGAAGTAGATGCTGCTTGGGAATACGTAGTTTTTTAAAAGTCATTTGCAGATGTACAGTCAAGTGCTTTATTTTTCTGCAAAGATTTATGTTTAAATTGATCTTTCTACAAGATAATCAAAGGATGATCTAAAACAATTAGATATTCTTTTACAAGGAAAATATTATCTCTGTACAAGTTTAGCAATAGAACTGTAAACCAAAATGCTCAGTTAGATTGCTTTTTCATCTTGAGTTCAGCTTTACATGGCCATGAGTTTAGTGTGAGAAGATTTTTGCTGAGTCTTATCTAATTTTTAATTTACATCATAGGATATATAGTCCAGGCACTTTCAGTGTACATAAATTTATTCTTTGATACCAAGGGAAACTCAATTTAATTACTGATTATATAAAGATAATCTGAACCCAGAAAATATAATGCATGTGGTGGGGTTTTGTTTTGTTGTTGCTGTTATTTTAAGAAAACAATTCATACATATTTCTGGAAGAGATATGGATTAAAAAAATAATTATTACCTTAAGATGATTCCTTCAGAAACACTTTTTTTTTTTTTTTACAAATTTAAATCACTATATAGTTACTCATAATACAGGAATAACCTCTATTGAGTAGTTAAGTATTTCACAGTCCTTGGAATATTTGCAAACGTACATTTAAATCTTCCTAGGAACGATAGGAACTCTATGTTATAAATTCCTCTGATACTACAACTGTAAATGTTACTTTGCAAAGACTGCTTCTGTCTATGTTTTATAGCTTGCCCTGATTTGGCTCTTCTTTCAAATGTTTCAGATATTACCTGTGAAAGACATTAAGCTTTTCCTTCCTAAAACTATGTGCTAAGAATAATTTGAGATATACAGACACAATTATTAGTAAAAAGAGTTTAAACATTAGATTAGTCAATGCTAAAATTGCTAATTTTAAGTCAAAACAGGAGCAGAATTTAATCAGAAATTAATGAGAAAATCTTTCTGTAGTAGAAAAAAAAAGTTGTCCCAGAAAAATGTCATCTGGAAAACAAAGATTGGTTATTTCCAAAATAAATTATTCTTAGATTCTGGACTACCTAATCTTTACCAAGTTAAGAGTATAAAGTATAGAAGCAGGCACAGTAACGTACAGAATCTCTAATAGCAGACCACAACTTATGTGTATGGAAGAACATAAAACAGGATGTGTATAGAGTTGACCCTGCTCTTCCACTTCCAGAAATCAACAGTGTGGGACTTTAATAGCTGGAACCTGTGTCTGAAATGTGATGTTTGATGGCCACAGATAGAGCATTCCTCCATGAACTTACTGAATCCTTTCTTGACATTTTTTGAAAGTTTAATATATTGTGCTGAGTGAAAAAGCTTATTAGAGTTGCTTATTTTAAACCTATTACCAGAGAATTTCTTTAGGTCCTTCCAGGTTCTTATATTGTATGATAGAATGATAATATTCTTTATTCACCTCTATGATTTATAGCACTCTGACATACCACCCAAGGTCATGCAACATTTTCTAAAGGAGAGATAGAAGAGAAATATAGTGTAATCATTGCAAAATTTAAACTCAGTCAAACTGAGAGGCTTCACTAGATGTCTCTTTTTAGTCTTCCTGACTGAAATCCAGCTCAAAAAAGAGTAAGTGGTAGCTACTCCGTGCCAGCATTCTTCATTAAATTTCAGTTGTGTGATTATAGAAATGTTCCTTTAAGGGAAAAAAAAAAACAAAAAAAACCCAAAAGATGCCAAGCATACAATCTCTTCAAGAACTTGTAAAATATTCCAATTCTTATTCTTTCTGCTTACTATCACTCCATAAACTCTCAGCTGCTGACTATATTTCTGATTATTCCCTATTCTCTTCAGTGTTAGGTAATATACTCTTTGCCCAGAAAGCACACATTATTTTTCTGATTTATTTGTTCTACAGTCTTTCCCTCATCCTCCAATAGTTTCTTTTCTATCTCTGTTTTCAGCTTGGTAAGGGTATATTGTCATCCACCTGCATTTGTCTTCACTGCAGTCAACCTCAAAATTTTCATCATTACTCCCATTCATCTCAGTGCATTCAGAGATAGAGACTTACCTCCTGGAACCTTTTCTTGATTTCTCATCAATTTCTTAATTTCTAGTTCCTGGAAAATCCATAACTTCTCTCCACATCATTTTGCACTATACTCTCTCCTTTCTTAAGTAGTTTGCTTATTGTCTTTAAGCAGAGCGTAGTGATACTCTCAGATATTTTGAAATCATAATGCCTGCTTTATTCTCAAGCTCCATCCAGAGAGATTGTAAATATTATCCTGCAACTTTTTTTTTTTTTTTTTTTTTTAGAAGCCATGTCAAAGGTATCTTAACAAAAGGAACAGAACAAAAGTATTTTATTTTCTGTGGTACGTTTCAGAGTCACCCTTCAATTTCTAATACTAACTGAATCACTTCATCTTATATACTCAATTGCTTATCATTTTATATTCTGAAATGGAGTCAATGTAACTAAGCAGCGTGTTGATATTCCCTTATTACAAAAGTAAATACAAAGCACTGAAGGAAAGCGTACAATTGAAAAAGCCAATAGTAAATATAAAAATTGAAATTTAAATTTGATGGTGTACTATATTTTGGGATTTGCTTTGAAAAAAATGCGTGAGACATGCTAGTACAATAGCCACAAGAAGCTTAAAGATGTTTTTCTCTTCTAGCAAAACATATCTCAGTTCCCTAGGAAATGTATGTGCAGGCTACTGGAAAGGCACTTTCTCTCTCCTCAACACTTCTGCACAGAGTGGCCGTTTTTTGTTTATTTGGTTTGGTCTTTTCCTCTAAAGGAAACTAGAATAAAGACAGAACTTTGGTTCTGCATGTCAATAGCTCCTTGCAATACTCATATAACCCACAATAACAGTGCAAGAGTATATATCTCCATTTTTTGGTTCCTTATTTGTTTACTCAGTTGCAGGTCACCATTCTTCAAACAACAGTTGAACTATTTCAAGTTTGCTTCTGACTTTTTCTAGACTGCCAATAAACTTCTGTCCTTCTGGTTATGAAAAGTATGGGGTGCATTATCATATAATTCAACAACTTGAAAGAGAAATATATTTCCTGTAGTTTACATCTAAACACGAGAAAATAATAGCCACTTGCACTATTTACTGAACAAAATACTTGATCCTGCTATTCTCATTTTTATTGAAAGGTCCTTTATCTGTCAGTAAGACCTAGCAGTGTTGCTAGTGCACCCTATGGCAACAGCATTGAACTAGATGCAATTTCTGTAATTCAGCCATGAAGACCACCTTGTTGTCACCACAAGTAAAAAACATAATGCCTACTCCAAAGAACAGCCTGAGAGTCTGAAGCAGAGTATAGAAGAGAGGAAGGCTTACTCTGCACTGACTTTATTTCCCTTTCTGAATAGCTTTTTTTTTTTTCTGAATAATAAGGGATTTGTTCACTCTGATGAAGATTTTGATGTTTTCCAACATATTGAAATACTTAGTGTATCAGGGGATTCCCAACAACATGGACCCACTTAACTATGTTGAATTTCCCTGGAAATCCTACCAAAGTACTTAAAACTACAATAATACCAAACAAACTCATCACAAGTAATGTTATCAAAAGACATACTAAATGAATTAATAGTGGTTGGACACTCATTTCCTACAGATGCTGAGCCCACTGTAGGATATTTCAGCTGAATGAAAAAAAAGGTAACATTTTGAATGTTCATTTAACCTACAGATGGATCAAATACATTTTCAGTTATCACCTACGGAGAAGTGTACAAAGTAAAACTTATGTGGCAAACTACATTCATATTTCTCTGTGAAGAAGCTAATGACAAAATAGAGGTTTTTTGCAAGGCATTGTCAATGGTAAAAAGAAACATGAGGTAGAAATGTCACCTTGGAATTTTCCTTAAATGGGGAGTGCTTGAGAAAATAGGAATTTCTCATTGATCTACTTCTATTGTTTATAGGGATGGCCATAAGAAAATAACAACTGAAGCCTTCTGGATTAAGAATGTCAAGCTTTCCACCAATGCTTTGAAGTTGGAGATATTTAATCTACTTCTGCTCTGTAGAAAAAAAAAAGTTTGTGTAGGTCAGCTGTCTTTCTGTGTCTCTAATATGTAGGAATAACAAAGCAGATGCCCAACAGTAATGAAGTAGTCCAAAATACAGTGTCCTTCATGCAGCACCACAAGAAGGGAAGATAAAGTGTCAGGTAATCCAAGAATACCTTTTTCAGTGCTTCACCCCTGTCTGCAATTCCCTATATATCAGTTATTAATTCCTGAAAGCCAGTATGCTATCCTATTTCAGCTTTCTATAAGGAAATTTTACCAGACATTTATTTCCTTTCTAGCCCCACCCCAGTATTAGTAATGTGGTAATTAGCAGAGCCGTTGGCGATGTAGGAAGAGAATAATTTGCCAAAGGGTTGCAGGCAGAAGCAAGCTCTTTGGAGCCTGTCATCAACAAGGGACCAAATTATAGTCAAGCTGTGTATTGTAGTGTGTTATTGTATGGTACTTATGGCAGAGGTAAAAAAAAAAAGGGTGTGGATTTTTAACTTCTGACTCCCTTAACAAGACTAGTATGAATAAGGACTAAAAATTATTCTAAATATTCTTAAAAAAGAACAAACAAACAAAAAAAATCTAATTAGATGCCTCAGAGGAATCTTTTCTAACACTGTTTTGCATAGGGGTTGTATATTTTTATTGGTCAGTGAAATAAAGAGGGAAAAACTAAGCCTAAATTTAAATACTAGAAATTGAAGACACTGAATGAGGGGAAAAAAATATACAGTTGAAAACCAGATAAAACAAGCCTGTTATGAAAATTCAAAGTAATCCTTCGCATTCCCCAATTTAAGTCGCTTGTAGCACAGTGTGCTAACCATACAATAACTATATGATATGTTGGAAAAATGTTTTGTTATGTACATAGACGCAGAATAGCTACCTAATCATAAATTAGAATAATTTATTAAAACCTAATTTTTCTACTTTTTTTTTTTTACAGGTTCAATGTGGCTTACATGATGAATATTTTCAAGAAAGCTGGATTCAATATATAACTTTGAATGTTTGATGTTATTTAAATGAAAAATATATTTAAAGTAGATTTACTTTTCCCTATTTATTTTTACTACTGCAATTGCCACTAAAATGCAAGAAAGATAAGAGAGAGTAAGAATATAATAGAATCTATCTTTGTCTAGAACAAAGAATTATTAAAATTTAAATCCTGTATCTTTGTTGAGTTGATTAAACATCCACTATATACTTTCAATTTACCATGCTGTTTAAATGTCAAATGAATTTCAGACTTACCATAGCACTTCTTATTATGGGAACTTCTACTTATCTTACAGTATAACATAATTTAATAAAATTATATGTCCTTGTAAATTGTCTAACAGAAACAGATAGCTTAATATGAATATACCATTACTAATTAAATAGGCAACACAAGACTAAAACACTAGGTATTTCTTGATAATGAGGACACCCAAGAATTCTCCAGGCTATTTGTGATACAAAGTACTTTTCTTATCGAACAAACAGGGAATCTATTTCACTCAAATTGATTGACACTGCTCAAAGGCAAATATTGACTTTTATTAGCCTCTTTTTTGCTTTCAGCTTTTACTTTCCCTCTCAAAGTCTTCAAATAAATAGTTTCAATTGACACTCACAAAAAAGAAATAAAACTCCTTTGCCTTGTGATAGAGCCTTTGCTACAAATATTCACTGCAGTCGTAATGTGGAAACTCCAACAGAGAAATAATTGACATTGAAGTATTAATTTCGCAGTGCCCAGGAAAATGAAAAAAAAAAATACAAATTACAAATATAGAAAGAAACAGAGTGAAAATATGCAGTGGTCAAATGGAGCCCTGGCTAGAGATCTACGTAGTTTTCAATTAAATTTCCACTTCCCTCCTAATATAGAAACAAAAAGATGAGGTGGGTTTTTTTTTTTTCTAAAGCAGATAGAGATGTTTATAAACACTAAAGAATTGAAGAAGTGACTTTCAAGTAAATGTTCTTCCTAAGCTGCACTTGGCTCATTGTTTATGTCATTTTTATGGTGCATTGTGCATGTATGATTGGCAATGACAGCATCCAGTATGCTTTCTGACCATTCAGAATCACTTCCTTAAAAATTAAAAGGCTACAAAAAAAGGTTAAAGTTTAATATTTTGTTATGATAATTAAGTGTACCAAGTAGGTTAAAAACAAATGCCAGATGTGTAAGGACTAGATTTTTATACTCTTTTATAGTGAAAACAATTTTACTTCAGTAGTCATTTCACTAACACTCTTTACCAAGGGTGGTGATCTTCAATATAAAAAAAAATGTTAAATGTATCTCAAATAAGTCTCTAAATGCATGCAAATATTTTTCCTAAAATATACAGAATTATGAGGGATATTTGGAATAATTTTTTGTTTCTTTGTTTTGCACTTTTGTAAACCCTACACCCTATGGTTTGGTAGAAATGAACACAATGATCGGAGAAAAAAAGAAAAAAAAAAAGGAGACTAGTTATCTTTTCTTAATTAAAGCAAACTGAAAAGATCAGAATGTGACAGGAAGAAGCCTTGGGAGATATGTAACAAGAACAAGAAACAGATGTATTTCTTGCTGGTTTTTGTGTTAGTTTGAATGCTTTCCCTGTCACTGATAATCTCTGATAAAGCTGTAAGAATGACTGCAGAAGAGGTGACCTGGGTGGGTCCTGGGTAAAGAGGTCACATTCAGTTCTAGTTATCTTCTTTCCCAGCATCTCCTGGAATCAGAAAGTTCCAAAAGGAAATCTAAGGAGAGAAAATGCATTTCAAAACACAACAATTTTTTTAGTCTAAAGTATGGGTAAAATCCCTTTCTTTTTTTTTTTTTTTTTGGCTGAAGAAATACAAGAGGTTGCTAAAAGTGTAGGGTCTGTGACAGAAAAAATAATATCTGATGATTCCTGTGCTGTCCTTTCAAGCATCTCATTTTGAAGCAGCATGATAATTTCCTTCCTCTATTAGAGGTCATTATTGTTTCTAATAGTTAAATGCAGGTATAATCCCCAAAATATGAAATGTATATATTGCCTTATAAAATAAGTTTTATTAATTGTAACAGTCTTAATACCTATAGAAATCCTTTCTCAATCTTTTTATGTTCTCCTGTAACAATGCATTCCATAGTCTAACTGGAGACTGAGGTATGTATTAATAAGAACTCAAAAAAAAAAAAAAAATTCTGATGAAAGTGTTCCTCCTCCTAGCAAAATATTGCATGAAATTGTCACAAGTCTTTTCTAACTCAAAGAAAACATGTCAAGCACTGCCTTCATTCCTTTTGCGTTCCTTTTTTAATGTTTTTTTTGCATAAAAAAATCTCCATTTATCCTCTTTCTTAAAATGGTAACTTTTACTTTTTATTACTAACTCATTTATAGAATTTAAAGCTAGACAACAAGGTTTAAAGTGTTTGACAGATGCTGACGTAAGTAATAAATTACAGTTACTTCTACTTTCTAAGTTTTTTTTTTAGCACTGGGAAGACCTGGAGCTTCTGTTTCATTGGATATGAGAACCTCCTTCTGCATAATTTCAGCATGTAATCATCAGAGCACCATAAGGCTCCAAAAATACTGTTGTATAAGTTCCCTTGTAAAATAATAAAGATTTTGCCACTGTAAAAGAGATAGAAATGTACATATTGGAGTAAGAGACTGATATCACTCAGAGTAATCACAAGAAGCAGCAAAGCAGCAGTAATGGTAGAGCCAACATAAATATAAATTACAATAACTAAGATTTAGCTCAAGCCAAGCGTAACTGCAGGCAGTATTCTGCAATTGCTTTAAGAACATCTCCTTGGATAGGTTTAGGTTTATCTAAACCAAAGAATTCCCACCAGGAGTTATTTTTATTATGTAAAATCTTGCCTTATTTCTCCTTTTTTTCTAGCTTTTTAGTTGTCCTAACTTCATACCTTCCTCTTTCATGCAACTTTTACTCTGAAATGTCAAAGGTCAGGGCTGGGTTACCTACCGTACTAATGTGAGTCTTCCTTTGCCTCAATTCTCCCCATGAGTTTTAAATCCAGTTCAAGCTAAAACCCAGTCTCACCAATAATTGACACCAGTGTTGATCATCATTAACATATGCATGGTTTTCAAATCAGATCACAGACTTAGTCCAGG
Source organism: Chlamydotis macqueenii (assembly GCF_036417535.1). Lineage (NCBI taxonomy): Eukaryota > Metazoa > Chordata > Aves > Otidiformes > Otididae > Chlamydotis > Chlamydotis macqueenii. The sequence continues at coordinate 162,087,961 of NC_141556.1, forward strand.
TACATAAAAGGAGAAATAAAATTAAAAGTAAAGACAAGCAAACATTTTATGTCCTCCTTGTACTGCAAAGAACAGTTTTGAACTAAATACTAGCCTATGAAATATCTGATTCAGCAGCCTTATCAACCAGCACTGGTAATGCCTGACTTTTTTTTTTGTTAAAATTCTTTGCTATTATCAGAAAAACTGATATTACAATGACAAGGAAGTCACAGCTATGATTTTTAAACTAACACAGTTTCTTGGTGACGGCCACAAAACTACTATGAAACAAAGGTTTGTCATTCAAACTTTACTTTGATATATTTTCAGAATTAATTTGAGCCCAATCTTATTTAAAACTGTATAACTAAACCCTCAAACTGTCATTTTCAAAATAAGGAGGTAATATTATTAGAAAAATGTGCTTAGTTTTACACATTATAAAGCTGCGTTTGTTCAACAGATAATAGAGTTTCTTGCGGATGTATAGAGCAGTTGACACAGCTGACCTCTTCCAGAGCTGTCGCAGCTTGCAATGTAAATATGCATGAGATCCACATTTTTAAGCTGATAAAAGGCAAATTCAACATATTTGAAAACTAAGGCTCAAAGGTAAGTGCTGAATCAATGAAAAGGCAAAGATCATTGCAAAGCACAATGAGAACAGAAGGTGCCTGGAATTTGTTCAAGGACAAACTTTTAGATAAAATGAAGGACTTTATACTGGCAGTGGCTAATTATAAAAGGCCATAAAGAGCACACATTCTTGTATAATTTCATATATTCACAAAATATTCTCTCAGTTACTCAAAATTATATTAGCAGAGCGGCTGAACACATGAACAAGCAATAATCCTGACACTGACAGTACAATAATAAAGGTACCACAATCAGAGAAATAAACAATATTAACTTCATTATTACAGGTTCCTGGTGAATTTTATGCATTGTGACAATGCTTATTTTAAGTGTCATCTGAGTGGAATCTCAGTGACACACTAGATGGAAAGGGTAGCACAAGTGTGGTTTTTTCAGTTAGGGTAGTTTTGCTAATATAGAAACTGCAATGGGGAAAGTAAAACTTCAGGCATGTTGTTACAAACATTAAAAGCGTTAGCAAACCAAGCACAGTCACTGTCCTAAAAACACATGAGAAATATAAACAGATGAAGAATAAGAACAGTAAGAATAGTACATAAACACAGGAGCCCAAACAAACAAACAAACAAAAGTGGAAATGATTTTCTGTGTCCTTGCCTGTATTTTCTTGTATCTGTGAAACAAAACAGAGGAGAAGTAATGGGAAAAAGGAAAACTGCAGAATATGATCAGTTGGTAGAGAAAATGGGGAGAAAGTGAGCAGGAAAAGGGAATAATGCAAGTCTTTTCCTCTAACTTTCATTCCTTTTACACCTGCCATGTAGGAACTCAATTCTAAATCAGAAAGTGCAACCAGCAACTGTCTGCAGGAGAATGATCAAATGTGACGTGCAAGCTTTGTGCTGGCAAGGATGGTGAAGATATGAGATGAAACCAATTAATTTGGGATCTGTAAGAATATGGAACTCAGCAGCCATTGACCTATTTTTTTTTTCTCTGAACCCGTTCATCAGTCCAATTGCGTAATGGAAAATAAGCTTCTTTCCCACAGTACTTTTGATGTACATGATTATATAACTTTGCTGACTTCATGACTACAGGATGATAAATTTTTCTACTCACTGAATTTCTATCATACTGAATGAAACTCAAACTCAAAGCTGGATTTGGCAGAAATCACACAATTAACACTATTTCTATTCATATGTTTCATTATAATTCTGCACATGAAACGCCATACATTCTTCACTTGAGTTTCATATTAGCAATTTAACCTTGTAGAAATCTGCTTTCTATTCTCAAAATGCATGTCCTTTATTGTAAAATTAGCATGTTCATGATATTTGCAAATCCAAGATCTGGTACAATTTGGGAAAATCCAGAAAAGAAAGCCATTCGGGTGACAAAGTGCTGGCTCCTATGGCTTAGTAAGTGTTTTAGTAAGCAGAGTTGTTATAGCCTGAAGAGAAAACTGAAGACATGATAGCACTTTCAATGTATGTAAAAAGCTTCTGTTCTTAGTGTCCATAGTGGAGAACACAAAAAAGTATCAGACTTAAAACAAATCAAGAAAAATTTAGGCTAGACTTTAAGAAAGATTTTCTATCAGAAGGGCTTCTAAAACTAAATAGATTACTGAGCTAAATTGTCGAAACTGAAGATTGGCAGCCCTTAAGAACAGATTTAACAAAATCTGTCAGGAATGACCTTACTAGAGTTGATAAAGATTAACTCAGTGAAGTGGAAGGATACCCCTCCAATTGTTGTAACTCTGGCTGTAGCTCATTTTTTTTTCTCCAGGGAGTAGACTGCACATGCCTATTAAGCAACAGGAAAAAAAAAAATGGTATTAAGCATGGCTTGAAAGACATTAATGCTTAAATACTGCCAGACAGCTTTCACAAAAGAAAATTAATATATTTACATAGGGCTAACACTTTTATCTCATTTACATTTAAAAAATCAGTCTCTCTGAAAAGAAATTTCTACTTGTAAACAGGTTGATCCTCTAATAAAATTTATGGAATGAAATTATAATTGTTTTATAATGAGGAAGTTCAAGTCACTTTTGTGGAGTAGCAGAGTGTCAGGGCTGTGCCTGTGCACATACCTAGCACACTCAGTCATCAGTTCCCTGAGTGGTTCAGAAACTTCCCATCAAAGATGAGAAAACTTCATCAGCAAAGATGAGACAAGGTGGTTGACTGAGCTGCTATCTGGTTGCAAAACAATGCATTTGACTCATTGTCACAGAACCTCTTCAGGTGGGAATTTCAGACAGTCCTGGCATAGAATCATAGAATTGTTAGGGTTGGAAGGAACCTTTAAAGGTCATCTGGTCCACCTCCCCCTGCAAGGAGCAGGGACGTCTCCAACCAGATCAGGTTGCTCAGAGCCTCATCCAACCTGGCCTTGAATGTTTCCAGGGATGGGGCATCTACCACCTCTGTGGGCAACCTGTTCCAGTGTTCTACCACTGTGATTGCAAAAAAAAATGTTTTCCTAATATCTAATCTAAATCTACCTCCTTCTATTCTAAAACCATTACCCCTAGTCCTGTCACAACAGGCCCTACTGAAGAATTTTTCCCTGAAGCATCATATCCTTCCTCTAGGAAGCTCCTGCTGGAGTTAGACCAATTGATAAACACTATTTGTACAGACAGTTGGACTGATAAACATGCTGGATACAGTGTCAGGCAGTCACAGGTTCTCTCCTAGACAGGTCCAGCTGCATGTGGCTAAGATATTTCTAAACAATCAGTAGATTTTTTTTTTTTCCCTGCAGATAAAGAAATGTTCATTTAGGACAATCTTTTGTATGTAGCTGAGATATTTGACATGGTTTCTTTTACATAGTTTAAGATATTAAACAGAAATGAATCACGTATATCATAGAATCATAGAATGGTTTGGGTTGAAAGGGACCTTCAAAGGCCATCTAGTCCAACCCCCCTGCAAGGAGCAGGGACATCTCCAACCAGATCAGGTTGCTCAGAGCCTCATCCAGCCTGACCTTAAACATTTCCAGGGATGGGGCATCCACCACCTCTCTGGGCAACCTGTTCCAGTGTTCTACAACCCTCATGGTAAAAAAATTTTTCCTCATATCTAATCTAAACCTACCTCCCTCTATTTTAAAACCATTACCCATATCCTGGAGCAATCATGTAGGACCTCTGACCAGCTGGATTATAAGAATTCAACAAAACATAGGTTTGGGGAATCTCATTCAGTCGAGCTAAAAATCTGGTTACAGGGACCGTTGCAATGGAGACTGCTGACACATACAGACAGCAGCTGAATGTCTTGTTCAGTTTAGTTTCTTCGTATGAGCATTGCTTTCTCTAAAAGATCCCAACAAATTAATCTTTTTTCAGCAAACGTTCTGTCAATGAGTGTCTGTGCAACTGACCTGTTAATCTACAATTTGCAGATAAAATTACAGTTTAGTTAAACCCTTCCACCAATATTTTGATACAATAGGCAATGAAGACAAGATTCCTTCTCCAAAGAACTTTCACATGTGAACTATTTCTAAAAACAAGAATAAATCTTCTTTTAGCAATGTTCTAGGAGATGTTTTAAGTTGTCTTTAAATATATCATTGACCAAAAAACCCTCCAGAAATACAGATTATTGTTACTTTTGGACAATACAGCCTGGTTTATTATTATTATTATTATTTGTTTGTCTTTTTTTTTTTAAGAGAAACTTTCATTTTAAAGCTTCACCTTATTGTTTAAATTATTTATTTTATGTGTTTTCAATGCCTTATTCCTGAAGTCTTCACCCACTCAAGTAAAGGCGAATGAAGACAGGCAACATCACCTTTTACCTTGATACAGTACATAATAATCAGCTCGGCTGACCTCATACTTCTAGGATCAAAGATAAATTTATGTATATCGAATAATATAGCAGTGAATATGAATCCAGCAGACAGCAACTATGAAAACACCCTTTAATAATCCCCAGCAATTTACTAGACTACTTCATCCCCCTAAAAATTCAAACTACCTATGGAAATGAAAACCCCCTTTTAGGTATACTCATCCAAGCAGTAGTCTCAGAGTCCTGAAGGCTCCGCCCAGACTCACTGTCCCTGGTACTGTGACCCCTTGGCCAAGGTCTATGGACCCTATTTTGCTTCTGCTGGGCCCCATGCGGCCCACAGGGATGCCCGTGCCAGCAGCTCCTCTGTGCTGCCTCCAGCCAGACCTTGGACTGATGCTGTGGGGAGCTCACATCTCTCCTGGGCCCACACCACGGCATGTCTCCAGCCTCATCTCTGGCACTATCTCCACCCATGGCAGGCCAGTGCCGAGGGCTGTCCATGGCCCCACCACTGGCACTAGCTTTGCCTGCTGAGTTCTGGCTCTGGGGGATGATGCTCACTGGGGAAGGCCTCGCCATCCCTTGGGCTCTCCACGGTGATGTGGACATGCATTGCTTGTGGACATAGCTGCTCCTCCTGACCACATTGGGACCATTTCCTAGATCAGCCTGACATTGTGCCCTCTTCGCAGAAGGATGCCATGAGTGACTGGAAAGGGAAAGGTTCTCTCTCCCCAGCTCTGTCTCCAACATCCAGCTGCCACACGGACAGGCCGCAGGCTGCTGAAGGCAGTGTATGGGAGATGAGCACAAGCCTGGGTATATGCCACGCTACCATACTTGGGGACAATGGAAGTGCCTATCCATGTGTTGGGGAGAGCAACATCCAGCCTCAGCTGAGGCTGTGCCATTGGGATGCGTAGGACAGGCACCAGCTCTCATGGTGCCCCTCTGATGTCTCTTTGGGTGCTCCCCATCCAAAGCTGCAGAAAGAACAAATGAGCTTCAAATTGAAATGCTAAGGAAAAAAAGGAACCAGGACTGGGTATTTGTCTGACAGTCAAATTTGTGTTAAAAGAATCACTCCTCTGTGCATCATAGTCCTGGAGAGACTTTCTATGTTATGGCAAACTTTGAGTACAAACATGTTTTCTCTCTTAAACTAGCGTACACTGACAGATTCCTAGATTTAATATTGCACCAGTTTTGGCTTGGATAAAGTTAATTTTCTTCATAGTACCTGATATTGTGCTGTGTTTCGGATTTATGCTAAAAACAGTATTGATAAGTTGGGAGGGGATACAGCTGGGACAGCTGACCCCAACGGACTAGAGGGATATTCCATACCGTATGACATCATGGTCAACATAGAAAGCTGGGAGAAGAAAGAGGAAGGGGATACATTCACAGTGGTAGTGCCTGTCTTCCCAAGTAACCATTACGTGTGATGGAGCCCTGCTTTCCTGGAGATGGCTGAACACCTGCCTGCCAATAGCAAGTAGGGAATGAATTCCATATTTTGCTTTGCTTGCAAGTGCAGCTTTTGCTTTACTTATTATACTGTCTTTATCTCAACCTATGAGTTTTTATACCTTTACCCTTCTGATTCTCTCCTCCATCTCACTGGAGGGACATGAGCAAGCAGCTCTGTGGGGCTTAGCTGACTATGGGATTTGACCCATAACAATTGTAATGAAAAAAAGCAGGCAATAAAAATATACAAAATTTTCACTTTTATTACATGTCTGTGTATATGCATACATATATATATATATAAAAAAATATATATATATACAAAACAACAAATCTTATTCTGACCTAAAGAATGTTGGAGAAATTCTTGAGTTCTTAGGATCATCTGATAACCCTATTTGCTTGTATGCATTATCTTTAATGTTTTAATACTCATAGTTTCTATATTTATACTTAAATTTTAATTTGTTATTTAATTTTGTAAAGAGTGAAAATATAGGATTTTCCGCTTCTAAAAAGTAATATTATTTCCAATTACCTCAAATAGAATTGTAACTTAATGTACTGTGCCTCTTGTAATGTAACTTTTAGAACTGCTGTTGTATTTTAAACTTTTCTGATTATTTAACCCTGTTAGGTTGTAGTAAGTCATAGCCTTGTTCTTACATAAAATATTCATATGCTTAACTTTGAGCACAAGTAACCTCATAAAAATCAATGAGCTAAGCAGATGTTTAAAACTAATCATGACAATAAATCTTTGGAGACTTGAGGCCTTTAAATTATATGTACCAAAAGTATTAGAGTAACTTTCAAGGTATGATAAGAATTTTTATTAAAAAAATGCATCAAGACCAAATTACAAAACACTTCTGTATACATTACTGAATAATAACTTTGCACATTTACTTTTTCCCTTAAAAATCCAAACCCTAGGCCAAACCAAATGAAGCTTGTAATTTCTAGAAGGAAGGGCCCTAATTAAGAAGCATATGTGGTGGAAGGAAAGAAAAAAGAGGGGAATAGTACTTAGAAAGTAATAAATAACTTTAACTAATTTCTAAGCACAATTTTCTTCAGAATAATTTAGAACTAAATTCAAAAGTGTGTTATAATCACGAAGTGCAACTTATGCAAAATTTAAACACTTAAAAATGTGATCCACACTCCTTCACCTTATATTTTGTTTGAGTGAGTTTTTGCGGATGCTTCAATTCCTGCTGTGTCAAATTACTTACATAGTTTGCACAAAACAGCTACCAGATAACATTCATAAATTGATTAAAAGAACCAGTCACACCACAGGACATTTTCCTGCTCCTGGTATGGCCACAAGACCTGTCTACAATACTGTATTTATGCTTTCTTACTTTTCTCCCTAGTCCAGACTTTCCCATCATTCTTGGCTGTTCAATATGACTCAGCTTCAACCTGAGCTGTGCATCTGTCCCAGCTGTATTGCAGCTGGAGAGGTAGGAATTGCATGTCAAAGAAGACATTAGACTCCGACCTTTTGATCCCTCAGAAAGAGTGGTAACATAGAAGATGAGAAGTAGATAAAATTTGCTTTGTGCACGAGGTCCTCCAGCTCTGTGGCCATATAGTGAATGTAGAGAACCAGGTGTCAATATCTGAAGGGATGATCTGAAGTACAAAGTATGGGCCAAACTGGGTTAAGATGATAGCTGCCCAACCTGGTAGAAGATAAGTTACCTTCAGTCTGAAAACCCTGTAGCTGCACTCTTTCAGGTGATAGCCATGATAGTCATCTATTAAGGTCAGTCTAATTGATCTATATGCAGTTCATTTATATGCAGGCACAGACTTGGAGTAATGTGTATACCTATTTTTGGACTGGATCTGTCTTCTGTCCTGTCTTCTCCAAGTGTATGTGGAGACCATGTGTCATGCCTGTGCCTCTCTGTATTAACATGGCATTAGGTGCCAGAGTTAACTAGTTACTATGAATCTCCTGGGCAGGGACTTTTGGGAAACTTATCTGGTTTCATGGATTCCACTCCAGGATCCTAAATACAACACGTGGGTACACTGTTGCACTATACATAAACCCTCAGGGCCTCATTTTCTTATGACTTCAAAAAAGGCATTTTTGCTGATCATACTGGGAATTTGAGATTTTTGCTGAGGCCACATACATAAGAACAAAATTTCACTTCTTCATACATTGAAAATTCTTCTAAATAAACCACCACAGGGCAAACAAACTAGATAGCCTGGTAATCAAAACTAGAGAAGGGAACAAGTTGTGGATTCTTAACAGACTGCCAATCCTGGAAAGATCTTTTTTTTTTTTTCCTTTAAACGTGGACCAGAACAACTATTACAACAACGACTAACTTTAAGGTTGCTTTATTATAACTTTGAGGTTAGCAAGTCTTTCCTCTACTCCTCCACTTCCTCCTTTTATGGCAAAAGCCTTGGTAAGACTGGCCTTAATCCCCCAAATAAACCAACAGGTCAGCCTTTGCTATTAAGTGGTGTAGTGTTAATTCCTACAGTCAAGAGAAAAACAGGTACATTTGAAAAGCAACATTAGGAAAGTAATTTCAAATTCACAGAGTGCTATTTGTTCTTTTCAATTGTCAAGGCAATCCTGATAATGTGAAGATGTTTGCTGCTGCCCTGTTAATCTGTTTTTACAAAGAGCTGTCCATCCTCTAATCTTGCTCAATTTAGTGAAGGCATTCCGCTTCTTCACTGCAAGAATTCCATTATATACAGACCTTGTAGGTCAAAACAAAGTCCTTGATACTTTCCTTCTATCTTTTCAGTGATTTCTGGTCATAATCATACCTACACAAATCTAACACTCATTGATTGGCGCATTAGCATTACTTGACTAATGCATTTTCCATATAATTCATGGCCAGTTTCCTTATTCTTGTATGTGTATATATATATATGTGTATATATATATACCTATATGGAGAGTCTACAAAACACTTCCCATAATGTGCTGAAAATCAGAGAAAACTCTTGATGTCCAAGCTCCTGTGACAGAACCTGGACTCAAGTTTAAGTCTATCAGGCACTTGCAGTTCCCACTGCCGTGACAAAAAATGCTCTGATATTCCTGGCTGTATTAGAAATATTTGCTTCTGGCATCTTACAGGTGGTTGCTCTGGCATATTTATGTAAAATTATCTTGCTAGGTGGTCTGCTCTAAAGTCACAGGTCCAGAATTTTGGGATTGCACAAGCCTAAAAAGGTGATGAGTCTCTGGGTCTAGGTTAGCTAGGCAAGGATGTAACTAAGAAAGACTTCAGAGGATTATGATAAAAATCCATAGAAGTAAACATGGTAATTAAATGTAGAAATAAAAAAAAAAAAATAAGGCTCAGCAAATAATTTTTCTACTGAAAGCTTTCTCAGAAAATATTCATTTAATTCTGTTTGGTATGGAATGCGTCATCAAACTGTATGCCTCCCAGTCATGGGATACACTGTAGATAAGTCTATGTATATGTATGCAGACATATGATATATGTATCAGGCACATTTCCCCTTTTTATGACAATTTCCTGTGCCCTTTAATGTGACACAGCTTGTTCCAAATGTGGAATTCTCAAAGTCAGTGAAAACACACACATACAGAGATAAGGTGAATATAGGTAAATGGTATGTTAAATCAGGAATAAAAATAATAAATAAATCAGAACTCTGAAATAGGTCTTGCATCTTCAGAAAAGGTAATAAGGTCCCAATTGACAAAAGATATTGAGATGCTCAGCCCTACTTGCCCAGCATTAATCCATTAATCTGTGAGTTTAGTCCTGAAATAAGCACTGTCCTATATCGTTCATTATTCTAAAAGGGGCTGCATATTCTCAGCAGGAAATCGCAAGGCACAGGACAGGTCTCTGGAGTAATCAGACATGTTCTAAGGAAGTACATTATCGGATAGAAAATAAACTGAAAATAAATTTTAAAAATCTTAATTGCTTATGGAACAGTCTAGTCAAATATTACTCTGGAATTACAGCAATCAGCTCTAAGAACAACTGGCTGCAGTCACTGATCCATTAGCTAAGTCTTACAGAGACTGACACAAGCTGAACAACAAAACTGGCGCACTGTGCAGGCTGCAATGAGTGGAGAAGACAGCTCAGAGCACACTCTGTTTACATTTAAAAAAATCTGATCCAGAGCAGCAAAACAATATCCAAAACCACTGTGTGTGAAAGGTTCAACATAGACCAGAGAACTGCTGAGAGATTCTGGAAGTGCACAGCGGACAGTGTTCTTGCTTCATCTGACACAGTAGTATCATGATCCCAGGATCTTGATCATGCTTTTGTTTAACGCCTAATGAAGCAGGGTAGCAGTGGAGACATATTACCTTGAGTTGTCTACCTGAACTTGACTACCTTGTGGCTAGCTAATTACAATCTCAAGAAATAGAAAATAATAACTTCAAAGGTACTGGCAAGGAATATGCTTGACATTTAATACCTATATACCTATATACCTATAATATACCTATTTATCTATAACTCAGACAATGTTAATGTGACTATGGAAATATTTGTACTTTTTTTTTTAAAGTTCCAGCTCCTGCATTTAAATGGGTATGGGACAGTGATATCTGCTTTCATTTAAAAAAAAAAAAAAAAAAAAAGGATGCTGTTTCAGATTTTCATTACAAACAGAACAATGTGAATGTCACACAAAATTTGGCAATTAATTTCTGATAATCTTCTGAAAATACCTCCTAATTCAAAGAGGTTTTCATCATTAGATCTAAAAGCACTACAGAAAAGTAATGGTGTAATTTCTGGATAGGGAAACTGCAGCCAGTTTTCACATTTGGTTTCTTCTTTTACTGCACTTGAGAGGCCACCTCAGTTTGGTACTGCTTATTACTGCTTGTGACAACATGCTGTACAGTGAGTCAGTATCAGGTAACTGAAGTGATTTAGTTAAAAAGTGTATCTGCAGGAAAAAAAAAAAGGTTAGTTTCACTCACTATTTTACAGCCCCCCACATTTGTACTGGTTCAAATGAAGCTTGGGAAAGGGTATCTAGGAATGGTGGAGGAAACAAGAACTCTATAAGCTGCTCAGAAAAAGCAAGTGGGATAATTCACCGAACGGTGAAATGCCTGTCTTAAAGTATTCCCGCTAAGAAGGAGCAGAAATGGTACTGGATCCTATACCTTCAGAGGCTACTTTTTCTCTCAGTTGCTTAAAAACATCATACAAGAAACAGATCCCTGCTTTATGAAAAGAAAAAAAAAAAAAAAGAAGATGGTAATTTAGGCTAATCTCTTAAATGTTAATATTTTGGTTTGATTATATTACTAGCTCTCTGTCAGAAATACCTGTCACAGACTTCATTAGGGAAAATTAAAGCAGTGACCTCCTTATTCAGTTTTAGAAAGGAAGACAGGTCTACTTTATGATGTATTAATTTCTCTAAATTACAGACTGCAGTCAGTTATACCAGCTTGTTGCTTGTCTATAGTGCTCTCTAGAAAGTGTTTCAAGTAGAAAAGCTATTCATTTATATGATCATTATTAGACCCTTCCTGTCTCTGCCTCTTTCAGGAAGGAAGTACAGTGAAATTGCTCTCCATCTGTTTGGCACGATGTAAAACACATGGGAAATCTGCCAGCATTCAAGGGATTTCCTGTTACTCGTGCCCTAGGACATACACTGATATACAGATCCAGAGTGTAAAGACTTATATATTCTAAGACTTCCTATTAGTACTGTGTTACACACATGAGGGCTTATCCAATATTTTTTAAACCATGATGTCAGCAAATCAACTGGCAAATCTGCAGAGTAGCCATTTAAAACATGTCATGGTACCAAGCACAAAAGCACAGATTTCACAATAAATATAGACCATTAATGATATGTACAGAGTAAAAAATCTTATCTGACTTAATCTAAGAAAGAAAAGCAGAAGATCCTGTTCAGGTATCAGCTAAAATTGAGTCTGATTCCTACTTTATCCACGTAACTTCAGCCAAGCATAATACATCCTTCACAACCTGTAAAAGCATATGTAAGCTCACTTTAGTGAGAAGAATAGTATTGCTACTCATCATCGTAACAGAGAATTATCATAGATTCATTTTCTTCTTGAAGACTTTGCAAATGCATTGTAGCCAAACCTCTGAATGCTTAATGACAGGATGAATGGCTTATGTTAAGTTACAATGTCTGCAACGGCTAGAGAATTTTTAAAACAGTACTATTGGATTCTATTAAACTAAATATCTAACATCCACTAAAATCTGTTTCAGTTCTGTTAACTAATTAAAAAAATTATTTTATCAAATTGTAATGGACAGTTTTCTAAGCTCTCAGAATTGTTTCAGCATTGTTCACAGTCTGAAAAGCTTTATACCAAACTGACATTTCCAAGATTTTGTGCAATAATTAGTAAACTGTTATCTTAAGCCATAATACAGAGAGTATATAACAATTCTTTTCTTTTCTTTTTCTTTTTTTTTTCTTACTGTAACTTCCCCTCAGCAATAGAAACCAGTGTTTCCCTTTAGGGTGCTCTCCATGAATTACAATTGAGATTTTACTTTGTGTTTGTGTAAGGAGAAATAATAACAGAAAATGTTATTCCTTATTTAGTTCTTATGTCATATAATTGTGATTTCTATAACTCCTCCACACAGTCATTATGAAGTGCAAACTTAAGTGCTCTATCTGCAGGGTAGGTTAAGAACATGTAATACAGTAATTAATGAAGTGTAGGTAGGTACTACAAGTATAATGTTTTAACCATCTATTTCTTTTGCAAAATGACTATGAGGTTCAGCGGTCCCAAAAGCCAAGGCACCATACTAGGATAATATCTTTGTCAGTGACATAGACAATGGGATAAAGTGCACCCTCAGCAAGTTTGCCGGTGACACCAAGCTGTGTGGTGCAGTTGACACACTTGAGGGGTGGGATGCCATCCAGAGGGACCTGGACAAGCTCGAGAAGTGACTCATATGAACCTCAGGAAGTTCAACACAGCCAAGTGCGAAGTCCTGCACGTGAGTTGGGGCAACCTTCCATATCAATACAGGCTGGAGGATGAAGGGATTGAGAGCAGCCCTGAGTAAAAGGACTTGGGGATACTGATGAATGAAAAGTTGAACATAAGCCAGCAATGTGCACTCACAGCCCAGAAGGCCAACCACATCCTGAGCGTGGCCAGCAGGTCATTTGAAATAATTCTGCCCCTCTACTCCACTCTGGTGAGACACCACCTGGAGTACCACATCCAGCTCTGGAGTCCTTCACACAGGAAAGACGTGGACCTGTTGGATAAGGTCCAGAGGAGGGCCATGAAGATGATCAGGGCGCTTCTCTTATGAAGAGAAGATGAAAGAGTTGAGGTTGTTCCACCTGGAGGAGAGAAGGCTCTGGGAGAGATCTTATAGCGGCCTTCCTAGTACCTAAAGGAGGCCTGCATGAAAACTAGAGAAGGACTTTTGACAAGGACATGTAGTGATAGGACAAGGGGTAATGGCTTTAAACCAGAAGAGGGTAGATTTAGATTAGACACAAGGAAGAAATTATTTACTGTGAGGGTGGTGAGGTGTTTAAGAAACAGATTGCCCAGAGAAGTTGTGGATGCCCTATCCCTGGAAGTGTTCAAAGCCAGGTTGGATGGTGCTTTGAGCAACAACGTCTAGTGGAAGGTGTCCCTGGCCAAGGCCGGGGGGGTTGGAACTAGATGATCTTTAAGCTCCCTTCCAACCTAAACAATTCTATGATTGTATGATTCTATGATCATAGCAATGTAACTTCCTTATCAGGACATCCAAAGAGTAAACTGTTCTGTCCATATGCATGCTATTCCGGCTTTCATGTATCTCTAGAAATGCAGGGTTTAAAGACTGACACTCAAAGCCATGGTCAGTAACTGTGAAGTCAAAACTATTATCAAGTAGGAATATAAAGTTTGAGGTGATTATTATTTATATAGCTCTCTTTCTTTTTTTTATATTCAGAAAAGAGTTTCATAACACCATAAATTGACTGTGAATATTTATTTGCCCTTTTTACATGAAGGGACAGCTTGATCCAATGAAGAATTCACATTACTTTGCTTTGGGCCCATGGAAAAATTCACCACAGGGGAAATGGAATGCGAATTTCAACAAACAAGATAAATTATTTGAATATGTTCATTTTTTTTTCCCAGGATTATTAGTCAGACTAACCTGACTGTTTTAGGCAAATGTACAACAATGAAATAGTAGCCCGAACACTCAAAGAGGTGAGCTGGGTAAGGATGTACCAGTTATGATCAAAGCTGTGAATGGATCTGTTACCAGCATCTGTTAGAAGTCCAGATTAGTGGGCCTTCTGTTTTCTGCCCTTACTTGTCCTACCAGTAGACACTTGCTCCCAGATATTTTCTTGCCAGCTGATTTTGCTGCACCCAGAGTATGCTTAGAAACTTCCTTCCAGCTCTTTGTAAATGATAGACTAAGTGGCTGTAGAACCTCCTCTTCCAAAGAAAAATTGCCTGCAAGACTTCTGAGAACAGTCATGGTCAGGTTAAACACTACACTTAGGCAGTATGAATGATCTTGTAGAATGATCTGCTTCACACTCAACTATTGAACACAGGTGCACTGAACTACACTTGTAGCTAGAACTATACAAGCAGAGTAAATTCATAATTAAAAGAATTAGTATATTGATGAAAGATACAGCTCATTTCTAGTGAAGAAAGTTGTATACCCAGCATCTCCCAAACTGAATTATTGAAATGTATGCACCCTTATTTTTAAACCTTTTCTGTATTTTGTGCTTGCAGAAGACTATGACAAGATCACAGAGTTTACAATGCGCTGTAAAAGACAATTTCCTGCTTCTTTTCCTCGGAGTATTTCTGAAATTGTCATACACTTCTCCAGATACTAATGTAGCCACTAATGCTTTATATAAATTTCTATGGTACAGCTGGTCTATACAAATTTTTGCTTCTGTTTTGATATCAGATTACTAGCACATCTGCAAAGCCTGTCTATAAACATTACAGTGTTAAAACAAAAGTAGATCCAGGCAAAATATGTCAGTTCAATTCACTAGATTGTTTTTATCAAAAGCTACTTAAAGTGTTTCAATGAACAAACAAGGCTTTCACCTTCACACAATTCCCAAGATTTTATAAGAAGAAGCAAGGTCTCCAACAGAAACAGACCAGTAGTACTGTGGCTGGGACACATTTTAGCACGTAGAAGCTGTGAGAGCAGACTTTGTCAAGATTTTTATCCATGGATCTCTAATAGGTTAGTCTATCATTTTTCTTCAGTTCCTTGGCTCTGTTCTGCCTCCTCTCCAAGCAGCTAATAGAGTTCAGCTGCCTTCTGGCTCTTTCCTTGGCTTGTAATTGCACACTGCCCTCTGTGTCTTCTAATCTGTTTACTGACCGACACTATATGTTGGCATTTTGTGGCTTTTGGATAGAATTTGTGAAAATATTTGCAAATATTCCTGCATCACTGTTGCATAAAATGTACGAGGAACTATTTGCATTTTTGGGCAGAAAAACTATTTAACTTGTAACCTTTCCAGCTCTCCTCTTCTACATATTCATTAAGACCATTAATCATTTCTCCCACCTTCCCTCTTTTTATTTTAAAGGTCACATTTGGTTGCACATCAAAAAGGACCCTTTCTTAAATATATTTATATATTTACATATATAAATATTGTCAAAAACTGTAAGCAATGTTTCATGTCATCAACATGACTAGCAAAACCCAAGCAGTGTGTATTTGCCTTTCCACTCTCTCTCAGACCATAACCCTTTTTAAGACTGATTTCATGGTCTGCATGACTCAAATCACAGTAGTAGAAAAGAATGCCTAGAATCAGTAACAAGTATTTTACTAATCAGATGAAAAATTGGGTACACATACAGATATAATTTCAAAATTTTTGGTAGCCTTTAGAGATATCTAAAATATATGCATTTTGCTTATATTAGGAAAAAAAAAACCTTTTCCATCAGGATGAAAAAATTTCCAACTAATAGGTATTTTTTTCATATACTGTATATATACTGTATGTATACCTTTTCTTAGCTGTAGTGTTTTATACTTTTTTTTTTTTTTTTTTAAATCTCCTTGGCTTGGTGCAATCTTCTTAACTGAAGCGTCTCATTCAGAATCTTAATCACTGAGGTTTTCCTCTATAACCAGTCACCCCTCCAGGGAATAATTTAGCCCACCTAAAATCTGTGGAGTGGTTTATCACTTCCAATTAACTACTGAGGGAGGTGAAAGAGGAAACTTTTCTAAATTACATAAACTGTACAAGGAGTAGTATGAACTAATTCTTTCATATGAAAAGGGAAGTATGAATCTGTTTGCCTGCTCTGCTTGAAAGAGCTTTGTGGTACAGTGTTCAACTTCTATTTCCCCTTCTCAGCTGGAGAAAGGCAGTTTCCTGTTGTCAATAATCTTTCTCATTATTCTTACCATAGTAACTGCTAAAACATTTCTCAAGACAGTCAGAACAGAGCAATTCAGGGTTTTTAAACCAGACTTCCAAATCACCTTCTGGTGGCACTTCTTCCCTTTCCCATTGACTGCAGCCTTCATATACAAAGCTTATGACCGAGAAACTAGCAGTGAGATTCAACTTCTGACACATAAATTTGAGTGTCTGAGTTTAGCCCTGAGTACCTTCACTGTCTTAACAGAATGTCAACTTTATGCATGTAGCCACCATGTG
Organism: Chlamydotis macqueenii; assembly: GCF_036417535.1. Taxonomy (NCBI): domain Eukaryota; kingdom Metazoa; phylum Chordata; class Aves; order Otidiformes; family Otididae; genus Chlamydotis; species Chlamydotis macqueenii. The sequence goes on from NC_141556.1 coordinate 162,104,583, forward strand.
TCATCCTCCATCTCTGGGCAGAGATCTTCCATATTTCTAGATGTCCAGAGGATGTCCAGATGCCTAGATTTCCATTGTATACCAGGCAAGCAAGTTTCTAATAACCTGAAGTGAATGGACATGGTGCATAGCTGGAGGAAGTACCTCTGTGATGGTGTGCTTCCCCCTCCGCCACCCCCAATCTGGCCTTTTTCCTGTAATCCTGCTCAAGCAATAACAAACGGTGGCATTGTGATGGATACATCTGACTGTGATAGCTGCATCCAGCTCAAAGTGGATTCAGGGGAGAGAGATAACACAATAGCCAAGGACTAATTTTTGGTCATGTGCTCACCTAACCACTGTGTTGCTCAGTCTCCAACTCAATCGAAATTTGGAAGAAACTAACATCTACAGTCAGTATGCAAATATGACTATGAGTCAATTATCTTACTCTATAAATAGTGAGCAGCCCAAGAACCCTTTAAGCTCCCTTCCACGGCAGTGGGCTGCATGCCAGGATCTCCCCTTGAGTAGAGACACCTCTCAAAGTTACTTCTTGAGATCGACAGAATCCTTATCACATTAGATCCTCGGAAAGTGAACTGGGAATAAAATCACCGAAATTCTGAAATCTTAGCTAAGTGATATAAAAGATGAAGTGTGCACATGTAATCCTTTCAACATCAACCGTTGGCCAAATCTGGGACTAGGACTGGAGCCAGCTGCACCTAGACTCCTCTCTGAGAAGGAGTTTAGAACACAAGAAGGTCCTTTCTGAATCTTATTACTCCACAGGAGGATCTCTGTGACAGTTTTGTCTGATCCTGTCCTCTGTGCAGTAAATAATCAAGTGTAGCTTGCCATTGAATCTTGTTAAACCACCGTCGCATGTGCTGTCAAATTTGTTAACTCACTGTTTTATTTCAATAAAATACATTGTTGCTTCTCTCTGTATGAGTGAAGTGCATCACTCCATCCATTACAACCTCATATGCTTCAGGAGCACAGACATGCAGCCCCACTGCAAATATGATATGCAGTCTTGCTAGAGGGTCTTCTGGGTTTATTGTACTTTTGCAGGCACTAAGTCTGATTGCTAAAGATGCAGCACTTCTACTGTGTTTCCACCTGCCAGTGTTGGCAGGTCAGAGGTCGGTGCTAAAAGATATGCTCTTCATATGGTTGGAACACCAAGGGGTCCTTGTCTGCCTTAGACAGACATATCACTGAAGTCTGGTTAACCATTACAGTGCTTTAGAAACTTTCACACTGAAAACCCTACTGTCATTTGACACGTTTTTAAACTTAGTTGTGTTGTTTCTGAATACAAAGTAACCATTTCAAATTTATTGTGTGCTCAGAAGTCTCTTTTTAATTTAAAATGATAAATTAGAAAATAGGATCTTAAAATATATTCAGTAAATTATTCCATGCTCTATGCTGGGCTGAGTACAAGTTAGCTCATGTGAAAAAAAAAGAATGTTTTCTATGGTTCCTATTAAAAAAAATAAAGTAACAAAGGATCAATATTTTTTCCAATTAGTAGACATTTAATATCTTTCTAGCATTTTTCCCCCGCTTTATATTACAGCTCTTCTCAATTCTAAGCCAGACTGGAAGCAAGAATTTGCGTTAGAAATTTTACAAGCAAGACAGTTGTCATGAGGATTTTAGGTCAACTGTGAAATCTCAGAGGACTGAATTTTCAAATGTGCTTAGCACTGTCAACTAGGCAAAATCTCCGGTGTCTCTCATCCCATCATTTTCTTTGGGCACGATGCGTCTTGAAGCCCAAGGAAAAGTTTCAATTAAGGGAATAAATGGGAAAAAGAAGGGAGCTTCTGTCTTTGAAAATACAGCAGAAGCAGCTTAAAAAATTGCTACTGTGTTTAAAGTCTGGCCTATGGGGCCTTTTGCAATTTTATGATAAAGATAGATGCTAGGTTTTTATATTACTAGTAAGGAAAAAATATTAAAAATTAACCCAGTGTAAAGAACATGGTTTCTAATGATGAAGTTGGCCATTATAACTTTTTTTTTTATCCTTGAGAAATTGTTCATAGATGGTGCTAACTAGAGTCAATTGCTACCCACTGTCTTGTGCTGAGAGATAGCCACTCTGCTCTGGAGGGCACTTCACAGAGCAGAATTATTTTTAGTTGCAGATGCTTGGGAGCTTCAAGTCATTACTATGAATCATGTGACATTAAACACCTGCAGCAAACTGCCACCTCTTGACAAACCCTTTACTGTGACCCATGAGTATATGCACAATTAATATCAGATTGCATGTCATTAAATGTTCCTGTCCGACTTATGAATGAGTTCTGCCCTACAGGCATAGAAAGAAGAAACAACAGTGGTCCTGCTACCAATCCAGGAACAGCCAACCTACTTTTGATGTGTCTTCCGCTCAGACTTATAAAAAGACTGGTAATTACATTGACGATATATCACTACACTTTTTTTTTTTCCTAATAGATATTTCTGTAAAAACTTACAGCTATTTATATCAAATATTACTTCTTCCATCACTGACTGAAATTTATGTAATTTAATTAACTTATGCCTCGGTGATATTTTGCAAATGAAATAGCCCTGAAGTAGACATTGAATGGAATCTACTTAATATTCTATCAGCGTATACTGCAGCACAAACCGAATTCTCTCAATAGGATGACATTCTGAATAGAAAAAGATAGGAAAATTGGACCTTTTTACTTAGTGTGAAAAAGCACATGCAGTTCAGCTATCCTGGCAAAGTAACTGTGCTGAACAATAAAGACTGATGGAAAACTAAAGTTTACTTGAGAGCAGATGACTTCCAGGGGGGGGTGCTCTCACTGGCAGTGGTGATAATGCATATTTTGCATATTCAGTCTCTCTCAGAATTCATGGATGCTACCATTACTTCTCGTTATTCTCATGGCCTTCTCATCCATCTGCAGACAGAATTTAAAAAAAATTCTTCAAAATTTCCTTATAATTTACTCTTTTATGTCTCTAAACTCAGACCTTGTTGTTCAGGTTACATCTGCACTATTTCCACTAGATTGTGATTTTAACTTCCTTTTCATTCACTCGGTGAAGTCATAGGGAGCTTTTCTCTGAATTTAAAACTGTGTATGACTCTAGATAACGATTGCAGGATCAACCTTTGTAAAAAAATAACTATCAAAAGTTCCTTTTTTTCTCCTTTTTTTTTTTTAACATAAAGTAACTCCTCTATTACATGAAACAAATTTTCTCTAATTTTAAACTTACTTTTTGCAAAGCAGAATTTTGCAAATAGAAATGTGAAGATTTTTATAGCAGAGGAAGCAAATTACATTATCTTTTGTAAAGGTAATTAGATATTTCCTACATAAAGATAATTTTTAATAATATCAGAATACACTATGAGAACTTGAACAGATGGACATACATAAGCAAAGAAAATTTATTTTTCTCAGATGAAGATATCAAAATATTTCAGGGAAGAAAATGTATTAATAAGCATTATAGTGATAATTTGTGAGTTGGATACAGTGTGTAGTTTTTTCACTTAAAACAAACCTTGGTCAATACAGGTTTCTATATTAATAGCAATATTCAATAGGGCTCTCCTAATTAATGCAAGTAGATGTAATACATATGCTACATCTAAATTAAAGCCCCTCTTTCATCTCTCTTATTATTAAACAACCACAGGGTACCATCAAAGTGATGCAAGTGCCACAACGGTGAAAAACTCTAATCTTAATTTAATTTCTATCATTTCAAGTGATTATTTTAATGTTTATATAAAAGCCATGTACATCCATGCAGAATCTCACATTTTGGATCTATTCTACTTGACTGATATTAACATGAGACATGAAACGGATACTCAGGTTGCTTACGGACAACATATAATGTGGACTGGTGCAGCAAAAGCCTTCAGCTACCGTGATTCAGAGAGTCAGGCTATTACTCCTTCTCTCTGACACTGACAAAATCTACGTGCATGTGTAAAACTAAGCAAGTGTTATGTGATGTTAAAAAAAACACGTTTTTTTTTTTCAGATTATTATGTACTTTCTCATGGTTTGTGACAGGGGCAGGGCAGCAAAAGTGGTAGTTATGATCATTACAATAACTGTATTGTATCTCCAGTGAGAATTGTTCTGTGCCATTTATCCATCCAAATACTACGTAGAAATAGTTAACACAAAAAGAGATGGCTTTTTATCCCCTCCACACCAGGGAGAGAAAATCCTGCTCCCTTTAACCTTTGTTACAGGAGTTTTGTGTGTTTTTTTAAACACTAACATTGTTGCATATAAATTTAATTTTCAGAGCATACAGAGTAAGGCATAAAAAAGGTTTCTTCAAAACAGATGTGAACAGGAGATAAGCTGCGCCTGGGCCAAGTGTGGGCCATACGCACCAGGTAGAATATCACCTGGTGTGAGCAGGCCTTGACGTAACTCTGCTTCTTGGCATCGGCTTCGTAGTGATCCCTGTTGAGGTCATTTCAGTTCGTTTGCAAACTGGGAAAGGGCAGCATCCCTTCAAATCAGGGAGCAGTTAATGAAGTCTATTGCAAAGGTATCAGAGCCAGCTTGACCGTGAGAGGAAATAAAACATTAGGTCATTTCTGATATCATTCAGGTTTTGGGTAATTGGCAGTTACCCTCTAAACTACCTGGCACTCAAAAGGCAACATACTCCAAATTTCTGGCAGCCATTAGAATGCTAATGTTTAAGGTTGGCATAAACTATACTTATCTGAGCCAATTTATTACATGCTACTGTGGCATACTTTGGCTGAATGGTTCATTTTTTTTTGTTACTGTTTGCTGTGGATTGCCATTTTTTTCTCTGTTGCTGTTCTCCAATACAGATGCATTTTGTTTTAATTAAGTCATCACTGCTATCTTGTAGATTTGCTTAGCACTTTCAATGCTTAGCTGTTATCTACATCTGTAATCTTCATCTCTATAATTAATGTTATTTTTATGTTATTTGAATGTGAAATCAGCTTGAGGAAGACATCCTTTAGCTGCTAATACAAGCTTTAAAGAGATAAAGCTCCGAAGGCCAGAAATGGCTTCGATCTCCAAGGCTTAGTAATGAGAACAACACACTCTAGAGCTGTGCTTGCATATTCAAATATTTTCAGATAATCCAAATCAAGTTCCAGGGCTGCACAAATTTGCCTAAGTGGTTCAAATTTCCAAAATCTCTCAATAAACTGGCAACCTGATGGAATAACTTGAACTTAAAGTGACACGAGGGATAATGCAGAAGTTTCAACAATTTGAGACAACACTTTATTTTTTTCATTTTTAAACCAATAAAATGAATTAAACATGGGGAATCTTAGATTTTTTTTAAACAGTAAAATAGAGCATGGAAACAAATAGCTCACACAGGATCTGCAAAAAAAAAAAAGTAGAAAAGGTCACTTTTGATTTTGAAAACGAACTTGGGCCTCCATAATCAATTCAAAACTTCCCTGCTTTGCATAATGACTAAATCACTGTCTTTATTAAATTATATCTGATTCACCCTTACTTTGTAAGTATACAGCTGAAATTCACCTAAGGAGAAGGTATGTATAAAATGGCAAGAAATGGGATGAACTGTGCACGTGCATACTGCCCCAGGCAAAAACAATGCAAAAAAGGTGCCCACCTTTTGCTACTGTTCTTTTGACTCCTTTATGATTCTCTACAACAGCCATTTTCACTTTCATTTACTTAGCACCATATGCCTGGGGATTTTTTCCATCCCCTCTGAGCTACTGTAATTTTTTTCTTAAAATAATCCCTGACTCCCTTACTTTGATTAGATTAACTATAAACAAGACTGAGCATTGAAACTGGTATATAACAACCGAATTCATTGTGTATGTTACGTTGCAATGCAATTTCAATTGATTTTATACTGTAGCTGTCCTAGAAACTTTAATCAGATTTCTCTCTTCCATTTCTAATTTAAAACTGTCTATTAATAAATAACAAAAAAAAAATACAGCAACTTAAGATCACATATGGAAGTTCTTTGCAACCAACATATTATTATTGAAAGAATAGAAAGATATCTTATATTATACAAGACTTCATTTTCTTTCCTGCTGGCAACTGTTGGAGTTTACATTAAATTGCAATCCTCTGTAAGTAAAAGCCCTTGAACACAGAAATGTAGAGTGTTTTCTTCTGAGATCAAAGGAGGCATTTTCTAGGCCACTGCACAAACAGGTATTAATATACCTTTGCTTAAAATCTTTGTATTTCTGTCTGCTTTTTTAATCTTTTTTTTTTCATATAAATTTCACTCTGGAATTTAAACATGATGAACAAATAGACAACAGTTTTTAATATATCAGTGAAAGTGAAAATGTTCCAAGTTAGAATGGAAATGAAAACTTTGAAAAAAATATGAGTCTTCTTATTCAGTGATACAAAAAATAATTTGATTCCAAAAATTGTTTAGGTTGATATAATTTACAATTGATTTTGAAATTAAATTTTAAATTGGTTAGACTGGTAATTTACAAAACTACAAACACAAAAAAATACATAAATGATACATTTGGATTTTTTTTTAATGATCACTTTATCAACACACAAGGAAGGCAAACTGTCTCTACAATGGAAGAAAAGAATACCTTTGCATTGCTTCATTTCTCTATTAAGCTTTCAAAATAACAACTAACTAATGCAAAAGATTTTGCAATTGTTCTCTGTGTAATAATGAAGACATATTGCCACTTGTTACTCAAATAGATTGTAATAATAATATATTACTTTGGCAAACGAAAACCCCAGATATCCTGCATTCCTTCATAAGAAATAAAACTGAGATTTAAGTTTGACTGAAGTGCACTATTGAAAGAAACTTTAACAATTTTTGCTATCACAAAAGCAATTTACCAGCATGAGAGTGTAGTTCATCATATTAATCAGCATAAACCATGTAACTGCTCTGTACTATTACTTAACTGTTTTCATTTTGAGTATTTATAGTCAGAAGCAGCAGGTGTTTTGAAAGTTAGGTGGCTCAGTCTGCTTGACATACATTCAGATGGATAGACCTATTTCAGTCTATCTTAACAGGAAGCCAGGTCACTCAGTAAAGAATGGTCAATAAAAATGGTGAAATAGGTTCCCTCCCAAGGACTAGTAGCTGGATAATTTGAGAAAAGGATGGAGAAGAATCATGAAAGGCCTCTGGATCAATGGCTATTAATTTAAGAGCAGCACATTTCCTGGAATGAAACAGTTGATGTTGTTATGTGGAACAATTACCATTTTCAATTAACTGACATTTCACATAGCTTTGAGACTAGAGGAAGACAATAACCCTCAGCACCTAATCTCAGTTCTGCTGTTAGGTGAGCCTTTTGTCAATAGTTTTGCGGTATTATTTCCAAGGCAAACCCAATACACTGTGAGCAGTTACTTTCTTTGTCCTCAAATACTAAGAACTACACAGACGGTTCAGGCAGAGTTCAGATGGAATAAACACTACAACAACAGCAGTCTTCCATGCTAATGTGTGTATATAACTATATATATATGTAAAAATGGGGGGGGGGACGACTATGTTTGTATGTCTATATATATGTACTTCTTTTTTTTTGCCATTTCAGTACCATGAGCAGCTCAGTGAGCTTTTATGGTTTTTAAGGTATGTCATAATAAAATGGTAACATAAATACCAGTGATACAGCAAGCTGTCTCCTTAGAATGAAATGAACTTGTCTGGTTATCAACACTATGTTTTATATTCTGCTGTATAAACCACCATTTAATTCCCTTAAATTACTAAATACAGTTATTGGGATAATTCAATTAAATTGTCTCAGCTTTGTTTTTCTTTTATTTATACAAATGGTAGATTAAAATCAAAACCAAAACCAAAATAAAACCAAAACAAACTTGCGTAAAAAGTACAGAAGGAGATATTAGAGAGGAAGTTGAAAACAAACTGTACAAATATATCAATTACACTGTCAATATTATACTAATAATGGCTAATATGCTATTATGCTAATATAGTATCCTATACGATTATTCCATACCTACACCAATGGTACAGGAAAATATTGGTCATGCAAAGATTCCTGTATTCAGTAATTCCAGTGTGTTCACTTTAAGCCTTTAATAAAGTTTTTAATAAATTAATTAGATATAATCTAAGCGACAATTTCCCCTCAAAACTGTGCCTGGATGACTCATGAAAACAAAGAATCAACTGTTTCAGACCAATGCTTGAGTGTAGAGTAGCACTGTACAAAGCATTCACAGTCAATGGTCCTCACTCCAAAGAGTCTCTTGAGCAGCAACTGCAGCCTGTCCCAAATCCAGGAGTGTTGTTTGTTTGCTTTGAGAAAACATAGGGAAGATTTGGATACTTAGGCTGAATTAGGTACCTAAGTCAGAGAGATATTCAGAAAATTTACTATCTGGCTTCACATAGTCCTGGAGGAGATTATGTCCAACTGGTGCCGATTTAATTTGGCAACAAAACTGAGCATCAGGCATTTAAATAAATAGGCTCCATAATGTCTGAGAAGAGAGGTGCTCTCATGTGAGCCATGACGATGTTCAGGCCCAAAGTAGGAGTAGAGCTCTAAGTCCCTGAAGGTACATAATCCACTTAGGATGCTCTGAACAGGCTTAGTAAATCTGACAGTACAAGGTGTAGCCCTTCTAATTTAAAGACTTGGTGGGGAAAGAAAAGAAAAAAAATCAGTCTTTTAGATGATAACATAGACTAAAAGTGGTCACTGGCAAGAGGAAAACTTAGGCTAAATCTTAATGCATTTTGGGGAGATTAAGATTTAGAAGATTATCCTATGAAGATCAGATAGAAGATTATCCTTTTTGGCTGAATTTAGATCCCCATAGAGTCAAAAATTTCAAGGGGGGAGAAGAGAAATGTCGTGGTTTTCTTAGTGAGGGGGGGCCCTAAGGTGGTAGCTTCTGTAGGAAACTGCTAGAAGTCGCTCCCCTTTGTTCAGTGGACTTGGCCAGGCCTAGGACGGACCCACTGCTGGCCAAGGCCGAGCCAATTGGTAGCAGAATGTCCCGTGATAACGCCTCTGCGATAACGTATTTAAGAATGGGAAAACAGAAAAAAAAAAGAGAGAGAAGAGAAGATGTGAAGAAGCTGAGCAGGGGCAGAGGCGCAGAGGGGGAGGTGCAGGCCTCATGGGCCTTGCAGGCCTCACCCTCTGGCCTCTCGCCAGGCAGCCGACTGGGCCCGACTCAGCCCGGCCCAGCTGCAAGAAGTGGAAAGGAGATGAGAAGTGAATAAGATGTAAAAAAAGATCCTGAGAGACATCTACCAGCCTGTTGTGAGGAATGGCTGCAGACGCCAAGGTCAGTTCAGAAGGAGGGGGAGGAGTAATGCGGCTCCTGGCCAAGATTCCCCTGCAGCCTGTGGTGATGACCATGGTGGAGCAGGTTGTCCCCCTGGAGGTCCACGGAGGAGCAGAGATCCACTTGGAGCCTGTGAAGGACCCCATACTGGGGGAGGTGGATGCCTAAAGGCAGCTGTGGCCCGTGGAAGGCTCACTGGGACAGCTGTTCTAGAGGGACTGCACCCGTGGAAGAGATGACCCACACCGGAGCAGTTTCACGAAGGACTGTGGCACATGGGAGGGACCCCACAATGGAGCAGGGGAGGAATGTGAGGAGTTCTTCCCCCGACCATGAAGCAGCGGCGTGAAACAATGTATGATGAACTGACTGCAACCCTCATTCCCTCTTCCCCCCTGTGCTGCTCGGTGGGGGGGAAGGTAGTAGAGATAATGTTAAGCTTGGGAAGAGGGAGAGGTGGAGGGAGGTTATCTTGTTCTCTGTCTCATTATCCTGCTGTTTGTAGTAATAAATGAATAGTTTTCCCCAAGTCGAGTCTGTTTTGCCCGTGACGGTAACTTTAAGGATTTCTCCCTGTCCTTATCTCAAACCTCGAGCGATTTTTCCTCATATTTTCTCTCCCTGTTCCCTCGGAAGGTGGGGGGAGTGAGAGAGAGACTGCGTAGTCTGGTCCTGATCAGGGCTGAACTACGACAAGAAATCAGGAAGTAAGAGCCTGATGCAGGCTATGAGTCCATAGCTGCCAGCTGTTGCAATTTTGCACTAACCCAAATCTCAACTGTGGGTTCATACATCTTTCTTGATACTCAATTCAGTTATTGTTGCTTCCTCCTGAGAGTCAAATAGCGATTTTTTTTTTTGTGGCACTGAACACAGAACAAGTGAATGAAGGGCCCAGCAAACCCCAAAGCCAGCTCAAGAAAGGAGGTGGAACACATGGATGAGAGATGCAGCAGAGGATGGGACTGCAGCAGTCAGTATTTACATCAGTTTAGGCTGCTGTAGAAACACAGGTTTAGTAATGTAATAATTAAACAACTAATCTAGAAAAATGCAGCACTGTGTTAAATTCCTTGTGCTTTCAGTTATTTCTGCTTTTTATCGAGAGACTGCTTAGAACAAAAAGGACAAACAGTACAAGGATCAAGCCAAGAACACAGAGTAGTTTTAGCTACTTTAAGAAGCAGTTTAGGCTTTAATTTTGATCTAACAGTGTTACACAACATTTTTTTTGATCAAAATAAAAATTAAAATATTTAAGAAGGGATAGTATAAGAAAAAAAAGGCTCGAGATTTGAGATAAAAACAGGGAGAGATCCTTAAAATTACCATTACAGGCAAAACAGACTTGGCTTGGGGAAAACTATTTCTTTACTATTAAACCAAAGCAGGATAATGAGAAAGAGAACAAGATAACTTCCTCCCACCTCTCCCTCTTCCTGGGCTTAACATTATCTCTACTACCTTCCCCCTCCGAGTGGCACAGGGCACGGAAGAGGGAATGGGTGTTACATTCAGTTCATCACTTGTAGCTTTACGCTGCTCCTTTCTCCTCAGGAGAAGAACTCCTCACATTCCTCCCCTGCTCCAGCATGGGGTCCCTTCCATGGGCTAAAGTCCTTCATGAACTGCTCTGAAGCAGGTGATTTTTCCACAGGGTGCAGTCCCTCCAGAACAGCTGCCCCAGCAGAGGCCCTCCACGGGCCACAGCCTCCTTCAGGCATCCACCTGCCCCGACCTGGGATCCTCCACAGGCTGCAGGTGGATCTCTACTCCTCCGTGGACCTCCATGGGCTGCAGGGGGACAGCCTGCTTCACCTTTCCCTCTTGCACGGGCTGCAGGGGAATCTCTGCCAGGACCAGAATAGCAACATTACTCCTTCCCCTCCTTCTTCACTGACCTTGGTGTCTGCAGCCATTCCTCTCACAACAAAATTATTCACAACAGGCAGGCAGACACCTCAGGATCTCTTCACATCTATCTCCTCTCCACTTACTTGCAGCTGAGTTGGGCCCAGCTGGCTGCCCAGTGGGAGGCCAGAGGGTGAGGACCGCAGACCCACAAGGCTCACACCTCCCCCTCTCTGCCCCACCTCAGCTTCTTCACCCCTTCTCTCCCCCCCCCCCCCCCCCCCCTTTTTTCCAGTTCTTAAATACGTTATCACAGAGGCGTTATCAGGGAACATTCTGCCACCACTTGGCTCAGCCCTGGCCAGCGGCAGGTCCGCCCTAGGCCCAGCCAAGTCCACCAGGCAAAGGGGAAACAAATTCTAGCAGCTTCTTACAGAAACTGCCACTGTAGCTTCCCTCACGAAATAAAACAGGACACCCATGGAAGCACAGCTTTATTTTTGCCTGCTTCAAGGATAAGTGGCTCTTGCACTGAATCTTACTTTCTGTACCATCTGGACATTAGTAATGTACATTATATAAACATCTAAGTAGGATAAACATATGTAACATGGGTGGCTCTTGCTTAAGATCACACACAACCAATTTGAGGTGATTATTCCTTATTGTCTGTCTTCTAAGTTTGTCTTCTAAGTAACTATGGGTGAGATTTGCCTTGATTTTTTGGCTTTAATTTACATGTCCACAGTGTAGGTGTGTGTAAATAGTGAGCTCAGTTCAGCCAGCTATTCATAGGTATGTAGTACTGTTTGAAGTGAGACATGGTGTCTGAGATATTCACAGGCAGCACGCATGACAGAGGACCTATAGAAGTTGTGCCCATACACTAAGGCACTAAAAATGATACCAGACTTACACTGAAAACAGCTGAATCTCACCTGATACATCCTGATTTCAACACTTTCTTGAAGAGTATAAGTCTAATCTTAGATCCTCGTTTTTAGAAATTCCTATTTTATAGGCCCATCTAAGTCTTCTGTTCGTTATAAGCAGGATGGAATTAAACAGCAAAGGAAGGAAAGAGATGCCAGATAGCTGTGACTCTAGAATATGCTTTTTTTTTCAACTAGCTGGGAAAATTCTAGTGAGGGACACATTTATGAACATAAATACACCTCCAATATATATTATATGCAAATATACTCTGTGCCAAATTACAGAATCTGGCCTACTGTACTGATTCAAGTCTTGATGCAATATACACACATTTGGGTATATATATGTGTGCAACATGAGTAGTTATATGCTTGAAGCTAATATTGTGTGTAAAATGTTGCAAGATTGAGATCTTGGGTGATAAGCACTACCATCTTGGAATCTGTTCTGCTGAAATCTAAATTAGGATAAGGGAACTACTAGATTGAACTATAGCTCTAAAAAGCCATATTTTATATAAATGTCATGTTAAATGATGGGGTCAAAGTTCTTTGTGATATACTAAAATTTAACTCCTCTTAGCATTGAGTACCAGTGTATATTCCATGTGAGACAAAATCAGTCACCTATTCAATTACTTAATATGAATAATTTCATATGTTCTGTAATTACGTGAAGTAAGCTTAAAAGGTAATAAATTTTCAAATTTTCTCCGTATTTTAAAAGACATTAATCAGTTTCTTAAAAGTTAGATACCCACTCATGAGTTGGTTTGTCAGGATGATCTGATGTTCTTTATAAGTCATATTTCTGCAAAAGTGAATAATAATCTGTCTTCCTACTATGATATTTAAGTTCTGCCTTATTTCTTTAACTAAACAATCTTTTAACATTCTAATCGTTTGGATGAATGCTGCTTTGAAATACTTCCTCTTTACTGAGACTCATACTCTGAGTCTTTTGTGAAATTGCTGGTTAAAGACCATATATTGCCATTATGTCACAAAGGTCCTAATTCTATCAGGAACCCCTCAAGGAGTTTACATAGTCAAAAATGTTCCACATTATTTGATTGCCTTTTTCTCAAAGTAACTCTGCAAGGTCTTTAGAGGCACAGATGTTGTCTTTTCCACATATACACTTTGGGCTAAATCTTCCATTGGGGCCAAATCAATGAGAAGGTTGTTACACAGTGCAAAAGGAAACATTTCCAAGGCTGTAAATAATGGTATAGTTAATCTGAACATCAACAGAATTGAATGTTGTATACACAAATGTTTCCAATAAAAATGTGGAGGCATTTTTTTTATTATCAGAAGTAGTTACATTTAGCTGCATGAAGATCACTAAGATGATGTAATTGTACTGCTGGAACAGCGCCATATCTAATGTTACAAATGCGCTCCAGGTGTTAGAGGGAAAATTCATCTCAGGAATTTACCCTGAACTACTAGAAACAAGAGGAGATGGATAATTTCCTGTGTTACTTGGACAGATGTTTAGGTCTGGCTGTTCTGGAAAATTGTAATTTTCATTCTCACCACCACAAAGGATATATCCTCAAGGGTACTCAAGGAGTTATCGTCCCACAAATAGGCAAAAGTAATTTATCAGGTCCGTGCTCTGTACTGAGAATTAAGAGAAAAATGGGTGGATCTAATGTCTAGGACCCTTTACAGAAGCGATCAGCTACTACAAAGAGCCTCCTCACTGCAAAATTACTTGGAGAAAAACATTGCAAACATGATTCAGAACCAAAAGGAGTCCAATCTATTATTCTAGTAAACTTGTGAGTTCGGTAAATTGACTCTTTCCTCACTTTTGTAAGACAGTGGTGGGCATTTTGGAAAACAATATGTACCATTTTCAGAATAAAATTATGTGAATCAAGACTTCTTTTAGCACTACAAGTGGGTGGGACATAGCAAAATACATAGCAGAGTAAGTATTAATTGAACATCAGCTGCTCTATCTGGCACATTGTATTACAGAAATAGCCAACCTACAACAACAGCCTTAAATCTACACTGTAGCTGCATTAAAATAAAATAGGCAGAGAAAATATGTGGGTTCAGCTTATTGTACAAGTGTATACATATAACACATACTACCACAGAAACAGAATAGCCTGGCAACCGTAATTTATCACAGGTCTTGGTAACCTTATAAGTAACTGAGCCTTTCAAGAAATCACCCAAAATGACCTCATATATAAACAGTCACTGTTGTATCATCAAAACCAAGAGTGACCGTCACAGGAAGAAACTGACACCCTTATTCATATTTTCAGAGGACAAAACACCCTATGTACTGTAATAATAAAAATTACATTTAAATCCATCCTTTATATGAACCTCCTGTTTTCACTTGTGTGTAATAGTCTTTTTTTTTTCCTCACTGGCTGCAACTTTTCATATCAGTCTCTTTATATTGGAAATACAGCCAGTCAAAGACATCGATATCTCATATTTTAGGCAGTTAGCCACTGGAATCCTGCATTAGGCTGTAAACTCCCTCTGTAGCGTACTGAGAGAGTAAGGTGACAGCTAATAAAAGCCTTAGAGAAAATTGAGTCCAAAACTAAAGCCCAAAACTCTATCCAAAATATTTCTCACATGAAAAACCTCTCTATTTACTAAACACCTTCCCGTTTCACTGAATTGCCTAAGAAAATTGGAGTTACACTTCTAAACATGCCCTGAGCTGTCCCAATTTAAAAGCCTCAATATTTATTTTCCATCTAAATGGGTTCCATTAAGATAAAGCAATGGGGAGTAGAATACTGCCTAACTTGTACCTTGATTTTAGGGATTCAACAGAAGAAGCACGTGGACCAGTTAGAGAGGATCCAGATGATGAAGGCTGCAGATGATCCAGATGATCAAAGGGCTGGAGCACCTCTCCCATGAGCACAGGCTGAGAGAGTTGGGGCTGTTCAGCCTGGAGAAGAGGAGGCTCTGGGGAGACCTTATAGGTGCCTTCCAGTACCTAAAGGGGGCCTACAAGTAGGATGGGGAAAAATTCTTCAGCAGAGCCTGTTGTGACAGGATGAGGGGTAATGGTTTTACATTAGAGGGAAGTAGATTTGGATTAGATATTAGGAAAAAAAAATTTACAATGAGGGTGGTAGAACACTGGAACAGGTTGCCCAGAAAGGTGGTGGATGCCCCATCCCTGGAAACGTTCAAGATCAGGTTGGATGAGGCTCTGAGCAACCTGAGCTAGTTGGAGATGTAGAAGTGGAGGTAGATCATGTCCGTTGCTCATCCCTTGTCCACCAATGCTGTCACCCTGTCATAGAAGGCCACCAAATTGGTCAGGCACAATCTGCCCTTGGTGAAGCCACGTTGGCTGTCACCAACCACATCCTTGCTCTCCGTGCGCCTTAGCATGGTTTACAGGAGGATCTGCTCCATGACCTTGCCAGGCACAGAGGTGAGGTTGACTGGCCTGTAGTTGCCCAGGTCCTCCTTGTTTCCCTTTTTAAAGGTGGGGGTTATGTTACCTCTCTTCCAGTCAGTCATCAGGGACCTCACCAGACCACCTCACCAGTTGTTGACAGGTTGTCCAGATGTCATATTTCTGTTGTACATCAATAGCTGTTCCCTAAATATAGTGATATCTGAGATGTCTGTGAGTTTTTCAGACACCCACATAAGGCTGCTAAGTTTGATGAGGACCTGTGGGGCAACCTGAGCCTTTCTGAGGTAAGGACTGGAGGTTACTTAAGATCAACTTAAGGTCTAAGAGGGTACCTGAGGATATCTCAAATGAAACTACATTCCTAAATTGAGGCTGCTGCATCAAACTGTAGATCTCCATTTATTTAGGCACCTGGTTTACATGCAGACACGTAAACTTGAACATCTTAATCTGACAGATTAATCTCTCCCTAGGTTCTGAAGCAAAGCAAAGAAGTAATGAGTTTGGTTTCAGATTTTGATACCATCTGTACAGGCCTGTGCTGAGCCTAATCCTAGATGCTTATAACTTAAATGAAAGCTTTATGTATAGTTGAGGTTTATATAATCCTTTCTAATGAGAAGTACTGATTTTCAGATGGTGATAATATTTGATTTGCCTGCAAAGGTGACGCAATGAGGCTCTATATAGCATATAGAGCTATAATGTACGTATTTATGATTGCAGATTTGATCCAAAATACATTCTCTTTCTAAGATCTGTTTTTTAGAAAGCTTCCACATACTTTCCCTTCACTATCAACAAGTCTGAACAAAAATATTGAGAGGGATATTATAGAAAGGGTAAGAGGAATTTGATTGCAGATATGAGTATCACCAACAGAACTGTTGAAAAAGCTAGAAACGTTTATACCTTTTGTCAGGGAGGTCATTAACAAGGCCAAAAAGTAATATCCCATGAACTGCACTGGAATTTATTGAGGCTTAATTATACTTTGTCTTAGTACCACTCAGGTTGTGTGAATTCATTAAGAAAACAATGTGGAAAAAGCTGGACAGTCACAGATTATAATTCTAGGAAGAAGCTTCCTCTAAAATACATGGCCTTGGCACATTCTTCCTACTCTTGGCAACAAACAGTATCATCACAGAGGCTTTTTATCAAATCAGTTCGGATTTCAATTTACCATGCTTTCTATATCTCAGCTTTTGTCCTGCCCTTTGAGAGAAGTGAATTAATCATGACCCACACAAACATTTCCTGTCTTTTTCTAAGGTTAACTCCACAAAAATTTGGTGAGAACTGGCCTGTGACAATATATTGCCCAGTTCAGGTACAGAAATATCTTCCTTATTTTAATAAGAATTGACAAATTTCCCTTCTGTTTTCACTGTCTTCCTCTGTGGGGAAAGGGCTTGAATGATTTTCTTTTTTTCCCCTAAGAAGAAAGAGCAACATTAACACCGAAAACAGTGTTAAAGCACTTTAACGCAATAGTTAATGTGTTAGGCATTTTGCTACCTCACTTTCCACTAAAATTAATTAGAATTTGGCAATGTTTGTTAGATTAGGAGAATGAAGAACGCTTTTCATGTCTCACTTTTGAACTCTTACATTATTTCTCCACTTTATATTCTGCTTTAAATTATGTGGACCAAATCCTGGTTGTAGGCTCAAATACTTCTGTCAAAATCTCCCTTTGATATTAATAAAAGCTAACTGCATTTACCAGGGAGAGAGAGTTGAATACCAGGACAAGAAACAAACCAACAGAATTAGTATGTGGAATTTGAGATGTGCTCCTTCTGAGAGAGCTTACTCTTAATCTTCTTTTGCCTACAAGCATTTACAAGACTCTCATGAATAATTTCTAGGGTTGGAGTACAATGGCAAGGAAGGCTCACATTTTTATGTGATATAATTTCATTTGCCTATCTTCTTGAGAATTCTTGTCAAATAAATAAATAAATGCCCTATAAAGAGGAATACTCTTTCTAGGAAATTGTGAATCAGTAGGAAATTCTTATGTCATTGGTAGGCCTCTATGACAAACATATGAGATTCTTATAGTTTCAATATCAACATCTGCTTGTAAACACTCTGTCCATCTTGCATGGAATTACATTAATCTAGCACTTGTCTTTCCCACAAGCATTCACTCCTGTGTATCTGAGTATTTGATTTAGAAATCACTGCTAACCTTTTAAATATAAAAATCTGCATCTAAGTAATAAACAGTGAAATAGAGTAAATATCCACAACATACACTCCACCACTACAGTCGATATAAGCATCTGTAATTTAAATATAATCAAGGTTTCATTTGTAGTCTTTGTTTTACAAAGCCTAAAATCAATTTTATCCATCAATGAGACGGTGAAGAATTTCATATGAACCATCTCACAGAAGTTGATTTTTTGAGCTTATTTTAAAAAAATAAGCATAATTAAAATCTCTTTCTAGACTCGACACTTCCTGCAGGAACTTTCTTTGTCACAGGTAATTATACACCCATACTTTTCTCTTGCAGTAAGGTACTTGAATTTGCATGTTCCGTTGAACTCAATTTCTTTGTATTGCTCGGTTTTATGACCAGTTTTCTGGATGGAGCTACATGGAGATTTTTGGTTATAGAAGATTTTAAGACCTATGTGTGGAGTTATCCACCCCACAAATGTCAGAATTAGTAGAAAAATGAAGGTTAAGTATTCAGTCATAGTGATATGTATTCTGTTTTAGTCATTCACCATCCAGCTTTGCAGGCTGATGTCATATAGAAACTATGCAGTTATGTTGTACATATGTGTGTGTACAATGCTTTAGTTGTATTGCCTCCATTAAATATTTAATCCAATTCTAGCTTCAACAAAAAAAAATGTTGAGAAAAGTTTTAAGAAGGGTATTGTTTACATGTTTTGTGAAAGTAGCAAACGGAGACAGGAGGAGGAGCCTATAGCTGCCCTGTCTAATAAAGAAGCTGAGGCATGCACAAATACCTTATTCATGAGGTCAGACTTTCACACTTTAAGATATATCTCAGTCAATCTTTGATGCACCCTGGCACATACTCTTGGAATTCTGATTCCCTGGTCATTCATGATGGAAGCTCTTTGGGATGAGTAACAAGATTTCATCTGGGTTTTTAACAAAGTGAAGGATAGAGGCAGATTAGGAACCCAGGTCTGTAATCTTAGAAGCCCTCCTTGCTGCTGGATCAGGTGTCATCTAGACACAGCTAGTGACACATAAGCACTTCAGCCAACAACGGAAACTTCAGTCAGGAACTGCAATCAACCACAAGACACAGAATTGTAGGAAATAGGCTTCATTGTTTCTGATGCTTATGGAAAACAAAATTGTCTGCATTTTCGTAGTGAGAAGTCTTGTTTTTTTTTTCTTTCACAGAAACATGGGGTAATTTCTCTCTGTGATGCTCAGGCCTTTGTCGTGGGAAAGGAACAACTTTACTTGAAACACATGGTAAGCATCATTTTGTTAGGAGTATACCTTTGCTAAAAATGTGACTCCATGCTACCTCTCTCAAATATTCATCCCTTAAAACAGTCTCTGTTCACTGCCTTTTTGTAGCAGTAAGTTTAAGCAAGTATCCCCCCAAAGTTTTATGTAGAACATCTGTATAATCTGAAGAAACATTTTAATTCTCATCAGGATACTTTGTTTTTACTCTTTACAGAAATATCAGGATTCTATTCCTGTGCTAAAACAGTTAGGTCAGTTAAGGAGCTTGATTGTTAACATCGTTGTCATACAAAACAAAGCTCTGTAGTAAATATAACAAAAGATTGTAATAGCTATAGACTTTGTGATAACTATATAAAACCAAATTAGCTCCATCTATGCTGTTTAGATCATAAAAAGTTCAAAATGTTTTGTGTATTTCTTGGGCTTCATGTAGATATTTATTTTGATTAGAGCTAAATAATTTCCTAACAATCTGACACTCTATTACATTGCATGACCACCATCAATGCAGTATTTCCATGTCTCACAAACATTAGTCCATTTGTTATTACAAAATCCCATGGAGACAGGAAAGTATCATCTCCATTTCTACAGATGTGGCCAAAGACTACACAGTTAAGGCTACATCAGATCCTGGAACTGAACCAAAGACTCTAAGTCCCAGCTTAACTCCTTCTTGGTAAGACTATCCATATAAATTTCCTTGCAGACTCCTTTTTTAGTTAACATTTCAAGCAACATTCTACAGCATGAAGTGATAATTATGTAACCTTATTAATAGCTCATCAAGAGTTTCCACAACTTGAAACACAAAACAGTGTTATACGTTTTCATCTTTCCTTAGAGGTTAAGTCCAAGTAAAAATTCTTTCAGTACTGCTATGATATTAATCCACCATAGTTGATTATCTAGAGTGTGTGTAGCACAATATGACCTCTAAAAGAAAGAGGAGAGAACGTTTTAACAGATGCGTGCTTTGGTGTAACCACCAGTGCGCTTACTTCTCAAAATCTTTCATATCTATCTTCTTGTGGTTGCATTTGATCCAAGGGTTTACATTGCCAGACTGTTAAGACAAGGTCTTTACTAAGGAAAATAAACATAAGAAATCACACATGAAATATAATTTTTTGGGGTTTCTTTTTCTTCCATATTCAAAGTCTATGTATTTTTTTAAGGGAAAAAATACATTTTTATCTATCAGGAATTTGCCAGCTAGTAATTAAATATTTAAGTTTGACTAAGTTAATAATATCCCCTTTTACACTCAGTGGATAAAATTCTGCAGTAGATTGTTCATCTGACCCACCTTGGAAAGAAATTTAATCAGGAAATGGCTGTATCTTTCTACCGAGCAAATAAAGATATTTTTGAGGACTCAGATTTTGACATCTTACTTTTGTATACCTAAATTAGGGCAGATTAATTCTATCCCTTCTGTAAAAAGAAATATGTTTTATCTGACAACATCCTCATGCTTTTCCACTTTGCTGCTATTTTGAAGAGCAATATGTATCTTGCTACTGAATAAAAATGCAGGTTTTGAACTGTACTACTTGGTAGCACAAAATATTTTAGAGAAAAAAATAAAGATAGTTTTTAGCTATTTCAACTTCTTTTTTTTTTACACATTATGTATGAAACTTTAAATATTTCTTCTATTTATAGATTGAGAACTAACATTCTTTTTATTCTGTCCAAAACATTATACTGCTTCACAAAATAGCTTCAAGAAAGATGGTGCTCCAAACTGCATCTATCATATAATGTAGATAACTTCACAGTTCACATTTATTTCAAAAACAATCAAAAAGTGAAACCTTTTAAAGAATGCACTTTCAGAGAAACACTGGATTTCTAGATTTCAGTATCTTTCTATGAGAATAAGAAACACTGCATTTCATGACTTGGGTCCACCTGGCAGACAATATTGAAAAAATGGTTTCTGTGGTGAGCAGCTGAGGCCATGGGGACACTTCACTGTGTTAAGATGCAAGATGCACAGGTGCAAGTCAGGCAAGGAGACATGGCTTATACCTGAAGTTTGGTCTGGAACTCCCATGAATTTCTTAGTAATTCCTGATAGAAAGTGATTTTTAGAATATTATCAATGGGACTGGTGTTGTATTTGTAGGTTAGACTAAGTGTAAGGGATGATCAGAGCACTACCAAGGTAATTTAAATGCATTTTATTTGCAAAGCAATAGACAGTAAGAAACTCAGATTTGGTAGCTGTGCTTTCAGGAACAGTAGCAATCAGGAAATGTTATTAAATGGTGTTAAAACAGTCAGCAGTAATCTGACCACAGCTTAAGCTGGGGAAACATACACTAGGATGTAAACTGGAAATTCAGTCCCATCTGGCTTTTTCTGGACATTACCACAGGAATAACCAAATGACAGCCCCTTGAGTAGTACATTTTCAATGGTGTAGACCACTCAGTATGTTGGACTTCCAAGACTGAAT
This sequence comes from Chlamydotis macqueenii, assembly GCF_036417535.1. NCBI lineage: Eukaryota > Metazoa > Chordata > Aves > Otidiformes > Otididae > Chlamydotis > Chlamydotis macqueenii. The sequence goes on from NC_141556.1 coordinate 162,126,078, forward strand.
AATATAAACAGAAAGCATCCATCAGTTGTCAACCTCCCTTTTTTTTTTTTAAACCTCATTCTGGGCCTATGCGGATACCAAAATACTACAGTGGAAGGAATAAGAGGGAAAAATATAAAGAGGATAATTTTCTCTCTTTAAGGCAAATCTGAGTATAATTGCTCCCAGAAAAAAATATGTCCACTGTTCACAGGCATTATATAAAGCTGTGGCACATATTTCACCTTGCCACTTTGTACTGTAAAATGGATTTGTTTTTAGTCTACTACATGCGGATATAGTACTACCTTCCAACTACTAAAGGAAAAAGATTTTTTTGGGACAAAAGCCCGATCAAAATATTGAATGGTCAGCTGATTGATGGATATTTTGTTTATTAAGGTACTGCTAGGGTACCACGTACCCTATCAGTAGTCCATCTCACACTACCTTACATCAATATTTAGATATACTTCATTTACTGTTTGGTCAGCTTTCAGTATGTTGTTTTCCAGAAAGTCTGAATTGTCTGTTCAGGCTTTCTGTAGATTTGATATACAATTATGCCTGTTTTCAACACTTGGAAGCTTTGGGTTTTTTTCCTATGATTCACCAGTTCTTACAAATCAGTAAATAATCTAACTACTTCTCAGATGTAATTTAAAATAATATTGCAACTGATAAAGCCAGCTGCTTCCAACTATCACCTTTCCTATATGTGTCATCAGCACACATACCTAAACCGATTTTATAAATTTTATTCTTGTGTTATGCTTTCTGGGTGTCATTACCAAGTAAATTATGAAATGAGTTTGTTAAATTGTGATTGGATAACAGATTCCTAGTCTCTTGAATAAAGATTTCTGAGTAGGTTCACCAACTACTGTATTTCTTAATTTTAAATTATATTCTAAAAAATATATTAGGATGCACTCTCAAAAGCAGACTGACTACAAAAAAAAAAAAGCTTAATTAACTGCAAAAGCAGAACTTAAAAATGTTTTAAAATCTATGATTTCAGCTCTCAGATTTTCATTGTCAAAGACTTGGTATTTTTCAGGTGTCTAAATGCTATCAAGCAATACACAGGATCTGCCCCAGTGTACCTGCAGCCTTCACTTTTTGTGTAAAAGATATCTGTTCACCAGCTGTCTTAATCCATCTGTGTTAAGGAGCTTTGTAGATCTGTTCCATTCAGAAGCCACATAGGGCACTTCAGCCCTATGTTAAAGTATTTATCTCTTTGAAAGATTTGTCACAAGGTAGAGCTCCACAAAGGAAGGTGACTGTGCAATTCCTAGGGATTTCAAGGACATCTAGGGTTCTAAATAACTTCAGACATCCGGGCCTTATTCGGTAAAGCATTTAGGGATGTACTTAAGCATTCAGCTGAATCAATGCCTAAAGTCTGAGTTTTTTCCCATTCACTAATTGTCAAAGGAACACATAAGTAAGGTAATACCAACTTTAAGAAAACTTAATTATCTTTTTTTTTTTGTCAAAAAAGCATAGCATAGAAGGAGACTGAGCTCCTAAAGTAAGTGGTCTCTTAAGCGTCAAATTTAGGTAGGCTGAAGAATTTAGGCTTTCATGAATGTCAAGCAATAGGGATCTACTAAGTCTGATATGCTTTTAAGTAAACCATTAATCACCAGAAATATGTAATTTTGTTTTGATAAAAGCAAACAACTGACCCTCTCCCTTTTTTTTTCCTATGCAAAACAAGGCTATCCTTTTAAGTAAGGAAGCAAAGGAGCAGCAAAAGTGACTTAGAAATGTTGTTTCCATAACAAAAAAAAAAAACTAGTTAGTTTATTTCCAGAATAATTTGACTTTAAACTTGTTTGATTACTTTTCCACAGTAATTATTTTTCATTCACAGTTTACTAACAATATAGTTTCCGATGTAGCCTCCAAAGAACAATTTTGGCAGTTTATCTAGGAAAATGATTTTACATGGCTTGTGACAACAATCTTGGTTATTTAAAAATTAACCCTTCACTTTGAAAAGTTAAATTCCTCTAAACAGTATGTATTAAGAACATTTTAGCATAATCCTTGTTAATTTAAATGCTGATGAGGCAAGGACTGCAGATATACTGGAATACTATAAAATAAATATTAAGTTTTACTATCTTCTTAAATAAGAAATCAAATAATTTCTTATAAAAGATTAAAATTTGTTTCAAAACACAACATTACACTCAGGAAAGGTTTTATCTTCCAGTACCTGTACTGTGATGAAAACATTGTGGTACTATTAACATTAGTATTTATTGATACACTTCTAAGGAAATATCATATAAGTTACCAGAAATGGGTAATTTTTCTATATGCTTATCAGGATCATAAGATTTTAAAGGATCTCATGGATCACAGAATCCAATTCCTCTATGTTACATGCAGGTCCGTCAAAAAAATTTGTCAGGCCTTATATGACAACAAATAAGATTTCCAGTTGCTACTGCTTCTGTTGCAAAGATAGACTGGAATTTTGCCTACATATCACTGGCAAGCCATCTCCTAAAATTCCAAACTAAATTTATTCATGACCAGTGGCAAATGCTTGTTCTGATTCAACACCATCCTTCAGCTTGACATCTTCCTCTCTCCCCAGTGTTTACTCCCTCAATGTCTTTGTAATGTAACTGTATCTCTTCTTCTAATCTAAATTTTGGTAGCCTAAGTAAATTAAATTCTTTTACTCTCCTCTTATGAAATAAAATGTTCTTCATTCTCCTGATTGTGTTAAGAAGCATTTTTGCATCTGTTGCTTCTTAAATTAACCTTTTTGGAATGTAGATGACCAGAAGTACATATAGGACTCTAGATAACGTCTTATGAGTGCAATGCCTTATACCATGGTGCCATAGTTCAGCCCCAATTGGGACCAGATTACACAGTCTCTCTCTCACTCCCCCCTCCACCAGGACAGAAGGGAGAACTGATAAACAAACAAACAAAAAAGCCCCAACAAAAACATATGGGCTGAGATGCAACAACAACAAAAAAATTTTAACAGCAATTACAGAAGAAAACAAAACAGATATAGAAAACAAACACAGTATAATGGCTTACAACAAACCTGCACACCCAGTTTCTTCCAAGTAGCAGAAAGCTCCTCCTTAACCCCCTCCTCACTTATATACTGAGCATGATGTCAGATGGGATGGAATAGCCCTTTGGCTAATTTGGTTAAATTAACCCCAGCTGTTAGCTAATTAGTTAACTATCCCAGCTGGGTGCCCCAGCCATAGGGGCCACCAGCTCCAGTTCTCCTCCCAGCTCAGGTGAATATTAACTCTATCCTAGCTAGAACCAGGACACACAGTATTGAAGTTTTTAATACAAATGCTTAATCTAATAACTTTAAGATTGCATTTTGCTTTTCATCAGTGTTGTGGTTTTTTTAGTGAACAGGGGCCTAAGGTGGTAGCTTCTGTAGGAAACTGCTGGAAGTTGCTCCCCTTTGTTCAGTGGACTTGGCCAGGCCTAGGGCAGACCTGCTGCTGGCCAAGGCCGAGAGGGTTGGTAGCAGAATGTCCTGTGATAATGCCTCTGCAATAACATATTTCAGAAGGGGAAAACAGAAAAAAAAAAAAAAAGGAGAGAAGAGAAGATGTGAAGAAGCTGAGCAGGGGCAGAGGCACAGAGGGTGAGGCGCAGGTCTCATGGGCCTTGCAGGCCTCACCCTCTGGCCTCTTGCCAGGCAGCCAACTGGGCCCAACTCGGCCCAGGCTGGTTGCAAGAAGTGGAGAGGAGATGAGCTGGATGATGTGAAGAGATTCTGAGAGGCGTCTGCCAGCCTGTTGTGAAGAACTTTTCTTGTGAGAGGAATGGCTGCAGACGCCAAGGTCACTTCAGAAGGAGAGGGAGGAGTAATGCGGCTCCTGGCCAAGATTGCCCTGCAGCCTGTGGTGATGACCATGGTGGAGCAGGTTGTACCCCTGCAGCCCATGGAGGTCCATGGAGGAGCAGAGATCCACTTGGAGCCTGTGAAGGACCCCACATCGGGGGAGGTGGATGCCTGAAGGAGGCTGTGGCCCATGGAGGGCCCGCTGGGACAGCTGTTCTAGAGGGACTACACCCCGTGGAAGAGATGACCCACGCCGGAGCAGTTTCACAAAGGACTGTGGCGTATGGGTGGGACCCCACAACAGAGCAGGGGAGGAATGTGAGGAGTTCTTCCCCCGACTATGAAGCAGCAGCGTAAAACATTGCATGATGAACTGACCACAACCCCCGTTCCCCCTTCCCCACCCTGTGCTGCTCGGAGAGGGGGGAAGGTAGTAGAGATAATGTTAAGCTTGGGAAGAGGGAGGGGTGGAGGGAGGTTATCTTGTTCTCTGTCTCATTATCCTGCTGTTTGTAGTAATAAATGAATAGTTTTCCCCAAGATGAGTCTGTTTTGCCTGTGACGGTAACTTTAAGGATTTCTCCCTGTCCTTGTCTCAAACCTCGAGCCTTTTTTCTTATATCATCTCTCCCTATTCTCTTGGAGGGTGGGGGGAGTGAGAGAGAGACTGCGTAGTCTGGTCCTGATCGGGGCTGAACTACGACAATCAGATGCATCACATAGGTCATACATCTCAGATGAATCATCATAACAAATTTTTGTCTGATTTTTTCATTTTCAGCTGACAAAATCATCTCTAGTTTACAGTAGAACATCTTAGTTCTGTGTTCAACATCATTAGGTTTCATGACATTGTCACTGCTCCAGTCCTCGTGCAGAGGGATCCTCCTGTTGTCTTATACGTAAATGGCACTTCTAAGTTAGCCAATACTGAATTTCTTCAGAGTTTTCCTGTATCTTGTGTTTAAATTCTTACTAAAAGTATTAAGTAAGATAGTCCTAAGAGTAATCCTAAGAAACCCCACTGCTGACTTTCCAGCTCCATATTTCTCCTAATGGACCAGTTGTTATCACTCATTTTCTTGGCTCTTCACTGATTTTTATAATGCTTGGATTAATCCCAATTTTTTCCACCTTAAGATATGAAATCCCCTGTGGCACCAGTAAAAACATGTTGCTGCAATCCAGATGATAAAGGTTGCTGTATTTTGTGTTCTGGAGAGTAGGCTGATATAAAAAAAAAAAGAAGACTATAAGGTTATTCTGGAACTATTTAAATTTTTAAACCAATGCAGTATTTTGTCTTAATTTATTTTTATTTTCCAGATCTTTGATTATTCACTTCCTCCCAATGTAATCTAAATCTTATAGAGGATAGCCTAGTGAGATTGCCTGGATTACTTTTCCTGACTTGTTAAGAATTTGCTATTCTTCAGACATATGATAATACTCCAGATGTTAAAATATTTATATTCAAACTGCTTTTGCTTTCAAATGTCAGCTGTTTCCAAATAGTCAGTAACATATAATTCAATTTTCTAGAGAAAACTGAATTTTAGTGCATTGCACTTTTTTAGTGTTAGCAGTGACATTTTTCATTTGTATACATTTATTCCTCTTAACTTTCCTGCCTTTGTCTCCAATCTAACATCAGTTCCCTGGTGAGAACTGGGACATATTTGAGGTAGGAATAAATGGGCACTGATTTCCAGGTTACACAGCATCTAACAGACGCAAGTCACTAAAATTGTAAGAAGGAAATCACATAAGTGAAAAGTGGAGAATCTTGAAGGACTTAGGGCAATGACCTGAGGCAAGCCATGAGGGAAGAAAGAAAACAGCAGGAAGGAAAGTATGAAGAAACACACATACAGGAAAGTTTTGGCTAGCGCAAAGATGAACATAGAAATTTGTTTAGCTGGTACAAGGAAGAAAGATTTTCAGACATTAAGAAAAAATCTTGAACAGACTTCTTTCTAGATTTGACCTTGGATACAGCAAATAGCCTTATAGTGATGAGTACTCACTTTAGATGAGAAACTTCAAAAGCAAATAGCAGAAATAGCATCAAACAAATTGCTCTGAAAGAAAATATAATATCCCCATTGTTAGCATCTAGCAACAATAACATACGTAAATTACTTTCAGATTTTACTTCCTTTAATTCTTAAAATGTTTGACATGTTGTATCCTCTGTAGAACAGCTTGAAAAATTATTTGTGTTTTAAATATTTATCCTGAGGTGGCTTTATTTCAGAAATTGAAATCATACACTGCAGGTGTTTTGTTTGCTTACTTGTTTTTTTCTTTGGCTAGTAATAATATTGTGCTTAAAGCATTAGCAAGTATATTTTGTACTTCCTTGTAGATTAGCAATTATAAGATTTTTTTTTTATCTAAGTATCAAACAACAGCCATTCAGCTTCATAGATTTTCAGAAAGAATGTTTATATTCAAGCCAGTTCCCTACAGAGACTGCAGAATGCATTTTTGAGCTGCATGTTCCTGACACATCCCAGATCCCGTGTTTAGGATAAAATAGATCATTTTACATCTTCCTGTTGCCTGTACAGCCTATAGGGGTAATTCGATCCCATATTTTCACCACCTCTGTTTAAGTATATACTTACAGGTGTTTCATGGGAACTAGATGTCTAATCTTCCATTACAGTAAACAGAGATTTACCCAGGAAATTCAGTGCAACCTCAGTGGTGTTGAGCTGACAAAATATAGGTGTCTAATTTTAGGATGAAACAAATAACTTCTACTTCTGCTTATACTTTGGGCTGAGTTGCATAGGTATTTATATTCTGGGGAAGAAGCTAAAAGTCTTAAATGACTGTAGAATTACATAATTGTTTTGTTTAATATCATAATCTTGTCCAGTCAGGTTCATGTCAATTTGTTGAGAAAGAACAAGATTGGAGCAGAAAATCAAATATTATTACTGGCAAGATAAAGTGTGTGGAGTGCCCATGACAAACCCTTACTGACAGTGTCAAGTCTGAATTGAAAGTTCTAATATTTATTTTTGTTGTCTGAATAGATAAATGTGAACTGTATACTTCGACTGACAGAAATGAAGCTAACATCACAGAATGGTTGAAGTTGGAAGGGACCTCTGGAGGTCATCTGACACAACCTCTTTGCTCAAGCAGGGCCTAGGACCATGTTCAGATAGGGTTTTTTAATAGATTCATGGAATTATAAGAAATTTTGTTAATACTTTTAACTTTTATAGTGTTCTGACTGCATTAAAAACACCCTAAGCTGGCATTTTGAATTAATCTTTTGGATTTTGTGTTCCTTATTGAGATAGTTTTTTATTATTTTATCTAAATCAGGTGATTTGTTGAAGCTTATAGGCATGCTCTGGATGTAAATGAAAGACTTGTAAAGGAAGATTAGTTGGAATATCAAGAAGAAATGAAGACCCATTACAGAGACATGGCAAAAGAGCTTTCTGAAATAATGCATGAACAAGTGTGTGCTGAAATTAAATTATACATACTAGCATTCAGAAGGTAGCTGCAATGTGAACCCACTAGGAAAAGTGTATGTAATGCTTTACATAAAAGGAGTGGAGTTTTTTTGGGGGGAAGGGGTTGTTTGTTTGCTTGTTTTTCAGTTGGATTATGAGCAAGTCATGGAATCCTGGAACTTTTTTTTTTATTATTATTATTATTTGTGGATTTTCTGGCCATTCATTCAAGGCCAAATTGGATGGGACTCTGAGTAACCTGATCTAGTTGTAGATGTCTGTGCTCATTGCAGGGGAGTTGGACTAGATGACCTTTAAAGGTCCCTTCCAACCAAAATGATGTTGTAATTCTATGATTAAATAGGGATTGTGTTTGGCCCTATTGAAGACAGGGACCTTGAGGTGTGAATTAATACAAAAATAGACAGATTATACAGTATATGATATATGAGAGATACTGAGAAGGAAAGAGAGTCTTGGAAGATAAGATTAATAAAAAATAATATGCATTTAAGATGTAAAATATACTGTATACTTTAAAAATATCAAATTATTTCATTTCTTTTCATTTGGTTCTAAGTACATTCATTCTTTCTTGAGGGATGAGATAGTCTTTTTGAAATAAGCATGAAAAAGAGCATGTTCATGCTGAAAATCATTTCATGGTTATAGAAAAATAAAATAACCACAGAGCTCCTAGAACCAATTCCTCAAGGATCATGACACACTATTTTATCAGTTCCTTGGGAGCTGAGGAAAAAAAGAATGAAACAATGAACTACACATTTTGATACTTTCTGGTATCAGAAGAGACATATTCTAAAAGATAGGTAAAATATACTTTGGATAAGGCTAAAGAGTGCCAACAAAAACTGCCCTAATACATGCCCAACATAAAGAGGGCTCCTGTATGCTCCTCTTCAGTGCACTCTTGGGCCGCAGCATATTGCCAGAATAGATATGTTTTCTTTAGAAGCAGTAGGTTGACCAAAAAATCATTAATGAAGAATAGCTACATGTATACAGTACCTAAATAACAGGCAGACAACTCTCCAGCCTTTTGCACATTTGCAGAACATTTTATCTCGAAAACCAATAATACTTTTCCAGATGTATAAAACTGCACAAAATAAACCAGGGAAATATGCAAATAAGGAAGCTTATAACAGCTAAACTTCTGCAAGACTGACAGAAGCTATCAGAATGTTTCCCCACCAAGGAAAACTATTGCTCCCCTTTGCTTTGCATTTAGCTAATGGAAGATTTTCTCTGATAGAAAAAGAAAATTGTCTTCAATTTACCTTAATAAATACAATTCCCTTGACCTCTAGTGCTTCAGGAGGGAGCAATTGTATCGATTTCAGAAACTGAATTAATCACAACAATTTATATGCATAATTGTCCTTTAGTGCATTTCAGAACAACATTGCCATTTTCAATTTGGTGTGTTTGTAGTGTCCCCTGTCCTTCATGCTAAGCTTCACCACAGAAAGTATGCAGCAAGAAATTGACGTCAAAAATAGTTCATGTTGCTTAGACAGCACTTGCTATTCAGAAGTTGGTTTATTTACTAGCTCACTGTAAGGATGTGGATTACAAAAATGCATATCCTGCTTGAAATATGTGTTGTTTCATCTAGGATTAATATATACCAACTTAACCTCTTTCAGTTTTACTGCATTTATAAGCAAGTTTCAATGTGAAAGATAATCACATGATAGGGATTAATAATGTGTGTTTCTTGCTACAGTAAAATGGATCTAGTGTATTCTAACTTTTTTTCCATTATGAAGAGACATGACAAATGGAATGGAATGGAATAGACTAGACTAGACTAGAGCAGAATAGACTATTTCAGTTGGAAGGGACCTACAATGATCATCTAGTCCAACTGCTTGACCAATTCAGGGCTGACCAAAAGTTAAAGCATGTTGTTAGGGGCATTGTCCAAATGTCTCCTAAACACTGACAGGCTTGGGGCATCAACCACCTCCCTAGGAAGCCTGTTGCAGTGTTTGAGCACCCTCTCGGTAAAGAAATGCTTCCTAACGCCCAGTCTAAACCTCTCCAGCACAGCTTTGAACCATTCCCACAAGCCCTGTCACTGGATACCAGGGAGAAAAGCTCAGCATCTCCCTCTCCACTTCCCCTCCTCAGGAAGCTGTGGAGAGCAATGACATCACCCCTCAGCCTCCTTCTCTCCAACCTAGACAAGCCCAAAGTCCTTCGGTGCTATTAACATAGCCTGAGGGTATTTTGGAGAAAAACATAAGCTTTCACATTCTTCCTGTCCCCTCACACTTAAAGCTGAATAAACAAATTACTTTATTTTAGCTGACATAAATACTTGCTGTAATATTCAAATAATTGAAGTTTTGAGTTGTTTCTTTTCCATGTTTTTATTCTTTCTCTGACTGGAGCAATCATAAGTATTTTCTCTAATGATTAATTAGAAGTCAATGTGAATTACAGTATACTTTAATGTAACTGGGAAATTTAAACTTACAATAGACACAGAAAGTTCATTAACAATCATGTATTTTGTGAAAATGACAGAAGCCTCCTCAGATTTTCAGTCTTGCTCATTTTCTCCTTTTGTTGGTTCATTGTGTACAAACTGACATGTTCTAATGCCCTTCACCTGGTTTTATAACCTTCTCTCCCTAGTGACTTTCATCATCTCATGTATTTGTAAGTCTGTTCCCCATCAAAATCCCACCCGTATTCCTGGTCTTTCCAAAACTTGAGGCCTTCTTTTCAGTGCTTGTCTCTTTTCCAGACAGTTTGAAATTTAATAGAGGAGGAAGTTTTTTTTTCCCCTTAGAGGTTTCTTGCATTCATTACTTTTGAGCTCCTTGATCTGTGCCTTTTGACTTACAAGTGCTACTCAGGTATTTAAATCACTATGGAAAAGGCTGCTTTGCACCAGTGATCAATTTATGAAAGAGATTTAGTAGTGGTCCCTAAAACCACGTGATAAACTTGCCCTTTTTGGAGTGAAAAGAGTAAAAAAAATCTCACAGCATTTGGCCACAGACAAGAGTAGATAATTAAAAATGCAGCACTGAGCTGAGATCAAGCTCTATACACCGGTCATTAATAGATACCCTTTGATACAAGAGACATCTTTGGAAGAATCATGAGGGGTCTGGAGCACAAGTCTTATGAGGAGCGGCTGAGAGAGTTGGGATTGTTTAGTCTGAAGAAGAGGAGGCTCAGGGGAGACCTCATTGCACTCTATAGCTTCCTGAAGGCAGGTTGTGATGAACAGGGGTTTGGCCTCTTCTTCCAGGCAACAAGCAGGACCCGAGGAAATGGCCACAAGTTGTACCAGAGGAGGTTTAGATTGGACTTGAGGAAAAACTTTTTCTCTCAAAGAGTGGTAAGGCACTGGAACGGCCTGCCCAGGGAGGTGGTGGAGTCTCCGTCCCTGGCAGTGTTCAAGAGGCGGCTTGATGAGAAGCTACAGGATATGGTTTAGTAGCTGTGGCAGCAATGGTAGTGGGAAGACGGTTGGACTAGATGATCTTATAGGTCCCATCCAACCATGTGATTCTATGATTCTATGATTCTATGATTCTATGAATATTTTGAAATGCTGTCAAAACATTTACGTATGCCAGTCTGACGCTGAATCCCATGGAATAAGTATTATTTTTCATTAGGCACTAGACCCAGATTCGTTCTTCCTATTTCTAGATATATGACTTAGGTGACTGTTTGAGGAGATAAGTTATCTGAATTATCTTTAGAGAGAGATAGGCATTCTTTATTAGCATGAACATCTTTCCAAAGGATTCAGAAGTACAAGGAACGTACAGATACGCATAGGTTGCTTCCATACAGGGCCTCAAGTAGGATGAGATGAATCTGTACTCTCAGCATCATGATGGACAGAGACAGGCTTGTTTTAAAATATAGGTTCCTTTTTTAATGTATCGTCCAAAAAATATTTTGTATGAAAGGCTGTCAATTTAAAGTAACACGTAAACGTAAACTATGATATTGTGACATGAGCAAGCCAAACGGGTATTAGAGCGGTATATAAAACTAAAAGATATTCCAGCTCTAAAATGAAGTATTTAAATAGATATTTAATCAGGGCTGTTAACCAGTAATGACATCAATTAATCAAGAAGTGAAAGCACATTCACCTTGTAACCCCTCCCCCACACCAAACCCATTACATTTTGAAAGAGATTGATTGTGTTTATAAAAGAAGCCAACACTGTAATTTAATTATTATAAGACAATGTCAAACAGCTTGTAAATTCTGTGAGTACTAGAACTACAATCCTTGCTCAGACTAAAGTGCTGTACAGTCAGTAGACATTTTGCTTTACAAGAAGCACATGACAGGACACTAATTTAATAAATAGGAGCTACAAATTATCTTATAAGAATAAGAGGAGGAAAAAAAAAAACCAAACAATTATTTTTTCCCCAAAGAAAATTGAAAAGTAATAGTCTTAAAATTTTCTTTTTTAAGTATGCTAAAAACAGGCCACACAAAACTTAAACATATACATTTGCCAAAATTTCATCAAGATTTCATCTTGAGACTTATTTTCATACAGATAATTAAAAAAGATTGTACAGCAAGGTAAGAACCTTTCTGAGCTAAAGACGTTATGAGATGGAGAAAGTTGGAATTCTACAAAAACAAAAGAAGGGTTGACTTCACTAATGAGTCAGCTGAGAAAATAGACATACCTATAGAAAATACAACAGCACCATGTGTCTCTGACAGAAAGTATTAAGCTATGTAAGAAATGTAATTTTTAAATTTCAGTTTATTGCTACAGTGTCTGATTGGCTGACAATATTTAATCCCTTTTCTCCTCTAAACAATTTAATTGTATCAGGATTACATATTTATTGCACATATTTATCTTGTTACAGAAACATTGTGATGACTGCTGGGCTCCTTCCTCAATGTTTTAATTTTTTTTTTTTTTTTAAACCCACTTATTATCACAGTGTAGTCCTGCAATGCCAGCAAGAACAAGCAACATACAGGCACATGTGGGTTTCTGACAGATACAAGTAACCAGGAAGGCTCAAGAAAGAGGTAACACAGTTGAGTTACATCAGACTAACGTACTGGTATGAGAAAAAAGAAATCTGAGAACAAAAGAAGGACAGAATTATCCTCTCCTCTATTGAGAAACTTTCTGTAATGTTTTATAATTTGCAGCATAATATCGGACAGGTAATGCTTTTAGAGAGAACATCAACTGGTTTGAATCTAAACTGCATTCAGCGCCTCAAGAAATCTCAGTAATTTCAGCATTGGTCTGTATTCATAAGCAATTAATGAAGCAAGATAATTCAAATGCTATATATTTCTAAATAAATATGAGGGACCCTTAAGGAATCATTATTGTTGTTATTTAAGATCACTATGGCCTAAATTTCCAAAATATGTTAAGATATTTGGGAACCATGATTTTTTCAGATGTTTAAATAAATACCTCTAAAAAGTGCATATTCAAAACCTGCCCACAATCACAATCTTAAAATACCTTTTATATCTTGACTTCATTGTAGCAAAAGCCTATTTTCTAAAGGAGAATGGAGGCGCTACATGGGAAAAGACTAAAGAAGGGCCTCTCCAACTCTGCATTTTTTTTAATATGGTATAGGAAATTGTCATTGACCAGTGCCAATGACCAGAAGGAATGCTAAAACTCTTTTCCCACAGGTAAATTTCCCACCAGTAAATTTTGGATTCTCAGCTCATACATGTAAATTGGACATAGATGACTATGTCCCCTTGATGGACTCCCTGCTTTCACATTTAATGCCTTCTTTGCCTCTGTCTTTAACACTGATGATGGGCCCTGGGACCCCCAGAGCCCTCTGTTGGAAGACTGTGACTAGACAGTGATAAAGTCCCAGCTGATCCTGAATTTGCTTGAGATGTGCTGCCCCAGCTGGATGCGTATAAATCTATTTGGCCCTTTGGGATTCATCCTGGGGTACTGAAAGAGCTGGCTGATGTCATCACAGGACATTTCTCCATTATTTTTCAATGGTCTTGGGAGTCTGGAGAGGTCCCAGTCAACTGGAAGCTGGCAAATGTTGTCCCAGTTTTCAAGAGAGGTAAGAAGGAAGACCCTGGTAATAACAAGCATGTCAGTCTCACTTCAATACCTGGTAAAAGTATAGAGAAGGTTACTCTGGGAGTTATTGAAAGACACTTGAGAAACAACACAGTCATTGGTCATAGCCAGGATGGGTTCACAAGGGGAAAGATCTGCTTACTAACTTAATTTCCTTTTACAACAAGGTCACCCATCTTGTTGACAAGGGAATATTTTAGCAAAGCTTTTGATACTGTCTCTCAGAGTATCCTTCTGGACAGAATGTCAAAGATATAGCTAGACAAGTTCATAGTAAGTTGGGTGAGTAATTGGCTGATGGGTCAGGTTCAAAGGCTTATAGCAAATGGGGTTACATCAGGCTGGCAGCCAGTCACCAGTAAGGTTCCCCAGGTCTCAATTTTAGTGCCAGTGCTCCTTAATGTTTTTATAATTTACCTGGACACAAGTAAGTTTAATGATTATACTATGTTAAGAGGAGCTGTGAACTCCCTCGAGGGTAAGGAGGCCTTAGAGAGAGATGTGGAAGGACTAGAGAGCAGGGTAATCACCAGCCATATGACATTTAACAAGAGCATGTGTCCAGTTCTCCACCTGGGATTGGGTAATCTTGGTTATACATACAAATCTGGGGATGAGAGGTTGGAGAGCAGCTCTGTCGAAAGAGATCTGGCAGTCTGGGTCGATGGCAAGTTGCGTATGAGTCAACAATGTGCCTTGGCAGCCAAAAGGGCCAACCTTGTCCTAGGGTGCTTCAAGCACAGCATAGATAGCCATTGGAGAGAAGTGATTGTCCCACTCTGCACTGCACTGGTGCAGCTCCAACTCAAGTACTAAGTGCAGTTTTGGGTGCCTGAATATAAGAAGGACATCAAACTATTAGAGGGTGTCCAGAGAAGGGCGATCAAGATGGTAAAAGGTCTTGAAAGCAAGACTTACAGGAAGCAGCTGAGATTACTTGGCTTGTTTAGCTTGGGGAAGGGAAGGCTGAGAGGTGATCTCATCACAGTCTACAACTTTATCTAGGGGGCAGTGGAGGGAGAGTGCTGATCTCCTCTCTCTGGCAACCAGCCATAGGATATAAGGAAATGAAATGAAGTTGCATCAGGGAAAGTTCAGATTGCACAGTAGGGAAATGTTCTTCACTGAGAGGGTGATCGGTCGCTGGAACAAGCTCCTCAGGGAAGTAATCACAGTACCAAGCCTGTCAGAGTTCATGGAGTGTCTGGGCAATGCTCCTAGTCGTGTGATTTAGTTGTAGGTAGTCCTATAAGGAGCAGGGAGTTGGACTCGATGATCCTCATAAGTTCCTTCCAACTTGAGATTTTCTATGATTCTATGACCTGACTAAACAATTTTAGATTCTTATTTTTCTGGGAACAAAATGTGTTTCTTATTCCATCTAGCCAAACAGGTGCTATTACACACCACAAAACTAGTTGATGATTGCTAATGATGCAGAATCAGCCCTATGAATACAAGGTGACATAGAGGAAGCTCTAAAACTCTCTCAGAAAAAACTTAGGAAAGACTCTGAGCAGGGAGAATGGCTCTTTCAACCCTTAAAACAACTAGACTGCTGCTAAATTTAAGATCATTTGAAGTCTAATAGCTCTTGGCAAGAAGCTTGACATATTCTCCTGCAATTACTGTAATTTAATTGTAGTTATCTTACAGTATTAAAGTGTACTAGGCAATTTCCTGTAATAAGCTTGATTAAGATACCTCTCATACATCTACCATCAGAGTTGTAAGTCTGCTTTAGAAGAAGACAAATCATGCCCCACAGAATCTATCTCTTTTCCTTGCCTGCAAAGAGTGTCCAGATGATTAGCTCACAGGTAAAAGACTACTTTGTAGACACATATATTAGGCCAGTTGAAGATTGGACAGGAATGATTCTTAGACTTTGAATTAATATTTTTTTCCATGTAAGAAAGATCAATGTTACACTGCAGTATGATTCCCTGAAATAGGAATTTCTCAGTTTACAAAGATATCACTTCAAGCCTCAGCAATCATAAAGTATAAAAGCAATCTCAAACAACAAAGAAAAGAAACAAAAAAGCAGGGATGTGAGTCACACAGCTCACACAGGTAGTAGTTGGAGGCATAAAGTCATATCAGATCAGTAAAAGATCTCTTCTGAACATTAGGTACTTGAGCTCCTGGTTTATCTATCATATTTCCAAAGAGTAAATTATGGTACCAACCATTAGGTAAGTACTAAGTAATTTAACCAAATATCCCAAGTCTTCAGAGGCCAGATCTTTGTCAGCTGTAGTGAAGTACTAAGTCTTGCAACTTAGTACTTCTAAGTACTAAGGGGAGGGGAGGGGACGGCGTATATATGAATCCAGTAAGTATGACTACAACATATTTATAGTGTATATACAAAGAAAATATTCTAACTGAAACAAGGAATCCACAGACAATAAGTAAGAGAAATTAAAGAAATAGAAACATGATAACAGAATCTTTGAAAGTTTAAGATTACTTTGTGTAGCATTGAAAGAAAATGCTTTTTTAATGACAACCCTTACATCCATTGTTAATTAAATTCTTAAGTATATAACACTCCCAGTATTATGAGCTATCTTTCTATATTTGGTGTCATGATAATTCTTCCTACCTGATCATAATACATTTCGCAGAGGGAAAGTAACAGGTGGAAGAAGATCCCTTTGTATAGGAGGCAGAAACATTTTCACCATGTAAGTATTTAGCTGTTACTAAGCGAACTGGTAGATTTTCCTCTCCTTGAAGTCTTCAGATTACAACTTCAAGCCTTCTTGAAATATATGCTTTAGTCAAACACAGTTAAGCATTAATATGTTAATTATAGTTAGTAGTTAATTTCCATTATATGTACAAGAGTATTACCAGCTACGCCCTTCTCCTATTTTCAAGGTCATTCATCATTTTAGAGAGATCGATTTTAGTCTTCTTTCATTTCTCCCTTTCCCTCCTCCCCATTTTCTAGTGTATTTACTGATTGCCTGTGCAGAAGGCACACTCTAACTGTGATTGCCTGCCTGCCTTTGTGAGCCTTATCTAGACTTTTTGCACTGGGAAGGCGGGGAGAAGTTCCCTAACTACACTCAGTCATCCATTGGATTGACACAATACTTTTAAGGATATTTTCTGCTTTCTTCTCCATTCATTTCCCAGTTGTTGTTAGTATTTGGTTTACATTCACATTCATTCCAACTGAGCACTGCTAGTTTTACAGAACTACGTAGCAAAATCTTAAGATTTAATTCCTAAGTAATATTACCAATCACCTAGTGCTGTGTGGTCCTTCTGCATCTCTCAGCTGTGAGAATTATTTTGTGTTATTAATAAATGTGTTCACTTCAGTATGCATGCTTTTCTTTAAACTTTTTATTAATATGGTGAACAGCATGGGATATCTACATCCAAACCCATAACAACCTCTTCATCTCAAAGAACTAATCATTTGTTCCTTGTGGTTTTTGTTGTTGTTCTCATAACTTCATTTACAGACTTTTTACAAACCTTTAGTGGGGACTTGGTCAACTGTTTTTGAAAATCCAGGAGCACTCTAATAGACATTGTGAGCCATGAGTTCCTTTTAGAAAAGGCATTTCAGCTTCTTCTCGATTTATCACATTACTTTGTGTGCTAGTTAATCCATTATTTTAAACAGTCTACACTTTTCTTAACAAACATGTCAGGATTTTTTTGTCTGTAGATCTTAGGATTTTTTTTGGAAGCTCTGTTTAAAAATTGGCACTTACACCTCTATGACAGTGTCTTGATCACTGCTAAGATAGTTTCAAGCAAAAATATCCTGTTTATTTTATCCCTGAAATGCTTTAAAACTCTTAGGTGACTACCATGTGATCCTGTTAATTTGCTATAGTTCTTTTTTGTCAGTCTGTTCTGAAATGTCTTCCAGCAATGTTTTCCAGTTTGAAAGAAAATCTGAAATGCTTTTCACATCACATTTGGGACTTTCTCTAAGCTTCTCCATGTGGACCAAGGATTTAAAAAAAAAAAAAAAAATCATATTTTTAATGCTGTGGCCATGGATTGCTAGAGTTTTCCCTCATTCTTTACATGGATATTGATCCTAAAAACATTCTCATGTAATTAGAATGTTCAGAAATTATTTGCAATTGAATTTTGTAACTGTTTGTTTTAGAAAAGATTTAAAAAATATGAAAAGGAGGGTCAGAATTATTATTTTACAAAAGAAATGTAGGATTCGGGCATACTGTGATAAGATAATTATTTCTTTAAGGTATGTACTTGCTCCACCGTCAAAGTTGAAAATGGGACATTTTCTATTGAACTATATGTAATATCTCACATTGGCAGTTAACATTACGGTTGAATACACACAAAGTAGCATTTCATGATTTGAACGCTTCTAGTGGAGAAGAAAATGTATATCTCAACATTTCACACCCGATCCTACAGAACCTACCAACTTGAAATCAGTTGTCAAAAATGCATTAAAAGCACATTCCAGAAGACGAAAATTCACTGCAGTATTCAAAGAAAATAAAACATCAGAGCAAGACCTCTGACTCTTTGACCCACATTTAGTCCTGTCTAGTGTAAACAAAACTTGATGTAGGTCAAAACATTGAAGATTCTGTTCTGTGTAAGCTTCACTTGGATAAACAGTATGCTTGCTTTGAATATTTTTGTTATTTTTCCTTCATGTAGTATAACCTGTAAACATTCAAATATATATGTATATATTTTTTTTTTTGTAAACATAATATGGATATTTTTATTTCAGCTAAAACTTGTCCTGGCATTATTTTAATACTCAGGCTCTTCAAGGCAATAATAAGAACCACCTCTCTTCTCTTTATCATTGTAAAAATGGCTTTTCAAAGTAATTTTGCGCCATTCATATTGTAAGCAAAGCTGAGACTAGATTCCAGCAACAAACATGTCTCAGCTCTTTTATCTTGCCAGGGTAACATAAAAATCTCTATGTGCAAATGTGTCAAACATTGCTATTTTTAATACTGTAATGGGAAAAAAAAAGAAAAATGAACAGTCTCCAGTGAACTTATATATACATAAGCAAAATTTTGGAAGCACTAGCCCTGAGAACTGTAGTTTGACAGACCTACTTATCTGAAGGAAGTAAATATTTATCAATTACGAGTGTGTAACTCCTGACAATGGACGTGCTACAATTCAAAAACAGTTTCCCACAGATCTTTTTCACTGCATTCAGACTAATGAGCATCTTGACAGAAATACTTACTTCTACCTGTGACACTAGAAAAGAAGACAGTAAAAATAGAGCTTGCACTGTATTTTGAAAGTACTATTTGTGACTACAATAGAAGACCATCTTTAATTCTTACATCTATGACACAGACACATGAGATTTTTTAAATTTAAATGAGATTTTAAAGATGTTACTGGAAGTCAATTAATTTAAAACAATTCTAATTAAAATTTGATTGGTTATGGTATGTGAGTGGGAAGTCAATTTTTCATCTCCATGATTTTTCCTCAGAGACTACAGTAATTCTGCTATACATCATAACTTTGAACACTGCTGCAGTTTGATGAGATCAAACAGAATGATACAGCATAAAACAGAACACTCTGAGATGTGATGTGGCTCAATAAAACAGCAAAATATTTATCTAATTCTCAAAGTATTTGAAAAATGAATGAGAAAACTTGTTTGGAAAGCTCTCAACTGGTTCTTCAAGATTTTTTTTTTAAATTATTGATATATTTTTTTATTTTTTCTAAGATTCCATAGAACCGTAGAAGTAGGTTTTACCTTGGCAGATGAGTGTTTTGTAAGAGGAACATTAATTTACAACACGAAAACTACTCCACTAGTGCTTTGAATTTGTAATTTGTAGTGAGCTGATATTTGAGGTTCATCCTACCAAATCTTGGACAATTAATTAATCTTCCTGCCTTTCTTTAGTGACCATAGAGAGATGCAGACCTTTTGCTTTCATCTGAACGTGAAGGACAAAACCCTGAGCATTCTTGTCTGACCTCCTGGTTGGCTCTGCTTTGAGCAGAAGGTTGAACTGGAGAGGTCCTGAGGTCCTTCTAAACAGAACCATTCCATGATTCTGATTGATAGAAGAATAACAATCCAAATCACATTATGTGAGGCTCCTTTTTCCACTTTGATACTTATTACGCTTCTGTTTAGACTTTGGACCCTGAAGACAATCCTTTTGCACCAGAGCCACACAATTACCAATATGAAAGGTAGCTCATTTAGAACTAGTGTTATTACAGTATATGTTGTGATAGCAATGAGTATAATGGAAACAAACACTGAGAACCAAGTGGGGGAGGGTGGAGGTGAAACAGCTTTAAAATTGTCACATACTTGGAACATATTGGAAATTACTACAAGCAGAGGTTTTGAGTGCATTTTTCTCATCTATATATTGCACCATTGAAATTGCCCTTAATTTCAAACAGTTTTGCTCCTTAAATACTCAAAACAAGGCAAATATCCTAGAGATTATTTATGAAGTAATTAAAAAACCTAAAATTACTTAGTTAACTGCCTAGTGATATGAAAATCAGTTTTTTAAAAATGTACAGCTGTTCTGCTGCTCCCCAATAACATGTATCACTTTGGTTCTCAGAAGACACATTAAAATCTTATGATGTCTGTTTAAATGAATGCCCATGTACAAAATAGTGTGCTGCACTACATGACAATTTTTTTCCCTGCTAGGCAATAATTCATTGTGTCTATTCATTTTAAACAACTACCCCTGAAGGAAATGAGTGATAAACAATTTATGTGAAAAGGATCTGATAGCTATCACGGTCCTCTGGAAAATAAGCTTTAATCATATAGGTTTGTGTAATGGTTGTAGTTTATAAGTTCATGCAATGAAAGTAAATTATGCTAAAAGAGAATAAAATGCTGTTATATAAAAGAATATACAATTTACATTTGTAAGTAAAAAAAGTGAATGTGAATGGTCCTGCCAATTTTGGTCTTGGATAGGGGTGAGTCTGCATAATTAAATGCATGTGCCAATACCTGAAATAATAACAGCAGCAAGATCTTGAATCACAGATGTGCATATAGGCTATGGTGTCTTCATCCACAAAAGTTTGGGGAATTATGCGTACATATGAAGAACATATATTTCTTTATATATCCAGAGTATAATGTTTTCAGCCTGCATTGACTTTTAAGGTTACTGTTAATCCAAAAATTGCATGTCTGCTTAGTGTTCTTTTGCCATCTATTAATTTAATGGCTCATTCACTTGTAACTGTGAAATACTACAGGAAGCTGTGGTGTGTGTATGTATCAACAAATGTGATATAGTGGAAGCACAAAGTCAGAACAGTTAATCTGAATAAACTGTAAGAAATATACATAAGAATTTAAAATAACTTACTATTGAATTTTTACACAGACTGAATATTGAAAACAAAAGACAATCTTTTTATTTTGACCATTATTTTTCAGTTCTTCCCATTGTGCTTCATAAGTGATTTTGCAAAGCAGGGGACAGAAAATAAGTATTTGTCTTCATTAAAATTTACTAAGTTTGGTGAATTTTGTGTCTCTGTTTGCTCTTTCCAGATATTTTTTCTCCGTTGTTTTCCATTATATGTAAAAAACTGGGTGGCTATCATAAATAAATGCTGGAGTAAATGTCCATCCTACAGATAGGTGGTAAGATCTTGTGTATTGTTATAAAGACAAAGCAGAATGTCCACATAAAAGTCCAAAAGCCTGCTGTTACTTGAGAAATTGCAGTTGTGTAAAATTTGGTGATGCAATTCAGTGAGGATTTTCATAGATGAGTTACCAATAACATACAGTGTGTATACACATAGCATATCTAAATGATTTTAATTTTTTTTTTTTCCCGCAGGTTCTCCCGTGGTTTCATATGTATTACAAAGTTAATATTTCTACTGTACTGAAATCCAGTACACTCAGAGCATGGGCTGAAAGTGCAACATTGCGGTGCCCTTCGCCATGCAGTGGCAAGCTCCAAGTGGTATTCAGTGCTGCTGGATATTCTCTGGAGTGCAACATGTGGTGGAGTGTGGGACAGGACTCAGCAACCAAGAAGACCAGAGGAAGCCTGTCTATTTTTTTTATATATATAACTACTGGCATACACAAGTTTAAATGGATTGTGAGTTTAAAAATCTAAGTTCCTGCTATTTTCAGTGGGAAGAAATAGCACTTCCAGATGTGTCAGGCCCCTTACAGTCTAGAGGTATATAATTTCTTCATTGACTGGGAGGCAAATAGATTCCCATCTTTGTACTTCACTTAAGTGCTGAAGTTAGCTGAGATGTAACTGAGTCTACGTAACTGACAGAATTTTACTTCTGAATGCTTAATTTTCTCTTTTTCTATGAAGAAAGGATGGATAATTTCTTGATAGGCATAAACAGTAATCATTTGAATTACAGCATAGTATAAATATTATTCACATTCAGTTAGGTTTCAAAAATTATAATGTAATACCAGATTTTAACTGGTTTAGATCCATATAAAAATATTTTAATTTATTTCTAAAAGTATTTTAACATGGAAAATAACATTAAATTAAGTGATAAGGGTTTTTTTTTTATTTCAAAATATTCCTCATTATTTGTAATCATTCAGCCACTGCCTTAGTTCCCAGTTATAGAGGTTGTTTTTTATGTCAGCAACTTACATCATGCATTGTATATTACATTATTACAAATTATGAAGCTACCATATTAATAAGTTTAACAATGTTTTAATATTCTGCAATGCTGAATGAGCATTAACCTTAAAGGGTGCTCCAACTGTCTACGGCCTCCTTTTTGGTTTAGCAAAACAAAATAATCTGAAGAAAAATATACTATAACATACTATGTAATAGGCACTCTAAAGAGGTTTGAAGCACAGGATAGGAACTTTCCCAAAGCTGCATGAAGCTCGTAGCTAAGATTTACCATGATTAATAGTAAAGGAAAATTCAGAGAACTCAAAAATTTATAGTTCTAGGCATCTGAAAATTCTCCAGCTTTCTCCAAAAAACTACAGCATAAAGTTAGGAGAAGAAACTTCCTTTCTCCATCTACCCAGAGAACTACCCACTTAAAACTGTGCCAAAGAGAAACATAACAAATCTCTTAGGTTTTTTTCCAGAGTTCCATTTCTCCCACACAGCTTCCTCCCCAATTGCCCCAGTGAGACTCTCAGATTCCTTCTCACTCAATCCTTCCGTGACAGAGCAGACACTAAAACTCAGTCTTCTTCCCCTAAGACAGAGGAGAAAAACACATAGGTCTTTCTTTGAATAGGTAATGGAAAGAAGAAAAGTTAATTTAAAAAAAAAATAAATGTAAAATATTAAAAAAATAAAATAATTAAAATAGCAACTTGTGTCTAAGCCCTTCAATATCAGTAGTGACACAAATCATCAGTGCCACAGACACACTTAACTGTGCGTGTACTTCATTTTTACGGCTGACTGCATTGATAACAGCATGTGGGATTAGTTGAAATGCTCTATGCTGGTGAAAGCAGAGTTATTCACTAGAAGGCTATCAGTACATTGAATAGATTATGTTTACTACTTTTAAATAACTCCCTTTCTCCCCTCGCCCCCAGATTTTAAAATAAATAAACAAATAAATCCTGTTTCTGAATTTTATGCTGTCACACACAGTACTATCAAGCGAGAGGATGAGACAAAGCAGGGAATGACCATAGTGGAAATTTTACAGGTGGTACAGAAATGAGAGTCTATTATGTCAGTTCATTTAAGCTCCATTTATGCTCAAAGTACCTAAAAAGTGAACAAACCCTGTAGGGCCTATTCAAAAGTATTACCTATAAACCAGCCCCCACTGCGTCACTTAAAAGTTACAAGTTCTAATTTCTTGTGGGAGTTTCGGGGAAAGTTTGTCTCTACTGTCATTACATCAGACTGATTTTATCCCCCTCATCATACAGAGTCTCCATTTGTTTCATGCATAATTGGCACACACCATGGCTATGTCTCTAATCTGCACAATTATCTACCTACACTGCTTTTCAATTAACGAATCACAGTGTGCATTGCGATAGCATAGTCTTGAAAGGCCACGGTCTCTGTACGCAAACTAAGAGTTTTGCTATCAGAAAAGGAATATGCACTGATTTTTACCTGACATTTTGTCTTTGGTGTAGTTCAGCATGTACAAGAAATATGAAGGAAGTAATCCTCAGTTTCTTTCACTGACAAATATTTAATAGAACAGCAGTAGCTGTAACCGTTGATGGCCTTACTTCTGAATTGAAATGTCAGTAGCAGCACTATAATGCAGCATTTATCTATTCACACATTTCAGAAAATGAAATCTGAGTGGTATCCTTATAACAAGACACTTTAACATTTATCAGTGCACACAGACACAGCAATGAAACAAATGGTGCAAAAATGTTTGAATTAATGCAAGAGGTTTTGTAATATAATATTAACTACATTTTCAAAGGGCAAAAAGTTATGCATACTGAACATAGAATTACAAACCACGAAGTACTACATGTTAACCAAATTAAAGCATTTTAAATAATACATACTTTGTCCCTCCACAGATAAAGTCTATCTTCTAGATATTTAGTAATTACATTTTGGAGGAAAAAGATAATGAATTCTGCTTTATAAATGCTGCCAAGTTTGGATTTTTTTTGTAAGTCTAACAAAAAAAAGAAAGCATTCCAAACAAGCAGACGTTGTTTTTGTGCCATCTTGCTTTTTACTTGTGTTTTCATCTTGAAGGCAAATAATGTTTTTCTCTATGATATCCAGGTTGAGAGTTAATTCCTGTTGATTTCTCTTGCCTAAATAAACAAAGAAAGCAGGGTCTTACCCCTGATCCAGTACATCAAAGTCCAGTCTATGAACAGACTCCATATGAATTCACAAGGAAGAGTGTCTGGGATCCCATCTATTTAGTCAGTTGGGTAATAACAGAGACATAATCTGCGTCTCCTGTGCTCTTGCATCTGTTTCCACAACTGATCTACATGGTAATTTGCTTGCTTAGTCCAGTCTTGCATATATGTGATTGTTAACTTCTTCGTTTCTGCTTTTCATTAAAAAAAAAATCATTGTGGTCAGTTGGGGTCAGCTATCTCAGCTGTGTCCCCTCCTAAGTTCTTGCCCACTCCCAGCCTGCTCACTGGCAGGCAGTGTGAGAAACAGGCGTCCTTGGAGCTGTGCAGGCATGGTTCAGCAACAGCTAAAACACTGGCATGTTGTCAACACTGGTTTACTCACAAATGTAAAACATAGCACCATACAGGCTGCTGTGAAGAAAGTTAACTCTATCCTAGCCAGACCTAGTACACAGAAGCTCAAACAAATCTTGATGTCTAAAATCTGAAGTTAAATCCCACCCACATTATCTTTTTTCTTTTTTTTTCTCCCCTCCTAGCTCTTACCAAATAAAGAATTTTACTAATTTTTTTTTTATAGAGGCAAGTGACCTGTGGACCTTTTCAGAAAAAAAAATTAGTAGTGTGTACTCTGTCAGAAGTCAAGATGTATCTCTGATGGTTTTCCAGTCCATATCAAATGCGGTCTACATAAAATATGTGTTTTACTGTAGCTTTCACCAGATAATTTTTTTAAAAAGCGGAAAAGGAGAGAGAGAAGTGAATGCTAAGCTGTCTTAGCAGTGACTTCTCCTGATTAATTTAAGACATCTACGTAAGTAGAGGTAAAATAATAAGATTTAAAAGAATGAGTAAATTAGCCAAGTGAGCTGCAAAAGAGAGAAAGAGAAGAAAGCTGCACCTGTCATACACATAATCAGTTTATGATGATTACGTCAAAATCATAACAATCAATACTACATCTGAAAAGAGAAATTTTAATTGCAGGTCGTTGATAGAGTGTGGCTATGGTGGTCAAAATTACACAACTGCTCCCACTACAAACAGAAGTAAGATAACTGGGCAGAAAAATAGCTAGATTCTCAGGAGAGAAAAGTACTGTTATTAGAGAACTTCAGATCCTTCTGTGCCTTTTCCTACACTTTAAGAACTCTGAATTTTATCCCAAAGCTGAGATTATGGTTAGATTGACAAATGGTACTAAAGTAATCTGTTCTCCTGACAAAAAATTATTTCAATAAGATAAGAGAAAACCACAACATTTATTTATCCTTGTGACTGTAATAGCTTGAGTGCGATATTCAAAAAGAAGCCTTGTTAAAAAAAAAACTGTTATAAAGGCCACAATGAGAATGGAATCAACCAATTTATCTAGCAATGCTTATATCCTTGTTTCATGGTGCTTTTCTTTGATTCTGGACATGGGATTTTCATGACACTACTCCAAGTTATTTTACTTTTTTTTTGTCTGGTTAAAGATGAGAGACAAGACCTTGCTGAGCAAATCTATGCTGCTCCATTTCAAGGGTGGATGTGAGGAAAAAAACCCAACACATATTTCTCAAAGCCATTAATCAACATTTGGTTTGAGACATTCTAGGAGATTTAGAAGCTGAGCAAGAACAGTGAAGTGAAGGGGAGGCTGAAGTGGGAAGGGATAGTAATTATTTATATAACTGAGTAACCTATGAACAAATTCATGCATTTCTTTCATCTCCAGAAAACTTTGTATGTTACTTTGACGGGATTTATCTAAGATAAATTTAGCTCGCTAAAAGGTAGTGTTAGCATTTGCCTTAGTTTCCTTGTAGATTCAGCAGGCAAAGTAGATGTTTCCAACTGTAGGAGACTATTGCTAACTCAGTATGATCTCACTAAAATTCAATCTGTCTGTAGTATATGGTTACCTACATAATTCACACAATTAGGGCTTTCAGAGTGTAGCTTACCTTTCTGTCCCTTCTGTGTGCCTTTCACATTTGTTTCCTTGGTAAGCACTCCCTCAACCTCCAAGAATTATTTTAAATTAAATTATTATTTATTCTTTTTATAAATGTCATGATTTTGTCTCTTAATTTCCTGGTGAAGGTGGCAGTGTGATTCCAGCTCAAAGTCTAGCTCATAGCTTAGTTTTGTGACAAAGCTCTCAGATGTGTATCTATAACAAATGTGATTAATGATCACTTGGCGAAACTATCTGGGTTAGTGAACTTGAGTTATTTGCCAACTGTCACTTTTAAATATGATAAATTTATATTCAGCATAACAACATAACTAGGTTTAATTGTTTAATTTAAAGGTGTATTTACATATTTCAATATTCTTACTGCTACATAGAGAACTGTCAAGATATAAACATTCCTATTTCAATTTAAAAGTACATGATGAAAACTAAACATACAATTTACAGGAGAAGTTGTCCCAAAAGCAGCAGCAAAATAAATACTCAAAGGTATACAAATGCAGCAATAAAGAAGCCTGGGTCATGAAACCACAGCTTTTGCTATTTTTTTTTACATATCTCAAGAAATAACTGGTGGCTGTAAATTTTTAAGACTAACGTAAAACTGTTGTGATAAATCGAGTAATTGGAAAACAAAAGGAATCAGACATGATTATAAGTGTCTGTGACACAATACAATTTGCAACTAAATTTAATGTTCTAGGAAACAAAAGTTTCTACTTCTTAGCAAGGATTTTATAGTCAGATCTTAACAGAAAGATGCCGTTTTTGTCTTTTCACCTGATGAAGCTGGCAAAAGTTATATGTTTTAATCGTCACCAGCATGCTAAAGGAAACATGTATTGATAGGTATTAAATTTTTTTAACATTCACTTTTTTTTTGCAAAATGTAGCCTATGACTCCCACTTGGCAAGTGGTAGCCAAAGTAATCTTTCCATCTACAGTCAATAGCAAGAGTGCATACAGATTTTAGATACTGACCCTTATCCAGACCTATTTCTCCTCGATCAGAATTAATCACAAATATATTTAGCTGCTGAAGAACTAGTAACCCACTTTAAACCTATCATTTGGCTTGGTTTTGGGGGTTTTTTTGGTTTGTTTTTTGCTTTTTTTGGTGTTTTTTTTTTTTTTTTTTTTAGAAAGACAGAGAAGCACCTCCAGAGGACGATTCATCCCACCTGAAGATAAACATCTAAAATAGTTTGGAGGAATCATTCTCTGAAAGGGTCCATTTCTTCCCTATAACTACAGAGCAAGCCTATATAACTGTGAAAGGAATGAAACAGACAGTGAAAGGAATTCTACCCATTGACATCCGAGTGTAAGAGTACAACATAATTCAAGGAAGAACATGCTGAGCAGCACAGGATGGGATTCAGGTCCAAATTTAACCATGCGTTCTAAACTAGCCACCAAGGTTTCCTCTGCAGACAAAGCGACTCGTACTTTCAGTGGCTCACATCTGCGGTAGTGTGTCATGAGGTGAAAATACTAAAATGAATGATGGTCTCCAAGTAATTTTGAAATATGGGTATACAAAACCATATTGGTGTGGCCTTAACACCGAGGAGATTGCTTCATCTTCCAGAATGCACAGCTGACGTCTAACAAGGAGCAATAGTAAAATGTTCTCAGAATGGATCAAATGTCTTCTTTCTCAAGTCAGTAATGATCTGTGTTTTTTCTCCTTTGGCTTCAAGGAAAAGCAGGCAGTGTCAGTGGTGCAGTATTCCAATGAACTAGCATCAGTTCATACGTACACCGATGTTAACTTTCAGTTACTTAAGGAACATTCTATTAGTTCCCTTTTATTATAATTTTTAATTAGAAGCGTGGAAAATGAACCAGTCATGCCATTTTCTAGGGTAAAATATGTCTAAGTACAGGTGTAGGCGTGGGCATAGGTGTAGGCATGTAAGGCTTTTTGTTGTATGACTCATACTTAAGTACTTAATTTTACACACACACAAACGTACTCAGTATTCAAGTCTCAGTTTAGTATTGTCTTGAACTGGGACCTGAATATTAAAAGGTTGTCCATATGAATATGTACTAGATTTTTGAAGACAAAGATTGTCATTAAAACACCTCCAATCACCACTCAATCTCTAAGAAATTTGAACCAACTTACTTTTGATTCTTCAGTGCACAATTTAAAACAAAAACAAGCCAGAAAACTTCTGCCCAATAAGTTCTCATAAACAAGACTGATCCCTTTATTAACTCACATAAGCTAATCTAATTTCTTCAAAGAGTCAGCTGTGTGTAATGCAAAAGTAAATCTCAAAATTGTGTACATTTATATATCATCAAGGTTCCTTACTCATGGAAAAAATCATTCTATTTAACAAAAGATTTACTATCTATTTATAATTTCAGGCAGTAGAACAAAACAACAAGAGTAAAAAGTCAGATTAAATGCTATATTTGTAATCATCATACTTTAGAAAATAGCTAGATGAAAGAGTGTGAAGTCAATATTTGTGTCTGTGTGGGCTGTGGAGAACCACTGTGCCCAAGAGAAATATCGCAAGGCAAAAAAAAAAAAATCAGTTGAGGCTTATCTAGTGTGGCATGCATATAGAAGCTAGACCCCATAGCAAAGCAAAGCGGGACAACAATCATAACATTAAAGAAAGTTCAATTTTAATACTAGATTCCCTGGTCTGATCCACTCTGCACATAGGAATCTGGGAAAAGATTCATGTAAAGGTCAATTTATCTAGCCTAATACCTAATTTTCATGGCAATATTTCAGATTGCCAGATATCCCCAAATTTAATTTTTAAAAGTGATGTTTCTGTTGAATAGAATGCAGTAATTAAACATTACTCTACTTAGGGCTTATGTATTAAAAACATTGCTAAAGAAAAAATTGACATCTAAGAGAAGGAAATAACTGCAATGAATATGCGCAGCACTGGAGCACTTATAACAGTAATTGTTTATAACTAAAGCAGCTATGTTGTGTCAATAACAAATAAACATCAACAGTACTTCTAAGGAAATGTCTGTAAATTAAGATACACAGATTAACATATATCCATGGAGCTTCAATGTCAGAAAACTGCCCAGCTTATCACACAGCAGAGCTACCAGAGGAACAAGCTTTTCCTTACATCAAACTATAGAAAACAAGGATAATCACATGAAAAAAACTTCTATCTGCAAACAGAATTTTTTTTTCAAAAGCCTTTTGCAGTTCAGTTTGAAAAGACAAATCTCAAGCAAATCTCACAGCAGTACAAAGTGCTCACTTTCCCATGGCAGAGAATTTCATGAGATCTCCTGAACTGCACCACCAATTAGCATTTTCCTACCTTCAATGGTTCCTGGGATGAAGAGGCAGACATATTGATCAAAATGTTAGTAAAGCATCAATTGGCAAGAGATGTCTGAGCAGTATTTCAACACTGCCCTTTTCATCAGATAGAGGGGGAGGTGGGAAGAGAAAGGAGTTTCCTACCACACCATAATTTTACTGAAATAAACAAATATATTCTCCTTCACTCCTTCATAGATAAGCCAAAAAGAAGAGCTTACAAAAATATAATATATTCGTTACTTTTTGTATGAAAAATCTTATGGGAGATACACAACAGAGAAGAAATTTTAAACAGTATTTCATATGATTTTCTACTTTTAAAAGTTAGGAACAATAGTAGTATTTAAAATATTAAAATTACAAGAGAATAAACAGTGGGGAAAAAAATGTAATATGACTTTTTCTATTGCTCTGACTTCAGACCCAGAAGCCAGGTACAAAATGGAACCCAGCCTTCTGCTAATATCAGACTCTGCAGCCCTACAGGCTCAAAATGCAGTCTTCTTACTGCTAGCAGCCTTCAAGGCTTCCTGGGCTTTGTGTGGGACACTCTTGATCTGCTTAGAAAACAAGAGATTACTATTGCCCAAATTATTTGAGCTTCAGCTTTACTTTGTAAAATCATGTGGTGCAATGCTTTTTGTTACAATAATTTTGGTATATTTCTGCAACTAACCAACTGTAAGAAATAGGATTTGTTCTGTGTAGTTGTAACACCACGAACTGCAAGGGGCAGTAAGTCAACAGCTGGGCTCATCTGAGTTATGGGATCCTACCTGCTATGACACCTTTCTCACTTCTTGCATAGCATCTTGTTGTGTTGAGAACAAATAATAATGTAAATATGCTGGCCTGTTTTGAAGGGATTGCTGTTGAGATACTTCTGATAGGGAATTTCTGAATATACAGATTGGGAGTACTTCAAGTGTCCACTGAGAACAAAGCAGTATTTATTCCTGCTTGTTTGTTAAGACAGCACAAATGCAACAAGAACTAGATAGAAAAAAAAAGGCCTGATAATACAGGCATCAGAGAAATAACTCCTCGTGAGTACTTTAATTTTTCAATGTGTGAAGTACCTACTATTTATTAGGTACTTGAATAAAACTAATTAACTTATCTTTATTTGTATAAACTTTTGGTGATAAGCTCCCCAATAACAAGAGAAAGACAATTCAGAGACAAATTCATCCCATCCCAAGATTTGTCCATTCTTCTCATTGTTTATACAGCAAGGCTACACAAATAGTTGAGACCGGCTGCCTGTCCTTGAGAATGTTAGTTAAGCATTAAATCCATAACAAAAACATTCAACATTATCATGGTTTAGCACCACTCAGCAGCTAAAATATCACACAGTCCCTCACTCCCCCCCTCACCACCCTCCACAGTGGGCCAGGGAGAAGAATCAATAATAATAATAAAAAAATAAAATAAAAAAGGCAAAACTAATGGATTGTGATAAAAACACTTTAAGAGAACAACAGAAGGAAAAAAAACAGAGATGGAAAACAAAAACAGAAAATACTTAAGCACATAATTTGAAGTACAATAGTTCACTGTAGATACTGATACTTGGCTTCCTCCTAAATAGCAGGAAATCCTGCTACTCAGCACCCTCCCCACTTTATATACTGAGCATGATGTCACAGGGTATGGAATGGCCCTTTGGCCAATTTGGGTAAGCTATCCCAGCTCTTGGATAATTACTGTAAACTATCCCAGCTGTGTCTTCCAGCCACCAGTCTCACCAGTTCCAGTTCCTCTCCCAGCTCAGGTGAAAATTAACTCTATCCTAGCTGGAACCAGGACAAGCATTAATCTTTCTCCTTCATTCATGATGAATGTTTCAGTGTGCTTTTGAGTACCACTGTCTGCATTTTATTTGAGCACTTAAAAAAAAAAAAAATAGCTTTTGCAAAGCTGACCAACTGTTAATTTTATTATTTTTGTCACAGTATAAGCTATGTCCTTCTCTAAAGCAGAATATAGCCCATAGCCCAGAGATCTTTTAATACTTTTTTATTAGTATTTTGGTAGACCCAGACATTGAGTTTGCAGAAATATTTCTTTTTTTTTTAGATTTTTTTTTTTTTTTCACTGAACTTCTAATGCTCTGGAAGAAAAAGTTTTGCAGTTCTGATGCTGTGCCGTAAGCACTTCAATTTATAGTAGGCAATGTGACATGAAACTCATTTTTGTATATATTATATCAATAAATTCACACTTGAGTGAAAATATGCCCAAGTTACAAAGTTTAAATCAGAATCTTGATCTTCTCCATGTTCAAAGAGTTCTGATATAATCTTTCAGAGCAGTATCATCGCCATCCTTAATAACAGTATGATCGATCTGGAAGCATTAATAAAGCTGAAATTGCTTTACATGAAAGAGTGAAAAAAACAAAAGCAGCAGAGCTAGTCAGAATCTATTCATCTGTCAATCACCTGCTAGGAAATATGAAGTCAAATTCATAGTATTACTAGAGTGAAATTATGCAGAAATAAATTTGTCACTAAATTCTGTCTATAAACTTAAGATACAGAAGAAAGATTACTTAATGTTCAAAAAAATTTGCTATCTGATAAATGTCCATAAAACCATCAACTATTAAATTCAGGATAGTTCATAATTCAGTTCTAGTTTATAATTTTTAAGTTCTAAACATAATTTCTGCATATGGAGCTTCTTTGTTCTTTCTGCAAAATCTCATGCAACCGTAACATGAATCATATTTAATTTATCCAATAAAAGCATAATTTTTAACAGAAAAAAAACCAGCATAAGATGGAAGCTTATTAACAGAAAGTAATTACAAATATGAGAAATACACTAGCAAAAGAAATGGGGAAGATTTAGTTCACAGAAGAAAAAAACTGTGCATGCACTACTTCGTTTTTTATTATGGAGTAGTCTATCCCAAAACATTTTAAAACTAGGAAAATACTATAAGGCAATTCTACTCTCATGACTCTCACCCACTAAGGTCAAAATGATGCTTTTAAAAAAAATATTTATTTTTTTTCTAGATATACATCAGCAAAGATTTCATGTTATAAAGCAGGATAGACAACAGTTTTAAAAAATCAGTACATTATTGTATTTAATTTCATATTCTAATGGATTCATATCAGAACTTTTCACCAGTACACAAAAAGAATGACTGACTTAAACATGGTTGCTACATTATTAAAAAAAATATTAAAAATACTAAAAAGTTAGAGATTATGCACACTGTATTCTATTAAATTTAATCCTCTTTTTCCCTCGCTAATGGTTCTGTTTTTTAAAGTTGATTATTTACTTGGTTTAGAAAAACTACTTTTAACAGTAATAAGTTGCAGCACATATACAACTTTTGGATAATAAAACACATCATCAATAAGCCTTTCCTCATTTACCAACATATTTCAAAAAGTATTAAAAATCACAAATTACCAAAGGAGAACATTTTGAAGTAGATTCTGGTTTGGAGAATGCATATATAAATACGAGTTGAATCAAAATGTGCTGCTGTTACACAATAATACTGCTATTCTTTGGGGTTCCACTGCTTTCCCCAGAGATAAGAAAATAATTTTGCGCGTCTTCATTTTATTGCCTCACCTGTTTCTCCCTCATTTCATCCTACTTCTTTTGTCTTTTTTATTATGCTGTAGAAAAAAAGTAATCCCTTTTGTATTATGTGTCCAGAACATTTACAGATGCATTCAGAACTCTTTTCATAGCACCTTAAGGATTAGACAGTGTTTTATTTTTGCTATTTTAAAAACAATTCTTTCAATATCTGGCAGATATTCTGCTGATCAGATTCAACCAAGATGAATAAAAATATTCCCTCTGTTGCAATGACTTACAAGTTTTATCACTGAACTCAATAAACTCAGAATATATCCTGTATGTTATTGGACATCAGTGAGCTGTATGATACGAAGCGTTTTCTCCTAGCTAGTTTTATATTATCCAGTTTAGAGATAAGAAAAGTTCAATTTTACCATCCTGGTGATTTTTACTTTATTTAAACTAAACAATGTACTTTAAAAGTATAATGCTGGAAAATGTGGAGACTAACAATTATCTACAGGAGTAATAAATAAAGTGGGAAAGAGGGCTGACATACTAATAGTGCTTTTTTTTTTTTCATATATCACTCTACAGTGGGTCCTAAACCTAATCACAGAATACCATTTAAATTGCAAATTTAATCCCCCATAAAAACCTGCTTAGAAAGTAATACTTAGTGCTAACTCAATATGCTAAGTCAGTTCACAAAATGATTAATTCCTCACCTTGGCACATTTTTTCTTTAATGGAATTCTTTTCACTAGGTATATGTATTAAGGCAATTAACTTATTCAGCATTACATAGGAAGTACATCCTACTATTCCTGAGAAGTGCACCTTGACAGAAATCTGGCAGTTATGTAACTGCCTGGAAATCTGGATGCCTGTACTTCAGTTTCCAATTACATCAAGCTTCCAAAAATGATTACTGGGTTCTTGTCCATTGTGCAACGGTTAAAAAACAGAACAAACCAATAAAAAAAAAAGTTCAATAAACTCACTACTTTCTTATTTCAAACAGAGCAATTAAATCAGTAAGAATTATAGACTGTTAAGCCTCGCCTTGATCCCTGGAAAACTGATGGAACAACTAATCCTGAAAACCATTTCCAGGCATATGAAGAATGAGAAAATAATCAGGAGTAGTCAGCATGGATTCACAAAGGAAAAATCATGTTTGACCAACATGCTGACCTTCTATGGTGAAGTTACTGGCTTCACAGATGAGGGGGCAACAGTGGACTTTATCTGCCTTGACTGCAGTAAAGCTTTTGGTACTGTCTCCTATAAGATCCTGATAGACAAGCTGATGTAGCACGGGCTGGATGAGCAGACAGTGAGGTAGACCACAACTGGCTGACAGATGGGTCAAGAAGGTAATGATCATAGTAGGCAAGTAACTAGCTGTGCACCCAAGGAATCAATATTAGGTCCAATCTTGTTCAACATCTTTGTTAAGGATCTAGATATATCTTTCCTAAGGATCTGGATATATCTTTAACAAAGATCAAGATGATGCAGCAGAGCATACCCTCAGCAAGTTTGCTGATGATGCAAAACTGGGAGGAGTGACTGATACACCGGATGTGTTGCCATCCAGAAGGACCTCCACAGCCTGGAGTAATGTGTTAACAGAAATTCATGAAGCTCAACAAAGGGAAGTCCAAAATCCTCCACCTGGGGCGGAACAGCCACATGCACTGGCATATTCTTAAGGCTGATCAGCTGGAAAGTAGCTTCACAAAAAAAAGATTCAGGAATCTAGGGCTGCATTAGGAGGAGCATTGGCAGCAGGTTGAGGAAGGTGATCCTTCCCCTCTACTGAGCACTGGTGAGGTCACCCCTGGAGTACTGAGTCAAGTTCTGGGCTCCCCAGTACAAAAAAAAAAAGAGACATGGACATCTTGGAGAGACTGCAATGGAGGGCCCTGAAGATTATAAGGGACTGGAGCATCTCTCCTATGAGAAAAGGTTGAGAGTCATGGGACTGTTCAGCCCAGAGACAAGGAGGCTCAGAGGGATTTCACCAATATGTACATATGTCTGAAGGAAGGGTGCAAAGAAGAGGGAGCCATGCTCTTTTCGGTGGTGCCCAGTGACAGGACCAGAGGCAACGGGCACAAACTGAAACACAGGTTGTTCTCTCTGAACATCAGGAAACACTTTTTAACTGTGAAGATGATCAAGCACTAGTACAGGTTGGCCAGGAAAGTTGTGATTTTAATATTTCCATCCCTGGAGATATTAAGAAAGTGTCTGGACATGGTCCTAAGCAACTGGCTCTGTGTGGCCCTGTTTGAACAGGGGCACTAGACAAGATAACCACCAGAGGTCCCTTCCCACCTCGACCATTCTATGATTCTGCAATAAAACTGACAAGTTTAGAAGTAGAAAAAAAAATCTGATCGTATTAATTTATTTTTCTCTATCCAGTTGTTCTTGTTACACCCAGCCCTATTTCAGCCTACCAAGACTTCTGTAAAGGTGACTGTGTCTAGAAAACATGGTGTTTATACCACAAAATGCATTTGGAAGTCTTCCTTTCATTCAAGTCTGTCCATTTTTACAATCAAATTTTGTCAGAAATTGGATAGTCTTCCTACCTTTTCCAGTTAAGCGTTAGCAGAAAAGTTCTGACTTCTAGTATATCTCCATTAGAGACATAGATTGCAATTTTTCCTTCTCACTCTTTCACTGTGAGGTGAGAGGTGACATGATACTGTGGAGACCTGAAGGACAGATTACCATTAGGTTTTCTTTTTCCAAGTCCAGAATTAACTTTTGAAGGGAATTTTCCAGTCATTCCCTTTTAGTTGGATTTAATTCAGTAGAATGAAATTGAAATGGAAGAGTCACTCCAGGAGTGCACTCCAACAGCTAATCGCCATTCAGTACACAGAACCAGCCTGGAGCTAGACTGCTCTAAAACCCTTCAAATATGTATACTGCTGGTCCTCCAAAACAAATATTTTTCTCTATAGATCTCTTACCAGACCACACTACTTGCTTCATAGCAAAACAGTACTCCACAAAGGCCAAAAGTGTGCTTGCTGACAGGAAAGGTTAGGTGGGTCATTGTGAATGTATGCTCCTCCATCTGCCCCAACCTGACCACTTTCCCCATAACCCCGCTCCAGTGACAACCACCAGTGATAGATAATCTGGTTGTGGTGGCTGCATCTGACTCAAAGTGGATTTTGGGGAGACAGACAACAATACAATAGCCAAGGGATGGTGATGTGCCACTCCTAACCATAGTGCTGGTGAATGTCCTACTCAAGCCAAATTTGGAAGAAAATAACATCTACAGCCAGTATGCAAATATGACTATGAGTCAATTATCTTACTCCATAAACAGTGAGCAGCCCAAGAGCCCTTTGATCTCTCCTGCATGGCAGCAGGCTGCACACCAGGATCTCCCCTTGAGTAGGGATGCCTCTCAGGGTTACTCCTTGACGTTGAGAGAATCCTTATCACATCAGATCCTCAGAAAGTGAATTGGGAATAAAAGTGCTGAAACTTCGAAATCTTAGCTAAGTGATATAAAAGATTGATTATGCACATATAATCCTTTAGACTTAAACTGTTGGTCAAGCCTTGGACTAGGATTGGATCCTAGATTCTTGAGAATGAGTTTAGAAAGCAAGGGGGTCCTTTCTGAATCTCATAACTCAACAGGAGGGTCTCCCTGACAATTTTATCTGACCCTGTCCTCTGCGCAGTATATAATCAAGCGTACCTTGCCATTGAATCTTCTTAAACCACTGTTGCATTCACCATTTACTATCAAACTTTGTTAAATCACTGTTTCATATCGATAAAATATACTGTTGCTTCTCTCTTATGAGTGAAGTGCATCGCTCTATCCATTACAGTCATGACTCTCATTTATCTGTGAATAAAATGGCAGACTATTCACTCATTTTGTAAGAGCTCCTAAAGAAACATGTTTTATATTACAGTTCAAGAAATGAAGTTAAAAGTTCATTTTCTTTTTACATAAATTTTACATTCCTAACCACTGCTGACCTGGACTGGATTTCATGGAGAGCCCTGCAGATATTGGCAGCATTTTCTCCCACTACTGGCCTCTTGGATCACCCAAGTATTCTACTCTTCCTAAACCATGATAATCCAAAAGATCTTCTCATCTAATTTTAAATAGTCTGTAAATAATTTTTTTTTTTTTTATCTTGGAAACAGATGGCTAGATTATCATGCATCTGCTTATTTTCATATATTATATTCTTAACTGTACCTGCTGCTTGACTGTACACTTGAACTCATCTGTGAAAATATAGTGATCTAATTTACCCAAGAGAACCATTTATTTTAGTCTCCTTAAAATAAACATTACACGAAGATCTCTTTTCCCACTGAGAGACTTACCTCATTTATGACATATACTGTTTCTGTATGATAAGATACTGTATACAAGATGGGTTAAAGCTGAAATAATAATGAATTACAGGGTGAGCCAAATTTAAAATGCATAACTTTGTTATGCAATAATTCTACATGTGATTGTATATACTCTACATACTCATATGCTAGTAGCATCGGTGAAAAATATTCTGTCTTCTTCACAAGTATCAGTGAAATAATATTTTGTATCTATATTAATGTAAGAATTAAATTTCCAGAGGACAAATAACAAGCAGGACTTTCCACATTTCTCTGTGCTTTTAGGGAGTTTCATTTTGGTAAGGTTTGAGATGAAAACATGGATAATTAAACAAAAAGCTGAAATCACATTTTATGTAAACTGTTTTGTCTTAATTTTAAAAATAATTTTTACGATGTATTTTAAAAAAGCTTTAAAATATTTTGCTTCTGTTTCTTTATCTTTCAGAAGGTTTCAATAATTACAGAATGTTTCCATAATGTATTTAGAGAATGTTTCCATACCGTACATAAATATGTTTGTACATATATATGTACATACATACATATGTATAAATAAATATATGTATAAAAATAACCCCATGGTTTGTAATGAAACTGTTTACTTCTACATTTTATGATTATTTTTATATACTTTCTGGATGTCTGGTATTTAGGTATACATTGAAATGTATTATTCAACCTTAATGCCATCTGTCAATCTACTCCATAACAATTGATGTAGAAATAGATTTTTTAATTTTCAGGTGTTTTTCTAGAAAGAGGAATTCCCTTTGTATTTTCAGTCTCATGTTACTATGCATTCTACTTTACTTTCAGTTTAGAACTAAAAATACATTGACCATTTTTTTCAAGCATTTTTCCTCGTCTTATTTAATTCCTTTGATTTAAGTATTATGTCAGACCCCACACATACAATAAATACATAAACAATAATGCTGAACTTCTTGTACTACAGTATTGCTCTATTTCTGAGCTTAGGTTTACAGATTTCAAAATAAAGACTATATAGTCCCTTTTATTAAGAAAAAAAAAGTCTCTTGCACATAATATACTTTTAATTCATAAGAAGATGACTTTCTAGGAAGAAGTAACTGTAACAAATACTAAATACATGTTCAACCTGCTAAGCATTCCTGTTGTTATCTCGTTCCCATTCTCCTCTTTAGTCACAAAAATCAGAGGACAGATGCATCCTATTATTTGGTAAAGGATGCATGATCTCAACACTCTATTAAATTCTCATCATTGTGACAAGCTTGTTCATTCTTCTGAAAGACAGTACACGACTTTGTAATTTTTCCTCTGTGTGCAATAAGGGAGAATCTGTGTCACATAGCAAATGCTTTTGATAAATCTCAACAGAAACTCCCAGAACTAACTTTAACAAATTTGCAAAAGAATAGTACACACACACAAAAAATCAATTTCTGAATCTGCTTTTTGTCTTGTCATTGTTCTACTCCCTTAAGCAATGGTGAATGGCATCACATCTTAGTATGAAACTCTAGTGGAAAAGATTCACCCACATTCACCTGTGCGTTGTTGATCATCTCAGTGATCCTTTTCCCACTCCTTTGGATGGCACTGCAGACCTGAGAAAAATGTAGATTTTTGAAAAGCCTGCATAGAGCAGGTTACAAAGTATCCTCCTTCTCCTTCCAGAGGCACTGAACAGTGTGCCAACATTGTTTGTTGTACTGAATAGTAGCGCCCAAAATGGCCAACTGTAGAGAATGCTATGGTTTGGTAAATTTCTGTTACCAAAAAAAAAAAACCCACCCAACCACCAAACCCCCAAAAGACTTGAAAGAAAGGCTTTGAACTGGGCCTGTCAGCAGCGATGCTGGCATGAAGGAAGCCCAGCTGAGAGGAGTTTGTCAGGCATTCCTCAGAGACTAGCAGATGTCCTGCTTCCAGTTCCAGAAAGAAAATGGGAGTAGTGAGCTGTGCTCTCCCAAAGACCGAGTTGCACTTAGTCTCATACTTAGTCTTAAGAATGTAGGAGTTGAGTGATTTCATGGCCTGTGTAAAAGAGCTTAGCAGGATACTTATAAGTGGAACACTAAGTGCACTAAGCAACGTCAACTGAGAAAATGGTGCTACAGGACACTATCCGACAAACGCAACGTGCCATGGAATCTGCATGATGACTGCATGGACTTGATGAGAGGTTTTCAGGATTGCTTCTATTGGTGTTGCCCTATAACAGAGGGAGACTAAAGAACCAGAGCATCTGCTGCAGGATTGATGATGAGGAAGGAACATGGCAACCAGACTGGCTGTCTTCCACTCTTTGTTTTCTTATCATGCTAGGATTATAAACAGGGGATTGCTGCAAAGCTTTCCATCATCTTTGTGGCTACATCCAGCCCATGACGTTCATCAGGTACTTCACAGTAAGAGAGCGTTTATTCTTTTCAAAAAAACAGAACTGTTCCTTTTATCTCTATGGTTTCACAGTATCAAAAAAAAAAAAGTATTTTCAATTCAATTGGAAATTATCATTTTAAAACCCAAAAAGTGTAGGTGATAGACTCTTTTTAACCTTAAACATCTGAAATATTCATTGATGCATAAGTCAAAAGACCCTGAGGTTAGCACAATAAAAAAAAAAAAAAAAGGATTGAAATAGCAAAAAAAAATTCTTCAGAGCAATACTTTCTTCATGAAATAGTTTACATATTTCCTTAGGCATTTTATTTTGGCTGGTAGGACAAGCTGTACAAGTGAAGTAAGAAGTCTGATCTTGCAAACTGTCTCTAATTGTAAAGGTTAGAAAAAGACTCATTGCCCGTCTCTGTGCATAAAAAGCAATTACTATTTTTATCTTGCTAACTTTCTCTTGCTATGCTTGATAACATATTACATGTATTTATCCCTTCTGGAGTTTGATTTAAGATCTAGTGCATTCTTTAGCCTAGTAATACACTGAAGTTTTCTGGATGTTATGAGATGCGTTATCATCATTCATACAGACAGAGCTGATAATTATTGCAATGTCTAAATTGTTTTATCTTTACACTCTGCTTTTATCTTTTTCATTAACATTATCCAAAAGTGTCAAACAGGGATCATGGTCCTAAATTAATGACTCTAATTATTTTAGGGGTTTATAGAATGATCTTTTCTTCTTAAAATTGTATAAAATGCACAAAGAAAGGAATAGTGGTGAAAACATTACATCTTGTCAGGCACAGCTAAGAGTCTTAATTACCAGCTGCAGAAACGATACCTCATGAGGTTTTCCCCAGGATTTTGTGAATCTGAATGTCCTGGATGAAAAGAGGTTTGGCTTCAACAGGAAATAGAAAGGCAGCTCCCACCCGCTCCACCCTAATGTACAGCGGGAGTTGCTGGCTCAGTCCTGATTTAAGCTAAGAGCCAAAATTCAGGTCTCCACTCTTGTAAAACTGCTCTAGCCACAAAGCTACTGAACAACATTTTGTCACTGTCAGGACCACTGTCAGGCTGCCTTTTCAAAGAAAAAGACTAGAGTCAGAAATGGTAACAGAAAATGTAGCTGTGTGAATACAACAGTGAATTTTACATGCTCACAGTTGCAAGTTCAGAGGCTAAATTGAAGTAAGACACCATTTCAGAAATACCCCTCTCTTCTGACCCTTGTGCATCCATCTCTGTACCATGAGGGTTGTGATGCCACTCCCTGGTACTCCGTTTCTCCAGTTATATTCATATATACGTTGAACTTAATATAAGGTTGCAAATTTGTTTTACAATTTTCACAGCCAGGGCCAGATACCAGCACCTTACATGTGCTTCAGTATTATAAAAGGAAGGGAATAGAAGGAGCAGGAAAGGAATTTATGTTCTTGTGAAACAGATCTAGATATGAGAGATTTTATTCTGTTACAGATACTAAAATAGGTTAAATAGGACTTCAATGTAGTTGAGAATTAAGACACATGTACAAAAATCATTTAAATCACTGCTGAACTTCAGAAACAATTTTGAGACTCTTCCTTCCAACAGATAATTATCATAATTATTTTGAAGAAACAATGATACCTGACTCAAGAAGCATACTATGTGCTTCACTGCTCATTTGCTAAGTCTGTAACAACACAGATCTCTTAGCCTACGTAACAGCTACTCTAGCTTGAAGTTTGGTAGCATGACACACAGGAGAAAAGTTAGGAATAGAATTTAATAAGAAGACAGACTGTGGTGATCAGATCCAGGGATTGAACAGTTTGTGCGCATGCACCTGGCCACCTTTATTCCTTCTCCTCCCACATTTGTTGTCCTCAATCTACCTTGACCTCTCCTTCACCTTGCCTTTGGCCTTTCCCTTAAGCATCCCATAATAAGTTTTGTTCAATCCAACAAGGATTTAAATATCCCAGGATAAGTTTGCTTTTTTCCCGTGAGACCCATTGTATACATACTTCCCCCTTTTTACCAGTTACAAAGTTGTGGCTGAACCTCCTCAAGGCTTTGGGTGACTCCTTCAAAGGCCCATCAGGCAATGATCTGAGAGCTCTGGCTTTTGCTAGTGTCTTTGCTGTCTCCTGGTTCTTAGAGTTTTTTGTATCTGACTGCTTAAGTTATGACTTCTCACGCCTCCTGCCCT
The DNA here is from genome assembly GCF_036417535.1 of Chlamydotis macqueenii. Classification (NCBI taxonomy): domain Eukaryota; kingdom Metazoa; phylum Chordata; class Aves; order Otidiformes; family Otididae; genus Chlamydotis; species Chlamydotis macqueenii. Next base: position 162,168,235 of record NC_141556.1, read on the forward strand.
GGTTGTTTATACTGAGCAGCCATTCACACGCTAGCCTCGCAAAACAGATATCCTTACATTGCACATACCCTTACACTTAGGCTGCTGATCTCTCTGCCCACCTGTTGAGACTGGATCATTACTCAAATCACATACCACAGGTCAGGGTTCAAAGAGAAATTCCATTTAAATAAAACCAGGCCAAGAGAGTTGGTGAAATAAGCAACACTGTCCACAGGTCTGAAACCCATATAACATGGAAAACAAACCACAAAATGTTCCTCAGAAGTGAATACTAATTAATTTCTTTTTAATATCTAAACAGTTTACGATTTTGAAAAGAAAAAAAAAAAAAGACTGCTTTGTCAATGACTATTTGTCTAACAAACCTATATAACATGTCACAAATAAACTTTTTCATCTCATTAATAAAGACAACTATCACTTCAATTGTATCTTTTTTAAATTGAATACTTTTTAGTGTGTGAGTATAACTTTTGTGTAGAATTCTAGCAGCAGTGGAAATCAAACCCCATTCTTCCATTTAGACTTTTGGAGATCATAAGGTTTCTGTGGCTTCTAAAAGGAAGAAGTTAGAGTCAAAGACCTGGGAAATCTCCCTGTTATTAAATAAAGACATAAATACTCACATGCACATGTATATATCTCCAAACATTCTTGTAAGTGCACCTAGATGAACACAGAAGTGAATTGACTCTTGGGAGTCCTCTGCTATTATGAAGAGGAAAAAGGCAAATATTGTGTTTTCTCCCATGAGAGAGTCATTTATGAGATGCCAAAAGTGTAACACACAGCAGGAGTATTTCTACAGCAGAGTATGCATAAGAGCAGATAAAGAGAGAGAACCACTTAACAGTACTTCATTAAATTCATTCTTGCACAAAGTAAGGTTGTAAGAAAAAACATATAGGACTGAACAGAAAAAAAACAAAATGAAAATGTACAAAAGATTGCATGCTGTAGACTAGTGAAAAAAAAAAGTCCTAGAGGTTGTAAGAATTAACTGTAAAAAGAATAGTGAATAACCAGAAAAGAGAGGCATCGACTGTTATAGCTATGTCTATAAATGTCTGTGGCCCTTAGACAGAGGGACAGGGGCTGACCTGTGTCCAAACTGCTCAGAGCTAGCCCCTGCAACTGGACTCACCTACAAAAGGCCAGCTGAACATGTCCAAAATAACAATATATACATCTAATAAATAACTTCTAAGGCTATGCAAACTGTTAGATACCACTAAAAAGTAGTGGAGAAATGACACTTTCTTCTCCAAATAAAAACCAAGAATGCTGTAAACCATTAAAAACCATCCAATACTGAACATGTTTATATACATATTAGCGTAGCCAGTTCAAATTTATTAGTTGCAGTTTCTCTGAAATCACAGTTTCATTTTCCTGTTTAAAATGTGCATTATTATGTGGGAGGAAGCTAATGTGGAAAGACAGAGCAGTATCTCTCTGTTGCACATTAACCTTGCCTTGCATGCTATCATAAAAGTTGTATGAAGAGAATCTGAGTAATACTAGATTAAGTTACAATTTTGCAAAATGGACAGAAAGTGCAAATGCTATAGCTGTATTGTAATTAATAATACTTATCAAATATATGGTGCTCTTATGTAGTTCAAATGCACAATAATGGAATTTTAAAATGTTGTCTGGGTTTCCCAGTGAATAAATGCAACTCCATAAAATGCTGTGATTATGAGCTGAGACATTGTCTTTCCACTGGATTGCAGACCTCTGTTCCAACTCTGTGAATTAATCTGGACAGAATATCTGATCCATAATTATGTTTCATTGCTTCACTTCCTAATAAATATAGAAGTAAAATTTAAAATATAATACTTAGTTTTAAAATGTTTTATAGAAAAGTGTAATAATAATAATAATAATAATAATAATAACAACCTTAAAAGAGTATTCTACTCAACAAAATTTTCATGAAAATACAAAAGGCACAGGAAACAGTATTATGGGAAAATTGATGATTTGAAAGAGTGCAGTAGAACTAACATAAAATTTGGTTTCAATAAATACCTGTTTTTTGTACTTCAGCCCCAATCAGGAACAAGCTATGCAGTCTCTCACTCACTCTCTCCACCCTCCAAGGGAATGAGGGAGAGATAATATAAGAGAAAAGGTTCGAGGTTTGAGGTAAGGACAGGGAGAGATCATTTAAGTTACTGTTAGGGGCAAAACAGACTCAATTTTGGGAAAACAATGTATTTATTATTATTAATAAAGCAAAAGCAGTATAATGAGGAAGAACAACCCCACCTCTCCCTCTTCCCAGCCTTAACTTCCTTCCAATTATCTCTACCTCCTTCCCCCTCTTCGAGTGGCACAGGAGGGAAGAGGGAATGGGGATTATGGTCAGTTCTTCACATGTCACTTTACACCACTCCTTCTTCCTCAGGGGAAGAACTTCTCACATTCCTCCTCTGCTTTAGCGTGGGGTCCCTCCCATGGGCTACAGTCCTTCATGAAACTGCTCCAGCGTGTCTCGTATTTCCATGGGGTGCAGTCCCTCTGGAACAGCTGCCCCAGCGCAAGCTTTCTGTGGGCCACAGCCTCCTTCAGGTGTCTGCCTGCCCCAGCGTGGGGTCCTCTATGGGCTACAGGTGGATCTCTGCTCCTCCGTGGCCTCCATGGGCTGCATGGGGACAGCCTGCTCCACCATGGTCTTCACCACAGGCCGCAGGGGAATCTCTGCCAGGAGCCGCATTACTCCTCCCCCTCCTTCTTCACTGACCTTGATGTCCACAGCCGTTCCTCTCGTAAAAAAAATATTCACAATCAGACTCAGGCAGACGCCTCTCAGGTTCTCTTCACATCTCCTCTCCACTTCTTTCAGCCAGGCTGGGCCAAGTCAGGCCCAGATGGCTGCCCAGCAGGAGGCCGAGGGTAAGGCATGCAAGGCCCACAAGGCTTGCACCTTCCCCTCTCTGCCCCCCGTTTCAGCTTCTTCACTTCTTCTTCTTCTTTTTTAATTTTTTTTTTTCCCCTTCTGAAATACTTCATTGCAGAGGTGTTATCAGGGAACATTCTGCCACCAATTGGCCTAGCCTTGGCCAGCAGTGGGTCCGTCCTAGGCCCAGCCAAGTCCAACAAAGGGGAAACATCTAGCAGCTTCTTCCAGAAGCTGCCACCATAGCCTCCCACCTAAACAAAATCAACACACCTGTTGCACTAGAGAATTAGCTAGGAAATTATAGTGAGCATTGAGCAATTTATTACTATAAAAGATAAGTAGGCACTTGAGTACTTTAATAGCTATTTTTCACAATTTTTTTCTTTACATAATTCTATCTTTCTCTGCTTTTAAAAACTGTGAAAATAAGAAATCTGCTTACTTATTTCAGAAGCTCCTAAAGGTAACTACAAATACTTTAAGCAGGCATAATTCACTGATTTTAGCCCTTCATGCTTAGCTATCTTGTTACATTACTTATGTGTAATTATCATTTAGTTGGATGTGGATTGTAAGCTATGTGGTGATAAAACAAACACCCACAAACCATATTTACTCTCCATTTCCAGTGACTAGTAATCTGCTATAAGGGATTTAAGTGTCATTTATTGCACAATTGCTCATATGGTGTTATACTAATAAAAGCAAAACAGAAAATGGTCACCTGAAATCACCATGTGTTACCACAGATTTACTCTAAGTGTACAAGCTACATAGGGAGTAGAGGAGATAGCTGTATCTTACTGTTAACTCAGCTAATAATAAAACAGTTAACTTGGGTGCTGATAGAAGGATAACAAGGAGGGCATTGAGCCCTTTGTGAGCTAAACTGTCCTGATTATCAGGTGGCTTTTAAGACCACATATCCTGACTTAAGGTGTTCCCTTATATAAAATCATAGAATCATACAATCATAGAACCATAGAATGGTTTTTGTTGAAGGGACCTTCAAAGATCATCTAGTCGAATCTCCCTGCCATGGCCAGGGACATCTTTCACTAGATCAGGTTGCTCAGAGCCCCATCCAACCTGGCCTTGAATGTTTCCAGGGATGGGGCATCTACCACCTCTCTGGGCAACTTGTTCCAGTGTTTCATCATGCTCATTGTAAAAAATTTCATCCTTATATCCAATGTAAATGTACCCTCTTTCATTTTAAAACTGTTATCCTTTGTCCTGTCACTACGGGCCCTGGGAAAAAGTCTTTCTCAGTCCTTCTTGTAGGCCCCCTTTAAGCACTGAAAGGCCACAATCAGGTGTCCCCAGAGCCTTCTCTTCCCCAGGCTGAACAACCTCAACTCTCTCAGCCTTTCCTCATAGGAGAGGTGCTCCAGCCCTCTGATCATCGTCCTCTGGACCCACTCCAACAGGTTCATGTCTGTCTTGGGCTGGGGCCTCTAGAGCTGGACACAGTACTCCAGGTGGGATCTCAGGAGAGTAGAGCGGAGGGGCAGAATCACCTCCATTGACCTGCTGATCACACTTCTTTTGAATGCAGCCCAGGATATGATTGGTTTTCTGGGCTGCAAGCACACATTGCCAGCACGTCTGGTTTTTCATCTACCAATATCCTTCCCCACAGGGCTTCTCTCAATCCATTCATCCCTCAGTCTGTACTGACACTCATGATTGCCCCAGGTCATATTTATATTGTCAGGTTAGAAGACTATCAAACCCAGGAAAACTTTTTAAGGTAGTATCTACATTAGCAAAGACTGTAGCCTACTAGAATTGGGATTTGTAGAGTGTAGATTTAGTGGAATCCGTATATCCAAAGTTCATATTATACGCATTTCAAAGTGTTTTATTTTGGACTAGATGTGGTTTGCCCTGTCTTCCTTCTAGCTGCTGGAGTGTATTAGGTGTGCTGTTGGAGAGTATCTCCCAATTTGGTTTCTTCTGAAAGGAATCCAGATTGTGTATTGTAAGACAGCTCAACGACAAGAAAAAAAAAGAGCACTATCTGGGGCAACCAGGAGAAATGTTTTAAACGTGCATTCCTGATCCAAACTAAAATGTTAAAGTAGATCAGTGCTTATGACACCTTGCACCTAAAAATACATTGCATTAGTACAGGAGAAGGCTGAAACTTTAGCGAAAGTAAAGCAGGAGAAAACCAAAGCTCTAATCCTATGACTTATTAGTTAAAGTTCAATTTGCAGCTGTATTTATTCTACCCCAGCAGACATTTGAAACCTATCTGAATGCTGTAGCCTGTGTCAGGGCAAAATAAACTGCAGTAAGAGCATTTAGGTTAACCCTGCTTGACTTATCTGAGAAACAGATAAAAAACACTCCTACAGCCATGACAACTGAGAGGCTGAGAACCTAGTGCCTCTCTGCTGTTAGAGTCTCTCAACCTAGAGGAGGTAAATAAGTATTTCTGGTCTATACCTGGACAAAAACAAGTGCATTAATTTAAACCAGCAAGTCAACCTTGCCTTCACATGAACTAAGAGAGCTCATACAGTTGCAGAGGAAAGACATTTCAGAACAAGTTCCTCACTGCCTCTCAGCAACCATCTCCTAGCTGAAGTGCAGTATCTGAATATAACAGTGCAAATGGTTTTAGCAGACACTAACATATTAAACAGGGATATAAATTAGTGTGCTAGCAATAAGCTATCATAAAAAAAAACCCCAAAGAGCATGGTCTCACACATGCCCAGATTTATTCTCAACAACTCAAGAATGTAACTTAGCTAATAATGTGCTTAAATTACAGATGTTGTTTCCTTCAGAGCCTAAGAAATCTTGCCACCAAGAAAACTTGCAACCAAGATTTCTAGATGATGATGCAATCAATTTAAGTTAGGAATCTCCTTCTGCCTGTTAACCATATAAGTAACAGTAAAAATGTCCTACTTTTTCTCAAGATTTAAATCTTTAACTGAGGATCAGTAACCAATAAATTAGGGCTAGTTCCTTTAGAAAGAGGAGAGAGCAGCAATGTTTTCTCTCCACAACATTTGCACAAATATTGACACATCCACTCTTGAAGTGGGCCACCGGGTCCTCCTTAGCTTCACTTGACTAAAACCAGCCTCTGAAGAGACTCCTAGCATGGGGCACTCACCACTGCTTTTATTGATATGGCCAATCAAGGGACCAGAAGGAGAGCAATCAAAAAGGATTTGTGGCTTTTTACAAAGGAATACATTGAAGTGGGATTCCAGTCTTTGCTCCTTGGAACGGAGATGTGACACTATTCTAGGAGAAGGAAATCGTTGATTTCAACCTGTCTTTCTTTGTATTTATTCATATTCCAGCAACTCAGGACTTGGACGCTTGTCACAGTATCTCTCCTATAATTACTGTAGCATAATAACTGTAGCAGACATTTTGGTGTCTCACTAGGGACTCTTATTTAAACCTGGACTGAAAAGGATCAGGTTACATCTGCGCTCCTAGTAGTGTTTGAAAGTTGGTTTCTGGGACATTTTTGGGCCAGATTCTGATTCGAGTACTTAAAAGAGTTGAGAGCTGCTGGAAAATAAATAGAATGAAGTGGTGGCTGAAACCAAATGGAAACTTAGCTACCCAGTGTACATGGTAGCCAGGATTTAAAAGCACCAGATATAGCCCTTCCTTCCTGTAAACAGGTACAACAAGAATACTACAACTTAGATCTCTCACTTTAGTTTCAACACTTAAGATCAGTTTTTGCTGGTTCAGGGCTTGTGTGCCTGTGTGTGTGCATGTGTGAGTAGCAGTCTCTAGAGCAACGAGTTCTTTGATGGAGGCCAAACATTTAAGAGCATCTGTCTAATGCACTGGCTTCAGGCTAATCTGGCTGCTGATCACAAACAATTATTTGGCAAATGACTGGATGAGAAGGCCTCTATTCTGATTAAAGAGAGTTTCAAGACAATGTGGGTTTGTGTGTGTCAAGGGTCAACATATAAGAAAAAGCTTCTTACAGCACTCAAGCTGGAACTCATTACAACTCTAATAAAATACTTATGATGGAAAAAAAAAACCCTACTCAAGTAAAGAGTATATTTCCACAATCTTTTCAATAACTAAACTAACACAATACAATCTAAAGGTAATATGGAACAAATATGAAGAAGCAAATTTAGCTGGGAAAATCACATACACAAAATAGACCTGTATTCCAGAAAGCATATCTACAGAGATGTAGGGCAACCAAAATGGCACATATTACAGATAACATACTTAGTGAATGCTCATATTTAAGTCAATTTATGTATTTGTAATTTCCATATATCAATAATATTTCTTGTTCTATAGAAAAAGAACATGCTAAATTGTTCACTGTATTAGAAAAGAAAGTCTTTAAAAGCTCTTTTCCTGTTAGCAGGGTTGGAATAGATGACCTTTAAAAGTCCCTTCCAACTCAAATTATTCTATCATTCTATGTCAGGCTTGCCTCATACATGGAAGGGATTGTTTTGAGACCCAGCAAGAAAAAGTCTAAATGATTCTGCCTCTAATCTAGGTGTAATCAAATTAATTGTTGTCTTGTCTTGGAGGAACATTGTTCTGCTAGAGACCAGAATACAGCTAATTAGATTTGAATGAAAGCTATGTGTTTTCATATGCTGGAGAAGAACTGTAACTCAAATTGAAGTGAGAAAACCTGGCAGGAAAAGTAAAACAAAGCATTGTGGTTCTCTGGGTCAGGCAGTAGAGCATCAAGAGGCAGCTAGGATCACTTTTTAATACATGGATGTTCATTGTAGAAAGGGTGATCTCTAATTACACATTACGCATTTTGTAACTAGATATGTTCCAAACATGAGAAAGTGATTATTTTTAAGGCCAAATGAGCACTGTAGGTTTATATGTGTTCCTGGGATTTCAAAAAGTAGGATAACAAGGACAATTTTTATTAGTTATATGCAGAACACCGACAACTGGTGTGACATCTATAAAGATGTGGAAATATTGGTAAATGAGAAAATGAACTAATTTATTTACAATAATTTAACAGTATCATTAATTACTATCTTGCAATTTTAAATGAGGAAATAAGGTATTTTATTTATTTACTGTACATTAGGTCGTAACTCACAGAGGAAGTACATCTCATGCAAAAGAAATTGTGATGTAAGAAGTTTTGCCATTCTTTTCCCCATATTTGATGGGCTATTTCATTATTTCAAACATAAAATAGAAGTCAATTAGACACTAAAAAAAAAGCAGGAAGGGCATTGAGAAGAAACATTTATCAGCCATTTCGTTGGCAAGCTGAAAGTACCTAGTTAGAGTTCAGACTGAATGGAAGTTTATGTTCAAAAATATTTTAACGCCATATATTTAGGAAACTGTACTTCAACTTCTACACAACGTTTTTTTTTTTTACAGCCACTATTTAAAGAATACAAAATGAAACTGTTTATAAATGTTTAACTATCCCAGTTTTTGTTATAGTGATTTACTTTGAATTCCCATTGAAACTGGTATATTTTTTCAAACCTTGTTTAGCTTTTTATGTTCTGTTTCTTTCACATAAACACACTTTTTTTTTTCTCTAAGTCTGATATTTTCTGTCTCCAAAATAACAAATGAGAAATGCTCTTCTCTCCTCTTCCACAACTGTTCAGTATGAAGCCAAATTTCATGAACTTCAACAATGTCCAAAATCTGAGGATTTTGGTTGAATTTTTGGGACTTCATTACAAGACTTATTTCTACTTTTTCAGGCAAGGTAAAGTTATCTGCAAGTAGAAGTAAACAGGTTATGAAAGTCATACCTTGCTGAATTAAGAGTTCTAATGGGGAAAGAAAGCTATAATAAGGTTTTAACAGGGTTAAAATATTAATTTAAAAATGTTCTCAGTATGAGAAGAGAACAAAAGCAGAAGAAATCAAGCTCTTAAATTTTTCCATGTAAGAATAAGTATTGAAGGAAAAACTCTGAAGCTATAGTAGGGCTATATATGCTAAGATACAATATATATGAATGAAAATAACACATTAATTTGCAATGTAGTATAAAAACAAATGGCTACATTATGTGAAGTATTAAAAAGTAGATTGATGGAATACTGGGGGGAAAAGTAATCAATACCAATTTTTTACCAGTAAATGAAGGATTAATTTTTATATCTTTTTCCTCTCTTACTTCTGCAGTCTAACTGCACATAGAGAAAGTCAGAATCATAGAATCATAGAATCATAGAATAACAGAATGGTTTGGGTCTGAAGGGCCCTTTAAAGGTCAGCTAGTCAAACCCCCCTCCAAGTATCAGGTTGCTCAGAGCCCTGTCCAGCCTGACCTTGAATGTTTCCAGGGAGGAAGCATATACCATCTCTCAGGGCTACCTGTTCTGGTGTTCCACTGCTCTCATTGTAAAAAATATCTTCCTTATATCTAGTCTAAATAGGTTTTAGAATGAAACTAAGTTTACACAGGTCAAAGAAAGACATTATAGCCAAATCTTTTTCAAACATTTTTTCACATGCTGGTAAACTGTAAAGTTCAATGAGCAATGACTACAGGAAAAAGTCTGCCTAGCTAAATTGCTGTGGACATTTATTTTTACTGCAGTAATGAAGGAAAAAAAAACCCCTAAAAATATTAAGAAGTTATTAAATCATATGTCTTGGCATTTAATAAGCTCTAAGTATGACATGAAAATCAAGGTTTTATGCAACTTAAGCTCTGATGTGAACAGTGCAGTCCTATTTATTACAGAAAGAAAAACAGAGAGTGGTCAGCATAAGAAACATTGTAATAACAATCTGTCTGGGAATACCTGGCAAACTTCTGGTTGGAAAATGCTGAGTTTCCTAGGCCTGGGAGGAAAGTCTAGTTAAAACTAATGAAGGCAGAATAGGAAGGGGAAAAGAGTGAGGCTGGCACGTTCTCCTGAGAGGTGGAATAGGTGGCTCTTGGACCTTTGGTCTCTCACGTTTCCAGTGCTTTCTGTGCAAACAAGGGTGCTTCCAGCACTACCTGCCTCACCTACTCTTTTGAGAGTCTGTTTTAAAATAAAATATTGTTCTACTCCTATGAAAGGGCTCAAATGCTTACACTAAGGCAAGGAGTAAGAGTTATATATGATTTGCTGACTCAGGTCCCTGGAGAGATGCTGCAAACACTTCTGTCGCCATCCTCACAATTTCTAATAAACTAGTTTTGGCAGCTCACTGTTCTGTGCTGGATGTTGTTAATATTATTCTAACAACTTCTGAAGGCACAGGCTACTCTGCAGCTGCTGAACCCTTCCAGTTTGCATGTGTGGGTGAAAGCAATCTTCTGTCTGTTCGGCTTTGGTCCATAGTAGGCACATACCATTCAAAGAGATGTGAGACCCAGATACAGTGTAAATTATTATTTCTAAGGCAATTGCTGATGGCTATTCCCAAGCTATTCCTGCAGTGGTGATAATGCATCTCTAAACTGTGAGAAGGTCCTATTTGGTTATAAAATGAGATTTTAAGGAACACTACTTTTTAAGGAAAAGTCTTAAACACTAATTACTTTATAGAAGTAGTTTAAAAAAACCTCAAAACTTCTAAACCAAAATATTCTAAAATGTTCTGAAAGTTGTGAAAAAAAATGTTTCAATTTATCTTACAGAATTCTATAGCAAGAAAACAAGTTTTATTTGAAAACTCTGTTTTCTCTTGCAACATATTTTTCAATAAGCTTCTTGTTGACTAGGCAGTATCAGTGGTCCATTAACAGGCATTTTATGCTAAACTGCGCTATACTTGAAAACTGAGCTGCGTTGGAAACCAGGTAAGTGAGATTACTGTATTCAGTGTAGAGAAAATAAAAAAGAATATTGCTGTGTTTTCTGTGGAAAGATGTTAAGACAACTTACAATTCTTCACCCAAAACTGGTAAATGAATGTAAATAGCTCAACTCATCTCAGCAAGGACAAATCAGATTTTTCATCCTTCTGAAAACATTTTACATATGTTTGCATTTGTCCTGGAATACTGATACTCTGTAGTTAATTCAAAACAAGAAATATAAACTATAATGGTCATTTTTTTATAGAAGCTTGCAGGAAATAGTATTTAAAGGCTGACAGCCAAAGGCAACAGTGTTGTTATATTGCAATTTGAAGTTTGCTTCTGTCTCTCTGGATTAATTTGATTTTTATTAATTTTGATATGGATTAATGAAGGCACTTGAAAAATTAAGTTACAAAGCATATCACAAACGCCTTCTGTCACAGTCCTTCTTCTTCTCTTCTTAGACTTTATCAGACCTAAAGGGAATGCGAAGGTGAATGAACTTTGCGTTTTGGAACCTGGAATACATTTGGCTTGCATTCAGTTTGGAGGGCTAATACACATTTTGTTTCTGAAACTGTTCCAAAATGTTGAAAATTTAAAACTATGTCTGTCTTGAAGGTATTGTTATACTGAGTAGCAAATAATGTTGATCCAAGTTAGATTTCAGACCACTTTTACCTTGGGGCAAATCTACAGATATTAAAAACAATTGTTAAAGGATACACTTAAATAAGCACATAGACTCCATAGTCTCCATAAGCACATAGTCTCCATAGATTCATTTAATGGAATTGAATTATTCCATGCTGAAACAATATTTAAAAGTATCAGGCACTAGAGAAAACAAAACAACAAAAAAAAATGCCTCACTATATTGTTGGATGCTTTGTGGATTTTACCAGTTTAAACTTTTTTTTTTTTTATCAATTCATGAATGTGCTCAATGTTTATATAATGATTCCTCTCCAAAGATGAAAGGATGTATCAACAATAAATAAATTGTGACCTTCCTGCAAAATTACTTTACCTTTAAAGCTGGATCATGTAGGGTGATGCTTGGCTGCATCTAATACATTAATATTTACTAAGCTGATAGAAAGTCAATTTCACCATGACTTGTTCTGTCAACAAGCAACTGTTGGAAAGCAACTGTAAAGCATGTGCCAAGATGAAAAAAAAAAACAAAACAACCAACCAAACAAAAAAAAAAACCCAAAAGCAAAACCCCCAGGACATTTAATTCATGGGGTTTTTTTTTGTAAATGTCATTGTACATTTTAATAAGAAAAAAATAAACTTGTAAACTTTAATGAATATGCTGTACATAAAATGAAAAAAAAATCTACATATATTCTTATCATGCACTAGTTTAGATGTTCATTAATTTCCAAGTTCAATGATCATTTGAAGTCAAGCAGGCCAAGTGTCTTCAATAGCCAACAATGCCTGACAGCAGTATAATTTCTGCAACTCCTAAAGCACTACTGGGAGAATGTGAAATCATATAGTCATCACCACTAAACAGTCATTTAGAAATAACTGATAATAAAGGGCAACTAATAAAATTTGTCATGCCTGTAAGTTACTGGATAGTTACAAGGGTATATGAAAAAAAATACATTTGACAGAAAACAAAACCATCATGGAAGCATTCCTAAGGACAGCAAAAATATACAAATCAATGTCATAAGACAGAAAACGCTAATATGCAGAAAACAGGATATTTTGGAGTCTGAAAGTGAAAAATACTGTACAGATTTACACAAAGATTGCTTTACCGTATTTTAGTGTATTGAGATTAATGCGAGTATACATTGAATATATTTCCATCTGCTCAGTTATTTTAGCTGAATGCACACATGAGATGCAAAAAATAAACTCCTATATGACATAGTCATCTAATTATCTAGTATAATATATTAATGGGTTCTGAGTGACAGAAAATACAAAACCTAAACCTACTTTTTAGGCTACAGTCACATATTAGAAAGGCATTAAAATTTAAAAGGTGATAGCACGAATCAGACACTGAAATTCAGATCCTACTTTAACTCTTCCTGAAACCGTAATCTAAAGTGAAACCTTTGTGTCTGGTCTTGAAACACCATTGTTTTCCCAACTCAGCCATCTTGGAGTTGTTTGCCTCTCATGAGTAACACAAGCCATTCACAGACATCATGAAAGCTGACTTTTTCCATATGGTAACTTTAACGTGCAATCTAAATGCACCTTGATGCACATTGGTGTTCCAGAGCGTCCAGAAATGCCTTACAGAGAAGGGAGAGAGAAGTATTTCCCAGTTCAGTACGATTAAGCACTCCATAAATCTTTTCTGTTCACAGAGCATGGGCATTTTTAGAGTTTGAACGAAAGTGATAAACACTATCCCGAATATGCTACTTGATAACTGCTAATTAAAGCTTTACTCTTTCATGATGGCTTTTTTTGGTGCTGACTTTTAAACAGCTTATGTATTAAAGATATATCCTTATAGGGTGAATATTACATTAAATAGAGATCAATAAATTTGTAAGCAAATCCACAGTGCAGTGGAGTGCTATCTGACTTGGAAACAGAATAATACAGGACATATTAAAAAAGCTAAACAGCAGGAAGCCCACAGAGCTAAATGGCACTTATGCCAAAATCCTGCAAAGACTTCTGTGGAAAGTGACAAGTCCTGCTTTTTATCATTGACAAAAAAAAAAAAAGGGCCAAAATGAAATATTTTGAACACAGAAACAAACAGCTGTTAATTGTTGATACAATATTATAAAGTTGTTAGAAGTAAGATCTGCGAGAAGACAAAATCCTATAGAAAAAACTATTCTAACAGGGTTTTCATGAAAGTACCTCAAAAGAGAGATTAATCTAGAAGTATCATAATAGATGTAATTCACCTTTACTTTAGGAAACAGCTTAATAAAGTGTTCAATATGAATAAAAAAATTCAAAGGCTTATGAAGCGTTACCAGTGTGTGGATTTGAATACAAGCCCATTTCATGGGAACCCTGGAAAAAGACAAGAAATTCTTTTTCACATTGAAATGGGTATCGCTAATGCTAAGCCTTTGTAAACTTAATAAAAGCACAACATATCTGGGATAGTAATTAAGTGCTGTGTATCTGAACTTCTGGTTCTCTGTTATGCTTGAACAGCAGAGGTAGGAATGCGTGGATGAAGCACTCAAGCATTTCTCTGCATGCTTCCCTGTATCACCTCTCTGTGATACAATGAAGTTGTGATTCTGAAAAATGTTATTTAAAGTACATCCCTACTGTAGTCTCAAATTTTCATTCTAGATGTGGATTTAATTAAAAATCTACTATCAGTGGCTTATTGGAAATATGAGTACATACCAGTTTTCTTCTTTTCATCTACTCTGTCTAAATAAGTAGGTAACACATCAAGAAGACAACAGGGTACCATATGTATGCAAAGCTTTGCCCAGAGGGAAGTATTTAGTGTTGTTTCTCAGCAATCATTCTCAAGATTGAAGACATTAAACATCTTTGATTAAATGACCTTGGCACAAAGACCAGGACTGTACTCAAGAGATCTGCTGATGACACTCTCATCAGTATGGAGAAGGGTTGGAATATCTCACAGGAATAACTGGATGTTTCTAGTGATGGAATAACAGTAATTGGAATAAAATCATCAATAGTACAGACTGACTGAGATATTTAGGGACTGAAAAGAAACAGTAAAGAAATGTTCCATGTATTAACTAACTGCAAGATGACTAAGAACCATCAAGATAAGGCAATAGTGAAAAATCATAGAATCATAGAATCATAGAATGGTTAGGGTTGGAAGGGACCTTCAAAGGTCATCTAGTCCAACCCCCCTGCAAGGAGCAGGGACATCCCTGACTAGGTCAGGTTGCTCAGAGCCTCATCCAGCCTGGCCTTGAACGTTTCCAGAGATGGAGCCTCCACCACCTTTCTGGGCAACCGGTTCCAGCGTTCTATAACTCGCATCGTAAAAAATTTTTTCCTAATTTCTAATCTAAATCTACCCCCCTCTATTTTAAAACCATTACCTCTCGTCCTATCGCAACAGGCCCTACTAAACAGCCTTTCCCCATCTTTCCTGTAGGCCCCCTTGAGGTACTGGAAGACCGCTATCAGGTCTCCCCGGAGCCTCCTCTTCTGCAGGCTGAACAGCCCCAACTCTCTCAGCCTGTCCTCATATGAGAGGTGCTCCAGCCCTTTTATCATCTTCGTGGCCCTCCTCTGGACCTTCTCCAACTGGTCCATGTCCTTCTTGTGCTGGGGGCTCCAGAACTGGACACAGTACTCCAGGTGGGGTCTCACCAGGGCAGAGTAGAGGGGGAGAATCACCTCCCTCAACCTGCTGGCCACGCTTCTCTTGATGCAGCCCAGGATGCGGTTGGCCTTCTGGGCCGCAAGGGTGCATTGCCTGGTCATGTTAAGCTTCTCATGCACCAGCACTCCCAAGTCCTTCTCCTCAGGGCTGCTCTTGATCCATTCCCCGCCCAGCCTGTATTTGTGCCTGGGATTGCCGTGACCCGTGACCCAGGTAGCAAGTATTATTCTGAAGGCATTATATGAAGTATTTTTTAATATAGTTCTACAAGGCTTCTGTAAAACCACACTTTGAAATATAAAAAATATTACTTCACATTGAACTTAGTACAGAAAAGGTACTTAGCTGAGGAGGGAATTAAAGAATTTGTTTTATGTAAAGATATAAAAGGAGTTTGACTTCTTTAGTCTGGTAAAAGATAGACTTATAAAAATGTCACTGTTTTCTATAAACACATTTAGTGGATAAAAAAAAAAGACAAAAAAAATCTTGTTAAGCTAAAAATCAGTTTTCTTACAAGAACAACTGATTAGTAACTGATGAAAATTTGGGAATCAAATGCTTCTAGCTAAGCAAAAAAAAAAATCTGGTACAATCTTCCACTACAGGTGGTGGATGCAAACTTAGTTTACAAAGACAATGCATTGTGAGTGGAATATAAGGTAGCCTTTGACTGTCCCCTGTGTCTCTAACTGATTTCCTTCTTATACATCTGAGAGTGAATAGGCAGAGACTAGTTCTAATTACAGCAGGCATGGCACAGCTCACCCACACACAGTGAAATTTTCCTCCCTTCTCCCAGAAATGCTTACATGCCTACTCAGACTTACCCTGCTGTCCTGGTTTTGGCAGGGATGGAGTTAATTTTCCTGCATTTGTGCTAACATGCCAGAGCATGCCCAGAGTAGTAATTGTTTCAGACCAAAATCATGCTATCCCCATGCTACCAATTCAGTATCATGGACAGTCAAGTGACAGCGTCACAGCCTAAGTTTTGACTTAACTTAGTGTAATAACACAGAAATAATGAGTAGAGACTGTGAAGCATTACAGGTACATCCTGTTGAAAGTGGGATAGAGTTAATTTTCTTCCTAGTAGCTGATACAGTGCTGTGTTTGGGATTTAGGATGAGGATAATGTTGATAACACACTGATGTTAGTTGTTGCTAAGCAGTGCTTACACCAAGTGAAGAACTTTTTAGCTTCTCATACTGCTGCACCAGCAAGGAGGCTGGGGGTGCACAAGAAGCTGGGAGGGGACACAGTCAAGACAGATGACCCAAACTGGCCAAAGAGATATTCCATACAGTATGACATCACACTGAACAAAAAAAAAAAAAAATGGGAGGAGTTGCTCAGGGACGGGCTGGGCATCCGTCTGTGGGTGGTGAGCAATTGTATTGTGTATCACCTGGTTTACGTATTCTTTTATCACCGTTATTATTATTTCCCCTTCCTTTTCTGTCCTTTTAAACTATTTTTATCTTAACCCATGAGTTTTACCATTTTTCCAATTCTCTCCCCTATCCCACTGTGATAGGGTGAGTGAAAGGCTGTGCGATGTTTAGCTGCCTGCCGGGTTAAACCACAACAAGCTAATACTGCAGCACAAAAAAAAGAGCTGCTACCTCATCAGTGACCTTCTCATTGAAGCAGCTGTAAGACAACACTGTCTGTCTGTTGCAAAACTTACTACACCTTTTCAGTTAAGCAAGAAACTTCCAGGCTCTAAAACTAAAGCAAACTAATCAAAATACAAATTAACATTTGCATATATAAACCAAATCATAGATCCATACCTTCAAAGTATCTTTATTAGACGCATGATTCAGTAACACTAAATCCACACCATGGTGATCTAACGTTATGTCACTGCACATTTCTCAAATGGACTACATAGACATTTGACCTGTGCTGTTCAGTAGTCATCATTTGAAATTTATCATGTGTGGAATTTCTTTTCTTAGTTAAGAAAGTTAAGAAAGTGTGTACATGAAGTACACACTTGTAGATGTGTTTACAGAAATTTACTGTGATTGTCCTTACTTCTAGTGTCTGTTTGGTATAGGAATTAGCTCTTTGAAATTGTTTCCCTAGCATTTTATGAGTGGTGTTGGGGAAAATATGTATGTTTATATATACAGTTAATTTAGACCAGCAAAAGCTTTCAGACTGTAGAAAAGCCTGGCTTTTTAAATCAGTGGTAAATTAAGTACAGTAAATGCTATTCTGCACAATAATAGTGTTTTCATTATTTTTACTCACAGAATAAAATATTATTAGCAATAAGAATATTAGCTGTGGTAGAAAAAGTAATATTAAGCTGACTTTCAAAGTGCTAAGTGCTAATTATAATTGTTAATCCAATGTGACACATTTCAGAGGTATGGCTAATCACCACAAATCTCACCTTTATGTGAATACATAATGAAGCATCAGAGACTTATTTCTAAGCATATCAACTTCTGTCAAGAGATTTTCATTACAACAAACATGAATTAAGCTGAACTTAAGTCATTCAAGAGATGGCTTTCAAGTGCTGATAGGTATCTTTTAAAATGTATCTTTTCAGAGACATCTATTACAGTGTGTGAAAAGAAAAGAAGGGAATATTGCCAACTTGCATAACCTACTTGGAAAAAGTTTTTATGTTCTTTGTTAATTTAAATCTGGAGACTGGGAAGAAAGTATGGAGATAATTATAATTAACACTTTTGAAGCTTGTTTTCCATACTAAGGAAGAACTGTTAACAAACTGGGAAAAACTTGTCATGCTATTGGGATCTATGTGGGATCTTGTATGCAGGGACAAGAGCAAACACATGTACATACACTGTACATACAGAGGAATGTATATACACTGTGCATATATATATATACACACTGATACAGGGGAATGCTTCCCTTTAAAGAGAAAGTCTTCATTATTTTATGCAAATTTTATCTATTACAGACATAGGCAAATGCTATCCTACTAATCTAGTCTCGAAGCACACATATATAGCACATATATACATACATATTTTTGTATGTGTGTATTTCTGTTTTCAAAATAATTTATTACATTTATTTCAGTAATTCTTCAGGAATATGAAAAACTATCACTATTGTGCTCCATGAGTAGCCTACTGAATTCTTCCTTCAGCCATCAGTTATATAAAGTGAACACATCTCTTTTAGTATCTGTGCCATAGTATGCACATTTCTGTCACAGCAATTTCTGCTTATTCATTTACTGACTAGAATATGTAAATACATATATTCCAATATGCTGTGTTGTATCTTTATCCAGTTCTTGCTGAAATCAATGAGAATGGAAACACATTTTCAGTATTCCCCTACGCTATACATGTAATCCCATCTTTCTTTTTTTTTTTACATCACCGTTTACTGCAGATTTCAGTATTATATGCAGTACAAATGAAAAATCCAAAGTACACAAAAATCCTATTCAGTATTTCATTAATGCCTAGAGAACCTCCTGTCTTCAAACGCAATAAATGTTTTGGAAGAAAATAGAAGAACGATCCATCAGTTTGTAGGAGGATCCTGTACTAAGTTAAGCTTATTTCTCACAGCACCTCTTCTTTCACTAATTGTGGTAGCAGTTCAGAGCACTATGTCTTCCAGGAGTTGTTGCTGCAATGCTTATTGAAAGCCTTTTCAACACAGTACTGGGCTCTGAGGAGTCTTACAGCTCTCAGTATGGTGAAGGAAAAACTGAGGTGCTCAAAATAAAGTCCTTAATGCAGTTATTATGAGGCTGAACCCTCATGGGTTATTTTTGGTGTTGAATAAGATTACTATTTTCTAGCCCTGTTCTGCCACTGACCTGCTGAACATCCACATCACCACTTTATAACTACAGACATTTTCAAATATTTGCTTCTCATCAGGTTCCCATTGTAGTCCAGCTACTGGTACTCTTACAGTCCAGTTCCACTGTCAGGGATAAATGCAAAGGTAACTCTGAGGAATACAAGGCTGGGGAGTTCCTTGCTTCAGGTTAACACTAAGCCTAACAGTGTTAAAGAAGGCCATTTTGCAGCTTCCAAGGAGAATTCATTTGGTCAAGTACAGATCCAAGCTAACTCCAAAGGCAACTTCCACAGAAAATGGAGAGAAATGGGCTCAACTAGGAAATGCTTCAACTCAACTCCAAGGACTCAATTAAATTGCCTAAACATGTCTAGTGACATCTGGGGTTATCTCAGATATCCCACACAACCTTCTACTGATGTGCCAGAAGGGAAGAAATCTATTGCAGAACCTATAATATCTGGATTTTTTTTCAAATATCAGGAAAGCAGTTTCAAACATCTGCCAATCCCCAAGCTTTGGATGTCTCGGAGCATCTCAAATGACTTTAAGTCCTTGAAATTAGCAACTGAGTTTAGCCCTAGATGTCTATATTAGAACAAGATGTGCCCTAGGAATGCCTCTTTCTTTCCTCAGCGAAGATATTAAAGGGTAATTAGATCAGATACAGATGACTGCAGTTAAGTGACATGAATACCACTCTTAGTGGCAGTTAGATACTGCTTTGAAAAATACCGACCACAAAAGGTGTGGGAGCATTTCTGTCTTTTCTCTCTTACCCTGCCTGTAGCTAAGCTGTAGGGCCTGAAACTGCAGAACTTCAGGTCTTTATACTGGAAAATCATACATTGTCTGAATAAACTGACTTGGAGGTAATTTGCATGTAACTTGGAGGTAATTTGCATGGTGTATTTTATAATAATCATACCATAAGATGTGTAATTACTGCACATTGTTCTTTTTTAAGGAAAGGTTTTATTAAGCAAACTGTATTTGCAGATATGCGAGAACAGCAATAACAAAGCTATAAAAATTTCAGTCAGAACATCCCCTTTTCTTTTTCACTCCTTTCTTACCTTTTCTAATTTAACTGTAAATCAGCAGAAAATGAAATGCTTCTCACTGTTGCTTTGAATTAGTATTGTATTTTAATGCAATTCTGTTGATCTAGTAAGATTGTCTGACCGGCTATCAAACAAACACACAGAGGAGAAAAAAAAAAAAAGGAATTAATTAAAACAGATTCAGTTTAATAGGGCTACTTATAGATAATGGTGGAATTTTTTTTTATTTTTACTATTTTTAGGACTATGTAAAAATATATAAAGGACCGTTAGTGTCTAGGAAAACATTACAGAGTGACCTGGAGGGATACGTTTATCAGGTCTGTTTGTGCAGCTCTGCAATACAGGTGTCTGAACTACGACAACAGGAATCCACAACACATGTCCTTCAGAAACTGAAGTGTGCCAACTGAGCACTGTGATGGAGTTCCACAGTCTGTATTATGTTTTTTTTTTTTTAATGTAATTTTATGTTATGAAGTTTGAATGGCAGAACAGGTTACTGGAGAGGTCATGTCTGCTCCATGAAACATTGCTACAGCTGCAAGAGAGAGGGTCGTTCAAACTGAACACTAGCTTTGAACTAGCAGAGCTCCTGTTTGGCAGGACAGTTTGTGGAGCTTCAGAACTGCTGCACTTAACCCACAAAGACAAAATCAAGATACTTTCAAAGGAATTTCCCAAAACATATTTATTCCCTTGGACTTTTTGGAGCTGGGAGACCCATGAGCAAGGACTACGAATATCTTATCTTATTTATTTATTTTTAAAAAATATTTTTAATTAGGCCCCTAATGTAGGGAGGTCACAACTACATTCTTACATATTAACTTTGGCTCAAGTTTTGCTGATGAATTACTTACTTGTTTCTACCTTCAGTCTTGCCAATCACGATCTGAAGTAAGTTTATATTTTTATGTAAATCTAAACACACAATGTGCAACTAAAATTAATCAAATTATTTCCTCCAGTAAGTAAAAAATACACTATTTTACTAGGATTCACACTACAGTTAAACTTTTCAAAAGCATCATGAACAATAAAAAGGATTTTTTAATTTTTTTTTTTTTTTTTTCAGAGAGACAGTACCTTAGAGGATAATATCTCTGTTAACAGAAAAAAAAAGGGAGATAATTAAAATCTTTACAAAGCATCTGTCATCCAGCTATACTGACTGGGGATTATAAAAGACTAAAGATTATAAGAATAAAATAAATAATAAAAAGTGAGATGTTCATACACAAAAATAAACCAGAAACTTTAGAGAAAAAAATAGACAATGTTCTAACCTTCACATAAGTGCACAGATGTACTAAACAAAAAAAAAACTCCCTCACTTTGAGTAGAATTTTGATGTGTAAACAGAACAATCACCATGTAACATTTGCTGAGAAAAATCAGAATGATGAGATACAGTGTGGATCATAGATTATTGCACTTTAATTTCTAAATGAGCTTAGACATCTGTGAAATTAAAACCCCAGGGCGGACAATTTATGTGACACTATGTTGAGAAAGGAACAAAGCTTTGAGATGCAAATTCCAGCTTTCCATTGCGTCAGAGCAGGTAACCTTGCAAACAACCTTCACACAGACCAGTCCTCTCCACTCTGACTGATCTCTCCCATATGTATCTATTTCTCCTCTCCATTTTCCAGTCAAGTTGACAGCAATTCCCAGTTCATTTTCTAAAGAGACTGATAAAAGCCAGGCTGGACCTGTACCTGTTATTAACCTCTCTTGTATCATTATTACTTATTTTTCTCCTTTGAGACAAGCAGTTACATTGCACTTGCTGATCTACATGTGATGGGTACTGCAAATGTCAGCCTGTTACTGGGTCATTAAAGTCAGGTCATGATATTTGAAAATTTGATGTTCTTAACCTTTTCAGGAGTTAACCAACATATATTATGGGTTTATTTATCTTTGTTTGTTGTTATTGTCATTGTTGTTGCTGACATTAATTATTCATGAATAGAAAGGCCTATATTGTGCTATAAAAAGACATGAAATGTAATTGATTTATTCATGTTATTGAATAAACTATGATTTAATCATTAACATTATTTACATAATTACTTTCATTGGCCATTTTGAGACCCCCTTCACTATTTTGAAGGAATAACATTGAACACAAATAATTATTCAAATCTCTTCCATATATATTACAGGAAAAGATGAGACAAGATAGGACAAGATAGGAAATGACCTCAAGTTGCACCAGAGGAGAGATAGATTGGACATTGGGAAAAATTTATTCACCAAAAGGATTATCAAACACTGGAACAGGCTGCCCAGGGAAGTGGTTGAGTCACTATCACTGGAGATATTTAGAAAATGTGTAGACATAAGGTCATAGTCTATAGTGGTGGACTTGGCAATGTTAGGTTAAAAGTTGGACACAATGATCTTAAGGGTGTCTTCCAACCTAAGTGATTCTATAATTCTATGATACACAAATAGAAATGCCATTGTTTTTTTCTGCATGGCAGTAGGGCTTTCCTGCCTGCCAGTAGAATAACTGAATCTTCTTTACAGTTAGGTACACCTTTATACATGTTACAAAACAAGGCTAAAGAATGTTGAGCTAAGCAGAAAAATTGATATTTCTTATTTTCTGTTACAAATTAAAATAGCTGATAAAATGTATATATAAAAATGGACCTGCATGATATTCTGCAGATATGAATTAACTGCAAATCTCAGCTAATGTCTGAAATCTATCACATGTCAGAGAGGCATCCTAAGATGCCAAAAAAAAATGTGATACTTTCTTGTATAAATTCAGTCCTAAAGATTAATATCTCAAAGGTCATTAGTTTTTGCAAGACTAGCATCCCTTTGTGCCAAGAGTTGGGGAAAAAAAAAATTGAAAAGGTGGAGTTCAAATACTTGCCATATTTGATTTGAAATGGGTCCAAAATTCTTCTGAGAAGCTATTCAGAACAGATTTTATGAACCCAAACTCCGTCTTCCACTCACATACTCTAAGTCAGATTCTCTAAATAAATCAATCCAATAATTATTATTTTTTAAATTTCTTGACTTCTGTATATACCACAGAAGTCTATAGTTTCTGCAGACAACATATTAATATGAGTTATCAGGTGCCTTGAGGTATCACATTGAAATTATTCTTATGTAAACAATATACAGAGAGTATGTTTTCTAAATGTATACCTAAAATACATTAATTTATATGTATATATTTAAAAATATGTTAAGTTTTATTCATTTGTTCAATATACTTGATGAAAAGAAGTAATTTAGAAAGTCTTCTATGAGAACCTTCTTTGGTTGCTAGTATAATATTTTTTACGAAGTTACTGAGGAACTCTATGTATATATTTTTTTACTAGATTTTTATATATGTTTTTATAGAGGAATAATACCAATGACATGCTGGCCATCTGCTGTCCAGCTTTAAGAAGTGAATTATCATTCCTCAATACTAAGAAGATATCATTCTTTTCCTGACATACCATTCATGGACAAATACTCTTGAAAACTTTAAATAACTCCCAAAAGCACAAGTCATTTTTTACAGTGACAATATTTAAACTGACTTAAAGCATGCAGTTGACAATACCATGATAGAGAAAATGGTTTGTGTATCTTTTTCACGCTGCTGAAAACACTACTGAAACAAAATCTTCACAAATGGAACAATATAAAAGGACAGTTTTACAAACTAATGGTTAAAATAATCAATCAGTTCTTAAACTCAAAATATGAACTGCACAAAATCGTCATATTAGTACTGCAATCACTCATTTACAGGAAAAAAAATGGCACAAAGCTATCATAACTTGTAAGCAAAATAAGATATAAAAAAAAAATCACATAGTAATGACTGTAGCAGTCAGGAAGACCTAAGCAGTAGAAGTGATTTATTACCTTCTTGGGAAAGTGAATCCGCACCATGTGATAAACTAATTCTGAGTATGAATATTCCTATGGAAAGCTTTTGCTTCATTTTAGCACAGTAAGCTGTTGTCTCAGTTGCTGAATGTGGCACAACCAACCAGGAACACTTAGATCTGCATCAGGACATTCACACAGTGAAATATATTATTCTTCCTGGTAGTACTGGAGTAGAGAAGTTGTCTCCAAAATGCATGCAGTATGCCTCTTTATAGAAGGCAGATTATGCCTTCACTCATTTTTCTGGGGCATTTTCTATAGCAGATTTCTTTGGCCTTTTGTTATTGTGTTATTTCTACAATGAAATCCAGTGTCAATGGACTGCTAATGACAGAGACTCTGATAGCTGAACTGTTTGGGGTTTTTTGTGGTTTTTTTTTTTTTTTACCTTTAAGAAATACTGATTTTTTTTTTGTGCTGGTCTTAGACCTATGGACCAAGGCTATATAGTTCACTGGTGGCTTGGTCCCACCTATCTACAAAATCTTTTAGACCTTTGAATTTTTTCTAAAGGTAGTATGTGTCTTCACTGTACCTTCACTAGGACAAGGCTGCATAATCTACCTTTAATTTTGAAATAAACATTTCTCCCGAGTTTTGACCCTTCCTTCAGGGAAAAATTCCCCTGCCACACTTGAGAGACAAATTGTCTAAATGAACTTTTAAATAACTTTTTACACAGTATCTAATTGTGGACTAGCCTAGCTGGCAGCCTCAGCAGGTGTATTTCTATCAAAAATAATTTCACTGCATCTTCTATATAATTGAATTGACTAAGTTCTGCTGCATCATGATGTTTTCTCTCATTATAATGACAGCTGTGATATATTGCAAGTTAGTTGCTTGAGTAGAAGAAAAGGAGAAGAAAAAAATATACATTTCAACCATAATTCTTCAACCAAGCATCTGTGGGGGGGAAAAATACCAACAAATCATTAACCTGAAGATAAGTGGTAAATAGACTGGAATATGAAACACCTCAAAAAAACCTCAAAAAAACCTCACAGTGTTCTTCAGTTTCTTAGCAGTGAAACAAGCTCTGAAATTCTGCCTGGTAGTGAAAACAGGTTTTTCTTTCACTTTTCTCACCAGGAACACCCATTTCAAAACATTCAGTTATATAAGCAGAAAATATCATATGAATCATCTAAGTGTCATACTGCAAATGCAATTTGCAGCCATTTAGAAAATGCCCTAAGAATAACTTACTTTTTTAAAAATGGAGCTTATTCACTTAAAGAAAAAAAAAAAAAAGAAAGAAAGAAAAAAAAAAGAGAGAGAGAGTAAAATAACACGTCTCTACATCTGTTTTCAAAAAAAAAAGTACACGGAGTGATTTACTCTCACTGAGAACAGTGACTACTGAATTAAAGCAGCTCCATATAGTATTAAAATTATAAGTAGCTTTTATTCTCAGCTGTACTGCAGTGTGTTTGATTTTCTAATAATCAGAAATAACCTTCCTCAAATAGGACTTATTATACAACGATAATTGTGATTTCTTAGTCTGAATATTACTTTCTCTTTCTATTTGTAAGCATATGTGGCACAAGATACATACAGCTAATAAAACTACTAGGCTATTGAGTAACTAATTCATTTGTTATTACCAGTTCTCAAAGATTTACCTGAGTTGAGAAATTGCTATTGTTCCAAACATCTTTTTAATGCTTATCAGAAGAAACATTTCTATGATTATATTACACCACCCTCAAAACACATTGCCTTTGTCAAAAACTTTTAGATACACAGAACTACTATTTTTCACTATTCAGTGCAGTACTTTTCAGAAACAGAAAGAATTATGAGGTTACATACTTAAGGAGAAAGTTTCGTCTTTTTAGAAAGGCAGGCCCAAAGAAGAAAAGTGTAAATCCTATGTGAGGCCCTTTGGATACACAGTACTAATCTACTGGCTCTTCCTGTTTCTTCCTTCATCATTCCTTGCAACTGGAAGAACAGAGAAGAACACTACTTGTACTCCTGATTCCTCAACCAGTCATCCCAAGGCTCTGAAATCTCTCTTGATTGCCCTCAGACTTGTTGTTGCAACTTTATTGCTGCCTACCTGAAAAATCAATAACCGATAATAATCTGAGGGCTGTGCAAAGGTAGGAAGCTTTCTCTTCACATCTTTAATCATGGCCCTAAGAAGTGGGTCCAGTCTGCATATTGGGCCTTCTGTTCCCTTCAGAAAGGAATCTCTTATGACAATGATCTCTTTTTCTTTATCGAAGCAGTTTTGACACAGGGCGTAGGCCAACTTAACCTTGGTGACACCTCCAAGCTAGATGAACCATCATCCTCGTTATTGTTTGGTTCCACTTGCAGAGCCTCATATGTGTTATGCAAGGGCACCTGGGAAATGAGGTGGTCACAGAGGAGATGCACCTGCTCTGCCGGGCAGGAAATTGTTGCTATTGCCTTCTATCCCTCATGGCACTGTGTTCAGTCAAGTGAAGAGAGGCCTGTCAGGCCTGTCCTAGGGAAGGTAAGGTATTGTTCCAGTAGTCTGTCTCTCTCTCTCGCACTCCCTCATACTCCTCAAAGGTTCAAAAGGTTTAGGAGATATTTCTTCAGGTAAGTAGCAACTTGTTTCCAAGTATAGACTGAATGTTTTCATAGAGTTGTGGAAGGACATTGCATAGGAATCAGTGCAAACTTCAGGTTCTTCTTCACAAGGATCATTTTTAACCTTTTACAGACAGAGGAATTTATAAAAGTTGCCCATCAGCGCTTACTCTAGCAGAACTTTACTGCTCTCAAGAGGCAGAAGAATACATTTAAGTGATAACACAAATCTGATTTAATAAAGTTTTGGTACAAATCTTAAAAATTTTCATAAAATTTACTATAATCAGATAAAATACAGAATAATTCAAAATCTCAATTTTTTATGTTTACAGGGTATTAATGTAGTAGCAAATTAGCTATCAGATTCTGAAGCTATTCTCATATGTACTATTATTGCTGAATCTTGTAAAGCGAACTATCATTCTTTCATTTTTGTTTTTGCCACTAACATTTTTGCTGTCTCTATTTCCAGCTATTACCACAAGTAAATTGGCATAATCTCCATGAATGTTCAGAATAACACGTATTAATTCCTTAGCCTTGCATATTAAATAATCTCAGTTAAAAAGAAACATTTATTTAAAGGCAATAATTTAGTTCTAGTATCTCAGCACCTATTTTTGATTCTTAGACAATAAAAATATTATCTGAAATATATCCGCTACTATCATATTATCTTGGAGGATATTACCTCAAAAATTCCATGATCATTTACCACTTTTCTCAAAAGTATTTACATATTAGCAGTCCTATTTCAGATATGTGTTTACCTATGTATTATGCAACTTCTAATTCCACATCTTAAGATGATTTCCAGAGCTGAAAAATCACTGCAAAACAGCAATTCTACTTTACATGAAAATCTAACTTCACTTAAGAGTAGAAGTTACCTGTCCTGAAACTTACTCAAGACGTAAGGAAGTCAAAGCATTATGGGAACTGGTTAGGCTCTAATGGACCTAACACGATCTTAAATTGTAAATGAGTTTATGTAAAATTTAGTAGGCTAGAGTCCAAGAGCTGACCTTCACCTAACCTCCCAGACAATGAGCATGTAGTTCATCTGATTTACAACAAAGGTGTCTACATCTGCTTTTTTATGCGCTGCATTGGGTGGCTTCTGGATGAACAACACAAAGAAGACATTGGGGGAACAGAAAAAAAAACCCTAGCTTTTCCTTCTCCCATAGGAACACGTACTTTGTCCAGGTGAACTGTCAGGCCTTCTCTTTCTTGATTTCAATTTTGCCCCTTCTGCCTAATGTTGCTGGCTGTGCAGTGACGTGACTTTAACAGAAAGACACCAGGTGCCTGTTTAGTCTGTTGTCTGTAGCTTGAGAATTGTCAGACTTTCAGGAGGATGCAAGCTTAAACACCCTGGGGACAGGAAGAAAAAAGTTCCAGATATTCCCATTCTGAAGCTCTATTCCACCACTCAGATAAGAATTGTTTGTTGAGAAATTTTGGCATGTTAGTGTAGAATATAATGCCTCCTAAAATGCAAATTATGTCATTAAAAAAAAAAAGTGAGATGCTGATGAAACTTCATGAGTGGAGATAGGAACAAACTGATCTATGTGACCCTATCAACCTATCCTAAAAGCTGATGTGCCATTTCTTTTCACATTTTGCCTCAGACCAGGTGTGCTTTGATATACAACATGTTTGAACAGCTAATTAATATTTAAAAGTGTCATTCTGGCATATTCTGTATAAACATACAGTTGGAATACACAACATCCTGTCAAATACAATTTAAAAAAATAAAAATCCCGCTAACTGGCTCACGTTCAGTAAAATAGTTATGAAGGCTTATATGGTCCCATATGATGCAAATACTTCTGCCTTTATTGAAGAAAACACAAAAATTTTCTGTCAGTTTTGTTGTTTCTTCCCTCAGAAAATTAGATTCACCTTTAAGCATTTCAGTACAGTGAAAACATATTTCCAATTAACAGCCTTTGGAAAAATGTTGGTTACATCTATTTTCTTTAATATAGTAAGTTTATTCTTCAAAGTCAAAAGTTATGCATAAAAATTTCCCTAGAATAGTTTCAGTGTTTTAATTTATATATATAGTTTTAAACATTAAACAGTCTTCCACTGAAGAAAAGGAATGTAGTAATAATTCAGCTTTGTAGAAAAGAAAAACAAAATTGTATCTTCAATTCTGAAGTAGTACTTAGAGCAAATGTTTAATATTTATATAATTGTATTTTGAATAAACTATAGTTACATGAGAAAATTATAAATTTATAACTTCAATGGTACTATTGTCTTCAAAGTTGTTTGTCAGAAGTCTTCGATCTACCCAATTTATTAATACTTATTTGGAAATTAATTTAAATTTCACTTCATTTTGATGCTGCCACAAAAAACAAATGGGCCATCTGCAGTGAAGTCTTTCAAGTAGTTCAGTTACAGACAAAACTTAAAAAAACCACCAATTCCAAACCAGCAGTCTTTAGTCATAGCTGTAGCTATGAGTGGAGAAGCACAGAGCATCGAGGAAGTAGGCATGATCTTCTCTGAAGCTGAAAATGATATTGTTTTTATCCAAAATTGCAAAAGGGTTGGCAATGCTACAATGCTCAGTGGTTAGTTCCCATTCTGTCTTTACCAGTTTTTGAGTTTTAACAGTGGAAGAATGTGGATGTTCAATAATATCTTAACTTTTATAGCCAGCATCTCAGGAGATTTTCTGTAACACTGGATACAGTACAGCTACAATCAAAGAAGATCAACCATAATATTACCTTTTAATTAATTAGCTAACCTTGAATATGATAAATAATTTCCTCCTTAGATAGCTATATTCAAAATTTCAGAATACATAATAAATATTTACATACTATACGTATAAGGATAATCACAAATAACTTTGTGAGCAGTAACTAAGTTGAGAAAATATTTTTTTTAATCCAAAAGTACCAATGAGTAATGATAGTAAATTACAAAATCTGAAAGATAAGGCACCTAGTAGCTTTTAATTAAATTAGGATACTTTGTGGAGCTGCGTATGTGAAAAACATACTTTGTAATGAACAGATCACTGGAGTGGGAAATAGGGGGTGGTCTGACTGTTTTAATCATAAATTGATCTCTCTTATTCAGGTCATGGACATGCATTGTAGCTGAATAGAGGCATAGCTGAATAGTGTTGTAAGCTAAATATTTTCTATAAAAGACATTGACAAAGTAGGATGAACAGGACAAAAATATAAATAACAAACAGTTGTATTTTAACAACTTGTCCTGATAACAAACCCATACTTTGCTGGAGTATTTAATGGTACATTAGTAATACATGGCACATTTTACAAAAATACTAACTGGCAAGTACTGTTGCATGCTGTATTTTGCAGGAGAAAAAGTAAAGTTGGAAGTAATTTTCCCCATATCACACAATACATAGGGATTTTAGATCTTTGTTTCCAAGTAATGTGCTAAAATTGTCTTTTTTGTTAAGATGTTAAATAGGTCAGATTAATCATTCTCTAAGTTGCTTATTTATGTCTATAAATTACAAAATAATCTAGTTTATTTAAAATATAGGTTTTCTATATTGCAGGCAGTAGTTTAAAGTACTAAGTTTCAATCAATTTTCTTAAGCAGTGAGTCTTATTTAGTCAAAGCTTCCCATTTTATTTTGTTTGGAGTTACCTGTGCAATCAGATATTCTCCAAGAAGATCTTTAAATCAAACATGTATCCTCTTTGGCACAATTTCAGTACTTTCCAAAGCCCTGCTCGAAGCTGGTCATCTGATTTATAGTTCTGTAAAGGTGCTGAAACCTATGTTGTTGAATCTTTTTCCAAGTGTGTTTCAAAATCACTTTTTTCCCTACCCAAAATATACTGTATCTAAGTGATTTTGGGTGACTTGTATATTTAATAAACAGTTATGTGATGCACCCAATGGTCAGCAGCAACATGTTGATTCATTAGGAATCACGCAGTATTGCTGACTTTCAGAGATGCATTCAGTTATATTATCGTTCATTAAACATTTGATAAAGTCTCTACCATAGATATTTCATTATTTATCTAGTCAGAGTTTACAATAATTTTTTAGGATGCAGGAGGGATCCTTCCACTCATGGTTTTATTAAACTGGTTTTTGTAAATTTTCTTTTAAAACTCATAACTACTTTTGTAAAAATAAGCTTCATATCACAGATTACCAGTTGCTTGTTCGTATGAGCTTCATATTCTGAAATTTGTTATCTTTCTTTTTTTTTTTTTCTTTTACTTTTTTTTTTTTTTGTAAGGAAGAAAAGGAAGGGGAGCAACTGTTGACATATGGCAGTCTAGGGTTTGGGTTTTTTCCCCCAGTGTATTAGCTGGAAAACTTCCAACAAAAAAATGAAGACAAAATTTTTTCCCATGCAAAGAGAAAAAATACACGTTTTTTGTACATGAACACATGTGGACACTCTAGTCTGAACGAGCTATATATATATGTGTATATATAAAATCAAACAGCACCAGTAAACAAAACTCTCTGAAGTGACATAACTCTATTTTCTTATTGGCTCCAGGAACTCCAGGTACGAAATGACTCTTAACCATAAATAAAGAAAAACATGTTGAATCACATCTTTTGTAGAAAATACGATAAAGGAAGAGATGTTGACATTCAGTAGACTGTTTTCTCTCTGAATCTGCTGTTACAGCAATGTAAAGTATAGCATTAGATCATGAACTGTTTCAATAGCAGTCTTTCAAAGGAGTTCACTTGTGTTTATTAAGGACACTGACACTGTTCTCAAAATATGGTTCACACCATCAAATTATGATTTAAGTAGTTTTGTCATTGAAATAACTGTGTGTTTTCTGTAGTAAACAGTTATGTATTGCTGGACTGCTATGTTGAAAAGTTTATACCTTTTATCTTTGATGCACTTGCATTTCAGAGACTCATGAACTTGTACGAGTTCTTACTGTATGAAGCTTCTAAAGCCCTTCTCTGTGGAAGACAGCTTGTCCATAAACATAAG
Source organism: Chlamydotis macqueenii (assembly GCF_036417535.1). Classification (NCBI taxonomy): domain Eukaryota; kingdom Metazoa; phylum Chordata; class Aves; order Otidiformes; family Otididae; genus Chlamydotis; species Chlamydotis macqueenii. The sequence continues at coordinate 162,199,646 of NC_141556.1, forward strand.
ATGCTGCAACATAAAACAGGATAATTTTTCCTTTATTAATATGCATCTCGTATTTCTGGAGGAAAATCTGACTCCTGGTGAATTAAATGGAAACGTTGCCATTGACTTTGTTAGAGCTGGACTTAGATTTTTAAATTTGTTTCCTCTTATCTTCAAGAATCTCAAAAGATTCTTGTGCCTTTTTCTCAGACTCCTACTCTACTTATTGCCCTTCCTTCACAAATTGCCCTTCAGGCAGAAAGAAGGTATCTGCAAACTCATTTTGCATTTCCATTAAGGACTAGACCGCAAAGACACCTGGTAATATCACTGCTTGTCTGTGTCACATGTAACTTTCAAGTTCCTGCCCTCAGTAACTTACAGCCCTTAGCTAACATTTGAGTTTAAACCTTTTATTTGATTTTATGTCTAAACTGCTCCTTTGAGGAAAGAACTGGCTCACTCTATTCTGTTTAAAAATAAGGGGAAGAACATTCTCATTTTTTAATGTCATCACTTTGAAAATGCCTTATCTGAGCAAGTATGGCCATATTCTGCCATGGGCAGAAATAGGTATTTTTAGAGTCCAATTCATTCTTTAATAGATGTCTAAACTGAGTCACAAGGGTTAAGGAGTCTGTATGAGTCTGTACTGATTGAGGTAGAGGTGAGGAATGGTGGTGTGCACCAAATAGTAGAGTAGGGATGAGGTTCGCTCAGTCCTGTTACTTTAGAGCTTCTGTAGTAGTCACTTGCAGATCTGTAACTTACAGTGAAAAAAAGTTTTAAGTATGCTTTTATAAGTATGAAGAGCATCTTCAGAATATCTGTAATCTGGAACATATACTAACATAACAAGATTACCTATCACTTTGTAAAGAGATATGCAATAGGTGGGCATATGGCAGAGCTCAATTTCCTTTTGTATCCTCACTTTTCCAATATCTCTGTAGCTAAATATAATATGAAGTTCAGTATTAAATTTTAGTTAAGCTGTTGGCCTCTAATTTCATGTTATAAAAAATCCTGGAACAATTCAGAGTAAGATCATGGAGAGGTCAGACCTGACAATTTACTGCATGTATGTGGTAACTTGGGGAAGCCTGTGAGTGATAGGGGCTGATGGACCCTTAACACTGAAAAGCAAAGGGAAATCATTTGTGTTCCTCTGTCACCAGACGCGTGCTGGATGCCTGGCTTTGGCAGTTAGATTTGTGAAGTTTATTTGACAAGGAATTCTAACATGAGATATTATTTAAGGAACGTATGCTCAATGATCTAGGTAATGAACTTCCAACTCCAAAGAACATGAATGACTTCCACCTCTTCCATTACAGATGAAATTACTTTTATGGTAAAGCAAAGAACAAATCTTTTTTTGATTTCTTGCAGCCCATGAATTCTACCTGCATTATTAATATTTGACCCATTTCTGTTAGAGCAAGTACTCTCAATAAGCATTAGAGTTGCTATAATAAAATCCCTATTAAAAGCAGTATGAAGTAATGAACAAACTGACTTAGATAAAATGCATGCTGAAAGAAGATGCTGGATAAAAATATATGCTTGATATCCCACCTCCCATTATGCGCTCTACTACATTTTTCAGTATTAATAAGCTAAGAATATAAGGGTAAATCCCTTGCTCCAGTGTACTATTCTACTAGATAAATATGAAAACTTTGGTTTGTTTTCAACATATTGTAAACCAAACCTGTAACTGTTACAAAGAAATGAGTGAGAATAATTTTTAGTAGATGTTTATTAAAAACAAAGCTAAATTTTAGAGGATTATTTCTAAATTCTACACATTTATTTTCATCCTTTTTTTTTCACTGCCACTTTTGCCTTGTAATACTTACATAATGTTCAATATTTTCATACTGAATATTCTCCCCCCAAGAAACAATAGTCTTCCAGTTCTAATTTTTTTTAAATACTTCTTGGTTCAGTTTATCTGCTCACTCTCATCTCAGGTCATCTCAGGTCTCTACTGCTCACCTGCTCAGTTGGCCTACCCTGACTGTGAGATATAGCAAAAGCCTTACCCATCTTATTGGCTATGCTTATATTGCCAAATGAAATGGACATGGTCCATTTTCTAATTCTCACACCAAATAAATGACCTAACTGGGCCATATCCACACTATACTTGAGGCTCCCTGTCCTATTTGTCCCCCTCAGATTTATCATACTATTAGAACTTTCTGCATGCTTTTATTTTCTTGTTGTTGTTGTGGTTATAATGGACAGAAATAATTTGAGGGCTGTGCTGAAGCCTATGAGCAGAGCTTTCTCATAGCATGAAGCCAAAGATGTGGGTGAATGCTTGTAGGGAGATTTCAAGGCGCAAAGTGTGCAGGCATGGGTAGGCTGCACCGCCGCCAGGAGCTAAACTTGCCTCTACTTTCCACCACTTACACTGCCCAGGGGAGACTCAGCACAGCCCCTACCCAAACTGTGCCTGAATGGGGTGCTGGAAAGTACGGCAATTGCTCATGTCCCAAGCCTCTTTTAGAAACATAGATGTACTCCCTGAATCCATATAATTTCAGAGCTTATATTTGTGTTTAGGGAGAATAACCTGAGGTTCTTTCTTTTAAGACGTTCCAGGATTTTTCCCAACAGATACATCAGTTGCAAGATAAAATGTCTGTTCTGCAGGAGAAAAGGAAAAGACAACTCTTGAAAACATATAGGAAGACTGTTGGAAACTGTCAGTTTTCGCACTGCTTTGCATCTTCTCTGAAAGTAGAAGGCTCTGAAATGGGCTCAATCTCTGCCTGTAAGATAAGAGCTTAATTCATAGTTCCATTAAGGCAAAAGACAATTTAGTCAACTTTATAAATCACAAGACAACGCATTCTCTTTAGGTCTTCTCGCTCAAAAAAAAAATCATTAAAGCACCTTCAGATACAAATTAAGAAAAGCTAGTGTAATATATAAACAACCAGAATCTACAAAATATCACATTACAAAGCAGAGATCTACCTCAATTTCATATTTAGATCACAAAAGTTGTTGAAACTCTAAATTCTAAATTATTAGAATATCCCAAGGTTCATCCGGCATTGCTAACATAACAAAAATATTGAGCTGTCACTTCCGTACCTGAAGTCAAGTCATATCTACTACTAAATAGAAAATTTTAATACGTAATTGTTTATGCTGGTCTCTGTGTAGCTTAATCACAACAAATCTCACAGCTATACAGTTTTTTTCAAGTAAGCTGAGACAAACCAAGTTTATTTTAAGTACTTCTGTAAATCTCTTGGAAGCATCATGGTTACTGATTTTCAGGTTTTTTCAAGAAGAGACATTAATGGTGGTGCACTTTTATTAGGGTCTATAAAGCACATATATAAACCTTTAAATAGATCATAATCCTGAAATTTCACTGGCCTACCTTATTCCTCTGGCCTAAATAGCCACTGGCATCTGGTAAACAAGTCAGTCTGCAGAACTGGAGCTGAAAATGCTATGAAATCATAGCAGTGAAGACACCATTTAATGCTGGCCTATGCACAGTCTGGTATCCAGGTTTCACTTGTTCTTTAAACAAAATCATCACCATATCACAGGTGGATGGAAATATGTACTAAGATTTTTGTCGCATTTAATCTCAGCAGCCTCTTTTTCTTTTATAGCTTCTGCTTATCTAGCTTTTATTTTTCCAGCATTCAGGTGCTAATATACCTCAGTAATTTAACTGAAATGTGCAAAAAGATTTAGCATGATGGAAAATAAATTGTTCTAATTTCAACTTGCACAGCATATCTGTTTTATTAATAGGTGAGCAGTTATTAGAAGATATATACTCATCATTTATTCAGGAACATATAAATCTATATGAATTGTGGAGGGGGGGAAGGGATATAGTTCTCATTTCCACATTTTCAATACAGAAGATTCTTTATCAGATTTTATAAATCTAAGCTGTTCCATGTTTTATTTCTTCTCAGCTGTTCATATTTTCCTGGAATTCAGTTTTTATTTATGTATAAACTTCAAAGCCAGTTTTGTTAACTTAGAAAAAATTAGACTTGCCATATAAGCTCATAAACAGAACTAGTCACACTTTTATTTGCTTTTATTAGTTTGCTGCATCGACGCAGACCAGATTATTTTTGAAAGGTACAGTTTCACACTGCCAAAGAAGCTCCAGAGAATATATCTTTTCTCAGTTTAAGTCCATTTCATGAAGAGGTATTCTTTGAATGAAGTTTGATTATATAGGGCCAATTACAAAGTCGAGACTACCATCTAGAAAGTGCTAGGGCTCTTTTATTACCTTCTAAATATTTTTTTTAATCGTATAACTAGAAAAAGATGTGTGTATTACACTAATAAGTATATTGAAAATTATAGTAACACGCATACTGAAATACCATCCCTTTACCTGTTTCCTTCTCTGCTGCTGTACATTTTTATTTGAAATATATTAAACATTGAGCTCAAATTCTCTATATTCTGGAAGTTACAGAAAGTTACCCAATACAGTATCAAGACAGATGAAAGTATATGCATTTGAAGTGGATATTTCTAACCAACTAGATTAGATTTTTCAATGATCTTGCCTGAATATAACTATCTATTCAGAATGCAACAATTCATAAAATGAAACACAGATTCAGTGGTGTTTGGACTGATAAATATTCTAATCTCTTTCTGGCAGTTAAATAGTGATAAATATAAACTGTTAATGCCATTCAGCTTTCTGAATTGCTAATTTCAATTTCTTTTCCAGTATGTACAGTAATATCTTCTTTATTATTTTTTGCTTCTTTGCACAAGATAATTTTGGTTAATAACAGCAAAGTAATTCAAACTTGAATGAGGAAGATATGATATGCCTTATTATCATTCCTCATAATACCATAACATTTACATAAATTTCTAAGTTGCTTAATCATTGAAAAGTTATGGGGTTTTTTTTTATTTTTATTTTTTTTTTAAGTAATCATTAAATTAGAGTACAAAAATGAGGATGTTTAAATCTTTGGTATAATCATGTTTATTATGCTGGCTGCATTGGTATAGAAGTACCACAAAAAATCACAAGTAATACAGTTTTAAACATTCCCGTTACAGATGAAATAAACTGAGGCAAGACAATTTAACAGACTATTCAGTAAAACATCCTTACACAAAAAGAATATTCAAGTCATACTATTGTCACAGAGAATAAACTATGCACTAGACACTGAAAATTTTCATGTTGCCAGCTAATGAAAATATAAGAACTAGTGTACCAAATCTTCTACAATTAAGATGAATTAATTTAAAAATCAGTGATGAAAACTAATGTAATAAACTTGAAATGTAGTGGAAAATAGCTTTTTCTAACCAGAGATTTTATAAATTAACATTTTGTGAACATTTAGCAAAAGAGTGTTTAGGGAGTTCAAAGATATATATGTAACACTGAACAAAATGTTGACTGTAGTTTAAGAGGAGAAATTACCAATTTTTAATTTCTGAAATGAAGTTTTAGGCATTACACCATATTGGGAGCTAGTGAAAATGCAAATAATACAAAATATCTGTGTGTAAAAAAAAAATATTAATAACATTTTTTTTACTGAGCATCTAGAAGTAATATCAAGAACAGTGAAGGATACAATAAGTGAGTGCTAACAACAAACACAATATTGATGCATTTTAACTTTACAAATCTAGGAATACACTTGGAAAAGCTGTTTGTATGACTGCATAGAAAAAAAAACCATTTTTTTTGCATGGTTTTCATTTCAGATGAGTCAGTTTCCCAATCTAGATCTCTGCACAGCTGCATGAATGCCTATTCTGGCGCAGAACTGATGCAGGGGCAGAAAGAGGTTGCTGTGGTTGGGCAGGGTTTTACAGGGTGAAAGAGACACCAGAAAAAAGTTAATGATGAGCCACAGCTGGAATAATCTGAAAGCCCTAGAAACATTACAAGAAATTAGAGTTGTTAATTAAGGTTAGATACATATACATATGTAATGTCAGCTTTCCTAGCCTTTCCTTCCCAAAGTAAACTTTTGATGTAGGTAAATAGGGTATAAGTCAATAAGTATGTAATCTAAGTCTCACTTTTTGTATGAACTAAGAATATTACTTCTAAGAGGCACTCCAGAGAAATTAAAGGAATGTTTTCAGGTATAGCTACCTGCAGGGATAAGAATAAAATATATTTTCTTCTTATTTAGTACTATAACAGAAGTTGTGCCTTTTTTTTCCCTCTTCTTCAGCCTAATGAGGGAGCTTATTTTGCTGTTTCTTTCTAGAAAGTAGCAAAAAAGAACATAGTAACATTTTCCTCAGTTTATTGCAATGTTGCTTGGGTGACTAACCATGCGCCTTCTATTTAGACCTGCATCTCTTCTCTCTATCATGAAAGTCTGGGTTTTGCATGAAGATTGTATGTTACAGAGATGCCTTTTCCTCCATGATGTTATGAGCTTCTACTAAGATGCAAACAGTTAAATTGCCATCTTCTTTTTTCCTGGTCCCTGTACTAATAGAAGAAGCTACCTGTACGCCAAGCGACACTAAATATATCATGGTTTAGGGATTTAATCTGCATTTCTAATAAAACAACAGTAGACAAGCCTAACAAAGTAGAAACTGAGAGGGACAATAGCAAGGTGCAAAAGGAACATCATGCTTTTACCAAATGTCGTAGATCTCAGTTGGTTTGCGTTTGGATTTTGACAAGCTGGAACTCCTCTTAGGTCAGAAAAAAAAGACTAGGTCAGAACTTTTTTCTAACCATCTTGCTTCTGTTGCTAGGATATTCCTTTGCTTCAGATACTCAGATGATAGATGTAATATTACTGTTATATATGTGAAAAGTAATGTAGTGTGGAGGGCAAGAGGACTCTTAAATTACACATAGGAAATGTTTGCTTTTTTTTTTTTTCCTGAAAGAATAAATGTTAAGAAATTGCCCTAAAATTCTGCATTATAAAAGCTATGAAACATGGAGCAGTAAGTTTCCATTTTATGAGCATTTCCACAGGATCCCAGCACACTCAAATTCATTCAAGCTTGTGGGACAAAAGATAAGGTTCACCTCTATTATTTCCTAACTTCCAGGTGCTTGACTTTGCAAATCTAAATTTTTTTTTTTTTTGTATACAATATATTATAATGGAAGTAACTGGATCAGAAAGGAGTTAATAACTACATCATTGCAACTTGTTTGCTCCTGGGCACTCCACATGTAACAGTGGAAGTTGTTTAATTTCATTTTGGTTTCATTACAGCAACAGGGACAGCTCACCCTATTACTGAATAAAGCCCCCTACTAATGAACAATTCAGTCCATCAAATTATCATGCAAGCATTCAAAAATCTTTACATTTGAATGATATAATGTTTCCTTTTTAGTTATCTTCTAATACTTAAAGGATTTCTTTCTAGCTTCTCCTGTTAAGACCTAGAAGCTTTATTTCCTTTCCCCTTCACTTCACATTAAAACTGATTTTCTTGTGTATCGTCAGCAGAGAAAAACTAAGAAAACTCGCAAAATGAAATAAAATCAACAGCAATGACTAGTCTTTTTTCAGCAGTAGACTAGCAAGTGATATAGACACATTTTGGGAAATTAGCTAGTTCTCTGACAGAAAATGCAGTAATATCATGACTTCTGGATGGATGCTGATCCAGCACAAGTGAACCGTTAAGCGAAATAAAGTCTTCACCAGACTCGCATGCTCAGTATGTCAACTTCAGTTTGCTCCCTCAATTATCTGAATGCAAGACAAGCACTCACACTCCAGAGGAAAAACAAAACAAAACAAAACAAAACAAACCACAGCTAGTAGTAAGAGAGAATCTCATTTTGCCATGGATGTGTGAAGAAGGAAGCTTTTTGTCCTCACCAAGTAAGATAGTACCAAGGTCTGGCTACACATTAGCTTCAACAAATTTGAAACTAGTACTCTCTGGAAACACAGCAGGTCACAAGGTGAGTCCTTGCTTTTATGTTATCACCCGTGCGCAACCTAATTCATAACTTCCAAAATAGATCTAATTAAAGACATTATATCTACCCGTAAATCTATCTGTCTTATGCCCTTAGATCATTACAAGTGTAACAAAACTATACTTACAAGGTAAGTTTTCATTGAATTAAGTCTTCGTGATGGCACTTAAGCAGGTTATCATCTGGGTCAAAAATATTTTGGGGAAAAAAAAATAACCTGGAAGAGGTATTCAGAAACATTGTGGTTTTTTTTTTTTTCTTTTTCTTCCCTTCATCCCCTCCAATCCAATCATGTAACAATTCGGTTACTTTTACTCCTCCCTATGTTTGGAGGAAGGATGCAGGATCCACCTGAAGTCTGGATGCCCTCGGAGTAAAGAAGAAGTAACTATAGAAAGTAACTATATGCATTGATCAATGTACGGTCAATGTCCCTTATTCCTCTAAAAGATGGGATACAAGTCATCTATATAAAGAACATGTATAATTAAATCAAAGATCTTCTAATGAATATGTGACTTAATTTAAATTTATTTAATTTAATGAAAACTATATTTTGAAGGCCCTATAACTGAAAATTACAGTTTGGAAGGAAAAAGCAGACAGGTAAAGCCAGCATTGCAGTGCTTTAGCACCCTTTGGAACTCTGGGTATAGAACTGCCTTAAACTTACCTCCTTCAATTCTGCAGCCAAAAATTCTTACAAACTCTCTTAATTTAGGGGAATAAGAATGCTAGATTCTGAGCTTCATCCTAATAATTTGTCACAGGCAGTTATGCTGGTTTTTTTCCTGATTATTTTTAACTTGCTGGTCTTCTGGGTTTTTTTTTTTTTCAGTCTTGTGATCTTTCTTCCACTAATGACTTCAGTTTTTATTTGCGTGAGGAAATAAGGTAGGATTTGATTCATGGATATTAAGGCTTTGACAAGAAAGCCTCTGAAATGAAAAAAAAATTAAATTCTGGTGGTCTAGAAATTCAAGTACTGAAAATGAGAACAGTCTTTGTTTCTGATCAAGTTTCATATTTAAGAAAAGCTCACAGTCTCTGATACGTGTTTAAAACTGACAGAGACGTAAGTTCTATGGGGGTATCTAGGGAAACTTCCCACATTAGAGGAGTGCAATACAGGAATGCATCTACAGGTAAACTGTAATTCAGCGCACATTTCTGTAGAGACAGATAAATATGAGGTACAGTCCACAAGGATTCTTGAGGGAAATCATTGTAGTCATTTAAAAGTAATTAGATGCTGCACTGAGGAAAACTAGAAGCGAGGACTCAAGCCTGAAAAAAGAAAGTAGTTTGTGTGGCTTTTGGAACAAAATGTCAGCTGAATTAAATGAATATTTAACACATTTGTTTCCTTCAGGATGCCCACGGAACTTCAGAACATGAGAAAAAGAAAGAAAAAACTTCAAAAAATTAATGACTCTTGCTTTTTTTGTCTCTTTTGCTTTTTTCATAGAATCATAGAATCGTTAGGGTTGGAAGGGACCTTTAAAGGTCATCTAGTCCCACTGTCCTGCAAGAAGCTGGGACATCTCCAACTAGATCAGGTTGCTCAGAGCTTCATCCAACCTGATCTTGAACGTTTCCAGAGATGGGGCATCCACCACCTCTCTGGGCAACCTGTTCCATTGTTCCACCACCCTCATTGTAAAAATTTTTTTCCTAATATCTAATATAAATCTACCTCCCCCTATTTTGAAACCATTACCCCCTGGTCCTGTCACAACAGGCCCTACAGAAGAGTTTCTCCCTGTTTTACCTGCAGACCCCCTTTAGCTACTGGAAGGCTGCTACAAGGTCTCTCCAGAGCCTTCTCTTCTCCAGGCTGAATAGCCCCAACTCTCAGCCTATCCTCAAAGGAGAGGGGCTCCAGCCCTCTGATCATCTTTGTGGCCTTTCTCTGGACCCTCTCCAACTGGTTCATGTCTTTCTTATGTCGGGGGTTCCAGAACTGGACACAGTGTTCCAGGTGAGGTCTCACCATGTGTAAACGAATAAATGTATTTGCTTTCATCTTAACTTGTCTTAATGGTGATTTCATCATAGATCTGTAGTAGGATTGTTATCTGAAGAATGCAGTAGCTGATAGGATTTGGGGAGAGAAGGAAACTGTGGGATATGGAAGATTATTTTCTTGTCCATGCTGTTTTTTCTATCTGTAGATGCAGGGAGTGGGTTGTTACATAAAAACTGTGTAGTTGTCTTTGAGAAACAGCTAGGCAAATGAAATCAGCAGAAAACTCCTACCACTGTGTTGAAATTTACTGGTTAGACCCTTAACAGATTTTAAGGGTTTAAAGTTTAAAAAAAGTCTGATCTGGATGGGTTGACAAACAGAATCAGCTGCTAATCAATACATGAGCTGCTCCAAATTGCAGAGATTCTTCAAAGCCACCTTTAAGGAATACATGAGGGAAACAAAAATTCTCTTTTTTTTTTTTTTCACTGTCTTGGAAATGACTAAGATTTTTTTTTCCTTCAGATTTCCACACAAAGAAAAAATAAAACTTAATCTGAGAAGAGAAATGTTTGCAAAGCTATAAGCAGGCAAGAGTAATCTTATAACAGAAATTACCACATAACCTTGATTATCTACAATTTGACTAAGTGAAAACTGTGGGGATTAGTAAAAAATTGAGGTTAATAAACTGTCTTCCTCCTCTTCCCCCAGCGTGTTCTCAATTAAGAGTATACATTAGAAGCAACAAATTGTTTAGAAAGTTAAAAGTAGCAATCATAACGTGTTTGTGTAGGACAGATTTTCCATTTTTAATAACACCTTCTTCTGCAAACCCTTAAAATTATTTCCATGGGATTACGATGGATTAAGTGACTCTTCAGGCTAAGACTGGCAGATTTAGGTCCTAAGAGATTTCTTCTGCTATGCTGTGATGCCTGAAGAGAAGGAGTAGGAATTACACTACTAAAATTATTAAAGCTAAACAGGATTTATCATTTAATATATACTTTAAGAAACATTCCAACATCAGGACGGGGACAGACAAGATGACTTAGAACTACATATTTTTTTATGATGTTTATTTCATTTAATACTTTCAACTTGATCCTTGTCAAAGATATCACTGCTTAATTTTATTTTTAAATCCAAGAAAGTATGATTAATTCCATTACTGGAATATTTGAAATTTATCAGCTTATACCTATTTACAGATGGGTTGGGGTTTTTTTGTTTGCTTGTTTTCATTTGGGTTTTTTTGGGGGGAGTTGTTTTTTGGGATGGAAGGAAGATGGGAGAGTATAAAACCATGGCGTCTGTGATGGGAAAAAGTAAAAACTGGAAAATTATACTGTGATTTATTTAGTGAAAAGAAAATATAACTCCTCCTCATACACTGAAAATGAGACATTTAAGATACCCTACAAACATGCATAATCCATAACAACATACTAAACCACATTTAAATGTGCGATGATGTTGAAGGGCATTTCTGGAACCACTGTGAACTTGAGGATGTTACTTACTGAGTTCAGTGGCGTGACTGGTGGAATCTGCCTGTGAGGAGTGAGAAGACTGGCATGTTTAAGGGCAGATGCTGCTTCAATAAATGATAATGAAGAAGCACAAAGATGCCTAACTGGGAAAAGCTAATCTCAAATAACTTTTTTTTTGCTTTTACTTCAATTTCCTTTATTCACCTTGGTCCAGTTCTGTTTTTTTTTTTTAAAAAAAATCACAATAATTATATCTAACTGAAGAAGGCTTGTATAATACAGGTATAAAACATGATATATGAAATTATTTCCTCTTGCACAAGAAGAAAGTGTTCAGAAAAATCTAAGAGTTAGTGCATCATGCAGCTAGTAATATAGGTAAAATATTGCCTATAATCACGAGTGTATGCCACCTGGTGTGTGTTCAGAATCACCGTTACTGCATGCAAATCAGTTGTTATCATATAAACCCACTCTGGAGTACGCAATTTCCACATCTGCATGGACAAACTGGGGTCTCAAACACACAAAGCAATTTTTTTTTTTTCCAAAATGCAAATTGGATTCTAACACCTGCTTGAATCTCTGACCTTCTTTAGAGACCTATTCCTTTCTTTTTTTATAGTGTCTGCATTTATTCATTTTATCCTTACCTCATTATTTTTATTCTTTCTCTAGGTCCCTGTTTCTGGATTTCATTTTTTTCTCTGCTTGTTTCTCTTCCTTGTTTATTTTTGCATCTTCTTTCTAAGAGCTCTGCTATCCCATGTACCATCTACTGACTATGCTTCCTGCTTTCCATTAAGCATTGCTTGAGGCAAGTGAGATATCATGTGGACATCAGAGGTTTCAGAAGTACTAGCTAGATCCCAGGCTATACGAGTTCTTTCCTCAGGCTGCCTTGTTCCCAGGATTTATTTTGCCTCCTCCTGCATCTCCAAGTCGTGTGATTCTCTCATCCTCTCCTGACATCCACTTCATCCCAAAAGCCTGGTCTTCTTCAAAACCTGCCCTTCTCCAGAACCTGCGGAATAGACAATACTGACATTTTTCAGTTCCATTTCCCAGTACAGAGCTGCTCAAATGGAGTAGACACAGAGGCAAGGTCTTGGTTCAAGCTGTTCTACTGAAGGAAATAAGAAGGAAGAATAGGCTGGATCAAAGACCTGGTAGAAAGATTTATGAAAGCCACACAGGGCTGAGAAACTGTGACCACAGTAGCGTCAACCAGTCACCAATCCTTCTACTTATTTAGCTGCATATGCAGAAGGTGTATGCATTTTTTTTTTTTTGGACAGCAAATGCATTCTCCTCCTTCTCTTGGACAAAGTAATCAAAATAGGCAGAGGATTATTGTTACTTTAATCTAGATACATCTTGTTCCTATAGGCATGAACATATTATGTCTATATATATGGTGGCCCTGACTGCACATCTAGAGGTTTGCTGCAGCAGTAAAAGACAGGGGGTTTTTTTGGGTTGTTTTTTTTTTTTAAGGTTAATTAATCAATTTCTGAGGCAGCAATACAAAGAAGAGTTGATAGTTATTCTACTGACATATATGTGAGTACCCCAAAAAAAAGCTGTTATTCTTTCTGCAATCTATTATTATGCTTTTTCTTTTGAAATTAAGTCAAACAAACTACACCTAAAATACTTTAGCATAGGTTAATGAACTACAAACAAGTGTAAAGTGGTCTAAGTTGTACTTTAACATATTACTATTTCTGTAATAAAATTAAAATCCTGGCAAGGATAAGGATGAGTAAAGGCAAAAATTGTCTTTGGAGAAATTAGGCAGAAATTGGGGAGAAAAGTCAGTTTTAAAACCTGTGAGCAAAGTGACTAAGTAGATGTGAATTGCCTGTATCTTATATGTACCTTTTTTCTGCATACCTATGTCTTTGTGTCACTGTGATCATCAATGTTGCTTGGACTGTCCTTCGAAATACGTAGACAGAAAGAGTAATGAAGTGTTAATGAGAGGAATGCTTTGTACCAGTCCTGTGATTGATCATATATATCACAACAAGCTCAAATCATCTGCCAGAAATTAGGTTTCCCAGACTCATTTCTTTCAGGAATAAAGATATGGAATTATTAAAGGGAATTAGTTCTGTTTTTACTTCCAAGACTGATTAATAAGTCATCCAAAATCTCCTAGCCAGTATCAGATGGATTTGCATGGTTATGCCTCATTTCCTCTCATCTTCCTTTCCTTCTCCCACTCAGACATCTTACTGACCACACAGTTCCCTCCAGAACTATTTTGGCAGTGTTCTCATTTTTCTTTTCTTTCTAATTTTAGTTTTAAATACTCTGTCCTCCTGTTAATGTGAAAGTCCAGTGAATCTCTTATTTAAGCGCTTGCTACCACAGACTTGTGTCTGCTGCAGAACTTCAAATGAGCTCCAAGCTTTTTTTGTCCACAGTTGAAAGTCTTATGTCCCGTATGATGGACAAGCTAATTTCTGTTGAGATGCAATATCCCAATACATTAGTCATTGCATCCTCAGCTAGCTTTACATTGCAATGTCCTCAAAGAAATAAGAGGCTTCACAATTATAAATTGCCTCCTTTTAGTTTATTTATTCATTGTATAACAGCAAAGAATATTATAAGAACCTCACAAATGTTGAAGAAGGGACATTGCTTAGAGTAATTCTTGATTTAAGGCTACTTTATAAGTTCCCATTTGAAGTATTGCATTAAGCTAACTGTTCAAAAATCACCCAAAAGAAATGCCACAAGATTTTCTTTCTGCTAGCAATACAGACAAAAAAAAAGTTGTAAAATACAAAGTTAAAAGGACACTGCCAGGTTAAATGCCATATTTTTAAAGTGGATGTCATTTCCTTTGCTACTAATAACATGAGATTTATAAGACTGAGAAAGGGAAAGGTAATTTAATTTTCACCATTTGTGTTGTCCATTGGCAAAGGTCAGTCTCTTCACAGTGCAGTCTCTACCTGCCTCTGATAGTATGTGAATCAGCTCACAATCAAATCCACCAAAAGATATAAAGAAAAATAGCATTGCAAAAAAATCTAATGACACAATTTATAAGTGATAGGAGATATGCAGTTTGGTGAAGCACTGAGCTTTGGAGTGATACTAAGCAAGCATACAGATTACAGGGCAAATATCCACAGGAACCAGCAGAGTTACATATTTAGTAATAACAAAATACAGCAAATTGCTGTACATGGGTCCACTTCTCAAGCATGTCAACCACACCACTCAGCTTGGTGTCATCTGTAAACTTGCTGAGGGTGCGCTCGATCCCACTATCTATGTCATTGATGAAGATATTAAACAGTACTAATCCCAGCAGACCCTTGAAAGACAGCACTTGTCACCGATTTCCACTGGGACATTGAGCCATTGACCATTACCCTTTTGATGCAACCACCCAACCAATTCCTTACCTACCAAATAATCCATCCATCAAATCCATATTGTTCGAATTTAGAGAGAAGGATGTTGTGGGGGACTGTGTCAAAGGCCTTAAAGTAAAAGTGCTACTACTGTAAAAGAACTCTTCCTTTTTCTCACAGCAGCTAGAGGTCTCCAGGCAATTTAGAAATTCTGGGTTAATATTTACTAATTCACTCTAGACTATCTTCTCTGGTTACAACGAATGCACTTGGGGCCAAAAGAAATCTTGTTGCTATCTGTCTACTTATCAGTGTTATAGTATGTAGATTATACTAACTTGATACAAAGAAAATACTTCACTTTGTTGTTCAGTGCTTAAGTAGTAACCTAGAAGAGAGCAAATAAAATCTATTATAGCAACCAGTAAATGTGCATTGTGCTTCAGATCATTGTCCAGAAGTGTCAAGCTACCATAAAATTAAATATTAATTTCCTCACTGAAGAGTTAAGGCAGTCACTGCAAGTAGCAGGAAAGATGACAGCACGACAAGGCGGTTGTGAGAGCTCTTGGCAGCAGGTGCTCTTGGCCACAAAATGGAAAGAATGAATGCAGAGACCAGTGCTGCTGGAGTGCAGGGAGAGTACGTAAGCAAGGCACAGACACATCAAAGTTGTTTACAAATTCGTTGCAAAGCACAGCTGGCTCCAGCCAAAACCAGAGGGGTCAGAACAGAGCAAATCCTACTACAGGAACACAGAAGACAAGCACTGCACTAAGCAAGTGGCAAACCAAGTCTTGTGCCGCATGTTGTTTCTTGACTTTTCTACAGAGAACTAATGCTTCTAGTGTTAAATATGGTTACTATAGGATACTACTGGAGAGCATGAGCATTTCAGTTCAGTTGAACAGAACCTTAGATTAATATACTTAAAATGTGATCAGATTTTTTAGAACTTTATTAGATATTATTAGGCTTCTTACAATAATATGCAGAAAATCAGTGAACTAGAAAAAGTTTTGACAATAGCAGTATGGGTAGAATCAAATCAAGAAACCCAAACAGAGTTTCATGAAGAAACATTGGCATTTCAAAGGAAAAAAAAAATGCTTACGTTGATTTATTCATTTGATAGGATCATTGAGAAATTCTATGACCAGTCCCAAGGATGTGGGACTGGAGAACTTCCGTTAAGTGCTTGAGTGTTGAAGACCACCTTAGCCAATAACTCACTTTAAAACAGAACACTCAAGGAAGGTGCCAAGACTTCAACTTAGACTAATATCCTCAGAGCAATCATTCATGAAAGAGTAAGTTGTGTCCATCCAGACATCGCAGCAAACCTTTGCAAATACAATAAAAAGTAAGCTTCAGTCCAGAAAATCACTCTGATTCTAAACAGGGAGTCCAATTGCTGGTTACAGAGCAACAGCTAAATAAAATCTGACTACAGTGTAAACGATACCTGTAAAAGTTCTTTGTCTCCTAATCTCATAGTATCAAATTACTCTCCCTGAGATTTTGCTTCTAGATAGAGATCTCAACAGGAAATAAATTTCTAAGCAGAAAAATAATATATTGTTGCTTTGTAAAACTTAATACAAAAATTTTTCGACGTGCTAGAAGTTTATAATGCCTGTGTAACTAGAGAAACAATTTCACTACAGGCTAAGTTTTGCATTCAAGAAAAACTAAGTTAAAAAAAGACATGAAGGTAAATTAAGTTCTATGGAAAAATAAACACATTTTAAAAGATTATTTCTTTCTTAATTCAATTAATTCACGTTACTCACAGAAGGCATGTTTCTTTTCACTGTATCCAAGGGGCATCCTAATTTTTAAGTAGAAACAGATGTTTTATTTGAGAAACTGTTTTAGATAGTAAATAGTCTGCAGGTAATTGACAGGCAGGTAGGATCCCTCAGAGACTGAAAACATTCTTCTACATTTGTAATATTAATGACTAGTTTGTCCTTGCAAAGAAGTAAAGACTATGTTTCCTGTTTAAATTAGAAATCTCTTTTTCAATCCATTATGTAAGCATGTTGAGTTTTGAGCACAGACTGGAACTGTCCGGGATAAGAAATGGAACAGATTGGATTTGATTTATTACGTTCTTGTAATAGTCATACTTAGTGGAACAGACAGAACGTATGCAGCTTCAGACTCTGAAACCAATAATGAAAAATTATACTAGAAGTATGAAGAAAATGACATGCAGTTATCATTATACTGCAAGAAACAGTCTCAATATATTAATAATTTTCCATCTGCTTTTCTATATTCTTAGAATTTCCCTCATGAATAAGCTAGAGATTCAGCTCTCCAGTGTTGCTAAGAAAATTTACATGAACAGTGAGTTCTCAAAGGACTTCTCAGATGTTAATAATGAAAACTTGGCAAGCATGCCCACTATCATAGTTTAGTAAAATGAATACAAACAGTTGTTTTTTTTAAAAAAAGGAAGATTGAAATGTCATGTGCATAGTTATGTAATGCACTGCATGAAAGGTGTCAGAGTCACTACTTTTAAAAAATAAGAATTATCTTTGACTGAAAATTGAGATTATTAGCTGAATCATCTTCACTGACCTAATAGACAGTGCATTAAAATCAGGTAGTTTTCACCAACATCAACTCTTTTGATTAAAAAAAAAAAAAAATCATATGTATCGCTAACCTCAACATACATCTGGAAGTCCAAATCTTCCAAGTCTTCTAAAAATGTATTTGTATGTTTCAGATCTGTAATCTGTGTTTACCAGTCAAACGCAACCTTTTTCCAGGATAAACTCTTTATTAGTCAGTTTGGTTCATCAAAAAATAAAATATATTATTTCCAGTGCTTTCTATTACTTTGCTATACAGCACCTGTGAATTCACAAAAAAAAAAAATTCAGACCTAAATTGGAATCCTTTCCTGAAAAGTAAATAATTATCTCTGAGGATGTAGTCTGTAAGAATTCTAATTTCCCTGAAGAAAACAAAAACTGGGGCATTTATGAATCAATAGATGTTTGGTTAAAATGTCTAACTTTTTTTTTTGAAAATCATATTTGTTCTTGATACTGGATTTTCATCAGAATATATTTAGATATCTTTTAGTTTTCTGAGTGACCTAGAATCTCTCTCTTGTCATAATAGGAAAAAAAAACATACATATGGAGAAAAATTCATCCCAGTTTTCTTAATTACCTAAATTTTGATCAATAAAACTTTATTTAGAGGTATCCAATTTTCCTGATAGAATATAAAGTGAATATAGATGACTCTAGATTTAGGAAATAACTTTTAAAGTGAGACAAATAACACTTTGTATCAGTTATATTCATTGTTTGGATACGAATAGAATTAAAAAAAATATTTCTACATCTTTCATACTTGAACTGAGGGTTAATTATATTTAAGCTGTCTAATAATAAAAAAATTAAAGCATATGTTTCAGTTATATATTTGGAAAAAAGGTTGGTAAATGAAAAAAAAAATCAAATTTATCTCTGAGCATAAATACTTTGGACTGTTTATAGTGTGATACATTCCAACTTTGGATGTTATTCCTACAACACAGGGAAAAGATCTTTCTCTATATTGTAGGCATTCATAAGGGCATAGTGTCTTAAAGTGTCATTTCCTGTGACTACACAGAGTTAAATTCAAGAGTGATATAGCACATGACATTATTTACTTAGTAAGCCAAATAAAAACTGCAAGGAAATTATCTTTTCCCTGTGCCCCAAGACATAGCATAACATTAGATAGGATCTCAAGTCACTCTTTAATAACTTATGCTTCATTATTAATAAAAAAAAAATATGCACTAAGAATGTGTTGAGCTCATGCAAAGAAGGTCAGAATTTTTCTTGTGGGACAAGTGGCCTTAGAAGCTAAGTAGCAGAAAAAAAAAAATTAGAAATGTCATTGGATTGGATTTTAGAGATTAAATGTGTATTATTTATAATTAGCATATGTAGGTATAAATATCTGTCAATGTATATACTTGGTAGCTTGACGTCAGCCAACAGCCAAACACCCTCCAAGCCTCTCACTCATTCTCCTCTCCCACGGGATGGAGAGAAAACAGAAGGAAGGCAAGAAACTTTAGGGTTCAAGGCGATGACAATACATAACACCGGTTTCTTTGAACACATTGTCTGAACAAGTCTACTTGAGTATCTAGTCAGTAAATACATTTCCTTTCTTATTTGAAGTTCTAGGCTAGGCTACCCATCCATTTTTAACAGAAATGACAGCAACTAAAAACTGGAAAACCCATGAGTAATATAATACGGTGGTAAATACTAAGCTATTTGACAGTCAGAAAATTCTGTTCTAGGAAGTGTTTATTTTTATTTTATTCAGAAATATTTTTTTTCACATTAAAAGTAATTTTTCAAATATATCCACATTATTTTGTTTCTTTCCAAGTTAATGGTGCTTTAAGAACTTGGTAAACATGAAAAAAAATGTAACAAGTTTGTTCAAAGACAATGATTTAGAAAAGAATCCTGACAGATATTAAGTAGCAAATAGAAAACTCTCTATAATAGAATCTGAGATAATTATTGTACCAGTGATTGAATAACCTATTCATTTACCCTTTTAAAGGATAAAAATAAATAAAAAATCTTACAAGCTGAACATTGTTAGATTTTAAATGTAGCATATTAAGTCAAGATCTCCCCTCTCAGACTCCAAAATGCTCTATGACAAATGCTCCATCCCATTCATATTTAAATTATATGAGTTCATAGTAACCTCAGAAAAATCGGAATTAGGGTGGGTTTTTTTTAATATTTGCGAAATACAGGTTACATCAGGGTCATTAAGTCTACTAAGTCTACAGATCAGCATCAATCCAAATGATAAGCAATCTATATCAAACTTTATAAGTGAAAATACATAATTCTGTTATTGACTTCAGTTTGTCATACATTTTTAAGTCTGCTATTACATAATCATTCCTTTTGCATTAGCACCTGTAGCTAATACACAGTATGCTATACTCCAGTCAAAATGGAAACAAATACAAACAAAATATGACCCTTTCTTCAAAAAGCCAACCAAAAAAAATTTATTGAGCTGTGTAAATAAAAGAGAAAAGGCAAGAGACCTGATCATGCTGGTTGATTAACTTCTGAAGACACTTTCTTATGGGGAACAGCAGAGAAAAGTTATTGCATTCTGTAGAAAAAGCAAAGATACCTCCTGAAAAGCCAAAATTTCTGGTTTTAGGAACCATTTCTTATTGGCAGCAAATCCACTTTGAAGATTTCTTCTTGACTTATAAAAGATTATGTGACAGTGGGAGGATGTTTCTGAAACTAATCTACGTTCAAAACAAGTTGTAATATCTTGTAATTGGGAAGGGCTTAGAGTCTACACTGAGGAATATCTGCTGAGACTCAGCTGGAAAGTGATAATGTGTCAAGCTCCTAAAACTCCACTGTGGCTTATAAAAGGAAAACATGTACATTGATCTGGTTAAAAAAATCCACCACTTACTTAATTTAACCTCTTCTGTTTCTGTATTTTCCTTCATGGGTATTTTATTTCAACTATTCACCAAGGGAAGAATAGTTCTTAATTTTATAGGCAATGAATGTTACATTAACACTTGTGCAAGTGAAGATTTGAAAATTTCTCCAGATCTGCTCAGAAAAGATAAAATAAAAACAAATCTAAATATATTATTTAAGACTGTGTTTCTTTAATTACATAGGCTGGAGAAATACATGCCACTCTTTTGAAGAGTTTGGTTGGGTTTCATTTTGAGTAGGAAATTCACTGACAGGAGCAGTCATTTCACTGAAATGAAAAATTGTGTGGCCTTAGTATTTCCTCATATCCATTTTAATCCATTCTCATTTCTAATGATCTCATCTGAATTTCATCTTTTCTCTGATCATATTTCTCCTATGGGAGAGTTTAAAAACATGTGGGTACCTTCTATTTGGAAGCTAAACTATCTAGTGGGCTTTTTAGGGTTTTGTGAAGAGGTGATGGATAGCATGTCTTAGTATACTTCAAGTAGTTTTATTTTAAGCACTGCATACATACACTGAGGTTAAATATAATTTTATCTTCATCTTAGAAAACTGCACTAAGCATATACTTCCATTTAAAAGTTCTCTTTAATGACAACCCAGCTTTTGGAGCAAAATTACAAACCATGCATTCATTCCTATCAATCTTTGAGCTTTCAAATTATCCATATAAATGTAGTAGCTAACTGTGGAAGATAAGCAAAGATCATTATATTCGGTAAGGGAGTAAACAGTTGAAATTTTGTACAAGTGTTACGATTTAATCCTGGGCAGAGGCTCACAGAGCCACTCACTCACTCCTCCCCAGTGAGAAGGGAAGAGAATGGGAAGGATAAAAGTGCAAAAACTCATGGCTTGAGATAGCAACAGTTTAACAGGGAAAGCAAAAGCTGTGTGCTCAGGCAAAGCAAAATAAGGAATTCATTCACTACTTCCCATTGGCAGGTAGGTGTTCAGCCATTTCCAGGAAAGCAGGGCTCCATCACGTGTAGTGGTCACTTGGGAAGACAAACACTGTAACTCTGAATGTTCCCCCTTCCCTCTGCTTCCTACTCATCCAGCTGTTATTGCTGAGCATGATGTCATATGGTATGGGATATCCCTCTGGTCAGTTGAGGTCCACTGTCCCAGCTGTGTCCCCTCTCAACCTCTTGGCCAACCCCAGGCTACTTGCTGGTGGGGCAGGGTAACAAGCAGAAAGGCCTTGATACTGTGCAAGCACTGCTCAGCTACAGCTAAAACATGGATGTGCTAGCAACACTGTTTTGGTGACAAATCCAAAACATAGCACCCTACAAGCTACTATGAAGAAAATTAACTGTGTCCCAGCAAAAACCAGTGCAACAGGTAATGCCTTTTGTTTTGGTCAGGGGAAAGAGAGATGGTAGATGGAAATCTGCAGTTCTAGTTTGATCCCTCAGTAGCATAGGTATTACTGAAGTCCTTAACCAAGTCAGATAAAGGTAATCAGAAGGATAGCTTCTTGCAGTTCAGATATAAGATGTAATTCTTTGATCTTGGGTTGTAGCGAATTAAAAATTCCAGTGCACACATCCTTCTTCCAGAACAGAAGGGAAAAGCAAATATGCTGCGACAGACTATTAGTCATCTTGCGTAAGGTAACTAGTGACACTGTGGTGATAACCATTATGCACACACTTTTGTAGAAGATAAAATCATAGCAAGTTCTCTTTTCAATAATCAGCTAGTAGAATAGAATTATCTTTTATCTATATTCAGCATCAAGTTTCCTCATATAGTTTTTTCAGACACTCTGGATCCCTAGATGATCAAAACTAATCCTAATTTTTACAGTACAACTTTCATTTTTGATCTTTTACTACCTTCTTTTAAAAAATACATTCCTGTTCAGAATGGGTCTATTTCACTTAAAATATCAAGGCATTTTATTATTTTCATTACAAGGCACCATATCAATTATTTCCATGTGTTTAACGAAGACACACGAAGTAAAAATAATGTTGCATAGAGTTAGTCACTGTATGCTATTGTACATATGCTGAAAAAACACTACTATAAATTTGACATAAATTCCTATGTAAAGAGTAAAATAATTCCAATAAATACTCACAGTTTATTCAATTAAATCTTTAGTAGTTTATTTATACATTTTTTTTATTGAGCCTTATTATTAAAGAATCAAAACCTGGTAGTTGGAATGAATTTAACAGTTTAAATCAATATTTATATTAAATGTGCTAAAAAAATTAATTTGCTTGCTTTTTACACAAATAATTATACTCAGAGCAAACAAGCTAACTATGTTCATTCTCCATACTGTATGGCTCACAGCCAAATACTCTACTAATAAAAGAAAAATATAGGAACTGGTCATTTTTACAAAAAAAAAAAACAGAGTCAGGCCTCTGACTACTTTATTGCTCTTCATTGCCTGAAAAAAATATGAAAAAAAGGAGCAGCAATCCATTTGTTATTTCTCTGGTTCTTGAACTTTTGGCAGAAACTTATTTTGTTTATACAGACTAAGAGAATGAAGAGACCAGATGTATGTGTTCTGTAGTCACTGAATTGATCAATATGATCAATACAACTTAACTGTTTAAACCAGAATTTACTGAAGCTGGAAATGGTCTCTTTGGTTTAGGAATGGGGCCTGTTGCCCACATATGAATGCATGGTAATACCACCATATGGAATATCCCCTTCCACCTTTCTTGCCCTTTTCTCACTCACTGTGAGAAGAAAGCTTAGGAATAGAAATAAATACAGTAGGCGTTATGACAAGGACTATATTTCTCTATGATCCCAAGATCTGAAATCTGTTGGAAGGATCAGGGTAGCTAAAGTTGTGTCAATTGTCTCAGTTTGTCACAGTTTCTGGATATTTTCTGCCCTGTTAAAGGCATAGCTTCATGAGTCATGGAATTACATGAAAATGTCCTTTAATACATTTTTATCATTGCTTATAGTTGTGGAGAAAATTAAGAAAATTTTACAGCTTAAACCAATAAAACTTGAATAGAGAGAAACAAAACACATTAAAATACTCAGGAGCAAAATCAAATCTATTAGAAATTTGATTTTTTTTTTTGAGCTGTTAATTTTTGCAGCAGCTACTGAGTGAAATCCTGTTAAAGCAGCATGAGGGACTTCTTTTTCAAAACATGGAAGCAGTGAGATTATGTCCAAAGCAAAGGAGAGCTAGTAGCTGGCTTTAGATAGATGAGTGAAACTGAAATGTTCTGTGCTAAGAACAGCCAAAAAGGGCAGTAGGAAAACAAAGAATATAGTGAGAAAAAACACTGCTAATACACAGAAAAAGAGTCAAGGGGTAGAGTACTTTTAAGACAGACATTCTGAATTATGAAGAAAATAAACAAACAAACAAACAAATCTGCTATTTACTTCTTCCTGTACTCAAGAAAACAATGAGACAGATACATCCAATAATCAAAAAGAAAAAAAACCAAAACAACAAAACAGTTGATTTCAGTATCAGTTTGTTTTCCTCAAGAAAATTAACTCAAACCTGAAGAGTCACTAAATACTTAGGTCACAGTGAGAAATGAAGCACAGATAATATAACTAAAATTGACATGTCAAAGATTGCAAGACACATTTTCCAGTTTTCCATCATGTTCTGGTTTTATTTAGTGAGGGGGATTATGGTGGCAGCTTCTGGAAGAAGCTTCTGGACATTGTTTCCCCTTCGTCCACTGGACTTGACCAGGTCTAGGGCGGACCAGCTGCTGGCCAGGGCTGAGTCAATGGGTAGCAGAATGTTCCCTGATAACGCCTCTACGATGATGTATTTAAGAAG
The DNA here is from genome assembly GCF_036417535.1 of Chlamydotis macqueenii. Taxonomy (NCBI): domain Eukaryota; kingdom Metazoa; phylum Chordata; class Aves; order Otidiformes; family Otididae; genus Chlamydotis; species Chlamydotis macqueenii. The sequence goes on from NC_141556.1 coordinate 162,223,784, forward strand.
GGAAAAACAAACAAACAAAAAAAAAAGAAGTGAAGATGTGAAGAAGCTGAAGGAGGGGCGGAGAAGCGGAGGTGCAAGCCCTGTGGGCCTTGAGGCCCTCACCCTCTTCCCTCCCACTGGGTGGCCATCTGGGCCCGACTTGACCCAGCCTGGCTGCAAGAAGTGGAGAGGAGATGCAAAGAGAACCTGAGAGGCATCTGCCTGCCGATTGTGAGGATTTTTTTTTGTGAGAGGTGAGAGGAACGGCTGCAGACGCCAAGATCAGTGAAGAAGGAGGTGGAGGAGTAATGCTGCTCCTGGCCAAGATACCCCTGCAGCTCGTGGTGAAGACCATGGTGAAGCCGGCTGTCCCCATGCAGCCCATGGAGGTCCATGGAGGAGCAGAGATCCACCTGCAGCTCATGGAAGATCCCACACCAGGGCAGGCGGATGCCTGAAGGAGGCTGTGGCCCGTGCGGGGCCTGTGCTGGGGCAGCCTTTCTGGAGGGACTGCATCCCGTGGAAAAACAACCCATTTTGGAGCAGTTCATGGAAGACTGTAGCCCGTGGGAAGGACCCCACGCTGGAGCAGAGGAGGAATGTGAGGAGTTCTTCCTCTGAGGAGGAAGGAGCGGCATAAAGCTACAAGTGATGAACTGATGGTAACCCCCATTCCCTCTTCCCCTCCCTGTGCCACTCGGAGGGAGAAGAGGGTAGAGATGATGTTAAGTCCAGGAAGAGGGAGGGGTGGGGGGAAGTTATCTTGTTCTTTTTCTCATTGTCCTGCTTTGGCTTTTTATAATAAACAAATAGTTTTCCATAAGTCAAGTTTGTTTGCCCATAACAGTAGCTTTAAGGATTACTCCCTGTCCTTATCTTAAACCTTGAGACTTTTTTTCTTATATTATCTCTCCTTATTCTCTTGGAGGGTGGGGGGAGTGAGAGAGAGACTGCGTAGTCTGGTCCCAAGCAGGGCCCAACTATGACACATGATAAGAAAAAAAAAATAAAAGATTCACATTACAAGCAAGAATAGATTAACTGGAGTTTTTTTTTTTTTTCATCTTTTAATGTGAGAATAGCCATTCTCAATGCTGAGGACCACATGACCCACTAATTGCTAAATCTGCTAATATACTAAATATGCCATTAGATCACTTCAATGATATTTACAATTTGTAATCTTGCTTTAGTTAATTCCAAGATTATAAAGACTGGATATAATCTAAGTACATGCTAATAAGATATCTTTTGGTGAAAAGAAAAATTCCACAGAAGAAGATGGTGAAAATGGGTTCTTGGTGAAAACTGAACCCTTTGTAGAACCATAGTGAAAAAAAATGGGAAAGAACACAGTCTGAAAAAAACCCGTATGGTTGCCTACATAATACTGTGAGATGTGGGCCACACAAAACCTTAATAAAATATGCTATATGCCCCTTTGTGCTTGTAGGATTGTTATATTGATGTGTTGAAAAACTCTTCTTCAGATAGTATAAAATGCTAATACTTCAGTAGGCATCCTGTACATAACCTCCTGGTTTAGTTGCAAAGTGTCTCACTAGTGTGACTATTGTGAATTAAAAGGGTGAAAAAAGAATGTGCAAAAAACCCTATTAATTTTTATTACTCTATGCTTTTGGGAACAGTGATTAGATTGATGTAATAATTTGTTTAAAAACAGAACACATAGGAGTTAAAGAGGTTGCAATGATAATTTGCTTCCCATTTCCCACATCTATATTACCTTTCATGTGGTAATAAGTATATATTGGAACAAGAAACAAAAAAAGATCGATAAAATAATGCATTTTTTTTTCTTTTCTTAGTTTTAGACACCTTGACCTCACCACCTGGGTCTTCAGATGTTCTACTTTCAATCTCAGGTTCGACTTAGGTTTTTTTCCCCAGTGACCTGTAAAAATTATCAAAATCAAAATATGTGAGAGGAAACACTCCCACTCAGACTGCAAAATTAACTAAAAGTACATGTGTGTTCTCTTTCTTTCTGCTTTCTTTATCTGTTGTAATTTAATAAAATATTAGTGAAATGTAGATAATTTCACAGAAAGGAGTATTCAGGAGCAGTTCATCAAAGTGTTTAATTTTAATTACTATCGAAATTTTCTCACAATATTTACTAATGCTGTTTTCCAAAATGAGAAAAGACTGAGAAATGGGCACAGCTGTGACTAAATGTTTCATCACAATTATTTTGGATCCATTATATTTTTTTATAGATAAGCATAAACATGAAACCAATACAGTAAAAGCAGAAATACGCAGTTTGTTGTTGCAAAACTGATGCACACAGTGACATAATGTTCAATGGCCATATCACTTGCCCTGCTCATGAGTCATCAAAAAAATTATCTATTGCATGCTGAATGCCTCAGCCACACAGTACTCAGACTTACAGGTACTTAATATTTGGTTCTTCTGAATAACACATGGGTCATTGAACCCACGGGGTATGGTAGTCTGCTAGTATCAGAACTTTTTTGAGGGTGTTCTATTTTATTTCAAAATATACATTTATCCACAGACATTTTTAGTGATTATAAGGTAGATGTATTTTGAATAAATCAGATAAAATTGTTGCACTTACTGGCAAGAAGACTCTATACTTGAAGCATTATATTTTTTTTTTTACTTTTACAAGTAAAAAAGATTATTTTTTTTTAACTTGTACTGCAAGTACAAGATTATTGCAAGGAAGTTTTGTGTATCAGAAAATTTCTGCTGGTGTATTTAAGCTGTAATTTTGCATTTCAACTATATAAATATAACTTAAGAATGTAAGTGTATTTTATAACCTTAGCTTTAGAGCTCCCGCAAAGAGGAGATGCTATGGAGAAGTACTGAAAAAAGAGTTACCATGACAGTAAGCAAAACAAAAAGTCTTAACATGCAATTACTATATAATATTTTTTTATGGTGAGTCTAGTAAGAGGGCTGAGATTCAGTTCATAGTACTGCCATCATATAAGATCATTCACTATTATTAGACAAATTTCAAAGTGTATTCAAGTCATTTCACTGTTCCAGTAAAAACATTTGATATAAAAATATTTAATCAAAATTATAATAAGCAGATAATATGTGAATTGGAGTTGTGTTTCATAGCAATCATCTGTTCAATATTCTGTCACTTGATTAAATATCCTTTCTGGTTCCTCCCTACATAGTCCTTCTCTAATTTGAAAGAAAGAATAGAGTGATCGGCTAATGTTTCATGAAGATAGCTAAGAAGGTACAAATTTCAGTGGTGTAAAAGGCATCCCCAATTTTACCACCACCTGGCAGTGCTCAGCATGCCTTTCAAAACCATGGCACAGAGACCAGACTTTTGTTCCACATGGTAACCTCTGAATTCTGATGACAAATTCTGTTATTGCAGCTAAAAAGAAGAAAAGTATTTCTAACAACAGAGCTATAAAGCACACCAAACAGGCTGAATAGATATGCTGGATGTAGAAACACTTATCATCACTTTCCACTGATGGACAAAAGGAAGGCAGTGGGTATAGGTTGTTTTTTTTTAATTTTAGCAAAGCTTTTGATATTGTCTCTTACAATATCCCTATGGATAACTTGTCCATCATACAGATAGACATGCACACAATATGATGGGAGAACAAGGATGCAAGGGAATAGCTTAAAACTGCATCAGAGGAAGTTCAGCTTGGGTGTTCGGAATAAGTTCTTCACTGAGAAGGTGTTCAAGCACCGGAACAAGCTCCCTAGGTCATGGTCTCAAGACTGTCAGTGTTCAAGCAGCATTTGGACAACACTTTTAGATATATGGCTTAATTTTTAGATCGCCCTGTGTGGAATATAGGAGTTGGACTTGATGATCCTCATGGGTCCCTTCCAACTAAGGATATTCTATGATTGTATGACTGGCTGAAAAGCCCTTCCTCTTTCCCCCAACCCCGCACAGAATTAAGTTGGCTCTGCTTCTAATCAGGGAGAAGTATGATAAACTGTAAGCGGTAGCTGATAAACCTGCTTGATCTCAAGACATGGAGTCTGTATGTAATAACAGAAAAAAAAAAATTCTCAATGATAGTACATGGCATAGAATTTGCATTGTACATTGCTTGTGATTAATAACTTTTGTAGCAGAAATCTTGCACAGCTTAAATTTCAAGAGTGCATTCTGGTCATCCATTTGGTAACACTCAGATTTGACAATGCGTTGCAGTGTCCTACTGGAAAAGCACACGTGCACACACAATTTGGATATTTTTACTTGCTTTCTTATGTAGGCACCGTCTTATATCTGAGGAGATAAACAATTCATTAGTAGAGAGCTTGTTCAAAGTATGTGCTTTTAAAGTGCTTCCCCCTATTGTATTTCTTTATAGATTATCAATTTCAGCTTTTTTGACCATCAATAGGGCTCCACAGTAACCTTCCTCGCTCTTGTCTCCTCTCACCAGCAAGTAGCATAGCTGTCAAGAGGTAAAAATGTTAAAATCATTTCTAAAATAAAATTTTAAAAGCATCTTTTTAGAGAGACCTTTTTGTGAAGTATTTTTTTTGGCTCTCCTGTTTCCTTATTGCCTGGAAAAAGCCTAGTTTCTAAAGCTAGTGGTGAGCTGCTCACTACCAGTATTTTTTTAAAGAAAAAGAAAGAAAGAAAAAAGAAAAAACCATGACACTACAGTAGATAGATGATATCAAACCTCTCTGCGATTAACTGGATGTAGAAGAAAATGAAATAGTAACCTAAGGAGACTATTTTTTTTGAAGTGATTTATACAGTATATTAAACAGCGGGGAAATCCTTTCTAGAAAAAACCCTTTGGAGAAAGAACATGTACTCATATTGATGTTTGTTACAGTGTTGTAGCACATAAATATCCAAGCTGGCAAATACTGTACTAAGATAACTATTTCCTTTAATTTGCAATATTTGGTGCTTGTATTTCTTCTTTGTAAAAACCAAAAATATTGCAGGATATCATTCTCTTAGCAAATTAAGACCCATACTTTTAGAATACTCACAGTAATACCTGCTCAGGAGCAATCAATTAGATGCTGTACCTCATAATATCCATACTCTTCTCCCCTGCCATCAGTTTTTGCTGTTTATCAGCGAGTGCTACAGTGGCATCTTCTGGCATACAGAAGAATTAATTGCCTTCTTGCTGTGGAAGAACATTGCTATTAAAAGGATAAGTTAAGAAACAAGCTTGAAGAACTCAGATAAAAAGCACCTGGTGTTCTTCAATTATTCTGTTTAGACCAACTGAAATAGTAATGAATGATGAGAAATTAAAATCTAGTTCTCTGGTAAGTGGTCATTTGGGCACAAGAGTTTACTAAGAGAAGCCCTGCTTCTAGGGCTATTAGTATCCTAAATAATTACTTATAATTGTGTCAGTGGACATAAGATAACAAATGGTAGTTAATTAGCAAAAAAAAGAGGAGCAATAAAAAAAATGAGGAAAAAAAGGCAATAGATAGGATGGACTAGAAGAGGAAAAAAAATCTGATTACTCTCTTTTTGAATCTATCTATCTAAACACTTTTTTTATATATTTTATGTTTTATATTTTGTAGAAATTGCCACAATGTAAAATAAAACAATGTTTATGGATTTGAGGATAATGACAGTTGTTAATGAACTGAATATTATATTTGATATTTTACTAGAAAACTACTATGTGACTTCATAAATCTCATATAAATCCCTTTCATAATATCTTTAATTAAATATTATATTTTTCCTTTTTATGATACATGCTATGACATTATACATCACACGTCTTGCTCAGTGCATTCAAATAAGTGAATCCTGAAAAGCAGAAGCAGCAACTTCCTCAGTCCACCGATGAGAGTCTTAAAGTGAGACCCCTGGCAGCTCACTCCCAGGCCATTGTGGCTCAGTACAAGCCATGAGAAGTTACCATTTATTTCTAGTATCTATTGAATTTTTTCCTTTACTGTGGAAGTTGCTAACAAAGGTATCAGTCACAAGACCATTTTTCACCATGTGAAGCTACTGGGATTTTGGTAGTCGGTGACTCTCTCAAAAGAACTAGTCCTGAATCTATCAAAAATACTTGGCATAGGGAGGGGAACAGCTGAAGTCCTGACTGTACATAAGCAGATCTAGAAATTAGATGTTATCTCTGATTTTTACTTTTAAAAATCTAATCAAATGAAAAGTAAATTAAAATAAGAATTCATGGAGCAATACTGCAGACAGACCTGCAAATAAACTGAACAGTTTTTACCATCTGACAGGCCAAACCTTCCCAATGTTGCCCTTTCTGCAGTGTGAGTACAGCAGTAGACTCAGAGTTGAGCCCTCAGGGCTGTCCAGAGCGCTGGCTCATGACCAGGGCAGAATTAAGCAGCAAGTGGTTGAGCTGAGCTGATTACTTCCTCAATCTGTCCGCTTGGCCCCACTTCCAAAAGTGATTCCCCTTTGATAAAGACAGAGAAGTCCCCTGTGGTACCTGACACACCAGTGCCCAGTGTGCTATTACGCTGGGTTTATGTGCCCAGGTGTTGGTAGTGGGGGGCTGCAGGGGTGGCCTCTGTGAGGAGAGGCCAGACACAGCCAGTTTCAGCTGCCTCCAAAGGCCTCCAACAGCAGGGCATGGCTGAGCCCCATCAGTCAAGATGGTAGTGCCTTAAAGAAAATATGTTTAAGGAAGGGCAAAATGCTGCCTCTCAGTGGGGTGATGGGGGGAAGAAGTGAGAGAAATGACACCAAGGTGAAAGAAGGAGAGCAAGGAGATGCTCTAAGTGTCAGAGCAGAAGCTCCCCTGCAGCCCAAGGAGACCACCACAGTGGAGCTGATAACCACACTGCAACCCATGGAGGATCCCATGCACAGGTGGATGTGTCCTGAAGGAAGCTGAAGCCTCTGGAGAGGAGCCCGTAATGGAGCAGTCTTATCCTGAAGGACTGCAGCCCATGGAGAGGACCTACACTGGAGCAGGAAAGAAAATGTGAGGAGGAAGGAGCAGCAGAAAGGAGCTGTTATGAATTGATTGCAGCGCCTATTCCCTGTCCTCCCTGCACCACTCGGTGGCAGGAGGAGGTAGAGGAGCTGGGAATGAAGCAGTGAAGTTGAGTGAAAAAGACAGGAATTGGGGCAAGGTGTTTTTAGTTTTGTGTTTGTTTCTTACCATCCTACTCTATTTTAGTTGGTAAGACATTAAATTAATTTTCCCCAAGTTGAGTCTTTTTTTTTACTCACAGTGGTAATTGGTAAGTGACCTCCCTGTCTTTATCTCGACACATGTAATTTTTCATCTTATAATTTCTTATCATTTGTTGAGGAGGGGGAGTGATAGAGCAGCTGGGTGTGTATCTGGCAACCAGTCAAATCAACCCACCACATCTATATTAACATATAGCAGAAGCACATTCAGTTTGTCTTAAACTGTTGGTCTCTAAACAGTTATGATGGAGGTCCAGCATCATGTATGGTTCAACTATACTGGCTAGAGGAGGAAGAGCTCCAGAGGATGGGCAAGGTGGGCAGCAGAGGCCACCTTCTCAGCTGAATCAATTTGCAAACAACAGTTGGTGCTCTTAGTTTGCCTGTATTTAGAATGTGTCTAAGTGTCTTATGTGTCTAAATCTTGGAAATACCAGAGACAAGCACATCATAAACTGGAAACTTATTCAAGTTCATTATTATCTTCATTTAAATATATGAGCACAAGTTTAATTATTGAATATAAAATCCCTGATTAACACTTTTAACTAGCCAACATTTAACAAACAATAAATGTTTTAATAAATCTCAAGTACTTCTGCAAGTCACAATGTATGATAAATATTTTTTGTCTACCTTTTGCTGAATAATTCAATTAGAGAATCTTCACCATAATTAACAGTTCCTTCTTTTTTTTTTTGCTAATGACTGAATTTGTCTATGTAAGGCATCAACACAGTTATGTACCAAGTGATTATTTTGCAGCTATTTAGCTTATACATAGCTTCTTCCTTTAAGAACCACTGTCATATTCTGATTTTTCTTCCTGGAACTTCAGAAATAGTATTTTTTAACAGCCAGTTGTTTCCACTCTGTGTAACAACTGACATATTTTCCAAATGTCACTGCTGCAATCCATAAGACACTCTTAAGGGTTTTATACTTTCTGTGTCACTGTTATCTGTGTAAGTGTCCCAAACTGTGTTTCACACATTCTAAACCTGGTCACAGGATCCACCCTTTGGCCTTGGAGCTGGAGTCTTACACACATCAGCATTTCTGTCTAAGCCTATAAACATTGAAAAAAGAAGAAAAATTGTGGAATAGACATAATAAATATAGTGAACAAGTTCATTTATGCCTGTTTTTCATACTTCTCTATTCAGACTTGTTGTCATTTAGACATCTCAGTCAGACTTTTTAATAAAAAAAATTCCTGTCTTCAGGGCTAGTTTCTTATCCTTAGGCATTTTATTTCAGTCTCTCACTTTTTGTCAAGACTACATTTTTCCTTCTCCAGGTTGAGTATCACAGATGTTTTGTCTCTGAATTAGAATGTCATTGATTGATTCATATCCATAAGGCTTAGGGCATTACTGATAATAAAATAAAAACAAGGGATCCATGCCCTTCCCAGAAACCTGGCACACCTTTCCATATGATCTGTCCATTCTCATAACAAGAATAAATCATATGTCTGAATGAGAAATGCACCAGCTATTCAGGGGGTCCTTAATTTAACCTTGTGCTATAAAAGCAGTTACCTGGGGATGACTGCATGCAACATATACTTGAGAAAGGAAGCCAAATGGGAGAAAAGATCCATGTTTCAGAGATCTAATGGATTTGACATAAAAAAAATACTAGTGCCTATATGGTGCCACAAAGGATGCCTTTAATGAAGTCTGTGTCTATTGAGCTGTGGCATAACCCTCTGTTTCTGCAACTGAGTAAATCACAGTGAAGCAAGGGACTTTCCGTTCCTTAAGCACGTCTACTGGCCCTGAGCAGAATCTGCTTAATGGGGCTCCAAGTAAGAAAAATGACTCATGTTTAGCATGTCTAATCTCACTGCTACTGGCCAACATCTGACAGAGTTGTTCTAGTTAGCCAGCCTTTGAAAACACAAAGAGTGGAATTTATCTCCAGATTCACTTATATAAATGTAGGTATCTACAATACAAGGTTTAATGCGAGCTAGCTCCTGCTATGGTCACTGGAAACACAGTTCCTACAGTCAAAAGAAACTAGTGAGCACGTACTGAAACAGACTCCTGAAATTATTTGCTAAAATGACAGCATGCCTAGGTAACTGAGTGCCACCTCTACAATTAGACATCTGATCTAGAGGCAAATACTTCCAAGAGTATCAGAGCACAAAGAAGTCTGTTTCCCTTTCCATACATTCCTTCCTAGAAAGTAAAAAACAGTACTCCTGCCTGTTAGCAGACTAATTCTAGAAAAGAGGGATCACATTTGTAGGCCAGACTGGAATTATACAGATGTCTAACCAGTTCCCTTCAGAAGAAGAGAAGAAAAACGAAACTCAGTTACTTCCTTGTGGAGACATTGCTTCAGAGAACACCAATCATAACTGAGTATTTTAGAATAGATTCACCCTTCTTCAGGAAAATTTTGCTGATTTTTTTTTTTTAATGTTCACACATGTTTTGCAAATTTTAAGAACTAGGTCTTGCATAGTCATATATCCCATATAGATTATTTCCAGGAAAAAAAAAAAAAAACAAACAGTGCTATGTTTCGGTAACAAACAGAAATGAATTGATTCCCTTTTATTTAAAAATTTAAAAAAGGGTCTGAACATGAATTACTGAGAAGCAGATTATTCAAAGTATTGGAGCTATAATCATTAATAGTGGAAGACACAAATATGAAATTAATCTAATGTAAGTATCTGCACAGGTTGCAAAGGGAACTCCAGGAGATAACACACTTTGATTTTTTTGAACAAATATAATAAAGACTGGGGACACATGACAGGCAGAGGAGCTACCTTTGATTATATACTACCTTTGAGTATACAGAAGTGTGACATTTGTCATGGTTACAATCTGTTTAAAAAATAGATTGAAAGATAGAGGTCTGATGTGATTCACAACTTTGAAAAAGGAGTAAATTCTTTCATAAGTGGATTTTAAAAGTGTTTTACAATTCCTTTTCAGTTCAGTGAAATAGTCCCTTATTCATATAATGGTCATGAATGTTTTGGTTTGTTGTAGTTTTAACATTCATTTTCCTGTGTTCCAAATCTAAAAATAGAAACGTATAAAACAGATACCAAGACAGGCTGATAACCAAATACATTGTGGGATTCACAGGCCATTTCCACATCCTCTTGCACCAGTAACCATTTTCTCCATCATAGGTCATGGAAAAGAAGGAATAATTTCTTCTAGCAAACAAGGCTTTTCAGACGTGAATTCCATTTTACAGGGCTTATTGTCCACATTTGCAAGTAGCCTCTCTATTTTATGTTCTAACAGATTGTTAGTGATCTTGACAATAAAAACTGTAAAGTACATTGGAAATATTTAACCTTTACTTAGAAATAAGCAAAATTAATTAAAATCCAGAGCAAAAGGAAAATAATCTAACTTATGAAAGGACCTGGCTAACTAACTTTAGATATCTGGAGTTGAGCTACTGAAGTACTTGAGTCCTTTTACAATCAGTTGAGAGAAATAATGATTGTAGGGCACAATTCTTCTCATCCTAACAGAGGTGCTTAATAGAGGCCTAATTAATTGTGGCCTCACATGTTTATTCATTTCCAGTGACATATGTTTATTTGTTTTCAGTGACTATAAATGGAGCCTAAATTTCTTAGTTCAAGCACAGATATTTACATTATAAGTAGTTAACATGAAAAAAAATCCTGTCCCTGTATCTATTGTTACTGAAGTAAGATTAAGTTCTGAGGAAAAGAAAGAAATGAACAGAGTTTATAGCTATCTTCCAACATTCATGTTTAGATTTGGGGTGGTGAAAAGGTAAGGTTTTTACTGTAACATTAAAGTAGCTAACCTGATCGTTTTAGGGAATTGTTACTAGAATATGTTAATCCTTTCAAACTGCATAAAGGTTAACTTTTTATTTTCTTTCCCACAAGTTAATCAGAAGAGTCAATTTCTACCAAAAAAAAAATTATCTTGTATTTCATTTGAGGCTTTATGTGAGTAGAGTAGAAATATACTGGAAGAGTAAAAGAATCATCAAAAGTGGATAATAAAAGCTACCACAGATAGTAAAAGAAATGTGACATCAACTGTGAGTTGCTGCTCTTTTATCCCCCCCGCCAATAAAATTATATTTAAATATAGAATATAAATACAGAGCTAGCCAAATTCCCAAAGCAAATATTTAGATCTTTGCTAATTTTGTCTCCAATCACAGCCTCTCCAAAACACAAACAAGAGTTTAAACATCAATTCAGTTGTGACACACTTAAAAAGTAAAGTTAAAAATTGTGAGTTAAAGAAAGGTCTCTTAGAGATAATAAAATCACACATTAGGCCAACTGGAGATGAAAGTGAGTCTTCAGAAAGTTTATTTTTCAAAAATATCTTGACTTTTGGATGCTTATTTGAAGTAAAAACTCATAGCTTTTTGAGAATTAGATATTATCACTTAAAGAAAGGAATTGATTTAAACACAATTGCTTGAAAGGAACGTATTTTTTGGGGGGGGAAACTCAGGCTCATTTTTGTTTTATGTAAAAGAAAACAATATAAATTCTCATCCACTTTATTAATGGAATAATTTCATAGAATAGTAAAGGTGTTTCAAACGCAGTGATCATAAGAGCTATAAAAAAACATATTCTTTTCTGGTCCTCAATGCATTATAATTAAGCACATTTCAAACAGCACATTAAAATAATAAAAAATATTGGTTGAATTACAATCAATGAGTAATAAAAATTTTTAGAAATATAATTATAATATTAGACAACGGTTCAATAATACATGCAGCAAAATCTTGACTTTTCTGGTAACTTCAGAATTAGTGGTATTATTATAAGGTAATTTATTTTAAAATAGAATAAGAATTTTGTAACTCCTACAAAAGTTATTATGCAGTCTCTCTGGAAAGCGCAAGCTCCTATGAAGTCAGTGAAATGATGCCTACTGACCTCAGAAAGAAATTGATCAGAACTTATTTAAAATGTAACATATATTATCCTTATTATTTTCGATTTAGCAAGATTTTTCTTTGTAAACAAGCAGTGTATTTTGACTTGGTTTTGCATATCTCAGATACATATGCAAAAAATAAATAGTATACAACTTAATCTAGAGTAGATAAGGAGATTTAATGTTTTTAATGAAAAAAAACTCATAAAGGTGCACTTCTTTTTTTAAGAGTTGGACATAATATTTTATTTTCCTTTGATGAAATTTTCAAAGTTCTTATCTGTTAATTGAATGAAATATAAACCTTTTAAAAGTCATTTTAGGAAAGCAAAGACCTAAATTCATGTCAGGCACTAGTGAAGTAGTTATTCTGTTTTATTCCTCATATGCTAGCTGAGTGGCTTTAACCACGGCTCTAGAGACTTAGCCTAATTATTATCTCCCTCTAGTTTTTCCTGCTCTATCTAAATAACTAAAGAGTCTTTGCACCAAAGAGAAACAGACTTATAACAGGTAAAGATAGAAGACGATGTACTTGTGCATAATCTGCTGCTTTTTGAAGGAATAAACTTAAACAATTTTCCACTGACTCATTTGAGGGAATCGGATTAGTAAATCACACAACTTTGATGATATCACATAACACATCGATAATGTTTTAATAGGCTAATATTAATTGGGAGGCTAGTGCTATCTTACCCTTACTTCTCACAGGGAGACTGTAATAATCTGAGCTCCTCTGTCTCTCTTTCCCTTGTTGTTTGAGGAACTGAAAATCTTCTGAAGAGAAAGACTTATTGTAATCAGTACATGCCTGTGATAAATTTACATTTCAATAAATCAGTATTTTCTTTCAGCAAGAAAATACATATTGTCAACACATATGAAGCTCAAAGATTTTTCTGTATGCGAGATCAAGTGTTGGCACAGAAATACGTAATGATATAAATTGCTGAAGAATAAACAGAGCCACAGTGATATACAAGTTCCATTGATTTCCACAAAAATAAAAATTCATTTGCAGACTCTTATGCATAGACCTTTACCAGCCTATGAATTTTGCACTGGTAAAGTTGTTGGATGCATAATGACACACAGCAGTGAAAGAGAACATAAAGCAATTCCATTTGAAATACCATGTAAAAACTGAGAAAAATTACAAGACAACTTCCTTGTATCTTATTTTGCAAAAAGGTGTGAACTGCATATTCATATTATGCATTGGAAAAAAAAAAGTTAATGACATTTCAGTTTTCAGTTGTTTCCTATTTAATGAGTATCAACTCTCTCTCTCTTGAACACAATCTTTTGTCAGAAGTCAACATTCGTACTTCTTGAGTGATGAATTTAACCCGAGTAACAGATTAAAGCTGTACTGTCAGGTTGGATTATTAATTCAAAAACAAATAAGGGGAAGGGTTACATAAAATTTGCTGAGGGGAATTCACACAAAAGCAGAAATAACATCAGCTAATACAATTTTTTTTTACTTTTCAACAGTGCATTGCCTGGTATTAATGTGATACACTCAACAGGAAGATTGTTATGACAAAGCCTACCACAAACGAAACCAAAGAAGCACAATTACTCTTCAAAGGTTTTAAGTTATCAAAAACCATTGCATAAGTATACTTACTGGTCTAAAACACAGCACATCAGAGCAGTGTAATCATTACAAAGTACCTGCATTAATAACATGAGGTTATGTTTTGATGGGAATTACCTTATAATAATACCACTAATTCTGAAATTACCTGAAAATTGGAGCCTTTTACTGCATGTATTAGGAATTGAACCAATGTATAAATACTCACACTCACAGCTACCAGTAAAGAAACAAATTTTCCAGCAATGTATCAATGTATATTGCTTTCTTATTTATTCTTTTATATTTCCTGAGGAAAAAAGAATAAGATAATAGATGTTATAGCAATTTATCTGCATAGAAAATGGTCTAAATGCTTTATTATTTCCACAGCAGTAGAAGGAACATAACCAGTGCCACTGTTACCAGTGTGTTAGCATACATCACTTGCCTATTGAATAAATTCTGACTTAGTACATCTGTTTTTACCAATTTTCCATAAAACCTCCTGCCTACCTACTGTGGTTTAGCCCTAGTCACCACACAGATCCTTGCTCACCCTCCCCCTCCCCAGCGGGATGGGGGAGAGAATTGAGAAGAGAGGAAATCTCAGATTGAGATGAAGACAGTTTACTAGAGTAGCAAAAGAAAATTACAATAATTACAGAATAGAAGAATAGAAGAATACTAACATATGGAAAATTAACTATGCACACTTTCTCACCATCTGATGTCCCAGTGACCAATACAGCCTGTCCTGAGAGGCGATCACGGAAAAAAAACTGAGCAGCAAGCAAGGGAGGGTGGGAGAGAGAGAGAGAGAGAGACATGGGCCACCCCTGGGCAACTCTGACTTACGTATAAGCCTGATGTTTATGGCATGGAATACTCTCTTTGGCCAGTTTGAGTCAATTACTCTGGCTATACCCCTCCCAGTTTTCTGCACCTGGATATTAGCAAGACCTGGAAAGCCGGACAGTGTCATAGAATCATAGAATCATAGAATGGTTAGGGTTGGAAGGGACCTTCAAAGGTCATCTAGTCCAACCCCCCCTGCAAGGAGCAGGGACATCCCTGACTAGATCAGGTTGCTCAGAGCCTCATCCAGCCTGGCCTTGAATGTTTCCAGGGATGGGACCTCCACCACCTTTCTGGGCAACCTGTTCCAGTGTTCTATAACTCGCATCGTAAAAAATTTTTTCCTAATTTCTAATCTAAATCTACCCCCCTCTATTTTAAAACCATTACCCCTCGTCCTATCGCAACAGGCCCTACTAAACAGCCTTTCCCCATCTTTCTTGTAGGCCCCCTTGAGGTACTGGAAGACCACTATCAGGTCTCCCCAGAGCCTCCTCTTCTCCAGGCTGAACAGCCCCAACTCTCTCAGACTGTCCTCATAAGAGAGGTGCTCCAGCCCTTTTATCATCTTCATGGCCCTCCTCTGGACCTTCTCCAACTGGTCCATGTCCTTCTTCTGTTGGGGGCTCCAGAACTGGACACAGTACTCCAGGTGGGGTCTCACCAGGGCAGAGTAGAGGGGGAGAATCACCTCCCTCGACCTGCTGGCCACGCTCCTCTTGATGCAGCCCAGGATGTGGTTGGCCTTCTGGGCCGCAAGGGCGCATTGCCTGCTCATGTTAAGCTTCTCATGCACCAGCACTCCCAAGTCCTTCTCCTCAGGGCTGCTCTCGATCCATTCCCCGCCCAGCCTGTATTTGCGCCTGGGATTGCCACGACCCAGGTGCAGGACCTTGCACTTGGCCTGGTTGAACTTCATGAGGTTGGCATGGGCCCACCTCTCCAGCCTGTCAAGGTCCCTCTGGATGGCATCCCTCCCTTCCAGCGTGTCGACGGCACCACACAACTTGGTGTCGTTGGCGAACTTGCTGAGGGTGCACTCTATCCCACTGTCTGTGTTGCCAACAAAGATGTTGAACAGGGCCAGGCCCAGCATGGACCCCTGAGGGACGCCACTCGTGACCGGTCTCCACATGGAAACTGAGCCATTGACCACCACTCTCTGAGTGCGGCCATCCAGCCAACTCCTTATCCACCGAGTGGTCTGTCCATCAAACCCATCTCTCTCTAGTTTAGAGAGAAGGATGTCATGCGGGACAGTGTCAAAAGCTTTGCACAAGTCCAGGTAGATGATGTCAGTTGTTCGTCCCTTGTCCACCGATGCTGTCACCCCGTCATAGAAGGCCACCAAATTGGTCAGGCACGATCTGCCCTTGTTCTCTTTAGCAACAACTCATTACATCAGTATGTTTGTCAACATTCTTCACACAGGAAATCCAAAACACATCAGCTACTGAGAGGAAAATTGACTCCATCCCTGCTGAAACTAGGACACTAGCACTTTATGCCTCCTGAATTGAGGACAAGAGGATATGCTCCAGTATGTCCTTTTCAGATCTGGATTCTGCTATGAAGGTTACAGCTCCTCTGGAGCTCCTTTTTGGAACAATCACAGAAATACAAAATATGGCATTGCGTCCTTAAGGTATGATGCAGCTTGTATATTACTTGAACTACCTTTAAATTAATTTGCTATACATAAATAAGAGAGGAATAAAATTGACATCCTTGAGGAGGTGATAGTCACTTTATGTGGTACTGGAGTAACAAATGGATAATTTATCAGAATACTGGGGCTCCAATTAACAGGACAGGAAGAAAAAGCTTACTCCTCTCCCTGGATTCAATCACTTCCTTCTAACTTCTCCTTCTTACCAGCAGGGACATCCTACAAGCTGTTACCTTCAATAGAGGGGAAAAAAACTCAAACTATTTGAATTAGCCTTCCAGATATGTAGACACTTTTGAGGTGTTTGAACCAACAAGTTACATACTGAATGAAGAATTAGCATGTCATTTGCTTTTTTCACCTAATTTTAGGCCAAAAAGCACAGAAGCAGTTACAGAGGACCAGAAAGCCAATTACAGATACAATCCTTGCTCAAACAGACCTGATAGTGAATAATACATCAAGTCTCCCACTGTGGACTACAAATTAATTCTGAATGGTACTCCTGTGAATGTAGTGGGTAAAAAACATCTTCTGTGTGACAGCATGTTTTTGCCTGGAATTACTGCAGAAGTCACATTGGGTGCTACAGTGGGGCAATACAGTCTCTTCTTGAATTTCAAAATGGGGTGGATGGTCCTGTAAGATTTCCTGCTTCTCCTCCACCATCATCTTGTAAACATCCTCTTTCAAAGACAAACCACCAGCTATACATAGAATTGTGAGACAGGGAATATGCACAGTCTATTTCTGGAGAATTTTGTAAGGTTAAAAAAAAAGTCTGCATTTTATTCCATTAAAATATGTTAAGCACCATCATTAAATGTCAGTACTTCTAGCTAAACAAGAAATGGTTAATCATATCCATTCCACAAAATACAACATAAAATCTAAGTATAAAAGCAAGTGTTAAAAATTAGTGCAAAACTTAGACCCAGTTTGGGGCATTTTTAGTAGAATTGAGACTTTCTGAACTGAGTGAACTTATAAACAGCGAAGTCATGTGGTCCTTCCAAAGACATCTGAATAAGAACATTTCACATTAATAATGGGCAATTAGGAAGAATACTATTGTGTGTAAACAAAATAAAACCTGAAATCCTACTCAGACATAAGGAACCTCTTCCTTTACTGAGGTAATACAGAATGCAGATGAGAGTTTAAAACAATACAACAAATGAGAAACGTAATAAAGGAGATTTTAGTGTTTTCACTATCTGGCATGTTCCACCATTCTTCTTAAATCTTTGAATCCCGAGACACTCAAAGATAGCAGAAATCTAACGAGAAGCCCTTCACATCACTCCCAAGATGCTTTGGACCCCAACACTTCACTTTTGGACCTGAGGATGGTGAATGGTGTAGAAAGAGCAGAAGAGGTTGCCCAGAGTACATAGGAACAGATTAACTGTGTTACCTCATATCATGTTGACAATTTGCAAGACTGAAAGTATAATTTTCAGAGTTGTCTACTTGTTAGTCTTTGTATTCTTTGCTTAATTAGAAAATAAATGTTTAAGGAAGGGGCTGTGAACTGTGCAAGAGACTCTATTCTATTACTTCAAAATTATTTGCTTTCCAAGACAAAGATAGTGGCCTTCCACTACACTGAGATAATGTATTCAAAGACACTGGTCAATAACAAGCCTATTGTTACGTATCTGTGGTAGAAGCATTGAAATATTTTGAAGTAAATCAATAGATCCAGACTGGACTTTTCAAACATAATCCCCTAAAAAATACTTTGGGGAATATCTGGTCATTAGAGGAATTATTGTTCATTAGAATATTTAATCTATTTTATTTGTATACATGTATTTTTAAGTTTGCTTCCTAATGAGTTAAAATAGACATTAAGACTGTTTTAAGATTGAGTGGTGTAATTTTTTAAGATGCTTAGAAGTAATCCAGGAGCTCTTCATTTAGCATTTGGCAGTCTGTGTGGTTGTATATCACTTCCACTTCAGACCGTGAATCCTCATTCTTCATATTCAACTCCTTCAGTGAATCTATCTCAATCTAGTCTTGTGATGATTCATTTAAGTCCTATGTGCCTAATGGCAGATGGATTTTTGTAATAAATACAGTTCCAGATAAATGCAGTAAGTTTGTCACATTCGCCTTTGCTGCCTAAAACTGTCTTTTCCTCTGCCTGTGTCCTGGTCAAGTACTTCGAACGAACATTACCTCAATGAAATAATACATAATACCATAGCTAAAGGTTTACTCAGACTAGTTCTTTTGTTCAGTGAACAGTAACTGTTCAATTCCAGCACATCTAGTTGGGGGGAGACTGGTTGCTGAACAAACTGAGAGAAGCAGCTGTACAAACAAGCGATATCATAACCACTATTGCCATTGCGCTTTGTTCCAATTCCACCTGTTCACATGAATTGATACTATTTTTCTCTTATTCTAATTTAGGAAAAGACTGTGCCCTGCCCTAGGTAGTCCTGTCAGTGGTGAAAAGCAAGATGGAAAAGCCTCTACAGAACTTGCACATTCATAGGTATAGCAGTTAGTGACATTTGCTCTCCTTGAATTAGGGACGCTAAAAGAAGTTTCACACACGTGCCAGCTTTAAATAGCTTTGGTCACAGAAGATGCCATCAGAAACAGATTTAAAAAAAAAAAAAAGAAAGAAAAAAAACAGTTATACTGAAGTGGGTGAAGGAGTGGAAAGAGTAGAAAGGATGTTTGATTCTTGAGAATGCAGTATAACACCATATAAGAGGCATAGACTGGTTTAATTGCATCATAGTATTCTATTTTTGTACGGCGTTCACAACATAAAGCCTTTTCCAAGTTATTTTCCAGCTATCACATAATCTGAACAAGAAATTAATAATCTACAGATTAAGTAGTTCTAGAAATAAAACATTTTGAGACTTTTTTCCTCAGACAGGATGAATAGTAGGTGATATAAAAATTTAGAAAGTGAGAGACAAGGTTTGCTGGTATACATCTTAAGCACAAAGACATCTTTGATGTTTCTACACATATGAGCCCTGAACTAGGAGATCTCTGGCTGTAGTAAAGAAACACTTGTGTTGCATGTTAAAATGAGAAAAGAAAGACAAAGCAGTGGTAGAGCACTATTCTGAAAATTAGTTGTCTGGCTAAAAGTCTCATGAGAATTTTGATAGATGGTATTGAGCACCTCAGAGGAGTGATATCAGGATTAGCCCTTCCTCTCAGAGCTGTTTGAAAACAGATTCAAATCAATATATAGATGATAAGTATTTGTTGTTATTACCTCCATTCTGCAGGGGTTTTTGAGGAGGTAGTTCATTGTGATGCATGAAATAGTCCTGTGGGAACTCCTGGGTTAGAGTAGAATAAAACCAGCAAATGAAGTGTCAAGACTTTATACTACTGTTTATTTTATACATTTAAAGTACACTCTCCTTTCTAGTACTATTCCTTCAAATAACTGCACCAATTTGCTATATTTTAAGAGTACTTATGCAGAGTGAAGTAGTCAGCACAATTGTAGGGCTTCGAAAGATTGAATGTAATGTAAAGATTAAATGTTTGATATGAAAACAATAATTTTTAAAACTACAACATATTTTAAACACCAGTGTAATGCTAGGGCTATCACTTCTGAGTCATAAACACCAAGTCTCTCCACTGATGCCTTCCAAAGTCTAAAGCCTGTCACCACGCACTTGTCAGTCTCCAACACTAAGTGAATACAATTCTTATGTCTGTGACACTGAGTGTAGAAATAAGTAGTCTTCGACTTCAGAGGCTATGCTTTCACACAAAATTGCTAGAGATTTATCTTGGCAGAAAAAATATCTTCTCACTTCCCCTCTGGTCCTTCCAGGTCTGAGAATTATATACGTATTCTGAAAGCAATGACATGACCTCAGAAAAGGTGGATATGTCTTCACACTTCTTATTTTTATACAAAGCAATGTACTTAAAAGGGCTACTTCTGTATCATACTTTATCATCTTGTATAAGATTATGAATTTGTTGCAGACAAGATCATCTCCTTCGTGAAAATGTCTGGAACAGCCAACAAAAAGGAGTCCAGGGTTTGGCTAGGACCTCCAGACTCTGTTGTAATACAAAACAGTTAGTAATTCCCCTTTCTTTCCTGGCTGATCAGGAGAGAACACCAAGTTGCCCAGAAGAAAAAGGCTGTAAAAGTTTATTTGGTGACAAGAAAAAAATACTGTCTGTATGTCACCATGTACCAAAAGAGTACAAGGTAAAGTGAATCACTCGTGTAAAATGGATACAGTTAAAATGTATATGTTACTAAACTCCAGAAATAATCTTTTTTTTTCCGCACATTTTAATGTGACATATTAAAAATACTTAGGAATTAACTTATCTGTTGTATAAGTAAAAATTATTTTTTGAGCTTCAAAAGTCATAAATGCATTATAAAGTCCTATAATAATGCTTATCTATGACAAGAAAGTAAGTATCTTGTTTCTGGATTTTATTAAAACTTCTTGAAAGTTTTTTAGTTAACTTTTTTTTTTACTTTATTTTTTTTCTTTGTAGACAAAATGACAGTAACAAAAGTATGCATTTAAAACTGTAACACTGAAAGGTGGCTTCATATTCACACATTCAAACTAATTTGGTGCTTCAGCTCAATCCTGGTGTCATTCACGGTTTTTACATGTCACACATTTATCAATATAGACGGAGAACTCAGTCTCTGTACTACACTGAAAGAGGAGTATGACTCACATTTATGTTTTATTTTCCCCATCTCATTTCTATCTTCTGTCTTTATGGTTTTCTTACTGGTTTTTTTCACAAATTGAAAGTAAATAATAATTAAATATTGTGCCACTGATATTTCTCACCTGTGTAATTTTTCTTTAGCTACGATTCCTAATTCGCTATATGGGCATTGGTCAATTCAGTCCGTTGTGTTTCTAACAGCTGCAGTTCTACTGCAGCTGAGGTCTGTTTTTCAGTTTAAAAATGTGGTCATGTTATGCTGATAAGCTAGTGTTTTATAATGCATAGAAGTTGCATTGGAAGTAACAGTGGAAAATCTGAGCAATTATCTGTTTTATACCAGAAGAAACAAAGCAACACTGTATAGATGTATAGCAGTTCTTGAGCTTGACTTGTAAGACTACAAATGTTTGCAGAAGTTTATGAAGAGTTGGATTTGAACACATCTAACTTTTTTATGTGGTTCACACTGCAAGTGCAGGGTTTTGTTTTTTTTTCTTTATTGTATCAGTTTACCTAGGACTACAAATATAAGTTTTTATATAAAAAATCAAGTTTGGTCTACCATGGCATATACGATAAAATACAAACCATCTCTAAGTACAGAAGAGTACTCAGACATTTCTGGCTATTTGCATGCAACTAAAAAAAAAAAAATTGGGATGCACAAAAAAAAGCACTAGAACTAGCAAGATAACATTGAGGATCAAACATGCTAGGTTTAGCTGAAGTTCAGTCATGCCTTTCAAAAGATCAGCAAAGATCAGTAAGAAATATCACTAGAGTAAATATAGCATTTGAGTTAAAAACCAAGGAGTTCAGGATCTGACTTTGCTTGAAATTGATAACAGTCTCCTGAAGCTAAGAAATTTCACCAACTTAAATCATGATGATGTTTACATTTTAATTTTCAATTCTAGTACCTCACTTAAAATCATAAATCTTGAGAAGATAATTTTGATTGCTTATTAAAATACACTTATTTTATGGTTTTTTTTCACTTTTAATTCCGAAAATTCTACTATGATATCACAGTGATACAAAAGAAGGATTGTTCTGTACACTTAAGTGATTTCTGAAGGAAAATATTTTCCTGACATATATTGTAACAAAATTCTTACTAATTTGGATGTTTTAATGTTTCTATTGGACAGAAAGTCCATGTCCATAAGCATATGTGATACCCCAGAAAAGCAGTGTTTTCTAGGACTCTTTCTGGTATATATTCAAGACACCTTTTATGGTGCATTCCAAGTATTAAATACATGTCAGCATCAATCCATAAAATCACAACAACTCATCAAAAGTACTAGTAACTCAAGATAGATGCACAAGTCATAATATTGAACAGTCATATTTTTGTTAAGTATCTTATAAAAGGCTTAAAAGAAGCACCATTACATGCAAACTTCAGTATGTCTAATACATAGTTCTAGAGATTTATAATATGTGTAGAATATGAAGGCTAATTATATTTTTGACATTTTGAAAAGATTACACTGAATATATCAATACGAAGGAAATTCTAATGCAGTAGACAAGGATGAAAGAAAATGTACTATTCCAGCAATTCTTTTGTCATTTAATACTTTCTTAATAGACCTAGTCATATTCTAAGATTACTTTACAGTCATTCTGTACCATAGAGTGTCATTATCAAATAGATATAATATATCCGGTATTCCAAAGTACATCTGTTTTCAAATATTTGATCTTTAACTTCTTTTCTCAAAGTTAAATCTTCAAAGGCACTCTCTGGAAATAAGTGTCCAAATCTTTTTGCAGATCTCTTAAAATTTTGTCTAGGGAAGTTATAGCAGGACCTGAAAACTTATAGACTAGGTATCAGTTCAACACTATCTTAGGCTGCATCCAAACTGATCTGCTAAGGCATGTTCCAAGATGCTCAGAGTCTCATTACTACAGTTGTTCAAATCAGAAATGGGCAAGCATACACTACAGTTTCTCTGTGGACACATTTCTAAGTTGCCTTCCTTTTCACTGTAAAGTCAAGAAGGACCCGGAATTCTCACTTAAGCTTGGAAACTTGGAATACACTCAAATTCAGTAAGTATAGATAAATTTGGGGATTGACACCAATCTTGGCTTCTTATCTATTATTATCTATAATCTTATCTATTTTGCAAGGCAAAATGCAGAAATACAATTCTGATGATACTGGGTATTTATTCCCATCATCTCCACCTATATTCCTACATTGGTAAGAGAAGTAAGATGTGGAATAACATCCTCATTCAGAGGAGTACTTGAATCCAACTGCTCATGCTTGCAGTTCCATGCTACTGAAGTGCACAAACAAATTATTTTTTGAAGAAAATTATTACAAATGTGGTTCAGAAAAGAAAAAAGACATCCGAAACACACACACACACAAAAACCCAAAACAGTAAGAAAAGCAGAAAGAAGTATAAGAAGCAATAAAGGCATTGATGTTGAGCGGGCTACAGTACATTGGCTCCAATAGTGCTCCATGAAATTCAGCTACCACAACTAAAGCTGATATTTTCCCATAGTTCCATAAAAAATTAGAACAATTTCTCTGCTTAGTTGCTGAAGTTTTCATTTTTAAGTAGTTACTCACAGGGACATGTCATTGTTACACTATTTATTTGACTAAAATACTATGTTGAGGTGAGTCTACATCATGTCAAATATGTGTTAACGTGTTATGATACTCATATTCATACCACGCTCATAGAAATCCTATAATTACAGTCATATTCCTGTAAATCTTGGAAATATTATACAGACAACTTTTCCACATCTTTTATGAGATAATTCAGTGGTATTTCTTAGTGGAAAATATGACAATTCACTATTTAAATGCATGAAGGAAACATAATCATGGACTTACGGTCTGTAATTTTCAGGACTCTTTTGACTTCTCCACTTCCTGATCCTCCACAACCATCTTCGTCATCACAATCTCCACTGATTTGTTCATCCATACCTCCACCACTGCCTGTCTGTCGGAGATCCCATTTGTCATATTTAGGAAATGATTTGCCCTGTAACAGCTGAAGACAACATATGGTATACAAGTTAGCAGTACAGATGGAGAACTTCATTGAGTATCCAGAATTTTGTATATATCTCTCTAGTGATTTTCTGATTTAAAAAGAAAACTCCAGGATCCACAAAATTAGAGTTCTGATTTTTTAATTTTTTTTTTCCCTGGCTTACAGCAAGATTTAAAAGAGCGGTATCTAGAGATGTATGCTTCATTTCTAATTTTTTAAAAATACAAAGTGTCTGTGTCTTTATTACTAGATAAAAGAAGATCAGACACCAATTCTTGGCCCACAGGCCAAGTGGAATGGATAGACACGTCCTCACTCCTTCAGGCTAATCCTCTTTAGAGCAGAGAGACTGCATCCATGCTATGTAGTAACCAGCCCTAGATCTCTTAAAGACCCACGTGGTGTCCACATGGCCTTAAGATACAATTATTATTTTGTGTGGATTTTTCAGTTTGAAATATCTGGAATAGTATGACAGCTGTGCTGCAGCTCTATATTGGTGAATCCAAAATGGTGATTCATGGGCATCTGGTAGAAGCTGAAGGGAAAAAAAAACTGTGTTGAGACAGTATATGCCTGATCAGGGAGCAGCAGACCAAGCTCAAGCCAGTGCTAGCCTGGAAAGAACTATTTCCCAAATCATATCCAGATATTCATAGAATCATAGAATGGGTAGGGTTGGAAGGGACATTCAAAGGTCATCTAGTCCAACGCCCCGCCCCCTGCAAGAAGGAGGGACATCTGCAACTTGATCAGGTTTCTCGGAGCCTCATCCAGCCTGGCCTTGGCTGATTCCAGGGAAGGGGCATCCACCACCTCTCTGGGCAACCTGTCCCAGTGTTCTACAACCCTCATTGTAAAAAAAATTTTCCTAATATCTAATCTAAATCTACCCCCCTCTATTTTAAAACCATTACCCCTCATCCTATTGCAACAGGCCTTACTAAACAGCCTCTCCCCATCTTTCTTGTAGGCCCCCTTGAGGTACTGGAAGACCTCTATCAGATCTCACTGGAGCCTCCTCTTCTCCAGGCTGAACAGCCCCAACTCTCTCAGACTGTCCTCATAGGAAAGACGCTCCAGGCCTCTTATCATCTTCATGGCCCTCCTCTGGACCTTCTTCAACTGGTCCATGTCCTTCTTATGTTGGGGGCTCCAGAACTGGACACAGTACTCCAGGTGGGGTCTCACCAGGGCAGAGTAGAGGGGGAGAATTATCTCCTTTGACCTGCTGGCCATGCTCTTCTTGATGCAGCCCAGGATGCGGTTGGCCTTCTGGGCTGCAAGGGCACATTGCCGGCTCATGTTGAGCTTCTTGTCCACCAGCACTCCCAAGTCCTTCTCCTCAGGGCTGCTCTCGATCCATTCTCCGCCCAGTCTGTATTTGTGCCTGGGATTGCCAATTTGTGCCTGGGGTTGCCAAAAATTGTTTTGGGAGAACGAATAAGGGTGACCTAAAACAAAGGAAAGGGATAGCTGATACTGGCCTAAGTAGTGTAGGTGATTTGGGTCCAGTACACAAGCTTCTTCTCTGGCTCCTTTTTGTTTATCGCTATAGTCATGACCAATGATGGTCTACAAGACAACAGGTAGAGATCTCAAAGCACACCTGAATAATGTTCATCTCTCTCATTTACCAAACGTACAAATGCTATCATCTAGCTTTTTAAAGACTAAGTGGTAGGATCGTCATACGTACGTACACAATGTGCCCTCTGCCTCATCCAGATTTCATTCAGTTTCAGATATGCATAAACTTCATAATATCTAAAGAAACAAGTTCTTACAAATGTTATGAAGTCTTACAACTTTAGCTAGTGAAAAATATCAGCTAGTGCAGACTCTTGCTTTAAACTTGCTTCAGTTTAGCTAGACTTCTGTACACTGGCCAAAACTTCTCTGGCTCAGAGTCTCTAATTTAAAAACCCTGTAATTTTTTTTCTTTCTCTTGAAAGTAGCTACTAATTAGTCTGAAACAGACTCACTTGTTTTATACCTTCAAAAATGTTGTTGCTTTGTTATTCAGACAAGACACTGGGTTCATATTTTTGGACAATATACTCAGTTTATTTACAGAGTATGGAGTCACTTCCTAGACTACTTGATCTGTTAAGTACTGTTCAGTGCCCAGCAAAAATATTTTAATCATTACTACAAAGACATCACTCTGATAAATCTCCATAACTTTACAAAAGCCACTTGGAACACTAAGAACAGGAGAATGCCATTGACCATTGAATCAGCAGAACCAATTTATGCAGAACTTTTGATTCAAAAGTTTTATTAGACAGTATATGCTACTTGAAAGACAAACTACCTAGCTAAGAGAAAAAAAAAGTTCCTTTGTATAGCTGCCCTGCTTCCTGCTCTTTGTGCAATCCATGCCATACTGCTGCCAATGTAGTATTTATAGAAGAAAAACTGCAGACAGTTTAATGAACTACATCCAGTTAAACAGGACACTTTTCTTATTTTGTTTTGGCTCACTTCAAACCATGACACAGCTCCAAAGCCAGCTGTATGATAGGGTATCTTTATCCCTGAATTCTGTGGCATAAATGTGGGAATGAACCTCCAGCAAGACAGATTTTTTCAAACAAGAGTTACTGCCAAAGTTTCCATAGTATAAGGTCATTTATAGATACATTTTTTTTTCAGCCTGAGAACATGCATCCCCCTCTACATTCTATATCTCTGTCTCAGTCTTAAAAATATATTAACTTAATTGGGTCTTTATATTTTCCTGCTTCTCTAAATTTCAGACCAAAGTAGTTATATTCTCTTTCTTCTTCTTTTTTTTTTCTTTCCACTTATTGTGCATTATTGACTTATGACTGGAAATATGAAAACCCAGACAATCCCACTAAATTGCTTTAAATATATGTTCAACATTGAAAAAGTGTTCTTCAGCTTCACTGTACTTGAAAGAGTAGAGATTAAGAAACAAACAACTTAATTTGTAATTTGAATTTTGTTGTTCTCTTCAGTCTCCTATTGCACAAAAGGAAATACTGTCTCCATACAAGTCAAAAAATTTCAGTGCTGGTTCTCTATTAAGCATGGCTTAGTTCTAATATAAATTCTTTATTAAATATATACAATCCATGTACTTTTTCGAAGCTAGCTTGATTCACATTAGAAATAAAGATAAAAGGCATTTAAAATTTTTATTCTATTGTGGTGCAATTTTTTATAAAGCTTTTATTTAAGAAGAAAAGAAACACAGGTTAGAACTGGAGAATTTTGTTGTATATGCTTATCAAGTATTCCAGCTGAATAAGGAAGTTTACTAACTGTGTGTGGGAACAGAGTGCAGCACAGCTGTCTGATATTGAAGAATTTGAGCTATGTCCTTGAACACCACTTGCTTAATAACAAAAAACAGCAATTAGAACAAGATAAGTAAATACCAAAGGCAAAAAATAGTAAAGACAGCTAAAAATCTATAACAAATCCAAATGAAGTTTAAGGCGCGTGAACAGTATATTGCTACCAATTGAATGAGATTATTAGGCGCGTGCATTCCGCGTGTAACAGAGAAAAGAGATAAAAGACTTAGGCGGACGGACAATAAAGGTCTCCGGTACACCATCCATGGAGTCCGTGTCGTTATTGCAACAACTGTGTACTGCGTACTACCAAAAACTAGTACAGTAAATGTTCTTCCCTTTGTATCACAGGCTAAAATAATATCTATTTCTTTCAGGTGTCCAAAAAAGCCCATTTTCCAGTCTATTAAATTTGCCTTTAAAAAAAATACTGAGGGTTTAATCATGCATCATTGTCTTTCCATTTCAACAAAAATAACAGCAAATATTATTGACAACCATGTTAGTCTGGCTGAATTGTGGCAAGGGTTATGTCACCAGTGTTGTCAGACTGCAGTAGGCACATCAGCATTCCAGGCTAGATTTGCCAGTTCTTTCCCCTAATTTTAGTGAAAGTTTGTTGAACCAAGATATTGATACCAAAAACATCCTCTGCTGGTGGCATTTTATTGTCACAGAAAATTACCACTACTGTTGTACCTGTGCACAGGTGAATGATTCGGGCTTAAGTCAACTTGAAAGGTCCTTGACAGTCTACAAATTCCCACATTGCCTACATAGCTTTGGGAAGCTGGGCCTCCAGCTTAGATCTCTCATAGCCCAATTGCCTAAAAGCCCCTTGGGAATTTCACTGATGGCTTAGTGGAAGGCTTTCATTGGCATAAACAGGAGTTCTGAAAAAGTGTTTAATACCAAAAAGCACCATTATTAAATTTTGTGAAACTTCATTTTTTAGGATGAAAATACAGGTTTCCATGACAGAAGTTACATTGTTGTAATAAATTGTTTACCAAGTTCTGTAAATATATGACTTGGTACTACATTTCAGTAAGTAAAAAGAGCTGCTTACAGCTGCTGAAGAGACATCTATAAGAGTATTTGAAGCTTCCCAACAAATCTCAGAGTGTAAGCATAATTAGGAAAATTATCACTAAGAATGTATGGTTGTTGTACAATCCTATAGGGTCTGGTAATTTTTACAGATTATTTAAGATTTTTGTAAATGATCTGAAAAGAAGTATAAACCACAAAATGGTAGTGATAAAACTTTCAGTGCTACAAGAACTGGACAACTACTAAATAACAAAGAGAAGCGACAAATTTTCTAAGAAGATACCTCATCTGATAAACCAGGCAATAGAATGAATTTTTAAACACATACTATAATAAAATACAGACAAATGTAAATTTGCAAGTCTAAATATTACATGCATATCAGAAGATAAAAATATTCTGTTCTGTAAAATAATTGTGGGTGTCCTAGATAACCAGCAGACTATGAATTATCAAGACTAGTGTTCTAGCCAAAGATTTTAATGGAATATCTTTGGGGACAGAAATAGGAATACTAAGTCAGATTAGAGATGTTCTATTACCCTAAACCCAGTTCTTGCTTCCTCTGTTCAGAAAAGATGACACAGAAGTTACTTCTATTATAGTGGTTAAAAAGGAACAAAAAAAATACTTTTGTTTTTAATGAAAAACAAGCTCATCTTTTTACTGCACCAAAAAAAAACCAAACCTCACCTCAAGAATTTATTTAACCAGTCTTGTAAGCACCTCCATGGTAAACACAGATTTGACCTGTTTGTGTAGCATACCAAAGTATATGAAAATAGCAAATGAATCAAAAACATTTACTTACACATTCAAAGGGAATCAAACAAATCTATATTATGAATATCATACATTTAAAAAACCATGAAGATTATTATATGTCAAAATAATTTATTAACCATTCTGGTCATGTTCTTTATATATATATATATATATGCTCTCAGTCAAACAGTTTTTGTTCTTAAAGCATTAATTAATTCGCACGTTCAAGGACAGGGTATGCAGTAGGTTCGACTAAATAATCAAAATGGTTCCTTCTGGCTCTCAAAAAATCTATGAATTTGTGTAAGTAAATCTGGTTTAAATGGGAAGGCTAGTTTCTTTTTTACTTTCCTGTGTTTGCAGGAAGTTACAAGTGATTTCAGCTCTCATGAGTGATGAATACTGACAGTGAAGGGAACTTATGTTTACACTATTGAAACTGATGTGATATTGGTTCTCTTTCAACAAAAATCTAGTATCCTATTTACTTATCTTACACATCATGTGCCTTCAGGGGAAACATTGATTTTCTATGAATTTAATTTATTCTTTTTCAATAAAAAATATCTTGATGATTCTCTATTGCAGTCGATGTGAACTAAGCTCAGCTATAATATTACCTCTCTTTCATTTAAGTGTGTATCTTAAGTACCTGTGGAGGGAATCCCAAAGGAGCCCAGCAGTGAATCCAATTTACCTAATCAAAACAAACCTAGAAGAATTATTTCTAGAAGTATGACTGTTTTAAACTCTTTCAAATGAGAGGAATAAACCAGTCTAAAGTTTATTTGTCTGCTTAGAATTACATACCTGAATACTTAAAAATACAGCATTTCTCTTCAGTGATCTCATTTAAAAACTACTCATGTCAGAGTACTACTGTAGGCCAGAACCTCCTACAGGGTTTCATTTCCACTAATGTAAAAGATCCTTAACAAAAATACGTATTCTAAATTAGAAGTCCAGGTTATACTGGAGACTGTTATTTAGATAAGTAGTATTACCACTCTTTTAGTCCCTCATTACAGTGCCCTGTGGGTTTGGTTTTTTTAATATAAAAACCTTATAATTTTGTGTGAAGTATATCAGCCTTTTTTTTTTTTTTTCTTTTTCTGTGGAATTTTCGAAGACAGAATGAGATTTCTTATCAGCTATAGCCTTTGCATCCCTGAGATGATGAAGAAAGTCCAAGAAATGCACACACTGCTGTATCAAACCCACTGCCCAAGATCCAGGGCTAAAATTCGGCATTTCAAGCCTGCAGATGCATTCCACTCTATAACCAGCCAAACAACCGCCTGAAATTCTGATGTCTAGGCCAACTCATCTGAACACAGAAAGAAATTGACATTTATTCTGCTCCCTGAACATGAGCAAGAACCAGTAAGGTGGCTGTGAGCCAACACTGCACCACACACCCTTTGTGTTTTCTTGATATATATATATATAATTTTTACCTCAAGACCAAAACAGTTGCTGCTTGAATAATATAAATGGGAATTACCCTAGTTTATTATTATACTACTACTTCACAATCCAGACATCTCTTCTCAGTAGTTATTTATGTAGCATTCAAAACCACTTAGTAAGTGAAGAAAATTTTCACAGAAAGTTAACTACTGAATTAGGGAGAAATGACTAAAATTTTTCGCTGAAGGTACAGTTCCACAAAGCCAAGTTGTGGGCCTAAGCATGAGCACACACTGTCCATTTTGTTCCATCATCAGCATGCCTCTTGGCCATCACAGATTTGAAACGACCTAGCTAGCACTCTCCACACAAATGCTTAATCTCAGTTTGAGCTTTAGCATAGTCTAGGGACTGTTTCCAACAGGCAGTCTGGATATGGCTATTCAGCTCTGGGAAGCAGGACAATTGAAGACCCTCACCCATTTTATTTAATACAACAGAAACAACTTTTCAGGATGTCTACAGTGCTGAATAAAAGAGAACTGGGGAATGGACTAGAGCAACAAATACTGAATATCGGCATTTATCAGTCTTTGAAACTTAATTTTTTAATTATTATTATTCTAACCAGTTCTCCCTAAGATAAATTTCTTATTAAAGAGGTTCATTGTAAGCACTGGGGACATGAAGCAGTATGTGCTCTCATCTGGATCCTCTTCTTGTCTAGAAATATAGATACAGTTCCTAAATTTAATTGTCCCTCAACAAGTATCCTTTTCCTAATTCGTTACATTCTAAAAGAAAAAGTCTTGTCTGCTGTAAAAACCTTGCTTTATAGGTGGAAGTGCATTTTACTGCTAAAACCCCTCAACTCAGGTTTTCATATGAGTTCTGTCATGAGCGATTACATTTCTTTCTAGTTATTACTGGTTCAAAGTGAATACAGGAGCAAAATCTTGGCTCATGTCCCTTGGTGCAATCCATGCTAGCACAGTTATGCACACTATCGACTTGATTTGTTTGGAAAATATTTAGAGGTTTTTTGCCTTAAAAAAATGCATGTCTTGCTAACATCTCCGTGTAGATTTAAGCCATCCTCAGAAAATTAAGTAAACAAGTCAGGCACTTCTAAGATAACAAATAAGAACAAAATTCAACCCTAGAATAATAGCTTGTACTCTTCTTTCTATCTAGGTAGTTTAAATAACAGAACAAAGTCAAGGTATATATGATTAATGTTTAGAGACTGATGTTCTTTGCCCATTTCACTCATCTGCAAACAGAGCATAGCTACAAGCACAAATAGATGATAATAATAATGAAAGAGAAGCATAAACATTTCAGGAAAAAAAAAAGTCACCAGCAAAATTTCATTTAAAGTATTTCTATAAGCTATAGTATGAACATCTTCAGTATCTGTTCTTTAGGGCCATGGATCTGCTTGGATTTTTTATTTCACTGTTCTTTTCTGTTCATCTGTTTCATTGTATTCCTTTGAAGGTTATTGATATAATTCTCTCCATTAGACATTACAAATAGTTTTTCAGAGACTTTGCAAATAATTGTATTCTTTACCTTATTCTTATGTGCATTTTTAGAACTTTCTTCCTTGGCACGGTTAGAGATGACATATATTAGACCATTTTCTTCTGTCATAATAGTAGACTGAACTAATGTTCTTCTTCAGAAGCTGAAATTCTGTCTTTCCAGAACAGAGTATGTGAAATATTAGATAGGTTAATATCTAATTTGATTCCATTTTCTGGACATGGTTGTCTGGTGCCATCTGAGATGGCCTAGAGTACCTGGGGCACTACATGGGCAGAGAAATGTGATACAGAATTTGCAGAAGACCTTCTGGTGCAGCAGCTGAAGGCCAAGGGACAATAAGCAGCTGGAATGGCTCCAGGCATCTGTGTACATGCAATTGAACTGTGGTTCATCCTAGTTAACAGAGTCAATAGAAAGCAGGGAGCTATTCAAATGAGCAAAGGCAGATGTCTAAGATGAGATTTATAGAAAATAAATAATTGCCAAAAAAGTTTTCCAAGTGAATTCCTCATTCTTTTAGCTAAATATTATATTTTGCTTGTTTGTTTGTTTCTTTGGTAACAACATAACTCCTAGTACAACTAGGCCAAGCAGAAGCACAACGGGATCCCAACCATTAACTAGACACTAGGTAAAAAATGGAAAATTTCATTATTTCTTTCTATGTTGTCTCTCTATATAAATGTACTACTAGCAAGAGTAAAGATCAAATTATTTGTGAGAAAAATTGCTGATTACAACTTCAGAATTATATTTTCTGAAATAAGTTTCAAACAAAACATTGTCAGTACTAACAATTAGAACTTACAAGACCACATAGAGAATTAATCACTATCATGTATATTGAAGTCAGCCAGTTTCAATTAATCTGATGACTATCATTACACAGGATGTTTTTCAAATAAGACAAGAAACCAAAGTATACTAAGGAAGCTGTGGAGTGGAACGGAACTCACCAGCCTGCAAGAATTCATGTATACAGACATGAGTAGATGAACATTAGCTCGTTATCATACACTGATAACAGTACTGATCACAGTATCAATCAGTTATTAATTTTGCGGTTTCTTAGAAATAAAAATCATGACAGTAGCAAAACAATACATGCTTATTTTATTCTTTTATTCTTTTAAGAATAAAATTTGTATTTAATGTTTCAATGGGCATATTTATATAAAATTGCTACTGAAAAATAAGCTAAGATTGGATTCTACAGCAAATTATCTAAACTACATCAGTTGTCCATCTATGTATTTCCAGTCTGGCAATTCTGAGCTTATATCTACAAAAGCAGAAGCTGCCTCAATTTTTTGACATGAACTGTTACTTAAGAGGAGTTAACGATCTGTAAACCCTCGTTTCCTCTCAGTATCAGTGAAAATACAAGACTAAAGTTACAGCTGAAGTGAATTAAACTTCATGATACATAATGAAAATTGCAGACAAACTATTTCAAGGTCAGAGTTTGCCTTCTACTTCACAGATCTGTAGAGTGAAAGGGCATGATATTAAGCCAGTTAAAGGAAGAATTTTAAAAATATCAACACCTCTGGAATGCTTTTTACTTAATAACATGTTACTTGACATTGCATCTGGAGGATCATTCAGAAGACATTACAGAAAAAGCTGTATTACCATAATCAGTTGTGCTATCATGAGCAAAATCCTTACCAGATTATTAGAGGTGCATTACATTCCCTACTGCTACTCTATTGTGAGTGGATAAACTGATGATTCACCCAGAGGACTGTTTCAGTGAACGGAATTCAGTGGATGGTCAGTGGAGGTGACGCACCAGCATTGCTGACTCACATGCTGCTTTCTCTAATCCACCAGCAGCATGATAAAGCTACTTTCTTCTTTCCCTTGATAACATTTCCAGCCTTCTTGTGAGCTGACTCTGGAGAGAGCGAGGAAAAGCAATGGCTGCTGTGTAAAATCCATGAAGACTAAGTTGATAGAGGACTAGTATTGATTTAAGGAGATGTTTGAATGTTAATAACTGTGCCTCTAACTGTTTCTGCTATATAATTCAAACACAAATTTAGGATTCAAAAGGAAGAACTTCCTGATAGTTGGATAGGCTTCATGTCAATGACTTACAGGTATTTACAGCTGAGCTGCTCATTCCAATATCTTCCGGTCAGCAAAAAAAAAAGAAACAGGAATCTTTAAATCTTGCTTTAGGGTTATCTGTAGGATGAGGTGGACTGCCTCTTATGATCACCTATTTCTCTCTGTTGGTAAGAAAGACCAGTTCAGAGATGCGTAGATATATGACTACTACTGCGGGCACAGTCTGCACCAGAACTGCAGCATCCAGTGAACCAATCAAAACCCCCCCCACTGACACATGAGGTAAGCAAGCAGGCAGAAGATGCCAATGAATGGAAAGCTGCAAGGGCAAGGCGCAGCAGGAGGAAGAAGCAGCTTCCCCAGGACCCCGAGGTGCCCCTGCAGAACCGCTTTGCTGCTCTGCAGACTGAAGAAGTAAGACCCAGCACCTGGGGGGAGGCACTGGAGCCCTGCAAGGCAGCCCGACCGGCTCGTGTGATAACTAGCACTACCAAGAAAAAGAGACGAGTGGTAGTAGCGGGTGACTCCCTCCTGAGAGGTATAGAGGCACCCATATGCCGACCCGATGCGCTCTCTCGGGAGGTGTGCTGTCTCCTGGGGGCTCGTATCAGGGATGTCGCCGAGAAAATACCTAGCCTCATACGGCCCACAGACTATTATCCACTACTGGTGTTTCATGTGGGTGCCAGCGACACAGCCGGCAGCAGCTTGAGAAACATCAAAAGGGATTTCAGGGCCCTGGGTACAACAGTCAAAGACTCTGGAGCACAGGTGGTATTCTCGTCAATCCTCCTGGTTGAAGGACAGGGACCTGAAAGGGCCAGACGTATCTGGCAGGTTAGCTCGTGGCGCAGGGAGTGGTGCTACAGCCAGGGCTTTGGGTATCTAGATCATGGGGCGTGCTTTGAGAAGCCCGGGATGCAAGGGGCGGATGGCGTGCACCTAACTGAGAAGAGGAAGAGTGTGTTTGGATGAAGACTTGCCAGACTTGTCCGGAGGGCTTTAAACTAGTGTTGCTGGGGGAGGGGGAGCACAGTTCAGCCCACTGCTGTCAGCATGGCACCAGTGCCATCCTGAAGCTGAGGAAGGATCACAGGTATGTGCAAATGAACTTAAACGGCGGTCCAAAAGAACTCCTGTCGCTCCAGCCAGCAAATCGGCTTTGTCAGGGGCCCAGCTGAAGTGTCTATATACCAATGCACGGAGCACAGGAAATAAACAGGAACAGCTGGAGATGCGTGCACACGAGCAGGGCTATGACCTTGTTGGCATCACAGAGATGTGGTGGGACAACTCGTACAACTGGAGCATCAACATGGAGGGGTATAGGGTTTTTAGAAAGGACAGGAAGGGGAGACGAGGAGGGGTTGTCACTCTCTACGTCAGCAACCAGCTGGAGTGTGTGGAACTCCACCTGGGGATGGAGGAGAAAATGACAGAGAGCTTATGGGTTAGGATTAGAGGATGGGGATGGACAGGGGACATTACGGTGGGGGTCTGTTACAGGCCGCCTGGCCAGGAAGACAGAGCAGATGAAGCACTCTATAGCCAGATATGAGCAGCCTCACGGTCGCAAGCCCTGGTCCTCATGGGGACTTCAATCACCCTGACATCTGTTGGACAGACAACATGGCAGGGCACAGGCACTCCAGGAGGTTCCTGGAATGCGTGGACAACAACTTCCTTCTGCAGGCCATAGAGGAGCCGACAAGGAGGGGTGCCATGCTCGACCTTGTGCTCACCAACAGGGAGGCACTGGTGGGGGATGTGAAACTAAAGGACAGCCTTGGCTGCAGCGACCAGGACACAGGGGAGTTCAAGATCCATGGGGCAGCAAGGAAACTACATGGCAAGCTCTCAGCCCTAGACTTCAAGAAGGTGGACTTTGGCCTCTTCAGGGACCTGATGGGCCAAGTGCCATGGGAGGCAGCCCTGGAGGGAAGAGGGGCCCAGGAAAGTTGGTCCACATTCAAGGAGCACCTCCTCCAAGCTCAGCAGAGGTGCATCCCGATGAAGAACAAGTCAGGCAAAAAGGCCAGAAGACCTGTGTGGATGAGCAAGGAGCTCCTGGACCAACTGAAAGTGAAGAGGAAAGCCTATAGAGGGTGGAAGCTGGGACAGGTAGCCTGGAAGGACTACAAAGAGGCTGTGCGAGTGGCCAGGGATTGGGTGAGGAAGGCTAAAGCCCTGATGGAATTGAATCTGACCAGGGATATAAAAAGCAACAAGAAGAGCTTCTATAGGTATGTAGGAGACAAAAGAAAGTCCAAGGAGAATGTAGGCCCCCTCTGGAAGGAAACCGGTGTCCTGGTTACCTGGGACATGGAGAAGGCTGAGGTACTCAATGACTTTTTTGCTTCAGTCTTTACCGATAAGGGCTCTTGTCTCACCACCCAAGCTGTGGAGGGCACAAGCAGGGACTGCGAGGATGAAGAATGGCCCACTGTACTTGAAGAGCAGGTTTGGGAACGTCTGAGGAACTTGAAGGTGCACAAGTTCATGGGACCTGATGAGATCCATTCCCAGGTCCTGAAGGAACTGGCAGATGAAGTTGCCAAGCCAGTGGCCATCATATTTGAGAAGTCGTGGCGGTCTGGTGAGGTCCCCGATGACTGGAAGAGAGGGAACATAACCCCCATTTCTAAAAAGGGGAACAAGGAGGACCTGGGCAACTACAGGCCGGTCAGCCTCACCTCTGTGCCTGGCAAGGTCATGGAGCAGATTCTCCTGGAAACCATGCTAAGGCACATGGAGAGCAAGGAGGTGGTTGGTGACAGCCAACATGGCTTCACCAAGGGCAGATCGTGCCTGACCAATTTGGTGGCCTTCTATGACGGGGTGACGGCATCGGTGGACAAGGGACGACCAACGGATATCATCTACCTGGACTTGTGCAAAGCTTTTGACAGTGTCCTGCACGACATCCTTCTCTCCAAACTAGAGAGACATGGGTTTGATGGACAGACCACTCGGTGGATAAGGAGTTGGCTGGATGGTACAGATAAAATTGAAGCTCAAGGGTTTTTCTGCTTTAAGACAATTGTTTGTGCTGTGTGGTATAATGTGGAAAGACTTGTTGAAAGTTTAGTCAGGTCACAGCGCTTTCATGGAGTTGCTAGGACCAGGAGCAAAAGAATAACTTAGCAGCAGATTTGAATGTCTTTGACTCCCCTAGTCAGATGACCAGAACTGATTTCCAACTGACTCAGCTGTGGCTAGCTTTTGCATAATTTTGAAGTAAAATTGTATTCCTTATGAGATGCCTAAGTTGTTGTGCACCCCTTCTCAATAGTCTTAAATTTTAGGATTCATAGAATCATAGAATCATAGAATGGTTAGAGTTGGAAGGGACCTTCAAAGGTCATCTAGTCCAACCCCCCTGCAAGGAGCAAGGACATCCCCCACCAGATCAGGTTGCTCAGCCTGGCCTTGACTGATTCCAGGGATGGGACCTCCACCACCTTTCTGGGCAACCTGTTCCAGTGTTCTATAACTCACATTGTAAAAAATTTTTTCCTAATATCCAATCTAAATCTACCTCCCTCTATTTTAAAACCATTACCCCTCGTTCTGTCACAACAGGCCCTACTGACAGCCTCTCCCCATCTTTCTTGTAGGCCCCCTTGAGGTACTGGAAGACCGCTATCAGGTCTCCCTGGAGCCTCCTCTTCTCCAGGCTGAACAGCCCCAACTCTCTCAGACTGTCCTCATAGGAAAGGTGCTCCAGCCCTCTTATCTTCGTGGCCCTCCTCTGGACCTTCTCCAACTGGTCCATGTCCTTCTTATGTTGGGGGCTCCAGAACTGGACGCAGTACTCTAGGTGGGGTCTCACCAGGGCAGAGTAGAGGGGGAGAATCACCTCCCTTGACCTGCTGGCCATGCTCCTCTTGATGCAGCCCAGGATGCAGTTGGCCTTCTGGGCTGCAAGGGCACATTGCCAGCTCATGTTGAGCTTCTTGTCCACCAGCACTCCCAAGTCCTTCTCCTCAGGGCTGCTCTCAATCCATTCTCCGCCTGGCCTGTATTTGTGCCTGGGATTGCCACGACCCAGGTGCAGGACCTTGCACTTGGCCTGGTTGAACTTCATGAGGTTGGCACGGGCCCACCTCTCCAGCCTGTCAAGGTCCCTCTGGATGACATCCCTCCCTTCCAGCATGTCGACGGCACCACACAAAGCTTGGTGTCATTGGGGAATTTGCTGAGGGTGCATTCTATCCCACTGTCCATGTCGCCGACAAAGATGTTGAACAGGGCCGGGCCCAGCACGGACCCCGGAGGGACGCCACTCGTGACCGGTCTCCACCTGGACATTGAGCCATTGACCACCACTCTCTGAGTTCAGCCATCCAGCCAACTCCTTATCCACCGAGTGGTCCGTCCATCAAACCCATGTCTCTCTAGTTGGTTGTATGAAAAATGAACAAATAAGTGGACGGCAATAGAATTATTCAGTTCCTTCTATACAAAGAACTGAATTTTGGTCAGTTTGAAGATTTTGCCATGCAACACACCATAGGAAAAAAAAATATAGAGTCTTCTACATTATTTACCAAGTTTTTCTTAAGGTCCTATATATCTTTGTTTCATATCCAGCATATATTCTTCAGACAAAAATCTAGTACAAATTCTGGTACATCATTTGTGCCCCACTTAAGTCTTACACTGAAAGTTTTCCAGTCACTGAGATTGTGTGCTGGCACTTTTCAGAAGGAAAGTGAATTCTCATTGAGGTTAAAACAAGGTCATCCTGCCCCCCTGCCCCCACAATTTACTCTCCGTCCCCGTTCTTGAGTTGTCATTTATTTTCATGACTTCTGTATAACTATGCTCCTGTAGTTATTCTTGTTGTATGGTAAGGCTGCTTTGCATAAATTGAGACTTATCATGTATGAAGGGCTGTATTTTTAAATCCTCTTTTCCTCCAAATTATTCTTAAAATAGTTTCTATTGCCTAGTCTTGTCAAAATGCATCATGCTTTTTTTTTTTTTTACAAAATCTTAAAGAGAATTAAGGTATCCTTGAAGTATTGAAATGGTGGAGGAGGGGACACTATATTAGTTGAGAATAGCTTTATTGGTACACAAAGAAGTGGACCATTGACAATCAGAGCCTTCTCAGAAAGGTTTGATAGAACTATTCTTTAGATCCCATTGGGTCTTTCTATGTGTGATAAGATTATAACTTTTCTCAGCTTCAAGTTTGAGTAGCTGTCTATGCTATTTCCCTGCAACATTACTTATTCAGATGCAATCAAATACCATGCAGAATATTATCAACTAGAAGAAGCTTTTTTTAAAAAAAAAAATTCCTGAGAAAACCTGGCTCCTCCATTTTGCAGCTGTAACATGTGCGCAATACTCTAATTATAGTAATCCTGATCTATGCAGACTATGTTATTAAATGTGACATATACTTTAATTGTTGACAGATGGCTTTGAACTCAACATAAATATTTATAAGGTCACATGTACTCCTATAGCTAGCACACACAAAAATTCCAGGTATATTAATCTGTCTTTTCTGAATCCTTTTTATATGTACATACAAACTCAGGATTTCCATTCGCATAACTATTTTATTGTTTAGGTTATCTGAAGACTTAAAAGGACCATTTTCTTTTCAAAGTGAAATGAATAGAGCATAGATTACAGACAGTTTTGATTACTTTGGAACTTTTTCGGCAGTACATTGTATTGTGCTAGCCTATGTGCTCACAGTTATTAAATATTGTCCTTGTGCTGTTTATTCATAATTACCCATCTTCACTGATCACCAAGATAGGAAATATCAATAGAAAACTTAAAATCTTCAAGAATAGTTCAGAAAAACAGGATCAATTCAGCAACATCATTCATTGACATGTGAATCTAGTGCACATGTTCCTCTTTTTTAGAACTTGGAAATCCTTGTTTAAATCTCATTATATGAGAAACTTGGTTATTTTTTTTTTACATTAAAAAAAACAAATTCCACACCCCAAACAACTAGAAAATAGGCAATGTTTACAAAAGTACCATATAGAAAATTGATTCCATTATCTGAGCTTTCAAAGATGTTCTAGGGTAGGCTTGAACAAACAGATAAAGTGAAGACTGAGGGGTCACATAAGTCACAAAAATTGCTTATGTATCTTTTCAGCTTTTAGGATAGGAGTCACTTTATGTAGCTTTATCAATCAAAACTTACGCATCTGTCTCTGCAGAAAGACAGGCAAGTCCAGTGAGTAATTCATCTCAGCCTAAAGTTAACTGAAAGATATTTATTGAAGTCAAAAGTCAGATTCCCTCTTGTATTCTTAGTTTTGAAAAAAAAAACAAAAACAAGCATCTATGCATGAATGAGGGGTTTGGTTTTTTTTTCACTGTAGGATTTATCTACTCAATTTACACATGTGCAGGCTAGTTAAGTGGTACTAGTCACCTTTTAGAGTCACTAGACCTTTTATAGTTAATAGAAAGAAACTTTCAAAGAAGTTTGCTTCTTCAGAAGACTGATCTCATCATAAAATAAACCATGTAGGAATACGTGGACATACGCATTACTGATTTTTGGAAGGGTATTATCTGGGACTACATATTCTAAAGAGGGTTTTCTCCCTGAATTCTTGCACTAAAAGCTCATTCTGGCAAAAAAAAAATTACTCTCCTTCAGAAAATGAAGGGACGAGGTGACCATTTAAAAGAACAAAGTGAAAATGAGAAACCTTAGCATTTAACTGGAAAAACTATTAACAATGAAGTGATAGAATACTAAGTCCTTTCAAGGGAGTGTGATAATTTCTTCCTTGAATGTCTGGTTAAGGGATCAATCAGAAAGTAAGGGAAGAAAGTAAATGTCACACATTTGATGGCACTCTTCCTACTGTCTCAAAGATAGGGAAAAATATTTTAAAAGTT
Source organism: Chlamydotis macqueenii (assembly GCF_036417535.1). Lineage (NCBI taxonomy): Eukaryota > Metazoa > Chordata > Aves > Otidiformes > Otididae > Chlamydotis > Chlamydotis macqueenii. Next base: position 162,264,830 of record NC_141556.1, read on the forward strand.
TTAACTCAGGGTTAATGATTAAAAAATTTGGTTTATTCATTTTCCTTACAATTAATATAGATTTTTTTATGGCGAGTTTTATGCATGCTTTAGTACAGCAACAATAAGCTTTGAATTCTTTTCCTTATATGAGAAATATTTCACACAAGGCATGGCAACAACTAAATATCAGAAATAGATGAGTCAGCTTTCTAAAGCTTTTATGAAACATAAAAAAAATCTTTATTTCCTTTGAGATGCATTATATTTTCTCTCACATAAAGCATCTAATTGGGAAAATGCTAGAAAGTCCTATTCAATACAGTTATATGTTTTTCATTTTATTAGAAGTATGAATTTTTAGCATTAAAGACATTAATACAAATTAAGAAAGCATTGTTAAATCCTAGAAGAAATATCATAAGACTTTTTTTGTAGGGCACTTTGGGTGTTTTTCAATTTATCATAATCCAATTACATACATGCACGTTCTAGCTGCGCTGGGGATAATATATGACAGATGGAGTTTCAATTTTGTTTCAAATGCTAGTAGAATTTTTATGTTGCACTTAACCTGACAAGGGTTTCATTATTAGAATGCATTCATTTCTGCATGGTTCTGTAGTATAAAGTTATTTATAAATGATAATCATTAAAAGATCAAGTATTAATGCAGAAAAATACAGAATGTCTTTGATAAAATGAGTCAAAATGTATAAAAATGTTAAGTCTGAGGTTTACTTTCTAAAGTTTAGTGTTCCCATTTCTTTATATATATTTTAAAAATTGAATATTTAATAAACTGTAATTCTAGGAGATATTCAGGTCAGAAATTTTGCATACAATCACTTCAATAATACAAACTTGGATATACATAGCATAGGTGTTAGTAAAATACCATTACGTTTATAAACTAATACTCACTAACAGATCTCCAGTCTATCAGATATAGCAAAATTTGAACTTTTGTTTTATTGTAGTGTTCTTTGATTTTCAGGACTGGACTATACAACTCCATAGATTGAAAAGAAAACAAAGCAGTCCTAATGTGAGCTAGTACAGTATAGCACAGTACTGGGCACTACCAGTAGCAGCTTGGGAGAAAAATACCTTCCATAGTGTTCCAAGAGGCAAAGACTATCGGTACAAGCACAGCATTAAGTAAGAAGATACTTTTCAAAAATCAAGAATTTACATGTCTCACCCTTCCTTAAAATTCTATAAATAGAAGAACAGATATTACTAATTTTCTTTCATATAATACCTAAATTATTAGGGGTGGTCTGAAAATAATCAGAGATTCACACTGAAGCCCTTTCCCTGTCTGCAGTGATTCATACCCATTGTGGTGTGTTGATCCTGGATGGATGCCAGGTGACCACCAAAGCCACTCTATCACTCCCCTTCTCAGCTGGACAAGGGAGAGAAAATATAACTAAAAGCTCATGGATCGAGATAAGGACAGGGAGAGATCATTCACTAATTACCATAATGGGCAAAATAGACTTGACTTGGGGAAAAATTAACATAATTTATTAACAAACAAATCAGAGTAGGATAATGAGAACTAAAACCAAATCTTAAAACACCTTCCCAACACTCGTCCCTTCTTCCTGGTCTCAACTTTACTCCTTATTTCTGTCTCCTCCCCGCCTGTGGCACAGGGGGACAGGGAATGGGGGCTGCAATCAGTTCATCACACATTGTCTCTGCTGCTCCTTCCTCCCCAAGAATATGTCCCTGTTGTATTCATATGCACATGGGATATTGGGAATACATGCTCAGCCTTTGTACTGGCTGGACCTGGGGATATGATGCTACAGCAGATTTGACAACCTCTAACAAAAAGCCGTTGCATTCACATTTTTTAGGGCATCTCACTCTCAGTCTATGCATGTTCAGTAGTCTTTGAGAATGCTTGCTGCAATGAACTTTCCAGGACAGTTATGCAGAGAGATGTCTTATTTCTGTATCCACATCAGCAAAGCTTTGTCGTAGCCACAAAGTTCTTCAAGGCAGAGCAACTTCAGAAATGCACAAAACTTCATCTCGGAAGCCTGAGAAAGTTTGAAGTGTCAATGTGGCCTAGGTGCTTCTGAGGCAAACAGAAAGTGAATGGGAGAAACAAAATTTTGTTTAGATTCTTACCTTCTGTTTATTTTTTTTCTGAGCGAGGGGAGGTCTCCCCCTTAGGGAAGATGAACAGAACCCTGAAGAATGGCTATGATCACAGCAGATACACGTATCTGGTCAGTAGGTTGTGCTAGCTCTGCAATTGTCTGGGAGCCCTGTGTACATCAGTGAACACAGGATGACAGTACAAAGCCAACATCAGGAAAATTGCCATTCTTTGTTAGGCACATTACCTTCACCCTGGCTTGACCTCTGGAGATTTTGTCAGACTCCATTCCACAGAGCAATTGCTTTCAAAACTTGATGTTGATATTCCAATTCAAAAGTATTTTTCCCTTTTTTTTTTCTCCCCAACAAATATAAACAAATGAGCAAGGGCTCAAGGCCTGAATCTCAAGACAAAATACATATAGAAAACTGTATTTTTGAAGAGTTCATACAACCTGTTAGGAAGTCTGTCATATGTCAATGGCTATATGTTGGCTAGCTCCCCATATGCTTCAATATACCTCTATTGTTCTAAACTAGTTTTTATATAAACCATCTCTCTTGTTGTGTTATCACCTAGTATGAGAGGACTCATTATCCTCTCTTTGTATAAAGAACAGTGAAACATATAGCATAAATTACTGCTGAAGTTCTAAAAGCTTCTTTCCCTCCAGAAGATAGTCTCACCGTTTTCTTTCTAGTTCCCAAATAAAATCTGGACTATGCACTATTTGGTACAGGTCACTAAGGCAACATATATTAGAGTTACTATCTGTCCAGCTAAGACTTAGAATTAATCATTTATTTGGTATATCATTTTGAGAAGACCCATTATCTTTCTAATTAAAATGAAAATATTGGCAGAGTAAATTATACTTACTACACAGGTCCCAAGGACACATTTGTGTTTCAGACTACATTTCAGCCTTACTTATGTGAAATTAAACTTTTCATAGCTCTTTTTAACCTGAAACAATCATATATTGCATTGCTTGTTAACGAGAATTTCCTGATTTTTCATCTATATTCCATAATATATAACATCCAGATAATCTCTTCTTCACTAAAAATGAGTTGTTAATGATGGGAAAAAAAAGAAATCCTCTGCATCATCAAATTTTAATTAAGCCTTGACCTATGACTTTTCAAGAGGATTATTCCAAATAAGAGTTCTAGCATTTACTAGCAAAGACATTCTATTATTTCCCAAATATTGTTGTCAGTTATCATCTATGTATAGATTTGGATCAACTTCACAAGGCATTTCACGATGAACTTTAAGATAAAAATGTCTGCTTATAACTTAGCTAACCACGAGACCATATAATTCATATATGCATAACAATATTAAATTCAGAAGATCTTTCCCTTAGTGCGAAGTAAGTAAGTTTACAGTATTGCTAATGATTCAAGGCTCTAAATGAGTAAACATCCAAGCTCATTTTCCTTAGCAGGATAGTTTGAGAGACCCCTCCATGCCTAGGCAAGATCAACTGTGTGACTCAACATAATAAAATGGAAAAGAAATTAAGATATGGTATGTAAAAGATCATTTTATATTGTTCCTAATATTCTTTCCACTAAGTTTGCTAGATAGTCTTATGAAAACAAATATAAGACGGATATACCTAGAGGTATTCAGTACAAATTCATTCAAACATTTCGAAGATTCACAAAACATCTTGACATATTAGTCTAGCTATACTTTTCAGAAATAAAGAAAAAAAGTTACTTATTCTTTAAATAATATCATAACTGTGTTTCTGGGTCTGTAGGCTAAGTTATAGCTGTCAAAGATGGGTTTTTAATTGGTTACTTGTTTCAACCCTGTTTTCTCTGTCTGTTTGCAAAATGTTCTTGCCATGTGGAGCCCAGCAGATATCTCCCTTACCTAAGAGAACAATGAGTTCTCTAAACTTAGCTTTGTACAAATTTTCTGTCAGGGTTTGACTTCCTTAAAAAGCCAATTGTTTCAGTTGGTATAAAAGAAAAAAAAATATTTGTGGAGTAGGATTTCATTATCAACTTCCCCCATTAATGAAATTGAGTTCAGATTATTGAAGGTAGAGGATGATAGTATTCAAATACCTAGCCCTTCACATTCCTTGGGGAAATATGGGCAGAGTTCCAGAATTAGCACCACCTTGGAACAAAAGCTAGATCTCAGTCTTTTCTTGCATCTACAAGTCTAGTTTTTGCCCTTCCTGACTTTTACAATGGACCCTCTACTTCCCTGCTTAGTGCTTCATGATTCCAACCATATCAGCATTTGGAAGAAGCCTTCTATAACCTTTACTTATTACTTTTCTTTGTATTAATTACAGCTGGAGGGCATCCTTTAGGTGGAACATTTATGGCATATGTTGCAAAGTAAGGCAAACTGAAGTCTTTGTTTCCAGGACATACCACTTTCCCTTTGTTGTCCTAGGAATGCAATCTTCTCCCCAAGTGTATTACACTGGTCTCTGAAAAAACGTATGTGAGAGGAAGCACTTGTAGGTTCTGCTACGCGATTCCTAAACAGTTCAAGCAATTTTTTAAAGCATCAAAATGCATTAAGACCATTCTGAAGCTGTAATAATATACAAGGAAGTCTACTCCACATTCTACTTCTATGCACAGTAGTTATACATTTATTCTTCTATCTACAGATTGGACAATTTGCCTCACAGTTGGGTTCCCAACATTTACCATAGATTCATTCCCTTCCCTCCTACATCGGCATTAAACAGATGTAGCTTAAGGTAAATGTTTCCTAAACTTCTGGTGTGCTTACATCAGTTCCTAAAAGCTTTGACTATCAATTAACTCTAAGTAGTTCTCTATTTCATGTTTGATGGTTAATCGTAAGTTAACAACAGAGAAAAATAAAACGCAGTTATCCATGTATTAGAGTGGTTAGTTCTTTTATACTTAATGTCATATGTACAATAAAAAAGTCATTAAATAATAGTTAAAGGTGTGATCAAAGCAAGCCCTAGCTGGATAAAACTTAAAGGTTTAGAGATCACATAGTCAAGTGTACAAATTCACTTCACTACCCATAACAGAAATACATATTCAATTTCTAATTCAAGAAAATGAAGAACAAAATAATTATCAAGGAGTTCAGAGGCTTTTCATTTGTATTTATTGCCTAGTTCATTAAAAAATAATATAGTGAGATGTGAAGCCATGTTGCTCAGCACAAGTTTTCTAGTCCTATAATTTTGTCAGTGTTCACAGCTCAGTTCAGGCACGGATCTATATTACAGCATATCCGAAGTAATTTAACATACAGTAATTTGGCATTGTTTCTGCTTTGTAGAGTCCTTTAATTATGCAAACACAAAGAATGAATCATTTTAGATCCTGATATAGAAAGAATGATTCCTCCATATAAAGATAAAGTCTGCAATGAGAAGAAGCCTAAACTTTTTACCAGCCATCCAAATAACATGCTGCTTAATTATACCTCTACTTGAGGTATAGAGCACCTTTCCTTTGAGGACAGGCTGAGAGAGTTGGGGCTGTTCCGCCTGGAGAAGAAGAGGCTCTGGGGAGACCTTATAGCGATCTTCCAGTACCTCAAGGGGGCCTACAGGAAAGACGGGGAGAAACTTTAGCAGAGCCTGTTGCGATAGGACAAGAGGTAGTAGTTTTAAAATAGAAAGAAATAGGTTCAGATTAGACATTAGGAAAAAAATGCTTACAATGAGGGCGGTGGAACACTGGAACAGGTTGTCCAGAGAGGTGGTAGATGCCTACCTTGTCTCCTTGGAAACATTCAAGGCCAGGTTGGACAGGACTCTGAGCAACCTGATCTAGTTGGAGATGTTCCTACTCCTTGCAGGGCAGTTGGACTAGATGACCTTTAAAGGTCCCTTCCAACCCTAACTATTCTATGATTCTATGATTCATCCGTCATTTGCATAAATGGCCAGATGATGTTTCTTGAATAAATAAATGAAAAATAATTAATATCAACACTATAATAATGGTTACATAAAGATGTGATTTAGGAATTGGGTTTTGTAAAACAATAGAAGGCCTAAAAAATAATACTTTCCCTTTCTCATAGTAAGGTATTGAAAAAAAAAGACTCTCTAGATGCCTATAAATGAACAAATGGCATGGCATGTTTTCAAACTTAGAGACAGATGAAGAAAATATATTTCATAAAGCAGACCTGACAAAATACTATGATTTTTTTTTCTTATGGACAGTTATTCCATTTTAAATGACACATCTTTCAGATTCCCTATTTATTAATACCTCAGTTTTTTGGGGAAGAATATCGTATAATAAATAATAAATATAAAGCAAATATGTGAAAATGGTCATAGTAACTTAAAAAAAAAAGTCCAAGAACATTATCACCACACAATGCATTCTAATAAATGTTGACAATACTTTAGAAACTGTCATAAGCTCTGAAAGATACTCATGTAAACCAGGATTCCAATCTCAGTAGTTGCTTCTAAGATGCAGTGAAGATGTACTGCATGGTGCACCCCACAGTCCTGGTGGCCTGAATGTCCCGTATCTAGTAAAAGCAAACAATGGGAGCTTAAGGTTACATCTGTGCTAGTACTCATCCATAGCATGCATCTTTAGCAGCCCAGGGCATGGTCTTGGGCATAAGAATGCAATTGTCTGTATATTGTAATTGTTAATAGGGTTTTGGTTCACGACAATCACCAAGTACCCTTTTTGATAAGAGGTTGAATCAGACTGGGGTTCACTCAGTGGTTAGGACACCCAGAAACCAAATCTCAATGGTCAGTTTGGGTGTAGTCTCCTTGTTTTGGGGAGAGTAAGAGTATCTGTATGAAACCAAGCTATTCCATGGCAGTTAGCTTCAGCACTAGAGAACAAGCTCAAACGTTAATTGTGTTAGAGTACATACAGTCAGAGTGTCTTTCCTGCCAAGTTTATATCTTCAGAACGCTTTTCCCAAATATTTTCTAGATTTGAAAGCTACATCTACCTCCCCAGATTTCTGTATTAACACAAGATCTCTTTACTATGCCCATGAACTTCTTTCAGTTCAAGTGCATCAATGACCATGACATGGTGGAGTTCAAGATCCACGGGGCAGCAAGGAAACTACATGGCAAGCTCTCTGCCCTAGACTTCAAGAAGGCGGACTTTAGCCTCTTCAGGGACCTGATGGGCCAAGTGCCATGGGAGGCGGCCCTGGAGGGAAGAGGGGCCCAGGAAAGTTGGTCTATATTCAAGGAGCACCTCCTCCAAGCTCAGCAGAGGTACATCCCGATGAAAAGCAAGTCGGGCAAAAAGGCCAGGAGGCCAGCGTGGATGAGCAAGGAGCTCCTGGACCAACTGAAAGTGAAGAGGAAAGCCTATAGACGGTGGAAGTGGGGACAGGTAGCCTGGGAGGACTACAAAGAGGCTATGCGAGTGGCCAGGGATAAGGTAAGGAAGGCCAAAGCCCTGGCAGAACTGAATCTGGCCAGGGATATAAAATGTAACAGGAAGAGCTTTTATAGGTACGTAGGGGACAAAAGAAAGTCCAGGGAAAATGTAGGCCCCCTCCAGAAGGGAACCGGTGTCCTGGTTACCCAGGACATGGAGAAGGCTGAGGTTCTCAATGACTTTTTTGCCTCAGTCTTCACCGACAAAGTTCCTGTCCCACCACCCAAGCTGTAGAAGGTGCAAGCAGGGACTGCGAGAATGAAGAACTGCCCATTGTACTCGAACAGCAGGTTCAGGATCATCTGAGGAACCTGAAGGTGCACAAGTCCATGGGACCTGATGAGATCCATCCGCGGGTCCTGAGGGAACTGGCAGATGAAGTTGCCAAGCCACTGGCTATCGTATTTGAGAAGTCGTGGCGGTCTGGTGAGGTCCCCGATGACTGGAAGAGAGGGAACATAACCCCAATTTTTAAAAAGGGGAATAAGGAAGACCCAGGTAACTACAGGCCGGTCAGCCTCACCTCTGTGCCTGGCAAGGTCATGGAGCAGATTCTCCTGGAAACCATGCTAAGGCACATGGAGAGCAAGGAGGTGGTTGGTGACAGCCAACATGGCTTCACCAAGGGCCGATCGTGCCTGACCAATTTGGTGGCCTTCTATGACAGGTGACGGCATCGGTGGACAAGGGACGAGCAACTGACATCATCTACCTGGACTTGTGCAAAGCTTTTGACACTGTCCCGCATGACATCCTTCTCTCTAAACTAAAGAGACATGGGTTTGATGGACAGACCACTCGGTGGATGTTCTGGTTTTGTTAGTGAGGGGGGGCCTAAGGTGGCAGCTTCTGTAGGAAACTGCTAGAAGTCGCTCCCCTTTGTTCAGTGGACTCGGCCGGGCCTAGGGCGGACCTGCTGCTGGCCAAGGCCGAGCCAATTGGTGGCAGAATGTCCCGTGATAACGCCTCTGCGATAACGTATTTAAGTAGGGGAAAACAGGAAAAAAGAGGAGGAGAAGATGTGAAGCAGCTGAGCGGGGGGCAGAGAGGGGGAGGCGCGAGCCTCATGGGCCTTGCAGGCCTCACCCTCTGGCCTCCCGCCGGGCAGCCGACTGGGCCCAACTCGGCCCGGCCCGGCTGCAAGAAGTGGAGAGGAGATGAGAAGTGAATAAGATGTAAAAAGGATCCTGAGAGGCGTCTGCCAGCCTGTTGTGAGGAACGGCTGCAGACGCCAAGGCCAGTTCAGAAGGAGGGGGAGGAGTAATATGGCTCCTGGCCAAGATTCCTCTGCAACTCGTGGTGAAGACCATGGTGGAGCGGGTTGTCCCCCTGCAGCCCATGGAGGTCCACGGAGGGGCAGAGATCCACCTGCAGCTCGTGGAGGACCCCACGCCAGAGCAGGTGGAGGCCTGAAGGAGGCTGTGGCCCGTGGAGGGCCCGCTGGGACAGCTGTTCTAGAGGGACTGCACCCCGTGGAAGAGATGACCCACGACGGAGCAGTTTCACGAAGGACTGTGGCCCGTGGGAGGGACCCCATGCTGGAGCAGAGGAGGAATGCGAGGAGTTCTTCCCCTGACGATGATACAGCGGCGTAAAACAACGCGTGATGAACTGACCGCGACCCCCATTCCCTTTCCCCCCCCCGTGCCGCTCGGGAGGGGAAGGTAGTAGAGATAATGTTAAGCCCGGGAAGAGGGAGGGGTGGGGGGAGGTTATCTTGTTCCCTGTCTCATTCTCCTGCTAATTTTAGAAAATAAATGAATAGTTTTCCCCAAGTCGAGTCTGTTTTGCCCGTGACGGTAACTTTAAGGATTTCTCCCCGTCCTTATCTCAAACCTTGAGCCGTTTTTCTTATATCATCTCCCCCTGTTCTCTCGGAGGGTGGGGGGAGCGAGAGAGAGACTGCGTAGTCTGGTCCTGATCAGGGCTGAACTACGACAGTGGATAAGGAGTTGGCTGGATGGCCGCACTCAGAGAGTGGTGGTCAACGGCTCAATGTCCATGTGGAGACCAGTCACGAGTGGCATCCCTCAGGGGTCCGTGCTGGGCCCAGCCCTGTTCAACATCTTTGTCAGCGACATGGACAGTGGGATAGAGTGCACCCTCAGCAAGTTCGCCGACGACACCAAGTTGTGTGGTGCCGTCGACACGCTGGAAGGGAGGGATGCCATCCAGAGGGACCTTGACAGGCTGGAGAAGTGGGCCCGTGCGAACCTCATGAAGTTCAACCAGGCCAAGTGCAAGGTCCTGCACCTGGGTCATGGCAATCCCAGGCACAAATACAGGCCGGGCGGAGAATGGATTGAGAGCAGCCCTGAGAAGAAGGACTTGGGAGTGCTGGTGGATGAGAAGCTTAACATGAGCAGGCAATGCGCCCTTGCGGCCCAGAAGGCCAACCGCATCCTGGGCTGCATCAAGAGGAGCGTGGCCAGCAGGTCGAGGGAGGTGATTCTCCCCCTCTACTCTGCCCTGGTGAGACCCCACCTGGAGTACTGTGTCCAGTTCTGGAGCCCCCAACACAAGAAGGACATGGACCAGTTGGAGAAGGTCCAGAGGAGGGCCACGAAGATGATAAAAGGGCTGGAGCACCTCTCTTATGAGGACAGTCTGAGAGAGTTGGGGCTGTTCAGCCTGGAGAAGAGGAGGCTCCGGGGAGACCTGATAGTGGTCTTCCAGTACCTCAAGGGGGCCTACAAGAAAGATGGGGAAAGGCTGTTTAGTAGGGCCTGTTGCAATAGGACGAGAGGTAATGGTTTTAAAATAGAGGGGGGTAGATTTAGATTAGAAATTAGGAAAAATTTTTTTTTACGATGCGAGTTATAGAACACTGGAACAGGTTGCCCAGAAAGGTGGTGGAGGCCCCATCCCTGGAAATGTTCAAGGCCAGGCTGGATGAGGCTCTGAGCAACCTGATCTAGTCAGGGATGTCCCTGCTTCTTGCAGGGGGGTTCGACTAGATGACCTTTGAATGTCCCTTCCAACCTTAACCATTCTATAATTCTATGATTCTATAATACAGTAAAAACAGGTGATATTTAGTCCCATTTTCCTTACGTAGCATTCATGTCAGCTCATTTCTTGATAAACAAGAACATAAATTAAAAGAAAAACTTCTTGAAGTTTACCTTTCTTATCATAGACACAATAAGAGAGAAGGAAAAAAAAAAAAAACAAACAACAAAAAAAACCCAAACTGTGAGCAATTATCATATTCAGATCAGCAAAGTGATAATACCTGAATGTTTTAGATTTGTATCCCCATTACAGACATTATAGCAGTAGTAAGACCATGAGCTGCAGCAGATGAAGACATTGCATCTGTTTCTCTTAAATGGTAACTGCTGCTGTAATCAAGGCCTCCGTCTCAAAACAATTGCAATATGCTGAATTGAGATGAATCCCACCCTAACTATCAGCAAATACATAGCAAGTGTCTATGTGAGTGATTTTAGTTGATACAATATTGCTTGAATTAGGTTAGTTTTCTATCACTAAAAACTATACTAACACATTATCTCACTCTTGCCAAGGATTAAAATGTGTATGCTGATAATCACTGCATACAGTAAGTGATTCAGTTGGCAGATAGCAATTCCATTGTCTGTTTGAGCCTAAGGTCCCCAACTTTTATTATATTTGCCACTGCAAGGCTGCATCTACATTAGCAAGTTCTGTGGATCAACAGAAACAGACCTAAACAGCAAAACTCCTGGTGCTGATGACCTACTCCTCACTCTTCGTACATTTAATTCTCTACTTTTGAGAAACTTCAGTGTAGCCCCTTGGACCCGATTCCATTTGTGGCTGCATTGCATTAGATTTGCTCCAGGAGTGCATCTTCCAGTTAAACTTCATATAAGAGGAATCAAGTTTGTATGATACACATGTAAGCACTAATGCAGATGCACTTTTAAAAGCCTTAGAATAGCACCGAGTGCACATCCATTTGTAATAACAAGACAAGTAGCCATTAAATAGATATTTATAGATTTTTCCAGAAACTATTCATGTTCGTAGAGGGTGGTTTTGTAATACTGACTGGAGGGAGGGAGCAGAACAATATGAAAATGTGATTATCCACATCTTTCCCATCTTCCCAAACCAGGCACAATTTGGAAGGAGTGAATATTTGTTTTGCCATCTTTTACTGTGTTTAAACCAAAAGCCTTTACTCTCCAATTTGTAGTCACAGAAGATGATGAGGATACACATGGTAAAATATGTAGAAAAATGGGTCGTTTGGGGCAGTTTAAATACTCAGCTCCAACAGAGTAATCATAAATGTGGCAAAGAATGCAGTTTGCAGTGGTCCACCAGATTTTGAGATACAATTTATTCTGGCATAATAAAAACCATCTGCTTTCACACTATTACTACTTCTTTTATATAATTGAGTCATTATCTTATTTTCTTTTACCAGATCATTTTTCTCTCATTCACAACTTGCAAGTAGCATGTCAGGAACATTGAAATGAAGCTCAGGTATTACAGCAGATATATTTTCTATCAAGACACCTCAGAGAAATAGATGATCTAGGAGAACACAATTTCACCTATGTAGTTTAGACACTGGGGTCTAATTTTATTATTTTAATTATTCTGTTTAGCTATTATGGTTTCAAGTGTTTTGTGCCAATCAGAAAGTAATTAGACATAAAACTGTAAGACATTCATTTTCAAATAGTTTATCTTAATTACATTGTAAAAGCGGATATTAACAGATTAAACAGTAGTTTATTTGGCTGCTTCATTAAATGATTGCTGGAGAGTTCTTTAGAAGCAGTCATAAATGCACACTAATACCCTCAGAGTCTATAGTATATGTGGACAATTGAGGGAAAGACACAGAAATTATGTACATATATTTTCAAGTGAAAGAGACAAAGAAAAGACCATTATTTACAATCCCAAAGTTGCAGAGCAAGATCAGAGCCACCTTTCATCAGTAAGGACAACAAAATGTTCCTGGACATGATGGATTAACAGAAATGGGTCTAGTATATTACCATTGAATTCTTAATCCTCATAATTAAAAAAAAAAAAACAAACAAACAACAACAACAAAAAAAACCTGAATAAAACATTAAGTGAAAAGAAAAAAAAGAATCTAAACAGTAGCCAAATACATCAGTGGAATAATTCTTTCAATGGTGATAGCACTGTTTCAAGAGCAAATGCAGCCAAAACCTGAGAGAACATATATTTTAATTATATTCAGTTATTTCTAAGTGATTACCTAGCTTTAAAATACCATCAATATGCTTTGGTGATATCTCCGTGACAAATTACTATCATGCTATTCAGATTTTTCTTCCTGTAACATTACAATTATAAAAGCAAAGCCAAACATACCAGTGTGATGTATTATCGGAACAAAACATACAGAGAACCTTGGCTTAACCCTTGCAAATATCTCTTTGGGATATTGTGTTTATTCCAGGAGTCTGATTTAACAACAGAACAAACCATTGGCAAACAAAACAGAAGACAAAACAGCTGGTTTTATTCCTGCCAGGTAGTTTCATAGTTTATAAACCCCCCCAAAAAACCAAATAAAATATGTTAACATCAAACAATTCTTAGATTCTATAAAAAATAATTAACTTCACACCTGAACACCATAGCATAACTTCATTTTTCCTGAAACTGACCCACGCTCACTTCAAAGTCTTTCTGCAAAACAATCAGTATGCTGAGAGATGCAACAAAAACAGTAAGTACAGGACTAATTTTACTTTTTTTTCAGAAAATCATGGGAAGCCATTAAAGACTGCAGCCAAATTCAGAACCATTTTATTTTGTCTGCTTTGCATGCAGGGCATGAAAGTGAATTATCACATTTTTGTATGAGACAAAAGTAAAAAATATAGACAGTGACAGCATGTATAGAATTCTATGAAAAATTAGTATTTGATCACTGATACTAACCAATTATACTATTTGTTATTCTAAATATAAAAGAAAACTCACCACATACTGACAAAGCTGAATTTTAGCTGTATCAATGGTATATTAAATAGTCTACGTGCTGAAGACTTATTTTAGTGCTTGCACAGGTAATAAGCAGAACACTTTCAAAGACTGCCATGAAATCTATGAAATGGATTTTGCTGAAACCAGTAAAATGTGAATAACTTCTGTGATCTGTCAAAAATACTTGTAAGACTGGGAAATAACTTTTGTCTTGATATTTCACTTCTACATTTAGGAATTTTCTCCCAAGTCAGCGTCTTGCAAGAATTTACTTGTGTAATTTATTTGTATTGCATAGACTTCACGCAAGGAATCATTTAATGAACAAGCTGTGGTGATTGCTCAGTTTTCAGTTATAATACTCCCCTCTTCCCACAGAATGTTACTTTATTGGAGAGTCCTTCGTTGTCATTATCCTCTAGACTGTATGAGTTGGCAAGGGCCACAACTTCCAAAGAGCATATTAAAACTTATACACCGTAGTTGATCTCATGGGAGCGCTTAGGTTGTCCCTGTGCAATTTCCTAGTCTGGATACGGCCATCCAATGTAGCAGGGTAATATTTCACTTATCAACAGGAATCTCACATTAGAAAAACAATACCTACAAACAGATGGCTAAGATAGTCAATAATTACCACATAACTGTAGATACCCAGAATTAGACTGCCCAAAGCTTCAAACCTCAAATTCTTACAAAATGAGATTTGGTAAAATTGAGTAGCAAAGTCTACCACTGTAAATTTTGACACTTTTTATTGCAATATTCTATTCCTAAAAAACTAAAAGCAAAAGGCTTGATACAAAGCTTGTTGAAATCAATCAAAGTATGTTATCTGATTACAGAAGCTTATGAATCAAACTCCAAAAGTCTGAAACAGGAGTAGTGTGACACAGTTAAAGTTTTAAGTAGAAGAAGATAATTGTTTTAAATCTATCCTCTGTAAAAGCAAGTGAATGATTAGTATCCAGAACTCAGACTAGAAGCAATTATCAGAAATAAAAATCAATAAATATGAGAGGAATCACAGAGAGATATTATATTAAAAATCTGCAACAGCCGCCTTGGCAAAGAGTTGAAAATTGAGTTATCTGAAACTTGTTTATGCAAAACACAAGGAAATACAACTAAAAGTTAGTATTTTCTTTTTCACTTTCAAATAAGATTTTTCACTTTTGAATTCATTCTTTGAACTCTAAGTAAGCCACAGTACAACTCAGTTTGGAATTCATGATTCATATTGTTCTCAGTGAAATACTTGCTAATCAGCCATTATTGTCCATAGGCATGGAGCCAAAGAAATCAGCAGAGTAGAATGTATTTATTTATTAATTTTAATTAGTGCAGCTAATGCCAGGACCTTTAAACCATCTGCTTCAGTTAAGGAGAAAGTAGGGAACACTGGTGGTGCTACTACTGAAAAAAACATTTAGAGGAGAAACATATGTTGGAACGGCAATTTGCCTCACAAGTGCAGAGGGAAAGAGGCAAAGACTTAAAATACAAGAGCAGACTCTATAGTTACTGTTCAAGAGTTCTGCATATTCTGAATTACCTTCCAAGATACCAAGATTTTTTTTTCCTACGTGTCTGCTAGTGCTGAAGAGGGCAGGGGGGACAGACAAAAACCTACTGTAAGCAATCAAAAGCTCTCAAAATGTTCATGTATGCACATTTCAAAGTGAACACTCAAATATTTATGCATTGACGACTGAAACACGTATCTAATCACTCATTCAGACACATTCCGAGTAAACACCCTAGCAAACTGACCTGGCAATTAACATTATGGTTTTGTTCTAACTTAACCTCTGTTACTGCTAATTTTACTTTTTTTTTTCCTGTTTTGTCCACACTTTAGGAATTCCCACTTACATTGATTGTATAAGCCCAGAGGCAGGAGTAGAGGGCAGAGACTGTCAAGGCAGACAGAATTACTTTCTTGCCCCATCCTGGTCTGACCTGGTTCTGGGAACCACATGGCATAGACAGTGCAGTATAACGTCAGCAACTCACGTGAGATAACGTGCCTTGCCAGCATCTCAGCTGCAACTCTTTCCCTTCCCATCTTACTTTACTGTGACTAAGACGACTGAGAGTATTCCTTCACTTGAGACTACTCTGAGGCATGTCTTTCCACAGGATGTGAAAAGGCAAACAAAGAAGGAATCTCCCATGGAAAGGGAATTGATTGAGAAATCTTCTGGAAAAGAGATATGCCTATGACCTTGTCACTGTTAATTAAATGAGGACAAAGGACCAGTTCCTCCTCTGATCTTCATATTGCTTCAAGCAAGCTCTGACTCTGAAATGTAACAATTCTTTCATGCGATTTTTTTTTTTTTTTTTTACTTCACTGTCCAGAATAACAGGAAGGAGCTGTGCCAGTCCATCAAATTTGTGGCTTTTATGCACTAAAGAGCAAATATGTGTGGCAACTTCTTGGCTGTGGCATGTGATTATGTGGTGGTGCCTGATGGTGCAAAGCCTGCTGAGGCACTGCCGAAGGTCCACAGAGACCCAAGAAGCCAGACTTGGGTGAATAACAGAACTACCTAAACAAAGCACTCCCTAGAGTGAAGTAATCTTGGACTATGTATTGGAGGAAGACTGGTTTTTACATATGTAAAAAATACATTCATCCAAATAATAGCACTTGTGTATATATTTGTTATGTCTAACAGTCCTCACAGTCAGCCTTCCTAACAAATCAGTATAGTGAATTAGACAGTTGAGCACAAGACCAATTACTGAGAAGTGGTCCATGTGATATGAATATGATTTGCTCTTCATTAAGCAGCACACTCTTAGATGGTATATGCATGAAATATTGTTGTATACTTTTTTTTTAATAAGAAAGAATATCTTTGGACTTCTCCTTTGTACAGATCATGAATGGTTTGTGTGAGGAGCACAGCTGCTATCCATTCTTTAAGAAAACTTACCTGAGATGACTGTACATCCTGTTAGGATTTACTTAGGACATCAGAATTGCCTTATCTTTTATTGTACCCAGCAGGCATAATACGAAGTGCCTAAGGAAAAAAATTCTTTAGAAAGGATTTCTGGAGGAAAACATAATCAGAATCTGAGCTACAACAATTCTTGCGAAAACTCCTAAAGATTACGGTCCTTTCAAAATTAAATCTCTAGGTGCAAAGAAAATTCATTGGGAGTGTATACTCATGCCTGAAATATAAAGGTAGAAACCTATATCTGAGATCTGCAAGCATGGGAAACCAAACGTTATTCAGCATTTATGTATTTCTGAATCATAATGCTTCATCAAAGCATAAGATTTTGCAGTTATCATCTTACTACAGAAAAATGGTGATTTTTTTTTTTTTTCTTTTTTTTCATTCAGTCAAATCTTAGAAAAACAAATAATGGAACAGCTACTTAATTATCAGTTCTGTAGATAATAATAAGCTCTTTATGGCAGTCAAATGTAGTGTCAATGGCAAGGCATTTCAGAAAGTCTTTACAAGACTGAGCGAATGGCAGATATGATTCAATGCAGGTAAAAGAAAGTAACATCAGTAGAGAAAAACAATCTAAATTGTGCCTACATGATGCTCAGAACTCATAGTTAAAATTCAAGAACAAGATTTTGAGTTAATTTTGACAATTCTTGAAAATTTGTTGTCTCAAAAAGTCAACAATATTCTGATAATATTTCAAGTACCATCAGAAAGTATCTTAAGACCAAGGTGCCATTTTGTTGCCATATCAAATTTTGTTACTTTGGCATCTTGCATGTGTGCAGTTCTAGTCTCCATATTTCTGGAAAAAAAAAAATAAAGGTGGAGTCCAGTACAGACAAGGGTAAATAAGAGATACAAAGGATGGAGCGACTGTGCCATCAAGAGACAGCTTGAATAAGCCGGCACTGTACAATTTGCAAGTGGGTTAGATGAGCGGAGTTGTGATTGAGATGCATTAAGGTGACAGACAGAAGCATAAGGATGGTGGCTATGCTGAATGCAAAGATGTTATTCAACAAATTCTGCAACATTAAAGTTGCACAAGAATGCAATTGAAAGAACTAATAGATAATTTAAGACAGGTAAGAAAAAATACAAATTCATGGGTGATCTGAAATGGACATGTCCATATCAAAATGGGACAGGCAGGAATATATCTTCTAACATCTCTAGTTCAACTATTGTAGAAGCTGACAGAGTATAATAGGAATGGAGCAAAGATGGTGACGAGGACCATATTCTCCCTAAATAGCATCAGTTGCCACTGTAAGAGATAGAGTACTAGACTCAGTGGACCACTGGTCTAAATGGAAAGGACTTTTCTGTTGTTTTTAATCATTTGACGCTGAAGCAACAGCCATTTGGAGGGAAATAACAGAACAGAAAATCCTATACATAAGATTAAATAATATTGTATTCGTTTGTGGTGAAGTATAAAAAATGTAGAAGAGAGAATCTTTGAAAGGCAGAAGAACTGCTCTGATTTAGGACTAGAATAAAGATGATGCTATATTTCCATATATTTTAATATTTTAAAGTTGTCAGTGTAATTTCTTTTTTTTTTTCTGAGTAACAGCACATTCTGGTTCCCAGCCTGGGGATAAAAACAGGCTTGCTATCCTATGTTTCTCCAAATGTATCTGACAACAGAGACATCACTGTGTATAAGCACCTTACTGAGTTTCAGACATTTGAATTATAAGCACATGGGGACACAAATACATGGCAAATATTTGCATAGAGGAGACTTAGTAGGAATATTTGTATTTGAAATAGCTTTTGAGCACTTGGATTAAGGACCAAAGCTGAGTGAGAGGGATGAAGACAGATTAGACCAGAGGCAGTTGTCTTTCAGCAGTATGTCTTGAGATGCATAACCATAACATTTATGAATTCTAGGAATAATTTACACTGGAGACTGTCTCTTGAAAAAACTGAAAGAAAAGATCAGATCCTAGGAATTCTATTACTTGAATCCTTCATATTTTTCCTCATATTAATTTGTGCATCTCCAGTTTTTAAACTGAAGCTTAAAAAAAAAAAGCAATAAATCTAATTTACTGTACAGCAGTCACAACTACATTGATTAGCAGAATTTTTTTTAAGAAAGTATTATTCATTTATCTTTTTGGACACCTATATTACACAAAGAGTCTAAATTAAGAGGGCAGAAGAAGTAACAGGATAAAGGTTAAGTTGCTTGCAGTTTTTAAACAAGGATTCAGTGGTGTTATTCTAACAAATTTCTGACTAATCATACTCAAAAACAATCATATTTTATTTTCCTACATACATATAATGATTTAACAATGCAACAATGAAGAAAAAAGAAAACTTGCAAGAATTCATTCTCCCATCTATAAATAATTGTTGTGGTATGATTCTCAGCTATTAACAATTCCTGCCTTCCCCTGCATTGGGAATACTGAAGGTTCATGCACTCTTTTCTGTAGGATCCTTCTTCTGAATGTTTCGGGCACTTGGCTGCAAGGCCAAGCATGCTACAGCTGGTCCACTAGCAGATATCCTAAGCTTTACTGTTCCTAACGACAACGCAAATGTGCTTCATCCAGATTAAAAGCTAGCAATACGGATGGAAATATTCAAATCCTGATTTTGACATCCTTTGGTTTGCTGTTGGTCACTGTCTTCACATACACATATCACATAGAGCAACTAACAACAAAAAACATTTCGGTATATTAAAAAAACCCTTTGCAGTCTAAGACTTACAGCCACTGTGGTGGTATCTGTAAGGGCTGAACAAAGATCTTTTAAAGGTAAAGGATAACATCTGATATTGATAGTAATATTAAAAATGCAGACAGAACAGGCTGCTACCATTAATGATAAAGTACTGCTTTAAGTTCAAGTAGACCTTTCAAACAAGTCTACTGCTGGGTGGCAGTACCTGACGTGCAAGATAGAAAATATGGTTATGCTTTTGCTAAAACATGCATAGTATTTATAAAAGAAAATGTTTTCCCTAACAAATATCTTGTCAGAAACATTGCAGTAGTAGTTATCAGTAAAAGCAAACACTCACCTTTTTTTCTGAAACAACCCAAATGAAAGGTACTCTGGATTCCACAACAAAGCTTACATTGTCTTAAATGATGCATCGTAGGGCCCTCAGTCATAGAAAGACAGACATATTTCTATGTAGTACCAAGAACCCATTTACACGTTGAAAAGAAATAGCCACCTAAAACTAAAATTTTTTGCTCATAATAGCTTTTTATGAAAAAGACATATGACCCAATTTCATTTTGACAGAAAGCATACAGTGAAATGGCCATCTGAGGTAAAATGTTTCTATTAAAATTCATTTGTGCTGTGAGCTTTAATTCTTAACATAACTTGGGGCGTATAGCATTTAGGTACAAATGCAGTAGCTAGCAGCTCATGCAGAGCTTAGCACAGAAGTCATACTTACAGCTAGAGTCCTTAACTCGAAGAAATAAATTGTCTAATGCGATATTTTGCTGTGGTTGCAACATAACTGAAAGCCGAAAACCTACTCTCCTTCCAGGAAGAAAAGGGAACAAGTCCAGAAAAAAAAAAAAGACCGTCTTGGCCATTTTAAGGGCTTGATTTTAAACAGGCAGAATCCACACCCTACTATAGCAAAACACATATCTACATGCTTAGATTTTTTTAATATTTCCATCAAAATCAATGACATAATTCAAATGCTTTCAGGATAAAATAAACCTGTTGAACATTTATACCACTGAACAATCAGTTAGAACAATGAATAGCCTAAACATTTTGAACCTGATTCTCAGTAAGTGTAAATTGCTATTATGTCCTGAGCTTATTTTAGCTACACAGATTTACAGCCACTGAAGAAATAAAGGACTAAAAATTGTTTAAATGCCAGATATGGAAGAAAAGCAACCGTTTCATCATTGTTTTCTCTCTGAGAAAGGGGAAAGATAATTTAGGCAGTTATTAATAAAGCCATGGTTATACACTGCTTTGTGATAATATTCCGTTCACTTATTGCTTATAAGGTAAATATCCTAATAAAAGTGAGCTAATAGATTCTGTAAATTTCATAATATAGTAAGACTAAGAAAAATAGCTAAGCTGTTAACAAATAAATAGTAATCTTATATTTTTTTCTCAGAGATTCAAAGACATTAAGGGATCTAACAAGATATGAAAATCAAATAAAAGGGGTTTGAAAATGACATTATTTAAGCATTGAAATAAATTGCGTGCAGAACCATGCTAGAGAATATAATCTATTCTGAATGTATTTCTTTCTTATTTTCTGATTAAATTTAGGAACTAGCCTCTATTGACATTTTAAAATGCTACTTTTAGAGTCATGCCATGCTTTACATTATTTCAGTTTGAAATAATTGATTCATGACCAGTTTATCTGATTTACTTCATTGCCAGATGGGTACAAAGAGACAGAAATGCTCTGTGTCACCAGCTGTGGTACTGAGGCTGGGCAAAAGACTGGATTATTTTATGCATGGCACCTGTAGTGGCTTTCAGTAATGAGAAATCTGTAAATTAGCTTAATAAATAAATTTAACATTTAGCTTGCAATCATTAGAGATTTTTAGACTACAGGAAAAGAACAATGTTTCTTAACTTGTGTTAGCAGTTATGCTAAAATAGGTTCCCTCCTAGGTATTATGAAAATACACTTTGAACAGTCTCATTTAGTGTGATCAAATACAGGAATGCAAGAAAAACTCTAATTAATAGTTTCCTAAATAGGATATGTAAACTTGGAATAGTCCAAAAGGTTATGCCATAACAATAAAAAAAAAAAATAGAATCTGTCTCAAATTCTGCATTTCAGTTTTCAGGTTGAAGGAAAACTTAATCTGGCACCAGTTTTTGGACCATCACAAAGTGTCACATGAAACTTTCCTTACCAAAATTAACTCCCATCAAAGCAATGTTCTAAAACAGTATATTCATAAAAAAAAAAGGTGAATACTAAAACTCCATATAGTTAAGCATAGATTTAAATTCTTTATCTTGTTCTGTTTTCTTCACATACTGCTTCATAAAAAAAAAAAAAAAAAGATGAATACTGGAAAAACAGAATCAAAAACTGTAACTTGGAGAAAACACAACACTTAAGCATTTTGCCCTCCATCACTATCTATGCAAGCACTCTTTAAAATCTTCAAATTTATCCTTAAGGCTCACTTGTAATATGCAACCTACAAAACACTGGGTCAGTGAACAGGTGATGCGTTCAGAGTGATTTCATTTTTGTTATTTTAATTACATATATTTTTTCTCCTCCTTTCAGTCTAATGTATTCATTATGTGTCTTAGTCATATCTGTAGATTTGAAATTATTGCCTTTGTTGTACAACTAGAGATAACTAAGTAAAATTTTAGGCACTACTATTATTATTATTAACTGTAATCAGAATCTTCATTTTTACTCTCTCTTAGTGTTGGGGAATTTGAGAATTTACTCTATTTTTTTTTCTGAATACGTTTCTTTCTTATGTAAAAGTAACAATGACAATTAGATCAATTCAAAGAAAAACCTAGGTTGGCAGGGAGAAGAGATAGAAAGAATATGTAGAGGACTTTCAATAGCCTAAAACCTCACTGTCATATATATTTGTTTCAGTCCACAAGCCCGAGAGAAAGAGCAGCTAGTTAGTTTGTTTCGGGCATTTTATCCAACCAAAACATTAAAGAGGCTGTGTGTTTTTTTCTAAAAGCATCATAACTGTGCATCTTGCTGGCATCAAGGTAAACACACGTTAATTATGTAACCAGTGATCTAACTAGGAAAAGCATGCTGCACCCACAGAAATCCCCTCCTGGAAAGTTCAAGAGCAAACTGGTTTGCAAAGCTGTGTTATTAAAAGCCCTTGCTGGCACCTGCCATAATGGAACTGCAGAAACAGCCTTTAGGCCAATATCTCTTACCCATGTGGTGAATGAAAAAGAAAAAGACAAAGTGTCTTTACACCCAGTGCTGTCATTAGAGTTAGGAAAGAATTCTCTGCTTTAGAAATATGGTTCTATGTACAACTTTAAATGAACTGAGAGAAACTACAAAAAGCTTTGAGGCAGATCCATTAGTATTAAAACTGAGTTCTGTAATCACCACAATATTATCTTGATTAGATGTGATTTGCATGCTGAACTGACTGTTGGGCTCGGGTGTTTTCTCCTTTTAATCAAAAAAAAAAAAAAAAAAAGGAGAGCAGCCACTGCAGGGTTGGGGGGGAAGGCTTTCTGTTGACTCCTCTACCTACAAACTGAGAGTAGTGGAGCAGGTAAGAAACTGAGGCCAGGGATGAATGCAAAAGGTGCAAATATAGCAACAACATATCACTAGATCCTCTTACTTCTTCCCCAAAAAAAGGAACTGAATAGCAAGCAGGAACTAGAGGTGAAGAAAGAATCAGATGAAAGTTAATCAGAGGGGAGTTACCTTGGGAAATCCATATCAGGCATCAAGGTTTCTTACTACACCTCTGAGGTTAGGAAATATGAGTAGCTCTGTCTCAAATCCAAGAGGATGTCCCCAGTGCCGGAGCAGCTGGAGTTCAGTGTAGGGCATGGAGAGAAACCCACACTATCTTGTGATACCAGTGACCAGGTGACATAGGAGTGACACGTGGGAGGCTGAAGTGCAGATCCTGAGCCATCTTGGCAGATCCTCTGCTCGGCCATTTGATGAGGAGGAGCCCTGGCTTGCTCCAGGGATCAGGATATCTAGTGGTACCATTTTGGACAGATTGCTGAGAAACTTCTTAGTGGGATCAAGGAAAGCTGAGGGACTGCCACTCATCCCTGCACTATTGATGAAAAGCACACATTTCTGTTATCCAAGAATGGAGAAGTAATCTCTGAAATTGAAATGTTAAGCATTGGAGTATGTTCTGGGGTATGTCTTCCTACTGAAATTACTAGAGTTACAACTAATGAGAATAAACAGTGATAGAAACCACCAACAAAGTTATGGATATTAAATGACAGCTTGTCTATATGCAAAGATTAAAGCACATCTACATGTCATATATACTCATCTTTAAGAAATGGCATGATATGCTACCTTGGCATTTGAACCCTGTAACTCTTTTTTTATGTTATCTTATCTCTTTAACACAGTCCACAGACATTTAGGCTGTATTAAGACTATGTAATGTGGAAGCACTTCTGACTTAGGCAGTAACACCAGCTGTACTGGCTCCATCCTTGGGGATGAAAAGGGGTGATATCTGATGTTGAGATCACGAAGGAAAAAATCTTTTCACAGAAAATAAATTTATTTGGGATCATCTAGTGACAAAGATCTGTCCTTCCTCCACCAGTTCCAGCTATAAACACAGCCACAACCTTAATTTTATTTTTTTAGACACAAGACTCTGACTTAACAAAGACGATACTGTTGCTGTTTGTGCACAATAAAAATATATTCTGACCTGCTTTCAGTGGAGTACATTTGTACTTACAGCCTTCTACATACCAATAGTTCAGCAAGGTATATTCAGAAATTATATTGAACATATATTTACTCTAACAACCAAACTACTTTTTCCAGATATCCTGCTTGAAACTGCACACATATTCAATTGCAGGAGACAATAGTTCCCATATTTCATTGGCAGATTACAAATTTAGTCTTCAGGATATGTGCATTTTGTTCACAGATCTGTGAAGCAACTATACACCAGGATTTTATTTTAAGATATTACAGCTCATTTCAAACTTTAAAAAATCCCTCTGATTAAAAGACTGAACTTCTGACAATATGTCTCTGATTGTACATTTGTTCCTTAGGATTCTTCAAGGGTCTAAAATATAGCTCAGTAAAAGCTTAAGATAATCATGTGTTGCTCACCATTTAGAAAATCAGTAAATCTAACATCTTTAAAAATCTGGAACAATCCATTAACCAGTTCCATAACTTTTTCTGTACCAAACTAAGTAGATTTTTTTTAAAAAAAAAATATTATTTTACTACCAGTATCTTCAAAGACATGGAAGAGCATATCTGGTCTGTTAATTCAGTTTATGCAGAAGAATGCCTTGTGCAACATATAGCACTCTTGTGAATTTTAATTGATTTAGTCGGCTGTACTACGAGAAAACTAACACCATTATACAGATACTTTGAAGAGCAATCAATCAGCCAGTGAGCAGGAGTTGAGCTCTGGAACCTTTCCCCAGCAGGCTTACAGTTTCTGCGCTTCTAAATGAAAGAAAAGTTCTTCCTGCTTCTCTTGAACAAAATTATAAAAAAATGTATAAAATACAAAATGGAAACTGAATTCCATTCCTGTTGGAGGAAAGGGAGGAGAAAAAGTCAGTAGATTACTCAGTGAAGTTCTCCTCTTATATCTTTTTACTCTGAACAATGTAATCAGTAGCTGCATTATCATATTCACTTTACATTTTCCCATTTGACTGATTTTCAAATGGAATCACTGTCACATAAGACCACTAGACAGAATTACTATGCCTTTTGTGCTAGCTACTGCATTACATTTATAATACAATATCTAGTCTTCTTTTTTTTTTCCCCCTTTACATCCTTATTTTAGCTCATCTCTGACCAGTGCCACCACTATTCCTAATTACACTCAATACTTTGCATGCACTTGAGGCTGGATATTCATTATTTAACAGTATTTTATCTTCTAAGTGCTCATAATTTACAAGGTAGCTGCACAGCACACTGTGTATAAGAATGTGCATATAGGCATAGAATAACACTCTTTGAAGTCTTTTCTTCATGTCATGTTCCAAATCTTACTCCCTGTGACATCTTTGCTGAATTAGCCTTGATTCAGGACAAGAAATACATAGGTCTAATAGTACCACAGTTTTTGAGAACTTCCTCTTATTCTATGACTAAGAGTTGAAATAGTTGATTTAAAAATAGAGAATTTTTATAAATTTTATAAAGCAACCAGCAGTTTTTACAAATGCTTGGCTTGTTGAAAACTGCAAGGATTAGATTTCAGCATGTCAAAAATCTCTCATGTCAAACAATGAATTAATGAGGAAAATTATAAAAATAGATTAAATAATTTTAAAGCATGTTTAAATGATAATAAAAAAAAAAAAACCACAGTAAATACTACAGTCTCCCCAGGTAACACTGGATCTCAGAGCTCTTGGTACTGGGAGGTATGGAGCATATGGGTCCCAGATCAGTTCCTTTTCCATACAGGAGGAAATCATAACCTTCATACCTGACACTCTCCAGTTCCTGCACTAGGACCCTGATATTTACTTTAGAGTCCCCAAATAGGAGTCTGAGCCCATGCCATCAGTTTTTCCTACCACTCCTTCAAACTGTCTTCAAACTGCTACTCTCTCCATCCATTTGACTTCCTGCCTACTTCCTTGTCACTGACAGCTGTAATCATCTACAGGAAGGTTTGTAATCCCACAGCCAGAAGTCAGCACCTCCAGACATTTAGTTATTACTCTGAGATTGTTGAGTCTCAAAGATTTAGATTTAGGACCTCTACAAAGGCAATCATTGATCTCTCATATCTCTATTATCTAAGGGAACTACTCAGCAACTCAGGTGTGCTCTTTCACTTTGGCAATGGGATCATATGGATATCTTTCCTGTAATACCCTTTCAAGGCTAAAATAGGCTGGGGAGTTTGTAGGGCGGCAGAATCATTAGCTTTTATAAAAGATTTATAAATCAGTGATGCCATATGTTCCTCTCATTTCCTAAACTTTCAAAATCTAATCAGGATACTATTCCTCAGAATCATGCCTGGACTGGAGTAGTCCAATCCAGAATATTGAAAATAACAGTTTATAAGTCTGGATTTTTTTTTTTTGGGGGGGGGGACGACGACACACGACTGTATTTGCATATTTCAACTTTTCCCCAAAAATAAGAGAGCTAGAAAATTGTTTTCCTGGAAGGAAAAAAAAAAAGAAGATTGTGTTATGTCATTGTCTGTCTGCAAGTGCATCCCTAATATTTTTAAAAGCATTATTGAATCCCAGACAAATTTGATAGAGGGACTGGAGTCAAACATTTCTGTAGATATCTTTGCAAATTGATGACTAACAATCATTTCAAAAGGCAGAAGGAAAAGTTTAGTTGTGTTTGACCACAGTCAACTAATTATCTGGGGAAACAGTAACTTAACAGTACAAACGTTAGGTGAAGGAAGTGATAGTGTTCAGAGAACATATCTGCACTATACAGTAGTAACTTACCTATGATGGTGATGGGTTAGAATTGTGCCTATATTATTGATAAAAGTTCTTATGGACCAAATTAAATGTGTGGAAACAATCATAAGCCTTAGCCAGCCTAATGAACTAATGAATTTTCTTATTTCCATAACTCTAATTTCAGATTAGAAATTACAAATTTGTTTACCTCTGTTAATTTTTTTACTTTTTCCATCAAATTTAGTGTCTTATATCTGCATTATTGTGATTTATTATTGTTATTATTATTATTAAATTGTGAAATTGTGAAGTGAAAGCAAGGGTATTCTCTGAGAATGGGCAGATCTGGTTTTACAGATTCAGAAGGATTACAAGATTTTCTTTAAAATATTTATTTGTTCCAAAAATGGTTGAAATGCAGAGGGAAGAGAAATAAAGAAAAAAATATGTTGAGAAATTGTAATTAAAGTAAAATATTTAGGTTTTTTTTTTTAGTTAGTAATCTGGTTTAGTACTGAAATACCATTTTCTCTTCAATGAAATATAAAAACACTCCGACTAGAAAAGTCTCATGAAGTTTTATTAGGCATGAATGCCACCTACTGGAAATCAATCAAAGAAGTAAAATTTCAGATCTGAGGAATGCTCTAATACCCAAAAGAAAAAGAGTGAATTACTGTCACATACAATCTCTAAAAGCACAAGCCTGGTGTCAATATATGGGCAAGCTCACTGCCAAAATTAAAAACATACTACCTAGCTGTAACCTAAGAAAGTGCTAGCAATTGCATATACCAAAGCAAAGCAATCTGTCAAATCCCAACTTTGAACTCTAAACTAAATGACAGAAATGACCATCTGTGCCTACAGGATTCTGAAGCATTCAGTGTTTTTGTACAAAGGACAATCATACAAAAAAATGTGGCCATAGGAGATATTTCCTTACAGCCTTAGGCTAGGAGCAAAGCTATTTTCTTTGGTGACAGATGAAAAAGACTTTGCAAACACATTTGGTCAATAATACATTAGAACATATAGCAATGTCTTTCTGTAATAACATCAAAAAAACATGGAGCAGCAGACTGTGTAAAATGAAGTCACAATATTCTACCAAGAAAAGAATTTATAGGGTCTGTAGCCTATCCCTAAGCAGCAATGAGACCAAATTATAAATTCCCTTTAATATTATTCATTGACTTGAACAGAAGCTAGTATAGCCACTTAATCAGCCATCTATGCTCTAAAGCAAAAAGGGTAGCACTCCCACTCAGGCGATTAATGTATTTTGGGTTTTTCTCCCTCCCCCAGATAAATTTTATTCACACACATACACACACATAGAGCATTCCAGGTACATACACTTTGTGGCAGTCCTAAGTTTTGGCGAAGTCAAGACACTTCAGGCATCCTAATGTTCTAGCCCAGTGACTAATGTCATTCCAATCCTGCCTGGTAAACATCAGAATAATTTTTAATGACAAGCGAAAGTGTGAAAGTACAAATTATACTGTAATAAAATGATCTTGGATGTTCTTAAAATAGATCAATTTGAAGTCATTGTTGCTGCTAAATAATGTTTTACAT
Organism: Chlamydotis macqueenii; assembly: GCF_036417535.1. Taxonomy (NCBI): domain Eukaryota; kingdom Metazoa; phylum Chordata; class Aves; order Otidiformes; family Otididae; genus Chlamydotis; species Chlamydotis macqueenii. The sequence goes on from NC_141556.1 coordinate 162,293,047, forward strand.
TTTTTGTACATTGCAGTGTTTTTAACAAAAATAAAACTTAAAGGCTGTGCTTGGATCTTAGTGTCTCAGCTGTTCTAGTCTCCACATACTTCTACAGATAACATACAAAAATGCAACACTAGACAAAAATAGAAGTTTGTAAGAAGAAAGAAAGGACTTAGACGGTGTCGACATGTTACAATAGCTCAACTGAAATATAAAATTATAAAAAGCAAATTAAGTAATACATGAAGATGTTTAGTCAATTAAGGGTTAATTTTTTTAATAATGCAGTGTAACTGAAAATTAAATAAGAGATTGTATTCACTCTGTCGATTCCTTACCAACCTAATCTAGAGGATTCTTGTCAGACAAGACTTTATTAATTTGATACAATATGTACTTCAAGAAATAAAAACCTATTCCAAAAAGAACTCTTGTTCCCTTAGTCTCATAAAATTTCAGCATTTTCGCAGTGTCGCTGGCAAAAGTAGCAGTAAAATGCTGAGGAAAGAGTTGAAAAGTGATAGTATCCTGCTAAGCTATGAGCACATTCTAGTGGTTATTGCACAGGAAAAAGCCTCATGAAGGGCTGTGTAAGAACAGAAAGTGTAAAAATGCTGAACAGAAAGTGTAAAAAACTGTAGGGCTGGTCCTAAAACTATGCAGAATATAGTTGACAATTACTAACTGATCTCATATATGCAGTGACAGCGCATTCTTGCCAGCATAAGAGAACACGTATCCAGTTTCCATAATCTTAGCATAGTTACGGCAATAGCAAAATAGCTTTAAAGCAAGTGCAGAGCGAAGGTGCTCTTCTCTCCAAGGCTGCATTCTCTGTGCATCAGTTCTCACTTATCTCAGAAATAATTTTAGAAACAAGTACAGCAAAGTCAAGCCCCATGTCTCCTTATATGATGTTTTCAAATACTACAGATGAGCAGAACAGGACTGACAAAGTACAAGTACCACTGAACACAGAAAATGCTCTGAGGCATTAAGTAAGGTCACTGTAGTTCAGGAAATTCAAGCAAACAAATAGATCTGCAAAGGAAAGAGGGAAAGGAAAATTTCAAGAAAATTTTTTAAAAATGCAACTGTTGGGCTGGAACAAAAATTCACAACTCCCTGCTTTCAAGCATCAAACACTGTGCTCAAAATTAGACTTCCCCATCACCAAGTGCTTTCATATCTTTGAATTTTATACACCATATGTAAGACTTTATCACAAAACTCGTAATCACCCTTAGCTACTGAGACAAAATAGCTGCTAAAATAATGCAACCTGATCTACCACAGAACTTCACAGAACTGTACTGCTCCTTGCCAGTATCTCCATCTTAATTAGCATTACAAGTACAGCTTGTGACCCCACTCTAAGTCTGTAGCAATTACTAAATCTGTATTTATTTACAGAGGAAGAAATCTGAGTCCATAAACTCATTTGTTCTTACTGCTTCCTCTTGCTCTCGACCTGCAAAATGGTATATACACACTCCATTCAGACTTCAAAATTAATCCATTTTCTTTCTGTTTCTTTTGTACTCCTCTCAAAGGACCAGTAAGAGAGTTCTAGTTGTCCCAAAGAGCTCAGACTAATGATACATATTTCTAAGTCTTTGGTATCTCCTGTTTTTATCTTCTCCAATCATCTGTATTTTTCTAGTTTTATTTTTATTTTTATCCCCCACGTGGCTCCTCATCCTTCCTTCCTGCCTTCTTTCCTTCCTTTATTCTTTCCTTCCTTCCTTCCTTCCTTCTCCAATTTTCACCATCAACTTTCTTTTATTTCCTATTTATCCTTTCCTTCCCTTACTCTTTACTATACCTTAAATACCTCCCTTTTTCATATCAATGTTTGCATACCTGTAGCAGCTATCATTCTTCCTAAAAATTCCAAAGACAGTTTTTCTCAGGTGCTTTGAGAAAAAAAAAGCTTATAGTCAGAAATATCATACACTGTAGAAGATATATGTTTTTATTACGACTTTATAACATCATTGATATGTTGCATGTGATATCAGTTATCTTTATAATGAACAGTATTAACTTTCGGTAAAAAAAATCTTACGGAAACAAACACAAGTTGGCAGTTGGCTTTCAGCAGTCATATGCCTGCTTCAGGAGCCACTGCACATACTTATCTGCATAATTAAACCTGGGTAGCAGCCCTAAAGAACAGTGATTTTTTTTTAATTTTTTTTTTTTTCATCAGATCTTTAAGTAGATAGCTATGGCCATCTTCCTCTAAACTTTATTTCAGAAAGTGGAATTTCTGGCTTCCTGTCAATGGCTAGATATAAAAATACACAAAATTAACATCATGCTACTACAAAAGGTAGTATTGATACTTTTGATCAGATGAGATCTGGGACTCAAAGGTGTTGCAGAGTCAAGATAGAAGCTCTTTACTTGAGGTGTTTTGAGGTAAGAAATGCATCCCATGGCAATGCTTTTATTTTGAAGATATTTCTCATACCATTCTCTTATCGGATCTCACCTGTCCATTCTTATATCCATATAAATTTTAGGCAAATCACTATTTCAGCTATAAAAAGAATAATTTTACAACAAAATAATCTGTGATTCTATATCTCACACATGAAAATTATGTTTTTTGATTCAAAGTTTAAAAATCCCAAACATATTCAGAAGACCAAGAACACCAAGCAAAATGAAGAATTTAAATATTTCACTTTCATTTAACAGCAGCACTGTTTCATCAGAAATAGAATTTGATTGCCTCATGTTTCCACCATTCGACATAAATCTAATTTCCTGAAATGGAAAAGTAGACTTCCACATTATATCCTATTTCAACAGCAACTGAAAGCAGAACTGAAATTATAGCCATAATAGGCAACTGAGTCAACAAAGAAAATTTTAATTTTAAACACCTGACTGGCAACTCCTCTTATTCATTTTTGTATTGAAGTAACTTTTTTTTTTTAAATGAAAAACTAATGTATTATTTACAACAATTCAGTTATTCACATTTCACTGTGGAAATTAAGAATGAGAATTTCAATAGTCAATGGGCTGATAAACATGGTGTTTAGGTAGAATGTGGACTGAGGTTTCAGACTTACCTGAGATTAGCAGAGCAGAGACAGGAAGGTGAGCAACCCACCTTCAGTTGAGTCTTCTAGTAAGTAAGTAAAAAATTCAACGTCATGCCACTAAAAACAAATTCCGTGAAAGGATTTGTTTTTATTCCAGTACAGAACGAGAAAATGTTTTAATGTTGAAAATTTACCTTGGTTATTTTTTTTTTTTACTAAAGTAAAAAACTGATAGTAACTTTCACTATCATCTTGGACATCTTATAATTAAGCATTTTACCTTCAGTAGGTTATTAAAAACTCTACATTTGACATAGGATCAAAAAATTCTGAAGAATTACATCTCTTTTTCAATCCCCAATATCAGCCACAGCGGCTTTTGTCATACAACCCTGTTTTGATGTTACATGGACATTGTTTCCACTGAGCTATGCTCTTCAGACAGTTAGCACTCAATTTCTAAGTCTAGCCTGCTGTCACTTTTTAATGCTCCTGCTTCCAAGAACCAGACGTATGTTTAGTTGTATTTAGAGTATAATTAATCAAAATATTTAAGTGTGTGTTTAAATCTATTACTATGAGTTATGTACTTAAATAATTTAGAAGATCTGGAGTTTAAAGTATTTCTCAGGTTTTATATAGATACTATTCTTCATGTTTTATATGAAATACATGGTTTGGTTTTTTTTTTTTTAAAAAAAGTATTTATCAAATCTTGTCCTTTCAGTTATCACAATTGAGAAGAAAGTGTGAAGAGTAAATAGTAGCTGACATTCTGCCAAATCACAGCTGAAAGCTGGATTTTTTTTTTAATGTCAAAGAAGTCAACACACAGACACTGAATCATGATCAGCTATATAAAAGAAGAGATGCATAAACTAATGACTAACTCCGTAGAACTACTAATTGTATTGCACTTACATCTATAGACATAATGATTTGTCTTTCATTTTGATACATAAAACAAGGAAGGAAAGAAGTCACCTCTGGTCTCTTTAGCTTAACAGTCTAAACAGGTTTCTATACAAAGTAATTTGAAGCATTTGTGAATTTATAGAAAACAATATTCTTCTCTCAGGTTTCTTCTGATTTTACTAGAAATGGAGTACTAGAAGAGACATACAAGGCCAAATCAAACAGAGATCTCTATGCTTCAGCAGAATCAATACCGAGTTGGGTAACTAGGGTCTGTGTAAAACTCACAATAATAATAATAATGTATCTTAGACACTAAGCATGAAGACGTCCATTGGCAGAGGGCACAGCTTATACAGGAAATGTGCAGAGAAAAATGGAAGAGTATGAAGTAGTTTAAGTAACTACGGTGGATTCCATGACCAGGAATCACAACCGTTCTTTCAGATAAGTAACCAAAGGACCCACCGACTCTTCAGTTGTGATCATGATATCACATCATATGCATACAGTGCTTCTCATTCTCCTCTTGGAACTGCTTTTACTGGTCAGCAAAGAATTTAAGGAACAGGGTGAGTAAACACACGAAAAGCTCACTTTTTTAGCCTGGAAGTTACAACTGAGAAGATACTGATATGAGTTCTTGCTGTAAAGGACTGCATGTATGTTTTTATGCAGTGATGTTTAAAACAAGGACTAATAATTCCTGAAATAAAATACTGTGTTGAGTTGTCATTGCTGTCTTATGAATTAAAGACTTCTGAATTGTCCCACTAACCAGAAAACTATGGTTAAACCTGGTTTACCGTGGACTTATGTCCACCTTCCCATATGTTCTCTCTGTCTATTTTCATTGAAATAAAAAAAGATCTCACCTCCACTCTATCCTTACAACAACCCCGCTGCTATTCTTCTGTTCTCTGGCAGTTCTCCATCCAATAACAGCAATGTCAGGTTTTCCTTAAATCCACATCCCGTGTCATAATTTAGCAGTCTTTCATCACCGGATCCTCCCTAAAACACCTTCAGATTCCTCTAGCAGTAGGTCTCTGGCTTCAGTATTGCCAGCTCCCTCCCTTCCTTTTTTGGTACATGAATCAAGTTAGTCAAAATCATCGCAATTTCCCATTGCTGAATGACATCTATTCCTTTGTTAAATGTGGCTGAAGAAGGCTACAAGATCCAAAAGTTATTAGAAGCATTGGTAGACATCATAGTGTTGCTGCACAGGCTCCAGTTTCTCAGGAGGCTGCAAAAAAAATGTTCGTGACTGATTAGCAAATCCATCTTGCTGGAGGCACCAACATTTGTATATTCATGTTTCTATAGGCAAAACCTATTTTCTGTTGCAAAGGTACATTGGACTTATGGTACAAATGGTACAAATGGAGTAATTCAAAATATTGTGATGTAGTGCTCTTGGGAAACTCTTTATCACACTGTATTTAATTGGGATAATGATTGTATCTGTACTGTAGTCAGAAATATATTTTCTTTCCTTTTTTTTTTCTTTTTTTTGGTATTCCTGCAATAATCATATGTATCTTATGTAGACACTTATGCATGTTGGTGATGCATGCTTAGTTTCCATAGTATAGCAATGCATGCTACTGGCATATCAATTTTAAAGGTAAAAAAATTAACAGATTGACTCCATCTGAATCCAAAGTGCTACTCAGACATGTTAGTCCAGTTAGTAACACTGCCTGCTGTTCAGGTTCAGCTTGCAATGCAACTTTGTGGAATTTTAAAACACATCTTTCTCTCGTTTGAATATGCAATTTCCTCATCTGAAAATAAATTACCCTTGGAGATATTTTAGTGAGAGAAAAAAAGTCTCCAAGCATTTCTCATACATAAAATATATCAAGTCCATGTGATATGCCTCGAACAGAACACTCAGCCTGTAGCAGAGGCTTTCAATTTTACCTTTTATTCTCTGTAATAGTTACAAGCAGTTTCTCCCTTCTTTTCTGTATTTGAATGGCATATTTTATTTCACACATCCATTGCTTTCTGCCCAGCACTGTAATTCAGCAAAAGGAAAAAGCTTAGTATTTGAAAATGTCAGCTGCCCAAAAGTTACTTGGAAGTCTGCGAATGTTAACCTTTCTAACATTTGCTTAAAGCTATCTGAAATTAATTCTCCTCTCTGCTTTCTCGTACCTAAATAAGGAGAAAGAACGATTATAAGATGCCTATTTAAGCAGAAACTGACACAAAGTATATGATCTCTTTGGGGAAAATAGGCTTCCTAATACATGTAAATAACTCCCATTCACATTACCAGAAGTGCAGAGGAACAGATTTTCTCCCAAGACTGTTATTCTGTAAATTAAAGTCATACCCACCCCTCCCAGTTCCTCTTACTTATTCTTGTAAAAAGTATTTTTTTTTCTGATGTTCGGTCCACACCTTTCTTATCAATACACTGTGCATAAAATTAAATTAATAGATAGATATATAAATAGATATATAAATAGCTTTAAATAGTCTTAGAGCTCAGGATATTTGTTTTAACCACTGATTATCAATTCATCAAGTCAAGATTTCTGGCAAAGATATAAATCCTGACGAAAGCTCTGAAATGATTATAATTTCAAATAAGGTTTTACAGTTTAACCACAAAACACAACTGGGCAACAGAGTAAAATGCTTCAATTTGCTGGATCATCATGAACATGAATCTGAGACTGTGTATTATATGTTTGATTGCATCCTCTCAATATGTAGTAAAATTAAACTACAGATTTGATTTAAAAAAAAAACCCAACCATCATTTCAAAGAAACACAATAGAGCTACAACTATTTGTAAAGAACAAACAATGATCTTAAAAGCTTGACATGAGGCAGCAATGTGCGCTTACAGCACAGAAAGCCAACCACATCCTGGGCTGCATCAGAAAGAGTGTGGCCAACAGGTTGAGTGACGTGATTCTGCCCCTCTACTCTGCTCTCACAAGATCCCAACTGGAGAACTGTGGGAGCCTACGACACAAGAAAGGCATGGACCTGTTAGAGAGAGACCAGAGGAGGGCCACAAAGATGATCAGAGGGCTGGAGCATCTCTCCTGTGAGACCAGGCTGAGAGAGTTGGGGCTGTTCAGCCTGGAGAAGAGGAGGCTCTGGGGAGACCTTATAGCAGCCTTCCAGTTACCTCAAGGGGGCCTACAAGAAAGATGGGGAAAGGCTGTTCAGTAGGGCCTGTTGTGATAGGACAAGGGGTAATGGTTTTAAAATAGAAGGAGGTAGATTCAAATTAGACAATAGGAAAAAATATTTTACACTGAGGGTGGTAGAACACTGGAACAGGTTGCCCAGAGAGGTGGTAGATGCCCTCCTTATTTCCTTGGAAATGTTCAAGGCCAGGTTGGACGGGGCTCTCAGCAACCTCCTCTGGTTGGAGATGTCCCTGCTCCTTGCAGGGGGGTTGGACTAAATGACCTTTAAAGGTCCCTTCCACCCCTAATTATTCTGTGATTTTGTGTTTCTAAAATGATATATGCTTGAAGTAACTTCGTTATTGATACAATTTGTTCTGTCTACCACAACAGTGCTTTTAAAACTCCGGTCTCAAAAGTAAAAAGCATTATATTGAAAAAAAATAGGTCCCATTTGGATAAAACTATATGAATCTACAGAGACAAATCTGATATCTTTATATTGTATCCTACTTATATAAAATCATAATCTCCTGCAGAAAAACTGCTCAGGGCTACATAAATGGAAAAATGACCATGGGAATCAGTGCCAGTATAAGACAATGTGAGGCCACAACCAAGACTTACACAAAATTTTAGGTTTTTTTCCTTTTGAAATACTTAACTTCCTCTTTTCCTTTCAAAAATCACATCGGATCTCCATCTCAAACGCCACCTAATCCATCCCATTTTCACACATCATTATCTTCCCAAAACATGCTAAAGCTTGATGTCTAGCCTTGCACCTCCGTTGTCTTGCCACATATCCATCTCTTCAAGCCATGATGGATACATCCCAAGCCTTCTCCAAGAGAGAGCAGAGTTTCCCTTTTGCATAGCTGAGTATAACCCTCCCTGTCCAGAAGTCCCTCCATTCTTGACAAATTTGGCACAAGAAACATCTATACCTACATGTAGGATCTTACTCTGTGCTACTATTTTGAGAAGAATAGTAGCAGTTGCAAAGCTTAATTCAGGAATGGCAACTTCCAAGGTCCTTTTTAGGAGCCAATACACACTCTTCAGCATTTACATCCACTTCCCAAGAACCTCTACCTATTGAGAAAATGGTCTCCATTGTTGCAAACTATCAGACTTAGATTCTTAAGGGACAAGGACAACCTTCTGAAGTGACCAAATTCAACCTGGGCATGGTGGTAGCCAAAGTCTAAAAAATGTTCTTTTTCATGTCATTAGACTTACATTGTTTGCATCAATCACATCCAGAGTATCAGGCAGGCCTTTGCCCAAGCTGACGGCTATGTCTTCACTGGAATTTAATCACCATTAACAGATGATTTTTGTTTGTTTGTTTGTTTCCATCTAATGCCTGTAAATATATGTAATTAAAAGTCACAGAGAAAGACACTGTATCACTGTCCTGCTTACAGGGATGCCTATCGTCAGTCACACATTTGTATGAAACAAAGATACTGACCATTCTATGAAATGAAAACACATTTTAAAACTGCTGTTTAAAGGATTGTTATATATTCTTTATAAATAATTGTACTAATTATAGCTTTGTGTTATGATTACTGAGCTTTTTAAATCTTAGCTTAGATGAGACAGTTTTGTTTCACACTGGGTAGCTTCAAGCTGTACGGCTGCTTTTATTCCGCACAGAATAAAATCTACAGGTTGAATTCAATAAATGACACCAAGCTTAGTTGTTTCATAATTAGTATCAGAATGGGTTGATTTTTATTTACTGTGACTTGTTTTCATCTACTTTTCAAATACATGGGGAAAATGAGAAACAATTTGTTTTTGTATGACTGACAGAAACACAAAGTTCCCTGATTGCGATAGTACAATGTCACATAACAAACCTAAAATTCGTTTCTGGTCATATTGAGATCAAACACAAAGTGTGATAAGACTCTGATTTAACTGGAAGAAAATTCCATGGGTTTTTTCTTGTCTATGGGAAAAGTTAATCACATCACAAGTGCAAGCATATGCTGAAATAACTTTAAGATACCGGGTTACAAAGTAGATTCATACAAAGGACTTAAAAACTGACAAGCTCATTTTCTTCTGTATCATTTCTATAATTATTATCATTTTACTATTAAAAAAAAACATATGTTGATGGCTATTCTCATAATTTTTTTATTTTCCTGGGTTTTTTTAAGATCTTATAGCAACTTTTCTCATTCTGTAAGTGGGACTGGCATCAGGGAGGTGCCCGATGTCTGGGGCTGGAGCTGCCCTGGTTCCCAGTGACTGCCCTGCTCCTGATTTATGCGTGGGATGGTTCCTGGGCCCCAGACCCTGCCCTGCTGCCCCATGGGAGACCCTGCCATTCCTAGCATCCCAGTCCCTGTGAGCAGCTGGCCCAGCTGACAGAACACTTTTTTTGAGGTGTGGGGATGAGGGTTTAAGCAGCTGGGTTTACTCTCTCTGGAGGCCTGTGATCATCAGCTCCAGAGTCAGGGAAACAGAAGGGCACACAGGTTGGGTCATAGTGCTGCTCTGACAGCCTTTCAGCTTTGCTTCCTCTAAGACTCAAAATAAAAAAGGTACAAGATATGTCTGAGATAACAGTTTGCTCCTTTGAAAGAAAGATTTAGAAATCTCTGCTCCCTCTCCATCCCCTCCTCTCTGCTTTCGGCCACATTCTCCACCTACTTTTGTTGATTTTGGAGCTCACTGTGTCCCTACATAAATTGATGTAATTATCTACTCGGTAAAACACAAGAGGAGAGGAAGTGAAATTAATATAGACCTTGTAGATCTTCATGCTGATACCAGTATCACAAACACTGTAATCATCATCATCATCTTGAACTGCTACTAAAAGACGCCGCCTTGCCTCTCTCTTGTCCCTGACTTTCCCACTTTTTTTTTGCCCTCACAGGGCTTGCGCAGCCAGGCAGGGAGCTGAATCTGAAAATTAACTAGTGCTAAAATAAATGCTCCAAATATGTCCATCTTAACTTGCATCAGTTGCCTGATCCAGTTCACTGTGTGGCTGGGTAGATGTGCATGTGGGTGCAAAAGGTGCAGCTGTGCTGGGCAATGGAGAGGAAAAACTGCGTCTTTCAAATGCTGTCTCAGTGGATAACAATGTAGAATGTGACAATCCAATGAAAGATGGGGTAGAACAGTACTAGTCTTTTTTTTTTTTTTAATAGCAGTTGGAAAGGATACGTATCCAAGACATGTATTAAAATGTGGCTAGACATCTGCAGTTCATTACAAGACAAAGACAGGAGGAGAAAAATATAAATTTCAAGTGTGAAAATATGTGCAGTCTACTGAAAATAATATGATATTTAATCACTCTGATATCACAGTGATACAAACAAGCTTATGTGTGTGTATGTGTGTGTTGCTTATTTTATTGACTAAATATGTAACAGAAATTGTTATGGGCATTGGAAAACCTTTAAGCTCTACTGATGAAATAATACTTGTAATAATGGTGAAAGGCAGACAATCTTTTATCCTCAGCTGACTGCTCTTATTTGAGTTTTTTGAACACTGGACTTAGATAATAACAGCAATAAGAAGATGTTTAGAATACTACCCTCCTTCTGGCTCTTTTATGATAAAATTAGATATTCTGCAGATGGCATTGGCAAGGTTTTGTTGTAAAATGTAACTAAAGGTTCTCAAATCCCTTCTAAAACTGATTCCTTACAGAAATTCTCTCAAAGATTTCTTCATCCAACATACCAGCACCAAATACAACTTTACATCCTCCCATACATACTTTCTTGAATGGTGAAATGTCTGTCACCAGGCCTTGCCTTTAAACAGTTCACACATAGCTAGCATCAGAAGTCAGTGCATGTTCTACTGCACAGACAATTTCAATCAATCAGATCCTCAGGTAGTAGCTTCTCTGAAGAAGTTTACTTGTGAAACAAATTTTATACGGAAATAAGAATGATAGAGCTGAGCAAACTTTATAATGTAAGGTGTTTTGGTGATTTGTAAATAAAGTTAAAATGCTTTAAAAGCTGTTAAATAAAAGAAATGAAAAAAAAGTATGTGGAGTTCTTTGAAATCTATTGTGTGGACAAAATGAAATGGTCCAAAAATTTTTGAGTTGTCTGTGGATTTAGTTGAAAGTAATAAAATTAACTAAAACTGTGGAAAAAAGTCACTTCAAACTGAGAAATTATAAAATTCTAATTTTCAAACTGCCAAATTATTTTTATTCCTTTTCTTCAAAATCATAAGTTTGTTCAAATTCATAAATATTAATAGAACTGACTAATGTTTATTTTATGTATTTTGTCATAACAAGTGTGGAACAAAAATTGCAATTACTTTTAACACTCTGTTGTATTACAGTATTTAATACTCAATGTTATTGTACACCCCAATAATCCGGGAATGAAATAATGTCAGTACAAATTGAAATATAAAGTGTCAGTGTGAAGTGTGCACCAAATGATGAACTATTTTGTATTACCAAAAGTAAGTGTATTACCAAAATTTTCTCCTTAAAGCACACAGTTACACTGAGTGAGGTAACTGATGAGACACATGGAGACAGAAAATAAAACAAAGAATGACCTTGCACAGAGTGTGTTTCAATTTCAGGCATTTTCAGATAGGCTTGGCTAAAAATATGGGCAATTTTTGTGAAGCTCTTCTTCAGTTCTATCTGAATAAGATAATCATAAAATATTACATAACATAAACAAAAGACACAATTCCTGTTCTACAAAATCTTATTTCAGAGCGTTCAACATGTTAGTATTGTATTTAGCAACAAATTCTATCTCCTAACTTCTGGTAATGATGTCAAGTGAAGAAAAACAGAATAAATGACAGAAGTTTCCAGCTGTTGCCTAAACATCAAAGCACAGTACTAAAACACAATGTGCATTTTAGACAATAAAAAAACTTTGCAATAAATTAATGCACTCACATACCTAGAAACACTAGAAACTAGAAATTTCTACTAAGCTTCTATTAAATTCCTTCCCAACAATGAAAATAAAAACAAAACAAAACAGAACAAACAACACTTTAAAGAGAAATAAGGCACTCCCTATGTTCATCCATATATTTGCACACACATTGCTTTTTTTTTTCTGTTTGAATACATGTGGATGAATACTAAAACAAAATGATCAAAGCATTCTCAAATTAGGATGCCTCAGTTAAAGATTTTCCCTAGACTGTCCAGAGCTGCAAGGCAGGCTCCATGCTCTCAAAGCCACCTATTCATACTGTTGGAGTAGAAGTTTGCACTAACAATTCCAGGATAACATAAAGCTGTATTATTCTGTTAATGATAAGGAAGGCAAGCATCAGAAGCTCTAAGAAGTATGTTTCCGAAAAAAAAAAGATAGAAACTTTCCATCAATCACAAGAAACCCTGTCCGCTTTCAGCTGTTGGGGAATAGATTTTTGGTTTTAATGATTTAATAGTGATACTCTCCTCGGAGTTTTGGGAAAGAAAACTTTCGCTTCTCATGCTACTGATGTCCTGTGGAGAGCAGAACGGATATTCTGTGAGATCCTCCTAACCCAGGCATCTGTTGCATCGTTACGGATTGTGAGCATCAGGGTTCCTGATGACACCTTCCTAGCCTGTATTTTCATCCAGAAACAATAATTACATTTGTATAGTCAAAGATTGAGCAAATATAATGAAAGTAATAGTGCTGAAGTTTCTATTATTGCCTGTGGTGGTTTAGCCCGGATCACCACACAGTTTCTCACTCACCCTCCCCCTACCCCAGCAGGACGGAAAGAAAGGAAAACTCGTGGGTTGAGATAAAAACAGTTTACTAAAAATACTAAAAACTACAAAGCTAACAGAATATAAGAATATTAATATATACAAAATATACAAAATGAACAATGTACAATTTATCACCACCTGATGTCCGAATGACCGACGCAGCCTGAGCAGCGATCATGGAAACGGCACCGAGCAGCAAGCAAAGAGGGGAGAGCAAGCCAGCAAGGTAGAGGGAATGATGCCAGCAAGCAAGAGAGAAGAAAAGGATGCCAAGGGTGCTCGAAGGGATACCCAAATGGAATGGATGCCAGAAAAGAATGCCCGAAAAGAATGTCCCCTCCTATGGGCAACCCCCACTTATACACTGAGCATGACGTTTATGGCATGGAATACTCTCTTTGGTCAGTTTGGGTCAATTATTCTGTCTGTCTTTTGCCCAGCTTCCCACACCTGTACGTTAATGAGACTTTAACGAGATGTTGGAAAGCCAGACAGTGTCCTTGGTCTCATTAACAACAACTCATATCATCAGAGTGTTTTTATCAACATTCTTCACACACGAAATCCAAAACACACCGGCTACTGAGGAGAAAATTAACTGCATCCCTGCTGAAACCAGGACACTGCCAAAAAGATGCAATTTTTGTAAATTTGGCTATCAGCACAGAATGGAATACGGTTCACATATGAAAGACCTGTAATGCTTAAAATGAGTACATATAGGAGTGATTTACTTGCGAATAAAGAAATACTACATCTGGTTTGACTTTCAGTCATTGTGTAATACATATGTGACACAGAAATTTTAGAAATTTGTCAAAAGAAACTCTCACAACAGATTACTTCCATCAACTTCTTGCTTTTTAATTGACCTTTTATGACCACAAAGCCTTAGTGTAAAAGTTTATAAAAACACTGTACCCCATATTTTGATTTATGGCTTCTGGAACACTGAAAATGAAATTAGAAGAGAGTGACGCTGAATTATTTAAGCTGAAACCCATTTTAGTCCACATTAGGGTACAAAAATGTACCAGAGACATATTCACAATGAACAAAATAGTACAGATAGTTCAGTGTGAATGGACACAGGAATTAAAATATTGTAACAGTGTCACTGGGGAATCACAGTCCTTCTGATGAGTATTTGCAGGTGTTCATATCAGCTCGGCTTTATCTGGAAAACACTGTAATTTGTGACATATGAAAGTAGGTTACAGAACTTAACTGATACATTTACTTACAATGTTCTTAGTTAAATCCTGCCAATTTAACAGGCAGATTCTTCTGACTTCATTGAGCCTACACAAGGGGAATTAAAGTGATGTAAATGGCATTTACTGGTGTGGTCACATGTCTCCACTTAACAATAGGAAAATTAGGCTAAATTGCTAAATGGTATTTATTACTTATTTGATTACTAGCCATTAATATTTTTTAATTAAGTTTTATTTTTGTAGTGCCAAACTTCAGACCAAGATTACAACTCTCTTTTCAACAAGTAGGAAAAAAGGGAAAACCTAGGGAAGCACCTAGTAATTGAGGATATGACCTTTCAGGATGAAAGCTAGTTACTTATAGCATAATTTGAACTGACGTCCTATAACCCATAGCCTTCAAACTTGTTCTACGACACCAGCCTATACATATGAAAAATGTAAAATTCTTCAATCACAAAGAAGCTCAAAGCAGGTTGACATTATAGAGCAGCAACTAGTTTGCTGGGGGCCAAAGAGAAATGTCACAGTTAAGCTTCTGAATTCTTAGTCTTGTCTCCTTGCTAATTATTTTCTAACTTCACTACAGTTCTGTGCTTTACTCTTGCAGGCTTCCTCGTAGTTTAAAGTTCAATTTAGATTACCACATGCTGATACTTTTAATCGCCATGGGCTTCACATCCGTGTTGAGAGGGAAAATGATCAGAGGCCATAATGTAGAAGGCAGGGGAGTTAAAAGCTAGGCTGTAGGATGTTTCGTAGGCCAAATAGGCCTTACATTTCAGACGTATGTTGGAGGATAAACTGACACTTATTTCTGTTGTAGAATTCTCCTGTCTGACGTCTTGATTAAAGTCTCTATTTGGAAACAAAAAACAACCCAAAAAACCCCACCATAGAAATCTCAGTTTGCTTGTAAGGTCATGAAACATTTTTATCTCTCTTTAAATGACAGTAACAACTAATAAATCATAACAAAACATTTCCCTTAAAAAAAACAATTTGTGCAATGAAGCAGTTACCTACAACAACCCCTTAGCTAAAGACAGCTGGGACTCAGACTCTGCAGTTTTAATTAATAAATCAGCAAATATCATGTAAAATATATTAAAAAGCAATCTCAAAATTAAAAGTAATTGCATATTTATTCAGATTCAAAAGCTACGTATTTACCCTTAGCTGTTAGAGAGATTTTTCCAAGTTAACACACTAAAGAGGTTGTCAAAAGCACTAACAATATTAAATAACATGAAAAATAATGTCTCCAATTCACTTGCAGGACCTTTTTGCACACCTGAGGTCTGTCTACAAGGAAGAAACAAATATAGCATATAGGAGGTCTTAAAATGTTTATGAGAAGAGACCAGTACAGAAAATGTACACCTAGCAAATTTTCAGGTATAAAAGTTTTCTCCAGAAGAAATGGTATTTAAAGATATTTAGTTCTGTGCATATTGAATAAATAACTAGAGTCTTCAAAAAAGAGTGTGTCACTTTTGACTAGAGTAAAAAAAAAAGTACCGATATATAGAACAAAAGGCCAGAGCAAAATGTTGAGAGCCATGAACTCTTTTTTGGCCATTTTACTCTAAAATTAATAGTTTTTTCAAACTTATGAAAATTAGATATTACAAGGAGTTTTCAAAGTTAGACTATGGGACTTTAAATCCCACTGAAAGTCAACAGAACCTGTACTTTTCAGCCACTTAGATTTTAGTGAAAAATCTTTCCTTAGTACAAGTGTGTGTCTTCTGCCATATCTATACGTTTCTGCAATTACAGAAAATCAGTAAATCAAACAGACAAATGGAAAAGAATCTGTAGGGAAAAAAAAAACACACAAAGAATTAAAAATAATCCAGGTTGCAGATTTTAGAGTCTATATTCATGTCTTCATACTAATACAGTGTATGCAGTCCAGACTACAGCAAAATTCAGTCATGAGCAGTACTTTTAACCATTTCCATTAACACTGCACACATACCAAATCCTGAACTCCACAGCTGTTCAAAATGAGACTACATGTATTATCTGATCTCTGAATCTCTCTAATCTGAAAAAGATTACATTCAGATTGTATTCAACATTATAAGTCCAAAGAGAGCCCACTCAATCTAGTTCAACTTTCCTCTTTGACAAGTTCTGTATATTAAAAAAGGCAGGCCTTTAGTATTTTAACTTGCATCTAGAAGAAACAGTAAAATTAGGTCAAATGTCCTCATTTATCAAATTAGATATTTTTAAATTATTGGCTTAGAAAAATGACAAAGAAAAAGTGACAAAAAATATTTCCAGCCCTTCCTGAGCACTTTCCATCAAAGACCATGTTTTTATTCTAGCAAAAGAACAGAAATGCAGCTGATGTCTTCAGAGAGTTAGAAAAAGGTTTATCCAATACATCTTCTGATTTTGTGCTCAGTAATGAAGGTGTGTAATTTCATAAGTGGATAATACATTTTCACAAAATATGTGTTGCTTCTCTAGTTTCAACTACATCTATAAGTAGACTTTAACAATAGCTACTTCTTTTTTTTTCACTGACTTGCTCTGTAACAAAAAAAATTGAGCTCTTATTCCCATACAACACATATATCACTTGCAGTTACCCACGGCTTGTGAAATTGAACATTTACAGGGGTTTTTGCCATCATCCCTGCCATTCAACATGCTGCAGTTGTAGATCAACAGCAAAATTGCACTTGTCTGCATTGTCCTAAGATAAAATTAAACCTTGAGTTTATTAGTAAAAGGCAGAATTGTAGTTTTATTTTAGATTTTCATATTTTCAATGTATTGAAACAAGCTGAAAAGAAACTGGGGGGGAGGGGGTGGGGGGTGGGAAGGGAGTGAATTCACGTGCTTCATGAATATAAAATATATATTTGAAGCATTTGAGTAGTAGTTTCTGCAAATGATCTCAAGGCATGTTGATACAGACAGATCTGAAATCACCATTATCAATTCCTGCAGGTAAACGAGGCTAGGGAAGGGCATATAACTCCATTCTCCATGACCAGAGAGAACAACGATTCTATTTTTTAACAAGGACACTTATACAATGTGCAAAGTCCCTCTTCTGTTCTCAAAACTGGCAACTTCTTGCTCTTTAGTGTGTTTTTTTTCTCTATGAATTGTAGTAGTCCCTGTAAACTCAAAGACAGAATGATAAGCTTATAAATCTGTCTCATAGAAATGTCAATGAATCATACCATATCTTCTAACGATGCATGTTTTGACCTCAGGATATTTCACTTTTCTGCAGAGACCTCTTCTGCACAGCATGCTTCTTTTAGAGGCCTCAGTATATAAGTAGAAGTCTATTTTTTTTAATCTTTAAGACTGATACTGTGAAAGAAAAAAAATATAAGTAAAACACATTGCAGACTTGTGCATAACAGGGTGCTGTGTTTCCTCATCTTTAAAGTCCAGTCTAATTAAAAATAAACAAACAAACAAAAAAAAAAAACCAAAAGCAAAACAAACCAAACACCACACCCACTTTAAAAGGGAATCAGTTCGTATTAAATAAAAAAAAAAAAACCCCAAACCAAGCAAAAAAAAAACCCCACCCCACAAAAACCCTGGAACTTAAGGATTTTACAAGAAGCACAACAGGGCATAGTTTAAAAGGTCATTATTACAATTCTTGATTGCCAGATGAGACACAGGGTCAGTGACCTTCAACCTTCAGTTATTCATTAACAGCAACATGAAACACACTCTGAAGTACCTCCTTGCAAGTACATAATAATCTGCTTCTGTTTGTTTTTACACTCAGAAAAATAAATAGAACTATTCTTACTAAAAGCATACACAATAAGCAGACTTTCTAAAGCATACTCTGAACTGTTATTAGTGTTATTAAAAATTGTTAAAAATTAACTGAGAAGAAAAACATACCCCAGTGCAGAAAGTGGCCTAGCTATCTGTGAATGCTTACAGAATGTGGCAGAGACCAGTCTTGTAGGAAGCACTGTGAAATGTGGACTTTTATTTTCACCTATGTACTGCATGGTGTTTAGTGCTTAGTGACGCTTTAATTGCATCTTTCACGTGGTGGCACTAAAAAGGCTTATTCTACTGCATCCCATGGCGTATAACAGGTATTTTTAAGAATAATAACTTATGATCTATGTGATGTTTGATGATATTTCCAGCTTCCTTTAATCACAAACTCAGCTACAAGTATAGCACAGAATCTTCAGCCAACAACTTAGCACCCATAGTCTTAGCAATAAATATCGAAGGTATAAAGAGATTAAATAAAGTTAATTAGATTTTAAACTCAATTTTTTTTTCCAAAGGTAGACCTCAAATATCAAAACTGGAATTCTATTATGTTATAGACATAAAAACAAAATACATACTCTGTTAAATTCCTGCTTCAAAGAGCATAAAATATGTATATGTAACAAAGGAAAAGAACAGAAAAAAAAATACTAGTTACATTTACTGCCTTCGTGCATTTTTCAATGTGAATTTTAACTTTGGTAACGTATGTTTCCTGAATTCCAAACAAGTTATTCAACTATTAAACCCTCTCCTTTTCATATAAAGCCTTAACTCTGCAGATAAGGAATGCACTTGGTATTAAAGTCTTAGATGCTGGTGATTCCTTAAAAGCTGTATAATTTCATCCTCTATGTATACAAGAATATATTATCTAGCAATCCCCTCTCTAGCAGACAAGTACTGGGGTTGTTTTTTCCAGTAGAATCAGCATGGCTTGTTCTAAGGAAAAATGGCCACCCTTGTACCTTGCTGAGATGTGTCATCACTTCATTAAGTGACTTGGGTGAGGGAAGGCAGAGAACAGGAAAAGGTTCATCATAAATGGTTACACTACTATTTGTAGCATGGCCACTAACACTTCCTTGGCAAGAAGAATGTCTTCCTCCCCTCAGATCTATTCATACCAATCAGTCAGAACTGTGCTATGGGTTTGTGGGATCACTAAATGAATTCAGCATAATAAATAAGCCAACTGTAGAAAACTTGCAGTGGACCACAGAGCACACCAAAAAATGCACAACATCCCAAAACCAAGCACACAATGGAGGTGGCATTTTCAGGTGATAGTTTGTATTTTGTAAAAATTTACCAGAAGGTCACAGTTTCAACAACTGCATTGGGCTGAATACATTTCTTCATCAGCAAATTTTTTCTCTAATGGCTGTATGTTTTCTTGCTATCCAGAGGAAAAATGAAAGAAAATCTTTATTTTTCAAAAAAAAATTAGGTAAATATATCACCTCTGTTGTAGTTCAGCCCTGATCGGGACCAGACTACGCAGTCTCTCTCGCTCCCCCCACCCTCCGAGAGAATAGGGGGAGAAAATATAAGGAAAAACGGCTCGAGGATTGAGATAAGGACAGGGAGAAATCCTTAAAGTTACCGTCACGGGCAAAACAGACTCGACTTGGGGAAAACTATTCATTTATTACTACAAACAGCAGGATAATGAGACAGAGAACAACATAACCTCCCTCCACCCCTCCCTCTTCCCAAGCTTAACATTATCTCTACTACCTTGCCCCCCTGAGTGGCACAGAGGCAAAGAGGGAATGGGGGTTGCAGTCAGTTCATCATGCGTTGTTTAACGCCGCTGCTTCATGGTTGGGGGAAGAACTCCTCACATTCCTCCCCTGCTCCGTTGTGGGATCCCACCCATACGCCACAGTCCTTCCTGAAACTGTTCCGGCGTGGGTCATCTCTTCCACGGGGTGCAGTCCCTCCAGAACAGCTGTCCCAGCGGGCCCTCCATGGGCCACAGCCTCCTTCAGGCATCCACCTCCCCCAGTGTGGGGTCCTTCACGGGCTCCAAGTGGATCTCTGCTCCTTCGTGGACCTCCATGGGCTGCAGGGGTACAACCTGCTCCACCATGGTCATCACCACAGGCTGCAGGGGAATCTTGGCCAGGAGCCGCATTACTCCTCCCCCTCCTTCTGAAGTGACCTTGGCGTCTGCACCCGTTCCTTACAACAGGCTGGCAGATGTCTCTCAGGATCTTTTTTACATCTTATTCACTTCTCATCTCCTCTCCACTTCTTGCAGCCAGGCCAGACCAAGTCAGGCCCAGTCAGCCGCCTGGTGAGAGGCCAGAGGGTGAGGCCTGCAAGGCCCATGAGGCCTGCACCTCGCCCTCTGCCCCCGCTCAGCTTCTTCACATCTTCTCTTCTCGCTCTTTTTTTCTCTGTTTTCCCCTTCTTAAATATGTTATCGCAGAGGCGTTATCACGAAACATTCTGCTAACAATCGGCTCGGCCTTGGCCAGCAGCAAGTCTGCCCTAGGCCCGGCCGAGTCCACTGAACAAAGGGGAACAACTTCTAGCAGTTTCCTACAGAAGCTGCCACCTTAGGCCCCCCCTCACTAACAAAACCATGACACCTCACAAAAGAAAACAATTCTTAGGGATTACTCAAATTACTTTAACTGTGTGCTGATTACCTCATAAGCTTGTATCTTCTTCTCATACTATGTTCATATAATAACTATATCTAAAAAAAGAAAAAAAAGTGAAGAAATAATATCACTTGGATTTAATTAGATATCAGCAGAACTCATTAGCAATTTTGAACTATTATTCAGCTCTGGATGGGGAAAGAAAAAACAGTGATTATTTCTTAATATTCAAAGGTAGAGCAAGTATGCATTGCCTAGGCGTTGAAGATTTAGATGATTCCGGTTTTATAAGTGGGAGAAAAACTGAGTTTTCCTTTTTTGATAGAGGGATGTCTGGGCTTTTTAAAATGCAATGTTTACTCATAAAGAAAAGGAAAAGAATAATTTTTCTTCGAGTAATTTTTTTTTTTAAATTATGGTTAAAATATACAACTGTTCTTTGGCTAAACGTGTAAAGATAGGTGGGAATTTAGTATTATTTAGTATTATTATTATTGGTTAAAAATTGTCTTTCTATATGCAAGTCCATTTAATTTTTGTAACAATGCATAATATGTTTGTATGTTATAAAAATAATTAGTACCAAATAGTCAGAAGAGTAACACTTTTTTTTTTTTCTGAAATTTACTCCACAACTAGTTGCATGCGTCTCCTTTAGAGTTTGGAAATTATTATGTGTTTGAGTGTAAAGCTATTAAACTAAAAAGAAAAAAAAAGGAAAAATATTTACTATAAAAATAATTAAGAGTTACATAGTTCTTCAACTTTTCATCAACTAGTCAAGCCAAAACCACTGGCTATGAAGAGTTTCAGAAGATGTTGAAGATAGTGAATGAATAGGGGAACTAAACATCTAATGAAAAAATGCAAAGTAATATGCATTAAAAAAGCCTGCTGCTAGGTCATGCTGACATCTATATTAGCTATTATCACATAGAAAATTGATTGTAGAATAATTATGGACAGATCAATTCTTGAAGTCAAGAATACAAACAGGATTATGGGATTATTAGTAATAGAATAGGAAAAAGATATCACTAAAGAATCATAGAATTACAGAATTGTTGAGCTTGGAATGGACTTGTGAAGGTCTGCTAGTCCACCCCTCTGCTCAGATAGGGTCACCTAGAGTAGATTGCCCTTTCAAAGGAAGACTAAGGTGTCCTTACAGGACTGTAAGGAGCACCAGTAAATCCATAGGGCAAACCAAGCTCAAGAAATACCTCAGTCTTCTTCTACACAAACCGAAGAAAACAACTGAATTTTGTAACATTACTGAATTTCTCTCATGAGAAAAACTGATCTTCCAGTTAGTTATGTGTCTGTGAGCCCAGCCCGGCTGCAAGAAGTGGAGAGGAGATGAGCTGGATGATGTGAAGAGATTCTGAGAGGTGTCTGCCAGCCTGTTGTGAAGAACTTTTCTTGTGAGAGGAACGGGTGCAGATGCCAAGGTCACTTCAGAAGGAGGGGGAGGAGTAATGCGGCTCCTGGCCAAGATTCCCCTGCAGCCCATGGTGATGACCATGGTGCAGGTTGTCCCCATGGAGTCCACGGAGGAGCAGAGATCCACTTGGAGCCTGTGAAGGACCCCACACTGGGGGAGGTGGATGCCTGAAGGAGGCTGTGGCCCATGGAGGGCCCGCTGGGGCAGCCGTTCTGGAGAGACTGCACCCTGTGGAAGAGATGACCCACGCCGGAACAGTTTCAGGAAGGACTGTGGCATATGGGTGGGACCCCACAACAGAACAGGGGAGGAATGTGAGGAGTTCTTCCCCCAACCATGAAGCAGCGGCGTTAAACAACGCATGATGAACTGACTGCAACACCCATTCCCTCTTTGCCCCTGTGTCGCTCGGGGGGGGAGGGCGGGGGCAAGGTAGTAGAGATAATGTTAAGCTTGGGAAGAGGGAGGGGTGGAGGGAGGTTATGTTGTTCTCTGTCTCATTATCCTGCTGTTTGTAGTAATAAATGAATAGTTTTCCCCAAGTCGAGTCTGTTTTGCCCGTGACGGTAACTTTAAGGATTTCTCCCTGTCCTTATCTCAATCCTTGAGCTGTTTTTCTTATATTATCTCCCCCTATTCTCTCGGAGGGTGGGGGAAGCGAGAGAGAGACTGCGTAGTCTCGGGGCTGAACTACGACATTATGCTGGGACCTTAAATAGCTAAAATACAGAAAAGGATGTACAACTTCAAGTGCTTTCTAATAACTTCAAATAATGTCTTGATTTTAAGCAGTGCAGAGGTTTATTACTCTTCTGATACCTAATCTTGGCACTTTCAAAGGCAGTTTCACCTCCACTGATCATTTAAGACTTCAGCAGAAGCCACACAATGACTAAGAGCAAATAATCTGATTTGATCCTTATACTTCCTAAAAAATTAAGGTAAAACTTATTTAAACTTCTAAAACAGCAAACAATTCCTATAAAACTAGTTAGATGGAATTGAACTCTCTTAGTTTCAGATTCTGTAGCTATTCCATAATCCAGTTATTTTAACACTATTTATCTAGTTAAGGATTTATATATTTAGTAATTTAGTTCCATGAGAAATATTTCATATTAGCCCTGAGCCCTGGTGAACACTGCTTGTGACAGGCTGTCAACAGAATTTAACTCAGTTCACCAGAACTCTTTGGGCCCAGCCATCCAGATAGTTTTTTACCCACAAAGAGTATGCCTTTCCAGGCCACAAGCAGCTAGTTTCATCAGGAGAACACTATGGGAAACAGTGTCAAAAGGTTTCCTAAAGTCTAGGTAGACAACATTCACAGCCTTTCCATCATCCACTAAGCAGGTCACCTTGTCATAGAAGGAGGTCAGATTAGTCAAGCAGGACCTGTTTTCCCCCTTCTTAAATACGTTATCACAGAGGCTTTATCAGGGAACATTCTGCTACCAATTGGCTCGGCCATGGCCAGCAGCAGGTCCACCTTAGGCCCAGCCAAGTCCACTGGACAAAGGGGAGATTTCTAGCAGC
This sequence comes from Chlamydotis macqueenii, assembly GCF_036417535.1. Classification (NCBI taxonomy): domain Eukaryota; kingdom Metazoa; phylum Chordata; class Aves; order Otidiformes; family Otididae; genus Chlamydotis; species Chlamydotis macqueenii. The sequence goes on from NC_141556.1 coordinate 162,316,521, forward strand.
TTCTTACAGAAGTTGCAACCGTAGCACCCCCCTCACTAAACAAAAACCAACACACTGTCACACGGATCTCCATTCCTTACCTCCACTGAGATAGCAGACTGAAGGATTTCGCTAGCACACCGCCCCTCAAAACATTGATGTCCCGCTTCCAGGCTTATTTCTAGCGAGTCTGGTTTTATCCCTTTCCCCCTTCAAATTTAGTTTAAAGCTCTTTCAATGAATGTGCCCTGCTAACTCTGGTGCAAAGATCCTTCTCCCACTTTGAGAGGGGTGTACCCTGTCTGTTGCCAACAGGCCTGGTCACAAATACATGATACTTCCTCAACTCCAGCTAACTTCCTCTTAGAATAAACAACATACAAACTCGCATTATGTCCATATAAAATACTACACTTCATTTAATTGTCTACAGTTATAACAAACCTTTTAAGTCACTATCCAGCTCTCATTTCCTATTGTCTCAAACACAGAGGTGAGGATCAGTAGTAAATTATGGGAGATATACCAGCTTTTCTGTATTATAGGAGCTGTAGTTCTGTATTTATGACACACATTACGTCCTCTAAATTAAATAAGTACACGTTCTCAGTGAGGTATCAGTGGCACCCAGTCAGCAGGTTATTTCTGCCCTTCCTTCGTCACCCTGAAAGGAATTACTGTAAGGAAAGGAGAACATATTTATCCAGAAAAAGGAAGGAATGCAAGGTGGAACTTGAAAATGTGGAGACCAGTGCAAGGTGATCATCATGCTGACAACAAGCCAATAAATATATTTCTTGCATATTACAATTTATTATTTTTTTTTACATGGTTTACAGCTAACCTTTGCAGACTGTATAGTTCAAGAATGCAAGTTCTATTGTTATTAGAGAATAAAACAACATTACTAAATGATTCTAGTATACATTCCACAAAAGTTCCAGTTCCAGCTGGTTGTTTAGTCATAAAGAGACGCAACTCTTCAAGTTGGTCTTTTTTTTGAGAACTTCATTATCTTCACCATGAAGTTTTTCCTAATGTGTAATATGAACCTTCCTCATAGGAATCACAGCTCATTATTTCTTGTCCTATGCATCATGGCAATCAAGAACAAATATTTTCCTCCCTCTTTAAAATAATCTTTTTATATATCTGAAAATTCTTGTATTTATCCTTCACCTTATTTTCATTTGTAGACAAAACAGTCCACTTCATTCTTAGATTGTATGTTAATGAACTCTGAGTACTAGTTTTGAGACATATTTTACAGTCATAATATTGTCGCAGTGCTCCAGTGGAGAACTTATCAGTATTTGAGAGTTTGAGCATCAATGCAGAATGCTGAGGGGCTGCAGGATCTACGTAAATAGGAACTTTTGATTTGCCCCTTGCTATTTCTGCAATATATGCCCTATATGTTGTTGTATAGCTAAGAAGTCTTTGTAAAGCCAGCATGCATCAAGATGGGATTTCATATGTGCTACAAGTATACTACAAGCAAAAGACAATTTAGTAATGTTTATGAGACTATTCACTTAGAACTTCCATACTAAAATTAAAGTTATCTCTGAAGGATGTCCTAGACTGATTTGTAGTGTTTGGTAAGTTTGTATGGGATTTTTAGACAAATACAAATCCTACACTGTCAATATAAATTACTTTTCTGAGTAGATAACAGCAAGTTAAATAACAGTACTCTATATGCTACATATTGCCCAGTAAGCTTGCCCCTGTTCTTTCTAAATTCATCTAGATCTTTATTCTCGGTTTATGATTAACTGTGATTTTAATGAACCAGTGAGCCATAAAAATCCTACTTTTCCCCATGGAGATAAACATAGGCATGAATTTATCACTATAGTTATCTACACATAGTCATATGAAAAATTCTGAATTGGAAAGTGAAAGATGTAGTTTGTTGTTTCTTGTTGATGGCAGTAAAATTCTTCCAAATAGGTATAAATATTTGTTAACACCTGTAATTACCGATTTGAATCTTTAAAAATAAATAATACTATATACTATGTGAAGTTATCCATATAAAACAATTTTCTAAACACCTTACAGAACAATTTTTCTAATGTGTACATTAAGAGTGCAAAGATATTTTGCCCAGACTGTGCAAGGTAGAAAACCTTTCATTATTCCATGACTCATATGGTTGAGTTCTTATAATGTATTCTGTTATGTCAGAAGTAAAGAGAAGATGAAATATGCCTTGACAAGTTGTACACACACCAATGCCACAAGAGCCTAGCTTACATGGCTATCTGAAAGTTCAATAGGGTTATTTACCGCAGGCATATAGACTCTCACATGAATCTCACTCCTATTCAAATAAGAATCAAGAAGGTTCAGGGAATTCTCCACTCATAACAACTCTGAAGAAGCAGCAAGAAATCCTGACAATTTTGGTCATATTACAATTGCTGAAAAGCTCTTGTCCCAGACACAAGCTTTTGCTCAAAGACAAGCTGTAATGAAACATTACTTGGTTCTCCAAAAAAAACCCAGGAAAAATTGGGAGGAGTAGGTCATTTATTTTATAAACAAAATGTATGTAATGTGTAAACACAGAAAAGTACATATACAGATTTTACATAGCTTCATGTAAACTATGTATGTTTTACATAAATAATATATGAATATTATAATTTGTTCTAGTTACTAATAAATATTTGTTAAGTAAATTTAACATTTTAGCCTTCGAGGGAGAAATTTACCTCATCACATGTTAGTAAGAAGTGTTTAATTTTGGCTGCTTGTAGAAGCTTCACAGAATCACAGAATGGTTCATGAAGGGGCCTCTGGAGGCCATAGGAGGTTGCTCAGTGCCTTATCAGTTAGGTTTTGAATACCTCTAAGGACACCAATCCACCTTAGGAAAAATACCAAGGATACCAATCCACAGTCTCTCTGGACAATCTGTTATAGTGTTCAATAATTCTCACAGTAAAAACTTTTTCCTTATGTTTAAATAAAACTTCCCATACTTGCTTTTGTGCACATAGCCTATTGTTTGGTCACTAAGTATTACTGAGAGTCTGATTCTTTAGTACCCCCACATCAGGTATCCATACATACTGAGAAGATCCCCCCTGGGCCTTGTCTTCTCCAGCCTGAACAGTTAAATTTCTCTTATCTTCTATTCATATGAGAGATTTTCCAATCCCTTCATCACCTTCATGGTCCTTTGCTCTAGATCTGCTCTGGTATGTCCATGTTTCTCTTGTACTGGACAGTCCAGAACTGGACACAGGTCACGGCACATCAGATGTGGTTTCACATGTGCTGCTTAGGTGGGAAGGATCACCTGCCTTGACCTGCTGGCATCCTTCTTTTTAATGTAGCCCAGAAGGCTTTTTGGTCTTTGTTGCAAGGGCACACTGTTGGATTATATTCAACTTATGTACACCAATACCCTGAGATCTTTTTCTGCCTATCTGTTTTCCAGATGGCCTTCCCGCAGCATGCAGTAGTGTATGGAGTTATTCTTCACCAGGTGAAGGAATTTGTCTTTCCCCTTGTTGAACTTCATGAGTGCCTGGTCTATCCATTTCTCCAGCCTGTCAAGGTCCTCCTGAATGACAGCACAAATATTTGGCATATTTTATCGTCATTGCAGTTGAAAAAGAAGGCTCCTCCAAAAGCAGTTCACCACATCTGTACTAGAACAAAACAAATGGTCTCCTGAGGATGCCTGTCTCTCATCACTAATTACTGCTGTGCCTAGATGACTAGCTTGTACTATACACAGAAATTTCCAACTGGCAAACTTAGGCAAGGTGAATTTACGGTGAGTGCTTACATTACATGTCAAAATAAAGAACTATGGGAAATCCAGAAGTGTATAGTTAGTTCATCAGAAATATGCTATGCTTTTTTTCATACATCCTCTTTTTAGTAGTGGAAGTCTTGGATTAAATTTTAGTATAACATTTGCCACAGACAGCATATTTACATTTCACACTGTAAAAAAAAAATAAACAAAAATCATCCCTTTCTTGTTTACCTGGTGTGGCATTTGTATATCAATTCAATAATTCAATTTAGCTCCTTTTAAATGTTACTAACCTGCTGGCAGACAAATACTTATTTATTGAAATTTTGCTTCTTCAAGGATGTCCAAAGGAAAATAAGCAGATGTATCCACTGTGTACAACTATGTTTGTCATTTAACTGGACAGAATGAATGATCTTCAAGACATAAGGAAAATGCGTATGCCGTGGGTATAGACAGTATTCATTAGACTCAACACACAAGGAAACAAGTTTTCCTGTTTAGGTATCAGAATTACACCTACTCAAATACAAGCAAAGTGAGTTTTGGCCTTATCATCTCCAGCATGAGATAGTCTGTTTGATTAGATATGATGTTTTTTCTAGTGCTCGTAACTTTGGCAAATATTAACGCTTCAGACTAAAAATCCACAGACTAGAATCAATATTGCGAATGTAAATCATAAAAAAATGCCCCAAGTTCAAGCTCAGACTATCACAATAAGTCTTACAAGTCATCAGATATTTTAAAGTTTGAATCATGAGTACTTCATCATTGATACATAAAACGCTACATTTTCTACAGCATCACACCTTCTCCTGGCCTTTCTTTATACTTCCCCTTTTTCCACAGCTGAGGATATCCTCATTCTCCTATAGTATAAATAACAGTTTGGTGTGTAAGGACAGAAAAAAAAGGAAGCAGGCAAAGGAAGAACAGCAACTAACTGAATTGTTTTTCAAAAGATGAAAAAGGAAAAAAAAAAAGAACCATAGTGCTCCATTGGGACCTTGCTGCTGCTTCTTTTTCTAAAAACAGACAAACGAATGTTCAGATTTCTAAGATCTGGTGTAACTTGACAAATAGAATCATTTGAGGCCCTGATCACCTCTAGGTACAGACTGCCCTGAGTAAAAAGGGAGCTAGAGCATTCGTAGCCTTTGCTGCAGGCATCAGCTGATACAATGCATTTGCTCTCAGTCCTGCAACGTGCTTGCAGCTATTCAGCTGGGTAGCTTCCTCTTCCCAAACAACCATTTCAGAGACTCTGTTTCCCCTCCAGAAATCTCAACTCAAACTAGGGTTACTGGCTGTAAGTGTTCCTCTACTTGCCAGCTCACTTATTAACTCTGAAATCATTTAGCAAAGCTTAAGTCTTAAAAGTATGCAGAGAAGAGGAGAGCCTGCTGTCTATTGCTGTCACTTACATAGCTCACTGCATAAGAGGATATACGTAGACTCAGAGAATCCAAAGTTGTTAATCTGAGGTGATTTCTAAGGGGATAGCAAATGGATCTGTTTCTGTTTTCTTTTTCAAAAATAACTGTGCTACAAAGCAACGTTGTCAAGAACTGAAAAATAAGTTAGACATAAGACTGACACTTTAATTGCAAATAACACAGCCTCCCAAGTGCCATAGTAACACCTTGTATCTGCAAATAGGAGATTTAACATGCCAATTTGTTTGGATGCAGATGTGTGTAAAAAATAATAGAGGTAATTTTGCCAGGCTTACAGGTAAAAAAAAGGTTACACATAATTTCTTCTCAGAAATATATGTAGCAGGCAAGCTAGTTGAAATGTCCTCCTCCTGTCTCCCCTGTAATTAGTGAGTTGTGGCTGCTCTAGATGACATCCCATGATCCTTACTCTATGACTATGCAGATTTCCATCTACATTCTGGATGAATCTTGTCCTACTTCCCAGTGTATATCTATTATCTATCACAGGGTATAGGACATGATTTTTGATAATAACTTTTTTTTTCCTGTTAGACAGTATCTCATATTGTACATAGTATCATTCAAAACTGATTATTTGTTGTTTGTGGGTTTTTGTCTTTTTTTAAAAAAGTAAGAGATATAAGCAGGTGAATTTGTGCCACTTAGTTTATAATTCTATCCAGGACATACATCATTTGTATGAAAGGCTCATTCCATTCCTCAGATACAAACAGATCCTGGTTTGGAGATGTATCCAGTGCCGATCGCTAACATGCACCTCAGTTAGCAAGGACAATTGTGATGTATAAAATCCAGGAAGTTGTCAGAGACATTGTCAATGAAAAAAGAACACAATATCGAAAGTTTCTTACATGCAGGCCAGAGACACAGTTAATACTGGAGTTGATTACACCATGGTTTGAACTGTCCTAAAAGGTTCTGGTAGAAAAGACCATAAAAGAAGTTGTGAAGGGCTCTGCATGAGATCCTTTAATCCTTTGGACCTGAGGTGAAGAAAGAGACCCAGTGCCACTTAGTCAAGGGTGGTTAGCAAATATGATGATAAATCTTCATCAGACATACAAATGTCAAGCAAAATGGATAGGGAGATCAAATTACTTGGCATTGGGTTATCTGGCTCTGCAGGGATATAGCAAATGAAAAAACAGTGATGCTAAGATTTTTTTTGAACGCTTATTTGCTGGCAAATAAAAAAAGCTGAGAGAGGTGGTATCTTTTCCTCTTCTTTTAAACTAAATAATAATTAGATTTGGATTATGATAACCAAAAAAAAAGCAGCTGTGTCTAAGGAAGGGTTGGAGACAATAAGACTGTGCACTGTGAAGTATCTGTCGAACAATTAGAAGTGATCCATCAGTAGAATGAAAACTTGCTCCTAGCCTTGGATTCCTGGTGTTTTGCCTCAATATGTTTTGCATACCATGTTGTATCTAAGAGTCTAGGAAACAGTCTTTGTTCAAGTCTTATCTCTGATGACTTTTTTCAAAGACAATGTCACCACTCTAACCTGGCACCTAAATCCAGTATTTGGCATATGTAACGTAATAACCTTCTCCAACAGTGATATTAAAGTATGGTAAGATCCTTTTGAAGACCTATTTTTACTCAAATCCTATTCATTCTTCTAAATAAGTTGAGTAATTTTTTTTTTTAGTTTCTATATCTATTTTCAGTCTTTCATGTTTTTGTCTAGACTCAGTATCAGGACAGCTGCCTACAGCACCTAAGCTATGATTTTGAAAAATACTGGTGCAACATTATCAATTTACCTTCTTCTTTCAGTACAAAAATATGCTTTGAATATAATTATCTTTTTTTCATTCACTGTTTCAGTGTCCCTACCCCTCATCATGCTGTCCACATATTTCTGAAGGTTATCTTTAACCACATTAATGACACTTTTTAGCTGAAGAAGGTTTCTTACCTGCAAAATTGTAATTTTCTGTTATATAATAAAGGTATGTTAAATTAATTTAAAAGTACATATATCTTTTCTTGCTCAATTTTGATCATAATTTTTGACAACGTTAAAATATCTCTGCTTTTGTGCTATGTATTTTTTGTCTTCCTTTTTGATTGCTTGTCACAACAACTTTCATTTGTGTCTCAACATGTGAGGACACAAAAGGCTAACCTGAGAAAGTGCTGTACTTCTATGCTGGAAATGTTTGTATGCTTTTCTGTTGATTAACAAAGCAGATGACAAATACAAACGAAAAAAAAATGGCCATGACCTTCCAACACTCAAAGAAGAAAGATTTAGCGGTTTTAATCAACAGAAAAATGCTGGTTTGGATGATTCAATGAGTGAAAGTAAATAGAAGAGATTTATTTTCACTGGAGGCAAGGGTGAGGAATTACAGCTTGGCTACTCACTTGCATATATATCCACCTAACGGACATGCACCTGTCTAATTCAGATGCAAGTCCTTTTTCTGGTAGTACATTTGCTTTGTTTTTGCAGGTGAAGGAAACCATAGGGGAGATGTTTAATTGAACTCTGGTGTGGAGGACAGACACAGGGAAGCAGAATGGCTTCCAGCTTTCACTTACAAATTAAAGAAAATCCTCAGGGATCTTTAACTGGCAGACATTTGGAGGAAATTAAATGCTAATGTGTGCAGTTGTACTTTTTACACCCACAGACATCAAATATATAAAGACATTAACGTCTCTTCTGTTGCAGCAAATTCATAATATATGCACAAGGTATAAGGTTAAATCTTATGAAGTAAGGTAAGAATTCAATATCAAATCATGCACTTGCAATATAACATGAGTTCAGACATTTTCAGCCTTAAACTGCTTAAATAAATGACTAACACTTTTTTATGTGCAAAAATATGGCACTACTGCAGAATTAGAGAAGGTCCTTGTTGAATACTACAATGTGAATCGTGCCCAAGAGAATATAGTAAATGAGGTTCTGGGATGGCATGAAAGTTCTTATGCATAAGCTTTCAACAGCTCCATACGCAGAAGAAAAATGTTTTAAGTATTTCTTGCTGAAGAGCTTCAAAAAAGACTTCAGCAACTCAGCAAAAAGAATACCTACCAATAATGGCACAGAGTGAGTGCTGGTCACTGTGATTAGAAAGCTCATGTGCTTTGTCATACTCTTCTGTTTTGTAGGTTATGATGAATGTGTGCACAAGTATAAATGAGAAATTATGGTATTAATTTGTTGGTTTTGTGCTGTCATAAACTGTCAGAAGGCTAGTATCTTTAGGAAAGAGCAGCATGTAAACAGTCAACTTAGGAACTAGTAGTACAGGAAAATGGTTTGGGAAAGCATTGGATGACCGTGTGAACAGACTTTCAAAAATCAATCAACAGCTGAATATATAAGGAGATGATTAAACATATAAAACACACGCTTTAAAACAGGAGGGAAAGCAACAGAATTTAAAAGGAAAAAAGTTAATTCTGTGGGTTTGGTTTTCTACAAAGAACAAAAAAAAATCCATCTGTTTACTTAGAAACCTAATATTGGATATTAGCTGAAAACCCCACTGAGTTCTCCCTTAAGCTTAAGGGATGCCTGAAAGTGGGATTTGTGTGACCCAAATGTTATCTATACTTGAACAAGGCTCATTTTGTAGTCAGTGAAGAGAAATAGCTGTTGAAAAGACAACTTAGATGAGTCATCTTTAGGATTTTAACACTGAGATTAATTCCATCCCAAGTTCTTACCCACAATAATACTTGACATTACTGAATTGCTTTACATGGAAACCTGTAGCAGTCCACATAAGTTAGGCCTAGTTGAAAGTAGTCTTAGCATATGTGGTTAAGCTTTAATTGACTTTTTAAAGTAAGGGAGTAGCTAAGCAGAGAAATAACAAACATAAACCTTTGAAAGAGTGAAAAGTGTGACTGTTGAGATTCTTTGAGACAGGAAGACTGAATGTCAGCACCAGTCATTTGTCGGGCATCCAGTGGATCTGAATGGGCCAGTCAAGACTTGGGTATTCTCTACCCCATCCTAGCATGGAGAGTGTCAAGAATTGCTCAGGGAGAAAACTTTAGGGACCCTACAGCCCTGCAATAGGGTCAGGATCACCTTTTTGTCTTCCAGACATGTCTGAGAAGAGAAGAGCTTATTTGAATCTGAAGGAAGATGCATGGCACATCTGGAACCTCTGTGCTGACCCACCAGTTTCTCCTGGACTTCATGTTCTTTCAAAGAGAACAGGAAAGTCATGTCATTTGTAAAATTGTGTATATCTGTGGTGAAAATGTTTAGGTATCTGAATCCACTCAGACTCCACACTATAATTTGGTCTGAAGCCAAAACAAAACCACAGCACATTGCTTAAAAACAGCTGTCTTGCAGATGGCTGCAACATAGAGTACAAACAGACTGTAAGTTTCCAACAGATTCTCAGACAGCTATGTTGGTCTACATAGCTACACGGTTTCACCTGCAGATCTGATTCAGCAGCTGTCATTTATCGGTACATATCTTTCCTACTTATATTTTGTACCTGTAATGTCTGTATTTTGTAGGCTTGCAATCACTGATGTTAAATTCCTAGCAGCATGTTACATAAAGGTTAGGTAGCTTGATGTTAAAGTTCTTTTTTTTAAATCTAGTCTTTTGTAAGCACAGAAAATTAAAATAGAAACTTATGACAGAGGGCTCACCAGGATCTTAAAACAATCTGAAAAAGTAATAATTGGGGAAAAATATCTGCTGACAATGCCATAGGGAAAGTAAACAAAGAATGCAATGGAGTAGAGTCAATATATCTAGATACAGAAACACCCAGGATAGGTACGTGTTCATGATTCTGCACAGCTTTGTTGGATTTTCTGCCTCAGCTTGGTCCTCTCTCTGCATCACTGTGTGATATGAGTCTTCTGATCACTGTTCCTTGCATGGAGTGTCTCTCCTTTAGCCTCAAACATCTGTAACACACTTCAGTCTATCACTCTTTCTACAACCATTGAGCATGGTTGTGACATTTTTATTGCAACTGTAAAAGAGTATTTTCTGTAAAATAATAATAATAAAAATCACCTACATTTGTGATGTGTTTCTCTACTGGCATAAGAAAGCTTAAACTTCAGTTATCTTTCTCTTTTTCTTCTGATTTCCAGGAATGTGAGGATCACTGTACAACTAGCTTTTAATAAAGCAAATAAGGATTAATTTTTTAATACTTTGGGTATTTTTTTTGCTTGGTATGGGGTGGAGAGAACATAGTAATTTAATCTCTCTATGTTCAGAATTCTGAAAACTGTAAAGATGAAAAACAATTCATTTCAGAAAAAAAGCCCAAAATTTCATATTAAAACTTTGAAAAACTGCAATAATTTTGAAAAAAAAATTGAAATTAATGTGTTTTATTTTGGAAATATTATAGAAATTTTAATTTTAACTTATTGTATTATCTGTATTTTTAAAATTACTTAGTCATAGATTTTTTAAAAATTAGCAAACGTTGCCCAGATGAACTTATAAAATTGTTTTTATGGCAGCAATCCCTGCTGCCCAAAGACACAGAAATGCCCACTGCATTCAAAGCATACTGTTCTCAGCCTTAGGGGTAACTTATTAATGTATATAGATACCTGATGAGGGTGGGTAAAAGAGATGGTGCCAGAGGTTTCTTTGTACCACCTAGTGACAGGTGAGAGGCAACACGCACAAACTGAAATTTCATTCAAGTATAAGGAAAACCATCTTACAGTGACAGTGATCAAAGACTGGAACAGCTCAGACAGGCTTGGAGTCCCCATCCCATTTAGATATTCTAAACCCAACTGGACAAAGTTCTGAGCAACTTGTTCTAATTGGCTCTGCTTTGAGTAGGGATGTTAGACTAGATTCCAGTGGCTCCTTCCGACCTCAGCTACCTGTCATTCTTTGAATAAAATAAATAAAAGCTGTAATAAAGCAGCTAAAGTGTTAATCCAGATATTTAAAAGAAACAAACAAACAAACAAATGGAATTCTAATGGATTACAATCAAGACACATCTTCCTGCTGAAAACGGTTTCTTATCACAGATGATCAGACAAATAACTGTCTCATTGCAGCACCTTTAATTGAATCAGACCAGAAGAAAGTAAGATCCTAATTTTCCATTTCTGCACTTAATTCATTCTTTCAAAATGAAGGCTCTATATGTATTGGAAGAAATTAATTCTGACACTTGCAAACTAGACCTGTGGACCTTGTAGATTTTGAAAGTTGTTGTGAAATAGTAGGCCAGAATGAGAGCTGTACTGACAATAGTAGAAAGAGAGAGAAATTACAACTCTGAAGAGAATTTGATTGACTGGCCAAAAATTATCTTTGCTTTACTGGTAGCACATCTTTTATTTTCTGGCCTCCCACTCCTGCTGCTGCCAGGCTCAGTTTCTTGCAATGTCTAGAAACAAAACCCACAAGGTGGTCACTATTCCTTTCACTCTTGTTCAGTAATAAAGCATTCAGCTGCTGGAAGTGGGGTTTTTTTTAGTGTAAATTCAGAGTTTAAGGTTAAAATGCACTAGGACAGTGTTTCTTAGTGCTAGAAATACATATGCTACTAAAAACAAAGCAACTTTTTTATTATTGTTATTACTTTTACATAAGTTAAACAGAAAAAAAAACCCAAAACCTATGAAACAGATCAGGTTGCTCAAAGCCCCGTTCAACCTGACCTTGAATGTATCCAGGAATGGGGAATCTAGCAGGTCTCCAGGCAACCTGTTCCAGTGTTTCACCACCCTCATTGTGAAAAATTTCTTCCTTATGTCTACTGTAAGTCTACCCTCTTTTAGTTTAAAATCATTACTCCTTGTCCTATTGCAACAGGCTCTGGTAAAAATATTCTCCCTGTTTTATAAGCCCCCTTTAAGTATTGAAAGGCTGCAATAAGATCTCCCCAGAGACTTCTCTTCAGACTGAACAAGCCCAGCTCTCTCAGCAACCAGGATACTGAGTGGCACTGTTCATTCATTGTCTTTCAGGTTATTAATTCTGAGAATGGTTTCAGCAAAGTTATCAGCAAGACTGAACGCATTTTAATGCTTTTTAAGAACACTCTTGATTTTCCTCTGCAAATTTAATCCCCCACCACAACAGGCTAAGCTATAGCTCACTCCATGAGGTATGTTTTTAAATACTAGACCAGTCAAACAAAATTAGAGGACTCCTGTTACTTTAGAATTTAACCCTAGGTAAAGAGAATATTGTTGAGCATCTTTAATACATTATATGCAATTAGCTCTTCCACAACTAAGAACTTAAAAAAAAGTCTTCACTTGAAGAATATCAATGGGATTCCAAACAGGAAAACAGAAAGGCTTGATATGTTTCTTTGATACTAAAATACCCTCTTTTTCACAGAAAGATATTTGCTTTACTAAAAGTTTCCAAACTTCTCACCTCCCCCAGTATTCAAAATATTTAATACTTTAGTTCTTGAGTGCTTTAATTCTCACACAATCATGCTGAATTGTGCCTTCATTGAAGCTAAGATGCTAGCCAGATGGCTGGAAGCTATCCAATGACTACTTAGCAGAACCCAGCCAAGATTTATGAAAAACTATTGCTTATAGGACAATGTTCATTCTTGTGAAATGTCAGTGAGTTAACTGGTTTATATCAGAAAAGTAAAATTCATATTCCAACTCATAGCATATTTCAGATCGAGTTACAGCCCTGTACTGACATCCATCATCATTAATTTTCAGGTCATGCATACACGCACTGATTTTACTTTTGTTTAGGGATCTAATTTCCAATAGTAATTCACAGTTATTATAGAAAAGTATACAAAAATTGCTGAGGAAGTATCATGAATTTTTGGTAGTTCATGTCCAGTTTAATTACTTTTCAGGAACTTATGATATACCAACTTGTTGCAAACCTATTCATGCAGGGTACAAAGAATACTTCTCAAGAAGACCTTTCCATTTCAGGAGTCTTCGAAAAAGTCTAGGGCTCAAAATATAAAGAAGCTTTTAGAATTATTTATTAACCACTAGCTCTGAAGAGAATACAAAATTCTCTGGACAAAAGAATTAATATTCATGACTGTAGAAGCATTGTCACATACTAGAGTTTGTATGCCAGTGTATGCAAAGATGAGCAGTTCTATTGAAATGCATATGATTAAAATGCAGATAGGCTAAATGTACCTTTTCATCTTTGCAGGTTGCAATACGTATTGTGATCCAGGGGATTAAATAATAACTTTGCCTACAGAACCCCACAGGAGACCTCCACAGAAGCCGAGTTGTCTTTTAGAAGAAAGGAAGGACTAGTTCTCTTTCTTGACTTGAAAGACAGAGTAAATATTATCTCCAGGTCAGACTTTCAACCTATAAATATGGTTCCTCAGGCTGTGAGAAAGAGTAGACTGAAACCACAGTACTGTCAGCCCACATATCCTGCTCTAGGCAGTTTAAGGCACTTCTATCTGTGCTGCATATAGCAGAGCTTATTCTGTGGCACCTAACTATCCACAGGCTATATATTTTGCTTAACGTCCAATGATGTAAAATATAGGAGTTGCAGCATCAGCTCAGGATTCCTTTCCTAAACCAAAGGAAATGAATCTTTTATTTCAGAATCTCTGTTTTGTTATAGCTTGTTGTATCTGGATCAAGAATCAGCATTTTTCATCTCCAGAAAAATATCTCAGTCCCAAAGTCATTGAGCTCTCTTTCCTTTCTGTTCGGTGTTCCCTGCCTCATCTGGAAAAGGGAGATGCTGTTGATTTCTGTGTTGGCTAGGTAAATGGTCGACTTCTGAGTGGTAGAACCTTTTTCTCCCTCTCTGACCCAGTGCCTGTATTTGGGATGGGAACACAGACATGTACTCACATCATTTCTGGCCATTCCTAGCTTTCAAAATTCCTACTGGAACAAGCCTGACTAAAAATGAATCTAAATAAATTTGTAGACTAAAAATGCCACTCTGAGTTTATTTTTTTTTTAATATAAGTGTTGCTGACTCAAGATACTTTGCATGCTGTTAGCTGTCAATATTAGCATTAGGAAGGAAGCTATTACCTGCTTTGATTTCAGAATTTAAACTAGTATTTCTATGGGACTCTGCACAGCCCTATGCTATAGAGATTTACCAGGTAGCTGAGAGCTTCCACTCAGCTGTTTTTCAACATGTGCTGGTGCCAGGGATTGTTCCTCCTGAGGTGCAGAACTTTGCACTTCCCCTTGTTGAACTTAATGAGGTTCCTGACAGCCCATTTCTCCAGCCTATTAAGGTGCCTCTATATGGCAGCAAAACCCTCAGGTATATCACCTATGCTTCCCAGCTTTGTGTCTTCAGCAAGCTTGCTGAGGGTACACTCCACTCCATCATCCAGATCATTAATTAAGTTGTTGAGCAGAATTGGATCCTGTATTGGCCCCTAGTGTACACTACTGTTACTGGCCTTCAAGTAGACTTCATGCCACTGATCCCCTCCTTTCGGGATTGGCTGTTCTGCTCTTCCAGCCCATATACTTCACCAGCTTTACCTCAAAAGAGCAAACAACAACAGTGAGTGAACTGTGCCAGATACTTGTAAGCATGGAGTTAAACAATTAGAATAAAACCTTTTAAATATTTTTCACATACCTATATGAAATAGAGGAGGAGAAAGATAAAACCATTTCTGTTAAAACACACTGTTGAAGACTTAATTTGTCAACATTCAGCTCTCGACATTTTCTGACACCAAGAATAACAACAAACTGTTGTAAAAAGAGACAGAGAGAGAGAAAAGACTGGACAATAGGAAAATTTCCATATTGATATCTGACTTGGGTAGCTTTGATATCACTCATTGCAGAAAGTTTTGATCTCAGGTATATATATAGACCTCACGACTATATTACTTTTCACTAACTACAGTAAAAAAAAAAAAATTAATTATGTTGACTTTCTGTAATCTTACAAAAATAAGTTAATAAAGAAAATCAAAACCTTTCAATTTATCTTAAAAAGCTTTTTCCTTTTAAATGGAATTAATTCATTTCCAGATACTTGTAAGGACAAGGTAGCATACTACTTTGTCTTACCCTCTTTGGCCAGCCTTTCACTGCTATATTTACTCCGACCTAGAATGACCTTTGCAGCTAAAGATTGTTTCATGATTTATACAATTCATTTTTTTGCAGATCACTACTGCCTTCTGAACTGCCCCCATCAGTATTTTTTCAATATAATAGTTCAAGGCCTTAATTTTTTTTAATCTTGTTTGAATAAAATCTTTCATAAAACATATCTAAAAAGGTATAAAACAGTAGTGTTGTTGAGTCCAGTATTTTGGACTCAGCTATCCAAACTAAGTGTCCAGTACTGTTTGAGAAGTCCCAGGGTATCCAAGAGATACATCCTGAGCTGGAAGCTATGAAACAGGAGGAAAATGAGACTTGCAACCTATTGCAGAAACAGCTAGAAGCCAGGAGAAAATCTCATTTGACACTGGATGTTTTATGCTAAGGCAACCAGATTAATCCCAATGGAAGACATCACTGTGCAGAACATAAAACTTCATTTGCAAGAAAATACATTCAAATCTATTGCCTCTTTCTTTTATACCTACTGCTATATCTGTGCTTTTTTTTTTTTTTTTCCCTCTGCTAATGTGCTTCACATTGTCTAAAATGCATTTGGTAATATTCCAGAAAT
Source organism: Chlamydotis macqueenii (assembly GCF_036417535.1). Classification (NCBI taxonomy): domain Eukaryota; kingdom Metazoa; phylum Chordata; class Aves; order Otidiformes; family Otididae; genus Chlamydotis; species Chlamydotis macqueenii. Next base: position 162,332,380 of record NC_141556.1, read on the forward strand.
ATTTTAAATTCTTTATGTGCCCTGTTCGTTTCCCATTCTGTTTGCTAACCTACTTTAAACTGCTTTGCTCTCAATCACTTAGAGGACAACTATGATTTCAGACAGAGAGAACAATAACAACCTAATTCTTGCACAATATAATGCTCACTGGCTATTGAACTAACAATAAACCAAATACGCCTAGTTTTTCACTTTTAAAAAATAATTCACTTAGCCAAATTGCAGGAATCCATCACTAATCAATGGGATGAATATTCAAATAAAGAAGTAATAACACTGTATACTATTCTTAACAGCTAGAGCTTCTGGTGATTTTTCAAACTCTCATACTGGGCTTCCCTTTATTTCAATACAAGTACAATGCACAAATGGCTAACATGACTGGACCTAGAAATTTTTGCTGCTTCCCTTTCCTAAGCTGAAATATTAGACATTCAATTACATTAAATCATAATTTTAATATCTGTGATTCATGTGCACTTATCATATTAACTTTAAATTTCCTGACATATACAAATATATGCATGCATACATATACAGAATAACTTCATGATATTACATGACATATAAAACAAAAAAAATCTTTTAATATTTTGACAAGTGTTTACCCCTGCTCAGGGACAAGCTATGCAGTCACTCATTCACTCACCCCACCCTCTGAGGGAATAGGGGAGAGATAATATAACAAAGAGCTCGAGGTTTGAGATAAGGACAGGGAGAGATCATTCAAATTACCATTATGGGTAAAACAGACTCGACTTGGGGAAAACTATTTATTTATTATTATTAATAAAACCAAAGCAGGATAATGAGGAAGATAATAAAACCAACTTTCCCCTCACCCCTTCCTCTTTTGTGGCTGAACTTCCTTTCAATTATCTCTACCTCCTTCCCCTTCTCAAGCAGCACAGTGAGGGGAAGAGGGAATGGGGGTTACGGTCAGTTCATCACATGTTGCTTTCCACTGCTACTTCCTCCATGGGGTAAGAAGTCCTCACATTCCTCCCCTGCTCCAGCGTGGGGTGCCTACCAAAGGGCTACAGTCCTTCATGAACTGCTCCAGCGCAGGTTGTTTTCCGTAGGGTGCAGTCCCTCCGGAACTGGCTGCCCCGCCCTGCTTCTTCTTCTTCACCTCCTTTTTTTTTTTTTTTTTAATTTTTCCCCTTCTTAAATACACTATCACAGAGGTGTTATCCCTGAATATTCTGTCACCAATTGGCTCAGCCCTGGCCAGCACCAGATCTACCCTAGACCCAGCCACATCCACCAGATGAAGGGGAAACTTCTAGAAGCTTCTTGCAGACGCTGCCTCTGTAGCCCCCTCCACTAAAAGAAACAAACACAACAAATTTCACAACATAGTATTTTAATGTTATTTCTTTGATACAAATGACAAAATAAAAACAAAAAGCAAGATTGTAATATGCCTGATCACAACATAACTGAGTAGCTACTTTCTGTGTATTTCTGTCCCTTTGTTTCAGAAGTTCTTCTAGAGTCAAGTGTGATCTGGAATAAGTACCTAATCTTAACATCTCTCACTAAAAATGTGTGCAGAATGTTTCTTGGAAATATACACATTTGTCTATACTGGAAATAGAATTTATCATTGGCTATGAGATCATGATTAATTTTGGTTTATAGTTTACTATTGATTGCTTGCACTTTTCGCAACTACTACAATTTTAAATGTAATAAATAATAATAAAAATGTTTGATTTTATCTTACCTATTTCTAAAAAAAAAATAATCAGAGTATCACAATTGAAAAGAAACTACAGAAATGTGGAACAGTGATAGCTTAGTAGACTAGGGAAGATGAATTGCTACAATGCTCTTTAAACACACAATTTTTAATGCTGATCCTATGTCTGACTATTCTGCTGGCTTCTTTGGCATTCCAATACTCTGCTTTTGTGGAAGCCTGGTAAGAGTTATCAAAATATTGACAGGAACATATACTCGTTTTCCAAGATTTCTGTATGGAAAACATTATACAACAAACTTTTCCAGAAGCTGCATTAAATTTTGACTTAATGACAAGGAACAGCCAACAACTTACAGCACCAGTGGAAAAATGGAGAAGCTAGCAGTCATGTGTCTACATTGACAACTGGGAAATAGAAAAAATTGCTAAAGGAAACTAAATGTAATCATTAAACTTCCAAGGAAATATTAAGGCAAATAAGAATTACACAACAACAAAAAAATATTCTAACACTGATATATGACCTAAAGTTGACACAGATGGCCAATTCATCAATCAGTCATAATACAGCATGTCAAAACAGTATAAAAATACTTCTGTTTGGAACAAAGCCAGGTGAAATATTCCACCATAAGTGATAAGAAAATCTTTCTTCTCTATCCCATCACTAAATAAAATTATGTTAAATGACAGGTGTTAAACGTTTTAAATCCAGTTTAGATCTTATTTTTAAATAATAAAATACGGGCATTGAATCTCACCACCCTGCAAATTGAAAGGCTGTAGTAGATACATCAGAATATATATGCAAGCTAATAAGACTAACTTGCAGAGAAGAACATTAAAATTACAGATCAAGGAGCAGTCTGGATGACTGATATTGATTCTTTAATACATTTTAGACTACAGTGTAGGATCTGGGAAATCTGGACAAGTTAATGTTCTCCCCAGCATTTTAAAAGGGAAATTTGTTGACCAAGGCAACTATGGGTCTCTTAGCTTCATATCAATCTTATAAAAACCAAGAAAAATTGACATGTGATACAGTCTAGAAATATTTAACAGATGGCAGTGAAATCACTGCTAATTTAACACGGCTTATGTATATATGTGTATATATATATGTCTTCTGAGACAAGACTTATACATAGGTGATTCTGGTATGCACTCATATTTATGTACACATATGATCATTTATATGGGTGTATATATTCATATGCATGATCATCATTCATAGAATAAACCACTCAGATTTAAAGGTATTTATTAACCTGCCTATCATTCATTTCAGTCTTGCATGACATAATAATAATAAGTTTATACTAAATCATTCTTTTGTCATCTTGAAATCTATGAATCATCTATTGAAATAAAGCAATATACCATTAAAATTCCTATGCTGATATCTCAGGAAAAAAGTGTTTAGCTATTGAGACTCAGGAAAAAGAAATCCTGTGTGATAGTTATGTGGAACTTTATTTTCTTTCTTAGGAGGGAAAGGTGTTATGAGCTTCTGTGTCCTTCTTCTTATTATTTGCTTTCACAAAGCAATAATGTATGAACAAGATAAATTTATACTTTAGCCATTTGCTGCTAGAAAAACAAAACTTCAAGATAGCTTTGTAGAGGCTGGACATGACTTGCTTGCTAAAGAGTTAATATTGCAGTTGTTTTCGGAATTTCGTGCCCAGGACCAGTTGAAGCAGGAATTGGGAATGAAGGTTGTGTATGCAAGTGAAAACTTTCCTGATTATAATTAATTATCTAGCTAACTTAGAGTTTGGCTAGAACAAAGGGGAATGCAGAGAACACAATGTGCAGAACTTGTCACAGGATAAGTAAAAACATTATCAACTCAAGAGAAATAAATACGTGCTGGCTCATCAAGCAGTGGTTCTCTGCAGTGAAGTCAGTGCAGGAGGAAGGAAGGTTTTAATTTCCTTCTCTTTAGGATTCCTCTAAATGTTAAATTAGATCTAATTCTCATTTAAAGGAATGTTGACCTTGCTTGTTTCTCACCCTTACTAAATGCCTCACATAGAACCAAACTGTAGTCTCATTAAAGAACGTACCAAATGTCTATTTCATTTAGAGCAAGATTTGACCCGTAAAGCTTTCAGGGAAGAAATGCAGGCTGAGTAAGAAACTTACGTAGAGATCGACTAAGTGATCTTTGCTATTCTGTGCTTTCCCTCTTAATAAGTTTTGGTTTCTGTTCGATTTTTGTTAAAAAGTGAATATTTAGAAATCATAAAGCATTAGTTCATATTTAAAATCTGTGAATTACATGAGGACAAATGTACTAATATGACATAAACCTGCAAAAACCTGCAGTCATGTACATTGCAAGGCTCTTTTTTATGCCTGAAAATCCCATGTGGCATGCTGTAGTTTGTTCCCCTCTGAACAAGTGAGGAAGTGTCTTGCATAATGGATCAGTCTGCCTCAAAAGGTAATTTACACTTTTTTTTAATAGAATTGAGAAACTGATCTGTGAAGGTCTTTAATGAGAATACACTCATTCATAGTAGGAGGAGAACAGATAATCTTTTCCAAGTTTCCCTTTACAGCTAACAGATATTTATAAAAAGCAGAAAGGCTTGTTCTTATTGTGTATATGCAGTCTTTTTTTTTTTTACGTAAAACATAGATATTACTTTTATAATCTTTCGTGAAATGACTGGCAAAACATGTCTACTGAACACTATATAAAGTTGTGGCATAGTGTAATCACACACACACACACACACCCCAGCCCACAACTCAGTATTCTGCTTAAGAAATGTTGGAAGAAAAAAATAAGGCATTGTGAAGTGACAGAGTTCCAAGTGTGTTTTCAGTCCAGTGTTGAAGATTACTCTCCCATGACACATCTTTCACAACTTTGTATTACTATTAAATAAAAAAACCACAAGTCCAGTTCTTCAACTCAGTCAATAATAAAGAACAGTATTTACATTTACAGGATAGACCTGCGTATTCTTGGTTTGTCCAGTACCTAATGTGTCAGAAACAAATCCTTCCTCTTTAATGATCCATCATTATAATTAAAGGTAACCTGAAATCCCTGAAGTAGTAGGTTTAGCAGAACTTCAGAACTTCTTTATTAAATACACTTGGCTTCACTAAATAAATAAATACTCAAAAGAAATTTTTATTTTGGTTTGCAGTGATTTTTAGCTTCTTTTTCTCCATCTGTACTTTTCTTGCAACCTTTATAGAAGGATTTCTTTTTTCCAGTTCATTTAGTACAGATTGCTTCCATACTAACTGTTGCTAGATTCGTCCAGAGCAGAGCAGCTACAACTCAGTCCAGGACCAGGAATTATTCTTGGCTTGATACCTTACGTACCCTATAGTCCTACTCATCTACAAGCTCTTCACTGCCTTCCACATGCCATGCACAACACTTTTCTGTTCCACCAATGCAACAATATGTGCCAGTTTTTATAGTCTCATTTTTTATTTCCACGAGCATAGGCCACGACTATGCTCGCACAAGTCGGCACCAGCTTCTGCAGATGTAAAAGGAAATTCTCACATCTGTGAGTTGCTGATTTGGTATGAGAACCATTTTGAGGCCTGAAAAGTTTTAAGATTTTTTTAAGCTGTTTGAATAACTTATTATTAAACAAGGTATCAAGAAGAATGATGTGCAAGCATGGGATATTACAACACTAAGAACTATGATACTGCTTGAGTTTAGGGTAGGACAAAAGATCTTGCTCAGAGTGTTCTTTGCTTCATTTCTTAGATTGTATCTTAGGCATGACTGAATATGCTATTTGCACCACTAAATATACTGAGCTAACTATAAACTTTGAAGAATTCTCTACTTTCTTTCTCAGAACTCATTATTTCCCCTTCAGATTCATAACAATGAATACATAACTTGGAGCTAGATATAGATTCAACTATCTAACTAAGAGTTAGACATTTTTAATAGATTTCTAAATACCAGATTATATTAATGGAGGTGTCATTATATTATCGAAAGGATCTTTCATCTAAAACAAATGACAATGAAACTGGGACAGGAACCAAGTCCTGTTTCTAGATACAAACATTAGGACAGAGAAAGATGCCCTCTTTTGCTCACTCAGTCATCTTGTATTACTATTAATTCTGGGACAGTAAGGCCCTTCAAACGGTATAGTCAGAGATCTCTCTCAGTCCTAACCACAAGACTTTATCTAAATCTATTAATTGATGAGACATGCAGTTTTGAACCTCTTCAGGCAGAGGAAAAACTGAACTGATGACCTCACTCTTCATTGGTCTCTGAAGGCCTTTTATAGTTATAATAATATGGGGAACTCACTTTATGTTTAAAAGTAAGTGATGGAAAAATCTGGTTTTTTTTTTTTCTTTCATCTTTTAGGTGTATTTTTACTGCCCTACTAGATCAGGGCCTCCAGAAACAATAAGGAAAAAGATACTAGCTTCTGGTCCCAGTTCCACTTCAATACCACATAAGGTACTGTATGCGTTTACTGATGCTCAACATTTGTGTGACCTGCAGATTATTTTGCAAACCTCTCAACTCTTTTCTGTCTCTCTGCTACATCTATATTTCTTTAGCATGAAGACAGATCAAGGAAGATGGAATTCTTTCCATGTGCTATATTATTCACTACCTTAAAATCAATGGCAAGAGTCACAAGGGCAACAGAGATGCATATTAAACACAGCCTACCGTTAACTCCATATCTCTGAGGTTTTCATTCAGTTTTTTTAAGAACCTGTTAATTTCGCAAGCTTCTTTTTCTTTTTTCTTTTATTTTCTTCCCATTCTCTTTCTCTTTTTTTCACTCCAAGCTTTTATCAGAAAAAATAGAAATTCCTGCTTTTGGCTGACAGGAGCTGGATTCAATCACCTCAAAGCCTATCTATTCTGCTTTCAGCAGTAGTCCGAAGCTTTTGCTAAGGCAACTTGCCTTCACTCAGCAAGCAAGTGGCTTTGTGTCCTGGTTTCAGCAGGGATGGAGTTAATTTTCCTCTCAGTAGCCAGTCTGTTTTGGATTCTGTGTGTGAAGAATGTTGATAAAAACACTCTGATGATACGAGTTGTTGTTAATGAGACCAAGGACACTGTCTGGCTTTCCAAGTCTCGTTAAGGTCTCATTAACGTACAGATGTGGGAAGCTAGGTGAAAGACAGACAGAATAATTGACCCAAACTGGCCAAAGGGAGTATTCCATGCCATAAACGTCATGCTCAGTATATAAGGGGGGGATTGCCCGTGGGAGGGGGCATTCCATTCCATTCCATTCAGGCATCCATTCTATTCGGGTATCCGTTCGGGCACCCTTGGCATCCTTTTCTTCTCTGTTGCTTGCTGGCATCATTCCCTCTACCTTGCTGGCTTGCTCTCCCCTCTTTGCTTGCTGCTCGGTGTTGTTCCTGTGATCGCTGCTCGGGACGGGCTGCGTCGGTCATTCGGACATCGAGTGGTGAGAAATTGTACATTGTTCATTTTGTATATTTTGTAGATATTAATATCCTTATATTCTGTTATATTTGTAGGTTTTTTTAGTATTTTAGTAAACTGTTTTTATCTCAACCCACGAGTTTTCCTTTCTTCCCAATTTCTCTCCCCCGTCCCGCTGGGTAGGGGGAGGGTGAGTGAGAAACTGTGTGGTGATAGGGGCTAAACCACCACACTTTAATAATGAAAATAAATAAACAAACAAAGACTTGACACAAGATATAAATAAAGACTATCTCATGGCAACAAATCCTTTCAATCCCAACCTTAATTAATGTTTCATGCCCATGTTGTCTTATTTGCTTCTAAAATTACCGAACTTTGCTTAAAAAAAAATAAACCAACACAAGTGGATAACAATATTGTCATTCATCCTAACTTACCTAACTCTCTCTTTCTACTTTCATTCCCATTGTTTGTAGACAATGGAAAGAAATATGAATCTGCAAGTGGTAATTCACCTCTTTAAGATCGAGGTTCCCCCACTATCAAAATATACTCTCCCGTTTCCCATTTCTTCCATTTGTTATAGAAGAGTTGAGAGGCACTAGCTCAAGTATTTGATTTTTAGACATTTTAAGTTATAGGATATAAATCCTCCTTAAAGTGTATTTTTCATTAATTTGTATTCTGTGTAATTCATAACATACCGTGAGATGCTGTGGGTAAAGAGATTTAATAATACAGTGAATTTTGTGATTTAACAAGTGTCATAGAGTTGCTTTGAACAGAGGTCAATCATTTTGTTCATGTTTGCAATTTAAAGAAGCACTCCCCTGACAAAATATTTATTTTACAAGTTAAAAAAAAAAAAAACAAACCTACTATTTATCATAACAATTAATGGCAAAAAAAAAGGAAAGGAGATAACTTCTATGTGAAACTTTTATCTCTGATTACCATTTTATATGGTGGCATTGACAGTGTGGGTTTTTTATTATTTTACATTCATACTAAAGTGAAGATTGAAATAATGTTTGAAACTCTAATCTTTTCAGTATTGTGTTCATTAGGAATCCAGGTCAGAAGTTAGCGAATGAAAGTCTATTCATAGGAATATCACATTTTTTTAAGAAACAGTTAGATAGTTAATCAAAGTGTCACTTTACATCAGATTTATAAAGAGGATAATTAAAATATTAGTGACTGTATCAGTGTATTCTGATTTTTCTGCACATAGTTCTATATGCAGAGCTACTTGGGCAATTTGATTTGATAGGTACTACTGTAAAAAGGTGATTTATAACCAGTTTTTGCAATGTCAGTTCAGTCTTTCATATTGTTACCAAAGACTTAAAAAAAAAATCATACAATTTGATGCAGAATTTCGGTTTCAAAAATATTGTTGTTATTATAAGAAGCACATGTAGTAATTTCTCCAAAACTGTGTCAGAAAAAAAAAGGCATTAACACAGTACTCTGTCATCATTAAAGCATCAGACAGTTTTGTTCAAAATATGATTAAGACTTGATTAAAAGAACTCAAACTTTCGACTGCATGCAAAACAAAAGTAACGCCATTCAAAGTGAATGTACAATTTTTTTTTTTATTTGTCACATATAAAAAGCCAAAAAATCATTATTTTCTTCCCTCTTTTTTTTTTTTTATTCTTTTGCAGAGATGTGGGAAAAACTTTGGTAGAGTAATGATGGGGAGAAAAACCAGCACATATATATTAAAATTGTAAATGATCCATACTCAGGCACGATTTCTGTATTATATTGATGTGGACAGAGACTAAGAAGCAGTCATGCAATAATAAATATATATTCTCAAGGGAAATCTCCTTACCATTAAGTAAATGGTCAAGACCATTATGCTACAAGGACAAACAAATCTTCATTGCCAGCACAGTAAGTGATAAAATATATTTACTGGCAGAGGGTATGTGTACTTTCAATAGACAGAATGTAAAAGAATTTGTAAAACCACTAGAGATTTTCAGGGCTGTTTTTAACTTTTTTTTTTAAGAATGTAAGCAAATGATTGAAAATTAGTTGTGGTATTGTAGACCATGAAATCACCAGTTCTTTTTGTTGATAAAAGTGAAAAATCAGTCCAATTAAACACTGCAATATTTATGTTAAGTCATATAATATTTTATTCACTGCACATTGTATTCAAACACTTCATTCAATAATTATTCCCTTCAAATTTTCAATAAATCTGATGGATCTGAAAACACTTAAGTCAAGAGGAAAAACTTAACTAACATCAGTGAGCTCAAATCAAACTCTGGATAAGAACAGTAAGATCAATTTTTTTTTCCCCAAAAGTGTTAATTCTTAAGTTGGCAATATGGAAAAATAATTAAAATTTTAATTAAAAATTTAATACAGGCATAGAACTATTACAATAAAATTATTTTTATTTTAAAAATCTTGTAGAAAAATAAAGATTTTTTTTTTTTATAGTGTCTCTCTAACCAATTCACTCAACCCCCCTGGTTTCAGTATCCCACACTTTGTTAACAGCCAGCTAGATCTTTTCCGTTGTAGTAAATCAATGGAAAACGTGCCATTGATTTCAGGTAGAAGTGAGAGATAGCAGGGAGTTGAGGCATAAAAGGGCAAAAAAGAGACTTAAACACATTTATTTTATTGATTACTGTTGACTATAACTGCAAACCCATTAACAACTTGATTATAGGAGAAGAGGCCTTGGTTTTCTCCTTGTGTTGGACAGAAAAACAGACAGAGTGCACACAAAAGTGAGACAGTTACAGAAATGAAGCAGTCTTGCAGAAATTATATTTACTGAGTAATAGAAAGACTTAAATAGAAATTCTTTACATGTACATTTGCTTAAAGTAGTCCAGCTTTTTAAGTATAACTATACCTTAATCCATTTATATCCTTCAGAAGAAAATTAATAAGATAAGCTGAATTGTTAATACCTCATTAAACAGTACTATTCACCTCTTCTTTATAAAATTAAATTGTTGTAAGTTAAACCCACACAAAGTTATACTTTACTTATTGCTGGTATTACACAAATAGTTACCTAATCCAAAGTTTATCAAAAGCCTAGTAAATTAGCACATTGTATGCACAATTTTATTTATTTTTATTTCATAAAATACCACAGTAGAAATGTTGGTAGAAATCTCAGGTACAGTTGAGAGATTACTATCAATTAGTTAGTGAAATAACTCATGAGAAGATATATTTCTTGTATCAGCATTGCCCAACATACATTTGTTCTGCATGAAGAATTACTAATCATATTACCGGATTTCAGTAGTTTAAATGTTAAGTAACAAAGCCAGCTTCTCTACATCTAGTTGGATCTGTATAGACCAGGAGAAATAAAAGGTTCAAGAGACATATTGTACATCTAAACTGAAGTCCTCAACGTAAAAAATAGGGTTCTGTGTCACAAAATGAGCTGCTAAACTTAGTGGAGGAGAATCCTGCTCTGCTTTTGCTTAGAAATGTGAGACAGGAAGGGGTTAAATACAACCTTACTGGTAAGAATCGGAGGTGAAGGCCCTGTAGTTCATAAGCTCCTGCTGTTCTGGTGTTCAAACATGACTTGTCCTACAGTTGTACAGCTGTGCCCACTTATATCTGAGCTGAGTCTATCCTGAGCAAATGTCACTAGTTATCTGAAACTGTGAGAATGCAGGAGAAATTAAATCCAGAAGGTGCTATAGGAGTATCTATTCTTTCCCCATGTTCCACAAAAGACGTATAGCAACACCTTAAGTACAAAAGACCAGAACTTCCAAACTATGTGCACAGGAAGATATTAGGAATAATCCAGGCCACTGTCAAATATCCTGGACTATTTTCCTGAATAACTGAGAGAGACAACAGACAGTAGTACTTCCCTTCTTTGCTATATTTTGTTCTGTTTTACCTCATATAGCTTGGATTCTACTGTGCCATGGTGTAGACAATGATGTGAGGGGGACCAGAAAAGCAAGAGTGACTTATTCCACTTGGCATGCCTGAGGGAATAAATGAGTATAAGGTAGGTTTATGTTCCTATAAATTCTGAGCCAACCTGAAGGCAGCTCAGCCCAGCATCAATTTTAGCAGCTAAAAGTCTTCAGATTTACAGCACCCAATAATAATTCCCTAGACGCTGTTGTGGCAACTAAGAATTCCTGAAGCACATTCAGCTATCACCTATATACGTTCCTTTTCTGAGAAAACCAGAAGGGAGTCAATAGAGGGACAGACTGATATGAAACAGCATCACCAAGTCACTATCCTGGTTCTAAACGCAAACAAACTTTTCAGCAGTATCTTCCAGTCACCGTGTTATTCCAAATGACTTTTGCATTTAAAAAAAAAAGTTTAATCAGTCTGCCTTTGTGCAATATATTGCTACTCCCCTACCTGAACAGCTCCCATAGTGCCAGCACAGAAATATATTCAATGTCATATGTCAAAGGAAAGAATGAAGCACCAATGTGTTGTGCACACATGATATGCACAGAAGCAGCTACGGTGCGTAATTAGCATAATTTTGGGACATAGGTTGAACAATGAGTCAATTACAGCTACGGTCCTGCATTTCATAATCACCACTTCAGAAAACATTTTGTATACACAGACAGTCGTGCTGTTTGGAAAAGAACTTACTGTCAGGAGAGATAAGAGCCGACTGATTTAAGTCTCTACTGAGAGTATTTTTACCAAGCATTCTCTATTACAGCTTACCGTACTTCAGTTTGTCTTTATGAACATGCAATTCTGAATATTCCTTGAAAGACAATGATGATGCCTCTGTCTGACATGACTACTAAGACACTAACTTCATTAGCATGTAAGCATTTTCCCACTAATTTTTTTGGATCATTCTCAGTTCTGATGCAACTCCAATGGTTTCGCTAAGCAAGGAGTCGGAACAGTGTGTTCTGAAGTCTAGTGTGATAGTAGCCCAAAACTAAGTAAAAAACCTTGAAAATGGGATGTTTTCTACTGCTGCAATCAATGGTGGCAAATCATACTATTTATAAAATGAAATTTGAATTTAAAGTTATCGTAATTATCAAATTCACTTAAAGTTAATTACACCTTAAATTCGCTTAATACTCTGTAATAAATGTTATACTTGTAATGGATAGGCCATTAAAACAATAACTTTTATGAGTGAGATGAGGCCAATCTAAAATAAAATTAATCTGTGGGTAGAACAAGGATTGAATTCCAATAGTCTAATACCTCAGACACAACACACACTTGCCAAGGGCACCTCCATCAGTATGCACCATGTTATTCTACAGTACAAAATATACTGAATTGGAGAGCCTTTCTATTCCATTACTATGGCCTCCAACCATAGCTTTGGCTTTCTATAGAATAAGAACTGTTCTATATCAAGTGGTATTTTAACATATAAACCAGAAGATAAAAACCAAAATCTCAAATTGGAAAAGTTAATTTTGGAAACAGTTATTTCTAATTTCAAAAAGTTCCACAGAAAAATGGCAGCCAGTTCTGGGCCTTCGTATAATCTATGTTAACATTTTCAAGTGAGGCTTGTGCTTTCTGATACTTTTGCAGAGCACACTGAACCTTCTGTTGTAACATACATAAGCAGAGACTTTTTTTTTAGGCTATTTTTTTTATATAGGAATTAATACTTGCTTTTTTTTCCAGGCAATTTCCAGAATCCTTGGGAAAACACTAAAAGAATTCAATGTATCACTCTTGCCAATTCATCAGTTCTTTCAAGACTGGCTCCATTGCAGAGTTTAATAAATATTTCACATTTTAAAATTAGCATTTTCACTACCTAGCTCCTCTCCAGAGTTAGCAGTCAAGTATTTCACCTGCTTTTATAGCCAGTATTGTGTATAACATTGCACATTAGAAATCTTATTTAAATGTTACAGTTGCAAAGTCAAACAGAATTATGGCTGCCATATTGATTTAATTCCATTTCTTACTGCATGGGGATTATAATAATCTTACAAAAAAATTAAAATAAGAGTCCATGACATGACAAAGAAGACACTTCCATAATATAAGATTCCTGTTCTATGCTTTCAACACCAAAGAACATAATTTCTTATCTTGAAACCCTCTGGCTCACTCACCCTGACCTCTTGCCCATCTTCAGTCTTGTCTTTGAACAAAGGCATATTCCTCAACGTTCCCAGAATGCATTTGTTTTCCTTCTTGAAAAATTAAACTCAAAGCCCTTAGCCAGATTTTGGCTAAGCCTTTTATTTCACAAAATAAAAGGAAACATTACTTTCATTCAGAGCAAATTGGTAGCACAGGATAACTACTTGTATGAAACTCTATTGCCCATTTTTATCTAAATCCAGAAGTTAAGTGATTGAAGAACTCCTCCAGTCTTTGGAAATGTTGAGTCACTTTTTTTTTCATCTTTAAATATGTATTTCTCCTAAAAAATGCTGTAATGATCACGTGTAAGTATTTAGGGTGGAAGGGAAGGTACTTTGTACTTCTGCAGCTGAAGCTCTTCCTCCACACATTAACATACACCCACAAATATTTATTATGCTAGAACAAGCATGAATCTTGTTTCTTACTGATTAACATACTCAAGGGAGGAGTTGTACAACAGTAATTTCTGAATCTTCTGCTTAAATGACTTAAAACTAATAATGATTGTCTTCTTTCAAATGCTAATTTATTTAATGGTAAAGATTACTTTATTCCTTGTTGTATGCATATAAAATACTGAACAATTTCCTCCTATTCATTCTCTTTTCCATTCCTCTTCCCTTTTGCATTAGATAGCACACATAATACAAGATATTTACACATCATAAATAGAAGGTTTATATCATGCCTCTTGATTCCCATACAAGTACAAAGGAGAGGAAATTAAGACTCATTTTGAGTTATCCTCCCTTATATAGAACCAGTCATAAAGCTTAGTTAATAAAACACTACTATTTTTAGGGCATTGGACAACTACAAATTACCCCAAACTGACCTGATTCAATCTTTCTACAGTCACATGCTCATAGTTCTCCAATGAGCATCCAAACATTGTTTTGATGTGCTTCTTCAGTAGTTCTTTTTTTGGTTATTTTAAAATGGGGTTATTATAAACATTTCCATAACAGCAAACACCCAAGTATTAGGAAGAGAATCAAATTACAAAGTAGAGTGTTCTACCTGTACTGTTCATCAGTGGGATTTCTGACACTTTTTTTGACTTTTTTTTTTTTCCTTCATTCTTACAGTCCTTATAATGTCAACAACAGACACTTTTTTCTGTCTTTGCCAGAATCAACTGCTCTGTATTAGATATAAAGCATTACCTGGACAGCAGAGATAGAGCTAGGTCGTGTTTCTCCAGAATTCAATTTAAGCCTGCTTCTTTATGATAGGTTATCAGCTGTTCTTTTTCTTATTTGATGTGCTTATGCTGTGTTCATTTAATAAAGATTGTTAGTGCTGATATATTATAGACAATTTTTATTACTGAAGAATATTTCTGTAAAAAATCAATAAATAAATAATCACAAGCCTTAGTTACATGTCAGAAACCTTCTTAAAAAACAAACAAACAAATAAAAATAAAACAAAGCAAAACTCCCCTTTTTACTTCACCCCTTTTACTCAAACATACACACTTTCTGTGTGTGGCTGCCAAAGCAGGGCTTTGGCTTTTGTGATTGTGGGATCTTTCTTGAGGAAGAAGGGCTACCTAGCAGGGATGTGTTAGATCTGAAAGAATGAAAAATAGTAAGTTCAGTAACCTAGTGAGGAAAGCTTTAAACTAGGTGCACTGGGGGAGAGTTACCATAACCTGAAGGGAAGTCAGAGTATAAGGTGCAGAGCAGGTGTGTGGGGGAGGGACAATGGGATAGTTTTCCTGTAAAAGCAGCACAGTTTGGGGTGCATCTCAAATGCCTGTACAACAATGCAAGTGACATGGGAAATACACGTGAGGAATTGGAAGTTCATGTACAATGGCAGAGTTGGGAGTACAGAGACATGGTAGGAGAACTCATGACTGGAGTACTGCAATGGTGGTATATCGACTCCTTATGAAAGAGAGCGTGGATAGGTGTGGAGGAGGGTTTTTACTTTCTACAGAACTAAAATAACTTGAATGTATGTAGCTTTGCTTTGGGATGAAGCAGTTGATGAAGGGTGGATGAAGCTTCAAGAACATCAGCTGTGCTGATGTTCTAAGTATCCAGAAGAGACATGGTGGATTGAAACTGACCATTCATCTCTCTTCCAAAGCAAGAATCAGGAACATCAAATTAAGTTAGCCACAGCCAGTTTCTAAACAAGTAAAAGGGGCACTTCATGAAATGAAGCATAGAACTGTAGAGCTATTCTATATATAGTGTTCTGAATGCTAAAAGTTACATGGATTTAGAGGGAAAACTTGACCAGTTAGTGCAACCTAATGGTTATTGAATATGTAAAAGGCACACTGCAGTTGAATGAGTGTTAAGGAACTGTATTTTCCTTTTTCTTGTTTTTCTTTGGGCATTTGTTTTAGCTAATATTGGAGATGGGATACGGCACTTCACAGACCTTTTGGTCTGACCCAGACTAGCCATATTGAGTTTTATTATATGGTTCATATGTTTGCCATAATAAAGCTGAAACCTCTTCCAAGGGGTGTTTGATCTGTATGCCACAAATCACCCTATCAGACAAGGTACAAAAAATGAAAGTAAGTCAGTCAAAAGCAATTACTATGTTTACTTTTGTTTTTATATTGCATCACAGTGAATGAGAAGGAAAACTTTCAGATATGTATTTTGTGCTGAATCACCATGGGATGTTTATTAAATCACTGTAATTTAAAATAAAGCAATACAATATTCTGTTTCAATTTACTAAAAAAAAAAAAATTAAAAATCCTACTTATTTTACAACTAGAAATTCCCCATGGTTTTAACATGGAAGGGAATAATTTCCCTGTAATATTTCCATGGATAAACAAGAGCTGACAGATGGTATAACACAAAATAAAACTTTCTATTAAGTTCAGAATACATATTATACAAACACAATACTCATATTAATATATTCCCAATGGCCTTGGTCTAGATCTTAGCGAAATCAACACGACTATTTCCATTAAATCTGGTGTGTAGCATAAGAAATGTAACAGTTTTCCAGTAATTTCATACTTCTATAAAAAAAAATGAACAAAAATTTATTGCTTTTATAGACTATTGAGATGTATTGATCTTAATAATTTAACGAGCCCTCTCATCGTGTTTATGTAGTGCAGACTGAAACCACCTGATTAAGCTAACTATATACATACTCAAGACAGCAAGAATGCATCAAATATATGTAGTAAAAGTAAAGGAAAGTGGTGTATTCTTTTTATTCTCACTCTTTGTGCATACCCAGAAGAAACTCAAGACTATGGATCAATAAAATAACATTAAAAATTAGGTCAAGTCAATCATTACTAAAATTACAAGGAAGAGGTGAAAAAAGACATCATTTTAGTTGCTGATAAACATCCTATTTCTATGAATATCAATTGACTAAAGAATTTTACCTATTAGTACTATAGATTCTATTCTTCCAAGGTTCTGTCATAGCTAGTTAACTGTAAGTTAAATCTGATTAAGCAATGATGATTTGGAAGATTTTGCATTTTATGCACGACAGAAAAAGGGACATGAAACTGTTCTTCATCTTTGTATGTGGCAAGTAACTTGACAGCCGAGACAGAAAATTGAAGATTTCCTTAGAAATTATTTTCTTTCCTTTCACAGAGAATTGTTTCCTTTTGAAAAACTAAAGTAGAAAAAAATAGCATGTTCAACGAAAAAGAAAAATAATTTATAATTGCAATGGTCTTTACACTTCAGTTATATTAAAATAAATCAGTTGATATACTGGATGAATGAGAAATTACCAAAATAACATTACAAAGTCATTCAAAAGGTGACAGACACCATAAATCTGGAGTTTTCATCTCTTTTATTTACATCTTTCCTTATTTTTTTTAAAAAGCAGGAGAACCTTGAGAAAAATGTAATGGCTCAATGTGCCAAATTTAGCAAAAATTAATGTCAGAGTGCACTTACTGTTTTTTTTTCGTAGTGTGCAGCTAGCTGTGGAAATGTCAACTTTAATGAAAACCCTGTTCCCTTGTAGTCAAACAGAGTGAACTCTCAAGGGCATCCCCTATGCGTCATCCTCCTTGTGCCTTTTGATCTGATCAAACGGAATCTTTCATGCTTGCTGAATACATAGGTAGTGTCTTGTAAAGTTGTGTGCTTCTTGGATTTTCCACAGCTGTTTCTCAGATTTATGGTTTCATAATTTTTTTTCAAGGGCAAACACAGCTCACCTACTTTAAATTATTTTTGCAAGTATTTTTATCAGTGTACTCTTGTTACTTTTTTAAACTTCTGGTTTTTTTCAACAATTTTCAATTTGGAATTCTTGTGCGTTTTGCAGACTTGCAAGGAGAAGTTAAGAGGCCAGTAGTTTCAAAAGACACTAATTCTGGCCCACCTATCTGAGTTTTAAGTACAAACTCATGTATTACACAGAAGAGAAACTGTGAACATGTGACAAAATTGCAATGCCAGATAGAAGGGAATGTTAAAAGGGTGGGACTTAATAGCAGTGTTTGAGAGAAGTATTTTTTTTTCATGTAATCTGTGAAGAAAATAGGTGAACCATTACAAAACAAACAAACAAACAAAAAATCATAGAATCATAGAATGGTTAGAGTTGGAAGGGACATTCAAAGGTCATCTAGTCCAAACCCCTGCAAGGAGCAGAGACATCCACGACTAGATCAGGTTGCTCAGAGCCTCATCCAACCTGGCCTTGAATGTTTCCACAGATGGGGCTTCCACCATCTCTCTGGGCAACCTGTTCCAGTGTTCTACAACCCTCATGGTAAAAAATTTTTTCCTAATATCCAATCTAAATCTACCTCCCTCTATTTTAAAACCATTACCCCTCGTCCTATCACAACAGGCCCTATTGAACAGCCTCTCCCCTCTCCCCCCCTCTTTCTTGTAGGCCCCCTTGAGGTACTGGAAGACCGCTATCAGGTCTCCCTGGAGCCTCCTCTTCTCCAGGCTGAACAGCCCCAACTCTCTCAGACTGTCCTGAGAGGTGCTCCAGCCCTCTTATCATCTTTGTTGCCCTCCTCTGGACCTTCTCCAACTGGTCCATGTCCTTCTTCTGTTGGGGGCTCCAGAACTGGACACAGTACTCCAGGTGGGGTCTCACCAGGGCAGAGTAGAGGGCGAGAATCACCTCCCTCGACCTGCTGGCCACACTCCTCTTGATGCAGCCCAGGATGTGGTTGGCCTTCTGGGCCGCAAGGGCACATTGCCTGCTCATGTTAAGCTTCTCATCCACCAGCACTCCCAAGTCCTTCTCCTCAGGGCTGCTCTCAATCCATTCTCCGCCCAGCCTGTATTTGTGCCTGGGATTGCCACGACCCAGGTGCAGGACCTTGCACTTGGCCTGGTTGAACTTCACGAGGTTGGCACAGGCCCACCTCTCCAGCCTGTCAAGGTCCCTCTGGATGGCATCCCTCCCTTCCAGTGTGTCGACGGCACCACACAGCTTGGTGTCATCGACGAACTTGCTGAGGGTGCACTCTATCCCACTGTCCAACTTGCCGACAAAGATGTTGAACAGGGCCAGGCCCAACACAGACACCTGAGGGATGCCACTCGTGACCGGTCTCCACATGGACATTGAGCCGTTGACCACCACTCTCTGAGTGTGGCCATCCAGCCAACTCCTTATCCACCAAGTGGTCCGTCCATCAAACCCATGCGTCTCTAGTTTAGAGAGAAGGATGTCTTGCAGGACAGTGTCAAAAGCTTTGCACAATTCCAGTTAGATGATATCCGTTGGTTGTCCCTTGTCCACCGATGCTGTCACCCCGTCATAGAAGGCCACCAAATTGGTCAGGCACAAATCCCCACCCTAATTAGTTTTAAAAAGATTACTTGAAAGAGAAAGTGGAAAAGACATTCCCAGGTCAGAAGTGAGAGCTTTTCAAGATATTCAACTTAATCTAAAAGATTTTGGATTCCACTGAGAATTTCTAAAACTCTGTTTTGAAAACAGTTCCTGATTGTCCTACAGCACAGAGCAAAAGATGGAGACTGACATAAGAAGCCAATACCTTCCTTAGCTAGACCAATATTCTTCTTCCCTCCATCACCCCCATGAGGAAATTGACTTATGCAAGAATTGAGATCTAGCTAAAAAATGCATGTGTCATAAGCATGTGTTTATGTTCCAAGATAGGAATCTAAACTATGATTATAGTCAATGAAGATCCAGTAAATACAATCAATAGAGTCTACAGAGCTAATTGTGTCACTCTAAAACCAGACATTGACATTTGATGAGCCGGTTCCCTAGACACTATTGGTGTGCTGACATGGCGCTCAATTCACTTGACCGCAGGAATTGATTCCGTGTCATATGAGACAGCAAAGTCTATTCTGCATGGCCTCCAGCTGTTGCTCCTTTATGACACCTGTAGGTCCCATCTTATATCTGTCAGCCAAGTGCAGGTGTTTGAGATATCTTAAATTATTTCAGAAGTCCATGCGTGAGCAACAGAATTGACATTTCACTGTCTGAGTGTTTGAATTGCAAAGGAGGTGAATTCCCATGGAATACTCTGATTTCCCCTCACACTTCTCCTCTCCCCTCCCCATCATCTAGACCAAAAGATCTGGGGATACAATGAAGCTCTTTCATTATCAAGTACTGTTACTGAATCAAGGTTTGGGAAGCAAGGTGGAAAACCTCTATTCAGGTTACAGTTCCAGCACATACTCTTTTATATGAAACTCAGACCCTGGCTAACTACCACTGTTTAGCCACAGCCTTAGAAACCAAGGTCAGTCATACTGTCCATACTTAGTCTTGTCTATGGTTATGAGTATTTAATTACCTATAGTGAATATTTCTGTGTCCCAAATACATTATTAATGTGCTAAAAGAATGTTCAGACTGACTTAAAGTCACTACAAAAAAATTACATATTTTTATTCCTTTAAGTAAATCAGTTATTTCTAGTAGTTTTACTCTAATTAT
The DNA here is from genome assembly GCF_036417535.1 of Chlamydotis macqueenii. Lineage (NCBI taxonomy): Eukaryota > Metazoa > Chordata > Aves > Otidiformes > Otididae > Chlamydotis > Chlamydotis macqueenii. The sequence continues at coordinate 162,352,593 of NC_141556.1, forward strand.
TTGCAGTATGATTTGGAATATATAGAAGTGAGTTTTTAGCTATTTATATTTGGGAATTATATTGTACACACTACATGTAGCAGCCATTAATCTTTTACAGCTGGGAAGCTTGGGTAAATTAAGAATAAAACTCTTCTATGTGACAAGTATAAATTAACATGACAGCAAATTTTTATTTGGAGGATTTTAAAAAGGCAGCCTTCAGCTGTAAATTTTATAACTTTAAACATCTAAGCTTTAGGTGTTCTCTGAGTATTTATTTAAAACCAGCAAAATAAAGTTAATCTCTTTCCCCAAATATCCATTAAAAAACCCCTCATTATTAGATTTTACAAAATCTAACATTAAAAAGAAGCAGTATAATAAGCACTTTAGATTATTAAAATTTAATTTTAGAAGCCTTATTCATTTTTTTCAGTATTCATGCCATTTGTGATTCACTTGTTTATGAAAATGAAAACAAACTAACCAGTCAATTTTATTTTTGGTCATGTATATTTGAGTCTTTTAATTGCTAGTTCTGTGCCTCACTATCAGCTGCAAAAATGGAATTAGAATAAATAATTAAAGTATTTTGGCTTTTGGTCCAAAACTGTACTTTTTAATGCAAGGGCTAGATTTATCTATAAATTGCATTAACCATTAGTGTTTAATATGTTCTTTCTAATTCAATATTTGGTCATACAAAAGCAGAAGCAGAGTCTATAAAGGACTTGCAAACTTTTTTTTTTTTAATTTAAAGAGATCTCTTTCTATTGATACCAAGAAAATTACCTATATATTATTTTATTCATTCTAAAAGTTTGCTGGGTTTGTATTTAGATTAGCTAGCGATGTTCAGCACTACTGAGATAATAGAATTAAGAATATGTTCAAGAACATGCTGGAGAAGATAGAAGTTTAACGGAAAGGTTTACCTTAGCTTCTTAGAAAAGAAGACAAGCTATAATAATTTATGCAATTATTTATTTATTTATTTACTGTTAATTTGTGCACTGTGCACTGTTACAATGGAAGTTACAAAAAAAAAAAATCTGAGTTTTTTTATATGCCTTAGGATATCCAGGGATGCCCTACGATATCCAAAACATCCACCTAGGTCTGGCAGACGTGCTGTGGGATGTGTGACCTACCCATGAACTTCTGTTGTGGTAGCTAGGGAGCAAGCATTTCATATGGCAGAAGACTCCTATATGCAGTAAAATGAACTCTAAGGATACAGAGCTCAACTCACCCTCAGCTCATCACCTTAACTTAAGTGTCTGCTGCCTTCTTAGACGCTATATGTTATCCAGGTTCCAGCTGCCACTACAGAAAAAAACAAGAATTTCCTCTAGGTTCTGCATCTGTGAGGTGTCTGAGCTCAATGCAGATACCACTTAAAAAGGGCATTCAGGTATCCGCATCCTGGCCATTACAGCTGACAAAGCTATTTCTCTGAGTATATGTGGGTACATGTAGAAACCTGCAGTGTAGATATCCACATTTATAATATCTGAATCTGGAGGTGAATCCTGTTGTTGGTAATAGGTAATCTAAATGACTTGTGGAAATACCACCTTCTCCTTTGATTAGAATGTACTTTTTTTTTTTTTGCTTAGAACCTCTTTGATTCAAATAATTAGCCAAAACTCAGGGACAATTTTTACTTTTTCTACAGTTTGTTTCAATATCCAGATTTCTTATGGAAAAGTTAAAGGTCCAACATGAAAAGTGTTTTTTAATTTTTGGACAAGCAAAACTTCTTTGGTCATTCTTTATGTTGAATACAAATGAGTGATACAGTTTGTGATACCTTAATCCCTTCTTTTTTTTTCCAGTATAACTGTTGAAACTACATATATTTGAACCACTGTCAGCAATATTTTACATAGTCAAAAGCAAAATTGCCTTTATTGCTCATCACCTTTTTGACCAAAAAAAAGAGCTCTGAAGCTTATTCTGGAAACACCAATGTTGTCCCTTTGGCTTCCCTTCTCCATTTTTTTTCTTTGGGTTTTAGTTTGAGAGGTTTTTTTACAGGATGAAAGGAACTGTCATTAAGCTCTGCTAATTGAGTGAACTTGCACTTGCAATTACCCTGTTTCTTGTGGAATTCTCTTTAAAATATCAATCAAATTGCTGAATTTTCAGTTCACTGAAGTGCTTATCTTAATATTTGGATTAACACCTACTTCTTTTATTTCACAAATTAAATGCATTGCTTCTCCTTAGCACAGCCTGGAAAAATGTAAGTGGCTTCAGAATCCCACTCTTCCATATTGGACCTGCAACTGTTTCTATAACATTTCTGGGAATTGGTTTCCATGTTTTTCACTCATCCCTGCTTCCTCGCTGGTTCAGTATGCATCTAAAAGTTTACAGCACTCGATATTTTTTTGCATATCTTAAGCTGCATATCCAAGCTCAGTTATCTGTCTATAGCTAGACAGTCTCCATTAGTATCAGGTTATGTGAGAAATTAAGGTCTCCCAATTCGGGATTCTTTTTTTTTTCCTCACTTTTTTTCTACCAATCATCAGTGGGTTAGGCTACTTAGAGTGATGGTTAGCTCCAGATCATATATCAAGAACACACATGTGGACAAGACAGCTGCCTGTTTTCAGTCTATTTTCTCAGTGTAAGGTCCAACACTAAAAACTTGCTTCATGGCACACAAAACCCTGATTTTATCAGTATTGGTTTTCATGAATGTAACTTACTTCAAACATTTTCTATTCTTTTCTCAAAAGTCACAGGATTTGGCCAAGCTCTTCTTTTTGAGACTATGAGGATAACAAATTGCTGTAAACAGTACATCTTACCCACGTATTTGATTGACTCAATTTCTCATCCTGAAACTGACTTCTGTGTCGACCTTTGCCTCTAAGATTTCTTCTCCCAGTGATTTCTCACTTCTACAAGTGCCTGGTACAGGTAACTTGGTTTCCTCATTGACATTGTTGCAGCTAGAGTGTCCTTAAGTCACTAGAATTTTACAGCTGCTGCCTCAACAGAGATTTAATCTCTGACTCTAAGTTACCTACTAGAATGCTCCCAAGCAAGCTTTGATTTGACTAACTGAAATACCTTCTTCCTCAGGCTTTGTGTGCTCTTGCACAAGAGATTACCATTCCTAATTTACTGACAATCGACGAGCATGTGCTGTTGCTGAGTCATTCAAATTCACAGCCTGGTACATTCATTTCCTATGCCACCGGTTTTACTTTAAATAAATATAGCAGGCCACAAACTGGGAGTAGCTGGCACATACTTGCCTCTGGCAACTCTGATTTAACTTGGAGAGCTTCTGGAGAAAGATACAGCAGAAGAGATGGGGGAAATATCTTTAAAATTGTGTGAAGCATGAGTTTGTCTGAAGTTATTGCCTTCTTCTTGGAAAATATCCAGACCTTGTTTAATTCCTTTTGTGAGGCCTTCAGCTAACTTTAAGTTTTATGTTAAATTTTTCTGGGACATACTTGAATTCTCCATCCCCCGTTTTCTGTTTCATTTTTTTTTGTTCAGCAATGTATAAGCTCATGCATTGTCTCCATGGAAACTGAAACCTACGGTTGTCATCAGTACTGTGCTTTTTGATCCACTTGGTTACCCAAAAGTTGGGGCTGTGTGGGGTCAAACAGTTCCTAGGCAAATCTGTTTATTTTCAAAGAATATACATATATTTCTTTCACTGGACACAAAAGAACTTAAAGAAGACACTTTTGATATTTAGTGTCAAACACTTTTCTTTCAGGCAACACTTGCTCCAAAATCTCTTTTGCCTAACTTTCTCTATTATTGCCTTTTCTCTCCCTTTCTTCAGTCCTCCTTTTCTTTTCTGAAAAAAAAAAAAATGGTCAAAGAAAATTTTCTTCCATGAGCGCCAGCATATGTCTTTATTCTCGGAGATGACACCATCCTGGGTTTGAGGGAAAGGCTGCTATTGTTTCAGTCAACTAGCTTTATAGAAGATCTCATAACTTCTGTCAAATCAGGGAAAATGTTTATGTTCAGTCTCAGTGAGGCTGAGTCTGTCCCATAATGCTTCCAGTAGTCATGGGATCATATTGATTTCTAAGCCAGTTTACATGATGTCATTGCAGAAGTTAAACAAAGCAAGTTTTATTTTATCTACCATCAAATTTCTACCTTTCTTATGATACACCTACTATTAGCAATGCTTTTGACTTTATGCTGGAGTAATAAAAACTCCAGTGAGTAGAAACTTGAAAATAGTCTCGCTGTATAGCTAAGCAACTTACTCTCTTTTCAATTATGTATTATTTAAAGGAAGGGACAAAAAAAATCCTGAGGAATCCCTGTAGTTTTTGTCTAGACGTGGTTAACACTAAGATGATCGCTCTGCCAGATTCCATTCTTTTAGTGGTTGATTTTCTGCTACTGAAGCTTGTAATATCTTATTGAAATTCAGTACAGACATGTTTGAAGGAGCTTATTTATTCACACTAATGTCTAGCTGCCTGATTATCAGTTCATTTATGCTTTCCAGGGAATCATTTTTTTTTTTTTTAAGATAGTGTAATTTTTGTGCAAGTCTGTTATCTCATCTACTTGCAAAGCAACAACTAATTCCTGATATATATCCTCTAGTGTACAGCCCTTGTCTGTTACTTCACTGATCTTGAAGTCTGTAGGAAAATATACTAAAACTTGTGTAAGGTTTGGGGTTTTTTTGTTTGCTTGAGATTTTTTAAAAATATAAATAAAATTAATGTTGATACATAGGTTTGCATATTATCTACCCCAAGGCAGTTTTTATGAACTGCATTCATAACCGCACTATTCTGCATCTGATTCTGCAGTTATTTCATTTACTGTTGAAATTTTCCAGAACGATGTTTTAGACAGAAAGTTCCTCTGTGTGCTTCCTTAAGATGCTTGCTATAGAAATTACCTGTCTAGTGTGACCATTTGTTTGAGAGATATTTGAGTTAGCAAATGACTTTCAACCAGAAAATTTCATTAAAAATCTTTAAAAATGTATAAGAAACTTTCCCTAACCATGCATTAACATAATTATTTAGAATACAGTGTTCCACAGCTGAGGTTAATATGAGTTTTGCCTTTGACATCAGTGAAAACCTTTTTCAGAGAAATCTTGGAACTAGGAAAAAAAAAAATCAGCTAACACAGCAGATGTCTTTAACTAGATTGTGTGACCAATAAACTTTTATGGACTGGAGCAATGTGAAGGGTATAAAATCTGAGTATCATTTTTAACTGATAAAGGCAGGCAGGCAGCTAGAAGCAGCCTAAAGAAGCTTTAGCATAATACGTAGGAAAAAAAAATAATGTGGAGAGGAGGGGAATGTAGGCTTGGGTGAAACTTACACATTTGCATCAGTAGAAATAGTCCAGATTTGAAAAGACAAGGGGGAAAAAAAGGAAAGGAAATAACACTGTTTGCAACCCTAAACTGATCTTTGTTCCCACCCTCATACCCGCCTGGGCTTTTTCCCTAATGTTTAGGGAAATGTTTGCACTGTGGAATTAGTTTATTTTTGCCTCTAAGTTAGAAGAAAGCAACATGCTAATTATATGTAATTTTAAAAATATTTTTCTATTAAGGTAAACAAAGTCTTTGTAGCAATAGTATAAGGAGTTCAATTCTAATCCTGCTGAAAGTAGCAGTAAAATTCAAAGTGTTTTTAATGAGCATTGTCAGGATTAATGAATGTTTAACCATTGTAATACATCTATCCCCTTATCTACAATAATGGATTTTGGTAGCAAAAAAAAAAGACAAGGAAGAAAAAACTATACAGTATTAAAAGATAAGACAAGAATAAGTCCATAGCTAACATATTATTTACCAGACACAGGCTCCAATCCAAAGCCTAGAGGAATAGAGAGGAAACTTTGGGTTGACATTGCTGAGATCAGCATGACCTCACTAATCTATAACTGCAAAGATCCATTTGATCCCTTGTCTAATTTTTTTTTTAAGCTCCTAACCACTTCCATTCTTTACAAAGGTAGGTTTTATAGAAAATATTTATTTATATACACATATCAACTTGGAACTATACTTGAAGATCACTAATTAAAAAATACCAGGATGGGAAAATAACTTGATCTGTAAAAACATTTAGCAGAACAAATTTATCTTTGAGCTCTATCAGACAATTGCATGAGGACATTAAAAACTTAAACTATACACAGTCATAGTTGATGTCATGAAGTGACATGTACATGTATATATGCACAGACTGGAAGTTACTAGGAAATTTCTCATCTCTGTAGGCACATGCACACACAGTAACATTAACTATTCCTTTCTTTTTTTCCCTACCTCTCTCATGTGTTTTCTCTTTTCAACTCCATCTCTTTCTTTTACTTTCTTTCTGGGGTATATATTGTCTTCAATTTTTTCCAGTGTTTATTCTTCTTGTCTGTCTTGCCTCATTAAATATTTACCAGCATTTACCTCATATTTCCCTTTTTTCCCTTAGATCTTCTGTCAAGTCTTGCCATACTTTTTATCTACCTTCCAGTGAGTCTTTTTCACTTCTATTCATCTTTTATGCTTTTTCCAGACCCTCTGTTCCCTTTTGTTTCTCCTCCATTCAGTTATCTAGTTTTTACTATTCAGCTTTCTGTTTGTAATATTTCTCTTTAGGTCAGATTTTTTTTGGGAGGTCAAGCAGTTCTTCCTGTATAGTTGTAAACCGCATGCAGCACACACATACAAGCATCACATTATAGTTTTAGGATGGATTTCTCAACAAAGCTTAAGTTACACTTTAATTCATTTAAATATGAAAGCAATAAATGAGACTAGGCAGAAAAAAAGTCTTTTTCAGCATATCTGGGAGTGGTAGTGATGAGATATATTACTTTAATAAATTATTTATATCATTCAGTTTCAGGCTTGTTTTGAAACATTTCCCATTGTCATTTTGTTCGTACTCTGCCCAAAGTAGCAGTTCTTGTTGATCTCAAAGACAGTCAATAAGAACTAATGCAGCATTCCATAGACCTTCTCTGCCTTTTGTTTTCTGCATAGACACCAATTTGTTAAACAACCTAAATCTTTGACGACTTACACAACAGTTCGGCTAATGGTCCATGCTTTAATGCATCTTATCAACTGCAAACATCTGCCTAAAAATGGCTGTGCTTTCATGACTGTCAAGCTCTAGAGGAAATGTGAAGTTAGATGTCATTTTGTTGATCAGGTTTAAAACAAGAACTGAAAGATAAAAGATTTCTGGCTCTAAGCAGCAATTCCATGTAAATAATTTATAGTCCAAAAATAATGCACTATTCAACACTTGGAGGAAGGAGTCTTCTTTCTGTGCCTGTTTTATAACTGTTCCTTTAGAATGATTCCAATTAATATTCAAAGATTACCAGCTTCCTATCTATAAATGAGTTGCTTATTAATATTACATAAGCTGTCCGCCTTTACTCTGATGAGGCAGAGCACAACATGCTGTAAACAGTATTGACAGGAAAATACATGATTTGGAACTGAAGTGAAGCCATTTACCATTCATGAACTAACTTGCTAATAATAGTTGTCTATTTATGAAATTCTCAGTATGGTACTAAAAAGAACTCTCTAATGTTAAGCTTTTAACAGGACACTGAAATAAAAAAAAAAAAGGATAGCAATAAATGACCTAGAACTCAATTATTTTTTTCATACCGCTGCATAGAATAAAGTGTTCATTTTGAGTTGCACATGTACGTGTAAGACGTAATTTTATTTGGTTGGAAAACTCAGCAGAATAATATGGCTTTATGACAAGCAAATGCAAAGCTCAGAAAATCTAGTTGTAAATACCTTATCTACTGGTCATAGTTATCAGTAAATACCTTCTCTACTGGTCATAGTTATCAGTAAATAACAAAAGGACATCTTTCCATCAGCGTGCCTTTGGGGAAACAGGGGAACTATTCAAACAGGACAAATGAAAACCAGTTAACAATACCCTAGCTCAGTGGACAAAAGCTAAGTAAAGGTTGCCTTCTATAAGGATTGTACAAGTAAAGAAATAAAAAAAAATATAAAAAGAAAAAAAACCTCAACACTCTACATCTATTTGTCTAAAGCATGTAAAAATCAAGCACAATAGCAATAACTGTAAAGCAGTGATGTACTGAATGCAACTTCATAACTACACGCTGATTATTTTGACAAGTTCAGCTGTTTAATATCATGCCTGACTGCTCCTTTATGGCTGATGGTTTTCTTTTGTTCAATATGACAAGCCTAAATGAATTTGAACCCAAGTGAATCAAAACTCTGATTCATTTACTTTGGCTAAAATCCCACATGCACAAACCAAATGTGTGAGTTTGCTTCTGCTAATTCATTGGTAGAAACGTATGACTATCTAAGAATACATCTAGTTGTTGCATGTTCCATAATTCTACTGCAAGATTTATAAAAAGAGCCAAGAGACTCAGATACTCTTCTTCGCAAGAGTGACCAAAGCCATTTCATGGCCAAAACTAATTTTTAAAATAAATAAAGAGTGATCAAGACTTGGTGGCTCTTAACATAAATTCAAACTTGTTGATAGATAGTAAATGGGACATAACATGGATAATAGAAACTAGTAGATTATTATCATTAGAATACTTTTTCCTAAGGGACATAAAAGGATTAAAAATGCATGAGCGGTCTCTCTTCCGGCAGCATTGCTAAGCGACACCAGGGTCTAGCACTTTAAAAACTAAAGTTAAGCAGCATGGCATTGGGATGGGAAGGAAAACATACATGGTGATGTTTCCTCTACTTAATAAAATAAACCTCAGTGACTGTTTAATTCCTCTTAGGAGGTTCTCTGTACAGTGCTCTCTTTCAAAAGAACCTCAGCATGAAAATAAATTTAATACAGTCTATTTCTAATTTTCTTCTTAGATTAAAACATGTCTACAGCAATAGGCAGGAACAGCAGCAGGAAAAAAAAGCATTATTCTCTAAAGCTGCTCTGATTTTTGCTATCACTTTCTGCATTTCCTCTATACATTGCAAAATGTTGATTGAAAAAATGTAGTAAGAGGTATGAAACAATTATAATAAAAAAGAAACTGGGAAAGACAAAAGAACTGGAGGTATAAAAAGAACCCAGGAGGCAAACCTTCTGCAAAATAAATATGAAAAAAATATTCTTTCTTGTGTGGGAATTATTACGCAGTTGTCAAACCTACATAAATGTGTTTAACAAAAATATCAGATGCACAAAGAAAAAGAAAGTGTATAAATTGTTCATATTTTAATTTACTGAAGATCACTGTTATCTTCTAAAACATCCAGAATAATTCTTGACGTTAATTACAAATCCAGGACTTGGCTCAGCTGAGAAAATTAAGTCCTCAACCATAAGTCTCTCATCAAAAACCCTGCCCCTCTATCCCTTCTTCACTCTCCTCCATCCTCTGGAAAATTTGTCGATAAATATACTTTGCATTAATTCTTGAATGTATGCAACTCAAGCCATTTCTGACCAAGAAGTAGAAGGTAGACATGTGGATTACTTTATTAATTAGTTAATACAGTCGGCCTTTCTATATTTTCAGACTAACCCTCTGAAGAATAGACTTGAGTGTCATCAACTTACTATGAGAATGCTTAGAATACAAGTTTCAATTCATCTTGGAAGTCACTTTCTTTTTTCTCAGAATTAGTCATGGAGACAAGAAAAGAAAAGGATAGCAATAATGTTAGTGAAGTCTCTATTTAATGTTAATTTGTACCAGTTAGAATCCATGAAAAGGCCAGTTGGAGTTTGATATGACTAAATTGCAATGAAATTGAATATTTGTTAAGAAGCACCCTAGGACCTCAGTGGGGTGCACAGCGGGGTTTTGCAAACCGGGGAACCTCAACGGGAGCCAAGAGAGCTGCCAGCTCCACTTCCAGTGGAGTGAATTTCTGTACCATATCTTGTGGACAGGGAAGAAAACCTGCCATCCTCACTGGAGCGATACCAGTAGAGAAAGACAGTTGCAAATCTAGAAATTTACATTGATTGCTGAACACCTGCAGCAGCAGGAGCAGCCACCACCAAGTCCCATGTAGTAGGAGAACCACATTGATACGTGCCAATGATGAGGCAGGGGATGATAGAACTACTGAATCCATTCATGATGAGCTTGAAATTCAAGTTCTGCAAGAGTTTGCTCTATTTCAAAACTTGTCAACAAGAATTTATTTCACTTACTCTATAAGTGATTCTTTCAGAGTAAGAGATACTGTTTACTCAATAGTTGCCCTTTGCTACACTCTTGCAATAAAAGCAAATAGATGTGATTTTGTATATTCAATATAATTCTCTTGTATTGGATATAAAACTTGAGGTTAGCATGCTGAAAGGAATTCTATTGCCTAAGATAAAAGGAACTTTGTTTGTTTGTTAGTTGAAAACTGTTAGCTGATTCAGAAGCTGGTTCAGACACACACACATACACACAAGACTTCTTTTTTTTAAAAAAGGAGTACCTGAAAGTAACTGCTTACTCAGGGAAAAGATATATTTATTCCATAAACATACTACATACATTCCTTTCAAACTCTAGCCAAACTTTCTCTGAGTAGGGATCTCCTTTTAACTGTTTCATGAAGGCTACGTGTCCCAAAATGCCTGTGCTTTGGTTGTATGGATTTTTTTTTTTTTCCCCTATTGACACCATATATTACTTGGGGACCATGTGGAAAACATAATTTCTCAGGTAGTTTTCTGCTGATTTTTTTTTTAAGGATAACTTTGATTAAGGAATTAAATTTGGGTATTTAAATCATTGTCCTTTTGGAGATCTCTAATGTAGAAAGTTTATTTTAGAAGTGAATTACAGAAATTTGAAGGGCTAATGAAAAAAAATATTTCTCAGAGAAAAAACATTCTCATAGAAGAAAAATTTCTCAGGGAGAAATTTTGCAGTGAATCTTTTGGAGATATTTTCTTTTTAAAGCATAGTAAATGCTTGGAATATCTGTACTAATCCCCTGAATGACTGTATCATTTACATATAACTAAAATAATATGGAAAGGTACTGCATAATGCACCAACTCTAGCAATGTGTTTTTAAAATAACAACATTTCATACAAATGCTGATGTTCCAAAGCAAGGTTATAATTTCTACCATCTGACACTGGCTGTTGCAGGAAACTTCAGTAAACTAGAGCATACAGAGGTTACTATGCTTCACAAATGTTACTGAGTGAAATGATTTAAAAAAACAAAGAAAAACTCTTCAAATATTTCCATTTTTGGAAAGGGAGTAGTAAAGTACTTCGTGCTTGATTTTCCCATAGTTTAAGGCAATAATATTTTTTTCATTTTCTTTCTTTCCCCCGCTCCTTTCTGAGGGACTGAATAGGACTTTGAGATACTTAAAATATCTATCTGTCTATTATCTATCTATCTATCTATTTATTTATTTATTTGGGGGGGGTGCATTACCAACACCTCCTTTCCAGTGTCTCATAAATATTCTCCTACCACTTCCCTTCTTAAAGCCCTTTGCAGAAGATTACTCCCTGAACCCCCTCCAATAAAGCATTACTCCATGCTTAGCACCATCATGCAAGAAAATATTATTCACAAGGTGAAAAAAACCTAAATTTTGTCCTTTTCTTCTCCACTTTCATCTTCTTTAATTCAAATGTGAAAAATTTCAAAAGTAATAATAATACTATTTACTTTACAAATCTACCATCCCAATGCAGAAAAGAAGCTAGTCAATAAAAAATATACAGATGCCTGAGCAAGGCTAAGTAAAAAAATCTGTCTTCTGAGCTGCCTGGAGTTTGGAAATCACACATTCTTTTTACTCAGTAGATGGAATAGATAGTTTTGTTTACCTGAACAGCAGGTTTCTAAAGTGTTTCAAAAATGTAAAAGGTATGGTCTTGCTCATCAATTGTATTCAGGAGTGCAGCCAGGTGACAGAATAATTGCTGCAACACGGGGTTCATTTGTGCCTTTGTATAGTAAAGGAACATCTGGTGTATATTTCTGTCACTTCCTTCTTTAACACCACAATGAGCTATGTCATCAATATCATGTATGCTTGTTCCTATGTTACAGCTTTGTTTCTCCCTCCATAGTTTCTATATCGCAGAAGCTATACAATGTCATTTGGATGCATGAGCCAGCAGCTCATGTTTAATGCTGTTATTACTCCTGGGAGTCATCTATATTTGAACATAACAGATTTACTCTGAAAAATAAAAGCATTTTCTTTTTAATTATAATTACAACTGCGAATACAAAATGAAAGTGAAATTGAAAATCTTAAGAAGAAAAAGCAAACAAGTATTCTTTCACACATGCCTTCATTTCACTAGCCAATAAATTAGGAATTAACTTTGCATTTATTTGCACAAAGCTCTTATCATGTAAATACTCCTAGCAGAGCTCAAAAAATCCTTAGGTTCTTATTAGTTTGTACTGGGCAGACCCCTACTGATTTTAATGAAAGTTTTATTGACTGAGAATTCAGTAAGGCCTTCACATTGTAGCTTCATAGGACGACACTTCTGGATAAAGGCTGGGTGTAGAAGCAGGTCTAAAAGATAATAATGATGCTGGTAACGCTGTAATTTCTGTGATTTACTGCTTTAACATGATAGAGACATAAATCATTGCTATTTAAAGAAAGGGGAAAGAGCTTTGATAAGGCATTTAGGGACGCAAGTATATATATGTGTGTATATATACGTATATGGACACATACATACATGTATACATACATACATGCATACGTATAAAAAATGCATAGTACTGTTAAAGAAAATAGAAGGAAAGAAGTGTTATGAGCTTAAGTTTGGAATTACAGGATGTTCTCTAGCCTTAAAGGCAGTCCTAGTTTGCAGATAGGCTTGGAGATAATTTGGTTTGAGAATGCAGCATCTTCAAGGAAGCTATACTCTTTTTCTTCCCTCTCTTCCCCAAAATGCTTCTATGTGTAAGGTTGTAAAACTTACCTGTTAATAACCCATTTGTCATATTCTATCTTTTTCAGTCATTTTAGATAAATCCACAGGACAGTTCAAAAGTAGCAGGTGCCAATTACTAGACGGTAGCTATTTTCTTTTAAGGGTCCTAAGATTCCATCAGGGTAGAGAAAGGAGAAACACAATCCAGCTCCCAACAAAGGAGAAAAGGCAACAGCAATAACTATATTTTCATTGTATGCTTTTTGCTCACTTCTGTGCAGATAAAGCAAAACAAGAAGACATAACATCCATATAATTGCACAAAGTGATTCCTGAAGCTTTGGTAAGGCCATACAGTTCACAATTCCAGTTGTGAACTACACAATTTCCAAGCTATTAACAACCAGCTACAGAAGAATTAGCAATATCATTACATGAAATGGCTTCTAAATATTTTCTTTTATAACTGGTCAATGGATACTGAATTTCAATTTTCCAGACTTTTTTGATGTGGTTCTTTATGAAAATCTCATTGGCTGCATTAATGTATAAAAAGCCAAAACCGTTACTGAATTCAATGCCGTTCCTCCCTGCTTGAGACTCAAGAAAGTTAGCACACTCTTAAAGCATCCTATACATTTTTAAATTTTGTTTGAGAGCTAACAAGATAAGTAAAATTTGTGTCCGCTTTCTCAAAAAATATCTGCAGTTCCTCACTTGAGAATTTACAGCCTTTAATCACATCAAATTAAAAACCCTATAGTTTCAATATTTTTAGGTTTTTCATTTTAAAACATACATTGAAATCACTCACCACAGTCACCAGGGTTTTTTTTTCAAAATGTATAGGATATATTAATTGTGCTTTCTTTTCATAGCCCACTGCAGGAAACCTAATTTTGGATGCTTGGATGAATTTCCCATTCCTCAAACTAGAAAAGCCTAAGAGCACAACAGAAATGATCCACTTACATCCTAGAGAGCAGAATTTCATTTGATTTGAAACTGACATTTTGTGGCCATTTGTAAGCTGTATGACTAAAGATCTTAAATCCTCACAGTACGCAAAGACAAAATGTATATGCATTCCCTGAAAGAGCTAAGACATTATCTTTACTGTAAAAGTAAATTATTAAAACAATATAATGCAGAAAATAGCTTTCTTAAATAATAACATATAATGAGGCCAATGCAGTCTAGAGTATTCTGACTTTAAGTGTAATATAGACCTAAGAGGACAGTAATTACCTATATGCATTCAGTGAAATAGGAGATCAGTATATAACACCTTGTCAAAGACCAACAGAAAGAGAACATGAGGCCAGAAACTAGAAGATTCTCCTCACAATCTCTTCTGGGATGCTTGTCCTTGTATGTTCTCATACAGGACTAAATAATCCACTTTTCCTGTTATTGTGAAAATAAATTCTCTTTAAACACTGCAAGTAAATCCAGCAGTGAGACAATACAAAACCTTTTGGTTTTATTTTTAATTTTATTTTAATTTTTAGCTTTTTTACTTTTAAGGAAACATAATAAATAAGTAAAATATATTCTTGCTAAAGCAATAATAAGATTGCAGAATATAGAATCATAGAATCATAGAATGGTTAGGGTTGGAAGGGACCTTCAAAGGTCATCTAGTCCAACGGCCCTGCAAGGAGCAGGGACATCCCCGACTAGATCAGGTTGCTTCCCCAACTAGATCAGGTTGCTATGAAGTTCAAAAGATGCATACGATGTTTTACTGAATATAGCATCTTATTTTTTTCACAAAATCATAATAGGTCATGCATGTCAGATCATGTAATATGCTATGCCACATATATGCATGAATTTAGGACACGGACATCTCTAGTAAAGTGTCTCACCTGAGAAATGCTCTAATACAGTGTGGTATTATAGGTCACACTCACTGGAGGGACAGACTGGGACATCTCTAAAACCAGCATCTTCTTTTTCACCTCAAATTAATCAAACTCTTGTCTTATAATTAATTTTATTGCTTTTGAGATATCAGATTTTTTTGTTTGTTTCTTCTGATATTTTCAGTGGAGAAAATACCAGAATAGAATAATAGGATCATAGAATGGTTTGGATTGGAAGGGATCTTTAAAGATCACTTAGTCCAACACCCCTGCCATAGGCAGGGACATCTTGCACTAGAGCAGACTGCTCAAAGACCCATCCAACCTGACCTTTAACACTTCCAAGGATGGGGTATCCACAACTTCTCTGGGCAAACCTGTTCAAGTGTCTGATCACCTCCTTGTGAAAAATACCTTCCTTATACCCAATCTAAATGTACCTTATTTAAGTTTAAAACCATTGTGCCTTGGCCCATCACTACAGGCCTTGGTAAAAAGTCTTCCTCCATCTTTCTTATAAGCCCCTTTTAAGTATTGAAAGGCTGCTATAAGGTCTCCCAGGAGCCTTCTCTTCTTTAAGCTGAAGAAGACTCTCAGTCTTTCTTCACTGGAGAGGCATTCCAGACACGACAAATAGGAAAACAAAAGACAAATCTGCTTTCATGACTGATGGAGTAGATCTGTGGATTATTTTAGAATATAAATATTAAGTTACGGATAAAAGATTTAGGATCCTGAAATAAGATTAAATCTAGTCAAAATATAAAACTTCTCCTCAGGAAGTTCTTGTATTTTGTTATATTTTTTTTTGTTATCAACAGTGAAGAAAAAATAAATAGGACTTCTGAAAAAAAAATGCAAACTTAGAATTTTCAACTTGTGTAAGGGCAACTTTATATATTTTGTTTCTTTTTTTTTTTCAATTAACTTTACATGGGTTTTTTTTTTTACATATTTGTTGTATTTAAGCTCAAATCAATAGCTATAAAGTCTCCTTGGTAGCCAACCATTCCAGACCATACTGTCCAAAGTTGAACACAAAAGTATTATGGAAGTCAGTGTTGAATCCCTTGCTAAAGTTGAGGTATATGGCATCCACTTCTCCCTTCTTGTCTGAAAACACAATCATTTCATCATAGAAGGAAATCAAGTTGGTAAGGTATGATTTACTCCTGATTTACTTCATGATTTTCCTGGGGAACAAAGTGAAATTGATGAGCCTGTAGTTCCTTGGATTGACCTTTTGGCTTTTTTTTTTTTCCAGTTACTGAGTACCTGCCCAAATCTACATGATGTTCCAAAGATGATAGAAAGTAGCTTTGCAAGGATATCAGTCAACTTTCTCAGTGTTCTTGGTTGCAGCCTATAGGGTCCCAAGGATGTAAATTTCTCCTCTGCAGCTGTCCTTGTTTCCACCTCTGATATGCGACCTTTCTGCACTGGAGCTCTCATGAGTTCCTAGTTTAGCCAAGCCAGTCTCCTGATGTGTCTACTTGTTTTCCTGAGTCTCATGATGAATTGTTTTTGTGCTAGAAAGATCCTGTCCTTAAAAACTTATCTTTCTTGACCTCCTTTGCCCTTGAGAACTGCCTCCCTTGGGATCCCACGTAACAGTTTTCTGAATAAACCAGTGTGTTAAACTGAAGTCCAAGGTTTGTACTCTGCTACTGTCCTTCCTTACTCCCTTCAGGATCCTGAACTCCATGATTTCATGGTGATGTCAGCCAAAGCTACACTGACTGCCATATCTCTAGAAAGTTCTTGTTACTGAATATCATTTTGAGCTGTGAGTCATCCCCTAGCTGGTCCATTTGGTACCTCTACCAAGAAGCTATCCCTGACACCCTCTGGAAGTCTTGTTTGCATTTTGCTGTGTTGCCCTTTCAGGAGTTGGAAGGGAGTTTAAACTCTCCTGTAAGAGCCAAGGTCTGTGATATAAAGACGTTCTCTTCTTACGTAAAGCAGAATTTGTTGGCTTTCTTATCCTGATCAGGTGATCTGGAACAATTTCCCATCACAGTGTCATGCTCACTGACCTCTCCCCTAATTCCAGGTTACCACAAGCTCTCAACCAGCCTGTTGTCTGCTGTATACAAGAGATACATATCTTCAAACTGTTCCTTAACATAAAGGGCAACTTCTCCTCCACTTACTCCTTGCCTGCCCTTCTTGATGAGCCTGTATCAATGCATCACAGCACTCAAGTTACACAAATTGTCCCATCACATCTCAGTTATTGCAACATGTCACAATTCAGTATCTGCACATCAAGCTTTAGTTCTTCCTGCTTGTTTCCAAGACTTCTTGCATTCATGTATATTTCAGGAGGGCTCTCTTTTGTCCTGTTTTATTTTTTTCTGGACCATCTCTTGTTCTTCTCACCATGCACCCTTTGCTCTCCATCCCTGTCCACTGCTTCCACACTTAATTGGGTTGTAATTTCCCTCCACCATTGGGCATAGTTTAAAGCTGTCCTCACCAGATTTGTCAGCTTGTTGGCAAAGATGCTTTTGCTCTGCTTTGCCAAGTGGGTCCTGTCTTTACCCATCAGTTCTCAAATTTGGAGCACTTTTATTGTGGCCTTGTTAAAAACCAGAAATTATGAAAACATGGCAGAAAGAATTCCTGTGAAATCATAAAGAAAATTCTTTCATGTACAGAAGCAGAAAAAACACATGCACAAAACTAATAGTAATCCAGCTATTGAAGCAAGTGAAACTGAAAAAAAATGTCCAATCAAGTAAAAAAATACAAAACGTTAAAAAATATACGGGGCTAACAAACAGGATTTTAGCAACTACAACAGTTTTTGATAAATCTCTAGCCTAAGTAAATGGGAACTTTTATTTTGGTAATATATTGCATCTTAAAAATGAACTAAGTTCTTATTGATTTTGAAAGTAACACTTGCAAGTATGAAGGTAATAGCTTTTTGATTGATTCAGTCAGGATGAGTTAGGCTTTGTGAATAAAAGGGGAATTAATCAGTAAGGGTTGATTTAGGACCTCTTTCATAATATGGATTTCCATTTTTTTTTGTGTCATTCTTCTGTTGTTAAAGACCTGATGGACTGTTTGCACTGAGGTGAATGATTAAATGACTGTAACTGGGAGTGACTGAAAAGTGAGGCCATCTCACAGGAATTAAAGCCTTCCTGAAATTAAATGCAACAATCAAACTTAATCTAAGAAAGTCTGCAGAAACCTATGTAGTAAACAAGTAGAAACTGAAACATTTCCCATTCTAGGCAAAGCAGCTCAGAAAAGAGACAAAACTATTTAAGAAATCAACCTTCAGAGAGAGAAAGAATGGTTTAGGAGGCAATCCATACAGAGATGTATTGAGGTATTTGTGACAGGCATTCCAACAAGTGACATACTTCCTCTGTACATAGTACTGGTTTGAAAAGAATGACCATATAGAGTTGCTCCTTACTGGCCTTTGAGTTTGTTGTTTGTTTTTTTTTTTCTCACTGTAGGCAAATGCTGTCTTGGCAAGTTGCAAAATATTATTAGGCTTGCTAAGTAAAGCTGTGGTTGAAACAGAGGTTATTGGATACTGAGCTGTGCAAGTAACCAAAGAGTTTTTTTTCCTCTGTCTTCTTTGATTAAAAATAATTATTCAGGAAAAGTTGAGCTATAGGCGAATACTAGTTTTGTATCAAAATTCCTGAAAACAAATTTGCTTTTATGCTGTTGGACTGGCACTATTACATACATAGTAGCATATATAAAACTTCAAATAATGCTAATTGCTTTTGCCTTAGGGAAAAGGCATAAGAGGCCCCCATTATCTGCTACTTTTGAGCAGAGGGCAATTACACCGTATCTATCTCTAGCCACAGGAGCAGACAGATTGTATCGTATATGTAAGTGTATATCTATAGATAAATATTTTTTATGTATATAAGTGTGTATATATATATATACACATAATGTGGTAAAAAAGATAAGAAGACAAACTTTAAGAAACGGACATTAACTAGAATTTTTTACGCTTGTATATACTACCATAGATTTTCTCCCTTAAGTGTTTGTGAGAAAACTAGTTTAAATGAAAGCGAATATAACAATCATGGAACAGTTTTGTATCTTAAGGCTTTGTTAATAATAGCACATATTGTAATAATTCTTTAACTCATGGCTTTCAAACTGATATTTCATCTGTTTCCTGGAGCTGCCTTAACTACTGATGAACAGCTAGTCCCTTTTAGAAATTAGTCTTCTTTAAGATAGTCTTCTTTTACAACTGGAGTCTCAACATGGAGGGGTACAGGCTTTTTAGAAAGGACAGGAAGGGGAGACGAGGAGGAGGTGTCGCTCTCTACGTCAGCAACCGGCTGGAGTGTGTGGAGCTCCACCTGGGGATGGAGGAGGAGCTGACAGAGAGCTTATGTGAATCAGAGGGATTCTTATGGGATCTTCCCATAAGATCAGAGGACGGGAACGGACAGGGGATGTTACAGTGGGGGTCTGTTACAGGCCACCTGGCCAGGAGGACAGAGCAGACCAAGCGCTCTATACCAAGATAGAGCCTGCTATATACAAGCCTCACGGTCGCAAGCCCTGGTCCTCATGGGGGACTTCAACTACCCTGACATCTGTTGGAGAGACAACACGGCAGGGCACAGGCAGTCCAGGAGGTTCCTGGAATGCATGGACGACAACTTCCTCCTGCAGGCGATAGAGGAGCCGACAAGGAGGGGTGCCATGCTCGACCTTGTGCTCACCAACAGGGAGGCACTGGTGGGGGATGTGAAACTAAAGGACAGCCTTGGCTGCAGTGACCATGACACAGTGGAGTTCAAGATCCACGGGACAGCGAGGAAACTACACGGCAAGCTCTCAGCCCTAGACTTCAAGAAGGTAGACTTTGGCCTCATCAGGGACCTGATGGGCAAAGTGCTATGGGAGGCAGCCCTGGAGGGAAGAGGGGCCCAGGAAAGTTGGTCCACATTCAAGGAGCACCTCCTCCAAGCTCAGCAGAGGTGCGTCCCGATGAAGAACAAGTCGGGCAAAAAGGCCAGGAGGCCTGCGTGGATGAGCAACGAGCTCCTGGACCAACTGAAAGTGAAGAGGAAAGCCTATAGAGGGTGGAAGTGGAGATAGGTAGCCTGGGAGGACTACAAAGAGGCTATGCGAGTGGCCAGGGATCGGGTGAGGAAGGCTAAAGCCCTGACGGAATTGAATCTGACCAGGGATATAAAATGCAACAAGACAAGCTTCTATAGGTATGTAGGAGACAAAAGAAAGTCCAAGGAGAATCTAGGCCCCCTCTGGAAGGAAACTGGTGTCCTGGTTTCCCAGAACATGGAGAAGACTGAGGTACTCAATGACTTTTTTGCCTCAGTCTTCACAGATAAGGGCTCTTGTTGTGCCACCCAAGCTGTGGAAGGCATAAGCAGGGACTGCGAGGATGAAGAACCACCCACTTACTCGAAGAGAACGTTCGGGATCATCTGAGGAACCTGAAGGTGCACAAGTCCATGGGACCTGATGAGATCCATCCGCGGGTCCTGAGGGAACTGGCGGATGAAGTTGCCAAGCCACTGGCCATCATATTTGAGAAGTCGTGGCAGTCTGGTGAGGTCCCCGATGACTGGAAGAGAGGGAACATAACCCCAATTTTTAAAAAGGGGAATAAGGAAGACCTGGGTAACTACAGGCCAGTCAGCCTCACCTCTGTGCCTGGCAAGGTCATGGAGCAGATTCTCCTGGAAACCATGCTAAGGCACACGGAGAGCAAGGAGGTGGTTGGTGACAGCCAACATGGCTTCACCAAGGGCAGATCGTGCTTGACCAATTTGGTGGCCTTCTATGATGAGGTGACAGCATCGGTGGACAAGGGACGGGCAACGGATATCATCTACCTGGACTTGTGCAAAGCTTTTGACACTGTCCCGCACGACATCCTTCTCTCTAAACTGGAGAGACATGGGTTTGATGGACGGACCACTCGGTGGATAAGGAGTTGGCTGGATGGCCACACTCAGAGAGTGGTGGTCAACAGCTCAATGTCCATGTGGAGACCGGTCACGAGTGGCATCCCTCAGGGGTCCATGCTGGGCCCAGCCCTGTTCAACATCTTTGTCGGCAACCTGGACAGTGGGATAGAGTGCACCCTCAGCAAGTTCATCGATGACACCAAGCTGTGTGGTGCCATCAACACGCTGGAAGGGAGGGATGCCATCCAGAGGGACCTTGACAGGCTGGAGAGGTGGGCCCGTGCCAACCTCGTGAAGTTCAACCAGGCCAAGTGCAAGGTCCTGCACCTGGGTCGTGGCAATCCCAGGCACAAATACAGGCCGGGTGGAGAATGGATTGAGAGCAGCCCTGAGGAGAAGGACTTGGGAGTGCTGGTGGACGAGGAGCTAAACATGAGACGACAATGTGCCCTTGCAGCCCAGAAGGCCAACTGCATCCTGGGCTGCATCAAGAGGAGCGTGGCCAGCAGGTCGAGGGAGGAGATTCTCCCCCTCTACTCTGCCCTGGTGAGACCCCACCTGGAGTACTGTGTCCAGTTCTGGAGCCCCCAACACAAGAAGGACATGGACCAGTTGGAGAAGGTCCAGAGGAGGGCAACAAAGATGATAAGAGGGCTGGAGCACCTTTCCTATGAGGACAGGCTGAGAGAGTTGGGGATGCTCAGCCTGGAGAAGAGGAGGCTCCGGGGAGACCTGGAGATTGCGGTCTTCCAGTACCTCAAGGGGGCCTACAAGAAAGATGGGGAGAGGCTGTTCAGTAGGGCCTGTTGTGATAGGACGATGGGTAATGGTTTTAAAATAGAGGGAGGTAGATTTAGATTAGAAATTAGGAAAAAAATTTTTACAATGCAAGTTGTAGAACACTGGAACAGGTTGCCCAGAGAGGTGGTGGAAGCCCCATCCCTGGAAACATTCAAGGCCAGGTTGGATGAGGCTCTGAGCAACCTGATCTAGTTGGGGATGTCCCTGCTCTTTGCAGGGGGTTTGGACTAGATGACTTTTGAAGGTCCCTTCCAACTCTAACTTTTCTATGATTCTATGATTCTATGATTCTATAGCCTAATTTAAGAAAAAGAGTAAAATATAGCTTCAAGATCTTGAGCTATGAAACTGTGATATCAGAGCATCAGAACAGAAAACTTGATTCTGGCACAGCCTACATCACACGCAGAAAACAACCAATGGGTCTACATTGCAATGGAGATCAGACACACAGTGAAATAAGAAAAACGGATGATAATAATTATTCACTTGCCGTGATGAATACAAGTATGTCCTTGAGGGAAGATGTTTTGTTTTGCTTTTCCAGATTGCTCTATAGTTACTACCAGTTTTGTTTACTACATTCTATTTAAAAGGTCATGGTTAGGTGTCAGGGATTAAAATAAATTTGCTTACAGAATGTTACAATTTATTGTGTGATTGCTTAGAGGTAAGCTAAATTAGAATCAAGTGTGTTTGAATTGTAGCTTGCTTATAGCTTAACATGAGTAGAACTTGTTTAAAACTTAACATAAGTGAACTCGAAACAAACTCTGTTCGTTACATAGACAGCTATGCAGAGGAGGTGTCGCAGTTCAGCCCCGATCGGGACCAGACTATGCAGTCTCTCTCTCGCTCCCCCCACCCTCTGAGAGAATAGGGGGAGATAATATAAGAAAAACGGCTCGAGGTTTGAGATAAGGACAGGGAGAAATCCTTAAAGTTACCGTTACAGGCAAAACAGACTCGACTTGGGGAAAACTATTCATTTATTACTACAAACAGCAGGATAATGAGACAGAGAACAAGATAACCTCCCTCCACCCCTCCCTCTTCCCGAGCTTAACATTATCTCTACTACCTTCCCCCCGCCCCCACCCACCCTGAGCGGCATAGAGGGGAAGAGGGAATGGGGGTTGCGGTCTGTTCATCATGCGTTGTTTTACGCCGCTGCTTTATGGTTGGGGGAAGAACTCCTCACATTCCTCCCCTGTTCTGTTGTGGGGTCCCACCCATACACCACAGTCCTTCGTGAAACTGTTCCGGCGTGGGCCATCTCTTCCCATCTCTTCCACAGAGTGCAGTCTCTCCAGAATGGCTGCCCCAGTGGGCTCTCCATGGGCCACAGCTGCCTTCAGGCATCCACCTCCCCCGATGTGGGGTCCTTCACGGGCTCCAAGTGGATCACTGCTCCTCCGTGGACCTCCATGGGCTGCATGGGGACAACGGCATTACTCTTCCCCCTCCTTCTGAACTGACCTTGGCATCTGCAGCTGTTTCTCTCACAAGAAAAGTTCTTCACAACAGGCTGGCAGGCACCTCTCAGAATCTCTTCACATCATCCAGCTCATCTCCTCTCCACTTCTTGCAGCCAGGCCGGGCTGAGTCGGGCCCAGTCGGCCGCCCGGTGGGAGGCCAGAGGGTGAGGCCTGCAAGGCCCACGAGACCTGCGCCTCCCCTTCTCCACCTCTGCTCCCGCTCAGCTTCCTCACATCTTCTCTTCTCTTTTTTTTCCTGTTTTCCCCTTCTTAAATACATTATCGCAAAGGCATTATCAGGGAACACTCTGCTACCAATTGGCTCTGCCTTGGCCAGCAGCAGATCCGCCCTAGGCCTGGCCAAGTCCACTGAACAAAGGGGAGTGACTTCTAGCAGTTTCCTACAGAAGCTGCCACCTTAGGGCCCCCCCTCACTAAACAAAACTACAACAGGAGGTAACAAAAGAGTACAGGACATCCTAACCTACAAGATAAGTGGAACCAAACGCACAACTTGAAAGAAAAAAAGACCTTCAAAACAGGCAGCAGATAACGAACAAGTTCTTGGTAACTTTTACTGAGTGACCCTAGGGGCTGGTCCAAGCCAGAAAATAAGGAAACTAATGACCAGCTGTAAACTTTGAAAATAAGGAGATGGCCTGCCTAGAGACAGGGAGGGGACCCGATGAGGAGTGAGAACACCGTAGCCCTGAAATACCATTGGACTAACTGTTGCATGGACAGCACATGAAGTGTGTAGGAGGGGCAGGGACCTCGATTGCAAAGGATATAATTACCCAGGGGTTTCTTTGTTCTAGATCCCTCACGGGAGGGGCCCAGCTCAAGCTGCAATAAACCGACTCTGCAACAGAATCTAGGGTCCAAACTCTTCATCAGATTTGGGGCTAAGTCTGGATCCAGCCACACTTAGGCTCCTTCCTGGAAGGCGTTTAGGAAGCAAGGGGGTCCAGTCTGAATCCCGTAGCTCTGCACAAGGATCTTCCCAGACTCTCCTTTAACATTGTTTAATCAGCTTGTTTACTCAACTTGTTTATGTTGGTTGCTGCCTTCCAAGTCAGCTGGATACAGAATCATAGAATCAGAATGGTTTGGGTTGGAAAGGACCTTTAAAGGCCATCTACTCCAACCCCCCCTGCAAGGAGCAGGGATATCTTCAACCAAACTCTAGATCAAAGAGTATTGCTGGTAATCTATCAAGTACACTGTTTGGACAGGCGTCCTTTTTTGCCACCTCTCAATATTCTGTCACCTGTGTTCCCCATGACTTCATGCTGTGCAGCACTCCATAGAAGGTAGGCTGCACTTGGAATATCATGGTCTTATCCTTGCAGATTACTCTGCAAGCTGCCACTGATGACAATATCTTGGTTAAGTTGGATACCACCTCAGTATTCACTATAGCTTCGTTTCCTATTAATAACATATGCAAAATGAAGCCTACTTTTTTGGATGCTTTCAGATGTATTATCAAAAAAGCATAAAAAACAGTGCTGAAAATAATAGAAGAATGGCATGACAAGAATAAAATTTCCTTCTTTTTGAAGCAAATGTACATTGTATGAAAATTTGGGAGCATGAAATATTGAATTAATGATTTTTAGACTGAATACTTTCAAAGATATTTTAATAGTAGTTCTTATTTATTTTCTACTGTTCATTTTATTCTAATTTTTTTCATATTAACAATATAGCAATAGGCTATTCTCTGTGACCACTGTGTAATAAAGGTCTTTTTAAGATAACAATTTAATTTTACCAGGATCTTTCTAGGAGAGAACTGTGCTATAAACACTCAGGCAGGCATTTTTTCCCCTCTTCATGTCAGATAGCATATTCTAGAGACAATTATTTTACTAAACACTGTTTGAGGACACTTCTTGGTATTTTCTATTACTAATACACTGGAAATTGGATACTTCTTTTTTTTTTTTTTTTTTCCTCTCCTTCGAGAGAAAGGAGTGCAATGGACTGGAGAGGTGGAGCTGTGATTGTTATGAACAGTTATTAAAGACTGAAGACTGGCCTAGATATTTTCCTTTTTGAAGGTGCAATATCTATATGCATCATTTCCAAAATATTTTAATATACATACTAAATTAGTTATAGTTAGTGTTCAAGTACATGTTATTTATTGTCTAAGTATGTGGACGCATTTCTAATAATACAGTGCAATTAAACATGCTGCCAAGACATGACTATATGAACCCATGAACTCACAGAAATACCCTGCTCCAAAATATGTGTGAAATTGACAGTCCAAAAAAGAAAAAAAAAACCACCAACCCCTAAGAAAAGCAATAAGTAAAATGCAATGAGTTTTGGTAAGAACATTTTACACTTACACAGAAGGACTTCATTATAACAACAGAAGAACCACACTGTCAAAGGGCTGTATAATCAATTACAATTGAGGAGGATTGAAAACTGACCAAACAGCCAGGCACAGAGGGTAGAGATCAGTGGCACAAAGTCAGGTTGGAGGCCAGTAACTAGTGGTGTACTCCAGGGATCAATACTTGATCCAATCCCGCTTAACATCTTCATTAATGATTTGGATGATGGGGCAGTGTGTGCCCTCAGCAAATTTGCTGATAACATGGAACTGGGAGGAGAGGCTGATACACCAGAGGATTTTGCTGCCGTCCAGAGGGACTTTGATGGGCTGAAGAAATGGGCTGACAGGAACCTCATGAAGTTCAGCAGAGGGAAATGCAAAGTTCTGCACCTCAGGAGGAACAACCCAGGCACCAGTACAGGCTGTGGTCTGACCAGCTGGAAAGCAGCTTGGCAGAAAAGGACCTAGGGGTCCTGGTGAACACCAAGTTGAACATGAGCCAGTGATGTGTACCTTTGGCAAAGACAACCAATAGTTTCCTGGGTTGCTTTAGGTGTATTGTTGCCAGCAGGTCAAGAGAGGTGATCTTTCCCCTCTATTGGTGAGGTGACACCTGGAGTACTGGGTCCAGTTCTGGTCACCACAGTACAAAAAAAGAAAGGGAGCTACTGGAGAGAATTCAGCAAAGGGCCATTTAAGGTAATTAAGTGTCTGGAACATCTTTTGTATAAGGAGAGACTAAGACAGCTGAGTCTTTTTAGCCTAGAGAAGGCTTAAGGGGATCTCCTAGATGCGTACAAATATCTGAAGAGAGGGTGTAAAAAAGATGGAGCCAGGCTCTTTTTGATGGTGCCCAGTGACAGGACCAGAGGCAATGGGCACAAACTAAAACACAGGAGGTTCCAAATTATAATACCTCCTGTGACCACGGTGTTTTCCAAATTATAATATCATCCATACCAAAAGCCCCAACAGAAATTCAAACTGCAGAAAGATATGATTCACAATCCAGAGAGATTTAAGAGGAAAAGGAGTATCTCAGAACAAAAAAAAACAAAACAAAGGAAGGAGAAAGAAGTGTTAATATAAATCAATATGGAGTAAACACCATATACATTTAAGCTAAATGATAGTACTTATGGAACTAAGCTTACATTAAAATATATGGCAAAAGAGATAAAAACTTTACAGACAGACGATAAACCAAGTTCCATAAACAATTAGGAGCCTATAATTTTCCATCTTCCACATCGTGTTAAGAACACTGTCCTTATTGCCTCTTTTTAATCTCACACACACATTATGTTGTCTTACTGAATTCACTTTAATTCAAACTTCCATTAAAATCAGAAATTAAAGACAAACACTGAGTTTGTTCTTGACAGCAGACAACTAATTGTGACAAAGAAGGAAGAAACTGCATGCCTTTTCATAAATAATTAATATTCACATTTAAAAACAATGACTATTAATTGAATTTTCTAATAATGACTGACTTGTGCTAAAGTGAAATATCAAATCAAATATTATTTCTAAAAAAAAATACTATAAAGGGAGTGTGATTATATAGATTCATCTGAGTAATTTTTATTCCAAAACAGTTAACAATATGTGCAAGAAAGACAGCTGTTATTGAAAAAAAAAATACAAAAGAAGAAGTAGTTTAACTTCCTTTCTTTTATTTCAGATTTATGGGTCTTCTTGAGAACAGCCTGCAAACCCAGTCATTTCAAGCTATGCTAATTTTACAAACCAGTAGTTTGGAGATCCTCAGTGGCAAAGGGATTTCTGAATGAAGTTCATACATTTTTCATAAAAAAAAATATTCACCAGCAATTTGGAAAAAAAATGTAAAAAAGAGAAACACTGAAAATTAATTTTTAACATTTTTTAACATTCATAAATGCTGATACCTGATGTGTAAATCTATACCTAAGGAATAATTGCTACTGAATCAAAACAAAGATTACTACTTTTCATTATAGTATCCATTATACTATTCATCATAATATTTGAATGAACTTCCAATAGATGAGAAATTCATAATTCAAAACAATTACTTCAGAATTGCCATTTCCATTTTTTTTTTCTGTAATAGTTAATTCATAATTAGTGGAGTTATACAGGCTTTTGAAAAAAAAAAATTGAAATCCAGATTTACATTAAGCATAATCTATTGAAAAGTAAAACAATAATTGAATGCCATAGCTAATGAAAGTAGATACTGTAATTAATTCTTTTCATTGTTACTAAACTTTGTATTTAATAAGGGGAGAGAAGGACAAACCTTTCATCAAGTCTGATGTGATTGCAAAAGATACAAGAGATAAATACTAAAACATCTTATTCAAAGCCTGTTTGCATTTTTTTTTCCCATGTCAAAACTGCTTAACCAAACAATTAAGTCTTGGAAAGTACCTTGTGAGTGTAACAGATTTTTTTTTTTTCTTGGATCATCATCTTATTTCTACAAAGAAAAAAAAGAGGATTTTTATTTTGAAGCCTTTAGACAGTATTCAGCTTAGTAAAAATTACATATGAGCTTACTAAGACATAGCACAAAATCAAGATTTTTTTTTTTTCTTTTTCATTTTGCCAAGTCTTACATCACTTAGAAGATTTTTACAAGAAACATGGCTCAAATTTCACCACTCCTACAGTTTAAAATGTTCACGGTCATCAGGGAGCAAAAGAAATTAAATGTTCACAAAAAGCTTCCATGAGATATTTCTGACTGGAATTCTTTCCTATGAAAAGTTAAATGGAGGGAGAAGTTCCTTAGGGTTCAATTTTACGTTTTTAATCTATGTAATTTGAAATTACATGTGGAAATATCAATAGAGCAGAAAATTATTAAAATAAATCTACACACCTATTCAAGTATCAGCAGATACTAAATTTTAATAAAAAGGTTTTTTTATATTTGGGGGGGGTTAGAGCTGGGGAATAATCTGAGTCTTTTAGTTTTACTGAATTTACTAATAGTAGGATTATTGATTCTGTCAAGGCAATAAACTCTGAAATAAAAATCAGTTCATCAACAGCATCTCAAAGGCATTCAATAGAATGTGGACGATACTATAACAACCATTTCAAAAGTAGTATTGATTTTTCTCTAAGTCCCAGCCATTATTATCTTCCTGGTTTCATGAGAAGCTCCTCAAAATAACACAACCATCATTTCCTGAGTTTAAAAAAAAAAAAAATTCAACGTAAGCATTTTTTTCAACATTAATACTGGAAAAGTAGATGAAGATTTGTAATCTCTTATTTTCAGGAAGCAAGCTATCATAGCCAACTTCAGAACAGAACACAACACTTTAATATTTATACATTGATTGGAAATATTTATGTATTTAATTGAAGCAGAAATAATTGAAAATACAAGTTTACACTACCATCTCTTACTTGTAATAATATGAATTGCTAAAATTAAACACAGAATCTGAAAAAGAACTGGAAATGTTGAAAGTAGTGCAACAGGGTTCATGAAATAATCAATTAATATGTTTATGTAAAGGTTCACCAATCACACTGAAATATACTGCTATATTACTAATAATACTATTCAAGCTTTTATAAAACAAGGTATACAAATGAAAAGCTATAAGAAATTGCGTATGGAATTTGCAGAGAAAACTTAGTAAATTTTATATTTATATAGTTTAAATTCTAAAAGAATATTAAAACTTGAAATAGCTTTAAAAAAGCAGTGAAGTTCCATCCTGCCCTGAATGCATATGTCATCTTATTTAGATATTATATAGAAACTAACTGTGAAGAAGATGAATGCATTGTAAGAATCTGTCCCTGGATGTATAGTTGCGCCAAAGATAATAAGACTTTATGAATCCAAATTACCAGGGAACGTAGGTGGCTCAAATTCATCTTTTCATCAGTTACCAGTTTGGTTAATATTCAGAGATTACCTCCTTCAAGCTCAGGAGGAGGAAGTTAGGCAAAAACACTTGGCAGCCTGCATGGAGGAAAAAAAAGAGCTCCTGAACCAACATGAACACAAAAAGGAGACCTACAGAGGGTAGAAGCAAGGACAGGTAGCCTGGGAGGAATACAAACAGATTGTCTGAGCAACCAGAGATCACATTAGGAAAGCTAAAGCCCTAACAGAATTAAATATGGCCAGGGACATCAAGGGCAACAAGAAAAGCTTCTATAGGTACATCAGGAATAAAAGGAAGACCAGGGAGAATGTGGGCTCTCTCCAGAAGGAAACAGGAGACCTGGTTACCCAAGACATGGAGAAGCCTGAGGTACTCAATGACTTTTTTGCCTCTGTCTTCACCAACAAGGGCTGTAGCCATATCACCCAATTTGCAGAAGGCAAAAGCAAGGACTGGGAGAATGAAGAACCACTCACTGTAGCAGAACAGCAGGTTCAAGACCTAAGGGTGCACAAGTCCATGGGCCCTGATGAGATGTATCTGCAGGTCCTGAGGGAACTGGTGGATAAGGTTGCCAATACATTTTCCATTATGTTTGAGAAGTCGTGGCAGTCTGGTGAGGTTCCCGATGACTGGAAAAGGGGAAACATAACCCCAAGTTTTAAAAACGGAAATAAGGAACAGCAGGGGAACTATAGGCCAGTCAGCCTCATCTCTGTGCCTGGCAAGATCATGGAGCAGATCCTCCTGGAAACCATGCTAAGCCCCATGAAAAATAAGGAGGCGATTGGTGACAGACAACATGGCTTCACTAGAGGCAAATCGTGCCTGACCACTTTGGCGGCCCTTGAAAGCCAACTGTATTCTGAGCTGCATCAAAAGAAGTGTGGCCAGCAGATTGAGAGAGGTGACGCTCCTTCTCTATTCTGCTCTCATGTGACCCCACTGCGTCACTGCTGCGTCCAGCTCTGGAGCCCCCAACGTAAGAAGGGCATGGATGTGTTGGAGTGAGTCCAGAGGAGGGCCACGGAGATGATAAGAGATAGACTCAGACTGGACATAAGGAAACATTTTTTTACAGTGAGGGTGGTGGAACACTGGAACAGGTTGCCCAGAGAGGTGGTGGATGCCCCATCCCTGGAAACATTCAAGGCCAGGTTGGCTGGGGCTCTGAGTAACCTAATCTAGTTGGAGATGTTCCTGCTCCTTGCAGCAAGGTTGGAATTGATGATCTTTAAAGGTCCCTTCCAACCCAAACAATTCTATGATTCTATACCACACCTAGGTCTTACCTTCCTCAGTTGCCTCCAGTTGATGTGTTTCAACTTCATATAATTTCTTAATTCTAACTGGAACACTGTCCCTTATGCACAAGCTTACATTTCCTATTTTTATATTTCATCCTATTTCTATTCCTGAGGCCCTTAAATCACTTAGGTGTTTCTACATTATCTGACTTGTTTCTGATTGCCAAATCATGTCATTTCTGAATTTGTAAAACACCGCCTTTTTAAACCAAGGTCATTTTATATTGACTGCAGTGCCAACCTCTGAGGAACTCTCCTAGTAATCTTCCTCCAGCCTAATAACTGCTCTTTAAACGGGAATGGCAGACTTTGTTTTTTCTCTTTTTAGCGTAACTTCTTAACTACAAACTCTATAATCCTTATCTTTACAACCAGGCCAAGCTTAATTTACATAACATTCTAGCAACCATCTTACTGACAATCAGACAATTATTCTACCACACTCCTTCAAGCAGAAATTCTACAGTGTGTTGTTTGCTTGGAATCTTGACAAGATACTATGTTGCTCTGTCACAACAGACCCTCTGTAAACTCAAATATTGTCTCTTAGTATGTTTTCTGTTTTCTCCCTTCCCATTTTTCTCTCAATTGATTCATGGTGGTGTGGTCCATTTTTTAGGTATATAGAAGTCTAAACTGAAGCTTAAAATTTTTCACTTGATCTTGATCATCTACATTTTATTTCCATGACCTCATTCCAATAATTCATTTCCCTTTAGGTTCCTTATTCAGCATCACCTTCATCAGTGGAAATGGATGTATCAAAGCTCATTTCTCTCTAACTGACTTTTTACTAATCTTGCTGGAGATTTTTGTTACTATTTGTTTTACTCTTCTCTACAAGTTTAAGTCAGCTTGACTTTTGGCAATTCCATGCAATTCCTGCACTTTCTAACAACAGTCTTACATCAGGTCCTTTATTTCCAATAGAATTCTGTATTTTTATTCATCCATTTTGATTTAAATTCCCACTTTTATTTTATTTTTTTTCCTCTTTTTTTCTTGACATGTAAATAAGAGCCAGTTTCTACAATTCAGATACATTTTGCATTCAAAATCATTAACTTCACAGCAGAGTTGTTTTCGTATCTCTAATTTTATCAATTTGCCCTTTGAAAAAGAACAACATTAGCTATGGAGCTTTTGTGTATGCATGGCTTCTATCTTTTTTAGCAGTATGTTAATATAAAATGTCGAAAAACTTTTTAAGGTATCTAAAGCACTTCACTAACACAGGAAATGAACACTTGATGTCACTGGCAGCAAAGCACGCAGGACTACATTTCGATGCCTTCTGGTAAAGAAGAACCTATTTGCGTGCCATCTTTTTAGGCAAAAAGGGTTTGGACTGTACAAAAACCTTAGTGGAGTAACACAACCTTTTCACTTTGCTTATTATTACTTTGCTTACTGCCCATAATTAAAATATTATTTCTTAAAAAACAGATTACACATTCCCCTCTAAATAAATATATATATTACTAAATTGCTATTGTAAAATTTTATTGTTATAAATATTATGTGTTGTTATTTGTTTGTTTGTTTGTTTGATCTTAGTCATTATATCAGTTCCATTTGGGACTTATAGAATCTCAAGCTCTTTGAAAAATGAATTTGAGGTTCATTCTTTCTCAGCTTTACAATCACCTAGAACCATGTTTTTACACCTTCAGGGCAAGCACTGTAACAATCAACTTTTGCTAATAAGTTATCTATACGTGATCTCAATCCTGTTCTTCATCTTTTTTTGTATTTAATTCACTGCAAACACAAGAGGTAGTATGGAACATTATTGGGTTTAAAAATTGTTTTCTTGTCTCAGTAGTCCTGGCATAACTGAGGTCTTACACTGTATAGCAGGTCAGAGTTGAGTAAAAGCAATCCTCTCCTGCCTATAAATCCTTACAAATCACCCCAAACCAGCTACACAAAAGACTCTGCAAACAAGAATGAGGGAAAGAGCACTGAGATGTCTGGCAGGTGGGAATCCTTAAGACTGGTATTTCGGCTAAAGCTTTATGTCATGAAAATATATCCTGAGTTAATTAAGTACACTCAAATTACTCCCAAGATATCAGGCCATAAGGGGTTTTAATGAAATGTACATGTCTGGGGAGCTGCTAACAGATTTTAAGAACCTACAGGATTTTTGAGTGCTGAGAAGTGGTCAATCTGTTCTTGAAAGACAGCTGCCTAAGGTCCACATGAACAACTGCAAGCAGAATTTGGTGTTGCCCACAATGAATGAGATTCTGTGTCTTTGGCCAAATATATCTAAGAAAGATATCTCAGTTTGGACTGTGGTCATTCTAGGATGGCAAAATAGAAAAATGAGACTTTCTAGAGTATGATTCAGACCAGCTCAAGTCTGAAATACCTCTAGAGGTGCCATTTTCCCATTGTTACAGTGAAAGTCTCAGCAATCGATTTAAGTTACTCAAGATGGTTTTAGCCCAGGCTGCAACCTTGCTTTCAATATCAAAATAATGATAGCTATTCATGTCATTTGTTTCCTTCTAGAAACACACACAATACCAATATATTATTTTCCTGTCCTGAAGGAACTTGCATATTTCACACCCTGAGTAATGGAACTGTCATACAAGTCAGAAAGCAATAAAGGTAAGACTCAGAAATAATTATTGTAGTGCTTGAAACTTCTTATTATTTTTAATGCACTGGCAAACAAAAGAGAGAGGGAGAGGAAGGAGAGAGGGAAGAAAAAGAAGTTGAGTAGCATTAAAAACAATTCTATAAATTAAGCCTTTGACCTGCGCCACCTATTCCTGTACAATATAGAAGTACAGAGGTAAAGAGCACACCCTCAGGGTCTACAGATGACATTCCATGTTGATCTACAATACCAGAATGTTTTATAGACAATAGTCTTGAAAGTAATAAAATGAGGTTTTAGTTATATATTCTAGAAATAATAAATAGTAATGAAAATAACTTTCTGTAATTTGTAGTGTTGATCTCTGGAAACAGACTCAATTGTTTTTTATATCAGAAAAATTGTTTAAAACATTTTTTTTTTAAGAATTTCAAGACATATCCTCTACTGCAATCAGAATGTACAAAATATACATACTCACATGAATTCTGTTCCTAAAACAGGCCTCTTCCATTTTCTTGGTATATTTTTCAGGCTCATTTAGACAAAGGACAGCAAAATTAACTTATTTAGTAGCAACAACAGCAACAAAACTGAGTAAGACTTTTTTTTTGGTATGACATGAATCATTAACAGTTAAAAATGCTACAGCATTTTCTCAAAATTGTTTGAGGCGTTTTGTCATAGATAACATCTAAGATCACTAAAGATGAAAAAGAATATATTCCACTTGTTCTGCTTTTAAAATTATTTATTTATTTTAAAGACCTTTGTGCCCAGAGACATTCCATCTAGGATTCTTAAGAAACACTTCTTTCCCCTTACTTCTCCATTGCCCACAATGTCAAAGTTGTCTGAGCCAGCTGGGTGCCATGAAGCAGTTGCCCAGTAGTGCCATGTGGAAAGTTGCATTACATCCCACTGATAATGCTCTTACAACAAAAGCCTGTTTGTAGTGGGAGGGAATGAAGAGGAACAGGATTTACTAAAGATGAGAATCTGGTGGCAACTGCAGTGCAGGGGATGGGGGATGATTCTGAATAGCATTTCCAGGGGATAATGAAGAAGTACTACTGGGGTAATGCTCTCCGTTCTCACATTAGGCTAAGGTAAAGTTTAAATTTTATACCTGGACCATAAGAAAACAGGTAAACACAGATTGCTACATTCAAGGGACCTAGAGAGTATAGTTAAGGGTCTGACATGCAGGCTAGGCAGTTCAGAAAAATTTGAATATGAATTGTTGAGTAGAGAGACAAACTGGCAGAACACAAAGGACAGATCATTAAGCCATGAACAAACTGAAAAGATTAATAATTCACAGCACATAAAAGAAAGAAAACTCAAAACCAGAATTTCAAAAGCACTATAAGATATCCTGACAGCACATTCTGTGAATTTCATACACAACACCAGTGAAGTCTCAGCATCAAATAAAATATCCCGATGGGGAGCAAAGATATCTTTCTCATGAATATTAGTTAAAAAAAATAAGAAGAATATAATTACTTGAAATCTTTCCCAGAAAACTCATAGAAAGCTTTTTTTTTTTAGCAACTGAAAATTTTGAAATGTTCAAGAAAATACAGGCTACTGCTGTCTTGAAAATAATAACTAAAACACACAACAAAAGGGAATTATACTGACATGCCAATCATTATAAGATGGGCCTAAGATATGCAAATTTGTCAAAATTTAAAATCTTCAATTATGCCTTTTTTAAACTGAATATTGAATAAAAAATCAAAATAATGGCTGAGGAAAAATGTTTTAAAGATAAATTATTATACAAAATCAAATAGAAGATAGGATAGAATTTAAAGATTCACAGCTTCTTTGTTCATATTTTCAATTATTAACATTTTCACTTACTTTTTTTTCAAGGAAAATATTAAATAGATGTTAGTTTCTGTTCAATCGTTCATTATCAATACTTTTTCTCTTTTTAAAACTTCCAAATAAAAGCTTCCTCAAAAATCCCCCAAACTGTCACTTTATTATTTGCTAGGTTTTCAGACACCATCAGTTACTACTAAACAATTGTCCCCTAAATGCTTCTGACTAAAGAGATGTCTTCCTGTATGGGAATATATAAATCTTTTTACTGATGTGTATGAAAATAATTTTCTTACAACTGAAGTTTTTTGTGGTGACTCTTCACATATATGCCCTCTAGAAATATCAAACTAACCATTATATTAGGTTTAATTTTACTTAATTCTAGACACCAAAAATACAAATGTCTGTTTGTAACATCTGCAGAGTTTAACTACAGTCATCCAAGAGAAAAAAATACTTTCATCTAACCCAGTGCCCTGGAACTGCCAAACAAGGCGAGTCTGTTCCTTGAATATTATAGTATGTTCTGGAAACTATCTAAATGGAAATGTTTGCACTTCACCAGCTAAATCTTAACTTTACACTCTGATCTTAGCAGCTTTCTTAAACAAGAATTCCTTAAAAGGCATGAAAAAAAAATCAAAGAAACATAATGAGGTGTTTCTTGAAGGATCTGCACAGAATGCCAGTATAAACAATATAAGCAATAACAAATGTAATCTTAATATTATATGTAGTAAATGATTGATCCTTGGCAATAAAGACTTTCATCAGTTTTATCTTTTTTTTTTCCAGTATTGCAGTGATATCTAGATAAACAATGCTATTTTTTTTTTTTTCATTGTGATACTGGAATGAGAATATCATGACTGGACATTCCTAGCATTTTTTGCAGCTATAGCTTGTAGCTACTGAACTTCTAATAGGAGATATTTAATAGATCTGAACACCCTAAGTTCTTTCTGATCTTATCCCCTTTCATTAAATACATGGAATTCTGTGCATGAACAAAAAATGTGGACTGTATCCAAAATGATCTCAAGTATTTTGTGGTTCATATTCTGGTTTATCTGGTAGTCTTCTGATAAAGTTCAGTAAGTACATATTCATCACTGCAATCACATCAAGGGTTCCAAGAGAGGTTGACTCTCCAAGAAAGGTATGACTCCTAGCCATAGTGGCCCATTTCATAAAAGTAACAGTTGAGAAAATAAGAAATATTCCTGAAATTCCCAGGTGATTTAAATATCTGCATAGTGCTTCACCAGTCTTACACAGTATGAACCATATGTCTTCCTGATCACAGGCTTTATGTCTCCTTGATTATAACAGAGAAACAAGATTAAAAGGACTTTTAAAGACAGTAGAACATTTTAAAGGAAGAGGATACATGACAGCTAGCTGTTCATATTGATCCTCCTCTGATAAGCTGCCAGAAATGCAAAGGCAGGAAAAAACCCTGCTTTCTTACTTCCTTGAGTAAGAAGTGCTCCAGCACTTCCAGACCCCAAGAGCTGGGCAAACAGATTTCAGTAAAAATATTCTCTCTCTTTAAGCTCAGATGCTAGTCACATAAAGAGAAGTCAATTGAATCAATCAGACACAGAAGTACATTAAGCCATTCATGCCCTCAGCAAGACGGAGTAGAGTTCCCAGTGAACTGCATTCAGTATCCACTATACATTGATGTGATTACCTGCATTGGGGCAGGCACCAGATGGGTATGCAGCGCATAAGCAGCCCATAGCCCACAGAGATAAAGTCTTGGCTTTTGAGACCAAGTTGCTGAACTGAAGAATTTCAGAGAGACGGAGATCTTAATCAACAGTACTCTTTGAACATTCATCTTCAGTGTTGCTGAGGAACACGTTCTCATCAGAAGCCCATAGCAAACACTTGGATATAGCAATCTCATCTCTGAGCTAGCAACACCAGAAATCAAACAGAACAGCAGTGAGCTATTGAGGGGAATAGTAATCCTGATGATAGACCCTCTTCATCCTCTTGCAGTCATCCTCTCCCTGGAAGAAGGGATCCCTGCAGGGACGAGAGGCAGGCTGAAACGGTGGGCAAATAGTTCAGTGTGTGATGCCAGAGAAGAAATCACACTAAATTACCTGATTCTGGTGAACCCTGTGAGTTATTTAGATAAGATATCTAAAAATTGCTGGAGAGGAATGAGTATTAATGGTAATTTTTTTGTTTGTTTGTTTTTTTTAAAGAAGACTCTGGAGGCAACATTTAAGCTGTTAGGAAGAAAGCTGAAGATCAAGCCCTCCACAGTAGCATATACTGACATACTTTCAGTATCATACATAGGGCTAAAAGTAGCAGTACAGAGGCAAAGTTCTAATGTACAATTGAAGAAAGAGTGCATGTCAAAAACATTCAGATTAATCAAGAACAGGAGATACTTCAGAAATTAAGGGAGCTGTTACAGGAGGGACTAACTGCAGCTAAACTGTAAGGGAACCAGATGGCTGCTACTTCAAACAAGGCTTCAAAAAGCCTGTAAAGGAGTTCTTAAACAGAAGAATGGGGAAAAGCTGACAGCTACGATAAAATATGTACTAGATACAAAGTGTTGAACTGTGGTACAGGGGTGCAGAGGTTTAGAGAAGGACCCCTAGCGAAGGATAAGACAGAGGATAGCAATTGTCAAATGGAAAGTGGAGAAGAACAGACAGAATGGATCAAATTATTATAACAAATAAAAGCACTTCCTGAAGTGCTTCCATGACACTACTAAATGTCATGCTTCAGGGTTATGACAATATCTAACTGCTCAAAATCAGTATGAGACTCACTTAGAAAGCAGATTGTTACATATCCGTGTATTACAAGGGTGTTAAATCAGGGGATGAAAAAAATAAAGAAAGTAATGATGGCTAGTGTTATGAACAGTAGCCTTACTGTGTGATACAGGTCTGGCATAGAAGTTTGCATATTCCTGCTAAAAAGTAATGTTTTGATATGTATTTACATACTGTGCTGCAATTTTGTGTTTGCACAGATCTGTGTGCTTTGACATTAAAGCTCAAAGAGAACAAATTTAGCACAAGTCTGAGTAAATAGTTCTGCTGCAAGGCAGAGTCAGGGCAAAGCAACTAAATTAGGAAGGAAATTACAGTTTAAGATAACAGAATTTGAACTTTGTAACCTTTTTCAACTTTATCACTGTGGTTTTATCATAGTCATTCATTATTTTCATTTTAAAATGCCTCCCTATCTCTCGCTACAATCAAGGCAAAAGTTTTCACAGCTATCATATGCTTTCTCTTCTACTTTCCTGTATGCATAGTTAGTAGCTAACAGTAAGACCTTAATTCAGACATTTAAAGCTAATTCTTTCTGTTACAGTCATGAGTGACTGAGAAGCAATATTTCTGTGTTTGAGCTGGGTGGTCACTGTCCCAGACCTGCATACCAATGGGAAACAGAGAAGGATAGAAATCCATTAAAAGAAATACTGACTACAACAGTGAAATATTTTACAGAATGAGGTGAAAACTGTGGGATTCTTTAAGAAGATGGGAGAGGAACTGGGGAGGGTCAGGAAACAGAAAAAAAAAAAGAAGCTAGTAAGGGGAGACTGGACCTGGGAAAACAGTACTTTATGGAAGTACAGTACTATATAGAAGAAGGGTAGATACTTTCCTCTTCACTGAAAATATACATCCAATCAACAGGCAGAAAAGAAAGGAAAGACTTCTTGCTAAAATTAACTTACAGCACTTCTGTGAGTAAAAGCCTTTAGTCTCCACAAAATTTATTTTGCGATTTGCACAGCCTGGATTACTGACCAGAGCAGATTTATATGGTAATCGGATGTCAGGTAACACTAGACATGAATAGTGACTATTTTTAATTATTTTCCTCAATTGAAGTGACATTCAAGTTACAAGAAGAGAAACTTCTAATAAAAACATTATCGTACATGAAAAACTGGGGTCTGTATAGTGTATTTAAGAAATTATAGATAACAGGATTGTTTTAGGGCTCTCTCTGCAAGTATTTTACAGATCAAATTCATTGTTTATTTTTTGGTTTGTTTTTTTTTCTCCTACAGTTGTTTATGTCAGTGCAATGAGGCAGTCTATGGATCAAGCTGAACTAGTCCCTGAGACAAAAAAAAAGCCCAGGGAAAAGAGGAAGCAGCGGTGCCTCATCATTGTCGCTCTACCAGAACAACTCTTCCTACAATTATCGTGAGCTCCAGGGTAGGAAGAAGAAAGAGGTATCTCCATTTTTTCTACAAAGTATGACCTGCAGGGATGGAGATAATGAACTGTGCAAATAACTTTGGGTGGATCCTGAATAGCAGAATGTCTAGATCTTCCCCAAAACTTTCATCTATCAGCTTTTAAAGATAAGGTCAATCGGAAACAAATTAAGGTTAAGAAGAGCAAGAGACAGGAAAATTTATGAGCTGGAACTGGCAAGTATGCTGATTTTTAAACCAACAAATAAGATAATATAACTTTTTAGGATGTAAGATCTTAGAAAGTAATTTAAAGAAATAGAGGCATTAAAGTAAATTTAAATGGGCCTGCACCATCTGTTTAATGAAGTATATAAAGATTGGTTTGGTTATACATTTTAAAGACAAAATTTGAAAAAGATTTCTCAAAAGTAGTAATTAACCTGCCTTGTAAAGAGATACATAAATGTTTATTGAAACATATTACCATCAAAGTTATGACTTGTTATATATGTAATGTATCTTGACAAGTTTTCTTCTATGAATGCTTTTTTTTTTAAATATTTGCTTATTTTAGAAGGAATTTAGAATCAACAGATTTTTCAGGCTTTTTTATTTTGTTTGTTGTTTGTTTGTTTGTTTGTTTGTTTGTGTTCTTTAAAATGTAAATACAGAGCATTGTATTATTTTTCTTTCTGGAGAGAACCTTACAAACCTAACCACAAACCTAACAAATAGCCATACTTTGCCAGGGCATATTTGTATTCACTTGTGAATGGAGTTAATTTTCGTCTCAGTAGCTGGCGTGTTTTGGATTTCATGTGTGAAGAATGTTGATAACTACACCGGTGATACGAGCTGTTGCTAATGAGACCAAGGACACTGTCCAGCTGTCCAGGTTTTGCTAATGTGCAGGTGCAGGAAGCTGGGAGAAAGACAGACAGAATAATTGACCCAAACTGGCAGAAGAGAGTATTCCACGCCATAAACATCACACTCAGTATATAAGTGGGGGTTGGCCAGGGCGGGTATCTGCCTTCCTGGCATCCATCCCTCTCTCACTTGCTAGTATCGTTCCCTCTACCTTGCTGGCTCCCTTTTGCTCCTTTGCTTGCTGCTCGCTTTCGTTTCTGTGATCGCTTCCTGGGACAGGCTGTATCGGTCATTGGGACATCGGGTGGTGAGAAATTGTACATTGTTCATTTTGTATATTTTAGTACCATTATATTCTGTTATTATTGTAGTTTCCCTTTGTTATTCTAGTAAACTGTCTTCATCTCAACCAATGAGTTTTCTTTCTTCACAAACGGGAGGGTGAGCAAGAAACTGTGTAGTGACCATAACTTGTATTATCTCTTGAAACAGAAACTAAATTAAAAATTGCATACCACAGCTTTTTTCCTAACACTTCTTTTTAATCTACAGGGCTGAACAGTTTTGCTGAGGCTTCATGCAAATTCTATACTTCCCCTTTGGTTCTGATTTTTCAGCCACTTGCTAGCTGACTCCCTCAAGACAACACCAGAGTTTTGCTGAGCAAAATTTTTGCCCTTGAAATATATGATACAATTTCAAATATGGTTTGTGTTAACCACATAGATTTCACATGCACACTACAGGAGTGAAAAGCAGCTTAATGCACCATACTATGCTGCTGTTTTCTACAATTTCCTACACTTACAGAGAACAAAAGACTACACAGATGAGTTCTTCAGGCAACAAACAGCCCTTATAGATAACATGCGGTTCCTGTTTACAAGATTTCAGAGCAACAGATTGTTTTCCAGACCGATATTTCTTGTGCTTGCAGAATGCATTGCTTCTTGTACAAACTGACAAGGAGAACAAATTATGATGATGCCTGCAGCAAATAACTTGCTCTATATTGCTGTTCATAGGCCACTGACTCGGAGGATTTCCCGGGACTGAGACTAAAAGGAAATAGCCTGCCTCAAATTGGAAACATTCAATATGCTTAAAAAAGGATGTGCCACTTTGCGGGCCAGAAAGTCTGTGGACATCAACTTTTTTTTTTCTCAGCAGTTGACTGCATACCACTGAAATACTGCTGCATTTCCTTTTTGTAGTGTTTTGTGTTACTGTGGTACCCGCTTTGCTCTAGACATCATAGTTTTGCACAGTGAGTGTTGCACCTATTCTAAGAAATGGTCTTAACATCACTGATTATAAAGTGTTTCCTTAATGCTTTCTGTTTTGTAGTTGATGGCAACCTGTTTGCATGGCCATAGCATTTATGATGATTGTTCCCATCTGTATTACCTGGTGTTACCAAAGCATGAGATCACACAGTATCATCATAGAATTGTAGAATAGTTGGGGTTGGAAGGACCTGCAAAGGTCACCTAGTCAATCCTCAAGCCCCTGGCAGTGTTTTCCTCAGCTGTGACACTCGGACTGACAAGAGTCAATGCATTTCCATTTTATCAACACTTACAGAAATGGGATTATCTTTGAACTGATCTCTGCTGCTTTACAGAATCCACACCCAGTAAACTAACGTGTGGAAGACACCGATCAGCCAGCAATAATATACAAATGTATGCACAGTTCAGTCATCTTGCTTATTCCCTTGATATATCAACTTAGAGGAACTGCTCACTCAGAAATTTCCATAGCACTGGTGAGACCATCTAAATGCCACTTAGATCTTAACGGTACCTACGGTAATCCCAGTTACTGCCCCACTCTTTTTTGTCTTTTTGAATGAGTTGCTTGCATGCAAAGTATTTTGTTAATGGTTTTTATGATATTGGCAGACTATATCTGTCATTAATTAGTGCTAATAGCAACAGTAAGCTGCTTCTCAAATTTTTATTGATACCTCTCATCCTGATGTGATATTTAGTTGCTGAGCCTCTACTCAGAAGAGGTTGTCAATGAAGGTTACTATTGGATGGTTTGGTGAAATGTATCAGATTTCATCAGTTAGAACCACTAATTTGATTTCCATTTCTGACCAGAGAGTTGATTCCCTGCTTTATTTAAATCTTTTAATGTCTCATTTGATATCAAAGTCTACATTTCTCTTCCCTTTTTACCAAATATGTTGTTCCAAGTGTGTTAGTTCAGGAATATTCCTCTATCTGTTATTAATGTAATGAGCATATTAGTTTTGAAAGTAGGTATTACAGTGGTGTACTGGGTGTTGCTGCCTGCAGTGGGGGCTGCAGGGGAGAGGCCAGGGCTGACCTGTGCCATACACAGCCGGCTCCAATCGACGCACCACAAGGCATGGCTGAGCTCCTCAGCCAAGATAGTGGTGCCTCAGGCAAAGTGTATGTCCTGGTTTCAGCAGGGATGGAGTTAATTTTCTTCTCAGTAGCTGGTGTGTTTTGGATTTTGTGTGTGAAGAATGTTGATAAAAACATTCTGATGATACAAGTTGTTGTTAATGAGACCAAGGACACTGTCTGGCTTTCCAAGTCTCGTTAAGGTCTCGTTAACGTGCAGATGCGGGAAGCTGGGCAAAAGACAGACAGAATAATTGATCCAAACTGGCCAAAGAGAGTATTCCATGCCATAAACGTCATGCTCAGTGTATAAGTGGGGGTTGCCCATGGGAAGGGGCATCATTTTCTGGTATTCCCTTTCTGTTCGGACATTCTTTTCGGGTATCCGTTCG
The DNA here is from genome assembly GCF_036417535.1 of Chlamydotis macqueenii. Taxonomy (NCBI): domain Eukaryota; kingdom Metazoa; phylum Chordata; class Aves; order Otidiformes; family Otididae; genus Chlamydotis; species Chlamydotis macqueenii. The sequence continues at coordinate 162,395,444 of NC_141556.1, forward strand.
GGCACCCTTGGCATTCTTTTCTTCTCTCTTGCTTGCTGGCATCGTTCCCTCTACCTTGCTGGCTTGCTCTTCCCCCTTTGCTTGCTGCTCGGTGTTGTTCCTGTGATCGCTGCTCGGGACGGACTGCGTCGGTCATTCGGACATCGGGTGGTGAGAAATTGTACATTGTTCATTTTGTATATTTTGTAGATATTAATATCCTTATATCCTGTTAGCTTTGTAGTTTTTAGTATTTTTAGTAAACTGTTTTTATCTCAATCCACGAGTTTTCCTTTCTTCCCAATTTCTCTCCCCTGTCCCACTGGGTAGGGGGAGGGTGAGTGAGAAACTGTGTGGTGATCCAGGCTAAACCACCACAGTGTATTTAAGAAAGGGTAAAAAACCTCTGGGCTGCAGCTGTGAGAGAGCAGTGAGAAAAAACGTGAGAGAAACAGCCCCACAGACACCACGGTCAGTGAAGTGGGCAGGGAGGAGTTGCTCCAGGCACTGGAGCAGAGGTTTCCCTGCAGCCCACGGTGCAGCCCATGGTGAGGCAGGCTGTCCACCTGCAGCCCATGGAGGCCCACGGAGGAGCAGAGATCCACCTGCTGCCCATGGAGGACCCAGCGCCGGGGCAGGCAAATGTGCCCTGAAGGAAGCGGTAGCCCCTGAGAAGCTGGAGCAGGGGGAAAGTGTGAGGAGAAAGGAGCGGCAGAGGTGAAATGTTGTGGACTGACCACAGCCTCCGTTCCCCATCCCCTTGCACCACTCAGGGTCAGGAGGTAGGAGAGTTGGGAATGAAGGAGTGAAGTTGAGCTTGGGAAGAAGGGATAGGGGGTGGGGGCCTGAGGGGAAGGTGTTTCTATTTTTTTTCCTTTGTTTCTCAACATCCTACTCTACTTTTAATTGACAATAAATTAAATTATTTTTCCCCAATTTGAGTTGCTTTTGCCTGTGACAGTAATAGGTAAGCAATCTCCCTGTCTTTATCTCAACCAATGAGCTTTTTCATCTTATTTTCTCCCCCTGTCCTGTTGAGAAGGGGGAGCAAGAGAGCAGCTTGGTGGGCATCTAGCAGCCAGCCAAGGTCAATCCACCACAAATGGTATTTGCTTGGATGCAAATAACAGCTTCAAGTAATGCTGCTTCCTCCAGAACCATTTCTGTTAATTTCCAGTGCAAATCTGGAAAAGCAATTCAACTGTAAAGACTGCTTGAACTTTTACACTTAAACTCTCTTCATATGATTAAGTCTACCTTTTTAACAGTAATCAAGCTTATTCAAAGCTGCATGTAAAATATTTGCAAAACAAACTAGCTTAATATTTCACAAGACATTTAGGATGAAAATATTTTATAGCAAACTGCATCCCACTGCAAAATACATTTTGTAAAGAAACTAACTGAACAGTAGTTCTACTCCTGTACAGGAACAGCACAAGCCAGTATGATTACAAAGTGATACTCAAACAGATATTCACCTTTCACAATACTGGACATGTATGTATTCCAGTATAGTTAGCAGACTGTAGCTAAATAAGATAGGACAGTCCCAAAACTTAGTCGTTTAAGTGCAATTCACTGTACTGTATTAAAGTCTAATCACATTACTGATAGTCTTATCATTTCTGATGTGATAAATATCAGTCAATACTAAGATCATAAAAAAAGTCTATGAATAGGATATGTCCTTTGAGTTTTATTGTCTGTTATAGAAATATCACTTGCATTTTGGTTCATTGTCAACCTGATCTGTGAATATAAAAGACAGAATGAATAATGTTGTTTGTACTGCAAGTAGCTGAGGCTTGTATGCATCTATACAAAGCCCAGTTATTGTTCCACATGAGAAAAAAAAAGGATGTGATTCTTCAATCATAAGAAGAAAGACTCTTTACACGAATCCAGATCCCATTAGGCAGGATGCTTGCAAGTTGAATTCCTAAACTCATTTCTAGTTGATTGCACACTGAGCAGCATGGTTGTTACTGCACAATTGAGTCTTTAAATGGGAAGGCTAGCAGAAAAAGTAATCCGCAATGCCACTCGCTAAAACAATCCTCTATTGAAAGTATTCAGAGACAAGCCAATTGTTAAGCTGGTGTTCACTCAAAATTAAGTGCATTTCCTACACCACTTTTCTTCTCCCTCCTCATAAGACATCATATAGGTTCAATAAGTTATGTTATCCAATTAAAATATGAATCAGAAATCTCATACAGCTTCCTCTCCCTTTAATACAATTGAAATAGACAATAAATTTAAGGAGGTTTTTTGCCGCTTTTTATAAAAACGAAAAAGCACACATGCCCTCCAAAAATCCCAAGGCATTTTGAATGATTCTCCCACACCAGGTATCTAGTTAAAAATCTGGCAATGTATCCACTGTCAGACATTATGCAATATGTCGCACCCGTCTATGCAACTAATGGGGTACTACCTCACTGCAGAAAGAGGAGATTTTCTATTATCTGATGAAATTATAGAAGAAAGTAAAAATGTCCAGCCTTCACAGACTGACCTCTGTGCTTCTGTGGAGCCCAAAGTTAATGAGAGGTTGAGTGAATACCATTATGACTACTGCGTCAGAGACCGGAAGCCTTCTTGAGCTCTCTAGACTGTCTCTATTATATATCGAGATATACATCCTCTTCCTCTTTTAAGTTGGGATTGTGAATTAAGAGCATCAGAAGCTTCTTTGCACTTTCATAATTGCTTCTGCTTCCATGGGGTAAGGGGACAAAACTGCTTGTATTCTTTGAGATCTATAGTCAAAGTCACAGATAGTTTGAAAGAAAGTATTAAAAATAAAAGAAAAAATCATTTTTAAGAGAGTCAAGGAGAATAAATGATAAATTATAAATAGGAAAATATAATTTCCTTTCCACCATTTTGCAAATACTAAACTAGAACAGATTTTCTAAAATAAGCACCACAAAATGTGTGCCCCAAATCATACTGTTTGCCATAGCTATTAACTCCTCCAAAATCTCAAAACTCTTCTTCACTTAATATTGTACTCAAAAAGGAGAAGGTAGAACAATGTTCTTGTTTTGCTAAGAAACCCTAACACAAGCAGTTTTTACCAGCTATAGCAGCAAGCAATTTAGGTGCAAAATAGGCTTTTGTAGAGAGCATCTGCACCATAATGAATACTTGGTTAGTGTCACTATGCACCTAAGTAGCTAGAAAAGGCTGTCTTATTTTCTGTGCCACTGTTGTCTACACTAAATGGACCAGAATTGACAGTATCTCACTGTTGCATCAATGTGTATGTTTTCTCACTGTGTACTGTGCGGTGCTTTATAAGCAATGGAAGAAGTAAAAATAGCGAAAATACAAATCTTAGGGATTTTAATTTTTTTGTTATTAGCTCATCATTTAGACTTCTACACAAATTTGAACCTTAGACTTAGTTTCAGAAAGCTCAGTGCAATGTACACTCTTATCCTTTTGTTATCCACTTTAAGAGAAATCAAAAGCTTTTCATCTAAGCACAAATCCTATTTTAAAAGATACTACACAAAAATGAGGATCATCTGTGCTAAATGAATGGTACTCTGATTAGCCTTTAATAACTTTAGTAAGCTTGTTAGTGAAAAACAGAAAAAAAAACCTAGGAAAAATATTACTGGGGTTTTATTTAAATTACTGACGAAAAGTACTATTTGACTGGTGACTTGTTCTTCTCAATTTACCTCCTATGCATCCCATCACTGGGAGATGCATGGGCTCAACTTTATGCCCTCTTGATCACTTTTTCCTTCTCTGCCTTCCACCTGTAAACCAGTAGGTTTGAGTTTACATATAATTTTCCAAGACATACAGTCATCTCAGAACGTTCATGTAACTTTTAGTCTTTTGACTACAGAAAGACCACCTTTCTGAGCAACAAAAACGGCACAGACCTTCATTATCATCACAGAAATGTGAAGAAAACCTTTCCAATCTCAAAAGATACAAAAGCATCATCGATCCTGCACTCTATTGTGTATTTTTGAGGTTGGAAGTTGACGTGAATTTTAAAAGGAGGAGGATGAAACTCAGAAAATAATTTCCCATGTCATTTCTAGCTGTTAAATATCTTCACAGAAATTATGCCAATACCTTACATGCAACAATAATACTCAAGTATTTAACATATCTAACATATTTATCTATCATATTTAACAAATACAAAATAGGCTTCTCAGGCAAGTAGGAATATCCTAATACAACACGCCACTCGAATACTCTGCCATCATGCCTTGCCAAAGATGGAATTTGTCCAAGGGTTTGATTTCTAAAAGATGGTAACATTTTATTAATTCCAGAAGTAACACAAAAGAAGGAGCCAACACATCAAACATGAAAGGGAGACTGAACAAATCACTGGGGTAAAAGATAACATAATCAAGATACTGAGCTATTCTGTACCTGCAGCACTGCTCTAACTTTGGAAGACACTAAAAACTGAAAAAGGCAGAAAAAACCAAAACCTAAAGCAAAATTAACATTTAGATATTCATTTGTAATATGAAAAACAAATCAAAAGGAAAAACCTTGCGAGGCAGTCTTTCCTTTTGCAACAGAAATAATAAACAGGTAGTTTAGGAGCAAACACAGCTGAAAGCAATTCTAACACCAGTGAATGCTGAACGGCTGTTGCACAAAGTGCACCGAAATTTTACTTCCCAATTACCTCTATGGGGTGTCTGTGTGCAAAAGGTGTGTAACGGTGCAAAGTGCAGCACAGAACATAGCAACAAAAAATATTTAGGAAAAGAAAGGGAAAAAAAAGTTTTGAAAGTGAGTCTCCTAAACTGTGTTTCGGAAGCGTGTATCGAACTAAGACCCCAAGTATCCTGAGACTTAAATGCTATGCTCTCAAGAATTCTCTCATTCCATGAGAAAGAATTGCATTTTGGCCATCAACAGAGTCATCAGAATGTACAATTTGTTAAATTTATGCAGCAGTTTGAACTATTCTAAGAGGCAGAGGGAATTTAACAATTAGATGATTATCATAACACTAAAGAAGGCACAAACTTGATATCAATGATCAAAGAGAAGCACAACGGCAAGTGCCACATCTTGCATAGGAATAATTTAAACACATGGATCTTTGCATGTGCAGATGAGGACTCAGGTAATGTATTCCATCACCATTTCCAATATGTATTTGAACAGCTCTTACGAAATTATGTATTAATTTGCTCGTGATTATGTATTAATTTGCCCATTCTGCAGTACATTGATAAAAGCTTTAAAAAGCACAGCTGGAAAGTTTAGTTGTTAGTACGCCAAATCAGTGTCAAAACACTATTTTTGTAATCTTTTTGAGATAGATAAATGAGCAAATGATGGCACGATGAAACACAGTGCTTGTCATTTCATAATAATGACCAGTAGTAAAGGAAAGAACAGATTGTCAGCTACATTTAATGTCTTACGAAGTAGTGGCCTCTATTCACTTAAAGGATGTAGGCATCATTTCCATCAGTGACAATTTTCAGCCCTTTGTGGAGAAAGCAAACATTATTCCATGTATATCAGCTATTAGTCAAGTGGTATAGCAGTATAACATGGAATCCCTTCCAAATAAGTTCAGGCACATATTTTGCTGCACTCAGAGACAGGAAATAATTTATTCTAATAGAAGGATTTAAATTTCTAGCATAGTCAATACAGTAGCAGGTGCCTCTGGAGATGTCCAGATGAAGATTTGGTGTGCCTAATTTAGACAGACATAGAAGTATTTTCTACTATGGCAGGATTTCCTAAAATTAGGAAGTCTTTATTTCACCTGTGAATATGAGCTCCAAGTGATGTCTATTATTTTCAAAAGTAGTATCTTTTTGAGAGTCTTCTGAAAAAAAAAAAAAATTGAAATGACCAATCACCTGTAATCATGGCACCAAAATATCATACTTACTTCATAACTTCAGTATTTGTACTTGCAGGAAAGATAAATGAATCGTGTTTTTAAATTATTGGGGAAGAAAGAAAAATAATTACCATTATTATTGCTGCCATATGCAACTGACTTTCCTTGTCATGATTGCCTATTAGAGTGATCGTTGCAGATTGCAGTACTTAAGAGAACATGCACTGAACCCATTATTTGCCTACCGTGAAGATAAATGAATGAAGAAGAGCCCATCATTTAAAACTCTCCAAAACACCAGTCTGTACAAGTAAGGATTTTTACAAAAGAAGGTGACTTTGTCAAGCCATTTTTTCAGCACTGACTGGTTCAGCAGATTTCATGTTAGTTCCTCTAAATGCAGTTTGTCACTGTGAATACGAACCTGTGGAGTCCAGAGCACAGATTATTGCGGTCAGGGTCCAATGGAATCAAAAAGTTCTATCGATTTTTGGTAAATCCACTAGTTACAGAAAAAAAAAAAAAAGGAGGATTACTGTGAGCCTCTCAGAAAGGAGAAGTGTCCAGAAACCACAGTCTGCTGGGAAGAGATACTGTCACCTATGCAACAAGTTTGATTTCAGTGGTTTAAAGTTTTTAATAGGATAGAACCTAGAAAATAGAGTATGTTTAAGCATTGTACCTTTACATATTTTAAAACAGATTCTTTACTCAGGATTTTTATGCACTTGTCACCTTACAAGAAAAGAGACACCTGTTCTTTTCTGCATGCAGGGTAGAATGGTCTTTGATCTGTTTTCTTATGTACACATTAAAGATGAGCAGGAAGGGACCTTTAAGATATCTGTTCTTCTTATGCTATTTGATCGTATTCAGTAATTTGTACAGTCTGATTTTCTGAGAGCTCAGTAGACTCTCCCTTAAAGGGGCTCTCCCTTTACATTTCAGAATATTCACTTCCTTCTTGCCCTCACACTGGGATTCTTGAAAGTAAGAAGGGGAATTTAGCGTAATTGGTGATAAAAGGGGTCATCTGCTTTGATGACAAAGAGGAAAGAAGATTTCAGAAAACAATAAAGATTTCTAACAGAGTTTTTCTGCCCTGGATTTACTAGACAGAATTACTTTTTCTGGTCTGGAAGGACAAAACGTAATCAGGTTATATTTTTCAATATGACTTCCATCATGTATTCTAAACGCAAAACTGGTCATCCTCTTTAAATTAATCTTTCTATAATTTAACCATCTGTTTTAACCATTAGAAAATACTATATAATAATAAAATTAGATTTTTTTAAGAGCTTCCCAATGTATGTGTATGTATATGTTTCTCTATAGAAAATTATACATGTATATGTTTCTCTATAGAAAATTATACATTTCTAGTTTGTGTGTTCAAACTGACAGCCCCTTGGAAAAGGCTTGGAAACATGATGCAAGGTTAGGTGTCAGACCAGACACCTAACGGCAGGTGTCTACAGCATAGATGCCAACATGTGGGCAATGCACCCAAACTCCTTCTACATTGTGCAAGACTAAAGAACTACTGTTTTCTTATCCTGAAGCATACATTTATATATGGCCAAGTGAACAGCTCTTTAAGGTACCTGGGCTAGATCTATATATGAGGGAAGCTTAAATACCTAAATGCAGGTATCTGATTAAAGAACTTAATTCCACACCTGCTGCACACAAATGCCTCAGGTTATCACTGATTAAATTACATTTCAGTGCATTTAATAATTTTTACCGGGAGAAGTACCAGAAGCATTTGATGTTTACAAAGTGGTAGTGACTGTTCGGTCCTGAAGGCCTTGGTACCAGAACAGGCTGTATAACCAAAAGAAAATTAGGCTATACTTACCACTGATAAACAGAGCTCTGACTGTGGCTGAGAAGGAAGGACCATATCCTATCAGGACATCATGAGACAGAGAGAAATGCTAGCTCAACAACCTGCATCTTGAAATGTTTAAAAGCTGATGTGAAAAGTCATATAAGCCTGAATTACCACTTATTTCTTTCTCCTAACACAGAGAGCAAATGGCTACATACAAAACACAACTAAATAACAAAAATGTACTTGTTTAGAAAGCAATGTTACAACAACATGGGATTTATATAAAAATACATAGAGTTGCCTACATAAATAGCAAGTTATATATCACCCTGCCAGTCCGTGTCACCTTACAGCTAAATTGAAGTATATAAACTTTTACAGATTTTAGGAATTATTAGTTCTGAAAAACAGAACAAATATTTTTTTCTACGTAAGTAGCTAGTTAGCTATTTAAACTTTTGCAGTGCAGTAATGCTGCTTGGAAAGAGTGCTGGACTTAAGTATGACTCCGTTTATCTCTGAGGCAGCACGACAATCCATTAAGCTCCTCTTATTTAATCTGTCCATCATAAGCTTAATATGTGATTCATCCTTTTCATATCACAAAGGACAAAAAGGTGGTTTTTTTTTTTAATTTGAATCTCTAATTTACACTCTCCATCCTCCTTTCCCAAGCAGTAAATGGTAGAGAAGAAAGCTTTTTCTGCAGTTTCTTCAGCCCTTTTATCTGAGGAAAAGCAGTTATATGTCGGGTCTCTAAGGAATTTGATGCTCTTTTTTATCCCCTGACCCCATTTCCATACTTAGAGCTTCAAGAAAGGAAACTATGCCACAGAAAGATAACATATTTGGAGATTAGTAAGACTTGCAGTATGTAAATTATACTTCCTTCTCCCCAAAACTCACTCTAGTCTTTTGGGACAAAGTCAAATAAGCTCTCAAAATGAAATATCTTACAATGGAATTGTTCTATTCCGCTCTTTTAGGTCCTCACTCGAGGAAGAAACAACACAATTCCTAGTCTCTAGAGGAAAACAACACAATAAACTATACAGTGCAGATTTAATATCAAAGGAGGAGGGCATTCCTGATAGATGAAAGACCTTGAGACTTACCCAGTAAAATTTGCAATGCTTTTCTTTGCATAGTAATTTGTAGTTCTTAATTAAGTCATAGCATATCTTTGGAGGGAAAATTGTATTCATTTTCTCACCATCTTAGTCATCATTTTAATAAACAAAGAGAGATAAAAGCATGTTGAAGCTGGAGGGCTACAAAAGGTATTTCTTTTAAGGAGGAAGGAATAATGATTGCCTTTGAGCTTCAATCTGGATGCCACTTCTTCCAGAAAACAATCCTACTGATGGAACATAAATTTTTCTGGTTTTCTTTCTATTTCACCACTCTTTCCTTTGTTGTATATCTGTAATCCTTTAAACATATTACAATTCTATGACTGTACAGAACCATATTGGAATCGACTGCCTTGTAAGCCTTAAATTTAGTCACTCATAGAAATGCACATCAGGTAATGAACAGCAACTCCTTCAGTAAGCATGCTGTTCTTGTTCAAACGTCCTAGTTTTTCTATCTGGCGTCTAAACAAAAAACCTCGCAGCAAGACTACTTAAGAAAGAACCTTAATTTATTAAAGAGAGAAGACAGAAATTATGTTTTATTATTTTTTAAACATACGCACCCAGTTAATATAATTAAATTATACTGTTTGTGCTTCTATACATTTACTACAATGCTGAGCTGTGGTACTCACAGGTACAGATGGCCCAACTGCCACAGTCTTACTTCCTACACCCATCTACCACATGCAAACTTTTTAACTAAATAATTTTAAATAATTGAAGTGAGACAGAGAGGAAGTAAAGTTTTGGTGTTGACATGCACTGCGTAATAACTTGAATTAACAATTAACCTTTAACGTACAGTAAATTAATACTTTCACTACTAGAGTGGGTTGTAGTACTATACTGTTTCTATAAGTAAAAGCAGCTTACCTGAATAACATGTTTCAGCTTGTCAATAATTTGACTTATTACAGGATCTGTTCCCTTCACTTTTACTTCTGGATTTGCAGATTGAGCTCTGATTCCACTGCCAACCACACGATGAGTATAGCTAGTTTAACACACAAACACACACACAAAAATGGTTTAGTAAGTTATTCTACTCTTAGAGAGCCATCTTCTAGTTTGTATTAACTCTCATGGCATCAACATTCCACTTTAATGAGTTGCATTAATTTTGTGCACATATTTTTTTACAGAAAAGGAATACAGCATAATATAATTACTACATTACACAAAGTTGTATTATTTATTATGGCTTTAATTTTACTACAAACTTTAATAAGAAAAGAGTTATCTACATTTTTGAAGCAAGAAACATTCAGCCCTATGTTTTGTGTGTGCAAACACTGTCCTCCATTTTGGTTTTGCTAAATATAAACTACACAGTGAATGCCTAAATGCATGAAATTTCAGATTTTTAAGACAAACTCCAGATTATACACACACTATCTTCATAACTACACCAGAAGTTTTCTAGTGTTTTTGTGAATGCACATGCAGACGGAATATTTATTACAAGAAAACAGCCAAATTGTGCATAAATCATTTAGCGTTACATAACTGATATAAGTACAGAGTAGACCAAAATTTATTTAATAGATAGATATGTAAAAAGAAGCAATAGAAACCAGATAAATGCTCCTTCAAGAAAGAACTGCTGTAGTAAGTAGAACTTGGTTTCTAATATATCAAAACTCAAAATACAGAGACTAAAATTAACCTCCTAGCAGAATTCTGTGGCTTATTAAGATGCAGTTCTTTATTCAACTTCCCATGTTATATGTAATACTCAAGTTATGCAAGAAAATCTGAATATCTACCTTCTTATCACAGATACTGTACATTATGCAAATACTTTCCATATGTTAGGTTTTGTCTGCATACCCTACAAAAGGATAGCTCTATATATCTCTGTCTCAAAAATATTTTGCCAGCTGTTATGCTGTAAAAAAAAAAAGAAAGGAAAGAACCCAACCAGAAATTGAGTAAAGGAATGTCTAATTCCTGCCTATTCGATTTGCATATGGGCATAGACAACACAGCATTCAAATTTTGCAGAATCTGTTTTATGAAAAGCATTGCTGGTCCTCTTAGTTCTGCAGAAAACCTTCCACATATGCTAAACAATGAATGCAGTTCATTAAAACAAGGTCGCCACATAACAACAATATTTTGTCTTTGATCTTTACTTAAATATCACCTGAAGTGAGATTAAGGATATTCCTAAGGAAGCATACATGGATGCAGATATCATTCCTAAAACATTGGCCATGCTCATAGACATAAATTAACCCTGTCATACAAAATGACTCTCAGTTTTCCACAGGTCCTAGAGAGCATGATTTGCTTTCTGTATGTGTGACAAAAACTAGTAGCTCCTTTAGGCATTACAAGAAGACACTTTTTTTTTGGACTACATGCTTCAAAAGTGAACTAATTCTAAGGCTCAGCAAAATTTTCCCTGACTTTTAAAGTATCAAGATCCAGAAATCTTTTGTTGCTTAAGTCTTTTAAAGCATTCAGTTTCACACAGTAAATTCTAAAATTCTAGACCTTCTACGTACAGCTCTGCCTGTGCTAGTTAGGGCAAGTGTACTCTCTATTTCTTATGCAAGCAATCAAGTTCTCTGGAAGCAGATATAATATAAAACTTAAATTAATTTACATATCAAGATATCACAACAATGATTAGATTCAATAGATCACAAGCCATGATTAGTCACAAGTTAAAGATTCCAGCTTTATTCATTCTTCATTTGAGAAAATAGTCAGCTGTATTCAATATTGACGGTACACTGTATCAGCGAAAGGTAAATACTAAAAATAATAAGCTCATTAATAAAAGGCATTATGGAACCCTTTACTGATTCACTGGAACATGGTAGTTAATATGAGTTTTTAAAAAAAGTCTTCATAGCACTGTTGAATACATTGCATATATGAATGACTCATATTCTTTTTTTTTAAAAAAGTGATATTTTGACTCATATTCTTTTTTAAAAAGTGATAGTAGACAGCTTTTTGTGCTGTCTTGTAGTGATGGGGCAATTTGCCACCTTATAGTAATGGGGTAAAACTTTTTGTAGAGGTGTGTACAAAATCTGCAGCCTACCTGCTAGACTTGGGGGAATGTTTAACACAGTAATTTGAGTAGAGTCAACAAATCTTTTAGTAGCTTCTAAGGATTAAAAAAAAAACCCCAAACCTAAAAAACTTCCCCAAAGTTTTCCTCAAAAATCCTTCTTTCACAGTCATTTGTCTAAATCAAAATAGATAATTCAATATAGAACTCCTTCCTGTCTTCCCCTTTCCAGCCAAACAATACCGCAGACATCAGAAGGACAAGCAATTAAACTCAACACCCTGGTTTACTGCAACATAGCAATTTCTCTTATACTATAAGACTATAAAGATGTAAAAGGTTATGGCTATCCTTTCTATATAGTGCTCTCATTTTCTGTTTCACAGCTTGCAAAACCTGTGTTCTCATTTTCTGTCACTCAGAATTCTTCAATTAACACCTTTTTTCAAATGCTGCCAACCCAACTATTAAACATTTGCCTGTGAACTGCATAACTATGTGAAAAAGAATACACTTTCTCTTTTTTAATTCGATCAACAATACTCATTTCTCTAACCATGCAGGAAGAAATAAACCATACAGAATCTAAGACTTGCCTAGGCTACAATGTCTGAGACATTTCAGGCCATCCTTCTGATATTTTTCTCTGTTACAGGCCTCAGTAGACCCCAAATAATGCACAAGATTACATCCACAGAGAAAATTTTGGGTCTAGGACTGGTATAATCATTACTCATTTCAACGGCTTCTGATTTATCCTCAGGTCTGCCAGATGTTTACCACATTCCCCAACTTGAGTCTTAAAGGAGTTGCTTGCTACTTCTCTCTCTCCAAAAATTCTTATGCTTTTGAAGTGCTGGTTTATTCAAGCTTTGTAAAGTTTTTACTCCTTCAAGAGTTTTTCATTTTGTATTCAGGGAGAATCCAGTCTTGAAATTAATCCTCCAGGTTCTGGATGCCAATTTTCACCCAGGAAGAGTAATGTTGCTCCTGGCACCAGAGCAGAGATTCCCCTGCAGCCCGTGGTGCAGCCCATGGTGGAGCAGGCTGTACCCCTGCAGCCCATGGAGGCCCATGGAGGAGCAGAGATCCACCTGCAGCCCATGGAGGACTCCACACCAGGGCAGGTGGATGCACAAGGGAGGCTGTGACCCCCATGGGAAGTCCGCACTGGAGCAGGCTCCTAGCAGGACCTGTGACCCTGTGGAGAGACGAGCCCATGCTGGAGCAGGTTTGCTGCCAGGACTTGTGACCCCATGGGGGACCCACACTGCAGTAGTCTGTTCCTGAAGGACTGCACCTCATGGAAAAGACCCACACTGGAGCAGTTTGTGAAGAACTGCAGCCTCTGGGAAGAACCCATGTTGGAGAAGTTAATGGAGGACTGTCTCCCATAAGAGGGACCCCACGTTGGAGAAGGGGAAGAGAGTGAGAAGGAAGGAGTGGCAGAAACAATATGCGATGAACTGACTGCAACTCCCATTCTCCATTCCCCTGCACCACTCAAGGGGGATGAGGTAGGGAAGCCAGGAGTGAACTTGGGCATGGGAAGAAAGGAGGAGTTGGGGGGAACATGTTTTAAGATTTGGTTTCATTTCTCATTCCCCTACTCTGATTTGATTGGCAATGTACTAAATTAATTCCCCAAGTCGAGCCTGTTGCACCTGTGATAGTAACTGCTGAGTGATCTCCCTGTCCTTATCTTGACCCATGAGTCTTTTGTCATATTTTTCTCCCCCTGTCCAATCAAGGATAAGGAGTGACAGAGCGGCTTGGTGGGCACCTGGCATCGAACCAGGGTCAACTCATCATACTAAATTTGACAATGCTGTCTCTGTGTCCCAGTTCACAGCATAAATGTTGAACTACATTTTTCATATGATGTTGCATTGCTAAAATGATGGTAGTCTCAGTATAGAACACCCAAATGTGAATACACTCAGCATACTGTAGTAAATAAATGCATATGTTTGCATTTTTTTCCTGTTATTGGAAATCTTAACTCATGTTAAATTCGCTTTCACTGCAAGCTGATCTGGCTTTGATCAATTGACATTAAAAACTATCATTTAACTTTGAGTCTTTTGTAATTACAGGTTCTGACAAGTCACAAGGCAGGTTGAAAACCCTTTTTTTTTTTCTTCAGGTGTATAATTAGGCATTGACAAAGCCTTATGAAGTATTGCTTTATCAATTCTTATCCTAAAAGTAAGATTATGGAAGTCAGCCTCTTTTTGTTTAATCTACTCTTTTGCTGCTTAAAATGATATCTTTTGCATACAAAGATTATAAACTTAGTTATATATTGTTGTTTTATTTTCCACATATCATTGTGTTTAATTAACAAATGTCTATAAATCTAACATCTTCAAACATTCTAACGTGAACTAAATGATCTGTCAGCACTAAATGGGCTATTGAGAATCTGAGCATGATACACAAAACTTCATCCCTGTAGACTTACATTTACATGCAAATATGTTTCCCTTTGTTTAGGGGAAAAGTGTAACAATCTCAGACTCTGATCTGAGAGACTTCATTCATTATAAAGTTTAATACAGCATTAATCACCGTCATTTCTTTTACTCCTAATGTACAAGTAATGGAATAAACATTTTAAGGATTCCCACAGTGGTAGCCTGACTTGAGCAAGTGTTGCTAATATTTGAATCCCAGGGAAAAAAAAAAAAAATGACAAATTTCTTGGTAGAGAAGTAATAGACCCGCCATCTGTGCTCATTTCTGTACAAGCATGGCAATGTATCACATCACTTTAATAGGCAGACTTGGTCCCCAAGTACTATTCATTTTCATCAACACTAGGAAAAAAACCAAGAACCAATATATTTGTATTCTATAAACATGCTTTAAAGTGATGAATAACAAGGTGCCCATTTTCTGAGCTCAATATATGAATATTCATATAAATTTCTATTACTGTCTATTGTAGCTATGAATACAGTTGTTGGGATTTACATTTGATTGCATCAATATCTGTGAAAAGATAAGATAGCATGCTATTGGCTATCACTGATTTCTTGGTACATGCAGTTGGAAAAGCTATTAGAAGTAATGAATATTAATTCTTGTAAGAATCAGCCATCTTGGACATGGTGATTAAGGCAGATCTGTACCTCTGTATCCCTCTAACACATATAATCTATATTATATTGTGATGACAACAAATATTGATGCATCATATTTATTGTCAACAACTGATCATGATTTTCCATTCCTTCTCACTAGCTTTGTAGAGTAACATCACCATGGAATAGATAAAATAGAGTAAGAAATCAATGCTATCTAAAACCAAACTTTTCCAGAGTTCAACTCCCAGTGCTAGTAGTGCTTTGCTTCAGACCTCTTACTTTTTAAATTTACTGCTACTTATCTCTGCTGTTACCTCAGTATGGAGAGAAGGCAAATTCTTGGCTAGTAACAGATTAGTTTCAAGTAAAGCCAATCTTATTTAGGACAGCCTTTCATACAGCTAATAAAGAGGTTTTAAGAAATCAATTATCTAACTACAAAAAGAAGAAACATGAATTATGGAAATAAAAAGGGAAAATTTTGAGTTAAAAAAAAAATTTGTTTCAGTGCTTTCAAACAGAAATTCCTGCTATTTGTGAAAGTGGAACTGTGGTATACAGATGTGCATTAGAATCAGAACTCAAGCAGAAACAGAAATACATTAAATGTTAGATCCTCACCCAGACTAATATTTGTAAATATGACAATCATTTCAGTTTAATCTCATTGTAACTAATAGTGAAAATGCCTGGGCAACCATGCAGAGATGGACAATCGGACCTCCTAGGAATGGGTACTGCTGAGCTCACCAGGTGTTTCAAGATCCTAGTCTAAGCTTGAAGAGTCATTAGTTTTGCTAGGTGGTAAGGATGGCCATGATCCAAACATGCAGATAGCCCATTGCACAACACAGGCCCCAAAGATATCCTCAACATCCGTTCCCAGATACCCATTCTGGAATTCTGGACTCTCTTTTCCAATCTGTGATTTTTTTCCTGTTTCAGGTTTAATAATACATCAAGCCAGCAAACCCAGAAAAATAAGAGCTAAGGATACTGAGTGGGATTCAAACTTGCTGCTTATTCTACTGCTTGGAAGAAGTGACATTAAGCTTCTTTTAGGCACTTGGACCATGTTCCAACTGGGAGATTAAAGTAACAAAAGGTGCATTATCACAGCAAATGTTATTCTCCAGAACAACCATAAGTGTCTTGGCAGTCAAGCCTCTCCCAAGAAACCTGGTGATGTCCTGCACTTTAGCAAGTTTAGCTGTTTGCCCCAACCTGATGTCTCTCTGCCAGCTGCTACCATCACCTTCTACCACTGCCTTCTCGGACTTTTCAGTGCTTGGCTCAACTGACTTTATCAAGAGCTACTCAGGAATGTCTATGGCAAGTTGTCAAGTTATAGGGTCATGATATTGAGACAACTGCTCTGGTTGTGAAAGGCTTCATCATCGGGGTGCGTTGTCATACCTCCAAAACAGCTGTGTGTATCAGGTAGTCACACTGCTCTAGGAGGTTCAGGGGTTTCATAGCTGCTGCAACTGTACAGGGACACTGCCTGCCTGCAAAAGCTTTTTTTTTTTTTTTTTTTTTTTTGTCATTTTGTGTCAATAAGATGCTCACCTCCATTTGCAGTAATTAATCTCAAACGAAATTTCAACTGATAGCATTACAGTAACCTCCACGAGAGCAAGCACACAACAACCATTAACTCCTCATCTGGTAACAATGGAAAAGTCTCTCCACTGACTTAATTTTCTGGATTTGAAACTAATTTGGTGTAAATGAAGCAATGCTAATTTTCATCAGCTGACTGAAGTAAGCACTGAAATCCTAGGAAATAGTTTGAAACCAGGTGTTTACTTCCTGTGTGTTCTTTAGAAAGCTCCAGACAAAGAAGACACCAAGTAACTTAATTTTAAAAATAATATCTTTTTACTGTATTTGCTCTCCTGTATCCATCTCCTTTAACTGGCATTGATAGAGTAACCAAGATGCAAATTTTGCAATCTGGTCCTCTTTCACAAATTGGATTATCTTGTTTGCATGTTCTAGTTCAGAAAAGTAGGCATTCCTCTACTGGCATTGCTAAGGCATTTGTTTTGTTCAGCTTCCCACGTTAATTGAATTCTAAATTACTTCACAGCTTAGGCTGCTGGCACTTACAAATTACAAGCAAGCACCTGTATTTATATAGTCTAACTGTGTTTAAGAATGGTAAGGCAGCACAGTGTGCCCACTACATTTTGTTTTATTTCAAATTTGGGATATGACTTTTAATAACTCTTTCTTAGCTTACTTGCTTTATGATTACTGATAATTGCTGTTTTACACTTGCTATTGCTAGCATTTTCATCATTGCTGGACATTTCAAAATTCTGGATAACTGCTAATTGAGAAATTAACCAGTAAAAATTAAACATATGCAGCAACAAATGAGTAAGAATGTTTAGTGGTGCAAATTTTAATTAACAAAGCTGAAAAAAAATCAAAGAATCACTGCAATCGTAAAAAATGCTTGGAGCTTGGACAGGTGTGTTGGCTGCTTTTGTCTAGTCTTACACAGGGTTTTTTTAGAGTAGATGTTGCAAAGTTAGCCTCAGAAAACTCATTAAAAATATTTTACACCTAGTTACCAGAGACAGTATTTGTAGTAATTTTGGACAGATTCCATTTGTCCTAGACATTTTCATAACCTTTTAATTGATCAATATTTATTTTAAAAGAAAATAAAATGTCTTTGAATTTTTCCATGAGAATTTATATTTAGATCTGTAATTTGGTATATATTTGAATAAACTTGATTGCATATACACTTATTAAATGTACAGAAAACGTGAAGTGTGGAAAACAAATGAGTAAAAGTTGTGTTATTTATGCTTCAGACAAAAAAAAAATATATTCCTGTAATCATTTATGCTAAAATATGTCTAATAAAATGCATGCATTTAATTTTTTTTATCATTGACCAGACCTGCTTTGTTAAAGGAAAAATTAGAAGGTCAGCCTTTGGGCTTTTCTACACTTGAAAACTAAGTAATATGTCTTTGGAATAGTCCTCTTTAAATAGATTATTTCATTAAAAGCTCGTTTATTTGGAACTAGGTTCATGGGAATAAGACAAAACACATTGAAGTATGTAATAAAGTAACTACAGAGTCTTTCAGCATATCTCTTTTAATGAATTTCAAAGTGTTACTCAGACCTTTGTTATTTTGTACAGCAAAAAAAATCTAACATCTCAATAAATTTCATTGCATACTAATCCTGCAATTGCTCTTCTAAAGCTCAAAAATTCTCCAACATTCCTTCATTATTTGAATTTGAACACCAACATTTTTGAGAGGATTTTATATATGGTAGCTGGAAGCCAGTTCATCATAGTTTTGATGTTAGCTATGCCTGCCAAATGTAAGTTCTTAATAAGCAATAAGAAGTGCAAATGGAATAGCTATATGTCACGAAGGCTTCATTAAGCAGACAGGTTTCGTTATGGAGATTTCCAAAAGCACCAACTTCTCTCCAGTTGCTATGTACAGAACATGTATTTAGAAAGATTGTTTTCCTAAGCATCTAAAATTTGGTACAGGATGTGTATCCGTTAAGTAAGACTATCGTTTTTTGCAAAGAATGCAATTTCTATCTAAGTGAAAACTACTTAAGCTAAATGTTCTTCTTCAGAAGAAATGCTATAATCCTCACACTGAAAATTTGTCTTTTGAAGCCTTCTTCTAGCACACCAAATAAACTCTGATCACACTTAAAAATTGATCAGTTCCATAGTTGTGACAGTTTTGAAATACACCGAATTTGCCTGGATCTGCATTAACTTATTAAGGTAATCTATTTCAAGCTAAGCTTATAGAAAATGTTTCTAAAATACGATCTTTTCCAACTGATTTTCCTTCTTCCTTTTCTTGGACATCATGTGAATGAAGTAGTCCACATTAACTCAAAGAATTCTAGAACAATTCTGCTAAAATGTTATGGAAGTTTAAATAAATTTCCCTGTAACTGCTGTTATTCTTGCTGTAAAGAAAATTTCTATATCAGACTATCAAAATCAAAGAATTTTGTTTTGTTTTGCTTCAGAATTTAATCTTTACAGTGTTTCAAAAGTTCAAGAACTTTTGAAGAATTCTCACTTGAAAGATATAACGGAAATTATTCTTCTCGTCAATTAATGGTAACCACTGTAGTACTTATCTATGTGTACATATCTTAGCAGGACGTTGTTAAATTCCAGACAGAGACATTATTCTTATATGTGATGCAAAATGAACACCACAGAGCAAGACAAAATGCCCCAGACACCAGCTCTGTTCTGCCAAACAGAAACTTAAACTCTGTCGAGCATCACACATTAGTCAGGGGAATTCTTCATTCCAACAATGTCCAAATTCTCCACAGAGGCAAAAAAAAAAAAGCATCTGAGAGGGAGCTACTATTAATCTGTAATACGTCTTAACAAATAAATATATTCTAGTAATCGCAAGCGCCATTAAAGAAAAGAGAACTGAAGAGGAGCTTTGAGACAGATATTTCATTTAAACTAGGTGCCTTGGGTAAGCCACATGTTTAAATTGAGAAAATAAATTCTTATTACATTAGAAAGTAGCTAAACAGCAGACATATGCAAGCGCACTAAATCTAGATAAATAAGGACAACAGTATCTCCTTCTTCTTGTAGTATTCTTGAAATCTTCTTACAACCTTAATAATTCTACTGTACTTTCATTTAATGGAGCAAGGAAATGAGATACATTAATTATCGTAAACAAGCATCTAAATGTTTATAGCAAATAGCTGGAAAAACACAAGGAATTATCTTCAAAAAACAATTCAAACTTGGAAACACAAGGCTGTCAAGCCTAATTAGTCTAAAAATGAGAAAACTTCTTCCCCTATAGGACACTAAAATATCTTTGCTTGGAAATGGCAAAAGGGTCATGTAACTATGGCATTATGTAGGACACCAAACCTTGGAGACAGATGTCTGACATTTCATATTTTGTCCAACTTAAGGCTTCTGTGCACAAACCAAAGTATCCTCTAGGGACTTGGAAAGTACCTGATAATTTTCAGACTGATAGCTGACACAATGCTGGCATGGTCAGTATTTACCTCACAGCTATATGAGGACTACACCACTACAAATCATGTCAAAGGTGCACTCTCACAATCCATTCCTTGTTATTGAGTGGTTTGGTTTTTTTCTGAAGTAATTTATGGAAAATTAGCACAAAATGACAGTTAAGTTATGGTGAAGGGCTATCAAGCAGATAATAAACTTGAATATCATTATTGACAAAAGAAAAGAAGGTCATTCAGCAAATAAAGGTCAAATGAAGGAAACAACCTAAGTCACTGTGCAATGCCAAGAGTGAAATCCTGTTTCAGCAAATTCACTGACATGAGCCACTCGATAAATCTTTTCCTGTTTATTCTAAACAGTGAAATTCCCTGTGGCAGTGAAGCTGCTTTTTACTCTCTGTTGTCAGAGTACACTCACAGTTAGCAAAAGACTGATGGATTAATAATAAATCAATGTAAGTGGCCAATCCACCTCTACATCTTTGGATTCCTTGTATCTTCCCAATTTATCTAAATGTGCATGAATGACGTTGCTGCAAACTAGGAATCAATGACATGTATCCAACACATGATGTTTTTAATGTTAAATGTTTTATGACACCTATGTGCTTAATATTAATTGTGTGCGGTGGTTTGTATGCGGTGGTGGAGGCTTTGGTTGTTTGTTGGTTTGGTTTTTTTGTTTTGTTTTTTTTTTCACAAATAAAACACTTTCATGTAATCTGTTCCCTTTTTCAATACTGTTAAATCCTAGATAATATAACATTATCTTGAGGAAATATAGGGTGCAATTCTCTCTTCATTCAAGACTGTTTTACACTTACACAAGCATGCTTACTTCATGTATGTCTGTGTGGGAGGAAAATCAGTTCCCAGTTGATACTATACAATTTGGATTAGTTTCATTTTTCTTAGCACCTAAAGTTTGTTCAGCTACTAGTCCACAACTTTTTTCTTATTTCACAACTTTATTTTTTCACAGCCCCTTTGCTGGATGCATGTGTATTACCTGATTCGCAAAATACCTGCATTGCGGTGAATAGCTCCTGTGAAGAACAAATGCACAGTTATAGATCAGAAGGTCTACAGCATGTTGCATTTTATTAAACAATAGAAACAAGCATTTCAGTATAATGCCAGTTATGTGCTCATGTTACTTTATGGGAAATTAATTGCTTTCTAGAATGCTATATTTTATCAATTACAGTAAAGATTTCATTCTATAATGGTTCTTAACTAGCCTTACACCAAATATCGGTATGGTTGCCTTAACTTTTGATGCTTTTCACCCTCCATGAGAAGCATGATGGGTAATTTTTAAAGTATTTCAGGACAAGTCACAAAGAATATGGGCTTGTATTCAAAAATAGTGGCATGTGCATGAAGAGCTCCAATTTCAGAAGCCACTTGTAGCACAGTAATCAACTGAAGTGTCTGGAGAAGGCTGAAGGGTTGATTGTTTGTGAAGCCGCTAGGAAGGTATCTGAACTGGCCTATAAAGACATGTATCCTTCATTTCAAATTTTGTTACACAAAATCATATCAGTACCACAAAAGCATATTTTAGATGCTTATTCTTCATATCAGACAGAATAAGAATAATGTAAACACTATATACAAAGCACATCACAGTACAGGGGACATAAGAAGGGATTAAAAAAAAAAACAAACAACATTTAAGAATGTTTTAGTGTTTTCCACAACATTTCAGCCCAATGGTTCCTGCATTCATGTATGATGTGGCATCATCTTTTAATGTTTCTTTTAAAAAGATGAATTCATTCTTTACCCTTTGTGGGTATAACCAATAAATATATAAGCTAAGAAGGCTTTCATAGCTTTAAAGATAGACATTGCATTGGAGACTTAAGAGCTTTAATAAAATTTTTGTTTTCCCTTTGTTCCCAGCCACCGCTTTTTTGTGTCTTGTTTTTAGGAATCTCACTTATGACGTTGAATTATTGTTTTCTTTTCGATATAAATGAATGGATGTAAATGCATTTATTTTCTCTTCAGTGGATAAAGGTTCATGGGGCAACAGTAGTAAAAATATTTTTTATAGAAGGACAGAGAAGATCATATTTTCAAGTCTTAATAAAAATAACTGGTTCAGTTTTACTGTCACATGTATCTCTGTAATTTTGGTTTGCCCCATTGTGGCAAAATTACAAAGAAAATGTGGCAGTGGCTCAGTTTCACCTTCTTCCCATTCAATCAAATCTGAATAAAATAGAGACTTTAGACAAATATGACATAGTTTTCCCCTGAGGATGCTTCCATAAGAAGGAAGATGACAAAACGATTATCAATTGTACTCCACTTACCTATCTTTAGCTATTTAAAAATAAGGCATCTGTTGCCTTAAATTCCCCTACAGAGCAGGAGAAGTGAAAGAAAAAAGAGAGCAAGGCATCTTGAGGGAAATACAGCACCTATTGTAGGATGAAATGATGATTTGAAATCTCCATTGGACATGCCTCCTAGACAACTAGTCTAGACATAATACTGAACTTTTAAATAACTAGCCTCAAATGAAATTGCATTAGCTGTGGGGTACTCATTGCTGAAGTCATAAGCTTCCTGCAGCAGGCCTGCTATTCCCTCTGGTTTTCAGTTTTCCATTTGTAAAGTCATCAACATTCTTACTTATCTGTATCATGGGAGATACCACGAAAAGACAAGAGTTAAATATGATGATGTGTCTAGCTTTTGCAGTAATGGGAACTGTATACCTGAGCATCAGTAGGATGTCAAAGAACATTTCTTTTTTTTTTTTCTGGAACATGCAGTTCAGTGCATTCTAGAAAACAGTACAGTTAATGACAAGTTTTTTCTTTCATTTTTGTTCTGAAAGAAGATCAAAATATTTCATTTACTGAAATATTCAGTAGAAACTGACAAATTGAAGGAGAAAACTTGTGAGAAGGTTATACAGATTATAAGGGACTGCTGGAAGCTAAAGCTCTTCCTAAGAAAAGAAGGGTTCCACTTTCTTCCTTTGGGATTGGAAAGAGAGGAAGTCTATTGTCTATTGTAAGTTTGGAAACTGTGTTACTGCTTAGTATTCAGTCTGAAGGGAGAATCAATCTAGACAAGGCTATTCTCAGAGATTTGATTTTTAACTTCAGTTGTGATATTGCCTTGGTTACAGGAATTAATGTCAAGTAAGTAACAAGGGGTTCAAGGATAACGTAAGTCAAACAGGCTATCTTCCCCATGGAAAAATCTGTCAAAAGAAGACCAGAAAATGGGGTCAAAATGTTGCCAAAAATATTCTTCAAGGAAACAGCACCCTGCAGCAAGTATTACATGTCTGAAATATTAAATGAATCTTGTGTTGCAAAAATATATATAACTCTTGTGTATAGTTATATATTTGTGTGTGTGTGTGTGTGTATGTACAGAAGTGTACATTTCTGTTACGATCTACATACTGAGCCAAACTTAAGTATCTCTGTCCTGTATCACAGACCCTAATGAAATGATCAGAATAAACAATGATTGGATTTTAAAAACATTGTAATAATGAGGACCTTTACTGAGAGAAAAAAAAACATGCTTCAGTATCATGGGACTTGGGAAAGCAGGATTTGACTTGTGTCCCTACATATTCCTGATTTAACATTGAACAAGCAACTGGAAACTAGGTCTTCAACACTACAAGAATGTTGCAGTGACATTTTAGTCATAAGTTTTAGGTCATTGACTGACATCAGGAAAACCACAGACTAATTTCTTATGCAAAATCTCAGGAGAGAGAGCAGTTTTAAAAAGGGATTCACAATGGCCAGCACGGTCAGTTTTGGTAAACAGGATTTAATAAGTTTCTTGAGGTAAACATCATTTTATCTTTATCAATACACACAAATTTCAAGTCGCCTAAAAATATTTCTCTTCACGGGACTGTTTTATATAAATTCTATTGATTCTATGGAATTTACTCTACTTCATTGTCAACTGAGATGATTAAGCATAATGATTCAGGTGACTGATGTGCCACAGATTTATTCCATGTTGTAAGAAGAAAGAGCTGGATACAGGAAACTCGCCTTTCTGTTGACAGAGAGTTAGCCAGTCAGTCACATCAGTAGGTCATTAATTTATAGACTAATTCAGCCAGAGAGAAAAAGAACTGTGGCTTGTTTTTAATAGCTGGGGAGGAAATGGAGAAAGATAAAAGTTCCCACATCTTTATACAAAGGTACATATTCTTTGTTTTACAGTTACTGGATAAAATGATGAAATATTAATGACAGTAGAAACAGTGACTTTGACATCTAGTTCCTAGCAAGCCATCCCAATTATTAGACTAGAGGCCCACACTCATTCCTCCTATGTTTTTTCAACTCGTGAATCTCAACTTACTCCATACAAACTGAAGAAATATCAGTGAGACAGACTAAGAATTGCCTTTTCTGAAGCCTGCAATGGCCTATATCCCTGTGGATTTTCAGATGAGCAGTGACCCTGAACCCACAGGCATTAGAAATGACCCATACTCCCTACCCTGGTGGCATGTTTCTAACTGCTGAATTAAAGGAAGCAGGAAAGCACCTTTTTAACAGTGTCAGGTTTTCCTCAGGTTTTTTTGAGGTTGTTTTTTTTTTGTAAATGCATCCTAATCAGTTACATGTGCTCTGACAACACTTAACAGATTGCATATTGCATATAAAACAGCCAAATCTTTTAAATTGTGAAGCCCAAAAAGGCTGGTGCTTGAGCTGGTATTCAGCTGTTCCACACTCTTATACTTGAAATAGGTTTTCAATAGCCAAGGATGAAATAGAAACTGGCAAATGGTTTAAAAAGGAAGTGCCATATAAAGGCAAGCAATAAATACATGGAGCAGCATGAAAAGCCATGCAAACTTCTGATGTACAGAGGGTTGCATTAGAAAGTAAGGAAGAAAACAGAGTAGCTCTGAATGATCAGGCTGCATCAAAGAAGCAAGACAAAGATAAGATCATGGAGATTTCTGAAAACCAAGATGGTTATATTTCATCATTATGGATTTGTATCTAAAGACTAAAAATGAAAGGAAAAGAAAAATAGAATTTTTAGTGTTTAATATAAGGTATTCAGGTTATCAGAGCACAAATACAACCATATTTAGTTTGTGTTCCTGGCAAATATCCTTTCCACTCCTCCAAGTCTCCAGCTTATACAATGAGATAAGTAGTTCCATATATACTTTGGCTCGGAGGCCAACATGTGGGTCAGCAGTAATACATGGCTTGGAAGCAATTGTTTTGATATTAAAAAAAATACTAAAGACATGACCTTATTACTCTAGAATTTTGATAAGTGCCACTTTAGATCCATTTCAAATAACGCACATGCAGCCCCAATTTAGAATGTAACACTTTAATTATTTTTATAGTGCTTAAAATGAACATAATATCATTTGTCTAAGAACCTAAGTTGTAATAATCTCAAGGTATACTCTATTTTCATTTTCTTAAAAGTCTGATGTGATTAAATCAGCTGTCTATAGAATCCACTGAGACGAACAATAAACTATAAGGAAGATATTCAGTATCTTGTAATAAACTGAATTGAACATCAGCATTTTCAGTAACACTTCAGAATCTGTCTAGAATATATAATTACTTAGGAATACATCCCTCTTTTTTAGCAAGTATTTCTTAACAGAAGATACTGTATTTGCAGCTTCCCTGAAAAGGATCTGGCGGCCGACACCAAGTTGAACATGAAACAGCAATGTAGCCTTGCTGCAAAGTGGGCTGCATCAGCAGTGTGGCCAGCAGGTTGAGGGAGGTGATCTTTCCCCTCTACTTAACACTGGTGAGGCCACATCTGGAGAAGTGGGACCAGTTCTAGGCTCCTCAGTACCAGACAGACAGGGACATACTTCAGAGAGTCCACAAAAGGGCACAAAGATGATGAAGGGACTGCAGCATCTCTCCTATGAGGAAAGGCTGAGAGAACTGGGACTGTTTAGCCTTGGGAAGAGAAGGCTCAAGAGCAATCTTATCAATGTATGTAAATACCTGAGGGGAGAGTGACAAGAGGAGGGAGCCAGGCTCTTTCCAGTAGTGCCTAGTGACAAGTCAAGAGACAATGGGCACAAGCTGAAACATAGGAGGTTCTGAACATCAGGAAACAGTTTCTTACTGTGAGGGTGACCAAGCACTGGCAGAGGTTGCCCAGGAAGGTTGTGGAGTCTCCATCCTTAGAGATATTCAAAAGTTTTCTGAACGTGGTCCTGGGCAACTGGCTTTAGATGGCCCTGCTTGAGCAAGGGGATTGGACCAGACGAACTCCAGAGATCCCTTCCAACATCAACTGTTTTGTGACTATGTGAATGTATAGTTACTGATTTTTAATTTCTTGATGTTGAATTGTGTATTACATTATTGTCCTGGTTCTGGCCAGGATAGAGTTAATATTTACCTGAGCTGGGTGGAGAACTGAAGCTGGTAGCCCCTATGGCTGGGATAGTTAACTAATTAGCTAACAGCTGGGGTTAATTTACCCAAATTAGCCAAAGGGCTATTCCATCCCATCTGACATCATGCTCAGTATATAAGTGAGGAGGGTGCTGAAGGGAGGCCCTCCTAGTTGGAAGAGACTGGATGTGGAGATCTGTTGTGAGCTATTATACTGTATTTGTGTTCCATCACTCTATTGTTTTCTTCTGTCATTACTGTTAAATTTACTTTTTGTTCAATCTCAACCCGCGTGTTTGGTTTTTTTTTTCCCTGGTTTTCTTTTGTTTGTCAAATCTCCTCCTATTCTCTCGGAGAGTGGGGGGAGTGAGAGAGAGACTGCGTAGTCTGGTCCCTGTTGGGGCTGAACTACGACAATTATTCACAGTGTTACTCATACATACAATTCTTCATTACTGATCAGTAATCTTCAGACCAGTCATTGCAACCATGTGGTAACTGGGATTTCCCTCAGCAGAAAAAAATATTTTTGTGTGTGTGCAGATTTTATTTCAGATCAGAAAACTATTTAAAAAAATGTAGGCTTTCAATGTTATTAATAAAAGATTATTTTTTTTCTGAAAACTGTTGGCCTGATACCAACTGTTTGGCTACTATGTTATTAATTATGACAGTCAGAAAATTGAACAGCCCATTCACAAAGCAGATCACTTTACAGTTTAATCTGCTCAGTGGATTTGAGCAGAAAAGAATTTTCTTAAGTAATAGAATGTGATGCTAAACAGCCTAGGAACTTTACTTTCTTGTAAACTGCCAGGCAGTTTCCAGTAGATGAGGACCTACCTACAACTGAATGATTTGTTTCATAGAGTGGCATCCTTGCTGGAGTGGAGTGACTACCTCTTTGTATCTAGGAGGTCAACAGCACAGAAAAAGAGTCTGTCAAACCACTCAGGTACTAAGAACAACCTAGAGGCCCACGAATCAGAAGAGAGAGCAAAAAGCTGGTCAGGGCAACAGGGTTTCCAATGGACTAGATCACAAAGAAAAAAATTAAGAGTCTATGAATATTTCACTTCTGACAAACCATCTTACTCCTACAGAATCATAGAATCATAGAATGGTTAGGGTTGGAAGGGACCTTCAAAGGTCATCTAGTCCAATCCCCCTGCAAGGAGCAGGGACATCTCCAACCAGATCAGGTTGCTCAGTGCCTCATCCAACCGGCCTTGAACATTTCCAGGGATGGGACATCCACCACCTCTCTGGGCAACCTGTTCCAGTGTTCTACAACTCTCATTGTAAAAATTTTTTTCCTAATATCTAATATAAATTGACTTCCCTCTATTTTAAAACCATTACCCCTCATCCCATCACAACAGGCCCTACTGAACAGAAATACTATAGAAATACTGAAATACTATAGAAATACTGAACAGAAATACCGAATAGAAAACTATTTAATCAGACAGCTTTTGCTCATACTTACCTATTGCTAATAACAAACATATATTAGCACATCAGCTAGTTTGTAATTCTGTGATTGCAAATAGTAATTGAGATGTATTAAGATCTTGGTGAACAGGTTGCACAGAGCAGAAAATTATCGTGCCAGCTCTCCAATATGCTTTTAATCTTGGCCATTAAGTGAGTCAGATTCTGTGGACGAACTAAGAATAAGTTCTTTGGCTGCAGTTCAACCAGACATTCAAATACCTGAAGCTCAGTGTTAAGTATAACTCTTAAATTCTCCTTGAATTATCTTAAACTCTCCTCTATGCTGTCAAACACTACCTTAAGCCCCTAAGCAAAGTAGACATGAGATTTGATTCAATCCATCCAAATTGGAAGCAGTTTTCCTAGTGGTAGTAAAGACTGACAGCAAGTTCTACATATAAAAGATTAAAAAAAACCTCTGAACTCAAAAGCATCAGTGATATATAATTCTCAGTTTGCTTTGTGAATACACTGCAGATCTAACCAGACAGTAACCACATGGAAGGAATTAGAATAAACTGACTTTAAAAAAAATTCATATTCAAATCATATTTCTTTTCAGAATCCCTGAAATCTCTTAATCTCAGGCTTGTTCTCAAAACTGCAGGGTGCATACTTTTGGGAAAATATCTGCTTTTGTATGCTAGTAATATGGTAGCTGTCTCAAGACCCTAAATATTTTTTTCAATAAAATAAGTTAACAGTGCATATTTTCTGCTTGTATTTAAGGTTCTCGCTGTGAATAAATCTACTAAATAACTTTCAGAGTAGCTAGCAAATCTTTAGAAAACTTCATAATATTGATGCAGTAATTTTCAGAATGCAAATACGAGAAAAGGATGTTTCATTTCTGATTCATTCTCTGAAAGAGTAATTCCAAAACTGCCTCATAATGAAAACTTTTGTCCTGCAGAAAAACATTGCTTTTAATTCTATATTTCTTCCTCCAAAAGTTCCCCAAAGTTTCTAGTTATTACTTAATTTTGATACTTTTGAATATATTTCATGGACATCTGAATTCTTGCTTCTAGTCCCGTTCAGTCTTTTTTGTATTTGTCCCATATGGCTAATTCTACTTTTCCAAAAACATGCTCATGAGTTTTTTCTGCATTTCATACCTGGAAATAAATATTTTGTTTATTTCAGACCAGCTAGTCTTCTTCCAGTATATGTGTGTTTACTGGACAGAGGGAGGAGTAATGCTGTTCCTGGCCAAGATTCCCCTGCAGCCTGTGGTGATGATCATGGTGGAGCAGGTTGTCCCCCTGCAGCCCATGGAGGTCCACGGAAAAGCAGAGATCCACCTGCAGCCCATGGAGGACCCCACAGCAGGGCAGGCGGATGCCTGAAGGAGGCTGTGGCCTGTGGAGGGCCTGCTGGGGCAGCTGTTCTGGAGGGACTGCACCCTGTGAAAAAGGACCCCACACTGGAGCAGTTCATGAAGGACTGCAGCCCATGGGAGGGACCCCATGCTGGAGCAGGGGAGGAATGTGAGGAGTTCTTCCCCAGACGATAAAATAGCGGCATAAAACAACGTGTGACAAAGTGACTGCAACCCCCATTCCCTCTTCCCCCCTGTGCCACTCGGGAGGGGAAGGTAGTAGAGATAATGTTAAGCCCGGAAAGAGGGAGGGGTTGGGGGAAGTTATCTTGTTCTCTGTCTCATTCTCCTTCTTTGCTTTTAATAATAAATAAGTAGTTTTCCCCAAGTCAAGTCTGTTTTGCCTGTAATGGCAACTTCAGTGATCTCTCCCTGTCCTTACCTCAAATCTTGAGCCTTTTTTTGTTATATTATCTCTCCCTATTCCCTCAGAGGGTGGGAGTGGGACAGAGGCTAAGTAGCTTGGTCCCAAGCGGGGTTAAACTACAACACTTGCTGACCTTTAGCCAGCTCTAAGCACAAGTAAAATGAGTGTAGGTTTGTCTGTAAAAGGCCAGGAAGATATGCTGTGACTTGCAATAAGCCAGAGTCCCAGCACTTCATAAAATGATCACATTTGGTACAGTCAGGTGTTGAAAGGCAAAATCTCTCAAAACATCTGTGGCTAATGTTTGAATAAATATGGCATTATACAAGAGATCTTTGTGGACAAAACAAGACTTCTAACTTTACAGAAATGCAAGAAGGAAAAACTAAGTCCCAGTGAGATCTAGGAAACTGGAAAAGTGTCTACTTGATATAAGAATTATACATACTTTTTTTTTTAACGCAAAGAGACTATGTTAGCCAGGGATGAGGTATAAAGCTAAAAATGTTTACTCATTAGAATGTGTGGACCTGATATCTGGACTATTTCACAACTGGATATTTTAGAAGCCACTTAAGTTGAAATAATAATGTACTTGGATTAGACAACCGTTTATATAGATTTGACAAAAATATAATTGAATGACCTGTGTAACTAAGGAGAATGTAATTCCCTAATTTCACACTTATATGGTTTACAAATGTTTGGAAAATGAAAAAATATGCAGGAGATAAAATATGACATAGGTGATTATTAGAAATTATATTTATACCATCATTACAATACATTTTGTCAAGCCACATTACATGAGAAAAAAATATTTTGTATATAAGCATAAATAACAGGACTTGAGAAGGTTTTGTCTGTTGCTGTGCATGGTTCACTTCTTACAGTGATACTTGTGATATCTTGGTATTTTCACCTTCCACCAGATACACAAATTTTCCAATACCCACACATACAGTGAACATGTAAGTAACGTAAGAATGCATACATATATACACAAGAACAGACAAATATATCTAACAAACTGAAAAATATGGAAGTTGATCAAATCCCCAAGGGGGGATTTTACACAGCATTTCTTAGTGTACTGTTAACAGAACAAAGTGTAGAATAAAGCAGTCAAATAGGGATTGTAATAAAAGTTTAAAAAAAAAGACTTGTGATCTGCTTAAAAACTGGCATGATCAGCTATTAGACAGCTCTCTGGTGGGAGGTCATTATCTGGAGGTACACAGGCCTGGGTGAATTCCACCTCACTATACAATTGGTTAAAAGTGCTAATGCTATATGCACAGTTGCCCAAGAGTCCCTCTGTAGTCAGTGAAAAGACAAAGATGACATTGAAGGGAAAATTATCCCACAAGAATCTGATTCAGCTTTTAGAAGTGCCTCTGTCTCTCCACTTGTGGTGACCAACACACCTCCACAATGAAACAAGGCCCAGAGTAGATGGGCAAGAAAGAATTGCTCAGGGAAGAAGGTAAGGAATGACCACCAGCCTCTGTAGAGAAAGCTGAGCTTAACACATGGGGG
This sequence comes from Chlamydotis macqueenii, assembly GCF_036417535.1. NCBI lineage: Eukaryota > Metazoa > Chordata > Aves > Otidiformes > Otididae > Chlamydotis > Chlamydotis macqueenii. Next base: position 162,426,619 of record NC_141556.1, read on the forward strand.
ACTGGAGGATAACCTTTGTTGCAGATATATGACTGTACCAGCGGATCTGCAGGTTGTATAGACAGTCTTCCCTGAGAAAACTGGCAGAGAGTAATGTCTTCCTGAGCTAGCCAGACCAGCGTGGGATGAGGGGGAAATGCATACATGGATCAACCCAACATAAAGTATAAAAAGTGGACAACTAATGAAAGGAACTTTGAAGAGGGAAACAGACTGGATTGGCTTTTACCCACATACTCCTTCCCTGCAACTGGGGACACCTGGTGCCATCAGTGAGCATATAGGGACCAGAAATGGAGATAATGTTGGTACTGTATTTCAGCTGTATATCGCAATCACTGCATTGCGCTTGTGTTGTGATTTCTGTACATTGCTCTATCACTTTGCTAAATCAAAATCCCATGTAATGGCAAATATCTTCAAGTAAGTACATTTGATATTAAACACTCCCCATGAGGAATATCTAAAAAAACCTGCTCAGACAGTATTGGACTCTGACACCACTGAACATAGAAGGTAGGAAGACATCCTTGTTTAGGAAACAGGCAGGACTTTCAAATAAGATTTGATGAATGAGAGCCAAATGAGACAGTCAGGATTCAAGTCACTGGATTTCAAGTAGCATGGTGCCTAATAGAATGTCAAGGCCTACACATAGTTGGGTTTGATCAATACAGTACAGTACAGCAATTTAGGAAAGAATATGGCATAATCTCATTTTGAGCAGCATTTTTTTCCAAATAGGTGTCTCCCTATACACTGGATACACTGGCATTTTTTGTGGAGCTTATGACATTATGTGGATTATTAGCTTTTAGTAAAGCATAAGGAAAACAAAAATGGAAAAAAAATAGTAAGTGAGGAAAAAAAGTCTCTTTTTCTCATCTGGAGCTTACCCCTACCAAGTAATAGACATTTTCCTGATACTTCTGTGAGCAAAAGGTGGCAAATATACACACTCCAGAATATGGAACTATATTAATCACATTAAAGAAAATGTAAGTGTTCCACATGCTAGGATAAAAAAGACAGACATTACTATCAGCACAGGAGCTGCACTTCAACAATCACTTTTGGCTGCCAAAATAACTTATTCTAATAGAAAGATTCAAGGGAGGAGAGAAAGTGCAACCATATATTAAGCAGGGAAAAAAAATCATCACAGTATCATGTAATTTATAGACCAATGAATTGATTGCCTCAGGTTTCTGAATTTTTAATTTCATCTACTGTCAGTACAACCACCGTAGTTCAAGCCAACACCATATGTTACCTGACATATATGTCACTCCACTACTATGCCCTTTCATGTAACAAAGATCTAGCAGAACTATTCACTCACTTGGCTGAATTAGTTATAAAGTTTAAAGGGATTTGGCTCCCTGCGTTCATGTCTTTCTAAAGATTGCACTAGGTCTATGAGCAGGCTGTGACTATTAGGTAGGAAAACAGATATATAAACAATACACTCTTGTTTAAATAAACCATTTGGAAAAAAGGTTGAGAGAAGAAGAAATAGACTTAAAATCTTTTCTAGGTAGATTTATGTTTTCAATTAAAAATATTTTTTAAAGCCATTTGAAATCAGAAGCAAATAATATAGCTAAAATACTAATGAGAATAAACACGCAATAATACATTTTTCTTCTATGATATGATGAACTCGAGAATTTATATTGGATTTACCAATATGGTTACCAAACAAGTAAAAAAAATAAAAGATAACTTTATATTTTAAATTTTTATTTTAAAATGCATGCTAAATTATAAACTTTAACAGTAATGGAAGCAAAACTGGTCTGTATAAGAACTTAAAAGCCAAAGACAGACATGAAAATGAGAACAGCTGTAATTTGTAATGGAAAATGGTATTAAAAGACTTGACATCAATAAAGAAAATTTTAAAATTCTCTTCTCCAAAAGCTATAGAAAGATATATTTACCTGTGTCATTATCTCAAGTCTACAATTATAGATAATTTAAAAATTGATATATTTTTACTATATTCCCTTCAGGTTTGTTAATGTTCAGCCACAGAAACTGTCTGTTTGTTGATATGTATATCTATATAGACTTATACAGATATGCTGCCTTATACATCTTATAGCAAGGAATTTTCAGACTGAGCATTACTGTCATAATGTGTTTCAGCAAACCATTTAGAGCACCTTAAATAATTCAATGCAAACTGGGTCTTTGTTCTCTTATATACACCATAAAGAAAAAACTGAGTTCAAGACTGAACTTTGCTTAAAGATGTTATAACAGTAAATGGGGAAAATACTGTAATGTTTATTCCCAAACTAGAAATGGGATATCATTACAGTCAGTGCTGAGCTATGGAACAATTACTTAAGAGAATTAACAGAGCAAATGGCAGGTACTACCTTTTTAAAAAATAAAACTGGCTACCACTATTACATTAGGTGTGGATCTCATTCAGAAAGTGTTTGATAGGTGTGTTGAAAACAGGTGTTCAGATAGGGCCCATAGGGGATTTAGTGAGAAGAAAACTTAATTTTAATGATCGTTATTCAGACTTGACATGAGATATTCACATAGCTGCTCAACTTGAAATTGCCTAAGACAATTTTGCCTATGCACAGAAGCAGAACTTCTGCTTCCCAGTTAAGTTTTCTGATGACTTTTAGTGCCAAGGTAGTTATTTTGATGATCACTGTTTCTTACATGTACACATAAATCCTTCTGTGGATCAGAGCCAAATTTATTAACCGACTTGTGATGCAGAAAATCTCTGTCAGAGGCAGGGACTGACTGGATACCTGGAAGTAAAGGCACTGCATGATTAAAGATCTGATCTAGAACTAAGGGAAAGGCTGGTTTAATTCCCTGCTCTGTCACAAACTTTCTGTGACCTTCACCAAGTCCTGCTGCATACATCTACTTATATGTGTAGCTATCTTCAGCTTTCTTTTAAATGAATCAGCATGAATCTTTGAAGCAGTGCAGTCACAAACGCACAGACAGATCTGTGAAGCACATAGCTCCCTGGAAGCTAACTCACTCAATTTCTTTTCCAGTATTTCCTTATCAGCCAGATTGCAGGACAGAAAATATCTGAAATAATTAAGTTTTAGTAGCTATGAGATCTTTCTCAATGAAAAAAAAAAAGCAATTTAATTAGCTGCTTTTCTGCTCAACACAGACCAAATGTTTATTTGAAGAGACTTCCATTGTTCTGATTCAGACACAATCCAGATGGTATTTCTGGTGAAATTTTACTCCTTACAGAGCTGCTACTTCAGTATTGTAAGTACATCTAGCAAACGGGATTTTGGAAGACAGCTTCACTAAGTTCTGTGCATCAGAACAGTAAGTTGTTCATTCCCATAGTAGACAGCCATGGTTCCCTTGGTCTTTGGCATTATTGACTAGGATTGAGTTGTGAAGCTGAAATTTGCTGTTCAAATATCTTTAATAAAAACAATGCAGTATGATGACTAGAATTTTGTTTTGTTACTTCTTCAGTTTAAAGGAATAAAAGTATTATATTGAAATCCAAAGAATGAAAAACTAAACATTTCAAAAAAGGCTGAACATGTTTAATGTGATATTACATATTTCCAGAAGTCAGATTCTACAGCATAGGTGTCCTGACCAATGATCTTGAAACCAAAAAAAAATACGGTTATCATTGCATTTCTATTGCTATTGTAGCACTCTGGAAGAGTTGGACAACAAAGCAATTGCATAAATAAAACTGTTATACTTTTCAGCTGTGTTTTCAGAAAAAAAAAAATCATGATAGTGAAACTGGGAGACTTAAGAAAGGCCATTCATGTTACCCAGGAGAATACAAATCAATAAAAGTTCATGGCTCAGAGGTTCTCATTGATTGGAACATACTGGTAGTGCAGTAATTTCAAAACCAATGCAGGGTTTGCCAACCACACCACATTTTGTGATTGTACACAATAAAACATTATGACCTAGAAACAGCTCTGTACAGGACAGGCTTTTGAATGGCTTAATGTGTTTGACTCCAAAATGGACCAGCTAAATACTGATGATTCAAAATGTATTTCAGATAATTAAAAAACTCATATAACATAAAATGTTTAACATTAAAAATCCATAAAATATTGCAGACTGAAGAGCACAGACATTATCAAGGCAAAAGAGAAAATCAGTATTTGAAGAAAATTGTATTTTGTAAAAAGACTCTTAAATGCCATGTAAGGCACTTTAAAAACCTACCAAGCTAAACTCTTGTTCAATCATGAGCTGTTGAAGACATTATTGGTTGTCACAGTCAATTCATGAATGTTGCTATGCCAGTAATTAACTTCAAATTGGCAAGGGTGAAAAAAAAACCAACCACTTCTATTGTTTAGAGACATATCTCAGTAAAATTCTCAAGGAAAAATAGCCTACTCTATCAGTTGTTCCTGTGAAAGAAAGGAGATTGTGTCTGAGCTGTATTGTAGCTTATTCTGACTCAGGGGACAGACTGTGAATGCAACATCCACAGTTACAAACCATAAAACAAAGTTCTACATGGTACATTCACTTCTGCTGAGCCAAGTCACAATATGCAATTGAAGTATAAACAAATAATATGTCATTTTCTCCATTTAAATTTACTACAAGTTTAATAATTTTGAGTCATGATAAAATGTTCTGCTTGGTAAAGAAAAATGTTAAAATGTAGAAACATTAAAATGATTGTAAAAAAAAAAAGTTAAATATATTCAGTATCATCCAAACTTATTTCAGATTCAGACTAAATGAGAAGATCATTAATTTTCAAGCATATGCTTGGTCTTCTATCTTAGCTATAACTAATGAGTTCAGTGCAAGTCCCCAGCACTACAGCAAGCTGAAACACCAAGACTGACCTAGTAAATCCAATCATGAGATACTCATTTTCTTTTTTTCATGTACTCTTTCACCATTGAAGATAAACTAAAACCTATTGAAGTAAGGAGTCTATTTTAATTGGTTAAAACCTGTTTTAATAATGTTACATGCGAAGTAGCATATAAAATAAAGAATAGAATAAAACTGATGATAAAGTACAAACATAATTAGAAAGGATACAAATGAAATAGAATGTTTCACTTGGGCCCAGAAAAGTCACCCTTAAGTTAGTCAGTCAACGATTTGCAAATTACCCATCTGCCTTTTTCTTTTCACTTTTATGCCAGACAGTCCCTTTTATACTCAGGGAGGTTGCACATGATGCTCAGGACAAGGAAGGCATGCACAGGATATCTGAAGGTCAAAGAAAGTATATCCCCCTTGATGAACACGGCTAGTGAACTGGTAACAATAAATGAGGAGAAGGCTGAGGTACTTGGCAACTTTCATGCCTCAGTCTTCACTGGCTGTCTCTCTTCCTACACCTCTCAAGTGGATGGACTGCAAGATGAGGACTAGGGGAGCAAAGTCCCTCCCACTGCAAGAGATCAGGTTTGTGACCACCTGAGGAACTCGAATGTACATAAGTCTATGAGACCTGATGAGATGGACCTCAGAGTCTTGAAGGAATTGTCTGATGTAATTGCCAAGACTCTCTCCATGATATTTGAAAAGTCATGGCAGTCAAGTGAAGTCCCTGGTGACTGGAAAAAGGGAAAGATTGCACCCATTTTTATAAAGAGTAAAAAGGAGGATCCTGGGAACTATCGACCTGTCAGCCTCACCTCTCTGTGTGGGAAGATCATGGAACAGATCCTCCTAGAAGCTACGCTAAAGCACATAGAGGACAGGGAGGAGATTCGAGAAAGCTGGCATGGCTTCACCAAGGGCAAGTCCTTCCTGACCAACCTAGTAGCCTTCTATGATGGAGTGACTACGTCAGTGGATAAGGGCAGAGCTATGACCATCATCTCTCTGGACTTCTGTAAGGCCTTTGGCAGGGTGCCCGACAACAGCTTTCTCTATAAATTGGAGAGATATGGATTTGATGGGTGGACTGTTCGGTGGATGAGGAATTGGTTTGATGGTCACATCCAGAGGACAGTGATCAATGGCTCAATGTCCAGATGGAGGCTGGTAACAAGTGCTGTCTTCAAGGGTCCGTACTGGGACCAGTACTGTTTAATATCAATGATGTAGACAGTGGGATTGAGTGCACCCTCAGCAAGTTTGCAGACAACACCAAGTTGAGTGGTGTGGTTGACACACCTGAGGGACGAGAGGCCATCCAGAGGGACCTGGACAAGCTCGAGAACTGGGCTGATGCAAACCCCATGACATTCAATAAGACCAAGTGCAAGGTCCTGCACATGGGTTGGGGCAACCCCCAGTATCAATACAGGCTGGGGGATGAAGGGATTGAGTGCAGCTCTGAGGAGAAGGACTTGGAGGTACTGGTGGATGAAAAGCTGGACATGAGCTGTCAATGTGCGCTCCCAGCCCAGAAGGCAAATCGTCCCTTGGGCTGCATCAAAAGAAGCATAGTCAGCAGGTTGAGGGAGGTGATTCTGCTGCTCTACTCTGCTCTGGTGAGACCCCATCTGGAGTACTGCATCCAACTCTGGAACCCTCAGCACAAGAGAGACATGGACCAGTTGGAACGAGTCCAGAGGAGGGCCACAAAGATGATCAGAGGGCTGGAGCACCTCTCCTATGAAGAAAGGCTGAGACAGTTAGGGTTGTGCAGCCTGGAGAAGAGAAGGCTCTGGGGAGACCTTATTGCAGTCTTCCAGTACTTAAAGGGGGCTTATAGGAAAAATGGAGAGAAACTTTTTAGCAGAGCCTGTAGCTGTACGACAAGCGCAAATGTTTCTAAACTAAAAGAGGGTGGACTTAGACTACATATAAGGAAAACAATTTTTACGATAAGGGTGGTGAAACACTGGCACAGGTTGCCCAGAGAGGGGGTGGATGCCCCATCCCTAGAGACATTCAAGGCCAGGCTGGATGGGGCTCTGAGCAACCTGATCTAGTTGAAGATGTCCCTGCTTCTTGCAGGGGGGTTGGGAGTAGATGACCTTTAAAGGTCTCTTCCAACCCAAACCATTCTATGATTCTATAAGTTGTACAGAGCAGTTAAAGAGGTAAAGAAGCAACTCTAGATCTGAGATGGGTTACCTGTCTGATAAAGTGCTGTATTGTGGTCAGGCATTCAGGACTACTCATTTCCTGGGTCAAAAAAAAAAAAGCTGAGCAACTGAAGAGCAACAACCTGACAATGGTTATTTTTCTTCTTTTATATGTGTTTTGGTTTCAAACACAAAAGCAAGTTTTGCATGGATGGAATATAGCCATGATGCATCACAACATGTTATTCAGAGTGGCCTTAATCCTGTCTAATTTTAACAGTCAAAAACTGCATATTCCTTCATTTTCCTCCACCACTTGTCCCATGTCCGCAACCTATATCAACAGGAACTGCTCTCTTCTGCAGCTTGTGGAGAATGGTTCCTTGCTCACTATTTCTGCCCAGTCTAGATAAAAGATTTTGTAAGCTCCTTCTTCAGTGTCTGGAAAAAGACTTGACAGTGACTGTTTCTCGTTTCTTATAACTCAAAAAAAAAAAAAAAAAAAAAAAAAAAGTATGTCTACCAGACTGCTCCAGATAGTTCATACTCCACCTCTGTCCCTAAAGTCACATAGCAGGTGGAACAAATCGCTGATGTCCAAGCATGAATTTATTGCTCAGTGAACCTGCTGCCTTCGCATCCCTTGTTAGAAACACTGGGTGCCAAGAAAGGCAGATATTCCAGTATCTGAAAAATCTAGAAATGTCTAGCCTAATTAGATTATTCTATTCTTTATGACTTTCAGATAAATATTTCAGGCTAGGAAAACCCACATTTTGTCTGTTTGTGTATTTTTGCTTTTCACTTTTCTTGCTTTATGTTTGCAATACTTAAATTATATTTACATGTTATCTAAGGCTCATTAAATCTTATCCTTTAGTGGTGTGCCAGAAAATTATTTTACTTCAGGCTACATGAACAAATATTCTGCCAGTCTTTTCTGATTAGCTCAGCTGACTGCTTTCTATAGTATTTTTCTCTCAAACACCTGACATGCCTTCTCCACCATACATGGGGTTGTGTCCTTGCACCATACACAGACTTCAGTCTTCCCATCTTTCGTCTTCTCATTGTCATCTCCTCCTCCTAGCAGCTCCCTCCTTAGCACCTTACATACTCCAGAAGTGTAAGGCTGTGCGATACAGCCTAATCCAGAAGTATAACTGACTTTTTCTTAGTCATACTGCAGAGCACTCAAGGACCATCAGAGTTTGAGAAGCTCCCATGGCTGCTATGAGTAGTGTAGTTTTGGGCAGACATCTCAGTGAACTTTAAACAGGGTAGAAAGTAGTCCAGAAGGGACAAACAATGTCTTAAAGAAATAAAGGCAAAAATAAAAGGAAATTCTTCTGTTAAGAGTCCAGAAAATAGGATATACAATAATACACCAGATTTCTTCTTTAAGGCAGGAATGAGGATTAGAAAAAAGAAGGTAGTCACAAGGTGCTTACCTCATACTCAGGCATTAGAGATATTTTAGGCTGAAATACAGCACAATTGGTTATTTACAGTATAGGTCTCCTGCGGGCTGATGAGGTGGTAGCATTATAGGGAAACTTTTTAGCATTTTTTTATACCTTGTCAGCTCTTCCTGATAGACTGCAAATTTTGCCTCTTCAATGAAATTGTCTCATTGTCCAGTTCAGTCTCATACTACTAGTTACTAGTTACTACTAGTTACTAGTTACTGTTTATCAACTATCAATTACCAATTATCTATTATAAATTACCTGTTATCAGTTACTATTTATTACCAATTACCCATTATCTATTATTATAATCATAATCATTGTTGAAATCCCCAGGTAGATACAGACTGGCACTACAGAATTTTTTTTTTTTTTTTGCAGGATTCTGCACATTGCAGTTAGGTTGACTCTATGGTGTGAGCGGTATAATTTCGACATAAACTTCAGAGACAAGGTCTTTATAAATGTTACAGATGCTGAGACTGAGTTCATAAAAAGCCTGTATATACTGGATGATCTTTAAGCTAAGCCAATACTTTTTTAATGCAGGTTCTTCCGTGAGGATTGACAAACCCAAGTAAAAGTGGGTTCTAGAAAACATCACTAGAGCCACTTAGACACATCTTCACAGCTCTACTAGGTGGTAGTGTCCCTAAAAGCAAAGAGTGGCTGAGAAAACTTGTCTTCATTATATTTCAGTATACTCCATCAAGGTAGAAAGGTCTTAGTACAACCTCCATCTTGTAATGCATTATATGTTTAATTACAACTAAAGTAAAGCAGAGGTTAGGTTAGAAAAAGTATCTTCACATGCAAAAGCAACCCCACCGCCCTGCGAATCACTTTTTTTGTTGTTGTTTTTAAGCCAAAAGAACACCACATCCTACTGCAAGGAAAACTCAATTTCCAGACTCAATAGGCTATAAAGTAAATACAGATTCCCTCTGTTCCAAAAGTAATCACAAATTGTTGAGATTTCCTTGCCTCAAATAATTATTACTTCCAATTACAGCATGGTTGCATTTGCATATATCCCAGCCTTACCATGCAAGCTAAGAACAGCTAAGGTATGTCACAAAAAGATATGCCTAAGAACAGGCACCCACGAGGATCATTATAAAAATATGTTTCTGTGTTACCTGTCAGTTCAAAACACTTCTACATATGGTCATCGCTTAATGCTTCCTGTTGCTCTTCTCTTGCTTATGTTCTACTTTCAAGGCTCCTCTGCAATTACTAGTATGTTGCAGGCAGTGAACAGGGTGTAAATCACCCCAAACTGGTGGTTTTATGATCCCTCCTGCTGTTGTTCCTTCTCTTCCAGCTGCTTCTCCTTCTGTTATTTTGCCATTTTACAGAATAAGGGTGATAATCTGAATTTTGCAGGCTCATCAGTTGACAAATATTTTTTAAAAAGAGTGCCAGCCTTTAAGAATTCCAGTTTCCATAACACTTGTTTGGTAATTTCCATAATAATTTCCAATCTGGTAGTCAGTTTAGTACTGACACTATATGGGGGCTAATTTGGCATTGTTTTTGCCACTGTGAAGTCATACAAGTTACCAACAAGCGCATGGCGACATTATCTGTAGTTGAATTTTACACAGGCAACATGGCAGAATGGACTTTTATGAATGGTACAGAAGTTTAAAGACTTTATCTAAAAATCTTGAATTTCTTTTTTTTGTCCAATTATGATAGTGTCATCCAGTATAATTCAAAAAGTCCATGTCATCCTCTTTACTATGCAAAAGCCACAGTAATTGAATACTCCTCTAGCCTCAGATTAAAGTTTGGGAGAATCATTTGGAAATGACAAGTTGTCCCAATGTGCCATCTTTACCTCATAAAGTAACAGCTTCAATAGAACAGCCATCAAGTATTCTTGCTATTATTTCAACTAATAGAGCTATTTAAGGCAGTAGATAATTGGACACATTGTGGATTCATCTGGTTTTCATTTCCAGTACTTGAAAGATTAACAAAATGAGTCCAAATGGCAATAAAATCTTTAAGAGCTGAAACATCTATTTGGAATATTGCCAAAACTAAAGGTAGTATCTATATCTTAAAATGCCTCACTGCAAAGCAACTCTTCAGTATATCTTTACCCAAATTACATTTATCACATGCTTTCCCTTTAGGTACTCAGAAATAATCATGCGTGCTTAAAAGCGACCATGCTCTATCGGTTATACAGGCATTTGGGTTTTGTCTCATCTTTTATGCTACATTCAATAGTACAGCAGAAATCTGAATGGCCACCTGGTTTACTGTCAAAATCATAAAGAATAATACCAGGTCTGTCTTGATAAATGTAATTTGAAAGAATTTTTCTCAACTTAAATTGAAATAGATGATTTTTTAATGACAAAACACAAAATTACATTTAAACAGAATGAAGGAAAAAGTAATAGGATAGAGCTATCATAACTTTCAGTATATTTCCCACTTAATGCAGGAACGCTCTTTTTATACAGTTTCTTCTACTATTTTGACTCTAGTCAACAGCATCTTGAAGAAATTCCTCCATTTTGTTATAAATTATAACAGGCTATCTCTCTCAATAGGAATATATTTCATTTCTTATTTTCATCGTCTTTATATTCCTTGCAAAACATTACAAAAAATCTCTTATCTTTCAACACAAAAGTTTGTTATCACATCCAATTAGTGAAAACTAAATTGAATTCTCTTCACACTGGTCATATCTTTTTGATGTCTGGATATCGAAAAATGAACACAATATCACTAGATTATATAAAGCAGGATACAACTTCCCTGATTCCTGTTCATACTCTCTTCATATGCATTTTAGAAAACCACAATAGTTTTTTTCCTTCTACCATGTCAAACTGCAAGGTAATACATAATGAGCTAGGTAGGAAATGTAACAGAAAAGAGGATATTTATATCCTACAGGGTCAAATCATATTTTGAACTGTTTCCTAGGAAGGACTCTGAGTTTGCAATCTCCTCTTTAGCAGACTTATAATTTCCCCCAGTTCTATTAATTTCAAATGCCTGCAGAGACCTTTTTCAGTCTTTAGAGAGCAATTGAAACTTTCCGTCTTTCTTCAGAACTCTTTGATGATGGATTGACTACAATAAGGTGCAGAACTGTAAAGGCTGCTTCTGTCCTTCTCTGGCTTATTCATTACATGAGATATCACATGAGCAGCCTTTGGAACTCCTTCTGAATTTCTGACCACATGGGAAAGAAATATGGTCATAGAGCACAACAGTCGCTTCCTGTCGAGATGATCCATTTTCACCTCACTTCCCTCAGGTTTTCTTTACATTCTTATTGCAGTTGAATGATCTCCCTGAACTTTGTTTTTCTCAGCTATATTCCTAAACCTTAGGGTTCCACATTCTGTTACTAACCTGTGCTTTGCAAACCATTTCATTACTCTGCTTATTAAAAAAATAAACTTTTTTTTAAGAGTGTTCAGTGATATGTCTGTCATCACAATTTTTATATGCATGAAAATACTTTCTCCCTAAAAACCCTTTTTTTATCATCCATGCAAAAAACAGTGAAAACGGAATGCAGAATTGCATCTTTCTGGTTATTATCTTTTCTTATATCAGATTCTACTTAGAACCTTAAAAGGGCCTTCATTATAGCGTATGACTTTTGAAACAGAAATTTGTGGAGCAATCATTATGCTTTTGTTTTTCTGCAGACACTAGAACACAGCTGTAAGTCCTGCACAATACCATACATAAAAAATAAATGTAAGATTTATATTCTACAGACATACCATTAAGTACAGTAGTGTTTATCATACTCTGGTCTGCAAATAACAATGTTTGAACAGCCATTTGAGAATCAGGATGCTATAGATAATGAAGTGATAGTAAGGCCATTATATGCTTTGTTCCATTTTGCTCCATTTAATTTGTAAGAATTAATGTGAAATTCGGTTTTCAAATTCTAAATAAGAAGTCAAATAAAAGGTTGGTATTTTGAAATGAAAAATATCTTGTAAAGAATATTTGATTTAGTAATTATCTATTGCATAGTATTTTCCATAAGCCATAACATGCATATTTAAAGAGATAAAATATACATGAATTAATTATAACTCCTTACAATGCAAACTCATTATAAATTATGTCTTCATAATTTTATATTTAGAAATGAAAGCTTTTCTGTGAATATATACAGGGGTACAGTAAATTGCTCTGTCTATACAGGCTACATAGTCACGTTGGTCTTGGCATATCTTCCCACACCCAAAATCAAATTGTCAGCACTAACTGCTCCACTACTTCTAGGGATAAGACTCGGCTCCAAACACAACTCATTTGTCACAAGGCTGGAACTCAGCCTGAGATCAGGATATCTAAACTTAGTTGTCTATATGTAGGCTATGTTATAGACAATGGGAACTTTATTCACTTGTGTAAACACAAGCATTGAGCGTTATCTGAGACCTAATGTATCCAGCAAATCTACACGGGGCTGGCAAATGTGAGCCAGAACCTAACCTGCACCCATAAGGGTACACTCATATGAACTGCAGCTACAGGGAGACACTACAGTACCTCAAATTGTGCTAAACACCATTCTTTGGTGTTTAGCTCTCAACTGAGCTTCAGGTGTCTAACCACTTGGACCTTTCTCCAGGTACCACTGACCCGGCTGATGATTCATTGGCTACAACAGAAGTTTGAGTACTGAACTTACCTGTAGACATGTATACAGACACCTAAATTAAGTACCATATCAAATAGCATCCCACTCACAAGTTTCCTTTTTTAGGGCCATGGGGAAGATGATAGCAAGCATACCACCCTGTACTAAAAATGAAGAGCAGATGGTAGAAAACCTCAAGCCAAATAATCTAATATACAGTTATTCTCTATAAATATATATGTGTATACATATATTTAGTCAGTTCAACAAAAGATTCTATAGATTATTATGCTCATGAGAAAATCTCTAATTTTCCAATTGATTAATTAAATTGTCCATAAGTATAAGCATTTCACAGCTTTGAGTAGTAACACCATATGTGCAGTTCACGCTGTTTATCTTGATGTGCCACAATTAAACATCTTCCATTTCACCTCCTGTTTGTATATCCTCCTCCATAAAGTACCATAGTTATCTGGTGGCCATCTCTATTAAGTTTTTTATAAAATATACAGGTCCTGTTCATTAGCTCAGGGTTAACTCAGGTTAGCTGAAGGTTGTAGAACACTGGCACAGGTTGCCCAGAGAGGTGGTGGAAGCCCTGTCCCTGGAAACATTCAAGGCCAGGTTGGATGGGGCTCTGAGCAATCTGATCTAGTTGGAGATGTCCCTGCTCCTTGCAGGGGGGAAGGTTGGACTAGATGACCTTTAAAGGTCCCTTCCAACCCTAACCATTCTATGATTCTATGATTCTAAATGCTTAGCTGTCTTACGCTCATCATTGTTGCTGTTCTGTTGGTCTAGTGCCATTTGGCTCCTGGACCTACAGAAATGAAGCCTTGAATTGTTCCACAAATCCTAGGCTCCCTCACGCACAATCAGAAGAAAGATCCCACCTCAGGTTCTCTGAATTACTTTTTTAAAGGTTCTCAGAGTCACTTCACTTTCTCGCCAAAAAAAAAAAAAAAAAAAGGTGAGCATAGGCTTCTAATTTAGGCAACGTTAACCACATTGCTTAAGAATGAAATCTGCTTTTTAGATGCAGGATCCAGAAGTGTTTGGGCAGCATTAACGAAGTAAATTCCATGACACATTAAGCAGAGTATAACATATATGTTGAATTTCTATATTCATTCCGAAGTCCTCTCTGCTAAATAAAACAGATTTTTCTTTACCTATCGTGCTTACTGTCACAGAACCCTATTTTCAGCTATTGTAAGGTATGGTTAGATGTGGTTTGCATTAAATTTATGACAAGATTCATTAAATTCTACACTCTAATCTGTGATTTTTAAAAATGCATCTTTTCCAACCCTGCGCTAAAAATCCATTTCTATTATCAGAAGTGTAGCAACAACCCTGTCAAGAGAGTATCTTAATTCATCTCTTTCTTTGAGAAGCCCTATCCATATGTTGTTTCAGACTATCTTAATGGATAATTTTGTATGCTTAACCATATTAAAAAAAAAACCAAACTGGTGTTCATCATACACTGAAAAATTGAAATATTTTACAGTTCTTTTGCTGGGATATGATGAATTCCTTCTTGCTAATTTTTCTTAGAAAAGTAGCTACGATGCAAAAAAAAAATGTGTATATATTCTACTTAAAAGAAGCCTGATGTCTGCACCTACTTTAAATATCTTCAGTTGATAATAAAAATGGATTTTTAGAGCAACTGTGAGTTGTTGCATTTGTCTCTAAATGTTTAAATTAATTCCCATTAGACCAAAAACTGAAATGAAAAAATGCTCATGATAATTGACAGAAGAAAGATTTTATTCTGAGAACCAGAAAGAAGATCACAATATGGAAGGAATTTTTAATTAAAAAATACAATAATCTTAAATGGCATCCCACAGAAAAATGTTTGTAGAATGGTTCTTCAGTTTTTATTATAGATGCACAGACAAACTGATAAATAGATAGACAATTATTTTGTAAATATTCACCATAAAATAAATTATTTTGATATTTTGGAGAAAAAAAAAATTGTACTCCTGAGTATTTCTGGCTACTTTACAAGACAGTTAATTCTTAAAAATAATATGATATTAAAATATGATGTTTTAATAAAGGCAGGTCATTGAAGATTTAACACAGAGTACTTTATTTTCTCTATGTAATAATAATTAGGAGAACGTTTTTACCAGCTGGGTAGTGAACACTCTTGGAAAAAAATGTATATCATTATCTCCCATATTACAGTGGTAGTGTGGTTAAGGCCAAGACAGCTGGATGTGTATCAGACATGTTTGTTCTCTAGGGGAGATTAAAACTTCTATTCGAGCAACTGTATCAGATCTGTACTCTCAAAAAATGTCTACTTTTTCTGGTATATCATGTGATTTCATAGAACACATTACTTCTGTGCACAAACTTTGTCTTATCAGTCTTTTTAACAATGTTTTCACCTGTTCATCTGAGATATTATTTATTTGTAAAATGCAGTACTCAGCATACAGAATATCCAATTTTAAGTCTTCTGATTCACATTAAATAGAAGAGCTGGCCAAACTAGAGTCTCCTAGGAAAGCCATTTTAAATTGCTATTAGTATAGCATATTCTTGTTTACATGTAACTCTGACAAGTTTTGGCTTGTCCTAAATTAACATATTTACTCTATTATGATCTGTGTACTGCAATTACTAAGATGAATTCTCTGAGTCTTCCTATTCCATAAGCCAACAGACACACTCCTCTTGGATTTACTTAACAAAAAGATATACTTTTTAGCAAACTTTGTCCTACATTGAAAGTGCCTTGCAATATACTTTTCCATTTATCTATAAATCCTTACCATAGAAAAAAAAGAAATAGAACGGTGTGGTTCTTAAGGCATAAACTTAGGAAAAGCTATACTTGAAATTGCTCTAATCTCTGCCAGAACAAAGAGATGTCTTCTCTTCCATTAAAATTGTGTAAGAAAAATAACTCCTGATAGATTTCAATAACCACCTGATAGGCTACACATGAAATTGTAATTCCATCATTACATATCATAATACAGTACTGTATTACTCAGTTTGGCCTTCGCAGTTTCAAAATAAATGCTTTCAGAGTGCTATATAGTATATAATGAGGTTCCTAAAAGAGAAAAACTATCTTAAAACATTTTTTCCATAATAATGTTAGTATTTGTAAATTAACAAAAGGGAAAGGGAAAGCAAAAAGACTTAGTTACCAGTGCAAGGCAACATTTAAAGATTAAATTTTAAATATCTTTAGTATATGTAAGTAAAACACCTCCTGAACAAGTAGCAGTGTTTGTACACTTAGTTTCTCATTTGAAATCTTTGTCTCTAAAGTTCTAAAATTAAACAAAAAAAAAACCCAAATTTTACTTCCTTGTGACAAAATTCTGTAGTGAGCCTGTTTCTCATTTACACTGAAGGCCATTTACACATTACTGGCAGGGTTAAGGGGACTTCCAGCAAGTGTAAAGGTAATTTATGTTCAGCCAAAACTGAAGAGTTGATCTCTCCCTGTCCTGCAGTTAATTTTAATGCATAATTTACATGTAGCTGAAACATTAATGTCACCCGAAATAATTAATTTTCAAAATACTATATAAACTCAGTATCAAACTTCATCCTTAACCAAGTTGCTAGATGGCCTTTAATTTATATGATGTATGGTAACCTTTTCCACTGGTAAATGTGCAGCTTGATCTGCCAATTAAATTAAAAAGCTGTTCATGCCAGGGATGATGTTCAAAGGATGAGTGCATTCCTGATAAGAATACCTGTAAAGCTTCCGTTCTTTTCAAAATGTAACAAGATAATATTTCATCAGTACCCAGCATTAACACAGATTTTATTTCACTTGATCCTGTCCTTTAGCAAATATCACAGAAGAAAAAAAAAAAACCAAACCAGCTTGATAATAGAAATATATTAACCACAGTATTATCTAAACCCATTCACTTCATTTGAGAAATTTCTTTGGATTATGCTACCTCATCATATTTTATTAAATCAGTTGAGCTCAACATCTGAAGACTGAGAGAAAAAATTAACTTATTTCTGAAAGATGAATCTGAGAGTTAAGAATAATCGTATGAGCTACACAGCTGATACATAAAAAAATAAACATAAATAAATAAATGTGAATTATGAAGTAATTTTCTTTTTTTGTTACTGACAGGCTTCAACCTTTTTCTCCTTTCTAAATCACAGCACCAATCAACTTATAGGCATGTCCAGGCCATTCCCTAGAGACCTGATCATTGAATGAAGACAGTAAAAGCTAGAACAGGAAGTTTTCTAGAAATAAAATTAGAAGACACGCAAATGCAAGAGTAGTTTTCAGACATGTCTAAGTGACACACAACCCTAAGCCCTAGTTTGGAAAATTACCAGGAAGGCTTAAAAGAAGCTGCCTGAATATCTTTGAAAATTTATACTTTAGTAGACCCAACCACTTTTCAATGGAAAATGTGCTAGTTTAATCCACTTAGATACTTTCACATTTTAGTACAGGTTTCTATTGGCTCAATTTTCGAAACTGTGGGAAAAAAGCATGAAAGAGCTGAAACATGTGCAGTGAGATTGATCCAGATCTTTGTCACCACTTCTGTCCCAAAGGTTTTTTTTTTAGTAGTAACTTGAAGCAGGAGGGAATATCTATAATATAGCACACATATCGCAGAGTAAAATACGAACATGCAAAATTTTTCTTTTCACTAAATCATTGTGACACCATCTGCTCAGCATTATTTTCGTACCTTTTCACCTATTTCCATATATCAAAGCAAAACTAGTCAGAAAACAGAAAAAATATTCACTTTATAGTAACAGATGAAAAAACAGTTTTTCTCCGGTCGTTGCTATAATAAAACTAACTCATCACAAAGCCTTGTTGAAACAATGTACCTAAACACAGAATCTATTATCTACATTTCCAAGACAGTCCACTCACTGCTAATGACAAACACTCAAATAGCCATACTAGCCACTTTTCAGATCTATTCATTTTTTTTCAGAAGCCATACACAGTCTTGTCAGCGATATTGAAAAATGCTGGAAACAGAGCTAAAGAAAATACTCAAAATGCACACAAGCCAACATAAATATGGATTTTAAAGTATGAGCAATGAAGACACTGACAACATTAAATGCTTTGCCTTACAACCAGAGAGAGAGTGGATGGCAGCAGAACCGCTGTGGTTTTAAATGGTGAATGAGATGCATGTTCCCTCAATCCTAATTCATATTTATTTTGTTTCACTCTGATACTGCATATCAATCTAACAGTCAAGCTTTCTTAAAGCCAGCACATGTAGTACATGAAGATGTCCCTGCACCTACTGTACTGTGTCCAGGGCCCTGTCTACCGAGATCACTCACGCAATTGAGCACATTGCTGTGCCTATCTGGGTGATATCCCTGTATTTTATTTTTGAGGGAATTGGTGCATTGCTTTCTCTCATAAGACTTAGTCAGGATGCAACACAGATGTGCCACCAGCGAGGTATTTGTATGGTCACAGACACAGACCAACCATCAACATATAAACAAAGGCAGACCTTGGCACCTTCGGTTCTTCAACTGGCTTACCAGATATGCTGAATTTAAACAGTTTGGTATTCTGCTTGAATCAGCATATTCAGTTTTGCTATAAAATTCCATATTGGCATGAATGAATGTACGTATAATTTGAGATGTGATGGAGCAAGTGGATCTGACATGAAGGCAGAAGACTGAGAAAGAGTGACCAAGCCAAAGGCTGATCTAAGAAAATGATCTTTGCAGAAGACTGGGCAAAATTAGACATGTCAGTCCAGGGATCCTAGTTAGGGTAGCTATTTTATTTATCTAAGTGTCATTAGAAATCTGAATCTACATTTGAGAGAGTTTCACAACACTTGGGTCAGTTTCTATGCTGCTGTATTGCCAGTTTACACCAAGTGAGAATCTTGCCCACTGGTTACAGCAAATTCTTTCTATTCAGCTAATCTAGTTTGTTGTGTTGAGTGTATTCCACTTCCTTTATTAGCAAAGAAAATAAGATCTATGACCTTGGCTACTTTCTTGGGAAAACAGTCCTTTATCTCAGGATGCAGAGAAGAAGTGTGTGATGTGAATAAAGATGCTAAATAGAAACCTGAGCAAGAGAGTGCTCTATGGAAAATGGCGAAGTGATACATTGGGAAATCCCCTATGAGCTTCACAGGCAGGCAGGTGTGACTGAAGGCCCTCTTTCTCTGTAACAGTGACTTTCTTAAAATCCTGAGTGTACTGAATAAAGCAGACAGCTTCTAGGACAACAGTATTTTCATAGCTGCAAGCAGGTTAAGGCTGTGACAAAACGTAAAAGCAAAATGTAAAAGAAATTGACACACTTATTTAATTTTTTTTGCTTCTAATGTTCTGAAACTTGTGACTGGAATACTTGTATTTCTATTACAGTAGAGTGTGCGTAGAGATCATATGGAAGTTCTTTGTTTTTTTCCTGTAAGGATTGCAGCAATCTCTGTCCCCAAATTACTCATTACAAATTTATATAGCACAGCTGGTGCTCTGTATAAGCCACGGGGCATTTGTTGACACTACACTGAGCAGGTATACTTACAGGACTCAAGAGAAAGTGGTATGGTATTTGTTTTAAAAAACTCCTAAAAGATCTGCAAGGTACAATGAAAAAAATAAACAGAGTCTATGCCACTTCACTTCAATCAGCAAATGCTGACTATTAGGAATTAATTTACCTTCTACTATACCCTCGATAGATTACAGTCATTTATCTTAACTGCCAGTAAGGGAAAAGCAAGAGCAGATTAAAGTTGCCCAAATAATTCAGACATTTCAAAATGGTAAAAACTCTATGAAAGTATAAATGGAAAATTCTGGCACTAGACAATATTGTTCAGCCCTACCATAGAAAAAGCAACAGACACAGTCCAGTTCCCTTGGTACAGGAAAACCTAGTAAAGGTTATGGATTTACTACTTCAGGGTTCTATTTTAAAAATCACCACTCAAAACAGGAAAAAAAAAATGTCATCTTTACCTACTCAGAATGACTGATGCCATGTAAACTAAGGTCATGTTTATGACTTATATCATTTTACAACATTGAATATTTATTACTGAAAAGAAATAGCAAAGTCCATGTCTACAAATGAAATTAATCAAAATGGTGAGTAATTAGAAAAGCTAAAGGTTTAGAAGGTAAGAAAACTCCTAGATACCGGCATTTCTTGATCACTGAAATGAGCAGCAGTAATACTGTGGTTTAGTATTCTTTGACTTGCTGAGGACAAATTCCTGGAAATAACTTGAACGAGAAAATGAAAAAAACACCTTTTCAAGAGAGTGGAGAGATTACACAGCCTAACCACTCACAGCACAGAGCTTCATAAACACACAGCGGTGATTATATGGCCTTGCTTTTTGTGGCAGGGCATAGCTGAGGTTCAGCAGACCTTTTCCAGGTCTATGTTCTTACACCTGGCTAGTTGAGGTTTTATTAAGTTGCCTACACGTAAGAGTCTAGCAGTTAGAGATACCTACTTTTCTATCTCTTAGACTTCATCCTAATTATGGCAACTAGGTTTCTGAATGTCTTTAAAAGATTCAAGAGAAAAGTATGTGCTCCTGGTTGCTGTTGAGAGCATATGGGAATCCCAGTCATCTTGTCTACACCTCTACTGGTAAATAAACTGAAGCAAGACCTAACCCTGCTCCTGGGGAAAAGGAGCATGATGCAGGTCTGTACGGCTTTTGGCTTCTCCTTCCCAAGGTGAGGTGGCAGTCCACAGTGCAGGCATGGAGCACAGAGTATTTCTCCACTTCCTCTTGGCTCCCTTCCACCATATTGGGTGGAAAGACCTTGTTGTACCAGTTTGCAAAGAGCCTTGGTCCTAACTCTTGACTATTAACTGTGTGCTTTAACTTCGTTCCATCTAAAACAGAACAATGATGATATTGTGGACCCTGCTCTGAAAGGCTTACAGGATTGTTTAAGAAGACTTTCCAAATAATCCAGTGAATACAAAAAGACTGATTATTTCTTGCAGCATTTTGCAGTATCTGTCCTCTCCTTAAGAAAATTGTCCTATAAATCTCACAGTGCAACTTCCATACTGTGAGACTTAAGATGACCTGCACATTTGTGTACACTTTTCAAAGTAATAATTTCAGGGGTCATATGTTCAATGCCTTCAAGAGGTTAAGTGGCATGTTTCAGCATATTTTAAAGCCTGTAAATCTTTTTGTTGTTGCACTACTGGTCAAAAGTGCAGATCCTGACAGGTCACTGATTCCTACTTGGTGGTAAACTGTACTACGTGCTCTACAGGAGATTTCACAGCTTCCACTGAAAAAGGTTAATGCCTAGAGTCCACTTAGGGGGGGTAATATAGGCTCTACCTCACCATAATCTCTGTTATTAAAAGCTTCATTTGGAAATATTCTTCGCCGATGTTTTACTCATTGTAAAAAATGTTCACTTTTGGGAGGGTAGGAAAAGCACAAACAGCATTTCTTTATTCCTTTGATTCTATAAACATATTTGTATAGATTCCAGTTTAGAACAACAAGTCCACTTTCTGCTTTCGTAAATTAGAATCCAGGAAGAATCTATCTGCTTTTATAACTCAATAGGAGAAAATCAATAAAAGTTAAACTTGTCTCTCTGAGTGCCTGCTAGACAATGTTTATGAAAAATGCTGACACCAACAATATGGAGGGAGTCATGCTTATCTGTAACAAAAAAAAAAAAAAAAAGGTATTACTTTTCCTGTTATCTTGCATTCTGTTTTAGAAAACTGGTTTCCTAGATGCTAGAGCACTTGCTCAGCTCTGGTTGATCACTTACTAACTGAAGTCAGGAAAGAAAGATTTATCAGTATAATTAATTATTTTTGCCTTGCATACAGTACACCGATGCCATCTATAGACATGTGTAAAAGCATTCCTAAATACATCCAATTCAATCTACGAAGCTTCTCTCCTGGATATTAATTAATATGTTTATTTCTGTGACTGGAATACTAATAGCTTAGCCACTGGAGATCAGATCCCCCTTGACTGCAGTCCAATACAAGGCTCTCACCAGTTTAGCAGACACTGAATCGGGCCCTGGAAGTTTTCTGATTGCATAACACCCTCACCCTTCCTCTGCAAAACAAATTATTTCCTTTAATTTTGCTGCACAAGACAAACTATTCCCTTGTGTGCAGATGATTCATTCATTTGATTTGGACAGACGTCCCAAACCCTTCTGAGGGGTAAACTGTTCTGCTACATCATATGTATCATTTCAGCACACTGTCTCTTACCTGAGATCATCCCAACACAACAGTTTTCCCTGACAAACGCCAAGAAAAGAATAGCGCTGTAATGCACAGCGTCAGGCACAGACCTGCATTGCTTTTACACTCACAAATCATCCAAACCTGTGAAAGGTTCCTCTTCCAGACACTTTTCTCTATTTTAAGATTAAACAAATGTGATCTGATCTGATTTGGGTTTTGTTTTATGGCTTTTCTTTTTCTTTCTCTTAGCCTTCATTATGTTCCCTAGGCAAGTCCGTTTTCTCACCTGTCATTGACATTTTGTTCAAGACTGCATGAATGTAACAACTGCAGTGTTCTCCTTCCTCTGAGGTTGTACTTTCTTAAATAAATGATGCAAATAATTTTATCATTCTTTGTTATTAATCATGATATAAGCTACTTACAAAATCAAAACTTTCAAAGTCATTATATTCAGAATGTCTTTTTCTGTATGGGTAGAAACATGAAAAAGGAACAGCAGCACTGAGAATAGGCAGCACAGGTAGAGGGAAGGCAAATTGTGCCTGGCTCTCCTGGTAGTCATCTGCGATGATGGCTCTGTGGATGAGGGGAGGACAATAAATGCCGTATAACTTGAATTTAGCAAAGACTTTGAAATGGCCTCTCATAGTATAGTTATAGCCAGGCTGGTGAGATACAGTTTGGGTAAATGGACTGTAAGGTAGGTCTGGAACTGACTGGATCACTAGGCTTAATAAGTTGTGATCAGTAAAACAAGGTTTAATTGGAAAACATTTCAGTGGAGTCAATGGTGGGGCTGATGCCATTTAATGTCTTTATTAATGACTTGAAAAATGAAAGGAAATGTACTTCCAGCAATTTTGTGGAATTGTGAAAGAGCAGTCAATCTGCTGGAAAGCAGGGATGTAATTCAGAGGCAACTCTACAGACTGGAAAAATGGGCCAACAGGAATCCCTTGAGGTTCAAGATAGGCAAATGCAAAGTCTTGCTCCTGGGAGGAATAAACTCAGGACAGGCTGAGGGGGACAATGAGCTGGAAAGCAACTCTACAGGAAAGGACCTGAGAATCCTGATGGCCAAGATCAATGTCAGCAGTGTGCCCTTGCAGCAAGGACAGCCAACAGCATCCTGGGTTGTATCAGCAAGACTGGAGTCAGCACAGCAAGGGAAGTGATTGATTTTTTCCTTTTGGTAATTGTGAGACCACATGTGCAGTGCTGCGCCCAGTGCAAGAGAGACACACACATACTGGAGCAAGACTAGTGAAGGACCTCCAAGATGGTCAGGAACTGGGACACAAGACATACAAGGACTGAGGGAGGTGCATTTGTTCAGTCTGGTGAAGATGCAGCTTGAGGGGATCTTACTGCTGTCTACAGCTACCTAATGAGACAGTTTAAAAAAGACAGACTCAGCTTCTTCTGAGAAGTGCACAGTGATAGGAGAAGAGGTAACAGACACAAATTGAAATGAAAGAAATTCCATGAAAAAAAATTCAGGAGGAATTTCATCAAGCACCGGAACAGGTCACTTAGAGAGGCTGTGGGACTCTCTGCCCTCAGAGATACTCAGAATTCATGGATATCACCTTGAGAAACCTGACAAGCTGTCCCTGATCAGAGCTGGGTGTCTGGCTAGGTGACCTCTGGATGTCCCTTCCAACCTAAATTACTGTGTGACTCATATGCAGGATTTCTGATGAAATTTCTTTTTTTTTTTTTTCTGTGTAATGAAGTTGTTTGTATCCCTAATCTGTGTAAGCTGCACATGCAGTTCATGCATAATTATTTCAGGATTTTATAACTTATTCTACTGCTTAACAGTGGACTTGCAAGAAGAAATCATCACAATCAAAGTATTAATTAAAAAATTTTGAAAATATCAGGAAAACACAAGATAAATTTTGCTGCTGTCTCCAAGGCCATGTAACGACTGTGGCTTACAAGCACCTCAAACTAGTCTTAATATATCACAAAGTTCATAAATCTTATTATATCAAAAAGAGAATCAAATGATCCTCATTTATATTTAGGGGAGCCACTACATAATTTTTCACTGTTATGTGCTTCATTCACATTTTATCTGTCACAGAGATGAATTCCAGTCAGAAGAGTGCTAGAGTATGGCTGCCAGAATGATGAAGTGAGGATCAATGCCACCAAATCAAAACGTACACCAAAAAAGGAATTTTAAAAATAAAACTCAGCAACAATCATTTTCCAATGCCCAGGTACATTCCTGAACATCATTTACTTCATAGACACATATAAAAAAAACCCCATACATATAAAAATATATAAGTGTATATATATATATTGCTCATGTGACCAGAATTTCTGCTTTTAATTTCCCAGAAGCTCCACTGAAAAACTTCAGATTATTTTGCTTTATGCACCTTCTCCTGTCAGACTGCACTGGGAATTGCCAACAGGGAAGCAGGACACGTGGGAATGGATGCCAGCTCAGTCTGCTCTAACTGGGAACTTTTGTTTATAGAAGCATAGTTCAAGTGGATGTGGAACTGAGTGACTGGTACAAAATATAACAATAATTTAAACTCATTTGTTTCTGGAGTATAAATACCAAATGAGCAACCACCACAAATAAATAAATAAAAAAGAATTATCAGCAGGGAAGGTCCATGTCAGCTTCTACAAGAAAACTGAGACATGAACTATCTGGATTTTGTTTAAAGCATATAGTTTCATTTCTGATCTATAAATTCACTAATGTCTTCAATTCACTTGACAGACTGCTCTTGTCCTCACTTTAAGCAGCACTGCTATGATAAGCAACAGGGGTAAAAGACTCCCTGTAGATGTAAAAGAAGTGGCTGCCACAGCAGCTTCATAGGTGCAATCCCCTTCCCCTTGAAACAATTCCTTTATTTCTGGATCTAACACACCCCATAAACTTTCAAAAAGGCTGCACAGCCCATCTTCTCAAGCCAGAACTGGGGTGGAATTTCTATTGGGAAAAAGAAGGGATGCAGTGGGAAATTTTTGAAGTCAGTTCACAGCTAATGAGTACCATCTGCCTGGAAGGAAAGCAAAAGATGCTGGCTTGATCAAGTTTGTTTTGTACCTGCTTTTTCCTGAAAGTCTGGACTGGCAATCTTTGGAGAGGACCTTCTAAAACTAAAAAAAAAAAAAAAAAGAAGTTTTTAAAAATACAGAAAAATAAAAATGAAATTACTGATAGTGTCCTTAATAAGAGTAATTTCTCCAAGTTTACACTGTATATGCTACATGCAAGGCAATTATTACCAACTATCATCACTCCTTATAACATAGAGATGAAATCACTGTGACCAGATGACCTTTAAGGGTCTCTTCCAATCCAAACTGTTACTCTATGATTCTACGATTCTATGACCGCACACATCATTTCCTCAGCTACATCTCGTGCTCTCCTTTTCAAACAGGGACACAGCCCTGCTCCAAACAGGGGCTGCATTTCCTCTGAATGACAAAATACTCTGAAACAACTCGTGTTTAATGGCATTATGCAGAGGGTAATCTGCATGTGACACTTTTTAGCAAATAAATACCTAATCTACTGCTACCACTTAGTGTAATCACAGACATGTCTACAGGTTGTATAGACACAGATGACCGAAATCCTGACAGGAATGCGGTTTTAGTCCTTTTTGGCAGCCAGGGGCTTGACTATTCACCCAGGTTCCTATGTAATCCAACATGTCCTGGACTCCACACTACCTAGTTCTAAACCAGTTCAGCATATAGACAAACACATATCATGGACAGTGAATTGCAATCATGTCCTTGAATGCAATAGTCATCAATAACATGACTGGTGTTTTTCTTTCATCCATTTCAAGAACGTAGTTAAATATATACCTAATGCAATGCTACATACTGTGCCCATCCCCGTTATCAGGCATCACGTCTTCCACTTCTTCCTTGCTTTCACCTCTGACAGAGTAAAAATTGTTTCAGTCAGTGTTAAATCCAGTGGGCTTTGAGGGTTTGAGGTTTTATTTTTTGATGGCTAACTCTATGCCAGCAGTAAGCTGTGGCTCTGCTCTGCCACCAGCCCCTGCAACGTATCAGCCAGTGAACACATACTTAAAAATGAAGAATGCTGATACTTTTGCTCCGTTCTGGTTCTCCTCTCCCTCTGATCTGGAGTCTCAAGGCTGGCAGTACAAGATAACTGCTGTTGCATCCCCAGACTACAGTGGCAGAAATCTTGGCAGCCAGACAAAAGGTAATGAAAATTTCAAAGGTACAAGGCTCTTCTTGGAGCTGCAGAAAGTGACAGGGATGTCAGTTGAATCATAACAGAAGCATCTAAGCAAAAAGGAACACAACACCAATAAAAAAAAAAAGTGCCTTTTTTTTTTTTTTTACTGTATATGTATTTTAAGATAAAAAAGTCCTTCCCAATGCTCAGGAGGTTGTTGCTATTAAAGGACCTGACATAGGAGGGAAATTTTGGTTTGTTTGTTTGTTTTTTCCTAAGGGCAGAAGAAATACCTCTCACATTAAACATTTAAAAGCCTGTCAGGACTGAAGGGTAAACATACAAACATGGATGGCATTCTGTGTCCTGCAGTGTAAATGCCTCCCAAACTGCAAATATTTAGCTGTTCCACAGTCCAGTCTTTAAAAAGGGAGCTGTATTTTCAGCCTGCAGACACAAAGGGAATCAGGTGCAATACCTGCATGTGTACTGTGCTGTGTATTTAAAACTCCCCATGTACTGCTCGGAAACAATACACTAAAATCGTATGATTTTCCATGTAACTACATATTGATTTGTCATGATGATTTCTAAATCATGATGGTTTTTAAATTTTTAGTTTAGTAACCTAAAGACTCAAAGCTTGAATATGCTTAAGAAATGGTGTTTGTATTATACATCCTGTATTTTGTATAGAAAAAGCTATATTCAACATGATTCAATTTTTATGATACTAATGGTGTGTATAATTTTGAAAAGGAAATTACAAAAGACAAACAAAATCAAAACCAATGCTTTCATTTCTACATATGTATGTATGTACATTTTATACAACACTTACAAAGTAGTCAGATTTGGGAAGGAATCCCACAGAAGGAATCCTCAGCTCTGCATGGCATGCTTCAGCCTGGTCCAAACTATTGTTTTAAGCACGAATCTTTTAGTAACTTCACCAACAGTTGCACAGGCAAGGCGAGGATTAGAAGAGAAGTAGCCAAAGAGATCACTCCAAAACCCTTTCTAAACCTCCCCGTCTGCTGTAGGGCTTAAACAAGCAGCACAAGCTTTCCTACAGCTGCCTCTGTGTCACAGCCGGTGCAGCAAGAGCTCCCCCCTTTGTCTTCACAAACTTTTAACCACTTTGCTCACTTCTGACTCTTGAAAGAAGATAGGAAAAAAAAAAAAAAAAAACAAAAAACAAAGAGAAGCTACTATGCCCTATCAGAGAGGAAAAAAAAAAAAAGAAAGAAAGAAAAGGAAAAAAAACCAAGCAAAAACCACTCTAGTTATTTATTTCAACAGAAAATATATGACCTGCATACTTTGGGATCTTTACAAAACCATCTACTTCAAGCCACGATATCTTAGGGAATAGGCTGTTTTGAAGTGGTCAGCCTGAGGAGAAGTAACTTTTCATGGCAAATACTTCAGAAAACTTGTCTGTTAAGTCCAAATCGTTTTTTGCACCCTCAGATCAAAATGCAGAACCTTCTAAAAACAAACACACACCTAGCATTTCTTAAAAGACCTGAGTTTCTCCAAGCTGCTACCACTTCAGCCAACAATCTGGCCACTGAGCCAGGGCCTCTTAGGTAGAAATGGTTTTTATGGAAAGCTGAAGCAGGTGTTTAAAGACCTCAAGTATAACCTATGAAAATCAGTAAAACACATATACTGAAATGCAGTAAAAATAACAAGAAAAAGCAAACAATTCTGGAAAATCACCTCCAGCATTACCTAGGAAAATGTCCTAATTCCTCCCTAAAAAATATGACCAAATATTTAGGTAAGAACAGTAACTGCAATTTCAGAAACTACAGTAATTAAGGCAGAGAGTGTTAACTCTGTGTATGTGAGTTGATGATAATAAGAAAGACTTCTTCTGTTACTGTAATACTCCTTGCTTATCGTAATATGTTTTATTCTCAAACCATAGCTGCAAGAGTTGGAGGGAAAGTCAAGGTGCATCTTGTTTTCCCAGAGAATGTTTTATCTCAGTCTTAAAAATAGCAGAAGATGCATACATTATCATATGACTTTAAAGAAAACAGAGATTTCATAATAAAATTAAAATGCATTTGCCCACCTTATACATTATCTAATGCTTTGCCTTTCATGCATGTGGTTCCGTGAATCTGGCAGAGTGCTTAAAATTTTCTGACTCATTTAGTTGTAGCTCCACAATGTGGCCAATGTGAGAATATCCTGAAGGAGAGAGAGACACTTCCAACGGTGTTCCAGTTGCTGTGCACATGCATTCCCCAGTTAGGCATCAAGAGCCTTGTTAATAACCTCCCGTCCTACCAGGAAAGATTACAGGCTAATGCAATCTACTAATGGGCATTTTTCCAATATTTACTTCAAGAAGCTTAATGTCTTTTTATATTCTGTAAGATGAATGCTTTTTTATAAAAATACCATACCACAAAAAAAAAAGTAAATACAATTAATATAGTATCGACAAAGACAAAAGATACGTCTGCCTAGTAGAACAGCTTTTCATTTTTTTAGGCAAATTCACAGACTGATAAGTAGAGAAACTGTAGATCTTTTTAAAACTGTAAACACGATTGCTTTTTCCACTGGAACAATCTGCTAAGTGAGATAAATATATTACTTTGAATTACATGTCATTGATCATTAAATTCCCTTACAATTATTTTCTTATAGTGAGTTATTTCTTTGAGAAGCTTAAAGGTAAATCCATTCAGGTTATTTGTTGTAGCATCTGTGTGTTTAAATTAAAGCTGGACAACAGATCTAGATTCTAACATTCCCTGAGGGTGTTTGGAGACAATGCAGATCCATTGTTCTTTCAATATAAGTACTTATTGAAATTAACTATTAGAATAAATGCATTGAAAGTTCCTTCACTGTTAACTGCAAAAGTGATGAATGGTCTGAGATTTAGGAATACAGTTAATTCTGTGCTACCATTGTGCTACTGAACTGATTCACCTAGCAAGAAAAATTTTAAACTGGGAAATTTCAACACAGTTAAGCTTGCCAGCTTGCAGTATTTTATTCCTAGTTAAACTTTTCAGTCATTCATAAATTGTCCATAAAGATTTGTTGTGCCCTGGGGCCACTGTGATATATACTAGGCTGACATTCTCTTCTTTATTCAGCTTTCTATGCCTAGATAAGAAATATCACACATTATCCCCAGTCCGCTTGCAAAGTCTGGCAAGGGTATGAAGTTAAGAATCCAATGACAAATATTATCCTGTCTTTTCTTTTATCAGTTGACAATGTTCTGTAAAATTTTGATCACTCAGTTTTTATTATCCTCATGATAATTAAAACGGTAATGGTACATTATCAGAATACTTTACAAGCATGATTTAATTGATATTTATTATACTCCCATAAGGCAGATAGATAGGTAAGTGTTATTATCCTTATTTAGAGAAACAGAGAACTTGCAACAGAGACTTGCA
Source organism: Chlamydotis macqueenii (assembly GCF_036417535.1). Classification (NCBI taxonomy): domain Eukaryota; kingdom Metazoa; phylum Chordata; class Aves; order Otidiformes; family Otididae; genus Chlamydotis; species Chlamydotis macqueenii. Next base: position 162,456,652 of record NC_141556.1, read on the forward strand.
AAAGGCTGTATAGTGAATTAGTGCTACATCAGGATTAAGACCAAAGCTTTTCTGACATAACCTTATACCTGTTCTCCTGGATTATAGTTCTGTCCACATTTATTAGTCCATCATATTTTAATTAATAACTTTTAAAAATCGTTTATTAACATGCAAATAATTTTACAAAGCAAATTTACTCTGACATTTATAGTATTAATTTTTTGCACAATAATGAATTACACAAAGTAACAGTAAATTTTGCCTTCTGTCTCTCTTACAATGTAACAGAAACCTTCCTTATTAAAGTCTTTGATACTAGGGATAATATTTATACAATACATAAAATATAAGTGCATTAGTGTTGACATGATACCTTTTTGTTCGTGTTTAGTTCTGCAGTTGGTATCAGTCAATTAAAAATTAGGCCTGAATGACAGTTTAAAATGTCCCTTTTAAAGGTACACTGGCAACACAATATATACACTCCTTCCAGTAATCAAACATCTGAAAAAACTGTGTATAAAAGAGACTGTAAGAAAAAAAACCATCGGTTCTCTAACTCAGTCTGTTCATTCTGAGAGCGCCTTGGGTACTTTGGGTTTAGTTATTGCTGCTCTACCCATTGACGTCCTCTCGACTGAAAACGGCATTAGGAGGAGCATAGTAACAAAATGCCATCTCTTTTTCTGGTGTTTGTATGATTACGTTGTATTGAACACCCAGAAAGACATCCAAGATCCTAAAACATTAACTCCTTATTAAATGTGTCGAAATGTTGATGTTGTAACTGCATTTAAAAAAATACATAAGAAAATTTCAGTCATCACAAGTACATGCTGTAGAAAACAGACTACAAGAACAGAGTCATAGACTACATTTCACTTCAGTTCATATGATGCCACAAAGACTGCCCTGGAGTTAAGCTTTATCAAGAACTGTTTATCCTCTGTGTTGTCGCATGCTTCTTGCTATGGCCTGACTCCCTCTGCAAACTATCCTGATTTAAGGGGCGTAGGACTATATCCCACCTGCCTCATTTCAAATAATTTGCTTGGACTCTCTCATTTTATAAAGGTTTTTAAGAAAATCTAGTCTTGCTAAAAAGAAAGAATGATTTTTTTTTTTTTTTTTAAGAATCTGAAAGAAAGAGAAATTATTTTAAAAAAGAAATGTACTGGGCATTGCTTTAGAAGAAGAAAATCCTCAAAATTATGAACTAGTATTCTTTTTTTGATGTAATGGTTGTCAGTATGATATTTACCCAAGGAAACACATAGCTTTGCTGAGTTTTATATTATTATTACTATCTGTGTATCTGTGGATTTACTTATCCAAGATCAGCTGCTGAAATAATTGAAAACAGTGTCTAACATTTCTAAAGCTCCACTGATAATTGCAACCATACCCGTCTTTCTAAACTCGCTGCTTGCATGTTTTTTGGGAGTATCTTTCAATGACAAAGAGTGGATCATTTCCTTTTGTCTCCCATTGTCACTTCACGCCTTCAAAGGCTGTGAATACACCCTGTATTTTAGTTTGTATAATTAGACATTCATTTCTGTCTGAAAGCATGAAAAACCATCAATTCAGCCTTTGTTTCTGTGTTTCAGAGACAGGGAAAAAAAATCTAAGTAATATATTGAAAAATAAAAGATAACCTTGTCTATATTACACTAGCATATAATTTAGCATATATATATACACACACATATAATAGCATTAAAAGAGCATCAGAGAAGGAAATCTCCTCTAAAGCATCTACAGGCTGTGCCCAAAAATCACCTCAATAAAAAAAAAAAAAGAGAGAAAAGGAAGAAAACCCCACATGGCTGAGTATTCTCATTATACTCAGAGTCTGTCAATGAATATTTATCTTTATTCTCCTGCCTGGAAGGGAGGCTGGAGAAAGACTGAGCAAAAACACTTATTTCTGTCAATGAAGCTTAGTAATCAACTTCATCACCAGAAGTCCTCTCACTGCCAGCTGTCATTCAGATGACAGGTTATTTCAATATATCAGCAGAGGGCCAGCTGGCAGGGGGACAGAAATGACAACCTCACTTGAAGAGTAAAAAATATTTTCAGCAGAATTAGCAAGGCTGAGATGTCTGTATATCCTTGGGGATATAAGTAAGGCCAGAGGAGGGATGTACTCATCAGAACTGATCAACACAGGTTGGACTGTGAAGAAATAACACATATTTTTGAGCAATGTCTGGATGGAGTATCAATAAGCATTTTGCTCCCACAACGACATTTTAATAGGCCATCTACAAATTTTCAGAATGCTCCAAGGCATGTTTTGCTAGTCCATTTATATATGCCTTGGGTAGGTTCACAGACATAAAGTAACAAAACAGCTGTCTTCAACCATCTGAAGTATTTTAATAATTCACTAAAAGTGCCCTGAAGTGTCCTAATGTTATTATGGCATAGGTTTTTAATTTTAAGATGAGATTTCAATAACAAGAGGCTATTTAAAACACAACACCACCTTTCCATTTTTAGATTATTTAACATATAAAGCATAAGATGAAATACCAGTATTAATAATGGTCCTTCTGCCATCTAGGTGCCTTGAGGTTCTCAGTATTAACTTTTGGAAATGTACAGCTGGTATCAGTAAAAGATTGAATACACTTCAAAGCTGATTTCAGAATACACCTTATAATATCATTAACCAGCTTCTGAATATTAGCCCTATATATTTCAACATACCTTATCTTTATACAAGAAACTAAAAATGTAAATAAAAGTGGTGTGATTCACACACAGTAACAAAATGGATACTTGCTTATTGGACTTCCATATGTATAAGACTACTGAAAGCATGTTTTACTGAATGCTCCAGTTGAACAAGTAGAAAATGAGACTCAGAAAAAAGTAAGCATCTACAAAAAAAAAAACCCTACAAATTCCATAGAGCTGCACCCATTTATACCTGAATTTATTTCAGCCCTTCATTTTATTCACAATAGTTAGACAGTTAGGAATTATTAGAATGGTTGCAGAATGTTTTTTTTTTAAAAAGCAGATTTTGATCTGATCAAATCTAGATGTCTACAGTTTGGATACCTACATGTAAAGTAGTTGTTTAGCTTTTCTTAATAGTGAGGGGATTTAGAGACTAGTTTTTATCCTGGAATTGGTATCTATAATGGAATTCAGTTGCCTAAACATAAGTATCTATGAAGCATTTCCAGATGCCATAGGGTACCTGAGACATTTCCATAGGGCTGGCAAACATGACAGAGAAGTGATCAAATACCTGAGCAGCACCTAGAGGCCAAGCAAGACACCTTTGGCATCTAAAATGGCACACTGGATGACTGTATTTAGGAAAGTAAATCTCATATCCAAAGTAGATATGGCGAACAGAGTTCTCTAACACCAATTTTCTCGACTGACTCTAAAGGGACCCTCGTCACTATTGGCTAAAGATGTACATTGTATGGGTTTAAAATTACACAAGATTAATCACACTTTTGGTGTTGGCTCCAATAGATTTTATTTCTTTTGAAATTCATAGTTTACCGAATAATAAAACTTATATCACAGAAACACTGATCTTGCCTATGAATAGAAAGAGGTTTGCTGAAGTGAGGGAAGTATTTCCCCATTAGCTTCAAGACGTAAGTAGATACATATATAAATAAATTCATAAATCTACAAATACATAGAAGGATAAATAAATTTCTGCTTCTAACTGTAGACATGTCAACAGTTTGTAGACAATTGTCAATAGTTTCCAAAAAGATCAGGAAGCTCTGTGTTTATCTATAAGATGTAACTCTATCATGACATTTGCTTTCCTTTATTTGCACAGAGGTGTTTGCACAGACTTGGTTTCACCCCTGAAGGAAGTGGCCCTGGATTCAACTTTGTAACACTGCACTTGCCACATTCCATTTATTTGGCACAAGGATGGCTTTGAGCAACAGATACAACTGCACCATGAGTAACGAAACACGACCATATCATCATTTTGCTGGAGGATCAGGATACTCTGCTCCTGGCTCTTCCATCATCAACACTATGACATACAAGGAATTTAGATTTTCTGTTCTGCCTCTAACTTCCTTGCAATAAACTTCAGTTGTGGATCATTTTTGTGCTTTCCAGTCCTCCCCTCAGCTTCCTCACAGATGGTTTAAATTTCCTGATGATACTGAATCATAGAATCATAGTTTGGGTTGGAAGGGACCTTCAAAGGTCATCTAGTCTAACCTCCTTGCAAGAAGCAGGGACATCTCCAACTAGATCAGGTTGCTCAGAGCCCCGTCCAGCCTGATCTTGAATGTTTCCAGGGATGGGGCATCCACCACCTCTCTGGGCAACCTGCTCCAGTGTTCCACCACCCTCAGTGTAAAAAATTTCTTCCTTACATCCAGTCTAGATCTACCTCCCTCTATTTTAAAACCATTACTCCTTGTCCTAACACAAGAGGCCCTGCTAAAGAGTTTCTCCCCATCTTTCTTATCAGCCACCTTTAGGTACTGGAAGACCACTATAAGGTCTCCCTGGAGCCTTCTCTTCTCCAGGCTGAACAGCCCCAACTCTCTCAGACTGTCCTCATAGGAGAGGTACTCCAGCCCTCTGATCATCTTCGTGGCCTCCTCTGGACTCACTCCAAACAAGTCCATGTCCTTGTTATACTGGGGGCTCCAGAGCTGGACACAGTACTCCAGGTGGGGTCTCACCAGGGCAGAGTAGAGGGGAGAATCACCTCCCTTGACCTGCTGGCCACGCTTCTCTTGATGCAGCCCAGGAGGCAGCTGGCCTTCTGGGCCGCAAGGGCGCATTGCCGGCTGATGTTTAGCTTTTCATCCACCAACACCCCCAAGTCCTTCTCCTCAGGGCTGCTCTCAATCCATTCTCTGCCCAACCTGTAATTGTGCTTGGGATTGTCCCAGCCCATGTGCAGGACCTTGCACCTGGCCTGGTTGAATCTCACAAGGTTTGCTTTGGCCCACCTCTCCAGCCTGTCAAGGTCCCTCTGGATGGCATCCCTTTCCTCCAGCATGTCAACCACACCACACAGCTTGGTGTCGTTGGTGAACTTGCTAAGCCCTGTGTGTGTGTGTGTGTGTGTATGAATGAAGGGGTCTGTACCAGTTGCTGGAGTGAGGCTGCAGCATCCAGGGCTTATGTGTTCAGGTACCAGTAACACGGGAGACTTGGGATCTGGGGGCAGCTCCTGGGCAGACTGAGTGTCTGAGCTGGGCTGCTGTGGAGGATCCATCTTGTACATACAGATACATATATACAGGAATATACAGAATACATATATATATATATAAGTTTTCTCACTAGTAGACCTCCATCCTGTTTAGCTAGAGAGAGAAGCAGGACGAGGCCATTGGTGTTACCTGTGTCCATGTGAGCGCTTTGTGGTCTGCCCATGGTCTGTGTGGCACGCAGTGTATATACATAGTGTACATATGTGCTCTACATGTGTGTGCATACAAGGAACACATGCTTCACCTTGCTACGAGCTGGACCAAAGGCATGAAACTGCATGCCCTTTATCATTTTCTTTATTTGTGAAAAAAAAAACCAAACTCAAAAAAAAAAAAAAGCCCAACAATAACATATGCTTTTCTGAAGGACATCTTTTTACTTCTAAGAGATTATTTTATTCTGCTACTTAACAACATTAGCTCCTTTTCAGGGTTTGGTTTGCCTGGGGTTTTTATTTTGGTAGGGAGGAGATGGTATGTGGGTGTGTGGGAGATCCTCTCTGAGGCGCTAATAAAAAACCTGTAATAAGGCATTTGACCTCAAAGATAACTAGTGGCATGCTTCTCTGTTTAATCAGAACTGCCTCAGTAGTAGTAGTAGTAGTACTTTGCTTCTACCAAGAGCCAGAAGGTTGCTAGAGTAACATCAAAGCCTCAAAAATTCCCCGTTATGCAGAGCATGCCCCACGCAGAGTGATACATCTGAGGTCAGAAGAAGAATAAGCAAGAAAGAAAAACAGCAGAACACCTGGTTTTCCATTACTACCAATCATGTGTTAAATAAAATAAACAAACAAAACCAAAATAGCAGTCTTGGTCTCCCCACTCCTAAATGAACATACACATTAAAAAGCTGTGGTTATTTTGTCCTCTCCTTCTGGCCTCAGAAACCTGGCCTTGTTTGTTTTTTCTTTTTACACTTCCAACACAAGGATGGACAGACAGTATCTGTAATCTAGCAAATCTCCAGCCTGCTTATTTAGAGCAGTGTCCTTGCGAGGCAGAAGAAATAGTGATTACATTTCTGAACCTAAAAGGGCACTGAATGTAACTGTGCAAGCATTACACAACTGTGTATTATCAAGCCCCGACTCCTACCTCCACCCCTGCTACTTTCAGAGATGAAAAGGAGACAAAGCAAAAATCCTAGAACCTATAAATTATGTTTGTAGAGCACAGCAGTGTAAACTTACAAAATCTCAAGAAAAGTTTCACAGTTCATGTTATATAGGTTCAGGTTATGTAATTAAAGGGCAATTTCTACCAACACAAAGGAGCAGAGAGGGGCAAGACCAGGCAGGGGAGCCCAAATAACCTGGTCAGAGAAACAAGCCCCTGCTCCAGCCCTCCAAGGGTTGTCCCTGGAGACCTTCAGCCTCATGGACTGGGAGGGGACACTCATCACTCTGAGTGAGTGGGGGAGGATTTCCCTGGGTCATCTTGTAACTGAGGGGTGTTACCGCTTTTCTGTTATAAAAATAAAAATGAAAAACACCAAAAACATGCTTATTGCCTCCACAGACTCATACAAAGCTTGAGTATACACCCTTTATATAGTGTCAACTGGTTTCTGAAGGAGAATAAGAAACTGAGATATTTCAGAAATACAGAGGTAGAAATTTATGAACACCGCATATTATTTCAAATTTCAGAAATTTTAAGACATTACTAAAAATCTTTTGATATAGAATTCTCCCTACTACAGTAATCAAATAAGAGGATGCTTTTTCAAATACTAGAAAAATGGATAAAACTTATATCAGTATTTTATGAAACCTTCTCCAAGGTTTCATAAACCTTTCTCCAAGGAAAGAGTAGTGTTCCAGTAAACTGTATAACACAGTAAGGTACATCTCCAAACTCAGAAATAAACATGAAACTTCTCAGAACCAGGGCTAAGACTATCAAGAAACACCCAATATGTAAGAAAAATGGAAATCTGATCTAAAAAAACAAGTTTCCTAAAATAATATGAGTATAAGAACAGCCATTTGGTTCAAGGCATAGCCCAGTATTCTGCATCCAACAGTGGCCTTAAACAGATGACTAGGGGAAAACAAGAACAGGGAGCACATACATGATCAGTTTGCCCCTAATGTTTCTGTCTGCTTTCACCTCAGGGGACCTATAAGCCCAAAGCTGCTTCTAAATATTTATTATAACTCAAAGGATTTTTCTTCTAGAATTTGTCTAATTATGTCTTGAGTTCTAATCAATTTTAGTACACACTATATTCTAAGTAGAGAGAATATTGAAAATATTGCAGTTAATACATATTTAAGATTTTGGCAAATGTTATAAAAATGTTATAAAAATTTCTAATGAAATTCTTACAGCTGTTGAACAGCAAATTGCTGTTGTCTCAGCAATAAGCAAAATATTAAATCTAGAAGTATGCCAGGTTCCTGTAGTTTAAATCACTTGATTTCATCAGCTGGGACAATGAAAAAAGATGACTTAGTACTAACATACACACTATTAAAGGATTCTCTGATTGTTTTTTAACAAACTCTTCTTTTTTTCCAGATTTTTTTTTCTATTTATTACCTTATAAATTCACTGTAAAAATTCACAGTTAATACACTGAAAGAAAACAGAAAGTTACTCAGTTTTCAGGCATTCCTATATCAAATTTTCCATGAATCTCAGCAGCAGTACCTACTGTTTCTTCCTTCACTGAGATGCTCACACCAAACTGTCACTGAACAGATTTACTTGCCATGCTTCTATAAAAGATCCAGATCAAGACTTCAGAGGATATCACAGTAAAATGCCAGTGAGTTCTCTTCCTGGGTAAAGAGAGGCCCTAAAAATCTCAGTGGTCATTGAAAGGTCTGCTGAATCACATATTCTTTCAGAATTGCAAACTCTACATCCCCAAACAACCTCAAGCCAGCTTCCACCCCTAAGAGCAGTGCTGCTATTTTAAAAAGTGCAACTAAGCAAACTGCAGGCACAAGCGTTCCGTGCTTCTCATGACGGACAAAAAGCTGAAAATGCTACTTATAATTTGACCTAGCAGTATTCAATATTGTTCCGTATTTGGATATCAAAATGACATAGGTGCAATATAAATATACAGAATTGCTTGAAAACATACAATAAAAATACTGATCCGTGCTAAACCAGTCTTTAAAATGCATGACTGCTCTATGTTACTAACAAAGGCACCTTGGAAGTATTGCTACTGAAAGTGCAGAATGGTTCTGAGTACCCTCTCCCAACTCTTTTGGGAATTTAGTACATTATAGAGAGAGAGTGAAAAGGTGGACTCTTCTGAGACTGCACACAATGAGAATTCCATACTGTAGCCTATGGCACAGTTATTAGCATGATATTTCAGATATAGAAGAAGCTTTAGAGGATCCTGTAGGAAAATAAACATAAATGAGGCACAAAACACTAAATTATTTTTTCTTTTTTTTTTTGGGAATGCATCATTTCCTTTTCCCTCCTATCATCCCTTTCCTGATATCATCAGAGTGCTTCAAATCAGAACAAATCCAGCTAAAACGGACTATAGTATTCAGGGCTGGATTCAGACACAATTTCACCGGGACAGCTGCACATCATGCATTCAGCACCTCCATTAGCCACATCTACCACACGTGTCGTGTATTACAAGAATTAATATTCTCATGGTGGTACCTTTTAGGTTACAATTGAAAAAATAATACACAAAAAAAAAAGATTACTTTTTAAAAACTACAAAAATGATGCTTAGGAAAAAAAAAACACAGAGAAGACAGACACAAACACCAAATGTGCTGTGGAAAGAATTAGATATTCTACGCCTTTTGAAAGAACTCATGTCTGCAAGCCCACAGAAGAAGCATATTAACCAATAGCATTTTCAGCTACTGTATGGTATCTGTCTTGTTATATTTAGGTAAAACAGTTAGAACCACTAACTATTTATGTTCTTAAAAACTTCTGACAATACGTGTTTTTAAAAGCTGACTGAGGGGTCATCTTCAATGACTCTTGAAGGTCTAGGGCAAAAGTGGATGCTACCAAGCAAAGCAGATAGGCACTCAAAATACTGAGATGACTGACAAAATGCTAATTCTAAAAGATACAAACTGATAAACAAATTAATAGAATTGAAATCAGTAAGGAAGGAAATGAACTTATTTTTCAAGGTAATGCACAATTCTGCTTTTACTGACCTGGCTAATATAAAAGAGTTAACATACCAAATGAATGCTTAAATATATTCTGGGACATTTGTTTCTACTTTTTTAGGAATCTTTGTCTGAGTATAGGAAGAAACAAAAATACTTATTATGAAATATTATCTCATACAAATATTTAAGGAAAAGTGTAAGTATTTGGTTGGCTGTACGCTGTAGGTAACACTGAATGCTCAGTCATGAAATCTGCTGAATGGCCTCTGCATTTTCAGCATTTCTTTTTTCTCTGATACTTTGAAATGTTTCTCTGAAACAGTGATACACAGTTTATTTATTCATAAACCCATGAGTTGTTGACAAGTTCACTTAATTTCTTAAAGTCTCCGTAGTTTTAAAAATATGGATGTGAACTTTTGTGTCACATGCAGCAGACTAGTTAAATTCATGAAAGGATGCCATATTTATAGAACTAAACTGATTTAAAGAATTGTTGTCACTACACAATGGCAATTGTTGCCACTACACAACCTTTTTCAAATTAATTTATTTTCCTCTGCTTTCCCCATTCCATCCAGACGGTCCATCCATCCTTTTAACAATCTGTCTTATGGCATCTTTCATCTTTTGTACCCCTACCTGAGCAGTAGTGAAAAATCTATATGTGTGCTATTTTTCCTGCCCGCTACAACAGGACAATAGTCTCCAATTTTGTCTTTCTTCTGACTCCCACTCTGTAATCTTCCCATTTAACTTGTGTTCTGCTCCAACTCGAACAGTGCCTTTTTCCACAGCACATTTCCATCCAATGACTGGAGCTAGACTTGATCGCAGCTAATTTACTAATCAGATCCTCAGGCGCTGGATTGCTTTCGTGGCCTGGGATCCCATCAGGCCATGACATTGTGTTGTACACATCACCCTACTCCAAGGATTCTAGCAGCCAGGCAGGGGTGTTGGACCTTATATATGCTTTCTGGTTCTGCTCAGTCCATTTGGAACAGCTTGTTTTGTACCAGACTTTTTCAAAACAAATAGTGTTTGGTAAGATATTCCGCAGAGTTATGGAGGTTTCTGTAAGAGGAATTAAAGGTTGTATATGTAAACATAATTTAAATGAAGTTACGTGATGCCACAAACAGCTGTACTTTGTCCAAAATACTTCAGGGACCAAGGCCTGAATTATTGTAGATTGCAGCTGTGTGACTGCTGCACATCAGTAGTTGCATTGGCGTTTTACAGTATTGTCAGGGAGGCAGGAAACAGTTGATATTTACAAGTGAAACTGGGAGGCATTTTTATTAATCTATTTGTTCAACTGATGGATTTAAATTACAGTTAATTCAGTAATTTATGGAACCAGTATTGGCCTCCATTCTGCACATTTGTCAATTACAAGCTTAACTGTAAATAACACATAAATAATTTACATACAGGTATAAATACATAAATAATTACTTTCATGCATAAATTATTATATTTACATCCTCACCTATTTCACCTATAAACAAGCAACTGTTTCACAACAGTTTTATACATGTTCCCAATGTCTGTATACACTTGAATAGTGTACATTGTAGAGACTGATAATTTACAAGTATTTGATTGAATTTTGATTTTTTTTTTCTTGTCTGCACTTTATTATTTTATATAATAACTAGCATTTTGGTTGAAAATGGTCAGGAAATATTAGTACATACCAAAATTCATTTTTCTTTAGGTAAAAGGATAGATTCAGTACTCAAGAGGAACATGAAGAAGATAAGGAAAATGAGTTTAAGAACTGGGGTTTGTGACTTAATGTTTGCTTGGCTGGCTTTTGTAATTAGTGATTGATAGATCCTTCTCGAATGAAGGCAAACCTATAGCTGAAAATTTAAATAATAATAGCAAAATAGAAAAAGCAACATATTGTAATTCAGCACAAAAAGATCTTAAATTCATAAAAAATACGAACTAAACATAGGAGCTTGAAATTTTTAAAACTTAAAGATTTCAGACACACAAATATTGTAATAGGATTCTTTTGAGCACATTTTAATATCTCAGACAGAATGTTTTAAGTAAAAGCTGTTGCACACAGATTGACAAATAACCAACTTCAATATTAATATTCTCAAGCATGTGATTTGAGCATAATGTCCCACTGCTAGCAGTTTTTGAGGCAATACTTTACTACTCTGTGAACCTCACTCCCTGGAACTACATAGAAAATACTTAGAACTACTTCAAAAGTTTAATTGCATCTCCGCATGCATTAGCATTTTCAGCATTCCTTTCCCAAGGAGACTGACATTTAAATTCCATAGTTTTTGTGCTTATTTCATCTGCCTTCAAATATGCTTGTCTTTTAATATTTTTATCACCAACAGTAATTCCAAATGTAAAATTATGAATGTAATCTAACTACTAGTAAAGGTGCTGAGGAAAACTCATGTTGCTTTCTGTGACAGTAAAAGCAAATAGGACAGGATTTTAACAGAAAGAGATTGATCTTCTAAAGGAAAAAAAAATCCTAACTTACGGATCCTTCATCCATTGTAATCACTTCTTTACAGCTTACAAAATATAGAGGTTATGCTTTTAGAACAAAATTCAAATCTTGACTTCACATATAACAAGTATATCAATAGAATAAAAAGTAATTACTCTTCTTGTGAAACTTATGTGCATTGTAATTAAATAGTCAGTGAGAAAATAATGGGTATTGGTGTTCTGGAATGGATATTTAAGCTACGGCACAAAGAAAAATCTTTAAAATGTTTTAAAATTGTTTTGACAGAAAGTCAAATAGGTATATTTTAGATAATCTCAATCAGCTCATGCAACATAAATACAATTTCATACTGGAAATGTAAGCATTAATTTTATTCTACCCAGTTTGCCTGCATTGCATGTCAGATATTTCTACCAGAGATCATCACAGGTGACTAATATGGGTAGAGCAGAAGTCAGAAATTGAGTAATGTAGCTCTGTATCATTACATTTCATGCTATTTGTATTTTTCCCAAGATTAGGTTCATGTACTTAACAGAAATTCTTTTAGGTCCCTATAAAGTGTACTTGATCATACAATCACAATAAGCTACCAAACGTTGCAGCCATGAAAATATCATCTTCAGATACAGCAGTAGAAAGAACATTGATAGGCATGACTTAAATTAAGAAATGCTGTATTAAGCTATACTGCTGCCAGAGACTGGCATCTCCATACAGTGCAGGGCGGACATGTCAGCTTGGCACTAGCCTGGGAACTTTCTGCATTGCACTCTTTTGAGCAGTGAAGACATGTCCTTAGAGAGCTTAATTACTTTAGGAGAACAACACACTGGCTAAGGGAAGAAGACTACTTCTGTACGGACACACTGTTCAAAATCAGGAATGGACACGAGGCATATAACCTCAATTTAAAAGTGGAGTTGATTGTGGTACAAGAAGAACTACAACTCAGACTCAACATCCTGCATGCTGTGTAGCAATGTCTGAAGCTCAGCTCCCATATATGGCACTTGAAAGATCACAAAGTAGCTTAAAAGATAATTTCTGTCAATCTCAAGAGCCCTGCTTAACTTGGGAGAAAGGAAGAGAGAGCAGACTCTGGCCTCTTCACAGAATTGCTTGGCTGATTGTCATGAGAGACAGTTCTGGTGAAAGGATAGGTCCAGAAAAGTTGGTTGATTTTCAAGCATCACCTCCTCTAAGCTCAAGAACAGTCCAGCTCCTTGTGCAGGAAATCAAGCAAAGATGGCAGAAGTCCTACATGGATGAACACACCCAAATACAAAAAGAAAGTCTATAAAATATGGAAGCAGGGTCAGGTCATTGAGGAATATAGAGATGGGGTGCAGGGACTGGGGTAAAAGAGTCAAAACTCACCTGGAATTGAATCCAGAGGGGCTCACAAAGGGAAACAAGGAAAGCCTCTACAGGTGTATCAACAGAAAAAGAAAGTCTAGGGAAAATGTGGGCCTGCTGCTGAATGGGACAGAGGACCTGGTAACAAAGGACATGGAAAAAGCCAAGATACTCAATGCTGTCTTCACCTTGAACTTTACTAGTAACACTGGCCTTCTGCAATACCAGGTTCACAAGGCCCATGGAAAAATCTAGAGCAAAGAAGACTTACCTTCAGCACAGGAGAAACAGATTAGGGAACACTTAAACAAACTGGACATAGACAAAAGTCCATGCGCCCTGACAGGATGAGCCCATGGGTGCTGAAGGGACTGGCAGATATCACTCCACTCTCAATAGTGTATTTGTGAACAGAAAATCATGGCTGACCAGCCTGATAGCCTTCCATGATGAGATGACTGGCTTAGTAGATGAGGGAAAGGCAGTGGATTCTGTTCATCTCTACTTTAGCAAGGCTTTTGACACTGTCTCTCATAACATCCTCATCAACAAGCTGAGGAAGTGAAGGCTAGGTAAGTGAATAGTCAGGTGAACTGATAACTGAACTGGCTTAAAGGGCATGAAGTCCAGCTGGAGAGCAGTCACTAGTGGTGTACACCAGGGGTCAATACTGGGACCCATACTCTTTAACATCTCTATATGTTTCTAACAGTGAGGCAGAACGCATCCCCAGGAAGTTTGCTGACAGAAATGGAAGGATTCATTGACAGATCACTCTCAGTCATTGATCTTATAAATGTATATAAATACCTGAAGGGAGGGTGCAAAGAGGGCAAAGCCAGACTCTTTTCAGTGGTGCCCCGTGGCAGGATCAGAGGCAATGGGCACAAACTAAACACAGGAAACTAATTAAACATATGAAAAAACTTTTTTACCGTAAGGATGGTGAAACACTGCAGAAGGTTGGGTAGAGAAATTGTGGAGTCTCTGTCCTTGGAGATATTCAAAACTGAACAAAACACACAGTCCTGAGAAATCAGCTCTAGATAACCCTCCTCTGTGCAGGGGACTGGACTAGATGTTCTCCAGAGGCCCCTTCAACCATTCTATGACTGTGTGGTGACCCTAGGGTACTCACCTGCTGTATAGCTGTAAAATCCCTGAGCCATGGCTGACACCAACTACTTGTTCTATTCCCCAGGAATCACTGACAGTGCAGGATTCCTGCTGGGTTTTTCTTTTGCAAAGAAAATGTGAAAAAATATTATCATTTTTATCCTAAATCAGTTTAAGAGTTTTCTGACCTGTGCAAATGCCTGTGAAATAATAATTGACTGCCAAAATACAGAAATTTGCACCTTTAATGTTTTGCATATCAGAGAACTTGGAGAAGACTTCTGCCTTTCTATAGAGAGAGTGGCATTATATCTATTAATTCTATTATAGAAATACTTAATTGACTGTGAAGTAAATAGAGTGCTGCCAAAATAAATCACACGGAACTAAGATATCTGAAGCTTCCATAAATCACTACTTTCTTCCTCAGACATAACTATCATTATTTATCTCCAATGTAACTAGCGTTACTTATTTCTGTATCTTTTCCACAGTAATCCTTCCCTTATTTACCTTATAGCAACCTCACTTATCAGTATCCACGGTGCCAATATCGTAACGAAATGATACAAAAGTGCTAACTAGTGAACAGACGCAAAACTCCGTAAGCATGTCACAACCTGACATTGTTGTGTGAATACCACATCCTGTAGATCTCAGCAGGAACTTGCTCTTTTCCTGCCCTGCTTACCTTGGCTGGCCACAGCATTCTCACTGAGTCTTTCTTAATGCTGAATAGAGTTGAAAACACACTACTGTTTGGCATGCTGTGATACACGCTTGCCATTTTCCTAACAGCATGTCTCTCTTGGAATATATTCTGACTGTGATCCAGCATAATTTCTTTATCTTTTCTTTGAGAGCTACTACCTAATCCGTTCATCCAGTAAGTGCACGGCACTTATTTCTGTCTACCTACAGTTCCTTGGACTTTTCCCTATCAAATGTCATTCTTTTTTTTCAGGTATTTTCTCCAGGATGCCAGGATCATTTAAAAATTTTAGTGTTGTTCTCCGCTCCATGAATCATTAGGGATCTTACACAAATATCCAAAGTGTAGACAATGTGAAGATGTAAAAACACCAGGAAAAAAATAGCTACATGGGATAAAGTCTGATGATTAGGAGATGCCATCTTATATATTAAGAATGTAGAATTTGAAAACTACTGTAAGAAAACACCAGCTATGAAATTCCCACTTGAAGAGAGAAGTGAGGTAGGATTAAGGAAAGGATGGCTCCAAGTGTAATAATTAGGACTACAAACCTTCCCATTCCATATTATCTGTTTGATTAGCACTGCGACCAACAGTCATTAACTGATCTACATAAATCTGATACCTTTGAGAAATGAATATGCATGCAGTACAGCTCTCAGTAAATTTCCTATTTCACTATGACTTAGATTTTTTTTTCCTATCTGTGGTGTCAACAAGCAACCCAACTATTGTGTAGGCCTAGAAAATGCCACTCCTATTTTCAATTTCCTGGATGAAGAATATGCCAAGAGCACAGCAGAAAGAATGTGCTGCTCCATGTATTTTGTGAGTAAATTGAAGAATTTCAGGTCAGAGGCTTATGAATTTGACTCTTTTTCTTATTATTCATTTCAATATAGAGAAGTAAATGGGCTAATTGAGTGAAAAAAATGCATTAACAATAAACTGTTTTCTTTCTCTTTTTTAGAGGCGGATTGCTGTCCTTTGATACTGTGTCACATCTGGACTTAGCTGTTTTACATTCTGTTTGCAGCACTCAGTGGCTCCGATGAGCACATCTAATAAACTGACAAGGAAGTAAATGTCTAGGATAAGAAATACACTAAGTAAAACAATAAACAGTTTTACTTTTTTTTTTCTGATAGATCAACTTGTCCAGTCCTTACAGTAGCAAAACATCCATAGTAGTTATGTTTTCATAGCTCTTGTCCAGAAACACACCAATGCTGCGTCTTCCATCCTGTTTCAGGGTGCCATTGGTCTTCCACAGCTTAGTCTGCTCTTTCTGTCAGCAAGTTAATAGCTGAATTACAGATTTAGAAGAAAAAATATAATGGTACAGAACTTATGCTAATTTTATATGAATAATTGAAAAAAAATATTATTTTCTAGAAAAGATTTTGCCGTTTGACAGTAATCTCATCTGTTACAGTCTGATTGAATGACCAGCCTTCCTTCTTCCCCTTGAAAAGGCCTTTTTTATAGCTTTCTTCTGGATATCTACAAGCAAGAAGGGGAGCAAAAGTTGCAGTTAATCACCTTCTGCTCTAGAGATCAGAAATGGGTCAAGCCTAACTGTCCAGTGTCTGAAACTGTAGTGTTAAATAAATAGAAATAATGTCTTTATGTATATCCACATTGAAAGAGCAATAAAGTTGAAAATTCTTTATAAATACTGCCGTGTCTATGAAATACAGTAGCATAGTTCTTTCTCTGTTTATCATAAGACTCTTCACAGAAAAGTAAAATTGTCATCCTCTAGTGAAAAGCACATGTAAAATATTTGAGTGACTCTATGGCTTTTAAAGTTTCAGTCAATCTTTGCAAGAGCTTCAGCATAAATACATTTTTATCTAAACACAAACATGAAAAGAAATACTGGAGTTATTGATTGCAAAAGTGGAGCCTGCTGGTTACCATTTATTTAACAAATAACTCTGCCAAACAGAGAGCTTCTTCCTCAAAGACTTCATTATCTAACACCCCAGCTTTGCAAGTACTTTTTTGTGTGTGGTTACATACATAAGCAGTTCCTTTGATTTTAGCAGTATTCCTCTGACTGCATTTACCTTCCAAAATGCCTTTCCATGGTCTGAGTTTAAGCAGATGACAAAGTCAAGGGAAAGGAAGCCTGCAAGAAAGAAGAATCGGAGGGATTTGGGCAAGGCTTCCTATGTTATCGCGGGAGAGAGGTAGGTGCTTCTTCCAAAGAGCTGCTTAGAGAAGGAGCTTAACTGGGGGCTTCCCAATCACCTTCCTGCAGAGTCTCTCCAGCTCTATTTGCTGTTTAGGAAGACTAAGAAGATTAGCCTAGGAAGAAGAGTCAGATGCCTAAAGTACAGGTTAAAACCATTCTCCATTATTCCCAGTGTTTGCAGACCAGGAACTGAAGCACATAAACAACCCTGTTGTGGTAGCATTAAAATTTAGCTTTTTTTAGACTCTTAGTCCAGTCCTCTGACTAGGCTAGAGATGTAATGTCCTGCAGTAGCAAACATGAAAGCTTCATCCCCAAGATACTTTAGAACAGAAAAAGGTTTTGCTTTCTTTTTCTCCCATAGGCCAGGCATGCAGAAATGCTAGTTTGTGAAACATTTCCCTTCAGCAAGAAAAATATTTCATGAAGTATATTTATGGTGATACTCCTAGTGCTGCAGTGTAGCCCTCAAAACACTTCCTAGAGCTAAGAAATACTGAAAATCAAACTCTTACGATATAAAAAGTTACAATGTTAGGCAATTCTAATTCCTACATATTGTAGGTCAGACAAATTTGCTACTTGGTCTTTAAGACCATGCTAAGTTGATACATGCACTCAAATACACATATATGGGAATGACATATTCAGCTAAAAATATTTTCGTTCGTGTTATGTTAGATTTCATCTATATACTGTGTCACATACCAGTGATACAATCTTTTAGTCTACTTTGTGAACATATTAGTGCTTTCAGTTTACAGAATATTCTTTTTTCCTACCCTATATGTATCACTAGGCACACAAAGAACATCGGTACATAACACAGTGCCACTCCACCTCTAAAATAATGTATACTTGTCACTATGCAAAAAAATAAAGTCTTAGTAATTACTGATTTTATAAAAGTATCATTACTTCTCAAGGTTTAAATAATTGTTGTAAACAATCTTGTCTTTACAATTCTTAACAATTACATAATTATAACCATTGCTCATTTGTTTGGCTGAGGTAGGAAAAATTATATAAGACAAAAACTTCCCTAACATATAAATATGTGCTTGCCTTCAACATTTTTTTAAAACAATGCCTCTTTGAAAACGATTCATGTCTTTGAAGACCAATGATTCATTTCTTTTTTCCTGTTTTCAAAATATTTTCAAATCCTGGCATCTCTCCTTGTACGCATAGGCTCAAAGAAAAGATCTTAACATTCAAGCTTTACAGTCATTAAATTCACGTTTATTTTATCAGGATACTTCTACTTCACAGGTAAAAGAACAAAAAAAAAAATTAAGGAGAAACTATTTCATCTGGATTAATCCCACTTAAAATGTTGCCTTATAACTGATGGGTTCCAGTAATCAGTTGTCAATCAAAAGAAAACAGACAATAACAATGACTGATATTTTAAACTAGTTCACTAAGCAATATATATATATATATATACATATTCTTCAAAACTGAATAAACAGGGTATCTGCCACTTTATTAAGTCAGCCATCACTTGGTGATCATAGTGAAGTGCCCCTCACTGCGTACAAGTTACTCAGCGTTCCAAGATTTTGGGCAACAGGACAAAACCATCTCCAAGGTTTTTTTCCAGCTCTGAAGCAAACACTAGGGAGTTTAATCCACTGTCAAAGATATTTGCCCTTTCAGAAAGCAGCGCAATCTCCAAGACTGCAGAAATGCAGAACAGCTGTTTGAAAACAAGATGAAGTAAATCTATTAGTCCAACTGAAAGACTGCACTTACTAGCTTTTCAGTAGCAGAAGAAAATGAAATCTAACCTAGCACACAACGAGGAGCATTTGGCCACCCTCCTCTGAATTTCCTACATATCATCTTTTTCTCAATCTACCACAGAGTATAGCACCATAATGTTAGTTTGTTCGATTAGTCTCTTTTCCTTTATTTATTAGTGGTGGACCAGGTAACCTTTTGATACTGCTTAGTGAAATGAAAGGACTAGTGAATCACTATCCTCAGTGATTCACTTTCAAGTTCATGTTTCCTCTAATAGCCAAAAATTTCTCTGTTGTTCTGCTGAGACAATCCCTTTGTTCTAGATGATCACAGCAGTAGGATTTCGAAAAATGTCAACTCCTTTATTATAATAGAAAAAACAACGGCAAATACCTGTAGATCAGTAAGCAAACCTTAATAACAGCCTCAGCAAGAGATCTCAGTCATTCTGATATCTTTTTGTGCAAGACAGGCTGAAAATGCTCAAGGAGTAAAAGCCACAAGTAATTTGTAGCATTTCACAGTTACATTAACACCTCTAATTGTAACTGACAGGGCAATTAAGGGTGAAAAACATACGAATACAGTGGCTTGTACATGATGATTGTCCCACTGAAACAACAAATCATGTATTCTGTTTCGAGGAAAAATGTTTCACTTTGTTTTCCTCCATTGAAGTAGATGTCCCAGTTCATCATGTTTCATTAAAAGGTTTGTGTTGCTATAAACATGATTATTTCAGGCAATCACAAGCCTTTATATCAAGCATATAATTTAACAATTCCCTTCTAAATACAATTCTCAACATTCTTTTTAAAAAAAGGATCTTAATTGTTATTTATAATCTATTTTAAAAATTGGTTTTAGAATAATGAACAGGCAGTATTCTAAATACAAATATGTTTAGGACACATGCCCTCTCTCCTTTTTTTTTTTTTTTTAAATGAAATCCAGACAATTCCCCTCGTGCCTAGGTTTGCCAGGTTTTGTATATTGGTTTTCCTACCAGCCTCCATTCCTCCAACATGTGCACAGCTCCCTATGGTGAGCCATCACAAGTTATGTCCAACATCAGCAAGTAGTTAAATTCTGTAACAACAAATTCACAGAAATTTGTTTCTGTAAAAACTTGGTGCTTAGGCCCAATAACTACAATATAGATGTTTGGAGGGGGAAGAATACTTGATTAGATCAACGCTAATCCCAAGAGATTGAATGCCCATTAGTAGTTACGGTGTGTTAGGTGCACACCTTACCATTGAGTTGCATAGAACAGAATCATAGAATCATAGAATGGTTTGGGTTGGAAGGGACCTTTAAAGGCCATCTAGTCCCTGCAAGGAGCAGTGACATCCTCAACCAGATCACGTTGCTCAGAGCCCCGTCCAACCTGGCCTTGAATGTTTCCAAGGATGGGGCATCCATCACCTCTCTGGGCAAACTGAAACCTTTCATCTTAAACCTGAAAGAAAGGTCATTTATTTGCCACATCTTAAAGAAATTTGCCCTATCTTAAAGAAATCCTATTTATTTGCCCCAAGACTGCTCCACAACATGAACTCAAGTGCAGCAACTGGAGATGATTGAGCAATTTGCTTCAAAAGCACATTCCTGATCCATATTAAAATGCTAATGTAGATACATCCGTATCTACTTCAAGTAGAAAGCAGGTCAGTAACATGGACATAATTTAGGAGGAAAGAATCCCTCTCCGGTTTCTGCACATCTGCTCAGGATTTAAAATGGGTGGGATTTTTCTCTCTTCTGAGAACTCTCCCACATCTCAGCTGTTGACTGTTAATTTCTCCGTTGCATCTTACTAATAATTTACTATATACAAATAATTTACTATATGGTATATCAAATATTAATAATATCTGGCCATACTTAACACAACTGTGATTATGAGCACATAGGGGAAAAACAAAACAAAACATCAAGCTGAAATCCCACAACTTTATGCTGTATTGTGATGTTAAAGAACACATATGAATAAAAATTGTCTGAAAGCTAAATAATGATGTAACTAGTTCTGGCAATTAATAAAATAGATTCATAAAATGACTGGTCTTAGAAAAATATCCCAATCTATGTCCAAAGTGTGACAGAGATCATGTTAAAGGTGAACAGTAGATTTCAGAGTGTGCTTTTGTGGCCATTCCAAAATTACACTTAACACAGATAGCACATTGAAGGAAAAAAAACCAAACCAACATAATTTCAAATGTCATGGCAACATATGGGCCTTTACAGACCTGGAAAACAAAGTGAATCCATTAAGATGCCACCAAGATGTTTAGAGAGTTGGAGAACTTGAAGAAAGGCTGACTGAATTGTGTTTGTTCAGCCTGGGACAGACCAAGCTTAAGAGGGATCTCACCAGACACTTTATAAAGTGCTTAAAACACAGGTGCAGAGAAGGAGATGATGATGATACTATTTTCAGAAGGATGCATAGTGACAGAAGAGGCAACAGGCACAAATTGCTCAGGGGAAATACTGTCTGGCTATATGAAAAAAACATATTCATCATGTGATCAATTAAATACTAGAATAGATTAGTTAGGAAATTGGTGAAATCTCCATCAGTGAAAATCTTAAAGACTCAGCTTGACAGAGTCCTGAGTAACCTCATCTATGGCCCTCAGTGACGGTGTGCTTCCTCCACCCCAACCTAATTACTTTTCCTGTAACCCTGCTCAGGTGATAACCATCAGTGATAGATGTGTCTGGTCGTGATGGCGATGGCAGCCTCTGGCTTAAAGTGGATTTGGGGGCAACTAATAACAGCACAATAGCCAAGGGTTAATTTATGGTTATGTGACCACCTAACCACAGTGCCGGTCAATGTCCTACTCAAGCCAGAATCGTTATGCAAATATGACTACAAGTCAATTATCTTACTCCATAAATATTGAACAGCTTTAGAGCCCTTTGAGCTCTCCTGCAGGACAGCAGGCTGCATGCCAGGATCTCCCCTTGAGTAGGGACGCCTCTCAAGGTTAGTCCTTAAGATTGACAGAATCCTCATCACATCAGGTCCTTGGAAAGTAAATTGAGAATAAGAGCGCTAAAACTTTGAAATCTTAGCTAAGTTATATGAAGGATTGGTTGTGCATATATAATTCTTTAGACATAAACTGTTGGTCAAGCCTGGGACTAGGACTGGATCCAGCTGCACCTAGACTCCTCTCTGAGAAAGAGTTTCGAAAGCAAGGGGGTCCTTTCTGAATCTCATAATTCAACGGGAGAGTCTCCCTAACAATTTTGTCTGACTCTGTCCTCCATGCAATAAATAATCCTGTGTGCCTTGTCAACGAATCTTGTTAAATCACTGTTGCATTCACCAATTATTATCAAACTTTGCTAACTCATTGTTTTGTATCAATAAAATATACTGTTGCTTCTCTCTTACAAGTGAAGTGCATCACTCCTATTTGCAACACTCTGACTTCTTACTGAAATTTCAACCAGTAATTCCAGAGGTCCCTTCCTAACCCAGGCTTTTCTCTGTTTCTGAGCCCTGAGTAACAGCAGAATTTCTACATACAAGGTGAAAAAAAACCTTTTTTTTTCCCTTTGGAATACTGAACAGCAGCAGTTAATGCATGTTTTTACTTTGTAAAGGACAAACAGCAATATTTTTGTTGCTGCCATTGTTGTTCACACTTCAAACAATGTGAAAAGTACTGAGTTATAGGGCTTATATCCTCCAAATTTTCTACCTTATCTTCTACAACTTGTTTCCATCAGTAAAAGACAGAGGTATGCTAATGTGAACAGGGCGTTAAAGAAGCAGAAGTTCTCATGACAAGTTTGGAAACTCTACAGGAGTCATTACAGGCAGCAATCAGCCTTGCCCTCCTTTCTTCCTCTCTTCCAATGAAGGCTTTCAGGGAAGAATTTGAAAACCGGAAATACCAGGTAATAAACTAGATAAGGATAAGGAGGCTTCTTTTCAGATGAAAATATGAGGGATAATTTGAAGATTTTGAGTTTCTGTTCCTTTTAAAGTTTCTAAAGAAAGAAACCACTCTTTGTGATTGTGTTTTGTAACTTGGCTTTCCTCGTGGCGATGGCCTACTATAGAATTCCAAAGGAAAGAAGATTTAGCCAGTATCTTCCTCCATTTGTGTCTGATCTGCTCTGGACATCTGTGAGCTTGTGGACTGGGGCAGAGTGATGGTTACTCAGGAGTTGCTTCTGATATGAAAGTTAGTGGTCATTGTCTTCCATGTCTCTGCTCCTTAGAGTGATCAGCATCCTTGCTTTTTTTTCTGTACTTTTCACCCTTCTCTGCTGTCTTCCCTCCCTTAAATCCCAGAGTATTTCCTCATGATACACTAAAATACTGGTGGCTGCCCACACTTGCCTACATTAGCTTTGTATAACAATTGCAAACACTTAGAGGAAATAAGTATAGAATGAGTCAGACAATTCAGTAATATAAAATGGAAACTAGTTTTGGATTTTGAATGTTTTGGGTTTTTTTCTTCAAAGCTGTGAGCTGCTTGTTTAAACACAGCTACGGCCAAATTTAGACATCAGGAACAAATATTTTACAATGAGCATAGTGGAGCACTGCAACAGGTCGCCCAGAGAGGTGGTTGATGCCCCATCCCTGGAAACATTCAAGGCCAGGTTGGATGAGGCTCTGAGCAACATGATCTGGTTGGAGATGTCCCTGCTTCTTGCAGGGGGGTTGGACTAGATGACCTTTGAAGGTCCCTTCCAACCCTAACCATTCTATGATTCTATGATTCTAAATGAATTTGTGTTAGAAGAGATTTTAACAGTACATAGCATAACTTACAAGAAGTTGAAAATAATGTAATATTTTCATAGAATTCAAGAGACTTGCAAATCACAGCTCTAATCCACTGCCATATTAATCAGTTTTTATATGAATGTAAACAGAGCTGCATTGTTGTACTAGGCTATCATATGGCATATAACACGGTGGTCAGAACCAGGAAACATCCAGAGAACAGAGGCAAACCCAAGAGGCATTTCCCTTAAGATTCCATGCTACTGCTAGTTCACATTTTAAATCTAAATTAAAGCAACGAAAACAACAAAAGCAAGCGCGGTTTTCAAAAAAAGACCACCCACAGGTATTTTCTTGCAGAATAACGGGCTCCGGCCAGTGAGCAAGAAGGCTTCTCCTTCTGAGCCTGCGACAATGAGAATTTACAGTCTTCTCCACTGGGTGGCAGCCTAGGATGCAGCAACAGAAAGAACTGCTCTCTCCGGAGGATCCCCCCCAAAAAAAAGATAAATCTTCCACTGTTTACCTCAAGTTTTTGCTTCTGTTGGTGTTGCAATTGGCAATGTTGTGAACATATGGAAAAAAGAAACTTTGAACAAAGGTGATTGATAATGGCCTAATTGGATTGGATGCAGTTAAAACAAGTATTAACATAGCCCCCTCAAATCTCATTTTCTGTTTAACTGTTTCTCTTCGATCATAACAGGGTCAGGAAAAGTGAACCACAGTTGCCATTAGAAGTGTCTGAAACCAATGCTGACTTCTGATAAGTGGTTTCTCACATGCATCATAATTACAGCTCTGCGGGTTTTTTTTTTAGAACGAATTATTTTAATAGTCACTTGAATTTATAGCAAGAAAATATAAGATGCAAATAGGGGAAAAAAAAAACCCAAAAAAGAAAAACACCAAACCAAACACTATGTCTCTGATTTGTTTAAAAGGCAGAATGCACTTCCCCTGTCGAAATTCCCTAGAACAAGGACTCCTTTCCAAAATACTTGCAAACGGACTCATTTTGTTTTCTGAAGTTATTTTGTGGCTATCACAAGAAAAACCAAGAACAATAAAATTACCAAGTCTACTTTGTCATTGCTGTATGATGATTAATGTGACTCCAATGAAGTGAAAACAAAGAAAGGGAGTGTAAAGAAGAAAGGCTTGAAGTGGAAGACAAAATAGAGACAAGAAAATGGAAATCAATGGGAAAAAGATGTGAAAAATACTGGATGAGAAAGGTGTGCAAATACAAGTTAAACTAAAGAAAGTTATGAAAAAATGAGAGGTGGATGATAGATTAGAAGGAGAGAAAGAAAAAAAAAAATCACACTGGTATTTTCTTCCAGGGAAATAGCAGGAAATTAATACATACATTGGAGCTCTTTGTACTGTATGAAATTAAAAGGAAAAAAGTTTCTATGGTTTTTGTCACAGTGGGGAAGCCCATAAAACTTCAAAACATTTCTGCTATAGCTTCTGGGTCTCACTCCCTTGTTCTGGGGGATTGCTACAAAGCTGGGTATTGTGGATTCACAGTATATACGCCTTGGAGTGAAGGCACAAGCATGAGTGACCATTACATTACAGCTGGTTTATATTCATTGAGTGCCCAATAATATATTTTTACCTTTTCGTAAGAAAAAAAAATGGTTCAGAAACACCCAGTACAGTATCATGGAGAAGAAGTTCAAATGAAGAAATGCCTCTACTCAAGAAACTCCACTCTGTAACCATCCACTCTCTAAGGTCAGCCAGCAGGGACCTGGACACTGTTACACTTTCTCCCTTCTCTTCCTCGGGTACAGTCCCTCAGTTTCTGGTAGTTTATAGAAAGCAGAATTATATAGTTACTTTAGGAAGAGTTCTTGATGAATTATTCCATGAATTTATCTAGCCATTCTTTGAGTGCCGATATACTTTTGACTTCCATAACATTTCGGGACAGACATTCTGCAATTTAATTATACATTGTGAGTAGGTATGTTCCTTTTTTTAGTTGGCTAGCCTTATGTCATTTATTGCTGGTAACAGTGAAGGACTATTCACTTTTTCAAGTATATGTGCTGGAAATCTGTTTTGGAGTTAGATCTCCAAATGTTCCCGGAAAGTGGTCTCATTTAAGTGGAAAACTACAGTCGTAGGAGGATATATTATTTTGACTGCTACTCTGGTGTCCCTTTTTTTTTGGTGTGTGATGAAAAACATACCTCAGAGTAGTTAGTTTTAACATGCTGTAACATAATACCTTTTTATGATGATTCATTATGGATTACTTTAATTTTTTATTATATTGGTGCTGATTTGTTTGTTTGTTTGTTTAAAAATTTTTGCAGCAGACAGTTGATCTATTTCCCAAATTTTCTGATGTTCTCAAGGTATTATAATTAGTTTGAACTCACAACAAATACTAAAGTAAAGGCAAAAATGTATCTTAATTTTACAAAATGCGAGTTTTTATAGAAGAGCAATGATATCTTTGAGATCAAATGGAAGCTCACTTCAGGGTGAAATCTCCATTTTTGTTCTATCATCTCAGTAGATTTCAGTAGAAGGATTTCATTTATCCTGCCGGTTTATCTCCCTCAAATTAATACAGTTAGGGAATTCATCTACCTCCGTGTCTCCCAAAAAGCTTCTCCCAATGAAGTGAATTTAGTTGTGTTCAACACTTACCTGACTACAGTATGTACGCGTACCTCTTCATTGCAGGCAGACAGATGAAGGTGAAGTAGCATTACAGATGCGCACAAGTTTAAATGCATAAGCTCAGAATTATTTTATACACATATAAATGAGAAAAATGAACTTATTACACTGCCTGTTTATCAGAAGATGAGACTTCCTAGGACATGACTTGTTCTGTCCCTAGAGAAAGAATTTGTTCTCTTCCTACAAAATGATAATCTTATCTATTCAAGGTCTATTAAAAAAAAACAACGAACCAAACAAACAAACAAAAAAAAACCAAAACAAAGCAATTCCCAAATAGTTTAAATGCTTTCTGGAGGTGATGGAAGTATTAGAGAAAACTGCTCATCTGAACAACAACTGTAGGAGCTTTTTATATATGGCTTCTCTTCTTGTATTCCACTACAATTTGTGTACACAGCTGAGACGAGTTTTTCCTGTCGTGAGCATCTGTTTGACTCATCGTATGTGCTGTATCTATCACTGTGAACTGTTCCAATGGCAGTGTTGAAGCATCTGCCATGTAGGCTCTCTCTACAGAGGAGTTCAAAGTCTGAAGGAATCCAACAGAAGGAAGCAGAGAAAAACAATTCGATGAGCTTCAGCTGATGTTCAGAGAACTTGTTTGTCTTTTACCTGCAGTGGTTGTCTTCTGGCAACATTTACCTACAGATGGTGCACAGTGGTGCACCTGTAACTACAGCTTGCTGAGGCACAAGGTAGAAGTGACCCATTTCTGTAGTTTCTTTCTGATAGTCATGAAATATGCTTTGAATTGTCTCTATTTGTTCTCTTAGGGTGGAAACTTTTTTTCTATCAGACTTATACATCCTTGAGGGCAAGATTCCCATCATCTAAGCTACTCAGCTCCTCTGTGCTGCTCACCTCAAGTGATTACAGTGGTAACAAACAGCCAATCTACTAGCACTAAGTAGTTAATGTCTCTCTCCATAGACTATACAGACTCAAGAAGCCCAGATTCGATGCCTCAGTTACACACAGCTAAAAGAGTCAGTTGAATCTCATCCCTAAAATGAAATCTTCCTCGTGTACTCAAATATGACATAACAAACACATGAATCCAAAAGAATCAAATGTATTGACTGAAACATGAGTTAAATTATTTTTCATTTTAAATCATTCACAGGTGTCTAAGTAAATAAACAACTTCTGGCTGTTTGACCTAACATTTATTTTCTGCAAATATATTCCTTTACTAAGCAAGTAAAAGCACAGAAGAGGTGGCAGAGTCTAGCTATCAGCTCTTGAACTGGCTGGTAAAAATTCTCCTTTGAAAACCTAACTCTCTAGATACAAAAATATGGATTTGAAATTAAATTATTACTGCCAAGATCTGTGTGAATACAGTCTGTGCTGTCAAAAGGCTGAAGGGCAGTACTCCAGAATGAGCTTTCATGGGTTTGGATCATAGTCAAATATTTCCTGTGCTAGAAATACATACAGTCAAGAGCCAGTTGCCCTTATCTTGGGATTCTTGTTCAAGGAATTGAAGAAAATATAGAGGTTATCTGCAAATACAGGAGGCTTTTGCTCAAAAAAATAACTATAAGGGTCTATGCAGTCTGTCTCCATTAGCTGCTGGTAAGAACCCCTATACCATTCAGTACTGCAGCATGTTAACTGATCATGTTTAATATTTTAAAATGGAAAATTAAACACAATTATACCAAAACCATAATTTATTAGGATTTTTAAAATTAGTTTTTATTTATTTTAAACAGCTTCTGTACAAGGATTTCAGGAGGCACTGATAATATATTATTCTTCCCTAAGTAGAATCGAACATGATGCTTTGATGTTTGCATCGAAGGCAATAATATTAGCTATCTGCCATGCTATCTTTTTAGATTCCAGAAGTACTTAATTAAAAAAAAAAAAGCAGTTTTATTAGACTCTAGCATAGGATAAGCTTATTACTTCCTCTTACTGTTGTCCTCATGTGTGATTCAGAGGTTTTAAAGACATCAGGATATGAAAGTGAGACATACTAAAAGAAGGACTGGTAGGAACATACTTGTGTACAGAAATATAAGCCTCTCAAATATTTTTGTCATCATATTTAGAAAAAGAACATGAACCTAACGGTTTTTACAGGACTTCATAAGAAGTGGAGACTTAAAACGTGGAGTTATAGATGCCAGAACCTCTCCTACAATGAAAATAGGCTTGCAAAACAGAAAATCTCGTATTCTTTCCATAAAGAGCCTGACACTCTCCAAATTAATTCCTAATTCTATCTAGTATTTAAAATGAAATAACACTCAGGGATCAGTACTGGAACAGTACTGTTTAACATCTTTGTCGGCAACATGGATAGTGGGATAGAGTGCACCCTCAGCAAGTTCGCCAACAACACCAAGCTGCGTGGTGTGGTCGACACACTGGAAGGGAGCGATGCCATCCAGAGGGACCTTGACAGGCTGGAGAGGTGGGCCCGTGCCAACCTTATGAAGTTCAACAAGGCCAAGTGGAAGGTCCTGCACATGGATCAGGGTAATCCCAGGCACAAATACAGGCTGGGCAGAGAACGGATTGAGAGTGAGAAGGATTTGGGAGTACTGGTGGACAAGAAGCTCAACATGAGCTGGCAATGTGCGCTTGCAGCTCAGAAAGTCAACTGCATCCTGGGCTGCATAAAAAGAAATGTGGCCAGTAGGTCAAGGGAGGTGATCTCCCCCTCTACTCTGCACTCTTGTGACCCCACCTGGAGTACTGTGTCCAGCTTTGGAGCCTCCAACACAGAAAAGACATGGACCTTTCAGAGTAAGTCCAGAGGAGGGACATGAAGATGATCAGAGGGCTGGAGCACCTTTCCTATGAGGACAGGCTGAGAGAGCTGGGGCTGTTCAGCCTGGAGAAGAGGAGGCTCTGGGGACACCTTATAGTGATCTTCCAGTACCTAAAGGGGGCCTACAAGAACGACGGGGAGAAATTCTTTAGCAGGACCTGTTGTGTTAGGACAAGGGGTAATGATTTTAAAATAGAGGGAGATTCAGACTGGATATAAGGAAAAAAAAAATTTACAATGAGGATGGTAGAACACAGTAACAGATTGCCCAGAGAGGTGGTAGATGCCCTATCCCTGGAAACGTTCAAGGCCAGGCTGGCTGAGGCTCTGAGCAACCTGATCTAGTCGGGGATGTCCCTGCTCCTTGCAGGGGGGTTGGACTAGATGACCTTTGAAGGTCCCTTCCGACCCTAATGACCAAAGGTACTGAGAAAGAGTTAGAGTGGTGCTTGGTCCTGTACTTAATGCAGTACTACTTAATGCAGTTGCCTTCATACATCACTTTGACTAGAAGATCAGGACTAGCAAAAATCAATCAACACTGCTACATGACATTATTTTCAACATATGAATCAACATGTGTACCTAGTTTTCTGGTGAAATATCTCAAACACTCAGGCATAATGGTCCTGGATCAATCTCCCAGGTTTAACACTTGCTGTTTAGAGTATTTTGATTTTTCAATCTTGGCATAGATACTTTGTATTAGTGTTTAAATAGATTTGAGTTTCTAGATATTCTAAACTTAGATAACATAAATCCTACCACTGCCTTTAGACTGATGCCCTTTACAGTCAAGGGGGAGAAACAAGTCCTTCTAGGAAGGACTGACGGACTATTTAAAGACTAAATTAATTGCATCCTGCAAGGGTCCATTCATCTGTACTGAAAAGGAGGCCAGCAAGCCCATTCAGATGTGCATTTCTTCACACAAATATGTGGAGTAGAAGAGATGAAGACTATCACAAGTTTTAACATGGCAAGTTCTTATTAACATAAGACATAAATGTATTTAAAAATTAACATGACAGAGATTCACACTCCTTAGGAGGAGAAGCTACATTTTATCACACAGCAGCATAGTGCAGTCCCTCCATCCACAGGCACAGTATTTTCTCAAATATACATAATGATTCCTAACAGTTTGAAGGAGGGTCTTGTTGGTACTCCTGCCTATTGCAAGCAGGTGAAGGATCTCTTTTATTGTGGAAGGAAAACAGTTCAATATGAGTCTGGACTGTGTTTTACACTTCATATTTTCTTTCACTGCCTCATAGATATCAAGTATATATTTGGGGAGAATCTGCACAGTCTCCTGTTGCATGACTGTAACAATTGAATTCTGCTGCTTTGATCTGTTCTTCATAATAACTCCTCACATGATATCTTAGGCACTAGCTGAACATTAAAATCTTTCAGATTTGGACATGGCTGTTCACACTACTGCTTGACTGCGTCATTTACTAAGCCTGCAGCACAGCATATATAAGTGTGTTCATGTTTCCTTTTCATTAGTTTTTGCTGCAGTCTTTTTTAGAAGTAGTTGTCACTGAAGCACTCATAGCAGATATGTGCTTGCCTACATGGTAAAACAAAAAATCTCTTGGAATATATTAAAGATGCAAATGTATTAACTGGGCTAGCAAAACATCATTAAATTTCTGTGTGGGATACTATAGTTTCATAATTAAAATTCTTTATGAATTAAAGTAGCTTCAGTTTGGTTTATTCATTCAATGAACCGAATCAAAAATGAGTTAACATTACTGATTTCTAAATTCACAATCTTCATTAATTCAGCTTAATTTTTCCAAGTGCCCACATGTGGATGAGTGCTAAAAAAACTTTGGCCTTGAGAATGCGGTGTTAGAATAGAAACAGTTAGAACAAAATAGTCATTTTAATGAATATAAGCCAACTTGTGCTCTTGTCATATAATTCTAAAGGAACATAAGAAGAAGCTGAGCTGTTAAGGAAGATTAGAAACCATAACTTTTATTAAAGGGAACAGATAATGTCGTATTTTGAATTAGATGCTCATAGACTCACAGTTGTGAATGGCAGATTAGTTTTACTTCATTAAAGAGGATACAATGCTTCTTTTAACCACAAAAGAGCAAGAAGAATTTGATACAACTGGAAAGAATAATATTAATTTTGAGAAAAAAATAATGAATGAACTCATTCTTTGAATGCATTCAAAATATTATATGAATACTAATTTTTAGCATCTGTATTACATAAATGACTTCAACAAAATCAAGCTCTACATATAATAATCTACAGAATAGTCACCAAAATAGGATTAAATAAAGTAAAATTTTCTTATATAGAGAAAAACTTACCACAGACTTTCACAACTAGATACATAGGAAAAATCAGTGGTTTTCACATAAGACTCCCAACCAATTTGCTGATCTCTCAAATCACCCTGCTTGGGTATCTAAGTCACCTGTGAAAATGTTAAAAAAAAAAACAAACACAAACCCCAGCATAATCTAAGTTTCCTTAGCATATTTGCACAGTTGGTGCAGGATGCTCAAAGAAAATCTGACCTAGAGTCTTCAGAAGATGCAGCGTAACAATATGAAGGTCGAAAGGAACACCTGTAAATGCTGCGGTGCTGAACACCCGTACTCAGAAGTCTCCTGTCTGGAATGGTAAGCCTGTAGTGTTTATACAGGACCAGTGTGACCATTACAGTGAAAGAAGACCTCTGAGAAGATATTTTACAACCCAAAATATGGTTTAAATAATTCATTGAGAGCTGCTGTATTAAATTGTTGTGGCTAGAGGTGATAAATAATTCGGTTTTAGAAATACAAAATGTTTCAGAACATCATTGTGTGAATGGGGGTTCATTGTAAAATATCACTAAAGTTTAATTCAGTTAGTTCATATTTATTTTATAAGAACTTCAGTGAGCCACAAATACACAAATCTTCTGTCTAGTATAATCCACTGTGATTCATAGTTATTTACTTTATGTGAGGCTTATTTTTGAACTATGCAGCAAAGCCTCTTGCATGAGTTTTCCTCTGTATTAAAAAAACCTTAGTATACTGAAAGGAGATGATAGATTTTTTTTTTCCCTCTGTTGTTTCATGTCATAAACTATGGTAAAGTAGTCCTGAAACACTCCAAAATGAAACAATGACAATGCCATAATTCAGACTTTTAGAACATCCTTGGTCACTGTTCTTTCTCAAGCCAATCTTTCAACAGTCTTCTGTGACTTTATAAATGCTCTTATTTATTTAATGTGGCTCTAGTCATGTTTTTCAATTTAAAAATCAATTCATTTTGTAAATTATTACCAGTTTAACAAAAAATGAATTCACCTGTTGTTAGAACCTTTCTATTATAATCCTTGCTGTGCATGACAAATGACTAAAATGTTTCTAGGACAAACAGTACAGAAAATTATATATTTGGTCAAGTGAAAAAAAAAAAGGAAAAAACAGATAATTTATTTTGAGGTAATGAAATGCAATATACATTTTCCTGCTTTTACATAATTAAATAAATTCCATCCTGAAGGGTCATGAGATTTATCTAAGCATATAT
This sequence comes from Chlamydotis macqueenii, assembly GCF_036417535.1. NCBI lineage: Eukaryota > Metazoa > Chordata > Aves > Otidiformes > Otididae > Chlamydotis > Chlamydotis macqueenii. The sequence goes on from NC_141556.1 coordinate 162,489,472, forward strand.
TGAAAACCGATATTACCATTATTAAAATAGGAGTGATTTTATTTTTATATCTCATGACAAAAGAGAGAATAAACCTCATAATTAATATAAACAAAGGGATCATATGCCATTTCATTTTATCCTCTAATGTCAGACTTGGATCTCCTAAAACCAACTGACATAGGGATCTGAATTTCAGCTTTTACAGAAACTACTTCGTTTTTATAGAATTTATCATCAAGCCGGTATCTTTTTTTCTTCTAATTTTTAATTTTTTGGAATAAATAGTTCAGATTATATTCTCCACTATAATGCCCAAATTATTAAGCTAACTTAAAAATACTGTTTAAGGTTTCTCAAAAGAAAAGAGAACAAAAAGTTACCTCCCGAAAACCAGTAACTAGAATAATATAATTATTATTTTTATTATTCAATTACATGTTGATGCCAGAAATAGAAAGGCCTTTTGTTTTCTAGGTTGACAAAGAAAAAATTATCAGAAGTTACTCTCATTCTTCTGACAAGAGAAGTAGGATCAATATGAAATCATTTGTGATTGAGGAGGTGGGACAGTAGTAAAACTAAAGGTGTTTCTGATTAGTCATCAAATACATCCTGATGTCAGCAGCTTTTCAAATAAAAATGGATAAATTGTAATGAAAAAAAAAATCCTCCTGAACTCTGAGAGAACCTTTGGAGCTCCATGTTCTTATAGGCCAGATGCCCTGATTTTTCATTACGACCCAGGTGCCATACGCTGGTGACTTCACTTCCAAGCATCCCTAAAGGGGCAGCAGTAATCCAAAACAAAAATACTCCAGATTGCAGGAATTTGGATTTAACAATTTGTTAAATTTTCCTTTTCTTTACAAAACATTCAGCCTACAAATATCTTTCTCCACCATTTACCTCTTAAGTTGACTCAATGTTTTGGCATCTGAAAATTTCTGGTTAGCTTGCTGTGGAATGCTATTGGTGCTAAGATTTTATGAGTTCATGGGAAGACTGAACATTCACAGGTCTGGGTCAGGCATTTCCAAATTTACAGATTGTGAGGAAGCACATATTTACAACTGGTTTTTTTCCATGCATCTGTTGCTGGTCCTTGTTGGCACTAACATATTAGGCAAAGCAGTAAGAGCCATAATGGGCTGTTCCTACATTTCAAGTTGCTCAAGGAAATATTTTGAATAGGTGGCAAGTGGTGCCTTTGATGGCAGGTTACATTCTGCCTCACTGTAAAGTGATGATTAGCTCAAATAAAAGGAAAGTAAGAGGAATTAATTAGATCTCCTTATATCACCATTTATCTTCTTTTGTTGACTAAGAATGAATTCAGAATTGTACTCTTGTTTCAGAATATTTAAGAATGGAAAGAGAAAATTCCATTCCTCAGCCTAAGAGCTGTGCTAAAGCTAAGCATTTATTTGATGATAGATGCTTACTATAATAACATTCTAACAACTTGCTCAGCAATTAAAACCAATCATGCTGTTTAATTCCTCTTAATTTGGATACTTTAGATACGCGTTTCATATGAAACTCTTCCTTCCAAACTTGACTAGGTGTTTTTAATAATCTCCCATTACTCTTCAGTCCTTCAATATGCAGAATTTTACTATTTTTTTTCTTTCATTATTTTTATTTCAGTAGAATTACTGGTCTCAAGATGTACAGTACATATGCTGCTCTCCTCTGTGTATTTTTAATCCATCTCTTTTCACATTCTAGCCACACACTCTGGACTACCAAAACTGTATAAATGTCAGTTAAATCACTTTATGTACATGAATGAGAACAAGTCCTGTTATTTTACCTTTATTGCTAAGACGCACTGAAATTCTGAACTGATGCATGCAATTCTTTCATATGCTTTGGTAGTGCATAACTTATTACTTGCAGTTCCTCTTTGTCCATCGAACCTAATGAATCCCATAACACTAAATTCCAGGTACTTCATCACGGCACTCAATTATATCTTTAAAACTGAAGTTTTAATTTCATGCCCAACCATCATAGTCACACAACTGGGTAAAACAGTGGAAGGGCTGAAGATTCTTCTAAGACATCCCCTCCCTCATTCTGCAGTGATGTGGACCTTGTGAGAGTAGTCTTGCTCTTGCAAGTCCTGCCCACTACCAATCATGTCCGATGTGAATATAGGCATTTGGGGATTCTCGTCTCAGTTTTTGGTAAAAGTTTTGCCTACACAGTGCAGTAGGCTAGATTCAGAACAATTTCTAGTTTTAGAATCAAGGGCCATATTGCCATGATGTTATGATTCAGAAAGAAAAAAAAAAAAAAAAAAAGCTTAAACAACAAGGAAACAGCTGAAGCATATGAAATGTAAACTGTTAAGTAAGCTTTCCTTTCAGTAATCCTCTCTTTTACTTTTTCTGACCTTTTCCCCATGCAGGCTTGATAACCTCTTAGATGGTATTAGAGACGGCAAAGGCTATAAGATTTATCTGAGATACGGTATTACAGCCATTAAAAACCTTGAACTACTTCCTTTAGAAAAATGCACAGAAAAAGAGAAAGAAGAACTGCAAAGATTTTTTAAAAACATCTGTCTTCTGTCTCCAGGGCTTGTTGCTACTTGCAGCTTGAAACACAGATAGAGCAAATACTCTTAGCAATCTCGTCAGGTTCTGATTGATACACTCACACCAGTGCTATGTAGCCTATGATATTTCTTTCCCATGTCAGGCCCAAAATTGTAGTCATCACTAGGTATGGCACACAATTTTTAAACAGAAGGCAAAACCAGACAGAAATGGTGAAGAATCTCAAAACAGAAAAAAATCTTTTTATCTTTAAATAATTTGAACAATACAGACTTTCTCCAATCTGTGCCAGGAACACCACACAGATTAATTCATCAATACTGGAGTGGGGAGGGAGGAAAAAAAGAAGAAAAGAGAGTGAGTGCACAGGTTCAGGTGTTCTTCAGTATTTAGGGAGAGAAGCGATGATGCCTGCTCAGGTCATTATTGCTTCTAACGTGGCACAGTATCCTGGAACCATGACAACTGAAGTTGAGCAACCCAGGATTTGGATAATCCTAGATCCAGAGTCAGAGGGCTGGAGGAGATTTTAAGAGGTTATCCAATTCATCTCCATAGCTCTAAGGAAAAACTGGCTTTTGCTACATCATTTCCTCCTTCAGGCTGACACCAGACCACAAAACTACCTATTTTCATCCCTTATCGTCCTCGCCACTAGAAAATTCTCCCTAATATTTAATCACAATATATTCTAAATGTTTGCTATGTGTCCTAGCTATTACAGAAGCAGATAACAGATACTTTTCTTTCCCCTAGCAACAGTCTGTTTGCACTTTACATTTTCTCCCAACAATCTTTCTTTTCCAGATTAAACAAATCTAACTATTTCACTCCTTTTTTTGTAAGTGGAGTTTCCTAGATTTTTCAATTGCTCTCGTAACGCTTCTGAGAATACTCTTTAAGTATGCCAGAGTTTTCCTGAAAATGCTAAAAATGGGCTCAAGGCTGAGTCTTGAATCACTTACCGTGGTTTTTGCATGTTACTAGTCCTCTCTAATCCGGTTTGCCTACACAGTGGTTAGGCTTACTGTTTCCCGTTCACATTCCCAAAGCCCGACAACTTCATTTCCCTTCACAATATCCCCAAACACAATCACATCCAATGCTGCTCATCTCCCATTAGATCTCTTCACTAGCTGATTGATTCATTGATTCACTTCAAATGACATCTCCCAGTACAATCTGTCAGCAGCCTTTTCTTGCTCAAACGCAATCTCCTTGTTTCTGAATTTGCAGAATTTGTTTGTTTGCGTGTGTTGAAAATGTTTCTGAGGCTGAGTTTAACTTTCCATAACTGACAGAAATCTCCAGGCACCGCACACCCCATGTGTGTGCTCCCCTCGTGCATGCTTGTGTCACATACGCCTTACTTTCAAAGCAGGCACACAGAGGTGTCGAAGTACAAACAGAAAAGAGTGTTCATTTTTCCCTAGCTTAAAAATTCTGTAGTAATCATATGAAAAAAAAAACCAAGCTGACTTCAGTCAAAGTGCAGGAAAGGTATATTTTTTTTCCCCTTCAGTTACAAAAGAAATAGCATAAACAAATAAAATTGAACAAAGTACATTTTGACTGAATAACAAGGTAAAATGAATGAGAGGAAGAAGATAGATGTGAGCACCATCATGTGGCTACTGAAGCAGAAGAATATGCACCATGATACATAGTGTACAAGTAGAGGTGCTAAGATGTAGGAATTAATCTGCAGGCCTCAGTTCCAGTTGACAGCCTAGAGCAGCTCAGAGTATCTTGCTTTTCTGGTTTTAATCAGCACTCTGTACTTCTAAATACTATCTACACTTCAGCTATTTCAGGAATTGAACACTAAAATTTACAGACTAATAATATAAAAATAAATACATATTTATATGTATGAAAACAAAATACTTCAGTGAGGAAATTTATAAGTTAAACTAACATCAAAGTGGTCTTCATCTTAAGATATAGAGCTTTTGTTACCAGTTATATATTTAGGTTGATCCACAAATAAATAAACCGCATTAATTAAATACTTTCAGTCATACTAAATTACTTTAAAAAAAATCCTATGGTCTAGAATTCTGTAGAATGTTTCATTTCTGTATAATGATTAAAATGTCTAATCATACTTATTAAAATAGAACAGTATAGTATTATAGTAACAGTATAATAATATATCTCAAATATAATAGTACTGGAGATGAAGGGATTGAGAGCGGCCCTGCCAAGAACTTGGAGGTATTGGTGGATGAAAAGCTAGACATGAGTTGACACAGTCCAGAAAGCCAGCTGTATCCTGGGCTGCATCAAAAGAAGCGTGGCCAGCAGGCTGAGGGAGGTGATTCTTCCCCACTACTCCGCTCTTATTAATAATTTATATTACCATGAATTTTTTTACAATGAGGGTGGTGGAACACTGAAACAGGTTACCCAGAGAGGTGGTAGATGCTTCATCCCTAGAAACGTTCAAGGCCAGGTTGGATGAGGCTATGAGCAACCTGATCTAGTTGGAGATGTCCCTGATCCTTGCAGAGGGGGTTGGACTAGATGACCTTGAAACATCCTTTCCAACCCAAACCATTCTATGATGCTATGATTATGTTAATAGTAACACTATAAGCAGCAAAAAGTAATTATACAAGAGCCTTGTTCTTGGGAAATCTGCAACTAAAAGATACTTAATTTCAAATTCTTACTGAAACATTTGGTAGGATAAGTGTAACTAATTTGGGGAAGGATAGGAAAACAAAAGCCAGGGGGTAAAGCTGAGCTTTAATCTCAAATATAGATATCTAAAGAAAGACTAGGTCATCTTGAGAAGAACATTGAAACCTTAGGACAAAGATTCCCAATTAGCCTATCAAGGGAGTCTATCACTCATTGGGCCTTGGTGCTTCCAAAGCATTAGACTACCCAAGAAGATAAAGAAAAGTACGTCTGTACCTGTTTACTGAAAGTATACCCATTAAGTTTCCTTAGGTATCATTAATCAATAAATTACAGCTCCTACCTAACCTTTTTAGAGATACCTGAAGATGCAGGCTGCCACTGTTCCTTCTACCTTGTACCAGCTATCTCCCACTTTATTAACTCACCTCATAGCCTTTAGCCACCTTCTTTGATACGACCTCTGATACTATGTACTAATCCATGTTGTATTAACAGCATGATCTTTATGAAAAAAAATAATTGCAATGAATCCTTTAATATTTTGGTCTCTGTCATCACAAAGACTTCCTGCTCAGAAAAACACTTGTTTTGGTGATGACAGCAATAAAGCAAAACCATACAGATCAGCTCTCTGAAAATTCTTCTGACATCCACAAATGCTACTGTTTTGTAAGCAGTGAAATACATTGATTCCAGAGATGCACATCCAGGAGCATGGCAGTTTATTATTATTTCTTCTTTGTCATTGCTGCTGAATCATATCTCCCAAGCTGCTGCATACATAAAACAATGTATGTATTTCACCTTTAAAATGTTTTTATCTTCGTGTCTTAACTTTTAGCTCTCTCCTGAGAAACCATATCTATTAAGAGACTACTTCATTCTTCAGAATCAGAGAAAGTTTTAAGCAAACAGCTTGAGTCTGTTATCACAGACTCTGTATTAAAAGGAGTATTTTATAAAGATTAAGCTCAAACAAAAATCCATATTCTCTGTCTCCAACTGTGTTTTGTAAATGCCAATCCATTTTCCTTTCCAGTATATGTTTAGGTGCTGTAGATTTGAAGGAAAAATGTCTGAAGAACAGCAGAATTCTTTTTTTCCTCAAAACAGAGATGTAGGGAGATTTTTATTGTTTATGGGTGAAGCGTGAGGGAAGGAAACTCATGCTGATTTGTTTTCTGAACTAACCTTGACACACACCTAGGGAAACAATGTACTCCACTTGGAAGCTACTTTACAGAAATATGAAACACAAAAGAAAAGACAAAAGTGAGTTAGAAAGATACCTTCTTACAATATCTTCTCCGTTCCAACACGGGAGTCCATCAGCAGCTGCCAACTCATTACCACACAGGTGATCAGCGAGGCCACCGTAAAAGGCTCTGTAGAGCCGGAGGTGGCTGATAAATTCTCTGCATAGGGGAACATGGGAAAAAATTGACAGTGTCAATCAATAACATTAAGCAGTACTGCTGTTGTGCATTTCTACAAGAAGATAAAGAATGTGCTTATTTTATTACTCTCCATTGGTTCCAATGATTTTTTTTTAATCAATTTGTCAAATTCCTGTGAGATAAGTTTGATTTTCTCAGATACACTTCAGTAGTTTACAAAGCTGATACTCTCATTGGTTAAAGTTAAAAATGAACAAAACCAAAACACCTTTATTTATGCTCTGGAACAGGAACTACTTTCCTCCAACCTGAAATTTTCTTGCGTAGTTGTGATACAGTTTGCAATGCTACACTTGTACAAAAACAATGTTCCAAAAATAAAGCACAGCAAATTAAAAATATGTGTATATGACTGTCATCTGTTTTTCAAAAGTGCTGCCAACTAGTTCCCTAAACAGTGTTACAAATACTACAAAGACTAGTTGTTAGAGTTTTGGAGTAACTCAAGATTTAGGCAAGACGGGTTTAAGATGTAGGTGTTAAATATTTAGTGGATATTTAAATAACTGTCTGAAAAATGACATCAGTTTTATCATGGGCTGTGCTGGTAGGTTATAAATTATGTATTGCTATTTTAAATAATTGTCAAGATGCTCGGAGCTAATCATAAGGTTTTGTACTTAAATCAAAACAAATGAATGTTTTTTTTATTTTGCATGGTTTTAACTGGTCTGTGATATTTATGTTTACAAATTGTTTGTTTATGTATTGAAAATGTCTTCTTGGGACACCCATTCCCGCTGTGAAAAATTAAAATATTTATTAATCCTGGTTTCGAACATCACACTATACTGAGTTATCTATGACCCGCAGGCACAAAGAAAGGCATTAGCAAATGCTATATTCATTGCTCTTAGAGGCCAGCAAGCTTCACTTTATGTTAACATCTTGTATAGTGTCTGGAGTTGTTAAAAAATGTCAGAAAGATTCTATGCATTTCCCTTATTTAGCCAACATAGGCCGAAAATAGCATAAGGAATTAAATTTTTAAGTATTGCTCACTCCAAATTAAAACAGGTAAACTGTGATTATATACAGTCCATCATTTTAAAAGCCACGTGTTCTTTCTTGTAATTGTAGGGCAAATATTTTAGAAAAGCCACAGTGATTTACATTTACTATGCCTATTAAACGTGATATGATGGCCCTACTAAATATAAAATTGCAGTTCTGAAAATATTGGGTAGGGTAAATTTTAACTGTGCACCATGTGATTGCCTATGTGCAATAGATTTTAAATATATAAATATGATTCATCCACATTCCCCCAGCCATGAATTGTCATATTTTATATTTCCCCATCCCCAAAATTGCACCCAGTGTGCACAGTACGCTTGCAATTTTCCTCCATTTCCCATTGAGTGGGATTGATTTTGATTTTCTCTATGCTTTGCATTTACATTCTGGATGAAAACTAGTGTTTAGAGAGTCCTCTCACAGTAAATAGTGGGAATTTCTTCTTCTGCACAATCAATCCACGTATAATACAGAAATTGAAATAAATACAGCTACCATAATATCTTGTGACAAACTGCATTCTAACAGAAAGGTCAGTTATTCAGTTTATTAGCAAATACATCCTGAGGCAAAGCTAAAGTTAATACAGAAGTAATAACTGATTCCAGCCCCTGTTGATGTCTCACCAAAGTAGTTAGAAGGGCAGATGGCATGAATGTCAATTTTCATATCATCATCTTCTAGACTGGATAGCATGTAATTATATGCAGCTGAGCACAAATGTGCAATTACAGTCGGTGGAAGCTGCAGATACTTCTTATCTGTTTATTTGGAAATGTTCTTTTTTTTTTTTTTACACTTTTATTCTCCTTGCTAAAAGCTGCCTGCAATGTTAAGTTCTGGAGGAAAAAGCATTATATACTTTCAAGTTTGTATGTTATTACAGAAGGTTCTGCTTAGAATTTTTTTAAATTTGTCTGATAATTTTTGACCTCAAAAGAACAAAGAAATCTCCTTTTCTTCTTGTACCATATAGTACTAGAAAATACTAGCTTAGATCTGATGGTAAAAATAATTTAGGCAGTTTAGAGGCAGTTCAAGGGGCACTTTAAAATGTAAACTTTCCTCTGGAGATGGATTTGAAAAATATTAGGAAATTAGGAAACTCTTAGGAGTCACACATTTAATGGAGTCTTTTTGTTCATTTGTTTTCCCTAAGATAACTGTCATTGATCAAGTCTACACAGTTTGGGAGAAGCCTATTCTTTTCTGCTAAAGCTTGTGAAAGTTGCTGAGAGCAACCTGCTGCCAGAAGTAAATAAAGTGGAGTCAGATCTGGAGAAGAGCACTTGCTTAAAAGCAGGCTGTAAGCATTCACTGAAGTCACTCTTCCATGTGAAGAATATAAAGTGAAATATAAAGTGATTGTGACTAATAAAGAAGGAGGTGATTCAGGAGGCAGCAAATGAAGATCATAGAATCGTAGAATCTTTAAGGTTGGAAAAGATCTTTAAGATAACGAAGTTGAACTGTCAACCTAACACCACCATGTCCACTGAACCATGTCTTGAAGTGCTACGTCTTCCAGGGATGGTGACTCCACCACTTCCTTTGGCAGCCTGTTTCAGTGCCTAACAACTCTTTCAATAAAGAATTTTTTCCTAATATCCAATCTAAACCTATTCTGCCACACCTTGAGGCCATTTCCTCTTGCCCTATCACTACTTACTTGGGAGAAGATAATAGAAACTATGAAGTTGTTAAACACAAATCTGTGTCAGTGAATCTCAAACTTTCTCCCTCCTCGCCTTTTTTTTTGTATAGTGCCTGTTGCATGACATAAAATGTATCTCAGGCAAGGGAAGTCATGGGAAAACAACATTGTTCTGTGCTGTCCACTGCCTCTCATGTCCCTTAAGGTCTTCTTTTGGAAACCTCCCTGAGGTCAATCCACATATCACTTACTTTGAAACACAGAACAGCCCTGGATTAAGTGAGATCTTAGAATATGGTTTCATGTTTGCAGAGTGCTAGCAATCAGAAAATATCACAAATTCCCTTACCTACACAAAATAGAGAAAATGTGCCTGTATAATAGGTATTGCTTGATGAACTTCTGTGCTGGCTAAAAAACTTCTGCTTTGCATCTCCTTCCCTTCTTACAACGTTCTCTAAATCCTATGTTTGGTGAGGTTTTTTTTTTTTTCCCACTACTTGGAACATGAAAGACCTTGGACTAACTAGAAAGATCTGTCTTTGAAGCTCAGAGATATTTTTTCTTCTCTGGACATCAGGAGTGAGCAATTATTCCCTGCAATTCTCTCACTTTAGTTTCCTTCTGCACTGCAAACTGAAATGAAAAGAAAAAGAGGACAAAGAAAACCTCTCTGTGTTTTAGCAAACACTGGGATAGAAACGAAATTTATTATTTTAACTTTGTGCTTTATTTGCATAATAGAGCCTTCAGTCTCAACTGTAATGCTATCCTTACTCCTTACAGTGCATTTACGGCCATTAAAAACTTGATTCATTTGTCTAAAGATAGACTGGCCTTTCAGATGCTCTCAGCTATCCAGGATATCTGCACAAGGTTCAAATATACAACACAACTTACAGGACACCTACATCCTTCTTGGTAGCAGAAGATCAGTTGGGATACCTAAGGGTATCCTCAAGTGGCACTGCATGCTTGTAGTTCTGTGGGCAGCTGAATCCATAGAAAATCCTCCTCTCCATAGACTATATAATGGCATCTTAAACACCTAGCTCATATGCAGCTAGGTAAATTTTACCCTGTAATGTTGAGCCAGGTATAAATCAAATCTCCAAGTCTTTGTAGTCACCTCAGTTCACTATATACTAGCCAAATTAAAAAATCAGCTGGACTTGCTTAAACTAGGATTTCAAGATTTAGCTCTAAATGCTTAGTCGTCTCACTTTGCAGAGTAGAAAGGTATGTAAGAACAGTAATTTTTTTCTGTCTGAATAACTTGTATAAATAGTCTTCTGGTGAAAGTCACAATCACGTCTTGACAGATTAAATAATGCCTGCTGATGTGCAAGTTAAATGCAATTTGAAAATTTACACATAAAGATCGAGATAATGTTCACATTTTACCAGTGTTACCCACTCTTTTAAATACTTTAAACCACAACAAACTACTCTGGTCGCATGTCCATTATTTCAGAAAACAAAATCTGGTCATGAAATTACTCTTTCCAAAATGTAACAGAGCAGATTGTGTTGCTGAAATGCTTCATTCTTTGCAGTCTTTATCTATTCCCTAGTAATGCATGCCATTGCATTGAATATAATCTGTTCTGTTGCAAAATTAATGGCTTACTTTATTCTTTCTTTCTGGCTGTAAAACTAATGTCTTACTTTCTTCTGCTGGCGAGAGTTTCTTCACTGTCTCTTGAGAACATCTTCAACCCTTGATTATCTTTGTTCTGATCAAAGGAGCAACCTGGAGATTGTGTAGGCTTCCTTACAGGAGGACCACATACTTTGTTCACCTAAAAGGAAAAAAAGCCACAAGAAAAAGGAAAGAACACATGTAAACAAACAAACAAAAAATATTATGTATCTCTCAAGTCAGTTTAATTCAATTTTAATAAGAGTGTTCATTATGGGGACATTAAGCTAAGAAAAGTATCATTAATTATCATACTTCTCAACACTATATCCACAATGAATGCAGTAAACACATAATTAGCCATTTTATAGCAGAAAAAAAACAAAACAAAATCACTCCTTTTGAAGGAATACCAGGTGTATAAGCAAGCCACCACATGTACTTCATTGATTGTGCCTTTTTTTTCTTCCAGTAAGGCAAGTGTTGCATTGTTATGCAGACAGTAAGAGTAACCTCAGAGAAAATGATGTGTTGTGAACAGTGGCATATTTTCATTTTTTTTCTGTAATACACCCCAAACACATTTTTAGTATGCATTGAACTTTGCAATTTCTTTCAGGGTTGATGAATTATTATGGCATGTTCAGCACAGTTACCCAGAGCCCATAGTGAACAGTTAGCATGGTGGAAACTTGCATTACAACTTTTCGAGATGTAAATTTAATGATCCAAGATGTAAGTTTAATGATTTGGACCATAGATGTTGAATATATCTATATTATATGTCTGGCTCTCTAATATAGATGTCAATAGATACAAATTCATGTGAACTCCCGTATTCTTCTTTGTAAAATATGATACTGTGCATTTTATTCTATAGAGGATATAAATTCATGTTCATAGCTCATTATTCTTTGCAGTCACTGAATAAAAATAATTATGGCCATACATATTTATTAAATAAGAGATAATTCATGCTGGAGATCACATCAGACAAGATACTAAGCAGACTGCACAGCATATATCTTGTGTAAGCTAGCACATATGCACTACTAACTATTAAACTAATAGTTCATGTGATTTATGAAAATTTGGTTTCAACAGGTAGTCAACCTTTTTAAAAGAAAAAGGGAGAGAGAAGATCACTGTTGGCTCTAAGACAAGGATTCAATTTTTGAAGCAGAAACATATTCAAAATGTTACCATGAGAAAGGGTAGAGAGGAGGAGAAACATGGTGGAGATGAGTCAGTGGCTAATACAGACCCTAAGCAGATCAGTATCAGTCCTATGGTTCAGGGGAAAAAAAAATAATTAAACAAAAAAAAACTGGCTCAAATTATAGTAAACTGAAAAAAAAAAAATGCATTCAGCTCCCCTAGGAAGGCAGGAGAATCCACAGCTGTCTATATTCCTTGAAATTACAATAAAATCTCATTATATTTTACACTGACAAAAATGAACAAATAAAGAAAATAAATCTTTTTTACAGCACAGTGGCTTAGAATATGGACCATATTTGTTTTATATGTATTACATGGTTACTTCAAAGTACTGTTTAATGACCTTTCTCTCTGTTTATTTCCTTTGAGTAAACGTCTCAAGAAATGCATTGTCCAATAATGGGAACTTTGCATTCACTGATACATTTAAAAACAAACCTTTGTTCAAAACATAAAATCTTTCTTAAAAAAAAACACCTTGGGTAAACTTTATATATATAAATACCATTAAAACCCGTTCATTATCTGAAATGTCTTTTTAAGAACTGATTTTTTTTTTTTCCCAAAAGTCACTTCTGGAAAATTCTGAAAACAGCATTAGTTAAATCATAAAAAGTTTTTGTACAGCACCACGTAGAGCTCTGCCATTCCCACAAATAAATCTATGATGGTAATCCTACTGCTGTAGGATTCCGTTAATGACAGCAACAGCTCTCACAGCTGAAAGTTAGCTCACCAACCTTTAACAAAGAAGTCACTTATTTCTTCAGACATAGTTTCTGCAGGATGAGCTACTTCAGCATGTACAATGATGGTATCATCATCTCTGTTGCCTTTCTCATATCTCTGATATTTAAACACCTGGGACGACTGACTGGCTTTGTGTGATGCTGGTTCTTCTTTACGTGTTTGGTACATCATACTTGCATCACTCATCCAGATGTATCCAATCTGCCCTTTTTTAACTGTTCACCAGTGGCTGTCACTTTTACGTCATGTTTAAACCATTAACTGTATATGCATGCCAAATGTACTTTTGCCTCCCTCACTGGCCCAGTCTTCATTGTCAGCTGGTTTCTTCAGTAAACTGTTGTGCACATGAAAAGGTCTTATACTTTAATCTTGCCTTCAGGTGCCTGTTCTGTGAGCCAAATAATTTCACACTCACATGTCAATATCTCGTTTCCCAGTACAGGGCTGATGATAGTCTGAAAAATAGATAAATACACTTTCCATAATAATTTCTGGGGTTTTTTTTAATGCATTCTTTAGATCTCCAGGAATGAGTACACAGTGTAACACCACTTAGTTGTATTTCCCATGTTTTCTGAAGCACTACAACTACACCCATTAGCCATATTGTATATTTATTTTTAGCCTTTGGGCTGCAAAATTAACCTTCCAAGTAAAAATTCATTCAGTGCTATTACCACCAGTCTTGAGAGACACAGACTGGAATCATAAGTTTGAGAGAAGGGAAATGCTGTCACTACCCTAATGATCTAACAAATTACCATTTTTGCAGCGATATCTGATCAGAATGTATTCTTATTATCTTCCAGTTTCACTGCAAGGGTATTCCCACTGAATGGTTCTGCAAACTGAGCATTTTTCTTGGCTTCAAACAAAAAAAAAATGCTAAGAGTGTATAAAACAATTCTTGAAGGAGACCGAAAATACCCTGAGAAAAGTGAGACTGGAAAAGCACCAAAAATATTATTCAACAGAGAATTACACATCTCGCTGAGTTTCAGGAAGAATTAAAGACTGCTATAATTTTTTTTTTAAAAAAAAGACAAGCCTCAGCAACTTACTAGGGTTTTTTCTGTTGGGTATTTTGTTTTTTCTTTTGGCCAAATGTTCTTAAATACTGCATAATATTTAAGGGCATAAAAAGAAACCTCAGAAAACGATAAAACTCCTGATTTTCACAGTTCAGACAAACCTATTGTCATTATACTCAGCATGTTGTTATTATGTACAATTTGTATGCCACAGTATGATAACTGGGCTAATTAAAAGCTCTTGTAATAACCATACAGTTAAATTGCAATTAGTGCCACACATGAACTTTATGGCAGTTTGATTTTGCTTGGTGCAATTCTGTAGAATGTCTACTTATGGTTACTTACAGTTTGGAAAACTGGAGCATTGTAAACATTTTTATTTACACAGGACTGGACAACGATGTGAGCAATATATTGATAACGGTGGGATACTGTCCTCTAAGTTCTCATGCTCAATAAGAGAAATCAGTCACATTCTTTGGGTTTGTTTTTTTTTTCCTACGATAGAAATGTTTCTTCCAGACCTCAGAATTTCTACTGAAATGATTTTACATGAAATGACTGAAGCAAACCAAACGTACAGTGCTGTGGTGCACTTCGAACTACATACACCAAGCGTCGGTGATCAACTGTGCCATTATCTTTAAATGCTGCCACTGTGCCAGGAATCCTGAGACTCTCCGCTCCACTTTGGGTCACAGGCTGTTGTGAGATACACAGAGAAGATGAGCATCCTCTAGTCTTGCAGTGTGTCTGTAGTTTGTATTCACTAGTTCTTACTGCTGTGCATACAGTAACAGGGGAAGAAAACACTTCTCTGGATACACCATCTCTTGTGCTCAGACTCAGCTCTACCTGGGAACCAGAACCAGGTGTCTGAAAATTGCCTTTTCTATATTTAACTGTTTCATGCTTGTTTTGCTAAGTTTAGCAAGCACTGCAAGTTTTTGATACAGATGTATTCAGGATTTCCTGTAAATGAGGTAAGTATCAAGTACCCACTAGATTGACACAGTCTCTCAGACCTGTAAGCCATCAGTGTGGCCATAGTCCATGCAGGCATTTAAAACTGCTTTTATTTAATGCGGGTTTTAGTTAGTGATTAGTCTGGTAGCTTTCAGTTCTAACTATCAGATCATAAATTTGCCACCATCCCTTACAGTTAAATCCCCTCAAACACTCACGAGTAAATGGAGAGCTGAAGTCTAATAACTCTAAAACAATGTTAAAATGAGATGGCAGGGATGAACTGGTTGAAAACACGTTTGTAACAACAACAACAAAAAAAAAGTGGTTAAGTGAACTTTATTTTATTTTCTAGGAATACACAAGTGGATACTTCCTTCGAAAAACAGATCCTTGATGAGTCACAAGCACTTCCAGCAACAGATTACCAATCAAACTACCCAAAACATCCATCCAGAAAAACAATGCATTAAATTTTTATGATGTATCCTTGATTCCAATTTAATCTTTGCAAGTGGATGTGTAACACTTTCAGGTAGATGGCTGTGTGTCAGACAGAGGAGAGAAAGAAGACCAATAGCATACTCTTTTTTGCACCTCATTCTGCCAGCCAGCCTCTGCGAGCAGCACAGGAGAGCATGGTTTGTCTGTCACCAGGCAATGCAGGGGTTTGGCACTTTCTGATCATCTAAGCAGGTGAAAATGAGGATTTCTCAAAGTAAGATTAGCTTCTTCTTTTAACGTGTAATAACCTCCAGCTGAGCTGCTGCTGCAGGAGCCCATGTATCTACACACTTGGTGGTATTTTCACTGGTTTGTCTTCTTCCAGTGAACCCACAAGAGGGAGCACCAGCATTTCAGTATCGCCAAGCACTTAAGCAAGTTTCTATCGTTTCCTGCTTGTAACAGTTGCTCGTTTAATATCAAACTTCTGTTGCAAAGAAAAATGTATTTTGATATGTGAGGGTGTGCACATGTGCATGGATGTTTAAAGTATTCCTTACTGAGACAAAATCAAAGTTCTTGAAAACAAGGAGAGCAAGCACTTTGGTCCAACAGGCCATTTTTCCTTCAGAACAGGAAAAAGACATAAATGAGAGAGTCCTTAGGAAAGAGTAGTGGAGTACCATCAGTGTTTACAACACAGGAGAGTCATGCAGAAATTGTGTATTATTTCACTCATTTTCTTTGCAAATTTTCTGTTCTTTATCTGTGATTAATTGTCTCTTTTTCTCCTTTGTAGCTGCAGGACGCTTGGCAATATGTCTTCGGCATCCAGAACTCTTAAGCAAGCTCTGGAGCTACAGTGGAAACTTAAAATTTTGTAAGTCTCATACATAGGTTTAATCATTTTACAGAAATTGCAAGAGAAGTCCAAGACAAGCTGAAAGAGGCAAACGTTGTGAACAACAACCTAGAAAATTACAGAGTAAAGCTGATAGTTAGAATAATACTTGCATAAATTGTTAAACGCGCCATTTATAATCACCTGCAAGACAAATCTTAAATAGACTTGCCAAATAATAATAATTTCAAAGCAATTTTATTCAAAATTGTAATTTAAAGCTCAGGTGATATATGAAATAGTGCATTTATGATTTTTGAAGTGAGATAGAGCTGGAAGTGGTTTCAAGCTCAAGAAATAACCAATCCAATTCAAAACAACCTTGTTAAATATAAATAATACTATAAATAGTTAACCCCACACCCAACCAGATGGTATTGAGCAAAGATAAATGCAAACTGCAGATGTACAAAATGCAGACCCACCAACACAATGGTACCTTCATCAGAAAAAAAAACTTATAGGATTATATGTTGCAAAAAAAAAAAAAAGAAACTAATTTTCTGTGATATATAAATAAATGTACAACTTGGAGACACTGAACTGATTATTCCACTCTGTTTGGCACTAGCACGGCATCAGTGCCACTGCTGTACACCTTTTTGGAGAAATCTACAATCAAGATGGAGCACCCAGGAAGAGACAAAAATGCTAAGAGTTTGCAAACCAATTTTTTTTAATCAGTAATTTTTTTTTTTAATATGGTTTTGCAAAAGACTACCGTCCAAGCTGTTGGATTCTGGGAGCCACAATTCACAGCTTTGATGTGACTGAGACTCATATCCTCTTCCTAGCACTCCATCTACCAAAACAGGTGTTCCACCCCAAGTTCTTGAGACTTCTCATATCTTGTCAGTTTTTAATTATCTCTGATTTCCTTCATAATTTTGCATGCTGTGATTGTAAAATAAAATCTAATAGCCCATTAAATATGAGTTACTTAAGATACTTTTGTGTCTTCTGCTCTTTAATTACTAAAACCTTAAATGGTTTTAATTCTGCTGTTCCTTTCATGAGGGACTAACACTCAGCAAGTCTGGCAGTAAAAGTAGTTTCTCCTTCTGAATGGGGGTGGGAGGGAAGGAAATTATTTTTTTTTAAAATGGCTTAACGTCAGGGGAAATCCTAATGTTCTCAGCCAAGTTACCCTGCAGCCAGAATACAGCACTGCCAGTTCAAACTCTTCAAAGGCCGTTCAACAAAACTGCTTCTTGTGAGAGGCTGCCAGCTCTCCTGATCCAAGTCTGCTTCAGTGGATGCCAAGGTGTTTCATTTACGTTCAGTGAAAACACTCTGTGGTTCTCCTCTGAAAAGCAATTATATAAAACCGGCAGTAACCCTTTCCAAAGATCAGCTGCCTGTGTGTAGTTGGACTGATTTATCTGTGCTTTCTAGTCGTTAAAATAGATTTTATTGCTCCTTACTTCTGTATGCCCTGCAAGTACAGCTCTGACATAGACGGCTAACATTATGCCTTCTTGTCTGATACAGGCAGAATTGTTCATTAAATTGAAGTGTAAGTCTATCCAGGGTCACCTGTGTAAACCAAAAGAAATTCAGCAGGAACGTGACTGTCAATGAAAGCAGAAATGGGGCTCTACAACCTTTATCAGGCACATTACTCACTTAAAACAAAATATATATTACAACTTACAATACATAAAGAATTTGTGGAAGCAAAACAAGTTGTCTGGGTAAGCATATCTGCTCAATGTGTTTACAGTTTGTGGCAGGCCACAGTTAATGTTCCAAAATTACGAAGAGGAGAGCAGTTTTGTAAGTAAGATCTGCACAAAAGTACGTAAGTCAATAAAATCACAGACCCTTACAGTAACATTCATGCATTGTTTCATTTAGAATTAGACAGTGTCAACAACTCTTTAGATAACTAGAGGGCCACCTTTTCATGATAATAAACAATCAAAAAACATCTGAAAAAAAAAAAGATGAGGGGAAAAAAGCCACTATTTAGTTAGTCAGAGTTAGTCAGAGAACCTAGGTGTTTCTCCTCTACTTCAAACTACACCTTTGATCAGTGGCTTTGCTTCCTGTATCTGTACATTAAATGTTTCTGTGTCTCCTCACCCTCTTATTTGAACTTGGACAAACCAGTTTGCTCTAAAGATCTTTTGTGATGTACAAGACAGTCACTTACTCATACACGCTCATATCATCTCAGGGACCAAAATAGTCTGAAAAACTCATTTACTTCAAAATCTTTGCATTTGCCCTTACAAAGTTTTTCTCTTCCAGCACAAAGGTTTGGTAGTGATTCAGGGGCCAACTGAGACACTAGAAGTCTGCTCAGCTCAGCAGCTCTCTTTGTGAACAGTTATTCCATTTCACAATGAAAAAGGAAGAGCAGAGATAAAAGAAAACACACATACAGCCTACAGAAAGGATTCTCAGCTGACTTTTTCCTTTACACTTGTTTGTGTCTCTTGGCTTTAGGGAAGGAGTGAAAAGCCTCCTTTCTTCTCTTTCTGCAAATAAAAAGAATCAGACTGCAGCATTTTCAGCCTCTTAGAGAATCTTCCTTACCTTTAGTTCAGCTCCCCAGTAAACACATTCAGACAAGCCTGCCATGGTGCCAAAGCAGAGTTAGACATCTAGTATGTTACCTAAAACCAGAACACGATGGAAGCCCAGACTGCTTACTCCGTATTTTTCAGACTTCGGAGTCCCCATGCAGTCAATGGAAAGAGGAAGGCCATTTTGGATCTGTGCATTTTACCCAAATTTTGCTTAACCTTCTGTTTTGTTTTAAAAAAAAATAAAATAAAGGAAGCATATTAAAGATCCTATGCTTTCCTGACAAAACAGATCCCAGTCTTAAGAAGGAAGTGTAGCAAACTGAAAGATTTAACAAAAGATTCAAGTAATTTCAGATACCGGATTTGCTCTAAATACATTAAATAGGAATGCATAATGCACGCCATGATATGTTCCTACATTATTTACTTGGCAGTCTATACTGAACATACCTTATACAAACCTGCACAACTCGGCATTGCTTGCCAAAGCCCTGTGTGTGTGTTGGTTAAGTGCGGTTGGTTGGCCTTGGCTGGCTGACAGACCCCCACCCAGCCGCTCTCTCACTCCCCCTCCTCAACGGGACAGGGAAGAAAGTAAGATGAAAAAGTGTGTGGGTCGAGATAAAGACATGGAGATCGCTCACCAATTACTGTCATGGGTTAAACAGCCTCAATGTGGGGAAGATGAATTTAATTCATTGCCAATTAAAAATAGAGTAGGATGGTGAGAAACATAAGATAAAATCAAAACCACATTTCCCCTAGCCTCCCCATCCTTCATCTCAGGCTCAACTTCATTCCTTCGCTCCCAACTCCTCTGCCACCCCTCAGCCCCCCAGGTGCTGCAGGGGCGATGGGGAGTGGGTGTTAGTCCATAACACTTTGTCTCTGCCACTCCTTCCTCCTCACACTTTTCCCTTGCTGCAGCATGGGATTCTCCGTGGGCTGCAGTGTGGAGATCTGCTCCACCCTGGTCTCTTGCATGGACTGCAGGGGCACAACCTGCTCCACCATGGTCTTCTCCACAGGCTGCAGGGCAGACATCCGCTCTGGGGCTTGGAGCACCTCCTGCCTCTCCTCCCTCTCTTGCCTTGGTGTCTGCAGGGCTGTTTCTTTCACTTTTTTCCCTCACTCCTCACTGCCATGCATCATTTTTGGGCTTTCTTAAATATGATTTCTCCATATGGCACCACCATCTTGGCTGTGGGGCTCAGCCGTGCCCTGCAGTGGATCAGCTGGAGCTGGCTGGAGTCTGGCATGGGGCAGCCCCGGCCTCTCCTGCAGCCTGGGCACCAACATCCCATACAAAAAATAACCCCGCTGTAGAGCTGCAGGGGAGGAACCTGGGCAACCTGGCAAATGAAATTTTAAAAAGCACTTTTCAGCCAAGTGTGAGACACGAACTTGACACTGGATTTGAACCTCTTCTCACCAAACGTGAGAAATATGTCTTCTCTCATTTCTATAAATGAAAGGAAAATTGGCCAAAAGAAGAGGAATTGAAAATTATGTATCTTGAAACAGGTACCAAAAGCTGTGCCACCATATACTCACATGCTGAGAAGCTGAGGAATGTCTCAATTGGCTTTATTTAGACAGACATGGTTTCATGGCTTCATGTTCTGCTATTATATTTAAGAGTGATGGTGTTCAGCTGTGTGTTAGTTTAGATATCAAACCTTCCTTTTGAACACAATGATATAAGAACACAGACATGTATAAGATGAAGACTTTAAATCCAATTACTGTTCAGTAGTTTCCACAAATCAATTTATATTGATCTTGTGAAGTAATTTAAATTCATCAATTTATCAAGTAATTTAAATTCAGCAAAGTAATGATGGCAGACATATGCCAAAAGCTTCAGGCAGAACTCTACAATTTCATTCCAAAGTCTGCTTTGCTGAAAACTACATATTTCATTTTTTACTTTTTTTTTAACAAGTATGAAAGAACTATATGGCATGTTGCTCACTTGAGGCCTGTCTTTTACAAACTGGTAACGAGAATGCACACTTGCTGAAAGTTAAAGGAGTGAAAGGCCGAGTCTAGTTAGACAGTTTGGTGACAGGAACAATATAATTAATTTTCCCACAACATCAAATTTAGATTGTATCTGTGCAATCTCTAAAACAAGACTCATTTTTCCCTCCACTGTTTATCATCACTACATCCATTTCTCTTGAGAACAAAAGTACATATAGTTGATATACAGCTTCATGATCAACTGCTTTGAGAAGCTCTGTCCTAGCACTCTGTTGGTCTCAATTTTTATCATCCTGTCCTGAGGAATTTCATCCAGGCTTTGAGACTGTATAAGGAGCAATTCATTCACCCTTTCTTTGACCAAGTATCTGTGAAATATACAATGTGTACTGTCTTGTGCAGAGTCATACCAGCAAATCATGGTAGTGAATTCCTTGCATGGCAATGTTCATCAGCCCTGACATGAAGCCAGTGCCCACATCCTACACTATAAGAAGAACATCATGAACATGCTAAGTTCCTGCTTTGTCCATGATGCCCATATGTGGGTTGTCTCTCACTACAGCTACTGATTCAAAGATGGTTGGCTCCTTGGTAAGAATATTTCCCTGATGCACCCACCTTCTAAGTATCTCAGAATCATAGAATTGTTTAGGTTGGGAAGGACTTCGTGAGGTCATATACTCCAACACACCTATTTAAGCAGGGCAGCCCCAGTTGGTTTTTCAGGTTCACATCTAGTTGAGTTTTTCATCTTTCCAAGGATGGAAACATCATAACCTCTCTGGGAAACAAGCTCTATGGAATTTCATGTTCCGTAATTTCTGCGCATTGCCTCTTGTCCTGTCAGTCGGCAACACTGAAAAGAGCTTGGCTCCTTCCTCTTCACTGGCTCATATCAGGTATTCATACACATTGATGAGATTCCCCCTGGGCCTTTTCTTCTTCCCAGCTGAACAGTTGCAGCTTTCTCAGCCTTTCCCCACAGGAGAGATGCTCCAGCTGCTTTATTATCCTTGTGGCCCTTTGGGACTCTATCCAGTATGTCCATATCTCTCTTGTACTGGGAAGCCCAGATCTCAACCCAGTATTCCAGGTGCAACCTCACCAGTGCTGAGCAGAAGGAAAGGATCACCTCCCTCAAACTGCTGGTAACACTCTGCCTAATGCAGCTCAGGAGACTGTTAGCCGCCTTTGCTGTGCAGGTACATTTCTCATGTTCAACTTAGTGTCCACTAGGACCTCCAAGTCCTTTCTTGCAAAGCTGCCTTCCAGCCAGTCAATCCCCAGCATGTACTGGTGCATGGAGTTGTTCTTCCTCATCTACAGGATTTTTCACTTCCTTTTGTGGAACTTCATGAGATTCCCCTCATGCCAGTTCTTCAGCCTGCCAAGGTCCCTCTGAATGGCACAACCACTTGTTACCTTATCATTTAAGGATGCTGTAGGAAACAGACTCAAAGGCTTTAGTACAATCGAGGTAAACATCATCCATTGCTCTGCTCGCTTCCTATCAAGTTGCCTGTCGTATCAAGAATATCAAGTTCATTAAACATGGTTTCCCCTTTGTAAATCCATGCTGATTACTCCAAATCACGTCCTTGTCCATGTGTTTGAAACAGTTTCCAGAATTCCTCTATCACCTTTCCAAAGACCGAGGTGAGGCTGACTGAACTGTAGTTTCCTGGATCTTCCTTCTTACTCTTTTTGAAGATAGAGGTGACATTTGCTTTCTTCCAGTCTTCAGGAACCTCTCTCAATTGCCAAGACCATTCAAAGATAATTGAGAGTTGCTTCATAACGACATTAGCCAGCTTCCTCAGCACTTGTGGGTGCTACTTGTCAGGCCCCATGAACCTATGCACATCCAGTTTGTTTAAGTACTCTAAGGTTAGTGCCCTAAGCTTGTTCTCCTCCACTGAGGGTAAGTCTTCATTGCTCCAAACCTTACCTCTAGTCTCTGGGTCCTTGAATTTCTGAAGGCCAGTTTTACTCGTAAAGACTGACGCAAAGAAGGCATTGAATACCTCAGTCTTTTCTATGCTCTATGTCCCATGTCCTGTGTCACCATTTCCCCTGCACCATTCAGAAGCAGGCACACGTTTCCCCTTGTCTTACTTTTGCTGTTTATGTATTTGTAGAGGTTTTTTGCTGACTTTCCAATCACTTGCCAGATTCAACTCCAGGTCAGCCTTGGCTTTTCTAATCCTATCCTTGCAATACTGGACATCAGTTCTACACTCCTTCTGGGTCATCTGCCTCTGCTTCCACCTCTTAAACATACCTTTTTTATAAATACAGTCAAGAGCTCTTTGCTTATACCACGCAGGACGCTTGCTTTCTTTGCTTGATTTCCTACTTGTCAGGATAGAGCTTTCTTGAGCTTGGGGGAGCTGATCTTAGAACATCAACCAGCTCTCCTGGATCCCTCTATTCTCCATGGCCACACACCATGGGATTCTTCCAAGAAGATCTCTGAGGTGGCTGAAATCTGCTCTCCTGTAATCTACAGTTGTGGTCCTCCTTTTTGCACTACTTTCTCCTCTTAGGATATTGAACCCTTACCATCTCAAGGCTTTCACATCCCTGACACGCTCTTCCTTGTTTGTAAGTACCAAGTCTAACAGAGCACCCTTCCTTGTTAGCTCTTCAGTCACCTATGCCAGGAACTTGATGCCAGTGCACTCCAGAAATCTCCTAGATTGCTTGTTCACTGCTGTGTTGTCCTTCCAGCAGGTACCAGAGGGGTTATAATTACCCCATGATGTGCGTTCCTTCCAAATTAACATCTGAAGCACAAAAAGATTGACAGGCAGCACACCTGCCTTGACTACTATCAGTAGGATAGAGTGTTCTCTATTCACAAGTTCTCTCATGTTTTCACCCTATTTTTGAAAAGTCACCCCATAGGAGACTCCATCTATTCTCTCCAGCTGAGATTTTTCACCCTCTTTACCCACTTAAAAATGAAACTATGACCTTGCCCCCTCATCACCATGAAAATGAAGGCTTTTGACATCCTGAAAACACAATGACACTAGCTGCATCACTTTGGCAGCACCCTGAAAAATGCTCTGGAAAGTGTCAATGACATCTTCACCGATTAAAGCATTCTGCATACTAGCTTCCAGCAAGAAAAAAAAAAGAAGCATTATGCCTAGAGGAAGAATGTGAGAACAGCCTAGGCAAAACGAGTAAGAAAGAGTGAACTGGGACAGGCTCAACAGTGACATTTGTCCCTTGCAGCCCTAACAGATCCTGCAGCAGAGCCCTAGCAGCAGCAGCACAATGCTACTCAAGAGCTGGTATGCTGGATGACAAGAGAACAGTGTCACACACTTTGCCATGGAAACAAGGCATGAAAACAACCAGAAGGTGCCTGCTTTTAAAAGAATCAGCACAGGCAGAGAGATAGGTCAAAAGCCAAGTGAAAAAGTAGTTTGTATCACATATAATCTCAAAACTGAGAGGAATAGCTAAAGACGGGGAAGCTGCAACACATCTGAGCTATTGTATCTTTCAGACAACACGTTGCAATAATGAGGAAGGAGCAGGGGTGTGTGTATAGAAGCATGAAAGAGAGGGAAGATTGGGATGTGAATACAGTAAACTGTCCCTGCCCTCAAGCTGCTTTTCTTTTGCTGCAGCACTGGAGAACTCCCCCAGAATGATGCCGTCTGCATGTCTCTGCATTGTGCAAAGGCTGGAAAAAGTTGTCTACACAGCAGCAGATGAATCACAGACAAATGCAGTCAGCTATTTGGAAGAGTCAGCTAGATATTTTCTAAACTTACTTATTTCCAATCAGATAAAGTATACCTAGAATGTTTGCAATAGAGAAATTTGCTGTACTGTTTAAATATAAACATTATGGATAATAAACCAAAGCAGTCATAAATTATACAATCCTGTGTAATCTCCTTAATTTGTAAAATAATAAATGATTAGGTTATTCTATAACAAATGCCAATTTTACTCTAGTATAAAAAAAATCCAAAGAAGCAAAATTGAGATTAAAGACCTCAACCATTTTGCTAAAGGATATGCAGCATTCATACTTCTCAAAATCAAAGAATGATGAAAGGTTTTTCCAGTAACTGAGGAAAATTAAGATAAGCTAGAGGTAAAACAGTCACTAAATTTTATAATAAATGTGTGTCCCTTCTGTGCACATACTGTTGGGTGTAACGAAACACATGGAAATAACAGTAGAAGATATTCATATGACATTATTGTTTAGAAAGACCGAATTATTTCCGGGGAAATGTTTCTTGTTTTCCTCCTTTACTCTGTTTTCCTGAATTTTTAGTTTTAATGGAAACGCTTATTTTTTTCTTTCCATTCTTCTATTTCCCTGAATTTTTATTAGATGGATAACTTGTAAGGTTTTCAAGCAAAATCAAGGATGAACATTATAAACACTGCTTAGAAGTACAGCGTAATATTTCACTTACAGAAAAATACTGTAATTATGTTTTTCCTTGTTATCAAATCAATAACCACTTCTGGTTAACGTTATACTGTGTATTTTTATATGCATATAGAATAGATATAGAAGTCCACTTCAGGTGCACTGAGTACAGCTTTTCGGGATAGCTAC
Source organism: Chlamydotis macqueenii (assembly GCF_036417535.1). Classification (NCBI taxonomy): domain Eukaryota; kingdom Metazoa; phylum Chordata; class Aves; order Otidiformes; family Otididae; genus Chlamydotis; species Chlamydotis macqueenii. Next base: position 162,514,876 of record NC_141556.1, read on the forward strand.
AATTTATTTTTAAGTTATGAATTTCAGATCTCCTTCATGACCTGATTTATGTAAAAGGTTTATAATAAGCATTTTCTAATATTAAAAAGCCTTTAAAATACTGATAAAATTAATTATTTTTAATATAAGATCAAATAGCTTGTGAACTTACTTGATATGACTGACTAATGCACTCTAAGCAAACAGCCGAAATGCAGTAGCTATGAAGCAGTAGGCATAAAGCTGCTGTATTTATAGGCACATAATCATCTAAGTAAATAAATTAGATTTTAGATACTAAGGAACTGAGTTCACAGGATAGCTACTTCAAAGGATACTGCTCTGTTGCATCTCTTTAAGTGTCTTAACCTGTAAAGCCATGAAAGTTACCAAATATCCAGGCACAGCACTTCCCACAATTAGAAATGCTGTTAATCTGGTCTTTAAGTGACAATCAAGCTTACTCCTTTCAGAAAAAAAAAAAACCAACCTGCAATTATACTATAGCTTGCAGTTCTATGTTTCATGTGTAGTTGGGATAATCAAAATATGTTTTTCATCATCTTCTTTCAATTCTTTTTTTAAAAATTGTTTTAGAGCACTTCTACAGCACTTAATTTTCCAGAGTGGCAGGTAAGAAGGCGGTATGACTTTTTGCTACAGAGACCCCAATAAAAAAGTAGCTACATAAAACAGATCCTAGAAGGAACAGGAAAAAAAAAACAAGTATTCTATTTATATTGTTTGTGAATATGTCTGTTCATAGGAATATTAAATTTGAAACCTCACTGTATTACAGCAGTTCAGACTGTTTAAGTGTTTACAGCTAGTCATTCCAAGCAAAAATAATCAATAAGGAAATAAAGCTCTAAACACAGACTATAACTTCTTCCTGCTAGCGTTCTATGACACCAGAAAGATGTTGCTTTTATTTATAGTATTAATCACAGATTACAAAAAGAGTAAGACAAAAGTCTCTTTTCATACAATATAATTATGTGTATTTTTTAGAAGACACATAACTTAGATCTTCTTTCAGATTAGACTAAAGTCAGTGAAAAGACCTGAGAACTTCCAGAAGTCTGACATTTTCATTATCTCCAACTGTTTGGAAAACTGATCTAGTGAAAGTCCACATGGGCTAGAAGACAGTGAAGACACAGGACTTTTGAAAATTCCATTCTGAATTTTTGTAGGCTTATATTACATACAAAAATGCATACAAGAATTCTACCAAATTTCCAAAATTAGGAAATTTGTCTGTGTGATTTGTCTGTGATTTGTCTGTGAATTTTTTTCTGTTGTGTTTCTGATTCCCATATTTTTACACGCATATATAGCTTTTCATACCATGGTCACATACTTCATTTTCCCCCAGATCTCCAAATCGTCAGTGCTTAGAATACACAATGAACAACTACTCAATATTCCTTTTCATCTCTTTTCTTCAACATTAATCCCAAACACCATTGATCTTTTGGGAATCAAGAACAATAATTTTGTGTAAAGTTTTGAGGAAAGATTTAATTATAAAGCCTTGTGACTTTTCTCTTTCACTTGTCTCCTGTTCCCTTCCCCTCCTCCTTCAGCTCTTGCCTCACATCCATTTCACCTCTTCCCAGGTCTCCCATTTATTCCACTGACGGACCTCTCAGCTGCTGCATCACCCAACACATGACAGCTCAAGTCTTCACACACTGAAACAAAACCACGGCTAAGAGAGACTCTCTCTTTCAGACAGCTCACTCAACCAGCTCAACTTTCAGCTGCCAAAGCAATGTGCACACTGGAACAGGGGTGGAAACACACAGCTAAGGACCGTGCTGGAGCACGACGTGGGCAAGCCAGGGTGAGACTGGCTTAAGCTGCCGTTGAATCACACTGTGAGTGACACACAAACTTGCCTGCCATGGCATGGGGCTATGCCATTATCCAGTGCATAAAGGGAACAGAAGTACACTCTTACACTGGGGATAGTAGGCTCCAACTGCACAAAAACTTTGCAAATCCTGCTAAAATATCTCTTTGTCCTTTCATCTTAATATTGACACTCAATGGTTAGCACAATAGAATGGAGGTAACATGAAACAATTTATTACAACCTGCAAACAAGTTTCCATAGGATTTTTGTTTGTGTTTCCTTAAGTAAGGTTTAAATGTGTTACAAAGTTCTGGTGCATCTATTAGCCCAGTTGCCCTCAATGGGGACTTCCCTGGCTATAGGTAAACTCAGAAACCAGCACACAGCAACTCCAGCTGAGCACAAACTTGAACGTACAATGAACCTACTAGGTCCTCTGTAGCAATAAGCGTTTTTACCTGTTATCCAATGCTTAACAACTGCATAACATAATCTTTTTTTTCTGATAATCTTAATAATTAATACTGTGTTTGTTTCATATGATGCAGTTCTCTTAAACCTCTATTACATTATATCTGATATGCACAGAAGTCTGGTTAAAAAAAAATTCTGCTCCAGCTCCTACCAGCTAAAAAGCATAGCGTCCACCATGCACTAAGCATGAACAGTACATAAATGGACATATGTAGACTTCAGGAACACAGAACACAATTGACATTAAATATATGTGTATGTGTATATATATATGAATGTATATGAATAGTTGCACAACCCACACATCTCCACTAGATTCTGAGGAGAGCATAGAATAATGTCCAGGTGTAGAGATGATAAACCAGTGCTGCACTTATTTGTCAGTCAGCGGAGCTGTGGGAGGCAGGAATCAAAGGTGTGAATTCGAAACAAGAAGAACAAAGGGAAAGAGAAATTCCAGCTGAAGACAGTATGGCACTGCTCTGCTGATCCAAGCAGAAAAGGGAACAAGTTGTAAATGACTGTAAAAAAGAGTTTTGAGAAAGCAAGCCATGTTATATAGGCATTAGTGGTCTTTCCACATCACACTAAGCTTAACGTATGAATATACATCGGATTTAAATATAGATATCCATGCAACATGTTAGAAAAAAATTATTTACATACAATTATTTACACAAACATATGCATTATTAGATAAAGAGTTGTACATGTATCACTAAGCAGCATACTCTGTTGATTCTCACATTAATATCTGCATATGTATGCATCACACTTGCATATATTTAGAGATTTTTTTTCTCTGTCTGCTTCTTTAAAACCCATAGAAATACTTACTGTGACAAAATTCACTTTTTAAATTGCAGAGACTGCTGAGTGCCTAAGCTCTCATTATTTGCTGGCTCATAATAATCTTTTCTGTGTCTGTTAGAACCATGATGCACTAATTGCTTATCAAAATTTGAAACAGTTCATGAGTCACTCTGAAGATAAAATAAATAAATATTAATGAGCCAATTTCAACAGAATTCATGTTCTCTACTTCTAAAAGTTGAAAGATTGTATTTATTACACATGAGAATTAGGTCTTGATACCTAATGTATGGGCAAGTATGAAATATACTCAAGTCATACTCTGCAAATCGGAACTGACTGACTAAATCACCATGTTTCAAGGGATCAATGCATCACAGTCTTATTTGACCAAATTATAGATCAAAGAGAAAAAGGACTTATCGACTACAACATGGAGATTAACTGAAAGGTATGCCTAAATTCATAGGTCTAACAGAGACTGAGTGAAAAATGAAATATTTATTTTTTTGAAGTTTGTAAGTCATTGTATATAAGATCTTAACTCAACAGAAGTAAACACTTGATCTTCAAACAAATACATTGGCACAAGAAAATTATTACATAAGAAGTTTTAGTATTCCTTACATTGTATATGGGAAGAGGAGAAGGAAGGCAAAGAGTTTTCAGGAATATCAAAAGAGAGCATTTTGGTTTGGATCAATCTGAATTTTTTCATTAAGCCAAAACACTGAGTGAAGGGCTTTTCACCCATTTAGTTTTTCACTAAAATTGACTGACATATACTATTTTGGAGAATAAAAACTTCCATTTTGAAAATATGAGTATGCTAAGAGACTTTTAAGTCTGGGCCAATGCTGGTTCACTCTTGAAGATCCAAGTCTAAAACTTTTCAAACTAAATGACCCAGGATAAAACAGGAAACAGAAGTCCTTCCCTTGAGCCTTTACTTTCTTATTCTAGCTTGTTCCTGAAAATTGTAGGCAAAAAAAGATCCCCCAAAAATCTTAGGAGGAACAAGGAATATCCCTAAAAGGCAAGTGTAGCTCTGAAACTTATCAGGAATTAGACAGATATCAGTGAGCCACCTTAGAGCCAAACTGTTAATGAAAATCCTTTACGGAAAAAAGAAATCACAGTTTTTCACAAAAAAAGTTCAGCAGCAGGAGACTCTGGCTAATGCAGCTGGCTGGTATAAAGCAGATAAAATGGGAAATTCATAGAAATGGATAATTTCCCTGATACCCACTGACTACAAGCAGGATGAAGAACCCATTTTAAAAGACTATGAGTCTTAGTAAGAAATTAAGACTCCTGTATTTATTATATTAGGTTAAGTTGTTTATTGTCATATCAGAGGTCATATCAGCTGCTTTGCAGAAGATGCTACTTCAACTTCAGCTAGTCATGTAAAAAGGCAGATTGTGGCAGTCCTAGAAGTATTACTGCACTTCAGCTGATGCTGCACCACAGTGACACCCAGGCAGAAACAGACCCATGTACCCTGTAAAACTAAAGGCGTCTCCCCAGATCCAGATATTTGACCCAGCTTTAAACACAGAATATGTCACTGTCAGTGAAGTGTGCATGTAAGAATACAGAGAAAAATATAACTACAAAACATATAATGGATTAAAACTAACATAGGAAGAATTCAAATTTTGCTACTTACACCACCCTCATAAATTTGCAGATATACTTTCTTTCTAATATGTAGCTAAATAATATGTATTTTACTTAACAGTACCTTAAAATTCTTCACTTCATGCATTCATAGGTTACACAGCTCTCACAAAACCTGTTTTTTTCTCTTAAGTATATGTAAGGAATGATCTAGTTCATGTTACAAATGAACTGTACTCCTTTCTCTGAAACCTATAAGATTATGCAAATAATATAGGCAAAGTCCTATAAGTTCTTTAAGAACAAAGTTCTTTATAGAACAAAGTCCCAAAGTTCTTTAAGATAGGCCATTGGTACCTAAAAGAAGGATTGTTTAGATTTATATTTATGTGCATATAAGATAACAATGAAGTGAATAAACAATTCACTTATGTTCCTGAAAACATTTTTTGTGCTCCTAAAAATTATTCCCAGTATGTTGTATAACACGTTTCCAATCTGCAAACAAATATTATTACTGAGATTTAACACTCTCATTTAGACAAATGTCAGGGTATTTCTAGTCTGTTTTTACAGAATATTTGTGGAATTAGTTTTTCATCAGATAATTTACTTTCCTCTTGTTAATATTTTAAGCTTCCAAACTTAACAACACATTCCATTGTTCACCTTTCTTCAGTAGAACTTAACAGATGCAGTTGTAAAGTTAAACCTAAAGCTATTTTCTTCTGAAAAATGTTAACTTCTAAATAAAAAGGGTGAAGGAATAGAAGTTTCCATTGGATTCCACAACAAAAAAAAAAATTAATTCAGCAAAATTTAGAAAAAAGCTGTGGTTTCAGGGGAAATGGGCAAAGATAAATTCCACACAAGAATTCTTTTTGTTTTGAAAAGCCTTTACTGTAAATGGTGCCAAAAATGTTTGATCTCCACTTGATGTTAAACTTGTGAATAGAATATGGAAAATCAGATGTGCACAATTAAAACAAAAACTGCCAATGCTGGAAATAAACCTGAATAAAGTTGAATAAAGCTGAACTCGAATACAAATCTGTTCAAGACCATGAAAATGGCCAAACAAGTATTAGTTACCGGTGTTACTTTTCTTAGTGTCATGTTTGCACCGAGTGTGGATCAAAACAGCTTCTTACCTGCTCAGATAATTCTGGTCCGTTGATACGAGCCTGTATGAGAGCATGATTAACAAGTGAATGAAAGTTTAGAAGCACATGCTCCATGTCGTATGTCCCACTCATGGCACTGGAGAGCTCCTCCAAGGACTGAATATATTCCCGCCAGTGAAGATCAACTTCTGCCATGTTAGCTAAGCATCCTCGGATGACATTGAGGCAGTAGCCCATACAGGGCTTACTTAAAGTCAGCCCTTGGCAATGGGGGCAGTACTGCATTCTCATTAAAGCTCTGCTGCAGTCTTTAGAGAAATGCAGATGATCTGTTGTATTGATCACTTCAATCCCCAAATTCAGAGCCTGCAAGAAAGTCCGGCTGGGTAACAGTGATCTTCCCATTTGTCCTACGGCCTTTTTGGGAATGTTACCAAAGGGCCTGATGTCTCTTTGCGCCACTCGGAGGCACTCTGCATATTCCAGTGAAATGTCAGTCAGACCAGGGTTAATCACGTGGTTGTAGACTACTGGGAACAGGGTGTCAAAAAATCTGTTGACAAATGCCTCTGTGCTAATGTCTGTGCCAAATACGAAGAGTCCAACATCTGTGAAAAACTCCTGGACACGTGTAGTAGCCTCAGCAGCCATGTTTCTATATGCATTGCAGAAAAGAGTGCTTGTGTAATTCTCAGCCAGTCTGATAAGCATTTCAAAGGTTTCTGCAATTAAAAAAAAAAAGTTAATTATTTTTAAAGTTTAAAAAATACACAATTAGAGTAAGAATTTAAAACAATTCCATCAGGACATTTTACATTTATTCTGGATGCATTTTTGCATTAGAATTTATGAAGAGAAACTGTGACAACTGTCTTTTGTATACAGGCAAACACCTTACAAGTCATGTTACAACACAATTAATAATCCACATGTTTTCTTGGGAGGATATATTAAATACAATGTAAAAAAATATAAAAAGAAATCGACTGTAAGCTGAATTATTAAGTTACAAAACATAACAAAGCCCCCCTGTATCTGACTATGTATACACATACATTAGGTCTCTCATCTCACAACTCATTCTGCAACGTGCAATAGGAAGTCAAATGCTCTCCAGTCACTCCACTTCAAGACATTCCTCTTACCATCCTAAATGGATGGGCAAAAGTAGCATTAAATAATTGAAGCAACTCTTTCCATTAAAACTCATCCATTAAAACTTAACTTTCAAAAGATCAAATCATTTTTTCTTCTTGTCTTTCAAAGGAAGGAGCTGTACCAAACACACATGAGAACGCCGTTTTGAACAACGCTGTTTGGTCTGGCAATTGCTATGGTCAAGCAAAGTGACAGAATGTGCAGAATTGCTCTCCTTGAGCACTGTGATGGATACATCTTCTCCAAGCCTCAGGATCTGAATGGATAAACTTACATTCAGTTTCATGTGTTAGGGGTAATCCTCAAGTACACTTAGTAGTTAACTTAATAAAAGTTAAAGTATGCTGGAGAAGTATTCTCGCCTGACTTGCTCTATGACTTGAGGGTAAGGAAAAATACTGGTCTTCAAAAGAGAAAGAGTGTTCACATTAAGGAATTTCCTAGATCTGCCTGAGAAGCTTGCACTTCAGGGAATGCAAAGGAGCAATACATGGATCAAAAGGAAACTTACCTTAAGAGCTGAGAATAAAAATCCATAAACACCTAGTACAAGTATTAGCCCATTCTATCCACTGAGTGGCTGTGACTCAGTAACTTTCTTTTATTCATTTAAGCTTTACAAGTTTTCACGTATTTATTTTTTCACATTTATTTTTTAATGAGACTCCATAGAAATAAAGTAAGGAAAAGCATGAAGTACAGTTAATGCTGTCCAAACAGTACTGTTAAAAATAGGCAGAATCAAATAGTGTCAAACTATGTCAGGCAACTACGGAAGCAATTTAAAGTTTGATGTTGAAGTCATTGACTGAAACGAATAGTAAAACATTCAGAATAATTTTAATATAATAACCAAGACTTGCTCTCACATCTTTAATATATATCTATGCATAATAATAAATATCTTATATTCTGATAAAACTCTTGCTCAGGTCAGTGAAATGATTATCACTGACTTCAGTGGGGTGAAAGTGCACAGTTTGTGAAAAGATCACAGAGAACACATATTAAAACAAACTGCTTGTATGTTTTATGTATTATTTGTTTTCTCACATAAAAATGAGATACATACTTGTAAATCAGAGTCATTACCTCTATTCCTCTGCTGTCTATTATCTATTAACTCCTAGTATTTTATTTCACACTACCCTTAAGACTGATTTTGCTTTTCCTATCTTTTCCATTCCTCTAACATTCACAAAAGTAAGAAAAAAAAAGGGTTGACTGCCCACAGTAAATAGTAGGGAAGTGTACAAGTGTATCCTATTTGTATTTCTTTTTTTTTTTTTTCATTACTATGGCACATACATATGTGCATCTCTCTAAAGCTAATGTCACTATAAGCATTCACACATGGTAAATATCACAGTGATTCAGCAAAGGGTTTGATTTCTTTCAGAAGTCAGATTCCTAAAGTCAGAACCCCACATGGAGACAGGATCCCACTGGTGGAGACCCGTTCAATATAGCACAGCCTCTTCAGATCGCGTGAGTTGCCACGCAGAAGTGCCAGCTGAGTAACTCTGTGGACCACAGCTGCCTGCATCATTACCAGCTCTCTGGCTTTTCTCAACCTCAGCACCTCATGCCAGATTGTACCCGAGACACCTGCCACTGCACCTTGTGTTTGCAGCTGTGCACATGTGTATGGGAGATCCCTGTCCTTCTGGAGCAGCAGATGAGACACAACATACCAGATAGGGCATATCAGATTAATCAAGATGTCTGCCTTAAGGTGATTGAACCAAGGACGAGATCTCCACCAGCTATAAAGGCAGTCTGGACACCTAGCTCACATGGAAGCACATATACCTGGACAGCTAAATTACAGGCCTAAATATCCTACTGTACATTATGTCTCATTTTTATTGGAGGGAACAAGGAGTGCAAAGAAAGAAGAATCCTACTATGGAGGCTTTATTTAGTTGCCTTTTTAGTAAGATTTTAAATGGTAGATGCTGTTTATCTGCCTGTTCAGAAGTGCGTAAGTATCCCATAGGTTCTGTGTCACATCTGTAGGGGATGTTTTGCATTTAAAATGGTACTACACGCTTGCATCTAGCCAACGGAAATGAATTCTGGACATCTTGTTATCACTGACTCAAGAACCCTTCATATAAAAGCTCAAAGCAGCCAGAATAACAAAGACAAAAATTTAATTCTAATGTATTCTTAGTTTAGATGGTTTAATAAAGTCTGAAGAATGTTAAAGCCTCCTAGGAAAACTGCTGTTTTTGTAACTGTAGATTCAGCTTTTGACACAAATTTTGCCAGTGCTTCAGATTAAATTTGCTAAAGTAGGTAATGTTAGTAAAATAATTATGTTATAATAATCTTTTTAGAATTACATGAATAAGGTTTTTATGACCCTTCTCAATTTTTTATTATTCCTTTTTCCTAGATGAAAACAGAAAGTATGTAATCTAAAATGTCTGTTACAATCCATGGCTGCAGTATCCTATTACCAAGAGCACAAATATTAGATGAAAGAATAAATCATGCTGCACACAGATAATCAATAGATTTTACAATGTGGTCTAAACAATAACAAATCTTCAAGATTGAATTACATGACCAGTGCCCCAGCAACCCACAGATGAATGAGCACAATAATCAACTGCATGATTTATTGACTATTTGTGCTTTTCTAAACAGCATATCATAATCCTGGCCACTTGTGTTTACGATTCTGCATCATGCTGTTTAATTGCCATTTCAGGATTTCTTACAAATTCATCAGGTTTATTCTACTGGCATTTTTCCCACTTTATAAAGTAGGAAATAGTGCCAAAGCTATTCAAGAAATTTGTTTTGCTCTCAGACAGCTTGAAGAATGACAGGCAGCAAAGCAGACCCCTGTTTACTTTCAATATTGAACAGCTCCTGTGAACACCTTATGATGGCAACCTATGTGTCATTTACAATACTTTCAGAGACTTCAATGACAAACTAAGTTATGCTGGTTCAATACTACAAGCACAGAGCTTTCATAATGTGTTTCTCTATCTTTAAGTCTATGGGCCCAGACTAAAATAATTAGTCTTAATTATTCAGTCACATAAAAGAAGTGGTGAGTTTTCAACCAGTATAAATCCAATATATATAAAAGACATTTTAAATATAACCAATATGAGCCAGACAAGCTCTTTTTATTGCTATTAAATGATTTTTTTTTTTAATCTGTAGGCTCAGTGCCTGTTATCTTCATCCTTTATGAGATCTTCCTAGTAACCACTATACAATGTCCTACAGATATCTTCCGCAGCACTACTGTGAATAATGTCTAGCATTAGTGATTTCTCTCTTCCAGGTTTTGCTAAGAAGAAACTAAAACACAAGGAAAGAAAAAAAAAATGTAGATGAGCACTTTTTTGTCTTACATACTGCATTTATTCAACCGATTCTTCATATCAGCACATATATACATTTTTTTTGATAACAGTGTATTTAACAAAGTGACCACAATGTGATGTAAAATAACTGTCAGGTCATTGCTTTAAAAGATTTGCAATCTTTCGTTCACTTCCTTTAACCTTTCTGTTCCTGAGAGCCACAGGTAGTTCTAAGTTATAAAGATATCACAGTGTAGTAATCAGTCCAGTGGGTGACTGGCTTTAAAAGAGGACACAAAAGTGTACATATGCCTTATTTGCTAGAATAACTCACAAAGAGAACAAAAAATAAATCTTGGTTTTTATTCCTGGACATTAAGCAAATTTAATGGAAATATTGCACTGAACAAAATAGAATTTGGATTAGATTTTTAAATCAGCCCTGCAATTCTCATCCTTAGTAGTTTTGGTGAAGTGTTCTTCTACTACAGGTACCTTAGAAAATTAATTTAAAACATATTTCTATGGAAACACGTTACTATAAAAGTAACTGCATTTTTTTACGTTTACCCTTTCTTCACACAGATAAATGTCCTATACAAGCTGCTAAATTAGGAAATGTGTGGTCTAAATTCTGGGTATTAACTTTTGAAACATCTACAGTACTTAATACAAAAATAGTCTAATAAATTAAAAATCCAGTATTAGTATTGGGACAACAAATTGTGAAGTCTTGTATTTCAGTATTAATCACCAGCCTACCTTACATATTACAAATTAATTCACACTTAGCCAGGGTAAGATATAGAACTCAATAAATTGCAACCAGACAGGTTAAAATTCATCCTTGAACTATGGACATAGTATTTAGCAGGAATGTCTTTTACAGTCCAGAGGGGATCCAAAACTGATAAGTCTGGATTATCTGAAGTATCAGGAATTCAGATAACTAAATCCAAGCAAAAGCTGAAAAACCTAGTAATATTATGAATTTATTACGACTTGAAAGATCCTATGGGAAAGTATTAGCCTGGTGCCAGTTGCCTTTAATGTTCAGTGATCTCATCTGTTTTCCTCCTGTTTATGGGCAGCGCAAATAATCCAGAAGCACCGAACTCTCTCTACTGAAGATTCATAGTTCAATCAAGTGTATCTTGCACATATTGTCCTACTGGAGTCAAGGGGAATGTCTCAGGTACAGTTTACAGCCTAGCAAACAAAAAGAATACAAAAATTATGGAAAAGAATAATTATGGAAAATAAATTAATCCACCCAGTATTATATACATAATATCACTGTTTAAAATATCAAACAGAGAACTACATATAGGTGGGAAATTCAGTGTAATTACCCTAACTACAAAGTAGTACATAGTGCCAGATATAATGCAAAATCCCCTAATCATTTATCATACCAGAAAAAAAAAAAAAAGAGGTGGAAGAATAAAGTCTTCAAGACATATAAATTAATTACAAGGAATGAACTCATTAGGGCATTGCCTCTGAAGGTTATATGGGAGAGAGATCAAAAGGATAAGTGCCAGCAGAAGATACTTGAGACTCACTAAAACTGCTCCTCATTAACACATATTTCAAATTAATCCATTTCATAGATTATAGATTCACCATTGAAGTCAGTAAGAAAACAGGTAGAACAGATCAAACTTGCAGCCCAGCACCTCAGGCTTTACAGCCGTAACTACCCATAACAGACTTCATAATTTGTCAGGTCTTGTTTGGTCTTGAATATATTTTAGCTCTATTTGAAAAAAAAAAAAAGTAAGAAACTTGAATTAGAATCAGTTGACCATTGCCTAAGTTGTTCTGCATTCAATGCAAATTACTCAGATACTCAGATGTCAGGAGTTTCTTGCATATCCTGTTATTGAGTTTGATTTAGTTATATTGTGATTTTTTTTTAATTGTGGGTTTGGTTGTTGTTGGTTGTTTTTTTTTTTTTTTAGCTTTGTGCAATGGCATAACCCTCACCATTTAAAATATCACATGGAGGACTAAAACAAAAAAAAGAAGTAATCATGGTGTTACTAAGCCCAAGGACCCAGATGGTAGGTAAGAGTGTACCTCGTTACCAAATACAGGAATGAAACAAATAAAATTAACTCTGAGAGGGCCCAGGACCATCATGGAAGAAACCTCCACCAGCAGCACCACATTCCTCCCCGTGGAGAGCTCTGGACTGATGATTCACCTGAACAATGCACAGGAGGCGTGAGCACAGCACCAGAGGAAAGCATAGGCACTAGGAAGTTCGTGCATGACAGTCTTGTTGGAATATTAATAGGAATTAGCAATCATAGATAATTTGGGCTATAAGCATTAGTGTCACTGCAATTACACTGAAAAGAACTGCTGCACTTTGAAAGTCTGTTAAATATTAATCAGAAAAACAGTAAACTCTCTCAGATTCATAAGTAAGGTGTGTTCTCCTTTTTGCCCATAATGAAAATGTGTGGACTCATAAGAAACTAATTCCCAATTTAAACACTGTATGTTTTTAAAAATCATTTAAATTTAATTTGAAAATTTAATATGCTGAACAATCTAGAAAAACAGGTCCCAAAGCAAATTCATACAAATTTCACTCATGACTGTGCTTCATCGTTTTGCTAGTCCGAATTGATAATTGGACTTCTCATTCTTATTTTATAATCTACTTAATATCATAGAATACCACCTCTCTGGGCAACCTGTTCCAGTGTTCCACCACCCTCAGTGTAAAACATTTCTTCCTTAAGTCCTGTCTGAATCTGCTTCCTTCTGTTTTAAAACAGTTACCTCTCATCCTATCACAACAGGCCCTGCTGAAGAGTTTCTCCCCATCTTTCCTATAAGCCCCCTTGAGGTACTGGAAGGCTGCTATAAGGTCTCCCCGGAGCCTTCCCTTCTGCAGGCTGAACAGCCCCAACTCTCTCAGCCTGCCCTCATAGGAGAGGGGCTCCAGCTCTCTCATCATCTTCGTGGCCCTCCTCTGGACTCGCTCCAACTGGTCCATGTCCTTCTTATGTTGGGGGCTCCAAAGCCGGACGCAGTACTCCAGGTGGGGTCTCAACAGAGCAGAGCAGAGGGGCAGAATCACCTCCTTTGACCTGCTGGCCACGCTTCTGATGCAGCCAAGGATACAGTTGGCTTTCTGGGCTGCAAATGCACATTGCCACCTCATGTTGAGCTTCTCATCCACCAGCACTCCCAAGTCCTTCTCCTCAGGGCTGCTCTCGATACATTCTCTACCCAGCCTGTGATTGTGCTTAGGATTGCCCCAACCCATGTGCAGGACCTTGCACTTGGCCTTATTGAACTTCATGAGGTTTGCACAGGCCCACCTCTCCAGCCTGTCAAGGTCCCTCTGGACGGTATCCTTCTCCTCCAGCATATCAACAGTACCACACAGCTTGGTGTCGTTGGCAAACTTGCTGAGGGTGCAGTTCGTCCCACTGTCCATGTTGCCAACAAAGACGTTAAACAGGGCCAAGCCCAATATTGACCCCTGAGGAACACCACTTGTCACTGGTCTCCACCTGGACATTCAGCCATTGACCACCACTCTCTGAGTACAGACATTCAGTCAATTCCTTAGCCACTGAGTGGTCTATCTATCAAATCCATGTCTCTCCAGTTCGGAGACAAGGATGTCATGTGGGACAGTGTCAAAATTGATCACCACTCAGTGTTAATCTTTTTTTAATAATCCTGATACTGACTATTTTGCCATGTAGCATTTGCTTTCTGAATAAACAAATTAAATTGTTTTTATCTTTTTCTTCTCCATCTCCATATTTATACATACAAGAACACACCTAGCTCTGCAGCAGGACTCATGTTGCGCTGATCTGACACTGTGACCTCCAAGTCTTGTATTTGTTTTTCATAAAACGCTGGAATAAAGTTATCTTTTTTTTCCAGTTCTCCGGAGATTCACTATTTTTCATAACTTACAGAAAATCATCACCAGTGGTTCAGAAAATTCTTTTTGAACATTTCAGTGAAACTTCCTACTGTTTATTTTAAAATATCTAGCCTTAGAATCTGCCATTTAACATACTGGTAAGTTATAACTGGAATGTAAAGTATTTAAATATACCTTGATAGATTTTTTAATATTGAATGACTGTTATATGAATGAATGAATAAATGAATAATAATCATATGAATGAATATCACATGGATATTATTTTATTTAGTTATGATTAGTGTTTCCACTGTTTTCTCCCAAAACTGTTCTTTTGGGTTTTTCCAGTTGTTGCCACCTTTTGTGTATATATTTACCTTTTAATAGTGATGATCATAGGACCATTCATCTTGCCATTTTGGAAGCAACACGAGCAGATTATTTTTTATGGTGCCAGGAGAAGAAATAACTAGCAATACATAGAGCTCTACCAAAATCTTTTTTTCCTCTTGAATTCTGTTTACTTTCTCTCCGATTTTGCATTATTCTATGTATTTCTTGTTGGAGGAAAATATTTTTAAATTCTGAATATATTGCTTACTACCTTGAAATGAAATATGTTCAGAGTTGCAAGCAGAACACTCCAGGGATCACAGCTTTAAAACTGGTATCATGTAACGAAGTTGTTTGAAAAACTCTTGACGTGAAATGTTGTGCATGGTTTGCAAAAGGACATTAAATTGATAACGATTTATGATAGGCATTTTTACATATTTGCCATAAGAAATAAGAAAGGCAAGTCATCTCAGATGTATGAAAAGAGTATTTTGTGAAAAGAGAAATTTGGAATTTACAGCAGGATTATGTTGAGATAGGAGGGTCAGAAAATTAATTGATTAGAAAGGTAAAATTCATCTCACATAACTTCAAACATATCTAGTCACTTGAAGCTCGCTAAGAGTCAGGTGAGAGAAATAAGCACTTCTAAGGCATAATTCATCTGTCTGACTCTAGAGGAGTAATTCTGGTTGAGATTAACTGCCCTGTGGAAATGTGTGCTCCTCTCTTGACTATAAAGTGCCGTTTGAACAAATCACTCAGATATAAAGAGCTGCATTTAGTCAAAGTGAATCCCTAAGATTTTTGTAAGGACCCTTTTAAGAAGAGAAAGTGTCATCAAACAATATGATACTACAATTCATACAAATAAAGAGCTGAGATGATCATGCTTCTACAAAGTGGTCTTAATGGTACATATATGACAAAATTCTAGTATATTTATGCAAATCTTCTTTCCTTCTGCACAGCTGGGAACGTATTTTTCTTAGAATGAATATATGTATTATGAATATATGAATGAATATATGTATTATTATAAGTATATGCTTGGTTTACAGAGGGTTGCCTGAGTATCACAACTTTATAAAAAGTAATTATCAGGGAATCAGAAGAATTACACATGAAGAGAAAGAACAACCTCAGGAAGATTTCCATAAAGCTATGATGATGATGACTGACATCAGATGAAGCTTTTGTCTTTACATTTCAAAATTTAGAACCTGATTTTTTTTTTCCCACGTATCTCAGTTTTATACTGGCAATACTCACTCAACTTCAGAAAGCTGGTTTTTTATTCATATAGGTCAAAGTGAAATTATAATCAGGTTCTAGCAGATGCAACACTACAAATCAACACTTCTTGCACATCAAACAAGCAAATATATTCATTTTGTATCACTGAATATTTAATCTGACAGCTTTCTTCTAAGTGTTGGTTGAGGTTTGGTGAATTTCTGCATCTGAGAGTCTAAGGAATTCCAGACTAAAAATTGTCACACCAGTCAAAGAAATCTGAGGAGTTTGTTTACTTAGCATACAACAACATATCATGGTTTCAAAGAACCTCCAAAGAGTTTAGTAAGGGATTAGATGCATTTATTATCTTTCACTTTACTTTGCTTCGCTTCACTTCATTTTTTTTAATTGAGAACAATGAGAGGAAAAAAATGTCTTTCAAGGCTGCATTTCTTAAAAAAATATCCATGTTTTCCATGCAAGATTGAAGAACATTGAAGTTTATGACTGGATCTGTATTACACTGAAACTAGTTCTATGTTTCTCTATAACTACTGGATACCAAGAAGAAAAACTGTATGTCTCTGTATAGCTCTGGTATATTAGTGATACGTGCAAAATTCTGCTTAAAGTAGGTTTATCTCATATATTTCAGTATCTACTTTGCAGAATGCTGTAAAAAGGAATTAATTTGAAGTACACACTTTCAAGTTTCAGATAGGTTAATAAATGTACCATTTCTAACTTGACAAGACAGAAACTCTTAGGAGGTGGATAATCGGGCAAATATGTTCTTTCCCAGTCACAAAAGGAAAATAGCACCTGTCAACAACAACACAAAAATCCAGTTCTCTGAACTGGTTAGGAAAAAAACATAAAGTTTTAGAATATAAACTTAAGAAATTTAAGTGAAATTCAGAAGACATTTCAACACTAAGGAAGTCTCAGGAAAGAGAAACTGATTCTAGAAGGACTTTTTTATAAAGTTGTACAGAATATTCTGTGTAGCTAGTTTTGATGATAACATCTTAGGATCAAATATTGATATGGATGGGAATAGTCCACTCTATTTTGACTCATCCTTTCTTATCAAGTATGACTCCTGATTTTAATACAATTCATTTCTACACCAAATCATAAACCATTCTTTAGAAACAAAACTAAACAATACATGCTAAATGATCCATTGTTGCTAGTTGTTTTAGCACTCGTCTTTAGTTCTACTTCCAATTCATACATACTTTTGGATGCAGACACAGCTGAAGGATAAAAACAGATTAATGCCCTTTACTTGTATTCTGTTTGCTCTGCACTAACACCCTTATAGGTTTTTCTGCAAATACTCAAGCCTGCAACAGAAGCTGTTGAGGTAAGAGTTCTGGATTCAGTCAGTGATTTCAAGTTGTTTTAACAGAATGGCTTTTACTATGAAAAAAAGCTAAAAACCCATTACACACTGCTTATTGTAAGGTTCCCTCAGGTAAGACTGCTGACTATACCCCCACTGAGCAAATCTGTAAAGAAAACCCAGACAAACAAAAAACCCCTCACAAACACATACACACACAAAAAAAAAAAACACAAAGACCCCACTCGGCAGAGGGATGTTTCTCCCTAGACCTTCTAGGAGAGCTACTGCACTTGTAGCTTGTATCAGGTAGAACGAACCTGGCCAAGGGGCAATCCCATCTGAGTTTTCAGTCCAGCTCTCTGCCTCATGGCACCAAAGAACAAGAAGTCCAAACCTGGATTTATTTATGTAGTCTGAATTTCTTTATAAAGTCTACGTGTGTTGCCAAGACACAGTCTACTTGTTCTGGTTTTGTTTAGTGAGGGTGGGCATAAGGTGGTAGCTTCTGTAGGAAACTGCTAGAAGTTGCTCCCCTTTGTCTAGTGGACTCAGCCGAGCCTAGGGCGGAACTGCTGCTGGCCAAGGCCAAGCCAATGGGTAGCAGAATGTTCCATGATAACGCCTCTGCGATAACGTATTTAAGAAGGGGAAAACAGAAAAAAAAAAAGGTAGAGAAGATGTGAAGCAGCTGAGCGGGGGCAGAGAGGGTTGCGGGCCTTGCAGGCCTCAACCTCTGGCCTCCCGCCGGGCAGCCGACTGGGCCTGACTTGGCCCGGCCCGCCTGCAAGAAGTGGAGAGATGAGATGTGAATGAGATGTAAAAAGATCCTAAGAGGCGTCTGCCAGCCTGTTGTGAAGAATTTTTCTTGTGAGAGGAATGGCTGCAGACACTAAGGTCAGTTCAGAAGGAGGGGGAGGAGTAATGCAGCTCCCGGCCAAGATTCCCCTGCAGCCTGTGGTGACGACCATGGTGGAGCAGGTTGTCCCCCTGCAGCCCATGGAGGTCCACGGAGAGTAACAGTAACTTTAAGGATTTCTCCCCGTCCTTATCTCAAACCTTGAGCCATTTTTTCTTATATTATCTCCCCCTATTCTCTCAGAGGGGGGGGGAAGTGAGAGAGAGACTGCGTAGTCTGGTCCCGATCAGGGCTGAATTACGACACTACTCTGAAAAATTCTGAAATCCTGTACTTTAATAGCAATCCATTTTTTTTTTCATGGGATTATCTCACCTATTATTTTCTGACTTTTGTTTGGTAAGATGTTTTTTAATTACTATCAACATTTAGTCAGAGCTCACTCAATAGACCAAAGAACAACAGATGTTAGATTTAAATGTAAATCAGTTATGTTTACTGTAGTATGAATAATTATGTAGATATGGCTTCATGAAATTATTCCCTTTAGCTTTATATCTTAAAGCTCTTTAACCTTCACCGAATTCTTTCCAAATATACACGAAAGGTAATTTGCCTTTTTAAATGTCACATTTTTTTTTAATTTCAGAGGGATCATGAATATAACCAGTACATTATCTCCTTGTACTATACAGCTTTGCTGGTGGTGCTAATAGTCTTTCGCCCTACCACTATTTGTAGATGCTCTGCTAAGGCCTTTTTTGCAACTCCTGCTGCAGCACTGCCAACTCACACATTCTCAAGGCATGTAATGCTTTCCAGGAATGAGCTGGAGATAACAGCTGCTGGAAAAGTGTCTCTTCCAAACTATAACCTCACTGTGATTTCCACTCCATCGTGTGATCTGCCCCATCATGCAGTGTGACAAAGGGTAAGCATGTCTTGCATGACTCAGAACTGGATGGTTATCTCCTCATTCCCTTCACAGCTGTGTATCCTAGTTTATGGCGGACTGGAATACCTTTCAATAAATAATGAAATCACACAAAAACACAGGGCTAGGAGGAACTTCAGATGTTCCCTAATGCATCCTTTGAACCCATGGCAGGTTCAACTAGATTTATGATCTCGTATTTTAACATACTTATCTAACCTATTTTTTAAAAAATGCACAGTAATACAGAGGCCATAGCCTCCAAGAAAATTGTTCCAGTGCTTCACCATACTCTCATTTGTTCTCACCAACGGGAACAAATTATTTGCTTCTTTCTCCTTTAGACATGTCAGATTAGATCCTCCCCACCTCACTGTAGACATGTCCAAAGACCAAATGCATCTCCAAAGCAGATGAGCCTACATCTCAGCTAATCAGTAGACAGGCTGATGGCATGATTCATCTTACTTAGTTTAGATGTCCACATGGAAATAAGATTAAATCATGCTGCTTTTCTCCTCTATTTATACAGAGAAGCTAGGTGATGAATCTTTCTGCTGAAAACTGTTATGAACTTCTTTTCTCTTTTTTTATTAAAATGACCAGTCATAAAAGGGGTCAGTTCTGCCTCTACGTAGTTGAATTTAATCCTAAAAACTTCCAAAGAGAAGTCTAAATTGCACAAATTATGTGCTTAAGTGGACAAGCTATATCTTTAAGAGTTCCAAATTAATATATAGCTCTGACCTAGTGGGTATTTCAAAAATATTTTTTAACCTGTTTCTGAATAGCATCACTTCTCTAACTCATGTTTACCTTGAGAACCACTAAGCTCTTTACAGAGCTTAGTCAACAGAGCAACTGCTGAGCCAGTTCTTCTCCAATCTTCAGTTCATGTTATTCCTACCTAAACGCAGAAACTGTATATGTCCCCGTTGAATGGCATGCCGTTATTTTGAATTCTAGCTCTATCTTCCAGCCTATGCATGAGCTCTTATTGCCCTCCCTCACTTGTTGAGAGCACACTGATTATCTCACCATTCAACACAGTAGTGAAAATAGTGGCTGTACTTGTCCAAGAACCACAGCTAAAGTGTCTTTCTATTCTGACTGTGAACACTCGACAACCAATCAAATGCAGCTTGCCATAAAGTTTTGCATCTGCAAAGTAGTAATTTAATCAAGGTAATTCCCTACTTACTTATGAGAATGGCATGTTAAATAGTGTAAAAGGATGTAGGACAAGTGACTTGACATTTGTGCTTCTCACATACCCACATTTTGGTTCTATTTCCATACAGGGAAATTAGCTTGACCTAACTTGTCCCCAGTAAATACAGTTTCATTGTTACTTGTCAACTTGATATGTTCTTGTCTTTGGCTTCTAAATACTTTTTTTTTTTATTATTCCTAAAAACTGAAATTAACCTAAGCAGTCTAGCATGCTCTAGCTTCCCCCTTTTCTCTTTAACAAACAAACAAACAAAAAAGTATTCACCCTTGTCAGTATTGTGCTACCTCTACACATTCAAAGACTAATGGACTTCAGAATGTGTATATTGACAAAAGAAACTAATCAGTGAAAACAGTGTGTGTAAAACAATTCCGAAGTAAAGATCCTTTACATCTTACCAACACTGCTCCATAGCTGTGCAAAGAGATCCTCTATCTGTTAATGGTCTGATCAGCTTTGAAGATAGCTGGGCTTGAGTGGAATTAACTATTTCCAGTGGAACCTGGATGGACATGTGAGAACATCTGGCCCTTTTCTGCATTTTTAACGAGTCTCTATGAGAATCTGATTGATATTATTATACTTCTAAAATAAGGTATACTGTGATGTCAGCTATTAATACACATTTTACTTCTGCAACACAAAGTATAAGGCTCATTATGGAGCCTTCAATTGATTCACTCAGTTCATACATAATCTTGAATGTATGCATGCCAACACTAATGAAAGTAGTGATTTTTACTAAACAATGCCAATGCCAAACCCACAAGAAGGTAGCAAAAGATGTCATCACACCTATCACACGAGTATACACGGTGATGATTCATCTCAGCTGCCACTTCAGCTGAATACCATATTCTCTTTTTTTTCAACAGCAGAAAGTTGGGATGTTTAAGGCATGAATCATCTGACCTAATTTAGGTGCTTAGGGGGAGATGAATCATGCCAAAAAAAAAAGTGCCTCTCTCACTTAATTTTGTATTGAGGGAGTTGATAGTGACAAGCTCAACAATCCAGTCTATTACACCAATCATCATTAGTTTTGCTATTTCACCCATATAGCTTGGTTACCTTAGTTACAAATTTACATGTAGCTTCTGTATTATTGACATACTTACTAATAACTTCCGTATTATTATTACTTTGGATTTCTGTATTCTTGACCTGTAACAGCTCTATCAGAATTTCCACTGCAGAGAAATAGATCAAACTCTGTCTCCTCCAGAGATTTGTTTGTCCAGAGATTATTTTCTTGCAGCCAGATTTGTTTTTAAAATACCATATTCATCTAACTTCAACTGCAAGAATGCAATCTATAACATAGAACAAATTTCTGGTGAAAGTAATTAACTCTTAAAGAAAAACATACATCCTGTACCGAAGCCGAACGATATACCTCAGCAAGTTGGAAGTGATGTCACATTCTTTTTGATGTCTACAGTTAGTTTAATGTGGATCTAATAGTCACACAAGATAAATATGTGTGCATTTCTTTTATATACGTATATTTAAAATACGTAAGGTTGTATACCTCATATTCTATACCTTCAGTAAAACAGACCATTTTGAAAAATATACATCATATTAGCAACTAAAGTTCTTTTATCTTTTAATTTGTTTCTCCATCAAATTATTTTGATTCTGTGTTAATAACCAAAACATATAAGATGAAAAAAGAGTGTAAGACATAACAAAGGCTATACTTTGCTTATGTAGACAGATGAATTTCAGTGCTTTTTGAATATGACTGACTCAACCAAAAAATAATCTCATACTTTCAAACACTCTTCATATGTAAGATGTGTCTTGAAAATGCAGCCTCAATGTTAAAAATCTATGTTCTATGCATTCTCACCTCTGAACTTCACTGTCTTCCAGAACACCACCACAAAAGACTCATGCAATACATAATACAAATGTCAACACTTGCATGCTATAATGTCAAGAAACAATTAAACTGGAATCTCAAAAGGATCATGCACTGACAGCATTTGCAAAAGATACACGCGGAATCTCTTTGCTTGAAACAACTTTATTTCCTAAGGCACTGAAGAAAGGCAACAAATTTGTAATGTTATATTGGACTGCACTGCCAGCATTGAACACACTCCTAAAGCTATCCACCAATAATGGATAACAAGCCCGTTGATGAGAAAAGGTCTAGGGAAAGAATTTTACCGCTGGACACATAACTAATAGCTTATTCCCAGGTTTGTTTCATATCACTCCTCCTAGTTCTTTCCAATATAATCTGTATGGTTCTATAGACAGGTCTACCACAGAGACCACCCAGAAAAAAAAGCAGTATGGATGAAACTGTGTAAGCCTTGCCATTCTCCACGCTTTTCCAGTATTGCTCCAGAAAGTTTCCCTATATCCTCCTGATATGCCTGAGCATATAGCATAGCACCTTGAGTCCATTTTGGTTGATGCAGTGCATCCTTCATATTATTGTAGACTGAAAAAAAAAAAAGATTTAAAAAGAAAAGGTCATGTAAGATCAAGAGTGCACACACAGCCAAGTGGTACATGAAAAGGACGTGATCATTCTGCTCTAGAAAGAGCTAGCTCTAAGTGGTGTGGATATGAGTCACACTCTACTATTTGGCCTGTGGTCTGATAATGCCTCCTTAGATCTGCATAGTTAGTAATGCTGATAGAGCTAATGTCCAGTTCTGGCTAACCTTCCTCCTGTAATCTGGAAGACAGTGCTGTAATGTTCTGTCCATCTTATGCACATTTAATCTCACTTTGTAATTTTGTACTTGGCTCCAGAACTGCTGATGGGGCTCCCTCACCCTCTACTACTAGAGATCAAAGAGAGAAAAGAGGTACAGGAGAGAAAAGCAATAAAATTTGTGTACCATCTACTAAAGACTGAAAGTGGCAGCCCTATTCTCCAGTCAATTTAGGAGATGTCTTTTAATCCCGTGCCAAATCCAGTCTCACAAGAAGCTCACCTATAAAACTATTTCCTGAACTGGGCACTTGCCTAGCAGTGACAAAATGGATGTGACCACGACTATCTGCCAGACTGCAGTCCACAGAGAATGGAGTGGGGGAAGGAACACCAAGAACACTCACCTTCGGTGATCATCCAAGCAAATAAAACTTCCATTTCAGTTCCAATGGTATATTTCCCTTATAAGAAAGCCATGCAAATTAATCCTACTGTAATCCTAAGCGATGAGTAATAATTGCACCTCTTGAAAACAGACTGTTACTCTGAACACAGGATATTCAAAAGATCTAAAACTTTTCTCCATGATCATGAAAATCACCTGTCTAGAAAACAACAAAATACTCCCTTCTCTTATCTCATGCATGCAGGAACGACATGTTTCCAAATTAGCAAATAACGTACCATGAAAACAAGAGGAAGGTGAACAGCTAGGGAACTCCTGTATCCTGAGACTTTTAGAAATGCCCTGCTGTTCTCTTCTGTGACCACATTGGAAGTTTGTGCATGTTAAATATTACAGGAATGTTCTGTTGTGAGAACTAATTTCCTTTCTCTCTCTTTATTTGTGGGCTTTAGTGGGATGACATTTACAGCAGAAATACAGGATCACCTCGCTCTTTCTTAAGACTCCTGTGTATTGTTATCAGCGGTTCACCAGCGTGACTGCTGATGAAGGACTCCCTCCGTGAGGATGGGAAATTGCCCTCAGAAAGCTGTCACTTAACTTTAAGAAAATGGCATGGAAGGGATTCCTTTCTCCTCTAGCTGGCAGAAAATGCAAGTTCATATACCTTAATATACCTTAATGCTGTTCTATAATACATGACTAGTCACATGCTAGGAGGCTCAAGAACAGGGCACAGGTGCAATTAATAGCTCAAGTGTGCTTCTGAAGCTGCAATGAGTATTACTTGTCTGAAGCTGAGTATCAGAACATTCTTTAAACAACTATTTCTTAGATTCTCTGACTTACTACTATGATGAAGATTTTTTTTTCATTTCTTTTTTTTTTGCTTGACATCTTTCTGCATGGTTTGGTTGAAGTGTATAAATTAACCAACTTTCTGTATGGCATGAGCAATAATCATCGGTCATTTAAGAACCATGGAAGGAAGTAGCATTGTAAGAACTACTATGGATCATCTGGAAAAATGAATCTTAGGAAACTTTCATCTACATGAGAAAAGATGGCATCTATAACTATTTTTTTTTTGTGGAAAAATACACTATAACATAAACCATTCCACTGGGCAGACACAGGTCTGTGAACACTCCTATTACAGTCATATGTCTTCATAGATGGCACATACAAAAAAAAAAAGCTCAGAGGACTAATAAAAAAAGGCAAAAAAATATCTATACAAAAGAAATTTTTTTTTCTTTTATTTTCTCTTCAAAGTAGAATGTTCTGTGCTTCTTGGGCTTTACTGACTTCAGCTTTTCTAAATCTACAATAAATAATAACACAATTTAAAAAATTGCAAAATTCAGGCTTTATTCTGTCTTTTAACTGTTGCTGCAGTATTTTGTGCATCATTAATAACTTGCTGCTACAATCCCACCGAATCTGTAGTCTTCAATAATAAATAAGTAAATAAATAAGTATTATTTTAAAATTTCTCCTGGAAAGCCTAGTATGCAATTATATACCTTATCCAACAGGTATGTAAGACAACAATGCAATTGTATTTTTCCTTAATGTTGTACTCAGATGGTGGGGAAATAAAGTGGAGAATATTTTCGCCTTTCTATATATTTAAGAATGATAATTTGTGGTATCATAACAATGAAACAATTCCTGCCAAAGTGTAATTTTTTCAAAGTATCAAGCAAGATTAATTTCACCTTATTTTAGTGATCTGAAAGTCAAATAGTTCATCTATTCTTGCTATTTGGATAATCAGTGGATTCAGATACACATCTCCTCATGTTTTATACCTGAGGCAAATCTAAGATCACTGATTAATTAAAAAGATGCTTTAACTGTGCAAGTCATAGTTCCCACTCACACAGACAAATGTGAAGGGCAATTAATCGCCATTATGGCAGCTATCCACCTTAGGAGGGGATGAATTGCATTCTGGAATTTCTTTTTTTTCTTCGTGAACTATGAGGAGCCTAAATGAGGCAATAGATTAGATACTCTTTCAGTTACTTTATAGGTGGCTAAAATTAGAAAAGATTAATCCCACTCACAGGGTCTGCAAATTCAATCAGGTTTAGTGCTAGGTGAATTGACTAATGAGTTTATCCGACTCATGGGTCTTCAGTTGCCACAAAGGTATTTTCTTTGAAGTAAAGCATGTAAAAACAAAAAAAAAAGGAAAAATATTTCACTGTAAGATTCTCTGCTGTTTGGGAAGTTTGGGTGTTACATTAATTTTGCAAGGGCCTTCAAGTGCAAATGACTAACACAATTATGAAATGTAAATTTGCCTCCCACCTGATTATATGCTAACACCTGATGAAACGTAAAAGGTCTAACCCTTTACATAAATTAATTACTTTTAGCAAAGATTCATTAAAAACTCAGGAATCATAAGGGGAAAAACCCTGGTAAAATCTGCTCCTGATGGCTGTGCTGATTTCGTCTGGCACTAATCAGATATGCTGCCATTGATGATTTTTTCAATCAAACCCTGAAATGCTGGACAGCACTGGAGAAAGGGCAGAGGAAGCTCTTACTGATATTCTATTAAATGTATCCCACTAAGTCAGTGATATACTATTAGACACATCCTAGTAGGTTTAATGTTTTGTAATTATTTAGTACATATCTACTGGTAATATATTTATTTTTAACTTTAATGAATGTGAGTTGCCTGATATGCAGATCAGTGGTCACTCATTTAAGAATTTAACAACACCCTTCTTCAGTTCCCAACATGAGGATGCAGCATGCCATTATTTCAATAGATTTCTCCTAAAGAATATTCTATCATAGTGATACGATTTTTTTTCCGATTCACCCCATAGAAACAGATAACTGGAAAATAATACTGCAGTGAAAAACCAGTCTGTACTCTGCTGACTTTACCTAGACTACCTTTTCCAGCAAACAATTATTTTCATAGCAGTCCATTCTGAAATTACTTTCTGAACTACATCCTCTAAAAAAAAATCCACCTACAACTAAGTATTCTGAGTATCTTTATTTCCACATGCATGAAGACTCTAGAATTATTTTTTTCCTGTGTCTGGCTGCATGACCAGCTCATTCCCTGAATCTACACTGGGATAAAATCCAGGTATGCAGAAATTCCCTCCCCAGAAAATAAACTTAATTTCCTTAACAAGGTCCATGATAAAAACATCCAGGGGAGCAAGACCTGAAGGGAGGGAGCCACTGAGTATTAAATAATAACACTCCAATTTTTCAAGAATGTTTGTATACTAAGTTGAACCAGACATATTTCTACGCAGCATCCTAGGACACCGGAGGTGAAAGAAAGCTTTTTAGAAAACTGATGCTATCTAGTCTTTCTAAGTTAGTGAAAATCAGAAGATGACTGTGAATTTTACTAACACTTTGGCAAACAGAGGTTTTTACCTTTAGTGGAAGATGGAGGGAACAGCTCTCCTAATTCTTCAAAGTATTTCCTTTTCTCATCATCATTCCTATCTTGCTTGAGGGACTTTATTTATTATTTAAAAGCTAATATCCCAAAGATATTCTGACAGTTAGTTATGTGCATCAGCTGAAAAGAAGACACAACATAATGTATGGTTAATGTGTAAGTGTAGCCAAGGTTGTGGCATTCATCTGCCTCGCACAGCAGCCTCCTGTACAGCATGGAAAAGAATAAATAGCCTGGTTCTACTAATGCTCCACATATAATGGTTTTCAGATCAGAAGAAAAATTACCCAGTAACAGTTTCTAAGTTCCTCTGAGAAAAACGCTGCAAGCCACTGCTTGCATTGGATCATCTACTTCTGCTTTATCACATAATCATCTGTTGATCTTTGATCTCAAAGGCCAGAGGGGAGAATGAGCTTGGAAATCTTGTACTGTTCATAGTGATAAGGAATTCATTGTTTATTGATGTTACCGGCTCTTGATCTTTTTTTTCCTTTTTCTTTTTTTTTTTTTTTTGGTGCTGTACTGTGGTGTGAAACACACAGGAAATTCATTCACGTTGTGTGGAAGTGGAACTCAGTGATTACTTCTTCCCAGGAATGAAAAACTGAGCATGGGATGTGAGCCAGAGAGATCCTGGATCAAATGTTGACAAGAAAAACTACAGCATTTTCAAATAATGTGTTAAGTATGGTTATCTGAAGGAAATAAATTATATGGATTAATAGTGAGAACAGTGTTGTTCTTCTATTTAGCTGGCAGAAAATAAATTTATCTTAGAGAATGGAGTTTGAAAATTTCTCAAAGTTGTTTGAGTTTCATCCTGCGTTTTCATGCTGAGTGAGTCAAAAATAGTGAAATAAATGTTTCTAACTCCTTCACATAGAAAGCAAGTGTACCTGGATCTCCTACATTCCATTCAGGGTTATAGATTAGTACACCAAATAAGACCTACAAGTTCCACAGGAGCCTCCAAGAAAAGACAGGGCTGCTACAGCATTTCGTAGTGAGCCTAATCCTGCACGCTTTGTGATAACCAGGATCCAACAAGTTTTGGCATGGGGACTTCTAAATTTTGCATGCCACTACAGTCAGGTTAAAAGCCTTTAAAACGTTAGAAATTGAAGGGTTTCTACAAATTTACAGAAGAACACCTTTTCAGCACCTTCTGGAATTCAGAAACTGCAGCATTTATAGAGTTAGGTACCCGCTAGAGGGCAGGTTTTCAGGTTACAGTTCTGAATGCAGACAAATTTTATCCAACTTTTGGTATTTAGTACCAAATATAAGTTTATGAATGAGTCACTCTTTAATACGACTTGACTTCTTCCTCGCATCACATGAAAGTCAGTTATCAGCTGTGCACCTTAAGCCTAATCATGCACTTGTATCAAGAATGTCTGCCAGTTTACGGGTTGATATGGAATATAAGTTTCAGCAGGCTGTCAAACATCACATTGAAATTTGTGTGTCAGATCTTAATATGAGAAACACGCCTGAACCCATGCAGGTTTGGTGTTTAATTGCTTCTCAGGACGTAGATTCTTGATTCAATGTTTTAAAAATTGTTTACAGATGTAGAAGCTTTACTTTCACTGAACATCAAGTACTAAAATCTGAGAAAAAATTCCAGTCTTCTTCCTGTGCAGCAATAAATAATACAGTATACAAATCACTTGTCAGTCATAGTTACAGCATAGCGAGCAATTAAATGACACTTTGAACTGTGTAGTTCACGGAGTGAAAAGGTTAGACTGCTTATTCTATTAAAAGCTATCAAATCTAAGACTGCATCTATTAGATCCTTATTAGTGTTTACAGCAATCAATAGTACTTTGTAAAAAAACACCTCCAACAAAACAAGGAGGCTTCTGGACCAAGCAAAATTGGCTTTGTTTTCAAGTAAAGTTTTACTACATGTTTCATTTGTGTTTCAGTAACATAAATACTAGGAGAGTCTATACAAAACTAGTAGGGACTTTTATCATATGTGCTGTTATAATAAGGCATGGTACAGAATCTTTCATAGTAATGCAATATTGTTAAGTTCTAGTGGGAAGTTGTCTTCTGAGACAGTAGATTGAAATGTATGATACGTTACATAGGATTCATGATTGAGTATATGGAAATAGAATAATAGAATCATAGAATAGTTTGGGTTGGAAGGGACCTTTAAAGGTTACCCAGTCCAACCTCTCTGCAAGGAGCAGGGACATCTCCAACCAGATCAGGTTGCTCAGAGCCTCATCCAACCTGGCCCTGAATGTTTCCAGGGATGGGGCATCCACCACCTCTCTGGGCAACCTGTTCCAGTGTTCCACCGCCCTCATTGTAAAAATTCTTTTCCTATGTTTAATCTGAATCTAGCTCCCTCTATTTTTAAAACAATTACCTTTCATCTTATTGCAACAGGCCCTGCTAAAGAGTTTCTCCCCGCCTTTCCTGTAGGCCCCCTTGAGGTACTGGAAGGCCACTATAAGCTCTCCCCGGAGCCTCCTCTTCTCCAGGCTGAACAGCCCCAGCTTTCTCAGCCTGTCCTCATAGGAGAGGTGCTCCAGCCCTCTCATCATCTTCATGGTCCTCCTCTGGACTCGCTCCAACAGGTCCATGTCCATTTTGTAAAAGTGCAAAGTAATTACTTCAAAAACAAGAAGAACATGTACAGAAAATGAGAATTATTAAAATTCCTAAGGGGAGAAATTAAGAATAAAATAATAGCAGAACCACTAGGACCATGGAAAGACTAAGAAAAGACTAAGAAAAGTGAAGGCACAAACTGTGAAACAACTAGCAAGGAACATGCAAAATAAACAAATAAAAAAGGTCAATAAGTACATTAATTGTAAGAGGAAGACCAAGGAAAAAGCTGGTCCACTACTCAACAGGGAAAAAAGCTATCAAGTCATGACACTAACAAAAACCTAAATAGTTAATGCATTTACTGCTTCAGTCTTCACTAAAAAGGTTGAAAGCAATCAGGCAGATAATGTAATCAACACAAACAACAAAACATTTGAGACAGAAAAAAACCAAACATAAGTTAGTTGGCTTTAAATGATCCATGAAAAAAATCAGGGAATATAGAGAATTTGCTGAAGCAATTTCAGAAGCACTTAAAAATCTCATGGATGATGAATGGCATTCTGGAAGACTGGAAAAAAAATCAAACAAGTTACTTATATATCCTTAAAAAAGGGAAAGTAAAAAGAGCTGGAAAACTATTTATCAGTCAGACCACTTTCAATTTCTAGAAAAATACTGGAATATATTAGCAAACAAAAAGACTGTAAGCCTCAGCAAAAGGGACCATGACTAAGGGCCAAAACAATTTTTCAAAAAGAGAGGTGGGGGCTGTAGGTGTGGGGGTGTGTGTAAGAGAGAGAGAGTAAAACAAGATTTTACTTGTTCAGTAAGCAAAAAAAAAAGCTTTAGTGAAGCTTCTGATACCAAAATAATGTTATCATAAGCTGACTAAAAATCGTCTAAATTAAGTTACTCTTATATGCAAGCCCAGCTGGAATTCAGAAGGATGTCCATGGTTCCCTGCTAAACAAGAATATACCGATTTGAGATTTCTGGGGTTCTACTGCTGGCCTAATCAACATTTTCCTTAATAAGCGGTATGATAAAATGAAAATTTAAAGTAATGTAAAATTATGAAATCTGAATGTGTCGCCAAGCTGGAGATAGCTGTAAGCATTCTTGCTGACAGAAATAAAATTCAAAATGACCACTGCATATTGGTTATATGTTCTGTAAGAAACAGAATGAATTTCCACAAAGATAAGTAAAAAATACTACACGCAGGCAGAAGTAGCCCATGGCACAAATCCAGGCTCAAGAATAACTGCCTGCAGGAAAAAAAAGATCTGGGATCTTTAGTGGATATTAAGTTGAATATGGTATCTTCTATGCCATGTGGGAAAGGAAAAGACGATGCTATTGGTATATATAAAAAAAAGATAATATAGCCTATTAAAAATGTAAATAATCCTTCTGCCATAGCTGGCTTTAAGACATCTTTCACTGGAATATTATATTTGATTCTGGTACCAAAATTCCAAAAGTATGTGGATTGTCTAGAAGAAATAGGGGGCACAACAACAAAAATCATCAGAGATAATGATTTAAGCACGACTTGTAATGAAAAATATAGGTAATACAAGTTGAATCCAGCCTAAAAACAAGGAAAGACATGATAAAAGGTAACTGTACAGAGAAAGAGAATAACTATTCCTCATGTCCATTGTGGGTAGTACAAGTAATAATAAGCTCCAACTGTGGAAATGAAGATTAATTCAGACACAAAGAAAAACTTACTAGAAGTGATAGCTACAGCCTAGAAAAGATTGCCTATGAGAGTGCTGAGTATCCATCAGTGGGGATTTATTAAAAAAAAAAAAGCTAGACAAAAGCTGTCTAGTTTTGTCTGTTGTTTTCTGTCACTACAAAATTTTGAAAACATAAAGCTGCCTTTGTCTCTCAGACTTTACAGTCTTCTGTATTCCTTAGATGATTGTGGTGCTCACTACCCTTGTGACAAACCAGGAGAAAAGTTTAGTGATCCACAAAACCATGTACGGATGGAAAGGCAATGCCAGGAGGAAATGCTGACTGTTGATTGCACAGTCAAGGGAGATGAAAAGCTGAGGCCGTAGGTAGGCTAGCAAACAGCCCAGCAAATACGGCACCAAGGGTCTAACTGAGCTCAGCAGTCTGATAGCCAGGACATCGGATAAATGAACTGTTCAGCATGGATAATCACAGGACAGTGAGGAGTTTGGAAGACAGGTCAATACTGAAGAGGGAGCAAACTAGTCACAAGATCCAGATGTTAAAGCCCCCAGAGACTGCAGTAGGCTTGTAGAAAATGAGACCAGAAACAGGTTAACTCAGGAAGGACACTTGCTGGGTTTTATGTCAAAAGCTTTTCTTCAATCAGCATGTGCCTCTGTGTGTTGGCGTTTGGTGGTGGAGAGGCTACAGGGGTGCCTTCTGCAAGAAGCTGCTAGAAGTTTCCCCTTTGTCTGGTGGAGCTGGCTGGCTGCAGGGTGGACCCGCCAATCATAGAATCATAGAATCATAGAATGGTTAGGGTTAGAAGGGACCTTCAAAGGTCATCTAGTCCAACCCCCCTGCAAGGAGCAGGGACATCCCTGACTAGATCAGGTTGCTCAGAGCCTCATCCAGGCTGGCCTTGAACGTTTCCAGGGATGGGGCCTCCACCACCTTTCTGGGCAACCTGTTCCAGTGTTCTATAACTCACATCGTAAAAAATTTTTTCCTAATTTCTAATCTAAATCTACCCCCCTCTATTTTAAAACCATTACCTCTCGTCCTATCGCAACAGGCCCCACTAAACAGCCTTTCCCCATGTTTCTTGTAGGCCCCCTTGAGGTACTGGAAGACCGCTATCAGGTCTCCCCGGAGCCTCCTCTTCTCCAGGCTGAACAGCCCCAACTCTCTCAGCCTGTCCTCATAAGAGAGGTGCTCCAGCCCTTTTATCATCTTTGTGGGCCTCCTCTGGACCTTCTCCAACTGGTCCATGTCCTTCTTGTGTTGGGGGCTCCAGAACTGGACACAGTACTCCAGGTGGGGTCTCACCAGGGCAAAGTAGAGGGGGAGAATCACCTCCCTCGACCTGCTGGCCACGCTCCTCTTGATGCAGCCCAGGATGCAGTTGGCCTTCTGGGCCACAAGGGCACATTGCCTGCTCATGTTAAGCTTCTCGTCCACCAGCACTCCCAAGTCCTTCTCCTCAGGGCTGCTCTCAATCCATTCCCCGCCCAGCCTGTATTTGTGCCTGGGATTGCCATGACCCAGATGCAGGACCTTGCACTTGTCCTGGTTGAACTTCATGAGGTTGGCACGGGCCCACCTCTCCAGCCTGTCAAGGTCCCTCTGGATGGCATCCCTCCCTTCCAGCGTGTCGACGGCACCACACAGCTTGGTGTCGTCGGCGAACCTGCTGAGGGTGCACTCTATCCCACTGCCCATGTCACCGACAAAGATGCTGAACAGGGTCGGGCCCAGCACGGACCCCTGAAGGACGCCACTCGTGGCCTGGCCAAGCCCAGTAACAGAGAGCAAGAGGAATGAGATCATGTGAGAGAAACAACCCTGCAAACACCAAGGTCAATGAAGAAAGAAGGAGAGGAGGCACTCCAAACAGAGATTCCCCTGCAGCCCATGGTGCAGCCCATGGTGACGCAGGCTGTCCTCCTGCAGCTCGTGGAGGACCCCATGTCGGTGTGGATGCCCGAAGGAGGCTGTGGCCCATGGAGGGCCTGTTGGAGCAGCCAGCAGTTCCAGAGCGACTGCACCCCGTGGAAAAGGACCCATGCTGGAGCAGTTTGTGAAGGACTGTCTCTGTGGCAAGGATTCACGTTGAAGAAATTCATGGAGAGCTGTCTCCTGTGGGAGGGACTTCACACTGGGGCAGCGGAAGAGTGTGAGGAGTCCTTCTCTGAGGAGAAAGGAGCGGCAGAGAAGACATGATGAACTGACTGCAACCCCCATTCCCCATCCCCCTGTGCTGCTGGGTGGGAGGAGGTGGAGAATTTGGGAGTAAAGTTGAGACCAGGAAGAAGGGAGGGGTAGGAGGAAAGTGTTCTTAAGATTTGGTTTTCTCTCTCAGTATTCTACTCTGGTTTGATTGTTAATAAATTGAACTAGTTTTCCCCAAGTCGAATCTGTTTTGCCCATGACAGTAACTGCTGAATGATCTCTTCCTGTTCTTATCTTGGCTCTCAAGCTTTTTGTTGTATTTCCTCTTTCCCCTCAGGGAGGGTGAGCAAGTGCCTGCATAGTGTTTAGCTCCCAGCTGGGGCTAAACCACAGCACTGTGAAATGTGTAAACTATAACTAGATTGTGATTTTCTAGTGAAACTGCTCCCCCTACCAAAATACTGAAAAGCACTTTTTGGTAATGGAACAAGATCTCAACAAGTTGAAGGAACCTTTGTTGCTCCTGCTGAAGTCTTACGAAATGTTACAAATAAAAATAAAA
The DNA here is from genome assembly GCF_036417535.1 of Chlamydotis macqueenii. Taxonomy (NCBI): domain Eukaryota; kingdom Metazoa; phylum Chordata; class Aves; order Otidiformes; family Otididae; genus Chlamydotis; species Chlamydotis macqueenii. The sequence goes on from NC_141556.1 coordinate 162,548,646, forward strand.
TAAAAGAATAAAACACTTCTCTGTGTGAAAGATACCAGTTCACAGGCTCATGTCGAAAGACTTGTGTTTCTTACTTAAAGACTTGTGTTAGGTGGCAATGATGTTTTTATTATTTTCAGGTACAACAAGAGCCTCAGTTAAGTGAATGCAAGTAACAGTCGAATAAAGAAATGAGAGAGAATTTTTGACATGAGTAAGAGAGAGAAGCATCAAACCTTAACAGTCAAAAATCATGTCAAGATAATTATGGGGCTGATTGGACCATGGATCATCCAGCTGTTTTGCTGTCTCTCCCTAATGGTTCTGTATTCCTTACCTGTCCCAAAACTGCAGCTGGGAGAACCAAACCTAGGGATGATTTTTCACAATGGTTGCACCAATGTGGGAATATAGCAGCTGTTAACGGTGCACAGGAGCACAGACATGAATGCTGGCAGCACAAGAGTCAGGAGGAACTGAGCAGCTTCTGATGGTCCTCAGGTGAGCAATCAGCAGAGGCAGGGCATGGATTTGAAGGAATGGGGAAGCCCCATGAGGTATTAGAGGGCTCATAAGAAAGTGGGATAAAGTCTCAGAACAGAACATACTGTGGGACTTGGCGTGGATAAAATTTGGAAGACTTCAGGTAGAGCTGGAGTCTCAGACAGGATGGAATTTGGGGTGCTCTGAGAAAGAGGGAGTTAAGAAGACTTGTGAGACTTTGGTTTACAGAAATGTAGGCTTTAGAGCTAGCAGGACATGAAGACTTACATGAGACTTAGTGAACCTCTGCACTGAGAACTCTTCAAGGTTCTACAGCAGCCGCAGTGATAATTCAGTTCTGAGCAGAATAATTACGATTTAGCATGTGAAAGGCTCTAACTTCCTCCTCTCTCTAACCCTCTGTAACCAGGACCTTGGTATGAAGAGGGATCACAAATGCACACAGCTCCTCGAGCTGGCATAAAACTACTGTGCACGCTTTTATCTCCCTTCTACACTCCTTACGTTTTTTGGGGTTTTTTTTTCCTTTTTTCAATAGGGAATATGGTAGCTTTACCTCACAGATGCCTCTGAATTTCACTCTCAGACAGATGCCTCAAATTCAAAAGCTTCTGTGCCGAACTTTTAAACTATGAGGAATACTTCTCTCCCCTAATATCTTCAGTGTAAACATCAAGATATAGGTTAGCTGTATAGCCTCTCTTTATAGAAAGAAATTATACTGAAATATACTCCTGTATGAACCTTCCCACTCTAAAATGTACAACTAATACGGAACAGATTAGTCATGATCTGCAGATGTCCACTTCTCTCCCCAACTACAAACATTATTACCTCAGATGCAGAAACCTAGACTGAAAACATCTATAATTAGATGAGATTAATTCCAGCTCTTTGCACTATAAAACCACTTTTTAAAATGTTACTCAGAACCTTCATGTATGTTAGTAATTAAGGTATGTACCTGAAAAAAATGGATGAATTCATGCTACAATTAAGTAAGTATATTCTTCTGGTTGTCATCAAAATTAAATATCACTAAGATTCTTGTGGTCTGAGTACATCGTCAAGGATCACATTTTTTTTCCTTAAGTTAAATGTATTATTATGTTCCTATTTTTCTGTGAATTTAGTCTGGTTATTGTCTACAATTGCATGCCCACAAGTGGCTCCTAGGTCTTGATTAAATAAGGAGGCTAATCTTGCACAAATAAATGCTGTCTTCAGACTTGGATACCTACAATTCATATTACAGAAGCCGATTTGTAGAACTTTACTACTACTCTTTGTCACATTAATACAGCTCTTGCATGACTTATAAATGAATCCCTGGGAGACCTTAAGAGTATAACACAACTTCTGCGTATCACCCCAAAAAGCCCATGATGGTAAGCAGATCGTGCTTCAGAAGCTGTTCTGTTTTGCATTCCAAAGCAGCTGTCAGTTCTCCCTCCTGCATTTGTTATTACAATACTGGATTGAAATTTCCCTCATTAACTAATAATATTATGCCATTTGTTTTATTACTGTCACTTTAAAGTACTGCTCTGCTGCAAAACTTAGTAAAGCTAGATTTCTACACTTCTACACCTGTTTCTTGCTCGTCAGAAAACGCCAAAACAATTATCAGACATGTTTATGAAAGACCACCACAATATTTAGTTAAATCACTTTACTAGACATATTTATTATTTACTCTATACTTTAAAAATACAATATAATATAACATTATTTTATATTATAATTTATATATTATAGTTTATATTATAATATATATTTTTATAATATATAAAAATATATTTTCTCATCTGAAATTACTGCTCTATATCAAGCATTTTAAAGGAAATATCGTGAGTTAAAAAATAATATTTCTAGAACTTCTCTACAACAAACAAATCATAAAGCATAGGTGCTGTTCTCGGATAGCATTTTCAAAATCAATTGGATTTTTTTTTTCATATTGAAAGATCCTTTAAATATATATTCTTCTTTCTTCATTTCTGTGTTACAGTCATGTTCTGGATCTGAAGACACAACAAATGCAGTAACAGTAAATATAATCCAGCAAAAGATTAAGAACATCATTACCTTACTTTTTAAATGTCTCAAATACTTCAATTTCTTTCAGAAGTAATACCCAAAGCATGATAAAATTAGCTTTAAAACAACTAAATTACTGGAAAAGCGGTTTTCACCTCAAACTTTTTCAAACTGACATGTAATTCCATTAGTTGACATGATATGCTTGAATATAAAGCCAGATACTGACAGAAGCATTTCCAATTACCAAAGATGCCAGTAACAAAGTAATCACAGTACTTCAGTTACTTCAAAATACTCCTTAGCTTTTTTAAGACGGGGAATGGGACGATTACTGGGATGATTAAAGTCAAAGTATTATTAATTGAAATAAAAACCCTGTAGGCACATGATGACAATTCATAGAGAAATTATTAATGTTCCTAGGAGGAACGGTTTGAATAGGGTTTGTATAGGCTAGTTAGTGAGATCACAAACATATGTGGAGAGGGGCTCTATCCCTGAAGCCCATTCACGTTAATGGAATTCTTTCTGCTGACTTAAATGGACTTTAGACCAGATGCTAAAACTGCTTTTATCTTCCGTATACACTGAATATGTAGTATGTACATATCACATTGAGGAATACTATCAGAAGACTGAATTTTCTTCCAAGAATTTACTTCCAAATAAGTTTTAAAGTGCAAAGTGCACAAAATTTCATGCATTAAACTCATTATGTTCATAAAAAAAAAAAAAGAGAAAAAAAATATATAAAAGGATTTAATGTACTGGCATGTCCTTGAATGACATTATGACATTATAACTCGAAGTATGTCTTCACTATATGAGTTGTTTAGTGGATGTTCTTTTACCTTAAATTCTTGTATCACAGCTCCTTTATCAATGTCATGCTTATTCATTTTCTTGCACCGCTGGCTGAAGAGCCCAGAGCAGCCCGACAGACAGGAACTATGAGAAAATACACATTCACTTCCTTCTTTCCTAGCTGCAGCAAATGAAAGGCATTTATCTGATGAAAAGTAATTTAGGATCTGGGCATATATGATTATTTTGAAGAAACATTTTATTATATGAATCTTTTGAATTATGAGAAACTTTTATGGTCCTTGAAGATTTGTTCACAAGGAAGGGATTTTTTTTAACATACTTGAAGGGAAAATAGATGACCAATTTAATTGAAAAGGCAAATGGTGGGGTGTCTGCTCTGACTTTGTTATAATATTGTTATTTTACACCCTTTCCTTCCTCTCAAAAAATAGCTTTGTAAGTATAACTTCTACAACATCTGAACATGTTACTGTACACACAATCAGTGGAAACACAGCTTATAACATTTTACTAAATGAACTAAAACACCAATATGATAAGCACATTAACATTTATTAAATGTAGTTAAGAAAGCGTTTTTGTGTATCTTAATTTTTATGTTAATATATTTTGAATAGTGGTTTCAAATAAAACAGGCTGTTCCAGGAAAAAAAAAAAAACCAGTAAGAGTATTAAAAAAAATGTATTCAAGGATATCACGGAACTGAAATTAATTTTGTGTTGAGGAATGTCTTTGTCTATATGCTGGTTATGTCAACTCTTTCATGTACATGTTATAAATAGTGTCCTTGTGTGAAAGGCTTCAGTATGCATAATGTATTGTTCTTACTGAGACAACCTGTTAGCTTGCAGTGCTTTTGCTTTGGCTAATTCCCGTTTACCTCCATTTAATAGATGTTAGCTAACATTTCTTGACCTTGGGTATTGATGGGGCAGAGGGGTCCAGCAAGTGCTGCTCTGTTTGGCCTTCTAGACTATTTTAAATTTAAATCTTTCTGGATTTGTCTCCTCTGTCTCAACCCATCATTCTTTCTTTTAAATAACAGCATTTTTTCCTCTCAGTACTTAGCATCATGAACCAGTGCTTAATTCACAAAACCACTGGCTTATACAGCAGAGATGGACAAGCAACATGTGTCTTGCTCCCCTGCTTCTGAAGTGGGTAGCCTGATGATTGCAGGCTCAGGTTTGAAACACTGAGAAGATTAAGTATAAAATTCAGTCAGTTAATCCAGCATGTCTTTGGCATCTGCATTACTCTACGTTATCTACATTCCATATTATTATTGCGTATCAACACTTCAGATCTACTTAGTCTATCTTCTGGTGTCTTTAAAATCTGTAGGCACTAAATATTTTAAGTCATCAATAACTATAGGCACATGATGACAAATCTGTGACCTTTCTGAGCACATTTCACAACAATGTTAAAAATCAAAGTCACCACTTTATCTCATCTCTCCATCAAATTCAAAGGGTACCATTCATGGTGTGATTAATCTACGCAAAGATAGTTATCTACAGTGTGGCTGTGTATTTCAGGTACCAATTCTAGATTTTTTTTACAGTGGCATCCAACACAGTTCCAGCGGAGTAAGTTTGGAATGTGCCTCATTTTTTCCATTGACAGTAAAAGGAGTGGGGACTACTTATATTATAAACATGAAATGTAAAATGGAGAACTTCTAGATTAAGTTCCTAAACATCATTTTTCCTATTGCTTACTGTAAGGTAAGCTTTCTTCTCAACACTGGGACACCTGCACTTCAGTTCCTACACATGTTGGAAGCCTTGTAAAACACTTAGTGATGAAATGTGCTACTGTACACAAAGTAAAGTCTACAAACCTTGTCTGAACTTTAATTCCAACATATCCCATCTTCCAGGGTTTGTTATGTGTAGAATAAAACTACTTTAAAGGAAACACAAGTTGAGTATGATAAAATGACATAAAGCAACACACTGATACATTTAAATCTGAATAAAATGTAGAGAAGCCCAAAAAGCAGTTTACGACAATAAAATAAATTAATTCATTCCAAATGTTACGCTACAGTAGGTTATACGATTCTGCCAGATGTTTTTCTTTACAAAAATTTTATTATGCCACAAAGGGTAATTTGTTTTAATGAGAATATTTTTTTTGAGGATAATATTTGTTCTGGAAAGTACTTCTCTAGCTTCACATTCTAATGAGAACAATTTCCTTTGATTCATTGGTGTTACCATTCTTTTGTTGACTGAGTCAAAACACCAATTAGCTGCACACATGCTGCACCAGTGAGAAAGCAGGCAAATGCTGATTAGGGTCTCGATCCTGAGAATTCTTGAGCAATATCATTAACTTAGTGGAGTTCTTTGCATGAACTGATTGCATGATTAGGAGCTTAAAAGACGCAAAATTAGTGTATAATTCCAAACACAGGATCAGATCTTTCGCTTCTGCATGTTAATATACTTCTCAAGTACACTTGGAATCTGTCTTTTTATGAGAAAGTTTAAGTATCTCTATTGTTTAGGTTGTGTTATCTTTAGCTGTTTGTCTTTCTGGGGTGTACTACTGTAGCAGCCCTTTTTCTTCAATGTATATTCACTGTGCATTTGTGTTTTAGGTGTTACATATTACTCAGATAGTGCTTCAGATTTAGAATTTGAACTCTCTCTGATATAGAGCTGGGACAAAAATCAAATGTATATATACAAGTGCTCCCTTACGTCCACCTGTATCTCCCTGCATTTATGTGCACTCTTTCAAGCTGCTACCAGAAAGGCTACAGCAACCTAAGCTACATGCCAGAAAGCCAAAGCTAAAAATAAATTATTTTACTTCAGAAAATGAAATTATTTTCATTCTCCTTTAGCTTCTGGAGGTTTTTACATCTTCTAGTCACTTTGGCCAACACAGATTTTCTCACACAAAAAAAATTAAGTGGGTATTTGGTCTAGAAAGACTCAAATGTTTAAGCAAGTAAAAGAGACCCTAGTTTATCTTTCCATGCACAAATCAATCCCTTAGATTTCTGTATGTGTTATGAAGTGTCTATTAGAAACTGAGATCCCAGAAAATTTATACAGCACATATATCATGCATAAACTCAGAGTTCACTTCTTGAACAACTAGGGCAAATAAAATTGGTTTGCTGTTTACAGAGTGATGTCTACAGGTAAAGCAGAGTTATAAAATTATATATTGAAAATACATTGTCTTTTAGTGAGCAGTATAACTCATCATGTCAATTTTCACAATTTGATTTATAAAGGTTTGTTTCTGATGTTGATTGTAATGTTATAGCAAAATTATAGTGTCCTCTTATCTTAAATCTGAATAACAGAAAAATCTTGTAGAGAATAGATTTTAGCAAACAGTAATATAAACAGAAATTAAAATTATATAAAAAATATTCCTCAATATTTTATTTTTAAATCCCAGTAACATGCAGCAAATAAAACAGAGCTACTGACTTAATGGTTTGGTATACAGTAGCTCTAAGGAACCACCTATAGTAAGTTAATGCAGTTTAAGCTTTATAATAAACTCAATAACATTATCGTAATACAAACGAGATTTTTGCTTTCACACAGAAATTAAGCAAAGCCATTGATTTGAAACTGTTATTAGTTTCTCTGGGTTACTTTAGAAAAAAAACACTTCTTACTTAGTAGCTCTGTAAGAATCAGCTTACTTACTACACAAATTAATAGGGATCTATTTGACATATATGATTTGTTAAGAGGAACATGCTAAAGGTTGGTAAAAAAATATAAACTTCAAGCCTTGATAACTATGAGTTAATAATACGATGGCTGAAGTACCATTTGAAAAAAAAAAAAGGATTGTTATCTCTGTTATATTGATTTATTTTATTAATCAATATTATCATTCAAGGTGAAACATAGTTACTCTTTCTCATTCAAAATTTATCTCAGTGGTAGTTTCTTACTACCTAAGTAAATCTTATTTTATTTTATTGCAACCACGCTCATTCATCCTTATCAGATTAAGAGTCTCACCATGCTCAGCAATATCAAATATACATTAGATACAGTTCATTGTCTAAATATTGTGCAGTATATATTCTAAAAGTATAAAACACTTAGTTCTATGCTTCTTTTTGAATCCTCACTGAAGTCTTTACAGACTTTACGTGTTCTCCTGGATGGAGTTAATGGATTTTTAGCTACGTAAACTCAATTGATAAAGGAAACTGCACTCAAGATATTTAAGATAAAACATCGGGGTATAAAATTAACCACTTGAAAAATGTTCTCAGTTACAGTGAAAACACTGGCTTTATGAACACGGTGATATTATGATGTAGTTATCATATCCTTTTACAATTAATTTTCATAGAATCATAGAATAATTTTCTTTGTTTATTGGCCGTATAAGGTGTTACTAATAATATTCTCATTATAGCATGTGTATGCTACACATCTTTTTGGTGTACACATACAGCATATGCATGCTATACATGTTATGATACGAAGAAACTTAAATTTGCATGGTTGATACGTAGAATGAAGTTGTAATTTCAGAGGAATATTAATTAAAATTGAAAAATACTATCTATAGACACTATCCATTCCCATTTTAAACACAGTATTAGTTCTAAAAAAATTCTCTTTACAAGTAATAAATATGTCTATACACTACATATTTACATATACTATAAACTATTTTAAATTGTTACGTAAGATATCTACATTCAGAATTGTTTTGAAGGAAATACAGCATCCTTTTCTAAATCAGAGTTGATTCTGTGGGATCAGTTTGCTCCCATTTGAAAACTGGTGGCACACTTGGTGACAACATACCTGCAATTAGATGCTATGGCACCTGAAAAGGCAAAAAGGACACTATTTTGGTATCTCTCATGTTCCCTAAGATGTAGAGGCTATTTGTACAAAAACATCTAGGGAAGAACATTGGCAGCAGAAATACAAGAAAAATTAATCAAAGATAAAAGACCAGAGTCAGGTCCCAGTTATCTCAATGTCAAGTAATGTCTTTAAAGTCAAACTGTTCCTCATTGAATTAGTGTAGGATGACTGAATCAGAATTACTTTTTTTTCTGTGCAATGGCTGATACCCTTTATACCTAATTTAGTGACAGGTTTCCTCACTGTTGACAAGTACAACAAGGAGGCCCTTGCTTCACTAGGCTCCTAAAATTTAGGGGCTAGTTAGGGGCCTAAACAAAGCAGACTGAATCCTCTCCTGATTTCTTCTGCTTCCTTTAGGGAAGGTATCTGCAAGACAATTAAAATCCTAGCAAGTAAATTAACTCTTGCTATGTTTTGCAGTTTTCTCAGGGTTTGTGATAAGATTACATGCATTTGATATTTTTTCTGCAGTTTCAATCTGAAAAGTTACATGAGTCATATGACAGCACTTACATGAGTATATAAGTATCTCAGCTTGCGTATAAAGCCTGATGGTTGTGTCTCATGGTTTGATGGTTGTGACCCAGTAAAATAGCAAAAACTCAGAAAAATTGCTGCTCTCAGTTCTATCATAGGTATTTTGAGTCAGTCTCGTGGCATTACAGAGGTCTGCTTGTTCTTGAGAACTGTAATACAATAGTTGATCTAAGTTACATACTTTTTTTTTTTTTTTGTAGAAGACACTTGGTGTAACAACTTAATAAAAGTCTTGGGAAAAATTTTAATCCACTAGTGTTTATGTCCATAATACTACTCTTCGGTGGCCAGAGTGGTCTTCGAGGAATATCTGCACAAAATATTCCTGGTATCCCAGGATGCTTGTTTTCAGATACTACTGGGTTTTATGTGATTTTTATCTACAGGGGAAAAAAAAAAAAGCTTAAAAGCAATTTTCAGTATGGAAATCAATTTATATGTTCCTTCTCAAGTTACTTCATGGTGCTTTTTAAACTATCTAATTACAGGAGGCTTTTTTTTTTTTTAAAAAAAAAAGTATTTTAAGTACATTGAACACAGAGGCTGTTTATCTTAATTTCTGATGCTTGCTGTCTATTTTCATTTTTAAATTACTGTGAATGCATATTATCTTAAGGTAATGATTCTAAGCCCACAAGTAAAATTTAGAAGGAACTACAGATGCAACAAACTGATAGTAATCAAGAAAGGTAACAAGAACCAAGTGCCTGAAGGCTTCTCAGTCATTTGATACATATGTACAATAGTGTACGTGGCAAGTGTGTGCTGGTGTGCTCTGAAGTGAGGGTAAGCCTGTAATACAGTTAGCTTCATCAGCACGCGCACTGCTGTTGGTTAAGAGCGCTTCTCACAGAAAGCGAAGAAGGAGTAACGGGAATCTGTTAAAGAGGAGACAGCTACAGACTTGACGATAGATATAATTTCTACTTCTGCCTTTGTTATTTGAAAACGAAACTGAAAGAAAAGCCCAATCAGCTGTATTGTAGGGCTGTCCCTTAAGTGACAGGCTAGTTGCTGTAGCTTCCCTAGTGTGTCGTACGCTTGGCTGGCTTAAATAGAAAACTAGCAATGTATTCCCGCAAAACTTGGCACTGTAAGCATTTCTGGAAAATTCAGACAGATACTTTAATTTCCTGGATATTTACCATTCCTAGAAATATTCCTCAACATTATTTAAATCTGCAGAGACGTCCTTCAGTATTATTTGCTAGAAAATTGGTGTCCATTTCAATAAATGCTTTTCAAGATTAATGAAAATACTATAGAAAGAAATGTAGGTTTAATTTTTTTTTAGAGCATCAAACCATATGACATAACTGCAGAGAAGTTAATGTTGAAGGAGAGGCACAGCTCCTATGCCAGTTCCAATAAAACTGTTCCACTTTCCAGATTTCTCACTCTTGGCTGTGTTTGAGATTTTCTTTGGGTTTTGTTTCTTTTTTTTTTCTCTTTCTTTTTCCAAAATAACCTCTCTCAGTCCCATTGCATTTTTAATAGCATATCATACTCTAATCCTAAATATTATTAAATATATCTAATATAAGTTGATTTAAACTAAATTCATTTGTCTTATCCTGTGTTCCTCCCTACTAGATGAATGGGTTATTTATTACCTCTCATTAACATTATTTGTCTGACTGTCCCATTCCCATAGTACAGCTTTAGAAATTATTCGAGGGGAAAAAAACCCATAAACACACACACATACACATGCAAAAAGACAAATACTGCAAATATATAGTGATAACCTGTATTTAGATATGTTATAAGTATACATACATGGATGAACACAAAACTAACTTGTATTTAAAATAACTGCTTTGAGCAAATACAAGGTGAGGGATGCCTTCTGGTTATTTCATTATAGACTGCTCAGGGCTCTGAAGACAATTACCAACAGCACAAATTGCCATCCAAGAGGGAAAAGCACTCTGCGTACGTTACATCTATCCCCCTTTCATTCTTTTCTTTTTTAATTACTGACAGTAATAACATTCTGCGACAGCGATTCATTACCTAAAATATCATTCTACTTACTGCACAGTGTTTTTTTTTTCTAAACTAGCTGCCTAGTACTCTTTAATTTACTAGTTGTTTCTAAGGATACTCTTTTCACCCTTAAGGATTTAATTTAGACTAACAGAACAGGAATTACAGGGATCATTTCCCTCCCGCTCCCTTCTCTTGTTGATGATCAATGACACCTTAGCTTTCTGTCTCAATCCTCTGGTGTCTTCACAGTTCCTTATTTTTTAGAATAAATTACAGTTGTAATAAACTGTGTTTAAATTTACAGGGTCCATTCATATTTACACAATTTGCAAGTTTCTTTTTGTCTGACTTCGTTTAAGTCCAACTGCCAATTACCTCTCTTATTTGCTAAGGGCCAGACCATAATGCAGGTTGTAAGACAGAAAAGCAGTGTAAGGAGCTATGATTTTCCTTTTTCTTTTTTTTTTTTCTCCTTTTTCTTTTTTTTTTTCTCAAGATTGATTTTTTTTTTTTTTTTAAAAAAATCACTTAGGCACTTGGCTACTTAGGGTCATTAATCATTAATTCAATCTACCTTCTCATTTATTAATAAGCTTACTTTCTCTCAAGTCCTTCATTTTCCCTTGATATTCTTCTAAAAATTTTATTGACTCTAACTGCTCCAGTTGACACTAATGTGCTCTCACATTTTGCTATCCTTATCTTTTCCCTGAATTTTAAAAGACCCTGTGTCCATTCAAAGGTACCCCAAGAACTGACTGGAGATGTAGTTTACACAATAGTTGTTCTTTGAAGTGTATTCTTACATCTGGAATAATTTAGGCACAGAGCCCACCTCTTCATGCAAGACGAGAGGGTTTTTTTCTTCCATTTTTAAGAGACACTTGCAGAAGATTGCAAGACATTAAAATCACTATTTTCTCTTTGGAAAGAAACTTGCAGCATTGAACTCTAAGTGCAGCAAGGAGAAGCTGCCCCTCACTGTGCCCCGATAACAGCACCACTTGATACAAATAATTTATGTATATTGTCGCATAAAACTTGAACAGAAAATGGCAAAAAAATAATGTAAGATTTCATGTGCGGAAATAGGTATATAACAGCTTCACATACAGCTTCAAAAATAACAGTTTGACCAAAATATGATCCTACCACAAGTAACAATTATAATTTCTATAAACATGACTATCACAACATCTTTATAGAAAACACAAGCCACCTATATAATTTAAAAGGGAATGGAAAGACTTTCCAGTGTTGCACGAAATTTCAGCCTTAAATTTGGACTAGAAAATTTACTTCAGTGAATACAGCATTTTGTTGTTAATCTAAGAACTGACACTAAAAAAAAAAGAGTAACATTCACAATGATCCCACAGCATCTACGGGTGTACTACAAGATCCAGTTTTCTTTCAAAAGTAAAAAAAATCTTCTTTTTTTTTTTTACAGTATTTTCATCCTACCTATAGTTACAATTACAAAATTAACAATGAAAACAGATGGGAAAGTTTTGTCTTTGCTCGTAGAGCTTATGCGTCATGTAAGAATCAGCAAAAAAAAAAAAATTAGTTTAGATGAATGTTATCATCAGTGCTAACTCCAGTCCTGGAGGTAAGCAGGAATACTTTCTGCTTAGACTCATTAACTTTGCCAATGCAGTAATCTTTAAAAGGAAACAAGTACTGTCAATAAATAACAGGTTAGCTGATTTTAGATTTTTTTCTTTCTGCTGCATGTAACTTTAGGGCTAACTATATCTATCACTACAACAAAATATTAATTTAAAACATTTTAGAGACTTGATTCCTATGCCTACTGTCTAATATAGGATAAGAATAATCTGTACATTTTTTTTGATGTTGTTGTTTATAGGCCTGAATCACACGCCCTTTGTTCTTTTTAAAAACTAGCTTTGTGCTGTATTTAATATTCTTATCAACACTTTTATACAGATTATTGAATATTCTTAGCATCATTCTTATACAGATTTCGGAATGGTAATACACTTTGATTCTGTTGGGAATTTAACTTGTGAAATGTCTGTGAGACACAGGAACTACCTAAACACATACTGTTATTCACTGCTACTTCTTGACATACAGAATTACTGAGCTAGGTCTATTCTGCTGGGAGAGATTCAGCCCCAGACTCAGCAATGCCCTGGAGCTGCAAAGCCTTTGCAAAGGCATCTGGAGATGGGAGTACTCACTGTATCCTTTGTCCTCTTGGTGGGGCTTCAAAGAAATATTTTATCTTTTAAGGTGCAATCATTAAGGATGTATTTTTGATGGCATTATTGTCTCATTTCTGTTATGAGATATATCTTTTATGTGCTTTGTTTACAGACTTTGTTTACAGTTTTCTTCAAAGGCATGAGGTAATTTCAGTGGGAAGGTACAGGAAGAATCACTAACAGAAACAACTTAATGTCCTACATGAGAAGAAGAACATAAAAGTAACATTTTCTAATCAATAAGCAGGCTGCTGTCATAATGAGCTACAAAAATAGTGTAATATAGCTGTGTGGCAGGATAGGATTGACACTGAAAGGATGCATAAAGGGCAGCGTTTGGATAGGATTTAAACCAGTGTGAAGATGAGCCAAAAAGGTAAAAAAGATAATAAATAATAGCATAAAGAATAAATTATGGCAGAGAGATTTATGTAGATGTTCAAAAGCAAAGATGAAATTATGAATGTAAACAAGATATGACAGTAAATATGTAGGTAGGGATCTTACATTACTAGTACATCTGTACAGCATAAATTAGCCATGCTCTTACATTCCTCCCTCATGAAACAAAATGTTGATACTGCTTTTCCAGAGATGCAAAGCATCATACTTTCTCTCTAGAAAAGCAGGTCAAATTAACACACCTCAAAATAAACTTGCTCTAGAAAAGCAAGTCAAATAAAAACACCTCAAAATAAATGAATTCTGAATCATTCAAAGTTTAATTCAGGCTGGTTTACTCCTATGGCTCCAAGCTAGTGCTCTTTCCACCCCTCCTTCCAGCCCCCATTATGGAAGAGGGCTTGCCCTTACTGCATGGTGTGCCCATGCCAGACTGGCAAGATGAAGTAGCACATCTGAGGTCAATAAACTCACAAATGCATGCAGCTGTAGCCTCTACAGATACGTGCCATGGCATAGTCCAGGTCCCTGGACCTCAGTCAAGAAACAAAACCGTGACTGATACAAAAGAGTTTCAGAATGATCTCAAAATATTTATGGCATTTATCCAAGTGGCAAATGCATGCATATAGGAAAATAAGCACATTTATGGACTTTAAATTAATTATTATCTGTCAGGAAAGAAATCTTAGAATCATTTTGAGTAATTTATCAAACATGGGGTATTAAGAATTACTGTGAAAGGGAAATTAAGAAAATAACTAAAACCAACTTTCAAAGCGTAAATGATTAGGCACAAAGTATTACAAATAATGAATACTGTACATGGTCCTAATCATCACATATCCAGAAGAAAACAGGATGGAAAAGGACCTTTTCTACTGGAAAAGGTAGAGAGGAGGGCAATAATGAGGGAGTACGCACTAGCTCCTCCTCCATAGTGATTAAACAGACCAGAACTCTTCAATCTGGAAAAGAGAAACGAGAGAAGGGTGAGAATGAACAAAGACATACAAAATCATGAGGAAGATGAACGACAACGAGTCTTCATAACTTCTAACACAGACATGAGGTGCCTCTTGAGGTGCTCCACAGAGCATAACTAAACAAACAGAACCAAGTGCTTTTCATATAGTCCATAATTATATCTCATTCTTATAGGATCCTGTGAAAACCAAAAGTGAAAATGAGTTCCAAAACTAGTTAGACAAATCAAATACAGCCACCAGTGGAAATCTCTGGATGTTGCCTTTGGCTCATTTGCCAGATGATGTGAGGCTACAGTATGGGAAGAACCTGCAAATAATTTTGTTTCTCATATTCTTTTCCCAAGCACATGGGAACCTAGACAGGGTACAAGGCTCAATGTAATTTTGACTCTCTAGCACAGTCTGGACATTATCTATCACTTTAAGTACTTTCTGGAACTCATTCATATATATATACTTAAATTTCAGTTCCAGTAGTAGCTCACTGGCATTTCATGGTTGATGGTAAGTTAACAGCTGAAGAGGGATAATATTTTGTAGCACAAACACTCAAAATGTTATCTGCAACTGAAAACTGATTGTATTGCTCTTTCATATTTCTACAATGAAAACTCCATAAAATTTTACCTTCACCAATTCACTAACATATTAAAAATAAAACTCCAAACAAGCTAACAGACAATTATTTTAATGGTCACAGTATATTCCTCTTGTTCGTCAAATGCAAATAGCCTAACACAATCTAGAGTAGTCACCTACGTTACAGTCTCGCTTATGGTCTACGTATACCTGGTTTAAGAATCTTTTGTTACAAATACTTTTGCATTAACCATAAATATTCTGAATTTCCACATCTTTGCAGTTTCAGAAGGTGAACATCTGCTGTCTTGCGGGAGACAGGACTGGGCAGCCCTACAGGTTCCCCTGCAGTGAAACTCTGATGCATACTGTATTGGGATGTAAAGGATAACCTGATAACAAGCGGCTCTTTACAAGTTACTGCTACCAACATTTTCAAAGACTTCTTTCTAATGATACAGTCACAAACTGCTACTGCAAATTCTCACGGTTAATCACAATGGTGTGAATTTTCCTACTACCCTGAGTATTGGACAAAAGTCTTTGCTTACTCAAGGAATTCCATTCTCAATAGAAAATCTGAAGAACAAAAGAACTAAAAAAGCAGCCCAATGCAGTTCAAAAGATGCAAAGAAATGCTTAGGGATTCTGCAATATTACAAGACTGTCTTTGCTGATCTACATGAAGCATGACAGGTATAATCCAAGCTTCGACAGGAAAGATTAGTAAAAATCCTACCACAAAGACATGCAAAACACCAAACCATGCTCCTATTAAAACATCACTTTTTAATATGCATGCAGCAACACTTCAAAAGAAGTAAATGACTCACTATTGCTAGGGGGAACCTCCACTGCATTTCATATTATATCACATCATTCATTAAGAATGAGAGATGTATAATGCAATAAAAATAATACTGTATATGTAATGAAATATAAGTAATGGACATTAGATCAAAATTCAGAAACAGATTGGCTTTGTTCTTTAATCTGCCACTGATGACCTGCGAGACTTCAAGGAAATAATTTTACTGCTTGTGCTCTGCTTCTCTTTCTCATTTACTTACACTGTGAACTTTTTACTTTTTATGATTGAGATTTTCCTTATTACATGTCTGCACAGCACCAGAAGCATGGGAATCTCAGAGAAATATGTACTTTGATGGGATCCAATAGCTATTTTAGTCATAATGAGCTCTTCTATTTATTTTGCAGCACTGTCTAATCTTAGAAGTTCAGACACTCCTTTATACGCTTCCTCAGTTGTCCTGACAGTTTTCTGGGCAGCCATCATTTGATATTTGCATGTCCTAGGTGAGAAGTGTCCTGAACTAAGAACATAGTTGGCTGTTTCCCTCTTACTCTCCGAAGTAATCTAATGTTAAATCAAATTACGTCCTCCTCCTGTCTGAATGCCTGAAAGAACACCTGTTATTCACAGTATTCACTGCAATGACCTTCATCTCTCGCACAGTGATGTGTTAGACATAATTTTGCTTAACCGCCAGGTTTCTAGAACAATTTCCTAGAAAGTAAGACAACTGTAATCTAGATCTTCAGCTTGATAAAGTCTAAATAAAAATTCTCCATCTCAGGTGGAAGCCCTTGTCCAAGCACAGGGAAGGAGAGTATCTGCTCCTTGGAGAGTATCTGGTCAATGAAGCCATAAAGATCTGACCAACACATGATAAGGGAGGTTATGATAAGAACAAACCTGGTCAGTGGCTTGAACTTGATAAGGATATACAGAGTGTGAGAACGTTTTTGGTTTTTTTTTCAATTGGGAGGATAAGGAAAGGGAGGGAGACAAAATACGTCAAGACATACAACCTCACTAACAAAACCACGACAGCAGTTAATGTTAACAATAACCAGAAACAAACTCGGTCAGTCACACTAATTGATGGGCTACCAAGAAAATGCAGGCAAACTGGGACTTTGCAACAGATGAGGATGCAAACCTGAGGGTCCAGGGCGTTGGAGGGGGTTGGTGGGACTGTGCCAACTAATGAGGTAAAGTGCAGGGGAAGGGGGAGCAGGGAGGAACAGAGAAGGGGGTAATCAGATCTGGTCAGTCTGCTTGTCTGGCTGAGGTTTGTGCCTGATCACCGCAGTCTGTCCTGTCTTCTTATTAAATCTTTACTTAACTCTCTCTCTCTCTGTGTAATCTCACTTTCCATCCCATGTGCGTGTGTGTGTGCACTGCAGGCTCTTAATGCTGGCAAGACTGGAGTGTGTGGGAGTGAAATCTAGGGGCAGCGACTGGAATCAGACCAGGGGTGTGGGCATCCCTGGTCTGTGGTGTCAGCTACTGGAGTCAGTGGGGGTTTTATCCTCCAGTCACTGTGAACAGTGTGCGTGCCAAAAATCAGCTTCTGGGGGTATTGGGATGAGTGAGGTGACTGAGGCGCTCAGAGCTGGTCACTGGAGTGAGATCAATGTGTGCCTGGTCCTGGCTGATGGGGGGGGGGTGTTAGTGTCTGTATTTCCCCAAATCGTGTGTGTGGGGGAGGGTGCAAGTGTGTATTCGCTGGCAAACTTCAAGGTGGACTCGTCTGTGATTGTGGAGGGGCCTCAGGTCCCAGCAGGGGTATCAGACGGGCAGAGGGTCTCTGGTATTTGTGGAGACCTGTGAGGGTGGGGTGCCTGTGGGATGTGTGTGAGTGCTATGTGTTTGCAGTGAGCACTCAGCTGGACCAGCCAGTGAGTTGGGGACCCATTGGGCAGGCAAGAGGGGCTGTGATCTGGGCAGTGGTGCCAGGCAGGCAGAGGGGTCCCGCCAAGACAGTGCTTGGCGGATCCATGAATGTGCATGTGCTTGTGAACCTGGGGAGTATGGTACATGTGCTGCACTACGGACCTTTTGTGGCAGCCGGTGTGACCAGCTGTGTCGGTGTCCTCTGTGCGTGTGTGTGTCCCACATGCATGTGTCCCATGCTCAGCTTCACTACTGGTTGAACCTGCAAACCTAACAACCCCTAGCAGTCCTAACATGCATTTTCCTGATCAAGATGATTCATGAACCTTCCTTTTGACACTGGAGACAAAGGCAGAAACGCAACAATCATTGCGCCAAAGGAGAGCAAGAAAAAGGAAATGTGGCTTTGTCGCAATGGCAAACATTGCCTAACATTTTATATCATAAAATCCAGCAAAAATAGAATTTTAATGATTCTTTATATGATATAAAAGAGATATTTTGTTATCTTAGCATTTGTTTACCTCTCGTTTACTTTCTATCCAAAGATTAATGCAAAATGCCCAAGAACTCCACAGATAGAAACTGATGTCTGCCTCTGGCTTCATGATTTCTTATCTAACTGCTTGACATAAAAGTATTTTTCAGATTATCAACACAGTATTTTTTTTTCCATTCAGACTGGAATGAAATCTAGTTAGCAGCAATCCATATCTAGAAAGTTTTTTCTCTTTTTTTTGTAACAGTGTAAAATTTTGAATTTTGCAATTCTTATTTTCAGTTGAAGTTTATTGCATATTATGTTAATGATTGGTCATGAAAAGTATAAAAAATAATTTAGTAAACAAAAGCCATTTAAGTTAAAAGTTACAATAAAAACAAAGTATATTTTTACCTGCTTATGGTTTGCTGGGAGAGGAAGAGAAAATATAGATATATCTTTCCAGCACAAATGAAATAAATCAAGCCATACATACATGCAAAATAATGTTTCTAATTCAGGTAAATATACATAATGATTAGCATCTAAATCTCCAGATATTTAAAAGATATCAAAAGTAAAATAGGGTCTAACAATATATTTTTAGAACATCACCACCATCTGTTTCACCTTGTGTAAGGGCTGTGAAAGTTCATGTTATGCATGGTATATTGCCATCATAAGCTAGGTCAACTTCACTTTAGAATTAAAAATTAAAATCTGCAAATATAAAATCAAGGTTTTCTTTTACAATCTTTAATGATCCTATTTTCAGTTTCCTCAAAAAGCCAATGCTTTAGAAAAGAAAAGAAGGGTTTCTTTTCTTCATCTCAGCCTCAGGAAAGAAATCTCTGAAGCTCTACCATTTATCATCCCAGAAATCCTAAAAGGAACTGTATATATTTGAGATGACTGTGAAAATATCACATCTTATTTGTCATTTTTAATTTGGTTCACTGTGCTTAAGATGGTGACCTGAATGAGGTTAAATAAAACAACAGAAAAAAAAAATAATTGAGCAAGACACATCATCATAAAACAGCTCAGGTTGGAAGGGATCTCGAAAGATTATCCAGTTCAGCCTATCATAGGAAAGGGAGCCTAGAGAAGATTATCTAGCACCCTGTCCAATTGTATCTTGAAAACCTCCACGTGATGGGGACTCCATCAAGTCCCTGGAGAGGTTGTTCCAGTGACTGATTATTCTCACTGTAAAAAATTTCTTTCTTACACTGAGATGAAACCTATCCCAGTGCATCTTGAAGCCCCTTGTCTCCTCCATGTGGCTCCTTGTGAAGAGAGAGCCTCTGTCCTCTTTGTAGCCACCCTTTAAGTACTGCCAAGCTGGATTTCATATGATGTTAAAAGCCCACTTATTTGACTGACAATAGTAAAAAATTTGATCCTTTTACTTTGTTTTTCTTGAACAATTTCACATAAAAATGATTGAGAGACCCCAGACAAAGAGGACTGATTAACTGCGTCTGCAGTCATTACGGAGAGCAGAATCAAGCGCTTAAGACCACCAACACTCCAAGCTGCACCTGGAAACCTCTTGTAATACAGTTCAGTTGCATTAGCTTTACTACCTGTCCTGCCTGCATTAACTCTTACATCAGTCTGCTAAGGTCACCGAATTGGCAAGATTAAGGTTCCAACTCAACTGAGTATTTAAATACAGGCTTATGTATATTGCTGCCTAGAAATGGATTTAAGCATACAGCTAAATGCTTGGTGTGCCATGTCATAATCTTTGCAAAACTGAAGTACTATGTTATTTTTATATTACAAGCTCTTCCAAACATTTCTAAAGTCACGTAAAATAACATGTACTCCATTATTATTTTTGGTTATTTAGCTATCATAACTGAGGAGATATAATGCTTTGAAGAGTTTCAACCGAGTTTCAGGCTCTGCAGACCTCTATTTGGAGAGGCTACAACAGTGTAGCTCTGAACTCACACCAGGAGCTTTTCTCCCTTCATAGTGCAGACATCTGCAGGACAAAGACTAAGAAGATCCCAAGGTATAGTCATAAATCCACAGTATCACTGGTGGCCTCTTCTGTGGGGTGGTTTTCTTTTTTTTGTTACTATTATTCAATATAAAGAAATATCTTTTAAAAGTCACACAAACACTCCCAAACTAGCAACACATGTAGCTCACTTCCATTTACCTCATTAAATTAGAAATTAAATATATTATTTTACCTCTTGCCAAGAAGATTAGTCACATTAAATAGAAATCTTTATGACAAAACATAATCCAGATGTTACTACAAGAGCTAAGTGAATAACACATGGAAATTCCAAAGTTCGTGTATTTTTTAACTGGGATACAATTTACTCATTTTTACAGCACTCAAATCTCCTTCTCCTACTGCAATACATTAAGCAGAGATTTCCAAACCAGACATACTACACTCTGTGATATCTGATTCCTCAGGATTCATTCAAAATAACTCCCTACCAAAACTGAGAACCACTACCCCAGTGGCATTTTAGTTTGTGGAAATACAGTTTCCCAGATGCACCCAGTACTGTGTGGGTCCGTCTCTTGCCTACAGTCTCTCCAGGAAACTGAAGTTCTCTACCTGCAATGCAGAGGTGCCACCGCCAACCCTCTCGTTTTTCTCTGAATTCCCTTCCTCCATTTACTGCCAAGATATCATGTAAGGTAATACTCAACCTGCTAAGGCTATAAGGAATGAATAGGAAATGTCAGACATCTTCATTCTCATGGAGTAAAATTTGTTTTCCCCATTATAGGAGGTTAGAGAAAGAAGGGTATAGATAACTTTTGCATAGCAACAATAACATTTCCCTCATGATAAACCTTTTGCAATGTAAAGCACCTCTTCTGTTCCATAATTTTACAGTTGGAACAGCTGTGTTGTCCTTCCAGCAGATACTGGAGTGGTTGAAGTCTCCCATGAGAACCAGGGTGAGGTTGCTTCTAGCTGTCTGTAGAACTCATCCACTATGGAACAAGGCAGGTGTTTTCCTTCCTAGAACAGGCACTTCTTCAGTTATAGACTAAATCTGAGCTAACAAATGATTCTCAACCAAAATCTGAAAGGTTGTTAAGGTACAGAATGTCGGAAAGGAGACAGACTGAACTGCTGGCTCAGATTTCACAATACTGCAGGTGCCCAAGTCCCAAATAAACAATGTTCAAGCAGGCTGGAATCAATGTGAAACTTGGGGAATGTTATATTTCAGACTCCTAGTAGCAAATGTTATCAAAAAAAAAAAATCATAAAATGTTGTTATCACATAACTTTCTGCAGTGTAACAGATTAATCTGTGTATTTAAATAAACCTTAAGCATTTATACCTAAAATAAAGGATTTACACAGGTGGAACTAAAATTTAGGCCTTCTGTGACTATTTTGATTCCTCCCATTGTATATAAGGATATGGTGCACCTAGCAATCAAGAAATACCACTAATGAATATAGGTTGAAAACAATGCCAAAGTGGAAAAAAAAAAAAAAAAAAATTCTTGAAAAGGGAGAAGAACCTAAACAGGTTCTAAACCTAAACCTAAAGGCTGGTACAATGAGAAGCACCATAACTTAGTTTTGATAGGAAAAGTATAATTATCTAAATGTTCAAGTGTGTGCATAATGTTTTATCAATTACATTACTCATATTTTTATGTTCTGCTGTCATTTTATTTTATTCCATATTAGAATCAACTCTCCTAACACAATAGTTCCTGGCACTTCGTGCTTTTCTCTAAAAAAGCAGACTTAGAACATGTATGAGTCAACTAAGGAGAAGAGTCTGTTACACAAAGGTCAAGTCCCTGCCCACAAAGTCAGCTTCAAAAGTGAATTTGCCTTCAGTGTACATTCCATTTCAACCCATTCTTAAAGCAGCTGCTTACAGACAATGGTAGAGTGCTGAGTAGAAAATACATCTGACAATAGCTCTCAAAGGCAAGCAAGTTTCACTCTCTGGTTTGGTTTGGTGTGGTTTGTGGCCATTTGATTTTCTTATATGAACTAGTGTAAATCCAGCACACAGCAAACAAAACTAACAGGCCTGGGTAAGCTTTGAGCTCCTCTTATGACATTGCAGCTCAATGGAAACAGACAACCAGCCCCCAGAAGGTTGCAAAAATACAGTAATATATATGAGAGAGTGATATAGTACATGTACTATGGATACACAGGCACATTCTTATACAAACAGTCTTGTTTCCTATTCTTATTTTTTTCAAAAGTTGAATTTCCATAATTTTGTGCATTATACATATTAATGAAATATTTATTTTTCACAAAAGGAAAGATAAAGCAAGTGATATGATAAGGAACCACTGCTGTCACACTATCTAAAAACTGTAGTACCTGCCTTACCCATCAAAAACTACTCTTACAGTGACCTCAGACACCAAAAACATTGCATGCTACTTGTGTCATAAGCAGCAGGCAAAAGTATGTACATAGTTCATTGACAGTAACAGTTCTAGAAAGTTACTTTGAAACAAAGTAACTTTTCCATTGTTTTCACTCACAAAATACACTAACTTTTAAATGGATAATTAAAAAAAAAACAGAAGGTTCAATTAAAATCAAAAGCTAGATAGAAATATTCACAGAAATATTTCCATACAAGTATCTCATTCCTTCATGATTGGAAAAGGCTATTTACCTCCCACAAGCAAGGCACTTCTTATATATTCCACAAATAAGCCACGAGGCTTGGCATCCACAGAGGAGAGAATAATTTTCTGAAAAGCTTTGCAAATGTCCAGAAATACTGATGAAGAAGTGAACTCATTATTCAGTATAACTGACACTACAGTGAAAACACATCTCAACTTGGATGCAAAAGGGATTTTTTTATTTCAAAGTATTATTTCAGCAAAAGAGTATCTGAGAAGCATAATAAATATATATATATACGTGTGCATGTACATACCACCTATGTACGCTAATATAGAATATATTGAATTACTGAACTCAGCAAACTGTTCTTCAATACGCAAATGTTCATAGTGCATGGGTCACTCCACAAGCAGGGAAGATGCTGTTTGGAAGGCAGTGGTATCAGTCTCTACAGTTACAGGCAAATTGTGGGTAAGCTCAAGAGCATCTCCAGCTCTCCAGGGACATGCATCGTGGCTGTTGTCATGAGATCATGTTGTCAAGAGATCTGGGTGTGCACTCCATGGTTGTCCTCACTGCCACTATCCAGCTGTCATTAGAAGAAAGCACTAACATGTAGGCAAAAAAAAGCAAGCCATGGACAGGCATATCTGTTCCGATACTGACGGTGGCTTCCCAGCTCTACAAAAGTTCCAATACTACCCTGAAAAAATTTTGAATTATCTCTTCAGTTTTCTCTATCTAAGAATCTCCAATGAAGAAGACTGGTCAGATGAACTATTTTAAAAAAACAGCAATACTACCTAGTTTTGGCTGGCACAGAGGGCTGAAATTACCAATTGGAATAAATGCATAAATATATCTTCCATGTTCTCATATAGTTAGAAATTAATTAGTACACTATGCTGTTGTTCTCCTTAAAGAATAACCTCTAAATTCAGGCAAGTTGAATCTCCCTCTGGAGATTTTGGTTTGAAAAAGCTGTTACAAGAAAAATGTATTTCTACAAGGGAAGCAGAAATTTCTCCCTCATTAAAAAAGCTACTCCTACACTCCATTATCATCTGTAGTAATATCTCTCTAATATCTCTCTGCCTCACCAGTACATTGATTTTTCAAGATTTTATTCTAGAACATTATATTTTTATTATAATATCACTTCTTTTAGTTTGGAAAACAATTTTTGAGACTAATTTTCTGTAAAATGTAAATAATTATCTACTTTTCATTTGTAGAATGATATGGGAAACTGAAATGTTAGTCTTCCTTATTGTGAAATTAATGATCATGAAAATACTATAGAATGTGCACCAGTAAAATTATTATTAAAATTATGATCTTGTGATAACTGAGAAGCCAATTATGGTGTAATCAATTTTATTTTCTTTTTTATTGCCACCATTAAGTTAGCAGGACAGAATGAAATAAGGTATAACACCTGCCTATTAACAGACAGTTGATGTAAGAAGCAATTCATGAATGCAGTGGAAAAGTACTTGACTTTTTTAACTTTTCACTTATTTTTTCTTATTAAACCAATTATTCCTGCACCATCTAAATCCTTCTGAAACAATTTCCCACTGGCTCAAGCAAAACCTACTGCTGAGAGTAAAATCAGATGATTCTTTGAAAGCTGCCTTGACAATGAACACACACACACACAACATGCTATGGAATTCAAGCAGATGTTTTCCATTTCTAGGATTAAGGAAACTTTGGATTAATGTCTTCTAGCAGAATTATTCACAAAACTTGATGTCCTTCAGCTTCACTGGGGCCTGAGGTCAGCAAGGAAGTGATATAAAAAATATTACCGTTATTAATCACCAACAACTAAACCTATGAGCTTGTACCAAACTCTAAGAGAACAGTATTTGTATTGCTGCCTAACCCATTATTTCTTACAATGCAGTAAATTGAAAGCCTTTTGGCATCATGGACTTTCGAAGTGTATTTTTTTTCTAACTTAAAAGAATATACACTGTGTAATCATACGTTGCACACTGAAAAATAAAAACTGAGTAGTATTACTAAATATAGAAGGAATTGTCATCAAAATCCTTCAGAAGTATATATCTGAAAGTCTGCAAGGAGCTTAAATTCTTTACATAGATCCTCATAATATAAGCAAGGCTTTTGTCTCTAATGTTAGCTTTAGGCAAGGTACAAGAAATATAAGTACTGGCACTGTAAACATGTTATCTGTAACAATAACAAAACTGCAATGCTTTGTGAGCCAACTGACTGTGAAGAGTGATGGTTGCCACAGGAAAATGCAGATCAGTCTGAGTGACAAAATAGAAAAGTTGTAGCTTGTTCTCATTATAAGACATTTTTCATCAGTTCTCTTGGTAATAAAATTTATTGTTGGCTTCTAGATGCACTTTCAATATTTGGAAAATTTGAAAGGGGGTTGGAAGGCAAAAAGACTGTGAAGGATTTTGTTTTCAGTGGTACTGTTGTCTTTGGAAACTAAAAAGTTGTCACTTACTAAAAGGATGGCCATGAATACTAATTATTGCTCACAGCAAACAAGTGACCAGTCCTCAAATTAAAGCAAAAAGCCTACCACATATGGGTTCATTTACTTTTTAAACGAATATTTTTCTTTGACTTAATGATAGAAAATGGGTATAGGATTCAGTTCATGTAAATCTTGTTTATGTTTCTACAGAGTTACCAGAAATATTCCAGGACACGGTACATCCCGCTGCTTTCTAGGTCTGCCTAACTTTATGAGTGCCCATTCATGCAGCAGCCTCTTTGCTCTGGAAGCTCTTTTGCCATTTAATTGCAATCTGCTCCATTTGCTTATTTCCACTTTCCTTCTGCCTAGAATGGCACTTCAGTACATGTTTAGGCAGACAGGCATCTGACCTCTGCCTAAGATCCTACGCGAAACCCCAAAAACTTGTGTCATCTGCAGCAGGATGGGCAACAGCTGTTACCTATATTTTCCATAGTATTTTTGATATCAGAAACAGGTTCTAACTCCTGTGCAAACCAAAGGAGAATGAAGCTTTTCAGATGCTGAACACTCAGATGGATTTGGTATTTTCAGTTGAAGAACCTAAATTAGGCAGGTCGGACTGTTTGCCTGAGGCCACTGTCTCCATTAACTGTATAGGAAGCACACAGTTTTGCACCAACTAGATTATCCCCACTCCCAGGGCCCAGTAATCTAAGCTTGAAGTGAGACAATGCCTAGCTTAGAATCTTAAATTAGAAAAACTGTATTCCAAATTGCATTTCTTTTGTGACCTTTATTTCACTTCCACAAGGTTACTTTATTAATTAAAACTTCAGGTTGTGTGCTACGTGGCCTTACAGGAGTTGAAGGGGTTCAGGTTCGTTTCATTATCCAAGGAATGAGAATCAGCAGTTCAGTAATTCAGCATTAGCAGAAAAAGAACAGTAGGCAAATACCTGGTCCTCTTCTAGCATATCTAAAAGATATGGCTACAAGACTGTATGAAGAGGTAACATAGATTTGAATATTTGGATTTATTTCATTTTATAAAAAGACATCATATACGTAGAAGTCCTTACTACACAGGTTGGAGTGCACCGAATAGTTCCCCAAAGCAACAGATAAGCGTAAGAGAGTTTGATTAACTCTTAGTTTCAATAAGAGTGATACAGAAAATATCAAAAGACAAACAGCAAGAACTGAAATAGAAAATAAGGAAG
Source organism: Chlamydotis macqueenii (assembly GCF_036417535.1). Taxonomy (NCBI): domain Eukaryota; kingdom Metazoa; phylum Chordata; class Aves; order Otidiformes; family Otididae; genus Chlamydotis; species Chlamydotis macqueenii. The sequence goes on from NC_141556.1 coordinate 162,575,104, forward strand.
CCAGGAAACAAAAATATAAAGGCTACAAATCTGGACAAAATAAGATACTGGCTTTACTGCACTGTCAAATTTAGTATTGAATATATAACCTAGTGCATAAGTGACAGTGATGAAAGTTTAGTAGAGACAACACAGTATATGCATCCAATTTCGCAACAATCTGGTGTACACTCCTTCATTTGATGAGGAATTTTTCTTTCATAGTGCAATAGGTGAACTTATGTGGGATAAAACAGAACCCAGTATTCCAGCAAAAAGATTACACCTGACTTCTAGCAAAGTCAGATGACCTATAGTAACAATTTTGAGACAGGTCTGCCAGTACTTTTTCCATAAAGCAAACACCCCAATGGCACCAAAAGGCTTTGAATCTCAATGTCTATGTTTTACTACAACAGTGTACTTTTTAAAATAGACTAACTTTTCAGTGAGACAGAACAGCAAAAAAAAGAATTGGTCAAAAAGGTCTGCCATCACAACAGTTCTTCAAGAAAAGTGTTTCTTTTTGTATTTTTTTTTTCTAGCCTGGCCAAATATCTGCTTCTTGCTTCCTACTCTCTCTCTATACTTATTGATTTCTAAAAAACTCCTTCTCAGCTTCGCCTTCCCTGCATCCTGGAAGACTCCGCCAGCTGATATGCCCAGTTGCTCTCAGGACAGAAACACCCTGCAATCATGTTGCAGGAGGTTCACCCTTACCTGATACAAAGCAGTCAGATTTTTTTACTAACATTATTTATTTTGTAATATAACTTAGGCAGGAAAGATGTGTAACAAACCTGGGTTTATACAGAATGATGGTAAAAAAAAGGTCAAAATAGTTATAAGCTTTTTTTTCTATTTAGTTTCTTAAAGACCAAATAGAACAGCTTCCACAAATCTGAATCAACTCCTATTAACTCCTAACAACCTCAAAAAATTCAGAGAAGGATTTTAGAAAATTTTATTTTTCTCAAAGTTTTGCAACAAAGTATGTTTTATAACGAAAATAAGAAACTGTGTAACAAACTAATACTATCCCAAGGCAGTCACTTAAACTAATAAAAAATACCACCATATGTTAACAAATGATCATTTTTAATTAAACAAGATTTTAATTCATGCTTGAGATGGTCATATTCATAAAACATTTATCCAAAGCTAAATAAGAAAGCCAAATCTAAACCGATACATGTGCTACCTCTAAGATCAAGGAAATTCTGAAGATATGGCCCAGTTTAAAAACACAGATGTACAGTGGCCCTACAAGCCAAGTGAAGATTTAGTATTTATATAACCACTGAAAGTTTTGATTATCACAAAAATGAAGCAGATTTCAAGTAATTTTATGTCTCCACCAAATAAGGTTTATGTCTCCATCTTTCAAATTGGTAGTATTTTGCTACTTTTGGTTGAAACCTTTTTTATTTCTCTTCTTTTTTATTTTTCTCAATCACAATGAATAAAGGAATGATGACTAAAATAAAATTACAATGCTAGGTTGGTTTTCTCCTCATTTTAGTCATCAGCTATACGCAGAGCTTTTGTTTTATTTGAATTTCCTAAAATTCCCACCTCACAAAATTCAGAAACCATCTGGAACAAAGAAGAAAAAGCACAGAGGAAGGAAATGAAAGCACTAATATTTGTGTGACATGCAGTGCTTCTAACTCTCTTTGGATTCTTTTTTTTAAGTGGATCAAAGAGCTTCCCAGATATTTTGTACAACAAATTCCTCTAACATCAAAGTTCTATAAGATGACACCATTTTCCTGTAGTCACTGCTGAAAAATCTCATTGGTTTCAAAGTTTGTTTTTGCTACTCAGGAATGAATTGTAGTCAGACAAGAGTGACATGAAAGAGCATAAATTCCCTTAATTACTTGGTTTTTAAGTCATTTGAAAACCTTCATCTTGTATGGGCTAAATCTTCATATTTTCTTTCATACACCCCTGAAAAACCTCAATTTATAACATAAATGAAGAATAAGACCACCAATATGAATCTAAAGATAACTTTGTTGAATAATTCTTGACAAGTGAGAAGTAATCTTCGTTCTCTTCCCCATATATATAATGTAAGTTATTTTTCTGAAGAACTGCATGGAACAGGTTCAAAGTCAAAGCTTTACTGTCATTACTTTAGTTTAAATAGCTACCAGGAGAAGACAGAATCCTTAATATTTCTCAAGTTAATGAGCATGCAACAGAGGTCTCTTGAACACCAAGAAGTACAAGAGCATGTAAATACAGTAAGCCTTTTCCCAGAGCTTCCAGTTGAGAGCAATTATCTTTGTCAGTAACTGACAGCAATTGATTTTCTGTGATCTCAACACTAATTATGCCTATAGGGAATCACTGTGCTGATAAATTACTATTTACTTTCTCATGTGAATTCTAAATAACGTGATCACAGTTTTCTGAATAGCACTGTCTCTTCATAATAACCTTACGCACCTGTGTGAAAGTGCAAAGAACAGAACACTTACGTGTGTCTCTTATTTATTCAAAGCCTCAGTGGTGATGGACTTCGAAAAACATGAACAGAGGAGCCACACTGTGATACAAGAGGTGATCATTTTTCCTTCTTCAAGATACATTCAGAAAAGCGAAGTTAACTATTGCTGTACACTACCCATTAAGATGATAAAATGAGGCAGCAGTAGCCTGAACTGTGAATTTTGGATTGCTTTAACAATTTCTTACACTTTCAACTCAAATCTCAGTTGAGACCAAAGTGTAACTCTTGACTACTGGGAGCACAAATCTGCTTGAGGGAAGATGCTCAGCAGCAAGCAAACTAAGTTACACTGTCATTGGTTCTTTGACAACCTGCAGTAAGATGACCTCAGCTTCAAAATGTCTACCTTTAGCTAAAAAATAGAGCATGAATATTGAACAGTGTGGATCCTTTGACTTTGTATCATAAAAATCTAGAAATTACCAGGATAAATAACTTCTGTCAACATCAAGAGCGTACCTTCAGAAATAATATACAGAATTAAATATTTCAGATGAAATTCAGCTACCATTTTTGCAATTACTTTAGTTGTCAGTATTTTCTCATCTATGCGAACTTTTGTGTAGAGTGTATCAGTTTTAAGTGCCTGTAATTTTTGGCTGCTGCTAAGTAAGAAAACAGTGAAATTATACAAGGAATATTACAAGATATATTAAGAGCTATGAATCTCATGAAAATTCATATCAAGATTTCAGGCAAAGGTGCAATCTGATAGGTACACGGACTGTAAGAATCCTTTAAAAAAAACTTCAGTATCATTAGAAAAGATAAAACATCACTGGTGTCAGATAAAAAAATTTACTGATGTGGAAGAGAAAGCAAAGAACTTGCAAATTTCTCTCCTGAAATTACATGGTCTGAATTATTTTTATTTTTTTTTACACATTGCACATTTGCATTTTGTATATTTCTAGGAGATGTATTAATAAGGATGATTCAGAAAATAATTTGTGGGCTGACTAAAAAGGAAAATGTCCTGGGAAAAGCCCATTTCCTGTCAATCTAAATTCTAACTAGACTCCTACCTCAAATATTATATTACCAAGCAGGTAAAGCTACTTGTAAGATGCAAAATTCAGTACTTGCTAATGTACACTTCATTTTTTTTTTTTTAAACCTAGATATGCCACATTGCCAATGCAGCCAACATATCTCAAGACTGATTAAAGAAATATAGTTAGTAGAATATCACTTGAACACTCAATGGTTAGATTTCATGGCTACTGCATACTGCCAGTGCGCTGGTTATATTTTCCCTATTCACACCATAACATAGGATCTTTCCACAGATCATAACTGAGGTGATGATTTCCATCATATATAAGAGTAGATTTTGAACAGAATACTTAATGTTTTTAATGTTTGAACAGAGAATACTTAATGTTTTTAACAGAGAAGATACTGACTAATTTAATGAGAAGTGTTTACTTTCAGTAAGCTATTAAAGTCATTATATCTCCAACACACACACTTAAATCCTCTAGTAAATAAAGCAAGGCATTCTTCAAACTATAGGGGTAAATAGCACACAGGAAGAAATTTATCAGTACTTAATTATGAGCCTGGCCTCTTTCAAGTGTAGAAAGTACTTGCAGATCTTTGCCATCAGTGACAGCATCCAGTCCAGATCCTGCTTAACTATACGGAGACTTCCAGATTCAAAAGTGTGTTATTCTGGTCGATGACATGTTTATGCACAACAGCCTTCACTAGCAAAAAAATTTCTGTCCCTGGTAACAAACAAATGACCATCCTACCAGAAATAATAGTTTTGTCAATAAAATGTGGTTTTGCAAAATCTCCGTCTCAGAAACCTCACAGAATGAAAGGCTACAGAATGACCTATCAAATTAATCCATCATGGACAGCAGGAGACAGCAAGAATAATTTTTATTCTAAATTTTGTCAATATCACCTTGCAAAGCAGTATAATCAACGGACACTTTCATTCCCTATCTATAAGCAATCTATAAAATATATCAATAAGATCCTTAATAGGAGTCTACCACTTAAGTAGTTTTGCTAACTGTGGCTGGAAAGACTGATACAACATGCACAACTACAGCACCTGCAAATGAAATCTGGTATGCTATGTATTTACACACTGACCTCTGGCTTTATTTTATTTCAGTTGGATTTGATTCTGTCCTGAGGAACAGAAAGTGTCCCAAGAGGGTATGTCCAGTTCTCCTCTGACATTCTCTCCTGCAAAGTTCCATGTTTTCTCTGCTGTGCTTAACAATGACAGAAATCTCTGCTTCAACCATTGTCAAAGACATAAAGAAATAAGACAAGAGATCAATCGGGTAGGTATTACTCTGCAGATGACAGTAACACATTGGCTCACTAACAAAACCAGAACAATACTTCAAGCACAAAGAAAACAAACAAGACATTTTAAGTCATCACTCTTTCTGTATGTAGTATTGACAGGCAGCCAAGGACTGAGGTCACAATACCCAGTGAAACTAATTTTATTCATACTTCTTTCCTTTTAATCTCATCCCAAGTTAAAGAAACAAATTTATTTTCTTTATGCTTTTTTTATCATTGGCAAATTTTTATTTGCTTTATCAGCAAGATTTTTTTTAACACTGTAAACACATTTTGTGAAAATAATCTTTATAAAAATCTCCCTGTCCAGTCATTTTTATCAACTGAGATAATTAGGATCAATTTGCGAGTGCAAATACTGTTTTATGAACTTTACTCTATTTGGTTACACTTTCTTCTAGTTGGTTAGACTGTATTTTCTGACTATTATGCTTCAGTAATAATTGTAAATTATATAGAAATATTTAAACAAGTGAGTTCTGATAAAATGTTGAGATGCTACAATTATGCAATATATGCATTTACCACAAGCATGTTATAAAGAAGCTGATAAACAGAAAAGCCACATCATCTAAGTCTTACAGGCTATAAAAGTATATAATTATTTAATAGTATGTTCTTCCTATTATACACCTGGAGAACCTACTAATATTCTCTCACATGAGTGCAAATACTTTCAGTTCCATGTTTTTCTTAATTCTCATTTCAGAGATCACATCCTTTGATTATAAATAAAACACGTAACTTCATCCTACTTGAGTCATGTCCAATGGCTCAGCTAACTTCAATGGAGAAAAGAATACGTGCAAAAGCAACCATTACATATCCTATATATGCTGAAGTTTAGAAGACTTATTACACACTGCTACATACTTTCTTTTTAGACACACTGTAGAAGTAATGGAAAGCCAAAGTACTTCTCATGTTTGTTCTTCCACACTCTTAGTGCAATGCAAGCTATTTTTCTAGCTCTTTGGTAAAGGACATAGAGTAACTTACCACTAGACAGATTCTAGCCTCCCAAGAGGCTCAAGAATCACTTAAGCAATTATTTAATTACTAAGAAATAATTAAATAATTATAAATAATTTATTATTTAAGAGTGTATTATTTAACTAAATAGAAATTATTGAGCTTCCAAGAACTTACCAGAAAAAACAAGCCGATTGTTCCCCTATTTTTCTCAGCCATGACTGGTTCTACATTTCTGAAGGTAATCTAATGTAGTGTCATTGCTAATGAACTACTTCTTCATTACGATTAAGTTTAAGACTTAATTACTTTTACGTTAGAAATCAATGATAAGAGAATTCTACTGAAGTTATTGAAACTCTGAGCTACGGTTTATCACATGCTATTTCACAGATCTTGTCTGAACAATGTGAGGCTCACCTTTGGATTAAGGATAGTTTTAAAAGCCTTTATGAAATACAGAGCACCACTATACTTCAGTGATTCCTTCAAACAACGAACGGCTCTGCAAGCAGTTTGCTATTAAATGGCTTTGTGAACCCTTCATGTTTGCTCAGCACATTCTTTTGCAAAGTCTAGGAGACTTATTCAATTGACCAAGATGTTGCTTGGTAGCAGTTTGATCACTTAGTTCTTACTGGGAAGATTAAAACTAGAGTATTTCATCGTTTTAGTCAATTTCTAATACAGCGAGTCAAGAGAACAAAGGCAAAGAAGAAAAGATCTAATCTGAAATTTGCATTAGCACAATTGGTAATCAGATGCAGCTTCTGATAAAAATCCCACATAAAAGCTTTTGGCTTTCGATATCACAAGCAAGAAGAAAGCACAGTTCAGCAGAATATTAAAATATGGCTTCAAACCTCTTGTGGTTCAAAACAAACCCCAACAAATCCCAAATGCAAATGCTAGTAGTTAAACTTTCTAAGAATTTTAATTATTTTGTGCTGGTATAATAGTGTTTTATTAAAAGCAGACTATGAACAGATTGATCAAAGTGGTGTAAGAGTAATTTCCAGAACTTCAAGTCTACAGATATCTGTGACACTTAAGCTTCATCTCTACTAGTAAATTAAACATGGCTGTGACTGTCCGTTGTCACTGAAGACAATTTACGTGGAATGACCCATATCCACTCCGAACCAGCATGCTGACCACCAATGGTAGATGTTCTTGACCCACATTAACTGCAGAACTACAAGCAGGAAGTTTTTGTATTGTGCTAGATGGCATGGCTAAAAAGCAATGAAGGGACTGTTCTGGTGATTAAACATAGAGTCAATTCCAGAACACGGGCATGTGCCCTGACACTCTCTAAGTGACTAATTAATAAAAACACAGCTTTAATTTTGATAGAATTAAAGTTCTTAGCTGGGACTTGGATGGAGCACAAGTCAAGACTGACAAGTGGAAAATCAGTAGTAAACATACAATGATGATGAATCCAGAGAAACTGCTTTAGCATCTTTAACTTAGATGACACAGTATTTAAAAGTTAGGTCCCTAATTACGACAAAAGGTGATTTGCAGGAACAGCAGTAAGTGACTAAGAGCCCAAAGAAATCGTGGGGCTAGGTGTAAACCTCTGAACTGTATAATGATTTAATATTTAATTGTCTAATATTTTATTAACACTGAGTAGATGAACTCTTCTGCTATGCAACCCGCAAAACATAACATATCTTGAGTAAATGCTGGAAAATCCTGAACATAAAAATATTTCGGAGTTCCTATCTTCTGTGGAGTTTCAGCGCCTTAGACAGAACTTAATACATGTATAAGTATCTCCACTTACTTGCCATAAGTATTCGCCACTAAGTCTCCATAACCAAAAACCACTCTGAAATTCTGCATCAAACTGATTAACCCTTAAAATGTGACTAGTGGTGGCTGTAGCAGTGCACAAAACCTCTGCCTTGTTCAGGTAAGAGGCAGCATGGCATTAACTCCCTGAGATCAAGAAAGTAAGAAGTTCAAATCTTCAAATTCTTAGATTTAATTTTCAAGGGAAAGGAGAATTTTTAATGTGTAAAAAAATTAAATCTCAGGTGATTGGTCATTTCTTATTTGGAAGACAATGCATTATATTTCTAATTCTCATTTCAGAAAAGTCTGCAGCTTAAAAAAAAAATAGAGCTAAGTTTAATGACAATAACTGAAATATACCAAAAAGGAAACAGGTCACTACTGCCCACGAGAGAAAAAAAGAACACATGTATCCTACTCAACAAAATTAGTTATTCACAGGACACACACAGGATATAGTCGATAGGATGAAAAAGAACTCATTTTTTGAATAATAGAAAAGGAAATAAAGATAAATATATCAAAGTATAAGATTAACAATCCAAATGTATTCTTATTTGCCATCTTGGGTTTTTTCATTAATAAGCATCTGGTGACCTCTAACACAACAGAGATGTCATGCTTTGATAGATTTCATAACAGAACAGAATCTTGTTAACTCACAATAATATCTAACTTAACAGTCATGAGCACCTACAACACTGCATATTAGCACATAAATACAAGAGACAGTATCTAAGCTTGTAAATTAAAAAAAAAAAAAATACTTGTAACATGACCTATCACTCCATATTCTGGTTTTCAAATGTTTAGCAAAATACATGAAGTGTAAGTGTAATGTGATTCATTTCCATCTGAATTCCTGAAATTATTCCTCAACTGAATACAGCAACACTAAAGAAGACAAATTTAATTCTAAATTTCTAAAATATCTCCTTTAAAAATTATATAGATTTTTAAATCGTAAATATTTTTCCTGATTATCTCCTGTTTTAGAGAAATACAGTTTAATTTTAACTTACATTGAAATTTCCCAATTAGCATGTAGCAAACATAATGACACTTAAACTGAAAGAAAATTAAATTAATTTTACAGTGCAGTTCTCGCAAGTGTGATACAGGAAAATCACTATTTTTTCCACTCTGAGGAACATAAATGCTATCTTGATTCCATTTAATCTTGTAACATCCTGGTTGGCTCCAGGCTTTTTCTATAACAACTGAAGGGATTATGGACTATACCATTTACTAATAAAAAATGTAACACTTTTTCTTCCTTTCCTTTTTTTTTTTTTTTGCACATTTGCTGCTAAAACATTTTTGTATCTTAAAATGCTCATATAAAGATGTTGATGGGGAGCCTCTTGACTCTGCTTTATGCTCTGTAAAGTGCTTTTTTTACAGAGAAAAAAAAAACCTAAACTTTGATGAAATACTCTCCTTGCGGCTGATGTAGAGGCTGAATAGAATAATTAGACTCTCCTGATTTTCCAAGGAAAGAGTTTATGAGCTTTAAAGGATATTGCCAAGAACACCAAGATGTGTAAATTCAACATCTGGCATGTGATCCTTCCCATAAAGCTGTGCTGACAAAAATGATCCTTCACCTTACAATAAATTATTCTTTCCCAGTAACAAACTAATGGGGTTCTTTGTTTATTAGATTCTATTTTGCAAGAAAAATATATGAGATCAGAGTACTTATTTTACATTTATTTAAGGCAAGGATATGGATCAAAACAAATTCTATATGACTATGAAAACAAGTTATCTTGTTAAAATCATCAGCGGAAAAATAGCTCATAGCATTGATATCTAAAATTACTGTATTTCAATGTGCAAGCTAATAATCATGAGGAAAACATAGCTCCAGCTTATGAAGCCACTGCTTTTTGTTTTTCTACAGATTAGAAAAACACATTATATTTTATATAACAGGTAAAATCTTTTTCCAGTGAAGTTGACAAAATCTACATTAAGCTGACAAAATCTACATTAATTTCTTACCACTAACATTTGGGGAGGCAAAGAAAAACTAAGAGAAGGAAAGGAAAAAGTCCCTTACCCTTCTTGAATGGAGTGTCAGAAAAAGAACAAGAGCTTCAGGGAACAGAAAGTAAAAATACAAAGGAGATCCGCTGTCTAGGGGCGCTCAACCATAAAGCAGTGTATCAGGTCTTCCTCCCCTCATTATTTGTTTGTTTTTCTTTAAAAAGAATACTGACACTTTTTATTTAAAAAAAAAAGAAAGATTAAGCTTTCTGCTGTCAAGACAGAAGCCTAAACTGCATCTTATTAGACTGAGATATCTCCTTGATACTTTCACTTTATCAGCAACACTTTGAAGGGGCAAGGGATCAGATACAACTCTTCCATATTTTTTGGTACCTTATACCCACACAGCAAAAATATATGAGGCAGTCACAAATCACGACATACACTTTCAATTAACCTTCTCAACTCCCTAAGGCAATCTGCATTTAAAATTCTTCTCTAAGGAGGAGAGTAAAAACATGAGGCACTGTGGAACTTGATTTGCAAGTAGGAACTGCGCATAGTACGTGATCTAACTCCACAAACAAATTTACATGAGTTTTTCAATAAGTCATATCTCAATCAATATTTCAATATGAAAATCTGAAAGTATTTATCAATATCCACTCAAACTAGATATTTTAAAATCCTCCAGATTGTGATTATAATTTACAAAAATTTCTAAAAGACTATTTTTTATTAATATTGGCAACATGCCAGTGCAAGATGTTATATACTTTGTTACTAGAATATACTAGATTTGGCTAGTGTTTACAAGATTTTGGATGCTTGTCTTTCAAAACAGAAAGCAAAAAAAAAAAAAAAAAAAAAAATGGATTTTGGAGAAAAGGTAATGGTGCTGGTAACTAAAAGAAAAGTTATTTTGTTGGACATAATAACTACAAACCCTTGATGGAAAACTTTCCAAGCTTAGTAGTACGATCCTTGATTCCCTATGTAACAGAAATTGTATTAGCCCTGGTGGTATACAGAACCAGCTGAAAATGAAAAGTGTGAGTAAAAACCTATTACGGAGCCAACATATTCTTACATGTACCCTTCATACAATTACATAAAACTTTACAACTCATAATTCAAGGACACGCATTCATCTTGTAGTTATTTGTAAAAAAAAAAAAAAAAAAAACAACAACAAAAAAAAACCAAACAACAAAAAAAAAACCCTACCAAAAAACTCTTCAAAAAACAAGTCTAGGGAGGCAATAAAATATTAACATGTAGCAGCACAGTGCTAGTATGTGCTACTCATTGTAGTAGCACAGTGTTAAGCATTTCTATGGAAATATCCAGGATTTTCTTTACACTTTGATGTGAAGTGTTTGTTTCTTGAAAGTGTTCTGCATTGCACTGATAACTCCATATACTGTTTGATGCAAGGCTGGTTATGTAAGTTGCCCTTAATGAATTCCCTCAGGGCAGCTATAACCTGTGCTCCCATATTAAAAGAACAGACTAACTTGTTTTCCATCTAAAAGGTTGAAATCACAAACCAGTCTATAAATAAAATGGTATTTTACACTGAGAAACCTCAGGTCATTTTAAATTTCAGTGTTCTCTCCATCTTTTATATTAACAGACTCTCAGCTGTAGTTTTGTCAGAAAAACACAGTACTTGATTCAGTACAAAGACATGGAGAATTGTTTCCCACATGTTATTTTACGCGGTTCTAAAATATTTATCAGTACTTGATCATACTTTCATTAACTGGTAATAGTAACCAGCTTTCCAGAACAGGAGTATCCTATAAATCACTGAAAAATATTGCTGTGGATTTCCAACAGATGCATGTTGAAGACTGAAAACAGAAATCAACAAGGGTTTTCAGTTCTGACATTGATTTCCTTACAGCTCCTCAAGCTCCGCTTGATTAAACCTTAATAGGAAAACAAAGTTCCCATTTCTTCTGATTCAACATCTAAAAGTCCTCGGATTTTTTAATCAAATTTTGCATTATTTTCAACTACAGTCTGCCACCTTCCCACCATCTTCATTCCTCTGCCATATTTTCTGGAAAGCTACACTACTTTCTGTCTCATGTTAACAGCAGCTTGGTCACACTGTCACTGGTTTAAGAAATCCTGCCTCTCAGTCCAATTCATTCTGATGGTACCTGGAATATATTGTAATAAACGTAACGTGTCAGATTTCATTGAACAAATTTTCATTAACATGCAGTATCACTTATGTTTATATCTTCTGTTATAAAGAGGAACACTCATAGTATGATATTTTCATATGAATGAATGCCTTTTAACCTATAAAAACAGGACAAACTCAGATGAATTTTGAGCTAACAAGCTAACTCTCATTTGCCACTATCAGCTCATCCTCAAGCACTTGCTTTCACCATGCAAATTTGACTATCAACTCAGGAAAACCGTTTTCTAAAAATAATAAAGATTTTGGAAATGGCTTCATTAGTCCTCTGTAGAAACAACTGACATAATCTCTAAACAATGAAATATTGAGCTAAAACATACTTTGTTTAATTATTATGGGTTGAAAAGGATGGAACGAAAACCAGAAATCCACTGTAACACTGAAGGGTCTATCTTATAGGGAAGATCTAAGGTAAAGAGTTAGGTTTTGTGTGTATGATAGTAAGCAACCTTTTATATCAACTGCCAACACTGTGCAATCAAAGCCAGCAAAACCCAAGCAAGACCTGCTTGTACATACATCCTGTACACACATATCCTATGTAATATTAGGTTCTTCCCTCCTGTTTGGCTTTAATAATTATTAGCTATTCTCTAAGATTTCTGTTAATTGATAAATGAAATGAATCGCCATGAACAGCCAAATCACAGTCACTTTTAGCACATATAATATTTCAGAAGAAGGAGAAAGATGTCAGATGCCAGAGAAACTTTTTTTTTTTAAACTTGTTAACAAGTATTCATTAATCTTTGTAAAGATAAATGGTCTATGGCTTTGAATACCTAAAGAATTCTCCCCAGACATGCAAAGCAGAAACATACATACACCATTTAAGGTATGATCCTTACAAAACCATTATTCTTAGTGTGAACAGGACTCCTGAGGTACAAGGTTACTATAAATGATATAAAAATTTAAAATAATTAAAAAAAAAAACCCACATACACATTTAAAAATAAGTACGTTATCAGGGATATCAATTAGCTTATGATCAAAATTGTTTCTAAATCATCCTGCATCTGACAAATAAATACCAAATATCAGAAACTCCAGAAGGAAATGACCATAAGAATGTTCTACAGAAAAATATTACTTTGTTATACAATATTCTCTTTGGAGATTTAAGCTGTCAGAAGATAAAGGGATCTAGCGAGATTGCAATGAAAATACAATATCATATTTTCCCAAAGGAATTAGAATAGCTTTGCAAATTAATAAATAGAAGATATTAATACTCCCCTACAAAAGAAAGGCTTCTTAATTTACTATGATGTATGCATAAAGGCCTTTCATTCAGGCTCTTAAAAGGAAGATGAGCAACAGTTAAGGGCAAAGGCAACACTTTCATTTCAGTAAAGCAAAGTGTAAAAGAATGGGAATTAGAAGAATGTATTAGATGCAGATAGAATATATTCTTTGGAGAAAAACTTGTAATAGTGATCTGAAAAAGAGAGGGTTTGGTAACATATTACCATGCAAGACTGAGAGTCGCATAATTGTTCACAGAGGTAGACCACTTTTAGTCATCAAATAAATCAGAATTCCATGTGCCAAATTTGCAGAAGGGAATTAACAATAAAAAGCTTGCAAACATTAAGAAAGATTTGTGAGAAATAAAAGTTAAACACAGGACACTCCCCTGATCCAGTCCTCCATGACACAGAAGTCTGACTTGTGGTATGGTCAGAACAAAGGATTTCATTTACTGTCCTGCTCCATCCGCAGTGACCTGGCATAGGGCTGTCTGACAGATGCCCGTGGCCACCATCCACAACATTAATTGCACAGCTTCTTATCCCTTCTGCCATTTCTTTGTCGTCTTTTTCACCACTCTTGAGTCTTCCTTTCTTCATCCCTGTCTCCTCTCACATGCACAGTCTATCCCTAGTTTTACCCCTTTGGTTCCTATTTTGCTACATTTGTACCCAAATTTGGAACATCTGATACCATTACCTAGGTAGTCACAACTCGTACAGTTACCTATGTATTGCCAGCCTGGCAAGACTCTACTTTCTTAATGGTCTTCAATGCTACCCTTCAGCTATTTGTGATATTCAGCCATTTCTCACATAACTCCCCCTTAACCATCTAAGAAATCCCGTCATCCCTCATTTCCAATTTCTATCAGCCTCACATACTGTCATTTGTCACAAATGCCTATTTCTCATGTCATATCCAGTAGTTTCTAACATTCTGTTTGACGATCTCAACCTCAGAACAGGGACTAGTCATCTGCCAGTCCACTTCTCTCCATGGACAGAACAAGTAAAGCCCCTGTGTTTATACTCATAATTTACATAACTAGAGTTGGGAGGAATGAATCTGAGTCAAAGGATGTGTCCACGCAGGACCCCACAAAGCAATCTGAGGTTGCTTTGCCTACAGACTGAGCCCACAGACATACAATATAAGGCCGCTTCTATCTAAAAGCTCTTCAACTGCCTGTGTAGCCTGTCACCAGTGCTACCCTTTCTTGCACTCTATATTTGTCCTTATTTTTAAATTCTTGACTTCCAACTTGATTCCTCACAAGATGTATAGTCTATATTCTTCTCCATTGCCTCCATGAAATGTAAAAATCAAGCAATGTTCTGCACCTCTCACCTACCGCAAACATTTCCAACATTTCCTTATACCTCAGAAGTGCCAGAATTTATTGTTACATATTTTCAATGTAAAAAGTCCTGGAGATTCTTTGCCTTCCTTTCTTCATATGATTTGGGATATGAAAGCCTTCCTCTTTCCTCACACACACTAAAAAAGAAGGTCGGCCCATATTTCTGCTAGTTTCTCTTCAAAAAAAGTTGGAAATACTGGGAAAAACCAGGGAATTTTCCTCAATCTGTTGCCATCGGAAAAAGATGGATGGATTGCAAGGCCACTTCATTTCTCATGTCAGGAAGGAATAATGGGTATTATTACCCCTAATAGCAATGAAAGGACACCATCACCCCATCCTGTATTCACCTTGAATACACAAAGCTCACAACCAGTCTTCCATAAATCCATATAGTCTCTGTGTTTTCAGAGGGCTTAATACTTCTTGGTTACAGGAAAAAAAATATAGTTTATTGGACTTACGATGATAATTTTATTTGTATGTAACTTAGCTGGGTTGGGTTTGCAACTTTCCCTCTTTGACTTTTTATTAGTGTCAGCTCTGCTTTGCATATTTTCAAGATCACAGTACAGTAGTATCATCTGGACATTGCAAGTATTTTTCAAAAAAAAAACTTTAGGAAAGCATTCTTAGGAAAAACAATTACACTAAAGCCAAGCAGGCTCAGGGTACAACATTACTAAAGATTACTACAAATCTGCTGAGAGGTAGTCACATTACAGAACATTATGCAATATATCTTGACTATGAACAACATATGTATACTTATTTACTGAAAAAAAAACGAAAAACATAAGAACTCTTTTTTATCTCCATGCAAAAAGTGAAGATACTTAACATATATCTGTTCCAAGGCTACTGCTGTCTAAAAGTTCCCAGCACTGAGAGTCAAGAGTTGTAGGGGAAAAACTCAAAAGAAAAGAAATGTACGAAACAGAAATAAAGTCAAAAGAAATAATTGCTGGTACTTTCTAAATATATATTAACTTGTAGAGTAATTTCCATTTCTGAGATTTTTCTGGTCAGCTACAAGAGTAATAGAATATTTTCCTTTGTTCTTCAGTTCGTAACTGTCTTCTAAATTATTACCTATCATCTTAAAACTGAATATTTCTACTGGATAAACCAAATCTCTATTACCTTTAAGCTGAGATAGATGTTAAACTTTAAAATCTTATTTTCTTCAGATGGCTATGACTTTTAGGGACAGAAGAAATAATTCAGACAAAATATTAGTCAATTCTTCCATCACTGTAACTTCAATGCATCTTAGCATTTATTTTCAGTTTAAGTTCTGCTGAATTTGAGTTCTGTTCAGAAATTCTATAGTAAGTTATAGATCTAATTTGTGGATTATTCACACTTTATACTAGAATTGTTGCTGTCTATTGTTTTGAGAGAAGTTTGTATATTAATTAAACACCACTATAATTTCAGTCTGTACAGAACTCATGCAACAAATTCACACACAAATCCTTATGAAGTAGAATACAATTTTGATGCATTTATTTGATTACAAATATTAAATATGAATTACACTATACTACAGACAAACTATGTCAACCTTCTAATTAGACACATTTTAGCATTAGTTATACAAAGTACTTGAAGTGGCCAGACTACCCTGCTGCTTCCCTTCCCTGAACTTAAAGCAGCCCATTTGATTAACAGTAAAACAGATATGGTTAACAATTACACCTTGGGATGAATGTGAGTATCTATTGTAATAAGAGAGACTGCAAAAACAGAAATTATGACAGACCTGTAATCACAGCTGCCTTTTAGCACTGGAAGTAGCTCAAAAGCACTGTGACTTAGGCTATGGTTTCAGAAGTCTTTGGCTGCAGTACCAGACAGTCAACTGTTTGCACAGCTGCTCCATGAAGCAGATCATGGAAAGTATCCAATTTAAATATAATACAGAAGGAAAAATTATCCATCATTAGTTTCCTACTCTAGTTCACAAAGCAGCCACAAAAGTGGTCGGGCTACTACAAAGAGTAGAGGACGCAGCACATGTTGTCAGAGGCAGGAGTATGAAGCAAGGAACAGTAATATCAATGCTAAGTTCATATTGATGCTAAAAATAAATAAATTGAAAATTTAAAAGAGCTTTATGAATACTCATGATCAAAACTGGTACTTAACTGAAAAATTGCCAGATAAAGCTAGCCCATCTTGTTTCAACAGAATACTATTCCTTGGCATAAATGTTTCTGATACGAATCAATGAAAATGAAGTGGAGCAAGTAAAACAAAACAAAACTAGCTAGTTTTGTTAAAAGACATCTCCGACACTTAGCTGGCTCACAAGCCTTTGAATGTATTTTATCTTTCTACTACCACAGATTCTTACAAGGTAAAGGAGGTATTATATACAGGCATGGAAACTGAAAATAAAAGCCATGCTCACAAAAGGATGAAACTCATACAGACTTAATGTAGCAACCTATGTAAAATAAGGACGTCAGGATTGTAGGGCACCCAGCAAAGCCAACAGAGAGAAGCAGATTCCTAACTGAATCAGCTAAACCTCTATTTGCACAAGGAGTCTAAACATAGATGTTAGAAATGAAAATATTTAAAGCTAATGAATATGCCTCTTAATACCCAAATTCACAATAGCAATCCAATTCCTGCTGAAATCGATGGGACTCACTCGATACCTCAATTCACATTATCTAACTTCAGGTACCAGTTGAGGCACTGAGGTAGGAGATGAAGCAGCATGCTAATCTTCTGCAAGTACCTTTCACTGTTGACTACAAAGGAGCCGAGGAAAGCTAGGTTCCTAACTCAGGTGTCCAAGTTAAACGGAAGGAAGTTGAGTTTTGGTATCTTTGTGGATTTAGTCCAGCCATTCAAATGCATTCCACTTAAGTGACAACAGCAATGAGGCTTGTGGCCCTAGGCTCTTTCTGCTGTTAATGGAGAAAGGTATCTCCAGGAGCCTGACTTTGGTGCACTGCATTATCCTTTCTCCCCAAACACTATGCTGGGAGTTGAAGTGCCTAAATTAGGACAGAACTACTTTCAGCAAATTTTCTAAAGGTTATACTCACTAGGTGTGAGCAGACAACAGTAAGAAATAGGCACATTTCAATGGCAAATTCAGATTATTTGTCTCAAGAAAGCCTTTCAGCACATCCTCAACAGATGAATTCATTATCTCAGTAGTTCCACTCAGCCGTCTTGAGTAACTCAATGCCAAATCATCACGCTATCAAACTAATTTCAGTGAAGTGTACCCTCCACTTACCATCTCTTAGCTGAAAAAATATAAATCCTGGACTTCAAAGTCTTCATATATTCAATGTATGAACAGGAGGGTATGACAAATACTTATCCTTTCTATAAGAATTTATAAAAAAGAAATAAAGATATAACCTGACTATAATAATGTATGTTGCAAGAACTCCTTCTTTTTCTATACCAGAAGAGACAACATAAATTGAAATTTGCTGGATTATTGTTCTCGGAGGTTCAGAGCTACAGTAGGAAAACCTGTTTAGCTATAAAATGTTCCTCCAACTACTTTTCCTTCAGACTGATACTGCAGGTATTCAATGCAATAGTTTTAACTTTTAAAGCAAATGTAACCACAATGGTTTTCTTTATTCTTCTAGAAATAAAAGAATGAGAGAAACTATATTTCTAAATCATTACATCCAGTCTTTCACGGCTATTCTTAAGAGAACTTTAAGTGAAAAATTTATAAAGAACAGAGAACTTTGGTTTTCACTTTCATGTATTTATAAGTGTGAAGGAAAGGGTCAAAGACAAGACTAGAATTTCTCACAATACTTTCCTTGTGAATAACAGCTGAGAAGTCTGGAAGGCAAACTAATTGCTTAACTTTCACATTACCAACAAAGCTGTCTTTTGAAAGCGCAGTTAAAATCTCGGTAATCTGTTATGTTTGATCAAGTTAGTTGCGACTGAAATCTGAAATACTCTTACTGTCTGAAAAGAGAGCTCTTTGTTTTCTTTAAAGAGTTTCAGATACCTCTAAGAAAATACTGTTTCTTTTGCCTTCTAAATCTTCTCAGGAGAGGATACAGGAAAAGAAAACCATAAGTATTGCCATCAGAACAATGTAAATGATGAAACAAAGTGGTGACTAGTTAGGCAAAAAGTGCATTGAAATAACTAATGTACATTTATTATGCTATTGAGTTTCTGATACCTTACTACTAAACATTAAGAGCATGTGATTCCATTACTATATATGGCATGTCAAACAGAATTCATGTTTCAAGTCTTGATCCACATCAAGGTATTGTCCAACACTCCTCTTGACAGGATTTGAATCCGGCTCCTAGGTATTTTAATAAGCAACAGAATCTGGAAAAGGACAAGGAAAGTTTCCAAAAAAATACCTGACTAGGTATTAGCCCATCTGTGCAATCCTACCTGTGATATCAAACCTCTCCTTGCAGGAATAAAGATACTTTCTAGTAATTATGGGCCTTTGACTGCTGGTGTCGTAACACAGCAAAACAACTGCGTAACTTAACAAAGACTCTAAAAGGATGTCAGTATATCATATATCTCACTTGTTCTTCCTCGGGAAGCCAAATTCCCGCATGCATTCCAGTAAACTATAGACATATACTAAGCTTTTCATGCCTGCTGAGCAAACAATAGCTTATTCTCCTAGTCTCATTGCATTCAGCTAATTCCTAAATAGTTGAGTGTTAAAAAAATGCTGTTGTCCATCAGTTCCATCGCTATCAACACAATTGTCAATAAAATCTACTTAAAAGCAATTTGAATGGGATTCAGCTACCTAACCATATACAGTGCCACAGGAAGAGTCCCAGAGTACCTGTGAGAGCCAGGAAGATGTGCCACAAGATCCACAGGAGACCTGCACTTCTCCAGAAGAGCCCCTGAGGCCAGTTAAGAGGTTCCAGGTCACCAAATACAGTATTAGATGTTTGCGCTTAGGAAACTAAATCACAAAAACTGCTTAATGTATCTAATACACAGGAACAGAACAGCTTTGCTTCTAATACTACTGATTTTAACCTCAGTGTCAAATGAAAGTATTAACTAAAAAGAACCAAAATAAAAATAGATACAGAAAAAAAGCTATGAGCATAAGAAGGAGCACCCTATAAATCAGTCAGGAAATGCACATGCATGAGCAAGAAAATGAAGTATTCAACTTAAAGAAGTACGATTGATATAAAAACATGAAAGTAAGTAGAAAAAGAACCAGAACTTCTCATGCTCTGCGAGCTGACTATGAACTGTTATCTTTTTGTGACTGGATACGTCTTTGTTCCCCTCCAATTTTTTTTCTGCTGAAGAACTCGGCATATCTATCACAGGCGCTATCAAGGATTCTCTCTAACCTGAAAGTGACTACCACCTGTGTTTCTTTGGCAATATAACGGGGTTGATATTTGCAATAGATTTATTTTCTGAAATCGGTGTAAAGATAATGCAGACAGACCACACTCTCTTTTTTTTTTTTTTTAAAAAAAAAAAAACATATCCATAGAAACAAAGGAAAATTACTAAAACAAAAGGCCTGTATACACACTGCAGCACCCTCCTGAAGTTAGATATGCTGGAGCTTCCGAGGGCAATATTTGGGAAAGAAGTTTAATCTTCTTCCCTGACAAACACATTTCTCCCTCCAGCTCAGCAACAAGCCTTTCAATCACTTTTTAGCTCGTTGTTCAAGCTCTCCTATTTGTAGGGCCCTGGCTTTGTCCTTAGCCAAGACAGCTGTCT
Source organism: Chlamydotis macqueenii (assembly GCF_036417535.1). Lineage (NCBI taxonomy): Eukaryota > Metazoa > Chordata > Aves > Otidiformes > Otididae > Chlamydotis > Chlamydotis macqueenii. The sequence continues at coordinate 162,595,297 of NC_141556.1, forward strand.
ATGGCCTCCTCAGGCAAGAAAGAATATGATATCAGTGCGGTACATAGACAGAAAAAAAAGCAATAGAACAGATCTGGATCTCCATGTTGTTAAAATATCTAACATCCCAAATATTGTGTGTTTTCTTGAAGACATATTAAAATCAACAGAACTGGATTAACTCTTCATACACATCACTCAGAAGAAAAACAATAAAACAATTAAAGCATACATAAGCATCGATTTTTAAAAATATAATTTTTCTGAATCCCAAATTAAGGGAAAAGTGCTCTTTTCCTCTCGAAGACATCTTACAGTTCCTATGACCACTGCCACCTCTTTCGCATATATTAACCTTCCTTGTCACATTTCTACCTGCCCGTAGGCCTCATAGGCCTTTCCTTAACACCTTTAATATAATAAACCACTGTCACTCTCCCAAAATGACGGCTGCTACGGGTCTCTGCTCTGTGGTTTCTGAGGCTTATGATACTTAGATTCTCCCACGAATTTCCTTTAACAAAATTCCTTTGGTTTATGCTGAGCTAAGCCCAATCCATACTTAGTTGTAGGTTTCTTCTGAAGAGCTACTGTGCCTGCACCAGGGATATGATGATCTGCTCTTAGGGAGTCCTGCGCATACAGTGTCACGCTAAGAAAAAAATCTGCACTCAGAAGGCAATTCAACTCTTCCAGCACTCCTACAGTCAATTTCTGACTCTGTTTCTTTTTTAACGAAGACAGTAACTTCAGTTATAATTAAAAAACATTCCAATCTGAACAGTTAGCTTTCACAATCTTCCATTACTAATGCCTACCAGAAGATGGCTCAACTGCAAAGACGGAGCAATTTGTGTATGTCTGGCTGTGTTTCACTGAACTATTATAGTGCTGTTTAAAACAAAATACATGAATAGTACAGAGAATGGAGTCCAAGTCCCCCTACTGTTCATTTCTAGGTAGGTACCTTTTCCCTCCCTGAATGGAAAGGGACAAAGAATGTGTTTGCATACAAGGAGCATAATTAAAGCATAAGGGAAGATTTTTACCATCGTGCTCTCTCTCACCAGGTAAATACTCAGAAGAATCTGCTACGTCTGATTTTTGAAGACTTATCAAAGCAACAAGACAAAAACGTAAATCGCAAGTAAAAACGGTAGTCTTTTCACTTAATACATTTCTTAAAGGTCCTCATAGGCGTAACTTTACTAGGTTAATAACAACAATTAGATTAGAACAGGCCTTAGTCTTCACAGAACAACTAGAACTTGGTGGTGGAAATAGATCTGGGAGTGGACTGAAGCAGAACTTAATTGAGACAGTACTGAGTACAAGAATTTTCTCTTTGGATTAATTTTCATGTATCTAAAGTATGCTATCTAATATCATGCTGTGCTTACAACTCTGGTGACCTAACGTCACAGGTAAGACCAGGATTTGTAGAAAGAGGTAATATCTTTCCAAGAGCTCAAAAAACATAGCTGAAAGAGTGTCCACTCAATACAGATCATAAGAGAAATTATCCCATCTACAAACATTGCCTAACATTTTATATCATAGAATCCAGTAAAAATAGAATTTTAATGATTCTTTATATGATATAAAAGAGATATTTTGTTATCCTAGCATTTGTTTACCTCCTTCAGCTAGGTATGTTCTCAATCCTGTACACTTACCATAGTAACAGAGTCACGAATCACAAAAGACTAAGTGGAAAGCAAAAACAAACAACAGTTCAAAATAATATTCACTAGAGAATCATGTACAAAAAATAAATTGCTTTCACTTAATATGTAGGTAACTTATAAGGCATGTGAAGTTTTAGTCTGCTAAAGAAAGGAGGCAAAATATTATTTCATGTAAGGTGAAGACTCATTTAACAAGTAATAATAAACCACGGCAGCTTGCTTTCAAAGTTATTCTTTCCTTTTATTATGCTATGGATTTCATTTGATAACCTGAAGAAGACTCTGGGGGCAAGGCTAGGATTGTTTCTTTATGGTGAAATAACAGTTTTGCAAGACTTGAAGATGCTAAAAGTATGTTAGGTTGGTAAGAAATAAAGTAGTTGTCATGCACAAACTTTCTCCGTTTGTGACCAAAAAAATAAAATGTTTGCCAAAATCTTTAAAGTCCTATTTAGTTGTAAAACATGATGGTTTGAAGTTCTATTGATGGATCTCAGGCTTCAAATACTACTTTCTTAGAAGCTGGAGCCAAATTCAATTAGATGGCATGAATCATGGTGAAGAGTGAAAAAAGAAATGGAAGAAATTTTGGCCATTATCTTTTTTTTTAAAAAGTCTTAACGAATAATCATACAAAAACTGATGGCACAGAACAATAATGTCAGCGGTGTACATGTCTGTGATGTTGAAAGTAATAAGTTAAAGTTATTTCAAGACTTAAATGTCTAACATGACTTGATACTCCTAAGCCTAGCAATCCAGAAAGGATTCACTAAGGATACAAAAATGCATGAGTCCTAAGGTCCTTTAAAAATGTATAAAGCATGCAATGAGAATCCAAAGCAACCATAAACACTTGATGTGATATTTATACTTGAGAATAATTCCATGATACTCATACCACACTAGATCCCACTTAGTTGTAAAACTGCGTGGAGAACTTGAATAACTCAGTGGTCTTTCATAACTCTCTGCATAAGGAAGGAAATTGAGGAGGGGACGTGTATAGGGTGGATTGTATTTAGTTTTCTGATTAAATTTGCATTATTCATCTTTCAAGGAACCATTTGAGTGCCAAACTCTACTACAACGAATGTATTCATATGTTTACATTCACCATTTTTAAGACTAGACTAGGATCATAGAATCTGACTGCAGTAACAAATCTTGGGCTTGCAAAATATTTCTTTACAGAATAGGGCAGTAGCTGGCATTTGATTACAGCACATCTTCAAAAGCTGATGCTAAACCTGAACTGAAGAACTTGAAATGGACTTGATATTCTATCATCCCCATAGATAGCCTGTTCCAGTGGCTAATCACCTTGACTATTAAAGTTTATGGCTTATTTCTCATCTGAGTCCATCTGGCTGAGCTCCCAGACACTGGCTGTTGTTATGGCTTCAGTTATTAAATATCTCTTTAGTACCCAGAATATTGTAGCTACTGATAAGCTATAAAAATAAAATCCCAGAACAAAATACAGATTGAAGCAACTCTGAGAAGTCATCAAACCTCTCATTTTTCACCAAGAAAGGATAAACGACAACTTTCCTGACAGATGATGTTGAGGGATTTTTCTGTTTAGAAGTTAGACAACTTCAATGACAAGGGACTCCGAAGTCTATGTCAGTAGTCTGCTGCACATTGTATTCAAAATGCAGGAAAACATGGATTTATGGAACAACATACAGTGGTTCCTGCTTCGCTATCTGTTCCTTTTCTAACAGCTCCTAATATGCTATTTACTTTTTCAACTGCTACAGAGCATCAAGCTGCATTTTTCACAGAATTACCCATCGCAATCACAAGATCTTATTACTGGTCAATTCGGAGACTATCATTCTGTATAAGAAAAAGGATTTATTTTCCCCCCATATATATATCAATTGATGTAATTTTACTGGATTTTGTTTGCCACTTTAATTCTCGTTTAGCCAGTCTTGTAAAGCCTTTCTGCAACTTTTTTGTATTTGGCTCTCTTCTCTATTACCCTGTATAACTTATGATAATGAGCATTGCTTTACTTCTTGTTCCTTCATCCAGGTTTTTTTTTTCTCTATGTTGAATAGCACACACCCTTGAAGAATGATTTGGTGACCGCCCTCCCCTATCAGAATCAATCATTTCTTCCCATACTTTTTTTGTTAGCTTGTTCTTTCTCTCCCCACACCTCTTCCAGTTATTCATACACATATTTTCTCTTTTACCTTTTTTATCTTGTCTACTAAACATCTTTGTTGATGAACTTTGTGAAGTTTCCTGGAAGACTAATCAGAGTATAGGTATGTATAGAAGACCAAGAAAGTTAGCTCCCTGGTTCATTCCCATCTACACTGATCATCTGTATGTCTAAATGCCAGTTTGCTCCTAAGATTGATGTGAGTCAATTTGTACCCACTGAAACAAAGCCCCACTTCACTCCAGGGACCTGTGACTAAAAAGAAGCAGTATAGATGAGTTTGGCTCCCTCCAGCCTATACAGTTCACCATCACTGTTCCAGCAGCCTTTGCCACTCAAGCACCACCATTTGCCCCAACAGCACCCCCCAAGGGCATGCAACACATACATTTGATGTCATCCTGTAAAAACACTACTCTGATGGGTTACCATCATTATTTCAGATATCCTCAAGCGAAAAAGAAAACCTGAGAAAATAATCGCATGGCACAGAGCATAAGGGAAGCAAATGGTATAGCTCAACGCCATGCACATGAGTGTGGTTAGTCTACTGTGGAAGCACTAGGCTAGGTACTGCTCATCCTGGATACTGCATACGCACCTCAAGGAGGCTGGGTACCTCCTCCTCATGGCCAGAGATCACCAGAGATCACCCTGCTAAGATGCATTTTCCAGTGTAGATTTACTTAATAGCTCATAATGACTGGATTCATATGCTGCGTCCTTCAGATAACTGAGTATTTACTCTGTGAAAGTGGGTACAAAGTGACAGCAAAAGAATGTCACTAACATTGCATCTGCATACTAAATAGACAGGGGTGACTCCTAAAGTTTAAGGCAATTAAAAATCTAGACATAGCTTTGTAGAGCAAAACAGCACATGTTTTTTGCCCAGTATATATACAAACTCTAAACTTTTGAGTTACGGTAATTACTTTTACTTTTTCCTATATTATTACATGAACAGAAGCAGGTTAGCTTTTTTTTGAAAACTACTTATATTTTTAATTAAACTTGACATGCTCTATTTAGAATGTTTTTCTTGCTTCATTTTGCTAGAATATCAAATAGACTTTTCTTGGTCAAGAATTTTTATTTTAATTTTTCAGGAAAATATAACACTGTTCACACACTGTATGAGATCTTACATTTTAAAATGATAAGTCAAAATACTATCACTTGTTCCGAATTCTCAACATACACAGTGAGAAGATGCCATGGTTGTCCTTCTTTCACTGTTTCAGTAGATACTTGCATGTAAATAGATCAAGTTAGGGAACTACTCCTTAGCTTTTACCAGTAACACATGTCACTGAAATTTAAAGCTAGATGATGCAAAAAGAGGAATAATAGTCTCTACAAAATAATCAGTTTTTCTTTTCTTCAGGTTACATAAACAGCAGCGTCCTCATTTGAAAAGCGGAAATGAAACTTTTTGGATTCTCTACTACAACCAGCTGATTAATTAGATACATTGATTTCTTAATACTGTCTTTGACTTCCTCCTTCCTTTCTGATACTTAGAGTCATTTTAGGTTGTAATGTCTCCAAGAAAGGACTGTTGGTTATGGTTGTACACTGCACACCGCAGAGGTGAGGAAACTGATGGTATAAAGTCCTGTAGAAAAGAAGAAGCGAAAAAGACTACATCTATTTCCCCCTTTCTCTCTTCTCCTCCTTTCTTCCTAACATTCTAATTCAACACTTCTCTCATTACTTCTCTAAGATTTGACTTTTTAGGATTTACTAATTCCTAGTTTATTATTTGGGTTTTTTTTTAATCCATCCACTAGTTGATTGTCTTAATCAGTACACAGATAAGTTAATGCTTGGATATTTTTTAAAGATCTTTAATTGACATGGATATTTTTAATTATTTATGTTACTAGTATAAGTGCTCTTGATTGTTTTTATAAGAGGAGCTGAGTTTTAAGAAGATATGCAAAAATCTTGTGCCTGGGTGAATCTTCCCAAATCAGCCTGACAGTACACTCCTGTTCCAGCTGCGTTAGGTACCATAGCAACTGCAGAGAGGGAAGCTGAGTATCAAAGAACTATTTCAGTTAGGGAAGCAAATCTGTAGTTAGAAGCAAGAACAAACCTACGATCATGATTTTTTTTTTCACCCTACCACCTTGTCTGTTCTGTATCTAATTCAAAAAGTGTGATGTTCCTGAAGAGCAGCAATTTGAATTGCAATTTTTTTTTTCCATTTCCCTCTCAGGCTCCAGTGAGTGTTCTGTAATCGTGGCACTATCTAAGGCTTTAATATAACTTAGTCTCTTGCTTTCAAAATACAAATATACACTATATACAGTTTACTTAAGTAATAACTGTACATTGTTAATGTAAGTGTAGTCATTGGAGTTACTTAACTCTATTTAAAACAGATATATTTGATCTTACCTCTTTTGACTGTTACGGGACCAAATGCTCTTACCTCACATGTAGACACTAGATGTGGACATCTACAGTCTGAAAGAGTGAACTTGAATCTTCTGCCCAAAATATAGCGTCATTTGCTTTTCCTGAGGTTATGCAGGACATCCTCCTCAGCATCAGCAGATAGGACAGAGGACAAACAGGACCACCACCTCTCTGTAGAGGCAGGCTTGGAGGACAGACAGGACACCATATGACAGCTAAAACAGCGCTAGATAGATGCCTGTTGTGCAGCTGAACCAAGCCCTCAATCTCACCCCAATAATTTACTCTTAACACCTTTGCCTCTGGGAGGGTCACACTGCACTGTACCACTAACTTTTTTTGTTCTTATGCAGTTACCTTCTCTTCTCCCTATGGTCCACTTCTAACTTTGCACTATTTTATCTTCCACATCCTAGGCTATTTTGTCTCACAGTAACACAGTACAGACAGACTAAGCAAAAATAAAGTTCTTTAAACCAAAGGGGTCATTAACCTCTTTCAAAGTAAGGACTAAATGCACCGAGTACATGAAGGGCTATATTTAAATCTTAAATTATAATAAATAGTCAAGAAAACATTATCTTTAAAAGAAAACAGCAGGTTTATGATCACCAGGTGTAAAAGAAAGGGAAAAAGGCAGCTTAACAAACCACTAAATACAAAATGGAAATATTAAACGAAGAACTAAATCCTTCCCAAGGGAGTAATCACTACAAAATTTCCTTAAATATTAGCTTCTACCTAATAACACAATAAAAGCAAATCTCTTGCATAAAAGAAATTACAGATTTTAATCCTCTGCTCTGAAGGAAATCCTTAAATTAGATGGCTTTTTCAATTTATTTTTCAAACAACAAGAATAAGTCATGAAGAATCAAGTCCCTCATGGGTCTGATCAAAATTGAATTTGCAGTTTCCCCTACTCTGCTGACAATCATTTACAATAAAATCAGAATGAGAAAAGGATCTTGTCTGTGGGGACCACTGAGCCAGGTAATAGCTTCAGTACAACACAGCCACACAGCAGAAAGCAAATTAAAATGTAAATAGAATTTTAATATGGTTGAACTAGGCCTTACTTTGTTTACAGGATTCTTGGTTGCAGCTTTTAAGTAACATATCAGGAGTGACATAACTAAATACTTATTGGTAATAATCAGGTATTTTACATCACCAGCAATTTGTTTAAAATAGCATAATGTTAAAACTGTGTTAGGCAAAAGCAAGAAAACTAGCTTACAAACTACTTAAGTTTAAAATTGCCATGACATAATAGAAGTACAATGCAAAGCGACGCTATAGCTTAAAATTCCTAGTCCCTTTCCATACACCTACAAACCTTGCAAATTATAACTACATTATATCATCTTACAAATCACAAAGACCTTGCAGGTACAACATAAAGACCAAGGAATACTTGAAATATTTAATTATTTTTAGATATCTAACAACAAATAAATATATTTATACATACACACTGAATTTTACGAAAGCACGGAACAGAGACATGCTATACTCCAGTGTAAAAATAATACATTAATTTTATTTGAAAGAAATGTTCTCAGCCATGTAATAAGGCTGATCCTGCAGAACATCTGTGCTATACTTTGCACAGGTTTATGTCATTCAAAACAGGTAACCAGCCCACCACCACAGTAGTGACAGAGGAGGGAAACATCCATTGGAATTTAGATGCATCTCTCTTTACTCTTTAAAATAAGTTAGTTAACCGGTTCCCATTCAGCACATAATTCCTTCTTTTTAAGGTCCTAGTGACCGTTCAGGATCCATTGAAAAGGACAAGAACAACATTTATGAGATACAGAAAACTGGAAGTATATCCAGCCCAGAGTTCATACATGCCTTGAAAAAAACACTCGTTCTAAAGTGATTCAGGCCTGCCAGGTGAAACTACTCCAGTGCAGACTAAATTTATAGATTATAGAAATAATTAAAAATACTCACTGGAGCAGTAGCATGCAACTTTCCTTTTTTTTGCAGATGAGTACCCTAACCACTGAAATGTAGAGCGGATTTTTCACTTTGCTTCTGTCCCAATGAATCTTAAGTAGCTATACAGACCAGAACAGCTGCAACATGAAAGTCTAAAAGTTGCACACTGCAAAATAAATAATCCAGAAAACAGTCAACTCTCCTCAGTAATCTGCTGTATTTTTAGACACTATCCAAAAATGCTACATAAATGGCTACTGTACATGTGCTGAATGGCTATGCAGCTAATCTACAGAAAATCTGTAGCGTTCTGTATTGTCAACTGCTATGCATATGCATTTTAAATGCACTTACAGAGTGAATATAAAAAGTTCTCTTCTGGAACTCCAAGATCAGCACATCTCCATCACAGCACTCCTCTAGTCTGCACAGACCTAAGTTCAAGCCCTTAATACAAACTGAGATTTGTAGATTTATTAAAACTTGACAATACTTGTATCAGTAGCTCTTTCAAGACTCACAGTACAGTTACCTACTCCTGCTGATGACCAGGTTAATATTAGTAAAGGTTTGTTTCATTACCATTGTTAAAATCACTGTGCCACCTACTTCATGACATGAGAGGGACATACCTTTCTGCTTCTCTCCAGAAAAAGAACAGAAAGAAAAAGCAGATAATCATTTCCTATTTCGTACCTAAGCAAATTGTCACATGATAAGCAAAGGTGCCAACAGTAGGTTTCACATTCTGTGTACAGAATCTACTAGTACATTTCTACCTTTCTGGCATGAGGAAGGTAATTCACTCTGAGCACTAAGTCAGCTTTCACTGACTTCAGGATAAAAGCAATCACCTCCAAGTAGCTGATAGGCTGGAAACTCAAATATTAGCTTATTGCTCAATAACCTGCTTGTGTTCCCAGGCCTTACTCACGCCCTTGAGCTACGTTACACAGGGTGCCTGTAAGGTTGCAGAGAGTAGGGAAATTCTGAGGGCTGCTACTTTGGTGTGTATAATATACACACTGAGGCACAGCTTCAGACACCTCAGTGTAGGTATCTAAATATTTGAAATCTAAGTGTCCAGGCCTTCACTGCAGTCAAGGGTGAGACTAGGCTCAGTTTAGTTGTCCAACCATAGGCTTCTAGTGATGTTTGACATGCCCGAAGGTGTCTAGCAATAACTTCAGATTTTTTTTTGTCCACAGGAGTAAAATTCTCCTTACAGGTTTTTCTTTGTCGTTCAGGCCTGTTTTTTTTCAGATTTCCTGGTTTAATTCTTGCTTTATTCCTCACCATCCACTTTTTAAAGTACAAGTGTAGTTATTTACAGGAAAAAGTCAGTATTTGGTTTGTTAAATTTTGTAATAATGTATTCTAATGTTTATTCTACTAATTGCAATTTTATGCAGTCCTACCCTCCCTCACTTTTCCTATTTGCTGTTTTGAGAAGATAGTTTTCTAATTAAAAATGTCACTTAAAATGCAATTAGATTTACCTGCTTTACATGCAAAAGCACCTATCTTTAAAAATTCCACCTAAACCCATACAACTTTTGTTCACTTTTGCTGGGAAAAAAAAATTGATTTTACCTCTCACAAAGTCTTTGGAAATGCAGTAGATTTCTTCTAAACAGTACACTCGGTTCACTGAGATGCAATCTGAAAAAAAATGGGGCTAAAAATAAGACTTTCTGTTTCATAAAAACTGCAAAATTCCTTGAACTTACAATAGTGTAATTACTAAGTACCTATTAAAGTGACAGTGTACTGACTTAGTAGCTCTCTACACAATACATTTCACGTACGAAGTTTTGAACAAATTCACGTTCTTTTAATACTGAAATAGAGTATTCTAAATTTAAACTTATCTGCAAGCACATAATGACTGAAGCAGTCTATCCCATTATATTATAGTGGAAAATTGTGTTACCTTCTTGGAAAGAAATTAATGAATTCTTTCTTGTCAGATCATAGCACCCATAGATTAAGCCTAAAACTACTTAAAACATTAAATTCCTTTATCCTTTTTTTTTGTAAATCATCTTTTAAGCCTGTCGTAGGGCTGAGAAAAGTCTGTTGAGCAGTCTAATCTATCCCCTGGCCCCAAAGCAGAATCAGTCATATCTACAGCATACAGCAGCTGTTGTCTTGTCCAGCTTGTTTCCAAGATCTCTAGACATGGAAACTCCTCAAAAGTTTAATCAAAAGCATTTGAATGTTGTCATTAGAAAATATTTCCTCATATTGAGCCTACATTTCCTTTGCTACAATATGAAACCATTGTTTTTTATCTACTAGATGACAGAGTTCAGATAACTACTGTCTTCTACATAGTTATGACATGTTTTTGAAGAAATAGTGTAATTCTTCCCTAGGATTCTCATTTTAAAGGAACTAGACTTGTCCATTTTCTTAAGTTACAGGTTTAGATTTCAGAGCATATTTTTGCTCTCTTTTTTCCAATTGGTCCATGTATTTGTCCGAGTAAACTACCCAAAACTGAACACTAGTTTCTCCAGTTTATCAGTGCAAAACAGAGAAGTTTACGTTCACAAACTTTCTCTGCTTTCTGTTTAAGAATCCTACAATGATAGTTACCTTCCTCACAACAACATGAACCTTCTAACTTCTGTCAGCTTTTGATTCATCATTACTCCCAGAACTTTTCCTACAGGATAGAACCATTCCAAGTTATGCCCCACCCTGTTATGTCTTCCACTGTTTATCCCCCAATTAAATGTAGCACCTTGCATTTGTTCCTGCTGAACAACATAGTTTTCAGACTGTCTCCAACTTGTCAAGATTATTTTGAGTTCTGTCTTTCAAAAAGACTTAACTTGCTGATGGTTTTTTTTTTTCATTTTCTTAACAGAGAGAATAAAAGTGAAAACTTTTTATATGTACTTAGAACTCTTGGAAATCTAAAAGGCTACAGAAAATGCTATCTTTGAAACAACTCTAAACATTCATTTTAAACTACCAACTTTATACTGCCTTCACCTGTTGGAGTTCAGTCTTCTTTCAAGCTCCTACATTTTGCCAGCAAATTGTTTTCCAAAATTCTTAGAATAAGCAGGTAGCAGGCATCCATGGTTCTGTGAAAATGCAAACTTTCTACAGCTTTAAATGATGCTTTAAATTTGTACTTCACAGGTTTTTTCTAATGTATGAGCACTACATGAAGTATAAAAAATTCTGAAGTAGCATACGTCTACATCGATCACTGTTACACAGACGTAAACCAAAATAGTAGTTAGCTGCATACTAACAAAAATATGATTATGAACAAACCAAATACTCAGTATTCACCGAGTATGCCAGTCTGAACAGTGTATCTACATCAGCTTAATTGTAACTCAGGTATTATTGCAAGCAGGAGAAACAAGTGACGGTAAATAAACATAGGCTGAGACAAGAATCCATGAGCACAAGCGCACATTAAAAAAGTACAATTTAAAAGACTGACGTAGTGAAAACTGTTATTACAGAAGCCCATTAAATCCCTGTGTATATATACTCCAGGAATGCCTGCAGCACAGCATACATGTATGCAAATAAGTATCTAAAAGATAAGAATGAGACATAATTCAAGTAAATCCCTCCAGAATGATAAAAGATTTGCTTGCAATACAGAAATAAAACTCAGGATTAATACTGAAATTTTAAGTATTAATCTTAATCTCCAGATTTCTGCACTTATAACAGCCCCTTAATGCTGTATTTTATGTAAATATAGACACACTGGGTCCAATTCTAAATTATACTAGCATACAGTTTATCCTGATTTTGTATTATAAAGGAATCAAAATACCACCTCAATGGATGATTTCTGAAATTAATAAGGTTTGTATAACAGCTTTGCTCCTTAGAACAATTAGTGGGTATAATCATTTTCCTGTGTTATTAAAATTCCCTGCTTTCTCAGTCCATAACGGGAACACAATCACAGCGGTGGGCACGGTCTGCAGAGCAACAAAGATTGAGGAGCGTAACTCTGGGGAATCAGAGACTTTTTTTTACACTCTCAACCCTCAGTATAACAACAGAGTGAAAATCAGGTCTCTTAGTTTGTCCACTTTTTTGATTTTTAATGGAATCATTCAGTTTAATTTAATTAATAGAAGTTGGGATTCACAGGTATTTGGATTTTAGCATATTTGTATCACACTTAAAATATAAAGGATTACGGAGCTGAGAAAGAAGAAAATGTTGGAACTTCAAAGTAGTTCTTCACATTACGAATGATCTAGAGGGCAATGTACCATTTGAAACCATAAGTGTTTTCTGATCTTCTGATCTTTCTGATCTTCAAATCATTCTTCAGAAAACTTCACAAGTGGAAAACAATTGAATCAATGCCAAGGCAGATTTAGCTTTAGAAGGATTAACAGATATTTCATTATTTCTTATGGCTTACCATGCTACCAGAGAAAGCAGGTCAGAAGATTTTAACATGTTTTCTAGTTCACACAATTTATTTTAACTACTGACTACAACTTTATCATACTTAAATGTAGTAATTGTACTGTGACCTCAAACAGTATGATATGACAGTTTGATTTCACTTAATTCTGGTCTAGGATGAAGTGGTGTAGTAATAATTTCACAGAAGAATATGAAACTGCATCAGGAAAACCTGATTTGATATACTCCAGAACTTGTATCACAAAGGCATTAGAGTTTTCCTACATAGTAGTAAAAGTATCAGGAAACACTATACTAAAGAATGCAGTTTATTACTTCTTCCTTACAGAAGCATACTTGCCAAGACCACTGTTTTCATGACAGGTTGTCACATTCACAAATGATTCCCAGTTCCATATTTTTAAACCAACTGTACAGTACTAGAGTTGCCAAATACAGTACCACAAAGAAAAGTCCATTTGCTTTTAAACTCTACAATCTAATTATTATCTTTAAATTTCCCGTTCAACCAGAAAAGCTACTGTTTTGTTCTGTGTCATACATTGCCACATTTTAAAGGGTTATGAGCTCTCTGTGTGGAAAATCAGTGAAGTGACACAACATCTGCTATTCCGTTGCACAGAGCTCCATCCCTCTCCAAATCACCAGATTCTCAGATGACTATTCAATTCCTCTCCAAGTTGTTACAAATTGTAGCGATACTTTTCCCAACACAAAACCTGACACTGCATTGTGACTATACAAGGGCTGACCCTGGTGGTGCTTCTTCCTCTTTTGTTTGGAGGTATATAGACAAGGGTTAGTGTGAACTTTGAGTAACATCTAAGAACAGTGCAAAAGGAGTATGAGTGTATATATGTATGTGTGTGTGTATGTGTGTGTGTGTGTATAGATAGACAGATCTATAGCATACAAAATAAAAGTTCAAAAAAGCATTTGTTTTTATGGTTATCACTAGCATGGACATGTTACAGCAATCCCGGTACAGCATTCACAATATTTTCTCAGTTATTATTAAGAAATTAAATACTAAAAAAGCAGAGATGTGCAAGAATGTTATCCTATTAAAATAACTGTCTTGAAACATGATTATCATACAGCTTAAGTTCTCTAGTCACCTTTCCCAAGGGAAGAATGATTTCTTGCTCTCTGTAATATATCTCCCACTTACCAGATTCATATCCTATTTAAATTCACTCTCACCTATCCTTCTGTTCCCTTACCACTTCTCAAAGGTATTAAAAAGAAACAAGATTCACAGTGAAAAAGAACATACACACTCTGAAACACCCTGAAGTGTAAGCAAAACACTCTAACAGTACTTACTAGGAAGCAGTACACAGGTGGTGCTATTTGCACCATGAAGCTTGACATGTCCTAAGAGATATGGAATTTTTGCAACATTTCAAAATTGTTGATAGAGAGTTACTGTCAACAGGCAGCACTTACCACAATATAGAACCACAGGATTTTAACAAACATTAGAAGGTGACAAAGATATGTCAATATATATCTATATTTACTCTCATATAAAGACACATGCACACATGTATAGTTAATAGATAGACAGGCAGACAGATAGCTCATTTCACGAACACAGTCATCCTGAAGTACCCAGGATCTCTAGGCTGTATTTAACACAGAGAGAAAACACATGTCTGCAGACCTCCAGAGGCAGATACAGATTACTTTCAACTGCCTACCTCTCTCTACTAAATATGTAGAAACTGAAAGAAAATATTAGCTATTCATTCTACCTGGATCTAGTCCACCTCTTTTAGGCCAAGGCATCCAACCTCAACAGACCGTGTAAAGAGGCAGGTGACAACAGTGGCAAAGTCCACGACACCTGCTCCCCTCTGTACACACCCCAACAATCTCCTTCACGCTTTCTGTGTAACTGCTGAGATGTGTGTCCAGCTGCCAAAGCAGCAGAAGAGGTCATATCGTGCTCCTAGCTGCACAGCCCAGCCTCAGCTAAACATAAAGAGAATGCCTGAAGATGTGGTGGTGAACCCTGTCATACAGCAATTCAGACTGGAAAAGACCTTCAGGAGGTCTCCAGTCTAAACACCTGCTCAAAGCGGGGTCAAAACTTAATTCAGAACAAGTATAATGTCTTACTATGTTCCTCAAGTTCAAAATCCCAAAAACATCAGCAGCATCTTCTTATGGTTTCTGAATCTGAAATCATTTAGCTTGAATTTTAGTTAGCAACAGTAGCAATTCTTCAACAGCATGTTTTTTCACAAATAACTACTTCAAGGTTAAACAAGGTTTTAAATCTAAATATCATGATCCATGGAATGTTCTCTCTCAATTTAACTTCTTTACGTAAAAGGAAATTAAAGACTACATATTTGGGAAGGACGGCTGGTGTTCCTGCACACATGTTTCAACAAAAAATGAAGAAAAGTAATTCTCAAGCAAGTCCTGAAACTACCCCTTTATAGAGAGGACATATCATCATTAGGCTACTGAAGTAGGCTCCTTTCTTTAGGTCAATGCTTCTTGAATTCCTTTCTACACTGTAAAATAGCACTACTGGGAGAGTGAAAAGTGCATGTGTCCCACATTAGCCTCTGAACTGCTGTTTAGAGCATCCTCCTGGACAGGCAGGTGATACGATTTGAATTTTTACAAGCTGAGAGGTGTCTAGAAGCCACACCCTGAATAATTGCTCAGATTGTACCCGAGAGAAGCACAACCATTTCTCCTCAAAGGCATGTATGCATCCCCGTCTTTAAGGGGGAACTCATCTGCGGGGCAGATGTACACTGCACGCACTCTGGAAATACTCCACTGACTGAGGCCCTCAGGACGTAAAAGGAACTGAAATGTAATTTCTGGGTCCTGATTTCACTTACCTTCACCTAAATGTCACTTAAATCCCATTCTTGCGAAGACTGAGAGACCTTGGGATTGCACAAGTATGTTATCTAGATACCTAAGGGTTTTTTGTATTGGGTTTTTGTGCATTGTTGTTTGGTTTTGTTTCTTCTAGGAGTGGGGGAAAGCAGGAGGTGTTAAAACACTGAGGCAGAGTATCGCCCTCACTTAAGGAAAGTATAGTTGGTTACTGAGCTCTACAGAGTCTACAGCCCTAGGTCAGCAAAGCAACACAATGTATTATTCTATTATGGTGCAAAAAGTTGATGGAAGAACAAAGGCAGAAGAGAGGGAGGGAGAGATTTCTTTGCACATTTTACCAATTATCTCCTGATCATGACATCCATTGATAGGTGTGTTAGGCAGGCTAAATGGCAATCCTCTCAGAAGGCAGAGAGCAACTGCAACTTATTTTTATCATTACACAGCCTAAATTTCAAAAAGAGAGGTCTTCAGGATCCCAGAGTCAACTTTGCTGCCCATTTAATGACCATAGGCAGTAGCTTTAATTCTGCTAACCATTTTAGCTTCACAGGTTAAAAACAAGAGTCACCAGAAGGACAACTTCCTAAGCCTTTACAAAGTTACCGTCCTGTCCTGTTCAACAAAGTGGTCATTACGGCCATTAGTACACATTAATAGACAAATGACAAGACTGCAGGGCTCTGTCCTCAACACGTATAAACTCTCTATCTCTTTCCATCATATACAATCTCATATTGCCCCTATTTCTCACATCTTCCCAGCTCCTAATCAACTTCTGTATTAATTCAGACAAAACTGAACAGTATGCAGGGTAATTGCTAAAAGGCAATCCCACCATCAGCTCAAATAACTATTAATTTATCAGATAGGTTCCTATTCTGCACTGGAACAACTCTCACTCAACCTCCTTTTTTTAAAAAAATTATTTTTAGGAACCCAGAAATTCTTTCTACAAGCTCAAAAGCTTACAAAACTAGAGCCCAAACATTAACCTCAAAAACAAACCATCCAAGTATTTCTACTAGAATAAGACAAAGAACACAGTGGGTGGAAAGACTAGAATAACAAAATCTCTCTTTTGTAGCACTCCAGGCAGTAATTTTGCATTTTAGTGTCATCCAAATTAAAGAAGTTCAAGAGGAACGCCAAGTTACTGGTTTACAATTTCAATCAAAGCTATTTCTTTCTTTTTTTCAAATATCATTTTTTAAAAGTCACAAATTCCAAAAGGAATAGCTTCTAATCACCTGCATAATTTAATACTCCTTCTTTGAAAGCATAAAAGCATAAGCTAACAATTAACAGATAACTTATATTACGTATATAAACAAATCAAATATAAAAATCAAGATGTATGAACAAGTTTGGAAACAAAAAACAGAAAGCCTTACCTTGAAAAGCAGCTGCATTACGAGAGATTAAGAATTTTAATGTAGCGCTTGATGTTTGAAGTACTTGCTGTATATCCTGCTTTGCTGCAGTCTGGTATCTTTCTTCCATCTTTTTCGTACAGCATGTTGGATTTTTAGAAGTACAAACCTGGAGATCACCCCCTAGAGAAAGAGATAATTACACTGATTACTACAGAACAGACGTGTGCAATACACAAATACATAGAAAACAGCCACTTTTTTTTTTTTTTTTTTAACACAGGTGTAGACACATAAAAGAAATATTCAAAGCTTTAAAGACATCTGGTCTGGTTAAACAACAACTAGAAGCGGGTATTAACTAAAATTCCGTGGGCAAAGTACACTTATTACAGTTAATTAATGTAATATAATATTATTTCTGCAATCTTTTTCCAGCTGTCAATATTGCTAACTAGTGTTGGTAAAATACATTGCATATGCATTGTACATCATGTAGAATACCGAACTGCTGGGCCAGCTCATGGCTGCCACTTTTCTTGCTCTGTAAATCTTAGACTGGAAGGAGCTAACTACTGCTAAATATTACAAACACACCACTCCAGCAGGAGCAGTCCTAAATTCCAGTCTAGTCTATCTTACTGTGTCTTTCTCTAATGTCCAACGTACCCATGTATCTGCAATGTTGATTCACTACTTCACTAAGAGGTCTGGAAACGTTCCTAGAAAGGAAGACCTCTTCAAATTTTGGGCATGGTGAAATTCAGGAGGGCCAATTCAGCACTGTTCAAACAACTGTCTGTTTCATATTTTTTTAATAATTGGAGCATAATCAAGCATAAAACTACATTATTCACCTTCCTTGTTATTATGTGGTATTTAAAAACTTTTTTGATTATATCTAAAAAATGCTTTCTAAAATGACGAAACAAAAATTTAATGAAAGAAGATGTGAAAATTTAAATTACATTAATACAAAAATTAACTGTCCAATCCAAATTCTGTTCTCAGATACACTGTTTCACTGACAAATATCAGAAGATTTCTAGCAAGTATATGAGAAACTTTTTTTTTTATCTGCTTTGTGGATTAAATTTTAATTCTGTGGTTATGTGTATCTGCATCACTCTTTCTTCATAATAGGTAGAAAGGGAAGATCATGATCAGAGAAAGAAAAAAAAAAAAAAAAAAAGAAACTCAAAAGTCAAAACTTAAATCCACATCACCCTTGCCTCTATACTCGCTTTCAGCTCTTACACTGCCTCTTTGTACTTAACCTTCCATTTCCCTACCAGTAAACCCACAAGATTTAAAATTCCTTTAAAATCTCTTTTTTTCCCCTACTTTCCTCTGATAAATCATTCTAAGGTAATATGAATATAGTTATGGGGAAAGAGAGGCTTTACACATTTCACACTCTAAATATTCCATTAGTTATCTTATGTAAACTAGGTGGTTTAAATAATATATTCCAGAAAACTAAGAAAGAAAAGTTAAGCCACTGAGGGCTGTATTGGAACATTGTAGAATAATAGCAAAATTACTACATTCATTATATCAAACTTATGTCCCTTTATCCATGTGTTGGCTGAAGCAATCTTAATGAAGGGATTCCTGTCCCTTTTTCCAGTGGGAATATACATTACTATTTACATATAGCAATCTCAATCCTGAAGCAGGAACCCACTGAGCTATATTTAGACAGGCAGAAAAGATCCAGAAGATTCCTTAGTAGTCAAGTTTAGTAAAGCACAAGACCAGAATGAAACAGGCAAATTATATTGACCATGGGAAAAAAAAAAGGAGTTATCTGAGTCATGGATGAATACTTGTCTCTGATACTACACAGAAGTAATTTGATTCCCATGACAAATAAACAAAATTCCATTGCTAATTGCAGATAATACAGTCTCAGATTTGCTGAACATTTCCTTCTGGTGTCAGTGGTTTCCATCTTCACAGTCCCTGGTCCCTCCATTCAAAAGCAGGAGTGGAAAGAGGATACATTTGAACCTTTAGTATTAAATACTACAGAATTTCTCTTAATTTTTAAAGGGTCTTTTCTGCTTCTTGCTTTACATCATACGATGTAAGTTTTCAGGAAAAAATAATTCATTTTGGTGAGAATTGCTGCTCAGGAATTGATAGAATTACGTATTTACGAAGACAAAAGTTTGATTCCATATACACAAGAACAGCTTACTGTCCATGTTAAAAATGTGTGCCTTGAAATAAATCCATTTCACAGACATAGGCAGCAGTAAATATTGTTATGTTAAAGGAAAAGCCATAGACACTTTAAGAAATCCTACTACCATAATGTCATAGTTTAGCCCCGCTCAGGACGAAGCTATGGAGTCTCTCTCTCACTCCCCCCACCCTCCAAGGAAATGGGGGAGAGACAATATAACAAAAACGCTCAAGGTCTGAGGTAAGGACAGGGAGAGATCATTGAAGTTACCTTTACAGGCAAAACAGACTTGACTTGGGGAAAACTATTTCTTTATTACTAAAACCAAAACAGGATAATGAGAAAGAGAACAAAGTAACCTCCCCTCACCCCTCCCTCTTCCTGGGCTTAACTTAATGTCAATTAGCACAACCTCCTTCTCCTCCCTGACCGGCACAGAGGGAAATAAGGAATGGGGGTTATGGTCATCACTTCTCGCTTTACACCGTTCCTTCCTCCTCGGGGGAAGAACTCCTCACATTCCTCCCCTGCTCCAGTGGGGGGTCCCTCCCACGGGATACAGTCCTTCATGAACTGCTCCAGCATGGGTGGTTTTTCCACGGGATGCAGTCCCTCAGGAACTGGCTGCCCCAGCGCAGGCCCTTCATGGGCCACAGCCTCCTTCAGGCATCCACCTGCCCCAGCGTGGGGTCCTCCACGGGCTGCAGGTGGATCTCTGCTCCTCCATGGGCCTCCCCGGGCTGCAGGGGGACAGCCTGCCTCACCACGGGCTGCACCACCGGCTGCAGGGGAACCTCTGCCAGGAGCAGCATTACTCCTCCGCCTCCTTCTTCACTGACCTTGCTGTCTGCAGCCATTCCACTCACAAGAAATTCTTCAGGCTCAGGCAGATGCCTCTCAGATTCTCTTCACATCTCCTCTCTTCACTTCTCTCGGCCGGGCTGGGCCGACTCAGGCCCAGATGGCTGCCCAGCAAGAGGCCAGAGGGTGAGGGCCACAAGACCCACAAGGCTCATGCCTCCCCATCTCTGCCCACACTTCTGCTTCTTCACTTCTTTTCTTTTTTCCTTTTATTTCCCCCTGCCCCTACTCCCTTCTTAAATATGTTATCACAGAGGCATTATCACTGTCACCAATCGGCTTGGCCCTGGCCAGCGGCAGGTCCACTCTAGACCCAGCCAAGTCCACCGGACAAAGGGGAAACTTCTAGCAGCTTCTCGTAGAAGCTGTCACCATAGCACCCCCACTACACAAAACCAAGACATACAGAATTCACAAATCGGAGATTGCCTTCATGGTAGCATGCAAAAGTAAGAGCCTTAATGTCTGGGTGTGAAAACGAACTTAGGCAAGTGATATCTCTCTAGATCTCTTTGAAGTGGTTTCCAGTAGCAGTTTAACACACAGTGATTAGTTCACCTACCAGCCACAGTCCAGGAAGCTGAACACCTTCACTAACACAACAGAAAGTTTAAACCCTATTCTAATGCAGGTATGAATCAGTGAACTTCTGCAAGTATTAAGAAATTTTATTTCTTAAGTGTGACACTGTTGCTACAATGTACTTTTCCTCATAGAGTTTGATGTTTTTGAAGGCTATTTATCCTCATAATTTAGTTAAAAAGATCATTTCCATGTTCTTCAGTATGTACTTTTTTACAATTTACAAACTAGGTAACTTCTCCTGGCCAGCTGCCTTCACAAATCTCCTGCCATGTGAAAACTTACATATTCCATCCTCCAACACTACAATTCAGCCAAAGAATGAAAATAAAACTGCAAAATTAAAGTGGTCCAATAAATTATCTATTTATTTGCTATTCTAGTATTTATGTTATGTATGCCCAAGAAAAGGCTTAGTGTCAGAGCCAGTCTTAAACAATGTTGCTTGCCTCCAAACATTATTGAGCATCTTAAAATAATTTTTATTATGAGTTTTAAAAATACAGTTCACCAGCGCTCTACAACTGCAGAATCCACGTAACTCTCTATGTGCAGCCTCCCTCTCCTCCATATCATACTGCATGCCCCATGCTTCCCCAAGCCAGATTTCAGTCCTTTGACCCCACTGACTCCAACCTCCAAATCCATACCAGCTCTACAATCCAAGACCCCTTCACTGCTGAGCATCCCTGCCTTCCTACAGCATTCTCACATTCCCAGTCCTAGACACCACCACCTCACCCCAAAAATACTGAAGACTCCTCTTATCCCACTTTTCCTCACAAAATAATGGCATGCCCTGCAACATTCGAAATTGCAGACATAGAAACTGCTACATCATGTAAAAGCAATTTAATGCCAAATAGCTGCTGTGGGTACAGGACTGTCTGCAGAGGGAAACGGCTGCAGCGCAGCTAAAACTCAGTAAACACTGGAGAAGAAGCAGCAGTGGCAACGGACCAAGTCATGGGACCCCAACCAACCACTTCAGATGGTTGTGCTTAAGGCTGGCCACATCTAGGATTTAAAACAAACCAAGCTGGAACTTGAACTGGAACTTGTTTTTCTGCCATCTATAGCTGTAGCTCTTATGACACTTGTTTAAAAGTGAAATCTTTTTATCAGGACAGTGGTGACTGCTTCAGCAAACTTTGGTTCTGGAAAGAGATAGGAGATTACTCAAGGGAATGGGTAAAGAGAACAGTGCATGACTCCAATCAAGAAAAGTAAGGATTAAAGCTATGTTAATACTGCCTGCTCCAGGGGTGAGTTATGCTGCATGTATATAAAACACATAACTTCAGGTGCAATAACTCTAACGCAAAATAAGTCTAAGCTGACATTGTTTAAGGAAATAAACCACTGCAAGTTTCTGTTAATCTTAAATCCTCTTGCTCGTGATTAGATACGCTTGCCGTCATATTGACCACTGACTCATTTAAATATTAGCTACAGCAGATGAGAGTTTTAAAATAACATACTGTTAAAACAGCAAGCAGCAAACTGGACTAATATACCACCCACCTACAAACAAATTAAAGGAACGATAAATAAGCCTGCAGCAATATTTACTCATCATATCCGAAAGGTATGACATGCAGTTCTCTCTCTCATTTTATTTTTTTTTATTCTCAAAAAGTTTATCACACAAAGAATATCACAGTACAAGAGAAGCTAAGGTATAGTCTGTAGTATGCCAGCAGCAATACACTTGACAAACATCAAGAGAAAAAAATGTTTATACAAATAGCAATATTCACAGTACTGCACTACAACAAGACTTTTTCCCTTTTTGGTTACTGAGTATTATCTTCTGCTTTTAACAAAAAAAAACAACTCACTACTGTTGAAAAAAGGCAAGCAGCTACCTAGTCATGTACCAGACACTGTAAAAGAAAGAAACCATGTTATCAAGCTGTTTGGACACATCTTAATGCCATACCAATTTCAGATTTACTGTATTCTTTATTCTCCTATATAAGTGTTCTTTAGGTTCTTTTCTGAAAAGGAAAGGTTTTGTTTATGTTTGCTTATTTAAAAGTAGATTATGTATTTATTTTTTAATTATTTGTGGATAGGATTTCTTTTTACTAACCGTCAAACAAATCAGGAGAGAGCTCAAAAAGAAAGAATTAGTGCTGTAATCTGATCTATTAGTGTTTGTCTATTCATCTCACACTGACAAATCAAGCAGTTTTACAGTTCTTTGCAGCATTTGTTTTTTCTTAAAACTCCAATTCTGCTGTTCCAGTAAAGTCTTTTATCTTCATAAAGAAGTTTCTAGCTAGCATGACTTAAGAAGAAAGAGTGCAGTAAGGACGGAGGTCACTTGTGATACTACAAATCTAAAACAGAGAATTTTTTTAACCCAGATGCATGAATTTTAACATACATCATTATTAACACTGTTGCTCAAACACACATTTAGTAACTAATATATCCATTAATTTAAGTACAGCTGAATTGGGACTCTACAATGGAAATATCCTATGAAGTGAATATTTTTTGTCTTATAAGATGACCTAAGGAAACAGAAGCTGAACAGTCAGGCACAAATTCATCATTTCATCAATTCACCTAATCACACTAAGATTTGGATTAAGTTATCAACTCCTATATAGCTGAAACATCTACAACTATTAGAAATTTTACTGTGATATGTGTTAAATTCATGTCTGACCTTGCCCAAAGCCCATCTTTGCCAAGAAACATGCTCAGCACCACTTTAAAAGACTGACTCAGAAGCTAACTCAGAACAACCCTCAGCTTGGCTTTCCCTCAAAGCTACATCAGTTTTATGGGGACAAAAATATTAAAGAAATTATTTAATTTCTAGATATCCAGAAGATAACCCACTGCTCCTATATTATTCTAAAAAAGGTCTCTCCACTCTTACTGCAACGTGGTCCTTCAGGTGCTGAGATTCCTCATGATAGCTTTGGCTTCCAAACCCTTTTATTCTACCAGATGCTGAAAGCAATCATTCTCAACATGCTCCTCTCGCTTCCAGTTTCACAAGGCAGCCTGAGAATCCCAATCCACTCATCTCATGTATCTCTCTTCTATATTGATATCAAAATACAAATATTTATTTTCTAGCACAATTCTCAGTAATTTTCATATTTGTTTATTTCATACTTTTAAAGTTTAATATGCCTAACTATCCTTATTTTCTTCTTAACCTCAGAAAATTTTAAGTAGGTTTATAAGAGACTAACAAATCTGTCAGAATAAGAAACACAGTAGTAGTTTGAATTAGAATTAAATGACAAAAAGGAAAATAAATTAATCTACATTATTTTTAATAAGCATTGTCTACATTAGGATTTTCTTGCCTTCTTCGCAAGCTGAAAACATGATTATGAAGAAAACAGAACTATGCAGCGCCACACTGAAGACTACATTTTGTAGTCTGCTACACTTTCCACAAGTTGCTTCTCTGCAGTGATGGTGTGTCCAATATACTCATTTTCCAGGGATTAACTTAGACAAAAAAGTTAGCATGTCAAGATGGAATACATTTTCAAGGCCACCAACAGAATTAATGAATTAATAAAGCACAGAAAGTCTTAAAAGCAGAAAAACTTTGAAGGTTCAACTGTTAATTTGTACGTGGAACATAATGAATACACTCCAGTCTGTTTTTCAGGGCTAGGTTAGCTATTTCAGTATAGCTGAAGTGAAAAGCATTAAGAATCAGAAGGATAATTTTAAAAAATAAAATCAGACACTTTTGTATTAAAGTAATCAACAAGAATTTAGATTTTCTAGCTATTTTCTAGGGCACATACACAGCGATCAATCATGGCCTTCATTGACTATGGTTTTTAATTATGCCTATGATCTTAGATACTAGTCTGAAATACCAAGTATATCTTTTTTAGAGCATCACAGAAGTGTTTCTATGGTATTCAAAGTACTACAAACAACTATTCTGACATACTTTATGGCATATGCCACTCGTTTGTTAAATGAAGAAGCAAGGTTTGTAAGTGGCTGGAGTAAGTTCGATCCAAATGGAGCACGGACAATACCTTTTCTTTTCTTTTTCTTTTTTTTTGTTTGTTTTGTTCATGACATCTGTAAACATCCTCTGTTTTTTTTTTTCCTTCTGTGTTTTTTGGTTTTGTTGTTTTTTTTTTTGTGTGTGTGTATGTGTGGGTGCGGGGAGAACCAGCTATATGAGACTGGCAGTTAGCTAAATTGTTTCAACTACCACTGAAGAGCCAGAGTAAAATTCTTGGCTTGTAGCCCCTTAGGGAAAAGGATGGCAGCAGCCACAAGACAAGGAAAGGCAACACAACAAAAACCCAGCTAATGAAGCAACACTTCAAAGTATGCGGAGTGCTCAGCTGAAGCTGGTAATTTGTAAATTGTGATGTTCCCATTGCTTTTTTTTTCCTGGTTTGAGTTGTGTGCAGAAGGGAAATGCACAGTAACCAGAGCACACCAGTAGAAAAAAAAAAGGGGGCTTCTAAATTTTAACCTTGTCTGCACCACAGAGGTGGGATCTCACAAGAATTTCATTTGTGATTTCTTCAGAAGTACAAATTCTGTTAAGTAGTGATTGGTCTGGGCTCCGCCTGGCCCTGGGCACATCTCAGCTGTGGCATGCTGCAGCACTCCCCAGACACGGAGTCCTTGCACGCGTGCTGGCCATGTTTCAGGTCTATACTGAGGTCCAGGCACTTGACATGCCCCTCCAGCACAGGGGTAGGAAGATTTACCCACCCAGGCTATGAGGGAGCTGGGGCAGACACCAGCCACGGGATGATCAGAATTACAGGGTCCTGCCATGTAATTTTCCTACAGCCTCTCTCTTTCCCCCTCTCTTCCCAGTGTAATTTCAGGACCAGTATACACTTTGGTTTAGTTGTTATTGTAGCGAAGATTAATTCACTGATATTAAAAAGGGGAAAGTGCTATAGTTGTTTAGCTTCTAGTATGGATTAAAGTCTGTGACATTAAATACACACAAAGATATTACATTTCTTCCTTAAACTCCTTCCCTGAAAATGTAAAATGTTAAACCGTATATACTCCTGATTGGCTTCAGGCTCTGTATTTCCTGATCAGAACTAATTTTTGTTCTTTTTGACCTTCATTTGAGAACACATCTATCACAGCAAGGTCATTTCAATTCTGTTCCTAGTGCAGAATAAAAAGAGAAAAAAAAAAAAAAAAAAAGAGTATGATGTTTTCCTGTTGCTATCCTCAGTTGCAACATAAACTAGTTTGCTTTACCAGCAGCATAAAAGTATTTACATTTTACAGGGCTGAATCAGATTAGTCAGTAAACTTTTAGAGGTTTTTTTCTTTTAATTAAAAGGTACAGATTTCTTGAAACTGCAATTTTTCTCAATTTTTACCTAAAAGACATCAAGTAAAGGACAATTTAGGTATTATGCGACATGTTCTAATTTATGTTAATGCTTTTTATGGTTATTTGAAACTAAATTAATTTATTCTTTTTCACATAACCTACTTATTAGTTTAAATATGAAATAAACCATTCTGAAGTGGCAAAGTAGCCACTTCAGAAAAAGAAGTTTCACCATGAGGGTGGTCAAATGCTACAACAGGTTGCCCTAGGAGATCACAGAGTCTCTGCCTTCGGAGACCGGACACAGTCCTGAGCAATCTGCTGTAGCTTCATCCTGCTTTGAGCAGTGGGCTCCCTTAAAGGATCTCCAGATGTGCCTTCCCCCCTCAGCTGTTCTGTCATCTCTGAGGACAGCAGCTGCTAATAGCAGGAAGGTGCACCAAAACCACAGAACTGCCCAAGATAGTCATTCGCCCAAAACTCATCATGTTGAAGAGGAAGATGACCATTAGCTGCACCAAACGTTAACTGGGGAATTACAAGGTTTTTGAAACAAAGCAGTGACCTTGTCAAGAAACACAAACATTTGTGACAGCGAGGAGAGATAGTGGAGAGGAAGCAGCAGCTGCCAGCAGTGTCCGCAGGGCACCCCGACCCCTGCCCAGGTCGGGCAACACAGCCCCCTGTGAGGCACCAGGAGCAGCCAGCAGTGAGCTGGTGGAATGGGGGCTGCACGCAGGGACCCCACTTCGAGGTGCAGTGACACCGCCTCACCGAGGGGTGCATGCATCAGTAGGGTCTTGGGAACAGCAGGGCTGCACACAAAGCTGGAGCAGCCATGTCTCCCAAGGGAGGGGTGTGCACCCAGGGAAGCCTGCACAGCCAGTGTGGGGGATTGCATATTACCATGAAGGAGAGAGGGGACTAGAAAGTTTTGGAATTAGTTAAAGAAAGGTGCCTAGAAATTTGCAGGTGTTTATTGACATTTTCTGTCTAGTACTGTGTTTCTCTCTTGTATTATTGATACTGATCCTGAATGTATAATTAACTGATTGTCAGGTTTCTTTAACAAACCAGTAAACCACTTTGATCCAGATTTGTCTTAGACTACTTGTACTGAGCAGTTTTTCCCTTTAAGTATCACAGAGAGAGCTTTGGCCTTTATGGCCACGGGTCCCTCTTTAAGGAAGGAGGATTGTTAGAGAAAGACGAGATCTGTTTGACAAAACAGAGCAAGAGCAACTTCACCAAGAGGCTGGCCAACTTGGCAAGGATGGCTTTGAAATAGCCATGTCGGGGGGATGTTAACAGCTTGCAAGCACAGGAAGGGAGGACTGCTGTGTTAAGCGCATGTGGCCCAGAAACGAGTGCGGGAGAGCGCTCAGGAAGGATAAAGCAGGTTGAACAGCAGCCCACCTCCAGTGAAGAATGCAAATGCACACAGGCCACATGTGAGGCTAATCAAATGTAATGGTATCTGGCTCAGTAAGTCGCCTGGTTACAGACTATTCAGTATAAAAGAAATGGCAAGTAACATGAAAAATGACCAATTAAAATAAACAAACACTAAAAAGCAGGTGATAACAGGAATGATAACAAAGACCAGAACTTGTCAGCCACTGACTGGCAGGCTACAAAGGAACTCGGAGCCTTTAAAAAAGGGTCAGCCTGAACATTGTAACTGGTGAGGAAGGGGAAACAAGACTAACCTGAGTATTGCTGGATACTTGGGGCTGTGGGAAACTTATTATGCGATATCATAAAGGCTTATGGATCTGTGCAAAACTCCTTATGGGATGTTTGGGGTTAGAGCCAAAGGTGGGAGAAAAGGTGGGATAAGAGGAGAAACAAGCATGTAAAAATAGAGGGGAAGAGGGGATAAAAGGGGTTGGTAACATGTAAGCACAGCCAGTTAGGACACTTGCTTCACTGACCGCTGCACGTGACCACCATGGTCTATCCTCTCTTCTTAATAAATTATTTTCTCTGAACCAACTTTTATGTATAATTTCACTCTCTGTCCTATTTGTGAGTGCTGCAAGATCTACACACCATGCACCATATGTGCATGCTTAGGTGTGAGAGGTCTAAATGCCTGAAACAGCAAAGACTGCAACGTGTTTATATTTCCCTAGTGAATGTAATCCTGTGTGTGTTTACACGTAATTGACTAAAAAAATTTCAAAACTGAATAGCCATTAAGTAGGAGGAAGCCTGCCTCATAACCACTCAGTGTCTGAGCCAGTGGCGGGTAAGGAGGCCCAGAGTCTGGGCATGGGTACTGGGGAGATGGAGAGCCCATGATAATACTCAAGAGATCTCCAGCTGCGGAGGAGTTTGTAAGACAAATGTGCAAGTGCACACATCTGTTCACTAACAAACATCAAGCCAGATGGAGAGGAGAGTAGGAGGAGATTGGCACAGAAGTTAAGGGGAATCAGACATGGATATTAGACTGGGGGGCCACAATGCTGACATTCAAGGGATCCATGAATGTGAGTGTGCTTGTGATTTGGAGAAGGAGGGTGTGTTTTCACTAGTGAACTTCACTAGTGAACACTCAGAAGGCATCTAGCAGGGCTTCAGCAGCCAGGGGGAATTTCCAGGAGCAGCATCTCCTGGATTTGGCAGTTCCTATAACATGCTTAACACTGGGAAACAAACAGGCAGAGCTGGAGCTCTGCACATGCCCAAAAGAACCAGACATGGTTGGAATAACTGAAACTCTGTGTGTGGAGACAAGGGTTAAGCAGGAGGGAACAGCAGCAGTCAAAGAGAATTGAATGTGGGATCTCTTGTGAAATCTTGGCCCATACAAGCTCATGGGACCACGTGAGATGTATCCAACTGTTCTGGTTTTGTTAGTGAGGGGGGGCCTAAGGTGGTAGCTTCTGTAGGAAACTGCTAGAAGTCGCTCCCCTTTGTTCAGTGGACTCAGCCAGGCCTAGGGCAGACCCGCTGCTGGCCAAGGCCGAGCCAATTGGTAGCAGAATGTCTCGTGATAACGCCTCTGCGATAACGTATTTAAGTAGGGGAAAACAGGAAAAAGTGGAGGAGAAGATGTGAAGCAGCTGAGCGGGGGGCAGAGAGGGGGAGGCGCGAGCCTCATGGGCCTTGCAGGCCTCACCCTCTGGCCTCCCGCCGGGCAGCCGACTGGGCCCAACTCGGCCCGGCCTGGCTGCAAGAAGTGGAGAGGAGATGAGAAGTGAATAAGATGTAAAAAGGATCCTGAGAGGCGTCTGCCAGCCTGTTGTGAGGAACGGCTGCAGACGCCAAGGTCAGTTCAGAAGGAGGGGGAGGAGTAATATGGCTCCTGGCCAAGATTCCTCTGCAACTCGTGGTGAAGACCATGGTGGAGCGGGTTGTCCCCCTGCAGCCCATGGAGGTCCACGGAGGGGCAGAGATCCACCTGCAGCCCGTGGAGGACCCCACGCCGGAGCAGGTGGAGGCCTGAAGGAGGCTGTGGCCCGTGGAGGGCCCGCTGGGACAGCTGTTCTAGAGGGACTGCACCCCGTGGAAGAGATGACCCACGCCGGAGCAGTTTCATGAAGGACTGTGGCCCGTGGGAGGGACCCCACGCTGGAGCAGAGGAGGAATGCGTGGAGTTCTTCCCCCGACGATGATACAGCGGCGTAAAACAACGCGTGATGAACAGACCGCGACCCCCATTCCCTTTTCCCCCCCCGTGCCGCTCGGGAGGGGAAGGTAGTAGAGATAATGTTAAGCCCGGGAAGAGGGAGGGGTGGGGGGAGGTTATCTTGTTCCCTGTCTCATTCTCCTGCTAATTTTAGAAATAAATGAATAGTTTTCCCCAAGTCGAGTCTGTTTTGCCCGTGACGGTAACTTTAAGGATTTCTCCCCGTCCTTATCTCAAACCTTGAGCTGTTTTTTTTTCTTCTATCATCTCCTCCTATTCTCTCGGAGGGTGGGGGGAGCGAGAGACAGACTGCGTAGTCTGGTCCTGATCAGGGCTGAACTACGACACCAACGGTGCTGATAGAGCTGTTTGAAGTCACTATGAGACTACTCCCTATTATTTTGAAAGGCTGTCGACCCAGTGCAAGTCCCCAATGATTAAGAAGAAGTAAATGTTGCACCTATCTTTAAAAGAGGAAGAACATAATTGAGAAAATTGCAGGACAGTCGGTCTTTGTTACTTGTATAGCAGGTCTGAAATTCAGTCTTAGACGTCTACGTCTGCAGAATTATTTTGAGGTTTGGAAAGTCTCCCTTCTAAAACATGACACAATCTTTACAATTCACAGTACTCCAGACAATACCACAGTGAATGAGTACTAAGCTCTTCAGTAAACTTATTACACAGTCTAGATACCAAGTAACTTAAGAAATAAAAATAACTCTGAAAAGGGTAAAAAAGGAAAACGAACAGCTGGATATATTGTGCATTGTGTTACATCACTACAATCTTACAGTTTTCTGATAAGTAACTTATTAGAAAGACATTTACATGCAATTTTGTGCATTACAGAAGTCTCCCCAGTACAACAGCTCAAACTTCAATACAGCTTGTATATGGGCCCAAACACCAGCAGGAGATTTGGAACTGTGCCCAATGAAGAAAATAGCTACGTTGAGTTTGGGGAAGGTTTTGTTTTGTTTTGTTTTGTGAACACCTCACTAGCATGTCTGTAAGATGACCTACCTTACCCTCCAAATCTTAGCAAATAGTAACTACACATAAACGTCCTCTCTCTGCTTGGAACCAAAGATTTAAGAGAGAAAACTTGGTGAAGTGTTTTTATCAATTTGCCTCAAACATGAATAACATTGTGTTGCATACAGCATCATTTTAGTCAATGGCACTGTATAATAAATCATAATTTCACAATCAAAAGTGTGTTGCTGAGCTGTCAAATCAAGCAAAAATTAGAACTTGAGTACCATTCTTCATTCTCCTACTGACTCGATATGTCTCTTTCATAAGTAAACAGTATCTTTATTACTTAGAAGCAATTATCTCCTTTTTCCTACGAGATTCAGAAAAGTAGATCTTGTACAAAACCTGTGTCATTTTTCCAATATGTACAACTATTCAACTACTACATTTTACTTATTAGCAAACAATATACAGAGCATCTGCTCACATGCAGTTCTATATGTCTATAGACATATATGCATAATGCTTGTTTAGTATTAAAATTAAATAATCTAAAGATAAGCTCTGTTACCCAAACTGTGCTTAACAATTTAAACAAATGTTAGACACTACTCAGCTTTCAAACCTTCTGCACTTTGCCTCTTGTAAAACAGGAACTAATATGAATTTTTATCTAAGCTTGTTACGGACATTAGAATAGCTTCAAGAAAACATTTCAGCTTTTAGCAAAACTCTAAAATAATAACTAATATTTGTTTATGGTTGCAGCTGACTCTTCAATATTCTTTCATTCCCTTGCTTTTATGGTAAATATTTTTTTAAGCAGCACCTTTTTAACGTCAGTATAAATCCCAGCCCTAAGGGAACTTTGTTTCATAGTTTAAGACTGCTAATCACGTACATATAAAGTACCTTTTTATTGACCTACTTCTGTTCCAGCTCATTAAACACAGCTGCTTTCAATGGTCAGGAAAAAGTAGCCAAATATAACATGCAAAAGAACCCAACTGACTAAAAATGAAGTGGTTGCTCAAAATCCACAGATGGCTTTGTAGTTGTTTCTTTATAGACCTATAGAACAAGCAACAGCTTAGGGATAATGTTTCAGAAGAGGGTATGTAAACCAGCAAGAGAAACAGCTCATTCCATTTCAGTACAACCAACGTTAAAAAACCATACACTTAGCTTTTGTGTCTTCACATCTAAAAGTCATTCTGTCTTACGCAAGACTTGTTTTGTCAATAACCAATTATTTTGAAATACAGTGGGAAAACATTTTCTGCTCCAGTTAAGGAATATTGGCTCTTTTCAGTACCAAATTCTGAAGGCCGTACACTGCAAGGTACATTTAGACAAAATCACAAAACAGCAAGAAGTAAAATAACTTAGCTCGTAATAAATATCTATTAATATTAACAATTACAATATAGGAAAGATTTTTGCAACTGAAAACAACCTAGATGGGTGTAGAAAAGACCCTTCAGCAAGATAATTATTCTGAGGTATAGGTTTACCTATTTCCAGAAGACCTGGAACTGATTTTAAACTTTCATTCATGCTCTCAGCTGGACGAATCCGTATTTTCAGTACCTTGAGATAAACAAATGCTGACAGGATGAGAATGTTAATTGTCAGGAAGAGAAAATGCCAGATGTGTAGTGTATTTCTGCCTGTCTACTTAGACAAATACTTCCATAAGATCAAATCCAGAGTTTGAAAAAAAATCCCAAAACAGACCTAGGACTGTCACAATAACTAAAAGCCAGCACACCGAAATGCCATAGGTCCTGGAAGCAGTTGTTCAAACCACTATTTTATTGCAAAATGGATTTGCAGCTTTTATCAGATATGAGTCCTTCTCACGCTTGCCCTTTAATATCTGCTAACTCATTTTTGTTACAAGCACCACTCCAGACTTAGCATTAATCTCCATCGTTATGATTGCTGTACAGTACTTCAGCATTGCTAAATAAAAGAGGCAGGGATCAGCTTCAAGCACCTGGCCCTGACTGTCCACACTGTTGAACTATCACTTCACCTCCTTCTGTGGCTCCGTTCAGATGGCTCCAGGATTTCTCCCCAATGCAGTCGGTGTCCAGCTGCACTTCTAGAGGTGGTGCTTTCTACGTATTGCTCTCAGTGGACACCATAGGCAACGCTGTAGTACAGGTCTGCCTCCTTCCTAATATCCTCTAAGACCATCCTCCTACTAGCAGGCACCCTAGCAAGGTATACACATCCCTCCATACACCCACACTACAGCTCATGGCACAAAACACACAGTCATGTTGCACTACACTCGCTGCCTGCCAAAAGCCTTCCTAATTTTAAGATTGCCTGAATTGCAGTGGACGGGAACTCTAAAAATCCAAAGTACCTTGGCATTACAACAGCATTATACAGGATCTAGAGAAGTCTCAAGGGCAAACCCCATCTAGTGAGGGCAGTCAATCCCTTCTACAGGATATCAGCCTCAAGCAATGTAGGTGCAAGCCAATCTATTCCACTCAGCACAAGCACAAGGAGTTGATCCCCTGTCTTCTATGTAGTAGTATGGACACTGCCTTTCAGGTCATCCCAGCCAGATGAAGTCCTAAGGCTACTGAGCACTGCAGACTTTCTAGAGAAGTGAAATATGGGAGACAGACATGGGGAAGCTGTTACATAGTTGAGCCCATTTTTTTTTGTCAATTTTAATCTCAATGTTTTAAGAATTGTTTCACAGCGATCATTTTGTAGATCCAGAGGGGAAATACTACTTGCACAGAGGAACCAACAGTGTACGTTCACACATACAAAAAGTTATGTTGTAGGCA
This sequence comes from Chlamydotis macqueenii, assembly GCF_036417535.1. Classification (NCBI taxonomy): domain Eukaryota; kingdom Metazoa; phylum Chordata; class Aves; order Otidiformes; family Otididae; genus Chlamydotis; species Chlamydotis macqueenii. Next base: position 162,628,589 of record NC_141556.1, read on the forward strand.
ACAGTCTTTACAAAAAACAGACGTGATATCATGAACACCAATAACCAATATGACAGAGCAACTCATTTTCCATCTCTGCCTAAATCCTTTTCTGGAGATCTGAACGTCAGTTAGATAAATAGGTAACCAGAAACGCCCTTGCCTAAACACACAAAAAAAAGAAAGAAAATTCTTGATTTGACTTCAGATAGAACAAAAATCCAGATTACCTGAAAGTAAATTACACTAGAAATTCAAATTAAAATCTAAAGATGACCCTGGAGTCGCATCAGAGTAATCCGATCTGAGTTTTAACTTCTATCATTACTTTAAGCTCAATTAGCAAGAATGTTTTTAACTTGAATTAACAAAAGAGTATTACACACCAACTTTTTCTGATATTATCTTATCCTTCAAGCATAGTTTGTCTCATTTATTAAACTTCATAACAATTCTCTATCAAAAAGTCTTTGCAATAAAATTTATACTAATCACAGAGTCCTCACTCTTTATTATGTTTCTTGTTCTCAGAGCTGCATACATGATGTCTCAAAGGTTGCTGAAAGCCTACATTGATTCCGGGGGAAGGGGGAACAAAAACAAAAACAAAAAACCCACAACAAAAACCAATCTGCTGAGAACTCAGAAAAATATCTCCAGCACTTTTTTCCACTTCATTGGCAACTGTTTCATTCTCCAGTTCCAGCTAGTGTAACATTTTTCAGTAAGCCATGGAATTACATTTTTTGATGCAAGCAGAAGCCTGATAGCTTGTTCACTGACATACCTATTGAAAGCCCTTTGTCAAGAAGGCAAGGGTGCCCAATTTACTGTCCATCCTATTCTGCTGTTCTACGGATTCTGAGAGAAGGAAATCAGAGAAGAAACCTTACTTGCAACCAAGAGAAGAAGGAAAGTTGAGAGCTCCCACTTAATCAGTCTGAAAATTGATCAACTGAAATCAGCTAAAAGCTCTAGCTTTACTAGCATATATGGGGTAAAAGAGTGGAATTCTTCAATAAGTTGTTTAGGTTACAATACCAGAAATTAAGCATAGGAAATGAAAACATGTATTTAAAAAAAAAAAAAAAAAAGTGTTTTGCAGACAACAATTTTTTTAAATAATCCAAGTCACACAGGTCCAATAAAATAAAATAAAACCAAAACCAAACCTCTGAGGCCTTTTTATATTTAATTCATGCTTTGCATATTGTTTAATTCTCCATACAATGAAAAGGGTCTTTTAGGATTTTTACTTATTGAGGTTTTTCTGCACAGTCCCAACACCATCACACTTGTAGCACAAAACCAGACAGGAAAAAAACAAAGTATTTTTGCAACTAACATTTAAAATCAGTATGAAAGTGAAAAATGTTTCATGTCGCATGTGATGAGGCTGCACTATAGTTCATAAATCATGGCTACAAAAGATTGAGCACAGTTAGTCAAGTTTCTTCATTGCTGCGGGATAGCAATAAAAATCTTGATTATTACTTGCCAATTTCAACACCATGATATGTGTTATGTGAATGGTAACACAAACTCAAACTTGTGGTTCCTATGTCCCTCAAGATCACCTTTGTGCATTTATCTGTCATTTTTGCATATGATAATAGAGATCTTTTTGCCCCCTTAAAGATACATGAACTACATACAATAGCTGCAAAACCAATTAAACTTAAAAATGCGTAGTTTTTTGAGCTAACATATAGTTAAAATACAGACACATGGCAGTCCTCGAATGAAACAGAATTACAATTTGCATGATTTACTGATGTAAGGCTGCTTAGTTTTTGTTACCACTAAGAAGAAGAAAAAATAAAATTGCAAATGCTACAGTCTTTTATTTTAATATATGTAATGAAAACAAGGCCAACATAAGCCAACTTCTTCCCTATAATTTTACTGACTGTAGAGGTAGCCTTCCACTGTACACAAATCCATACATCAACTAACATTCCCACTAGTTTTGAGCTAGTGATCCTCCTCCACAGAAGTATGGCTCACCTTAAGGCATTTAAATGATGGTGGTTTTGTACATGCTAGGTCTAAAGTACTAATAAAATAAAGAAACACAGGCAGTACAATAGAGGCAAAGGACTTACGCAGCTTGCTCTGACGTCGATACCTAATATTTGATAGCTGAGTAGCTCCTTGATGCCACTGACTGTGCAGTGTGGTTGCCCACAGGGAGCACCTGGGATGTCAAAGGTATCCCACCCACCGCCCGCTGCCACTCCAGAAAGACACGAGTCTCCCAGAGGTATCGCCTCTGCCGGGTGCATGAGGATATTCCAAAGACTCTAGGGAAACTCAAATGGTGCCAGAAGCCTACATTTAACCAACCAAACTAAACCTTATACAGGCTGCTGCTTTGACACCTATTTTCACAAGCAGACACCTACAGAAACTGTTTGTGTGTGTGTGTGTGTGCATTACACACAAACAAATTTATTTCTAAGTGCCATCAGAAAAGGTTTTTTACTTCTTGCCTTAAAAGAACGCTTAATACAGAAGATAGGTAGGAAAAGTGACATTTCATTCCTCTACACATTATGTTTCCAGCCTACAAATACCTTTAATCACACCTAATGTTCTAAAATACTTACTTAATCCCAACTTTCTTGTCACCTCCAATTCTGAATAGATTTTACTGTTGGCAATTATTTGTCTTCTGTACCTCTGAGATCAAAGCTACTAAGAGTGAGAACTCCCGACACTTGTACTCGGCTCCTTAAGGGCTGTTAGTTTTCAGGGCTGCCCACAGCAATGCAACTTCTTCAAAGAGTGAAAGGCTGCTGACCACAGCTGCATCGCACCTCCTGCTGACCGCTGCTTGCGGGGGCAGCAGCAAAGAAAGGAATTATTTTATTACTCTTATAATTCAAAACCAGCTTTTTCTTCAGGAGCAGGAAATACAGAAAAGTCAAAGGAAAAAAGAATAGAGTGGTGTTATAAAAATATTTATAGGGGAAGAGAGGAAATCAGAGAGCACGGCAGAAGAAACATACATACGGTACCGTAGTTCTTTCCTCTTGACACAACACATTTGCTCGCCATCCTCAATATACAAGGGAATGTATGGTATCAAAATAAATTACAAAGGCAGAGAAAGTTTAACAGTTATGCTAGACAATAGAATGAGAAGAACAAAGATAAACTGATACCATATCATTCATACTGATGTTATTCACAGAAATAATCAACACCAAAAATTTAAATCACTGACAGGGCTTTGACTCAGATTTCACTTTCCAGACATCTTCACTTGCAGAGTACCTATCTAATCAAAGTGGTTATTTTCTTTTTGGTGAAGACAATAATAAAATCTTTAGCTAAGAAAAATGTAAGACGACAATGCATGTTGTCAAATGTACTGGTACCTAAATATAGTACGTGGAATTGTAAACGGCACACCGCAATATTAAGTGTAGTAAGTTTAGGATTATCTGTTATGTTTAAAATTAGAGTTATAAAAAAAGCTGTATTTTGAAGTGTTTCCTTTAGGAATAAGCATAGTGTTCCTTATCTCAACTTTCAGAGTTAATAAAAACCACACAGATTATCTTTAAAAAAGGAAGAAGCTGTTGATATTTTAAAGTGAGAGGGATGTTAGTACACCTTTTGTTGCAGTGAAAAGTCGTTTTCCATCAGGAAAGCATCACATTTACTAATTAACTTGTAATCGAAACATGAACACACTTTACAGATAGGTGTGTAAAAAAAAAAAAAAAAACCAAAACCAAACCAGCATATCTTCCAACCCTATATCCCTGATCATTAAATTATCTACATTTTAACTTTGTGATTAGCCTCACTGAAATCAACTGAGGCTTTCACGAAGCTGGATATAACCCTATAAATCGGAGAAGGTATGTCTTATTACATATATGCTTTGCCACATCATTTGGTACCCGCTTAAAAAAAAAAAGCTTCATTGTTGAGACGAATGCTAGGATGAACTCAAATTTGCATTAAGACCTTAGTTTCCCGGGAATTTTACTAAGTTACAGCTATAGGCAGCCAGCCAGTAGAGAAAACGTGCAGATCCACCACTTGCAGTGGTGTAAAACCGTTCTCATTTCACACAAGAGTAACTCCACCAGTCCAAGACGCAGGTCGGCGACTCTCCCTTTCCCTCAGGGTTTGCTCTGGCACCGATGTTCCTGCGCCTGCCCACGGACGGCTGAATCAAGGGTACCCCCCCCCCCCAGCCGGAGCCGGCTCTCCCCTCCGCGCCCCGCGCGATAAGACGTGGAAGCAGGCGCACGAGAATTTAGGTGTCGGGGTACTCCCGTTTTTGCAGATCCCACACTTCGAGAAGAACATTTCTCCTCTTGAGTAAGGAGCCAGGCGTCCCCTCCTGCCTCCCCCCTCCCCGCTACGAGAATGACCCCACCAGCCCGCGATGCAGCTACGGAGCCGGGTCCACTCGCAGGGCGCTCCCCGGTCGCAGGGACACGGGGTGCTCCAGAGGCGCCACACCTGGAGCCAACGAGCGAGACCCAACGGCCAGACCCCCCTCCCGCCTCCCCTCACCTGCCCGCGGGGACTCCGGGATGCCTCTGAGGGGGCCGAACCGCCGCAGCTGGAAAACTTTCCGGACGCCCTCGCAGCTCGACGGCGGCGCCTCGCCACCCCCCGACGTGGCGGCCAGGAGCAGGACGCCGAGGCTGAGGACGCCGGGGCCGAGGCTGCTCCCCGCCATGGCCCCGCCGCCACCCGCCGCAGGTAGCGCGCCCCAGCCGCTCCCGAGCCGCCGCCGCGGGGAAAAGCTGCCAGCGCCGCCCCCGCCGGGACCCTCCCCCGGCCCCCGCCCGCTGCCCCCTCCCCGCCCCTTAAGCCGAGGGCGCTGCCCATCGCCGGCGTGGCGGAGTGTCGGGGCTGGGCAGGGCCCATTTGGGAAGCGGAGGGGAGGTTCACAGGCAGCCGGGGGTGGTGGGGGTGGAGGAGACGTGTGGAATGCATCGGTACAGAAGCAATAACACCTCCCCAAAAGCATCCAAAAAAAAAAAGAGAGACTTCAAATAATTTGCAGTGCTTCTAGGAACTATTCGCAACAGGCTTACAAACTGTAAGCCGTTTCACATAATGAACTGGCAGTAACATACACAGTTCAGTTTGGATACAAATGTCAGACTTTTGCTTTTCTGACAAAAGTCTCCAAGAATTCAGCTATCTTCAAGATGAAAAGTTTCAGTTTTCTTAGGCAAAAGTGACAAAGGACCAGTTTACAAAACCCTCTCAGGTCTACAACCCGAAGTCCAATGGTACCTGTCAGAGCAGCCCAGGAAGCAGCTGGGACTCATCTTTTAAAAGCTTCCTTGATGCCAGAGTTAAGAAACCCTTCCATGGACAACGTCACATCTTACCCCTTTGTGATGGTTTATTCTTCACACACGAAATCCAAAACATACCAGCTACTGAGAGGAAAAATTAACTCCATCCCTGCCAAAACCAGGACACCCTTATAGCTGGAAATTGTTCTTAGTACGTTTTGAAGCTGCTGCCGGTCATTTATCACTGTACAGCATTAGTCTATCCCAGCTTTCACTTTAAAATAAATCTTTTATCTCTGGAAGCAATTTCAACACAAGGCTGCAAAAAAAAAAAAAATGTTCTAAGTGTGAATTATTCAATGCATCCATTTGAATATGGGTAACAAATTGACACAGAAGTTATTAAAACTTGCACTAGGGATCAACCATTTCACTGCTGAGCGAAGCAATAAAAGAATGAACATTATCCAGTCTACTGAATGACAGTTCATAAGAAGCAGAGAGGACTAATATTTCCCTTTTTTTTTTTTTTTGAATCATTCATAGGATCTTATTCAGCAGCTTTAAGATGGTAAAGGGAATCATGAAATGCCAACCTCAACACCTAGTACAACACGTGCAGCACTCACAGTAAACATATAATAAAGTATTAGGAGACAGGAAAAAAAAACTTGCAGGCTGAAAACACAGACAAGTATTCCTATTTAAAAAAAATATTTAAAATGTAAGTTTCTCATTTACCTCACAACTGTACGGAAGTTTGCCAACAGCAACAGACGATGTTGGAAAAACTCTAGAACCCCATGGCTTTAATTTGAATTGGCACTTCCTCCCATCTTCCACTAGCAGCAATTCAGAGAAACCTCTATCCTCTAATTTTACAAGCTGAGGCAAAAGGCAGCTTTTGGGTAAGAAATTGAATATGTGTTTTAACTAGCTCTTTCAAGATGAGGAAGATTCTCATTTAGTCTAGATGGGTTTTTGTTTGTTCATTTGTTGGGGGATTTGGGGTTGGTTTGAGTTTGTTTTTAAAAAAAAAAAAATTAGCATAGTGACTGTGAAGGAAATAATTAGCTTTGGCTTAATTATGAGATTGAATTTAATTTTCTTGCAGGTTTTATGCTTTGAAGCTTCCCTGATTTTAGTTTAAAATGTATATTTTAGCTAACAAGTTTCATGAATCAAATATTCTGGAAAATGTTTCTGCATATTTGCAACCATATATAGAAGAAAGGGATATCTCTCATTTTAACATGAGAGTGTATGTATATGAACTTGATGAGAGAACATTAACACTGGATACAGACTTGTCAGTTTTCTTGACCAAAGCCTTAATATGCACCCTTGGTGGCTCCTCACAGATGTCTGTCAGTCAGCTCAAAATGATTAAAGAGTACCACTTCCACAAATTCTCCCTTTGCCTTCTTTTCTTAATCATCATGAACCATACCACTATATTATCTGAAACACTGGTGCAGTGCTGGAGGAGGTTACACCTTCAACTTATCCCTCTGAATCACATCAAGCTAAAGTAAAACTTTCTATTATTTTTGGTACACAGCACTAAGTTTCCTGCTCCTCTGTATAGATGACATTGTCCTTTGGACTGTCATCTTGTAACTACTGAAAACGCTTTATTTGGCTGTGCGGTCTTCCCTGTTTGTATCCTTTCAGAGAGCTACTACAAAAATAACCCTTTCTGACCTGTCACTTTAACCGCATCCACTTTTCACATTTTTTTTTTTTTTTTTTTGTTGTGTCAAACACAAGTCGCTTAGCTTTAATTGCGCATCCCTTTACTGCTCATCTCAGGATGTAAAGGGGCATTTCCATTTCCAAAAGACTACAGCACCTATCTCCATCTCTGACTTCTGAAATTATTAAATACTTCCATGCTATCTACTATTTTGTCTCATACATCTGAAAGTAGTTCAACATCCATTAAGCTGCCTCATTCTTCTAAGTCATTCTTCAAAGCTTTCTTTACTATGAGTCTTTTAGCTATTATTTTTTATATGTATCACAGCGATTAAGGAAATTTTTTATTAAGAACACAGACTGTTCTGTTGACAAGTATGTTCACATCATGTCCCAGTGGCAAATTCTACCCATCTATTTCTGGTCTAACATGTGCTCTCTGTAAGCTTTTGGTTCTAATACTACCTTTTCACTTTTATACAGCTTTGAACAGAGCAGGGGTCCTAGCACTGAAATGGAGCTCCTTGGAGTTACAGCAACAGCACAGGGGAAAGAAAAAAAAAAAACCAAACCTACAAAACAACAAACCATCAACTTTTTCTTCAGTTATACAGAACTATTGCATAGTTACTATGGGTAATAAAAAAAAAATAAAGTCCTCTTATTTTAGGTTGAGATAATTAAGCTAGTAAACTAGGACTAAAAGCTATGCAGAATTTGGATTCATAACACTACCACACTCTGTTATCAATGAACCCATAAACTTAACAGTGAGGCCAGTAAAACTTTCACAGCTCTAAGTGTAACTCATCTACGGGTCGATTAACTATAGCACTGAAAAACAGTTGGTACTAGTACTACAAGTTTGACCTGTATTTGGCAATAAATTCTCAAAGAGGATTTATTCTTTTTCTTCTTTTTTTTTTTTTAAAAAAAAAAGAATGATCAATTTTAACTGAAAAATCTTAATGAAATCTTAATAACAAAATAGTATTTTGTTTCATGCTTGCAACTGCACAGAATTGTCAGCTGAGACCTCCGGTAGGGACAGATGACACTGAGAACGCTGAGCAAGTAGTTTCAGGCCAGACAGCAGCACCACAGACCATCAGCACTGCCTACTGCCGCCCCCGAGTGCCTAACAAGGGCCAGCCTACTATTGTTCTGTATTCCAAGCCAAACTTCAGCTGCTGCTTCCCCCTGTGTATTATGGCCCCATCAACCCTCGTGTCCCAGTTCCCTGCCCCTCCTCACGTTCTCCGCCTTCCCGCTGACACCAGCGCACCGCTGCCAGCCGGACAAACGCGGGCTGACCCGCGGGACAGCCACTGCCCGTGCCCGTGGCGCGGCCCCACGGGCTTCGCTCCCACCGGTTGCCGGGAGCAGCTGCGCGCCGCCCCGCGCTCTGCCGCCCCCTGCCGGAAGCCGCCCTGGGACAGACCGCGGCAGAGACACACCCCGCACCCCCCCGCCATGCAGGGAAATGTCCCCTCCCCACATCCCCGAGTTACTTCGCTCAAATCTCTGAACTACCGCCTTTTGCCTTAGAGTGAAAGGGAAAAGGCTTTAAAAAAATGCAGGGGTAAAGAGCTTCTCTTCTTCACAGTAATTCTAAGTTTAAGCATTCACTTCAGAGTAGTGTATCCAGAATGTAATCGCACATATATTTTCACAAAGATTTTATTTACTTAACAATTTATACTTGAAGCATAGCTCAGCAGTCAGCCATTTAACTTTGAAAAGTACTTCTTACTGCTAGGTACACTGTTTCCATGGAGACTTCCTCAGATACTCCAGTGCGCACATTCTTAAGTTTCTCGTTGTCTTTTCATTAATAATATCACTTGTCCTCCTTGCAGGACAATTAACTCAGGCCTGTACAACTAAAACATTATCAGAAAGAACACCTAAGAGGGAACAACCAGTAGACCAGACTGCAGCAAAGAAAAGCAGCAACTTCTACAAAATACTAGCATGTAACACAGAGAAACAGTGTGTTGTGTAATTGGAAGTACAGTTCTGCAAACTGACCCTAGTCTTAAAGAAATCTACACTCAATACCAGTAGCAGTTTAGCATCATCAGAATAAAAAAAAACCCCACAATCAGATATCTGCAGATATTTAAATATTCTTCTTTGAAGCATCAACAAAAGGTCAACACACTTTTGGTCATCTCTAAACACAGAACACAGAGGTACATCTTCTTTTCCCTACATGCCACAAAGGGACAGTTCTTCACATTTCATAAACTCAAATTCTAGTTTTATCATGCCTAGAGATGTGACTTAATTTCCCTTAGTCCATACCTCATGCTTACAATAATTTTTCTTCACCAGAACAATGATGCCCCAGGAGACTCTGCAATCAGAAACTATTTGTTTAACAAGACAACCAGGCTCCACCTTAGTAAGGTAGCAGGTAAGTCAACATGCAGATGTGTGGACACTTCTACTGTAAATGGTATCACTCACAGCCTCTGTTACTGTTCCTCACACCCCTGCATTTTGGGAAGCATTTACTCTAACTCTGTAGTTGATGCCCAGCTTCTCAGTTTTTGCTGGTGTGTAGAATACACTAAAAACTATTCCTAAGAGGTATAAACCATATGACTCGCACCTAAGCAGAACGTATCTGATGCTTCAGCCTTCGCAACTGGACCAAAGTCTTCATAGTGTACCAGACTTTAGCTTTCTGTCTTTTTCCCCCATCAAAAAGATGCAGCCCCACCTCCCTCCCTCCCTCCAAAAAAAAAAAAGTCTTTATTGATTCACTAAGTTCTGAACAACTGTAAATCTCAGAAATGTCTCAGTTTTGCCTTGCAACTATATGTATGAATCTTACCTATACAAGCTCCATGTACAGAGCTTGTCACATTCAACCAGCTGAAGTCACATTCATTCTACTTAAAACAACAGTAAAAAAAAAAGTGAAAAAATATGCCTCTCAGGACATTCTCATAAGACAGTAAAACCCAGATTACAGCATCCTTCAGAACTCCAGACCCTATCTTACAGTAGTGTGCCATTTCTACTAGTCATATGCAGTTTTATAAATTGATATTCAAAGATAAAAAGTATCTTCTTCCTTTGTGTTCCTTGTGACCCTTCACATACAGCTACTCCAAACAGCAAAGTTGGAAGATGCTGTTTGCCCATATGTTACTTCAGTTCTCATAGAAAAAAAACTTCACCCAGGGAGGTACAGCCCTTGTTGGTGTTTTTTCCTTCAGCTGTCATGTTTTTCAAAGTGTAGTTTATTGTCCATAGAACAGAATTGAAAATGATCCTGCCAGCTCCCAGATTTAATTCTGCACTGAATTTCGCCCTTAAGGATCAACTTTTAATTTCTTCCCAACTTTTCTCCACTGAGTCCTAGCTCCCAATTCATGCAATGTACCCCAGGCAGTTATAGGTGCATGCTTCACTGTCACTAAATCCAGAATCTAGTAATTTAAAAATGAGGGCAAACCTAGGCACTCCTAAGAGTGTGTTAGGGCTTAAGATCCCATCAAGTAATGACTCCCAGGCACTTATTTTTAGACTGTTAGTAGCTACGTGCTGCTGGTATTGAGGAAGAGACCTCCCTTGCTATTAGGTCCCACCTGAATTGGCAAACTAAGTGAAAGAATGCCTGCCAGATCTCAAGTTCAGACTAAAAGGCAGTAATTTGGTCACATCTTATGTAACTGAGTATCAAAGAAAATTAATGCAGACATCCTAATTTTCTTTTAATACCATTCACACATTCAAGATGCGACTGGATGCCTCTGTCTGCTTGACACAGATTCACTTTCCACACCTCTCCCAGGTGAACATGTGAGATATTAATGTATTTTTGAAGTTACAAGTCTACACAATAAAGCCTCTGAGGTTATCCCAACATGCACTGTAGTAGTTGTTAGCAACTGGTCTGGGAGGGAGCAGAACCTCAGCCTACCAAGTTGGGCTACTGAAAGGAAGAAATACTGAGTTCCAATCTCTTTCTACAGACAGAGTATTTAATCTTAAAGTGCTAGCAATGATCTCTTTCCTCCATAATGGCCATAACTTTATACTGAAAGGCTGTTGAAGCTCCTTTGTAACTACATCACATGCTCTTTTTATAGATCACTCTATATTTAGCAAGATGCAATTTCCATCAGCACAGAAAACCTTTATGAACTCAGTAATGAAATTCACAAGACAAAAAGTCAATTTCCAACCTTACATTTCATTAAAAAATACAGTGTAATGATGTTAATGCCTATCTGCCCATAATAACTTGTTAATGGCAATTTCTCTATGAGATATCAGAAGTGCCTTAGTTACAGAAAAAGCTTCAAGTGGAAACTGGATTACTTTGGATACCAAAGCCAATCACTACACAACCAAGTTTCATGAATTCTGCTTCCCCTGAACTACTTGTGAAGCTGTACTTTAAGTTTACTTCCCACTTTACATTAAACAGATAAATTAAACTAGTGTATGGAAACAGTTAGGCCCAGGTCCTCATTAAAAAAAAAAAGTGAGTGTTTAAAGAGATACTTAGACACCACCAATTTTCATACCACATGTTACTGTCACCCTAAGAAACTGTATTTGTTCTTACACAGCAAAATCTTTCACAAACTGGAACCAAACCGCTCCCTGTCAATGAGCTGACTGGTCTTCGCTCAAGGCACATCCCGGATGAGGATCTCTGAATTGTGCATTTTTCCTTTCTTGCCAATAGCAGTAACATAGATATCATGGAAACTGTATTTTACATGTGAGGGACTTAGAAAGAATTAGACATTGCAGCATGTAAATACTTCAAGAGGTTAGCCTGCTGTTATTCACTGACTCTTCCAGAGCACTGTAAGGACAATACAAGTATTTAAGTTTAATCTTAGTACTACATGGTTTCAGTAGAATTTATGAACACTTGATACCTTTAAATAATAGAAATATTAGGAATAACTAGGCAAAAAATGATCAAAGAACATATTTGCAAAGTATTTTATAGGCTTAGAAGAAAAGTTCCTGCAATAACTGAAATGACAGGTAATCAGCATCTGCTCTTCTGTTAAGAAATTCTCATCTTGCTCAAACTCCACTGCCCACTAAATCCTTTACTTTAAAGTCTAAACAAAAACACTTTCCTGTTTAACTATATAAGCAGTTGTACAGGTCAGTTTAAAGATTGTCTCCATGGCATTTGTTCATCTCTGCCTCTTTTCCAGAAATGGATTCTTTAACTATTCCCCTCTTCCTCATTCTTTTTTTGGGAGAGGAGAGCTGTCATCTGTCTTGCCTATATAATCCTGCAATATGGAGCAGGAATGGTCTGTCGGCTATGCAGGTTTTAAGAATATTGCTACTGATTCTGAACTACTGCTTTGCAAAGGAGCCCCTTCTATTTCATTTTAAGCTAGACAGGAGTAGTGGAGTTTACACTTATTTAAGAAATAAGAAAAGCATTTACATAGTGGCTTAAAACGCAAGTTGGAAGTGTTTGGCTATTTCCTAAGTTCCTGATTCTGATTTTCTTTTTAAATTTCTGACTAATTCAATACAGCTAGAATGGAATTAACTTGTTTTGGCATTATGTATAGTGACAGCTGCAAAGCATTGGAGCCACCAACTGTTCAAACATGGCAACAGCTACTTAACTTCTATTCCAGAGTAGTTTACACAAAACACAATGTAGAAACTAAGTTCTGCCACCACTGAGTTTTATTCATTACTTAAGACACAATATTATCATATTTATTCTATTAAAATTCTGAAAACTTTGTATTTGATTAAAAAAAAATATATATTTATCTGAAATGGTTATATTGCTACCTCTAAATATATGACATTAACTTAATATCCTAGAAGCTCTTCTGGTTCTCCCTTCAATTAGACACTCAAATGTAAGATAGTTACTGATAGAGGTATACAGCAGATGCCCTTATGCACCAGTTCATAAAAATAAGTTTATACAAAATTTTATAAAGAAGTCTACACATTTATCATTGCAAACAATTACATGTGTCATTTTCAAATACTTAATGGAAATTAATCCATAAATTAATCAGCAAAATGGAACAACAGTCACTTCAGAGCATACTGTTAAGAAAAAACGTACATGTTCTCAGAGTATACCACAACACAATTGCCAATGATTTTTCTTGATTAAAGTTTATGTTGAACCTTCATCTTCAACTCCAGATACGTATTCATTCCCCCTATTTCATTTCCTCACAGTACCTACGTTAACCATAAATTTCTGTCATTGAGCTGTACCAACTCAGCTGAGGCAGCCAAATATCTCAGCTGTTCCAAGCTCTGCTGTTCTGTGGAGTTAAACACACCATTAGCAAGTTTGCTGACAATACCAAACTGGGAGGTGCTGTTGACTGTCTCTTGAGGGACAACAAGCCTTGCAGAAGGGCCTAGACAGACTAGAGCATTGGGCATTTATCAAAGCCATCAAATTTAACAAGTCCAAATATCAGATTCTGCATCCAGTGTAAATTGGGAGAGGAGTGGCTGGAGAGCAGCCCTGCAGAAAGGGATCTGGGGGTGCTGGTCGACAGCAGGCTCACTAGGAGTCAGCACTGTGCCCTGGCAGCCAAGAGGGCAAACCACATCCTGGGGTGCATCAAACACAGCATAACCAGGTGGTCAAAAGAGCCGATTATCCCGCTGTACTCAACACTGGTGTGTCCTTACCTTGAATACTGTGTGCAGTTCTTGGCTCCACAATTTAAGAACGATGTGAAGGTCATCAAAAACGTCCAGAGGAGGGCAACAAAGCTGGTGAAAGGGCTGGAAGGCACATCCTACGAGGAGCAGCTAAGGACTTTGAGCTTGTCTGGTTTGAAGAAGAGGCAGCTGAGGGGCAACCTCACTGCTCTCTACAGCTTCCTGAGGAGACAGAGTGCAGAGGGAGGTGCTGATCTCTTTTCCCTGGTACCCAGTGACAGTATGCATGGGAATGGTTCAAAGCTGCACCAAAGGAAGTTCAGACTGGACATTAGGAAGCATTTTTTTTTTTTTTACTGAAAGGGTGGTCAAGCACTGGAACAATCTTCCTAGAAAGGTAGCCAATGCCCCATGCCTGTCAGTGTTTAAGAAGCATTTGGACAATGCCCTTAAAACATGTCTAATTTTTTAAGTGGTCAGGCAGTTGGACTAGGTGATCATTGTAGGTACCTTACAACTGAACTATTCTGTTCTATTTTCACCTGAATTCAATGAGCACAAGTAAAGGAACACCTGGACAGCCTGAGCTTTTAAGTTTGTTGAGAATTTTAACCAGTGTACAACAGTATCTAGTGCAACTTCAGTTTGCAAAGCACCTTGGAACAAGTTGAGTTTATATTACAGCACTGAAGTCCTGAGGCTGCAGGCAAGACAACAAATAAACTGCAGATGCAAGGTACTAGATAAGTCAACCATACAGCTTAACTATGAGAAACCCAGAACTTCTTACAAGCCAGATTGTGTTAAGACAATGTAAAACTAATGTAGCACTTAGTACTACGAAGTGATAGCTCAAGTACCTAAGAAAATTATTATAAATACAACTGAGGCAGACTCCACAGCAAAAAGAAATCTCATTAAGTAAACTATGAGAAGTTTCATGACACAAACCTTTCTTCAGATACTTAAGCCATCCTAGCTCTGTTACTATCGTATGACCACCTAATTCCTTGATGGAGAAACAAGACTCCCCCGTGAGCATAAGAAGGGCTGTGGCAAGGTCATACTACAGCTCTGTTCACTCAGTATCCCAACTGTAGCAGCAGATCCCTAGGGAAGAATGTAACATTTCCCCTCCATCTCTTTCCAATCATCTGTGAATTCAGGAACTACTTGAATTACCAGTCACATTTTCTTTAAACGTCCCTTAATGGCTTCCCCACTTTGTCCAATTGCACCCCTCACCACTCCCACCACACTTGGACATCTTTTCCACATCTGCAATCCAGCTATGGCAAAAAAGCTCTTTCTGCCAATATTTCAGGATTTCAAAGAGAGAAAACTTTGTATGCTTCCAGGTTCAGCACCTGCACTGTCCACAGCTGAATTCAGTCATCAGAACATCTACTCAAGCAAAACCCAGTTTCTTTCATTTCCAAACAAACAGGTTTTCCTGGAAGAATTTAGTTTCATAGACACTACCAATGACAATGAGGGAATACACATGAAATGCCCGTGTTTTGTCAAACTACAGTGGTTCCTTCTGCATTTACTGATCATTTGTAGCAGATATTACACAGGAAGTCATTTTACTAACCAACCTGTTCTTTACCGTACTTTGCGTGGACATAAATATACACATACCCATAGAGAGACACATACACATATTGAAAGAGAGAAAGTGTAGACTAGGGAAACAAACAGCCACAAAGAAAGAACATGTCCTGAAATTTGCAGAAAGTAGGAAAGCTCCCTGGTTTGTTCATAACACATTTCTCAGCCCCCTCAAGGACAAAGATGTAACGTCATTTGTAAGCATAGTTAGTTTTTGACCTTGTATGCTCAGGGAAAGGCTAGCTCTGAAAAAAGTCAGGGGAAATCAGAGAAATGGCAAATATCTGTAGTTTTATGAAATGCCTCCTCAAGATGTTCTCTGGTATCCACAATAGTTATTAAAATTCTGACTAACATAAAACAAGTTTAAACTAACATTTTAGTATTACTAAACAATGCTATGAAAGGTTCTTAATTATCTGTACATGAACAGTGGGATGGATAACTATAGGTAAGGGGAACAACATTAACACTTTTTGCACATGGTTGTGGTCTAAGAACAAAAATATAGTATGAAGTGTTAACAGTGCCTGGATCCAATAATTTACTTCAGTTGAAGCTAATTAAAGGTGAACTTCCAAAGTTATATTTGAATTTTTAAATGAGATTCCTAGCATCTTAAAAACAAACAAAAGAACCCAAACACAGCAGTGAGTCAGGAAAATTCTCTACATACACCCTTCAACCTCAATCCTAGAATCCTAATGTCATAACCTATGGGAGATATACACCTTTACTGAAAAGTATAAACAGTCCACACCTCCAGACAGTGAATAAAGGATCTTCCAATCTACAACCTTGACTCCTATTACTCGTTACTCATTGTTGTGCCAGTTCTACATATAAACACAAACCCACCTGCTCAAAGTACTGGACAACCTGTGATTGGAATGTGACAATTTGGCAGCTGTAAAGTAAAAGCTGTCTATCAAATGTTTCATCAAAAGGATTGATCAGCTTAGAAGTAACTGAGTTTCATGAAATAAAAGTAGGTCTATTACAACAAATGCTATTTACATCTTTTTAGGTTCACTTTCATGAGTCAGGGTGTGGTTTTGGAGCTATGTATCAAAAAAGCATTTGTTTTGTCAAAGAATAAGTATTTAATCTGTGAGACCATAGCTAAGTATCTCTGAATTCAATCCTGATATCCCTCGATTTATTAGTAGGGAGGATGAGAAGTTTCAAAGCTACTCAGGTTGGAAGCAACATAGACACCAGCCAGTTGTGATTTTACACACTTATTAGGGTGCTTAAATGAAGGAATCCAATCATTACTTCTAGGTCTGGAGATGTAATGTACATTTTGCTAGAGGTTTTCAGCAAAATAAGAAATGCAACAGGTACTTCTCTTTATCAGCACTCCCCTGCTTAACGTGTTCCCTCCGATTTCCCTTTTTTTTTTTTCTTCCTCTGTAACTCACTTCTACTGTTAAGGCAGTGCTATAACATTCAGTTTCACTTGCACACAAAAAAAGTACTGGTCCTTAGACTCCCTCCACATTTGCCCAAGAAGTATGCTTAGTATTCTGGTATTTTAGGCAGAAAGTCTCCTTTTACACTAGCATCACAGTGGACTAGAAAACTTTTAAACATAACCGAGTCGAGGAAGACGGGTGCAAATGCTGCGCTTTCAGACTTGTTGGCAGATCTAAGAAAAGGAGTCTGGGAACTCTTAGCAAAAGGCAAACGTAACCCTGATAGTAAAAACAGATCAACCAGGTCAATCAGGATTATCAATATGTACGTCCTCACCATTCATGAGACCCTCAGAATAAGGTACACACAAACTTCCCAACCATAAATTGGGAGCACACCAGAGACCCAGACACCAGGGAAGTTCTCATTTTGTTAAGGCCATAAAAAGCCAATAGTAGAGGATGTTCCCAGTGAAGTAGAGACATATCTCTCTCTAGTGAACAGGAAATTAAAGCAGCTAACTGCGGCTCTGACACGGTGTTCAAATCATACGGGAGATACAAGTACTGATTAATGCACCAGTTCTATGGGTTACAGCTACCACATGAAAGAACACCGCACACACCCTGCCTTGCCAGTCAAACACAAAATGGTGTTACTGCCCTATGGAAGTTGCACTCTGGCATCTTGAGCACACAGCACACCAGTTCAAGTCCTGGCATACTGAAGCACTGCCTTTATTTCTCTGAGTATCAGTGGACTTGGATCTCAGGCCAAAAATGGACATCCATGAACAAGAAATTCAAGACAACCTAGGTGAGCAGGACACTCTGCAAGGTTACACTTTCAAGCATGGGACTGGTCTCGTCACAACAGCAAGGACAACTTAATCCCAAGGAATGCTTCTGCCAGAGCAGCACCTTGTCTCAATCCAGAACTGTAGTCTTAGAGTACCATTTGGTGGAAGCCTTAAGAAAAGCTGTTTGTTACAACAGTGGTTGTAAGGGTGATTGATCTGGAGTTTTCTGTTTTGGGCACAAAGTAAGACTTAACAGGTTTCTCACTGTTGCTCATTGCTCAAAGCCAATATAAAAAAACAAACAAAAAAAAAATCAAACCTCCCCTCAAAATCCACAACACTGAGAGGGGACTAGTATTTTAATTCCTAGCTTAATTTCAGTTAACTTTTACAGTTTCTCATCCTTTCAGCATGTTAAAGTGACTTGGTATAACCAAACAAAATCTAGTCTTTCTACAAAGGAGAGACCTTTACTATCCCCCCACACACATCCCCCCAAAAAGTGGCTCTGCATGGAGTCTCTGGCTCAGAGACTACTCAAGTAACCTTAACACTACTTTGGTAGCCCTCCTACAGCATCTAGTTCTCAAGTTATTTCCTTCTCCCCCTACCTCTCAGCAGATGAGGAAAAAAAAACAGATGCACATTTTTATACAGCTTACATCCAGGTTTTGTTCACTGTGCTTTATCAGAACTCTCTAGATCACCAGCAAACAGCATTTTCACCCATTTGTTGTTTAGATTCTTTGTCAAAGGCTTCCTTGCAGTTAGCTTTTATAAAGGAGAGGGAAGGGGCAGACTTTCCAAGCTACAGAGTGAAGACTCAGTTTATCACTAGCAGAACTCCGACATACACAGTCTGAATGTTTTATGAATAAAGCATGTCCCTTAAATTTTTTTTGAATGCTAGACAGTTCTTTTGTTTCTGCAATGCCTCTAAGACTATGCTTACATTCTTGCTGGCTCCCCATGCTTCTTATAAAAGAATATGAAGTGGAATGTAACCTAATTTAAATGTCCTAGAAATCTGCAGATTTCTACAAGTAGGTGATCCCCAGCATACTATAGCTTCCCTATCCCCAAAGGGGAACAGAGCTACAAATCAACACATATTTTAGACTTCAAACTCTTAAGTTAGTACCAGAGAAGTGCATACTAAGTGGACCTACGCATATACATAGATGGAGCACGTCATTTTCAAGTGTAACTCCACATGGTTGCAGATATCTCAATGGGGACACCATTTACCCAGCTGTCAATATTGAGTGCCTCAGTATACACAGTGCTTCTCACAGCTCTCACAAACTATTTCCCCAGGTAACCACTCACATGTCAGAGCATGAAGTATGACTGTCCAGGCCAGGATGAAGGGTACAGCTCAGATTTCAGGTTGTGTCCAGACATGCTATTTTGACAATTGCTACAGGGAAGTAACCCAGAGAAGCATCCAAGCAGTGTAAGAAGGGTTACTTTTTTTTATATACTAGGCTACACTGCTAGGAAACAACTTTACAATTTGGGGAGAAAGTACTGTTAACACAAGAGTACAGTCGTCTTCAGCTGGAATACAGGACAGTCTTAGAACACACCATCACAAAATACTGCAGAATGCACTCTCCAAAGCTTTAATTCCTTTTTAACTACTACTCTCCATTCTCACAGTGCAAAATTACGAAGATAGAAGTTTTTTGCTTCTGTGAAAAATATTTTTAAAGCCACCAATTTGAAGTAGTGACCTATAAGGATTCTCAGTACCCAAGAAACTACAACCAACTGACATTACAAGGAAGGGGAACTCTTCACTTACCCTCTTCGTGGAATAGTTCAAAACTGTAACACTCCCACATTTCCTGCTCTAAACACCAAAAACAGACACACTCCAAAAAACCTCCAAACCACTAAGCTTCCCTATGTATAATATATCACCAGAGCAGAACAGGATACCTTAGAAAAGCCAAAATACTCAGCCATGTTAGGATATGACAATGCGTAAGAACTGAAAATAGACCATTGGTCCAGCAGACAAAGCTCTGCAGGCTTTTTTCACCTCAGTTCTGGGGGTGGGGGGGAACAAACAAAAAACAAATAAAATGGCACAAAAATTGATTTCATTCATTCTCTTTTAACTAAACTAGATTTGCAATATATAGAACTGTTGCCATATTATAAACCCAGAGTGGTAAAACACTGCTTACCACTACAAGCACAGTCTACCTCAATGCCTTCTTGGAGAAAGTGTAGTTCTAGCCTCCCCATCATACGTGGTTCTCTTCCAGCAATTATTTTTCTCCCTTTTCCTTCCCTACTCTAGCCCCAAGTTTTAACCTCCGTCTCAATCTCCTCTCATGTTTAGAAATACTTCAGTCATACAAATATATGAATAAATGTATTTCTCTCATCCAAATTCCAAGTGCAGTACATATCTGAATCCTTGCATAACTGCATCTTTCTACTGACTGAGTGTTTAATTATTGGATGAATTTAATAAACAAACCTTAAAAAGGGGACAAAAATAACTTTTAATAGTAGATACTAGGCAAGTGAACATCTGTTGTCAAAGTGATCAGTACAATCCTTAGACATGAGTTGCTAGGAAATAAAGGTAAAAAGAAACATCCTAATTCAGAATACAGCTTCAAACAGGAGCTGACTCAGACCTAGCCAGACAAAGAACACGCTCAACTTTTGTTTGCACTGATCTCTGTGGATAACCCATATTACAGATCGTTCACGCAGTCTCCCTGAGCAGAACCTGCTTTCACTACCCTGCTAAAGCAGCCTCTCAAATGCTGCCTACTAGGATTAATTCATAATTCAACCATTTGATTTCACTTGGGATCATTGCATTTTCTGCAAATGGAGACATGTGAATGGGGAGAATGGGAAAGAACTACTTCTCTGACTACATCCCCAGGTACCCAGATATTAAAGCACAGAGACCAAGGCAGAATTAAGAGGTTGCTTTTTTTCTTTAGCATCTCTAGTGTAGCATGCCACAAAGTCGGAGGTGTTCCAAGCCTACAGGCTGACTGTTGAAAATATTCCAAGGACCTCTGGTATGTTTATTAATTATGACAACTCCAAAATACTCTCTACATTCATTCTTGCAATTATGTCAGTAAGCATATTTGGGCTTTCTAACACCCAACCAGTTCTTGTAGAATACTCACTGCACAGAAATCCAGTCCGACACTTTCAGAAATACTAGCTGTTACAGCAAGATCGGGCTAAATCTCTACTAGAAGATGCTGACAAATACAAAGAGCACATATTTGGTGACGTACAGAATGTTAAAAACCAGCTGCATGACCTTCAGACTGGAACGAAATTATGAACTGAGTAGTTCAGAGGGCGAAACTTGCTCACGAAAGTTAACCACCCTGTGTGTGCACCATCATACTGCAACACAGGCTTGCAGAATTTCTGTGTGATGGCTGAAAGGGGACACTTCTTAACACAAAAATGCTAAGAAATATTACTTCCTGCCACAGACTTTGAGAACATAAGCATAATGTAATTTCAGAGAGGCTAATGACTTGCAGTGGAACAGTTGTTTTGATAGACACAGAGATTCATAGTCAAGACTTGCTTTTAGACTTTGTCTGATCATATTGATGCAAATGAAAGAAAACTACATCCCAGAACTGCAGTATCTTGCTCATTATACTACATCATATCAAGAACTACTTAACATAATACAACGACATGGCTACACCTCACACATAGTAACTTTCAATCACAAAAATCTAGGTATAAATTACTGTTCTATCAGCATGTTTTTAAAAAGCTTTTTCTAGATGAGAATTAAGGTTTTACCTAAATTAAAAACCCATTAGCAGAGCTTACCACTGTCACACTCTTACAGTTAAGAAAGTTGTCCCTAAGCCATTCTTGTTTCATTATGAAACCTTTTGATTCAATGTTTTTACTGAATAATAACAAAAATCTGATGAGCCACCTAGTATTGCCAGTTTCTAGAATTTGACTGTAGAGAATGAGATACTTAAAGGAAGCCTAAGACATAGCATTTTTTTTGTTTGTTTTTTGAAAACAATTACGAAAGAAAAAAAAAATTAAGCCTGCAGAGGTTTACAGGGGTTAACACAAAGATTTTCTACCTCAAAGTATTAAAATTCTTTCCAAATATTAGTGATATTCAGAGACTACAATTAAGGCTGATTTCCCACAAAAAAAACACGGGCCTTCGCCAAAGTAGTGTGGGGTGGGTGAAGAAAAAAAAAGAAAAAAAAAAAAGAAAAAGAAAAAAAAGGATGCACACATACCAAAAAACCTAACTGGTGACTCAATAGTGGTGCTCATATTTTACATCTCTGCAGAGAGGACAGTTAAAGAACTAGAGAAGTGACTAGAAAAGTGCCAGTCCTGTACACACAGCAGAAGGAACTTCCTTTCTGCATCAATTACACTAAGCAGGAACTAGTTAATTTTTTCTATAGCAGGAAAAAGCACTGCCACAAACGCACTTAAAAGATGTGGGTATCTGGAATCTTTTAAAGATTCTATAACATGTCACCCAAAG
Organism: Chlamydotis macqueenii; assembly: GCF_036417535.1. Lineage (NCBI taxonomy): Eukaryota > Metazoa > Chordata > Aves > Otidiformes > Otididae > Chlamydotis > Chlamydotis macqueenii. The sequence continues at coordinate 162,650,568 of NC_141556.1, forward strand.
GATTTCTTATTGTTGTACAATGCCTTATCCATTGTTAAAATCCAGACCATTTCTATCCAAACTGCTGACATGTCCCACAGCAGGACAGTTGCTCTAACATTCTTGTCAGTCACAGCAGCGTACAAGGCATAGAAAATACAGATTAAGTAATTCGAGTTATACTAGTCTTGTGCCTTAACTGAGCTTTCTACTCTTTCTTTTCCCATCCACTCTTGCTTTCCATCTTCCCTACCTTTAACTGCATCCTTGATTGCCTCCCATCTTCCAGGAAATATCACTTTTTTTTTTTTTACAGCAAGAAACAGGCCTGCATATTTCTACTGCAAGTGTGACATCACCAGACGCCACTTATCTGCAGGTCAGCCTCCCCAGAACATACACCTCTTCAACCAAACTCAAGAGAACAGACATACTTTCCAGGACTTCGCATATTGGCTACAATATACAAAGACTAGCACTCAAACATTTGTCACAGACTACTTTTTGTCTTTTCAAATATTGCTCCATTAGGAGTTCAGGCTATACATTAATAGGTAGCATTAACCAGCTAGCTCAGCTGACAGTAATCAAAACCATGGTCTGAATGTCAGATATGCACAGAATACCCATCACCAAAATAAGCATTTCTTCAGTTATATTAACAGTCTCAGATAGCTTTGTTCATCAAATTTGTGTAAAAATTCTGTTCCGTGCAAAGCATCTTGGTCACTTAGGAGTCATTAGGAATTATTTTTTTTTTAAATTAACTAGGGAGATTTCTTAACTGCAGTGGGTGCCTCAACCTGCTACAATTCGTGATGCTTGAAGGAATCAGTCCTTCTAGGGATGAATAAAAGTGCTAATCTCTAAGTCACAAAAAGACATCTAAGGCTACACAAATTACAGTTATTTGCATTTAGTTTTGCCTGTACAGTTTGCTATCCATTTAGAGAACCTGATCCAGTTCCTAAGGAGCCCGAAGTCAGCTTGTAACCAAGCATTCTGCATTTGGACAGACCTGAATTACTCATGTGTCATGTCACCCTAGTGAGTTAAGTGTAATGAAAAAACCTGTAACACTCCACCCCAAGAAACAAACAAAAACCTTAAAAAAAAAACCACCCTAAAACCAACAGGTGAGCCTGAAATGAGACTGAATTCACAGAACTGTTCATCTATTAAATCACTTTAGGAAACTACACAAGAGTAAGTTTTATTTAACAGTAAGAATTAAATGCTATGGGTTTGGGTTTTTTTTTTTGTTCGCGGGTTTTTGGGTTTTGGGTGGTTTTTTTTGTTTGTTTTTGGTTTTTTCTTTAGGAAGGTGAAAAATCTAGACTGAGAGTAGATCCATTTTACAACTCAGTCTCGACTCACAGGGCCACTAGTCAGTTCCCCTCCAGCCAGGAAACCTACTGGCTGTAACAATTAACAGCCTCGTATTAAATCCCGTTAAAAATCTAACTTCATTCAATGTATGCAACATTTTTAATTTGCCTTTTCTTTCAAACTACCATTCAAAATGGGAAGCTTCAGAACTGCTAGCATGCAACAATACCAGGGTGGGAACGCGTGTCTAGCCTCACTGATTCCAGACTGACAATTCTCATACACCATGTTAACAGGTATCAGTCTCAATTCTCCTCCTCCAGACCATATCAACTGAGGGAAAACAGATGCTCTTTAACACTGTGACACAGATGTAAAAGAGAAGTGCAGCTGACAATCCATCAGGAAGAACAGTACGTAGTAAATGGAGTAAAGAATCCTAATGGCACATTTTTATTTCCCTCACAGGATCTTCTCATTTAGACATCATCCAAAAATGCGAACAGGAAAGCAAATGACCAGAAATTTAGACTCTGAGAACAAAGTTGTACACTTCATAGCAAGGCTATGATGAACAGTCACAACATGCTATAGTCCACTGCTTTGTGATCAGTTGCTTTATCTCCTGTATCCACTCCATTTTGGGTTTTATATATTGAATGCAATTTGACTATGCACCTCAAGCTACTAAAACCAAACATTTAGAGAAGAGGTAGCTTTGGGGAATTAATTTTAGTCTAGTAATAAGGGGGCATAGGGAGGAGAAAGGTTGTTTAGAAACAATCCACATATTTATTGGATCCTTCAGTCACAAATTTGAAGAAAGCTGTGGGTCTTTCTAAGTAAGACTTCACAGACAAGACCACTTATGAACATGCAAACTCAAGTGATGTATTTTAAAGATGAGAATTAGTGAAAAGCAGAACATGGAATGCTGCATTCATTTTCTTATGATAGTACGTTAGCCATGCAGGAGAGAGATAACACTGTGCTGCCACAGCAGGGGATGTCCCCTTCTAGTCCTATGTTCATTTAATGCCTATGAACTAGCTATTACTCAAAATGTCTGCTCCTGACAGTCATCTCACTAGTTGCTTTGATATTCTAAAGTCAACACAAGAAAGTCAATTCTGAAGAACTGGTTTTTCAGTATCATCTAGCGACAAATTAGTGAAAAACAACTGCTTAATTTCCCAGTATGCTTTCAGACATTGAGTGTACAGAGAAAAGTTTTCTATGGTTAACAGGCAAGGTTTTCCTTATAAGGCTAACTGCACTATACTACAACTTCAGGCAAGTATTAATACTGCTTGGAATTCCTTGCTTTTTGTTTAGAAAGACAGATAAAGTTATGATCTTCCTACATAATACACATCTAAAATAAAATTTAATTTTACACAACTCCCGAAAATCCATGCAGGGTTATCTTTATTAGGGCTAAGCTCACAGAAGTTCATACAGCTCAGACTAATTCATAGCAGTTCACTTGAAAAATTATTACCTGTATCAGAGCCAGTAGAAAGAAGCTTCTCATCCACATGACAGTGTTTTAATAGACTTAGCTGAACACATCTGCAGAAAATGCTTCTTGTTATTTCTGCAAGATTTTTAAACTGTCACTTGTTTTAGCCACCTAACCACTCCAGTCAACCTTCTACAGAAACATCAGCAACAAGCCTCAGCTTATTTCAGTAACACCAACTGAATTTGGCAGCATTACTTCTCTCCCTACCATCTCCTGTCAACTAGAGTTCAGTGTCTCAGCTACACTAGAACTAGCGTACACAGGATTAAGGATAATTTCTTAGAAGACATTCAACTATAAAAAAATTTACACGGAACTTAATCTACAAGGAAAGACTATATTCACTTCTTACACACCTTTGAGAAAGCTACTGATACATTAAAAGTATTACAGATATTTTCAAAAAAGAGCATGCATGATTAATTTGAAACTTCGGGTAATGTAAGTTATAAAGTTAATAAGCCATGGCTGTATTGAAAGCATGCAAGACCAATACTACAGTTTACACAGGCATCGTGGTAACTGCCTCTTGGCTAAAGCATAGCTTACCATGTCTTTAAAATGCTGTATGACAGTTATTCCTCACAGACTTGCACCATGTATTTTTTGGAGTCTGGGCAATTAAAAGATTAAATGCTGGAAACACTAAGAAATGTCACACAGTTTGTTCTCATACAAAGATATTAAAAATAGGTACACTCCAACATACCTGATGGACAATTTAAGGTTCCATGGGCATAAAAATTGCTTCTGCAAGCATACAGTTCTTAAAAACTTCATTGTCTACCTGTAATATACATCTTCAGGCATTTCAAAATATGATGCTTATATAGCAGTATAAACATGATCACATACTGAAATGCAGGAAGCATTTTAACTTCAAAGAATATAACTTTTATACTCAAAAAGGAGTTAAAATTGCCATCACCAGGAGACAACTGCAGAAACTTATACAGGAATCCGGACGAGACACACGTCTTCATCTACTGATTTCACTGACAAAAGCCTCCTCTAATCAGCAAAACTAAGAAGAAAATTTTAAGCATGGGAAAAGAACATTCTGAGTAAGAAACGTATCTGAGCAATAAATTTCCAAGAAACAGGGAGAGAAAAAACGGACAGAAACTGAGTAGCACACAGTGAAAGCTTCAGTTGGCTTGGCTACTTCAGGAAGAAACTTAAGAGATACCAAACCCATCTAAGGATTTTCAATGTCTTGCTAGAGTAGAGTAGTGTTCTGAGCCAGCACTGCAATATACACTAACTGACTCTGGAAAAAGCATCTAACACTCTTAGGAGCAAACGACCCATTTAGCTTAGTATTCCATTTTTGTTTGAAGAAAGAACAGCAAGGGCAGCGTTGACCCAAATATTCTCAATTTTCCTACCACAAAGGTATTTTAGCTACTATACAGAGGCTGGCAGCTGTAAGTGACAAATCGAGTACTTTGAATTTACAGCATTAGACCTCTGGAGGCCTGGTTTAGGAAATAAAATCATTAATGCTGCGCTACAAGTATAGTTTTATTAACACATACAGCTCATTCAAAAAACAAGGAGATGTTGAATGCTCCCCTAGCAGATTTTACATTGACACTTCCTTCAGGAGCTGGTTACCACATCTTCCCCAACCAACCTCAGCTTCTTTGAAGCAGTTATAAGGATGAGTTTTCCCCAGTTAGGTTCTTCAGGTAGCTCACGAGATGCTTTATTTCATTGCTATGCATCACAGGCTAAGTGATTCACTCCAAAGGTTTTGAGCTGACCACTGGTACAACAAATGTAGATACTCCACAAGAAGTGGACACCTGACTAGTATTACAGATTGCAAAGCTGAGGAATAACTAAGGCCGTGCCTGTAACCTCATTTATTCCTCTGGAATTTTGACAAATTCTGGGTGGAAGAACTAAGGCTAAAAGTGTGCTCTATTACCAAGTACAACATACACAGAATTTTAAAATAATAAAAGCGTTACAAAAGAAAGCTACTAAATCCTTCACGCAATTTGAATTTGAGAAGCAAGCTTACACTGAGTAAGTCAGAACTTTCATCCAGATTTTCTGATACCCAAGATCCATTTCTTCCCAACAAATTCATGAAGAAACTGTAAACAAGTATCCACCTCAGTTTAATAGAAAGCTAGTAAGAGCCTTAAAAAAAAATTCACACGAGGATTTCAGTAAATACATACTGTCAGCAACAAATCCAGTACATACAAACAAGAAGCCAGATACAGAAAAATGTGAAAGTCTGGTTACACAGAAAATTACATGGCATATTTTTCAAGAAGAAATAATAAAAAAAAAAAAATCTTAAGTTTCCTGGGTCTGTGAAGGAGAAAATCCTTAAAGCTATGAAGGTGTTTCAGCCTCTCTCCCCACCAACCTCAACAGGCCGGGACAAGTGCAATACCACAGACACATACAGCATTGCAACTGATCCCAACCTGTGTAGAAAGGGGTACCATTTTTCCACACTCACTGACTGACTTGTCACTGCCACAGTCAGTTTTGCATGGATTTGCACAGCAGAGTATCATACAGCTGGATGCAAACCTGCAAAACTAACCAGAGAACAGTGTTAAATTAAACAACAAACAAAGTGTAAGACATGAGGAATATGTAGTTCTACAGCTAGCAGTACTTTAAGTGCTTATAATGCAGTAGATTAGTGAACACTACCTGCACTATAAGCACTTTAGTGCTACAAGAGCTGTCATTCACTAGACTGCTGTTAAAATAAGGGAGGCCACAAAATATCCCATAACCAGCAGAAAGCATTCAAACTCCTTGATGTAGATTATAACAGGCCACCATCAGTTTTGCATAGATTTGCACAACTACACTCTTCTTGTAGTGCAACTATGCAAAACTAACAGAAGACTGCAAAGCAGAAAAACTACTGGAACATCTACAGTCTTAACCTGAGTGACTGGATGAAGACATAACTTCTTATGCCAGAAGGAGCACTTAGGGCAGTAGATGCTAATCTACTTCACTATCTGCACTAGATGCACCTTAGTACAAAAAGCACTTGACACCACCACACTGTACCTTTCCAATCTCTGAAGTCCTGCAAGATCTCCTGAGGCAGTTGTCAACATAATGCTACAAGTGCCTTCACTGCAGTAGGTTCTATATATCACTACCTGCACTGTAAGCACTTTGACATTACTCTGACGCAATCAGCGTTTTTAGTAATTCAAGATATGTTGTCTACCTTGTACCTGCTGAAAGAAAAGAACAAAGTGAGTATTTGATCAGGTTTTGAATTGCACACCTTTGATAATCAAGCTTTGGAACAAATATTCACACTTATGTTTCCGGGCTGAAGACATCCTTCACAGTAAGCTGAAGCAGCGCGTTAGCCCAGCCCAGGACTACCACACACACTACTAGCAGCATAAAAAAAATAAAAAAAAAAATCAATGCTGATTAACAGCAGAAGCACCCAATCATGAAAATGAGCCAACTGCTTGTCCCATACCATTCTCAGAACACCATCACAACTTGTGGGGGTGAAAATAAGTACAAGTTTTTAAAGACCAACCTGAAACAAGGTAAGAACTCCCACTGCCTCTCCTCAGTAAGGATAAAAAAAGAATTAAATCAAGTATAAACAAAGTTTATGCCCAATTATAGATAATCAGGAATTTAGAAATTATATTGAATAGATCATACATCAGCTTTCTCAAGTCCAGAAAGCATTTTACCACATGCCAGGTGCTCTCTTAAGTTTTCCAATTATTTGTTTTGCTGGCAAGTTAGAACATTTACTGCTACCGCCACAGACACTCTGCCTCAAAATACAATTCCTACCATCGTATTTAGACTGTCCTATCTAGCAACAATGATGGTTATAAAATATACTATCACAACCAAATTACAGCTACTTATTACAAACTTGAGGTTCAGTAAAGCAGGACAGAGCTATATTCAAACTTTTAAATAACACTTTATTCCTTTTTTAATAGGAATATGGACTTGAAGGATCATGCAAATATAAAGTCTTTCTTATCTGATACTTATAGCAAGCTTAAAATACTACTGTGAAACTACAAGAGAAATCTAACTTTTGTTTGACTGGAAAACAAGCTTTGCTCAAACAAAAATCCCAGATACTGAATTTAAACATTTTTAAGACTCTCTCTCACCGCCCAGCTGCTTTAGTTGGACAAACGAGTGCTTGAAAAGCTTGTATTACTCTCCTTTAAATGAGTGAAATTGTGGTCTGGTACATGTGCCTTCAGTCCCAAGGAACTCTTTGGAATTTAGTGCTCCTAACAAAAGTCTCAGGCTCGACCTCAAAAGCACTGGTTCTGCCTCTACATTTTAAAAAGTAAGTTATTAAAAAAATAAAAACTTACCATTTTCAGTGAAAAGTAACTTCCTCCACAAATACGCTACTGCAACATCCACAGAAAGGTTCATTATTTCCTGCTGCACGTGTCGATACTGAAAAAAAACCACCAAGTTATTTGCTTTTTGCTGCTGAGGAAAGAACAAAGTCACCGAGCAAGTTCCCGAACGCCAGGCCTCCCCGTCCCCACTCCACCCGCGCAGAGGGCGCGAAACGCTCCGGTACCCCCCCAGGCGGCAAGAAACCGCCCCGTGTGACACCCTACACGCGGGTCCCCGCTTCTCCCAGAACCAACGCCTCCCTCCCCAGGCCGGGGAGCCCTCCGAGGCCAGTCGCTATCGCTCCAGTGGCTCGGCGCGGCCCAGCGAGGCCTGGCCGGGGGTTGGGGGGGGTGCCAGGCCCTCCCCGGGCCGGGCCTGCTCCCCTCACCGCGCAGCACGTGCTCCTGCGAGAACACAGGGGCGGCCGCGCGCACCGCGCCCGCCAGGGGGCGCCGCCGCCGGCAGCGCGGAGGTCACAGCCCGGCTACGGCGTGACGCCCCCCCACCCTCCCCCTCCGCCCGACCGGGCCCGCCGAGCCCCGCAACCCGGGCGGAGGGGAAAGGGCCGGGCCCGCCCGCTCCCGGGGGCCGCCCGGGCCGGGAAGGGGCCTCAGCGGGGGGAGGGGAAGCGGCTCCCCGCGGCCGCCGCTGCCCACACGCGGCTCCGGGCCTAACAGGGAACAATCGGCCCCAGCACGCAGCCGCCGCCATGTCCCCCGCCTCCTCCCCCTCCCCAGCAACATGGCGCCGCCGAGGCCCCGCAGCTGCCGCCGCGCCGATTTCGTAATGAAGCCCGCGGCTCCCGAGCGGCGGCGGCGGCGCGGGGGTCGCCCGCTGCCCCCCGCCCGCGTGCCCGGGAAAGGCGGGGAGCCCGCGCACGGCAGCCCGCGCCGCGGCGGGGACGGGGGGGGGGGGGGAAGAGGAGGGCCCGCCGCCCCCGCCCCTCCTGCGAACAAAAGCCCATGCGGAGGGGCCCGGGACGCGCTCGCAGCCCGCGGCGCTGCCCCCTCCCCGGGGCCCCGCGCCCCCTCCCCCGGGGGGGCGGCGGAGCACAAAGCGTCTCCGCTGGGAACTCCCCGAGAGCCCCCCCCCTCCCCCCGCACCACCACCACTCCCCCCTCCGCACCCTCCCTCCCTCCCTCCCTGCCCGCCGCCGCCTCTTTTACCGCCGCTGCCGTTCCCCGAGCTGGGCGTGGGCGGCGAGCGGAGCCCCCGCGCCGCCGCGGCCTCTGCCCCATGTGCGGCTTTGTTCTGGTGCCGCCAACTCCCCCCCGCAGCCGCGGCGGGCACGGCGCAAACTTTCCCGGACGGGCCTGGCCGCGGGGGCAGAAACCCCCGTCCGCCCGCTCCCAGCCCCGGCCCCCAGCAGCTGCCATTGTGCCGCGCGTGGGCCGCCCTGCCCGCCCCAGGGGCTCGGCCGCCCCGGGCCGCTCCCCGCCCCGGCCCAGCGGGCCGACCCGGGCCCGGAGCGCGGCGAGGCGAGGCGGAGGGGGGGCGGGGAGGGGAGCGGGCGGGAAGGGGGCGGCAGGACTCACCGCAGCAGCGAGCGGCGCGCACGCTTTTTCAAATCTCCCTCATTCCGGCCCCTCCCGCCCCGTGTGCGAGCTCGGGAGGCGCCGCCGCCGCGGCGGCCGCTGCCATGCGCCCTGCTCCCGCTTCTCCCCCCCACCCCCCCCCGCCACCCACCCTCCCCCTTCCACCCGCCGCCCACCCACACCCCCCTCCACCCGCCGCGCCCCGGCCACTCACAGCCGCCCGCCAGTACCCCCCGCGCACCGCCACCGCTACCGCCGCCTCCCCGCGCTCGCCCCCCGCGCCGGGCGCCCGCCGGCGCCTCACAACAGGTTTCCTGTCAGCCACACGCGCGCGCGGCAGCGACACTCACCAGCCAGCGGCGGCCGCCGCCACCATCTTCCCTCCTCCAGCGGCCCCCGGCCCGGCCGAGGAGGGCCCAGCCGAAGGGAACCGCGCCGCTCCCCGGCGGGGCGGAGGGGGGCGGGGGGGGGGGGGTGTTGGAGGGAAGTGGCGCGAAGGCAGGTCCCGGTAGCGGCCGGGCTCGGTGACCATGTGGGTGAATGAAGGGCGGCGGCTCCCGCCTCAACGTAAATATCCACAAGCCCCGCTCCGCCCTCATTAGAATAGAAAACAAAGTGCTTCCGAGCGCCGCGCCGCCCAATCGCCGGCCGCGGCCCCCCGCCCCCGCCCGCCGCCGCCTGCTGCGATTCATCCACGCACCAGGCATGCACCGAGCCCGGCCTGCTCCGCGCCGCCCGGGGCACCTCCGCCGCAAACTTTGTCTCCGCCGTTCACTGCTGGGGAGGAAAGGGGCGGGGGGGGGGGAGTGCGGGCCGCGGCGGGTGAGCGCGGTTCCCCCCGCGCCCAGGGCTCCCGCTTTGGCGAGGGGGGATGGCGGTGCCGCGCGCATCCTGCCTGCGCAGGCGGTGGGGAAGGGGAGGGGAGGGCAGCAGCGGCGTGGGGGGATGCACATGGTGGCCCCGCGCTCACGGGAGGGCCCGGGGGGGTGGGGGGGAGAACTGGCCGCGGGGGGGCAGGGCTGGGCAGGGCCCGCCCGCCTCCGCCGCCCCGCGAAGTTACGCGCTGTGGGAAAGCGGGGGTGGTGGGGGCCGCCGCGCCTGTCCCGCCCACCCCACCCACCCACCCGCGTCCCCGGCCCCACGCGGAGCCGAGGAGGTGGTCCCGCGCGTGGCTGCACTTGTCCGAGAGGAGCGCCTGCTCCTGGAGAGAAAACCGCGAATCGCCAGGATGCGAGCGGGAAGGGTGCGCGGCAGCATCCCGAGGCGCCACTTGTTTGGCCGGGAGCCCCACCCGCGACTGGCGCTTCACGGGTGGGGAAACCCACGCGGGGGCTGCGACCGGTGCCGCCCGCCACGGTCCGCAGGCTCCCTCTCTCCCTTCCCCGCAGCCACCACGAACCGCGGCTTCCCGCGGGCGCGGGCGGGGACGCGGGGCAGCGTGGTGCTGCGGGAGCGGCGAGAAGTGGCAGGACATGTGGGATGCTGGTGGAAGGAAAGCTGCGCAGATTAGGCCGGGGGGGCTTGGGGGGGTGAAAGTGTGTAAGTGACGTGTGCGAAAAAAAAAAATCGCTGGGTTTTCCCATGGCCCTGTGTCATCGCTGCTCTCGCCGCAGTTCTCTGGACTCGGATATAAAAAGATAGTTGGAGATCAGCATACTTGTCCATGGAGTAGCTGCTTATTTAATTCTGTATTTTAAAAGACGAAAATGCCTTTAGTTATTTATATTTTACACAACAGTGATGTTTTATAGATGAACACTTCTACAGTTCCTTACGTTGCTCTAAATGGAGAAATCGCTTCGCCTTCCGAATAAAAAGACCAGATAAATTGTAGTCTGAATTTGCCATTTCCAAAGCACTTAGAGGTGGTTTTGGTTTTTTTTTTTGTTGTCATGTGCCATTCCAATGATTTCTGCTGGCAGCAGAATATTTGTTTTTATCAATTATTGTAGTTATATAGCAGAAAAAGTGTGCCTGTTCTCAGTTGGTCTCGTTTTGTAGTTGTTTGGAATAGGACACTAGTCATTCCTAACCTTGTAACTCCATTTCATCAAGCTAGAATATTATTTTTTACCTAGCTTTGCTGTGTTTGAGCCTTCAGAAAGTAATAAACTAGAGAGTATTTTTTTTTTTAGCATTTATATGTGATATTGAACATCACAGAAGTTGACTGTGGGGTTTTTTTCATCCACACTCTTTAGTCTGGGGACTTTTTAGGTTAAATACATATTTACTGATATATACAAAAATTTGTCTTGCAATGCTGTGGTTGATAAAGGACCATTTCAGCTGAAAACCGTAGCTGCTTTTTAAAACCACAGTAATACAAAATGTAGTTGGTTTTGTATTGTATTTTAGTAATATTGAAGTTGTTCAGCTGAGGCTCCTTTTCCACTCCTTAACCCTCTTCACCACTACCAGCCCCATTTATTTATTTTTTTCCTTCTTTTTAAATTTTTTTTTCTGTTCTTCTATAACTTTTGAGGAAAAAGCCGACAAAAAGTGGTCAATAAAATGCAAATATAAGCATATTCTTGTTCCTAATGCTTTGGATGAATTCCAGGCCTTATCAAAGTTGGTGGCAATAGTCCCACTGATCAAGCAGGTAAGATTTCAACCTTTGTCTTATATCCAAAGATTCCAGATTGCTTTCGCAAAGCTGGGCAAGTGTCACATCTCCTCAGAATCTTGAATAAATGAAGTGATATAGGGAAAGTAACGTCGCATTATTGAGGGTGGTGGAACACTGGAACAGGCTGCCCAGAGAGGTGGTAGATGCCCCATCCCTGGAAACATGCAAGGCCAGGTTGTATGGGGCTCTGAGCAACCTGATCTGGTTGGAGATGTCCCTGCTCCTTGCATGGGGGATGGCCTTTGAAGGTCCCCTCCAACCCAAACCATTTTATGATTATACCAAACTGTCCACTGGCTGAAAAGAACCAACAAAACCATAAATGAGAAGGAATACAAGACTAATTTATTTTTTTGCAGGGACTTTATTAATTTGCAACAGAGGGGGTATGCCGAATTCAGGACCTAGATGTCTTCCTGTCATCGCACCTAGAAGCAGCATGCCATTGATGAGGAAAATTAAATATTATTTCACTGATCCAAATGGTTATGCCCATAGGATCCCAACCTGGTTCCCACTGAAATCAGTGGAATGGTCTTCATGAAGCCGCTGGGCATACAGGTTGTCCTCAAGCACGCATCACTGTTTTGTGTTTCCTAGCTCTATTGTATTTCTCCTACTTATAACTTTATCTGAATGTAGCTTTGGAGGAGAATCCTAAGAGGAAAACTGACATAGCTATGAATTCCCTTAAAGTAGAAATTTGTTAAACAGTAAATTCTGTTCCATATCTTGCAGAAAATACTCAGAAATTAAGGCCGTAAGGTCACTCTTCTTTAAGGTGTACTAACTCATCTATTTGTCCTTTACGGAGTGCTGCCCATCTTATTTTTCTTTACTACAGTAGCTGAGCACATCGCATTTATCATCTACCTTCACAGCACAACATGACATGACAATTACCATTCCCACGTAACAAATGAAGAATCTGACATGGTAAGGAACAGAAGTTTGCTCTTTCAAAGCCAAGGCTGACACCTAACTAAGGCCAGTTTTCTCTTTTTCAATCAATATAAAGAATGTAGAATAAATCGGTATTCTTTATACATCACTCACAATCACAGGTAATGTGTATATTATGCAATACACACTACTAAGGAATCTTTGGAAATAGCTAATTTAGCAAGCTGCCCCTAAAAAGAAAAGAAGAAAAAAATATCTGAAGTAAAACTCAGGCTTTTATAAGTCTGTTAAACAAACATAATTATCTAACGAGATACACATTAGTGATGCCAGCTCCTTGTCCATTTGCAATTCCTAAACCAGAGGGAGTGAGGGTTATTAAAAAAAAAAGAATTTGTAACATTCTTTTTGGTGATTTTAGGGTCATTTGTTTCTAAAATTGTCACTGAACTGAGTAGTGACAGACCAAAAAAAAAGGTGCTCTAGTTTGGTATTTTACTCCCAACTTTAAAAAAATCTCTTTTTTTCATAATTTTTGTTATTATTTCAAAATTTCACAGGCTGTTTATCTGTAGCAGAGGTGACAGATTTAGTAGATTTCACTCAAAAAATAAAAGAAAACAGGATGAAAAATCCTCCAAATGCCTTTTTATATTTACCTATCACTGCTAATGCATGAGCCAGTTAAAATTTAAAAAAAAATGAACTTGTCTAAAGTAAAACATTTCAGAATTACTGACTTTTTTTTTCAGAACTAATTCTTACTATTCCACTTACAGTTTCAAGAACATGAAATAAAATAGACAAAACAGCAAACAAGAATGGTGTAAAGAGGCTTCTTTGGTTTTAAGATTAAAATATATTTTCCAGTCATACCATGTTTTTAGACTCAATTCCTGCACATTTTATCATACTCAAGTGCACATGAATCATAATTTCAAGTATTTATATTTAGGAGGCATGTACTCTGTAGGGAGGTGAGTTATAACAAGATCTAGGAGTCCTCAGTCACAGGCAGTTAAACATCTATATCTGATTATTATTCTTGGGGGTTTAGTACTGTTATCATTCAACCATTAATTTTATTTCCCGGTGTTTATGGTGTTATCCTATCCGGAGATCAGTGTTTGCACAGACCCTGCCTATTCATTTCACTTGTAAAATGTTCCCCTTTATATGTTAGCTTCATCTGAGGCATAGGAGTCTCTAATTTGTGGATATATTTCAGCATCTGCAGAGAGATGGAACTTTAACAGCTGAAGCAACATGGAAAGAAGGAACGTTAGTAACTGGAGAGAGTTGCATTTGCAGCAGCGTTTCCTTTACTTCTGTCCAGCAAGATTTGCACGCTCTGAGGCTGGAGTGGCTGGGTGCAGGCAGGAGGGCTCTTTCCCTCCTCTCTCTCAAGCTGTCCAAAAGCATCTGCTTCTGTGGTTTTTATGAAGCCAGGTTTTGCTGTAAGGTTTCTTGAGAATGCTAGCAAGACGCTGGAAATACTCCTCCTCATTAGGATGTGGGGCTATTCTGAAATAATTTGGAGAGATGCTACTCTCAGCGCCATCCAGACTCAGCTATAGGAAGCAAACGTGTTGCTGGAAAAAGGAGGACTGAAGATAAACTGCTTCATTTTCGACTCTTGTCCTCTGTCTCACAATTTCACTTCTTTGGCTGTTGAAACTCTCACTGCTTACTGTTTCGAGCCGTTCACTGCCTTTCCTTTTCTCAGTTCCTAAGTATTTTGCCTGTGCTCTCTGAAATATGCAGTCTAGAGGGAGGTAGTATGAAAAGCACTGAACAGCTGGAAAATAGGAGGAGCCACAGGATTTATTTCTGAGCAAATCAGATTTAAAAACACAAGGGGGAAAAATAACCCACAGGTGTAAGAGTGGTTTTTCAAAAGAAGGCATATGGAAAGTAAGAAAAAGATGCTCAAGAAGACACTCTGAAAAAAGGGGAAAGAAAAACCCAAGAGCGACAGGTACAGGTTCTCTCCAGGATGAACTTGTGCTCTGACACTGTTCTTACAAATGTCCAATAAATCTGTTCATACTTCAGCATTTCTAGTTACTGGTAGATGTAAGTCTTCCCTTCTGTTCCCTTTGCATCCATGCAAAAAGCATGTACCTTTTTTTTTCCTTCTTCTTTGTGAACGTTCAAAATGACCGAGAGCATGATTTCAAGCCTCGCAGTGCTTTATTGATGCTAAATAAAAGAACCTGCCAGGAGAGAGAAAGCAAAATAGCTCTTGTACCCTTCCCCAAAATCCCCCCTCCACACTCCATGGGATGGCTCTTCCACTCATGTGTTGGTGCATTGATGCATGTAATTATGTGATGTACCTTCACAGATGTGCAAGAACAATAGATGCGGTTACCAAGACATGGTTACCTTTGAGGGATTCCTCTTCCTGGGTTAGCTAACCCAAATGCTTCATACAGCTACGCATCTCCTGGCTTAATTAGAGGATGAAGATGAGCAATGGAAAATGAAAAGTGGAAAAGGATGAAAACGGTAGATGGAAGGACTGGGACAATACATGTACTGGAGGGATTTGGGAATATGATGATTAATAGACTGAGGCAGAGAGAGAGAATTCATGTGGAAGAGCGAATTATTGTGTGATGAAGAGAAGATTATGAGTGGTGAAAAAACGGGATTTGAGAGACTTAATATGTTCATGTGAGAGCAGTAGCTGAACACCAAGGCACAGTGGGTCCTTTTGAATGTTACAGTAACACCTGTAGATACTATTATAGGTATTCTTCAGAATAATATCTATAAACTTTTGACATTTGTATGTAAGACTTTTACATCCCTGATTGTCCCCTGAATCTGCAGGACTGATGTTAAATTGTACTTTAGGTCTTCTGAGATTCCTGCTCTGTTGGTGGCCTTTGACCCTGAAATCAGTCAATGAGTAAAGCACCACTGTGTCTCCAGGACCAAACTAATGCCTCAGAGGAGCCGATGCTAATGTTTTTTGAAGCATTTGGCAACTTTGTTGACCAGACATAACCCTGCTGTCCTACCAGAGGCCCGAATATTTGGACTGCACAATGGACTGAGATGACTTGAGAAACATCTGTTCATGGATGATGTGCAGTAATAAATGTTAGCTGGCACCTCTACAGGCAATGACTGTTACACACGTAAGGTATCCTTTGGCAGCCCCTTCTTAGGGGTGCATCTGGTGCTGGGTAGACCTAGGGTGTCCTCATTCCAAGGGAGAATGAAGGCTCTTCGAGCTGCATACTCTCCATCACGTCACCCCCTGCCCTTATTTTACACTTCTGCAAATTCTCAGTCCTTCTTGTCCTCTCCAGTGCCATCCTCAGCTCCTACAAAGCCCTGTGATGCAACTGTCCCTTCTTCTGAGATGAGGAACTGTGAGAAGGACATAGATGGAAAGGATAAACATAGACCTGTATTTTCTTTTAATTTTAAATAATTTTAAGACATTAGTCAAGGTAGGAACAAACTTCAGGTATTTATTTCTTCTCCTTGTAATGTAGCTTTAGCTCAACCATCTTTATCTATCACAGCATAATACAGTAATTTCATTCTTTTCAACATCACCTGGGCAGCTGGGCTTGCTGAGTGCAGACTTTTGAAAGGCACTCTCTCTTAGTGAGAAAAGTTGCTCAGTCAATTCAAGTGGTTGGCTATTCATATGTATATGTCGAAGACCACAGCATGCTTAAAATACTCTACTAAAATAAACATACGTATGGATGCATGCATACAACAATAAAAAATGGTAGTGATGCCGTAGAGCATTAAGCTTGCCCTAGTAGAGTATTTGGCCAAGATTTCTCCATAGCTTTGTGTCAGTGAGACCAATGGTTCTTGGTGAGATCAGTGTGCATGTAAGTGAATGTCCTTTGTCGGGTCCACAACTTGTGAGAATTTATGACTGTTGCAAGCTGGGTTGAATACACTGGTTCCAGAAAAGAAGGATGATAGGACCTTTCATAAGAGGAAATTCTTCTGAATTGCTTAATTCCCATTTTATATGGCTTGAGACATTGAACTAAAAATATTTTCATTATTCTAATAGCCATTTTCACTGGATGTTACTAACAACAAGTTGTCTGTATCAGTCAGTTCAGCTGATGTGAGTTGAGGAGTGCTCTATTGCTTGGAAGGTGTTCTTGACTAGCTCACAGCTAACCCCTCACTAAGTGTAGAGTAGATAACTTTTTGCGTAGTTCTATGATTTATTCCTTGCATCCTCTTCTTTCCTCCTACTCAAAGTGGTAGGGAAACCACTGAGAGGTTTAGAAGTGAGATACCGGACTAGATGCTGTTACTGTACTGATGACACACAACTTACCATTCCCCATGTCTCCTTTTCTATGACTCATATTGCTTCAGTAGAAAAGATAATTCAATGTCTGCCAGAGATGGAGGCTTGGACAAGTGTTGTCTGGTCAGCTAACATTGCAGTACCAGAGTAAGGGAAAAAGAGAAAAAATGGTTCTCTGACAGCATCTTTCATCAATGACTTTGACCACCATTTGTGACACATATTTCAGACATGCAATCTGCTTGTGCAGATAGGTATGCATCAGAAGCAAATAAAGACATATTTTCAATTACATTTGGGCAAATTCTGTCACCTTTTTGTCAGCAAACCCTTCTCCAGTTGTGCACATTGCTATTGTATTTCAGTTATATTTTTGCAGTACAGTCTGCACTCCGAAGCTGGTCCAGATTCTTTCATGAGCAGTGCTTCATCTTAACTGAATATAGTATGTGTTCAAGAGCTGTGCCAAATTGTAGCATGGAACTTCAAATATTGAACTACAGCAAAACAAATGTCACGTTCCGCAAGCTTTCAAATACTACAAGTCACTTTCACGGCCTTTACATATGGTGTTTATTAGCAGAGTAAATTTGAAAAGAAATTGAATCTGGATCTTATTGTTTTTTCAGAACAAAATAAGTCTACATTTTTTTTAATCTCATATATTTATCTAGGAATAGCTAAGTATAGGAACAATTATAAATATGAATTTAAATATTTCATTCACTGAGTGAATGAAAATACAGATATAATAATACCACAACCAAATGCTGTTTTGAAGGATTGAACAAATATTATTTGAAAATTAAAAATTCAGAAATCACAGTTTCCATATTCAGAAGACAGATATCTTTTTGTTAAATACTATAATAGGATTTATTTAATTTTAAAAATAATTTTGTTTATTCAAATGTACTGCTAACTGTTTTGCTGTAAGAGACTCCTTCAAATTTTATGACAAATGATATATTTTTAATGTAGACTTAAAATTTTGCTTTTTAATATGTCTTCAAAGACAATGAGGAAAGCCCACAGTTTGTTTTAGTGGAAGAAAGCAAAACTCCGCTTATCCTTAGGGAGTTCTTCTTGTTACAATAGGATTGAATTTGACCAAGCTATTTCATAGTGCGAAGTATGACTGTAGAAATAGACTGATTATTCAGTGAAATCTGCTCCTTGCATATAATCGTGTCATATCTACTTTATTGATTAACAAAATCTGTTTGAGATCATCCTTATTCGTTAAACCTGAAGAAAAACATGAGTGTTCATGAGAGATTGTGGTATATTTTTCATCATCAACAGAGCTGTTAAATGAGTTTAATTTGTAAAAACTGCTTACTTCTTTAGAGACACAAACCAACAGTGTAGTGTCATATATTTCAACATTCAGAAGCCACTACCTTAAGATTAAAAAAAAAGAAAAAAACCCCCAAACTTTTATACAACCAATTACATTTGCTGTCTTCATCTTTTTATTTAGAAAAATTTAACTACATACATTTCAAGTGAATTTCCTTAAATGAAAGAAAGCACATGAATAAAATTAGAGACCTGCACAACAATGTCTGATAACTGTTAATATCTTAACTGGCAACTTAAAAACTGAAGCCAGTAATGATGAATTGTCAGCATTATACATGCGTGCAAGTAAAAAGAAAGATCGAGCAGCTTTGAAAATAAATGAGCTGTTGCAGTTTCAGTTAGTGGTTGGGTCACTTTACAATGAAAAAAAAATCTGACAATAGTGTTAAGTTCAATAAGTAGACCATGATCACTCAGAATTATTAAAATGAAAAAACCCTATAGATATTAGACAGTGAAGAAATCTGGCATCTTTCTTTTTGTCATGGAATGATACACTAAAATTAAAAATGTCCTAAATAATTTGTCTGATGTGCCAAACCATTTGAAATACTTTAGCCTAACATTATGATTTAAATGGAACAAATGCAGAGGTAAAACTAATTTTTATGAAGAGAAAGAAATAAAAATACCTAATCTTTCTCTAATAAATTATTGTAGTTATTAAGACACATAATGGTTATGACTGTTAGCTACACCTTTAAAAAATGTTTTGTAGAATTGCACGTTAATTAAGCTTAGTCGTGTTCCTTTTGGAGCAGTGGTAAAGCTATTTTTGACCTATTTTCCTACACGAGCAAACAATATTTTATTCTATATTTTCAGCTCTGATCAAATGCTAATTGTCAAAAAATATCCTAGCCTCTTTATTTTTTTTTCCTTTTAAACCATGAATCAAAATGAGCAAATCTTGTTTGACCTTGTAAGATAAAAAGTGTTTAATGAAAACATTTTAAAGAAAAGTCTCAAATATATATTTTCTCTACTTATCCTCAAAATATTTTCTCATTTTGTTTTATTCCATCATCTTCTCTACTTCCATCTGCATCACACTATCTAGGTTTTTCCCTCAAAAAGAGTTTTCAGCCCTATAATTAACCCAAGCGTAATGAACATGGTAACACTGTTTCTGGTACACAAGCTAAGCTCACTACTACTACTACTACTACTACTACTACTACTACTACTACTACTAAGCTACTTTAGGTATCGCAACATCACACTGCATCGTAGTACCCTGTGGACACACTTGCAAAGTGCTTTTTTTTTTTTTCTAAAAGTGCTGAGGACCAGTAACTTGCAAGATGCTGAGCGCCCTGCTCCTGATTGCTCACATTGGAGTGTAAATACACTCATTGCCTCTCTGTGTGCCCAAATAAGAATAAATCAGAAATATGAGCACAACATTGTGACCATGGCATCTTACTTCATTATTACAAAGTTCAGAAATGTACTTAGAATATTTATCATATAACTTACCATCAGCACACTGATATGATCAGCAGTCTGGAAGACTGAAAATGATGTTTTGATGTAATGTCAAAATGAAAAATATACAAATTTATTTTCAAAATGCACATATGCATACACTATTGATAAAATATTGATGACAAGAAATCTGCAGTGTTAATTGTGGTTAGAAAGCAGAATATTTCTTTAGAGATTGTCTCATTTTTCTCTGATGAATGCAGCATCGAAAATTATCCATACCTTTTATTTCAGCTTTGATCAGTTACAACAGTCAGCTTCCTCCAGTAAGTTTATCTGGTGAGCAGACAAGTGCTATTAACAGCTTAAAAGTAATCAGAACTTGAACGCCTGCATTTTGTATAGGATGAACTGGATACGTTTGGGTTTTGAAATGTACCTATGCCGTTGTGGCAGCTGCAAAAAGGTTTACTTTTTATCACAACAAGGAAGTTTTTTATGACCTCTGAACCAAGAACTTCAGACTCAAACTCTTACGAATAAGAAGCATAAGCAGTATGAAATAATGACTTTGTACAATATGTACAAATGATCCTTTTTTTTTCAGTTTGTAATCTAAACAATTTTACGATACTACTTTACTGAAAAAAAATTGCACTACCCTATCTTTTCCCACAGCACAGTATCTAAGCAAAATATTTAATGTAATATTGACTCTTTTCAATAGCATTTTCTGGCCACTAACTACAGGACAGATTTATCAATAGCGTAATAGACTTTTGACACCTTATGGTAGCTAGCAACTTGATCCAACAAATGCAAGACTTGACGATAAAAACAAATTCCCTGCAGAATGTTGAAAAGGGTGTAGCCAAATGATATTGACAATATAAAGTGAATTAAACCCAAGTCCTTATGCTCTATCCAACTGAGAAATCAACTTCAGAGACAACGGAAGAGAATAAGATTGTTTTAGATGTAATCACAATAACAAGGAGAACTAGAGAGAACAATGGGAGATATATGAGGATATTTAACTATACTTTCAAAAGATACAAAGCCATTCAGTTAGTTCATCTTTAATACTTTTGTCTTTATTCTGATGCAGAAGATGGTGGTTAATGTGAGATGTGAGTTCTCCCATTCCTTTCCATATGTTCCTAGAACAAAAATAGTTTCCTCTCTTCATATGGATTTCTCCAAATAAGGAGTGAAGAAACTGTAAATTATCTTCTCATTACTACAGAACAAATGCATACTTCCAATATGCTGATTTGAGGGGAGAGAAGGAATGAGGAGACAGCTCTTTGGAAAACTCTCTTGAAATCTGTCCTCTAGAAATTTCTCACTTAATTACAGATTAAAAAAAAAAAACAACAAAACAAACAGCATAGCATTTCATTATTGTCTTTATACATATGAAAGCCAAAAAAAAAAAAAACCACAACAAAAAACCAAACACCAAAAAACCGAGCCCAAAACTTCTGACCTCAGCAGAAGGACAATAAATTAATTAAAATAGACTTTCAAATGGGTTTCATTAAATTTGTAAATCCTTGATTCTGGTTAGAATGTGGCAAAACAATGAGATAGGATGATCCTATCAAAAATCCCACACTATGGGACAACATAACTAAAACAGCAGAGGTGACCAGATAGGACACCAAGATGAGAGCATTAGGCCAGAACTGAGCTACACAGTCTGTTGCGAAGAGATCCACAACAGAAAGCAACGTAGTTTTCTTGGTGTGTGCTGTTATCCAGATCTGTGGATCTCAAGAAATGATCTTTGGGAATGGCAGAAGAAATCATGCGTTTCAATGATTTCTTCAGCGCCGCTTATACTTTAATGTACAGGAAATACATCTGTTACAAGATGTAACAACACTTGTCAGCTATTGAAGGCAAATAGACTGCTCTAGATGGGCCAGGTCATCCAGAATGACAGCATTTATGGGTCTCTGACACAAATATATACAATTAAAATTAACAGCAAACGTAGACTTTTACATACACTAGGACATTAATCTCTATTGTTCTTCTCTGAAAAAAAAGATGATACTTGGACGCAATTTTTTCAAATGGCCATGCTGTAGCTTTATGGAAACCAAATCCCAAAGTATAGTCTATTCTAATTATGTATGTGTATATGCACATATATGTTTAGATTTAAAGATACCAGACATTATATCATAATAGTCTTGGCTTTAATGTCATTATGCTTTACAAAGTATCAGAGAATCATAGAATCATACACTCTTATAATCACAGAAGTACTAAGTGTGTTTGTTTCCCATCCAAAAGTATAAATCGATACGAATTTCTGTAAATGAAGTTAATATTGAAATAGTTAAAAATATTTTTGTCTTGTTAATTCAAATGTTTTGACCTTTACAAATAGTCTATTTTCTTGACATTCTGGCTTGATGTTCTGCTTGAGTTCAAAACCAGCATCTACTTCCCCATTGTTTTGTAACTAATCTTCTGCAGAACAAATAGATGCTACATTAATTGAAAGCATGAAGGTTAAAAACAACTTCCTGACCCTAAAAGTCATTGAACAGAATTATCTTATTGTATTCCTGTTATTTTTGTCATCTTTCTTTACATCAACAGAAAACATCTACTGTCTCAACACCTTTAGCCCTTTTTGTTGATACCGCTACCTTTCCTGGTATCTTATTTTGTTTAGTTTGAATAATAGAATCATAGAATGGTTAGAGTTGGAAGGGAACTTCAAAGGTCATCTAGTCCAATCCCCTGGCAAGGAGCAGGGACATCCCCGACTAGATCAGGTTGCTCAGAGCCTCAGCCAGCCTGGCCTTGAACGTTTCCAGGGATGGGGCTTCCATCACCTCTCTGGGCAACCTGTTGCAGTGTTCTACAACTTGCATCGTAAAAAAATTTTTCCTAATATCTAATCTAAATCTACCTCCCTGTATTTTAGAACCATTACCCCTTATCCTATCACAACAGGCCCTACTGAGCAGTCTCTCCCCATCTTTCTTGTAGGCCCCCTTGAGGTACTGGAAGACCGCTATCAGGTCTCCCCAGAGCCTCCTCTTCTCCAGGCTGAACAGCCCCAACTCTCTCAGCCTGTCCTCATAAGAGAGGTGCTCCAGCCCTTTTATCATCTTTGTGGGCCTCCTCTGGACCTTCTCCAACTGGTCCATGTCCTTCTTGTGTTGGGGGCTCCAGAACTGGACACAGTACTCCAGGTGGGGTCTCACCAGGGCAGAGTAGAGGGGGAGAATCACCTCCCTCGACCTGCTGGCCACGCTTCTCTTGATGCAGCCCAGGATGCAGTTGGCCTTCTGGGCTGCAAGGGCACATTGCCTGCTCATGTTAAGCTTCTCATCCACCAGCACTCCCAAGTCCTTCTCCTCAGGGCTGCTCTCAATCCATTCCCCGCCCAGCCTGTATTTGTGCCTGGGATTGCCATGACCCAGGTGCAGGACCTTGTACTTGGCCTGGTTGAACTTCATGAGGTTGGCACGGGCCCACCTCTCCAGCCTGTCAAGGTCCCTCTGGATGGCATCCCTCCCTTCCAGCGTGTCGACGGTACCACACAGCTTGGTGTCATCGACAAACTTGCTGAGGATGCACTCTATCCCACTGTCCAGGTTGCCAACAACAAAGATTTTGAACGGGGCCGGGCCCCATGACGGACACCACTCGTGACCGGTCTCCACTTGGGCATCAAGCCATTGACCACCCCTCTCTGAGTGCGGTCATCCAGCCAACTCCTTATCCACTGAGTGGTCCATCCATCAAACCCATGCCTCTCTAGTTTAGAGAGAAGGATGTCATGCGGGACAGTGTCAAAAACTTTGCACAAGTCCAGGTAGATGATATCCGCTGCTCATCCCTTGTCCACTGATGCTGTCACCCCATCATAGAAGGCCACCAGATTGGTCAGGCACGATCTACCCTTAGTGAAGCCATGTTGGCTGTCGCCAACCACCTCCTTGCTCTCCATGTGCCTTAGCATGGTTTCCAGGAGAATCTGCTCCATGACCTTGCCAGGCACAGAGGTGAGGCTGACATATAATTGAATTTTTTAGTATGAACAATTCTGTACTTTTCAAGGTTTTCAATACTAAATTTTCAAAGATATATTTTATTTTCCCACATGTAAGATTTGCTTTCCTTGTTCTTGCATATTTATTTACATAATAATCTCTACTTTACTTACTTCCTTGAAATGGATGGAAGTTGCTGTATGAGCTTACTTACAGCTTTTCTCTGAATTCACTGTATTCTCAGTCTGGTTTTGAGAATTAGCTGTTCTCCAGTTATGAATTGCTGCTAAGTAGAGCGGATTTTTAAATCTGTATAGCATGCTATCTCATTACTTGATTTCATGTCTTACCAAATACAGACCTCTTGCCTCTTCAGTCTTACGATAGCTCAACTTTCATTTTTAAAAGTTTTCATCTTCCTGGATGCAGAATAAAACTCGAGTGCTATATGCTCTCAAGTAAATATGCTCTCTGTAAAACTCACTGTCAATAAGAAAACAATATTGCTTCATGTTACTTTGCATCAGTGGTTTGGTGTGGTTTGGTTTGGTTTGGTTTGGTTTGGTTTGGTTTGGTTTGGTTTGGTTTGGTTTGGTTTGGTTTGGCAGGGCTGTATTTTGATTCTGTATTTTGACTTTTTAACAGTTTGGGCTCTCAGTATGATTTCAGGTTTCATCTTTGTGAGTTTGTATCTTTTATTTGGTATTGATGTCCCATCTCTTATAGATGATGATTCAATTGATAGATAGAGATGCATATCTAATTTGATAATAGATCAAAACTGATAAACCCTGAAAATGGAAAAAAATCTCAAGCACTTCAAGTACTGTGTGCCATCAGATACTGGATGCTACATGTAAATCCTTACAATGTTAACCTATGCAGCAACATTAGCTATATTGATGTAGGTATCCTGACTGGTAACCCAGTCTTGTTTCTGTGTGCAAGATATCCAAAGAAAATGAAGGCAAATAGCAAGAGTGACATCTTCAGCTAGAAAAAGCTGAGAAATACTTACAGCCTCTTGTCAGCTTAGCAGCTGCTCTATCATTATTCTCACTTTAGCTAGTTTCTGGACAGTGATAAAATATGCTTTCTTAACTCAGTAAGAGATCCCTGAGTTCGGAAATTATTTGAAAAAGCAAGCTTCCTTTTGCTGTCATTGTAACTTCAAATCCCTTCCTGTTACTTTTTTTTCCCAACAGTATTAGAAGACGTCCGGAATAATTATCCTTTCCTGTACTGGTTCTTGAAGCAGAACATTGCTTTATGGTTGTAGATACAACTAGAATTATAAGCTAGTTCCCTTCACAGTCAGTGATGCATGGTCTTTCAAATGGATGACTCCTGTCTTCTGAGATAGCTGTTTAGGATAACTGGCACGCAGCACCCTTAGATGTTCTTGTTTCTCTACACTGACAATCCTGGATGACTAATATAGGCCAGCTACAGATTTCGAGTACTACAGTTGGACCATGTTAATTCCATCCTTAGGAATTAGACTCCTGGTAGTTATCCTTCCCAAACCTCTTTCCCTCCAGAAATATTTTGATTAGATGGAAGGCAAAACCAAATTTTATATGTCTTCATATTGTAATTTCGGAGAATGACAACAAAACTTTTTTGTTCCAAAGTATCTACCACTGGTATGACAGTGCCACTGGGGACTAGTTTGACATTGTGAGGAACATCAAGCCAAGGTTTGGCCACTGGACAATCACTCCAGTGATTGTATAAGGAATCTGAAGCATAACAACAGAAGAGGATGGATGACTTGACAGTGCTGCCAGCAGTCAGACATGCCAATTAGATAGAAGGAGACATGAAGGAAAGAAAGAAATGAAGAATGGAAGGCAAAGAGATTGAGGAGAATCACAAGACGACTGTAAAACACTGCTTCCGGAAGACCTCTAACATGGTTATGAAATGGATGGATATGACATGGATTTTTCAAAGAACATGCTTAAAAGAGTATGCAGTTAGAAGAGGGAAACCTCAGTAATATAAACATCTGTGGTTTTGTTTCTGCATAATCATGGACTACAAAATATGCAAGCAATATTTTGAAAAGGGAGAACTAGCAAATAAGCCACAAACCAACAAACGATTAGCAACACAGACTTCATTCTATCTTTATTCAAGGCTCTGAAATAAGAGCAGATGCAGCATAATAATGCTTATAAGAGCCCCTGGTTAACAAGGTTTTATCCTATATCTGATGCTTGCACATAACTGACGAGTTCAGTGCAAACTGTATACCCACTCTTCTGGATGAGCTGAATTTAAATACTAGTGAAGAGAAAGGGGATTTTATTTCCTTACTAAGTAAAAAATATTAGAGTTGCATACAAAGACAGTGGACTCAATGTACCATACAACAGTCCAAATTTGCCAAGCCACCTGATTATTCAACCTGATTATAGTCTCCAGACAGCTTGCACATGTGACTTAAAATAGCATCTCTAATGTCTTCGCAGTAACAGACCACGTCAGGAAGAAATTCAGTTGGTTGTTTGTATGTAAACATCCCTTTTGTAGCCCACAATTCATGACATCCTACATTTAGGAAGGTGATCCACCCTCCCTAAAGATCATAAGCATCATGATGTGAATCAAATGGTAGACAGCAACAATGCCACAGTTCAGATGAGTCAATTAGAAATGCCATCTTGCTAGAGGGTACCTTTCAGCCACAATCTGCATTGCTCAGAAAGCAGTTCAATTAGACAGATAACGCAGTCCAAACAGAAAACTTCCCAGCTGTCCAGTTTAAAAACTAAGTTTAAAATCGGTATGCATCTTATTGTAAATTTGATTATAACATGGATTTCTGCTGAAAGGAATGAAAATTTGTTTTAAAGAAACGTTTCAGTGATAGAGATGAATTCTTCCAAACATCAAGGACAGCATGGAAGAAACCATGAAACTCAAGGTCAAGAGAATTTAAAATTAATTGTTTTAGGCAAAAGTTTTATGGGAAGGAATGGAAGCAATTTTTTTTTTTCCATTCTGTTTATGTTAGAATATTGCTGCTTCCAGCTGGTTGCAATATTTTTGGCCTTTGGTCTTATGAAATGGTAAAAATGACACTAGCTGAAGTTGAAAGGTTTCAGAGAGAGTCAGTAACCTCGCAGCATGATAAGCTGGGACGAAATCACTTTTCAGGGCTTTTGTGCATTTTGTGATATATGAAACAACTATATTTTTGAAGCTTTCATTTTGTTGTAACTTTAAGAAAAAAAAATACTGCTGTTTGAGTCTATTAGCACCCTGTTGGGCTCTCACTTGGAACACTTTGCAAACACTCAACCTAAGTGGATATATGTAGAAAACCTTCAGAATGACCAGTCCTGTGACTCTAAGGGTGGAGGTGAATGATTATAACTTTCGGAAAATTTTATTATATTATGTCTTATACCTTTTTGTATGCTTAACATGTTTTTTTTTAACATGACAAACTTGTTGGTAAGAGAATGCAATTTACCTGACTTAGACACCTTATTTCCACCTACAGCTTTGATAAGAGTTACCTCACCAGCACTAGCCATCTGAAAGTTAGTTATTTACCCCAAAGTAGACATATAGGCTATGTCTATAGTGCTGAATGAAACAGAACTGAATGAAACAGGGACAAGTGCCCAGCCCTGAACGTGTAGTAATCAGTACCACTGAATAGTAGTGACTAATAGCACTGTTGGCTCTCCAGCGAACTTGGGTACTTGTTTGAGAAGGACTGCCTCTACGAACAAATGAACCTTAGGTGTAAGGTGTTTAATAAAGATGGATGGAGTTCTTATTCAGATTTTAGTTGATTTTGATGCTCACTGAACAACTTTAATATCATTAATTGCATCTGCATCTTATACAGTGGATTTGGCTGGGAGAAAAGAAGTTTTAACAATGCAAGGCACTTCCAGGAAGATGGCAAGCAATTAAATAGCATGAGTAAGTAGGTGTTCACTGTCTGAGCTCATTCCCTGACAATTTTTTTTATTGGACAGTAGGATATCTATTGTTAGTGGAGCTAACGGGCATCTCCAGAGGATGAGATGAATTATCTTCAGAAAGACTTACCTCTGCTGTTGTTCATAGTTGAAACGTAACCAATAAGCTTAGACTAGACAATCAGCTTTGAAACAGTTTAAATTAGGTGTGATTAATCCCATTCTGTAAGCTACTGAACTACTCTCAGGGCACCTGAGTTCCTTGTACAATCAATGAGGAAGGCTGGGGGTTTTGTTTGAAGATACCATAAGGAAATCCAATTAGCTTAATTTTGCTTGTTAAATTGAAGCAGGTAGAATCACCCTCTTGAGGCCTTTATGTGAAGCAAACTCTTACCATTGACTATCCAGGAAACTTAAGCATTTGGTTTAGAAAGATTGCTTCAACAAACTTCAAGGGCATTTAGGTGTAAGGTGTCTAATAAAGGTGAACTGAGTTCTCTTTCAGATTTCTGGTGCTTGGTGAAGAACCGGAACATCACTATAGCTATTAAAGTTTATTTAGTATTGAAATTAATGTTTATACTATTATTTTTTACCATCTGTTAGCACAATGGCAGAAGATCAAAAAAATGAAAAAAAAAAAAATCCAGGAGGAGATGAAACATTCCAAAATGTCCAAAATTTTCATGCGTATTATTAACATCATTTGTATCATTAAGGACTTGTCTAAGTTGATGAACCTGGGAACACTTCCCAGCGAGTGGCACCAGGTGTATAATCCAGCTGCTTCCTATTTGGATGACAACAATTATAGCCCTTTGCATGACTAGAGAAGAAGTTGTGGTATATTAAAAAAGGACCCTTGCTTTGCACACCTTCTTCATAGTTTAGGGTCTGTTTTTAAACAAAACTTTAAAAATGTCAGTTTGGTGTGTATCTATATATATACACATACACACATATATAAAAAATACTTCTTTAGTTTTACATTCACAAAACTTTATAGGAGTCTTGAAAACATCTTGTTAACGGGAAGTTCCCTTAAGCTAGGAGAAACATGGAAACAAATAATACAGTAGGAACCACACAACCTCCCTGAAAATAGGTTGAGGTCTACTTGATGAATTTGCTCTGAACAGCAGGATAAATAAGGCTGAGAATAATAGGAGATGAAAAAAAAAATAAAGAGAGGATATATCTGTACCAAAGGGAAATAAAATTGCTCAAGGCTGTGGCACTGTGGAGGCTTGGGAAAAAACTGTAGTGTTTTCCCATCCTTGAGGAATCTTGGAACTGATTCCAAAAGGCAATACTCTGGGATGGCTATAGCTGAATTGGTCCCTCAGTTTTTATGGCAAACATACACATTAAGAAACCCTTATGGACAACCATAAGGAGACTTTAAGGAGTTATTTTAAAGCATATTCTAAATTTGCCTTTTACTTCTTTTTTTTTTTTCTCCTTTGTTAGGACAAACTTATTTCCTCCTTTAGACTTGTCTACAACCTTAAGCAGAATCTTATATAACAAATATGTCCCAAGCACTCCCATTAAAGCAATGCTCTTTTATTTGGTTATCCTCTGGCTACCAATCATCTAGGGCAAACCCTGAGGCTACATGTATATGAAAAAATACAAAGGACAAGGGTTGTTTTGCTAGCCCCGATGGCAGTGGCAAACACACCCATAAAGCGAAAATTGTTTCTCATTCCCACACAGGATGGCCTCGTGCTTACTACCAAGGAGAGAAGTCTCTGTTCAGTGGTGTTTCTTAGGCAGCACCTAAACATTGTCTGACAGAGCCTCGGTTAGCAGGGACAAAAAGGACAGTAGCCTATGTGCTAGCAAATCACATTGTATGGGAGATGGCACGCTAGCAGCACTTGAGCATCTGCTATATGCCTTCACCCTCTTTATTGGTACGATAGACGTAGCAAAAGAGTCCAGGTGTGATTCAGGGACTAGCATTTCTAACAATTCTAGTTCCTTAATTTCCTTAAGTTATTACAGCATTTGTATCTGTTGTGTAATAGAACTTCTCCATACTAGAGGCTGAGAAGTAGAGCTAAAAGGGAAAATATAAATACTCTCCACCTCCTCCCCCGAATATTTTACGGTTCCTTCCAAGCCTGTTTTTCCCTCCATCTCCTTCCTCCAAAGGCACGCTTAGAAAAAAATAGAGAAAAGCAGCAACCTTGCTTACTAGAATCACTATTTCCAATATAAAACCAAAACCAACCTCCAAAAGAGAACAGCAGTGGAGTTATGTAGAAAATCCCACTTAAAATGTATTAAAAAAAGACCAGATTTATTAATTAGTAGTATTGCGAAAAAAAGCCCTCATATTAAATTACATTACATTATAGATAGCTATATTCTTAAGATATTCAGAATAATCCATTACTTTGGTTAATGATGTACAACATACTACTTGTCTTAGCTATTACATGTCACAAAATACCTGAAATATTTTAAATTATTCACAAGCAGCTGCATTCATCAAATTCTATACTTTAGGAAAAAAGTAATGAAATACACAGAACAACAGACATGTTTGGAAGTGCATCTATGTTTTCAACACTGTATTTTCAGTAGTGCATTTTTTCGCTGGAAACCAAGAATCAAGAGTTTTAGCTCATCATAGGTTTCATGAAAGAATCTGGTTCAGATGAGTTGCCACTGTCCATGCTGTTTGAAGGCTGAGATTCTAACTCACAAAGCAGGATTTCATCTTACTTAACATTTATATAAGGATTCAGTACGTTTTTCAATCTATTATATCTGGGATCACTCTTTTACTCATTGCAAAGGAATAGCTAACAAATAATTCATCTGGAATTTGGTTCTGGTTGGCAAAGTTTTGTCTGTAATGTTATATACACAATACTTTCTCTAGTGAGTTCAAGCATCCTTAACAGATACATACAGTATTGGGCTGCCAGTTCCTCAGCCAAAACTATTTACTAGTGCTGCTGTGCAAACTTCAAGCAATCTGTAGTGGAGTAAAACTGATCCATGTACTTTTTGGTTTCTGGATAACCATTTGTTTAAGAAAGACAGAAATTTTAGGTTAAGTGAAGTCAGTGAGCGCAAACCCAGCCAAAACGAAATGACTTTTCCAAACAGACATAGCAACAGTCACTGTACATACTTTGTCAGTTCTATAATTTTACTTTCTAAAAATAGGAAACATAGTAGGTTAAATAGTAGTTTTTTAAAAAAATTCTATTGGTAATATTTTGATAAAGATGTCACTTGAAGATGACAATGCTACTGAAAATTTCAGAGCTGCAAGGGTGGGAAATTAAAGGTTCAGCCTTGAGAAGATATATTTATTTATCTAGGAAAATATTAATAATGTATTAATCATTGTTTCAAACTGACATCTGATGGATGACTCCATGCCTGCTATGACTATCTCTACAGTAGATTCCAGTCTACACTCACCCAATATTGCAGGTTTTTCCATCGGAGGAAATATTAACAGAATGGATGCACTGAAAAACAAAGTCTGAAACAGCTCCTTATGCTGATTAGCGGATAGCTGAACATGATTAGTGAGTCTCTTAAAAATCTGAAGAGCCAGAAAAAAATCATTCAAAAGATGAATGCTTATCTGAACCTCTTGTGCCTGGAAGACTGGGCTTGAGATTTTGTTGAAATAATTTTGATGTAAAATGGATAAAACAGAAGAGCAGAGCAAGACTGCAGTCAGAACCTCAGACATGGAAACAGCAGTGAGGAGACAGCAGAAAAGGGAATAGTGTGAGAACAGAATAGACTGTTTCAGCTGGAAAGTACCTACAACGATCGTCTAGTCCAGCTGCCTCTGAGAGTTTCCCTAGTCATCAGGCTGGTGGATGTTTAATTTCTGAAGTTAGATTTAGTTTACTGAAAATTTTTCCTCTTTCCTCCATACTGCTGTAGAAACAGGGAAATAGGTCTATATGATCTGTTTAAAATTAGTTGTGTTACAAAGTCAGGTGATATTAACCACTGCTTTTTTTTTTTTTTTTTTAGTAGTCAATGAGCATTTTATTAGGATGGGATTTTTTTTAGATTTTGGTGAAGTAAATGCCTTAAAAGAACTTCACCTTTACACAAAATGAAACCTTCTGTTACATTTTCAAGTTTTTTTTTTTTCTACAAAGAATTGTATTTCACCACCTCTCCTATGAGGACAGACTGAGAGAGTTGGGGTTGCTCATACTGGAGAAGAGGAGGCTCCGGGGAGACCTTATAGTGGTCTTCCAGTACCTAAAGGAGGCCTACAAGAAAACTGGGGAGGCACTTTTGACAAGGGCATGTAGTGGGAGGACAAGGGGTAATGGCTTTAAACTGGAAGAAGGTAGATTTAAATTAGACATAAGGAAGAAATTCTTTACTGTGAGGGTGGTGAGGCACTGGAAGAGGTTTGCCCAGAGAAGCTGTGGCTGCCCCATCCCTGGAAGTGTTAATGGCCAGGTTGGATGGGGCTTTGAGAGATCTGGTCTAGTGGAATGTGTCCCTGCCCAAGGCAGGGGGGTTGGACTAGATGATCTTTAAGGTCTCTTCCAACCCAAACCATTCTATGATTCCATGATTCTACAACACACACTCAAAAGCTAGTTGATATAGCACACTTCTAGTTACATACACAGATCTTCCTGTTCAGCTATTTCTGTATGAATTTTCGTTTTCATGCATGCATTTTTTTTCTCTTGAAGTGATGAAGATGTCCATTTGAGACATCTTGACACACAGAAACAACTTTACAGTATCTGTAAATATTTCAGATCAACTGTTTAAATTTATGGAAGAAAAACAATCCCAAGCCAAATTAAAAAAAAAGGAAAGTCTAATATTCAGTAATCGAAAGAATTGTAAATAAAATTAATGCTGGTGTATTTTTCACAGTAATTTAGGCTCTGATAGACCTAACACAAATGATGCTGAAACTGTTACATGTCAAAATACATAATCCTGTAAATCTAGCTTTCTAGGACTGCAGGCAAAAGCTACACTACTGATTATATTTCAATATAAGGCAAAGCTCTAAAGGAGGTCTGGGTGACAAAAGGTGGGATGTGTGCCAGTCATTTATTTGGCAATTAGTGGGGAAAAAAAAAAACAAAACAGGTTACTTCTTGGTGTAATTTATCACACATTAATAAAGAAACCTAAAGCTGGACAGATGAATTGTACCCCAAAAGTTCTTCTCTGCTTTGATTACAAGGACAGCCTAGGATGACTAGCTCAGATGCAATTGTTTACATGACTGATGCCTAAAATCTGCTTAGAGGAATTTTACCATAAAAATCACTATGGAATGAAGCTTCATAATTTCTGTATACCTGAAAGTTTTAAGTGTAAAAAATTTGAAACTTTATGAAGGTTTCAAATGAAGCCTGAATTTATTAATTCAGGAACTAATTTAACATGAAAAGTAACCTATTCTTGGAAAGAATAGTTTATCTTCCAGTTTTATGTTTAAAAAGCAACGTGAGCTGGTACTATTTCCAGCTATTTTGAAAGTAATACATATAATGTATGGTGTGTAATCATGCTCTCTATGCAGCTGGGATAAAGTGGGGGTATTAGCTTTGTTTTATTTACACAATTAACAATGCAATGTTAAATTTATCTGAAATAATTTCTCAAAATATGTCTTTTTCTAAAATTCCTTTCTTAATTACCACTTTATCCACATAATGAATAAGGACTGTTTGGTTAATTTTCATAAGCACCACTTTCCTGTCTTAATACATAACACAGTCTGTAAAATTATTCCTACCATTTAAAAATTATTTGTATTCTCTTTATATTCTGAAGAGATCCAACATTATACTTCTCATTAAACCTAATTTCTTCCATCTTTATAGTTATACATTTTTTTTAGTAAACCTGTAAGGTAGTATTTGTTTCATTAATTTCTTAAACTCTAAACATAAGGCCTTTCACATTCTGAAATATGAAAAATAACCCTTTGATTATCAGAAAGCTGTTCAAAGTTTAATATATGACTGGATGTTGCAATTAGTAGGTAGCCACTGAAACATCTGTAAAATAAAACTACTCTGTTTATAGAGTTGCCTCAAAAACACACTCTCATCTAAAAAAAAAAAAGTAGAATCCAATGTTATTAATAGCAAAAATTGCCATTTGATGCAACTGGGAAAATTATTCCTGACCAAACCTCATTAAAAGCACCCGTCTAAAGCTACTTACAAGTCAGCTGTGTCTAATTCCAGAAGTGCTCAATTCTGTTCTCCACTATAAATTATGTGTTGACTTGATCTTTCGTGTGTTAGTATTTCCTTACAATTTTGTAAAGCTCAAAAAAAAAAAATCCATATAAACCATTAAACCTTATTTAAATTTGTTTTTGGATGCTTGTGGTTATTTTTAAATCTCAAGAGGTATCAATCTCATAATTCTTATCATTCACACAATGTAAATGTTAGCTCATTTATGGTCTTTCTTTTGGGAAAAAAAATACCCAGTTTCTTCTGAAACAAAACCAGATACAGTTTTGGGGACAGTTCACTCTACTGGCAGGTCTAATGTTTTTTAAGGTGTAACACTGTGTGGATATTAGCAGAAATATTTGTGGTCTACTTGTGCATACATGCAAATGCATATCCACACCAGAGGTTTGATAAAATAAATGTGTACAAAGAACAAGCAGTACTGGTTATTCATTATCACAACACTACAAAATGAGAACATTCAGTTGTTTTATGTTGGAAAACATGAAAAAAAAAAAAAGGTCTTTATCCTGTAAAGGGCTTGAGAACTTTTTCCTAGGCTCCCTTTTTCACGTTTAGCTTGAGCTGCCATATACCTGTCTCAGTGAAGTTGGAAACAGCCGGTGAAATCTCCATGGAGGACAGTACACACCCGCTCTGGTGTTTACATCGAATTCCCGTGTGTTGCTATGCCAGGCCTGTTGCTAGAGGTGCACTGTCTACACTTAGCCCAAGAAGGAAGTAAGACTGAGGAAGTTTTTAGCAACGCTTCTAAAGGTTTGAGGGGGATGGACCCCACTGTCTGCAAGGGACGAACCATCCCCTGGCTCACTGCAGAGGCTGTGCAGATGGGACCACAACCCTTCCACCCTCCATCATTCTCTGATGCTGCCCAGTGCTCTCTGATGTTCCCATGTATCTCCATTTATGTTGGTGACATGAAAGGTTTTGTCTTTCCTCAAAAATACTTAACACCACTAACAGTGCGTGAATAAAATCTGCATGCATTTTTTTTTTGTGCTTTGCTACAGGCTGTAGAACAGTATTGAGGTCATTAAGGTGAAGAAAAATGTCATTCAGGCATACTACTCTTTTCTATTACCACTTTGCTCTCAGAGAGGATTGAGAATTGGCATCACATCCATGGGTAAGGAATTCCCTTAGGCCATTCTCCACCTCTTAGAAGTGTGTTAGTACATGTTTCTAGCTTAGTTATCTTACATATTGAAAAAGGAGCATGTGTAAGTCATATCTACAAGGAAAACTTGATATTCATGACCTTCTGTGGATGAAGTTATCAGACTAAGTTATGGCACTCCAGATGAGGACTCCAAGCACGGAGATGATGCAGAATGCAATAGTAAATTCTATTTAGCACAAGATCTGAGGTAGGATGAGTTCATTTTTACCTCCAGTCATTCCAATTGATACAGAGATGCTAATTCTAAAAAAAAGTTCAGCAGGTATCCTGATGTTGAAGAAACAAATATTGTAAGCTGTGTTAAGTCACTTATGCAAATAACATTTTTTACAAATGAGAAAAAAGATATTCTGAGTTGTACATTTAATTTATAAGTTTGTGGTTTTTTTTTTTATTAACACCTTGAAATGTATGTTTAGTCCATGCTGAATCATAAAGAGAGAATTTTTCAGATAAAATCTTTCTTACTTCAATCATGAACTCTCACACTTTTGGATCTTACAGTAAAACACTTTTTTTTTTGTTGTCTAAAATGCAGCAAACCTGGGATGGTCTTTTCATATGTTGACCATTACTTAGCACTCAGTAATGATTTGATAAAAACACCCTACTTTAATTACTCTCACTGTTAAATATCATTTGCAAAAAAGTAAGGAGATTTCACCTGCTTACCCTTTTCTTCCTTGCTAAGTACTGCAGTTGCATACTTTTCATTGTAGGTACCAACAGTAATGCTTCAAATTTCTGCTTTTACCTAAAGCTACAGTTTCTGAGGAAACTGAGGCTCAATTTTGCTTTGTAAGATGAATAACACGAAAAATCACACCTTTCAGGACTCTGCTGGAGTTTTCTATGTTAACTTTTTGTTGTTCAAGACTTGTGTCTGCTTCTGGAGGAGCCCACTTGAATACAGTCAAGTGTATTCTTATAAATGGTATTAATTTTGTGGTTTATATGGCATTTTGGTAAATTAGGCTCTGTAGTCAGGAGTTAAGTTAAATTTCTCGTTAGTAGTGCTGGTCCTTGGTGATACTGAAGTAAAATTTGTGTGTTGTCTAGATTGAGATTTACCATTTGATTACTCCCAGTATATATTCAGAGATCTACATCTTGCAACCAGGAGGCATAACAACACCTACTTCACAGAATTGTTATCTTTTAACAGCACATGGCGTCTAAGGCAAAGTTACAGTCTTTTTAATACTAAGATTTAAAGTGCTTTAAAAATCCTACCCATACCTATTGAGCCAAGAGATTCAAAATAGGTCAACTAATTTATTTCATAAGTAGTTGCAGGACAGGGGTGCTTATGAGCCAATAACTCCTGTGTTAAGGCTTATCCCAAAGGAATTTTCTCCCATCATAGAAACAATGGAATGCTTAATATTATTCACCCAGCTCTAAATGCATTTACAAATGCAGGAACATACAGCTGTAATATGCAACAATAAAAAAACATGTGTTGTACTGTATAATTTGTACAACAAAAATACAAAAGCTTATTGGTACATTCCAGTACATTTTTGTGCCTTTATGTATATTCTTTGTTTGTGCAGAAAGCCAGAACTATCAAACTTGACAAGCATACAAATAATGGAATCACTGAACATTGGATGGGAGAGGTTTCTGTATATCATCGAGTTCCATGTCCTGATGGAACTTGATGGACTTTTACCCCACTCCCAGATCAGCTTTGATGTCTGAAACCCTCCAACTCCTTCTAGTCTTGAACAACCTTCTTGGCTTTTTTCCCCTCTAATGTCCAAACTGAACGTCACAAGATTAAATGTGTAGTATTTGCCCACTCTTTAGATCATCTGGCACTATTGTCATCTTCATAACACCCTTCAAGTAGTTACAAGCAATGGCTAGGTCTCTCCTTAGCCTCCTCTTTCCAAGACCACAAAAGCCCAGTCCCTCAATCCCTTTTTTGTAGGGCATGTTTTAGGCCCCAACCATCTCTGTCCCCCATCACTGGACCAGTTTCTCCCCTAACTGGAAGTCCTCGACCCTGACTGTCACAGGCCAGCTCCTGCCTACCAGTGTCAGGTAGATGGGAACTGTAACTTCCCTCGATCTGTTGGCCATCCTCCTTGTCATGGAGCCTAGTACGTGGCTGGCCTGTGAATATATGCACTGAACGCACGTTGGCCGTGGCATCTGCTGTAAGCCTGGTGCTTTCCCACAGGCCCAGCCTGAGGAGAGGGGCATGGGGCATGGGGCGACACCATTTTGGGTGCAGACCTTGGTCCTTCCCCAAGACAGAGCCCCAGGAAGTTTCTGTCCGCCCAACCACTATGGGGAGCTTTCTGGCCGCTGACCTAACAGAGACGAACGAATTACTCGGATGGGAACATTACCGGATGGGAAATACTTAAGCGATTACAGTTTGAAAGTAAAAGTTCTTTGTTCTCGAAACAGAAAGTAGCGAGATGTCAGGGCCGGGCGCGCACCAGCGAGCAGCGCCCTCACAGAGCCGATGGCCTCTTCCTGGCGAAGCAGGCGTTTGGCTCGCGCGTGCCTTCCCGAGGCGGTCACCTGCCGAAAAAAAAGTCACAGGGAGACACCGCCCACGGCCGCCCCCGCAGCCCTTTCCCGCTCTCCACAGCTCGCCCCCTCCCGGCACACCCGTTCCTCGGCTTTGCCGGGGAGACGCCGAGACCGGCAGCGGGCGAGACGCGCACGGCCCCGCGCCCGCCGCCGCCGCCGCCGCCGCCGCCGCCGCCGCCGCCGCCGCCGCCGCCGCCGCCGCCGCCGCCGCCGCCGCCGCCGCCGCCGCCGCCCCCTGCTGCCCCCCAGCGGCCGCGGCGGGAGAGAGAGGACGGGCCCCGCCGCGCCGTCCCCGGGACCCGCCGGGCCCACGCGGGACAGCGGCCTCGGGAGGGATAGGGAGGAGGCCGAGGCGCCCGGTGCGCTCGGGCTTTTCCTTGGGCGGTGGGGGGGCGGGGGGGGCGGGGGAGGCAGCGGGCAGGGTGCAAGGGCCCCGAACGGGATGCGGTCAGGAGTCGTTTCCTCCCTCCCGGCCCACCCCCGCCGTGAGGGAAGGGCTGCGAGGGCACCCGGCTTTTCTCGGGAGAAACGGCTCAGACGAAACCGGAGGAATGAAACGACGTCGAAGGAATTAAGCCGGAAGGGAATTTTGTCCGAAAATTGCCATTGTCAATAATCCCAAACTCAAACTGCTGCCTGCAAAGTGCAAATCTGCAGCGGTTTTATATCTAAATCAGTTGACACGTCGAATAAGTGCTGGTCTGTTAATTCTATTTCTGTGCTTCAGGAAAAGGCTCCCGTACTATTCAAAGAGGAGGGGACAGTTAATTGTGTACTGCCTCTTTAAAATGCTATATGTAAATTTGGTTGCTAGGTCCCTTTTTTTTTTTTTTTATGGATACCAGATGTAGGGAAAAAAAGCATTTTATGTTCCAACAAGTCTACAGAGTGGATGTACATTTCTAGCTGTTAGCAAAACATTTGCTAATTACAATACTTATTCCTTCGTTCTCTTTAAAACATTGATATCTTCCTTTTTGCTGAAATGTAACTGAACATTATGGAATCAGTGCTATCTTTCAAAGAAACACTTCAGTAAATGTTGAAAATTCAACTAAGTTCACTAAATACCTTAATCAAGATGAGGAAGAGCAAGTTTTGTATTTGTTTTCCCTCTTTGAAAGCAAGAGAAAGGGACATCTGAGTCGTGAACAGATGGTGTAAATCAGTCAACACAAATCCTGCCTAATGCTGGTGTTACCATATAGTACTTTACTCAGATTAACATTAATTTTGGACACCAAAATGATTTTTAAGGAAGTTTGCCGAAGTAATTTTGTCCATGCGGTGCATCACTTATTACAATTTTTTTTTTTGAGTGTCTGGAAAAACTA
The DNA here is from genome assembly GCF_036417535.1 of Chlamydotis macqueenii. Lineage (NCBI taxonomy): Eukaryota > Metazoa > Chordata > Aves > Otidiformes > Otididae > Chlamydotis > Chlamydotis macqueenii. The sequence goes on from NC_141556.1 coordinate 162,689,252, forward strand.
ATAATTTTTAACTCATTTATCATTCTGAAATAGATGAAACTTTTTTTTTTGTTTTATTTACCAAAGTCAAGTTTTAAATAAAGCTTCTAGTAGCTGTCTGATAAGAATTATCCAAGGGATTATTTCTGTTCTTTCTATTATACACTGGGCAGACTGGTCTATCTTTACCTTTGATCTAATTTTTTTTTTTTTGGTCCTATTTAGTCTATCTTGCCTTTTTAGTAGTGTATCCATCAGTCTTTCCTCTATTTTTTCCCCCTGCCAACCCATCCTCTGCCCACGTGCATGGGAGAGGGGAAGATTGCCTCTCGTGTTCTTGTTCTCCCAGCAGGCGAGTAGGAGGTGTTTTATGATACCTTATTCCTCTGTAATAGGGAAGCCACAGATTTGTCCTACTACCTACACTTATTTAAATCTCTTTTTAATCCAGAAACCTATATATACAATTTAGGGAAAAACTAGTTTTCAAGAAAGTAAGCAAAATGTGTAATTTTAGTTGGGATCTAGTTTGTGTGCACTTACTCATTTAGGGTTATGTCCCCCCCCTTTTTCCATAATTCCTTAAAAATGACTGGAATAAAGGCTCACGGTGATTTGTTTTATTCCCATGCAAGCTGCTGATGTGGTGTGAAAGAGCTTACAGACCTTTCTTAAGCTTTGGGATGGGGGAGGAAACAGATTTCACTGTCTGTGGGGGCACGGCTTCCTTTAACACCCTTTTGCTGTGCAGAGCAGTACTCCCTCACCACCCGGGGAACCCAGGGACACCAAAACTCACCCTCTGCTCCAGCTCCTGGAGCTCTGTAATCACACCCCCAGCCTACCCTCTGCTCCCCGATACTCCCAGCTCGCGTTTCTCATGCCAGCTACCATCGCTGCCGGCTGTCATGTTTTTATTATACCAGTCACAAGCCACTTGCTCTTTTCAGTTGTGAGCAGACCCCAGGGCTTTCACTTTCCCACAGAGACTGCAGAACGAGGATGCTTCTCACTGGCTTTCTTTCTCCAGCTCGTGGTGCTCTTTCCCCTGGGCTGGCCCAGCAGCCTTTCCGTATTTGCTCTTAAAGCACGTTCCAGGCAAAAAATGATACTGGTTGAAACCCCTTCTGAAGGAGCCTGGCCACCCTCACACGTCCCTCGTTTCCCAGGTGGGTGCTCTAAACATGAGCATCTCCCCCACGAATGCTCCTGCTTTTCCTGCACTGCGCTCTGGGGAGAGAATTTTGTGTCCTGAGAAGTGCTGTGATGCCTGGGGTCAGGACCTTTTTCGGTCACGCTTCTGCTCCTGGTATCTCCTGCTGACCTGCTTGGTACACTCACTGTACCGCATGGTAGCACTTCATCACTCTGCAGAGACACTGAGGCTTACAGTAAGCAAGGAGAGACCCTCCCCTAATTTAGACACCCAATTACTCTTTATAGGATCTCGGAGATGCTTTAGGAGGAGGCTGTAGAGTTTCTTCACCGGTAGGCTTGTAAAGAGTTTGAATTAATGTTTTTAACTCTGATGAGTGTTTCATATAACAACAGGTAGGAGAAAAGCATTCACAAAAAAATGGCTTGTGAGGGGAGGAGAAAGATGTCTCAGTCATCCCAGCTTCTGATGTTAACAACATGTGGTTTGTTACAGTAGGTGGCAAATTTCAAACAAAGCCTCTTCAAGAACCAGTTATGTTGGTTTTTTTTCTGCTGATTATATTCGGAATACATGCTTCTAATTCGTCTGCTAAGAATCAGGTTACTGGGTTTAGATGGCTGCCCTTCGTGTCCCGCAAATTGAGAATTAAGAGCCTAGGCAAGGCAGTTTGAACATGATCCAGAGGCAGCTGCTTGTCAGATAACAACCTGTTTAGATCCTTTCATGGCTCGATATTCTCACTCTGTCAGCTCTATCCCTATCAGCTATAGGTACCGTGTATTATGCACCTGACAAAGTATCAGCTGCGCAGGTACTATACAGAACAGCCTCATCATATGAGCTGCACTTGAGGTTCACATGCATGGAACTGGAGTTTCAGAATATTTTAGCAAATATTAAGATAGAAAATTATTCCTTCTCACAGTGTTCTTTTCCAAATCCCACATTCCTGATTACTGAGGAAATGCATAGTAATAATTTTTCCTTAAAAAGTGCTACCAATTTCCATTTGAAATTGTTTTCAACCAGTCATTAACCTTTAATATTTTATTCTACAGCATTCCATGGCAAATGACTTCTACTTAACTTGAAAACAGTAAACAAAAAGCTCCAGGTATGATGATATTCAAGGAAGATATTAAATCAAAAAAGAGCCCAACCAAAATCAAACCAACCAACCAACCAAAAAAAAAAAAAAAACCTAAACCAAAAAACCAAGAAAAAGTATAAAAAATAAGTCTTTTCCTACAATGATTACACTTTGAAAAAGTGGAACATGTGAAAAATGTTCTCATTTGTGTAATGTATATTTCTATTTGTGCATGGCTGTGTGCTTGCAGATGTATGCTATCACTGTGACAACTGAGAAATGTATTTTCAATTATGCTGTGAAAGAAGAAAATATTTCTCAGTTTTTGGCGATTTTAGTCATCTGTATTACAAACCAAAGAATGTGAAATTATCTAGATTATGTTAGAACAGTCTAGAAGGAAATGTAACAATTTTCCTTGAAAAATTGCGTAGCAAGAAAGATTACCCATGCATGTTTTGTTAGCTTTAGAACTACCTTCCAACTAACATCTTCCAGAAAAATTGTCAGTAAAATGCAATGGAAATGAGAGCAATTTCCTATGGGTATCAGCAACCTACCCACATTTTCATGGTTCTACAGTAAGATCAGAAAAAAATCCTCGTAAGAAAGAAGCTTTAACTTGCTTCAGTAATAAACTGAAAACTTTGAGGAAAGATGTTTTAAATATTTTGAGGAGAGATAAGCATTTTATCATCAGCCTATTTTTTTCAGCAGTCACTCCAAATTCAATTATTTGTCAAATCCAAGAGAGATTCCTGGAACTTCAAGAATCTGAACATGGTGTAGGTAGAACAGATATATTCTTACCTCCTTTCTTAAGAAGAAACAGTCACTTTGATAATGATCTTCAGGTAGTAAAGTAATTCAAGACCAACAGTCCCAATTTTAACACAGTTTTAAGCCAAGAGTCACAACCTAGCTCTTTATTGAAAGCACAAAGTGAAATGGAAGAAGAAATACACAGCTGCAGCAACAATAACAGGAAACCAGAAGAAAAAAAGGGGGTGGGTTCTACCTCTTGATCTGAATATACTCAAGATAAAAGTAAATTTGACTTGCTTTGATAAGTAGTTGCATAACAGATATCCTGCCATTTGGAACCTTTTCCCCCCTCAGGGTATCTGACAGTAAAAACTTGGCTTCTTTAGCTCTTTTGGAAGGAGCTTCTCAGTTCTTTAGACCTGGAATGATTTGGGATCCTCAGTAACAGGACTTTTAAGTTTGATTCAGAACTGAAGAAATAGAGACTGAGGAGCCCTGCAAAATTACCTTTTTGGTGCAATCCCAGTTTTCCTATTGCCCCAAGACAGCAGAATCATGCTGACTTTCCCAGGACTGTGGACATCAGTGTTTTGCTTTAGAAACAGCTCTCCTGCTTCTTCTCTCCCAGATTTTCAGTAAAATTAAACTTTGGAAAAGTTTGGTGTCATTCATCTTAGGAATTAAATAAAGTAATAGAAAAGTAGGTTATTTTCCAAACTAGGAAATAAGTTCTATTTAAGATTGAGACCCTTATCTTTTCCCTGAAACTTTCCAGTTCTCTTAGGAAATGTAACTGCCACTGCAGCTGTTTTAAAGGATGACAGCTATGTCCAAATGATAGCACTCATTTAAAGTTTAAAGTTGATTTTAATTTTACTAATTTGTTTTTGAAGAATATACAGGAAGTGGATAGGATAGGACAAGAAAGATCTCTGTCCTCCACTCTGTTATGGGTAGGTTCAATTATTATTATTATTTTTTTTTTAGATTGCACACTTTCTCTGAGCTGTGCTTGCTATGCATGTGTGTAGGAATGTATAAAATATTAAGATCTTGAAACTTCAGAGTTTTGATATAAAGCAGCATATGTTCTGGGATCTAGATGAAACAAACAAACAAACAAAAACTCAGATACCAGAGCACTTCTTCATTTCCTCACTTGTATTTGTATGAATTGCTGAGACACCCAGAACTGTAATCATGAAGGACTGTGTCTCTCCACACCTGAAGTGTACAATATGAGCAGTTCATTCTGACATGTCTCGACTTCAACCTTGACCAGAAAGGAATAAGGACAGAAGCTACTGAAGTCTGGTCACTGCAGCTTGCCCGGCAAAGGGAATCTGGGCACTGGATATCAATCTGGGACAGCTTTTATATTAATTTTCTACAGAATTTACAGGCTAGATTTCTCCTGTGTTCTTGGCTACCTTAACAATAAAAGCAATATTAATTATGTAGTTTACCGTACTATTTACTGAGTTTTCCTTTAAAATAGGGCCAGGTGCTCAGATAATGTATCTATGGACAAAGAAAGCCTGATTAGATTAAACTGCTACAAGTAGTAAATTAGATTTTCCTTAAGGACTCAAGAGCTTCCACAAAGTGTTGAAACTTCCTTGAAAGTAAAATGGTAAATGACATTTCTAGTAGGGTCTCTTTTAATCTGTGGTGAGTTTTGTTTTGTTTTGTTTTGTTTCTTTCATCCCTGTAAGGACATGGTATTTTGTATGTGACTACTAAAGACAGGTAATTTAGTCCCATGTTCTCTTTCACTCAAGATGACCTCTGTCACCTGCAGTTCTCGTAGTGCACACAAACGTCCGTTAACTTCGAAGCAACAATAAGGATGAACTCACTTCTGGTATTGAAACTAGCTCTTAATTGTTAATTTAAAAACCACAATTAAAATAACAGTACTAAATAAAAGCACCAATGAAATATAAGCAGCAATTTAAAATATATTGCTTTATCTAGAACATAAAATGTAGAGGATTTTTCCTGAAGTGATCAATACTTATAATGATAGCAAGTGGCAAAATAGTAAAATATAGCTGGAAAATGGGCAATGCTTCGGTGCTATGAGTGACATGGTTTTATGTAGAATTTGGGGTTTTTGTTTTGTTTTGGATTTTTTTGTTTGTTTGTTTTAGACTTGATTGTAGTAACAGAAGAAGTGGCTCCTGTGTGCCTTTAATAGAGCAGATACTTTTGCAGAGTCTTCCATTGAACTGAAACAGGGATTCAGCTAAAACTGACACATTTTTTTTTCTGATTCAAAGGAGAAGGAAATTGGTTCTCTACTAGGAAAAATGGCTACTACAGTCAATTGTTTCCAGTAAGTTTGTTTCCAGGCTGTCCCTAATTCTAGATGCATAGTGAGGGCAGCAGTGCAGGTGGAATTTTATAGCAAACATAGTCTCAGAGAAAGAGTAACAGTGCAAAGACAAAGTGGCACAGAAAGCATGAGAAAGATACAGAAAAAAAAGCCAAGGAACAAAATATACGTTGGCATGAAGCACTTTTAATAAAATTATGCAGGGACAGCAAGATGGGGAAGATTGCTGGTGTGATGTATAGGACTGTGAAAGAATAAGACCTCATGAGTTACTTAAGACTCTTAGAAAAATACTTTTTGTTAGAAAAATATTTGAAGTTCATGGCTGTCCCTTCTTTCACTGGCACCCTACATGATAGCCAGTTATTTGTTATTAAATGACTAATTGCTATTATATTTTGCATTGACTTTAAGAAAAAAAAATTACATCCATGCTAATCTAGACTTCCTATGACAAAAGAAGAAATACATGGAATATAATTGGTTTGATTATTTTTTTATATATATGTAAAGCATACTAGCTCTCTTATTCTTTCAAATTATTAAAATAACTTATGAGGAAGTAAGATGTGCCTTTGGAGCCCTCGTGAAATGATACAGGTGTAGACATGAGATTTGAATAAGGTGATGGAGCTTACATGGCATTTATTCCCAGTGTGTTTCAGTCACGTGCTGTATACCTGTACACATCTTTGCTTTCAGGAATTTACAAGTTGTCTAAGTACCAGTTTTTCAAACCCTGTGCTTATCCTCATCTTTTTCTATATGCTTGATTGCTTGCTTGATTTTCAGAATTAATTATCCTCTATTCTAGTTAGATCCTGCTACAGCATCTCAGTTTCAGAGTTGAACAGCCACACCCCTGCAGCCAAAATTATCTTCTGAAAAACTTGGGTTTGACTATCAGAATATGCTCTGTAAGCAATGATTACTTAAACTTGGCAAAGTTATGTTTTTAATGGCTATGGTTTGTTTTTTATGAAACACCAGTGGTACTAAATTCATAGGTATTACCAAGACTAGCCAATCTTTGATCTTATTTACTCGTTATTGGAATGCAAACTATTTGTTTTCTTCATGTTTTTCTCAATGCATACAAATCACAGCAATCAAAACAAATCCTGTGTTGTTTTTAACAAGTCTCAGTGGATCGATGGCATGTACAGTAAGAACTGATTGTGCATCACCCCAACTTCCTACCATCCTTCTGGATGCCACTGAAAAAAATTGCATGGTTGGAAGAGCTTTCCAGCAGGCTTCCTGGTCCAGAGGGTGGAGGGTCAGGACTGTAGAGCACATAATGAGTGCACTCTCCTTCACTTTAGATACAACTCTAATTTCGATATGGTAATAAGAACACAGGCATAAATAAAATGTGGATACGATATATATATATAAAGATGACTATATATTTATAAAAAGATGACAATATTGTGGAAAATTATAAATAATTACAAAATGTGGCAATTCCAGCATTTTCAAAAATGCTGTGAGGGCATGTTTAAGCTAGCTTCTAGCAATGCCAAAGCACATGTAGGCAAGATAACAAACCAGTATCAACCATTTATAAAAGTGCACTTTCTTGTTCTCTTGTTTAGGTGGGTATTGTGTCCATTCATGTCCATAGAACAGTAACAGAAGCTGTATTTAATATACCTAAATATACACAAAATCTAATTATTAGAACAAACTATTTGAGATAAATTGTGGCTTTTGTTAGTCTTATAGACTGCTGGTTTGTATGAAAAGATATTTTAATCACCAGCCAGTAAGTGTCTGCTTATTATATAAAAATATAATTTTCTGGTCTTGTCTTCTTCTTTATGATGTTTCCTTGAAGTATATTATTTACTGTAAACTTAATTACTTCATTACTTACTGAATTTAGTAATAATACAAGAAATCAATAAAAATGTAGACTTTCTATTTGCTTTGTTTTCTTCCCCCCCGCCCCCTCCTTCAGATAGCTATAATACTAGCTACAATTTTTATACACTGGAATGTCCCATGAAATCTCATTTTTAGAGATATTTTTAGACTTAAGTATAAGATTTTATTTTACTGGACTTTTAATTAAAATTGAAAACAGAATACAATTAGATGTTTATTATGAAATTATTTTATACTGTTAACATTAATACTTAATACAAACAGATACTGACAAACTTAATGAAGTCTCTGTTACAGGTGTTATTCTTATATCATTACCTAAGTTACTACTGGTTATCTTATGAAAATAGCAACTTTAAGAAAAGTGAATAAGCATAACTGGAATAATTTAGTTTCCAGAGGCCATCAAAATTACAAATGCAGCATTCATGTCAACAAAGGAAATTTTTTTTCTTTTTCTTTATTTTGAAAAAGTGTTTTAATCCAAAAATCATTCAGTTAGTTGGTCTCCTACTAAACTACCTTTGTAGCCTGGTTTTTAATTTTGGAAGTTAAATAGCTTCAAATGCAAGGAAGCAATCCATAAAAGTCATCAGTTCTTATGATTTTGTGTTTTTCAGGAGTAAATTTACCTCTGGCCAATCTCCTTGCTGTGAATGCAGGATTTTCTTTATTTCCTGAGAAAATATAAAATTATAAATTTATATTATAAAATGCTTGTGTTGCTTTGCTTCCATGAAAAATAATTTAATAAATCTATAAGATATGTCTCAAAAGGAAACTAGAAGTGAAAATTAGTGAGTTCTCCATCTCCTTTGAGAAAGATACTAAGACAATAATAAAAAGCAGTGGAGGTTGAGGTTTCCCCCACTGTCTGCAGTGGTTGTCAATATATATATTTTTTGCCTTCTTGAAATGGCAAATATCAACTATGTGATTCATATCACAGAATCACAGAATGGTTGAGGTTGGAAGGGATCTAGAAAATTTAATACAAAGGAATTGTAAATTAAACAGAATAATTACTTTACCACTAGTTCATATCTAAATATACTTAGGGCAGTGAGATTTATGATCAAGACAACAGTTGAAAATAGAGAGAAAATAGAGAGAAAATAGAGAGAAAATAGATTTACCAAAGTACTTAAATACATAATTTAATTTTGAGGCCTTGATAGTCCAAATCAATTCGGTGTCTAAACTGCTTCAGTATTATATGTTGTATATTTCTATTACACATTACGTGAGAGTCAGAACTCATACCTAATACCTTCAGCTATTTGTATTAAACTTGTAGATCCCATTTATTTCTAGGTACATTCATCTATGTAGCTACACAGCTGTCCTGCAGTGCACCTCACTTATTTCTGCTCATCTAATCAGTAAGTTTAATATTTTTTGTGCCACTATCTGAAAAGAGTGTTACTTAGCCTTAATTAGAAATTCAGTTACAGGTTTTGGATGCACAAAGTGAATTATTTAGAAACTCTTCTATTTTATTTCTTTCAATAGACTGAAAATTCCAATAACATTTATTTAGCTGACATATATATATAGATATGGGTTACGTTTATTATTCAACATATGCATGCATATGTGTTATTTCATGTTTTATACTTATACATTTAGGCTTTTTATGGCCAGCTGGTTTTGTGAATTTGGCAAATCACTTTGCCTAGAAAATACAATGGGTTTTTTTTGCAGTAAAAAAGGAATTATAAATAACATCTAATACCTCATATTTATTTTGCAGCAGCATACGATTTTTCCTCTAGATGGCAATATGTTGCAAGAAATATTGCCAATATGTTTGCAGTACTTTTAAACATTGAATTTGACTGTTTCCATAAGGTATTTAAAGTGAAATTACTCTTTCTTTTTGCTTGAATTTTTTTTTGAGGGTTGATAAGTGTAACACAATAAATAATGAAGAAAATACGTATAAAACTGGAAGAAGTAAATAAGTTAAATAAAACCATCAGTTATAGTACATGTGATACTTAAATACTTACCTATAAACAATGGTGACATAGACTTTTATATTGAGGTAACCTGTTGATGTATTTCCCAAGTATATTATTATTTTTCACATACATTACTGTAAGAAATAGAGCTTTTGCATTTCCATATCAAGACTTCAAAATTCCATATTGACTCATTACATTTTCTGTTTTAATCAGTAATGAAAATACAATATAGCAAAAATAATATTCCAAAACTGTGATTAATACTTATATGGAAAATTATATACAATATGTTAAAGGTAGCACTATTGTTGTAGATGTGATAATCAAAGAGTACAGCAAGAATTACACTGCCAGGAGAGGTAGTTTCTTTGTTATGCCAGTTGATATAAGCAAGGTATTAAAATAGACATGTTTCCAGGTATCTCAGTCAAAAATAGCAATATTATATTTTCCCCTTGTCCATACATTTTAGTTCTGCCTATTCTTTTTCTGTTCTAGTCTAACATAATAAAGAGAGAGACTATATTGTCTTGAAAACATTAAATAAAAACTCGAGGTTTTAATGATAGCAATGCACCAGCATATAGAAGTCTGCAGCTTATATATTTATTTGTATGCTTTTAGAAAACACTGTGTGCCCCTACTGAAAAATAAACTGAGATGCTCTTTGAATTCAACTATTCTAGCTCACTTGAGATATCCCTTTTCTATACATGAGTTAATTTGTGTGATTTTTTTTTCTCTATAAAAAAAAATAGATACTGATACTTTATCAGAAAATTTTCACCTTCACTTTTTTTTCAGCAGCATCTGACAGAGCAGCAAATCAGCCCAGAAGGTTTATTAGAAGGGTTATTTATTGTTTATCTTGCCCTGAAACTTCTGGTACGGTTTCCTGAGGAACTACTTGGAATAAATGTTTTTCCCTCACTTTTGTTACATGAAGAGATGATCTGGTGTTGTGATCATGAGGACACTGAGGGTAAGCTCTGCAGCTGCGGAGGTCAACTGACTGTGAAGTATGGCCATAAGAAAGAGTGGGAGGGGGCATGGAAAGGTGGCTGAAATGGCAGGTTTATGGCAACATGTCTACAAGTTCATGTAAGTTAGTCATATACTTTGCCTCAGGAAAACTGTGTGGGTTTAGGGCTAGATTTCTCATCACTATGTCTGCCTTCTTGAAAAAGTGGTGTCTAAAAAACCTGTGTTGAACTGGTATTGTTTGCCTTTTGGACCTGACTAGGAGAAAGGCGTGGTACCTGAGGCTGATAAGTATGGAAAGGGAAGGCACAGATCAAGACAGCTGAGCACTGGTGGATACTGATAGTGGAAAAGCTGTGGACATCTCCTTTGAGATGGCAAAAGGATGAAGAGGCTCTGACTGTTGACTCCGCAGATTTTAAGATGACCCAAGCAAGGAAAAGAGTAGAAAAAAATGCTAGCTGATTTCACTGTAGCAAGCAGATAAAAGCTGCAGATATGTGAGACTTTAGAGTGCAGTAGAGGAGTTTGCTAGCTGGTTTCTTTGAGATAAAAACCTTAAGGTTAAAAGACTAGTGAAGGAGCTGAGCTGTTCAGGGGAAAGCATAAATAGCATAGGGAGAGCTATACATCTTTCTCCGTGCAAAACACCGGTGAAGCAGAGAGCTTGATGCAGCAAGAAGGGAAAAAGGCAGATCTCCAGGATCCCTCTCAGCTAGCTAGAATGCAACTCCACTGCTTTAAATGGTAGTAGTTTCTGAAACTGTTGAATATAATGAGTTCCTGTGGTGTACTCAGACTTCTGGAGCCTGTTTGTAGTGTTCAGCAGCGATGTAGTGCAAGTGCAAGCAACACTGGAGCTGAGCTCTGCAGTGAAATCCTTACGTTCTCTGTAAAGAGGCAGGGTGTGACATTGCTGCAGTGGTGCATCTGCTGCAGAAGGTGCTGGTGTTTGGTCAGCAATGTGAATACGATTCATGCAATACTTCTCCTTTCTTAACCTCTCAAAAACGCTAGTGCAATGCATTAGCAATGCCATACTTGTAATTAGGAGTTAATATTAAACTCTCGCTGCTGCTAGTAGGAACTAAATGTCAAAGTACCGCTTAAAAAAATCTAGCCCTTGATGGTGAAGAAAGATGTGCATTTAAGGCAGAGCAATGAAGCCGTTTGTATGAACCTATAAGGCTGTAATAGTACAGGTATGTCAGACACATGGCAGGATACATATGGAGGATATTTATCATGGTATAAATTTGTTGGAGAGTAAGTTTGAGGGTAAAAAGGTCTAGGATAAAGGAAATGTCCAAACCCCGGTCTAGAATAAGGACTTTTAACTACCAGATGCCTGTTCTTCCCACTGTCTCATTTCCTCCTCCCTTGACTCAAGATTCTGCTTTCTTCAGGACTTAGGGTGCTACAAATGCCCAGGTGTGGTGCAGCTCTTACTATACAACCTTTCTTTGTTCACAGCCTAAGAGAAATGCATTTGGAAGCCTGCTGTCTCTTGGGGATCTCCAGCTGGTAGATCTGACCTGTAGGGTAACTTGCAAGTCTCAGGCTTCTCCTATCAATACTGAGACCTTGTCACCTTTCTCTGTCTCTGAAGTTAGTGAGCTGTTTAACAAAAGCATCAAACTGTCTTTGCCACCACCATCTTTGGCACTTATATTCACAGAGATATTAGATAAGAGAATTATTATGCCAAAGTGTTAATCAGTAATTATAAAAATATATATTATTTAAAATTTAACTATAAATCAGGAGTGGCTGCATAGGAGTAGTGGTTGGGATTCATCTGGCTAAACTAGGTTTCTAAAAGGTAGTCACCCATTGTTGAAACTGTCTACCTCAGACTTCTCTGATCGTTACTATGAAAAACCAGGAAGACCCAAAAAGTAATTATTTTTATCCTAAATTAAGCTTTTAGACCAGAAAGTGACTATTTCTCTCTATTGAGTAGTTTTAGCCCCTAAAGTTAAGTGAATCTCACTCAATGTCTGCTCTGATCAGCCCTATTCTGTCTTGGTATATGTTGTTAAAAAAAAAAATGTAGCTGCTCTAAGATCTGTACATATGAAGACTTTTATTATGACTGTAATGATGCTACAGAAGAGTTAAAGCAGCTAAATTTGGAGGAGAGCTGGCTTGCAATGTTCTTTTAATATTATCCACATTGCATAAAGGCACCTTATTTTGCTTGGAACAATACTAGTTTGTAGTATATGCTTGCTAACCTGTTATAAATAGGGATTTGCACTAAGGCAACTGAATTTATTAGATATTTTCATATGCAAATTTCTCTAATGAAGACAGACCCTTAGATGCTGTGCAAATAATACCCTATTGCCTTGAAGCTTTTAAGCTGATTTCCATATGTGCCAAGTTTGAATGTAAAGCGCTGTAAAACAGCAATATCTACTCAGCAGTTGCTTTGAAGAGGGTTAGTAAATAAGATAAAGGGCAAGGAAGATAACAATAGTGATATTGCCTTGCTGCAAAAGGTTGTATAAAATTGAATTAATTCATTAAAGAATTGGTTCTTTGCTCTATATTTAGAGAAACCTGAAAATCTAATCTGAAAATAATTTCAGAGGAATCTGAAAATCTAAGAAATCTAATCTTTTATGTTAGTGCTAGAATAGTTATCCTACATATTCTCTGAGAAACTTATCTTTTTTCCCCTTGAAAAAAAATATTTTCTGATATTTAATCCTGTAGATTCCTATTTTTTTTCTTGTATCATCTCTGACATAACAGGGAATGCATTATTCTTGAAATTCACAAAGTCATATCTATGTTTTTAAAGATCTCATTTAGCATCTGTATGTATTTAGGGACTTGTTGCAGTTTCGAGAAAGTATGGAACACCTTTGACTTATGTGCGATACTAGGATACAGTTGAAATCACAAGAATTAGCAAAATTCCATATAGCTTTTGAGGAGCAAATGCTCCACAAGGACCATCATCCTCAAGAAAGTGGCTGCTGTTAGGATTGTGACCTGTACCAATATTCATCTGTGGATTCAAACCAATGCTTAAAATCCTAGACAGCTTTCTGCAATACCAGACTGGAAGGGGTCTTTCCTTCTTCTCTTTACACATAGGCTCATTTGACATAGACACTGAGCTTAGAAGGGGAATAACTTGCCTTTGACATTTGACCTGAGTCTTTATGAAATCCTGAGTCTAGGACAGCAATGTCGGTAGCTGAGCTGTTTCAGATGGTACCAGCTTCTGAGCCAGAGGAGCTTTATCCCCACCCAGTGAAGCAGATAGAGTATGGTATAGCCAAATTTATGCTAAGTATGTGTACTGTGGATGCTAAAATGTGAAGTTTGCTTTGTTTAAGTATTAGACTGGATTACAAATGCTTTCTTTTTTTTTTAAGTGTTTAATGAGAAAAAGATGGTTAGCCTTTCTTTTCCAAAATGAGCATCTGTCCACCTCTTCGACCACTTGCTTTTGCTGGTACTAGTGTTTGCAAGACCGTTACCAAATCAGGGAGCTACTCTGGCAGAGACCTGGCACCACACAGAAAGCGTTTGTTGTTGGCCCCAGCGCTGTCAGTTCCCAGAGCTGTCTCAATACCCGAATCTTTGTTTATGCCCAAGAATGGCAACTGGAGTGAGGGTAGGATGACTTTCTCATCAGCAAAGTCAATTTAGTTCAGATTAAAGTCACTGTGTCTTTAGTCTGCACCAGAATAGTTCAAAGTTTCACATAGCCAGTGTGTTCTTCTCATCATATTACTAAAACTCCCTGTGGAAAAAAGTGTTAAAATTTCAGAATAATGTCCTTTTGCACATTTAAAAGGAAAATAAATCAGTCAAATATTCTGACAATATACTTCTAATTTGAAGAAAAACTCAAACCCAGTGGGTCAGATAGCAACCTCTTACTCTGTTTTCCCATTTGGGCTTCTATCTGTCTACTGATATTGATTAGTACTCAACTCTTACTTTTCTAGGGTAATTATACACGACAGATCATTAAGACTACCTAGAAGGAGTGATTAAAAATTTTATAACGTCAGATATTTTTTAAGACACCATTTGCCAAGCGATTCTCTTTCCAGTGGTAAGAGCCAGATGATAAGATACAAATTATTCTAACACCAGACAGAAGCAGTAAATAAAATGTATTGGAAAAGGTCAATTTATTTTCATTGAGTTGCTATCAGTTGCTGCTTTCTTGCTTATTGTAGGGAAAAAAGATCCGTTATTTTTAAGACACATATTTTAAAAGTCAGAATACTTGAATATATTTCTGTAAGTTTTTTGTAATGATCTGGTCCTGAGTTTCCTCAGCTGCAAAATGGGAATAATTTTTCACAGAGGTATAAAGAGACCTAATTAACTAATATTTAGGAAATACTTTGAAACTCACAGATGGAAAATTTTTCAAGTTAGTGCTACATAAGTAGCATTCCAAAGAGCTGACTATGTTACTCAGATAATATTGTGCCAAAACATCCTGCCAAATATGTAAGTATCAATCAATCTGTAAAAGTGAAAGCAAATTCAGAATTGCTAAAACTCTGTACATTATGGAAACTAATTAAATTAACAGAAAAGGGAATGGCATGCTCCTGGTATGGAACAGAAACTACCTGACATGTGATTATTATGAATGAAACTTCATCTTCCATATGTTGAGAATGGATTTTTCTTTTAGAAGACAGTAAAGAAGTTGCTTTCCTTACAGAACAGACTATCATTGGACAAGATCTGAACATATAATTGTAAAACAAGAGTTCTACTTTGATTAGCAAAGGAACAGGCAAAGATGCATTTTTGTCTCTAACAGTGCTTAAATACAGATTGACCCACCTAACTTTAAAAGAAGTGCCTAATTGAAAGTGTAATTGTTCAATCCTCCCTGAATATCCAATTAAGAGAAGTAAATATCTCTCAGGACAAGAATGATTGTAAATTGATTGAATCACCCTTTAAATCTGCCCATATCTCTCTTTTTTGTGTATAGGGAACTTGTATTCCTTCTATGTTTCACTATATTCCTAACACGGTGCCTCAGTTGCTAAATTTATGTCATGAAAGATATAAAATCGTAGAATAGTTTGGGTTGGAAGGGACTTTTAAAGGTCATCTAGTCCAACCCCCATGCAAGGTGCAGGGACATCTCCAAACAGATCAGGTCGCTCAGAGCCCCATTCAGCCTGGCCTTGAATGTTTCCAGGGATGGGGCATCCACCAGCTCTCTGGGCAACCTGTTGCAGTGTTCCACCACACTCAGTGTAAAAGATCTTTTCCTTATATCCAGTCTGAATCTGCTTCCTTCTGTTTTAAAACCATTACCCCTCGTCCCATCACAACAGGCCATGCTAAAGAGTTTCTCCCCATCTTTTTTATAAGCCCCCTTTAGGTACTGGAAGACAGCTATAAGGTCTCCCCGGAGCCTTGTCTTCTCCAGACATAGCACTACTAAAGGAGAAGAAAGCAGTGCTAACAACAAGTCCAGCTGTTCTAACTGCTTTCAAGAAGTAAAACAAGTTCAGCTGTTCTAACTGCTTTTAAGAAGTAAAACATGAGGAAAACAAAATAATGAATGTAAAACAACAACAACAAAAACCCAAGACAAGCGTTGGCTTTCTAGTTATTGAGATCTACTTTATTTTTATGGTGTTATCCTGTTCATGACAAGGTAAATCAGTAAAAATATTAAAAGAACCAGACACAGTATAAGCAATGGATGAAATGCTGTGCCAAAATTATATTTGTGTTTCATTTTATACATAATGGCGTAACACCACACAGCTTAAAAGCACACAGATGAGCCCTCAGTTTGTCAGGAGTTCAGGGAATGAAAAAGCAGCCTGCAGCTAGCTTCCTCCACCTATGTCTGGCACAAACACATTAGCTAAATGCTGTATTTTATTGCTAAATAGAAAGAACCAAACAGTGAAATTTCAGCATCAAGCAAGAGCTAAAGCTGGCAGCAGAATAAAAACAATAGCATTCAAAGAAAACAACAACAACAAGGAGGGAGTAGAATGGTCCAAAAATGAATAAAAGAAAAGGGACCATGTCCAAAACCAGAATAGGTTATAAAACATGGTCAGAGATAAAATATTCCCAGTGGAAATAAATGGGAGAGGCACTATATCTCATATTGTGGCCAAGTAGAGAATTCTGCAAATCATCCTTTATACTGCCACCAAATACCACTTTGTGTCTTCACTGTTATCCATTTTTTTTTGGCATTGTATATTTATTCCCATGGGGTTTTTGGGGGTACTATTTTAATCTTTTAAATGTCTTTTTTTGTTGTTAGTGGTGGGTTGTTATCAACAAAAATTTGTAACATATGCCTTCTATTGGCCTCATCAGTTGGAGCACAGCAAAATTTGAATATGTTAACGTGCACTGAATGAGGTGTGTGAGTGAAGCATTTGCCCTTCATTTAAAAGAGTTGTAATTTTAAAGGCCTTTGAACATCCCTCGTAAGTTACCTCCCCATAATAAAACTGAAAGAGCCCATGGCTCAAACATACCTGTGTGTCAGCACCCAGAATGGCCACAAATGTGAGGCTACCTCACAGAAATGTAAACCAAGGAGATATAGCGATTTTCGGTATTGTTCTATTGAGAAGTGGCACGTGTACAGATGCAGTTTGACAAAATGGCTAATGTAATATCCATCTGCCACCAAAGCGGGATGGTTCTGCTCCTCCTACCCCCATCCCTGTTGTCCCCCTCCTGCATCCACTCTAGCACTTACCAGACACACTGAACAGATTGTTTGATAAATTAACAGAAAACTAATGTGATAAAGAAAAAAGTAGTTTTCAGCTCTTTTAGAGGCTGAAATTAGCCAAGTGGGCACTTCCAGGAAGAGTCAGAGACATGGCAAAAGAGGGACCTGAGCTTCACAGCCGGATACGCAGACAGAAGCCAAGGGGAAGAGCTAAGTGTCCACAGCCACCTCCTGTAGCAGCATCTGGCTCAGCTCTGTCACTGAACTGCATCCTTAAGGAGAGAAAATCCCCCAGAGCATATAAGAAGGAAGTAACAAAGCATGATATAAACCCCCTGATAGTGTCTGTGCCATTAAGAAAAAAGCTAAAGAGAGTGTTTATGTTGAATGCTAGTAGTTTCAACTTTCCAACTCTAGGGAGGAAGACTTTGTACATCCTTTATAAAACAAAAATAGGATTACACCAGGTAAATTACTGATTCTGCCATCAGTTTATTTTCTGAATGGAAACAGCTTATGTTTTGTGATTTTTTTTTCTACCCATTTAGTTCACAGAAGGCATAACAAAAGTATACTTGATTGGACTTCTTTTAAAAAAAATAAACCTGGAAACAAATCCTGGTGAACCAAAATGGATAAGTAATTCAGAAAAAATGCTTAGGAAAATCTAAAATGGGCAAAAGAAGGTAAAAAAAAAATCCAAATACAGACCAAATAGAATTAAAAGCAATCTGACCGTCCCGTCCCCTCCTAAAAAAAAAAAAAAAAAAAAAAAAGAGCAAGAGATGCAGGACAGTCTCTGCTGGAACAATATAATGAATGGCATTTGCTTTATTTGTTTATTGGGTATGTATCTCATGCATTGTCAAAGAAATTTCTTTGGGTAGCCAGAAAGGCTACTTTGCCTATTTGACTTCTGCAGACTGGAGCAGAATGGGCAAAACTCTTTTCTACACTTTGTCTCATCTGTTCTGTTGGATGAGTTCTGCATTTTCATGAAGTATCTTGTTCAACTTGGTGATCCAGTGAGACTGGAGATTTTCTATAAGAAGAAAATCTCTTGAAAATTCTGGCCCACTGTAAGCATTTTTTCTAGCTGGCCAGGGAAGCACAACTGAAAACCTTCCAGAGTAAAACAGGTAGATAGAATAGGTGGCCAGTGACATAACTGCCATTTAGAAAAGGTTGTCTCCAAATAAAACTTTGGTCAAATAGCCGACAAAGATGAGCTGCAGGAAAGACTGACAGAGTTGAAAAATCAGACAGTCATAGATCTTCATGGAAAAAGAGCTCCTTCGCTTTACATTTGGATGACTCAAAGAATTTTCACAGGATTGGGGTTTTTGCAACTGTTTTTATTTTTTTTTTTCTGTAAACTGAGACCTTGCTGGAGCAAGTTCAATTTACAGCAAATCAATTTTAAATATTTAGGTAGAACTGGAATTGCACTTGAGATTGATTGAAAATAAGATTAGGTCACTTTGAGTTGTGAAATTTGCTAAGCTACAAACCTTAGAAGTACAGCCCTGTGACAGAAAATGATTTTGGCTTTCTGAGTGAGTAGACAAATCATGTTAAATTCAATTTGTGGAACAAGGGAGTGTAGCAATAATGGAAACATAATAGTTTAGAGTCAGTAAGTGATGAAAATATGTCCACAAAAAGGACTGTTAAAATATAGAGTCAGCCAGACATGAACATTATTAGTTTTTAAGAAATCTTACAGCAGCAAAAACTGGAGAAGCACAGGCTGGGCAAGAAATTTCCTTCTGTCATTATTTGTTTATTTAAGTTCTCATAATTGAATGATAATGATAGTAATATGTAGTGACATCTTGGAAAGCTTAAAAATATTGGACAATTGCAGAAACTGAAGATTTTAGATCCTGTTTTATTGATGAGCTAGTCAATAATAGCTATGAAAGAAAACCATTTAATTGGTCATAAGGGAAAGAGCAAAGATAGAGCATGGTCTGCCTGAAAATTCATATTTGAAAGGAAATTTGAGCAGGATCTTTAAATACAGAAATAAGGAGAAGGGCAACTCATGAAGAGACTGGAAAAAAATATAGTTTAATGATTTAAAAATACATAAAGATCTGATATACAGTTAACTTTTTGGGATACTCTTTATAATGCTCTGAGCAAGAAAGGGAGAAACTGCTGAAAGAGATATTTACTCAGGTAAAAGAAAAGAAAAGTAAAAAAGCCATTCTTGTCTTACAATGTCAGAATTGAATTTTTTTTTCTGCTTCATCTTGCTGGCTGCCGTAATGGTGTTCAGAAAAATCAAAACTTAACAAAGACAAGATTGTGCTAACAAAATTATTGTTTGGAAGATTATTTGGCAAATAGTCACCTAGAAATCACTAAGGTTTGGGTTTTTTGTTTAATCACATTGACATTATAGTGTGATGGTGCTTAAAAAGGCTCAGGAGGATTTGAAGGACTGAGGAAGTGACCCCTTCTCTTGAAGAGGACATGAGTTTGTAGGGCTGGTACACTGCATTTCTTTCCACTGTGTGTCCAGTATACAGTCAACAAGAATACCCTGTGTGCCACTCTACTCCCAATCCATGGGTTTGAGCAAAGAAACCCATCAGCTCTTCTGTGTGAGGTACTGAAGGGATCAAAGAAATTTGGACTTAGAAACAACCTCCTCTTTACAGTTGGGAAAGTTCATATGTTTTTGAGGAATTGCCATTGGTCTGTTAAAGAGACATAATGGGAACATTTAAGAACATGGGTAGCCCTGCCATTAGTTGGACAAATATTGGAAAAGACTATAACCATTACTGACCCAAGTATATAATGTGACATTACAAGAACTAATTGGATCCTGAGCCTATGCCCGAGGGTCTATAAGAACCATCTGAATAATCAGTGTGGCTGAGAACAGAGCTACAAGAGCTGAGATTAGCTAATAAGACAGAGATCACTTTCTGAAAAATAATCTGTCCCTGTCAATAGATGTTTGAGCATTTATAAGCCCATTTGGGCTTGCTGCAACGTTGTGGCTTATAAATCCATTATTAGGGAATCATAGGGATCTTGATATAAATTTCAATGTTACAAGATTGTGCTAGGAAGTCACAAAGTTTTAGAAAACTTTAGATAATTTTAAAAGGTGAAAATAATTATAAAAATTATAAAAAGCAAAACAAAATGTTTCCTGATCTCTTTCTAGAATTAGGTCAATTCCTTCAGAGCGAGGAAGTAAGAAGCATGTATAGCTACTGGGCCAGGTACTGTTAAAGTACTTCTAGTCACTCCAGCCATGTAGCTACTTCAGGGAACTGCAGATTTACACCTGTAGGCGGGAATTACAGTTTTTGCCATGCAATAAATAAGTTGGCAGTGCTTAGCATAAGCTTTCTGCTTATTGCATCTTACTGACAGAAATGCACCACACACAGAGTAGTCCAAGAGAAAGTCGTGTTTGAGCAGTGCTTTAGACATCATCATTTTAAAAATAAAGACAAGTTGGCTTGTAAGAGATGTCATCTGGAGGCTCTTGTGACTAGAAGATTAAGAACATGTGTATGTGTTTTGGGTTACCTGTTCCACTCGCCCCCCTCCCCGTAGTCATACTGTGATACTCCCTTTGTGATGCAAGAAAACAAAATGAAGTGTTTATGTTGTCTTTAGTGAGTATATGACATATATGTTTTTCTCTAAATATCTGTTTTGATCACAGTATTTTTGGGTTGCCTATAGAAAGAGATTTTCATAATTCAATTTGTAGAAAATAGTAAATGTCACCATGGTACTGATCTGTGGGTTTTTTCAGTGACATAAACTTATTACTTTCATAGATCTAGATTGTTCTTCCTCAGATAAAAACTACCTCTTTTTTTTTTTTTTTTTTTTTTTTCTAGGCAATCCATTTGACTACAGTGGAATCAGTTGTGATGAACATTACTATTCAGAGTGAGTAAGGGTGTTGCAATCTTGTCCTTAATGTGCATCTTTTCCACGGCTTATTTAAAAAAGAACTTGTTAGTGTTTTTTTTTCATTACTATCTTGGGAAAAATGATCAGAGGAACAATTTTTCAATTTTTTATATTAAATTATTTTTGATATAACTAGGGGAGAGGGAAAATTTTCTAGCATAATTGTTTCTTTATAAGTTTAGTACACAGAATTTCACTGTGGATTTTATTTGTTTGTTTTTAAGCAATCCTTGATTC
This sequence comes from Chlamydotis macqueenii, assembly GCF_036417535.1. Classification (NCBI taxonomy): domain Eukaryota; kingdom Metazoa; phylum Chordata; class Aves; order Otidiformes; family Otididae; genus Chlamydotis; species Chlamydotis macqueenii. Next base: position 162,710,330 of record NC_141556.1, read on the forward strand.
TAACATATTTGGTTGATATACTAGTTATTAAAGACCAAAATTAGTGACAATATTGATTCTAACATGTTTGGTTCATACACTAGTTGTTAAAGACCAAAATTAGTGACAATATTAATGTTTTCCAAGTGACTACCCAGGGAAAATGCAATAACCATTATTGTTAAAGCTCTCACATTGGCAGAAAGGATGGCAGATAAACTGGAATGTGTCAGTACTTCAATTCAGTTAAATTAAAATGTAAAGAGTCCAAAAGAAGCTTTGTTAGATTTTCAAAGAGCTAGCTCTTGGGTTCATACCCAGCTGCAATGGCACAGTGCAGTACTGTCTATTACTAGTGCTGGTTTCAACGCCGTTGCGCAAAAAGATTACTGAATATCCCTAACACTGTTTGGTCTGCAAAAATGAACCCCTCACTCAAATGAGCATGTCTTCTTTTCTTGTTATGAAGACAGTACAGTGAGAGCATTTACTAATTCATTGTCCTTCTGTTGTGTTTGATTATCACTTTCATCAGTTTTTTCTTCTGTACTTAACTCTCTGTTTCCCCTCCATTTTATACCCAAAACATAATAAGGTTCAGTGTGATAAAATGAAGTGTTTATAGACACTACCTTCCAATTACACACTCCACACACTAACATTTAACTTGATAGATTTCTGTTTTAGTCATTAAATTTAATGGTAATCTGCATATTATGGCTTTTAAAAAAAGAAGCCTTTGGCTCCATGCAAAAGAATGACAATGTGAGATATGTAATTTGAGTTCTAGAGAGTTAGCTGTAACTGCTAGGACAGTGACTCAAATATGTGGGTGGATTTAGCTGGGTTGGGTCTAACCCACTTGTTTTTCCCAAAGCCTGTCATTCTCATGGCATTGTACTAAACAGAATTGAATTTGTTCCTGAGCAGGTGTGGTTTACAATCAAGCATGTAAAACATAATGCATAGTATTTTCAGTTCAAGTTCACAATTACGTACACTGGGAGGGCTCTATTTACCCATAGTTTTGTCCCTCGTAGGTGAGCGTACCTAGAATCAGGTCATTCACTGCCTATACCTCCCTGTTCCAAATGGCATTGTGCCAGCAAAGAACAATTCTGAGTTGCAATTGGATCCCATTGATTTCAGTGAAGCCCCGTTTATCATAAAACTGAGAAATTCAGTTGCAAGTCAGGCTCAATATATTCTGTCACTGAAAAATTCAAAGACTTGTCCTGCTGTACAGAGTAAGGAAAGATGTGGAAAAACAAACTCTACGGTTTATAGGGTAGTATAGTGAAGTTTTTAGGATGCTTAAAGAGCAATTGTATAACCTGTAATGTAAAGCAGTCTCAATATTTGAGTCTGCTTCAGGTAGAGGGAAAATACAACTCTGCAGCAGAATTTTAAGGTCAAATCAGGTACACTAATGTAACCTTATCTGAAATACCAACAAAATAGCAATCACGTAGGAAGTTATGCATAATCTACTTCTGCCCATAGCTAGCTGATAGTAATGGTAAGGTAGTTTACCCACGATTTGCTATGTTCGTTCAATATTGTAGTTGTAAACTGGAATGTGTTAATGATTGAAAAAAACAGCCTGTTTCTGACCAAACATTAGTCTATTTTAGAAGTAAATCTCAACTGTGGCTTGGAGTGGGTTCCAACCATGTTCTCTGGAACATTTTATGTGAGGCATGGTGTCAAGCACAACCTACAGTACGAACAAGCCCTGGATTGTAAGTTTTTAGGAATATGTAGGGTTCAGTCTAGCAGGACAAGGAGGGATATGTGTATGTATCTTTCTGTTAGCATATATTGTAATGTTATATTCAATATCCTTGTCTTATATGTGTCATTATAAGAACAAACAAACAAACAAATGCTGTTGCTGACAAAACTGTAAATAATAAAAACTGGGAAGTTTTGAAGAGTGCTCTTATCCTTCCTTATAGTGAACAAGGATATGCTGTGTGCTTTATTCTGTATTTATAAGTACATTGGGACTAAGTAGATTGCGACCCTGATCTTCTGTTGCTGCCTCATATAAGTAATTGTATGCAAATAAATTCCCAGTTCATATTTGCATTCACACCCTTACATAACAAGAACACTGAAAGTCAATGAGGAATGTGTGTTTTTCTGTATATGTACTTATATACCTAGAATAAAACACGAGTTTGTATTTTGCACATAATTTTTCTATTGTTACATCTAAACTACGTAATTCTAGATGTTAATTTTACTTACAGATGATCTGCTAGGAGTTTAAGTGGAATAGTTGCTTATTAGTGTGTGAGGCAAGGGTGAACAAGCTGGTTGAAAAATGTAATCAAAGAAGGCAACTAAATCAATATGTTTGCTTCTCTGTAGTTTGGAGGTATTACTGTCCAAAAGTAAAAGTATAAATTAGATTGGATTAAATGCTGATTTGTTTGGAAAGTTTGTCTACCTTTCTCTCTCCTCCAGGTCAAAAAAACATTGATTAAATGTATTGAAACAAAAATCTTGTCAGTTCCAGTGTCCTTTTGGGCAGTTCCTATGGAAAGCATCTATGAAATGGTATGATTTATTTTTTTCATAACACTAGCTCTGTCCCCACAGTGATACAATTGGGAAACCCCATCTGTGCATATCACCTGCTGCTTGTTAAATTACTTTACTCAAATTGGTTTTGGTTATATCTATCCACCTCAGGCTTAATGCAATTCCTGAGTAGGTGGTTAACCTTAATATCAGTTACTGGCAAGAGTTTAAATTACCATTGTTCACAGGATACTAAGACAAATTATTTTATAGGAATATTTTAGGTTTAGTCCAGTTAAACTTAATATAGAGATATAGGTCCAAATGCACAGATTTTGGAAGGAACAAGTTCAACTTAGTAATGAAAGAGTAATAAGACAATCTTCTCTGCATTAAGAGCAAGATAGAAATCCTTGAAAAGCTTAATATGATGTCAGTATTTCAAGTATTTCAAAAGACATTTAATAACTTTAAGTTGCTGAATTAAAGTATGAGAATATATGTCTTACTATCCACAGGAAAGATACAATTATTTTCAAGCAAGGAGCAGTTTAATGGTGAATCTTCGGAGAAAAAAAACCAAACCCCTCACTTACTGACTTTATCAAATCGACAATGACCAGAGTCAGCTGCTAATCAGCTGATAAACCTTGCATCCAGTGAGACTGGATCATCTCCTTTTTCTGGATAATCCAAAACTGAACTTGATGGCAGATCCTTATTTCTAAAATTGGATGAACCCAAGCTTAGGGTCTGATTGACTGGGATGTATTCATTTGTAGATATTAGCTGCTATCAAATCGGAAATTTGAACCTTCTCATGCTACTAAAGCTCCAAAGAGCTGGCAGTGACACAGCACTTTATCAGTACTATGTGTCAGGTTGCCTTCTATTTTATTCTCGTTTCAGATTCTGATAACCATGTACTGTTAATGCAGAACAGAAATTAGATGGTATGGATCAATCCCTTTACTTTCTGATTATCTTTCTCTGGCTTTTTCAAAGGACTATATGACAGAATCATTTGTCTATTTTTAAAATGTATACTAAAAAAAAAATTCCATTAAAACAGTGAAGTGTTAAGACAAAATACCAGATTATGTGCAGGCAGTAATGGTGTTGCCAAGTTGTAAAAGGCAAAATGACTAAGCATGGAGTAAATGAACAGTTATTTAAAATAGATTTAAAACAAAAAAGAAAAATTATTCTATGTATTTCATCTGTCTAAAGAACAACTTAAAGGATGACTTATGGAAGATTGTGTCGAATGCATGTATAAAATTGTGGTTATTATTTTTAGATTGAGGGAACTAAAATACAAAATAACAATTAATTCAAGTTGACTGGACTTCATTTCCAAAGAACGCTCCATGTATATTAAATATAATGCACTAAAAAAAGGCACCATAGTGAAATTCATGAAAAAACTTGCACACAGTTTGATAAAAAAATGTAAACATCTACATCAAACTACATACTGCTCTGGAAGGAAGTAAAACAGTGTTGAGGCTCGCCCAGAGGGATGTCAGAGATGTAATCTGACGCACGCTAAGAGGTCTCCCTCTGTAGAGGCCTTTGAAAGAAAATGTGTTTCCTCTCATTCTCTCAAGATTATACAATATTTAGAAACAGTCAGCGGTTCCAGCTTTAGTGCTTCCAGTTGGTCCCTGATGTGGGTTACTCATGTATTATTTAAGACTTGCAATGCTAGTATAGCAAAACCCTGAAACAAATTTTCAGGGTAAAAAGTAGCTAATGTAGGCTTGAGTATGAATTTAGGCAGAACTGTACTAAAGATTCAACCTGAAACTGAAAATACTCAGAATTAGTCTTTTACTTCTTGATAGCTAAACATATTGGACTGTGGAACAGTCTCTCAAAGGAAGCAGTGAAAACGCAAACACTTAGTATATTTAAAATTAGATTTGGCAAATATGTAGTAGATGTATAATAGCAAACAATGCCGTTTGTGCAAGCAGAAAGACTATAATAACTGCCAGCCAAAATGCTATCCTGTAAGCTTGAGGAATTCAGTTTCTGTTGACACTGGCCACAGCTTATCTCTTTTGCTCAAGTAAGAATGAATACTACAATCCCGAGACTATAGCAATGAGTTTTGCAGTTTCAAAATAGCATGGATAGAATTGACCAAATCAAACAGAGTAAAGAACTTTTTTTTTAAATACATTTGAATAAAGTATTCAAAATCTGGCAGCATTTTGTTCTTTCGCTCCCTCTGGGTCATAGGAGACTTTTTTTGGTTGTTCTCCCAGATCAACAACCTTGAAGTTTCCTTCTGATCTCCTGAGTTTGTCTCTGTGATGCTTTGAGAATCCATTTATAAAACATTTCTCAAGCATGCATTTCCAAGAATGACCTTTGGCATTCCCATAGTCAGGACCTTGGAACATTTTTGGCCTTATGCCATAGATGGAGAGCAATGAGATTCATCACTGGCACATTTCTCCATGACCTTTCCTGTACAGAATATATATCAAATTAATTTGGCAACTTAGGTAAGTTGAAGAGTTGTTTAAAATATTTAATTTTAAGGGTGACTTAAGACTGTCATTGTTTCTCTACAGTGACACTTATGTCCCTGTCAACGACAGCAGAGCCATCAGTTTATTTTGTCTGACACCAAGACCCAGTTTTTCTCACAGACTCCCATAGAAAAGTACCAACAGTTTCCCTGTGGTGAGCTCAACTGGCAGGTCTTGTCAGCTAGCAAAGACTTCTGCAATTGTGTGACACACCTTTTTGTTATTGCAGTTTATTTATAGCTGTTTCCCAGCTAGCTCCCCATTTGTAACGTATTTCATACCTCAGCTGCATCTTCAACTTTTTTTACATCTGTTTTGTCTTCATTGCCCACAAATGCCCTCTCTTACTCTTCAGATAGGATTGAAGCTTGCTTACAGAAGTTTTAACAACCTGCAATCAGCCTGGAGTTCTCTGACACACCGGTAATGTAATGTAACATCCATTGTTTCATAGAAGTGCTAAGCAGTACCTAGTTAGCCTCTGCAAACTGTCACAGTCCCTAATCCTAAAAAAATCTGACTCTTAGGCTTTGACTCTCCAAATGAGGACATAACAGCCACTGGCTTACTTCATGTCTTCAGCTGAAACTGTGACAGCATCAACAAAAATGAACAGTTTTAATGTCTTGTCCATACATTGTTGTATTACAGGCAGCCTTAGACATCCTGTCATACCCACCAAACCAAGCAGTCAGTTGTGCTGAGAAAACACATGGCTTTTAGGTAGAGGTAATATCTTTTCTTAGAATAGCCTGTATAGTTGGAAAAAGGACATACGAGCCCTTCTTAAGTCTGGTATAGAAGCAACAAACTTCAAAGCTAAATATGAGTTGACAACACCTGCTCAGTTTAATTGTTATTGATTTCTCTTTGTATTTGTGCCAACTTACAGGCTAGCAGTAGCAGAAAAAAAGAAAACAGAAACTAAAAAAAAATATTTCCCTTTTTAACAGCTTGTTTGGTTCATCTTTTGTTTGGTTACTTCTTCTATTTGTCCCTGCCATCAGCTGCATTATTTACTCCTGCCTTGACCCAGATTTAGCATTTTCTGTGATTGTAGCAGATTCAGTTCTTTAACCTGGCTAATTCCCACCCTGCAGCCCCTGTTATTTTTTAATTTCTGCAAATTTAGGGGGGTTTTGCCATTTTAATGAGGTGAATCAATTTATCTTGTGATCAAATTAACACCAGCGCTTGTTCTAACAACGAAGCTGTAGGAGTGTGGGGTAGTGCAGATGGAAGAGAAAAGCACAACTCTCTCTTTTGAGAAAGAGAAAGCTATTCAGTTCAGCTGCAAAACCATATCCTCAAATATGGGCAAATGTGTGCTTCCCCATAGGGTCAATAGAAATGTTTCTGAAGCTTATGGACATCACTTTTGCCATATGTTCAGGATAAATGTGAGATCAATACACTGATTTGTGGAACAGGTAACTGAAAACATAGAAGCCAGTATTCTTTGACTTTCTATTGATTCCTTGTGACTTATGGTTATTTTTCTTTATCTTAGAGAAGAAGCTATATTTTTGAGAAAAAGTAACTAGAGACAAACTGAAGATTTTAAATGCTCTTTCCATGCTTTTACCTCCATTTTCTGGAAAATTGATGAAAAAAACATTCATTTCACTTTTAGCTTTCTCTTCTAATCCTTATCCTGTCTTTTAGGTTTTTTTTAAGCATTGTACTTTTCTATCTTTTTATTTTTCAGTGAGGAAAAAGGGAAAGAGTTAGTAAGTGTTTTAGTTTTGTTCTCTAATTTCATTTTTATTAAACTTGTCTCATATATTTCTCATGGAAAAATAAAGTGAGCATGGAAGGAAAAAAATAATCTTTAAAGCATTATTGTTTCAAAATTAGAAAAATTATAAATAATTCAAAAATTATAATATTTTGCAAATTAATTTTGTGTAATTCATATTTTGCCATATAATTTTGTTTTCCTATTCTCCTTTTAGCTTTTCCTTGTGTTTAGAATAAGCATGGTAGTTCAGGATGTTTTATTATTACATAAGTACTCAGAGCAGTGGAATCTGGATGATGTTCAAAACCTTACGTATGCCAGAAGCAAACTGTTAGTGAGTGAAGCAACAGTAGGAAATACAATCTTTAATTATTTTGTAGTGGATAAAAATAAGTGGTAATAATAATATAGAAACTACCTATTGAAAATGTATGTGACAATCTACAGTAAAAGTTCTGTAATACTTGAAATAAAGTATAGTTACAGAAATATCTGGTTTTACTTAAAGAAATTCTGATGAGTTAGTATCTCAAGCCCCTACATGTTCATTTCAGAATTTACACTTGCTTTGAAAGAAACGCCATGAATTTAGATTTATGATGCTAATTAAAGAGAACTGAAGAAACACATGGAACTGATTTTTTTTTTCCTAATCAAATGAACTTTCACAAAAAAATTAATGCACAATTTGTCCTGAGAAATGAACAAGCTGAATTTTCTTTTCATCAAAACATCTTGTGAGGTGAGCAATTGTTCTTAATGTAGTAAAAGACTCAGAAATGTTTGCATCAATTTTTATTTCAGTATTATTGTAGTTTAGGCTTGGTCAGAAATCCTAGTAAGTGCTTTAGGATGATACTAAAATTCTGGTGCATTCTGTTGCCACTCAAACCCGTGCTGCTCTGCCCCCTGCCCCGTCCTATTCTGTCAACAAAGAGCTTGTTTTTTTTCTCCTCAAAGCAGCTTCCTGCTTTTCATGAAAGCACTTCTTTCAGCTAGCACCTTAATATTCCTTTTTCTGAAATAATTTGTATAGAGTGTGGAGTTCCATTGAACAGCAGAGAGAAGCCATACAGAGAGCAGAACTGGGAGAAGAACAGAGATAGCTGCCATCTGCCACTTTAGCTAAACTGAAGGAAATTGAAAAAGCTCTTCAGCACAAGTTCTTCTTTCTATTTATTTTCTTAAGCCCATCTTATGGAGTAAGGAACAACCCCCTTCAGTTAAAAAATGTGCTTTTTTTTTTTTCTGACATTGTGTCTGGCTTTTACTGATTGGACAGGGAAATTTCAGGAAAACAATGTACTGTGTATGATACAAAATTTAGTTGGGACTGGGAGCAAAATATATCATTCAAAACCCATTGACATAGTTCAACAGAATTCAGAGATTTACTAGGTTGTATACAAACAAATCCAAAAGCCCCATATTTTCAATTTGAATGTTACAATAATGAGCAGGAAAAGTAGTCCTGTAAAAGAAGAGGATGTACAGTTAGGGTTAACACCAGGAGAGAGCACTAAGAAACTCTGTAAATGCTTGCATTAACCTACATGAGTAGTCCTATTGTACTTATTATCCTTAGAGCAAGTAGGAACACAGAACATATTTACGTCTTTGGGAGATCACAATGTGTTTGGGACTTCGATCAGTCACTAGCTGTAGTCATTGTGTGAGTCTTTTGTCTCTGTGAGTCACAAAAGACTAAAATCACTGAAGGCAAGGCTCAGCATTATTCCACACAGTTCTGGAAGAACTGTAATTTTTACATCATTATCCTTTTCAAATCTGTACTTCAGATCTGAAGAAAATTAAGCTAAAGGCAAATCTTGGCCATATGTATGGGTTCAGAATAATAAAATAATATGAGATAAAAAAAAAAAGTAATAATGATTTCCAGGAAAGAGGCTAAGCAGCATACTGTTTGTGGTGTATGCACAATCAATTTAGAGTCCATATAAATATCTGGAGAAACTTGTGCATTTAATAAAAAAATTAGCATTAGCTGTGAAAGTTATGAAAGCAAATGGGAAAGTTTAAAATCGAAAGTCCGTTTCTTAGCTGATGAAATGTACCTATTTAGCTCATAAACTACTTAATGGGACATACAATCTTTTATGTATTACTTAACCCAATACACATTTCCTTTCTGAAGTTTCTCTTATTTTATAGGAGATGATATCTGTAGAAATGGAATAAGTATTAGAACTATATTCTCAGTCTGAAAGTCAAGATTAAATAGAATATGAAATAAGGAAAAATAATAAGAAACTAGACCATATAAACTCTAGATATGTGTTATAGTGTTACCTATGGCTACTTCTGGAAATCCCAGGAGTCATGGGAACAATCTTAATTTGGAAAAATAATCAAAATTTTCCACTTTTCCCCTCAATATATAGATTGATTACAAGGTATTCCAGATGATATGTCTCTAGGTGTTTTGAGAAGACTAAGAAGTAGGAAAATTTTAACTATAAGAGGTTTTTCTTTTGGTTGTGGTTTTTTTTTTTTTTCCCCAGAATGCTACTTAGTCTGTCTACCTCTTTGTTTATATATAGTTATAATATTTTTTGAGACACTGTCACCAAGAAGAAATATAATATATATCTTCAACTTTCTGAAATTCATGGAGGTTTTTTTTGATTTGTAGTTTTTTTTTTCCTTTCTTTTTTTTTTATTTTATTTCCCAGTGAAATTGCTTCCTTATGGAGCCAAGAATATTTGTTTCTCTTAGGAATATTATCTTTATTTCCAATTTAAATATATTTACATCATGCTATTTTTTTTTAGAGAACAAGAAATGTAAAAACTAAAGAAAAAATATGTCCTGTCATTACCTGTGGGATGAAGTCACTTTCAGAAAGATTTGTTTGAGCAGAGGAAAAAAAAAGATTATTTTTAAGGCAGTCATTTGCAAAGCCTTATGTATGCACACAGTGAAGGAAATTCATATTTTAAAAACCCTACAATTTAAATAAAGAATAACCCTAGAGGTTTAGAAAGATTTAGATAGTGTGAGTGAATATTCAGTCAGTGTGACTGAAAATATTCATTGACTGGGGAAACCAGAATTGCCTTTTTAAAGAGATTTTGGATGGATAGCTGTAAAAAAATAGAGGGAAAAAGTGGAAAAATTTAAATAAAACCAAGCAATTGATAGGCAGCATTTATATCAGATTATGCATTTGCAGACTGTGACTGAGTACAATACATACAATAAAATAGACAGTATTCATTTTATATCGGGATCTGTGGATAAGTTCCTTTGATAATATGAACAGCTTTGTAGATCTTACCAGGATCATCTGTGCAGACAAAGTGTTTGTATTTGACTGATACAGTGTTCTCCAAAAGAGAATTCAAGCTGAGTCTACAGACCATTGAAGTAAAGCCATTCAACATTAGTTGTAGAGAATATAAAGTATAAAACTTGTGGCACATTGAAGTTACGAGCCTGACAGGGTTTTTAGTAAAAGATGCAGGTAACAATAATATGATAGGAGCAAAGCCTGAGTAGCTAGTCATTGTGGACTCGGTATGATTTGAAAAACGAAACACATGGAGAAACATTAGTTAGTCACAGCACATAGAAATTGGCAAACAGCATGGAAATGGGATTTTTCTCTTTTTTTTTTTTTACTGTGAAATCTTTGAAGTGAGAATTAGGTAAAACTTTTCAACCAAATTATGATAGTAATTTCTGTGAAGTAGTTGCTAATTATTTTACTCAAGTGGTAGAAAAGGCTTGCACACTCAGAGTTGAATTTGCAAAGGGCTCTTAATTTAGATCCAACTATTTTTCTCATGGTCAATGTAGGTTTTGTAAATCAGTTTCAAAAGCAACAGATATAAGGCATAGCTCAAGGCTTTGAAAAAAAAAAATTCTACTTAGAAATTTTAACAAGCTGACTAGGATTTTCAAAGCACTTTGTGAGCACGAGCTCCAGAAGGAAGTGGTGGGTGATAGAGGTCAGAGATTCCCTCCTGCAGAAGATGGAGGCACCTATCTGCCAGCCAGACATGCTTTCATGAGAGTTTTGCTGCTCTGCCACATCTGGGATGTTTTTACTCAGTGGTGTTTGATAGGATGTGGAGATTGGGGAAGGTGCATGATGAATGGAAAAGGTAACTGTTGCACCCATCTTCTGAAAGAGGAAACAGGACGATATCTAAACAGAGAATGGTCCTTTGACAGAAGGACATTCTTTCCATTTGTCTCTGGGAAAATCACGGAGCTCTGAAACTGCTCGGTGTCTAAACAGATGTGAGCAGTGTGCCCTTGCAGCAGCGAAGGCTAAAAGTGTACCAGAGTGACTGCAGACTGAATATTCTCTTTTGTCTTCCATTTTTCAGAAGACATACACACTACTGCATACAGTTTCTCACCTAGAGCAAGAAAGGCATTGTCAGACTGGAGCAAACCTAGAGGATGGCTACAGCATGGTTAGGAGTGGATTACTTGCCCTGTGAACAGAGACGTCATCTCAGAATATAACTGAAGTACAAATGTCTGTAACAATTAACTAGTATTTCAATAGTATGCCAAAAGTTTTTTAACTAATCCAAAGTGATGAAACTTCTCTATCCATTAAAAATGGTTATTAAAAATGTCTAGTCAATATTCAGCTCATGCCAAAATCTATCAAAGTGGTTACATGGCTGTTGTACTCCTTGAGTCAAGCAGATTCAGGATGTCCCTCACAAAGCAAAGATAGTCCACCCAGACTGAATTACAATACACATGCAGGATCATAGAAACCAATTGCTAAATAGACAGCACAAGGATATGTATCTGGAAAGCCCTTTAATTTAGGTGAAGAATGGCTGTTTTGCACTAAGTTAATGATAAAGTTGAGCTGCTTAGAGTCTAGGAACCTATTGAGTGTTTGCTAGTGCTCAAACAAAGCTTTATTTTCTAATAACATCATGTCTTAAAATGTTAGACCTAAGAATGCCTTTTCCTAGAGTGAAAAGACCCTTTTAATTCCAACCAAAATGGGATGGCAGCTTTGGAAAAACTTATACACAATATTTTTATCTGAATTACTGGCAATTCGCTTATCAATTTGCATTTAATCAGTTTTCATGCAGAAATTAAGAGATGGACTGTACATTTCACACGTGAGTCAAGAACTCATTTTAATAGTGAAAAATTGCCTGAGTCAAGAATTTCAGCGTGAAAAGTTAAAATGGCAAAAGACAGAAAGGCTTTTCTTTTCTATTCCTTCAGTAGTTTCTGGTTAAAACTCAAACAGCTACAGATTATGGCACATGATTTTTGTCACTTTGCATGTAATTAGGAAGATATTTATGGATTGTGATATAAAAATTTCATGTAGGGCTAACACACATCCTGGAAGTGTCGTAGGTAGTTCCTCTTCCTGATTTATTATGGCTACTAACAGTATACCGCATTGACCTGTGGTTTGCATTGAACACCAACTGCCATCTGCTCTGATGTATTATCTGTTAACATCATTGCCTCCAGATACGATAACACATTTAGTTGAAAGTGGCAAGGCATTTCCTGTTTATGATATTCCAGGTTAAGGAAACTTGTGAAATGATTAGAAGAAGTAGCAGACAGTTAGGTGGAACTGAATGCTTACTGGCCTGTGAATTTCAAAGAGAATAAAGGAAGCAAAAATACCAAAGATCTGGATAATATTTTAATTTCTCTTTCACAAGTTGTAGATTTCTTTGTTTTGACTGAAAAACAAAATGTCACAATAAATGAGTTTCACACTTGTGGTATCTCTGATTTAACTGAATAAATAACCTTTTTCTTACAAGTGTGAGAGGACTGTAAGATTTACACAAGGCTTTCAGATTAGAGTCCATGATTTTATTTAAGCAGTGTATATTGGTGGTAGATTTACTTGTTCTTCATTTATTAATGATTAGTTAACATGAAAGCCACAAAACCAGTTCACTGTGAATCAAAAGATATAATTGACCAAGCCAGAGATGCCAAAGCAAGTTTTGTCTGTCCTCAGGCCAAAACCAAAAGTGCTGGGAACATGGACCAGAGATGTAATTATTTCTGTTTTCTTGTTTTGCTTTGGGCTCAAGCTGTCCATAAGTGGCAATATACTGTGCTATAAAGAATTACATGATTAGGATTTACCATCTTAAGTTACACTTGGATTTTAGTGGGCATTAGGGATGTGCCGTAATTAATGAGACAGGAAACACGAAGAGATGCTGGGGTTTGTCCCCACAGTGGCATAATTTTAGATTTAGGTTTGTATTTGTGCAATGGAGTGATTGGCACAGGCTGAGGCTAGAATATTTCCTGTGAGAATTCCCAGATGGAAATATTGCTGAACACTTTATAAAATGATGTGCAATAAATCTGGAATTTACAGACGGCATTAGTTCAATGTATGGTACTGTGTATGCAGTGCATAGGTGCTTCTCTTCATGACTGGTAAATTCACACTTGAAAGCATTGAACTTCCACTGCATGTGCAGGCAACCTGTGCACTACACAAAAATATATTTCCTGGGAGCATCAGTCACTAACTCTACAACCTATTCACTTGCACAACAAGGTTATTTCTTTGATGATCTTACAGTGGAAACACCTATCTAGTGAACATTTGGGTCTTCTATATGCTGGTGGAGCTACTGTGCATTACTTGTAATTTATCTGAAATCATGCTGAAACATGAAAAATCCTTGAAAATATCCTTGAACAAAATATGGGGGAAATCTGTGGCAATTTAAAGTCAGAAATTTGCATTCTGCACTGATTCTGGAGTGTCATTATGCCCATCCTTCTACCTTTTGGATGGAATAGCTTTTCCTTTTTTTTTTTTTTTTTTTCTGGCCTCTGTTAGTAATCCAGCTGGCAATTTCTTCTGTGTGCATGAGCCTTCTATATTTAGAGAAATATCTTCCATTTCTCTCATTTTTCTAATTTTTTTTTTTTAAGTGGGAGAAATATGTGCATTTTAAGAGGGAGAACCCATAAAGAAGTTAAAAACTAATATTTTGTGGGCTGATGTCAAAAAAAAGTGTATGGAAACTTAATAATTGCATAGCTTGCTGTAGTAAACCACCTTTTAGTAATTTTTTTTTGTTTTCCTTTGAAGTTAATTGTGCAATAGATAATGATATTGTAGGCTACTTACATTGTAAATCTAAAATACAAATAAATGCAGAATGCAAATTAAGGTTTCCATAGCAATAGCAGTTTACCAGTATTGTAGATCTGAAGTGTTTTCAACTGTCGACTGGACTACTGTGTACTTTGATGAATAGTTTGTGCATTTGATGAGTTAATGGCTCTATGGAAACCTTTAGCTGTTATGTTTACTGACTATAACAGAACAAATCAGCTCATTTCCAATTCGGTACTGTTTTCCATCAGTTTTTCACAGCTGAAATGTTTCTATTCATTAAAGAATTAGAGCTTCAGCTTTTTTACAGTAGTTATGCTTAGTTTCTGACATGTTTACTTGCCAATAAGATCTGGCTATATTCCCCTCTCTGTCCTTGGAGACCTTTATCTCTTTCTTCCTTGCCCTCATCCCTAGTTGTTGCAATTAGAACTAATTGAAAAAAACAATAATTGGTTGTTCTCTGCTGTTCTTAATAAATTAGAACCAAGTGCACTTAATTGGTCTTGTTAAGCATGTCCTCTCCATTAGTACTACATCAATCTTTAGATTACTTTTGAATTTTATACACCTATACTTATATACATTTATGTATACATAAACTGTTTGACCCTCTTGATCCTGAAGACTTTAACAACAGTCTTAGCCTCAGTTAGCTGATTAGCTAACTAGCTTAGTTAGCATCTCTGACTAAAATAAGTACACACAGAAGATGACTGTTGCTTTGATTTCATAACTGAACCCTCAAAACCAAGTAATTTTATAACCTGGAAACTTTAAAGGATGTGGTGAGAGGCATGTCAATCACAATCAGAAGACCACTGTTACCACCGGATCTGATTACTGCTGGCCGTTGTCTCCAAAAGGACAAGGGATTTCAGTTCAGCTGTATTACACAGAAGTCACATTTACTCAGAAGGAAACCTCTGGATAGATATTTAAGCATTGAATAAAATTTTAATACAGTAATAGAGATGAAAATGAGAAACTGGGCTTTAACTTGCAGCTGAGCATAGCATGGTGGCAACTACTGTTCAATTTTTAATGCTGAAGGAACTGAGGCATGGACAGTGACCTGGACATACAGAAGGGATTTTCCAGACACATTCTCAAAGAAGCTGCACAGATATTAAATAATCATGCTTTTCTTTTCCTGTTTTGTGAAGATTTTAATTCACTGCTGTAATGCTCCAAACCACTGCTGGTGTATGTATGTGGACCTTTGACTGCTCTAGAGTAAATGAATACATTATATTAGCTGCAGGCTAGTAATGTACATCGATATGTTCTATAGACAAAGCAAAAGTAATTTATATTTCAAAGTCCTGAAAGGTGGAAGAATATTATAAGTCTGTAATTTACAAAAAAAAAAAAAAAAAGAGAGAGAGAAAGAAATTTAGGAAGTTTTGTTTTTTTTTTTTTTGGCTAAGTAAACTAGTTAATAACAATGAAATAGGGACTTGGGGCGGTATCCACTACTGTACTCCTGTTGTATCCCGTGTTGTATGTTCAGAATTAGACAATGATGAGTAAGTACAGGCTTTTGACACATACATTAAGTAAAATGAAATCATAAGCTTCTATTAAAAAAAGACAAAAATTTTTGTATTGACATTAATTAAATAAGCACTTAGATATTTTTCTTCTGTTGCATTAGTATTTTTCTGTCAATCTCCAAAATTTAACAAAAAAGATCTTATTTTAAAAATATATTACAAAAAAGTATTTTAGTATAATTTTGCCAAATAAAAATGAAAAGAAAAATCTAAAAAAAAATTAAAAGTTCTTTTAAATTTTTCCCTGCTCCTTACAAGTCCTAAATGGAACACAGACTAGTGCATTCACAGCAAATCAAAAGAACAGTTATTTGTACTTGTCTCAATAAGAGTGAAGTTGGACTCCCCACACTTAACTAGCTAGCAACTTTTAAGAATGGTGTGTTTTATTATCTGTGCATGAAATGAAGCAAGACTGCACAAGCTTGTCCAGCATTGACCATTCCTTTAGATAATCAGTAACTCATACATCCTGTATATTTAGCTAATTGGAAAGGAAGCAACAGCATATTTAGTCTGGCTACGTAAAATTAACTAGTGTAGCTTGGATAATGGGTATTCCTCACGAATATAGCATTCAACAGTTACTTACAGTAACTAAATTAGTGGTTGTTTTTTCAACAGCATATTAAAAATGCTGTACCTTAAGGGTGTTAGTTCACAAAAATTAGCTGATTTATAAAAAACACGTACAATTGTATATTGTAAAAACACCGAGTAGTCCAAATATGATGCTGGATTTTTTAAACTACTTTTTGTCATCTGTGTACATCCTTTTATTTATAGAGAGACATATTTCATGTATACATAGCTACATATGTCATGAGCAGAGGCCTGATGACAGCAATTAAAGGACCTCGTTAATGTGGACCTCTCACAGTAGTTTCATTTGCTTGGCTAGAATCCATGATTCTCAAATCAAATTTAAAAAGCAGAAATAGCCCTAAATTCCCAGCACCACATGAGATGGGAAGGTATAAATTCTCCCAGTTCATAGACTAAAAAAAAGGAAGTCTTTCTCTGTATATACACAATGATGTATGCAAGTATACGGGAAATAATTGACAGGGGCAAGAGACACATCAAGATCATCTTAGTCACAATTTCATCCAAAGGCCAATTTCAATTCCAAGATAAGTTAAGGGGTGGATAAAAATTTTCATCATTGAGGGCTGGATCAAATGATCATATGTTTATATGCTAAAATTACCTGTACTGATGCAACAATCTTTAGTGACTTGAATACTGTACTTATTATAGATTCAGTATTGACTGCTAGACATTCTGTTAAATAACTATTTGTATTTTTTACTCTGACTGGCTTTGTCCCATTTTCTGTGAACTTCCTTGTCCTGCAACAACAGTGCCAGGATGTGAAAAAGAGGAAAAAAATATTTTAAGTAACAATAAGAAGTAAAAAGAATCAGAATGTAGTACTGAAAAAATAAATAGTGTAATGGGAACTTTTAGATAGGAACAGTGAAAAGAGACCTATACTTCAGAGAAACTCCACTGGGAAAAGTATATTTGAGAAGCGAGTTGATAGCTTGATGTGAAGGATTTAATTGACTCTCATAATAATCTATTTAACTCTGTTAATATTTCATTAGGAAACTCTTACAATAACAACTATGTCTATAGCAGGCTGAACTTCTAAGAGCATATTTGATCTGCATGATCTCAGTGTGAGTTGGCACATTGGCTTTAGCCCCATGGGTGCTGTGGTTTAACAGGGGACAGCAGCATATGAAAACATATGTACACATCTATATACGTGCACTCTTGGTGCACTGCCATCTAAATTGGGGCCCAGATGAACTTCTCCCTAACATCACTGAGTAATTCTGTGTAGTACAGGCACAAATCTGGAGACCACGTCAAGATATCTAGCAATTACTGGCCCTTGCAAACGGAATTAATTGTAAGACTGACTTTTTTTTTTTTTTTTGGCTTAATTGGTCTTTAAGAAAAGAGAAGAAAGAAGAAAAAAGGCAATTAAAGGCAAGTAATGGCATTTTCAAGGATCAGGCAGGACAACTAATTATTTTAAGTTCTCAGAATTGAATGACAACACTTGTTTGAAGGATAAAAGTTATGCTCATCTTCTGTCAGGTTTTCCTAACAAAGTGGTACAATAGACTTCAGTGGCGGTCATGGAAATAAAGGTGTTGATTTCAGTACTTGCCAGACAACTTATTTTAAGGGATGTGTGCTATGAGTTAGTCTTCCAGTAAGGAGAAGCTCTTGTCATTTGATATAGGAAAGGGATTTTGTCTGATTCTATCACTGACAAGGTGGAGAACTTACCTTTCCAGTATTTCTAATGCCCAGGGTGTCACAGGAAGAATAGTATTACCTGCAGGTAGGTTATGAAAATGCTTTATGTTCCAGTTTGCTTCCAGAGACTGGAAAATCAATACAGCATCACATGCAAGATGCATGCATCATAGCAAAACTCAAAGGGATAAAACAACTTGCTGATTACCATCTCTTTCTTGATTACTTGCTAACAACCTCCTTCTTTTCTCTTTCACTGCCAGATTGCTCCTTTTAGACACAGAGCAATTCTCATCCATGTCCTCTAATCCATTTTCCACAATTCTCAGCTGTACAGCAATAGAACAAGAGGTGCTAAGGTCTGAAATGAGGTTATGAAAGCGTCTGACTTTCATGGATATGCTGAATAGGAGAGCTGAGCATGTACTAGACAAACTGAAAAAACGTGTGTGATGTGAAGGTGAATATAACAAAAGGTAAATATGTCTGTTACTCCCTCATTCCTAACTTAATAATAGTTTAGACCCATTTTTAACTTCCTTTTTAAAAAAATGACTTTTAAAAAAAATTACTTGTCATAAGTAAGGTTGTTCAGCCTGGAGAGGAGAAGGCTCTGGGGAGACATAAGTGCACTCTTCCGGTATCTAAAGGAGGCTTATAGGAAAGACGGGGAGAAACTATTAATCAGGGCCTTTAGCAATAGGACAAGAGGTAATGGTTTTAAACTAGAAGGAGGTAAATTTAGACTAGATATAAGGAAGAAATTTTTTTACAATGAGGGTGGTGAAACACTGGCACAGGTTGCCCAGAGAGGTGATGGATGCCCCAGCCCTGGAAACGTTCAAGGCCAAGTTGGATGAGGCTCTGAGCAATCTGATCTAGTTGGAGATATCCCTACTCCTTGGAGGGGGCGGGGGGGTTGGACTGGATGACCTTTAAAGGTCCCTCCCAACCCTAACCATTCTATGTGTCTATAAATATTTTTTTTATTTGTTTAGTTTTTTTTTTTCATTTTTCCCTTTTTTTTTCAGTACAAGAGTTTTAGTATTTAGAAAGGAGATTTTTTGAAAGTTGACGTCTAAGACTGCTTATATTTGAGCTACAGGATCTTGAAGATCACCTGAAAACTCAAATGTTGTCAGACCCTTTGATAATGAATTAAAACAAATATTAAAATAGAGGGCTAGAGGTAGAATGTTGGAAAGGAAATAATTTAATTCTGTAAACAAGACTGGGAACTATTAAGACAGTTAAAAATCTAATAAACCCTAAAAAGAAAATTATCTCATGTTAAAGTCAGCTATGCAAGTAATAGTTTTGAGGCTTCAGTTAATAGCATTTTTTCCTTTATTTTTCACTTTTACACTGATAACAGTAAATTACCTTTTTTCCCTTTTGGGTCCATGTTTCTGTCCACCCCAATCTACAACTCAGAAGACCATCCCATGCAGACACATTCTTCCTCAAAAGGCATAAAAGTTTATATGGCATCATAAAGACAGCTCCAGAATAGCTGGGATAGGAGGAACATCCCAAAATCAGCAGATATGCCCAGAGTCAGAGGCCACTACCTTCTGTGCAGGTACAGGGACTTAAGATGTGGGAGGGAGATAAAACCATCACAGCAGCATATGAAAAAAAAATCTGAGGAAAACAGAAACTGGGTAGTAGAGCTTCCCACCAGTTAGTGTTCATCCTAGGCACACATACACACCACCACAGTAAGTGGCTAATTCTAAAGAGAAGACAAAGACATAAAGTGAGAGCTAAGCAATGGAACAAACTTCTTGTGACTTTTCTTTTATTCCACAGAAGTAATAAAGGATAGAAAGGAAAGCAAGAGACAGAAATTTTTTTTTTGTAAGAAAATACATCTTTGTTGATTCCATTAAATCTCTTTTCCTTTTAATGTAATAATGAAACAAAAACCAGATTAGTTATTTTGTGGTATGTTGTCTGAATTTCATGCAGATGTATTTCCTGTGTTGCAAAATAAATAACAGCTTTTAAATACCTGGCTTCAGACAGATATTGTGAAGAGATTGAAAGATGGAAATCATGGTGTTAAAAGATATTGCTGCCAGTCTCATGCATAGAATAACTTGTGAATTCCTGTTTCATTCAGGTTATTTGAGGGTGCAGTTAAGTGGTTTTTCTTTATTGGTGCCTGAAATGTTAGGGCACTTGTGTGCAGACGTAGGTCAGTATCACAAGTTGTGAACAGAAGCTGGCCCAAGTAGCTGAAGATATTTTCTTTTGTATAAGTGGAGATGATAACTGCAGTATTTAAATTAAAATGAACAAAAAATGCATGTGCTAACACATCCATATCCACGTGTAAGCAAGTATGAAGCCAGGGCATATTTACATTCATCTGAAAATCCCTCAGCAGTGAGGGACGCAGTGTGAGTGTTGCTCTAGGAGGAAGATGGGGAGAGAGACACAGAACTGATTGCAAAAACAGATTTGCTTTCTTTGACTAAAGAGATAGTCTAGAATTGTTTATTCTCTTTGAAGAAATGAGACTCTATAATCTTCCTTTGCAAATATAGTTGTACTAAAGAGATACCTGAAATAATACATATTTTTTTCTTACGTTTGGTTGGTTGGTTTGGTTTGTTGGGACAGCTTGGCAAGACAATTAATATTGGTTCATTTCCAGCAGCAACAACAGCTCATCTGATAAATTACATTTGTAAATAGCTTTGCGTATCTTGAGATTATCCACTTACATTTGGGTTAAGATGCAAAGGAGCACTTTTCAGGAATATGACTTGAAAATAATTTATACTAAAAAATACATGCTTAATCACTGCGCTTGGAATCAAAGCATCTTCTTGCATGTTATAAAAGACTACACAATTCCTTTGAATGAGCAACCTTTTGTCTCTGTACCTCTTTCTTTTCAACTCTTTTACAGATACCACAGTGTGCTTCTTTAAAGAGATATGCCTTGCTCTTTGCAGGGGAATAAGCCTACCAGCCCACCTTGTGTAATGGTCTTACAAAGATTTGCATGGGAAGATGCCACATAATAAAACTACCATCTCTGCTGAGCTATGCAAGGGACATCAGTCATGGCCTGGGGAGGAGGGTTTGCTGACTTCTACCTTCCATCAGATAATGGGGAGATCAGAGATAAAATTTTGTACTAGAAGGAGGTACACATGGACACATGTAAACTAAGCATATTCACATAAAAGTTTTGGAAAAAATGTGGTTTCTTGAAGACATGACTACTTGTAGGTGATGCAGTACTTAGTCTCCTCTGCTGATATGTCTAGAGATATCACACAAACCTATTCTCCCTGGGATAAAATAAAAAAAAGACCATGTAAAATCTCAGCATGTTCTCCTGTAAACGATATGGGGGTTTTGTCCACTTCTAGTCTTGCAGTTTGGCTGAAGAAAGTGTTGCACAAAGTGTATGAAGGTTTTTAGGTAATGTCCTGTATTACTAGAAAGAGATTCCCTGTGTGGGTAGAGCTCCTTGGGTCAGACTGGCTGAGGCTAGCAGGACAGTTCTTTTCTGCTTAAACAAACAGGGTCAAACTCCCATCTCGCTGATAATGCCATAAATTTCTGCTGTCCTTGGAGCTACGCAATTTTAAAATAGGCAACAGGAAGCATTCGAGCCATGACCATAAATCTTAGTACTTTCCCCAACTGAGCAATAAGCTATTTGTCATGGTAATTTTACTTTTTTGTATTATTTATACATTCAGTATAAATTAAAATGTTTCATATCATGGAAAAAAATGAGAGAAGACGACGGAAGCACGGAATCACGTAGAGCAGACAAACTGAGATCCCTTTTACACATTATTAGTGCTTCTCTGTTTAAATCGTGTTTGCTATTAGCTACCACAGTGCTAAGTGCTTTAGATAATGTACTTTTAAGGAAATTAAAAAAAAAAGCCAGAGAGTGTGTAGGTAGCTTCCATTAGCAATAATGGGGGTTTGGGCACATTCTCAACTTACAAAATCCTCAGTTTAAAACCTGTTTATCAGATAATGGTTGCAGGCCTGGAGTGGGAGCATGGGAGCAGTAAATTAACACAATATCTTTTCAAATCCACAGTCTTTGCAAGGAACTAATTTGTTAGTCCTCCCTTGTTTTAAGCCCAAGATGTGTTTTCTTTTCAAGTTTTTTTAATCCTGAATAATACTTTAAAAATTGATGTAGTAATAGAAAAAAAAAATGTTTTGCTCTTTGTTTTTTTTTTCAGTGAAGAGAGTAGCAATGGTTATTTTTATTCTTTTGATGTCATTTAAGGCCAATCTTTCTGCACATAGGATTGAAAACCCTTAATGAAATGCTGAAAATAGGTTTAGTTACTTTAAGAGTAAGAGTATTTTGTGTAAGATGTAGTACAGAATGTGTCATTTGCATAGGGTTTGTGAAGTGGACACATGCCAAAAATCCACCAGATGTAATAAACTGTCTCGGGAAGTTACTCTGTTAAATAATTCACAGTAACCTGAGGCTTTCATGAATTGATTCAGCTAGAGTGGATGTCTTAAAAATAATTTACATTTGGTATTTGAGCAATATTTTACGTAACAATGAAACTCCCTTCTGACCCTTGAAAGGATGATCCTTTCAAACCAGAGCCACTTGCGTCTGCCACCTAGTGAGGCAGAGGGAAAGCACACTGAATCACCCAACGGCAATCCAGTACATCAGTGGTCCAACTTCATAAGTTTTCATATTTCAGGACTGTTTAAGTGGATTCTTCCTCCCGCCATTAAATTTAGGAATAGATTTCGGATTATCACTGGTGAAAAATCTGTTTGTCAGATCAGGATTCTGTATTTTTTAAGAGGCATTTGCAAATAATTTTTTTTTTTTTTAGTATTTACAAATGCCAGTATGAGATCACATTTTCTAGAATTGTTAAGTCATACATGAAGGCACATGTATTCAGCACATCTGCAATTGTCCTTGGCAGTAATAACTACAACTCAGGCACTGCCTGCACAGAGTCTCAGCTATGGGATCTCAGAGTCAGGTTTAGGTAGTAACAGAGGTATTATTTTTGATAGATAGTTGAGTAGTACTCATAATTGAGTAGTTACGAAAGATACAGAATTTCCAGTTATCATGTGGAGAGTAAACATGTCTAATACTGCTGGATAGATTTGATTGTTTCGCATGTGATAAAAAATCAAAGAAGTGGAGTTGAGAAAATATAAAAAATTTGTTTAAACATGAGGTAGAGTGATTCCAGGATTCAGTTTAAATAGAACTGAAAAAATAAATAGTCAGAGTTCAATTTTAAACTCTTTAGGAACTGAAAAAAAATAATTATCAAAATTAGTGAAAATCATCACAAGAGGAACCTGAAGATAAAGGATGTTAATAATTTCTTAGGTAGACGTTGAAATTGCTGCTTAGAATTCGCAACTATTCAATTTTTTTTTTTTCATGGTTTTCTGACTTGTCATAGTTTTTCTAACTCACAATTTTTTAAACAAAACATAATTCATATATTCTTTTATAAAGCAAAATTATACCCTCAGTGTTTTTTAAAGCACAACTCAAACAACAAACAGAAGTGTGATTTTGATGAGCAGAGATTTGTCAATAAACGAATCTATTTTCATGCTGGTGAACATAATGCATCACACACCAGATGACGGACCAGGCAGTTATCTTAAAGTCAGAGCTGATGGTGGCAGTGTGACCCAAAGTGTTAATTATCTTGCAGATATGTAGAATGGGAATTTCTTCTGAAACTCAGCATCACAGTGATAGAACTTGGTCCACATGCTTATTATCTCTGCATCAGGACTGTACAGAGATCAAAAAAGATACACAGTTTGATTTTTGTCACTTTGCTTCTACTAGACTCCTTAATTGCAGCAGCTGTTACTTGTCTCCACTGTTGTGAAGGTCATAGAATAATTTCCATGATACTCAAGTGTTCTCACAACTTTCTGAAACATTTCCCTTTGGAGATGAAGTGTTTCATAGTTGATCTCTGTACCAAGAGCAAAGTCCTCACAGTTGGTTTAAAGTCTTGGGAGAATTAGAAGAAATGTATTTTCTTTTTAAATTGTCCTGTTTGAACTGTAGACCAGGGAAGTTACACTATTGTGAGCTGCTGAAAAGATGGTCCTGACTTCTATGGAGTAAATATGTTATCATCATTCTATACAGATACTAAGTGTAATAGAAATTTGAAAGTATGTTTTGGAGAACAATTTATTGCTCCTCTTACTATTTTATAATCTTTTGAAAATGCATTCCTATCTTATAGGGGGAAACAAGTAACACATCAAAAAAACCATGGAGTTCTTAAGAATGCGGCCATGTCCTCTGTAAGCTGGCACTTTGTGCTCCCTGAGATAGTTGAATTCTGTTTTATTCCTGAGTCTTGACTTAACAAAACTCCCAGTTAGGCCTAAAAGATAGATATTTTTACACTGTGGCTAAAAATAGTAATTGGATCCATCTACTGATTAATTTTCATTTTTTTTTTATCTCAAAGGACTTTAAAATCACATTTCCAGATATGAAAGGCTAGTATAATCATTTATGCTTCAATTGGATAGTTGTAGTTGATTGTGTTAAACATAATTTCCAACTGTTCCAAGTTGTAAATAAGAATTGAAAAGAAGCTGAGGAAAGGATATCTTTCCTCCTTTCCAAACCAAGTACCAAAAAAGTCCACTCAACTTGCTTATAATCATGTAAACTCATGGCCTATACTCTTTGATCAGCTACATCACTAACTTGTGTTTGTTCCTGGCTGCGTAGTTTATAGACAGCGTAACCTGGGCAAGAGAACAGATCAAAGAAGAATTCACTTGGAATTCAGCTCTGATCTCAGATGAAATATGAATGCAACTAACTTGATCCACGGTTTATTTCCTTTTCTTCCCTCTCTCTCTCTTTTTTTTTTTTTTAATATTGACTTACCATTAAAACTTGAGACAATCATACAAAAGCAACAGAATAATGATGGAAGTTAGATAATATATTACATTTGTCATCAGTTACAGTTTTGTTAACTAGTATAACACCAAAACTTCCTGGATTTAAGTTATATCAATAGCTTTAGTACAGTTGGTTCAGGACATGAAAATACAGATTTCTCATTTTTTTAATTTTCTATGATGAGCAGAATCTTGATTAATTTACTTTCTAGTAATTTAATTACAAGATAAACTATTTTTTTTTCTAAATTTCTTCCCCTTAGCAAATCAGCAAATGCTTTATGGTGAAGAAAATCCCCACAGTCAAAATGTTCTTTCTCTTAAAAATCTCAAAAAAACCCTACCAAAATTAGTAATCCAACAACATAGATTGATGTGAAATCTGGAGAAATGTGTATGTAAATCCATTTGGGTTGGTATCAGAAACACTGTTGGTCTTTAAGCTCTTTGAAGCTAAGGAGCTGAATGTTTTAGGAAATTTAAAAAGGGCATCACTAGCCTTGTATGATCCATTCTGCTCTCCCACAAGTTTTCTTTTAAAAAAATCACAACATTCATCTCATGAAATGTAAGGAAGAAAATTGTTATTTTTTAAATATATGAGGTCACTGTTAACTAGACCACTCAAGAGAGATCAAACAATTGAGTATTTTCATTTATGAGTATTAGATCAACTCCTCTGCTGACATAAACAAGCACCCTGTAATTGATCTCAGAGGAGTTAAATGCCTGGGTCATTTTGTGTATGGAAATATACTGCTTTAGAATAGTGCAGTAGTATCCCACATTGACACATTTGTGTGTGGCTGAACTCTTAGGTACATTGTCAGTATATCAGAAACTTATTTATTTAAAAAAAATTATAGAAAATCTGATGCTGAAGATATCTTTTTTTTTCAGTTTTAGATGTCATATACTACTCTGATGCATGTCATTTTTTATCTATATAAAGCAGTGTATCTTAATGCACTTCGTTCAATAAAAGGCAATAAGACGTTTGAAATTCAAGGAGTATCATTTTAAGAATAACTGCCTTATTTATTAGGTTATGGGATTTTATTTAATTAAATGTATCATAGGTGACTTGGGTAGTCACTGTGTTCACAAAACCGTGACTTTTCTTTCTGAGGTTCATTGAACATTACAAGAAGTTAACTCAGTGAAATAAATTGTCTATGGCAAATTCATATGCTACTCAAAATAGAAGATAGTGTCAGAAAATCTGTCTTTGCAGCCCCACAAAATTCTTACAACAGATAATGAGGAGATATCTACTTAATTACTTTATTACTTAATTACTACGTACTACAAATGTATGTAGTTGGATGTGCTGATTTCACAGTGATAATTGTGATTATTTTGTTTTGTATTGAATTAAGGAAAAACAAAGTGAAATGAGAGTTCTAGTGACCTATAGTCTATATGCATATACAAAGGAACAATTACTAGTTATGGATAGTTCTTAGAATATTAACTGACTATATTTTTCCATGTAATTTTTAAATTAATCTTAGAGTTGATTAAACAACTGCTAATAGTAGAGGAAAGTTTTCATTTATTTGCTCGTCTGTCAATCCACAGTCATTAGCATTGTTGTTTACATGCAGCTAATAAGAAGAGGTTAAAATAATTTGTGATCACAGCGACAAACACAGAAAAAAAATGTTCAACCCTTTGCAGTCTGTGCATAAAAGAAGGAAAATATCAAAAGCATAGTCCGTATGTAATGGGCTTGCAAGGACCGAATATGTCTATAAATGTAGTTAATTGGGCAGTATTCATTCTTGCTCATCATAGTGTTTCATGGCATTTCAAAGCCCTGTACAGCAAATGGTGAAGGCCACTGGTTTTATCTGATGCTTCAGAATGCCAAGTTGTAAACAAAAATTACAAAAGGCACAATACAGTCCCAAAGTGCATGCATAGCTATATTCATTGCTTTGGATTTGCTGATTCATATAAACTGATTTCAGTCATATTCTCATGATGATAGCTTATGATGATAAACGAACTCCCTAAATAATTTCAGTCCTTGCATTCATTCTGGAGCTATTTTTTTTTATCTTGTGAGAATTGCAGATAGCATGTGCAGTTCTTACCATAATATGTACTAAATAAATGGCTCAAACCACAGCTGTTCTGAGTGCTTTCTGCATCTCTGTCTCAGAATGACTTTCATTTTCTCCTGAGGCCATGATACCTGAGGAGTATAGCACCCTACACAGCTTCTGTTTTAACGTGTGTATGTCAGAAACATAGTGAGATTTGTCTCACCTACTGTGTTTTACAAGTCCATTTCTCAGCTAATCATTCCATATGCACTTTTGAGGTGCCATTTATCTGAAGCTGCAGCACAAATTTAAGATAAGGCAGATAAATTGTGCCTCTAAGTCCCACTTCTTTCTGTTGACTCTGAAGGGAGCCTTAGGTGATGAGCTGAGAGATCTGCAATCTGAATGTGTGACATTAGTTGATATAATTAGACATTTACGTTGTGATTCAGCTCATGGTCGGCACAGCGGAAGAGTGAAAGCCCCAAGATCGTAGCAGTACAGTGCAAAATACAGCTTTATAGAAAAGCTACAATTAGTTTTAAAGTGACTCTGGGTGGAATGATCGCTCAGGGATCATTCTGGCAGGCCAAAATAACTAGCCTGTTACTTCCTCTTCTCCCTTTGAATTCCCTCTTCCATGGAAGATAACAAAGCAGAATGGACAGTCTATATTTGGTTTTAATCACAAGGAAGGACACTTAATTAAATTCTCATAGTTAACTTTTCTTTTTGTAGAAGAAGTAAAAGGCCATGAATTATATACTTTCTCAGCCTTTGTTTCACTAAACTAGGCAAGCCTGGTATTTTGGGCTTCTTTCTTTGTCTTAAGCCCACATGTTCTCCTCTATTATCTCTTTGAAATTTTGTTCATCTTTCTTCAATGAGTTCATCAGAATTATGTACAGTACCTCAAATTCTCAGCAGGATGTCAGAACGAAGTTTCTTAGCTGAAAAGGATGATATTTGCTTTGGCTCTACTGCACTGGCAACTCATAGGATCCAGGGAAACATAATTGCTTTTCTTCCTCTGTCATTTCATTTCAGTCTGCTAATTTTTCAGTTCACAACATCAATTTTCTTGTATGGGTCTCTAAATGTAGGATCTAATGTAGGATCTAACATTTCTTCCATACTGCTTCCCATTACACTAGTCCAGCCTCTGATACCGATACCAACACTGAACATCTCCAGCCTTTATATGATGTTCAGATACTATCTGTAGCTCCCAACTTCTAGTGTGAGGCTCCTACAATCAAAATGTTAAATGAAATCTATTTCAAGAATGATCCAGAAGAATGTATTTTTCACTTTTTTTTAAAACCTGGTTGGTGAAACTTCCCTTTCTGCATAACCTGTTCCCCGCCCACCCCCCACCCCGCCTTTGTCTGGTCCCTTGGTTAATTTATGAATTTATTTACTGAGCTCAGCTAATTTACTAAGTCATCTGCTAATCTCGGTGTACTCAGTTAAATGAATAACTTTTCAATGTGGCTTAAATGAACAACTTTTTTTTCAGTTTTCAAATTAAAGGTTTTACTAGATTTTTATATAGTTGAGATCTTTTTCACCACTTGCATCCAGTCCTCTGTCTGAGTCTGTCACAATTTTCTAATTTGACACTGTGGATATAATGATGGAATTAAGTACAGAAACAGCCATTTTCCCATCCCCTTTTCTATGAACTGCTGCTAATGCTAGTTTTATTTTGATAGTTGTCAGGGAGTAAGGAATAAAACAACATATCTGAGTGAAAGCCTACTTATTAAATGCACTGAACTATATTACCCTTGTTATTTTCTAGGAACTATTTAGCACAATGATAGTGATTCACAGTATTATGACTAGGACTAAAAGTATCTAAAATAGGCTTATAGCTAAGTTAACCCATAGCACAATACTATAGAACTATTCAATTTACATTACAAAAGTGTATGGAAACAAGGCTTTTAGAAAATAGATCTGCTTTCCATTCTAGAACTGTAAGAATTAGGGAAGATGACTTTTTGACGACAAGCAGCTGCACTGGTAATAGATATGTTGTTTACTAATACAGCAGTTGAAGAAAATATTTGATTTCTAGGGAAGTCAACATGAAAATATAGGAGGAAGCCAAATAATGTTTTTAGTGATAAGAAAGTTTTGGAATGAACAAATTATAACTTATTTAGGATGATAATGAGTAGATTCTGCTCAGAGTTTCATATGATTCATGAATTGATAGATTTCTTATAATGAAAAAGTTGGAACACTCATGCCTTAGATTTATTCTAAAATAAAAATAGAGATTTGCCGTAAATTTATGGCTTGGGAGATAGGGCTGGTCTTGATCCCCTGAAATCAGTGATTTTTATCTCTCTGTAATTTTATTTCTTTTCACAGATTATAAGAAAAACAATCCTTTCTCATATAAACAGATGATGGGAAAGATATTCAAGAAAATCAAGTACATACAAATTGTTAAGATAAACATATTAATACACCTGTAAATAGCAAATTGTTGCTTTCTTTTGTTTTCATTTTATCTCTCTATATATTCCTTTATGGGAGAAAAAAACCAAAAATATTTCTAGTAACATCACTATTTGGCAGAAAACCTAAATTCATTACATGAAACCAGAATATAATGCTAAATAACAATTTTGGAGCTAGCTCCTTACACACTTCACTGAATGCCTGCTCTGAAGTAATTGAGTCTCGGAAAAAGCTACATAGTTCTTAAATAGGTTAGGAAATTGGAAGACTGCAGATGTTTGAATGAAGTGGTTTTTAATTTCTCCAATGGACACTAGATGGCAGCATTCATCAAGATATTAAAGACAACATCGCGGTATTTTACTAGGGGACAAAGACACTCAGAAAATTGTGTAAAACATCTATTAATCGGTTTTCTTTTCCTGTTTTGAAGGAGAATATCTATTGCAAGTGTATGGAGGTTCCAGGGCATATGACTTCATAAAATAATCTCTGTTTGTGTAAGTGGTACAGGCAAGGTTAAATAGCATTTCCACAATAGAGATGAATGAAAAAACTTGTAACAATAAATAGAGGTGTCCTGGTTTCAGCAGGGATGGAGTTAATTTTCTTCTCAGTAGCCGGTGTGTTTTGGATTTTGTGTGTGAAGAATGTTGATAAAAACATTGTGATGATACGAGTTGTTGTTAATGAGACCAAGGACACTGTCTGGCTTTCCAAGTCTCGTTAAGGTCGCGTTAACGTGCAGATGCGGGAAGCTGGGCGAAAGACAGACAGAATAATTGATCCAAACTGGCCAAAGAGAGTATTCCATGCCATAAACGTCATGCTCAGTATATAAGTGGGGGTTGCCCATGGGAGGGGGCATCATTTTCAGTTATTCCTTTTCTTGTCGGGTATCTGTTTGGGCACCCTTGGCATCCTTTTCTTCTCCATCCTCTGCTACCATTCTCTCTTGCTTGCTGGCATCGTTCCCTCTACCTTGCTAGCTTGCTCTCCCCCCTTTTTTGCTTGCTGCTCGGTGTTGTTCCTGTGATCACTGCTCAGGACAGGCTGCGTCGGTCATTCGGACATTGGGTGGTGAGAAATTGTACATTGTTCATTTTGTATATTTTGTATATATTAATATCCTTATATCCTGTTAGCTTTGTAGTTTTTAGTATTTTTAGTAAACTGTTTTTATCTCAACCCACGAGTTTTCCTTTCTTCCCAATTTCTCTCCCCTGTCCCACTAGGTAGGGGCAGGGTGAATAAGAAAACTGTGTGGTGATCCGGGCTAAACCACTACAAGAGGGAAAAGGAATAGCGTCTTGATATAGGACTGGTATAAGTGGAAAGAATAAAGGATATACAAATTTTAAAATGAAGTTGGGGACATCACATGGAATGCCAGAAAAAAACAGTGGAGATCAGTGGAGAAACATGGAGGATTGTAGGGTTTTGAATAAAGAATCAGGGCATCAAAACAACAGATTTCACTTCTTTGGTATCTGAATAAGTAATGTATTGATCACTTAACTAAGTTCCCTGCAATGACTTACTACTATTTAAAAAAAACCCGATTAGTCTTTTTGAATTCAAGCTTCATATTGTTTCTATAATTGACAATGATGAAATCATAAGCTATGTAGTCCAGTGCCTAGGTTTTCAAAATGCGTCATTACAATTTATTTCCTTGACTCATTAAATGCTGATGCCTGACAGCAAAACAACTCACCCAGCTGTGTGATTCACAAATCTTAGCCACATTTGCTTCAGGAGAACCTTTTACTTGAGACCCATCTGACTGTACCCATCTCAGAACAACTGGTCAAATTTTAATTGCCAATAAAATGCTAGAGCAACCTGCTAAGTCATCAACCTCTGAGCAACTGAAGCCTAATAAACTGGTCAAAACTCTGTGAATGTCTAACTGCAAACCAGAGTAACCTTTAATTTATTTATTTATTTATTTTTTTGGTGACAACCACCTACTTGTTCAATAGAGGGTAAACAAGAAATGCCCTATCTCGACGTAACAAGGTGCTCATCTTGTTTCTTCTCAACAAAAAAAAATGAGTTGTGATGATGAATCAGAATTTCATTATGGTGATTAAATTACCATTAAGTTAGTGCACAACATGGTCATAAAACCGTGGTCACCTCTGGTCAAAGTGGGAGTTAGGTGAGATGGCAAACAAACGTGTACTGGGTCCCAGGTCTGATCAACACTGTCAGCAGGATCAGCTGTACCCCCGCCCCTTTAGAAAGGTGTTTGGCAGCCTGCACACAAAGCCAGCTCTGATACAACATGGCTCTGCGGCCTTTAATCAGACTGCTAGGGAAGACTGGGAGGAGAAAGAGCTGGGAGAAGCTGGAGAGGAGCCCTTGGGAGCTGCACTGGAGCCAGGGCTCTCAGTCCTGGCCTGAGCTACCATGCCTCTGCCTGACCTTATTCCTCCTGATCCTGAGCTTACCCCTATCTTGCTGACTTGATGTCCCGGCCTGGCCTTGGCCCATCCCTGTCCCTGAGGAGGTGCCCGATGCCCGGGACTGAGGCTGCCCCTCAGCCTGCCCTGCTCCTGTTTGGGTGATGGGATGGCTCCTGGCTGGAAAGTCCCTGCCCTGCTGCCATGTGGGGAGCCTCCATGCTGAAGAAAACCTGGAGAAAATAATTTTGAAACTGTACTTGAACAAAAATTAAAAATGAATCATTCATACTGTGTGTTGCAAACCAGTCAATTCTCGCTCTGTTTTGCATTAGTAGCAACATTGCATGTGAACCTTGGGGAGAAATTATCACACTTTAACCAGAATGGGAGAGGCCTCAGAGTACTCTTTCCACTTTGAGCACCCTGTATCAAAGATGACATAGACAGGACAGAATTCAGAGGAGAGAAATAAAAAATACTAAAATATTTGGAAAGCATGAACTGGGAGGGAAAGCCCAGTCTGCATGATTTGATGTTTCAGATGTTTAAGACTGTCATTATCAGGAAATGATAAATTATTCCCTGTTTCTAACAAGTAAGTAGAGAGAAAAAGCATATGACAATTTGATTTGAAGGAAAAAACAGATTTATATTTATTATGACAAATATTATTTTAAGTTTGAGAATGGTGTAAGTGTAACACTAGAAGATTGGAATGTACTTCGTTAAATTCTTGTACTGTAAGTTTAGAGAAGAGTCTACCTCTATACTTTTTGGTCTCTTGAAGTATCTTCCAGAAATTCATTTCTATGGTATGGCAGATATGAACCACAACTGATTTTTTTTTTTTCATATGTGTATATTTTTTCATATTCCTCTAACATTAATGGCAGTTCTGCACTGTAAGGAAAAGCAGAGCACTGGAGGTCCTTTAATAGAAATGCTATGGTGGTATTTTGTCGTATAATGCATGCACAATGCATGCACAGCTCAAGCCCTCAAGAGCAAGGTCATCCATAATTACAATTCATTAAATGCTGTGAAAGCTTCTTTAGATACTGCAACATAGGTATCAGTGGCATCGAGTACACATCATTATTAGACATTCACTGAATTACCTGAACTGTACAGGTTATAGTTTGGGATTTTATTAATTAGAAGCTCAGAGATATTTTATAGTGTCTGGAAATACATCTGTTTGTTGAGTAGGCTAAAGACAGCTAGCTTATTTTGTGGCTGAAGCTTGTTTTTATAGCTTCATAAAACATGTCCTGTAGTTTTATTACAATGATCATCCTGGGTTTTCTTTGTGACTGCAGTTCTGGGCTTTGTGTTTTTTTTTTCCCCTGTGGCAAAAAAAAAAAAATGCTGTACGGCTTAGGAGTATGTTATCATCCCTATAGATTTTTACAGAATTCTGTGGCAGGAATATTGGATTCTATAGGGTGGCTTAAAGCTCCATAGGAAGATCCTTGTTCTATTTATTCTAAGTCATCTTAGTGCAACAGAGACATATTCCTGCTGTGGAATTCTTGCTGTATATAAAGGTTATTTTTCAATATTAAATTCCATGAAGATCACTGCACTCTAAATATTTTTTGCATTGCCAAAACAAACCTGACATAAAGTCATGAAGTAAAAACACCTGTAGATGTATTTTAGAGTTAAAGGAAAATCAAACAAGAGGCTAGAGATTTACAGGAGCAGGGAAGAAGCAAGAGTTCTTCAGTTATTCTGTTTCAATTTTTATATTTAGCGAAGAATAAATACTATAATTCTGAGGTTTCTCTCTGTCTTCCTGCTTTGTCAATACCTCCTCTGTTTTCCATTCTGACCTTTTATTTCTTGATCTCTAGATCAAAAAATGTTTTTTCTTTATTGTTTTAAAAATATTTGTATTTTTATGATTTCAATAGTGAAATCGTTGCAGCTTATTTATAAAACAAATAAATAGCTGGGTGATTGTTTCATGTTGAAATGAAGTTTAAATTACATATTAAAAAAAGGACAGTGCCTGAAATGATAAGATTATATCCAAAATGTAATTTCTCTAAATTATGACAATGCAGGATTCTACCAATAAATGTACTGTTAATGTTCCTAATAATGTTCAGATAGCTGCACTGCCATAAAATGAGAATGCTGCTCAAGTCAGCTTAGTGAACACTTGTGCCAGCTGATCTCAAAACCCAGCATTAGATGGCAATGTTCACACGATAGTATCTTTGCAGCGCTGCTGGAAATGTTAAGGCATTATGTATTTCTATACATCCGTTTATTTCTTATTTTAAACATTACTGTTTTATCACTTTTCTCTTTTTTTTTTCTACAGAACTAAAAGAAACCACAAATAAAAAACCCCCTGAGATCCTCTTCCTGTAATGTCATACATTGCAAGACTGCTTCAGAGATGCAGTTTAGTCTTTATCAGTGTAGTTTCCTCAATAAACTTTCATTTAAGTAATCATGGCAAGGCCAGACAGAGCATCAGATAGTGCAGATTTGTACATATCCTAGCTGTGTAATGAGGCATGAGGCAAAAGCACATCATCATCTCATCTGATTTTTCATAATGCAAACACAATAACCATTTAAAAAAATAAAAAGGTGGAATATTAGTGTTTAAGTCTCACTGTGGTTGAGCCTTAATATTCTTAGATTTTCCTATATTTTAAAAAATGTAATATCAAATTACTAGGAATCTGATTTCCCTGTATCTCTGAAGTACTTTGATTGAAATTTATTGTCTTCTAATATGTTCATATTCTTCATCCATTAACTTGTCTTTAAATACTAAAACTAAAAGGTTCTTTATTAGATTGATATATTGCTTCTTTCTGCTTTATACAGACTATAAAGTCCAAAGATGTTATAACGTTGGCATCAGGATTCACACTGTCTTCACTACCAGTTTATTACAGAGGAACTTCTGGGAAGGTCAGTGGTCATCTTAAGCTACTTGGTTGGGTTTTGGCTATGGCTCAGCTTGTGAGTTTCAAAGAAGGGACTAGATCATCCACTGGTGCAGAACAAACTAGTATTTTGGAAGAAAGTGTCTGAGTATTCTTTGTGGTGACTGAAGGGAATGGTATAAAAATACAGCATTTTTGGAAACATTGAGAAAGTAAATCCTCTAGAGCCAGGAAGTAAGGTAGTACATTTCAAAAATATAAACTGCTAGAACTGCTGTGCATTATATATGCCAAAGATTCCAGTAAAGCTTTCTCTGTTAAACATGATAATAGGCCTGAGTATATAGAACTGAATAGTTGTACTATATAACCAAGTTAATGTCATTTTAAGAAGTATGGTCATTTCAGTTCTTGAGTCTGACTAAATGTAGGTGTCCCCTTTGTATATGTCTGAGTTAATCGTCTTAGAATGCTTAAAGAATAAGCAGAGAAAAAACTAGAGAAAATAGACTTACGATTTGGGGACTGGAGCACCTCACACACAAAGAAAGGCTGAGGGCTGGGACTGTTTACCCTGGGGAAAAGAAGGCTTGGGATGGGATTTCATCAATGTATGTAAATATCTAAAGGGAGGGTGCAAAGAAGAGGGAGCTAGGCTCTTTTCAGTGGTGCCCACTGACAGGACCAGGGGCAACGGGCACAAACTGAAACACAGGAGGTTCCCTCTGAGAAAAAAAAAAAAAATTAGAGTTTTGGACTACTATATTGAAAACACCAAGGCAAAGTTTCTCAGAGGAAAAGTATATAAATAAATAATGTATAATTGTAAAGGAGAGTTGTAGCAGCATATGCAGAACTAAGGCAGGCATCCATTAAAGGTAGTCTTTTTTTTTCACATTGTGGCAATAATTACATAAGTTATCATGCCAAGAAAATTTCCAGTAATTTGAATTTATTTGAATATAGCCATTAGGTACCAAGAATTGCACAGAATTCTTCAAACTTTTAGACTTCTCTTTTTTTTTTCTTTCTTTTTTTTTTCTTTTTTTTTTGCTAA
Source organism: Chlamydotis macqueenii (assembly GCF_036417535.1). Taxonomy (NCBI): domain Eukaryota; kingdom Metazoa; phylum Chordata; class Aves; order Otidiformes; family Otididae; genus Chlamydotis; species Chlamydotis macqueenii. Next base: position 162,745,930 of record NC_141556.1, read on the forward strand.
AAAAAAAGCAGTATCTTGATGGGGAGAATGCCATAGGCATTTGGCTGGTATTAGAGTTGTCTTAGGGAAAAAGAAGCATTTAACATTTTTTTTCTCCTTGGGATATTTCACCTGTCAGAATAGCAAGCACTCTTCTTTTCTGCACTAAATACAGTGAAATGAGCCTTCTAAATGAAGAAAGAAAAAAGCAACTAACCACATTCTTTAATTTTCTAAATTAACTAATCTCATCTGAAAAAATTATTCAGTAGTTAAAGCCTCCCAAACCATATTGAAGACTTACTGTATAGACTTGAGTCTAGATAGGATCCATTTCTCTTCCTTAAGGCCTGTATAAACTGTTCATATGAGAGGAAAAGACATCCATTAAGATATTTAAGGAACTACAAGGTTCAATCAAGTGATAAAGTAATTTTAAAGAAAGATGGTATATTTATTTTAAGCAGTTCTTCTGCTGTTACAAATGGTCATCATTTTTTGCTTATTCTATAGCTGTTACAGTTTACATCAGTGGACTATTTACACCATAAATTTTGAATGTTATTATTGTCATCACTCGTATTTTGACATGGAGACATCAGGTATGGACAAAAGTGACCACCACAGAGAAAATGAATAAGGTCTAGTAGTCTGCCTCCAATATGAAGTCCTCATAAAATGAATGGCAGGAAATGGCTTTTTTTTGTTGTGTTTTTTTTTTTTTTTTTAGTACGCTTCTATCTCAAGTGTAAAACTGTATTGGAAAAGGTCTTCATGGTGTCAGTTTGTGGCAAGTTTATGCTATGTTTACTGGAAGTGGCTTTTCAGTTCACCTAACTTTGAAGTGCCTGTGAGATTGAGCCACTAGAAACTAGTTTTCAAAAAGATGGTCTAATCATAGAATCATAGATAGTTAGGATTGGAAGGGACCTTTAAAGGTCATCTAGTCCTCTGACTTCAGAATGGACGCCTTCCTTTGCTATAACTTGCTCTAGCACCAGATCCTAGGATTTCAAAAGAAACAATCTCAGACAGAAAAGTAGAATGAATTTGAAAGTGTCATTTTTTCAACAAAAACGAAAAAAAAAATCAAGAATTCTGTTTTGGATCTAGTTTTCACTTCACTACAGTGTGGAACAAGATGATGGAATTAAGAGGGTTAAAAACTAAAACATGGTTAAAGCCACTGTATTCCACATAGGGCCACACAATCCCATTACACTAACAAGCAAAAATCAGCTGAGGTTATTAACTTTGTTTCCACAGTTCCTCCTTCAGCAATTTATGGGGGAAAAAAACCCAAACCAATTCCTTGGCTGTCTTTCACTTTTTAGTAAATCAATTAAGAAGAAAAATGTATATATGTAGTATATATTGTATATTTCCTTATTTTGGAAATCCTACCTTTCTTTAAAAATGGATTTTTAAGTGACTCCATTAATCCAAATAGTTGCAAATGAATGACCTGTTCAATGGGACTTGCTATTTTTATATAGTGGAGGTTTTTTTTTTAAATGAAAACATAGCATCATGATAAGAATCCTTTATGCTTTCTCAAATGAATGAGGGAAACATGCAATATCTTAGGACTCTGTCACAGCTGGTCTTCTGAAACTGTTAATATGCTTGTGGGGAAAAAAAAGATGGGGAGAGGTTTTTTAACATTGCTAAGAAAATCGTGGTCTTTGGGTGAAAGATGTTTCTTTATTTTAAATTATTTTTAAGCATTTTCATTATATTTTTGTAATTAATGGGATTTGATTCCTGAAGGGCAAATGGACATTTAAAAATATTGCCAGGAAAGAGAAATATAAGTCCTAAAGAAAAATATTTCTCATGACTCCTCTGTGATTGGAGGGACTGGAACATTTTATTTCAGACAGAAATGGCAAAAACTTAACTTGAGAAACATTTCTTCTCAACTTTTCTACAAAGCAGACATCAAAACATGATCTAGTTCATCCTCTGTCACCTTAGTGATCAATGGAGAGAAAAAATGTCACCTCCAAAAGGCAGTACATCTATCTCACACATCTGTCTTAAAATTAGATGTATCACCTCCTGAAAATGCTTACTTCTCTCATTTGGTAAAAGGGCCACATGTGGTGATGAACGGACATACAGAAGTTTTACTTTAAAATTTCCATGTAAGAACAGATTGCTTATACCTTACTAATTGGGTCTTCTGTGTTATTCTAAGGTCAAGTTCACTTTCAAGATGCTGTTCCTTGAGGTCAGAAGCAATGTCATTATTTAAGGGTTTGGCAGCTGAAAAAAATGTAACAAATCTGTTTTTCAGGTGCAATTATCTATTTCCAAACATGTGCTGTTCATTCACATATAATTAAGATTAAAACCTCTAATTCTTGGGATCCCTGTGGTGTGATCCTCTCACATTGATTTTGGAAACTGGGTTTGCGATGGTGGCCACCTTTGAAACTTTCCCATTTTGGGGAGCAAAGACAAAAAGGCTGGGATTCTATCTTGCTAACTTCCTTGGATGTCTCGTGCTTATTTCTGTATGACAGAGAGGTCCCAGGGGGAAGAGAGTCCCAAAGTACACTCTTTAGCTTCTGGCACTCTGTCCATAGATGAGCTATAAATTTACATTTGTACTTCTGCCTTGTTTTCTGTACAGAGTTCTGATAAGTTACAGAGGTGAATTATGCTCTTAATCTTTTCTAAAGCAGAATCCTAAAAGCAAAAGCATATTATTAGTGAGTTTAGGTAGAATATATTTACATTTTTTAATTCTCATTTTTATTCATGCTTCCTCTTCTGAATTACATTAATGTTAGAATCAATCTCTTTGCACTACATTTAGGAAACAAAAAAACTACCGTACTGGTGCTTAGTTTCCAGGCATAAAGCAAACTTTTCATTTTTTTAGATAAAGCAGTTTCAAATCCACTTTAAGATAACCTGCACTTCCTTCTGTGGATTTTTTTTTCCTGAGGAATATAGGCTTTTTAAGAAACTCAGCGTAACTAGTAAAACTCTTTGGGATTTCCAGCAAATCAACAGAAATTTTGTGACAAGTTTTTCAAATCACTGTCATTTAATAATCCATACTAGTATGGTTTATGATTTTTTTGCTTTACTAATTTGATTTGCTGTGGGGCTACCCTTTCTAAAATATCAGGTTAGAGGTGGTGTAGTGGCTTGTCACTTCATAAGTGTTTATTGTTGGTTGTTACAAAGGTAACAGAAAATTTAACGCCAATTAATGTCAAATAAATCTGAATTCAAATACTGTCACACAGATATATTTGTGGATTATTAAGTTTAATAAAAAGCTTTCCTAACATGTCAGCACACTTACGATTTCTAAATCTATTCTGTCTTATGGAATGCATACATTTCCTAAAAGTAATGAATCTACACATTATCCAAACAATTTTAGTTAATTTTTGATCATTCTCCCTCTTCCTTATGTACTATCTTAATATATCCTCAAGGAAAATAAAATAAAACTACATTTAGATACAGAAAACAGACCACTGTGTTGCAAAGCAAGATTTTAGTTTTTTTTCCACTCCGCTAAGAAATCCCATGTCCAAACCTGTTGGTCCTGAAAAGCAAAAAATTCTTTTACTTCAAGATAGTTGTCTCTGGGAAGGCGGATAGGACCAGACCCACTAACCCCAGAACAAAAGGAACAATAAATGATGGCACGTACAGGGCAAAGGCTATTTTGCAGCCTTTGCTGCAGGAGAGGCCTGACTCCCTGCGGCTTCCCTTGCGCTTTCAATTTCAAAGGCTGACACTGCAGCAGTGTTTGACCTCTCCAGAACTGGCCTGATCACAAGAAATCCTGAAGGTAGCCTTGCCTTCAGTGAAATAGCCTAAGTGAAGATGCTTAGCCCTAGACAATGAGCACACTCACAATATCATTGAGTTAAATTAGGTTCCTTTGGTTTCAGTTAACCCTCCAAAGACTGCAGTGCTGCTATTGGAAGTAGCCCACACAACCTAAACAGAGCTTTACTTTTAGTTATTGATGGTAGCAGACTTGCAGCAGTGCTGACCATGAGTACTGTGCTTGGCTCATGGGCAAGGGCACATGAAGCAAGATAGCCCATACTCTGCAATTTCATATTGGGGAATATCAGGCAAATCCAAAGGAAAGGATAAGCAGAAGACTTTTATAGCAAGCGTGGATGAATACCAGAATGAACTTCCAAGGAAGTATGATGAAGGCAGGTTATTAAGAGTGGTAATAAGTAGGTGAAAATTATCTAGGGTTAAGGAAAGATCAAAGCTGTATCCACTCATCACTTAGGGACTCAAAAATTCATTAATCTCTCGATGCCCAAATCTAATTGCTAAAAACGTTTAAGGATCATTGAAATACGATAAATGGAATTAAGGGTAGATTTTCACAGGAATAATGGGCAAGCAAAATCATGTTGCAAGGAATAACTGTAGATTTAAGTTATGGTTGTAATTTGCCATGTACATACTGTTTTTGCTACTGCTTCTCTCTGGAAATTCAAATGAGCTCCCAGATAGTATGTCCTCTAGTTTTGAAGAATTTCTCCGAAATAGTGCTATTTTATGTGCATGGAAAGGGTAGGTCCATCTTGCAAATCTGCATAACCTGCTCCTCTGCATAATCTGTTTTCTTTTAGGGTCAATGAAAATACTCCTGTCATTCTTAATGAAATCTGCTTATGACTTTTATAATCTTCTAGAAAATCATGGGGATTTACCTGTTCTTTTGACTCTGAAAGTAGTCACAGGAACTTAGCTGCCTAAGTAAAAAAAATGCAAAGGAAGTAAAACACTCTTACCATTTTCTATGCCACTGTCTTCATTACATACAGAAAACTAGGAGATATAATTAATATGGAATAATCTGAGATGTGATTGTGTTTTGTCCTGAGAAAGAGGCTATACTATTTAGTGACCACTTTCTTGTACGGTTTGGGGAAGATCTCAGGTGATCCAGAAAAGACCATACAGAGAAAGTAACTCATCATTTTAGCATTTTGTTGGTGATGAACTTTAAAAGACTTAATGTAAAAATTTGTCCTACTGAATTTCACTGAATTAGTCAGTGAAAAAAAAAAAAGGTTTACATTCTCCTTACACCCAATGTGATCATTGCCACTTGAGGACTTTCAAATAAGGGGACAATTCTCATTTCTCTTTTAACACCAGCTGGATGTTTTTTAAGTCCAGTGGGGAATAAAACAAGTTATCCGAGGCTAAAATGGGTCAAGGAGTAAAGTTCAGCAGAACAGGTGAGGGTGACGATGCCTGGTGAGGTTCACCTATGTTTTGTCAAGTAACTTTTTCTGGATGACTCCTTCTGTCCTCTGTGATGTATTATATTCAGTGCCTCACTTTTTTGATATTAGTTTCCTGGCTCATAGGTGACACTCCAGCAGTGGCTTATTTCTTTATTGGGAGAAAATGATTGGCATACCACAAGATACTTTAGCTCAGTTGATTTAATTCTGATACTGTGAGTACATAATTCCTCTTCTTATGTTTTGAATTGAATTATTAAGGTAAGAGAAGTAGATTAAAGGTTGTTGATCTAACCTTTGTAGTAGAAAATTCTCTGGAATGATGACTGTATTTTATTTTGAATTTGACTGGTCCTGACAGAATGGACTCCTCCTTTCATAACCCCTTAGAGAGATTTTAGACACTACAGTACTACGAGTAATTAATTATATACTCAGAAGTATAGCCATGAGAAAGCCTGTAAGATCGCAAAAATATTGACTCTACTTCATTTCCCTATTTTTTTTTCTGGAGGGTTTAACTGATCCTGCCCAGATCTGTATTCATGTGATAGCATCCCTGGACACTGAAAGAGCTGCAAATTCGTAATAAGAAATAGACCAGCATTTCCCTTGCTAGCCACAACAAAAGCCTTTTTCTTCCCCTGAAGATGTTGAACAATAATCTTCTATGTTATTCAGCTGGAGTTTCTGGGCCTCAAAAAGTTTTAATATCAGGCCCTAAATCTTCTGTGCTACCAGGACATGCTAGAGCTGTTTACCCAAGTCACTCTTTTTTTCTGGGAATAGACTTGTCAAATTAGGTTCAATATTGAAATGGAGGGCTCGTGTATCTGCAACTCTTTAGATTTCCATATGTACACATAAGGAAGTCATTGACCAACACAAAAGAGTCTTAGAGAAATTGTTATAGAAGTTTTTCCTTTGAAGTTGTGAAAGTCAGTAGAAGGTGTAGCAATAATTATCTAATAATAGGTTGTTATTGGACTTCTCAGCTCTGCACTGAGTTTTGACTTGCCTAATGTGGGGTTGCCTCTACAACATCAAGGCAGAACTTACTGCACAGATATTTTGGATTAACTGTTGTCTCTGATACTGAACCATGTCAGTAGAATAGTATCAAATAAATACAATTACTATGTAGAAAAGCCTCCCTGAATTCCTCACAACTATAACATTCTGCCCAGTTTTAAGAATGTATGTATTTTCTGGGGTTTTAAATATAAATTTGCACTTATACATAAGTAAGTCTAGACTGTATCTTTGTAACCAAAAGTAGCAACTGGATAGAAGAGATCTCAGAATAAATAATCTATTAAGAATTTTAAGTCTAATTGTCATGGAAATAAACATTAAATCTGTCAGTTTCCCTTCAGCTCCTGTGAATAAACAAGAAACATTTTTGTTTTCAGAGTACTAATTTTTAAAATCAAATAGTGTCTATAAATAAAGGTATGTTCAACAAACTAAGGAATGGTCACAAAAAAGAAGCCAGAATTAATCTTGCAACAAAGCCCACATAGACAAATCCCAAAAGATTTGCCTGTAGAGGGTTTGTTGCCGAATCAGTGCTTTATTGAACTCAGAAGCTATTCAACAGCAAGAGATATCTAAAAAAGACTTGTACAGAAATTTTTTTCTGTAAATGAAAGACTTTTTCTCAAGCATACTAAATAACTGATTCTTAGAGTTGTAAAACTTTTTAGAAACAGAGACAAATAAGACATTTATTTAGTTCATGTAACTACCTACAGGAAAACTTAGTGTATGAACTCTCCCTAGTCCCCTCAAACACTACCTCCAACTTTCAAATCTCTTTCTGTACCTTTTTCTAGGTGAGTTGAATCTGGAGTACATCTCAGCAAACCCACTAATTTTGCTCTCTTGTCAGGATTACATAGAATGTCGAATATCATAGCCCTCCTTCATCGTCTCACATAATGGCCATATCTGCCTACTAACAGTAATTACCATTTTTAAGACAACCTTTCCTGAAGCCTGTGAGATGATTAGAAGTGATTCAGATTACTTCATTCTAAATGGATGTACCTCTTATTCACCTAAAGGAATACAGCCAATGAGATGGGGTTATACCCATCATGTACCCACCATCTCGGAGATGTTTGCATCTCATCTGTACCTCCTCAGCTCTCTCCAAGTCAAAGTGAATCTCACTGTCTCAGGTGGCTTGTAGCTTCCACCCTTCTGCTCCTTGCTCCATATTTATCAGTACCTCACTTTTAAAATCTCTTCTCCCTACCGGTAGGCTGGAAATTTTAACCACTTAGTAGGATTTTTGTTTGCTTGCTTGCTTGCTTTCTTTCTAACATTAGTCTCTGGCTTTGGCAACATCAGTTGATCACCCTACTAGTAAAATTCAAATTAAGATTTTTTCACCCTTTCCATCTCTTAGGGTTTCTTGGGCCTCTGGGTTTTTCTCTCTAACATGGTTTATTTCTGGCTTGTTTCTTCTTTTACAACTCTTTTCAGTCAAATCACATTTTTCCAAATAGATAAACTGAGTCATAGATAATTTTCTTTTCAAGTAACACATCTCTCACTCTCTGTGATGTCAAATATCTGAAAGTGATCACAGAGACAGATTTTAGCATCTTGATACTTTTTAATGCTCTTTTAATGCTATTTTACATTTATAAAAACCTTGAAAGATATTACAGATTTTGGAAGGGTATCTTTTAAATGTTGTTTGAAATATACAGTGAATACACACTGAAAACCTAGAGCCTAAGAATACTCTACATAAAACCAAAAAAAGTCTGAATCCTAGAATGCCACAGGGCATTTATGAGTGCCTCTGTGGAGGCAAAAGACATGGATGCATGCAGGTTTTGGGGACTTTGTAAAATTGAAGGAGAGGCTATGTATTGATTTGAGGGCTTTTTTTTTTTTTCTTAGGAGACAGTACATTATCTCACCTACCATGTCATCCTAGATAATCCCTGTAAGAAGATCTTGGCCTTTCCTTGATTTTTTTTTTCTGTTTTAGATTGTAAGGAGGTGAGTCAAGTGTCTCTCAAGATATAAAGACTCTACATGCTTATGCTGAGACAGACTCCTTTGTTTCCGGCTTTTAAACCTTTGGAAGAATCAGTGAAATTTAGTGCTGTGATTTAGCCCCAGTTGGGAGCTAAACACTATGAAGCCGCTTGCTCACTCTTCCTGAGGGGAGAGAGAAAATACAAAGAAAAGATTGTGGGTCAAGATAAGGACAGGGAAAGATCATTCAGCAGTTACCATCATGTGCAAAACAGACTCAACTCGGGGAAATTAATTTAATTTATTAACAATCAAATCAGAGTAGGTTAATGAGAAACAAACCCAAATCTTAAAGACATCTTCCCGTCACCCCTCTCATCTTAGAATCATAGAATAGTTAGGGTTGGAAGGGACCTTCAAAGGCCATCTAGTCCACCCCCCCCTTGCAATGAGCAGGGACATCTCCAACTAGATCAGGTTGCTCAGAGCCCCATCCAACCTGGCCTTGAATGTTTCCAGGGACAGGGCATCTACCACCTCTCTGGGCAACCTGTTCCAGTGCTTAACCACCCTCATTGTAAAACATTTCTTCCTTATGTCTAGTCTAAATCTCTCTCCTTCTAGTTTAAAACCATTACCCCTCATCCTATCACAACAGGCCCTGCTAAAGAGTTTCTCCTCATTTTTCCTGTAAGCCCCCTTTAGGAACCGGAAGGCTGCTCTAAGGTCTCCCTGGTGCCATCTCTTCTCCAGGCTGAACAGCCCCAACTCTCTCAGCCTGTCCTCATAGGAGAGGTGCTCCAGCCCTCTGATCATCTTTGAGGCCCTCCTCTGGACTCTCTCCAACAGGTCCATGTCTTTCTTATGTTAAGGGCTCCAGAGCTAGATGCAGTACTCCAGGTGGGGTCTCTCTTCCCAGGCTCAACTTTACTCCTGATTTCCCTGTGTCCTCCCCTCAGCGGCGCAGGGGGACAGGGAATGGGGCTTGCAGTCAATTCATCACATGTTGTGTCTGCCACTGCTTCTTTTTCAGGGGAGGACTTCTTAAACCCTTCCCCAGCTCTAGCATAGGATCCCTCCCATGGGAGATAGTCCTCCACAAACTTCTCCAGCATGAGTCCTTCCCACTGGCTATAGCTCTTCATGAATTGCTCCAGTGTGTGTCATTTCCACAGGGTGCAGTCCCTCAGGAACAGACTGCTCCAGTGTGGGTCCTCCATGGGTTACAGCCTCTTTTGGGCTCCCACCCGCTCCACCATTAATCTCCATGGGCTGCAGGGTGCAGCCTGCCTCACCATGGTCTTCACCACCAGGTGCAGGGGAATCTCTGCTTGGAGCACCTTTACTCCTCTCTCTCCTTCTTCATTGACCTTGGTGTCTGTGGAGTTGTTTCGCTAACATCTTCTTGCTTCTCTCTTCCCACTGTTGTGCTGGGCCAGGCTGATGGAGACAGCCACCTGGCAGGAGGCCGGGGCAAGGCCTGCGCCTCCCTCCTCTCACCATACTGCTGCTTCTGTTTGCCACTTCTTAAATACGTTATCACAGAGGCATTATTATAGTTGTTGACTGGCTTGCCCCTGGCCAGTAGCAGGTCCACCCTGGAGCTGGCTGGCTTGACTGGACAAAGGAGAAAATTCTAGCTGTTTCTCACAGAAGCTACCCCCCTTCCCCGGCCCTCCCCAACCCCAACATCAAGCTGTTGTTTGCAAGGATATATCCATGCAAATTTTTGCCTTTGTCCTTTGACCAGATATTCCCATGTGCTCATGTTGGTGAATATGATGCTTGAGTCTATCTTCCAACTTGTTACTAGAGTCTTATTATTTTTCCATAAAGACTCCTCTGAAACAAAGGAGAATTTAGCAGTTACTGAAGGAGAAGAAATACTGCACTTTCTCATTTTTTTTGAGCATCTTTTAGGACAAAGTTTGGTGATAAGCTTATTGAATGAGTGGTGCAGATAGTAAAAAAAAAAATCAAGAACAAGTTCACAGTCCAAGAAGAAATTTCACAACAAAAGACTGAGAATAGAGGAAAATAGAAATTTTACTTGATTTGTTTTATGTAATAGTTCAGGGAGTAGAGCCTGATTTACAACAGCATAATTAAAAAGCATTTCTATTAAAATTAGATTTGCAGCTTCTCAACTCAGATTAGAACCTCTGCCTCCTTAATTTTAGTAGTGCTTTATTTATTAATTGAAAGTTTGTTATTCTTCTCAGTCTTTCTGATGAGGGGGAAAGGCCTATGGAGGAGTGGATGGATCCTGCACATTCAGCTGTTTGTGCAGCTGGTGTCAACAACAATAATTTGATTTTGTTGTGACCATGGCAGCCTCTTTGATGATTGAGGACTGCTTGTAAGAAATAGGATCCACCTGACAAGGTGGGGTCAGGATTAGTGTGTAAATCATTGTTAGTGATGTGGTGGGTGTCTGCTACAGACCACCTGATCAGTAAAAAGTAGTTGAAGCCTTCTTCAGACAACGGGAGGAAGTCTCCTGTTTGTAGGCCCTGATCGTTATGGAAGACTTGAATTTCACTGACATCTGCTGCAAGGAAAACACAGCAGAGCACAAGAAATCCAGGAGATTTCTGGGGTGCATTAGTGACAATTTCCTTTGCACAGAAGATCGACGAGTTGATGAGGGGAACTGCTTTGCTGAACTTGATACTAAGAAACAAGCTGACTGATGGTGTGAAGGTCAGGAGCAGCCTTGGCAATGACCATGAAATAGAAGAGTTCTCAGGAATTCCTCATGAGAGGACAGAAAAAGGCAAATAGCAATATCACAATCCTGGACTTCTGGAAAGCAGAGCAGGGCTTTAGCCTATTCAGAGATCTGCTTGGAAGAATCATAGGGCACTAGCCCTGAAGACAATGAGGTTCCATGAGAGCCTTTTTTTTTTTTTTTTTCAAAGGATCAGCTCCTGCAAGATCAGGAATAGTCCATGCCCTCAAGCAGGAAAAACCATGCAAAAGCAGCAGGAGGTCTGCACAGATGAACAAAACTCAAATGCTGGAATGAAGCAAGATGGAAACAAGGATAGATGACCCAGGAGGAATATTGAGACACTGTCCAAGCATGCAAGGAAGGTGTAAGAAAAGTCAAAGACCATCTGGAGTTAAACCTCATGAGGTATGTGAATGGCAATGAGATTGGCTTCTGTTGATATGTAAACAACAAAAGGAAAACTAAGTGAAAAAGTGAATCTCTTGCTGCATAGAGCAGGGGATCTGGTGAGAAGGGCCATGGAAAAGGCCGAAGTATTCATTGCCTTCATTGCCTCAGTCTTTAAAGGTGAGATTTGCCTTCAGCAATCTCAGTCCCATGAGACCTGGAAGACAGTCTGATGCAATAAATTCAAGTGGTCTTCCTGAAGTTAAGTCTGTTTTGCCCATGATGGTAATTGGTTTGTAATCTCCCTGTCCTTATCTGATCCCATGACCTTTTAAACCTTATTTTCTCTCGTGTCCTGCTGAGAAGGAGGAGTGAGAGAGTGGCTGCCACCAAGCTGCTGGAACCTGGGAGACAGTAAAGGTTAACTCACTACAAAGAGTATTATTGAAATACATGAAATTCCATTTGAGCATAAGAAAAATATTTTACTTTAAGGGCCATGAAATCCTGGAGCAGGTTGATCCAGCTTGCTCAGAGAGTCTGTGGAGCCTCCGTTCTTGAAGATACTCAAAACTTAAATGGACATAGTCCTGGGCAATCTGTTCTAGTTGACTCTGCTTTGAGCAGGAGAATTAGGTTGGATGATCTCTAGAGGTTCCTTCCAACCTCAATCACTGAGTGAGTCTGTGAGACAGAAGTGAAGATTAGTCTTTACTCACATGAACCTTGGCAAATCTAAGTGGTATATGTTGACAAGCAGGAGGAAAAGAACCAAGATTTCACAAGAAATAAACACTTTAAAATTAAAAATAAATTTCCTCAGCTTTTCTGAAGCACTAAGAATTACATAAGTGAATGATCTTGAACTTACTTGAATGATCTTATTTAAAAGCTGTTTGACATTTTATAAATTTTACTCTATTTTGTACTAGTCACAGTTTAATAAATCAAAAAGACAGATGAAAAGAAACAATACAAACCAACAGAGTAATTACTGAAGTCAGTCATAACTTTGGCAAAATAGGGAATGATTTTTTTTAATCTTAAATTTAATTCAAACTGGACAATAAAAAATGACAGAAGCTCATTTTGAAATTGTAGAAGGTGTGAATAAAAAGTTTTGTACCTTTTACACAGTCTCAGAGGAATAGCCTGAGTTCAGTTCAGTTTCACAGTGAATGTTCACACTGCAGAAATAATACAGGAATTACACTCTGCTGTTTTCACTGGGCCAGGGATCGTGCAAATAGATGTTCCAAAACCCCAGGCATTATTGAATGCCTCTAGAGCTATAAGTAGCCACTCACAAGTTGGAGTAGCTCAAAACCCATTCTGAATTGTACTGGGAACTGCAGTAATTCTCATTTACTTGGACAAGTATGCTTTTGTTTGTTTTGTGCATGTCCTCTTCATAACAACTAATCCTTCAAGGTGCGGAGCATTTCCCATGACATACAGAAACCTACATGTAGCTTGAGCTGGAAGTTTATACTTTTTCATCAACAATGATTGTCAGCTCACAGTGGTATTAAAAAACCCCAAACAAACAAAACAGACTCCAAATGATTAGAGATGTAAGCAAAAGCTAACAGTAAAAGTAGATGCTTTCCATCTTTATGATTGACATGACTGTATAATCTTTGTAATGGTATAATGATTTTATATCAAGCATTAGTGATTTGAGAGCGTATGACCTTTTTCTTGCCAGAAAAGTAATAGAAGTATTCATGCAATGACCAATCAAGGCAAGGGAAAGAGACGAAATAATAATAAAAGCTATTACTCAAAACTGTATCTAGTAAATGTTAACTTAATCTTACAGAATCATAGAATGGTTTGGATTGGAAGGGACCTTAAAGACCATCTAGTTCCAACTGCCCTGCAAGGAGCAGGGACACCTTCCACTAGACTAGGTTGCTCAAAGCCCCATCCAACCTAGCCTTGAACATTTCCAGACTGGGCACCTACAACTTCTCTGGGCAACTTATTTCTGTGCCTCCTCACCCTCACAGGGGAGAATCACCTCCCTTGACCTGCTGATCATGCGTCTTTTGATGCAGCCCAGGATATGGTTGGCTTCCTGGGCTGAAAATGCACATTGCTATCTCATGTTGAGTCACCTTGCTATCTGCATAGTCAAAGTCAGATAACTGCACATTGTAGATGTCTTAGCATAGGCAGCATAGAATGACTGTAGATAAGAAGATATAAACAAAAGGTGTCTTTACACTTGAGGCTTCCATATATATGAAAATCAGTTCAGTTAGAGTCTGATAGTATGCAAACCAAAAAAAAAAAGATAGACTAGAATATTCAGTTGCTCACTTCATTCTGATTGTTCTCTCTGTGATACTGTTTTAGATTTCAACAATAATATTCATAGCCTCAGATAACAGAAACAAATTTAAGAATATTTCTGGAAATATTTCAAAAGGTGATCTCATTTTCTGAATAAATTAACTTATTTCAAATAAACTGAGCTGACATTATCATGAGAGCCAAGACCAAACTTAAAAAAGAGGAAGAAAATATTTTTAAGGAAGCCAGCAAAATCTTCTTCACATAGCCATATTTTTCTGCAATTTTCATGATACGTGATACCTTAGTAGGGAAAAGAACACTGATAAAAATGTCCACTTGATATATTTCAGCAAATCACTCCTCAGGGAGTAAAGGTCTGCTAAAACTTTAACCTTGGGGAAGCAGTAAGACAGTCAGTAGGATGGAAGACAGTAAAATGAGTTACTAGATCAAGAGACCCAATCTCAGATTCATGGAATTGCTTCTTTCTGTTATAGACAATATTGGGCAAAGTCCTTTGACTCATTACTGAGGATCTTGGGTCAGAGGAGAGAAAACAGTAGTTACATCTGGCCTTCAAAATGTAGGACATGGATGAATTTTTGTACATTGCAATAGTACTAAGATCTGATTATTTGGTCTTCAGTCACTTCTCTTAAATAGTTGTTATTCAAATAATCTGTCAAAAAATCAAACCCAGGAAAAATATTTGGGAAATGTTTATGGAACACACTTAGTTAATATTGATTTTCTTCTTTTTTTTTTTTTTTTTGTAAAAAAAAAGTGATGGAAATAAAGGAGAAATAAAAGCATTGATATATTATTTTTAGATAAGTATTTCTATTTTTGTTCCTTCTTTAAAATTCTCTTCCTTTCTTAATTCATAAAGTGAAATATTTTTCTTCATTTTCTTTTTATTTAACAAACCTCAAATTCTGCCAAACTTTGATTACATTTGTCATACACATAATTCTTGATCCTGCTGTAACACACATCACTAGTTAAGGTGAAATCTTTATGCAAGTGATGTCAATGAAGTGCAGTTGTCTTCAGAGGTTTCAGATACCTCATCTAGCCAATGAGCACCAAATTTATAATCTGTGTCTAGTGTTCCCCTGCAGATTTTTTATTCCCCTTTGTTCTTGTCCTGTTTTGGTCAGGATGAAAAGTTCCAAGGTTACGGTTAAACACGATACACAAAAAAACTTCTGTGCAATTGTCAGTAACTTATGGTGGCTACTCGAAATGTAAAGAAATATAACACTGATAAATAAAACATGTAGAAAAGAACTTGTGTGCTTCATTCTAGCTCTGTGTCATAATTTGCAATTTTGTGAAATAACTATGAGCAAGAGAATTAGTAATGCACTTTCCTCTCTTCAGAGTGCAGCACTATTCTCCCATTAGATCTGTAAACTTCCTTTTAAATAATAAGCAATTTCTTGCTGGAAACCAAGCAGTGACCTTTTATTTATTTGACAGATGAGTTTATAAATGCAATTTAGTCTTGGGAGACATGACATTGACAAGCTCTCTGGAATCTGAACTGGACAAAATTTCATTAAATGGAATACATTTTTATATATATAACATGAAAGTCACAGAAAGGTTGAACTCTGCAGAAACCCACACCATCTCAATATATTTTTTTTTAAATGACTAACAACCTTTTTTCTTATATCCAAAAACCTTCTGATTATAGACTTTGGAATCATATTAAGCTTTTATTTAATTTCCTCCATTTCACATTGTTGTTTGAAATTAGCACAAGTTCTGTTGAGGTAACAATACAATGAAGCACACAAGCTGTAAAACTGAAAGCTTTTTAAAAGCTGCATATGAAAATTCCTTTTAACTTAATTTCCCTATTCAGAATTGAAGTGTATTAGAAACAACCGAACTAACAAGGACCTAATTCTGCTTGACTTGATTGCTTTTCAGTTAGTTCCATTGTGTGAAGTTTCAGATTTCAAGATCCTTCTGTCTTGCACCAACATAAATGATTAATTAAAAAAGATACAATTGAAAATCAGGCATGGAAAGAGCTTGGAGTAGTAGTTGATTGCTATGTAATTCTTTAGTCACTCAATTGAGAAACGAAAGTTGTTCTCACTGTCAAGTTGAAAAAAATGAACATTATATATATATGTGTACCAACAAAATGAATATGTGTATCTTCGTATGTATATACATATATATATATATAAATCTGGGAAATCATACCATGTCAAAGTTTGGTTACAGGTCACTAACACAGGTTCAAGATGCTGCTGAATTTCTCTCATTGCAACCTCCTTTTTTTTTCTTGCATTACAAACAAAATAATTTTTTTAAGCTCTCCTTTAGAGACAGCATGCATTTTATCATTTGCTGTCAACTGTGACTTTATTACCAATGTTTTTGAAGGGGCATTTTTCTAGTAATGCTGACCAACACAGTGAGAGGAAATAATATTATTATGGTACATGTGACACTGATTTAGTGATTTTCTTCCCTTTCTGATATAGCCTGGTAATTACTGTTTATATGTCACCGGAATAAATGCTCCAGTTTAAAACTGCTGAGATCTAAAATTCTTTATGATATTAACAAACATCTTAGTAAATACTTATTTTTTTTCTATTCCCTTAGTTAATAAAGGTATTAAATAATTACATAAAATAAAAAAAAGATAATAAAAAATACTTTCTTTAGATACTGTTCTTCACTATATTCCTTTTCATTTTAAAAAACCTAGGATGTCTATGACCTCTTGCCACCTTTCCTGAAGAAGTGGCCTTTCAATACAAAAAGGGAGCTTATAAGATGGGGACATACTTTTCAGCAGAGCCTGTTGCGATAGGATGAGAAGTAATGGTTTTAAACAAGAAGGAGGTAGATTTAGATCAGACATGAGGAAGAAATTTTTTACAATGAGAGTGGTGAAACACGGAAACAGGTTGCCCAGAGAGGTGGTAGATGCCCCATTGCTAAACATTCAAGGTCAGGTTGGATGAGGCTCTGAGCAACCTGATCTGGTTGGAGATGTCCCTGGTCCTTGCAGAGGGGTTGGACTAGATGACCTTTAAAGGTCTCTTCTGACCCAAACTATTCTATGATTCTAAGTATACATATATATTACATATAACAAAGACCAAGGTTTATGATAGGTACAGATAAAATGAAATATATTTTATGGTCCTAGATAAGATTTAAGACCTTAGATGTATACACAGAGGTTTTATGTCATAAACAAATAAACTAAAAATTTACGGCCTTACTGTTCTGATCTCAAAAGACCATCAGCATTCTTGACTATGACTGAATTTCTTTATAGATCTGTACACTGTCTCTGCAGATACAGCTATAGTATCTGAACTGTAGAAAAATGTGCTGGCTTACTTTTCAACTCCATTGGTTCCTAACCTTTCATGAGCACTTAATTCCTTACATAGAAGGAAACAGTCACGCTGCAGAAGCCTGTGGACCATGAAGGGTAATTGGATAAGATCTTTTGAAAGATTTACAAGCCTGCCAAGGATTGTACCGGCTTTAAAACTGACTGATTCAGTGTGAAAAGATCTGAACAATTCTGACCTAAAGGTTTAAAAAGAGACCTTTTCTGTGAAAGTATAATTTAGAGCCTGTAATAAAAGTGTATTGAAAAACACCACAAGGAAGAAAACAACCATAAATTCTACAGCTTAATATTACATTACAGGACACTTTTCGGTGACATTTCCTCTTGTCTTGCAACGCACCTCTGTTGCCTCAAACTGCTTTTAATTGCTTCTTTTAAGGGTTACAATGGTACCTCATCAATAAAAGGATAAGAAAACCATTTGTTTAATATAGATGAGAACGTTGACTTGCTTGGTCTCTCCCTATACATAAACACAGGTAAGGTAAGACCAGGTCTTTGTACAGTGCCATAAGTCATAAATAAGGGGAATAATCACAAAGAAAATTAGGCAATTTATGTGCAGAAGGTAGGTGCTCAAAATTCCTGTTTAACATCTGTACCACCTTGAATACCTAATATGCACCCACCAGTAAAATTCACTGTGTTCCTTCATTTCTGTTGCTGTGCAGTTCACTCGGGACCAGTGCAGTAGCTAAAACACTGTGAAATACAGAAACAGGACACTTTTTCCACTTTCCTCACGTGCAAGGCCCAGGTGATTCAGCCCACTACCCAGAGAAATGCTTCCTCTTCCCTTGTATCTTCACAGATTACGAATGGTAGAGCACTAACAAATGATGCAAAAGGTTCATTCAAAATCCTCAGGTGGCGCTTAAGCATTAAGCCCTGCAAAGAGACTGTTTTGCTTATCTTTGATTACAAACAATTTACACATAAAATGACTTTAAAGTATTTGCAACCAAGCTGTATTATATGCAAAGAGAAATACAATATAAATTGTGTCTGAAATTTCTTAAAGATCTGCTTGCATAAGCTGTTATATGCATATATCTCTGAAGACCTCTGCATTTACACTAGTTCTTCATGTAATATTCAGATAGCTTAAAAATCAAATTACACATCATTGTCATTGGTTTTAAAAAAGGGCACTAATTCTCTGTTTCCTTTGAAATCTGTGATTAAGCCTGAAAGGGGGCTTATAAGAAAGATGGGGAGAAACTCTTTAACAGAGCCTGTTGTGATAGGACAAAGGGTAAGGGTTTTAAAATAGACAGAGGTAAATTTAAACTGGGCATAAGGAAAAATTTTTTACAATGAGGATGGTGGAACACTGGAACAGGTTGCCCAGAGAGGTGATGGATACCCCATCTCTGGAAACTTTCAAAGCCAGGTTGGATGAGGCTCTGAGCAACCTGATCTGGTGGGAGATGTCCCTGCTCCTTGCAGGGGGGTTGGACTAGATGACCTTTAAAGGCCCCTTCCAACCCAAACAATTCTATGATTCTATGATTAAGTCGGTACTGGGCAAAGTGTCTGCACAGTGGCAGTGTCTCATCTGAGAGCCATTTGCACTGCTTTGTACTGCTCAGACACAAAACACCATTGCTTTCACTGAAGTCCTAGTACTTTTCTTCCAGTTTTTTATAGCTGATATTTGAATAATATTTCCTGTTTCCTCCATTTCTTCTGATTGTTGGACTTTCAGGGTTGTCATTCTTGTTTTCTAACCTTATGGTGTGTGCCTATGAGTAGAGATTTTTTGGAAGCATGTGACATGAATATAGCAGTGAATAGTAACTTAATGCAGGCTCACAATTACTGAATTTCAAACTAAGATCTGCCCTCAGGCTCCTATTTGAATGGCACTGGGGTGAGAAACATGCCTCTAGGACAGCCAAGAACAACCTCCATCTGAATACCATTGGGGAGTGTATCCAGAGATAATCACAGCATGAACCTGCAGCACTGGCTGAAAAGCTAATCTTGTGAGGGAAAGATCAAAGTGTAACTATGAGATACAGGGGAAATCTCTGGGGCACTTCCAAATGAGAAAGAAAAGCACTAGAGACTTCACCACAACTGTTACAGAGCACTGGGAGAGAGACGGTGAATCTGCTTGAAGAGGATAGAGTGTACTCATTTACTTGCAAACTTAGACTTTGAGGTAAGGGGATGGGAATTTCACAGAGTAGCTAATTTGGTATTTTCTATTTTTTTTTCCTGATGAAACTGAGAAAGGTAGACTTCATTCTGACTGGATATACGCTGGTGTATACTTTAATTCCATGAAATGCAGAACAGTTCCGTAAGTGTCAAAATACAGGAAAGCGGGTTGGAATCTGACCACTGGGCTGAAAATTGAGAGTTTATTGTTTTCCTGAAAGAAAAATAGTTTCTATCTATCTACGTACCTATCAATTCCTGGGCATAGTTTTCTAAACTAACTGAAGCTACGTAAGGGAAGGGAATTAAGATTAGCTCCATAACAGATCAGATCACCTCCCTGTTTTCACACTGTAGCAAAATGGCACATGATAAAGATGACAGCTGAACATAATTTATTTGATGTTTCATTTTTCTGTGGATAAGCCTTCAGAGTGAAGGATTGCCAGAGTCAAATCTGAGAAACATTGTCATGGAAATAATTAGAGTTTGACATTTTGCAGGTACTCTGTGACATGATGATTGCTGCTTTAGGAATGTTCCAAAGTGCAATTAAATTGCATCTCTTACCAACAGAACATAAATCATTATCTGTAGTTCAGTAGGATATCTTCAGACCATATATTTTAGAGGAATTATTGTAATTTATGATATCGTGTACATTTAGGGAGCCTTAATCCTTAAATAATTGCAGTAATAATTGGGAGGAGACATACATTAGGTGTGCTTAATGAATCAGGTTATCGACACTCTAAATCAAAGGAATTATGCATTGTTTTTGTGATGTTTAGGCATACTTGTGGTGCCAAAAAATACATTCTTCTATACAATATTATGCAAGATAGTCTGTATTTATCATCTTTTCTTTCTTAAACATCTTAAAATAAATGAACTATGTATTACAACAAAAGAGCTAAAAATTGTGTACTGCATGAATCACAGAAGTATATTAATGTTGTGCAAGCATGCAGCTCCTCCTCCAGATGGAAGATTTCCTTGCTAAACACTGTTTACCCTTATCCATCTATGTTCCCTTTGTACTATTATGATGTGTGTTCTACCTCATCTTAAACAATCCAGAGAAAAAAATCTACATTATCTGAAAATGAAACCTGGGATGCAAATCTCACCTAATCAGTGCCTTTTAAAAATTATGCTGAATGTTAGCATTCAACTTGACTCAATTCTCTATGGAAATTTGTAGCTAGTAGGCAACTCCACTGAGAATATAGTAAGGAGAAGTCCCCTAAGGCTGTTCTAAAAAGGATCATGGCAGATGGAACAGTGGAGAAGACAGCAGAGTGACTGGTTGCTTTCAGAATCACTCATTGGCAACAAATTTTTCTGCAGTCTCACTGTTGTGATCTCCACTGTTGAACAACTGTGGTAGGCTGACCTTGGCTAAGGGACACACTCCCACCCGGCCACTTGCTCACTAACTCTCTACAGTGGAGCAGGGAGAGAACATAGGACAAGAAAGCTTGTGGGTCAAGATAAAGACAGGCAGATCATTTGCCAATTACTGTTGTGGGCAAAACAGACGTGACATCCGTAAGCTCAGTCCAATATGGGTCCCCTGTTAAGCAGAACACAACAGGAAACGCACAGAGAAAGTAGGAAGCACTTAAAGATTCAGAGGTTCACCTTAATTAGGGCCAGACTGTACAGAGCAACTTGCTAAGCAAGAAAAAAAAAGTGATTGTTAAGATTTTGCTCATTTTGAGATTTTCTTTAATAGGCAAAAAAGTCACATGTGGATGAAAGAGTCTTTCATACTATGCCCTTTGGAAACCAGTCAGCTTGCACCCATCACAGAGGTACCATACTGTGTGGCTGCACTGTAATCATACTTCCCAGACTTCTTTTAAGACTTCCATGTTTGTGCTTAAAATTTTAGGCTTGTAGCCACTAACATATTTTCTTGTCTTAGCAACTGTTTCAGATGTTGCAACCTTACTACATTCTCTAGTTTTGTCAAAGAATATAGTATATTCATCCAGACGCACGTGTGCAATTATATAGCTAAATTTTGAAGACTGCTCATCACAGAAAACATAGGGAGCCTCGTATTTTGCCATTCCCCAAGACTGGTCTTTTTCTTGATCATTTCCAGCAGGCAATACTAACTGAAAGACGTACATATTAAATTCTCTCTCTCTCTCTTGGGTTATAACTTTCTTAGTAATCATTAATGTTATACCAAAGCACAGACAGGAATTATAGTAGAGATTGGGGAAAGTTTTTAAAATGTGAATTTGTCTTCCTGTATATTTCAAAATATGAAGATTGCAGTATAGTCTCCTGCTTCCACACAGCCCTTAGCTATAGCACATTTAAGTACAAGTTTCTTTTCTGATTTTATTACTTTTGACTATTATTCAACTAGTGACTTTCAGATACTTCTAAGATATTTGTATTTATTTTCTTAATATTTTTTACATATTTGAGCCCATTACTTTTCCCTCATGACCTGCAGAATTCTTCTAGGGCAACTGATGAGGTAAGATGCATTGGAATTATTCTGCTTATTAGCTAATATTCATTAAAATATTCCCTAGGAAACCTAAAAAGTAGTTAAAAATAGGCGATGAGGCTACAGCCTTCTAGGACATCCTTGTGTTCTGCTGAGTGATGTGTGATGTATTATATAGGGGGCAAGTATAAGGCAGATGGGAGTTTAGTGAGCGTGCAGGGTTGTTCTGAGATGACCAAAAAACTGACATCAGCAATGCTGATATCACACCCAAAGAGCCAGAATATATAAAGTTACTGCTAATATAGTCTTGTGAACCAGACACACAGGTCTGGTCTTGTGGACCAGACACACAGGACCCACGTCCTGTGTGTCTGGAAATCGGGGAGAATAGCTGCAGATCTGCTCAGACCTCAAACAGCACTGTCTTATACACGGTGTGCACAGGGATGTGTGTGAACAGCTTATCCCCTACCACAGTGGACAGATCTGTGGATATACTGATGACATTGTGATGTGACTCTTCCCTGGCCTTCTGCTCCCTCAAATCTGTAAAGCAACAGCTCTTCAAGATACGTTAGGGATTTTTTGCTGTTTTGGCTTTCTGGTGAACATGTCTGGAAATATCTTGTACTTGTACAGGACTTGACTCATGACAGCTGAGAGTATTCTTCTTACTCCAGGAAAGAAAAGCTGTGATGAAAAAAAAAAAAAAAATGACCTCTGCACCCTGCATGATGTCTCAAATGTATCCTGATAAGAAGATTCCTAGGAATAATAGATTTCAAGGCCAGCTAGCCTGACTCCTTACACAGAGCAGGTCATAAGATTTCATTCAGTGACTCCTTAAAAGACCATGAAGTTATGTTGGTGCTTAACTCCTGTGTGAAAGATTAAGTCTTTTGAATTCACTGTCACACTTAGCATCTTCCAGCTGAAGGTAACACTACTGACAGGGAAGGATAGGATGTGAACTCAGACCAATGGACGTGGTAGGGCTGAGGTAGGAGCGGGGACTAACTTCACTGTAGCACAAGGTGAAGAGTGGCAGACCAGAAAGCTGTTATTATGCTGGCATCCTATTTCATGTTGTTTCTTTGATTTCTACTTAGCATTCATTATATGGCATTTAAGAACTTTTTGACTGCTGTCCTGAACATGTCAGTTACTTCGATGTGAGCTAGTATTCTCAAATACTTTATTTTATAAAACTGAAAGGCTTACACCTGCTTTCTCTTCAGTTTTTAGTATATCAATCCAGTTGCCCCATCACCTACTAAATAATAATATCAACAAATTCTGAAGCAGTATAAGAGTGTGAATACATAGAGTTCTTGATTTTCTTAAGTATGGAAAAAGGTCCAGGTTTATTTGATGGACAGTTCATTTCTGAGTACAGGTCAAAAGTGAGCAGGAATAAAATGTGAAGGTGTTAAACCACATAGGGAAAAGGCATGGAAGCGAAGTAAACTAACTGGCAGTTAAAGGGACTTTCAATCTGTTGAGGTTTTGCACTATCCAGCTTTAACATCTTAAAATTAAAACTGCACAGAGTATCAGTCAAATTTTGAACTAATCTCCTTTTGTCAAAACAAGTTCTCCTTCATTGAACACATTTGGTAATTCTTTTTTTTTTCATTGGTAGAACACTGGGGCATACATGAACTGTCTTTTAATTGTGTCTGCTTAATTAAGATTCTAATCCTAATGTTATATATTAATAATACAGGTAATTTATCAGCTACTATTGCAAACTTGATTATATTCTTAATTGTTTCAATCAAAATAATTTCAGGAAATTGGAAAGGAATCACAAGCCAATTAAAAAATGCACATTGTTCCTATTATACTGCTGAATGACAAATCTGCTGGCCTGAAGGTCAAATTTCCTTTGGTGAAAACTTTCCATAGAAATCTTTTGTTTCTTATTGGCTTCTTTTCTGTTATCTCTGAGTCCAAGAGGCTGTATACATTTAGTTTCACTTCCACAATTTTGTCCAGTAAATACTTAAACATCTGATACTATTGAAGTATGAAATTAATAGAGAAACAGAGTGATTTATAACTTTGTTACTGATAAGAGTTTGGGAGGATTTTAAGGCTGCCTCAGTTTTATTGTAACCTTCTGCCCTATTAACATAACTAAGTAGGTCACGATGAATGTGCATGCATATATATATACACATCTTTTTTAATCCCTCTTCAGAATTCTTTTGATTTTTGTCTTGTTAACATGAAAGCAAA
Organism: Chlamydotis macqueenii; assembly: GCF_036417535.1. Lineage (NCBI taxonomy): Eukaryota > Metazoa > Chordata > Aves > Otidiformes > Otididae > Chlamydotis > Chlamydotis macqueenii. The sequence goes on from NC_141556.1 coordinate 162,769,866, forward strand.
AGCTATAATCAGAATTTTCTTGATTTCCAGTGAGGAAAAAAACAAAACAATGCAGAACTGGTGCAATTTACATGTATCTCTTAAAGTAAAGGTAGAAAAAGCAGAAAGATTAAGCAAAATTACATTTGTAGTATAAACTTGGACTAATTCTTTGCCTTTGGAAGAAAATACATTCTTTATATTTCTTAGAAATCATTGAATAAGATTTTGTAAAAAAAAATATTTTTGCTTTACACTTTCCTTACTGGAGACATTTACTACTCATATATTCTCTTGCATAATACGATTATCAGTTGCAGCTTTCTTCTTTCAGCATCTGGCATCATAAAGAATAACTAAATGGAGCAGAAAGCCTAAAATTCTTCAATAAAGCAAATAAGCTTTAATATCCAATTCTCTTTCTGAGGCAAGTCATAACTACAGTACTTCGCAGGAAAAAAAAAAAAAATCATGGGAACTCTCATGCATCCTCTCCTACATTCTTTGAGTAGGTTCTCTCTTTCTGTCCTACTGTTGCAAATACCTTGTTCTTTCTTCCAGTCCCTGAATATTTATTTCTTCTCAGAACACATCAAATCTGCAATTAGGAGTAGATTTTTTTTTTCTGTTGCTCTAACTATATTTCTCTTTGTCATATATTTAACTATTTGGATCTTTGCTTAGCTATACATAGACATCTACATCGTTTATTAGATCTAAATACATACACTTCCAAAAACTACAGATAGAAACCCACATGTGATATAGACATTGCGATGCTTTATTTTTAGAAATTTCTACATATGTTATAACAATACTATGGAAAGTCACAAAGGAATTCAGGTCAAGAAGCAGTAAAGTGACATTGCTGCAGCAATTAGTGCAGGATAACCAACCCTTTTGTGCTGGTTTTGTGTAGCGGAGGGAGGGCTACAGTGGCAGCTTCTGTGAGAAACTGATAGAAATTTCCCCTTTGGCTCATGGACCTGGCTGGGTCTAGGGTGGACCTGCTGCTGGCCACGGCCAAGTTCATTGGCGACAGTGATAATGCTTCTGTAATAATGTATTCGAGAAGGGGAAAATTAAAAAAAAAAAAAAAGAAGAAGAAAGAAGTGAAGAAGCAGATGTGGGGACAGAGAGAGGGCAGCGCAAGTCTTGTGGGCCTTGTGGCCCTCACCCTCTGGCCTCCCACCGGGTGACTGTCTGGGCCCAACTTGGCCTGACTCGGCCGCAACAAGTGAAGAGAGGAGATGTGAAGAGAACCTGAGAGGCATCTGCCTGAGCCTGACTGTGAAGAATTTCTTGTGAGCGGAACGGCTGCAGACACCAAGGTCAGTGAAGAAGGAGGGGGAGGGGTAATGCTGCTCCTGGCAGAGATTCCCCTGCAGCCTGTGGTGCAGCCCCTGGTGAGGCAGGCTGTCCCTCTGCAGCCCATGGAGGCCCACGGAGGAGCAGAGATCCACTTGCAGCCTGTGGAGGACACCACACTGGGGCAGGTGGAGGCCTGAAGAAGGCTGTGGCCTGTGGAGGGCCTGTGCTGGGGCAGCCATTCTGGAGGGACTGCACCCCGTGGAACAGGACCTGCGCTGGAGCAGTTAATGAAGGACTGTAGCCCATGGGAGGGACCCTACACTGGAGCAGGGGAGGAATGTGAGGAGTTTCTCCTCCGAGAAGGAAGGAACGGTGGAAAATGGTGATGAACTGACTACAACCCTTATTCCCTAGTCACCACTGTGCTATGCGGAGGGGGTGTGGAGGCTGGGGGTGGGAAGGAGATAGAGAAAACTGAAATGAAGTTAAGCCTGCGAAGAGGGAGGGTTGGGGAGAAGTTGTTTTTGTTCTCTCCTCATTATCCTGCTTTGGTTTTATTAATAATAATAAAGGAATATTTTTTCCCTAGTCAAGTCTGTTTTGCCCATAATGGTAACTTCAATGATCTCTCCCTGTCCTTATTTCAAACCTCAAGACTTTTTATTATATTATCTCTTCCCCATTCCCTCGGAGGGTGGAGGGGTGGGGCGGGGGGGTGAGTGAGTGAGTGACTGCATAGCTTGGTCATTAGCGGGGCTAAACTACGACACCTGCGAAGTGCATTGTGTGAATCCAAACAGGGAAAAAAATACCTACACTGCTTCCAGTACTCATTGTAGTTAGGCATGGCAGTGCTTTGAATTGCTGCAAGTAAGTTTTCTGCTATTTGAAGTCTCTGAGATACATGTGTCTGTAAGGATGCCTAGGGAAAGTCAGATTCTAAGGATAAATTTAGCAAGGGTCATTATATTGAGGAGGAAGATACATAAGTTAATCAACATAAAATATTAAAGAAGAGGATAGGTCTCTCAGGCTTTTCCTCAATGAAGTAGCACAATAGGATTTAATATAGTCAGTTCTGAAGATTAGAAAATAATTTTTTCAGCGTTTATTTTTACAAGTTTGGAGTAAGTTCTTGAATCCCAACTCAAGTCTTACAAAACTACTCACTATTTGCCAGGCTATGGAGTGTTCTGAGCTTATTTTTAGTACATCCCCTTAAATGCATTTATTCCACTTCATATAAGATATGTAATATCTGGGGTACATGATTTAAATCTGGTGTCTCCTGTCTTCCAGCTGAAGACTGTCAACTCAAGGCCAGACCACCAGTTTGTAAAATTAGTTTTGTGTTTCCTTTTCTTATTGGATGGTATTTTTTCCCTTAATAAGCAATTTCATAAGGAATTTCAGGATGGAATTTCTGCCTTATAAATGACCTGTATTTGTGGGCTGAGGATGTTCTACATCTCCTCAAGCAGAGCTGAGAATTAAACCTTTGAACGTTGTCACAGAATGACATGGACCCGGCTGCTTTCCCTGGCTGCCTTTAGGAGGAAGCTCAGTGCAATGGGCAGGGTCTCACTGGCTGTGAGGAGTCACTGTTGAGTCAAGAATTGACCCCTGGTCTTACAATATGGGTGGTGCTTGTTGCCTCCAGGCTAGTGAGGGCTAGCCTCTTATGTTGCAGATTTATCCTTAAAGGAGTTAGTTGGGATGGTACAAAACATGGCCAGGGAGTAAGCAAAGGGGTAGTTTCGATGCTCAGGGGCCCAGTGCTGAGTTGGCTCCCTGGCCTTTGTTTACCTAGTAGCACAGATGTCCCTGGGGTGCTTCTCTCTTTGTGCCTCCCAGCTTCTTGAGGAAGAGCAAGTAGGACAGTATATAGTTTGTAAATCCCTGTAGAACATTGTTGTGAAATAATCTTGATGGCCATGAACAGGATGTTGCCCAGGGATTTGTGGGCATGTCTGGAAGCAGAGGCTCAGCTGCCAGCCTACCTGCTTTGCAGAAGCTGTTTGCATAAGTAATGCAAGAGCCCTGAGGATGCCCAGCAGCTGAGACAGGCTCCTGAGGACCTCCTTTTTAGACCTAGGCAACTACTGACAGATAAATGGCACTTTCATGGTTTTATGAGCCCCAGCTAACATTTCAAGTTACTGAGTTCTGAGGCTAGTAAGCTTTTCAAAGAATCTAAAATGGGATTTAGGGCAATACTGAGAAATCCCAAGATGTGCCAAAATATTCTGAATATAAGCTACCTTAGGTTCTTTTTAAAATGTCACCTTAGTGTGAATTGCTATTAGAATTGAAGAAGTAATTTTTATGACTCTAGTGTAAAGCACACATTATAGTTGTTTTTTCTTTGTAAGAATAAAAACTCTGACTGGGAAAAAAAAAAAAAGAAGCTTTTCTGTTTGACACACAAAGTATTGCTAGTCTGAGGCTGAAGTGGGTGCAAGGTATCCATTTGAGTCTAATTACCCAGCCAGGTTGAGCACAGCCAGTCCAACAAAACCCCAGCTGTAGTTTTTAATTGCCTTAAATGAGCTCCTAAATAACTATGTGAAGTTAAACCACTGCACAGAGAACACAATATAAGTACATAGAAACTCTGAACACCCAGGGCTCTAGAGTGCTCAATTAAACTTTCCTTGATTATTCAATAGAACAGAAGTGTGCAAATTAAAGGCTTTCATGCTACAGCAGGCTACAAACTCATTCTCAAGTTTCAATATTGCAATGGAACATAATTAAGATATTCCCCATACAAAGCATAACCCTAGAGGTAAGTTTTGTTCCAAATACCTCATATAGGCATCTTTCCTGCTGTTAAGTGAATGGCTCTTGGTGAATCAAAATAAATATTGTTCTGGCATAGACTCACTTTTATTGTGTGCACTGTGAGAAAGTAACAGTATGAAATCATTAAAACATTTAACACACCATGCTGAAATACAGTTGCTAAAAAGCCTTGTTCTCACTGCATTCAGACTGTAAAGTGTCTTAAAAATAGTTCGGTGAGGACTCACACTAATTCCCGATTCTTTGATAGACACTCAGTTTGAATAGGAATAAATTGTATTTTTTTCAGGTATGGAAATTGTAAAATTTTCACTTCATTTATGTCAGTGGTAAAAAAGCCCAGCAAAACCAATATTCAGTAGAAAAACCGGCTTCATCTCAGTATATTTGTTGGTTTATATGGTGTCATACATACATTCTTATTAATAATTGCAAAGTACACTGGAGTCACTGCTTTTAAGTTCAATCTGTTATTAATTATATGAATAGAATGCCAAACACATAGGAAGTGGTCATGTAAATATAGTGGTTTTGTCATTTCTACTTTGCTTACGACCACTGGAATATACTAATCTCTCTTTTAAAATTGCACTATTAAGAAAGAAAGAAGTCTTAGACAACACAATTATTTAATCTCAATGCCAAGTTACTTTTTGTACCAAAAGTCTTTTTATACTATTGGAATGATTTGTGCACCTTTAAATGTTTAAATTATGTCCCAACTTACATTGTTAATTATGATGTAAACAGTACATTGCTACTTTGCTTTAAACAGTTATTTCTAAATAATTATTAGTGAAATCAATTACTGAAAGCACAAAGACCTCCTTAATCTTATTATGCATTTTGTTTGACCACATTCATCTAAGCAGATTGAAAAAGCTATGTCACTTTAAAGTTTTGCTTCAATCATTAGACAAATTTAGCTGATGCTTAGAATTAGTCTCACCTGTGTTTGGCATTTCCCTTGTCTTCCATTTTTATTACACACAAAAAGGCATAAAATAACTATGCAAATAACTAAGATAACTTAAAAGTGCATCCTGACTCAAGACTGAAAAAAACACATAAAATTGGTCCAGTGGCTACGATAACTGTTAAGGCATGTCGAGTGACTTCAGAGGAGAAGCATGCCCAGTTCTTCACAGGCTGGGTATAAAGACTAGAACTGATAGAAATAGCAAAGTTTACAATGCCAACATTACTTAACAATGGTGAAGACATGAATACATAGTGACTGTGTACCAGTGTGTAGGGGTAAATGATTGCTGGAGGTTTGGTAGGGAGCTCTGTCCTGGTTAGGGGTGTACTTTCAGTAACATCAGCTCAGAGGAGGGTCAACTGTTGTGGTCCCACCTGAAGCCTCTTCTTTGGAGCTACCTGTACAATCAACAGCTGATGGCTGTACTTTCTAACTTAATGTTTGGGTATTAGATCATATTATCATAGTCTTTTTCTCAGTCTGTTCAGTCCTGACACTACAGTTCACACACATTTCAAAAGGAGACTGGGCAGAGACATCAAAAGCAGAAGAGAATTAGATTAAGAAAAGAAAAATAAATTCTCATAAGGTACAGATAAGTTTCAGGTAAATATTTTATTTTGTGTGTACTTTTTATCTTTATGTTTAACTTATTTTTTAAAGAGTGTTTTGACATAATCTATGTGATCTATACCTATATTATCGACAATATGACTTCTGGATGTAGACATAAATCAGTTTTCTTTTTTACAGAAGTGGGAAGTCTTTCTCTTTAGATGGCTGTCAGGTTCTTTGCTGCTGGGGTAGTCAATCAAGAGTAGAAAAATGCCTTTTGAATCTGTGTGTGCAAAATGACATTTGCAAAAATAAGAAGCCAAGGCTAAAAAAATCTAACCTTGTATCTATTGAAAGTTTGAATGTATACATTGTCAGCATTGGTCAGTGGACAACTCTCTCAAACTACCCTGATAAAATGTGAATCATCCTTATGAGTTTAGTGCTATGAAATGCTGGAGTGGCAATATTATTCTTCTAAATATTGCACCAGTTAGAAAATGAATAATGTAAAAATACTTGGTCATTAAAATGTCTTCCAGAAAGAGAGACTAATACTAAGTGAGATGTTGTATCATTAGGGCTTGCTTGGACCAGAAAGAATGAGGGAGGAAAGCACATTTGTTAAGTCAGCAGATGATTCTCTAGGAGACTTTTAAAAATTTTTATTTTCTCCATGATAATGATGATTTCTTTAGAAACTGTAGATGAGAAGCATTTCTTAAAGTTCAGTCAGTTTAATAACTGCAATAGCCATCTAACTGATGCTTAAGATTAGTGTACAAATGTTCAGAAATTATTTTTATTATGCAATTTCATAATATGATGAATCTGCTAATTAAAGTGTTATCGCCAGCTTCCAATTTCTTTTATGAATCATAGAATCATAGAATGGTTAGGGTTGGAAGGGCCCTTCAAAGGTCATCTAGTCCAACCCCCCTGCAAGGAGCAGGGACATCTCCAACCAGATCAGGTTGCTCAGAGCCCCATCCAACCTGGCCTTGAACGTTTCCAGGGATGGGGCATCCACCACCTCTCTGGGCAACCAGTTCCAGTGTTCCACCACCCTCAGTGTAGAAAAGTTTTTCCTTATATCAAGTTTGAATCTTCCTCTGTCTATTTTAAAAACATTACCCCTTGTCCTATCACAACAGGGCCTGCTAAAGGGTTTCTCCCCATCTTTCCTGTAAGCCCCCTTTAGATACTGGAAGACTGCTATAAGGTCTCCCTGGAGCCTTCTCTTCTCCAGGCTGAACAATCCCAACTCTCTCAGCCTGTCCTCATAGGAGAGGTGCTCCAGCCCTGCCATCATCTTCATGGACTTGCTCTGGACCTGCTCCAAAAGGTTCCACGTCCTTGTTATGTTGGGGGCTCTAGGGCCAGATGCAGTGCTCCAGGTGGGGTCTCACCAGAGCAGAGTAGAGGGGCAGAATCACCTCCCTCAACCTGCTGGCCACACTTCTTTTGATGCAGCCCAGGATGTGGTTAGCCTTCTGGGCTGCAAGCACACATTGCTGGCTCATGTTGAGCTTCTCATCTATCAGCACTTGCAAGTCCTTCTCCTCAGGGCTGCTCTTGATCCATACTCCACCCAACCTGTATTTGTACTTGGGATTGCCCCGACCCATGTGCAGGACCTTGCACTTGGCCTTGCTGAATTTAATGAGGTTTGCATGAGTCCATCTCTCCAGCCTGTCAAGGACCCCTTGGAGGGTGTCCCTTCCCTCCTGCATGTCGACTGCACCACACAGCTTGGTGTCATTGGTGAAGTTGCTGAGGGTGCACTCTATCCCACTGTCCATGTTACCAGCAAAGATGTTAAACAGGGCTGGGCCCAATACCGACATCAGTTGGTTGTCCCTTGTCCACCGATGCTGTAACCCTGTCATAGAAGGCCACCAAATTGATCAGGCATGATTTGCCCTTAGTTGAAGCTGTGTTGACTGTCACCAATCACGCCCTTATATTCCATGTGCCTTAGCATGGTTTCCAGGAGAGTCTTCCCCACGACCTTGCCAGGCAGAGAGGTAAGACTGGCCAGCCTGTAGCTCCCTGGGTCTTCCTTATTTCCCTTTTTAGAAATGGGAATTATGTTACCCTTTTCCAGTCGGTAGGAACCTCACTAGACTGCTGCGACAGAATTAAATCTGGCCAGGGACATCAAGGACAACATGGAAGGCTTCTTTAGGTACGTTGGGGATAAAAAGAGTGTGGGCCCTCTCCAGAAGGAAATGGGAGATCTAGTTACCTGGGACATGGAGAAGGCTGAGGTACCCAACAACTTTTTTTTTGCCGTGTCAGTTTTCACTAACAAGGGCTCTAGCCACATCACCCAAGTCACAGAAGGGAAAAAAAGGGACTGGGAGAATACAGAACTGCCCACTGTAGGAGAAGAGCAGGTTCAAGACTGTCAAGGGAACCTGAAGGTGCACAAGTCTGTGGGACCTGATGAGAACTGGGGGATGAAGCTACGAAGCCGCTGTCCATCATCTGAGTTAGCAGTAATGTAATATTTTCAGGAAGGGAAATGAAAAACAAGCATTCTTTGTTAATATAGAACTAAAATAGAAGTAATGTTAAGGAACAGCTGTTCTCTTATCATTTTCAGCTGTCTCAGTTACAACAATCATCCCTTTTAATTGCTGAACACCTGTCTTTTATTATATTTCATAGCAATTCTTAATTTAATTTAATTTCCAGTATATTTTCTGATTTTTAAAATGTTTTATTTCTCTAATGCCCATTTACTTATTCCCTTATTTAATCTTGAGAACCCTAAAAAATATTATGGGATTCATTGTGCAGGGAAGTAATGTTTCTCCTTGATAGTCTAAACCAGATACTTGCTCTCCAGTCTTTCTGGAACAAAAAAAAAAAAAGAAGAAGGTGTCCTGAGAATTAACAATTTCTTCTCAACGGTAATCATTGTTTAGTATGAAGATATAGTCTAGCTCCTCAAACTGTTGCCGCTGTAGCATGTTGTTGTTGAGCTTGTTGAATGTCTGAGTATTACAAACACATGTAAGAAACAAAATTGAGCTAAGGTGACCATTTTTTTTCAATAAAGAGCAACAGTGAAATAGAATCCATTAGATCTTATTCTCACTTGCTTATAACATCTTATTCCTGCATTCTGTCATACATCGACAATTAAGTGATTATTTTTTGGGGGTTTTGTATCAAAACCCATGACGTTAGACACAATTTTTGGTACTCCAAATGAGGTTATTTGACAAGAAAACTTCTCTCCTGTACATGTTTGACCTTTGGTATGCAGAAAAAAAAAAAAAAAAAAAAGAGCTGTTAAGTTACTTCCCCATAAGAACCAAAATTTAGATCTCCCTTGCTCATATGTGGGATCAGGATCATAGGTAGTGTCATATTTAATTGTACCTGTAGCATAGTCATTATTCTGTAATTAAACCTGGTTTATTTCTGTTTTATGGACTTTGGTACTGTAACAAGTTTGTCTCTGTGGTGTGTGTGTGTGAGTGTGCATCCACATCTTTATGTATGGAAGAACTCTACAGAAACACAAGTAGTAGAGTTTTTTTCTTTGTGTAAGTAACCATACAATGATCAACTACGAAGGTTCACACACCAACAATTTGAAGAAAAATACTATATTCAGACCCAAAATTTCACAAGCTAAAAAAAGTTAAATATTAATATCTCTATTCAGTTGAAAGACTGTTGGATCTCCCATTATCTTTTTCATGACTGTTGAAATTTAAGGAATGCCATAACAAAGACTCATTGGCTACAGTTGAGCTGCACAATTTTCAGTGCTGTGTGCCTTTTATCTCCTCATTGATGGCTCTGAAATTTGTGCTGGTAAACAACAGGCATGATATCATTACACATTTCTGTAGTTGCTTGCATTAGTAAATCTCGAAGTGTTTTATTAAAGGATGGCACAACTTTTGTATTATAGATGCTAAAGGTAAGCTAGAGAAATAGTAACACTTCTGCTCTAAGAGAAGTGGAAAAACTGTCAGAAGAGTTTTCTCTCTAAGCTGAATCATTTGCAGTCCTCATGGCAATTATGAGTCTTCTAGTGCCAGCTCTACGTACACACAGAGAAAACACTGACTGAGAACAGCAAATTTTTGGGAATGGCCTGGGCAAGCCTGTGCCAGGCTACCTGGACACATATCTGTGCCCCCCATTATGGACACTGCAGAGCTGTGTCCACAGTGATAAGGCATGCAAGCTGTAGCTCATATACAGGACCCTGCCCCTGGGCCTGCAGCACACAAAAGCGTTCAGGTGTAGCCACAGAATTACAGTGAAGTTGGGAGTTCACCCACTTAATTTCAATAACATGACTGGTTTCATATCTTATTTACTTTTGCCTCTCATCAATATAAGCCACTGAGATGATGGCCTTCACACATTATCAGCGAAAAGAAAAATACAGAAAGTACTAATTTTTTTTTCCAGGCCTTTATTCATGTTCTACTTCCCTAAATTTCCAAATGAATATATAGAGTTTTTGTCCCTTTTCTACTTTTCGCAATCTGTTTTTTAGCTCTAATTTGTCTTTATTACTGCTACCATTTTTGTTCATTTACAGACTTAATCAAGCCAAAAAACATGAGCTATACTTCATTACTTGAAAGTTCAGTCTCAGTGTTTTTAATAAAAAGCTTCACATCCACTTCTTTAATCATCTTCAGGAGTGGTTAATTCCTTCCAGAGGTGCATATGTTCCTCTTCTGCTGTCTTTCTGTTTAAGATGTTAATGGTAGTTTCATCATTAATAACTAGGAAATTGTAACATTTTAAATGTTATAGTTATGAAAGGCAAGCTGTTTTTATCACAGCTAACATTGGCAAATCTTAACCCTAGGCAAAGTCAGTATGCTGTAGCCCATGAATGATTCTGAAAATACTTTGATTTGTTTATTTTCCTCTCTTTTTGTGGCTTTTACAGTCACATAGCTGTTAATGAACTGAATTAGAGTTCTCCGTAGATGAAGATTGCCAGAGTCATATTACTTTAACTCTTACCTTCATCAGTTGTTTAAAACAAAAAGTGACAAATTCAGATGTTTGGATGTTTTACTGTTTCAGATATTGCAAGGTGATTTGTGAAGTGCTCACTCCTTTGGGTATGAACTTGTAAAGAACATTAAATTGTTCTGCTACCATGAACAAGGTGCTGAGTAAGTCACCAACATACTGTGTACTACGTCAGTCATCTTACCTTGTGGGATGTGGGGTTTTGTTCTGAAAAAAAAATTAATTGATCAGCTTTAGAAATGTCTAAATGCATCAGTAGGTGTATATAGTTATCTGAAATCAGTAATATTAATAATCGGTAATATTATTTTTTAAAAAAAATTCTGATCAATCACAGTCCCATTTAATTTAAAATTTGTGGACTTTTGCATGTGATTCTTTCCTGGAGGAAGAGGAGGGGAAGGGCAAGAGAAGGAAGTGGGAAGAGAGATAAGGAGGAGGTGAGAAAACAGAATAACAAAAAAACCCTCTTGATACATTTTCCCACTTGTACTACTGAATAATACAGTTTGGCTTTCAAAAAGTATACTTTGAAAAAAAGTGCACAATGTTAACTGTGATTAACGCTCACCAGTAGGTCTAGCTAACATTTTTGGGACTGAAAAAATGGAGGAATCTAGTGAAAAATTGATGCTGTTGATAAGTGTACCCATGACTCAGAAGTGTGTTATAATAACAGGTTGGCTTAAGATAATTGAGAAATTAATTTTACCCTCTGCTATGTTCTAAATGTTTCCAAAAACTTGCTACCTGCTGTCTTTTAATATAGTAATTACGTCTGGGCAGGTTTTTTTTTCTGCTATTAATCTATGCCTTGAAAAGCCTAAAGCCTGTATGTAAATACTAAATTTTCAAACTGAGGGTCAGATAATTTAAACATTTCACGTGGGGAAAAATTGTGAAAGTTAGTACTTGACTCAGCAGATAGGAAGAATATGGTGTCTGTTTTTACATAACCAGGCAGTAGCTAACTAAAGCTGACTTCTTCTTGTTCTTAGATTTGAGCCCACATCTCTTAGGCTGCACATAACTTACCATTCAAAGGGGTTGTGCATATGTGTGTTTAGAAGGAAGAGGAAAGTGAATGCTGGTGGTGCTACACGGTCTCTCTTATGAAGAAATCACATAAATGTTTTTCTCTATTAAATGTTTAAATGTTCATTGGTGCCGGGTCTTTAATTTAGCCTGATAGCAAAGCTAAAGGATTGGTATTAATTCTTAACTACATGACACAAGATTGTGACTAACTCACTTTCCACTGATTGAAAAGCTCCAGGCATGCTGAACGTAACAGGGGAGCTTCACACTGATTAGGTCTCTATCCACCACATACACAGAGACCACTACTGTGAAGTATTTTATTTTCTGTTTTCCAACCAAACCCTGTAATTTGTTGTGGGCGAGGAAAACAGTGGAGTGTGTTACGTTGTCATAGTTTTAAGCATCATTGGAAAATATCGTCTTATATACCTTATAAGATTTGTGTAGCTTAAATTCATTGTTATGATTCTACTTCAATTAGATTTATAGTGTTTAAAACAGCAATTAAAAAATAAGGTCAGTAAAAAAAATAAGATTTTAATACATTGCAACTATTCTCCTCATCCAAATGCTAAAATTGGCATATACCAAACAACATACAGCTTCTGACCCAGAAATGAAAGTGAGGATCCTGCAACTCTCCACCTCTAATCCATAGCCTGGGAGCAGCTGAGGCTCTGCTCCACCGGCAGGACTGTGAATGGCGTACTCTGGTATGCAGTGAGTTCCTCTTCAGAAGAGGACAAGCAGTGGGTTTCTCCTTAGGTTGTGAACTAAAGTGAAGCCTAGCATTTATTGGACACATCCAGGTTAACCTCAGCACTTGAATTCCACTGTGCTTTGATCCTGTTTTTTAATGTTCTTTTCCATATTAAGAAATACATGATGAGCCTACACGCTGTACTGCAAGAGCAAGTAGTGGTCCCAACTGACAATGATGAGCCCATTTGTATAACATAAGCAAGAGTGGGGAAAGATTGAACTAAAACCCCCTCTTTTTGCCTATATCCTTTCTCTATATGTCTTGAGATCCAATAAAGTCACCCAGAAAAATCAAAGAAACCTGTTTCTCAGATTATCTAATCTCATTTAGTATTTACTTACTCTTAAATAGAAATTAAGCATTCTGTTTACACAACAGTAATGTGCTGAAACAAACGTATGAAAAGATAGTGTGGCTATTTTTTCATATTACTGCCACTAATATTTTCTGAAAGCTCCAAATAATCTTTCCTCTGTTCTTTGAAAAGCCTTTTAAAGTGCATAACTAGCTTCCGAACTTTTAAATTGAATTGACCCTATAAGGATAATGATAACTTTCACATCTCACAGAGTGACCCTCTCTCCAAAAAATCAGCTCTTTTAAATTCAAGGCACATTATTGTGCCAACTCCTTGTCTGAATTATTCTTTGGAGACTCTGCAAAATGGTTATATTAGAAATTAATAAAATGAAACCCCAGAAACACAATACAAAAGCCCTGAAAGCACTTGTATAATATGAAAAATGAGTTATTAAGTACAGATAAAGACAGTTATTGCTTGATGGAATGTAATTTAGAAGAGAAATAAAATGATCATTGAATTATGATTTTTAGAAAGACGTTTCCTTTTATTTTACATTTGAATTACAGGTTGAGAATAGGAAATAATTGAGTTTGATAAGGAAAAAAATGAATAATTAAATACATTATGAATTTGTTTTGAATAAAAGTTGGATGCTTTCTCTGTTCAGTTGCTTTAAATACATCTTACATTATTGTTGTCTGTCAGGAATGATAGGTCCTTAGGGACTTCTTTGGTCCTCTATCTGGGAAACTGTTGCCACATGGAATTCCTTTGTTTTTTTTTTGCTGTTGAACTAGTGTTTTTACATGAATGTCTAAGTCAAAGAAAAACAAGTAGTAGCCAAGGGATGCTGATTACATGACAGAGAAGTTATTTCTTTGTTCCGACTTTTTAAAAATGAAAATATTTTCTTCACATAATCTTCTTTCATATTTAATATTTATTTTTTAACATATTTCTGTGGTTTTTTTTCCCAACTACAAGTAAGTTACGCAGGACAAAAGGCTTGTCTTGTACAGTCCCAGGGGCCATACAGCAAGAGTGAGTCAAAAAAGGAGGCGTCATCATTGTCTTGTTGCTTATGAAGTCATTTGCATAAGTGCAAAGGGGACAGAAAATGCTACTGTTTTGTTATGAGTAATATAGAGAAATAAATAGATGCAGCTGCAGCTGCAAAGTTAATGATAGGGAATTATGCTTCTGCATAGCCACTGTTGTATTTTGTAAGTGGAAGCTTGTATATTGTGTTGACTAGTTGTACTATCTAAGTTATTCTGCTCTTGATTTCATAGAATCATAGAATCATAGAATACCAGGTTGGAAGAGACCTCAAGGATCATCTGGTCCAACCTTTCTTGGCAAAAGCACGGCCTAGGCAAGATGGCCCAGCACCCTGTCTACATGAATTGTAAAAGTGTCCAATGTTGGGGAATCTACCACTGTGGAGAAGATTCCAATGGCTGATTGTTCTCATTGTGAAAAATTGTCCTCTTGTGTCCAGTCACATCTACTAACTTGTACCCATTACCCCTCATCTTTTCCATGCGTATCCTTGTAAAAAGGGAGTCTCCATCTTCTTTGTAGCAATCCTTTAAATACTGGAACATAGTGATAAGGTCTCCCCTAAGCCTTCTTTTCTCAAGGCTGAACAAACCCCGTTCTCTCAGTGTTTCCTCATATGGCAGGCTTACTAGTCCTTTGATCGTCTTTGTGGCTTTTCTCTGGACAGTCTCCAGCCTGTCCACATCTTTTTTTTTGCATAGCAGGGACCAAAACTGAACACAATATTCCAGGTGTGGCCTGACAAGTGCTGAGTAGAGTGGGATAACAACTCCTTTATTTCTGCTGGTGATGCCCTTGCTGATATAACCCAGCATCCTCTTGGCTTTCTTTGGCCCAGCAGCACACTGTTCACTCATATTGATCTTGTTGTCCACCAGGACCCTCAGGTCCCTTTCCACAGAGCTGCTCCCCAGCCAGGTAGTAGATCCCAGCCTGTGCTGCACTCCTGGGTTATGTTTTCCCAGGAGCAAGATTTTACATTTGTCTTTGTTGAGCTTTGACTTATATAACTAGTGCAGAATTAACTTCAAGGCATCAGCAGAACATGGGATCATAGACTTGAAAGAGTTAGAAGTGTAACTATTTAATGAATGAAAGTGCACATTTTATTCTTGTAGATTAGTATTTGTTCAATGACTTTAGTAGCATAAGAAAAATCAATATTTTTCAGATAAGTGTATAGACTTTTTGTACCTTGACATTATATTTAAGCTAATAATTAGTTTCCTGGATATGTGCTTTACAGGTTATTAAAAGTGGACAGTAAAAGCAGACGATAGTCTGTTGATATATCTTCTATATGTACACAATTAAGCTGTAATTTATCTATTACCTCCCAGCAGAAATCTTGGAGACCTTGTGATAGTTCTCTAACAACATGAACTCAATGCTCAATAGCAGTCAAAATGCAGTGCAATGTTAGGAATTGTTAGACTTATTGGGGAAAAGCATCATTGTGCTACGGTGCATCCATACATGGTGCATCCACATCTTGATTAACATATGCAGTTAAAAGTCCATAGGATTTAAAAAAAGACACAAAAGGCCCAGAATAGAATCATGGAAGATAAGAAATATTAGGAAGTATGGACTCTGGAAGAGTTCCAGAGAGAAGAAGCTTTGTAGACAAAGTCTCTTTATTGAAAAGAAAATCCAAGATGTCACTCAATAAAATAATTTCACATTAGATTTTTAAAAAGCAGAAATATTTTTCTTTCTACAGAGAGAAAAATGAAATTGTAGGGCTTATCTGTGACAAGACATTCTGGAAGCCAAAAGTGTGTGTTAGTCCAAAAAAAAGCACTGAACAAATTCAGCTATCAAGCACAGTCGGGATTCAGCATCTGAACCTGGAAATCCTAAAACACAGGATTACTAGAATTTGGAAAAATGTTTCTATGGAAGTTTTTCATACACTTTTCCCCTTAACATCTGCTACTAGCTACTGTTGAGGAGAAGATGATAGGCTAGACAGATGCAATGACTGCATCTCTACTGCTAAATAAAACATGGTAAGGGATCTTTCTCTGGCCTTGAGGCACAGTGTTACATCTTGGCTGCAATCAAACTTTGCTTGGCTCTTGGTCTTTTCCAGGCTTCATGTCATGCTTTTTTTTTTTTTGTCCCTAGGACATATTTATCATTTATGTTTTTTTTTTTTTTGTTGTGGGTTGTTTTTTGGTGTCGGGTTTTTTTTTTTGTTTGTTTGTTTTTTCAGTTCAAAGTGTTTGAAACAATACGAGGGCAGCCCACTAGGCTGATATTTTCATACCATAAATCTTTTGCAATTTCTGGGATGCTTGAGGCTTTGCAAATCCTGCTGAGATATGGAGCATGAAGGGAGACAAACCTGGGGCAGTCTAGTTCAGACTACATATTGGGAACGGCAGACGGCATGGGCTGTCCCCTGAACTGTGCCCAGGCACTGCCCCAGCAACTGCTACTTGGCATAGTGTCAACCAGACCTCTGTAGTTAAGAGTTAAACAGTGCAGGTAATGGCACTACCACTGCTTGAGCTTCTTGCCTTTAGTGTTTTTATTTAACAGTATTTCACATTCACAGACAAAAATGAAACCTTGCTTTCTCACTGAGGTTATAATATGGATCCTGTTTGAGTTTCTGGGGAAGGTAACTTAGAAATGTGATGCATTTACTTTGTGCCTAAAGAGAAATCCCTGCATGAGCTTTTTAAGTGTGATCAAGCATGGCTGAGTATTCTGTTACTCATAAAGGTATGTTCATATTTTGAAGTTGTTTCAGGTTAGGGTAAGCTAACCAGAGAGTTTCTTTTCCCTAGATTTTTAAAACCCTTGTATGAGGATCCTCCTTACTCCTTCTTTGTTTCTACCCTAGAATATATAGGTTTAATTTTATTAGCCTGCTGTCCTAGCAAAACCCTTGAAAATTTCTTTAATATGCTATCTGCTCCATTTTCTGTGCCTTGGAGACATAAAATGTCCTGTACTGGCTGGAGTACCTTACAGTTTGTCTATAATATCATACAAAATCAGGAATTGAGTGCAGCTTGTCAGTGACTTTTACTATGGTCTGTATTTCTATTCCCTTGCATTTTCAACAGTTATTTTATTTGGTGGAAGAGAGATTTCAGTCAACAGTTATGTTTTATGCAGAACTAAGGTTCTACCAGAAGGAAGAACTGAGAAGTTTAACAGAGCATGAAAGTGAAACTGTGGACAAAATGAATCAGTTGTCTGATCTAGCACAAAAAATACCTATGTTAGAATTTGGCAAGAGGCAGTCATAAAAATGACACAGTAGTGTAGGATTTTGCAGCTTTCCTGCCAATTAGATGAATAATTTTTATCTGGTTGAGAGCCTTAAAACACATTCCAGATTCTGAATGCATCTGCAGGGACACAGAAGACAGCAATGGCTACGTGAAGAAAGGGACCCTCTCCCCTCTAAAGCCAGGCCAGATGGGGCTCCTGGCCTCATGGAGGGCACTGGCTTTCACAAGGAAGATATGCCGCTTGTGTCAGTAGTATGTCTTGTGATTTGAATGTCTCAAGAGTCAGAAGTTGCCCAGGAGCCAGAGATTTTCCATCCTTGCATTATGAGAAAGGTGAAATGCAAAAGAAACAGATGCTTCAGACTGCAGAAATAACTCTGCAGGGCAAACCAGAATGCTACCCCCAATTTTCACTTGAGCCGTGCAGCAGCAACTGGGGCTGAGAGCAGTGAGCGTGTTAGGAATCATAACAAACACACAAAAGATGAAGAAAGGATAGGAACCTGGAGAAAGAAGGAAAACTGCGAAGAGACTCTGTTAGTTACAAGGTAGAAAAATGTTGGATGTATATACAGAAAAAAAAATTGCAGCAAGTGGAAAAAACAAACAAACCCCCTGATGTTAAAAATTAGTCCGGGAGACTTGGTGTTTTATTTGGGTTTGAATAGCTTAGTTTTCAAGTGTAAATGTTAAGAGTGAAGTGCAGTACACAAAACAGCACCTCTTGATCCTCAACAATGTGTAGTCCCTGCGGCAGCTCCCCTGAAATCCCTCAGTTCGCCCCATGAAGTGACTGCTGCATTGTTCTTACAGCACATTAGTTGTCTGCAGGCTCCATCTCAGCTTCTCTTTGAATTCAGCAAGGCACTGAAGTACTACTCTAGGCCTTCACCTGGTGATTCAGGACTACAGCAAGTGTAATTAGGCTCAGGCATGCTGGTAGGAAACCCAGGACTGCTTGTACAGTATGCGTGCGCTAGAAATGAAGCTCCTGTTGTTATAAAAGAGTCTGTTTTCAGTTTCCTGCTATTCCCATTGCAGCACAGGATTGTTCTGCAGCAGGGAATCCTTTTAGATAAGGGCAGTAAGAATTTACTACTATGGGTCAGCTTGACATGCTTTTGTAGGACCCGGGTAAGGAGTTCAAACAGTAAGATTACAGGTTTTTGAAGCCATGAATACCTAACTTAACTCTTTGACGCTTACAGTGAGGATTTTATGATACTAAAACAGCACCAAAATAATTCATGTTAAGAGTGGGATGATTGTTATTGCAGAGAACAGAGCTTATATGTGAACTACCAGACTGTACCAGTATACTGTACCAGTGTGCATGGCGCATTGCCTGAGGAACTTGTTTAGCATTGAGTCTAAGGAAAGCCCTAGTGCAATGTGTCTGTAGATGTATGTCTAAATTGTAACTGCTCTAATTTAAATTAGTAACGGTTTCTGGTAAAGTTAAATCTGTCTGATGTGCATACAGATATGACTGTGCTGTGCATTAAAGCTGAAAACCGCTTACATACAACCTTAAGAATATAGCTCATTGAAAATTCAATTTTCCTTTTGAAAATTCAATGGAAGGATTTTGCTATCCTTAGAGCAAAACTTCAATTCCATATTTTTCAGACTTGTAATAGACCACTTATACTCTGTGGATAGAACATCCACTAAACTGATCTTAGGGAGAACAGAATATTTGCCTTCTTCAAAATCGAAACCGATTCTGTAAGAATGCATAATAATCTTGGCATATTCAGTTGCATAATAAGTTTTTTTTTCATTTAGGTCCCAGTTCACTAGGGTACTGAAGGAGGTACATTACTTCGAATATGCTCAAATAGTCCCACTGAAATTAAAGCGTGCAAGCCTGAAGTTAGCTACCTGTTTTCATTCCCTGGAGAATCAGAATCTTAGTATATGAGCTACTTTTGCAGAGACCTGATATTTAATTAACCTATTTTATTCCACGACAGAACTTTAGAGTAGTATTGAAATGCAGTATTTGAATCGTGCAGCCTGAGAAAATAATTTGATTGCCATATGGTATGTGCCATGTCAGCAAGAACTCCAACATGATCTCTCTTCTCAGTACTGGACCAAAACTCCTCTATCTGCATACTCAGTGATGAACATAGGAACACTAAATGTGAAATACTGTATGCAAAGAGACATATTTTGGAGATTGTATAGAAAGCAACAGTGTTATGCTTTGCTCTCAGATTAATGTTGTTTTACTTAATATTATCATAAAAAAGCAATCCTACAGCAATAGCACCTACTTCTCCTAATAAGTACATTAGCCACTGCTTTTGAAATAGCCTTATTAGAAAGGAACAAACTGGCTGAAATGAAATAAACTTCTAAAACCAGTGTGAAAAAAAGTAATGAAGTAGTCAGCAAACTACACAAGATGGTCCCTGCTATTCTATCCCCTTGAAAGAACCCCTGTTAAAAACTGGGACTCTCTGGGTGTCTTGGGGAGATTTAACCAACAAAACTATTAGCTCAACATTAGCATCAAATATAACTTCTGATCCTCCAAAAAAAACCCTTTAATATAGAATACAACTCCTGTATTTTGCAGTCACAGGAAGAGATATCATTCTTGCACCCACTCTAATCCTGCCTATCATGCAGTGATTCAGTCTGAGTTCAAAATGGCCATCAGAACCCCCAACTCTCAGACTTTTTTCATCCGTTATCAGTCAAGCACTTTCATGATTAAGGTAGTTTGCTAAAATAGTGTCTGAAATGTTCTGAGTCTCACAATAGCAGGTAAATTGCGACCTTAATGTGCTGGTTGTAGAGGGGTAATGACAGTACAAATTGTGACCATCTTTGTAATGTTTCTCTACAGTTGTATCAGGAAATGAGCCAGCTTGGAGCAAAATTCTAAGCAGAGAGTCTTCGATGAAGCATGAATACAGCTTTAGAGCACGGGTCAGTTTTAGAGATAATACTAGTTTATTAGGGTTTTTTCTTTTTTTATTTCTTCACTGTTGGATTTGGGACAAATTCATTCATTAAAATTAGATTCCTTTAATTAAGAATATGAAGGACACTACGGATGCAAAATCGTCCCAAAGCCAGTATGTTCAGTGTATAGAGCAGTGAGTCATAAAAGCACTGCTATAGTTTGCCTGTGCTTCAGATTTTGCCTTTTGCCTGTCTAGCCCGTTGAGACGACAGGCCTCCGGAGCAGACAGCATGGGTGGGGTTCATTTACCAAATGCAGACTTCTACATCTAAGCTAATCACCTTAGGCCCCTTTCTAGGTAGCAGTTCATCTTATCCTAATTTATAGGTCTAAACTAAGTCAGATGCTTTGTACTCTGGGATTGTCTATTTGTCTCCCTGGATTATATAAAGAGCGTGCAGTGAACAGCTCACGCTGTTGGCCTATCAGGTTGAGTGAGACAAACCCTGTCCTTTTCGTTGGTGCAGCAGAACATAATGCACACAAGGACCAGTTCTCAGTGTTGTGGGGGGGGACACTACACTGTTGGAGTGCTGTATGTAATAGTAATCAATATAATTTCTTTTGTGGTATGTGGCCACTGCTGTTGGCTGCATGTGGTTTTTGTTCCCTTGCTGATTTGCTCTGTGTGTAAGCATTTGCACAGTAAAATAAAATATAATAATAATAATAATAATAATAATAATAATAATAATACCATTCTTGTGTAGCATTTTGCATCTGTGCTCACTGGCCATGTCTTTGTAGGGGAGTAAAACACACAGGTGTCACATCATTGACTTTTAATCAGTAACGACAAAGGGTAGGCTTTTAGAAACACTAATTCTGAGACAGAAGTGTTTATATAGTATATCCTGTCAAATGACGTCATCTTTCTGTTCATTTTAGTACTAATAGTAACATTTCATGTCATAATTCTTATTTTTAAGGTAGAAACACCTGAAACAGATCACTTCAAGTAAAATAGAATTTTTCAAAGGTTTTAGTGCATGTAAAGGGCTGTGTATGATTACCTGTCTCTTTGTAATGTGCCATTATGAAGTTGATTCATTTATGTGGCAGATTTATGGATCTAGTGTGGAATCCATCACCTCTAGTCTCCATTTCCATTGAAATAAGTCTATATGCTAATACAGAACTACTGACATGAAGTTGTGCACTTATCAGAACTCTATACAGAGAAGTCATCACTAGTTGTAGGAACTAATTCCTTTTAAAAACTCACTTTAATAACTTTTTCAGTGCTGTCCCTAAAAATAAAAGTGCAGGCAAAATTGCGTTTACTTGAGTTGAATGTTCCTTTCTCGTCCTGCCCCCTCTGCTGGTGGATTAGTGCAGGCCCACACTTCATATGGGCTTGGTTCCCAGTAGGCAGCATCTGAAGGCCATATTTTATGGATGAGTGCTATGAAATTCAGGGGAATTCAGGAGAATCCGTCTTATGGTATTTAAAATGCATTTTGTTTTTCCTATGCTGTTAAATTTCTCATTTAAAAGCAACGCAGACCTTTTGTAACACAGCTAGTAAACCACAGATGATGAGTCTAGTAGTCTTTCAAAGAATCACTTTCTCCTTGAGAGCCTTCATGTTCTAAAATAAGGGTGCATAATCAGCAGTGTGCTCCCTGTAGTGCCATCCTCACTGGATAAAGGAATGGCTTTGCAGTATAGGAGTAATTGCAGTGGATGTGTGCCATCCACACAGTCTCTGGGGAAGAGAGGATCCTAAAGGAGATGGATTCACTGACTCAATCACTATTTTGCTCCACAGGAGCAGCACAAAGAAGCTTTTTTTTTTTTTTTTTTGGAGGCAGGAACCAGGATTCATATATGTGTCTGTGTTTTGCTTGGGTTAATCCATTTAATCTGAATGATAAAATACACATAGGGATTCTAGGTGAGAAAGCAGCTGTGTGTCTTGCTTTATCAATAGATGTGGAAAATAGAGTAAAGCATTTAGTGTTTTACCTTATTTTTTTATAGCCTCATAGTACTACATAAGGTGAATGATTCTGCTATATTCTCCTTGAAACTTGGAGCAAGAATGTTTCACTGACCAAGGATTAGAGAAAAGAGAGTGGAGGGAATTAGTCCATTCTTTGTGATAGTAACAATGGACATTTTTACTTTCAGAGGATCTGTGTCTTTCTTGCATTCTCTAGTGGTAACCCTGAGACCTGGCATTTTATTAGCAGAGAGTCCTTTTATAACATAGTCCTGTCTTTGTGAGGTCATGACACTCAGGGGGCTTATCTATTCCTCATGATTTCCTCAGTTGTAGGCTAATTTCAGTGACATATTAAAACTACAAGTCAGTCTGGGAGGGAGGCTCCAGAAGCCTCATTAATTTTTTTTTAAGTCTCATTTATTTATAATATATATTTTGTCTTGCATTGTTAACTTGTTTTATGCTCTATTTTGGAAAAAAAAAAAAGCCCCAAAGACAGAGATACCTAGAAGCTCACCAGCTATTGTAGAAGTTATTTGCCATGATATGCAGCACAGAACTGGGCCAAATTTAGCCCTGTTGTGATAAATAATAGATCTCTGGGACAAAACTAGCAGCAAGGTTTATACATGCACATAACATACAAACAAGTTCTGTGTCAGAAATAGAGAAGTCAAGCCCTGGATCAATATTTGTAAGATAAAAAAATAGAAGGACCTTTACTCTCTACCTCCTACCATAGTTACAACGAGGATTAGTTTCTATGACATCATTAATATTTCTTAAATATATTTCAGATACCATTTTTAATATTTTTAAAAGCAACTGTATACTTTTGAACTCTGTGGCAGTGGTTGAAATAACTGCCAACCACACTCAATTGAAAGAGAAATACATCAACTTGTTCTTGCTTTTTATCTTTAACTCCTTCAATTATTAAGAAACTTAGCAGTTGAGTAAACAAGGTACTGCAGCTGGTTGACTGCCTTAGGGGGATGCTGCAACTGTACGTGAGAAAAAGTGTTTGTATTCTCACCCTGCAGACCGAAAAATAAGAAAACCAAATGGTAGGTGGTATTCAGACCAAGATACGCTGTAAGAGGCCTTCATAGTAGTAAACAAAATAAAACAGTTACATTACATAGTCTAACAATTTTAACTATTTTGAGGGGAATAAAACCAGATGTGTAGTCTTCTCGCTACAGTGTCAGGGAAAAACTTACTTTAAATTGGCAAATGTCTTTTTAGTTTCTGTGTATGTAAGGAGAGGCAAAATTTGGGCATATGTAATTTCTCCCGTATGCACTCTTCACTCGAACTGCGAACAGAGCAAGGCACTCTCCCTCCATAAGGCTGGGTGTTTCGACTGCATTCAGCTGTGATTTTCAAAGCAACCCTCTCAATAAGTATCAAAGTTCACAATGTCTCTTGGTCTAGCACAGTGGTTAAGGAAGGGCTCTTCCGAAATTGAAAGAGTAGGTAGAAACAAACTCTTAATAAAGAAAACTGAGGGAGTATTTCTTAGGTGTTACATCTTCTAGTAGAGTAGTTTTCTGTTTAAATTAGTGTCTAGTACCTGAAAAAGCACAGGTGGTTAGCAGTGTTGCATTATGATGAGTGATGCTATCTGCATTTCAAATCCCCTTCCCTAGAAGGAGAGGGACAGGAAAAGAGAAGGAAATTCCTCTTAATGCAAAGCTTGGATAGCAGCTTTATATGTATGTAGTTATACAGGTCACTGCCTTCCATATTTTTATGGTAGGAAATCTTCATAAACCATGCTGTACTTGCTCTGCTGCTCAGAAATATACAGTAAATCCCCTAGAGACTATACTAAATTTCTAGGACAGGTATGCCTATTGCAAAATGTGATTGGATTTTTAATATTCTCAAAATCTTCTAATGTACTTTGATTAACACTGAGCCTTCTTGGACTTGTCTGTATGTTCTAGACGTTAAATGAGGCATTGTATTTGCATATACTAGTCCCTGCGTTTCCCCGGCTTACCTCAGCTGGAATCCTCATTATTCGGGTAATGTAGCTTCCTGTCATGTTTGGGAAGGATTCTTGTCATGCAGAATTAATTCAGACACTCGTCTCATATTGGGTCTTTGAGCAAAAGATAGGCCTTTTTATATTAGTGTGAGCTTTTTCTTTTCTTCATATCTTTTCTTCAGTAGAAGTGAGTGCAGTGATATGTAAGAGAGGTTGGGATTTTCACTGAGTAGCTGGGAAGAAGCAGCAAATGGGACAAAAAAAGAGCTCCCAGGCGTAAGACTACTTTTTGAGTCCAGATGACTGCTTCTGCCATGTCCTGATTTTGTATGAAGGTGTGATTTGTGGTGTACATCATCTCCTGCTCTCCTGTTCCTCAGTCTCCATTGAAGAGAAAAAGATGTGTATCCGAGTTAGGACTGAGTAGCAGCATCTTCCTGATCCAAAGGAGTGGAAAACAAGCACCTCAGAGAACGAAGAGCCCATCAGATAACTCTGGAAGTAGCCTGTCATGTTGATCTGTCTTGTTGCCCATAGTATTAACAAAAGCAAAATCCTCAATGTCTATTTCCTTCCCAGGAGGATTGAAGTAAATAATGAAAGTAACTTTGTTCATTCTGGTATTTTAATGAAAATCTTATTGCTTCCTGAAAAGAGACCAGCGTGATAGCTGGATTTGGAGGTTACGAACTGAAATTTAACCAAGAGCAGAAGAGGAAAAGAACAGACTGAATTTTTGCTTTATGTAATCCCCCCAACTGGCACATTGTACATTCACAATTTAAAAGCACTTCTGAGCAATATTTTAAAAAAGAAAAAAAAAGCACATAAAACTTAGATGCTTATAGAAAAAAAAATGTTATATATATATATCCTTGAAAGAGTTGATGTTTTTTCAAATGAAACACATTCTGTAAAAGTTGCTTTTTTTAAAAAAGAAAACATGGTCTTTTTCAAGGTAGAGCACTCATTCATGAGGCATCCACATAAACAAAGAATGATATAAAAGACTTAAAATTATTATTTGCATAAGAAATATCTAATAAATTTAGATAGATAAATAGGTAGATAGAAAGAAAGTCGGATAGATTGGTAACTTGAAAATGCAAAATATTGTATTCCAAGTAGAACTATATTAGAAGACATTTTTGTGATTTAAAAAAAAAAATCTGTTATCTGTAATGTGGCATGAGCTTAATTCAGCTAGCAGATGTTCTTTCTCAGGCATTAGTCTGTGAAAGGGTAGCTTTCAAATTTCTGTTTTGTGGTAAGATGAAGATGTTTATCTCTGAACTGTGCAGAGAAGGAGGACTGAAGCAATACCTCTGTGAGGGCTTGTCACAGTCTTATGCCAGGTTGGCTTGGTTTTATTTTAATGCTCTTCTTCAGATGAGATGCTAAAAAAAAATGGTCTTTAAGGCCTAAGAAATTAATCTTGGTTTTTCTCCAAAGGTAATAGTGAGAAGTCATTTGGAGGAGCTGACCACTGAAGAAGCTTCTTCACTGCTCAGGATCTGGGTCCCTTGACGGGTATGCAGCAGGGAACATCCCCAAATCTGCCTAGGTAAGCACTAAGATTTTGCCTGTGCTCTGAAGGAAGCTCTACTAATATAACACTAATACCTCATTGGCACCATATCCTTTCCCAGATGATGTTATTTTTGGCCTAACCAGGTAAAAGAAGCTGATGACTGTGTGCCACTACAGTCGGTTCAAACAAATTGGGTGTCTGCTGCTAAATAGGACGATCAGAGAAAGATCCATGACCTCAAAGCCTATAGAACTGCAGATATATAGTCGGACTGATCTAGCATAGGTCTGGAGAGAAAAATGAAAAAATAGTTTAGATGACAGAGTATATAGTATATATACCCTATATATACTATAGATGCTTGAAACTTCTCCTTGGACTTCTTCTTAGAGTGTGGACATATCTATAGGGGCTGCCCTATAACCAAATGGCACAACAACCTAAAGTTATCTTTGCTCACTATTTTGGAAGTTGGATGTACTAATAGGATTTAAAGCTAGAATTATATATTAAAAGAAATATGCAAGCATTGAAGAAAAAGTGCAGTGGTTCATACTTTCACTATGATGCTTATAGTGGTTACTCACACATTGTCTCTCAGCAGTACCAAAACCTCTAAAGTTATAAGCTCATTTTCTCTGTGCTGTTTGAATCTCTGTTTTCCTGTTTACAACAAGTTGAAAATGTGATTCAAAATGTGGTCTGTTTTTCAAACAACGGACTTACATATATTTTTATAGTACATGTATGCTGTCATCCTTTTTTTATTGGTATGTATTTAAGTAAATTGTGGTTTGATTTCAGAAGTAGGTCTAAATGGTAAAGACTATCTAATAACCTTTTTTTTTTTTTTTTTTTTTGAATTTTGGTTCAAGTAGAAGACCTGTAGTATTTTCTTCTTACAGTAGATGGCAGAGGTAGACTACATATTTCTTTGCCATTTAATTTTGTCAGTATCTAAACAGAAGGGTTATCCTGTTTTCTGAAAAGCTGTATTAGTGTTTAGGTGCATCTGCATGTTAAAAATCTTATTTCTTCCTACACCATTGTGTTTTAAACACCACTAAACTGTTACAATGCTGAAAAATAATAATAAAAAATAAATCACAGGTTAGAAAGAAAATGGATTGGAATTAAATGATTTCTGCTGTGTTAACCTTGAAGTCAAACTTGTTTGTTTCTTATGTTTTCATTTTCCTGGAGTTAAGTAAGAGCAAACGCTTCTGTAAAAGAGCAGTCGCTTTCATATACAACAAGCACTATGCTAGATCTAGCATGCAATATGTTGGCTAAACGGGGTTTAATTTCTTCGAGTGTTTTTATGCAACAATGCAGGATCTCTGTTGATTAGAACTGAGTTGCAGTTGCAGAATTTTAAAGAACAGATTAAGGTATTAGACATGTGTTTTCAGTGGCAGCTAATGGAGACATGGCAGACATTGTACGTGTCTTGCTGAGCCATAGATGCCCTCACAGAAGAATGTAATTCTTATGTATTCTGAAAGACCAAGAAATCAAGAAAAAGTGAATCAGTCTGAAAAACAATAAGGGTTAGTACTAATACGAATGACAGGAAAGAACCATGGACACTAGGTTTTTGAAATCTGTTAAAGAACGTTTTTCTAGTAGAGATATTAATGTTTGCCTGCAGCTGCAGCTTTTAATTTATTCCAGCTTTGTCAGACTCTTGCAGTGTGGGCTGTTCTATTATTTTTTATATGTGCTCTTACGTTGTGCTTATCATCATAATACCTGAGTGCCTTATGGTAGTGCATTGAATAATTAACGTCCACTACATATTTGGACTGTCAGCTTCTCCCAAGGAGACAAGCATGCGTGAGAGAGAGTTTCTTTTGGCAATTAAAGCAATGCACAGACACACAGTGATATGTGCTAGAGAGGGTACACTCCAAGAAATATGCCTTGAAATTAGAGCAATCTGATGATTTTTTCATTCCTGTGGTATGACTACTACTTTTATTTTTGGTTAGCTGTATTTTCTGTACATTTGAGTCTTTTGCAAAAGGGTGAAGCACCATGTCTCAGAAGAATACGTTTATAGAAATTTTAACTCTTGTGTGTGAATACAGAAATAGTGGATGCTTATTTAATAAACTTGCCGTGGAATCAGTACAATTGCCACGGGAATTGGAACGAACTCCTCTATTGTACTTTATACAATTTATATTTCATTAATTGTTGCTGTCTTACACCAATATTCTTCAAATAATTATTTAAAATTCTACTGCAGGAAGCAAGTATGTTATTTTGAAAATGCATTCAGTTTTCTTTTTTTTTTTTTCTTTCATTATTCCTTCTGTCCTTGCTTATCAGATGGTTATATTATCACAGTAGCCAAGGATGATACATTTGTATGACTGCTATTGCTGAGAACCAAGGATATGTACTGGAATATGTATGCATGATAAATTCTTCTTATTTAGGTAACAGCCTGATCACTTTATATAACAATTACCACTGCAAATGGAGTGGATGAGAACTCCTCCCTTGCAACCAAGATCAAAATCTGTTCAAGTAGAGATGCTGGATCCTGTTCAAACCTATTTAATATTTTACTCTAATTACATTAAAAATAAATTAAAAAAGAGCATGTTGTCCCTCTTTGTACAGACTTTACATACTTTACACTCTTCACGATATCTTCTTCCTTTCCAAATTACAAATGATTCAATTTGATCTGATTCTTAATAATATTTAATATTAGTTGAATGTATTTGTCTATCAGTTATCAACCTTTTGCAATACCAGGTAGAAAGGAATAGCAAATTCTGTGATCCTTTGTATGCTTTATTCCCATTAGAGGGCTTTTCGGAGTCTGGAATCACTATCTAATTATGTTCCTTCAGCTAATGAACAAAGAAGCAAATCTCTTGTTTGTCCCTTGTAAGAAAAATGGAATAACTTAATCAGTTGTTTTGTTTTCTGTTTTCTCTAACAGTTAATTTTTTTTTGTATTATCATAGAATCTTAAGAATCACAGTCCCAGTATTCCCACTATGCACAGTACTTTAAAGACAAACCAAAAATCATTCTCAGAGCCTACAATCAGTATCTAAAATAAAGAACAAGAAGTTAATTTGTATAAAGAAAAATAAGAATTATCTTTTGAATGTCAAATTGTTTTTATGCCCTGTAAAGGCTGAAATAGGGATTTATAGCTTCTAAAGCACATTTTAAATTTAATTACAAGAATGCACTGCATTATTTACATTTGCATTCTGCTTCTTTTGTTTTGGACTACTGTGCAATGGTTTCTCGTTTTTATTTGCCTAACTTTATTTAGGTCCTATGTTTAACTGTGTCTCCATTTGTATTCATATACTAAAATGATACTGCCAGCAGTAATTTGAGATTGTGAAAATAAATTGGAATGATGCTATTTATTTCAAATTAAACATTGAGATTCCTGTAGATCTAGTCCATCTGCTTTGACTCAGCACAGTCATGCTAATTTAATTCTGCTCACTGTATTTAAATTCTTAATGTATTTTATTCATGGTCATCCTTCAAGCAAGAAGATAATTGCTAGTGAAGCTGAAACCATCTTGGGCTATTATTCTGAATTAGGTCTTGGAAAGTGTTTCAGATATTGACACAGGGTTTTTTTTGTTTTACTTTGTTTTGGTTTTTTAAGACATCTTATGCATTGTTCTGCTAGGCAGGACAATTACATTGCATGGATGTCTACTCAGCATAGTCAGTTCAGCAGACTGTATGTAGATGTCTAAATTGCAAATAGAAATAGTCTTTGACTTCCACTTAAGGGCAGGGTGAGCCCAAAATGCTGAACTCCCTGCTTCCCCTGCAGTTCACAGTGGACTGTAGGCTTGCTTTTACATGTTGTGGATGTGAAATGAATTCAATGGTAGAGATGACCTGGAAGTCACATATAGTCCAAGTCCCAGGACCTCATCACAAAGGTATAAATAATATATATAATTATATAATTATAATATAAATAATACTTGGGTTTTTTTGGTGTATTTTCAGAAAGACACATTATTTATTTACATCATAAAGAAAAGTAAAATATGCTTATCCAAAAGTTGTTTGAAGCAACCAAAGACAGTTATGCTAACAAGAAGGAAAAAATGAAGATCAAGTTTGAAGATAACTGCAATGCTGTGTGAACAATAAAACTGTTTTGCCCAACATATGTGCGTGAGTGTGTGTGTGTGTGTGTGTACAGGAGCTGGGAAGAGGTGGGGATAAAACTGGGAAGATTTTCAGAATCACTGAGAGAAAAATGCTGTTGTAAAAACTGAGTGGCAGAGGCAGAGACTGGTAAGCTTATTACACTCTTCAGACTGTCATAGAAAATATAAGGTACTGCAAGGATGAGATGGGGATATTTTCTCCCTGTCCTGAGGGAAGCTATTCCACTGACAGAAATAAAATATGGGCCATGGACCACTGAGAGAGAGAATGGCTGTGGTCTTGTAGCCAGACCATGTGGATAGCATTTTTTTTTTTCCACTGGGAAAGGTGAGACAAGGCTCCAGCCCTGGAATTGCTCTGGGAACCATCTGTGTGTTCTGAATTAAAGAGTTAGTGGATACAGTGCAGAAACAGACTGCAGAATCTGGGTAAAAATAGAATATTTCCCTTTTGTTGTCTGTTGCTGTTGACTGGCCTGGGTTTCTGATGGTTTTCACTCTCTTCAGAAATCAGGCCTTAACTATCAAAATGACACTTAAGATTCACAAAGGATTTAAAGGAATATATATTTTTTTAAGTTTTTAGTTTTACTTGTCTGTATGTAAATTTGATATTCTAAAATACCTGTTTGTTTAAAAGTAGGCATACTAAAGCTTTAATTCACTAAACTATGTTCACGAAGACCCAGATTTGGCCAACCTGAATTTAGACAACTAACATTTGGGTGCCAGGGGTGCATTATCTCTCTACAGTCAACAGAGAGAGACATTTCCACAGGACAGCTCAGCCCAGGTAAAATCTGAATTGACCTATGGAAATTCCTCCTTGCTGACAAGAGAGGAAACACAGAATAATTACCCATTTACATTTAGGAGCCTGAAATGAAGTGGAAGGAATCTGAGCCAAATGTATTAATATTTTTTTTTTCATCACAGCTATTATTAAGCACTACTCAGCCCTGGTTTCAGATATTCAGTCCACTAAGAAATAGTCAGAAAACCCTGAGAAGGGAAAGAAGGGAAGCCAATTTTTTTTTTGCATAGCGCTCTTAGCTGATGCATTTGTGCCAAACTCATCATTACTATGAGAAGCAGCCGTCTCTCTTAGGAATTGAAAGTCTTTCTTGGCTTTTGGCAGGCATGTAAAGCTAGAATTTCAATGTATTTATTCTCCTATTGGAGAGAAATTGCCTTCACTTTCTTCTGGCACAAGATATAATTGGTTATGCAATACAAGTCAGAAGAGCCACATATACATGCCTGCAGAGTATTCTTCAGTTTGGAAGCTATAATGGTGCTCTACAAGGGTTTTCAGTTGACAGTTTGTTTCCCTCAATTGCCATGTAAATTATGATAATAGTGGTAAGTGGATCCTTAGATTCTTGATATTTACATCCATTAAATTTTAAGTCTGCTGCAGACTTTAGGGCACACAAATCTTCTTAGCAATCAAGTCCAACTATTCGGAGTTTAAAAAGAGCTTTATTTTAAGTCTCAGCAAACATATTTATATAATTAAGTGTGGTGGCATCTAGAGATACCATATTGGTTACTATTACTGTTAGTTGTTGTTATTATTATTAATTATCAAGTACAAGAATAGATTGTAATGCTTTGCTGAGTTCTTATATGTATAGAGATCCTACTGGCATCAGTTCTCAGTTATTATTGTCATCAATTATCATGATCAACGATATGTTGAAAAACATTTCAAGAGCATTTAGATTCCCCAGCTGAGTTCACAGTTTCATTTCTGCCATGCTCTACAAAAAACACATAACAACAGAATATGTCTCTCTTTAAATGTGAATGGACGTGAAACATATAAAGCTGCAGGCCTGATCTGATTAGGAGAGGAAGACTTTCAGGTAGTACAAACTTAATTCTTAATTTTAGTTGACTAAGGCCATGATTTAAAAAAATGAAAGTCACTCCAGCTTTAGCAGAGGTTTAGTTCTGTCTTTTCTGCACTGTTCCAGAAAATAGTGGATAATTATTAATTCGCTTTCTATTTTACTCACTTTAAAATGTATTAATTCAGCAATATGCTTTTAGTTTGACTATACAGGTCCACTGATCTAATAATTTTCAGCAGTCAAACTATTGGTCAGGTGAAGGAAAAAAAAAAGAAATATTGAAAAGAAATATTGAAAAAAAAAACACCTTGAAATGTTCTGAACACCTCCTCAAGTGAGACAGTATTAATTCATTGGAACTGAGTGAGCCTGTGGAGGATCTGGCTCAGTGTGGTTATTTGGCAAGTTAGTGACTTTTTTTTTTTATCTTTTGTGTTCACAAAGAACATGGAAAAAAAAAAAAGATTTAACCTGTAATAATAATACCTATAAAGTAACTTATATTCAGACATAGTATGAAACAGTAGTAACTTAGGATTTTAAAAATAAACCATGAGTAATGAAAGCAAGATCCCTCATCACAGATTGATCATAGATGATGTAAGTTGTTTTTCTGACTTGTTATAATATAAAAGAGGAAACGGAGCCACATCCTATTAAACATAAATCAATAAATGTTTCCTTTTTCTGTTCCTCAAAAAAGTCCTTTCTAAAGATTTAAAGAAACCTCAGGTTTGATATTCTGTTTATTTGCCTCTTTTGCAATGCCCATCTCCTTTTGTTTCCCTTTTCATTTCCACCTGGCTCCTGAAAATGAGCAATTGCAGTTTTTAGTGATTATTTTTAAACCTAGTTAGAAATAACCAATTATTCCTGAAACTAAATTAAATAATTTTTATGGGCTATGGCAAAGTACAAGTTGCTTTAATTTTACTTCCTTATTCAACAGCATAGTCTGGGAAAGTAAAAGTTTGAGACACATCTTGTATTTTAACAGCAAAATGCTGTAGTCTGTATTAGATGGGTACAGCTTGTACAGTGACCTCCTGCAAGATACATGTCTCAGCTCAGCACTGAAAATGTTTCATTTGCATAGACATTCACCTTATTGATTGCAGCAGAAAAGGCAACAGCTAATAAATGTTATAAAAGTCAGTGCTGCTCAGATGAATACTTGTTTTTACCCTGCATGAAAGCTCAGTTGGAGCTTCTGTGACAGAGCTAGCCTCAGAAAACATTTGTCTCACAAGCGTTTTGTACAAAATCTGCATGAAGTGATATAGAAAACCAAAGGAAGTCAGAGCTTTATGTTTATGACAGTGAGACAGCACTATAATTTGAAAATGCTCCCAATAAAATGGGAATGTACTTTCCTTGATCTGACATCTTCGAAACATTTTTTGGCTACTGTACTTTACAGATATCCTGTGACATACATTTTTTGTATGCCTATATCCTGACACATACATTTTTTGTCTGTATCACAGTTGCAACAAATTTACATTTCCTGCAGGTTTTAGAGCATTCAGAAAGATATTATGCCTTACCCCATGCCTTGCTGTCTTTTATTACCTTATCTCGCAGTTGAAAAGGATGTCCTGTGTCTGTACATATAACAGGCTTTGAATTTCAGATTCACATAAGAAATCTCAGAGGATATTTGATAATTTTTTTTTAATGCATATTATCGCCTTTGTCTCTAAGATTCTCAATGGTAGGAAAGTAATGCTTCTTAGAAACACACTTCTAAGGTGTTTCTGTTGTAGCAATTCATACTGCCAATTAAAGCCATAGGCGAATGGAATTCGCTTCATCTGTACTTTTTTAAACACCTGAAAGTTAGATGCTAAAATTTGAGCTAGTCAGCCTAGATTCCCCTGTCAGGCAAGTAAGAAAGATATGTACCTCCTAAGGCTGATTCATTCCTAAGGAGTGTTTAAGGTAGATCTCTTGAATTGCCTAGAAGCACGTCTTTTTCCTAGCAAGGCAGCCTCTGGCATCAGAAGTGAATGCAACTTTTTCAAGTCTGAAGTGAGTTATGTTGAACCTGTCCTTAAATGCTTCTAGACTTAGATATCTGAAGGCACCAGCAACTTAAAATGGTACAAGGGATCATGTGAGCACTCCTTGCCTACTTCCTGTCAAATATACGGGAGTGTAGGCAGCTGATAAAGATGATTTTACGCTTTGGCTATTTTTTTTTTTTTTTTTCTGAAGTGGGATAAGGAGCTGTCACAGAGAGTTCTCACCTCTGGTCTTCTAGGACTAGTAAGTGCAAATGGGTGTCTGCAAGTGGCAAGGGCTCAAGTGCTTGTTTATCTAGTGGGGATCTCGAAAGAATAGTTTGAGGTAGGGGTGTGTGTATGTGCTTATGTATAAAACAGTGGCAGTTTAAAACAAAACAAGAACAATATAAATTATGTAAGTTATCACGACATTACTAACTCCTAGAGGATATTTAATGGTTCTATGTCAGAAACCCCCAAAATGACCATGATCAAGGTTAAAGGACGTTACTGCTTTCTCCTTTTTTGCCTTTTCTTATGGTTAGCCCATGCTGCTCTATGCCTGTTTCTATGAACTTGGGGACAGTAGGCACTCAGCAGCATTGAGGTCTACAACACAGGTGCGTGAAAGCATGGGAACTCCATAGTGCTGTCACTTAACATGCTTTTTTCAACACCAGAAATCTGTCCTTCGATTTCATCATAAAAAGGAGGGTCAAAGCACACAGTTACAGGATAAATTATCATAAATCACCTCTTGCATGAAATCACAGGATAAATGGGGTAGCAGGAGCAAGCAACTCACTAGTTTTTGTGCTCAGTCGGTGTTGTTGCATGCTCATCTCTGTGACTTTGGGAGTAGCCAGGGGAATCCCCACTGAGGTCTATTGCCTCTGTGCTGCTATGAACTTCCTCTTGTGATGTGTCACAGTGCTGGCATTGGTGCTAGCATGTGCCATCTGCTCTTAGCCCGAGAGGGAAATGAAACTTAACAAGATTTTACTGAGGGCGATGAAGTTTTCTAATGGGGGTGGATCCCATTACACCCAGGATAAGAGACACATATGAGTTTCAAACCATTCTGTGGTAACAGCTTTTTTGAGTGCTGCACCTGTTTCCAACATACTGATTTAAGTGCATCTTTATCCTGGACAAAACTGTGGAAAATGCATTACTAGCAAAAAATGGTAAATAGATTTAGGGGGACAAGCGAAGAACAATGCTCAGCCAGAATATGAAGGACCTGATCCAGGGCTAATTCTTTGGACAGTCTAGTAGAATTCACTGGAGACTAGATCATTCTCAAATTAACAAGTATATGAGTAGAGAGAGAGGAGTGCTGAATTCAGAAATTAAATCTAGGTTTTCTCAATTTCAGCCTAGTGTCTAAACTAGCAGACTCACTCTTCCTTTCCAATTAAACATCTGGTTTCTGCAACTAGAAGTACATTTTATTGATACCTATGAGGAAAGTTGGTAACTTTCCAACACTTTTCCATTAAAAAAAAGCTGTGAACACAGTTGTTGTATCATGCTTTTTTTTTTTGGCAAGTTTTCTTATCTTTGAGTATATAACTGCTTTATAGTAAAGTAAGATATTAAATGACATGAGATCAAAGTTTTTACTATTTGTTCTGCATCAAGGGAGAATGCTATACTGATATAAAAGGTAATCTTTATTTTTATACATTTGTCTATCTTACTGTTCTGCTTATACAACAAACTGTTGAAATAGCAGCAGGTCCCATGTTCAAAAGCAAAAAAAATGAGGAAAAGGCAAAATATTTTTTATTCTTATCAAGACTGATAGCTTCCAAAGAGGTATTGCTTTTTTCATAAGTACTTTATGGTTTTCTCATTATTTTTTTCCCTAGTCTGGGTTTTAGAAACTCAGAGTTGAAGCCTGTGAAAATCTTTAGTTCTCTTTATATGTTGCTTTTAAAGTTGCTGTAAAAACCCCCTGATTTTAGGTTTTACAATAATGAATAAATTAATTACAGATTGTTATATAAATGTGAGAGACAGTACAACTCTTCAGAATGTGATAAAAACCTTTGTTCTCCTTTTCTTTGCAAACAGAAAATGCAACATGTATTATAGATTCTATAGCGAGTGAGTATATTTAACGTTAAGCTTCCTTGAGACTACTACAAAGTGCTATCTTTTTTGACATTAAGCACCATGATTAGTCCAAAAATAGTTTTCTTTAGAAGTAATCTGTTAGTATTTGTGTTAACATTAACATGTTAAAATGAAGGGCAGTTAGATTTATTATTAGTAAATGAAAATACTGCTAAATGTGCACATTAATTTTAAATATTCTGTAACATAATTATATAAAAGGAAATTCAGTTCTAATATGTCAGATAGTGTTATCATCTTGCAGGCAGCCCTCCAAGGTTAATAATGTCAGGAAATATAAAGTGTTTTTGGCTATAAGATTAGACTTCTTATTTGGAAAAGGGCTTTAAATTTCATTTCAGAAGTAGATTTCATGCCCTATGAAATTTAAACTGTGACATTTAGAAAACATTCACTTTATTATAAGGTAGTCAAAAAAAATACAGCATACATACTTCTTGTTCAGTCCATCAAGATTGCCTTTGGAATGATGGAATTTTTTTGCAGGTAAAAAATTCACTGCATAATCGATGACACCAACTGTTCATTCTCAGGAGACAGGTAGTTAGGCAAAAATAATTACTTTCTTAACTGTGTTCACTGGAGTTCAAAAACAAAATGTTAAAATGTATTTGAAACTTTTTTTTTTTTATATTTAATGACACTTTTTCCTAAAAAGGTTTAACTTCCACACAGAAATTCCAGAAATATTTCATAAAATTACACAGCTAAAGCTGGTAACTCTTTCTGTATTAATTTTTAAGATTGATTCAACTTGGATAGATAATGCTGTGATCCCACATGATCTTTTCAAGAAGTATGTGTTGTCTTATACAAGAAAGATGTGTACTTACACTTTTGCTTCAGGTTTATCTTTTGATGACAACTTTCAACAGAAAAAAAAATAATAAAAAAAAAGTTTACCATTTGATATTTGTTACTGCTCTGAAGATTATTTTCCATAACCTTTAAACAGGTATGTGCTGAAATACATTCTGATTTATTATCAGACTAACTCCACAGCCATGAACTGGTTTATTTGTAAAGTTCATGTTGGGGCCATAGATTTTTTTAAATTATTCTTTGGTCCCTGTAGCTGGGAACCCAAGACTGCAGGGCATGCAGAGCTCACCTCTACTACAGTCTAGAGGTAGTCAGACCAGATGTGAATGAGATAACATTTGTAGGAGAGACAGATGTCATCAGGCAAAATATTACCAATGGAATTGATGTATTAATGATATTTTTAAGGAAGTGTAGAATACAGAATGCAACTATATCTGTATGAGGCTGGTTACAAGTTCTTAGAAAAGAAGAATTACTGTAAAAGATGTAGAGAAGGATTGCAAAAATGGTGTAGGAAAATGAAGAGTCTGTCTAAGAAGCAGTAATTCAAAGAACATATCTTGTTTAGTGGAGATTGAAAAGAAGACTGACTGTTATTTATGTATATCTAAGGCATACCAGGAAGGGGGAAAATCTACTTAAACAGTGGCTCAGAAACAAGGTTGAAAATTGTCATTTAATATGTTTAGAGTGGAGATAGGAAGATTCTAATTATGAGATGGTAAGAGGGCTGGAGCACCTCTCCTATGAGGACAGACTGAGAGAGCTGAGGCTGTTCAGCCCGGAGAAGAGGAGGCTCCAGGAAGACTTTATAGCGGTCTTCCAGTACCTCAAGGGGGCCTACAGGAAAGATGGGGAGAGACTGTTCAGTAGGACCTGTTGTGACAGGATGAGGGGTAACGGTTTTAAAACAGAGGAAGGGAGATTCAAATTAGATATTAGGAAAAATTTTTTTACACTGGAGGTTGTAGAGCACTGGAACAGGTTGCCCAGAGAGGTTATGGAGGCCCCATTCCTGGAAACACTCAAGGCCAGGTTGGATGAGGCTCTGAGCAACCTAATCTAGTTGGAGATTTCCCTGCTCCCTGCAGGGAGGTTGGACTAGATGATCTTTGAATGTCCCTTCCAACCCTAACCATTCTATGATTCTATGAGAAGAGAAGAGTGAAGTCCTAGAACAGCCTTCCGCTAATAGTACTAGGACTCAGCAGCTTGACTTCTTTAAAGAGGATCTTGGCAAATTAACAATTGGACTTTATGATTTCAATACCGGGGCACAGGAAGTCACTTCCTTCAAGGCTGGCTCAAAGGGTAAAAGTGGTAGAAAAGTGCTTAGTTTTGAATAAAGGTAAGATTGGTAAAAAAGAAATGTATGATATGAAACATGGCAATAACATTTTCCTATTAAAGATGGCAAGCATGAAATGTCTCATAAGAATTAAGGAAGCTAATGGGGGAGATAAGCAAAAAAGGATTGTCACCCTTGAAAACAAGCAAGTGAAACCTTCTAGCCCAGTGCTCAGAACCTCTATAGGCACATCTTGCTATTAGTTGTTTCATAAGAAACAGACTTGAGTGTTAAGAATACTGAAGCAAAAGTGTTTTAGTTAATTGTACTGCCATAGCCCATCTCTGCAGAAGTGGACACCCGCCTTCAGCAAAATTATCACCAGTCCTCTGTGTAAACGGAGATCAGTGGAGGAGATGAGACAAGATGCAGAGACAGAAAATTAGTTCAGCGGGCTATCTTCAAGAACCATTGCTAAAAAAGAGATTTGTTGGAAGGAGGAAAGAGACTAATTTGCCACTATTCAGGTACCCTGGCTGTTCTTCACGTAGAGGTCAGTAGTAACAGCAGCTGTTCCTTACATTCCTTGGTTGCCCTGTTAACAATACATTTTGTTAATCATGTAGAAGCAATGCAGCTGTGACCTGTGATTCATTAGTACTGTAGCTGTATAAATATATATGAATCATACTGCTTCACTTGGCATCAGCCAGCAACTGACCATTAATTTCATCAATCAACAACTGTGCCTCACGGACTGGTTAAAATTAATGTTAAGGAAATGGTGCATAACAGCATGTATAAGCCCTGATGGATGTTACGGTTCTCACTAGGCTTTGTGTTTTTTAAAGAAACTGCCTATACCTCAAAGAACTTTTTGATATAAATAAGAAAAAAAAAATGGAAGAATAGGTATCTTCATCTTAAAGAGAAAGTTCAAGACCCTGAGCCAGTAAAGAAGATAGATTTTCAGCTGCGTCCTTCCCAGCCTTTTGGTAGAAGTGTTATAAAAAGCAGATTGCAGTGTCAGCCAATAAAAATATGAAGATAAAGGTATGTTTGAAATAATCTTTCTCTCTTAGATACCTAGCTACCACTGAGTTAAGAGCCATGTGAGACTGGATTCAGGTCTGGAACTGTTTGTTGTGCTCAAGAACATATTTCTTCTAATCTCAGTAATAACTTCAGTGTCCTCTTTTAAGACCAGTTTCTGACAGTATTCTTACTTGGCTTTTTAATAATAGTCCAGATTACTTAATTTAGCCAGAAATTTGGAGAAGGTGAGAACTGGAGAGTTGAATTCAGTGCTGTCCTTAGTATGAAAGAATTTGAATTACACATCTTCCCTGATAGTGTGTTCAGTAATAGATTGTAAATTAGTATGGATAGAGCCACCTTTCAGCTCTTCAGTTGAGCTGAAACATTGTGTAAAACAGAATTCAAGGCTGGTTAGCCCAAGAAGGCAGAAGATGAGAGGAGAAAGCAAGCGAGAATGAGGAAAAAGTAACAAGTTCATTGAATAAAATACAGAAAGAGGAATGTAGTGGATTATCTGGCTACGGAAATTGCAGATCAAATGGGGGCAAATTGCCATGCTGGTTTCTCTTGGTAGTTTAGGAGGAAGGTTTGGGATTGTTGAGGAACTTACAATTTATTTACTGTATGGAAACGACCCTGTGTAATTTTGATAGAATCAGTTCAATGGAGCATGGTTGTTCTCTCACATTCCCAAAGGAGGAAGGAATGTGCTGACAACTTTCTGAGTTTTTTTCAGATTATAGAATAAAATCATAGAATAGAATCATAGAACAGTTTGGGTCAGAAGGGACCTTTAAAGGTCATATAGTCCAACACCCCCTGCAAGAAGCAGGGACATCTCCAACTAGATCAGGTTGCTCAGAGCCCCGTCCAACCAGGCCTTGAATGTTTCCAGGGAGGGGGCATCCACCACCTCTTTGGGCAACCTGTTCCAGTGTTCTACCACCCTCATTGTAAAAGGTTTTTTCCTAATGTCTAAATTGAATCTACCTCCCTCTATTTTAAAACCATAAAGTTACCATTACAGGCAAAACAGACTCAGCTTGGAGAAAACTATTCTTTTATTATTAAAACCAAAGCAGGATAATGAGAAAGAGAACAAGATAACCTCCCCCCACCTCTCCCTCTTCAAGGTCTTAACGTTATCTCTACCTCCTTCCCCCCCTCCAAGCAGCACAGGTGGAAAGAGAGAATAGGGGTTATGGTCAGTTCATCACATGTCGCTTCTTCCTCCTCGGGGAAAAACTCCTCACATTCCTCCCCTGCTGCAGTGTGGGGTCCCTCCCACAGGCTATGGTCCTTTGTTAACTGCTTCATGGGTTATTTTTCCATGGGGTGAAGTTCCTCCACAATGGCTGCCTCAGTGGGCCCTTCACGGGCCACAGCCTTCTTCAGGAATCTGCGTGACTTGGTGTGGGGTCCTCCATGGGCTGCAGGTGGATCTCTGCTCCTGCATGGGCCTCCACAAGCTGCAGCGGGACAGGCTGCTTCACCATGGGCTGCCCCATGGGCTGCAGGGGAATCTCTGCCAGGAGCAGCATTACTCTTCCCCCTCCTTCTTCACTGACCTTGGCGTCTGCAGCCGTTCCTCTCACAAGAAATTCTTCACAATCACATCAGGCAGATGCCTCTCAGATTCTCTTCACATCTAATCTCCTCCCCACTTCTTGTGGCTGGGCTGGGCCGAGGTGGGCAGAGGCGTTATCATGGAACTTCCTGCTACCAATTGGTTTGGCCCTGGACAGCAGTGGGTCCGCCCTAGGCCTGGCCGAGTCCACTGAGCAAAGGGGAGCAACTTCTAGCAGCTTCTTACAGAAGCTGCCACCATAGCCCCCTCTTGCTAAATAAAACCAGAACATCACTAAATTGAAACATTTTGCCTCTCTTGTTTTCATCTTGTCACCATTTCAGATCTCTTAGTTGATTTTATTTTTTGATAAGCATTGTATCTTTAGTAAGTTTGATATAGTAGTTATAATTGAGAATATTCAGACTAGATATCTTATGCACAGAGTGTTCTGGTCTTATTTAGTGAGTGGGGGCTATGGTGGCAACTTCTGTAAGAAGCTGCTAGAAGTTGTTCCCCTTTGTCCGGTGGACTCAGCCGGGCCTAGGGCGGACCCACTGCTGGCCAAAGCCAAGCCAATTGGTAGCATAATGTTCCCTGATAATGCTTCTGCGCAACTTGGCCCAGCCCAGTTGCGATAATGTATTTAAGAAGGGGAAAAACAGAAAAAAAAAAAAGAGGTAGAAGATGTGAAGACATTAAGCGGGGGCAGAGGATGGGAGGTGCGAGCCTTGTGGGCCTTGGGGCCCTCACCCTCTGGCCTCCTGCCAGGCGGCGGTCTATGGACTTGCTATGCACCTCATATCTACTACAGAAGAAGCCAGCTAAAGCATAAAGCACAAGAACAATTTCACGTCTTCAGTTGGAGAGTGATTCATTTCATTTAAAATAAGAAGAATTTAAAGAAATATTCTGTTTATGAGTATAGAATAACACAGAACGAGTATAGAATAACACAGAACTACTTGCGTATTCTACATGCTGGCTTGGAAAAAAAAGGACAAAGAGATATGTCACAACAGATATAACAAATCCAGCCCCTATGTCACAGATATCCTGGAGTTATCTGTTCAAAATAGCTGCCTTGCAGACAATTTTTTTTTTTTCCCAGCAATATAGTCTCTTAGTACTAGCTGAGGTTTCTGTTGCTTTTTTTTTGGTCTATTTATTTCTGTCTCATTTTATTATGTTTTAACTTTTGACAGAAGACAATCACTGTCCTTATCACTTTGGGAAATTAATTCTTTTTAAGCATAGATTAAGAAAATACTGGTAAAACCCAATGTTATGTACATATGACTGAAGTGAACAAAAGTAATTTTTTTCATCTAGACTTTTTAAAGAGATCAAATGAGTCTGCAAATGCATGTAATACTGTATGGGCCTATTCTCTGTATCATCTCTTTAAGATGTTACACCCCTGTTACACACAAAATGGCAGCTGTATCTTTTAAAAGTAGACTCCTATAAACGTGGTGCATCTGAAGGCAGGAGCATGTATGTTGTATGTATCTGTACACTATTATCTTGGTTTATTCCTTTGTAATAGTGCATACATGTTTGTTCAAAAATGACTGTAAATACTTTGGAAACATTTTGTATTTAATAAGTCTTCTCCATAACTTTCCAGTACATAATAGCCCTGACTAAGGTTCAGAGTAATTTCAACTGTTTTCAGAATTTTGCCACCACTAGAATAGACCAATCTCACATTTTTTTTTCCCTATGCAGACTTTTCTCTTAACTGTCTGAACAGTTATTATAGCAGCCTGAGTTCTTAACTTACCCTCTTACTTTTCCTTTCCAGTAAGCTCTTGTCGTAGTTCAGGCCCAATCGGGACCAGACTACACAGTCTCTTTCTCGCTCCCCCACCCTCTGAGAGAATAGGGGGAGATGATAAAAGGAAAAACAGCTCAAGGTTTGAGATAAGGACAGGGAGAAATCCTTAAAGTTACTGTCACGGGCAAAACAGACTCGACTTGGGGAAAACTATTCATTTATTTCTAAAAATAGCAGGAGAATGAGACAGGGAACAAGATAACCTCCCCCCACCCCTCCCTCTTCCCAAACTTAATATTATCTCTACTACCTTCTCCCTCCCCGAGCAGCATAGGGGGGAAGAGGGAATGGGGGTTGTGGTCAGTTCATCACACGTTGTTTCATGCTGCTACTTCGTCATCGGGGGAAGAACTCCTTGCATTCCTCCCCTGCTCCTTCAGTGTGGAGTCCCTCCCATGGGCCACAGTCCTTCGTGAAACTGCTCCAGCGTGGGTCATCTCTTCCACGGAGTGTAGTCCCTCCAGAACGGCTACCCCAGTGGGCCCTCCACGTGCCACAGCTGCCTTCAGGCATCCACCTCCCCCGTGTAGGGTCCTTCACGGGCTCCAAGTGGATCTCTGCCCCTCCGTGGACCTCCATGGGCTGCAGGGGGACAACCTGCTCCACCATGGTCATCACCACAGGCTGCAGGGGAATCTTGGCCAGGAGCCGCATTACTCCTCCCTTTCCTTCTTCACTGACCTTGGTGTCTGCAGCCGTTCCTCACAACAGGCTGGCAGACACCTCTCAGGATCCTTTTAACATCTTATTCACTTCTCATCTCCTCTCCACTTCTTGCAGCCAGGCCGGGCCGAGTTGGGCCCAGTCGGCTGCCCGGCGAGAGGCCAGAGGGTGAGGCCTGCAAGACCCACAAGGCTCACACCTCCCCCTCTCTGCCCCTGCTCAGCTGCTTCACATCTTCTCTCTTTTTTTTTTTTCTGTTTTCCCCTTCTTAAATACGTTATCGCAGAGGCGTTATCACGGGACATTCTGCTACCAATTGGCTCGGCCTTGGCCAGCAGCGGGTCCGCCCTAGGCCTGGCCGAGTCCACTGAACAAAGAGGAGCGACTTCTAGCAGTTTCCTTCAGAAGCTACCACCTTAGGCCCCCCCTCACTAAACAAAAGCAGAACAGCTCTATTCAGAGATAACTAGAAATAAGAATAGCACTTATAATTCAGTATCTTTTAGAAGAGCATTTCATTAATTTCTCTTTATTTCTCTCTACTTATATCATTTGTGCACTCTACTATTTTGCACTCTACTCTTGTTTACTTTATTCCTCCTCTGAAGGATTACTCTGCAGGCTTTGGAGATTTCTTGTATCTGCTGTGTGATGCAAGGCCACTTAATATGCATTCCCTCTCCTTGTTCTTGATTGTTTTTTTTTTTTAATCTTGCTTTTTTAATACATATAAGCCACTTATCTGAAAAGTTTGAATGTATTTTGTCTGAACATAATACGTGCTCAGTTATATCTTCCTTATACTCTGAAGAAAAAATGAAGAGAAATAATCTAGTTAAAAAAGGAAAGAATGAAAAACAGTCTGTCTCTATGTATAGCAGAAACAGCATGTTTAAAACAATCTGAAAAAAGTAAAATTGCAATTGTGACGTTTTAACCTGAGACTCTTAAATTCTGTTG
Organism: Chlamydotis macqueenii; assembly: GCF_036417535.1. NCBI lineage: Eukaryota > Metazoa > Chordata > Aves > Otidiformes > Otididae > Chlamydotis > Chlamydotis macqueenii. Next base: position 162,813,762 of record NC_141556.1, read on the forward strand.
GAATCAAAGTGAGAAGGTCTATTACTAAGGCATTTAAAGTTCTGCAGTTGTTACTGTTTTATTTTACAGACTTTGAAGAAACGGCACAGAAATTATTAGCATTTACACATATCCCAGGTTATTCTTTGCTAGCAATGAATTTAAATTACAGCTTAGTTCCAGTTTAGGTAAAATTTGGTAGGAGAGATAGAAGAGGAACCAGCTGGAGGAACCAGCTCTCATACAAATGCTTTAACAAATCCACATTAGCTGTATTACATCAAGTATAATTTTGAACTCTTGCTCCTTTTCCACATTAGCATTGATTTAAATGCCTTCTGCTGCAGTTTTCTTCTTAGAATGTTTCCCTGGTTTCAGCAGGGATGGAATTAATTTTCCTTGCAGTAGCCAGTGTGTTTTGGATTTCAGATGTGAAGAAGGTTGATAAAAACACTGATGATATGAGTTATTGCTAATGAGACCAAAGACACTGTCTGGCTTTCCAGGTCTCATGTGCAGGAAGCTGGGAGGGGTATAGCCAGAGTAATTGACCCAAACTGGACAAAGAGAGTATTCCGTCCCATAAACATCATGCTCAGTATATAAGTGGGGGTTGCCCAGGGGCTGGGAGGGCATCCCTTGCTTTCTCCCTTTCACTCCTTTGCTTGCTGCTCAGTTTCATTTCCATGATTGCTGCTTGGTACAGGCTGTATTGATCACTGGGACATCGAGTGGTGAGAAATCAAGCATTGTTCATTTAGTATATATTATTATCCTTATATTCTGTTATTATGAAGCTCAACATGAGCTAGTAATGTGTGCTTGCAGCCCAGAAAGCCAGCTGCATCCTGGGCTGCATCAAAAGAAACATGGCCAACAGGTGCAGGGAGGTGATTCTTCCCCTCTACTCCTCTCTCATGAGACCCCACCTGAAGTATTGCATCCAGCTCTGGAGCCCCTAACGTAAGAAGGACATGGACCAGTCGGAGAGGGTCCAGAGGAGGGCCACAAAGATCATCAGAGGGCTGGAGCACCTCTCCTATGAGGACAGGCTGAGAGAGTTGGGGCTGTTCAGCCTGGAGAAGAGAAGGCTCTGGGGAGACCTTATAGCGGCCCTACAATACCTAAAGGGGGCCTACAGGAAAGATGGAGAAAAACTCTTCACTAGGGCATGTTGCAAGAGGACAAAGGGTAATGGTTTTAAAATAGAGGGAGGTAGATAGATTAGATATTAGGAAAATTTTTTTTACGCTGAAGGTGGTAGAACAGTGGAACAGGTTGCCCAGAGACGTGGTAGATGCCCCATCCCTGGGAACACTCAAGGCCAGGTTGGATGGGGCTCTGAGCAACCTGATCTGGTTGGAGATGTCCCTGCTTCTTGCAGGGTGCTTGGACTACATGACATTTAAGGTCTCTTCCAACCCTAACTATTCTATGATTCTATTCTAATTTTCCTTTGCTGTTCTAGTAAACTGTCTTCATCTCAACCCATGAGTTTTCCTTTCTTCCTAATTCTCTCCTCCATCTCACTGAGGAGGGGCAAGATGAGCAAGAAACTGTGTGGTGACTAGGGCTAAACCACAATAAATGTACCACAGTTGAAATACACATTTCGAAGCTTTGTGGGACATCCCACTGTTACTGATTGGACTGGATGGATACAAGTTCAAATTCCTATAAAGCTTAAAAATAGAGCCTGAAAGAATCCAGTCATTTTCAGAAAGCTTTCAAATACAGAGGATGCTTATAATATGCAGCTCATGTGCTGGCCAGAAAGCTCACTCAAAAGCTTCAGTAAAATTCCATCTCACCAGTTTATTGTCAACAGAAAGAAAGCTAGAGGAAAATCTATCTCTGTTCCAGAAACTTTTTCTAAAGTATTGTTTGCTTTGAAAGCCTAGACCCTCCAATTTCTTGTTATTCAGCATTATATTTCACTAATTCTTATTTAGGACAGTATTTTTTTTTTGTAGTCAAGCCACGTAAACCCAGAGTAAACAAACAGGTATATTACAGAATCATGGAATAGTTGAAGTTGGAGGGGACCTCTGAAAGTAATTTAGTCCAACCCTTCTGTTCAAGCAGAGGCACCCATTGGATTTTAATTTTTGGATGAAACGTGTGAAAATAAGGAACATTGTTAGACCTGGCTCAAAAACAGTCACCGCCTTCCAGATCTCAGGTTTAGTGCTCTGTATTGATTGTGTTTTGTTACTTTACATTTAGGTGTCATTAAGATCAGGAGAGGTTCTGAATTGCTCTGGAAGTCTACACTTTGGAGAATAATAGAACCAAACACCGGAAGTTCATGAGAAGCAAGAAACAACAAAAGATAATTCCTAGATAAAGAGAAGATGTTTGTACTCTTACTGCCAAATGGCAAAGCAGTTGTGAAATTCACAAAAACTGCTTTTCTTGGGAGGAATTTAATTTACCCATGCAGTCTTAAGAAGGCACTGCTGTCAATGTACACAAAAGATGGTTAGAAGAAATAACCAGAGTTTAAGAAGTTTAACCAGAATTTAAGAAGAAATAATCAGAGTTTACCGTCTTTAGGAAGAATCTGCAATAATAAAGTGTGAAGAAGGTGAGGTGGAGGGATGTTTTGAAAGACATTATGTATGCGTTCTGTGAAAAGCTATGGCTCGTATCAGTATTAAATGGAAAAGACTTTTTTTAACTTTTGGGACATGTGAGGTAGTCCTAAGCACTCAGTTATTGGTGGACGTAGTTGGAGTGTTGGGTGGTGGATGGTTTTCATCTTCTTTAAGGCTCTAGCAGAAAAGGTGGAAGGCCAAATAGCTTGTATTAAATCGAACTGCTAGCATTTTGGAACAAGATATCTCAAGCAGTGCATGATTATAGACAAAATAAAGCAAATGTCATAACTTATGAAAAAGGATAAGAGAAATTTAAAGAATAAATCAAATGAGATGTGTTGTTGCTCAGCTGAAAAGGAAGCCATTCTAGTCAATAGGGCCAAACTGTTACTGAAATACGTGTTACTTGCTAATGTTGAAAAGCAAGCTGAGCTAAAGCAAAGAGCCATTAGAGAAAGATATTCTAAGAAGATTGAAGTAAGAAGTTAATAATGAGAAGTCTTCTGGGAACACTAAATAAAGAGGAAAAAAAATGTTGCATAGTACTTTAAGCTGGGCTAATGCAAAGACTTAATTTTTCAAATCACAAGGACATTTGATGCAGGGGGAAAAGCATTTGGAGATAAGGACCTGAATAGTGATAAAGAGTGCTTTTAGAATCTGCAGAATCTGTACATTAAGATTTGAAAAATAACACTGAACTTTTAAGAGGAGTAAAAAAAAAACCTAGTAATGATATTATGTGTCATCAGATCTCCCATCTCCCAAAAAACCTTACAGAGCAGCTAAAACCAAAGGCCATTTCTATTGCATTGACTACTTAATTCTAAGCATCATCACTGGTACAGTTTTGGCTGTGCCAAATAGCATTCTCTCAAATTTTGTCTGAGCACAAATTGAAGAAAATAGATGCCAAGGAACGCTCCCAAAAGGCATTTTGGGCAACATTGCTCCATGTTTGGGTCCCTCTGCTCTCTTTAGTTCTCTAGCACTGTCTCGGCAGGCTTTAAATCCTCAAAATCTCCCACGTATTTTTATATTATACTGCAGTTGTTCAGTGTGTGTGTCATGTAAACTCAGAGTTAGCTGTAGATGTTTTCCAGAGATTTTGATCCGATAAAAATTAGGTAAAAAGCAACAACCAAGTCTCCTTGCCAGCAATGCACTGCATAAGGCCTAGAAGAGATCTAGCCAAGTGCTATGCTGTGCAGAGGTGGCTGTGCTATGCCACTTGGCCTCAGGGGCAAATAATGGTTCCTTTTTCTGCTTAGTTTACTGATATGTATGTGCCAATGTATACTGATCGGCTGGGCACCTGAAAGAACATGTGCTGTGTGCCAGCTCTCTGAAGTGGAAAAAAAAGTGTTCAGCAAGACTTCAGCTTGCTCCTTACTGAAGAACAGAGGAATTGTGCTGTCCCTTTCTGATTCTCCTTTCTGGCAGCTGAAAGACATCACTGTGGTTTCTGGCACTGTGCAGGGTAAGCTTTCCTGCCAAACATCTTACGTTCCCTCCGGATGTCATTTACTGTCAAACTGAAATAATTGGCATTTTTGGTTTTAAAATGTTTATCTTAACCTATAACACTGCAGGTACACAGTCTGACACATTCAATCAACTGTCATCACAGAGGGCACAATTTTTCCTGAAGGGTCTAAGGCCGCCTGTTACCACCGTAGTGGTAACCCATTTAGCAAGAAGCACCAAATTGAACTCTCCTCTCCTAAACACTTCACAGACTTCATGAACAGTCTTAGGAGAGTGGACAGAAATCTAGATATAGTTTTCCACACAGGTGCATAGCCCACACTCTTGGTGAAAGTAGCAGCCTTGTATTTCATTTCAGTTGCCTTTTAGCTCAATAAATCATTACTTACACACAAAGTGAATATCATGGTTTAACCCCAGTAGGCAGCTGAACCTCACAGAGCTGCTTGCTCACTCGCCTCCAGTAGGATGGAGGAGAGAATCAGAAGGATAAAAGTGTTAATACACATAAGTTGATAAAGACAGTTTAACAGGGAAGGCAAAAGCCACACATGCAAGAAAAGCAAAATAAGGAACTAATTCACTACTTTCCATCAGGAGTTTAGCCATCCCCAGGAAAGCAGGACTTCTTCACATGTAATGATTGCCTGGGAAGATAGATTTCCTCTTCCTCCTTCTTCCCACTCAGCTTTTGTTGCCAAACGTGATGTCATATGGTATGGGTTATCCCTTTGGTCAGTTGGGGTCGGCTATTCCAGCTGTGTCCACTCCCAGCCTACTCCCTGGTAGAGTAGAACGAGAAGCAGAAAAAGCCTTGACACAGTGTAAGTACTGTTCCACAATAGCTAACACTTCAGTGTGGTACCAACACTGTTTTCATCACAAATACAGAACATAGCACTAGACCAGCTCCTATCCCAGCCCAAACCAGTACAGTCAATCAGCTATCCCACTAAGCCTGAATGCCTGATAGCTGGGGCAAGCTCCTAGGAAATGGGAGGCAGAAATATCATTCCTTTGAAGTGGTAAAGCAATTTAAATACTGTGTGCAGCATGCTGGTTTCAATATAATACCTTCCAGATTGAACTTCTTGGGGAAACTTAGAAGTAGAGTCAGTTTGTGGAGAACAACAGATCTTGCAAAATAAATATATGTGAAGACTGCAGGCTTGCAGGGAAAAAAAGACTGGGTTTGGGGCATCTTTTAGATGCCTGAAGGTTTAGCTAGTAGTCTGATAATTTAAATCACACTAGAATCACATTATAACCTTACTTAAATTCTGGTTAAGGAGCTAAACTGAAAAAAACATTTAGGTACCTAAGATCCTCTATAAGCATAGACAATAACAGGACAGGCTGAAAGAGTATTCAAAGAGAAAGGCAAAGATAGCCTTTATTGTTTCACACTGAAGCACTAAAATACTATGAAAATTAACCAGATAATATTTGCAGACCATTTGGTTTAGGCTAAAATTCAGTAATGCAGACTGAACTCCCAGAACTGCAGTCTTATTTGTGGGTTAAGAGGAATGAACTGACACTGCATTTCCATAGGAAAAAAAAAAAGAATTCATGAGCTATTCATGACAGAACAGGAATTTTCAATCTGTTTCGACTGTTGTACTGTCATGGTTTAGCCCCACTCAGCAGCTAAAATACCACCCAGGCACTCAATGGGATGAGGAGGAGAATCAGGAAAGAAATGCAGGCAAAATTCATGGGTTGGGATAAAAACAGCTTAACAGAATAGCAGTAGAAGAGAAAATAAAGACAGAAAACAAAAACAATAAAAGAATATACTTAAGCACATAATTTACATTTTAATAACACATGGTAAATCCTGATGCTTAGCTCCTTTCTAAGTAGCAAAAACCTGCTCCGCTGTCACATCCCCACTTTATGATGTCACAGGGTATGGAATAGCCCTTTGGCCAATTTGAGTAAACTATCCCAGCTGTTGGCTAATTAGTAAACTATCCCAGCTTTGTCCTCCAGACACAGGTGCTACCAGCTCCAGTTTCTCTCCCAGCTCAGGTGAAAATTAACTCTATCCTAGCCAGAACCAGGCCAGTGTACTGCTAGAAGTAAGTTATGGAGCCATCACAATGTAATTAACATTTAACTGTAGTAAAGTTGTTCAGAGCAATTAGTTAACATGGAAGTAAAAGTGTATGAGATGAAGAAATTAGTGGCCTAGCTTTTTGGAGCCATACAATCTAACCATAATGGGAAATTTAAATGCCAAAGTGGTTTCCTTCTTGGCTTTAGTTCCTTTCTCACATCTGTGTTATTGGTAAATGTTCCATTCTTAATCACAATTTTGCATCTTTGGTAGAAGTAGTGCTAACAGGAGAGATTAAACATATATTAGAAAGTTAATACACATAAAAGAAATGTATAATTTTCTTCTAAGAATTCAGTATTTGAGTTACCTAAGTCTTGAATGATAAATAGCATTTCTAGCAGAATTATATTTCTATAATGTCGTAGGAGATGCACCAGAGGACAAAAAATGTCAAAAAATGTTGTCTTTTAATTCATAAATCTGAGTTAAATAACGTTTGAGATTCTACTAATCTAACAGAATACATTATGTGCTCTCTTTGTGCAAAGGTATTTTAAAAACATTTGCTATAACATAGAGCATTACTCTAAGATTGCCTCCCACAGGTGGCTAAATAGTCTGTTTCACTGACCGTGATGATTTATCAGCATCTCTTTAGTCAATTGGGTAAGTTTTATTACCTTTGCACAAAGAGAACATTTCATACTTAAAACCTATAAAATCGTAAATCATCGCTGATCTGATCCATTAGGTATGCCAAAATAGTTTAATTAAATAAAGGAGCTACAGACTGCTATGAATGTACATACATGTGCAATAGCACATTAAGTAATGATAAGGTAAAAAAAGAATGTCTCATAGCTTCTAACAAATATCATTTTGTGACGTTGTTGTGTTTCCTTGATCTTGACCTTTTTCATGTTTTAAGGTATGTGTTTGTCTGGTGGCATGGCTATCCACAAATGTTCCAACAGGGGACTTCAAGAGCACTGTCTTTATCATCATACATATTACTAAGCTGAAAGACATACGGCCACTCAGTGGCATCAGTTCAGTTGCAGAGTCAGCATTTCAAGTTCTAATTACATGAGCCATTCAAGAAGTTTTTCTTGCAAGGCTACACAAAATATAATGATTATTATGGCATGTAAATATAAATAGATGGGAAAAGAATTTTTTGTGGATGCAGATGAATGGCAGACTACAACATGTGTTAACTGCAATGATGATGATGTTTCTGAAAACAGTAAAACCTAGTGGAGGCAGAAGATCATGAAGTTCAAAGAGAACTCACTGGACCTGAAAATATTGTCAGCCATATTTATTGTGTTGCAATAAATATTCTGTTGCAGGAACCCATTAGCACAATTAAATTCACAACTGAACTAAGCAAATCCACATTAAGCTAAGCTTTTGCTGCTGATTGGGAAGTTGGGTTCTGAGTCAAGAAAGAAACTTAAGGAAAATGTTGAAAGTGCTGGCAAAATTTGAAACATTTATTGTGCTCAGTCATTTTGTCACCACTATACCCTCACAATTCTGTGATGGTAAACCCAACATAGTTACGTTAAAATGTAGCTTGGTGAAAGGCTTTATTGCTACAAGAAGAGTAAAAATTAGGCAAAAAAAAAAAAAGAATGGCAGTGTTATGTATAAGAGAATTAACCCAGCTTAACTTCATATACTAGAATAAATTGCCAGAGCTGACAATTTAAAAGGAAAAAAAAGAAAGCCCCTTTTGTTTCTTTAAGAAAAAATGTTTAAAAAAACTGGTTGCTTTTCATTTGGGAAATCTTGATGTTTAGACATGAGCCACAGTGTCCAGCTACATGTTTAAAAACTTATGTTTAAGATCAGGCACTGGGAAACATGTCTTTAAGAGCAGTGTGCTACATTGCTTCAGCACAAAACGGTCCATGGTGATTATTAAGAGAAGAAGGAAACAGTGACACTCAATGATTGCTATATTGTACTGTACATTGAAAAGATGGTTTGCAACCTGTTTTTTAAGATTTTTTTTTCTACATTGAGGAATGGAAGGTACTATTTGCTATTTTAGCCTGAAATTACTCTTTGCACCACAGTAGGAATAAAGCAATACTTCATTTTACATTATGTGCACCAAGAGTTTAGAATCAAGCTGTACCTTACATCAGCTTGAAGTTAATTTTTTTTTTGCTTCATCCAACTAGCAAGTAGTCAGAACAATGACAAGCACTTCTCGAGGCTTGAACCTCATCCCTATTAAAAAAAAAAAAAAAAAAAAAAAAGTAGTACTTGTCTTATGTCTTTCACTGAATAAACTCTGGATTTGAAAATTTGTATACTCTGGTATATGCAAAATAAAAGCTCCTTCCTACATATTCTTATAATGAAACCTGAATATTAACTCTGGCAGTTTTCTTGAAAGATTAGTTGCTACCACCTCTTATCTTTCAAAAGTGACATTATCACTTCACTATAAATGTCAGTTTGGCATAAGTGAGTAGATCTATCTCCCATCCTGATTGCAGATAAAAATTATTGATAATAGTCCTGGTAATTGACTGGGCTACAACCAATATGTAATATATTGTGAATACCATGTATTATCAAGGTAGGAAAGAGAAGACTCTGCTATCAGTTTATCATGTTTGTGTAGTTTACATACTGAAATATATAGAAGAATTGTATGACACAGTTACAAGATATAAAAGATATTACTTTAAATGTCTGTATTAGCTGTTGATCAAGACTAGAGATAGTCACCAAACAATTCCTGTAATAGTGAGTTTCAGGTCTAAAATTTTGATCTGGCTTTTGAGAGACCCTCAAATCCCTAAAATGTCGTCACTGAAGAAAAACCTCATCTGGAAATATGCTACACAGTAAATACTTTAAGTCCTGTAAAAGCTAGGAAGGGGCTGTCGGAGAGTATTGATTATTCCTATTAGCTTACTAAAGTCAAAGAGCAGGAAGGTTTTAAATGTTTTTGCATCTAGAAGAAGAATTACAATTTTATTTGTTTCTGTGCTAGCATCCTGTATGTACACCCCACTCCCAATTATTCTTCTGTCCTGACTGAAAATGCTATTAAAAATGACATACTCTGCTGGCTAGCTGCATGATTTTCGTGTAAGTTTTCACCCATCAGATCTTTGAGGTTTGAGTTAATGAGAAATCTCATACTCATAAGTAAGTCTAAATATAAAATAAATTCCATTCTCTTGTGTAATATCTTTTCACATGTCATTATTGGCAATTAGACTGGGAGTGATAGTCAGGTAAAATACTTATTGACATGCTAATCAATACTAGTGCCACAAGAGGATTTATAGGCAGTCAGAAGTGAGAAAGAAATCATTTCAGTGAAATGAGTTTTTCAGTTTGAAGATCTTAACCTCAGGACAGAGACTTGGAGGAGTGACTTTAAGCAGATCAAGGAAGGCTTTATCAAAGCCATAACAGACTCTGAACTTCTGCTCCCAGCTAAGCTTCATGCTGTTTCTGAGAAGAAATTTTCTGGGGTATAAAAATCTATGACTTGGTAATCTGATAAAATCAGAAGAGACTATACTCAGGTTGATGAAAGAGACAGGAGAAAGGTAAGTAAAAATACTGACAATATAAAATCTCCATGGCACAGCCACGGTCTGGAAAACTAAGTTGTTACTTATTTTGTTTTATCTTTTTAAAATAAACATGAGATTTAATAGTTTAACATTAATTATAGTAAAAATGTAGATTGTGTTTAGTGTATTTCACTGAAATTAAAAGAGTTAATACATGAAAGGGCAGGTTCTGATAGAGACTAATAACCAAGTAGTTGAGACCTCCGACACTTTATTTATCCTCACCTGGACAAGAACTGGAGTTTAGTTAGAATAATTCATTGAAACAACTTGCAGCTCACTGAATAAGGCTTGAAGAAAGCACTATAGCTGTGTTTTACAAAGGTTCACTCCTGCAAACACAAGTAATCTTTTGTATTTAAGAACCTGTGCAGTTTTAACAGGAAAGAAGAGCAAGTAGTATTAAGGCAAATTACAGCTCCCTTCCCCTGTTAGCTCTAAGAAGAGACTGTGCTCTTGCTGTGACACAGTGACAGAAAAACATAGTGCTTTTGTGCACACAGTGTACCTGAATATGATTCTATCAAAATGATAGGATTTTTTTTTTTAAATTACAGCATTACTTCTTCAAGGTCTGTTGTCTGAGTTTTTGAGAGGTCAGAATGACTTCAGGTAACATGAAAGAGTAATAAAAAAAAAAAAAAGTATAACACATACAATCTTATCTCCATGTCAAGTGTACCAGAATTAGTGGAAAACATGTATTATAAATTAAGTAGACACTGCATGAGCCCAACCAGAAAGAAGCACAGAAAATGTTCAGTTTTAAAATTTACACTAATATTTTGAGAAATAAAGGGTCCTTATAAAAGTCATGGTGCTGTAGCTAGAAGTAAGCTAGAATAATCACAGCTGCCATATTAGTTCATACTGAAGTCAATATTTTTAAACTTCCAATTATTAAAGTAAAGTTTTTCAATATTCATTTTGTCTAGCTAGCAACTAACCCACTACTGTTACGAATAAATCTTGTCATGACAAGAGCCATAGTTTTTACTGGTATCTTTTTTGGATTGTGCTATACACTTCCCCATGTACACATTAAAGGTAAAAGAAATGGTAAGTCGTAAATGAATGAAGAATAAAAAAAATTGCTTTATCTCAGACAGTCAGCACCTGTATATGTTATACAAGTTGTTAAGCTGTATGCTGGCTGTCAAGTGTTGGATCTAGAATTAAGTGAATCCGCTCACGTGTGTTTTAGAAATTGCTTCCAGATCCTTTCAAATTCATCTGATGTATTCTCTAAACCGTAAATTATGTCGAGATATGCACAGTGGGTATTTCTGTATAATCTGCAATTCATTGCTTCTTGCTTAACTCTGTCATGTCTGTGGGTGCCTGAACAAGATTTATTTTTTTCTGGCTGTCGCAGAGTAATTCGTTCAGCACCTCAAGAATGTGTTTAGAATTTGAATGATGTGTTAATGCAAAACTACTAACACTGTGGGTCTGTCGTTGAGAAAGATACTTGTTTGTATAAGGGAGCTTCCGGGTAGATTTTTCTGAAATTTACTTTTTTAGACCCTCTGAAATTTTTAGTGATTTTAATGCTCTTGAAAAATAAATATGAAGGAAATTTTGGCTACTTGTGTCTTAAAATTTTATCATCCGAATCTAAGCATGTGCAATCCTGTATCAACAAGCCTCATTTTGACTTTCTGTTGAACAGTCTATATGAGAATCTATTGTACTAAATGGGGATCATATAACTGTTTTCTAGATTTTTTAAAAAAATATCCTTAATTCTACTGACTGAAATGCATACACTTTACAGTTAATTTAGATTGAAATATAGACTTCACCTATTTATGTGTGGTAAAATATCAAGACTTCTGTGCTTTGACATTTTTGTCAAAACGGAGGCCCAGGGAGGAGCAGAGATCCACCCGCAGCCTATGGAGGACCCCACGTTGGGGCATGCGGATGCCTGAAGGAGGCTGTGGCTGGTGGAGGGCCCACGCTGGGTCAGCCTTTCCAGAGGGACTGCACCCCGTGGAAGCAATGACCCACGCTGGAGCAGTTCACAAAGGACTGTAGCCCGTAGGAGTGACCCCATGCTGGAGCAGGGGAGGAATGTGAGGAGTTCTTCCCTCGAGGAGGAAGGAGCAGCATAAAGTGACGTGTGATGAACTGACCACAACCCCCATTCCCTGTTGCCCCTGTGCCGCTCAACGGGTGAAGGAGGTAGAGATAATGTTAAGCCTGGGAAGAGGGAGGGGTGGAGGGAAGTTGTTTTTGTTCTCTTCCTCATTATCCTTATTTGGTTTTAATAACAAACAAATAGTTTCCCACAGGTCGAGTCTGTTCTTATCTCAATCCTCGAGCTGTTTTTCTTATATTATCTCCCCCGATTCTCTTGGACGGTGGAGGAAGTGAGAGAGAGACTGTGTAGTCTGGTCCTGAGCAGGGCTAATCTGCAACACAGTGTTAGACTCTCATGTTTATGAAATGGAAATAAGCACCTGATCAATACAGTCATGAGTCCAAAAGGATATGCAGATCACAAAAGTCTGTCTTAGGGTGTGATAGGTAGGCCGAAATTCTACCTACTGTACTTACTAGATTTTCACTGAGTATAATAGAAACATAGTCACCTACATTTAACTGAGCAGAAATCCACTCCTGAACTTAAGAAGGGCTGCATTCAGTTACTAAATGTTGCTATCTAGTATGGCATTAAGGCACACAGGCTGTTTGAAGGCACAAAACGTTTTTTTGGAGTAGCATTGCAAAGCTACTGATGGTAGAGGGTATCAAAACTGGACCAGTCTTCTCCAAGCTACCCTTTTCGAAGCAGTGTGTGGGGTTTACTTTCTCCATAATGTGCCCTACCTGGAGATAGGAGAGTCCTTGGAGCACCCCAGAACAGAGCAAGGGACTGATACAGTTTGTAAATGCTGTGTGGATCTGATCAGCATTCCAGCTTTGAGGATATTTTATTTAGCAGAAGACACAGACCACTGGATTACCTGAAACAAATTGCCAGCCAAAGCCATTTAAACCTGTGAAACATGTGGGAAGAGCAGAAAAATCAGCATGCTTACATTCAGTCACAAAAAGATTTTATACACTTGCAGAACTTATCTTCTTCAAAACTGCATAACACAATTTAGCCTATAAGACTCATTAATATAATTTATTTAAACTGCTACATGGTTCATTCTTTATATGCATTTACCTTCAAAAAGTACATCAAGTCAACAGGATTCTTTGCTATGCACATGTCTAAATCTCTCATTTGCTTTCATTTTTGAATAGAGAGGACAGCCTGGAATCTGAGCACATAAATAAGCCTCTGGGGCTGCCACTCTGAATGGACTAGTACCAGCAAAATTTGCAAGGAAAGCTTACAAAACACCCACCTACTTCAGTAAGTCTCAAACCAGTATTAGCCAGATTGCAAAGCTTCTAAATTCACATAGGTTTTAAAAGTAACAAATTATTTACTAGATAATGTTCGTAGTGATAAAAAGGGGTAAATTCCTGTGAGCATATGAATATAATTTTTAAAAAAGGTTGATACACCACATTTTATAAATGAATATATAGACATTGTTTACATACAATTAATAATAATTCATTGTCTTTTCTCTAGAAAAAGTTATAGTACAATAAATGAAGTAGCTAAGGAAGATGGTCATATTTAGCTTAGCTACAAGAATTGATTCCCATAATGATTAAAAAAAAAATACACTGAAAAAAAATATTTTTTTTTGAGAAGAGTATGTTCTTAAATAATATTAGATTAAATGTCCCTTTGGCTTTCTAGGAAATTTATTTATGTGAAGTCCATGGAGTACCCAGCGCAGAAAATTTACTCTGACAAAGAAGAAAACACGAGTGTTTGAATATGGTGAGAGAGTTCCAGTAACAGAACCACTCTGCAAAATGTTTAGTGTGCAGGTTTGAAGTCATGAGAATTGCTGTTACTGCATCATCTGTCTAGCAAATACTGTAGCTTACGGCAGAAACGATTCAGTTTAATGACTTAGATTAGTAAGTCTTATTTCATTAATTTTTCCACATTGAAAATACGTAAATGAAAAAAAAAAAGTATTTCTTAAAAGGCCTCACAGCTTATATAGTAGCTATACAGCATGAAACATACCATATTTTTGAAAAGCTATTTAGTATTGGAAAACAAAACTGTTTGATTACTGTGATTTAAGTAAACCTGAATTCTCTTGGCACCTGTCCTAGTAGTATGGAAGACTGAGCTGGAACCCATAATCGTGACCCTAAGTAGTGCTTGTAAAGGAATAGTAATAGAGAAATAATTTTTGTAGGCAAACCACTTGGAATCCTGTTATCTATTTTCCAGAATTTACTCTTCCAGGGTGTCCTTCTCTTACTATTCCTGTAGTATGTCCTAACTTCTGTCACCTTATGCCAAACCATGTAACAGGAAAATTTGCTGTGTTCACAGTCATTGAAAGAGAACAACGTGTTTTTCTTCAGAAATGGAGGAACAGATTGTAGAGAAGAAAGGTCTTGCAAATTATTTCCACCAAAATTTATTTCTAATGTATGAGATGTTCATATTCCCTGCAGTATCTGAAATCTCTGATCTGGAGTCCATGAGCTTCTACAAAAAGATTTCTACGGATGTTTGAAAGAACTCAGGAAGCATAGCTCTCAAATAAGCCAAATTTCATTATTTACTAGGACAGTGGCTCAACTGTGAACATTACTTCTGCCTACGGTATACAAGTTAGAAGTTAAGATTACTTCTTTGAATTTTTTTTTTCCTACCTTTTTCCTTCTTTTTTTTTCTTTTATGGAAAGCCTCAAGATTCTGCATAAGACCATAATGTAGCAGAGCCGGGTCAAAGGTACCTCTGGTTCTTGAAAAGTAATGACAATGAACAGACACTTGCTGTTCACCTTCTTGCTGCCATTCATGACTTCACACATTTCATCATCATCTTCCTGTCTCTCTCTGCTTTTCACTTTTCCAGTCTAAAGATTCTTAGTTCCAGGTTCCTCCAAATTCTTCTTTGATGATCTCTTTGCTCCTCTTTGTATATTTCTCTATTTTACTACATCCTTTTTTTTTTTTTTTAAATGGAAAGACAGGAGCTGTACAGAGTGTTAAAGATTCAAATGCAGCACGACTTTGCTGTGACTTTCTTTTTTTTTTTTTGTTATCTATTGTGTTTCCTAGAAAGTCCTAAAATTCTGTTGAATTTTTGATTGCTACTGAGCCCTAGAGTGATCTTTTCAGATCAGAGACCCACACATTGTACTTTTGGGATCTTGTCCCTGAATAGCAGTAGTAAGCTCAGAGCCCATAATTGTATAAGATTTTTTTTTTTTATGTACACTTATCTACACTTAATTTCAGTGGCAATATGTGAGTTCATTCAGCCTGTGTTATGTGAAACCGAAGTTAGGCACATATGTAAATGCTCTGAACTGGAACAAAGTTCTTAGTGGAATCCTTTTCCCATAAGGGCAAATAAGGACACTAACCACTTATCTCTGTAGATGCTATGTGTACTATCTAGATCATTTAAAAAAAAAAAAAAAAGAAAAAGGAGGCGAAGGGGGAACCCAACCCAAAATCAGAAGTGGTAACATATCCTGCAAAACCGAAATAGTCTGAGAGAGCTGCAAAAGCAGTTCCACCAAGGAACTGATTCGTATCTTTTTCGTTATTTAGTTAATTAAATTGAAAAAATAAATTTTTTTCATAAAACTGAATCATAATGAAGTATCAGATGACTTCCTGGTTTTTCAGTACCAAGTCACAGGGAATTCTAATCTTAGAAATACATGAATGGCATTCAATGTCAGCTAAGCTTTTCTTTTTAACTCTTCTAGTTTTGCCTAATTAAATCTGAGTGGCATGACAAAGCAATTTCTCCAAGGGCTATCTGATGTTACTTTTTTATCAGCATAATTTCATTGTACAGCGCAACTCATCTTCAGAGAGAAAACAAGGTAATACTAGGTAGTGACCCAAATGTATCCGAACTACCAGTCTACTCCAGGGGAAGAAGGAAAGAAAATTTAAATTCTTATCTGATATAAATCTGGCAATCTATACAGAGTTATCTGTACTGACATTAATGGACTGTGATGACTTACAATGGCTAAAAAGCTAAGTTTCTTTTCCATAATGGTTCTTAGCTTGAACTGCAGATAATTAGTGTGAAAGGCTATTTTAAACTTAATTATTTATACAAACAGCAGTCCTAATTATCTATGTTGTATAATTATTCTTACAGGTACATAGTAAGGAAACTTCCCCTAAACAGTGTTGCTCATTTGATTTTTTGAAGAACTCGTCAACAACAGGGTTTTGTCCTTCTAGCCTTTAAAACTTTTGGTGTCCTAAATCGACTTTAATTTCAATCATTCTGATGTAAATCAGGAATAATTGCATCAAGTCACTGGGAGCTACAAGACCACTGTGTAATTCTAAATAGTATTTAATAGTACATCTGGAGCAACCTGTTTGACTTAAGGATGACATTTAGTATGCATTAATGAATAGATTAGCCAAAAGTGGTAGCATGAACTATTTCAAAGTGTACATTCATATTTTGAAGAGAGATAGGTGAAAATCCTATGGTGTGATGTCTACAAAGTATGGGCCTTGCTCGAGAAGGGGAGGCTTGCCAATGATGTCTTGGAATGCAAAGATGAACTGTCCCTTCTCATACTCCAGATGCAATGACTCCCTTAAGTGAGGAAGGAAAGGATCGAGGCAAGGAGAGTGGGGTGCTGGTCCACCAGCCACTTTTGGTCTGATCAGAATATGGCACTGAACCAGAAACGGAACCAGTTTCTGTAAGAGTTTGATATATGACCTGTAATTCCGAATCAATTTTTCTGTGCTAACATGACTTTGTACTCATGTTGGTGATTTCCTGGGTGTCTAGGGGGAGGCTTGAGTTGTTTAAATGTTTTTAGAAAGAGTGCTCAGAATCTTACCCTGGCCAGCTTGGCTGTCAGTCAGCAGTTGGCAGAATGGTTCCTTCTGCTTGTCTTAAAAAGGACAGTCCTGTGGAGTGTTTTAGATGGAAATGGATAAACTTTTAGTCAGTACAGACCAAAGCCAATTGTCTTTATGTGTTTAATATTAAAAAATGCCTACTGGCTTGATCCACAAAGAGACTTGCATGAAATTTAAGCATCTAACTATCTCTGCATGTTTTCCTAATCCAAAACTGCTGACTCCTGCATCCTAGCCCCTGTTAGCTGCTGGCTGACTCTGAAAATGTTTATTGTTACAGAACAGAGAGATCTTTAATATCAAAATCTCACTGTGCTGGAAACATTTTACTTCTAGTACAGCAAAATAAGTCCACCTCTGCTATGATACCTACAGACGTAGGTATGATGTGCTCCTCTGCATATCTTGTCTGTCAAGTCAGATCTGTCCTGCATTCTCAGATGCTAATAAAACAGACTTTGATGGAAGAGAAACAGCGAAAAGAGCCAAGTGGAGACTCCAGTAACAGGAAAAACTACAGAAGCATCCAATACAGTCTTTTTCACATTCAGATTTGTGCTTTGTTCTGGACCATTGGTCCATTTGGTACAAAATGTGCCACAACTAAAGGAATACTTGGACTTAAAATTGCAGAGTCTGGAGCCTGGTTTCCTGTTTAGGCTGTGGTTAGTTGAAACTACTTTAACCCATAGAGCACCTTGTTATGTCATAATATGTTCAGTTATAAATCTATTGTGATTAATCTTGGCAAGATTATTTTACTTTTCATGAAGCATTTTCATGAAGCAATTAGAGCATGATTTCCAGGTTCACGTCCTTTTTTTTTTAATTATAAGTTGTATATTTAATCAAAAATTGCTATATATGTATGTGTGTGTATGCTTGAGTGTGTGTACATAAACGAAAAGACAAGAACATATTTTAGGACTAAGGAATGGAACTGAAATCTTACTAGTAGCTTCTCCTGCAATGTTTTGGAAGAAATAAGTCACCTTTTAGAAGAAGAGATTGAGATATTAATTGCTGTTCTGCTCTTAAAGCTGTGAATTCTGAGTATAGCCAGAGCAGACTCTAAGCTATATTCTTAAGCACAGAAGTCCTCTGTTCTGATTCACTGTCTAAAAGTTAGCTGGTCATTCCAGTCAACTTTTACAGTCAAAATAGAGAAATTGTGATCTTTAGGGGGTGATTAATCTCATAAGATGAAAACCTGAGACAGGACAGGTGAATTAGCCTCTGCATGTGTGGGTGGAAGGCTCAGACATAAGGCAGATGAATTCCATCCCTACTGTCTCATCTAGGTGAGTCCTGCAGCATGCAGGGTCTTGTTGCTTTCTTAATCAATTAACTCTTTTTATGCACTGAATACAGAACCTGAATGTTTAGCCTGGGTGTATCAAAACAAACTCCACTAGACAACTAGGTGTCTAAAAAAAAAAAAAAAGACATGTAGCAATATAGCCAAAGAAATCTTAAAAAAGGTGTAACTTACGTCCAGAGAAGGTAGATAGGAAACTTTTGCAGAGAGACAGAAAATCAAGTCCACTGAAGATTTAAAGAGCTAGAAAAGGGAATTACAGAGCTCAGTTTGGTTTTATGCAATTAGCACTACTATCCCCAAATCAGACTACCTCTGTACTGAAAAAAATACTGCAGAATGCCATTTTGGAGCGCTGTGGATTTGTTTCTGGAGCAGAGATGGCTTAGTAAGCACCTTCATAGAATAGTGCATAGTAAATAGTGGATGCACAAGTTTGAAAAGTTTCATGTGTAGGGAGCTGTTATGTCTGCATTTAATTCCTAAGATTTACATCTCAATTATAAAATTGTACCTGGTTTATAGCTGAGTTTATATGGAAAACATGCCCCGGTAAAAAGAACTCTGTAATGACTGTTTATATTTGAAGTGCTGAAGGCTATCTTTTGTTTTTAGTACAAAAACTTGCTGGTTGTTACTGCCTTCGAAATGTTTGATACAGGGAAGCATAGAGGAGATGAGAATAGTAGTTATTTTGCTTAAAACCAGTTTTTGCTGGTAGAAGGAAGGGCACAAGCAAAAATGTTCTGTATGGGAGAGAGCACAAAACATGAAACAGATAGGGCAAATGCTGTTTCTTGCTTTCTCCACAGACAGGGAAGTTTTGTTAGTAGGATGATACTTCCCTTCACCATCTCTACAGCTCAAACTACTGTGACTGAAAATAAGGCCCAAAGGTTTGGTTTGGTTTTGGTTTTTTTTTGGTTTTTTTTTTTTTTTTCTGAGATAGCTTTGTGTACTAGGTCTGTCTGAAATGGAGGTATCTTTCATTGGAACAGCCAGTATGGTGCTGTGTTTTGGATTTCTGATTAAAACAGTG
The DNA here is from genome assembly GCF_036417535.1 of Chlamydotis macqueenii. Lineage (NCBI taxonomy): Eukaryota > Metazoa > Chordata > Aves > Otidiformes > Otididae > Chlamydotis > Chlamydotis macqueenii. The sequence goes on from NC_141556.1 coordinate 162,832,826, forward strand.
TTATAATACATCAGTGTTTCGGCTGTTGCTGAACAGGTACATTCCTATCCCCCTCCTGTCCCATTGGAGGTGTGGGGGGGGACTGAGCAAGGGCTGTGTGGGTGCTCAGCTGCTGGCTGTGGTCAACTACAACACAGTGAAAAAGTTTCTGAAAGTTTTCAAGCAGGTAAGTACTACTGTTGAATTAGCCAAAGCAGCACACTTTCAAGTAATTCAAGTAACGTATATTGTTCCTTTGTATTAAATTGGAGAAATGGAATATGAGTCATCTAACCTGTTCCTGATTTCTTTACTAATATGAGATCAGTCACCCTCTCAAAACCTGTTTCTTACTATTTAGTCAGATGAATTCCATGCTTTGTGTCAGTGAGTGAGTACTGGTCTCAGTGAAGGTTGAGCTAAGCAGGAAGCTTAAATATAAGAAATTTATCATGGCAAGAACAAAGTAGGTAACTGTGGGATGACTTGGATTGGCTTGGAGAACTGGAAAGCTGACAACGTTATTACACATTAGAAGAAGGTTCCATTTTGGGAATACATATTTAGTAATTAGCAGTAAGCCCACATATTTCTTACTTTCCTACTATGTTACAGACAGACTGATGCTTGAAGGGATTATAGTATCCCCCTGTGGGTGGGATATAAAACTGTATTAAAAAAAAAAAAAGGGAATGAATTAATGGGCTCGTTCAAACCAGATATTGCATTCACAAAACTAGAATGGGAAAAAGCATGTATGTAGAAGCAGATGACTCTGGAGGATGGAAGCTGTGAATGACAACTGAGGTGATATAAAGTAAAACAAACTTGAACTGGAGACTCCTGTAGGAACTGTTGTCTAATGCAGCAGAACAGAATATGCAGCAGATAAACTTACTGGACAGTTACAAGACACAATCTTAATAACAGACATTTGAACAATTCTGTGAAAAAGGTGGGTGTGGAGAAGACTACAAGGGAAAAAGAAAGAACAAGAAGAAATTATAAGGGACTAGGCAAAAAACCAGTGTATTTAACAAATGTTTTAAAGCAGAATCTATTGAATATAATCTCAGTATGCAGGAATTAATTAAAATTGTATACCATTTAATTCCTTAAATGTTGATGTCTCACGGTGACCCACAACTTCTGTAATATGTTAATGACAAAATCAAATTTTCAAATTAAAAGTTAATTTTAGTTTATTAAGATTGTACTTTTTAAAAGACGCCTATAATTATTTTATTAGATGATACGGGGGAAAATCTATTTCAGTACCTTGCCTATATTCAAACTGAAATGAAGTCAACAGCTGCAGGCTTAGCATGAAATATTACCTAGTTCAGCATGCTAATTTAATTATAATTGCTATTGCTAAACAAAAGGTTAATTATAGAGCAGGAGAATAATGTTGTGGAAAAGTACATCTAAACTCTGTAAACAGATCCATACTTAAATATTGCAAAATGTAAGGAATAGGTGGATGAAATGTCAAAGAGTTATAAAGAAATTAAAGCACATTTTAAAATACTCCTATTTGCTTTGTATAGTCTGTGTTTGAGAGTAATAAAATACCATGCCATAGCAGAATTCATCTACTTTCAGAAGAAGCAATACATAGCAGACAACTTTTTCATCCTATCCATTCTGGTCAGCTTCATAGGCAATCTTCTGTGCTCTTTGCCTTCTAAATGCGATTGAATGGTCCATCCTTTCCTCCTGAATTCCCTCATCAATCCTGTACAATAACCGCTACCAGTGCAGTCTTCCATTTCAACCGTTCTCATATGAAGTTGCAGGCACGATAAACAGATTGCACTTCTTGACTTCTTAGTAGTTAGCTTTAAGAATAATAGAATTACCTTACTGTTTCAGACCAAATGTTTAGGTTGTCTAGATCTTCAGCACAGACCGGCAATGGTTGCTTAGGGAAGCATATAACAATATGATGTTTACTGTGACACGCCAATTTCATCACAGTTCTGCACTATTATTTGGAATATTACCTTAATGAGTGGAATATGGTAAAGAAGTGAAAGATTCTGCTTTATTTTCTATTGTCTATGGAAATTCATAAAGTTGGTGTTTTTTTTTTTTTTTCAGTGAACCAAATTCTGCTCTCAGGTATGCATACATGACTTCTTTTTACTGCAATGGAAATTGTCAGTCTGTATTTTCAAGTTGATTTTGCCCCATTGATTTTTCTTGATATTTTGTGTAAGCCTACAGAAAAAAAACCAACAATAAATATAAACTTAAATGTGAGAAAACTTGTGAATTTATTGACAGTATGACACTTAGAACTATTCAAGGCAATTTTCCATGTTAGCAACTGTTTTTGAGAGAGAAAGAGTGCTCTTTGAATGCTATTTGACGAGCTGTTTTTTATTTTGGGGAAATGGAAGCCATGGCAACTTGCTTTTAAGATGAGTATTAAAGAAGTTGTCTTAGAGCAAGCTACAACATTCTAGCATTAACTTTGTCAGTTACAATGAAATACTTCCAAGATGATTACTGAAAAGTAATTTTCCTTTTGAGAGCATCAGTAAGTTCAAATCAATGAGGTGGGTTTTTTTTTTTCCTAAATAATAAATAAGCTTAAAACCTGTTGGTATATTTTAAACACAGATATACAAAGTATTTTGGAAATACGTGATGTTATTCATGGTTCTATGGTAGTGCAAGCTGTATTTTCTCTTCCTTAAATTTTTCTTCTATATTGATTAATTTCTTTGCAAATAATTACACTTAAATTAGAATACATAATGTACATGAGATTCTTAATAAAAGGTTACATAATCAAGTCTTACCTGTGTTTATTTTTCCCTCAGACATTTTGCAGCAGTGAAATTTTTTTTGTTGTTTTCTGTGTAGACTAAGGCCACAGAGAGGAGGACTAGATAAAGTTTAATGAGACAGTTTCATTTCTTTCTGTGAAATTTCCTATTGTTTCCTCCTATTATTTCCACTTATTCTGGATGACAATAGTATCTCTACAGAGGTGAACAAAAGGAGAATAAATTTATGGAAATAAATCTGGGTATTGGATCAAAACCCTTGAGAGACTGTGTGGTATGGACTGGACAGACAGCCTGGGCAGAATAAGTGCAGAACAAAACTTAAGTGAAGACAAACATTTTCTGTTGGCGTTAGAGAGGAAAGAAATGGAATAAAACAGACTAACAAGGGAGAGTCAATTTTACAGAAAGGAAGGCAAAGGTGGAAAAGGGATGGATGTAGACCACCATCAAATTAAGAGTTCACCTCTTTTTACCTCTTGTTGGTTTTCACTGTACTACAGTATGTTTACTTATGTTGTTTTGGTGCTCTATGTTAACTTCTCCCTAGTATTCTGTAGGCTCCTGAAATCCAAGGGATTATAAGAGAAAGGATTTCTTACTGTAATTTGAATGGTCAGGAAATACTTTGATTTCTTACAGTAGTGTTCCTATCTCCCTTTGTTTTTATTCTTACAGCCTTACATATTCTGAAACCTCATAAGGAGATGAGGATTTCTATTTATGCACATATATCCCTCACCATTCATTATTTTCTATTGATTTTGACAACATATTATTTTTGCCTAGGTAATCACCGCTCTTCCACTTGTATTAAACACTGCTGGACTTCAAATTTGATAAGTTAAATTATATTTGAATATTAAAAATGACTCTTTGCTATTACTGAAAAATTTTCTATTTGTTGTTACTGGAAGTTACAGGACAAGCTGGGAAAGAGCATAACACTAATTCAGAATAGGTATACCAGGGACCTTTGTTGCACATGGAATTTACACTGGTTTCTTGCAGATAGTTTTAAAATCAGTTTAGTTACACAGATGGAAACAATGATGTGGACAGTCTCCATTTTAATTAGGAGGCCTTTCTGCATTTAATCCAAATAGAATTTAATCCAAATAGAATGAGAAAAACCCCTTTATATTTCATGAGTGTCTGCTTGGACAGTTGTTACAGTTATTTATGGTAAGACTATTTATTTACAATAAGACTATTTATTCCACTGTACTTATGCCAGTCTCACATCTGATATCCATCTATTTTTCTCAACTGCCTTTTAAATTTTTTTTAGTTTTCTCCATTGGTTTCCATTTGAATTTTTCCAAGTATTTCAAACGTATTAATTACGTTTCACAGCATCCCTTCGAGATACACAAAGACTGCGTAGAAATAATGTAGCTGATTACTGAAATTCAGCCTACAGTAAGATACTATCTGCAGCTGACTAAATAAGGTATGCAATTACTTAACAATTCAGGCAAGGAACTGAAAAACAGTTGTATTGAATAGAACACTCAGAGGAATGTCTATATAGGTTGCAATTTAGTGAATATTCAATTAGCACAATGTCATTGCTATAAAAAACATTACAGAGTCTATGACAGTCACCTGGTATAATATTCAATGAGTGAACTTAAACTGCCCAAAACTTAGTGGAATCCTACCAGGTGTTATTAGCAATGTTTCTATGACACTTTTTATAAGATCTCATTTTGCCAATGAATGTAATAATGTATCTGGTGCTATTTTGCTCGTCCTTACTTATGTGCTTGCCCTGAAAGGCTTTGCACTCCCTTAGGTTAGGCTCTATATGTGCCAGTCTTGTGTATATGTCCCAGATACCTTAAACATCTGAAATTAATCTAGATGCCTATGTTTATGCAAATAGAACAAACACTAAGGGTTTCAGATCAGCTTCAGCTTGTAGATGCCCAGAGTAGGATTCAGCTCCAAATTAGTATCTGTACTCAAGCATTTATATCTGAGCTACATGTCTAAGGTCTTATAGTCATTGGAAGTCAAGGGCTTAATTCACTTGCCTAAACATAGGCATCCAATACACTTTGATGTACCCCAGGGTATCCTTCTAACTGTTCTCTAACCACATCTTCAGAACAGCACAAGTCTTTTGTTGGTCCTATGTTGCATCTGCCAGTCATATGTAAACGTCTTTCATTCCCCAGAGTATATGAACAGGCACTAAATGCTTACATGAATGGAAGTAAATCAAGTCCCTAGTCAACCTAGTGAATGAAATCTAAAGATGTATTTAGCTGACTATGTATGTATATATATATATATGTATTTATGGGTATTCAATTTTAGATGTTTATAATCTGGAGCTGAATTGTATCCACAAAGTCTGAAGGAATTAAATTTACTAATATCAAGAAATTTGCTTTTGCTTTTCATTTGGAAGAGTGCATATCCTCTCTCCCATTCATTACTCATTGTAAGTATATTTTTAACTTTTGTGACATGGATACTGACATGGAGACTTATTCATTTTAAAGCAATACAGCAAAAACACATCTGTGTATCGAGGGAAAAATACTGTGGATATGTAAAGGCTAACTTAAGGTGTTTTTTTGTTTTTTTTTTTTTTTCTTGTGCATTTACTAATCACTTCCAGCCAGGAAATTATAATTCTGATTTTTTTTTTTTTAAATATAGTGAATCTATAGTTCCAAAGGAAAGGAAAAAGAAAGATAGGATCTTGAAAGTAAATGTGTTATTTTGCAATTAAAAAAAAATATTTGCAGGAAGAAAAGTGAGCTAAAATGCATATAAAAAAATACTAATAGGAGAATAAGGGATATAACATATACAATAGGAGGATAATCCAGGATGCCTTCAGAAAAAAAAAGTGTGAAAAGAGTATAGCTCTCCTGAGGAAAAAAGGGCAGAAGATAATGCTAGACTGAGTATGGGGCCCTGCAAGGCAGCAACAGGGCTACGAGCGGGGCTGCACGTACACAGGAAGGGCAGTCCACAATGATTTGCGCACTTGCTGATGCAATGCCTCGTGCTAGGCGCGGATAGGCACATGGGCATAGGGGGTGGGTGCGTTTGCGTGCGTAGGGTATACTGGCTTGCGTAGTGGGCATATGGGTATATATCGCGATGTGACACAGCAGTAAATTGAGAGCTGACTCCACGGCATCCGTGTCTGTGTCTCTCTCCCCAGGATAGGATCCCGGTAGGGTAGGTGGGTTTGTTGTTGCGTGGCGACAATTGAGCTATTTGTATGTACTGATTAAGTCAGTAGAAAAGATGTCTTGTACACAACTGTCATATAATCAAAACTGGACAAGCAAGAGGTAAGAACTAACACTTACATGCACTAAGCTTTGATATTGATTTCACACTTGCAGAACATCTAAGGCCACAATTGTTTGGGAGGATGATAGGAGTAGAATCAATCAGACAGTACATCTTTCTTTTTTTTTTTACTGAAAAGTGTGGCTGTTTTGATAGTTGCTTCCCTCCTTGTTCTGTACAGAAGGAAAGAGAATAGGAAACCTATGAAACACAGACTTCTTTGACACTTTAGGGACCTGGGGAATAGCTGCATCTCTAAAGCATCAACTGATCATGGCTGCTGCTAACTTTAACATTTTAGGTCCTGATACTGTGCATATACTGAAATCTACTGAAGGTAGTAGACTTCCACACATGGTCAATTGAAGGATTGAGGTTGTCAGAAATTTAATCCTGTGTTACACAGAGATTGTAATCCCAGTGCTGTAACCCCATTACTGACATCTTTACCAAAGTGACGTTTGGGATAAGATTTATTAGTATCTCCTGTAGAAGCCCTATATCGTATTTGCATTATTTTGTATTATTATTGTATTGCATTGCTGTGTACTTAGATGGATACTTGTGCTTCCATCATAGCGTATCCTAATTCCCTGTAACTTCTCTGTTGTCTTCATTCAGAGGTTTAGAGGAAAGCTGGAAGCATTACGTTTACCTAATCTAACCTTCTAAAGATGAGATTTCACATAGAAATTAACCTACAATTTCTAAGATCGAAAATAAGAATGATGATGATCACATCTGTGAAATAGAAAACTGTCTCTTGGATTGCAAACATTGGCAGTGAACGCTTCAAAAAGAGTTCCTATTCAGATGCTGTAAGTAAAACACAAATGTGCGAACAGATAATATTACAGAACAAACACTTTGAAGGTGTTGTCTCTGTCTCTAGTCCTGGTAAATGTATTCTGGTTACGCATGTGAAAAATACTGTTAATGCATGTGGATTCAGAAAAGAACTATAAGAAATTCTAGACACAAGAAAAAAGGCTTAATATAGATAGACAATAAACCAATGTTTAATTTATACAAATGAGGATAAAAAAGTAGATTGATGACAAATATTTTTGAAGTAGCTGAAGCCAATGAGCGAAAGACAATCTACAGTGTTACATGGTTGTTTTAATCAGCAACTTTGGCACATATTTGTCAACAGGCTGAAGAAAATAAAATGAGCGTAACTTTCTTCACTGAATGACCTGGGAGCAAGCAGCAGATTATCTAATTCTTTCATGGTTGATAAAATAGTTCAATAATTTTTCTGAAAATATTTCTTGTTTTAAACCAATAAAGGAAGATGATAGCCTAGTTTTCCATTATTTTAGCATATATATCCATATCTGAGTTCCTAAGTTAGCGATCCGGTTTTCATAGTACTGCAACATAACTAGAACCTGTAGTGACTTTTTAAAGTGTTTTTACAATTTATCTAGAGGTCTTAAATAACTTCTTAAAAGTTTAAATGCAAGCATCCAATTTAGAATCATAGTGGGAAATTAAGTATGCTTTGTGTTAGTCTTTCAACCTATTGAACCTCTACCTCTTGAAAATGAATATAAAACCCATTAATTTATGTGTTTATTGAGCTACTGCTCCACAGAAGCCAAACACACTCAAATAATGACTATTAATTAGACCGCAGCACTGCTAGGGATGCACGGGAAGATGCAGAACTGTGATTGTGCATATCCAAAGAGAAAGTTTTGGAGTGTATCAGCTTTGTTTTGGCCTGATGAAGGAGGACTCGCCTCACTAGGAGGTGAGTCACTCACATGGATGTATCCAAGGTTTGGCTGCTAGGGAGTGATTAGGGATACAGATGAAAATTATACCTTCATAGCTTCTGGTACACATGGAAAGGATATTTAAGCATGGTTTTTTTGTGTGTGTGTGTGTGAAAATACTTCTATGCATATCTTTTCCTACTGAATCCAAACTAAATATGACCGTTACTAACAGTATTCATGTAGCTTTTGTATAGTAGCACATCTAATCATATTAGCATATTGTCCCTCTGCATGGCATCCCTCCCTTCCAGCGTGTCATATATATGACTCCAAACTAAATCCATCCTATGCCTGCAGGTACATGGGTGGTGGAGCACTGAAACAGGTTGCCCAGAGAGGTGGTCGATGCCCCATCCCTGGAAATGTTCAAGGCCAGGCTGGATGAGGCTCTGAGCAACCTGATCTAGTTGGGGATGTCCCTGCTCCTTGCATGGGGGTTGGACTAGATGACCTTTGAAGGTCCCTTCCAACCCTAACCCTTCTATGATTCTATGATAGACCATTACAACCATTACAGTGGCAGAAAACCTCTCTAAATAGTGGCAAAAGTGGCTTAGGTATGGAGTTAGAGGGCCATGCAGTACGGACATGAATTTATCTCTAATGTATTTGTGGAATAGTTGCAGCTGGGAAAACATCTGGAAAGAGCATATAATTCTCAGGAAATATGAGATGTTTTGGTAAGCATAAGTAATTGGGGTGTGATTCTTTTAGGCAAAAGGCACAATATGGTGTAAATTTCTAAAATTTAAAAATTTAGGACTATGTTATTTGCAGAAAAGGGCATCCTTATTGAATTTCATTGAATGATAAATATAATTGCATCAGTGCGTGGTCTAGACCTTCCTATTTCCCTACCTGTAATTACCAAAAAAGTAATTCTAACTAGGGAAAAAAGAAAGACTTGATGCATGATGATTTCTTTTTTTCTCTTTTTACTGAAGATTTTAAAAGGAGTGTTTAAAAAGAAAATAAAAGTAAAGTCAATTTATTTTCACTTTGTTTCTTTACTGCCATGAAGATATTTTCTCCCTTGTTTTCTGGCTTTAGAAAAGTGTCAGTGTGACTGTTTTTGCTACAGATCTGAGGGCTAAATATGTGTTGCATTTAAAATCAGATTATAAATCTTTTTTTTCAAGAGCTGGAAAATAAATGACAACCTAGGGTTTACAACAGCTGCTGTGGTTGAATAAACCATGAACTTTCTATTATCAGGCGGATATCTCTGCTGAGGCTTTAGGCACATCTCAAAGCTGTAGGATATTAAAAAATAATTTAGTTTTTATTAACCATGGCATCCTACTGAATAAATTAAAAGTAACTTTTGATGGATGATGTATAAGAGTTTTTGCTGTGCTTTAAAATGCACCATGTATTTCTTGCAGGTTGACAGGATTACTTGCTGCCTGGTTATCACATTTCAGGTTAGTATGCATCATTTATCCTATTAAAAATGGGAACTTAATTCCTCATTAGAGAATACTGTTTCTTCTCCTCTTTTTTTTTTTTTTTCTGAAAGTTCAGACACCTGTTTGTCTGTTCAGTTTTCGTAATTGTAATGCACAGATAATGGGGAGGCTTATGCAAAAAGATTTTGTTGAGTAGCTGACAAAACAGCAGAGATAGTGATGATGCATTTTCCATGCTTATCGCAGAATGTGGGAATGGTAGTAAAGGATGCAGAGAAAGTATGTTGTACTTTTATTTGCTGGGTGAGGTAGACTTCCATTACAAGGTGAAATATTTATACAAGGCAACTAAGTAAAAGTGATATAAAGATTGGTTAGCTCTTCACTATCTTTCCAAAGATGTACTCTACTGTTAATTATCCAAAGCAATAAAATTTAGTTGGAGGTACACATCCCAGAAATTAAAGAATAAAATATAAAAATCAACAGATAAAAGGGAAATGCACTCCTGCTAAAAAGTATAGGTACCTGCTGTTTGCAGGTCTCTGGACCAGCTCTCACCTCCCATCAGCATAATCTTAATATTCCTAATAGTGTCTTACTCATTGTAAGTATTGAACCATTTGCTATAATCTTTTACTCAGACTAGGAAAAAAAAAAAGAGTATAAGAAGTATCATGGATACATTTATGTGAACCCCTTAAAAAACAAAAAAAAAAAAACTATTCTGGTAAAATATGTGATTAGCCATGAACATTCTTTCAGTTCTCTCAGAAAGAGTGGCAGAAGTGTCACTCAAACAAGGACAACTGTCAACTGCTTTTGGGATCTGCAAATGGATGAATATTGCATTTGTTGATACTCTGGTAGATTAAGTACATTTGTCAACAGACTTATGAGTTGCTGTGTAACTTATGAGGCACAGGTGAGGGCCTGTGCATATTTTTATAAATACTTTATGACTCTTGCATACTGTATGTGCTTTTTCTGTATTTACTTGATAGGTTATACAACTTCCGTTTCTCAATTTTATACAGAGAGTACTTACTGAAGTGTGGCATATTGCTGTTGCATATTGCTGTTTCATATGCTGTTGCATTTTCAATGAAACTGGTAGCAGCCATAGTTTCAACAAAACAAGATGAGATGTAAAGGCAATTTCTCTGTAGTTCTATCAATAGTGGAAGGACAAAAAAAAATGGGAAAGCTAACAATATTAAATATGAAGCTGGTTATGTTATGGAATTGGCCATATGACATACTGTCTGCAGGAAAATAACTCTGATTTGAGAAACTTGTAAATTCCTTTTAATTCTATCCTCGTTTGATGTAGTTTTGTAAAGACTCGTCAAGAAATACCTCATCAAGAATTCAGCTCCTTACAGAGATTCTCATATCCTCCAAATGCAGACTTGTGCAAATATTATGGATTCATATTTTATTTTCCTTTATATAAAAATAATATTTATGCAGTCTGAATGATAGTGTCTGTTTGATAAATTGCCTATCCTGGGGAAAAATATGTAGGTTTTATGGAACTACAGCACTGAGTCTTATTCTAGCTTCACACTTTCTTCAGCCTTGGCACTTCCTTGGATCTCTGTGGGTTTTCCTTCAGCAGAGTGATACTTTTTCTGTTTCATAGTTCACTGTTGTTGTGGTTCAGCCCTACTCAGCAGCTAAAATACCACAGAGTCTTTCACTCACTTCCCTCTCACTGCCTCCTACATTGGGACAGGGAGGAGAATCAAAAAAGAAAATAAGGCAAAACTCGTGGGGTGAAATGAAAAAGAGTTTAAGAGAACAACAGAGGAAAAGAAAATAGAGATGGAGAACAACAACAACAACAAAAACCCAAACCAAAACAAAAAACAAACCAGAACATACTTAAGCATGTAATTTACAATAGAATAGTTTATGGTGGATGCTGATGCCTGGCTTCCTCTAGAGTAGCAGGATCCTTCTCTCAGCACTGTCCCCACTTTATGTACTGAGCATGATGTCACAGGGTATGCAATAGCCCTTTGGCCAGTTTGGGTAAACTATCCCTGCTGTTAGCTGATTAGTAAACTATCCCAGCAGTGTCCCCCAGCCACAGGTACCACCAGCTCCAGTTCCTCTCCCAGCTCAGGTGAAAATTATCTCTATCCTAGCCAGAACCAGGACAATAGTAAAATGGAATAGATCTCAAAACTGTTACTACTCCTGTTTTCTGTGGAACATGAACATTCTTTACCATATATGGCCCCGTCATCTATTTTTGAAGAGTCTTCTTTTTATTTGCTGCCTCACTTCCATTGTGCAATATTTACTAACAGAATTTTTTTTTAATAAAATGTCTCACAACTATTAAAAATACATATATTTTTAGGTTAAACAAAAGATGTGTTTCCCTTCTCCCCATACATTTTTATGTGTGAAGAAAATGCTATTTAGAAAAATCAAATGTAGAATTTGCTTTAAAAACACAAGAGGTAAGGAAGGTAAAATTTCTTCCCAGATGCAAGATTATATAATAAGTGCTGGTTATAAAAGACTGGCTAAATTATTATTATTATTATTATTATTATTATTATTATTATTATTATTATTATTATTATTAATCAAAATCCCCAATCTTTCTTAAATTCATTTGCAGTCTGATTAAAAGTACAAGAATTGATGAATCTCATCAAACCAAAAACCAACAGGAACCGCTTGGTGCCTAAAACAGGAAAATTGATGCAGGTTGTAAAGCACTTAACTTCTTCAGAATGGGCTCAGTTAAGTTTTTCAACAATTTCCCCCACAGAGTAGCAGAGGAGTAACAGATTGCTATTCATGATGGGGTGCCAGTGACACCACTGATTATGTTCATCCTTATCCTTTCCCTGACAAGAATTAACAAAAGTAGATACTGGAGGATTAGTGCAGATTCAGGCTACTTAGCAAGCTTTGCAGAAAAGTAAACAAAAAAGTTAAGCAAGAAGATGTGTGTTGCCAGTCACAGTTAATCCCCTAGGGCCTAAGTCCCTACTGAAGTTGCTCATCAGTTTAAGTGCAAATGGTTTGTGGAAATCCAGGCTCTGAAAACAATGATTCTCTTGCTAGATATACAGTCTAGAGGAATTCCTTACTGTAAACTTTCCAACTTAATAAAACCACCCTAGAAAATGATTTGAAATGTTGAGAAAGTAATAAAAGGATAATTTGCCTTGTAAACAATCATTTTTGAAATAGCATGCTATTTGGAACTTGCTGGAATAAGGATTCCTCTATTATAGAATGTAATAGACATTTTACTTTTACATTACTTTCTGAATGTATTCACAGAATTTGTGAAAGAAAGATATTCTTATTACCACATAATGCAGAATTCTATTGGTTTTTAATCTCTTTTTCTGCACCATTTTCATAATGGGGAAATCTAACATGGAGAGGTTTATTAAGCGTGGTCTTTGGCTGAGCTGTCCTGTGACAAAGCCGATCACTCTCTCTATTGATTTACCGCAATAAAAGGATTGAAATTAGTAGAGCTGAATCAGAAAATATATTTTTTCAAATGATCAGCAGTACTTTAACAGAAGATATGCAAGCAGAGTATCACATTAGAACCTTAGGGAATGTGGGGGTCAAATATCACTTCTATCAAGTTAAAATTAGAAACTTTAATCCTTTCATGTTCAATTCCTGCTTTTGAGTTCAACCCTGCATATTTTAAATTCAAGTTTAAACTTTATGACAATTAGAGAATAAAGAAATTAACGCAAAATGATATATATACAGAAAAACTCTTCCAGTTTATCCTTTCTATAATAAGATTTTAAATGACACCCGTAGACTCTTAAATTAGTGATACCTCAAATTCATTGTTATAAACTGGAAACAGGATCACAGGTTCAAATGAAGGGCAGAAGGGCATGGCTTTCACAACACACATCGGTGCATTTGCATTTGTACCAGTATACTGTTAAACAATATAAGGGCAGTAAACCATTGCTACAATGACACTCCTCTTTAATGCAGAGATTCTTTTTGTTGTAATGTAGCCTTGATTATTTTTAATAGAAACCACTAGTCATAGTTTTATGTGCTAATGCACACCACACTAGTCAAGACATAAATCGTACTTTGTTTCACCTGTTCAGTAAATATATTGTGTGCATTAAATGTATTATGTATTTCAGCTCTTGAGTAAATGTATTGTGAATACATTCACAGAATTCTGCATCTGTGCACAAATACACTCATAACAGAACAAAGAGATGAAATGATTGAATAGCTTATTTGCAGGAATAATACCACTGGTGAAGTTGTAGTTCTTTTTTTTTTTTTCATTATCTTTCATTATAATGGATTTTAAATAGTTTAGAGAATTATCATGCAAATGTTGATAAAATACTGACATGCAAATTTATCACTGAATGTGCAACAACTACTTTTACTTTTCAAATTAATATAAATAATAATTTATAATGTGTAATGTAGTACTCAAAATTTATTCTAGTTATTAATATGGTTGAGGATGTATTCTTTGGTTCTGAGGCCAACAGGCATGGTGCAGCCCATACTCATTCAGCTCATGTACATACATCAGGCTTACATTCTCTTTCCCTCTCCAAATAGGAGAGGGCACTCAAATTGCCTGTTAGGTTTAGTTCTAACAGATAACCCCAAACCTGCCCATACATTAACCTGTAAAGTGCTAGTCTGCATGGGATAAATAGTCAAAAGTGTGGACAATGGTATAGCATTGCTAAGGCCTATGTCTGAGTCCTTTTTATTTTGCTCATGTACAGTTAGCCTTTCTGAGAAGCTTAAAAAAAATCAGTAAAAGAAATCCCTCCTCCCAGAAGGAAGAAAGCAAAAGATGACAAATCCTAAGTACAAGAAGGTTGCACAGTATCCCACAGTAAGCAAGGAAGCAATACTACAGCCAACTTAGCTTATAGGGTAGATAGAAAGTAATATTATTCAATTCATGGAGCATTTTAGTCATAGACCTTCCACATGCTCGGAGCATGGACAGTATATCTTCCAATATCTGACTTTCAGTTATAGTCCCAGAAGTATGAAAAATAATGTTCCTGTGTTATGTCAATTGCATTGTGAATCACCAGAAAAAAAAAGGAAAAAAAAAACCCCAAACGAGCTCATGTTACATAGATATGTACTTAATAAGTGATATATAAACTATTTTGTGTCAAACACAACCACTAAGTTCAGAAATTGGCAAGAACACAAGTCAAACAAGTGTGCTTTCAAGCTATCTAGAAAAAAAAATTCCTTTTAAAGTTGTTGAAATAGCACTTTACACTCTGTATCTCACATTGTATATTATATTGAGCTTTTGATCCTTTCTTTGATGATGACTAATGTGGCATCATTCACCCTTTCACATCATGAGAGTTTAAGATGGAGAAGAGAGAAAGGAGGGGCTACTTCACAGCAGCAAACCTAGTCCTAATAACTGAGTGATAAAGTGTTTTGACAGAATAGTTCAAAAGTCACATTGAAGTAATTTTTCATTGTATGTTTTATGCACTGCAACCTATCAACAAAAAAAGCCAGAAATCTTTAAGCCCATGTATGATAAATTGCCTTCAAGATATATACTTCATTACTGAAGTCAAATAAACTTTGAACTGTTAATACATTTCTAGATTAAGTAAGATAAACCTTCAGGAAATGTACAGACCCAACTAACTTAAAACTAAGCAGAAAGAAAAATTTAAAGACAATGACCATGTCTGGAATTCTGACATAATGCATCGTGCTTTCCCGGCACAGTATCGATCCCTTTTTATGCTAACCTTTAAGAGGTTGTGTTTGCTGTTTAGAAGTCAAAAACAAGCTGAACCCCACAGCAAAAAAACTAATTTCAAGATTAACATAAAAGCAGAGAGATAGTAAAGAAAGCAACAAATAAAAATAAGTTTTTCAAAAATTTCAGATTAAAAAGTAGAGCCAGATGAGATCTTTAAAATGATTATTTTGAATGCTATTCTAAAGATCTAAGGTACCTGAGGAATCTGGAGCTGACAGAGATGTCATGGACCTACAGGAGACTCCACATACCCTGGATGTCCACAGTAGACAGTCAAGTGCTTGAAGACCTTTGGACAGCTATATTGAAAGACTCTGATTAGATGACTGAACCCCTCCAGTAGTGTCCTTAGAGCCCACTGTTATGATGGAGACTGTAAACCTTGAGTGCCAGAGGAACCTCTGCAAGATAGATTTCTCAGAGAAGCAAAGTGCCTGTTGAAACCCCAACAAGACGTGCACCAGTTACACTGCTCCTGAAGATTTATAACTGGCTCTGAAGGAGGGACCTGGGTTCTGTCTTTGGAACAGCTGATGTCCCAAGGGATAATGCTAAAAGTATATTTGGTAATAAAAACATAGAAATTACCCTGGTGGGATTCTTTATGTTCTCTCTGTTTCATGCATATAAATGTTTATCAGGGACTGTCTGAAGATTGATATCAGACATATAGTAATTAAAAAGTCAATCAAGTGCTTTTGTAGGTTGACATATGGGAAATATTCATGGCTGTAGCACTCCCTGTATTTACAGAGTAATACAAAGAGGAAATAGTATTGTGAGTTGCTTAACAGAAAGATATGTCACTGCTAACACTGGCTGTAAGGGTATGCCTAATCCCTTGGATGAAATTGATGATAGCTTTACTTTTTGTGGAGCAATTGTGCTACAGGAATTGAATTTCAGCCACTGATTTGTTTCACACAGATCACTGAACACCAAGAAGGCCATTTGAAAACAAATGATTCTATATTCCTGGACCAGTCCCTTGAGTTAACTGAGCTTTTGTGTTAGAATGAAGAGAGGAAACCAAGGAGTGGAAAGAAATGTTTAAAAGGAGATGAAGGGCATGGCTTGGATACCCTCTAATACTGGAGAATGGTATCCCAGGTGAGACTGTAAAACCTGCATCTATGCTGGAGAAGTAATGAATGACTGCTTCCAATAAGCTATGAAGCTCTATGTGTAGATGAAAAAAATAACATCTTAATCTTTGTACCAAACTAGTTACAACACATGTACGCAAAGTCCTAGAGCCCATACAGTAACTAGGACAGAATTGGATTTGTAAACAAACAAACAAGCAAACAAATAAACCCTCAAAAAACCTAAATATCCATTTTATATATACATTATAAATGTATGTATAAATATACATTTCTATATACATTATACTTCTGCTTTTCAGGGTATCATTTTACATCCCACTCATTGTAGACTAATTGGAGTCAACTGCATTCAACTCCTGGCCCAGTCTCTGACTTTGACCCTCATGCTGTAATTTTCAGGACTGGTATAAGAGCAGCTACATCATCTACAAATTCACAGGTGCTGGGATTTCTCCAGTGCCTTATTGTGTGATCATTATGATTATTTTGAATGACTGAAGTGACAGAAGCCAAAGAAGATGCACAGTCTGTAGTTTTCCCTTTGGGGTTGGCCATTTTGAGAAAGATATTATAAATGAGTTTTCTTCCCCGATTCCTTCTGGTGTTATTTTTAGATTGCAGCTTTGTCCTTTCAGAATTTATATTCTTATATTCAGAAGACAGTGCTATGGCATCCTTTCAAGGAAATCTATTCTCCTCCTGCTTTCAACTAACACTTTCAAGTGATAAGTCTGCACAGAGGTTCTGTGTCATTGATTAAGGGCACATACTATAAGCAGTCTAATGCTGAGCAATATTTATTTCAGAAGTGAAAACAGTAACTCTCTTTGACTCTGTAGAGGGCATTTTACTTGTGTTGATTCAGATCATCAGTTCTCAATGGAATATAATTACTTTGAGAACCTGTCCAAGAAACACAGTCTAAGGCACATAAAATTCTGTGGTCTGGCACTAGTTGAATATAATATTATGATGATATACATGTAATTAAATTTGAAAGTCCATTTATGATAGCTGCTGAATAGTAGTTTGAAAAGGAAATGTTTGTTTGTGAATAAATTTTGTTGTATTTGCATGTACTCAATTAGATTCATTAACCCATAATGATGACTTCTGTTTTCTTTTTACCTTTAAGGAATAAGCAAAACTGCATTCCCTACTCAAAGTAAAACCAGAAAGTTACTGATGCTGTAAAATTCACAGGAACAATAACTGCACATGTAAAAAAAAAAAAAAAAAAATCTAATATTAATTATCTGTATCAAATTAGTAGTATTAGGAACAGAAAGACTGCTTAATAATATGCTGTGCCACCACACTTTTTTCTATAGGTGGCTTGAAAAGTACTTTTAGGTGTAGAATCTAAACCTGTGCTAATATTAACAGTCATGGCTCCTTTAATTTCTTAAATGGTTTGACTATTTTGATTGTTAAATCTGAAATAATTAAAACTGTTAAATCTAAATAGAAACCCTGATTTCCTTTCCAAGTCTTTTCCAGAATCTTTTTATGAAGGAATTTCACAACTATTAATATGGAGAGAGATATATATATATTTAATTTGACCTTACTCTTATGAAAATAGAACTAACAGGAATAGAGTTGAAAGAGAAAGATGTTCAGCAAAGAAATATTAATGCAAACCTCAATTTTGGAAAGGACAACTGCCATTTCTGAGCATGTTGTCACCTGGCAGCTAAAATATACATAACAATATCAACAACACAAAACAAATACACAGCTAGAAATTCCATTTATTGACATTTAGGTTAGTTTCACATAAAAGTCTCACACCAAGGATTTTTAGTGTGGTGTCAATATTCTGTAATCTATAGCTGAAACAATAGCCAAAGATATTGAGGAAGAGGTAAAATTAAATACTTTTTAAAAAAATCTAAAACTACACTCATTTTAAACATGAACTAATTGGGCAACATTTTGAAGTTTAGTTTTACTTCATTAGATAATATGAAAACTAAAGATTTTCCAAAAGTAACTCTGTAGTTCTTCTATTGATTCCATTCTGTCTGTATGTAGATCTCCCGATTACTATTTAGCTTATTTAAGCACTTTCTCTTTATTCTCATTGAAATCTTTTAGTAATTTTGCAACTATAATTAAAGTGAGATTTTTAGTTAAAATGCATTTTTAAACCTGAACATCCTTTGGTGTAAATACAGAATAAGAATATATACATTGCTGTAACTTGAAGAAATCTCATAATCCAGTTTTAGGTGACTAGCTTAAGTAATCATTGGTCATTGCCTAACTGAAATGTTAGATGTTGTTACTCTCTATTCAAGAATGCTTTTTCTCTTTATTCAATATTTACCTAATGTAGAATGCATTCAGAGGAGTGCTGTTGGAAACTCCAGGTCACTATTCTGCTATGTGTCTTCAACTCAGGGATAAAACTCAGGTTTTTCCACATTGTGGATTAACATTTTTACCATTAAACAATTTTTCCAAAACACAGTCCACAAAAATAAGTGTCTGCTCTCCTAAACTTGAATTTTATGGCTGTTCTCTTCAAGAGGCAGGTGTCCATCTCATTAGAACAATCAAGTCTGATCATGCCTGGGGGACACAATTAGCTTTAGTTAAAGAGGAAAAATCATCAGGGTTAGCTAACCTGGAAAAGCAGACAGACTGAATCGCTGTTTGACACTAAGTAAACTTTAGGCAGACATGCCCAGACTGAACTTTCCTTTATGTGTACAGAATCATATATATGTCAGGGGACTGGAGAGTTGTTAGAAATTAGAGGATTTGGGGGCTGGGACATATTTTGTGTGATATGAGAAAAGCTGTTTTACTCTGTCACCTTCCTGCTCCAGAATAATGGTTGCATGCTTCTTATCAGTTCTGCACTAATTTTAGTAATGGGATGCAAAACCTTCCTAAGGCTTCTTCCATTTGCTTTGAAAGTGGAAATAAAATTTCACCAGAAAATTGGTTGGACGAGATGACCTTTAAAGGTCCCTTCCAATCCTAACTATTCTACAATTCTATGATTATCATGCTGAACTCTTTTGATTTAGTGCAGGTATATATAATAGACTTATATAATATAATAATCCTTAATTAAATGAAATTGATTAAATATTAAATGTGATTTCAGTATAATACACCTACTTTCTGAAAACTTGTTTAAAAAAAGCAGCAAAGAAGTTATGTACAGCACATAGAAGAATACAGGGGTACTGAAACTATGGCTTTGTTTCTAAAAGATTTGCATATGCTGAGCTTTATTCTTTGTGAGCTTCTCCAGTAACTTCCCTGAAGTAGTTTATACTACATAGAACTGGTGAAGTCTTTTGAGAATCAAGACCTTCCACATAACAAATAGAATAAGGGTTAAATGAAAATATACAAAATATTTAGACTTATTACTGGAACAGTTTCAAATATGTAAAGTGCAGCTTTGTCTGCATATACTGGAGGTAAGTTGTCCTATTTTGGGAGGAACATTTATATGAACTAATTATTAAAGAGTTTGGATGTTTTATGGCCATTTCTACTACTAGTTGCCTGTGAAGCATTAAACAAATTTCATAACCTCTCTCAGCCTCTTTTCTGGCTTTTGAAAATAAGAATATAATCAAAAGTTTTATTTTATATTAAAATTATAGAATCATAGAATCATAGAATAGTTAGGGTTGGTCCAACACCCCTGCAAGGAGCAGGGACATCTTCAACTAGATCAGGTTGCTCATTCAACCTGGCCTTGAATGTTTCCAGGGATAGGGCATCAAATACTCTTTGGACAACCTGTTCCAGTGTTCTACCACCCTCATTGTAAAATTTTTTTTTCTAGTATCTAATCTGAATCTACCTCTGTTTTAAAACCATTACCATTATTTGTCAAGTGCTCTGAAATTAAAAAAAAAAAACAAAACGACAATGGTGGCAAGGTTTTAGTAGCCTAAGAATTACTGTTATAATCTCTTTCCATGAGTACAATAAGTAAATGGAACTAACTTTTCATTTTGAATTGTATGTGTTACATCGTTGACGTACAATTTGTCCTCATTTTTTAAATCTTGAAATGAACATTCTGAACATCTGAAAAAATTCAATCTTAAGTATTTTATTCTTAAAAGTCAAAATAATATGCAAAAGTCTTAAAAACTGTTGATTCACACACTAGAAACAAGAGTTTACATCAGAATATGTAGTTCAGAAAAGCATGAAGGAACATAGTATTAATTTCATATGATTACAGATTCAAAGGCAAGGGGGAAATCAGTGTAGCCTAATTTGCATTTTGAAATGAACTTGAACTTTATAGATTTTTTTCCTATTAGCTTTGAGAGAAGAAAAATGCCTACATCTGTGCCACATTTGTAAATCTTTAAATCAGCTAACAAGAAACATTGTTTTAACCAGTAATCCATCTGTTAATTTGTGACATAATTAAGTATGCATATTCTGTAAGAGCTCAAAACTGTAAGCACATTTAATGAAATTTAAATGGCATTTATTTTACAACTCCAGATATGTTATTAATAAACTCAGTAATTTAGAATTTATTTACATAGTTAGTGAATATAATTAAAATCATATCTATACCAAAGAGTCACAGGAAATCTTTAATTT
Source organism: Chlamydotis macqueenii (assembly GCF_036417535.1). Classification (NCBI taxonomy): domain Eukaryota; kingdom Metazoa; phylum Chordata; class Aves; order Otidiformes; family Otididae; genus Chlamydotis; species Chlamydotis macqueenii. The sequence goes on from NC_141556.1 coordinate 162,853,634, forward strand.
CGAACATATTTTAAGGAAGTAATCAAACCAGATTATTTCAAGAATAACTCTAACAATGGCCCGACATACATATGAAACTTACCTACATGAAACTTTATACTGCACATGTCAAACTACATTAAATGCAAAAAAAAAAAAAATTAAAAAAATATTTTGATAACCACAACCCATAATTTTTGCTTTCTAGACGTATTTCTAAATTTAGATTTTGTAGTTGAGACATATTTAAATATATGATTGAAAATATCCAATAGTAAGAATATTAAGAAGTGTCCAATTTCTGAGATTTCAAATTTTTAAAAATTGCTAATATTTGAGATGCTTGGGAGCTCTTCCCTCACAACCCCCAGCATTTCCTTTGCATTTATTCTTTTTTAAATTAATAAATAAATGCAGAAGAGCTTTAATTTCCCTAAAATTCCAGGAGGTTGGACTTAAAAAAAAATATTCAATGTAGGATGATTCATGATAAGGACATGCATTTTTATGGTATAAAGTATAAAGTATAATACTGCTCTCGTGTGTATGTAAAATTATTATCTTTTTGTCATCATTAAGAAGGAAGAAAATATTGTTTGGTAGCTAAATCATCTGTCAAACCATTCTTCAAATGAATGAAATTAAGGTCCCTCAGGTCAGTGAAATTCTACTGACTCAGTAAAAAAAAATCATAATAAACTACTTTCTACTAATAGGAATAATATCTTTAAACTGCACAATAACACAGTTTTCAAGGTTTCCTTTACACACGCAGTTCAATTAACTAAACTCTTGGTACAATGCTTGCATACTGTTTCAGGTGTTTCTGTCACAGACGTGTTTCATGTCTAAGAAGTTGGAAAATCTGATACTAACTCTTCATATGACTCCACGAGAGGGGAAAAAAAAAAGTTTATTGTTTGTTTCTTTGTATTTCCATCTCCTGATGTTTCTATACAGGTGTCCAGGAATATTTTGAGCTTTGTGCACTTAGCATGCATAGACTGGAGGAACTCCAGCTTGAGCCGTATCTGGGTATTAAAGTAGTGAATAGGAAAGGGCAAGAAAGACTTGGAGTGATGGTAGACTAATGAGACTGGCATAGCGTAAGTGGAACCATGGCACAAAGTGCAGCACGTTATTACTTTATGAACAGAACTTCAAAATTATACACAAAATCTATCAGTTAGGAAGTGACAGCTGAAGAGACTATGACCAAATAAAAAAATTGTTCAGACCTTCTGACTTCATTCTGCTCTAGTACCAAACTAATGGCCTTCTATGATGGAGTGACTACATCAGTGGACAATGGAAGAGCTATGGATGTCGTCTACTTGGACTCCTCTAAGGCCTTTGACATGGTCCCCGACAACATCCTTCTCTCTAAAATTGAGAGATACGGATTTGATAGGTGGACTGTTTGGTGGATGAGGAATTGGTTGGATGGTCACATGCAGAGCATAGTGGTCAACGGCTCAATGTCCAGGTGGAGGCTGGTGACAAGTGGTTTCCCTCAAGGGTCCATATTGGAACCAGTACTGTTTAATATCTTAATGAGTGACATAGTGGGATCGAGTGCACCCTCAGCAAATTTGCTGACAACACTAAGCTGAGTGGTGTGATTGACAGGCCCGGGGGACAGGTTGTCATCCAGAGGGACCTGTACAAGCTTGAAAAGTGGGTCCATGTGAACCTCATGAGGTTCAATAAGAGGTTCAGTAAGTGATCTCCCTGTCTTAATTTCGAATCTCATGGTTTTCCATCTTATTTTCTCCCTCTGTTCTGTTGAGAAGGAGGAGTGAGAGAGCAGCTGGGTGAGGATCTGGCAACCAGACAAGGTCAGCACACAAAACCACACAATATTCAATATTATTTTCAGATCACTGTTTGTAAATGCTTAGAATATTAACTTTTACTCCACTAGTATTGATTGTCTCATATGACATTTTCTAGCTTTTCTAGAGTTTTGACTGTGATTTGGCCACTATGGCACTGATATAAAAAGTCCTGTCTAGGATCTGTAATTTGCCTTGTTTCGGGAAAATAAAGTGAAACTTCATATTTTCTTCAAAACACTGCAGTTGTGAATATGTAATCAAGAAAAGACTGAGGTTTTCAGACTTATGGGTGTAGATGAAGTTCTGAGTGATTTTTTTCCTAGACATTTGTGTTCAATTGTTTTTCCAAATAAACATAATAATTAAGATTTTCAAAATCACTGTTGATTTTTAGTGTTTGAATCTATTAACAGTGGGGGGAACTGATTTCTGAGAGCCAGCTACAAACCTTCCCTTTGAAGTTTTTTTTAAAATTCAGATTGACTACCTGATTGGAAGGGACCTCGAAAGATTATCTGGTCCGATCTTAAGCAGGAAAGAGAGCCTAGATGAGATTATCTAGCCACCCTTCCAAACTTCTGAAAACTTCCAGTGACGGGGAATCTATCATGTCTCTGGGGAGGTTGTTCTAGTGAATAATTGTTCTTACTGTAAAAAATACTATTTTCAGATTGTAATACTATCCTTAACAGTTGAGGTAAGGCTCATGACACTAGATGCTAGCACCTGACTGAAGTGCTTAGATTGAGTACAAGTACTCTGTTCCCTCTGTAGTGAGCTCAGATGGCTTCAAGTATGATAAAATCCCTGGTTCCTCATCTTTCCACTGTAAGGGCTCTAGGCCAATGGAAGCTCATAATTGTAAACAGTCACAGAGACAACACAGGTAGAATTTAACCCATTTAAATCAAGATGTTTAAGATTATGTACTTAGTGTGGAGCTACCTGATCTTCTTTTAAATTACTGTGCAAGGATATCAGTAGTTATTGTGTTTTTTGTGAAAACATCATTCATGTTGCTGTAAATAGTGACAACTAAAACCTACACACCAGATTTTATTATTTCATTCACTGTTCAAAAATAAAGGTTGTATCTCACATAAATTTTTAATCATCCACAAAAAGCTGTTAGCAATGTTTAAACATTACACTATTATATTTTTTGCATTTCTAATGTAAATTTTTTTTTTCCTTGTAACAACACTCCATTATATTTATTTAAGCCATTTTATGGACTGAGAAAGTTTGTCCTAATAACACTATGTGTTATTATCATTTGTTCTTTATTTTGTCTTTGAAACTTAAGTGTTATAACCTATTTAATAATTTCAAGACTTATCAGTAAGCAGAACTGATTAATTTTCCTACAGAGGTGCTTAAAAAAAAAAGTTTTTACAACACAGTTAGGGATTCACTTCCATACCTACTATCTCCTGATAATAGTGCTAATTTAAAATGGGAGTGCTCTGCCAACATTGCCCTTGAAAACATTTGCAACGCCCTTCATCTTCAGGCTGTTAACAACGTCCTTTCATGGCTCATTTTACTCAATTTAACATCTTCTCCAGATATCATTGACCCTGGCATCCTTTTACATCATCTTAAGCACCTTGTAAGTTTCACTGGCACTGTTTTAACCTGGCTGATATCTTTATCTAACTTGTCCATAACAGCATAAATTAATTACTATAGGTATCTTTCTCCCCATCTCGAGTTTGTGCTTGATTGCTTCAGGAATCTAGGCTGTGTATTGTATTTTTTGTTATCTATATATTCCTACTTTCTCATATTTTTGTCATGGTTAATGCTATAGAAAATGAGAAACACTTCTTTTATGAACTTAGTGTTGATTCTTCTTGAACTTAATTGTTTACTATACAGTCTTTGAAAATGAAAAATTACATAACAAGGTCAGCATAATCAGATGTTTATAAATGGCATGGAATTTTCTATTTAGCAATTTTCAGTTAGATTTGCTTCTTTATTTGATATGTGTAATCAGAAGTATACAATAATCTAAAGAGAGACAATACATCCTACTGTGAACACCACAGGGCATTAATTGATGCTGCCTGTGAGTTATTTCCAAAAAAAAGCATCCTCCTGAAATTTGATGGATCACCAGGGGTCCATCGAGTTCTGAACCCAGGTGTGCTCCTATTCAGTGATCTTTGCTATCATCTCAGAAGTCAGAGCTCAAGTAGTGTAATCTAGTGCATAGTCACATGCTTAGTCTTCCTGTACTTAGCTCTTCATATCCTTTCTCAGTAAATGGTTCTGTGAACACAACCCCAGGCAACAACTTCCACCTTGCTGATGGAACCAGCTCCAAAGTTGGTTGGAAATAACATATGTCAAGGACAAACAAGTTCAGCAGTGACACTTTACCACAGGATTTGGCTCTGCTTTTGTCTTCTAGATCAAAGAACTCTCAAATACAAGATTTCCTTTTCCTACACCTGCATTTATAGAGAATAAGCGTTTTTCTTCTAGCCTTTTACTGTATATTTGGTAGCCTGACTCTTACAAGGCCTGACTTAAAACCCATAGAGAGGAGTGGGAAGGTTTTTGACAGGCTTGTTAGGTCCCCAAAAATGCCATGGACACGTTTTAATATAAACTTAATTCCCATTGATCTTAGTTCATATGCACATCCTTTCCAGATTTGAGGTATGTATGTTTATAATAAGTCATAGCTCTCTGAATTTCACCCTTGAAACATAGTTAACCGGTTAGTTACACTGGCTACATGCTAGTGCATGTCAGCTGGCTTCTGTGGTAACAAACCTTGAGTGCAGAAGAGGACACATCCTCAGATAGAATATTTATGTACTGTAAAGAGTCTGGATTTCCTCTGTCCTGGGAGTGGTAGCAAAGACGATAGAGATACAGCCATTTTCAGAGATACAGCTTCTTTTCATTTATACTCTTCTACTGGCTAGTTTAGGGAGGTTGCTGCTCTCAGTTCCTAAAGATCCATGCATAGGATTTTTTTTCACGTTGTGTACTGAATGTAGAGACATCATAATTTTGGCTGCTGATTTCAGAGCAAAATGTCTGTGTTACTTTAGATGTCTGTGTTAGTTTCAACTTCTTGTTTTTTTAAACTGTAACACTAAGTTATCATCTCCAGGCATTCCAGTTAATTTCTGAATGTTCTTAACTATGAAAAGGAATAGAGGAAAAGAAGTTGTAAGCAACAGATTGAAGGAAGACTAAGACGATGCATATGGCAGATGAACAGAAGAAGTGATTGGAGAGAAAGAAGGGAAAAAAATAAATTTATATAGAAAAACGTAGAATAAAAAGTAAAAAAATTATAATGACCACAACTGAGCATTTGTAAAATAAACATGACAAAGGTTAAAAATAAATAAGAAAGATTAGGGAAAATCAAAGTTAAAAAAACCTCTGAGAACCAAGAAAAGAGGATTATGTGCAACAAGTAAGTACAATTTCTAAAAATTTGTATTTATACATAATGAAAATAAGCCATGCAATTAATAATATCTGTTAATTGCATTAGCATCTTAATGAGGACTTTTCACATTAGTTGAAATATTGGTATTACATGGGATTAACTTCTGCTTTATAGTCATTCAATACTGTCTTTTCACCATATTTGTGCTTGTGTCAGATGCCAATTTCAGGGTTTCTCACTCTGCATACAATTATTTGGCAGCTAAGCTTCCTCATTTGTTACATTTTTTTCCTCCCCTTTCCATCTCTTGAAATTTCTTATGTTTCTTTTGACAGTTAATCTGTCTGGCTCTCACTCCTCCTCTGTGAGAGAGTTATCAGTAATGTGGGAGGGAACATGGCAAGAAACAGTCTCTAGTAAATAAGGAAAAGGGAAAAGAAGACAATAGGAACAATAGTAACTGGGAAATTGTATCTATCATGACACTGAGCCCATAATTCCTCCCTTACCTAAACTTCACAATGAAGAATCAGTTCAAGTATCCCTACACTGTGTTATTGCAGCTGCGAGTGCGTTAGGTACGATGGAAGGGCACAGAAGGAGTAAGCCTACAAACCAATCAAGCTCATAGGACTTTGGAGCCACAACACATTACGCATTTATTATGCCTTATTAGTTTATTGCTTCCTGAGATAGCTCCGGTCTAAAAGCCAGTGACACCACTCCACTGTGTTCCTAGAATGAGGACCACCATCAGTTTCAAAGTTGCACAGTTTATTAGCTCTGGTTCAGTGGTATCTATACTTCACGATGTCTGGAGCACCAAGTTCTGAGCAAGCTTATTAGGTCAGTGACAGTACTAGGCGAGAGCTGGCTCTCTATTTTTCCTGTGTTCCAGGTAATGAGCCCTTCTGACTCTGTGGAGCTTAGGAGAAACAGTTGAGTAGCTCTGCAAGAAGCTGTCTGAGCCCTGCGAAGCTGGGACTCAGGCAGAACTAATAAGCGTTACTAAAATGAAGCTGACTCTATGTATTGGGATGTCTCTACACGACTCTACAGTTCATTTAGGTCTGGGAATGTAATAAAGTTGTCTTTTGTATAGTGATGGTTGGTTTTATTCTCTGCTCATGGCTTATGTCACAGTTTAAACCCAGCCAGCAACCACATGGCCACTCGCTCCCTCTCCCCAGCCTGGGTGGGATGAGGAAGAAAATCAGAAAGGAAGGCAAACTTATGTGTTGAGATAAAGTCTGTTTCATAGGACAGCAAAGGAAGAGATAATAATAATGATAGTAGTAGTAATAATGATAGAATATACAAAGCGAATGATTCAGAATTTCTCACTGCCTGACGACCCAACAACTGATATAATTCATCCCGAGCAGCGATCACTGAGTGGTACCAAAAGTGATCTTGGAACAAAGATTTTCCAAGAAAAAGAGAGATTTGCCCACTGGTTGACCTCATTTATATACTAAGCATGATGTCTATGGCATGGAATATTTCCTTTGGCCAGTTTGGGACAACTATACTGGCTATACCCCTCCCAGCTTAGTGCACCTGCACATTAGCAAAACCTAGGAAGGTGGAAAAAAGTCCTTCATCTCATAGCAACAACTAATAACATGAGTGTATTATCAATTTCTTCACATACCAAATCCCATACTAAATCCAAAACACAGCTGGTACTGGGAAGAAAATTAACTCCATCCCAGCCAAAACCAGGACAGCTTGTTACATGCTCATTGTACAGCACACTTGATCTCTTTCTTTGGGCACTAATGTTTCTGTAGTTGTAAGGTAGCTGAATCAGATATGTCTGAAAATATATATATTTTTTTTTTTTGGAAGGCAGAGTTTCAGCTGAGTCAATTCCTGGATTTCATGACTGTATAATTGCTGGTGACAGTAGAAGCGAGGTACATAGCAAAGTACAGAACCACACACTTTGACTTGATTGTGAAACTGCAGTTCTGGCTAACTGAACCCCTTTCTGGTTCAACTGAGAGCAATTGTGTTTGTTAGGCTTGCAGAACCTCTAGGGGTTCAGGACAGACTGAAAGGTGATGAATAAGGTAGCAGGGAAGAAGACCGCGACAGAAGCAGCTATCACACCTCTTGAAAGTGCTCACTTGCCTGCTTGCATTAGGAAGTAAATCCAGAGCTAAGAAATGTGTCTTGAACATAACAAAAAAGATCTAGTGACCTGGAAAAGAATATGTAGAGTTTAGACACCCTTAAAAAGACCATGAAAACTGCTTGTGTTAGTTTTATTTAGTCAGGTATGGCTATGGTGGCAGCTTCTATAAGAAGCTGCTAGAAGTTGTTTCCCCTTTGTCTGGTGGACTCGGCCAGGCCTAGGGCTGACCCAACGCTGGCCGGAGCCAAGCCAATTGGTGGCAGAATGTGCCCTGATAATGCCTCCGTGATAACATATTTAAGAAGGGGAAAAACAAACAAACAAACAAAAGATGATGAGGTGATGTGAAGAAGCTGAAGCTGGGGGCAGAGAGGGGGAGGCAGGAGCCTTGTGGGCCTTGTGGCCCTCAAGGGCCTTGTGGTCCTCTGGTCTCCCGCCAGGCAGCTGTCTGGGCCTGATTCAGCCCAGTCGGGCCGCAAGAAGTGGAGAGGAGATGTGGAGAGAACCTGAGAGGCATCTGCCTGAGGCTGATTGTGAAGAATTTCATAGAATCATAGAATCATAGAATGGTTAGGGTTGGAAGGGACCTTCAAAGGTCATCTAGTCCAACCCCCCTGCAAGGAGTAGGGACATCCCTGACTAGATCAGGTTGCTCAGAGCCTCATCCAGCCTGGCCTTGAACGTTTCCAGGGATGGGGCCTCCACCACCTTTCTGGGCAACCTGTTCCAGTGTTCTATAACTCGCATCATAAAAAATTTTTTCCTAATTTCTAATCTAAATCTACCCCCCTCTATTTTAAAACCATTACCTCTCGTCCTATCGCAACAGGCCCTACTAAACAGCCTTTCCCCATGTTTCTTGTAGGCCCCCTTGAGGTACTGGAAGACCGCTATCAGGTCTCCCCGGAGCCTCCTCTTCTCCAGGCTGAACAGCCCCAACTCTCTCAGCCTGTCCTCAGGAGAGATGCTCCAGCCCTTTTATCATCTTCGTGGCCCTCCTCTGGACCTTCTCCCAATTGGACCTTCTCCCTCTGGACCCTCTCACAATTTCTTGTGAGAGGAACGGCTACAGTTGCCAAGGTCAGTGAAGAGGCCCATGGAGGAGCAGAGATCCACCTACAGCTCATGGAGGACCCTACGCTGGGGCAGGTGGATGCCTGAAGGAGGCTATGGCTCATGGAGGGCTCATGCTGGGGCAGCCATTCTGGGGGGAATGCACCCTGTGGAAGAGAGGACCCACGTCGGAGCACTTAATGAAGGACTGTAGCCCATGGTAGGGACCCCATGCTGGAGCAGGGGAGGAATGTGGGGAGTTCTTCCCCTGGGGAGGAAGGAGCAGTGTAAAGCGATGTGTGATGAACTAACTGTAACCCCTATTCCCTCTTCCCCCCGTGCTGTTCAGGGGGCAAAGAAGGTAGAGATAAGTTAAGCCTGGGAAGAGGGAGGGTGGGGGGAAGTTACTTTGTTCTCTTCCTCATTATCCTACTTTGGCTTTAATAATAAACAAACAGTTTTCCCTGGGTCGAGTCTGTTTTGCCTGTAACAGTAATTTTAAGGATCTCTCCCTGTCCTTATCTCAAACCTCGAGCCTTTTTCTTATATTATCTCTCCCTGTTCCCTCAGCGGGGTGGGGGGGAGGGGGGAGCGATAGAGAGACTGCCTAGCTTGGTCCCAAGTGGGGCTAAACCACAACACTGCTGAACTGAGGAGAGTATTGATAAGAAGAACTCATCCCAAGAAGACATAGTGGGCAGGAGGAATTACTTTCTTGTTCAACCTGGTGCTTTTTCTCCTCTAGAAGATGAGTTGTCTCAATTTTAATGAGTTCCTTTGTAGCCAAAACAGATACATTTAACAACTATAAATTAAAAATGTACTAATCAGTATATAATCTAGCTTATGTTGAATAGAAATATAAGCAAACTAAAATAGTGCAACCACCAGTGCTATGTATTTTCTAACACTATTTTGCCCTACTCAAACAAAATCCATAAGCATTTTTATGTAACTATGTAAGTAATTTGACCACAAAAGAGGCAAACAATCAAGCGTGTAGTTGAATGTGGAAGATACTCAAGTGACAAAAGTTGCAACACAGAAGATGCAGAAAAGCTAGTGACTGCAAATGCTCAGGACAGTGTGCTAAAAACACAAGAAGGATGAACAGCAAAAATGAAAGCAAGACAAGCAGTACAACAAGCAGCTGAGACAGACCTTTTAGGGAGGGAGGGTAAGAAACATAAAACACTAAGGGAAGATTGAAATTGAAAAGGCAAAGTTGTTTCAGTTTGAAATTATCTTATTAAAGAGTTCTCAGGTCTGATCAACTTGACTCTTGCCCCTAAGACCAAGAACAGACCACAGTCATCAATGCTAGCTGTATGACATCAGCTTCACGTTATTGCATACTCACAGGTAGTTTGAGATATGATTGTTAGACTAACAGTATTGTATATACAATACTGTTACATATGTACATATGTAGAGATCATGATTAATAATGGGTAAGAACAAACCAATCACATGAAGTGTGTTGGTAATGAGTGAATTTACTTAAGATTTATTTTAAAGTTTACAACTTGCCTGATTTATTGTTTTCTAAACACTCCCATGAGAATGATTCACCCAACAGACTAAGAAGATGGGGAAGAAAATATTTTCTTTTTTTTTTTTTTTTTAAAAGGAGAGATACAGAACAAACATAATAAAGCCAGCTAAAGAAAAAGATAAACCCCTTTGAATTACTCTATGGAAATAATCCAGCAGAAAGGTTTTTTCTTTGTTATCATTTGGTTTGAATTTTCCTCCTCTCACCTTTTTCCTCTCAAGAACTAGGTCAATTTGAAGTGAAGGTGTGTATTTTTTTTTTTAATTTTAGAAATACAAACATATAATTTGAATTGTGTAATTACTCTAACAGTACACCAGAAAACCACTGGAGCTCATATTCATAGAATCATAGAATGGTTAGAGTTGGAAGGGACCTTCGAAGGTCATCCAGTCCAACCCCCCCCGGTGCAAGGAGCAGGGACATCCCCAACTAGATCAGGTTGCTCAGAGCCTCATCCAACCTGCCCTTGAATGTTTCCAGGGAAGGGGCATCCACCACCTCTCTAGGCAACCTGTTCCAGTGCTCTACAACCCTCATTGTAAAAATTTTTTTCCTAATATCTAATCTAAATCTACCTCCCTCTATTTTAAAACCTTTACCCCTACTACTGTTGCAACAGGCCATACTGAACAGTCATATCGTACATATGAGTACTTTTCAGGAATAATAATCGTGTTATCTAAAAGGTTAGAGTGGAAAAAAAATAAGAATCATCGGGCCCTGGTGAAAAAGCCTTGGCTAGTGGCTGCCATATGTTGTCAAAGAGGGAGAAGGAAAATATAAGAACAAATCAATCAGACATAGTTGGTTAGACATGGGGAACTTCCAGAGGAAGAACAGTGAAATTACTGAAAATGCTCACATAACTTGTAAGATTTAAGCTTCAGCTTTCATACTGAATTTCACTGGATTGCATTGGTTTCATCTTAAATGAAAATGTTATTGATTCCCAAGTGGCTAATGCCAATCCAGGAGAAGATCTGAAACTCTACTTTCTGTTGATTCCGAGCTATTGGATGTTCTGTTGCTTCTGTGCACATGTGCATGTCTAATCATCACTTCTATTAAGCTTTCTTCTATGCTATTGTATTTAATAAAAATGAGCAGGTAATTCATATAGTTACTTAAAAGGAAGATGATGTTTTCATCTCTGCTCTCAAACACAAAAAATATATTGATATTCAGCTTGAAAATCTTATTCTAATCGCAATATACCATGTTACACAGAAGGCTGCATTTATGCTGGTAAACAAAAGAGGGATCAATTACTGGCCTCAAAGCCAAAAAGGTCCAGACTGAACACTAGGTCCCTATGCAGCAAATGAGTTTCTTTCATGCTTCATAGCTGTTAGCCCTAGGCCTTTTCTAGGTGCCAAATGGCCCAATGGTATAATTGTTATTTGTCAGTATTTTTTTCAGTTACAAGTACTGGAAAAATCTGAGGACTATACTGTAACTCACTGCAGTGTGAAACAAAGAACATGTGCTATGAATCCTGGGGGTAGGGTGGCACACAAAAGCACGTAGGAGTGTTTGAGAGTGGAAAGCCTGCTGAGTCAGTGTGGGAGGGCAGTTTAGGAGCCACCCTGATGGACTCTTATCCCTATTGCTTGTTGGGAGCAGTTCCTGTAGTGAACAATTCCACAAGGCATGTTCGGTTATTGGGTGGGAAAAAAACACCTGACCTAAACCAGCCAGGGACTAACAGCTATGTGCGTGACAAGGGGTCTAGTGACCAAACTAGGTCCCTGACCCGTATTATTTAGTAGTGTGGATATTTCTACATTTGTAAGATAGTTTACTAAGGATTATAGACTAACTACATGAGACTCATAACCATAAATAATTCTGTCTTAGCTTAAATAACTGCAAGGAACTAGAAATGCCCAAAAGCAAAATAAAAAATGATGAGACAGAGACCAGTGTATTTTTTTTCCTAACATTATTTATTCCAAATAAATAAGAAAAAAGTAAAAATAGGTTTTGTAATAATCTAATCCTGACTTGCTCTATGATGTTTAATTTGAAAACCAACATTTCTGTTTCAAAGGAAATAATTTACATAATTCACTGCTGCTAAATGGTTGTATAACTGGAAGTGAAAATTCATGAAAATTAACTTAAGATGTCATTTTGTTTCTTTCTTCCTTATCTCATTCAATGATTTGATCAAAATGAAAACTGCTATTGTAGTCTTTGTTTTCTTTAACATATTTGAATGAATTTGGCTAAAAATTTAAAACAGACCATGGGATCCATTCAAAACAGAAAGCTGATACCACGAAGTCAGTGAGTCAGTGCTTTGCTTTCTACACCTCAAAAAAATATAATCCAGAATCTAAATGCTGCTGCCTACGTGCCTTATTCAGTGCATGAGGAGGCTTTTAGCTCTCAGTATTGTCCAAATGACATACTGGACATTAGATGGACTAGAGGTAATCAAGAAGAAATGCTAAGCATGCAGATTTGTTTGAAATCTTACCTCTTCTGAGAGGTTAGGCATTTCAATTATTTGGGACAATCTACCTTGAATCTTTTTATTATGATGAACACTTATAACCGTTCTTGCAGAGAAAGGAGTAGTTTTCTCTCCACTTTCAAAAAACGCAGTGCATGCCTCTATTCTTTTAATTCCATAGTATCAATGTGAGCAAGAAACGCAAGGTCTAGTTAAATTGCTCCTTTCTCCTGTGTATTGGAAAAAGGAGAATTCAAGGTTATGCCTATAGCCTCCCTGTTCAGGCTGAAAAAATCATCAAGAACACACTCAGAACTCTTTATACTTAGCCTTTGGTAGATGAGCATACAAAATTGATGGGACCGTGAAGAGAGAACACAAGAAAAATCCTGTGCATAACCTAGTTGGTAAGGAACTTACTTGAGGAATAGGTGCTCTTATATTTACTCCAACGAGTTTCCTTTTTTATTTTTTAATTTAGTATCTGTAAACCAAGAAATGGAGTTTTGTGTCTCTCATTGAGATCAAAACAAAAATAATTAAAATGAAAATCCCATTAACATTCCATTTCATAATGGCTTTGAAATTTTTTTTCTCATAGTTTGGGTCCTGGAAAAATAAAAGTGACCTACCAGGTCAAGGAAAACCATAAAATTTACACTTGTATGACAGTAAACAACATCCTACCTACACTTATGGGCTAGAGGAGTGACTTTAAAATTCTAGTAGGTTTTGTTTTGGGATTTTTTTTTTAAGTGATACAATAAAAAATAAATCCAGGAGAGACAGGAGTCCAAATTAACTTTCAGTCAAGAACTTAATTTAGACCTGGAGAGGTTAGAGGGAGGAAGGATTGTAAATAGTGTAGGACCAAGTAAGTGGACCATGTACCAGGAGTGCCTGTCAAGAAGAGTGCACAGTATCAATGGGATTTTCTATTAATAACTAATCCTGTTCAAAAACAATAGGCAAATGTTTACAGCTATATGTTAGAGGCATAAGCAGGTATGCAGAAGGCAATTGAAGTGCAAAGCCATTTAAAGATGTAAAAAAATCACTTGGATATTTTTTGCATATTTCTCACAGAGTTTTATTTTGTGAGGGTGTACTGAGAAGCAATACCCATGCGCAGGTTAGTAAGCTGTGTCCTAAATCTTACATCAGGTTCCTGTAACTCAGAACTGCTTAGAAGATAACAAAATTTTGAAAAATAACGCAATTGGAATACATCTGAGCATTGCAGATAGCAAAAAAAAAATAAGAACAAACCTGGTTTTAAGAGGTAATAAAGAAATGTACATGTAAGATACTTGTGAAGGGTAGATTTTCTATGATTTGATTTTTTCCCATTGTTAGAACAGAAAGTAACTATGGTGAGGAATATTCCTTACTCTATAAATAGGTGCAAAAGTATGTAATTTTTTTTTAAGGATTTATAAACTATTCTATTTCTACCAAATCTTAACACAGATTAACACACAGTCATTCTGGAACTGTATAAAATGACAGATTAGAGCCTGTTCAGATGTATCACAAAAAAAAAAAACCCAAACTGCACCTAATTTCAGGAAGAAAATGGCCTACTATGGCCCAGACACTAGCTTGGACCAGTTATGTTTCATATGCAAGATAAGTCTAACTTATATCCTGTTCATTAACATGCATGTTTACATAAGGAGGTCCTCATATTTGGTTGGAAAGCCCAACAATTTTCTGAGTATTTGTAAGAATTATTTTTTTTTTCTTTTCCTTAGTAATGAACCATCAGCTTCTTGTGACCACATTAGTTGGCAGAAAAAGTACTCCTTAAGCTATCTTTACTTATTCTATGTGCTGAACTATATTTCTTACTGAAATTGAACATTCTGAATTATACTCAATTACATATAAATGTCAGTCCCTTTTGGTTTTTTTTCAGAAATATTCCTGTACTTTGCTATTTTTTTTTAAACAAAATAAAAGTAGCAGAAAGAAGACACTACTGATGATCCTGTGATTTTGATCTTCTGTTTATAAAAATACATCATGAAGTTAAAAATCTCCAAGGATGATTCATTCATGTATTAATAACTGAAATGAACAATTTGGAATTGCCCCTCTAATGAAGCCTTCTTATTATTTCATCATTTATGAATAATGAAAATTTGCAATAATATTAATGATGATGAAACTAACTATTATATCAAAGCATAAGGAATTAATTGAGACCAAAAGGGATCTACCTGCCCAATTATTTGTCACTAATGATTCACAGCAGCTTTTCTATGACTTGAAGTTTGAATAGCCAGCTATTATTCCTTCTGCTTCCTTCCTTCCTTCTACCATCAGTAAGGAATGTAAAAAAGTGCAAGTATTTTAACAAGTTGAGATAACATATGTAGGCTTAAATCTAAATAACATACATATTCATTACACTTACTAGCAGTTTTACTGTTACAGTGAAATATAGAAATATATAGAATTATAGTATTTTTTCTTATGTTTTCTCATTAAAGTTTTATTTTTCATTGATTTCTCAACCTAATTACAAGAAATCTTGCATTACTTGCAACTTAATGATTTAACTTATTTTATCAATCCATATAGCTCTACGATTCAGTTATCCCTTAATGACTAACAGAGCGAAAGACATGACTGTTCCTAATTTTGTCTTTAAACAAGAGAACATATGACCTTAACTCTACTCTGCTGTGGTGAGACCTCACCTGGAATACTGCGTCCAGTTCTGGAGCCCTCAACATAAGAAAGACATGGACCAGTTTGGAAAGGGTCCAGAGGAAGGCCATGAAGATGATCAGAGGGCTGGAACACTGCTCCTATGAGCATAGGCTGAAAGAGTTGGGGCTGTTCAGTCTGGAGAAGAGGAGGCTCCAGGGAGATCTTATAGCAGTCTTCCAATACCTCAAGGGGGCCTACAGGTAAGATGGGGAAAAACACTTCAGTAGGGCCTGTTGTGACAGGACAAGGGATAATAGTTGTAAAATAGAGGGAGGTAGATTTAGATTAGATATTAGGAATTTTTTTTTTTTAGCTGAGTGTTGTAGAACACTGGAACAGGTTGTCCAGAGAGGTGGTAGATGCCCCATCCCTGGAAACATTCTAGAGCAGATTGGATGAGGCTCTGAGCAACCCGATCTAGTTGACGATGTCCCTGCTTCTTGCAAGGGGATTGGACTAGATGACCTTTAAAGGTCCCTTCTAACCCTAACCATTCTATGAGTAACTAGCATATAATCTTGCACATTACAGTTATAAAATGCGGACTTTTTCAGAACAGACTCTTCTATTGGAATATTATGTGAGATGAATTGGTAAAAAAAAATCAAATTACCTCATGAGAACTGAAGTCTTTACCTTGAAGGCAGCCTAAAATGTTATCACAGACTGTTAACAGGAAGTAATGATTGTTTCCAAAATTCCTACAACAGAGCAGCAGAAACCACTCAGAGTTCAGCCATCTGTGGCGCTAGTCCTTGAAAAACTCTTTTACTGTCAAGAGACATAATCAATTTGTGATTTGAGCTGCACTTATAATCATATTCATTCAAAGTCAAATGAAGTGCTACCCTGTGGAAAAAAAAAAAAAGAGTAAGCACTGTCTATCTACAATACAGAGTTTTGATGGTATAAAAATGTTGCCTTATACTAGCTTTTGCAAAAAACAAATACTTATACTTCAAACACAAGAAAAAGCTCCTACCCAATACAGTATGTACTCACATTCTTAACTTGTCATATTTGAGTACTCCTACTGAATTCAGCAGGACTATTCGTGTTCCTATCACTCAAAGCTGTTTTTTTTTTTCTTCTATTCAATTTAAGAGCATAAAATCAGGATGTTGGTAAGATTATAATTCAGCCTATTAGTGGTTACTGGAGATGGTAGTAGATGATTAGAAAAATACTATAACCAACAGAAGATGTACAGACTGATCCTGCACATCATGTATCTTTCTAGCTTCTGGAAGTTAAAGGTTTCTTGTTTTCCTAAGCAAGATGTTGCATTTTGCCCGCTGTTTCTAATAGTTGCTAGCATTTTTTTTTTCTGTCATTAATTTGTCTACTTATTTCTTAATTGAACTCATATATGCTTTTAGAGTTCACAACATCCTGCAGCTGTGAAGTCTACGTGAATTGCACACTGTGTACAGCTTCAGTGGGAATCAGTGTTTAGCTCCTTCTATCTGCACAGAAGTCTCATCCCAAGTCTGGCTGGAGGCAAGTCACTAGTGGTGTACCCCAGGGGCTGATACTGGGGCTGATACTGCTTAATACCTTCATTAACAACCAGGATGGTGTGACAGAGTGCACTCTCAGCAGGTTTTCACAGGTGATACAAAACTGTGAGGAGTCACCGATAGATGGTTGTGCTGCAATTCAGAGCGATGTAGACAGGTTGGAGAAGTGGGTTGAGAGGAATTTCACAAAGTTTAACAAAGGGAAGTGTTATGTTCTGTACCTGGGATTAATAAACCCAGGCACCAGGACGCACTGAGTGCTGACTGTCTGGAAAGCAACTCTACAGAGAAATTTGGGGTTCTGGTGGACTGCATTGAGTGTAGGCCAGCAATCCTTCCTCATAGCAAAGAAGGTCAACAGTGTCCTGGACTGCATTAAGAAGTGTTGATAGCATTTCAGGAGAGGGAATCCTTTTCTACCCAGCACTGGTGAGACTGCATCTGGAGTACTGTGGCAATTCTGGACTCCTTGGTAAGAGAGAAAGACATGGACTTACAGAAGAAAGTCAGCACAGAGCCACGAAGATCGTTGATGAACTGGAGAACCTTTCATATAAGGAGAGCCTGAAAACTAGGACTGTTCAGCCTGGAGAAGGGAAGGCTCAGAGGGAGATCTTATTAATGTGTACAAGTACCTGACAGAAGGGAATGAAGATGTGGAAGCCAGACTCTTCTCAGCAGATGTACTCTTACTCTACCTTAACAGGCAAGTTGGACTAGGTAATTTCAAGAGGTCCCTTCCAACCTGAACAATTCTGTGACTCCATGATTCTTGAACCTTATGAGGTTTCTGTTGGCCCAGTCCTCTACTTTCTGAGGTTCCTCTGAATTGACACTTTGCCACTTGTGTCAGCCACTCCACCATGTTCAGTGCCATTAAAAGCTTTCCTGATGTTGCATTCCATATGATTGTTCAGTCCAGTGATAAAGATGTTGAACAAAATAGGCCTCAGTACTGACCCCTGAATACCCTGCTTGTCATTGGCTTTCATCTGGACATTACACTATTGATCATATTCTTTGCACGTGAGGGTCCAATTGGTTTTCTGCATACCTAACCATCCATCAATTTATTTGGTCATTGTAGATATCTTAATCTTCTGTTCTATTTTCTCTTGTTTTGTATACATAGGATGGGACATAGTGTATAAAGATCAAATGCCTTGCTTTCCTTATCAGGATGACAAAAAAAAAGGGAAGTGAAAATATTATTAATGCTTTATTAATGACTTATTTAAAAAAAAGTTATGTACTTTCTGATAAAATAAAATGTCATTAGTTATAAACATTCTAAGTGACTGATGTGTGTTAACAGTTTGTATATATACACATATATATATATTTTTTTCAAAGTTTAGTGCAATTAAAATTATAAAATTAATTAAGGAAAAGAAACAGTGGCAGGATCTACATGTTGTTTCTTTGTAATAGATTTTTAAATTTTTTTTTAGCTGCATATGTGATACAGAAAATTATGGGGTTTAGGTGGGCTACCACAGGGTGTAATTAGCTAATAATGTGGAATTTTGTGGCAATTACTGAAGTCTGTTACTGTGAATGATGTTAGTGTTTTGATATGGTATTAAAGGCTTAAAAGCAGTGAACAAAAAAAACCCAACAAACTTATTGGGGAAAACAGTTAATGAGAGTTACACAGGTAATGTGCATGGAGCTTTAAAATGCAGTACTTGGGACATTATACTCTCAAGAAAATAAGGAATGGTCATATGAGATCATTCTTACTTTAGGGCCATAAGAAAGGCCATACAAAGGGCCATACAAGCACAAAATATAGATTCTAGATATGCAATGCGCCAGGGAGACTTACATACTTGTTACAGAGCCATTAAAACTCTTGAAAAGAAAGGTATATTAAATTTAGTGCCTTTGCTCAGCACTGGCAATGTGTAGATCTAAATATCTGTCCAGACTAAATTCCAAAAAGGAAGTAACACTTACTCTTCAAAATAATACTATCAGTTGTATTTTATAATGGCACCACAGTCATCAGAATTCCTAGGCACCTTATAATAACTAGTTTTGTTGGACTGTAACATTGTTCTTCTACAGAACATTTTTAAATCTTTCTCAGTATGCTACATTATGAAATAAAATTGTGTCTTGCTTTTTTTTTTTTTTGTGGGATTGTGTTTTGTGCACAAACATAGAGTTTCTGCCTTGCCATGTCTTAAAATTTCAAGGTGAAATTTTCTCCTTTTCATAGATGGTCTGAAAATGTAGAAAGTAAAATGTTGTTTTTCCATAACACATGGAGTTGATCCCATATTAAAGAAAAGTATAACTAGCATGAAGAAATATTGACTAGAAAATACAGGAATACACATGCATTTTTCTATTTTGCTGGTAGAGCTTTAGATTATGTATATACTTAGATATGCCTATGTCTCAGGAGTGGCTTGCAAGCTCTGTCCCATACGATTATTTATGCTCATATTGTTAGCGCTTTGTGTCCACTTCATAAAGTTTGAAAGACAATGCAGTGAATTGGAAGGCCAGGAGACAATGAGAACTAAGGCATGGCAGAACCTGGAGATGATGATTCTATTTCATTTTCAGATCAATGTAATTTATAGATGATAAATGGAGCCAGCATGCCTCCCAAGTGAAAGGAAGCTCAGAAATAGTATCTATCAGTTTTGCCCTGAACAAAAAAATTGTCTTTCTGATCATAGAAACCATTCAGCCACATTGTAAATTCAGTGAGGCTGGTGTTAACCCCTTTCAATATAATAGCTTAAAGTAATCTGAACTGCTAATAGCGGTGAGATAGATTTTTGCCTTTCATCTTTCTACACATTTTGAGCAGATTTTCATAAGTATTTAAACATATCAAGATGCAGCAAGTGGACCTGTGCAAAACATTTGACACTGTCCTGCATGACATCCTTGTCTCTGAACTGGAGAGATTTGATGGATGGACCACTCGGTGGATAAGGCATGGCCACACTCAAAGAGTTGTGGTCAACTGCTTGATGTCCAAGTGGAGACTGGTGACAAGTAGTGTTCCTCAGGGGTCAGTATTGGGACCAAACATGTTCAACATCTTTGTTGGTGACATGGGCAGTGGGATACAGTGCACCCTCGGCAAGTTTGCCAAGGGTGATGCAGTCAACATACTGGAGGGAAGGAATGTCATCCAGAGAGACCTTGACAGTCTGGAGAGGTGGTTTCATAGACACAATCTTGAAGAACAGCCCTGGTTCTCATCGTGTAGTAACTTACCTTTATGTATTAATCCAGCAGCCAATCTATCAATTTCCATTTAGTCTTACACTTTTAAGCCAGTCTGTTCCACTTGCAATTGAGTCATAACATAATTACGAGTACAATATAAGTACTTTGGTAATTACATAATAAAGCAAGTGATCTGCCTGTTTTAAGTTGTATGAACAGAGTAGAATAGCTTATTTAAGTTGGAAAGGACCTGCAAAGATCATCTGGTCCAAGTGCTTGAGAAATTCAGGGTTGATCAAGTTAAAGCATGTTGTTAAGAGCATTGCCAAAATGGCTCAAACACTGACAGGCTTGGGGCATGGACCACCTCTCTAGGAAGTCTGTTCTAGTGTCTGACAACTCTCTCAGTAAAGAAATGCTTCCTAACGTCCAGTCTAAACCTCCCCTGGATACAGCTTTGAACCATTCCCATTCATCCTATGACTGGGTATCAGGGAGAACAGCTCAGCACCTCCCTCTACACTTTCTTTCCTCAGGAAGTTGTAGAGAGAAATGGGGTTGCCCCTCAGCCTCCTTTTCTCCAGACTAGACAAGTCCAAAGTTCTTAGCTGATCCTCACAGAACATGCCGTCCAGCCCTTTCACCATCCTCTGGGTGTTTTCGAGGACCTTCACATCAGCATTGAGTACCGTGGGATAATCAGCTCTTTTGACTGACTGGTTATGCTGCGTTTGATGCACCCCAGGATGTGGTTTGCCCTCTTGGCTGCCAGGGCACACTGCTGACTCATAGTGAGCCCGTTGTTGACCAGCACTCCCAGATCCCTTTCTGCAGGGCTGCTCTCCAGCCACTCCTCTCTCAATTTACACTTGTACCGTGTGTTAATTTGTCCTAGGTGCAGAATCTGGCATTTTGACTTGTTAAATTTCATCCGATTAATTGTAGCCCAATGCTCCAATCCATCTAGAGAGAAAACAGCACCTCCTAGTTTGCTATCATCAGCAAACTTGCTAATATTGCATTCAACTCTTGCATCCAGATCATTGGTAAATATGTTGAACAAGACTAGCCCTAGACTTGAACTCTGAGGAATACCGCTGCTGACCAGTCACCAACCAGATGTAGACCCATTCACTACAACGCTTTGACCTCTGCCCTTCAGCCAGTTCTTCACCTGGTGCAGCATGAATCCACTTATCCCACAGTTGGACAACTTGTCAAGAAGGATGCTCTGAGGGACAGTATCAAAAGCCTCACTAAAATCCAGAAAAATACATCCACCACATTCCCCTCATCCACTAGGCTGGTGACCTTATCATAGAAGGATATATAATTAGTTAAACAGGATTTTCCCTTTGTGAACCCATGTTGACTGTGCCTAATGATTGCATTGTTCGTTAAATGCCTTTCAATAGTACTTAATATAATCTTCTCCATAAATTTTCCAGGAACTGAGGTTAGACCAACAGGTCTGTAGTTCTCTGGATCTTCCTTCATGCCCTTCTTGTAAATTGGGATAACACTGGCCAGCTTCCAACCATGAGGGACCTCCCCAGACTCCCAAGATCTTTGGTTAGATAATCGAGAGGGTCCTGCCATAACATCTGCTAGATCCTTCTCTGCTCTGCGATGAATCCCAGCAGGCCCCATGGACTTGTGAACATTTGACTGATACAACTGGTCCCTTACAAATTCTGTGTTCACAAACAGAAAGTCGCTGTTCCCACACTCATGGTCCTCCAACTCAGGGTACTGGGCAGCCCAAGGTCTATCAATACTATTAAAGAATGAGGGAAAAATGCCTTTAATACCTCCACTTTTTCTTCATCCCTATTAGTCATACAACCATCTTCAATAAGTATCAGTCCAATGTTTTCTGTAAACCTCCAGTACATGTTTCTTTGCAGACCTGCATGGCAACAACAGCCAAGTTTCTAATCAGAATACTTACATAAAGCAAAGAAAAAGTCAAAGAGTTATCAGAATTGCCTTAGGAACCAAGTTGTGGGATGTATGTTTGTTTGTTTTACTGGTGCTCCATGAATTATTAATGTGGTTTACTTTTGAAAATACAACAAATTCTTCAAGTTGGGTTGAGGGGAGTGTTAATGCAGTGAGTGGCACCTTGGTCAGAAGAGATCTGTCCTTTGAAAAAGGTCTCTCTCACCTATAACTTGCTGTTCCTGTGCCTGTATTGAATGGACTGCAATGAAACCACAGAGGAAAGACATGCAGAGACCAACTGTTTTAGCTAAGAGCAGAGTGGCTTATTCCGCTGGTGCCCCCATACCTCCATGAGAGCATCACATTGCTTAGAAATCAAGAGCAGCTGTAGCTTTAACTAGCACTGCTAAGGCATTTATCTCTGACTGCCACCGGGCTTTTATAATTTTTCTCCTAACTGAGATAGGAAGATAGTTACTCCTTTATCTGTAAGATACTTCCTCATCTTGTAAAGTTTTGAATTCCCTTTTCCCATTGCTTATGAATTCATCTTGAGGGCTTGACAGGCTTTTTCTGATCTTTTTGATTTTTTCTTTCTGTTCATTCTCTTCCAGAGGTCTTGCTTTCTGCCTGAGGTTGTCTAAATGCTTCTAGGTTATCTACATCAAATTCTCTTCAGTGACATGAAAGGAAAAAAAAAATAATTTTGGTAGACTGCTGTACTGCTGTACCAGACAAGTTGTCAGGCATTTTTAATTTTTTTTTTTTTTCCAGTTAGTAAGTATTTTGTGAAGAGAAGTTTTGTCAATGAATTATTATGGTATCTAAGCAAAAATTCACACGTAATTTTGTCTAGAAAAGGCAGGAAGTTTTTTTTTTCAATTTTTTAAAAAATATTTTTAATGGAAATATTTTAACTTATAGCCTCAAGAAGATAGTTTGATTTAAGAATCCACCTAAAAATGAGTATTTTTGTCATCAAAATAACCTGGAAGTGGAGTGTTATGTTTCATTTTCAGTTAAAAGCATCAATGAGAATTGAGACTTATTTGAGAGATAGCACTCTTGAGTTTTAAAACCTGAGAACAAGTACATATTTCTATATACGGCATGAGGAAAAGCACAATATGATGATTTATGCAAAAAAATGCTATATATTGATTTTATGACACGTTTAGGATTGTTTGAGTACTATTCATCATACTTCCTTGTAGAAAATATAATTATTTCCATGGTATAATATAATCAATATTAGAACCTCTGAATAGAGTTTTTATTAGACGAGAATCAGGCCACAAGGGGTCTCCCTTGCTTTACTTTTCTGCATTTTCTTGTGCATTACCGATATCTTACAAAACACAGTTTTCCTTGGTATTACCCAGGACATTTTTTAAAAAAATCTATAATACTGATTGAAGGGTAGGTTATTCTACTCTGAAACAGAGAAATGTCATCTTATTATTTATTTCTTTTGTTCAAAATAAATAATTTTTCTTATTTCAGCCAAAAAAAAAGGATTAAAAAAATGAAATGCTGTTAACTAATATGAAGACATTCATTTCACAAATATTTTCTAACCAGATGGATGAGGTTACTCTGATCTTTGCAAACATATAATCTTAGATATATGGAGCTTCTTTGACCTATTATGAAGAATTTCATGTTTGGAAAATGCTAACCGCTTTCACAAAAATAGAGTGAGTTAAATAAAGCATTTCATGATTACTTCAGCAGAACTGACTCCTTTTTTATTTTAGAGGAATAAAACCATTGCTCTTGTATGGCATATTTGCTTTGCCAGCGGAAAAAAAGCCAGCCAATTCCTATATTCCGTCTGGTTGCCTGTATAAACACCAAAGATGTTGACTTCTTCACAGGAGGATCAGTTGAGGGTTTTTCTTGCATGGAACTGTTTTAAGCATGCAGTCCCTTTGTCTCTTTAACCTCTTGTGCAGAAAAGAATTATTCTTCAATGCCTTCTTCTAGTTCAGATTCTCCTGTGCTTGTATTTTGGGCAGAATAGATCACTTATTTTTAGTCATATTACTTTGTACCTTTATATCACCATGAAAAAGACAATAAATTTCCTCCTTAAATATTTCAACTTTGTTTCTTCCTCAGGAGGAAGAAAACTTATCAACAAGAAATAACATGTTTTTCCTTTTATGCTCTTGAAGCACTAGTTGACTAATATTATCCCAGATAAATGATGACATTTTCAATGATGCTGAGGGAAAGCAAGGATGTTCAGTTATATTAAGGCGCTTCTAAATATATGCAATTAAAACAATTGTATCCATTTTAGGTGTATTAGGTAAGCAGAAAAAAAAAAAGAACATATTTTTGCAAAATGGAAAAAGATTAATAAATATCAAGAAAAATATGTGCAAGTCTCTCAGATCAAAAACAAGAGCGAATGTATCCCGGTTTTACAGAGATGTTAGAGAATTTATGAATTTGAGTTTGACAATGAACTCAACATGTTTCCAAAATGTTGGCTCACCTTGAAAGGTGAGCTTCTCTTTGAGAGAAACCAACTTCAAATAACTTACCTATTGAGGTGCTGCTTGGTTTGAGGGATCTGTTTTTGCAAAAGCTCTTAGAAGTTTTAGGTCTCTCTAGGGTCTTAAAGTTTCTGGTAAGCTGGATAAAATATTTGAAAGCGAGACAAGAAATACAGTCTAATAGCACTGGTTACTAGGCAAAGCCATGTTTCAGTCAAGGAAAACAACCTCTAAACAAAGTGTGGGATGTTTACAAAAATAAAGGTAGGCTACTGCTTTACCCATCTCTGCCCTGTACCCCACCCTCCTGCCCAAATGAGATTAATTCTATCAATAGAAAGTAGACATGCTATGAATACTAGCTTTGTGATTTATTTTTTCCATATCAATAAGATTCTTCAAAGGAATTATTTTTGTTTTGTGCTGTGTGTAGCTAAGAAAGATCCATCACTGCATTTTTTCCTCAGATATTTCCATTACATTAATTTGGCATTTTGACAGAAGAAGTTCGGACTCCTGCACAATATTTTCTTTTTTTTTCTGCATCAAATGAATTTTGAAAAATCCATCAGCAAAAATTTGCAGTTTGAAATATAATCTGGATTGAGGACCAAGTGCTGAAACTCTTACTCATGTTAGTTACATCAGCATGGTCATTGAGAACTTTCTTTTTAAAGGTTCCAGATTATAGAAAGATGATTAGTCTACACTAAAATGGTGTAGCTGAAACAATACTTACTTTGCTTTTAAAGCAAGTCTATGACTTGCAACTGTAGTTTCTTCAGTTCAGTAAATAATATTCATGTCCTGTCAGAGGACAACTGTCAAAAAAATAAGTGACATTTAGCTGATTGTGTTCATGCACCTGAGTATGTCAAATGCCTGATGGTAAAAAAACAATAGCATAACAGATTCAGTTCAAGTACCTTGTAGAGTTAAAGTAGGTAGTGATATGAGTTTTAACTGAGCCCATGGGATTTCCTTATCACATGTGGATATAGGTCATCATATAAATACCTTGATTTTTCTGTAGACAACCAGTAAGTATCCTGTAAATGATTTAGTAGAAATAAGATATGCATGCCGGTAGAAGGAGGATAAAATCGAAGGATTCCTGCCTTCACTTTTCCTGGCTTCTTATCACATAATTTGACACAGAGATGACAGTGTAGGTAATTGTCCTGATAATTTAATAATTGCAACAAGGACTGATTTTACGTGTTCTTGTCTCCATGATCTTAGGCTCAGGTAAAATATACTGATTGGATTAATCCATCTGCTAGCTGAAGAAATTGCCTAGGTTAGAAGTGGTAATAAGAGTCCGTCACGTGTGTGTTTGATTCAGTCCCATTTGTTTACAGCATATGTACTTGGTGAGCTGAAGGAGCCCTTGCACTGCAGACAAGCAGTTGCGTGTATCTGTGTCCAGATTTTCTTTCTTGACTTGACTTCTTCTGTGCACAATCAGTCATGAGCTGTTCAAGCACCAAGGGGTTATCAGAATGCCAGGTTCCTGGAACAAAAGCAACTTTCCACTCAAGTCTTTTTGCCTGAAGCTTACTCTCCTTCACCCATTTTACAGTTCATTTTTTATTATTTTGTTTCAACCTCCTCTCTGATTACTCAGAACTAGAAGTCACTGTTGTATAGTTAATGAAAAGAACTACCTGTCTGGCTGTGCCAGGACACTGGAGCAGCAGCGTACTTGGCTGATCTGTTGACTTTATTTATTGTGGAGCTTAAATAAGTTCTCATGAATTAAGAGAATAGATCTAGGTGTACTTTTTTAAAAAAAATCTACTTTTAAAACTGTTTGTCACAGTTTGTCTGTGAATGATATGCACAGACATGATTAGAGGAGCTTTTAAGAACTGTCGGCCAGATTTAAAGACATTAAGGTACCCATAAGAGCAGATGGGCACTCAGTGAGATTTTTGGTAGAGTCCTTGGAACTTAAAAGGTTTATCTTGAGCAGTCCTAACAGGTATCTCTCTGTACTTTAGTCTGTGAGTCCCTAAAATGTGCTGTAGTAAAGCATAGAATGCTAATAAAAAGCTGTGATGACCTGTTTCTAGTTTTGGATTCCTAAGCAAAATATCCCTTGTTTATGGCAATGCAAATTAAAATAAGCCCTCAAATAGATATGCTCTTTCAGTCAGTGAATGATAGAACTCAATTGATACAGCTCTGTTGAAATCCAAGAGATTGTTTTATTTATGTGACTCAAGGACCTCACCTTAACAAGCATATCAGACCATATTATCTTTCTAATTCCTCTTCTCAACTCAGAATTGTGTCAGAAGACATGTCTACGCAGTGAAGTATGGTAGAAAAATTTCTGAGTTAGTGAAGAGCTGGTGTGGATTAATGACATTGTACAATAATATCTGGATGAACTCCTATCTGAAATCAGTATACTTATCATCATTGTGAATATGAAATTGTGCTGTACTTTTGTAAGCTTTCTCTTTACATTGGACTTACAGATTTTAGCACATTGGTATTTAAATGTAGTTATAGTGTTTATAGGAATAGGTTGCCACATACATTAGGTATTTTGGAATCTTTGCAAATGTCTTTGTACTCAAATGTACAGACGTACCTGAAGTGTGTATAGCCTGAACTTTAGAATCATAGAATCATAGAATAGTTAGGGTTGGACGGGACCTTTAAAGGTCATCTAGTCCACCCTCCACATCTTCAACTAGATCAGGTTGCTCAGAGCCTCATCCAACCTGCCCTTGAATGTTTCCAGAGATGGGGCATTTACCACCTCTCTGGGCAACCTGTTCCAGTGTTCCAGTGTAAAAAAAAAAAAAAAGTGCTATTTTTATATACTTGCATATAATGAAGAGTATTGTGACTGCATAGCAGCTATCTAATGAAATATTCTTGGTTGACAAATAATTTTAGAACATCTAAAAAAGATCAAGCTCCTATGCCAGATGGCGAAATCTATGTCATACAATTCTCTGTTTAACTATGTGTTATAATGCAGCTTTGAATAACATGGTATGGGGGAGGCTGTCTAAAACACATCATCCAGAAACATGAAAATAGATATTTTTTTTGGGAAGTGGTATGGGAAGAGCTATTGAATGTTTCTCAAAACATAAAGGTTGAAACTGTCAGTAATATGCAACAGGTTGATAGTGTCAT
The DNA here is from genome assembly GCF_036417535.1 of Chlamydotis macqueenii. Classification (NCBI taxonomy): domain Eukaryota; kingdom Metazoa; phylum Chordata; class Aves; order Otidiformes; family Otididae; genus Chlamydotis; species Chlamydotis macqueenii. Next base: position 162,881,121 of record NC_141556.1, read on the forward strand.
TAGAATTCTCTAGTAATGTTTTAAAGAAATTCTGGCAGTATATCGGAGAGTGAAGAAATAGTGATTGAATATGCAGATTTTGGAAAATCCTATCTAAAGCCTAAGCTGCTATACTGCAAGCAAACTCCCCATGTGCCTGCCAAGATTTAAAAAAAGAAATCTTTTGGAGAGCTGATCTGCAGTCATTGATGACATAGGCTAAAGTAATTACAGGGTGCTACAAAATTGCAGAGTAAATCTGTGTAGTTTGTGCATTTCAGATTCCATATTTACAGCAGATATCAAATCGAGTGTTAGAGCAAAGTAAAGTTGACAGATCCTACATCATACAAACTTCAAAATGGTGCAGACTTATCTGATTTTCTGGGCTCCATACTCTGAAATATTCAGGGGTGGATGGGAACTCAAACTTTAAAATAAAAAATCAAATAGATCAAATTGTAAGAATTTTTCAATTGTACTTGATGTAGTGTGTTCTAATAATTCCTCAATGTGTAGGGATAAAAGCATAGTTTGTAATTCTGAGAGGGGATATAAAGGAAAACATAACTTTCATCATAACTATAGTGTTTGTGTTTCCATATGAAATTTAGGCCATATTTCTACCTGGTTTTTATAATGGAGGTGGATTGGTAATTTAATGCAGATCCATGGAATACCATAGTATGTACATGTACTACTCCATTTTATGACTAGACCATTCTTTTTATACATCAGACTGAAAGGACATTGCAATTTGAGTAAGTTATTAAGCTTGGAAAGATGTTCCTGGAAGGTTTTTTAGTTACCTAAAAGCTTCCAGTTGCAAAACTAATTTAAGAAAGTAGAGGAAAGAAGATTTACACTCTAGTTCACATCAATTGTTGAGGTTTTTTTTCTTGGGAACTGAATACTCACATTGTCCTGAGTTCCCTGAAAGAGTGTCTGGCCTACTTTATATGGTATTTGGTTCTTTCATTTTAGGAGCAAACGTGTAAATATACCAAGGTAACCTTACTTTGAAACAGAACTTTTGGTACAGATTGTCCCATCCTTCATAGTAGTAATAAAAATGTCACAGTAAAGACTTACTTTTGATTTGAAATAATATGTACATGCAATTGTATACTGAAATAACGGAAGAAATTAATTACAATCAATGTTATATAAAAGCAATTAACATGACCAGTAATTAAATTTATAAATTAACTGCATTCTTTTGTTTTCTTTAATCAAAGGACCAAAATTTCACTTTTCATGGCATTTAAAAATAATATTTATGAAGCAAAAAGTTTTATTTCACTCCCTTTTACTCCACTTTTATTTCCCTTTCCTTTATGAATGATCTGGATGCAGGAATGGAATGTACATCAAGTTTGCAGATGATACTAAATTAGGAGGAGCTGTGGACTCCCTCAAGGGTGGAGAGGCCTTACAGGGAGATCTGGATAGACTAGAGAGCTGGGCAACCACCAAGTGTATCAAATTTAACAACAACAAGTGCTGGATTCTCCACTTGGGATGGGGTAATTCTGGATTTTACATACAAACTGGGGGATGAGACACTGGAGAGCAGCCCTGTGGAAAGAGATCTGGTGGTTTGGGTTGATGGCAAGTTGAATATGAGTCAACAATGTGCCCTGGCAGCCAAAAGGGCCAACCATGTCCAGGGGTGCATCAAGTGCAACGTTTTCTCCCACTCTACACCACACTGGTGTAGCCCCATCTTGGCTACTGTGTGCAGTTTTGCACACTCAATACAAGAAGGACATCAAAGAGACTATGTTCAGAGGAGGACAACCAAGATGGTGAAAGGCCTCGAGGGCAGGATTTACGAGGAATTGCTGAGGTCACTTGGTTTGTTCAGCTTGGAGAAGAGAAGGTTGAGGGTGTGACCACATCACAGTCTACAAATTCCTCAAGGGGGACAGCAGAGGGGGATGCACTGATCTCTCTCTCTCTGGTGACCAGTGATAGGAAGTGAGGAAATAGAATGAAGCTTCATCAGGGGAATTTCAGATTTGGCAATATGAAAAGGTTTTTCATTGAGAGGGGGGTCAGTCACTGGAACAGACTCCTCAGGGAAATGATCATGGCACCAAACCTATGAGAGTTCAAGGAGTGTTTAGACGATGCTTTCAGTCATATGTTTTAGATTTAGGTAGTTTTGCAAGGGTCAGAGAGTTGAACTCAATGATCCTTATGAGTCCCTTCCAACTTGAGATATTCTGTGATTCGTCCCAGGTCTGGCTTGCTTTTCTTGTTAAATAATACATTATTACTTTGAGAAATTCAATCTTGCGTTCAGCAGGAAAAGTGACTACATCAAGCTTGGTAACAGGTTTTTAGCTCCTGACTGCTTTTTCTTTCCCCTCTCCCTTCCATTTCTGATAATGGCTTTACAATGCCTAGCTTGATTTTGGTGAATTACTGCAACATTACCTAGAAGTGAGAGAATTCAGTGTTTGAGCTAGACAATTCAGCTTCCTCCTGCATGCTATTTGGTGTTATATAATCTGGTATTTTCTCACTGAGACAGATAGGTCAGAATGTTTTGAGTCCAAAAAAATATTTTGGCCAGTGATATTAGATAAACTATGTGGAATTCTGAAGAGCTGGGTTTGTCTTTAGCCAACTTATATCAGGAGTGTTTTATATACATCCTGTAAAACTTCAATTTTTCAAGGATTTATGTTCATTGTTTTGTTAAAAAAAAATGTTTTGTTATTTGAATAGATCTTGAACATTGGTCTTTCCAGAAGTGCAAAATAATGTTGTTTATATGTGCAATGATTCAACAGAAGTCAGCAATTTATTATTCATTACCATATGCTACAGTTTGCAAAATTGCTGAAGATTATTAGAAAAGAATTTTGATCCAATCCCGCAAGACAAACTTATGAGTTCGTGTGTATTATGAAGGCAAAGACCTCAGGCAGGATTCATCTCACTTGGCTTTAAACATATACAGTTGATGCAGGTTGTGCTTCTGCAGCCCATGGAGGTCCACAGTGGACTAGATATCACATTGCAGCCTGTGGAGGACCCCACACTGGAGCAGGTGGATGTGCTTCAGAGGAGGCTGCAGGCAGTGGAGAGCCTGTGCAGGTGCAGACCTCATGGAGAGAAGCCCATGCTGGAGCAGATTTTCTGACAGGACTTGTGACCTTGTGTGGTTCCACGCTGGAGTGATCTGTTCCTGAAAAACTGCACCTTGTGGAAAGGACCAGTGCTGGAACAGTTTGTGAAGAACTGCAGCCCACAGGAAGGACTCACATTGGAGAAGTTCATGGAGGACTGTCTCCTGTGGGAGGGACCCCGTGCTGGAGCAGAAGCGTGTGTGGAGTCCTCCCCCTGAGGAGGAGGAGGGAGTGACAGAGACAACGTGTGTGTCAAACTGATCGCAATCTCCATTCCCCGTTCCCCTGCACTGCTGGCAGGGAGAAGACAGAGAAAATCAGGAAGAAGTTGAGCCCAGGAAGAAGGAAGGGGTGGAGGAGAAGGTGTTTTAAGGTTTGTACCTATTTCTCCTTAGCCTACTTTGATTTGAATTGCAATACATTAGATTCATTTCCCCAAGTAGAGTCTATTTTGCCCGTAATCGTAATTGTTGAGTGAGCTCCCTGTCCTCATCTTGACTCACGAGCCTTTTGTTATATTTTCTCTCCCTGGTCCAGTTGAGGAAAAGGAGTGATAGAGTGGCTTGGTGGGCATCTGATGTCCAGACAAAGTCAACGCACCAAAGGAATCCACATATTGTTACTCAGTTTTCAAACAGAAAAAGAGGATGATTTTCCTATGAAAAAAAAACCAAAACCTTCTAATTGTTTATACAACTTTAATTATCAGATGAATCTGGAATAAATAATTTAGTAAAGCTCTCATAAATCTTAAGCTGCCTTGAAGCTGTGGACACTTAAAATTTTCTTATTTTTAAAAGCCTGTGTTTAACTAATAAACATATCTTACATATATGCTATAAATAGTTGTCTCCCTTTTATTTGACACTCTACCTAAAGTTTATTACTTTCTAGTGCAAAAGTGAAAGATTATCATTCAGAAGTTAAAATAAACTGAAATTGATGACCCTGAGAGATATAATATAAATGGAACCATGACAGAAAATCTAATTCTGAAAGTTGCTTCATAAATAATTCATGATTTTTCTAGAAATAGTCCAGGAGCTTTTTACGACATTTTGTAAGCCCTAAAATTTTTATTACCATGAGTTCTATACTGCTGCAGTTGTAAGCTAGTTTTGCAAATATATACAACATACAGTTGGAAAGGCAGTAAAACCAGGCATCTTTGGCCTGCAGTGCACATTGTCTTAATTGAGGTTGTGTTCTTAGGCATTTCTAATTAGCTGAGACATTCAATATAGAACTTACTATCTGGTATCTTTGTTAACTAAATAACTAGAAAAAGAACCAAGCAACAAAAAACAGATAAAAGGATGGAGCTGCATCTGGAGAAAGGCTTAGAGCTGATAGAATTGCACTAAGAATTCACAAGAAACAGCAGATGTAATTAGTTTTCAGGTTCTTTCTCCTTATCTAAGGCCAGAGCATGACTGTGGGGACTTACTCTCCACTTTGTGTTTTACCTTTTTTGCATTGATTTTGATATTTCAAAGCTTAATTTCTGTTTCATAGCTATGATTGAGCACATAAATAGTTTTGTGCAATGGCTGGTTAAGCATAAACCATTTCTGACATATATATACTATTCACATTAATTTAAAATAGAACGTTTGCAAAAAACTTCCATAAAAATTCATAGTCTCTAAACATTTTTACTAGCAAAATTTTGGTATTATTTTCAGAAATCAAATCTATAGAAGGAGATGAGAAAAATCGTGGGGGTTTGTTGTCCTTTTTTTTTTTAAGACCTTTTTCTTTCCACTTTATTTGCCTAGTTCTAATTTACAGCAAGAAGATAGTTTGAAGAATCTAACAAACAGAATTATTTGTGGGTTTTTTTTGGAAGCAATAGGAATAATATAGGACAGTATACTCATTTGAGACACATAAAACTGGGAATTCTACTTAATCAGAATATCAAATATAAACTTAAAGATACTGGCACACATGTGGCAAGTCACATTAGGATTAATGAACAATACTTTGATGTTTTTCCAAACATGCTTAACTTGGGAATCCAAAGTTGTTAAAACTTAGTGAAGACCTCACATTGTTTCAGATGAAAATTTATAAAGCTTTCCTTTTTGTTTCATAGACTTGGCAGAGAGTAAGCCAAACTTCTAATTCCCAGAGGTTAATATGAAATTGTGTAGTTAAAAAAAAAAACAACCAAAAAACAACTGTTAGTCTTACGGAAAGATAGTGTTCCATTCCATATTTTTCTTAGGTGTGGTTGTGACATGGATCTCAAAGCCTCTGAATCTCCCTTTTCCTTTTATTTCTTATCTTCCATTTACCCAATCTCTTCTGCTTTGCCAATTCTTCACTTCAGAGTATTTGAATGATTTTTTTTTTTCTGTTTGACTTACACATAGAGACAACTGAGACATGCTCACAGTCTATCATTATCAGAGTAATGTCTACCATTTTGAACAGTCAGTGAGACTCTTTAGACACTAGGAGAATCTTGTGAATCAAGCCTTAGACCTTAGGTCAGTCATATCTTTTAAACATGTTCTTAAATTAATCTTCATTAAGCAAAACACAATAACCAAATACTAAGTGCTGCTGATTTCACAAGGGACTGAGCATATGCCCAACACAAAAGAAAAAACAAATGCGTCAACTTCTGAACTGGGATATCAACAAGGATAGTAGTTCAATATTGTACATATATGTGACTAGTAGGTGAGCGTTATGAATGTGGTTTTTGTTCATCACTGTTATTCTCCTTAAAATGACATTTTTGCACTAAGCTGCTAGTTACTACCTCCAGCTGTTACTTTTATGTTGTTTTTTTTTCATATATATCAGACAGCTAGGTTCAGTAATGTTGTCTGACTTTCAGGCCCTCCAAATGCTTGTTATGTTATGGTAATAAAAAATAGAAATAAGTGCATTCTCCGTATTCCGTTCTCCACACATAAGAATGGCTGCAGACAAATAAATCTATGTTTATGGATAGAATTCTTAAAAAAAAAAATCTTTTCACATGATCATATGCTACCTTTTGGAACATACTACGGTCACCCTCTGGAAATGTGTCCAAGTTTCCCTCTGTGGAAACTAGGGTCCAGAAGGAGCCAGTATGGATCCATGTCTTCTCCTGTTGTGAAGTCAATATCTGTATGGGACAAACATTGAAGCACTAAAAAGCACTCGTTTTTCTGTTGGTACAAATGATTATTTCTCCAAGCTAGAGAAAGAGCAGACAAATGCATATGGGGAAAAAAGAACAAATAAAATACTAGAAAGAAAAGAAATAATTGTCATCTGTATGCTTTTAACAAGGTAGGAGTCTCTAAACATTAATATTTTAATTGTCACTGATTTTAAATAGAATGCATTACAAAATTTTCCAGGAGGCTTCAGCTTTGATTCCAGAAATAGCTGGAAAGGCCTTAACTGAAATGTATCCCAGAGAAGTCTGAACACATATAAGGACAACAGAGGCCAATTTAGACCAGCAGGAACATAAAAAGTAATAAAAGCTGCAGACTCTTAAAAAATTAAACATTATGCTAGTGGGGAAGATTAATACAGAATTATAAATAAATAGAAGCTAGTTCCAAATCACAAAGAAGAATGAATGCCTCTTTGCAAAACATTGTGTGTCAAGTAGTTATGAGTTTTTCAAATATGTACACAGTAAACAGAGGATGTGATATTTTTCCCTATTCTAAATGTCAAGAAAATGGTTAGAGAGAGAGAGAGAGACAACAAAGAACTGGCAGGTCTGTCAACAGGCTATATATATATTACAGAATAAGGAAGTAGCAAATCTCTCTGCTAGGAAGCATGTACTTCTCCCATGCCGTGGATCTCCTAGTAAGATTATCTTTCTTGTAGCTGCCAAAGAAAATGTTTAAATGCTGCTTTGTGTGCACATTGGCAGGAGTTAACTTTAAGAAAATAATAAGATTTCATAGCAACCACAAATGTTCAGGAGACTAAACTCCAAGGAGCAAGTGGAATGATTTAGCGTGAGAAATTAAGGTTAATTAGGAATAGTGGAGCGAAACAAGCAGCAACAAAAATTTGTGTGAGGAATGTAAAATTTCCTGACAAAAAAATCTTAACCTCTGGGCTAACTTTCTAAGGCAGTTACAAAAACTGATTTGCTCAGGACTATTATTACTGCTCTGAACAAAAGGCTATGAGATCTTGCAGGGATCAGTGGTACATTAGCAGTGCAATACATTATATCATTTAGTGGATCTTTTAATCTTTCTTTCTGAGGATTATGATTTTCATACCTTACTGCAGTTACAGTAACATATTTTCCAAAATAGAATACTCTTCAGTATTAGATGTGATTAATCATGGATATAGGATAGAAGAAATTGAAATGATAAATGTCCAGATGTATGCATTCTGTTATAATTTAAACAATAAGAAAAAATAAAAAGAATTTACTTTGATAAAACCACTAGTTACCAGGAACAGCCAGTGTATTTTCATGGAAATGTCAGGAAATAATTGCTATAACACGTCAGAACTGTTAAGGCAGTATAGTGTTAAACAGAAAGCAAATTATTTCATCATTGGTAAAATCCACTGAATCTATTTTCCTATAGATTTCTGTTCTTTGTTCTCTGGAAACAATCATCTTAATATCTTCAGGCCCCTCTGTTTGCAGCAGTCCCTCTATAATGTCTGTAATTATTCTCTTGTCTTTTTAAACCTTGCTTCCTTCCTGCCTACTCCTTCACTCTACCTTTATGACATCTGGTCCAGTTGATCCCTAATCATGTTGCTCTTGTAGCTTGTCTTCTAATCCTCCCCGCCTGCCCTCTTCACCCTGCCCCAGTACTAACAGAAAGGCCTAAGCCCCCTTTCATGTCCCTGTTTTACCTCCCAGTACGTCACACACTCTAACTAGAGATTTGTTCTCTTGGGTGCGCAAAAAACTGTAGAGATTGTAAATATTTTGCAGCTTTGCAAGTGTTACTTGGGCAGCTGGAACAAAAGCATGTTGCTTGGTCACTTGTCTGCTATCCACTGCAACAGGTAATGGCTGAACTTTGCATCCCTTCCTCTTAGTGGGCTAACGAGTAATGACTTTGGGCATCAGATGATTACTGCTACTGTAGATCTTTCTACTGGTATTTGCTAGAGACATGGATCATGAAAACCACATTTGATGCAAAAGCAGATGCTGCAAGTATGCATTTCTATAGGAATTCTAGCATAATGCAGCATCAGATGTTTGATTAGATTGAAATATTTTGTTTGACTGTTGTGTTCGCTTATATTGCCTAAAAACAGACGAAGCACATCCTCTGCTTAAAAGAGTACTTAATTCCATGAACAAAAAAAGTAAACTGTTAAGGCAGTGGAGTAATTATTTTAATTATTTTAATACTGAGTGTCTTCTAGCAAAATGTGTTTGCGAGGACACGTTATTATTCTAGCAAAAGGCCACTGGTGAAGATAGATATACAGTTACTTACACAACTGCTGGAAGAGTGGGCTTGTGGGAGATTTTTTTTTTTAGATACAACCGAAAAAGTGCAAGTTTGTTCTTGTTTCAAACTGAATTTCTAATTCAGTTGTCTTTTGCAACATAGTCTTTTCCTTTAGCAAGCTTTCCTCTGTGTGTTTTTATATGTGAACAACATATAAATATCCCTATGACAAAGCAGAACATTTATTTCTTAATTATATTTGATCTTCCTAGAAGATACAAGTCTAAAGGAACAGATTAGTAGCCCTCAGTCTAAGTGCTTTGACCTTTTTATGGTCTTCTCTGGCACTACTCTTCTGAACAATGTCTTATCAGAAGAAACACAAATTTTTCTTATGCATTTTACTAGTTCTTCTACAGATTCCCTGGAGAAATAAATGAAGAATAAAGTGGAATAAAGGAAAATATAAAAAAATCTTGCTCATAAGATACTGGTGATTCCGCTCCTAAGAAGTTTATAATGAGGAAGCCATGAGAAGGAAACAAACGTTTGCAGTGCTTAGAGACCCTCTTCCCTAGCTCCATGAAAGGTGGCTGAGCTTGTCATATTGAAAGGTATGCCGTTTAAGAGGCAGGATTCCTCATTGTTCTTCTTGACAAATACTCTTCCTCTAAGGATATGCTTTTAACGAGTTACTTCTGGTATTACCTGCAGGAAGATCAGTTATTTCCACTAAGACTGTAGGTAACTGTTTGGCTCACTAGAATATTTTTCCCACCTTTGCACTGTGTGTTTCTTACACTGCAAGCAATATCACATAATGAATACTACACGCTTTTCTTTCTTTCTTTCTTTCTTTCTTTCTTTCCTTCTTTCCTTCTTTCCTTCCTTCTTTCCTTCTTTCATTCTTTCTTATTATTGACAAGGGTTTGGTTTGTAGTTTTTATTGTATTTCTGCTCTGTTTTCTTTTCTCTTCACTAAGCTGAAGTATAATTGTCCTCATTGCACTAAGGGATAAGAAGTTTAATGAAGAAACGACCAAGGGTATTATTTTAGCAGGCATATTTTGCATGAGTGTCTGGATAGTACTGAATATGAAACTAACATTTACATTATTGCCTGGTATAAGGATGATACTACCTACCACAGACTAGTTCTCTGAGCTGTACCATGACTACAGCATACAGCAATCAGAATTTCAGTAAGCAATCAGGGATGATTTTTTTCTCTTTTTCAGAAATTTTTTCTTTTGCTACAGGGAGGATGCCAGCTTCCCTGAAAAAAAGCAAACCATAAAGGATGTTCTTACATTCTTGTAAATGCTTCTTCATAAACATGTCACTCAAAGTTGGTATACTTCATTTTGTTTGTTTTCTGCTTTCAATTTTTCTTAGAGCTGACCATTTTTCAGATTTAGTTAATAGCCAATTTTGATCCTATGACAAATTAAAAAATATGGTTTTTTTTTTTAAAAAGAGTTTTTTCTTTGATTGATAGTTTCCTTTTCTTGTCTGATTCCAAGACCTCCAGTTCCTTCCTCTAACCAGAAAGCATCCTACAGTCTCCTTGTCAAGGAATTGCATAGCCTTTAGGTCACTTAACTAGAGAAGAAAAAAAGAACTAATTTTTCTTCAGAAGGCGAATTTTGAGACATTTTCTCTTTTCCAAAAGAACAAGAAAAGCAGTCTAAAAAAAAGTCATTTTATTGTAAACTTCTCAGAAATAGGGTGGGATGAGAGGTCAGAAGTTTGAGATGCTTTTATTTAAATTGGTAGCTGGAAAAGGGAATGTCAGTGAACTCTATCAAGCACCTTGAGCTAGAAATTAATAAAGAACATGACACCCCTCTCCTCAGCTTGCAGTGGTGAAAGCAGGACTGTGTTCATCCAGTTTCTGAAGGAAAATTAGGAGACTATACAGAAACATGATTTTTTTTCAAGGATAGACTGGATCACTTTGCTATATATCTTCGTAAAAAAAAGAAAAGGAACTCCATGAGAGAGGGAAACTATACTGGCTCCTTTCTAGCTATAGATAATCAGTAGTGGTAGCAAGAACCTTACAGGAATCTCAACTCGCACACTGCCTTACTTTCTAGCCCCTTAACTAGCTGTGATGAGAGTGATGGCTATACTATAGTAATTGAAGAGCTTACAACTGGGATTTTGAAACCCAGACGCAATTATTGGATTAGCAGTTCAGACTGATCTGTGACCAAAATGATGCTCAACATTACCTAATTGATTCCCTCTTTATGTGAGCATTTACAATGACAATTCATCCTTCTCTTTTTTTTTTTTGTGTGGTGAAACCATGTTCGAATTATAAAGTCAGTAGTCCTTTATAAGCATTTTCCATGTTTTTCTAGATTAAAAGAGTAATTTTGTTCTACTGACCAGACCAGAAACAAAGAAAATAAAAGAAGCTGATTTTATGCATATTTTTAAAATATAACATTGTATTTTGTAGCTGGTGTTTATTCACTGTAATTGTGTTCAAAATGGGGCTGGGCACACTGATATAAGGACAAGAAAGCAATTTACTTAGTTGACAGTCTCTAAGAGGCCAAGGAAGCTTCACATTGTTTACAAAGGTTTGATACCAGTCTGAATTAAAAATATGTCCAAGAAAAGAACGGCTTATATGCAGTATTTTAAATTATTTTGCATGGGCAAATAAATAATGCCCTAACGTTTGCCCTAAATATATGTTTGAAACAAAGAAATTCACAAAACAATTCACAAAATTCAATACTTAGTGAATATCTTGTCCTTTTCCAGGAGTGGTGAGTACAAATAACCATTATCACCAGATCTGTTGTTGCTGAGTTTTTCTTGGTCACCCTTCACTGAGTTTCAAAAATTGTACTGATTTGTAGTAGATCTTATAATAATTTTATAAATGAATAATGGTAAATTTTTATAAGTATATTTGTATGCTAAAATTTGATAAGTTTTATTCAAATTTTTATTAATGTTCAGATCACTGGAATATTTGTTATGCTATTCAGGGGTGTTAAATATTCTACCTGATGAAGTCTTTTCCATTTTGGCCAGAAGAAAAAGAAAAACCTAAACAAAGCAAAATCCATAATCTTAATTTCTGCTGTCTGCTCAACTACCATTTGAGCAACATACAGCTTAAAGACTGAAATGCACTTCAATAAATTATCTAATCCCAGCCCAAGCATTAATTCTGCATCCCTATAGTCACTGTTAGAGACATTTGACTAACCTGTCCCTTAAAGATGTCTTGTAAAGGAGTCTGAGATCACCTCTACCCGTACTTCAATAGTCTTTCCACCATACAGATTTTTTCCTGTAGTTTTCTATAAGCCTTCACTGCTATCTGTCATCACAACATAGGTGTTGCCAGCCTCTGCTCTGAAAAAGTATAACTGAACTTCTCATACTCTAATACCTGATTTAGAACAGTATGAGAATGGGAATGAGATTTTCAGCCAGAATAATAGAGTTCATATCCAGCTGAGGGATATGAGGGATTCACCTGTCTAGTAACTATCTGTCTAGTGTCATTATTGATGTCCTAATAGTTTCTGAGGCACCTGCAGATGTTTCAATGGTAAAACACAGAACTTAAAGAAGATTTGTGACTTTATTGGTAGCAATTGGAGACCGGACAGGATGTAATAAGGTACGAAAAATATATTAGAAATCAATTTATAGGGAACTGAGTCTTGCCTACAATATCTAAAATGTATGTACTTACGAAGCTGGAAATCTAACTTCATGGAGTCTAGAGAGGTGTCTACTTTATCATGAGATTAGGCTACACTGCCTCTATTGGTGATCTCCACTAATTATGGTGGAAATCTATACGCCTAGCACACATGCAGATATATGTATTGAACTTATTTAAATTTAGGTGAAACAAATCCCACCCTGTTTATCCAAATCCCAGACCTTTAGGTACATGCCAGTGATCACATGCAAGTCACCTGGCTTTGGAGACTGAGATTTCACTGTAGTGTAAATTGTTGAGCCCAAAGTAGGATTTTCAAGCTAAAAGTAGTTTATTTATCATATTATCAGAGGAGTCCCTACTATATAAATGTCTTAAGGAAGCCAAAGCTAGTTATGGCCCATATATTAGTGGCAATTGAAAATAGTTATAGGTAATGTTCCTAGTTATTCAGTTGGACCAAGGAAAGTCAATATTCAGAACTCCACTCTGCTTGTGAAAGATTGTGAACATGGGTGTAGGTTTTCTGAGAAAAGTGCCTAAATATTATAAACAGAAAGTGGAACTATTCCAATTGGAAAACAACAAAGTGCTTGGTTTTTAAGTGGCTTCAGATGTAAGAGATGTAAGTTTAAATGATTGCTACAAATCATCTGAAATAAAAATATCACAACAGAAAATAATATCCCGAAGGCTCATTCTGTTGGGCCTATTGAATAGCTGGTATGAAAAATTAAAATTTAATTAAGGATAATAACAGGTTATTTTGTCCTGGCTACTATAACTGTTACATGACTGCTCATAACAGTCAATAGTCCAGAAATTATCTCCATCTTTTCTGAGCGAACGTAATTGTCATTGCCAGGTAGAAGCAATACCTTATGTAATAAGCAAGTGCTTATTTGGTATCTTCTACAATAAGAGAGTCCTGTTCCTTAAAAAAAAAAAAAATACAGCAAAAATCCTGCAGAAATTCTTTAGAATCTGCCTGGAAAGAATGTTAAAGAAAATCCTCAGCTTTCTGTGAAGAATTTGTTGTTTAATACAATTAGTTGTCCTTAAATTACACGGAAGTGTGTATAGAACTGCTCTAAAGAAAACTTCTAATAATTTAAAATGTAATTTTTGCAGGAATGTTTATTCTTGACCAATAAGGTAATGACTTGATAAAAATGATAGGAGACACACCCTTTAAGTTAAAAATGACTGTGAACCTTACAGCTTACTGAAGAAAAAAGGCTTTATTGTTAAGAGTTCTAAATAGAGCAATTATTAAACCTAGTAAAATCAGTCTTGCTACACTACACAATGTGAAAACTCACAAAATCTCCTAATCTAATTTTTTGTCCACAAGTTGTACCAGAGGAGGTTTAGATTGGACATGAGGAAAAACTTTTTCTCCCAAAGAGTGGTCAGGCACTGGAATGGCCTGCCTAGGGAGGTGGTGGAGTTGCCGTCCCTGGCAGTGTTCAAGAGGCAGCTTGATGAGGAGCTACAAGATATGATTTAGTAGCTGTGGCAGCAATGGTAGTGGGAAGACGGTTGGACTAGATGATCTTATAGGTCACATCCAACCATGTGATTCTATGATTCTATGATTTGTATGTTTTTATTAACATAGTTATCCAAAGTGTGAAGAATAAATGTAGACTTAACTCCAGACATACATGACTATCCTGTGCCCTGAATGAGTGACTAAAGATGTAATGAAATTGAGGCTTGAATATGACTCACTATACTTAATAATTGATAATCACTCAACTGATAATTACTAGTCTTCTTAGCTATATACAAATCAATAAGAAAAATATGACCGTAACCTACAGAGATAAAAAAAAAAAGTCAGATTTTTAGTGCTAAAAGCTCCTACTGTAATCCTTCTCAGATAGTTTGACATTATATGCATGACTCTATGTATGCAGTTCTTTTCTCTGGTGGTTGATACAAGTTAATCTTGGATAACTATGCAATATATGCTTTTCATATTTAAAAGCATGTTAAGGCTCATTAACCTCACACAATTCAATTCAATAATTTTAGACAGTTTTAATAACTGTTTTAAAGCTTTTAAAATAATTAGGGTTTATAAATCTTTCAAATACATTACTTGATTGAATAATGTATTAATTATGTTTGGTCTAAGAGGCAAAAGGGAAAAAAAAAGTTCTAGTTTCTTCCACTGCAAATTGTATGGACTTCCACTCATGTGAAAGAAAATCTCCAGCTAAAATTGACCAACCAATCAGACTGAGACTTTCACAGTTATGTTTGTAGGCACCTGAGAAACAAAATGATGAGCAAAAATAAGTTTTACGTAATTTGAAAGGCAATTGTCAGTACTTATTATCTATCATTATTGATGTGCCAAATATATCCTTTATAAGGATCTTTATTTATAACTTCATGGTTTTTTTTCATATAGTCTTCCATTTTTTTTTCCTCATTATAAATCCATTTAAACTAGTCATAATTCTCATACAGGAATTAGAGAAGATTCTGTTAAGCATTTAATCTTTGACAAAAAAGAAAATTAAAAAATCTTCTTAGTTATTAAATTCAGTATAGTATTTCTTGGTAGCCTCATGAAGAATTTTGTTGATAAATTGGCCCGGGCCAGAGGTAGATTTGTGGGGATCATGCAGTATCATAGTGTTTCCCGTAATGTAGAATGAAGTGTGAGGTATCCTTTGGGGAAGACCTAACAGTAGAAAGGGAACTCTGCAACACTCTTCACTGTGCCAGTGACTATGCCTCTGCTATATGTATATGAATCCATGTGCAGCTTGCATACAAATTATACATGTTTATAATTATGGGAAATAATTTAATAATTTAATTTACTGATTTGCATTTTTAATGGATGGACATCATAGCAGTTTTGGCATGTCACCCACCTTTTTTTGTTATTACATTTAACTATTTGTGATTGTACTTTGCTTTGAAACTACGTATGATTTAATCACCACAAGAGGTGTCTGCATAATACAGTGTCAAGTAGTAACAAATTAAAAACTTCTCAAAGACTACATTAACTAGCAATAGGAAATATTTGTTGAACCAGGAAAATTTTTCAAGTTGGTTAAAGTATTTTAAGGTACAGGTACCATTGTAATGATCTATAAAATTCAATGAAGCAAGTAATTTCTTACAATATGTATCTTAAATAAATCTATCTAATGTCCAAATTGTAGGAGTTTAAAATAAAGATTTTTTTTTTTTTTTTATTTCAGTAAAGTGGGACCCAGCGTGCCTTTGAGGAACATGAGAAAAATTCTGAAAACACATTTCCCAGTTTTATAAGAAATCATCTTGGACTTGGTGTAGTGATAGAAACCCAGACTGTTCTGCACCTGATGTATGACAGAATAAGTATGTTAGGTAGCTTCAGACAGAGATGTGGTGGTAAAAGTAGGGTGAAAAGACTCTATAAAGAGGGATAAATATGCACAAAATAATTGTAGATAATAATATAATAAATAATTTCTGCTGCACAGAAGTATGAGAACAAAGTGCTAGAAGCAGAGACGAGGTAGGGAAGGAAGGATGCTGCTTCCTTTTCTTCCCAGATACTAGGTTAAATACTGAGTATTATGCTACTTCTCAGTCTGACTGCAACTTCTTTATGTGGTACTAATTAATTTAATGAGTGTTCTAGTGTCGTAGTTTAGCCCCACTTTGGACCAAACTATGCAGTCTCTCTCTCTCACTCTCCCCAGCCTCCGAGGGAATAGGAAGAGATAATATAAGAAAAAAGGCTCAAGGTTTATAATAAGGACAAGGAGAAATCCTTAAAGTTACCATATATGGGCAAAACAGACTCGAATTGGGGAAAGGTATTTGTTTATTATTAAAACTAAAGCACGATAATGAGGAAGAGAAAAAAGTAACTTCCCCCCACCACTACCTCTTCCTGGGCTTAACTTTATATTCAATTATCTCTACTTCTTTCCTCCTGCAAGCAGCACAGGGAGGAAGAGGGAACAGGGATTATGGTCAGTTCATCACAAATCACTTTCTGCCTCTCCTTCCTCCTTGGGGGAAGAACTCCTCACATTCCTCCCCTGCTCCAGCATGGGGTCCCTCCCATGGGCTACAGTCCTTCATGAACTGCTCTGATGCGGGTCTTTTTTCCACAGAGTGCAGTCTTTCTGGAATGGCTGCCCCAGCACGGGCCCTCCATGGGCCACAACCTCCTTCAGGCATCCACCTGCCTCAGCATGGGGTCCTCCATGGGCTGCAGGTGGATCTCTGCTCCTCTGTGGGCCTCCATGGTCTGCAATGGGACAGCCTGCCTCACCATGTTCTTCACCACAGGTTGAAGGGGAATCTTTACTGGGAGCAGCATTACTGCTTCCCCTCCTTCTTCACTGACCTTGGCGTCTGCACCCATTCGTCTCACAAAAAAAAATTCTTCACAATTGGCAGGCAGAGGCCTCTCGGGTTCTCTTTTCATCTCCTCTCCATTTCTTGCAGTTGGGCCAGGCCAAATCAGGATCAGATGGCTGCCTGGCGGGAGGCCAGAGGGTGAGGGCCACAAGGCCCACAAGGCTCGCGCATCCCCCTCTCTGCCTCTGCTTCAGCTTCTTCAGATCTTCTATCTTTTTATAATTATTTTTTTTCCCCTTATATACATTATCACAGAGGCATTATCAGGGAACATTCTGCTACCAATTGCCTTGACTCTGGCCAGTGCTGAGTCTGCCCTAGGCCTGGCCGAGTCCACTGGACAAAGGGGAAACTTCTAGCAGCTTCTTACAGAAGCTGCCACCATAGCCCACCCCTCAAAAAAAAACCCAAACCAAACCAAACCAAACCAAAACCAACACATTCAGCTTGACCTCTGAAGTTGTGGAAGCCTGGAGAAAATGGTAAGACAAAAGCTATCCAATAAATGTGCACAGAAGAAGGATAGCAGAATGAAAAGGGCAAAGCTTCTTCCTAAAGGAAGGAAGATCCTTTCGCTTATTTCCAGCCTAAACTTACTTCCTACAGACTATGCACAGAAGAGATTGTCTTTGCAATAGTCTTCATCAAGAAGTTTTATTAGGTTGCTGCAGATTAGAGAAACTGTATTTGATTCAAAAGCCATTCACAATTCCCATCTTTTCTGTGAGATAACTATTTTGTCCAGTCTTACTTATTTGAACATGTACACTAGGGAAATACCTTTTTCTATATAACATTGTTGTGGTTTTAAATCTTTATATATTCATAGATATTCATCAAGCTAGCAATTTAGATTCATATTTTGCATTTCCCCTTTTGGGAATATTAAAAGTTTGTAATGCTTCATGGATCACAGTCATAATGATGTTTGATAAAAAAAATATTGAAAAAGAAATCTGAAGATTTCTTTTTGAGTAAAGTTTTTATCAACTTCCAGAAAGTTATTGAAACTCTCCCTTCTGTGACCACTATTCTGCCAAAGAACCAAGCTTTCTGGGTGTGTGTGATTTTCCTCTGCACACCCCACACAGCCCCCAGTCATTGTAAGCACACAAATTTGTCTACTTCATTATCATTTAGTGCTTTTTTTTTTTTTTTTTTGACAGACTATATGAGTTCTAACTATGTTTGGCATGGACTTTTTGTAGAGTAAAGCCTTTTCAAACATCTAAGACAATGCAACAGGAATTGTTGAGCAATGTTCAGCATTTATATAAAATAATGTCTCTGTATATTCAGCAGCAGATATTTATTAACCTGTATCATTTGATTATTTATTTAATTTACATTTGTCTTTTAAATATTATCTATACTAAGTCCTATGTGGAAAGTTCATTGTTGGGAACCAGGGTATCTTCTGACTCTAACCAAAATATAAGTCAGACAGGCTACCTTTAAGCCATGGTCTCAACATTCACTTTAACCTGGAAGTGACTTTATTCATCCTGCATCAGTTACATGGCTGGAACTTTTCTGTATCAAATGTCACTGAATTGATTATACTTTGTTATTCTGAGGACTGATAGCTAAGCAGAACTACTGCAATCCAAATTTGTCTTAGGGAGCTTAAGGGATTATTTTAGAAATGATATTATCAACCTGATAATGGGATTCATTTTGTAATTTGATATAATACTTTTTCTAAAAAAAAAGGGATTGTGTAACTCTGCTGCCAAGACTTGACAGATAGCAAAAAGGGCTAGAATAAAAAGTAAGGTCTTGCTTCTAAAACACTAGCTCCAATATCTATCAGCAAACCTGGGACAACAGTATTATGCTTTTGGTACTCAACTAACTAAGTCCCTGATGTGCAGACATGAATTAAAGATTAACAAATAGTATTTTTATTCAAGGGATATATGAAACACTAACAAAAGCGTGGATAAATAAGCAGGATAATAATACTTAATTTTTAGTATATATTTGTAATAGTTTTATAGGCTTGTCTCTGTGAAGGCAAGAAATAGTCCATGTAATTGATTTACTCTTCCTGCAGCAACCTTTATTTATGTTCTAAGATTTCGAAAACCTTCTAGTGGGAATTGCTTTTGTTAGCTGTACCCATGCACATAGCCTTTTCTACCAGAAGTTCCTTTTTGTACTGGCAGCTACCACTACCCATCTCTTAGGCTGCTCCTGTGTCTTCCAGCCATGACTCTACCAACTCTACACTTTTCCAGTCCCTCTAGAAAACTCAAAAATATGTACTAACATTTTTACGTAAATAAAAGTAAAAAGTGTTATTATGTTACATTTAAAAGAGAATGCACAGAATTGGAAAATAAATTGGAAGAAAATGCCATCTCTCATCACACTCGAGGTGTATGCACAACTTCGTCCCTTTCCTCCTAGTTTAAAGGAGACTTAGAGAAAAGCTGCTAATTTCTTTGCCTCTTGGACTTTTGGATGACAATATCATAAGCAATTTCTTTATGTTGAATGACAACTCACTTTACTACACTAATGTGGAGGTAGGTGGCTTAGATTTCTGTGCACCGCTAATGTTGTAAGCACTCTTATGCTATAGTTGGCTTTTTAACAGGAATGCCTTTCAAACATAGTGATGCAATATAATGAAAGCAACCATGTCTAAGGCCTACCCATTGGCCTTTCTATTTGTTTTGTTTCCACAACCCCACCTGTCAATCAAGCTACTCCCTTTTTTAGGGTTGTCCTCTTCTCTGGAGTTCTCTTAAATCAGGTTAGAGGATGGGAAGGTTTGGCATATAGTTTAAACCTCAGCCATCCGGTTTACATGTAGTTAGTGCTTCCAGTGTTTTGAGGTAATAAAATCTGTAAATCAGAATACTCTGCAGTTAGTGTGTTCACTTTGTTAGATGTAAAGAGTGGCTGACAGTAGTAAAAGGCAATTTAATATTTCACATATGCATTAAGAAATATTTCACCCAGAGTCAGAGAAGTACCTCTGACATCCCCTAACTCCTTAAGCAGCATTCATTCATTCATTACAACAAATTGCTGAATATGAGACGGCCAGATTGTAGACGCATAGTTGAAAGCCTATAGACTGCACGTTTCTCAGTGAGATAAATTAGTAAGGTCTCCATTTAAATAGACAAAATATTCCTCTGAAAGAACAATGTAATTTTAGTTCACCCAAGTCCATTTTGTTTCATTGGAAGCATCTGGAAATCATGTGATTGCCTCTTTAGCAAGCTGAAATAAGGGTCTTTACAGTTACTGTCCATCAGCCTGACTCTTCCTACTAAGATCCTTAAGATTATGACAACTTGCAATGTATAGGTCTTTTTAATCACATTTCTACAGACTGCTTTTACAGATTATGTGACATTACAATGGAGAATGCAATGTTTAAAAAAAAAAAGACATTTCTGCAAAAGATGCATTTGTCTTTGTTCATAGGTATATTTTTAAGAGATTCAGTTGTTTTCCCGTTATAAAATATATTGCCCTGACTTGCTACTTCATAATTTTCAGCAAGTCTACATTTGCTGAATTCAATCCAGTACTTGTGTAAAGTTGGAGTACCAAAATGAAGGATCATAGCATTTTTAATTTCTGATCTGCCAAGTGGCTTTCCATCCTTCAGCCAAATTTAGATGGTTTGTCAGTTGAATCTGCATTTTTAGTTGCAGTGGCAGATGTAATGAGAGCTATTACTGCCTCTCAGATGTTACAGTCATCAGCTTTCAATCCTCTAGTGTGCTTATTGCATACTGAATGTGAAGTAACTAAAGTAAATGAAAAGGATACTGCTAAGGCTTTTCGCTTGGATATTTCTATCTAGAAGGTCAGTTCTTGCCTGATGTGCAGCATCAAGCATATGGTCCAGACATTTCCCTACAGATTTTCTTGACACTGTTAGAAATATATGGTAGGTAGGTTCTTTTACACAAAGCCAGGACATCTGTTATACTGCTCTACATTTTTGTAGTCCTAAACTAACAAATAAGAAGGGAGCACTGTGATCAGGTTATAGGACAACCCTAAATTAATTATTAACTAATTAATTTGAATTGCAGTATAAAAATAAGGGCAAAAATCCTCTCATCCCCATCCATGTTCCTTTAGGGCATTTATGCTGCATGGAGGTAGTTTTGCTTAGCATGTGCAATTGCATGTAGGAAGAAGCAGTCTAGAAAGAAATACCATGATAGATAAAATATTATATTTTTCTGTTTCTGTTCTTTCAGTAGGCATAAGAAAGTTCTGTATTGCCAGTTCCTCTAATAATATTTTGGTTTTAAATAGAAAACCAGGAAATAGTCTTTCTTCACTGAAATGATAAAATGAGCTAACATGTTAAGGAAATATCAAACAAATTTTAATTAAAAATGTCAGTTCAGAACAAATGAATACGGTATGGTACTATACTGCTAGGATATAGGAGTTTTACTAAAGAAAAAATATTTTGACTAAAATAACATACTTTGTTACATAATGTGTCTGTATCTGTGCACTCACTCAGGGGTACATGTATGCGTGAAGTACTGAACAACAAAGAAAAACAAAAAACTGGAAATATTTAATACACTTTTTAGTAAAAAAACCTCACGATTATAGTGATAATCCATGAGAATTTTGGCCATGGTCCCTCTCAAGTTCTTTTACATATATTATTAGCATCTTTTCCTTCTGTGGATGAAGTTTTCTGCTTAGTATGACAAAAAGTAGAACACTGTCAGATTAACAACTTCCTGAAATAGCTTTCTAGAAGTTGCAAAATGCCTTACAAAATCTCAAGTTTACTTATTTTTCAGTATTGCAAAGGAGGTTGATGGATAGGAATGCACAAAAGTGAATGCTGATTGTACTAGTCAATAACAGTTGACTCTTCCAAGAGCTCTCCCAGGAGTAGTGAATTTCACAGATACACCTTTAAATGTAGAATAGATGCAATATTTTTGCAATACAAATGACAACTCTGAATCCCATACACCTGTTTTAGTTGTTCATGAAATTTTTCTGTTCTACAACATTCCCAAGCAAAGATTTATCCTTATTCCTGCATACTTCTTACTCCATGGCATTTTAATCGTTTGCAGCACCATGAACACAGTCTAAAAGTGAAATCCCCAAGTAGATTATTTCTATCTACAATTTAAAAATGTTTCATTACACTGAAAGGGTATTCATCACATGACCAGAGTCACTTAAAATGGAGCACAACATATGATCTTATCCCATGGGTTTGAAAAAATTCAAAATGGTTTAACATTTTGTCTTGGAAAAACTCCTACAAACCTCTCCTTTGTTTAGACTTTACATTCCATGATGGTTTGTACTAATCAATATCCAACATAATTTCATTGGAATAAAAGGGCAACAGACATGAGCGTAAGATTAATTTGGAAAAGAACAGTAGCAAAATATGACATTTTGTCATAAGAGTGGTGTTTAGGTAAGAAGTAGTTTTCAGGATGAATAAAAAGATCTAAGTAGTAACAACTTTTTAGGTGTCCCTGAAGTCTGCTAACTCATTTAAAACATCATTGTATGTATGCCTGACCTCTATTATTACTTATTGTCCTTTATTCTAAATCAAATATTTTGGCAGATCATAAAGATTCAATGACCTTAAGAAAAACTGAGAGTCTTTTACAGTTTCACTTTATTTCAGCAGAAATTGAAGGGAATGTTTGCGGAATACAGCCATTAACAAGATAACCAGATTTGTCTTGAAAAGCAAACAGAAAACATCAATAATTATCAATTTTGAAAAAAAAAAGAGAACCGATATGCACAAAGAGGCAGGAAATTCTTTAAGATTGATGAAAAAAAAAAAATCTAATCTTCTTGACATAGTTCACCTAGACTGTGCACTGTGTTCCAACATATTTGTATTCTTCAGTTTGGATTCTGGCTATAATTTGCCACCAGAAAAATCCCGTATTCAACTCTCAATATAAAATGAAATTCAATGTTGATATAAAACCAAGAGAAAGAAATATTCTTGAGTCTCCCTTTAGAGTGTGGGGGATATGTACTGAAACCCTGTGACACTGTGTATGTCTCAGAGACAGCAGAATCCTATAGTTATAATAGTATTGCTAAATAGAGGATGTCTGGAGTGTGGTCATTGGTCCAACCCGAAGGACAACAATTTAATTTGCAGCTACATTGCTGAGGAGTGGGCTTTTCTGTGGCGTATTTGTTTTCAACAGAGCTCTTTAAGATAGTCCAGAATGATCCTGACAATGAGCTGACAGTTAAAAACTATGTGTAAGGGATTCAGTGTAGGCATCCTAGGAAACCATGTCTGTGGTTAATTTTGGGCATGACCTGGAAAAGGAAAAGAGAGTTATAATAGGATTACTACTGGACTGTGCTTGGTACAAAAATATAATTCGTATTGAAGCAGAGTGAAGACCAGTATTTCCAACCGGGAATGTTATTAGCTACTACTTGATACAAGACAGCCTGGAATATTATGTTTTA
The DNA here is from genome assembly GCF_036417535.1 of Chlamydotis macqueenii. Taxonomy (NCBI): domain Eukaryota; kingdom Metazoa; phylum Chordata; class Aves; order Otidiformes; family Otididae; genus Chlamydotis; species Chlamydotis macqueenii. The sequence continues at coordinate 162,904,220 of NC_141556.1, forward strand.
TAGGAAAAAATCTCTCTTCCCGAGTGCGTTCTAATTAAGTTCTTCAAAAGCTCATTTATTTATTTCTTTTATGGGGATGAACATTGAATCAAATTGCTAAGAATGGGGTTGCTGATCTTACCTGGTATTCAACATTAATATTTGGTGCCAAATTGCTTATTAAAGTATTATTTTAAATTAATGTGACTTTTATTGCATAATATATTCTTTTGCATCTAAAATTGTAGTTTGTCAGTAATATCCCTAAATTGAAACATTAAAAATATTAGAGATGACAGTTTAAAATTATTATAAATTCTTTAATATTTGAATTCCTACTAAACATATAAGAATCTTAAAACTGACTAACCCACTTAACATTTTAATTTACACATTCTATGGATTCACAGAACAGTGCTTATATGCAATTGAGGTAGGTACCACAGAAAGCAACAAGTTGATGAGACTAATAGGATTATGTTTGATTGTCTCCAAATACAGCTTCCTTTGTTGTGATAAACAGCAATTTGACAAACAACAACTTTCACTGTTAAAGTGTCTCTTGTTATTTTGAAATGATTATAAAAGAAATTCTATATTGTATGTATTCTGAACCATTTAGATTATTTCATATTGATAATGCTTCCCTCAAGAACTGGAAACTCTTTTCTGAATGGGTTCATGTTTTAAAAAGGAAGATATTTTCTATGTAAAGTGCTATCTAATTCTGTATTCCATATAATTTGAAGTGGCTAAAATTGATTATTCACTGCTGGCACTTCGGAAAGAGGAGAAAGTCATATGGGAATTCTTGAGTAAATCATAAAACATATTTCAGTAAAAGTTTGCTGAAAATGTGAGAAATGTATTTTCCAGGTTAACTAAATTTTACCCCTTTATGTATTGAAATGGAGGTGATAAGTTTAGAAATTACTAACTTTCTTGTATGGGAAATACTATATGTATATCTCATGGTGTAAATACTTTACAAGGACAGAAATCATACTTCCCATAAGATTTGGGAAAAAAAACCCTATCTAAACGCTTAAATGTTATTGTGCCATAGAGGGGATGCTATGGTACGCTTGGTTTCTTCTGACACACATGGGTTGTTCTAAGCGTTCTTTCAAAGTTGCCTGAACTTTCTGATTTCTGTCTCTTGCTTGTAAAGCTCATAAGAACTTATAGAATCATAGAATCATAGATTAGTTTGAGTTGGAAGGGACCTTTAAGATCATCTAGTCCAATCCCTCTGCAAGGAGCAGGGCCATCTTCAACTAGATCAGATTGCTCAGAACCCTGTCCAACCTGGCCTTGAATGTTTCCAAGGAAACAAGGTGGGCATATACCACCTCTCTGGGCAACCTGTTCCAGTGTCTCACCACCCTCATTGTAAAAATTTTTTTCCTAATATCTAATCTGAATCTACCTCCCTCTATTTTAAGACCATTACCCCTTGTCCTATCACAGCAGGCCTTGCTGAAGGGTTTCTCCTCATCTTTAGGTACCGGAAGCCCTTCTCTTCTCCAGGCTGAACAGCCCCAACTCTCAGCCTGTCCTTTTAGGAAAGGGGCTCCAGCCCTCTGATCATCTTTGTGGCCCTCCTCTGGACCTTCTCCAACTGGTCCATGTCCTTCTTCTGTTGGGGGCTCCAGAACTGGACACAGTACTCCAGGTAGGGCCTCACGAGAGCAGAGTAGAGGGGGAGAATCACCTCCCTCGACCTGCTGGCCACACTTCTGATGCAGCCCAGGATGCAGTTGGCTCTCTGGGCTGCAAGCATGCATTGCTGGCTCATGTTGGGCTTCTCACCCACTAGCACTCCCAAGTCCTTCTCCTCAGAAAAATCCATCCTCCATCTTCATTATTCTTCATCAGGCTTCTTCAATGGTATTTTTTCCTTCAAAAAATGCCTGAGACTGATGGCAATTAATTCGGAGCCTTCTGAGTCTGCAGTCCTGGCATTTTTTTTGTTATCAGGACTTAAGTGGTGATTGCTAGAAGCTATCTTGTGGAATCATCTCTGTGCCACATCTGTCGCAGACAGGATTTTATTTGGAGACATCCATTAAAATATTTTGGAAGAAAATACGATACTGTAAATGCTATCGATCAATCAGGTTAATAGCAGTAGTAGGTTATCATACTGCATTTTTTTCCATACAGATGCATAAAGATGTATGTAAATGAGAAAAGATTCATAATGTTACAGTAATTTTAGACATAGTGTGACTAAAGTGTTTGATACATGAAAGAATGGTTGTGTGAAATATCCCAGTGCAACTCCTTCAAGACTAAAGTATTCTGTATCTAATTTTAAAAAAAAATTGTTTAAAATGTGAAAAATCAAATTGAAATGAATGACATTGTTAAATAGATTTTTTCTCAAACCTTTAATTTTATGTAATCTTGATATTTTGACTTGTAATTTAAATTCTGGGGACAAAGAAATGTCAAAATACTGATCTTGAAATATGGAAAAGAAATCATTGACTGCTGGTTTTATCTGGAGTAGAGTTAATTTTCTTCATAGTAGCTTGTGTGGGGCTATGTTTTGGACTTGTGTTGGAAACACTATTGATAACACATGGATGTTTTAGCTGTGGCTGAGTAGCGCTTACACAGGGTCAAGGTCTTTTCTGCCTCTCACATCACCCCACCAGTGAGTAGGCTGCAGGTACACAAGAAGCTGGGAGGAGACACAGCTGGGACAGTTGACTCCAACTGTTTAAAGAGAAATTGCATCTCATAAGATGTCATGCTCAGCATATAAAGCTAGGGGAAGAAGAAGGAAGGAGAGACATTTGGAGGGATGACATTTGTCTTCCTAATTAGCTGTTACGCGTGATGAAGCCCTGCTTTCCTGGAGGTGGCTGAACCAATGGGAAGTAGTGAATGAATTCCTTATTTTGCTTTGCTTGTATGCATGGCTTTTGCTTTGCCTATTAAGCTGTCTTTATCTCAGTGCATGAGTTTTCTCACTTTTACCCTTCCGATTCTCTTCCCTATGCCACTGGTGGGGAGTGAGTGAGCCGCTATATGGTGCTTAGTTACCAGCTGGGGTTAAACCACAACACTCACTCAAGTTTTTATGGTGCTCATCACAATGATTTACAAGGTATCATGGTTTAGCCCCAACTGGGAGGGAGACAAGGACAAAGAGACATAATTCAGCAGTTATCATCATGGGCAAAACAGACTTGACTTGGGGAAAAGGGCCACAAATGTGATCAGAGGGCTGGAGCACTGCTCCTATGAGCATAGGCTGAAAGAGTTGGGGCTGTTCAGCCTGGAGAAGAGAAGGCTCCAGGAAGACCTTATAGCAGCCTTCCCGTACCTGAAGGGGGCCTACAGGAAAGATGGGGAGAAACACTTCAGCAAGGCCTGCTGCGATAGGACGAGGGGTAATCGTTTTGAAATACAGGGAGGTAGATTCAGATTAGACAGTAGGAAAACATTTTGTACAATGACTGTGGTGGAACACAGGAACAGGTTGCCCCAAGAGGTGGTTGATGCCCCATCCCTGCAAACATTCAAGGTCAGGTTGCACGGGGCTCTGAGCAACCCGAGCAACCTGATCTAGTTGTAGATGTCCCTCCTCCTTGCAGGGGGATTGAACTAGATGAATGTAGTCTAGTTAAGTATCTGCAGTTAGATAGAACTAATCTAAGCTTCTGTGAATTTTCTTAGTCTATTTCAGGGCACAATCAAAACTCAGGTGAGTTTTCAGAGGCAATTTAAACTGTCCTTTTTTGATTTGGCCCTTAACAGAATCAGATGTACTCAGTCACTGTGGCTGGAATTCATCTAATCAAATGTGAATAGCAAAATCTGACCTACGTTTTGTGAACAGTAGAGATTAATAGGCACTGTGGGCTCAGTTCAACCATCTAAATATGGACATCTTGAACAATTTTAGAACTTCAGGATATTTGTCTGCATAGGACTGTCATATGTCAACATAAGGTTACAAGCTGCAACCTTCAGAATTAGCAGATGGTGATGAGATGGAACACATCTCAAGTGGCATTACATACCTAAGGTTAGGCAATTGAATGTGACTTTCATGCGCAAAATTAATCTGATCTATTTAGATTAGAATATTAAATTAGCCATTGAATTCAAATCCATATTAGAATTATATATGTTTGCAATGACTTTTTTAGCTTCACTTGTTTGGTCAGATGAATCCCAAATTTTACAAAAATTGCTATGATAAATAACTGCTATGTGGCGGTTAAGGAATGGCCACCCTAACTTTCTAAATTATCTTTGTAGACCATCTTTGAGTAAAAGTGATCAGATTTTCATAGATATCTGTGATAATTTTAAAATTATTATTATTTTGTAAAGGAGCTACTGGGAATATTTCCATTATGTCTGAATCTCAGGCAAAAGCTAATTTGGACTGTAATCTGGTATTATGAAGCTAAGTAAAAATTAAATCTTAAAATTGCTGAAGAATTTATTAAAGATACTTCTTATGAATTCTGCTCCTATATAATTGTAAACTGATTTCAGCGGGATTTTGCTTGAATAAAGGTGCCAGGCCAGAGATATCTTGCCATGCTATAGTTTTTATGTTGTTGTGATATCTTATGATGTACTATTATGAGCTATACCGTAGGATATCCTCATTAGACAAATGAAAAAAAAAACAAAAAAGCTTCTTTCTTTATGGACAATATTCTTGATGCTGTCCCCATTCTCCTTATTTTATTCAGCGTACTTTCAGATTCAGAGTACTTTGAAATATATTTACTTTTTTTTTCAATGAAATCTTCCCACAGAAGATTGCAAGATTGCAGATAATAGGCTATCAGTTTTTCATTATCACATGTGTATGCTCTACGTGCTCTGTAGTTAGTTACCTTGAGGGTCATTTTATTTGAATCTGAGTTAGAGTAAAAGGGCTAACTCCTCTTGCCAAGAAACAAATGAGCTTTTTACATTGTTTAATAACTGCAGTTCCAAATGCCACCAAACAGCTATTAAACAGCAAGCCCCTTGAACAAAAAGTCAATGGTCCGTAACACGCTTGATTACATGTACTCTTTTCTGAAAGGGCCGTTATTCTTAGTAGGCATATTTCATTACTGTTAATCTGAGTTTAAGTCTATGCATCCATAACCTGATAACTCCATCTGACTTATCGAATGTTAGAATAACCTTAGAATATCTCTTCTAACATTTGGGGTTTATCTTGAGAGATTTTTTTAGGCTGAAGAACCACAGTCAGTGTTCTCTGTGGCTGTTTCTTAAAACCAAGATCAATGGCACATAGAAAGGAAAAGGTTCTACTATTTTAAAGCCTACTCTGTTTTTTTCTTCAGTTGAAACAAAGCAGTATTCTCAGCAGTTTCCAGGTAAACATATAATTTTCAATTACTGTTTAGTATTGTTTTTGTGCCTGGATTACAGAACGCCTTTTTCTTTAGTCAATCTTTGCCATTTTCGTAGAGTAACATAGGTGTATTACTATGAGGACCAAATCTGATATGTGTTGTTTTTTTACATGTATCAATAAACATTGCCAATAAAATATTCTTTCTAAAACAATGTCAAATTGAATTATTTTTTTTCTCTGCTGACAACAGTAAGTTTTGTCAATTGAGAAGGAGGATTTCCTAGTTTTATTGGAACTTTGATTTAAATATATTTCCTGATTTGTTAATAGGCAAATGTAGAAAAATATCTGCAGCTGATTTTATTTAGCTCACTAATTTACATCGTTGTATTTTACAACTCCTTAAGGCACTCTTATTAGCAATTAAAAAGTTATACATTGTTATAAAGCAGTCAAATAAAGTTTACTTTAAAAAGTTATTTGGCATTGTGTAAAATTTACTACGTTTTACTCACATTAAAATATTGATAAATTAATTTAGAACCTTATAAAAGTATATCTTGTATGTAAAAATTTCCTTGAGACATAATGCATTTAGAGATGAGAAAGGTAGACTCCAGCATTGAAAGGCCATCTAATATCTCTTCTTGTACAGTAGAGTTTGCACAGTATATGATTTTTAGAAGGCATGCATGTACATGCCAGGATTTATGTGGGTGTTCCTATAGTACAAGCTTTCCTTCTTTGCATTAGCTTCAACCTCAAAACAGATCAAATTCAGCATGTTAGTTGAGTGCTTGACGTGAACATGAGTGACTGTTGTGATTTTAACTTCTCTGGGAACTGCTTTAGTAGTTCAATGACAAAACAGGCCTTATATGCCAGCATGCATTGAGAGGTGAAATCTGAATATTTATGTAGATTGGGAGAAAATGTCACTGCCAGAGAGAACTGCAGTTTTAAGTGACATCTTAGTCACATGTTTCTTTAGTCTTCACACTTACTTTGGGAACAGAGGGGTAGACTTACTCGTTCGAAGTTAATTTTCCTAACCTTCCTTCTAGGTTTGATTTTTAATATTCATTAGTAAAAAATCTGTTACAGTGAGTTCATTTCACTTTCTCTAGCTGTTCAGAAAAAAAAAAAGAACAACCAACATAAGATAAATAAAACAAAGAGGTTATTTAGTCTTCTATAAATATCTAGAGAGAGAGAGACTCCCATCTTTAAAAGGTCAATGAGTTGATCTATATAAAAAGCTAGCTTGGGATGGAGGTGCCTGTGTCTATCAGACTTAGGGGAGAACCTAAGGGATTTTTTTCAGTTGCTTAATAATAGTCATCTAGTGCTATAAATGGCTAGTCTTGTGCTGTATTTGCCACTTCTGACAACTATGATAGCATTCATACAGTCTGGCAGTTATAATAAAGGAACCAGGGGAACTGTGCATCTTTCCAAATAGTCTCCTGGATACCATGCACTAGATACTGTGCATCTTTCCAATAGTCTCCTGTTTATCTTAGAGCTCTTCAATGGCACTAGATAGCACCAATTATTCATCTGAAGTGATCCCCTAATGTTAGCTAATTTGAAATCTTATTACCATAATTAAAAATATTTATACTGATATTTGCTGTCCCACTATGTCTCAGTTTTATATATGCATAATGAAAGACAATCTTTTCTCCAAAATAAAAGAATTGAAGGTGTAAACAGAAAGAGAAATAGTAAAGTATAGAATATGTTCTGGATTCAGCCAGTCTTGAGAATTAGGATGAAGGTTCCTAACCTGAGCATTGTAACTAGCATGTTGTCAAAATTCAAAATGAGTATTTGAGACCATCTTCTACCCAAACCTGTATTATCAGTGAAAATAACAGCCAGTACCATGTTAGGAACCTGCTGGATGTCTGAACACTTGCCCAAAGACACAGACGCAGATAAAAAGTTTAACATCGGACATCAGTTTAACAGAAGAGCGATCACTGGGGCCACAATAAACACTGGATTTACTCACTTAAGCATGCTGCCTTTTGCATGATTGAACAAGGAAAATGCTCCATATTCTTAAAAAACAAACAAGCAAACAAACAAGAAAACCAACTATATACTCCAAAGAAGGTTTGAATCCACAGTCTCTGCTTTATAGTTGTCTTGGTTTCAGCTGGGATAGAGTTAATTTTCTTCCTGGTAGCTGGTACAGTGCTATGTTTTGAATTTAGTATGAAAATAACGTTGATAACACACTGACTTTTTAGTTGTTGCTAAGTAGGGCTTACACTAAATCCAGGTCTTTTCAGCTTCTCATGTCCTGTCAGTAAGAAGACTGGTGGGACACAAATAGCTGGGAGCGGGCACAGCCAGAACAGCTGACCCAAGCTGGCCAAAGGGATATTCTATACCTTAGATATAAGGATGACATTTTTTACAATGAGGATGATGAAACATTCGAACAGGTTGCCCAGAGACGTGGTAGATCTCCTATCCCTGGAAATATTAAGGGCCATGCTGGACAAAGCGCTGAGTAATCTGATCTGGCTGAAGATGTCCCTGCTTTTTGCAGTGGGATTGGATTAGATAACCTCTAAAGGTCCCTTCCAACCCAAACTATTCTATGAAGAGTAGGGGGAGCTGGCTGGGGAACAGTGATCGCTGCTTGGGACTGACTGGGTGTCGCTTTGCTGGTGGTGAGTGATTACATCACTTGTTTTTGTTGGGTTTTGTTTCTCTCTCTTTGTGTTGTTTTCCTTTTCATTACAATTCATCATCATCATAATCATTATTATTATTATGGTGGTTTTTTGGTTTTTTTTTGGTTTGTTTTTGGTTTTTTTTTTTTGTTTCAATCATTAAAATGTTCTTTTCTGAACCTATGAGTTTTCTTACTTTTACCCCTCCAATTTCTCCCCAGTCCCACCGGAGGTGGAGGAGGATAAGCGAGTGGCTGCGTGGGGTTTAGTTGCTGAATGAGGTTAAACCACAACAATAGCTCATTAGGACAACAGGGCTGCACACAGAACTTAAACTCTTTTTAAAGCTTGATGAAAAACGTAAAGAAGATTAAGTATATGTATTAATATGTATTAAAATCATAGCTATGTGCTCTTTAATGTCATTCTAAAGATTATGTTTTTAGGCAATACTGCCAATTACGGTGCTATTTTTTTTGTAGCATTAACTGCATTTTGTTAAAAATATTGATTTGAAACTTATTTGCATTTACATTAAACTTCCATTGCAACAACGGTGTATGTGGAAAAGTATATTAGAAAAATAGGTACATAAGACATAGTTAAAATTGAAGAGTTAAATTAATTATTTATATATTTATATATAAGTATATTAGGAAATATGTATGTATTTTTCTATGTCTCAAACCTAATTCAATGAGAAGGGAAGTCTGAGACCTATATGGCCAACTAGGTCTTGTGAAGAGCAGGCTAGACCTGAAGCACAGTAGAGTTAGCTGACCTTTTGGGAAAACTATAAAATACACAAGGAAAAGAATAGAATCTAACACTTTGAGCATTTAGAAGACTCTTCTGATGTGTAACTTATGAAATATGTTGTAATATGAAATATGTGTAAAATGAATAGTTTCTGCTAAGAGATGGAGGGAGCAAAAAACCAAGTAATTGCTGGAAGGCACTCTTAACTGCATATGAATGTTTTAAGAAACTGTAGAATGGTCCTTCTACATTGTAAATTAGAATAATTTTATAAGAACATAGTAAAACTTTGCCAGGGCTTTAATTCTTGATTAAGTATGTATGTCAAATGCCTCTACCTTGCATGTTATTTCTAGAAAAACATCATTTGGTAGACACTAAGGACCACATTTTAAAACTTATATCAGTTGATTCTTATGTAAGAGTTCCCAAAGGTAAGATGCCTCCAGGTTTCAAAGCTCTCCTTAGTGTCAAGAATGAATTTTGGCAGAAGGCTTACAAGATGCAGAAAGGCAGCAAAATTATAATGGACAATGTAATAAAACACAGTGGTTTACATGTTCCTTCTGTTACAAAATGAACAAACAAATAAAATAGAACAAATTAGCAGAATAAGATCTGTATGACTATTCTAAGCTCTCTCACTGCCTTTTCCGTATGCTTTCTAGTTCTATAAAACAACAGCTTCTGAGATTAGGCTGCATTTTAACATATGCAAGTTTATGATGCAACAATTAGGCTACTTGTGTGAATCTGCACACAAGAGAATGTGTGAGTTTCATAGTCTTTACAGAGCTTAACTGCAGTGTTTCACTTCTTCCTTTTCGTATAAACTGGATTCTTGACAACTCTACCAACTCAGATTTATGACCGAATAATACTATAAAAAAAGATATTTATGAGAATTTCAAGTTGTAGTAGGTTGTTTTTTTTTTTTTGTTTTTTTTTTTTTTAGCCCAAGTGATGTTGTTACTGAATGTAATACAAAAATGTTACAAGTATTTCTTTTGGCTCCTTACTACATGATCTACTGTTCTCTTCCAGATGTATTTGGAAGTATTTATTCTGAGGTGCTTTTTTCTTCCTGCTTCTAGCTCTGTTATGAAACAAATGTTAGTAGACAGACCACCTGAAGGTCAGCTAAGTTCCACTGAAAGCATAAAATAATTGAGAAATAAGTTGGCTAGCAGATAACTCACAGAGGAAAAGGGAAACCCTTACCCACTTAAGCACTGTAATGGGTGCTTGGTTTTGTTTAGTGGGGGGGGCTATGGTAGCAGCTTCTACAAAAAGCTGCAAGCAGTTTCTTCCTTTGTCCAGCGAACTTGACCAGGTCTTAGGTGGATCTGCCGCTGGCCAGGGCTGAGCCAATTGGTGACAGGATGTTCAGTGATAACATCTCTGTGACAACATATTTAAGAAGGGGAAAAATTAAAAAAAGAAGTGAAGATGTGGAAGTGGGGGTAGAGAGGGGGAACTGCGAGCCTTGTGGACCTTGTGGCCCTCACCCCCTTCCACTGGGTGGCTGTCTGGGCCCAACTTGGCCCAGCCCAGTAGAGAGAAGCAAAGAGAGGAGGTGTGAAGAGAACCTGAGAGGCATCTGCCTGAGCCTGATTGTGAAGAATTTTTTTGTGAGAGGAATGGCTGCAGACGCCAAGCTCAGTAAAGAAGGAGGGGGAGAAGCAACGTTGCTTCTGCCAGAGATTCCCCTGCAGCCCATGGTGCAGCCCATGGTGAGGCAGGCTGTTCACCTGCAGCCCATGGAGGACTCCATGGTGGGGCAGGTGGATGCTCGAAGGAGGCTGTGGCCTATGGAGGGCCTGTGCTGGGGCAGCCATTCCTGAGGGACTGCACCCTGTGGAAAAAATGACCTGCACTGGAGCAGTTCATGAAGGACTGTAGCCTGTGGGAGGGACCTCATGCTGGAGCAGGGGAGGAATGTGAGGAGTTCTTCCCCTGAGGAAGAAGCAGCAGCAGAAAGTAACACGTGATTAACAGACTATAACCCCCATTCCCTATTCTCCCTGTGCCACTCATGGAGGATAAGAAGGTAGAGATAATTTGAAATGAACTTAAGCCTGGGAGGAGGGATAGGTTGGGGGGAGTTATTTTGTTCTTTTTCTCATTGTCCTGCTTTGGTTTTATTAATAAGCACATAGTTTTCCCCAAGTCGAGTCTGTTTGCCTGTAACTGTAACTTCAATGATCTCTCCCTGTCCTTATCTCAAACCTTGAGCCTTTTTGTTATGTTGTCTCTCTCCTATTCCCCTGGAGGATGGAGAGAGTGAGTGAGAGACTGCATAGCTTGGTCCCAAGTGGTGCTAAACTACAACACTTTCCATCATCAGAGGAATTGTTTCTTGTCACTTGTAGAACATCAATTATTAAATACCTCTTAGAAACAGCATATTTGTATTCAATCCATACAATATATGAAGAAAGATTTTCCCACTGTTTGTCAATAAGTAATAACTTGCAATGCAAAAAAATGAACAAAAAATGGCTTCCCCCAAATTACTTTTTGTCAAATTAACAAACACAAACAAAACCTAAGTAACTTCAAGAATAGCAGCTACTTTCTTGTATATAAATATTTTAGAACAGAGAAGAAAAACTTATCTCACTTTAATTTTCAGTGGGCCAAACACCACATTTACACTGCTGTTTTTTTTTTTTTCCATATCAACCCTCTGCATACCACTTGTAACACTTCTTTTTCTCCACCTGCTTCTCAGTTAACACCATGGTAAAACATACACCTGTTACAGCTTTCACTCTCCAGCATTTGAAGTTTTATGCTCACCTAATATATTTAATTAGTATGTGCTAAAAGAAACAATATAAAAAACATTTGGCAACACTTAGTGTTATTCACTGATGTAAGGACCATGTTTTGCATTGTGTTAGGAAGATTAAGAGAAACAGGCCACACCTCAATGTTTTCATTTTTACAATCATAACAACAACAACAAAAAAGATATCTGAAGGAAATACATAAAACTGAAAGTATAAGGTTTTGACTAAAAGAATGAAACTTTATTCCAAATTATTGTAGTATAACAAAAAAAAAAATAAACCTAAGGAGTTATCATAGGATCAGATAGGATTCATAGCTCAGCCTCTCTCAGCCTCCGTACTTTTCAAGTAAGAGAGAGCCAAAATACAGGTCTTGCACTCATCAGTCCTATGCAGGTTTTAATTTTTGGCTAACACAATGAGAAGGATTAGCCTGCCCCACACAGTTTCAGAAGCTAAAGAATACAAGGCAAGAAATAGCCAAATCTATGTTTGTAATCTTTGAAATTAATGTAATTGAAAGTAACGGAAATTCAAAGTCAAGGCAAAACTGTGAATTTGGAATTATTTTTAGCTACAGAGGTTTTTGGCAAAAGAAAATGAACCACCTAGCCAACCCCTCATTACTTGAATTAAAAAGAACATGAGCCATCCTCTAATACACACCAGTTCTGAGAGAGGGACAGTTCACAGGGGTTGTGTCTGACTCTGAGGGTGTATTGTGGGCTAGCTGCTGCCCCTGGGGAGATATGAAATGGACTTGTGATTGCACTCTGGTGTTTAGAAAGCAGGCATACCTGCCACCATTGACACAGAAAACAAATACTTATACTTCTGGGAAGGGGGAAAGGCTCAGGTATAGTTGTAGAGGGTGCTGTTTAAAACCTTGTATAGGAGTAGTCAAAGACTTGTTCATGTCCTTAAGCATGCAAACTTTGAGTAGGACTATTGACATCAGCAGAACTATTTAGAGTGTATGAAAACAATTATATGTGTGTATAAGTAAGACCAAGGCTTTATTTGTCAGAGAAAGCATTATGAGAAAGATTTCACTGTAGATGCAAGTGTACTTTTTTTTGTTAGCAAGAGGGCATGATTTTGGACTCCAAATCTAGTCACATAGCACTTCAGTGGTGTTGTTAGACTTAGAAGGTTTGATAGGATTTAAAATTTTGATAGTCCAGATGTGGAGTAAGCTGAAACTGTGTTAACTATGTGGTTCATGTTATGTGGATTAATACCAAATCAGGAATTTTTAAAAAACACTAAACTATATTATCTCATACATGACATAGCTTGCTATGGCTTACTATCCAGCCTGACTGATACCATATCTATGAAACATTCACTCATTTTAGCAGGAAAAGGATCACCCATAGTCAGTATATATTTATAACAAAGTAAATAAATTTCTACACCAGTACTACCTTTAAGGTAACTAACAATAGAATTTAATGCTTTTAATGAGTCTAGTTCAGGATTCTTACTTTTACACTCATTCTCGTGGTAAAAACTGGCACGACTGCTCTCAGAACGAAAAGGAAGTTAAATTAGTGTAACAAAAATACAGAGGTCAAAACCACAATTAAGAAGTAAAAGTTATCTTTCAGCCGAAGCAAAAGAACAGGAAGGACAGAAAATGCTAGAACAATCAGTGTTTTGAATACTTCTGAGACAACAACATAATTGAAATTACAAAGACAGCTTTTTAAAGCATGTTTAACTCCTCTATCCCCATATCTCAGATGTGAAGTAATAAAAATTTTCTTCAATATTTTTATTTTGGAATTCTGTATTAAAATTTTTGTTACCTTATTTAGTCAAACCTACAATAATTTCTGAAAGAAATGGCATAATATTGTGCTAACTGATTCTGTGTTGTGCATATCTGTATACATTTATTTAAGCATCTTTATGAACTTCTATTTTTCAGAGTCATTAGTGCATTCATAAAGAATAGTCTTAATAATAGTCTATTAAAATAGTGTTATTCACCAATTTATTACTTTAGACTTATATTGGTATACTACAGTTGATGTACAGTGTTTTGATTGCTGCTGGTAAACAAACAAAACATTTTGTGGCAGTTTAAAATAACCTAATTAACTTCAGAACCATCAGACTTATTTTTTTTTATCATTTCTGTATTTTTATGTCATAAAATAACTTTGCAACTTTATTTTTATGGCAGTGACAAGAATAAAAAAGTAATTATACTTTTTTGATCCAATGTTTTCTATTATACTTTTTATTCTGTAACAATTTTTCTTTTATTATGAATTGGATAAGATAAAATGTAAACATAAGTTGTATATTCAACAAGTTAAATAAATAAAAACTTACATAGTTTGCTATGCATTGAAATACTTGAATAATTTTTACCTTGCAAAAATAATACCATTTGTGCAATCCTACGTAGGACTGGTAAAGGGCAAAACTGCAGAGACCTACCAGCAGTGATGTGATTAACCTTGTGTCCATTCATACTTTAACCAGAAAGTATTCTCCTTATATTTGTCATTGAGATAGAGGCTTGTAAACATGGTCAAATTATATATAACTTTCCAAAAAGCTAAGCCTGAGGAAATGCTGATAATCATACTGTATTATTTTTTTTTCCTGATAAACCAAGAAATAGCAGAGTCAGAGTTCAAGTCTCTTTTCTGCCCACAGAGAATGAAATCACATCTCTGATTAGTCTGAGAAATGCCACAGATGTGACATGGTAGAATAATAACTTATCCATTAAAATTTTAAAATAAGGTTTTTTTTTTAAAGAAGTCAAGAGTATCTAATTCAGGAATGAGTGTCTTTCTGTAGACATACAGATATTAGTATGAGAGATCTAAATATAAAACAAGATTGATATAATTTTAATCTTTGTTGAAGTGGAGGTATGCTATAGCATTCTTAGCTAATTGAAATGTTTGAAAGTCCAAAGATTTAACTTGCAAGTATCTTGCATTTATTGAGGCAAAACAGAGAGGATGGAGAAGGGAAATATGGAAGGTAAAAAAACCCCACAAACCACAAACAAAACAGGGCAGTCTATTCCATGCTGGAGTGGAGTATTCCAACTAAATAAAAGCAAGTGTTGCAAAAGCCAAAAATTTATATGAAGTTGTTCAACCCTATCCCTGAAATTATCTATTCAAAATACTAAATTCAAATTACATACTCAAAATACTTCTTGGGCAAAGCACCGCACTTCCAGTTACTTGAACAAGAAAAATTTTAAAAATGCTGATTTAATCTGTGCAAAGGATATTTATTCAGTCTCAACTAATCACTGTAATTTTTATTGTCAAAACAGGTGAAGATACCCAAGAAGAAAATAAGAAATCTCAGAGAAAATAGGACTACATTTTATTATTATCACCCATAAGACTGTCTTGTACAGAAATTAACATCTAGTCCAGTGAAGATTACCATCTGGAGTACAAACTCCTAATTTGCTATTCTTGGAAAAATAATGTTTATCTTTTTCTTTTATTTTTCTCTGCACAAATAGATGAACTCATATACATAGATCCTTTTATTTTTTTTTTCCTATAATACAAGGTTCCAAAATGGTAACAATTAATACAAGTTGTTATTTTACTACTGAGTGAGAGTAGACTTAAAACTTTCTCTTCTAAAGATAAAAACAATAAACTAAACTTATTTATTCTCAGGCCTTTTTACACAGCGTCCAATTTAATTGCAATAGAATCTATATATCGTCTCAATTATCTATGAAGGGAAATTAGAAATTTGTTCTAACAGTCAATGGAACTAGGAGGAGTCACAGCACTCTTGTTTAAACTATCAGTGATGTTGTTTATGGAATATTAACCTTGGGATTGTTTCCCTAAATTTTTTTTTGTCACTGAATAGTAGAGCAATTGGTAACTTGGTATGCTTTCTATAGTGGCAAATCCCTTCTTCCTAAGAATAATTTGTGTTTGTATCATGCATGTCTGTTAATACTGCATTTGTCATTTGGCTGTTTTTTCTAAATGAATTCTAAAGAAAACAATCCCTGCAAGTACCTTACACTCCTTCACTGTCCCAAAGATGCTGAGAGTTTACTGTGGTTTTGTATGTTATCATAGCCTAAAATAACACATCACATTCACAAGAATGAAAAACGTTGGACTTTTACAACAACAAAGTGCATTATACAAAAATAGATTTTTCCTCATACTCATATGTTCTGAGCACTTTGATTTTTTTTTTGAGGGGGGGAACTGTTTGATTTAAGTGTTAATACTGTTTAAGTAAGAAGGCTTAAAGGACTGCTAGATAAAGTAAGAAATATATACTCTACTTTGTGCTTCAGAATTTTGTTTTCTGAGCATTTTCCTATTCATAGATATTTTCAAGATTTTTTTTTTAATACTTAGGGACATTAGGAGCTGAGGATATACTGAAGGACATACAGTAAGGATATACTGAAATAAAATAGTAGGACCTTGATTTCAGCTGTACTAAGAAATCAACCTCTCATTTAGATGATATTAAAAAAATTAAATCCATGGTCCACTGCCAAACATAGGAGACATTAGCATATTATGAATTAAAAAAAAATAAAATAAGAAAAAAAATTGCATTGGCTCTTGTCCTACTTGTACAATTGCTCTTAAAGTAGATGCTTTAAATAACATTCAGAAGTTCCATTTCCCTTTTTTGTTAGTATACCTATCTTCATTTTCAATTTTGCTTGGATTTTTTTGGCCCCAGATGAGATTGTTGTGAGTGTATGGGTGTTTGTATGTAATTATGAAAAAAAATGCAATGGGGTAAAATGTAAATTAAAATAAAGGAAATAAGTTCTTGAAATTATTCAAGAAGTTGTACACCACAGTTTGGGGGACTAAAGTAAACCAATGTCCAATATGAGCTAATTAGACACGTGTGTGTAGTTCTGCAAGTACAGGGTAGAAAAAAACTGTCAGTTAGTTAATAGTCACTCCCCTATACATATTCCTATATACCAGCAAGACTTCAAAAATAGCTGAAGTGGCCTCAGGAAATCATAATGTTAAAATATAGCTGTACTGCCTCTAGCATTGTCAAGAAGCCATGTCCATCACATTTGTATCAGCAAGAGTTCCTTTGTAAGAAGAATTGTCTCCTTTGATTATCAAGGTCTTACTTTAATAATGAACTTAGCAGAATTAAGTAATAAGAAAAGAAGTAGCTAAGTGTTATCTTCCTCATATTAGTATCTACTAGAGGCAAGTAACTGGTCTTCACGGTATTATTAGAAGAACTTCATAGCCATGTCTGTTATGTCTGTTATAGTCTCTATAGTCTTTACTTCTTCTGTGTGACAGTTTGTCTAAAGGTAGACAACCTACTTTGTCTACTCTCAAGGGAGAATGAATAGGATAATCTAAAGGTATAAGAGAATAAAAGTTTGGAGGAATTATTTAATTGGGAAAAGCAGTTATGTATTTCATCTGTAGTCTTTTCACATAATCTGAAAAAGAAATTATTGTCTATTCAATACAAGATACAAAACTTCTCAGTCTAATTCATCCTTTAGATGACATGAAAACATGGATCTTTACTACCTGTGAAACAGAGAGAGGTCAACGATAAGAAAGGGAACAAGAGGTAGCCAGATATCAGTTATGTCTGTTATAGTCTCTATAGTCTTTACATCTACTGTGTGACAGTTTGTCTAAAGGTAGACAACCTACTTTGCCTACTCTCAAGGTAGAAAGAATATGATAATGACCGTTGGTGTCAGAGAAATTTAACTGAGCTAGAAAAAATGCCAGCAAAATATTGTTTCTTCCATCACCCTTTGGTAGATGTTGGCATAATTGGAATTAACATTGGAGCTAAAGGATAGTTACATAATGTTAACAGTAAGTTCTGTCTGAGAAGGTATAATGCAATTATCTCTAGTCTTTTGATTTACATATGTTGTAAATGATACAAGGAAGATTATAGAATCATAGATCATAGAATGGTTTGTGTTGGAAGAGACCTTTAAATGTCATCTAGTCCAATTCTCCTGCCATGAGCAAGGACAACTTTCACTAGATCAGGTTGTTCAGAACCTCATCCAACCTGATGTTATGATGTCAAGATAGGTTATGATTATGTGAAGAAAAGAACAAAATTTATGGTGTTATTTCAGAATCTCAAATAAAATCTACATGTGTGCTTTTTTTTTTCAGATTTACGTCTAGTTTTTAGAAGTTACGTAGCTACAGATGTACAGGCAGGTGATACATCTTGATGCTACAAATAA
Source organism: Chlamydotis macqueenii (assembly GCF_036417535.1). Taxonomy (NCBI): domain Eukaryota; kingdom Metazoa; phylum Chordata; class Aves; order Otidiformes; family Otididae; genus Chlamydotis; species Chlamydotis macqueenii. The sequence goes on from NC_141556.1 coordinate 162,922,037, forward strand.
CTTTGCATTAAATATTAGTGTCAATGGGATATGAGATTTCACAAAATATCAATATTAAAAGATATTTAAAAGATTACAAGAGTGATGTATCTAAGCATCTGAAAGGAGAGATTATGAGATTTGGTTAAAAGCTGGACATCAAAATGAAGTGTCTACATGTACCTACAGTCTGCAAATTATTTTCATAATTAGTGGAGATCCAGGGTTCATTTCAGGCACTTAAACACAGGTGTCTAGGACAAAATGATGTGCACAAAGCTATTCCACTTGCAAATTCCATTCTTGCCAGTGAAGACATATCCTAATCTCATTTTAGGTGCTATGGGATATCCCGTGTGAACTCCAGCCGCTGCTCTAGAAGGAAAAAAAGCTTCCAGACCCATGTGAACATCCTGAGAAGCTGAATGCCTCTGTCTCACACTGTGCTACATGCCCATTTAGACAACTGAATTGAATGTTAGTCAAGATAGCTTGGTGAACTAAAGTGCTCTTCAGACTTCAGTAAACAGTTCGTGTTGATATCATCTTCAATAACTATAACTGTCATGTACACACTTAAATGTGGAATTTCATCTTAAACGGAACTTAACCCATAATTTTTAACTTGAAATTCAATTAATGTACATGAGAGTTATGCAAACACACTGTTAATTTTTTGACTAATTAAACTTAGTGTTTTTTTCTGAAGACATAAAGTTCTTAAGGAAAGCTCAGTTTAGTATGCAAGTGTTTTCAAGGATGAATATTATATACATTTTTGAACACTGAATTTATAACTACAGTGATATATCTTGCCTCACCAGAACTTGATTTTGGGATGTGTGGAGCAAAGGATACTAAGTTTGGACACTTCTTACAATTTGTCTCATATAATCATTGATAAAAACAATTGGGGAAATATGTTGGGTTTTTTTTACCCATATGTTGGGCAAAAGTTATAACTTGCTGAAGTAATACAGAAAAATTACTCAATGTATGGTTGCATAAATTAACTTACTTAGATGGCAATATCACATCTGTCCAATAATAGGTCTACTTGAATGCTCATGTAGACAATTGTTATTGTAAGGGAGCAAATTATGAAGGCTGAAATGGAAAAACAAATCTTTTCTGCAATGTTGTGGTAAACTAGAATATTCCACTATTTATCCTGGCTTTTCTGCTCTACAAGTGGGATACAGTCTATGACAGAAGGACAGAGGATCTCCATAACTGCTAGCATCATTCCATCTAAAAGATGCAAAGGAAGACCCAAGCACAATATACAAATACACTGACTATTTCTTCTGTACTCTTTAGTATGGTGTAGATTACATATTTTTCATTACACAGGTGAGGAAATCAAGGTAGGAAAGTCAATGCCAGCAGTTGTCACAATTTTACTACTTTAAGATCTGTCTAGCTATGAATAACAAGGTGAAACAGTAATTCATTGCCATCGTTTAATTATAAGCCTCTTACACTGTATATTTCTTTCTAGAATTAATCAATATATCTGGACATATATTTTTTAAACATTCCTGAGTGATTTGCTTATATTAAGGAATGACCCAGAGGAAGGACATGGAAAGAAATCAACTGTGAAATCTGTAGTGAGATGACATGCTTAGACCTTCCCTCAATATCACATTAACTCAGTTTTTCTCATACTTTTTTTTTTTTTTTAACTTGCTGTTGAAACAGCAGCATATGTGATTATGGAGGTACACCATCAAAATATGCTACTACTCATACTGAAAATCTGTCTTGTATTTCAGGATATGCTGCAAAAGAAAGGTAAAACTGTGTTACAGTTTAGCTCCTCTCAAGACCAAGTTTCACAATCTTACACTCACTCCTCTCACAAAGAGCTGAGGTTTGAGATAAGGACAGGGAGAGCTCATTCAACTTACCTTTACAGCAAAACAGACACGACTTGGGGAAAACTACTTATTTATTATTAATAAATTATTTACTACTAATTAATTAATTAATTAATTAATAATAAAAATAAGATAATGAGAAAGAAAACAAAACCAACTTCCCCCCCCCACCTTTCCCTCTTCACAGGCCTAACTTCATTTCAGTTATCTCTACCTCCTTCCTCCCCTCCCCCCAGCCCCGCTGCTCTGCCGAGTGGCACAGGGGGGAACAAGGGATGGGGGTTATGGTCAGTTCGTCACACGTCACTCTACGCCACTGCTTCCTCCTTGAGGGAAGAACTCTTCACATTCCTCCCCTGCTCCAGCGTGGGGTCCCTCCCAGGGGCTACAGTCCTTCATGAACTGCTCTGCTGCGGGTCATTTTTTTCACAGGGTGCAGTCTCTCAGGAACTGGCTGCCTCAGAGTGGGCTCTCCATGGGCCACAGCCTCCTTCAGGCATCCGCCTGCCCTGACACGGAGTCCTCCACGGGCTGCAGGCTCCTCCATGGGCCTCCATGGGGTGCAGGGAGACAGCCTGCTTCACCATGGTTTTCACCATGGGCTGCAGGGGAATCTTTACTGGGAACAACTTTACTCCTCCTCCTCCTTCTTCACTGACCTTGCCATCTGCAGCTGTTCCTCTCACAACAAATTCTCTCAGGTTCTCTTCACATCTTCTCTTTTCACTTCTCTCGGCTGGTCCTGGCCAAGTTAGGCCCAGACGGCCACCTGTGAGAGGCCAGAGAGTTCCCCCTCTCTGGCCCCCTTCTTTTACTTCTTCACTTCTTCTTTTTTTTTTTTTAATTTTTATTTTTCCCCTTCTTAAATACATTATCACAGAGGTGCTGTCACTGAACGTTCTGTCACCAATTGACTTGACCCTGACCAGCACTGGGTCCACCCTAGGCCTAGCCGAGTCTACTAGACAAAGGGGAAACTTCTACCAGCTTCTTACAGAAGCTGCCACTGTAGCCCCTCCACCATTAATCAAAACCAACACAAATTTTTTTTTTTGGGCCAGGAAGATCCAAATGTTCGTGAAAACAAGTTGCCAATCCCTGGGTTGTAGTAACTCTATTAAGTTTATTTGAGATAACAGAATTAGAATCATAGAATCATAGAATGGTTAGAGTTGGAATGGACCTTCAAAGGTCATCTAGTCCAACCCCCCTGCAAGGAGCAGGGACATTCCCAACTAGATCAGGTTGCTCAGAGCGTCATCCAACCTGGCCTTGAACGTTTCCAGGGATGGGGCATCCACTACCTCTCTGGGCAACCTGTTCCAGTGTTCTGTCACCTTCATTGTAAAAAAAATTTTCCTAATCTCTAATCTGAATCTACCTTCTTCTATTTTAAAACCATTACCTCTAGTCCTGTCACAACAGGCCCTACTGAACAGCCTGTCCCCATCTTTCTTGTAGGCCCCCTTGAGGTACTGGAAGACCACTATAAGGTCTCCCCGGAGCCTCCTCTTCTCCATTATACAACCATATTATAAGTCTGACATAAAGTTTCTAGTGATGGCCAGCTATTTATTACAAACTTTATTTTTGCAAAATAAAGTAAACCAAAATGGGACATTCTGGTTGAAAAGCTGTAGTTATTCACTTTGGGAAAACAGTTTGAAATTACTTGTTACACTTTTCACGTCTGCAGAATTGTTCTTTACTGGCCCTTTTTTAAAGACAAAGAGAAATACTAGCTGCAGCTATTTTTTTTTTTATATGAATCTGCACATTTTTTTTTTAAACAAACAAAAAACCTCCTACTTTGTATTGCTTTAACATCACAGATTTAAAACTTTTAAAATAGCTCAGTTTGCAAGTTTTCCTAAATAAAAGATACAAAAATAAAAAAGCAAAATCACAAACAGATTTTAGGAACAGCATTAATTTTTACTTCCACTTACCATCCTGCTCATGTGAACATTGAAAATACATTTCTGCGTACTGATTTTAAATAAAATGCATTTTCTTATAATTGTAAAGATGCACCAAATTGCGTGTTCAATACACGAAGCTTTAATTCATTTTACTTCAGTTTTCATTCAATACAACATTCTGTGAGGTCACTGCTGAAATTACTACACTGGTAGTAAGTTCACCTTTTGACAATGTCTGTATTTATACTATTACCGTTTGCTATTCGAGAAAACTAATAACCTTTTGTATAAAAGAGCTGAATATTCTTATTCAAATCAAATTAATGCCCAAGATTCTGCAATAAGTTTAAATATTAATGTTTGACTCAAGAAGTCTTCTTAACTTTAATGATTTTTTTTTATTTCTTAACTGAGAATTTTTAAAACAATTCTACATAGATTTATTGCAGTATTGCTTCCTGCAAAATGCTCCTGTTTCTTTACAAAATATTTGCTACCCTGTAAAATATCATTAGTCTCCTGAAAAATGTATCCTTACTAAAGTTAAATGGGTTTTTTTTTTTATATATCATCATCTTTGTCCTTGGAACTTTTTCTACATATTAGCTAATATACCAGCTGTTAAATGCTAGTAACAGGTTTCGAGAACCAATTTCTTAAGAAGGGAACTAATAGTTAATTAGTTTACATGTTTCTTAAGTATCTGAACGTTCTTTTTATATTGACATTTATTATCACCAACTTTTAATCTTAGGCTACAAAATGAAGTAATTAAATTACATTTGTTTGTGTAGCAGAGGGCTTGATGAGAATTCTAGAGTCATGTTTATTTTTTAGACCAGACATGGGCTCCAGTGTGATTTTAGGATATTGAAAGGTCAATTTAAAAAAACAAAACTAGAACTACTTTTCAGTAGTTCTTTCATTCCATTAAAAGGGAGATAATAAGAAAGTATATTTGAACAATTTTTAATATTTACAGCTAACTTAGTCCATTTTCTAGTGCAAATTATTTATTTTTTTCTCAATCCACTGTTCAACGTTCATTGTGTAGGCGAGATAAATAATTTCTAACATACATATGGTCTGCATACTGCAAACTAATAATTTATATTTTCCACCACTTAGATTTCTGCTCTATGTTTGATCACATATGTATTTTTTTTGTGGCTCGTGATTGTGTGGCTACAATATTTGAAAGAAAAAAAGTGATTAATAAGAATGACTTGCCAATAAACACAATACTTCTGTGATTTCTTTTTCCATGTTGGTTAAGAACTATTCATTCACAAGTGAAATGATAATTTAACATAGTATACTAATCTATGCACTAATATATTTTCAAGGATTGTTCCAAATTTATGAAATACTGGTAACTGCAGAGTATATGACAGTATATACCAAGTGGATTATTCAAATTTTTTTATGTAGTTTAGATACTTCAATATTGTCATTGAAGTTTAGATGCTTCCATTGCTTACTTAATAAAAAGACCATCTTGTGTTATTTGAGTATTTAAGTGTCTAATTCTTACCAATTTCAGAACCACTTCAATATGTAGTATGTATGTTTGTTGTAGGTATGCTTAATCTTCATGTATTAAAATTGTTTTAAAAAAAAATAAATTTAAACTCTATTTAACTTGAATGGTTTTGTAAGCTTTAGATGACTTTTGAAAGTGAATGAAAGATCCAAACCCAGGAGCAATGTAAACAGTGTACTATTGAACATCACAATGTTAAGTGTTAGTTGCCTGACTACTGGAAAGGTTTCTCACAAGAACATGGTAAGAACAAGAAAAGGTAGACTCGCAAATGATCAGAAATTAAGGAAGAGCTTTGTGTGGGAATCCAAAAGGAAAAGTAATAAGGACAGGCTGTGTCTTAAACTCTATCCTTTTTGAATTAAATATTTTGCACACTGGATGTTTAGCATCTCCTTCCACTTCTCATTGTAGTTTCTAACCTTCCAAAGCAAAAGCCTAAACTTTTTATTTTAAAAATTGCACAGTAATAATTCTATTTGTTATAAACAAAATCTTGTTATGGACAAAAGACAATATCCCATGTACATAGAGAAAAGATTTTATTTTCAATCTCATTCATGATTTAGTAATCTAGTAAAAAAAAATGAAGTTGTTATACTAGTCCAGGCACAGTAACACTAACAGTCATAGTCCCGATTAATACATAAGAGCTTTGTGTAGTTAAAACTGTTACACAGAACAACTACTGTATCTTCTTTTCTCTCTAGTATTAGGCTCATGCTTCCAAAGGTCCCCTGGATCTTAAGGTCAGTGGTCATTGTCTTCCTCATGAGGAGAAGTGGATCAATACAGTAAGTCATTAGTGTGTAAAGGTCCCTGGAGGAGTTCAGTACTGGTTCTGGGGGACCATTCCACCACAATCTTGGGTTTGCCTGGATGACTTTTGGTATATTTTCTTGAAACAGTCTGCCTCCTTCCAATAGCCTGCTTCCTTCTCGTTAATTGCTGACTAAACTATGAAAGCTGCAGAATAGCCTCCTCCGCTCTCCCTTGCCACAAAGGGCTCTTGTTTGCCATGCAGTGACTGCTGGGTTTTTTACCATATGTAAGACACAGTTTAGGCTCAAACAGTTTAGACAATAGGCACAAACTAAAATTTTCTCAGCTCCAGACAAGCCAGGCAAGTCCTGAAACATTGTGCTGCCAGTAAGTGCACAGTCTCAGGGCTGAAGTCTTTTTTTGTCTAGAGCATTCCTAACAGTAGGTTATGCTAAGGAATAAGGAGTGAGTGTGTGAGGGGTCCCAGCTGCATTGTCTGAAGTTTTTCCACTTGGTCTAAAGCAATTCTGGACTAACTGTCTTGGAGAAAAGGAGATGGAATAAAGAAAAAGTGAGTGAACAAGGGCTGTAATTTAGTGCTTATGACTTTCCTCTGGGACATCTGGAGTTTGGATTCATCTCCAAGGGCTGATTAAGCATTTGAAGTGTAAACTGCATAAATAGAAACTCTGGTTTTAAGTCTCCTCACACAGAGGAGAAATTAAACCAAGAATATCTTGTGTCCTGGATGAATGTCGTAAGCACTAAATCCTTATCTAAAGGACATTGACAACTTTTCTGGCCTCTTTCTTTAGTGAACCAGTAGTTATTTCTGCTTTTTTATGGCGCTCATTCAATAAATGTGTCCTATGATCCTCCTCTTGCCTGTGCTCTTCTCGATCCTTTGACCTTGAAAGTGGAAAAAGTAAAAAAAAAGAAATAAAACTGTGAATTCTTGTGGAAGACAGGCTTGATCTAGAATGCAAGAAATTATTACCATCAAGGTCAAAGTGCCTTAGACAAAAAAAATAAGCAGAATTTTGGGTGCCTGAGGAATTTGAGCATTTCAAGGATTCATATTTTTAGGAGGGGTTGAGGGTCACAATACAGATTTAGTTATCCATATTTCATCTAAATTTGGCTCTGGACATTGTTTTTCAAATTGCTTGATCATTGAAATGTTAAGCCTAGGTGTTGCTAAATATTTTTTGATATCTATGTGGCTGTATCTGAGACCTTCTCATCTAGGAAAACGATACTGTCACTTTTTCTTTTTTCATCACTTTTTTTTTTACCCTTTCTACATGAATGTGAAGACTATTGTGGGTACTATTAAAGGAACAGTGTTCTTCTACAGTATAATATACACACAGAATTATTAATATTAAATGGAAAACAAACTGGCAAGTGGAAATAGTATCTAGTGATGACTATCAAACCATCTGCACCGTTTCAGGACTATATGCACTGATATTCTTGTTCATTTGATGACATGATAGCAATACAACTCCTTTCAAAACCCTGCAGTTTGTGAACTTAACTAATACATTACCTTCAATACTCGTGAACCCTAGCAATCACCATAGTAAACTTTGGCAGTTGCCAGAGAAATCTGCAATATAAACAACTCTCTTTTTTTTTTTTTCATTTTTATTCTAGGATATTAATTTAATAAAAAAGAATCTCAGCTTATATTTTCATGGATAAGGTACCTGCTTTGTCTAGATTGATAAGGGTCTATGTTCACTAACAATACCAAAATATAATAAAGACTAACTTATGAAGGATCCATCTAGCCAATTTTATGTTTCCTATAGTGTTTCCACCCTTCATTTCCTAGAAGGGTGGTCCTAGAATTTACATAGGAAAAGATAGAGGAGAGCTGGTTCTAGTCTGTGCTCTTAAAATCACTAATTTTGCTTTTATGTTTAATAATGTACCTTTTGGTTAAGATAGCTCTTGTAGCCCTTTGAAACTCTTCAAGTACTCTTGTATCTTTTCCAGATTTAAGGTGACAATAACTGCACGCGTGTGAGTAGACATTTAGTTTACACAGTGGCATAATGTTGTGGTTTATATTCCTCATTTCTTTCCTAATAATTCTTTACAATTCACTTGTTTTCTTTCGATTTCTTCCAAGCACTGAGCTGATCTTTTAATGAAACTCCTTGTCTTGCTTCTGAATAGTAATGGTCATCACCAAGCCCAGGTTTTAATATATGAAGCCGGAATAACCTCTCTGTGTATGCTACATTTTACAATAATTTACAGCCAACTTCAAGTTCAATTTTATTGCCATATAACGTCTCATAACTTCCTTCATAATTTGCCATGTCCTTACTCCCTTGAATAACTTTGTAATATCAGCTGATTTTCCACTCTTTACTCACTTTTCCAGATGTTTATATATATATACACAATATATAAAATATACCTATTTAAATTTATATATATATAACACACACAGCTATTTTAATATATATGCATCTGTATGTATGTATTAAAATAACCGTAAAGCTCTATAGATGTCATCCGTACTCTGTGACAACTAAACTTTACTTATATCCTCTGTTTTCTGTCTTTCAACCAACAGTTTTATCTACATAATGGAGTGGTGGTACATGCTCCATTTGACGACAGCCTTCATTCCCAGCTGGTAGCAATGACACTAGCTTTATGACTGCAGTCATCATAACATGTGGGAGCATAATGTTGCAGCGGAGTGCAGTCCTGTTCTTGGGTAAGACTCAAGCACAGGTGATGCAGCTAATTCAGCTTCCAAAATCTCTACCAAAATCTGATTATGCTACCTGATGCCGGAGAGACACCTCAGCCTGATTCAGCATGCCTCAGGGAGAGTACTTTGTTGAACAGTGTGGATTTATCCTTAGGTTGCTCAAAGTATTTTCATAGTAATTTTAAATGCTTTAGTTTGCTACTGACTGTTCCCCTTATGAAAATTTGACCTATTGATTGTAATCAAGTCCAAGCATTAAATCAGTTGTATAATTTATATAATGACTCCATTTTTCAAAATAAGAGTTTTCTTGTCATTAGATGTTTCTTAATTAAAATGATTTATAAAGTCTACCATATCCACAACAAAATGAAGTACTTCAATGTACTGTGGTATACATAAGGCAAGATACTGAAAGCTACAGCTTAGTTTATTGGCATATATATATATTGATTTCTCTTGGTTTATTGCTCTTTTTTTTTTTTTTCACAGATGAAATAACAGATGCAGTTATTTTGCTTCCTTTACTTCCAAATATGTGCATGGTCAACAGTAAAATTGCACCAATATGGCTTTTACAGTTACAAATATTTTAGCAGGATATTTCCCACCACACAGAATAACAGTAGGAAATTCAGGAACTGACTATAATTCATATATATATTTTTCTTTATCTCTAGATGTATTTATTTTTAATTTTTATTTTGATTTTCAAAGCATAAGTTTCCTGTAGGTGACAGTACATGCTCTATGCCAAGGTTGAAAATGAAACTGTTTTTGAATCCTCATAGTACATAAAAAGTCATATTTGGGCGTGAAAAACACATTTTCATGCTCAGGTAACTCTGAAGTAGCTAACTGATATTTTTCTACACTTTCAAAAAATTAACCTTTAAGTTGAAAATGAGCATGTAAAAATTTAACTCAAAGGGTTTGTGTTCTGTTTTGAAAGCTATAAGTAACAGCAAATAATGTTTAAAAGTTCCCATTCAGGACTATGCTTCTGGTATCATTTTACTATATGCACTAATTCTGCATTTATTGACAGAAGACATTACAAGACCATTTTTTTTTAAAAAATGTGTTATGGAAGATAGAACCCATTTCCAAAATATACTTGAAGTCTTTGTCCTAATTAAGATTGAAAATTGTATGCATTGGGTACAGATGATCTTATTAATATCTTGTTAATCTCAAATAACTGCTGTGCTCTAGAAATGAGATCTATTATAATGCTTCGTATTTTTTATTCTCAAATGCCCTTTTCCTCAATAATTTGTGGGTTTTTTTCTGGTTTCCTGCTATCTTATTACCTTTGTCTCACGTACTGCTTTGGGCTGGAGTAGAGTTAATTTTCTTTGTAGTTTCTTCCATAGCTGCTATGGAGGTCTGTCTTGGATTTGTGCTGGAAACAGTGTAGATAACACAGAGGTGTTTTAGCTATTGCTGAGCAGCGCTTACACAGAGTCAAGGCCTTTTCTGCTTCTCACACCACCCCACCAGTCAGTAGGCTGTGGGTACACAAGAAGCTGGGAGGGGACACAGCTGAGACTGCTGACCCCAGCTGACCAAAGGGATATCCCATACCATATGACGTCGTGTTCAGCATATAAAGGTGGGGAGAGAAGAAGGAAGTGGGGGGCATTTGGAGTGATGGCATTTATCTTCCCAAATAAGTGTTGTTCATGTTGCAGCCCTACTTTCCTGGAGACCACTGAACATCTCTCTGCCGATGGGAAGTACTGACAGAATTATTTGTTTTGCTTTATCATGTGTGTGGCTTTTGCTTTACTTATTAAACTGTCTTTATCTCAATGCATTAATTTTTTTACTGTTATCATTCCTGTTCTCTCCCCTACACCACTGGTGGGAAGTGAGTGAACGGCTGTGTGGTGGTTAGTTGCTGTCCCCAGTTAAATCATGACATCTAACTGGAAACTTACCTTTTATACCTTATTTTTTAATTCACATTTGCACAAGTATAATTTTCTTTGTGAAACCATTAACACAGAACAGGTTTTTTTTAGTATTTTCTTGGATTTATTCTTTAAAGCTACTCTTTAAAACTAGCTTTCGGTTACATATTAACTCTGTGTCTGTGCTAAGTTTACTAGTATTGGGAAGCTGATTCTATTTTTACTCTTTACATTGCTGATTTTTTAGTACCATAGAAGTTCCTCAATAGATATCAGCCAATTTACTTCCAGATATAAGGAGTAAAATACTGGAATTTAGTAAAGAATTAACGGTCTGCATGAACTCTTTTCTTGTAGGTTCCTTTACCTGGAACTCAGATGAATACCATTTTGTAAACTGAATATGAGGTCAGCCTCAGAGGCAGAAGATTAAATCTCTTAACTCTAGTCTTTATCTGAATTGTGCTAATGTTTGAGAAAACTTACAGAGACGTTATTTTCCTAGAATTTTAGAATCAAATGAAATCTTACACTATGAAATAAAAATGAAGAAGATGGAAAGTGTTTTGTGCACCTTCAAATGTTTACCCTCTCACTCTGGAGAAATCCATCACTTCAGTGTCACAAAGTAGATTTTTTTTCGTTAACCTGAACCATTTTTCTTCTACTCTGAAGATCCACTACCACAGGAGATAGGAGGTTTAATAACAACCTCTAGAACATCATGCTGTCTTCCCTTGTATTACCCATCCTTTAGTCATCATAAGGTCTCAATTAACTTATGGTTCAGGTTTCAGCCATACACCATCAATGTAATACAATATAAGTTAAATTATCTGCAAAAAAGAAATCTGGCAACAAATAGCTGTATATGTCTGCTAGCTTATGGACAATATAGATATTTTTATTCCACTGTTTACTATACTAATATACAGAAGTAGGAAGAAGAGTAAAGAAATGTTTCTAATATTAGTGAATTTTATTTAATTTCACATCTTATTTTCAAGTCTGACAGCAAGATGAATTTGTATTTAATATACATTATTAGTGCCTCACAAAGTGGATGATACTTATTATTATTTAGGATTCAAGAATATCTGCATTTCTCTGTAGTATAAAGTTTCCAACATCATTTTGAAAGCTCGCTTTTTCTGTGGAATGGAATTGATATGCTCCATAACTGAGAGACTGGTTCTGAGAGTGTATTAGTTCTAATTTGGAAGTATAATTGCAAATGCTGCTGGGAAGGTCATATTTAAAAAATAATGATGTTAAATCTCTCCTGTAGGAAAGGTCTTATGGTTTGAGAATGTCTTTCCTTCTACTTAACAGACTGGTAGTTCTTTATCATCATTATGAATACACAAGCATTGCCTGGTAGCAGGATAAAATATTCAGGGCTTTTAGAATCAACCGTTCTCTGTTATATTCCTTCTGATCTAAAACATAAAGTTGAAGAATGTCAGTTCTTCAACTTTGAAAGTTTTAAGCAAACAAAAAAGACATACAGCATAATGCCATAATCTTAGTGGGCTGATATTACAAAATGTCTTATGATGGAAGCTAAAACCTAGTCTCCGTGTTTGTTCAGAACACTGTTCATTGGAAGGACAATATAAATCTAGATGTAAAATATTTTTCCTTGAATATTAGTTTCAAGTTTCACACTATTTTTTAATTCTCTCACTCAAACAAAAAAGTACTGATCAGATGAGTTAGTTACAAAGTTATTATCTTTGTACAGAACAGAACAGTCAGGATTTAATTTAGGAGAAACCAAGAACCATTTCCTCATTTCAGAATCAAAAGAGGAAAAAAAGAGTCATCCTCTGTCTAACTGTTCAGAGTATTTTGATGAAAATTGTATCCAGATTGAAATAATGTATTATCTCAACTTTTTGTTCACAAATGTGACAATAGTAAACTACAGAGACATACCTTGTAAAATATTGAATACCTTTTACGCAATCCACAAATTGAAGATACTTTTAGATACCATAATATTTTTAAAATATAGTAAAGTATGGATTTATTTTTTATTATTATGCCGTAGCTGTGGAAAATAAAAGAATGTTTAAGACTTTAAAATTCAGAAGGATGTCTGATGTTTTCAATGGAGATTTCTAGAGCAAAGTGAAATTCTGAACTATATTAACAGGCACTAACCTTTCTTAATATAGTCAAAATGTGAATCTATTTTCATATAAGTTCAGGAATGCTGAAGTTGTATTTCTAGTTATTAGTAATGTAAGTTAATATAATTTGTGTGAAAGATTATAGATTTTTATCTCCTTTTATTATAGATTTTTATAGATTTTATAGATTTTTATCTCCTTTTTTTAATTTCCTTTTTTTTTTTCTGGAAGGATCAGAAAGGTATCAAACATTATTTTGTAAAGATGACAGAAGTATTCATTTTTATTTCCAAAGCACTGAGAAAAATAGTGATCAATCAGGAGAACTTGAAGTTGTCTATTGATAGATGTGGAGCTGCTCCCAGTTCCCCAGAAGGAATAACATAAGGAATAACACTCTGATTCAACAGGTGACTGTAGCCTTTGTACAAACCTCAGCAAAAGCCGTGAGAGATTCTTATTTATCTTTCTGTGATTTTCTTCAGGTTCTGTATTTCATGTTCAATTTCCTTTAACAGCCTGGAACAGGAGGAGTCTCTAGTATTTACAATATAAACTCCTGTTCTTGCCCTTTTTGATGACATAGTTTATATATTTTCTGACTCTTCCCTAATGTTCAAATGTCTTTGCGCTTGAGGCTTACAAAGAAGGTGCAGCACTGAAAGCTTTTTGTAAGTAGCCTGTGAGAGCTTCAGGACAAACAGTTTTTCTTGATTCTGCCTGCAAAACATCAAGTACACTTTTCACACTATAAAAATAAATCTTCTCAGTCACCGTCATCCCTGGTAGGCACCTGGACAAATTTCATATAAGCAGTTGCTTTTGGCTTGCTCCTTCAAGGTTTTGAGTGCATTTCAGTTCAGGCTGAACTTCAAGGGAGGGAATGAGGTTTCTCAGACTCTTGCTGCTAACAGCCAGTGTCTTTCAAAACTGAGTGCTCTCCGATAACAATATATTTGTAGGGGAAGAAAAAAAGATCCTTTATTTAGATTTAAAATATTTGTGGCATTTGTGGAATTTAAATATGCATTTTAAACAGCCTACTCTTTTGATATGGCAACCAGTTCTAGGTTACTGAAGCAGTACCCTGTAATATTACATTTTGTTTCTTCCCTTCTGGATATAGAAAAGATGGCTGAATTCATAATGTAGTGTCCTCAATGTATGCATTGCAGACTAGGCTTAATTAGAAATAAAATTCTTAGGGAGTGGTCAAATAATGCTGTTAATATAGCAGAATTTTAATAGGGGCTAATACGGGCTTTGCATAACATTCACATTTCGGCTTTGAAAATGCTTTGACATTCCTCCTGATATTGTGAAATCATTATGAAGATATATGTTAAGTTTTAAATCAGAAGAAAATGAGGCAAGAAAAAACAATAGCATTTTACTCACAGGATCCACATCACAGGAGTCTGTGACTTGTGGATGATACAGTAAACAGAAATTCTTTCCTTTCCTTAAAAAAGGAGTACAGAAAATAAAAAAAAAATAAGATTTCGAATACTGACTACAGGTATATTGAAAGACAGATAAATAAATAAATACTGAATTTAAATAATCTTAAAATAAGATTTAAAACCAGATTATTTTTATTCACACTTTTATTAAAGAAGACATCCCTCAAGTTTGTAATTATTTCCCAGTTAGGACTACTTACTCAGATTTATCAGTGGATCTACTGTCCAGTTTAAATATCCACAATTACCTGATTTCTCTTGATGTTGAAAGTAATTGTCAGTGTTTAAAGTACATTTGTGCACTTATTATAGGATCCAAATAGATTTTGAACACTCAGATTTAAATTCTGAGCCTTTTTTGACATTTGAGAAGGCTTATGTTGAAAACTTTGAGACAGATAGATGGATATCTGGACAAATATCTTATGACTGAGGCTTTTTGGTATCCACAAAGTAGAGGTCCTCCTTCCAGGTCTTTGAAGTATGATTGTCCTCAGAAATACCATTCAGAAATACAGCAGTTGATACTATCTATGTTTTTCCTAATTGTCTTGATAGGATTTAAATCTATGTATTTCTGTTTTCTGAGTAGTCTTCTCATCAACAGGGAATATCTGATGATAGTCTAATCCTTTTGTTAGAAGGGGACCACTATGATGTCAGCAACGTAAAAGAGATTTTTGTCCAAAATAATAATTAAGGAAAACCATGACAGTGTAGAGTATCCAAAGGACCTTGATGGGCAAGCTTAGATCCCCATTCTGTGCTTCTTCTCTGATCCATTTGCTGATGTGCTAAAAAAAAACAAACAAACAAACAAATATATAAATCACTGCACAATTATTTCACCATCTCTTTTAATTTGGTATAAGCTCTTTGCTTGGCTGTGAGGTATGACCCAACTCTAGTTTACAGATCTGCCATCTAACATAGAAATGTCATCTACCTGGACTCCTGAAAGACCCTTGACACAGTCCCTCACAACTTTCTGATGTCTAAATTGGAGACACATGGCTTTCATGGATGGACAATTAGAATGTTAAGGAATTGTCTGGATGGACATGTCCAAAGAATCACAGTCAACGGCTTAATGTCCAAGTGGAAACCAGTAACAAGTAGTATTCTTTGAGCATCTGTACTATTTACTATTGTCATTGTTTAATATTGTCATCAATGAGACTAAGTGTGCCCTCAGCAAGTTTGCAGATGACACTAAGCTGCGTGGTGTGTCTGATTTGCTTGAAACAAGGGATACCATTCAGAGGGATCTTGAGAGGCTTGAGGAGTGAGGCCATGTGAATCTCATGAAGTCTGACAAGGCCAAGTACAAGGTCCTGCACTTGAGTCAAAGCAACCCCTGGTATCAATACAGGCTCAGGGATGAAGGGATTAAGAGAAGCTCTGTGGTGAAGGACTCAGGGATACTGGGGGATGAAAAGTTGTAGACTTGAGCAGCAAAGTGCACTCACAGCCCAGAAAGTCAATGGTATCCTGGGCTGCCTAAAAAAGAAGCATGCCTAGTGGTTGAGGGAGGTGATTTTCCCCTTCTACTCCTCTCTCATGACAGCCCACCTGGAGTAATGCATTCAGCTCTGGCATCTCCAGTACAAGAAATACAAGAATTTGTTGGAGTGGGTCCAGAGGAGGGTCACAAAAATGGTCAGAGGATTGGAATGCCTCTCCTATGAAAGAAAGGCTGAGAGAGTCAGAGTTGTTCAGCCCGGATCTGTTGCGGCCTTTCAGTATGTATAGGAGGTTTATAAGAAAGACAGAGAAAGTCTTTTTACCAAGGCCTGTAGCAATGGGACAAGGGGAAACAGTTTTAAACTGAAAGAAGGGATATTTAGATTGGATGTACGGAAGAAACTTTTTATGATGAGGGCAATGAGACACTGGAACATGTTGCTCAGAGAAGTTGTGGATGCCTCATCATAGGAAGTGCTCAAGGTCAGGTTGGATGGGACTTTGAGTAACCTGATCAAGTGAAAGATATCCCTGCTTATGGTAGGTAGGTTGGACTAAATGATCTTCAAAGGTCACTGCCAACCGAAACCATTTGATCATTCTATTATTCTATGATTTATCTAAGATGAACAACGTATCACAAATACTGTTTTCCATAGACTTGTTCTTATGTAGACCATATGAAGATTTGTGTGGTCACTTTTGCATTCAAAATATTGTCCTCTGATGCATCTTAATATATGTTTGTGGGAGTCAGAGGAGATCAAGCAGAAAAGAACAACTGTGAAGGGAAGGCCAGGACTAATTATGATATAAATGGGTTAGATGCATGTTTTGGAGTCAACTGAGAGAACAGAAAGAAGCAGGAAAAGTGACTGATGTTGCTTCCCACTGTGCACTCAGAGGAGTCTGAAGACGATATCACTATTAATTTGCTACTAAATGTATCACAGCTTCTAGACTTGTCACAGTAGCAAACTTTATAGGCTTGTTTTGCATAAGCAATCACTCTTATTCCTTTTCAAAGTACGATTATGTATTTCTTTCTCTCTGTGTTAAGTCTCAGACAAGATCAAAGTCCTGAAGTGTAACATTTCATAGTGTGATTCAGTACCTTGTGTAGTGCTACTAGAAGTCAAATTATTAATTTGCCGTGTTCTTTTATACGATCCTTAATTAGTCCCACTAAACAGCTTGAGTATAATTTCCTTCGGAAATTTCAGTCACAGGAGGAAAGGGGGGAGATGTTTCCCTTTCAGCTACATTTCAGAGGTCAAATACTTAGACAGCTGATATATTTGAGGGTGATAATTCCTTTATGTGGTCTCTTCTTGCATATTGAGGCTAATCAAGGAATCATGAATTATCTGTGACAGTTCTTGACTTTCAGGAAAAAAAAAATAGGTGTCCCCAGGGCTATAGATACTGGTTTGGAATTTCTTAAAAAAAAACAGACAGTATTTATTTTTCATAGTGAGCATCTGGTTCTTCACCAAGAAATCCTTCAGAAACTCTTTGCCCTCAAATAAATAATCAATATTTGGGGAAATTTGTGTACATACATAATTTTTATTTAATTCTTTGGAATGGCGTGATGTGGACATGGAGAGAGAATTAACAAGTGAAAGATTAATAAAATCATCTTAAAAGATTCACAGCTCAAATGATTCAGATTTGGATTAAAGTAATCAATCCTTATGACAGTTATCTTTCTTATTATACGTAAGTGCAACTCCCATGCATATTAGGTACATACTGGACAAATTACAGTCATTGGAATGCTACCATCAGTATCAGTTTCTGTGTATTAACCCAACACTTCCCTAAGATTTAAAGTTAATTTATCTGTTTTTAAATAATAACACATCAGAAAAAAATCTATGACGAAGTCAGATCTCCTACTAACAAACATATCTCATAACTTAAAGCAATCTTTTGGTACATAGTATTGACTAAGCAAAGAGTATATTTGCTGAGTGTAAAAGGAAAATATAACTAATTTCCATGAGACTGGATCAGTAAAATGGGCTAGTACAACTGAAAAATGTTGCTAAATTTGAAATTTAGAGATGTTATGACAAAATTTGAGACCTCCAGAGGGACGGAAGTGCCGGCTCTCTTGCCAGCTAACCTACCCCGCACGCACCGGAGCCCCGCTCCGGGGAAAGCAAGGCATCACACGGATACCGTCAAGCCAAGCCTTCAATTTAATGCTGCGCAACACAGGGTTAAATACCCGTACACCCGCTACGCATGCGAAAGCACCCGCCCCCCTGCACCCATAGACCCATCCATGCCCACCACGCACCTACCCCTACACTCATGGACTTATCCGTGCCTACCACATACGTGGACGCACCTGCCCCCTGCACTCCTGGACTTATCCGTGCCCACCACGTACAGGGACACACCTAACCCCTGCACTGATGGATTCATCAGCGTCCAGTGCGTGAGTCGCCACGGACCGCCCCTCCAGCGTACGTGCATCCCTTCTAACGTTACCCCACAGGAAGGAAGAAACAGATGTGGAGCTGCAAAACAGAAATCTTTTATTCCAACTGCAAATGCTGCAACCAACTTTAATAAAATATTTAAATTTTTGTAAATTTTCTGTTGTTGTGCATCAGGTACTTTGTCAAATAAGCAGGGAACATGCAAAATGAACTAAAACTCTAGTATTGCACTTCATTGTCTCAAAGATGCTAGGAATCCAGCACTGACAAAACTCCACACTGACGAAGAAAAGCAAATCACTGGCTCCTTTGAGTTCCTCACTGCAAGTACCTGCTGAACTCAGATGTAATTTTGAGATGTACAGAACATAGTTAGACAACAAGATCACCTAGGTTACAGCCCGTGTCTTTGATATCAGTGAAGTCAATTTAAAACAAAACAAAACAAAACAAAAAAGTTACAATGTATCCTGAAGCATAGGTCTATGTATAGAGATGCCCACACGCATACATATGTGCAAAGATACGCACACAGTTATATAAAAGTGTATAAAAGTGTATGTAGAGCTTGCTATCGTTTCTCTAGCAAGTCTAATGAATTAGGTAATGGGGAGAGTGGGAGTATGCCACTGAGCTCCTGTTGACTCAAGATCTGCTGTTTTGTAAAAAGATAATGCTAGGCTCTTTGTGTGTAGCAGCATCCTTGGCACTTACTGACTTGTGATCAACTAATTTATAGTATCTTACCTTGCAGGACTCCTGCTGAGCTCTTGACTGTGGGAATACTGCTGCCTTTCATAGCACGAGCTGTCAATCTGTGCAAAATGGGAACTTTATAGAAACCATGAGATAGGAGCAAGCTCCTTGTCATATGTAGGTAATCATCTGTTCTTGGAAAAGGAAAGGCTTCCCACTCTTGCTGAGTTCTTGTGGATTCTGCCTCTCTATTTGTGAGGCAAAAGATGGATGCTGTCAGGAAAGAAAATAAAGGAAAAATATAGAAATTGTCATTAAGAATCCAGATCTTTCTTTGAAAATGCAGTGGAGCACCATACCGTCTTGCTTCACCTCCTATGCTGAACCCTTTCAGATTTTCCTTGGCTTCAATATCTAATTTCAGATGTCTTTCCTATGTCTAAATATCCTGTAGAAGAAAACAAAAAATCAAAACCAACGAATATATTGTAAGACTTCATATCTCTTCAGAGAGAATAGGAAAAAAAAATAGCTTCACCTGCTTTTGTTTGGAACAGTTTGTAAGAAATGCAAATAGGAAGTATTGGTGCTTAGTCTGTTTAGAAGATTGAAAGGCTTGTACCTTTCCTACTATAAAAACAACACATGTAAATAGGGTACTCTTAAATTAGATGACCAAGCCATGGAAAATATTACAGAGATTTTGCCTGAGGATTTTGTTCAATGTTAAGGCAATATTTCTTTCTAAAATTAAAGAGAATGACTTAATCTGGGAAGCCTTAAAAGATCTATATACAATACTTGAAGCTTATTTTTTTTTCACAGTTGTGTATTTTTGTCTTCTAAATAAACAAGATCTTATTTGAAAGCAGAGTGATTTTTTTTTTAGTAAGGACAGTGTTTTATCCATTTGTAACTGGTAAAACTGAATGCTGTAGCACTGACTAAAATATGTCAGTAGTCCAAGTCAGTACGGCAAGCAGCCAGCCTACTTTTCAATCCTGCTCCATTTAAGACATTTCTTTTTCTAAATTTTATGAACTAAGCGTATGTGCAGAGATGTGTTAACTAATTTGGTTAGTAAAAAGCTTAGGAATGTGGAACTAATATGAAATGAGTAAAACATCATTTATTGATAATGTTTTCAACTGTATTTCATTCACCATTGTTCATGTCTAAAACATCAATCTGGATTAAAAATATTTGAGATAAAGACAGTAAGTTTGATTCTTAAATCTGCTGCTATGGTGCAACAAAATACCCAGTGGATTTTTTTTTTGCAGGATAAATCATTCGCTATACCTTTTAATGAAAAGGATACAGATAAATGATAGCTTTGACTTTATTGCATGTGTCTTTTCAGTAGATACTGCACTAGTCTGAGATTTTTGCAAATTCCAGTAGATACACTGACACATTCTTTACTCTCTCTCAATAAACTCTAAGCCAAACATAATAATCTGGGCCTTCTTTCAACTTCTCTTTGTGTAATATCTAGTATACAATGATCTCCACATGTAGAATAGAATAGAATAGAATAGAATAGAATCATTAAGGTTGGAAAAGACCTTTAAGATCATCATGTCCAACCATCAACCCAACATCACCATGCCTACTAAATCAAATAGGTAATTAAAAGGGTCCTCCTACCTAGACAATATAAGAGAAGCTCAACTTTGCCTGGGAGCCAATTAGAGAGAAATTGAGTCACTCTTGGCCACTTAGAATTCAGTATTTTTCAGCCATTGCGGCTATGTGCATACAAGATCAACAATAATTTAGTAAGAGTTTAGGACTGTTCATAACCTTGGAACTTCATTGGCAGGTGCTTTCAGCATAAGGTGCAGTCATTGCCATCAGCCACTAATTCAAAGAGGTTTTCTTGCCAGGCCATATCACATCTTTTTAAAAGGATTTAGGCTCAACCAGCCAGCTTTCCCTCAGGACTCTCTCTATGTCAGACACAGAGCTACTAGAGAATCAGCTCTGTTTGGTTTTGTGGTGGAAACATGGA
This sequence comes from Chlamydotis macqueenii, assembly GCF_036417535.1. NCBI lineage: Eukaryota > Metazoa > Chordata > Aves > Otidiformes > Otididae > Chlamydotis > Chlamydotis macqueenii. Next base: position 162,943,004 of record NC_141556.1, read on the forward strand.
ACTGAGCATCACTGGAGTACTGATGACAGCGGAGCTCATCTCACCTCACAGTTGTGTTTTATAGGTGTCATGGTTTAGCCCCAGCCAGGAGATAAACACTATGCAGCCGCTCACCAACCCTCCAGAAAAGGAAATACAAAAAAAGCTCATGGGTTGAAATAAGCACAGGGTAAGATTTTTCAGCAGTTATCATCATGGGCAAACCAGACCCCACCTGGGGAAAACTAGTTCAGTTTGTTAACAATCAAATCAGAGTAGAATATTGAGAGGTAAAAACAAATCTTAAGAACACCTTCCCCCACTTCTCCCCTCTTCCCAGGCTTGACTTTACTTCCTGAATTCTCTACCTCCCCACGACCAGCAGCACAGGGGGATGGAGAATGGGGGTTGCAGTCAGTTCATCACATGTTGTCTCTGCCACTCCTTCCTTCTTAGGCAGGACTCCTCACACTCTTCCCCTGCCCCAGTGTGGGGTCCCTCATAGACAGACCTCCGTTAATTTCTCCAATGAGAGTCCTTCCCACAGGCTGCAGTTCTTCACAAATTATTCCACCACGGGTCCTTTCTACAGGATGCAGTCCTTCAGGAACAGACTGCCCCAGCGCAGGCTCTCCATGGGGCCACAGCCTCCTTTGGGCATCCATTTGTTCTCGCGTGAGGTCCTCCATGAGCTGCAGGTGGATCTCTGCTCCTCTGTGGACCTCCATGGGCTGCAGGGGGACAGCCTGCCTCACCATGGTCTTCATCACGGGCTGCAGGGGAATCTCACTTGAAGCAACTTTACTCCCCCCTCGCCTTTTTCATCGACCTTTGTGTCTGTAGAGTTGTTTCTCTCACATCTTCTCACTCCTCTCTCCCTTTTACTGGGCAAAGCCAGGCCGGGCTGGGCCAGGCCTGACTCAAACAGTTGCCCAGCTGGAGGTCAAGGTCAAGGACAAGGCCACACCTCCCCACTCATTCCCCAACCACTGCTTGGTTTTCCACTTCTTAAATACATTATTGCAGAGGTGTTACCACTATCACCAATTGGCTCTGCCTGAGCCAGTGGTGGGATCTGGAGCCAGCCAGCTGCACTAGATAAAAGGAAAACTTCTAGCAGCTTCTTGCAGAAGTCACATCTGTAACCTCTTCACCACAAAAACCCAACACAGCAGATATGTGTAGCAAGTAACAAGACTGAACTCTGTGCAATGCTGCTTGTACTAACCTCAAGAATGGGGGAACAATGAATGAGCGTATACAACTTTGATTCCAAAGAAAAGCTATGAATGAAGTCACACTACTCTAATTCCATAAAAACACATCAAATCTGTAATTTCAACTTGTAAAAGTCATGACTAAAAAGAGGAATACTGTTCTTGCACCTAGTAGTATTAGTAGAGATGTCACTTCTGGCTATTATGTGAAGACATCTACCAGTCTGAATTAGTTATCTCTTTTTCATATCCAAGTCTGAAGCATTTGTTTAGACTCAAACTCTACTGTTTGAGTTGATGTGTAAACACATATTAAGTAACTTCCTCATTTATAAATAAATAAATACAGAAATAAATTGTAAAGTTGCAGAGCAGGAGATAGTTAGAAATATTATTACTGTTAGAAGACCACTGTCTGAGCATTCAAAAGCAAAGCTGAAATATTTTTAATAGGATTGCATTTTGTGTAAGTTTGATTATTAGTAGTGGATGACGGAAATGAAATTATAATGCCCCATAAGAGCTACGATTGGGTGGTATTCAAGCCTATTTCCTTAAATCAAGTTATTTCTAACCAACTTTATTTCCTGCCCTTCACATATATTTACCATGTTCTATCATCAAACACATAGACTGTCAGAAAATATGGATGTGGTTCACCCATAAAATAGAAAAATTCCAGCTGTGGTGTTAATGTAAGTCCTGGGTGCTACTTACTGTTTTTTTTTACTAGTCATGAAAAGCATAGATTAAGTTATCTGAGTAGACATACTCCAGGGAATTGCAAGTCTCTGTTATTAAGTGAAGGTGAAATAAGGACAGCAAAGCATTAGCACTTTCATGGTCTTATAAAGCTTTGTCACCATTAATATATTATGTCAAGTTTGGTGGATTTCTCTTTTGTGTGTATCAAAAGATATTTGCACATTCTCTTCACTGAGCTGCACTATCTAATTTAACATGCAATTTAATTACTTAGTTGTCTTTCACACTTTTAATAAACTAATTTCCATGTATTTCTAACATTTCGTTTAACACAAACTACCTTGAAAATAAGACCTGTCATGTAAAACAAAAAAACTCCTTTCAGTTCTTCCTCTTAAAGACTGTACTTATTCAAACACTGTGTTTAATTAAAAAATCAGCAGCTTGCTTTACTGGTTTAGTCTATGTTTCAGCAGCATTTTTATCCAGCCATAACTAATGTGTATTCATAGCTACAATGCTGGGAGTTGAAGTGCTGTCAGCTTTCGTTGGGGCTGCCCTCCTTTATCCATTAAATTACCTCAGGGGCAGCTAGCACTTCTGAGGCAACCTAAATTCAAGCAAACTTCTGTCAGACAACTTTTTTTTTTTTCAGTAAAAGTGGTGTACCTGAGCCCTGGACAGAAGACATACCAGACTTGTCATGTTTGGTCCAGGTTTAGAGTAAATGCTGGGAACCCTGACAATTTTAGGCAGTGCTGTCAACATTGTTATACCCAGAATATAAATAAAGTATTTATGAATTTATTTCTTTTCAGCTCCAGCCACTTGCTGTTGGATAAACTGGCTGCTGGTTTGCTTTTGCAAACTCTGTACCTGTAGTAGCCGGACGTAATCCCCCTCTCTACTTCTTTCATCTTCCACCATTGCTGGTGAGCTAGGCTGAACAACAAATTGTTAAAATCTTTAAAGTTCTTTTAGAAGTTTTATGTTACCTGAAAATGCTTACTTTTGAAGATGTCATTTCACCTTGGTTTTACAGTAGGATTGATAAAACAATAAAAGCCCTTTGAAGTGAAAATACCCAAAATTAAAGCTTCCTCTGTTTGACCCAGTTTTTAGAAAACATTTCAAGACATAAAATGGCTTAAAAACAGACATTTTGTCAGGAGTCATGAGCTTCAGAAAAACTGAAGACTAGCTCTCTAGCACATTTCTAATTAAATATGCAATTAAAAAGCTTTCAGTGGCCCCTAAGGCTTCCCAGCCTAGTTAATAGAAAACTTCTCATCTTACTTAAACAAGCAAGATAAAACTTCTTTAAAAAAAAAAAGTTATCCACTGTTAAACAAAATCCCTTCCTACTTTGTTTCCTGACTGTGCTTCAAGGATTTATTGTATCCTGAATCATGTGGCTCAGGATTTTAGAAACAAAAACCACAAAGATACTGAACACTAAATGAGTTTTTTTTTTTAAAAAGTTACAGACTGTATTTCAGGTAATTTTTTTGAATGAAGTAATATGCAGGTAATGTGAAGTAGTACTATGTATTAAGAAAGAGAGTCATAGATAGTTTGGGTTGGAAGGGACCTTTAAAGGTCATCCAGTCCAACCGCCCTGCAAGGAGCAGGGACATCTCCAGCTAGATCACGTTCCTCAGAGCCTCATCCAACCTGGCCTTGAATGTTTCCAGGGATGGGGCATCTACTACCTCTCTGGGCAACCGTTCTACAACCGTTATTGTAAAACATTTCTTCCTTATATCTTGTCTAAATCTAGCTCCTTCTTGTTTAAAACCATTACCCTTTGTCCTGTCACAACAGACCCTGCTAAAAACTTTCTCTTTATTTTTCTTATAAGCCCCCTTTAGGTATTGAAAGGCCGCAATATGATCTTCCCGGCGCCTTCTCTTCTCCAGGCTGAACAGTCTCAACTATCTCAGCCTGCTTCCGTAAGAGAGGTGCTGAAGGCCTCTGATCAGCCCTCCTCTGGATCTCCTCCAACAGGTCCATATCCTTCTTATGTTAAGGGCTCCAGAGCTGGATGCAGTACTCCAGGGGTGGGGTCCTATGAGAGTGAAACAGAGCAGGAGAAACACCTCATGTTGAGTTTCACATTCACCAGTACCCCCAAGTCCTTCTCCTCAGGACTGCTCTCAATCCATTCTACGCCCAGCCTGTGTTTGCGCTTGGGATTGCCCCAACCCATGTGCAGGACCTTGCACTTGGCCTAGTTGAACTTCAGGAGGGTCGCACGAGCCCACCTCTCCAGCCTATCAAGGTCCTTCTGGATGGCATTTTTTCCCTCCAGTATGTCGACTGCACCACACAGCTTGGTGTCATCAGCAAACTTGCTGAAATTATAGGATATTGTTCCTTTAACTCTTTGTCCTCCAAAGGATCTTTTATTTGGGGCAGGAGATTGTAGTCTTGGGATTGGAGAATGATGACAGATACACATGAAAATGACATTTGGACACCTATGATGGATGAGAGAAGTCAGAGGACAAGGGAGGAATGGCCACTGTCCTGGTTTCAATGGGGAGATCAAAGTGGGACAGTGTAAAAGGTAATGCTGGGAGCAAATCCAACAGAAATGAGCCTATGGAAAGTGTCCAGGAGTGCACTGAAAGCACTTTGTGCTCCCAAAGAGGGAATAAGAAAGTATTAAGATGAATAAATGGTAAAACTAATCCATGCTGTAAAATTTCTTCTACACTTTTGTTGCTTTTGAATTGTGGTGGTTAAAGTATTTCTCACACTAGTATTAATTGTGATAATAAAGGCATTTTCATCTACTGGCAAGTCATACGTTTCATGTGTTAATTTCCTCCCTTCACTCTTAGTGCTTCTTTTTCACATGAAAATTCTTCTTTGTTTTTAAAATTTGTGGATATCACCTCAACCCATCATATGTTGGTGGGAAATGCAGTGGTGAAGTAGCATATATGTAGCTACTAATTCTTCAACTTGTATGAAAATTGCTGTTCTGCAGTAAATGTTTTGTGCTATAGTCAATTTTCTGACACAAAATAGTTTGTGAAAAGGTTATTAGAATTTTATAGTATTTTTTAACATAATAGAATTTTAACTAATAAAGAAAAAAAAGAGCCTACTGACAGGTTTATTTGGCACAGTAAATATTTGAAGATGTTTTTCCCTTTAAAAACACAGTCACTTTTTGGAATGTGAATAAGTTGCTGACTATGTAGAAAAATTTCTATAGGGTTTCAAGACTTAACCAAATAGGTTACACAGGAAACGGATATATTTCATAGAATCATAGAACCATAGAATGGTTAGAGTTGGAAGGGACCTTCAAAGGTCACCCAGTCCAAGTCCCCCTGCAAGGAGCAGGGACATCCCTGATGACTGGATCACGTTGCTCAGAGCCTCATCCAGCCTGGCCTTGAACATTTCCAGGGATGGGGCCTCCACCACCTCTCTGGGCAACCTGTTCCAGTGTTCTACAACTTGCATTTTAAAAAAAAATTTCCTAATATCCAATCTAAATCTACCTCCCTCTATTTTAAAACCATTACCTTTCGTCCTATCACAACAGGCCCTACTGAACAGCCTGTCCCCATCTTTCTTGTAGGCCCCCTTGAGGTACTGGAAGACTGCTATAAGGTCTCCCTGGAGCCTCCTCTTCTCTCTTTTTGCAACTTGTATATCCGCACATCTGTATTTCTCAAAGCTTCTTTTTAGTGTTTTAGCTTTGCTAGGAGTGGGGTTTTTTTTTTGACAAATGATTCATGTCTTTGTGTGGCTAATTAATTTCAGTATCTGAATGTAATGTAGACATATATGATAAAATAATAATTAATTTATCAATACTAAACAGCAGCAATAGAAATATCTATCCTAAGGATAAGTGCACATTTTTAATCAGTGATGACTCTGAAAAAGAAATTGCATAAACACATTCAAATAAAACTAGCGAACCGATTTATGATGCCCTTAAGGAAGGATGACATGCCAAGTAAGTGATTTTAAAGATCTGATTTCCTACAGTCTTCTGGAAATACAAAAATATGCAGCACATTTTAGCCCTAATCTACAGGGTCTTGTCCGAAAGAAATCCTTCTCCTTTGTGGCTGCTCTTCTTAAAAAAAAAAAAAAAAATAATCTATGCACATATAATAACCTCTCTGTAACCCAATGGACCAGCTGCCTGTGATCAGTCTTTTGAAATGGTTTGAGATTTAAACTGTGATTCTCCCATTGTCAATTTATTTGCAACTGAGTTCAGGAATAAATTAGACCTAAAAACAATAAATCAAGTGTTCCCTTCTATGTTCTCACATACAAGAGTGTGTGTGTGTGTGTGTGTATAAGATATATATATGTATATTTGTATATACACATTCTTAAGTTGTGATGAGGGCAGATTCTGTCTTGCTCTGAGTACCACACAATCAGGAACACATGGAATGCACTTGTTTCCTTTGCTGACTGATCTATTGTGTGTTTTACCCAGGGAGAATAAGTAAGTCAGAGATAAATGAAAGTTTTTTGTTATGCAACTCTTTGAACTCCTTAACTAAAGAAGTAAACCCTTGGGACTGCATTTCTGTATTGAATATTCATGTTACTGACTTCAAAATCTATGGTTTAGCAGTATTTTCTAGTATTTCCAGAAATATTATTGTACTTTAATCATTTACTAGAACACTAGTGTCAACAGATAAACTCAGCTAAAGCAAACTCCTTACAGATTTGAACTTGTAAGAGACAAGAGCAAGAATTATTTTACTGTGCATCTCGATCAAGACCTGTTGCCGTGGAATTTATGTTTTGGATTTGGAAAGACACCTAGGCTAGGGCTGATTTTACATAACTAATAGAACTACAGTCTGGAAAGCCGTATCTCAGCAATTCACTCGAGGCCAAATTTATTGCTGTGGAGGAAAATAAGTACTTCTGGAGCAGTTTAATTTGATTTATGTTATTCTAGTGAAAATTTAAAAGCTATAGAAGATTTCAAATGAGAAGGGAATAAAGACACATAATGAGAATGAGAAAGAAATGTAATCTGCTTGAGACAGCAAAAACTACAGAGGAGATTTCTGCAGCAACTGCAATAGGACTGTGTTAGCCAAAGGGAAATACTAAAAATAGAAAAAGGAGTAAAAGTTAAAATATGGTCAATATATCTGAAAATATGACTACTGCACTTACATTTTCTATACCTTTGAGGATAGTTGTAATTTTTTTTTTTTTTGTATGGATAGTGTTGTAAAGAAATGCCAGAGTTGTTGTAGGTATGAGGAGATTAATATCAGCTGAGTTGTACTTAAGGAAATGGCACAGATGGACAATATTGCTGAAGTAATCTGCAGTTTACCAGACCTGCATGAAGAAAAGGCAGTAACCTCGTTACTACTGAGGCCTGTGTCTCAATACTCAAAATATCCAAGTCACCAACAGTGCTTAATAACAGCTAGTATTGATCCCAGAGAAATACATCAGCTGATATAGGTTCAATATTATTGAGACCATTCATAGTAAACTAATATGAAAAAAATCACACAGAATCACAGAATAGTGTGGGTTGGAAGGGACCTTTAAAGGTCATCTATTCCGACCTCTCTGCAAGGAGCAGGGACATCCCCAGCTAGATCAGGTTGCTCAGAGCCTCATTCAACCTGGCCTTGAATGTTTCCAGGCATGAGGCACCTGTCACCTCTCTGGGCAACCTGTTCCAGTATTCCACCACCCTCATTGTAAAAAAAAAATTCATGATGTCTAGTCTTAATCTACCTTGCTCTGTTTTAAAACCATTACCCCTTGTCCTATAACAACAATCCCTGCTAAGGAGTTTCTCTCCATCTTTCCTGTAGGCCCCCTTTAGGTACTGGAAGGCTGCTATAGGTCTCTCTTTAGCCTCCTCTTCTCAAGGCTGAAGAACCCCAACTCTCTCAGCCTGTCCTCATAGGAGAGGTGCTCCAGCCCTGCCATCATCTTCATGGGCCTCCTCTGGACTCTCTCCAACAGGTCCACGTCTTTCGTATGCTGGGGGCTCCAGAACTGGATGTAGTACTCCAGGTGAAGTCTCAACAGAGCAGAGCAGAGGGGCAGAATCGCCTCCCTTAACCTGCTGGCCACACTTCTTTTGAGGCAGCCCAGGATGCAATTGTCCTTCTGGGCTGCAAGAACGCATTACTGACTCATATTGAGCTTCTTGTCTGCCAGCACTCTCAAGTCCTTCTCCTCAGGGCTGCTCTCAATCCATTCTCCGCCCAGCCTGTATTTATGCCTGGGATTGCCCCGACCCATGTGTGGAACGTTGCTCTTGGCCTAGTTGAACTTCACGAGGGTTGCAAAAGCCCACCTCTCCAGACTGTCAAGGTCCTTCTGGATGGCATTTGTTCCCTCCAGTATGTCAACTGCACCACACAGCTTGGTGTTGTCAGTGAACTTGCTGAGGGTGCACTCTATCCTGCTGTCCATGTTGCTGACAAAGATGTTAGATGGAGCCAGTCCCAGTACTGACCCTTGAGGAACGCCACTCGTCACCGGTCTCCACTTGGACATTGAAGTACATACCAGGAAAAGGAATTTGATACAGTATGATAAAATAATGTCCAATAGTTGCCTGAAAGATTTTTTGCTTAGTTGAGCTAAGCTATTTAGCGGGTAGAAGGCCAAAGAGTAAGAGTCCACTCCAAACATAAAGAAGATATAAAACTCCCCCGCCTTTCCTCAATATAAATTATTTAATTAACAGGAGTTACAGATGAATATTACTTAAATAAGAGAAGTCTAGAGAGAAGTGTAGACAAAGTAATGCTTTCCTATATCTTCATAAGACTATTGGTTTGCCTTTACCTTAATCTTTGTCTTTAAATTTGTTAGATTTATAATGAAAAAACATTGGATTAATTTAAATATTATGCCAGATTTTGAGCCATGTATAATTTACAGAACTTATTAAAGATCTGTAGGAATCTCAAACACATAAAAAGGATTTTTTTTTAATAGAATTATATAATATGAACATTATTTGCACTATACAGAGACATATTCCCAGAAAACTTAACAACTCCTTTCCTTGAAAAAAAAAAAAAGTAATTTTTCTTGTGTAGCAAAGGGGCGAAGTAGCTTTAGGTCTATTCATAAAAAAGGTCAAATAGCTGAAGCCATTTATCCATCATAATAACTATGGTACTATTATGAACAAAAGCTGCAAATACCTTTTCTTCCATGTCTTAGTTTTCAAGGGGATTCACGGAGGTTTAGCAGCATGACTCCTGTTAGTATTTATCACATATCTAAATGAACACACTCTACTCTGAAAAACTGAGATGTTAGGACCCAATTCAGCAGACATATATTCAGACAAGTAACTTCACTTACATTTGCATTCACATTACATTCAGTGGAACTAATGAATCCTGCGTTATCAGGATCAAGCTACTAAATGTAACATAGGAAAAAAAACCAACTTGCAATTCTAATTCTAAACAGGATTTAAAAAATACAATTGTATCAATACATTATTGTAGTATTGTGAATTCATTTTTTCTGAAGTGAGCACAGCATGATTTTTCAGTTATCAGAAAATTAGTCAGATTAAGTTTCCAATAGTGAAAATTGCCTGTTTTTTTCCTCCTTGAAATTTTCCTGACATAATCAACTGACAATTGTTTGATGTTAAATATTTCTACAAAATTAAAGTTGAGAACTTCAAGGCCAGGTTGGATGGGGCTCTGATCAACCTGATCCAGCTGAAGATGTCCTTGCTCCTTGCAAGGGGATTCAAACTAGATGACCTTTTAAATGTCCCTTCCAGTCGAAACTACTCTATGATTCTACAGCTTTCACATATGCAATTGAATAGATTAATTGTTCATTTGTATATGTACACAAAGTAACATACTATGATATTTTATGGGAGTAGAAATTGTAGCAGCTCCAAATGTACACAAGATTTAAATAAAATAACTACTGTAACTCCCATCTTCACCTCTTGGGAACTGTTGCCATGCTCTGAAGAATTAATTTAAAAGAACTTAAATTGGAGATTTCCTTGGAAAGACTCCCAGTGGTTTCCATGGACTTTGGATCACACCCTAGGTGTTGCAGTGGATTAGAAAATGAAGTAGATAGATTGCAATTATGTATATAGAAAACAAACAAAAAAAAACCTAGAATAAATCTTCCTAAAATAATTGGAATTACCCTAGGTATAAAATGAAATAAATATTTGAAGAATTTCAATATTCCATTTAATCTGATTTTATCCTACAATGGAATTGTAATAAGAAACACATATTTGGATACAGACCCTTTCCCAATGTCATCAGCAAAACTGTTTTCATTTTCTTATGTTGGAGTAGGATTTGACTGTGGAATATATTAGAGGCCACAACTAAGAGAGAGAATATATGAAATAAAAGTTTTATTCTCTTAGCATGATCAATCTCGTTCTAAAGAATACAATTCTCTTGCAATGTTATGATGCAACCATGCATCATAGAATCATAGAACAGTTAGAGTTGGAAGGGACCTTCAAAGGCCATCTAGTCCAACCCTCCTGCAAGGAGCAGGGACATCCCCAACTAGATCAGGTTGCTCAGAGCCTCATCCAACCTGGCCTTGAATGTTTCCAGGGATGGGGCATCCACCACCTCTCTGGGCAACCTGTTCCAGTGTTCTACCACCTTCATTGTAAAAAAATTTTTCCTAATATCTAATCTGAATCTACCTCCCTCTATTTTAAAACCATTACCCCTAGTCCTGTCCCAACAGGCCCTACAGAAGAGTCTCTCCCCATCTTTCCTGTAGGCCCCCTTGAGGTCCTGGAAGATTGCTATAAGATCTCCCTGGAGCCTCTTCTTCTCCAGGCTGAACAGCCCCAACTCTCTCAGCCTGTCCTCATAGGAGAGATGCTCCAGCCCTCTTATCATCTTCGTGGCCCTCCTCTGGACCTTCTCCAACTGGTCCATGTCCTTCTTATGTTGGGGCCTCCAGAGCTGGACACAGTACTCCAGGTGGGGTCTCACCTTAGCAGAGGACACATGGTGTCATGTTTCATAGTAGACACAGAGTATCTTTGGCTGAGGTACTCTAAGCAACACTCAAATGGTGAAAGTATTTGTATGTACAACAAAAGTGTGCTGATTTGGAGAAAGGATCAGAAATTACACATTTCCATTTTAGTCATGTTATTCCTATGATAATGTAACTTCTCTGACTGGGTGTCGAGCTCCAGTTCCTCCTATTTATTCCCCAAGCTGCATACATTGATATACGTACACTTGAGGTAGTTGGTCTTCTTGTTCTTATCTTGGGAGGCAGCTAAGAAATATTTGCTGCTGCTTTGATTGGCAGTTGGCTGCAGTGGCATGAGTATTGCTGCTTTGGACCCCACCCCCTGAGTCCTTCAATTTAAAGTGTTTTTACTTCAGTCTTTAATATCTGCTAGAACATAATCTTTATATTAGTAGTTGCTTTCTGTCCCCTTAGCCAATCCACTATTAAAAATAATAAAAAATACTAACTTAAATAATAACACCTTTTTCTTTTTTTCTTCTTCTTTTTTTTTTTTTTTTAATCTGTGTGTACACAAGAGAATATGTTCCCTATCAAAAAACAAGGAGGTGGGCATTCATCACAGTCACATCTGAACTGTAAGGCTCTCTAAGGGTCTGTGCTGAGCTCAGCACTGAAACTCTCACTGTAATGAATAGGAATAAGTAAACCCTTCAGGGAATGCAACTCAGATCAACCACGTGGGTGTATGAGTGTGTAACTTCAACCAGCCAACAGGTAGGTCCAGGAAGAGAAGCACATCTGAACATTTAAAGCTATAGTTGAATTATATGGCAGACGTTTCTGTCCCAACCATGTATTGTCACGTTGTTTGGATAGTGCAAGTTCCTCAGCTGTGAGCAGGCTCAACTATTACTGAAATGTGATGTTGAACAGTATCAGGAGGCAATGTGACTTAAAAAAAAATAGATATTCCTGTATTTAGTGAAGGTACCGCAGGAGATTATGAATAAAGCTGCATAATATAAACAAGGCTGCTTTTTTTTTTTTTTTTTTTGTGAAATCTCAGACTACCAGTCTGTGGGATCTATGGAAACGTACTTGCTTTTGTGTGCTTTTCTCTCTAACAGGATTTCAAATCTCAAGAGACTAACAGCAAGGATGTTATTACATGAAGACTGGTCAACAGTTCATTGTCCAAATGCAAACATAACTCTTAAGTTTTTTGCTAATCACTATAGATTAAAGAACCTAGACGTTTTCCTCTTGTCTCTATTTTTTCCTCTATAGACACAAGTCATGTAAGGTATGCTAAAAAAAGAATAAATCTCTTAAGCCACTCTAACTCTATTTCAAATCATAAATCTCTTTGGTAATCTCATTTTTCATATTATCAAATAACTTTAAGAACTTTTATACAGTGGGAAACTTAAAGAAATTTACTGTAATAATTTATAAACCAGGCTATTTAAATTGCATTAAATTATAATCTTATTCAGAACAATGCTATTTAATTTATTTCATTTCCAAAGTCAATGAAATTCAATATTTTTATTTTAGTTAACAGATTTATTGTAGATTAGATTAAATTATATTACATTGTGGTATGTAATATATCAGAATATTGTATACTCTCTGAATTAATGCATATATTTAATATCTATTCATGTTCCTCTGTAAAAGGGGAAAAAAAAATAGATAGTCATTAGAAGATTTCTGGCATTAAAATAACTTTTTGCTATATCTATTTGTTTTACTCAGAATGCAAATTAAATCTAACCAGAAATTATAGAGTTAAACTTCTTTAATTCTTTGAGTGATATACTTTCTCTAGCCTCAGTCATTATTTAATGTCTAATAAGTACATAGAAACTGTAGCTCCTTGTAGCGGTCTTGGATAATTTTATCCTTTTGTAGTCATATTTTGAATGGTGGCATTTTCATTCCACTGAAGGCTCCAGTGGAATTGCAGTAGAAAACATGCTGTTGTATAGTCATATGAGACCAAAACAAAGGATGCTAGAAAGGTAAGGGTCCCACTGATGCACACATTTTGACAAAGTGGCAGAAATTTCCATATTAAGCTCCATTCCTATCTCAGTGAAGAAGTAATGATTCTGATTAGGGGTGAAAGGGAAGAATATAATCTCTAAAATCTAGGTTGGGTGTTCAGTCTTTGAAATAAGATGCAAAGAGAATAGTTGAAAATCATGAGAAAAAGAAAGTTTTGAAAATGTGAATATAGACAATATAAATGCAATTTATCTAGAATTAAAAAAACCAAGCAAACTAATAAACAACAAACCAAACCACATTAGTAACAAAGGAAGATTAATATAGACAAACATAATTAAGAATAAAATTGATGTATATAAGTGGTATAAAACATCAAATACAAAAATTAAGAGAAAAGACCACAGAATGAAGTTGAGTGTGAAAGATGAGAAAACGAAAGGTGGGGAGGTAGAAGGAAGGTCACACAACAGGCTATGATTAAGAAGAAAATTTTCAAGTGTATGAGGAAAAAAGGGTCAGCAGGAGAAACAGCACACCCTATGAAAGATGACAAAGGTAATTTATCATCAAAGGAGGCACATATCACTTGAAAGAAAATGGATTTGCTTCAGTGTTTAAAAAGGGTGACAGAGGATAGCTCTAAGAAACAGACAGAAATTTCCCAGGGGAGGAAGAAGGAGAAATACTAAGGGTAATCACATCAGGACAGCTGAAGTAATTAGGACATCTAGCAGTTGATAAGACTGTAAAGCAAGATGAAGTCCATTGAAGAATTCTTTAAAGAATGTAGCAGAAAAACCAGAAACAGATTTTTTTTTTCTGCATCCCTAAGAGTTCTGAAGAAATGTAGATATAAGTAACATGTACATAACTAAGATGACAACAGCAGACAGAAATACAGTTTTCATTTCTACCTGATATTTTCAGTAGTAACTTATAAATTATTCATATTCAAAGTCAAATTTGTCTGCATCACTAAAAAGTCAGGCAGAGCTGACTGAAGCAGGAGCTAAAAAGGCGCTTGTATCTTCTGGGAATTTAATGTAAGATCTTAGAGAAATATGTTTTGAATTTGTGATTACCAATTTCCAGTAAAAACAACATTATTAACATTGTCAGGTAAAGATATTATCTTTCTTTATTTCTTTTGGGACACAGAAATTTTTATTATCTTTATGATGAAAAACAGAAACTGAAGAGTTTATCAAATTTGAAATTTTAGAGTTAAAATGATAAATTGCCTGGTTTTCATGGAGGTCAGAGTTAAATATCATAAATACCTATAACTTATATTGGACGCACTTTTCTCCCGTTCATCAAAGGGATGTATGATCATATGAACAAATACAAAATCCAGTAAAGTGAGTGAAATTGTGGCAATTAACTTCAGTTGCCTTTCAATCAGATCACATTACATAGATATGTATTGAGATGTGTAAGACATCCTACAATTTTTTTTTCAAAAGCTTCAATTAAAAAAAAAAATGGCATTAAGAACCACAAAAAGTCATAGAAAATGCATTGTCAGAGATATTTCATTGGGATTTACAGTTAAGCCAGGCATAGACTTTTGAGTTACTTGGTATGTGACATCCCTGGTACCCGTCTTGTGATGTGCCACCTTTTGACTTCTGACTATGCAACTTGTATCCAGCAGTTTTCAGAACATCAACCTCACCTAGTTTATTATATACCTAATCCTAGCCTTATACGCCATGTCAAGTGATGGTTTGAGAGTATCAAGGAGTGGAAGTGACACTGCTTCCTAACATCCTGCCCCTTGGCCGACATCATCAGCATAGGCACGGCTGACATCCTGCCCCCTCATACACTGCCCCTTCACTGACACCGGCAGTGTAGGCAGGATCCTGCCAGAAATTGTCCATGTCTTTCAAATTACACTGTCATTGGCAGAGCCAAGGTGTGTCGTGACTCATACTCACCTACATAAGCCATTTACATGACTGGCTGTTGCTGCCAGATGATCCAGATGCCTAGCATGCCTGGCAGTCCACTGGAGCTATAGCATCACTTATGATCCCTACATTTGCTATCAGTGATTGAGTGAGTCACACTGTATGGGCACGTTGTTGCTCATCTCTCTTACTGCCTCAATAAAGCTTTACTTTGTAATGTTGTCAGGCTCCATTACTGTTTAGACCACAGTCAGCCTTCTATCAACCAAATTTTAAAAATACTGGCAATCAAAGACAAATTGTCATTATAGAGCAAACATTGAACATGAACTTGTTTGTCATACAGGAAAGTCAGTAACTATTAAAATAAACAATTACAGAGTTCTAAAAGTATGTGAACTAGTTCATGTACATTTTACAAATGTATTTTTCAATGTTTTGTAGAGTTTTATTTTAGGTATATCAAGAGATGTAATTGATTTTCTTTTATAATATCTGATTCTGTACTCCCCTTACTGTTTGTTTCAAAAATAGTGCCTGTCACCTATTAGCTTACAATAATAGAGGCATGTGATATTCTGACTTTGTATCAACATTGTTTTTCCTTTTTTTTTTTTTTTTTGTATAAGAACAGGTGCTCAAACAGCTTCCTTTGTTTCACAGCCATGTCTGAAGTATTGCAGAAAAATTGAAAAAAATATTGATTGATTTTTGGATGTAGGTAGTTATGAGAATATATGAGCAGGAACTATATGAAAAAAATGTCTCTAACAGGTAAAATCACAAAATGGAAGGTGTGTAGAACTTGTTTCTATTGTGAATTGTTATATGAAGATGCAATGAACTAGAGATAAATGGATGGAGGTGATTATTTGAGGTGATCAGTAATTCTGGAAAAACAAGGTTTGGGCAAATTCCAAGTATCCTCATTCATTCAGTCACTCTCAGATGACAGTGACATCAGAGTGTCCCTTGAAATGATAGCACACGCAAGAGAAAACCAGTAGTTTCTACCTAATAAGAAATTCTCACTTTGAAGGAAGTGGGCTTTGTACTATTAAAAGTCCACAACGAAACAAAAAAAACCCCGACAAACTGGTCTTCTGTGAAATGAGAGATGGATTAATATGTTGGTTGCCAAGAAGGCATCATCATCTGTTTCCTGAAACAATCTATAAATAAAAGTATCATGGTGTTTCTCAATGCATGAAGTCTTTGGTTATATTTGTTTTGGTTTCTGTAATTCACAGATAATTTGTTGTAAATACTAATGGGAAATCTGTTTGCTTTTTCCATGGTACAAGAGCTAATCACATCCTGACTTAGACAATGTGATAAACAGATTTTTACGCAGAAATGCTTCTCTGAAGTTTAGGGAGGATTTTCTCTGAGGCAGACATCTATGTATTAAATCCATTAATCAAACAGCACTTCACCTGAAACAGCATGCAAACAGTCTTTTTAATAAACTTCACACAACATTACAGTGTGATAAGTAGCAAGAAAGTATATTTCTGTCCTTTTTCTGCTTTTTTTTTTTGTTTGTTTGTTTGTTTGGTTTGGTTTTTTTTTAATATATCCTGGTTTTAAACATTGCACTGTACAAATAGTCCAAATTATAATGACATTGTCTGTTTTTCAGTTTAGTAATTTTGATTTTTGTGGTTTTTTTCCCCATACTGCAACAAAAATTTAAAGGTTCATAGTGGAAAACAATTGGTATGAAACTAGAACTACTATTCTTCATTTGTTTTCTCTTATGCTCACATACTGAAAACTTGTATTTAGTCTGTACTTACTTTTCAAAAAGTGACACCAAGCATATTTCCAGTTTTGTGAAGTCAGTTTTATCAACATCTTTCTTCACATATTTAATCTTTTCTTACAGCTTCTAGATCAGAATCCTTAATGCTGTATTTCAAATGTAATGGAATATATCACTGCAGAACTTTGTTTTCCTATTTATTTGAGAAGATGAAAAGTGAATGTGCAGATGCAGAAGGAAGTATAGTATTTTCTAAATATGAAACACTTCAATATTACTGAGATTTCTATGTGTGAATGGACTTGCAGAATCTTGGAAATTAGGATGAGAAAAAAATACTAAAAATAAGTTTTTCTCTTAATATGCTTGGAAAGTGTGCTTCAGCATAAAAATACTTGAGGATGATCAAGTACATTGAAGAACAATACTTTTGGACTAGATCATGTCACTTAGTCATCTTCAGTAGCACTGTTCCTTGCAGGTTGTCCTAACAATGTCTGTTCTCTGTATGTAAGCATGGTGAAGAGAAAGAATGCTTCACAGAAAATTTCATGTATTTATTATACAGTATCATACTCATCAGCAAGAAATTTGCAATTAGCGTACTCTCAGCAGAAAAAACAGAATGCTAAGTTTATGGTGACCTAAGGGATGCTATAATTTATTTTAAAAATATTAATTTGAAAACTTGTGCCAATCCCTCTGGGTCAAACACAGAAATAAATAAATCATTGTATTTTCTTTAGCAATAACATTAGTTACTAACTTCCACAGCTCCACTTAAAAGTCTAACTGTTACTTTTAATGAGTTCACAGTTCTAATGCAGAGGAAGGCAAAGATTAATAAATACATGCATTGTTATATTTCAGTAAAGCTACCATTGGCTACACCCAGGTTGAGTGAGAAAAAGCATCTCAAGATCTTTTCATTCTGATTAAAAGCCTCAGGATAAGGTCTAGTAGTCGCAATAGAAAAATGTTTACTTTTTTTCATTTTTTTTCACAAGTTTTCAGGTGGCGGATTATACCTCCCATTTATATAAAAGACCTAGTTCCAGATTATTTTTACATTTAAACAGCTTTAGCAAACGACAATAGTTTCTGCTGTTACCTGCATTCGTGCAAAATTTAAAAAGCATTACAGGAGTGTCTGTTTGTAACTGTGGTGATGTATTTATAAATAATACAACATTAATGAGCTTTGTAGATTGACTTACTTTTATGAAATACAAAATAAATTGTTTGTTTATTTAATGAACCTGTCTACATTGCCCAACTGCAGAAAATTTTGTAGACTGGGAAAAGGTAAGCAGTGATTTTGAAACTTTAAAATTGATAATTTTTTACTTACAGGTAAATTCTGCTTAGCTCTTTGTTAACATCTAGCTTAGCAAAGTCAAGAATGCTTCTTGCTACCTGCTAATAGAGTATCAGTTTCCTGCTGCAAATCCTGAAGTATTTATAGCACTATTGATATCAATAGAACTTTTCCTTCATACTGTTGAGTAGATTAATCTGCCCTTCCTCTTGGAAATGAGGGCTGAACAACTGAGGGAAGACCTGGAACCTCTGTTCATCTCCTCTTTTAATGGTGGGAAAGGAACTAGAGAGTTTCTCCCCTGCCACAGTCCTATCCCTGCCCCTGTCCCTGACTCCTTAGAGCAGGATGAATTCCTCTTCCTGCCTAAATCCATGTTTTCAACTTAATACGTCAAGGTCCCACTTAACTTTCTAGCTGGTAAGACACATTTAGCTTCAGCTCTGCTTTGAAGGCTAAGCTGAAGCTCTAAATAGCACACCATTAAAAACCTAAATATACACTTGAGTTATCTGAGCCCATTTGCACCTCTGGTGACACAAGGGCAAGACCATATAAATGCATTCGTGCAGGTGACAGCTGTCTATCGCAAGCACCCTTGGCTGTTTTATACTTTGGGAGAAAATGTTTATGATCTGCTTTTGCTGTGGAAGTTCACAGCCTTATTCACTTCTCAGCTCCTGTTTCACAAGTTGTCAAGTGGAAAGAAAACACAGATCCCCTTTAGTGCTTTAAATAATTTGCTGTTATTGAGTAGCTGACAATTAGGCTAGCCCATAGATGTAATGTGAGTTAACACTTTAATTGATTGCTAAAAAGACAGCAATATTAAATAACAGAAAAATCAATAATTATTCAGAAAGCATATATTGTATTTAATTGACATGCAGTTGTACTCACAAAGCAAAATTACTAATCTGCTTCACACAACTGGAAAAAAAAAAACAATCAGTGGCAGCAGCCTGAAACAAAATTGGCCTTCTGTCTTCACGATCAGTTCAGATCAATGAGCTCCAGGAGAGACAAAACCCTCTTTCCCTGGTGCAGAATATCTTGCCATGTTCGTTTTGCCCTGGACTGTCTTCCTGTTTATCCTCCCCCCATTTGATAAGCCTCCATGAAGGCAGAGTAGATCATGTTGGCTGCAGCTAGGCTGTGTGTGGTGGCAGTGATAGGGGTTGCTGTCACTTTGGGGACCTGGCTCACCTGCCTTGAGGTTCCCTGTTGGCTTATGTCTCATAGCTTCCAACCCAGGAAGGGCCTGACAGGGTTGGGTACATCCCTGCAGGAGGCCGTGTGCAGTCAGCCCCCAACAGAAGGGCTTGGTGGTGCTCTCAGATCTTTCAGCTGGAATGTACCATGTTGAGCCAACACTTAAGACTGCAGAGACTGCCTGAGCCTTTCCTCACCTGACAGAATGTCTTGTGACATGCCTATTGCACCACAACATTTGCAGTTGTATGCTTTTGTGCACTTTAACGTCAACTTTAATTGCATGGTGTTGTACCATGTTTCCTTTTTGACTGCTGCCCTCTTGCCTGCAGCTTGTACATGATAATGAAGTCACTATTCTGTTCCCAGAAGAAGATGGAAAAGATATCAAACATGAAAGAGAGAAAGAGGGGGGTGGGGGGGGGGGAGACAATGACTCAGAAATTAAGAAAGTTTTAAAAATATTCTGCAAAATGGATTCTGTGGTAAAACCATTTATATATATCTGATGTAATACTGAGCAAACCACTGAGGTTTCTCCCTTTGCTTTAACTTAGTCAGAGGTGCATTTTTCAAGATGAAGTGCATAACATTTATTTTGAGAAATGTTTCATCTTAACAACTGTAATCTTAAATCAATGAGATCCAGGAGGGCTCTGAAAATGTGCATTCAAGTCCCTTTAAAGAGGAGGATTTTTAATGAGAATGCTCAGTTTCCCAGAAGAATTCCTAACTACTAATTTATTCAATAAAAGAAAATGTTACTGTTCTCCCACATATGTTTTCTGTGAGGTTAACCATCTCTTAGAAGACCTATTTTTCACCCAAGGTGACATAATGGGTAAAATCCTTAATATTAAATTCCAGTGGTGACTGAGAAGTGGAAAAGGGCTGTTCATTTTTGACAAAACACAATGATTCAATGCAGATACTTAGACATAAAAAAAAAAAAAAATACCAGTGAAGGTTAGGCACCTCTAGAGTTGAATGGGAAACAGACAAATGGTTTGAGAATCTTAGTTTTGGAACTGGAGTGTCTCCTTGTAGTGTACAAAACCCAGCAAAGGGCAGAAATACTTATTGCCTCCAAAAGCAAGAATTACTGAGATTACTTGTCCTCCTGAGAACCAGGAATTAGCAGCTCATGTAGACTGCCATTTTAAAATGTCTATAATATTTTGCAGAGTACAGCTACTATCTTTTCATGGGAGTTTGCTCTATTATTTAGAAATATCAGCCTAGATTTGGGGCTTGCATAGGTGTCTTTGAGCTGCTTCTGTGGTGCAGCATTGGCAATGCTAGTGGACATTCACACTCCTGAAGTGTAATCCTCAAAGAGATAGAAGTATTTGTATATGTGCAGTATAGTTCCCACTACATTAACTAGGATTTGGATACTAATTACCTCTGCCTATCCAGCCCTTAAATCCCTTTAAGGACCTAGCACTCTGATACAGTAGTGAGCACTATAAAAAAGCCCAGGAGGACACGAATAATTCCTTATTCAGTGCAAGTTTTGCATAGTCTGTAGGGACATATTGCAGGAAGAGGATAAAGGAGTATTGAGCTGCTCTTGCTTCATGCTCTGAGCAGTTGGCCATCATCCTGCACATGGAATAAAGCAAAGGTTTTGTAACAGTATGTACTAATGTCATTGCTCCTCTTAATACTTTGTCACAATAAGTTAGAATTTAGCTTATGAATAGAATTAAGCTGACCTAAATAATTTTGTGAACTGTGCACTTCTTGATGATTTGATTTAGTTTACTTTGGCATAGGATATATACATATATATATATACACACATATAAATATTTACACTAAATAATTACTTTTTACACTAACAGCAGCATGTACAGCGTAAGTAGCCTCATAGTTCACTGCAGACATTTTAGGATCACATAAGCTACTAGTTGGTAGTTTATGTGACTGTACATATGCATCATTCAATTTCTGCCCTTCCTTCTACTTGTTTGTCTCAGATATCTTAAAAATTTCTAATAGTCAGCTCTTCTGAGCTGCAGGAATGTTTTTAATGCATTCAGTCATCTTCAGAGCCTTTGGTACCATTATAAAAAAAAAAAAAAGAGTAATGGCAAGTACATAAAGAACAGAAAAAATAAAGTTACTAAAAAAAGTTTTAATTTTTGTAGAGTTTGAGCCAGCAGGAGTCTCTCTTGTTCTGTTCTTCACAGAACAGAAATGCTTGAGAAGAATTTCCCAGCTGATGAAGAGCAGTAAATTTTAACACATTTCTTACTGCAGAACTAATTACAGCCATTGTAATACTGCTTACATTTATATATTTTCTTATTCAGCACAAAAACACAGAGCTGCAACATAATGAATGTGGTTTTTTTCTCCTTTTTTAATCTCAGCATTTTAAGGAAGACATCTTGACGCAGGCTACGCTAGGCATAAGCATACCTGCTGCTACAAGGAGAGTGTATAGAGTAACTGAAGCACTGTCAAATCATCTTTAGGCTTTTTTGTTTGATCAAAGGCGCATAATATATGTAAGAGAAGATGTTAGGATACTGCTCTGTCGATAATAAACTGATATTAGCAAACTTCCAAAATGTTGTATCTGCTTAGGTAATGACTTTGACTAGTTACAGGTAAGCTGAAAAGGAATAAAATAATAAAAGCCACACATTAAGAAAATGGCTTTTCTCCTTTTAGAAAGAAAACCTAGGGCAAAAAATAAAAGTTATGCTTAGTAATAAAAGTGTGGTATGTATCATTTTCACAGCAATAATACATAGGTTAAAAAGTACTATTGAACAAATTGGTGCAAGATTTTTTAAAGAAGTTTTTATGCACTTACTAGTTTGGACACTTTTAAAGAAGTGTTATTTACTTACATCATCTTTTCTGAACATTTGCAGATGTGAAAGTGAATTCTTAGGCACTTGTTTACAAGGATAAGTGAGCGTGGGATTTTCTAAGACTTTGTTGTTGTTTTTTCCCAACAAGTTCTGTGAGAAATCCAGGCTTTTGAAAGGAAAAAGGGTATAACCAGGCAAAACTGGAGCTTAATCAGTATTCAGGGAAGATACCAAGCATGTTTAAGCCAGAACATGCAACGTAATGTCAATGAGATTGGCTTTCCTGAATGTTTATACCCAGTAATGATTCTCCAAACAGACTATAATTCCCCAATTAAGTAAAGACTGAAGAGAGAGAGAGCCCACACACTTTTTAAAATAAGTTTTTGAAGGAAGCAAGGGACAGGAAATTGACAGGAACAGAGAGTTATGAATATGATGGTGGGAGATGACATTACAGCTATAGTCATGGTAGTGCTGCATAGTAAGAGATTGTTGAGGGGCAAAAGTGGGGCTGTCTTTGAGTAGACAAAAGTGTCATATGCTTACCATATTTTGAAGACCAACTCTCCAGAAGCCTCCTAATGCATCATTAGTCTCATACAGCGAAGCCTTTATTTAAAACTTTAAATTAAGATTTGGAACATGCAGAAGCCAGACTGCTATATTTTCCTTCTGCAACAACTGAATATCTGAGGTAGCTCATCCGAGTGATCCAAATGCCATGGACACCATTTCTGTGTTGTCCCTACCCATCTCCACCACGTTTGAATCAGAGTCAGCACCCAGGTTTTTCCTCACAGGAGGTTTTGCCCCAGGTTGACACCACTTTCTCCTTACATCTTCAGAGCTGTACAAGAAGTCACAGCTATAAAAGTCCTCTAAACTGTGTCAAAGAAGTCAGACAAAAATTTAAAACAGTGTCATGTGTACAGTCAGGAAGATTCAGAGTATGCATGCATAGCTGATTAACAAAATTCATTGAAGTCCTGTTATGCCCTCCTTGATTCCTTGAATAGTTACCACTGAAAAAACAAGAGTCACAACAGCCAGGAAATGTCATGTAGTTAGGGAAAGAACACGTGTTCACGTCAGTGTTGGAATGAGAAGGAAAGTCAAGAGTAACCAAGGTAACCAAGTTCACAAGTTCACTTTATCTCAATGCTCACCTCTGCTTCAAATGTCACCCCAAAATTTTCAGGCTTGAGATTTTTTTTTTTTTGGAGGGGCAGCATTGTACATGATCACATTACAAAATCAACTATTTGTCTAAATGCCTAAATGAGCCGCAGAAGTACTCCATAGAATTTTTCTCTGCTTAGATTTATTCAACTGCTCACATTTTTTGTGAGCTTTGAGGATGTCAGATAAGACCAGAAGTAACTTGCCAGATGCATTTCTTTGCAATGTTTGATATAACCTTCCAAAGGATACTCTGTGCTTTTCATGAACCTCTCTGTCTATGAGCATGTCTTATTCGGTAGAAATTAAAGCTACCTATGTTTAAATAACTTTTTTTGAAAGAAGGAGCTAAAGAAAAAATACTGAAGAATTTCAAGGAGTGCTGGAAGATGTTTTATTGGATGTAAGGCATAGGATTGGTTTTGGTTTGTTTTGTTTTTTAGCAGGGCTTGCTGTGATACAACAAAGAGTAATAGTTTTAAAATAGAAGGAGATAGATTTAGAATAGATATAAGGAAGAAATGATATACAATGAAGGTAGTGACACGCTGGAACGAGTTGCCGAGAGAGGTGGTAGATGCCTCACCTCTGGAAACATTCAAGGCCAGGTTAGATGGGGCTCTGAGCAACTTGATCTAGTTGGAAATGTCCCTGCTTCTTGCAGGGGGGTTGGAATGGATGACCTTTAAAGTTTCCTTTCAACCCAATCTATTCTACGATTTATAGCACATACTTATAATGTAGATTGTAGACTTGTTCTGAAGAGAGCTATCACAATCTCTGATGAACTAGCTTAATAAAATCACTAAGTATACACTTTAAAGCATGACATCAGTTTAAAAACGAATAGAAGATGGTATAAACTCAACTTGATCCCAGTGGTAGTAAGTCTTGTAGATCTAGCATCAGGTACAATTCTGTATGCCTTCACACAGTTGCAGGATGCACAAGTACTGAACTGCCTGTCTTTGCCTTTGCTCTTTGGGTAATCACTATCATTTTAGTGAACTTCTGACTGTACTCCAGGGTATAGGTAATGAAAAACAATATCAGATGCATACAGTATAGGACAACCTTATTGCAGTGCTGTGATCACACATCAGTATTATCAATTTGACCTTGTCAACACACATGTGCAATATGTTCTTTGCTTTAGGTTTTATTACTGCTATTCTCACTGTGTGCAGGAGTTACCTAATCTAATTGATCTCAACAGCACACTCACCCATAACTAGAATAAGTGCTCTGTCTTCAGGCATATTATTGTAGTGATTTTTTGCATTTTTTACATAGTTCATATCTGAGCAGATCTGTTATGTGCATTATTATGCACCGCAATGTATTTTGCCTTTTAAATAAGATCTTGCACTCCTTGTCATTCACTCTCCTTTACCATGAGTAAAGAACTTATTAGGGATGCATACTTCATCCTCTGAGATTAGCTGCGGTCAATGCATTTATGCCAGCATTTATTCTAAAAATGTTGCAGGAAAAATGCTATTCAATCAACATGAAGTTTTTACGTGCTTATCCTAAACATATGAAAATAGTACTCAGGTCACTGAGTCAAGTTGAAGAGTTCCTGAGGCCAGAAAGACACAATGTTTTCCAGTTCTAATAGTGGTGTAATGAAGAATTAAATAAATTACAGAAGGAATAATTATAGAATGAAAATAAATAAATTATTAAAGTGATTTCAGGTTGTGAAATTGCAAGGAAGAACTAGACTAGCTGTTACAGCATTTGGAAAACTTTTCAAGGGACAGAGAAGGAGGATTTTTTTTAGAAATAAAAAATCAGCATTCGTTAATCATTTGTTTGAATGGTGAGAGGAGAGAATGGAGAAAGTTGATGAAGGAGAGACACTGCTAAAGGGCAGTGTCCTGGTTTTGGCAGGGATTAAGTTAATTTTCCTCTCAGTAGCCAGTGTGTTTTGGATTTCAGATATGAAGAACGTTGATAAACACCTTGATGATACGAGTTGTTGCTAATGAGACCAAGGACACTGCCTGACTTCCCACTGCTAATGTGCAGGTGCAGGAAGCTGGGAGAAAGACAGACAGAATAATTGACCCAAACTGGCCAAAGAGAGTATTCCATGCCATAAATGTCATGCTTAGTAGATAAGTGGGGGTTGCCCACAGGAGGAGCATCCATCTCTCATCTGTCTCAGTTGCTGACATCGTTCACTCTACCTTTCTGGCTTGCTTTTGCTCCTTTGCATGCTGCTCGGTTTTGTTTCCATGATCACTGCTTGCAATGGGCTGTATCAGTCATTGGGACATTGGGTGGTGAGAAATTGTGCATTGTTCATTTTGTATATTTAGTATACTTATATTTTGTTATTATTGTAGTTTTCCTTTGCTATTTCAGTAAACTGTCTTCATCTCAACACACGAGTTTTCATTTCTTCCCATTTCTCTCACTTATCCTGCTGGGGAGGGTGGGGCTGT
The DNA here is from genome assembly GCF_036417535.1 of Chlamydotis macqueenii. NCBI lineage: Eukaryota > Metazoa > Chordata > Aves > Otidiformes > Otididae > Chlamydotis > Chlamydotis macqueenii. The sequence continues at coordinate 162,968,592 of NC_141556.1, forward strand.
GAGTGAGAAACTGTGTTGTGACTGGGGCTAAACCACCACAGGAAGACAGAGTTTTAAGAATGAAGCTAATAAATAATGAAAACGCATAGAAGGAGTTAGGATAATGAATAGATAAAGTTGTGATAGCTTTAGCATAAAGAGTGAGTTCCAACTCATTTATTTTAACCTTGTGAAAGCTAGAAATTCCGTCTTATGTAATCATCTCAGCTTCCTCAATAGTCTGTGTATTGGGCTCTTCCAAAGGCTGATTCATGTCTTCTTTCAGAGACACCTATTTTTAAACAAGATGAATTAGAGATGCTTTGTTCTCTCTTTCTGCAATGACTATAATGAGAGTTTAAACTGACTGTCAAACTTTTACATGGCTTCAGTTAGGAGGGGTGCGTTTCCCTAACACTATCAAGACGGATTTAAACCTACAGCAGTATAGCCTGGTGGGCAGGAGCATCTGGGCTGATGCAACAAAATATGACACACAACTAAGGCTAAATAAGGTTAAATTTAGCATGAAGATGGTAAAAACCAATTGAAAAAAAATAGTTTCTCTGTGTCACTTGCAGGAGAGCTGATTTAAGGGCGGGGGGGAAGTAAGTCTTCAGCGGACTTATTACAGAACTACAGCTGGATGTTAATTTCAGTAATCTGTAAACAGCCTTGCACAGCACAGATGAAGGTATAAGAGTGCATTTATTTTATCTCATTTTATTCCAGAGGACATACCATATTTTCCCATGAAACAGCTTCTTCCCTTTGAGATCATGTATTTTACACCGAAATCTTGAATGAAACAATTTGGTAGATAAAGGTAACTTAACACTTTTCACCTTGCTTCTAGAGATAGCAAGTTAGTGGAGAGAGCGCTTAGAAATGACTGTGGGAAGTCTTGAGCTATAACACAGTTCAGCATAGGAAGAAGCCTAGATATAAGTATTTCTAAAGTCTGAGGTATTTCTTGCTTCTAAATCTACATGTTTTTAAATGAAATCACATTATATTCACAGGCATTAAAATCACTAGGAACTCAATTTTGTCTAGCCTTAAGTTGAAATATCTCATAAGCATAACATTATTTATCAGAAGACCATTTAATTAGTATAAATATTGTGACTAGAAAAAGGAAAAAATCATAAAAGGATCAAACCCATAAACACAAGTAAAAAAAAAAGAAAATAACTTCATACAGTAAAACATTTTACACATACTTTCAGGAATCTTCCATATTGACTAGTTTTCAAGTGCATCTCCGTCTTCAATAGTTACATTATCCCTGTCACTTTAATATACATTATATTTTATACTGATTTTTTTTTTAGAAAAAAACACACAAAGTTTTATCAATAAAAACATTATATTTATGGATTTTGTCCATGCTGCAGCATGATACATTAATTTATAGATAGTCACTGGAACAATGCTACTAGAACACTACTTACATAGAAGGCTAATTCAGATAAATAAAGTAATTTAGAAGGTGCAAAACTAATTCTGCTGTAGATGTACTCTCTATACTCTGTGCCACAGTTAAGCAATTGATGCTTTTTCTAATGTTATTTCATAAGTAGTGTTGAGAAGCTTCATAAAGAAGCATACATCTGTGTCTTTAGCTCAATAAATCATGGCTCTATTTGAAAAGACACATATTCTATGATGGTAATTAATTTTATCTTTCAGAGTATAGTTGCAATCTTTGACTAAATGACTGCTACATGTACTAATCATCATATGTTAAAGTATTACTAAGGCAAAGTTAGGCAAGACTCTTAGGACAGCTCAAATTATTTCCCTCCAAGTTAAAAGAAACTAAATGGAATTATGAATTTAAAAGTATAAAAAGTCTTTCAATGTGTGAAGTTATCTTAAATCAGCAGAAGTTAAATTAAGTATTGGTATGCTACAAGAAATAACATTACATTTATTTAAAAAAAAAAACCCAAACAACAAACAAGACAGAAAATAACAACAACAAAAAAGAAATTGATGGAAAGTTACAAAAAATAGATTCTCTGTGAATACTTGTTTAAATTGCAGGTGGCTTTTCTCTTCAACATGGATCACACTCCTAAGAATGAGATTCCTATAAATAACGTGTGTTTGGAGGAATTATTATGTTAACATTTGTTAATATGGTTTGTTATTACATTTCCAAATGTAATGACTTACATTTACAGACCAAAGTTATTCACATAAAAGCAAGAACTTCTTTGATTTGCCTGTCTCCATGCTTGATGAGAGCATGCTTGATAAGAGCAGTAGTGAGGTTTCAAAATGAATCCTCTGACCATCCCTGAACATTGATTCAGTTTGAAAATAATATTAATTCACAAAAACTTAATCATTTTTTTTGGAGGTAACCAGAACAGAAACTCTGCTCTCAGATATGCAACAGGTGTACTCAAACTGCTGGGGCAAATCTAAAGGTTTTAACCAATGCTTTGTCCTTTTGGACATCTTCAAATCACAAGGATGGTGCGGACATTTGTCCAAGAAAAAAGATTAAATCTAATCTGGAGGAAGAAAAAAAAAAACATATTGCATATATTGTCAATGTAGTAACTTTTACTTTGGTATTTTAATCTAGACAGCCTCTCTTATGGTACAAAATTGCTTTCTAATGTGGAAATAGCATTTTTCATGTATTCTTTATTATTTACTACTCATCTAAATAAAACAAAGCAGCCAGAAGCAAAAACAATTAAATGTAATTGGTCATCAGATACCAAGAAGAAGTAACATTGCAAATTAAACTTAAAGTGAATAATTTGTGAAGAATTCCAGGAATTAATTTGCTTTACCTGTATTATTTAGTTAATAACTTTGAAAAACAATTCTCAAACACGTGCAGAGAAACCAGAATAATTTTGCAGTTTTTCATTACATGAGAAAAAAAAAAGATGAATACTCGAGTTAGTTGTAATGGATAATTTGAGTAGATCTCAATTGTTTATGTAAACAGCCCTATTGATGATCTACGGCATGGAATTTCGCATTCTTTTCCCCTTAGAGCAGAGATGCAGCTGACATCAGCACTCTGCACCCGATTACTGTGGACGGACAACCCACAGAATGTGACTTTCCTACAGGTAATGAGCTCTATTTATGGATTTTATGTGTTGGTACTGTGTCAAGAACTGAAAGGAAAACTAGTCACAACAGAATTCTACACTGAAATATTATGTTTAATGTTTAATTTGTCCTTCCACTTCTGCTTCCACAAATATTTCAGCTTCCTTCCATTTGCACAGCTACATTCCTTTCATTCAGCATTCATCTTTGCTCAGACAGGACTCTTCAGTGTAGACATTAATCTCCCTGGCTTTTGATGCTAAAGTGCCCTGATGTTATAATCTGCTTTTTATTTAGGAGGAATGGGAGGCAAGTCATAATAGCCTACACAGAGATGGTTTATTTTAGCAGTACTGAAGGTTTCCTGGCAAGAAAAAAACTCAAGGCACAAAGATCTTAGTGTGTCTATCTGAACTGTACAACTCTGATCAGCATGTTTGTTTGCTCCTCACAGTTTCCACTATGGTCTAGACAAAATTCTAGAAATAATCTTTACAAAGAGGAAATAGGTGTAAACAGCATTCGTTAAACTATATGAATTATGGCAAAACAGAAGACCAGCAATTGAGGGTTTCTTCCAGCTCTGTTTAGAGTAATACTGGCTGAAACTCCTTTGCCAGAAAAGCTCTATGCGGTTTGGAAAGCTAAAATGGAGAGGCTTTTGTTTCGTTTTGATAAGTCTATATATTCCATAGCAGGCATCCAAAACAGGGGCCTGTGAAATCTAGATATTATAAATGTATTGACTAGGTTGTAATTAATACAAACCCAAATATAAGCGTACTGAAATAATGTTACCAGCAACAGTATGCAAACATTTTTTGACACGGTGAGGGCACAGGCAAACACAATCCTTAAGCATTTTACATAGGAGACATCCAAGTAAGAAAAAGCACAAGAGGCTGCCAATTCACTATAACATACACCCGGATAACTGGAAAGACACTCCTCACCCTCAAATAAGAAGTAACAGGAACGGATGATATCTCCCTTGAGGGTGGGGAGGTGTGGGGTTACAAACAGCATGAAAACATCAGGCAGAAGTGAGGAAACTTGTAAAACAAACAAGACATGACACTGTGCTTCTGACTTACTGTTGTGGTTTTGTTAGTGAGGGGGCGCCTAAGGTGGTAGCTTCTGTAGGAAACTGCTAGAAGTCGCTCCCCTTTGTTCAGTGGACTCGGCCAGGCCTAGGGCGGACCTGCTGCTGGCCAAGGCCGAGCCAATTGGTAGCAGAATGTTCTGTGATAACGCCTCTGCGATAACGTATTTAAGAAGGGGAAAACAGGAAAAAAAAAAAGAGAGAAGAGAAGATGTGAAGAAGCTGGGTGGGGGCAGAGGCACAGAGGGGGAGGCGCAGGCCTGATGGGCCTTGCAGGCCTCACCTTCTGGCCTCTTGCCAGGCAGCCAACTGGGCCTGACTCGGCCCAGCCTGGCTGCAAGAAGTGGAGAGGAGATGAGATGGATGATGTGAAGAGATTCTGAGAGGCGTCTGCCTGCCTGTTGTGAAGAACTTTTCTTGTATGAGGAATGGCTGCAGACGCCAAGGTCAGTGAAGGACGGGAGGAGTAATGTGGCTCCTGGCCAAGATTCCCCTGCAGCCCATGGAGGTCCACTGAGGAGCAGAGATCGACTTGGAGCCTGTGAAGGACCCCACACCGGGGGAGGTGGATGCCTGAAGGGTGCTGTGGCCTGCGGAGGGCCCCCTGGGGCAGCCGTTCTGGAGAAACTGCACTCCGTAGAAGAGATGACCCACGCTGGAACAGTTTCACAAAGGACTGTGGTGCATGGGTGGGACCCCACAACAGAGCAGGGGATGAATGTGAGGAGTTTTTCCCCCGACCATGAAGCAGCGGCATAAAACGTGTGTGATGAACTGACCACAACCCCCATTCCCTCTTCCCCCCTGTGCTGCTTGGGGAGGGGGGAAGGTAGTAGAGATAATGTTAAGCTTGGGAAGAGGGAGGGGTGAGGGGAGGTTATCTTGTTCTCTGTCTCATTATCCTGCTGTTTTTAGTAATAAATGAATAGTTTTCCCCAAGTCGAGTCTGTTTTGCCTGTGACGGTAACTTTAAGGATTTTCTCCCTGTCCTTATCTCAAACCTCGAGCCATTTTTCCTTATATTATCTCTCCCTATGCTCTCAGAGGGTGGGGGAGCGAGAAAGAGACTGTGTAGTCTGGTCCCAGTCGGGGCTGAACTACGACACTTAACCCTGTCAAAGAGCTCTCAAGTTTTACCACCTTCATCTCACCCACTAAGGATCATTCTGAACCATGATCATTACTGGCATCAGTGATGGGGTGTTATATACGCAGGGTTAATTCAGAATGTAACTCTTGAAGACACTTTGTATACTTTGTTTGTGTAGACACTTTGTTGAAGACATCTGGATACATTTAGTATCAACATCGATTATTTTTAATATGTAAGAGCTAAGCATTAGCACAAAGCGTGATGTTAATGAATGAGTTTACCAGAGGTTTATTTTAAAGTTCAAAGGCAGTCCAACTTCATAGTATCATAGAATCTTAAGGTTGGGAGAGACCTCCAAGATCATCAAGTCCAACCATCAAGCTAACACCACCATGCCTACTAAACCGTGTCCTGAAGAGCCACGTCTACACGGTCTTTGAACACCTCCAGGGATGGTGGCTCCACCACTTCCTTGGCCAGCCAGTTCCAATACCTGATCACTCTTTCAGTAAAGAAAGAAACTGCACAGAAGACTTATCTGTCTTAGAAGATTTATCACAGCAATCTATTTTTTTCTTTGTTTCTCTGTACATGTATAAACACATATATATGTAGTTGCAAAATAACATGTAGTTGTTTTCATTTTCTCAATTTATTTTACACTCAGATGTAAAGAGACAGAGGCATCTTCATAACAAAAAAGGAAAACTGAATCTGCATTTTAAGTCTCTTTTGATTTACAGGTAGGTGATCACCTGCTATGCCACATCATAACATCTAAAATCTTTTCTCCTGCTACTCTTTAGCTTGCGTTTCTATTTTATTTCCTCTTGACATGATACAGATTGGTTGTCCCTGGAAAACTGGCTAACTAAATAGTTCAGCTCTTAGTTTGCTGGGTCTTTTGGCTTCCTTATATCAGAAGTCATCAAGTCAGTGCAACTATGCAAACATGCACAGTGAGTTCTTGTTGTTTTCTTGTGGTTTGAAGGGATATAGATGAATATTTTCTGCGTCTTGGCTCTGAAAAAAATTGAATAAACAACTGAAAGACTTGTTCAAATTATTTATGATATGTAAGTTTATTTATGTTCTTTGTTTTCTTGGTTGAAAAATGAGTTTTAATATTATTAGTCAGACAGTGATTCAAGAGACATCACTTTTAACTCAAAATATTAGATCTAGTTTGTTGATTAATGAGCTGATTCTGGGTCCTTCTTTCTGAATTTGCAGCCCACATACTCAGTATTACTCTAAAGCCTCACTCTCTTTCTTCCTTGTCAAAAAGTAAAAAAAAAAAGTCTGTTCTTCTTAAAAAAAAAATAAAAGACATCCTCTCCAAGCCACACACCGGGAAACAATGATAGCCAACATATATGTCTGAATAATTTCCCTTATGGCACAGAAAAACAGAAACTCACACAAGCTGAGGTTAATTCATTATATCTAGTAATTAAAGATCTAGACCACAGTACAGACAAAACAATCTTTATTCTTTGTCTAGTAATTTCATTTATTTTCTGATCTGTAGTCAACTTTTTGGGTAGTAAAATAAGGAATAGTCATAAACTTTTTATTCTTTTCTTGGTCCTTTATCTTTTCATCCAGCTCTCTGTCTCCCATAACTCAGCAATTCTTGACTTCTGTTAATTACCAGTCCACTTGACCTCACTTTTCTTGATACAGTTCTGAAACACAAAGTCAGAAAGAAAGGAATTACTCTAGAGACATCTTCTAATGTTTTTTAACGAAAAGGCTGTTGTGACCGGGACTAGCTTTCTGCTTAAGACGTTTCAGGAAAAAGGGAAAAGGCAGCAAAGAAAATAAGCATTTTACAGAATTGTGCTATGTTCCTCTATTGCAAACAGATAGTGGAGAGGTGATGAGGCTCCAGAGCAGATACAAGAGTAAACAATATAAAATTATCTAGGATAAATTGATGAAGAGCTACAGTTCAGCTGATATCAATTCCACTTAAATTCCTGTGCTTAATGTTCTTGGTGCTAGGATTTCAAGGATACCAAATAAATAGGTGTGCAAAAACTTATTTTCAGACATGGATCAGTTTAACAACTACAACTTCACTAATGATCATTCACTCAAATTATGCTGTTATCAAATTACATATATTATTATTATATGTCTTACATATATCTAATAAAACACATTAAATAAAACTTATTTAAGAAATAAAAATTAGAACCAAAGAAAAATGGATATTAATTAAGAAATACCTTTGCTAATAACAGATAAAATAATTCACTGGAGAATAATAATAGAAATACAGGAATCACTCAAAATGTCTTCCTTCTGAACAGACTTTTAAAAATCAAACTGGCAATAAATGTGTTCTCACGTTTTTTTTAAACCAATTTTAGTCTTAAAAGTTACATATGGAAATCTCAGCTGCACATAATATGTGTCATTTGCAGCTATAAACAGCTACCAGAAATTTAAATAGAACTTAAAAACTTAAGACAAAGAATTGAAAAGCACAAACATAAAACTAAAGTACTTAAAAAAAAAATAGGTGTTTTACATATCCAAAGTCAGATGTTCGCTTTTGAAAGGGTTTATACCATACTGTCCTATGCTCCATAAACTGATTATTTACCAGTAAGAAAATAGCTTAAGGTACGAAAGTTTGAAACAAGGTAGCTTAAAGAGTAAAGGCAATACTTTAATCTCTGTAGAAGACTAAAAGATGCTAAAATTACTTTCTAGAAACTGAACAAATGTATCAGTAACAGAAAGCTAGTAAATGTCAAGGACTATTGTCAAATTACTGCAGAAATTGAGGATAACATCAGCCAATCTGGGCAGAAAATGCATATCGAAGAGTCTTCCTTTTAAAGAATTGAGAAGCTGGTAGCAGTGGGGTAAAAAAAAAAAAAAAGAAAGCCAGGTGAACTGATACTGTACAAAAACCCCAGATGTTATCAAGGCATTGGAAATGTCAGCTGCATGCTCTCTCACCTTCTCAGGTGCAATAAAGAATTCTCTAAACAGCTTTGCGCTCTCTATCTTTGATATTATTCCAGCCATCTGGAAAATAATGATATTTTAGAATGCTCTATCAAACTTAACCCAGAAAGAAAGGTCACATCAAAGTTTTTATGTCAAGTGAAAGTGGGAGTTATTTTAAGTTTTGTTTTTTTTTTTTTTTTTTAAATACAGATGCCAATTAAAAGTTTGCCTAGCAACTTATTTTTTATAGATAATACATTTTAATGGCAACTGGTATCTAGCCAGCTGACTAGGATGTATTGCAGATTCAAAATCCTAAACATAAACTCATTGTACATTCTGTATATTTTTTTTTAGATTTTGAAATATATAGTGATATGAGAACATTACTATGCACAAAATTTAATTCTGCTTAAATTATATTTTTTTTGACTGAATATACATTTTTATATCCTATATTTTGATGGAGAGTTAGAACTTAATTGCAATATGAATTTGGATCATTTATGTTATGGAATCTTGATCACCCTTGAAGCATATGAGATTTCTTCATTTCCTTATTTCAAGCAGAAGATCTCACTTTCAGATGCATTGTGGAGGGAAAAATAATAATAATTACAGGTCCTGCTAGTAAGAATTCCAGGTCAATTTTTCTACTCAGTGCCAATTCTAAGTGGAAGCAAAGTGTTATACCACTGCTTGATCTAGAATACAGATTTAGGTGATTCTGACTCAGAAATTACTCAGGAAGTCTTCTATGGATGTTCTCATTTCATGTTTTTTTTTTCCTAATAGTAATAAATACATTTTTTCCCTTACATGTTCTCAAAGAATTGTAAAGCATTTAGATTTTGACTATGAGGAGGCTATTGGAAGTTGAATCAATTAAAAGAATGTGTTCAACATAATGTAGATACTAAATATTTTTTTCTCTTTCATATTGGCAATAAAAAGCTTTAATACCTCTGCTATTAGGTGAAACATCTTGTAATCTAATGAAACAGAAGAAGAAGCCGGGGCAATGAATGATACATAGTAGTAATACCAAGCATGCAACTGATTTCATAGCTAAGATACTTCCTTGACTCTAAACTCCTAAAAAGCCAATGCTTATAATATATTTATTTTCTGCTTTTCATCAACAATCAACTCAAAATGCTTCATATTTCTTACAAGAAAAATTCTATTTAAATCATATATATAGAGAGGCTTTACCCAATATGGAAGTGTATCATTCCCTCAAGCTGCGCATAGTGAGAATAATTCAACTAAACAGTTTAAAACAGGGGCAGAGGATAGTGAATAATAATGTTGAAGTCTGTGGGAATCCGAATATGAAGTGGTCTATGAATGGATATTTGGGTATTCTGTTCTCTACTGGAAAAAAAAAAAAAACCTACCAACATTTTAAAAGCTATTGTTTTGGCATAATTGACCACAGAATATTTCCTGAGTAATTTTAAGGCAGAGCAGGAACAATGATATCATAGCAATAGCTTGATAAAGGTTCTTGAGTTTATTTAAATAAGTCCGAATCTGCACTGCACTTTAATACATTGTCAGGCAGAGATCACAAAATGTCATTAGATTGTGGAAAAGAGAAAATTCTGTGCCCGAAAAAAACCAGACTCACAGATAAAAAAATGAAAAAGACTGAGAAATACAACAACAGAGACTGTGATTTCCTTTGAATCAACCTAAGATTTTTTCTTATTGCAGGCCTTATGGACCAGAGATATTTAGTACTCCTTACAGTATGGTTGGGAAAGCAATCTTAGCAATAAGTGTCTCTTAGAGAAGAAATATATCCATATGCATATTTAAACACAGATAATCTAGTCACAGTCTCTGAATTGATTGTAAAATTAAATTGTGAAATTGAAAAGGATTTCTATACATGTTAATGGATAAGTATAAGGTGCAAGATCTTGCACAGAGTTGTCATTGTAGGGGAAAATTTGAAAATGTTGATTTTCAAAATCTCACTCATGGCAGGTTTCTTAAATCTCTGTCTAGTGAATAGCCTAAATCTTGTCTGTGGGAGTTGATACAGCACGTGATTTTAGACAAAAAAAATATGATTTTAATATCTAATATAATATACAAAATATAATATACAAAACTGAAGGAGGTGATGCTTTTATACCCTGTAGACTGGGTATAAGCATTCACCTGGAGTATGGACAATGTGGATTGTTTGGCATATTAAGTAAGTAAAAAATATAATGAAGTCTTGATTTTTAATTGTGGAGATTTTATCCTAAATAGTCTTTCCCGATATCTTCAAGAACATCAATTTCTTAAACTTTATCTGCCTTTACATATTTCTGTATTTCTTACAATATCTGTCCAATGACATTTCAGGGAAGCAAAAACTGGAAAACAGGTTTTACTAGCTAATGGTCCTATGCATTACACCACAGAGTCAGCCTCCTTTTCCATTATTCCCCCTGCAGGGCTACAGCCCTCATTTTAAAATCTGCAGTGTTTCCGCTGCTCTTTCTCCAGTTATTACAGAATATAATGATCCTTCTCTGAAGGATCTAGTCACTGTATTGGGAAAATATAATACTCTTTTCTCAACCATGGCCCTAAATATTCCTTTAAGAGATACTGTATTTCTTTAAAATATTCTTGATTTTTGGGCAATGGCTGCCATGCACTACTGTATTCCCAGATAACAAAGAAAATCATGGTGTTAAGGACTATTTTTACAGTGTTTTTCTAACACACTGCAACATACTAAGTAGACAAAGTTTCCAAGTGGACTTCAGTAAAAGTAGTATTCTAATCCACTGTGCTGTACTGCCATGTTTCCCTAAAGGAGAAGAGAAGCTGTCCCATTGCAGAGAGAATCACAGCAGCATTACCCAAGGTTTCTTCCTTGCCTGGTGTGAATCTTCTTGCAGCTTATAGCTTTTTTTTTTTTTCCACCTGACATTGAAAAAAAAAAAAACAAAACATGAGACAGCGCTCAGCACCAGAGCACTGGTTCATTTACAGTCTGATGAATGATACCTATGCTGGAAAACCTAGAAAAGTCAGAGCATTCGTTTCAAGCATGGGCCCGCGGTTGTCTGTGTTCTTTAACTGTTGGGAAGCACAGTTTAGGTTTGTGCCGGCTAGCAGTCTGCCAGCACTTAGATAAGTTTCAGGGTTCAGAAGAGGAGAGAGATCATCTCCCATATGCAGTTTTGTTGAGATTACCTTGAGCTGGGAGAAAGAGCCCTAGACACAAAATCTGAACCCTGATACTTCTTCTCACAGAATAAAACTTGTTCTGTTTTATTTACATGGATTCTGTTCTCTATGGCTGAGATGAAAGAAATATTCCCTTCCTAGACTCACTGAAAAAAAAACCCCTTCCATTTTACTTAGTGAACAGACTATACAATCACTACAGAGATGTTTAAAAAACATTTTTATAGTAGCAGGCATATAACACCTTGTGTAATTGTGTGTAGCTTCCATATTTTTATGACACGTATGTGCAGTAAAAAAAAAAAATACCAAAACCCAAAAAAACTTACAATTGTTGCTTAACTAGAACCATGCTTTGACTTCATTCCAGATACAACTTTTTAAAAAATTTTATTCCCCAAGTGGTCTATTTGTATGTGATGCACAAATGTTAAGACTTGCAGTCTCTGCACTGGTATTAAATCCCACTGAGATAAACACAGAAGCCTGCTTTAGTCAAGAAAAGAAATGTAGACTGAAAATATTTTTTTTTCAATGTAAGTTATAACTCTATACCTGGCTGACTATCCCTGTTAGAGAGAGTTCTTATAAGAAATTCATCCTGTGTGTGAAAGGTCAGATTCAGAGGCTAAGTGTTCTGCAGCAAGCCTGTAGGCTTGTTGTTACAGAAGCCCAAAGGAGCAAAAAAACACGTTCAAGTCAGGCAATAATGGGAAAAGAGAAACAAAAAAAAAGTTCTGGAGGAAAAAATAATACCCACCTCTGCACTCCCAGAGGAAGAACAGACAGGGGAAAAAAAAATCCAGAGAAAGAAAAATCTCTGTTGTGGAAGATTTAAGTGTAAAAGCCTGTATCAAACAATGTAAATAATTTATATTAAAAAAGCCAACAAAACAATGAACTCTAACCCCCCAAGTGATTATTGGAATATAATTATTCACAAATTGAACTATAAAAAGAGTAATTAAAGATTAAAAAATATTATGGCATAGAAAAGCACAGTGAAATTATCTGTACAATTTAACCTTACTCCAAGGTGATGTTATGCAATAATAATATAATTATTTTTTATTTGTGGTCTTGAGTGAACTTGAGGACTCACTTTACTTGTGAAATCACTACTTGTTACCCCCTCCCACTCTGCACGGGCAACAGTGGCTAAAATACAGCCTAAAATGATAAAATTTGGACTACTGTGTAAAGTGGAGAAATTACTATCAGCTGATACTTTTCATATGTATTTAATTGCAGATGCATAATATAAAAATTATTTCTCTCTCATGTGAACACATTGTCTGTTGGTTTCGTTTGTTTTTCTTTGGGTTTGTTTTTTTTTTTTTTTTTTTTTTTTTTTTTAAATCAATTCCCAGACTTGTCACTTCACACTCCCTCCTTTCTCTCATCTTCTTGCTTTCAGTGTATATCCTGGCCATTACTTTACGGACTAGAAAACTGGCATTCAAGGATGGTTCTCACTGCTACAGTCAATTACCCAAAGAGAGAAGGCTAGTTTATATTACTTGCTCCTATGGGAACTTGGGATGGTTTTGGAATGTGATAGGACATGTCCAAGGATACCTGTGCAGGACAGCTGGGAACCTGCACACTTTAAAAATAATATTCTGATTCGTAACAAAACAGAGAAAAGCTAAAGGTATAACAGGATGATAACTAAGTTTATTGCATGTAAGTAAGTTTGCTTACTACTGCAGTTAGTCTATCTGCCATCCTAAGGATGACAGTAGCACTTGGCAGAATAAAATTACTGAGAATGTGAACAGCATACAACTAGTTGCCAGTCAGACTAGCACGAGTCTGTCCACTGCCTGTCACAGGGTTTACTGTTCTATATGCCTTGAGCCAAAGTCACTTTACTTTGCCTTATAACATTATGACTTAGGTATTTTCTTACCCCTATAAATAAATAAAAAAAAAATTATAATAGCTGCTCTGAGTGCCGTGACTATGTAGGTATGTAGGAGTTAGAAGCAATCTATGAACTGTGTGGTTTATTTTTTTCCTAAATGTAACACTAATTTCTATTCACCACGCTGAATGCAGGACATACTTGACAGCTGTTAATCTGTACAGATTTAACATTAGTCTTGCAAACTGAAGATAATGTAAAATCTTCTGCTGAAGTATAAAATGTTCCAATGCTTCATAATTAACAAACTTTAGTTTCTGATACATCATTCTCCCTATTATTACAGGTTGTGCATAATTACTGTGAATGAGTAAAAATTGATTACCCTGTCCAGATCATATAGCAATATTTTTGACACAAACATTTCTCCTGTGTGTGTGTGTGTGTTCATTTTTTTTTTTTTCTTTTCCACTTTTGTCAACAAATTCTGAAATATCTTTCTTTCAACACTGGTAAGAAATTTGAATTTAATCTAGGTTATGATCACTTGTGTGAAAGAGAGGAAGAGTAATGATATTGCTACCGATAAAAGAATAAATTAGAGTCTTGTAAATAAGTTCATACTCTGGAATATGATTTCATATGCCAAAATTTATGAAATGTCCTGATACTGAAAACAATCATCTTAATTGTTATATCATTATCTAATGAAATAGCATGACTGTCATTCTGCTGCTATTAAAAGAAAAAAGTGGGTGCAAGTCACGCTGGTTGCACATGTTTAAAAAACACGTTTAAAAGGCAATTAGAATATTTTAATTATTATTTTGAAAGCATTCCATGATGGAGACAAACTTCTCCAGTAATTCATACCTAACTCAGTTTCAAGCCACTATCTTAATTAAGAATTCCAATCTCTGATATACATATGTATATATACTTTGCTTACATAAACCATATATATTTTAATACATATAAACCATATATATACCTATACATACGATATTATTTCCTTTAGTAACAGCTTAGCACTCAGGAACTATTGTTTTATGTCACTGATCAAGACTAAACAAAGAAGAAAATATTTAACATTGAGAAATAACGTGCACGTACGTGAAATCGAGCATTGTGTACATATTATATATTGACACCTAATGCTGAACTATTGCACTTCAGGCCGTACAAGGAAAATGCATTACAACAAATGGTCCTCCTTATAAGTTGTTTTGATTAGACCATTAGTAAGTGATTACATGGCATACTGAACACCATGAATAGGGCATGTGGAGGTAGAAGTCAAAATAATGACAATGTAGCCCAGAATAAAGATCTAACTAACCTGCAGCATTTTAGAAGGCAGTAAAACTAGTAAAGGTAGATGACTAAGGCTGACTGCATAAAGTGGCCTCCTTATGCATTCTGCCTTCTCAAAATTTTGATTAATTCTCTATTGTTTTATTTAGAAATAAGGCTCAAACCAAAGTGAAGGTATTTATCTTTCTCTATGAACAATCAAATCTACTTAAAATTCCTTCTTTCCATCATGACCTTTATCTTCAAAGAACAAGAAATTGAAAGAAAGTACCACATTCTTCTAAATAAATAGTTTTAGTTCTGAAAAATCAGTTCTTATCTGAAAAGTCAGTCTGTATCTAAAAGTAAAAAAAAAACAACCCTCAAACCTAGGTTTTAAACCCAAGGAAACATTATGTGTTGCTATTAAAATATAAACTAGAACATAATTCATGTAATTTGCTCACTTGGACATACGACCTTTTTTCTCCCTTGGAACACATCACCTAGCCCATACATGATAACTTTTTTTCTTATTTTGATTCTTAAACAAGTAATCAAAATAAATATTTAAACTTCTCCTAAACATCAAATTTCCTGTACAGTAAACGGCTTAAACATGGATCTAATAAAAATTGTACCTTTCTTCCATATTCTTACAATTCTTGATATCATTTAAGTGAGTCAAACTGTAGATTTATTTAAAAAAAAAATCTTCCCAGAACTGCTAAAGTCTCTTTGATAGAGTTGGATATGGTAGTGAAATGTCTGCTGGCAAGAATTTGTGCTACTTCTAGAATGGTAAGTCATATAGCAACTCACAGATTGATGTAGGTTTAAGCCCCCTCTGTGGTGGATGTGATGCTATATTTGCCACCAGATCAGCATATTCCTGATACTTCAGCAGCTCTTGAAAGGGTATCTATTCCAATAGTCCAGCAGTGGCAGTTTTGAGAGTTTGGAAAATACAGAAAAAATGTAAAATACTATGTGGCGACTTAAAGCAGCCGTTAACCCTGAAATAACAGTATATCTGGACTCTGTTTCTTTAATGGAAAATACTGGAAAAGCTTTATTTCCTCAGTTTGTCACTGTCAACTGTTTTCCTCTCCTTCCCAGATAACCTCACCAAAAAGAGTATCCTCTTCAAAACTTAAAAAGCAAACCCCTAAGCCCATAGATGATTTAATGTGTCCTTTTCTTACTTATATCAGTTTTCTGTGCTGTAGCCTGAACTTTGAAGAACTGGTCTTTAGGGGAAGTTTACAATTTAATTTTCTTTTTATCTTTGTTACCTATTCATTCCACCCTACACTTCCAACCACATGAACCTCTCTTCCTAACCATGGAATGCAACAATGCAGCTGCCATGTGAAGCAAGGTAACACCATCTATGGCTACGGAGGGAAGTTTCCCTAGTTCCCAATCCACATGTTTTTAAGTAATATTTGGACTTTCTTTTACATAAAAAGATGTAAGATATCAGTGCTGCTGGCATTCTGCAGCATAAACTTTAAGACATGACATCTACTGTCTTGAACAAGAACTGAAAGATTATAATAAAACATTACATTATAGATTATAGCATTCTAAAGACATTATAGAAGACAGAGGAATGTTCTGCTGTAAACTAAATGACTCCATTTCAGAGATCAGAGTTATAAGGAGTGCCTCTGGTTTGGATATAACATCAGAAATCCTGTATTCATCTCTGGAATCATTTCAGATAAACGGAATACTAGTCATTTCAGGAGAAAGAGAAGAAAGAGGGAATATGTATTTTTGAAAGTGTTGATATTTTGCACACAGAGATGTATTTTTACCTGCAATCATATATCAAATCAATCACAGACAAAGAAAACACGTGAAAGCATTTTAGTTTTCTTAATAAGTTGGTTCTTCAAGACAGTGAGTAGTCTCCACGTTCTAAAAATATTTTCAAAACAGATCACAAAATATAGATGTACATAGACAAAGATAGGCTATCAATTTGTTTATTTCAGAAGGAAATTCTTAGAAAAAGATCCTAATGGCAAATAAATGCTTTTAGAGGAAAATGTTAATGTTTTATTTTTAAAATGGTAAATTTTTCTTCTTATAAGGGAATATTAACAAGCCTCACTTTAGTAAATGGAGTAAGAAAGATGTTCAGGAGAAAAGTAATCTGTTTTATTCTGTAAATGGAGGTACCTAGCTCCCTCCACTGAATATACATAGAGCTTGATGAATCAGTAAACTTAGTGCCCTGAAATTATATGTCAAAATTAAGTGAGAAGGATTATACCTTCTGAGATTTTTATGAAAAAAAAATAATTTCTGCAGTTTCCATCAAAACAGAAAAAAAAATTATATTGTTGGAATTATGGTGGTGAGGGGAAAAAAAGGTATAAATAAATGTAAAGAAAGCTAGTATTTTCTGTTCTTTGAACTACTCTTTCAAATATATATACTAATATATACAAATATATTACAAAGCCAGGGCTATGATCCCCTTAGCTGGTCATTATTAGTGGCAAAACTCAGGAAATCACTTAAGAGGATTTTCTTAAAAAAAAATTATTTTAGTTAGTTATTTATACCTAAAAATCTAAAAGTATGAAAAAGTTCACAACTATAAATTACTTTGAAACGTTTTAAAACTAGAGAAATGGTCAATGAATGTTAGATTCTCACCTTTTACAATGATTGGCGCTAAAAGAAGCAGCTCTTAAATATACTTATACCTTGATGAATATTAAATGCTTTCTAAGATTTCTAAACCAATGTAGATTTTAATAATTAATCACATAGAATTTATTCTATGCACCCTCATATTGAAAAAAAAATTGTGGTTCAAATTTTTTGTAAGTTAAATAGGGTTTTCAGTTGAGATTTTCACATTTAGGGTGAATACACTATAATTTGTAAGTGATGCTCTAATGCAGCCTTCTGGTCAGAGTACAAACAAGAAACTTATAAAAGGGGGCCTAAAAAACAGACACAGAACTTATTTTGCAAAACCTAGTGGTGTGCCTATGTAGGAAAGGCATTTTATCTTCAAATTCTATTATTGTACAAACTTTGCTTTATCAAATTGTTTATCAGGTATCAAAATACAATCTACTTTTTTTTTTGTTTGTTTTATTCTATATTCAGTGCTATTATTGTGTGATGGTGCTAAGCTATCTCATTTCTCATCAATACTGACAGGAAATAAGATCATTTAGCATTATAAAATGTATTCACCATTGCAGGGCCTGGGGAAAGGAGAAATAGGATAGATGTACATTTCTTTGTCTTTTTCTTTATGTAAGATTATGGCATAAGAAGCACTAGATTGGAGTTTCTTAGTATTACATAAACAGCTGTAGTGGTTACAAAGGAAAGGCAGTAATCAATTATTAATATAGATCCATTTTTAATAGGCCTAGAAGACCCATGTGACATTTGCTGAAAATCTAGGTCACTGGGTTGAGTAGTATCTGTGTGAAGCTGAGCATCAGTTCCTACACGTGATTTGAGCTCTTTAGGTCCCTCTTTCCCCATGAGTAAATTCTCATCAATTTGGCTTCAATTGTGAACAGAAGATGACAATAGCCCTCCTGGAAAAAAAAAAAAAAAAGATTCATTCTAGTTTCCCCAGATATTCAGATTTTAGATTCTTCTCCTTTCAGCTGTGTTGAGTAGCCATTTTTCTAAAAAAAGGGATAAGATAAGAAAAATGAAGCAGAAGGCAAAAAGCAAAATGTTAAGGTATTATTGATGATTTATATAACAAGTTCTGAATCTTCTGAGTTTGATAAGCAGAGCAAAGTCTGCACTTATCCATAATATAATGGAGCTAGACTGATATTCTAGAATAATTTCTGTGTTGGGAGCTGCTGTAAAAACCACATTTATTTAGGGATAAGAAGAACTATCCTTCTTAGAGATAAGGAATACTAATTGGCCTGGCAAGGTTTGAAGAGAAAAAAAAAAGAAAAAAAGCATTACAGCACAGAACTCAGAGGCAATAAATAATCCTTCTATGCAGCTTTCATCACAAAAGCAAGTCAGCAGCTAGAGATGCTATTGAATACCATAAATACT
Source organism: Chlamydotis macqueenii (assembly GCF_036417535.1). Classification (NCBI taxonomy): domain Eukaryota; kingdom Metazoa; phylum Chordata; class Aves; order Otidiformes; family Otididae; genus Chlamydotis; species Chlamydotis macqueenii. Next base: position 162,987,246 of record NC_141556.1, read on the forward strand.
GGGAAATGCAGAACTATAGATGCCACTTAATCCTCAATGAGGCAGTATCCTCAAAGTAGTTCTATTACCACCACATATTTTTAAACTGAAGAGACTGAGGCCATGACTTCCCTCTCCATTTTATCATGTGCACATCTTGAAGTTAGTAAGCTACTGAGATGCATATACACATACATGTATTTCTGTTTGTAATGATTGTTTTAATGCTCAAGCCAAGCCAGTCTACTACAAAAAACCTTGTATTTTTAGCTTGTGTTGCTGCTTATATCTTGTACAAAAATGGGGGAAAAAACCTAATGAGTCAGCACTCGTTAGGTACTCTTACATTTTGTATCATCTTGCTCAGCTATTAGACAACTATATATAGGTCACCCAATACAAGACAATCTAAATTATACAACTTTGTGTATTTGAGTTCTACAGTTTCCTACATTTAACATGAGTTAACACTAAATTGTGTATATAGTTAATTTGTTCTTATTATGTGACATACATCAGAACTGTTCATGAGCCAGACACAAGTTCCAACTCTGGAACACCCTAACATGCTATTTGCAAGAAACCAGGAGGGTATATGAGGAAAGGAATCAACTTTCAAGCACAATGTTGATTATTTGAGTCTTTTACTTTATCTGCAGACTTACAAAGCCACTCATCCGTGTACAGCTCAAAGGCATAAAAGTGTACCTGGGATGTAATGAGACATTCTGTCCTGTGGAGGGAAAAAAAAAAAAAAAATCACTTTGGTCAAAACCATACAGCAAAGTCAAGGAAGAATGGGTTCAAGGGGAATGTTTGCAAGTCTCAGTGAAGAAGTTATAGTACTTATCTTGCTAGTATTACCCTTGTCTATTGTTTCAGGCAGGCAATTCTGCTAATTTCTTGATGCATCTGAGAGAGCAAGATAGTTAATAGAACACAAATCATCAAAGGTCAGAGGGAAGTTTGGAGAAATAGTACAGTAATACATCTCAGGTACCAGCTGCTGAGGCAAACTATAAATGATGCAAGACAGGAGAGAACAGCATGTTCCCTTTTTTCACTGGCAGTGTAGTTGAAGGCAAAACAACCTACCTGCTGTTTGTATTTTTCTTCTAATCAGCAAGAGGACCCAGCATCAGCTGTGCAAAACTTCCAGATGCTGCACATGTGCTTTTTCTTTTCCCTAATTAATTTTGTGGAGTATCCTCTCTGTTTTGTCATTAACTATTCTCAGTAATTCTGAGACCCTTAGAGCAGTCACCTGTGCAATCACATCTATCTCCATTACCATCTTCTCCCCTCTCTTCTTCTGAGTCCACATTTGTCTATTTTCTTCCATTTACCTACTACTTTAGTCCTGGAGCTTTGTTATTGCATTGTGTCACAGTATAATTAAGTTCACTCTATAAATGCTCCCATAACTATGAGAATGGTACTTTTCTTAAATGAAATTCAAGGCATTCCAATTAAAAACAGTTTATTTCAAATAATTTTTTTTGCTAAGTATTTTCACCAAATTCTATCTCATAATTATATATGTGATATTAAATGTCCCTGCCTTGACTTGTGAGTCTTTATGTGCTATTGCAATGACACAATGAAGATCCAAAGCTCAAGGGTGTGGGGGGTTTTTTCACTTATTCCAATATGAATGTAGGGATTGTGCATTCAAAGCCAGCATATAGCATCATCATAGATAGTCCATAGTGTTCACACTAACAATGTTGGTATTAGACAACACAACAATGTATTAGACAAAGTTCAAAATAGGACAAGCTGTTTTTTCCAGATGTGTGACTTTTTTTTTTAATGTAACATCACTACAATGTAGTTATTGTATGAATTATCACAGTTTCAAAATATTCACAAGAATTACCTTAATGCATTATTCCACACCTTTCAAAGCCTTGCTCTTCAAAATCTTCTTGCTTTCCATATGTATATTTAAAGTTCAGAAATGTTATCAAAGTATCTGAATGCCTTGCTGGTATACCTGAAATACTGAAGAGTATTGATTATACCCCCCTTTTGTCATTTCCTTAAGTGCTATGCCATTTATTGTGGCAAACGGTAAGCTAAATCAATAACTGCATTTATTGGCTTGGAAATTATAGGAAACCTTTTATATTTTGTTGTATAATATTAAAAAATGCTGTCTTATTTAAATTATTTTTTTCTCTGTTTTTGTAAAAATATAGTATACGTAAATAACTTCAGAACACTGGATAGGTCAATAATAAAACACATGTAACTTATTCTGTGTTTAATGTCATTATTATGAAATGAATTCCTCCCAGAATAGCCAAAGGAAGGAATGATTTAACATAAAAACCCAATTCTGAACATTCAGTAAAGCAATCCCAACACACAGACACAACAGAGCTGTTTAAGATGTCTTATTCAGGTAGAACAAAATGACGTCAGAGGAATAGACGATAATTGCCATAGAGAACAAATGGTAATTGCTCTTTTAGAAGAGCTGTATCTTGAGGTATGTATTGTATATTTCCCTTCTGCAATAAAAGTAGGGGGAAAACCATATTAAATCAGCTATTAAGCACTTAAAATACTTGGTAATATACTTGTCAGCAAATGTATGTAAGAAAAATACTTCTAATGTGTCCAGCAAAACCTTTTTTTTTTAAAAAAAAAAAAAAGGGCGGCAGAAATCCTGTATTTCAAAGAATAAAAAAGGGACAAATAGCACAGAAATGGGGTTTACTCTTACGATTGCTGGAAGGTGCTGAATGTTGAAGTGTTACTTCAGTAAATATGTAGTAGGATGCTTACATTCAAGCATGAGAGGTGTCTGAAAGAATTATTGTATTTGACATTAAACAAATGGTGAATTAGGGCCTGAATGTTCAAAAAAAAAAAAAGTTATTCTGAACAATGATAACGAAAATATTCTATACTAAATAATGTGCTAAATAGTTCCTAGAGACTAAATCTTTGTAAATGTTAACTGAAATAGTATTGGAAATAAAACCCAAATATTGAATTTCCTTTTTTTCAGAATCCATAGAATGTTTTCCATATGACATGTGCCCTGCAAGTTAGTTAAGTATCAGAAAGTTCAATTCAGAATCCCAAGACTCTGAATGAAACAGAAAAATGTCAATTTTCTCCCAGTGTTCCAAGTTATCTTGCATTTATAAAAAATCACATACCTTTACTGCTGTAATGTAATCTTCTACCAAAGAGAACTCCTTCTAATCTTAGAAACTTTAAAGAACTGGAACATGATGAAGATTTTTTTTCTTCATGAGAGGGTATTTGTGTTCTAAAGATAAAAGAAACAGAAATGACACAAGATTATGCTTATACCAAACTTATAATAAGCATATCTCTTATGAAACTTACGGCTTCTGTCAAAAATTTCTTATCTTTGACTCATTAGATTGTAATGTGGTATTTGCAGATAAGCACAAGAAAGTATGTCCATGACATGCAGAAATGTTTAATACAAAGATTTTAAAATGGTTTTCCTGCAGGTGTTTTAGTAGCAGAGTATTTTGAAACTTCAGTCTTTATTTCTCTCTGTTCTACCCTAAAATTAATAATAACCCAGAGAACTGCATTTTAAATATACTAAAAAAAAAGACTTTGTTGGTTTTATCCTGTTGTTTACTACATGAAAAACAAAAGCTTTGAGTAAAATTTATTAACCAGCATACTCTCAGGGTGAGGTAAAGTCTTGTTCTAGAACTTTAAAAGGATGCTGTGACTGTATCATATGAAGTGTAAAGGAGCATAACTTGCATAGTGCTGAAGAAACCTTGTGGTCCTGCTCTTTTCAACAACAAAGCACAGAGTTACTTACTTGAAAAGCTTTATATGCAGAGATCTCCTGTCTTCGGTCTTCTCCAGTAAAAAAAAAAAGTAATAGTTAAATGAAAGTACTGCTGTGAAGGTAGAGATCAAGCTAATTCCATAAAAATAACTCTTGCCAGATATGTTGGAGCAGATCATCCTCTTGTATAAAACAGTGCAGAACTAGTATAGTTGTGGAGCTGTGAAGCAGATCTAGTAAATGAGTCTGCTTCACAGTGGCTTCTGTGGGCTTGTGAGTTCTGAAATTGTGTTTACACCAGGTGAGTTTCTCTAATAATCTCTTTTTTTTTTTTTTTTGCATAGTAGGAGAAGCTTGTCCATGCTACTGGACTTCTCCTAGTTTCACTGGCTATTTTAGGATATAGAAGAAGGGCTAGTATTTTTTCATACACAGAGGCTTCAGACATGTTTGGTCTTCTCTGTGCTGCACATGGTAGAAGGTAAGTTGTTTGTTTTTTTGTTTTTGTTTTTGTTTTTAATGAACATTGCCATGTTTTGTCTTTAATCACACATAGGTTTCTCTTCCAGATTCAGAATAAGAGTCTACAGCATACGGAACTTTATGTAAGCTAATATTAAATTTTGTGGTCTCAGTGGAGACCAAGGATTAGTTTCAGGTATTGAAATAATACAAAGGAACACCCAAGATATCCATGCGGGGTTGGCAGATATAGCACAGAACCAAAGGATATCTGCGTCCTTTAGGAACAGCAGTTGAACATCTGGTAAAATTTCCTATGGTGTATCAAGTATTTACGGCAATCTAACTCTGAAGCAAACAGAGCTATGTGGATAGCTGCCCAGCTGTACTGGCTGAATGAGCCTGCAGCAACAGTGTCATTTAGTGCTAACTGACATGTGGTGCTGTGCTCAAGACACATGTATGGGACCTTTGAGGGTCCCTTCCAACCCTAACCATTCTATGATTCTATGATTCTGTGACAGAGGTCCTGGTGAAGACAACTACAGCCTTTACTGGAGGATGAGGAGCCAGACTCAGCTCTATAGAGACGCAGGGCTTACAGTCTCAGAATGAAATGCAGCAGAGTGGAGCCTGAGCACTGGAAAGGCCACACAGGAGCAGCCCAAGACTGGGCTGTGAACAAGCCAGCCATTAAGCAATGTGGAAAACTCTGGATCTGTTAACTCCTTTACACTTTTTTATCATGTAGTGTAGTGTCGTGGTTTTGTTTAGTGAGGGGGGGCCTAAGGTGGTAGCTTCTGTAGGAAACTGCTAGAAGTCGCTCCCCTTTGTTCAGGGGACTTGGCCAGGCCTAGGGCGGACCCACTGCTGGCCAAGGCCGAGCCAATTGGTAGCAGAATATCTCGTGATAACGCCTCTGCGATAACGTATTTAAGAATGGGAAAACAGAAAAAAAAAGAGAGAGAAGAGAAGATGTGAAGAAGCTGAGCGGGGGCAGAGGCGCAGAGGGGGAGGCGCAGGCCTCATGGGCCTTGCAGGCCTCACCCTCTGGCCTCTCGCCAGGCAGCCGACTGGGCCCGACTCGGTCCAGCCCGGCTGCATAGAATCATAGAATCATAGAATCACATGGTTGGATGGGACCTATAAGATCATCTAGTCCAACCGTCTTCCCACTACCATTGCTGCCACAGCTACTAAACCAAGAAGTGCAAGAAGTGGAAAGGAGATGAGAAGTGAATAAGATGTAAAAAAAGATCCTGAGAGACATCTACCAGCCTGTTGTGAGGAACGGCTGCAGACGCCAAGGTCAGTTCAGAAGGAGGGGGAGGAGTAATGCGGCTCCTGGCCAAGATTCCCCTGCAGCCTGTGGTGACGACCATGGTGGAGCAGGTTGTCCCCCTGCAGCCCATGGAGGTCCACGGAGGAGCAGAGATCCACTTGGAGCCCGTGAAGGACCCCGTACCGGGGGAGGTGGATGCCTGAAGGCAGCTGTGGCCCGTGGAGGGCCCGCTGGGACAGCTGTTCTGAAGGGACTGCACCCATGGAAGAGATGACCCACGCCGGAGCAGTTCCACGAAGGACTGTGGCCCGTGGGAGGGACCCCACGATGGAGCAGGGGAGGAATGTGAGGAGTTCTTCCCCCGACCATGAAGAAGCGGCGCGAAACAACGTATGATGAACTGACCGCAACCCCCATTCCCTCTTCCCCCCTGTGCCGCTCGGGAGGGGAAGGTAGTAGAGATAATGTTAAGCTTGGGAAGAGGGAGGGGTGGGGGGAGGTTATCTTGTTTTCTGTCTCATTCTCCTGCTGTTTGTAGTAATAAATGAATAGTTTTCCCCAAGTCGAGTCTGTTTTGCCCGTGATGGTAACTTTAAGGATTTCTCCCTGTCCTTATCTCAAACCTCGAGCCGTTTTTCCTTATATTTTCTCTCCCTGTTCTCTCAGAAGGTGGGGGGAGTGAGAGAGAGACTGCGTAGTCTGGTCCTGATCAGGGCTGAACTACGACATGTAGATATATATACTGTGGTGTTATTATTATCATTAAATGGAGTCATAATGTGGGATCAAATGTTGACCCACAGGCAACATGCCAAAGATCTGTTAATAGGTAGAGACATGACCCCTTAGTTTTGAGGGGATGTTCTAGAAGGCATGGATGCAAGCCATTCTCTTCCAGGAACAAAAAAAAAAAAAAAAACCTCCCAGCCTTTATTTTATAGTATAGATACAGCCAAAGAAATAAAATGGATGTGATGGGTAATTGTATTCTATGCCTTTCATTCAGATGCTATTTTAAAAGCTCCAAGGATTAAAATTTATACACTATCTCTTAAATTGTTGCTTCCTCTACATTTTTAGAGTGGCCAGAGGTTTCTTGCTTCTAACAATGGGGAGCAGGGGAGGATGGAAACTGGAGCACTCAATGACAGAACACTCTAGATGAAGCAAACAGACTGAAACTCAGAAGATATATGCAAAACTAGTTTTGGGCTATGCAGAAAAAAAAAATATTCTTGCCTCTCAGAAAATGCCAAAACATACAGAAAAGCTTTCACAGGCCTCACCAACCTGTATTCCACTCTGTCTCAAATATTTCCATCTGAAAAAAAAATATTGTCACCTCTATGAACTAAGTCCTGCTAAAGATACGTGCTTGCAGAATTAATCCTAGTGATGTGTGCCAATGGCATACTTACTTTGTCAGGATGATCAAAACCAACTGTAAGAATCTCACAGTTCCATTTTCCCTGTAAGATGAAGAAAGCATTACTTTCATTTCAGAAGTTCAGTTCCCCAAGTTAGTTTTTAAGGTCTCAAAATATTTTGTTACTAATGTGGTGAATTAATTAAATCTGTCTAGAATTGATATATTTAACTTCTGAATAAATATTTGGGACTGAATTGTGTAAGCTTTACACATGCAGTTAGCACAAATAATTTTTTTTCTTCCACTGATGTTATACTCAAAACAAAATACTTTTCAGTATGATTAAGGTATCAAACACTGCTGGAAGTAACTACCAGCTTATAGTCTTATTTTCTGTGAAGTTTAATACTTTACAGCATTCCATATTTTTCCAGTATTAACTAAAATGTTATCTACACCAAAAGACGGATAACTGAAATTATTCATTTGTACACCTTTTGTACTTATTTCCTTACTGTCTCAGACTGAATATTAGTTTGTCAGGAGGAAACAAAATCCTTCAGAATGTGTTTGTTTAAAGAAAAATCATACAGTATCTAATCCCTACCCAAAACCAGAGAGGTATGTGAGAGTTCTGTAATTAAATTCTGGACTGCAACTATATGAAACTGTGTTGATAAAGGGTCCTTTGTCTAAATGAACTGTGATTTTTTTTTAGACAAGAATGAGAAATACTCTCTTTTTTAATAGTATGAATTTGTCAATGGGATAAAAATTATTGCTTTTTCTAATGATTGCTTTCTCACTTTGAACATATAATTTCTAAATATGTTCAGAACTTTTTTTCTGATAAATTGTTAATTCATTCACTTCAAACAGAAGCTGTAGTGCTTGCAGTCTGTACAATCAATCTAGTTTAAGACAAACACAATCCTGTAAAAAACAGCATATAAACAAAAGTCGGGTTTTGATTGCTTTTTTTTAAATGTCATATCTTTCGTTTGTTATGTGCATCTGAGTGTATTTTTCTGATCTATTTTTCCAATTATATATTTCCATCTAAGTATATTTTTCCAATATTTTCTCACTTAATAACAAAAGTTAGAATTGAAAAATCACTGAATTTGGAATGAGTATCCCTTTTTCAAAGTACTTTTTGCAGATTAATTCAGCTGCTACAATTCCCTGCACTTTTTATTCAAAGAACAGCAAATATGGACAGTGTCTACCCAACAGAGTGAACAAAGACAGGACAGTATAATACACACACAGCTCCTTCCCTTCATGCCATGTTCACTCTTCCACTGCCCTGCTGGGTCCCATGGTCAATGGCCTCAGTTTGGTGTTTATATGGGGTGGGGAGGGGGGGGTAACAGAAAGTCATTAGCATCTCAAATCCTTTGCTGGAAAGTAGCATAATGTTGATGTTGGCTGATTTCTAACTTCTAGGATTCCTTTTGGATTTGTTTTCATATATTGATAACATACTTTTAAACCTTACTCTTGGTCTGCAAATTACATACAAATTTACTGTATGATGTGGTCCATTTTACGTATCTCAGAGCTTTGTTTATTCCATCATGCCTAAAACTAGTTGTTCAGATCTTGGCCTGCATTTCTTTAACCAACCATGGGTGTGTTTCCTAAAGCCAAGAGGTCTCTAGTGTCTCCTGATCCCTGTCTCTTATCATCCCTGTGCTCCTTCTTCCACATCTTGTGTTCCTAGCTCTCAGGGATTCTGTTCTGTTATCAGACCAGGACTGTATTTCCCCATACAACATCACTGTGTCAGTCACAAATACCTTGTTATAAAAAAGAGTAACTGCTTACTACTGCTATTCATACAAGAACAGCGAACTTTCCAGCTTCCTCTTCTGCACTACTAAATTTTTATGAAAATTAGTACTTTTGAAGTAACTGAAACAGCACCTGTGGCTCAGCATTCTCCTTTATCCCAGGTGCAGTTGTGTGGAGTATAGTGAGTTACTCCAGCAAAGCAGAACACAAAGACTTCTGTTTAGCTGCAGGGTATTAAGAATCTTCTCACCTCTGTTGTCCCACAATAACCTGGGTTTTTTTAATGTATTTTCAGTGGTGATACCAGGTTCAAGTCCATTCACCAGGGGGAAAACCTACTTCATCCATATCCTGTATGAAGTCTTTAAACAGTCAGCCCTTGGATAAATGAAGAGCACATTACTTATTTTTATTATTATCTGCTTAAACTAAGAGGGCTAGAGTATCTGATTATGCACAACGTTAACTATACACGTCAGAATTAATACTGTTACCCTATTTTAAATATATACAGGTACTTGAGCCTTTAATGAATTTATGCATTGGCTGCAATTTCTTTGACCTAAAACAGGGATCTGCAATTAAGCAAATATCCTCTACTCTTTTACTTTAAACTGTTAAAGCCGTGCTTGTTCCTGAATATATAATTATTAATTATAAAAGATCTATAACCTACATTCTCAAAAGAACAAACAACACTTTCAAGGAATATATTATTCATTCATATAGCAAAATTAGGAAAATCATTAGACACAGTACTGTTCAGAGATTCTTTACATTTGTGAAGAAAAAAAAAACCAAAAAAAAAAAACCAAACAAGAAATGGAGACTGAGAAGATGAAGAACCAAACTGCAGGCACAAATTGTAATAATGTTTTTTGCAACTTAAAAATAAAGCAGTGGCAAGTGGTTTGAAAATTAAGATAAAATTACATTTGTTTGTATTCTTAACTGGAAAAATGGACTAGTGATTATGAGTTTTAACTAGGTTTTGAACCTGCTGATAAAGAGTCTGAAATAAACCTAAACCCACAATATTTGCAGTTTTTGGTTTGTAGCTAGACCTGTTCTCACAAGTGAAACACAACGAGAATACATATGTATCTAGAACTAGATCATACTGGTGTGGTAGTACACTAATACATTAGACGGAGTAAGTCATTCTATTGTAATTTATGACGCTTTTCTTCTACCGCTCTGCTTGGAGCCTATAAGTTTATAAGCTTGTACACTTATAGATATGGTTCCTGTCTCTTTTTCTTTTTTGAAGCAGGAAAAAAAGCAACAAAGGACTTAACAGAGGAAAAGAACATACATCTTGACTACTTATTATTTTTTTTTATTTAATGATTGCATAATAGAATTTAGTTTTCTTGAGCTGTCCACTTCTAAGTTATATGTTGACTGACGTTGTAAAAGTTGCATAAAAGTGGTCCCTCAGAGCCAACCGAACGTAGCAATGTAGTAAATTAATCAGATGGCTCTAGTACACTGTCTCAGTAGGAAGCACAGAGATATTTTTTGCAGCAGTAAAGCAAGTAAACAACTAAGGCTGGCATCATCTGCAGAACAGAGGGAGTGCATTGATGGTAATGCGGTAAGAGGTGAAAATCAATAAGTACTGGGAAGCTGAGCTCGGAAAGGTCTTGAAAACAAGAACAAGACCTTAATATAGTGAAAGAGTGAAAATTTCCTTAATAGAAAGTTAGTTGGGCTGAAAGAACATAATAATGAAAAGTCTAATTTTAACCAATTCTTTTTGTAAGTAGATGACAAAATGCTTCACAAAAGATTTTGGTAGTATTATATTATTTATAGTATTATATTATTTATAGTATTATATTATTATATAGTATATATAGTATTATCTTAAAGCTGGAGCACTGAGAACTTAAGTGAATTCCAGACTATGTCTCTACTGATAAATAAATGGTCTGGGAACATTTTGCTTTTTCTAGGGCCAAACAGCATGCACAGCTCCCATCCCAGGCTCTTTCCTGTGTCCTCTACTCCCTGCCCAGGATGATTCCCCTCAGGTTGCCTATTAGCAACAATCCCCTGTACATGCTGTTCCTTGAACTGTGCCCTTCCATTGTCTGAGAGAAGGTTATTACTCCAAGAAAAAAGTCACACCAGTTAATTAATTTCTGAGCATGAGTACATTTTCTACTGATGTTTAGTTTTCCTAGTACAAGCACAGTTTCTAAGACAAGCAGCAGCATCCGGAGAAGAATCAGTGTGATAGTCCCCTAAACTCAGTAGCAATGCTGTATCTTCCGTGTACCAGTCACACTCAATCATTTGAAGGTTAGGTCATTTATGAAATAGCTGGGTTCACTTCCTCAATTAGCTGCCATTTTAGGGTGGTTGCTGTCTCCTTGTTTTTCTCTTGCATGTTGGTGGCAGCTTCAGCCTTTTCTTGGCTTGACGCCAGAAGTGTGCTGAGCAAAATGAGGTGCCAGCCTTGACTGGAACCAGTGCAAATTCCTCTGTGAGTCCTGTCCCCGCTGGCAATGGGCTGATACCTAACTAGCCACCCCAGTAAATCATGGGATGTGTTTTGATTCCTAGTGGGACATAAAAAATGCATTATTGCTGAGATACATATTGATTCTGTATAGCCTAGCTCTTTTTTTAACAGGGGTCTCATTGTTGATAGATACCATTTGCAGACAAAAAAGAACCCAAAAGATAAATTCCTAGATTCACTGAAGTTAATTACAGTTTTACCTTTGAGTGCATTAGGACTTCAGTTTGTTTTCCTCTGAGTCATTTCCAGAATCAGAGATACTGACAGTGGAAGCCAAGTAGATTATTTCCTCAGTAAAACGTAGAAGCTGCTTTCAACAAAGCTCTGTAAGTCTGTTATCTGTACTATTAGTACATCATGTACTGTCTCTACAGCTGTAGGAACAGAACACCTGTTAGAAACTGCATATTTAGTAAATGTATATGGAAAACAAAGAGAGAATCAGTCCTTATGGTTTAAGCGTTTATGTTTCAATATATGAAGTAAGCAACTACCTATGAGAAGCATCACATGGCTAGCATGACTCAAAGGTAAAAAGAAGACATGGTCTCAGAAAAAAACTACAAGAAGCGAATTGGCTTGGAGAGCTGAAGCACAGATGGATAATGTGATCATTGCTGTATTACTGGACTTCTTTAGTGAACAGAGACTGAAGTGCCAACTCTCCAAGTGACATTCTAAACAGAGGTTCTCCTAAAATTAATGCTTCAAAGTTTAACAGAAGTACTTTACAATTTTAAGTAAAGCTCATCAAAAAAGCAAATTCTAAATACATAATTAAAACTCAAGGATGGTTGCAATTATCAATTATCAAACCAACTTTTGATGCACATTCATAAAATAAGAATTGGCGCTATAATCATGGACCTTTTTTCCTTGCAGTAATCTCAGTGCATAAAGTACTAGCTCTTCAGTCTCTTCATTTATCCACCTAGGAAATGAATTATTCCTTAGTTAAAAGGGCACAGGGCTAATATTATCCTTTAATCACATCACTGATATCCCAGATCCTGTTGCATTAGATCCAGTGTGACATCACATGGCAAACAGTATAGAGCTTCAACAAGCAATTTCTTTTATGATGTCTGGCAGCTTGTAAATCTAATAATATTCTGTTCTTGATCATGTAGATGTCATTCCTTTGCAATACGGTCTTCAACAAAATATTCAGTCCCTTGGACATGCACCATTTTTTATAAATCTGCTTTGATTAGGTGATGAAGGTAGAGTTCAGATAAGGTTTCTTATCCACTGCAGACTGTAGATTCCCTTTTAATAAAATTCTGCTGATAAGAACAAAACAGCCTCTTACTCAGGATACAGTAATTAAAAATTAGGCTATTTGGAGTAGGAGCTTAGGCTGTTTGGAATAGGACCTTAGTTTTGCCTAAAAGAAAAAGATTTCTTAGAACAAGACATGCAGGTTAAAGCCTTTGGTTCTGTGTACAATTTATGACTCCATAAAATGAGAATCACCTTGGGAAACAAACAAAGTTTACTTTAATGAATATTGTGGAAAATTTAGTTTTAAAGTAACTGGAATAAGATAAGAAATTTTGTTTTCTTCATCCGTAGGTAATTAGAAAGTATTATGGACCACATCAGACTGAAAATGGACTTCTATGCAAAGGTCAAAGAAGGGCTACACTTCTGGAATCACTATTAAGGAGGCAATCCTACCAGTTTTCTTAATTGCAAGTTAATAGGGATAACTCAAAATACTATAATTCTATATTTCCTTTCTTACAAGCATGTCAGGTTTTTTTCCTCTCTCTCAGGCATTTCTTTTGTAGTGCATTCTCTGTCCCTTTACCGAGATTTTTTTTTTTTTTGCTGCACTAGTCCATGTGCTGCACATTAATCCATAAAATTAGGCACTATTTTCTGTAAGAAACCATAGCTATCTGGAGTCTGGAAGCCAGCCATTAGAAAACCTTTAGGACAATATTTTAAAAAGAAAACAAGTCCTGCTGAAAGTCATTTAAGCATGCTGGGAAATTGCCTCTTTATCAATTACACCTAAGCGTTTTAATAACATTTAACACTGCTTGTGATTGCACACAGAAGATGACAGATTAGGTGGATGTTGAGAAGAGGTAAATAATCTGGAAGTGTAAATCAATCAGGTAATTAAAATGCTGATTTACAGTAGCACTCTATGCTAAGATAGAGACTCATCTGCCGTCACACTTAACCTTTGTGGAAAGGTCAGTTTTCTACTTTCTGAAGCACTTAAAGTGTTTTTATTTTGATAATGATTATGCATATCAGCTGTAATATTCTTGGTTTCTCATGCTTTTCTATTATTAATTGGTACAGAAAACACTTGGATTTATTCACCTGCTTGAACAGTATCTAGTGCCATTGGTACACAGTAGCATATCAAAGATATTTGATCAAGTCTGGGAGATAAAACACAGGACTTAAGAAAAACATGTACTTTCTGGGCTAACAACTGGATGCTATGTGGAATGCAGTAAGGCACATCAAGTAACACTGGAAAACAGAATGCTGCTGTCAAACATATTGTTTAAACCAATAAAAATCTAGTTCAGAAATAACTCGTATTTTGACTTATTAACACTGATTATCCCTTGCTTACATTTTTAGGCACATCAGAGGAGTTTACCTCATAATTTTTATAAAGAAAATTGTCTGGTTTTTTTTTCTCAAACAATTCTTTGAGCATAGATGAAAATACTGTTTGACTGAAATTTGCTTTTATTTCAGGTTATAGTTCATTCTTATATTACCTTGTCTCAAATAGAAAGAAATGCCTATGTTTCTGTTGCCTAGTGTATTGAAAATGAGCATCCTGTGCTTCACTATCATCTCACTAAGTGACAATTTAGAAAGCTTATTTTCTATTATCTTTATCTGTGACTCTGAAGTTTGAGATCAAGCTTGATTAAATCTCCATATGTAGCAAAAACTTATTCCACTTTTCCTGAGACATTTAATTAATATTTTCCCCATAGTTCTACGTGCTTGATTTCATTAATGTATGGGTTTTACATATTTCCTAATTCCTCATTTTCTTATCCCATAATTTTTATCTTTGAGATCCCCGATTCAGCTTTTGTCTTCTGTAGAAATCAGTCCCGAATAAATGGTCGATGAGATATTTGTATCTCCATTTAAATTACTATGACTCTTGCTTACAAGCTCCTCAATAATCTATACGTTTTGGTTGTATGTTTTTTTTTTATATTTCTGCATCCATTACAATTATCTATTGCATATTTATTCCAACATAAGAATCCATTCCCCTCAGAATATTGTCTACTAGTAAAAACTTTGTTTCAGCTTTCCTTACTCAAGCAACTAAGTTGTTCTCATTTTCTTAGTTTTACTCTGCTTCTACTTAAACATATAGTATATCACCGCTATGCCTCTGCCTTTCTGGTGGTTCTTAGTTCACTATTTTCTGTTGTGAATATCCACATCAGGACAGTACTCCTGGATGGGTTTTTGTTGACCTCAGACATTCGTTGTCAAACTATGCAGGATAAAGGTATTCAAGGAAATATATTTCTTTGCATAGCCATAAATAAAATCCATTTTCTAATTTGAAATGTTACTGGATTTTTCTCTTTGTTAGCTGACATGCCCAGATGGTAATATACCTTCTGAGAGGAGCTCCACAGTCATTCACACAAATGTAAAAATAATACCCCTCATCAGGAGCAGTATTCTGGGGAGAAGGAATGCACGGATTAACTACTGATTACCTTATCATTACACCAGCTCAGGGTATAGTTTGCCCACTCAAATATTTTACTGACTTTCAAGTTAAATTAAGACTTATTTTTTGTATCATTTTAGATAATCAAATGTTCTGACATAATTTCTACCTGCTTACAAAGTGAGATAAATGCAGCACTTGGAATTGGCAAGTGAGTGCAGGAAAATGCACCAGATATTATATCTTTTCCCTTGTCATCTCTGCGCTACTTACTTGAAGACTTCTGTCTTGAGTGCTCTTCCATGGTTGAATTTGTTGGCATCAGAGGACTTTGTCCTGCTGTTCTGAGTTACAGTCCAGTTAAGAATTTTGGCCAGTAAATCTTCGTAAAGAATAAACTTTAGAAAAAATGCAGTCTGCAATGTTGTAGTGGAATAACTACAAGAACGAAAAGCTACCTTCAGAAAATGTGGACATTGAATCAATTGTAATTTTCCTTCTACTGCACATACCCTGACTTCTATAACCTCTTTCTACTACTCTTCATGAACAAGCTTTGTTACTACTTTCTGACTGTGTTTCCTGTCTTTCCTTTTCAAGTTGCATTAAGTAAATTTGCTTAACACTAATGCTTTAGGGCATTGCAGACTTTAAAAAGACACATTTGTATTAACTACTCAGGAGAAAAATGCTAACAACCCACATTATCATCATGTTTGTTTTCCTTCTAACTGAACAGATGTTATAGTAATGCAGGCTAAATGCTTTCCTCTCCCACAAGTTTGATTCTGAGTGTGACTTCTTTCTTCAGTAGGAATGTCAAAAATAGACCAAGGAAAGTATTAGCAAGTTCTGTATTTTAGCTCCACTTTTAAAATATCGTAACAATATTTAAATGTTTAAAGGCTGTGCGTTCTGGTGGCTAAATGTATACTATTTTCAGAAAGCTCGAGCAAAAAAAGAGTATCCACAGATGGATTGGCAATTCACCCCATTCACACCATAACTATGAAGCAGAGATGGCTCTTCCATCCCCGACACATGCTGTTTATTGTAGTCAGGGAGATTTGAAAAACATTTAATCCATCTCATGAGTTATTCTTGTCATAGGTTCCTATTCCATTGCCATTTAGGTTTTACTGTAGGATTCAGAGGTCTAATCAGGCATATCCATTTGTCTCCTGCCTACAGTCATGTTTGAATGAAATAGTGGAGATGTTCTACTGCATAATTTCTTTGTGATTTATTTTTAATAAAAAAAAAGAAAAAAAAAGAGAGAGAAACATAAAAGCAAGTCACTCACTGAGAACTCATTCTTTTGTCCTGTCTCTGAACCTGCAGGTTTCTTTGGTTTGGTTTTGGTAGTGGCGTTTTTTGGGTTGGTTTTTTTTTTTTTTTGGTGTTTCTTTGTTTTGTTTTGGTTTTGGTTTTTGTTATTGTTGTTGTTGTTATTGTTTTTTTCCCTGAGGTAGGAAAATAAAAAGAGACTGGATTAAACCTCTGTATTTTAATTCTGAATTGGATTAAGAAATGGACTAGTTTGGAACTGTTTATCTATTTTTCTGAGCTTTTTAAAGTTTCAAAAGAAAACATTCATTTTTCTCAGTTTGGCAGTCTGTATTTGAAACAATTGTCAAGCCATGGGTGTCATCTGTGGTGGCTATTGCCCTGCTTGGCTCCTAATTGCCATTCCAGGAGGGCATGGTCAGTTCTGCAGCATGTCTAAGTTACATGCCTGTCTTAGGCACACTCTAACATCTCAAACAGGACAAGATATCCATCTTTAGGCAAGTAATTGAGCTGCTATTCTCCATGATTAACTGTATCTTCAACATAAAGCTCATGTAGACACCTACCTGACCTCGAGATTACTTCTAACCTGTGATTCTACATAATGAAACATGTTAGGTGTTTCAAATATTTATTCAGTCTTATTTTCTTACTCCCATGGAGTGACACTTGAATTACTAGTTCAACAAAGCAGTTAGAGATATATCTAAATTAATCTTTGCCTACGAATGCATTTATTCATACACCAGTCATAAATTATGTGCCTGAAGCTAAGCACTTAGAAACTTTGCTGGATGTAATTAGACTGCATGTCATTCTGTGGAAACAAATGGAATAATTTCTGTCAGGAAATACTGGGAAAAAAAAATGAGCAATGGTAACCACATTGTTACCATGAAAAAAACCAAAACCTCAAAAACCTGAGACAAACTCTCTGTGTGTGCAACTTGACTTAAATGGTCGTGTTCCTTTGAAGACTATCCCCATTTTTTTTTTGTAGCAAAAAATATAAACCCTCTATTTAAATGTGATTCTCCCACCACAGATTTCTTCAGTAACAGCAAAAAGTTACAATCAAAAGCAGATCATTATAGTAACAGAAAAAGTTGCAATCAGAACCAGATCATTATGCAGAGCTGAACAGGCTTTAGGGCTTTTCGTGTCTTTTCAGGGCAGAAGCATGAAGTTCAACTCTTCAACGGTCCACCGAGGTCAAGAATTTATACTCCTGACACCTTAAATACCCTTGTTTCATGTCATGGGTCACTTCATTTCTAGTGTTCTTCCTAAAAATTCAGAGGAAAACATTATATTATGTACACTGCTCTCAGTTTCCTGAAAATCACATGATTAGTTTGAGATACTTCAACAAATATGTATGTTATCAGATTAGAAGTTAATGTCTTATGCTACGTCAAATGATGAACATAATCTTTTATTTTTAAGAAAAGGAATAAAATTATTTTATACAGAACAAACCAGACGTTTCTAACATTCTTTGAACACTGAAATACTGCATGCACTTGCTGTAGTTAACTCCTCTGCTGGATAAAAGAAAATGAAGAGCACCTACTGCTGACCAGTTTTATTTACTAGTTTATATGAAACATATCTTTGAGAGTTGCTGTATCTTCAGATCTTTCTTTGATAAATATACAGTTTAATAAACTTGATGCAGTATCATGAGTTCACAGTCACTTTTTCGTTTTTTTTTTTTTTTAATTTTGAGACATACTTAAAGCAACATATTTCAGGAAATGGTGCAGTTTGTCACATCTTTGCTTCAAGATTTCAAAGTGGTAAGTCAGCAATAGATTTGTGTGTCCCTACCTTCTTTTTTCTTCTCTTTTTTTTTTTTTTTCTATTTAACTGATACACAGACTACTGCGGACACTATTAGGCATTAACTTCAATTCCAAATTGTAGATGGGTGTGCTAGGATTAAATCCTAATATTATCAAAATTGATGCGCATTTTGACATGCACTTCACTGATACTTTTCTTCTGTCGTATGAAAGTGGCACTGCATGCCAGGTGTAGTCACAGCCTACTATTACTAATCTGTTGTGATTAGCATCTAGAGTGGTTGTAGCCTTTTGTATGAGAGACCCAGACAAGTCCTGCTGTCTCCTCTCTCTAATTCCTATTGTTTAGAAATGGAAAGCCGGGTCACCAGCAGAAGGATAGGAACGGCCAAGTATGCAGGCTTGCATGCAAACAGGGCTGAAGAAGGGAGAGATGACAGCAGTTAATGACGACAAAGGGGAAGATTAAACCAAAGAGCAACTTGAGCTGACAACAAGCAGTAAAGGATTGAAGGGTAACTGAAGAGGCAACTGAAGGGATGCAGAAGGGAAAACTTGGTGTCAGAAGTAGTGAAAATGAAGAGAATGTAGTACCAACACCATAATGCATGTTGCATTTAGAACAATCTATACACACTCACAGACAGAAAGGAAAATAAGAATTTCTAGAGCAGGTATATGAAATATACATTTCTTACTTTAGGAGTATGTTTGATTAGCTTACTGAAATAAAGCCTATCAGAAAGAAAGGTGCACTAAAAAAGCAAATTCCCTAGCTTCTCTAAACCAGAATAGTTTTGCTGAAGACAAAGGAAAAATATTACTCCAGCTTCAGAGAGGAGTTAAAATTTTAAATGATAAAGCTGAGTGTTTGAAATTATAAACAATATGTTTTCAGAGATATATTAATGCCAAAAGCCATACACAGTCATAACCGCAATAAGTAACGGTTTGGTAATTTAAACTGAAAAATTACATTAAAATACAAAACATAATGATTTCTTAATGCAAAAATGTCAAAGAGAAAAATTCAGAAAGAGGAAGTACATGATAATTGTTATATAAATTATCTTAGTTAGCAGTTAGTTTTGGAATGAATGCATATTCTACGTGATATATATTGTTGCACCAGTTTGTTCAATCAAGTTACTTTCTCATTTTCAAATTTTTAAATGTAATATGTAATTATGTTCTGCTTAATATCTTCTATTTAGCTGTTGCATTAAGTAAGGCAAGATGGACTGCAGTTAGATTTCAAATGGGAACATGTAGCACTTTGAAATTAAACTGGTTGTTCTAATTCATGAAAGTGATAAAAATAGGCACGAGGGTTAAAACATGCAGAAGCCTTAGACAAACCAAATGCACTTAAAAAGGAAAAGGAAACCCTTTGACAGTTGCTCTCAGAAAAGATGAAATCTTTAAAAAAAAAAAGTTTTCTATTGCGATAGAAGATAAATAAATGGAAAATACAATTAAGACCAGAATAATATGAGGAGCGGCTGAGAGAGTTGGGATTGTTTAGTCTGAAGAAGAGGAGTCTCAGGGGAGATCTCATTGCACTCTATAGCTTCCTGAAGGCAGGTTGTGATGAGCAGGGGTTTGGCCTCTTCTTCCAGGCAACAAGCAGGACCCGAGGAAATGGCCACAAGTTGTACCAGAGGAGGTTTAGATTGGACGTGAGGAAAAACTTTTTCTCCCAAAGAGTGGTAAGGCACTGGAATGGCCTGCCCAGGGAGGTGGTGGAGTTGCCTTCCCTGGCAGTGTTCAAGAGGCGGCTTCATGAGGAGCTACAAGATATGATTTAGTAGCTGTGGCAGCAATGGTAGTGGGAAGACGGTTGGACTAGATGATCTTATAGGTCCCATCCAACCATGTGATTCTATGATTCTATGAACTAATTCATTCTTTAATAGAACACGTCTACTACTTGCTAATTTTTGTAAAATACAATAAAGGAAACAGAAAATACAGGTGCTGGAATGAACCAGGCCCTTCTTGTGCATTATTTAAGGTGCATACAGTTTCTGCAGATGCGATGACCTAGTAGTCCTTTCACATATTTGATTTCCGTAGTAGTGCACCTCTGTGAATGGAGCTGATATAGGAAAAGAAATGGAGGAGTGAGAAAGTGAAGAAGTAAAGAAGCAGAGCCCTGTATACCTCCACATTTGTCATTGTATATACTGTGGAGTTTGATCACTATCTACTTTTAGAAATTGCTTAATCCTGCAATGGTTTTGTTTTGGTTTTTTTTTTTTTTTGCAACAATTTTATGGTTTTTGTTTCACTGTCTTTCCAGTCTCCTATAAATTTTTGGTTCATTGTGGTAAACATAGGTGAATGTTTAAAAGTTAGAAGCCTTTTGAATTCCTACTTAAGTGAGATCAAGTATAGAAAAGGATGAAAGACTCATAAATGTGAAAAAAAAAAAAGAATAATGGCTTTGCAGTAAGGAAACTGATATGAGAAATGGAACACTTATTGCCCTTTTGCCTGGTTTGTTTATACATATTGTAGTCAAAAAACACTGGACAGAAAGTAGAATTTTTCCAAAGTGTTGCATTTGGTGGAAGTTCACATCTCTGTTTTGGACGCTAGCAATATTCTTATATCTTCAGGCCGAAGAAGGAGAAAAAAAGCCAAGTATTTCACCTCCTGAATGAGTACATCAACTTCTGGCAATGATCTGTATCTACTTATCTATATCTACCCATCTGTATGTAAATATAAAAATGACATTTACAAATGATCAATTGTAGGTAGTTATTCGTCTACTATCGGAGATTTTGCGTTTCATATTTTGAAGCACCTAGGCACTGCTTAACTCTGAATTTTTAACTTAATGTTACAGAAGTATTATGTCTGATTAATTTGGAAGTACACAATATTTGAGCCTGGGGAGGGAAGATAACTGGTTGAACAAAACCTTGTCAATGTAATTCAACTTACCAGTGTTTACTTGGAACTTTTGTTAGCTTCATATTTAGCAAAAAAAAAAGTTAAATAACATAACAGGTTAACATTATTTATAGACAGATTCAATTGTTCCAGCAGTGTTGCTTTATTTTAATGTATTTACATGTGTCGGTTTTGTTCAGTGATGGGAGGCTATGGTGGCAGCTTCTGTAAGAAGCTGCTAGAAGTTTCCGCTTTGTCCAGTGGACGCGGCTGGGGCTAGGGCAGACCCGGTGCTGGTCAGAGCCAAGGCAATTGGTAGCAGAATGTTCCCTGATAACGCCTCTGTGATAATATATTTCAGAAGGGGAAAACAGAAAAAAAAAAAAAACCAAAACAGAGATGATGATGATGTGAAGAAGCTGAAGCAGGGGGCAGAAAGGGGAAGACGTGAGCCTTGTGGACCTTGTGACCCTCATCCTCTGGCCTCCCACCAGGTGACTCTCTGGGCCCGACTCGGCCCAGCCTGACTGCAGGAAGTGGAGAGGAGACGTAAAGAAAACCTGAGAGGTGTCTGCCAGCCTATTGTGAAGAATTTCTTATGAGAGGAATGGCTGCGGACACCAAGGTCAGTGAAGAAGGAGGGGCAGGAGTAATGCTGCTCCTGGCAGAGATTCCCTGCAGCCTGTGATGCAGCCCATGGTGGAGCAGGCTGTCCCCCTGCAGCCCATGGAGGCCCATGGAGGAGCAGAGATCCACCTGCAGCCCATGGAGGACGCCACACTGGGGCAGGCGGATGCCTGACGGAGGCTGTGGCCCATGGAGGGGCCGCACTTGGGCAGCCATTCTGGAGGGACTACATCCCATGGAAAGGACCCACGCCAGAGCAGTTTGAAGAAGGCCTGCAGCCCGTGGGTGGGACCCCATGCTGCAGCAGGGGAGGAATGTGAGGAGTTCTTCCCCCGAGGAGGAAGGAGCAACGTAAAGCGACGTATGATGAACTGACCGTAACCCCCATTCCCTGTGCCGTGCTGTGCCTCTTGAGGAGGCAGGGGGAGAAGGAGGTAGAGATGGTATTAAGCCTGGGAAGAGGGAGAGGTGGGGGGAAGTTATCTTGTTCTCTTTCTCATTATCCTGCTTTGGTTTTAATAATAAACATTTTTTCCCCCAAGTTTAGTCTGTTTTCCCCATAATGGTAACTTTAAGGATCTTTCCCTGTCCTTATCTCAAACCTTGAGCCTTTTTTTTTTTTTATTATATCTCCCTCATTCTGTTAGAGGGTGGGGAGAGTGAGCGAGAGACTGCGCAGTTTGATCCCAAGCGGAGCTAAACTACTACATACATTTTTTAATAGTGAAACACTATTCTTCATATACTTGTTTCTTTTCTAAGACTTCCTAATAGCAAAAATATTACGCTTTAATCACCTAAACAGATTTTGTTTTGCTTACCCTTCAGAAAGCATTGCTTCATATTTAATCTATGCTTAAAAATCAAATAAGAAGACAGTAAGGCCTAAGTAAGGCAATTTGATTCTAAGTCTTAGTTGCTTTACTGTCATTACATACCAGACATAACAATGAATATTGCTAATTATTTTCTGCATTTGCTTCACATCATTTAGTGATTTGTATGCACTACAAATAAAGGCTAATCGCGAGATGAATTCTGATTTTTTTTCTCTGGTAACAATGCAAATTTTGTTTAAATAATATTTACTGTGAATTGCCTTTTTGTGATTATGCAGCTTCACTGGTGTGGAATCAGAATCCTCAACTAGCACAGTTAAAAATGCAGTACAGGATATTAATTTATAGCTTGCTTGTAAAGTTAGATCAAAACTGTTCTTTTGACATATAAGCCTGAGTTTCTGAAATTCTAATCTTTCAGAACTAACAGTTTGTGTTAATTCATTTTAAAATGAGCTTATGGAAAACAGTACAAAGTTCATTATTTGACTGTAATAAGCCTATGTTTAAGGTAAGATTAATATTTTCCTTCATGGCCAAGCAGGAAGTTCTTAAGGCACCTGAAACTATGTTATATATGGTCAGAAAAAGAATTTACGAGTAGAGATAATTTTGGCAATCCAAAAGGGGTATTCACCACCTCTTTTTAAAACTGAGTTGCTCCACAGTTGCAAATCCAGGAATCCAAGGCCTGATGCATGCTGTAGAAACAGTGACCAAATGACCCCAGGGCATTTTTTTTGTTAGGGCCTCACTGACAAGCGTGAGCTCTTTAGAGGCAGCACACATGGTGTCAAGTAAGTGTGTCTGCTAGGCTTATCTTACCTTCATGAGAGACGGCAAGGAGCATCAGTAAAAATACTGGGATGGGTGGAGAGGAAGGCTGAAAAGATTAATTTCTGAATCATAGAATGGTTGAAGACAGAAAACACCTCTGGAGACTCTCTTGGCCATCCCCTGCCCAAATCACAGTAGAGTTACCTACAGCAGTTTTCCAGGACTGTGCTGAGTCAGATTTTCAATATATCTTCACAGATCGACACACCACAACGTCTCTGGGAAACCAACAATGTTCCACTGTTCAACCACCCTCACAGTTAACAACTCTTTTCTTATGTTCAGACAGAATAGCATGTGTTTCGATTTATGCAGCTTGCCTCTTGGCAATACTGAGAAAAACCTCTCTCTCTTCTCTATTCCCCTGAGCCTCCCTTTGCAACGAGATAAGGCTTATCCCTGAGATCACTGCTCAGGTAAATGAGACCCAGATTATGTCTACCCAGCCCTGCCTGTTTAGGTTACTCTGGTACATATAGGAAAGAAAGAAGCACAGATAACCCAAGTTGTAATGTAACTTATCCATTTTACATTTGTGCTGCTCATTTGGGTGCTATCTTTATGACCTCTGTGTAACAAATCCTAATTGTCTCTACATATGGGGATACTCTGGGTCCGTGGTAGAGGTCCAAAATGGATGAGAGGAGTTGGAGCCTTGATTTTTCACAAGTGTGAAGTGTGTGCACATTGTAGCATATAAATCACTAACCAGCTGCTATACTTATGCCTCTTAGTAAATAAATTTGAGACTACCTGACACTGAGTGCTATGATCCTGTTCTTATTACTGCAGCACCCAAATTCCCCCATGTCAGATTGATTTCGCATTTTACATAGGACCATCACAGAAAGGAATGAGATCAGTGTATTAATATGTCCAGAAATTTAGCAATATTAATTAATTACAATGAATATCATTAATTACTTACAACTATCTAAATTAAAATAAAAGCAAACACATTATGACAAAGACAATTTTTTTTTTAAATTGCATACAGATGACAATTTCTGCTTTGCTACAAGTGATGTTTTTCAACAATTATTCAATACATCCACATATTCATTTTATTATTCCTCTTTTGTTTAAGACAAAAAACTAAAGGGAAATAAAAATTCCCTTCAACTATTCAAACACAAAAATCCAGGTGGTTTTGAGCTTAATGTGTCACTATCACAAAGTCCCAGGAGGAGTTAAGGGAATAGTTCTTTGTAATACTTATAAGATAAAATGTATTGTTATGAGGAAACTGTAGAGGGTCAAAGAAGGGTAAGGATGCATATGAATAGAGTTTTCCTTTTACCTTCAATTTATACAGAATAATTGAGGACATCTACTTTTCAAGAAATCAGCATTAATATTAGTGTTGCGTAGGGACTGATCAACCTTCCAAAAGGCAGAAGGAGTACAAAGTTAAAGATCTTTAAATATTTTTTTTTTCTGCTGTGGGATTTTAAACTGTTGAGGGTTTTTGTTTTTTTTTTGTATTATTTGAAGGACTTTTGACCTTCATGAATTAATGAATTATAGATAAAAATGAAATGAGAGGAAAATAGTAAAGATCATATCAACAGGAGAGACTATGAAAGTTTTATTTCAGATGCATTCCCAGTTGAAAATATTCATGTTTGGAAGCCCACCTGCAATTAAAACTAGTATGAATAGCAAAAATTGGTGTTCAATTGGTGTTCATGCACAGCATCATAAATCATAACAGAAAAAAGAGATGACCTTTAGGCTATGAATTTATTATTTTAATATATGAACTGTATACTATCTCTAAAAGATCTTAAAGGTTACCTACCCCAGGTTTTTTATTCTAATTACTTTACCTGGAGCCTATAAAAAAATAAACCAGCTTATTTCAGATAAAGAAAACTGTAACTGTAAACTTCTTGCGGCTTATATTACACTTCTTGTGACTTGTACCTTAAGCATTAGGGAAAGTATTAACATAGAAAATGAAAGAATGTATAAACAGAGTAGACTCATTTCTTGTTCAGTTCTGATAATTTCTATTAATTTATGTTAAAGGTTAATCTCACAGAAAGATTATCTTAATTTTCATTATTTTTCTTTTAACATCGCTGATATTCTGACTTATTTTACTCTGATATTCATGCAGCATCTTAATTGCAGATTAATCCAATTTCTTGTCAAGGGTGTTCCTTCAGCTTTCAATTAACTAGTCAAAGAAAAAATACTGCTGGTCTTGCTATATGGGACTATTTATTCTCCAAGGAATATAAAAATTAGATTACCTTGTAGATTATAATTGAGATGGTTAACTTCTACAGGTTTCACACTTGCTAGAACAGCACATTTCCCTGCATCTGATTACAAGTTTCTTAAATATCCTTTAACCTGGATGGTTTGCAGCAACTTTACAGAATGTGCTTGTGGAACTTTAAGTTCAAAGGACGTGAGTAGATGACTTCATTTTAAGATATGTGTTTTGCAGGAAAGAGCAGGTCTAAGTGGGTACAAAGACAGCTTCAAGACATTTCACTTCAAGCACTTATTTATAAATGACTCATAACCTTATCCTAGCTGCCTACAATGAGCACAGAGAGTGCAGTATTTTTAAAGGGGAACAGATCTTATGGAGGTGGAGTAAAACTAAGGTAGCCGCCTTCTCATACGACTCCAGTGGGAAGTTAATAAGACTATCCTCCAAACTCAGAAGTCAAAGGCCATGTCTACATTAGCAAATAGTGCAGCACAACTCAAATGGATCTATAGAGTAAAATAGCAGGTATGAGGACCAAGTGCCCATGCTATATTAATTTTAGGTATTGTAATGTATGCTGGTTCTAGACTGGTCCTATGGGCTAAATTCTGCATAGGAGTTGTAATTCATCAGGTGCTCTCCTGAATTACATTTTCCTGTATAGTTTAGTCTCGGAAGAATCAAGTTTTGGCGTTCAAAGGTAATTAAAATCAGAAAGTCAGGACAACTGAGAAATTCACTCTCCACCTTCAACTAAACTGCTAAAATAAGAGTGAAATGAATCCAGGCCACTGTGGAAAATTATGACTGTCTGTACATGCAACATTGTAACTCATTCAGTTAGGCAGTGGATCTAACCCTCTTCTTGAGATCGTACTGACTGTATTTCCTCAACAAGGGTCTTTCACTATAAGTAAATTTGCTTCATTATGGATTATAATTCAATGATTCAAGAAACTACTCTTCCCTGAATGCTGCTGTCACCTCACACATCAAACGTGAGTAAGCTTCTGCCAGCCATCTTCTAGTCTCTGATCTGATGAGGGAATCTTACTTAAAATGGTAATCAACCAGCAAAAAAAAAAAAAGAAAGAAAAAAATAAAAAGGAAGAAATTAAGGCAAGAAAAAGAGAAAACTTTTGCCCTGTAAAGGTGCAGTTATCCATGCTATTCTTTTTCTTAATCTCTTTCAGCTCAATAAGTAACAGTTCATTTTCAGTACTTTTCTGTTCAATCTCTAGGCCATCTGAAAAATAATTCATTATTTGCAATTCCCTGTAATACTTCAATTACTTATGACAATGTAATCTTACATTGATACATCACTCAAATAGGCTTTTCTGCTCACAGTTATTATGAATAATGTTGAAAATCTAATTAGTTGTGGCCCTCGTGAATATTACTCATGTGCTCAGTACAAATGAGATGGAATTCCTGTGGTACAATGTAAGTATCTGCAGGACAGCCATCTTCATCCAAGCTAGTCACCCAGTCACCCTAGTTCTCTTGTAAAATATTTTCAGAGAGTGAGCTTTCTCAACTTAATGTAGATATAAAGGCTAGATCACTCCTGTTTTGAAAGTATTTCTATCTCTTTGTTGACAACAAAAATGTACCTTAAATGGAGACTTACACTGAAGATACTCCAATATAGTGGAGATTAATATAAACTATAAGTCTAAAAAAAATTATTTGATGTTCAGATCCTCATACTATCACAGAATCTAAAAGAAGCCTGTCAATATTAGCCATTTTGAGATTTTTTTTTTGTAGAAAAAAATTATGATATGTATAGTTATATTGATTAAGGATAAATAAACATGCAAACAGGTATATATGCATTTATATATATGTCTGTATGTGTGTGTGTTCTGTGTGTGAGTTTGGTGACTTGAAGCAAAGAATTAATAACATAGAGAGGACATTCCAGAAAAAGCACAACATACTTGACAAAAAAAAAAGGTTTATAATTATTGTTGCACATCCACAAATCCCTTGGGAAGAAAAGAAGATATTAGAAAAGCCCAGATGTAATTTGATCACTGCTTCTGAAAAATATAGAGTAATTGGATTTCTCTAGCATTCAACATTCATATCCTTTGTAACTAATAGCAGGCTGGAACCAAAAAGTTTCTACTATCTTCTTTTGATTTACCAAAGTGGATAGAAAACATCTCCAAAAGGAAAGTGATCTGATATATGACATGGTCCTGGGGAAAAAAGCTTTCTAAACCAACATGTATAATGATCTAAAATATTTTTTTCCCTTTGTTAGATCTTCTTCAAAAGCATATCTTAGAATAATCTAGTAATTTTTTTGTGTATTTATGAAAATTTCAGCATAATACAGAAGTCGAATTATTCTACAAAGAAGTTTGTAAGAACACAAATATAATATGGATACACAGAGAATATATAGAGAAATGTATATGCATTCTATATGTGTTTATATATTATGAGTGGATCTCTATATACATCTTTCAGACATGAATTTGGTTCAAATTTTGAGATTTTTTTTTCTGTTAAAAAGCATAGTGAAATATATGGTACGGAACATGAAGATAGTTAACATAAGGTTAAAAACTGCCACACCAATACTGTAATCACTATTATTTCCTTCAAGCTGTAACTTAGGGCTCTATCTTCTGATTTGCAATTAAGTAAAGTGAATGAGCAAGCAGACAATGAAGACATCAGAGTAAGTTCTGACCATCTGTGCTTTGTGCAAGTATATTCACTGTCATCTTGCTAGTAAAGATTCCCTAGACAATTTCCTGCAGTTAGTTTTTCTAATTTTTTTTTCAACATGTCACATTTCACAATTTTCCCCTTAAGAAAGCATTCTGATGAAGGAATGGTGTAGATAAGTGACATCTGGGATTAGAACCAGAGGTGATGCAAAAGGAGACAGTGTCATACAACAAAGACAACAGGTTCTAACCGATCCACTTTACCCAACAGTTTCTTCTTCAACTTCTTAAAAACAGAAAAGGAGAGTTATTTACCCCTTAAATAAGAAATACAAAAGACAACTTTAATAAAAATTGATAAAGATACAGTTTAAAAGATATTGAATGCAAATAAAAAAAAAAGAAAAATCACTGGAAAAGCTGATGTCTCCATTTCCTAAACTCTATGAGAAGGTGAAATAAAAAAAAAGGGGAGAGACTATGAGATAGGATTAAAATAATCCATCTGTTACAGTGGAAATAACAGTGTGTATTTAACTTTCCCTGTTAATAACCATCAAATGTTGGCGATTATGTGAGACTGAGTTACAATTACATGATACTTATTCTGTGCAAATAAAAGAATCTTGAAATAGATCTTGATTTCATCAGCAGCTTTTGCAGGATACTCAAGTCAAGAGTAATGCATACATTTAGTGCAACTCTACTACCCAACTCGTTGCTCTTAGCCTTTCTTCTGTTAAACTGTTAACATTCAAACTTCATGACTGGCTGTCTCATACAACATCTATTGTTTCTGGTCCTTCTGTGGTTATCAACCAGAAGGCTAGCCAAAGCATTGCAGAAGCATGTAATATCTGGTAACATTGATGAATCCTAGATTTTCCAATATGTGGGTTCTCTTTTTTTTTTTTTTTAATCAAAGTTTGCATTTGCTTCTCATCATGTTCCTACAAAGTAATTACACACATGATTAGTTTTTATGCATATATATAGATCTGCTCATTTATTTATTTATTTATTTTAATTTAAAAAAAAACCAAAAACTTCAACACCAAGATATTAGTGGAAAGATTCAGAAATACTTTATTAAATACCATGCACCCACTTGAATACACCACAATGCACATCAGTGAAGGGCATTGATCATCTTCAGTAGCTTGCATTATTCATGACAATCAATGTTTCATTAAAAATGATTTAGTAATTAAATGTGTATTTGGATTTCTCTTTCAAAATAGAGGATGCAAATGTATTAAGCCTCAGTTTTGCACTTGCAGGCTATGTGTTTATAAGCAGTCTGATAAGAATATTCTAAGAACATAAGAAATTATTTTGGAAGAGGAAAAATGCAGTTATCTTTATCTTTTGAATTCAACTTTTGCTGTAAGACCTTGTATATTCT
The DNA here is from genome assembly GCF_036417535.1 of Chlamydotis macqueenii. NCBI lineage: Eukaryota > Metazoa > Chordata > Aves > Otidiformes > Otididae > Chlamydotis > Chlamydotis macqueenii. Next base: position 163,016,767 of record NC_141556.1, read on the forward strand.
CCACTACACACATAAATGTAAACAGAAGTCAGATTGCAAATCTATTAATTTTATATATCACTGATGCTCTTCTAGAAGTGTTTGAAGGTCATTAGAATTTATATTCCTTTGTTTTGGAAACGCATGTATTTACTAACACGTTTACAGAATTGCAATGTTAAAGATACCTCTTTTGTACAGACAGGAAAATTTCAGTCTAGGCTAAGCATGAAACAAAGTTACAGAAGTAGTGTCTTCAAGTGTTTCTTTCCTTGAAAAAGTCATATTAAACAAAGTAACTGTTAAAGTAAAATGTATATTGTCATAAGTAGGCATAGGCTTTATGTTAGCTTTAATATTTGTCATAGTTTAGTCTTGCTCAGAACCAGGCTATGCAGCCTCTCACTCTCCCCACCCTCCAGTGGAATGAAGGAGAGAGAATACAAGAAAAAGCTTGAGGTTTGAGATAAGGACAGGGAGAGATCATTCAAGTTACTATTAGGGGCAAAATAGACTCAACTTGGGAAAAACTATTTCAATATATTATTAAAAAAAAAACAAACAAAGAAGAATAATGAGAGAATAAAACCAAAGCAAAACAAACAACTTCCCCCCACCCCTCTCCTCTTCCTGGGCTTACCTTCATTTCAAATTATCTCTACTTCCTCCCCTCCACAAAGTGGGACAGGGGGAACAGGAAATGGAGGTTGTGGTCAGTTCACCACACATTGATTTTTGCAGTTCTTTCCTCCTCAGGGGAAGAACTCCTCACAGTCCCGCTCTGCTCCAGCATGGGGTCCCTCCCATGGGCTACAGTCCTTCATGAACTGCTCCAGCGCAAGTAATTTTTCCACAGGCTGCAGTTCCTTAGGAACAGCCTGCCCCAGCACAGGCCCTCCATGCGCCACAGCCTCCTTCAGGCATCTGCGTGCCCTGGAGTTGGGTCTTCCGCAAGCTGCAGGTGGATCTCTGCTCCTCCATGGGCTTCCATGGACTGCAGAGGCACAGCCAGCTTCACTATGGGCTGCACCACAGGCTACAGGGAATCTTGGCCAGGAGCAGCATTACCCCTCCCCCTCCTTCTTCACTGACCTTGGCATCTGTAGCCGTTCCTCTCACAAGAAATTCTTCACAATCAGCAGGCAGATGCCTCTCAGGTTCTCTTCACATCTCCTCTCTTCACTTCTGTCTGGGCCAGGCTGAGGAAAATTTAAAACATAGCATTGTAAAGGAGATTTACTGAATCTGAACTAGTTTACTATAACATTTTCTCCTGTAGACTACTGAGGAGTGATAACAAAAAAATATTTACCATTTCACCTCAAAAGTGACTTTTGAAGTAAATATAACATTTGAGTGAACTGAGTCACTTAGCTTGCTTGGATTCTCTGTCAGTCAACTCATACTTGCTCTCCAAAAAAGCACTTGCATGTGATTTAAAAGGTAATAATATGAAAAAGCTATTTTATGTATATGTAGATCTTTCCAGAGAAGATTTAAAAGCAGAATTGTGAATGATATTACCTTGTGAACACATCATATTAAAAAAATAACTTTGATGAGAGTATATTAGGTAAGATCCTCATCAGAAGTATAGCCAGGGTAAGTTTATGTTACTTTAAACTATCTTTATGTAGTTGATTGATGGATCAAATAGGTCTGATACTCTGTTGGATCTTTTTACTCATCAAGAAGGAAGATGCCGCTACAGATACGAAGGCTAAGGGCAGCCTTGGCAGCAGTAAACATGAGATTAGGGAGTTCAAAATCCTGGAAGAAGTGAGAAAGATCAATAAGTAGAACCATAGCCCTGGACTGCAGGAGAGTAGATTTCAGCTTGCTCTAGGAATTCCAGTTTGTGTGGCAAGATTCTTTGGGAGACTGCATTGGAAAGCTAAGAGGACCAGGAGTCATTTGCTTATCAAAGACAAGCTCCTCACAGCACAAGAAGGCTCCATTCCAACGTGCAGAAAGTTGAGCAAATTCAGCAGGCAGCCAGCATGGCTGAACAGGGAACTCCCCACTAAGCTCAACTACAAAAAAAAAAAAAAAAAGAAAAAAAAAGTAAACAGAAAGTAGAAACAGAAATGAGCTACCCAGGTGGAACTGAGAGACATCACCCAAAAGCTGGAGCTCAAACTTGAAAGGGTTGTGAAGTGCAATAACTACTGTAAGTACAACAGCAGCTACAGAAAGGTTAAGAAAAATGTGGACATCCTGTTCGATGGGGCAAGAGGCCTACTGAGCAAGGACATGGAGAAGATTAAGGAATAGAGTGCTTTCCTTGCCTCAGTGTTCACTGACATGGTTCCTCTTCGTCTCCCTGAGCCTAATAGGAGAGTCTACAGTGGAATGATGTAATATGTTTATATAGCTATTGTTGTGTTACTTGAATTTCCAGAGGAGTCATAATTCCTGAAGTTTTACCATAGCCATTGCCAAAAATATACTAAGCCTAAAAATAGTTGATAACATACTATATCGTGAAAGAATGTTAATCTGTACCTAAAAAAAAAAAAACCAAAAAAAAAAAACCCCAAAAAACCAAAACAACTGCCTTTATCTAAACCAGATTTCACACATGAACTTTTTCATGCAAGTCCTTCGCTAAAAGTATCTAAACCTATCTGTCAAAAGAGATTGGATACTGAGTTACATGACCTGGAAAGACAAATAATATATTTTTGATGGTAAGTTATATTTATGTGTGATTTTCTTACGGAATAATCTCTAAGTATTTTATAGGATAAATAAATTACTACTGATCTTACAGATAAATAAATAAATTACTTACTGATTTGTGGAGACAGTAAGAGTTTGTATGATTATGTGCAGTACAAGATGAAACACCATAACCTGGAATCACTGTGGAATTTATAAATGCATTAATTTGGACCTTTCCAGATGCTTTTGTTCCTATTGGCAAAATAAGTTAAAAATCTACAGAAATTTGTGAAGTTCTAGCACAAGAATCAGGCAGTTAATAACGAACATTAGAAGAGGTATTATTTCTTTTTCATTTTAAAGAATGAGACATACAAAAGAGAATTTAGAGTCAGAATTTCACATGAAATGATGAGTTGAGTTCAATACTTTTGGATGTTCCCAGGTGACTGAGTGGTTCTGAATAGCTATCTTAAATCTTCACCTCAAAATTCAGTTTGTATTAAAAGTGGCCATTATGCAAACCACTTTTGTGTTGTTTCTAGGTACAGGCTAGAAGTTTTACTTCTTGTTCACTTAAAGGGGTAAACTATTTTTTAATTGAAGATTCTGAACAGCATGAGCAGAAGCAACTTCTAGTCTTTCAGTGTGTGGACTCTTTACGGCATCATTTATTTAAAGCAGAGCTCATAAATACGTGTTGAAATAAACTGTTTCACATCATACATATATGAAGATGATTTGTTCAAATTTGGAGTAACAAACACATGTACACTGGGTTAGTGGTTAGTCTGGGATCAAGATTAAAAATTAACTTTCTGTTAAACAAAAAAAAATTGACTTTCTGTCAAACAAAAAGATAATGAAAAATAACAACAAAATAGTTTTAATCTTTAGAAAATGACTTTAAAATACGCTGAATTACAATTTTGGTATTTGTTTGTAAGCTAGCTTTAAATGCTAATCCTCTTCAAGTAATTTTTAGATATTGAATAATTCTTAGACAAGTTCAGAAAGGGCAAAACGCTCTCATGCATATTAATAAAAAATAAAAAATATCAATCAACGTTGTTTTGTGAAAGCTAGCTCATACAGACAGTGAAAACATAAAATGTATTATTACTTCTGCAGTGCAAAATGGATAAAATCCAAAGGTTATTAGCATATACTTAGGAAAAACAGTATAACAGTAAGTGAAGAATAGCCTTTCTACTCTTACTACATTTGGAAATAAGTGTCCTAAGGACTTTTTCAGATATAAGTTATATTTAGACTTATTGTTCTTGATGGCCACTAATAAATCTGTCCTCTGGGATTACTTCTGGTTCTGTTTTAATTCCATTATATTTTTGGCCTGTATACAGACTATGACAAATTTCACAATTTAGTTATGTCAAGTGCGAAGAAAGGCCTTCACATCCTTCATTGTTTGTTTTAATTTATACACCCAATAAATTAATTTGCTTCTTTCCTAAAATGATAATAATTCATTTGGCAGCCTATACTTTTAGTTAAGATATTTTCCTTCATTAGCTTCTTTGCATTTATTGACATGGAATTTCATTTTCATTGTGCACTGTGTCAGTATGGTGGGGTTTTTGTTTAAAGATATCTGTGATCATATATCTTAAATAATTAAACATGACCAGCAAGCTTAATAGTCTTATTATTCATTGTTTTCTAGAATACCTACAAATAATTTGAGTGGCACAGTTTCCATATGGCTACAATAGTAGATTCCCTCCATAGTGAAAACTTCACTTCTATTCATACTCTCTATTTCCTATAATGTACTAAGTTATTAACCTCTTACAGAACCTTCTGTTTTCCTGATTTATTTCTTTAAAAGCCTTTAAAGATGAAGGCCACTGTCAGATTTTGGAAATCTGAATGCATTACGACTAGATGACATAGATCGATGTGCTACTCGATTTCTTTACAAATTCCTGTAGATTTGTCCATTTCAACAAATGTGCTATTAAATGCAATAATTTTCACTTTCTACCAAGGTTGGTTTAAAAAGATAGGATACTGACATTTATATTTGAGTTCCTTCTGTTCCTTTTGTGATCTTTTTACTTGAGCAAATGTCATTTGGACAAGATGTTCATTGTATCAATTTGTTCTAAAGTCTCTGCTACTGACATTTGATTTGGAACTATCCATATGGTTCGTCCATATAAAAAATGCCGTATCCCATAGTACACAGTGTTGGTAAAAAAAAATAATGTGACATTTTTTATTTGGACTTATCTTCCTAGGATGTTCCTTTTACATCTCATCTATTGGCTGCACCCACCCACTGGCAGATTTCCTACTTCTGAAGCACTGAAGATGTTTTTAATGTTTGATCTTATGCTTTTGGCAGTTTTTTTTTTCTCAAAATATTTGTTGGACTGTCTTAATATGATTTTATATTTAACTTACTAGCTGTGTGAGCCAGCATAGGCAGGATACAGGAACAACTGTAAAATCACAGATGAAATGCAAAGAGTAAATTTATTTTTTTGTTACCTCACCAACTGGAGGATGCCCAAAGCAACACCTGGAAGAGAGACACAAGCAAGGACACAGGCGCTGCGGAGCTCAGTCCATGCTACAGGATCACCAAACCTGCTAATTTAACATGTATTTCAGGGATTCATGCAGGCGTAGTTTACCAGTGCACTTTGTATGGCACCTAGCAGGGCAGGAATCTCAAACGTGTTCAGCAGAGTGCCTCTGAGTCTATTGCAGGCCTATGTTATCTAAATACATAGAGGCTAAACACACAAGGCTAAAGAATAATTAGTATGATATATGTGGTTTTTGACAACTCAGCTGCAGGTCACTTGAACATGTTTACAATCTTCCATTATTTTCCCACACTAGAGCTTATACTCCTTTCTCATTTGTATAATTCTTCCACTTCTTACTTAAAATAGCTATCTTTTCTGTCCTGTTGAAGAATATTGACTTTTGAATGGCTTTTGATAGGTAGCATATATGTACTTTGAATTTCTATCATTTAATCCTTACATCTATTCATTTCATCTTGTTCTGGTTTTGTTAGTGAGGGGGGGCCTAAGGTGGTAGCTTCTGTAGGAAACTGCTAGAAGTCGCTCCCCTTTGTTCAGTGGACTCGGCCGGGCCTAGGGCGGACCCGCTGCTGGCCAAGGCTGAGCCAATTGGTAGCAGAATGTTCCGTGATAACGCCTCTGCGATAACGTATTTAAGTAGGGGAAAACAGGAAAAAGAGGGAGGAGAAGATGTGAAGCAGCTGAGCGGGGGGCAGAGAGGGGGAGGCGTGAGCCTTGTGGGCCTTGCAGGCCTCACCCTCTGGCCTCCCGCCGGGCAGCCGACTGGGCCCAACTCAGCCCGGCCTGGCTGCAAGAAGTGGAGAGGAGATGAGAAGTGAATAAGATGTAAAAAGGATCCTGAGAGGCGTCTGCCAGCCTGTTGTGAGGAACGGCTGCAGACGCGAAGGTCAGTTCAGAAGGAGGGGGAGGAGTAATATGGCTCCTGGCCAAGATTCCTCTGCAACTCGTGGTGAAGACCATGGTGGAGCAGGTTGTCCCCCTGCAGCCCATGGAGGTCCATGTAGGGGCAGAGATCCACCTGCAGCCCGTGGAGGACCCCACGCCAGAGCAGGTGGAGGCCTGAAGGAGGCTGTGGCCCGTGGAGGGCCCGCTGGGACAGCTGTTCTAGAGGGACTGCACCCCGTGGAAGAGATGACCCATGCCGGAGCAGTTTCACGAAGGACTGTGGCCCGTGGGAGGGACCCCACGCTGGAGGAATGCGAGGAGTTCTTCCCCTGACGATGATACAGCGGCGTAAAACAGCGCATGATGAACTGACCGCGACCCCCATTCCCTTTTCCCCCCCCGTGCCGCTCGGGAGGGGAAGGTAGTAGAGATAATGTTAAGCCTGGGAAGAGGGAGGGGTGGGGGGAGGTTATCTTGTTCCCTGTCTCATTCTCCTGCTAATTTTAGAAATAAATGAATAGTTTTCCCCAAGTCGAGTCTGTTTTGCCCGTGACGGTAACTTTAAGGATTTCTCCCCGTCCTTATCTCAAACCTTGAGCTGTTTTTTTCTTATATCATCTCCTCCTATTCTCTCGGAGGGTGGGGGGAGCGAGAGACAGACTGCGTAGTCTGGTCCTGATCAGGGCTGAACTACGACACATCTTTAAGTTAATGTTAATCTTTCAGATATTCCTTTTAACTCTATTATGTACATAGTAATTTAAAAGTGAAAGTTGCTAAGGGTTTCTTTCTTTTCCTTTTTTTTTTTTTTTGTTCAAGGGCATTGAATTTTAGCTCATTACACTGATAGATATTGAGTACTCATTGCAGGACTAAGTCAAGAGTCACTCCTCTCCTCTGTAGGTTTGCTACATTTCATTTTTTTTTTTAATTAATATTCTCCACATCTTGACACTAATGATGGCAATAATAGAAGTCTCATGCTAATTTAATAAGAGTTTAAAAAAAGTATATGTCAACAATCTAAAAGATAGTTTGGCTGAACAGGGAATACAACATTAAGAAAAGGAGCAGTCTGCTATGTGAAGATGAAGCTGGCTTCCACAAATCTATGTCAAATGACATATATCACAGCAATAAATAAATAATAAATTAAGCAAAATGACATGTGGTAGTCCTTAGTAATAAAGCAGATGGTTCCCGGAAAGACATTGAAAGTAAAAATCTATGTCTACATAGTGACGAGTCTACTAGTAGGGAAGTTTTTGGCTGCTCATCTGACATGGCTAGGGGATGGCCATGAAGATGGTAAGAGGGCTGGACCACCTCTCCTATGAAGACAGGCTGAGTGAGTTTGGGCTGCTCAGCCTGGAGAAAAGAAGGCTCTGGGGAGATCTTATAGCAGCCTTCCAGTACCTAAAGGGGGCTTGTAGGAAAGATGGGGAGAAAATCTTCCCCAGGGCCTGTTTGATAGTACAAGGGGTAATAGTTTTAAACTAGAAGAAGGTAGATTCAGACTAGATAAAGGGAAGAATTTTTTTTTTTTCATATTGAGGGTGCCCAGAGAGATGGTAGATGCCCCGTCCTGGAGACATTCAAGGCCAAGTTGGATGAGACTCTGAGCAACTTGATCTAGTTGAAGATGTCCCTGCTCCTTGCAGAGGGGTTAGACTAAGTGACCTTTAAAGGTCCCTTCCAATCCAAACTTTTCTATGATTCTATGATTTTATGACTCTACGATTCTACGATTTTATGATTCTACGATTCTACGATTCTATGATTCTACGATTCTACGATTCTATGATTGTATGATCTGTTTTCAGTTCAGCTAGCTCCAAAGGTTTCCTTAATGGAGCCTGATCCCTCTCTTTGGTGATTAGGCCTCTGCACTAAATTCAGATCTGAAAGTGGAGGCTTTCTCTTGATGTCAGAATTCACAAGCTTACAGCACTTCCATCTTTGGAGGCTCAACCTTCCACTTGCTCAAGCATAAACTCTTGCTATCCTTGCTTCCTTGCACTATGCTGTTCAGACTCTTGTCTTTGTAGGGTCTCTGTCAAGACACTGACAATTTGCTGTTGCTACACAGCCTAGTCACCTTATCTTATAGCTCCTTTAGCTGATGACAAAGATCCTGGACCACAGGCCAGCTCCCACAAATAATGCCACCATTGCCTCAGCCACAGGGAGGCCTGCAGTGATGGCACCTGCAGAGACCTGAGTGAATGCATCTACCCTCAGGATTGCTGTCTGAGTTAAGGTCACAGCCTTCTAGGAGAGAATATGCTGTTTGAACTGGTAGATTGTAGCAGCTCAAAATGCAAATTTCAAGAAGTAGCTAGGCAATGTAACAGAATTGTGTAGGAGAGGTCTACAGTGAGACAGAAGAAGAAAAGCCTGGTTGTCATACCTTCTGTCTCTAAGTTTTGTCATTATTGTACTTCACCTCTTTAATTTCCTGTACACTATCATAAATATAATAAACATGGAATTTCCTTTCTGGAGGTGTGCGATCAGAACCTATCATCTCACTGAATGTTTCGCTTTCCGTTATAAATAATCAGATTTGTTATATTTTATGAAGTTTTTTATTTCTAAATGTACAGTGCTGCACAGCAAACAAATGTAGTACGTACTTAAAACGTGCATATTTATATTGAAAAATAGTACCAAAACAAATGTTTTTTAAAAAAAATAAGTTCCAACTTGGCTGTAAATCAACAAGTGCACTTAATGTACTTCTTTCTTAAAAAAAAAAAAAAAAAGCTGTAGTTAAGTTAATTCTTTTAAAATATTTCTCTTTAGAGCTAACTGAGTAATACTGAACTGTTTTCTGCAACAGAACTTTTAACAGGAAAATTCTCCAGAGTGCATTTCTGAGAGCATAACTATTGAGGGGTATTTACCACTGGGTAACAGCCAGGAGCTATGAGTTATGTTTTCCTTCTGATTGTCTCCGATGGGATGGCATGTCAAAATATCTCCAGCATAACACTGAATCTCAGCAACATCTGAATGAAATAAAACTCTTTGGTAGTCAAGATTACTTATTGCTTAGAAAAGGAAGTTAAACTCCAGTCAAAAGTAAAGGAAGTGAATACTTGAAATAAAACTGCCTAGAAAATCCAGAAATTTAGTTCTGCAGACAGAACTTCAGTGAAGACATGCATTCTCTTGTGGAAATTGTGGCAATATCAATACAAAATACAATAATCCAAACATCAATTTTACATTTATCCACAACTAATATGGGAAACTATCACATAGTGGGGAAGCATATCACCAAGTAAACATTTTATGAAAAAAAACCCAAAAAGACAAAAAACAAAACCCAAACCCACATAGGCCTATCTACAGTTTTATTTGCCTTTGGGCTTTTTCTCAAGGTTTATGATTGAATGTTTCTTGGTAAGGGAAATATGAAAGTAAACTGTCTTTGAAATGTTATTTTGCTGCTTTCTTATCATAGCCATTATCTTTTAATTTATTGATATGAAACATCATAATAACAATTACATATTCAGAATGTAAATCTAATATATTTTGTAGCCAAACAACAGCTATCCCGGAGGCAAAATGCTTATCGTGCATACACTGTAAAATATGTGTTTGCTTCAGTCTTTTGGGATTCCTCAATATACAACCAAGATCTCAGCTAAAAAATGTAATAGGAATTTCATTTCATAGCTGTCACCAGGGAGTGAATAAAAAAAAAAGGCTGACTGAATAATATTTACATGGAGTTCTCTTTTCATATGTTTCAAGTCTTTGAACTTATCTAGAAAAGGCTTAATCAAGGACTTAAAAAATGTTTGTTAAGACATGTCCAGATGCTGTTACATTTGAAAAGACAGTTGCAAAGAGATTCTCAAGTATATCATGTTTAAGACTTCTTGCTGAGATTGAAAATGAAAAAATCTTCAAATAAATGTAGATGATCAGAGTGAAAAATTAATATACAAGATTTCTGAGCTCTTTGACTAGTCATATATCAGGATTGCTTTGAAATGTTTAGTATTTTTAATTACATGTGTCAGATGCTGTGCATTTCAGAAATAAACATTCTAGCTTATAATGAGATAAGGTTTTATAACTAAAGTACAGATAGTTTTGATTTTTTTTAATATGTGCAAGGGAATTCAACATCAGGGGGCCTCAAATCCCTCATACTGTTGTAAATAAACAAATCCATACTAAGAAACATTGTCACAAAGTTGGGAGGTGATGTTAACATGGAGAAGGACTGGAGTATTACATGGGAAGAAACAGCTGGCCTTGACGATATTGAGGTAGGGCAACATACAAGGATACAAGGTCAAGGTCAAACATAAAATAAATTTCAACTATAAGAAGGCAGCTTATCTCTGGAGGCAAATAATTAAGAGAAGAAGTAGGCCACATTATTAATAGCACAATGTGTCACTAATAGAAATCAGATTTGGAAATAAATGTGACTGTAGAAAGATTCAACTGAATTATACCCAATATAGAAAGAGAAATAATGATTTCTGAACCACAGTGAGACTTTGTTTCCTTAGACTACTCTGATCATGTAGGTTTAGGAAAAGTTATCTGAAATTAAGCAGAGACAACGATGGAAAGGGAGAAGAATGCAGGTCTATATAAATTAAGGGAAACAAAAGAAACTTGATTTTCTTTATCCTAAAGCTGGAGGAGGATATGGATAACAGCAATTAATAGATTAAGAGGATATACAATTATAAAAGAAAGTGAAAATTTTTAAAATAAACATGGCACAAAATATACAAAGTAGCTATCTTCTGGAAGAAAGCATTTTCAGAGGTTCTGGAAATCATTTCCATTTTCTGTTCATATAGACTGTTTAGGGTTTGTTTTTTTTTTAAGTACTTCCCCTCCTTTTCTAGGTAGTTTTACAGCCTAGCTGTTTTGACAAACACTGTCGTGCAGTACCTGTATGCAAAAGACGTGAGACAACTGATTTTTAAAATTGATTATTGACTTTAGGTAATACAAAATTGTTCAGTTGTCACCCGTATGATTTTTAGTAACAAATTGACAATTTTTATTTCTTGTAAACTTCAGACAAAAATGAAACAGTTTACACTCTTTTGGGAAAAGTTTTTTTCCGAAACTATATTATTTGTTTTAATAGCTGACACTATGGAGTCTTACATAAGTCTGTCTGATATCCCTAATATAATTGATTTACTTTATAGTTCATGTTCTGTTTTGCTGCAGTGTCACCTTGTAAACCTACCTCTTTACAGAGATATTTCAATACTCATATGCATACATTTTCTAACATGTATGCTGTTTGCATGTGACCTTCACAAACAACAAAACTAAACACGATCTATTTACATATACCAAATTTCATTGTTTCACTCCATGGTCTTTGGTTTCCTAGAGTACAATGGCAACTGAAATCCTAAACTAAATGAACATGGGGAAACTCTTCATTAAGGAGTCTGGCAGCAAAGCACAGGAATGTCTTATTTCATTTCTTTCTCTACCTGCTCTAACCACAATATGCTTTCCAGAATTTTCTGGAGAAAATATGAGTGTTTTGCATATCAAAAATCTTGTGAAGAAAGGAGAAACAAGACAAGGTCATGAAGACTTCTCTCAATAGACTTCTAAATTACAAGGTTTTCATGGAGATTCCACATAAAGAGATAATATATTCAGGGCCTTTAAGTTATCAGACCATTCTGTGAACCTGCAAAGATAGAAATAATAAACAAAAATAACCCTGGGACCTACAGATTGGGAGGGGTTTTTGTTTTGTTTTTTTTTTTTTTTTCTTGCTTTTTCATTTGCAGCTATGTATTCTTATAACAAAGCTACAATTCAATTATATTCACAGCTGTATATTACCTTCAAACACAGCCTCTCTTCCCTCTCTCCAAGATCACTCCATAACGAAGAAATGTAATGACTCTCTTGGAATGTGGATACAACTCCCTGCTTGGTCTAGAACTGAAATCCCCTGAGAAAAGACTGGAACTCAAGTTCCAAGTGTGATGGATGAATACTCTAAACTGTGTGTTCTCACACAAAGTGTGCATGGCAGCCTTACTGAAGTCAGCTACAGATATGATAACAGATATCTTCAGACTTCTCCAGCAACATAAAGAAAGTTTAGGTGCTTGTTCATTGAAACTTGGTTTGTGACAGCGACTTATTTCCACAGAAGAGACATTTCAGGAGATATGAAAGTTAAAGTGGCTTTAGACAGAGTAGGGAGTCAAATAATTCCTATACTCTCCGAGATAGGAACTGTGTCTTGGCTGCAGTCCCACTTAAGTAGTATTTTGAGCTGATGATAGAGTTTAGTTAAACTTGGCTCCATCAGAAGTTATTTTGTTTTGTTTTCAGTAAAATATAACCAATGTAAAGTATAGCCACATTGTAAAAGCATAGATTATATTTCTACTTTGATTTTTTTTACTTCTAGTATTCTTTACTTCACATTCCTCATCTTTACCAAGATATTTTTATTGCCTTTCAAGGCAATAAAGGTCTTAGATCCACAAGGCTTGGCTTAAGGAGAGCAAAAAAACATTCTATCAAATATGTGGGTAAAACCATAAACTCCTCCCTCATAAACAAACAAAAAACCACCAAACCCCAAGTAATGCAAGTTCTAATTATCACACGAACTTCTCATGGTATTATATGCACAATAGATAATCCATTATATGGAGAAGTAAGTATGCAGGTAATGTGTTACAATGCTGGCACTGATGTCTAGTATACATTATGTTCCAAGACAACAGAGAATATACACTTGCAAAGAGGATAACATATTTTTCTACAGCCTGAGACTGTCAGAACAAAGTCAAATTATGCCATTGTTCAGGTTGGAATGATTCCATTGCTCTAGGAAACATTTATCTCTGAATGAGATAACTGTATTCTGACTGCTGTCTTGTATGTATATCAATGGTCTCCATAGATAACCTTAAGGTAGCCTCATCTAAGCAGCTGAAAGACCAACTGAGCTTTCTCATGGTCTCTTTGTAGAAGGACTACAGTGTGAGAAAAATCACAGCTCTCCCCTCTTCTCCTTTTACAGTTATCCAGATACTGCCCTACCATCTTGTTAAAAAATTTAAAAGCCATTACCTGTCTCTGTATGGAGGTAATAAGGTACTAAGTGTCCCATCGTATAACACCTACTCACATGCATACACACACACACAATACACACATGCATGTGTGCGTGCACATGCACAAAGGGAAATAAAACCTCCAAGCTTCAGGTCCTAGGCCAACCACCAACTAAGGAAAATGATGGAAATATTTCTCTCTGGATGGCAGTTCAGTAGCTGTCTTTAGAAGCTTTATGAATATGAAGCATATGAACTTGCTACTGTCAGGGTTAGGACGCAGGACCAGATGGTCTGATCCTGTATGACAACACCTGAATTACAATGCTACCCAGGTTGGGGCAAAACATGCAGTACAATCTGAAATAGCAGCCTTTCATGCAACTGCTCTTGAAGTATAAGGACAGCAATATGGCAAACAATCTGTTATAAGCCTTTGTAGCTATATGATTGTCACTTAATGAATAAAAGAGTGGTTTTCCTTGATTTTTTTAACTAGCATATTGCTCAGAATCTAGTTAAAGTGAAACAGTGGGCTATTCAAAGGAATGCATACATTTCACAATGACTTTGGTTTAACCTCTTTCTTAAGTTTTACAACAGCTTAAGATTGACGGGTTATAAAAATTGTTATTTTGTTTATATTACTTTTGTTACATATATGAAATATCCAATAAAACCTGTTTGTTTTTTTTTTTTTTCTTTTTCTATGGAATGAATAGGATGATACTTACAGCTAAAGTGCATTCTGCTACATTTCAGAGCTTTTTGGTTTCAATGATGTATTAGTCTGAGGAGAGGTAACTTTATAAATCACATAAGCATTTTTTCTTCATAATACTTTGGCACTGACATTCTGGTCTGCCATGATACAAGTGTGATAAAAGCGAAGAAACTGTTGGCTACCCAAATACTTACCATTTTATATCTTGCACATCTGAAATGCAAGGCAATTCATTTTATGTAACCCAACAGAGATGCTGAATGATAGGCCATGCACTTCATATAGTGCAAGGTGGACAAGACATCTGAAATGAATCACTTAATGAAAAATGCTCAGGACTAATCCTCTGGAAAGTTCTATAGTTGTTCACCTTTTGTGAATTGTGGTTATTATCCAAATATATATAAGGTAAAGAACTATGAATTATATAACCAGCTCTGCAGGTTATGCATATACTAGGTAGTACTTTTCCACAAAAGTGCTCTCATTAAATTCAATGAGACTGTAGCTAGTATTCAAAAAATGAAAAAGATTTTATCTGTAAGTTACTTTGAAATGACATCTTCTTTTGTCAAAGATGATACTCTCCTGAGTGATTCAATGAACACTGTAAGTTAAAGGTTTAAAAGTAATTCTGTACACAAAATCTTTGAATAAAAAAAAAATTAAGCCATATGTAATGTACTACCTGTGCCATTTGCATAATAACCTTTTCATGTATTCAGTGACTATTATATATTGGACATTTTTCACTCAAGCTTTTCAATACATGAAATAAGGGAGAGTTTTCCTTTTTACTTGTGTGATATATAGGCAGATAGAAGAACAGATCATTTTTTCAGGGCGTACCTTCCTGATGAGTTATTGTGTTTGTTTCACCCAAGGTACAATATTTCCCTGAGACATTTTGGACTTTCATTATTCTCAACAACAAAATAAAATGAAAATAAGTAGGGAAATCTTAAAAATACTTATCTAAACAAATTTTACAAATTTAATTAATCATATATTTCTACCAGAAGTGGTGTGGGAATGGCAGATCAGATTAGATTAATAATATCGATTATGTTCACATGTTGCACTGGAAAGCTTCACTAACTGAACAGCAGATTGAGGGGATTTTGTACCTTATTGTACCTTATTTTTTTTCCTTAATAAAAAGTTATCCTTCTGATGTACTGGTAAATAGGTTACATTTGTATTCATGCAGTAGATGCTGACAGACAAGATTTCTTGGATTTGCAAGGATTCTAATAAATGTAACCATTTATTTTTCAGTATTGTGTAGCTTGATAAGAGAGAAAATATTACCATAGTGCTGATAAAAATGACGGGAAAATGATTTTATCTGATTATTGCCTTTTTTTTTTTTCCTGTCAATATAAATATAAAGCAGAGCTTTATTAAAAATGCTTCAGAGGAATTGACTGTATTTTGCTGACCTTCCCTAGACTGTGCAGCTTAGTTTGAATGCTTTCAAATTTATGATGATTTACACATTTCTCAGCTTTGTCATAGGCTATTTTGCAATAAAAATTCTCCACTTTCATGCCAGACATTCTTACCTTGTGGAATATGATTACTATAACATATAGTCTATTACAATATTGTAATGGTTTAACCCCAGTCAGCAATCAAGTACCACATAGCTACTCACTCACTCTCCCACTCCCCAGAGAATAGGGCAGAGAATTAGGAAGAAAAGAAAACTTGTGGGTTGAGATAAAGATAGTTTCCTAGGATAGCAAATGAAAAGATTTTTAAAATATTATATATATATATCAATAATTATAATAGTAATAATATTAATAAAATAGGAATAATTAAAAATACAAAATTAATAATACAGATGCACAATTGCTCACCTCTCAATAACCTGATGGCTGATACTGCCCATCCCCAGCAGCAATCATGGAATGAAAAAAAACCAACCTAAAAATGATCATGGAATAATTCCGAACAGTGAGAGAAAAGTGAGCCAGCTCACCAGCCCACTCCCGCTTATATACTGAGTGTGATATTTATGGCGTGGAATACTCTCCTTGTACAGTTTGCATCAACCCTCGCAGGTTCCTGCACCTGCACATTAGTGAAACTTGGGAAGCTAGAAAGTGTCCTTGGTCTCTTTAACAAGAATTTATAACATTAGTGTATTATCAACATTATTCACATACCAAATCTCACACCAAATCCAAAGCACAGGAGCTACTGGAAGAAAACTAGCTCCATCACAGCCAAAATCAGGACAAATACGGATATTGCTATTTAAAACAAGTAAGTGAGGCCAAACATCATCTTGGCTGAACAGGGAACTCAGGAAGAAAAAGAAACTATATGCTGTATGGAAGCAAGGTCAGTATTCACAGGAAGATTGTAGCACTGCGGTTTGCATATGCAAGGAGAAGATATAAAATGCCAAAGCTCTACTAAAGCTGAAACTGGCCTGTTTTGTGTCAGACATTAAGTCTTTTGAAGTATGTTAATAGCAAGAGGAGGTCCAAGGAAAACATTGGACTGTTACTTGTTGAAGATGGTCACCTGACTAACAGAGATGAAGAAAAAGTGAAGGCATTAAATGTTTTTTTTTATTTTTTCCTCAGTCTTTGGTAATACTTATAGATTTTGGACCGCCCGGACCTCTGAGTCAAAGGACCACAAGTGCAGGAACAGTGAATTTTCATTTGTGGACACTGAAATTGTAAGGGACGAGGTGTACCAGCTAAACTTTCACAAGCTCATGGGGCCTGATGAAATTAATTCTGGAGTACTGAAGGATCTAGTGGATGTTATAGAAGGACCCCTCTCAATAATCTACCAAAGGTCTTGGGAGTCTAGAGAGGTCTCCACTGACTGGAAGCTAGCTAACATTCCAATTTACAAGAAGGCCATGAGGGAAGACCCAGGGAATTACAAACTTGTTAGTCTAACCTCAGTACCTGGAAAAATTATGGAGGAGAGAGGAGATTGTACTGGGTCCTGCTGAAAGACATTTAAAGAACAATGCAATCATCAGGCACAGTCAACATGGGTTCACAAAAGAAAAGTCCTATTTAACTAATTTGATATCCTTCTATGATAAGGTCACCTGCCTAATGGATGATGGGAAGGCAGTGGATATAGTTTTTCTGGATTTTAGTAAAGCTTTTGATACTGCCCTTCATATATCCTTAAGTGCTCTTGATACTCCATATCTAACTTTCATTTTTGCCAGTCATTCTTCTTATGCATTCAGGAAGAGGACTGTATATTTGCAGTCCCTTTTGCTTGTATTATTCTTCACCTTGCAATCTTTGTTACTTCGATGCTTCCTACACACATCACGCTTTGCCTCTTTTGTGGTTATACTATTCACAAATGTAAAATTCTTATGCATTGCACCTGATTATTCCATCACAGTGTAAACAAAATACATACTTTTGCTGATTTTATTGAGGTGTAAGGTAAATTAATATGAATTACATCCTAATTAATACACTTATGATTTCTAAATATCAGATCTCTGCTTTGTCTACACAGTTCCTAGGGAGGATGGATGACACCATGCGACTTGCCTGGTATGGTTCTGCTGTGGAGGAGCCTTTGTGCTGAAGAAAAAGTATTGAGCACCTTTAGGGTCCCTTTCAGAGACAGCAATCCTTGTTTCTGATGTATGTACTTCCTGACCTCCCTAGTGCTGAATTAATTCATAAGTGGAAATATTTGCCTGCAGGGCCAAGCTATAGTTCATCTGGGAAGGGCAAAAGCTCTTAGGGTTTCTTAAATTGAGAGTTTTATCTGGAAGAATGTTGGGTGACAACTCACGAGCGCCTATAATTAGAAAACTGAACTGAGCAGTGTTTAGCATTTTGCCAACCAACATTCATATGATTCAGCTGATCAGCCATGGACTTCACAATGTCTGAATTAGACACCTTAGGCTTCCCTCTTAATAAGCAGACAGTAATGATAATTTCATCTTATTCTAAAGAACACGTTCAAAACAGGGCAGGTAGATTTTTCCTTGCAAGTGTATATTTCTTAATCTTTACAAAAGAAACAATCCAGAATGGTTAGCTGAGAAGTAGACATCCACATTACAGACATTTTAAATTGGATCTGCCTTAGTGAATGTGGCAGACAAAAAGCAATGCCAATCCTACCTATTCTAACCCTCTGAATGGACAGTAACCAGTCTGTAAGGGTGTTCTACTGTTAAATTAGCCTTTAAAGTGGTCTCTTTTGTCAGGGGCCTGCTTTATTTACAGGGCAGATATGTGAACAGAAGGGAGGAAAATTAAACCATGTGTCCAGTAGGAGATCATTAAATGTCTAACCTATTATATCATTGAGGGAATTTTTTAATTGTATTTGTGCTACTAACTTAAACAAAGCGAATGAATTATCATTGGTCCCAGGACAAGTGAAACTGACTTCAAGGCATACTAACATATGTATGTTGCATAGCACTTGGACCTCCTCTGAACCCTGTGGTCTCCTGTGAACCCTGCGTTTGTGTGTTCACAGTGTTTGAAATAATAGAGAGATCTTTGTCTCCATCCAACAGAGTAGCATTTTTATAATGTGAAATTGCGGATTTATGTTGTGTGCCATTAGGAATGATGTGGGGATACGTGGATTGCCTCACGGTACCTTTAAAAAAATTTTTGGAGGCCTGTATAGGGTGGCATTGATGGTTTATTTGATGCAGTCTTGTTCATAGTAACTTTTGCAGGAGGTTTTGGACTCAACTGCCTCCTAAACTATGCCTAAACATTGGGTTTTTTTGAGAACTATTTGGAACAGCTGGAAACAGAGACAGGGAGTAAGTTTGCAACAATGTAATGTAGATGATCAGAATCCAGTGGAATTTCCCTGGCTCTCTTTTATTTAGTTTTATGGATCCCTTGAGACAAAGTCTATTAGTTTCAAACCTTGTTTCTTCTGTAGTGTTTCCACGCTACTTACAACTTTTCTGACCAATGCAGGACAACCAAGATTCATCACATCTATTTTTGACATTAAACTGAAGTGTCTAAATGATGAATATGATTTCTGATGGCTCCAGACGTTGTAAGACCTTCAGAGAGTAATTCAGCTCATCCTCAGTTTCTGTTCTTCTCTACCGATTACTAAAAAAGCCTAGAGCAGCTATTCTTTTAAATCAGCTGCTTTCAATTTAGGTAAGACAAATTTTTACAATGATCAGAGAAAATCTGGCTTACTATTGCACCTACTTTTCTGTTCTGGACATTCTGTATCACTCTCCTGTTACTCACTCAATTGGTTTAACCATCTCCGAATTCTGACTCAAGTAGCACATGAAGATGTTAGCTCTTAGTGATGTATGTGACCCATAATTCAACAGAATGTATATCATCTGCATCTTTCACTACAAATGCCGTAAGATGTTACACAAACTGAATGCAAAAGTTCCCTTGCCGTTCTGATTACAAAGATGGATCAGAAAGCACCCATGACAATGCTTTACTAAAGTATGTATTATTGAGAAAGAAAATGTCTTGCAAAGGATAACAGCCTGAAGGCCAATGTAGATCTCCACAGGAGTATCTGAAGACATAAAATCTCCTGGAGTATTCCCTAGTCTGTATCTAATTTTGCCTCTGCAAAATTCTACCTTTTTGAACTATTTTCTTAAGAGTTTTAACCAAACGAGTAGTAGCAGGTTTTAGAAGTTTATAATTTCAGTTCTTCATCTATCACTACACTGCTAAGTAAATTTGCTAACTTACAGAAAAAAAAATCTTAACCCTGTAGCTTCTCTAAGTATCTCTCAAAGGTAAATAAAAGCAGGTGCAGCAATTTTGTTTCAGTTACTTGTTTTTATTTTAATTCTTTGTAAAACAGATACCATCCTTTTGGAAGTCTCCTTAGTCTTTTATGACTCCTTCTGTGCTTCCTACTGGTGACAGATCATTAAGTGCTTCCTATGCTCCCACCTGCAAAAGAATAAAGTTTAGTAGTAAAAGAATGTGAAATATAGTAAGCGTAATATAACTATCATCCATCTGAGTCTAAAATAAGTAAGCAAGCAGGCTGTCTAAATCATTCAGCCCTTCAAATTCTCTCTATTTAAGACAATACCATCTCATTAGGCTTCTACATAGGTGCCAAACTAGCTATGTTACTGGACAAGGATTTTTATCTTCACTTGACATATCCTCTGGAATGATTGTGGAACATTGAATTTAATCAAATGCCTAATAAAACTTTGGTCTTTCTCTTGACTTGCATTCTATGCCTTTGTCCGTTACTAAAGGGATTATGGATTCCTATGGCTTTAGGTTTTGTTTTGTTATTTTTTTTTTTCTGTTTGGTTTATTTGTGTTTTTGTTGTTTTGTTTTGTTTTTTTTTTAAACTGGAACAGAAACTGTTTTTACTTTGTTCATTGTTTTTCCAGCAAAATAGTCTCCTTGTGCAGGAAGCCTAAACAAAATTTAGTTAAATACAGCAACTCTGTTTTGGCAGAATAATAGAGTGTAAGCAGTGAAGTAGCTAATCAAATTTCCATCTGTTTATGCTGTGTTCAGCTTGAAGTGAGGGTTTATACTTTGAGATATTCTATTAGAAATGAAGTTAGACATTTGATTATAATAACTTATGGATAGAGCTAAACCTAACCATAAAATTTTGCTGATATTAATGAAAAAAAACCCAAAAACAAAACCAAAAACAACCAAACAACAGAAAATCTTGTTAGCAGTCACTCTAATTATCAGCTATGTTAGATTATACTCAAAGCCATGCATCACCAATTAAGATATATGGAGTTACTGCAACTATGTGATTACATTTAGATAGAACTTAACTTTCTTTGCATCATTAAAATGAGTAGTTGGATTTCTAATATGATTAAGTATTTTCTTCTGAACTTGTGAAAATACTTCCTCCAACATGCTAGTGCTGCACTGATTTTAGAAAAGTAGTCTTATGCTAAGAGAAGAGATCATAGTGATGTTCATTAAATGCAGATCATGCATATATAGCCTGTGGAAAAAATATCTGATTTATACAGATGTGGGGGTAAAGTCTTATGGAATCAGAGTCTACAACAAATACAACAGTGTGTAATGTAAGTACTGAATTTTCTGGAAAAAAAACTAACAAAAACAGAAAGTAATTCATATGTGTATGTTTCCCAGGACGAAATGATATGAATCAAAATATATACTGTAAATAAAGGTCAGAGTATAAATATTTACTGTGCTGACTTTCATAACTAATTTACAAATTAGAATTTTTTTTTCAGTTCATAGGTATTACTAGAATTGGCAGAGTTTTTGTTACTTACAAAACTACATAATTTTTTGTTGTTGCTGTTCTTTGGCTTGATGAGTTATACAAAGCACGAGAAGAGCACTTCTGGTAAGTATTGGAGGTGAAATATAGTCCTTTGCATGAGTACATGTCCTTGTTCTACTTGAACACCCAAATATTCATAGAGGGAAAGCAGAAAAAGGTTTTGAACCTGACCAGCAGAACATGTCCGATTCATAACAGTATATGAATGAGTGTTTGAAGATTTTATTTCTATATTTTGATTAGCTGCACATGGTCAAAATAATACAGAAATTCCAAATTTAATTTATGAATTGTAAAGCTATGAATATTAGCAAAGCTGCAGTTAGCAATACCTGTGAACTGTGGAAAGACTTTGAGTCTTTTAAGTGCATGGAATTGACAGAAAGGCATTTTATTCCAAATGACAGTAGAAATTTAGATGAGACATTATTATCGTCCTAAAGAACAGTAGTACTTTTGTCATAACTACTTTTAAAAATAACTCTAGCAAGTATCCTTTATTTAATAGCTCTGCACCATTCATCTTCCCTGCAGTGAGTGATGACCCTTGCAACTGCAGTAATTAAACTTTTCAGTTGCAATAAGGGCCTCTGACAGTCTCAAAAAGAAAATTACAAATTACAACTCTGACAGCCCAGACTTCTGAAAAGAAAGAATCTATTTCCCCTTGGCTTTTTAACTTAAGTTCAATCTTGCCAGATAGAGTCAGGTGTGAAAAAAAAAAGTTTCACGTAATAGATTATGGATTTTAGGCTGGTGATACATCTGAATGTGCATTTTCTATTACTCTAATCATGATGGTATAATTATAACTTTAAACTCTACAAGTTTGTTAGCTCTTCATCTAGTGGGAGAAGAAGCAACTGAATATTCATTATGGACTAGGCAGTGATAATGATGCAATAAAAATGAAGTAGAAGGATATGAACAAGACCGGTGGGTGGAACACACACATGGGAGATTCTTTTAGCTCTGATCACAATGTACCACACTGGACTATTGGCTAGTAACCTGTACTTAAACCATGCCCAGTTCAATTGTATGCAGAGAAGGAAGTAGCTTGCAAAACAACCTAAAAAAGTAGTATTTACCAGAACTGGTGGAGATGCCTTAATGATTTATCTAAGGTGTAGTACAGATGAGATCACAGCTGTACCTATTCACCATACAGCCTTCTGCAGAGAGGTTCTTAGATGAGCATTACATGTCCATTCACGACTCTGCTTGAGTTGTATTTTGAATATCTGAATTAGAACCTCTGGTGTGGGATACAAAATACAAACTTTTTGAGGCATGGCTTGTGTCAAAGAGATCTACCATAGCGCCTTACTCAGCTCCTCATAATCCTATCCTACCCCACCATTTTACTCACCATTTGCTAGTTATTGTTATGATAATTTCTTAAAACAATATGCAATAAAAGAAACAATTAAATTCAACTTTGCTTAAAGCCTCCTACATTGTCTAGCCTAAACTGCCTTATTAAGCTAAGTAACAGTAATACACAATTAAATAATAATTAGATAATGACTATTGCTGAGGTGAAATTATAATTAATGAAGTTTAAATTAAAGTATTGACCTTCAGGGATAATAAACCATGCTAATTGAAACTAGAAGTTAATATATTATACCACAAATTTTCAAAACAATGGAGGCTTTAGGGAGATATGACTTTCCTCTTTTCTTCGATGATGTGAGCCCGGTTCACTATTTTTTTTTTTGCCTTCAGGGGACGGACAACTATCTTCTTTCTTATTCAGATGTAGCAGTTAAAGAAGTTATTGCTGAAGGTGAACTAATTTAATTAATTTCCTAGTTTTTATTTAAATGGACTGGAAATGTTCATAGTATCATCTGAACTATGAAATCCTAAAGATAAAAAGACAGCATAGAATAACATACATTGGCTTCAAAAATTTGAGACAGAACAACAATGATTTGCAAAACTTTATCTTGGTGCTCTCCATGTACTTAGAAAGGTCAACATATATTGATTATCATGACCTACATCAAAACTGCCAATTAATTAAAAGGAATTTCAAAATGTATCATAGCCCCAAATTAATTGCATGTATGTTCAGATAAGTTTCTCCCTCCAATGTCAGTAAACTATGCAAGAGAAGCATGGACAGCAGGTCGAGGGAGTTGATTCTCCCTCTCTACTCTGCTCTCATGAGACTGCACCTGGAGTACTGTGTTCAGCTCTGGGGTCTCCAGCATCAGAAAAACATAGACCTGCTCATGCAGGTCCAGTAGAGGGCCACAAAGATGTTCAGAGGGCTGGAGCATCTCTCCTAAGGACAAGCTGAGAGAGTTAGGGTTGTTTAACCTAGAGAAGAAAAGGTTCTGGGGAGACCTTATAGCAGCCTTTCAGTACTTAAAGGGAGCCTACAGGAAAGCTAGAAAGGGATTCTGTATCAGTGAGTGTAGTGATAAGACAACGGGTAATGGTTTTAAATTGAAAGAGGGTAGATTTAGATTGGCCATTAGGAAGAAATGATTTCTGTGAGGGTGGTGAGACACTGGAACAAGTTGCCCAGAGAAGCTGTCGGTGTTTCATCCTTGGAAATGTTCAAGGCCAGACTGGATGGGGTTTTGAGTAATCTGATCTAGTGGAAGATGTCCCTGCCCAGAACAGGGGGCTTGGAACTAAATAATCTTTAAGGTCCCTTCCAACCCAAAATATTCTATGATTCTATGATTAAAGAACATATTCAATGTGTTAATACCATGCTACAGCAATATTTTCATTTATTTGTGGTAGAAGGCTGTCTAGTAAGGAGTTTTTAGGTTTTGTTTGGTGAAAAAAAATGTTACTCAATTTTTTGCATTTCTGCCTGAGGTTAAAGTAAGTGATAGGTTCAGTGACTGATTGGTGTTATGAAATTCTGTGAGAATAAACACCAGTATGAAAAAGGTTTTATTTTTCCTTTCAGCTATATTTTGTAAAATTGCATCCTCAAGTGACACTACAAAGCTTCCTCTCGTTTAAAACAACATTAATCCACCTACTACAGAAAAGCGGTCGTATGAATGTTTGGGATGAGAATCCATAGAGTGCTTGTAATACAAATATATTTTTATTTATTGTTAAAGAGTTTTTCAACAGCATACATCAGGTAATATCACCCTACATCTCACCTTGAAAAGTAGTTTGTTCTGCAAATAGTCTCATTGATTCAAAATAAACTTGATAATTATTATTCTTTTTTTTTTTTTTTGAAGAACAGAACATATTCCAGCTTCTCCATTGTTGTACATACATCTACAGGATTTAGCAGAATTGCATTGACTTAGAGCAGCTGAAGATCTGGCACATAAATCATGTAAAAATTCTATTCCAGTATGCTGGCAAATCAGTAGGGCTGTTTGAAAAGCAAAAATCACCTGGAAATTCTGGATCTGTTCCTATAAAGCTTAAGTATAATAATTATTATTGATGGTATATTGCTCTTCTATTTTCAACAGTGAGTAAAGATGGCAGAATAATGTATAAGAATAGATGTTTTGGGATTAACGTCCTTATACATAAAACACCTTCCCTCAATTCTGACGAAGGCTTTTTGCCAGTGCTTTACTAACAGTAAGTCCTGATGGAGGGAGACAAAAAATAGCCTTCTGCAAGATATACTGAGAGGCCAGCCTGACAGAATTAATCTCATTTGTTTGTGTCCCAGCCTCAAACTTACATTGCTAAGCCTTTATATTCTTGACAGTATGCGTCCTGGCTCCTGAACACAGATCCACTTTCCACTTGCATTTATAATGCAACCACAAAGGCATCTTGGTAGAACAGTCACCTTCACTTTGACTTATAAAAAGGAAATTGTTTAGACTGCAAGGGTAGTTAGCTGGAATGTGTCTTGAAGCAATATTTCAGCACTGCATCCTGTGCTTAAGTGCTTCCATCTTTCAAATAAATTATCTACTCCTATTCAGATAAAGAAGAGATCATTCTTGTCTTTATATTGTATTTGTCCTACTCCAGTTTTAATTCTAACCTTCTCAGACAGGACAGTAATGGAGTAATTCAAGGAGTAATGGTTTTAAAATAGTGGGAAGTAGATTTCGATCGGAAATTAGGAAAAAATGTTTTACAATGCGAGTTATAGAACGCTGGAACAGGTTGCCCAGAAAGGTGGTGGAAGCCCCATCCCTGGAAACGTTCAAGGCCAGGCTGGATGAGGCTCTGAGCTACCTGATCTAGTGGGGGATGTCCCTGCTCCTTGCAGGGGGGTTGGACTAGATGACCTTTGAAGGTCCCTTCTAACCCTAACCATTCTATGATTCTATGATTCTATGACAGGGAAACTTGTTAGTGAGTCTAGGGCACTGTATTCCAGTCTGTTGAAATGTAAGGTGTAAATGTTGATTCAGAAAGCGGCTGTGGAGGTTAGCAAACACTTTGTTTCCAGAGGCAGAATGAAATAGAACAGATTTTGTATAGAAAAAGATTGTATACTTAAGTTAAAGCAATGTTGAAAACACTTTAAGTTCTGATTTGAAGGCAAACTTTTACTTTATGGATAAATTTCTGATCAGCACTCTGTTGCTGAAATGCTTGTTATTCGGTAATTAAAATAAAAGCATAATGATTTTAATTCCTTTTATTTAGAAAAAAATAGGTTACATAATTTATTCAAGGTCTGAATTCAAGACTTCTTTCAACTGTACCTTTTGATGAAATGATATGAAGATGTATTTATTTTCCATGTACTGACTTTACTAAAGAAGTATTTTAGCACTGTTCTAAGCATCAGCTTTATGAATAAATATATACACCTATATGCATATACATATGTGTGTGTTTGACTGTTTTGAGGAAAAGAATCTGTTACTTCTCCTTGGAGTGCTGTGACTGACTGCATTTGAACCAGAGCAATTTTAGTGTGAATACTCTGAGGCATATTCGCTTTTACCTCAGTTCTGCAGAGAGCTGTGTGAAGTGCTGAGCATCTACAACGTTCCCTGCCTTCACAGGCTTTCACTGGGAGCCACTGAGTACCTGCTAGGATGTCACTCAAGGATGTTTAGAGGACTATGTGAACTCCAAATGAGTGACTGAGTCATGTTATATTCATTAGCGTCAGCTGTAAAGCAAAGCATTCAGGTAATCAAGGCAAAAAACCTCCAACCTTCTATCAACTGTTACACATGCAAAGCAAGAGAGAATTTTTAGTATCACCTGCTTTTCATGGACTGAAGCTCCTCGTAATTACAAACCTTGTATTAATCTATATTAATATATTCACATTGAATTACTGTGATTAGTGTTTATATATATATAACACAAATATGGAAACACATCCCATGTGCAAAAATAGACAGTGAGATGAAAAGTGTAGAAGCTGCACTTCTGCACAAATGACTCTGATCACTTAATGACTCATAATGGCTCACTGCAAATCTGAGGCGTAAAGTAATGAAGCACAGCTTGTTGACAACCACCCACATGTGACAGCCTGTACAGTAATCCAGTGATACAGCAATGACGCTATGTTACAAGATTTTTAAAACTTTTGACTAAGTCAAGGTGAAGTTTGGATATAGGACAGAAAATCCAACTTGCAGGTGCCTCATCCTTTGTGAGATCCGTCTCAGTTAATAATTGACAATGAGCATGCAGTTTCTTCTGGAAATGAGCTTGTGGTTTAGTGCCTACTGGGCAATTGCGCGCGTCAGAAAATTAGCACATTGTTTGCTACAGCTCAGTACACATTTCCATGTCCAGTTTCAGCCAAAACCCTTAAGGCAAATTTGCATACAGTGAGTGATCTCAAAGCCCCAAGTGAATGGAAACTGTCCTATAAAGGGATGGTCCCATGTCTTCCATATGTTCTCTGGTTTTGACTGTAAACCAGATGCCTATTTTGCAATCCTATCTAACTTTAGGCAAGTGATAAAACAAGGAGAATTTATTCTCATGCCACACAGTGAGGTACAATATTTTCCTTTCATATCTCAGTAACAGCAAGTAAGTACTTCTGGTACAAAGAATATCATCCTTTAAATTTTTATTTTCAGGGAACTATTATTGAATATTCTTGTAAATACAATGCAAGCAGTATAATTTTGTGGGAGCAATTACAGTTCAAGTCTCTTTACATATAAAACTGTTTATTTAGAAAGATTCATCTCAGTATTTAGGATTTTTAGGTACCTCCTCCCTTCTCCAGTTTCCACAGTATTTCTTTAGCACTCAGGCAATTCTGGGTATTGAAATGTGTAGACAGGAATGGAAGGGGAAAGAAAAAAAGGAAGATCCTTTTGAAAGCATTCTTTCCCGGAGCTTCCATTACTTTCCAATATTCTTCCAGCAGTTTTCATCCCAGACTGTTAACCTTGTGTTCAGATCAAGGAGGTTCTTAACCTCATACATCTTTTTATGCATGTAACTTTCCTCATTGGATCTGAGCATTCCCACCCACCCTTCCAGTTGTTCTAAAAATACATATTGAATACATGATGATTCAAAAGGCAAAAGCCTTTAGTCTTGGGGTTTGATCTGTTCTTTACAAAAGTAGAGAATTTTAACTAGAATGAAATCCAGATGTAACCATTAAATAAATGTATTCTGAAGATTTTTGGAACTGGGGTTTAGTTCTGAATTGTTCCTAACATTTTTCAGAAAGCACTTGCTTGATAGAAATGAGAATTGAAAACTGTATATAGAATAACTATACTTAAATGACATCCACATAAAGATTAGGATATAATAAAAGCTGGTGATTCTGTAAGAGATGTATTATTCTCACATGCACTGGGAAAGGTTACTTTTCACGACAGAAGCATACTACTGCACCGAGCAAGGAATATGATTTGTTGGCAAAATGTTCTGTCCTCTTGTCCTGAACCTGACTGAATAATAATGCAGAGGGTATAAGGCTGAAATCTTTTAGATTATTAAAATCTCCTTTCCACTGAACAAAAATGTGATTGGGTGTCTAGTGAATTGAACTGTGAAGAAGTATGTAATGATGGTTAGAAATTAAAAATCACCTGTGTGGACTCTGTTCAAGTGTTCTCATAAGCATTTAAATATGAAGTATGAAGTAGAATGAAACATAAGGCAATTCTAACTGACATGGATTTTAATAGGAACTTTGTGCTATCAGGCAGCCGAAATTTCTTCCATAACCAACAGTGCTATTCAATAGGCACAAAATGGAGTCAGAAGAAACTGTACCTAAAGATCAAAATTATATATTCTAGTCCTGTAATAAGAAAAATCAAAGGAACTATTTTTTTTTTCAGTAAGAAAACTTTTCACATTAGACACTATTGCATTAACAGCAGTACTAATCCTGTGTTGCTGTTCAATACATGTTCAGTACTGTATTGTGACTTGAAGAAGCTGCAGACAATATTTTATGAAGTGAATGGAATGGAACAGCACACATGCATGTTCATTTGCACATGCACACAGAATACCATATCTACTCACTAAAAAACTTAATATAATTGCAGAACAACGCTCAAAGTATAGTTACTTCTCTCCTTTGCACTCAGCATTTTAGTTTACAGATTGATAGCACTTGCTTGTTTATTTAACAGAATATCATTATATTAAAAAAAAAAAACCAAACAAAAAAACCAAATCATATTGAAATTCTTTCATAAAAGGTACTAGGTGATCTGCAGAAGACAGTAACATTCTGTGGCTGTTGTGCAATGATAAAATCTCATTACGTGTTTTTCTTTTGCAATAGGTGTCACCATAACTGCCCAAATGATTTTCCTCCTGCAGAGCCATTTAAAAATATACACACTTGGGTGCTTCTTCTTACTCAGGACCACAGACAGATGGATTTCCAGCCCTGCCTGACATAAGTCTGCCTCTTCTACTGGAGAAAATATAAACATTTTCCATAACACTTTCACAGCACAAGAAGGTGATTGCCATGCTGATTAATTTGTCCCATAATAAATACTCAGAAAATTCTGGGATGACAGTGCTGGTTTTGAACCTCTCACCTTGTCCCTTTCTCCCATCTGGATCTACATTCTTCTATCTTAGTATTCCCTTATTTTTTTCTGCTCCATTTTGATAGCACAGGACATGCAGTAACTGTAAACTTCCACTAAATATGTACAGACACAGAGGCGTGAGGGAGATAAAATGCTTGTGGATCATTACTTTTGTCACCTATCAGATGCCCATGCAAAATAAACCTTTATATGCAGAGGATTCCTTTAAACTCTCAATCAAATGCCAACTGGTTTTCACAGGTCACCAATTGTTGCTGCCACATTTCAGATTTCTAGCAGTTACCACAGAGCTCAGATGCTATGACACTTTAAAAGTAGGATGTAAACATTATGTTAAACTGCAGCAATGTATTTTATTTACATTCCACAGTTTTATAAACAGTTGTGATGGGTTGATCCTGGCTAGATGCCAGATGCCCACCAAAGTCACTCTGTCACTCCCTTCCTCAGCTGTACACAGGAGAGAAAATATAAGAAAAGGCTCATGGGTTGAGATAAGGACAGGAAGAGATCATTCACCAGTTACCATCATGGGCAAACAATCTCAACGCAGGGAAATGAGTTTAATTTATTTACCAATCATATCAGAGTAGGATAATGAGAAATAAAAACTAAAATTTAAAACACCTTCCCCCATCCCTCCTTTCTTCCCAGGCTCCACTTTACTTCTGATTTTCTCTACCTCCTCCCCACAAGCAGTGCAGGGGGACAAGGAATGGGGGTTGCAATCAGTTCATCACACGTTGTCTTTGTCATTCCTTCCTCCTCCAAGGGTGGACTCCTCACTGCCTTCCCAGCTCCAGTGTGGGGTCCCTCTCATGGGAGACAGTCCCCCATGAACTTCTCCAACGTGAGTACTGCCCATGGGCTCCTTTTCTTCACAAACTGCTGCAGCAAGGTCCCTTCCACACGGTGCAGCCCTTCAGGAACAGATAGCTCCAGCATGAGTCCCCCATCGGGTCACTAGTCCTACCAGCAAACCTACCAGCATGGGCTCATCTCTCCACGGGGCCACAGGTCCTGCCAGGAATCTGCTCCAGCACAAGCTTCTCACAGGGTCATAGCCTTCTTCGGGCATCTGCCTGCTCTGGTACGGGGTCCTCCACAGGCTGCAGGTGGATCTCTGCTCCACTGTTAACCTCCATGGGCTGAAGGGAGACAGTCCGTCTCACTACAGTTTGCACTCCCACAGGCTGCAGGGGAATCTCTGCTCTGGTGCATGGAGCACCTCCTCCTTCTTCACTGACCTTGGTGTTTGTAGAGTTGTTTCTCTCACATATTCTTGCTCCTCCATAGTTGCTGCTGTTGGACAGCAGGTTTTTTCCCCTTCTTAAATACAGGGACTCTACCACTGTCACTCATGGGCTC
This sequence comes from Chlamydotis macqueenii, assembly GCF_036417535.1. NCBI lineage: Eukaryota > Metazoa > Chordata > Aves > Otidiformes > Otididae > Chlamydotis > Chlamydotis macqueenii. The sequence continues at coordinate 163,047,351 of NC_141556.1, forward strand.
AGCCTTGGCCAGTGGCAGATCTGTTCCGGAGCTGACTGGCATTGTCTCAACCAAATACAGCAGAAGCTTCTAGCGCTTCTCACAGAAGCCTCACCTATAGTCCTCCTGGTACCAAAGCCTTGCCACACAAACCCAACACAATAGTTGAGCCATTTTTATTCAAACATTTCAAGGATATCGTTTGTGCCTGCTTAGATGACAAATTCAACACATATTGCTCTGAAAAAGACTTCTGATTTCTCAGGTCTTAAAGTAACCATTAAAGCAGAAAGTTATTTGCATTGTTAAATGTGGGTAGAATTCTAGACTGCATAGGCAAAAGAGATTTTTTAATACTGTTTCTGACTTGTGTAAATAGGAGCTGCCTGTTTGCATAGCACAGAGCAACCAGGCAACAAATGTGGCTTGTATCAGCTATAAGAAGCAGCTAATTACCTATATCAGGACTGCAGCTGTAGCTTCTTACTAAGGATGAGAAATTATGTACCCCCACTTTATACAGGAGTTCATTCAGTACTATTTCATGCATAATTACATTCCTCTATGATTACCTAAATGCCTGGGGGAAAGAAAAAAAAAACCCAACAACCCGAAAAAAACCGCAGCACGCAAAACAATTATTTTCTTGACACTATCTGAATAAGTACCAAACATCAGTGTCTGTGCAGTGGAAACAGAAGCAAAGGCCAAAAAATATTCAAGAGCATATAGTCAGTATATGCAAGTCATTCACTTCCAGAAATTGCAATTATTTCTAAGTAATAATGCATTTTTCATGAAATAAATTTTAAATAAATACCTCTTGTGTGTATTTGTTTAAGTGTCCACCTTTGCTCAGACAATTTGTCCTTTTACAGTCTTAAGTGCCACATTGTGATTCCACCACCTTTACTCTTTACTTTGTACTGTACTCATTAAAATAAAGATTAAGGTCAGAAATACTTAGTTAACAAGAAGTCCTTCACCTTTCATAACATTCAGTATTGGATGCCTAGTGTAGACTAGAGCATGAATCTCTTTTACTTCTGTCTGGTTATTTTCCCAAATGGCAAACACAATAAGAAATAGGTCTTAGTTTTCTAAAATATTTCAATTTCGCCGAAGCTGTTTAATCTGAATACTGGCAGCCAAAGAAGAATGTTAAATTTACATAGAAATGGGACATATTATTTTATTCAGTGGTCACTGAGGAGAATATATTAAGTACCTCACATCTTTTCTTAAAAACAGTATTCCACTTTGCATTTTTTAAATTCTTTTTTTTCTTTTTTTTTTCATATTGCACATGCAAAAATCTTAATATACAGCTGGCTCAGCATCACTGGTCCAGAGTCAGTGATATTTTCTGTGATTTACCTTTCTATTGGTAAAGCTGATTTCTTAATCTTTATATAGGTGAATAATCCTTAATCTTTAGTATCTATTGACATTGCATCTGATGGATAACACACAATTATGCTTACTGGCATAGGTAAGAGTTTTAGCATCAGTCTTTATTTGTAAATTTCAATGAATCTGAGCTGTGGCAGAAATAAAGTAATTTTTAGTGATCCTGAATACCCCCCTTTAGTTTGCCTTCAGGAAGTCCATTGATCTTTCTTCCTGGACTACAATAGACTCTGATCTTTACTTTACTCTGACATTTTCCCATGTAATCCCACAGAGATCAGAGTACTAGAAACGGTGATAAAAGCAGAATGAGTACACACAAGATAGTGTAAGGATAAAAATAAAACCAAGTTTTCTGATTACAATGCTCAGAATGTTTATATACTATATTTATGAAAGAGGTAGAATACTTGGTTGGAATAGACTATCTTCAGATTTATGATGTTAAACATAAGCAACATGAAACAATGTCATGTAGTACAAATAGAGACATTGCAACTACTGTAAACAACTCTATGATTTTTTTTTTAAAGAAGTAGGTTGACTGTGACATATCTTTTCATATAGTGACAACAATCATCAGTGCCCTTATAATGATGTCTAAAAGAGATAGTAAAATCTTCCTCCAGTCTTCTGTATACTAGGCTACAAATAAAACTAATTGCTTAAAATTATTGTTCATGTATTAAAAATTAATCATTATTTAAACCTGAAGGAGAGACTTTGTGATATGAAAAGCTTTGTCTGTAGTGAACTATTGCTTCAGTGCTTGTGCGTGATTTGTTTTTTTGCCTGTTTGCCTTTCTAGGAGATCTTTCAATCTGCTTTGTGCAACAAACAAATGTTATGAATTTCATTACATCTAGTACTCCTGACTGAATAGCAGGTTTACTTCTCCTCTCCAAACTCTGTGAAGTTCTGTTAAAGCAGGAAGACATATTGATTTCATGGATGACTGCTATTAGCTTAGTTTTGCCCTGTCACTTAGTTAAATTTGTAATTGTTCCATTTTTCTAATGTGAAACTACAGTAGTGTCAGGCTGAGTAGTTTATCCCCAGGTAACAGTTTCTTCTTCACCTTCTCATGAAACAGAGTAAGACAGGCCTGTACAAATCCCAGTGAGTACACCATTAATTTTTAAGAGCCCTACATCAAGGTTAGGAAAAAAAAAAATTATGAAAGCCTTTTGTTAATTGTTTTATTAGGAACTCAGGAAAAAAAAATACACAGTCAGGAAAAAAAAAAGTCCACAGTCAAACAAAATTACCACCATTACTGCACAGTTTTAATATATGTAAATTATTATTATCATTATTGTATGTAAATTATTATAATTATTGTGATCTATGACTGAAAAAAATAATTCTGTAGACTAGTTGAAATACATGCAATATAAAATGCAGACATCCTAGTTCTACTAGCTTTGTCTGTGCTACTGAACAGATATCCAGGGAGCAGCCTCTTCCTCCCAAGCTTAGTGCTGCAGAATGGCTCATGTCTGTATTTTTCCAGGGAGACTCAGTGACAAAGTGGCTGCATCTCCAGGACATAGAGCTTGACTTACGTCTCCTCTTGCCTCCACGTAGTGTCTTTGTAGCCCTGGGACCTGATTATTGTTTTGCTTATGGGAGTATAATGGTACTTCTTCCCAGTAGAAAGTTTCTCAATGTGAGGAATATGTTTTAATTAAGTGAAATAGTGTTTTTACACTATTAAATTCAAGGTATGTGTAGTGTGTCCTGTGGTATGTGTGAGAGCATTATGGGGATGTTGCAGAGTGCACAGTTTGCTGCAATAAGGGTGTAGGATTATCTATAGCAGGCAGAAGTCAGTATGAGGCAGTCTTCCAGTTTCCCTTTTGGGAGTGGCCTCTGTTGTGAACTATGCAGCAGAATTGCATAAAGGTTGGTCTCAGAGTTTCCCTAAGAGAGATAGTGAGTAAATTAAAAATTAAGCAGTGTGGATAATCAAGACACAAAGACTCAGGGGACCTAATTTTCTTCACATTCTATACTGCAGTGTTATCTCTCTTAAAGCTGAAAGATATGTACTGCAACTCTTAACAGGGCTAACAGTTGGATAAAGCTGGGATGATGGAGTTCAGGGAAATGTAACCAATGAAAAAAAAAAAAGATGTTAACAATTTTCATATACATTGCGAATTTTCAACTAAAGAAAATAATGATAAACTGACTGGCAATAAATACAAGGTTTAGATTAAAAATATAAAGTATTTGATAGAATAATATAGTGTTGAATTAGATTGGCCACACATATTCTGTTCTAATAACATGATTTCCCTTCTGGTAGACCCACAAAGACCCATGCATTTATTTTTCTTATCTAACATCCATTACTAGTCTATATTTGTTCACATGATGCACCGCTTAGACTGCAATCTGTCTCGGTAACATTAAGGTGTTTGTACCTAGTTGTTCACAGGTCCATCAGGCACATTGCACACATCATATTCATTTATTCCTGCTCATTGCTTGACTATAGAAGATTTCACCAAGATCCTTAATGTTTTGGGAGAAGGAGGGGCTAATTTTACATAGTGATTAAAGAGGCATTGAAATCCTTTGGTGGGAAGCTATCCTACAATGTCCTTTTTGGATGGATAGGAAGAATCACGTAGTTTTACTTTATCCCTTCTCCCTAGGCTCAGTTTGGATTAGCTCAAAGAACATTACAACAAATACTTTGCTCTCTTAGCCCTCTGGAGCATTCTCTGAGCTGACACATTTTACAATACTTAAAGTGGAGGGTTTTTAAGTTACATTCTTCCTAATGTGGCCAAGATAATCTTATTTTGGTTGTCTCACATACAACAATACTTATGTTTCTAAGGCAAGATATCATACTGTCAGCATAAAAGCAAATAAAAAGAGGCATATCCTGAAAGTGTTTGTCCTGTTGGAGGGCCAGCATGGCCTGAAAGAGGAAGATTTAGTGTGATCCAGTCAGTGTACAATGGTTGTTGGAGAGGTGTCTGTAGGGAACTTATTTGTGAACCATAGTCATACAGTCTTTGCTAGGGAGACCCCTAGTTGTCTTTCCTCCTAAAGGAACAGAATTCCAGAAGGGATCTCAGAAATGCTCTGAGGTTGCAGAGAAGATGAACTGAGGGCCAGTATGCTGGAGCAAAACTGGGACTATTTCCAAATGACACGTTGCCTGCATAGCTGCTGAATTTACCTAACTCAAGGTTTTTACATACATCTTCAGTAAATACCTGTCAGAATGGTTTTATTAGAGTTGATTCTGACATAAAATTGCTGACCTTCTGTAATCCTATCCTGCCCTGTTTTTATGATCCTGTAATTAAATGTATAAAGAACCTCAGGAACAAGAAGCTTATATTTGGATGACAGTAGGTTTTTTAATACCCAAATAGCCTCAAAAGTAAGGTAGCAGACCACTTTCAAGACTCACCTATTGTGCTAGTATATATAGCCTTATGCAATATCAAGCTTTGGGTGCATGATTTAATGTTTCTGAGTAAAACTGAGGTTTATCAAGTACTTCAGCATTTGCAGGAGGTAGAGCATTGACACTGCTTTGGACCTCAACTCTTAAATTCTGCTTAATTTGCACTTCAAACATAAAAATTTGTTAACAACTTTGCCCCAGCTGTATAGCAATCGAAGTCTTTTGGGGAATATCCAGAGGCAGAACTTTGGGTACTCTAGTCTAATTTGTTTTAAGAAGGATTACGAGATGTGTTAATCAAGTTGGAAATATACTCTCATTGCATTAAATATATTTTTTTTTTTTGTCAGAGGAACACTTACACAAAGTTTCTTGAGGTAATATATAACAAGTGGACTTAAGTTACTAAATTAAATAGCTTGCTGAGTGTTCAGTCTGTTACAAATTTCTTTCAACTTTAAATATGAGGTAATAATATAGAACATAAAGTCACAAGCGAGTGCTTTTAGGTTTAAGTTGGACCATTTCTAATAACAAATTTACCTTGATCCACATATTTTCCTTTATACCCAATGATCTAAGTAAACAGTATCAAATATTTATAAATCTGAAAAACAACATAAGCTGCAAATAGTACACATGAATGTGCAAAAAAAAATTTTGTTATGCCTGAACATAAGGAAGTAAAGACTTAGACGTGTTTGTGCTCAGTAAGGTAGAAAAAAAAAACTTCTATGGAAAGTACCAGAAATATAGGCTGGTAGGAATCATCTTCCTTTCTCCTAAACTGAAGAAGTATGAAAACATGGTCAGAAATTGACTATATTTGTAGCATATGGATATTAACTGACAAATCTCAATCTAAATCCTCACATGGCTTCAGCATCTACAGCTCTCTCATTTGTTTGAGATGAATGACATGCTGTATTGGGTTTGTGTGGCAAGGTTTTGGTACCAGGAGGACTACGGGGGTGGCTTCTGTTGAGAAGTTGCTAGAAGCTTCTCCTATGTCAAATAGAGCCAATGCCAGCTGGCTCCAGGAGGGGCCTGCTGCTGGCCAAGGCTAAGCCTATCAGTGACAGTGGTAGCATCTCTGTGATAACATAAGAAGGGGAAAAAAAATGTGCTGTGCAACAAATGGCAGCCAGAGGAGAGAGGATCGGGAATATGTGAGAGAAACAACTATGCAAACACCAAAGTCAGTGAAGAAGGGGGGGAGGAGGTGATTCCCCTGCAGCCCATGTTGAAGACCATGCTGAGGCAGACTGTCCCCTTGCAGCCCATGGAGGTCCACAGTGGAGCAGATACCCACTGGCAGCCTGTGGAGGACCCCACGCCACAGCAGGTGGATGCCCTCGAAGGAGGCTGTGACTCTGTGGGAAGCCTGCACTGGAGTAGACTTCTGTCAGGACCTGTGGCCCCATGGAAAGAGGAGCCCATGCTAGAGCAGGTTTGCTAGCAGGACTTGTGACCCGATGGGGGACCCATGCGGGAGCACTCTGTTCCTGAAGGACTGCACCCAATGGAAAGGACCCTTGCTGCAGCAGTTTGTGAAGAAAAGGAGCCCATGGGCAGTATTCACGTTGGAGAAGGTCGTGAGGGACTCCTTCCTGTGGGAGGGACTCCATACTGGAGCAGGGAAAGAGTGTGAGAAGTCTTCCCTCTGAGGAGGAAGGAGTGGCAGAGACAATGTGTGATGAACTGACTGCAACCCCCATTCCCTGTCCCTTTGTGCTGCTTGGGAGTGAAGTTGAGCCTAGAAAGAAAGGAGGGGTGGGGGGAAGGTGTTTTCAAGATTTGGTTTTATTTCTCATTGTCCTGTTCTGATTTGATTGGTAAATAAATTAAACTAATTTCCACAAGCTGAGTCTGTTTTGTCCATGACAGTAATTAGTGAGTGATCTCCTGTCCTTAACTTGACCCATAAGCCTTTTGTTATATTTTCTTTCCCCTGTCTACCTGAGGAAGGGAGTGACAGAGTGGCTTTGGTGGCACCTGGTATCTAGCCAGGGTCAACCCAGCACACATGCATGCTGGAGGAATATAAAATACTAGTTGGTTAGAGGAATTCTGTCATTGTAGGATTTGTGTTTTCACAAAGTACTTCCCTGATATCGAAACAACACTTTCATGGAGTCTTCTGCTATGTTGTAAGACAATTTTAAATTAAGCTACTGAATTAAATAATTTGCTAAGCATTCATGGTCTGGTAAAGTCCTACCAGTACGTGGTATATATTCACTGTCACTGTTACCTTGGGCTGTATGAGAAGTTGCAGCTTTCACGTGTTAATTCACTCAATGCTTTATACTTCCAGCATATGTTTGCCTTCTACAGGAGTTCCTTCTCCTCCTCTTCGATTGTGACATGCTATCAGTATGTTTAAATTTCAAACTGGAAAGAAAAGCAATCTTGAGCACTGAAAAGCAGTTACTCTTTTTTCCTAGCCTATAGATTCTGTTCTATCTTCTTTTGACCCCACTAATACTAAATGTTTTCTTCCTGTGGGAGTATAATTTCAAAGACAGAGTGAATTCATTTGCAAACATCCTTGAATGTAGGATAGTTTTCCAGCAGGTGATATCCAAGGGCTAGAATTCAGGGATAGCAGGACATGAGCTTGCTCCCAGTTCAGAAGCCCATCTCCAGTGCTGCATATTGCTTAGTTTCCCTTAATTTGAGGGACTCTGAAACATCAGTTACAGATATTCTTTCAGCTATTTCATACTTCAGTTAATATTATTTATTTTCAGTGGTGTTTATTCCAACAAGGCCACTACAAAAAAGCAGGATAAATAGACTTCCAAGGACATCTGCAATGACTGGCACATAGCCAGGTTAAATGGCAGCTTTTGAATTTCAATATAATTTTATATGCATCTTCACTGCCAAGGCTAAACTACTAATTAAGCAATAATCCCATAGCACTGTGAAGTGCACAAAGGAGTAAGAGCTTACTTGGGTCAACTTTATGTAAGCAGATATGAGTATTTCTAAAATATACAATGTCTCTATTGAGGTTATCACAAATCTGCCATAGATTTTAATAAAGAATGTAATGAACTAGACAGAAAAGGTTCCTTTAGGGCCTTGTCCTGAAGATCTTACTCACACTGAACTTCAATTTGAAACCAAAATTTCAGAACTTCTTCCTGAATGCCACTTTCTAATCTTAGTGTCTATGCATTCTGCTGTTCTTTCCCTTATTTTCTTACAGAAATTAGACACATTGTGGGACAAGAAAGCAAGTGAGAAGATTTTCAAGGAATCTTTTAGTTCCTTCAAGTTGGGCAAGTTTTCTTGTCATCTTTGATTTTGGAGTTTATTTGTTTTGATGATTCAGCTCTAAAGGAGATAAGTCTTAATCCTTGTGTACTTTCATGACTAGTCATACTGTTTAAGTTCTTGGGGAAAACATAAGAATACATAGACTAACACACTGAAGAATGTTCTACATGGAACTAAAAGTGAGTATGAAACTTAATGATATGTTTGCCAGTAAAATGTGTATACAGCATAGTGAGAGCCAGAATGCAGTGTAAGATTCTGCAGTTCAGGACCCAGAATTTGTCACCTAATCACAAAGGATTTCAGTTAGTATAAAATCAAGTTTAAAACAATTAAAACACAAGCATTTGAACCATGTATCTTTAATACTTACAAATAAAAAATAAAAGGCATGAATGCAATGACTGAAAATACTGAATGCTTTCTGTCCAAATTAATTTTTCTGTTCCTTGAAATCAATTCATCTCTTCACTGAAATTTGAAAAACAAAATAGAGGTTTTCAGAGACATATGTGATCCACTGTTCAATACGAAAGTAGTGTGTATGCCAACATAGAAAGCAGAATGGACTCCAGACTTCTCAGGAACTTAGACAAAATAGAATTTTGCCATTCCATTATGTTATTGTGCTTGGAACAGCAAACTAAAATTTATAATCAAAATACTTCTTAGATTGTAGGGGAAGGACAATTGGAAACACTGAAATACTAGGAGTGTTTTGGGAAATATGAGTGAGGGAATAATATTTCACTTATGCTTACAAGAGTTTTCTTCCCTCCAAGGGTCTACTCTGTCCTGTAGCTTCCATCTCCTCTCAACCTGTTGTCTGTCTTGTTCCCCATTTTGTCTTTTCTTCACAATCCTTTTCATCTTCAGTTGTTTCGTTCAAGTACTACTAACATTTGAGTAGGAGGGAGAATATATTTAATATTTCTGAAGAGCAGAAATAGATCATATCACTTTTACTCTTTTAAATTTTATTTTTATTATCATAATAATAATTCAGACCTGAATGTCATTTTTGTGATCCTCAAAACTGTTCAGTTTCTGTTTCTGCTGCACCCTCAGCAAGTTCGGCAATGACATGCTGGAAGGGAGGGATGCCATCCAGAGGGACCTTGACAGGCTGGAGACGTGGGCCCGTGCCAACCTCATGAAGTTCAACCAGGCCAAGTGCAAGGTCCTGCACCTGGGTCATGGCAATCCCAGGCACAAATACAGGCTGGGTGGGGAATGGATTGAGAGCAGCCCTGAGGAGAAGGACTTGGGAGTGCTGGTGGACGAGAAGCTCAACATGAGCTGGCAATGCGCCCTTGCGGCCCAGAAGGCCAACCGTATCCTGGGCTGCATCAAGAGAAGCGTGGCCAGCAGGTCGAGGGAGGTGTTTCTCCCCCTCTACTCTGCCCTGGTGAGACCCCACCTGGAGTACTGTGTCCAGTTCTGGAGCCCCCAACACAAGAAGGACATGGACCAGTTGGAGAAGGTCCAGAGGAGGGCCACAAAGATGATCAGAGGGCTGGAGCACTTTTCCTGTGAGAACAGGCTGAGAGAGTTGGGGCTGTTCAGCCTGGAGAAGAGGAGGCTCCAGGGAGACCTGATAGCGGTCTTCCAGTACCTCAAGGGGGCCTACAAGAAAGATGGAGAGAGGCTGTTCAGTAGGGCTGTTGTGATAGGACAAGGGGTAATGGTTTTAAGATAGAGGGAGGTAGAATTAGATTGGATATTAGGAAAAAATTTTTTACAATGCGAGTTGTAGAGCACTGGAACAGGTTGCCCGGAAAGGTGGTGGAGGCCCCATCCCTGGAAACACTCAAGGCCAGGTTGGATGAGGCTCTGAGCAACCTGACCTAGTCAGGGATGTCCCTGCTCCTTGCAAGGGGGTTGGACTAGATGACCTTTGAAGGTCCCTTTCAACTCTAACTATTCTATGATTCTATGATTCTAAAGTTGGGTCAGCTTTCAAGTATCATTGGCATCCAAGTTAGTTATGAGTGTTGACAGAGCCGAGAATCAGCATTTATCCAGCAGGTAAGTCAAATAAAGGTTTTTGAACTTGACTTTATTTTCTTGGCTTTTATTAATTTTCTCAGCTTTCTTTAATTTTCTTGGCTTTTTTTCTCCCCTTGCAGACACAACTACTCCTCAAGTGATCTGTTTGTAGAAGAAGTGTTAGGAGATCCATATGAAACTTTTTTTTTATCACAGACTTTATCAGACTTAATTTTTATCTCTTAAGTTAATGCTCAAGATTCTAGGTTCATAAACCAAGTGTCATTTTTAGTTCAAGATTTATAAACTCCAAGAGAATTCAGTTAAAACTGGCATGTTTAGCTTGCTATTATAGGGCAGTCATTAACCTCTATCCTGAAATTACTGTTTGAGAGGAATTTAAAGTTACTGTATAAAGAACCTTAAGAGTTTCGTCAACATCAACAATTTTTGCAGTGATACATATCTCAAGTTTTAGATTTTTCAATTAAAAGGTACATGAATAGGAGTTCTCATATTTCTACTAGTGATAAGCACAAAAATTTTGATGCATCTGTGGTGCATTTCCATATATTTTGCACAAAGCTAGGCATTATAGCACAAATTATTTTAAATCTGAAGTTTTACAGTCAACAGAGAATCTATAGTCTCTATGTCAAAACAATGTCAGAAGAAAAAAATTAATCACTCTACATAGACACTAAATTTCTTTTTAGTTCATAGAATTCCAAAAACATAGGGATATAAATTAACTTTATCAATTTTCAGTAATTGGGTATTCAGGAAGTTTAAAGTGTACATTTTACAAATACGCATGAGATTTGCATGAGATGTGCTAGAAGATGACAATAGTATCATATGGCTCTGTTAATACGTAGGGACTTCTATTCATGAAAAATCTATTTTGATTTGATAGCAGTCACAGCTCTAGCACTTATTAGTTGGCAGGAATCCCCTCACACTAAATAGTACTGTATGTCCTGTTCTGGTCTATTGAGTTTGTAGTATTGGTGCTGGCAAGTGAACTACTGCTTTCATTTGTGTTTAACTCAAGAGGAAAATAATTGAGTATTACTGAAGTGAGCTTTGGTAAAACCCAAGTGGGGTAGGATCCCACAGTCAGCAGCATAAGAGCTACGCTTGGTCAGCTGCAAATATGTTATGAATCAAATTTTGCCCTGATTTTTGATAATATTTAACAACACCGCTTACCTTATGTAAAATTCTCTCATCCCCTTCTGTTTTCTTGCAGCCTCTCACACGCACTTTTTAATTTTAACCTATGCATTCCACCTCACATCTTGAACAACAAATTTACAACTGTTTTCTGATGATTTATCTATTAAAAAGAGAAGCCAAATACAACTGGCATTTGAAAGAAACAACCTGTAGCTACTGAACAACATCTACCTCTAACAGTCTCTGGTGGATAAGTCCTCCATTGCTTGAAAGAATAAATTAAGTTACGAAAAAGTTACTTAAAAGTTTACTTTTGCCATTGACTGACAGGCACACAGCACCTCTAATCTTGCAAATTTTTCTTATGTGTCTATATATATAGATATATGTCGATATGTTTTATCAACATTCTTCACACACAAAATCCAAAACACACCAGCTACTGAGAGGAAAATTAACTCCATCCCTGCCGAAACGAGGACAAAAATACTCTTAATATCGTCATTGAAAATACTGCCAGGGAAACAAACCAAACCAAAAACCAGAACACAGAGGCATGGAGTAAAATTCAGAAGTACTTTTCTGCTTTGCAAATATGTCTTTGGAAACAGGTCTTGTGGTATTGAGCTAGAAACAAATATAGATTGCTTCAGCTGTGGTTCTGGCTTTTTAATATAGCTTTGTAAATGTGCCCAGAATTAGACTAGCCACCTTCAGAAATAGCAGAAACAGTGTGAAAGAAATTAGAGGGGGGAAAAAAGGAAGAAAAAGCAGTGAAATCTAGCCACATCTTCCTGCACTTTAGCTAGATTAAGCCCATGTTTTGTTTTTGTGATGGTGCCAAATTCTGAAAATGACCAGTTAAACATGATTTCCTGCTGGGCTTGATGTTGCTTTGTTTCTATGGAACACTTGGCAATTACATTCTTTAAAGAAACTCTCCTAGCAAACATGTTCACTTTGGAAAATTTATACTCTGCTACTGTTCTGCTGTTATGCCAGAGTTGTAACACTGACTTCAGAAAAGAAAGAGAGAAAAAAGGGTTAGAAACAGCTGAGACAGCTCCCATTACTACTGAAAGGAACAAAAATACCCTTAGAAGTGTAATGAGGGCTCTGAGGAGTTAGCATCACTTCTTTGTGTTAAGAATTGTTAAAGTATGACCAGGGAAGAGGTCATAGGTATGACTTCATGATTCTACATCTGTTGAAAAGATACTAAACTTTTGTTTAATTTTTTGTTTTTCTTCCTTGGAAGAGATAATACTTTATTCAGCTTGTTTTTACCTCTGACAAGGGAGACCAAATAGGCTGAGATATTTATTTAATCTAAATTTTTTACTTCAGGATATTGTATAGCTCTGGTCCCAGTCACACTATTTGTCAGAATTAATTGAAATAACATCATCACACCAAAGAAGATAAGGGTCGGGCATCTCCCTACAACTGCATGGTACATTTGTTTGCTTCATGGAAAATGAAGAGATAATATTTCTTTAGCCATAATCAGGCCCTAAATGTTAAGCATAAAAGAAAGAAAAAAAATAGACAACAAATATAAATGTCGTTTTAGCTACAGATGATGACTCCAAGTATATTTAATTACTGCAACTTAATAGCAATGAAAAAAGAAAGAGATTTATCTTTAAGCAGTACACAAAAGCACTCATTAAAATGAGAAACAGTATAACAAGTATATTCCAAACAGAAGCCAGTGGTTTTTCTCAGAATAAGAAAATGAAGAAATAGTGACTGTATGTTTTTTAGCAAATCCTTTTGCTAATCAAGAGGAAACAAACACAAGGCTCAGGATAGCAATTTGACCCATAATACATGGTTCCTTATTGTTAAAATACTGAGCTAAATTCACTGTAAAGAATGTGGTCACAAATCTAATAACTTTGTCTTTACACTTGCTTATAGGAGTTGCACATTTTTTATATTTGCACATCTCACACTGGCCTTTAGCTAGGAACAGTTATGCCTCTGATATCTTCTGATGGTACCTAATACATATTAATCTAGATGCTGAAGACTCTTTAACACTCTTGGACTGCTTAAAAGAGATTAAAATGGAGTAAACAGAATAAAACAAAACCAAACCCTACCAAAGAGCAACAGATTGGCTTGAGCCTGGTCCTAAAGTAATGGAAAGTCACTTTTATGATGCTATATTAACTATATGGGTAATGTGGTGTCGTAGTTCAGCCCCAATAGGGACCAGACTACGCAGTCTCTCTCTCACTCCCCCCACTCTCCGAGAGAGCAGGAGGAGATTTGGCAAACAAAAGAAAACCAGAAGAAAAAAAAAAAAAACAAACATGCGGGTTGAGATTGAACAAAAAGTAAATTTAACAGTAATGACAGAAGAAAACAAGAGAGTGATGGAACACAAATACAGTACAATAGCTCACAACAGATCTCCACATCCAGTCTCTTCCAAGTAGCAGGGAGCCTCCCTTCAGCACCCTCCTCACTTATATACTGAGCATGATGTCAGATGGGATGGAATAGCCCTTTGGCTAATTTGGGTAAATTAACCCCAGCTGTTAGCTAATTAGTTAACTATCCCAGCCATAGGGGCTACCAGCTTCAGTTCTCCACCCAGCTCAGGTAAATATTAACTCTATCCTGGCCAGAACCAGGACATGTGGTTGAGAGTAGAACTGTCCACTAGCTAACTTGCAAACCTAAAATAATTTCTATTTCATGTTAAGATTTTTTTTTTTTGAGAAAATATTGAAAATAAGGGATCTCCTATTCAGAGATATATGTATTATCAGTTCTACACTGTTGCTTGCTGATCTCAAGAGAAATGGAGCTGTCTTAAAAAATACAGAACGTCAACAGGAAAAAATTAGTAACAGTCAGCCCAGAATACCCTATCTCCTTTCTTCTCTGGCATGTATTCTGAAAACTGTAGTAAAAGCTCTGAGTTCAGTACATAATTTTAACAGATGTTTCCTAATCAGTCTCAGGGACTCTTAGTTTTTATCACAGTTATTTTAACTCACCTTCTTTTTGATACTGGTAGCCCAGGAATCTACTGTAGGACTCCTAGGGCTTAGCAAGTGAAAGGAATAAAACATAAATCCTCTTTTGCCTCTAGAACAGAATCCTTAAATTTTCTAATAGTTCAAATAATTTTGATATTTATAACAATTGTTTTAGCATCTTGAAGATTTTAAATACTCCCTGTTTTGTTTATATTTGCATTCTGGGCAATCACTGTTTTCCCAATGTGTAGAGGTGTGCTGATTTGGCTAGAGCTGTATAAAAGGCTCAGTCATCTGAGCTTTAACCTATGAATTTGTTATCTGCCTTGTTCCTTTTAACACCTCCAATTTTAATGGCCCAGTGACAGAGGACAATACCACTGCAATACAAAAATATCACTTCCAACTGTATTCAAAGCTCATAGACAAACTTTATGTGAGAAACAACATGATAATTCTGGAAATATAGGCACAATATATGAGTTTGGGTTTTTTTTGGTTTTTTTTTTGGTTTTTTTTTTTTCTTTCTGTGTCTTTTGGCCATGTCTTTTATTTACTGCTACACAGACCCCCATTTTCACTAGAACTGAACACCTGCAACACTTCATTTAGCTTCAGACCTGCTGACTGGGTCATGTGCTTGAGCACTGAAAGCATGTTTGAATCATGGTGGGCTGAGATATGCCTAAACCTACTCAAGCTGTCTGTCTGGTAGGATATTATATAAAAATAAAACCTCTCTACCCCTCATGTTTTTAAATGAAAGAGACCTAGACTCCTGTGCTTTTTCTTGGTTTGCTTTTGGTATCTCAGAAGTCTGTATATGCAGAATGTTTTTAGAGCATTATTTGTCAACTATGTCCCTCAGGACATTAAGATTCTATCAGTCTATTTTCTAATTCCAGTGGGTTGTGTTTGGAGAGTAAATAACCTGACTGGTCAGATCAGGAAAGTTATATCTATTGCTACAAAAGCTCTGGAGCAAAATTTCAGATCAAAAAGGGAAGAACCTACTGAATTTAAATAGCCATTTAGCAAGTGTCTTTCCAATCACAAAAGCCGAACTGAAACGGTTAAATACAACCATGTTTTTTCTTTCAATCTATCCTAAATATTTTTAGTGGGAAGACACTGTGGGGTTCCATTTTGGTCTCTTTGCAACCCTTCTGCAGCAAGCAGAAATGAACAGTGTAAAACATCATCAACAATGCATTAAGACTGGATTATCACAATATCTGAGCATTATACTTACTTTAGTTAATCTATCACCCATTTTCAGCACAACTAGGACTTTTCTGAAGGTACAGTTAGGCTGCTATATTTAATAACATATTAAAAGCTTAGTACATGATACTTCTATACTATTTTTAATGATGAATTTAAGAGTGACAACTCAGATGTCAAATGCAGTTATAGTAACTAAACAATGAAAACTTTTGTAATTATTACACACAGTTGTCATAGAACCAAATTCGGTGGAGTTGCCTTGATTTATGTCACCTGAAGTTTTACACTTAGAATGCTGATTTTTAGCTGCTGTTGTGAAGTTGCATAACTGGAAAAATAATTATATTCACTTAAGTTATCATTCATTTCTTTAAAGGTGCCCTGTAATTAACTAATTGTCACTCTAAAGGTTCCCATGGATGTTTTTGAAGTTACTTATTTTTAGCTTTGTCAGTAGAATTCATTAGCATAATATAATCACTTTCCCACCTTTAATTAATTCATCATTATGACATGTCTATGAGGTAATGTCTTTGCTTGACACACCATGAGGATGAGGCCAAATTTGCAGCACTTACTTATTGTGACAAATGTCAAACAGCTAGAAAAAATGTTAGGATTGACAAAGTGAATAATTTGAACAATTGGAAATTGAAATCTGACAAGTATCTCAATTTACTGACATTAATAATAGTCTCTGTAATTAAAATATCTTTCTTAATTTTTATTTTTTCAGTTCTTCCCTAAGCCTTATGCTTTTCAGAAGTCAATCAGTGTAATCTTTTTACACACACAGGGTAGAGAAGTTTTACCCCATTTAAGAGACATTTTAAACTATTTTGCTAATAGTTTTGCTAATATAACCCACATGAATTAAAATTAAAGGCATTAAAAAAATGGTATAAGGCAAATCGTTTTATTTCATATGCACCCAAGATATCACATTATGTTTTTGACTTTGGATAAGGACAAGTAATTTTGGAAACTGTTATAAGCCACTGCTTTGTGACTCCCATTTACAAGAAAGGTTGTAAGGAGGATCTGGGGAACTACAGGCCTGTTAGCCTGACCTCGGTTACAGGGAAGGTTATGGAACAGATAGTCTTGAGGGAGATCATGCGGCATGTGCGGGATGGCCGGGGGATCAGGCCTAGCCAGCATGGGTTCATGAAGGGCAGGTCCTGTTTGACCAACCTGATCTCCTTTTATGATCAAGTGACCCATCTGCTGGATGAGGGAAAGGTGTTGATGTGGTCTACCTAGACTTCAGCAAAGCCTTTGACACTGTCTCCCACGGTATTCTCCTGCAGAAGCTGGCAGCCCATGGCTTGGATGGGTACACTCTTGGCTGGGTAAGGAGCTGGCTGGAGGGCCGGGCTCAGAGAGTGGTGGTGAATGGAGTTAAATCCAGCTGGCTACCGGTCACAAGTGGTGTTCCCCAGGGGTCGGTGCTGGGGCCTGTCCTCTTCAATATCTTTATGGATGATCTGGATGAGGGCATTGAGTGCACCCTCAGTAAGTTCGCAGATGACACCAAATTGGCTGGGAGTGTGGATCTGCCTGGGGGTAGCGAGGCCCTACAGAGGGATCTGGACAGGCTGGAGAGCTGGGCTGAAGCCAATGGGATGAGGTTCAACAAGACCAAATGCCGAGTCCTGCACTTCGGCCACAACAACCCCAGGCAGCGCTATAGGCTTGGGGCGGAGTGGCTGGAGGACTGTGTGGAGGAAACGGACCTGGGGGTACTGATTGATGCTCGGCTGAGCATGAGCCGACAGTGTGCCCGGGTGGCCAAGAAGGCCAACGGCATCCTGGCTTGCATCAAAAACAGTGTTACTAGCAGGAACAGGGAGGTAATTGTCCCCCTGTACTCGGCACTGGTGAGGCCGCACCTCGAGTACTGTGTTCAGTTTTGGGCCCCTCACTGCAAGAAAGACATTGAGGCCCTGGAACGCGTTCAGAGGAGGGCTACGAAGCTGGTGAGGGGTCTGGAGCACAGGCCTTATGAGGAGCGGCTGAGGGAGCTGGGATTGTTCAGTCTGGAGAAGAGGAGGCTCAGGGGAGACCTTATAGCTCTCTATAACTTCCTGAAGGGAGGTTGTAGAGAGCTAGGGGTCGGCCTTTTCTCTCGTGTAGACAGTGATAGAACTAGAGGCAATGGTTTCAAGCTGCGCCAGGGGAGATTCAGGCTGGACATTAGGAAATATTACTTCTCGGAAAGGGTAGTCAGGCACTGGAATGCACTGCCCAGGAAGGTGGTGGAGTCACTGACCATGGGGGTGTTCAAGAAACGTTTGGATGTTGTGTTGAGGGATATGATTTAGCTGGGAAGTATTGGTGATGGTTGGACTGGATGATCTTTTAGGTCTTTTCCAATCTTGATAATTCTGTGATTCTGTGATTCGCAATTTTGAAATCTTTCTAATCATATTATGCAGTTATGTTTCTAGTATGGAACAATTTTCCATAAAAGTATGGTTAAACTCTCCAAAAAAGTAGCAGAGTGGTTTGTTTTCCTGTATGGTAGTTTTGATGTATAGTCAGTAGTAGGGTTGTTGATTTTCATCAATAAAAATTACAGCTGAAAATTTAACATATTTAGCAATTTTTATATAATGTTAATCATTAATGCAACTCATACACTAAGCGTCGACTAATCAAATCACATCTTTCCAAAGGCATTGTATGAACTTGATTATAAAAATAATTTTATAGACTTTCAAGACCTAACACTTTTAAAATGTGAAGCTTGATGAATCTTTCAATTTGGTCTGTTAGTGAAATCTCTTTCAAGTCAAAGCTAGAGAAGAGTGGTTGTCAGTACGATGATATCTGACAAATTACAGCAGAATAATATCACTTAGCAACCAATCACCAGCAGCAAAACCACACAAACAAGTTACTATATGGTTCATTTTCTCTCTTTTCTGCTTTTAGTGAACACGTTACTGAAATTGTAGTACAGTACCAGTCCTAAAACTTGTTTAAGTTTTCTTAATTTTATGACATTTTTATGACGCCTGGAGTGTGTGGAGCTCCGCCTGGGGATGGAGGAGGAGCTGACAGAGAGCTTATGGGTCAAGATTAGAGGATGGGGACAGACAGGGGACATCACGGTAGGGGTCTGTTACAGGCCGCCTGGCCAGGAGGACAGAGCAGATGAAGTGCTCTATAGGCAGATAGGAGCAGCCTCACGGTCACAGGCCCTGGTTCTCATGGGGGACTTCAACCACCCTGACATCTGTTGGAGAGACAACACGGCAGGGCACAGGCAGTCCAGGAGGTTCCTGGAATGCGTGGATGACAACTTCCTCCGGCAGGCGATAGAGGAGCCGACAAGAAGGGGTGCCATGCTCGACCTTGTGCTCACCAACAGGGAGGGACTGGTCGGGGATGTGAAACTAAAGGACAGCCTTGGCTGCAGCGACCATGACATGGTGGAGTTCAAGATCCACGGGGCAGCAAGGAAACTACATGGCAAGCTCTCTGCCCTAGACTTCAGGAAGGCGGACTTCGGCCTCTTCAGGGACCTGATGGGCCAAGTGCCATGGGAGGCAGCCCTGGAGGGAAGAGGGGCCCAGGAAAGTTGGTCCATATTCAAGGAGCACCTCCTCCAAGCTCAGCAGAGGTGCATCCCGATGAAGAACAAGTCGGGCAAAAAGGCCAGGAGGCTGGCGTGGATGAGCAAGGAGCTCCTGGACCAACTGAAAGTGAAAAAGGAAGCCTATAGAGGGTGGAAGTGGGGACAGGTAGCCTGGGAGGACTACAAAGAGGCTGCGCGAGTGGCCAGGGATAAGGTAAGGAAGGCCAAAGCCCTGGCAGAACTGAATCTGACCAGGGATATAAAATGTAACAGGAAGAGCTTTTATAGGTATGTAGGGAACAAAAGAAAGTCCAGGGTAAATGTAGGCCACCTCCAGAAGGGAATTGGTGTCCTGGTTACCCAGGACATGGAGAAGGCTGAGGTTCTCAATGACTTTTTTGCCTCAGTCTTCACCGACAAGAGTTCCTGTCCCACCACCCAAGCTGTAGAAGGTGCAAGCAGGGACTGCGAGAATGAAGAACCGCCCATTGTACTCAAAGAGCAGGTTCGGGATCACCTAAGGAACCTGAAGGTGCACAAGTCCATGGGTCCTGATGAGATCCATCCGCGGGTCCTGAGGGAACTGGCGGATGAAGTTGCCAAGCCACTCGCCACCATATTTGAGAAGTCGTGGTGGTCTGGTGAGGCCCCCGATGACTGGAAGAGGGGGAACATAACCCCAATTTTTAAAAAGCGGAATAAGGAAGACCCAGGTAACTACAGGCCGGTCAGCCTCACCTCTGTGCCTGGCAAGGTCATGGAGCAGATTCTCCTGGAAACCATGCTAAGGCACATGGAGAGCAAGGAGGTGGTTGGTGACAGCCAACATGGCTTCACCAAGGGCAGATCGTGCCTGACCAATTTGGTGGCCTTCTATGATGGGGTGACGGCATCGGTGGACAAGGGACGAGCAACTGACATCATCTACCTGGACTTGTGCAAAGCTTTTGACACTGTCCCGCACAACATCCTTCTCTCTAAACTAGAGAGACATGGGTTTGATGGACGGACCACTCGGTGGATAAGGAGTTGGCTGGATGTCCGAACTCAGAGAGTGGTGGTCAACGGCTCGATGTCCAAGTGGAGACCGGTCACGAGTGGCGTCCCTCAGGGGTCCGTGCTGGGCCCGGCCCTATTCAACATCTTTGTCGGCGACATGGACAGTGGGATAGAGTGCATCCTCAGCAAGTTCGCCAACGACACCAAGTTGTGTGGTGCCATCGACACGGTGGAAGGGAGGGATGCCATCCAGAGGGACCTTGACAGGCTGGAGAGGTGGGCCCGTGCCAACCTCATGAAGTTCAACCAGGCCAAGTGCAAGGTCCTGCACCTGGGTCATGGCAATCCCAGGCACAAATACAGGCTGGGCGGGGAATGGATTGAGAGCAGCCCTGAGGAGAAGGACTTGGGAGTGCTGGTGGATGAGAAGCTTAACATGAGCAGGCAATGCGCCCTTGCGGCCCAGAAGGCCAACCGCATCCTGGGCTGCATCAAGAGAAGCGTGGCCAGCAGGTCGAGGGAGGTGATTCTCCCCCTCTACTCTGCCCTGGTGAGACCCCACCTGGAGTACTGTGTCCAGTTCTGGAGCCCCCAGCACAAGAAGGACATGGACCAGCTGGAGAAGGTCCAGAGGAGGGCCACGAAGATGATAAAAGGGCTGGAGCACCTCTCTTATGAGGACAGGCTGAGAGAGTTGGGGCTGTTCAGCCTGCAGAAGAAGAGGCTCCGGGGAGACCTGATAGCGGTCTTCCAATACCTCAAGGGGGCCTACAAGAAAGATGGGGATAGGCTGTTTAGTAGGGCCTGTTGCAATAGGACGAGAGGTAATGCTTTTAAAATAGAGGGGGGTAGATTTAGATTAGAAATTAGGAAAAAAATTTTTACGATGCGGATTATAGAACACTGGAACAGGTTGCCTAGAAAGGTGGTGGAGGCCCCATCTCTGGAAGCGTTCAAGGCCAGGCTGGATGAGGCTCTGAGCAACCTGACCTAGTCAGGGATGTCCCTGCTCCTTGCAGGGGGGTTGGACTAGATGACCTTTGAAGGTCCCTTCCAACCCTAACCATTCTATGATTCTATGATTCTATGAAAAACTCTAGAATGATCTGAGGTTTTTGTCAGATGATCATTAAATGCTATATGAACTTTTAAATTATCAGGATTTTAGAGACATTAAACAATAAAGGTTTGCTTTCATTAGTTGTTCTCCTTAGAAAAAAAAATCTAGTTTGTAATTTAGCTAGAGAAGTCAAGACAGAATTACTAGCAGAAGGTCCCTTTTACAGAAAAATTCTCTAGTTCATTTCTTATGTGTACTAAGCAATATATATATAATTAATAATAAATGTATTATATATATATATGAAATTTCATCCTGATGTAATGCAGATCTATAGAGGTAATTTCATTCTGATAAAGTTAGAAATATTGAAGTGCCTAGGAATTAGACAGAAAATTTGATTAGGTTCTTAATTTTGAGTTCTTTCCATTTTAAAATATTTTGTGTGAGTGTTTTATTTTCTTTCATTTTAAGATTCATTTATTATCTAATATAGTCCCCTGAATAAAATAACAAGATATCAAGAAACCTGCATTATCATGTCCTTGTCCACCAGCACTGTTAAGTCAGGCTGAAAAAGTCAACCAAAAAATGCAAATGGCTTAAAAATTAATTTTATTAGAAAGGCAGGGCAAGAATGTCTCTGTGTTTATGAGACTTCATGTGCATTTACAATTTTGTATTAAAGAAGCATAAGATTAAAATACATAGAGTGCACAGGATGCTTATCTATTCTGAGTGAGTTCTTCCAAGTATAATACAAGTCAATACAGGAATTCAGAGAGATTGTCTGAGCAGCCAGGGATCAGGTAAGGAAGGCTAAAGCCCTAACAGAATTAAATCTGTCCAGAGGCATCAAGGGCAACAAGAAAAGCTTCTTTAGGTATGTTTGGGATAAAAGGAAGACCAGAAGGCCCTCTCCAGAAGGAAACAGAAGACCTGGTTACCCAGGACATGGAGAAGGTTGAGATACTCAATGACTTTTTTGCTTTAGTTTTCACTGGTGAGGGCTCTAGCCACATCACCCAAGTCACAGAAGGCAAAAGCAGGGACTGGGAGAATGAAGAACTGCCCACTGTAGCAGAAGAGCATTATCAGGACCATCTAAGGAACCTGAAGCTGCACAAGTCCACAGGACCTGATGATATGCATCTGTGGGTCCTGAGGGAACTGGTGCATGAAGTTTCCAAGCTGCTGTCCATTATATTTGGCAGTCTGGCGAGGTTCTCACCAACTGGAAAAGGGGTAATATAAGCCCCATTTTTAAAAAGGAAAAAAAAAAGACGTGGGGAACTACAGGCCGGTCAGTCTCACTCTGTGCCTGGCAATGTCATGGAGCAGATCCTCCTGGAAACCATGCTAAGGTATATGGAAAATAAAGAGGAGAACGGTGACATTCAGCACAGCTTCACCAAGGGCAAATTGTGCCTGACCAATCTGATGGCCCTCTGTGATGGGCTTACAGCATTGGTGGACAAGGAATGACCAACTGATGTCATCTGCCTGGTCTTGTGCAAGGCATTTAACAGTGTCCCACACAACATCCTTCGCCCTAAACAGGAGAGAAATGGATGGACCACTTGTTGGATAAGGAATTGGTTGGATGGTCACACTCAAAGAGTTGTGGTCAGTGGCTCGATGTCCAAGTGGAGACCAATGATGAGTGGCATTCCTGAGGAGTTGGTATTGGGATTGGTCTAGTTTACCATGTTTGTCAGCGACATGGACAATGGGACAGAGTGCACCCTCAGCAAGTTTGCTGACAACACCAAGCTGTGTGGTGTTGTCAGCACACTGGAAGGGAGGGATGCCATCCAGAGGGACCTTTACAGGCTGGAGAAATGGGCCCATGCAAACCTCATGAAGCTCAACCAGGCCAAGTGCAAGGTCCTACATGTTGGTTGTGGCAATCCCAGGCACAAATATAGGCTGGGTGGAGAATGGATTGAAAGCAGCCCTGAGGAGAAGGACTTGGTTGTGCTAGTGGATGAGAAGCTCAACATGAGCTGGCAATGTGAGCTTGTGGCCCAGAAAGCTGAGCACATCCTGGGTTGCATCAGAGGAGTATGGCCAGCCTCACCTAGAGTGCTGCGTCCAGCTCTGGAGCCCCAACAGAAGGATGTGGACCTGTTGGAGTGACTTCAGAGGAAGGCCATGAAGATGATAAGAAGGCTGGAGCACCTCTCCTATGAGGACAGGCTGAGAGAGTTGGGACTGTTCAGCCTGGAGAAGAGAAAGTTCCAGGGAGACCTGGAGTTCCAGTACCTAAAGGCGCCTTATAGGAAAGAGAGGGAGAAACTCTTTAGCAGAGCCTGTTGTGACAGACAAGGAGTAATGGTTTTAAAACAGAAGGAAGTAGATTTAGACTAGACATAAGGAAAAAAAAAATTACAATGAGAGTGGTGAAACACTGGAATAGTTTGCCCCAAGAGGTGGTGAATGCTCATCGCTGGAAACATTCAAGGCCAGGCTGGATGGAGCTCTAAGCAACCTGATCTAGTCGAAGATGTCTTTGCTCCTTTCTAGGGGAGTGGACTAGATGACCTTTAAAGATCCTTTCCAACCCAAACTATTCTATGATTGTATGATTGTATGATTCTTCCACTTCCCAATGGTTAAGCTATTAAGCAAAAAAACCTTAAACATCACTTTGTATTAAAGTTAGACTCAAAGCATTGCTGTAAGCTGTCTCAGCTATCTGGAACAGGAGATTAAGTGAAGAGTTTTAAAACTCATTTGCTAGCATACTGCTGAAATGGCTCCGTGCATGCCTAAATACTTTCTTGGGTAGTTACAGCCTCTTTCCATAGAAAAATACCAAAAATTTTAATAGTTATCCTTGTCTTGTTTGGGAAGCCAAAGGTCATTAGTTCAGTTTATGACATAATGCAACATGACATAGCATAGTACAAAAATGTTTGTACATCTAAGTTAGGATTCTATCCTGTCTTGGCTAGATCATTGGTCATCTGCGATGTACCTAATATTTATGATCATTTTGCTCTTGCAGGTCGAGTAAAAGTCTCACAGAAGTCACTGTCATTTCAGTACAAGGTTACATCAGCATTTCAAGAGTGTATCACTTCAGCTGATTCACCATCTGGGGAAAAATGTTCTAATCTTCTTGCTTTGTGTGCTAGCTATTGTGCCCTAGATCATCTAACATGATTTTACCTTGTCTCTGCACATAGGATTTCAAAGGCACTTTTGATCTTGGTTGGATGCTAGTTAGCCCACAGGGGCAAAATGCCTGAAAACCACTTTGTAGATCAACTATTCCGTGTCAGAATATTAGCTGGCATCAAATGCAACGTTTAAAGCTATGAGATTGACATTCTGCTTTTTGTACTTTTAGCCTCTTGAAAGTTTTCCTTCTGTCATAGTTTAGCCCCACTTGGGACGAGACTGCACAGTCTCTCTATCACTTCCCCCACCCTCAGAGGGAAAAGGGATAGATAATATAGAAAAAAGGCTCAAGGTTTGAGATAAGGACAGGGAGAGATCCTGAAAATTACCATTATGGGCAAAACAGATTCAACTTGTGGAAAGCTATTTGTTTTTATTAAAGCCAAAGCAAGATAATGAGAAAGAGAATAAGATAACTTCCCCCCAACCCCTCCCTCTTCACATGCTTAACGTTTTCTCTACCTCCTTCTCCCCCCCGAGTGGCACAGGGGGAAAGAGGGAATGGGGATTATGGTCAGTTCATCACTTGTCACTTTAGGCTGCTCCTTCCTCCTTGGGGGAAGAACTCACATTCTTCCCCTGCTCCAGTGTGGGGTCCCTCCCATGGGCTGCAGTACTTCGTGAACTGCTCTGGCATGGGTCATCTCTTCCACATGGTGCAGTCCCTCCAGAACAGCTGCCCCAGCAGGCCCTCCATGGGCCACAGCCTCCTCTGAGGGCATTCACCTGCCCCAGCATGGGGTCCTCCACAGGCTGCAGGTGGATCTCTGCTCCTCTATGGGCCTCCATGGGCTGCAGGGGCACAGCCTACTTCACCATGGGCTGCACCACGCGCTGCAAACAAATGTCAGCCAGGAGCAGCATTACCCCTCCCCCTCCTTCTTCATTGACCTTGGCATCTGCAGCCGTTCCTCTCACAATAAGTTCTTAGGTAGACACCTCTCACATCCTCTTCACATCTCCTCTCTCGACTTCTTGCAACCAGGCTGGATTGAATCAGGCCCAGACAGCCACCCGGTGGGAGGCCAGGGAATGAGGGCTGCAAGGTCCACAGGCTCATGCCTCCCCCTCTCTGTCCCTGCTCCAGCTTCTTCACATCTTCACTTCCCCTCCCCCCCCCCCCTCTATTTTTCCTCTTCTTAAATATGTTGTCGCAGAGGTGTTACCAGGGAATATTCTGCTACCAACTGGCTTGGCCCTGGCCAGCACTGGGTCCACCCTAGGGCCGGCCGAGTCCACTGGACAAAGGGGAAACAACTTCTAGCAGCTTCTTACAGAAGCTGCCACTGTAGCCCCCTCTCACTAAATAAAACGACAACTTCTTTACATTAGATAGAACAATTGATGTGCAGGGAAATACATAGTGCTCTGTAGGCATTTATTACCCATTGCTGCTATACTTCTGCACTTCTAGCATGAATCTTCCTTTAATAAACAGACAGCTGTAATACAGTTTAAGTTTATGAGAAAGAGATAAACAAGAAAAAAAATAAGGATATTTCTGTCTAAAAACTTCAATTTGCACACTGCATCTTAGGAAAGTGTTTAAGAACATGGCATGCATCTGAACAGTCTTTATTAGATATGGTATTAGACTTCATTCATCTCCCTACACTATCAGTCTTGAGTTTAAGTTGTTCACCCTACCTGTACAGCTGGATTGAGTCTGAGTCAGTACTGGCCTCTTCATTCATCTTTTCCTTTTATTTTTTTTAATGACTCAATCTCAAATCTTCAGGTAAGCATACGAGTAAATGCTTTATACAAGCAACAGAAAGAAGACTCAGGCTATAAGCTCCAAAGTCCCCAGACCTTCCCAAATACATCATGCAGCAACTCTTTTATGTGGCTATTGTAACTTTGAGAGATCAAACTTTTTTACTGAATAGTTTTCTTTTTTCTTCCCCCCCAAAAAAAAAAAACCCAAAAAACCCAGAAGTGAAAATTAGATCTTGTTAAAACTCACTTTGCAAATTACAATAGCATTAATGGGAAAGTCATACTAAGCAAACACAAGCTCAGTAAGAACATGTGTCAATGACTGCTTTAGCTAACACTCAAACCTGGTAAAAAAAATTGTTGAAAAAAAGGAATAGATAATTGCAAAAGTATAAATCTTTAGAATTCATGCTTATGATACTGAAACATCAAGCAATTTGTACTGAGATAACCAGGTTTTAGGTCTATTGTTACGTTTTTTTTTTCCATCCAGACCAGGAAGCTTTTCTCAGAAAGTGTATTACAAATACCATGATAATTGAATGGAGGGACCTGGAATAAGGTAATACAATTTTCCACAGTAGGCATGTCAAATACAAATATAAAACCTCAGGGTAAACTGTGACTGGTGTTTCTTACTTAATAAATTAAAGTATACTTGATTGTTTACCCTCATTCTCTTTTATTTGTTTTGGGGGTTTGCATTTTAACCAGTTCGTTTTTCTGAATATTTTTAGAAATAAGTGAAAATATCAGCTGCAAATCACAGACAGATTTCTACCACAACAGAACCTCTCAGTTTTGTGATTGATATTTGTCCCTGTACTGATATTATTAAAAGAAATAAGAAAAAAAAATAATAAACCTTTAATTGCATATATGATAAGGTAGAAATTGTTCCACAATCAGTGAAATAGACATAGATATTTCTGACGGGTTTCTGTTGTAGATCTCATACGTATGATATATAAGGTTTCAGCATTTCCAATAGATTTCATATATCAATAGTACTAGGAATGGGTAGATTGATCAGTTTCAGTTGTTGATTGAATTGCTCACTCTTTATTGTATTTCTATGCAGAAAAATCACTAAGTTCAACTTAGTCAAATATATCTCCTCTCAACAGAGTTATGAAAAAGCCAAATAGAATCCTCCCTTAGTGGTCATCTGCCCATCTCACATGTCTCAGTTCCTGAAATATCATGGCATTCAAATTATTTACTAAGTCCTTCTCCATGTCAAAATGCACAGTTTATTATTTTCTTAAAGAAAATATTAAAATATAAACTGAGCTGAGTGTGATCACACTACACTGACCTTCAAGTTTCATCAGCAAATTTCTTATTAAATGCAATACCAGTAAGGTCAAAATTTAAAGAAGAATTAATTTTGATTCCTAGGCTTCCAGAACTACCTTTTGCCTCATCATATAGCTTTGTCTATTTTATTTCCCTAGACAAAAGGGTAGATATGTTTGAAAAATAAAACTTTGACTATCTTGTCAGATAAACTCCTCAACTTCACTACTTTGATAGCATTATTCCTGATTTGCAGTGACGACTGCAAAGAGAATCGGATCTTACCGTTTTATGCTATTTTAACGTCAGAGACATTTTCTTTCTGTCCCTCATGTTATATTTTTACACTTTCTCATGCTTCTGTCTTTTTCAGTATCTTATTCCATAAGCTACCTCTCACAGCTGAACTGGACAAAGATATTTTCACCACCATGTCTAGACCTAATATCCTAAAGTGATAGGAGATTGAAAGAAAAGTTATGAGATAATTGCTTTGACCTATTTACAGCAGCCTCCTGTAACTGCTATATTCCTACAGCAGTTTTGTCAGCAGCTAAGGAAATAGGAATGGCCTCATTGCATTAAGAAGACTCAAAAAAAAAAAAAAGAAAAATGTTTGCATTTATTGAAATCTGGGAATTAATAATGATATAACAAGTGAAGTAGTGAAGCTTATATATTCACAGAGAAGCAGACATCTATTATTTAACTACAAGTTAAGTTTCTGCCATCTCATTAGATAGATTACTGTTCTGTTTAACATGCACATGTCACAGTGAGGATACAATGAAGCTTAAAATCCTGAAAACTGATTCTTTTGTTGGTTAAACAATACTACTTGCAAAGGGCCTAGCGTAATGGATGGGTTAGGAAAACTTGCAAGTAATCAGTGCTTTTGAGCACACATTCTCAAATTTTTTTTTTTAATATTGTTATATTTTATAGTATTTTGAGTACAACATAAGGCAGTGCTTTCATATTCATTCCCTTTTAACTAGAACTAACTGTTGCTATCACGGTAACAACATAGTGTGGTAATGCCTCCAATAGCTTAATGCATGTAAACAAACAGTAAATGATTGTCCTTACTGTAAGAGCTTGAATCAAGAAAGAAACAAGAAAAATCAAAATACTTGTTTTTTTCTAGGATGCAATGTAGTGTGAATTATTTTTTATTCCATGGTAGTGTATGCCTTCAGTTACATTTGAGTGGAGAGTTAAGAAAAGGGCATAGGCCTTATTGAGAACTTAGCAATGAGCAGGGCTTGCTGTGAGTGAAAAATCAATATAAATACAGTATGAAACAAGGCACACATTGATACATTGGCAGAGGTCAGCTGTAGACTGGCAAATCAGACAAGCAACAGGATGAGCAGTTACTCTAACATTTATCTATAACAGGAGTGATTAAATTGTTTTCTGAGCAGTGCAAATAGTGCAGCTTGATTTCCTATAGCTTTCTGTACTATGCTCCAATGACAGAAAAAATTTAGCTCCCCTGACATAAGTCCTGTATCTGTATTTTCTCTTTCAGTATTTCCCACTCTTCCCTGCATTTTGTCACTCTGACCTTGAACATTCTGTTCTCAAGATACCTCAGACTCCCAGATTCACCCATTAATTACCAGTTACATAAGAAGCAGTGTAGGTTGACCCATTTGTTATTTGTTGGCTGATAACAGTCTAAACAGAACAGAAAATTAATGAGCTGAAGCCTTTCTCAGACTGTAAGTATATGGGCCAGCCTTTCCGTTCCAGCCACCTGGCTGGTGAAATAGAAGATAAATTGTCTTTGAGAGTTCCACTTATCTCAAATTTGGCAGAAACTGATCCATCATTAAAAAAAAAAGTTGTGAAACAGATGAAAAATAGATGGACCAATAGTTAACTCACGTAAGCTTCATTTTGTTAAGGAGTTTGCTAAAAATGAATTTATCACTGTCGTAGTTCAGCCCCAATCAGGACTAGACTACTCAGTCTCTCTCTCTCACCCCACCCCCCGCACCTCCAGTGGGACAGAAGGGAGAATTGGTAAACAAAAAAAACCCAGCAAAAACATGTGGGTTGAGATTGAACAAAAAATAAATTTAACAGCAATAATAGAAAAAAAAAAAGTGATGGAATACAAATATAGTATAACACCTTACAACAAACCTCCACATCCAGTCTCTTCCCACATAGCAGGAGGCCACTCTTAGCACCCTCCTCACTTATATACTGAGCATGATGTCAGATGGGATGGAATAGCCCTTTGGCTAATTTGGGTAAATTAACCCCAGCTGTTAGCTAATTAGTTAACTGTCCCAGCTGGGTGCCCCAGCCATAGGGACCACCAGCTCCAGTTCTCCCCTCAGCTCAGGTGAATATTAACTCTATCCTAGCCAGAACCAGGACAATCACAGTGGATTTTAAGGAAGTCGGTAAATACAAGAAGTCTATTTTTGTGCCTTATACAATATTATTACAAATTATGCATAATTATTTAAAATTTAAAATAAAGCAAGCAACAGAACTTATTTTACTTAAGATTTCATACCTATAGTGTATGTTCAACCAAAACCTGATAATTGCCAAGGTATAAATATATATTATCTTGTTTTTCTTCCTATGTGAAGAAATGATGGTTTTAAACACTGATGTTTCTGTATTCATATTAAAAAAATCCCACTGATGTTTCTGTGTTCATATAAAAAAAATTCTTCCAAAAATCAGTGAAATTATGAACAACCCTGAATATTATAAATAGCTAGATGTAAAGTAGCAACAATTGGGAGGTTTGGGGAATGTTTTAATTAAGATTTTTAATAAAAGTGCCATTCTGAAAACTGTTCAGACTTCCTCTGACCATTAGTGGTCACACCTCCACCTCTTCATGGTGCATAAATAGACTGTAGCCAATTTTTCCTCTCAGCTTTGGATTCCTATCTTGTAGTAAGATGAATTGTGCTGTGAAGGTGCTTATCTCTGTCCACTGATGGAAGAGAGCACTACTTCCACCACTGCTACTGTTTTAGACAGCTAAATGAGGCTGCATAAATTCCATTGTACTTTTAGTAATTAGTGAATCAAATAGCATCCGAAGGCCATAATGTTAAGATTACTAGTATCTCAAAATACCAGAAGTAAGTAACATATTAAATAATGACAGGAATATGTTAACTGTACAAAATATACATAATAATGTAAAAAGGATTTTGGGGTATCTTATTTTACTGTATTCATATACTACATTATATATCTAGAAACATCACTGTGACTTCACTTGCAGTATGTCATAATTGGGAAGTACTGAGTCCAAGAAGAGCTATTAGAAATATGTCAGATAATAACAGATCATAATGTGATACTGTAACTAAAACAGCAAAGATCCTTGGATTAAAAATGCAACTCTCAGGTAGTTTTAAGGAGAGGATCAGTTATCCACGCATATTCCTACGGAGATTACTACTCTGTTACTGATAAAATTTCTGGAGGACCTGTGTTTATTCAATGATTCACGACTTGTCTTCTAAATATGCTAAATGGCCTAATACCAATGTCACACGTAGAAGCAACTAAGAAACTAATTTTTTTTTTCAAGTGTTGTTTAAAATGGCAACAATCACAGAATTGAGTCTTATCTAAAACAATAATAATGACCAGTGAGAGTAAAATAGTAATCAGCACCTTAAACAAAAGCTTACCATCACTTCTCTGCAAGTAGATAATTTGTATTGCACACGTATTTTGTTAATGTAAGATAGGACTATACATTAACAAATACTAATATTGAAGAATATTACAGCCATGTAATCACCATTGAGCATTTATGTGAAATCTTATTTTAGTCTCAGAAGACTCTTAAAGGAAGGATACATTTAAGGATGCACTTACAGATCCTTTTCTGGAGGTTTGTCCAAAATGAGAAGGAAGAGAGGACTGCTGAAACTTCCAGTAAATGTAAAGAATAGGTGAGCCATAGTAGTTCCCTGTCTTATGTTCTTCAGGTACTTCAATTTGTACTCAATATTATTTACTTTAAGCAGATATGTGTTGTTATCTACTGTAAAACAGTTTTTCCTTCCTGTGAATGATGCAAGAGGGTAGAACAGAATGGAAACAAAAGAGCAGAAATTTCAGAAAAGCTTGCTTACATGGTACATATAGTACTATGCAGGTGAAGCTTTTGCATGGAGTGCATTATTACATAAATATGCTTTTACATTTCTTTATACTTTTTAATGATCAACACAGATGTTTTGTCTGGGTATACTAGTGCTTCTTCAATTTAAAACGAATAAACAAAACCTTCTTCAAAAGTTACAACTAAAAATAGCTTTTCACAACTGAGACATTACTTACACAGTTCAATGTTTTATTGTTTTCATCAGCTACAGGATATCTGAAATATTTTCCGTTAATTTCTTTCCTGGATATTGAAGTAGAAAAATGCAACAGTTAACCTTGCATACCATAAAAAAAGCGTAGGCCGTAAAGGCACTGGCTATAAAACATGACATTAAGCATCTTTTACATCACTGTGTGCTCAGCAAAATCAGTTTACAGCAAATGTTTCTAGAGTTATTATCTTACTGCACGAAAAATTTGGCTCATTGGGTTTAAGACCAAAGAAACAGAACAATTCTCTAAATGACAACTGGATGGAAACTACTAGAAACATTGGTTGTTAAGAGATCAAAAAGAGTGTTCCAAAGGAAAAAAAGTACACAGACTTCTAAAATGAACTACTACCCTTGAAAGGGGCAATTTTCCAAAGAAGGTTTAATTAAACAAGAGGCAGCAAGAGCTTGATTACTATCTGTGCTCATTTGGATGGAAGATGATTTTAATAGCTGTGAAGGTTTATTGGGCTCTACTGATTTAAACACCCTCACAATAAAGATTTACTGAATATAGCTGAGATGCAGACTTACAATGCAATGGATGCTCAAGGTCCTGAAGGAAATGAAAGGTAAGCAGCTGAGGGAATTTGGGTGATCTACATACCTGAGTGGTGTTGGTAATAGCTATAGTAAAACTGAAAATTTGTGAACAATTTATTCATCAATTAAACACCTTCCCCAACGTCATAAAATATGATGTAGCTGTGTTACAGCTTTGCTGCTATCATGTTACACCATCACTGCTAGGTACAAATCTATTCTGAGGTCTTTGTCAGGCAAAAGGCAGAAGTAGTATGGCCTTTCAGTGAGATATAGTAGCAGTTTGGTGGTACTAAGGACTTCTCATCATGCTGTTTCTGAATGTGTTGGTTTAAACAAAGAACAAAGGTTCTATCTTCCTTGCAGAAGAGACCCCATACACATGCTTATAATGTAAAAAAAAAATGACAGTATGCAGTGCAAAAGGGGCTATGCTGGACAATGCACAATTATCAGATATCAGATTACAAGTCTACAGTATGTCAAAGCACTGTCATCTTATAAAAAGGACCATGTGCCCATTCCTGAACTTAACTCCAGTATTATTACCTGTGGAATCACAGTCCTGAGTAAGAGCAAGGTTTCCTGTGAATATGCCACTTAGGAGAAAGATGGAAAGAGCCCCCTGAGAGGTAAAGAAGGAGTGACAGTCATTGTAAATTAAAGTTTGACCTTCCTAGAGATCACAGAACCATGGAATAGTTGAGGCTGGAAATAGCCTCTGGTGGTCATCTTGCCAACCTCCCTGCCCAAGCGGGGCCATCTACAGCAAGTTGCCCAGTACTGTGTCTAGATGGTTTTTGGATATCTCTAAGGAGGGAGACTCCAAAACCATCCTGGGTAGTCTGTGCCAATGCTCGGTTACCCTCACAGCCAAAAAGTGTTTCCTGATGTTCAAAGGGAACCTCCTGTGTTTCAGTTTGTGCCCATTGCCTCTGGTCCTGTCGTTGGACTTCATTGAAAAGAATCTGGCTCCATCTTTTTTCAGCTCCCTCAGTCTTTTCTCATAAGACAGATGCTGCAGCCCCTTCATCACCTTAACAGTCCTTTGCTGGACAGTCTTCAGTTTGTCCCTGTCTCTTGTACTGAGGAGCCCAGAAAAAAAAGGCATAGCACTTCAGATATGGCCCTCTGTTCTCCAGGACCCCAAAGTCCTTTTCTGCCAATCTGCTTTCCACTAACATTCTTGTTCAGACACCTCCGTTTGTAACTGCCTCACCCTGATAAGTGATGGCTTTAACATCTTGAATGTAGTAAGTCAACTGATTTAGGGGTAAGAAAAGCTAGTTCATAGAGCATTATAAGTCCAAAATAGCAACATTTTGTAGGACTGTCAGTAAATTTGTAATACTAAGAAAGCCTTGTGACTGAAAAAGGCCATTGTACCAAATAAGCTATTTTTAATTTAAGGTACTGATAAACAACTTGAACTTTTTCACTTCAGAGTCTGTAAATAAAAATAGAATATTTCAACAGTAAAAGTAGGAGTAAAATGGTTTTAGAATGTTCTTCCAAGATTTTCAAGATGATTCCTTTTTACTCTGGCAAACACAATCTCTGATATTTGTATTTTCAGTAGAAGCTCAGCTTAGTAGACTATGTGATTTCTAACAGAATCTTCCCTCCTGTTAAAACACATATTTAGGTTAAAGATTTCTACATCTTCTTTTAAGTGAATGCTAATTTAAAAGTAATTGGACTCACTTTTTTTTTTTTCTTCTCCTTGAAGAATGAATAATTCAATGTCTTTTTATGAGTGTGTAACTTTAAATGGTTTTGGAGATTATAGGTATAAGTATATACCTTGCCTTACCTCTCTCCCCTTATTCTTCCTCACACTCATCTCAAAGACTGTAGCTAGCCCTAAAGATATTCCATATGGTAGAGTTAGCATGGTGTCTAAGTTTTATATCCTCCTTCTGCTCCTGCTGTGAAAGGGTACCCTGGATGCTGTTTTCCACAGTGTATCCTGAATTCAGAGCTAGAGAACAGCACAGGTAACATAAAACTCACTTAAGATTTAATCCCTTTATCTCACGGCTGTCTAACACATAACGCAGGAGAAAGACTAGAGGTATGAATTTAGTGCTTATGAGTTTCTAGTAATTCATATTTATGTGGAAGGAGAAATGTATATTTGGGGACTTGTTTGCTTGTTTACTTGCTTGCTTTCTAAAATGAGTTTCTAAAATATTTTTTTTATTATGTGAAAGTCAAATGATTGCACTTTCTTGCAAAAGTCCAGACTAGACTTTTCAGAGGGGATGAACAGTCTTGGTTCCAGATGGAGCCTCTGGAAGCTGTGTGTGTGTGTGTGTGTGTGTGTATGCGCACAGTCCTGGTAGCTCTTTTTTTTAAGTGTTACAATAATTTTGATTTTAATGACCTACTATTACAACAGTTTGATTCTCAAGGAGGTGGAAGTGACTTGCTCGCTGTTCAGCTGTAGACACAATCATAGACATCGACCTAAAAAGAACATGAATGGGAAGGAGGAGATTGAGCATCTTTTCTATAGGAGACAAGATAATGCTGACATTCAACTGCAATTTACTTCAACAGTATTAATTTCAAGTGCACTTTCACTGATACTCCATAGATGTTTAGCTGAAAACCATAGACTGAGTAGGAATTTTGTAACCATGTTAAGATTTAAAATGCTGGATTTTTTTTTTTTTGTCATAGAAAAATCAAAGATAAACTAAACCTCTGTATTTTTCCCCTGTATTTTATTTTGTATTATGTAGCATACAATGCAATGGAAATGCAATTAAAAAAAAAAAGACTCCAAAATAAAATTCAAATAATTCACTGAGAATATTAGACTGCAATACACCTGACAATACTGAAGTGACTGTTTGAAAATTGATTTTGACCATATTTCTGTAACCATTTTCCCCAATCAAAAAATAATTAATCCAGTACTGATATTATGCTTCTTAACTTTGCATATTTCAGAGGAACATAGATATTCCCATATATCTAAGTGCTACTTTAGACACTTTTAGAAATCTTTAAATTTCCACCAAAAATATCATAAGATCATATAATATTTTAAGGTAGAAGGGACTTCAGGAAGTCTCTAGTCCAAATTCCTGCTGCAAGCAGGATCAACTATGAAGTCAGAGGGAGATGCTCATGGCTGTATTGAGTCAGGTCTTGAAAACCTTTTCCTCCTCCAGGACTGGAGACTGTGCAACCTTTGGGGACAACATGGTCAACTACCTGGCTATCTTGATAGGAGAGAAAATATTTTCTTCATATCCAGTCTGAAATATTTTTGTTTCTGTTGTCTCCTGTCCTCCCAGCACACATTGTTATGTAGAACCTGACTCTGTCTCCCTGGTGACTCTCCTACAGGCACTGGGAGTTGCTGTTCACGCCCCTGCAGCCATCTCTTCTCCAGGCTGACCAAGTCTTGGTTTCTCAACCTCTCTTCATACGGCAAGTGTGCTAGTCCTGATCATCCTGATGACTCATTCCTAGACCTGCGTTCCAGTGGATTAATTCCTTTCTTGTTTGGGAGTAGGGGGTTGGCAAGGGATGACAGGCAGAAAATGGATGCAGTGTTCTGTATGTGGTCTAATAAGTACTGAGTAGAGGGAATAATCACCTCCCTTGCTCTATTGGCTGTGCTTCTTGTAAAACACCCCATGATACCATTGGCTTTTTTTTGCTGTATAGGTAAACTGCTGGTTCATGTTCAGTTTGCTGTCAAAAAAGGCCCATGCATGCACAGAAAATGATTACAATATCGATATGCTACATAATATTTAAATTAAATATTTTTTGCAAATAAAGATATCCAGGAAAAATATGCAATATATATTTATAATTATTAAAAACAACCAAGACAACAGAAAAAAATGTGCTGGAAAGTCTTAAGCAATAAAACTATCCAGACTCAGAATTAAACTTCAAGTGTATGAAATTTTCTGGAGAGACCAGTTATGTCTCATTGAGTTATCACTTTTATTTCTCACTTATAATTTTAAAGAGTCTTTCATATTACTATGGAGGTGATTATCATAGGTATTTATGCTCTTTATCTTAGCATCTATCAATCTGAATGGTCTTGTTTTCCTTGAATTAGAAATATATGCCAAGTACAGATATATATGTTTTGAAACAGAAAAGATACTTTTAAAGCAATGGGAATTGAATGACTAAACTGCAATTGAAAAACGAATATTTTACATAAAGTCTATTTCCTGTACAAGGAATTGAAATGTTGGATATATTTTAATATATAAAGACAAGCTAAAATTCTGCCTATCCTAACTAGAAATTTTCCTTGCACATGAGAAAAAAACTTCAAGTTTGCCCTTACTTTACATCTTAATGTAAGTTATATCAACAGTATTTCTGAACTTCAGGCTTACATTCAAAAGAATTCACATAACATTTAGCTTCCAAAGCAAACATCTCTTGGAGTCCATAGTGACCTCACACATGCTCATGGCAATCAGTTATCTTTCTGTGAATTTTGTAAACTCTCTATTTTTTTTTTTTATGGAGAATCAAGAATTTTTTAAAAAATTATGACTTAGTTGTCTTGCAGATGCCCATGAATATTTTACATAATATGACCTCTGAAGTAAATGTTTTACTTACATTAATTTTTGTTTAAAATATTAAGTGATGTGGAAGTTGCTACTAGGAATATTTTACTCCAGATACTGTGTGCCAAGGATTGGAAGAACATTTATAACTGTGAGAGCTTTTCTGTCCACGCACTGAAAACACTGTCCATCACCACATTGCCTGTTCAACAGGAAAAGGTACATAATACTTTCAGTCTGTGTTTTGTCTCGTATTTTAATTAATGTCATTTTTTTTTTCAGTGAATGGTATCTTTTATATATATATATAAACACACATACACACACTTTGAGTGTAAGATACAAATAAAAGATACTCTGAAGATATACTTACCACACTTAAAAAACTACCTGAAGATTTTGTTCAAATAATCAAACTTATGACTTTTAACTTTACCCACATCTACTTCATTTCCCCAGAGTCACCAAAGAGCAAATTATTCATGAGACAGTATTATTTATTATTGTTGTGAACAGTCTTCATCCATGCAAGTTAATAATCTAAGTGGAAAACAAAAGGTAACAGCTAAGTATTGTACAGCAGAAGCCCATAGTAAAAAGTAAATATTGATTACTATGATAAACAGTCATCACAGCATGTCAGATTCCCAATTATACAAGAATGAATGCTTTAAAATCTGACTTTAAAATTAAGTTTTTTCCTCCAACTATATTAGATATAGAATAGTAGTTCAATTTCCATATCTTTTAATGTAATCAATCTAAAATAAGTTGTTCCAAACTGAGAAAAAAAGAGTAGATTGAACAG
Organism: Chlamydotis macqueenii; assembly: GCF_036417535.1. Taxonomy (NCBI): domain Eukaryota; kingdom Metazoa; phylum Chordata; class Aves; order Otidiformes; family Otididae; genus Chlamydotis; species Chlamydotis macqueenii. Next base: position 163,084,990 of record NC_141556.1, read on the forward strand.
TGATTTCAGAGATAACAGTAAAAAAAAAGTGAAAAAGAAATATAAAAATAGTAAAATTAAGTAAATAAAGGTACTTTTAACTGCATTTTACATTCCATTAATTCCATTATGCTCAAATTATTGTCAAATGTGGATTTGTAATTACCGTTCTATTTTGAAGTCATAAAGATGTGAGTAAAATACTCAAATGGAACATTACAGTTTATAATAGGGAAAAATAAATCAGCTTATTAATTTGGCTGTCTACTTTTGTGATAGATTCATGATCTTTTTCCCTTTAATTAAATTTTTACATATGCAGGAGATTTTTTTTAGGAAAATATTTTATTTCTTCTGCATTTAAAGAAAAACAAAATGTTAATGCAAAATACTCTTCTTTTTCATACATTCTTAATACATTACTTTGTGATTCAGGCTGTGAACTTACTTCTTAAGAGAATTTTAAGATACTGTAAAGCCTCTCAAGGACTTTGTGAACAATTTCTGCAAAGATTTTGCGGTTGCATGCTTCCAGCAAACATATTTCCCATGGATCTTTGAACTGATCAGGATCCCAGTATAAGACATATGAAAAGGCTAGTGTGTTTTCTGAACCCAGTGTCCTCCTGAACAATATGACTGGACATGTAACCATTGTATAGATTAGGGAAATCTGCATCCCCTTCATCTTTCATCGTATGATTTCGTACGTGTTTGTGCCTCTTTTCTGGGTATGTGGCTTGTACCAGGGCAACTCAGAGGTCAGTATTAATGTGAAGGTAAGGTTAGAAATCTGTATTACAGTACGTTGGCTTGTCGAGCAAGAGTCAAAGTTTTAACCAGCTTACAGTATGCCTAGATAAAACAGGTAGTTTTGAGGACAGGAATGGGAACAGAAAATATAGTAAAATGTCAGAGATTAAGTGTAAAACCTGACTACTATATTCCTATACAGTACACGGAGAGGCATATGGAGAGCAAGGAGGTGGTTGGTGACAGCCAACATGGCTTCACCAAGGGCAGATCGTGCCTGACCAATTTGGTGGCCTTCTATGACAGGGTAACAACATTGGTGGACAAGGGACGAGCAACGGTTATCATCTACCTGGACTTGTGCAAAGCTTTTGACACTGTCCTGCACAACATCCTTCTCTCTAAACTAGAGAGACATGGGTTTGTTGGATGGACCACTCGGTGGATAAGGAGTTGGCTGGATGGCCACACTCAGAGAGTGGTGGTCAATGGCTCAATGTCCATGTGGAGACCGGTCACGAGTGGTGTCCCTCAGGGGTCCGTGTTGGGCCCGGACCTGTTCATCATCTTTGTCGGCGACACAGACAGTGGGATAGAAGGCACGCTCAGCAAGTTTGCCGATGACACCAAGCTGTGTGGTGCCGTTGACATGCTGGAAGGGAGGGATGCTATCCAGAGGGACCTTGACAGGCTGGAGAGGTGGGCCTGTGCCAACCTCATGAAGTTCAACCAGGCCAAGTGCAAGGTCCTGCACCTGGGTCATGGCAATCCCAGGCACAAATACAGGCTGGGCGGGGAATGGATTGAGAGCAGCCCTGAGGAGAAGGACTTGGGAGTGCTGGACGAGAAGCTCAACATGAGCTGGCAATGCGCCCTTGCGGCCCAGAAGGCCAACCATATCCTGGGCTGCATCAAGAGGAGCATGGCCAGCAGGTCGAGGGAGGTGTTTCTCGCCCTCTACTCTGCCTTGGTGAGACCCCACCTGGAGTACTGTGTCCAGTTCTGGAGCCCCCAACATAAGAAGGACATGGACCAGTTGGAGAAGGTCCAGAGGAGGGCCACGAAGATGACAAAAGGGCTGGAGCACTTTTCCTGTGAGAACAGGCTGAGAGAGTTGGGGCTGTTCAGCCTGGAGAAGAGGAGGCTCCAGGGAGACCTTATAGCGGTCTTCCAATACCTCAAGGGGGCCCACAAGAAAGATGTGGAGAGGCTGTTCAGTAGGGCCTGCTGTGATAAGACAAGGGGTAATGGTTTTAAGATAGAGGGAGGTAGAATTAGATTGGATATTAGGAAAAAAATTTTTACAATGTGAGTTATAGAACACTGGAACAGGTTGCCCAGAAAGGTGGTGGAAGCCCCATCCCTGGAAACATTCAAGGCCAGGTTGGATGAGGCTCTGAGCAACCTGATCTAGTGGGGGATGTCCCTGCTCCTTGTAGGGGGGTTGGACTAGATGACCTTTGAAGGTCCCTTCCAACCCTAACCATTCTATGACCCTATGATTCTATAACTTACACAACTCTTTGCTAGAAGATTGGTAACAACTTTATATTATCATATTCAGCTTATGTTTTACCTCTATCTGTGATATACTTGTCAGTTACACATGGAGTACGAGATGAATGTAACTTTACCCATCTGAGAGATACACATCCAGAATAAGTAATCTAGGTTCCCTCTAAGTCAAAGAAATGAGACAGGTAACTCCAAAAGGTAATCTTTTCTATCCTATAGTGAATGTCTAAGAAAAATAAGATTAATTGCTTCTAGAAGGTGCTTATCTATCTCTATTCATTAGTTTGAATAAGAAGACTGACATTTAGATGACCTACAGTAGAAAATATGAATCTATTCTTAATTTTTAAGCACCTCAGGTGCACTTTGTATGCCTTTGCACAGGTGCCCAGTGCCATTTGAGATGCACTGAGTCTTCTGCTACATTGCCCTCAAGATCCTATGTGTTACTTTCCAGCTCTTTGTAGTACCTCAAATACTGTAGACCATCATACATAGTGCTGCATGAGTACTTGTAGGCAATTGAAATGATCCTTTAGAGTTCAATGAGATTCACCTAGGGAATGACACAGAAATTCCACAATTCAAATATATAATTCACAGTTTTCACTACTATGCCATTGAACAGCAAGGGCACAAGTTCTGTGTAGGTATGTTTTCACAGTTTTCGCTGACTTCACAGGGATTTGTTTGCGAGGATCTGAGAGCACAGTGTGTGCCTTCCTTTATTTTTTTTCTTCTTCTTTTTCTTTTTTTTTTTTTCTCTGTAAGAATCAAGGACATTGAATCTACAGCTACTCTTCCAGTCTAGTATTTTTTTTTTTTAAAGGGAAAGCCTTATTCTTCTTCCTTGCTAGCTACATCTCCATTCTTCTGGTTTGTTTTTTTTGTTGTTGTTGTTGTAGATATAAACATCTATATTTACATAAAAGAAAGCCTAGCCCTTCCAGTAAGTTTTCATTAAATCTGTCTATCTGCAATAATAATCCAGTCACTTTGCAGTGTTACACACATAGGGATCTGGGTCATGTTTATCCTGTCATCCCTGCCAGGAGAAGCAAGGTGTTTGCAGTGAGTGTGCGCCCCTCAGCTTGGGATCTTGCCTGAGGCTTTGAGGGTGCATTTTTCCCCCCATACTCTTTCTTGAATCCTTCTGAGGGTCCCACAGGGGAGGGCAGGGGATGCTCATGACAAAGAGACAGTTGCCCCTAGGTGGGCTGGCGGTGCTCTCCAAGGCAGCAGCAGCTCCAGTGGGATGGTGACAGATACACGAACCTGGTAAGGCAGGGCATTGACCAAATTCAACTGGCTGACCAACCAAGGCATCCTTGCCCCTCTGAGAGTGACCTGCCCTGCCCTTGCTAGGAACACAATGTTTGGGGCTCTACTAGTGATGGCAAAAAAAAAAAAATCAGACTTACTGGGCTGAAATTTCTACTAGGCACTTCACATTTCATGAAGTAAAGAGGTATTACAGAAACAGAAGAAGTGACTGTACTATAATGCAAAAAGGAAGATTCAGAAATGTGCAGGAGAGGTACCTTGAGCATTATAACTTATGCATTGGTGTCAGCACACTTGACTGACCCACTAAAACACACAGGCATATATGATGAGAAGAAATGTCCAACCTGAACAGTGACAATCAAATGACAAATTCAGGAAGCAAGTTTTCATACAATTTTACATGTAATTTAGACATAAAATCTTGAAATAGAAGAATTACTGCCTAACATAACAAAATAAGAGTAAGGGATATGCAATGATTAGGAGATAGCATCTTCATGTGCACTAACAATGAAACTACATTGGAGATAATTCCAGAAGTGTTCACTAGATACCTAACTTTCTGGGAGATGAGGACATTCAGAGTAGATATACATTTTCACTTTCTTTACTCAGCTTTACATCCTTTTAGTGATTTCCTTGATTTACTAAAAAATTCATGCATTGATAGTAGTGAGTTCATGGGAACTGAAAAAATAATGAGAAACTTCTAGCAAAATTATTAATGAACTAGGAACATCTTAACAGACTATTAGGCCTTTTGCTTCTACAGATTTCAGCTGAATGTGAAATGGAAGAAATTCTTCAAAGACTGGGGGTGAGCTGAAACAGGCATTATACTTAGTTATACTAGAAGGCAGCAAAATACCCCAAACTTCCCTCCTTTCCTGTGCAAAACTTCTTACTGCACAATATATGGACATACTTTTAAATTTTCCTTTCTTCCCCACCAAATCAATGATTCTTGGAATTAAACTTTGAAAAACTCAGTTAGTAGGAAAAACCTTTGAGTCTCCTTCAAAAGATCTGTTTACACTAAATGATCCTGCCATATTTATTAACGAGTGACATCGCGTAGATATAAAGGAATTCATTTTTCATTTGAGATCCTCCAGTGAGCTATCATAGAATCATAGAATCACAGAATGGTTAGGGTTGGAAGGGACCTTCAAAGGTCGTATAGTCCAACCCCCCTGCAAGGAGCAGGGACATCCCCCACTAGATCAGGTTGCTCAGAGCCTCATCCAACCTGGCCTTGAATGTTTCCAGGGATGGGTCTTCCACCACCTTTCTGGGCAACCTGTTCCAGTGTTCTATAACTCGCATTGTAAAAATTTTTTTTTCCTAATTTCCAATCTAAATCCACCCCCCACTATTTAAAAACCATTACTCCTTGTCCTATTGCAACAGGCCCTACTAAACAGCCTCTCCCCATCTTTCCTGTAGGCCCCCTTGAGGTACTGGAAGACCGCTATCTGAATGGAAGAAAGGTATTCTGTCTTCTACAAAGCCATGATGATCAGCTACAGTACTTGAGACATAGATATTTCTCCTCTAGCACAAGGTATCATAGAATCATAAAATTATAGAACAGTTTGGGTTGGAAGGGACCCTTAAAGGTCATCTAGTCCAACTCCCCTGCAAGGAGCAGGGACATCTTCAACTAGATCAGTTTGCTCAGAGCCTTGTCCAACCTGACCTTGAATGTTTCCAGGGATTGGGCATCTACAATCTCTCTGAGTGCCCTGTGTTTTTGTAGTGAGAGGTGGCTACAGTGGCAGCTTCTGCAAGAAGGTGCTAGAAAATTTCCTTTGTCCAGTGGCTGGGTCTGGAGCAGATCTGTTGCTGGCCAGGGCTGAGCCAATTTGTGACATTATTCAGTGATATTGCCTCTCTGTGATAACGTAATTAAGAGGAAAAATAAAATAAATAAAAAGAAAAAAAAGAAGAGGAGTGAAGAAGCAGAAGAGCAGGCAGAGAGCAGGGAGGTATGAGTCCTGTGGGCCTTGCAGTGAGGGGACTGAGTGAGAGACTATGTAACTTGGTCCCGAGCAAGGCTGAACTATGACATTTGGAAACCTGCTGCAGTGTTTTATCACCCTCATTGCAAAAAAATGTCTTCCTTATATCTATTCTGAAGGTCGTGTTGCTGCACGTGGAGATTCCAAGAAGATTTAAATGGTAAATCCAAGAAGATGTTAATAGTAACTCTTATAATACTTTAGTGGCAAATGACAGATGCACTGCAGAGTCAGTGGGAGATGTTATCATTCAGACAACAAAAGAGGCATCAGGAATGACCTAGCCAAAAATACAGCAAGCAAGGACCTGTGGAAAAGCTGAATATGCAGCAATGTGCCTTTACTTGCATTAAACCCAATGTAATGATAATGTAAACCAGTCTGCTGTAAGCCTCAGCCTGCTACGGGAAGTGTGAGGTGATGGTCAACTGTGTTGGATACGCTCAAGATAGGTAGAAGAAATCAGTGTTGTGTAACACTAAAGAGTTGTTGTGATTTAACCTCAGCTGGCAACTAAGCACCACACAGCTGCTCAGTCACTCCCCCCCGTGATGGGACAAGGGAGAGAATCTCGTGGGTTGAGATAAAGACAGTTTAACAAGCAAAGCAAAAGTGACGCACACAAGGAGAGAAAAACAAGGAATTTATTCACTAATTCCCATCTGCAGGTAGATGTTCAGCCATCTCCAGGAAAGGAGGGCTCCATCACATCTAACAGTGACTTGGGAAGACAAATGCCATCACTCCAAACATCTCCCCTTCCTTCTTCTTCCCCTAGATGTATATGCTGAGCATGACATCGTATGATATAGAATATTTTTTTTTGATCAGTTGAAGTCAGCTGTCCCTGCAGTGTACCCTCCTAACTTGTGTACCCACAGCCTACTCACAGATGGGGTGGTGTGAGAAGCAAAAAAGACCATGCACGGGGGCCTATATTGCTCTGTGTAAGCACTGCTCAGCAATAGCTAAAATATCCCTGTATCATCAACACTGTTCCCAGCCCAAGTCCAAAACATAGCCCCAGACCAGCTACTATGAAGAAAATTAACACTATCTCAGCCGAGATAGAGCTGAAGAGCTCATGAGAAGTGACTAATGGTTTAGAAGAGTGGAGAAAAAGAAACAGAAAATAGTTTATTGCTCTAACATCACCGAAGACTAGCACCAGGAAGTGACAAATAGCACTAAAACCTGGACTTCCCAGAGGATTTGTGTAAGATCTACTTAAATCTTACTTAACCATAGATTTTGCTTATTTGTAGCAGACCTGGAGCTGATCTATTCTATCCTGTATAACATGTAAGTCCCATCTTGGCTAATAAGGTGTACTTCATTTGTACCATGAAATAACATAGTACAAATGCAATAGCTTCTTGCCCTGCCTACACAAATTCCTTTCCTCATGGCATTTAAAGATCAGCTGGTGACTGAGCTGAAAGCACTCCTTCAGTAAGGCAGCCCTTTTGGTCACTGGCCATGATCTTCATTTGGTGTGTGGTCATGCTATTTCTGCACAGAAAGTGTGCTTAGCTGTTGGTGGCTGGAAATGCTTGAAGCAGTTGGAAGAGACAGTGAGAAGCAGGCAAAAGACAAAAGTAATAGGAAGTTGCTGCCAGTAAGTCTTAGTAATACATTGGCATGAAGAAAATCAATACATTGGGCTTTGATGCCTTTCATTATTCACCTGCCTGCACAGTGGCAGCATGAACAGCTCTAGTAAGAATTAGGTTCTCCATCCTGAAGTGGTTGCAGGGATGCATGCTTCTCAGGTACCACTTACCACATCTCCAATCCCATGTAACATTCCTCATGCATCTAGTTGATGGTGCTGGAAAATTAGTGCATCAGAAATACACAAAATAAAATAAGGACACAGCTAGAAATAGCAAAGTTCATTTAAAAAGGATTGTTCCTTGCTGCAAAATTCTCATTGATACTATTTTAACAAGAAAATACGTAATAAAAGATGACTCAGTTTGTGAAAAACAGTATAACTAGGACTCTTTGAAAAATGCATAGTTTATAGATTTAAGCATATTGCAAGTAGCTATTAAAGTACACTAAGAAGAAGGTTTAAATTAAAAAAAAAATAAATGGACAGGGAGCCCTGAAAGAAAATGCAGGAACTAAAAAAAAAAATACTACTTTTTCAAAATATATTAAAAAACCTAAATGTTTATATATGCTAAAGCTAGAAGTCACTGTAAACCTTATGCTTTTTTAAACTTTGTTGAAAATGAATATGAGATGAAATTATCATTCTTTCAATACATAAGATGTTTCAGGAAAATCAAAACAACAAAAGAAATATTTTCTGCAGGACCTTAAAAATACTGGTTTCAAAACTTGACAAGTTTAAAGAAGTTTGAGTGATAATTTTGCACTGACACAACTCTTTCTTTTTTTACAGGTCTTTCTAAATTAAAGGGAACTTTTCACATTAGTAAAGGTAATTAGCTACATGGTTCATAAAGAAGAGGTTTGGGACAACAGTGGTAACAACTAGATATGACTTTTTAAAAGTATATGAAACAGAATGAATATGAAATGTTCAAAATACATTTAAGAAAAATAAATTTTCCCCTAATATTCTCTTTTAAACACTGTAGTTTATTTTCATGCCTCACTGACTGCATAACATGACAGCATGCTCATTATCCTTTAGTTACCAAGAAACACTTAAAGGATAGACTTGATAGATACTTAGAAATAGTAAGGAATAGATGTGTTCATAACAGAGGTTAAAGCAGTTATGCTCCAATCTCTGTTTTTATGTATGTCGCTATGATGAAAGTCTTTATACTTGGGATATGGTCTAATGGTGAAAATCACTCAAGTGTGTAGAAGCATAATGGTTAATGGGTGCAGAAGAAAAGAAATGTTGCTCTTTGCAGGTTAAGCTTTGGCCAGAAACCTTTGTTGCTAGATGCCTGAAATGTGAGAATTCTTTCTACTGAGATTGTTCAAGAGAGCAATGTATTCTTGTGCCCCGCATATTGTCCTTTTTTCTTTGCAGAGATTCAAGTGATGAAAAATAACACCCTTAAGGGGTTTCTGCCAACCTAGATGTCCTCACTGAGAGATTCCTTGGAAGTCATAAAGTTGAGAAGAAAAAACAGATCAACTTTAGGTATGGTAAGTAACGAAGCTGTGTTAAAATTCTGCAGTGCTGCTCCCTAGACACTCGTGTTGAGGGAGCACATCACAGTGTCTTTCTTGGTTGTTTTCCAGAGTTTCTTTCTGAAGAAAATGAGAGCAAAATACTATGTGCGCCTCATAATATTTACGTGCATGGAATAGTATCTTATTTCAACATACAAATGAGTTACAATCAATGTACACAGAAAAAGTAGGAAAAGTAGAAGTGATCTTAGGTCCCCCATTTAGAAATTTGTAGCTGAAGAGTGATGAATAGGAATGCCCTTGCAGACAGTGAGCTTGAGGGTATACAACCACCAAGTATTTGCTCAGTTATTAAATAACTGTCCTGTTCTTCAAAGGGCTGGACACTGAAAACAATACGACAGCAGAACCTTTGTGAATCAGACACCTGTACATAAATGAAGATGTATAATTGAATTTAATTGAATTACAACTGAATTCATAATGTTCATTAGGAATGTGAATTGAGTTAAAAGAATGAGAATTTGTGAAAAAAAAAAAAAGCTTTTTTTTTTTTTTTTTCAACTGGGTGGAAAGAGAGTCAGTGGCCAGTTTGTGTAGTGAGAGTAAGGTATCTCTCAGATTACTAAAAGAAGAAGAAGGAGATCTACTGTGTGTAGACAACTGTTATCAGAAGGCTGTTGAAATACTGGCAAGATAGCAGGACTTACTTAGAACAGGCAAAAGAAATATGATGCGGAAAATAGAATATAAACTCTATAATAAGAAGGTTAAGAAGCAATCGATTTAGTTTATCGAACAGAACACCTAGAAATGAATACTGGTGTAAAAGAGAACAGTAAAGCAGTGTTTTTCAATAGTCTCCAGTGGACAGAGAATGATTCACAGATTAGAACCTTAAGTTAGGTATATCCAATTTTGAAATTAAAAAAAATGTAGATTTGTAAATGCTAAGGCAATTTGTCTTCAGATAAGTTGTTTAAGAAAAGTGAAAATTATTTTTTTTTTAATTGAGATTTAGAAAGAGATAAAGTAACTGGGAAATCTTTTCAAAATATAATATTTATTTCTGCATCTGGAATATTTTAGAGGTTTAGGTGCCACTTTGTGGCCTTGAACTATATAAAATTTATGACATAGATTAAAGAGCAAACAAAACATGATTTTACACAAAGCATATGGAGCCTAGTTCTATTAAACTGTTTCACTCTGAAGCATGCTCCTTGTGTAAAAGAAGAGTGTCTAGAAGTGTCACTTATCAGGTAATATGTTCTCTGCATTATACTGAAAAATAATAAAAAAAAAAAGGTGTTATGACTGCAAGGCTGCAGAAGGAATATACTCCAGGGGTGAGGGGAGAGGGAAGTTAATTGTTCATGATCAGCAGAATTCTTAACTAAATTCTAATAGATGAGGCATACCTCATTGTCTACAGGGTTGGTTTTTTTTGCCCTAATTTTGCACTGTATTTGCAAAGTTGTTTCTCAGAATGTAATTTGAGCAGTGTAATGACAGCCCATAAGCTAGAACTTGATCTGAAGAATCTTTGACATAAATGATGAAGCAAACCCTCAAGTTTCTTGGACCTTAGGATTAATTTTAACAAATGTTTGTTAGGAAAAAAAAATCTTCATAAACTGAGCAGTACTTTGTGAAATAACTTCAGGAAAAAAAATGTATACTCACCAAGAGACTGATTTTTAATTATCCATCTTCCAAAATCTTTCTTAATTTGGATGTCATGAATACAAGATAACCTTAGTTTGCCTTATTTTATGTCATTTGTCCACCTTATCCTGTACTGTATTCATCCAGTGTTGGCTTCAGGCATGGGAAACATTAGGCGATTAGTTGAGGCAGCAGACTGCCAGGGTAATGAAGTGAACAGAGCTCAGTTGTGTGCTTCGCCTGTATGAAAGCAAAAGAAGTTGCTGTTGCTACTCTTCCAAGTGTGGGATTGAACAATGGTTGCTACTGTTGAAAGGGGAAAACAAACAAACAAACAAACAAACAAAAACCAATGAACCAAACAGAAGAAAGGAAAGTAAGGAGCTTTCTGATGTTTTCCCCTACTGATAGCCGTTACAAAATCCTGCTCTTCAGGGGTCCAGGAGTCTGTCTCAGGTCCTCATTGCATTTTTTTTTTGCCTTGCCTTGCCTTTTGCCTTGCCTTTTGCCTTGCCTTGCCTTTTGCCTTGTCTTGCCTTGCCTTTTGCCTTGCCTTGCTTTTTGCCTTGCCTTTTGCCTTGCCTTTTTCCCTTTTTATCTCAATGCTCTTCAGAAACAACCTGGCTTCTGCTCCTTTTGGTGCACTAGAATTCACTTTTGCTTACACAAAACTACGTGTTCATCTGTATTCTTACTCTAGATTCCTAGTTTTTCCTACTCTCCTTCACAATGTAAAAAAATGTATATGTAAAGTCTTGACATGAGACAACTCATTCCATTAGAGACAATTTGAGCTCTGTACCTTTAAACCATAAGTTAATTAAATATTATATATATTTTTATTCTGTCTTGCTTGTTCTTCATCTTCTCCTAAGATACACATTTCCAGGAATGACATTTTATCTTACTTGCCTTATATTTTTACCTAGATAAAACTGCATTCAGTAGGAACTTTAAACTTATTTTCCTAATGAACAGCAAAAGGTTACTAAACCAGCCATTAGTTCATCTAAACCGCTATTATAATCGGGACAAACACAACTATTGATTCTGAAGGCTGTTGTCCTGTCCAGACGTAAATACCCCTTACTGGATGTACTGTATTGCTCTCTAGTCTCCATGGTCAGTTCTGAGAAGGAGCTTGACCCACTTGCCTAAGTATAGGTTTCCAGTGTTACTTGTGATGTCTTGGGGTGTCTGGAACATCTGCAGAGGGCTAGCAGGTATGATCCAGGGAGATCTGCACCCTATGGACGAGCAGCCAAAGGCCATACAGGATACCCTGAGGCATCTTTTCATGGAGTTTTTCACATTTAGGTAACAGATTCTTCCATTAGCTCTCCACTGAATTGTAACAAAAGCTTAGACACCTTTGTACAGAAGTATCTTAAATCTTAAACAAAGATTTCCAGTGTGATTTGGGAAGCTGTAATATATTTTATATGCCCTCCACCTGGTGTTCCAGATGGCTGTGGTTCTGCTGTATGTTCCATGTCAAGTCTGCCAATCTTGTGTATATACTAGGGATTCCTTACAGTGTCTCATATTATACTAGATGCCTAGTTTTAAGTAATGAATGAATTAGTTTAGGAAATTTATATTCCATACAATTTAAAGGATTTAGTGCTGCACCTGCTCTTTCCTGGACTATCATGGATGAGGACAGAATGAGAGAGTTGGGGCTGTTCATCCTGGAGAAGAGAAGGTTCCAAGAAGACCTTATAGCAGCCTTCCAGTACCTAAAGGGGGCTTACAAGAAAGATGGGGAGGAATTCTTTAGCAGGGCCTGTTGTGATAGGACAAGGGGTAATGGTTTTAAAATGGAAGGAGGCAAATTTAGACTAGATATAAGGAAAAAAAAATTATTATGAGGGTGATGAAACACTGGAACAGGTTGCCCAGAGAGGTGATAGATGCCTCATCCCTGGAAACTTTCAAGGCCAGGTTGGACAGAGCTCTGAGCAACCCGATCTAGTTGGAGATGTCCCTGATCCTTGCAAGGGGATTGGTCTAGATGACCTTTAAAGGTGCCCTCCAACCCAAAGGATTCTATGATTTAAAGGAAGATTTCTCAAAAAGGGACAATGCATAGGTATGAAGAAATCTCTTCATTTCTACTCCAGTCACAATTTTTTTCAATTGTAATGATTGTTTTGTAAGCTGATGAGTAAGATTAATATATCTTCTAAATCATAATGTAAAATGTGGTTTAGTAGGCATGATGGTTTTAAGTTGATGGTTGGACTTAATGATCTTGGAGATCTTTTCCAACTTTACAGAGTCTATGATTCTGATTCTATGAGACAAACAACTTCATTTTTTTTTTCTTCTTTTCTTCCAGCAATTAATTCTTCCTTGTATGCATTGTACCCTGCTTGCACTCATCTTTATTTAGATTTGATGCTGGTCTACTTACTACAGCTTTATTCAAATCCAACTGCTCTTGGTATTTTTCTTATTATTATATAGAGGAATCACTTTAAGCACATGGAAAATCTGCTGGACCACCTGCCACCCCCAACATTTCCCACATGTGACAGAAACATGCTGCAGAAAGCTACAGTTTAGATGTTTTAGTCAAACTGAATAGCTATTTTGTATATTCCTTGCTGCCCTTATAAGCAGCAAAGGATTCCCTTTTCAGCTTTCTTTATTTTAATCTGGATGCATTATTTCTTCTCCTCTTTTCTAAACCTTCCGAGAGCTTCAATATAGACTGATTAGCAACTTAAAATTCACATTTACCCTCACATTTTTAGAGTATGTAAGTGCAGGGAGAGGGGGTGGACCTCACCTGTGTTCTTCTGGTAAAATATTTCATAGTCCATTTATTCCATTGAGGAGGCTGTTACATTATAGCACTACTAACGTGGGCAACGGGGTAATGAATCATCCATACTATGTGAGTATATTTTTGGATTTGTCAATGAACCATCTAAAGTGAAGGAGGATACAGAGGCAAATGTTCCAGGATGCATGTTTCACTCCTATTTATTATAAGGTAAGTTATTTATTTAGGCTACTAAAATAGTGATTGTCTTTATCAAGGTCTGCCAGTAGGGCTCTCTCTTGCATTATATTTGAATTCAATCAGGACATTTTCATTTTTTGATGTATAGTCTTCTTTTCTAGGCAATTTTAACCCTGAAATGATAAATCACTAGTCCTAGTTATGGAACCTATTAGCCAAAGAATTACCACACCTTCATATTCAGAGTTACGATAGGAAGATACTTCTAAGGTTTTTCATTTTTAAGTAATTTGATTCCTGTTTAGTAAGATGTACATATGCAGTTAATGCCCAGGACTTTTAACTGCAAGGTCTGTCAGGAAATTTAAATAGCCAAGTTCATAAAATTTTACTACTTGCCACTGAATTTTCAAAATCTTAATGTATACTTCCAGGAAGTGGAGGAGATCCTGATGGTGCTCCAGATCCCACATCTGTCCCAGGATAGACAGATATTATGTCTCTGCCTTGAATCTGTGGTGGGAAAAGACTCAAATACAGAGCATTGCTCCATGTCTTACAGTTCCCACTGGAAAGAAACATAAGCCAGTATACGGGTCTCCCATTCTGAACAATCAGGAATAAGGATTGTACCCATATTAAAACCCAGACCTACCTTCATTTTATACCAAATCATCTAGACCCTTAAATGGTTCAAGGACCTTCCTTCCATAGGAGCCAGGACTCTCACAGAACATATACAATGTACATATGTTTTCTTAGTAAGTATCTTTTTAACATTTTTTTTTTTCACAACACTTAGTACCCCCACTGTCGAAGATATACCTGTAAATTTCTGTGAAGTAATTTTGTTTTGATACTTAGAAATAAATATCTTAAGAAAGTTACACTTCTTTTAAATACACAGAAAGAAAAAATTCCAGTGTGAACAAGACCACCTAGTTATTCAGTGGTCAGGAGAGATTTATCCCATTTATCTCAAATGCCTCTCTCTCCTCATTAGATACGGCTATACCTGACTTAGACTAATCACATATCTTTTTACAAAGTAAAAATTAGGTGAGATGCTTCCATCTTTCTCTTCCTTTGGAAATTTCCTAGTTTGTGTCCAGTGGACTTCATTACCCAGATCCTCGACATCTTTACAAATATTACTATGATGCAACTGTAACACGCTCATGTGGGGTGGAAGAGTCATAGGAGAAAAAAATGACAGTGTTCCATGAGTACCTAATTCACTTCAGAATAGGTACATTTCTTGACAGCAGCTAAATCTTTGTCATAAATTCATCTTGAGGACTGGTGTAATTTTAAGAGTTACTGTGATAGAGATCGGTTGTGGGTTGTTTTTTGTTTTTGTTTTTGTTTTTTTTTTCAGGACAGCTTGCCCCATCTGTTACTTTTCTGTTGTTATTTTGAGAATTATTTCCCTGGAGTTTGGTAGTGATGCAAACATTCAGAATTCTCAATGCTTGTCTTTCCTAGGGTTTTTTTTTTTATTCCGACATCATAAAAAAGAGCTTTCAGGCCAGAATTTTAAAGCAGATATTTTCAGATCTAGTTACCTGTTCATCTTCTAGTTTACAATTGTATTCAGACCTCTAGAAAATCTTAGGATGGATTCCAGAAACTTGCAAATTCAAGCAATGCTTTTGAAACCAGGTGCCTGAGTAGGGATTTAAGCGATTAGTTTTTTAAGTCTGAGATTGTAGATTTACATACAGCTATATATATGTTAATTGTTTATCACAGCAATAAATGATCAGAGATTCACCTCATCTAATTTAGATCAACTATAAATTAGGTTAGAAAGTGATTGTCGTAGTTCAGCCCCGATCGGACCAGACTACGCAGTCTCTCTCTCACTCCCCCCACACTCCGAGAGAATAGGGAGAGAAAATACTAACAAAACCACGACAGTGATCCAAAGCACAGAATAAGATTAATATGTTCCTACTAGTTTCTAGCTTTTTCAGTTGACTAAAGACAGAATCTTGATAGCTGCCTCTGAGGCAACTCAAGATAAAAGAGATTAAGTCTTTCCTAAGTGACCATATTGTGAGTACATTTAAAAATTGAAATTATGCACTGAAGTTTCTTTTAAATACTGAATATAGCATAATGCAACAGGGTAAATGAAGTCTTAACCACGACTTCAGTTAATTCCGAACCAGTAGGCAGTCTGGAGATCCTGAATTCTTTCCCTTTGCTTTTAATTTCCTCTTAAGGATTATATCTGCAACCAAGATCCAAAAATGAAAAAATACTGATAGAAAGGCTATTATTGCAAAATTTCTAGCTGTGAATGGGACTAGAGCAGAAATAGCAGTCTTTTATTATTATTATTATTATTATAAAGTGAAATGAAAAGCAATGTAGTCGTCTCAGGGTTTTTCTAACAGGAGGAAATCTAAGTTCCGATAAACCATGGACCTTTATTCAACCCAACCAAAACTGAGTACGTCTTGCCTCATGGCCTTCTGCCATGGAATACTGAACACAGGCTGAATAGCACTGATCAAAATGAGATTCCATGTAAGTGACAAGGCTTTATAACATGTCAGGCAGCTGTTGCAGAAACTAAAGAAGTGAGAGTTAAGAATTTTTCTTTAAATTTTTCCCCCCTCAACATCATTGCTGCATAATGCCACGCTTCATTTATGATTCTTTTTTTTTTTCATATGCCAGTTACTTCATTTCTACCAAGGTCAACAAGATATACTAAAGACAGTAACAACAAAACCCAACAGATATCCCACAGTAAATTTTATTTAAGAAATCAGTCTTCATTGCAAAATAACAAGATCATTTATAATGACTACCTCTGTAAAAGTAATGTGATCAGTTTTTAAGGGAACACATGGATAGCTACAGGTGTATATACTGAAATTGTGGAAGAAATGTAAAATATGGAAATTGTCTTTCTGTTCTTATTTATCAACATCAGTTACTCTTAGCATTTAATGGCTGCATTTTTTTTCTTTTGTCAGTAGAACCCTATATAAAAATTGATACTGTCTTCATTGGGCCCAGCCTGGCCTGGCTGAGAGGGTAGAGGAGAAAGAAGATACTGAGAGAGAGAATCCTGCTAACACCAAGGCTGATGAAGAAGTAAAGGGAGGAGTAAAGTTGCTCCAGGCAAGATTCCCCTGCAGCCCATGGTGGTCCACAGTGGAGCAGATATCCACGTGCAGCCAGTGGAGAACCCCAAGTTGGAGCAGGTGGATGACCAAAGGAGGCTGTGGCCCATGGAGGGCCCGCACTAAGGCAGACTGTTCCTGAGGGACTGCACCCAATGGAAAAGGACATGTGCTAGAGTAGTTGTGAAGAACATAGCCTGTGGGAAGGACTGATGCTGGACAACTTTGTGGAGCACTGTCTCCCGTGGGAGAGACTCCACACTGAAGCCGGGGAAGACTATGAGAAGACCTTGCCCTGTGAAGAGAGAAGCAGTAGAAACATGTGATGAAGTAACCACAACCCCCATTCGCTGTCCCCCTGTCCCACTTGGAGGAGGGACGTAGAGGAAATCAGGAATAAAGTTTAGCCAGGCAAGAAGGGACGTGCAGGAGATCTAGTTCTTAAGATATAGTTTTGTGTCTCATTATCCTACTTTGGTTTGATTATTAATAAATTGAATCAGTTTTCCTCAAGTTGAGTCTGTTTTGCTGTGACAATAACTGTAGAATGATCCCTCCTTGTCCTTATCTTGACCCATGAGATTTTTATTGTATTTTCTTTTCCTCCTTGGAGAGGATGAACAAACGGCTACATAGTGCTTAGTCCCAGGTGGGAATAAACCATGACAAAGTTACTATCAACAGAATAGATTGACAATTCCATGGTAAAAACCAAACCAAAACAAAAAATTCCAAAACGATTCCAGTAATTGGATATCACAGAAAACTCCTTTAATGAGGAATGAATACCATGTTAGGAAGAAGCTTTGAATATATGATTGTAAGAAGCTTTACTGGAAGAAGATTATAATTCAGGAGATGGGAAAAAAATAACAAACAGCAAATAAACCAGAAAACAAACAAACAAACAAACAAAAAAAACCCCTCCCAAAATCCCAGGAATGATATATATAAAGAATAGAGAGACTAGATAGAATTCAGAAATAATCAGGCAACAAGATTACCAGTAAAATTGAAATGAAGAGAAAATTGGCTTACCGTGTTATCAATACTTCATTCAAAAGTATATAAGAGAGCTTCATTTGTTATTTTTCAACTAAAATATGAAACTTTAATCTAAAATCAGCTCTCTATAGGATAGGAATATTCAGAGCTTTTTTAAGGAAAAGGCGTGATCAGTGAATTATTTGAGTAACTGTGGTCATTTGACCTTGACTGGCTGCGAGACCAGCATCCCTTTTCCATGGAGTACAGTCCCTCAGGAACAGGCTGCCCCAACCTGGGCCCTCCATGGGCCACAGCCTCCATTGGGTATCCACTTGCTCCAGATGCTTTCTCACCCACTTTCCTCAACAGAACAAAGGGAGAAAATAAATTAGAAAAGCCCAAGGGTCAAGATACAGACAGGGAGATCACCTACCGATTACTGTCATAGGCAAAAGAATTGGCTTGGGGAAAATTAATTTATTGCCAAATAAATAGATTTGGATGGTGAGAAACAAAGACAAGAATTAAAACCTCTTCTCTTGACCCATCCATTTTTCCTGGACTCAATTTCACTACTTCAGTCCTGACTCCTCTACCTACCCTTAGCCTAAAAGGCACAATGGAGTGTTGTGGTCATTCCACAACACTTCAACTCTACTTCTCCTTCCTCCTAACACTTTTCCCCTGCTCCAGCATGATTCCTCTCTGTGGGCTGCAGTTCTTTTAGGAAGTATCCACCTGCTCTGGTGTGGGAACCTCTATGGACTGCAGCGTGGAGATCCTTTCCACAGGATGCAGGCTGCCGGATCACCTCTCCCCTCTCCTTTATCTCTCACCTTGGAGTCCACAAGGCTGTTTCTCAATTTTTTTTTTTTTCAATCTTCCCCTTAATCTGCCTTAAGGCAGAACTTTGCCTTTTCTTAAGTACATTTTCCCAGAGGCACCACCATCTTGGCTGAGGTGCTCAGCCGTGCCGTGTGGTGGGTCCACTGGAGCTGGCTGGAACCAGCTGTGTCCAACATGGGGCAGGCAGTGTTCTCTCCTCACAGAGGCCATCCCTGAAGCCACTCACTGCCAAAACCTTGACACCTACACCCAATACAGTGACCTTCTCTGCAGTTTCACACTTTGCTTCTTTTTGTTGCATCTGTAGCATATAAATTGCTTTGTCAAATACATTTGTGTCTTCTGACAGTAAATACTTTGGGCTGTATAGATTTTCAAATCCACACATGAAAATATTTCACAGAGTGTATACTATGTGTATTAAGTAAGAATGACACAGCAATTTGTCTTCATTCTTTTTCTTTCCTTCATTGCATAAGATATTCTGGTTAGAATACAAGCAATATATTAAATGGTATCTGTGTTTGAAGAAGGCACCTCTGAACTACATGCTCTGTCTTTTCCCCTTCACATACTGTTTTTTTAAGTCTCATGATAGATATTTCTTTCTTTTCTAGTAAAAGGTTGTTGAAATTTTAGAAAGACTCCTAAATGAGATATCAGCAAAATCCTCAGGGAAGGTACTAAACTTATTTCTCTTAGATTTCTCTTTTCTTGATGATTATATTTAAGAAATCTTTTCCTTTTTTTTAAAGATTTTTATAATATGCATCAGGTGGTTTTGATTTTCTTTTCCTTTTGCTCATTTACTGCTGGGAAAAAAAAAAAATTCCAGGAAAGATAGTTTGTTCTATTATGATATTTCAAAGGTCTGAAAGCATCTTTGAACTAGTTAAACACCTTATCTGTATTAGTCATACGGAGAAATTGAAAATCAAAATCATCATAGGCTAGCTCATCCTCTTGAATTTTAATATAAAGAGTTTTTCAGTACATTACACTATCAACATTTAAGTTTGCAAAAAAAAAAAAACCAAAACAGAACCACCCAGTGATTGATTTAGTGATTTAATTATATCAATACCTTTGAAACACCAAGTAAATATTTGTAGGGTTTTTGGGGTTTTTTTTGCCTTTTGACTGTTACAAGACATAGCAGAAGTCTGTCATGGCTGATCTTTCTTGTATGTCTCCATCTTTAACAAGCGGTTCCAGATTTTAGATTCTGAGTAGACAGAGGCACCATGTGCAGTCAAAATTCAGGCATCACAGATCTGAAGTTTAAAAATATTTCAAATATATGTTTAATGTGCTTATGATAGGATTATTCTCATCTAATTTTAGCCATTCAAAAGTCAAGTGTCTGGTTTAGGTTACTAATGGAAGTTATTTCCACTGGTAGTGAAGAGAGAGAGGCATTGCCATCAAGTTATTGATCCTTACAACACATGTAGACGGAAGAAGTCATTCCCTGATGGGTTTATTATGTTTCTCCATTGACTGTAGAAGTTGTTTGAATAACTAGGAGATAGCTTTCTGGAGACTTGAACTTAGATGAGGGAAATAGTATTCTTTTTTTTTTTATTATTTTTCTCTAGACAGTGTTTTTACTGTATGTGTTTTTGGATTTCTCTAAATAAAATATGAATCAAGGGCACTGCTATGCAAGCAAACTAATTAAAGGAAAGAAGAAAAAAAAACTTCAAAGAATATTAATCAGCAATATGCAATTAGTGCCTATTTTCTAAAAGCTGAGTCTATTATTGGGATGTAAAAAAGTAGCTAAGAGATGTTCAAATTCACTGTTGTTTTCTTCCTTGCACCCTTGAGAGCAGGATTGAGAGTGGCTCTGGTAAAGGATAAGAAAGCTATAATTACTTTTTTTTTTCTCAATCCATTATATCATAAAAACAATTTTCTGTCTTATACAGAAACTTGTTTGCTCTCAAAGACTGAAAGTGATCATTAATCTCATTCATAGCCTTTTTTTCAAGTGAATCTGAAATTAATCAGAAACTTTCTGTTTAACCAAAGTGAAGAAAGTGTTTTTGTTGGGTTTTTTTCAGGGTTTTTTTTTTTTTTTTCATGTGAACTAAGGGATTATTAATTATTAAAAACAACATGAAATTGTGTGAGCAAGGTATAAGTAAGGGGAGGTATGGAAAACTGTGTTTCTTTTCTGTTTCTGTGAAGGATGCAGTGTTTTGAAAAAAAAATTCTTAGTGTTTGTGAGCAACAAAGTAGTGAACGAATCACCTGTATAACAAGTGAACTACATTTCTGTCATCCATCTGCAAGTGGTACTTGTAGGAGACAGAAAGACAAAATGTATGTCAAAAATAAGATCTGGGTCAAATTTCCATTAATCTGGATCAAATTTAACTTTTCCTTATGTCGAACTTTTCTCTATATTTTGTGTGAGTTCTGCTACTGAGTCTAATCCATGAGTCACCATTTTCAAAACACAGTATTTCTTTGTTACTGAAAACTCTTTAACATCTCCACATACAAAGCTTTAATGAAAAATTGTACACACTTTTATTGAAGCCAAGAGGATTTATGGAAGTTTATGAAAAGTCTGAAAAAATTACTGTGGAAAAACTGACAAATTCAATAGAGTGCAATAGCTTTTATATAGGCTTTACAAATCATCCCCCAAAACCCCATGCTAGGAAATACAGTTCTCTATCATATTCGTAAAGTCTTCAAATATTTATTAAAATGTCTTTTTTATGTTCTATAGTTTTTCTTCAAATTGTTTTTAAAAAGCACTGGATACCTCAGTTCTTAATGAATGTTGATTCTGTTTCAGTTTCCTAAAGTAGTTGTTAGCATTGTTTCTCTTTGTTCTTCTTTTTGGAAGAGGATATTTTTTTTTTCCTCTCAATATCTGTATATCTCCATGGAAACATCATTTCTTAACTGTTACATCTGCTGTGTTATTTTTCTGTTGGTTTTTTGTTGTTGTTTGTTTGTTTGTTTGTTTGTTTTTTCCCTGATACTATAGTATTTATCTTTGCAATGGAATTTTCTGAAAGTACATCTCATTGATTCATACAAGAATAGCATCGTTCTCTGTCACTTTTCAGATGGAGGGAATTGGTTCTGCTGCAATGTGCCTCACTAAGGTTTCCATTATATACCAGGATACAGGTGGTCTTTATTTACTTCTTAATTTCTTAAAAAAAACCATTCAAATCCCAGAAGAAATAAATCCTTTTTACATGTACAAAGTAGTCAGAGAAAAGCAAGAGGTTGAAATTTTTCCAGTACTGGTTCTTATGGCAAGTTCAAAAAACCATTTCTTTGTAATATTTTACTATTCGAAAGTTTTACTTTATTAGTAGGATGTTATCATCATGGTGTAATGCAACAATAATTTGATGTGATTGAACAACATTAATAAAATACAATAGTTAATAATATGATGTGATGGACAGTCATAGTCGTTCACATGTTATTTTGATGGGCCAGTCTAAATAGCTAGTGTTTCAAAGGACATCATATCAGAACACATAGACTGAATAGCTTCTCCTGAAACCCTAGGACGTGATTATAATAATCAGCTTACTGCTTTGCATTTGCTGGAAGCTGTTTCCTATTTCTATGGGTTCAAACTAGTGCTGCTATGTCATCTCAAAGAATTTCAGATGAGACTGCATCAGAATGAGAGCACACATTTGTTGAGTTTTTATAGATTTATGCATCAACATAAAATGTACAAAAAGGTATCCTCTGAACATACATATTGCTTCAAAATTATAATGGGAGAGTTCTTATAGGATTCTTATAGGAAATATTTTAGAACTTCTCAGTGCATAGACAATCACCTAAATATTTTTTTCTCCTTAAGTGTCAGTACTTTTTATGTCAACTTTTGGATACTTTTTTTTTATTTACTAAGCTTGAAGAATTATTTCATAATTCCAAAGAAAGATTCCCCAAAATGAATTAATAACAGCATTTGATAGGAATTTAAATTAATCTTATTAAAGGCAGAGTACAAGTAATTTTTGAAAGAGCCATATAAAAGTGGAAGAAATAAATACAGCATGACTACCTTCATGATACCTTATGTGACAGTATTAGATGGAATATCAAATCTTAACATATTTTGTTTCAGATTTACTACTATAATGCTTTTGCTTTACCTGTTAAACTGTCTTTATCTCACTCCATTAATTTTCTCGATTTTACCCTTCTGATGCTTTCCACCATCCCAGTGGAGGGAGAGTGAGTGAGCAAGTGTGTCGTACAGTGTGTCCCAGTACAGGGATTAAACCATGACAAAGCTCCAGAATTATATTTTCCTGATATAGTGTAAATATATGTGACATCATATGAAGATATTCTATTTCATGATATATTCTGGAGTAAGTTTGCTTTCCCTAGCTTTCAGCATATGTGAATTTGCTTTGCTTAAGTTCTGAGATGACCAAAGACCATGAGACTGTTAACACAGAAAAAAATCAAAATAAAGTAAAAACCCTTGAGTTAATGAACTGTTTCCCCCAGTAAAGTTTGTAAACTTGAGCTCTGCATCTCATTAATGCTGCTGCTGCTGAGCTTTTGATATGTGCAGAGCTCGGGCGCAGTAAATCATGTCTGACCAGCTCATACCATGCAAGCAGTATGTCTTCCATACATAAAAAGGACTGCTCTGGCATATGGAGTACCTTCATGCCCTCCTTCTTTAATGACCTTGGTTGTCTGGGTAGTTGTTTCATAGAATCATAGAATCACAGAACGGTTAGGGTTGGAAGGGACCTTCAAGGTCATCTAGTCCAATCCACCTGCATGGAGCAGGGACATCTCCAACTAGATTAGGTTGCTCAGAGCCTCATCCAGCCTGGCCTTCTCTCATGTATTCTTACTCTTCTCTCTGGCTACAATAGCTCAGTTCCCCACCTACCCCCCCCACCCCCCAGCCCCATTCTTAAAGATGTTATGATGGAGACACTACCACTGTCACTGATTTGCTCAGCCTTGGCCAGCAGCGGGCCCATCTTGGAGCTGGCTGACATTGTCCCTGTCAGGCATAAGGGAAGCTTCTAGCAGTTTCTCACAGAAGCTGCCACCCCTGTATCCTCTCCACTAACAAAACCTTACCGTGAAAATCCAATACACCAAGATATGTAAAATGACACATACATTGGGACTTTCACACTTAACATGTATGGAGATTCCTTCAAGTAGAGATTTACATTTAGGTGTCTTAATTTTTACTGTATTAACATCTTTAGTTTCAGTTAAAAAAAAAGGCTACTAAGTTTGCTGCAGAACACTATTGTTACAATTAAGCAATGATGCAAGCAGCTAAACAAAAAGGTAAAGCATAAGCAATTACCAATATGACAAGTTTTACAGATTCTAGAAAAATTACAAATCTGACCGTACACTTATGAGACAGTCTGCTACTTACACCTGTGCATTGTTCATAGTCTTCTCTTGTAAGCATTCTCTACAATTTACTTTCCATAGTTGTTTACTCTTGCTATTATTGTTATTACTGTACCATACTTGATTAAACAGAGCTAGCTTTGAGATTGATAAACCAGTTATCTTCAAAAGTATCCCTTCACCATTTCTTACTTGCCTTTTTTTTTTTTTTTGGATGCTTATATAAGGAAAATCAAGATCACAAGTCTAATCTGCTATGTGCAATTCCACATTAATTTGTACTATTATTCAGTTATATCTAGTTAATCAATTTCGATAGTAAAAAAGAAACACAAAGAACAAAAGTAACACATTGAAACTGATGGCTGCAAATATAAAAGCCTGTATGAATTAAATTTTTTTTTGATCTAAAAAAAAAAAGAAAAATACAACTCCTAGTTTTCTAGAACTAATGTAATATCCACCGTGAAAGAAATAGATATTCTGGGGGTTTTTTTGGCCTTATTCTTGTAGGATAAAGGAACTCATGCTACTGGAGCGTATTTCTGTACCTTTTATTGACTTTTTAACACACATAAACGCATGCTGACTTTTGAGAAATGGCTGTAATCTCGATAAAAACTTTCTTCAGTCCTACAACCCAAGTCAGATTTACAGGCAAGTTTGCCAATTTTGCTGCTTTTGATCTCCTAAGAAATTTTAGATTACACTTCAATTTTTTGTAATATTGCTGAAACACCCTTCTTAACTCTGGTCTTGTATTTTCTTTATAAAGCAAACTACCTGAAGGCTGACATTCAGATTTTTCATTATTTTGCTTCTCTTAGTTTTTTTAGATGTTCCTTCTTCCACAGAAAATATCACTTCATTTTTTAAAACCCCTATTAATTTGCAAATCCTACTTTTTTATTGCTATGTTGAAAGAAGATAATTTCATTTTTTAACATAATTTACATATTTTTAGTTTTTCCTCCAAATGATTTCAAATTTAAATGAGTTTTACTTTTTAAATTGTTATTATTGTTAGAAAAAAAATGAATCCTTAAATTAACAACGAAAGAAGAACTAAGGATACATTATTCTGTTTGTTGTTAATCAAGCTATGGAACCTCTGAATATATTAAAAAAAAATCTTTAGAAAACATTGAGCTTATTCTATGTTTAAAAAAGCTTACAAAAGCTATATGAAGTAGCTGACTGAAGCATACTGAAAATTCACGGTCTAAAAATCTTCTCTCAAGTATAGAAGTTTAAATTCAGGGTAGCACTAGAGTTTTAAATTTTTCCCTTATGTCAGATTTAAGTCAGTGTAGTGTAATGATTAGAATGAGTGTCACCTTATGTATTTAACAGAATTCCAGCTAAATTTAAAAAGGATTCCCCTCGTGCTATAAAATACATTTGTATATAATTTTTAGCTCAAGAAAGTGGAAAATGCAGGACTTTTGCTGAGAATAAAAGCAGTCATGAGTCTGTCTCCTATATTTTTTCCATCACTGACATACTTCCTTCATTCCCTGTTTCTTCCTCACTTTTTATTTCTCCATCCACATAAATCTTCATTACTGCCATTCAGTTAATTATTAAATTAATATTTGTAGTAGGAATATATATATATATATATCTTCCTGTATAGCTCAAGATGAAAATAGGTTAACTAAAGTCTGAAAACAAATTGAGATGTTCTGGTTTTGCCTTGTTCATATTGTAGACAAGAAACCATCTACAAAAAAACATATTTTAATTTTTAGGCTCTAAAATAGTATAGAGCCATAGACGTTGCTTTTAGAAACTCAAATATATTCTTATTTTCTATTTTAATATTTATTAAAATGTTATTAAGAGATTTAGAGGTAAATGACACATTATAACTTCCTTCCTTCACAAGTAAAATTAAAAGAATATTACTAAATGGCTTTATTGGATGAGTTTTATTTTCTTTCTTTTTTTTTTTTTCCCAGGATATGCATTCCAGTAGAGTGAATGTTATAATATCTCTCAATATTTCTTCTGCTTTATATACTGTACTCAACAACCAGGAGATGAAGATAAAGGCTCCAGAAGCTGGTTAAAATTGTGAAACACATTTGTCATCTATTAATTTATTGCTACAGTTGCAAAGATTGAATAAGGTTAATTGTCTTAATTAGCAACGCAAAAAAAAAAGAATACATTTAAAATATGTTATATATCTTCTTTGATTAAATAACTGTACAGACTTTTGTTATAATGCTACTGTGAATAATTTCTCAGAAAAAAAAATGAAAGGCTGAAACATAGTCTTCATGAGTATGTTGTTTTTCAGTCAGGAATTTTGGTCCAAGAAGCTAAAGAAGCAGGAGCCTAACACATTCTGAAAGCAAGACTATTTGACTGGCACACTCTGAAGCTGGGGCTAGTTTGCATTCCTGCATTTTATTCAATGCCTGTTTAATACAAAACAAATAAGGCCACTGAGAGGATTGGACTAAGAACAAGATAAGCTTCTTCCTTCTGGATACCCCAGAGGATGTATCCATTCTCTCCTGCGTGGCTTCTCTTCCGCCTTCTCTTTAGAGTATTTGGTAAGTACAGTCCCCTCCTTATTTCCCTCTGATGTCAGGAAAATTCCTGAAAAGTGGGAGCTGTGGTAATGCATTTCTCCATGTTGGCAGGGAAACTAACAGCATTTTTATGGTCTGCATTGCTTTAGCTATGATTCTATTTTACAAAGACTGAAGAGGACCGCTGAATTCCCACATTATGTGGGGATTATGGATTATGTGTCCAAGGCCAGCTCCTGGGAAATCTGTGGTGTGTCAATGCTTGTGTCTCTGTGTGTGTGTGTATGTGTGCATGTGGGTGTGTGTGTTAGCAAGGGGGATCTGGAGTAGGGCTGTGGTCTCGAGGGGTCATACATCCAGGTGAGAGCAACTGGGGAGACAGGGATCCAGGGGCAGGTAGATAGACTGAGTATCTGAGCCCAGCTTCCGGGGGCAATCATATTACACATATGGATAAATTTTGAACTAATGGACCTTCATCCTGCTCTGCCTGGGAATAGTGAGCAGCATGAGACCCTGAATACTGTGTTCATGTGAATGCTCTGTGTGTCTGTCTATGATCTGTGTTGTCAGACATGTTTATCAGAAGCTTAATATCTAGTGGCTAATTTCTCAAGCACTTCAGAATGCAAGTATTTAAAGAAAAAAAAAAAACAGGTTTATGAGAACAGGTGGAAAAGAAATATTAATGAGAACTTCTCCTTATGTATTTTATCGTACATGTGTATTGTACACATGAATTTGTGTTTGCTGGGAATACATGCTCAGGGTCACTACTCGTTGGTCCTGGGGACATGTAGCAGTGTCAGCCTTGCCTCTATTGGTTAGCTGGGTTTGTCTGTCTTCTAGCAGCTACTCCAAGGTAAAATGTTTTTTGCCTTGTGTTACTTGGCAGTTTCGCATAACTCTCTAAATAGCATGATTTCCTGAGACACTTTTAAAAATTTCTTTTACTTCTTGTCCATCTCCAGCCCATGTTTAGAGTATGGTTTCAGCTCAGCTGAAATAACTAGGCTAGGACAGACTTCTGGATTTTGTACTGCCTTTCCAAAGGAACTTGGTCTTAAAGAAGAATGATTGAAATATAGGCAATGACACAGACTTAATAAACTAGTAGCATATATATTGTTTGGAATTTTCTTAGGAATAAAATTGTCTCTATTTACAAAATCAAAGAAAATTAATAAAGAGAAAGGAAACTAGAATTAAAATGATATTATATAAAGGAGCTGAGAAGTGTTGACAATATAGGTTGAAAACCAGATTCAAAATCATCAAAGAAAATTGAAAAGGAAGAATATTTATCAAGATTAGACAAAGCCAGATTCTCAAATTGTGTGTGAGAAAAGAAACAATGAGGCAATGACAGGCTTACATGATTATTTTTTTTTTTTAATTAGAAACATACATTAAATAAATTGAATCAGAGAACTGTGGATACCAGGCTAAGTAGATTATGGAAGCTGGAGTGGAGGGAATGCTAAAGGAAAAATCTAGGACAGGAGGAAGAAAAAAAAAAAAACCCAGAAAAAACTTGGAGAAGTTTAGACAAAGTGTTTTGCAACAAATTGCAGAACCATTACACTGAAAATGGAGAAGAATTATTTCAGTAGGAATGCTTTTTCCCTTGTAATCACACACACCTAAGCACTCCAAATGTTATCTGAAGTGTCTGTAAAGTATCCACTATAAAGTCTACCACAGCTCACAAAGCAGTTTCCAGTTCTATAAACTAAGAAAATCTATACGTATACTTGAAGAAAGACTAAAAGTCACAGCTGTGAAGTTCTGTGAAAGGGGAAGAAGAAACATCAAAGGTGCTGCAAAAATTCTACTCTCAGCAGTATGAAATTTGATGATCTCCATGCCAAAGGGGAAAAGAGAATAATCTCAAATGTTTCCTCAAAAATTAATGTGTTGAGAATTTCTCTCTGTGCCAAAATCTAGTGATCAACTGAACACTGAGTACTTGAGCAAAACATAAAGAAGGAAAATTCAATATTTTAACAGCAGTGAAAACAAATATACATTCTGCTATGCACACTATCTTTTTCTGTGATCAGTACCTAATGCTTGATAGGAAAGTGAAAAAAAAAAAATCTTAAACATTGTATATGAAGGGCAGAAAAAAAAAAATCTTTCTGGGCTGCTGTAAGCTGTAAGCAAAGCCATGAAAAATGCATTTTGTAAAATAAAATATTTTGAAAAGTAGAAGTACAGATGAATCTAGTGCTAAGGCTATTTGAAATGGGAAGGAAAGTAGAACTACAACTGGAAAAAAAGCTCTTACAGATAGCCACTGCATTTTTCATATAAAAAAAAAAGTCATAGAATTCAAAGTTTCAAAGTTCATTTGACATTTTTTTTAATCTACTCTTTTCATTGAATAGGCTGGAACAAGTATTTTCTGAAAAAAAAAAAAAATTTTCAAGCATTAGTCTAAATCTCCACTTTGTCTTTGGTGGTTACTACTTACTGTTGTACCTGCAGTGCATAATAGGCTAGGGTATGCTAAGCCTAGTAGCTGGTGATCTGAATTACTATTCTCTTGATATTAGAAACCATTCTAGTGAACGGTTACATCAGTAACTGTAATGTTTTGTGAACTCTCCATGTTTGTAGACACAGTAAAAGCAATTGAAATACTCAGCTTATTGGTGTTTCTCCCTGCCAAAGTAGTATATACTACAAGAATTTTTTTTTGTCTTTTGAGTGATGTTTCTTACAGTGTACAAGGCACTGAAATTTCCACTAGTTCCCTCACAAAGCCATTTTATATCTACTACGGGAACTTTTTAATATAACAATTTTTTCTTAAATTTATCTATTTATTTCTTTTTATTTTCTTTGCACCTCGTTTGCATGTTCTCACTCTTCAGTACAAATATTTTCATTTTTATTTTTAATCTTTCAGCCAAGCATTATATATTTAATTTATTTAAGATGTGCTCATATGTCAATTCTTCAGGCACCTTGTTCTGAAGTCTTTCCAAGTACAGCTTATCTTTCTTTTAAAGACTTAACTGTAAGTGAAAGGAATATATTGAGTACAAGTGGCTAGTCTCCAGGCAGATGTATGTAATGTACTTATATGTCCCTGGTCTATGGCATTGATTTCTGTTCAGATTATGAGAATATTTTTATCTACTAATAGACAGTAAACTAATTTCTAGTGTTCTGCTTAATATCTCATTTAGGCGTGTTTTATTGTCATATCTTAGTGGTTTCTCAGAGTCATTATATTTCTCTAAGTGATGAGAGATAACGAGGATTTCTATAGAAAGCTTGACTGAGGTGAAAGTGGTACCTCTTGTTCTTAACAGAGGTGATATAATGGCATTTAAAAATTTCAGATATACTGAGGCTGATTAGTGGAAATGGGTAGCAGGTGCAGAATCCCACATGAAGAATAGAAGTAAACCCAGGAAATGATTCTTTAATGAGCTATTAAGCAGATTATTGCACAATAAACATATCCCTTGACAAAAAAAAACCAAGAAGCACAGTAGGTATATTTTACTTCCTTTTTCATCTTTAAAAACTTCTGGTTTACTTTTTATTGTCCTTGTTTTTCTCACTTCTCTTAAGTGCAGTTCTGGGTCATTTAGCACTTGTCTTTCCTCCAAAACAGAGTCTTGATCATGCGTGTTTGACATTTTACTTTCTGCTGTTTTTAGTAAAGATGACTCAATTTGATGGATGGTCATATTGAAATACACAACCTGCTGAGAACATCTTACATGGTTTAGAAATATAATATAGTTATGTGAGAGTTTATCAGTGTATCTAGCACACATTAGCAAGATGTTCCACACACTTCTAATGATTACTTTGAGTTCTTAAAAAATCATTACAATTTTTCGCTGTGGGATCATTCTGTGTCATCATTCTGTTCTTTAAATGATACATGCTGTCACCTGAAGCAGAAAACATTTGGATGAGAAATTATGTCATCACTCATGGCATAATTATTGTCTGGTCACTAATAAATGATAACTGATACTCACTACAGTTTTATAGTTTGTCCACATACAGATGCCCAACCTCAGAAGTATTTACTGAAACTTAAAGATCAGAAAGTATTAAGTTCCTACCCTTCTTTTGAAAGCCCGTTTTTAAAAAAAACCATGGACATATCAAAATAATTTCTATACATGCAGTCTCTATATGACATTGAAAAATTACTTATGTTCAGGGAGTAGTCACTGATTGTTAAAAAAAGAAAACAACAACACTACTCTTCAGTATTTGTTACTGAATAACAGTAAACAATTCACTTCATCTACATTCTGGCTTCTGAAATTAAAATCTCACCCTAGCAGGTTGTTCGCTGCTTTGCTTTTTGTATCCTGGTTGATATCCAGCTTGCAGTGTGGAAAAATTTGGGTTTCCTGCAAGTCATCTACCATGTCTACTGGCTGTGTGTGGATGCCTTGGATGACTTGGAAGTTCTCATATGGCACTAGAAAACTATATTTATGATAAAATCTTTGTTTTGAAAAGACGTCAGGAAATCTAGACGATCAACTAGTCCAACTTCCCACCCAAAGCACATATAATTAGAGAATGTTACTCAGGGCCTGCTCCAGTGAAGTTCACATCTCCAAGGATAAAGACATCTCAGTCTCTTGATACAGTGTTTGATTATGCCAATAGTGATTTTTACACATTTTTGTCTAAACAGAATTTGACGTCTTCCAAGTTGTGTCTGCTGCCTCTTGTCCTATCACTGTGTGTCTCTGAGATCCAGACCTCAATAAACCCTTTAATTAGGTGTCTGTAGGCAGCACCATGGTCTCCCCTGAACCTTTTCTTCTCAAGGGTGAACAACTCCTGTCCTTTCAACCTCTTCTCATTTGTCATGTGTCCCAGCCCCCTAATGATTTTCTTGACTCTCTGCTTGACTTGTTACAGTTAAGCCAACTGTGCACTGAAGAGCCCAAAATTGGCCACAGTTATCCGGATATGGTCTCACAAGTTCTGAACAGAAGGAAACAATCACTTCTCCCAACCTACTGTTTTCACTTTTGCGTACAAATCTCAGTAGGCAGTTGATGATCTTTGCTGCAAGAACATCTTGTTTTCTACCAGGACACTCACATCCTTTTCTGCAAACCTGTTTTCTAGCCAGTCAGCCCCCCAGCTTCTGCTGTTGCATCAGGTTGTTCTGTCACAGG
The DNA here is from genome assembly GCF_036417535.1 of Chlamydotis macqueenii. Taxonomy (NCBI): domain Eukaryota; kingdom Metazoa; phylum Chordata; class Aves; order Otidiformes; family Otididae; genus Chlamydotis; species Chlamydotis macqueenii. Next base: position 163,116,403 of record NC_141556.1, read on the forward strand.
TAGAGCCTATGGGTTTTAACTTTGTTGAAGTTCACGAGGTTTCTCTTGGACTATGTTTGCAGTTAGCAACTCTGTCCTCTAGCAAGATAAATGCTCCTCCTAATTTGCCCAGAATTTAAGAATTTAAACAATATTGGCACTGGCCTTAATCACTGAGACATGCCACTCATAACTAGCTAAGAGTTGGACTTCATGCTATTGATCATAATCCTTTGAGACAGAAGATCCAGTCAATTTCCTATCCACCTCGTAGTCCACTTATTCAATCCTTACATCACTAATCTGGCTGTAGAGGAATCCACACTATCGTAGTTCAGCCCCAATCGGCACCAGACTACCCAGTCTCTCTCTCACTCCCCCCACCCTCCTAGAGAATAGGGGGTGATGATACAAGAAAAACGGCTCGAGGTTTGAGATAAGGACAGGGAGAAAATCCTTAAAGTTACCATTATGGGCAAAACAGACTCGGCTTGGGGAAAAAACTATTCATTTATTTCTAAAACTAGCCGGAGAATGAGACAGGGAACAAAATAACCTCCCCCCACCCCTTCCTTTTCTCAAGCTTAACATTATCTCTACTACTTTCCCCCCCTGAGCAGCACAGGCAGGGAGAGGGAATGGGGGTTGTGGTCAGTTCATCACGCATTGTTTTACACCGCTACTTCATGGTTGGGGGAAGAACTTCTCGCATTCCTCCCCTGCTCCTTCGTGGGGTCCCTCTCATGCACCACAGTCCTTCGTGAAACTGCTCCAGCATGGGTCATCTCGTTCCTATGGGACGGGGTGCAGTCCCTTCAGAACAGCTGCCCTAGCAGGCCCTCCACGAGCCACAGCCTCCTTCAGGCATCCACCTCCCCTGGTGTGGGGTCCTCCACAGGCTGCAGGTGGATCTCTGCCCCTCCGTGGACCTCCATGGGCTGCAGGGGGACAACCTGCTCCACCATGGTCATCACCACAGGCTGCAGGGGAATCTTGGCCAGGAGCCGCATTACTCCTCCCCCTCCTTTTTCACTGACATTGGCATCTGCAGCCATTCCTCTCACAAGAAAAATTCTTCACAACAGGCTGGCAGACACCTCTCAGGATCTTTTTTACATCTCATTCACATCTCATCTCCTCTCCCCTTCTTGCAGCCAGGCTGGGCCAAGTCAGGCCCAGTCGGCTGCCTGGCAGGAGGCCAGAGGGTTAGGCCTGCAAGGCCCACGAGGCTCGCGCCTCCCCCTCTCTGCCCCGACTCAGCTCTTTCACTGCTCTTTTTTTTTTTTCTATTTTCCCCTTCTTAAGTATGTTATTGCAGAGGTGTTACCACGGGACATTCTCCTACCAATTGGTTCAGCCTTGGCCAGCAGTGGGTCTGCCCTAAGCCCTGCCAAGTCCACTGAACAAAGGGGACCAACTTCTAGCAGTTTCCTACAGAAGTTGCCACCTTAGCTCCCCCCCCTCACTAAACAAAACCAGAACACACACCTAGAATGCCACTTCCAGAGATGGGCATCTATCTTCAAAATGCTGAACTTTACAATATCTATATTAAAATTCTGAAGAAGTTGTTTAGATCTTGTTGCACTCTTCTCTCCTCTTTACTTAATAAACTTTGAGATAAAATGTGTACTACTGACCAAAAAAAAAACCAAACCCCAAACCCATCTCTCTTCATAAAAGATGCATTTTAATAGGTTTGAACTTACATTTCTGGCTTTAAAATCTAAACTTATTTATTTTAGCTATTCTACGTCTCAGTCTTGATTTTTTTAATTCTATCCCACATATATTGTTCCTCTAGCTTTGTTCACCTACCACAGAAAATTTAATCAGCCTGTTTCAATCAGTCTAGTTTCCTTGTAAGTCAAGTAACACAATTTTTTTTTTTCCTCAGATGACAGTATAATGCTCTATTGTGAAATATCTAGCCACACTAATACCTTTCAAAATGCCAATTTCTGGCTGTCAATTCTATGTTTTGGTTTTTTTTTTCCTCACAGGATAGCTTAAAATACAAGTGGACATGCAGTATGATTGCCCTTTTTTTTGTAGCCACCAAGTTATTTTCACTAGCTTTCTATACGGCATTATTACCTTTATCATCATACCCTCAAAAAATATCGATTTACTTGTTGTCCCCAAAATTTATGCTTTCTGATACTATGCACATCTAAGAAGGTAAATAAGTGTTACATAACTTCTGAAGAATATACAGGTTTTTAAATGAGAAAGAAAATACTTTTCTAATAGTAAAGCTCATTACAGAAAATTTACAGGCCCTCTAACGAAGGAAAAATCTTCGCTTATACTTCCTTCAGAGGAGAATCTCTTGATAAGTGCTTGTGAAAGACAAAAACCAATACAAATGTATCCTGAAAAGACAATACACCATTTTCTCTTTCAGTATAAAGTAAGTTGTGGTACTGATCAATTTCCATATACAAACTAGCTATATGTATAAAAGACTAAATTATTTTTTTTATCTTTTACCTCCACATCACACTGACCAAAAATTGACAGAATATAAGTATTTTGGGGACATGAAATAATGCTATTACTTGACTTAGATAATATTTTAAAGAAATCTGTGCTTATAGTAGTATCTGTAAGGCTTGAGTCTACTAATCATAAAATATTTTCCTGCATATGCCAAACTTTTGATTGTGCTTAAACTCATATTAGCAATGGAAAACTCATATTACAAAAAAAAAATCCATTTGCAAATAAAAAAAAAAAGATTAATCAGCTCTGGTAGTCCTAGCAGGATGAGTTGCAAAATATAAGTTAGAAGATAACCTACCTTACACTTGAAAAAAAATAGAGTTTAGACATCTCTATAGAGAAGTATAGGAGCATAATTGAAATGAATACACTGTGGTTGTTGATTTAAATACAGAAGAACAAAGCTTTCTTTATCCAAAGTACATTTGTATTAGAACAATAACACCCACACTGTGGACTGAATAAAAGGAATGAAGTAACAATACTACACTTTTACAGCACAGAAAGGGATATATTTAGAAATATAAACAGGTTAAAGAAAAAAATGAAATATTAAAGGAGGTAAAGTAAATTAATAAGGCACAAAAATGACAGATTTTATAATGATTTTAACAGAAGTGTCTAGTCAACAATATGTGGCATTGTCATTTAAATTCTTATTTTGCTAGTGAACAAACTTACTTACTTACTTTTTTTCTTATTGTTAACATCATTAATTAAACTTTCTGTATGATGATTCTTTCCTCGCAGTTCATATTTGCACTTTGATTGCTACACTTTCCCTTTCACACTGTTCAATGTTAGGCTAAGATTAAAGACTCTCTTTGAAGCTGGGAAATCTTTTTATGACTTAGCTGCAAATTATCTCTCTTAATTAACAGGTTACTGGGAAAATGTTTAAGTATCTAACTCCTCCCTGTTGCTTTGTGGTGTGGGCTCGTTTATCATTTGTGCTGTGGTAACACCCAAGGGCCCCAGCCATGAAGCTGCGTGTGCTGCAAAGCTGCAAGTGGTAAACATAATAAAAAACACCAAAGGAAGATAATTTATGTCCCTAGGAAATTTTGACACAAACAAAGGTCACCAGGTATTTTCATGTCACTAGAATGTGAATATTTATCCCAGAGGTATTTCTGAATTTAGACGAACAACTTTAGTCCAATGTACATGAAAACCGGCTCACCAAACTCTAGAATGATTGCTTGAAAAGCATTACCGTTACTAAGAATGTACAAACTACAATGTGTTACTCTGTACTTCTACCAAAGAGATAAGCTCTCCTGATCACATGAACATCTTAAAATAAAATTTTCTAAAGAAAAGATAAAAATAAGTACACCTCTGAGATATGAGTAAACTCCACATTAAGATATCTAAATTTTGAAGTCTATTTGTATGGGTTTACATATGAGCAAGATGGCTTAGTTTACTAGCGTTTACAGAATCAGATCACATTTGAGAAATGCTTATTGGAATTTGTTACTGTTTTCTTCACTTCATGGTGAATTTCTGACAGGTGTAAGCTAATTGTATGTCATATGTACCAGTCCAAAGTAGATATGCTGGTTATCTTGAAATTCCTCAAATATCACTGAATGTGCTGTACAGAACTTGCTAGACAATGCAGCATCTGGAAAGCATTTCAGCTGCCTGACCCTAGGAAACTCATGCCATATGAGGAATCCTTTGGTATCTTGCCAGGTCTGTAGCTGCTGCCCCATAAAAACACAGGTGTCTTCTAACTTCTGTGTTACACCTGCCAACTTCCTACGGATGTTTCCGGTAAGCACGGTGTTAAGGCAGCAGTAGACACTAAGTTGAGTTGTCTGAATCAATCTCAAAGAAAAGTAATTTTATATGCTTTCCTGGAAGAACTGTGCAATGGAACCCATCCCAGTAAATGTCAAAATGAGTAAAAAGTAAAATCAATATACTATTTCAAGGACTGAAAGATTCTCAGAGTAAATTTTTTTTTATGATTCTTTCTTTAAATACAAAGCATAGGGAACTTTTGAAAAATATTAGAGCATCAAGGAATTTGAGATTAGTTACATAATTTAACCAATTTACTTTTTTTTTTTAAATAAAGTAATATCTCTACAAAGTTTTTCAAGTGAAGACTTAGTAACACACCATCAATCTATTTTTTGTATTGTGCATTTATCAATTGTAGTTGACCTATCTGTCCAAAACATTTGTCAAATCAGATACTCAGGTAATACAATCCCTTGCAATTGCATACATAGTGATAACTGCTTTATATTTTGCAGAAATAAAACAATCTGCAGTATAATTAAGATAAACGTTTTCTCTTGATGATGTGAAAAGTCATGGAATTTGTTGAATTTTTCAAGGTCACGTTAAGTTCTGCATCTCCGACAAACTTCTAAAACCTTGCAAACTTTAGTTCTGATCTTCACTGCATCTCTCCTTCCCCAAGTGAACTTAACAAATGGAATTTTACTGACAGTTTTAACAAAATGGGATAGGGCAAATGGTCAGAACACTGTTCAGAATTGTTTGGGATAAGCCATGATATTTTGGGAAGTTAATATATTTGAACATCTAAATCCCTATTTCCTGATAAATTTTTCATTTTCTTTAAAGATTTTCCAAAAGAAAATTGCCAAATAGATGCAATTTTGTTGCTTGAATATTTTTTTCCTCCATTAACTAAAAGTACTAACTCTAAAAGGACAATAGAGTCTCTCTCTTAAAACATATTTTCCTTTTTTGGAAAATATGTTTTAATCGGTACGTGGAAATGTGATGCCAATGTAGACTATAAAACTGTAGCCCTATAATTACAGTATTTCCATTTCTAGTAACAGATCTCAGGCTTTGTATTAACTCTGCATGGACTCAGCTCCAGAATTTGTCAGTCTTGCTTTGTCTGAACTTGATCTGCCAGGAACTTTTGTTTTGACTTAGTTAACAGTAATTGGCTCACAGGCAGGTGGCTGTTGTAGTATTAGTTTTAGTTGTTGTTTAGCATTACACAATATTGTAAAATAACTATTGCCGTAATTGTTTTGGTATACATTTCTTTAACTAATAGTACTAACTAGTTGACAGTGAATGATCTATGACCATAGAACATAGCACATGAGAGCAATGCTTAAAATGTAGGAACATGATGAAGCCAGAAAGCCCAGGGCTATATGCAGGTCATGGATCACAGTTATTGATCATCAAAGGAAAGAAACCTTGAGTGCTGGGAGGAGAGGGTATAGGGATAGCAAAGAGAAAAAAATAATGTATAAACAGTATAAAACATTCCAGAATAGTAAATTTGGGATGTAAGATGGAAATGGTGGACAAAGAAGAAAAAGCATGGTGTACTATGTGTTAGAAAATGTTTTAGAGTAGTCCCAAGTGGACTCTAGCAAAAGGAGGAAGAAATCCCCACCATTAGCATTGTACTTCTCTTGGCAAATAATTTGTCAGACTGATGATTTGCTGTGAACGCTATTATTGTCTTATGCTTCTATGACATGTTTACTCACCATAGGACACTTCTTGTTAAGTGTGTATAAACACAAAATAGATCCAAGAAATAAATATAAAGTTTATACTTGCCGTGTTTATCTGATTGAAACACAGTAAGAATATTTAGAACTTTTTTTTACTGTCATTAATGTAAATTTTTGAGTGTGCAAATACACACAATGCACACAATATAGTATTATACAGAGATAAATAAAGAGGAGGCTATTTTATTCTATTCTTAAATTAATATAAGAAAAGCTACATGAATAACTTAAATCAAATAATTTTCAGGGAAATTGACAGTATTTATCAAGCATGCAAGAAACAACATCTCTGGGACTATGTAATGTTTAATGAGCAAATTAATGTTGAAGTTCTAAATAAACCACAACACTCTTGGTTATGAATGAAGCAGTTTTTACTTTCTATGAACCAGTATTCGCTGAAAAGAACATAGAGTGATCCCAAAGTATATGTTGAAAATTAAATTTTCAAATAGAAATTTGAATATATAAAGATTTTAATTTTTAGGTGCTTTTCATTAAGGAAGTATATAAAAATCTGATGCATTGCAGTTGACACAACAAAATAAAATAAAAGGCTGAAAGAATTATACTAAGTTTTGAAAAAAAAAATCTGTCTTCTGTTAGAAAGTGAATTCTGTATTTTGTGGAAATACACAGGGCTGAACACATCGTGCACTGTTATTTATACAGAAACGACCTACTTATTGTCTGGAAAGTTTAGTTGCTCTTATTAGGTGTTGCAAATACTTAAGTAACGTTATAAAAACCTCAGACGTGTGCACATCTTCATTTAAGAAACCAGGAAATTTAGCCTGTGTCTAAACTACACTGCAGTATGTCTGAGTATTGCGATCTGCTGATGGGCAAGCCCAGGCAACACGCTGGAAAGCATCACAGTTTTTTCCCTGCTCATACTCTGGGTTTCTTCTCAGTAGAAATGAGAGCAAAAAGGGAGAAGTATGTGCTTTCAGGTCCCATAAGTGCTGAAGATTTGCAGTATTGCATCAAGGAACAAGGAAATATCCCTGCATCTCTCAGTTTAGACCTACTTACAGAGTCTGAGAAGTTAGGACATTATTTCCTGTCCTGGGGTCCGCTGTGGCTTAGTATTTCAGGATAATAAGCTATGCTGAAGATGTAGCATCACAAAGTGTCTGAAGAAAGTAGAATCAGACAAATCTTAAGTTATTGCAACAATGGGCCACAGGAAAAACCTCTGCAGCAGACAAAAATGCAAAACTTTTTGTCATGGAAATTACAGAACATATAGTCCCCACTGTTTATTCTCAACCTCTATATGAATGTCCCACAGCTGGCACTCCATTCAGTGGCTAAAAGAAAAATGCCGTTCCAAGCTTTTGTTACAGTCTTCTGACTAAATTTTCTTCTTTCATGTGAACAGAACAGATTCATAGGGCTATTCTGATTTTTGTGCATATGTAAAAACACTACAGCCAGCAATGAGAGTACTTTGTGAGGAAGAAGAGTAAAATAAATAATAGGTGCTTCATTGTGCAGACAAGATAAGATAATTTAGTTTTAATGATCCCATTACTTTCTGCTAGACTACTAAAAATTGCTACACTGAATAAACTAATTCAATAGACGCTGTGCTTTTTTTTTAATAACTGGAATGATTTATATGATTTTTTTTTTTAAAGAGACTCTGTAGGGCAATTAGGATGACTTAGTAAATTTTTTATTACCCACTGGATATTGTAATTCATAACAAACTAATTAATATTTTACCTGAAAAACATTACATACTTTCATTGGTGTTTATTTTTAATTAAAACTAAGGTGCTGAAATAGTCAATGACAATTACAAATACATGAAAGGCATTAAATATGATAATTTGAATTGTTCGTTATGCATTATCACATTGACATGCTAATCCTTTCTGGAGAAAACACAGGATACTCGACTTAAATATTAATATAACTGCACTGACCATTTCAGCTACTGAGAAAATTTATGTAGTGCCTGTACAGAAATGTAAAACTTAGAGAGAACAATAGTATATGGGATTTATTTGTCTTTTCAGAGATCAAAACACTTACCATGAGGACATTTTCAATCTTAAGTTTGAGCTGTGAAAGACAGTAATGTACTTACACTGTAGCAGTGCAAAACCAGAAGATAAATTTTAAAGGCTTTTTCAGAAACCAATCCAATATTTAAATCCAGTATATAAATATTGCAAAAAACCACACCCTTTAAATATTTATTTATTTAAATATTGCAAAAATATTTAAATCCAATATTTAAATGTTGCAAAATGTACCATTGCATAAAATAATACAAACAAGATGATAGGTATCTAGATATATCCCTGGTGAAAACTAATTTTCACAGGATGCTAGAACTCGCTTACCCAGTTGCATTGTGTAGCTGCCTCAAAACCACCAGAAATTTTGCCAGAAAGCCAAGATTTTTTTATTAAGACACCAAAATGAACATCATTGCTTTTTGCTCCATGCTTTATCAGAACAACAGAAGCTAAAGTCTAATTAGTATTTTGGTCTTCTTGCTTCAGAATCGTGAAAGAAGCCAAAAAAAAAAAAAAAGTAAACTATTCTAGAATCTGATTACTTCTGTGTTACAGTTGCTTTACTTATAGAATGTAAAGAAATAGGTGCTTGGAAAAAAAAAAACCAAAACAGAAAGCCGTCTCTGACAGATAAGTGACACAAATATCTAATCAAAAAGAATGCAATAGAATACAATTCCTTTCTGTCCCTTAAGGGCATGAAAGAGTGGCTGCATCCTGTAAGATATATATTCTATATAACAAAGGCAAGAGAAAAGTTTTTCAGATACTTAGTTTTGATGTATACACAAAGTGTATAGTTTAATACAAGTTACTGTGTGGGACATAACTTGGCTGCTTTTCATGGATGCCAACATACGATCAATCTCATTTATAGCTATTTCTCAGTCATCCTTAATATATTTTCAAGCTGTACTAGGCACGGTAGCATTACTAGGTAGTAATGATGTTTTAAAATACACTTTTCACAAACAAATTTTATGATCAGTTATATCAGAGTATATTAGACAAGTATTGTAAATACTTTCTTGGAATCAGTTCCTAAGAAGACAGGCTTAACTGCATCTGTGTCCTGGCATAGATGCCAAAGACCTTTCACAGTTGTAGTCCTTGTACCCATCTTATTTTATAAGTTCATGGGTTTGTTTTTTTTTATTTCCCTCATGTTTCTGAAAACAGAGCTATAAGTTCTGTTCAGATGTACATGAACATACACTCAAATTTTATAATTGTGACTTATTAACCAATACAACTAGTAAAATGAAATAATTACTTTGGTGATACAATAAAATGTTTATATTGATGGTCTCTGTATTTTTTACAGGAAGCATTGTTTTCTCTGTGAACTCCATTTTTTTAGCAGGTTGCAAAACCCTGGACATAAAATCTACCGGTGAATGTCAATAGAGTAAAATTTACACTCTGTGTTTTGTGTAAATTCTGGTGTTGGAGCAGTCAAGGGGGAGAAAATTGCATGGTGTATAAGCTTGCTGATGGTGGATTAAATACTGAAATAGATTGCAAAAGAGTATAGCTTGATTTATAAGGCTTTACTATTCTCTGAGTAAATTCTATCCCTTGGCTGAGCTCAAACACAAAAGGATATAAAAATGCACCAAGTGTGGATTGTATTGATAAACGACCTTAGCAACTGTAACATTCTGCTTTGGCTGAATGGAAAAAGTAGGAGTATGGTGATTAGACTTTTCTACAAGGTATATTTTTTTTTACACAAAATAATGATTATTCCTATTAATATCAGCTGTTTAGGATCTCCAGAAAGGAAGTAAGAGTGAGATGGAGGGACATACAAACTAAGGGAAGAAGGGAAGCACAGAAGGATGAACAGAAGAACAGATGGACAAAATAGAATTTGGGCTGTCTGATAGATAATTTTAGAGCTTCTTAAAACACAGGCGACATTATAGTGGGTGTTTGCTACAGGCCACTTGACCAAGAGGACCGAGCAAATAAGGTCCCATATAGAAAATTATGAGCAGCCTCATGGTCACAAGCCCTGGGGGCTCATGGGGGACTTCAACCACACACATATCTGTTGGAAGGACAACACATTAGGGCACCAGCAATCCAGGAGGCTCCTGGAATATGTGGATGGTAACTTCGTTTGCGAAGTGATAGAGGAGACAGCGAGGAGAGGTGCTTGTTCTCACCCACAGGGAGGGGCTGGTGGGGAATGTGGAGCTCAAGGACAGCCTTGGCTGGATGGTGGCATTTGAGATCCTTAGAGCAGCAAGGAGGGGGTGCATTAAGGTCACTACCCTAGACTTCAGGAGAGCAGACTTTGGCCTCCTCAGGGATCTGCTTAGCAAAGTGCCATGGGATACAGCTCTGAAGAGAAGATGGACCCAGGAAAGTTGGTTGATATTCAAGGAGAACCTCCACCAAGCTCAGGAGCGATGCATCCCAACTAAGAGGAAGTCAGGCAAAAACAAGACAGGAGGCCTGCGTGGAGGAACAAGGAGCTCCTGCACAAGCTGAATAATAAAAAGGAAGACTACAGAGAGTGGAAGCAAGGACAGGTAGCCTGGGAAGAATACAGAGGGATTGTTTGAAGGCTTTAGTTTTCCTGTAAGGCTAAAGCCCTGACAGAATTAAATCTAGCCAGTGACGTCAAGGGCAACAAGAAAAGCATCTTAGGTACATTAGGGATAAAAGGAAGACCAGGGAGAATGTGGACCCTCTTCAGAAGAAAACAGGAGATCTGGCTATCCAGGACATCGAGGAAGCTGAGGTATTCAACAATTTTTTTTTGCCTCAATCTTCACTGGATCTGCCCAAGTTGCAGAACTAAAAACCAGGGACTGGGAGAATGAAGAACTGCTTACTGTAGCAGAAGAGCAGGTTTTAGACCATCTAAGGATCCTGAAGGTGCACAAGTCCATGGGACCTGATGAGATGCATCTGTGCGTCCTGAGGGAACTGGTGGATGAAGTTGCCAAGCTGCTGGCCGTTGTATTTGAGAAGTCGTGGTAGTCTGGTGAGGTTCCCACCAACTGGAAAAGGGGAAACATAACCCCCATTTTTAAAAACAGGAAACAAGGAAGACCCAGGGAACTACAGGCTGGTCAGTCTCAGCCATGTGCCTAACAAGGTGTGTTGGTTTTATTTAGTGAGGGGGGGGCTACGGTGGCAGCTTCTGCAAGAAGCTGCTAGAAGTTTCCCCTTTGTAGATTCTGTCAGGTCTAGGGTGGACCCGCCACTGACCAGGGCCAAGACAATTGTTGACAGGATGTTCAGAGATAGTGCTTCTGCGATAACGTATTCAAGAAGCAGAAAAAATACAAAAAAAAAAAAAAAAAAGAAGAAGATGTGAAGAAGCAGAAGCAAGGCAGAGAGTGGCAGGCGTGAGCCCTGTGGGCCTTGTGACCCTCACCCCCTGGCCTCCCACCAGGCGGCTGTCTGGGCCCAAATTGACACAGCCCAGATGGAAGAAGTGAAGAGAGGAGATGTGAAGAGAACCTGAGAGGCATCTGCCTGAGCCGATTGTGAAGAATTTCTTGTGAGAGAAATGGCTGCAGGCACCAAGGTCAGTGAAGAAGGAGAGGGAGGGGTATAGTTGCTCCTGGCAGATTTTCCCCTGCAGCGTGTGGTGAAGACCATAGTGAAGCAGCCTGTCCCCCTGCAGTCCATGGAGGCCCACGGAGGAGCGGAGATCCACCTGCAGCTGTGGAGGACCCCACGTTGGGGCAGGTGGATGCCCGAAGGAGGCTGTGGCCCATGGAGGGACTGCGTTGGGGCAGCCAGTTCCTGAGGGACTGCACTCCATGGAAAAATAACCCATGCTGGAGCAGTTTATGAAGGACTGTAGCCTGTGGGAGGGACCCCACATTGGAGCAGGGGAGGAATGTGAGGAGGAGGCAGGAGTGGCTTAAAGCGACAAGTGATGAACTGACCATAACCCTCATTCCCTCTTTCCCCCTGTGCCACTTGGAGGTGGCGGGGGGAGGAAGTAGAGGTAATTGAAAATAAAGTTAAGACCAGGAAAGAGAGAGGGGTGGGGAGAAATTACTTTTTTTCTCTTTCTCATTATCCTGCTTTGGTTTTAATAATAAACAAATAGTTTTCCCGAAGTCAAGTCTGCTTTGCCTGTAATGGTAACTTTAAGAATCTCTCCTTGTCCTTATCTCAAACCTTGAGCCTTTTTTGTTGTATTATATTTCTCTATTCCCTCAGAAGGTGGGTGGAGTGAGTGAGAGACTGCACAGTTTGGTCCCAGGTAGGGCTAAACTGTGAGACAAGGTCATGGAGTAGATTCTCCTGGAAACCATGCTAAGGTACATGGAAAATAAGGAGGTGACTTGTGACAGCCAGCATGGCTTCACTAAGGGTGACCAACTTGGTGGCCTTGTATGATGAGGTAACAACATTGGTGGACCAGGGATGACCAATTGACGTAATCTACCTGGACTTGTGCAAAGCATTTGACACTGCCCCACACAGCATGCTTGTGTCTAAACTGCAGAGACATGGGTTTGATGGATGGACCACTTAATGGATAAGGAATTGGCTGGTTGTCCACATGCAAAGAGTTGTAGTCAACGGCTCGATGTCCAAGTGGAGACCAGTTATAAGTGTCTTTCCTCAGGGGTCGGTATTGGGCTTGGCCCTGTTTAACATCTTTGTCACCGACAGAGACAGTAGGATAGAGTTCACCCTCAGCAAGTTTGCTGATGACACCAAGCTGTGTGGTATGGTCAACATACTGGAGGGAGGGGATGCCATTCAGAGGGACCTTATCAGGCTGGAGAGGTGGGCCCTTGCAAACCTGATGAAGTTCAACCAGGCCAAATGCAAGCTCTTGCACACAGATCAGGGCAATCTCAAGCACAAATACAGGCTGGGTGGAGAATGGATTGAGAGCAGCCTTGAGGAGAAGGACTTGGGAGTGATGGTGGACGACAAGCTCAACATGAGCCAGCAATGCACGCTTGCAGCTCAGAAAGCCAGCTACATCCTGAGCTGCATCAAAAGATGCGCGGCCAGTAGTTCAATGAAGGTGATTCTGCCCCTCTACTCTGCTCTGGTGAGACCCCACCTGGAGTATCACATCCAGCTCTGGAGCCCCCAACATAAGAAGGATGTAGACCTGTTGAAGTGAGTCCAGAGGAGGGCCATGAAGATGATCAGAGGGCTGGAGCCCCTCTCCTACAAAGACAGGCTGAGAGAGTTGGAGTTGCTCAGACTGGAGAAGAGAAGATTCCTGGGAGACCTTACAGCAGTCTTCCAGTACCTAAAGAAGGCTTATAGGAAAGATGGGTAGGGACTATTCAGTAGGGCCTTTTGTGACAGGACTAGGGGTAACGATTTTAAAATAGAGGGATGTAGCTTTAGATTAGATATTAGGAAAAAATTTTTTTACAATGAAGGTGGTAGAACACTGAAACAGGTTGCCCAGAGAGGTGGTTGATGCCCCATCCCTGGAAACATTCAAGGCCAGGTTGGATGGGGCTCTGAGCAACCTGTTCTAGTTGAAGATGTCCCTGCTCCTTGCAGGGGGATTGGACTAGATGACCTTTAAAGGTCCCTTCCAACCCAAACTATTCTAGGACTCTATTATTCTATATTATTGAAACGACAAGTTTAGGTATAATTTAGGTCCTTATATCTTTTGAACTGTATTTTGTAGAAAACAAATAATTTATTTCTTTCATCCTTTAAGCATTTAATTTTGTCTGAAGAACTTCAGAAATGAGATCCAGTTCCTGTAAGATTTTGTATAAGACATAGATTTAAACTCAACTTTCCCAGTATAGAAACAGAAACAAACCAATAATGCAGAATAACAAGATGAATTTGCAAACATTGAAGATGTGCAATGAATTCCAATTTTAGCAATGTTTTTGCATGTATTAGGCATTTTCAGGGAATGAAAACCACACTTTTTAATGCAAGTTTTCAGAAAATGTTGAACAGACATTTGTAGATTTAAAAAAAAAACAATACTCAAACTCTAGAAGACATAAAAATGAAAACTAAAATTTTATTTAGACAATAGTGGTGTTTTTGTCTCATGTATATGTAGAAGATTAATTCTGATAGTATTTATATTTTATTGTAATTGACAATCCATCCTGTGATGAATCTGTAGACAATATTCAGTACTCTAAAACATCTTTACGTATGGCTTATCAATTGAAATGGAGTTTGAACACCTAACAGATTTTTGAGGGCCTAACCTAAACATATTATAATTATTACCAAATGTATAGGAAGAGTTGAACTCTACATTCTAAGGCTCTGTTATTTGCATGAAATATGAAGTGAAACAGAGGTGACCAGTTGAAACAGAAAAAAAAAAAAAACAGGCTGTTGATATTAAAATTATGTGAAAAAAAATTCTCACCCTAAGAGCCTCTAAATTGCTATAAATGAGTGTTGGGTGAGATATCCTTCATTTAGCCCTTAAATAAGCTCAGCTTTTTTGATCCAAATCCCTAGCTCAAACTGAACACAACACAGCCCCAGTCAACATCCCAAAACTGACATTTCACTTTGAATATGTCAAACACAAGACTGATATATTTGATTCTTCCCTTCCTTTTCCTTCCCCTGTCTACACCTGCGTCTCCTACATCTCACATAATTACAGTACACTACACCATGACCTCTTGCTTTTTGGTCCTCTCTATTAGATGTAGAAGTTCAGGATGCTCTATTCTTCTGCTAATGAAGTATGCCTGGAGGTATACATTTTTCATAACAAGCTGAAAATGCCATGCATTGGGCTTGTGGCATCTCTCACAATAAGGGATCTTACAATCAAAGAGGTGTCTCTTCTTTCCTGAAATCTTATTTAGCACTGAGTTGACAACCCACTATCTGACCGGTCAAATACAGAACGCTAGAAAAAAGTGTGTATTCTGAAAAGTATATTTAAGATTCTAATTCCTTGTCTTTAATGAGTATTCGAAGCATGCATGTGTTAAACAGCCCAAATGCTTTTTTAGAATTCACTACTTTTGAGGTCTTTACATTTTTCAAATACGTACAGACTCTACGTGAGTAATTTTTTCCTGAGTAGTAGATAATTTTGATAAGATTTTTGAAGCCCAAAATGAGCAAATGCAATATACTTCTTTGAAAATTCACCCTAAAATGTCGTATTTTATTTTTGTCATTATTGCAGCGAGCTGCTTACATGGCTTACTTTTACACATTTAAGCATTCTTGAACATAACACATTATTTTTCAGAAAATTATCCATCTATAATGTTCTACAAACGTTATGCATGACATCCTGCTGGATTAGCAGTTCCTATTTAAATGAATTAGATGTGTGTATTTTGACAGAAATAGAAGGACCAGTGCTAAGCATTTGAAGATTTAGAAATCAATAAACCATTACATTCAGATGTAGGAGTGTATGATTGTAATACCTTTTGACTGCCTGTTGAACTGCTATTCTGATGTGACATTAAAGCTGGATATAGATAACTCACATTCTTTAAGTCTGTGTCTACGCATATAGCTGTATAGAAATAGAGAGTCCTACTGTTGCCTTCAGTAAGGATCAGTTCATCTTTGTATAAAAATTTCAGATGAAATAATCAATAGATATCAAGTTATTTGTGAAGGAAAGTTTTACATAGTGATTTAAAATGAGATAAAATAATTTTTACATTTTTAATACAAAAATTCTGATCTTAAATGAAGAAAAGAACACTAGAAGAAGAAAGTTATTTTTTCCCGAGGTATGTGGGAACAACAGGAGATAACAAAAGTCCTTGTTTCACCTCAGTTTGATAACAATATATCAAACTTTTATAAAGCATTTAAGTAGATAGTGCATGACATTTTGATAAAGAAACTGGAATAATGTAAATTAAAAAATGACCAAAAGACAGAAGGTATTGTTAATAGAAGGAAAAAAAAATTTAAATAAAAAATTCCCAACCAAAGAAGACCTTTACTGAACAGATGTCTTTCTAATTTGGTCACTAGAGAGCATTTTTTCTCCCTATGTTATCTTAGCGTGGAATGGAATGGAATATTCTATAGACTAGACTAGATTAGACTAGACTAGACTAGAACAGTTGGAAATGACCTACAATGATCATCTATTCTGACTGCCTGATCAATTCTGGGCTGACCAAAAGCTAAAGCATGTTGTTAAGGACATGTAATTGTCCAAATCCCTCCATTATCAGCCTGTTTAAGTAGTTTCAGAAAGAATCACAGTTACTGATGAAAAATGAAAACAGAAGTATCTATAATGCTGAGTAAATGCATATAATTCAGAAAGAATGTAATACAACAAGGTACAAAGCAGATCATGTGATTGCTGAAGCCACATCTTCACGGCAAAAGTACAATTGTATAAGTGTGAGACATTTCTGACATGTCGTAACACTCTGTGGCAGAATGAGTTATATCTTCTCTAAGGAACAGGAGAGAGGAAAGAAATAGGGATACCCTGATTCGGATGTGCAATAAGTACACAAGCAGAATTTTCTGTGTCTTCAAAGCAGAAATGATATTTTTGTAGATAAGCCTCTAATTGCACAGACACTAGGGTGTTTCACAGTTAACTAAATAAAACATAAAAATTAAATTATATTTTAATTGTGCACTATATTTCTATATAAAGACACGTGTGGTAAGTATTGTTGTCCTTTAGCTTACAAGGGATTCTGTGTAGATGGGAGGAGGAAGAGGAGAAAAGTAGGCCTAGAAAACAACTGAAATTTCTCCATCAGAGATTAAGTAAAAAAAAAATAAACATTTGTGAAGCTCTTCTTTATGTCATGCACAATCTGTTAGAATCAGAAGCAAAGCAAACCTTGTCTCTTGCATAAATGTTAAGCAAGAATGATGACTGAATAATATGTACCTACAAGAAGTAGCAAACTGGTTGAGAGTTCTTGACAGAGTTTAGACACTGAAGAAAATAAAATGAAAACTAAAATCAGGGAAGTTTATTTTTTTTTTTCATATTAGAATGATTTGCCTTATAAAGAATCCACTAAGGTCTATAATGCATCTGACATCATGGCCATTAAAAAAAGCAATTTTTTTTCTAACACACAATGCTGTGGTATGAACACGTATCAAGTAATGGAAGACACCGAGTTGTGCTGCATTATAGGTCCAACATTGACACAGTGTCTTTTTTCTTCATTGCTTGCAAATCTAAAGAACTTTTATTTTGTGATCTTATGTAGATGAGAATAATAATTTATTTGAAAGATGATGTTCTGATATTAATGAATGAGTTGTTAAATCACCAAAAAAAAAATGTGTCTAAGGTAGCTGAGGGCTGCAAGCTAACAAGTAACAACTCAGAATCAAATTTAGTAGCTATAAAATCCTCTTGGCTCATTTGATAATATAACTATTCTGTCAAACCAAAATAAAAGTCTGTCAGCTTCTTTAAAGAGCTCCAGTTCACTTTCTAATACAAAAAGAACATTTAGTGCCATGCTGAGATTTAAATGTCCAGGCATGAAAGAAGGGTTGTAACCTTTCTTAAAAAAAAAGCAAATTTAATTTGGTACGTTACTCTAGTCCCTGAAGACTTGACTGACTGAGTGATTTTCTGTAGACAAAAGATTCTTAAACATTTTTAGAGCCAGATCAGTTATCACCTGGCTGCAATTCTTCCTACTTCCCAGTCTCTCTGATTATACTCCTCAAATGTCAGTCTCTGCCTTTATCTCTTCTCAGGTTGAATCATACAATCCTCCCACTGTTAGACTGAGCTCTTAACAACAGCGCCCTGTATATCAGCTTCACTAGCATGCTACATCCTGAGGGCTTTTTTACCTGAGGGATTTAACTTCTGGGAACTATGGACAATAATGAATATGCCCAAACACTTTTCCTAAAAGCAGAACATTTAAAAAAAAAAACCAAAGAAAGCATCTTTTATGAAAATATTTTAAAATGTTTAAAGTCTATACATTTGTCACCTAAACCTTTCAGTCCTTCATAACCAGCTACATAAAGTTAATATTCTAACAGCAATCTTGCTAAAAAAAAAAACCTCAAACACTACC
Source organism: Chlamydotis macqueenii (assembly GCF_036417535.1). Lineage (NCBI taxonomy): Eukaryota > Metazoa > Chordata > Aves > Otidiformes > Otididae > Chlamydotis > Chlamydotis macqueenii. Next base: position 163,134,469 of record NC_141556.1, read on the forward strand.
ATCCACTATATCAGGTGATTTTTTCCCCATTTATTAGTAAAGGCTGTAGGTTTTGCACAACAGGGTCCCAGGAAGTGTCTGGGCTTTCACAGTTTAGCTGGGAACCACAGAGAGATCAGCACTGAGTGTTTAAAACCAAGCCCAGATGTACCTGAGATTAAGGGTCAGGGACCCTCTGTCGTAGTTCAGCCTCAGTCGGGGCCAGACTACCCAGTCTCTCTCTCACTCCCTCCACCCTCCGAGAGAATAGGGAGAGATAATATAGGAAAAAAAAAGCTCGAGGTTTGAGATAAGGACAGGGATAAACCATAAAGTTACCCTCACAGGCAAAACAGACTCCACTTAGGGAAAACTATTCATCCATTTTCTAAAATCAAAGCAGGAAGACAGAGAACAAGATAACCTCCCCCCACCCCTCCCTCTTCCTGAGCTTAACAGTATCTCTACTACCTTCCCCCCTCCCCAAGCGACACAGGGGGAAGAGGGAGTGGGGGTCATGGTCAGTCCATCGCACATTGTTTCACGCCGCTGCTTTGTCGTCTGGGGAAGAACTCCACACGTTCTGCCCCTGCTCCAGCGTGGGGTCCCTCCCATGCACCACAGTCCTTTGCGAAACTGCTCCAGCGTGGGTCATCTCTTCCATGGGGTGCCGTCCCTCCAGAACATCTGCCCCAGCGAGCGCTCCATGGGCCACAGCCTCCTTCAGGCATCCACCTCCCCCGATGGGGGGTCCTCCACGGGCTGCAGGTGGATTTCTGCCCCTCCGTGGACCTCCATGGGCTGCAGGGGGACAACCTGCTCCACCATCGTCTTCACCACGAGCTGCAGAGGAATCTTGGACAGGAGCCGCATTACTCCTCCTCCTCCTCCTCCTTCTTCACTGACCTTGGCGTCTGCAGCCATTCCTCTCACAAGAATTCTTCACAACAGGCTGGCAGACGCCTCTCAGGATCTTTTTACATGTCATTCACATCTCATCTCCTCTCCTTTTCTTGCAGCCGGGCCAGCCCAAGTTGGGCCCAGTCGGCTGCCCGGCGGGAGGCCAGAAGGCGAGGCCTGCAAGGCAAGGCCTGCAAGGCCTGCAAGGCCCACCTCTCTGCCCCCACTCAATTTCTTCACATCTTACCTTCTCCTTTTTTTTTTCAGTTTTCCCCTTCTTAAACACGTTATCACGGAACATTCTGGTACCAATTGGCCCAGCCTTGGCCAGCAGCGGGTCCGCCCTAGGCCCGGCCGAGCCCACTGAACAAAGGGGAACAACTTCTAGCAGTTTCCTACAGAAGCTACCACCTTAGGCCCCCCACCTCACTAAATAAAACCAGAACACCTTCAATGGCACTACACTCACCCCGTCGAGGAAACCAGGATGCTTACTACTCACTTGGACACTCACAACCTCTCTGCTTGAGAAAGACTGTCTCCATTAAATTTAGCACTTAGAATGATCATGGAGGGGAAGCATAACACAAAAGAAATAGGATAGGTACTTATAAGACTTCTTGCGCAACAATTTTAACTGTGTTACTAACAAGTCTTTTCTCCATTAATCTGTATGGTGAGTGTCAGCACTACTATAACAGGAAAAATTACAGCTATAGAATTTTTATGATACTAGTTTACTTAGATTTTACTTACACTAAGTCCTTGTTTCCAGATACATAGTCTCTTCTTATTTGCCTGTAACAGAGTTTATATTCTTGGCACTTCCCTGACTTGGGCATAATTGTCAAAAAGTTTTTCAGTGAGCTGACAAATCTAAGAATACCATTGCTTATTAATGATTTTAGTAAGCCTTTATTTTTTTCAAAGGATGGCTCATATTTTTGTTTCTAAACTGAGTGCTTTTTTTTTGTAGTACATTAAATAAATATCTTCATAAGACAAATTCCTTAATAATCAGATTGATGTATGATATTTATAAATTGTTGCATAGTAGCTTCATTTCCTTTGCAAACTACATCACAGTCTGGTAGTAAGACTGAAATTTATCCGTTTGTGCCATTCTTTATAGTTTCATAGACATCAGACAAAAGATAGCTGCTGAACAATTTCTAAGGTCTATTATCCTAAGACTTTAATAGTTCAAGTTAATAAGCTCCTTTCTCCCTTTAATACCCTATGCATACAAGGCACCTTCATTTTAATTAAAGGTAGTTACTGAATAGAAAACTGTGTGCATAAAAAAACATATCTCGTATTATAGTTGGAGCTAGTACTGATTTTATTCTTAGTATCAAGAGTAGAAGATAAATCTGCAACCAGTTCTGACAATGCAGTCTCATTTTAAGAAAATCTTGAACACCAGCATTAGGAGACAGAATTAGACACATTATGATAGCTCAGTGATTTTCAACCATTACAGGTGGTCTGGTCTGCATGGCTAGTCTAGTTACAGATGTAGTAGAGTATGTCTATAAAAGCAATATCACAAAATCAATTACATCTGATGACTAAGGACACTATTCTATAGTTCAGTTTAGAAAAATGAGAAGAAAAAAAAAAGATAAAAGTAAGAAAGTAAGAATTGACATCTTTCTCCAGCAGAAGGTAATGAAGTCATAAAACTCCTTTACTACATTATATAAATCAATGATAATCATCAGATGACTTGTTAACAGATACTATGGGAAATCCTAAAACAAGCATAACAGTTACCGTATTAATAAAATTTTGCATAATTAATTCCTGTGGACATAAAAGGACCAGAAAAAGATGTGTTTTATTGCTCATCTGCCAAGATGAGAAGGAATCTACCTATAATGATGAAAAAGGACTAGTTAAGAAGCCTTAAGTTAATGTCATTAAAATGTACTAGACTAGGCAACAAAATATTGACTCATTCAGTCCTTAATGACACAATTAAAGAGCTAATAACATACTCATCTGTCAATAATGTTAAATTTATTACTATGGAGTAAGTGAATATAAAAAATAAAAAGAAAAATAGAAAAAATAAAGAAAAAATAATATTTGGACTTCCTCTTTTTCTTATACTACCTCTTTTTTTCTTATACTTCAATTTTTTTTTTTTTTTTTTCTTTTCTGGGGGAGGGGAATCTCAATCCATCCCACTACTGTCTGTATGATGCCAGTGCCAGCAGCAGGTGCTTAGAACCTGGAAAAAGATATATTTATATTTATGCTTCTGTTGCATACCAAAATATTTCTTTTTTTTAGATATTCCCTAAGAAATTACTTTAAAGTTTTGAGTGTATTTTTATTTTAATTAATTTGAGCTTTATTTTTTTTCTTCTCCAAATTCATTACTGAATATTTCCTTCATAATCTAATATTATGTTAAAAGTGGAAATTTTTTTTCTTTACAGAACTGTGGGAGAAAGTGTAATGTACCTAGTGATATCCACTGTCACTCCTGAGATGGGCCAGGTGATTGAGGGAATACCCTGTCTGCTTATCAAATGATATTTACAGGATTCGGGTAAGGCCACCCACATAATGAAGGGAAAATCTCATGCCAGCACGCCATGTCTCCTGAAAATTCAATTAGAGTGCACTTACCTACAGTATGTCTTTATTACTAACATCTGTTCATATGATAAATTACTCAGCATCTACAACAAATAATGTCACAGTGAAGTGAGACTATATCAGACCTTACTTTTCACCACTAAAAAGTCTATATCCATATGTTGTGCTGTGATGTTGTAAGCCCTGTCCATTAGCCACTCTGCAGGCACTCCAGTGGTATGCAAAGCTAATTTCTTCCATCCATTCAGAGGCTTTATCTTGGCTGATGTGCCCATTCAACACTCAATATTTCTTTCTACTTGCTACAGACTTAAAACTGCCTGAACAGTTTGTATTAACACAGAGTTAGATTAAACACAAGAAACACAACCTTTAATTAAAACCCCACCTTTTTGCTAGTACCCTGCCTGGCAATGATCTAACCAGGGGGTTAGGTCTACAGTATGGTTATAGTTTATTCAATATTTGTATAATCATGTCTTCCACTGGTTACATAAGTCACTTTGTAAATTACATTCTGCTGCAAAGACATTTTGGAATCTCTGACTACTCAGGAACAGATGTTAGAAGACTCCCTTACTCTTAAGCACTTTCCTAGGAAATGGAAGGCTGATAATCGGTCCCTACTTCTCTTTCAGAGACAAAGGTCTAAAGGCATTCAACATGCCTAACCTTAAATAACTTGCCCATCAATCACAAAGATGCACACAAGACAGAAATCATAGCTGGGAAATCTGTATTACCTTTATCTGTTGTACCTAGAACTCTAGTTACACGGAGAACAGTCATCAGAGTGAAGCACCAAATGCATCCATAGTATTTCCCAGGGCTACTTAAAGCATTTATTAACAGATTATTTCACGTAGCTCTTGAAAAGTGTGCACAAATCATTAAAGGTCAAGCTGTACTTGAGTCTTCCATCCATCTTTCAGGAAAAGTTTTAAGACAACAGCAGGGTTGCATATCCTGAAGCTAGTCACAATGCAACGTGTGTCACTGGAAACAGAGCATCTAATATAAATTTGGTCTCTGTTTTTAGCTCTTCCAGACAATTACTATTTTATTTTTTTTTAGTAACATAGCCATTACATCTGTTTTTAACAGTAATCTAGGCAATATTAGATTCACCTTTTTCAAAAAGTGGGAAAGGATTCATGAAAGACTGCCAAGGTAAACTAAACAGGATTTTATCACAGGTGCTACCATAGGTTGTATTAACATACCATTGGAATACTTAAGTTTGATTACTGGAGCTGAATTTGTTATGTTAACTTGTCTTTGTGTTAGAAAAAAATAATCTATATATTTTTTTTTCTTTTTAATCCTTTATAAAATAGATATTGTCTTAATTATGAAACATTTAATTAAAGGAATAATGTCAACATACTGATTTCAGTTTATCACAGTGAAACTCAGTAAGCATTTTTTGAGAAGACTAACAATGTAAAAGGAAAGATTGCTGAATGTGGGTAACAAACTAGTTATGATAGCAAAAGCATAGTTACACTTAGTGCAAATTTAAATAGATGTAATTTTAATGTAGGAGCAATTCATCTAAATTTACAACTTTTTATTTATATCAGCTTTAATAAGGAGGTTTTCTGGACTTCATGATTTTTGCAAAACAAAATATTCAATACTTAGGATTCTGCAGTACTATTATGAAACAACATGCAAAGCAAATTACTGCTACTATTTAAAAGATGTTAACAATTGCCTGCGTGTAAAAAAACGTGCCTAGTATTGCTATGCACAAAAAAAAAAAAAAAAAAGATATTCCAGGTAATAAGAATGTCTATGACTTCAATATCATATTTGCATTCTATTCCTATACTTCATCTGTAGTACTATTCACTCCTGAATTTCTGAATGACTGCATTGTCTCTCAACTCTAGTTACTCCAACTGCAGCCTTATCTATGAGCCACAGTCTCTTCAGGGGTGTACCTGCTGCAGCGTAGACTTATCCACAGCCACCCTCTAAGGCACACTCATTCCAGTGTAGGTTTATCCATGGGCCACAAAGCCTTCAGAGATATACCTGCTCCAGCGTGGCGTTACCCATGGCTGTTGTCCCTCCAGGGGGTATAGCGGTCCTGTTTTGGGCTTATCCGTGGCCACAAACTTTGAGATGCTCCAGCATGACCTCATGCACAGCCACTGATGCTTCAAGGTCTATGTGCTGCAGCATGGATTTGTCCACAGCCACAGAGGCTTCAAGGTGTACCTTCTCCAGCAACTTATCCTTTGGCCACAATCCCTTCAGTAGTGTACCTGCTGCAGCCCAGACATAACCATGGTCACAGACACTTTGAGATGTACCTGTTCTGGCATGGGCTTATCCATGGCCATAGATGCTTTGGGGTGTCCTAATCCCGTGTGGACACACCCACAGGTCACAGTCCTTTCGACTCGAGTTCACACTAAAGGTACAATCTGTCCAATAGAGCAGCACAGAAACAGCAGCAAAGCCTTGGCCATCTGACAGCCCAGGCGCATTGCCCTTGCTGTTATCAGAATGTTCCCGGGCACACTAGAGTAAGATAAGCAGTACAGCACCACAGTAAGCGGTGAAAGCAAAAAAGCAGCCACTTTGAACACTAGACTCTAATATATAAAAAGGATCATGACCAACAGGTCGAGAGAGGTGATTCTGCCCCTCTACTCTGCTCTCACTAGACCCCATCTGGAGTACTGTGTCCAGTTCTGGAGCCCCCAACATAAGAATGACATGGACCAGTTGGAGCGAGTCCAGAGGAGGGTCACAAAGACGATCAGAGGGCTGGAGCACTTCTCCTGTGAGGACAGGCTGAGAGAGTTGGGGCTGTTCAGCCTGGAGAAGAGAAGGCTCCAGAGAGACTTTATAGTGGCCTTCAAGTACCTCAAGGGGGCCTACAGGAAAGATGGGAACAAACTCTTCAGTAGGGTCTGTTGCAATAGAGCCAAGGGTAATGGTTTTAAAATAGAGAGAAGCAGATTCTTCTTAGACATTAGGAAAACATTTTTTTTTTTTTTTTACAATGAGAGTGGTAGAACACTGGAACAGGTTTTCCAGAGAGGTGGTAGATGCCCCATCCCTGGAAACATTCAAGGCCAGGTTGGATGGGGCTCTGAGAAACCTGATCTAGTCAAAGATGTCCCTGCTTCTTGCAAGGGCTTTGTACTAGATGACCTTTAAAGGTCCCCTCCACCCCTAACTATTCTATGATTGTATGATTCTATACAGTGAGGCAAGCAAGCCCCATGGGAAACACAGAAGCCTGCCCATTAATGAGAAACAGCAATAACAGCTATAAATTTGATCTAGCACATTCCAATCAAATCTGTCTTGTACCCTTCATGCCCTACATTGGGTGCCCAAAAGGACTGCTCTGGTTTAACTCCAGCTGGCAATTAAGCACCACACAGCCACTCATTTCCCCTCCCTCCCCAGTGGGACAAGGTAATACTTTACTAACTAGCCAACAGCTGGGGTAGTTTACCCAAATTAGCCAATGATCTATTCCATACTATGTGACATCATGCTCAGTATATAAAGTGGAGACTGTGCTGAGAGGCAGCTTATTGTTACTTGGGAAAGAGTTGGGTATAGAGATCTACTGTAAATTATATGCTTAAGTATTTTCTGTTATTGTTTGTTTGTTTTCCACCTCTGTTTTCTTTTTTCCTCTGTTGTTCTCTTAAACTGTTTTTATCTCAACCCATGAGTTTTGCTGTCTTTTGTCTAACAATTCTCCTCCCCATTTCATTGTGGGGGTGGGGGGGGGTGGGATTTGGGGGGAGGAGAAAGAGAGTGAGTGACTGTGTGGTATTTTAGCTGCTGAGTGGGGCTACACTACAACATGGGATGTAAGAGCAGTGGTACAAGTTGAGGGCTTCTGACTGGGGAGTAGCTATGGAGAAAAGGCTCTGGGGATTCCAAGGGACAGTGAACTGAACCTGACCCAGCAGTGTGCCTTGACAGCGAAAATGACCAGCAACATTCTGGGCTGTATTAAAGAGTACACAACCAGTAGATCAAGGGAAGTGATTATCTCAGTCTAGTCAGCGCTCGTTAGACATCATCTAGATACTGAATCCAATTTGTGGCCTGTGTTAGAAAACAAACATCAAAAAACAGGAAAGTTAAGCAAACAGTCATGAAGATGGTATGGGCACTGGAATGCATTCCTGAGACTGAAGTCAGAGACATTCAGACTGGTTATAAGGAGAAAAGCCTTTTCCCAATGAGGACAGGAAGACAGTGGAGGAGGTTGCCTAGAGAAGTTGTGTAGTGTCTGTCTTTGGATCTTCAGAGATTTTCAAGACAGAGGTTGAAAAAGCCCTAAGCATCCTGGTCTGACCTGACAAATAGCTCTCCTTGTAGCAGGCAGTTGGACTCTAATGTACTGAGGTCCCAGCTTGAATTATCCTATGATCCTGATATGAATAGGCATGAGTACGTACTTGTGTGTGTGTTGAACAGAACTTGCTATCCATCTTCAACAGGCGTGTCGCTTACTAAATGAGTGTTTGTTTTTATGTCACTGAGTGATGCGGTTGTGTTCTTGTTGAACATTTGAAAACATGGGAGTTCACTTGTGATGCTAGTACTATTAACTGTTCCATTCAATGGTATCTGCCACCCAGAAAACAAATAAGAAAATAAATTCCCTTTAGTGCTATATAAAACCATGGAAAAATAAGGTATAGTAAGAAATTAGTTTACCGTAGATGAAAACCAACAAGAAAACATCCTTATGATTTAGGTGACTGGTCATTCTTTGAAAGCGTCTATCCATATTGGGGAAAAAAACTTTTACTACACATTTTAGCTTATCAGATAAATAATAAAATGTTCAATATAGTAAGTAGTGTAGACATTTTACCAAGTGCTTAGTATAAAAACGATACTATTACCAAATACATAGACCAATTTGCAAGGTATATACATGTACTAATTCATATTAGAAATATGAATATAAATGGAAAATAGCAAATACATTTTTGAGTCTGCTGGATAATGCTGTTTCCATGTTTTTTTAATAGGATCTGACATACTTTTGACTACAGAAAACACTTCAAGCTTTTGCTAATTAGTTAAAATAGGCCATGATTCCTGTTTAGAGATATGGGATTGTCCAACTTATTGACTGTTGTTGGTCTCCAAATGTGAGAAATTTAGTCATAGTGAAGTCATACTGAACTGTATTTTCCTTTTGTTTAGTAATAAGAAGTATAAATCAGAGAGAATAGATTTTATATAATATTGTATTTAATATTTTCTGAGGTTCAAATTGCTGTGAACATATAATTTTTACCAAATAACTGCAGAAAGGCATCAGATATCAGAATTAGTAATGGACGTAGAATTTCTCAAAAATGTGTTTCTATCAGGAAGCTGATTCTGACTGACTCTCCACTGGGAGCTCTGTAATTGACTTGAATAGGTATGAAACTAAGCATGCTGAGGGAAATTTAGGTAGGTGAAATGCTCTGTTAATAGATAATAAAATTAGATATCAAAAAACCTTAGAACTTAATCTCTAACTATTCTTCAGAACTTCAGTAAGTTACCTATTGGTGAGTCTGCTCATTATCTCAGATAACCATTCAAATTTTTTTAGAAAAGCTTATTCACAGCTACCAAAAAAAAAAATTGAGTCTGTAACTTACCAAGAAATCATAATGGCATGAACACAGAAACCAATTCCATTCTCAGCTGTTAAAATTTTCTCCTTCCTTCCTCCTTATAACTAATCTAACTATTTGTCTGCACAGAGTTAAACACTGACTTAATAACATCAAACTTAAAATTATTTGGAAGAAACAACATAATATTTTTTGAATAAGCGATTGTCATGGTTTAAATCCAGTCAGTAACTGAATACCACGCAGCCACTCACTCACCCTCCCCCTCCCCAGGTAGGGTCTCACCAAAGCAGAATAGAGGAGGAGAATCACCTCCATTGACCTGCTGGCCACATTTCTTTTGATGCAGCCCAGGATGCGGTTGGCTTTCTGGGCTGCAAGTGCACACTGCAGGCCCACGTTGAGCTTCTCAACCACTAGTACCCTCAAGTTCCTCTCCTCAGAGCTGCTCTCAATCCATTCTCCACTCAGACTGTATTTGTGCTTGGGATTGTCCTGACTCATGTGCAATGTTGAGGAAAGTTTAATTATAAAGGTTAATTATAATACTACTTATAAACACTAATTAGTAACAGCTTTGAAAATGCAAGCATGTTGGAGAGTTATTTTCGTGTATATTAAGTGGTATCTCAAGCTATTTTTCTTAAAATATTTACTACCTGTAAGTAAAAAACTGATGCAAACTATGTAAGGAAAAATGATATAACAGAAAAGTGTGAACCTCCATTAAGAGAAGTAGGGTAAAGCGAGAAATGCTTTGATCGTCCTTGGTTATCCTCATGAGTGCAGAAGATAATACCTTGCCCTATGAATGGGGAGAAGGAAAAGGCTAACAGATTTCTCTCTGCTGTAAGTGACTGAAAACTAGGAAGGGGGGAAAGAAAAAATGATTATTTGCCTTTTTTTTTTCTTCATTTTCTATTAAGTGTTTTTAAGAACAGGTACTAACTGTACTGCTGTTGTACCTTACCTGACAACTAAATTGAATGTTGATTGAATTATAGTTCTAAAACACAATGGTTTTGAGTGATTGCTATTTTGGGAGTCAGAGTAGAATCTTTCTTTTGGCAAAAAGTACTATGATGCCTACTTTTCCTTTTCATTCTAAATCCACTTCAGAAAAATCCACATTTTTCACAGTATACAGCTCTGGGTGCTGTATAGATTTGATGCAAGTGAGATGATCAAACAGTTAAATAAATGCATAGTTCCTAAAGAGGTGAGTTGAGCCGCATTTGATATAACTTAATGTGTCTTACAGAAACTAGAAATTGGATTAATATTGCTTGTTCATGCTTGAAGCCCAGAAAATTGCTCAAAGGCAGATGGAAGGAGAGCTAAAAATCTAAAAATAAATTTCCCAGTGGAAATAAGGATTTTTCACTGTTCAATTTGGTTTCTTCTAAGATATAAGTCTCAAGACACTGAAGTGAATAACTCACATGAAGGGAATTCAAGAATATTATGTAGCTTGACTGTAGTCCTAAATATTCTAGAAAAAAATATAATATGAAATCAAGAATAGCATAATTAAAAATTTTACCTTCATTTGCAAGTAATGAAATACCTGAAAATTGAAAATAGAAAGGAAACATAGAATACAGTCATATAATAACAGTTATTTCTGTTCCAGTTGACTATTATTCACAGTTTTATGATTTAACTTGTCTATGAGAGAGGAGAATATTTATCATTCCAGGAGCAATGGAACAAAATCATCTTTGCAGCATTTTTCAGTGTAATAAGAAATACTCCATGGATATCTGAAGTGAATAGCATTCTGCTGTCTACGCTTTTTGTCTACAAACTGATGAAAAACATAAACCTCTAGATACTGGAATCACACTAGATATAAATAATTCTTTTGTCTCTGTTGTAACAGGAGATCACAGTAATTACAAGTATACTCAACAACTCATAAACAGTATCTGTTGTACATTTTGCTGAACTTAAATAGCATAAATTACTGTATACTAAGATTATTTACTGCTGAATCACTCTGGTGAACAACTCAATGTTCAAATGCAGAGTGGTGACAAGTTGCATTCCTCGGGATTTGGTATTGAGACAGGCCCTGTTTAACACATTTGTCAGTGACATAGACAATGGGATAGAGTGCACTCTCAGTAAGTTTCCCAACAACACCAAGCTGTGTGGTGTGGTCAATATGCTGGAGGGAAGGGACGCCATCCAGAGAGACCTTGACAGGCTGGAGAGATGGACCTTGACAGGCTGGAGAGATGGGTCCTTGCAAACCTCATGAAGTTCAACCAGGCCAAGTGCAAGCTCGTGCATGTGAGTCAGGGCAAACCCAAACACAAATGCAGACTGGGCAGAGAATGGATTGAGAGCAGCCTTGAGGAGAAGAACTTGGGAGTGATGGTGAATGAGAAGCTCAGCATGAGCACCCTTGCAGCCCAGAAGGCCAACCACATCCTGGGCTGCATCAAGAGGAGCATGGCCAGCAGGTCAAGGGAGGTGATTCTCCCCCTCTACTCTGCTCTTGTGAGACCCCACCTGGAGTACTGTGTCCAGTTCTGGAGCCCCCAACATCAGAAGTACATGGACCAGTTGGAGCGAGTCCAGAGGAGGGCCACAAAGATGATCAGAGGGCTGGAGCACCTTTCCTATGAGGACAGGCTGAGAGAGTTGGGGCTATTCAGCCTGGAGAAGAAGAGGCTCCTGGGAGACCTTGTAGTGGTCTTCCAGTACATAAAGGGGCCTACAGGAAAGCAGGGATAAACTCTTTAGCAGAGTCTGTTGTGATAGGACAAGGGGTAAAGGTTTTAAAATAGAGGGAGGTAGATTCCGATGAGATATTAGGGAGACATATTTTTTTAGACTGAGGGTAGTGGAACACTGAAACAGGTTGCCCAGAGAGGTGGTAGATGCCCCATCCCTGGAAACATTCAAGGCCAAAGTTGGACAGGGCTCTGAGCAACCTGATCTAGTTGGAGATGTCTCCACTCCTTGCAGAGAGGTTGTACTAGATGACCTTTAAAGGTTTCTTCCAATCCTAACTATTCTATGATTCTGTGATTCTGTGAATTTTTGAATGCTATACTACATTCATTTCCTGGCTTTTTTTTTTCCTCTGTCCATTTACTGCTACATAGCTGTAGCACTACTAGTCTAAGGAAGTGAATAATCTAGTTTAACATTAGGCTTCCAAATATTGTGAGTGTTTAAATTTGAATTGGTCATCCCGGATGGTCTTTATATAAAAGCATTGCCAATGGGTGATTTACCTAACCTTAGTTGCCCGTTTTAGAATGAACAAAAAATATCTTATGATTTGTCGTAGTTCAGCCCCGATCGGACCAGACTACGCAGTCTCCCTCTCACTCCCCCCACACTCCGAGAGAACAGGGAGAGAAAATATAAGGAAAAACGGTTCAAGGTTTGAGATAAGGACAGGGAGAAATCCTTAAAGTTACTGTCACGGGCAAAACAGACTCAACTTGGGGAAAACTATTCATTTATTACTACAAACAGCAGGATAATGAGACAGAACAAGATAACCTCCATCCACCCCTCCCTCTTCCCGAGCTTAACATTATCTCTACTACCTTCCCCTCCCGAGCGGCATAGGGGGGAAGAGGGAATGGGGGTTGCAGTCAGTTCATCATACATTGTTTTACGCCGCTGCTTCATGGTTGGGGGAAGAACTCCTCACATTCCTCCCCTGCTCCAGCGTGGGGTCCCTCCCACGGGCCACAGTCCTTCGTGGAACTGCTCCGGTGTGGGTCTTCTCTTCCACGGGGTGCAGTCCCTCCAGAACAGCTGTCCCAGCGGGCCCTCCACGGGCCACAGCTGCCTTCAGGCATCCACCTCCCCCGGTACGGGGTCCTTCACGGGCTCCAAGTGGATCTCTGCTCCTCCGTGGACCTCCATGGGCTGCAGGGGGACAACCTGCTCCACCATGGTCGTCACCACAGGCTGCAGGGGAATCTTGGCCAGGAGCCGCATTACTCCTCCCCCTCCTTCTGAACTGACCTTGGCGTCTGCAGCCGTTCCTCACAACAGGCTGGTAGATGTCTCTCAGGATCTTTTTTACATCTTATTCACTTCTCATCTCCTCTCCACTTCTTGCAGCTGGGCTGGACCTAGTCGGGCCCAGTCGGCTGCCTGGCGAGAGGCCAGAGGGTGAGGCCTGCAAGGCCCATCAGGCCTGCGCCTCCCCCTCTGCGCCCCTGCCCCCACTCAGCTTCTTCACATCTTCTCTTCTCTCTCTTTTTTTTCTGTTTTCCCATTCTTAAATACGTTATCGCAGAGGCGTTATCACGGGACATTCTGCTACCAATCGGCTCGGCCTTGGCCAGCAGTGGGTCCGCCCTAGGCCTGGCCAAGTCCCCTGAACAAAGGGGAGCGACTTCTAGCAGTTTCCTACAGAAGCTACCACCTTAGCCCCCCCCCACTAAACAAAACCACGACATGATTACATCTTTCAAGTGACTCTTAAGTGTCTAAAACACAAACTTTGATGTAACAATTTATTTTTAAATGTCTTAAGGTAGGATTGGTTAACATAAACCTTTGCATACTAACAGTAAGGTGTCAGCAGTTTTTCTGAAAGATGTGTAGACTGTTAATAAAGTATTTGTTCTCAAAACCCAAAACAAAACACGTTTGTATACCTGTGTTCAGAGCTATGCCTGATCTGACATTTTTTTTCTTAATTTGATAAGATTTCTGTATAGTGCAGAAGTAGTAAAGTCATCGTATTTAGCCTCCTTTATTGTTAGAAACGGCAATCTGCAGATTTCTGAAATCTCAATAGATACTTTCAAGGAAAAGTAAGCACAGAACATACTATGCACATCTAATTCGAGGTGCAGTAGTATACCACTGTGATTCTAAGCAGGTAACATGTAGATGAACAAATAAGTTAGCTTTTTATTATAAACTTATTTCTATTCCTTAACTATCAAATGGTTATCATTTTGTTCAGGCATGAGGGACTTGATAAATTTCTCCCTTTTTGCCCACCTATGAAAAGCTCCATGCAATTATTCCAGTCTTGGGCCAGAAAACAAGATTGGAAAAGTGTCATGGGTTTTTGCACTAAAAGTAGTACAATGAAAAATTGTTAGCTTTTAGTATTTGTTTTATTTGAATGATGTGCTTATTTCCCTCTAGAAACAAAGTGTTTTGCATAGCTAAAAAGATTACATAGGATGAACATGAATCATTAATGAGGAAAAGAATATTTAAGAAAAACAGAAAAAAAACCATAAAAAACTATTATTTGAAACAACTGATAACTTTTAACACTCTTGTTACATTTTAATTGGGGCAAAATAAGGCAGAAGAAAACAACATAAATTATAAAACGCTAACCCTTAATTGCCTACAGAGAAGAATGACTTAGGTGTAACCTTATTCTAGCAGCTAAATATCACTATGGAGATTTGTGTTTACATTTCCTATTATTTATTTGTCAGAAAAGGAGAGTTATTTGGGGCAGATCTCATTTTTAAGGAAGATCTAGCTGTTTAAATCAGAAAGAGTAAAGCTGATTTGCCTTCTCCAACTTCTTAAAACTAGAGCTATGAATTAATTATATCCAGGGGCAGCTCTTACCTTGGTAATACTGAGATCTGTTCCCAGCAGAATTTAATATTCCTTCATTAAACAATATGACCCCCAGCATCTTTCTGTGACTTGTTTTCCTCATGCACTAAGCATGAACAGCATGCATATTATCACTGAGCAGAGCTCCAAAACACACTGAAATTAGAAATGTTTAATGCTTTGTTAGAATCAGTGAAAATAAGTAGCTGTCTTTGAAGACATCAGGAGGAACAGCATGTCTGACTAACTTGAGTGCTTAAATTTCTTAACCACAATTGTCTGTCTGATAGTTTATAGCAAAGTTTTTAGCCCTGTGTTGAGTTGCAGGCTTTTCAAACCTGGTATTTTTTTTCAAGTCAGCAAAACCTGTACTGTACCTATGGTGATTACCTTGCCAGTATGTGGGTGAATGAGGAAAATACTGACTCTTATATTGTTTTTTTTTTTTTCTGTTGAGTATAATGAGTATAGAAGCAAGAAAAAAAAAGGTAATTAAAATGAAATTTCAAGAGTAATTTCAGAATAACGCGATCACTGATCAAACTCTACAATCGGGGGGTGGGGGGGGAACCATAAAGTTCCTCTCTCTGTTTTTGTAATTCTGGATTTTCTAACTTGCAGCTTATTTTCAGTAAAATAGAGCTAAAAATAGAAATACATTAAGTATTTGTTAAAAAGATAAGTATCTTTATGAATGACAAAATATTTTCTGAAACCATCTGTCGTGGTTTTGTTAGTGAGGGGGGGCCTAAGGTGGTAGCTTCTGTAGGAAACTGCTAGAAGTCGCTCCCCTTTGTTCAGTGGACTCGGCCGGGCCTAGGGCAGACCTGCTGCTGGCCAAGGCCGAGCCAATTGGTAGCAGAATGTCCCGTGATAACGCCTCTGCGATAACATATTTAAGAAGGGGAAAACAGAAAAAAAGAGAGAGGAGAGAAGATGTGAAGAAGCTGAGTGGGGGCAGGGGCGCAGAGGGGGAGGCGCAGGCCTGATGGGCCTTGCAGGCCTCACCCTCTGGCCTCTCGCCAGGCAGCCGACTGGGCCCGACTCGGTCCAGCCCAGCTGCAAAAAGTGGAGAGGAGATAAGAAGTGAATAAGATGTAAAAAAAGATCCTGAGAGACATCTACCAGCCTGTTGTGAGGAACGGCTGCAGACGCCAAGGTCAGTTCAGAAGGAGGGGGAGGAGTAATGCGGCTCCTGGCCAAGATTCCCCTGCAGCCTGTGGTGACAACCATGGTGGAGCAGGTTGTCCCCCTGCAGCCCATGGAGGTCCACGGAGGAGCAGAGATCCACTTGGAGCCCGTGAAGGACCCCATACTGGGGGAGGTGGATGCCTGAAGGTGGCTGTGGCCCGTGGAGGGCCCGCTGGGACAGCTGTTCTGAAGGGACTGAACTCCGTAGAAGAGATGACCCATGCCGGAGCAGTTCCACGAAGGACTGTGGCGTAGGGGTGGGACCCCACAACGGAGGAGCAGGGGAGGAATGTGAGGAGTTCTTCCCCCAACCATGAAGCAGCGGCGTGAAACAACATGTGATGAACTGACTGCAACCCCCATTCCCTCTTCCCCCCTGCGCCGCTCGGCGGGGGGGGGAAGGTAGTAGAGATAATGTTAAGCTTGGGAAGAGGGAGGGGTGGATGGAGGTTATCTTGTTCTCTGTCTCATTATCCTGCTGTTTGTAGTAATAAATGAATAGTTTTCCCCAAGTTGAGTCTGTTTTGCCTGTGACGGTAACTTTAAGGATTTCTCCCTGTCCTTATCTCAAACCTTGAGCCGTTTTTCCTTATATTTTCTCTCCCTGTTTTCTTGGAAGGTGGGGGGAGTGAGAGAGAGACTGCGTAGTCTGGTCCGATCGGGGCTGAACTACGACACCATCATAGACTTATTTCTTCACCACTCCAGTTCATAAGAACTTAATATTGACTTTCAAAATTTGCATTCAAAAGCAACCAAGAAACCAACGTCTGTCATTGGCTGATTTTGTTCTTTAAGACTGTGCACAGGTCTACTGAACTTTTGTCACATTTGTGGTCTTTCTCCTCTGGATTCTTTGATTTCTAGGAACATATGACCTGATTGTGGAGCTTTTCACTCAGTTATTTTATTCAGTTATTTTATGCACGCTTTTAAGGCTTTCTCCTCATTTTTAAATCCTTTCTCATTTTTACAAAGAATGTAACTGAAAAGCCTTCCTTTAGTCAAACTTGACAATGGATACTACAGTTAATGGCAGGCAGACTGTATGCAGGTTAATGGTATCAGCTTCATCTCTTTAGGGAAATGGCAGAAAAATATTTGTTTTTATTCTCTGTAAAATGTCTCCCACTTCATAGAAGACTCTTTAAACTCCAAGTTAGATGCACATTGCTATGCACTCTGATTTATCCTATTTTGGTTTTGTAATAGTCCGTATTTCAAAGGAAAAAAAAATCACATAAGTAGAAGCTCTCAGTGGCTTTCATTTCAGATTCTGATACATATTCTAGTTGATTCTGATGCTATCCCTGTAAGTTTTCTCATATATGCCAGCTATACTTATATAATTTGTATCTCCATGCTCTTGATTCTGACTGTAGATTCTTTCCTAAAGAAACATAGCAAATTAAAGCACAGGATCTATCTGATCCTACATCTTGAGATATTTCAGCTTAAATTCACTGAGATTTGTATTTCTTCTATTTACTTACTCTTTAAAAGTTTTGAAATGTTATATATGACAGCATAGATAATAAAGATTTCATCTTAGGAGTTACCGTGCCTTCTGGTTTACAAAATCTGATAGACTTTAATTCTTATAAACAATGAATTTGCAGGTGGCAAAACCAGTTATTAATAGTTTCATGTGCAATTTGTGTATAGAAAATACTGTAAGAAAAAAAAAACAAAAAAAAATATTGGGAAAAAATGGACAAGCTTTTTTTTTTTTGTTTAATCCTCCCAGTATGTTATTAACAGAGGATATTGGCAAGTATATGTAGCATAAGAGCAGGCATTCTTTTTTTTTCAATTGAATTTACATATCCTTATGGACACCATGCCAGATGGTTGTTCAACACTTCTGCTTTCAAATTTCATGAGGGGAAATAAAAAATTTGCAGAAATTTAAGATGTTTTTGCTTGAGTTGTAGTTTTGTTGTCTTAAAGTAATACAGGGTTTTCTGACACAGAGGTCAACACATCCCACACAATATTTTTTTTGCCAGAGATATTTTTTTTTTTAAAGATGTTTAAGGCCTGTTTGTAAAATGTCAACAAAGACAAGACAAGCACTTAGGTATTTTACAAGCATTTCTACTATTCTTTCCACATATGGCATCACAAACAAATGCCATTTTCTGAGTTACTTCAGTGAAGGCAGTACTGAACAGTGCTTTTAAATTGTCTGAGTTAAAAAGGTCAGTTTAGCATTTGCTTCTCTTTAGTTCAGAAACACAGTAGTGAGATGGAAAGAAAGAAGCTTTTTAATTTCCACAGCAGGGAAGTAACTATTTTTTTTTTTCTTGAAGTATGCAGCAGTCTTGAATAAGTTCATGTGAGGGATGGGTGCTGTGTTTGAAACATTGCATTCTGTAGTGATGGAAGAACATGTCAGATCACATAACAGGTGAAGAACATTAATAACTCCTATGATCCAGCTGAGAAGCAGAGTACATATCTGGCTCTTCTAAATGTAAGAGACCAGACACTTTGATTTTGCACAGCATTGTAGCCTGTCTTTAGCTCTAAGATCTTGTTCATGTGTTGCAGCTGATTCCCCAATGAAAGATCAAATTAGGTTGACCAAGCTCGCTTTGTTACGTGACTGTCCCTTAAATGAATGAAACATGAGAGTAAGAGGAGAGTAATCTGCATAAACATTAAAGTGCTTACTTTTCCAGCTATACTGCTATTTCTATTTGAAAAATATATAGCTATATCTTGTTTATGGACCTTTTTGAGTCATTTAGTAAAAAAACATGTTGAGATGTGCAGAGATATCTTCTCAGATATCAAGAGTATGTAAGGTAAGATTAAAGATTTGGATTTAGTATGGATATTTAGTATTAAAAAAAAAAAATCAGCAACATTTGTACAGTTCTGAATGCACCTGAATTATACTGAAAGGATACTAGGATATTTCCGCTATGCAGATTTAGCTAGTACCAATGCTTCTGACTGTTGGATATTTGTAAGTGAGAAGGTGACATTGTAAAATGCATGGGTAACTTACAAAATTCTGAACTGCTCCAGCAGTATAAAACCTACCGTTGCATAATGTTTTCCTGAAATGTCACCAAGGCAGCTTGATTTCTGTTGTCAGCAGGTTAGATTAGGGATCTTTTCTGGACAGATCTGCATCCCATGAGTCCTTTTCTATTGCCTTTTTCTTCTCAAACTATACAATAAATAAAAATGCCTTCTTCTCCAGACACCCTAGATATATCTCTGGCTTCTGTGTTGTCTGCAGGAAGTTAATTTAGTTTTTTTTTAAAGCTATTTCTGGTAAAAAACTCACAACAAGAAAAAAAAAACCCAAATAAACACCATATTATATTTTAATTTGAAATAATAATTTTTTTTTTTTTTACTTTGGACCTTGGTCTTGGGAAAAGATTGAGTAATATAAGACTTCCAGTTACTAGCATAAGAAGGACAACAGATCAGCATATAAATAATCGACACAGATTATTAAGCAGAAATCTCAGTATATCTGTCCTCATTATTATTCTTTCTACACACACCAGTGAATTATTTGGTTTTAGTGCTGGGTTTTTTTTTTTTCCTCCTCCATATAACAATATATTTTTTTTCGCTATGTATCAGGTATTAGAATTCTGTTACTCCTTCTAATTATATGAACTACAAAAAAAAAAAGAACATTAGTAAATCATTTGGTTTTTTTTTTCATGGAATTTGTAAGAAGTGTCCGTTCATGCAATGAGACTGTAAAATAAAAGATTAACCTGCTTGCTTAATGGAAGTATGAACACAATACCACACTCTCTCCTGGATGCCTCTGAGGAAAGGTGCAAAACCCACTCTATTGTTATTTTGGTTTATGTCTCTCTTCACATTGTCATTCAACATGAAAACAGAAGTTCCCCTCTTTATTCATTTCTGCTTCTGTTCCTGGACTACTCAGAAAATAAATTATGCAAAATAACATCCTGAGTGGCAATTAATAAGAAATTGTCTGCTTGGAGGAAACAAAAACACCTACATGGACTTTGTTTTGTTTGCAGTTATCCTGTTTCCGTGGGGAACCTACAACTGCTAAATCACAGCACATAAGGATAGCTTCATCTATGAAATATGTTCACAGTGTTGATTTTAACATTCTTTTTAGTGACAAGTGGTACAAGTGGCCATTTGAAGGCAGCATGGGAATAATTTTGCGTAGCAGATATGTGTTCCCTAAAATATTCCTGTCACATAGTCCTGTCTTGACGAGATGTTATTCAATCTCTGTGTCTATGAAACAGTCCCTAGAGCAGGAAAAGCAGGAGGAGTTGCAGGCGTTTACTTTTTGATGATTGCTTTAACCATTTTTTTTTTAATAAAATCTATGTACAAGTCATCAGGCTGAGATTGTTATTTTTTTTTTGGGGGGGGGTGCTAAAAGAGATGCATTACAAACACTAGTGTTAAAAATGTTTTGCATGTACTCAGTTAATCATTATTTGTAGCACTACATAGAGGCAGGTTTTTTATCTTTTAGAAAAAAAAAAACCTAGTGCCTGTATAGCAACAGTGACACCATTTTTAGTGGTTTTTTTTTCAGTGTGTACTTACTTCTTAGGCATATTTGAAACTTTTAGCTATTACTGTCATTTAACACAAAAGAGGATGATGAAACTGGCTCCCAGGAGTGTTCAAATTTTTTATTGCAGCAAGACTGCTTCTTCCATAGAGAATGAAAATTATTCATTTTATTGTGTCATTTCTAGCTTTCAGAGTCTATATGTTGAACATATATGTCTTGAGTTAAATCTTTTGGAATCTGTGTTCTCATAGAGAAGAAAAATAGGTAGCTTTTTTGTCTCAGCCATGGTAACGATCATCTTAAGTGGAGGCAAATATTGTAATACTGAAGGAAGAGGATACTAATGCGACATCGCTTCATATTCTCTGGAATTTGCAGCAGTTAATTATGTCTACTGTCAAAAGTATTTAATAACATGTTATAAACGGATATGAAGTCTCAGAAAAGGGGGAGATAGATAGCATATAGTGGAGCTATATTACTAGTTTGTTGGAACATTTCTTACAAAATTGAAGTCTTTTGAAAAATTTTAGCCTAATCAGGCCTTCCAGAGACTCTGGACTCCGTTTCTTACCAATTTTTTTTTACTTTGTGTGAACTCACTTCTCAGTATAAATTCCATAACTAATTCTGGGAGCAAAGACTAGAGCTCAAGGCCACTCTACTTTTAATCTAAAAGCAACTTGGTGAAACTACAAAGTCAATTACTTTTTTTCTCTACTCTTATTTAAATAAACAGTTGTGTATTTTTTTTTCTTGTTTGGAGTTTTTACATATTTTGCTGGTTTAGGTTACCTTCATGGTGGGTTTGTGAATATTGCTTGAGAGGAATAAATTCTCCTCCTGAATTGTGCAGGGAATGACTGTATCTGGGCTGGTACTACAAATACTAGTCAGACTGAAGTTGACCATAGTCAACATGAAGAAGGCTTGCAAAAACTCCTTTAGTGACTGAAGGATCTTTATTCATGGTGCTTCCCTTTCTTGTCTGAAAAATAAAGAGAAGGATACTTTTTAGTGGTGGTGGTAGGAAAAATATACTAGGAAATTTAATGGGCTGAATTAGAGCTTTTTTTTCTCCTAGGTAGTCAGGTTTAGAGGCTTTGGAGTTGGATTTTTGTTGATTTTGGACCAAGAGACCAGCTGGTCTGGTTATCCAGTCTGATTAATCTATATAAAGATAGACATAATGAACTTTTAGCAGCACACTTTTAAGTAGGTATGCTGTGAGTGGAAATTCTTATCTTGAATAAACACTTCTGTGGAAAATAATTTGTCATTGTTTTAGTATTTGCCAGTAATTCCTGAAACATATATTGAGGTGCCTTTCTTTTCTGTTGGAATATAACTCTTGTTATTCCTATGAATCAGTTGAAAAATATGTGTAGTTCTTAGCCTCAGAAAATCTAGAGAGAAGTTTGATATTCTATTTTCAATATTTCCGATTCAGTTAAAACCATGTCAAGAAGCTAGTGCTTTGTTGTCCTATTGCAACAGTATGCCTGGGATCACATTTAGGTGTTCATGTGACCAACTGTACAGGCACATTATGATCTCGTCTTTTAATTAAGTTATCAGAATTTTTCCCTAGTGGACCTTTGCCTTAGTCAATACAAAAGAAGTTGGATTTTCCTTCATAAGCAGCTATTCAATATGTTTTGTTTTGTTTTCTTTGCTTAGCCCATATTATTCTAACTCTGTTCTGGACAGCCAGTTACTTATGTTCTCGTATAACTTATTTGTGGTGCTCATCACCATTTCTATGCGGTTTGAATATTTTTAAAATATTGATGAATTCATATGCATAAAAGTTCCTAAAAGGAGAAGAGATATTATGAGTAGTATTTTAGAGACATTGAGAAGGTGACATTAATAGTTTCCACTGAAATTTAATGACAAATAATCATGTTGTTCCATGAAGGATTTTGACATTTGACTTCTCCCTAAACTTGTCCCCCTTTAATTTCATGCCTCTTCTAAATAAAAATCATAAATAGTTGAATACTCTGTGGAAAACGGTACACACATCTTCCCAGTTCCACCAAAAAAAAAACCCCAGTACTGCTACAGCTCCTTAGAACGCATACTAATGAGAAGCTATGAACATTGCAGCCAGGGTCTCTATGACTCTAAGAGCCTACCAAAGAGAAAACTATTGTTACTAAGCAGAAAGGGTCCTGCTGGACTCTCACTAACTATCAGAGGAATCTTATCAAGAGGAATCTTATCAAGACTGGATTGCCTCCTTGAAGCTATTCCATTTGAATATCAATGAACAGCCTATCATTTTTTATTCCACCAATTATTCCTATTAATTTCCACTAATCTCAGCATTCAGTTTTTCAAGATGTGGATCTGATTTGTTTCAGATTAATTAGTACTCAATTTATGTTCAAAATTAAGATCTCCTAGAGTTTCCTTGCAGTTCTTAACTGCAAATTAGTCTAGACTTAGGTGAACCTTCTTATGGGTGACTAGTAGGAAAGATTTAGTTCCACAAACTTTTTCAATGTTACATAGGACCCCTGCAGAGAAAGGTATATAATCAAGTTCTCAGCAGGCACCACTCCATATTTTAGTCGAGAGAATGTCCCTTCTTTTTGTGATTGCCAGACCCACTTTCAATATTATCTGTTGCACAGAATGTTCTGTGCTTTCAATGAGTACAAAATATTTTCTTTTCAAAAGACTTCCTTTGGAAGTATGTATAGTCTTTAATGAAAATGATTATGGGAATCAGGTTGCCAGAAAAATGGGGATGCAAAACTATCTAAATATATGTTACATATTTTGAATACAAACAGACTTTGCAAATACACTATTCTGGCATACAATCATGCATCTGCCAGGAAATCAAAGAGTGTACCCTTTCACTTGCACACTATTTAGGAAGAATTATCTGTTTCTGTATCTACACCAGTATTTATCTATAAGTTTAGGTCAATACCAGCAATGGCAACACTGACATTACTGCAAGAGTAAATACTTATATGGTGTCAGGAGGTCTTCATTACCTTGGTAGACCGATCAGATGTTGTGTAGAGGGATACGAATCATGACTTTTCCTTACAAAAGCTGCGATAACACTCACAAATCTTTCTGAAAAAAAAATCCTCAAATCATTCTCAGAAACTTTTTACTTTCTCTCAATGCATAACATCCTTTTTTAAAGCTCAAATTACAAGCAATCAGGATATATGTATGACTCATTTGCCAAACTTCACTTTTAAAAATCAAACCCACTTAGTGCTAAGCAGTAACAGTGTTAAAAATCAGCATATTTCTTACATGTTTCAAATAGAACTAACTTACTTTAAGAAATTTCGGGGAAGAAAAATGTCTTTGCCAAAGATCATGTTGTAGCCTGAGGCAAATTCCTGTAAGCACACCAACAGAATAAATAAATAAATAAATAAATAGATAGATAGATAGATAAATAAATAAATAAAGGTAGATATTGAAACACCAATCTTATTTTATCAGAGCCTTGGTTATACATACCTATGTTAATTGCTGTTCTTCATGTGTAAAAAAGTCTAGAATTGCATTACCATGCTATCTTTAACACAGACTAAGATAATATTTTATCCATCTAACAAAATAAAATGCATAACTATGCAGAAAAATGTTGTCTGTCATGATCTTCAGGAACAAACTATTGAAGGTAATTATTTTAAAAGAAAAATCATGGAACATACGGATACTTTGTAACAGTAGTATATACATTATTTCATCTGACTCAGGCAGTAAATCCTGATTACTAAGCATAAAGTACCTAATGAAATGATAAATGATAGTTAAAGTATGTTTTGTTGTTCCTTGGTTTTGAAATCTTGAACTGTATATTCGTTCCTTGGATACAAAACACACAGGTATATTTTATGATCCAGAATCTGTCTTCATTCTTAGTTGCCTTGAAAGTAAAAGAAAGTTATATTACAGTTACATAAAAAAAAAAAAATCCTGACAGAAGGAAAAAGTAAGCAATATTACTTTTCTAATGTTATCCTACTCATGTAAGATTTTAGCTTGACAATGTGACTTATGCTTCATCTGTTCTTGCCAATCCGAAAAGAGAAAGACTCCCTAAAAACACAAATTAAAGAGAATAGTAACTTAGCGGCAGAGATAAAGAGTATTTGTGGAAAATGTGCTTAGAACTGAATAACTGGGATGAAAATTAGACTAGGATTTATGCTTTTTATTTTGTTTAAAACAGCAGAGGCAAATAAAGGGTTATTGAATGTATCCCACATATGTACAGAGAGCTCATATTACATATATAAGAAATCTATAAAATGCCTAATGATATTTTAAGACAACAAACAAAATATGAATTGACATTAAAAAAAAATTCATGAGAGTAATAAAACACTATTCAAGGGCCTATATCTTTCACAAGCAATTAGGTTTCCATTAAAATATGGTTTCCTTTGAAATGTATTTCCTCCATACTTTCAGCATGTGGCTGCTACTTGGTCTTGAATATTTACTACTTCTTCAACAGAATGTCTATTCTCTCTGATTTACCGTCAGTACTACCCTTGCAATAGTAATTTTCGTATTATCTTTCACAGTACAGATTAATTCAGAAAGTTAATTTGAAGCGCCCACAATTTCACTGACATCTTTGAGGTATTATTCTCTTTTAAAATGCTTTAAAAGAACTACAGATTACTTCTTCCATTTACAGTTTGACTTACTAGGATATTTTTGTTTTCCAGAATATCGTGACATTGATTGATTCTCAGAATTCAAGAATCACCTTAGTACTATCCTAGTCTACGTAATTGTTAGGTAGTCATTCAGTGTATTAATGTATCTTCTTTATCCTAGAAATAGAGCAGCTCTTACTCGTGGCAGTTGTCTTACATGAGTAAACACATAGGTACAAGGATCATATGTATAAAGGATATACCAAATGCACTGAAATCACATTTATGTTTGAAAAAAAAAAAGCATATACTGATGAGATCTTAAGTTACTTCAGCTGTACTGAGAGGGAATTGAAGACATTTTCTACTTCTTAGAAAAACTAACAATTTGAACAATCAGTCCTTAGAGTTTTCTGGGCTATTACAGTGAAGCTACTGACACATTTTATACGTGTGTCAAGTGTTTATTTACAGGATATCTGAATAGACTTGATTCAGTGCCATTAGATGTTTAAGTCTCCCATCTGTTCTTCAGCTGCCTCCCCAAGGCAACACTAGTCTCCTATAGGTTTTATGCCATATTTGCTAGACCTTCACTGAATATCTCAAATGCAGCAGGGTATCTCTAATGTCACTAGGCCTCTATGTTTTGGCAAAAAAAAAAATTGATATAGTATAACAAAAACTAGTCCATTATATTGGGTCTTTAAAAAAAAAAAAAACAACACAAAAACTTAGCCACTTACAAAAAAGGTCAGAAAAGGGATTCCAGATGTTATCAGAATAAGAGTGATCTGAAAAAAAAATTCTTTTAATCATGGATGATTTTGATGTGAACTTATTTGAAGTAATTTAGTAATTTTTATCTCTTTGAGATTATTAGGTATTAGGTTAAGAGTTGAATATAAGAAAATGGATTAAAATGAAGTACATTGTTAAAATTAAAAAATATTATTCTGATGTCTACATGAAAATACATTAAAATATATTGAATTCATGCATAAAAGCATACTTCAATTTTAAACATAGAAGGATTCTGATGGAGATCTTCACATTGGTTATTGAGTAGAAGACTACATGAATCACCTGAGAAATTTTATTTTTCAATTCAGTGTGTGCTAAGGAGGGCTTGACTGAGGCAGATATGCAAAGACTTTCTTTTATATATGTGACTTATTGATTTAATTCTGAAAACAAATAAAAATTGTAACTTCAGAGACAATGCATTCGTTATCTGTGTCATTTTTCTCTCACCTCTTCCCCTCCCTCTACCTATAACTAAATCAGATTAATGAATTATTATAATTGCATATACCTTTGAATTCTTTCCCTTTGATATACAAACTCTCTTCAGTCACTTAGGTGATACACTGGAAAAGGTAAAGACATAAGCAGTTTAGAATGTTGCATCAATGCTCAAAGAATTTTGAAGAGTTGAATATTACAATTAGTATACAAATGAAGTGTAGGTTCATGTAAGGACTAGGATACAAGGAAAACAATTCCTTCTAGCTAAACCAGAAATAATAGAAGAATCCCTGTGACACTGTATATTTGCATTGTGCTAGTATTTGCTTAACAGTGCCATGTTATTTTATTTGGAGGGATATTCAGACCTTCAAACTTCAAAGTAGTAACTTCAGTAAATTGAATTGACTTCTGAAACTTCCCTGTACAGAGGAAGCTTAAGGTTCCTAAATTCTGCTCCTTAGATTGGCTTCTAACTGAGGTGCCATGGAAGCTTAAAGTGGATAGTCGAACAGGTCTGCTCAAAAATTTTATGTTTAGCTGTAATAGGTTCATGAGAAAAAGTGCAGAAAGATCAGTGGCCTAGAAAACATGATCAATGACAGAAGAGGATTAGAGATTGATTTGTTTAGAGGAAAAAAAAAAGGGATGATAAACTTCAAACATGCAACTGTTTGCTGCAAAAAAAAAAAAAAGCAGTGAAATTTGACAATCCTCAAAATGACAAAAAAATATCAGCAGGCTTAAATGACAATTTAAAGGTTTGTTTGGGTATATATATATATGTATGTTTATTATTACTTAGTAATAGTAATCCTTTGTATATACTTTCCAATAAAGTTCAATCTTTATGGCATTTTTCAGCAATTTAAGCAGATATATTTGTCTATTCCTGAACAATTTCTATTCAGAACTGTCTAGTGTAATAAGTTTACATCTTCCTGTGTAAAATGTTTCTGAGCAGAACAAAATAATTTAACTTAAGTAGTAAGATATTATTTAGTGTTAATATAATCACAAGAAACCAATTCACAATTAGCATATTTTTGTCTTTCTTTTTTTCACCTTATTACCTATGAAAAATAAAGACAATAAAGACAAAGATCGTCAACATAGATAATGCAATCTAAGTAAGAGATAAATCTTCCTTCTCTACCACAACAAGCAGAAAAGTAATTAGTACTTCAATATTTAATCACACAATATAATCACTCAGTACAAAACTCTTCAGCATTTAGTTCAGTAAGATTAATTAAGTCCAGCTGTGTCCATGTTCCCATTTTTTTTTAATGAGAAAACTTCAAAGCTGAAGTATTGCACATAATTTTTTGAGCTGTTGAAGGTCTTAAAATATAGCTGAGAGGAGATATACAAAGTATGAGTTTATCTCAAAACCTCTTATGCAGACTAGAGCCAACCTGCTTTTGTAGAACTCAGGTGCCTAGAATTTCTTTGAGTGGATTTATTTCAGAATGAATTAACACATTTCACAGTTGATCTTTACTACTACTGCTGCTGTTACTTCTACTACTGTTACTACTCTTACTTCCATCACCACCACTACTACTATAACTACTTAATTGCTTCTTATGACACTTCCACTGCAAGCTAAAGCAGCTTCTAACACTGTGAATTTGTCCACATCCATGGTATTCTATTAATCATCTCAAATATTTCTACAAATTTGGTTTTCTCAATTAAAAAAAAAACAAACATCATTATCAGCCATACTTCTGTAGAAAAAAAAAAAGACATGATTAAAAAAAAAAAAGAAAATAAATTAAAAAAAAGGAAAATAAATAAAAAGAGCCTAGCAAATTTATTATGGGTAATGTTACTTCTTCAGTAACTTATATGAGCAATATCTAGAAAAAGCTGAAGTTTGCAGGACATATCTGGAAATAATCCCAAGTACTAAATAGTTAGTAGTTTAATAGCTATTTAGAAGTAACTAGCTTTATGAAGGGAATTTTTTTTTTGTAAGAAACCATTTGACTTCTTATGTAGTAACTTTCCTTCAGTGAAGTGTCATGTTTTATCCAGTGTTAGTTTCCTGAATTTGAAAACTGTAGGGTGATCTCACTTTCCTATATATTTCAGAATCATTCTTTCATAATGTAGCATTTTTTCCTCTTCATTTCAGTTACTCTAATGCAATGTAAAGAACAGGAATTTTCTAGAAGCTCATGCACTCTTTTCCCCAGGACTCAGTTCAAATGGAAGGAGAATTGCAATATTTCATACAATGTGCAAACTTTACCTACATTTTATTTACCTCTCTTATTTGTACTTCTAGTTTCTTCTAGTAAAGCAACTGTGTAAGACATCAGTTGATATTCGGTGAACTACTGAGAGTAACTATGTTCTTGAGTATTATTTCCTCTGTACATTTTCTTTTAACAGCTGACTTACTTAACTTCTATTGAGAAGTGACATCTGTCAGAGTCTTAGGGGGAGACATATTGGAAATTATATCCAGAAAGACCCACTCTTTTATAAAATTTTCCACTTCCTATTGTACTATAGTATACTTCTAAAAAGACATATGGAGTATAGCCGAAACAAACCTGAATATCTTTCTGACAAAAGCAACAATAAAAAGAAGATTTAAACTAGCACAGCGCATGCTTCCCCCAAGATTCTGCACTTGAAGACCTTTGAAGATTTGAAATGCAAGAGGTCTGTAGTTTTTCTGCCATTGGTACAAATCTATGAGGAAAAAAAAAAAGAAAAAAAAAAAGAAGAAAAAATACTCTAGTGCTAACTTACGTGTATGTGTGTTATTTTGCCATGCTGATAACATTCTCCCTTGGCAATGACAATTAAACCACTATTTTCAACAAATCTAAGGAAAAATACCGTTAACAAATAATAATAATAATAAAAGACTAGGGTGTATTTAAATAACTTTTATATTGATTTTCTTTTTTTAAAGCAAAAGATCAATTTACAAATGAAATAGCAGCAGACAGGAAAAACACAAACAGATATTCATTCCTACTGCCCTTCAAATAGCGGGTATAAGCCATTATTATAAGTGTTCTATGTTCCAGATTCAGAGTGTTACTAATTACAAATTTGTCAAAATTTTAAATTAAGATTGTTTTTGCCGTGTTATAGAAAAAAAAAAAAAAGATGGAGTTCTTTTAGGGTCTGTTTAGCCAATTGAACTTGTGTAAGAGATTGAGATGAGGGACTATATTTTCCTTATTGCTTCTTATAGGCTCACATAACTTTTCTCTTACCTCTAAATAATTCTTTTTTTTTTTCACAGAATTTTAATTTAAAAATAAACTTAAAAGAACAAGCATACACCATGACAGGATGATTTTGGGAATGCTAATCTCTTTCCATTACGTACAATGTTGTCTAATTGATACTTCATTAAAATTCCTGAATTTATGTGAAGGAAATCTGGACTATTATATATATATATATATATATGTGTGTAATTTAATTCTATTGGTAATTTGTGTGTATTTATTAAAGATATTTTCTGGTTTGATGCTTAAATGTACAATGCATGACCAGGGAAATTATGCCCAACTGTTTATAAAATGTATCTGATCCAAAGCCCCTCTGTGACTTATTTACCCCGTGGCTTTAATTAACATAACCATTTCTGTTTATCTGATAGTAGCGTTGAGATTCTTAGAAAAAAAAATGAGCTATGTAAATGCAGTGTATCTGATACAGGTATAATTATTTCAGATTATTTTCCTGAGACCAGTGAGGAATTATCTGTACATTTAGTGAACAGGAGAGAAACAGAATATATGTACCACTGCTTAATTTTACAAGACAGAAATGACAGCATAAGAAAAAAAAATAGAGTAAAAGTTTGGTTGTTGGGCTTTTTTTTTGAGCTTGCCATCTTCAGTTTTATTCAGTGCCCCTTGTTCTAGTACTGAAGAGACAATGAGATAGTTATTTCTCATTTGTCATCTCTCCAATACAAATAATTTTATAGTTTTCTATCAGTTCTTAATCTAGAGGTCATTTTCATCAGCTCAGTTTCCTGCTGTCATGAGGCTGAAGATGCTGGTTTGTTAACAGAAACATTATGCAATATCTCTGAAAAATTTGTTTGCTTTTCTTACTATTTCTCAGCAGGACTGATGTAGCTTTCATAGTAGTTGAAAGGTATCTCCAAAGATGATGTTTGTCAACTTTTCTCTGTCTTCCTGAGTTCTCCAGATCAGACATCATGAGCTTGAAATGCAGCCTTTTTTCTCTGAAAGCCATGTGCACTTTACATAGTATGCACACACATGCCAATACCAAAGGATCAGGTAATAGTTCTTACAATACTCAGTGCAGTGAGTTGGAACCTTCACCACTCCTGTTTCTACCAGGAGGAGTTTTGCTTGCATTCCTTTGACTTCAAAATATCAGTTGTTGCTTCAATTTACCCAGCATCAGGGTAATCTGCTACACTTCTGAAATACATACATTTTAAGAAGCAGCGTATCACATTGAACTATATTTTCCATTCTGGATAATGTCTTACATATATCTTTTAGAAATAATTACAAAATCTTTATACATTACTGAAAAAGTATAATGTCTGTTAGTGAAAGACAAGTGTAATTGTCGTCATGCACATTATAGAGTGTTAACCACTGTGAGTTTTCACTTATCTTTCCACAGGAGATAGAAGAATATAGACAACACAGAACTGCATGTATTAAAACTTAACATTTAACACAATGCATATTCCATCTCTAGCACCATATAGTCAACAACAATATCAGCTATCTACTCTGCTTAAACTTTCATTATATGTGTTTGAGAACAGGCAGCACTAACTGTTCACAGCTGTACTCCATCTGGAAATGGGAGGCGACAGCACTGCTACAACCCTATAACACTGACAAATGATGTGATGGGATGTTAATTTTATGGTTAAAGAGCAGTAAATCTAGTTCTTATGAAACTGCTTTTTCAAAAGGAGGCATTATTTTCAGCAAGCTTTCCAATTGTAAACGTCTCTAGCTCCTCACCGAGTTATTCCACTATTTCCTAAAATGTCCTGGTGGTAATGACCCTAAATAATACTCATCTAAAGTAGTGAATGCAGGATTTTGAACCATTAGTATACAGCACTATACTTTGCTACCTAATAATGAACTAGCTGAATTTTCAGAGAAACTATGTTCTAAGCTACTCCAGTACAATTTTTTTGTAACAAAACTGTTACAAAACATGTAAAAGTACACTTGAATTTAAGATATATATATCTTTTTCTTAGAACTACTGACTTCTGATTTTTTAGATATTAAAAAAAAAAAAGCCTAATATCAATTAGAATAGACAAGAGCATAAAATGGGTCTACATAATAAAAAATCTGAGGTGGTTATTCTTGTTATTAAGGATCTCATAATTTCATCATGCTAACCATTGTGAAGTCAGACAGGAAAAAGCCTCAGGAGACCCATCTGCAGGACCCCATTATCTCTTAAAGGGCTGTAGTAGACAGATTCAAGCAATAGTATTTCTTATGTTAGTGTTAGCACCATTCATATGTCTTATCATGCCAGTTAAGGTATTAAAACAGAAATTGAATTGTCTCACATTCTTTGGCTACTTTTGAGTAGTAGAGTCATAGTATCAAATTGTGAGAATTCTCTCCACATGTTCTATAACAGAAAAAGGAAAAGAAAATACTATATACCAGGTTGCCTGGTTTAACTGGAAATTAGGCCAAATAACTACCTTAAATGTCCTCTAGTCATTGCAACTGTATTAGTGACGTGAAAATCTTGCTCCTTTTAAAGGCCTTAAAAGCTGTGAATTCTACAGACGCTATTTATGACAACTGTGTAAACTTCTACTGAATTGTGTATGTGTGTGTGTATATATATATATGTAATCTATATATATATATGTATACATGAAATCATCTCAATTTCCTGAAATATTGAAATCCTGAACAAATTTAAAATTTCAGAAAAGATAGAGCAGTAATAGTTTTGCTTTGACTTTCAAAATGATCCTGCTGAAACTCATTAAGCACCTGTGTTTCTATGGCCAGATTACAAAGATATATATATATATGTCATAGTTCAGCCCTGATTAGGACCAGACTATGCAGTCTCTCTCTCACTCCCCCCACCCTTCGAGAGAATAGGAAGAGATATCATAAGGAAAAACGACTCAAGGTTTGAGATAAGGACAGGGAGATATCCTTAAAGTTACCATCATGGGCAAAACAGACTCGTCTTGGGAAAAACTATTCATTTATTACTACAAACAGCAGGATAATGAGACAGAGAACAAGATAACCTCCCCCCACCCCTCCCTCTTCCCAAGCTTAACATTATCTCTACTACCTTCCCCTCCTGAGCGGCACAGGGGGTAAAAGGGAATGGGGGTTGCAGTCAGTTCATCATACGTTGTTTCACGCCACTGCGTGATCATAGGGGGAAGAACTCCTCACATTCCTCCCCTACTCCAGTGTGGAGTCCCACCCCTACGCCACAGTCCTTCGTGGAACTGCTCCGGCATGGGTCATCTCTTGCATGGAGTTCAGTCTCTCCAGAACAGCTGTCCCAGCGGGCCCTCCACGGGCCACAGCCTCCTTCAGGCATCCACCTCCCCCGATACGGGGTCCTTCACGGGCTCCAAGCGGATCTCTGCTCCTCCATGGACTCCATGGGCTGCAGGGGGACAACCTCCTCCACCATGGTCGTCACCACAGGCTGCAGGGGAATCTTGGCCAGGAGTCGCATTACTCCTCCCCCTCCTTCTGAACTGACCTTGGCATCTGCAGCCGTTCCTCACAACAGGCTGGCAGATGCCTCTCAGGATCTTATTACATCTTGTTCACTTCTCATCTCCTCTCCTTTTCTTGCAGCCGGGCCGGACCGAGTCGGGCCCGGTCGGCCACCTGGCGAGAGGCCAGAGGGTGAGGCCTGCAAGGCCCATCAGGCCTGCGCCTCCCCCTCTGTGCCTCTGCCCCCGCTCAGCTTCTTCACATCTTTTCTTCTTTTCTTTTTTTTTTTTTGTTTTCCCCTTCTTAAATACGTTATCACAGAGGCGTTATAACGGAACATTCTGCTACCAATCGGCTCGGCCTTGGCCAGCAGCGGGTCCGCCCTAGGCCCGGCCAAGTCCACTGAACAAAGGGGAGCGACTTCTAGCAGTTTCCTACAGAAGCTACCACCTTAGGCCCCCCCTCACTAAACAAAACTACTACAATATATATGTTGCCATTTTCTCTCTTTTTCATTTACTTGCATTACTACATCACATTTGTTTTGTACCTGAATCAGTGAATTCCTTAAGTTTGTCAATTTTTATTATGAACCTTGTGTATTTGTGGAAATATTTTTTGTACTTACAGAAAATTATGAAAATATTAGTTTTCATAATTGGCTGCAATATCTTAGCCTATGATTCCTGAAAATGCAACAACACTAAAATCCAATTTAAGAGTGGTATTTGAAATATGTTTACAAACTTCAGAGGTATTAAACTTGCTCTCTTGGTTTTAATCGATCGCAAAGATATTAAATAAGTGAAAGATTTTGTGGATAAACCAATTATAAGAAATGAAGGCATTAGCACAAGTTGCTTGAGGTGAAAATATATTTTCAGAACTTTTAAATTCCCACATACAATTTCCAAAGACAGAAAAAGGCACTAGCTAGACAAGTCACAGTAAATTTCACAGGCACATAGTAAAATAATAGTAAATTCCACTATACCATCAGCAGCTATGTTTGGCCTTCTAAAATGGTGAGAATTCATATAGAATCTATGGCAACAACTAAATTCTTGCAAAGCATGGACTAAAATTCCCTTTCCTTGATGTATGCTTTTAAAGACAACCCAGTGGTTATAGGCTTGTCAGGGCATGGAAACTGATACCTGTTTGATACTCTTATTGCCTTATACAAGTTACATGCTGGAATGTGTCCTAAACACACCATACATTGTAATAAAATATGAAAGGAATAATAATAGGAATAGCATAGTTTCATCTTCTTGAATTCTTCCCATTGAAAAAAAAAAAATTAAGAAATTCCCTGGAGAGTAGGAAGAAATAAGGCTTTCTAGATCTTTCTCAGTTGCAAATGAATAAGAACAGTTAGGTTCTACTTCCTGATCCTATACATAAGTACACCTGTACGTACAGAACTATAGAATCACAGAATAGTTAGGGTTGGAAGGGACCTTTAAAGGTCATCTAGTCCAACCCCTCTGCAAGGAGCAGGGACATCTTAAACTGGATCAGATTGCTCAGAGCCTCATCCAACCTGGCCTTGAATGTTTCCAGGGATGGGGCATCTACCACCTCTCTGGGCAATCTGTTCCAGTGTTGCACCATCCTCATTGTAAAAAAATTCTTCCTTATATCAAGTCTTAATCTACGTCTCTATATTTTAAAGCCATTACCCCTCATCCTATCACAAGAGGCCCTGCTAAAGAGTTTCTCCCCATCTTTCCTGTAGGCCCCCTTTAGGTACGGGAAGACCACTACAAGGTCTCCCTGGAACCTTCTCTTCTGCAGGCTGAACAGCCCCAACTCTCTTAGTCTGTCCTCATAGGAGAGGTGCTCCAGCCCTCTGATCATCTTCATGGCCCTCCTCTGGACTCGCTCCAACTGGTCCATGTTTTTCTTATGTTGGGAGCTCTAGAGCTGGATGTAGTATTCCAGGTGAGATCTCACCAGAACAGAGTTGAGGGGCAGAATCACCTCCCTTGACCTGCTAGCCACATTTCTTTTGATGCAGCCCCAGGTGCAGTTGGCTTTCTGGGCTGCAAGCACACATTACTGGCTCATGTAGAACTTGTCATCCACCAGCACGCCCAAGTCCTCAGAGTTCTCAGAGCTGCTCTCGATCCATTCTCCACTCAGCTTTTATTTGTGCCTGCGATTGCCCTGACCCACATGCAGGACCTTGCACTTGGCCTAGTTGAACTTCATGAGGTTTGCATGGGCCCACCTCTCCAGCCTGTCAAGGTCCCTGTGGATGGCATTCCTTCCCTCAAGCTTGCCAAGGCAATATATGTGTTTGTATATATATATATATATATATATATATATGTACACGCACACACACACACACACATATATAAGCACTGTTTTTGTAACTGGTATTCTGCACACTGAGAAGATATCTTACTTGACCAAATAGTTTTAAACTCAAAATTCCAACATTTTCGTGCATACAACCTTCATCTGAGTTCACACAGGTTCCTTCAAAAGCAACAGTACTTAGGCTATAAGTGCAGGCTGAGAGATACAAGGCTAAAATAGGGCAAGAATAGAGGTTTACTCTGAAACACTAACCTAAATAATGCTTGTAGCAAATTAATGTCTTGCTAGAGAGGAACTCTGTTATAAACTTCTGGTTATAGCATCTGTGTAACTTTCAGAACTAGAAAAAAAAAAAGAGTTTGCTTGTTTATTTGCTTGTCCTTCCATTGGTAGGTTACACATTTTAAAAACAATTAATTAGAGTAATTTTAATAGGGAAGCAGACTTGTAATTGTTAGCTAAATTAAGAAAACAGTAAGATAGCTAAAAGAGCTATTATGAATATTAACATGCTACAAGGAATTTTTTTTTTTACATGAAAAATCCAAAAATCAATCTTGGTTCATTGATATAAAGATGATTTTTTTTTTTCTCACTAGGACAAATATTACCATACTGAGATATGATTTTTATTGACTTCAGTAGGAAATCTGTGTTTCAAAGACATGGTAAAATTCTACTTTATACAAATCTATGACCAAGATTTAAAAACCACCACGGTGAAGAAACGTGTAAATTGTATTCTCATTGTAACTGCTTTAATGTATCCATTTACACATAATGCTATATTCAAGGAATCAGCATCTTGCTATATATTCACCTCAAGAATGTTACCAAAGCAAAGGTGAAACTGATTAGCTTTCTAAACACATTATTTGCTGTCACACTATACCTCAGAAACTGCACAAAAGCTGTTCCTGGATTTATTAAATGCTCAAAGCACATCAGATCATACAGATCTACCGGTGACACCAGGTTTGTGATTAGAAACCAATTCACTTTCCACTTTCACAATCTTTTCCTCACAAGGGATTGACAGAAGGTCAAATTGCAAAGAAAAAAGTCCATATTTTTCCCAGATAGGATATGATCTAATCATAGGGTCTTGGGGTCCACTCTTACCTCATTAAGAAAATCCGAACACAATACAGAAAAATTACATCTCACCTATATATATTCTTCCAGTTTATGTAAAAAAAAAATAATTGCTTCTGTCAAAAAAAAAAAGTATAACAGTGTGAAATGTGAAAAAAATATTCTTAACCAAGGAGATCACAGTTTAGATTGTTAACAAAATACATAAACAATAATTAAATTAAGTGGAAGGTAAAAAACAAACCATCAACACTGATATATTTTTGGCATTGCTAGTTCACCTGCTATTACGCCAGTATCATACAGAAGGAGAAATAAATATCTATTAGGTGTGACCTCTAATGAAACCTGGGCTGTATTTTTGGATCTTTGTGTTGGCTACACATTGAAAGGGCAAGGAGGGAAAACTGCTTTTCTTGGCCATGCAAATATCTGCCTGAAATTACTAACTTAGCCAAATGCAAAAAATTTAAATTCTTCTGATTTCATAAGCATCAGCTCTTGCCCAGGAATGATTCAATTTTCTGTTAACATGCAGAATTTTGACAGCTCAGCGATGTGTAGCCTCTCCACAAAAAAAAAAAAAACAAAACAAAAAACCAAACCAAAATAAACAAACAAACAAAAAACCCAAACCAGAACAGAATAGGAACTTTATCTTATACATTGTTGTGGGTTAGCCTTGGCAGGCAACTAAGCCCCTACCCAGTTGCTTGTTCACTCCCCATCCCAGTGGGATGAGGGAGTCAATCGTAAGGGTAAAAGTGAGAAAAATTGCAGCTTGAAATAAAGACAATTTAATAATGAGAGTAAAACTTTGAATGCAAGGCAAGCTAAACAAGTCAGTCATTCACTACTTCCCGTCAGCAGGCAGGTGTTCAGCCATCTTGAGAAAAGTAGGGCGCCATCACATATAGTGGTTACTTGGGGAGACAAATGTCAAAACACAAAACGTCTCCTATTCCTCCTTCTTACCCCAGCTTTTATTGCTGAGCATGATGTCATATGGTATGAGATATCCCTTTGGTCAGCTGGAGGGAGCTGTCCTAGCTGTGTCCCCCTCACAAATTCTTTTGTTGTCCCAGCCTACTCATTGGCGGAGCAGCATGGGAAAAAAGCTGTGACACTGTGTAAGCACCATTCAGCAATAGCTAGAACATCCCAGTGTTATCAACACCGTATTAGTCACTGTTGTAGCTTAGCCTCTCACGAGACCAGGCTACGCAGTCTGTCTCTCATTCCACTCACCTTCCGACAGAATAGGGCAGAGATAACATAAGAAAAAAGGCTCAAGGTTTGAGATAAGGACAAGGAGAGATCTTTAAAGTTACTGTTAAAGGGAAAACAGACTCGACCTAGGGAAAACTCATTATTAATAAAATCAAAGCAGGATAATCTGAAAAAGAACAACAACAACCTTTCCCCATCGTTCCCTGTTCCCAGGCTTAACAATTTCAATTATCTTTACCTCCTCTCCACCCCAAGTGGAAGAGGGAGGAATAGGGAACGGGGGTTATGGTCAGTTCATCACGTCACTTTATGCTGCTTCTTCCTCCTTGGGGGAAGAGCTCCTCACATTCCTCCCCTGCTCCAGCATGAGGTCCCTCCCATGGGCTACAGTCCTTATGAATTGCTCCAGCATGGGTCATTTTTCCATGGGGTGCAGTCCCTCAGGAATTGGCTGCCCCAGCGCTGGCCATCCATGGGCCACAGCCTCCTTCAGAGATCTGTCTGCCCTGGTGTGGGGTCCTCCATGGTCTGCAGGTAGATCTCTGCTCCTTCGTGGGCCTCTTTCATGGGCTGCAGGGGGACAGTCTGCCTCACCATGGGCTGCCCCATAGGCTGCAGGGGAATCTTGTCCAGGAGCAGCATTACTCCTCCCCCTTCTTCTTCATTGACCTTGGTGTCTGCAGCCTTTCCTCTCACAAGAAATTCTTCACAGTCAGGCTCAGGCAGCACCTCTCAGGTTCTCTTCACATCTGCTCTCTTCACTTTTTGCAGCTGGACTGGGCTGAGTCGGGCCCAAATAGCTGCACAGTGGGAAGCCAGAAGTTGAGTGCCACAAGACTTGCACCTTCCCCTCTCTGCCCCCTACTTCTGCTTCTTCACTTTTTTTTTTTTTTTTTATTTTCCCCCTTCTTTAATACGTTATCACAGAGGTGTTATCCCTGAACATTCTGTCATCAATTGGCTCAGCCCTGGCCAGTGGTGGGTGCACCCTAGACCCAGCTCAGTCCATTGGATAACGGGGAAACTTCTAGCAGCTTCTTTGCAGAAGCTGCCCCTGTAGCCCACTCAACTAAACAAAACCAACGCAGTCACAAATCCAAAGCAAAGCATCATACAAGCTGTGAAGAAAATCTCTATCCCAACCCAAATCAGTACATACTTCTATAAAACTATATATTCTCATTGAAATATCCTTACATTCCTATCTATCTTATTTAAAATATCTACAGTATAATTCAAGTTAAAATAAACATAAATATTACTCATTTGTATGAATTAATTGTATGATATGTTAACTATGCATATATTACTCTTGGGACATTAAATCAGAAATTGATTCAGAATTAACTAAATAATATGATTGGTTTATACATAGAAAAGTATAATGAAATTCTTTAGGTGCTATATTTCATATCGTCGATCACCAGATCAAAATCATATCAAATATCTCAAACAGATTTTTTTTTTCATTAGTTGCCATCTGTTTGGAGAATTTTAGTTCTGTATCTAACAGAGGTATCTGAAAGATATGAATTAGCAATAATAAAGAGAGGAATACAAAACTCAAGTATTGTTTTCAGAGGGCTGGTTTTTATTCTGAGGTAATAAAGTAATTTAAAAACACCTGAGGAGTGCAATGTTGGACACTCAAAGCTGATATTTTCTAGGTCGATGGTATTCTGGATGTGTTTAGAAATGGTCCTGTCAGAAAATGCACACCAATTTTCAGATACAGAGCATCTGTTAAGGTAAAAATTATTTACTGGAAGATTAGCATATATATGTGTGTGTGCGTGTGCGTGTGTGTGTGTTTTAATCATTCACTAAGAGAACTGAATGAGAACAACCACAAGAACATATTTAAAAACATCTTTGACCACACTCGGTCACCACCACAGGAGGGAAGAGAAACACAACTATTGTGTTATGATCATGACGAACGACTTTGGGAGATGCTGAAGAAATACAGTCTTAGGAAATACAATAAATATATCAAGAAGAGAGATTGCACTGCACACCTTTTTGAAAACTAAAAGACATTTATTTTTGTGATAGAGGAATTCTTTTTTCCCTTTATATAACACAACACATTTTCCTACTTCAGTGAAAAACTATACCCAAATTTCTGTTTTGGGATAACATACAGCTTTCATAGGACTGACTTCTGCAGATCCTACTTGAACAAAATGCCATTTGACTTCCAAAAACTTTTGGCAACAGCAGGGCCAAGCTTTTTACATTAAACAAGTTGTCAAGTTTTATATTGTCTCTTGTAAACCACTTTTTCTAATATGAAATACTTCAGTACTGTCTGAGGAACATAGATATTTATGCAGAAGCAGACTCTATTTCACAACTGAGATTAACCTTGTCCTCCAAGTTTGTAACTACAGTTGGAGTTTCATAGTTCTAGTAAATGGTATAGTTAAAATTTGAAAAGATAAATGTGTGTTACTTCCTTAATTTGGTAGAGTTTTTTTAGCTAACCAAGTATTTGTCTATAGTATACAATATTGCAGCTACTACAGTTGACCCAATCAGAAGGTTCAAAGTATCCAACAAATTTCTGACAACTAAAAAAAAAACCTGAGCTGACATTAAAATAGGATCACTATGTATTAAATTTTCTGTTAAACATTTCAGAGAGCAGTCAACTTCTTTTCAGTCTAAGCATTCTGCTTAGACACACAATGCAGAAGCCAATACAGAAAGTGTATCAAATCCTAAAGGACACTGTCAGTTGCAGAATACAACTGTTGTAGAAACCTGAGACTGCTCAGCTAAGTATTAGTCTGTCTATAAAGGCAGATTCCTGAGTAAAATTTGGGTCCTTGAACCAAAAAAAGTGAACCAGAAAGTAAACATTTTTTTTTGTAGCCTTCCTAACCTGCAGATGCCTAAAACTCACTTCTGTGCAGTAATACTGTTGTGGTTTAACCCCAGCCAGTAACTAAGCACCACACAGCTGGTGACCCACTCCTTGTCAGTTGAGATAAAGATAGCTTAATAGGACAGCAAGGGAAGGAAAAAAAATAACAACAACAGCAACAATAAACTAATTATGCACAATTTCTCACCTCCTGATGACCCAACAGTCTGTCCAGAGCAGTGATTACCCAGAACAGAGAGTGGTCTCTGAATGATCCTGAACAGTGATTTCAGAACAGCAATTTCTGAATCTCTGTCCACTGGCCAGCTCCCACTTATATAGTGAGCATAATGTCTATGGTATGGAATGCTTCCTTTGCCCAGTTTGGATCAGTTGTTCTCACTATACCCCTCCCAGCTTCTTTCACTTGTACATTAGCAAAACCTGAGAAGCTTAAAAAAAAATCTTTGATCTCTTAGCAAAAACTTGTAACATCAGTGTACGTCCTGGTTTCAGAAGGGATGGAGTTAATTCTTCTCTCAGTAGCCGGTGTGTTTTGGATTTTGTATGTGAAGAACGTGAGCGAGAAACTGTGTGGTGATCCGGGCTAAACCACCACCAGTGTATTATCAACATTCTTCACATACTAAAACTCATACTAAATCCAAAACACAGCAGCTATTGGGAAGGAAATTAATTCCATCCCAGCCAAAACCAGGACAAATTTGTAATTAGATTCATATATCTATATTCCTCTTTCCGTAATTCAGACCACATCTACTATTTCCTATTAGGTGTTGCCAAGAGATTCCTTAAGTAAAATACTTTAGCAGATCTCACCGTAGGTACTGAACTCTTTTATACCGTTAAACTCAGGGAAATCATGTTCTGATGTTTGGCTAGACCAGAGTTTCTCCTTCAGGGCCTTCAAACCACTTGTCTGGCTTCTCTGTCAGGCAAGTCAATATTGCCTTCTTTATAGCAAAATAAGGTAACAACAGCTCGTGTGCCTGACTGTCATAAATGATATTTAAGTCTTTCCCCAGCATGATCAACACCTGCTCACAGTGTGAGTCTTTCAGAAAAAACACACTCATCTTGTTTTACTGGCAAACAAAGATTATGAGCATGGAAGCATGTCAATAATGGAGACTGTAAAGGCTTCTATTGCTAGAAGAGAAGGAAAAACTCTTTTTTTTTTTTTAGGATGGGATGATGTGGGTGATGGTAAACAATTTTTAAACCTAAGACATTATTTTTAGATTTTAAAAAATGATAAAAAACCCTCATAATTTTAGTTTTTCATATTTTTGCAGATTTTTATTTTCTTAGAACTTATAGAGCAAAACAGACACAAAGAACTACTATCATAGAAATAGTTGATGTGTGATGGGCTCTAGAGTTTTCAATTCAAACCATTCTGTTTAGTACTGAAGTCTGTATTTTATACTATTATGAGACCTTTGTATGTAAAGACATTTTGCTTTTTACTTTTATTCACGTTAACACATGCCCTGTATATTATTGCTATAGCAACAAGATGATGTTTTTCCTTGACAACAATTGCATGTTGCCTTGATAAAACTG
Organism: Chlamydotis macqueenii; assembly: GCF_036417535.1. Taxonomy (NCBI): domain Eukaryota; kingdom Metazoa; phylum Chordata; class Aves; order Otidiformes; family Otididae; genus Chlamydotis; species Chlamydotis macqueenii. Next base: position 163,176,633 of record NC_141556.1, read on the forward strand.
CAGTATTTTCCTTTTTTTTCTTCTCTCTACAGTCTCTTTTTTTTTTTATAAACAAAAGAACACTTTGCGATCATTGATTCACTAATTAATGATTTTTAAAATAATCTGGACTAAGTTTCTATGGCTTCTTTTACTAATGTAGTACTTCTACTGTATGAGATATAGCTCAGACTCTCACCATATAATTTGGGTGCCTAAATTTGAAAGGTTTGGGGTCGCTTAATTCAAAACTTGTACTTTGAAATTCCCTATTCATTGGCAGATCTAACCTTAAAGACCTCTAAACTCTGTATATACCTACCTTTGCAACAGCAAAGTTCATCAATTTCAAATTTCCATTTATGGAAATGCTTAAGTCATAGTGTTTCTGGCCAACATAAAAATTTACTTACACCAAAGCATAGTTCCTACTCATACACTACAAATTCTCTTACTTTGTTTCTTTCCTAGTGTATCTAAACACTTAAAATGTATCTAAACTACCTAAAATGTATCAGAAACAACACAATACTTGTATGTCTTTTGAGATACAATATGGATTACATCCTACATACTCTTAAGAATAGGTATTTCCTCAGAAATGTGAATTAAAACACATTTATCCCTGGAAATATCTTTGTGAAATTTTCTCCCATGGGAAAAAAGTCACCAGTATATCAATGGAGTAGCTTATATAAAGAATTAAACTTTTTTTTTTTTTTGTGGTGTTGTTATGCTGCTGAAGTTTCATATCTTGCATTCTGTGACTTTTCCTCTTTTTTTTTTATTTATTTCATAGTTCATCTAACTGTACATGATGCACACAAAGTCTATTACGTGCCCCTTGAGATCTGAATCCTCTGCTTATTGGTATAACTCATTTACCAGTTTTGAACTCCACCATGTGCTGCCAAAAAAAAAATTGTTTTTTCAGTTAGTTCAAGTAGGAATTTTGTTCTTATCCTCACGAAGATGATAAAAGGGCTGGAGCACCTCTCTTATGGACAGGCTGAGAGAGTTGGGGCTGTTCAGCCTGGGGAAGAGGAGGCTCCGGGGAGACCTGATAGCAGTCTTCCAGTACCTCAAGGGGGCCTACAAGAAAGATGGGGAAAGGCTGTTTAGTAGGGCCTGTTGCGATAGGACGAGAGGTAATGGTTTTAAAATAGAGGGGGGTAGATTTAGATTAGAAATTAGGAAAAAAATGTTTATGATGCGAGTTATAGAACACTGGAACAGGTTGCCCAGAAAGGTGGTGGAGGCCCCATCTCTGGAAACGTTCAAGGCCAGGCTGGCTGAGGCTCTGAGCAACCTGATCTAGTCAGGGATGTCCCTGCTCCTTGCAGGGGGGGTTGGACTAGATGACCTTTGAAGGTCTCTTCCAACCCTAACCATTCTATGATTCTATGATTCTATGATTCCTTCCCCAAGATAGCAATCAATTGGTTTGATATTGTTCCCCCCCCCCAAACTCTTTGCTGAATAACTGTAGTCTCAATGTGACTTAAATCATATTAAATAACAATAATAATATGGGACTGGTTCAGGAGATTAATGTTTTAATCACTTTTATTTTGCAACCTTTCCCATGAAATAAAGAGCCACACATTGCAGTCTGGAGAAAGGCGTGTGTACAGACAAATGTATGTCAATGTACTGCATGTGATTATCACAGAAATTAATCATACAAAGTATTTTCCCTTGCTCTATATTCTAAAGACACAATTTTAGTCTAACATATATACATAGTGTACTGGGTCTGGCTGGAATGTAGTGAATTTTCTTCATAGTAGCCTGTATGGTGCTGGTTTGGATTTGTGGAAAAACGTGTTGAAATCATACTTTTTTTTTTTTTTTTTTTTTTTCAGCCATTGCTGAACAGTGCCTGCACAGTATCTTTTTCCCATACTGTTCCACCAGCAAGTAAGCTGGAAGTTCACAAGAAGTCAGTAGGGGACAGTTGATCTCAACAGGCCACAGGGATATCCCATACCATATGACAGGGTGTTCAGCAATAAAAACTGGGGATAGAAAGGAGGAAGCAGGGGACACTTGTGGCAATGACATTTGTCTTCCCACGTAGCCATTATTCATGCTCATGCCCTACTTCTGAGGAAACAGCTAAACATCTGATGCCGATGGCAGGTAGTGATTGAATTTCTTGTTTTGCTTTGCTCACGCACACACAGCTTTGCTTTACCTATTAAATTGTCTTTGTCTCAACTCAAGAGACTTTTCACTTTTGCCCTTCCAGTTCTCTCCCCCATCCCATTGTGGGGTGAGTGGGCAACTGAGTGAGGCCTTAGTTGCCTACCAAGGTTATCTCACAACACATGAAAAAATAAAACTCTCAATGGAAAATCAGATCTTTAGCTTTTGAAACATGTTCTAAATCAGCTGCTACTTACAGATATTTTTTTCTTCTGAAAAACGAAAACAAATAATGAAAGCTCAACGTTATGGAGCAAAACACAGAAAACATTTGCTTGAAATCAACAAATTTTCTTTGAAAAATTCCACATAAAAAAAAACCTCTTAGAAGACATTTTAATAGTAAAATTATTTTCTGTTTATTTAGTTTAACACTTAAAGTTGAAGCTTTTCGAGTGTCTACAGGGTAGGTAGTATTCCACACTCATCCTATGAGTTATCTGAGCTGGTTTTGTTTCTACTTACTAAGAAATAAATTGTATACAAGGAATGCCTGAACCTTTTCACTGACTGTGAACAACCATAGTATACTGTAGAAATGTATGTATTCACAAGGATATGCCCATAGCTCATCTCTGCTCAGTGTATTAAAAAAAAATAATTACATTTCTTTGCAGAAACATGTCTTTCATAATGACATCCTCAGAGTCCATCTGCTACTTCTAACACACCTATCTTCTCTTTTATGCTTTTATCCTCCAATGGAGGGTTTATCCTTTCTCTGAGGAATACACTGGATTGGTTCCCTGTTTTTTTCCTTTTCTCAGACAATTTCCTCAGAGTGTCAAAAACCTCCTGCATAATGCCCAGTTGCCACTAAGATCAAATTGTTCTGTAAAGGCATGGTAAGTTTAAACACATACAATGCATACAATGATTTTTCCCTTATGAATTTTATTGTAAGTGGAATAACCTCTTGTTCTAACATGCTGATTTTTTCAACAGTGAACTACTCATTTTCAGGTTCTAAAATTATTTTCACAAATTTAGCTAGAAAAAAAAAATATTGCTGATACAATAAAACTTCTTAGCAAATATAAATGCTCAGAAAGATATAAAAAAGAGAATAGAAGACACATCCTTGACTTATTCTGGTAAATGCAATGTTAACCATCAACATACAGGAAATCTTTTAACAGTGGGCTGAAATTCTCCTCTCAGAGAGCAGTTTAGCAGATAAAATTTACAAAAGGAAATGTTAGTGGGACCCTGAATAAAGAAGACTATTCATAAGAATATCTGAAACATGACATTAAAGCAAAGAAAAGTAATTTCCCTGCTAACAGGATAAGCAATATACTACAGGTTAAAGTAATTGCTAGCGTGCATCTTTTATGAACAACAATGGTCATTGACAGTAATAACATAGTTCTGAACTGCAGCCTGTTGCAAAGAACGTTTAAGATGCATTCTATTGATTTCTTTTTTTTTTTTTTATAATTCTTGAATATTAATGTACATTTTGAGGCCTATCTGTTAGGACTATCTTCTTCTAATAATGCAAGGCCACTAAAATTGTGACCTGGAGTAAAAATGGAAAAGGTTCTTTAGATACGATCCTATATTTAAAGAGAATCTTGACAGAAATAGCTGTGCTAACTAGTGACAACTGTAGCAACAATGAAGCTGATGACTTTTTTTTTAATGATTGATGTCATTTAAATCTTTGCGGACCACAGTACTGCCTATATCAGATGTACACGTAATTTAGAAACTATATATCATTCTATATCATATCACATCACTATTTCATTATGAAAATAAAGCTTCCCTTTATTTTCACAATGAAATTATGTAAGGAATAATGAAATTCTGATAAATAAAAACATGCTTCTCTGTGTCTCATTCTCAAACATTCTAAGCCAATGAGTGTGAGCTGGAGAAGTTACTTCTTCCCCCTTTTACATTATTAAGCACTGCCAATGCAGCAGTGATACTACAACAATAATTCTGGAAACCTCATTTCTCATGGCTCCACTGCCACAGTTTGCTCTGTGATGGGTTCTAAAACTGTGTGGTGGGTTGACCAACCTTGGCTACCTGCCAGATGCCTATCCAACCACTCGCTCACTTCCCATCCTCAACAGGACAGGAAGAGAAAAATAAGATTAAAAGCTCGTGGGTGGAGATAAAAACTCAATGATTACCATCATGGGCAAAACAGACTTGACTTGGGGAGTCATGTTGCTATTAATAAGTTTAAGTTCAAGTTAATAACTTAATTAAATTAATAATAAAAACGTCTTATTCCTGCTCATGCCCCTTTTTCTCAAGCTCAGTTTGAACTCCTTCACTCTCAGCTCTTCTACTTCCTCACCCCCTGTGCCACCAAGGGATAGGAGAATGGGGATTGTGGTCAGTCTATAGCACTTCTTTTCTGCTGCTCCTTCCTCCTCACACCTTTCCCCTGCTCCAGCATGGTGTCCTTCCCATGGGCTGCAGTCCTTCACAAGCTGTTCCAGTGTGGACTCTCCACAGGCTGCAGCTTCCGTCAGTGCATCTCCATCTGCTGTGTTGTGTGGTCCTTCACAGGCTACAGTGTGGATATCTACTTTGCCATAGTCCTCCATGGGATGCAGGGGGACAATCTGCTTCACCATGGTCTTCTCCACAGTCTTCAGGGCAATCTCTGCTCTGGCACCTAGAGAATCTCCTGCCCATCCTTCTTTTCTGTCCTTGGCTGTTTCTTTCACTTTTTGACCCAGTCCTCTCCCTCTCAGGCAATGTTTTAGCTGTTCTTAAATACGTTATCTCAGATGTGTCACCATCTTGACTGATGGTCTCAGCTATGTCTTGTCATGGGTCCCTTGGAGCTGACTGGAACCATCTGTGTCTGGCATAGGACAGCCACAACTTCCTACAGAGGACACCCTGCAGCCTCAGGGTGTCCTACAGAGGACACCCTGCTGTCAACAGCCAGGCACCTGGACCCAATAAAAGCTGCAAGAATGGATATACAATATTGTCACCTTTGTAGGGCCATTAACATTTTTTGATGTAGTAAAAATAAAGGAGTCAATTAAGTTTTACATATCACCTCAGAAATTAATAAAGTGAATAAATTATGCTCAAGGACAGAAAAGAGGCAATGTCTGAAGTTCTGAAGTTTGGCTTTTTTTCCTGAGAGTTCCTATTTCAGTAGAATCAGAGGGTATCAAAAAGTCAGTAACTAATTAGAATTTTTTTTTAATATACTTCTGTTTTACAAACAATATCTTATTATATACTAGACTAACTTTTTTTTTTCCTTTTAAAAATATATCTGTAAGATACAATAAAAGAAAATTACAAAACCACTCTTGCAGCTTTATTTGCTTCGGTGTTTTCATTACGCAAAAATCAACAAGATCATAAATAAAGCATTTATAACCAATAGAACTAAAAATTAGGTCTTATTAACAGTGTTTTTGAAAAAAAAATCCTGTTTGCAGCTTGCTGAAAACCAAGCAGAGTGTGAGACAAACTGAAAACAACAACTTAATGCAGGGAGTGGATAAGAAATGTGAGATATATGAAGAATGGAATTTAGAAATCCAACCTTTGATCGCATATGGAATCATGTACGGATTCATGTAAGATTTAAAAGCTATTTTTCATGCTGTTCATTGTTGTCCTGTTTATATTGATGGATATTTTTTATTAGAATGAAGAATTACTAGTCTTAAATTTGCTTTTTTTACCCTCTTCTAAAGAATATTTCCCTTGCACACATAAGAAATATTTTTTTTTTAATGCAGTGTTTAATAATCCTTTTCAGTGTAATAATCTGACACAGATCTGGTAGTCTGAAAAGCAATTAAAACTCCAAATAATGCTCTTATGCCTCCCAGAGACACACTGCATGCATCAAATGGGAGTGTTATGCTGTCGACATACTCCTAAGAAAAGTTATCTATATTATTTTTATTAATTTTTTACCATAAAGAAAATATATTTTTTGCAAGGAGGCCACATTAGTGATATTTTGTCTCTGAAACTCAATATGAATATAATAAAATAGTTGTAATTATGATTTAGCTTTCAGACAGAAAAGGTATTCCTGAAAGGTATTCCTCCTCCCCAAGATGTAAAGAGAACTATTTGGTTTGGTTTTTTTTTTCATCATTCTCTGAAATACTGGAGACTTTTTTTTTTGTAGCTAGAAATAAGACAGATATGAAGGTAATAAAGTGCTCTCATACTTCTAGAAGCACAAAAAAAAATCCTTCAGGTCCTACTAAATTTGTCCTGAGGGCCAGCTCACCTGTAAAATTGAATTTGGGATCAAGATGGAATTTTAATTTTTACAAAGACTCTTGGACATTTTTACTGTCTCCTCTTCCATGCGGCATAGTTCTCTCCCAAGGGTCACCATGTCAGATTACAAACTCTCTGCTTTGGAAAACTTCAGATCTCATTTTGGTCTCATCTGTTCTGCGGAGAATGCTAGCTTGTGGTTTTACTCTTTTATACTTCAGAACTTTAGGTTGTTGCAGGCTGTCGGAAACATTCTACAACTAGTGTTATGCTGTGCATCCTGTGCAACAGTTACTGTATAGGCTTATTCTGGTTATATGAGTTTTTCCCATTTATCTGTAAGCGAACAAGTGTAGTTTCAGTGCCTATGTCTGTACTAGCAAAAAGGAAAAACAGTGCTGGCCCTCAAAGTCTCACATCCATACAGTTAATGGCTAATGTAAAGTTACTTAATTTATGATTGTTCAGATGTTATTATAGGGTGCAGCTTCTCTATAACTGAAAAAAGTAAACCACCAGTATAAGATAGTTTCTGCTAATTAGGTATGATTCCATGTGTATTAACTTTAGAGAAAACAACTGAAGAATACTTCTGCTATTCTTCATACTACTGAAAATAGAAACATTTTTGAAGTCTTATAAACAACAACAACAAAAAAGAAGAATTGGAAACTTGTTCTTTGTGTCTAGGGGAATATGATTTTTAACCAAGGAAAAAGCTTAAAAAAGAATGTGGGGACACACACACAAAAAAAATTCTCTCACTTTAATGGATATATTCAGTGCAAGCAAGAAGCAGTGCAAGAAAAGAGGAGGATGAGAACAAAACCTTTTGCCTACAGCTGATTTTCTTGTACTTTGAGGAAGCAACTAATGGGAAATTAAGATCAAATTTGCATTAGCATTGGGATTTAAATAATTTGGTTCACTGACATAAAATTAATAGTATTTAATATGAGTAGGAGAAGAATCCAGTATGATACCAGCGGTAAAGTGTAGACGGAGAAATTATCAGAATAATTACTATAACTGAAGTTGTTTTGTCTATAATTTTTATTTTAGGAAAATTAAATATAGGCATAGCTAAGCACAAAGATAGATGACTGGGATTATGCAGAAAAAATGTGTTTTAGAAGCTGTTAAGATATCATAATCATCAAGAAAACAAGCCCTATATGTATGGTACAGGAAGAGAGAAAAAACTAACTGGCTGAGCAGCAGACTTGCTGAAAAGGACCTAGGGATGTTACACCAGATAGCAGGCTGAATATGAGCTGAAAGTGAGCTCTCAATGTCAATAAAGCAAACCGCGTACTGGGAGGACACAGTGGTGCAGATGATATGAGTTAATTTACTTTCTTTCATTCTTCAAGATAAGGAGAAAGTAATACACTTGGATACATAATTTTAATTCAAAAATATCTTTCTGCTTCTATTTTTTTTTTCAGCAAAAACAGTTATCTTTTCTTACTGGCCGTCTCAATTTGGAATAGACAAATATTTCTTGGATGCTTTCAACTGTATAACAGTAAGATCACATCAGTCCTGTTAGATCCACTGTTCTTATGCTATTACTAATATGTCTTTACTTCAATGATAATATAGAGTTTCATCTTTCTTTCTGATTTGGAGGGAGAAAAAATCCCAGCAAACAAACCAAACAAGCAGTTATAGCTGTTGTTTTACAACACCCCAGCAAACTAGAAGTCTGAGTCAGGAAGTCTCATTGTACTTTGACACCAAGGAAGTAAGAGATATTTAATCCAGTAATACAACAAACAGTTATGTGACTGGACCTTTTCCAAACAGGTTACAAATCCTCTGCCAGTAACCTGCCACAGTCTGATTTTTTTTGGCACCAGCTTAGCAAGCAAAGTGTTATGATGAGTTAGTGACTTGCAGGAGCAAGAGGCTTGATGTTATCTCAGCAAACCACAGTTGCTGCTCCGGTAATGTCACAAGGGACTGATTTTTTTTTTGCAACAGAGACAGACAAGAGCCTCTAACCAAGGCTTTTTTAACTTTTTTTAAATTTTTTTAACAGCTTCCTATTAACTTCCTCTGATTATTGCCAATAACTCACAAGTGAACCCATTTCTTCCCTTTAAGGAATACTTTGAAGCATACCATAACAAATGGGTGAGCAGGAAAAAAGAAGGTATCATGACAACTTGTATTCACACCAAGTCATTTCAAAGGAAGTCTCTTTACAAAGGAATATGTAAGCCAGGTGTGGTGGGTTGACTCTGACTGAAAGCCAGGTGCCCACCAAAGCTCCTGAATCACTCCCCCTCCTCAAATGGATGGGGAAGAGAAAAATATAACGAAAGGCTTATGAGTTGAGACAAGGACAGGGAGAGATCATTCACCAATCACCATCATGGACAAAACAGACTTGACTTGGGGAAAATTATTTTAATTAATTACCAATCATATCAGAGTAGGGTAATAAGAAATTAGAACTAAATTTTAAACCACCTTCCCCCTACCTCTCCCTTCTTCCTGGGCTTAACTTTAGTCCCAAATTCTCTACCTCCTCCCCAGCCAGTGTTGCAGAGGGACCGGGAAAGGAGTTTGCGGTCAGTTCATCATGTCAGTTCATAATTCCTCCTCAGGGGGAAGACTCCTCATACTCTTCCTCTGCTCCAATATGCGATCCCTCCCATGAGAGAGAGTCCGCCATGAACTTCTCCAATGTGAGTACTTCCCACAGGCTACAGTTATTCACTAACTACTCCAGTGTGGGTCCTTTCTATGGGGTGCAGTCCTTCAGGAATAGACTGCTCCAGCTTGAGTCCCCCGTGGGGTCACAAGTCCTGCCAGAAAACCTGCTCCAGCATGGACTCCTCTCTCCACGGGTCCACAAGTTCTACCAGAAGCCTGCTCCAGTGCAAGCTTCCCACAGGGTCCCAGGGTCCTTCAGGCATCTACTTGCTCTGGCATGGGGTCCTCCATGGGCTGCAGATGGACAGCTTGTTTCACCATGGTCTTCATAATTGGCCTCAGGGGAGTCTCTGCTCCTGGAGCACCTAATTTCCCTCTTTCTTCACTGAGCTTTGTATGTGCACGGTTATTTCACCTATTCTCACTCCTCTCTCCAGCTGCAATTGCTCAGTTCCCTCCCTCCCCCGAAAATGTCTGAAACCAGAATATATAGTTCTCTGAAAGTTACTGTGACATTTGAGGGTAGAATCCTGATGTTAGCTGAGCTCATTACATTTGTGCCACTGATTTCTTATGAGATAAGGGTTCCAAACTGTAGACAGAGCTACACTATGTTCTGTGAACCAGGAAACAAATGGGTAAAACACTTAATTCTGATTTTCATAGTAGTAACATGTTACTGCGGTGTGTAGCAGCACGCAGATAAACTATACATATTTGTAGAGAATTTATATATAGGAAGAACTTAGCAGATTCCAACATGGCACAATATATTAAGGCTACTTAAACAAATACTAGGAAAAAAAAAGAAGAATGGAAATAAGAAGTTACTTTATAATTATTTGAAGTGTAAAAAAAAAATAATTTAGTCCAGTGAAGACACATGGAACTAAATCAGCTATGGTGAAACAATCTTTTATGTGCGTAAACATCAGAGCAGAGGTTTTGTATGCTCTGAGGTAAGACCTTTATTCCTTGGCACACATTTGGCAGGTCTCAAACATTAAATGAAAATGCCAAGAGAAAAAATACAAACACAAAACTGGTCACTTGAATTCAAGGTTGCCAGAGAGAAATTACTTACAAGCTCAAGATGACAGTCCTCTGCTATTGCTTGGAATTACAAGGGAACAGTTTTCATATTTTGGATGAGTTTGTCCTTTTAGTTACACTGACGTAAATCCATGTAAGTGCCACTAAAATAAATTAAGTTATATTATTAAATCTGGAAGCAGAACATTATGCTGCTTTATTTTGGAAATAATTGTAAAGGACAAAAAATGACTCTTATGTAAAACATGCTACTTATATAGATCAAAAAAGATTAATCATGACAGCAGCATTTTGCAAGGAAATGAATATATGTGTGAAAACCAATAGCAAATTACTTCCAAATCTTCTCAATCATGTAGAATTTAAATAAATTCTAAAATAAAAGTTCTACTATTACTTTTTATTTTGCAGATACTTCTGTTCCAACAACATGATATTCTGTCACTTATTTCCTAGTCTATACTTCATGCCTCAGTAAAGATCATGCAGCTTTACACTGATCTCAGTCTTTGTTCTTCCGTTTGTTTTTGCAGTGAAAGGTGTCATACAGGAATGTAGTAGTTTTTCAATAATTTCAGAGCTACTTCTCTACTCTAGATATTGACCCTCTATCTAAACTAAAATCTCAGCCTCTTTCTTGAAATTTTCTTATTTAAAAAAATAGAACAATTAGATGAACATAGAAACACTCGTATCTGAACTTTCTACCTTCGACCGCAAAGTCTTCTCCCTCTTTGTAATCACTATTTGCCCACTACAATCCTCATTTTTGCTCAAGCTTATATGCTGAAATTAATTTTCCAAGTAAGCAACTTGCAAAGTCTTAATTTGATTGCTGCCTTTCCTTTTTGAAAGATCTCTCAGATGCATGAAGACAAAACTCCCATTAGGTTCCCAACATCTCCTCCTCTACTACTACTGAAAATGCAATCTTACTTTGCAAATATATATATATATGCATTAAAAACCCTGCTACAAAGTTCTAGTCTGTCACTTTATCAGCATCACCTACTTCTTGCATTGCACTAGCTCTTTTTTATCTAAATATATTTCTGTGAGCATTTGAGATTGATATGGGTATCTCTGGGTAGAAGAAATCACAACAGTTCATGTAGTAGTGCATGGAAAAACTAATCTGTAAGTGGAAGCTAAACAGTTCCTACTTACTTATGTAATTAATTTTAAATAATTTGCACTGAAATGTCTATAAAAGTTTATATTCTATCATATATTCTTTTGAATGTATTAATGTTTCAGTAACTTTGTTTTCTTGTGTCATACCTACCAGAAGACTTTGGATAATTAATTGTGTTTTTTTTTTTTGTTGTTGTTGTTGTTGTAATAGCTAAAAAAAAAGGTCATAATAACATCAAGAAGTAACAAGGTGCTGTTGAGTTTAAGACACACCTATGTGTTGATCTAATTAACTTTGTTCATTGTGGATCATTTTAAAACATTCCAAAACATCTATCTTACATCTTGCATACAGTTAATAAACCAGTTGTCCCCGTACTGTAAGTTTTTACAGAAGTAATATTCAAGGAATATGTAAGATTATTTTTGGGTAGGTGACAGAAGGAAATCAATAGATGAAGAGATGCAATTTGTTTTTACACAAGTGTTACTGAAATACTTTCTTCACTCATCTATAACTCATCAGAACAGTGGGTTTATTTCTCAGCTCCTTATTTTTTCTTTCCTCTTCTACACTAACAGGTTACTGCTTTGGAAGTATACCTACACTCCTCTAGAAAGGATATGAACATTGAAATTGTGGGGAAAATTTACTTATCTCAGCATTTGAAAATCTCCTGCTGAGTTGTCTTACAGAAGCAGTGAACAAGAAGATATTCCTGACAGGCATAAATGCTCAAGAATTATAACAAGTATAGCACTGTGGAAATGACTGAATTTTTAGCGTCTGAAATGAGAAATTAAGATGGCAAAAACTTATTTAAAGAAAAAAAAATTATGATGATTTTATATTGATTATTAATAAAGATTTTATTTGAATGTAATACAAAGAAGCTGGAAAAACCTTTCTATTTGTCCAGACCAGCCATCTGAAAATATTATTATGATCAGACATTTGATGTGTTCCCAGGAAAATCTATTCTGAATTAGAAACAGTTAATATGAAAAAAAAAGTATAAATAACTACCTGATAAAACTGAGTAGGGAAAGGTTCTCCTTTGTGTCTAGTTGTTCCATGCATTTTCACAGGCAATTAGACTTTATCTTCAACCAAAGGAAATTTGAACACATACTTTCCTTTCCTCAGAGAGGTTTCTAATGGCAGCACTGCAAGGGAGAATAAGGCAAAAACAGTTGGTTTTCAATTGGTGCCATGAGAGTGAAAAACCTCCAGAAGGCATTTTACCTCAATGTGTTTTTGTCAGTTGTTTAAGGTACTCTACACATGGTGAGAGTCACTGATTTGAACAGGTTTTTTTACACCAGAGAGTCTGGACATGGCTGGCAGGTTTGTACATCTTCAGTGAGTAACCGAGAGCCAGAGAGTCACACTTCTGCCTATGCTCTCTCAGGGCCAGTCTGCTTTAAGGAGGGCAACCAGTAACAACCCCAACCTAGAAACGAGTACTTGCTTGTATCTCTTTGTGCTGGTTAAAGATGTGCAAACTGATGATAAAGAGGTTTCCTGCCATGCTGCTTGAGAAAGACTGAGACATTGACCACAGGACCCAAAGGGACTTTTTAAGGGAGAGTATAACACCAGATAAAAGGAAGGCATATGAGAAAGGATGTTTTTCAGTAACCTTTTTTTTTTTTTTAATTAGTTACATTATACAGAGTGTTATGTTGTTAAAACATTAATTGAGGGACTGTAAATTCTTGAGTCCATATATATGGTGTGATTCTTTTGATCTGTGATGAGATCTTCAGTGTAATGTTAGTTAGTAAATTCACAAATAATTTTGGAAAAAAAGCAATACTTTAAGGTGAATTAAATTGCATTTACAAAAGGGAGTGACAGGAAGAAATAAAAATACAGTAACCTAAGGGAAATTGAGGACAAAGTAGATCTCAAGTAAAGACACTTTCTCACATCTATACTTTTTTTTTTTTTTTAAATTATGTCTGTTTGACTAATGGCTGTATCTTCACTTACTGCTTAATGACTGTTCAACAGAGATGTACCCAGTGCTCAGGTTAGAGTTCCTGATTTCTTTAATTGTCAATCAAAACAATTTAAATTAGATTAGTTTCAATCAAATAAGCAGTAACATAAAGAGGAAGGGAGAACAATCTGAAAGGTGGTCTCTTCTTAAGAGGATGACAATAAGCTCAAAGGCACATCTGATTCAACCCTCCTTCACTTCTAACATAATGAATTAATGAAAACCATTAAGGATAACACAAAACAACTTGGAGACACTTCTAGTTGCATGGATGTGTATTGTTATTATTTATTGTCATCATATCATACTTTTCTTTAGCTTGCTGCTTCTTCCAGGATGGGTCTCTCTCTGCCCTTCAGTGGAAATGAGGGATTCTTTTCACCAGTATGCAGATGATTCTAAGGATCCTGACCCTCTGCTGACACTCCATGACACAGCTGCCTCTCTGTGGTAATAAGCTATTAGCCTACACATTTTCATTTTGTAATAGCTTTTTGATAATCCTTTCAAGTCTAAGAGAGAGAATGAGCTGTCTGCTTTTGCCTTCTGCTCAGGTGTCACATGACTCCTGTGAAATAGCTAATCACAAAGGATATTAGATTTCAGCTAATGTGTGTACCTACTGCTCATTTACCTGTTATATCATAAACAGATCACAGTTCAGATACCTAGAAGTGTTTTCCAAGCTACCACAGGAGAAAGACCCATTTAAATGGCAGATTTGACTTTTATATTACTTCTCAGCCTGTTTTCTACATAGTAATACTTATTTATTTTCCCCTATCTGCTAGAATTATATTGTCAAATGGCTTTACTTTTAATGAAATATTTTGTTACTCCCATTATTATGAAAAAGAAATAAGAGGAAGTTAAACACCACTGAATTAACTTATATCTTCACTTATTGTGTTATTGTAGCTTAATTGCATTAAAAAAAAATTATAGGCCATTTTTTTCCCCCATGAGAGCTTGCTTGTATATCTCACTTTTCTATGACTAGAATTTCCCCAAAAGCTAAACTTAATCTCATAAATCTCTGTTTCCATTTTAAAAAGAGATAGGTGATTAAGTCAGTTGTTTCTTGTGGATAGGAAAGTAATTTCAGTATAAAGCAGGCAATAAAAGAACTTTCTGGTCAGCATAATTCTTATTGATACAATAAAGCGTGATTTATGAAAGAACTAAACCAAAATAAATGGCATAGTTTTGAATAAATAATAACAATATTGTTTGAATATACTTGTGATTCTTCTATAGCTTTTTAATGTTATTTTTCTCACTTTTTAATATAAGCTACAAAATATTTACCCATTCTTTTTTGTCATCACTAAAGATGCTTCTTACATGATATTTTATAAAAACATCATGTTTAGTTTTAAAAAGTAGCATTTCACAACAAAATTTAAAATTATGTACTGCTATGATGTTAATGCTTCTATAGCTCTCCCTAAAGAAAACACAGCATAGAAACAGAACTCTCACATAACCACAGCTAGTAAAGATTTAATTTTTAGTTGTGACACCAGAACTTTTGTGCTACTTTCAGTTATTTAAATTATTTTTAAAAAATAAAATGTCCTTCAAAACAAATACATACATTGTTAGATAAAGGTTCATTTATTACATTTTACAGCATATTTTGTACAATTTATGTCTGCATATCAGTATTGGACAGCTGTTGTGGTTTTGTTAGTGAGGGGGTGCCTAAGGTGGTAGCTTCTATAGGAAACTCCTAGAAGTTGCTTTCCTTTGTTCAGTGGACTCGGCTGGGCCTAGGGTGGACCTGCTGCTGGCCAAGGCTGAGCCAATTAGTAGCAGAATGTTCTGTAATAACGCCTCTGTGATAATGTATTTAAGAAGGGGGAAAAACAGAAAAAAAAAAAAAAAAAAAGAGAAGAGAAGATGTGAAGAAGCTGAGCAGGGGCAGAGGCGCAGAGGGGGAGGCGTGAGCCTTGTGCGCTTCGCAGGCCTCACCCTCTGGCCTCTTGCTGGGTGACCGACTGGGCCTGACTTGGCCTGGCCTGGCTGCAAGAAGTGGAGAGGAGATGAGATGTGAAAAGAACCTGAGAGGCGTCCGTCTGCCTGTTGTGAAGAATTTTTCTTGTGAGGGGAACGGCTGCAGATGCCAAGGTCAGTGAAGAAGGAGGAGGAGGAGTAATGCGGCTCCTGGCCAAGGTTCCCCTGCATCCTGTGGTGATGACCATGGTGGAGCAGGTTGTCCCACTGCAGTCCATGGAGGTCCATGGAGGAGCAGAGGTCCACCTGCAGCCCGTGGGTGTCCCCAGTGGCTGGGGCAGCTGTTCTGGAGAGACTGCACTCCCTGGAATAGATGACCCACGCTGGAGCAGTTTCAGGAAGGACTGTGGCGTATGGGTGGGACGCCACAATGGAGCACGGGAGGAATGTGAGGAGTTCTTCCCCCGACCATGAAGCAGCGGTGTAAAACAATGCATGATGAACTGACCACAACCCCCATTCCCTCCCCCGCCCTGTCCCGCTCCGGGGGTGGCGGGGGGGAGGAAGGTAGAAGAGATAATGTTAAGCTTGGGAAGAGGGAGGGGTGGGGGGAGGTTATCTTGTTCCCTGTCTCATTCTCCTGCTAGTTTTAGAAATAAATGAATAGTTTTTTTCCCAAGTCGAGTCTGTTTTGCCCATAATGGTAACTTTAAGGATTTTTTCCCTGTCCTTATTTCAAACCTCGACCCGTTTTTCCTTATATCATCTTCCCCTATTCTCTTGGAGGGTGGGGGGAATGAGAGAGAGACTGCGTAGTCTGGTCCCAATTGGAGCTGAACTACGACAACAGCAAAGACTGATAATCTACAGAAAACCCAAAGTTTGCTCAACATTGTTTGAAATAGAGATACATTGTCATTGTAGTTTGAAGGGATTTGTTTTTTAGTCTACCCACTTCATGAAAATTAAAATAACTTTTATCTAAAACAAATTAGCTATTGTTCAGATTCTTACAGTGTAGGCAAAGGCCTAAGAAGAGAAACCATTAGGGAGAGTGCAGTAAGAACTATAGATTTAGCATTTATTGGCTTTATTTTAGGGCTCATTAGTAGGATCCATTAATGCCTGTTTGGGAACTGAATGCAGAATATGATTTCCACACTTAGACTTAAACTAGAGAAGGACTTTCAGAGTTGAAGTGTATTAATATTAATGTTTACATGAGTCACTTTATTTTTTAAGTCACTGCTTTTCTTTTTAAGAGGTTCCGGTCCTAAACCTTATGATTACAGTAGGTTGTGTTTCCTTTTTTTTTTAAAGTAAATTGCTAGCTTTTATGAGAATACAGGCATAGAAACATGATTTCTTAATTAAAAAAGAAAAAAGACAAGTATGAAAACACTGTAGTCAGTATTATTTTAAATGTCATGACTGTTCTGTCAATTTCATGGTTAGACTTAAAAGTTTGCTTTTGGCATTATTCATAATAAAACATAATTTTTGTCACAATTCGGAGTGAATTTTTCAGAGATTTTGAATGCACAAAGATCCAAACACAAAGAGATCTGCCTCTTTATTGAATATTGCCATTGTGTATCCCTTTAGGAGACCTCTCAGTATTATTGCTCAAGATGAGATACAATTTACAATCGGCAATACAAGACTGCTGGATCTAAAAGCAGTAATGAGCATGCCACTGAAGAACAGAATGTCAGTTTCTGCTCCCTCTGGTATTTATGAATGTTATTCATTGATTATCATGAAACTATCATTAATAATAGTCAGGTTACTTTATGTTTGTTTTCTCTCTAGTCTCTGAAAGCTTTTTGGATATTTGGCAACCCAGCCATATAGTAGGCTTAACAAAGGTAGGATGTGGCGTTAAACTCATCCTCTGGATGACTATATAGCTCTTTCTTTTGACCTCAGAGGAAGCCTTCATGATTAGTTTAGGTTAGGAACTTTTTTAGAAAGCTTAAGTATAAACATAACAACAGGATATGGGTATATCCTATAATTTGAATCAAAAGATTAGTTTAAAACCCTATTCAAGGTCGTATGTTTGGCTTTAACACAGTCTAAAAACATTTACAGTCAGTTTCTGTCATGAGATATTTAGGAAGATAATCCTTTTTTGACCCTTAGATGTTAGTTTCTAATTTACAACTAAGATCCAGAGAATAACTGTTAGTTTTCTAGCTTACTGAATTGTTTCTCTTGAAAAAATGCTTACATAGTCAGTTACAAATCTCAGTTACTAATTGCTGAATAACCAGTGAAAAGTGGTAAGAAAGATACACCTCTCAGCTAAATCAACTTTAGTGTACAGCTCTGCTTCAGTCTTTCCATATTCACATACTAAGAGTAGTCTATTCAGCATGAGGGTCACCACCTTTTGTCCAATTATGCTTGCACTCAGAGTTATCTCAGGCAAAAGTGTTTTCTCTGAGGGTGCTCAGAGCATTATGCCTTGGGCATTTCAGCATTGTATTTAAAGACACATCTCTTCTTTTCTTCTTTCTCTTCTTCTGACTGTGTTACAATATAAATCTCTTTTATTCATATGGAAAAAACCTGTAAAGATAAAAATGCTAAACAGAGTAGTGGAAATTAAAGTTTTGTTCCTGTATGCGGGAACAGTTGATTGATATTTTAAGCATAAAATTCACTTTATAAAGTCCTTCATTTAAAAAAAAAAAATATATCCTGCTGGAGTAACATAAAGCTCTTAAATATTTCGCTGCCTTCAGTTGAAATAATTGAGTACGAGATTTTCTTTGTTGTCCAGATGTATTTGAGTTTTTTATCAGATTTTAGTTATGCCTCCCTTAGTTTGAGAAATCTTTGCAAAATAAGAGTTTTACATGTTGTTAAAATGCATTAAAATGACATAGATGTTAGATCAAGAAATAACTTTTGGGATGTGTTTTGTAGTCTTATTTAAAGTGGCTTTTTTTTTTTAATTCAAAATTAGAACTTATTTTACAAACCAAGTCCCAGGTGAAACTACTAATTTTACATGTAGAATATTGAAATTTTTTTCCAGGTCCTGTCTGAAGTATGTGCAATAGGTACAGAACATCCTAAGAAATGAAGAAAAAACAATCTATGATCAATACAATATAATTCTTATATTATAGAATATATTTTTTATTCTAGATATAAATGCACTTTGTATACCTAAATATATTTAGATATATAAATATACTATATTTTTATGTCTCTAAATATCCTGTTCCCTTGTGACAGGGGAATGTTCTTCTTTTGCTGAGGCATTACCATCTGTGAGTTCTCCCGTCTTCTTTGTAGTGTGAAAATCTTCAGAAGTCAGTTGATACGTCTGGTTTGACCCATTAAAAGGCGTATCATGGAGTGATTTCTTCTGTAGCTAAATTCCAAGCTCCCTTCCTCAGGCATCCCTTTCAATTTTCTCTTTACTTTGCATCTTCCCAGATTATTTTACCCTGTACTGCTACTAGCATTACCTGAAGCTAGAAAATCAGATTCTCAATCTGTGCTGAAATGTGAACTTTTGGTATTATTTAACATAAATTTTATTTCTTTTTTTTATTTCAGTATTCATGTATGAATAAGTGAGATTTTATTGTAGGTAATATATATTTATGAGTTACAAGACAACAATAAAATCTGTCCTGTATTGTTTGTCTCATTTCAAACTGCTTATTTGTTTGTTTTGTCACAACTTACACCTGAAAGGCAGTTTAATGTGGAGCCAGGAGCCTATTTGTGTTTCAGTTCCTTGAGTTGCCAGTAATGTTTCAGAGCTGAAACTTCCTGTGAACCCAGTTTGGCTTGATTCTTTGATTTTTTAATGATTTCTTAGATTTGTAATGACTGTTTCAGTAGAGAACCAAACCATAGTTGTTCTAAGCTGAAAACAAAATACTGTTCTAGAGTCAGATTCAGAGCACGCACCCTGCCTTCTTGGAGTTGACCTGCCTGCACTTAAGGCCGGTGGTGGGACATAGTGCAGTGGTGCAAGCTTGGCTCAGACTGCTGTGTGCAAAAGACCTGGAGAAAGACTTGTTGGAGTGGCCTTGCTTCACTCCACTTCATCTGAGACTCTCTCCCTTATCCCAGAGCTATGTCATAGCCCTCCCCCTGCCCAGTCATGTCCCTGCTGATCCCAGCCCTGATCCTCTCTTGCTAACTTGAATTCTGATGTGAGTAGACATAAAAGCAGTCTGGTTAGAAGAGGAAAATTACTGAGCAGAAATAAAATACTGCTAAAAAATACTGGCAGACTATCACTCAGAGTGGTGGGGCCTCGTTGGGGATGCCTCCTTGTGCTCCTTTCCTTACAAGACAGCTCAGTCTTGCTGCTCCTAGACAATTTAGTTTGGTTGTATTTAGTTAGTAATTATTCTCATGTTAAATTAACACTGCAGTGGGAAAGATGAATTAACGCAGATTAAGAATTTATCTTTGCCTTCAAGGCTGATGGATCCAAGTATATCCAGTATCTTGAAATAAAAAAAAAAAAACAAAACAGTATTTTTATTTTATTATTATTTTGCATGTGGTTTGATGATAACTACAGTTAAATAAATACATTCACAATGTGTTACTTGAAAGTAGTTAGTGAACAGTTGTAAAAAAAAGAATTTAATTAAATTATTTTTCAAGATCAACAACCATAAAATGAATAACATTGAGTCAACTGCAGCTAATTGTAGTTAACTTCTACAACAAGTTCAGGACTCTTCTTCCAATATAGCAGCTGAAGCCACTTGTTTTTATATTAAATTTTGTTTCATTAGTTCTTAAATTTACATTTCATTGATTATTTCTTATTAAATGAAGAATTTTTATTATATTGAAGATGAAATGGTAGATAATAACCTTTCCTCTATCAGTTAAGTGAAAACTGATCTGTTTTTGTCATATCACATCTTAGATGTTAGGCCAAAAGCTTCTTCTAGCTAGCAGGTTTAATAGTGTATGTCCTGCCAGCTCTCATTTGTCAGCACACTTTGCCTGTATTTTTTGGCTCTGCAAAATGAAAGATTTTTTTTTTTTAAACGAGATTATGGAGCAAAAAAAAAATGATGTTACATCTTCCTATTGTCTGTCATTGACTTCCTGAATTTCCAAATCAAAATAACTTCCTTGTACAGTCTGATGCAACAAATTGTTTTTGAATAATTAGAAAATACACTGCAGGAGTGAAAAACTAGAAAAGCAAAATATTGAATGGGATGAAGAGAAAAAGAAAGCCTTCACTTTCTTCTTTACACTCAGTTCTCTTCTGATCAGTGATAGCTACAGATGCAATTAAAAACTTTTTTCTTAAATGTGACCACCCCTCAAACAATTCTGTCTTAAGGACACAGAGGAAGAGTGTCCGCCTCAGATAAGACCAAGCTTCAGGTGCTGTGTCTTACAAGTCATCTGCTCTATGGAGGGAGCCTTTTGTGCTGTAGATGCAAGTTTATCTGCATCACATAGCTACTTTAAAGATTGGATAATAAAATTGAGAATTAATTAAAATAGATTCAAAACTTATATTTCTTTAGCTATAATACAGTTTAATTTTTCATAAGTTTTCTAGTGTCTTGATGAGTCTCCTTGATGTTGTCTGTCTGGTTCAGATTGCATTTTCTCTGTATTCCTAGCTGATGTTAAAAATCACCTAGGGCTGCCATGTTTCTCAGCAACAGAAGGTACTGCCAGCAGAGATCACAGTTATACTTCCCATGTCTTCTTTATTCTTTTAAGTCAAAATGAGAATTTTTTTCCCCATGACCACTTTCATATCAGTTTTCATGAAGAGAATAGTTATATTTAGTTTAAAGTTCTTAAAAATATGTGCACTGAAATTGCAGCTTATGAACCAAGCTTCAAATTCCAGTGTGTGAGATGAATAGGACTTTTTGAGGCCAAACCCATTTATCACATCACTGGTTTAATATAAAAGTCTTTAGTCAGCTGGCTGATCACTTAGTCTGCAAGAGTAAGTGCTGATAGAAGCAGCCTCTGGTATCAGAAGGAGGAGCTTAAATATGGTCATGAAGTCAAGGTATTTATATCACTATGCGAGGGAGACAAAAAGATGCCATAATGTGTTTCTATAAATAGTATTGAGACTGGAATTATAAACATTACACTCCAATGCCCTGCTGACAGAAATTATATGGGAGGCTGACACAGAGGGTAACTTTTACATAAGACAGATTAATCAAGGGAGATAAGAATGAATTTTCTTAAACTTAATGTTTCTCCCAAGACATGAAGGAGAGCTGGAAAATAACCAGTCTGCAGAAAGGAGAAATAGAAGTCAGGGAGAGCTAATGAATGAAAGAAAATGTCACTTGTACTATGAAAAACAGAAATAAATGTAGTATTGAAATATTCAAGGCAGAGAAACAGTAAAAAATATGTTCTCTGATGAGTCTTAAACTGATTAGATCTCACCTGGATTACATACATAACATTACATAATGCTAAATTCACAGGTTTTACTTTCCCAGGTTTTTGGACAATAATGTCAGAAGGTGCTTTCAGTAATATTTTACTGTTACTCAAAATATATTAATTTTCCTACAATACATAGGTTATTAGACTTCCTCTTTCAAATTTAGGAGATAAGTAAAATATGATAAAGTATTCTATGATGGTTGATGATAGTTTATAGAAATTGACAAAAAGATGTTTTGAGTAAAATACATCCTTTCAGATTATGGAATCATTCTACTGTGTCATTTATTATATAGTTGCTTGCAGCATACTGCAGTAATTTTTGCTTTGTTCTCTTTTTTGCATGAACAGTGACAAATAGTTTAGGAACCAAAAAATAAGAGTGTTTCAGGGATAATAAGCAAGGATCTCAAATTTTGTTATTCCTTCAGGCTAAACACACTCTACACAATTTCTGTGCGTTGCATAATCAAAAATCAGAAATCAGTATGTAATCTTTCTTTAAGGGAAAAATGAGTCTAAAATATATTATTTTGTCATTTGGTGTGTTTTTAAAATTAAGCTAAAGAGGAGATTCTATTTGAAAAGCCTGTTGCTCTTGTCAGAAAAAAAAACCCAAAGTCTTCAGCATAGATTCAAGTAAAAAATCAAATTAAAAGAAAGAATAAACATTAAAAGAGGACAGCTTAATATTAGAAAAATCTGTTATAATACTAGAGGATGGGAATCTCAGGATGACCAGATGTAAACTCAAAAGGCCTAAGAGTGAGGAAACAATTTTAAAACTGTAATCAAGTGTAAAATCATTGCAAAGACACAAAACCAGCAAGTTGGAAGTAAATGTAAGTCACATAATGAGAAGCAATAATTAATATACACATTTAAGATGGCAAAGCAAATCAGCCTTGCCTTTGTGCCTCTGAAGATCATGAAACAGATCCTCTTGAAAGACATGTCAAAACATATGACAGGCAGGGAGGTGACTAGAAACAGCCAACATGGTTTCACCAGGGGTAAATTCTGTGTGACTACTCTAGTGGCCCTTTACTGTGGAGTGACTATCAGTGAACAAGTGACAGATATAGTCTACTTGGACTTCTGTAAGGCCATTTATGTGGTCCTTTTCAATAGTCTTGCCACTCGGTTGGTAAGATATGGGTTTGGTGGATGGTCTCTTAGACTAATAAGTAGCTGGCTGGTGCAGCGAGTGATGCCCTTGTGGCAGGCATTGCTGAAATTTGTTGGTAAAACCCACATGCCAAAGTATGAATGTGTTGGGGTGAGACTTGGTAAAATGTTTAGCAATAAAGTAAGAATGGGATAAGATATAAAAACCCCCTGGTTCCCTGATAGGAGGCTGTGTTGTGGGCTTGTTCCTTTGTACACTGTTTTTTTTTCATGGAAAAAAGTACTGAGACTTGAGGAAGAGAAGGGTAATCTGCTAAACAAGGTTAAGTGCTCCCAGCTGGGAAACAGAGGTCTAGAGTGGGGATGTACAGTCCTCCTTCTCCTCCAATAGTGATGAGGAGGAACTTGTTCCCTCCATAGGGATAAGCAGTCTCATCACAGCTATTAAAGGTGAGGAGAGGCTAGATAGGTGTACTCCAAGGGCTGGCTAAGGCAAGTGGCTGGAGGAGTGGGACAGGGGAATCTAGGTGCTGCTATGGAGCCTGAGTGGCTGCAATGGTACCTCGAGCACTGCTCCTGCTCCCTGCTGACCTTGCACAAGCTGGGAGGGAGCACAAACTGCGAAGAGGAAAAAAAGTGATCATGTGGTTGCTGAAATGCTGGGAAGGGAGAGCTGCAGGGGTAGAATTAGCACTTGGACATGGTCTCAAGGAGCAAGTAGTTGTAGTATAAACCCTTTGCCTGGGTTGTGGTATGGCCTGTGAAAAGCCAAATGGGGACTGGTGGCTAATGATGGATTAGCAAGCCCTGAATGAAGTGACCTTCACTTTACCTGCTGCACTCCTGGATGTGCTTCATACGCAGTATGAACTGGAAGCAAAGCAAGCTAGACAGCATGCCACTGTAGACAAAGCAAACACCTTCTCCATTCCCATAATGGAGGAATACAAACACACCTTGCTTTCACCTGTTAATGAATCCAATACACTGGAAGCAATTACTTCACAGACAAAAAAAAAACCAACCCATAATCCCACCATTTACTATGGGCTAATTTAAGAGAGCATAGAGGTGGGTGGTACCTCAGAACCTATGCAAAACATTGAGGACATTGTCTTCTGGGGACAAACATCATATCTATGCAATTAGGTCTAGAAGTAGCTTAACAGGAAAAGTAGTCCATTCTGTATGTCTACACTGATGTTGGCCAATGCTGTGTGGGGATAGATAGAATGGTGGAAAAAAACATAGATGGAAGTCACTGTCAACCTGTCAAGGGAGCAGCTTGATTATAAGAACAGAGGAGTAATTTAGCATAAATATCCTGTCAATCACTGTGATAGCTGCAAAACCCATGAATTGCCAAGAACCTCCCAGACAAGCAAATTGTAAGTACCAGAGATGGTCATGGGCAGTTATTAGGTCCCAAGTGACACTGAAGAGGCTAGTCAAGAATCAAGCATTCTCAGCTCCATTCTAGCATGGGTATTACGTGAAGTCTCACAGGAGAATCTTTGGTGATAGAAGAGAGAAATGCCTGAGGCAGCCCTTGCCTAGCCCAAGGACCAAGCACCTCACATCTAGGTGTGCCACACTGACCCCATTCCATCTCTCCTGCAGGACAAGGAGGTTGCATGACAAACCACTAGCATGAGATGCTCAGCTTCTCTACTGGACCGCACCATCTCTCCCACAGTACAAGGAAACGGTGTAATTCACAAAATTTTGTATAGATCTGTAATTGAAATGTTTTGGTATCCAAGTTCATGTTGTCTCCCCAGTATCAAATCAATCTTAAAACATGACAGTTTGGTACACAAGCCTAGGGAGTAGAAAACCCCTCATCATGCATGGGATTTCAGCCTTACCTCCAATAATGCATGTAACGCTGAGTTATTAGGACTTAAAGAGACAAAGAAGATAGTCAGCAGGGCTTCTGACTACAGCCTGATGAAAGGAATTCATATAAAGGGAACCCTGAATCTTAGTTTCTCACTTCAGTGTTCTTCATTCATGTGTAGATGTCAGTAATCCCTACAGAGAAAATGCATACCTTCCCCAGAAGCTAGGAAACTGAAGGAATGGAAAATAACAGAATCCTAGTTTTGTCTCTACCCTTCTAGTTGAAGCACTCCCTAGGATGTGAGAAGTGAAGGATCAAACCTGTAAGCTGAGCCTCAGGTATTGTCTTGAACTTCTAAGGTAAATGATTCAGAGATGTAATTTTATTTTTTTTTATGTAAAAGAAGCTTCTTCCTCTTTTTTTCCATCATAAACTATGAAAGCTGAAATGAAAGTAGAAGACAAATCCACTGTATGTCATAATTTTAAAATATCTACCAATGCCTTTTGTTTTTCTTAGATGCTTCCAGATTGAAAGGAGCATTGAATCATACTATAGTCTCAGTTCCTGACATAGAGCATTTGAATTGTGGTCTAAGCTCATAAGTATTCTCAAAGAAAATTGCCCCTGAATAATTTCAGAAAGTTAATCTTATCAAAACAAAAAATTGAGTGTTAACTTAAAAGACCTTGGAAATAATCATAACATCATAAGATGATTCGTGCTGGAGGAGACCTGGGGAGGGTTTTCTCCAACCTCCTGCTCAAAGCAGATAAGGTTAGCTAGGACTTGATATAGCCAGGTCTTGAAAGCCTCCAGGGATGGAGTATTCACAACTTCTCAGGGCAACCTGATTCCCTACCTGCCTGCCCTCATGGGTAAGGGTTTCTCTTTATAAGTAGTCTGAACCTCTTTTGTTTCTATTTATGCTTGTTGTCATTGGTCTTGCCATCATGCAACACCATGAAAAGCCTGACTCTATCTCTTTGGTGACCTCCCTCTAGGCACGAGGGGCTGCTCCAGCATATCAACTGGTCCCCCTGTTAAGTGTCATCTGCAAACTTTATGTGCAAGCCCTCTATTAGCTCCTCTGGTTCATTGATAAAGTTGTTGAAAAGAGCAATTCCCAGGACAGACCACTAAAGCCTTCAGAGCTTCCTCCCCTGGAATGCCAGTTCTCTGAATAAGCTGAAGTCCACTTGCCTGTAGTCCAGGATGAGTAGATTTCTTCTTGTCTTCCTTGGAGATAAAGTGTCATATCTTAGAATTAAATGGGACTCAGTCCTTATACAATTGATCTGAGTAAGATAATATGCACGAGACCAAAAAAAAAAAAAAAGACATTTAGGCATTCTTCCCTAACTATTCAGGTGTTTTAACAGTCTCTCAGGGTTTTGTCTCATGTTGTGCAGTGTTTATCCCTCATTATCATGAAATCCATAAGTCATTGTAAAGACTAATCATAAAACAACTTGAAACACAAGAATATGAATCACTGTAAGTACCCCTAGCTATTTTACTCCCAAAGCTTCTCATAGTCTGTGTTTCTCAACTTCTAAGTAAGTATGGCCTGTGAACCTTGCTGAAGCCTGGAGATTTCTCAGCCTTCATATTACGTTACGCTTGAATTCAGAAACAGTCCCAGAACACAGAAATAATTTGAGGTATATATTCAGGTTATCATTACCTCAAAAACATTTAAAAACTGTCTTTGGAACTTGATTCCCAAAGAAAGTAATTGACTTTGATGAGTTTTGGATCAGGACCTAAGTGAAGAGTCATCTAAATTTAATTCAGCTTTACAAAGAATTTCAGTGAAATAACATCATAGTAGAAAGACAGAGTGAGTGAGTCTTTCACTACTTAACCGAAGAACCAGAACACATCCAGTGGGAATTAAACCGTCAGCTTGGGAGAAAAGTCTTAGTACAAACAAAAAAGAAAAAAAAAATCAGGTAAGTTTTTATTTCTTTAATAAGTACCAAAAAGTTTGGGTTTTTTTTCCAAATTAAAATTAGAAAATATTAATATCTTTTTTTGCACACAGTTTTGACATATACGACATAATAACAATACATTTTAGTGTTTTAAATTAAAGTGAACAGGTAAAACTGGGTAATTCATAAACAAGTCACTGTGCCCGTCCCTATGGAGATTTAAGTGAATCCTGCAGTTGCCTAGTCACAAATGTGACTGACATACAACTTAATATTTTTTCTGCAATTCTAGATTATACCTTTGAAAGTCCAAGTAATTTTAGGGTTTTGTTTTTTTTTTTCCAATCATCTATCAGCAGTCCTGGCTAGCTGGGGAGATTCCAGTTGACTGGAGGTTAGAAAATGTGATGCCCATCTACAAGAAGGGCTGGAAGGAGCATATGGGGAACTACAGGCCTGTCAGTCTGACCTTGATGCCAGGAAAGGTAATGGGGCCAATCATCTTGAGCGCCATCACACAGCATTGCTGGGGGTTCTACTCAGAGTGTATTTATACAACAAATATTTGGATTTTAAATTTGAATACTGGAATTCTATTTTGAATTGCAAGAATTACCAGAATATAATGCTAACTTACCCTTGAGAAGAGATTAATTCCAACTCTAAACTTCTTCCCCCAAGCCACTGTGTCTTAGTTTCCTAATGTCTGCAAAGGGTACTGTATTATTTCTTTTTGGTTTTGTTTTGTTTTGTTTTTTTTTTTTTTTTTTGGAAAAACACTAACCTTAAAGATACTGATAAACTATCAAAATGAACACTGAAGAAATACTTGTGGTGAATTATGGAGCTTCTACCAGGTTGACATGACAATTTTCTAACCCTCTGCAAAAAGGACAGGAACTCTCAGTAGCCATTCATTAGAAGTTTCTTCCTATCAGTATCCAAATACTAGTCATTTCCTAACAGCAGAGGAAAGCAGTTTCACATTGCTACATTTTATTAATGAAAAAGGTGAAGAAAAATCCACAGAAGAAAACAGATGCCTAAAGAAAAGATTATATGAAAGAGAAGAAGAAATAATATATCACAATTTGAGAGCCTGACTAGATAAGGACTGCAGTACTCACTCACTTCAGTTTCATACATTTCCCTTGCATATAGTTTTAGAAAATGAGTCTAATGACAGTATTACCAAAGGTCATCTACATTATAATTGGACAAATTAGTCTCTGAGAATGAAGTTATCCATCCAGTGTAAGCCCATTTTTAATTGCTGAGGACTGTTAACGTTTATTTTTCCAAACATATATTTGTATTTTCTTTTTTGATTGGTCACCAGAGTTATATTGTATCATTCCTGACCTTTTCAGGTTAACAACCTTATAAATAAAGAAATAAAGAAATATACTTCTTTAAGAAATATCAGCTAAAAGGATGTGATTTGCCCTAACATGCCTAAGAAAAACAAAGATTTTTCAAGGAACTTTCATGTCTTCCTGACTGGCCTGTACATGTAAAATATGGTAGATATTGTGGACAGAAACAGCTTCCTTTGCAAAGTTCAACTTATATATAGAAGTAGGAAAAACAGGAGCTAGAAGCAATCTATACTATTCCACTTGTTCATGGATTACTTTTGGGAGAAGACTGTGTCTGTTTTAGGAGACATAACATCTTTAAAAAGAAAAGTGAACAATTTTCTTCTTATGAAATTATATATAATGTCAGATATGCTGAAAATTTGGAAGATATCAAGATTCTCCAGCAGTATTTTGAACTGTTCAGATGAGAGCAAACTTGAATTCAAGAGCTGTAAAGCCACCTTAGATTTATCTTAGCATGATCTTCGGTAAAGCTCTACACCAGTGTAGTGCAGAGCTTGTCTGACTCCCTCTCCATATCTTTGCCTGAAAATGCCGTATACTGGAATCTATATGCAAATAAAACCTTTATGCCTTTCAGGGTTTATTTTTTTATCTTTTAAAAAATATTTCCTCCTATATGTTACGTTTTGCCTGCATAATTAGATAACTTCTTAAAAACTATAATATATATATATATGGAGAGAGAGAGAGATACTTGTGTTTGTATATAAGGTGCGTTTAAAATTTAGCTGTGGTGTCTAAATGAGAAGACAACATAAATTCAAATCTTAGGAAGCAAATCTGCCTGGATTATTCAATTTTCTCTTTACAACATAACCGAGACACTTTGTTCACTCCTTAGGCCACTGGGGTATACTGAATAGTCATTAGAATATGATATTTGCAAGGACATTTAGAATATTTCCCCTCAGGACACAGTATCTGGTTTAGAAACCTCTAGCATGTTTTAGTAATTCCTCTTAAGTTTACAATTTTTATTTATTGAGAGATTCATCTATTAATGCATGTCACAACTGTTTATTGTAGCCACTAGCTTTTCATATTTCCACTCCAAGTGTGAAATAAAACAGCTGAAATTAATATAATTTACAACAATGTGCTCCTTAAACAAATAACTGTGAGTTTTTCACTTTGACACCACACTGCTATAAATGACCATGTTGCCCAACAGAATCACTTATTTATTTTTGTGTACAGTATATTAATCAATACATGACATTCCTATTAGTTACTAAATTCCAAATGTCAAACAAGTCTGTTTTGATAAATTCTTAAATATTTTAGAAAAAATTATTGACTATGTGATAGGCTTATAGATGGCGAATATAAATGAGATGTTTACTAGATTTTTGGGTAGGGGGAAGAATAATGTATTTGCTGTCATTGCACGTTGGCACTAGCTCCATAAAGAAACAAATTGTTTCTCCATGTCTGAAATCACCTCATTTGTTTTGTAAATATTTATTTTCAACTAAATATATTAAAAATGCTAAGTGTTAAGTTAGTGTAATATGTGTAATAAAGTGTAATATGAAAGTAAGGAAAAGTAACAAAGTTAAATCTGGCATCTCCTTGCCACAGTCTGTTGATGAACTGGATAAACAGAGATAATATCTGTTAGTAAGACAGAACATAATATTGAAATGTACGTATCAAAACATATACTTATACTAGGGAGCCTGTTCCAGTGAACAATCACCCTCTCATTGAAGAATTTTCCTAATGTCCAATCAGAGCTTCCCCTGACACAAATTCATTCCATTTCCTCATGTCCTATTGATGGTCACCAGAGAGAGAGGAGATCAGAACCTTCCCCTCTGCTACCCCCTCCTTAAGGAAGTTGTAGACTGTGATGATGTCACCCCTCAGCCTTCTGTTCCCTAGGCTGAACAAACCAAGTGACCTCAGCCGCTTGTCATAGGTCTTGCCCTCAAGACCCTTCACCATCTTTGTTTCCCTCTTCTGGACACACCCTAATAGTTTAATGTTCTTTTTATATTGAGATGCCCAAAACTGCACAGAGCACTCGAGGTGGGGCCTCACCAGTGCAGTGTACAGTGGGTCAATCACCTCTCTTGACTAACTAGCTGTGCTGTGCTTGATGCACCCCAGGACACAGTTGGCCCTTTTGGCTGCCGGAGCACACTGTTAACTCATATTCAACTTGCCATCTAGTCAAATGTCTGGGCCTCTTTCCGTGGTACTGCTCTCCAGACTCTCGTCTCCCAGTCTGTACCTATAAGCAGGATTATCCCATTCCAGGTGGAGAATCTTCCACTTGCTGTTGTTAAATTTCATACAATTGGTGACTGCCCAGCTCTCTAGTTTATTCAGATCTCTCTGTAAGGCCTCTCTACTTTCAAGTGAATCCTCAGGTCCTCCTAGGTTAGTATCATCTGCAAACTTACTTAAAGTACATTAGATTCCTGCACCCAGATAATTTATAAAAACATAAAAGAGCACTGGCCCTATAAATTGCACCTTGAGGAGCCCCACTGGTGACTAGACACCAGCTTGATGTAACTCCATTTACTATAACACTCTGAGCCCAACCTGCCAAACAATTTTTCACTCAATGCATTATGGACTTGTTTAGTTGTGTGGTGGACATTTTATCCAGAAGGATACTGTGAGAGATGGCATCAAAAGCTTTGCTAAAAATCCCAAATCACCACGTCTACTGGCTTCCCTTGGTCAATAGATGAGTGACTTTGTCATAAAAGCAAATTAAGTTAGTTAAACAGGACTTTCCCCTTTTGAACCCATGCTGGCTATTACCAATAACTGCCTTGTCTCTCAAGTGTTTTTCAATAACTCCCAGAACAACCTTCTGCATAATTTTACCAGGCACTGAAGTGAGACTGACTGGCCTGTTATTACCAGAGTCTTCTTTCTTGCTCTTCTAGAAAACTGGGACATTTGCCAGCTGCCAGTCAACAAGGGCTTCTCCAGTCTCCTAAGACCATTGAAAAATAATGGAGAGAGGTTCTGAGATTATGCCAGCCACCTCTTTCACCTGGGATGAATCCTATTGGGTCCCATAGAATTATGAACACCCAACTGGAGCACCAAGCTCAGGGTCAGCTGGGAGTTTATCACCCCTGCAGTCATGGTCTTCCAACACAGGGCTCTGTGGGAGTTATGTCTAAGAATTGTGGTCTATATTAACAAGTTATTTGTTGGCTTTGAGTTTAATATATATTATTAGAAAATTCTCTTTTTCTTATATTTCAAGTTTTTCTGAATATTAGCTGAAGTCAATGGATAAAGGAATATGGTACTTTGGAATTGGAACCACTATGGTTAAATACTGTGTCACCTGTGTTGTTTCCCTTCCTATATGACCACTTCTTTTCAGCAAGCTAAATCAGCCTTATCTGAATATGTAGAAACAACTGAGAATTTATGTCATGAAACAATGAGTATCTCTTGTAAGACAGTCTGCTTTAAGCTTTGGAATAGGAAGATATCCATGAGAAGACTGAAAAAAAAATAAGTCAATCTGCATCTTCTTTGTTGAATTACAAATAAATTGTAGTGTATATTTAAAATGTTTCCTTTAAATAAAATAAATTATAATGCACCCATTACAGCTCTCTTGTTGCTGTCCTTTCATATGACTTGCTGACTTTTTCCTGATGCAGATGAAGAATAGCTATTTAGGAGTGAACATTGTCTGCACATCCACAAATCTCCTCCTAAAAATGCTACATTTGCTTACAACAAATTAGATTTTTGCAATTTTCAATGAATGGAGCGCAGGGAGAGCAAGTAGAGGAACATGAGCACTAGTGGACATGGTAAGGTTAATTGAGTGAGTTCCAGGTTCACTGGAGGTGCCACAGTTAGACCATAATGGGAAAGAAAATACAAACACATAGCAGTTGATTGTATATCAACATACTTTAGTTCCAGAACCACAGGTGGATCTCCTGGCTTGTCCTAAGATCTCACTGGTTCTTAGGTAAATACATGCTCCTGTTCACATAGTCTCCAACAGGTTTTTTTTTTGCATGCTTTGCTTGTTCAGTATAAAGATTTAAATGTTGTATTTTACCTCTAATTGTAATGGTATAAGTGGTCATTGCAATTTGTATTCCCATCTAGGAAACTGTCTAAAGACTATTCCTATATCTGTATGCCAAACTTGTATATATGTTCATATATATATATATACACACATACACGTCTGTGTATGTATGTTCCCTGATGTGTTTTCAGTGTACCTGCCACAGTAGGGAAGAGGTAACTGCCATCAAATTGCTCTAGAAATAATGGCTGCATGAATACCCTTAGAAAAAATCTATAGTATGAAGGCATTGTTTCTTTAAAAGTTGGTATTCTTAATAAGAGCTATACAATGTTAAATTACAAGGTCAGCTGAAAGCTCCAAAAGGGATTTTATCTTCACTATTTTGATCGCTGTAAGTTTAGAATTCAGAATAAAGCTAGTGTGGTTTCTACAGGTTTAATTAACTACAAAGCAAGGTTATTATAAAGGTTAATTAAGATCTACCTCCTATGACTGTAAGGAAACATTTTATGGTAACTACTTCAAGAAGTATTGAAGTATTGTTTCCTATAAGAGCAATCAAGTATTTTATATTTAGGGATATGACATTAAAAAAAAAAAAAAGCTTTTTCTGATTTACTTGAAAGCCAGGATAATCATAAATACTACTTTGTCATTTACCAGCAACACAAGAAGGATAAAATGAAATTATTTGTAATGTTTTAGCTGGAACTTTCTATATCTATTTCAAGGCACTTTCCCTGTGTCAGCTAGGCATTGGCTGATCCTCTGAATGATTTTTATAGTGATTAAAGTGGCCTGGTGAGACAAGACCAAAATACATTCCTTGGCACTCCACTAATAGGCAACAAGAGGGTCTGTCAAATATACAGCTTTTCATCTTTGAACAAATTCATCCTCAAAGGTGACTTCTTTCACAAAGAAAACAATAATTAATCACATAATTATGTTGCTGGCTAACCTTTTGAATTGGCAGGAAAATTGCATTTTATGTAAAAATTACTTCCACATAACTTATAAAAATGGTAGAAGGGAATTAGAAAGAATCGTTTGCAGCACATATTATCGACTGCATATAACATCCATACTCCAAGTCACTTGCAAGCATTCACTTAGGATAATCAACACAATATTAAATTCTGTAATTTTAATATATTTTTTAATAATATCCATTCTGTAGAAAGCTCATGGTGCAAGATAAGGTGCTGTCAATATATTAGTTCAAAGTTTGATTTCTGTTTTGAAAACACTTTAAAATACTGCATCAGGGCATGGATCCATGTTGTATTGCTTAACACTTGTACAGTATATAGGTTTATAGCTAAGTTGTCTAGATTCTCTTTAGAATCAATACCATGAAGTTAGACTGGGACAGTGGGATTCATTTGCTTTATTTTAGAAATCTAAGTTATCGTGAGATGTCTTATGCCATAGTATTGCCTAATCACTGAGGGCAAAATTAGAGAGACCTCTACATTTGATCGGATAAATCCTACTCATATGTTTCCACTTACTTAGCATTCTAATTATTTGCGAGTTTTGACATGTGTGATTAAAGTTGAAAAGCTAATACTTAATAACCAGTGTGATAACATGTAAGGTCTCTACTTTCACTTTTCTACACGAAGAAGCTCATACAGGGAAATGGAAGCTCCATCTGGTTCAATTTATAAAGTTCCACCAGAAGGACACTTTGTCAAGAGTGTAAGAGGAAATGTGGGTAGAGCAATGCAGAAATAAATCATGTTTGTGGATAAATCAACCTTTCTTTACTATTAAACAAAGATTTTTGTCCATGTATTGTTTCCAATTTACCTTAATTCTTTAGAAAATGTGTTATTTGTCATTCTGTCAAGCTGCTGCCACCTGATGATTCTTTCTTTCTTTTGTGTTTTTACTATGTTTTGTTTGGGTTTTTTTTCAGAAACTCTTTCACATTGTTGGTCTGATGAGATTTTTGAGCATGGTCTTTCCTGCTTCAGCACAAGAAATTGATGTGAAAGACTTTATGTGGGACTGAGATAAAAGGCAACACTGTCACTAAGCTGCCTTTTCTCTTCCTAATTATTCATATAGCCTAGATTTTGTTTCCTTCTGCCTGTAAAAATAAATGCAGAAGGCCTTCAATCTAACACACACCCTTTCTTTCAAAAGCAAGTTAAATCTATGTTTGAGAGTCTTGTAAATATTTCTGGTCTCAGACTGTTAAAGAAGTTACATAGGCTGCACCTAGCCTTATAATTGGAACCAAACCAATGCTGTTCATTAAATTTTAGGTAAATCCAGCTTTTTTTTCCTATTCCTGTATTTTAATTGATCTTCCCTCCTTACAGAAGTAAAACTGCATATAAAGTTAGTAGTTTTACTTCTAGTAAAATTACTGTGTAGTTGTACATATATTGCTGAAAGTTCTGACTTATTGCAAGAGCACAAGCAACTGTTCAGAACATACACAGAGTGAAAGCTTGTTATTTATTTGTGTGGTACAAAGCAACACTGTGTAAGATAGAGCAGCATTTTAAGGCTAGGTGAAGAGTTAATGTTAGAAATTCTAGCATTAGAATTGTCTAGCACTTTCTAGATATGACAAACTGAGAGAAATAAAGCAATGAAAAAAAATATATATACCTTTCATGGTTATAATTACATTTGAATTTGAATTTGGTCCCTAATATTATTAACTTCCTTATAAAATAAAAAAAAAAAAGGAAAATCAAAACAAAACCAAACCTTAAAAATATCTTCTGACTCCTTATAGAATAGTGGTGTATACTTGTAACAAGCCACAGCATACTTTTTTTGTCCGTGAAATTTATGCCTAAAAAAAGTTATGTCTCTTTTTAGTTCCATTTTGTAGTTGCAAAACTGAATTTCAAGTATGATTATAACTACCTGAATATAAAATTCAATTTGAGATGCAGCACATTTCTGAAAAAAAAAGTTTGCTTAGATTTGCCAATTAAGCCTGATTTGTAAGTCTGTGAATAATACAAATTGACTTTGATCAGTAAAAAGAACTACCATAATTGTACTGATGTCTATTGTGGGAAAAAAAAAAATCAAATAGATGGAAATAGATCAAGGGAAAGGACAAGAAAAAGAAACTAAAGTGACAAGCAAAATTCATTTCTGGTTACTGCAAGCTAATCTTAAAGTTCAGGAGAATAAAATGTTTCCATGTTTTGGCAGACTTTGACATACATGATTGTCTAAGAAACTTATTACATTTCCTTCTTACCATCTTATTGTCTTTATTACAACTCATGACTTCTGGAGCCTCTTAGTGTCTTTACCACTGCTGTCCTACACTCCCCATCTATCCCTACACTAATGATGAAGACTTCTTAAGTTACTGGAAAGAGTTCCAATAGCAACTGCCTGGATTCAGTGACTAGTAATATCAAAGATAATGGGCACAGTAAAAAGAGACAGCGACCAGAGATGCAGCAATTGTCAAAACAGCTATCTCAGTGGAGCACAGAGGCTTCAGAAGGTCTACTCAAAGCAGCACAGAACTATTTGAGGCTGTGCAAGGATAGCATTGGTGTGTCACAGGGTACATCCAACTGTCCAACAGAAACTGAAGCAATTACTGGGATATTAGATGCCTCACCTCAGTCCAGAAGGACATAGCTATTCAGGTCACATAGACCTTGCAGAGGCAAGAACCTAAGCTTCATCTTCCTCTTGGGAATTACAGACTTATCAATCTAACCTTAGTGTCTTGGAAGATTGTGGAACAAATCATGTTGAAAGCCATTTTCAAGCATGTGAAGGACAATAAATAGTTTGCAAATAGACAGTATATATTTATGAAGTACAAATTATTTATGACTAATATGATTATCTTCTACAACAGGAAAACTGTCTCAGTACCTAGAAAGGAAGCAGTGGCTGTTCAACATTTTGACCTTAGCAAGACCTTTGACTTGTTCACCAGACTGACCTTATGGCCAAAGTGGTGAATTTGAGAAGAAAGTGGGTGGGAATCAAATGGATTGCTAGGATCAAAGGATTTTAGTCAATGGTTCAGCATTCAACTAATTCCCAGTTGCCTGTAGTATCCCTCAGGGTTTCATACTGGGGCAGATACAGTATTTATTTATTTTTTTTTCTTTAGTGACCTGGCTGACAGGATAGAGTGCACTGTCGGAAAACTGATGAACAATACTGAATTAGGAGGAATCATCAAGAAACTGAAAGACCCATTCAGAGGGTCATCAAAAGGGTGGAGAAATGACCTAACAGGAAACTCATGAACTTCCAAAAAGACACATAAAAAAGTTCTGTGTATGGAATGAAATATCCTCTTGCAACAGCACTGGCAATGGTCCAGCTTGCTAGAAATCAGCTTGGCAGAAAAAAATCCTTGGGATTATGGTGGACAAGAATTCAACATGAAGTGGCAGTGTGCCTTTGCAGCAAAGAGGGTCACAGGCATGTTTATTTGCATTAGCACTAGTGTAGCCAAGAGGTCCAACTAAACGGTTCTTCCTCTCTCTTTGACATGTGTGAGACCACATGTGGAGTACTGTGTGCATTTTTTGAGCTCCCCAATGTCGTGGTTTATCCCCAACTGGGAGCTAAACACTATGCAACTGCTTGCTCACTCTCCCCCCTTGAAGAGGGGAGAGAAAATGGGTTGAAGCAAGAATAGGGAGAGATCATTCAGCAGTTACCATCACAGGCAAACAGACTCGACTAAATTCAATCAATTAACAATCAAACCAAACTAGAATACTGAAAGATAAAACCAAATTTTAAGAACATCTTCCCCTCACCCCTCCCCTTTTCCTGTGCTTAACTTTACTCCCAAATTCTCTACTTTCTCCCTCCCCCAAGCAGTGTAGGGGGATCAGGAATGGGGGTTGTGGTCAGTTCATCACACGTTGTCTCTGCTGCTCCTTCCTCCTTGGGGACAAGACTCCTTGCACTCTTCCCCTGGTCCACTGTGGGGTTTCTCCTAGCAGCTGTCATTTCCATGGGGTGCAGTCCCTCAGGAACAGACTGCCCCAGCATGGGCCCTCCACAAGCCTCCTTCAGGGGCATTTACCTACTCTGGCTTGGGGATTCTTCACAAGCCACAGGTGGATATCAGCTCCACTGTAGGTCTCCATAGGTAGCAGGGAGACTGTCTGCCTCACCATGGTCTTCAGTATGTGCTGCATGGGAATTCTGTGCTTGGAGGTCCTCCTCCACCTCCTTCTTCACTGACCTTGGTGTTTACAGGTCTCTCCCCACCACCTGGCCAGACTGGGCTGGGCTGGACTGGGCCCATTGCAGGCAGCAACTTGGTGAAAGGCCAGGGGCAAGGGCCATGCCTCCTCCAACTCTGCCTGCACGACTGCTTTGTTTTTCCCTTCTTAAATACTTTATTACAGAGGCACTACCACCATTGTCAATTGGCTTGTCCCTGGCCATAGCAGCTCCACCCTGTAGCCAATAGGCTTCTAGATGTGTCTTGCAAAAGCCACCCCTGTAGCCACTCTGCCACCAAAACCCAACACCCTCACTTTAAGAAGGGCATTAATATAACAACACTGACATAAGTGAGACCAATGGAGGACCATCAAGAGGGTTATGGGACAAAAGAATATGACATATGAGAAGAGGCTGAAAGACCTGGATTCTTTGAGCCTTAGGAAGAAAAAGTTAAAGGGACACTTCATTGCTTTCTTCAGTTTCCTAAGGGGAGTATACAAAGAAATTAAGCCAGATGCTTCTTTCTGAGGGTGCATAGTGATAGGATGAAAGACAATGGACACAAGTCCAAACGTGGGAAATTATGATTAAGGTGGGAAAAAAAAAATCACTGTGAGGGTGGTCAAACACTAGAACAAATTATCTAGGAATTTTGGAATTGTGAAAAACTTATCCTTGGAGCTGTTTAAGGCTCAACCAGAAAGAACTCTGAGAAACTTGATCTATTACAACCCGCTCTGAGCTGTAGTTTGGACCTCATGACTTCTGCAGGTCCCTTCCAACCCAAATGGTTCCATGATCCTATAAATGAATGCATTATTCAGTTTCTTTGAAGTAGTTTCTTTAACATGAGGAAGTTAATACTAGTGTAGTAAATGTAACTTATAAAATATTCCAGAGGAAGCTAATGCAAATGCCTTTTTATCTTTAAAAAACATGAAAAAAAAATTAACATATTTAACTGGATATGTAAAGGTAGTAGCACCTCTTATCTACTCTCCACTAGGATTATATCATATCATATAATTTTCAGTTATCAAAGGTTGACAAAATTATATTTCTGCTGTAATTCTAAGCCTTTTTTTTTAAAGGCAAATGGTTGAAATTTTTTTTTACACAGTTTTAATATCAAATGTTGACAAGCCAATTACATTTTTAGTTTACATTATGTAATATTAGAGTTATACAATGAGCTGATAGCAAATCCTGTTCTCATTTTCCACTTATTAGGGAGGTAGAAAATATCAGACACATTTATATACTTCCACAATTTGAAGCATAAACAGCCATACAGAAATAAATTTGAAATAATCTTATTCCCCACCCTCCTCTTCCCCTCAGAAAAAGGGTTAAACAGAGCTGGCAACAGGGGGAGGGGGGGCACAGAAGCGCCTACCATAATGTGTCACTTGAACCACAGACAAAAAAAATACTTACTAGTTGTAAATATATTATCTTTTTAACAAGATTATGTATGTTACTATGAGATACTTATTTTTTATTCTATAGAAGCCATTTTTATTTTGTATCACATTTCATAATATAAAAATAACAAGTTTTGCTTCATTCTTGGAAATACTTCTATAAACACTTTTACAATAGTTTCCTTTAGCTTGCTGTCTTTTATCTGACAATATAACATCAGTAACTGAGAAACTCCATCCACATACAATACAGTAGGTGTAACTGTAGTTATTGATGTCTGGTTGATTGACAGAGAATGCTTTCTCCAATTTTTCATGATGTATTTTTTTCTTCTCGGGTAATTTAATGTATAACTTTATGGAGTTTGATCATATCATTATTATTATTATGCTCATGACATAACTTGGGCAGCTTAAAATGAATTCAGCCTTAGACTACATGTGGTACAAACTAGACCGTGACAGATAGCTGTTGGGAGAATAGATGATTTTTTTTGTTTGTTTTAAAGTTCAGCTTTAGATGCCAAAAGCATGAACATACAGGGTGATTCTATCTGCAGTTCTCTTAGAATTCAGCTCTGCTTCTTGCTCTCTACTTTCTTTCTTTCTGAAGTATTTTTTACAAGATTTTAAAAGAGTTTTAACATCTTCCAGTATTAAAAGTTCTGAAGAAATTAATACTACTACTACTGCTTGAGATCAGAGCATAGTATTTGATCTCAAACAACTAGTGGCTTGGGAAAATGAAACAGCTTTCAGCAATGACAGCTCACATTCAGTTTTGAAGAATCACCAAGGAGTGAGTACTTACATTATTCTCTCAGTCATTTCCAGGTTTTTACCTCTGTCTCAAGTTCTTCATCCATCAAAACATCGTCTTAATAAAAGTTTTGAAAGAAATACCAGCACAGGGTTATTTTGTAGGGGTCTTCCTCTTCAGGGATCTCCTGAAAGTCACACTGGCCTGTGCCTAAGCTCAGAAGAAACTCTTTTCTCTTTTTTTTGTTCCACACACATCTCTGAAGCTCACCTTAATTTCTTCGGTAGCTGGGAACATGCCACAGGTTGCTAATCTCTTTAAGAACTAGAGGCCTCCTCTGTTTAAAAGATACCAAGACTGGAATGTATTTTCCTGAGAGCCATGAAACAGCCTTCATAAAAGAATTTGAGGCCACTGTGTTGGTTTTGTGTATTGGGGCGGGGGTGACTACGGTTGTAGCTTCTGCAAGAAGCTACTTTGGACTCGGCTGGGTCTAGGGCAGACTTGACACTGGCCAGGGCCGAGTCAATTGGTGATGGAATGTTCAGTGATAACACCTCTGTGATAATGTATTTAAGAAGGGGAAAAATTAAAAAAAAAAAAAAAAAAGAAGTGAAGAAGCAGAAGCGGGGGGGCAGAGACGGGGAGTGTGAGCCTTGTGGGCCTTGCGGCCCTCAACGTCTGGCCTCCCACCGGGCGGCCGTCTGGGCCCGACTTTGCCCAGTTGGCACGGCTGAGAGAAGTAAAGAGAGGAGATGTGAAGAGAACCTGAGAGGTGTCTGCCCGAGCCTGATTGTGAAGAATTTCTTTTGAGAGGCAACGAGTGTAGATGCCAAGGCCAGTGAAGAAGGAAGGGGAGGAATAAAGTTGCTCCTTGGCAGAGATACCCCTGCAGCCCATGGTGAAGACCATAGTGAGGTAGGCTGTCTCCTTGCAGCCCATGGAGGCCCACAGAGGAGCAGAGATCTAACTGCAGCCCATGGAAGACCCTATGCCAGGGCAGATGGATGCCCAAAGGAGGCTATGGCCCATGGAGGGTCGGCACTGGAGCAGCCTGTTCCTAAGGGACTACACTCTGTGGAAAAGGACCCTATGTTGGAGCCTGTGGGAGGGATCCTACACTGGAGTAGGGGAGAAATGTGAGGAGTTCTTCCCCAGAGGAAGAAGGAGCAGTGTAAACTAACAAGTGATGAACTGACCATAAC
The DNA here is from genome assembly GCF_036417535.1 of Chlamydotis macqueenii. Lineage (NCBI taxonomy): Eukaryota > Metazoa > Chordata > Aves > Otidiformes > Otididae > Chlamydotis > Chlamydotis macqueenii. The sequence goes on from NC_141556.1 coordinate 163,217,224, forward strand.
CCTATTCCGTATTCCTCTCTGTGCCATTTGGGGTGGGGAGGAGGTAGAGATAATTGAAATAAAGTTAAGCCTGGGCAGAGGGAGGGGTGGGGAGAAGTTGTTGTTTTCGTCTTTATCATTATCCTGCTTTCCTTTTATTAATAATAATTAATAAATAAATAGTTTTTCCCAAGTTGAATCTGTTTTGCCAGTAACAGTAACTTCAATGATCTCTCCATGTCCTTATTTCAAACCTCGAGCCTTTTTGTTATATTATCTCTCCCCCATTCCCTCAGAGGGTGATGGGAGTGAGTGAAAGATGGTGTAGCCTGGTCCCAAGCAGGGCTAAACTATGACAGCTATGACCAAAGAACCTACTTGATAATGCACAACAAAGGGGTATTTTGCCTTCTGTACTTACTCTACATTTCCAGTAAAACATAGAAGCTCATCTCCATAGCAAATTTATCCAATTTTATTTCTTTCATGCTTTTTTATTATCTTAAGTTTGCAAATGTGTAATGCAGAAATTTAGAGTAATATCACATTTTAACTGGCAAAATATTAAACCTAATTCTTTAAGATATGCTATCAGGCCTTGTCCAAGACACCAAAAAAGAATTTTACCATGCCTTGTTTATTAGAAACCCCTCTTTTTTTTTGGTTGAATGCTATAAAAATGCAAGATTTATTCATCAGTTACAACCTTAGTGTTCCTATGACGGTTTGATTGATTAAAGTTTCCCCTCACTGTGACAAATTAATTAAATAAGTTTTGTGCCCTTGAAACACAACATGTACAATCACTCCAAGGGACAGATCTTTTGAAAAAAAAGATGCATGGTCATCTTTTATACAAAGGTGTCCTCTTCAGTCAAGACTTATCTGACTGCGTCTTTTCTGACTGCATAAAAAAAAGTACAAGTTTTAACAGCTCATAATTTGCAGTTTAGAAATTTAGTGTACCGTGATTGCTTTTGCTGTCCACCTGGAGTTCCACTGGCCTCTGTAGCACTCATGTGAAGAAGGATGGACTCCAAGCCAAGTCTCAGTATCGTGTTATGGTGTCTATCCTATACTTCTTTAAAACTCATTGTTGTATTGTGCTCTAAACAGCTACAACCACAAAAAGGGAAAGGCCAAAGACATACTGTGAACAAGCAGAACAAAAAACAAGCACAGAGCATCTGTAACATTTTAAGCTGCTTAGTTTTACATGTAAATGTCAGAATAAAAGGCAGAGGAATTGGTAAAATAACTGGGAAATAAAGCAATAAAAGTGGGAGCAGAAAAGAATAGAAAAAAAAATGAAGAAAGGTAGTTTTACAAAAATGAACCTCATAGTCCTGCCTCAGACTGTACTGAATTGCATTCTGAGAGAGAAAAAAAAAAAACAAACAACTTAAGGTGAAGATTTGGTACTTTTCCTTAATCCAGAAAATTTGACAGAAATAAGGGAAAAAAAAAAAAAAAGCACATATAAGAGAAGAAGGTAATCAGGTAAAGGAGAGACCCTGAGTCATCAGAGAATTTGAAGTATAAAGCCAAATGGTGGAAAGACCAGTGAACACAGAGGGCTATATTACATTTGAGTAACTGAGCAGAGAATGACTTTTTACCCTGAGGAAATACTGGTCTTACTTTGCTCTCACTGCCTACATGACAAGTGGAAAATGAAAATGAGAAAGATGCAGGGAGATGGGATGTCAAGTGTTGTATGTCTTGGTCTTGCTTATATTATGGAAATAATGGCTTTTGCCTTCTGTCAAAACACACGTGCTGCTGTCTCAGCTCTTGCAAGGGGTACTTGTATTTAAATGCTATCTCTACTCCCACATAAACACGACACCACATCTTCAACATTTGTGATAGGAATAACAAGGAGAAATGCAGGACCAATTCTATGGTTTCAAACTGATCCTACCCATTCAATCTGCAAGCCAAATAAAACAAAACAGATGCTGTCTTATGGCAGAAAAAAAAATGGTAGGTTTGTTTAAAAAAGTTGTTTTTCTTGTAAGATAACACTTCTACATGAGCAGCCTTTTTCAAGATGAACTTTTCACTGAGAAAAACGAAATTAAAACTGGATGCCACAGAGTAGTTTTCTTTGCATCTGTCCTACTGCTTTTATTTACAAAAGGTGATTTTTTTTTCCTATTAATGTTGTTAACTCGAAATATTTACCTAATACTATTAAGTAATCATTATATTATCAGCAATGGTTATGAACTTTTAGCCATTTTAATGCAGTGGTTCATATTTTCCCATTTTAATCATAGAATCATAGAATGATTAGGATTGGAAGGGACCTTCAAAGGTCATCTAGTCCAACCCCCCTGCAAGGAGCAGGGACATGCCCAACTAGATCAGGTTGCTCAGAGACCCATCCAACCTGGCCTTGAACTTCTCCAGGGATGGGGCATCCACCACCTCTCCGGGCAACACGTTCCAGTGTTCTACCACCTTCACTGTAAAAAATTTTTTCCTAATATCTAATCTAAAGCTACGTCCCTCTGTTTTAAAACTGTTACCCCTAGTACTGTCACAACAGGCCCTACTGAACAGCCTATCCCCATCTTTCCCATAGGCCTCCTTTAGGTACTGGAAGACCACTATAAGGTCTCCCTGGAGCCTTCTCTTCTCGAGGCTGAACAGCCCCAGCCTGTCCTCATAGGAGAGGTGTTCCAGCCCTTTTATCATCTTTGTGGCCCTCCTCTGGACCTTCTCCAACTGGTCCATGTCCTTCTTATGTTGGGGGCTCCAGAACTGGACACAGTACTCCAGGTGGGGTCTCACCAGGGCAGAGTAGAGGGGCAGAATCACCTCCCTTGACGTGCTGGCCATACTCCTCTTGATGCAGCCCAGGATGCGGTTGGCCTTCTGGGCCACAAGGATGCATTGCCTGCTCATGTTGAGCTTCTCATCTACCATCACTCCCAAGTCCTTCTCCTCAGGGCTGGTCTCGATCCATTCTCTGCCCAGCCTATATTTGTGCCTGGGTTTGCCAGGACCCAGGTGCAGGACCTTGCACTTGGCCTGGTTGAACTTCATGAGGTTGGCACGGGCCCACCTCTCCAGCCTGTCAAGGTCCCTCTGGATGGCATGCCTCCCCTCCAGTGTGTCGACAGCACCACACAGCTTGGTGTCATCGGTGAACTTGCTGAGGGTGCATTCTATCCCACTGTCTATGTTGCCAACAAAGATGTTGAACAGGGCTGGGCCCAACATGGACCCCTGAGGGATGCCACTCGTCACCAGTCTCCACTTGGACATTGAGCCATTGACCACCACTCTCTGAGTGCGGCCATCCAGCTAACTGCTTACCCACCAAGTAGTCCGTCCATCAAACCCATGTCTCTCCAGTTTACAGAAGGACGTCATGCGGGACAGTGTCAAATGCCTTGCACAGGTACAGGTAGATGATGTCAGTTGCTCATCCCTTGTCCACCGATGCTGTCACCCCGTCACAGAAGGCCACCAGATTGGTCAGGCACGATCTGCCCTTGGTGAAGCCATGTTGGCTGTCACCAACCACCTCCTTGCTCTCCATGTGCCTTAGCATGGTTTCCAGGAGAATCTGCTCCATGACCTTGCCAGGCACAGAGGTGAGGCTGACCGGCCTGTAGTTGCCCGGGTCCTCCTTGTTCCCCTTTTTAAAAATTGGGGTTATGTTCCCCCTCTTCCAGTCATCGGGGACCTCACCAGACCACCACAACTTTTCAAATTCAATGGCCAGCAGCTTGGCAATTTCATCCGCCAGTTCCCTCAGGACCCGTGGATAGATCTCATCAGGTCCCATGGACTTGACCTTCAAGTTCCTCAGATGTTCCCGAACCTGCTCTTCCAGTACAGTGGGCTGTTCTTCATTCTCCCAGTCCCTGCTTGTGCCTTCCACAGCTTGGGTGGCACGACAAGAACCCTTACCGGTGAAGACTGAGGCAAAAATGTCATTGAGTACCTCAGCCTTCTCCATGTCCTGGGAAACCAGGTCACCCGTTTCCTTCCACAGGGGGCCTATATCCTCCTTGGACCTCCTTTTGTCCCCTACATACCTACAGAAGCCTTTCTTGTTTTTCACATCCCTGGCCAGATTTTACTTTGTCAGGGCTTTAGCCTGCCTCACTTGATCCCTGGCGACTCACACAGCCTCTCTGTAATCCTCCCAGGCTACCTGTCCCCACTTCCACCTTCTATAGGCTTCCTTTTCTTTACTTTCAGTTGGTCCAGGAGCTCCTTGCTCATCCATGCAGGCCTCCTTGCCTTTTTGCCCAACTTCATCAGGATGCACCTCTGCTGAGCTTGGAGGAGGTGCTCCTTGAATGTGGACCAACTTTTCTGGGCCCCTCTCCCTCCAGGGCTGCCTCCCATGGCACTTTGCCCATCAAGTCCCTGAACAGGCCAAAGCCTTCCCTCCTGAAGTCCAGGGCAGAGAGCTTGCTGTGTAGCTTCCTCACTGCTCCATGGATCTTGAACTCCACTGTGTCATGGTCACTGCCGCAAAGGCTGTCCTTCAGTTTCACATTCCCCACCAGCCCCTCCCTGTTGGTGAGCACAAGGTCAAGCATGGCACCCCTCCTCGTCAGCTCCTCTATCGCCTGCAGGAGGGAGTTGTTGTCCACGCATTCCAGGAACCTCCTGGACAGCCTGTGCCCTGCCGTGTTGTCCCTCCAACAGATGTCAGGGTGGTTGAAGTCCCCCATGAGGATCAGGGCTTGCGACTGTGAAGCTGCTCATATCTGCCTGTAGAGGGCCTCATCCGCTTTGTCCTCCTGGCCAGGTGGCCTGTAACACACCCCCACCATAATGTCCCCTGTCCCTGCCCTTCCTCTAATCCTGACCCATAAGCTCTCTGTTAGCTCCTCCTCCATCCCCAGGTGGAGCTCCACACACTCCAGCCGGTTCCTGATGTAGAGAGCAACAACCCCTCCTCGTCTCCCCTTCCTGTCCTTTCTAAAATGCCTATACTCCTCCATGTCAATGCACTAGTCATATGAGTCGTCCCACCACGTCTCCGTGATGCCGAGAAGGTCATAGCCCTACTCGTGTGCATGCATCTCCAGCTCTTCCTGTTTATTCCCCATGCTGCGTGCATTGGTATAGAGACACTTCAGCTGGGCCCCCGGCAAAGCTGACTTGCTGACTGGAGCAATAGGAGATCTTTTGGTCCGCCGTTTAAGTTCTCTCGCACTTACCTGCTATCCTTCCCCGACTTCTGGGCATTTGGTGCAGTCTGTGTCACTGGCACCCATGTGAAACACCAGCAACGGATAGTAGTCCTTAGGCCGTATGAGGTTTGTTACTCTCTTAGCAACATCCCTGATACAAGCCCCCAGGAGACAGCACACCTTCTGAGAGAGCGCATCAGGTCCCTCTCAGGAGGGAGTCACCCACTACTACCACTAATCTCTGAAGAATATTTTACCTGTGACACAGTTGGTGGCTGGTATTTTATTTGTATTGGTACACATGCTGAAAGCATTGCTGTTACTATTATGAACATTAAAGGAAATATACTGTCACATGAGAATTCTACTTATCACATGAATCCATGGATTTTTTGATATTGTGGGGTGAACTGTGATACACAGATAATCCATTTTCTAGCTATTGATACAATTTTTAATGGAAAAAATATGGAAATATCTCATCCTTTTTAGAGTGCAACCTCAGCAAGTTTGCTGATGACACCAAGCTGTGTGGTGAGATCGACACGCTGGAAGGAAGGGATACTATCCAGAGGGACCTTGATAGGCTGGAGAGGTGGGCTCATGCAAACCTCATGAAGTTCAACCAGATCAAGTGCAAGGTCCTGCATGTGGGTCGTGGCAATCCCAGGCACAAATATAGGCTGGGTGGAGAATGGATTGAAAGCAGCCCTGAGGAGAAGGACTTGGTTGTGCTAGTGGATGAGAAGCTCAACATGACCTGGCAATGTGCACGTGCAGCTCTGAAAGCCAAGCACATCCTGGGCTGTACTAAAAGAAGCATGGCCAGCAGGTCAAGGGAGATGATTCTGTCCCTCTACTCTTCTACCCCTCTATTCCCCACTTGGAGTACTGTGTCCAGCTCTGGAGCCCCCAACATAAGAAGGACATGGACTATTTGGAGAGAGTCCAGAGAAGGACCGTGAAGATGATAAGAGAGCTGGAGCACCTCTCCTATGAGCACAGGCTGAGAGACAGTTGGGGCTGTTCAGCCTCGAGAAGAGGAGGCTCCGAGGAGACCTTATAATGGTCTTCCAGTACCTAAAGGGGGCCTACAGGAAAGACGGGGAGAAACTCTTCAGCAGGACCTGTTGCAATAGGACAAGGAGTAATGGTTTTAAAATAGAGGGAGGTAGATTTAAATTAAGTATTAGGAAAAACATTTTTACAATGAGGGTAGTAGAACAATGAAACATGTTGCCCAGAGAGGTGGTAGATGCCCCATCGCTGGAAACGTTCAAGGACAGGTTGGATGAGGCTCTGAGCAACCTGATCTAATTGGGCATGTCCCTGCTCCTTGTAGGGGGGTTGGACTAGATGACCTTTAAAGGTCCCTTCCAACTCAAACTATTCTATGATTCTATAATATATTGGCAAATTCAGGAGATAGCAGAAAAATGTTATACTCCAGGGGGTAGAACAGTATTCAGTCTCAAACTACAAAATGGGAGACCTGTATTATCTTACTGCTGAGCACTGAGCCTTTCATTTGGAATGTGATAGACATAATGCAGTTGAATAATTCTATATAAACTATGATAGATCTGTTGATATCTTAAATTTGGAAAGACCAAGCAGAAGCTGAAGTTTTTGTTTGAAAGTCTAGTTACAAATTGCTAAAATTTTATAAAAGTCTGCTATGATGTTCCTAAAATTATTTTTTTTTCTTGGAAAATAGCATGTGATTTTCTATGGTGTTCTGAAGTTAAACCAGAAAAATGTGACTATACTGTCATGTGGGGTACTGATGACATTAAGAATAGTTACAAAATAACCATTCAATAATTGTCAATTTATAAAGGTTGGAGTACCTAAACAGAGTCTACGGACAAAAATGTGATTTAAAAAAAACCCCAAACAACATTTTAATTACCACTTTAAGTAGTAGCTGAGATTTCTGACCTTCTCTTATTATATTTTCCTAAATTTCCAGCAAAAGAGGTAATGAGTTGTGACTACAGTCTGACATTATCCCAAAGAAAACAAAATGAAGAAACACAGAGTGCTCATCTCCTGAATACTTTTCCACCATTCTTATTACATTATGTGCTTTCTAAAGAGGAAGGTTGAGGAATAGAATTTCCTAAACTGTATAGCATACTATTCAAAGCAATTACATACTATTTCAAAACATCCATGTTTTGGCTGTAATTTTACCCCTATCTAGCTTCTTATTCTTTAATAAATGCATCTTTTTTAATCCAGTCATGAAACAGATACAATTAAGTACCATGTAACATTCTGAACTTATTTTATATTTCAAGCTTGCCAAGTACTCTTCAAAGTGTTTCTGATCTCAGCCATTCTGAGTTTATTCAAAGCAATGTTATTATTAATATCAGATTGAAGTGAAATTGTCTGAATATGGTTTTAATATGTAATATTAATTGGGTTTGTTTCATAAATGTAGCAATCTTCATGTGACTTTGCTCACAGCATATATCATGCTGGTGTATTTATTCTTAAAAGTAATGAAAAGCTTGCATATACTCACCAGTTTTTTCTCAGTCTCCCTGTAGGGATAGGAAATCTATACCGTCACAGCTACTCTTTACAAATTATCACCTAAGTCACTGACCTCCTAGTAAACCTTAAAGCAAGTCAATAAAAAACTTAAGCCTGCACATATAGTAAACACCTAATATTCTTGTCTATGGATGAATGCTCACTTGGAGTGGTGTTGATTATGTAATTCATTCTGATGTTTCTGCATGATGTATCACTAAAAGCATTGGCTCAGTGACATATCCGACATAATATCAGTAGTGAAAACAGAAGAATGAAGCCACTTTCCTGAGACTACTAAATTAAAGAAGCCTAAAGGATTATCTATTAAAAAGAAATGTGATAGTAACCATCAATAAAAAGCTGTATTCTTCAGAATCAAACTTGCTCATATGATACTTTAGAATCTTGCATTACAAAGCTTACATAAGACAAACTTGGATTCCGGGTGCAAAAAACATACTGCAGATGTAATTTTTACTGTCCAACATGTCATAGATTTATATTCCTGCTTTTCTTTGAAATTTCCTGATCTGAGACTTGATATTGAAAGTATTACATCATGTGGGTTTACTTGACAGGTGGGATTGCATAATTTATGGGTTTTTTTTTCCAGAAAGAAAGTAGAGTTTAATTTTTTTTTTCATTTACTAATTTAAAATTTTTAAAAAAGCTAATTGGATTGGAGAAGCACACCTAGAACAACAGTTCCCTTCTTCACTGTCTTCTGTTCATACTGAGTTTCTCTTCTACACTACAAAAAGATGATTTTCTACATGTTTCATTGGCTGCTAATCCTAACGCTCCTATGTTGGCCTTTCAGTGTTTCCTGGGTAAATCAACCATCGTTGCCTGGGCTAACTGCCATCACAGTCCAACTATTTCTGAACAGAATGACATTGTATTCTGCAACTATATACCCACAAACAAGACAGTTTCTTACACTCAGTGTAACACATTTTGGAGATAGCAAATTATATTCTCACAAAAAAAATGTAAATATGGTGAATTTTTGATACTCCCTCATCATCACTGATAATTAAATTCCTTTTACGGGCCCATGCAATCAAATATGATGTCTCCAAAGAGACAAAGAAAACTTAAGGTCTCTAGAGATGAGAGCCAGATAGGGTAGGCTTAAAATTGCAAAAGTTTGATTTAGTTTATCTTAATTTATCAAAGTAAAGTCTAGGACCAAATTAATGCAATAAATTATACAACATTTGAGGATAGTTAGTTTGGAATTTGAATTTAAAGGAAAAAAAAAATGAACACGCTTTCAGGAAAAAAATGCCATCTAGTAGTATTTAAATGGATACACAGAAAATCACAATTGCACCATTTAGAGCACAGTGCAGATCAACAATAACCTGAAATGCCTACAAAATCATTACTTCCTTTTCCAAGTAGGGCATTAAATTAACAAGGAAAATTAATCTATTATTATCAAGAACGCAGAGATCATTTTCTTATTGGTATCTCCATTATTTTAATTCAATTCATGACACTGAGATAATATGTTTCACTGAAAATTAAAAAGAAGCTATGTGTTTCAAGTATCCCACTGCCCAGAAAGAAAGTTCAGAAATTTTACATTCATTTTGGAATACAAAGATACGTAGCACTGAGGATACAGAAACAGCTGTTGTGGCTAAGAATAACAGAACAATTAAAAAAAAAAAATGTTCCTGTTGGTATGCACAGCTCAAGAATGGTATGTCAGTGTTAGACAAAGATAAGTGTAAGGCACTGAGATAATTAAAGTTGATAAGATGATGCTTACACCCCACCTCAGTCATAGTTTTTTTTGAGAAATAATAATTCTTACTCTTTAATTAAAAGTCTCCTAAATGTGCAGAGATAGTCAGCTCCTACAAGAGACAGACTATTTTCTCCTTAACATCCGGAAATTGTGTTACTTTTCCCCACAATTTGTGTAAACAGCTTTGGAAATCTTTCCTTAGCATGTAACTTGTCAGCAGCAGTCTGTAGGTTATGAGAATCTGAGTATGATGTATTAATCAAATAGCTGAAATATTATTATGAAGAATTGTTTTATTTTATTTAATTGCAGATATTTAACTAACCACCAGAAAAGAAACATAGTAGCCAGAAGTATGCTATCTGAAATCACTTTGCTTTAGTAACAATTGAGACTTTTGTATGTCTAACATTAGATGTACTTGATGCCTCCTTAAACAAACAATGGACCTGTTTTGATCTTATTGCTCTTTCAGGAATTTTAGGAAAAGATGCATGCTTTTCTATACCGTTAGACTTGCTGATCTGTAGCTATAAACATGGTAACTTACTTAATATTTATGGGTATTTGAAGTTGTTAATGACAAAAACTAGTTAGTTGAAATGTTACAATATAAAGAACAGTTAAAAAAACAAACCCAAAACATACATATATTTATCCTAGAAAATGCATCCTGGTGACACAAAATTCACAGTGTATTGTACTTATCCTGACCATACAATTTATTTGACTTTTCTTTAGATTACTTAAAGTGGGCAACAGCTGTATTTGAAATAAGTTTCATATGCTATGAACACCCCTTGAGTTTATATGAAAGAAATAGGTTGAGAATTTGTCACCTTATACCTATCACACTCAAGAAAGTTTGATTGCTGTTATGTCTGGTCTGTCTAAAGTCAGAAAAAAAAACCTCTGCATGTAACATCTGTTTAATATTTTTTTTCACACTTTGATGTGCAGCCTGAAGTAAAAAGTAAAGTTTTTCTTCACTGAAGAATACTCAATAACTACCACAGAGAGGAAAAAAATAATTTCATACCTCCTTGAAGCAAAACATAGTTAATCAGATACTAACAAAGTAAGTACTTCAGCATAACAACTTAGACCTGTACCCAGCAATTGAAATACTACTTTTATGTTCACTGAGAGGAACAAATTTATTTTTTTTTTCTGACTTGAGAAGGGAAAAGAAGGGTCAAGATGGCACAGGAAAGACTAAATGAGCTAAACTGTGGTGGAGGATAATGACTATTAAAGCTGAGAATTCTGATCAAAGAGAAGCAGAAAAAAAATATGCAGTTGCATAAGGAAAATAAGTCCTTTGTTCATCAACCTTACTGTAATCTCTATTACATTTGTTTGGGATCAGTGGAGTAATGGTCTATAGAGGTCAGCAGAGATAAGCATTTTCTGCAATGACTGCCAATAACACTGTAGACTCCCAAGCATGCAATAAAATACTGGAGGATAGATTTAAACTTCAAGGGTCACGTAGAGGTTTGCCTTCCAATCAGGTCACAGTGGGGTTGGCCTCTCACAAAGAATGAAAAAAAAACACAAGAAATGTTAAAAATTTATTTCACACCCTGTGTAGATCAGTGGTTAGAGTAATTAGTTAGGAATCTGAGCCCATCCTTATTTTGCTTTACTGTAGGGAAACACTTGTAAGAGTGTCCACGTGTTTAGGTCTCAAAATATTCTGGGAAAGTTTTGTTTGGGTGATGTTTACTGAAACTGGGACTAGAGAATTAGGAAGAAGCAATACTGTTGTGTTCTGACCAACTTTTAAAATAATAATAATAATTATTATTATTAATTATTAATTAATTTATAATTATACCAATTCTATGTTATTTAGATAACTAATAATACAGTATAATTTTAAACTGAATATCTGCTCTTTTCTGAATAAAGCCCTCTGAACGTCACTGCTCAAGTTTCTTACTGCTTCAGACAGAAAATAATTGATGCCTTTCTGTGGGTGGGGGTTTTCAGAAACTTCATTCAGAAATCTTCATTTTTGAAGTTATTGTGAACTAGTTTATTTCTTTAGTCAGGAAAGGAAGTAGTGATTACTGTCAACAAATTATAATATTAACAATGCCACATATTGTGTAATTTTTTTTAGTAAAGTTTACAGGGTCTGCTTTGCAACGTTGTATTAAAATAATATTAAAAAGCCCAAAATTGAATACTGAGTGTTTTTTTCTTGATTATAGCTTTTAATACTCTGTCATCAACTGAGAATAAAAATGGGCTGGCACAAAACCAGTCACATCTGTCTTGTTAATGAAACAAACTATGGAAACCTTTCCAGTTTTCTTGTTCCAGTTTGAAAAACAAAGGAGAACAATAGATGCTCCAAATAACATTGAGCTGTTGCATGATTTTTTTTTTTAAGCTTCAATCACATGAACATAATGTTACAAAATCAATTGTTAAGTTGTGATACTGCATTTCAAATTAATTCTGTTCTATGGAAAATGTAATTACACACTTTCTTTTCCCTTTTCCAAGTAAGAATAGCTTTCATAAGAAAGAAAACGGGAAAAAAATTGTCAGTGTTAGAAACTGTTGCACTGAGAAACCAGTAGCTCTAAGGCCGGTGATAGTTCATGCCTCTCAAGCAGTGAGGGGCTAGTAAAGGGAAATTTTGATCCGCAATTCATTCCAGACAATGAGAATGTTCTCACTGATCTCATTTTTCTTGGATGAGAATCCTTTGAAATAAGAAATTTTTAATATTTCTATCTGTATAAATACTGAACAAAAAAAAATAAATTTGCTATTATACTTATCACAATTATAGTAAAATAGGAAGAAATTTGCTGACTTTCAAAGTTAACTTCATATTTGGCATCATCTACATTTAGGAATCCAGTGTTCTATATACTGGTAGATAACTTCAGTGTTATGTTGTCATTGCTAAATCAGCTAACTGAGCATACAGCCCACAAAATGTAAGTAAAAAACTCAGCATCAAGCAGCTGTAGAGTGCGTCTTTTTAAATGAAAAAAAAAAAAATTCCTTCATGCACAGTAATTTAAATGAAAAAACCCATACTTATTCCTTGTTCCAAATTAAGCCCTACATAGGGTATATTTGCTCTGTTGCAGTCTTGAGGGTGTTCTAGTACTAGATCCTTTATTCTGGCACAAATTACTGCTGAATATACACTTTCCAAAATTTATATGTGAATAGAACATCAAAATAATCTTAAATATCAGAAATATCAGCCTAGCAATGTTAAAAAAATATATAGAAGACACTGCATACAATCATAGAATAGTTAGGGTTGGAAGGGACCTTTAAAGGTCATCTAGTCCAACCTGTGTCCCCCCCACCACCTTGAAAGGTTCCAGAGATGGGGCATCTAACAGCTCTCTGGGCAACCTGTGCCAGTGTTTTGCCATCTTTGTTTTAAAAAATTTCTTCCTTATATCCAGTCTGAATCTATCTCCTTCTATTTTAAACCATTACCCCTCATCCTATCACAACAGGCCCTGCTGAAGAGTTTCTCCCCGTCTTTCATATAAGTCTCCTTTAGGTACTGGAATATCGCTACGAGGTCCCCCTGTAGCCTTCTGTTATCTAGGCTGAAGAACCCCAAATCAGCCTGTCCCCACAGGAGAGTTGCTCCAGCCCCCTGATCATCTTCATAGCCCTCCTCCGGACCTGCTTGAGCAGGTCTATGCCTTTCTTATGCTGAAAACCTGAGAGCTAAACACAGTACGCCAGGTGGGGTCTCACCAGAGCAGAGTAGAGGGGGAGAATCACCTCCCTTGACCTGCTGGCCATGCTTCTTTTGATGCAGCCCAGGATGCATGAATTGCTGGCGCATGTTGAGTTTCTCATCCACTAGTACTTCCAAGTTCTGCTCCTCAGGACTGCTCTCAACCTGTCCTCCACCCAGCCTCTATTTATGCCTGGGATTGTCCTGTCCCATGTTCCTCCACCCAGCCTCTGGGATTGTCCCGACCCATGTGCAGGACCTTGCACTTGGCCCGGTTGAACTTCATGAGGTTTGCATGAGCCCATCTCTCCAGCCTGTCAAGGTCCCTCTGGATGGCATTCCTTCCCTCCAGTGTGTTGACTACACTACATAGCTTGGTGATGTGGGCAAATTTGCTGAAGTTGTACTCTATTCCACTGTCCATGTCGCTGACAAAGATTTTAAACAACAATATTGGATTTATGTCCCACAATATAATATGTCCCAATACTGAACCCTGAGGAATGCCACTCGTCACCGGTGCCCACTTGGACATCAATTCCTTGACCACACCTCTTTCAGCACGGCCATCCAGCCAATTCCTTATCAACTGAGCGGTCCATCCATCAAATCCATGCCTCTCCACTTTAGAGATAACAATGGCATGTGGGACAGTGTCAAATGGTTTGCACAAGTCCAGGTAGGTGACGTCAGCTGCTTGTCCCTTGTCTACTGATGCTGTAAGACCATCATAGAAGGCCACCAAATTGGTCAGGCATTATTTTCCCTTAGTGAAGCCATATTGGCTGTCACCAATCACCTCCTAATTTTCGATGTGCCTTAACATGGTTTCCAGGAGAATCTAGAATTAATTATAAAGTAATGATTTGCAGTGCTAAATAACTCAATGCTATAAACCTAGTTATTGTGAACAACACAAGTTTCATTTTGGTTTTCATTGTTTCATTGTCTCTAACAAAAATATGTCTTATGAAGAAAAAGGAAAGGGTTAAAATTCTATTATAAATGCCTTACACATTATATCTTTCTTTCCAGTTTTTACTACATTCTTGAAAACTATTTCTAGGGATAAATTCAGGTAACAAAATGTTGAGCAGATGGTCACTTCAACTTTGAAGTTACAGAAAAAGCAAGGGCTCTCGTTGTTGCTGACATGTGAAGTTGATGCAAAAAGATGCCTGCTACAACAAATGAAAAATATAACAGTTAGTAAGCCCCATGATCAGGCAGCTGGGCACCTGGTGACAGCAATTTGTCCATGTGTTGAAATCAGAAGAAAAATTAAACCAAAATCATATGACTACTTAGAAATCTGTTAATTTACTTTTTCTATTACCACTTTTTTGTATTTTGTAAAAGTATGTTTCTGTTTGTCAGAGAAAAAGAAAGATATCACAACTAAAAATTTGACATCATGTGACCTGTATTCATAGATCTGAAATTGCAATAAAAGGAGTTGTACAGAAAATATTTCCTTAATGTTCCACATTAAAGATCTGTCAATTACTTACCTTCAAATACAACTGAGTTTAAAACCACACCACAATATCAAGAATTTTTTAAATAATACCTTAATATGTAATATGTAAAAGGCAGTACTGCACTCCTCCCTTTTAAAGTTGAGGATTGTGTTTTACCTTGGAACAAGGGATTCCACCATCCTAAGCAACTACAACTTGACACAACAACACATGAACATAGCTGGTACAATATTATTTCCTCTCTTTATCAGCAAAACATAATCGAGGTTTTACTACTACCACAGTGAATATATGACAAGCAGAATCTCACCTTACCTACATTCCTACTAACTACTTTCTAGTTTATGCTCAAGAATTGTTATGGAGATGATAGCTTCTCTCTCACTCACAACTTTAATATAAATTAGATTGTCATGGACAAGCAGCCAAATGCAAAGGACTACAGAGGGGGCAGCAGCTATTCACATTTCAATAGATTTCTAACCAAAATGTTCTCAACTCTATTCAGCCTAACAGAATTGACTTGTGTCTCCTAATTCTAGGAAAGTCCCTTGATCAACAGACCATGGGTAACAACCAGAAAATACTTATTGTGCTACTCTTTGAACAAACAAAGCTGGAAAGATCATAATGGGAATGGATGGCAATATTTTTAGGGATTTGTTTCAATGGATTAGAGCACATTGAGAAAGAAGACATAAGTTCCTTTATTTTTATTTATCTATTTATGTCCCCACCTCCCCACCCCCCCAATCCATACCTATTCAAAGGGGCTGAACCTGAAACATCTTTTCCCTTGGAAATTTTAGATATGTCTAGAAGAATAAATGCAAACTATGAGTATGTCCCTCTTCTCTCCTTAGTTTGCTGGATGAGTTATTCTGAAGGGGGAAGTCAAGAACTAGCTCTATTCCCAGAACAAACTTTTAACTTTTTTTTTAATTGTAATTGAAACATTGAGAGGTTCTAACATTATATTGACTTATCAATTTCTTATCTTCTCACTAGCTCTAAGACTAGCAAACAAATGACCATTTCTCCATTGGAATAGAGATAATTGTCCTTTTTTTTTTTATTATAGGAAACCTGAGACACATGATGGTTAGAAAATTCTCAAAGGTACTACAAGAAATATATTTAAAACAGGAGCATCAAACATATAAACACAGAACTCAGAGCAAGTCCCAGTCCTCTGCTGTATCATGTTAATAATCCCTTTCATAGGTTTACTGAAGTCTGGTACTTGTCACCACCTGATTTAAAGTTTATTCTAGAAACTCACTGCAGAAATTGCTAGAAAAGGTTTTCTTGTTTCAATTCTAAATTTATTCATCCAGTTTATATCTTTGTATTTGAAGACATCCTGCAGGGCTTTTATTATGACAGTGGGATTCCTCTTCCTTGGCAAAATGCAGTGAATTATTAAGTAATAGGATACAGAAGTTCATTAATTGCTGAACCGTAGATAAGTACATGTTTATTCTTTCCCTTGTGTAAATAGTTTAAATTGTTAAATTCATGTAAAACATGGATATAGTATTTTTAAAGTCTTAGGATACTAATACAAGAATATTAATGGAGATCAAACACTGAGTTGCAGTTCAGTTACTTTCCTACATGTTGTATACTGTGCAATTTGTACTGATATTTACTAATTAAAACTCACAAATTATTATAATTTCAAGTAAGAGTTTTACCTTGAGTTTTAGCTGAAATAAATGCCTGTTTCTTAGAGAGTCCTTAACTAATAATAGATAAGAATACTAATAACATTGCAGAAATAAAAGTACTCTATGAATTATAATTAATTAATAGTTGTAACACTCATGAAGTTGTTGTGACGTTGCTGTTGTTGTGATTATTTACTGTGTTTGTGTAGTACACTGATCTAGGATAGGCATTTCTACAAAAAGCATCTTTACTTTTGTGTGCAATGCCACTAGACACATGGATACAATTTTAGCAAAGATGGGTAAATCAGCATACTCAGAAGACATCGTTTTAGACTCTGAAGAAAACAGTGGCATGCAAGAGTAAAGCTGTTGAAAATATTTCTAGCTCTAGGTTTCAGTAACCTAAATCAGTCAGCAAAAAACTGAGAATATCTGTCAATGGTGCAACTAACTGACTTTGATTTAGACGTACATGTTGATGGGATGTTGAAGGGTAAGTCAGTGTTTAGGTACTGAGGGTGATTAGACTGGACCAAATTTATTTATTCTACTCCTGCCTCCCGTGTAAAACTAAGCAAGTTATTTTGAGTTTTCATTAAAACTTTGAAGTTCTAATGTTGCAAATAATTTTGAGTACCTTATCCTGAGCTCTAATCATCCAATGTATTTGTCTACCTAGTACAATATTTTAAAAATAGGGGTTTTTTAATGATCTTTTGCCATTCTAGATGATAGAAGGAAAACAAAGAAAAAAAGCCCCAACATCTGTTTGTTTGACTCTTTGTTTTTTTTTTAATTATAGTTAATTTTTATTGGAAATTATATTTCATCAACCTGAATTCTTCACTCAAAAAAGATTAAATCAATTTATACTACTCCATAATCCAGTAATCAAATTATGCTACTTCATAAAGGGGGCTGATAAGTTGGTTCAGTTTACCCTTTATTTATGAGACAAATTAAGGAAATTAGGGAAGTTCCTTACAAAAAGGAGATAAGTGGTCACAATGTTTTCATGCTGGTAAGAAATAGATTCAAGACCTGGGATTTTCTAAATGCATCCTGAGATGTGTCCTTTAATATTCCTCAAAAACAGAGCTTGATTTTGATCATAGCTGGTAGCTGCATTTGTCTTCCCAAGTAACCATTTTGTGTGCTGAGACACTGCTTTCCAGTAAGCAGCTAAATATCTGCCTGTTGATGGGAAGTAGTGAGTAAATTCCTCTTTTTTGGTTTGCTTGCACACATAGCTTTGCTTCACTTATTATACTAGCTTTATATAGACTGATAAATTTTCAGCTTTTGCCTTTTCTCCTTGTATTTTCTGTGCCATCCTGTTGAGGCAGGGTGAGTAAGCAGCTGAGTAGGAGCTTGGCTTCTGGCTGGGGTCAAACCACGACAACCAGTTAGAAGAGATTAATCTAAATAGAGAGGTTTGCGTGTCTTTAGCATAATTGACAAGTAATAACTGTAATGATTATATAGGTTCTGCCTTTTTTTGGTTGGCAAATAATGACACTCAATATTTCAATATTTTAATATTCCAGGTTTTCTTAAAGATCAAACTAAATATATATTTTTTATATATATATACACCCCCCCCCAATTTTAAACAACAAAATGTACATCAACTAAAAGATAAGTCCAAGTAAGTATTATGGTGATTAAAATTATGTTTTGAAATAGATATAAAATCAAAGCGGGATTTTAGAGCTTAATAAGTAACATCATTTCTATAATTTACTTAGGGACCTATAGAATTTTCTAACAGAAGCTTGTTCTGTCCTATATTGCAAAGGAGAAATAAAATATCTAGAGAAGTAACATGATTTTCCATGACTATCAGAGACTTCAGAAAATTGAATAACTGAAATAGGATATAATTACAGGTCAAAAATCTAGATAATATCCAAGCACTCTAACTGGCTCAGACAATTCCATTTCATTTTCAGGTATGGTTTTGTGTGTGTATGTGATTTTACAAGAACAGCAATATCCACTATAGTTAGGTTTTTCTTGGGTGATATCTAAAGCATTTGGTCGTTCTATAATATGACAGAAAAAGTGCCATTGAAGATTATATGTCAACTATCTCTCAATCTTTCCACAAGGTGATTTTGTATAGTCTTACTCCAGTTCTACTTAAATTAGTCATTATTAGACCAGCAAATAGAAATATACTTTTTTTTTTCATTTTTGTTGCCTTAATCTTTTCTGAATTTCTGATTTAAAGAGTCGACTTGCAGCACTCTTTATGTCAGTTATTGAAGATAAGTTACCATGGAATAAAAAAAAAAAAGAGAGATTCATTAATTTGGATGAATAAACAAAGGCCTGGAGTCAGTTCAAATCACTACTCTTTTATGGAAAAATTGTCTACTCCCATATTGCTGATTTCAAGGCCATCAGTGCTCAGGACAACCTATGTGCCTAAAGTGGAGTCCTTTTCAGCCTCTCAAAGGATGACAAGTGCTCTTCATCTTGAAACTGGCACATCTGGAAATGTTTGGACACCTGAAGCATGATGTTTGTAAGATCTAAAGGTCAAACTGGAGGTACCTAGCAAATTTTATTGACTTCAAGTGTAAGCAGTATTTGAATTGCTGTTTTACATTCAGATGGACTTTGGTTTAATTAGTAACAATTTCAACAGACAAGACTTGGCTCATTTTTGTTGTTTCACTTTCAAATCCAAGATAATAGCATACTAATTTGGCCTATGAGGCCTTCTGCTCAGAACTAGTGAGGCCACACCTGAAGTCAGGAAGAGGATTAAGGGATGGCTGAGGGTGTTGATACTGTTTAACTTAGAGAAGAGAAGACTTGAAGGAGGGGGAATCTCATTAATGTATATAAATACTTGATTAATCTTTATTAGTGATCTGGATGATGACCCTCAGCAAATTTGCTAAACTGGGAAGAGTGGCTGAATTTGACTTCTGAAAAGGTCAGATGACTCAAAAACTTATGGTATATTCACTTTCACATATCCCAGTGATCTAAGTCAGACCTGTTCCAGGATTATCATCATTACATTAACTACTAGTTTGTTTCCAGACTCTCTCATGGGAAGAAAAAGCAAAGTTCCTCCAGAACTTTTCCTCTATTGGGGGAAAGTTTCCAAGGAGAGAAACAGTGTAGGTGACAGTGAATCAAACCTTGCTCCATGCACTCTACATGTTTTTTCAGTACCATCCTAGCAGCGTTTACATTCTAAGATACTACACTTTTCCTCATCATATATCCTGAGCTATAGAATACACAGTCTTATTTGCATGGTCAGCATCTTCAGTCTAGTGCAGTCTGGGCTGAGAGTGCCATGAATCACTGTTTGTATTGCACTTGTCCCACTAAGATGCCAGGTGAGCCTTTTCAAAAACATCCTCCTTTCACATCTTGGGACCCAACATTAAATGGTTGAACATAAAGTCAAAAGCATTTTTAAAGTCAAGATCAGTAGCATCTACTGCTCACTGCTTCATCCGCTGAGCTAGTAATTTAATCATAGGCTATCAAGTTGGCCAAGCATAGACTTGTGCATGTCCAGTATTTTTTAAATGTTGCTGAACTTGATCCTTCTTCCTCCAGATGGGAGGTGATAATGGTTAATTGATTTCAATTATGCATATTGTCTGAAAGCTTGAATTTTTAAGATTACACTGGGAGTACTGGAGGTCGCTGCATTTTGATTTTCTTTTGAAATGATGCAGTACTGAAAATGAGAATAACAGATTGACTAGTATATAGAGAAAAAGACACGGAACAATATAGTGAAGAGACAGAGGAAAGCATATATTCTGTTTTGCTTAATGTCCTATTAATATTCTACTAACGAGTTCTTTACTGATATCAAATAAGATTAATGACACACTTTTTAGTTAAATTTTGAAAGCAAATATGATGTTTCAATTTTTTGTAATCTCAAAGAAATATAAAATTAGTTTTGGAAATTAAATTTCTTTAAGCATGCAAATAGTAGACACAGCGTTCCAACAAAGGTTACTGGAAGCAAAAATATGTCAAAACAGTATAACAAAAAGAAATCTAGCAAAATAATTTAATTTAACAAATTAAAACCAACTAATCCCAAGTGGAAAAAATAAAGAAACACTAACCAATTTTATGTGATACACCAAATGAAGAAAAACTAAATTAATACCCAAGACAGCTTAAAAAGGAGAATCAAGCAAGGGAAAAAAAAAATCAATATTGTAAAATTAGTATATACAATTTTCCAGATAAATCCTTAAAATGATAGTGAAAGATAAGACATACTTATAAAATGGGAAGAGAAAAAAAGATTCTCAGGTTCCTATTTTTCAAAATTCTGGTATGTATCATTATCAGTCATATCTGACCCCTTCTCTATCTCTTTCCTAATACACTCATTGAATTTAAAATCATTTACAAGAACCCAAAAATAATTAAAAAAAAAAAAACATTTTACTGGACCATGATGTCATCTCAGATCACCTGATTCTCTGAGTCTTCCAGTGAGACTGAAAAGATTCAGGTCTCTGTGACAGAAAAAAAAAAAAAAATTGATTCAACATTTCTTTGGAATGTAATGATTTTCTTTTTCTCAGATGCTGACCTAGCATCCTTGCAGATATCTGAAATTATTTGGAATTTAGGACCCAATTCTGGTTCTCACTGGAGAAATATAGGAATATATTTTTTTTTCTCCTTTCTCCTATTGTAGTTTCATTAAAAAAAAAAATGTGCCGAGTAATTTCATAAATATTTTAATAAAGTCTGAAATCTTCACAAGTTGAAGGTTACCACAGTAAGAGGTTTCTGATCTATGTGTAATTTATAACGATTCTGATTAGTTCATCTCACTCACAACGAAGATTATCAGTTTTGAAATCTTACTTTCTAAATGGAGAGAGGTGGGCTAATCCTAAAAGTGATTATATAATCCTTATCCAGGTAAGACATCTTTCCCAGAGAAGTTCCTTATGTACCTCTGTGGAAATTCAACAGGACAAGCACTGAGAATAAAATTTAAAAAAAAATATTTGTCACAATACTTTGTTCCTGCATGTTTAGTTCCAGGTCTATTTAAAGTGTATGGGATTGGAAGGGTGCAACAAAGATTTGATTGATGTGGCCCTAATACAGCATTTACATAAAAGGCATTCTCAGTATCTTAATGTGTACAGTTTTGAAAGTGAAAAAAACTTCAGACTGTAGAATAGAAAATGTTCCTTCTTTATATGTCTCCAAGTAGATCTTCAGTTATTTGTCTAAGTAATTTGTCAGAAGAAGACAAAGAGAGCTGCCAAGCATTAGTTTCACATTCAATAATAATTTTTTAATTAGATGTCAAGCAGAATCGGGTACAGTGCAATCCAAGGATCAGATGAAATAAAAAATCTCTAAAGGAAATGACTGCAGACATTAAGTAATCAGTACATTACCATACCATTACTCATGACTCAAATGAAATGCAAGATAACTTTTACAGAGATCAGGTATAGATCCTGCTGAACCAGACAACATCACTGTAATAGAAATGTGGTGTATGTTTGCACATTACTTTTTTAATTAAAAAAAAAAAAAAAAGGAAAAATCAGGCAGATTTCTCCATATCACTTGAAATGAGGTGGTAAGAGGCCTGGAAGCTGGTGAAACAACTGCTGTTGCTTTATTTTTCATTAAATTGATCTGTTAAGTCACACAAAAGCAATTTCTAATGTTAGCTTTAATATGTATTGTAATTTCAAAGCCTAGTGCTAAATATACCATTTTTCTTCTTTTAAATTTAATCTTTTCACATTTTCTAGTTTGTGTTAGAACCAAAAGTAGAAAGGACAGCAATGGAAAAGTAGCTATGTTATGACCCTAAAGCACTGAGAATGGAATATAAAGTGTTTCTCAGAACAACTATTTGAAATCAGTTCTCGTCCATTCCATGCATAACTGATGAAATATAAAAAAAAATAAATTACAATTATCTCAGTTCTTGCTGATTAGGGGGTTGTAATGCTATAGTTATGAACAGTTTTACATCAGTTTAGACAATGTGTTTATGAATATTGTTATGTATCCATTTGCATGCATTTACAAATGTATGGTACTCATAATTCACAGAATAAATGAATAGACTTACTGAGTTTCTGGCTTGCAATGAGTATTTCACAGATACGAGAAAATTTGTTAGCTATTAACAATGAAAAATCTGACAAAGAAATGTTTATTGAAACAATCGTGGAATAGGAAATATCTATATGGGGAGGATGCTAGTTAATTTCACATTTTAACTGTTTGGGTCATTACAGGTTCTCCAATATTTTTCCATAGCTGTAGGAAATTAATAGATTATTCTCATCAGAGAAAAAATAATGATTTCCAATTTTTAACAACTATGAACTACACATTTGTCTTTACCTTTCAGATTTTTGCGAAGTAACTTAAAACTAAACTTTGTTTTGAAAAAGCAAGGAGTTACAAAGAATTTTTTAAGTATATATGATGACTAGAACCTACCTCCTTCAAAGTGAATATAACTATGACCTAATTCCTCAGAGCAGGAAAAAAAAAAAAAAAAGATATTTTTTTTTCCTCTTGAAGTTCTTCCAGTTTCATAAACAGGTCGAATTTCTGAATTGCAAGGTACTCCAATCACTATTTCTTGCAACAGAATAGCAGGTTTTCTTCATAGTCATAAAAATATTAGTCAGATTACTCAATGCAATAATATGGGTATAATTCAGAATGTTCCTTATATATTGTTGGAAAGTTACAAAGTGCCATCAAGTGATTAATGATAATACTTCTCTTTTTTTTTTTTCTTTTTTTTTTTTCCTAAACAAACTACATAATATGGGGTGTTTTTTTACTTTTTTTTTCCTTACATTTTTTTTAGTGATCCTATCCTCTACAATGAGTGAAGAAGGGAAATACAATTTGTATAGGCTGAGCAAGCGTTCCTCATGAAAAAAAATCTTACACTATGCCATAAATAACCAAAAACATCAGACTTAATTCAGACTTCGACAACATCTAGACTTCATTATCATCTAGAACAAGTCTGAAAAAAGTACATGGAGAAAAATAAGTAGTATATTTTTTCAAAATCACCACATTCCATCTGCCATAAATACTCCAGAGATTTTCTTCCAATTAATTTAAGCATCTGTCCGGGTTTCAGCAGGGATAAAGTTAATTTTCCTCTCAGTTGCTGGTGTGTTTTGGATTTTGTATGTGAAAAACACTCTGATGATACAAGTTGTTGTTAATGAGACCAAGGACACTGTCCTGCTTTCCAAGTCTCACTAATGTGCAGGTGCGGGAAGCTGGGAAAAAGACAGACAGACTAATTGACACAAACTGGCCAAAGAGAGTATTCCATACCATAAACGTCATGCTCAATATCTAACTGGTGGTTGCCTATGGGAGGGGACATCCTTTGCATTCATCTTCTTCCACCTCTCTCGTGCTTGCTGACACCATTCCCTCTACCTCGCTGGCTTGCTTTTGCTCCTTCGCTCCTTTGCTTGCTGCTCGGTTTCTGTTTCCATGATTGCTGCTTGGGATGGGCTGTATCAGTCACTGGGACATCGGGTGGTGAGGAATCATGCATTGTTCATTTTCTATGTATTAATATCCTTGTATTTTGTTATTATTGTATTTTTCCTTTGCTATTTTAGAAAATTGTCTTTATCTCAATCCACAAGTTTTCCTTTCTTTCCAATTTCTCTCCCTCCTCCCACTGGGAAGGGGCAGGGTGAGCGAGAAACTGTTGTGACTCAGGCTAAACCACCACAGCATCCTACATAAAATACCTGATCTGAAGTTTTGTTTGGTTTAATATCAAATTTTCTTAAAGGCAGGAAAAAAACCCCAAACATGCAGAAAGCCCCCCTTTTATCATACTCCCTTTTTGCTTAGTGTTGTAAGTGACATGCCAATATCACTGCACCGTCCAGCTCTTCTCACAGGTGAAAGTAATGGACTGACTGAAAATTCAGTTGTATTCAGAAACATTATTAGATTGTCATAGCTATACCATGGGTATGCCCTTCATATGTGTTTGGTTCATAGTGAGAATCACTGTACACTAAATGTCTTGTACTCCAAAAGTAGTACTATTAAACTCCTGTACTATTTAAACTCCTCCAGAAGAAGAATTACATTATTAATTTGTTAATGAAAGAAATGCAGAGCATACATAATTTGATAATACTGTCAAGATCTTAACATGGAAAACTCAAAAGATTCCATTTTACATACTTCTCTAATAATAAAATACAGAAACTGAGCAAATTAAAATTTCAGTCATACCCCATATCTAGGCAAAAGAGAAGTTAATCAGTGCATAAAGTCTATGATTTCCATCCTTCTTCAAAAAACAGTCAGTTCAGCTATAGCAGTTTAACATTTCCAGAAAGTCTGATCTTGTACAAGAGAAAATGCAACAGAAGCCAAATTTCACTTGCAGAAGATTGTACTTAAAACTTCAATAAACTTTATGAAAACTGAGGAACAAAAGTGGCCAATAGGTCTTTGAAGATTATTTATTGTAGCCACTTCCTCGTTCTTTGTGGTAATGGTTTTGTTGTGATTTGCAATGTCTGCATTGGAACCAGAAGAGGGATGCGTGATTAACATCTAGGGAATTAAGAAAATCATCTCACAGTATAAAGATATGGGAAAACAAATGTTGTAGCCTACAAAGTACAGAAAGAAAAGAAAATGCTGTAATCTATTTTTAATTTGATTTCTTATTTAAGACTAAGTTCTGTCTATCTGATAATAAAAATACTGTTCCTTTTTTAAGATTCTATAAGAAATCTGTGTTTCTGAGGTGAAAAATTATTAAAGCTTTTAATACTTCTAGAAAGCAGTGATTGATGTTGCCATCATTATTATTTATTTTTAACTAAGTAAGAAATTATTTTTAAGGATGGTAATTAACCACTAATATTTGCCTAATCATAAAAAAAAAGAAGGAGGAGTGAAGAGAGAATAACCTCACAGTTCACTCTAACACCTCATTAGGCATTAATATCACCTCTTTTTTTTTTTCCCCTCTAATTTTATTGCTTTCAGCCCAGGCAGTATTTCAATATCACTAACAGGAAGCCACTGCCAAATAATCCAACAAGGCACATCAACATATGTGATACTGTACTGTGTTTCCTTGGCCAGGTTCTGGTTACTAGTGGGCTGCAGGAGTGGCTTCTGTGAGAAAATACCAAAAGCTGCCTCTGTGTCAGATAGAGCCAGTTACAGTCAGCTCCAAGATGGACCTGCTGAGCCAATCAGTTACATTGGCAGCAGCTCTGTGATAACTTATTTAAGAAGGGGGAAAAACTGCCACACAACAGCTGGGAGAGAGAAGTGAGAATATGTGAGAGAAACAACTTTGCAGACTCCAAGGTCAGTGAAGAAGGAGGAGCCGGAAGTGCTCCAGGAACCAGAGCATTCCCCTATAGC
This sequence comes from Chlamydotis macqueenii, assembly GCF_036417535.1. Lineage (NCBI taxonomy): Eukaryota > Metazoa > Chordata > Aves > Otidiformes > Otididae > Chlamydotis > Chlamydotis macqueenii. Next base: position 163,243,008 of record NC_141556.1, read on the forward strand.
CTGTGGAGAACACCATGGTGATATAGGTTGCCCTCCTTTGTCCTATAGAGCAGATATCCAACCTGCAGTCCAGGGAAAGTCTGTGCTGGAGCAAGGTCCTGGCAGGACCTATGATCCTGTGGAAAAGAGCTCATACTGGAGCAGGTTTGCTAGCAGAATCTGTGACCCCATCAGGGACCCACACTGGAGCAGTCCATTCCTGAAGGACTGCACCCGGTGGAAAGACCTATGCTGGAGCAGTTCGCGAAGAGCTGCAGCCCATGGGAAGGATTCGTGTTGGAGGAGTTCAGGAAGGACTGTCTCTCATGGGAGGGATCTCAAGTTGGAGCAGGGGAACAGCATAAGGAGGAAGGAACAGCAGAGACAAAGCTTTGACTTTTGTGAGGGGAGGAGGTAGAAGAGTTTGGAGTGAAGTTGAGCCTGGAAAGAAGGCAGGGGTAGGGGGAAGGTGGTTTTAGTTTTGTTCATATTTCTCATTATCCTACTGTGTTTGATTAGTGATAAATTAATTTCCCCAAGTAGAGTCTGTTTTTTTTTCTGTGATGGTAATAAACAATCTCCCTGTCATTATTGCCATCTACGAGGTTTTGTCATTTCTTCCCCTTGTTCTGTTCATGAAGAGGGAGTGATAGAGCTACTTGGAGGGCACTTGGCAACTAGTCAAGTTCAACTCACTGTAGATACTTCATCATATAATACCAAATTTCAAGAGCCAAAGCTGCTAAATCCCTGATTTTAAGAAAGTGAAAGACCTTGTACGATCTTGATACTAAAAGATGGGGAAAAAAACCCTCTCTTTCGGATCACAATCCAGTTCAATCTACCCTTATGATTTAAAGCTTTCAATATTTTCCTTTAGGAAAGGTTTTGTCTGTCAAACAATTGCAAAAAATGGCTGCAGTGTCACACCTGTTGTAATCTCATATTCAGGTAGGGGAATTAGCTCACATCTCATAAAACAAAAAATTGTTGTCCAGAAGTGTTAAGATTAGCTATTGGATAACAGTGTTAAGTATTTGCAACAGCATGGACTTTTCTTCTTATGTTGATAAACAAACAATTGTGAAATAGTGAATTTAACTACAAAGTAGCTCTTGTCTAGAATATGCTTCTTTACTGTAGGCAAAAATCTATGTTTGCCTTCTTTTCCATTGTTATTAAAAAAAAATTCTGAAATAGCTGCATTGAAGTTCAACACCTACATCAAAATCTGCTTGACAAATTCTGATGTGAAATATTATTATTATTTTCCTCTTAATTTTTACCTGTAAATCAGATTGAATTCTCTTAAACTCGAAACTGCTCCCCTACTCACCATATAAATATTTTGAAATTTTTATATGAACAAATAAGTTTTAGCATTTCTTGTGCTTGTGTTCCTGGTCTACAATTTTGAAAAAGAGTTACTGTTGGAGAAGGCAGGTAGCTCTGCCTTTGTTACTGTGAAGGAATTATTTTACACAGAGGTAATTCCCTGCAGGTTGATCTTGGTCAGAACTTTGCTAATTTTCTCTACATGGGTAATGGGAACTGAACAGTACCTGGCCTATTCTCTGAAAGCCCTTTTTTTTTTTAAAAAAAAAAAGCCAGAATGTAAGCTTAAGTTGCTTATTTTAACAAAGAGTGCTTCCCATAGTACAATGACCTTCATGTGGATCATTGTTTTCTTTAAATTATTCCAGCAACTACTTGTAAGTAAGAATGAATGTCACCACTAATGTCTTCATGTGAAAAAAGTTGATAAGTTGGTTTTTTTTGTTTCTAACTATGCTGTTTCAATTTCATGGCACACATCCTACTCTTTTATCTCAGTTAAAGGCCTAATTCACAATTAATAAGATCAGGAAAAGATTGCTTTTTAAGTTAATCCCCAGTAGAAATGACTATGTGTGATTCAAATATGCTCTTGGTTTAAGGCATTTAACCATTCTGTTCACAGGCAACACTGACTTTACAATTTGTGACAAAAAGGATATTTTAAAATAAAATTATTTAGAATATTTCCATAAAAATACTGTGAGTCATAGAGCTTTACATTACCAAGGAACACCAACTTCAGTTATTTTCTTTATCCCATGCTCAGATGTTTGTTGTTTGTTTTTTTTTTTTAAAGTAACAAATGAAATACAATTATGAGTAATTTTCAAATTTAATGAAACATGTCTTTTGGCTATTACAAGACTGTTAGAATACATATGAGGATGAGAAAGCATTCATCCCTAAGCTAATGTTGCTGGTGTACAAATAAAAATAAATTATTGCCAAACATCTTTACCGTGTTTTTTTTTTTTTGGTAACAAAAATCCAAAGATATGTAGTGATCAGATGGCAAGGCTATTTTATGAGGAGTTAGTGATCAACATAATGGCTAATCCAGGTACATGTCTTGGTATCATGGATAGTGTATAAGCACTACTTAATTCAGGCGTATTTGATCATTAGCATAATTAACCAATGTATAGTCACTGCACATATAGTCTATGTGTATTTATTTCTAAATATATGTACAGTGTATTGTCTTGCCTACTTGAAATATTATATGCACCTTTTTAGCAACTGTACCTTTATTGTGACAGAAATATTAGAATGTGTTGTACAAGGGTGTCCTCAAACTTGAGTTCTCATTCCAGGCTTATTTTCTGTCAGTGATTCAAATCTGCACTGTGCGCAAGACTCTATAAGAATGCCGATGACCTGGGAAGTGATGAACCTTTCCATGGACAGGAGGATAGCTATCATTCTTGTTTATAAAGATGCTGAAATTGCTGTACATAAAGTCAAGAGAGAAAAGGAAAAAATAATGAGAAGTAACATGTTTGCTTTAATAGCTTAGAGCAGACGATATGTAGAAAACAAAATCATAAATGAGGTAGAATGATTCTCATAGTGAAAAGTGAAAAGAGAGATTTAGTTCAGTATTGAAGCAGAAAATATGAGCCGTGACACTCTGTATGTCAAATATTCAGATTGTCTGTGATTGAATGCCAATAAGGTACATGTTAATTGTGAAATATCCTAATAGTAATTATCCTGCTGAATAATTTCTTAAAGAAACAGTGAAAAATACTGCACTGCTTGTAAAATTTGAAAGATCTGATTGGAAAATCAGACAAATCAGATGTAGTTGATATTTCAAGATTTTAGGCAATACTTTCTATAGTTTTGGTTAACTATGACTTATGTAACAAGAACAAGGAAAGTGTTATGGAACAAAACACTTGGAGTTAACTCTTGGAGCTAACTACAATAGCAAGTTTCATCTGCTTTCAAAAATCAATTTAAATATGTAGCTCCTAAAAATCAGAAGAGATAAAACTATGTGGTATTGACCACTGCCCTGCAAGAAGTTAGCAATCATTTTTATGTTCTGATGCTTTGATAACATTTCACATACTTGAGATTAATATAAAGCACTTAACTAATTTTTGTAAGTTGATCAGAAGCTTTACATAATGAATAGAACACATTTATTGCCAGAAGTATTACTGTCAACATCATAGACATGTTCCTTTACTTTGTTAAGGATATTTTTTGCTACTGAAGAAAAAAAATCAAAACCTTTTTTTTCACTTTCTACATTTTAGGGGGCTTGAGGTGAACATAGTGGTTTCTATACATCTCTAGTATTGATCCTTCCACAGAAAATTTAATTTCATCTCAAAACTTGTCATTAATTATTTTATGTTATAAAGAAAATAAAAACATTGTAGTCCAACAGGGAATTGCCAAATTTGACAAGTTGTCATGACCTGTGTCATAAAATGTTTATAATATTAAATAAGTGAGGTATCTTTGAGTAGAGACAAAGAAAAGTAACCTTTTTTGAGATTTCACTGTGTTTTTGTCTTTTTTTTTTTGTAAGATGAAAGCATAATAGAAAAATACATATTAACAGAGACTGAAAACTGTGGGACAACTTGAGAGGCTGAGATGTGAGCTACAAATGAGAACTGGACACTAATCTATGTGAATGAAAAATGGATGAAAAGGGAAACTAGATTAGAAACTAGCTTGTTAAGTTGAAGTGCTGAAGATTTAAACCTATACAAAAGGGAATTTTCTAACCTGACTATTGGGTTTAAGACATGTCAGTTTTTGGATATTTAAACTGAAATATTGTGAAGTGTTGAGTTTCACAAAGTGAATATTGCTGACAGTCTGGAAAACTGGCCTGGTGATGGTGTCTCAATAGTGGAGACATTAAAAAGGAAGAAATAGTTTGATAACTTTGGTCACAGAACATTATCAAGTGTTTTTCACTTAACATATAGCTTGTTATTCTGATCATAGTGGTTACAAAGGGTTTTTTTAGCTGTTTTTTTTTTTTTTTTAAAGTCACTCTATATTCTTTCCCAGGTTGAAAATTTTACAGTATTCCTTATGCAAGAAGAAATATTCTTCCATAACTAAAATTTATTCAGAAAATACATTTATAAATCATATATCAGCTACATTCAAAAGTGAAATATTTTAAAATGTTTAAAAGAAAAAAAAATGTGAACAAGTTTTCTTTAGATATCATGACATTTAAATAATTAAAATTACATTTGTAGTGACTTTTGCCTTGAACTATATGAAAGATGACATGTCAGGAAAAAAAAAAAAAAAGCCAAGGGATGCTAACAGTAATCAGAGCTAGATGCATATTGATTCTTCAGTTACATATTTTTTGTGTATATATAATGCATCATATATACCATACACATGATAAATACACGTGTTCAAAACAGTAGCATTGATTTTACTAAAAACTACTAAAACTATTAATCTAAAAGCAAATATTGAAGGTTTGCCAAGAAAAATAAAAAATCAGCTTCCAAAAAAAAAAGACAAGTATCTAGATATTTGGAACTGAAATCTGAGCTGGTTTTGTTTTCACTACTAATGTGAAAAAAAAAAAATCTACTAAGTAAACTAGAAAGAGCAAGGTGACTTTAATTGAAAGGAAGTGGGGAGAAAGCATGATAACCTAACTCAAAAACATCAAGATGACTGAAAAACAGGAAAGAAAGAACATTTTTCATGTCTACTATAAAAAGATAAAGAATAATTAAACACAGGACTCCTAGTTAATGGTCTCAGCTTTTTTTTTTTCTAAAAGTAAGAATATCGAAGTTGAAAATGAATTAAATAGGAAGATTGCACCAATTAAATAACTGGAGATCTTTAAAATGAGTTTTGATTAATATATGAGATGAAAGAAAGAAATAGATATTTGCTTCCAGACTGTTTTTTTTTTTTTCCCTGTGATTCTAAGACAAAAATTATTCTTATCCTTAATAAACATTTTTTTTTTGCAAAGAATACTGTATTTTTTTTTAAAGGAGGTTCTAAGGATGGAAGACTCCATCACTGAAGACAAAGGACTCCATCTAATACAATGTAATAACCCATTAACTCTTCACAGTAGCCCTCCTGTAGCAAATTCAAGGACAAGTTCAGACTGGTAACACAAATAATAGTGCAATACTATTAAAATTGGAAATGTATGAAATATATACACATTGTTTTGGAGAAGCATGTAGGCAATAAAAATACAATAAGCAGGTTGAGGCATTAATTGGATTCATTTTTCTTGAGTATATTTATGCTCATAGACTCTTCAAAGAAAAGAAGTGTAATATCACATCAAGCTTAAGGAGCTGAAACACAATTTCCTCTTCAAAGAAGCTGTGGACCATATGCATTCATATACAGAGACAAGTATGGCATTGAGGACGAGAAAAAGGAAATTACATGAAGTGAGAAAGATAAATGAAATTAAACAATTACATAGTTGTTCTTCAAATAAACAGTAAGTCCTGTCAATAATGGATCTTATAAAATGAAAGCCAGCTGGGTTAGCAAGGTCTCATATACTTACTCCAGCTGGTCCTTATGTGACAGAGAAAGGACTTTTAAATACTCTGAACTAAAGGGGTTCCAAAGGTTACAACTTGTCTAGTGATTAATCTGGGAATCACGAGATCTCTATCCTATTCCTTTGTCTCCTTACAAAAAAAAAAGCAAATGTCACCACGTGGGCTCACAGCTGATTGTTTGTGGATTTTACATAAGATGACACTGCCACAAAGATTTTGGAGAGCATTTTGGAACACTGAGTTGTCACAGAATTGTCAGTGGTGGACGCCTGTCTTCTGTCACAATGAGAGAGATTAACCCACGGTGGATTTGAATACTAAAGTTTACTTAAGAACCACTGAGATTAGAGCTTCCACTCTATTTGATTATGTCACATACTTGCTCACTCAGCTAACATAATTGCCAAAAGCGAGTCCATAATCATGAAGAGTGTTTTTGAAGAGCTGGATGTCACTGAATGGGATCTAAATTATTCAGCCCTTGAGTGCAAAGTTGTGTAGCATATATTTCAAAAGAAAACTCAAATCAACAACAACAACAACAACAAACAGAACAGGATTAATTTTAAATCTTGACTTAATGGGAGAGTTCAGCTCCAGAATGTAGGTACCTAAGTCTAGGAGCCTACAAGTGGGTGTTTAATGAGAGAAAGTTGTTCAAAGTCACCTTAATAACTTCATTTTAGTCAGTGGAAATCTAGAGCTCTATGCAGTTACTTAAACACAGGCAGACTCCCTAGAGCATGTGAGAGGACTGCAGCAGGCTATGAGAATGACACAGGATTTATGAGATATCCATTGCTGTCTCTGCTCCTGCTTGAGGACAGAAAGGATATCCAATAGAAACGGAAAATTACACTACACATCCATCTTTATACAAATAAATACTACTTTAAGACTGAAATTCAGTTGTCTCCATTTAAGTATCTGCAATAATTTGAGATGTCTTGGTCTGTCAAAACCATGGTACCGGAAACCAAAATATTTCCAGAATGACAGATGGAGTTTTTACTCACTTGGAAGTGGTAAGCTTACTTTTATTCATAGCTGAGTACGCAGGAGCCTTGTGCAAGATATGTGAGTCACAGCTTCAAGCCTCTTTCATCTCTGAATAAATTCAAACATGCATCTTTCACTAATATGTTAATTCTTTTAGATAATAGCATAGCCCACTTACATTGAATCTGTGCAAAATAATTTAAGATTTATTTGGCCCCAAAATGACCATTAAAAGGAAGCATTATGGTATAGCTTAGCAATTAAATTATAAAGGCTCAATTCTTTTTCTGAAATGTCATTTCACATTCAATGAGGTTATTTTGTATTTGTTTAAGGCCAAATAATCTTAACAGTGTAGCCGGTGTAGCTATTTGCAAAATAAGGTCTTACTGAATAAAATATAATTAAAAATCCAACTCAAAGAATTCTATTCCTGTTTTCACTGAACAAAATAATCCTTACTGGCAATAACAGAGGTCAGGAAATGGGGGGAAAAGACCATCGCTCCAACTACATACATTTCCAAATCTATTATCAATTTCAGCTTATTTTTATATAAGTGTAACATGAACAAACTTGAAGAGAATACTATAATTGCCAGTATTGTTGAAAACTATACTGTTTTGTCATTGTCCCATATAAAAATCAGAAAATTATTAGATTAGCACAATTAAAGGATACAAAATTGTCCTTCTGTGTGTTAAAGTATAACTTATGAAAATGCTGTGACACTGCAGAAAAATGAAACTTTTATTATTTTAAGCTTATAATTTGAAGTTTCACATGTCTGTAAGAATAACACATTTTCAGAGATTACAGCATTAGTGACACTGTGGAGCAAAATTATTTAGCTCCGATTCATCAATAACATAATTCAGCATTATCTATGGATAGTGCTTCAATGTTTTAATAAATAGGAATTACAGTGAGATTTTGGTGAAAATTTCCATGACATCCACATTAATAGCTCTGAATGAATTAGTAATGATCACTATTAACACAGTGAATATCAAATGTTTTGATAATGATGGGACAGTTAAAATGAAATAGAGACATAATAAAATAATTTCTGACGTTATGAATTCATGTGGTGCTAATCCTGACAGCAATGATCATAATTAATTCATTTGGTATTTTCAAGGGTGGAATATGTCTAGTTTTGATGGAGATGCAATGTAAGTATCAATAACATTCTTAGTGTCAATGTCGTATATTTTTTACATCAAACAAAGCACACTAAGTATTTTGAAAATTGGTTATTGCAATAAATCAACAGGTTTCTCAGTAATAAAATAGAATTATGTTTGTCTTTAAACATAAAACCAAACCAAATGAAATTAAACAAAACAAAAAAAAAAAAAGAACCACCATTTACCCTTACATAAAGCTATTGTTTTCTGGCCTCTGCTAGCTGAGGGATCACACTCCTGTTGTTCACAACATGGAAGAGTATACCAAATTTAAGTGGGAGAAATGACTGAAAAAAGTCGACATAATTTATTGGTTTGAATATCAAAAAAAGAAATCAGCTGCATACAGAAGAAATACATCAAGTACTGAGTGGTAATTAGCCCAAAAGCATTATCACCTTAATACATTAGTGACAGGAATAACTAGTTTACATTTGGGAGAAAAAAAAAATAAGGTAGCCCAATAAGCTATGATGGATTTTAAAGTAATTCATATAGGTTAAATTTATTTCATCTCCATCTGAGGATAATAGACATTTCTGAATGAAGTCCTCATATAAGTTCAAGATATCATATGCCCCACTGTAGCCAGAATGAAAAGCAGAATGAAAAGGTCAGTCACCAAGGCAAGCTGCTCTGGATCCAGCCCTATCCATAGCAGAGGAGCAGATCTTGGTGGATAGGAGGGTTTCCTGAGGCAGGGAAATTCCAGAGCAGTGGAGAGACTTCACAGGAGCTGGTAGCTCTCACAAGAGATGCTGACAAGGCATGGGCATTGCTAAAGTGAAAGTGGCCGTGCCCATACCTGCAAAATGCAGGCTAGGGAGCGCCAGCAACCTGGAATGCTGTGACCAGAGTGGGCAAAGAGGGCATGGTGTAGCAGTTTGTGTGACAGTTCACATGGAAGGGTATGTAGGAAGGGCATTGTCACCCTACCAGCTCAAGAGGTGAGTTAAACTGGTGGTCATCAGCCTCCTAGAAGAAGCTTAGCTATGTTATCTACCCCACAGAAAGTCATGTCCTCTGCACTCAACAGAACGGATGTGGCAACCCAGACAGAGCTCCCGTGAAAACATATAGCCATCCAGGTCTCAGGCTGCAAGGCATGCCAGAGCCCTTCACTAGTACCTGACATCAGTAGTGAGAACGGCTGTGTGAGATTTGACCGAATAGATGATCTGCTCAGCTAGATGGCAGAGGTATGAGAGGAAGCAGAAAGGTTAAGGAGCATCAGGGAGTCTGAGAAAGAGGTAGACAGGCAGAACCACACTCTGCCCTCCCTGAGACAGAAACAGGAACATGCACCAGGAGAAAAAAAAAAAACCACTAGATCAAGGGGATCTGATATCCTCCTCCTGCCAGGCAGAAGGTAGTAACTTAAAGGAAAGGAGTGAATGGAGCTAAGTCCACACTCAGGGCAGCAGGTAAACCCTCTCCTTGTCTACTTCACCTTCCTAGGTGCCTCTGTACAACAGGTATGAGACTCTGAATGTAGAAGACCAGTCGATGGATGGTCCACCTACAGCAGAGATGTTGTCAAGGTCAGAAAGTTTGACCCTGCCCCCCCCAATATAATGACCACTTCCATGAGGAAGAAAAGGCAGGTTATAGTTCTTGCCGATTCCTTTCTGAGGCGAACAGAGAGTCCAATATGCCAGACAGACCCTCCTCTTAGGGGACTCTGCTGCCTCCCTGGGGCCCAGGTTAAGGACGTCTCTAGGAAACTTCCTGGCCCGGTACGGCCTTCAGACTATTGCCTTCTTACTCTTCCATGTGGGTGATGATGATGCCACAACACATAATCCAAGGGCAATCAAAAGATATTTCAAGGCCTTGGGGTGATTGGTAAGGGAATCTGGAGCACAGCTGACTTTTTTCTCTACCCTTGCAGTTGCAGGTAGCAACATTGGAAGAAACAGATGGACCCAGTCTATTAATACATGTCTCTGTGGCTGATGTCACCACCAGAATTTTGGGGTTTTCGATAACTGGATGGTCTACCTGGCACCAGGCTTCCTGGCATCAGATGGGATTCACGTTTCTCAAAGCAGGAAGAGGATGTTTGCTCATGAGCTAGCAGGGCTTATTGACAGAGCTTTCAACTAGACTTGAAGGCAGAGGGAGATAATATTATGCTTGCCCATGACAAACTGTGGGATGACACACCAAGATTAGAGGGGCAGAGTGCTAGCGAGGGCCCTCAGCTGTTGCTCTGAGACATACTGGGTACACTGGTGCACACGTGAAGCCTTATGGAGATGTGCCAGGGGCTCATGAGCTAATAGGATCCACCGAGGAAACACTGGTGAAATACCTTAAAGAAATTAAGAAGTATTCCTCTAAGAAGGTGACATGGCCAATAGGCCAGCTGAAGTGCCTCTGCACCAATGCACGCAGCATGGGCAACAAACAGGAGAAGTTTGAAGCCACTGTGCTGCTAGAAAGCTACAACCTACTGTCCTGGTTTTGGCTGGGATAGAGTCAATTTTCCTCTCAGTAGCTGATGTGTTTTGGATTTCATATGTGAAGAATGTTGATAAACACACTGATGATATGCGTTGTTGCTAAAGAGTTTTTTTTTCATTCCATGGTTGCTGCTTGGGATGCCCTATATTGGTCGTTGTGTTGTCAGGCAGTGAGAAATTGTGCATTATTTGGGTTTTTTGTTTGTTTTATTTGTTATAGTTTTTTTAAATATTATTATTCATCTTACTATCTTTTTTTTTTATATTATCATTTTCTGTATATAAATTATTACCTTTTTCTTTGCTATCCTAGTAAACTGTTTTTATCAATCCACAAGTTTTCTTTTATTCCCAATTCTCTCCCCCATTCCACTAGGGAGAGGAAGGGTGATTTAGCAGCTGTGTGGTACTCAATTGCTGACTGTAGCTAAAGACTTAGAGGTGATAGATGCTCCATCCCTGGAAACACTCAAGATCGGGCTGGACAGGGCTCTGAGCAACCTGATCTACTTGAAGATGTCCTGGCTTATTGCAGGGGGATTGGACTAGGTGACCTTTAAAGGTCCCTTCCAACCATTCTATGATTTATCACATGTGAAGGCTGCACTACATCCTTTATTATTTTTTTTTAAATGCAATAAAATGGTATCTAGTTGCCTGCAAGAAATTATATTTTATTTCTTAAACTGGTATGAAACAAGTAGGTCATAAAAATCCAAAGGAAATCTTTCTTTTTTAGTGTATCAACATGTATGCAATAAACTATGAAAATCTTTATTAGTTATGTACAGCTGTGCTGGTTTTGTGTAGCGGGGAAGGCTACAGTGGCAGCTCCTGTGAGAAGCTGCTAGAAGCTCCCCCTCTGTCCATTGGACCTGGATGGGTCTAGGGCGGACCTGCCACTGGCCAGGACCAAGCTAATTGGCAACAGTGATAAGGCGTCTGTGATAAAGTATTTAAGAGGAAGGTAAAAAAAAAGTAGAGAAGAAGCAGAAGTGCAGGCAGAGAGGGGAGGCACCAGCCTTGTGGGCCTTGTGACCCTCACCCTCTGGCCTCCTGCTGGGCAGCTGTCTGGGCCCAACTCGACCCAGCCCAGCCTGGCCAAGAGAAGTGAAGAGAGGAGATGTGAAGCGAATAAGAGAGGAATCTGACTGAGCCTGACTGTGAAGAATGTATTGGGAGAGAAATGGCTGTTACTGACTGTAAAGTCAGTGAAGAAGGAGGGGGAGGGTTAAGGTAATTCCTGAACAAGATTCCCCTGCAGCCCATGGTGCAGCCCATGGTGATGCAGGCTGTCCCCCTGCAGCCCATGGAGGCCCATGGAGGAGCAGATATCCATGTGTAGCCCGTGGAGGAGCCCATGCTGGGGCAGGTGGATGCCCACAGGAGGCTGTGGCCCATGGAGGGCCCAGCTGGGGCAACTGTTCCAGAGCGTCTGCACCCTGTAGAAAAGGACCCCACACTGGAGCAGTTAATGAAGGACTGTAGCCCATGGGAGGGGCCCCATGCTGGAGCAGGGGAGGAATGTGAGGAGTTCTTCCCCTGAGGAGGAAGGAGTGTCAGAAAATGACCTGGGATGAACTGACCACAACCCCTGTTCCCTATTCCCCTACTGTACTGCTCTGAGGGGAGAAGGAGGTAGAGATAATTTGAAATGAAGTTAAGCCTCAGAAGAGGGGAGGAGTGGGGAGAAGTTGTTTTTGTTCTGTCGTATTATCTTGTTTTGGTTTTATTCATAATAAATTGAAATAGTTTTCCTCCAGCTGAGTCTGTTCTGCCTTTAACAGTAACTTCAATGATCTCTCCCTGTCCTTATCTAAAACCTAGAGCTCTTTGTTTTATTATCTCTCCCCCATTCCCTCAGAGGGTGGGGAGAGTGAGTGAGAGGCTGTGTAGCTTGGTCCCAAGTGGTGCTAAACTATGACAACTTGGAATATGAAGGTTATATAGAGTTGCTTTGATCTGCGAAATCCAATGGGAGCATGTTAGAGGACTATGTAAGTCAGAGGGAGCCAAGCCTGGAATAGTACCGTCTAAACTGTATTTTAGGAAAGAGTACATCTTAACCCCTGAACAATGGCTGGTCACTGTGTCAGACAATGTTAAGTTGCATAAAACCACACCAATAAATATGTTAAAATAAAATAAATTTGAAAAAAAAATTTAAACCCCAATGAGTGGTTGTGCTTGTTTCCAGATAATCCTTCATTTAGCAGTAAAAACAAAGGTCTTTTGTTTTCCCCTTTCTTTTCTTAGCTGTTTCTGCTTACATAACAAACATAATACTAAATCTGGTTAACTACATTAAATTATTCTTGAATGACTAGACCTTTCTCATGCCAGTGTCATTGCTTTGAGGATCACACCTTCATCACTTAACATTTGTTTGCAGTATGAATGAACAGGAATGTTCTCCACTGAGTGAAGATCCTTTGCTAAATATATATATATATATATATATATATATATTTATATATGAAGATTTCCACTTTGCAGATTATTATGCAAACACAAATTAAGCAAATGCAAAAAAAAAAAAAAGTCAGGAAAAAAAATCACTACAAATTTGGCTCAAAATCAGTTCTTAGGGAATAAAGAAGCAGTAGAACTAACAGTGAAAAGAATCAAGAGATGGCAGGCAAATTGTTACATTTTATAGAGTGGATATTATGATTATAATTAATAGTTTCTAGTTGTACAGAAGAGAACAATAAATCTATATATCAAGAAAGACAATCTGTTCATGATATATGTATTAGGATTGGCAAAACAACAACACTTTTAATGTGGGTTTGATAATTTCTATTGCACATGAATTTTGGGCACCTTGCAAATAATTTGTTTAAACAACTGAACTCTGCCAAAGTTCTATAGTATTCAGTAATTAAAACAACAAATAAGAAATGCCTTGAGCATACTATATATTTATTTATTGTATTTATTTAGTCTTTGTTCTGTAGGTAACGTATGTTCATACTGAAGAAAAAAAAATATTTACTACAAACAGGATGGCACTGGAGCTCAGCTAAAAGGTTAATTTCTGCCTTACAGTACTTAGGGCCAGGTTCTGACAGGCATATGGAAGCAGGTCTAATGCTAACTCCTCTAAAATAGCAGCACAGATGTGTTACCAAAATATCATTTATATGCTTAGTAAACAGTATTTTCACGCATTAAATGTACACATAGTCTGCAGACAGATGATGTTGCTGGATGAAGGAGCATACAGATAAATATGAGGTCAGGAGTAACCATAGGCCACTTATCTGTGCTGTCCTACATGGTATAGTTCAGCTATTTTGGGTGTTAGTCTGATGCATAAAATGGATTGTTAGTATTTTTTATTTCTTAAGAGTAAAAATCCCTAACATGATGATACAGACATGACTGTCCTTTCCGGAAATGGTCATTTTCACACTGGATGGTCTAAACCTCCAGTGAAGGGAGGAAAGGGCCATTATTGTGTTTGCACTGGAAGACCGTGGCTTAAACAGAAAGACAAAATAAAGTGAAACAAGCAAGCAAAAAACTTTTAAAATTACCTTTTCCTCACACGCACACATGCACACGTGAAGACTACAATAATCATAGAATCATAGAATGGTTAGGGTTGGAAGGGACCTTCAAAGGTCATCTAGTCCAACCCCCCTGCAAGGAGCAGGGACATCCCCCACTAGATCAGGTTGCTCAGAGCCTCATCCAACCTGGCCTTGAACTTCTCCAGGGATGCGGCATCTACCACCTCTCTGGGCAACCTGTTCCAGTGTTCTACCACGCTCAGTGCAAAAAAATTTTTTCCTAATATCAAATCTAAATCTACCCCCCTCTATTTAAAAACCATTACCCCTCGTCCTATTGCAACAGGCCCTACTAAACAGCCTTTCCCCATCTTTCTTGTAGGCCCCCATGAGGTATTGGAAGACCGCTATCAGGTCTCCCTGGAGCCTCCTCTTCTCCAGGCTGAACAGCCCAAACTCTCTCAGTCTGTCCTCACAGGAAAGGTGCTCCAGCCCTTTTATCATCTTTGTGGCCCTCCTCTGGACCCTCTTCAGCTGGTCCATGTCCTTCTTCTGATGTTGGGGGCTCCAGAACTGGACACAGTACTCCAGGTGGGGTCCCACTAGGGCAGAGTAGAGGGGCAGAATCACCTCCCTCGACCTGCCGGCCATACTCCTCTTGATGCAGCCCAGGATGCGGTTGGCCTTCTGGGCCGCAAAGGCACATTGCCAGCTCATGTTGAGCTTCTCGTCCACCAGCACTCACAAGTCCTTCTCCTCAGGGCTGCTCTCAATCCATTCCCCACCCAGCCTGTATTTGTGCCTGGGATTGCCATGACCCAGGTGCAGGACCTTGCACTTGGCCTGGTTGAACTTCATGAGGCTGGCACGGGCCCACCTCTCCAGCCTGTCAAGGTCCCTCTGGATGGCATTCCTCCCTTCCAGCATGTTGACGGCACCACACAGCTTGGTGTCATTGGTGAACTTGCTGAGGGTGCACTCTATCCCACTGTCCATGTCGCCAACAAAGATGTTGAACAGGGCCAGGCCCAAGACGGACCCCTGCGGGATGCCACTCGTGACCTGTCTCCACATGGACATCCAGCCGTTGACCACCACTCTCTGAGTGCGGCCATCCAGCCAACTCCTTATCCACCAAGTAGTCTGTCCATCAAACCCACGCCTCTCTAGTTTAGAGAGAAGGATGTCGTGCGGGACAGTGTCAAAAGCTTTGCACAAGTCCAGGTAGATGATATCTGTTGCTCGTCCCTTGTCCACTGATGCTGTCACGCTGTCATAGAAGGCCACCAAATTGGTCAGGCACGATCTACCCTTGGTGAAGCCATGTTGGCTGTCACCAACCACCTCCTTGCTCTCTGTGTGCCTTAGAATGTGATAGAGATTGAGAAGGTTAATTAATGTCTCAGCATTGCTAGACGATGGAAAGAACCGAACCACACCATCAGCAATAGATGTTTGGTTGGTTGGTTGGTTTTTGTTTGTGGTTTTTTTTTTTTTAAGCCACCATGGATCCATGGGGTGATATAAATTGACAGCAAATTTATAGTGTTATTCTTTATTGACTGTGCTCTGAATTGGAGGCGTGGAAATCCATTTTCCTGCTGCATATCCAGACCCCAGTTCTGGTGGACCAGGATCGCACAGCCACAAGCTCCACGAGGACCTAGCCACACAGCCTCACCAAAAAGCAAAAACTGAAATATTTTGCGGAAGAAAAAAATTGTTCGCAAAAAATGAACAAAATGCTTAATATTTTGATGGTGCTTTATCTTGGGGCATTTATGATGTTGTGCATTGCCATAGTTTTGTTGGTTTATCTTTGTTTACCTTATGATTGTCGTTGTAAACAATTACTTGCTTCTTCTGATCCCCCAGAGTCATAAGCCTCAAACTCATCCTGGGACACATTTTTAGTTTTATAAGATAACATAAGTGTTGTTAATTAGATTTAGATATGTTAAGATCATTTACTTAGATAAGATATTGTTAATTAAATCAAAGATGTTATAGTTAAGAGAAATATTTTTGTTTACTTTTAGTTAGCATTTATGTCTCTTTGTACACTCACATAAAGTTTAGGAAAGAACCTTTCTTTCTTTCCTTTTAGTTTTGTAAGTTGCCTGACAAACAATAATGTTTAGAATTGTGTGTATATATATAGTGTTTTGGTTTTTTTTTCTCTTTCTTCCTCTTATTTTTCTCTTTTTTTCTCCTTTCCTCTGTCATTCATGCCACCACAGAACCTGGTCCCTGAGGCGACAATGTTGAGCCACGGGGTGGTGTAGAAGACTGTGTTGAATATTTGTCTCAACATTGTCGAAACATTAAACCACCACCCAAACAATGGCTTCCCGTTATCTTGCAAGCCAACTCCTGTTGTCCTGCGAACCTGAATGCAGAGCTGATTCTGAGAAATTTAGCCCCACACCCCCTCACCCAATTCAGAGAAGTTCAACCTCCTTCAGGAAACAATGAAAGCTACATAAAGTACTGATTTTCAGGAAGGGCTAGGGTAGGATAAAGCTAGGACAGGGAAGCTTTGCCACCTGTGTGCTGTGAGCTCCACATCATCTGGCAGATTGACAATGAATACCCCTTATTGTACAGCTGTTAGCTGCAACCACTTGTTCTCTATCTGCACATAGAAAATATTAGAAAAGACCCAAATATCTAATTGTGGTAAAGTGCACCATTTGTATGTTTAAGAACTTTACTGGATCAGGACCAGAATCCTGAGTGACTTACAGGACAAAACATTTACATGTGTTTGTTACAGAAAAGCTGAGAATGTAAACAGGGAGTTTGTGCCTTATATTGTTAGTGTTCAAAGCAAAAAAAAAAAAAAAGATTTCTTTTTTTTTTTTTTTTTTGCCAGAGCTGTACTGCTGTCTATTGACAACATTGTTTAGAAACAGTGATTAATAAATTTGTTTCAATTTTAGATAGATAAATAACTGACAATATGCTAATTTAAATTTTTTAACTAGAGAATGTAATTCAGAGCAATGTAGGCTAATCCATTATTGACACTCAAAAGCACACCAATACCTGACAATTCTGGTTTGGTTTTATGTTGATTTTGGTTTTGTTTTTTGTTTAATTGGGTGGCATGTGTCCAATCTAGATAGTCCTCTTATATTTCCAATTGCTTGCATTAACTTAGCTTTAATCATTTAGTTGATGCCATTAATCATCTTATGGTTCTAATTTAATCAGAGCAAATTAACAATTACACTTTTGTAACAATGAGAACAGTATAATAAAGCTGACTTGGATTTTTTTTTCTTTTTTTTTCCTTATAAAACTTGCATCTGACCTTAACATTCTTCTGCTCTCTTTATTCATTAATTACACCTTCAGTGCACTGCACTGGGATTTGATTTTTTCCAAACATAAAATTAATTACATGTAATCAATATCAGCTGCTTTTTTTTGTATTCAGAAAATAATCAGCTGGAAATTATTTGGTTACCTCAGTGTATTCTTCATCACACCTATTCCAATTGTCTTTTCATTGTCTAAATCACAGTTAACTAAGTGACTATATTTTACAAATATGTTCTAGCTTTATCATCGGAAAGAGATAAAATGGAAGAGGATTGCAGACTCATTAGAAAATAAATAGAGATTATGAGATATTATACACCATACATATCAGATGAGGAAAATGTATCTTTGTATCCATCTAAAATGAAATATAATTTATTTTATATTTATTTGCTGTTAACATTCAGATTGAAGTTCTAGCAATTACAAAAGCCAAACTCAAATAAGATGACATTTCAAAGTTGTATATAGCCTTCCATGGAGACATACAGAAACTTAAATCTACAGGTTAGGAACTTAATAATTTGAAGGTGCTCCCATTTTGAAGGAGATGAGGAAAAGTATTGTAGAACCGAGCATCTATTTGTTTTGTGAGCATCTTATAATCTTCAGTTTATTTATCAGCACAGTGAAGTTGACAAACAGACTGACACACAAGATGCTACAATGATACGCTCGGTTTTACTTTACTTATGTTTATGTGGTAATTTGCAAAGAGATATAAGGAAGCTCATGCAGTTTTACAGAGCAGCCTGTTGCTAGCCAGATGCTTGTCAGCTCCAACCAGGAAGCCTTGAAGGCAAGTTAGCATGGTGCTATGGCTGAGCTTCTGCCTCTGCACAGCTTGTTATTCTGGGCTTGGCACTGCTCTATTTGTAACGAAACATCTATTTGAACTAAAAATAACTTTGGAAGAAAGCTGAATCCAGAGGAAAAAAAAAGGCTGCAGGTGAAGTACTACCTGGATTCTGGTTAGATCACTAATTTTTGCACAGTTGGAAAAATGGGGATAGCTGTCTAGGGTCTACATGCGAAAGTAGCTCACTTTGACAGAGATGAATGGAGGCAAATCTGTTACCGGATGGATGAGCCTAACACAAGCAGATGCTTTTCATTTAAGAGATGAATTTAGAAGTTGTATGACTTTTTAAGTTCTAAATGTGATCAGCTAACTTCAGGCATCTTTCATGTTTATGTCCTGAAGTCCTTTATTTTAATCTGATCTCAACACTGAAAAAAAAAAAAAAAAAAGAAGTATGTGACTTCAGCAGGAGCAGCCAGCATATCAAGCACATTATGGAATCAGGGTCGGGATCTACATATTATATACGTGGTTATAATAACCATGTGACACTAAAGAATTATTAATACTCTAACCTGTATTAAGTCATGCTTCTTAAGGTTACACCCAAATATTATAAAAACTTAGAGTCACTTAAGAAAAGCTTTAACACAGTAAATCTGCCAGATATCTAATTTCCTGTTCTGAGCTACAGTTTGGTAATAATTGGAGAATCTGACTATCCTAATCAATTCAAAAAATGCAAGGTGTCTCAGTGAATGTATTTCAAAGATAAGTTTAAATAAATTTCATGGAAGTACTTTAAAATATTGTGATAGATGTAAAGTTCTTTATGGTAAAAATTGATCTATATCTTCTATTTTAATTATAGAATAGAATAGAATCACAAAATGAAGGGACCTCTGGAGATTTCTAGTTCAACCCTCTTATTCAAAGTAGGTTCAATAAGATCAGGTTGCTCAGGACCATTTTCTTGAACGTCTCCAAGGTTGAAAATCCCAACACGTTTCTGGGCAACCACTTCAAGTATTTCACCAACATGGCAAATAAAAATATTTCAGAATTTCTGGTGTTCCAAACTGTGTCCAGTGCCTCTCAATCTTAATATATATTTTGCTTTCACTATGACTGTGTTTATGTAGGACAAAATTTAGCCTGCTTGGGAGAAATACATTGATTTAGAGTACAGACTAGATTGCGGCCTAGAATAAATGTGCTGATATTTTGTTTGAGACACAAACTAGTAGAGATTATCAACAATCTCATTTCTTCAGGGAGATAAGAGGGAACCATGAAGAAATACTAGAAGTGCTAGAGAAACTCTTTCTTTACTCTGTTTTAATGAGACTTTATAGTTTGGTTCCATCCTTTTTTTTTAAGATTAAAAAGGTCTCTCAGACTTAAGTTGTCCCATGTCTATTGCCAAACCTGAAATTTTAGACAGTCCAATTCATCATTACGTGTTTTTATTTATTCTCTTACTTCTGTATATTTTCTTTATTAAAAATGTGATTATTTTGATAAGCCAGTTTTCAGTCCCTTCTTTTGGCAGCGATGACAGCCTTTGAACTCAATTCATATAGAGCAGAGATTTAATTAAGAGTTATAAACCACTTGAAAGAAACTGATTTTGAAAGTGTGGTGACTTGACTGTGGCCAGTAGCTAAGCACCCACACAGCCTCTTGCTCACTCCCCTCACCATCAGAAGGACGGGGCAGAGAACAGGAAGAGCAAAAGCAAGAAATGCAAAAGGAAGGAAGGAGGAAGTTGGGCAGAGGACCAAAGGAACTGAAGGCTATGGTACAAACATTCTTTATTATTTTTTAACATATTCATTTGAGATATGATGCAAATTTTTCACTGTGATACCTACAAACAATTTACAAGTTCGCATATGAAGACTTGCTACTAAATAAGTCTAAGTTTTTCTAATAATTCTTTAGTCATATCTCACAAGAGATCTTTGCATTCTTACTTATCAACTGGTAAGTAAGAGAGGCTGAGAGAGCTGGGGTTGTTCAACTTGGAGAAGAGAAGGCTCCAAGGAGACCTTATTGTGGCCTTTTAGTACTTAAAGGGGACTTACAAGAAAGATGGGCACAGGCTTTTTAGCAGGGCCTGTTGCAATAGGACAAAGAGTAATGGTTTTAAACTAAAAGAGGGTAGATTTAGACTAGACATAAGGAAGAAATTTGTTACAATGAGGGTGGTGGAACACTGGAACAGTTTGCCCAGAGACGTGGTAGAGGCCCCATCCCTGGAAACATTCAAGGCCAGGTTGGATGGGGCTCTGAGCAACCTGATCTGTTGCTTTCGGACCTTATTGTCCGAAAAAAAGGAGGATTCATCGCCTGATGTTCAATGAGACAATAATCATACACTCAGGAGAGATAATGGTAATTTATTTCAGATTGCACAGGCCTGGGTGTTCAGTGGTCTCTCACAAATCAAGCACATGAAGTGGGACCCTCTGCAGTATATTTATACACAAAACTTACATATTCAACTTTCTAATACATATGCATTGATATTCTATTAAATAATTGGGTAAAGTCTCCTCGCCTAACACGTAAATTAATATGCATGCTCAGTCCTGTTACTCTGCATATTTCTTTTGAGTCAGTGATATGAGTTGAGTAGAGGGTCCGAGAGTCAGTGGTCTTGATGACCCCCACCTGAATTAGCTTTTCCCTAGTTTCTTCAGTAGTTGGCACCAAATGCAAAACATCTTCAGTACATTGCGATTAAATGATCTTCCCAAGATTTAATTGGATGAATGTCCTTGGTTAAAGTATACTAAAGCATTATTCTTCTGATTAGACGTGATTAGGTGTCCTGTACTTGTTAGCTTATCACAGACAACGAACGTCTTTGACTTAATTATTGTTAGCTAAGTTTCAGAGTTAGTCTTCAACATGCTTATTGCAGGGGCTTTAGACTAGATGGCCTTTAAAGATCCCTTCCAACTAAAACTCTTCTATGATTTTTCCATGATTTCTGTTTACTCTGACTATAACTCTCTAACACTTAAAAGCCCAAGGCAACGTGTTCAGGTTTTCTCCATAATCAATGGTTATAGATGAATGTTTCCAAAGGGCAGCTAATCTAATTGTATGAAAAGTAAAACCTTGTAGAAGTTCCTGTGTCAGATCAGCTTGATAACTGATAACTTAGAACTTGTCTTTTAAATGGCTGAAGCTGGATCAGATAAAGCCCTCTCCTGCTGTCTGTATGGGTAACAGAAGAAATGCATTTTATTCTCAGCAATTCTGACATAGTGTAAGGAAACAGATATTGTCAGCAGGGGAGTATACACAGAACAAAATGACTTTGTATTAGTATGTAACAAAAATGTTATTCAGAAAATATGTGTAAAGAGTATCGTAAGAAAATAAAACAAAAACCCAAGGAGGAGATTACCTGGAAACTTCACTCTATCACTTCTATGTATATAATTAATGCTGTTGGTTTAATAAAACTTTAGCTATCAAATTTATGATACTTGTAAATGACAATAAACTGTGTCTTGGTATGCTTATACATGTGCTTGAAAATGTACATCACCCTTTTCAGAGGTTCAGAACAAGCACAATTCACTTTAATAAGAACAGGATTTTAAAGTTCTTAGACACTTACATTTAGAAGCATGTAAAGGATTTATGTTCTCTAAGTCATTCTTTGTTGAAAAGTTTTGGCCTCTGTATTTTTCTGTAACATGCAAACACACCTGAAGTTTGGATGATCTAAAAAAATAAAGAAAAACCTGCACTAGGATTGTCTTGCATATACTGAAGCAAGTCAGTTTGCTAGAGCAAGCTATTAACATAAACAAACAGCAAGACCCAATGACCCCAGCTGTGGTAAGAGAGGAACAAAGCTTTCTTCCAGAAACTACATAAACCTAGAACAATGGGAATGAGGACACCTTGAAGAAAAGATTCAGATAAACACCAAAGTTTCTGACCTACTCATTAAATGTACTTTTGTCAATTTTTTTTAAAAGTGGATCTCAAAGGAGCAATCATGTTGATGGACAGCAAAGCCAGGTGAGAATGAAAGAAAATATCCATTGTTAGAGCAGTAAGACAAAGAGCTGGCAGGAAAAAAACCTTGTTCTTACACAGTACTTTTCCAGTACTGTGGTTAAAGCATTTAGGTATGAATTTTAATAATATTCCTGTAGTACATAAATACAACAGAAATGACAGACATAAGGGAATATGACCACATGAAAGAGCACTGTAATCCCAAACTAAGGAAGTTAATAAGTTTTTGATCACAGACTCTCGAGATTTGTGGCTGAAAGCTGAATAAAAGACCTACAAAGCCCCCAAACCAAACAACTGCACCCTTGCTACTTTTCCTTTCTCTTTAATGATCAGACATCCTAAGATATTTATGTGGGTGTTTTGAAGCTTTATTCCTCTCTGTTGATTGTCAGTGAAGTAATACGAAGAACTCCCACTAAGTAGGCATGCAATATGCATTCATTTCAACTACAGCCGTTTGAAGTAATTTGTGACGTTCCACTATCCAGGCTACTGTAAAACTAAAAGGGACGGCAGCAATGGAAGAAGCCATCAGGACACTTTAAAAAGGGCTGTTCCATTACAATACTTTTTTAAAATTTTGTTTACTTTAGTAAAAGATGACAAGCTATGGAAAACTAACAAATATTTTAATACAACTCATAGGTTAATTGTATCAACATTGTACTTTTAATTGGTATCATTCCCCCTTTCAATGCAACTTCAGGTGATGCAGTAAGAAGGTGCAAACATTCATAGACAGACACACCTGCAACTTATTTACTCTTCAGATCAGTTTAATCATGCACTGTTATTACAGCTCACCTGAATAATCTGCTAATGGAAGACAGAACAGTGTGATATGTGAAAATTATAGATGTAATCAGCACAATTCTTTAACTGAACATGAGATAAAGTATTTTCAATTACAATTAAACACAATTTATCAGTCTCTTAATTAATTAATATTGTTTTGGTCTTCATTGTTTAATAGCTGACATTGCATAAACTGTTGCTTACTTCTAGGCATGTTCATATGATAATAATCAATTAAATGGTTCCAACTATTTCATGGCTTCTATTGAGCTGAACTTGAACAAGTGACAACAGTTCACTGGCAACATAAAAGAAACTTTTGAGAAGCAGCATAGTGTCCTGCTAAGGTGGAATATCAGATACTGCAACTTACACATTTGAACACTACATACAAGTGTTCTGGTTTTGTTAGTGAGGGGGGGCCTAAGGTGGTAGCTTCTGTAGGAAACTGCTAGAAGTTGCTCCCCTTTGTTCAGTGGACTCGGCCGGGCCTAGGGCGGACCCGCTGCTGGCCAAGGCCAAGCCAATTGGTAGCAGAATGTCCCGTGATAACGCCCCTGCGATAACGTATTTAAGTAGGGGAAAACAGAAAAAAAAAAGGAGAAGATGTGAAGCAGCTGAGCAGGGGGCAGAGAAGGGGAGGCGTGAGCCTTGTGGGCCTTGCAGGCCTCACCCTCTGGCCTCCTGCCGGGCAGCCGACTGGGCCCAACTCGGCCCGGCCTGGCTGTAAGAAGTGGAGAGGAGATGAGAAGTTGAAGTGAATAAGATGTAAAAAGGATCCTGAGAGGCGTCTGCCTACCTGTTGTGAGGAACGGCTGCAGACGCCAAGGTCAGTTCAGAAGTGAGGGGGAGGAGTAATGCGGCTCCTGGCCAAGATTCCTCTGCAACTCGTGGTGAAGACCATGGTGGAGCAGGTTGTCCCCCTGCGGTCCACGGAGGGGCAGAGATCCACCTGCAGCCCGTGGAGGATCCCATGCCGGAGCAGGTGGAGGCCTGAAGGAGGCTGTGGCCCGTGGAGGGCCTGCTGGGACAGCTGTTCTAGAGGGACTGCACCCCGTGGAAGAGATGACCCACACCGGAGCAGTTTCACGAAGGACTGTGGCCCGTGGGAGGGACCCCACGCTGGAGCAGAGGAGGAATGCGAGGAGTTATTTCCCCGACGATGACACAGCGGCGTAAAACAACACGTGATGAACTGACTGCGACCCCCATTCCCTTTTTCCCCGCCCCTGCCGCTCGGGAGGGGACGTAGTAGACATAATGTTAAGCCCGGGAAGAGGGAGGGGTGGGGGGAGGTTATCTTGTTCCCTGTCTCATTCTCCTGCTAATTTTAGAAATAAATGAATACTTTTCCCCAAGTCGAGTCTGTTTTGCCTGTGACGGTAACTTTAAGGATTTCTCCCTGTCCTTATCTCAAACCTTGAGCCGTTTTTCTTATATCATCTCCTCCTGTTCTCTCAGAGGGTGGGGGGGGATAGAGAGAGAGACTGCGTAGTGTGGTCCCGATCGGGGCTGAACTACAACAACAAGCTATTGCAGAATCAGAAGTGAAACACTGTTCCCCTAAATTCTGTCATCACAACTGTCCTCCATTTTCTGTAGACATACTTTAGTTTTAAAGACAGAAAGGTAAGTCGTAAAGAAGGATAAAATAATAACCTAGACCATTATCAGTAGGAGAGCTTAGATTTAAGGACTTTAGTCATAAGAACATAGTCTTATCTGAATTTGTCAATGGTAATAAAATGTGTGACTGAGATCAATATAATTTAACCACCAAGATTCATATCCTAAAAGGACCATATTAACTGCAGCTAAGACGTGTAAGCCTCTGGGTATCACGTTCTGAGTTTTTAATCAGTTCAATGACTTTAATTTAAGGAGTTAATTTTGCTGTAGCTGACAGTATGATATAGTAAAAGTCCTTCACTATTGTCTGTTTTCAACACAGAAAAACTAACAAAAATTTTTTTATCAGATATTATAATTATAGAATCATAGAATAGCTAGGGTTGGAAGGGACCTTTAAAGGTCATCCAATCCAACACCCCCCTGCAAGGAGCAGGGACATCTCCAACTAGAACATGTAGCTCAGAGCCCTGTCCAACCTGGCCTTGAATGTTTCTAGGGATGCAGCATTTAACACCTCTCTGGGCAACCTGGTCCAGTGGTCTACCACACTCATTGTAAAATTTTTTTTTTTCCTGATGTCTAATCTGAATCTGCTTATCAAAGTTAAGATAAACTTTATTGCTAATCCATAATTGATCTTAAAAAAATGCAGTGTTCACTTCCTCAGAAAGATTAAAAAAAGAATTAAAAAGCATGGAAATAAACCTGGGAAAGAGTTCTGGATAGAAATTGAAACAGTGTTATGTCAGCTGGAAAATAAGCAGCAGGAGAAAGGAAAGATGCTGTTTAATCAAGAAACTCAAAGAGAAAATAACAAGTGCATCTACAGGCATATAAAATATATTATGCTGTGTTAGACAAAAAAAAATGTGTAAATTATCCAAATTTAATTGGCTAAGAGAGGTGAATCATTTTCTGACAAAAAAATAGAATTTTGAGTTTTATTAGCTGATGATACTGTTCTTATGAACTTACACTTTGCACAAGACTTGCAGATAACAAAAAGCAAGCAAACTGATTCCTATGAAAAAGGGAGCTTAAACACTACGTTTGGAACAACCTTCATTTTTATCTTTGCACAAAAACTATCTTATGAAAATATACCTAACCCTCTTTCCTAACTTAAAAGATGATATCAAAAGTAAGTATGTGTACCAGGCAGCAGAACTCTTTGCTGAGGTGGGTTTTGGTCAAGAATCTCACATGGAATTTTTTCTAAAGTTAAATTTTAAAATGTCTTCTGAAGTGCTATCCTAACTCATATGAAATGAAAAATGAAATTTTGTCATGGTTTAGCTCAAATTACCACACAGTTTCTCGCTCACCCTCTCCCTCCCCAGTGAGATGGGGGAGAGAATTGGGAAGGAAGGAGAACTCGTGGGTTGAGATGAAGACAATTTACTGAAATAACAAGGGAAAACTACAATAATAACAGAATATAAGGATATTAAAATATACAAAGTGAACAATATATGTTTTCTCACCACCCGATGTCCCAATGACCGATACAGCCCGTCCCGAGCAGCGATCACAGAGACAAAACCGAGCAGCAAGCAAAGGAGCAAAAGGGAGCCAGCAAGGTAGAGGGAACGATGCCAGCAAAACGAGGGAGAAAGATGGATGCCAGGAAGGCAGACACCCACCCTGGCCAGCCTCCACTTATAAACTGAGCATGACGTTTATGGCATGGAATACTCTCTTTGGCCAGTTTGGGTCAATTATTCTGTCTGTCTTTCTCCCAGCTTCCTGTATCTGCAAATTAGCGAGACTTGGAAAGCAGGACGGTGTCCTTGGTCTCATTCACAACAACTCGTTACATCAGGGTGTTTATCAACATTCTTCATACACAAAATCCAAAACACACCAGCTACTGAGAGGAAAATTAACTCCATCCCTGCCAAAACCAGGACAAATTTATTCTGTTGGTTTGTTTCTTGTATAACAAAGTCACAGAGGGATTCAGCAGCTCCATCTGATTGAATTTGAATATTCCAACTGGTCCAATCATTAAATTTATTACTTTATAAAAATTCACAACAAGCTACAAGTTCATAAATTTGAAAACTTTGTGTACTGTCTGACGTTGGAACTTTTTTCAAATCAGACCATAAGATTTCGGTCAATTCATCACACTGTCATGGTCTGACAAGCCATTTCACAGTCTGACTCAGTAAGAGATCTTGCAATAGAGAAATAACACAAAATGTTCAAAGTGAACTTCAGATAATTTGTGCTTTATCTCCTCAATTAATACTCTTGATTTTCTGTGAATACAAAATTTTACATAGTGTGCAGCATACATAAATGCCAAAGCACTTAATTGCTGGTGGTCCTATTTGTAGCTGTATGTGAAAGGAATTATTTAAAAGTTACTTCTATTTTTCCTCTTTTGGTGATGTGAGAACAAATTGTGAAGTTAATTTAAATGGAGACTTAGGAGTCCAAATGTCCCTTGGTTCTGTCATGTTTCCAGCATTACCTAAGTCTTCAGGCAATTGTCTAGTATCTTGAGACGTTCTTGCTTAAATATCTATATCTATCTAGAAGTACTTTTATCTAAGGATGTATTAACTTCTTTCTCACATAAGGTCTTTTATATTCTAGTATTTGTGGGAAATGAGTTCTCCTCTGAATGATACATTTTATTTTTTTTTCAGACTGCATTTTAGTTGTAATGATGTTGATCTTTTATACATAGGAGATTAATAGTTAGAATGTTGTCCTGGAATCAAGAGGACTTTTGCAGGTTTTAAAAATGCATCCCACACATGTCAGGAAAATAAAATTTCATTTAAAAAGAATAATACCAGGTAAATGGATGCATTGATCAAACCCAGGCCCGTAGCAATCAAGAACGCAGGAGTAACTGCGACGAGAAATAAATCAGGGAAGAGGAGCCTTTTGACTTCAATGCAGTGACTTTTTAAAGATTTAATACTTTTAAACTAAAAAAGAAAGTTTAATATATCCCTATAAATGACTCATGAAGTTCTGGCTAAGGCAGTCACCCCAAAAGACAGTTCTGGCTTCTCTTTTTGGATCTGTTTTGCTTATAATGCTCTAATATATAATAAATGCTCAAAATGCACTTGCCATTTGTTTTCCCAGAAGGAAACTCAAAGTTTTAATGTAAGTGTTTTTCTGTAAGTTTTCCAGGTCCAAATTAGAATTTCTTATTAAATTAGAAGGAATTTCTGAGACTAATTGTGTAAGACACAGTCTACCTACAGAAGTGTCTTACACATTCTATAGCATAGATTGACCAGCACATGCATGAAAATGTATCTTTCCAAGAAAGTGAAGAAAGTGATGATAAACCTTAAGATCAAGTGTTTTGAATTAATCACTTAAACATATGGACTCTGGAGTAGTAACAGATTACCTCCTTCCCTATGTGGTTCTCTTAGGCTAACACAACCTGCTCTGCACCTTCAAAACTCTTCTCCAAGTTTTCATGCCACACTGAGGTCATAATACAGTAACACTCAGTTTTGTGTTATAAAATCATTACTCCGGCCAGCTTTATGTATTTCTTCTGTTTCAAGACTTCAGGTCTACATTCTTAAATAATAGAGGGCCATATAGCTAACTAAATTTCTGAATCTCTTTTTGTTCTCACTGCTCAGTTCATAGTTCACTCTCTCATGCTTTTATGGACCACTCTAGGTAACTGTGTCAAGACAAACCAGTTAGAAAGGAGGTTTAGTCCAAGCAGTTTTGAAGTAAATAATTCAGTAGTCCCAGCTCTCTCAGGCTTTCCTTATGTGAAAGATGGTCCAGTACCTTAATAATCTTTGTAGCTCTGTGGTAGGCTCAATGTAGTGTGTCCATGCCTCTCTTGTACTGTGGAGCCCAGAACTGGACACAGTACTCCAGGTGTGGTCTCGCCACTGCTGAGAAGATGGGAAAAATTACTTCCCATGACCTGCAGGCAATGATCTTCCTAATGCAGCCCATGACTGTTGAATTTTTTTTTGCCACAAAGGTGCATTACTGGCTCACATTCAACATATTCAGCACCAAAACCCTAAGGTCCTTCTCAGTTGAGCTGTTTTCCAGCTAGTCAGCCTCAAGTATGTACTTGTGCCTGGGGTTATTTCTCCCCAGGGGTAGGATTTTGCATTTTCCTTTATTTAACTTCATGAGATTTCTGTCTGCTCATGTATCCAGCCTGTTGAGTTCCTTCTGAACTCAACCAATGGTTGTATTAATTGCTTCTCACAGTTTTGTATCTGCAGACCTGACAAAGGTACACTTGGTCCCATCATCCAGATCACTGATGTTAAATAGTATTGGATCCAATATTGACTCCTGGGTTACACTGCATCTCAGAATGAAAAGTTTTTGGGGTGCCTGGAGTATTTTGTCCTACTCCTGAATGTCTGTTCTGGTTTTGTTAGTGAGGGGGGGCCTAAGGTGGTAGCTTCTGTAGAAAACTGCTAGAAGTTGCTCCCCTTTGTTCAGTGGACTCGGCCAGGCCTAGGGCGGACCCGCTGCTGGCCAAGGCCGAGCCAATTGGTAGCAGAATGTTCCGTGATAACGCCTCTGCGATAACATATTTAAGAAGGGGAAAACAGAAAAAAAAGAGAGGAGAGAAGATGTGAAGCAGCTGAGCGGGGGCAGAGGCGCAGAGGGGGAGGCGCAGGCCTGATGGGCCTTGCAGGCCTCACCCTCTGGCCTCTCACCAGGGAGCCAACTGGGCCCGACTTGGTCTGGCCCGGCTGCTAGAAGTGGAAAGGAGATGAGAAGTGAATAAGATGTAAAAAAGATCCTGAGAGACATCTACCAGCCTGTTGTGAGGAATGGCTGCAGACGCCAAGGTCAGTTCAGAAGTGAGGGGGAGGAGTAATGCGTCTCCTGGCCAAGATTCCTCTGCAGCCTGTGGTGACGACCATGGTGGAGCAGGTTATCCCCCTGCAGCCCATGGAGGTCCACGGAGGAGCAGAGATCCACTTGGAGCCCGTGAAGGACCCCACACCAGGGGAGGTGGATGCCTGAAGGCAGCTGTGGCCCATGGAGGGCCCGCTGGGATGGCTGTTCTGAAGGGACTGAACTCCGTGGAAGAGATGACCCAAGCCGGAGCAGTTCCACAAAGGACTGTGGCATAGGGGTGGGACCCCACAACGGAGCAGGGGAGGAATGCAAGGAGTTCTTTCACCGACGATGACACAGCGGCGTGAAACAGCATGTGATGAACTGACTGCAACCCCCATTCCCTCTTCCCCCCTGTGCCGCTCGGGAGGGGAAGGTAGTAGAGATAATGTTAAGCTTGGGAAGAGGGAGGGGTGGGGGGAGGTTATCTTGTTCTCTGTCTCATTATCCTGCTGTTTGTAGTAATAAATGAATAGTTTTCCCCAAGTCGAGTCTGTTTTGCCCGTGACGGTAACTTTAAGGATTTCTCCCTGTCCTTATCTCAAACCTGGAGCCATTTTTCCTCATATTTTCTCTCCCTGTTCTCTCGGAAGGTGGGGGCAGTGAGAGAGAGACTGGGTAGTCTGGTCCTGATCAGGGCTGAACTATGACATGTCATTACATTTATATGGACAGAAAAACTTGCAGAAAGCAAGCCTAATGGTAGACATTTACAGGTCACATCTGTGCAGCATATACTGAAAGCAGGGGTTTGCCTCCAATTATTACTGTGAAGTACTCATGACTCAAGATAATCTAACCTACTGTGAGCTTTCTTCAAATTTCATTACTCTAGGTGGAGATTGCACTGCTTATTATGAAAATTTTGTTCAGGCACAGACTTGCAGTTTCAATTGCATTCCAAATGGGATGAGTATTGGTCTACTTAAAGGTCCAGTTGCACCACTGTCTCTTTTCTATGTCAAAGAATATATATATTGTGATGAAAGTTGTGAGCTTTCAAACCAATATGTGGATTGCCAAGTTACCAACTTATATTTGTTTTCTTGAGTACTTACTATATTTCAGACAACAACAAATAGACTGATTAAAGCATTTTCTTTTGTTATTTGAGCATAGACTGCAGAATTTATGTATGTATATGTGTTCACATATAGGTATATATAAAAATGGGCTTAAGTGTTTTCTTAATTATTATCCATCTCAGTGTTTATATAAGTATGATTAATCTTTTTTTAATGAAATGGTAGAAGTATTTTTTTCCTATGTTCCCACTTTGATAAGACTCAAAAGCTACTGATGTTTGCTATATTTAGAAGATAAGATATTATCAGGATTATTTTATTTGTTTATTCATGTTTCACTTATCATCCATCACACTGTCTGATTTTGACAAGAGCTTATAGGATGTGGTCTTGTCCCTTTTTTCATACTGTCATTAGAAGCTGTCCTTGTAGCATACTTTTCTGTCATTGTTGTTTCATCAGGTTTCTTTTCTCCTCCAATCCTCCAGACAAAAAGAAAAATTGCAAAAATATTTCAACCCAAACCCAAGCCCAAACTAAACTGCACACAAAAAAAACCCCCAACCAAACAAACAAAAAAAAAACCCTTCTCATTCTGTTGCCCTGAATTGTAAGACTTAAAACACTCCTCTTTTTCTACTGTTTTTGTGGGGGGGGTTGGGGTTGTTTTTTTTTTTTTGTGGGTTTTTTTTGTTGGTTTTTTTTTTTACACCAGTACTCCAGTCAAAATGTAACTGAATCATATCTTCCCTTTAGTAAGTCTTGATTCTTGCTCCATCATATCTTTTCTCCATCTTAGAGCCTCTCTTCTTCAGCTCAATCTTGATTTTGCTTCATTCTATACTGCTAAAGCTCTGTTTGGAGGAGCTGAAATTGAGCCCTCACTTATGACAAAAGATACATGATCCATGACACGCTATGAAGACAAATTTTTGTAGTGATTTTAATTGTTTGGTTTTTTTTGGCTGGTTTTCTAAAAATAGCATCAGAGATGAGAAATACAGATCTGATTTTCCTTCATGTCATTGCAGAGTCAGAGGGAAATATATACCTTCCTGGAAAATGAGAAGGAGGAGAAACAAACAAACCAACCTTGTGCAGCTAGGGCCACTTGAACGTCTCAATTGTTCTAAACAATGTCGATGACTCATATGCTTCAGTAATTTCTAATGTTCTACTTCTGTTTGCAAAATTGCCAATGTAACATGTCAGAGCTTGCTGAGTGATAAAAATAATATTTCACTACAGCTTTCCACTGTCAAAGCTTTGTGTTGGAGAGTGGGAGGAATCCAATACTGGAATCTAAACAAAACAGTCTTAATATGGTTGTGAAGGCAAACATGTATCAAAGTATATGTCCCAAATTTTATTTCCTCTCCACCTCTGCATTGTTTTTCATCACAGCCAGTGCAGCAGAGCCTAGAGCACTATGAATATCAAAAAGGTACTCACTAAAACTCATGTCAAAATAAATACATCTTGGACAGAGGAACACATACTAATGAGAAAATATTTGTCAAAAATATTTTGGCTAGCTCTGGTTAATAGACCCTAAATAATCCTTATTGCTTCCCCACAATGAAAGCAACATCCTGAGTTGTCATTGTATATTTTTGAGACATAAAATCAAGAATAATTTCAGTAGTACAGTGTGTTAGGATACTGCATACTTTTTAGATTTTAGACAATAACTTCTAAACCACCTTGTTTAGAAATACTACTGGGTCTACAGTTATTATTCAAGCAATTAGTATAAAATATGCAAAACGAATAAGAGCAAGGATAGGCAATAAAATTGTTGAAGTTTCTTGAAGAAGATAAAAAAAAGTCAGAAGTATTTGTTAATTTTTTTCTTACTTCCTTGTATTATTGCCCATTTTATAAAACCAACATAAATTTATCAGTATTCAAACAATGCTCAAAATATTCAATATCATTTTTTTTTTCTATTGCAATGATTTGTTTTGCAAAGTAAAATTAAAATGCAATGTAAAAGTAGAGAACTTTGATTTATCCTTTATTATGAAGACATCATTATCCTTTCATTTGTCACAAGGAGCATTATTTTATCTTCAGGAATTTGTCTCTTACTTGTTATTGCTGCCAATATAGCATTTTGAAAAAGTATTTGAGCCATGAAATAATGACTTAAGATGTTGAAATGTGTTGTGGTTTAATCCCAGCTGGTAACTAAGAACCACACAGCTGCTTGCTCACTCCCCTCCCCAGTCTGCCAGCAGGATTTGGGGAAGAGAACCGGAAGGGTAAAAGTGAGAAAACACGTGTCGTAGTTCAGCCCTGATCGGGACCAGACTACCCAGTCTCTCTCTCACTCCCCCCACCCTCTGAGAGAATAGGGGGAGATAATATAAGGAAAAATGGCTTGAGGTTTGAGATAAGGACAGGGAGAAATCCTTAAAGTTACCGTCACGGGCAAAACAGACTCGACTTGGGGAAAACTATTGATTCATTACTACAAACAGCAGGATAATGAGACAGAGAACAAGATAACCTCCCCCCACCCCTCAGTCTTCCCAAGCTTAATATTATCTCTACTACCTTCCCCTTCTCGAGCGGCACAGGGGGGAAGAGGGAATGGGGGTTGTGGTCAGTTCATCACATGTTGTTTCACGCCACTGCTTCATGGTCAGGGGAAGAACTCCTCACATTCCTCCCCTGCTCTGTTGTGGGGTCCCACCCATATGCCACAGTCCTTTGTGAAACTGCTCTGGCATGGGTGTCACGAACTGATAAAGGTCCGGTAGTGAGAGGTACGAATTTCTCGGTTACAGAGAAACAGGTTTTTTTTTCTGTTTTCCCCTTCTTAAATACGTTATTGCAGAGGCGTTATCACGGGACATTCTGCTACCAATCGGCTCGGCCTTGGCCAGCAGCAGGTCCGCCCTAGGCCCGGCCGAGTCCACTGAACAAAGGGGAGCAACTTCTAGGAGTTTCCTACAGAAGCTACCACCTTAGGCCCCCCCTCACTAAACAAAACCACAACAGCATGGGTGGAGATAAGGACAGTTTAATAATTGAAAAAAAAAAAAGTCATTAAAAGAAAATAGCAGAGAGAAATAAAACCCAAGAAAGACAAGTGATGAAAATGAAAACAATTGCTCACCACCAATCAACAGATGCCCAGCCATTTCCCAAGCAGCAGCCCCTCAGCCAACCCTCCCTGTAGTTTATTGCAGAGCATGATGTCCTGTGTTATGGAATATCCCTTTGGTCAGCTGGAGTCAGCTGTCCCAGCTGCGTCTCCTCCCAGCATTTTGTGCACCCCCCAGCCTACTTGTTGGTGGGGTGATATGAGGCACAGAAAAGGCCTTGACTCTATGTAAGCATTGCTCAGCAATAACTAAAACATCCCTGAATTATCAGCACTGCTTCCAGCACCAATCTAAAATATTAGCTACTATGAAGAAAATTAACTCTACTCAAGCCAAAACCAGCACAAA
Source organism: Chlamydotis macqueenii (assembly GCF_036417535.1). Classification (NCBI taxonomy): domain Eukaryota; kingdom Metazoa; phylum Chordata; class Aves; order Otidiformes; family Otididae; genus Chlamydotis; species Chlamydotis macqueenii. The sequence continues at coordinate 163,277,005 of NC_141556.1, forward strand.
GTGGCATTGTTATGTTATGTTATTGCTATAATTTATTTTAATGTCAACACTCCTTGTTTAACTTTGCAGATTGTTGTAATGGGGAAAACACTAGGAAAACCATTAGAATGTGAGGAGGAAAAAAAAAAAAGGATCAGCATATTAAATATTAGGGCTACCTGTATGCCAAAAAAGTTTGGGTTGGATCACAGTATTCTGCTTTAAAGCTAGAGTGAAAGGAGAGTTGGCTTATAGCACTGGAAGTGCTAAAATTAAGCAGTATACTGCTCAAAGTGACATTATTCTGCAGTAAGTGTCCTAATGCATTTAGTGGGGTATCATTGTATACTCATTATGAGCCAATTGATTTTTAATTGTCCATTTGCACATAGGAGGTGATTTTCTTTTTTTATTTTAAAGACAAATAAAGTAGCAATAGGGTTGTTCTGTGGTTGCTTTTTTTTTTTAATTGTCATCAGTCATTGAGGTAAAGAGTGGGCAAGTAGCTTATATGTCAAGGCAGGTAAATTTTTACAACCGTGCCACAAGGTTGTTAAATTAATACACTTAATGAGACATAGAAATTATTTCAATTTCTGATCAAGGCTTTTGGGACCAATTGCCCCGCTGGAATAAATCAGTAGCTTTGTTGAAGGAAAATAATTTTTTTTTTTGTATCTTTTTCACTATAGATGGAAAGTAACTTTATTTCGCATACTTTGGAAGGAAGGTAATGACTGACAGCACACAGCTTGAATATCTATAGAGTAAGGACTCTTTGGGTTTTTTTTTTTGGTTTTTTTTTTCACTATGTCTAGGATTCTTGAGGCTTGATTCTTGATCAGGAGCTCTTGCTGAATATCACAGTTAATAACAGAATAAATGCTTTCAGTCTTTGCTAAAAACTCATCTATGTGAGAGACATGCAGTGAAAACTGAATGCAGGAAGGCTGGATCTATTTTGGAGTTAAGGAAATAATAAAAATTACGAGCAGAGTCAAGGAGTGAGATGGGACATAAAAGCTTGAGAATGCAGAAAAGTGGAATAACTGAGTATATTTTTTTTTCAGATAGATATACTTTATTGTGCTCAGATTGTGTTGCCAGAGAGATACAGCAATCCTCTTTAATTCTATAATATCAGTTTTGGGTTTAGATGCATTGGAAATCTGAGTCTGTACCTTTTCAAAAAGAAAACTTGCTAGCCAAAATTCTAGTTTTATCAAAGTCGTTCATGTAGATTTTTCAGCCAAAACTTAGTTAACATTTCTTTTAACTGTATGTAAACATCTTTTTTTTTTTAAATGATAAATTATTAATTGCTAATTTTGATACAAATTTTCAGTTCAAGCTTTATTTTTGGATTATATGTGATAGCAAGTAATAAAAAGACATTTGAATAAAATATTTTTTTTCATTTAACAAAATAAAAAATCAATCTCTAAAAAAATCAAGCTTTCTACGAACTTTGAACATGTGAAATGCCTCAAAGACTGATGTTTCTAATATGTATAGGAGTCTACTTTTTTTCAGGACAATGTTTATAATATATTGTAAGATTTTTTTTCTGTATTTGTTCTGGTTTTGTTAGTGAGGGGGGGCCTAAGGTGGTAGCTTCTGTAGGAAACTGCTAGAAGTCGCTCCCCTTTGTTCAGTGGACTCGGCCGGGCCTAGGGCAGACCCGCTGCTGGCCAAGGCCGAGCCAATTGGTAGCAGAATGTCCCGTGATAACGCCTCTGCGATAACGTATTTAAGTAGGGGAAAACAGGAAAAAGAGGAGGAGAAGATGTGAAGCAGCTGAGCGGGGGGCAGAGAGGGGGAGGCGCGAGCCTCATGGGCCTTGCAGGCCTCACCCTCTGGCCTCCCGCCGGGCAGCCAACTGGGCCCAACTCGGCCCGGCCTGGCTGCAAGAAGTGGAGAGGAGATGAGAAGTGAATAAGATGTAAAAAGGATCCTGAGAGGCGTCTGCCAGCCTGTTGTGAGGAACGGCTGCAGACGCCAAGGTCAGTTCAGAAGGAGGGGGAGGAGTAATACGGCTTCTGGCCAAGATTCCTCTGCAACTCGTGGTGAAGACCATGGTGGAGCAGGTTGTCCCCCTGCAGCCCATGGAGGTCCATGGAGGGGCAGAGATCCACCTGTAGCCCGTGGAGGACCCCACGCCGGAGCAGGTGGAGGCCTGAAGGAGGCTGTGGCCCGTGGAGGGCCCGCTGGGACAGCTGTTCTAGAGGGACTGCACCCCGTGGAAGAGATGACCCACGCCGGAGCAGTTTCACGAAGGACTGTGGCCCGTGGGAGGGACCCCACGCTGGAGCAGAGGAGGAATGCGAGGAGTTCTTCCCCCGACGATGATACAGCGGCGTAAAACAACGCGTGATGAACTGACCGCGACCCCCATTCCCTTTCCCCCCCCCCGTGCCACTCGGGAGGGGAAGGTAGTAGAGATAATGTTAAGCCCGGGAAGAGGGAGGGGTGGGGGGAGGTTATCTTGTTCCCTGTCTCATTCTCCTGCTAATTTTAGAAATAAATGAATAGTTTTCCCCAAGTCGAGTCTGTTTTGCCCGTGACGGTAACTTTAAGGATTTCTCCCCGTCCTTATCTCAAACCTTGAGCCGTTTTTCTTATATCATCTCCCCCTATTCCCTCGGAGGGTGGGGGGAGCGAGAGAGAGACTGCGTAGTCTGGTCCCGATCGGGGCTGAACTACGACAGTATTTTATTCGAAGTTTTCTTTAGAACATTTTATTGACAGAAAAAAAGCATATTGCATTTTTCTATCTCACATAGTTATATAATGTTTTTCATTGATAGAATACATGAGAATCTGGCTTGTGATCTTTGTAGACTGAACTAATTATGAAGTGACAAAGATAAAGAAAAAAAATTCTCTGTAGGTTACTTGAACTAACTACAAAATCACTGGCAATCAGTTACCAGGCATGTCTGTGATAGTGAATTCAAGATTCCGGGCACAATATTAACAAGTTCTAAAAATTATTTCTTATTGATGTGTAAGCAATTTTTATCATTAAATTATTCCAGTAGACATGAATTAGAATTGCTATACTACTGAATTTTTAATTTAGCATGGAAAGATTGAAATGCTGATCATGAATTCACATTTAAAAGTAAAATGGTAGTCAAAGCTAGGTACATTCATAAATTTTGTCAGATCACTAATGTTAATTATACATACACTGTTAAAATAGATGTCGGCATTTTACATCACAAAAAGACAAAAGAATATATTAGTGCATCTTGGTCCATTATGAAAGCTATTTTCATATCCCAAATGTCTTGAAATACCATTTTATTTTAAATAAAAGTATTTTTTTAAATCTGATTCATACAGTTTTGAAGACTATGTTTATTTCATGACAACCTGGAAATAGCCCAGTAATTTTATTATGCCTCCACTACAAATTAATGGAAGGTGGGTCTTAGAACCATTATTAATTGCTACAATGATGTTTTAAATATTCATTTTTAAATTTGTACAAAAAAAGGCAATTGTTTTATTTCCTTTGTTATGTTGACAGTATTCTTAAAGAAAAATGAGTGCAAACAGAAAATTATGAACAATATTCTAAACATTTTGGTTGACATTAAAGTTCTAAACCCTGAACTCATCCAGAATATTAAGCTGAAATTATTAACCACTTATGCCTAAATACTAATTTCAATTATTTTTAGTGTCTAACTCTAAACATCATTCAAGTACATTTAAAGTATTTTGTTTTATTAAATAGAATAAACTTTTCACTGAACAGTCCTCCTGCCTCTAATTGAAGTAGTAGTTTTGTTATACGACATCTCTAAAAAATACTTCTGTCCTTACCTGTTACACCTATCATCACAGACCTTTTTTTTTTTTCTTTAGGCTGTTTCAACATCATCTTTCTCCCCTAAATTAATCTTTATTCAAATAAAAGAACATTTTTCTTGGATTTGTGTTTAAATTGCAGAACTCTCTGCTGGATACTCAGAAAAGGATGCAGAAACTGTCTAGAAATATTCACGGAAGAATGATCCAACAAGGACTGTTGAATAAAAACATATAGACGTAAAATCTATCTCAAGAAGTCCTGATCTGTGGATTAGTGGAATAAGAAGAATAACTTGGAGGATCTTGAAGATAGGATTACAATATATTTGCTGTGATCCTCTCTGTTTTATTTCCTCATCTTGTATTGTCAGAGTATTGGCTAATCCACAGCAGTTAACTTTGTTTTGAACTTCTAGTATTAAGATTATATATACTGATTACAGAGGTGGTAAAGATGTTCAAGATTTACAACATACTGGAAATAATTTTCTGTATAGAATGGAGTGAAGGAAAGCTTCAAAGATGGTCAGAGGCTATACCTCCCTCCCTAAATTGAGAGGTAGAGGGAACTAGACTTGCTTAGACTAGTGAAAACAAATGTAAGTGATGATGTAAAAGCAGCTTACTACCACTTGGAGAGGAGTTAGAGACGATGGAGCTAAATACTTTTAAGCTGTGACAGATCATATGAAAAGGGAGAACACCCATAAAATATATCTTTGGAGGTTCTGATTACCGAATAGGACTTAGTGTTGGCTTCAAGCAAGAGTTTGGAGTATATGACCTCTTTTCCAAAGACATTGATACTTCTGTATTTAAAAATGAAGATACTGTAGGCTTAAAAATAGTTTGAAAAATGGAACACGTCATGTCACGCAACAGTGTATAATATGTAGGAATGATATAGAGGGAACATCCATGTCAAAATGTTAGTAAAATAAAATAATAGAATTACAGAATGATTTGGGTTGAAAGCCTCTCTTTATAAAAGAGATGTTCCAGCCCTCTGATGATTTTAACAGCCCTCCTCTGGTCCAAAAATCTCATAAGGCATCTAAGTCCTTGCCCTTGTTCTCACTGTGATTTTTCTTTCTGGGAACCCTGGGAGATATACAATAGAAGGAGGGGAAACAATAAGAATAATAATTTAATGAGATCAATACTGAGTTAAGGGTGAATTTCCTCAGATTACAAGGGATTTTTGTATGCATGGTGCGGTCGATGTGCTGGAGGGAAGGAATGCCATCCAGAGGGACCTTGACAGGCTGGAGAGGTGGGCCTGTGAGAACCTGATGAATTCAACAAGGCCATGTGCAAGATCCTGTATATGGGTCAGGGCAATCCCAAATACAAACACAGACTGGGCAGAGAATGGATTGAGAGCCATGAGGAGTAGTACTTGGGGATACTAGTGGATGGGAAGCTCAACATGATCCAGTAATGCATTCTTGCAGTCCAGAAAACCAACTGCATCCTGGACTATATCAAAAAAAGTGTGGCCACCAGGTTGAGGGACGTGATTCACCCCTTCTGTTCCACGCTTGAGAGGCCCCACCTGGAGTACTGTGTCCAGCTCTGGAGCCCCCAGCATAAGAAGGACATTGACCTGTTGGAATGTGTCCAGACAAGGGTCACAAAGAGGTTTCAAAAAAAAAAAAAAATTCAAAATGAAACACATCAGTTTTGACTGAAAATCATGCTTTCAAAGTGATTTTGAAGCAAAAGTATTTAAAATAAAGGTTTCTAGATGAAGCTAATTTTATTAGCTGTATCATTTAATGGAAAAAAAAAGAGTTTTTGAACTGAAATGTATTTTTACATTTTTTTTTAAGTCTTGTAGGATATGAGATGCTGTTCCATGCAACTCAAGTTAAAGACACTTTGCATTTCTATCTACCCTCTTTTAGTTTAAAACCATTACCCTTTGTCCTATCTCAACAGAACCTGCTAAAATGTTTGTCCTCATCTTTCTTACAAGCCCCTTTTAAGTATTGAAAGGCCACAATAAGGCCTTCCTGGAGCCTTCTCTTCTCCAGGCTGAAGAGCCTCAACTCTCTCAGCCTTTCTTCACGCGAGAAGTGTTCCATCCCTCCAATCATTTTTTTGGCCCTACTCTGGATCTGTTCCAATAGGTCCATGTCTTTCCTGTACTTCAAGCATAATTTTCTTCAGGTGACATCTTGTAGTCTGTACTGTGCATTCACTAAATTGGTTTCAATCTCCGCTTCTCACACTGTTTTCTGTTTCTAGTAAACATTTCTATCACACATACTGCAGGTAGCCAGCTGGATGCCTGTTGAAGGTATTAGGCAGATGTGTGGGGAGATACTCCATGACTGCTGAATTGATCACTGTGTATTTCAGGTATCAGGCCTCAAAAAGTAATACTTACAAAGATAAATGCAAGTGTTGCAATGTTAGTTATGTCAATAAAATACCCCCAACACACAAACACAAACACACACATACATCCTCCATTTAAAAGAAAAAATATTGCTTGTGGTCTGTTATAAACCTGTGCATTGGGTGTAGGTGTCAAGGTTTTGGCAGTGGGGGTATGCAGGGATGGCCTCTGCAGGCAGAGATGAAGAGCTGCCCTATGCCAGACACAGCTTGTTCCAGTCAGCTCCAATGGACCCACCACAGGACACAGCTGAGCCCCTCAGATAAAATATTTAAGAAAAGGTAAAAAACTTTGTGCAGCAGTTGTGAGAGAGAAGAGTGAGGAAGAATATGAGAGAAACAACCCTGTGAACACCAAAGTCAGTGAAGAAGCAGGACCAGGAGGTGCTCCAGGTGCCAGAGCAGAGACTCTCCTGCAGTCCGTGATGAAGACAATGGTGAAGCAGCTTGTCCCCCTGCAGCCTATGGAGGATCATGGTGGAGCAGATATTCACACTGCATCCCATGGGGGACTCCATGCCAGAGTAGGTAGATATGCCTTGAAGGAAGCTGTGGTGCGTGAAGAGCCCATGCTTTCTAGCAGGAGCTGCGTCCATGGGTGACTCACGCTAGAGCAGCATGTTCCTGATGGACTAGATCCTGTGGAAAGGACCCATGCTGCAGTAGATCTTGAAAGAACTGAACCCCTGGGAAGGACCCCATGCTGGACTAGGGAGAAGTGCGAGGAGGAAGGAAATAATTATGAACTGGTTGCTGTGCCACTTAGTAGGAAGATGTGGTAGAGTTGGGAATTAAGTTGAATGAAGAAGGGCAGCTGAGAGGCAGAAGGGGTTTTGAGCTTTGGCTTTGTTTCTTACCATCCCACTTCATTTTTTTTTAAATTGTAAATAAATTGAATTAATTTTCCCCAAGTGGAATTGATTTTGCCTGTGATGGTAATTGTTTTGTAAGCATTCTTTCTTTATCTTGACACATGAGCTTTTCCATCTTATTTTCTCTTCCTATCCTATTAAGGAGGGAGATTGAGAGACCAGTTGGGTGGGGCTCTGACAGTCAGCCAAGTGCAACCCACCACGACCTGAAATATCAAAATGTCCTAGATTATATTCCTTCCAGTTAATTATGGTTGTCGTTCTTGCAATGCAAATACATAATTTGGTGAGCAGCTTATGAAACCTGAAGATTATGAGCTTAGAAGGTATTCTTAGAATATTGTTGCTGCAGATGATATATCTTTCCGATACGTTTGTTTTAAGACTTGAACTGGAACAGATTTCTCATCTTAATGTTCAGTAAAGTTTCTTTCAGGAATTTGTCTAATGCCTGTTTCAATCAATCCTAGGTTTTAGCATCCATGCATCTTCTGAAAATGAGTTTGAAACCACAATAGAACATTTTGTATTTGCTATTTTCTTTTCCTTTTTTTTTGCTTTATTTTTCTTTTTTTTTTTTAATTACAATTGTTACCTTATAATTTTGTATAATCTCTCTAGTTCTTACATTGTTTAAAAATAATTTCAGTTCTTTTCCAGACTGAGACTTTTAAAAGCATTTGAAGCAGAAAAGTACAAAATTTTAATGTGACTATGGTGCAGGGAGGAACAAAACACAACAGAGAAGATTTGGTGTCAGGAAGTACTATGCTGAGAAAATTTAAAGAAATTCTGATAACTCTAAGCAAGGATTGTCTGCTCTAATTTAAACATCCAGACACTAGAGATCCAGGTCTGATCTACCCACTAGATGATCTTTTCATTGTCAATGGTGAGAAGTAGGTATCTCTAGTTGAGAACTTCTTTCATCCTACAGTAGATGTTTGATATTTCCCTGAGAGTGTTTCTCTGCATTTGCTATCAAAAAGAAATAGACATTTCTATTTTTTTTTTTTACCTTAAATAAACCCTAGCTGAGTAGGGATAGTACAGCTGTGATAGTTTTTCAACATTTGGATGGCATTTGTTTTAATCTATGCTAGACACCTAGTCCTTAAATGATATTCCTTTAGCTTCTTTGAAATCAAACAAAAACATAGATATTCAGCCAAATAACACTGAACACATGATTCAAAAAAGCAAGCCTTCAGCCTTCTAGCATGGAAGACTTTCCTCAATTTCTTTAAGGGATGGTAAGGATAAAAACATTCTTTGCAATCTCTTCCAGCTTCTTCTGTTCACTTATCCTCTTAGGTGATAAATGATAGAATTAGTAATGCCAAGCAGAGTAGTTACTATACAGCAGCCTTTGAGGAAATGCCCTAGAAGTGTTTCATATAAACAAATTAAAAGTATCAATCCACAGAAGACTTTTGGTAGCTATGTCTCATTATGTTAACTCCAGGATCCGAGGGGAAAAAAAACACTAATATGCAATACATGATGTTGCAAGTTTATTTTATATGCAAGACCAGATTATCTTTTATGCTCAACTTCTGCTCAGTATTCATTGAAATACTGTGTGGGTCAAGGAAACAATGTATCTTTTGAAGTCTTTGCTCACTATTTCAGTGCAGTGGTGGTGTGGATGTTCTAGCAGTCATCCCTAAGTTCACTAGAAGAGAATAACAGAAGTTTAATGCTCTGCAGCCAGCTTTACTTTCCAGACTATCACACAGACAGCTGCACTTTTACAATACCTAATATTTTCCAACATCAGAGAGTCACAAAGGAAGTGAACAAAGTAGTAGTTCAACCTCTAATGCTTCATATAGTACCAGGGGGAAAGTAATTATTAGTTCCTAGATATTTACTTCGTTCTTGCATAGATTACACATGTATTTCTATGGTAACTTTCCATGGAAATATGCTATTTATGCATTCATAGAAATGCATAAATTTATATATATTTAGTCAGTTCCATTTAAGTTTTAAGACCAGTGGATTACACATACCGAAATCCTTTAGAATGGCAGTTCTTTACATTTCTAAGTAATAACTTTGTGCTGTGAAATATCCATGTGCGATGATGCTCTTCTTTTTATTCATATCCTGATAAACAGATAGAAAAATAATCAGTTCCTTTCAGTGTTGTCACTGCTTCAGTTACTGTAATAATTTTATTTACTATTTCTGGCTCAAACTATTAACTCAAAAAAGAAAATTATTGTATCTTTCCATGTGAGGTTAGAATTTGAGCAACAAAACCACACACCTCCTTGACCCACACTGTGTTGTATAGTAGTTAATAGCATTTTCCCCTCTGTATGTAATATCCTCCTTTCAATATGCAGTATCTTTGATAGATGAGCTAGGTAGAATTTAACTTTGAGATCCGTTAAATAAACCATGACAGACTCAACTTAATTCCTTGGACAGACAAGTAGAAATGTATATGACTGATAATTTATGACTTCTGCTGAGCTTTTCCACTCAGTTATATGTGAAAATATAACATGCTCTTAATATTCAGACTTATATAAGATTGTATAGTATAAATTGAGCTTGAAAGTCCCCCAAACTAGGAAGCCAATAATTTGTCCATCATTTGAGATTTTTTGCTCTTGGTCCAATTTCACTGTCACTTCAGAATTCTGAACTTAGTTTTTAAGACTGTTAATGGACAAATTTCACATACTATCCAGACAGGGATCTGATTATGATTTCTGTAAAGAACTCTTACCATGCCAAATTGAAAGGTGTCAGGAACAGCTGGAATTTATGCTTTAATTTGTTCAATGGTTTAGAAAAAAAAAAAAAAGACAAAAAGGTGTGAGAGAAATTATTCCTTTTTTTTTTTTCTCAGCTCTTCAAAATTACATGAAACTGAGAACAAAAGTATATCTGAGAATTAGCTATTAGAAATATGGAATTCTATCTTTATGGAATACCAGTGTTTAATGTAAACTCATTTAACAAAATGCAGACCTAAAAATATATATTTTCCCAAGCTGAACTTTCCTCAAAGAATTTGTTATTACAATGAGTCTTCGATCCAACATCTGAAGCATTAAGGTTGAAGGGGAGGGATGGGGAGGTGGGGCATTTACAGAAAAAAAAAAAATACTTACTCTGGCAAAATTAGTTGAGAATACAGTGTTGTCCAAAAGGATAAATATAACAAATTCAGAGGTTTGGGGTTTTTTTAGATGTTATTCAAGGTCTTCTTTATAGTGTTAACAAAGACTATGCCCCAAAAGAGTTGGAGTTGTTTAATTTAAACCTTTTAAAGGTTTTTGTTATCTATTTTGAAAGTTTTCATGTTTAAACATATTAGTTCAGAAATTTCAATTATATTAGTAATTGTCCCAGAATACAGTTTCTCATCCTTCCACAGATACTAAGAAGGAAAAGGAAGTTTCTGCAGGGGGAAAGATAAATCAGAAACACTACAAAGGAAATAAATCAGAAAAAAAAAGTTCATATTTCAATGATCTGATTAATCTCTTTAAAAAATAAAAACAAACCTTCCACTCCCTTTACGTTGGGACAATCCCTTGCAGCTGTCCTAGATCTACTACTGTTTCTTCTCTCTGTCTCCCAGCTTTTAAGGCTGCCACTGTTAGTTCATCAGGTCCCTTCGTCCCTTTTCTGTTGTTGTATGTGGCAGTGACGACATAAACCCATATGTTGTTAGTCAGAAATCATACAATCCATGTGTAACTAGAAAAAATTTGAGCTTTACGGCACTGCCAAGCCAGAGGTATTTTCTGTTGTTATTTGCTAATTGTTTAATTTCCTTGTTTAGTTGTTTCCTTTAAGCCCTAAAAAAACCCAGCAATATTCATTTTACAAAATATATAAATCCATTTTAGAGCAAAGTTCTGGAAAAATCCCACATCATTTCACAGAAATAATTTAAGTCAATTAAAACTATCCCTTACTGTGCACTGTGTTAATTATTACAAGAATAATAACAGGGTAAAATCCTTAAAGTAAGGGAAAGAGCACCAGCTCAGTTCTGTGTTGGGTCAGGATGCAGAGTGAAAAAAATAATCCAGTTAAGTGGAGACTTAGCTGTTCATAAATCCTGCAGGGACATAATATTCACTGGAGGCAGACCTTGAGAGAAAGGTTAAACAGAAGGTAACAACTTGAAGAACTGGATTACCCAGGACACAATCAAATTGTAGACACATCTGTTGTAGGCAGTTGATTTGTTATGATAATTTATGCTCTTAATATTTTGTAAATATGTCTGGAAGCAAAACAATGGACACATAGTAATATACTTCAAAATAAATAAATTAATCTGGGAAGGTGATTTGGGAATTCAGGAATGCAGACTGTTCTCAGGTTTTTTTTGGGCAACCAGCCATTGCTACTTTCTGTAGCATTTCCAGGTAATGGGATTTTTGGACGTACATGAATGAGGTATGAGCACTAAGTATGCAATATATAAATTACCATTCTTGGACAACAGGATTCCAGTCCATCTGGGTTTGGTTTTTTTTGTTATTGCTGTTCCTAGCATCTCTGTAATATGTAACTATATGTGTGTGTGTATATTTATATTTTATATATATATTTTATTTTCAAAATAAAAGAAAAAATAATAGTTGATGATGCAACAGAAAATTTTCAAATACCAATTCATTATTATTCTATAATGGAGGAAGTGCCTACCAATGCATATTTTATGATCTTGCACATTTATTTTATTATTCAGAAATGCTGATGTTATATTCCAGATAAAATATAACTCTTCCTATTTCGCACCCTAATTTAGGAGAGATTTGAATTCACTTTGCAAAATGCATTAACATTCTGACTTGGAGGTACAGGTCAAATGTAAATTACCTAGCAATTATGAGTGAGAGTCCAGAAAGTGCCAGCTTAAAGTGCCTGGAGACTATTTTTTATTGACCTCATTAGGAATATTTTAAATGAATGCATAAACATGAAGGAAAAAAAAAAGGAAAAGCTTTTTATTTTAAGTTTTCAATCAATAAGTAGTTTTGATAAAGTCTTGGTCAGAAACATAGAAAAAGAAGAAACTTTTGAAAACTCTATCAATTGATAACATGAGAAAACAGAAAACCCAAATATTTTATATATAATTCCCAGTGATAAAACATAATTAATTCCTAATCTTATGCAGTGACCTTAAATGGGAGTGTAAAAGCATAAGTCTCATTCCAAAATTAGCAAGAGGAGAGTTATACAGATATAGGCTTATTTATTAGAGTTATGGCATTTAAATGTTATACTTCTATATATACTGTGAGACACCTGCTTTCCATTTTTTACACTATTAGCAGCTATTTCCAGCTAAAAAGTTCCTTTCTTTGCCTTATGTTGCCTTTTCTTTCCCTTGCCCTGTCTCTTGCCTTCCGTTTTGCCTTTTTCCCTGAAGTCCTGTTAATTATTTTGTATTTGTATTTTTCTGGTACTGAACTATCAAATTCAGTAATTTCGGTAATGTCACAAATAATTAATGGAAAAATACTGATTTTTTTTTGGAGCCAGAATAGGTTTAGGGCAGAGATCCTGGGACAGCAATTGAGTTTCTAAACTCAAATAAATGAAAAAATATTTTTTTTATAGTCATCAAAACCAATATAAAATAAGATTAAGACAACTACCATTGTGATTGTTTTGCTTTTTTTTTGTTTCATGTGAGCAATTGTCATAGCTCAGCCCCGATCGGGACCACACTACGCAGTCTCTCCCTCACTCCCCCCACCCTCCGAGAGAATAGGAGGAGATGATATAAGAAAAATGGCTCAAGGTTTGAGTTAAGGACGGGGAGAAATCCTTAAAGTTACCGTCACAGGCAAAACAGACTCGACTTGGGGAAAACTATTCATTTATTTCTAAAACTAACAGGAGAATGAGACAGGGAACAAGATAACCTCCCCCCACCCCTCCCTCTTCCCAAGCTTAACATTATCTCTACTACCTCCCCTTCGAGTGGCACGGGGAGGGAAAAAAGGAAATGGGGGTTGCGGTCAGTTCATCACGTGTTGTTTTACACCACTGTATCATCGTCGGGGGAAGAACTCCTCGCATTCCTCCTCTGCTCCAGCGTGGGGTCCCTCCCACGGGCCACAGTCCTTCGTGAAACTGCTCCGGTGTGGGTCATCTCTTCCACGGGGTGCAGTCCCTCTAGAAGAGCTGTCCCAGTGGGCCCTCCACGGGCCACAGCTGCCTTCAGGCCTCCACCTCCCCCGGTGTGGGGTACTCCACGGGCTGCAGGTGGATCTCTACCCCTCTGTGGACTTCCATGGACCGCAGGGGGACAACCTGCTCCACCATGGTCTTCACCACGAGTTGCAGAGGAATCTTGGCCAGGAGCCGCATTACTCCTCCCCCTCACTTCTGAACTGACCTTGGCATCTGCAGCCGTTCCTCACAACAGGTAGGCAGATGCCTCTCAGGATCCTTTTTACATCTTATTCACTTCAGCTTCTCATCTCCTCTCCACTTCTTGCAGCCGGACTGGGCCAAGTCGGGCCCAGTCGGCTGCCTGGCAAGAGGCCAGAGGGTGAGGCCTGCAAGGCCCATCAGGCCTGCGCCTCCCCCTCTGTGCCTCTGCCCCTGCTGAGCTTCTTCACATCTTCTCTTTTTTTTTTTTTTTTCTGTTTTCCCCTTCTTAAATACGTTATCGCAGAGGTGTTATCACGGGACATTCTGCTACCAATCAGCTCGGCCTTGGCCAGCAGCAGGTCAGCCCTAGGCCTGGCCGAGTCCACTGAACAAAGGGGAGCAACTTCTAGCAGTTTCCTACAGAAGCTACCACGTTAGGCCCCCCCCTCACTAACAAAACCAGAACAGCAATAAAAATAATAATAGGAAATATCTGAGCTGTAAGGGAAATGTGATTGTCCTTACCTCATTCTTATCTCACCTGTTACCAACTTCTGACTTATTTGGCTTTCACTTTTAAGAATGGGCTAGGACAAGTTATAGAAACCCCAACAGATAATAAAAGTCCCCGTACAATAGAAACCTGTGGAAGGCACAACTAGGGAGTCAGTGAATAAACTGAATAAATAATACAAAATCAGTGATTGAATAGGAGTTAGAGATTACCGTAACCATGAACTAAGTAGATCTTTGGTCCAATTTAGCATGGCTGTATTACTGTTTGAATGTGAATTTTGATCAGAGTTTTCAGTAGAGGCTGTATCTTACCTGAATCTGACTTTCCTAGGTAGACTTCCTCTCCTTTCCACATAAACATCTTTCTAGTGTTACAAACTGTGACTATGAGGATTCTGTTATAGTCTGTAAGGTCTGTGATAATATTAACAAAATAACTTTATTTGTAAATGTATGTTTGCAAACGATGTCTCAGAAGTAGCATGGTTCTATTTTGTTGACTAGGTTCTTAATATAGTATCAAAGAATTAAGGGATATCTCTAGATCAGCTGCCCTTGTCCTTATGGGTGATTTTAGCTTCCTACATATCGACTGGGAGTATCATACAGTGTACACAAATCGGTCCGGGAAATTACTGAAGCATGTTGAAGGTAACTTTTTGGTGCAGGTGCTACAGGAGACAATTAGGAAAGGTCCCCTCCTAGATATGTATTTCATAAACAGAGAAAGATTCATAGGTGATGTGGTGATTGGTGACTATCCTGTTCACAGTAAACATGAAAGTAGTTGAGTTTCAAATCACTGGCAATGGGAGGATAACTGCTAGCAAAACTTTGACCCTGGCTATAGAAGAGCGGAATTCAGGCCACTGAAGGAGGTAGCTAGTAAGATTTCATGGGAATCTACTTTTGAAGGTATTGGGGTGCATGAATGCTAGTCATTTTTTTAAAATACATCTCTTAAGAATGCAGAATCAGGCAACTCTGAAGTGTTGGACGTCAAGCAAGCAGGGCAGAAGACTGGCTTGACTTAGCAGGGATTTTCTTCTAGAACTTGGAATCTTAGAATCATAGAACCATAGAATGGTTTGATTTGGATGGGACCTTAAAGATCAGCTAGTTCCAACCCCTCTGCCCTGTGCAGGGACACCTTGCACTAGACCAGGTCACTCAAAGCCCCATCCAACCTGGCCTTGAACACTTCCAGGGATGGGACATCCACAACTTCTCTGGGTAACCTGTTCCAGTGCCTCACCACCCTTAAAGTAAAGAATTTCTTCCTTATGTCTAATCTAAATCTACCCTTTTCCAGTTTGAAGGCATTATCCTTTGTTCTGTCACTACATGCTGTGATCAAAAGTGCTTCTCCTGCTTTCTTGTAGGCCCCTTTAGGTATTGGAAGGCTGCTGTAAGGTCTCCCTGGAGCCTTCTCTTCTCCAGGCTGGACAGCTCAAAGTCTCTCAGGTGCTCCAGGCCTCTGATCATCTTCATGGCCCCCCTCTGGACCTGTTCCAACACGTCTATGTCCTTCTTATTTTGGGGGCTCTAGAGCTGGATGCTGTACTCCAGGTTGGGTCTCACAGAGTGGAACAGAGGGGGAGAATCACCTCCCTTGACCTACAGGCCACACTTCTTTTGATGCAGCCCGGGATGTGTCTGACTTTCTGGGATGCAAGAGCACATTGCTGGCTCATGCTGAGCTTCTCATCCATCAACACTCCCAAGTCCTTCTCCTCAGGACTACTCTCAACTTAGGTGGAAAAGGAAAGTCTATGGACATTGGAAGTAAGGACAGGTGATATGGGACAACTACAGAGATGGAGTTCATCACTGTAGGGAGAAAATTAGTGCGGTCAAAGCTCAATTAAATTTCAAGCTGGCCAGAAGTGTGAAGGACAACAAAAGGTCTTTTAAAAATATATTAACAGCAAAAAGAAGGATCAGAGATAATATTGGTCCATTACTTGATGAGGTTGATCACCTTACAAATAGGAACACAGACAAAGTGGAGATGTTTAATGCCTTCACCTCTAATACCAATGATGGGTCCTGGGACCCCCGGAGCCCTGTGTTGGAAGACCGTGACTTGGGAGATGATGAGCTACCAGCTGACTCTGAACTTATTTGAGACTTGCTGCTGCAGCTGGATGTGCATAAATCTATGGGGCCTGATGGGATTCATCCCAGGGTACCAAAAGATGTCATTGCAGGACCTCTCTCCACTATTTTTTAATGGTCTGGGGAGTCTGGATAGGTCCCAGTTGACTGCCAACTGGCAAATGTTGTTCCAGTTTTCAGGAACAGTAAAGAAGGAAGACCCTGGTAATAACAGGCCTATAAATTTAACTTCAGTGCCTGGTAAAATTATGGAGAAGGTTATGCTGGAAGTTACTGAAAAACACTTGAGAGACAATTAAGTCATTTGTCATAGCCAGCACAGGTTCACAAGACTAAAGTCATGTTTAACCAACTTATTTTCCTTTTATGACAAGGTTATCCATCTAGTTGACCAAGGGAAGCCAGTAGATGTGGTGGGGTTTCTTTTATTTTTATTTTAGCAAAGCTAAAATAGCAAAGTAGCAAAGCTACCACTTTCACAGTATCCTCCTGGATAAAATGTCCAGCATACAGCTAGACAAGTTTACAATATGTAGGGTGAGCAATTGGCTGATGAGTTGAGCTCAAAGGGTTATAGTAAATGTAGTGACATCAGGCTGGTAGCCAGTTGCCACTTGAGTTCCCCAGGGCTCAATTTTAGGGCTAATTCTCTTCAATGTTTTTGTAAATGATCTGGATGCAGGAATCAAATGTACTTTAAGGAAGCTTGAAAATTATACTAAACTAGGAGGGGCTGTGGACTCTCTTGAAGGTAGAGAGGCCTTAAAGAGTGATCTGGATAGACTAGAGAGGTGGGCAATCATCAATCGTATGAAATTTAACAAGAGCGAGTGCCAAATTCTCCACTTGGGATGGGGTAATCCTGCTTATAGGTACAAATTGAGGGATAAGTGGTTGGAGAATAGCCTCAGTGAAGGACATCTGGGTTTTTGAGTTGATGACAAGTTGAATATGAGTCAACAGTGTGCCCTGACAGCCAAAAGGACCAACAGTGTCCTGGGGTGCATCAAGCACAGCATAGCTAGCCAGTCAAGGGAGATGATTGACCCACTCTACACTGCACTGGTGTGGCCCCACCTCAAGTACAGTGTGCAGTTTTGGACACCTCAATACAAGAAGGATATCAAACTATTAGAGTGTGTCCAGAGGATGGCAACCAAATGGTGAAAGGTCTCGAGGTAAGGCTTATGAGACACAGTTGAGGTCACTTGGTTTGTTCAGTTTGGAGAAGAGAAAGTTGAATGGTGACCTCATTGCAGTCCACTACTTCCTCAAGGGGGCCAGTGGAGAGGGAAGTGCTGATCTCCTCTTTCTGGTGACCAGCAATAGGACATGAGGAACTGGAATTAAGCTGCATCAGGGGAAGTTCTAGAAAAAGATTCTTCACTGAGAGGGTGATTTGTCACTGGAACAGTCTCCTCAGGTCACGGCACCAAGCTTGTCAGAGTTCAAGGAGTGTCTGGATGATGCTCTTAGTCATATGGTTTAGTTTTAGGTAGTCCAGGGAGGAGCAGATAATTGGACTTGATGATCCTTACGGGTTCCTTCCAACTCAAAATATACGATTCTATGATTTTAGTGATGCAAATCATGAAAAATTACCTGCCAAGTTTCCTTATGGAACCTCTCTTCCAGAAAGTTTTGAAATATTAAAGTAGGATTAAAAGAAGAAAATAACAGACAGCAGCACAGAAATGCTAATATCAATTTGTCAGAATTGATCATTGCAGCATGCAGTCTTGACCATGTGATGTAGTATTGGCCTCCCAGGTGTGCAAGTCTGCCACTTACAGAGCAGTTGGATTGACTCTTTAACACAGAGAATAGTTTGAAAGAACATTGCTCTGCTTAAAATAGACATCAAATCTATGATTACAATGAATTTAGGAATATGAGTTCATCAGTTTTTTCTTCTTTGTTCTACTGAGAATATGACTCACAGATATGAAAGTTGGATTCTTTAAGGTTCAGTACTACAAGAGTATAATAGCTGTGTGAAGTTAAAGAGAGAATAACTCCTACTGAAAAAAAAAAAAAAAAAGCTACTCTATGTCTAGGCTGTCTGTAAATAACAAGACTGAAATGGTTCTTCTCATCCATCAACATTCCCAAGTCCTCCTCAGGACTACTTTCAACTTAGGTGGAAAAGAAAAATCTATGGACATTGGAAGTAAGGACTCTTCGTTAAGTAGTCTTACTTACTAGTGGACTAGTGGAAGTCAGTAGTCTTCATTATGAATTTGTATGCTTAGAATGGAGCTCATATAAAATAGCTGTCAGTCTCCCACTGTTCTGTCATTTGCAAACAAATTCACTGTGAATTTGATCATTGTTGATTAACTGTAGGTTTTTTTAAGAAATTTGAGACAATTTATAGGGTCACCTGGTCTCTAGCTGCTGCTCAAGAAGTGTGCATCTCCCACTGGTCACATCATATCTGACAGCCGTCTGTTTTAATGTATTGGATAATTGATGGGATCTCAGACGTCTTCAGGCAAAGGAATAAAGGTTTAAGAACTGTTCAATTTTATGCTATAGAAACTTAATTCTGACGAACAAATGTAAGCATAGTCATATCAGAGACTTAGCAGAGAGCTAGAGATCAACTGTTTAAGCATAAATATCTAATGTCAACAGAAATGCACCCCAAGACTTCTGTCTAAAACTGTTAGATATTACTGTTGCTCTTGTGAGAAAATAATATTTTTCTGCAATATGACTGTACATCAGATCATTGCCTTCTTTGAATCAAATTTAAAACATTTAATGAATGCTATTTTTTAGGGTGCCATAGATTTCTATATTGGTGAAATTTTTGTTGGATAGCAAAATAGCAAAAATGATTTATTCATTCTGTTTGTTATTTATTTCCATGTACACGCAAGGTTTATAAACATACCTGTGGAAGCAACACAATAAGGCACCAACTCAGAAAACTGTGATAATGTCAAACAAATTGGTTAAGATCATGTCTTATTTTGATGATGTATTTACTGATAAAGAATATGGCCGAGGGAAGAATCCAATAAGCTATACTTTCTGTGCAATGGTCACTGTTCCTTCACACTTCTAATAATTTTATAGTATATTTTTGTAGTATATAGTTTTATAGTATATTTTTATACTTGATGTATCCTATTCTCCAAACATTAGTTTTCAAATATGTCTCAGTCTAGAAAGTCTGGGAAGTTAAATTATTCTTACTAAGCATTTCTTAAATTGGATATTGTTCTTGCCTGGAAATGCTAGATGCGGTGAATTTGCCTTTAAATTGATAGAATTTACTCTTTTGTGTATTCCTTCACTCCAATACTTCTTCTTAGTGTCATTTGAAAACTAGACTTATCACAGCAAATGAAGTCTAAAACCCACAGCATGATGTCAGAGACATCTCAAGGCTGGAAGGGATCCCAGCAGGCTTTCTGCATCAATCTCATAAGCATCACAAATCAAGCGTACTTTCTGCTGTGTACTATTTGCCATACGTGCTTTGAGTATCAGGCTTCTTTAGTACTTAAATATGTCTTTCGATGCATTTTAAATAGAACAAACAATTAAGAATTCCATAAATAACCTGTTGTTTCTTAGCTACTTCCAATATAAAACAAATATAGAAATTTCTATCAGGCTTTTTTTAGGGGATGACCAAATGAAGATGAAGAATAATTCATTCTTGGATAGATCTGACCAACAAACAAATCCAGGGCTAGGTGGGAAAGAAGGTAGACTGCTTCTGAGGCTGGCTGTCTGTAACTTCCTGTTTTATGCTGGAGAAAGTAAGGAACAGTGCAGTACATGCAGAAATCTTGTACTGATTCTGAAGAAACATGAGAGATAGTGGTCTAGGAAATAGTTTGGTAGGTATTTCTCTCCATGAAGGGATAGTAGTTAACTTTTTTTTTAGCTGCAGTCAAAGCCTTAAGCTTTCTTGTCAGCAGAGGCTGTGTGACCCATCAGGAATTCTGAAGATCTATCTTCCTTTGAAGTCATAGCATTATGACATATACTACAGGCAGGAGGAGCAAAATCTGCAGCTGAAATATTGGACTAAAAATTTCTGAAAAAGTTCTGTTGTAATAACCATTCCCAAGCTAAGTCAATTCCCACAAATATTGGCAAATTTTTATTTCTGTGCCCACTACTTATAAAAAAGGAGCAAAGTCTTCATATATATGTTGTAAGAATGCATTTACCTACTTTCATGTGTTAAACAATGTAGAAAAAAAATGAAAATATTTGCAGAATGAGCTAATCCATATGGTGTACATAGGAAAGGTGAGGCATAAAATTTTCTATGAACCTTTTTATGTTATACAAAATACAAAGACTTTTTTTTTCCTATTCCTTTAGAATTAATTATAAAATTTACCTATGCCTTTATTGCTTGCAAGTAGTCTCAAGTTCATACCAGTAAAATTGTTGGAACATTTTAATCAGTGTATTAGATTATAATTTTATTACTAATCTCATTTACTTGCCTTTGAAATGTTTGATTAAAAAAAACCAAACAAAACAAAACAGCAGTAAAACACCCAACTGGTCTCTTGAACATCAAGTTGAAAGTAAGAGATAGATTATGCCTTGCAAAAATTATATAGATTAATAAGACCTTTAAGTAAAACAGGATGGGAATGAATTAATTCCTTAAGAACATACATATTGAGTAGTTAACAATATGGACACATATTTATGCAATTAATCTCCTTTTAATTATAGCACAGTGATGGCTTTGTTACAGTGAAATCATGTGCTTCTTAGAAGAGTTAAGAACATCCTTATAGTTTGGATGTCGGGGACAATCTCATATGCAGATTGTCAGAACAGATTTAAAGGAGCCTACTTATATGCAAGAGAGATACCATTACAGATAAGAGAATATTTGAACAAAATATTATTGAGATTTTAAAGAAAATAAACAGAAAATTCTGAGATGAACTTTTTTATTTCTTAATCACAGAATCACAGAATGGTTGAGGTTGGAAAGGACGTCTGGATAGCATCTTGTCCAATCACTCACTCAAGTAGAGTCATCTAGAGCAGGTTGTCCAGGAACATGTACAGACAGCTCTTGAATATCATACGAGGATGGAGACTTACTTCTTAAGGTAGACAAATCCCATGATTTACAGTATGTTGTTGGTTTTGTGTTTGATATACTTGAAAATGCCTGCCACAACTTAGTTTATATCCAAAATAATAACAGGGTTGTTGGTTTGTTTTTTTTTTTTAATTTATCCCTGATAGCATAGATCAGCCTCTTTAGGAAAGTAAGTTTGAAAACAACATTAAAAAAAGTTATTTGGTTTTTAAGATGGTAGCAAGCTAACATTCAGAACAGAAACAGACAACATATGTAGACCAGAGTAGCTGAAAAGCTTTCTAGACTGAGAGTTTTAACTTGAGATGGGTAACTCAGGAGGATTCAACATTAAGCTCTGCATGTCTTTATGCCTCAGGCATCTTTTCTTATATTAGCTGGGGTCCTCCCTCACATCCTTACAATCAGGATGTTCTTAAGTCTTCATGAGATTAAGTGTGATTCCCACTGCTTTGCAAATTCTAATTATCTGGTCAGGATTAATACTAGAATGTGAAATAGTTTCCATAAAGATTTTGTTTCACCTCTAATGAGGGACATAGTACATAGTTTCCTTAGGGTAATGCTGACTGTAAAGTCTTAGATAAGTTACAAACTTGTATCACTTTTCTGTACACTCTCAAACAGCTAATGTGTTTAAACTTTTACCTGGAGTGTATATTGCATTTCTATAATGTGGGGTTAGAGTAAGTTTCTGCTGCCCAAGTTAACTTTAAATTATCAGAATTTTCAAAGGCTTTGACATTAATATATTTAGAAATAAGGCTACATTTAGGTATATTCCTATTAGATATTATAGTTCAGCCTCCTGTAAAGCTTTTCTGTTTGGTTTTAATTTATTTTGTTTTGTTGTGAGGTTTTTTTTAGTTGTTTGGTTTTGTTTTGTTTTTCTGAAGGAATTTTAGATGTTGTGGCACTCTCTTTTCTTTTATTATGGGTTACTGTCTTATTTTCTTTGTACCAGACATAGCTGAGACGATAACAATTAGTCTACACCATACAGGCCAATGAAACTGATTCAGTAGTACTTAAAGTGAAATACTGCAGTTAACCCTTGTTCCTCATCTCTGCTTCCTAAGGACAGGTTGATGTGTTCAAGGTTGTAATTTCCTCTAATAAAGAACAGTTACCAACAGAGAAAAATCTTGCTAGTTTTAAAAATCAGAAAGGAATTATAAGCATTCCAGTGTCATACATTTTAAGGTAAGTACCTATCTAAAAAAAAGCTAAAATTTTAATGGAAAGGAGACTGTGTAAATTATTGTCCTGAAATGTGAAGACAAAATTATCCTTTAGCTACTTCCTTTTCCTTTCTTTTTTTTTATTTTTATTTATTTA
The DNA here is from genome assembly GCF_036417535.1 of Chlamydotis macqueenii. NCBI lineage: Eukaryota > Metazoa > Chordata > Aves > Otidiformes > Otididae > Chlamydotis > Chlamydotis macqueenii. The sequence continues at coordinate 163,299,520 of NC_141556.1, forward strand.
TTTATTTTTAATCTACATATCCCTGGTAGTAGCTCAAAGCTAATGGTACAGCTATTCATAATTCTATTCTTCCATGCATGCACAAACACTTTAGGAATTGACTTCATTAATCTCTCATGAGTAAAACAGCAACAATAATAACCTTGTGTACCAACTGCTTTCTATACAATAAGGTAAATTAGCTTATCTTGGCTGCCAAGAGAGTTTATGCGTATAATAAGAGCAAAACAAAGTGACTGAAATGCCACTTTTGAATTAAAAGATGTCCACACTGCTCAGAGTTAACAGGAGATGTCTGAAATGCATTCAGATATACTAGCAAGTTCCCCGTAAAGGAAGAGAACCTCTACATTGAGAATAAAGTTATTGACTATGGTTTCAAAATTAGTTCAGTTTGAACACCATATTGCTGCTGTTATTTTACTGTTGATATTCTTTTAGTTTCCTAAATTACTTAAGTATTATTATTGATTTTTTTCTTTCCTAAAGAGGTTCCTGTTTCTGGGAAATTTAGGAAAACTCCTGATAATCAGTATACTAGGTTGCATATGAGTCTTCTATTAACAGAGATACTGTACTGATTAGTCAAATTATTCAACTAGAAGTACTCATAGAAAAGGTGCTAAATTAGTCGATATCCCAAAATATCACTTAATGCTGTCACCCCATCACACAAGGCCACCAAATTGGTCAAGCACGATCTGCCCTTGGTGAAGCCATGTTGGCTGTCACCAACCACCTCCTTGCTCTCCATGTGCCTTAGCATGGTTTCCAGGAGAATCTGCTCCATGACCTTGCCAGGCACAGAGGTGAGGCTGACCGGCCAGTAGTTGCCTGGGTCTTCCTTATTCCCCTTTTTAGAAATGGGGATTATGTTCCCTCTCTTCCAGTCATCGAGGATCTCACCAGACCACTACAATTTCTCATATATGATGGCCAATGGCTTGGCAACTTCATCCGCCAGTTCCCTCAGGACCCGTGGATGGATCTCATCAGGTCCCATGGACTTGTGCACCTTCAAGTTCCTCAGATGTTCCTGAACCTGCTCTTCGAGTACAGATAAAAATAATGAATTTGGAATACAAAACATATTGTTCCCCCCCAAAAAAAGTAACTGAAAACTTGCTTTGCTTTTATGAAAACAAACAAACAAACAACAACAAAAAAAAGAGGCATCTCCCCAATAAAAAAAAAAAAGACAGAGAAATACCACAGCAGTTTAGGATTAAGAAAAAATAGGCACAGTAGCATACTATCCTTTTGATTCCTTCTAAAAATTCATTTCAAGTAAGTACCCAAATCTGTATGTTGACTTCAGATAAAATAGATGTATTAGTCTTTACTACTTATCTTCACAAAATAAATGGTGCAACAATTCTTATAAGGACAAAGTGAAGAAGGAACACTGAGGACAGGTTCTAAGAACTTTGTGTGTGTGTGCACGCGCACGTGCGCATGTTTTCCTAAAGAGACATGTTATTTAGTTCTACTGAAAAATATAAAATTAAGAGGTTTAACTCTAAAAAATGACTGATTGTTTCAAAATCCTTCCAGCTATGAATTAAAATGCAAAATACATCCACCTTTACTGCAAATATTTATTTTCAATACTAGGTAAAAATATTTTAAGACTGCAATTATTTAAAATATCAAACCACATTTGGTTTAAGTAGTTTTGTAATACTTTGCATATACACAGATAAATTACCAGTCATTAAAAATACTGAAATAAACAGTACTGTAAGAATTAATTGTAAAAATAAAATTCTTCATTTCACAGTTTATAAAATTAATAGTTTTTGTGTTCACCACAAGATGTCATTGTAACTGTGAAGAGACATGTTTTTCAGAATTTGAAACATGAGTACTATTAGTGTATTAGCACTTGTATTAAATAATATTGCCAGATTACATATTTCAGTGTTTTTAATGGTTAAAAAAAAAAAAAAGAGGTTTCCAGGATTTACCATTACTTGTTTCTGGATAGATTGTGACTAAATGTTTCCCTCAAACTTTCTTGATCTCAACTGGAAAAATACATATTTAAGAGATATTTAATTGCATAGATTTATGTACTGTGTTCAGATGTAGTGTGTCAGAATATAAGTAGAAAGAGTCTGTAATAGCCACGCTATGAATTTTTTTAAATTTTTGTATTTTAATTCGTATTGTTAGCAAGGTGTATTCTTTTAAAGATAATTACCTTATTTCTATAACAATTTTTAAAAGACCTAATAACAATGTAAAAATATTTTTTTTTAAAGCACAGTCTATGTTCAAGATAACAAAATAAAATAATACATTCATATCTATTCACTTATCTGTCCATCCTTTGTGTGAAGGCTTTTATGATTACTCATTCTCTGACTGATCCTAAATTAATCATCTTGCTTATGGTCTTTGTGGCATCGAATCCTGCTTCTATCAAACTTAATAATGATGAGTCCATCACGTCCCTTCAAGTCAAACGGGTAGTCTAAAAAATCTTAGAACTTCATTAACAGTGAAGTTGCTACTGTTTCATGTGACATGTCAAGTTTTACATGACAAATCCTAACAACACCTTACACTTCTATGGAACAAGAGAACAACGGTATGAGTTATCAAGTTATGTAGAACATAAAATATATAAATATGATTTCATAGAATTGTAGACTGATCTGGGCTTGAAAGAACCTTTAAAGATCATCTAGTCCAATCCCACACCACAGACAAGGACATCTTTCACCAGATTAGATTGTCCAAAGGCCTGTCCAACCTAATCTTGAACACTTTAAATGATGGGGCATCCACAGTGTCATAGTTCAGCCCTGATCAGGACCAGACTATGCAGTCTCTCTCTCACTCCCCCCCACCTTCCGAGAGAACAGGGACAGAAAATATAAGGAAAAACGGCTCGAGGTTTGAGATAAGGACAGGGAGAAATCCTTAAAGTTACCGTCACGGGCAAAACAGACTCGACTTGGGGAAAACTATTCATTTATTAATACAAACAGCAGGATAATGAGACAGAGAACAACATAACCTCCCTCCACCCCTCCCTCTTCCCAAGCTTAACATTATCTCTACTACCTTCCCCTCCCGAGCGGCACAGGGGGGAAGAGGGAAGGGGGTTGCAGTCACTTCATCATACGTTGTTTCACGCCGCTGCTTCATGGTTGTGGGGAAGAACTCCTCACATCCCCGCCCTGCTCCATCATGGGGTCCCACCCCTACGCCACAGTCCTTTGTGGAACTGCTCCGGCGTGGGTCATCTCTTCCACAGAGTTCAGTCCCTTCAGAACAGCTGTCCCAGCAGGCCCTCCATGGGCCACAGCTGCCTTCAGGCATCCACCTCCCCCGGTGTGGGGTCCTTCACGGGCTCCAAGTGGATCTCTGCTCCTCCGTGGACCTCCATGGGCTGCAGGGGGACAACATACTCCACCATGGTCGTCACCACAGGCTGCAGGGGAATCTTGGCCAGGAGCCGCATTACTCCTCCCCCTCCTTCTGAACTGACCTTGGTGTCTGCAGCCGTTCCTCACAACAGGCTGGTAGATGTCTCTCAGGATCTTTTTTACATCTCATTCACTTCTCATCTCCTCTCCACTTCTTACAGCCGGGCTGGACCGAATTGGGCCCAGTCGGCTGCCTGGCAAGAGGCCAGAGGGTGAGGCCTGCAAGGCCCATGAGGCCTGCGCCTCCCCCTCTGCGCCTCTGCCTCCGCTCAGCTTCTTCACATCTTCTCTTCTCTCTCTTTTTTTTCTGTTTTTCCCTTCTTAAATATGTTATCGCAGAGGCGTTGTCACGGAACATTCTGCTACCAATTGGCTCGGCCTTGGCCAGCAGCAGGTCCGCCCTAGGCCCGGCCGAGTCCACTGAACAAAGGGGAGCGACTTCTAGCAGTTTCCTACAGAAGCTACCACCTTAGGCCCCCCCTCACTAAGAAAACCACGACACACAGCTTCCCTGGGTAACCTGTTCCAGTTTATTCCAACTAAAACAACATTCATTTGAACTAAAAGCTGAAGTCTGTGATTCTTTCCAACTCGTCACATCTGAGCTGAGATAGTACTAGGTGTGCCACTTCTATAGGCTTTGATAACATTGAAATGACTGTTTTTCCTTATATTTTCTTTCTTTCTCTCTCTTGTTTTTTGTTTTTTTTTTTCCTGAAAAGATATATAGGTTGAGTCTCTACATAGTAACTTGGGAGAGAACAAGTGCAAAGGCAAAAATGCTCCCCAAATATTCTCTCGCTGTGATCGTATTTAATAAAGCTTCTGTCTAACCTGTCCTAAATTGTACTTGTGTTATTATGCATTAAGAGTCCCCAGATCTCTGAAATCTGCCTTCAGGTGAATAATTGTTTTTCAGTTTAGCAATATAGCACTGACTGAGATGTGATCCTTCTGTATATCCTGATCATGGATTTTACTCGACGGATTTGATAGGCTGGAGAGGTGGGCCCGTGCCAACCTCATGAAGTTTAACCAGGCCAAGTGCAAGGTCCTGCACCTGGGTCATGGCAATCCCAGGCACAAATACAGGCTGGGTGGAGAATGGATCGAGAGCAGCCCTGAGGAGAAGGATTTGGGAGTGCTGGTGGATGAGAAGCTCAACATGAGCCGGCAATGCGCCCTTGCGGCCCAGAAGGCCAGCCGCATCCTGGGTTGCATCAAGAGGAGTATGGCCAGCAGGTCAAGGGAGGTGATTCTCCCCCTCTACTCTGCCCTGGTGAGACCCCACCTGGAGTACTGTGTCCAGTTCTGGAGCCCCCAACATAAGAAGGACATGGACCAGCTGAAGAGGGTCCAGAGGAGGGCCACGAAGATGATCAGAGGGCTGGAGCACCTTTCCTGTGAGGACAGGCTGAGAGAGTTGGGGCTGTTCAGCCTGGAGAAGAGAAGGCTCTGGGGAGACCTTATAGCAGTCTTCCAATACCTCAAGGGGGCCTACAAGAAAGATGGGGAGAGGCTGTTCAGTAGGGCCTGTTGTGATAGGTTGAGGGGTAATGGTTTTAAAATAGAGGGGGGTAGATTTAGATTAGATACTAGGAAAAAGTTTTTACAATGAGAGTTGTAGAACATTGGAACAGGTTGCCCATAGAGGTGGTGGATGCCCCGTCCCTGGAGACATTCAAGGCCAGGTTGGATGAGGCTCTGAGCAACCTGATCTAGTCGGGGATGTCCCTGCTCCTTGCAGGGGGGCTTGGACTAGATGACCTTTGAAGATCCCTTCCAACCCTAACCATTCTATGATTCTATGATTTTTTTTTCCTATAACTAAGGAAGTTACAAGTGCAAATATGTAATTATCTCTGGTCTATAGGTTCAAGTTCAGCAGTAAACTTTGAAAAAATGCAGCTTTCAAATGTAAATGAAATGACAAGCAAAATCTCCACCTAAATAAAAATTTTTAAAAACTTATCTCATGACATGTCAATACATAAGCAGAATATATTGTCACATTTGGAATATATATGCATTTGCTCCCTCTAATCCCACTGTTGTTACATATATTAAAAAAAAAATCTCTACTGCTATCATTGTGCTGATACTGTATCTTACACTGATTTGCAAAAAAAAATTTTTTCACTGTATAGCTTATTTTTTAATAGCTACAAAATGTAGTCCTTGCTAACATAAAACTAAAAGAAAAAAAAAAAAGGAAAATTTTTTTATATCGTTTATGTTAGATTACCAGAAATGGCAAAGAAAATTATTTGACTCATCCAAAGTGGAATCTTGTGAAGTCTCAATATCAAACCAACTGATTTTTTTCTTATTGTGCCATATGCTGTATCGTTAATAAATGATCCAGATAGATGGTAGTTTTGATATGTTTCATGAATCTAGAATTTCATGCATCATACTCACAATTGCATCTGAATATAAATACAGAAGAATAATTTATAGATGAAGAATCTGAGAATAGCCAAATGAAGATAAAAGGAATCACTCACTGACAATCTAGAGGATTTGATAAGAATTAATTGTTAACAATAGCTGTTTATTGCATATGATTAAAGAAGCCCTAGAAACTCTGATCTACATAAAATCCTGTAGAATGCGATGGACATTTTCTAAACTAAAAGTAAAAAAAAAATAAAATAAACCAATAGAAGAAAACATGCTTCTTATTGCAAGATAATGTACTGCAATAAAGATTCTGATCTACATCCCTTGATACTTTTTCAAATTATATGTTCCTTCTCTTTGTTTCTCTTGGTATCTAAATCTCTAATTTAAACATTATTGATGTGTTTAAATCTATCACTTACCTATTACACTCCTTGCCTGTTACATTCCTTCATAATCTTGTGTGTGAAGCCATCTGAGAACTGAAAATGATCTGCTCAAAAACACTTTGTAACTCTTGGACAAGATTAAACTTCAGAAATGCTGAACTAGAATTATTAGGACATCATACCCTGACAGCGTTGATGTTTTATTGTAGATGTGCTCAGAAAAAAAAACCAGAGGCTACCGCTCTAAATAATCACTCATTACCTGTACACTACCACTGCAAAGTTAATGAGAACATTTATGTGTCCTGATATATCAGCGGGGTATATACAGAACACTATACTCTAGAAATCTGGGCAAATTCAAGGCCCTATCCTAGAACACAGGAAATCACAATGGTCTTCTGAAACTAGGATTTAGATAGCTAATTTCTCTTTAATAGCTAGACTACAGCATCAGTTGCCCTTCTTTCCCTAACTCTTAACTTTGGAGATTCACAAGCAAACTTCCCACTTGTTCTGAAAATTCCATTAGTATCAAGAATCTATAAGCATATAAGATTATGTGTGCACTATGTTTGGATGGAGATCTTCCTAAAGTTCACCTAAATCTTCAGGGAAATTTGTATTTGCCTGCATGAACAAAAGTTAGGAGCCTAATAACTTCTATTGCTAAGAGGAATGACCAAATGAGATATTAAAAATTATATAGTGTGAATATCTGTGAAAATGAAATTGCTAGATGCAGTCAATATTTCTAATGGCTATGACTTTCTCTTTCCTCTGTACTACACTTCTAACTAGCTTCATCAGCCTGCTGATTTTTTATTTATTTATTCATTGATTATTTATTTATTATATTTCTCTTATATTGCATGGAGAATTAAAGTCCTTAACCAAGGCCTGAGTCAATAGTTTGCCCATTAGGCACTGCACTACTAAACAATGCCATTACCCTTAGTATCAAAATTGCCCATAGGTTTAAATATATCAATTATAATAGATTTTTACCTTACAATTAAAAGCAAAATGACAAACCTAGAAGTCACAGACATTTTAAAACGAGTTAAAAATACAACGTAAGTATATGAAGCAAGTTAGATGTTAAAAAATTGTGTTCTGAGGTGTATAAAAACTCATTAAAATGTTTTCTTGGTAATGGTGATATCTTCTTTGAGATTCAAGAGCTGACTTTCAAAGATATAGAAACCAGAATTCCTTTAATTATCTTAGTCACCTCACATTTTAAAGCATAGTTAAGTTTATGTACATTTCTTCTCTGAACTGTGGATCATGGGATGCACAGATTTCTAGGCTAGCAACAAATGAGCTAACTATGGAATCAGAAACTCTAATAGATGTAGAGAAACAGTGTTAATTAGCCTGGATAGAGCACCTTTCCAATGCAAGCACATTGCCTCTGTTGACCCAGGCAAGTAGCTCTCTTTTGCTTTGTGGAACACTACTCCAGCTGCCGAAGGTTGCTCCATGGATATGAGAAACAGCACTGCATGCTGTGCAGCTCTTACTAGTACAAAAATAATTGTAAGTAACTCCCTAAATGCAGTTGTAACGTAATGTGAAAATAAAATACATTAATTGAAATTATAACATTTTTGTATTTGACTCCTTAACTGACAATGCTGTTTCTATAGCAGACAAGTTCTTTCACCTTTGTCTGCATTTCCCAGTTTATTTAATGGTTTCCAATTGACTGACTGAAATGTTTTACTGAATACCAGGTAGATTAATTTCTTTTGCCTAGAAAGTCAGCTACCTTAGCAAAGAAATACACTGGAAATATTTTTTCAACTGGTGAGTTATGCCCGGTTATCTTTTATCCCATTTACGTTTAATTTATGTTTTTAATTAAACTTTAATTCATACTTTTTCAAAATCTTTGCATTTAGGAAGTGATGCTTAGCACTTACTGTATCACACAGGTTAACAACTTTGTATCTCACTTTTGTCTTGTGATTAGCATGTTCTGGTCAGTAAATTACTGAAACATAGATGGGCTATTCCATGAAGCTCAAAGATTACCTAAGGCTATATTTAACCTTTTTTGTTACCTGTTTTTATATGCAAGACCAACACCACAATATCCACCCTGAAAAATGCCACCTCTTCACTGTTTTCAGACTGCCTGCTTCTAGACTTCTGGAGTTTCCTAAGAAGGTAAAGTTAAGGTGATTACATTGCTCAGGTAAAACTAACAAACTGATTGTTATAGCCAGACTTCATAGAACACATAAATACCTTATTCTTGTCCATTGTTTAAGGTGATTAAAAATAAGAGAGAAAAAAAAAAGGTTTTGTTTTTTTTCCACATAATTGTCTTTCCCATTTGCTTCATTACCAAAACAAAAAACACAGGAAGAGGTGAAAGATCATGTCTTGAAAGGTAATCTTGTATCAAAATAAATGAAAAATAATTAAAAATTAAATAGAATAATGCAAGTTATCTAAAATTTTTAACTAGATACTTTTTAAAAAAAAAACACTAACATTTATGAGGACAAAATAAAAAAGCTCAAAGATGTTATTTAATTACCAAGTCTTCTCAGGCAGTGATTTTTTTTTTATTTATTAATAAGTTCCAGTTTTGATTAGAACATGAACATATGGAATATTAGTACCAATCATTATCAAAATATGACAGTTAACATTTCCATTCAATGGAAAAGTAATAAAAATATCTATAAATAAATATTATTTAAAATGTTTAAACATTTATTATAATCTCAATTTAATTATTGAATTTAAATTTAGTTGGCTTCTTTACATTGGACCTAAGACTTTTTTCTGTACATATAAATTGGTAATAGGTAAAAAGATCAAATAAAGAATAGTGACTTTATCTGACAAGCGTTTAATAGATTGTAACAGTTCATAAAATTCTAGAAGCACTTAAGGTAGAGATAAACTTTTTTTTTTTTTTTTTTAAAATAAGCTTGCGTTTAAGTATTTGCTGCATCCCTTTAAAAGCTTAACAGTAAATGGAACCAAACAATAATAAGTATTTGAGATCTTACTTTACAATGAAAATGTGTATAACTCTAAAAAAGTCCTAAATTATAGTTATGTCTCAAAATTAATTATTTCAAGCTTCTCTCAGGTAGTGCAGAGCACCTTTTTACTTCTTTCTGGAAGTGCAAAACCTTCTGTCCTCTGCTTCTTGCTTCTGGCATGTTATGGACAGTGAACAGTACTGCAGCAGCAACAAAACTGTCATGCCTATGTGCATACTACGCTGCAGTTTTGTAATTTTTATCATCCAATCTACAGCTTGTGGGTACAAGTGCATGTGGGAGGAAGAGAGGTGTACCTGGTTCTCATTTGAATTTTCAGTGAGCTGGAAAACACAATCTTAGACTAATGCTATGTAGTGCACCTGACAACAAAGAAATTGTATAAACTCAGTATTTAAATAGCAGATAACGCTGATGACTTACATAATAATTTCCTGCTTTCTTTGATCTTCATATGTTTTGGAAGAGAAAGACAGCATATACTTTTAATTCTATTGCCGGAACCAAAATTGAAAAAGAGGAAACAACATATTATTTTATTAAAGTAGGATGCTTTAAAATGGACAATAACTTCAATAGATTGTTTTTCTAAGTTCAATAATCTAGGCTATTGTAATATATATTAATATATTATTAATTACAAAGCATGTCATATTTTAGCATATAGTTCTCGATGCTTTGAGGCTTACATTTATGTATAAAAAAAAAAACAACAAAAACCAGCCATTTCTCTTCACAAACAAGCATATATCTACTTTTCTGTTAAAGACAGAAAAAAAAAATCAAAATATATTTGTATTTTTTAAAGTTCGTAATACTATTATTTTGTACACCTGCTATCTACATAGGTGAACATGTATTCACTCATTTAATCTCCTAAAAATTGAGGTTGTTCCCCATGAGTAGCCATATAGGAAGATGATAAAGAGTTGCACAGTTGACATCACAAACAATTTTTCACTTTGAGTCAATCATTTCTCTTACAGAAGAGAGGATTAAACATTTTGAACAGGAGAATTAGAGTTCATCTCCAGATGTGCAATGTTGCACATGATAAATTTTCTGTAAGCCAACTGTCCCACTTGCATTGTGGGAAATTCTTTGATAGATGCTGTAGGCTGAATATTTCATCTTTAATTCAACAGTTTTCTGAATGTTCAAGGTTTGTTACAGCCACACAGTTCTTCAATGAAGCCAGAAGTTTCTCTACAATACCTTACTTGTGTGGAATAAATGACAATGCTGGAGCTCTATTTTGGATGCCATGTCCTTTTGACCCATTCACTTTCATGAAATGTTTTTCCATCCAAAATGCAACTTTAACCACTATTTCTGATCTTTTTATCAGAAAAGGGGTTCTGAAGTAGGATTTTTTTTTTTTTCTATGCAAGCTTGATATCTTGGTCTCCTTATGTTGTGAATGAGAGGACTTGAAGGAAAGAACCTCATCAGTGATATTTGGAAAAGATGTGGAAATGGAAAGAATAATAAATGTGACACAAGAAGAAGAGAAATTAGCATTGTGAATAACTAAAATAAAATTAAGTTTTAATAGAAATTGCAAACTAACATGTCTTGGAGGAAATATAAGGAAAAATATACTTATTGAGGAGTTTGAAAAGCGATGCTGTTAAAAGTGGCTGGTTTAATTTCAGAGAATAACTAAACTGCTTTTCATTTACATATATTTCATATACTTTCAATTAAAGGAAAATAAAATGTATCTTAAATTAAAAAAAAATAATCTTTGGGGAGTTCACCTAAATCTGCATTTTTTAGCAAAAGGTTTTGGCTGAAGAAAAGATCCCACAGAAAGTGGATACACATAATGAAATACGTATTAGAAAAGAAAAAGTTGTTTTATAAACTGATTTCCAAAACTTGATTCTGATTGATGTCGATGAGAACATGCCATGAATTAGTTGTGGTATGGTTTGTCTCAGATTCAAAGTATAGACTGTGAAACTGGGCACTATACTGGAGTCTTTGTTTAAAATATGCTCAAATCAGAGCACTTTTTAGTTGAGTACGGACTACAAAAATATATTATTTCCATAACTAATCTCCCCCCCCTTTTTTTCATTCCTGAAAAGATTTAAAAACAAATTATAATAATAATTAAAAAAGACGGCTGAAATAGTAACACATTAGAGATTGCTCCACTCTGATGGTGCAGAATTTGTCCCACAAGCATGTTTGGAGCTGTTCTATGCCTCCTACTTCATTTCTAGTAGCATATTGATGTTCAGGGTCTCATTTAGTCTAGTGCTTGCATCCATCCATCCATGCATTTATCACCTGCTCTGACTGGAAAGACACTGTCTAGTGTTGTAACCTCTCAGAATGTACTATCTGTCCTATGCTTCCCAAGATGCTTGCAGTGCTCTTATGGGTGAATTTTGTTATCATAAAAGCAATGCAGAGTCATAAAAAGATAATCAAACAAGCTCCAAACTGGAGGTCAAGACTCATTCTTTTGGGCAAAATAATGTGCTTACGAAGTATATGGTTTCCACGCCCAGAACTAACACTTTTTTTAAAGGTACTGTACCTTGTAGAAGTAAGAAGACTTCTATTATCTATCAAAAATAAAAAGTTAAAAAAAAAACCAACAACCCTTTTGAAGAATGTTGTAGAACTGAGCTACAGAACCAAAAAATCTGCTACTCAGAGTGCTAGACAGTCCAGTCTAATTTTAGTCACTACCCCCATTGACATAAATATGTAATATGTTGCTGATGTTTTCGCATAGAACAGGATTTCCTGAGCCTCAGTAAAATGTAACATGAAGCAACACACAAAATGCAGACAACATGAAGATGCCAATTTTGTTCTGTGTTTTGCAAAATATAAGTATAAAAGGCATTTTAAAACAAATCATCCTGCATTACACCATGATACAAAAACGTAAAATAAATCCATCAAATGCCAGACAGCAGTCAACATGAACTTTAATGATGCATGTCAATGTTTCCTAACAAAACAAGAGATGCACTTTATTTAAATATGCCCACAACAATACACAATTATCTTCAAACAACTCATAGATCTGTAAGATCAGTCTACTTGGCACAGCACAGCAACTGTACTTAGTGTCTGCTTACAAATGCTCATGCACAGGAAAAGATGTTTCTGAAGACAATTACATGCAACCAAAGATTTAGTCTTGTAATTTAATTTATTAATTTACCTTGTAGTTCAGCTTCTCTTATTGTAGTTAATTAATAAAATGTCACATTCAAGATTTGAGTCATCAACCTTCCTTACACAGAAAGTATATACATAGAGAAAAAAAAAATGATACCCAAAAGTTTATGTCTCATGACAGATCCTTCAATTATGCAGATGATTCAGTAGAGAAATTTCACTTCTTACCAAAATCAGAAAATAAGAAAACAGCACAATGTATCTTATGTGACCAATTGAGCAAAGTCTATCAGCTACCTGAAATAGGCAAAATTGGTTCCCCTTTTCACAACTATATCATCATTTATTTTCTGTAGCTCCAGTTAGATTAATTCATTCTTCCTGAAAAAGGAAATTAGTAGATAAGCAGAAGATGTTGGATTCCAAAGGGATTTATGATCAACTTGCTGAAAATCATTATTCTATGTTAGTCTGTTAGAAATGGAGAAATATCATACCAGTGGCTGCTATTCAGTCTTTACTTCATTAAAACTTATCCTATTTCTTTCAGATCCCTAAGCACCCTGGGATGTGTCCCATCTAGTCCCATCATGGAAGTACACATATCTTATTAGCTTAAGTGCTCCTTAGCTTTTTCTTCCCCTACTTCACTCCGACCAACTCTGCTAATATACTTAGTCTTCTGGGAGACCTGAGGGTAAATATTGTTGGGAAAAATGGATGCAAATAGAATCATAGAATCATATAATCATAGAATGGTTAGGGTTGGAAGGGACCTTCAAAGGTCATCTAGTCCAACCCCCCTGCAAGGAGCAGGGACATCCCTGACTAGGTCAGGTTGCTCAGAGCCTCATCCAGCCTGGCCTTGAACGTTTCCAGGGATGGGGCCTCCACCACCTTTCTGGGCAACCTGTTCCAGTGTTCTATAACTCGCATCGTAAAAAATTTTTTCCTAATTTCTAATCTAAATCTACCCCCCTCTATTTTAAAACCATTACCTCTCGTCCTATCGCAACAGGCCCTACTAAACAGCCTTTCCCCATCTTTCTTGTAGGCCCCCTTGAGGTACTGGAAGACCGCTATCAGGTCTCCCCGGAGCCTCCTCTTCTCCAGGCTGAACAGCCCCAACTCTCTCAGCCTGTCAAAAAATAAAAATTAAGTAGCTGTGTTCTTTGTGTTTTCTGTGTTCTTTGTCAGTAGATTCTCTGCCCCACTATACATGTGGATTCAAATTTTTCTTAGCATTTTTTATTCTGCTGATTCACCCATATCAGCCATTCCTGTTGCCCTTCACATTCCTCCCTAGTTTCAACTTTGTCTTTCCCAAATCCAACAGACAGTGTTTCTGTATTCCTGCTTGGGTAGCATGTCCAAGTTTCCATCTTCTTCATGCTACTTTGAACAGGTTGCCCAGAGAGGTGATGGATGCCCCATCTCTGGAAACATTCAAGGCCAGGTTGGACAGGGCTCTGAGCAACCTGATATAGTTGTAGATGTCCCTACTCCTTGCAGGGGGGTTGGACTAGATGACCTTTAAAGATCCTTTCCAACTGAAACTATTCTATGATTCTATGATTCTGCTTCTTTTTCTTTGAGCTTGTACGGAACTTATCAAACATGGACACACACACACAAAATGACCCAGCAAACAGCATCTGTTAAGGTAGAAACATAAGTGTAAATACTGTGTGTGAATGAAATGTCTGAAAGAGTAGTTACCAGAAAAAAATTATACTCTTAATCAGATGGAGTAAGCTGGGAATTACTAGAAAATGACCAAGAGCCTGTTGGGAAAACAGACAAAGAAAAAAATAGTTAGCTGGAAAAGAAAAATAAAAGAAACATGACTATTTGTGACAGGGAGGAGAGATGGTGGAAAGGAAGCACCAGCCATCACAGGAGGTCTGTCCCTGTTGGCAGTGTCCCCAGACTACCCTGACCTCTGCCCAGAGCAGGTAGCACAGCCCCACCATGTGAGGCACCAGGAGCAGCCTGCACCCAGCAGTGAGCTGGCTGAGCGGGGGTAGCATGTAGGGACCCCACTTCAGGGTGCAGAGGACACCTCCTCGGGCAACTTCTTGCTGTTGTGTGGATAGATCTACTAAGATTGTAGGGAATGTCAGAATTACACAGAGTTGGTGCACTCACAGCTACAACAGCAAAGGTGTGTATCCAGGGAAACCTGCAGTCCCAGGGGAGGGACAACGTGCTGGTCCTTACCTAGCCTGTTGGAAAAGGTGAGTATTTATGCACGCAACTGTGCAAATGTGTGTGTGAATGTGGGATTAGAATTTCTTGGAATCAGCTATAGAAGGCATCTGCTGCATTGGTTCTGAACTATGATCATTAATGAATCAATAAACCACCTCTATCCTGTGAACTGAGCAGACTTTCTCTGCCACAGAGCTCAGCCATGCTGAGCATCCCTATAGATTCCCTGCACATCCTTGCTGTCCCAGTGTGATGCTTCCTTGAGTTCTCCCTCCACAGGGTGGAACACTTTTTTTTTTTTTTTGCTGTGAGAAGGATTTCCTTGAAGATCAACTGATTCCCCTGGGCCTTTTCCCTCTCCTGTTAGATCCTGTCAAGCAGATCACTAAACAAACTGAAATTGCTGTCTCTGGTCATGAAAATACATTTACGGAAAGATGAGAATAGTGAATTAAAATATAATATGATTTTGATATGAAAAGAAAAAGGACCTTATTGTGCAGCATTCTGCCAGAAGAGAGATTTTGAATACAAATTTGATTTGGCATCTGGGAACTCAATTAGAGCAAATAAAAGGATAATCTTTTAAATTGAATATATTCAAATAAGCATTTTATTTCTACTTAATAAGATAATGAAAGATGGAGGTGAAAGAATACATACATAAAATTGAAGATTTAGCTATTCCGTTATTGAGAAATAAATAGGGAGCGAGACAGGAACAAACCTCAGATATTAATGTTTTAATCTGTTTTGTCTGTGTCCCAAAGGGAAGGGTTTCAGAATACTTGAGAATATTAATGTCCAGCTTACTCATACAAAAAAAAAAGGAGAAGAAATATAGAAAATAAAGTGGCTAAGCATGAATGTGGATTATTAAAGAATTTATATAATGCAAATAAGGAGTTTCTCATCCTGAACTCTCTAAAATTGGAAAAGAGAGCCTGGCAGATACAAATGAAAAGAGCAATATTCATTTCCAGTGCAAATATCTGTGGGAAAAAAAAAAATGTTCTGTCTTTCTTAATACTTTCAAGGTATCTACCTGAAGACCAATTTCAGATTCATTAAAAAAAAATATGAAGCTATTAATATTCTGTTAAATGTCATACTTCAGACTGGGCACTACCTTTCACAAAGGAGCTCACTTTATCTTTCACCTTTCTGTTTTGATAGATAGGATATTCCAAAGGATGTCTGTGCATGTAGACATTGTCACGTTTGATATCATGACACTGATATCATGCCTTCATCATGAAAGAGAGTGTAAAAGTGTAGGCTGTGTGAGTAGCATACCAGTTACTTATCAATAACTCCTAATATGCAAGCACTTGACTAACTTGACCTAACTGAGAGGAGTAAGACTGCTTGCATTTACAGCTTCATCGTTTTGACAACTATTCCTATGACAGCATCCTTGCAGTAAGGCCATATTTGTGTAAGGAATAGGCACTGGTTTTAATTATTTAGTTTTTAAAACCACTTAAAGGAGAAAAACTCCTTTGTTAATATTCTTATTTAAACTACAGTGGCTTATTTCAGTTTAGTTAAAGTAGATTCCTGTGTCAAATCTTATTTTATGTGAAACATGATTTTCTGTATTTATTTTTTCACTAATTTTATTAATTATATTTATTATTGAGTCTCTGATAAATCTTTTTTGAGACTATGAGATTCTGTGTACTTCAGTGCACAGAAGAGGGAATTTCTCCTATCTGGTCTGTTAGAGCTGACTTTGGTAGATTCTACCTTTCCCAGGTAGAATCCTAGGGGTCTTCCTTTCCCACCCCAATGGAAGTTGCTGGTTCTGTGTCCCCACATCTATATTTTAGTGAGGCTGAGCATGTATTTTCAACAGCTCTGCACACATGCATACAGTGAAAAGCCACCCACATAGACAAATGCAGAGGGCAGCACCTTCACCAGCACATACAGAAAATATTGCCAAAAAAAAAAAAAAAATCTCTTCTTCCACTCTGGCTGATCAGGATCAAAAATCACTAGTAGAATACAGGCATCCATACACACAGAAAACAACTCTCCCATAGCTGATCTTAAGCACACAATGCATCCTACAGCTGCCCCTAGTTGTTAGTCACTTCCAGTTGTTGGCCTCTAGACACAAGGTACCTTCAGGCTCACAGTGCTGCACTGCTGGCCAGCACTGCAACCTTTGCGGCTTAGAGTTTGCTGGTGTTCACACACACACACACACATGCACGCACGCACACACGTGCATGCTCAGAACAGAAGTATATCCTCACAGAAGTTAGCTAAAACTAGGATTTAATAAGAAAATAGGACAGACTACAGTGGTCAAGCTAAGGGTTTAACTAAGTTAGAGTACTGTCCAGCAGCTGGCTTACACAGTAGAACCCCTTTATCCCCTTTTCCCTGTATTTTTTCATGCTTCATCCTCTCTGATCCACCTTGATGCCTCCCTTTAGTCCTTCTCTAAACTTTTCATAACAAGTCTCACAAGGTCTCACAATTCCCTTAGAACATCCCATAATGTTTCACATAGTCCCAAAATTTTCTTCACCCTGCATCCCATAATAAATCACACACACCTCTTAGCAGGAAGCCTCATTAGTTTTCATGGTGCACTGAGTAAAGATTCTCTTTCATTGAGTCACTTTGGTGAGTTTCACACCAGAGACTACAGTCTAATGGTCCAATTGTTCTTCTTGGATAGTCTTAGAAACAGACATTCAGTGTGCTTCTTTCCACTGACTACTTTATTGGGATTCCTCCACCTATCATTTCTCCTTTTATCCTTGATGGGTCTTCCTGTGATTAGTCAAACAACTTGAAAAATACAAGACTAATTAGGATTTTTTTTTTCCTTTGTTTTCTTTTATAATATAAAAAAGTCTTAGGGACTTGAATTACACTAAATGTTAATGTACAGTCTATTTGAACCTCCATGAAGAATATCTAAACATAAGTGCCTAGAGCTATACTACATACATACTTAAATAAGTAGTCTTATTTTCAGATGTGTTAACAGTCACAAAATTTCTAGGCACTCAGGCACTCATGACTTTTGAAAATCAAATCACTTATTCAAGGCCATAAGTTTAGGCATATTCAGACTTGTTACTTTCACTGCTTAATAATTTCAATACATTAAAATGTGCTTAAAATATGAAAATAAAATAATTACTTTTTAAGGCAAGAAATATTAATTTTGAAATATAAGTTAGCATTAGATTAAATTTTTATGATTCTCTCTCAATGTCATTTTGTCTTGGTTTCTCCATTACTAAATTATTCACAAAGCCCTAAGGTTTTTGCACCATCTAATTTTTAGCTCCCAGCTAAATTTGTATTTAGAAGAGGATCCATCTGCTGTGTAACAATGGGAATAAGTCTGTATTACTTCCTAAAATCTCAGCTGCATGACAGCAGAAGGACCTTTCTTTCTGTTAAAGCTTTATTAACTTCTTCATCCATTCCCCACAATATGACAGAGGTACATATCTGAAAAGTGTTTAAATAGTTTAGGTCCTCAAGTGATGAGATGTGTAGAAGACTCAGGATATTATTGCTGATGTAGCAATAACAATTCCCCTTAAAGACTTACGTACTTTCCAAAACTCTTTGAAACTACTTAAGAAATATCTCCCCACGAAACACTGAGGAACTTGTCATAAATTCTTATGAAATAGACAAGTGTAAGTGGAAATAAAAGCATGAACTTAATGTCATTCTTGTCTGTTTTTCATACAGAAGGAGTCAAATATTTTTTTTACATGTGTTTGGCATGGGGAAGAATACAAAAGCAGAATCAGTGTTGCACTGTTCTGAATGTATATTCAGGAAAAATGACCGAAAAACCGATATTTATTTTTCTTTGAAAATATCTATGGATGTCAATCTAGTAAGATTCCCACACTGTACCTTTTGGAACAGATGAGCTTAGATGACTATTTATGTGAAAAAAAAAAACAAACCAAAACAAACAACAAAGTAATCAGAAACATTTCATGAGATACATCACTATTCACTATTCATTTGGAAATATAACATTTTCCTTTATGTAAGGTAATTTTTACTCTTAACTGATAAATAGGTTTAGTTTTCAGACACACATGGAGGATATAATCTGACAAACTACATTCATGCAAATAACATGTGTTCATCATTCAGGTTGCAGTGTATGAAATTCTTTTTTAAATAAGATTCAGTCTCCTGTAAATTATTCAACAATCAACTTTGCTTTGTTCTATTGAATCATTCAAACCTGCAGCAGAAAATAGTACCTAGAGAAAGGAAAACAAGTCAGGCTCTGTTCTAAGTTTCTAAAACTTTACCTGATGAAAAATTGATAATTCAGGTATTTAATTTTATTTTAAGATTAATGTGTAAGTAATCTATATATATTTTTACTTGAAATTTAACCAGTTGGGTTTTTTTAATGTTTTGTAAAAGACTGTAATGATAGGGTGTAAGATGACTCTGTCCTTTTTATTTCAGAAAATATGCCTGCAGCAGTCCTCCAGTAATGTGAGGTCTCACTGTCTGTGTTCCAGAGAACTCATAATTTTGTGTGTGTGCTGGATTACACAAGCCTCCAGAATAAAACTGAAAAAAATAAAGGTGTTACTTTCTCTTTGCATGTTAAAATAAGGATTTTTATAGTTGTTAATTCAGAAAGGCCTCCAAAATAAGCACAAAATCATTCACCAAAATGTATCCAAGCAGCTCATTTTTATTTGCTATTGATTATTTTTCTTAGCATTAGCCAAATAAGAGATAAAAAAAAGTCAACCAGTTTGAACAAAAAACTCACTAGACTTAAGCAGAGTTACAGCTATGTATGCCTCCTGAGAATTTGATTCCATGTGATTTAGATGACAAATGACTCTGGAAGTATGAACACAGAATACAACAGACATTTCAAATGAAACCGCCTGAGGCTTAAAAATATGTCCAGAATTATTGCCTCCATCCCACCATTAGTCCTGTAAATTCTACAAAACTAAATAAGCAAACAGAAACCTCAGTAAAATATACTTTTTTTTTTTTTAATAAGCATCAGCTGGAGTTTTCTTCTGATTTGTTTGTTTCTTCTATAAATAGATATCAGTATCCTATGTGATTTAGGAATGTTAATTGGCTAATAACAATGAAATTTCTAAGTTTGGATTAATTTGTGTTAGCTTTTCTTCTCATCGTATCACAAATTCTTAAAACGCATCAGTTGATCCTCAGATAAAGTGTCCTTTGAGAAATAACCCCTTTTATTCTCTCTGTACTATTTAAATTAGCTGAACTGATTTTCAGATGACACAGAGAAGAGGAGATATATAAATTTAACTGTTGTAGCTTCCTACAAAGATAATGTTCAAAATGAATCTGAGATGGTGAGAGAAATATCTGTTTCAAGAATTAGTTTTTTAAGCTTTAATAAGAATGATTATTTTAAAAACAATGAGTTTAAAGTTAACTCTCTAACCTATTAGCACAATGTTAAAAGATATAACTTATTTAATAGTTATTCATATTTGTTAAACTATGAGTTTTCTTCATGGATCTTGCTCTCTATTCCTCTTTTGGCAGGCAAAATAGAGGTTAGATGCTTACTAGCCAAGTGAATTATCCAGTGAAATAATAACTGCTGT
This sequence comes from Chlamydotis macqueenii, assembly GCF_036417535.1. Taxonomy (NCBI): domain Eukaryota; kingdom Metazoa; phylum Chordata; class Aves; order Otidiformes; family Otididae; genus Chlamydotis; species Chlamydotis macqueenii. Next base: position 163,319,763 of record NC_141556.1, read on the forward strand.
TATCTGGTTAAAAATAATGTGCAGTGAACAGATGTAGAACATAAAGGCATAATAAGTAATAATAATAATTTCTAATAGTTCTCATATAAAGGCAGCCCACACGTTATCAGCTTTCATATGTAAGTGAACTGCTGGAACATTCAGATATTATAACAACAACTGCAACATCTTTGGTTTTTACATACTAGGAAAAGGAAAATTAACAGATAGATGAGTCAATGAAACTGTCACTCAATCAAGTTCCAGCTAAAGTAGTGATATTTTTAAGTAATTGAGACTTCCACGGTAGTTTTAAGAAGTGCTTTGTTCTTCTGAAAATTCAAGATCTCCAAGGCACAAAGGTAGTTTGAAACATCTGTTCTGGATCCTCAGAAAATATACATTGTTATTTTTCAAGAAGCATGGCTAAATCTGGCTAAATTTACTTTTTATTATTATTATTATTATTTTTATTAGCCAGGCCGCATATGAGGCCAAATTAATCCCATCAAAAGTCTACTATTTTATCTCTTGAAAGACAAGCAGAACAAGACTGGAAATTCTGGGGGAAATTATGTGCAAAAGAGGCCATTATTCTCCTGGTTATGAGGATGGGTCTTGACATGACTATATCTCTGTCTATGTGTCTAGGATTTACAGTGGTAAGCGTGATTTTAGTCAAATCTACAGAAGAATGTATTCTGCTATCACATTTTCCTGAACAAGCAAATTTCTTGCTGGCAATACAAACAACAGCAGCAACAAAAAAATCTCAAAAGGATACGCTGAAAAATACTAATGCCTTTACAATAAATTCTTAAGTCCAGTTAGACATTTAATGACCACTGACATCCACCTTAGAGAATACTTTTGTGGCAAGCATTCTCTAAAAAAAATCTAAAAACTTGATGAAGACTATTTAATATAGGTCTTATAAAGCTTTGGTAAAACATCCTAAGACCTTACAGGTCTTTCTTTTCTCTTTTCTTTCTTTTAATAAATATATATATGTATATTCAAATAGTCAGGTATTAGGAACTTGGGCATTTAGATGTTGTTAAATGAATATTACCGCAGCAAAATTCAGTTGGTAGTATCTGATTTCTGACAACTTTCCTGAAGATGCTTTCTAATTCTGTTGCTATGGTAACATTTTTAGGCTGCCAAACATACTATAAGGAACACATAAAGTATCATTTTTTCAGCTGAAATATCAAGAGTATACTATCCACTATCATATATTGTTCCAGAACAATGTTATTAGAGTCATCTGCATTGGTAAGTTTCTAAAAATATTTTGTCCAAAAATCTTTTCTATTTATAAAAGCTCAGAAATTTACCACGATGCTATCTGAGAAGAAGTAGAAAAGCTTGGATACATCTGTTTAAAATGAATATGGTGAATTCTGAGGAAGAGCAAGAAGTGCAAGAGCTTTGTGGTGTAAGAAAAATTTTGCTTTAAGTTATCATAGCTGTTTTACTTTCTGCACCAGACTTCATCATTGAGTGTGTCTACAGACATTAGAATTCTGAATGGATTCGAGGACATAGAATTAAAAAGGAAGCACTTTGAAATACTTACAGACAAACAACTTTGCCAATGATTTCATCTAATAAACTGTTGACATCAGTTATACAGCATCTAATACTGTGTAATAAAATGTAATGTAACGAGAATTCCATCGGGATTTGAGAACACCATCTTCTTAGCTTCCTCCTGTTTGAATACTCTAAATTTACTCTGAAATAAGATAACTTATACAGTAAGATACCTGATGATTATTCCAGATTATAGTCAGAAATAATTTTCTGTATTAAAAAAAAAAAAGTAATAAATGGCTTTAAATTTGACTGTTAGCTCTGAGTTATTACTTCTGGTTTAATGTCTGTTTTATTTTCCTTCCACTGCTATTGATTTCTTTTGTCAAATAAAATAGTCTTAGATACAGAGTTTAAGGGGGCAGTTAACATGATCTGAGGACTCTCTTTCTGAGCTTTTTTTTTTTTTTTTTCCTATCTTCAAGATTTCTACACCTAATTGAAACAATGCTGGCTAGAATGTATCACTATTGCCTAAGTGAAGTTCCTTTCTAGTATTAGGGACTAAAACGGGTAATGAAACCACTTTAGACGTATTGCTATGACAAAAGTATCCAGAGGGAACTCATGCACACAACCTCCATGGCTGAGTGACAAACTAAGTATGTGATCTTATAACAGGATTTTAATGCACTTAAGGATAGTGTTATGAGCCAGTGACACCAGAACTGGAAGTAAAGGCTGGTAGACAAGCAGTTTGGCTGAAGTGAATGAACACAGATATACTCTTGCTGGAGCTCTGCAAATGAGGCTGCAAGTGTATGTGCTTTGCTGCTGTTTTTTTGCTTCTAATCCATTTTGCCTATGGCAAGAGCAAGACTGATGCTCATATTGTAAATAGAAGTAGACAAGTTAAAAATACCATAAATTGAGAAATCCAAATCTAGCTTCATTAAAGCTGGAGCAATAGCCTTACGAACAACTATTTTCTATGCTGGTATCAGTAACAAGTAAAAGAAGATGCATATGCATGATATCATTATGGCATAACCTAATAAAATAATCCATGGCCAAATCAAGGAATTGATCAGTGTCCCTCCATCTCTCTTCAGAAAAGCTATTAAAGGCTCTAAGACCTCTTGTAGAAATAAGACAGACAAAATAATGAATGAGATCATCCAGATGCACCCTCTGAGCATTGTGAAAAAACCATGCGCTCGTATAATTCCAGCCAAAACTATTTCCTGCTTAACCAGTTTTAAAGGTAGAGAATGTAATTATAAATCAGAGATGGGGCAAGAATTCAAAATGGTGGCTGAAACAGGGGAGCAATGGTGTGGGGTGTCCCTTTGTGCTGATCTTTTTCTCTGAGTCCTAAACATAATTCCACAATACATTCTGGTTTCTGGTTTATAGCCTTTAGCTGCTATGTTCAATTGCAAATATCTCCACAATAGATACCTACAGCTGTATGTGTATCACCACTGATCTGTCTGAGCAAATGAGATATTCTATTTGTTTACAGGAAAAGAAAATCCATTAAAATGAAAAAGTTTTCTAGCCTGAAACATTATACTTAACTTTAATGTGAAAAGGAACAATAAAACGCCTTCCTCCCACTTCTCTCATTATGGATTAATAGCAAAGTACAAGCCTGCTTTTCCACTGCTGTGGAAATAACTTTAAGAAAAAATACAAAAGCAAAGAAATATCTGCTAAGGAAGTATTATTTTGCTGGAAAGGCACATGTTGTTTCTACGCTGTCGTTACCTTTTTCCATCTCCTTTCTGCCCATGCTGAGATATTTTTATTCTAAAGATGCTGTTAAATTGTATATATCTTTTTTTTTTTTTTGAGGTAAGACAAGACTATTAGTTACCTTGTTAAAAATTTTGAAATATTAGTTAGATTTTAATTTGTTCATTTATGATATTTAAAGTATTTATATTTTAAAAAAAATCATGTACTGTTTGTGAGAAAAATATCTCAGCATGCCCAGAAATTATTCTGGCTTCAGACTGATAAATTTAAAGAAATGTCTGTCCAAAATCTTAGTTATTGGCTTTGCTGTCTGGCCTAAATGTATTTTCTCCAGAGTTGGATAACTATCAGGTGGAACTAGACAAATTACAAACCTTTTTTTCATGCCCACACTTAAATCTTCCTGCAGATACTACAGGTTTTCATGAAAAACCCATTAACTGTCTCAGTGGAATATTGAGCCTATGTTAACAGAGATCAAAACAGGAACTATGGAGTCCTTTACATATTTTTTTTTTTTGCACAGGGTCAAATACTTTAATATTGCTAAAGATAGTTGCAGTTTTATTCTGCCTTTTTGCTTGCAGCCTACACACTCTGAAGCTTTGGTGGCAGCATTTAGGTCAAGTGCTCTTATCCTCACTGTATTGCACTGGTGCATTTTGAAGTACTGGTATTCTGTTTTTCCTGAGAAGTGATTTTCTTTTTTTTTTTGACATGGAAATAATCCTGTTTCCATTCTATTTCTTAGCCTTGATGCTTTTTCAGCTTTAGTTTGTAATCCTGTAATAAAGTCTCCACCACCTCTGTCCATGTGGTATCTTCTACACTGTTGACTATATTACAACAAGATAGATAATAAGTGGGTAACAGTCATTTTTATATCCAACAAGTATTACCCAAATAACAAATATTCACAAAGATTAGCAGCCAGCATGGAACCCTTGCACCTAACTAAGCCTATTCAATTAATGCCACTAGTATCATCATAGAAAGACCACCAACAGGAAGTTTGAGTGGATATCGATGAAAGGCATAGTTTTCTGAGGATAAAAAAAAAAGGTGTATGGTTGTGGATCTTGACAAAATCGTTAAACCCTCTTCTGCACTGGAGAGGACACCCAGGAAAGGACACTAACCTGGAGATTTACACTACTTCTCTTCCTAGCTGTCTCTGAGGAAAGTTTTTGCTTTTGTTCTCACTCACTCTGTCTCTCTTTGTCCCTACTTATTTCCCTAGGGTAACCCTGAAGGCAACGTATGCCATCAGCCTCAGATGCAAAGAATAAAGCTGTGAGCATGTCAGCCCATTTCAACTTTTTTTTTTTTGTGCATCATGTCATAGTTCAGGCCCGATCAGGACCAGACTACGCAGTCTCTCTCTCACTCCCCCCACCCTCCGAGAGAACAGGGAGAGAAAATATAAGGAAAAACGGCTTGAGGTTTGAGATAAGGACAGGGAGAAATCCTTAAAGTTACCGTCACGGGCAAAACAGACTCGACTTGGGGAAAACTATTCATTTATTACTACAAACAGCAGGATAATGAGACAGAGAACAAGATAACCTCCATCCACCCCTCCCTCTTCCCAAGCTTAACAGTATCTCTACCACCTTCCCCTCCCTGAGCGGCACAGGGGGGAAGAGGGAATGGGGGTCGCAGTCAGTTCATCATACGTTGTTTCATGCCGCTGCTTCATGGTCGGGGGAAGAACTCCTCACATTCATCCCCTGCTCCATCGTGGGGTCCCACCCCTACTCCACAGTCCTTCGTGAAACTGCTCCGGCGTGGGTCATCTCTTCCACAGGGTGCAGTCTCTCCAGAACGGCTGCCCCAGCGGGCCCTCCACGGGCCACAGCCGCCTTCAGGCATCCACCTCCCCTGGTGTGGGGTCCTTCACGGGCTCCAAGTGAATCTCTGCTCCTCTGTGGACCTCCATGGGCTGCAGGGGGACATCCTGCTCCACCATGGTCGTCACCACAGGCTGCAGGGGAATCTTGGCCAGGAGCCTCATTACTCCTCCCCCTCCTTCTGAACTGACCTTGGTGTCTGCAGCCGTTCCTCACAACAGGCTGGCAGACACCTCTCAGGATCTTTTTTTACATCTTATTCACTTCTCATCTCCTCTCCACTTCTTGCAGCTGGGCCGGACCGAGTCGGGCCCAGTCGGCTGCCTGGCGAGAGGCCAGAGGGTGAGGCCTGCAAGGCCCATGAGGCCTGCGCCTCCCCCTCTGCGCCTCTGCCTCCGCTCAGCTTCTTCACATCTTCTCTTCTGTCTCTTTTTTCTGTTTTCCCATTCTTAAATATGTTATCGCAGAGGCATTATCACGGGGCATTCTGCTACCAATCGGCTCGGCCTTGGCCAGCAGCAGGTCCGCCCTAGGCCTGGCCGAGTCCACTGAACAAAGGGGAGCAACTTCTAGCAGTTTCCTACAGAAGCTACCACCTTAGGCCCCCCCTCACTAAGAAAACCACGACACATCATTATAAAAACTTTCACATCAGCCGTGTATTCAAGTAGCTTTTATTACAAATGACCTATTCATTAAGCCAAGTTGTCCAAGTGATGGAAAAATAATTAGATACAGAGTTTTCAAATTAAATAAATATATTTAGGATTAATATGAAAATCACTTGTTTGTATCACTATCCAGTCAGTGAATAGGCACTCAGCACAAAAGAACAGACAGCAAAGATACATGATAGTAATTTAAGAGTCTATGTCTGAGCCTTTTGACATGATCATACAACAATAAATGGTACCCGATGTAAATTGTGAATCACTCTTCCATAAAATAGTTACTCTCAATTGCAATAATTAATCTGTGTTTGGAAATGCAGTAACTAAAGACTTAGCTAACAGATTTCATTTGAATTCCTAACGGATCTACAAAAGTTACTGCTGAACTAGCAGTAGAGACTGTGATCCAAAGGATTTCTAAATAGAGTACACAGATGTCTCTTCTGTGGCGGGGGCAAACCTTCTGCTTTTGTTTTTTTTTTTTTTTTTCTTTTTGAATAAAGGCTTTAAAATCTACCCTTCGTGTTCTATCTTTTAATGAACAATGATAACAATCTATTGATTTCCATTATTAAAATCGGCTAGAAAGAGTAGAAACTCTTTTATTCTCTTTGTTTTGAAATCATATTCATACCAGGACTCATCTCACGTCAGAACTCTCTGGAAAACCAAAACACATTTAAAGTAAATAGGATATGACTTCTTTGAGCTAGGGTTAAATTTATACATTTTAGTTCTCAAATTTAGTCTTCTATTATCCACAAAAAACCCTGATAGAAAAAACATCTAGCCTCAGAAGGAAAAAACAAACCAAAACAAAACAACCTCAACCCTAAGAATTACAGATAATCAGATTTATTGTTGAAAACAGTCATTGAGGTTTGCACTGTGTGAATTTTAAAATGAAATGTTCAAAAGTGCTTGTTGAGGCTTGACATAGAATTAAGATTTACTAACATGAGTACCATATTTGCATCTGAAGTTCAATGTTGAATTCATCTATGTTGCATGAATCACGGCACACTTAGGCGTTAAAGTTAATTTAACGTGGCTAAGTAGGCTCTCTCTATCATTAATGGAGGAATTTTGTGTATTTCAGTGCCAGAAGGCTCTGAGAAGACCTTATTGTGACCTTTCAATATTTAAAGGGGTCTTATAAGAAAGACGGGGAGAGCATTTCAGCAGGATAGGATGAGAGGTAATGGTTTTAAAACAGAAGGAGGTAGATTCAGACAGGATATAAGGAAGAAATTTTTTACAATGTGGGTGATGGAACATTGGAACGGGTTTCCCAGAGAGGTGGTAGATGCCTCATCCCTGGAAACATTCAAGGCCAGGTTGGACGGGTCTCTGAGCAACCTGATCTAGTTGGAAATGTCCCTGCTCCTTGCAGAGGGGTTGGATTGGATGACTTTTAAAGGTCCCTTCCTACCCTAGCTATTCAATGGGTCTATAAATTCTTACCTCATCATTTTACTTTAACAAAGCTTCTAATCCCAAAGCAGGAGCTACTCTCTGACTAAATGTAAATATTTTCCTCTACAAACCAATGACTTTTCTTTATACTTCAGATCTCGTAAAAAAAACATTTCAGTAACAAACTAAACACATTTCTTTCACATTTCTGCGGGTGTACAGATTATCAAATAAAAAAAAAATCTTCATACTAGGAATAAAACTGAGAGCAAAGAGAAAGGCGTGAAATAGAGATGTCGTTACATCATAGTGATTTTTCTATAATGCACTATATTTTATTCGTGCAAAAGCCTATATTCTGAAGAGGGGTAAATTTGTGGTTTTTAAAATACCTTTGCCATTTTCTCTGACAAGTCAATTAAGAACTTTTTTGGTTTTTTTCTGTAGTGAATAGTTCCCATGGATAAAATACAGTGGCCAATTTGGGATTTCAGCTTTTTATTTTTAGAATGTTCATTATTCCTAGATTAAAATTAAGTGTATAAGATGTAAAAAATAAATCTTGGATATGTCTACTTGATCACTTTAAAAACTTAGTATCTTACTGTTTGCTTACGAAAATATAATTTGACTAGCTAAAATGCTGGATTTCTTCACTCTGAAAGAGACCTTTCTTTGTCTTTCAGAATAGATAAAATGTTAGGTTACACATTTTATGCACCTCAATAGGCTCTATAACATATCTTACAGAGTTTTTCAACTTGGTAAAGAAATTACTTTTAATTTTTTTTTTTTTCTGTAATTGCAGACATTTTTGTCAGAAACATTGTGTTGAATCAGAAGAAAGTGAATCAGACCTGTTATTTATCTGAGAAACAGATAGAATTAGAACTTTAAATCAGCTTTTACTTCAACTGCAGAACTCAAATCATGTGGAGTTGAAACAGATGGCTGAGAAATGACCATGTTCCATCCCATAGAGCATTATTGTACAACTAAAACGTTTATGCTCAAAACTGTTAGATTTTATAGTGTATTTCTGCACTTTACTTTCTTCATTGTTGTTCAGATATTATACAATAAGTACTCGGTCTGCAGAGAAATAAGGCACTTAAATCCTGATTAATTGTCCCTGTAGGCAGTTGCATAGGAAATGAAGATTAGATGTTAAATGGCAAATACCTTTTTTTACTCAGCTTCTTTTATACTCAAAGCACCTCCATTTTCACTATTAAGTCTAGACAGCTAAGAACTGTCTAAACTCTGTTGGGGATTCTGACTGAAGATAAGTGCCTTCCTACAGTTATATAATTAAGCCTTGAATAGAGAAGGGCTTATGATTTACTCTGTAACCTATTGTATGTGACTCCCACTCAACTGCCAGTTATGGCTCTCATTCTTGGGCACTTTCTCCCCCAGTGTGAGTGTAACAGTAGCCTAGGTAAGTAATTTGGGACTGTGGGTTCTTGTAAACAGCAAGACTCCTTAAAATCAGGTATTGCCGTGCATTGTGAACTTTTAACTCAGCATCCACAATGCTTCCTGTGTTCTTTTGTGGATGTATACCTCAGTTGCTCACAGTTTCTAAACAACATATTCAAATCTCATGTATTTCTAATCTCCTTGTAATTATTGTAGGGTTTTTTTTTTTTTCCTGCAGCACTGGGATTGCTTCTGTGAGTGTAATAGGTAATCAGAGGTAAGTAATTTTCTTGGTTTATGCCTCAGGCTTTTCAACTCTAAAAATCCAGAAATTGAATATGACTTATTCTGTTAGAGGCTCTGTTGCAAATAAAAACTCCAAGTGGAAAATGATTATTATTGCTATTGCAATAAACAGTAATGTATTTCCTATCTGCACAAAGCTCTCACTCAGATTCTATGCAGCAGAGCCTCTCTGTTGTGTGGTGTGGTTGTATTAGAGCTGCTTTAGTGCTAATAAATAAAAAAGAACCTGAAGCCAAATGACATTGATTAGCCCACATTCACAGTGCTTAAGGCTAGCAATCCTTACAGGACTGTCTCAGAGACAACCAGTTGTAGGTAGTGACCAAACAATTAATTAGTGTAGAAAAATGAGAAGACATTGAGTTCCTAGACCGTTTTCATTTATCAGTGTAGATCTACACTAAGACCCCTGAAGTAGCTCCTTAAGTTCTATGTCTAAGTCTAGTGCTCTGGAAACAACTAATATCATTTTAAATTTCAACTCCATCTACAGCTTGATGATTAAAACATTTTTAAGGAAATAAAAGTAGCTTTGAATCTTCTAAGTAAGTGTAACAAATTTAATCTGAGTGACTCATAAATACATTAAAAGAAGACAGCTCCATTACTACAATGCTTTTTAAAGTAATCTAAGTGTTCCATCAGGAATGTTTCCTGGGCTGTGGAGATTTTCCAACACATATATCCTTGTATTAATGGCTCAATTTAAGACATGCTGAATGTTGTGAGCGATAGTGACTTACTTCCTGCACAAGTGCTGGTTGCTTTATATCCCTTCTTGAGGGTCTCAGTGTGTTCCAATCACATATGCTTGTGCAAAATCCCTGCAGACTAAAGGTGATACAGATGTTAGGTTACAAGGCTAAGCCTTGGTCAGTTATCTGTGAGATAATACCACCTGGAAGCTATGCTGCTTCCAGTCTGCTTGTCAGTGGTTCTGCTCCATGTAAACATACCAGCTCATTTGGAGCTAGCTCAGAGCTATCTGAAATGTCATCAGGCATCCTTAGGCTTCTTACTGATTTTACTGAAGTAATTCTGAGTTATCAGTGTGAGCTCTTACAGACAAATCAAATTGATATCAGAGACACAAATCTACATCTTAGCCAATTTTTTTTTTCCAAAATAATGATTTTTATTTATCCTCTGTCTTCTAAAAGCTGTCTTTAAAACATATCTACCACAATTATACTGATCATCCTTATCAAGATATATCTACATGTGCAAACTAGAAAGGTCTGGACATGAGTAGAAAAAAGAAAAGGAAGACATGAAGTAATCTTCTGACTGTGTTCACAAATTAGATAGTCTAAATTATTATCTACTTCTGTCTTCTACAGCATAAGCACCTGTAAAATCCATTCAGATTTATAGGTAAACTAGTAGAGAATTGTTGTCCTAAAAAGCAAATTCATCTCCCGGTGTGCAGTGAGACAATAATCACACATTCAGGAAAGACATTGATAATTCATTTCAGGTTATGCAAGCCCGAGTGCCTGGTGGTCTCTCATAAATCAAGCACACCAAGCAGAACCCTCTGCAGTATATTTCTACACAAAACTTTTATATACTCAACTTTCCAATACATACACATTATTATTCTATAAAATGATTGGTTAAAGTCGCCTCACCTAGCATGTAAATTAGTATGCATGCTCAGTCCTGTTACTCCGCCTATTTCTTTTGAGTCAGTGGTACGAATTGAGTAGAGGGTCCAAGAGTTGGTGGTCGTAATGACCACCCCCCCGCCCCGCCTGAATTAGCTTTTCTCTAGTTTCTTCAGTAACTGGCACCAAACGTAAAGCATCTTCAAAACATTTTGATTAAATTATCTTCCGAAGATTTAATTAGATTAATGTCCTTGGTTAAAATATACTGAAGTGTTATTCTTCTGATTAGAGGTGATTAGGTGTCCTGTACTTGTTAGCTTATCACAGACGAAGAACATCTTTGATTTAATTATTGTTAGATGAGTTTCAGAGTCATTCTTCAACAGAATGACCAAAGAATTTATTATGATTTTATTTTAAAACAAAAGAAGGTGAAAACATAAGATTTGGTTAATTTTTCTCACACACACACACATACACACACACACACACACACACACACAAATACACCCCCCAGTTCAGAACTTAAGACCTCTTTTTCAGAGATATTAACCACAAAGACCTTCAAGATTTACTGTAATTATAAAAATAATTACAGCTATTTAAAAATTTATCAATAACTTTTTGTAAAGATAAAAAATTAATGTAATTGACAAAAAATTCAGAATAGCAATAGCACTCAAAAAAGCATAAATTGCATAATTAATGAAAGTTTTGTGACTACGGTTATGCTGTATATTATTTCCATTCTGAATGCATCAGATATTGTTCATAATTCCCACAGGACTTTGTTACTAAGATGTAAAAGCCAGTGCTAAATCTCTGAGAAATCTCAAAAATATTTGAAAGTGCAAAAAATAACCTAGGTGAGATTTTTTTCTGAGTTTTTAAACAATGTTTTACTTTATCTGTTTTGATAACATCTTAAAAATCTAGAGCACTGTTTTTTCCTTTCAAATAGCAACCATTTTTATGAATAACCCGCCTCAATTTTCTATAATAATATTTTAATCTAATAAAGATCAAGTTTGATGCATTTCTGTTTAAACATTCTGTACGTAATTAGGAAATAATTTCTGCTTCAGAGTCTCTGATAATATTTTTATATATTTCTTTCAGTTTTTTTTCAAGTTAAAAATAATGCAGAAAAATAACATTATAAATTTTATTGTGTTTACTGACTATTTGTTCCACATAACTTATTTCTGTTGGAAAATGAACAAGACTTCATGTTACCTCTTTGAAAGCATTGGCTCAAATCCTCACTCAAAGAGAATTGAAACTCATATTAGAAATTCTTTATCCTCTTCCCAAGGAAATTTACTGCCAACTTTGGCTAAGTTGCCTAACATCCTTTACTGGGTTTATGTGGCAATGTTTTGGTAGCAGGGGGTCTACATAAGTGGCTTCTGTGCAAAGATGCCAGTAGCTGCTCCCATGTCAGCTCCCATGTCAGCCCGTGCCAGCCTACTCCAAGGCAGATCCGCCACTGGTCAAGGTTGAACCAATCAGTGATGAGTTTAGCTGCACAATAGCAGCTGGAAGAGAGGAGTGAGAATATGTGAGAGAAACAGCTCTGTAGACATCAAGGTCAGTGAAGGAAGGGGAGGAGGTGGTTCAGGCACCAGAGCAGAAAATCCCTTGCAGCCCATGATGAAGACCATAGTGAGGAAAGCCGTCCCCCTGCAGCCCACGGAAGTTAATGGTGGAGCAGAGATCCACCTGCAGCCCATGGAGGACCTCACACTGGAGCAGATGGATGTTTTCTGAAGGAAGCTGTGACTCCATGGGAAGCCTGCACTGCAGCAGGCTCCTGGCAGGGCCTGGGATACAGTGGAGAGAGGAGCCCATACTGCAACAGATTTTTCTGGCAGGACTTGTGGCTGCACAGGGAACACATGCTGGAGTGGTCTGCTCCTGAAGGACTGCATCCCATGGAAAGGATCTGTGCTGGAAAAGCTCTTGAAAAATTGCAGCCCGTGGGAAGGACCCAACTTGGAGAAGTTAATGGAGGACTGTGTCCTGAGGGAGGAACCCCACGCTGAAGCAGGGGAAGAGCGTGAGGAGGAAGGAGCAGCAGAGACAACATGATGAACTGACCACGGCTTCCATTCCTCATCCCCCTGCACCACTCGAAGGGAGGAGGTAGAGAAGTTCAGAGGGAATTTGAGCCCAGGAAGCAGAGGGAGGGTCTCCCTTTCTTATCTTGGCCCACAAACCTATCACTACTTCCCCTGCTTCTCAGTGTCCAAGAGCCTCCTTTTTTACCTTCTTTTTTCCATGACTGAACATAGTCCTGAGGAAGCTGGCTATCATGTTTTCTACTCCTTGGCCAACAGCATGACCCAATAATGCAATTTTCCCTTATCTAGCATGCTCCAATTCACTCCTTTGCAAGACAGCTCTAGAATGGTTTTATGATTCCTGTCACATAATTTCTCAAGTCTCTTTTCCTTAGCTTTAACAGGAAGACATAAATCAAAACACTCTGGAATACACTATCACTCAAAGGAAATGGTTTTGCTTGGACATGTTTAGTAAGTTAAATCCACAAAACAAAAATAAGTTAGCTGATCTATTTGAACAGAAATATCTTTGCAAATTTAGCAATAAGATGTGCCAATTTTCTTCTGGAATATTCAAGCAGGTTTTGCAGTCACTAGAAAGATGTCCTACATGCCTAGTCAAGGCTGGATTGCAGTGATAGATACAAATTCTCTCTGTGAAACTAGTCTACGTAAAAATGCAAATATTTATTGGTCCAGTGTATTGTACACTATCTTCCCTTTTTTTTTTTTTCACAAAGATAATATTTTTTGAAAGTACATCTTTTAACTCTCAAAGGTAAGAATCACTTGCTTGGTGTTATAAAAAAAATTGCTTCACATCTTTCTGCTAAATAGAAACATAGAATCATAGAATGGTTAGGGTTGGAAGGGACTTTCAAAGGTGGTCTAGTCCAAACCCCCTGCAAGGAGCAGGGACATCTCCAACTAGATCAGGTTGCTCAGAGCCTCATCCAGCCTGGCCTTGAACGTTTCCAGGGATGGGGCCTCCACCACCTTTCTGGGCAACCTGTTCCAGTGTTCTATAACTCGCATTGTAAAAAAAATGTTTCCTAATTTCTAATCTAAATCTACCCCCCTCTATTTTAAAACCATTACTCCTTGTCTTATTGCAACAGGCCCTACTGAACAGTCTCTCCCCATCTTTCTTGTAGGCCCCCTTGAGGTACTGGAAGACCGCTATCAGGTCTCCTTGGAGCCTCCTCTTCTCCAGGCTGAACAGCCCCAATTCTCTCAGCCTGTCCTCATAAGAGAGGTGCTCCAGCCCTTTTATCATCTTCGTGGCCCTCCTCTGGACCTTCTCCAGCTGGTCCATGTCCTTCTTGTGCTGGGGGCTCCAGAACTGGACACAGTACTCCAGGTGGGGTCTCACCAGGGCAGAGTAGAGGGGGAGAATCACTTCCCTCGTCCTGAAAAAAAATTCAACAGGTATTATTTATCATATGTAGCCGTGTAGCTCACTTAAATACAGTATTGCCATTGCTAGTAACAGCATACAGGCTTTGCACTGAGTTGGCAAAGCCTTAGACTGACCTTTGTCAGGTTTACTTTTCTTGAACTTGTCTTGACCTACCTGGAGTTTTGTTTTCAGTTAGTTTGTTGCAACAGTATTTTTTCTAAAGATCATTGGCTATGCCTAATTTGCATTACTTTTGCTAGTCTTAGTATGGTATGACTGTAGCTTTTATATTAAGAGTGACAATATGTAGTTACTTTGTGTAGATACCTACAACTCTTGCACAATTATAGAATCACAGAATCAGAGAATAGTTTGGGTTGGAAGGGACCTTTAAAGCTCATCTAGTCCAAACCCCCTGCAAGGAGCAGGGACATCTCCAACTAGATCAGGGTGCTCAGAGCCCTGCCCAACCTGATCTTGAAAGTTTACAGAGATGGGGCATCTATCACCAATCCAGGCAACATGTTCCAGTGTTTCACCACCCTTATTGTAAAAAAAAAAAAAAAATAAATTCCTGATGTCTTATCTGAATCTACTTCCTTCTATTTAAAACCATTACCCCTCATCTTATCACAACAGACCCTGATAAAGAGTTTCTAGCTGTCTTTCTTATAAGCCCCCTTGAGGTACTGGAAGACTGCTATAAGGTCTCCTCAGAGCCTTCTCTTCTGGAGGCTGAACAGCCCCAACTCTCTCAGCCTGTCCTCATAGGAGAGATACTTACTAAGTGTGACTATATAACTATTTTAACTGCATTATTATACTAATAATAATTTTTTTCACTTTATGTAAAATGTGTTTCCTGTTTGCCCATTGCAAGGTTTTGTGCTTAACACATAGAATATATAACTGAAAGCTTAGATGTTATTTTCCTGGTTTTAGATAAACTATGCAAAAATCTGTCTTTTTTATGTTAAAAGAAATGCGGTTTATGATGGCAAAATCACCAGGAGAAAAAATGGCTGGATTAAAACCAAGAGTTTCTCTAAAGTGTACATGAATCCACTTAACGGTTTACGTAGGTTGTAACAGCAATCCACAGATTCACAAATCTTAATTATTGTTTACGTTTTTTTAGACAGAAAAGTCTCTTGAGTATGAATAGCTGAGCAAAGAGATATTCTCAAAGCTCCCACTGATAAATAACTTTTCTCTGTGCTCAGTGAAAAACGGTAGACTTATTTACAAAACCAGAAACTTTGTCAAAATAATGGGTATTTAGAAAAACGAGATTTGCTACCAAGGATAATTCTTGTCAAAGAGTATCCAGCTGCAAAAAAAAAAAAAAAAAAAAAAAAAAAACCACAAAAAACCCCCTATTTAACGTTATCATAGAATCATAAAATAGTTTGGGCTGGAAGGGACCTTTAAAGGCCATCTAGTCCAACCCCTCCTGCAAGGAGTAGGCACATCTTCGACTAGATCAGGTTTCTCAGAGCCCCGTCCAACCTGACCTTGAAAATTCCCACAGATGTGACATCTACCACCTCTTCAGGCAATGTGTTCCTCTGTTTCACCAACTTCACTGCAAAAAAAAAAATGTATTCCTTATATCTAATCTATACCTGTCCTCTTTTAATTTAAAATCATTACCCTGTATTCTACAGGCCCTACTAAAGTTTCTTCCCATCTTCCTCATAAGCACCCTCTAAGTATGGAAAGGCTGCAACAAGGTCTCCTCAGAGCCTTCTCTTCTCCTGGCTGAACAACTCCAGCTCTCTCAGCCTGTCTTTGTAAGAGAATTGCTCCAACCCTCTGATCATCTTCCTGGTCCTCCTCTGGACTCACTTCAATAGGTCCACGCCTTTCCTGTGTTGAGGACTCCAGAGCTGGATGTAATATTCTAGGTGGTGTCTCACCAGAGCAGAGTAAAGAGGCAGAATCACCTCCATCACCTTATCTATGACATGTTACATTTTTTAACTTAAAGATAGTGTAACAAAATAGGATTGCTTTGATAGATCTTGTTAGATTTTTAAATATAACATAAATATGCTTATATAAAGATATATATTTTCTATTATTAAATAATTAGGGCTGAGTGCCACTAAGTTTCACATGTATATGAGTCATAGTGAAATGATTCACTTTCAGGAACAAATCTTGAAGTCTTTGAACATACCTTTTTATTCCTACTAGGAAAGAGGTAAAATTCATAGCAATAGGAAATAAATGAGAAGTTTATGGATTCTAAACAGAAGAGAGCAGCTATACTGGATTTAGTTTTAAGAAATTATTTACAAGGAATGAGCAGCAAAGTACAATGATTAGAAAGCTGAAGAATATATATTGGAACATATGACTAAAACAACAATTGCATTATATGTATTGATGTAAATTCTCAAATGATTGTTTTACACATGAACACAGTAATGCAGAAACTCTCATTACATTTGGTGTATTGAACCTAATACCATAATTCAAACATCATTTTTTTACTGAAGTTACAAGAATTCAGCTGTGTATTAGCAAAAAAAAAAACCCTAGTAGCACTTTTCTGAAGATTGCTTCTAACCTACAGCTACTACATTCCACTCTTCCACTGACTACTGATTTACTAACTGTAGTAAATTAGTTTTCATGCTGGATTTAAGATATTGTTAGTGGCAATTAATTTACAGTTGTCCTAGTATTAAAGACAATTTAACTCATAACTGTACATTTTTTTTTTTTTATTTGTGGGATAATGATACAGATTTGATGGGACTTTTTATACCACTTCCTTCGGAAAATCTCTAAAGTTGTTGATTTCCTATGACTTGTACCACTAGTATAGTTTTAAATCACAGTTAAAATTAACCCAATACATGAATGTATTTAATCACTTCCATTATTTTATATTCTTTAAAAAATAAAAAGCTATTACAACTATAATTGAAACCTGATGGGTTGTTGGTTTTTTTTTTTTTTTTTCTCTCTCATAGGATGAATCATTCCAGCCTAAGACAGGTGCTTAGATAACCAGACTGAATTGCACTCTGGAGGTGCTCTATTTCCATCCATTGATCATAAAGGAAACTAGTAACTTCTGATAACTGAAGCTGGCTTAAAAAATTTTTACAGTGTTAAATAAGCTGGATCATACTAACTGTTTCAGCATGTTTTGTAAGCTAACATGAGTTTTCACTCCACCTTGCTGTCCTTCTTTCATAATACAGCTAGAAGATGTGAGAGAGTACTTGACATATATCAGCTTTACACTATGTGAAGCTGTGGATTTGACCTAATTAAGAAAACAGATCAGGACGAGTACAAAATTTCAGGGGCAGTAGGTATTTATCTTCCCATTATCATAATCTGCAATTGTTTTTACTCAAATACTTGCTCTCCCTGGATATTTTTTCTTAGGATACAAGTAGTTAAATTAGCTTAAGGCTATGTCCATTTGCCTCTAGCCTGTCCTTTGCTTGAGGCATCTAAGCTCAGTGTGCTTCGACCTTTCATGACTAGACATAGACAAGAATAATTTCTTTACTGTTATTTTAAGCTTTTCATCATAGAACCAGGAATTTAAAAACAAATTGCAACTACACTGAATCAATTACATTTGTAGTTGAAAACATTTTAATATTATCTTTAACAAGTCATTAGGAAAACATGTAAAACACAGATTTAGTTTGAATATTTCTGCAATATTCAGGACCTAATCATGCTACCATTGAAGCAAAAGCTAAAACTCCCACTGACTTCAATGGGCTCAGGATTATATACACAGCAGGGGACAAGATTCAGTAACCCATGAGGTCCTTTTCATCCCTCAGTTACTACAATAGGAACAGAAATCTGCAGGAAGCATGATAATGTCAGGGTTGTAAGGCTTGAGAAGTATGAAAGTTAAGACTTCCATGTGAAAGATATTATTTTTGAGAAGTACAATTAATATAAAAGAAGTTGTGGTTTTGAAATTAAGTTTCTATTTGCTATAAGCATTAATGACTACAAGATACTAATGTATCTGATACAGATTTGCATTTTATAATTATCTTGGCTTGAGATTATGAAGGTTGTTTGAAGGCTTTTATTACTGTGAAAAAGGGTAAGATTTTAATTAGTTTTATTTTGAGCATTCAGCAGATGTGCATGGGTGACAAAGCCAAATAGAAGACATAGAAATAATTGTAAAGTCTTTACTGCAGTATGAGTAGATTTATTCAGCACAGAACAACTGGAAATCAGTTTGAATGCCATGTCAGTGTAACTAACTCACTCAACCTCCTCTTTTGCATTTTGTGTTCTTTTCCTCACTAACAGCAGCAGCTGCAGTAGTCTAAATTCCCAGAATTATTTTGATTTTTGTTTTAAATCCTGTTCTTGAACATTCAAACGCTCGAATTCTAGGAAGAGGTAACTGCATTAATTTTTCAGATTTTCACAGTTTACACAGTTTTGTGATTACCTACATGACGTTAGACTGAGAGCAAAAGAGGCTAGGATAAAATTGGATTTAAACATTGTAATTTAAATGTTGAATTTAAATATTTCAATTACTGAGTAATTCAGAATACTGAAAATGGGCATTTAGGTATCCCACACTATTTAAAGACTGATTAAGAGTACCTGATTCAGGGTTCGCGTTCCCCTTTATAGGGAGTCAGCATATCTCACACAGTCATTTAGCTTTCTGTATGCAAGTAGATAAATCATTATAACTAGTAAATGAAAAACAGTGGTAACAGGACTAACTTCCCTCATGTCTCTCTGGTAATAAACATCTGGCTCACCCCTCCCCACTCCCATCCTCACCCCCTCAGTGTTAGCTGTCTGCATCCACCTGGGATTCAGAAGATCTCACATTTGTTATAGAACAGATGCTGAATGGAAACAAAGCTTGTACCTTCTACGTAGCAGTTTATTAGATTATTTACCCATAACACAGAAGACTTCAGTGCTTAGCTTTGCTTGACTTAAGAGAGAACTAAGCTATTAACTCCTCCCAAAACATTCAGACTGTCACATTCTTCTTTCTCTACTACTATCTTGAAAAGCCTCCTGTGCAGTGAAAAATTAAAACAAAAATTAAAAAATCTGACTATATTAATTCTGCTACATAAGATGGGCAGGAACTTAATCACAGCCATCCATACTTAATTGTTATTTAGCTTAATTTTTGACTACTTCAGCTAGATCTCCAGTGGTCCGGTGTATAGCATGTCTTAGCAGTATAGATGCAACTAAGAGATGACTCTACATTATGGTGTTCAGATTCAGAGCAGAAGCACACTTTGTGCAGCGAATATCCCAATTGCCTCCACCTTTTCATTTGGATGGAGCAGTCTTGAAGCATCTGAATGGAATTACTTTAGGTTGAAAGTAAATTAAAAGATTTTTCAGGAGCAAACTGAATGCACTTAACTGCAGATGGGTACACTGTCCATAGACTAGAGTTAGTCCAGAAGGAAAACTCCCAGAATGTGAATAGCACAGACATTACACTTTTGGCACTGTTCACTCTACAGGTAGACTCCTATTGCTTCTTCCTTTTCAAGCACAGAGACTAGTAACTACAATCCACGACACTGACTTCTGTGACCTATTTAGGTTTTTTTCCAACATTTAGTGTGTGGGCTTGGAGTGATCTCAAAGTTGTAAATGAACAACAGATTTGAATAGATGAAGGGATTTTGTACGCTTTTGAGTTGGGAAAGAACTTATTCATATAAGTGTTTTTTATAAGATGAAAGGATAGCTGTGTTTAGATTTAGGATCAATGGCAATATCAATTGAATTTGAGTATCTTTGAAACTTAGTGACAAATAGGAGTGAATGCTTTACATTGCACTTGGAAAATAGATACTCATATTCTGGATAAGTGGCAGTATAGGTTCTTAATTTTGTCCAAGTAGGTTAGACTGCTAGACTGTGATCATGTTGCTTTTGCTGAAGGGAGACTTGAATCCTGGAGTTAATTTTGTTTATGTTTTTTTTTTCTGCATAACATTTGCAAATGAGGATTATTATTTGAAGTCAGTTATGTTTTAAGTTTTCAAACTCAACTGTATTTTCCCAAATAAGTTGTATTGTACTTTCTCATACTTTCAGACACCAGTATTTGCCACCACACATTTTCTCTGAGATTGTTTTTATATTCAGAACGCACAAACTGTCTCCATCACAGAAAATCTCAAATTATTTTCTTTAGTATATTTTGGACTCAGAATCCCTCTATATGAGACATACTATTTTTTTTTTTAATAATTGCTTTAACAAAATACAGCAGCACCATTGATCATAAAACTGGTGTTACAAAGATATTGCTTTTCTTTAGAGATATATAGATTTTCAAGGCTGAATAGAAACTGTATCCATATAAATATCATTCAAATTTATTACTGTGGTGTGGCTGAACTCTGTCTTTGAACACTCAGCACAAAAGCTTTATTTATCATTTAAAAAAAAATATAGCTATCTTTTGTTTGCATTTTGTTTTCAAGCATTAAGAAAATCTATTTTTCATATCATGCCTACTATCTTTCTAACTTTGGTAAGAAGAAAAAGACTCATCCTTACAGCATTCTCGGCATCAATTTTTTGTTTGTGCTATTTTTGAAGCTAAGAACTAATCCAATTACTTCTGATTTCTAATAGATATACCCTTATTGACTCATACAGACTTTGAAGCAAGACTTTAAATTACCGTTTCAACTCAACATAAAATGTCAAATATTTTCAAATGCAATAGTTCTTGAAATATGGTGGGTGTCTTCTCACTACAAAGAATGTATTCTATCAATGGTTCATTAATTATGATTTCTTTTTTTTTTTCTAGTATTGATAATGAGCAATTTTTAAATTCCATATACATATTAAAGCCATTCACTGAGAGACTTGGAGAGCCACCTATCTTCTCTATCACTATCTGCAGTCTCTCTGTATTTCCACAGCATATTGTCATTCATATCCTGTACAGTGTTACTTGTTCTGAAAGAATGATAGCTATTCTTTAAAGGCAAAAAAAATATGATCCACTCAGTATCTTCAAATGCAGCTGGCACACCCATATATTGACTGATCTCCAAGAAATCTATTGGACATTATACAAACGTAATGCAGGTGATTAAAAAAAAAAACAAAACCACACACACATACAAAAAAAAGAGATGCATAGCACTATTAAATGTAATAAAATTAATTAATATTAGTCTTATTTATGTATTTTTCCTCTTGAATAGTCATGTGACTTTTTATTGGTTTCATTTTCTCATCAATTTGAAATGTATTCAGCACATTTAAATGTAGCACGAATAACGTCTCTTAACTGCAATGACTGAAAAAAAAAAAAAAGAGGAAGTACTTTTTTTCTGTTCTTATTCTTTGCACTCAAGATAGCAGTTACCTCACAAATATCATCTACATTTGATTCTTCACTATTACATCTGACCTACCATTTAGTCTGATTTCATGCCACTGGAGAAAAATACAGGTTTTCAGCAGCTTCAGATGTGCCCCGTTTTAGAAGCTCAATGGATTTCATAGAATCATAGAATGGTTTGGGTTGGAAAGGACCTTCAAAAGTCATCTAGTCCAACCCCCCTGCAAGGAGCAGGGACATTTCCAACTAGATCAGGCTGCTCAGAGCCTCACCCAACCTGCCCTTGAACATTTCCAGGGATGGGGCATCCACCACCTCTCTGGGCAACCTGTTCCAGTGTTCTACAACCCTTGGTGTAAAAATTTTTTCCTGATATCTAAGCTAAATCTACCTCCCTCTATTTTGAAACCATTACCCCTCATCCTATCACAACAGGCCCTACTGAACAGGCTCTCCCTATCTTTTCTGTAGTCCCCCTTGAGGTACTGAAAAACCGCTACAAGGTCTCCCCGGACCCTCCTCTTCTCCAGGCTGAACAGCCCCAACTCTCTCAGCCTGTCCTCACTGGAAAGGTGCTCCAGCCCTCTGATCATCTTTGTGGCCCTCCTCTGGACCCTCTGAACAAACTTCATTAGTGACATCTAAGAATCCTTAGGCTTGAGATATCCATATGGCACCTGCAGGTCTGAGAGGGGATTGAGAAGAAACAGTACTCCTGTGAATCAGCAGTGGGATGCAAAAGGCGTACCTCAATGAGTTTCAATGGCTCTAGAAAAAGAGTTGTGCTTTAGATATCTTACTAGGATCAGACTAACCATAGAGTTGAAGGGTTTATTTTCTTTAAGTGTGTCGTAGTTCAGGCCCGATCGGACCAGACTACGCAGTCTCTCTCTCACTCCCCCCACCTTCCAAGAGAACAGGGAGAGAAAATATAAGGAAAAACGGCTCGAGGTTTGAGATAAGGACAGGGAGAAATCCTTAAAGTTACCGTCACGGGCAAAACAGACTCGACTTGGGGAAAACTATTCATTTATTACTACAAACAGCAGGATAATGAGACAAAGAACAAGATAACCTCCATCCACCCCTCCCTCTTCCCAAGCTTAACATTATCTCTACTACCTTCCCCCCCCGAGCAGCACAGGGGGGAAGAGGGAATGGGGGTTGCAGTCAGTTCATCATATGTTGTTTTACGCCGCTGCTTCATGGTCGGGGGAAGAACTCCTCACATTCCTCCCCTGCTCCAGCGTGGGGTCCCTCCCACGGGCCACAGTCCTTCATGGAACTGCTCCGGCGTGGGTCATCTCTTCCACGGGTGCAGTCTCTCCAGAACAGCTGTCCCAGCGGGCCCTCCACGGGCCACAGCTGCCTTCAGGCATCCACCTCCCCCGGTGCGGGGTCCTTCACGGGCTCCAAGTGGATCTCTGCTCCTCCGTGGACCTCCATGGGCTGCAGGGGGACAACCTGCTCCACCATGGTCGTCACCACAGGCTGCAGGGGAATCTTGGCCAGGAGCCGCATTACTCCTCCCCCTCCTTCTGAACTGACCTTGGTGTCTGCAGCCGTTCCTCACAACAGGCTGGTAGATGTCTCTCAGGATCTTTTTTACATCTCATTCACTTCTCATCTCCTCTCCACTTCTTGCAGCCGGGCTGGACCGAGTCGGGCCCAGTCGGCTGCCTGGCAAGAGGCCAGAGGGTGAGGCCTGCAAGGCCCATGAGGCCTGCCCCTCCCCCTCTGCGCCTCTGCCCCCGCTCAGCTTCTTCACATCTTCTCTTCTCTCTCTCTTTTTTCTGTTTTCCCATTCTTAAATACGTTATCGCAGAGGTGTTATCACGGGACATTCTGCTACCAATCGGCTTGGCCTTGGCCAGCAGCAGGTCCGCCCTAGGCCCGGCCGAGTCCACTGAACAAAGGGGAGCGACTTCTAGCAGTTTCCTACAGAAGCTACCACCTTAGGCCCCCCCTTACTAACAAAACCACAACAGTGGTTTCAAACAATGAGTTCAGGACATTGTTTAGTAGGCATGATGAAGTTAGGTTGATGATTAGACTTGATGATCTTGGAGGTCTTTTCCAACCTTAAAGATTCTATGATTCTATGACTTCCTTTCAGTTTTAAGGCCTAAATTGTGCTGTATATAATAAAGTTGTCTTAACAAAAGAATCTGTGTTTGAAGTCTCATAACAGCTGAGATCTAGTCAACATAGTCAAAGTGGTCTAGAAAGTTTCTCAGTCAATCAAATTTTCTTAACATGAAGACAAATCACCGCTTACATATAACATGTTAACTATTCGAAGCAGAAATTCTGCAGTGAATTCTGAAAA
Source organism: Chlamydotis macqueenii (assembly GCF_036417535.1). Classification (NCBI taxonomy): domain Eukaryota; kingdom Metazoa; phylum Chordata; class Aves; order Otidiformes; family Otididae; genus Chlamydotis; species Chlamydotis macqueenii. The sequence continues at coordinate 163,343,480 of NC_141556.1, forward strand.
TAAGTAATTTCCCTTAAATAGAACCTGCACAGTTGACTTATATTTGAGACAAAGGATAATTTGTATTACCATTACATTGTTGGCAAAAGTAGGTATTATTAGTAAAGATCTGTGCAATTACAAAACTGAGTAGAATTGTTTCCCTAATAAAATAATTTTAAAAAGAGTTTTTATAACATTTATCTGAAGTGAATTTATTAATAAAATGTTCAGCTACGCTATCTGTGCTTACTTCTACATAGCCACTATAGTGTTAGTACATGATAATAGTATTCCATCTTTTTAATGCTATGTTTATGTTCAATATTTTACATCTTACAGAAATTGTGTTCTTTCATTTTCTTGCCCAGTTTATTGTCACTTTTCATACTGCTATTTCAACTATATATTACATATTACAATTTTTCCCAAGTACTAAGGGCAATACTTACTGTTAATCACTCTTTCTGCCATGACAGTCTGAGGATACAAGCAGGAAAAATTTGAAGAAAGACAGATTATTTCTTAACCAGCTAGTATAACTCGAGCACTATATCTATTGAGAGGAACACACACTACTTTCTGTCTGAAGAAAAAAAAAATGTTTAGACGTTAATTTATTTGGCTAAAAGTAATAAGATTTGTGGCATTTTTGTTTTGGTTTGTTTTCCTCTACAATATTTCAAATCAGAAAGGATCTATTCTTAAATAAATCTCTTGTTACCAATAATCAATGAAGTGTCACTATGCTTACTTTAATATTGTAACACTTTGAAGCTAATTTTGTCTGAAGTAAAACTCTATTAAGTAGTAATTTAAAATGTACTGGCATATCAATGTACTGTCAGCTAACAAGTGAGAAAAATGCACTCTCTCTCTCTCAGGTCTCTGCTATCTGCAGATACATCATTTAAGGAGCATATTCTGATATGTTAGAATAGCAGTAAAATGGACCTTTAAATGCTGAGGTTTCTAAAGAAATGCATTATGTGGCTTAGTCTTTCTGATCAGCCAAGGTGAGAATGAGAAAAGAGAAACAAAGTTAAGAAACCCAAGATATGAAGAAACTCAGAAACAAAGCAAGAGAAAAAGACTTCTTTTGACAATGATTGTTAGTTCTAAAAAGTAGTTTCAAATTGCTGATCTGAAACAATTATACATACTTAGGGTACTAAAACACCAATGGAAAGCATGACATACACAGTACATTAACTTCCAATTTAAAAATTTAATTGCTGTTTCTATTAACGCAAATAACATTTCTACTGTAAAAATAGTATGCACAGGAAATAACTATGTCTATGCTGCTAGAAATTCATCTGCTAAACAATGAAGTATTCAAGCTCAGGTAACACAAAATGTTTATGTGAGATACCAGAAACTAGTTTCTACGAGTTTTGGTGGTTTGGTTTGGGTTTTCGTTTTGGTGGTTTTTTTCCAAAATATAAGAGGAAGTTGCAGCACACCTTTCGAAGTAACACTTATATATATATATTTATTTTTTTTTTGGCAAAGAAACAGGAATTTTTTTTTTTTTTTTTTGTAGATAAAGGCTACATATTCTGAAAGACTTTCCTAATTCTGAGGAAATGTAATACACAGATGTGTATTACATCTGTGTTAGATGTAATAGCTCCAGCTACACCAGTGGGAAGAGAGATAGCTATTCAGATAATTTGGATTGCCATATAAGAAAAGAAGTTTGTTCACACTGACGAATGCTACTTCGTGACTTGAGAAATCAGCATGATCAAAATGGTCTGTTGCTCTGTTAATTTGTCATCTCGGATAACAGCAGTGCTGCTTTCCTTTGCTATACTAGTAAATTGTCTTCATCTCAACCTATGCGGTTGTTTTGTTTTTTGCTTTTTTATTTTTTCCCCAAAAAAAAAGAAGGAGAGTGAGGTAGAAACTGTGTGGTGACTAGGGCTAAGCCACAACATTACTCTTTACATTTTACTTTTTTTTTTTTTTCCATAAACCTCACAATATTCCACAGTAAGATAAAACCTAATAAATCTTTAAGGAGAGAAAAATATTGCAACAGTGGCATATTTGATTTCTTATCTTAGGGTCTCAGTGCTGTTTAGAAATGTTCTATCAACAAACTGTTTCTAAAAACAAATTCTTGAAGAAATATGTTACATTATTCTGAAGAAAGTTTTGATCAAGGATCATCAGTCTGTTTAAATAGATCAATTAAAATATCAAGATTCAATAAATTGCGCATAGGTTTTTGTTTATTTCAGCTGAAATTCTAGTTCAAGTATTCCAATCAAAACTACTCGGAGACATTGGATAACACTTCTTCCTTTCTTTCTTTTTTTTTTTTTTTTTTTTTTTTTATCAAGAGCCCCAGGAACTGAAATTCTTTTTACATTGACAGAATGGATAATGCAAACTGTTCAGACAGCATTGGTGATTCTGTGCTATCCTGGTAGCATATCTTGTGTTTAAAACATTGAAGCCTTCTGGAACTGAAATAGTACATAAAATTTCCAGTCCTTAACTATACTTAGTAGAAATATTTAGGGCTACAGTTTGGAAGTTTTAGATATATGTTTGTTTTAAGGCCCTACTCTTTAAAAACTGGTAGTTTATTTTTAAAGTAGATTTTAGGGAAATAGATTCTGAGCTGCTGTCAACAGCTATGAAAAAGAATACTCTTTGATGTTTATAATATAAAACCAGGGAACATAGAGCCATAGAGTTATTAAAAAAAAAAAGTGTTGTTTAAAAGATATTTCTGAAGGCCCTTTTGTTAACTTTTCTCTCAAAGTAAACCTGGTGCCAGCATGAGATCAGAGTGGCTGTGATTTTGTCTGGCTGAGTCTCATAGACTTCCACAGGTGCAGAGCCCATGTCTGTTCAGGGCAACCTGTTCCAGTATTGCGCGACCCTTTTAGTTATAATTATTTTCCTAATGCCCAGCATGAACATCTCAAGCCACTATTTCTGGCCATTGACCTTTACTATATCATCTGGCCTTTTTCATCTTTGTGACTTCCCTTCAAGTAGTGGAAGGCTGCTATGAAATGACCCCTTAGCTTCTTCTTCACAAGACTAAGCAACCCCAGCTCCCTCACCCTTTCTCACATAGGACATGTGATCTAGACTCTTGACAGTCTGAGTAGCCCTCTGATGGACCTCTCGCATATTTCAAAATTCTTCTTGAATTAAAGACCACAAAAATCAATGCAGTATTGTTAAAGTGCTAAATAGAGAGAGGAATAATTATTTATTTCAGTATACTTGCCATGCTCCTCCTGTGTGTGTGATATTTACTTTGCCTCACTTTCTCCCTAACTTTTCACTCTTCTACCGTCAGCTGCCCTTGTCTCTCGCATACAATATGGTACAGGCAGAAGTCTGAGAATAGATTTGATCTATGAAGACAAATGCTAAAAGGTGTGGAGTACTTTAATGTTTTCCTGATCTTTCTATGCCACTAGGTTGTTTCCCCATCTTTCACCAGATTCAGTTCTTCCCTGAACATTCTTTAGCAATTATCATGCCTATAGAATCCTTCTTGGTACCTTTTATGACCATTGTTCATCTCTGTCCATCCTACTCATGTTCTTTTTCAGTCCCTTTGTTTTTTGGTCCTCTCCTGTGGCCTTGCATCCACCTTGTATACCATCTGTTTCCAAGCCTGTCTACTAGGGACGAAAAAACGTAAATGTTCAGTGAGAAAATTTTCTTTTCTTTTTTTTTAAATAGCACCTGAGATAATTAACTAATGTTGTTAATTGTGCTGAAAGTAAAAATAATCAGTACAACAATTTTAAGTATTCTCTTTATAAGTGCTCTCATGTTTAATGGTTCAATAAAATATTCTCTATTTTTTTTCAGTCTCACTTTCAATGTTATATTTGTCTTGTCTTTTCCATCAAAGGTCTCTGGCTCTGAGACTTAATATCCTAATGGCATTTTTATTCTCTATTTTGTATTAGATAGCCCCACTAATTCTTCCTGGAACTGCTAATTTTTACTTTTTTTTTTTTTTTTTAAATATGAGATCTACTGTTCTGTTTTAGAATGAAATTTTCCAAACATTCAATGATATATAAAAGGAAAAGAAAATTACAAAACTATATTAATTAAAATATAAAAAAAAATGGCTATTATATATTAAAAAAAATCTTTGGTGAAAATCTACAGATTAAGTCATGGGAAAAAATAAAGAATGAAACCATTGTGATTTTTAGAGTGAAATAAATATTAAGTCTACATTTACATAAATGCTTTATATGTAGCATCAATATTTGGACATCCAATCAGAGATTACTAAAACTGCTTGCATGAAAATGCAGCCTTGAAACAGTGAGCAGGAAAGTGGAAATCTCTATATCCTGTGTTTTAGCTGTAAAGTCATATTATTTGTTTTTCGCTTCCTTCTCTTCAGAATTCAAAAGACTTCCTGCTTTGATTATTATCCTTCTTTACATGAACTTGCATACAATATTTTGTAAGTCTATCTAGACCAATACAGTTTGATCAAAATATTGTAATAACACAATTTCCTGCCTAACTCCAAACAGTACCTACCTGTACAATATGTTATGTGTTAACATGCCTTCAGATAAATTTAACCTAAACTCCAACATTTTTAGATCAGCACGATTCAACTGGACTTGAACTCTATGGAGAGAATCTAAAGAATTTATTTGTTAATAGATCATTAATGTCCTGAAATAGTAACACTTTCTGAATTAAATAACATAAATCCAAGTGGTAAGAAAGAGATACAAAACACAGGAGATCACTATAGCATGGGGACAGTACTGATCATATTGTTGTTATTCTCTGACAATAAAAATAAAAACTTAATAACAAGTTTCTTAAAGTTTCAAGTTGTAAAGTGTTCATTGTTGAGGTATTAAAGAATGACAGCATTACAGTATTACACAGAGTTTCGAGTGCTTGAAATGGGAATAATACTCTGAAGCCTGAACTAAGTGAAATCAAAATGCATAATTGAAGGATATCTTTTAAACTTACTTCAAATTAGAGAAAGCAAGAAGAATTTTGAACAACTTTACAAATATGAGTTAATAGGGAACTAGACAAATCTGCAAACTTTTGATTTCAAAATATCTAACTTCTTTGTCACGTCTCCTCTCACATTGTTCCATGAATGTTCCAAAATGTACTATTATCTTTATTTTCTGAATCTAAACTTATGGATTATTCTAGAATCAAATAATAAAAAGATCTTGGATTTTTTATTTTGAGGTCTATGTTACCTCTGCTGGATGTTCAAAATCTAAAGGTAGAGACAGCAACCTACATAGAATTTTGTTACTATTCAAGCATTAATGATATCAACAGAAATAGCTGAAAGGAAAAAATAATCTAGAGGAGATTAATGGAAAGAGATGACTTTGCATCACCAAGCATCATTATAGACCTTTACTCTCCTAGATACCTTTAAAAATCTGGACATAGCACTCTCAACTCTTTGAAAGGATTCATCTGAACAGATGTAAACACTTACAGTGTAGATCATCTCATCTGAAGCATCGTCTTCTATATAAACAAGAGAAAGATATATATGTATTCTAAGATGAAGTGAATCTCAGAAGAGAGACAGGTGCAAAAGTAAAATTTTAAAAATTAGGACTTTGTCCTATGGACAACAGTCCAGCCCTTACTTCTGTTCTATGGTTCTCTTTTATTTAGCAGTACAGAAGTAGCTTTTGAGATTGAGCACTCCTGTCTTCTCTCCTTGAGAGCAATTGGCAACCTTCAGCTCCTTAAATGGAAATCCAAAACTACAGCTTTTTTTTTCTCAGTGGGCTGTTACACATATCACAACACAACAGATCCTCTGACTTCAAAATGACACACAAATACATCCAAAGTGGAAAAACGTTTTAAAATCGACAAATAAATTAAGCTGTCTCATTTACACAGTTTGATTTTCATGTTTTTAGTCACTCAGGCACGCAATGCTATTTCTGCATGTACTGGGTCTGACTGTGATGGAGTTGATTTTCTTCACGGCAGCCTGCATGATGGTGTTGTATTTGTGGCTGGAACACATTGGTCTTTGTTCCTGAGTAGTTCTTGTACAGCATTGTGGCTTTCTCCTTTTTCCACTCTGTGCCTCCCCAGTGAGCTGGCTGGGGTGGGCAAAAAGTTTGGAGGGGCCACAACTGGGACTGATGATCAGTCCACAAGACTGCTCACCTTCCTTCCATTTTCTCCCTCTTCCATGGGAGAGGGGAGGGAATGAGCAGGTGTGTGTGTTTGGTTACTGACTGTGGTCAACTCACTGCACTCCAAAACAGTACTATTATTTTGTACAAATATTTTAATTGCATTGTTTGTCTAAATTAAAGACAAAAAAAAATCTAATCTTTTATGGTTTCCAGATATAACATAAACATTTAAATAAATAACTAAAAGTAGATCACTCCAAATTAATGGGACATATTTAACTGTAATTTTAATGCTTTCAATTTTAATAACTTTATGCTATTATTTCATATTTTTATTGAGACAGATGGAATTAGAATATGATTTTATTGCCTCTCAACTAAACAAACTCTGTTACAAAGGGCTTCTACCATATTGCATGCAGAAAGTTAATAAATAAAATATTTACTTAATCTAAGTAGGGTATGAAATGAAAACAATAAAACGTTGATTTTTTTGACAAACTATACCACGACTTTGCAAGTGTTAGTTTGGCTTAATAGCTGTATTTTTTTTATATATATATCTATCTTAAGGATGCTCTATATTTCACAGTATCTTTCATTTGCTCTATTGAATCTTAGGAAGCTTTGAATCCTGGAAGGTATCTTCTGTGTCACCAAGCCTAGTGTCCAGCTGGGAAGTGGACTGTAACTTTTCCTGAAAGGTCAAAAACTATTAAAGCACCACTGAATGTTTTCTTGTGATGATTCTTTTATTCCTGAAGATGAATGGAGTACATGAAACCAGTACTTTAGACAAGATACTGTATTTTTACCTAACTAGTAGGTCACAGTGAAACTCCTATTTTGGTGATGTAAAGTAAAAGTATATCTTCGGTGAAAAGTTTTCTTGGGTTAAAGGAAATCTTAGATTATATAAAGAAAGCACTGTATCTTTCTAATCAACATCATCCCCAGTCCTAATATAACATCTATAGTAAGCTTCTGGAGCATATGTGTAAGCTGCAGACAAAATCAAGATACTCAAATACGTCTTAGGGACTTTGTACACATATAGCTATATTGAAATTTCAAATTTTTAATGAACATTTCTTCTCTCTTACTCCTTATTTTTAAGACGGTTTGTCAGCTACAGCTAAAGATCAAACCCCTGGACTAATGAGATCACAATAGAGTGATCAAAAGATGTAGGAAAAAAATAGCACAGTACCTTTATTTAGCATGGTGACATGCGTTTTTTTTTTTTTTGTACACAGCATACATCTCATAAGCCATATAAATTCCCTTTAAATTACAGTATTCTGAAGCTATTAATTACTACTGGCAGGTTTCCAATTTCTTTACAGTAATACCTGTTTAATTCTTCTTCAACATTTCTTTTCCCATTCTTATCTCCAAAATGTCTAAAAACTAATTTAAAAAACAAAAACAAAAACGTGTTTTTCCAAGAACTAGAGCATGAAACAATCTTCCAAGTGTATGCAGGACAATGACATTCTGAGATATAAAAAAGACATATACAATGACTAGTGGCAATGGTCTTCACATGCTGTTAAATTATATAAGACCATTATTAGGATAACTTTAAATGTATTTAAAAAAAAAAAATCAAATGTTATTGAGTAAAAAAAAAAAACATTTGCTTAATTGGGCTGCAGACACCATTCTTCTCCGATGACATGTTTTTATATTCCTTTTAGATAGGTATAATTTTCTGCTTGTAATACAATTATTTGGCTTTTTTTTTTTTCTTATGCTGAAATGTAGTATTAATACAAAAAAAAAAAAGAATTCTGCAATTAGTAAAAAAAGTAGCCTCCCACAGACAAGCATATTTTTGCATAAAATGCTCTGGATCATCACTTTGAGTCTTAATTCTAACTTTATAGTAATTCTAACTTTATATATGTTGTCAGAGTTACCCCAAAGGAGCAACAGAACTACAGTGTTTTAAATATGAGTAATATATGTATCTGTACATTTTATTTAAAAACAGTGGAAGTTAAGTGTGAAAATTAAGAAACTTTGTAGAAGTTTAGATAATACATTTTTCTTTACAAGAATCCCTACTAGTAACAGAGAATGTAGAAATTTGTTGACTTTAACTTACATTGTGAACTTTGGGTCAAACTCCATCTTAGATAAACATACATCAGTGCTCTCTAGTGCCTATTAGCAATTTCTTATACACCAACAGTAAAAAAATTATCCAGTTTGGCTGTGCATGTTGATATATGAAACATTGAGCTCAGTGTTCTACATTTGGCGCTGGTACCTTTCATTCAACCTTATAATCCTTTATCATACAGATCCCTTATCAAAGGGATCACTTCAAATTCCATAATTTTGCCAAAAGATTTCTTAATACTGTGGACAGGGAATTGCATAATGTCAAGAAATGGTTGATGAGAGCTGTCCTGATATTGCAGTAATGAAGTTTGGATTATCTGCACAGATAAACATGACCAATTACTTTACTATAGGGAGAAAAAAAATCTGGAACAAATCACAGTTGAAAGCAGCTGTGAACAAATTAGATTATGTTATCTTTACTTCCCAATCTGAGTAGGACATAAGACCAGCAGATTATCTGTCAGTTCCCAGACCATTTGACAGGCTCAGATAACGTTTGGGGAAAAAAAACCCCTCAAAATTTGGGTATCAGATTCTGCTTGGAAAAAAATCTACTCTATGGAGAAGTTCCCTGTAAAGGAAGCTGCAATACTGACCTTTCAAAGAGTTCCTTAAATAAAATTTTATATTTCTTATACAGTTGTGTTAGTAATGGATTTTTAGTTACAGATTTTGCTCAAGAATTTTAACACCAGGCTTGACAAGAACAATTATTTCCTTCCAATAGAATAGTGTTCTATTTACCTATTCTATTTTACAGTAGAAATTTTATCAATTACAGGAATCATATAGTTGCTACTGCTTTTCATATTACTCACAAATATTTTAGAAAATACTATCACGAGTTCTTTAAGCAAGGATACTGACTACTAGGTTTTTTTTCTTACAGCTTTGACTTAGTGTTTCTACTTTTATATTTCTGTCTTTAAGCTTGATGAGTCACTACTTTATATCACCTCACACTTCATTTAACCGTGTTACATCACATAAGTGATGTAATGAAATATACATGACATAGAGTTCCATTATGAACTATTGTAAAGTTTTAAGACAGACAGCATTTAAATAGTGGCTGCACTAAACTAAACACAAGAAAAGTCACAGACATAGGAATCAAGATATCAATGTAAGTAACAGTTTCCTCAACAACATGTGGAAGATTTACCTGCCAATGTCAGACTGAATGGAATACTAAATATAAATAATTCTATGTGGTTAGTTTATGCCAAATACTGATCTCTACAGAGATCATACCAGTAAGATTGACTCATCTAGAGAATCAATTCCAGTAATTTTTTTTTTTCCTTAGGACACGATAAAATTAAATTGAGGGGGGAAAGTTGAAAATTTTCTAATTTTCATATGAGTTAAAAATGAAACTTGACAGACTTCAGTATGACTTCTGTAGAACTATAATACAGTTTGTATAGACTTCAAGATTTAGTTTTGAATTTCCTACTTGGAGTTCAGAGCTCTGTTTTTTCCTTTTTTTTTTTTTCCTTATGTAAGATAAGAAGTATGAAAACTTGTTTTATTTATTGTTTTGTACAACTGAATATGCATAGTGGAGCTGTGTGATGACGATAATTTTATTTTTGAACAGTCAAAAAAGTTCTATAATGAAAAGAAAAACTTTAAAAATTCTTTCCTGAAAGTTGTTCAGATACCTCTTTTTTTTTTTACTATTTCTGTCTGCATACTAATCTAAACTGAATGTCTCTATAATTTGTCACAATCTAAAAGCATGTACACAGATGTGTGATGACTTGTTAAGCCACAGTAAATTGATTGTGAAGCTCAGCTTATGATTTATTTACTTATAAAAGGAGAAGTGTGGCTTTTTGCATTTTTTTTTTGCATCTTATAGAGAGAATTTTCCATAAATGCTGACATGCAGAATTGTTCAAATCAAACTGTAGAACAAGAAATTCAACTTTTTTTTTCCAGAGCTCTGTTTGTCAGGTGCAAAATCTACTAAAGCAGTAAGAATATAAACTAAATGAAAAGCAGATAAGTTTTTTCTAAAAAAAAAATAAATTTTGTAATACGCAATAAGTAGTTAGAACACACCATGCTGAAAAAATACAGGACAAAAGTATTACATATATTCAGGATAAACAAGTGCCTAAAGATTACATGTTGAATCAAAAGAGAAGAAAAAAAAAAAAAAGAAAAAGAGTATTTGAGAAGGAAAACACCATATTTACAGCAATTTCTTCTCATACACTGGGTTTCTTCAAAATAAGTTCAGAATTTCAGTGCAAATGATAACATTTACTTATTCTTCACTTTCAATGTGTATCATTAAATTATTTTTTTAAATGTTTGCAAAAAAAAAAACCTCCATTAATCAATTAGTCCACTCCACTGCTCAAAGCAAGTCTAGTTAGATAAGATTGCTCAGGGCCATGTATAGTCAAGTCTTGAACATCTCCAAGGATGGAGATCCCATAGCCTCTCTGGGCAATCTGTTCCAGAATTTGACTATCCTCATAATTTATTAAAAAAAAAAAAGCTTATGTTTTCCTTATGTCTGATTGGAATTTCCCACATTCCGCCTTCTGTCTGTTAACTCTTGATCTGTAGCTGTGCATCACTGAGAAGAGTCTGGCTCCATCTCCTCTTTGTCTTCCAGTTAGGTACTTATAGACAGTAACAAGGCTCCCATAGGCATCACTTCTGTGGCCTGATCCCTCAGCTTCTCATTGTAGAATGTGCTCCAGCCCTGACTGTCCTGGTGGCCTCCGACTGACTTGTGCCAGTATGTAAAAATTCCTGTGTTATTGGGGAGCCCAAAACTCCAGATATAACACTCCAGATGTACTGAACGGAAGGGAAATATCACGACCCCGGTCCTGTTGGTGACAGTCTCACTAGTGCAAACTAGGATGTATTTGGCTTTTTCTGATGCAAGAGTGCACTGCTGACTCATATTCAACTTCTCCACCAGCATGTGTGAGTTGGAGGCTCATTAAACTGGAAAATATGGGTTGCTAGCCCACGGGTTTTGACTGAGGTGATGAGACTATGAAATGAGGTATATTTAAATGCACAAAAATATCTGTAGAGGACACTTGTTTTACGATGCAGGCAGTTTTTCCTGATTCAAAAGTTAAATTTCTTTTTACTGTATACAACCAAGTGGTTTATGTATGAACCGATCTTCTTGCAAAGCTCACTGTTAGTGCAATAGAAAGATGTCACTGTTTCAAATCCCTGAGGAAAAACAATAACAACAAAAATTAGGTAATTTTATGCATCCCTATTTAGATGTGAAAAACAGATGGAAGAAACTCTTAGCACAGTAATGTGCATTCACATACAAGAGCAGTCTGTTGAGTGAAAAGTACTTATTGAAGTAGGGAGTGCACTTTATTTGGCACATAATGTATTGGTTTTTTATTATTATTTCTTCTGTCTTATCATCTTCTTCTTTTTTTTTTTTACCCCTTTGGCACTAATGCATTTTTAAAAAATCTCAAACCAATCTAAGAATTTACAACTGTAAAGTTTTACTCATATGAGGGATACAAAATGTAGATGAATAATTAACTTGAAGTGTCCTAGGGCTATACATATAGAGTCAGACTTTAAAGGTACATATGCTATGTGCTTTGTCTCATTTGATATTAAGTGATTTACTGTATTTAACCATGTTTAACTACCATAAAAACATAGTTAAATAAATTGCTGAGTTAAAATAAAACTGTACTCCAGCCAAGTAAAGTAGTAACTTAATGGAGAAAGTAATTAACCCTGATAAATGGGAAGAAACAGGATTTAGAAAATACATATCAGAAAAAAATCTCCTCTTTATCTTATTCTACTGACCTTGTTACTAATGCCTATATAAAATTAGCATTTTCTATCTTCCAACAACTTGGATTTTCCTGACTTCTTCTCGTGGAAGACTACATTTTAAATTTTCTATGTTTGCAGACTGACCTTCCACAATCAGATTAATTTATGCTTATTTCTTCTTGTGTCAGTGCTGATAGTAATTCATTCTTTGCATATTTATAGAGAAGAAAAATAAAAGGTATCCTATTACTTTATATTTCTCGGCTAAACATTTTGATTTGTCTTATTTGATAGGTTATGAATCTGAATAGGTAATGAATCTGAATAAAGTCTTTCTAATGCTAAGTCATAGGAACTAAATACCATATTTTTGGTGAGGACTGTATGTACTAGTTCTTTGCAAAATATCACTGAAACTTCATTACCTCAATAAAAAAAAAAGTGCTCTTAAAATTTTTTTTTAACCTCTTCCTTGCCTAGTTTCATTGTGATAAACTGATATTCCTCAGCTATTTTCAAATGATGTTACTATTCTGAGACTATGGAACTATTATCTATAGTTAGAAATTTATAATAGTCTAATGAAAATTATAAAAGTCTGAAACAGACCAATGACCTGAACATACATTAAAAACTACACTATAAAAATACATGCTTTGGGCCAAAAAGATACCAAAATTATAGACTTCTCAAACACTTACGATACCTGTATTTCTTGTGTGGGGACTAACAAGTATGGCTCTAGTGATTGCTAGCCAAAAATTTGACAGGAATTACAGTAAAATATGAGCACTCTAACACACCTTCTTTACATTTTCCCCATTGAATGGGCATTAACAGCTTGTCATATATATGGTATTCTTGAAGATGATTATTTACATAACTAGGATCATAATAATTGAACTATAAACTATTAAAAGAAGACCCTCAAAACTGAATTTAGCAAAGTAATTCTGTTTGGACTGGAGATACATCTTAATTGCAAATTCTGAATACAGTGACATAATCTGTTATGAGGCTTGCATACTACAAAGAGGAGGAGGAGGAGTGGTGGGAGTAGTAGTATTACTGTTGCTGTTAATTATTTCTAAGTATTATTTTTTGCAGTAGAAGTAGATGCATATATTTTCAATTTATTGAAGAAATAGCAAGTGAAACTGAGAAGACCTTCATTAAAATGAATGGATTTTATTTAGCATAAAACCCAACATATAATATTTTTTTCATTTGGAGTTTGTTGTATTAATAATTGTTTTTAATAGCTTTCTCTTCATTTACATATGTATCATCACAATTTTATGTTTCAAATCTTTATAAAGACAATGTCTGAGTCAATCAATACAAAAATTATTGTTTTCATTAAGAGAATGAAGTATGTCTCTATGTGGAAAATTTAGTAAGTAAAATTTTATGTATGAACAAATGTCCTCTTAGACTGAAATAAACTAGTTTTATATATATATACATATATAAAGGTAGGTGAAGCAAAGAAGTTGCACATGTATTTTTTTGTTGCAACCATCATGCAATTATTACACGATGTTCTAGAAGAAAATAAGTAATACTCTATTGCAGAGAAGCAAGTTCATATGTTGTGAGAAAAATACTTCAGAAAAGATAAATGGCTTAAAGGATGGCATCCTATAACACTAGCATATATTCTAGTAAAGTGCTTAATTCAAAAGTGGAACAAAAAAAAAGTGATGCTTGAATAAGATGAGGCACAATTAAATAGTTTATAATGTTAATGTTTTAGAGTGAGATCTTGAGAAATAATCTAGTTGAGAAAATAGCACACAGAAGAAATTTCAAAGGGGTGCAAGAACAGAAGCAGAAAAAAAATCTCAATTTTTTTTTGTCGCTTCTTGAATTAATTCCCTCATTCACTGAAGAAGCAGTAACATACAGAAAACATGATCTAGAAAATGTCTAGAAAAAAAAATCACTGCCACTATCACTAGAAATAGCTGTCATTAGCTACCATGCCTCATTAATCTAAAGCTTTGTCCAGATTAAATTGTGAAAGAAATCGTGGTATATCTAGGCCTTGAGTTCTGGTCCTCCAGTTTCTCAGGGCAGAAATTTGTCAGAGTACAACAGTATTTTCTTTGCATTGATGCTAGGACACACTTAACATACACATCAAGACACATTAATGCAATTTGGAAATGACCAGGGCATTAATCTAGACTCCAGTACTTAAAACAACTTCTGCAAACAGCTATGAGATTAAATACCTAACCAATCTTTATTTTTTCCAAGCTCTCAGATTTTATACCTGTGAAATAATCTATAGAAAACATTGCCATCAAAAAAGGAGCCCAGGTACTGACTTATGCAGCTGTGGAATTTTAATTGACTAGCTTAAGTTGAATACTTAAGAAAATTTGCTCCCAATGTTTCTTAACAGTAAGAACAGCTAAATATAATTCCTTCTATCAGAGTGCTTTCACTTATTATTTAACAAGTACAGAACATACATATTGCTATCTGAAAGGATTTGTGATAAATAATCAGGAGCTAACAGCTATCTGCCTTAGCTTTGTCACCAACAGAAATAAGAACAGCTCTACTGAATGATTCTCAATACTGATACAAACCCCATATATTTTCTACAGTGCTTTCTTTGGTGTGAAAAAGGCAATTGGTGTATTATATCTATCTTTTTTTTTTTTAATTGTAACAAAAAGAAGGAATGAAAATAGAACAATCTCAATAAAAAACCCAAATTCATAACAAAAAAAAATCTGGAGATTTTCAGTAAACAAAAAGAAGAAAGACAAAAAAAGATCATGACATTTCTGCTATTTGACGTCTTAATAGGCACAGTAGAAATCTTAGCTTGACACAGAAATATTCAGTTTTCTATTTCCAGTCAATTACATTATGTAATTTTCTGTAGTCCAAACACAAATACGGACCTTGTCTCCTCCATCCAAAAATACCAAAACACTTAACAGAAGACAAAATTTAGAAAAAAATGCATGTAGTAAAGTCAATGAAGCATGACAGTCTCATGTAAGCAAACAAATGGATGCTTATACACATGTGTGTTCTTGATGGCCAATTTTACCTGAGGGTAGATGGAAAAGAGGTTTACTGGAGAACAAAACTTAAAAACATAGCGCAAAGGATTTATTATGGAGTTTCTCACTATATTCAACACAGTCATAGCAAAAAGATCTGGCCAGAAATACCTAGTTGTAGTAGAGCTTCAAGGGAGTAGAATGCAGCAGATAGCAAACTTTGTGAAATAGCTGAGCTAAAGCAAGTTCAAAAACAGGCAAGAATATAGCTTCGTGCTCTCCTTTCATTGAAATTTACGGCATATCTCTGCATACACATAGCACCATGACCACAGAAGAAAAAAAGTCACAGTTAATGTAGATTGAATTGGGATTTTGAGTAATTACTTTTTGTACTAATATTTGCTTCTTTATTTGATCTTTGATGACAATAAGATACTTTCAAAAATTTCTTCATCAGACTTTACCCCATATATGGAGGCTTTTTGATCTGCACTGCTATGAATATGGGTCGTATCTTAGCTTCATCTCTGTTCAATATGGGGTTTTCACTGTTTGAAAATGTACCTAGTGATCCAATTTGTTGTTAAAGAATATATATACACAAAATTAAAGAAAACACATAAATAGAAACAGATCTTTTTATCTGTTAAAAACACTAAATATTAACAGCATATTTACACATTTGTTAAAATCATAGAATCATAGAACTGTCTGGGTTGGAAGGGACCTTTAAAGGTCATCTAGTCCAACACCCCTGCAAGGAG
This sequence comes from Chlamydotis macqueenii, assembly GCF_036417535.1. Classification (NCBI taxonomy): domain Eukaryota; kingdom Metazoa; phylum Chordata; class Aves; order Otidiformes; family Otididae; genus Chlamydotis; species Chlamydotis macqueenii. The sequence continues at coordinate 163,359,350 of NC_141556.1, forward strand.
CAGGGACATCCCCAACTAGATCAGGTTGCTTAGTGCCTCATCCAACCTGACCTTGAATGTTTGCAGGGATGGGGCATCTACCACCTCTCTGGGCAACCTGTGCCAGTGTTGTTTCTTGCCTGCTTGCCTAATAAAAAATAGTTCTATGTTTTCTTCCTAATCTGTGTGTCATTTCTTTACTGGACAGAAAGTGACATAAATCTATGGATTTATGCAAAGTTGACCCAAAGTAATGCAGCCAAGTGTATGGTTCTGCACTCTTAAGGGAACCATGCAACTGTCAAGTATGTGGCATTGGATAAAATCTTTCTGATCTTTGGTACAAGAAAAAAATATAGAAGAAACAATCAATGTTCCTTGTTTCACAATATATCCTCCTCTCCAGTACCTACTTTGGTGACACATCATTGTTTTATTATAGCAACTTGCCACAGGATTTGAATGAACACACTCATTAATACTTTTTATTTCATTGCTTACATGAATAATTATTTCTACACTCATGATTTCCACAGACTTAAAGACATCTTTAAGGATATGATAAGAAATCACCTTTACAAATTGATGAGGAAACATTGAGCAGCTTACTATTCAAAATAAACCCCAATTTGATGTTCATTATACAAAGTTCAGGTTAAACCAAATCTTGTTGAGATTAGGTTGCTTATACAAATTTCATGAGGTAAACATGCATTCTGAACATAAAGTTAAAAATAACACTTTCTTCTGTGGAAAAGAGGATCCTGTAGTTGTAAATGGCATATAGGAAATGGGAGATGAGTTGGGTGGGGTTTTTTTGCCTAAAAAGGAAAAACCACATCAATATTCTGATGAAACAATTAAATTCTACTTTCATTGTAATCACAGTTACTCCAAAATAAAGAAAGAAACAAACAAAAGGCACAGTGGATATGGAAGGGGTCTAGAGATGGTGCAACAAGAGAGAGAGAGAGAGGAATCCTTGTGAACTGCCCTGGCAGCTTACAGCACCATGCAGAGAAGTATCCCTGCAGGAGCTGGCAGAATCTATGAGAAGAGGATGAATACAGCCTACTTGCTGGGATAATTGTATCACACAAAGAGGGATAAATTAAGAAGTTATACATGTGATACACCATCTGTGTCTGGTTTTGTTATTTTCTTCATATACGTCTGTTTCTATTCAGCTATAGGGCAACACTCCATCATATTATGCAGACCAGAATAACACAGAAAGTTCAGTTTTGTTGACAAAAAAGAAATTGCTCTTCCTAAATATATGATAAAGCAGCACAGTAATTTTTGATCAGTAACCTTTCAAAATCAAAACAAGAGAGTTAATCCAAATATATTCAAATTTCATATTTGATATTTATAACTCTGGATTAAGATCTCTAGATTCCAATATGTGGCTATAACTTGAGTCAGATGCTACACTGGTAGGTGTTTATTTTCTGGTTCCAACTGGAATGTGACCGAACTCTGGAGAAAAGGAGAAAATAAATAAAAGAAATCTGCACTATGTACATTAAAAAAAAACTAAACAGAAATAATGATATCTAGTTATGTTGATAAAATTTTACAATTTTATATCTAATCTCCAGTCCTAGCTGGAAACTGAGTTCGAGCACTATTCCCAGTGCCTTTATTACCTGCTCCTCTTCTAATCCTGAAACATAGCTTCATAAACTGAACTAACCATTAAGTATTTTATCTGACTTAGAGAGTTAGATAACGCCCCAGAATAGATTGTCAGGCAGATTCAGAAGTGATTGATATACCTGTTGCTCATGTAATTCCTATATGATTTTTTTTTTTCACTCGGTGTTGTGGTTTAGCCCTAGTCACCACACTGTTTCTCGCTCACTCTCCCCCTCCCCAACAGGATGGAGGAGAGAATTGTGAAGAAAGGAAAACCCGTGGGTTGAGATGAAAAGAGTTTACAAGAATAGCAAAGGAAAACTACAGCAATAACAAAATATAAGGATACTATAATATAAGGATACTAAAATATAAAAAAATGAACAATGCACGATTTTTCACCGCCCGATGTCCCAATGACTGAAACAGCCCATCCCGAGCCGAGATCATGGAAAGGAAAACCAAGCAGCAAAGGAGTGAAAGGGTGACAGCAAGGTAGAGAGAGTGAGTGAGATGGTCCCCCCAGCCAATACCCACTTATGTACTGGGCATGACGTTCATGGCATGCTCTCTTTGGCTAGTTCGGGTCAACTGTTCTGTCTTTCTCCCAGCTTCCTTTGCCTGCACATTAGCAAGACCTGGTCCTTGGTCTCATTAGCAACAACTCACATCATCAGTGTGTTTAGCAACATTCTTCACACAAGAAACCCAAAACACACTGGCTACTGAGAGGATATTTAACGCCATCCCTGGCAAAACTAGGACACTCAGATAATTATATGTCTGACTAACGATGCTTTAAAGTTCTTTAAAATTCTGGAGTTTTTTAGATGCATTCAACAGCTGCAGTATCACATTCAGGCAAGTGAAAAACAAACCAACCAATCCAGCAAATTAAACTTTTTTTTTTTTCATTATTTCAGCCACTGTCACAAATTCCATACTTTCTAGAGGTTCCTAGCAAGCTAGTCCTACCTATTTTGTACTATTCTTTCAAATATTTATATCGATCAGATTTTAATATGTTCCTAATGAATAATCAATTTTTTTTACAAAAAAAATCACATCAAAAATGTAACCTGAAGGCAATGTTTAATCAGTAATTGAATATGTAAAAAAAATTCCATGCTTAGTAGTCTTACTTCATCATTCCATTTCACTGCCTTACTGATTTATAGTGTAATTGCTTTTAAATCAGTGAAAAATCATAAAAATAATCTGAAAAGACCATCTATCAAAATATTTGTATGGTTGAGAACCCCAAAAAATGGATCTGTGACAATGACTTCAGATGTCAATAGTATGGTATTTGTATGACTTGCTAGTCTTGGGCTGCTCCTGGGATGTTGTTAGATCCTAGGATGATTTTTTTGTAATAATAGGTTTGGTTGACTCATTTCATTTCATGGCAATGCTCACATCTAACAGAGCTCTAGACTGAAAGACAGAAGTATTACCAAGATGTACATGTTTTAGGAATGAGAGAACAGCTCTGAATAAATACATACCATTGCATTTAAGCAAGACAGAGTATACTGGCCAAGATGTCTTCAGGATTTCCAAAGAAATTCCACAATCTTCGTTGACAAGTTCAGTGCTAACTATTTTTTGCACTTATGTTTTGTAGTATCAAATCTGAACCTTCCATGCTGCATATTGTATTGAGTATTTCTTGTTCAACCCTTAGAGGATGTGGAAAGCAATCCATCACTGTCTCAATTTTACAGTTTCATATATTTGAATAGTGTTGTTTCCTCTCAATTAACTTTATTGCCTCATTTATGATTTGTAACATCAGATTCTTTCCTGAAATAGTATTTACCAGCTGGTAATGAGGAATGGTATGTTATTGCATTTTTTTCCCCCCTAGTTCCTAAATGTATTTCTTTGTACTTTATAGAATTTCGACTTATTGATTTGGACTATTTCTTCAATTTATCAAGATCATTTTCAATGACAGTGTTGCCTCACATAATTACAATTGTTCCGTAGGTAATGACATTTATATAGTTTACTTCTTTTTGATTATTCAACTCTTAATAATGAATTGCACCATCTTCACAGGAAAATGAAGAATAACCCACTTAATATGTCTCCCTAATTTTAATACAAGTTGCTGATGAAAACTGTTTGGATATGGGGTTTTTCCTCAGTCAGCATTGTGCCCAGATGAGAGTGAGATGTGATGAACTAAATCTTGCAGTCTTTAATCTCATAAACAACCACAAAAAAAAACAAAACCAAAAGAAAACACCAAGTTTGATTTATCTTCAAAGACTGCCACAGGGAAAAGGGGCCCAAAATGGAGGAGAATGTGACTAAAACCTGGTGAATAAACAATATGCAGATGTTTGTGCTTACTCACTTCAGTCACAGTAAGGTCACTCTAAATGAGGGCAAGCCGAGTAGTGTACCAGAGTTAGAAATCCAGTAAGAATAGAAAACTATATTCAAGGATCTTCTGCTAAGTGATAAGAATTTATTGTCAGTTGAGAAAATATGTAAGATATTTCAGACATTTTTCTGGTATTCTGAAAAACTAAGCAAGATTTTTATTACAGACTTTATATATCTATATTCTCACTAAGTGCTGAACTAACAAAAACTCTTAGCAAAGCCAGTGAGACTAGCCATATTTCCAAGGAAAAGCAAGCAGCAAGCAACCAAGTGAGAGGAATAGCAAGAAGTATCTAGAGGGTGGAGATAGCAAAGTGGGACATAGGTAATGCAGAGCAGCAGCATGGGATACAGAGCAAGAAATACTAAAACGTAGCTAGACAGACAAGGAATGAGTAGTTAAGAGAAGAATGCAAATTGTGAGAGGCTGAAAGAAGCCAGTCACACCAAACATTTAGCATCTGCTTAAAATGGACTTTGCTCTCCAGAAGTACCTAATCTGAAGCTGTAAGATGTGTATTCTTCAAGGAAAGGCAAGGAAACTAGCTGATCTAAACATTTATTTCACTGGAAGAAAGGGCTGCATATTAGTTATTTATATCTATTTTATATATTTTTATATTTATATTTTATTTAGAAATTGGATATGATATGTCACTATATTTCTATACTTTATTAGTGTATTTTTTTCTCTCTTTAATAAAAACATGTTCTGTGAATCAAAACAATTGATATTCGGGAACAGTGAAAATCAGCCCACTGAGTATGAGGTTTAGTTAAATTTTCCCGTATTTTTTGGTGACAGTTGCTTTAACTTTGAACTTAGCTCTTTCTTCTGCCAGTCAAATCTTGGCAGAATTTTTATGTAGTATTGCAGAAATTCCTACTTGTAGGAAGAGAAACAATTCCCAATTTTGCCAGCTTTATCTTACTTATTCTACTTTACCTTTGGTATCCAGAAATATAGTTCTGGTTTAGAGAAGTATCATAACTCTTCCCTGATTGAGCTGAATGCTGCATGAAATCTTCCATTGGAAGACAAACTATATCTGCCATGGAAGGTAACCAAGGGTGACTCTTTAATGTTGTGGCTGCATTAATATTGGTTTAGGAAAAAAAAAAAGAAAAAAAAAATAAAGCAAAGGCAGACTTAGACTGTCCTAGGCCCATAAAGGAACCTCATTTTCTAGTCTAGTTCTCTGCTCTTTCTGAAGGGATTTAAGCCATAGGTATAATCATAGAGAAGTTTGTTAAAACTAAATTATAAGGCTCTAGAAGGAAGCTGGAGTAGTGGTGGAATATAAGGCTCCAGGGAGATCTTACAGCAGTCTTCCAGTACATAAAGGGGGCTTACAGAATGAGGGGTAATGGTTCTAAAATAGAGGGAGGTAGATTTAGACTAGACATAAGGAAGATTTTTTTTTTACAGTGAGGGTCATGAAACACTGGAACAGGTTGTCCAGGGAGGTGGTAAATGCCCCATCCCTGGAAACATCCAAGGCCAGGTTGGTCAGGGCTCTGAACGACCTGATGTAATTGGAGATGTCACTGCTCCTTGCATGGAGGTTGGACTAAATGACCTTTAAAGGTCCCTTTCAAGCCAAACTATTCTATGATTCTAATTCGGTCTCTTTTTTTTTTTTAACTTTACCTAACTTTGACAGTTTTAGAAAAAGAGTAGAACAAGGCCTTGCACAAAGCTGCCTTATTCTAACTTAAATGCTTATTTACTCACAGGCTGAATAGCTACTCTTAAGTTCTTTTTATGTTATCTCAATAACTATATAAATATTTTTCAGAAAGTGAGTTTATTCAGGATCAAAGGAAACTTCAAAGTCACTTAAGATGTGAGAAGCCATGATTGAAGAAATCATAGAGAAGATGGTAACTCGATTCTTTCAAGTATTATGTAATTACTTTAATGAAAAGCTAATGGAGGAAGAGTCAAAATATTGTTACACCTGTTTATTGGCATCGTTTGACTTTTAACTTCTAAGTGAGTTTATTAGTTTTGCACTTGGTATCCCCCTAAACATAGCATTTAGTGGAACAGGATAATGAAGCTTGTGTCACCTCAAAACCACATCTTAAATAGATGAAAAACAGATAACAGTCTTGTACATTAAAATTGTAATTGCAAAAATCATTATGTGTAATTTGTATTCATGCTCAAAATGTCTGTATTTAGCTTGCTTTTTTGTTGTGTTTTTTTTTTCTGTTCTGACTATATGCTCACAATAGAGAATTTTATCATCCATAAGCAATATGGATGTTGTTGTTATTCTCTATAAATGACTTGTAAAGAGATGAACAATAGCAGTAAAGTCTTCTGAAACTCTGCAAATTTCTATCCCAAAGGCGTCATGACAATGTAATATTCAGAATTTCTATCATCAAGCATGCAGGAAGTAATATATCAAGTTGCTTTCATTCTAGGATTTGTTCCCAGATTGTGGAGTCTCTTACAAACTATTCACAATGCAGGATGGAAAAATTACCAATTATAATAATTTTCTAAAGTATTCACATTTCTGAATCACTGGCACTAGTGAATTAATTTACCACTGGTAGTTTTTCAAATATCTCAGATAAGAGATTGTTTGTGGATATAATTCTGAGCTATCCATCAATAATGACTTATATAAGGCATTAGAGTGACCCCTGCATATCACTTAGATACAGAATTAATCAGGGTGGCTCCAGAGTAAGTAAGTATGTTCAGTACCACTAGAAGTACAAATTTAATACCCTAAGGAAGTTTAATAATGGTGACACTTGCTTTAGACATAAGACATAATTACCCAATCTCACACTTCTGCACCATCAAGCTTCTTCCATAATCTAAAAAAAAATTACATAGAATTGAGACTCTAGAAGGTTCTAGAGGCTTTTATAAGAAATTTAATTAATGACAATTTCTGATCTAGGACCTTGGCTCTTCCTTAATATGTCAGGCACATTTTTTATTAGAAAAAATATCTTTCTTACTAGTCCAGCCCACCTAGATAAGGGCTACCAACGACAGCAGCATTGCCTGATTGGTTTCTCAGAGGTCTTTCTTATCTTTTTCACACATATGATCTTAACTACATTGTCCATTGCACAAAATACAGGCAGAAACAGTCCATTTCTCTCTTCTAAAAAAAAAAAACATGCGGTTCTATTTTGTATTGCACCATAAGGTTATTTGACACAAATACAGTTGCAAACATAGTTTAGGCTGTTCAGTTGCTGGTCACAAAATCAAAGAATGGAATGATTGCCATTGGAAGGAACCTCTGGAGGCCATCTGGGCTACTACCCCTACTCAGGCAGGGCCACCAAGAACATGATATCCAGGACTATGTCCAGACGTTTTTTTTTTAATGTCTCCAGGGATGGAGGTTCTACAACCTTTCTAGACAACCTGTGCCAGTGCTCTGATAGCCCCACAATAAATAAGTTCTTCCTGATGGAACCTCCTGTGTTTCTGTTTGCACCCATTGCTTCTTGTCTTGTCACTGGGCACCACTGAAAAGACCCTTGCTCCATTCTTTTTGCATACCCCTTTCAGGTATTAGTACACATTCATGAGATCTCTCCTGGGCCTTCTCTTCTCTGGGCTGAATAGTCTCATCTACTTTTCCTCTTATAAGAGAAGCTCCACTCTACTCCTCATGCAGTAGTGTCCTTTGCTGGACACTCTCCAGTATGTTGATGTCTCTCTTGCAGTGGAGATCCCAGAACTCGCCACAGCACTCCAGACATGGCTGCACCAGTGCTGAAAAAAAATGAGAAGGATCACCTCTCTTGACTTCTTGACAATACTTTGCCTAACATCATTCATCTTTTTTTTTTTTTTTTTTTTTTTTTGCGGCAAGGGCACATCGCTAGCTTATGTTCAACTCAGTGTCTGTCCACCAAGACCCCAGGTCCTTTTACACAAAGCTGCTTTCCAGTCAATCATCACCCAGCATGTAGTGACCATCATGAAAAGTTTGTCATATATTACTGGAAAACAACTAATGTGAAACTGTGTACTTTCCATGAGATACATTGCTCCTGAATGACATTTCAGTGGTGTTCATATTATCTAATTTCAGGTGTCCAAAAACCAACAGGTAGAATTCACTCTCTTGTCAGAAAAATACCGAAAGGATTGATTATTCTGTAATACTTCTTTTCTGACAAACAAGTAAGTATTCTGAAAAAAAAAATGTAGGCACTTCTACATGTAGAAGCCTAAACTCAATAAAGTAATTCAGAAAAGACCAATCTAGCTTTTATAGGGAATAAATATTATCCTAAGGGGGGAAAAAGCAATTAAACAAACAAAACAAACAGGTAAACCCCTCACCTTTTAAGGGCCCTGACAGCTATACTTTTGGGAATACTAAATTGTCAACCGTACTCCTGTCTTTCCTAATCTTATTCCTTAGGCACTCATTTTCTGCCTAACATCATTTGTCATTGAACACTTGTAGCTCCTAGATCCAACAGGAACTTAGATATAAATGCTAGGACTGCAACAATTCAAGCTGGCCATACTCATTGCAACACAGCTTAATGATCAGACCGTTTACTCATTGAATGAGAGAACTCAGTTCTCTCTCTTAATTGCAATCCATAGCTTTCCCACAAGAATTCCTTACTGAAAGATAAAAAGCTGGTAAGAATGATTTTCAATGTATGTACTTGTTAAAAGCACTAGGTAACCAGAAATAACAACTTTCTGAAGCCATAAAAATGGGAAGATCTGGTCCTCATTGCTGGGTACGGCAGTGAGGAGTAAGATACAAAAAGAACTGGTATCTAGAATGCTCTCTAGTCTTTTGTCTTTGATTGAGGTTTTTTTTTCTTTTCCAGTTATTTTTGATTTAATAGGGTTTTGTTTGTTTGTTTATTTGTTTCCTCCAGTGATAATATTATGCAAAACATAATCAAGAAATCAAAACCATGAATATAAACATCTTCATACATCAGACATCCTTACCGTTTCATCCCACTGACCAGTTTTGTTCTTATCGCTACCTCTCTTCTCTTGTGTTGAACAAATTTGTATCTTCTGGTTTGTTTCTCCTTTTGCCAGATACCATTAAAGGCGCAGATACTCTCCTTCCACATACCCTGACACATAGCTAGTGAACATCATGACTTGCTACTGTCCCTGCTTTTGTTTTTATCATAAAATCAAGTTAAGCAAGTAATTTTGCGGGAGAAAACTTTATAACCACTCAAGAACACATAAATCTTTGAGTTAGTAGCAGAGATTTAGCTCCCATTTGTTCAGTGTTCACACAGTACTTTCAAAATTGAACACAGTAGCATGTCTAGGAGGTTATTTTTAACATTTTAAGCTGTCAAAATGGATTGGTTCTCATGGATAAAGTGAAATTTAGAATAACTCTTTGGTAGATAGAAAAGGGGTGTTAATGTAAAAATAATTTAACAATTCATAAAAAAAAAACCCATACAAACTGTTTGTTTTCATACCCCAATGGATGGGAATGGGAGATGTCACCAGTTCTACAAAGAGAACTTTATTATCAAATCTTCAGTTAGATTTTTCCAATAGTGCATGCTATAACTCTGACTGTTGAGTACAAATGATAAACTGAAATAATCAAGTTAACAATACTCGATACAACAATAACCAAGTACATGCAATAATTCATATGTTGTCAGAGTTTCAAATCCAACATAAGAGCTTTGCCAGCATGTCATATATATATATATATATATAACTTCTTGGAAACTTTTTGAGCTTAATGTATTCAGTCTTGGCTTTAATAGCAAGAGAAGATTTAATCTGTCATTTATAATACTTGCTGATTTTCTTCGAGTGCTTAGTATCCCACAGTAGGTTGGAAGAGCAACAACAAATTACAAAGTTTAATACATAATTAATCAGAGGTGAAACAGTTACATTTGCAACAGTATGAGGATCTGTAGTGACTGAGATTGAGATCTGCCTTCACTGTAATTGGGATTCCATCTGCTAGGGTCCGGTTCGATTCCACTATCAATAAAAATTTGGAAAAAGAATTGCACTTGACCTATATTGAGAGGGCAGGAGATCAAGTATAAAACTCGACATTTAAGTTAATATTATAAAATCATTCTATGGAATGACATTTAGAGACCTATGATGGGCAGCTTACTGGCACTAATTTCCTAGGAACAGAAGTAGAAACAGAACAAATTACTCATAGGAAATAAAAAGCAGAAAAAGTAAAAAGCAGAAACAAGTAGAGCACTGACATGCTAATTTCTCTTTTCCTACAGTATTTCCTATTCTAATAGACTACAGTGATTTCCAGATAGGAGTCCTCAAGAAAGAATGTGGTGATTATGCCAAATATCAATCAAACAAAGAAAATTCATATTATTATCTTGATGTGATGATGTTAATGTAGAGGTTTCTTAACTACTATTATTATTAAATGAGTAAAATTGTTTACAACAGTGGGAAAAAACAAAACAAAACAAAACAAACCAGCAGATTAAATAACAAACATTTCATATCACTGAGAAAGATACTAAGCCAAAACTGGTTTAGAGGTGAGTACACTTTCTGATGAAGATGAAGACACAGACTATCTCTTGGGGGTCTTCTTTTCAGTTATGTAATTGAAAAATTAGACATAAAATTTTGGTTGTATGCATAGAAGAGATATTTCATTGTGAAGATATGTCATCAAAGTAGCTGAATATAAAATTTAATTTAGTCGCTTCATAATTAAATAGTACCACTCTTCACAAGTGCCTCAATATGTTGAACAGGAAAACAGTATCTAATCCTTAAAATCTCTGAAACAAAACTGTCTGGCCCCTTTCCTCTTCCTCCCCAAAACTCAAGAGTTTATTTTTTTCTCAGTCATTTCTTTCATATTAAAAAAATAAAAAAAAAAGCAATCCCAGCAGCAGCAACAACAACAGCAACACCAAAACCAAGTTTTTATTTTTTGAGTATGAAAATTTATTTGAACAAATTGAACACGCAGTTCCAATTAAAAAAAAAAATAATTCCACTTAGATTGCTTATTGAGAAAATAAATAAGACTTCACTGAAAAGCTGATTTTTTTTTTCTACACTTGAATATGTTGCTTGCTGGCGCATTTGTCACATTCCTGAAGCAGTAATTGCATGTTCAGTTGCTGGTTTTTACAACTTACTATTTGTTTTTTGGTTGCACTTATGATATGTTCACACTTCAAATCCTCTCTTACTCATTAAATATTAAAGCACTTCTTTTTTTTTTTTTCTGAAAAAGCTTTTGACCTCCTGTTATCTACCTATCCACAGCTTGTTCTCCCTACTTTTAAAACATCACCATATCAGCTACTGAGAGTGTATGATAACTTTTGTATTAGTGTATATTTGTTTATATTTAATAGACTTTAATGGGTTATGAGCTCTTTTCTTTTCTGAGAGTGAAGTTTCTACACTCATACATTTGTGCCTGAAATTCTAATCACTCTTTTTTTTTTTTTTCTCTTTCTAAAACTGACAGGAAATGTTGTGTTATTCCTAGGCTTTGTGATGTTACTTATTTTTATGTTCAGCTCCACTTTCTGTTCAGCTTACAGAACTTTCATCTGAACATGGCCTGCAGTCAGCAATTTATGTGTTGGCCAGTGATCTGCAAAATAAATGTCTTTCATAACATGTTTTGACTTTTACAATTTTACAAATTCCATTCTCTGAATCATCTTGCTTTTTGCAAGTATTAGTCTAGGAAGTAAAAATCTTCAGGCACTTACTATTTTAGTTTTTCAACTTTGAATCCCTTCGAGTGGTTTGCTTCTGCATAGGTTTGCAAGATATATTTGTCTTCTGTCCTTTAGTAATAGAGTTAACTGTAGGAAATGATGCTTTATTCTCCCTCCATCAGTTTTAAGCACACTGATTCCATTTTCTTCTTGTTGTGAGTATCCAGATTTTGTTATTATCAACACAAATCAAATAATTTCCTACTTATATCTATGTATATACAATATAATTTTATCCATTACAACTCAAATACATAGCTTAGCTAGTCATACTAGGAAGCAATTTTATCATAATGTATTTAGTGTTTCCAAAACAAACAAGCAATCAAATAAAAATGAGATAAATCCAAACATAGAGCATGTCATAAGTTATCTGCAACCCTAGCCACCACAGAAGTTGTTAACAAGTTTGAATTGACATAACTTAATGTGAACTTTCTTGCATTCATCTAACATCTAGATTAATTCATTTTTTACTGTTACTCAATAAAAAAAAAAAAAGGAATTTATCAAAATATATATTATAAATAGTCTAACAGCTTATCCTTTATGTAAGTCTAAAGCAAAAGTGAATTTGCTGACAGACGTAGTTGTAACACACTTAAGTAGAGCAGGAAGATATGTTACTCCCTTACTGTGAACTTGCCTAAAACACTTCTTGTAGAGTACAGTAGAACAGAGTAGAGTCTTTGACTACCTGGCAGCTGCAGCTGTCCTCACAAGATCTAGGAGAGGTGAAATAAGAAAGGTTCTGCTCATTCTATATATTCAACCAATTCCTCCTCCTGCCACTCCCATTTCTTTTATTGTAGGATAATGTAAATTTTCATTTAAAAAGCCAACTGTATGTGAACAGGGCACTTAAGCTATGTTCGTAAAGCCTCTTCTTAGGTCTTTAAGTGTTTCTTTCCATTCTCTTAATTTATTTATTTCCCTTGTCAGGCTGAAGCTGAAAAAAAAAAGAAAAATCCTTATACTCCTTTTTTTTTTTTTTTTTTTTTTTGTGTGTCAGCTAGGAACAAAGTTGAACTCTGGGTCTTCATTGAAAAGATTTTCTCTTTTGAAGCCACATTCTTCCTAGAGAATCTCAGGAATAGATTCCTACCCCTGAATTACTTTAAACACTGGCACTAAAGGGGAGACAAGAAGTTTGAATGTACAAGACAAATCTATATAAAACTTAACAGGGGCTAATTGTATATATTTAGAGTGAAGAAATTTGTGATTAACAGATTTTGATGTTATGTATAGAACTCTCAAACGGATTTAGGCAAGATATAGGAATGACTAAACAGTAGAGATTCACAGGATCAATTCTTCAGACTTACTTCTTCTGTTTCTGCACGGCCTTTTATCCTGTCTTCTAGGAACTTCCTCAAAAAAAAGGAATATATGAAAAATACACACATGAACTATGAAACAGGTGTTGTCCCTTTTTTTTGTACTGTTTGATGTTTGCTTGCTTTGTTTTTCAAGTGTTTATTGCTTTCTGGCTTGATTCTGGATGACTTTCTGAGTACATAAAATATAAATATTCTTTTATACTGGTTCTTTTACTTTGATGGCATGAAGAATGTTTTAAGCCTCTGCAGTACCTGAAAAAAAGACAACTAATTTGAAGTGGAAAAGTAATTTGTCCACCACTTAACAAAGAACGTAATCAATCAGATAAGAAATTAGTCACACAAACAAAAGTAATTGTTAAGCTAAATTATTCGATGAGTAACATGAAATATATTTAGCCACATCCACTTCTTTCATCAAGAAAATATTATCTAGCCATTTACTTGACATGTCCTCAGAAATGCAAGATGTTACACAATTCAAAGCATGAATAATGTGGACAGTTTTCTAGTATTTTTCTGTAAATAAATTTAACATTTAGAGAAGACAGGGGGAATAAAGGAAAGTGTACTGTATTTTTTTCATAAGAATTAAGGGGTTTTTTTACCTGGAAATTTGATACCTGTAGACTCTCTTTTCTACATACTCATAACAATTTTATAAGGATTGATTTTTATATCAGATCCTTAATGCAGTAAGTGATAAAAAAAAATAATGGTCTTTCTAAGCACAGCTGGCTGTATACTTTCAGAAAATGTTACCTTTCTCTTTTTCTGATGTATACTCCATTACTGAAGATTAAGATATATATCCTGTTAATGATACATATCCTGTTACATTTTATATAGGCAAGACTGTTACAGGAAGGCTAAGAATATGTTATCATTGTGTTAGTCTTATAACTCTGTAACAAGTATAAAGATTCACAAATGACTGAAGACAATAACTTAAAAAAAAAAATCTAAGGAGGGTCTGTAAACTGATTTTTTTTTAATTATAGGCAAGAGACTCACTTGAGTAAATGACTACGGGTTTCTGGCTAGAATAGTAAAGATAATATAATACTGATTAAGAGCTCCGTAGCTAAACTCTTCTGCAAAAGTGTGAAACAGCATAGTGTAAAGGGCTAATTCAGCAGCACAACAAGCTTTAGCTGTTGTCAGAGACTGAAAAGGTTAATTAATGTCTCAACATCGCTAAATGACGGAGGGAACTGACCAAAACGTCGACAAACCACAATGCTAAAAACTTCAACAACTGTGAAGGAATGTCTAGACAAATATCCTGTTTTGTAGCTAAAGCAGCAACATGTGCCTAAAAACTCCAAGAACTGCAAAATGGGGTATCTTGTTTTTGCACCTTTCCCCCAGAATAGAGCCAAACCCTGTGCATGAGCTCAGGCCCTGGACGATACCAAGCATGCACAGCATTGCCAAGTGACTGCACAATGGAGGCCAGCTCTGGGGGACGCAAAATGACTTTGTGGACACTGTCTTGCTGGACATTAGGTAACAACATGCTTCAGGTAACCGCACGGCTTACAAAGGACAAGCGGGCCTTGCATTTGCAGAGAGCTAACACCCACCACCATAGAGACAGATCAGCATGATGCAGCAATCACAAGCTAAACCACAGGTAGGAAGCACCTGACCTCCTAAGATAGAAAGACTGTTAAAGGCCCCCAAAACATCAAGAAGGGTGGGGGGGCTGATACAAAGGACTACAAATAGGGTTGCCGCACGAACCCAGGTGTGGACCTCCACCCCACTCAGACGGACCTTCGGGACGCCGATTCTCCATGGTGGTATTGTCATCCTTTTGAGGCACTCACCCCACCTACTCTGTAAGACAGACTTTCAGGACGCTGACTCTCGATGGTGGTATTTTCTCCCCTTCTTTCTCTTCTTCTCTCTCCCCTCTCTTTCTCTTTCTCTCCCCCTCCCCACCACCCTTTGTGTGTGAATGAAATAAAGAACCAACATATGCATATAACACCGTTGTGTCTTAATTCTGTAACTGAGAAATTAGTATCTCTCACAACCGGACCTTTATCAGTTTGTGACAGCTGTATTGAATTAGGGTTTTTTTTTTGTTGCACTTTTTTTTGGGGGAAGAACAAACTTTAACAAATATCTGTTTAATTTCAATTCAATCTGCTTCTTAACATTATAAAATATTTTATCCTGTAGTGATACAGGGAATTAACTGTCTGCTAAATATTGCTTGATTTAGAAGACTAACTGTCTGCATATTTCTTGGTTTAGGAGACTAACTGTTTGCTAGACAATGCCTAACAATCCTGTTTGTCTTGAAACTCACTTAAGCTTCTCAGGGACTGGTATTTGTCAAGAAACTGGTATTTCTCAAGAAACTAGTATTTGTCAAGGACTAATATGTCTAGCAAAGGACAGAATGTTAGTTCCACCACAAATTTGGTCAGAAGTCGGGAAACTGCTGAAATCGCCAAGTGAAAGGAGAGCATGGGTGAATGACTAAAGTTCATCTAGAGGAAGATAAGACCACTGAAGAGGTAAAAGACCACCAGAGACAGATCTGAAATGCTAACGCAAGTGGTTTTTTTTTAATAACCCTGCCTCACTTATGCATATGTATGTCTGTATTGTGCAATCCTATGAATATGTATACTTGCACCATATAAATTTTCAGTAAAACGTGCTCTTGGTGTGCGTACTTTTGGAGGAGCGATCCCCCATGCACCTGGTGCCGAATAAACATGCCTGCTTTATAACTCTCTCCGAGTTGTAGAGCTTGATCCGCGTGTCAGTAGAACTCTGTTATACACAACCAGAGATACAGGATGTCCCCTGAGACCTTTATTCACAAACAGTTGATTTAACTAAAATTTACCACATTAGCGTCAGTTTTGAAATCATTGACCGTGATGAAACTGTAGATAATGTCAGTTTATCTCGATATCTTAAAATACAACGAAAAGCAGGAAACAACAGAAAAAAAAAATGAAAACTTTTCTACTGTAACCATTTACGCACATGGCAGAGAGCAACATACTACTGAACCAATGCTTGAAATCTCAGTGTCATTTCAGTATTTCCAAGTGTCATTCCTCTTTCCCATCTCCCTCCAGGTTTTATTACCCATTGAATAGATTCTTGCACTGCAAAGTATTACCATTCTGCTTTGCGGTCCTGCTTCAGTCAGGAAAATTCTGTTCAGTTTAATAGCATGTTCCCATATCAGTAATACTTTTCCTTCTCAAAACACTAGAAGATAATGGTATGATTTTCCCATGAATTACAATATTGTCTTTTTTTTTTTTTAGATTATTATGTTCAAGTCAGAAGCCAGATGGAACATAAGAGTGTCAGTCTTCAGTTCATATGGTTTGTGTGCATACCAAAGTCCTCACAAATCTTTTAAAAATTTGAGAATTGTGCAGATATGTAAATAATGTTAAAATAAAAACACCTGAGGGCTTCTAATAGACTGATCTTTTTTTTTAACTTCTTATCCCTCTACTTTCCCACATTGATTCCTCCCAGCTCCTCTTTGATGCCTCCTTTTCCTGCCTCTGATTCCTCACCAAAATACGATAAATAAATAAACCTCCTCTCAGTCTTGAAGGTGATCTGGAGAGCCTTCCCTACTGACTCAAGATGATGGCTGTCCCCCTGGCCCATAGGGCTGAAGCTCTCCAGGGGCAGTCCTGGGAGGGCTGGGGCAAGTGCTTGTATCTCTTAGGGGTTATTGGGATTCCCCCACCTGCTGTTGCTTGTCTGTGCTCCTTTGTATTGGTGGAAATAAACCTTGACTAGTGTAACCTAGCAGTCATCAACGTATATAAACAGTTATTTTGTTTGATAGCTTTAACTAAGTTTGATTAAAAGCTGTCAGGAGCAGCAGTAATACAGGGTTCTCATTAGCAAAATAATTAGTATGAGGATTTCTTTTTTAAACTATAACTTACCTTCTTTCTATGTCTCCTTCAGTTCTTTCCTTGCCAAGCAGATAAATAATCTCTTTGATAAGAATAAAGCCGAACAATAGATCTATGCTTGCTTATGAGGTAAAATGCTGTATGACAAATGAGTGTACTATAGCTTTCAGAAATACAATTTTAACAGACAAAAAAATATGTATTTTTAAAAAATCTGGAAGGATGTTATCAGCTTACCCAATTGTAATTGCAACAGAGGACCGACTGCAACTGTCTGAAATTCAGTGTAGCATAACAGTATTTTCAACACTGAGAATGAAATATGTTAGATATCCTTTTTTTTTTTTCTTCTGAAATACTTTAATGACCCTTTTCCAGTCCACTGAAATTTAGCCCACATTAACGTTGTACTAAATCACCCGAGTAAGTAACAAGACAAAGCACACATTCTGAGAGATAAGCAAAGCCATATTCTCAGGCACCAGATGCTCTTACTACACAAGTCATTGCCATTAAAATGAACAGCACATTTTCTTTGCTTGTGACATTCAATTACTTATGCCAGGTTTCTGATAACAGACTATTTCCAGGCAGTGGCTCCCAGCTGTGTTGCCTCATGCATGGGCTGAATACATGAAGTCAGACTACGTGCAGGAAGTCAAACTACATGCAGGAGCTAATGTATCTATACACTGTGCTCTTCTAAGTTTAGATTTTACCCTGATAAGTCTTGTCTCTGACACAGAACAGACACATTCTGGTTTTATTTTCCTTTATTTTTTTCTTTTTCTTCAGTTTTGTGTTTATACTTGACACATCTAATTACTGAAGAAATGCATTATTTTCACAGAAAAATATTTTATAGAAAATAATACAGTTCATGTAAGAGATCCTAAATTAAAAAAAAATCTGCAACAAATTATGGTATTCAGATATATAGGATAACAATAACACAAAAACTCAGTCTCACTACCAGTCAGCTTTCTAATACTGACAGCACAGTCCTCAGATTTTCAGTTTTCCCAAACCTTGACATTGCTTTTTCCATTGTCTTCCACTATTCTTATGAGAGCTAATTCCTCATATTTTATTGTTCAATTGCTCAGCAAAGTTTGCTATATTTCACAATTAAAAAAACTGATGTGCAAACTGGATGGAAGAAACAGGTCTATAACATATAAGTTTCAACTTCTTTATCAAAAAGTCAGGTCAACCTCTAACAACATTCTGATCGATAAAATTCCCAATAACAAAGGCCATTTTTATAGCAAAACAAGAAAATAATAATAGGCTTGGAAAGCTAAGCCATATCCAGAATTATTGATTGTGCCTGGCTGTATGAGGGAAATTCATGTTTATGAATGCTAGAAATTGCCCTTGGAATTATACCTGCATTACTATTTAATGGAAGATGAATTAACAACTCAGAGGAAACACAGCTCTGACTTCTCCAGACTAAGTACTCTGTCTACAGCTCTGACTAGTCAGTTTGTTCTTATTTGGTCTCCTGGCCTAACGTATGGTATTTTTTTTTTCCACTGAACACTATATCTGAACTCCTCCACAGCCTCCCAAATGCATATTGTCCTGAGATTAAATTATGAGAAGTTTACTTTAGATTTCCCTACACACAGCTTGTTTGCCAGCACGGTAGCTCCTTCATGAGTGGAATAATCTTGTCATCACAGCAGTCAAAAAACCTTGTGAGGTTAAACTCTTAGTGGATGGCACCAGAACTTTGACCAGCATGAAATTGACAGATACCTTAAAAAGAGAAGAAAAACACCTAAAGATTTTCAAAATTTACAGCTAGGTTTCATCAGAATTGAAATAAATGAGGGAAAAAAAAATCTTTAAAATGCAGACAATTCAGGTGTGTTGTATACAACATTAAAATTGAAAGATTTGAAACAAATCTCTTATTCTGCCCACTGTGTCCCTGTCAGTCCTTTAGGATATATCTTTCAATCTTAAATTCAGTACCACTTAGCACCTTTTACTGGTTTCTTGGGGAAAGTTTTTTACTTTGTTGTCTTTGTCACCTTTGTCATCTGACCTTGTTCTTCTAAATGATTTTTCAGTCTCTACATGTACAAAGGCTTCTCTTCCTCCTACAAAATTTCCTCCTTGCCTGTCCCAAATTATATTCCTCAGATTCCTGTAACTGAACATACACAGCTGCTTGTGAGGAAGAAGCAATTGATAGATCTTTCTAATGGTTTCATTTGGTACAAAGCTGCAGGCAAAGTACACAGACACCATCTACACAAAGCCTTGTAGCAAGATGTAACATCCCACAAATTATATATTAACAACCATAGTATTCAGCATAGACATAAGCAAAACAGAGTGGCCAATGTTCTTAGAATCATAGAATCACAGAATGGTTAGGGTTGGAAGGGACTTTCAAAGGTGGTCTAGACCAAACCCCCTGCAAGAATAGGGACACCTTCCACTAGACCAGGTCACTCAAAGCCCCATCCAACGTGGCCTTGAACACTTCCAGGGATGGGGCATCCACCACCTCTCCGGGCAACCTGTTCCAGTGTTCTACAACCTTCAGTGTAAAAAAATATGTCTCCCTAATATCTAATCTAAATCTACCTCCCTCTATTTTAAAATCATTACCCCTCGTCCTATCACAACAGGCCCCACTGAACAGTCTCTCCCCATCTTTCTTGTAGGCCCCCTTGAGGTAGTGGAAGACCTCTATAAGGTCTTCCCGGAGCCTCCTCTTCTCCAGGCTGAACAGCCCCAACTCTCTCAGCCTGTCCTCATAGGAAAGGTGCTCCAGCCCTCTGATCATCTTCATGGCCCTCCTCTGGACCCTCTTCAACTGGTCCATGTCCTTCTTATGTTAGGGGTTCCAGAACTGGATGCAGTACTTAAAGCAGGTCTTATGAGAGCAGATTAAAGGGGAAGACTCACCTCCCTCAATCTGCTGATTGCTCTTCTTTTCCTACAGCCCAGGATGCGATCGGCTTTCTGGCCTGCAAGCGTGCTTTGCCGACTTATGTTGAGCCTCTCATCCACTACTACCCTTAAGTCCTTCTCCTCAAGGCTGCTCTCAATCCCTTCATCCTCCAGCCTGTATTTGTGTTTGGGATTGCCCTGACCCATGTGCAGGACCTTGCACCTGCCCTGGCTGAACTTCATGAAGTTTGCATAGGCCCAGCTCTCCAGCCTGTCCAGGTCCCTCTGGATGGCATCCCTCCCCTCCAGCATGTCAACTGCACCACACAGCTTGGCGTTGTTAGCAAACTTGCTGAGGGTGCACTCTATCCCACTGTCCATGTCTCCGATAAAGTTGGAAAAAAATAATGGCATACACCTTTTTTTTTGGCCTATAACAAGAATGTGAGGGAGCACGGGATGCTGCAGGTGAAGGAACAAAGGAAAAAGTACTGAAAGCAAACAAGTTAACATTGTGACAAAAAAAAATCCAAGTAACTACTTCTAAGTACCAGCTAAGCAGTTACAACAGCTATAAATTCAGTCTAGCACATTGCAATCAAATCTATCATTATCTTAAACCCCACAAGACCCAGGTTTTCTGTTAAATAAGAGTTCGGTGGATTGACCCCAGCCAGGAACTAAGCACCCACATAGCCACTCACTCACTGTCTACCTCGCTTCAGAAGGTTGGATGAGAGAAACAAAAAATGGGTTGAGATAAAGACAGTTTAATAGGTGAAGGAAAAGGAGGGAAGGGGAAAAAAAAATCCCAAAACACACAAGAAAAAAATCACAAAACAAACATCTTCAAATCCAGTTAATTCAAATGTAGTCACTCATCTCCTCCCACAAATAGATCAATGCCTAGAGTCGCTAATCAACAGCTACTTTGGAAAGACTCTCCCCAATTATATTGCTGAACATGATGTTCTATGGTATGGAATACTCTTTTGGTCACTTTGGAACAGCTTTCACGACTGTGTCCACTCCCAAACTCTTGCCCACCTCCTCACTGTTGCACACTGTTGGGGCAGAATGAGAAGCAGGGAGCACCTTGATGCTGTGCAAGCACTATTCAGCAATAACCAAAACATTGGTGTGTTTTAGTCACAAATCTAAAACACAGCTCCATATGGGCCAGATCCAGTACATGTAGATAAACACATTGAATATTGCTTTGAATGTAGATAAAGGGAGCTTTCTTTTTTTTTTTTTTTTAAATGTTTTCGGAGGTATTCTGAACTACCTATCCAAATACCTCTATAATCATGTGATGCTATTAAAACTTTTTTCCTAATATTACTTGACAAGCATGAAGTTTAGGGAGACGTACAACTCTCTTTAAGGATGGCAAAATCTCTTGACATGCCCTAGGGAGAAAAGATGAATCACCCATTTAGATTTTCTTGTCCTTGAGGCAGCTTGTTTATGTCATCTTGGTTTTCACAGCATTGAGCATAAGTATTGCAATAAAATCAGTTTTAATTACTGCAGGCACCCCAGAATAACCCTACAGTATTAACAGATGTACCAAAGCTCTAGTAAAAAAAAATAAATCTTTGCTTATGCATAGAATTTATCATAATCTGTTAGAAAATGTGTAACCCCTTAGGAATTTCCCTTTCTCAACCATACTGTATTTTAAGCAAATGTTTTAATTTACATTAAAGTATCTATGTTAGAAATACATTCGATTCTTTTTTCCTAAATAACAGGTCATAATCTAATGGTCAAAATAGAGTGGCAAGGAATTTGGCAATGGTTATAATTGTGAAGAAATAGATTTCATGTCCAAAGACCTACAGAAGGAAATTGCTATGCAAGGGCAACATTGGATATTGTAACCTATCATCTGCTTTAGAAATGTGCAAGTAGAAACCAATCATGAAGAATGATTTAAAAATAAGAGTGAGTCTTCCATATGACATGTTGGTTTTCTCTTCATCCAAAAAAAAAAAAAATCAGAATTCTTAAACTGCTAATAAAGTGAAATGCAGTAGATAAGACCTCTGCTGTTATGAACCAACCATGTGTCGTAGTTCAGCCCCGATCGGACCAGACTACGCAGTCTCTCTCTCACTCCCCCCCACCTTCCGAGAGAACAGGGAGAGAAAATATAAGGAAAAACGGCTCGAGGTTTGAGATAAGGACAGGGAGAAATCCTTAAAGTTACCGTCACGGGCAAAACAGACTCGACTTGGGGAAAACTATTCATTTATTACTACAAACAGCAGGATAATGAGACAGAGAACAAGATAACCTCGCCCCACCCCTCCCTCTTCCCGGGCTTAACATTATCTCTACTACCTTCCCCCCCCGAGCGGCACAGGGGGGAAGAGGGAATGGGGGTTGCAGTCAGTTCATCATATGTTGTTTTACGCCGCTGCTTCATGGTCGGGGGAAGAACTCCTCACATTCCTCCCCTGCTCCAACGTGGGGTCCCTCCCACGGGCCACAGTCCTTTGTGGAACTGCTCCGGCATGGGTCATCTCTTCCACAGGTGCAGTCTCTCCAGAACAGCTGTCCCAGCGGGCCCTCCACGGGCCACAGCTGCCTTCAGGCATCCACCTCCCCCGGTACGGGGTCCTTCACGGGCTCCAAGTGGATCTCTGCTCCTCCGTGGGCCTCCATGGGCTGCAGGGGGACAACCTGCTCCACCATGGGCTGCACCACAGGCTGCAGGGGAATCTTGGCCAGGAGCCGCATTACTCCTCCCCCTCCTTCTGAACTGACCTTGGCGTCTGCAGCCGTTCCTCACAACAGGCTGGTCCTGGTAGATGTCTCTCAGGATCTTTTTTACATCTTATTCACTTCTCATCTCCTCTCCACTTCTTGCAGCCGGGCTGGACCAAGTCGGGCCCAGTCGGCTGCCTGGCGAGAGGCTAGAGGGTGAGGCCTGCAAGGCCCATGAGGCCTGCGCCTCCCCCTCTGCGCCTCTGCCCCTGCTCAGCTTCTTCACATCTTCTCTCCTCCCTTTTTTTTTCTGTTTTCCCATTCTTAAATACGTTATCGCAGAGGCGTTATCACAAGACATTCTGCTACCAATCGGCTTGGCCTTGGCCAGCAACAGGTCCGCCCTAGGCCCGGCCGAGTCCACTGAACAAAGGGGAGCGACTTCTAGCAGTTTCCTACAGAAGCTACCACCTTAGGCCCCCCCCACTAAACAAAACCATGACACCATGCTATAGCATCTCCTGACAAAACCAGTATAGTTTTAAATCCTCCTGACACAAAAAGCTTTTTGAAACTTATGTCTAGTTTGTTTGGTTCTTTTTTTTTGTTAGCTTTATAGTGTATTTTAAGATTGATTGGTCTGTTGAATTGTATTAGCTACCTTGTAGAATACTTCCATGACTTGATCTATAGTCTCTCTCTCTCTTCCCCACCCCGCCCACCCACCCCCGTCCCCCACCCCCCAGCCCCTTCTCTCTCTGTCTTATGTTTTTACTACACAGTCTTTGAGGATGCATTGCAGGATCATTTGGGATTTACCAGACATCTTTTGTCCTTGTTCATATCTTACAGATGTCACTTTTTTTTTGCACTTGTTCCCTTGCACCTTATTTTATGTTCATGGTGGGGATTTCTTTCTTTTTGATGTGATGTTAATGCTTTTTTCTTCTTTAATTTTTGGTCTACTTTGGTTCACTTTTAGATGTTATTTTAATACTTCTTACATGCTCTTAATTAGTTTGCACTTACTCAGTCTAACAGTGTAGGTAACTGCAATTACAATATTCTATTATACTATTTAGTGAACTGATGGGACCTTAGAGAGGTTGTACAGTTTTGTGGGTTTTTTTCCCCAAGTATATCCTTAATTAAAAACTAAAAATGTGACTGCATATGTCCTTAGATCATCACAGTTACAAAAAATGTTAATATTCTGTTGCTAAAAAAAAAACATTTGTGGAAACAGATGCTATCTGGGTAGTTGATTAACACTTAGCTCAGGAAATTAATCACAGTGTAAACTCACCTCTTAGAAGAAACTAGATGATCTGTACAGGAAACAGATCTCACAAATTCTTAGGGGAAAAAAAACCAACCACTTTTGTTATACTTTCTTAGACATCAAAATCAATCACTTTTCAGAACCTATGTAGTGGTCAGCCCAAAAGAATATTGTACAATGGGTTAGTCTTGCACATAATGAGTAATCCAGGTTTATAGATCGGTATGATGGACACCATGTGACCACTGCTTAATCTAGTATAAGAATACTAGTGAATTTAGAGCTGGATAACCTCTCCATGGACAGCATCTATGCACCAGAGGTTTCCTTGGTGCTGTATTGTCTCAGAGTTTTCATCATCAGAAGGAATGTAAGATTTTGTAATTGTGATGTGCCTTTCTTCTTAGAATCTGGAAGGAACATGCACTTTCCAGTGCATAAGACACTACAATGTAATGAACCAAGCGTCATTAATTCAATAGTCACAGCTATATGTGGCTGTTGAAGAATCAGATAAATGCTAGCAGAACCTAAAGGAACAGTGCATTTCATAAACACAATCAAAACTATTAAAATTATCAAAGTAGGTTTGACTTCTTAGAGACTCTGAGTATCCTTCATAAATACTGACAGGTGTTTTACAATAACTCTTTGAAGCTCCAGCTCCTGCCCCACTGAAGCAAATGAAGACATTGTCTTCTCTCTCTCATTTGATGTGAGATAAGATTACAGGAGCTTATAACCATAATTTTATGACTTACTTAAGTATATAGTAGTAACTAGAAATGGGGTGAGAAAAAAGAGTCAGAGTAATATTTGCACTGAATAGAAAGAAAAAAAAATTGACTAGAGATTCTTTGGAACAGATATAGAAAGGTTTTATTGGACTGCAAATTTTTCTTCTATAGAAATATGTTACAGACGACTCCAATTTCTATTAGTATAGTAAGAATGTTTTAAAGACAGTCTTTACTCTTAAGTCTGATTTCATAAAATATATTAGAAAAAGGTTATTTTTAGTTAAACTACTTACTCTTAACTATATTGGCCATTTAGGTCACTGTTAAACCTCAACATTTCTTTCACAGAACTATACTCATTAATCATAAAATTTTTAAACTGAAGGAGTTAAGAAATATGTAGACCTCTTATCATGGGTTTCTACACCATCAGTTATCCACGGAGTACAGTTTAAGAAGCACCAACCCAAATCTGTACTAATACATTAGCTATCTATGTGACATTCCAGTAGGATGCAAGAGACAGAGGTTTCATACCGGATTTACTGTTGTCTTGAAAAAGAAAGGGTGTTCAGTAAAACAAAGACCAAATATTGTGTCTTTTCAGATGTTATTTTTTTTTAACTAAGCAATGAATTAAAATTCTATCTTGTCTTATACTACTGAACTTTAGTGAAAATGAAATTATTTTTTCAAACATTATAATTTTATGGATTTTTGTGGATGAACATTGGATATATAATTCTTGTGTTATATATATTTGATATATATTATATTGAATATATAATTCTTTCTGAAGCTGAGACATTTTGAAAATTGCTTATGACATTTCAAAACTATTTTTATTCATATGAAATGAAAAACAGATATTAGGAAATACTAATGAAAATTCATTTTGCTAGTGTACCTGAACATACCACTGAATAGTTTTGCAAGATATTGCTGTGGCAGCAAAGCAAAAACACTTTGTTCATTAACTTACAGTAAAAGGTGTTTGATAGGTAAGGATAGATAGCACAAAGAGCATATGTGGTCTATATAGATCCCAACAACTCAAAAATTACCAAGATAATGTAGAAAAATGTAATATAACTGATATAATAGAGGCAATAATAGGGATTGATGTATGGTAGACACAAATCTGTAGTAAGCAATGATAAAAAAAAACCCCTTTTTATCTAAGCCTTGATAGCTACTGACTCATGTGAAAAGAAAAAAAAATAATCTTTATTTTACAGTGCATTTGTCAGGCTAATTAATTCTATTTGTTGGCTTATATCTTCCATATTAATAAAAAAACCCCCAAACAAACAAACCCCCCCTCCAAAAAAAAAAACCCACACTCATATCTTTAATATCACAGAGAAATATTTTTTCCAGTAGTAACTGGATCTTGTGTTAACTTTCCAGTAATAACTTTGAATTTATATTTTTAACAGTAATTTCTCAAGTGACTTGCCCAAGATTATTCATAAAAAAGATGGGAAGAAAAGCTGCTTTTTTTTCCTGTATTTAGTTCTGGCAAGCTGATTTCAGAAATCTAAAGAAAAAGAGGTTGTTTCATTAGCATTAAAAAAGGAGCTATCTCCTGACCTTTACTCACTATTTGCTTCAAGTTTTAAACCAACCATAAGCAAAGATAGAGATTTTTTTATTTTTTTTTTAACCATAAAGGCAAAATCACTAATAGTTTATTATCAAGGCACTTTCAATTTTCATACTGCCACTCAGTTCAGTACACTAGTGAACATCAAAGAGAATAAACAAAAATTTTCCAAACTTTTGGGACTCATATTCATCTGAATATGAAGCTAGTCACCTAAGAACCCTCTGTAGTCAATGGAAAAAAAGTACTGTTTCCATAAAATTATTATTTCTATCCAAAGAGGAATATCAGAAATAAGGTTAAGGAATACTACAAAGAACACTTTCTTTCTTTGTATGGGAATTCTTGTTCAAGTAAGATAGGTTCAACCATCCCCATACTATGAAATAAATTATCACCTGCGTATTGATAGAATTTCTTCTTATAATTTTACATGTACTCTCTAATCATCCTTGTTAACAAATGGCATACCACATCTATTACGATTTGAAATATAAAAGAATCAGCAATGTATATGAACTCTTCATACACAGTTCTCCATGTGTCTACAATATTTTAATTTTTTTAGGGAACACTAACTTATGCTTAACTGTTATGCTGCAGTAGAGCTTGTTTCCCACCGAATATTTTATTGATATTTATAATAAGTAACAAATGCATGATTTCAAATCCTTCACTGATTTTTTTTTTCAAATTCTATTCCCTAAATAGAGCTTTTAGAAATTCCTGCACCTGCAAGAAAAACTGTTAAACCTGAGAAAGCCAGCTGTTGGGATTTTAATTCCTCAATAAAATATTTTGATAACACCTTGACTTACAAAAATACAACATAATCTGTAGCTCTCAT
The DNA here is from genome assembly GCF_036417535.1 of Chlamydotis macqueenii. Classification (NCBI taxonomy): domain Eukaryota; kingdom Metazoa; phylum Chordata; class Aves; order Otidiformes; family Otididae; genus Chlamydotis; species Chlamydotis macqueenii. Next base: position 163,386,482 of record NC_141556.1, read on the forward strand.
TTAGTAGTGAAAGATGATAAGTAGACATGATTTTTGAATGAGAAAACAGTTGGGTTTTTTTTCCCTGCAAGTTTAGAAACCAATTTCACAGGGCATTTCTAGATATTATTGTTCCGTATCTTCATATAACGTTTCTGTTGCTCTTTCTATATGATCTGATGATTTCATCTTCTCTTTTTTTCCTACTGTTAGTCAAGTGAAATTTTCATAGTGCTATAGTGTCAAACAATCTTATGTTTTTAAAGCAAGAAAGCGTATAGCAAATTTTTTGTAACTTTTCATAAGCTGCTGTTATTAGCCAGTTCTACTAGCCAAATATAGAATCACAGAATCACAGAATGGTTACGGTTGGAAAGGACCTTCAAAGGTCATCTAGTCCAACCCCCCTGAAAGGAGCAGGGACATCTCCAACTAGATCAGGTTGCTCAGAGCCTCATCCAGCCTGGCCTTGACTGTTTCCAGGGATGGGGCTTCTACCACCTCTCTGGGCAACCTGTTCCAGTGCTCTACAATTCGCATTGTAAAAAAAATTTTCCTTATATCCAATTTAAATCTACCTCCCTCTATTTTAAACCCATTACCCCTTGTCCTATCACAACAGGCCCCACTGAACAGTCTCTCCCCATCTTTCCTGTAGGCCCCCTTGAGGTACTGGAAGACCGCTATCAGGTCTCCCCGGAGCCTCCTCTTCTCCAGGCTGAACAGCCCCACCTCTCTCAGCCTGTCCTCATAGGAAAGGTGCTCCAGCCCTTTTATCATCTTCATGGCCCTCCTCTGGACCTTCTCCAACTGGTCCATGTCCTTCTTGTGTTGGGGGCTCCAGAACTGGACACAGTACTCCAGGTGGGGTCTCATCAGGGCAGAGTAGAGGGGCAGAATCACCTCCCTCGACCTCGTGGCCGTGCTCCTCTTGATGCAACCCAGGATGCGGTTGGCCTTCTGGGCCGCAAGGGCGTATTGCCTGCTCATGTTGAGCTTCTCGTCCACCAGCACTCACAAGTCCTTCTCCTCAGGGCTGCTCTCGATCCATTCTCCGCCCAGCCTGTATTTGTGCCTGGGATTGCCACGACCCAGGTGCAGGACCTTGCACTTGGCCTGGTTGAACTTCATGAGGTTGGCACGGGCCCACCTCTCCAGCCTGTCAAGGTCCCTCTGGATGGCATCCCTCCCTTCCAGCATGTCAACAGCACCACACAACTTGGTGTCATCAGCGAACTTGCTGAGGGTGCACTCTATCCCACTGTCCATGTCGCCAACAAAGATGTTCAATAGGGCCAGGCCCAGCACGGACCCCTGAGGGACACCACTCGTGACCGGTCTCCACTTGGACATCCAGCCATTGACCACCACTCTCTGAGTGTGGCCATCCAGCCAACTCCTTATCCACTGAGTGGTCCATCCATCAAACCCATGTCTCTCTAGTTTAGAGAGAAGGATGTCGTGCGGGACAGTGTCAAAAGCTTTGCACAAGTCCAGGTAGATGATATCCGTTGCTCATCCCTTGTTCACTGATGCTGTCACGCTGTCATAGAAGGCCACCAAATTGGTCAGGCACGATCTGCCCTTGGTGGAGCCATGCTGGCTGGTCACCAACCACCTCCTTGCTCTCCATGTGCCTTAGCATGGTTTCCAGGAGAATCTGCTCCATGACAGAGGTGAGGCTGACCGGCTTGTAGTTGCCCGGGTCCTCCTTGTTCTCCTTTTTAAAAATGAGGGTTATGTTCCCCCTGTTCCAGTGACTGGGGACCTCACCAGACCACCACAACTTCTCAAATGCAATGGCCAGCAGCTTGGCAACTTCATCCACCAGTTCCCTGAGGACTCGCGGATGCATCTCATTAGGTCCCATGGACTTGTGCAGCTTCAGGTTCCTCAGATGTTCCTGAATATATATGACAATATAACAGATGTCCATGATAATAACAATAATTTTATTTTCCAGTGAAATATATGTTCAGAAAACTTACTGTAATAAAATTGTTTTGGCATTAACATCTAATTAAAGTACTGAATCATCCTGTGATCAAAGTCCAGTTTTAATTCCCAGAAATAAGTAATTATGAAAGGTTACATATAATGCATGTTCTCGTACTCATATCATATTTGATAAATATAAGAATTAATTTGTACCATCTAAATATGATGGAGAGACAAATATTCAGGTCCTGAAACTGGAAAACAAGCTTAATTTTAAGTGAGTGCTTAATATAGCCTTCTTTTATTGTAATTTTTATTGATTGGCTTTTCTATATTTTATAGCTCTTATCTAACAGTTTACTTAACACATGTAGCTCCAGATGAGAGAAGAAAATTGCTAGTATATAAAGTATTACTGATAATCACTTCAGTCAATAAAGATTTGTAAAGGCAATTGTGAGGAAGAAAGAGAAAAGCTATTCAGAAGAAAAAGTATGATACTGAAGGAACAGCATAAAGATTGTCTGTTGTTATTTGGAAGTCTGGCCTGTTTGTACAATCCCTGATAACCCTACTGTGGGTTTACAGCAGGAGAACAGCGGGAACTGTTCACCCTTTTGTGACTAGTCTTTCCTTATGAAACAGTAAGGTTGTTCTCAGGTTGAGCTATCTGACTGATAGCTTACTGCAGTGTATGGGATTTAGATTTCTACATTTTTCCTTGGCAGACTATAATACTGTGTAAGGCAGGAAGATGAAAAGTCATGAAAATTTATTAGCCCAGGGATAAAATCTGTCCGTTGTTCTTCCTTTATGGAAGCAGAGGATAAGTCAAGGAAACAAAACGAATACAAAACCAGACAAACAAAAACCTAGCTAAGGGCAGATTGTTATATATTTAATCATCAGTATGTCTAAATTACAGAAATCCTCTAGTCTTGCCTTCTTGGTTACATGAAAACTTTCCTTTCTTCTTGCACTTATCAAACGGACTGTGTTATCTGAGGTGAAAGTAATTGATCTTCAGGTTCTTTCCTAAAGCAGCAACTTACTGACTTATACTTCAATGTATAAGCATAACACAAATGTGAAAAATTCATTACAAGTCCAAATGGGTCAATTTGTTGTATACACACACACACACACTCTCACACATTGTACATATTTTTGTTAAGTGAAATAACTCCATGCAAGGAGGAAAAATACATGGGGTTTTTTGTATCATTATAGAGAATGAATTGGCCAAAATAAGATCGCTAAGATGAGAAAAAAGGACATGCAGCAAGAAAGGAAGAACTATTGGTTAGGATGATAGCCAAGGGCTTAGCACACTTGATTTGGTATTTTCTGAGAGCCCTGGCCTATCTATTGCCCTTTAATAAGTCTTCTATGGCTAGACTCAAAATAATATTTTTTACTCAGCTCTTTTAGAAAAGGGCTTGTTTTAGGCAATCTAGGCTTAACATGAAGCAACATTTCAGTTCATTAAGTGCAACTTGGGTGAAACGAGTACATAAAGTCAAGACATAAATATTAGAAAATCCTATCTTAAAGTATTAGGGAAAAAGAATTATCTATATCTGTATATAAATGCTGAAAAGGCATTAGCTTGTAATCTGATGCCAAGTAACATTTAATAGCTTTTATATATATACTGAGCAGAGCTAGTCCCTTTGGAGTGTCTTTGCCTTGGAAAAAGATCATTCACATGGTAGAGAACACAAAAAGGGAATGAACTGACAGATGAACAGGAAAGACAATCAGGGGTCCACTGCACTAGACTGAGAGACAAGTCTGATTTTGGTAGCAAAAAATGTCTTAGGCACTTGCACTTAGGTTTATTTTACATAAGTTTAGTTGCCTGGAGGTCACATTTCTAGTCTAAAATATTTTTTTAATCCTCTTTAGTTCGCAGACAGATATGATAGTCTCCATAAAACAGTTAATCTTGTCTTAAAACAAGAGTTACAGTTCATATAAAAGAGTTTCTCTCTTTCTATTTGGAGGAAGATTCAGATTTCCAGACTGCAGAATCCTAACATTAGATTTCTGAAAGTAACTATCTCTATTTGAGTTAAATATAAATTTTTCTTTTTTTTTTCTTTGCAAAAGAAAACTAGATATTGGTTCATTGCTTGAACAAAGGAATTTAAATAAAGAGATTTTTTTTTTAATGAGTCTGTTTAAGTATTTTGGAGGCAAGAGAAATCAAATAAAAGATGCAATGGGGCACCAACAGTCTAGTCTCACTGTATCTGAAATAAAGTCTTGAATAATTAATTTCAGGTTAGTGGCAGCACTTATCTGCAGTTATGACTTATGGAGCTAGTCTAGGAGAGATAATAGTATTCAAATCTGTCCCCCTGTACAGTATTTTCCATTACTGGGCTTAAGCTAAAATGAGTGCAGTCAGAGTCATACAATCATATGCTCAGAGATTCTCTGTTTCCCAAAAGAGATGTAAGAAAAGGCTTGCTGAACAACTTGTTTTCACAGTACTGGTTGCTGGAGAATACAAGCTACATAATCTCGCACATATTCTGTTTTAGTTTTGGGTTGTTTTTTTTTTTTAATACATGATATTTGAAGCATATAAATTACACCGTAACAGAAAGAAAAACTACATTCTTTCCAGGTCATTTTGATCTGGAAAGGAAAAAAAAACCCTGATGAGATTAGTTATCAATGTTTAAAAGTATGAGAAAAAGGTCTCCAGAACTAAGCTAGTCATCCTTAAATCTTTTTATAACCAACTGACAGAAAAAGGAGCTTCCAGGTCATGATGAGGTATATATGTAAAAGTAGGTTACATCACTTGCACCCTTAAAGTAGTTGATTTTTCCACTTTACACTGACTGTGTAGAGATCCAGAAGAGAATAGGTGACATGTCCACACTGAGAAACAGTTTTCCTTCTCAACCCTGTATTGCCTTCATTTCATTCAGATCACAAAGATTCGGAGATATTTCTTTCATCCCTCTCTTCTGAACTTTCTGATTTTCATAGAATCAGAGAATCATAGAATCATAAGGTTGAAAGAGACCTCCAAGATCAAGTCCAACTGTCAACCCAACACCACCATGCCTACTAAACCATTTCCCGGAGTGCCACATCTACACATTCTTTGAACACCTCCAGGCATGGTGTCTCCACCACTTCCTTGGGCAGCCTGTTCCAGTGTCTGATCACTCTTTCAGTAAAGAAGTGTTTCCTAATATCCAACCTAAATCTCCTCTGTTGCAACTCAAGACTATTTCCTCTTGTCCTATCACAACTTATCTGGGAGAAGAGAACAACACTCACCTCCCTACAACCTCATTTCAGGTACTTGTAGAGAGCAATGAGGTCTCCAGTCAGCCTCCTGAGACTCCTCTCTAGACTAAACAACCCCAGTTCCTTCAGCTGCTCCTCATAAAACTTATTCTTCAGACCTCTCACCAGCTTTGTTGCCCTTCTTTGGATGCACTCCAGCAACTCAATCTCCTTCTTGTACTGAGGAGCCCAAAACTGCACACAGAATTTGAGGTGGTGCGGCCTCACCAGTGGCGAGTACAGGGGCACAATCACTTCCCTACTCCTGCTGGCCACACTGTTCCTGATGCAAGCCAAAATGCTGTTGGCCTTCTTGGCCACCTGGGCACACAGCCGGCTTCTACCAGTACCCTCAGGTCTCTTTGCGCCGGACAGCTTTCCAGCCACTCTTGTTCAAGACTAGAACATTTTCTTTTAGAGTATAGAGTCACAGGAATGTAAAAGCTACTTGGTCATAAGATCAATTTTCTACTTTTCCCTCTCTTTCTAATATTACAATTTAGATAAAATTATGTTTATAACTTATGAATTCTCTCATTAGGTAAGGAAAGAAAAATAGATATCACTGCAAGAGTCTATAAGTTAATTTACAGATAACCTAGCAAGCTAATCCTTTGTTAAAAAATATGTTTTCTAAACTCTCCTCCCTGAGAAAGACAACTTTAAAGGCTTAATAACATTCCTTTATTCCTCCTGTGACAATCTTTGAGATTACTTCCCAGCACAAAGGCTGAAAAAATAGAGTGGATTCACATTTAAAATGGAATATTCTGTTGACATAATCAAGCTAGATATACATAAATCCATGGACCCTTATAAGAATTACTAATGAGTGCTGAGAAAGCCGGCTGATGTCATTGTAAGGCTACTCTCAATAAACTTTGATCAATCATGTTGAACGGGAGAAATGCCTGAGGTTTAGAGGAAAGCAAATGTCACTCCCATCTTCAAGAAGGGGAAGAATGAGGATCCAGAGAAATAGAGGCTAGTCAGCCTCACCTCAATCCCTGCAAAGTAGATGGAGCAGCTAATCCTGGAAAACATTTCCAGGCACATGAATGACAATGAAATCATAAGAAGTAGTCAGTATGTATTTACCAAGGAGAAGTCATGCTTGACCAACTTGATTAACTTCTATGACGAAATAACTGGCTTGGTAGATGAGCAGTGAATACTGTCTACCCAGACTTCAGTAAGGCCTTTGACACTGTCTCCCATAAGATTCTCATAGACAAGTTGTTGATATACGGTCTGTATGAATGAATATCAGAATTTCAAAGTTGTCTAGAAAATTTGTCTAATAAAGGCTTGTTATATTAGTCTAGAACAAGAATGTAACAGAAAATACAAAATTGTTTTGTACACTTTTTGTGAAATCAGTGATGAATCTGTAAAGATGTAATTTTACACGTCAGACTAAACCCTGTTAACATTCAAATTACTAATCACTTAACTTATTCCTATCCTATCAGTAACATGCTACCCATATATTGAGATGATTCTACATTTCATGATTTTGTGCAAACACAGAATAACTTAATTATTTATGAGAGATTGCACAATATTTTCCATGCTGAATTGAATCACAACTGAAATCATAGAATCATAAAATGGTTTAGGTTGGACATGACCTTAAAGATCATCTAGTTCCAGTCTCTCTGCCCTGGGCAGGGACACCTTCCACTAGACCATTCACAGACTATTCACAGAATTATCAAGATTGGAAAAGACCTAAAAGATCATCCAGTCCAACCATCACCAATACTTCTCAGCTAAATCATATCCCTCAACACAACATCCAAACGTTTCTTGAACACCCCCATGGTCAGTGGCTCCACCACCTTCCTGGGCAGTGCATTCCAGTGCCTGACTACCCTTTCCGAGAAGTAATATTTCCTAATGTCCAGCCTGAATCTCCCCTGGCACAGCTTGAAACCATTGCCTCTAGTTCTATCACTGTCTACACGAGAGAAAAGGCCGACCCCTAGCTCACTACAACCTCCCTTCAGGAAGTTATAGAGAGCTATAAAGTCTCCCCTGAGCCTCCTCTTCTCCAGACTGAACAATTCCAGCTCCCTCAGCTGCTCCTCATAAGGCCTGTGCTCCAGACCCCTCACCAGCTTCGTAGCCCTCCTCTGAATGCGTTCCAGGGCCTCAATGTCTTTCTTGCAGTGAGGGGCCCAAAACTGAACACAGTACTCGAGGTGCGGCCTCACCAGTGCCGAGTACAGGGGGACAATTACCTCCCTGTTCCTGCTAGTAACACTGTTTTTGATGCAAGCCAGGATGCCGTTGGCCTTCTTGGCCACCCGGGCACACTGTCGGCTCATGCTCAGCCGAGCATCAATCAGTACCCCCAGGTCCGTTTCCTCCACACAGTCCTCCAGCCACTCCGCCCTAAGCCTATAGCGCTGCCTGGGGTTGTTGTGGCCGAAGTGCAGGACTCGGCATTTGGTCTTGTTGAACCTCATCCCATTGGCTTCAGCCCAGCTCTCCAGCCTGTCCAGATCCCTCTGTAGGGCCTCGCTACCCCCAGGCAGATCCACACTCCCAGCCAATTTGGTGTCATCTGCGAACTTACTGAGGGTGCACTCAATGCTCTCATCCAGATCATCCATAAAGATATTGAAGAGGACAGGCCCCAGCACCGACCCCTGGGGAACACCACTTGTGACCGGTAGCCAGCTGGATTTAACTCCATTCACCACCACTCTCTGAGCCCGGCCCTCCAGCCAGCTCCTTACCCAGCCAAGAGTGTACCCATCCAAGCCATGGGCTGCCAGCTTCTGCAGGAGAATACCGTGGGAGACAGTGTCAAAGGCTTTGCTGAAGTCTAGGTAGACCACATCAACAGCCTTTCCCTCATCCAGCAGATGGGTCACTTGATCATAAAAGGAGATCAGGTTGGTCAAACAGGACCTGCCCTTCATGAACCCATGCTGGCTAGGCCTGATCCCCCGGCCATCCCGCACATGCCGCATGATCTCCCTCAAGACTATCTGTTCCATAACCTTCCCTGTAACCGAGGTCAGGCTAACAGGCCTGTAGTTCCCCGGATCCTCCTTACAACCTTTCTTGTAAATGGGAGTCACGTTGGCAATCCTCCAGTCTTCCGGGACCTCACCAGTCAACAAGGAGCGCTGATAGATGATGGAAAGCGGCTCGGCTATCACCTCCGCCAGTTCCCTCAGCACTCTTGGGTGGATCTCATCCGGCCCCATGGACTTGTGGCAGTCCAGTTGGAGTAGTAAGTCTCTGACCGTTTCTTCCAGAATCACAGGGGGGTTAGCGTGCTCCCCAGCCGAGACTACCAGGTCAGAGAGAGGAGTACCCTGAGGATAACTGGTCTGACCTTTAAAGACAGACGTAAAGAAGGCATTCAGAACCTCCGCCTTTTCCTTATCCTCAGTGGTCACATTCCCAGCCTCATCCAGCAAAGAGTGGATATTCTCCTTTGTCCTCCTCTTACTGTTAATGTATTTATAAAAGAGTTTCTTATTCCTTTTCACCCCAGTGGCCAGGTTAAATTCAAGCTGGGCTTTTGCCTTTCTGATTTCACCTCTACACATCCTAACGACTTCCTCGTATTCATTCTCAGTTGCCCGCCCCTCCTTCCACAGGTGGTAGATTCTCTTTTTCTCCCGGAGCCTCAAGAATAGCTCCCTATTCATCCACGCTGGTCTTCTTCCCCGCCAGCTCATTTTGCGGCTCAGGGGGACCGCCTGCTCCTGCACACTTAAGACTCCCTTCTTGAAGAGCAACCAGCTCTCTTGGACCCCTTTGTTCGCTAAGACTGAATGCCAGGGGACTCCCCCTACTAGTCTCTTGAACAATTCAAAGTCCGCCCTCCGGAAGTCCAAGGTAGCAGTTTTACTATTCCCCCTCCAAGCTCCACCATGAATCGAGAAATTTATCATTTCATGGTCACTCTGTCCAAGGCAGCCCCCAACCTCCACATCTCCCACCAGACCTTCCCTGTTTGCGAACAGCAGGTCTAGCGGGGCAGTTCCTCTCGTGGGCTCTCTGACCAACTGCATTAGGAAGGCATCCTCTGTGCACTCCAAAAACCTCCTAGACTGCCTCTTCTGTGCTGTGCTGTACTCCCAGCATATGTCAGGGAAGTTGAAGTCCCCCATGAGGACAAGGGCTGACGACCATGCAGCTCGTGCCAGCTGCTTGTAGAATACCTCATCTGTCTCTTCATCCTGGTTTGGCGGTCTATAACAGACGCCCACCAGGATGTCTGCCTTGTCAGCACTTCCTCTGATCTTTACCCATAGGGATTCAATGTTATCATCCCCAGTCACAATCTCAGTAGCAGAAAAGGATTCCCTAACGTAGAGAGCCACACCACTACCCCTCCTTCCTTGCCTGTCCCTCCTGAAGAGTTTGTAGCCATTCACTGCAGCGCTCCAGTCATGGGAGCAATCCCACCACGTTTCTGTTATGGCAACTAGGTCATAGTTTGCCTGCCGCATTATGGCTTCCAACTCTTCTTGCTTGTTCCCCATGCTGCATGCATTAGTGTAGACGCACCTCAGCTGAGCCCCTCGCCTCTCTCCTAATCCCAATACCACTTCCCCAGGCCGATCTCTAGCAGGCCTGGCTTTATCCCCTTCCCCCTTCCTATCTAGTTTAAAGCCCATATTGCTCAAAGCCCTATCCAGCCTGGCCTTGAACTCATCCAGGGACAGGGCATACACAGCTTCTCTGGGCAAGCTGTTCCAATGCCTCACCATCCTCATAGTGGAGATTTTGTTCCTTAAATCTACCTCCTTCTAGTTTAAAATCATTACCCCTTGTCTTATCACAACAGGCCCTGCTAAAAAAAGTTTCTCCCCATCTTTCTTATAAGCCCCCATTAAGTATGGGAAGGCTGCTACAAGGTCTTCTTGAAGCCTTCTCTTCTCCAGGCTGAACAGCCCCAACTCTTTCAGCCTGTCCTCACAGGAGAGGTGCTCCAGCCCTCTGATTATCTTCATTGCCCTCCTCTGGACTCGCTCCAAAAAGTCTATGTCATTCTTATGTTGGGGGCACCAAAACTGGATGCAGTACTCCAGATGGGGTCTCACCAGGGCAGAGTAGAGGGGGAAAAACACCTCCCTCAACCTGATGCAGCCCAGGATGTGGTTGGCCCTTTGGGCTGCAAGCGTACACTACTAGCTCATGCTGAGTTTCTCATCAACCAACACCCCCAAGTCCTTCTCCTCAAGGCCGCTCTCAATCCATCTCTTCTTATATGTAAAGCTTGTAAAGCTTTATATGTAAATAATTGTATAAACTTGCAGCTTTTGGAAAAATATCTCAGAATATTTACTTAATTAGAATAATAAATATTGATTTTAACATACTACAATAAGTACAGTTATAATTGATCTTCTATTTTCCTTTCCTACTATTTTCATTAGTTTTAAGAATATAATATTGTATTCACTTCCAGGAACATTTAAAATGTCTTAATGCTGTTCTCCAGTTTGTCAGCTCTCAGTTGAATTGGGAGTTGACACACTTTGACTAATTGTCCCAGTCTCCTTTGAAACAGTTTAAAATCTTAGTATCACATAACAGCATATCAAAGCAATGGAAGAGCAGTTCACAGCTTTAGGTTCATAAATTAGTAAGTATTTTCAATTTTTTTGCATCCCATAAAATTAGACAAATGTCTCATGCCATTACTTAGAGTAAACATACTTAAGAAAATAGCTCCATATTGTGTTTTTTAAATGTTATAGCAATGTTAGTATTCTTAGAATTAAGGCCTATACAACTTAAAGAAAAAAAGAAGGAAAATTTTAAAATATGCAAAAAAAAATATATAGAAGTTGGTAACTCTCAACTAAATCATTTCAAGGAGCAAGGAGCTCCTGGACCAACTGAAAGTGAAGAGGAAAGCCTATAGAAGATGGAAATGGAGACAGGTAGCCTGGGAGGACTACAAAGAGGCTGTGCAGTGGCCAGGGATTAGGTGAGGAAGGCTAAAGCCCTGACAGAACTGAATCTGGCCAAATTCAAAAAAGCAACAAGAAAAGCTTCTATAGGTATGTAGGGGACAAAAGAAAGTCCAAGGCCAATACAGGCCCCCTCTGGAAGGAAAACGGTGTCCTGGTTACCCGGGACATAGAGAAGGCTGAGGTACTCAATGACTTTTTTGCCTCAGTCTTCACCGATAAGGGCTCTTGTCTCACCACCCAAGCTGTGGAAGGCACAAGCAGGGACTGCGAGGATGAACAACCGCCCACTGTACTCGAAGAGCAGGTTTGGGTTCATCTGAAAACCTGAAGGTGCACAAGTCCATGGGACCTGATGAGATCCATCTGTGGGTCCTCAGGGACTGGCGGATGAAGTTGCCAAGCCACTGGCCATCGTATTTGAGAAGTCGTGGCGGTCTGGTGAGGTCCCCGATGACTGGAAGAGAGGGAACATAACCCCAGTTTTTAAAAAGGGGAACAAGAAGGAGCCGGGCAAGCCTCACCTCTGTGCCTGGCAAGGTCATGGAGCAGATTCTCCTGGAAACCATGCTAAGGCACATGGAGAGCAAGGAGGTGGTTGGTGACAGCCAACATGGCTCCACCAAGGGCAGATCGTGCCTGACCAATTTGGTGGCATTCTATGACAGCGTGACAGCATCAGTGAACAAGGGACGAGCAACGGATATCATCTACCTGGACTTGTGCAAAGCTTTTGACACTGTCCCGCATGACATCCTTCTCTCTAAACTAGAGAGACATAGGTTTGATGGACGGACCACTCAGTGGATAAGGAGTTGGCTGGATGGCCGCACTCAGGAGTGGTGGTCAACGGCTGGATGTCCAAGTGGAGACCGGTCACGAGTGGTGTCCCTCAGGGGTCCGTGTTGGGCCCGGCCCTATTGAACATCTTTGTTGGCGACATGGACAGTGGGATAGAGTGCACCCTCAGCAAGTTCGCTGATGACACCAAGTTGTGTGGTGCTGTCGACATGCTGGAAGGGAGGGATGCCATTCAGAGGGACATTGACAGGCTGGAGAGGTGGGCCCGTGCCAACCTCATGAAGTTCAACCAGGCCAAGTGCAAGGTCCTGCACCTGGGTCGTGGCAATCCCAGGCACAAATACAGGCTGGGCGGGGAATGGATTGAGAGCAGCCCTGAGGAGAAGGACTTGTGAGTGCTGGTGGACGAGAAGCTCAACATGAGCAGGCAATACGCCCTTGCGGCCCAGAAGGCCAACCGCATCCTGGGTTGAATCAAGAGGAGCACGGCCAGGAGGTCGAGGGAAGTGATTCTCCCCCTCTACTCTGCCCTGGTGAGACCCCACCTGGAGTACTGTGTCCAGTTCTGGAGCCCCCAACACAAGAAGGACATGGACCAGTTGGAGAAGGTCCAGAGGAGGGCCATGAAGATGATCAGAGGGCTGGAGCACCTCTCCTATGAGGACAGGCTGAGAGAGTTGAGGCTGTTCAGCCTGGAGAAGAGGAGGCTCCAGGGAGACCTTATAGCAGTCTTCCAGTACCTCAAGGGGGCCTACAAGAAAGATGGGGACAGGCTGTTCCGTAGGGCCTGTTGTTGCGATAGGAAAAGGGGTAGATTTAGATTGAATATTAGGAAAAAAATTTTTATAATGCGAGTTGTAGAAACAGGTTGCCCAGAGAGGTAGTGGAAGCCCCATCCCTGGAAACATTCAAGGCCAGGCTGGATGAGGCTCTGAGCAACCTGATGTAGTTGGGAATGTCCCTGCTCCTTGCAGGGGGTTGGACTAGATGACCTTTGAAGGTCCCTTCCAACTCTAACCATTTTATGATTCTATGATTCTAATACAAATAACGTATTTTTCTCCAAACTGAGTAGCTGTGACATTTAATTCCTTGGTAAGAGAAAAAAAAAATCGGACTTCCTCCTGACTTTTAATTTTGAGTGGGACAAGCCATACCAGCTGTTTTCCCAAGTCACCATATGACCACATTACACCTAGTGGATAAGTGTGTGATTGTTCAACTATTAATTTTTAAGCAGATATCTTAACTAGCTATTTTCAAACTGAGAAGAACCTTAGCATATGTTATTTTCACTATAGGCAGACAGTAGCCTGGAAGCAAAGTTGGTAACTTATCCTGTAAGTGAACACACTGACTTATGTAGTTCAATCCTAATTTTTCCACTAGAATTTGTTTAAAGAGGTATATATATTGAAAAAAATCTCTGTGTAGATGGAAATGAACTAATGAACTGATACATTTACAACTCAAATAAATAAGACACAAGCATCAAGTAAAATAAGTTCCAGTGATTGTTTCTTTCAGAATACAGCTGCAAGCATCTGCAATTTAAATTTTGACACTTGAGTAAAGATTAATTTGGAAGTTACCACACTGGCTTGATGAAGTTGAGCAGACTAGTTCTGCCTGCTGTTTTATCTTTTTGTAATACAAAGTTTCTTTAATCCAATTTAAGCAGAAAAGGCTTTGTCAGTGTACAGCAACTTGTGAGACCAGGATATCATGAAAAGGCCATGCTTATTCCTTGGTTTTATTTGTTTATTCATTTTTTTCCTATACAAAATAATGTCATTATATTTTTGTCTTTAAAGTTAAATATCAAATTCAAATACTAGTATTAGTAACTGAAAATCATATAAACTTTTCTTCTGAAAGATCCTTCTTTAGAACCTTACTTTAATTGATTTTTTTTTTTTTCAGCAGATACTGCTTCAGAATGCGGCAGCAGGCTTTTAACTGATAAGTTGGCACTTAGAGAAGAAAGGGAAGAATATTTTTTGTGGTTAACTTTAAATCATAGGTGCAGTTCCAGATAAAAGGAGAGTATTCAAGTGCCAGCAAGGCACAGCACATTTAAGTATATTACTTGCCATCTCAATGAAACAAACAAGGACTGATTATTCAATTTTGACACATTTTAAACTATGTTATTTTCCCTCATGTCCATGAAATCTCTGTAGTATCCAAGTGATGAAAGCTTATTAGACTTCATTAAAAACCTGGAGGAAATGCTTTATCGTGATACATCAGGGTCTGAGTGTCCCAGGGAAAGGTATTTTATCAAAGCATTTAAATGAAGCTTTTTTTAAAAAGCTTGTTTGCATCATAGTTTGCTTCATATCGTAATTCTGCTTAGGTTAGGGAATTAGAAGAGCTAGATTTATTTTGTAGATGCAAGTGTTACTTCTCAGTTCTGCCTCAATACGGGAAGGTCAGGCTGGCATGGAGAGTCAGGCTAAGATGAAGAGATTACCAGCCAATTTAATTTTCAGAAGTGCTCACCTGAAACTCTGCATTAATCTTCAGAGTTGGTCATATATTTAATGGTGCAAACCAAATGACAAGTTAGACAAGTTAGTTAGAACATCCTTTGGGGGTTACTTTGGACAAAAGTAAATGAATAATATAAAATGCTTCTGAACACAAGGGTAGATAAAATTTGGAAAAAATAGACTGAGACTGCAGAAATCAAGGGTGGAAGTCAACTCCAGACTGTATATCCCTAAATTAAAATGTCTACATGTGGTGTCTGGTGTTTATGAGTTTCAGCTTCTTGAATACTCAAAGAAGAACAAAACCACAATTCTTCAGTATCATCATAGGGATCTTATGCTGCCTGAGGCTCATTAGGGCAAACCACCTGGATGTAAGCTGGCAATCCAGGAATACACTAGTCTCCCTTAAGAACTGTATCGGATTCTTAAGCCTTAGGAGAGTGCTTCAGGTGTCTAGCGATGTTGTGGCTTTGTTTGGTGAGGTGAGGCCTAAGGTGGTAGCTTATGTAGGAAACTGCTAGAAGTCGCTCCCCTTTGTTCAGTGGACTCGGCCAGGCCTAGGGCGGACCCGCTGCTGGCCAAGGCCGAGCCGATTGGTAGAAGAATGTTCCACGATAACGCCTCTGCGATGATGTATTTAGGAAGGGGAAAACAGAAAAAAAAAAGAGAAGGTAAGATGTGAAGAAGCTGAGCGGGGGCAGAGGTGCAGAGGGGGAGGCGCAGGCCTCATGGGCCTTGCAGGCCTCACCCTCTGGCCTCTCACCAGGCGGCCGACTGGGCCTTGCAGGCCTCACCCACTGGCCTCTCACCAGGCAGCTGACTGGGCCCTACTTGGCCCAGCCTGGCTGCAAGAAGTGGAGAGGAGATGAGCCGGATGATGTGAAGAGATTCTGAGAGGTGTCTGCCTGCCTGTTGTGAAGAACTTTTCTTGTGAGAGGAACAGCTGCAGATGTTCAGTCAGTTCAGAAGGAGGGGGAGGAGTAATATGGCTCTTGGCCAAGATTCCCCTGCAGCCCATGGAGGTCCATGAAGAGCAGAGATCCACCTGGAGCCCGTGAAGGACCCCGTACCGGGGGAGGTGGATGCCTGAAGGCGCCTGTGGCCCGTGGAGGGCCTGCTGGGACAGCCGTTCTGGAGAGACTGCACTCCGTGGAAGAGATGACCCACACCGGAGCAGTTTCACGAAGGACTGTAGCCCATGGGAGGGACCCCACAACAGAGCAGGGGAGGAATGTGAGGAGTTCTTCCCCCAGTGATGAAGCAGCGGCGTAAAACAATGCCTGATGAACTGACTGCAACCCCCATTCCCTCTTCCCCACTGTTCCCCCCCATTCGGGGGGGGAAGGTAGTAGAGATAATGTTAAGCTTGGGAAGAGGGAGGGGTGGAAGGAGGTTATCTTGTTCTCTGTCTCATTATCCTGCTGTTTGTAGTAATAAATGAATAGTTTTCCCCAAGTCGAGTCTGTTTTGCCCATAACGGTAACTTTAAGGATTTCTCCCTGTCCTTATCTCAAGTCTTGAGCCGTTTCTCTTCTATTATCTCCCCCTATTCTCTTGGAGGGTGGGGGGAATGAGGGAGAGACTGCATAGTCTGGTCCCAATTGGGGTTGAACTATGACAAGCGACTAGACGTATTTTT
This sequence comes from Chlamydotis macqueenii, assembly GCF_036417535.1. Classification (NCBI taxonomy): domain Eukaryota; kingdom Metazoa; phylum Chordata; class Aves; order Otidiformes; family Otididae; genus Chlamydotis; species Chlamydotis macqueenii. The sequence goes on from NC_141556.1 coordinate 163,402,597, forward strand.
AAGCAGTTATGTTTAACCGTTATTCATTATGGTTAATGAAATCTGGAGATCTAAATTGTTTTTATGCAAGTTTAGTTGTTTACATTCCAATGCCTTTGATACTATGTTATTCCTTGATTTAACACAAACAAACAAAAAAAAGTATATTAAATGTTTTTCAGCAGTAGCAATGTTGATATATTGCTAGAAAAACCTCACTTCAAAAAACTTAACAGGTCAGTGTTGGAAATACAAATCCAAGTCATAGCTAGTGTATTACTTTTTGCCTAAATTTTGCCTTTTATTCTCACAACACGATATATTAATCAACATCTATTTGTGGAGATGACATCTAATGAAAATGTTCACAATCCTCCCCTTCCACCCACTCCCCCCCCAAAAAAAAAATCTATGATGCATGATAACATAAATAAATGTAATTCCAGTGAAGATGTATTTGTTGAGTAATCTCTTTTCTCTCCTACAAATTACCACCAGAACACTTCAGGTTTATATTTGAAATAGTGGGGTGCTTTATAGTTATTGTTTCTTTCTATTGCTATAAAAGCAAGTCAAGTTTAACAGCTTTCATATTTCACAGAAAGTGAAATAAAAGATCTCTAAAGACAAGTGTAGACAGGTAAATAATAGTATTGGCTCAGATCTGTAACATCTGTGTTATGTTTACTGCCACAAGTTAAGTATTTCCACATGGAAGTAATGTTGTCATTAATGAATTTTCTAAGGAAACGAGTTTGTACACTCTTGAAGAGAAGACAGCCACTTCAGTGGCTGCATAAAGAAAATGACATGGTTTTGTTAAATAAAACTGGTTTGTTACCTGAAGGAAGCAAAATCAGCAGCTTCTTTATTGTCATTTGTAGACTGAATAAGAGAGCAATGACTCATTCCCAAGTTACAACAATGGTTTAAGAGAGATATGTACATATAAAAGCTAGACTAATACAATTGAATCAAGATTATGTTTTAAAATATATTGCAATAATCAATATGTTAGACCCTATTAACAAAGCTGAATGCATGGCTGCTTAATGTAAAACTTTTTGTGTAGCTAAGCTAATGAGATATAGCTTTTTTTTTGTTGTTTTTTTTTTTTTTTTCGTCAGAACAAGGGTATCAGGGAGGGTAAATGGAAATTTATGAATATTGTTAATCTATGTTGATTTGGATTTTTCAGGCTAACCAAAAATGGATTCACAGTAAGCATCTGGAAACATTATTCCTTTCATCCAGCAGAGGAATTTGTCCATTACTTTCTGTGTTTCATTTTTCCTTGAGAACAGGTACCTATCTGTTGCACAGATTCAGAACATACCATAAAAAAGTAAAAATGAAAATGGTACCACTTTAATTATTTCTATAAGAAGACTTTTTTTTTTCTCTTTTTTAACCCTTCCAATAGGCTTTCCACTGAAGATTTCTGAAAATATCCACCAAAGAAAGAAAAAAAAAAAGACAAAAAAAAATCCTACTTAATTTCAAATAAATTAATATTCAGGAAACAACACATTTTTTTTTCCAGATGTGTAGTTCCAAATGTGTTGTGTTTCTTCCTTAATTTTCTCAGAAAGGTTTACATACACTTGCAGAAACACAAATGGTCAGTAGTGATTCTAACTGGAAGACTATTGCACATTGAGGAGTTAGTGATCCACCCAACAGCTAATGGGAGTACATAAAGGCCTGTACTGTGCTGTGAGTAGCACTTAGCCATCAGGCCTGTATTGTGCTGAACATATTCCTTTCCTGCTGGATAAACTTAGCCAGCTAATTGTAACAGATGGACTTGCAGGCAGCTCCCACTTGGCAATAACTACACCACCTGCATGTCCTTCTCTTTATGTTAAAGTAAAGTAGCACGTTCTCCTGTGAACATCCTTCTGCTTGACAGTAGAAATGATGAATAGAGTTGCTTTCTTCTAAGAGCATGCTATCAAAACTCTAAAGACAATTAAAAAGTGAGTATTGCACCCTACTGCTGTGCAGTTCTTTACGTGGTATGCTAAAATAGAAATGTTCTTAACAGAAAAGATTATACCTGTGTACTCTTAAACTTGGCAGGTTTGAAACTGTGCCGACCCATGTATTTGCTGTATGTGATTTGCCAGAGAGTTTTCTGGCACTGTGACAAACTGTGTGCACTCCATTAATCTGTTTTAGCCCCTCAAAAGTGGGTAGTCTCATCCCACTGGTAGTTGTAAACTGTCTCTGGCCAACACCCTAACATACTACGTGCAGGAGCTGTCCAGGAGAATGCTTTTTGGCATCGTTCAAAACACTTACTGGGCATGATTGGAACAGTTTTGCAGTAAAAATAGCCAGACTCCAGGGACAGAGAATGTGCTGTTGCAATATTATTTTTTTTTAAATAGGCATATTTCCAGATAAAAAAGAGTATTTAATGTACAATAACACTCTGCTCCCATTGTTATGATCCTGTAACTGTCCACACAGTAGAAAGTGTTTATTTGCTCCTTTCTGAAAGACTTTTTGAGTAAATGCACACATCTAATTTTTTTTTCAATTCTATATTGAAGATATCTACGCTTAGGCTTTCCTTCTAGTTAACAGCAGAAAACAGACACTTTAGATCATGAGTCATCTAGCTTATTTTAGGGTCTACTTTGAAATTAAAGATCAGGTGTGCCCTAAAAATACCTATTTGTTCTCCTCTGACTCTAAATAAAGACCAGATATTGAGCTCCAAAGTAGATGTCTATGTTGAAGACGTTTACACCAATTCCTTTTCAGACTCTAGATACATGAAAGATTTTTGGAAAAAAAAACCCACAGACATTCCCCTCTCTCATCATTCTTTTAAGATTTGTAAGTTGTCGTAGTTCAGCCCCGATCGGGACCAGACTACACAGTCTCTCTCTCACTCCCCCCACCCTCCAAGAGAATAGGGAGAGATAATGTAAGAAAAATGGCTTGAGGTTTGAGATAAGGACAGGGAGAAAATCCTTAAAGTTACCGTCACAGGCAAAACAGACTCGACTATTCATTTATTACTACAAACAGCAGGATAATGAGACAGAGAACAAGACAACCTCCTTCCACCCCTCCCTCTTCCGAGGCTTAACATTATCTCTACTACCTTCCTCCTCCCCGAGCGACACAGGGGGGAAGAGGGAATGGGGGTCGCAGTCAGTTCGTCATACGTTGTTTCACGCCGCTGCTTCGTCGTTGGGGGAAGAACTCCTCACACTCCTCCCCTGCTCCTTCGTGGGGTCCCACCCATATGCCACAGTCCTTCGTGAAACTGCTCCGGCGTGGGTCATCTCTTCCATGGAGTGCAGTCTCTCCAGAACAGCTGTCCCAGCGGGCCTTCCACGGGCCACAGGCGCCTTCAGGCATCCACCTCCCCCAATGAGGGGTCCTTCACGGGCTCCAGGAGGATCTCTGCTCCTTCGTGGACCTCCATGGGCTGCAGGGGGACAACCTGCTCCACCATGGTCGTCACCACAGCCTGCAGGGGAATCTTGGCCAGGAGTTGCATTACTCCTCCCCCTCCTTCTTCACTGACCTTGGCGTCTGCAGCCATTCCTCTCAACAGCCTGGAAGATGTCTCTCAGGATCCTTTTTACATCTTATTCACTTCTTATCTCCTCTCCACTTCTTACAGCTGGGCCGGACCGATTCGGGCCCAGTCGGCCGTCTGGCGAGAGGCTAGAGGGTGAGGCCTGCAAGGCCCATGAGGCCTGCGCCTCCCCTTCTGCACCTCTGCCCCCGCTCAGCTTCTTCACATCTTACCTTCTCTCCTTTTTTTTTTTCTGTTTTCCCCTTCTTAAATACGTTATCGCAGAGGCGTTATCACGGAACATTCTGCTACCAATCAGCTCGGCCTTGGCCAGCAGCGGGTCCGCCCTAGGCCTGGCCGAGTTCACTGAACAAAGGGGAGCGACTTCTAGCAGTTTCCTACAGAAGCTAAAACCTTAGGCCCCCCCTCACTAAACAAAATCACAACATTAGTCTATGTTAAATCTATTTTTTTTTTCTTTAGTCATGCATTCAGCTGCCTTAAAACAAACATATTTATTCATATTAGTCAGAAATCTTGATAAGCATATAAATATGGCATTATTGTGGTTACATTTCTCTATGCTGGCACAGTCTTGCCCTGTATCATGACATAAATATTCATATATATCCTAGTATTTACTTAGAGTCTAGTGTTTAAAAATATGTTCAGTTGAAAGATTCAGTTTCTCAGAGATTATTTCTTTGACAAGCTTGGTGCACTAAGGTTACAGAATTCCCCTCATAATTAAAATAAAGAGAAAAAAAAATACTTCAAATAGCAGAAAAGCAATCAATTTAATCTTTTTACTAATTATTAACAATTATGTAATCTACTTCTGTAAGTTAGGATGAACCCTGTTCACTAAGTTAAATGCAAATTTTCTATTTAATTTTATAATGCAAGATCTTAAACCCAGTAAGTGTAAATATTTTAATGTCTAAACAAAAGTTAAATCATCAGAACTAGTCGTGTTGTACATCGCACATACTCTAGAACAAAAATTTTCTTTGTATTTTCAAATCCATAAAAATACATACTTGGTTGCCTTGGGTGTAACATGTTTTTAGCTGAATTTATTTACAAAATCTCAATGGACAGGTCATTATTTTTTCAGGCTCTAAATAAACAACTAAGATTTGTTCTGGCTACTAAAACATACTGCCTTCTGTGAGTCCTCTTCAGTATATAAGAGAGCTCAGCTAATTGTGGAGACAGAACTAAACGAAATATTTTCAAATCTAAGCAATTCCAAGTACTTTCAGTCAAAATAAGGAAAGCTGAAAGTGCATATATATGGAATCTCAGGCAGCACACAGAAGATGAAAAACTTTGAAAACATTTCAATATCTGAAAAGCTCAAGTTTAAACATGATAACATTGAGGAAGGTTTCCAAACATTATTCAAAGAAGAATAATAAATGTCTTAAAAATTTCTGCTAATGGTTCAAAATATTCTGATTTTCTGTCTCCCTACTAGTCTTACTGCAAAATTGTAGAATTTATATTAAAATGTTAATAAATTTAATTAAAAACTGAATAGAGAAGTTTGGAAAAGGTAAAAATAAAACAAACCAAAACTAGATTATCTTTGATTTATTTATTGACTAAAAAATTAGTTGTGTTCATTACAAATTTTCCCCGGGTACAATCTTAAAGTGAGTTAGTAAAGCTAATGTGTTACTTAGTGTTGAACTAGTAATACACCCATGAGTACAATGAAAATTACAAAAGGAGAAAAATATTGCTCTTTTATATGTATATCTTAGCTCTATATTGTAAGGACCAAACAGAACTCTCTGAAATCCAAATGCACAAGGCCTACAAGTCAGTACAAAGGCATCTATTTTTGACAGATGGTATTGTGAAACAGAGGTAGAAGTGTTATTTATAGCATATAGACATACGTATCTAGACTTTTCTTTGGAAAAAGCATTATAGACATACATATCTAGACTTTTCTTTGGAAAAGAGAAGAAGACAGCATAAACAATTATTTTTTTTTTTCTGCAAACAATAGAAATATAGACTTAGGAACACCAAATTAAGTGTGGAAAGGAGATTTTACATGTATGACAACCTCTGATTTGAAAGTTAGTTTGAACAACTGCACTGGCAGATGAAATTTCCCTGTGAGAAATTGCAATAATTAGGCTACAAAAATAACTTCTGAAGAGGCAGTACTTACATAAATAGTATTCAATAGGATGAGAGTTACAAGAATTATGACTTTGGGTCTATGAATGCACACAGTGGGAACTATTAAATAATCATTGTCTGAGATTCATTGTTGCTAGTTTCTTGAAGAAAACTTAGACTAATGACATTCAGAATGTGAAGAAATAAAAGGAAAAAAAAATCATAAGGCATGAGTCGCATTTGGATTCAACTTATTCAATACCAGATTCTAAGTAAGCATATAGGATTATGGCAACAAATCTTTTAAAATATATTAGAGTGTTCTAATAAACATTACCTATCATTTTACACAAAATACAATTAAAAGGTCTAAAATTATATGAAAATGAGGAATATATTAACAAAAAATAAGTTTGATATTGCTTTTCACACAAACATAGCATTGTTCAGATTTTTTTTTTTAATAAATTATTGTCAGTCTTTAAGCCAAGACAGTACTTAAAAATTTGCCATTGTTACTCTATAATGGAATGGAATTTCAATAGAATTTCTTCAAATGGAATTTCAACAACAATTTATTGGCTTTGTAGTTCATTTATGCACACTCTTTGATTTCAACTGTTCATATTTAAACACTTGCAGTCTTTTTCTAGTAGGTTTTGAGGTTTTGTTCCCCAAATGACATTGACATTAAGATCGTCTGTCCAGTTGTAAAGTGAATGATGCTTCATTTGAGAATGATATATTTGATAATATATGTATACACCTTCTGTTCAATAAAAGTACAAAAAAAAATGAATTGTATTTAAAAAACAATAACTATGTATTATTTAGAAGGTTCTATAGCTTAATTTTATTCTCTGGAGGGTTTTTTTGTTTGTTTTTGTTGTCTTTTTTTTTTTAAATAGTATCTCTGTGAGATGCACTTTGAAAGCGTCTATCATCTTCAGAGCCAGAAATCAGCACAGGATTCAGTGTGCATAAACCTGTCCTCAAGCATCCTCTTAGCACTGAAGTGCATATTTACCAAATGTAACTAATAACTTTGAGTTGGAGCTGTAGGAATGTACTCAAACAAGGATAGGGGGTTGTAAGCGAGCTGGGTGCGGGAAGGTTGACTTTGGAGAAAAGCAGAAAATCTGATGTTGCTATACAGTATACTGTATATACATCCCAGTGCATCCAAAGAAGTTACCCAAAACACCTGTAATGACAGCACCTATGGAGACATTTTGGCTACTGTAATCTAAATATCTATTAAGTGAAAACATGCCAAATAAATCACATTTAAGGAGTGCTGCAATATGATGAAATAAAAAATTAGAACCCATTTTTATTACAGAAAGGAAAAAAAAATCTCTATTAATAGGTAAATGAATGGAAAAGTCCTGCTGTGTTTAGCTTCTATAGAAGTAGAGACATCCATTACAAGTGAAAGATGTAGGTTATAGCCTGGAGGAATCCAACATGTCAAGTAAGTATATGTCCATTTCACTTTTCAGTAGGCATTCAGATGACTGCAATAAATGATTTCTCAACTTGAAGTTCATGAAGAAAAACTGCATATTCCTCACATAACAGATATTTAGGACATCAAACATATGGACCATTAAGGTAGCTTGGATGCACAGATCCACATTAAAACACATAATACAGAAATAAGTGGAGAAAAAAAATAGCACTCAAATCATCAAATCAAAAATTAATGAAGTTTGTGCTGAATTAGTTGAATGATAATGATAAATAAGGGATTTATCAGCAAAAACCTTCCTGTTCATTTATAAATGTACAGGTTGGTTACAGGCATAAAGTTGACATCCAGCACTTGATGCTGGTATTCACACCTACACTGTAGATGCTTATTCTGTGGAAATGAATAGAAGTTATATTTCTGCTGATGTTGAATGAATGTATCTTCTTCTTGAAATTGCTAGCAGTTACACAGTGTGAGAACAGTTATATTTTTTTCCCCAAGAAAATTTTAAAAATACACTTGTGATAAACATATATTATCCCCCAAGTAGACTACTATAGTAATTCAAGCTGTATCAAGATATTTTTCCAGCTTCTAACTCCTCTTTTATATGCCACTTACAGTGCTCCATGTGTTGTTTTAAAATGTTTTCCAGCATGACTACCTTTACCAAAAAGCTCTGATATCTAGTGGTGTGAATTCCAATTCCTTCAGTTCTGTGATCCATCCTTAAGATTCTTAAATGCCAAGTGACAATTTTTTTTTTTTTCAGCTAAGGAGTGTAAAAAGTGCTACAAGAGTGCTGGTACTCCTGACAAATTGTGCTGAAAGTCCAATAAGTTATGTTAAGCATATTAGACGATTCTAGCCTCTGTTGGTTGAATATTTTTTTTGTAATACTGCAGGACACTGCAAAGTAACATGCATTTTTATGACTTTTTTCTGTGTCTGAGCCTCACAGAATGAAGTCCAGCTGATCCTCAGGAAAAAAAAACAAAAAACAAAAAACCAAAAAAAAACAACCCCCCACAATCTACAACTTTAAATTATCACCGAACTCTGAAGATCATATTCACTGGCAGTACTATACCAAGGGAAGGTGAGAAAGTGGAGAAATAAGGGCTGTATCTCAAGAGTCATATTTACATATAAGGTACCACAAACTAGCTCTCTACTGTCTATCTGACCCCCATTTTTATCATGCTCTCCTGAGATCATTTTACTGCCTAGTATGGAATCAGAAATATCATGCACTATGGTGATTTATTTCCCTTACTGTTAAAGAACGCATCAGTAGAACTGACATCAGCAAAAGCTGTAACTTTTTATTACTGTAACTTTTTACTACAATGTCATTGCTATTATATCATATCATACGCCGCTCTCATGAAACCCTACCTGAACTGCATCCAGCTCTGGAGACCCGAACATAAGAAGGACATGGACCTGTTGGAGTGAGTTCAGAGGAGGGCCATGAAATTATCAGAGGGCTGGAGCCTCTCCTATTAAAACAGGCTGAGAGAGTTGGGGCTGTTCAGCCTCAAGACGACTCTGGGGAAACCTTATAGCAGCCTTCCAATACCTAAAGGGGGCCTACAAGAAAACAGGAGAGGGACATTTGACAAGGGCATGTGGTGATAGGACAAGGGGTAATGACTTTAAACTGGAAGAGGGTAGATTTAAACGAGACATAAGGAAAAAATTCTTTACTGTAAGGGTAGTGAGGCACTGAAACAAGTTACTCAGAGAAGTTGTGGATGCTCCATCCCTGGAAGTGTTCAAGGCCAGGCTGGATGGGGCCAGTGACCTGGCCCAGTGATCACTTAAAGCCCTGTCCAGGGCAGAGGGGTTGGAACTAGATGATATTTAAGGTCCCTTCCAACCCAAACCATTCTATGATTCTATGATTTTGCTATCATAGATAATATCATAGAATAATTGGGGTTGGAAGGGACCTTTAAAGGTCATCTAGACCAACCCCCCTGCAAGGAGCAAGGACAGTTTCAACTAGAGCAGGTTGCTCAGAGTCACATCCAACCTGACCTTGAATGTTTCCAGATACAGGCATCAGTCGCCTCTCTGGGCAACCTGTTCCAGTCTTCCACCACGCTCATTGTAAAAAATTTTCTCCTGTTGCCTAATCTGAATCTACCTCTCTATTTTAAAACCATTACCCCTTGTCCTTTCACAACCGGCCCTGCTGAAGTTTGTCTCCGTATTTCCTGTAAGCCCCCTTTATATACTGGAAGGCTGCTATAAGGTCTCCCCGGAGCCTTCTCTTCTCCACGCTGAACAGCCCCAGTTCTCTCAGCCTGTCCTTGTAGGAGAGGCTCCTAATGCTCCAGCCCTCTTATCATCTCAGTGGCCCTTGTACTGGAAACAGTACTCCAGGTGGGGGTCTCACCAGAGCAGAGAGGCAGAATCAACTCCCTTGACCTGCTGGCCATGCTCCTTTTCACACAGTCCAGAATGTAGGTTTTTTTCAGGGCTGCAAGCACACGTTGCTGGCTCATGTTGAGCTTCTCATACACCACCACACTCAAGTCCTTCTCCTCGGGGCTGCTCTCAATCCATTTCTTCATAATCCTGCATAAGCCCATAATGCCATTTTCCAGTCTCATATGTTAAAAATACTATCCAGTTAATGCATATGAAGAATAGTATCAGTCAAACTGTTTTGTATGTCCTTTACACATTTGAGCTATCATCCAAAAAAAAGAAAAACATTTAGGGTTTTCTTCCATTTAGAGGAGAGTTGTGGTGTAGTCTGAACAGAAACCAATTTGAATAATCAATGAAAACTCCAGAAGGCATCATAATTCATATTGGCTTGTAAGGGCTGTTGTGGTGTTTAATGTTTTTACACTCAGTAGAGACAAACAGTATTTTCAAGGTCTCCAGAAGAACATGTTGTTTGTTCTGTTAGCAATATTTCAGATGTATCAAGCTTTGTTCACTGACTGTGAAAGGCATTTCAGAATTTAGGAAGATTGTCTCACCATGACACTTGTAGTTCAGATCTCACAAAGTACGAAGTCTGAATCTCTTCCCTCATGATGCAGTGTCTTCCTTAATTCCATCTTTTGAGTTTTCCCATGTTGGTTAGAGTGTTCTGTACACAGTCAGGGAGTTAGACCTCATGTGTGCGGCATCAATATTGGACTAAGGCTATTGGACAAGTAAGCTCTATTTCCTCTTGTGTAAATGACATTATCTACATAATATCTAATATCTAATTATTATGTAAATGATATGTTTGCATTTTAAAATATACCAGATTAGATTGGCTAGTGAACAAAATTTAACAGTCTCACAACAATTTGATATCACAATTTTTCTTCAATACACTTCATGTAAATTTATACATATCTGCAGACCTACTAAATATATTTTGCATTTTTGCTGCCTTTGAAAGATTTCTTCCTTCTTTAACATTCCTTTTTTTTTTTTTCTAAGAAAAAGAAACTCTCAGATTTAAAAGGCTTCCTTCAATGAGTAGGTAAGGGTAAGTAATTCTGCCATAGGCAGGAACAAACCTTTAGTTCCTAGAGTTGAAGCACTGGATGAAATTTGTTTCATGTCTGGTTATGTTATAAACAGAGTAGAACAGAGTGCAAGTTCAAATCTGTTCATCATCATGACTTCAAGTGTATAAGTGTCTAATTAAATGATGAAAAAGTAGTGGTTTCTGTTCATGACCATAAAATGTGCTCAACTACTTCTAACATTTTGATCCCAGGTTTTTTTTTTTAACTCAGATTTTCTGTTGACATCATTACTTTCTCAAATGTGACTTGATAAAATATTATTGACATTGTAGGTCTGCAAAATGCATCAGATAAAAGCTGTTGTTTGACATCCACCTCTAATGCAATTACCTTTCAATGGACGCACCAAGCCAGAACTACAGACGTCCTTCATGTCTGTTCATTTGTTTAGGATTATACTCATTTTACCATTATAGAAATACAGGCTGAAGTCTTGAAATGGGATCCATGGAGTTTCTGCTACAGTTGTTTCTCTGAGAAATTTGCTTATCAGTTATCTTCTAGTGCTTCACAGGAGACCAAGGTTGTTTAAGGTCATATATTTTTGAATTGCAAGACATTCAACCTTTCTCACTTTCATCTGTGTGACTCTAACTGAAATAAGTCTCTCTATATATGTTTTTCCACAGCTGCTATCTATACTGACTTTCATTTGATAAGATTTATTTCTTGCAGTCCTTGAGGCTTCTAATGCTGTCTGAGTCATGTTTCTGACTGTTAAAAGTGGTAGTATACTGTCTACTAATTACTATCTCTGCTGCCATTCACTTCAGTGCCCAAAGGAATCTTCAGAATAAATTCAGCTTCTGTATAATATCCCAAAATAGTAATTTGTATCCAGATTTGGTCAAAATACAGGGATTTTGCGGAAGAAGCTTTCCTTCTTTATATTTAAAGTGAAACAGAAAATTTATTTGTCTAGACACATATTTGGTAGATTATGTGATAAAAAAATCTTGTCTCCATACCCACAAAGGAACACAGAGAGACTGTGGCAGATGAGGAGTCCCAAAAAAATACTCAAGCCTGTCACAGAGAACAACAGCCCATCAACAGCCCATCTTCACAAGCCCAGAGGAACATAGGGAGGTAAAACGGCAAGTGGGAATCCACACTGATGACTCAGAGGAAGGGACACCCTGTCCAGGCCCTTCCTGGGGCTGTCCAAGCCCCAGTGTCCAAGTGTGAAACCCATCAGGAAGAGTCAAGGGGAGAGGTTGTCGAGAATATGTTTCAGATTAATGATGGTTGCTGCCTGAGGGCGTGCGGACCATTATAAGATAGAGGAGTATTTGGGGATTGGATAGGACTCATGATAGGGTATTTAGAGGAGGAACCAAAGACAGGAAAAGGGAGGGGTTTAGATGATTTGCAGAGGAACAATTGTGGAAAATAGAGTGATAAGGCAATAAAGGTTCATGTGCAAGAAGGAGCTGATCAGTGTGCTTGTCTAGCTATGCCCTGTGCCTGATTGGCACCATCTGTCCTGTCTTCATGTTAAATTCCTTTCTAACTCTTCCCTGGGTAAGTGGTCCCTGTCTTATGTATGTAGGGCGGGGGGGAAGAAATGGTGCATAAGACCATAGGCTGGAGGTAGTTTAGCCTTTTTGAATTCCATCTTCAGCTTATTTCTGATAAGTGGCTTTCATCCATGTGCATGTGTGTGTGTGCGCGTAAGGAGTCTGTGTTACCAGCAACAGGAGTGAGTGCGGGTGTGCAACTTGCAACAGAGTGTGAGATCACAAGTGAAAACCAAGCTGAATCAGACGGTGAGCACTTAAAGTGACTTGTGAGTTTGTATGTCCCTAAAGGCAAGCTCTGGGTGTGACAGCACCCATGCATCTCTAATAATGAGAGCATGGTGTGGCTGGCTATGGAACTGGGAGCGTCCAGGCCAACTTGGGAGAGTGGGAGAAGAAGGAGTGCATGTGAGTAAGGGGATCTGTGCTCAGCTGGAGTGGTGCTGTGGCTTTGGAGGCTCCTGTGTTCAGGTGGCAGCAACTGGGTAGACTGAGTGTCTGAGCCCAGCTGCTGGAGGGGTCCACCTTGTACATACGGACATACATATCCACATACATATAAATGTATATTCTCACCAGCAGACCACCATCTTGCTTGGTCAAAAAGGAGCAGGATGAGGCCATTGGTGCTGTCTGTTTTCCTGTACGTGCTCTGAACGGCTGTCTGTGATCTGAGGCTGCTGCCTGAGTATGTATGTATTTGGTAGATTATGTGATAAAAAAATCTTTACACACCACATATGTGTGGTGTGTATGTACACTCTCTGCTTGTGCCTGCTGGGAATTTTCAACCTCGCTACAGGTTGGACCTGAGGGTACGGAGCTGCAGCAGCCTCATCTCTCTCTCCAGCTGTTGGATCTTGAATGATATATTTTCCTCTAACAATATTAAGCATCAAATCTGGATTTCAAAATATAATTTTAAAATTTTGTCATTTTTAATACAGTATTTTATTTTCCATATTTCATCATCTATAAGAATTTTTTTATGTCGTCCTACTGACAGTTTATTTTCTTATTTTATTCTAGACATTAAGGATTGCTGTAATTTAAACATTACTTTAAACATATCTTCCACATCTTCCATTTTGATAGAATCACTGACTGAAGGCTATTAAAAATGTTTTAATAGATAAGTTAAAAGAAATAAAATATGAAAGCACCTTTTTAGATGACAGTAATAAATAGCAAAACTGCAGAATGTAATAGCAGTATTGCAGTTTTGTGAAATAATGTGTAATGACAGTAAAAGAAAAATAATTCCAAAATATATTTTAAAAATTAAAAGGTAGAAAATAATAAAAAAGAAAGCCCTGAACTGTTGTTCATAAAACATTATTAATTGCATTTATCATCTTAATTTTATGTTATTCCTTGCCTCTATTTCAACCTGTAAGGGTTACATTACCACTGGTTTCTAATATTTTTAAACATTTTTTAATCTAAAAAAAAAAAAACCCCAGAAAATTAATCTCAATTCCATTTTCCAGGTTTCATTCTGAATTGATACAAAAAGTCTTAGCAGTCACAAAGAGTCTATATATGTATGTTACATAATATGAAAGGTAGGAACTTGAGCTGAATCCTTTTCAGGATTTTTTTTTTTGCTAGAAGAGGGGACAAATTTCTTTAAGAAAATACTATGCTAAATTGTTAGTAGAAAAGTAAATAGACACTTTTTAAAATAAAACTATTCTAAGACAAATGAAACCACAGTCTAAAGTCAAGAAATATACAAAACTTTTATAAAGAATCTAAATCCAGTGTCGGCACAGTTTTATCAGAACATGATTTCAAACTATTCCTCAAAGTATGTAGAAGAAAAAAAAAAAGCTAAACTGCAAGCTGAGATATTGAAAAGGCCTTGCTGTTCCAGCAGTGATGGTTGCAAACCTGTTTTGCAATTTTACCAATGTTAACTGACTTATTATGTTGTATTTGCAAAGTATATTTCCACTTGTTTGGACAACTTATAAAACATTTCCCTTACAGTTCTGGTAAGTATGTTTATTAGAGATGTAACAAAGAATAATATTGTAAATTTCTGAAAAGGTATAACTGCAGGGTATTTTTTGCTTGGTATGACAGTTCTTCTTGATTTCACTTTCACAGCTCTCCCTAAAGTACTTGGAAATGTCAGTGTTATTTTTATAGAATTTGATTGCAACACTGATGTTACATCTTTCAATAAAAGATGAAGTCTTAATGCATCTGGAAAAGAATTTGAGAATCATAATTTAGCAACCAATTTACCTGTAATAATTTTTCCACTTCCATGTAATGTAAGCACTTTGTAGAATGATTACTTAAGACTTAAATATATTATTATCTTAAATTATCTTATATAGGGAGAGAAACACAAAGAATTCTAAGAGAAGAGCAAAAGTAAACAATCTGTATGTTCTTAAATCTGCCATAAAATGTTCAGGATTCACAAAAAAAAGTTGTTAAAAAAACAAGAGCTTGTCCATTAACTGTCTAATTTTTTATACCTCAAATTTTACTAAGAAAATATTAAAGGATTTCAGAATGAAAAAATAAATCAAAATTTGGTTTTAATTACGTATTTTAATTTTTTTTTGTAGGTAATTGCTAGCTTTTCTCAAACATGAGTAGAAATGTGAGACACAAAGTTAAACTTAAAAATCTCATACTAGAAAATAACTTTTTTTTTTTCCAGTTAAACATTATATTAAATAATAAACATATTTTGAAATTTTCTTAAGAAGGTCATCTGCTGCTGAATGTTTCTAAAACACAGAAGGTATTAAAACCTTCCAATAATGAAAAGATGTATCAAAGACTACATCACATTATCATGAGAAATAAGCATGGATTTACATTAAAATTATTTCCATTTATTTTTGTATAAAAGTGCTATCATTCATTTATTACATACATTAAACAACAAAGCATTAACACAGCTACGTGGTTTCCCATTCCTAAGCAAATACTTTCTATGTGTAATTTATTTGCAATTAAAATAATTTACATAATAATTTACATACATCTACATGAGTATTGTATTCCTGAAAACAAGGCAAACAAGCAGTTTTTCAAAGGCAATACCTAGAATACTGAAAAAAAAGATAATTACTAAATAATTACTACCATGTCATAACCTTGAGGAATTGGCAGCTTAAAGGCTAGCAACTGTACTCATGAAAGTTCAATTTCTTGAACTAGAGTCGTTTAGAACATATATGCCATTAAAAATAAATGTGTTTTACTTTCAGGTATCAGCCTTTAGGAAAGGGATAGCAATACCATGAATTTATTTATTGATGAATTCCAAAAATCCTAAGGAAGAGAACTTTCATGCATATATATTTATTAATGAATTCAAATTATTACTAAAGGATACAAGTGGGAAGAACCATCTAATTATTATTATTTCTAAAAAAGAAACTAAATACTATGTGTAGAATTCAATTCCAGATTTTTCAAATCTAAATGTAAACTAAAGGTGAAATCCAGGTGCTTAAATCTTGATCTCTTAGTACCGTTTGAAATGCTCAGGTGTTTCATGCTTGAATTTCACCTACTGCTACAGGAGGGCATGATTAATTTATAGATGCTTTATTTGCCAGCCTAGGCAGAGATCCTCTATACCCCAGTAGATCTTAAATGGCACAAAAGCATGTGCATTAAGGCAAATAATTCAGATGAATATGAAATGAAGAGCTAGTCTTGTGACTACATTGACTATTATAGGAGCTTAAGCCCTTTACTCACAAATAAGAACATCATATAAAGTAAAAAGGTAAATCTAAAAAAATCTAAGCGAGTTTAAATTAAGATTAACGTGACAGTGACTCAGGTGTACAATGTTAGATGGAGGAGAGAACAGTAAGGGTAAAAGTGCAACAACTTTGGCTTGAGATAAAGACAGCTTAATAGGTAAAGCAAAAGTTGTGCATGCAAGCCAAGCAAAATAAGAAATTCATTCACTACTTTCCATTGGCAGGCAGGTGTTCAGCCATCTCCAGGAAAACAGGGGTCCATCATGCATAATGATTACTTGGAAGACAAACACCATCACTCCAAATATCCTCACTTCCTCTTTCTTCCACCAGCTTTAATTGCTGAGCATGACATCACATGGTATGGGACATCCCTTTAGTCAGTTAGGGTCAGCTGTCCCAGCTGTGTCCCTTCCCAGCTTCTTGAACACTCCCAGCCTAGTTGTTGGCAGGGCTTTGTGGGAAACAGAGAAGGCCTTTATCCTGTGTAAACACTGCTTGGCAATAGCTAAAACATCAGTGTGCTGCCAACACCGTTTTGGTCACAAAACAAACCACAGTACCATATGAGCTGCTATGAAGAAAAATAACTCTATCCCAGCCAAAACTAGTACATGTTGGGTTTTATGTTTTCCCTACAGTTCAAAAGAAAGTATAATGGAAGGATACAAAAAAAAAAATCACTTTACAAGGATGAACATCATTATCATTCAAAATCCTTAGTATCCTTGTAGCGCAGACTAACGTGCTTTTTTTTTTTTTATCAGAAGCAAGGTATTAGCTCAAAAAAATAAACTATGTCCCTCCCTCTGCTATTATATAGCATGTAATATTATTTCCTTTTCCTCTTAGTTGTTTTATTATTGTACCTTTTTTCAGGGAAGAAACTTTCATGAGATCTAATGTGATAGGTACTGTTCTGGTTTGAAAACATCTTGCACTGGAAAAAAAAAATAGCTGTGTAAATGCAAATATGAATCAAGTCCTGTCATGCAGGAAAGATTTAGTTATATGGATGATATCAATGATTTCTATGAAGAAGATTACTTTTTCAAGAAAACCCTTGCATAATTCTATGATTCTATAATTATGGATGGAAAAAATATACTGGAAACATTTATTTATTAACTTTTTTTTCCTAAGGGTATTTTATTGGTTTGTACATAAAAGTAACAACAGTCTGATTTACTGAAAAACTGTATCAGTCCTCATAAGATACACATTTTGAGCTGTCTTAAACAGTGAAAATAGCAAGAATCAATATTACTTGACATAAGAGCTTGAATTTTTAAAAAAAAAATATTATCCAAATAATTGCATTTTTCAAGCTTAAATTGGTTTATTTTCTTTGTTTTAATTTTCAGTCATGTTAAAAAGAAAGCCAGAAGGTTGAAATATTGCTCATATTTTTAAAAAGCTTTTGAAATATACAGAAAGAAATAAAAAACATTCATTTCGCCAAATATATATGTTATAATTGACTAAATCATCCTAGATTAACACTCATGGCCAGTAGACAGAAATAGAAACTAATGGTATGAGTTTCATCTCATTTTAAGACAGCTTGGGGGATTGACCTTGACCTCCGCAGGATAAGGGGCAAAAATAAGATAAAAAACTGGGTCGAGATAAAGGCAGATTACTGGCAAGAATGAAAGGCTGCATGTAGAAACAGAGAATAGGAAAAAAAAAAGATTTATTGTCTACTTCCCATAAGCAGCTGATGTCCAGCCACTTCCTAGGAAGCAAGGCCTTACTACGGATAGTGGTTTCTTCAGAAGACAAACACCTTAATACAAATACTCTCCTCTCCTCTCCTTCTCCTTCCCCCTCCCAGATTTTATGGCTGAGCACAATATCATATGGTACAGGATATCTCTTTGGTCAGTCTGGGTCAGCTCTCCTGCTTGTGTGCCCTCGTGACCTCTTGCCTTTCTCAGCTTACTGGCCTTTGAGGTGGGGGAGAGACATCCTTTATGGTGTGTGACTGCTACTCAGCAGTGGCAAAACCGCTAGTGTATTATCAACACTATTCTAGCTACAAATATAAAGTACAGCATTAAGAGGGCTGCTATAGGGAAAGTTAACCAGTATTTTAGAAAGTTTTAACCTGTATTAAAGAGGAGTTCTAAATTCTTTGCAAGAAAGACAGTAATTGCGTATCTACAATCCTGTTTGTGTGCAACGCTTCTCATTGGATATTATATGAAAGATAAACACAACCTTGCTTCGTTCTGTTGCTGCGTAAAGCTAGTTAAGTTCTCTGTATGACAAAATTTTAAAAAGCGTAGATCTACTTTTAAGTTTATAACTCAAACCAGAAAGAAACATCTCTCTGCAGTTCTGGATAAAGTGCTTGAGAAGCATAATTTACATCTTGTCCTTTTCCTCAGCACTTTATAATTAATGTCTTTGTGCAGCCATACACTAAATTTGCTGACTGACCACTGAGGGGTTCAGCATATTAACTGCTCTGAATTGCCACTTGGGAAGCCAAAATCCTACAATCTTATTTTACATTCTTCGCCCAAGTCTTTCTGTCTATATTTGCAACTCCACAGTATAAGTAGCTTAATTACACTAAGTTCCCTAAGTTTTGCTTAACTAAAGGTATTCAGCCCCTATAATCTTGGGATACACTATGTTTTCTGTTAGGATGTGCTCATGTTGTTTCACAGTAATCCTATTTGGACATAAAACTATCAGAAAATATACTAGGACCAGAATTTGGTCCTGTTTGTGTATTCTTCATGGTGACTTACATTTTGCTTGATACGATCTCAAATGAAAGTATTTTCTAAGATATGTTTGTTTCTACTTGTTTTTTTTAAATAAAACTATGAACTTTAAAGTTTATTGATTTTAATTTCCCATATAAAGAGCCTAGGTTTAATTTTGAATCTACTAATCTACTAATGTACTTTGTTGAAGCCTTCCTGATGACTATTTATGACTAATGTGTTGCTGCACACTGAAATAAAAAAAAAAGACTTAGAAATCTGAATCCATAATCTAAATTAAAAAAGCCATCTCCCAAACTAGTAGAGTATTTTCTAAAGTACTGATTGGAATAATGTAAAAGGTAATAGACTATTATTAGGGCATCCTTTATTGCAGTAAGGAGAAGCAATAAAATGGCTTCATTTAGGCTTCTATAATCTCTTCAGATCAGTCCACAGTCTAGATCCTTTCCACATTATCAAGGGAAAAGGAAAGAGAGGATCAGAATAAAATACAGCAACAGTAGATAATACGATACCTTTATTCTTAGAATCATAGAATCATAGAATGGTTAGGGTTGGAAGGGACCTTCAAAGGTCATCTAGTCCAACCACCCTGCAAGGAGCAGGGACATGTCCGACTAGATCAGGTTGCTGTAATTAATGTGTGCTTAATACTACCATTCAAAAACCACAATTATGCACTTTCATGCCTTGAAAGTTGAACCATATTTTCACTTTTGACCATTTTTAAGCTATCTAGCTAATATCGCATAATATGTCAGGTGATATTCAGAGGGCAAACAACAACTGAGAAATATTCAGGAGATTAATTTTAGCAAAAATGAAAGAATACAAATAATGTATTCATTTTGAATTTCTGGCAATGCAAAAATATGTTATGCTATCTTTAGGAGCGATGTTTCAAGGCAAAGCGAAATCACATCTACTTTAAGTGTGTTCTTAAAACATTGGTGCAGAACCAAGAAGTCTGAAATCTTTAGAAAGATAATGCTCCATTCTAATGGAGCTTGTTAAACAGAAATAAAAGGGAATTTTAGTTGTGCCTTGAACCATTGGCATCTGAGTATATCTTGTCAGGTTTTAACTTCCGCAAAGAGTTAGTTTGGATATAGAATGCACAGAGTGAGCTCTCGTTAAAAATGAAACATTGGAGAAAGCCATCAAATTGTACTACATTGTTATATACAGCTTTCCTAATTAAATTCTTGAATATCAGTGAATGCTTCTTAACATATCAAACAACAAGCAATACATTATGTATAGCCTTTGCAGGCTTTTCTTCTTATTTAATTTTTTTGTGTGTTCATAGGTGAAATGTTTTATACTTACATTTTGTGTGCCACTGTTTCTTCACCTCCTCCCTTTGGAATATGAATGAAAATATAGCCAGATCAGATTTGAGAATATCTGACCAAAAAAAAAAAAAAAAAAAAAAAAAAAAAGTAAAGTATAAGGAAACAGCAAAACTGGTTAGGAAAAATAGTCAGGAAGACATTCTTTTGCCATCCAATGGTCCAACTGAAAGACCACTAAACATTTTTATTGGCTGCAGCAAATTGTAGTTCAGGTTGTAATTAAACATGTAGGAAATGGTAGGATAATAAAAAGGTGATTTTGCCTAACAAAGCTAAATGCTTCATTAATATCTTTTCCTTTCATACTACTTAATAAAAAAATAATCAAAATTGGATCAAAGAGAATTCAAGTACAACTTTGAGTTTGTATCTCAAGTCTGTGATCTGAGGTGTATTTCAACACCTGTGTAAAGTTATTCTACTGTTTTGATTTTGCAGTGGAAATCACTTGCCATCTCAGTGAAAATGACAGAGGGAGAGAAATATAAGAAACAGAAAATTTTGCCTTTACTAAGGAGTAGGCAGACATCTTACAGACAAGAAGAACATTTACATATTCTTTAAGTTTGATAACTTTGAGATTCTATAAATGGACATTGAATCTATAAAAAGGAATTTTTTTTTTTATGCTCTCTGAAATAGCATTCTCTCTAAAAACGAAAGAATTTCTGTAACGAAAGAAGCATTATCATGAGATTAGGACTAGGCCTTGCAATTCTTTACACTTTAAAACAGTGCTGATAACCTTTTATTCTCTAACCATTGTTAGGTTGTTCAGCCCTCCTCTTTGTGCCCTGTGTGGTGAGTTGACCCTGGCAGGACATCAGGTGCCTACCAAGCTGCTCTGTCACTCCTCTTCCTCAACTAGACAGGAGACAGAAAATACAACTAAAGCCTTGTGGGTCAAGAAAAGGACAGGGAGATCACTCACCAGTTACAGTCATAGGCAAAACAGGCTTGACTTGGTGAAAAATTAATTTAATTTATTGCCAATCAAATCAGAGTAGAGTAAAGAGAAAATAAAAAACAAATTCTAAGAGACCTTCCTCTCACCCTTCCCTTCCTTCTGGGCTTAACTTTACTCCTGAATTCTCTACTACCTCCCCATCCAGTGTCACAGTGGGACAAGGAATGTGGGTTGCGGTCAGTTCATCACACACTGTTTCAGCTGCTCCTTCCCCCTCAGAGGGAGGACTCCTCACATTCTTTCCCTGCTCCAGCATGGGGTCCTTCCCATGAGAGACAGTCCTCCATGAACTTCTCAGATATATGGGGGACAGTTCTTCATTAACTACTCCAGTGTGGATCTCTTCCATGGAGTGCAGTCCTTCAGGAACAGACTGCTCCAGCATGAGTCACATGGGTCACAGGTCCTGCCAGAAAACATATTCCAGTGAGGCGTCCTCTCCCCATGGGTCCACAGGTCCTGCCAGGAGCCTGCTTCAGCACAGGCTTCTCAGGAGGTCAGTCTCCTTTGAGCATCCACCTGCTCTGGCATTGGGTCCTCCACAGGCTACAAAGGAACAGTCTGCTTCACCATGGTCTGCATCACGGGCTGCAGGAAAATCTCTACTCTGGTGCCTGGAGCACCTTGTCCCCCTTCTTCTTCACTGAGCTTGGTGTCTGCAGAGTTGTTTCTCTCACATATTCTCACCTCTCTCTGTGGCTGCAATTGCTGCATGCAGATTTTTTTTTCCCCCTCCTTCTTAATTATGTTATCACAGAGGTGTTACCATCATTTTTCACTGGCTTGGCCTTGGCCAGTGGCAGGTCCGTCTTGCAGCCAGCTGGAATTGTCTCTGTCAGACATACAGGAAGTTTCTAGCAGCTTCTCACAGAAGCCATTCCTGTACCCCTTCTGCTACCAAAACCTTGCCACGCAAACCTGATGTGCCAAGAGTATAAATTATCTACCCTAATGAATTCAGACTGTACAGCCTGATATATTTCTATTAGATAAAATATTTGTCACCTTTGCTTTAGTAATGAAGAAAGAGTTAAGAAGAAAAAAGAAACACAGTGCTACATTTCATAGATAACAAATTATAAACAATCTATTTACTGTATGAATTCAAATGTATAGTAATTATAATAACATATAAATGAAGAAGAAATAACACTACCACAGTGTACAGTATTATTTAGTCCAAGAGCACAGGGTGATCTTCACCAGATAAATAATACTTCTAAAGAGGGTAGAAAGGAGGACCCGGGGAACTACCGAGTTGTTAGCCTCACCTCTCTGCCTGAGAAGATGTTGGGGATGGAGTGATGCACTTCACTCATAAGACAGAAACAACAATATACTTTATTTATATGAAATAGTGAGTTAACAAAGTTCAATGCTAAATGTGACAGTGGTTTAACAAGGTTCAATGGCAAGGTACAGTTGATTATTTACTAGATAGAGAACAAGGTCACACAAAACTGTCAGGGAGAATATCCTCGTGAGTCATGACATTCATAAAGGACCCGCTTGCTTTCTCAACTCCTTCTCAGAGAGGAGTCTAGGTGCAACTGGATCCAATCCTAGTCCCAGACTTGGTCAATTTTTTTATGTCCAAAGGATTATATATGCACAATCAATCCTTTATATCACTTAGCAAAGATTTCAAAGTTTAGCATGCTATTAGTCACTTACTGGAGATCTGTTGCAGCAAGGAATCTCTTCACCTCAAAGAATAACCTTGAGAGGCATCCCTACTCAAGGGGAGATCCTGGTGTGCAGCCTGCTGCCGTGCAAGAGAGCTCAAAGGGCTCTGGTCTGTCTACTATTTATGGAGTAAGAATATTGACTTGTAGTCATATTTGCATATCAGTTGCAGATGTTAGTTTCTCCAAATTTGGCTTGAGTTGGTCATCGATCAGCACTGTGGGTAGGTGGGTGCATTGCCATAAATCAGCCCTTGGCTATTGTGTCATATAACTTGTCAAAAATAACTTTTCAATACTTTGTGGAAAATTACCTGTAGATGAATACTTGTGTAGATTTTTTTCTAGAAAAATAATTTTATTTTTTTCTTCTAAATTTGTACTAAATTTCAACTATTTTTAAACATTTTTTCTTTTTAATTTGCTGAGTTTAATTATGTTAACAGAACTTCTGCATGACTGTCAGAAAAACCTCATAAATATATGCAGGAAAGATATCTTCTTTTTTTTGTTTTATGTTTCTCTATTTTTTTTTATCATTTTGTTGGACTACATTTTAAATAGTTACTTTGAACTTAATAATTTTATATGGGAGTTAGTTTGATGTTTATTGTTAAAAATATTTTACTGCAATTAATTTTTTGTTAATTTTTTACCAAATTATCTATTTTAATTATGATTATTTAACAGGAAATATTGATTAAATATTATTCATTATTAGTTATGGTATATATGGGTTTAGTCTTGAGCTAAAGATAGTTCTGGAAGGAGCCTTAGCTGTTGTAGTATTAGCCATTTTCTCAACTTAGTTAGCTATTTAGCTTGTACTGCAATATTGCTATTAAATCACACAAATAGTCAAAGCATATCTTATGGGAGATCAGTTTCATATTCTGTCTAAAAACATGTCTCATTTCAATCAGAAAACTACTTCATTAACAGAACAGAGGAATTCATTTTCCAATGAGAAAAAGAGTCTTTGGGAGGCCTATTTGGGTGGAGATGTCAGCATAGATAGGCTGTAGAGCTTCTGTTTGGGTTTCAGCCTCATCCTTGTAATTGTGGCAAGTGGACAACATTTTCTTTCAGTAGGTCACTGTCACCTTGTAGTTTTATAAAATGGTAATACTTTTGAAAAATGTCATCCTTCTGATTCTCTTTACCTGGAGACTTCAAGTTTCCAGGTGCGCTTACAGAGCCACCAGCTAGCTGGGGTGCTTATCAGGATTGCAGTCTAAGTCTGTGGGTGAGCAGAGCAGGCAGCAGTCTGACAATGGGCAGAGTGTGCCACCCTGCATGTGCAAACTAGCAATGTCGCGCTCTGTTTGCACACCTTGGCCACTGAGTCTCCCCAGGGGCTGGTTGTACGCAGCCGCTCATGGTTTGAACTGGCTGTGGGGACCACCAGCACTGCCCCCCTTATGAGACCTGTTGCCTGCCAGCTAGGCCCTTCACACACACAGCCCCTGGCTTTGCCAGTTAAAGTTCTGTAGTGTTTTTAAGTCATATACTTTGTAGACATGTTAACTGTGAGATGATACTTATGTAGTATCCTATTAATTTGCATTGGAATAATCTTAGTTTAAGAAGATCAAAATCATACAGAAATGTAGTTTTTACTCTGCTGACTAGTGTTTCTAGCTTTTTTAAAAAACTTTTTGAAAAGCTTTTATGCTGACTTCGGTATTTCTACTTGGTATTTTTCACACTCAGCATTCTTTGAGATCTTAAAGCATGAATTGAATAGATTTTAGCAAGCATCAATCTGTCATTCTACTGGCAATTAATTAATAGCCAGACAGAAACCTTGGAGCACTACATATTCAGTTTATTGACTTTTGTGCAATATTGTATGTTATAGCTCACTATACAGACTTTCAGTTGTCATACACAGAAATGGCTTTAACTGCTGACAAGTCTGCTTCTTACATTAAAGAAAAATGTCTAGAAAGAATGAAGCAATGAAATTTGGATTATTAGAGATCAGAACAAAGAGGATTTGAGGAAAAAAAATAGTAAAAATATTAATTGTTAAAAGACTCTAGTATCCCATGTCACTTTATTTTAATACACTTTAAATATTAGCATCAACACCACTTTGTTTAATGTGGGACCTATAAAAGCTTTTTCTTGCATTTTAACAGTGCCTACTAATTTAAAATGAAGTCCTGCAATGTAAAGAAGATACTTACTTTAATAGGCTCAGCAGAGATACTAATTTTATTACAGATAATTTTCACCGTATCTTGCCCCAGGTGGCTACTGAGTTTTCCACAGGTGATATTCATCTGCCTTTCCCTCTCTGTGAAGGCTAATGGATTCATTACCTTTCCTGTTGCTGACATGCCTTTCTGCTCCCCATTTGTCAATCATCCTTTTGCCAAATTATTTAACTAATTAACATAATTAATTTAAACCCTGATAAATTGTATACTTAATTTCATGTTTGCAGCTTTTGAAGAAGGGCCTGTATGTCCTTCTACAAAGTGTGGGTTTCTGTCCAACCATCTCAAAACTCTTGAGTTATTGAGAACATTGTAACTGTAAGATACCAGTGTGTGTAAAAGAAAAAAAAAATGAGGTGAAATAGCAATAAATTCACACAGAGTATAAGAAGATTCAAATCACAGCCTTGAGGCAAATCAAAAGGATTAAATAGAGAACAAGTTGTACTGAGTATAGGTGGTGAGGTGCTGGCAGAGAAGATCCATAGAGGTGGCCTCTATGAGGAGAGACCATGGGCTGCCCTGTGCCAGACATAGATGATTCCAGCCAGTTCTAACTAACCTACCCCAGCGCATGGCTGAACCCCTTAGCCAATACGATGGTGCCTCTGGGAAAATGTATTTAAGAAAAGGCAAAATTCTACACAACAATATGAAGAGTAATGAAAAACTTTGAGAAACAGTCCTGTGAACACAAAGGTGAGAGAAGAAGGAGGAGGAAGAGGTGCACCAGGGCAGAAATTCACCTGCAGCCTGTGAAGGACTCGTGATGGAGAAGGTACTTCCCTGCAGGCCATGGAGAGGACCACACAGAGCAGATATCCACAGTGGAGCCCGTGGAGAGCCCATTCTGGAGCAGAGTCCTGGCAGGAACTATGACCCATGGAGAGGGGACCATGCAAAAGCAGTTTTTCTAGTAGGGACTGCGGCCCGTGGAGGACCTACACTGGAGTAGTCTGTCTCTGAAGGACTGCAGAATGTGGAGACGACCCGTACTGGAGCAGGGGAAAAGTGTGAAGAGGAAGGAGCAGCAGAGAGGAACTGTTATGAAGAGATTCTGTGTGAACTAACGCATGTGAGGAACTGAAGCTACGTATCTCATGAAGAGTTCTAGCTTCCTGCGCTGATGGTGGAAAGGGCAGTTCTGTGGAGAGTTCAGGGAAGCTGAGCTACAAGCTACTTGGAGATATCCAGAGAACTGAAAGCATCTGTCCTCCTCTGGATGTTTGAAGATAGAAAAGCCTGGGGAACCTCATGAAAATAGGTATATAAGATACAGTTTCTTATGGAATGCCTTACAGATTTATGAACTGACCAAGAAAATCTAGATCTGGATGAGACAGCTTAAACTGAAAGACATCAAAACTAAGGTCTTTCCTTCCCAGTAAGTTGATGCACACTAGGTCCTTCAGCCTAGTCTAGTTTCTTTTTCAGTAAGTTCAGTGCTTTCTTCGATTGCAGCACAGCCCAAAACAATCCCTCTGGTAGCTTTTGAGGCTTGACTTCAGAACCACTCCTTACCAAACATAGATGTATGGTTCTGTAGGCATCTCCAAGAGTCTATGCACACAGCCATCTTCCTGCTCTCTACATCTCAGAACTTCACCCTGCTGAACAGGTGGAGTTGCTCAAAGGTAGAGGCAATCTCTTCCTCCTAAACATTTCCAGCAAATATAATTTTCCATTTTAGTTCTACAAATTTAGTTTGGATATGGCAAGTATTCTCCAAAGCAATTCCTTCAAACACAATGCTTCAGTTCTTCACTTGTACTTTATACACAGTGTTAAATTTCCAAATATATCTCTATTATTTTTGTTCATTTACTATATCCTGGACAGGCTTGGTTAACATCGTTGTTATTTCATGGCCCAAAACTCCAGGCTTAGTTAACATAGTTCCACCCATGTCTGGAGAGTTGTTGTGATCTACGTTTGCTTAGAATATGTAATTTGTGTGCAGAGATGTGAAAGGTGGACACAAGCACTGCTCAAACAGTTTAAAAAAAAAATGAAAGATTGATGAATAATGCATGAGAGATCTATGCCTTCATGGTTAGTATGGATAGATAGTCCTCCTACATATCAATGTGTCACATATGGCAATGGAGATTACCTGCGCCTCTGAGCTCCTCCCACCAGAGCATTTCAACCCTCCCTCATTGACCATGAGGTTCCCTGTGTGGTCACGAGAATCTCAAGACACTCTTCTAGAGGAGGAAGCTCATCTGTTCCTCCTATAAATTCTGCTTCAGTCTCAAGGTGGGGAAAAAACCCGAGATCTCCAGTCTCATCCAAAGATGACAAAGATTTTGCACAACACACATGCTGTCTTACTTATTACAGCATATTTGCAAAAGCAAAAGGTTTTTATCCTTTCTTGTGAAACAGTATAAACCACAGTTTTCATTTGTTCTTCTTGTCACCAGAATAAAGAGATACTCCCCAGCCCTCCTGACAAAGCTTGCCTCCCCGTGCATCCAGGAATGCAATGGTGATGAATCCAAAAAAAAGAAATCTGTCTAACCCACATAGCAGAATGGAAAGGAGCTTCAGATCCCTGCACAGTCTCTGGTTGTCGTAGTTCAGCCCAGATCAGGATGAGGCTACGCAGTCTCTCTCTCACTCCCCTCACCCTCCGAGAGAATAGGGAGAGATAACATAAGAAAAACAGCACGAGGTTTGAGATAATGACAGGGAGAAAATCCTTAAAATTACCATTACGGGCAAAACAGACTCGACTTGGGGAAAACTATTAATTTATTACTAAAACTAGCAGGAGAACAAGATAACCTCCCCCCACCCCTCCCTCTTCCCGAGCTTAACATTATCTCTACTACCTTCCCAACCCTGAGCGGCACAGGGGGGAAGAGGGAATGGGGATTGCAGTCAGTTCATCATGCGTTGTTTCATGCCGCTGCTTCATCATTGGGGGAAGAACTCTTCATATTCCTCCCCTGCTCTGTTGTGGGGTCCCACCCATGTGCCACAGTCCTTCGTGAAACTGCTCTGGCGTGGGTCATCTCCTCCATGGGGTGCAGTCCCTCCAGAACAGCTGCCCCAGCGGGCCCTCCACAGGCCACAGCTGCCTTCAGGCGCCCACCTCCCCCAATGTGGGGTCCTTCATGGGCTGCAGGTGGATCTCTGCTCCTCCGTGGACCTTCATGGGCTGCAGGGGGGACAACCTGCTCCACCATGGTTATCACCACAGGCTGCTGGGGAATCTTGGCCAGGAGCCTCTCCTTCAGAACTGACCTTGGTGTCTGGAGCTGTTCCTCTCATATGAAAAGTTCTTCACAACAGGCTGGCAGAGGCCTCTCAGATTCTCTTCACATCATCCATCTCATCTCCTCTCCACTTCTTGCAGCCAGGCTGGGCTGAGTCAGGCCCAGTTGGCCACCTGACAAGAGGCCAGTGGGTGAGTCCTGCAAAGCCCATAAGGCCTACTCCTCCCCCTCTGTGCCTCTGCCCCTGCTCAGCTTCTTCACATCTTCTCTTCCCTTTTTTTTTTTCTGTTTTCCCCTTCTTAAATACATTATCGCAGAGGCGTTATCACGGAACATTCTGCTACCAATCCACTCAACCTTGGCCAGCAGCAGGTCCGCCCTAGGCCCGGCCGAGTCCACTGAACAAAGGGGAGCGACTTCTAGCAGTTTCCTACAGAAGCTACCACCTTAGGCCCCCCCTCAATAAACAAAACCACAACACTGGTTTTATTCAAGGTGTGACTTTCAGCTTAAGACCAAGCAGAACTTCACTGTACTCTAAATAATTAACAAAGTAATATCAACAATGTGTACTTTATATGAAGCCTGAAAGATTCTTTATCATAGATAGTGAAAGCTTAAAGTCATAATTTTGAATAACGAATCCTAATCCTAATTTTGCATATGTAGAATATAACAGAAATTTGTAAACTCTTGATAATACTAAAACAAGTTTTTTTTTTTTTTGGACTGAGGAATTTAATGACAAACAAACAGAGCAGAATCATTTAACTTTACATGAATTACGGCATTGTCGTGGACTGACAAATACAGTGATACTACTTGACTACCTTAATGGCAGACAAAAACTTCAGTAAATCAGATCATACTGCGTATTTCTGAAGTTAGTACGTACATTATTAGGGACTTGCATATTGTGCCATTAGGGTCTATAAAAAAACTGAATTCCCTTTTTCCATTTGGAAAAAATACTGTTATTTTAGCATTTGTAAAATGGAGGTTTCAGTGGTGTGTGAAACTCCAATATGTAAATGGAAATACTTAAATAGTTAACTATTACTTTTAGAAAATTTCAAGCAATTCAGTCTATTCTGTAATTAGTTCTTATATTTCCTCATGAAGTGAACATCTGAGTATCTCTTTAATTAAGTCTTTCATTTGTACACAAAATGATCTTTAAATGATAATTCAAATTATCTTTTAATCGTTATTTTTACCAAAGCTTTGTTTTTCATTTAAAAACATGTTTCAAGAAAATAACAATGATCTTCACTAAAATTCCGAAAGAGATTTATTCTTAGCCTAAGAGAACTTGCAATACAGTTGTATTCCAATTCCTACAAACAAGCTGTAAAAACATGTTTTTGTTTTTGTTTTTTTTTTTCATCCTGTGTTCATCACCAGGGTTTCTTAGTGACTCCACTGTGACATTTACAGTAACAAAAATTACTCAAGCTTTACAAAATATTTAGAAGGTGTCTTCTGTTGGAGGCTTTCTGCTATTATAAAGTACTTTAATTTCTAGGTTAGGTAATATGATGAACAATTTGCCACCAGTTGCAATGCTGAAACACCTCGCAGAGACTATTTACAAAACCGGAAAGAGAAAAGTAGAGGAATGCTTAGGTAATATAATAAGTTTTCCTTTTTTTTTTTCCATTCAGCTTGTTATTTACAAATATAACTTTTGACCTATCCTCATCTTTAAGAACATGTCTGGAAAAGACGACTAGAAAAGGGGTAACATAACCCCAATTTTTAAAAAGGGGAACAAGGAAGACTCAGGGAGCTACAGGCCGGTCAGCCTCACCTCTGTGCCTGCCAAGGTCATGGAGCAGATTCTCCTGGAAACCATAGTAAGACACATGGAATATAACGAGGTTACTGGTGACAGCCAACATGGCTTCACCAAGGACAGATCGTGCCTGAATAATTTGGTGGCCTTCTATGACAGGGTTACAGCATCAGTGGACAAGGGACAAGTAACTGATGTTATCAACCTAGACTTATGTAAAGCACGTTACACTGTCTCGCACGACATACTTGTCTCTAAACTGGAGAGACATAGATTTGATGGACGGACCACTCGGTGGATAAGGAATTGGCTGGATAGCAGCACTCAGAGAGTTGTGGTCAATGGCTCAAGTGGAGACCAGTGCTGAGTACCATTCCTCATGGGTTGGTATTGGATTCGGAGCTGTTTAACATCTTTGTCAGCAACATGAACAGTAGAACAGGGTGCACCCTCAGCAAGTTTGCTGATGACACCAAGCCACGTGGTGTGGTCAATACACTGGAGGGAAGGGATGCCATCCAGAGGAACCTTGACAGGCTGGAGAGGTGGGCCCTTGCAAGCCTCATGAAGCTCGACAAGGCCAAGTACAAGGTCATGCACATGGATTGGGGCAATGCCAGGCACAAATACAGGCTGGGCGGAGAATGGATTGATAGCAGCCCTGAAATGATGGACTTGGGAGTGCTGGTGGACAAGAAGCTCAACATGAGCCAGCAATGTGCCCTTGCAGCCCAGAAGGCCAACCGCATCCTGGGCTGCATCAAGAGGAGCATGGCCAGCAGGTGGAGGGAGGTGATTCTCCCCCTCTACTCTGCCCTGGTGAGACGCCACCTGGAGTACTGTGTCCAGTTCTGGAGCCGCCAACAGAACAAGGACATGGACCAGTTGGAGAAGGTCCAGAGGAGGGCCACAAAGATGATAAGAGGGCTGGAGCACCTCTCTTATGAGGACAGGCTGAGAGAGTTGGGGCTGTTCCGTCTGCGGAAGAGAAGGCTCTGGAGAGATCTTATAGCAGCCTTCCAGTTCTTAAGAAAGACAGAGACAAACTTTTTAGCAGGGCCTGTTGAGACAGGACAAAGAGTAATGGTTTTAAACTGAAAGAGGGTAGATTCAGACTAGATATTAGGAAAAAAACATTTACAATGAGAGTGGTAGAACACTGGAACAGGCTGACCAGAGAGGTGGTGGATGCCCCATCCCTGGAAACGTTCAAGGCCAGGTTGGATGGGTCTCTCAGCAACCTGATCTATTTGAAGCTGTCCCTGGTCCTTGCAGGGGGGTTGAACTAGACGACCTTTAAATGTCCCATCCAACCCTAATGATTCTATGATTCTATAGCTATCAGTCAGCCACTAATTTGGCAGGAGCTAAGGTGTAAGAAGGATCTGGTCCTTGCTATTAGAATAGCAAGATTTTCCAAAAGGAGGTTCCATTCTTTTTTTAGATTGAGTGTGGGTTTTGGTTTTGGGGGGTTTTTAGGTGTTGTGGTTTTTTTTTTTTTTTTTTCCTTTTCCAGTAGCCTTTAAGATATGGCCTTTTGACAGACACTACAGCTTAATGTTTTGTTAGCACAACATAGTCATACATCTAGCTGATTTACACTAACTGAATAGTCACTAATATATTATTGTCCTAAGGTTTATGAATAGCTCACTCAAAATATAATAGTCCATTACATACATATTTGTGTATACATTCAAGTTTTTCAACAACTTTTTATTAATATTGACTCAATTATGACAATACCACTGGCACTTTTTTTTTTCAGTTAGGACACAAAGTTCTACAGCTCTGAATAAAAGCAGAACTTTGACGTTGTGTCTACTGGCAGTCACACTGTCTTGAGGCGTTTTCAACCACAGGAAGATTGCTCAGGAATTCTCTGGAAACAAACTAAACATTCTCAGGCTGTATTCTGGTTTTGGGAGTGTTTCATGTGTCTCAGATGTCCATTTCCCAAGCACAGAAAAGGGAACTCTATAACAGATCAATGCTTCATTAGTCAGCTTTGTGGCTCGTGGTACCAACTACTTTTTTTTCATGATGGGCCAATAGACACAAGTTTAAAGCCTCTAAATCTTTGATAGCCATATAATTTGAAGTTAATTACTGTGACATGGAGAAACCAGCGTGGTTCAATGCTTTTTCTGCTAAGCTTTTTCCTTCTGAAACATTTATGTTCTGGCAAAGCTGGAACTAGCACACCCATGTTATTTGTAAGTTATTTTCAGTATGAAGTTTTCTAAGATTCAGTATGAACTTTCTGATCAGTGACATATAAAGCAAAGCAGAAATATTGAAGAATCTGAAAAATACATATTTCAATTTAGAATAAATTATTTCAGTACAAGTCCATTTTGAAAAAGTTTCAATGGGTTTTTTTTTTTGCAGCCCAGGGTAAAAAACATACTTCAAAACCTCAAAACTTGCTGGAAAACTTCTGACACTCACCCTACAAGTTGCCCCAAATCAACAGAAATTACTATAAAGAATGGAACAAATCAAGTATCATTTTTAAAATTATTTATTTATTTTCATACATTCAAGGAATCTGATAACAGTAAACTATTTTTTACACCTTCTAAACAGTGACACTCACACATGCTACAAAATATTAGTGTGGATCAACTTTGTTCCAAGTTCTGTAAATCAATGACTACAAAAATAAAATTAGAAATGTATCTGATTTGCAAATTATGTATAGCCTTGCAATGTCCATTAACAGCTATATATACATTTGACAATAAATAAACACATAACCATATGTATTTCCAAAGTCTGGAATTATCTTCCACCTATGACATTGGTAAGTAACACATTGCACTGAATGGCAAATAGACGACTGTGAAAACATAGTCTTTGTATTAAAAGGATGATGTATTAGAGCTAATGACAATAGCAAATAATTTCAGGCTTTTCACAAAATTTGTCCGTTATCTGATACACTGTATTTCAGATGCTGCTTTGGTATAAAGTTAGTTATTTAATGTCCTTCCTATCTTATCTACTATGCAGGTATAGATAATAAGCATTGCAAGACAGAGGCTAGTACTATTCATGAGTGGACAGATTTTTATATAGTAATAATAGTAATAGAGATCAACTATAAGGGAATACATAAAATTCAATTTTAATAGCCTGAGTGAAGGATTTTCATAGGATTTTAATAATGCTCACCTCCTCCTACTGAAAACAGTGTCACCACTGTAAGATGAGTCCATTTTTAGGGGAGCTTCTGGCATGTCTTCTGGCATCAGTCTCTTTTTCCACTGACTATGGAGGTGGATAGGCAAAGAAGAATATCATCCAGTTTCTTACATACATTTCTTAAATCCAATTTAGAATATTTCTCCTGGAACAGAGTTGGAGTGCACTGTGACCCTTCATATGGCTACAAATATTTCTATTACCAATAGCATTCTTATTCTGTGTGTGTGTGCGCATTTATAATTCCTTTATATATATATATATGTAACACAAATGTTACAAAAATGTAACATTGTTTAGTTTTTAATTTTTATTATTACATTTTCAATAATATATAAATATGTATTTCTTTTTTATATATATTCATTGTCCCACTTTTTTCTTAAATTCATCCATTACTAGTTTCTCTTTACCTACAGTTTCTGATAGTAGGAAATCATTCTACTTTCTGGTGACTTTTGTAGAATAAAATCCAATACTATTTTTTACAAATCATTCTTATTGTCGTAGTTCAGCCCTGATCAGGACCAGACTACGCAGTCTCTCTCCCGCTCCCCCCACCCTCCGAGAGAACAGGGGGAGATGATATAAGAAAAACGGCTCAAGGTTTGAGATAAGGACGGGGAGAAATCCTTAAAGTTACCGTCACGGGCAAAACAGACTCGACTTGGGGAAAACTATTCATTTATTTTCTAAAATTAGCAGGAGAATGAGACAGGGAACAAGATAACCTCCCCCCACCCCTCCCTCTTCCCGGGCTTAACATTATCTCTACTACCTTCCCCTCCCGAGCGGCACGGGGGGGGAAAAGGGAATGGGGGTCGCGGTCAGTTCATCACGCGTTGTTTTACGCCGCTGTATCATCGTCGGGGGAAGAACTCCTCGCATTCCTCCTCTGCTCCAGCGTGGGGTCCCTCCCACGGGCCACAGTCCTCCGTGAAACTGCTCCGGCGTGGGTCATCTCTTCCACGGGGTGCAGTCCCTCAGGAACAGCTGCCCCAGCGGGCCCTCCACGGGCCACAGCCTCCTTCAGGCCTCCACCTGCTCCGGCGTGGGGTCCTCCACGGGCTGCAGGTGGATCTCTGCCCCTCCGTGGACCTCCATGGGCTGCAGGGGGACAACCCGCTCCACCATGGTCTTCACCACGAGTTGCAGAGGAATCTTGGCCAGGAGCCATATTACTCCTCCCCCTCCTTCTGAACTGACCTTGGCGTCTGCAGCCGTTCCTCACAACAGGCTGGCAGACGCCTCTCAGGATCCTTTTTACATCTTATTCACTTCTCATCTCCTCTCCACTTCTTGCAGCCGGGCCGGGCCGAGTTGGGCCCAGTCGGCTGCCCGGCGGGAGGCCAGAGGGTGAGGCCTGCAAGGCCCATGAGGCTCGCGCCTCCCCCTCTCTGCCCCCCGCTCAGCTGCTTCACATCTTCTCTTCCCTCCTTTTCCTGTTTTCCCCTACTTAAATACGTTATCGCAGAGGCGTTATCACGGGACATTCTGCTACCAATTGGCTCGGCCTTGGCCAGCAACGGGTCCGCCCTAGGCCCGGCCGAGTCCACTGAACAAAGGGGAGCGACTTCTAGCAGTTTCCTACAGAAGCTACCACCTTAGGCCCCCCCTCACTAACAAAACCAGAACACTTATCTTCAGCTGTACTAACATTTTGATTAAGATCAAATATTAGAAGTAGGTCTTCTCTAACTTCCTGAAAGAATCTGATTTTATTTTTTTTTTTATCATGGTAGGTGACTAAATAGTTGAAAAACTTAACTGTATTAAGATGCTATTAACACATTAATTCATATGATGATTTAGAAGTCTATTCCACATCAAAAAAAGTGCTAGTTCACAGAGACTGGAAACAAAACCATAGCATAAAGAAGAAAAGCTCCCTGAGTTAAGCCTGATATCTCCTACAAAACTCTCCGCAGAAAAAAAAAACTGAGCTGAAAATGGAACAAATGTATTATTGGACAAGTAAATATGGACTGCCAACACTGTTTTTACTTAAACTTTGTTTGAGGTTATATTCTTTTGCTGTAAAAATGTAAGATTTATTTTTCATTATTTTTTATGGTTTTAATCTCTGTTAATTCAAGTAAGCTTTGAGTGTTTTCAGTTATTCAATTATACTGAGAGAATCCTCAGTTAATAAAAGTTTAATACAATTTAAGCTTCCCAAGACCATTAAATCTCAAACTCATAATGCTATCAAATGTGCATGTCACTGGAGGAGATTTGGAATTTAATCTTTAGGCATTCTGCAAGTATAATGAATGCAAATCTCTGTAGGAATAAAAGAGAATTCAAAATCAGGTACAGAGTATTTTAAGTGAGAATGACCAAACTTTATCTCCATTTTGCACCTTTAGCACTACTGAAATATTGCAAAAAACTAAATGATAATTACATAACTTCTGGGCACTTGTTTCTAATAGTTATTGTTAGTGAATATTCATAATTGTACTGCTATACAGATATGTTACATATGTTAAATGCATTCTCTTGGAGTAAAGTCAGTGAACACTAGCTACCCTTAGCGCTGAGCATTCCTTCTCTAGCTGAGTTATATTTAAGCACTATTTTGTTCTGTGTAGTCTGTATCTAGGCTGACTCTCACTAACCTCAGTAACTGACCAGACATCTTTAAGTAGCAAGTACTTACATAATTTCACAATTTAAAAGGGATTTAACAACAATACAAGGCCTTCGGTGGTTTAATCATTAAAAGTCGACACATTTTTTTTTGATACTGTAAGATTTGCATGCAGCTTATTCACTTTTTAACAGAAAGAATCACTTTCCTTACTGCACCTTGAAGAATGTTGTTGGATGCAAACATCAAAACAGCAAGATGCCATTTAAAATACTTTTTACTGTGGAATTACATAAACTTTGGGATGCTTGGAAGATTTTTTACATAAGCTTAAGTTTATAAAATGTATTGCTGTGCCTTACTTTTTAATGTATTAAATGTGTCTAATGATATCCCCACTACATACCTTCAGTTGACTTCATTCTCTCTAATCAAAGTGGAAAGGAATGAAGTAGTTAGTTAAATTTGTTATTAATTTTCCCTGATATATAAATATGTATTTCTTATATAAAGAAATTATCATCATCTAAATTCCAAGGCAATGAATTATGTGACCTTAAAATGCATTAAATTTTGTCTACATATGTACAGTAACATTTCATTTGGAAGAACTGAGCAATTCAATTATCAACTGATACTTAAACCTAATGAGGATTTTAAACCTTATCCAATCCCTTGAGTAACTTGATCAGCTAGGCTGAGCGCACCTTGAGGGGATGAAACTGTCCCACAGAAATTACTGCATCATAGAAGTTTTTAGATTGTTTATTGCACTTGTAAGTAAGCCTGAGCGAAATATTTTTCCTCTAACCTCAATATTTTCCTGCTGGTTTGCTTCAGCCAGATTTTTGTTTAGCATTTGCTGTGATGCCATTCTGAAATGCCTAAATTTGCCTGTACTTTGCATGTAGAGTTAAGGTATATAATAAAGAACTCAGATTTACTTTATGTAGTAGAGTTTGCCTAGCTTCTAAATGCTCAGTGGTTTTATTTTAGTTTAGTCTTAAGTTATAAGCTTATAAGCTTTTTATTATGATAATATTACAGTATTACATTATAGTTATATTACATAATAATATAACTATATTATACTACATAATTATAATATTATATAATACCATGGTATGGAAATATAACATTTCAAACTGTTATTACAGTCTAGTCAGTGCGAATTGGTGAAGTAAGAGTATAAAATACTTGTTTTTTTTTTTTTTATATTTAGTGTGTTAGTATAAGGTCCATACCTTTCAATGCTTATTTTTTTTCAGCAAATAAAGAATCTGTGATGTTTCTGCGGGTGTTTTACTACTGATTGTGGAAATCACTGCATTAAGAGACAACAGATAATTGAGTCTGATACGTCTTTGACTTCAACTGCTTTTCAGAACTGTTAGACTGAAAATGAGATTATCAAAATAACAGATACAGCAAAATAGTATATTATGAGATTTTTCTGACCAACTTATTCTCTAGATATCTTAAAAATAAAAGACATACATAGACTCAGACCAATTAGGGAACTCCTGGGTTTTGGGATTTCCCTACAATGAAAATGAACTGATAATGCGGGGGGTTGGGGTGTTTGGTTTCTTTTTTTGCTTTTTTTTTTGGTGGTTTGTTGTTTTTTGGTTTGTTTTTTTTTTTCATTTACAGCCTTTCATATTCATTTACATCTTTTCATACTTCTTGGTTTTATATCTTTTAGTCACTTGAGATTAATGACTTCTTATGTCATATTCTATTTAATAGCTCCTTATAAATATATAGAAAAAAACCTAAGTAAATTAGTTAACTTATAGTGCTGTCTACCTCACAGAAATATTTGTGGAACTGTAATATATTAGTTTTAACTGACTAAAATCATTCAGCTTACACTTTATTGTTACAGGCCTTCTAGTTGTTCAGTTTTCTATGGTTTCTGAGAATTTACTAAACACAGAAATTAATATAATGGTGAACATAGTATTAAGTAAATTTACTCCTATGTATACTTTGCTTATATCTAGGCCTTGTTTAAATTACTGGTGCAGTATTAACTTCAGTGTAATTTTGCACCTTTTTAGCATACATTCAAGCGTGGATGCACACATCTGAAAATGTACGTAGCTGAATATGAAATGTTTAATTGAAATATGGCCTTGAACAGTGATTCATTTCAATTCATTTCAATGTAGTAGTGAGAAAACAGTGAGAAACATTGTAAGGATTAATTCTATAGTTCTTTTTCCAGGTGAGACACATTTTAAAGAGATTTGTCACATTACTTGTTTCAATAAATGCCCTACTGTGAAGAGCGGTGCTTGACAATAGCTCCAAGCACGAATCCAACTATGTTAATGTTGGCCTATTACCCTCCTTTCTGAGTGAAAGAAACTTTAGAAATAAGTATTCTTTGCATGAAATAATCTCCATTTAACATTACTCAATTATAAGTATTAATCTCTGTGGATTTATATGATTCTGATAGACAACTTCCTGAAACAAAAAAAACCCAGGAAATTCTTTCAGAATCATCAGTATACTAATAAAGTTGCTTGGCTAGCTGTGAGTAAATATTTATACATATGTGTGTGTGTGAGTGTGTGTGTGCCTATAATGTATGCAAATATGTGTGTATAAATATGTGTATGTGTACACATACAAACACATGTATATGTTACTAAAGAATGGGACTTCATACTTTTGCTTTGCTGTTTTCTTTCATTGCTTTAATTTAAAATCAAAGTATGGCCTTGAAATACAGAATAATTTATGGCTGTGGTAGATATGATACTTCTAGAAACTGACAACGGAGGATATTAACAGAAATTATTCACCATATTTATTACCATTCACAACTATTTCAATTTAAATAATACTTCAATAAGCAGGAAAAAAAAAGTCTGTCAATATCAAATATTGATAGCTTCATATCTCATCTTGTATTTTTAAGCACAACTCCTGTTGAGAAGCATCAAAAGTTTATGGTTGTTCCTCTGTAGAGAATGAGGTATTATATTACAAATTGCATTCTAATTTTAAGCTAGTTGGCCAGATCGTCATCTTTTTTTACTGTTTTCTAATAATGATTTTCACTGAGAGCAGATTAAACTGAATATATAACCAAATTTTATTTACAGCAAATTTTAATTTAGCTCAATTCAGTCTATACTAAATTTATGGCTTAAAGATTCTGTAGGCTTTTTTTTTTCTTTCATTCTGAGGAAGTGACCATCAATGGCATAATTGACCAACTGAAAGTGAAAAAGGAAGCCTATAGAGGGTGGAAGCGGGGACAGGTAGCCTGGGAGGACTACAAAGAGGCTGCGTGAGTGGCCAGGGATAAGGTAAGGAAGGCCAAAGCCCTGGCAGAACTGAATCTGGCCAGGGATATAAAATGCAACAAGAAGAGCTTTTATAGGTATGTAGGGGACAAAAGAAAGTCCAGGGAAAATATAGGTCCCCTCCGAAAGGGAACTGGTGTCCTGGTTACCCATGACATGGAGAAGGCTGAGGTACTCAATGACTTTTTTGCCTCAGTCTTCACCGACAAGAGTTCCTGTCCCACCACCCAAGCTGTAGAAGGTGCAAGCAGGGACTGCGAGGATGAACAACCGCCCATTGTACTCGAAGAGCAGGTTCGGGATCATCTGAGGAACCTAAAGGTGCACAAGCCCATGGGACCTGATGAGATCCATCCGCGGGTCCTGAGGGAACTGGCGGATGAAGTTGCCAAGCCACTGGCTATCGTATTTGAGAAGTCGTGGTGGTCTGGTGAGGTCCCCAATGACTGGAAGAGAGGGAACATAACCCCAATTTTTAAAAAGGGGAACAAGGAAGACCCAGGTAACTACAGGCTGGTCAGTCTCACCTCTGTGCCTGGCAAGGTCATGGAGCAGATTCTCCTGGAAACCATGCTAAGGCACATGGAGAGCAAGGAGGTGGTTGGTGACAGCCAACATGGCTTCACCAAGGGCAGATCGTGGCCTTCTATGACGGAGTGACAGCATCAGTGGACAAAGGACGAGCAACGGATATCATCTACCTGGACTTGTGCAAAGCTTTTGACACTGTCCCGCACGACATCCTTCTCTCTAAACTAGAGAGACATGGGTTTGATGGACAGACCACTCGGTGGATAAGGAGTTGGCTGGATGGCTGCACTCAGAGAGTGGTGGTCAACGGCTCAATGTCCATGTGGAGACCGGTCACAAGTGGCGTCCCTCAGGGGTCCGTGTTGGGCCCAGCCCTGTTCAACATCTTTGTCGGCAACATGGACAGTGGGATAGAATGCACCCTCAGCAACTTCGCCGACGACACCAAGTTGTGTGGTGCCATCGACACACTGGAAGGGAGGGATGCCATCCAGAGGGACCTTGACAGGCTGGAGAGGTGGGCCCGTGCCAATCTCATGAAGTTCAACCAGGCCAAGTGCAAGGTCCTGCACCTGGGTCATGGCAATCCCAGGCACAAATACAAGCTGGGTGGGGAATGGATTGAGAGCAGCCCTGAGGAGAAGGACTTGGGAGTGCTGGTGGATGAGAAGCTTAACATGAGCAGGCAATGCGCCCTTGCGGCCCAGAAGGCCAACCGCATCCTGGGCTGCATCGAGAGGAGCGTGGCCAGCAGGTCGAGGGAAGTGATTCTCCTCCTCTACTCTGCCCTGGTGAGACCCCACCTGGAGTACTGTGTCCAGTTCTGGAGCCCCCAACATAAGAAGGACGTGGACCAGTTGGAGAAGGTCCAGAGGAGGGCCACGAAGATGATCAGAGGGCTGGAGCACCTCTCCTATGAGGACAGGCTGAGAGAGTTGGGGCTGTTCAGCCTGGAGAAGAGGAGGCTCCGGGGACACCTGAGAGCAGTCTTCCAATACCTCAAGGGGGCCTACAAGAAAGATGGGGAAAGGCTGTTTAGTAGGGCCTGTTGCAATAGGATGAGGGGTAATGGTTTTAAAATAGAGGGGGGTAGATTTAGATTGGAAATTAGGAAAATTTTTTTACGATGCGGATTATAGAACACTGGAACAGGTTGCCCAGAGAGGTGGTGGAGGCTCCATCCCTGGAAACGTTCAACGCCAGGCTGGATGAGGCTCTGAGCAACCTGATCTAGTGGGGGATGTCCCTGCTTCTTGCAGGGGGGTTGGACTAGATGACCTTTGAAGGTCCCTTCCAACCCTAACCATTCTATGATTCTATGATTCTATGATTCTATAACTCTCCACTTTTTTTTTGTATAGCATTTTTGTCACTAACTTCGTTGTAAACAAGATTATGCCTACCTTGCAATATATTTACAGCTTGTAGTAGGCAGCAGAATTTGGCAGATAATGTAATTAAATATTTATTACTTTTATTTTATTGTGATTGATTCTCACCACAGATACTCACTAGTGTTTTTAGTTTAATTTAATTTTTTTTTTTTACATTCATGTAAGAGGTTTCCTAGACTGCAGGAATATTTTTAAAAAACTCTCTAAGTGCACATAGGAATAAACTATTCCTTACTTTTCTGTCACTCCCAATAGCTCTTTCCTGATTGCTGCTAGCCACTTGAAAATACTTTTTCTCTTCTGACTGCCTGCGTTACTATCTCTAAAATTAGGATATGCAGACTTCACAGACATACTGTACTAGCCTTCAGATACTCTAAAGCCTTGTGTTGGCAGCTCAGCACTTACCTGGGATGGCCTCGTAGGATAGTGGAAGGACAACAGCTCTTTGGGATAG
Source organism: Chlamydotis macqueenii (assembly GCF_036417535.1). Classification (NCBI taxonomy): domain Eukaryota; kingdom Metazoa; phylum Chordata; class Aves; order Otidiformes; family Otididae; genus Chlamydotis; species Chlamydotis macqueenii. The sequence goes on from NC_141556.1 coordinate 163,444,041, forward strand.
ATATGTCATTAAATTAAACACTTACTTGGAAATCACACTTAACAAAACCCAAGGCATGGCAAGTGGCAATTCAAATATTTATATACAGCATTCAAAATCAAACAGACCAGTGATAAATCTTTAGAAAAGGACAGAGCTCAGGAAAAAAACCCACAGTAATTACTCAGTTTATGCTAAGGTGAAATCTGAAAGGCACTATTCCTGTCACTGTATTTGGTCCTCTGGAAAAAGATGTGTCTTTGATATAACAAATCAAAGACTCACTGAAGATTCACCTGGCCAAAACTAATTTTCTACAGTATAGGCTTCTGGTCTAAGGTTGCCACTTTAAGTGATCTTCATCATCATGGAAGATAAATAGGCACTTTTAGAATCTCACCTTAAAATACAAATCTAAAATATGCAGATTAATTCTGCCCTTGTAATGATTTTTTTTTGTTTTCCATTGACTACAAATGCATCCTAGAGCAATTTATTCAGATGCATGTGTCCATACTGTATACATTTCTAAAAAATTAATTCCATGCAACAAATCTGCATGTCCAATGTCTCAGATTTATTTCACTGATCTATTTTCAGAAAACTGGACACAGTATTCGGGGTGCAGTCTGTCAGGCACTGAGTAGAGTGGGATGACCACATCTGTATCTCTGCTAGAAATGCCTCTGCAGATGCAGCCCAGTATCTGATTTGCCTTTGTTGCTGCAGGAGCCCATTGCTGATTAATTTTCAGCTTGTTGTCCACCAGGACCCTCAGGTTCTTTTCAGCAAGGCTTCTTCCCAGCCACAAGGATTTTAATCTGTACTGAGCTTTTTGGTTATTCCAGCCCAGGTGCAGGGAGACTTGTCTGCGTTAAACTTCATACAGTTCTTGCTAGCCCACTCTTCCAGCCTGTCCAAGTCTCTCTATAAGATGGCTCTCCTTTCAAATGTGCCCACCTCATCACCCAGTTTAGTATTGTCAGCGAAGCTCGTGAGGATGCTTTCATCTGGATCCATCATCCAGATCATTTATGAAGGTGTTGAAGAGCATGGGGCACAGTTTCGATATCTGAGGGACCTCATTTGTGAAAGGCTGCCAGTTTGAGTAAAAACCACTGACCACCACCCTCTGAGTGTGACCTGTTAGACAGTTTCCTATCCATCTTGCAGACCACCTGTTCAGTCTGTATCTTGCCAGTTTGCCCCAGAGAAGGCTGTGGGAAACAGTGTCAAATGCTTTTTTTGAAGTTCAAGCAAACAACATCCACTGCTCTCCCCATCTCAACAGAAAATGTCCTTTTGTTGTAGATGATAATCAAGTTACTATGGCATGATTTACCCTTTGATAAAGCCATGCTGGCTTTTCCCAACCACCTGTTTCTTTAAGTTTGTAATAATTTCTAGGAGGACTTGTTCCGTCACTTTCCCAGGCATTAGAGTAAGACTAACAGGTCTGTACTTTCTTATGTCCCCTTTTGGGCCCTTCTTGTAGTTAGATGTGACACTTGTTCTCTTCCAGTCATCAGGGATATCCCCTGATCTCCATCACTTTTCAAAGATGCAACAATGTCAGTCATTTCTCTTAAAACTCTGGGGTGGATTCCATCTGAGCCCATAGATTTATGTAGGTTGAGCCCTTGCAAGAGGCTGTAGATCAGCCCTTCCTCCACTACTGATAGGTTGACACATGCATTGCCATAGGGACTTGATCCTGTGATGGTAAACATGGAGGCAAAAAAGGTATTGAGAATACCTTGTCAGCATTAGTTAACTAGTTTAACAGTGGGCCTATGCCATGTTCTGATTTCAGATGAGAGGAAGGCCCCCTTCCGTTCTAGCTGACCTCAGATGAGTCTGGGAGGCTAGGGGCGGCTAGACCAACCTCTCACACACTGGTGCGTGGTTTTGCTCATATTCTTGGGAACACAATTAAGACTCAAAACGGAGTCAAGCACCAGGTAGCTTTATTAACTCAACAAGAAGTTTGTAAATGCAAGAGTAAAGAGAGAAAGAAAGGAACGAAGGAAAAGAGTTTCAGTTGTAATAGCTGTCACCACGGAACTGTGGCATCCTGACAATCGAGTTCACTCGGTGGGGGAATGATATCCATCTGATGATGGTTGTTTCGATGTCGATTCCATGGATGTTGGTTCCATCGATGTGTATTCCCCTTTTATGTTCGTGTACTCATTGTATTCCAAGAGCTGGTTTTCCTAGCTGCACCCCTCACCTGGTGGTGATATGTATGCCCATTACCCGGTGATATGCATGCCCATTACTGGGTGATATGCATGCCCACTATTGTCTCTGGGTGCATGCTGGGGTGCGGTAGGGCTAAATTTCTCAGAATCAGCTCTGCATTCAGGTTCACAGGACAACAGGAGTTGGCTTGCAAGATAACATGAAGCCATTGCTCAGGTGGTGGTTTGCTGTTTCAACAATGTTGAGACAAATTTTTGACACGGTCTTTTACAAGGTGTCACAGCTTTGAACACTATCCTCCAAGTAATTTTAAAACACAATTTACTAAATCAACCAGTCTACTAGTGAAGATCCTCCTGTCTTTTCTAGATAGATGGATCCCATCTGTCACCAGTAGGCTGTGTTTGTTGAAGAATGTCCCATGACTGTAGAAACCAAAGCCCTGGTGATGACACCAGCCATGAAGTGTTGATTTACACGATGCATCAACTTTTGCCTGCACTCTGTTTGGCAAGACAGACATTTAGCTGTTTAGTTTCACTGGGTTAAAAAACCATAATCCTCAAGCTGTTAATATAGCTATTATTTTTAGTAAAATACCAATCATTTCCTCTGCATCATTGCATGCTATTTTGTGGTTATTATCTTTCTTAAGCATGTGCTACTAAAATTAAACATAGTACTTCACAGAGCATCACAGATACATACTTACTAGTCCTTTGTACTAAGACTTTAATATTTTTCTGTCTCAGACGGAAACAATTTGTTCTCTGGGGTCACATTTATCTTCCTCTTTGTGAATAATCTCACACATGCAGGTTTGTGCTTCAGTGATATTTGCAGCTGCTTAGCTCCTAGCTGATAGCAGAAATTCTGTTTTTCAGTCCCTAAACTAATCGTCTTGCACTTCTACAATTACATTTTTCCCATTTACTTTAGACCACTATTCATACAGGGTTATATGGTTAATTCTGGATAGCACTCCAGTCCTTTTCTGTTTTGCAATATCTCAAAAACTTGCATCATCATGACATTCTGTTAGCAAGTTCTGGATTATTTTCAACATAATGAATTAAAATATTAACAACTGGAGGACTAGTCTACTAACACTGTTCCAAACCTGATTCCCATTGCATCAAAACCAGTTTTCATCTTTTCCAGCTCTCCTTCTAGTAAGATTTCATAATTTATAATATGTAGGCTTTATTTTCTGTAATTTTGCTGGTTAATAACACTTTATTATTGCAGTAAAAGAAAGATTTATTCAGTTTTGTACATACAAAAGTATTTTCTTTTTTTCTGGTCTTCTAGTAGCCACCAGCTCCATTCTTCCATGTTTGAGGAAAAAGAAAAAAGCACACAAACAAATGGTCAAGGTAGTAAAAATGAAAGTAATGCAACTTTTTCATTGATCATGCACATGTATTCAATGACTACACCATCAAGCTTTTAGAAGTATTTAATGCATGTGAGTGGTCAGAAGGAGACACAATGTGTTCTTGCTGCCAGTCTAAACTAATCAAACAAGTACTGCAAATAAATTCACGGAAGAAAAATTACCCGTGCAGAGCAACTTCCTAAGTGACTGACATGTGGAAGAAAGCTACTAGCATATAGCACCACCAACGTTATTAATCTGAATGACAAGTAAGAAAAGAAAACAATAGATGCTGACAGTGCACACCATGAGCAGTGAATCAATTTACCTTGACTCTGACAGTTTAGAAAGGACATTCATCTGATCACACGGTTAAAGATTTCCATTATCTGCATACAAAAGTGGGGCAGTATAGCTTTTTTGTTTTCCTTTTTTTCTTTTCATGTTGAGTGTATTTTTCTCTTCTTTATCTCTTTCTTTCTTTCTCTTTCTTTCTTTTTCTCCCTCTCTTTTTATTTAATTTCCTTCCTTTCTGTCTTACTTCCTTTCTCTCTTCCTCTCTTCCTCCCTCCCTCTCTTCTTCCTTCCCCTTCCCCTTCCCCCTGCCCTTCCCTTTCCTCTTCCTCTTTGCCTTCCTTTCTCTTCTCTTTCTTTTCACAGAATCACATGAGGGACTTCCAGAGGTCGTCTTGGTCAACCCACCTGCACAAAGAAAGGTCATCTAGAGGTCATTGCTCAGCATCACATCTGGATGGCTTTTGAAGATCTCCAGGGGCAGAAAATCCGTAATCTCCCTGAGCAATCTGTGCCAGTGCTAGGTCACCCTCAGAGTAAAAAGTTGTTCCCTGATGTTCAGATGGAACCTCCTGTGTTTCAGTTTATTCCCATTGCCTCTGGACCTCTCTTCATCTCTTCTTCTACCCCCCCACCCCTTCCTGTCCATTTTTTTTTCTCAGTCTTTCTCTCTCTTGCTTATTTGGACTTTCTGATGTATTTTTTAAAAAGATTTTTAGAATAATTTCACTGTCTTTGGTTAATTAGTAAAGTTTTTTTTTTCAGTTTTGACAACTTTCTGGAAAAACACACAGTAAACAATATATTCGTGATGAGTACCATCATCTCCATCATATCATCATCACCATGAGAGAGGGAGATTCCAGAGAATGAGAGCACTGTATCACAAAATGTTTACTTCATGCAGTGTGATGACCAAAATGCTTTACTCAAAATTGCAAAATCACACATTCCCCTAAAAATCTAACTTGGACCATCCTTAAGTATGGTTGCTACTTTTTTACAGCGCTCTCCTGGGAGGGGGAAGAGATTTATTTGTGTTTAAGAAACCAAGCTTCCTAGCTCCACAGTGAGTACTGTCAATCTGAAGGTATTATATAAAAACTAGATGATGGCCCAACCAACTCCTCTAGCTGTGCTTTAAAACAAGGGCAAAATTTATGGCCTGTAGCAGGCTCTAGGTTGCAAATTATAGTAAAAGCTTAGTCAGGATTTCAGGTACTTTGTTTCCAGTGCTTTAGGTGGGAAATTTATGCGGAAAATGTGTTCATCCTTGTTCTAGAAGAGCACAAGGGTCTTGTGCTGCGGTTTCTACCTTGTATGTGTTTGAGGAAGTGTAACAAACATTGTTAGTGGACACCAGGTGATAACCTGTACTTCCTGGGTTTTTTTCTTTCTTGTAACAGAATATTACAATTTTTTAGGCTATTTACATATTTAAATATGTTCTGTTTTGTTTTTAAAGGAAATTACCAAGAGAACTCCAGTAGACTCCCTCACTGCAAGTATCATTCTGCTTTCCCTGTGAATTGATCTCCCTTGAACAAATCAGTAACCCTTGTCTGAACTTCCTGCATTACCCAGTCTCGAAAGAATACTTAGACCTAATTCATGTTTGTCTCTAAATACTCATCCTGGGACAATATTTTCAAAACATAGTTACTATGTTACATTCTTTTTTAATTATAATCTGCTCTTGAAATTAATCATAAGGAAAATAATATTTTACCAGTAGAGGGAGATATAATACTAGTAAAATATTTTTCTTTTACATGATTTATTACATGCTAGAGGAAGAATTTTTTTATTAAGATTTCTTTGTGTTAATTGACCACAGCTAGACAAATATTTCCAGGGTAGAAGGATCCAAATGACAATGCTAATGGCATATGTATAGCCTAAAGTATTTCCTGGAGACTAACTGAAATTACTTATAACAAAAATTTAATCAGATCTACTAGGATAAATATTAGATCCTTTGACACTAATTGTCTACGCGCATTAAACTAACAGTGCATATATAAACCATGTGAAGTAGTCCATATTGTTTCAGAATATGAGCTTGGAAAAATTATATTCCAGTAAAATCACATCAATCTTATTTCCACTGCATTTAGAAAATTACATTGAACTATTTGTAGTTTTTGTAGTCTAAGCACAGGCTCTGCCTTTCAATAAAGTGAGATAGGCATGTCCAGAAAAAAACATCAAGCTCATACTCCCCTTAAACTCCAGATGAGCTACCTTGCCCCCAAAGTTTTTTATTTACCCTTATGAATTAGGGAGTGAAACAGTTTCTTGACTCCTAATTTAGACTAGTTTTATAATATAACATTTTGTGGATCTTAATAATTCTGTTCCTTTTCCTCCCCACCTTTTTATCTTGTTAGTTTGCTATATCTCTGCAACAGACTTGCTTTTCTGCAATAAATGATACCACACAGCCTCAGGAACAATAATGACACAAATGACATCCCTAATTATTGCTATAAAAATACAAACCAGCAACATCTATCGCTTAAGTAGAGAAAGGATTACATTCACTAATATGTTCAAGTACAATCTTACTGTCTACAGTACTAGAAGGGCTACATAAATATTCTCAGGGGCTATATTTTAAAGGCTTAGATTGTGTGCTCCATGGATTGCCATATGGACTTCAAATGAACTCTTTATGCAAATATGGTAGAACTGGCACCATTATTTATTCTTTCTCTTATCTCCCTTCTCCCCCTCTTTCTAAAATAATGTATGTTATTTAAATGATATCAGAAGGGTGAAGACTTAGAGGAATTTTATTTACTTTTTTTTTTTTAATGAGAACTTGTCTAAAAATTAGCATAACAACAACAGCAGTATTACCATTCCTATTCTTCCTATAATACTATTTATGAAAACATTAACTTCCAAAAGCAGAGAAAGATATTTTACTTTCTTTGCTAACTTATACATATCAGCATGACACATATCAGTTCTTTGTTCTTCATGTCATCCTATTCTCATTCAGTCTTTTCTGCTATTAGGCATTTAAATAGATATGGCTTTAAATTCAGTATGTTTTTTTTTTTTAACAGTAATTCTGCAATTAACTCTGTAGAATCCTTATAGTATAACAGCAAAACCACCCATAAGGTGCCATACAGATTAAAAGAAATGTTCACTTCTGTGACCTTTCAACTTTAAAGGCATCATGCTTTACCTGAAACAAACTTTTCTATACTAGCTAGTAGCTGATAAAAAGTATTGTTTTACAGTCTGTGTTTCTTGGAATAGAGAAGATTTCTTTGGGTAGCTGTTTTTCACTATTAAATCAACACAGAAAATCAAAAGCAGCAGAACTGATGGATCTTTCAATAATTTGGCACATTACCCTGCCTATTCTATGTTAGTATCTCAGGGAGAAGTACAAGATAAAATTAAAAAAAACCAATGTACAATATTTTATGGGATTCACGTTGTTTCATTTTTTCTTTTTAATATTAGGTAACAATAGCAACAAAGATACTTCTGATAGTGCAATTTTTTATGTGAGCTCTTCTCATCTTTATATCAACATAACAGTTTTGATCATCATTTTGAGTACATTTGAGTAAATACATTTTAAAGCTTGGAGGCAAAACTAAAATATTGCCCAAATTATTCCTGCTACTAAGGATGTTCACAGTAAGATAAATTATATAATCAGAGATATACATTAGAAAAAAAACTATTAACTAACTGAAAGGAGACTTGCTAATAATTACATTGTATAAGATAAATTAACACATATTTTATTTGTCTGTACAATTTATCTATCACTGACAAACAGATTACACAAAAAATACTGTTCACTTAGCAACTGATTTGATTAAAACTGTAAATACTGCATCTAAGCATTGCTGAAGAGTAACCTTTGTTGCTTAGTAACACCACAAAAAATCCAAGTGGTGACATACAAAACTAGAGCCCTGCTGACTATTAATCACTGAATTTGCTATGCTTATGAACATTTTGCTTAGTTTGGTTTAGTATATTTTATTAGTTTTAATATTTTCTAAAAAAATTGCCATCAGCATTATCCCAGTCTTTTTTTTTTTGCATTAATCAGCATATATTATTACTAGATCTTGTATAATAGAGTGCAGTGTGTTTTTATTAATACATGAAAAACAGCATTCTGGTATATAATAATAATGAAAAGTAAAGAGCTTTGTCTTCCTATACAGAACATAGAAAAGAGAAAAAATTTTATCAAACACATAGATCCTTATTAAGGAGTTGTGCTTCTAGTATCATGGTTTTATTTACAATCTGGTCAACATCTGGCACTTAAAATTTAACATATTTGGTTCTCCAGTGTTGTATAGTTTATCAGAAGGTGTCCAAGATATAAAGGTAAAAAATCTTATAAAGGATTTTGAAATTAGAATTTGGAAGGAATTCAAATTATTTGAATGGTGGCTTTAAAAATAGATGCCTCACTTGTTATCTCCTGATATTTCTTGCTAACTTACTAGGTTTTCAGCATTTATATTAGAGACTTGAGAGGCTTTGGTTTTTCACCTGACTGAGAAACTTGGGACTACATCAAAAGACCCAATTTATTTCAGGTATTGGAAATTAAAATGTAACAGAAGACTAACTTCATGTGGAAAATGCATTACTGTTTGGTTACTCTAACCATATGGAGAAGAAGTTTCAGAACCACAACCCTTTCCCCTTATGAATAAGTTGTTATGGCATTGTGAAAGAACACAGACTTAAATTAAGATAGTGCAGTCATACACTGATACACAACTTGAGTTGTGATTTCAGTTATAAAGATCTGTTTTCTGGAGTTTCTGACTTGGTCACAAAACTTTGCTCAGGGCTGTACAGTATTGCAAAAGGTATACATTTACAGAATAAGCTATTGGGGTTTTGTTTGAAAAAAAAAGGCATACAGAAGAACCAGTACTATTCTTTGTGAGTAAAATGCTGAGAAACATAGTTTGACTGTGACTCCAAACTATATATATAAAGATTTCCTAATATTTTTTGTCATATTACACAAGGAAAAAAAAAACAGAATAGTCACCATGACTGGTGGTATACAATGATGATATGCAAATTGAAAACACTATATCTAAAATCAAAACATCTTTATGACAGAAGAGTGGGATAATCTCCCTTAGAGAACTCTGAACAACCAAAACATGAAGTGTATCACACTGTATGTGAATAGATATGAAAAGTAATTGGCAAATACTGACATTTACAAAGAGAATAAAACTTGATCTACATTCCTCTGAACTTTTTTTTTTTTTTACTTAGATTGTGCATACTTTTAGAATAAATGTTTAAGGAAGAATTATTAAAGCCTCAGGGAACTAAATAAACATATGATGTGAGCTTACACAGGTGTATACAGCATCAGATGACAATAACTACTTTGTTGCATTGAAGAGAAAATTTTAGACTGTGGAGGAGTTGTGATTGGAATTTATTGAGTCTCAGTATCTCCATCTTCAATTCTGACCTTGGCTCAAAAGTTGAAGTAAGGTAATGAAATTAGATGATATCACAAAGTTGGCAGTCATTTTGAATGGAGAGGAGCAGTGTAATATTATACATAAATAAATGAATAGCCTTAGGGAGTGAAGTAATAGAATGAGAGGGAATTTATGAGAACAAAGTGAAAGTCCATCCATTTAAAGACTGAGAACAAGAATCTGTAATTCAGTCTTGGTCTTGAAAACAAGCTGGAATTTTCTCAGCTGGAAACAAGACATTAAAGGAAAAAATAGGCATTTGTATATTTATAAAGTATGTTTATAAGGATGCTAGTAAAGCAATGATGGAATAAAGCTATGAAAAGGGCAACTTTGGTCCCCCAAATCAGTAAGCAAGATGCTTCCAATTAAGCAGAAATCTTAGTACCTTTGATGTGCAAGACATCAGTGAGACCTCATTTAGAGTCAGTGTACAAATTTAGTTACCCAAGGATCACAGGCTTGTAGAATTTGAATTTGAAAAAGAAACTAGCAAAACATGATTCACATAGCAAAAGAAGATTCAGACATTGTGTCTATCCTCCCAAGTAAAACACACTAAGGGAAAGCTCCAGCAGTTGATCCCATACTATCCACACTGCTTAGTTCTTTGATTCTAGCTTGGAATAGTCCAATTAACTTTTTCCAAGATAAAACTTCATTTTTCTGAAGATAATTTATTCTTGACCATTCTTAAAAGTCAGTATGAACAATACAGAGGCAGATACCACTTGATCTGCCCTACTTTTTTTTTTCAAAAACTTTATCAGAAGGCTTCACACCACAGTAGTAACAGCATTTATCCTCAGTTTTATACCATTTAAAAAAGTGACTATACTGTAGTCCCAGACTTTCTTAATGAAAAAAAAAGAAATATAATTGCAATACTTTTTTCTAGAGTCACAACTGCAGCATATCAGGCCTAATGGAAATCCAAGGACAAATTTTGTGCAGCCAGTCTGCTCTAAAGTAAGCTTGCTCTAAATTTTGTCAGCATGCATCTCTCTGCTCTTCCTGACCAAAGGAAGAAGGATGATGCCCTGGAACTGATATATAGACACAAAATATATTTTCTCTCTAGAAATGCACCAGAGGACAAGCTTTATGAAAGGAAGTATTTAACTCAAGCACAGTGTAGGCAGAAAAGCTTAAGTATATGCATAGTCCTAAATATACTGCAAATTAAAAGCAATTATTTAATAATGACACAAGTTGAATTCTGAAGCAGCAGCCCAAAGAAAACAGTGACCTTAACAGAATTGTTTTTAGACACAATACAATGATTTTATGAAAACCGTTTTATGAGATGGTTGTCTACAATAGAAAGAGACATGACTAAACAACAGAGAGAGTTGTTCTCAGGATTATGTTCATAAAGTGAAGCATATTCATAACTGAATAAAAAGCTTATAGTTTATGTCATGAAAATTCATATGATTCTGATTTTAAAGTGGCACTCGACTGCACAAACTAAATATGAACTTGAGGCCTGGCCTTCCCAAAAGCTTGTTAATCTACTTAACTGTCTACATGCTGAGCAACTCTTTCAGTGTGATTATAGAGACTTTCTTCATTGTCATTAGAGAAGAGTCCATCCAAAACTATTTTGGCACTTATTTCAGATTGCTTATCTCAGACCGCCTTCTGAAGAAACCTGTCTTTTTCTATGATTAAAATATGAATATAGACAGTAGTGTTGTCTAAATATTTAACTTTTACATAAATATATAAGGTAAAGCATAATTAAAGAGTAAATGTTTTTGAAAGATACGTTTGAAAATCTATCAGTAGCAACTTCTCAGGTGTCATTTTGTATGAATAAAAATATAGATATTAACCATGGATTTTTATATACTTCCTTTACTTCTTCTTTGTGTTTATCTTTATATATATATATATGCCATTTAAAATTAAATTTTAAATAAACACTACCACAGGATAAATACCTTGAATGTGACCCCTGAAATAAATTTTCCCATCTTAAACTATTATTACTTAAACTGCCTATCCCAACTATTCTGTATATTTTTAGTCTTCAGAATTTCAGGGCTACAATAAACTGAAATTGGATCTCTTGAAGTAGTATTGGAGGAGAAAATGAAACTAATAAATTAAGTGTCTAGAATTCCTTCTTTTTTTAAAATAGAAATTCTTTTGGGAGGAAGTTTTGCATTGACTGTCTGAAAGGGCAGGAATATCACAATGACTTCTGATTACATAAGACTATTCAATTCCATGCCAAAATGCAAACTGTTCAAAATACAGAGGATATAATATTCCTTATTGGCTGCAACATTTTTCCTCTCTCCCAGGAAAAGTGATCAGTCTTCTCAATTCTTGAATTTGCGAACCTATATTAGAATGTTATTTATTCTTCCTTTTCTAAAAAAAATAATTCCCAGTATTTTACATCTCTGTCATTTCTTACAAACATAAACATAGTTATATTGACCTTTCAGATGAAAGATCAACCATGATCAGAGTTCTGTGTAGGGGGATGAGAAACAGAAAAGCTAGGAGAGTTCACCAGCAAAGAACAAATATGGAACTATATTCAACAGTATTCTCTCTCTCAAGCTGTTGTAAACTGTGTTTCAGAGACTTAGAGAGCCAGAGGTGGTCACTTTGTACTTGTAGAATTTTTTTTTTTTCTCAATTAATGTATGCAAGCAGTGTCTGAATATAGATAAGCATGCGGATTTCTATACTGTATTAGGCCAGGAATACAACTGTGTGGTATCTTGTTGTGAGAGGAGACACACAAGCAACCCAATGGCATGACATGCAAATGCAATGATTTCCTTAACTCTTGTCGTAGACCTGAGTTATTTGCAAGTCAGTTACCCTCAATGGATTTAAATATGTACCTAGTTACCACATCTGGATTCCATTTCTTGTTAAACCTTGAGTGGATATAAATTTTAAGCATCTTTGCAGTAAGTCTTTGGTGCTGAGTTCTGTGTGTTTACTGATTTTTCTGTAAAGAATCATCTTTTAGTACTTCACTTAAATACTAATACTCTCATTGGATGTTAACTATTTCATATATTAGAATGAACTGTTGACATATTCGTATTGTCTTTTTGCCAGACTTAGAATTATAGATTTCTTTCCCATCAAAATCACTTATCTCTTTCCAAGCAGAGGAGTTTTACCACTTATTCCTCATGTCAAAGTTGTTTTGCAACTTTGGTCATCTTGTCTAATGGCCATATTCAAGATACGTTTGAAACAGGAATTTACACAGGAAAATTATTTTGTTTTTCATTTATTTCCTAATAGTTTCCAATATTTGCTTTTATTTTTTTATCACTACTGAACTGGTGCCAGGTTTTTTTAAACACAAGGTGTCATCTCTGAAATAATAATGGGTGCAGGGTGCATACGGTATGTTTGGGTTTTTTCCAACCACTTTATACTCGTCTGCATTGAGATTCATTTTCCATGCTGTCGCACAGTTTCTTGATATCATAAACTCCTGTTTTGAAGGTCTTCCTACAGTTGTGCATGATCTAGCTGTATTTCCTTTTTTTTTTATCTAGAATAACTCCATATTATCAGCAAATTTTATGCACTTGCTGCTCACATCTGGTTAATTTATGAATATGTTGAGTGGCACAAATCCTAATACAGATCATTAGTGAGCTATAGTGACCTCTAGTGATCATTTATTTTTACCCTGTTTCCTGACTTTTACCCACTTACTTATCCATTCAAGGCCATTCCTTCCTGTTCTTTGGCTATTTAGTTTCTTTAGAAGTCCTCAGTGACGGGATATATCGAGAGCCTTGTGGAAATCCAGAGAGACTAACTGAATCATGTTTATCCCTGTGCTTGTAGACTCTTTCAGATTACATAAATAAGTTTACAAGGCAAAACTTCCTAAAAATAAACCAATTTACTCATTCCAACTAAATCACAGTTGTGAAAGTATTAACTAACTCAGTTCTTCATAGTGTCTTTTTTACTAATTTGTTAGTATCTCTTCAGAGTTCCCCTTATAATTTTTTTTTTTAAGAATTGGCACCCTCCACCTTCAGGTGTTCAGGAAGTTTTAAGATATGTCAGTATTAGGCTAATATATTCTTAAATTGTCTTAGAGCTCTTTGTTGAAGACTAGTAGATTTGCATAGTTACGTTTCATTTTATGTTTGTTCCACAACATCTTCTGCAATGATGTTATCTGATGAGTCCTCTATGAGTAAGGGTTACGGCATGGGGAATAAAATTATATTCATAGTATAAGACTAATGAGAAGAATTTTTTTTCAGCTTCTCTGCAAACCTCGTGTTCCCTGAGCTCTCTATTATGTATTTTGGCCTACATACTCTCTAGGAGCCTTTTTTTTCCCTTTTGTGTTCGAAGAAAACTTCAATACTGGATTTTATCCCTTTTGATAACTGTTCTGCAAATTATTTGCAGGTTCTTCATTATGCTTCTGCATTTAATCTGCTATAACATTTTTTTTCTGTTTTCTTAAATTGAACATGCTATCAGATTTATTTGAAGACTGTCTTCTTGTTTCTGCTAAGAAATTACCATGAAAACACTACTGGCATCAGAGCCATCAGAAAACTCTTTACCTGTGCAAGTGGGTTCTGTTTATATTCTAAAGAAGGAGGACATACATATTTTAGCATGGAATAAAATGAAAATACACATAGAAGAATCAATTTTTTGTTTTACAGGGTAGGTTTATGTTCTGATACTTGTTTTTCCTGAAGAGGATTGAATTATTACCATTAGCTAATTATAAATATTTAATAATTAAGATGATAGATATGTCAGAACTTTGGGCAGATGGCTAAATTTGACATTTGTAAAGCTATAGATATTGCGTTGCTACACTGCAATGACTGTTGCTATTTCTACCAATGTAACAGTGTTGGATGCTAAACTGAGAGGAGAAAATATTTTAATATTACGAAATCTAGTTTTCCATAGTAGCATTAAATCAGAACGCCAACAGAATAAACAATAGCCTTTCATAATTCTAAGGCAATTGGGAGATGAAAGATCTCAAAACTTCTAGATTCAGTATTTCTTCAGATCTGAATCTCCTTCTGTTTCCTCTGCTAAACTGGAGGATTTTATTATTGTTGTTAATGGTGATTTTTTTACTGGCTGCCCATTATGTATTGGAGTGTCCTTAAGTAAATTGTCTTAATTGCAGCCACAGTGCAACAGTGATAATTGCTGGGCATATATCAGGGCCAGAAGGGAAAATAGGTTGTAGGTACAAAATGAGGCAAAGAAAAAAAAAAATTCTAAAATGATGCCATTGCTAACATTCATGCTCATATTTTAATTTTTCTGTATTTATTTTTTGTTGTGTAAATGTATTTAATCCAGTTTCACCTCTGCATAATTCATTATTCTAAATTGTACACCAATTCATCATTTTTCTTTTAGCAAAATGCATTACTATGGCTGCATAGTATGCACAACGCATCTATACTTTGGAGTAACAAGGTTTGTAACATTTTCTTTTTAATCCATTATTGGTACATTGTAATACTACTTAATAGCATAACACATGTTTTAAGGCTCTTCCAGCTGGCATGGTCAGCTACGGCTAACTCCCAAGTTCCCAGATAATGTGAATTTGATGATGATTCTCTGTTGCAGAGATACAGAAGTGCATAGCAATGGAGCTAATCACTAGTTCTGTATCTCTAATATTCCTATAAAGGTTTGTCACAATGACATAGATAAGGAAGGCCTGTTTCTCATTTAAAGTGGCAGGTCTCTACTTCTCCGCATTTTCTGGTTTAACACAAGCCAGAGGCAGTCCCTGATGATGTTAGCATATAGGGAAACATTGATGGACTTTATTTTTTTTTTATTTTTTTTTCTGGCAGACATAGCAGTGATTTACATGTGTACACGGGTATATAGCTGCTCTCTTTCCAGACAGTCTTTACAAACTTGAGTCATCAAAGTATAAGAAACCACTCATAAGATGAAGTTAAGATTCCTCCATATTCAAGGAGCACCTCCCCCAAGATCAGCAGAGGTGCATCCTGACGAAGAACAAGTCGGGCAAAAAGGCCAGGAGGCCGGTGTGGATGAGCAAGGAGCTCCAGGACCAACTGAAAGTAAAGAAGGAGGCCTATAGAGGGTGGAAACGGAGACAGGTAGCCTGGGAGGTCTACAAAGAAGCTGTGCAAGTGGCCAGGGATAAGGTAAGGAAGGCCAAAGCCCTGGCAGAACTGAATCTGGCCAGGGATATAAAATGCAACAAGAAGAGCTTTTATAGGTATGTAGGGGACAAAAGAAAGTCCAGGGAAAATGTAGGCCCCCTCCAGAAGGGAACTGGTGTCCTGGTTACCCATGACATGGAGAAGGCTGAGGTACTCAATGACTTTTTTGCCTCAGTCTTCACCAAAAAGAGCTCTTGTCCCACCACCCAAGCTGTAGAAGGTGCAAGCAGGGACTGCGAGGATGAACAACCGCCCATTGTACTCGAAGAGCAGGTTCGGGATCATCTGAGGAACTTGAAGGTGCACAAGCCCATGGGACCTGATGAGATCCATCCGCGGGTCCTGAGGGAACTGGCGGATGAAGTTGCCAAGCCACTGGCCATCATACTTGAGAAATCATGGTGGTCTGGTGAGGTCCCCGATGACTGGAAGAGAGGGAACATAACCCCAGTTTTTAAAAAGGGGAACAAGGAAGACCCAGGTAACTACAGGC
Source organism: Chlamydotis macqueenii (assembly GCF_036417535.1). Taxonomy (NCBI): domain Eukaryota; kingdom Metazoa; phylum Chordata; class Aves; order Otidiformes; family Otididae; genus Chlamydotis; species Chlamydotis macqueenii. The sequence goes on from NC_141556.1 coordinate 163,460,103, forward strand.
CGGTCAGCCTCACCTCTGTGCCTGGCAAGGTCATGGAGCAGATTCTCCTGGAAACCATGCTAAGGCACATGGAGAGCAAGGAGGTGGTTGGTGACAGCCAACATGGCTTCACCAAGGGCAGATCGTGCCTGACCAATTTGGTGGCCTTGTGTGATGGGGTGACAGCATCGGTGGACAAGGGACGACCAACGGATATCATCTACCTGGACTTGTGCAAAGCTTTTGACACTGTCCCGCACGACATCCTTCTCTCTAAACTAGAGAGGCGTGGGTTTGATGGATGGACCACTCGGTGGATAAGGAGTTGGTTGGATGGCTGCACTCAGAGAGTGGTGGTCAATGGCTCAATGTCCATGTGGAGACCAGTCATGAGTGGCGTCCCTCAAGGGTCCATGTTGGACCCTAGAAGGGCTGGAAGGGAGGGATGCCATCCAGAGGGACCTTGACAGGCTGGAGAGGTGGGCCCGTGCCAACCTCATGAAGTTCAACCAGGCTAAGTACAAGGTCCTGTACGTGGGTCATGGCAATCCCAGGCACAAATACAGGCTGGGTGGGGAATGGATTGAGAGCAGCCCTGAAATGATGGACTTGGGAGTGCTGGTGGACAAGAAGCTCAACATGAGCAGGCAATGTGCCCTTGCGGCCCAGAAGGCCAACCGCCTCCTGGGCTGCATCGAGAGGAGCGTGGCCAGCAGGTCGAGGGAAGTGATTCTCCCCCTCTACTGTGCCCTGGTGAGACCCCACCTGGAGTACTGTGTCCAGTTCTGGAGCCCCAACATAAGAAGGACATGGACCAGTTGGAGAAGGTCCAGAGGAGGGCCACGAAGATGATAAAAGGGCTGGAGCACCTCTCTTATGAGGACAGGCTGAGAGAGTTGAGGCTGTTCAGCCTGGAGAAGAGGAGGCTCCAGGGAGACCTGATAGCGGTCTTCCAGTACCTCAAGGGGGCCTACAAGAAAGATGGAGAGAGACTGTTCAGTGGGGCCTGTTGTGATAGGACAAGGAGTAATGGTTTTAAAATAGAGGGGGTTAGATTTAGATTAGATATTAGGAAAAAATTTTTACGATGCGAGTTATAGAACACTGGAACAGGTTGCCCAGAGAGGTGGTGGAAGCCCCATCCCTGGAAACGTTCAACGCCAGGCTGGATGAGGCTCTGAGCAACCTGATCTAGTTGGAGATGTCCCTGCTCCTTGCAGGGCGTTGGACTAGATGACCTTTGAAGGTCCCTTCCAACCCTAACCATCCTATGATTCTATGATTCTATGAATAGACTAAAAATACTTAAAAATAACCAGTTGACCAATTAAAAAGTCAAGAAGCTTTTTCAAATTGAGATATGTGTAAAAAACTTGTAAGAAATATTTATGATGGATAATATGAAATCTCAAATGTTAGTCTAACAAAGAAATTAAAGAATTTTATTAGTGGAAATTTTAACGTGTTCCTATCTTATCTGAAAGAAAAAATAGTGGTTTAAAAGATAAAAATGTCTCAACTCTAAATATTTTATTATGTAAAAAAAAACATCAATTTGTGCATATTTGCTTATGCAAGTATGGCATAATAAAGATAAAGATGGGGAAAATATTTCAGGATGTGCATTAAAATCTTCATTAATAGAAGCATCCTGGATATCATAGCTACAATCATTATAAATATTAGCTTTGTATTTCATTAATTATTTATTTGCTATCATTCTAAATGGAGCATTCTGAACCAAATAAATTATTATTATTTGACCACATGATTGGAAAAGAGCTACACTTAGTCCTAAGATACCTAAACATAAAACATTATGCTGAGTCTTCGCATTTGTTTTTGAGAAATCAAAATTAAATTGACACTTGTGAAATGTAAACACTCAAATAAGAGATCTGGGGTAAGGTTTCTAGCAGAATATATTTGTGTAACATTAAGTTTTTTCTAACGCCTTCCCAGTTTAAATTATGTAGGTATCTGCATCTTGATTAATCAACTAGATTCTCTTTATAATTCAAGTAGATGTATATTACTTCCAAAACAAAGTTCTTCTAACCATTTTAGATGTCTATATTATGACGATATGAATCGTGTTCTAGAAGTGTCCATTTTTATTCACAGAAGAAAAAACCTTAGCTGGAGGCAAGCTCAGATGTAGATGTCTGCATCATAAAAAATTAAAGATAGATGAGATAAATCCCACTGTATTTGACTTATCTCAGTGGAAAATAATATGAATTGCTACATAATTCTTACTAAGCATCTCATGTGTTGTGGAAGGAAATTACATTATCAATTGTATTAGAAATAATGGAGCTAAAGATAACTTTTTGCTGTGTATGATAACCGCAAATGTTACAGCTATTTCCTCTATTCTACAGTATCATTATTAAAGTGAAGCAAGTGCTAAGATTCTGCCTGAAGAACGCTAAGGAGGAAGAGGACTGCATCAGTTATTCCTGCTCCATTAAATTAGAAGTGCTCTGAGTCTGTTCTCTGACAGTAGTCACATAAAGATTAATCTGATATACTGATATATTATGCTGATATGCACAGCATCAATATATCCATCAAGACTATGTTTTGATGAAGATCCATGACCCATGTTAACTGCTGAACCATGCCAGGAATTGCATGAAAAAAAAAAGTGTTAGTGGGAATGGACAGAGATCAAGCAAAAGTCTGTTCTACAAGTTTGACTTAAATCAAGTCCCAGAATCAGGGAATATCCCCTAACACTATTTGTACTTCTAGCACAGATATTCCTTTAGATCCCATGAATACCTCTGATCCATACTTATAAAATGGGAATAATAAATGCAACACACTTTTTTTTTTTCTGCCATACTTGGTTTCTTGCTTGCATTTTGGATTACTTCCAAATACTGGGAATAGGGAGTGCTTCATGAGTGAGTCGTCTTCACTGACTTGCCACCACTCATAAGAAATAATACCACATATTTTTTGCATTCACAAGCCCAGTCACTTAATCTATCGGAAAAAGTGTACTTTCAGGGAGAAGGAGACAGGACAGATTGTGGTATGTCTCCCTCTGATAAAGGTTGCCAGTAATTGCCACATAAAAGAAGAGAAAAAAAAAAACGTGAAAAGGGAGGTCAAAATTACAGTAAAAATTCAGAAACACAGAATATTCTGGTGAAGCAGCAAAGGTATGGTTACTGTCAGAACCTTTTGGCATACACCATGAAGTAACCTTTGTAAAACCCAAACTTTGATGGTTTTTTTGACAAGAGAAAATGGTTGGCTGGAGAGAGGAAGAATGAATTATTGGGGAATATTAAAAATTGACAGCTTCAATACATGTTCAGTTAATATGTTACATCAAATTGAAGCTTCTTCGGATAAATGGGTTTGTAGATATGCTTCTTAGAATATAATACATAATATTTAAGAATAATTTTCCCTAGTCATAGCTAAATTATATAAAATTATTGGTAATTAATTTTATATTTCATAAAAATTAAATCACTCACAAATGTTTGCAATTAAAAAGTGGAGACTTTTTTTTTTACCAGAATATTTTTTGGTGAATTTTCTTTTTCACTGTTCAGTGTCAAACTTTAACAGGAAGTACAGAAACACATAAAGGAGTACAGAGTAAGGAAAATAGCTTCAGTTTTGGCAAATACAATATATATATTGTATGTTCAACAGTTTTTAAGTCTAATTTAAATTAACTTTTATTAAACTGATGGTTGAGCTTTTCTTTTTGAATATGTCCAATGTCTGTTCTCAGCTGTTATTAAAAAATGTCATGTAAGATCTTATATTAGTGTAATTTGACTATACAGCTTTATAGTGTTTTTTAGAACTGCTCACAGTTTTTTTCAAATAAAGGTGACTTGTAGTAGATACTGCATATTAGAGGAATTTAAGCTAAATCCCTTTTAAAAACTCCCTTATAAAATTTTCCAATAATTATTTTTTAACATCCTTTGCTTATTGAGGGAAAGTTTTAATTAAAGTTTTAGAGTGTATCATTTAGATGACTGTAAAATCTGTTTTCTGAGTAGCATACTGAAGCATATTTCCACCTAATTCACAATCTTCCTGTTACTTGATCATATTCTACATTTATTTTCTTGGTGACATGGGCATTTTTTGTTTGTTCATTTATTTGTTTGTTTCTTTTTTTTTCTGGTATTATTATCAATACATGTTTTAAAAAAATGGATAAAAACATAATAAATGTCTTGTATATCCTACTGCTGAAGAGCAGCATTGCTACTAAATGTGTACCACAGGTTAAGAAAAACTGATACAATAGTTAAGCTATTATTTGACACTTAGTCCAAATTTTTAAAAGAAAAAGTAGATATTTATTTTTAATTATGAGATATTTTCCTACATTTATACAAATTACATATTCTCTCTAGGTCTCTAGGTTACCCATGAAAGTTCTAGATCAGAACTTTGACTTTCTTTGAGTTGAAATGTGACATATTTATTTTTCCTAACACAGTAAGCATAAATCATAGAATCATAGAATCATTTGGGTTGGATGGGACATTTAAAGGTTATCTAGTCCAACCCCCTCTGCAAGGTCCAGGGACATCTCCAACTAGATCACACTGCTCAGAGCCCCATCCAACCTGGCCTTGAATGTTTCCAGGGATGGGGCATCAACCACCTCTCTGGGTAACCTGTTCCAGTGTTCCACCACCCTCATTGTAAAAAAAAAATCTTAGGATACTGAAACATCATCTCAAAAGCATTGAAAATTTTGTCTGAATAAACTGAATAAACTTTTCTTGCAGAATTTACTTGCAATATCTTATCCTTTGAATGTCCTTAAATACACCCCAGACCCCTTATATAAGTTCATCTGACTTCTCTCAGCAGTACAGTCCATATGTCTCTTAATATCAACAAATTAACAAGAATAGTTATATCAAGCAGTCTGGCAAACTACTGTTTATATTTGAGGGAAAAATTTATCCCTATGAATTGCAGTAAAAGGCGATTTTGTCTAATTACACTGAGCATAATGAAATGTTAGCTTTTCCCTCATGGATGCTAACACCAGATTTGTAATTGTTGATGGTACTGAATTTAAAATGTCCCTCCATTTGGGAATTAAAAGACCCAAGTTTGCTCTTGAATATATGACCCTTGCTTGTTAAGGTCTGAAATATCCTTACTGTGTTCTTACAGATGTCTTTATGCTACTGTGAGAGAAAGACCATTTTTTTTTTAAGAGAGTTTCCAAGATTCAGTTTTAATCTGTTTTACTTGATAATCCGTACTTTATTAATCTGTTACAGAAATAAAAAGAACCAAAAGTGCAAATATTTTTTAACAACTTTTTGGTAATTTTTTAAATTAATGATTTCCTGAAGAGGTCATACCTTAAGGTACACAGTCACCTCTACTGTGCTCATGCCTTTACTCATACAGTCCTGCATGATAAGATATGAGGTATTTAGTTTAGGCTAATGAAGTAACCCTCCCTCAGGAAACAAAAAACAAACAAACAAACAAACAAAAAAAAACACAAAACCCAAAAACCAACCAACCAAACAAACAAAAAAACAGTAACAAAAACCAAGTCATGAAACTTACATTGATTTTTCCCCTAATAATATCCCAACTATATTGTCTTTTTCATAAAAATCAGAGAGACAGACTGAGAGAGAGGATGAGAAAACAAAGTATAACAGTGTGTAAGGTATTTCCACCTTCAAAACAGTAGTTCCACTTAGTGAGCTACCTGGTGGTAACTGAGTTTTCTAAACAAATTAGTATTATCTTTACATCATAGTAAACTGTTCATCATTATGATCTGAAGAACAGAATTTCAGCCAACGAAATTTTGCTCAAATAATATTTGTCAAATATGGTTTTTTTTTTTAATTTTATTTCATAAATGGACTCATTAATTTTATAGCAGTAGATATATATAACTGCAAGAAATAATGAAAAAAAATAGTAGCAATGGAGTTTTATTGTTCTTATCATTTCATGTGATTATGTGCTTATGGAATAGAGAAATCAAATAAAAGCTACAGTGGCCTATCCAAAGCTAATGATATTTTAGTAATTAGCCTAGCAATAAATTTCATAAAATTACTATCTTCAAGAATAAAGGAAATGGAATCTTTTAAATGTTTCTGATTAGTTTATCTATATATAATTTCTAATTTAGGGTGGCATTTTTTAATTGTTACAATTAAATTGCTTATTTTTTCCCCCTTTTTCTTCTGCTGTTTAAAGCAAAAAAAAAAAAAAACCCAAAACAACCTAAACCTCCTATTAAATGAAAGGATGTCTAGAACACTTGTAAACAATATCAACCTTATTAAAAAATATTATAATTTAAATAAATAATCATGCTCCTTTTAGTCCAGGACCTAGTGATCTAGTAAGACTAGACCATTTCTTCTTACTGCACTCAGAAAAAAAAAAAAAAAAAAAAGTAGTCTTCATCATTCTTCTACTGATAAAACATTCAGGAGTGAATACTTTGCAATAAGCCATTTTTTTTATATAGCTTTCAAACAAATCCACAAGCCTTTTCTTTATTTGAAATTGAACAGAAGAGTAATAAAATCTTTACATGCCTCTAGATAAATATAGGAAAATATCAGAAGAATATCAAGAACAATTTTACTCCTTTAATGTTTTAAGACAGAAGGAACAGCAGTTTAGATTCAGAGAAGATTGTTGCTCAAATCAAGCCCCTATTTCAATGTGTGTTATATATTTCTGTATTTATCCATATATGCAAGAGAAAATAATTCTATTATTTGTTCCTTGCACTAGGGAAATTGTACTTTCAAAGGTCAACAAGTATAGTCTTTGTGCAGTTGCAGTTTCACGGACTTCCATCCAGTAGCACAAAGATTCAGAGGAAGATCAGTGAAATTATAAGCCACAGAACAAATGGAATCTCTAAGATAAGTACAGACACAAGCTGTTACCCAAATTCTAAATGGATTTTGGTTTTTTAATGCTTAGGAAATTTTTCCTTGTTGTTTTATTTATTTTCTCCATTATTATTACCTGTAATAATTTTACTGATCCCATATTTATCTTTGACATAAGGATTGATGGAGATAACACAAAATTTTTAACTAACATTTGTCTAGGTTAATCACCAGTTTCAAAAACCATCAAACCATATTAAAAAAAAAAACAAAAACAAAACAAAACAATGAAAACTATGAAAAAGAATGAGAAAAGCTCACAAACCACAGTGAGAAAGCCCAAATGGAAATATCTCTATGGTAGCCATTTTAAAGAAAAACATATTCATCTCCCTCCAAGTCAACACATACACAAAAAGTGAACATGTGAAAATGTACTTCATGAAAAGCTTTTATTTAGTTGGAAAGTAAAATTGAATTTTTCCCTCTACTTACTTTTCATATTTCTGAGTGATGTTTTAAAATATAATAGGGAGAACATACTAAGTTTTCGTCTAGGACAGAGGATGGTTAGTGTAAATAAAATAGACTCTTCTATTAACTGCTGCAACTGCTAATTAATCAGATAATTCAGGTAAGGTCTTATGCATCAGATTGAAAAGGCCAGTAGAGTTACATTAGTCAGTGTAAGCACAACAAGCCTCAGCTGCCTCAGAGAACATTCTTTTAGTAAAAAATGTGAAAGAGGAAGGATGACTTCCAGGATGTTCTGGGCTCCTGGTAGGTGTATGAATTAAAATGTCTGTCAATGCATTTCTATTACACACTCTTTATTGATTTAAATTCCCAGTGGCTTAAAATGGTATTGCATGTGCAGCCCAGTCCTCGTAGCAGACAGGTTGGAATGAGAGTAAAACCAGCCATTTCCTGAAGTTATACATCTCTATGTAGTGGAGGAAAATATTTTTGAAGAATGTGTTTATGTCCCTCTGTGTTGATGTGACAGGATTATTGATCAGAGTGTACTGAAGATTAAAACTACTGAGATGCCCAAGTGCTTAATTCCAAAGAAGCTGGAAGAAGTAATAGAGCTCCTTCAGCATTTCTTTGAATCTCTACTGATATTAACAGTAAGGGTGAAAGAGTGAGAGTTTAAGGGGTAGCTTATGCCACATATAATTTTAAAGGAAGAACTATTGTTAGTAAAAGAAGTAAACTTCTAAAGGCATATGCAGGAAATATCTGGGTATCTTGAAGACACCACAGTTATTAATCTTTTCAATGTAAATACTTTTGCTACACTGTTATTTAAACTGTGGATTCTAGAAGGCAATCTAGATTGCATGATTAAAAAAAATATAATAGTGAAAATATAATTTAATATATACTGTTCCAAATCCACGTTATATTCAAAACTTTAAGATTTCTTTTAATCTGAAATATACTTCCAGCTTTATTTTTATTTTTGTGTAAAGTGAACAAATATTTTCACTTATCTTCCACTTATTTCACTACCTGAGAGTAAGTCAAGCAATGCAATATATTTTCCTCATAGTGTGAGTCTCTCATGAACAGAAAAATTGTAGTTCAATCTGAGCTGAAAACAGTCATAATATTTAATACAAATATATATAGATTGATATAGATATACTAGTATGTATGCTTCACACTTTTTTCCCATCACACTGCTGCTGTTACAGCCTTGTTGATAAGTGAATTGGTTCAACAAAAAGTTCTGTTAGGCTGCTTATAAATGTTTCATAGAGTGCTACATGCCAAAAAAAAAGAACACTCTGGAAAGCCTCTTCCCTCATCCCAGTTTTTTTGTCTCCTGCCACCCTATTCTGATAACTGTATCAGCATCCTAATATTTCCTAAAGCAATTCATATGTTTACATCATCGTATGTAGCTGTCCACTGCAATCCTGACTATTTAGGCATTTTGCAAAGGATAACTACCAAAGACGAAATAAACACCCTTATTTTTTTCAAGTTTCACTGCATGAGCTACATTATGCATAGTGCTTACCTTCTCACAGCACTTAAGAGGTGGAGGGATGCTTGGCCTGGCCAAATCCTACTGAAGTTCATAGAAGGTTTCCTGCCAACATCAGCAGACTTCGCAGCAAAGCCTGTGTAAATCAGTCTGGCCACGCTCTCTCTTTGCTGCACAAAGAAGGTCTTTTCAGGGAAACAGCTACAAAGAAGACACATTTTGTGCTTAAATACCAGATGGGCACATCTCCTATAAGATAAGATGATAAAGAAAGCTATAGTGATTCATATGAAGATTGTTTTTACCTACTAATAGACAGCAGGAGAAGGAACAAAATAAATTGGATAACCATGAAGTGATCTTTTATCACCAAATTGCTGGCAATCATCATTTTTAGGACTTTCTGATAATGAATCTAACCCCTTTTTCAATACTTTTTCTTAGTATAGAATATACAGAAAGAATTTTCCTTTTCTTTTCATATTCTACCTGCTAATTTTGCTATTCTGAAGAAACCAACCAAAAAATTAAAAAAATCTCTATTCACCTTCTCTAGTCATACACATTAGCCCAGTTCTTTCCCAAGCTGAGGAAACCTAAGCTATTTATTCTCTTTCTGTGAAAACTATTCCATATCTACGGTATTCTCACACTTTCCTTCTTCTTTTTCTAGTTCTTTACTTTCTTTCCTAGACCTAGAAAAGCAGAAGATGGAAATAATAAAACAGTTCATTTCCCCATCTTTATTTGCTATAACATAATCAGATCTAATATATTCTCCTTTTTTTTTGAGATATGAAGACTAATACTTCTCTCTATTTTAAAAGTACAGATGAAATAGAGACCTATCAAGAACACAATATTATAAATTTTTTATTTAATAAATAACTTCCTAAGATTTCCTACTGCACTAATTGTCTTTTCACAAATATCAAATGCTAAGCTGGGTTTTCAACTCTTCATGTTAGCAAGTTAAGAAAGTCTATTTAAATTGATTGTTCTTTGAGTTCTTAAAACAATGCAGATTAATTTCCAATATTATTTTTATATACAAAATTTAATAGAGCATGAGGTTTCATGTCTATTTTTAGTTTCCTCTTATTTCCCTTTGACAACTTTACCTTTGAGCAAGCTTCTAGCTCAGTACTTAACTTTATCAGTAATATAATCTCTGTGGGGATAAATGTGTCTAAGTACTCTCCTAATTGCCAGCCTCTATTGCCAGTAAAATCACTTAATGTCCTTAGAAATTTTGTAGATACAGCAATGCTACAGCAGCAAGGTATCTTTCTTTTTTTAAAAGTACTTTAGACAGAGGGGTATGCACATTTGCATGTGTGAGCGTTATTTGCAGTGTATGTGCACATACAAGCATTATATAATGTCTGCAATGTTTTTTTGACAGAGGCACAAACTAAGCTTTAAATGTCGTTACTGATCGATTAGTACACATAACTAATAACGTTCTTTAAATCTGTTTGGGAAAAGTTAATGGCAATGAAATGTTACTGAAAAATAGAAATAACAATTTGATGGCTGTACCTAAGATGCATTGTGACCTTTGTCAGGCACAGGCCATTGAGTCTTCTTGGAAAACAGCCATCATAACTTAGGATTAGTATAATAAATACAGTCATAAATAAAAGTGTTACAACATACTGGCATTAATAAGAACTTTAATTTAATTTAAAATGTAGCCATCACTGCAAGGGAATACTGCAAAAGACAGAAAAACAATGATGGAGTTACATATAAGATTAACTACTGATTTCTGTTCAGAATAGATGCATGTAGATGAATATATTTTTTGACATACATTCTTGTCAGTCACAGAATCTATGCTGTACTCATTTCCTTTCAATGAACTCCAGGATGCTGGTGTACCTGTGGTGGCTAGCCTTGATAAAAAGCCAAATTCCCGCCCAGCTGCTCACTCACAGCATTTACTGAAGGTTTAGAGCATATAACAGTTCCTCTCTGCTGCTCCTTCTTCCTCACATACTTTTACCCTGATCCTATATGGACTGTCCACAGGACATAGCTTCCTTTAGGAAATACACATCTTATCCAATGTGGGGTCCTCCATGGGCTGCAGTGTGAGTATCTGCTCTGGTACCATGAAGTACCTCCTTTTCCTCCTTTTCTGACTTCAGCATTCCCTCTGCCCTTTCTCTGATAGTTCCCTCCTACTCTGTCCATCCAGTGGTTTTGTTGGGTTTTTTTTTTCCTTTGTTAGACACACTTTCCCAGAGACACCACCAGCTTGACTGCTGGTCTTGGTTGTGTCCTATGGTGAGATTCTTGGACGGCCATGTCTGGCATGGAATAGCCCTTGACCACTTCTCACAGAGGCCACCCCTGCACTCTGTGACTCCTGCTACCAAAACTTTACAACCTATAACAAATAAAGTACCATTTTTCAAATATAATATTTTAATGGGGGAAAAAAAAAAAGTCTTTCTGATAATTTGGGTGATATGTCTTATTTTAGTCATTGATGCCTTGAAAACTATGTTTAAGCATTCTTATAGATACTGCTTTCTCCCTTGTAGTACTTTTACTATACTTTTCCCATACACAGAGAAGGCATTAAAGAGTTAACTCTAAAAATGGTATTGTAGTGTATCCCTTCAAATAAATAAAATAATGATGGAACAAAAAAATCCTGTAAAGACCTTGAGAAAGAAAGCCTATAAGAGACACCAGGTTCTGTGTGTGCTCATGTAAGATATTGGTTAGGATGGTCTTGTGAATACCTTAAGCGTGCAGCAGAATTAATTAGAGTTGAAAATAAGCTCAGTCTAGGATCTTTTTTTTCTGCCTTCTATAAGGCTCTCTTTATATCTCCTAGAGTAGTCTCATTGCTGAAACATAGAATATGTATCAAGTAGATATGGAGGAAAATAAGGACAGGACTAATGGTTTTGGACTAAAACAGGGGAGATTCAGATTAGACACATGGAAGAAATTTTTTACAATGAGGGTGGTGGAACACTGGAAGAGGTTGCCCAGAGAGGTGGTGGATGCCCCATCCCTGCAAACATTCAAGGCCAGGTTGGATGGGGCTCTGAGCAACCCAATCTAGCTGGAGATGTCCCTGCTTCTTGCAGAGGGTTTGGATTGGATGTCGTTTAAAGGTCCTTTCCAACCCAAACTATTCTGTGATTCTGTTATCCTATGAAAAGCTCATCCTTTCCCCTACTTTTTAATGGTTTCTGTGCAAAATCTCTAACCCTTCAGTGTTAGAGTTTCATGTGCCAGCCTTAAACGAACAGGCACTTTTTTTTGGTAGATAAGTCTGAAGCAGCCCATTACATTCTGTCATGGAATTTTTTTTTTAATCCTCCCTCTCCTAATAATTGCTCCCTGTCATCAAGATTTAGGGCTTCAGCTAATCAGTGTCAATTTCTATACTTTACTTTGGCTTAAGCTGGACTATTCTTGTGTCTCAATTCTCAACCTATATTAAAGTATAGCACTTCCCGTATTACTTCAGTAAGCCGTATGAAAGAAATTACTCAGTTCAAATGCTTTAAGCCAAAATCCTGATCTAAGGGATTTATGAATTTGTTAATGACAGGTTATTAACTGACAGTCAGTGAACCTTACATTCAGAATCAATATGGATAATACAGCATACAAACCATAATATTAGTTTTGCACAGTGTTACTAAACACGGGTACTGTCACTCTGCTAACCAGGTGCAATCTACTCTCATTGACACATGGGGGACATTGCACTATCAAGCCTGGGCAGTGTTTGCATGCCAGCAAAGACAGAATTCCTTGATGGTTCCTTGCCAAGGTCTCTATCCCCATTCTAGAAATGTTAATGCTTCTTTTATACTTATCAGGCTGATTCCTCCCTTGCTTCAAAAGCAACTTTCTTTTTTTCCCAGTTACTCTTGAATTCAGCTGATGATCAACATTAGTTTGGAGCTGATGCTTGTCCTCCTCTTAAGCAAGATGAGTTTTTGGCAAATTACAACATCAAGATAGTTTTGTTTGTTCAGTAGAGACATACACAGATGTAGAGACATACAGATACACAGACAAATGTACACAGGCATACACATACACGATGGTTGCACTCAGTCTTGTCCTAAGAGCTACTTTTATGCAAGTCATTTGCTATGAGTGGATCCTGTAAGCACCCTCACATCTTCCTTCCCTAACCATTTTTTTTTTTTTGCTATTTGCAAGTTATCTTAAAGTTATGATAGAGGAATGATTATGCAAAGAAATGCATGAGAAGTGGAATCCTTTTCTCTTGCTCTCTTTCTCTTCTCAAACCTGTGTGCACACATGCACACACAGACACATATGCTTTTTGAGCTGTGAATATTAGAAATATTGTACTAATGGAATTTGAGTTGATGACCTAAAATAATGTCATAAAATAAAACATATAATACCATTTACACTTAAAAATTAGGTAACTTTACTTAGTTTTGTCTAGCCATCGCCATCGCCTGTGGAATGAGAAAAAAATTTAATGTCATTGTATCGCAAATGATGCAAAAGCTTTTATAAATTCATAAGGAGGAATGGAAAGAAATAAGAAGAGAAAGGGATCTTACTTTTAATCAATTTTGCTGCAGAATATTTCAGAAAAATGCATACAGTTCTGTAAGGAAATAAAATTGGAATTAATTTTGTATCTAGCTAAAAGAGACATTTTTACAAAATTTAGAGACAATAAAATATCATAATTGCAATTTTTATATATTTTAATTATTTTTTCTATATTTTACAGATTTTTTTTTGAGCTGATCCAGATGCACTTTGAAAGTGGATGGCATGTTTTTTTGCTCCTCTATAGGCACTGTCGTGTCATGTAGCACCAGTCAGGTCAGTGTTAGTAAGAAGAAAGAAGCTCTTCAAGTAAGTGCAGTACCATGTATCTCACTGATGAACACTTTCAAATTCTACATGAAAGAAAAGTGTAGACATCATAAAGAAATACTCATAAAGATACATAGCTTGTTTTTTTTTTCTGCCAGATTGATAAATGTGTTTATGATAATGTATTTAGAAATTATTCAATGAATAGATAGATTTAGAGCCATGTATCACTCAAAGCAACATATTGCTAAAGACTGTTTCCTTTTTTTCCCTTTTTTCTTGTAATCCTAAAATGTAGGTAAGATTAACTCATGTTTTGAAATCCCACTAAATATTATTGACCTTTTAGAGTACAAGTCTGGAAAATTCACATTTCCATTTTGGTATATTCATACACACAATTTAGAATAGTTATTGAAATGAATGTGTACTATTTAAAGATTCTGTTCATATAGCAACATGAAATGTGCATCAGTTGCTCTTTATCAAAGCTTTTTCCATTGAACAGTCTTCTGAGGTAAAAATCTGGATATTAATTTTAAGTGCTGGAACATATGAACTTTTTAGAAGGGAACTTTTCTCTGAGGACAAAATTCCAGGCAGACACTTACAGAAAGAAGTATAAGAACTAACTGAAGTGCTCAACACAGATTTCCAGAAAATTGCCAAAGGCAAGGTTTAAAAGAACAGCAGATTGGTGCTGTTTAAGTTCAATGGACACAGCATGTCACTTTGAGACACTTTCTTATCCTGTTAGTGGATTGATCAGAACAGAGCTCTGTTCCTGGTTCTACCATACAGGATAAATGACCCTCTTTGCCTTGTCAACCTGCCAGTGTGACTTGACCTACAATATAGACCTAACTTTTGCACTGAGTAACTTTTAAGATATTGATTCCGCAAAGGAGACATAGATGTTACACTGTAGCTGAGATTGATTCTGAAAAAAAATTGTCACATCATTAAGACTCAGAAGCATTTTCTGACCCCTTAGTGGGGAAATAAAAGGTGTGAAAAAGATAAAAGCTTTTCTTCCAGTCTATTTAGTGGACTGCAGCTAGAGATATTAGATGCTAGATCAAGTGTCCTCAAATTTTAATCATTGACTCAACACCTCCTATCCAGGGAACACAAAATATTTCACATCACCACTGAAATATGAATGTCAGAGGACTTACAAAAATCTTCTGATAAAGAACGAGGTAGCCCAAAGTTAACTACTGAATAGCAGAGTTTCTGTTCCTTTGTAATTTTCTGTGCTCATGTCTATTTTCCCATGTCTGCACACTGTCTTTTGTAGCTGTAGACACATTCATTCAAATTTGACAGAATTGATTTTTTTTGTTTGTTTGTTTAAGCACTAATTTTGCAATGCTGCCACATTTACCTGCACATCAACAGGAACAAAGTCACTGTTACAGTAAATACTTGAAAATATCTATAAGGTATTAGAATTTGATTTTTTTTTTTTAAAGCAATTAAACATTGTTAAGGAAAAAAAAAAAAAACAAACAGGCTTTCCCAAACCATTCTCATGTAGTATTAAGTTGGAGAAAACCAACCAAATTAAGGTGTCTGTATATTTGGAGACTTTGTAACTAAAATGTGCAGATAAACTCTTGTTCCCTATACTTCTCTTAGATGTGAATTAAATTTTTCATGTTGTCTGTCTGAAAAATGAGTGACATGGACATGATACTTAATTATGATATTAAAATATTTTTAAGATGTGACTTCTAAGATTGAAAAAAAATCTTCCATATGAAGGACAACAGGAAATTTCAAAATGCAGAAAGTGGCAAAGGCTTTGAGATTTTTTTTTAAATAGAAAAGACACTTAATAACAATACTTGGGACACACTCTTACTTACATAGGAATCTAATATAGTTTTAGAAATTAGTAAAAGAAAAAAATATTTTGGTCTTACCAAAAATTACCTGATTAATGATTTCCAAGTACATTACTTTTCCTATTTTGAGATCTCTAGTCAGATGGGAAACAGCCCAGAGGAGTGTGGAGTTTGCATGAGAGTGAATTCTGAGACTGTCAAGAAGAGGTACAGTATTACTCACCTGTTAGAGTGAGTGGCTCAGGGAGTGATGCTACAGCCAGGGCTTTGGGTATCTAGATCACGGGGCATGCTTTGAGAAGCCCGGGCTGCTAGGTGCGGATGGCGTGCACCTAACCAAGAGGGGGAAGAGTGTGCTTGGACAAAGACTTGCCAGGCTCATCAGGAGGGCTTTAAACTAGTGTTGCTGGGGGAGGGGGAGGACAGTTCAGCCCACTGCTGTCAGCATGGCGCCAGTGCCAGCACCGAGGGTCCAGAAGCTGAGGAAGGATCACAGATAAGTGCAAATAAACCTAAACTGCGGTCCGATAGCACCCCTGTCGTTCCAGTCAGCAAGTCGGCTTTGTCGGGGGCTCAGCTGAAGTGTCTCTATACCAATGCACGCAGCATGGGGAATAAACAGGAAGAGCTGGAGATGCTTGCACACGAGCAGGGCTACGACCTCATTGGCATCACGGAGACGTGGTGGGATGACACATACGACTGGAGCGTCAACATGGAAGGGTATAGGCTTTTTAGAAAAGACAGGAAGGGGAGACAAGGAGGGGGTGTTGCTCTCTACGTCAGCAACCGGCTGGAGTGTGTGGAGCTCCACCTGGGGATGGAGGAGGAGCTGACAGAGAGCTTATGGGTCAAGATTAGAGGATGGGGATGGACAGGGGACGTTACGGTGGGGGTCTGTTACAGGCCGCCTGGCCAGGTGGACAGAGCAGATGAAGTGCTCTATAGGCAGATAGGAGCAGCCTCACAGTCACAGGCCCTGGTTCTCATGGGGGACTTCAACCACCCTGACATCTGTTGGAGAGACAACACGGCAGGGCACAGACAGTCCAGGAGGTTCCTGGAATGCGTGGATGACAACTTCCTCCTGCAGGCGATAGAGGAGCCGACAAGGAGGGGTGCCATGCTCGACCTTGTGCTCACCAACAGGGAGGGGCTGGTGGGGGATGTGAAACTAAAGGACAGCCTTGGCTGCAGCGACCATGACATGGTGGAGTTCAAGATCCACGGGGCAGCAAGGAAACTACATGGCAAGCTCTCTGCCCTAGACTTCAGGAAGGCGGACTTCGGCCTCTTCAGGGACCTGATGGGCCAAGTGCCATGGGAGGCGACCCTGGAGGGAAGAGGGGTCCAGGAAAGTTGGTCTATATTCAAGGAGCACCTCCTCCAAGCTCAGCAGAGGTACATCCCGATGAAAAACAAGTCGGGCAAAAAGGCCAGGAGGCCGGCATGGATAAGCAAGGAGCTCCTGGACCAACTGAAAGTGAAAAAGGAAGCCTATAGAGGGTGGAAGTGGGGACAGGTAGCCTGGGAGGTCTACAAAGAGGCTGCGCGAGTGGCCAGGGATAAGGTAAGGAAGGCCAAAGCCCTGGCAGAACTGAATCTGGCCAGGGATATAAAATGCAACAAGAAGAGCTTTTATAGGTATGTAGGGGACAAAAGAAAGTCCAGGGAAAATGTAGGTCCCCTCCAGAAGGGAACTGGTGTCCTGGTTACCCAGGACATGGAGAAGGCAGAGGTTCTCAATGACTTTTTCGCCTCAGTCTTCACCGACAAGAGTTCCTGTCCCACCACCCAAGCTGTAGAAGGTGCAAGCAGGGACTGCGAGAATGAAGAACCGCCCACTGTACTCGAAGAGCAGGTTCGGGATCATCTGAGGAACCTAAAGGTGCACAAGCCCATGGGACCTGATGAGATCCATCCGCGGGTCCTGAGGGAACTGGCGGATGAAGTTGCCAAGCCACTGGCTATCGTATTTGAGAAGTCGTGGCGGTCTGGTGAGGTCCCCGATGACTGGAAGAGAGGGAACATAACCCCAATTTTTAAAAAGGGGAACAAGGAAGACCCAGGTAACTACAGGCCGGTCAGCCTCACCTCTGTGCCTGGCAAGGTCATGGAGCAGATTCTCCTGGAAACCATGCTAAGGCACATGGAGAGCAAGGAGGTGGTTGGTGACAGCCAACATGGCTTCACCAAGGGCAGATCGTGCTTGACCAATTTGGTGGCCTTCTATGACGGAGTGACGGCATTGGTGGACAAGGGACGAGCAACTGACATCATCTACCTGGACTTGTGCAAAGCTTTTGACACTGTCCGGCACGACATCCTTCTCTCTAAACTAGAGAGACATGGGTTTGATGGACGGACGACTCGGTGGATAAGGAGTTGGCTGGATGGCCGCACTCAGAGAGTGGTGGTCAATGGCTCAATGTCCATGTGGAGACCGGTCACGAGTGGCATCCCTCAGGGGTCCGTGCTGGGCCCGGCCCTGTTCAACATCTTTGTCGGCGACATGGACAGTGGGATAGAGTGCACCCTCAGCAAGTTCGCCGACGACACCAAGCTGTGTGGTGCCGTTGACACGCTGGAAGGGAGGGATGCCATCCAGAGGGACCTTGACAGGCTGGAGAGGTGGGCCCGTGCCAACCTCATGAAGTTCAACCAGGCCAAGTGCAAGGTCCTGCACCTGGGTCATAGCACAAATACAGGCTGGGCGGGGAATGGATTGAGAGCAGCCCTGAGGAGAAGGACTTGTGAGTGCTGGTGGATGAGAAGCTCAACATGAGAAGGCAATACGCCCTTGCGGCCCAGAAGGCCAACCGCATCCTGGGCTGCATCAAGTGGAGCGTGGCCAGCAGGTCAAGGGAGGTGATTCTCCCCCTCTACTCTGCCCTGGTGAGACCCCACCTGGAGTACTGTGTCCAGTTCTGGAGCCCCCAACACAAGAAGGACATGGACCAGTTGGAGAAGGTCCAGAGGAGGGCCACGAAGATGATAAAAGGGCTGGAGCACCTCTCTTATGAGGACAGACTGAGAGAGTTGGGGCTGTTCGGCCTGGAGAAGAGGAGGCTCCGGGGAGACCTGATAGCGGTCTTCCAGTACCTCAAGGGGGCCTACAGGAAAGATTGGGAAAGGCTCTTTGGTAAGGCCTGTTGCAATAGGACGAGAGGTAATGGTAGATTTAGATTAGAAATCAGGAAAAAATTTTTTTACTATGCAAGTAATATTTTACGATGCGAGTTATAGAACACTGGAACAGGTTGCCCAGAAAGGTGGTGAAGGCCCCATCTCTGGAAACGTTCAAGGCCAGGCTGGATGAGGCTCTGAGCAACCTGATCTAGTCAGGGATGTCCCTGCTCCTTGCAGGGGGGTTGGACTAGATGACCTTTGAAGGTCCCTTCCAACCCTAACCACTCTATGATTCTATGATTCTATGAATAACACACAGCACTGTACTCCACATGTCTAGGATTGATAATACTGATACAAAGGTCAGTGAAGGTGTTCTGGTTTTGTTTAGTGGGGGGGCGGGGCTAAGGTGGTAGCTTCCGTCGGAAACTGCTAGAAGTCTCTCCCCTTTGTTCAATGGACTTGGCTGGGCCTAGGGCGGATCCGCTGCTGGCCAAGGCCGAGCCAATTGGTCGCAGAGTGTCGCGTGATAACGCCTCTGCGATAACGTATTCAAGAATGGGAAAACAGGAAAAAAACGGGGGAGATGTGATGTAGCTGAGCAAGGGCAGAGAGGGAGAGGCGAGAGCATTGTGGGCCTTGCAGGCCTCACCCTCTGGCCTCCCGCCGGGCAGCCGACTGGGCCCAACTTGGCCTGGCCTGGCTACAAGAAGTGGAGAGATGAGATGTGAATAAGATGTAAAAAGGATCCTGAGAGGCGTCTGCCAGCCTGTTGTGAGGAACGGCTGCAGACGCCAAGGTCAGTGAAGAAGGAGGGGGAGGAGTAATGTGGCTCCTGGCCAAGATTCCCCTGCAGCCTGTGGTGACGACCATGGTGGAGCAGGTTGTCCCCCTGTAGCCCATGGAGGTCCACGGAGGGGCAGAGATCCACCTGCAGCCCGTGTAGGACCCCACGCCGGAGCAGGTGGAGGCCTGAAGGAGACTGTGGCCCATGGAGGGCCCGCTGGGACAGCTGTTCTGGAGGGACTGCACCCCATGAAAGAGATGACCCATGCCAGAGCTGTTTCACGAAGGACTGTGGCCTGTGGGAGGGACCCCATGCTGGAGCAGGGGAGGAATATGAGGAGTTCTTCCCCCTATGATCACGCAGCAGTGTAAAACAACGCGTGATGAACTGACCATGACCCCCATTCCTTCTTCCCCCTTGTGCCGCTCAGGGTTGGGAAGGTAGTAGAGATAATGTTAAGCCCGGGAAGAGAGAGGGGTGGGGGGAGGTTATCTTGTTCCCTGTCTCATTCTCCTGCTAGTTTTAGAAATAAATAAATAGTTTTCTCTGACTCTAGTCTGTTTTGCCCATGATGGTAACTTTAAGGATTTTCTCCCTGTCCTTATCTCAAACCTTGAGCGGTTTTCCTTATATCATCTCCCCCTATTCTCTCGGAGGGTGGGGGGAGCGAGGGAGAGACTGCATAGTCTGGTCCCGATTGGGGCTGAACTATGACAGAAGGAAACATGCAGTAGCAGACCAGCTTCCTGAAGGAAAAGGAACACACCTCCTCATTTAATTTCTTTGCAGGCTAGAGAAGCTACATTAGCAGAAGACAGCACAGAGCATGTCGCATGTCTTGCTCTTCTTCTTACTTCAAAATAACTTCTGTAACAATGATGTCCTTGATGGAAAAAGCTAAAACATCAACTTGATTAGTTCCAAAAATAATATCCTTTTTCTCCTAAAACGAGGTTGAGAATCATTAGAAGGTACTTACTAAACACAGAGATCGGTTTTATGGATGTAAACATGGAAGTTTTCGAAGGACAGAAGAAATTGAACTTAAGGTCATGTATTGCTGTTCATAAAGCTATCTTTCACAATAAAATACTCTGTGTTTAACTGTGATCAGAACAACATTCTATAAAACTATACTCAATCTATGAAGACATGGGTTTTTTCTTTCATTTTCTTTATAATATAATAATACTGGTAAAGCAAGGGACTGTGACACTGATGAGAAGAGTAAAATGTTAAGACAGACCTCAGCTGAAATCCCTGTAAAACAGAAAATAAAATACAAATGCATCTTGTATGGATGGTTTTTTTTTTTTTTTTTTCAAAGAGGATGCGAGAAAGTCTATGAAAACAAACAAAAAGAAAACTCTGTCTTGCAAAGACGTAAAGGAATAGTAAAAAAAAAAATCATTTATAAGCCATTTTTATTTCTGTTTCGTTTCATTTTGACCAATTGCTGAGAGTTACCTGTTCAAGCTTCTGTTCAAACATGCTCCTGACTTAATAAACCTTTTGGATTTGGGGAGGGAAGAGGGAAAGATCTGTGAGAGGAAGATAACTTACACTTTTGGTATAGTCTGGATACGTTCACATGAAACTTCTTACAAAGAGAAATAATTTAACCTGTGTACATGTAATTTATACATAGACGTATCACTTCCCTTATGTGCATTTTGATCTCTGTAAAGTATGAATAACACTAAACATATGCAGTACCATGTCACATTTACCACACTGTCTGAATATTTTCTCCACACATACATGTGCTCTTTTCCTTGGACAGTTATCCTTGCCCTGTTGGTAACTGAGTGTTTTTATTAACAGTAGCTGTGTAAGAGAAGGTGTACATATTTGCCTATTACAAACAGGAAACATGAACTCCAAGGATTGCTTTTTATAACTCTAGGTTCTGCCTGTATTATTATACAGTAATTCATGTGTACAAAATATTGCTCTCTTGAAATTCATTACAGCTGGCAATACTTACCATTTTGTGAATAAAATTTGCTGACATCAAATCCAACTCCTGTAAAATGACAAGCACATAATAACTACTTTCGTACAAATAGTTGTTAGCAGGTAGTTTGATTTCATCGTACAGCAAAACCACTGAAATATCCAGCAAATAACACAACTCGCTCAATTTTTTTTTTAACTTTTAATTCTAAGACAAGTTCTGTAGTGTACTAGCTAGAATCCTTCTGTTCATGCTGGGAAAAAAAAAAGTAATTCTGTGTATGGACATACTGGCGAGAGTCCAGCAAAGGCTACTAAGAAGGTGAAGGAATTAGAGCATCTCTTCTATGAGGAAAGGCTAAGGGAGCTGAGAATATTCAGTATGGAGAAGATAAAGGTCCAGGAGGATCTTAACAATGTATACAAACACTAAACGCAAGGGTGCAAAGAATAGAGAGCCAGACTCTTCTTAGTGGTACCCAGAGGCAGGACAAGAGGCAATGGGCACAAACTGAAACACATGAGGTGCCATTTGAACATCAGGAAACACTTTTTCACTGTGAGGGGGTGACTGAGCACTGGTACAGGTTGCTCAGAGTCTGCTACCTTGGAAATATTCAAAAGCCATCTGGATATGGTACTGGTTAACTAGTTCAAGGTGGCCCTGCATGAGTAGGGGGGTTGCACATGACAACCTTGGATTCCCTTCCAATCTCAGTCTTTCAGTGGCTCTGTGATTTATCAATTTTTTTCCCCAGTTTTCTGAACCTTCGGATTTTTTTTTATAAAGCACTGGGGAAAAAAAATTGAGCAAATGTGTTTTTTTTTTACACTAAAGAAAGTGTGCACAGCATTTTGTTATTTTAAATCTGGTAAAATTCTGCTATTACTAACCCTAGAACTAGTGTTTCTTTGTCTTCTTTTAAGAATATTCATTTTAAAGCTGATCGGTTGTAGAATTAACAGAAATGAAAGCTGCATTGTTATAAACTGAACAATTATACAATGTTTTAATTTATTCTGTCTCCCAACATCTTAGAGATGGCACTTCCCAGTAGAGCATAATGGAAGATTTTATAGAATAATATGCTTCAAATTAATCAACAGAATCATAACATCATATGAAATTGGTTATTTTAAGAAATCTAATTACCAACATAGAGCCATCTAATTATGTTTATCATTCTCCTTTAGAAGTATTATTATGCCAGCTGTAGTCAATACAGAGTGTCTATGATATTTGGTTAAAAAAATAATGTTTAATATTGACTGCATAAGACTATGACACATATTAAAATGAAAAAAAAAAAGCCATAAAATGTGTTTTATGTTTGAAATAATAATACAATATTCACCAATTGTATAGATGAAGCAATTTTAAAATGGATTCCCCAGTTATTAGCATTTAATGGCACCCCAGTAGTAATTATCTTCTGAAATGTTGAGGAACTTAGAAGAAAGATAAGAATAATTGATGGCTAATGAAGATGATAAATAAATGTGTGACATTTTGCTGAAGTGTCATTTAATGCTGGACTTAGGTTTATTATAAAACATATCCTTTTCCTCTTTGAATAAAGACAAGGAGCTGAGATTTTCCCATTATTATATTTAGGCAACTCTGAAACCAAATGCAAGTGTCATCACTAAATAATGCTTGCCTCCCTGGAATGGAGAAACCAGATATTTCTTGATATGATCATTAACCACTCAGTTCACTGTGGATCATTGATAATTGCACACTGAGTGTAAGGAAATAAGTGGCATGTAATTAGCTTTTTCAAATAAAACAAATTAGAAGAAAAATAACAACAAAGTAATATGTATGAGAGTGTGGTAATTAAGAAGAGGAAGATAAATAATCATACAATAGTGATTAAATGATCTGGTAAATGATAGATGCTGCATGTTAAAGTCTCATAATTCCATGTTTTATTTTGTTTTCCTTTGGTTTTAAGATTCTTTTTTTTTTTTACATATCGGCTCTGAATTAACCCCTTGGCAAAAAGAAATTTCCTACCAAGTGCATATGGATAAGTGTTGTAATTTTTTCTTTTATTTTTCATCCAACAAAGGCAATTAGCTCAGTCCTTAGGGGTCTTTTTATGTGCATTTTAATTCTAATATTTTTAGACTTCTAAGAGGAGTGGAAAATAGTATCTGGAAAATATGGAGCAATTCATAGATAACCATCAACAATTAAAAAATAACCACTAACAGTCTTGAGTGTGGCTTCTGAGGTGCATAAATGCTAGAAAATAATGGGGCAATTAGTGCTTATCTTTCTCACACAGTTCGCGTAAGTGTGTATCTCACACATAGAGAATTCAGAACAATTTTACAGTTATCCTGAAAATGTTGTCAAGTTGTTCTTATTAAGTGAAATTGCATGTTTGAGAAAAACACGTATTTTGTATTGTATATAGTGTAGAGCTAATGAGGATGTTTTCTATTATTATTCCCTTTTAAGGCATCTGCAACATCAAACATTGCATCCAGGGTAGCCATTCAGAAAGTCCCTGGAAGCCCAGGTTCATGGTTACTCAGCAGGCAGAGATGTTTTTCCCTCCTCTTTCTAGAAGAGGGGCTACTATGCAGTAAAATTAACATTAAAGAGTCATGGAGAGGGTAAGAAAGAGTAACAAAGAGGGAACCTACTGAAAAACAGGGTGCCCTGAGAGGGGAAACTCCTAGATAAAGGACAGCCTGAGAACTTCCCTTCACATGAACTGCAGATCGGGCTCCATATCTTTTTATTTCTTCCCAGCATCCCCTGCATTTATCGTCTTTTCTGCAGTGAATTCTAATTTTACAAGAAATAGTTCTTTCCCTTGGTTATGCTGCAGAGCATGATTTCTTCTTTTGAAACATCCTACAGCTCAGGATTGATGCAACTCTCTGAAACATTAAACTATTCATAGAGAATATAGGCTGAGGAGTGTCAAGGTCATTTTTCTTTCATCCATTCATTCCACTGCCTAAGTTTGTTCTTTGAAAACAAAGATTTCATGTAAATAGGGGCTGCAAACTGATATAATTTTAAAATTTAACTCATAAAACTCAGTGATTAATAAAGCTTTACTTGTACACATCTAAACAAATTAGTTTTTCAAAAGACCTAAGAGAATTCTGGTGCCTCCTTATATATGAATGAGTGCAATAAATCTTACTTACATGCTGTTTAGGACACTGCTGAGCGTTTACATAATATCCTACCTAGGGAAGATCAGAGCACTTAAGTACTCTAAAGTGAAGTTATGCCAGTTGGTCTAAGGGGTCTCCAAAGAGTCTGATTTATATGCAGATGTGAATTGTTCTTTCAGATTCAGGTACTAAGAGTCTCAAGATTTTCGCAGATCATTCATGGAATATTGGGATTATTTAAAACCTTTTTTTTCTCAACAAATGTTTATAGAAAACAAGAAAGTATTTTCTCTAAAAGTATTTCCCCTCCCCTCCCTGCACCTTCCCTCCCCTTCCCTCCCTGCACCTTCCCTTCCCTTCCCTCCCTGCACCTTCCCTTCCCTTCCCTTCCCTTCCCTTCCCTTCCCTTCCCTTCCCTTCCCTTCCCTTCCCTTCCCTTCCCTTCCCTTCCCTTCCCTTCCCTTCCCTTCCCTTCCCTTTCCACACCTTCCCACACCTTCCCGCACCTTCCAGCACCTTCCCTTCCCACACCTTCCCGCACCTTCCCTTCCCACACCTTCTCCTTCCCCTTCCCCTTCCCTTTCCTCTTTGCCATATATAAAATCCTCCCAAGCTCTTGAAATTAAAACATGATGTTTTATTACTGTTAAGAAAGTACATGAAGTCAATCTACTTTCACTATGTGTGAGTTCACAGAATCACAGATTGGTCAAGGTTAGATGGGACCTCTAGAGGTCATCTGGTCCAATCCTTCTGCTCAAGCAAGGGCAACTTCGGCCAGTTGGCCAGCACCATGTCCAGATGTCTTTTGAATATCTCCAAGGATGGAGACTACACATCCCCTCTGGGCAATCTGTTCCAATGCTCAGTCACCCTGAGTGTTTCCTGATGTTCAGAGGGAATGTCCTGTGTTTCAGCTTTTGCCTATTTTCTCTGGTCCTGTCACTGGGCACCACTGGAAAGAACCTGGATCCATCTTCTTTGTAGAACTTTTTTAAGCTCAGTGGATTACATGCTTTTTCAATAAAAGAAGGTTGATCAGAGACAGTAAAGAATATATTTCATGTGCATTCTGAAATTAATAATCCAACCAAGATGAGGGAAAAAAGCAAGCTTGCAAGTTTAATTTTTTTTTTTTAAAGTGATTGACTGCTTCAATAAAGGTGGAATCTCTTGACTTTTATGATTTTGATTAAAGAAGCAAAAAGCATTCAGATTGATAATACTGGGGGAAAAAAATTGCACTAAGCTTTTCCATGAATATGTCATTAAAATTAAAACATGGCAAAACAGGACTTCCAGATCAGATAATAATTGAAATTTCATTTTAGCATGTCTAATAAAATAACCCTGGCATTAATTAGTGAAATGAAATGTTATAAATAGTATATTTAGTAACTGAACTGTTGAGTCTTTACTTTTAATGTCTCAGTTTGGTAGTTCTTAGCAGACATAAATTTTATTACTTTTCCATTCTAGAATTAATTCATTTAATATCAGATTTCTTGACCTGGAGAGATGCCATAAAGATTGTTTATTTACCCAAGCTTTCAGTGGAGGCAGGCTGTGTAGGAATGACTTCCACATAGACATTTGTGTATGTCTCACATATTTCCTTAAAATGAAGAAATGTATATATATATAAAATACAACACTTTAAAATATAACTTTTCATCTAAATAAAATATAAAGTGTAGAACAAATATTCAGTCCTTTTTATGAGTCATTATACCATATCTCTGAGACTTGCCAGTAACAATTTAAAATTCCTAGTTTACACACACAAATTATGCATATTCATGTGTTTGAATTCTAGAGGTACACAGTGTTGCTGTGCGACAACGAACAGACACCCCTACCGGAATCCCATCCCCGGGAGACAGATACAGACACGGATGCCATGGAGTCAGCTCCCAATTTACTGCTGCGTCACATTGCAATATATACCTGTATGCCCGCTATGCAAGCCCGTAAACCCGCTACACACACGAACGCACCCGCCCCCTACACCCATGTACCTATCTGCACCTAGTATGAGGCATTGCATCAGCAAGCGGGCAAATCGTTGCGGTCCGTTCTTCCTGTGTACGTGCAGCCCCACTCATAGCCTTGTTGCTGCCTTGCAGGGCCTCACAATACAGGATTAAGAATGGCTAGTATTCCTTGGCATCCTCAAATAATGAAATCTGTTTCTGGCAGATTACCCAATTTGTTCACTACCTGAAAAAATTATTTGAAATAATTTATTATCTGTTAAAACCTGATACTTTTAGAGCAAGTAGTAAGGTAATTCTTTTGTCTTTACATACATTTTATGCAAAGAAAGATAACTTATGCCAGTGTTTTGGGGAAAAAAAATAATGTAAACTCAGGTTACTGTTCATCGCATGTGATCCAAGAGATGAAAGTGGAATAGTCATAAAAGACTGCAATGTACTGCAATACTCCAGAGAAAAGGAGTTTGGTGCATGATTAAGTATGATTAAACAACATGCAGGTAATGGAGTAAACTATACTGTATATGTACTGATATACACTACATAAAACAGAACTGGTCACTTTCTTTCCTCAAAAAAGAAAAAAAAAAAAGGCCGAAGGGCTAACTGGGGAGATCCTTGTGGACTGGAAGTCAGTGAATGTGATGCCTGCTTACAAGAAGAGCTAGAAGGAGGATCCAGGGAACTATAGGTCTCTCAGCCTGACCTTGGTGCCAGGGAAGATTATGGAGCAGATCACCTTGAGTGCCATGACATGGCATGTAGGGGACAACAAAGTGATCAGACTCAGTCAGCACGGGGTTATGAAAGGCAGGTTCTGCTTGGCTAATCTGATCTCCTTCTATGACAAGATAATCCACATAGTGGATGAGGGAAAAGCTGTGGATGTTGTTTACCTGGACTTAAGTAAAGTCTTTGACACTGTTTCCCACAAGCCTTCTCCTGGAGAAACTGACTGCTCATGGCTTTGACAAGCATACTCTTGGAAGTACACTCCAACATACATTGGAAGAGGCTGCCCAGGGAAGTGGTTGAATCACCATTCCTGGAACTAGTCAAAAGATATGTAGACATGGTGCTTAGGGACATGATTCAGTGGTGGACCTGGTAGTCTTAGGTTAACAGTTAGACTTGATGATCGTAAAGGTCTTTTCCAACTTCAGTTATTCTCTGACTGGTGGCAGTTGCAGGTATATAGTCAGATTCAGGTCTCAGTGTCGATGCGATGGATTAGACATAATCTGTATGTAAATGCGTTACTGCAAAGTAGTGGTCATTTGGTAACTAAAACGAGTGATTTTGTACTATTTCTAGTTATTTCAAGTTTCTCTAATTCAGATTCAACCAGGCTATGATATTTCTATAGCTAGAACACTGGCTGCGGAAAGCTAATTTCTCTAAACTTCCCAAATTACTGCACATAATGATAAACTGACCCTAAATTTCTGATTGTTCAAGAAAAATTTAAAAAAAATATATATTGTACATTCACTTCATTTGAATCTATATTACTTGTATCTACATTTATGTTTATTCAAATATAGATGAAATATGACTTAGGTAATTATGTAGGAAGGCCAAACTTATCTGTAAAATTGTCGTGATTTAACCCCAGACAGCAAAGAAACACCACACAGCCCCTTGCTCATTCCCTGCCGGAGGGATGGGGGAGAGAATCAGAAGGGTAGAAGTGAGAAAACTCATAGGTTAAGATAAACACAAATTACTAAGAAAAGCAAAAGTTGTGCATGCAAGGAAAGCAAAATAAGGAATTAATTCACTGCTTCCCTTTGGCAGGCAGGTGTTCAGACATATCCAGGAAAGGAGGGCTCCATCATGCATAAGAGTTATTTGTGAAGAGAGGCATCATAAATCTGAATATCCTCCCCTTTCTTCTTCTTCATACAGTTTATATGCTGAGCATGATTTCATATGGAATGGAATATCCATTTGGTCAGTTGTGGTCAATTGTCTCAGCTGTGTCCCCTCCCAACTTCCTCTATACTCCCAGCCTACTCACTGGTGGGGTGGTGTGAGAAGCAGAAAAGGCCTTGACTCTGTGTAAGCGCTGCTCAGCAACAGCTAAAACATCCCTGTATCATCAACACCATTTTCAGCACAAATCCAAAACATAGCCTCATACTAGGTACTCTGAAGAAAATTAACTCTATCCCAGCCAAATCCAGCACTAAATTACTGTCTCATATTTTGCTACTGGTATTTCCAATATATTGCTTAGTAAGGTGCTAATGAAAGACTGTTATGCTCATTTATTGACCAATGTTAGAAAATTAGGATTTAGATTCCTTGTTCTCATAGTTCTTTCTAATAAGGACCAGTCAAAAGCTAAACCTAAAGTATTTTTATTTGGAGGATTTACGCTTTCAGTTCTTTATGGATTTTATTTTGTAAATTTCAGTCTTACACAACATTTACCTGAAAGATTTGCTTATCCACTTGATACAATTTACCTCTTCAAACAGTAGTTCTAAAATATATATATTGTATGCAAGTTGTAGATAATGTTTCAAATTTTAAACATAATGGACCAGGTACAACTGAATCTAAAGAACCTTCAAGTGCTAACAACAGAAATTTGACACTAAAGAAGAGTGAAGACTTTTTTTGTTGTTTCAATTCCTTAGTAAACAGGATGCTTTTCTTAAGGAGAGACATGCTAAGTCTAGGGTGAGAATCATCTCTCTGAAAAATACAGACTTCACAACTCAAAGGAATATAACTGTGGCAGGATATGTCTAACTTAAAGGATTAAAAAAATGAGTATCACCAAAAACTTAATTTCTAATCCACATCTAAATTATAAAAAAAAAGACACTTTCAAAATGTACTTTCTTTGTCTGCTCCTCTGATCTGAGAGGGTGAATTGGTGACTCTAAACTAAATGTGAGCTTCCTAGGCCCTCAGTAAGCACCTTGCTGACAATTTGCATACAAAAATACCATGGCCAAATGAACAATATATTTTTTTTTTCCACATGAATCCCCAGTTGCTGGCCTAATCTCTAAGCATTGTCATTGATGCAGATGTAAATCAGATGCTCTTGTTGGCATAGGAAAAATGACTCTATATTTCTTGGCCACTAGGTCAGTGCAGGTTTTAAATTGCTTTGCACAAAGTTTTAACAGATATCTAATCTAGCTGTCACTGATAAGCAAGCATGACATTTCATTTTCCAAAGTATGAATGCATGTATGTATCTGAATGTATGAAAGAGGGAGCACTGAAGTCATCCTAACTGAACCTTTTTGTAACACACATAAGTCTTTCATGAATAAAATCTATGCAGGCCATGTATTAAAAGACAATCACAAATACCTGTTAATTAAAAAAAAGTACTTTGGAATCACTACTTTTAGAATAACATCGGACACTTTCAATGTATTTTTAGGCGTTATTAAAAATGGTGGGATTGCATTAACTAAAATGGACTATTTGAATTATTGTTAAACTTGGATTAATAATTTGAGCTGTTCATCAGAACTGTCAAACAAAAACTAGTGAATGACACATGGATTCAGAAGAAGACAGTAGTACATGAACTGAAAGAAAATAGAAAAATGAATGTAAAACTGCATAACCGACATTTCAGGGAATTTATAGTTATAAGTGTTTTTTTCTTTCTTAGGTCTTACTTTCCCAAAATTCACTTTAATTGAGAATTATTGTTTTATATATACTCCCTGATAACTGATAAGTAATATAGTACTAGATTCCCAAAGGTCTGTGATAGGCAGTGATTCAACTTTTTACAGTTCCTTTTAAAATTCATCAATTATTCATTTTTATCAGTAATTAATAGATGTCACAACATTTTTTTTTGGTCTCTGATTTATTAATTGAAATGCTAAACAGGACCAGATGAAATGCCTTTCAGAAATTAAATATAGCATTCCAACTTATTTAATTTTTATAAGGTAAATTTGTAGTCTCATCAAAAGAAAACATCATGTTATCTTGACATATGTACTTGCCATAAATATCTATTAAGTTCCTGGAATAACTGGCATTATTTATATTAATTTGAATAATACTTCATTCCATGCCATATGAGTTGTTTGCTATTTTGCCTGAGATTTTGCATGACCAAGAATCTTGTGATTACAGAGATTATCCTATTTACTCTTAAATATTTGCAAAATACTCACTCTACATCATGTTTACATCCTAAGAGAAACAGAAAATAAACATTAATACCCTATACATCTTGCAGATTAAAAACTCATTTTTGAGAAGGCTTAAAATATTCTGATATTAAAATAGATATGCCTAAAATTTATATTTAGAATCTGTGTGAGTTTTGTTTTGTTTTTTTTTAAGAATATACTATGGTATTAATACATCAGTCATCTTTCCCCCAATGTCAGAAATCAGTACTGTCTGAAAATGAAAATGAATAATTTTTCTGTTAAACGTGAGAAGTCTACTATTTCTATCTGTAAATGGACACTTTTGTTTGGACTTACTTTCTTTATTTCTACTTGTTTTACACCTCAGTTTACATCTTCCTCATTTATCTGGTTTTTCATTGGAAAGTCTGCTTTATATTTCTTCTGTCTTCTGTTTCTTTGTTATGCAGTGATATGCCTTTACTCACTCTGTAATCTAGGGTACGTTTTAAAGTCAGTATGTCTTTTCCTTGATGATGGACTTTGGACATCGTTCATTACATCATTCATTCATTATCTCATTCAGTATATGTATATAAGCACAGCAATAAATTTACAATCAGTTAAGCCTAAGCTAAAACTCATTCCTAGTTCTATGATTGATTCCTCCTTATCTGTCAAGGTTAAGTATGGCATAACTTTATCTTATGACAGACAAAAAAAAATGTTCATGTTAGAAAAGAGCCATGTATAATACAAAATTCTCAAGATAATTTAATTCTGTGAGCATAAGAAATCCAAAGTATGTCATTCAAATCACAGTCATTCTCCTTTTAAATTTGATTTATTGAGCTTTAGGAGGTATATATTGCCTCAGGTGTTCTTTATCTAGTAAGACTGATCCACACTAAAACAAAGATATTTTCATGTTACCATGATCACAACCAGTGATTCTTCCATTCTTTTCTCCACAGGGTGTAACTTTTTCTCCCTTTTTCCTTTTTCAGTCCTGTCCAAAGTTTCCAAACTAATTTTCCACAATTCTAGTTGTTCAGCCTTAAAATATTTCTTAATCTATCTTGTTTCCAAAGTCTCCCACTTACTGGCATCCTTTGCTTGTGGGACAGAAATAATTTTAGAGCTCTATTCTCTGAGCTCACTGAAATAATCTGTGATCCTTGAATTGTCCTATTATCCAGTACCCTTATTTTTGAAACAAAATGTCCGTTCTTCTGCAGCAGGATTACTGCTTCATTCTTCCCCATTGACCTAAGAATTCTCTTCAGTTAATCCTTTGTAGAACTTGTTGCTATTCTTTTTAATGAAGAAATCTTCCTATAGGTTTAATTGGTCTTTTCCCACCTTAAGTACTTAAATATCTCTTCTGGAAAAATAGTACTTATGACTAGAATGTATCTGTGGCTGAATAACCATCTACAGCTATACTTTATAGTTCTTTCTATTCCGTTGAACCAGTTATATTTTTAGACTTCTCACTTGGATTTCCACAATAAGAATGTGGTAAGCAGTTCCTGTTCTGTGAAATTACTATTATATGTGTTCCTTTTTGTGAGCTAGTCTGCACATACTTACCTACCACTCACTATTTAGAAGTTTATCCACCACTTTTGGATGGGTGGGAGTCTTCTCTCTGTTTTCATTTCCTTTTCACCTCATGGAGGCAAGTACCTTCTTTTTGAGCCTAGGAATCCTAAGTTTGACTGTCCAACAATGCCTTTCTAAGGCCTTACCTTTCTAAGTCTATGCAGCTCCCGTACTCTAAGAATACACATTTCAAGCAAGCAAGTATGCTTTCTAAATAAGCTGCCACCTGAGGGGATTGAATCCATGTAGTGCTACAGTCCTATAAATATAGTACTGCTATCGCTAGCAACAAGCCACAGACTCAGTACTAAGTTAACAGCATAGGAATCAGAGTGACAGACTTGCTCTATCTGAACTTGTCTTGGCATGCTTAGAGGTCTATTTTAGCTTGTTTAGCTATAACAGCAATGATCAAATGACCAGACGCCTATTACATAATTTTAGTGTTGCTTCGTTTTGTGAAATTATTAGGTGTAATTCCTCTCATTAATATATTTTAAATAGATAATGAGGAGTTATTTTGTGTACAATTAACTAT
The DNA here is from genome assembly GCF_036417535.1 of Chlamydotis macqueenii. NCBI lineage: Eukaryota > Metazoa > Chordata > Aves > Otidiformes > Otididae > Chlamydotis > Chlamydotis macqueenii. The sequence continues at coordinate 163,492,946 of NC_141556.1, forward strand.
CTATAATTCTAGAATAATAACATAGTACAAAGGAATATAGGCTTGGGGTGACAGTTGAAGTTTATGTCATCATTTCATCAACTACACTAAAAACCACACAAATAATTGACAAATATTAAACACATTGTTGTAGTTTAGCCCTGCTCAGGATCAAACTACAGTCTCTCGCTCACTTCCCCCCATATAAGAAAAAAAAGACTCAAGGTTTGAGATAAGGACTGGGAGAGATCCTTAAAGTTACCTTTACAGGCAAAACATACTCATACTCAACTTGGGGAAAACTATTCATTTATTATTAAAATCAAAGCAGGATAATGCAGAAGAGAACTAAGAACCGAACCTTCCCACCAACCCTCCCTCTTCCTGGGCTTAAATTTAATGTCAATTATCTCTACCTCCTTCCCCCCTCCAAGCGGCACAGGGGGAAAGAGGGAATGGGATTTACAGTCAGTTCATCTCTTGTCACTTTATGCTGCTCCTTCCTCCTTGTGGGAAGAACGCCTCACATCCCTCCCCTGCTCCATGATGAGGTCACTCTTACAGGCTACAGTCCTTCATGAATTAACTAACTGCATTACTCCTCCCCCTCCTTCTTCACTGACCTTGGCGTCTGCAGCCATTCCTCTCACAAGAAAAATTCTTCACAACAGGCTGGCAGACGTCTCTTAGGATCTTTTTACATCTCATTCACATCTCATCTCCTCTCTACTTCTTGCAGCCAGGCCGGGCCAAGTTGGGCCCAGTCAGCTGCCCGATGGGAGGCCAGAGGGTGAGGCCTGCAAGGCCCACAAGGCTCACGCCTCCCCCTCTCTGCCCTCGCGCTGCTGTTTCACATCTCTACCTTTTTTTTTTTTTTTTTCTGTTTTCCCCTTCTTAGATACGTTATCACAGAGGCGTTATCATGGAACATTCTGCTACTAATTGGCTCAGCCTTGGCCAGCAGCGGGTCCGCCCTAGACCCAGCCGAGTCCACTGAACACAAGGGAGCAACTTCTAGCAGTTTTCTACAGAAGTTACCACCTTAGGCCCCCCCTCACTAAACAAAACCAGAACAATATATTTTCTTTATTTTATACAGTACAAATTGGTTCATTCAGAGAACACGGTACAGTATGGTACATTTTACAATTAATTTAATGCTTCAAGTGGTTCAACTTAATCTGTACTCATTTAATTTTAAGTCAGTACAAAGCTAAACTGCATTACAATATTGTAGAGCATTGCCTCAGAAATTTTATGGTTCTTATCTGATATCCTATTCTCTTTGAGCAGAAGGCTTACTGCTCAAGCACTTAGTGCTGGTACACACTGCATACGGACTGCAAAAGAGCAAACATGGAAAGTAGTCCTGTAGCATTATTAGATCTTGAAGGCTTATGAAACAAAATTTCAATTTCCATACTTTATAAAAAGCAGGAGAGTGGAAGAGAGAAAGACATGTCAGTCTTGTGTTTAAATTATTTGAAACATGTTGTGTCAACTGGGAGGAGCTTAATTATTTCATTATGTGTTGAACTGTTGCCAAATATTTATTTTTTTTTTTTTTACTTGAGTGATTTGAAAAGTTTTAGCAAAATAATGAAAAAAAAACCCAAACCCAAACATCTCTGGAAGCTACACTTTCAGTTGAAAAAGTACTCTAATGGCTCTAAATTAGATTACCATTTTCTTTGTATATGGTTTTCAGTTGAGTACACCTTTCTAATGTTGCAAATTGTGCTATTAAATACACTACTGAAGTAGAAAAGAAAATAGAAGTTTCATGCAATCAAAAAAGTAGAAAACACATTCTACACACCTTTTGTTCCCTCCACAACACAACTGCAAACATACCTAAGACAGAATAGAAAAAAAAGCAGAAAAGCTGTTAACATAGTCCATGAATCTTTGCCACAATGAAAATATTTATTTCTTTCATAAGCAATTGTTAGCCTTTTTCACAGTAGACTACTATTTTATAGAGGCAATTATAGACCCCTAGGGAATTATTTGGACTGAAAAAAGAATATATTCACACAAAATCCCTAAAATATATATAAGTAACAAAAATTATTGGTCAAAATTTAAGGTGCCATTGCTGTATGTTATTTAGAGAGTCATTCAGTTCTGAGTTTACAAAGATTTTTTTTAGTTAAATTAATTGCTCACTATATTAAGAGAATGGCTTTTGATTTCCTGAAGAGGGAATTCAGGAAAGGGCTTTTATGCTAAATACTTGTTTATTTTCAAACTAAATAGCTCTGATATGCAAATGTAATTCAAAAAGTGCAAAACAGCTACCTGCACCACAGTCCCACATATTTATTAGTGGAATTGGAAAAAACATACCACAGCAAGATTTAGATAAGTCACATCACATGACAAGATTATATTTGTTTATTACAATCTTAAAGTGGCTTTTTTTTTTTTTGCAATTTAAATTACCTTAACTGGAATGTTTAAATTACTTGAACTTAGTTCCTCTTTGATATAACAATGACTAAAGATTCATCTATGCTAGATGCTTTATGTTCTCATTTTAGCTTCTAGTTCAAAAGGAAAAAGGCTTGAAATACTTTTTCTGAAAATGTTTTAAATAGGAACAGGCAATCTATTTCTAGACATCAGCATGTCAATTGTATTTTCTTATTCAATCTAAATCAAAACTTCATAGAGAAAGGTTCAGGGAACTGCCTGTTTGAATATCCTCTAACACTCTGCAACTTCTGCATGTCTCCTCAGTGATGATGAAGTCTATATTGTACAAAGTGATTAAGTTTTCTTCCAAACAGAACTAAACATATATTTGACAGAAAAATATGGTTACATCTAATGTGAATATACAATAAAATAGTTATATTTTATGGAAGATAAATTTCCTATTAGTTGGTTTATGTTTAGCTTCTTTAGGCATGGCTTCAGAGAGAAATGAACCGCCTGACAGTAAAAAGGTGTAATAATAAGCTGGTTTTTGAGTTTTTTTTATTTATCACTGAATTTAATGATGTATCTTTTATGAATTTGCATTGTTTATTGCATTGTAATAGGAATTCCAGGAATATTCCAGACATATTCTATAGGAAGACATTTTTTACAATGAGAGTGGTGAAGCACTAGAACAGGTTGCCCAGAGAGGTGGCAAATGCCCCATCCCTGGAGATGTTCAAGGTCAGGCTGGACAGGTCTCTGAGCAGCCTGATCTGGTTGGAGATGTCCCTGCTTCCTGCAGGCGAGTTGGACTAGATGACCTCTAAAGGGCCCTTCCAACCCAAATCATTCTATGATTCTATGCTGCTATATATCTATTAAATAGAACAAAATTCTGATCAGTGTAAGATTGGAACTTCAATATTAAAAGGAAAACAAACTTTTGGTTGAGTTTCAGAAAAAAAAACTTTTGGAAGAAATACTTTTGGAAAATAAATGTCTGTTTTGAATTTTACTGCTACTATTGTTTATTGATTCTAGTTTAATTACATTTGACCTATTGGCATCTGACTCAGCTATCATCTTTAGTATATTCATATACTGACAGAGTGTATCTCTCTAGCTTGGAAGCATAGAAGCTAGCTAGCTTGGAAGTGTTTATCAACGCTGCACTCAAATAGGAATGGGAAACGAAAACTGTTGCTTTTTAGTGTTTTGATTCTTTGAGGCTCTTAGTTTAGATTCTTAGGCTGCTTTTAGGCTCTTAGGCTGCTGCTACCAACAGCATCAATTCCAATAATGTACTGGCTAATAACACAAAACACAATGCAAATATACAGAGAAGTCCATGTAAAAATAACACTTATTTTAAATTTACAAAATCCAAGAAAACCACAGGAGAAAACTACTTCAGTAGGAATTGAAATGTTGAAGTGCCTGTAGGCTAAGACATGCCTTCCATTGCCTTTAATGACAATAATCAACATAAAACACTTGAGATACTGGATTTTTTTTTTTTTCACTTTGACACTAATTCGTAAATAAACTACCATTCTGTCCTTGTTGTAGTTCAGCCCCGATCGGACCAGACTATGCAGCCTCTCTCTCACTCCCCCCACCTTCCAAGAGAACAGGGAGAGAAAATATAAGGAAAAATGGCTCGAGGTTTGAGATAAGGACAGGGAGAAATCCTTAAAGTTACCGTCATGGGCAAAACAGACTCGACTTGGGGAAAACTATTCATTTATTACTACAAACAGCAGGATAATGAGACAGAGAACAAGATAACCTCCTCCCACCCCTCCCTCTTCCCGAGCTTAACATTATCTCTACTACCTTCCCCCTCCGAGCGGCACAGGGGGGAAGAGAGAATGGGGGTTGCAGTCAGTTCATCACATGTTGTTTCACGCCGCTGCTTCATGGTTGGGGGAAAAACTCCTCACATTCCTCCCCTGTTCCGTTGTGGGGTCCCTCCCACGGGCCACAGTCCTTTGTGGAACTGCTCCGGCGCGGGTCATCTCTTCCACGGGTGCAGTCCCTCTAGAACAGCTGTCCCAGGGGTGGCCCCACAGGCCACAGCTGCCTTCAGGCATCCACCTCCCCCGGTACGGGGTCCTTCACGGGCTCCAAGTGGATCTCTGCTCCTCCGTGGACCTCCATGGGCTGCAGGGGGACAACCTGCTCCACCATGGTCTTCACCACAGGCTGCAGGGGAATCTTGGCCAGGAGCCGCATTACTCCTCCCCCTCCTTCTGAACTGACCTTGGCATCTGCAGCCATTCCTCACAACAGGCTGGTAGATGTCTCTCAGGATCTTTTTTTACATCTTACTCACTTCACTTCTCATCTCCTCTCCACTTCATAGAGCCGGGCTGGACCGAGTCGGGCCCAGTCGGCTGCCTGGCGAGAGGCCAGAGGGTGAGGCCTGCAAGGCCCGTGAGGCCTGCGCCTCCCCCTCTGTGTCTCTGCCCCTTCTCAGCTTCTTCACATCTTCTCTTCTCTTTTTTTTTTTTCTGTTTTCCCCTTCTTAAATACGTTATCGCAGAGGCGTTATCACGGAACATTCTGCTACCAATCGGCTCGGCCTTGGCCAGCAGCAGGTCCACCCTAGGCCCGGCCGAGTCCACTGAACAAAGGGGAGCAACTTCTAGCAGTTTCCTACAGAAGCTACCACCTTAGGCCCCCCCCCACTAACAAAACCACGACGGTCCTCAATGCTAAAATAGCTCCTCTGGTTCATGTTATGCTGCAATTAATTATGTCTCAGGTTGAATTCTGCTATGCCTGCACAGTTCTCCGGTCTACACATAACAGCATTCTTCTGTGTACAGATTTTTTTTAATTCCTCAGTGGAAGACAGAAGAATATACTATACATTAGTCCACTTGTCTGGCAAATATGGGCCAACCTGAAGGCAAATTAAATCAGGGATAGTGAGAAGGATGATAGTTACTATTTTCTCCCATTCTTCTTTGCTTTTTTTTGAGTTGCTTTCCTTTTTCTTCCCTCCATCCTCCCCTCCTCAGAGCAATTGTGGACAATTGGAATAAGATTGGAGAATGGTCACTTCTCTGAAGTACTGAAAGGATGAGGTTCATTTCACATCACTGAAGTAATCTAAAAGCTGGCATTCTAGTATAAGTTAGTCATTCTGTCCTTCCCTGCAATCAATGAAGAAATGTTGGCATCTCTGAGGGTAAATCATGGCACCTTTTCAGATGCTTATGTTTGTACCAGATTAATTACTTTTCTTTCAAAAGTACTTATTTTTAGACTATGTAAGCCCTGGCCAAGCAAAGAACTTCAGCATTTTCAGAATTGTAAGCATTTGAATAATTTCAGTATTTTTAGTGATTTTACTTATATCTTAAAGTTATATACTTTTGTGCTTTGGTTGGTTAAAAGTTATAGAGATTAGGTAATCTGCTTAGTTTGACTGTTCAAGACAGTTTGTTATAGATGTTATGTACAATTTCATAATGAGTTAGAATAATCAGCTTCATTTTGTTTCAACAAAAAATCATATGAAACAACAGAAGATAAATCCACTGAGAAATAAGTAAGCACTACAAACACAGAATTTACTTTAGTTTTGAGGATAATGTGTACTTTCTAAAATTTAGCTTTACCTTTTCAGTAATATTGACAGAATATGGTTATATTTCTAAGGACTCACCTGTCTTTTTACAACTGCCTACTAATAAAATTATTCAACAACTTATGAAATGCTTGACCATAGAAATTCAGTAAATAAAAAAACATAATAATAATGTAATGGTTTTTTTGGCATATTCAACATGAATGCTTTAAAGATTAAATAGATAAGTGAATCCAGAGTTAGTGTTGAAATATCTTGTTAACTTGGGTGCTGATAAACTGTTTAGAATACTATAATGCGACATAGTATTAATATGCATAAAATGAACACGTCTTTACCTAATAAACTTCCTAAGAAATACATTAGACCAATTATCGATTTGTTAGTGTCTTCCTTAGGCCAGGGCTTTGATTATGCTTTTTTAATTTCATGAGATTCCTGTCGGTCTATGCCTCCAGCTTCTCTAGGTACCTTGTCTGTCCCTCCCAGTGTGGAGTAATCTGCAGATTTTATGATCAAATACTCCATTGCTTCTTCCAAGTAATTGGTAAAAACCTTAAGCAGGATGGGTCCCTGGATGGACACCTGCAGTGCTGCTCTTGTCACAAGCACTCAAGTATAGTGCAACTTGTTAATCACTACCCTCTGAACCTGAGCATCCAACCAGGATTTTTTAGCCATGTTTGTTCAGACCATCCAGACAGTAACATCCTTTCATATTGCAGAAGACAATGTTAAAAACTTTCCTAAAGTTGAGGTAAATGACCTCTACTCCTTTCCCATCACTCACAAAACTAGTTATTTTATCAAAGAAGGCAGCAGTTAAGTTCAACAAAAATTATTTACCTTTGGTAAATGCTGAGTGTTCCTGATCACCCTCTTTTTCATGCATTAGTGGTGAATCTACTACCACTCATCTAAAAAGCCTGGTATTTAGCTGCAGATTTAGATTCTAACTGAAGGAGATTAGTGCAGCTTCATGAAGGACTGCGGCCCGTGTGAGGGAACCCCACGATGGAGCAGGGGAAGAATGCGAGGAGTTCTTCCCCCGACCATGAAGCAATGACATGAAACAATGCATGATGAACTGACCATGACCCCCATTCCCTCTTCCCCCCTGTGCCGCTCGGAGAGGGGAAGGTAGTAGAGATGATGTTAAGCCCAGGAAGAGGGAGGGGTGGGGGGAGGTTATCTTGTTCTCCGTTTCAGTCTCCTGCTAGTTTTAGAAATAAATGAATAGTTTCCTCCAAGTCGAGTCTGTTTTGCCCATGACGGTAACTTTAAGGATTTCTCCCTGACCTTATCTCAAACCTCGAGCCATTTTTTTCTTATATTATCTCCCCCTATTCTCTCAGAGGGTAAGGGGAGTGAGAGAGAGACTGCATAGTCTGGTCCCGATCGGGGCTGAACTACAACATATATACTCATCAAATTTTAATCCAATTTGGAAAAACCCCACATTTTTCCAAGGAATGAAAACTGATTTTCACTTAACTTGGTTGAAGTGGATGGAGCATGTTTATAAATATGTGTGCAACTGTTGCTTTGTTATTAAGAACATAAATCTGTCATTATTCTAAGTTTGTTGAAGACAAATTTTGTGTACACTTGTGGTAGTACACAGCAAGAAAAAAACAGGTGAAATGAAGTACAATTATTTGCTGTGTATCCTCTGCAATAGTGAGACTTTACCCAGAATAGATGAATAAGATCATACACTTTTAAGAATAGGATTTGGAGAAGTGAGTGATCCCAAAATGCTTTACAAAATTTTATTGGTTACTTAAATGACTTAAATATCACCCTGAGTATTTGAAAAGGCCACTGGTAAAAGCCATAATTGTGTAGCTTGTGACCTTAGAAACTTTTGTTTTCATATTTTTGTTAAAAATTATGAAACTAAATTTCATATAGTTTAAATATCATGTAGATGGGGAAAAAAACAAACAAAAAGTCAAACACCCCCTCCCACCCTGAGTTTTATTTGCAAGAATGGCAGATAGATTTTAGCAAGTAAGGATTCATGCAGATTTACTTCCTGTAAAATATAATATCCCTTACTTTGTTGGAGAGTATGTCTTGCCCTGCTGTCCAACTAGAACACTACTTGATACAGCTACTTTGAAAATACAAAAACTCAGAGAATACTAGTTTCTCCACTACTTGAAATTTAAATTCAGGCTCAATTTTTAAAGTCAGATAGATGCTTTAGCTCAAAAAAGCTGTGTAGTTAATGGTGAATTTCATCAGTTTCTGAAGTCTATGTTAAACACATGATCAAAATAGATAGGTACTATCCTGGGTGTAAGTGTCAAGGTGTTGGTAGTGGAAGGACTGCGGAGGTGGCTTCTATGGGAAGACACCAGGGATTGTCTCGTGCCAGACACATCTGGTTCCAGCTGACTCCAAAAGGGACCCACTGCAGGGCACGGCTGAGCCACTATGGTGGCACCTCTGTGATAACATATTTAAGAAAGGGTAAAAAAAAATGTGCAGCAGTTGTGTGAGAGTAGTGAGAAAATGTTAGAAACAGCCCTGTAGACACCAGTGTGAGGGAAGGAGGGGAAGGAGGTGCTCCAAGCACTGGATCAGTGATTCCCCTGCAGCCCATGGAGAAGACCATCATGAAACATGTGGCACTCCCTGTAGCCTGTGGAGGACCACAGTGGGGCACACTGGTATCCACACTGCAGCATTTGGAGGTCCCTACATCACAGCAGGTAGATATGACTTCAAAGAAGCTGTAGACCATGGAGAGCTCATTCCAGAGCAGGGTCCTGGCAGGAAATGTGGTCCATGGGTAATCCATACTGGAGCAGTCTATTCCTGAAGGACTGTACCCCATGAAAAGGACCCATACTAGAGTAGTTCTTGAAGAACTACAGCCTGCCGGAAGGATCCGCATTGAAGCAGCTTGTGAAGGGCTTGTATCCTGTGGGAGGGACCCCATGCTGGAGTCAAGGAAGCGTGTGAGGATGTAGAAGCAGCAGAGTCAAAGTGTTGTGAACTGACGGTAACCCCCATTTCCTGTCACCTCTGAGTGGCTTAGGTCCCCTACTCACTGGCAAGGCTAGCTTGAAGTTTACTAGTGAATACACAGCCATACCCCATCCATACCGGGTTTGGGGAACTTACTAATAAATCTAGATAAGTCTTTTTGTCTGGTATTGGAAACATGTACAAATGTAGCACTTCTGCAATTTGAGGCACGAACAATAACAGTTTGGCTTACTCAGTGACTCATGAATAACTTACTTACAGCTGTCATCTGTGAGACTTTTAAAAACAACCTACATCACATCACATTGATGTAGGTGTTTCCTCAAGTGACAAAAAGTGAATATGCTTGTATATATTTGTGGTTCAATACATTCCTGTTATTTGCAATTTTTCATGAGTCTTGTATTGCCTCCTAAATACAATTATATATATATAAAAAATATATTTAATATATTTTAATGCTTACTCAGCAGTATCTTGCAGAACAGAAAAGAAATTCTTGCCTTTTTGCTTATTTGCTTACTTTTCACCTTTGGTGAAATTTTACATTTTTGAAAACCACCCATCTGACAGCTCTGGAAGATGTGGGAAGGTCATTTAAGCTCCATCACACTGCCTAGATGATTTAAATCTACCAAAAATCATGAAAAATATTCAATCTGTATTTCTGTTTAAATCTTAGCGTTTTCACTGAAATACTAGTAAAAAAAATTATTGAAGTATTTATGAAGCCTGGGACACTCTTGTTTTATGTAGGCAACTATAAGTCTTTTTTAGTAAGTTTGTCTGGATTCCAGCAGATAGACTGAAAGTGAGAAACCTTCAGATGTTTATATCACCAGGAATAAAAATACAAGTATTATGACTAGCAGTGCTAAAAACTTCACAGAGAAGCCCTCATACTCTCACCGTCTAGGTCTAAACATTTCCCTTCTTATCAGCAAGGATCAAATCTGATCAGGCATAAATATCAGATAGCATTGGAAGGTATGACTGAGTAAATACAATGTTTCCAATTACTAGTAAAAGGCTTTGCACTGACTTAGATCATTGTGTCTCAGAATATGCCCAAGCTTGCCTTGGCCTGGTTGGCTTCCTGCTTGTTCAGCTGTGGTAGCAGCTTAAATGACTCAACTATCAAGCCAGTAATTATATTAACAATGAATTCTTAGCATTGTATTTGCTCATAATCAAATATATGTATTTCTATATAACCACATTTTGAGTTTAAAAAAAAGAAAAAAAAATGCCTTCAAACTGAAAACTGTGGCATATGAATTTTATTTTCCTTAAGAGGTCATTCACATCAGATAGAAAATTTTTTTTTTTTTTTTTCCTATCACATTGCTCTGTAAAGTAAATTATGGTGCAAGTCAAGCTATGAAATCCTCTTGCTATATCAGCGGTAACTTTGCAGCCCTTATGTCTCTTTGGTCCAGCTGGCCGTTGCATGTCCTCTGTTAACAAAGTTTTCACTCTGATATTATAACCGTAGGATTTTGAGTATGTTTTTCTTTATCTCATGAATGTAAAAAAATTCTTATACATGTGGAAACAATGTGTTTCATTAAAAAAAAAAAAAGTGTGAAAAAAGCAATGTATCTTTTATTAAAAGATATTTAGTAATTTAGTTGCCCAAGGTCTGTAGGCAATTTTTTAGGGAGGGTGAAAATATGAGTAAACAAGTAGGAATGTGGTTTCATATGTGTAAAATGTAGTTATTTAATCTTGTCTCCCATTTCTGTCTTCTACAACTTGCTCGAGGATATTGTCTGAGACTCAACATTTTAGTACAGAGTTTGGATGTCTAGAGTAATCTTGACTGATCTACCAGTAGCTGGCACTTCCGCAGAATGTTTTACTCAACTTGAATAAAGATCTACAGTTACAGAAGATCTTTACCTATATTATAAGGTTTACATTTAAAAATTCTTTAATAGTTCCTACCATTATTAAGTTTATAACAAATATTTAGAAAACAAAAAGTATCAAACAATTTTTTTTTCAAATTCATGGAGCTAATCATATGCAATCGGAACATTCTCTCTGTTTTTATTTTCTTGAGAAATTGAGGACATTATGAGTATAACCTTTCTTAGAGACATTACTTTTATGTCTGATTAAGAGAACTACTTCATATTAGCACAGTAGCAGAGACTAAAATAAGTGTCTGTAACAGTGTGCTTTCAAGTGAAAAAAAAAAGAATACGTAACATTATTGGACGTATAGACTAACAGTAGTTAAATACAACTAAGTAGGTATAAATCTATCTTTTTCTTATTGGAATTAAACAGTGAATTAAATACTTACATACAAAGTCAAATTTCTTTTTACAACTCAGCTCAGGACAATTTTTTAAATTTAAAGAATAAACAAAATCATAAACAAAACCCAGAAAATAGTTTTATTTTATAGGTAGAGATTATTAATGGGTCTACTGAAAAGCAGGATCTTGTGATCAAGTTCAAACCAAAATATCAATTTAAAAAAGGGCTGAGAATTGGAACAACTCTGTTTAAAGAATTACTTTGCCTTCCACTCTTTCTATAATACAACCCTGCTCAGAAACAAACAAACAAACAAACAAAAAATTAAAATTGACACAGGAAACTGTTAACTTTAGATAGTGGAAACAAAAAGATCACTCCAGAAGCTGATTTAGCCCATCTTAACATAGATTCTTTCTTTCCACTTACTCTCAAGAAATCTTAGGTAATTCTCTAAATCTTAAAATATTACCTGCTGGGCCGCTGAAGTTCAGGAAAATAATTTCTTAATCCTAAATAATGTAATTTTTTTCTTAGTTCAATATTGTGATGGAAGCATTAGCTTCTTACATGAACTTTTATTCATACATAAATATCGACCAGAATAAGTATGCCTGGCCAATCATTTTGTTTTGTTTTGGTTTATTTTTAAGCAACAGTGAAATACTCTGTGAAACATGAAAACATCAGTGAAATACAAGTTCTTAGTCCTTAGCCTATCCCAATATCTTAATTACCTCTATAGTTGGGGAAGTGAGGAAAGAGAGTTCTCACATATTAATCTTCTGTGCTACATATTAAGTGATTTTCTTGTTGGTTTCCAGTGGACAGAAAATATTTACTCTTTTCTTCTTTATGATAATATTTTTACAAGATGGATTTTCTCCATCTGTTGGTCTTTAGTTTTGGGTCTTCCAGACCTAAGAAAATAGTATAAAACCATCTCCCCTCTTATTCTCTTTGTACTTATCCACCTTAATCTTTTGTAAAGAGTGGTCTCTCAAAATAGACACAGATAAATATTTCTCTTGCATTTCAAATTAAGTACTTCTGTTAATTAATTCCTGAATTAATTAAATATGTAGTTTATCTTTTTTTTCAGTACCATTAAATTAACTTATATTTAGCTTGCTCTAAATACCTTTTCCATTAGTCCTCTATGAACTCCAGTTGTTCCTCTCATCGTGAGTCACTTTGTAATTCTGTATTCCCTTTCATGTCTTGCCAGGTGTAATTGTCTTCCTTTTATAACTTTATCATTGCCTAGTTTTGCTGATACTTTGTCATCTATCCCTTGTTTCAGCCTATAAATGAGAATATTGTCTTAGTAAGCATGATAATGTTCTCCATTTAAAATGGGTAAGTTAGATGTATTGATACTCGCAATTCTTCCAAAGGATACAGCAGTGGTATATGCCGAATTGCTCCAAGTTAAAAAAACTATAAAGTGTCACCATTATACCTGGTGTTTATGTATTTATGTTATCCACCAACAGATCATCCCTTGACTGGAGAATGAAGAGGTTTTAAACAGAAACATGAAAAAAAAAAAATGCTAAGAGCTTTGAAAACTTTACAGTAGAAATCACAAGGTTTTGAGAAAACATCTTGTACCTGAGAAAGATTATCTACTATATTCTGGAGTGACAGTATCTTTTAAACAGAAGGTACTTCTCTTTTTTCTCACTGATCATTATAAGACAGTTTACACTTTCAAGCATTTTTATGACTGCACTATGTACTATTGAAAAGTTTGCATTTCATTCTGTAAAGAAGTGTAAAATTCTTTTATAATATTCCTCAAGTCTTTTCTTTTCTAACAAGTAGGGTTTACTTTTAAACTTTTTCTTCAAACCAGTGAGGGCTAACAAATTAGAGCTCAGTTTGATAGTACTTAAGACATAAATGTCAGCAAAATGGAGATGGGATATGCACATACAATAAACAGCTTGTCAGTCTCTTTATCATCTACCTGTCTATGTATTGATCTGTCTGAGAGTGAGAATAAAACAGAAAGATGCATTGGTACAGGCTTTAGCTCATGTTAACAATTGCATGGAGTTTATAAGAAAGATGAGGACAGACTTTTTAATATTGCCTATTATGCTAGGACAAGGAGTAATGGTTTTAAACTATAGAGGGTAGGTTCAAACTACATATAAAAAAGAGGGGTTTTATGATGAAGATGGTGAAACACTGGAACAGGTTGCCCAGAGAGGTGGTTGATGCCCCATCCCTGCAAACATTCAAGGCCAGGTTGGAAGGGGTTCTGAACAACCTGATTTAGTTGGAGATGTCTCTGCTTCTTGCAGGGGTATTGGACTAGATGACCTTTAAAGGTTTCTCCCAATCCAAACCATTCTCTGATTTTTGTGATTCTATAATTCCATGATTATTTGTTCTTTAGGCATACTTTTTCCTGATACATGGAGAAGCATTATTCCGTCTGTATTTGGAGTACCTTACGGAATACAGATATATGAATTAGGAAGTTATACTCAAAATGTAGTCAATGCTAGGTGCATAAAATTCTGTCTATAACAAATTTATACAGAGTAGCGAGAGTTGTTCTCTTTAGTGATCAATAATCAGATTAATAATATATCTGGTTTTAAAGTCAGTAGACCTTTCCTACAAAAGCTAGCAAAAGAATGGTCTCTCTCAGTTTTGTAATTAAGCCATGATTGGTTTGCTCAGCTGAGGTAATTATCTGCTAAATTTTTGGCATAGAGCATAACAATAGTCTAAGGTGGTTAAAATCTCCATAATGTAGACAGGGAGATCTTAAAAGCCTCCAAAGTTTCCTTATTTTGGATACATGAGCTAGGTGGATTTAATCTTCATATATAATAACAACAATAATAATAAAAAGCTCTCTTACTTTCATTTGAAATGATTAAGTGTTTTATTCAGTGTTGGGGTACTTGACTATATCGACCATTTTAGTGAGGATAAATTCCTCAGTAGTAATATATAAGGCAGATTTGACCCTACATCTAAACTTGGCAAACGTTCTAGATACTTAATTCAGTCTTCTATCCAACAGACTTAGTAACTCCAATAAAAAGGTGTAAGAACAAATTATATTGGAGTGGGGACTTTGCAGTCCATCCTATTCTAATTCAATGAGTGTGATTATATTATTTGTTACCTTAGAAAGAAAAACAATTACAATAATTTTCTTCTCCAGAAAGTAAGGCATTTACCTAAAAGTGATGAAATTTGGGTTGCACACCATAAGGACTTATGTCATATTTCCTGTCTTGATTAATTTTATTTTGCAATGAATAAAAAAAAAAGGGAAAAAAAAAGGCTGGACAGAGAAAGCATTCCTCACCCAGCTTTTAGTAAAGCAGTATTTAAATCACACAGAGGGGAAAAAAAAAACAAACCAACCTTGATTGGTTTTAAAACTTATGTTTGGCTTGCAAGAAATCACGTACGACAGCTGACATGTTGGCCTGTGCCTGCTGCTTCATATTTTCATTGCCTTGGATTGACAAGATAATAATTTAGTTGTATTTATTCACTTCTCTTCTTTCTCATCCTGTCATGTGTGGTTTGTTGTTTTACTCTTTTTTTTTCTCACTATACTAATTCAAGAGTACCAAATGCTAACAAAAACAAACCTCTTAAAACATTTAGTATATTTCTGTCCAGGTAAAAAAGAAGCTAAACAAACTCGAAACATTCTTTGAGCTATGAACAAAGGAATGATTTTGATTTGATTATCTATGGTAGCTATTTAATGTAACTATTTTTATTAGTCTTAATGAATTAAAAATATCAAATATGGAAGAATGCCAAGTGTCATTGAAAAGGAGAATGAGAGGAATATGTTCTATCTGGTCAACCCACCGAAAAACTTCTATACTGTCCATTTGACTATATATAAACCTCAGTGGCATCAGGGGGGAAATAATGACATTCCCAGAAGTCATTAAGTGAAAAGCTACACTATGTATTAAGTTCAGAGCACAGTACTTATTTTAAACTGCTTGCATAAACTGGTTCATTAAAATGGGCATCAACTGGAGGTAGAAATTTATGATAGGCACTAGAGGATGGAAACTCTAAATTTGAAGACTGGTAAGTAATGAAATACATTGTTTAGGGAGTTTCTGTTCCTTGTGATCTTTGAAAATAATTTTGATATATACTTCTCAGATATATTAAATTATATATAATTATTTGGATGATGGAATTAAGAAATGTAGGGTTTTTTTTCCTCTCCTCCCCAGTCAAGTTTTTTTTTTTTTTTTTTTTTTTGGGGGGCTATTTCAGAGACTAGAGGTAATAAATAACTTATATAACACTTAATTTAGAATATTGCTCTTTTAGAAAAAAAAAAAAAGGTAACTTGATTGCTCTAGTTAAAACTTTTAAAAATAAAATGAGAGTAATAAACCCAAGTTGCCCTTCTTCCTGACAGTGTCTCTTTGGCAGACATTGTCAGATACTTGAGAATAATATGTAAATCTAAAAGCATCTGGGAAGAGAGTAGTCACAAAAAAAAAGTGTCTTTTTTGTGTCAGGTATTTTAGATGATTAACTAAAATGAATTAAATAAACCTCTGGAGGCTCTTTTTTCTCCTATCTGACTAAGAAAGTTGCTTACACATCTAGGTTAGGCAATATGCCTAGCTAAGAGAGCTGAAATTACAAGAAATGTATAGTATTCTAATTGTGTGGAATCTACAATAAACTATAACTTCTTTCTTTCTTTCTATTTTTTTTTTCTTCCCTCTTTGGACCCTCAATAAAGCTGAACATCTCAATTGGTGCATGAGAAGTTTGATTTTTGACTCTGTAGAGTGTACACAGAAGTGAAAAGATACATATAGAAATTAAGACAGAATTTTGGTCAATGATTCTGAGAAGAACTAATTTTGTACTGCAAAAGGAATAGAAATAAACCATACATTACTCCCATGGTACTCTTAAGAAATTTCAGCAGCATTTGTGGTTTCATATTCTTGTCAAAACCAATAAATCAAATATATTTCCTTTACAGATTTTCCTTTACAGGAAAACTGAATGTGAATGAGTTTTGATTGAGACTTCAGGCTTTATGTGCACAATTAATTATTTTCTTTAAAATTAATTAATTCTCCAGGAAGTTGCTTATCAAGATTCGTCTCCCTTGGCTGATTTGAATGTCGAGCTTTAATCTCTGTACCCGTTTATATGTAATGAACAAAATATTTAATAATTTGATAAGAAGTAGACCAAACATTGATGAAAAGGCAGATGCTAGATATTCCATAGTTTTTAAATACACTATTTTCTTGTGTTTCAGTACTAATTTTCAAATCTACCTGCATGTATTACTTTGAGACCAATTACAAAGTTGTAAATGTGAGAAAGTTATTTGTGATGAATAAAATATAAGAAGTTTATACTCATAAGAATTAGTAGTGAAACAGAGAATAAGTACACTGCTTTGGAATAAAATTAGGCAAGAGCTTTGATTATTTGCCACCTTATAGCTACTAGGAAAAAAAAAATCTCCACATATAGTAAAATTTAGCACAGATTTATATTTAAAAAACCATCAATGCAATTCAGTCCAGTGGCTTCAGTGACAGCTGTGAAGCCCAGATAAAAGCCATAATGATTACATTTTGAAAAGAGATCCCTTAATGAAACATATTGATAAATGATGCACTCAAGAGCACTTGTAGATATTCTGTTCTGATAGTAAGTTTGAAATAAGGAGGGGTCAGTATAGTTAGCAATGCATTTATTGCTCAACTATCAAATGATCCTTCATATAAATTCCTGCAGTTATTAATTAATTGCCAACAGTGATAAAAAGAAAAAAAAGCACAAAGTAATATTTACGGCTTCTCACATACATTTCCTTATTCTGAGAGCATAGGGAAACAAGAGCTTTGTAATGAAGATAGGATTTAATTTATTAAAGATATTTTAGCATAAGAGGAGGAGGGAGGAATTTATTTGTCCTAACACCAGCCATGTGCTAGGTAGCTAATCTTTGGTAGAATTATTGGATTGCTAAAGTCAGTAGATACTCTCAAATGGCTCTCAGGGTTTGGTGGATTACCTGTGGAGTTTGAGTAGTTGAAGCTAGATGCCTAAAACTTTAATTGCTCAGGTTGGATCAATCTTACTTTAAAGGTGAAATAAGTGTCTTCCTATATATCCTGGATATTTAAGGATTCAAACACCTATATTTTTGTCTGCTATTTCTTGATAGTCAGCTAAAAATGAAAACTGTTAGTGCAGAACATTTCATGAAAGAATAACTGACCATAGATTTATATTCATTAACTTATTGAGTGCCTGTAGTGGGTAGATATGGCCAAGTTTTGATAGAGATAGGTACTGCAGGCGTGGCTTCCATAAGAAGAGGCCAGGGGCTGCCCCGTGCCAGACACTGTTTCAGCCAGCTTCAAAATGGACCTACTGTAGAACATAAGTGAACCTGTCAAATAAGCTGGTGGTGCCTCTGAGGAAAGATATTTAAGAAAGGGCAACAAAAAAAATGCTGGGTGGGACGGGGAGTGTCCTAAGGTATGTATTTTTATGGACCACTATTAACCAAATTACTGAATTAATTCAGCTTAATGGTAAACATATTTTTATTAAAAATAGGTTCTCTCTATATCATTTTAGTAATCTACTTTATGATATTATTAATATGTTTGCTGACAGTTAAGGGACAGTAAATTTTGTTACTGAGACAGAAAAGAGTGCAGAGATGGGAAGAAGAGCAGAAATGTCTGTCAGTTCTCTTGCTGCTTTCTCTTACAACATCATGATCTGTAAGGTCAGCAAGTGCTTTAGCTAACAGTTGGGAGTATCTTGATATTCAGTATCACAAAATTAGTACAACATCTGTTTACAATATCTCATCTTTAACAATTACGTGTATTGCCATGCTGGTCTAACTGGACACATTAATTCCTTCTTTTAGAGAGCTTTTGATAAATGATACTCAGAAACCTTAAAAAAAAATCCATTTATTCAGTAAACAGTGTTGGAGAAAAAAATATTTAGCTCATCTTATGGGCATGATTAGACTCATGGCCATTCAAAAAACTACTTACACTTTGCTGAAAACAAGGTTAGATACATTCTTCCATTTGAATTACAGTGTCATTTAACCTTTTTGGTAATCTTGAGGTGTCTTCCAGATGGCACATAATTTAGCTGATCTAATTCTATTGTAGAAATTTATGTTTTCCCTTTTTACCTTTTATTTTTCATACCTAGCATATATTTTTGTAAGAAAGCAAAACTTCCATATAATTCAACTATTTTGATTGTTTGTAGGATTTAGGTATAAAATACTTTAAAAAATCTTTATTATAAGCTTTTTTATGAATGTGCCGCTGATTTGGGTTGTCTCTTTCTCTTTCTTTCTCCTCTTTCACTTTCCCTTTTTTTTAATATCTCTCTTTCTTTTTATCTTTCTTTTTGTTTTTTTCTCTTTCTCTTCTCTTTCTTTCTCCTTCCCTTTTGCTTTCCCTTCTTTCCCTCCTTTTTTTTCTTTTCCTTTTCCTTTTCCTTTTTTCTTTTCCTTTTCCTTTTCTTTTTTTCTTTTTCTTTTTCCCGACATCTTGAATCTAAAATAACATCTTTGTGTTTTGAGATAAAAATTAGCTTAATAGCGCAGATGTGACTGTGGAAGAGAATGGAGGAAAATGTTTATTTTAATTTTTTTTTTCCCCAGCTCAAACATAGCATTGCATAACGTTTTCTGACTGATTCCTCAGTTTCAAGCAAAGGAGGTATACTATCTCATTGATGAATTTTTGCTATGAAAGTGCAAACTTCCACTAGAGAAAAAAATATATATACTATCAGCTGGCTGGGACTGGCATGATTAAGCCTCTTGGATTAATTCCAAAATACTATTGGGCCTTCTGAATATCACCACCAAATTATAATTCTGCAAAGTAAACAGCAAAGTGAAGAAAGTGAGAAACACAGTTTATCTACTTATGCAGAAACTAATTAAAGCTTAAAGGATACAGAAATCACTGTGTAGAAATATGTAATTATTAAAAGTGTTTTTAAAATATCCAAGTAATGCATCTTGTTTCCCTTGTAATTATAAAAGTTTCAGAAAAGCAACAACAAGCTAGCTCATATTCTTGTACTATACATTTTATTTTAAGAATGTTGAACTCAAATGAAAATGTCTATACCTCCTCATTTCTATCTTTTACAAGAGATAGTTGGATATTAATCTGATATTCTGCTTCGCTCTGCATCACTAATTTAAAGTTTAATACTCTGAGCATCACAGATTAAAAATGCAGATAAAAATCACCATAATGAAACTTTTACTATTTAAAAAAAAAAAAAAAAAAGTCTGTCAGAAAAGCACTGATACCCAAATTCCTAGCAAGATCCAGAACCTGAAATAAAAAAAAAACAAACTAGCAAGCAGAAAGTCCTAATCCATACTTGCAAATAAAAGGAGAAATGTAGTGATTACGCTACATTACTCTTTTTAAATTGACTTTCCAAATATCTCTGTAGTAGTTGTTCACTGACACATTTGGTCCAAAAGCACTGTGCCTATTTATGTATGTGGCATGTTCAAAGGCCAGTATATTCATTTAGGAGAAATAAAAAAAAAAAACAACTTTTATTTGGGAAGGTTCAGTATTATTTTAGAAACTGTTTTGTTTAGTACAGTTTAAATATGTTGACCTGTTGAAGAAAAATGACACTGACTTGTGGCTGAAACTAAACTCACCTGCAGTGGTTAGTTGCATACCTTTCTGTGCTTTACTGTCCAAATCAGAGAATTCTTACAGTTACTGTGGCTTCAGGTCAGCCTCGACCTAGGGGAACTTGGGGCAACACAGTCTCAATCCTGCCTGGAGTGCAATCATGGAGGGAGCATGTGCTGGACTTTGAAACTGATGGCAGCGGTGGTTCCAATGATGCAGATGTCAGTTTTGACACATTCCTAATGCTATAGACACTTTTACTGGCTTGCATCATGCCTCTTTAAGATTCTCATTCAGGTAACTCCTACAAAAGTCTGAAGATGTAAGATTAATATTGGTGATATTTCACAAATTGCAAGCTGTCAAGATGGTATATTGCACAATCTGAGAACTGAAACACCAGTCCTTCGAAATCACATATATTTTATGGTTAATGTTCTGAATTTCAGCCCAGGAGTGCACCAAAGACCACTGAAAGCAAAAATTTTACTAAGCTCATCCTAAAACAAGAACTTTGATGACCACCACAACCAAGTACATAGTAATGATAAGAAATCATTTATAACTTATTTATTTTTAAATGTTTTTCTTCTTTACCTACAGAGTTTGCATGGGGAGTTCTAGATTCATCTGTCATACTCTGGAATAATCAATATAATCAGGATGAATATAGCTTATTTTCTCATGGGAAATCTGTTCAGATAAATTCACTGATGATTAGAATTCTTTTCAGTACTACATGTAATGGAAGAAATAGAAAAGGACAAACACAAAATTGTCTACAGTACTTGCAGGGAAAAAAAATAGAGAAGCTAACAACCTTACAACCAACACAAGTTTCTTATCCATGAAACAGTATTACAAAACATCTCCCATATTCAAGTCACAATTCTTTCATGACTTTTCTCTTTGGGATATTTTGAGCACACACTTGCAACCCTGAAATAGTAGAATCTGAAGGATTTGCCAAGCTACCGAATTCATCCCTAACTTTCCATTAAATACTGGTCACGTGAGTTGAGCATCTCTACTAAAAATAGTCTTTGCAAGGAAACACGATCATATAATCTCCATAGCCTTACATTGATTGTCAGTTGACAGAAAGAGCAACTCAGGGTCTGTCATGTCAGGTGTTCCCTGAAAGAAACCGGTTCTCTCATACTATAATTAACTTTAAATATTCTATGCCCATAGATCTTTCCAATTATTTAAAAGGGCCTCATGGACTTACACATGCAGAATTACCTGGACATGTCACAGATGCTGCATGTAGGCGTAATACCCACATTCTGAATGTGCCTAAATTTGCAAGCAAATGTGTTTTCATAATATCAGTAGTTAAAGTTATATAAAGGGAGAATCAAACCTCATTCTGATTTTCTGAAATAACAGATATTCCCAGTCCCAAATTCAGTGGGAACACAGGGGCAATGCAAATCTCTAAAAAGAAGTATGTCTTATCTGAAGTAAAAATAGTGACATTCTGTAATACAGCAGCTTATCTTTGAAATTATTAAGTAAGGAGATAATGAAAAAATTAATTTAATTAATTTTGGCACAAGCCCATTCATCAAGGTTTTAGCATATCATTTCTAGTTCAAGTCTATTCCTAAGTAAAATTTATCAAGTAATATTTCATTGCTCTCAATAGAATTTACATTTAGCTTAGGCATGAAATGCACATTATTATGATTTTTTTTTTGACATGAATGAAATGTTTCACACAAATCCAGTTCTCAGATGACTGCAATATTTCCACATACCTTTAATAAGGAGAAATGGGAATTAAAATTTCATAGTACATTTACCATTCTTGTTGAATACTTTATTTTCCTTAAAAAAAAAAAGTTTTTAAAAAGTAAACCAGAGAATTATATTATTGTCTCACTAAATCAACCTGGTAATCTTCTCCTTAATAATTCATATTTGTATTTCTAAAAAAAAAAAAACCAGGAGAAAACCCTTTGCCTTCACTCCTCTTCCATGTAGAACACAAGCTATTTTTTTTCCTTTCTTTTAATAAAATATCTGGAAAGGATAATGAAGGTATTTAATCTTTTATTGTCCTCTTGAAGTTTCTGGTTATCCACATGAAACACAGAGGCCCTTTTCTGACATTTTATGTCACATAGAATTCTTTTGTATCATGTGGTTGCTTCTGCTATACTGTGAAATTCAAACATATAACATGACTCTACATAATAAACATGACATGACCTTGGCTAAATGAATGAGTTATGCCTCTTACAGAACTGTGAATAAAAAAAAAAGACCTTATCAAATACTTGCAATTGATTGCAAATCTCATATTTGAATCAATTGTGAAGGAAAATATTTAACTGTATTTTTTATAAGCATACTTGATATTTTTATCTGCAACATAGCCTTTTTTCTAAGAGAAAAATAATGAAGACTTTAAAAAATATTATAATTACTCTATATAATGAGTAAAAAAAGTATCCCTTCTTTTGTCTCGTGTACTTACATATGAGAGAGGAAACTGTTATTCACTGGTTTCATTTTTGTTGACGTTATAGGAAAAACTTTCATTTCACCGATATTTAAGTGAAAATCTGAAAGAAGTTTCTGTGAGAAACAAGAACAAGTTTCTGTGAGAAACTTATTAATCGAACAACTTTATTTGCAGAAGCAATAGGTGTTAAGGGATCTTCAGAGGCCAGGAAGAACTCTCTGCTAGTGCACTATGAATCTTCTTGTAAGATCCTGCAATGTTATCAGAAACGCTTATGACCTCCCTTGGACAGCCACCCACAGAAAATCAGATAAATTTACATGACTGCTAGCAGGAAAAAAAAAGGTATTAGCTAAGGAGTCTGTGCAAAGTCTGTCTCATTTGTTCTAAACAGCTTTCTCAAATGTAAATGCTTTACTTTTAGACAGATAAAGTTCTTTGAAACACCTCTTAACCTGAAGTCCCTAAATTCAGAAAGGAAGAACAGAGACTAACAGTTTTCTCTACACAAAAGAGATAGTAAGGAATGGCGAGAGAGAAAACACTGAAATGTAAATATCAGCTACTGCAGTTCATATTTGTGATGTACAATGGGGATGCCTGCTGCTAAGATGTTTCTGCTTCCCTATAAGCATAGCTAATACTTTTTTTGTAACAAGTGCAAACTGTTATCTGCCACACTCCAAGGTTTTTAGTTTTTTTTTTTTTTCCATTATTCATTTCTAAGTACATTTTTATCTCTATGCTTTTTGGATTCAGAATTATTTACTGACTCTTTTCAAAATCTGTTCATTTCAGATATGCTTAGTTCACAGTACTTTGTTATCTGTGCTGCTTTATGTTTGCAACAATTTTCTTGAACTATAGTACTATTTATTGCTTCCTGAGGATTTAAGCATTTCTTTTTGAGAAAATCTTTAAGCTTAGTAATAGAATCCTCTTCATAATCTATTCAGTTACCACAGATAGGGACAACATCAGAATCTCATTACGGTAAGTTTATAAAATAAAAGAATTGCAAGGGACAAAGTAATTGTGTAAAAGTTAACAATGACTTTAAAAGGACAACAGTAAAGAAAGAAAGAAAGAAGCTGAAGTAGTTGCATAGATAACAAAGGAAATTATAAAAAGTAGAATATTCTCTTTCATAAATAGAACATAAAACCTGGCAAGGAAAATGTAAAGCTATAAGACTGTGTAAAAAACAATTTTTGTGAGTAATATTCTATAGCCATGAAAACTAATATTAAATACTTCTTCTGGCACATCAGAAATAGAAAATTTTCCAGAAAGCTGACAGGAGTGATAGATGGTAATCTCAAAAATGGAACACTAAAGGAAAGAAAAACATAATAGAAAAGCTAAATGAATTAGTTGTATTAGCAATGACAGCAAAAGAGTTTAGTGAGCTTCTTATTCCATATTCTGTCTTTATAGGGCAGAACCTAAGAAAATCCTACACACTGACATGGTAATAGTATACTTTTTTGAAACCAATCAAGAAAAGATGTAGAACTGAATTATTTCAATCAAGAATTCTAAAAGAAATCAAATATGCAATTACCAAACTGTTAATTGATATGTTAACTATTATCTGAATTTGCTTTATTTTCAGGTGATATGGGGGACACAAGTAAGGAAATTATATTTAGAAAAGGCTTCAACATGGATGTGAGGAACAGACTGATGGAGAAAACAAGGAATATTGTTTTAAAGTGTAATGTAAAACAGAATTTGTATATAAATGGAGAAATAGAATATATGGGAAGAATCATCACTGATTTTTATATCAAGAAGTTACCTTTAAATAATCTTTCACAGTGATTTGAAGGATTCAATAGACATTCAGACAAGCTTTATATTACAGGCAGGATGAACCTGGATTTTGAAAAAGCTTTTAACTTTGAAAGTTACTCTCCTAAGACACTTTGGGTAATTAAACTGTTGTAAGATTTATTAGATGTAAAATTAATTGTCTTCTCACAGATTAGTAACTCTATTGCAGAAAAAAAAAAAAAAAGGGAAAGAATAGACAAGTTTTGCAATACAGAGAAGCACTAGTGGAGATCTGTACTCAAAATTTTCCTGTTCATTGTTCCTGTAAAAATGATGTAAAACCGGAAATGAATAGCAAGGATAATTCTAATATTATAATATTTTCAAAGTAATCAAAACTAAAGTAAACTATGTTAAAATGAGCTGATGACAAGAAATTGTCATGAATTCAAATGATGGATATATGGAGAAAAACCTTTCTAACTGCACCTACCTTTGCAATGGACATTAAAACAGCATTTGTACAGTTAAAGCTATGTTGATGTAGTTTAAAAAATGAGGAACGAGATGAAGCACTAGATCTCTGGCTGTTAACTTATTCTCAAATTTTGTTTTGGATCTTTTAAAGAAATGGAAAAAAAAGAAGGGAGAAAAAAAAGCTAGATCTAAACATTGTGAATGTGGTGGTTTTGAAATTATTTGTCTTTGGAGCTAGGAATTTGAGCATTATTCTACTTAATTTAGCATGACAGACATGGTTACAATCAGTTAATTTTCCTCAAAAAGATATCTTACAGATATCCTAGAGAGTTCTGTGAAAGCATATGCTTAATAGTTGGCAGCAATAAAAAGGACATAAGAATCAAGAGTTACTGGCTAAGTAATAGACAAATATCTATGTCACTCTATATTTTCATGTGTCATCCAAAGGATATTTCAATTGATATTATGGCTTACATATAATATGTTATTAAAATGAATTAACATAAGAAGCAATTGAAAGAAAATATGCTTATAGGTCATAAAATTGTAACTGGTAGAAACAAAGTAAGTAGGAAAAAAAATGTGTTTGTTATTTCTTCTAACACAAGACTTAGGGGACCAAGGAAGGTTATCATGTTGGTGGTTAAAATACAAACCAAGAATACTGCTATGTCACATAGCTTGTCATTGAATTCAACTTAAGTCATAAGATACTTGAATACCAAGTATGTTAATGTGAGTTAATAATAACACAAAATCAGAATAGTGGGGTTACAACTTCTGGGTCTAGACCACAGAATGTTCACAGGTATAGCTGTCTTGTTCTTACACTGTTCTGATCTCAACTACTGGCCTTGTCTGAAAAATGTCACTTGACTAGATAGATTTTTTTATCTATTTCAGTATAGCTACTGATACTATATACTGTAAAAATCTAATATTTCTTCAATGTCAACAAAGAGTAAAAGTTGTAGTAATTTATTTTGAAAATCAATTTTCAATAATTTTCCATCTATAATGTCATTAATGAATAAAATGTATAGGCTTGTTTAAAAAATTTCACATTACAAGGCTTAGCTGGCTTTAGCATAGATTGAGACTGCAGAAAGTTTAAAATAGAAGACTCCTCATTTAACAATATATGTTTTTTTTTTCTTTACCTTCAGAATTTGTATGGCTTTCATATGTGAAATTCCAGTGTAATTCCCAGTTCTCAGTTCACCTGCATTTAATGCAGACCCTTTCCCCTACATTTTGAGCTGACTATACTTAAAGCTGCTGCTTCTGAAATCCCAGTAACAGATCTGTGTGGAGGCCACAGTCCAAAGCTTTGTCGAATGTAATAGACTTTAAGTGGGGAGGAAGCTAGGAGGATACTGTTAAGTCACCCCATTATTTACAAAAAAAAAAAATGAAAGCTAATAGTACATGTCTAGATCTACTGCTTTTTTTCACTGATGCCTTAAGAATGATCTGCATTACTTTTTCTCCTCCATGTCTCATCTGAAATCTCTTGCTCTGTCCTGTTAAACAGGCATTCTCTTGGCTTCCTTGAAATTCTGCTCCTTAAATAGGCTGGGAAGAGATGGGAACAGAGTAGGGAGATATAGTGGTGGCATGAAAAGCAATTCCTGTTCACCATACTGTAGCTCAGCAATTTCTGCCCAGTGGAACATGATTGCACAATCAATGAAGACAACGAACCTCACTTCATCCCAGGGACAGGAACACTGTGTAAGGAAGGGTAACTGAGTCTTTTGACATAGTTTGTCTTCTGGCTGATTCAGAAAAGTTAGAACAGTAGTGCCCAGTATCTTCAATAGCATAAATGAGTTTTCACTTGGCTTCACCAAAGTCCACAGATAATAGTAACATCTCTACTTTCTGCTTAGGGACTTATTGGTTTCCCTGTGACAAGCCGTAGCACTTTAGACTCATGTTTTGAATGGTATTTTTTTTTGAGTGAGCTGCACTAATTCTGCTTAAAAGACTAAGCACTGTAACTAAAAAGCATGATTGTTTTTATATTGTGCTTAGAGAACTATAAAATAGAAAAATACTTAAAAGAAACAACAAAAATATCAATGAATTAAAGATTAAAAAAGAGAACAGTCAAAACGAAGGAGAAATGGTTAAACAGAGTCTCTCCTCTCTGATTAAAAAAAAAACACCAAACAAAAACAAACAAAAAAAAATCCCACCAACTCCCTGTAAGAAGAAGAAAAATTTTAAAAAACCCTAACAGTGTTAACTGTTAGGTTAACGTCACTTGACACTTGATACAGTGAGTGTTCAATAGATCAGCTAGTCTTTTCTGAATCATGAATATATTCTAATGAACTATATCCTACTCTTTGCCAGATTTTTACTAGGATTTTTAATTGTTTTTGTACAGGATCAGAGGCTAATAAAAGCTTTACTCAATGGATCCATTGTGTTTTTTAAATTTGCCTATATTTTTTGTCTGTTTGTGAAGTATGCTGCACATCTTACACTGTTCTAGTTGTAGGAAAAATCTTAAAAATCTGTTTTCAGGGACTAACCTGATAGGGCTTTCATGCTTAGAACTCTAGGTTGTGTTACATTTTGCCTAGGTGGACTGAAAATACCTTAGACTTTAATTAAAATTCTTTGAAGTATCTCTGTCTCTGACATTTCTCAGATTTTCATTCTCTCTCACCTCCCACTTAAAAAGTCTTCACAATGAAGACTCACAATTAAAACGTCTACTTTACCATAAATCATGTGTTTTGTTTCACATGCCTTTCAACTTTGTAGCAGGAATAAGTTATTTTGGCAGTTTGAATGTGGTGCTAGTATAACCGAGGAGAAAGCATTTCCACCACATCCAGTGCCCCTGCTCATCAATTCTTTCCTCAACAGCTTAGTGTGGAAGACATCAAATCCAAGACATGCAAGGCCAATTTTTTAAGCTCCTGTTTTGTTCAGTTTGAAAAAAGCATCTCCTATAATCTAGAAAAGTACCTTACAGAGAGTGGTGGTTGCATATTTTTCTCTCATTTTTATCTTGAATGTGAAAAAAAAGACTGATGTTTTCACTGACAGCAAAATGGTTCTTTGAAAAAAGTTTTGACTTGTTGAACCATCTGTCCTTAAAAAAAAAACAAAAAAAAAAAACCCCAAAAACCTAAAATAGATTTTTCTGGCTATGAGAAAATATCTTTTTTTTTCACATTACTGTACTTACATTACTACTCTCAGTGCTTAGAAGTTTCTCTCATGCTTCTAATTTCACAAGATCACAATTTGTTGATTTTTGCCACTTCAGATGAAGAGATTGCTTATGAATGAAACCAAGAAAATTAGCTGATATTTCACCACCTGCAGTACAAGAAAGTAGAGAATAAAAAATTTTGCACAGTGACTTGTCCTTTCTAACTGCATTCTGACCACATGCATGCAAGTTTGCAACCACAGCCACCACCTCCATTGTCATATTATCACTCACCAGTCACCAGAGAACTTCTTTCCAATTGTAATATCCGTGACCTATGGAGCATGGATTTGAAGCAATTAGAGTGACTGTACCTTGCTTTATCAGTCCCCTTTTCTCACTCTCTCATGGCACTGAAAATCGTTTGTAGTAGAAATTAAGTTCCATGAATTGTCTGTTTCTTTGTTCATTCATATCTTCTGCCACTCCACTTTTTTTAGCAAGGCATACATTGCTGGATATTATTGCACCAGTGGATGGAAGTCATACTAACTTAGTGACGTAGATACTCAAATTTGTGAGCAAGAGGTCCCACTGGAGCACCAAGCACCACAAGGCTAAGATCTCAAATGGAGTTTTATCCCAGTTCAGCTAGAACAGAATTAATGAAATTTTTAATATCTATCTGACATATGAAATAGGTGAACCTACCATTGAAAAATAGCGGAGCACCATTGCTTGCTTGAGACTATTAATTTGACTAAGGTGCTCCCTTGGACCATACAAGATAATGAGATTTTGATTGTAACAGTGTAAGTGTGCTAATTTATTTCCTTCCGGGAAAATACTAATGGATAACATAATTGTAACATATTGCTACATAGTAGTATTTACTATTCTTCTAGATACTCACAGAAACAAGCAACTCTCCAGAGAAGAATCATAGCTCAGTCACAAAAACCTCATGATCAGATTACCTTGGAGATACTTCATAACTATTCAAATTCTTTTACACAGGAAGTCATAAATAAGGTTTTTAAATATTGGAATGTGATGCTGGCAGTGTAATTCTTTAGTAATATGATAAACAACTTAGTGTGAAAATTGTAAAAGAAGATGAGGAAGACATGGATTGCTTCTTAGGGTTTTGGGTTTTTTTTTTGGTTGTCGTAGTTCAGCCCTGATCAGGACCAGACTACGCAGTCTGTCTCTCGCTCCCGCCACCCTCCGAGAGAATAGGAGGAGATGATATAAGAAAAAACAGCTCAAGGTTTGAGATAAGGACGGGGAGAAATCCTTAAAGTTACCGTCACAGGCAAAACAGACTCGACTTGGGGAAAAGTATTCATTTATTTCTAAAATTAGCAGGAGAATGAGACAGGGAACAAGATAACCTCCCCCCACCCCTCCCTCTTCCCGGGTGTTCTGGTTTTGTCAGTGAGGGGGGGGCCTAAGGTGGTAGCTTCTGTAGGAAACTGCTAGAAGTCGCTCCCCTTTGTTCAGTGGACTCGGCCGGGCCTAGGGCAGACCCGCTGCTGGCCAAGGCCGAGCCAATTGGTAGCAGAATGTCCCGTGATAACGCCTCTGCGATAACGTATTTAAGTAGGGGAAAACAAAAAAAAGAGGGAAGAGAAGATGTGAAGCAGCTGAGCGGGGGGCAGAGAGGGGGAGGCGCGAGCCTCGTGGGCCTTGCAGGCCTCACCCTCTGGCCTCCCGCCGGGCAGCCGACTGGGCCCAACTCGGCCTGGCCTGGCTGCAAGAAGTGGAGAGGAGATGAGAAGTGAATAAGATGTAAAAAGGATCCTGAGAGACGTCTGCCAGCCTGTTGTGAGGAACGGCTGCAGACGCCAAGGTCAGTTCAGAAGGAGGGGGAGGAGTAATATGGCTCCTGGCCAAGATTCCCCTGCAACTCGTGGTGAAGACCATGGTGGAGCAGGTTGTCCCCCTGCAGCCCATGGAGGTCCACGGAGGGGCAGAGATCCACCTGCAGCTCGTGGAGGACCCCACGCCGGAGCAGGTGGAGGCCTGAAGGAGGCTGTGGCCCGTGGAGGGCCCGCTGGGACAGCTGTTCTAGAGGGACTGCACCCCGTGGAAGAGATGACCCACGCCGGAGCAGTTTCACGGAGGACTGTGGCCCGTGGGAGGGACCCCACGCTGGAGCAGAGGAGGAATGCGAGGAGTTCTTCCCCTGACGATGATACAGCGGCGTAAAACAACGCGTCGCGTGATGAACTGACCGCGACCCCCATTCCCTTTCCCCGCCCCCCCCCCCCGTGCCGCTCGGGAGGGGAAGGTAGTAGAGATAATGTTAAGCCCGGGAAGAGGGAGGGGTGGGGGGAGGTTATCTTGTTCCCTGTCTCATTCTCCTGCTAATTTTAGAAATAAATGAATAGTTTTCCCCAAGTCGAGTCTGTTTTGCCCGTGACGGTAACTTTAAGGATTTCTCCCCGTCCTTATCTCAAACCTTGAGCCGTTTTTCTTATATCATCTCCCCCTATTCTCTCGGAGGGTGGGGGGAGCGAGAGAGAGACTGCGTAGTCTGGTCCTGATCGGGGCTGAACTACGACACCGGGCTTAACATTATCTCTACTACCTTCCCCTCCCGAGCGGCACGGGGGGGTGAAAGGGAATGGGGGTCGCGGTCAGTTCATCACGCGTTGTTTTACGCCGCTGTATCATCGTCAGGGGAAGAACTCCTCGCATTCCTCCTCTGCTCCAGCGTGGGGTCCCTCCCACGGGCCACAGTCCTTCGTGAAACTGCTCCGGCGTGGGTCATCTCTTCCACGGGGTGCAGTCCCTCTAGAACAGCTGTCCCAGCGGGCCCTCCATGGGCCACAGCCTCCTTCAGGCCTCCACCTGCTCTGGCGTGGGGTCCTCCACGGGCTGCAGGTGGATCTCTGCCCCTCCGTGGACCTCCATGGGCTGCAGGGGGACAACCCGTTCCACCATGGTCTTCACCACGAGTTGCAGAGGAATCTTGGCCAGGAGCCATATTACTCCTCCCCCTCCTTCTGAACTGACCTTGGCATCTGCAGCCATTCCTCACAACAAGCTGGCAGACGTCTCTCAGGATCCTTTTTACATCTTATTCACTTCTCATCTCCTCTCCACTTCTTGCAGCCGGGCCGGGCCGAGTTGGGCCCAGTCGGCTGCCCGGCGGGAGGCCAGAGGGTGAGGCCTGCAAGGCCCACAAGGCTCGCGCCTCCCCCTCTCTGCCCCCCGCTCAGCTGCTTCACATCTTCTCCTCCTCTTTTTCCTGTTTTCCCCTACTTAAATACGTTATCGCAGAGGCGTTATCACGGGACATTCTGCTACCAATTGGCTCGGCCTTGGCCAGCAGCGGGTCCGCCCTAGGCCCAGCCGAGTCCCCTGAACAAAGGGGAGCAACTTCTAGCAGTTTCCTACAGAAGTTACCACCTTAGGCCCCCCCCTCACTAACAAAACCAGAACATTGGTAAAATACTGCAATATTTAAGAAACTCCAGACTAAGGAACAGGAGACACAGTGGATGATTGGAAGACTACTATTTTCCATAATTGTCTATTTGAAATAAAATTAAAATATGCCACGTTTTCCTCCTGTGAAACAGAGCTGTTCTCTGAATTCTGCCTCCTCACTGGTTTCATTTGGTCTCTGAATGCAGTTCAAGGGCCAGTAATGGGGCAGAAAAAGAAGAAGAGATAACTAATAAATCAGTATAATGATGAATTTGGGAGTACTAGCAGTCCACATTCAAAAATATTACCAGATGAGGATATATTAACTTATTTGCAAATATCTAAGACTGCTATTTAACATATTAATATCTAAACTAAGACATATGGTGCACCTTGAAAAAAACAAAACAGAATTTGTAGACATGATTATTTAAAAAAAAAAATGCACCTGGTTCACATCACTTATTATATTTCACTTTGACTTAAAGTTCAATGACAAATAAGAGTGCATTTTGCAATTCCAGTTAATCTAGATTTAAGAACAGATTTTGATTCCTATTCCCAAGGCTACTTTAGACTGGTAATACAAAGAATAAAATACTCAAAAGGATAGTGTTTCCTCTCTGCACCAAGAGAGCTCATGTACATAATAGCATTGTTTGTGCCAGTGAAATTGACTTGGCTACACTCCTTGTTGAAGGCAACCATATCTGCCAGCATATTAAATATCAAAATATAATACATAAAATTAATTGAGAAAAATATCACTCCATAAAAAAAGGGTTCATCCATGAAGCTCATCGTTTAAGCTGGATGATTTAGATGCATAAGCATGACTGGTCTCACTATCAACATATTCATAGATACAGAGTGACAGAAGAAACACAAAAAAAAAAAGAAAATAGTTTGGGTTTTTTTCAGCATTATGCCTTGATTTGACAGCTCAAATTGAAAACATGCTGTACCGCCTCTGCAGCTGATGTACAGCAAGTACTATGTCAAGATGCAGGGCAGCTGTGAGAGGTTGTGCAATTGCTGCGAGGGGAATGGAAGGGAGCAGGAGCAGCTGTCGCTGCAGCATTTGCCTGTCAGGAATTCAGAGCAAATTGTATAAAACAATGTTAAATATTGTTCTTTTGGCCTGTTTTATTTTGGATGCTGCAAAAAATCCTTATCCACACAGTTTACACAATCCCTGCCCAGAACGTCAGCTGTGCAACCATCTTCACTTTACTCCTCAAATTGTAACACAAGCATACTGGAGGTATTATTCCCATTGAGTCTGTAGGAGCATTTCACTCCTGCACATGGATCAGGGCAATCCCAAGCACAAATACAGGCTGTGCAGAGAATGGATCGAGAGCAGCCCTGAGGAGAAGGACTTGGGGGTGATGGTGGTGGACAAGAGGCTCAACATGAGCTGGCAATGCACCCTTGCAACTCAGAAAGCCAACCACATCAAGAGGAGCGTGGCCAGCAGGTCGAGGGAGGAGATTCTTCCCCTTTACTCCACTCTGGTGAAACCTCACCTGGAGTACTGCATCCAACTCTGGAGGCCCCAACAGAAGGACATGGACCAGTTGAAGAGGGCCCAGAGGAGGGCCACAAAGATGATAAGAGGGCTGGAGCACCTCTCTTATGAGGACAGGCTGAGAGAGTTGGGGCTGTTCAGCCTGGAGGAGAGAAGGCTCCGAGGAGACCTTATAGTGGCCTTCCAGTACCTCAAGGGTGCCTACAAGAAAAGATGGGGAGAGACTCTTCAGTAGGGCCTGTTGTGATAGGACAAGTGGTAATGGTTTTAAAATAGAGGGAGATAGATTCAGACTGAATATAAGGAAAAAATTTTTTACACTGAGGGTTGTAGAACCCTGGAACAGGTTGCCCAGAGAGGTGGTGGATGCCCCATCCCTGGAAACACTCAAGGCCAGGTTGGATGAGGCTCTGAGGAACCTGATCTAGTTGTAGATGTCCCTCCTCCTTGCAGGGTGGGGGCTGGACTAGATGACCTTTGAAGGTCCCTTCCAACCCTAACCATTCTATGATTCTATTGGGATGCTCAATCTATTACATGGGTTATAGGATCAGAGTTTTCATTACTGTCATGTTCAAATATGAAAACTAATACTGTTATGGTATTCAAAGATATAAAAAAACCCCCTCCAAAGTAGTTCTAACTGAAATAACTTTAAACAAGAAGAAAAAAAAATAGTCAAAAGCTAGAAGCTTCTTTTATGTCCAATAAAGCCAATACTAGTCGACTCAACATGAACCCATTGCTGACCAAGGCCGAACCAACCGGCGTGGTGGTAGCACTTCTGTAGTAACACACTTAAGAAGAGGGAAAAAACCCACCTGTGGAATTGCAGCTGGAGAGAGGAGTGAGAATATGTGAGGAACAACTCTACAAACACCAAGGTCAATGAGAAGGAGGGGGAGGAGTTGCTCCAGGCACCGGAGCAGAGATTCCCCTGCAGCTGATGGTGCAGACAATAGTGAAGCAGGCTGTCCCCCTGCAGCCCATGAAGATCCACAGTGGAGCAGAGATACACCTGCAGACCACATAGGATGCCACACCGGAGCAGGTGAATGCCTCCAAAGGAGGCTGTGACACCATGGGAAGCCTGCACACGAGGATGCTCCTGGTGGGACCTGTGGATCCATGGACAGAGGAGTTCATGCTAGAGTAGGTTTGCTGGCAGGACTCCATGGGGGATGAACACTGGAGCATTCAGTCTTACTACTGAAGGACTGCATTCCATGGAAGGGATCCAAGTTGAAACAGTTAATGAAGAACTGCAGCCCATGGGAAGGATCGGAAGGACTCATGTTGGAGAAGTTCATGGAGAACTGTCTCCCATGGGAAGGACTCAATGGTGGAGCAGGAGAAGAGCGTGAGGAGTCCTCTTCCTGAGGTGGAAGAAGTGGAAATAACAAAATGTGATAAACTGACTGCAACTCCCATTCCTCATCCCCCTGTGCTGCTCAGGGGAGGGAGGAGGGAGAGAATTCAGGAGTCAAGTTAATCCCAAGAAGAAGAGAGAGGTGGGGGGAAAGTGTTTTAAGATTTAGGTTTTATTTCTCATTACTCTACTCAGATTTGTTTGGTAATAAATTAAAATAATTTCCCCAAGTTGAGTGTTTTTCCCGTGAAAGTAATTGGTGAGTGATCTCTCCCTTTCCTTATGTCAACCTAATGAGCCTTTTGGTTTTTTTTTTTCTCCCCTATCCAGCTGAGGAGGGGAGTGATAGAGCGGCTTTGGTGGGCACCTGACATCCAGCCATGGTCAACCCACCACACTACCAGAACTTTATTAACATTTATTTGGTTTTTGTTTTGGTTTTGTGGTCTTGGGGTGGTTGGTTTTTTTTTTTCCTTTTAGTTTTCTGTGTCTATATAATCTGCCAACATTGCAACTATATTGACTTGAAGTAATTCTTTCAACTTTATCTTAAGAACACTATATGTTTTAAAGTTAAAAATGCTGATATATCTCCCTTCTTATTAGAAGCAGAGTTTAAATTTCAAGTCTGAAATTTAAGCCTTGAAACATTTCATTAGTAGATAAAACTCCTATTTCAATCTTATGTTTTTCACTTGCTGCTATTTTTCACTCACCAAACAAAAGAAACTCTCTCCAAAGTACCAGAGAGAACAGTGAGCCTTTGTAATTTGTGTTTTAACTCTAGATACCCCAAGTCCATAATCTAATGAAGACAAAGACAATTGTCATTACTGTAGTTTGATTCTCATGGTTTGTGTTAGAAAATGGAAACAAAGGGGTAAAGATAATGCTTTAAATTTCCTGAAAAAGGAGTAAGTTTCTTCCAACAACCAAGCATCCTATCATTTTGTGAACCATTTTGCAAACAGTGCATATATACCACATCCTCACAAACAATCCTGAGGTAATTTTCAGTGTCTTTCTCTCTCTCTCTGTCCGTTTATTATAAAATCTAAGAGGTGACTGTATTAGAAGGAACTGTTACCTTTAACTACCACTACTTTGACCTAAATGCACCTTTGCATGTCAAAATAATATAAGTAATTTTCTTCAGTCAGACTCATAGTAAGATGAAATTGGTCTCAGCTTTTTGTTTTTTCTGATTGGAATGCTTCTGGTGCAATGTCAATGGGAAAACTCTGGTTTAATTTTAATTCTGAAAAAAAGAAAACCCTCAAACCAAAAGAAATTAAACAAACCCTGACAAGACTACCCCATCAGACTTAATTTTAGTTGTAGAAAGGCATTTCAAGTTCTTTGCTTTGAATTTACATACACATTAGTCTTAGTCCACTCCCTTCTGTTCACACTTTAGTATGTATTTTTATGGAAATACCATATTAACATGTCATCCCGTAAGTATTGCAGAACAAAAGATGGAAAATAGGGAAGAAAATAGCTATTTTACACTGCATATGGGGTATATTAATTTCTATCTATACCAGAATTTATAGCATCCAATAGTGTCTGTTCACACCTAGATTACAGAGGCCTGATACTCAGAATATACGAGATGTTGACAGTGAGTGTTGGGTTAGAGGAGATAATTAAGTTGTAACTATGTGTAAATACAGGTAAGTGTCATGTGTAAGTATAAGTGAGTGACACAGAGTCCTATCTTACCCACAGTTTCCTCAAGTTGGAGACCAGTAACTCTTCCCATGATAAATTTATCTGTGAGTCCCCTACTTACGGTTTTGGTAAATATGTAAATACACGTGGGTAATTTCCACTAATTGAAGGAAGACAGTGATTATGGAAGTTTTCTCTTGAAATTATCTGGAAAAAAAAGCATATTCATCTGGATTTAGAATATTCTACCTGTGATTGGCGTGTGCAGAACAGCACTTACAGTTTAAACCTAGTAGGCAACTAAGCCCCACACAGCCACTCACTCACTCACCATCACTGGGATGGGGGTGAGAATCAGAAAGGTAAAAGTGAGAAAACCTGTGGGTTGAGATAAAGACAGTTTAATAGATAAAACAAAAGTTGTGTGCGTAAGCAAAGGAAAACAAGGAATTCATTCACTATTTCCCATAGTCAGGCAGGTGTTCAGCCATCTCCAGGATGCAGGGCTCCATCATGAGTAACAGTTAATTGGGAAGACAAACACTGGAAGTCCAAATGTCCCCCTTTCCTCCTTCTTCCCCAGCTTTTATTGCAGAGCATGACATCATATGGTATAGGACACCAGTTTAGAGAGCTGGAGTCAGCTATCCTGTCTGTGTCCCCTCACAACTTCTTGTGCACCCTCATCCTACTCATTGGCAAGGACAGGGTGAGAAGCAGAAAAGACCTTGATGCTGTGTAAGCACTGCTCAGTAACAGCTAAAGCACCCCTGTGTTGTCAACACTGTTTTAATAACAAATCCAAAGCAGAGCACCATACCATGTAGTATGTAGAAAATTAACTCTATCTCAGCCCAAACCAGTATAATAAATGAATTTGTAATAAAATATCATCCACATTCCCTTATGATTTTTATGAACAAAATAGGTAATAGTAAAATTACAGAATTAGAGAAAATTTAACTTACTATACATGTACTAAAATTTTTATTCTTCATATGTTCTCTTAATAAAAAGAGAAATCTTAAAGGAGGGAAACATTTGAACTTTTACTGAATTTGGCAAAATTGAACCCAATTGAACCATCTGTCAAGGACTACTATCCATTCATCCAATACAAACCAGAATAACAATAGAAATCACAACCAACCATCCACAACCACAGCAACCCACAACCAAAAAACCAAAACAAAACAAAATCAAAAACCCCAAATCAAATTCCTGCAATTCAGGAGCTGATGCTGACAAGGCTTCTTCTGTTACAAATGCAATGAAGAGAAAAACAATAATAAAGCGATAAAGCAAACATTTCTATGAAGAGGACACCAGAAAGGTGTAGCTCCTTGGAAAAAAATTAAGGCTGGAAATGCTTATATATAAATAAATCAGGGGAGTAAACCCATAGACAAGAACTATTTCAGTTAGATGACAAATTTTGCACCAAAAAAAAAACCCGTAATATGAACTGTCTGCAAATAACATTAAGTTGGAAATTTTAAGAAAGCTTCTGAACAGAGCAGAGTATCTGCAATGCCTTTCCACATTGAATGCTCTCAAGATGGGAAGTTTGTACAGTAGATTATATTACATGCTACTACTTACTTATTTTAACAGGAAAAAAACCCACGAAAAACAAACAAGCAGAGGATATGTTGTTATTATTTTGCTTTGCGTTTTATGAGGTAGACATTACTATTCAAGACTTAGAAAATGCAGAAAGACTCAAGTGGTTTGTTTTGGTTTATTTTTATTTTTTTTTGTAATGTAGATGAGGAATATTTATCAAGTTTTGAAATGGATTTTGGTCTCAGAATGTGGGTAATTGGAAGTACATAATCTATGCTACTGTTTTAAGGATAAACTTTATTCTGAATATACTATTGACAATCTTCTAACAAGAATAAAGGAGAATGCCCTTAATATAAATGAGAATCTGTGGCATTTATAATCATATAGGATTAGCCATTAAGTAGGAATTTTAAAGGCATCAGTGGCATCAGTCCAAAGTTGAAAACAGATATTATTGTTAGATGAGACATATCGTTCATGTTTGAGCTATGACATTTATATGTGGACTGTATCACTCTTGGAAAAATTAAATTTAATTTTATTAACATTAGTGTCTGGTTTTGATAAGTGAGGCGGGGGGGGCACTAAGGTGGTAGCTTCCGTCGGAAACTGTTAGAACTCGCTCCGCTTTGTTTAGTGGACTCGGCTGGGCCTAGGGCGGATCCGCTGCTGGCCAAGGCCGAACCAATTGGTCGCAGAATGTCCCGTGATAACGCCTCTGCGATAATGTATTTAAGAAAGGGAAAACAGGAAAAAAATGGGGGAGATGTGAAGCAGCTGAGCAAGGGCAGAGAGGGAGAGGTGCTAGCCTTGTGGGCCTTGCAGGCCTCACCCTCTGGCCTCCTGCTGGGCAGCCGACTGGGCCCAACTCGGCCTGGCCTGGCTGCAAGAAGCGGAGAGGAGATGAGGAGTGAATAAGATGTAAAAAAGGATCCTGAGAGGTGCCTGCCAGCTGTTGTGAGGAACGGCTGCAGATGCCAAGGTCAGTTCAGAAGGAGCGGGAGGAGTAATGCAGCTCCTGGCCAAGATTCCCCTGCAGCCTGTGGTGATGACCATGGTGGAGCAGGTTGTCCCCCTGTAGCCCATGGAGGTCCACGGAGGGGCGAAGATTCACCTGCAGCCCGTGGAGGACCCCATGCTGGAGCAGGTGGAGGCCTGAAGGAGGCTGTGGCCCGTGGAGGGCCTGCTGGGACAGCTGTTCTGGAGGGACTGCACCCTGTGGAAGAGATGACCCACGCCAGAGCAGTTTCACGAAGGACTGTGGCCTGTGGGAGGGACCCCCCGAGGGAGTAGAGGAGGAATGTGAGGAGTTCTTCCCCCAACAATGAAGCAGCAGCGTAGAACAATGCGTGATGAACTGACCATGACCCCCATTCCCTCTTCCCCCCTGTGCCGCTCGAGAAGGGGAAGGTAGTAGAGATAATGTTAAGCCTGGGAAGACAGAGGGGTGGGGGGAGGTTATCTTGTTCTCTGTCTCATTCTCCTCCTAGTTTTAGAAATAAATGTATAGTTTTTCCCAAGTCGAGTCTGTTTTGCCTGTGACGGTAACTTTAAGGATTTTCTCCCTGTCCTTATATCAAACCTTGAGCGGTTTTCCTTATATCATCTCCCCCTATTCTCTCAGAGGGTGGGGGGAGTGAGAGAGAGACTGCGTAGTCTGGTCCTGATCAGGGCTAAGCTACGACAATTAGTTATACTCAAACTTTGCAGTTGCACTTTGGGAATGTTCAAAAGTTTCTCTCTGCATATATATATGTATATATATATTAAATATATTAAATATCTTTAACATTAAATCTTCCTAGAAGAGAAAAATGTCATTTTTCTACAGGAAGTTGTCTGCACAAGGATGTTAAAGGAACTCTGAAAAATGGATACAGCTTTTTCAGAGGAATGGTTTCTATAAGTTCTGTGGTAGGTATTAATACTAAAAATGCAGCATTGGTTTTCAAAGATTCCTAATTGATTCACAGTTTAATGATTTATATCTTAAATATGTCAACAGATGAAAGGAACACGTAAAATTCTTTGTTTATATGGTTTTCTGTTATTAGCTCTGCCTCTGTTTAAAAATTTTGCAGAGTTTAGATATTTCTGAAAATAAACAAAGAAATAAAAATGTTTGGTTTAGTAGTCTGATATTATTTCCTCTCCTGTCAGCTTTCTATTTATTTTTTTTCCCCAGGTTTGTTTTGGTTTTTTTTAAAATAATGAATATTTTCCATGAAAAGACTTGTGGAGCTGGAATCAAGGGAGATGAGCTTGTCGAATAAATCTGTGAAACTTGTTAATATGTCTATGAACTGTTAAAAAGGCTAAATTCAAAGTCCACAAGTAAGATGTTTGTCAACTGTTCAGTAGATATTTGCTTAATCTTTGATAGTTTTTTTTCCTAAGACTGAAATTATTTAGCAAAAAGGAAAACTAAGTGATGAGAAGTTATCACAATGTTCTGTGAGTTATATACATATATGTATGAATTAACTCAAATAAAACTGGTTGCATAACATAACAATAGATCAGAATGTATCATCAAGAAATTTGAAAGTGTGATTCAGAAATAGTGATATAGCAGC
Organism: Chlamydotis macqueenii; assembly: GCF_036417535.1. Taxonomy (NCBI): domain Eukaryota; kingdom Metazoa; phylum Chordata; class Aves; order Otidiformes; family Otididae; genus Chlamydotis; species Chlamydotis macqueenii. Next base: position 163,532,993 of record NC_141556.1, read on the forward strand.
AATGAATTAATGCCTTTTCATATGTAGTTGTGCAATTAATTTTTTTGTTTCAATTTTTTTTTTTTTGCTCATCTTCATTTTGTGGCTAAAAACTGATAAGATTCTACAAAGAATTATCAAAAAATAGGAAAGAAGACATGTTGCTGTTGTGAACATAAAGGAGTATTCAAACCTGGGCTCAGAGATAAGGAGCCGAAGGCAGCTACTCAGACAGATGAGTCTTTAAAATAAACAAAGAAGTATTTGTTCAAGCACAAGTCTTCTAAGTCTCTGCACTTCTAATGGCTAATGTAAAACTTTTAGTGGACTTCAAAGCAGCACACTGAAGCATAAGGGAATGTAGGTGGCACCTGGTTTGAATTCATTACAACCAAAAGTAATTCACTGGAGTTTAGAAAACAAAGTGCATTCTCAATTCATTAGTGTGATGATTCCTGAAATCTTCTTATATCAAAGCAGTTATTAATCTAGGGTCAATGAAATGTTGCCTTTGTGCTTGTTTTTCCTTTTCCTACTTTCCCTCTTTTCTCTCCCTTTCTCAATTCCTTCTCTTTCCACAGTAGTCTTTTCCTCTCACTTTTGTGATATTGTCACTGGGGCTTTCAAAATGTCATACTAACTCCTGTTTTCTTCTGGCACTATTTGAATATCTGAATAATTTGTATCTAACTGTTCAGATACCTATTGGAGATGCCCAGTTGAGCAATATGATCCCTATAGGTCTTGATTCTGAAAAGTAAAAATTATTAGATAATTCTAGAGAGTGTTTCTCATCTTTAATGTCTGTGAATATTTTTGTTAGACCTCTGCAGGCCTTACTGGCCCTGCCCAGCCTCCTCTGCTCATGACCCAGGACCCCATTTCAGCTCAGTCCAGAGCCCTCAGGAGTGTCAGTCTCCAGCTTCTCACAACCCTGCCCTGTCTGGACATGGGCCCTGCTGAGCTCATGTTGTCACCATATTGTACCAAACTTGTTATTCTTATGTATTAAAAAAGTGTAGCAATACTTTTCAGGATGTGCTTACTGCTTTGTCTAATAACATCTCCAGTATATCAGTTGTTCAGACTTACCAGGCAGTTGAGGGATAGCTTTCTTAACTCAAGAATAAAATATCTTAATTTCATAGAAATATTTTTACAAACTTTTCTTCTTTCCAAAACCTTTTGAATGGCAATCTTGCTTTGCAAGTATTATAATTAATCATACAGTAAACTATATAACTTAGGGGAAAAAAAAAATAAACACGCTATAGGTATGTCCCAAAGAGTTTCATTCTACATTTTAGTTCCTCTCTTTTCAAATTTTCCTACTGCTTGTCTTCTGTTTCTAAGTATATGTCTATTTCTTTAATTTAGTAAAAACTTTTTTTTAAAAAGACCCCCTTCTAAGATCCTAAGCATTTGCATATTAAAGAAATTATACTGAATATTACCTTAAGTGACCACTGTTTTCATCTCCAAGATATAATTAGCTTGATTAAATCCTCACATATAAATCAGAACACAGGAATAATCCTTAAATAGGTCAGAGAAATGTCTCTATATTAGCTACAAAAGTCACAGTGATTAATTACCTCAGATTACACAAGAAGAATGTTATCCCAAACGCCTATAAATTACACTAAATAAACTCAAGTTCTGGATGAATTAAAAAATATCTCATGAGCAAGCTTTTTAATTCTGATGTAACATCCACTGACTGCTGTGAATGATCATGCTCCCTCTAACAGTTTCAAACACTATTTGACGTTCTGAGTGTAACAAAGTGTACTGTTAGAAATGAACCTTGTATGAATTACAAAGATATTGGTAATAATCAGTTTTCCCTGTGGTTCTTTATACCTAAAACATGTGTTTTGTTTGAAGCAAATCTATCTTTAGAGAATGACAGTCTTCTGCATTACACTTAAAAATTATAGGTAGGATATATAAATCCTTAACCTTGCAATTTCTATGTGTCCATTTATGCACGTCTCTGTTCCTTTCTGTCATGGCTAATGCAATAGTTCATTAGAGTAATAAAGTACAATGAAGTTGTTAATAGAATGTTGCTATTTATTATGCTAGGTTGCAAGTTTATTTTTTTTTAGTGATTATTATGTCTAAATTAAAGCTGTAAAAAGAATTTGTCTCTAAAGCTTGAGGGCTCAATGTTTGTTATTTTTTTGAAGTGCTAGAGTGCACATTTAAAGTACTTTCAGCTAGTTCCATGAAAAAAAAAACCCAAAAATATAAGCCTACTCTCTCCTACCTGAGTGCTTAAGTATAAACCTGAAAATTAAAAAAAAAAAAATCCAAAACCCACTGCAATACTTGCATTGCTTTAGGGCATATGAAAGCCATAGATGCCTTATTAAAGCTCAACTGACAACTAGAGAACTGGGCCTACCCAGAGCACATCAGTCCTGAGCACATGGTGTAACTTAAACCTGACTCTACAAAGCATTTAGAAGAGGATTATTCTATCTTTTAAATAGCAGCTGGTTCAGGAAAGAGGAAATGGGGCAAAGCAGGGAATATTAACAAAGAGACAGGACCAGAGATGGAAACCCAGGGTAAAATAATCCCTAACATATAGATTCTGAATTAGATGAGCTAAATCAGGAAAAAAAAAATTATCTAAGGACAACATGGAGATGAAGGACATTCCTCCTCTTTCCTTTTTCTTTTCTGAGTACTCAACTCTAATCAAGTAAATACTGTATGTATTTTGTCCTGTACAACGTGTTCCCTGATACACAATATTTAAAAGCCAGGATCAGATTAATAAGATTTCCATTCAAAATGTTTTGTACATTCTAGCCATAATGACGCAGGAGTTCACAGGTGTAAATAAAAGAGAAAGTGCAAGAAACACCTTATGAGCTAAAAAAGGTTTTTTTACCTTCTGAAAAGGAACAAGAGAGTCAGAAAAACTAGGCAAGACAAAAACAATTTTTTAAACAAATGATTAAGAAACTGGTGTAAGATTTATTTCAAGAATTAGAAAGCTACATTTAGATGTCCAGAAGGAGAGTTATCTCCTTTTGGTCTTGTACAATGTTAGCCAGCCCCCCCCAAAAAGATGTCTTTGTTATTCTATGGCATCTAAAAGGCACTACATGGCTAATAACTAAATCTCTACTAATTACAAAAAAGAATTCTCCTGTCTAACACTATTTCTGGATAAAAGCATAGCAGATGCAGTAGCTGAAACCAAGTTTCTGATCTACACATAAAAAAATAAACTGTAGCAATCTCAATCTGAATCCTATCTTAAAAGGGGCTTTTTTTTTTTCTTTTTTAAATCTGTTTTACTGACAGCTAATTAACAAGATAAAATATGATCATCCCTACTTAAGAAATTCATTGCTACTGAATTCAAGACATCTCTTGCTGACTCAATACATTTAATGTTCCTCCTTCTCTCTTTTTTGAATGGTTTTGATTGAATTGACTTGCTTGTCTATGTCTAAATAACTTAGAGGTCACAGAAAGTAAAACCAGATAATGTGTTTTATCCTTCCTTTTACCCCTGAATGTTATAGCTAGGGCGCTGTACCCAAGAAATAGGAGATGTTTCCTTCCTGAGTGACTGTAGCTTGAAAATCTCTGAGGCTATACTACAGTAAGGAGTGCAACTGTAAAATTCAAATAAGAAAACATTTGACCTAAATAATTGACACTGGGACATCTGCAAAAATAGAAGCTCAGTAGTAACTTTTGATCTGTAAATAAGTAGCTGACAGATTTTCACAAGTACTGAGCAACTTCGCTGCTTACCTGTTTTTTTTTTTCCTACCAAAAAGATATATGATTAATCTGCCTTAAATAAGGTACCTTCAAATTGCATCTCAAAGCCCGAGCTAGTCACTCAAAATTCTTATTATAGTCTCTGGAGAGAAATAAATACATTCAGAAGGAAATTCATTCTATCTTATGACAAGCAATACTAGATGGATCAAATTAATTATTATCTGTAAGTAGCTATTTCCTTTTTTTTTTTTTTTTCCAATAAAAGCATCCTTAAATAACTTTACCAGATTCAAAAGTCAGTCTTTCAGATATATAAAGCTAGGCTTAGTGTAAAATCTAAAGTTAGAGCTGATTCCCACTGAAGAGTACAAAATGAAAAATCATATGCTATAAAATTTTTACTTTTGGTGTTGCAAAATTTCTGTAATTCAAGGAGTCTATTTCTAATAACATCTTACTGTGTTCATAATAATTAATGTTCATCTGTTAATATTGCTGTTCTGAAGCAACTAAAAATGAAGAATTCAATACTATATTCATCTAACTTAATGAAAATGCCAAGCTTCTGTTATTTTTACTTAGATTCTTACTGGAATAGCATTTTAGAAATCTTTGCACTGAACTGATCTTAACATCTATCATTAAAATCTTTTTAACAAATAATTCTCATTTATGAACTGCAAAATACAAAGGTAGGGAAAGGGAATATTTGATTCTTCAATATTGGAAAATGGGAAGAAGATCAAATTGTAACATAGAGTCTTGCTGCAGGACTGAACTAAAATCTGGCTGGGCAAGTCAAGAGATTTCAAAGGATTGTTACAGAAGATGTTACGAACATATGAAGGAGGGTCACAAAGATGATCAGAGGGCTGGAGCACCTCTCCTATGAGAAAAGGCTGAGAGAGTTGAGGTTGTTAAGCCTGGAGAAGAGAAGGTTCTGGGGAGACCTTATAGTGACCTTCCAGTACCTAAAGGGGGCCTACAGAAAAGATGGGGAGAGACTCTTCAGTAGGGCCTGTTGTGCTAGGACAAGGGGTAATGGTTTTAAAACAGAGGGAGATAGATTCAGACTGAATATAAGGAAAAAAAAATATTTCAATGAGGATGGTGAAGCACAGGAACAGGTTGCCCAGAGATGTGGTGGATGCCCCATCCCTGGAAACATTCAAGGCTAGGCTGGACGGAGCTCTGAGCAACCTGATCTAGTTGAAGATGTCCTGCTCCTTGCAGGGGGGTTGGACTAGGTGACCTTTAAAGGACTCTTTCAACCCTAACTATTCTATGATCCTATAAATATTTCTGTAAGAAGCTAATATACAGAAGTTCAGATCAGTGGAATTATACATGCAGCATTTACAGAACTTGTGTGGCTATGTAACCACCATACTGTTGGACAACAATGGAAACCTTTTTTTTTTTTAAGATTAATTTTTTTTTTTTTTTTTGTAGACCAAACAAATGGCACTCTGTACAAGAATGCATGTGGGACTGAAGATATAAAACCAGTGCTGCACACTTTGGTAATTAGAGAAGGGAAACTGTAAAAGACAATCTGTACTGGAATATGGAGGTTCAAGCTACATTTCATGTTGGCTCAACCAGATCAATGCCCACCAATGAAGTAATATTCAATTTTTTTTTGTATTTTGGTGAAGAAAAAAAAATATTATCAATTGTTAATTCTGTTTTTAAAAGAAATCTGACTGGATAGCTGAATAAAATTTGGACCTGCTCATGTAGTTCTAAATCTTTCAGTCAAGTAATGTCTATATAATTATTTTTTATTATTTTTCTGAGATTTTGGAGTAACTTTTGCTACTACTGAACTTTCTCTCATTTCTGTACAATCCTGCTTTTGTGTTAGAAGTACAATGATCGGAATCAAATACAGTATTATCGATATCGAACATTCTTCTGCATACATACTGCATTGAATTTAGTGATGTTCCTTGCAGTATAACATCCAATATGAATAGCAAAACAAATTCTTTTGTACTTCTAGGCAATTTAGGAAAATGGCTAATAAAATTGTACCTAAATCTGTAGTACTTCATCACCCCTTCTAGTTGCTTTTATTTAATATATTTTTATGGGGTTTTTATCCCCTTGAATTCATGTTTTGTTTTGCAATATTATAAATGAATACTCTTTCAGATATACAAAACTGCAAACTACATATACTGAGATACTCATCAGAATGTCTTAGTATCTGTAATAATGGAAGCAATGGATAAAAATGAAACCTTACTATTTTATGGATATGCTAGCTTCTTTTATAGTTAGAGACAAAGGTAAGAAAAATCCCTTAGAAGGGAATGTATGAATGTGTGAATGCATTTACTACCCAAGTGTGAGGATAAAATCATTCTGAAATAATTTTGAAATACTGGAAATCAGACAGTCCGAAACCATTGATTAGCACTTTGTTCAATAACTAGGAGATACGGATTGCTAAAAAACCTGCACTAAAAATAGAAGATAGGGAGTCAAAGTATGATAGCAATCTGTCTACTTTTTCTTGGATTATTCATAGGTTCCAAGAAATTAACAGGTCCTAAGAAATGACTAGCTATGATGGAAGTAATGCAGAATCATTTTCATGGTATTTTGCTTCACAGACTAGTTTCAGCCCAGGAAATAAAACACTATTTTATTTCTAAATAATATTAGGAAGAACATAAAAACCAGATTCTGTGTAATCTGTCTTAAATGCAACAACATATTTGATAAAGCTGGCCACTTAAATGCTATGAACTTTACATTTGCAGATTTTCAAGTCTATGGTTTAAAAAGAATCATTTTTGATAGAGGGTGTTTTAATTTATCATGCCTTTCTTTATATTATGCCATTATATTTCCATGAAGTTATGTTTTAGATCAAGATAGGCTATTCTAATTATTTTGTAACTAACTCTGAACAACTTAATAGACATTACTTTTTACTTATTTTTTGTGTTTGTAGATTGCATTTGTGTAGCACCAACAGTGTGGAGAAAAAAAAAAAAAAAGGATGTACTCGCTTGCATACAGATAAAGATAATCCAATAAAGTTATCTACTACATTTAACAGTAGCATTTACAAAGTTTTCAAGGAAGAAAGTAGGAATGAAGTCAGGAAGGAAGTAGCATGTGGGCAAGCATGCATCAGTATGTATGTACAGAAATGCAAGCTGGTTTGGGGTCTTCTGGAGGCTTTTTTTTTCATGCCTGTGCAGTAAGAAGCTATGCAGGTATCAAGACTTTATTTTTTTTTGTAAGCATATCTATTTTCTACACACCTGAGAATTTGTTTAATTGTTTAAATTGACTTGAATTTAAACAATTGGCTGAATTGTTTAAATTCAAGATAGCAGAATGCAAAGCCCATGAAAGCATGAATGAATGAAAAAAAAAAAAAAGGAAAAAGAAAAGACTTCTACAAGGTAGACTATTTTAATGTAAAGAAGTAGTAATAGATGAATGTGAGGACAAAAGGAAGTGAACAGAACTTTCTAGATGAGGACAAGGCATTCAATATTTCTACCAAAAAAAAAAAAAAAATGAAGTCCTTTTGAAAAACCTGCTTACAGAAAGAGAATTAAACGTTCTGAACTGTCTGACATTTTGAAAGTGAATATTTACTACTAATAGATAGATGAAAGAGAATACTTTACTTTAGGAAGAGAAGAATCAGAAAAACTAGTAAGCTGGAGTTAATGATTATAGACCAAAATCTATATTGGGCACTACAACATAACAGAAGAACTGCGAGGAGAAGTAGATCATGTTGACTGATTCATTCAGTTCTGCAGTGAAATGTTCGCAGATGAATGTCCCACTGCGTGAGGGCTCGGCAAAAATTGTTATGCACAGATGTATAGAATAAGTTCATATTTAGTACTACTTTTCGTACATACATAAATCATGTTGTTGACAAGTCATTTTATACTTATGCCAGAGATGACATGATTCCTCTTTAGGAAAACACCTAAGAAATTTGCAGCCGCTGAAACCTTAACCATGGGTAGACGATCTACAAGGCCTGGGTCTTCTCTGCTCTTTCCCTGCAGGGTGTTCCTGGGGCTTCCCCGTGCTGTGGGATTTGTGAGTATATGGAATAAAGGAACATTAATCTCATCATTGTTATTGTTCATTTCTGAATACAAATCCATTCCTGGTATTTCACACAATAACTGATGAGAATGGAGAATAAAAGATCCAGTAATTCATCCACTACAGAAAGTAAAATGATAATATTTTCAGAGTGCTTATTTTGAAGTACAGAATGCAAAGAAGTAAAAAAAAGTTAATATTGACTTTTTTTTTTTTTCTGAATTAATTATGGGGTGAATTTACAGGCTGTATATGAGTAGCTACCTGATGAAAACTTGTGTTACCTACCTGAGGAAACTGAAGAACATTTTTGTGGAGATGCTGCAGAATCTGAAAAGTATGAAAAAGTGTAAAAAGAAAGCAAACTTAATGAGGAGGAAAACACTTGGTGACATCATTCATGGGAACATATGAGTGAAGTGGGTGCCACATGATGGTGCTGAAGAAGTAGAAAATAAAATCTGTGGGGAATACTAGCAAGAGGAAGATGAAACATAAGGGAAAGCATCCAAAGAATCACTGAAAAAAAATACAAAAATATAAGGAAATGTCAGTTGCAATGTTTCCCAGAGAAGAGGAAACAGTAGCAAGATTAATAGCACAGGAATTCTGATTGAGCAAGAAGGTTGTTGTGGCTACACTAAGGGTCGGTTTCAGTGAAATGAAAACCTGCTCATGTGGGAGACAATCTGGTACTAGAGGCTGTCTTCCAGTGTTGCTCAACAGAGTGTAGCGGATATAACTCTAGGAAGACGACAAGGAGATATGAACAATCATAGAAAATAATTTAAATAGTTTAATGCACAGTAATACTTTTGCAATTATTACACCGAGTCAATTTTTATTATCTACTGGAATGCAGGGAAGATGCATTTTTTTATGTAATGTACATAATTTATGAAAATGAAGAAGACATATCTAAGAAAATGAAACAAAGAAGGTGTTAAGTGGAGCAGAAAAATTACAGTTGCAATATATTTTCCTTAATTAAACAGCAGATTCATTGCAAAAGCAGCTTTAGAAATATTTTAGAAAATTTTGAACTAAATTTTATGTGAACAGTTATGTAATAAAATGTATTTTATCATGCACTTCAAAAGCATTATTTTGTAATATAACTGACACTGCTTTTATGTCCAAAATAAAAATTTCTGAACTGTCATGATTTATATCAGACACCTTAGATCAGTAGCTTGTAATTTGCTAGTATGTGGTACTGATAATAGCTATTTTGCCCCCATAGTTTGGAGCATTTAATCCTTTTGATTTATTATTTAGCAAAATACAATTTTTCCAATTTCAAATTAAAATTCTAATGGCAAATTTCTGAGTTCATCCATATTTCATGTGAGTTCAGTGTGGTAAAAATTCCCTTTTAATACTATCTTAATTTTATGGCAAATTCCTTTCAGATAAGGGGTATGCAGTACAAAACCTCAGGTCCATGAGAAGAAAATACTAGTAAAAAAATAGCTGTGCATTTTGCTAATGAATAGAAAAGTACAAGAGGAATTTTTTAAAAATACACTTACATTTTATACTTTTGTATACTTTTTTTTTTTTACATATATATATACACACATCTAAGTATGCAATATGCTTGCTGTGGAATAAATTTATGATAAATATTTTTAACTTGACTTTTAATACTAACTTGTTCCTGACAGATTATGATGGGTACACTTGACCCCTTGACCAGACTGGTGGTGGTTTGCTGCAGGCTCCTGAGGACGTAAAGGCCTGAGTAGCAGCTGGGTCAAAAACTCCTCTAGTCCAAATCTGTTCTCTGAAAATCTACAAAGGAGCAGAGTGTTGCAGTAAGCATCGAGACATATGAACTTGGAACACTGATCATGCAATTAATGCATGAAAATGAGTGGCTTTTCCAAGAATAATTTATCAAGGAATAAAGAAAGTTGTGAGTACAAGGAGTCTTATGCCTACCTTTTCCATTGCATGTAGCTTGACTATGAGGCAACCACCTTATCCCATAAATACGAGAGTCTAAGTGACTCTTCCTTGAGCTGTCCCTGCTAGGCAGTGTGGCTGCATGACAGTAATCTCCCCTGGAGCAGGGACACCTCTCAAGGTTGCTCCTCGAGGCAAAGAGACCTCTCACCAAGGTCAGATATTTGGTAAGTGACCAACGTAATGCATAAGCTTGTAGTATAGTAACTTTGATTTCTGCCTTGGAAACTTTGATCATGTTGAATTGATACTAATGAAACTTTGTAATCGTGACTAAATGATATAAAGCACTGGTTGTGCATACATAATCTGAACCTCAGGACTCCATGGAAGGGTCCTCCTTACCCTTCATGTCTCCAGTCTCTCTGTGAATCATTCTAATTTGAGTGCAACTCAATTTTCTTTTATATGTTTTTCCATGTAGTAATTAACAGAGTGAACTTTGCCCTTGAATTTGTTAAGTCACACTTTAACAGCACCATATTAAAACCACTTTTGCTAACACCTTTCATAGTGGTTCTTTAAGTGGTCTAAATCACCCATTCGTGACAAACTGGCATAGTCAGTAGGATCCTAAATCAGGATTCTCAACAAATTGGCATAACAGACAGGATCGGAAATCAGGATTCATGATATAGGTATACTTAGAACTTTTTGAAGCACTAGTAGATACTCACCAACTGTAAATAGTTGGTGCATATCTGAAAATTAAATTGGTTTTCTTTGTTAAAAGATATATTGAATTGTTTTAAAGAATTATTGCTAATAAGTCTAAGGTACTGGAGATTATGACATATGAGAAAAGGCTGAGAGAGCTGGAATTTTTCCAGATGGAGACAAGTCTTGTAGGAACTTAACAGTGTGTACATACCTGAGGGGAGGAAGTTAAGAAGACAAAGCCAGAGTCTTATTGGTATCCAGTGAAAAGACAGGAGGCAAAGAGCACAAAGTAAAATACAGGAAATCCTATTCAAACATTAGAAAAAAGCTTTTTCATTGTGGGAGTCATCAAGCATTGGGACAGCTTTCCCACAGAGGATATGGAGCCTCCATCTTTATAAGTATTCAGAACCTGGCTGGCCACGGCGTTTAGCAACCTGCTGTGGCTGACGCTGCTTTGACTTGGAGATTTGGACAAGCTGATTTTCAGAGGTCCCTTCCAATCTCAAATATTCAGTGGTTGTGTGTTTTGGGTTTGTTGGTGTTGTTTGCTGTCTTTTTTTTCTTGTTTTTAGTATGTCCTGGTTCTGGCTAGGATAGAGTTAATATTCACCTGAGCTGGGTGGAGAACTGGAGCTGGCGACTCCTATGGCAGGGGCACCCAGCTGGGATAGTGAACTAATTAGCTAACAGCTGGGGTTAATTTACCCAACTTAGCCAAAGGGCTATTCCATCCCATCTGACATCATGCTCAGTATATAAGTGAGGAGGGTGCTGAGGGGAGGCTCTTGCTATGTGGGAAGAGACTAAGTGTGGAGTTTTGTTGTAAGCCATTGTACTGTGTTTGTTTTCTTCTGTTATTGCTGTTAATTTTTTGTTGTTGTTGTTCCATCTCAACCCACATGTTTTTTGCTGTCTTTTTTTTTAATGAATTCTCCCTTCTGTCATAGCTGAGCCTGTATTGTTAAAAGGAAACATGGAAATTCTTATTAGGTTTATTCTGTTGCTCTATGGAGAAGATATAGATTTGTCATCAAAGCTTATGCAACACAATAGCGTTCACATTTATTGTGATTAAATTGAACCAGTTTTAATTAATGAATGTTGTGTTGAATAACATAGTATTTCAACTGAACGAAGCATTAGAGCGGAGGTGAGTGTAGTTTACTCAAATAGCAAAATGCTACTCACTAGAAGAGAGCTTCAGTGATTTCAGCTACCCAAAATGGATGTTTTGATTAACATTAAGTAGCCTTTATTCATTCTGTAATTTATTTGTGTAAACAATTCCCTTGAAATAAATTCAGTAACTAGAGTTTTCCAGCCTTTCTTTAGGATTGCTTAGGAAGCAATTGTAGAGCCACCCTGTCACCGTGCATCTCTACAGAGTAAGTGATTTACCATAGCAAATAACCAAATGGAAAAAAAAATGGCAGAAAACTGTTTTCTTATTTCACTTTTTCTCTAACTGGTCTGAAAAGTTTGGTAATACATAGGAGACAACAAGACACAGAAATAATACTTCATTTGTGGTTTAACTATTTCACAGATGAATTAATTACAACTGCCAAGAGATTTTATATCACATTCTTGATGACTATAGTTAAATTTTGAATTTGTCACCCTGGGCTCTTCTTCTAGGCAATATGTTTGTTTATTTTCTTTTTTTGCCACAGCATACTAGACTTCTTGACCATAGATGCCCCAACCGTGGTTACCGAAGCTGTGAAGCTAGCAATGATAATTCCTTGTAACTTAGTATTCATTCTCCGTTTTTGCAGCACCCTGTACTTCCTGTTGAACAAGCAAGAAACTTCAGAATCTCTTTTTACAAACATGCCTAAGATATGCAGTGTCTGTACTGTTCCAAGTTGATCAAGCAGGAAATATATATTACTCCCATGAGTGGAAATTTTGTATTCCTGCTGATACTGCAAGTTGTTTTCCCTCTGCAGCTCTGCTGAAGACTTCAACATCTTTTACAGTACAGATTTAGTAACTACAGAGTGTGTAGAACTGTTGCACCTTTTAAATGCTTAATCTCAGTATACAGTGCTAAGGCTAATATTCAGAGTCATTGAAAAGAAGGCCTAAGACTAAACCAAAACATAAAAAATTCAAAAGATCTACAGACTTTAAAGGATTGCCATAATAAAAAAAAAATCCTGACTGCCTCATCTACATAAATAAGTACACAAACAATGCATTTCTGACAGACATTCATATAAAGAAATATTTATTTAGGTGGAAAATCTGCAAAGTAGTTCCTTGATCTGTAAGTAACTAGCTACTTTCTTATTTCCTACTTAGTTCTAGTTACTAATTTCATTAAAAGACAGATAAAATTGCCTTAGATTTTTATTTTTAATATTCGTCCTGGTTTTTCCATTTAAAGCATTAGTGTTTTTTTCTGTCAAATGCAATGAGATCACCAGTGACAGAATGGTTATTAATGAGACAATTTTGGTAATTAAACATGCAATCTTCTGCATTGGGTTGATCTTCTCAAGAAGACAAAAAAAGAGACTAAGCCTGAATTATATCTCTTACTATATGCAGTCATTTAAAACAGAATTGATGGCATAGTTGGTATAAAGCATTAATATTCTGATTTAGTAGACTTTCAAATCCATTTTGTACTGAAAGAAATTATTATATGCAGTACTGAGCAAAAGAAAATCGAAGTCACTTATCTTTATTTTAAATATAGATGTATTGGAGATGAAATGAGGTTTTTTTAATAAAACATTTCTAAGACATTTTATTTTTTTTTGTTGTTTATAAGATAAAGCCATATCAAAATTGAAGAAAGAAAATGACCAAAGTAACATTTTAGGTTTTGATAAAATTTGTTTCTCCTAAGAATATGGGCTCTTAAAAAAAAAAAAAAAAACCAAAAAAAAACCACCAAGAAAAAACCCAAACAGCCTCAAAAAACAAACAAAAAACCTTAAAATTCAAACACTTCCCACCAAAACCCAAACAAATAATAATAAAACAATCAAACAAACAAAAAAAAAAACCCAAGAAATATAATTGGAACCTAAAGAATCAACTTTGACCACATAAGTATCTTCATTAAAACTACTTTGTCATAATAAGCTGGGGAAATTACCAGACTGGATTTTTTTTTGTTTGCTTTTTATGCATAAAAAAGCAAAAAAGGCTACCTGGATGGCAAATATTACTGACACAGAAAGGAGAAAACATACGAGTTGCTGAGATTTTGAACTGCTAAATAATCCCATTTTGGAGAAGGAAATTTAATAATTAAAGGCAATTAGGTAAAGATCTTATAACATTTAAACATCCTTAAGGAATCTAGAAAAATTCTTTCACTCTCCTTTCTTTTAAATGCCTGTTGTTCTGATATGTGACCAGCCAACATACCGCTCATAACAGCATTCTCTCCATATCATAGTATGAGAGAGCTCAAAAAAAAAATTTAAGAAAAATGTCATTAATGTCATAGAAGAAATGAACATTGATGAGATTAATGTTTGAATTTAATCTAGAATAAATTTTTCTGTGTAGCAATACAGAGTGTACTAAAGGTACTTGAAACTAAGTCATATATAAACCTTTCTCTGTTGGATTAGCAGATCTTCCAGATAAAATAAACACAGCAGATTTAACCCTGTTTACTTTAAGACAGGTAAACAAATGGAGCCAAAAGGAGGAACTATAAAAGTATAGGAAAGTTAATAGACAAGTTTCTCAATTATTTGTCTGTAGATGGATTTGATGTGATATTTCTATTAATAGATTTGGCATTAAAACCAATCATTTCCTGATTATAAAGAGTGGAGAGGGTCACTGCTACATAGGAGGACCAGGCTATCTTATAAGAAGAGCTAGTAGTCTTGGCAATTGGCAATAGGAATGAGGTGAAATTCTAAAAGATTAGCAAAAAGCTATGAATTAAAAATAAATACATAAGTAAATAATGGAAAACTCTGTTCTGAAGTAGAAGATCATTTGGTTGAAAATGACACAAAGTGAATGAATTATTTGTTCATTATCTCTCTATTTATTTTTATACATATATACTAGTCAATAGTAAACTTTGTGAATATTGATTACTATGTAGCTGTAACTCATTTAGAAAGGAATGTGTTTTAATGACCAGTTTTCAGGAAAGATGGATTTGAACAGATGCAAAAGAGCTAATAGTGTATTTAGGATATATATAGATATATATATGTATATATATATATAAAAAAAAAAGATGTTAATATATTCAGCCAAGGAAACTGAGTTAGAGCAAACTAATAGCCTCTCTTTCTACCTATGGAAAGCCTCTTGAAAAGTGGCTATTTTAGTTAAGGAAAGGCTTTTTAAATTAAAAGGAAAAGTTTCTTAGAAAAAAAAAAAGGATATATTCTGGCTATTAATAAATTTGTGTTGAAAATGATGCGTCTCTCGACAGAAGAATTCTATCCTAGAAAAAGTTTCAGTAAGAGTACATTTTAAAATAAACATCAGCAAATTTATGAAAATTATTTAGAGATGTGGATATAATGAAAACATTCCTCATCTTATTTTCTTCTAAGTTCTTATGCAGATTTTTTGCCTCCTTTCCCTTTCCTTTTCCACTGACACTGCTGAGATGTAAGAAATAGAGCATGCACTTGATACAGAAAAATTTCCAAGGCAGGCAGTCAGTTATCTTGGAATGGCAAAGCTGAAGCAAGCTAAAGCTGAAGAGAAAAAACTCCAAATATTTCAATCACTAATTACTACACAGAGTCATAATAATTGAGTAAACTCTCATACTGATCTCTCCATTAGTATGTTGTGGTCTATCCATAGAATTACCACTTGATCTTTACTGTTTGACTCATTCAAACTAAAAGCTACTTGCTGTGAGCAGACTGGCCTGTCTTGTAAAGGCTACATATCCAGTGTCTCCATGCAACAAACCAATCCTCATGAAGTATTTTAAGCAGCAAAAATAGACATAAAACATATTCCCAAGTTGAGTGTATGAAAATATAGGGAATGAAGGAACATAATAACAATGTATTTAATATTTTAAATATATTTTTTAAATAATAGATAAATTCAAAACCTATTTTTTTCCACAATTAATTCAGCCAATTTGAAAAAGTATCCTTAGCATGAAGCTGTCTCTTTCCTCAATTTAGTTCTTTTCCAAAACAGCCTCCCATTGTCCTTGACTGCTGCCCATTAATCCTACTCTCTATAAATCTTAATTGCACACAGCAGTGCACCACTTGCTCAAAGTCTTCAAAAACCTGCTTAACTCTTTAAGCACTGGTACATAATATTTTTACTGACTCCTTCACACAATGGGAGGGACATGTAAACAGGGATGGGAGGGAAGTTATTAAAGGGAGAAAGGAGGCAATAGCTGTCACTGGAAAAGACAAAGAAAAAAATTCATAATCAATTTGGTATGTTTCTGTGCATATATTTACATTCACATATTATTGTTATCTGAGGGTAATATTGCAAAATGCTTTGGCTGAAAACTTGGCTTGGTTCTATGGAGCATCGTGCACATAACCGATGTCAGAACACATACTAACACTTGAGATGACTGAAGTCTGTGGTGACCATTATGAAAATTATCACATTTCATGCATGTCTAGTAAAGAAAAGTATGTAAGCCTCTCAAATCTCATGGCCCTTCACTAAACTGTTTCATCTTTGAACACTATACAAATTATGATTACTATACTCCATAGGTAAGAATGCATGCACAATATTGTCACTAAATGATCATACAGTTTTTATTTAATATTGTATCTTTCTTGCACTAAAATGCACATATAACATATCTGTGTATGGAAGAATACTACTTTCATAAGTATAAAATATCTACATTGTCATTGCCATAGTGCTTAACCAATGAATCAAAAACACTGCAAAAGCTGTGTCTTTGTCATGCAAAAACAATTTTTCCAAGACATCTCCAAAAACATACTATGGATAGTTACATTTTGCAGAGAATGTATGCAGAAAAATTCTGAAAATAAAATACTACTAAGGCAAAGAAAAGTAGTAACATATTTTCCAAGTTACTTCTATTTGCCTGGAGGAATCTTCTTAATACCATGTTGTGGAACACAAACTAAGTTATTTATTCTAAGTTATTTAATCCCATACTGTGTCTTGTACATAGTTAACATTCATATTTTTTTTTTCTAAGCAACTCTTTTTAAGCTTTGGGAAACAAGAACTTTCTCCCCATCCTGGAAATGGACATAAAACACCAAACACAATGGAGCTCTAGCTCATTTAAGCTCTATGGAGGCTATTGCAAGTCTATATACAGTCAGTATTGATAACCCCTAAATAGCATTTCCAGTTCATCTGACAGGTCTTTAATAGATTAAGACAGCATCTCATACAACACCTATGTATACTATTCAGCCTGAAAGCCCCACAGGTTATGTACACCAAACAATGTTCTGAATATCCTACTACTCACTTGTGCTTGTGTCAATAAACAGACACTTAATGAAGCAAACTTGAAAGTCACAAAGCTGTCCCAAATGACTTCTTCTACCTCCTTCACTATTACACACACCAGAGAGGAAATAAAAACCGAAAATCTGTGTAGGATTTATGCAGACATACCAAACCTGCAGGATGCTGATATTGCCTCCTCAAATTGTGTCTGCTCCTTTCACAGCAGGATAAAAGCTAAGAATACATAAAGACTATCGAACATCAGTGGTCTGCAGGCAGCACACCTAGGCTGAGCCTAACTGGCCATTAAATGCTGCTGTTGCCTCAAAGAAAAGAAGCGGTAAACTTGTTAAACTGTTTGCTGACTTGTTAAATTGGCTGCTGATATTCTTGAAGATAAAGAGGTTCAGAACTAATTTCTTTCAGTACTTCTGCTTGTTTTTAATTATCCTAATGTTATAGTGACAGACATCACATGATAGATTTTGGAGAGCATATAGTTTGTCTGCACTGAAGGAAGATATTTTATTAGACATAATTTTTCCAACTACTAGTATGCTGCCATCTTTGACTTTCTACTGATTTTGATACCTTTTATTGAGGGCAATATTCCTTAAGATACACACACCAAAAAAAAAGGCAAAAATAATCACAATTTTTAAAATTTTTTTCTGCCCTTATTTCTACCTTAGTAAAAGTTAGATTAGTATATATTAAGATGAATTATAAATGGAACAGGTAGACGTTGTATGTTCAAACATTAAAGTATCTATTTTTTGTGGTATGACTCTATCACTATCTGAGAGATGCATGATTACTGAGATATATGATTGAGTTTGATGTAATCAAGCTGTCTGCTTTTCCCTTTATTATAATATTGCAGTGCTACGTTACTACGTAATGTACTTAAGACCCTTGCTGTCATCATTTATCAAAATGTCTCTGTTACACAATAGCTGAAAAATAATGTAATCAAAGATCCTAATTCTATCACACCAAAGTAGGAACAGCTCAAATATCTTAGACAACAAATCTATACTTAAGTTACAGAAAAGCTGTTATAGCAGCCTTCCAGTACCTAAAAGGAGCTTATAAGAAAGACAAAGAGAAACTTTTTAGAAGACCCTGTTGCGATAGAACAACTTGATATAAGGAAAACAATTTTTACAATGAGGGTGGTGGAACACTGAGACAGATTGCCTAGAGAAGTGGTAGATGCCCCATCCCTGGAGACATTCAAGGCCAGGCTGGACAGGGCTATGAGCAACCTGGTCTAGTTGGAGATGTTCCTGCTCCTTGCAGGGGAGTTGGACTAGATGACCTTTGAAGGTTCCTTCCAACTCAAAATATTCTATGATTCTATGAAGAAGGAAGATTCTTTAGATATACTACAAAAACACATAGATCATATATACAAAAAACTTAATCCTCCTATTAGCAGGTATTGATTCTGAAAAATAGAGAAGAAGAAGGATAGTTCTGCCTAGAAAAAAAGCACATAAACTAGCACATTAATGTTTTGGTTTTTTGGTTCCCCCCCCCCCATGAATGCTGGACTACTACTTCACACATTTCATTCTTTTCTACAAGTGGCTAACCTTTTTTTCAGTTAGTAGTCAAATGAGTTAAACACCTACAAAGATAATCTTCTCAACAGTTCTTCTGTCCAAGTCTGATCCCACCATCAAATCAAATTTGATCAGTACAAGGTCACTGCCCTTACTCATACTGTTCCTTTTTGACATAGATAAATGTCCTGGTTCTGGCTAGGATAGAGTTAATATTCACCTGAGCTGGGTGGAGAACTGGAGCTGGCGACTTCTATGGGTGGGGCACCCAGCTGGGATAATTAACTAATTAGCTAACAGCTGGGGTTAATTTACCCAACTTAGCCAAAGGGCTATTCCATCCCATCTGACATCACGCTCAGTATATAAGTGAGGAGGGTGGTAAGGGGCAGTTTCCTGCTACTTGGAAGAAACTGGGTGTGGAGTTTTGTTGTAAGCCATTATACTGTATTTGTTTTCTCTCTCTGTTTTGTTTTCTTCTGTTATTCCTGTTAAATATGGGGGTTTTTTTTTGTTTGTTTGTTCCATCTCAACCCACGTGGGTTTTTTTGCTGTCTTTTGTTTACCAATTCTCTCTTCTGTCCCAGTGGAGGGTGGGGGGAGTGAGAGAGAGACTGTAGTCTGGTCCTGACCAGGGCTGAACTATGGCAGTAAGAAACATGTTCTCTACTACTTCCACTAAAATTAACTGAAAAAACAGTCAAGTCAAGCAGAACCTTTGCCAAACATATCACAAGAAGGAAAAAGGACAATTTTATTTTTTTTTTTGCAGAGGGAGAAACCATTGACCAAACTGGAATTGGTAGCAGTAGAAATTTAGAGAACTGTAAATTTACTTTTAAATTCTCCCTTCCCCCTCTTAACTGTACAAAGGAGAATAAGGTTAACAATCTGGTTCAGTTCATTAGTAAATGTATCAATTTCTTAACATCATATCTTATGATCAATAGAATTTTGATTGGTATTTCAAATAGCATGCAACCTAGAACAGATTGTGATTGATGAGAAGTCAATCAATCGATTAAATCTTTATTGGAGACAAAGCACAAAAGAAAGGAATTTAAGGGTTAACCTATTAATTTATAACGAAGATAAGAACCTTATTAGATTTCATGGGAACTGACAAATTCTAACAGAAGAAATTCCCACACAGAAGTTTCTGAGTTTGGAATGGGTTGTTTGTTATGTTGTCCATTGCATTGTGCAAGGTTAGCAGTAAGTAAGATGAAACTATAGACGTAAATACGACCTTTTCTCTGTTTTGGTTTGGGCAATATGGGTTTCCTGAGAGACCTGGGAAAGCAATAAATGGCTTAGGGGATTAAAGAGACTCTTTCTCTTTATGTCTCCTCCTCTCTCTCTCAGTAATAGAATCTGAAGTACCATGGAATTACTTACACTTCTGTCTCCTAACAAGTGTTAAGCAGGAAAAAGAAACCTCATTAAGGAGCAGAAGAAAGCAATAGATCTCTTGAAACATGTCTACGTATTTGAAAAGGCTACTCCTAAATAAATTTATTCTAATGATAAAGGAGAGAGATAGAGGTAAAAGCTGAGGAGAGGCTGGTAGCAAAGAGTTCCTAGCATCTGATCTCACTTTGTCATTACTAATACATGCTTTTCAGTTTTATTTGAACAACTAAAATTAATACCAAAAAAACCCGACCAAACAAAAATAACCCCAGCCAGTGAGTGACACAACCCTGAAAGAAAAATAACATAATTTTTTTCTGAGTGTTATCTATGTACAAATTCGAATTTGGGAAGAAGCGCTTACCACTTTCCTTTTAGATATTTAATTGCTGATTCTCGAGTAAAGAAGTAACACACATGGAAATCTGGAATGCTGGACACAGGTCATCTATGCCAATCTTAGGCTAAGTGGATTACACATTCCTTTTCAAACTCTATCAGCCAAGAAGCTGTGAAAATTAACAGTATGATTACTAGGACCTGGTTGTATAGCTTTCAGTTAGATTTGATCTATTATAATTTTTGATTCTCGCACATTTGCCATATTTTTAACCCTGACTTTCCTGAAAAAGAACATCCAAAAGTTTCAGCACTTCATTGCCATACCGTTGCTTCTTTACAATAAGAATCCTGTAACTGGATTCACGAATTCTGCTGCATTATTATCCCAGATGGGAAAAAAATGGCTTATCTTTTAACTCTTTTTCTCCTGAGATAAAAGATAATAGCACACTTGTTTGATAAATTCTTTCATCTGGACCAAGATTTTGCTCCCTGGATTTTTTGCAACAACATGAGAGAAAAAATATTACTTGCCTTTCCATGTATGTGACTCTATTTTCCTTTATTATGTCTGAGAATTTAAATGGCATGTAGACTTTAACAACAAATTCTTAACATGTTAAGTATCTTTCATGCTATTAGGCTTGAATTAAGATTTTTTACTTTGATTATGCCATTATTCAGAAAAAAATTATGGAAGGAAAATGGGAAATTTAGAGATTATTTTTAAATCAATTCAGGATTATTTTTTTTTTTACTTATCTTCTTAATTAAAGAAGTAATAAGCATAGAAATCATAAAGTTACAGGGAGAAGTTTGGACATTTCCATGGATACCATTAATACTAAAGAGATTCAACTACTCTGAAATATTAAGGAAGAAAATAGTTTATGGTAGCTTTCTGGAAATTACATGAAAAGTTCCAGACATAATCTGAAACAGTAATAACAGGTGGCAGTTGTTCTATTGTTTGTCAGTGGAATGAACTTCTCATTTTCTTATTCATTCATGCTGAATCATTATCAATGTGTTTATTTTCCAAAGATTTAGAGACCAATTTTCATCCACAGAGAGAAAAAGTACAATAATAAGCAAACTACAACTCTGACCAACAGAAAAAGGAACCTAAACTTAGGTTAAATCTGAGAATAGTACTATTTTTAAATTGCCCTTGGTAGTCATTTCCCAGTTTAAGAATAACAGGGATTATTTCTGCAGGAATTATTTCTGAGTTTTTTTCTTAGCTAATTATTTCCAAACTTATGGATAAAAACTTTAAAATTTATAGAGAACTGAAAAGTTTTTTAAAAATATATTTTGATTTCTGAGTAATAACCGTGAGGACACATCACACTTTCTGGAAGATTTCTATCCTACAAGAGGAAATAATTCTTTGTAGGTTTTTTTGTTTTGTTTTTGTTGTTGTTGTTGTTTTTTTCCTTTTTACAAATGTCAGTATTGTATCAACGTGAAATATCTGAACTTCAGTATGGTAGAAGCAGGAGTGAAAAATACCATTCATGCTGTGTGAGGGATTTCAGTGATGGTCTGTGTAGGCCACTGTGGGGGATTACAAGCTGCACATGTGAGAACATGACCTTGGAGAGGGGAGATAGGAGGGTTGTTATCTCAGAGAGGGGAACTAGGAGGGTTGTTATTGAGCAGGATGTTGCTGCTATCCGGGAACCGCTGTTAGCCAGCAGGGCACATACTTGGCAGGCCTTGCTGCATGCGCTGGCCATGTGTGCATCAACACCTGGTCAGTACTCTGACACTGAATCTGCTGAGGGTATAAACAGAGGCGGCTCAGAGAAGAGGGAGAGAGAAAGGACCCAGAGCACACTCTACAAACAACAGGGGACACCCTGAAGGTGCTGCGCCTGCCTCCCTTCTCTGCTCTGACCCTGCTGATCATCATCCTCCTGCTCGGTGGTGTCTCTGGCTTAGTCGGGTTGGTAAGACTCTCATAAAGGGAAAACAATACGCTGGTAACTGCTTATGCTAGGAACTGTAACCGCTTATGCTATGACTGCTTATGCAAGGCTATAATGGAGCAATAAATACCGTTGTGCTTTTAAATATCATATGCTGGGTGAACTTTGTGCATAGGAATCCTATGAACCGGGTACACATGCAAAGCTATGTTTCTATAGCTCTTCTCTGAGATAAGTGTTAATATGATCTGAATAAAAATAAAGAAATATAAAAAAAAAACTGCTTAAACATATATTCTTTAAAATATTTAAGCCCTAATATAATGATGTAAAGATTACCTGCAGTAGCTTACCACAAGATGTCAATATATCCATAATTAAAGTATAAAATATATGTGTTTTCTTCAGAGTCTTAACACAAATATAGCTATGTTTACAGGTAGTTCTGCAAAAGTTCTATCAAAGGTATGCCTAAAATAAGCATGTGAAAATGAACCTTCATCAAACTAATGCATGTGTGGGCCTAATGGCTTGGTGGAAAACTGAGTGAGAGAACCTGTATTAATCTTGACATCAGTTTGGAAAGATGAAATAGTTTGTAGAACTATAGTGTGAATTCCTCAAACCCTCACTGAGCTATAGCTGTAGCATCTTCATTGAACTATAGCATCTTTGCTAAAGACTTGTCCTGGAAGCAGCAGAATTTTACTTGGAAGAAAAGATATACCACTGTGAACTGATTTGGCTGACAGCCTGTGACAACACCTGGATATAAACTCATGCAGTCATAGAGACTGGTGGAACACTGTCACACAGCCATCCAACACTTATAGAAGCAGAGGTCTTGAGGAGACCTGCTCAGATCCTAACATGGATATTGGAGGGAGTGGATATTGTGTTTCTCCAGACTGGGCCATGCTGACTTACTGATGTGGTTACTGGGGCAGATCTCAATTAACTGGAATGTATTATGCATGTGTGCACGTGTGTGTGTGTAGGTGTATAAGACACACACACACCTAAGTGCATGTGCAAAGTTTTTTGATGCAGAACATCTCCTACCTGTCCCACTTCATAAATCAAGCTTAACAGTGTGATGTTGTTTGATATTCCTTCCTCTATAGTGACAAGGGGTAAACAAGACTGTTTCTGAATGTGTCTTAACATTATCTTCTACAAAGAAGAATATACAACATGGAATTTCAGCAAAACTAAATTTACAAAAGAAAAAAAATTAAACATATTTCTTAGAGATAACAATATTATTATTTTATTCTAACTTAATAGGCAAAATGAAAGAAAATGGAAAGAAATTAAATACCTTTTGATTTTTTCCCCTTATCTGAGAAAGAAAAGGACATTTAAGACTATTAGATATCAGACATACGGAGTCCCATATAAGAAAAGGCAAATACGGTTTAACCTGAAAGAAGATACTTCATATACGTAAAGATGCTCTTATTTGATTAGTATATAAGCAAGTTACTCTGTGAATAATGGGACTAGTAAAACCTCAATAATGGCAAAGATAAAACCTGATCTCTTATGGAACCGTTGCCACATACTTCTTCTTTCTTTTTTCTGTTTTTGGTGTCTTTTCTCTTTTGTTATGAAACATTTATTTTATCCTCATGTTTTTTATCTATTTCTATGACCAAACAGCAGCACATAGAATCATAGAATGGTTAGGGTTGGAAGGGACCTTCAAAGTCATCTAGTCCAACCCCCCTGCAAGGAGCAGGGACATCCCTGACTAGGTCAGGTTGCTCAGAGCCTCATCCAGCCTGGCCTTGAACGCTTCCAGAGATGGGGCCTCCACCACCTTTCTGGGCAACCTGTTCCAGTGTTCTATAACTCGCATCGTAAAAAATTGTTTCCTAATTTCTAATCTAAATCTACCCCCCTCTATTTTAAAACCATTACCTCTCGTCCTATCGCAACAGGCCCTACTAAACAGCCTCTCCCCATCTTTCTTGTAGGCCCCCTTGAGGTACTGGAAGATTGCTATCAGGTCTCCCCGGAGCCTCAAAACATACTCTGGCTGGCTCATTTTTGCAGAAAAATATTCACCTTTTTTCAGTGATGTTCATTTGTAATTGTTTTATGTTGGCCGCTGATTTCATGAAATGTTTTATCTTTGCAAATTCTATTACTTTAGTTGTAACTAACCAAAGGATTGAAGAGTTATTTAGGAGACATAATAAATAGAGTGATTACATCTGATTTGTAATTCACTCCTGAAATTAAACAGATTGTGGTGCCATGCACATAGGAATCCATTTCAAGTTCATAAGAAGTTCATCCTATCATTCCTTCAGACTGTTACCACATGTTGCCAATGAGGGCCAGCAAACTTTAAGACATGTAATTTTCAGCTGTAGTGTTAAAGTATTTAAAAATAAAAATCTTACTTTTCTTTTTCATGATCAGCTTGCTTTTCTCTTTGCTTTCTTTGCACATGAGCTTAATACTGTATTTTGCTGGCCAACTGATTTCCTTGGATTTCCAGATCCCGGGCCAGGTATGCAATTAACACAGCTGCACAATGAAGAAGATCCATTACAAGGATTATTAGTATTTACATTTCAAGGGGTAAATTGTTCTTTTATTGGAGTCAGAAGAAATTTTGCCATATGCACATGAATATTTCACATTTGCTCAAGTTTTCCTTATACAAGAGGCTTAAGAATAGCTCTTATATAGAGGGATAGCGTATTAAAATGACTAGCTTACTGAAGTTTTGTAACGTGTTTTCTAAAAGTTTTTTAAAATTTAAATATATTTTTTCAAATTTAATTATACCTTACATTTACATATGTAATATTCCACTAATATTGCATACACCCAATATGTAATAAACTATAAAGAGATATCCTAGGCTATAGAATTCAACATTACTCACATTAATATCTATATCTTGGGTAAATTAGTCAAAACAGATCTGGGAAGATATGGAATAGTACTTAGTGCATGTATGTATGCATCCCTGGAAACGTTCAAGGCCAGGTTGGATGAGGCTCTGAGCAACCTGATGTAGTTGGATGTCCCTGCTCCTTGCAGGGGGGTTGGACTAGATGATCTTTGAAGGTCCCTTCCAACCCTAACCATTCTATGATTCTATGTAGTAACCAAAAAATAATCATTAGATCTTTGAGATTTACAGTGAAAGCAGACAGACTCTTTACTTCCAAGGTCCAAAGAAAAGGTGATGTCATACAACATCACATTGTCCCATAAACTATGGTAGCGCAAGGATTTTTACGTTCAAGACTTTTTAACAAAACTCTGTCATCTGTAATGGTTATCTTTTTATTCATTTTGCTGTTAAACAGTTGTAGTTTAGCCCCACTCGAGACCAAGCTACAAAGTCTCTCACTCCCTGAGAATTTATAACAAAAAAAAAGGCTTGAACTTTGACACAAGAACAGGGAGAGATCCTTGAAGTGCCATTATGGGCAAAACAAACTTGACTTGGGGAAAACTATTTATTTATTATTAAAAATAAAACAGGATAATGCAAAAGAGAGCAAAATAACTGTCGTCCCCCTCCCTCCTTCCCAGGCTTAACTTAATTTCTATGATGTCTACCTCCTTCCCCTACTGAGTTGCACAGGCAGGGATAGGGAATGGGGGTTCATCACTTGTCGCCTTACACTGCTTCTTCTTCCCCAGGGGGAAGAACTTCTCACATTCCTCCACTGTTCCAGTATGGAGTGCCTCCCACGGACTAGAGTCCTTCATGAATTGCTCTGGCGTGAGTAATTTTTTCACATGGGGTGCAGTCTATGAGGAACCAGCTGCCCCAGTGCGGGCCACAGCCTCCTCCAGGCATCTGCCTGCCCCAACATGGGGTCCTCCATGGACTGCAGGTGGATCTCTGCTCCTCTGTGGGCCTCCATGGGCTGCAGGGGGACAGCCTGCCTCACCATGTTCTTCACCATGGGCTGAAGGAGAATCTCTGCCAGGAGCAACATTACTCCTTCCTGTCCTTCTTCACTGACCTTGGTGTCTGCAGTCATTCCTCTCCAAGAAAGTCTTCACAATTTCCTTGTGCAGATGCCTCTCAGGTTCTCTTCACATCTCTCTTCACTTCCTGCAGTCAGGCTGGGCAGAATCAGGCCCATATGACTGCTTGGTGGGAGGCCAGAGGGTGAAGGCCACAAGGCTCATGCCTCCCCCTCTCTACTCCCTGCTTCAGCTTTTTCACATCTTCACTTCTTGTCTTTTTTTTTTTTTATAATTATTTTTCCCCATCTTAAATATACTGTCAGAGAGGCATTGTCAGGGAACATTCTGTCACCAATTGGCTTTGCCCAGGTCAGCGGCAGGTCCACTCTAGACCCAGCTGAGTCCACTGGACAAAGGGGAAATTTCTAGCAGCTTTTTGCAGAAGCTGCCCCCTTCCTACTAAACAAAACCAACAGAACTGTTTAAGTAGTAGTGTGTTATGGATTAAGGGTGCAGTCTTAAATATGAACAGTCTGTGAAGGATTCAAACCACTAAAATATCCTCAGGAGTACTGTACTTTTCAATGTCTATAATTAAGCATTCATATTTACAAAGTTGCTGTAGGTCAAAATTGTGGGAGTAGTTTCATAATTACTCTTCTTGTACGTATACAAATACTAAATAACCAAGAATGCTCCCGTGAAGGTACCTTACTGCCTTTCTGATAATCTGAATTTCTCAGTGAATCCCACTTCAACCTCTTCAGTCCATATGACTGCTAATAATAAACACAGGCAGTGAAAACAACCTTCATCTGGAAGTATTAATCTCTCACGCTTTGCAGCATATTTGACCTATTGTTTTTATTAATACTTTAATGGTGATATCATCATTAACTAGATCTATAATAATTTTTAACCTTAGTAGTGCCAAGAATTAATAGAAAAATCTGATATCAGAGTTGTGTGTGGTTTTGAGGTCATAACATAATTGCAACATCTGTAAATACAAAGATGTAAAGGTTTTTGAGGGCCAGAATCATCTAATCTAATTCTATTTTTCTGGAATTTGCCATGGCATTTCAGTTTGTCACAGTTAGTTAACAAAGGCAGGGGAATGAAAAAAGCTGGGAGAATAACTCACCTTGTGGTATGACTGTTGACAATGATTATAAAAAGAGCCTATATGACTAGTTCATGTGAGATATTCAACCTCTACACAGCTGAAGTTAAGCGAGATTAATTCCATCTTCACTCTTGACAAGACAGAAGGTGAGCTAAATTGCTGTGAAATAGACCACTTGTCTTCTTACATCAGCATGACAAGAAAGCGTCTTAGTTACATTTTGTACAATGTGCTTAAATGAGACAGCTTTTTTTTCTTACTTTTTTCACCACTCTCGGTACATTCTTAGTACATAAGAAATTATTATCTTTTTTTATAATTTCAAAAGATATACAGTAGTGCTGACACATATTTATTTTTTTTTCAGAGGGTTCAATGTCTTCTCATCATTCCTGAAAAATACATACTTTTAGTCTTAATATTAAATATTTTATTTCTTGCAAAGAACATAGTAGTAGATGAGAATTATTAAATTTAAAATTTCAGTCTTCTGTTTAAGAAATTAGCTATGTTTTGAAGAAATTTGCAATTATAGTTGTTGGTTTTACTTTTTGGAAAGATAATGAAATACATTCCAAGTATATCTGCAATCAGTTGTAATCAAAAGTTCTGCATGAGTTGACACTTCTCTTTTGAAGTCTATGGAAACTCAAATTGATCGGAATTTATATTGGCTATATCTTAACCCACCTCAGATAGGATGGTTACAGCACATTAGATTTAAAAAAAAAAAAAAAGTTCTAAAAGAAGGCATATTATCTCATACAGTCTGTAATGGACAGTATATTTGGTTTGTTGTTATGTTAAAGAGAACTCATATGGACTGGATGAGAGGAACACTGTGTGCTGGAAGTGTACAGTTTGTGGAGAGTGAAAGAGAAATTCTGTGGAGAAGAGGAGGGTGCCATCATGTCACAGTCCAGTACACTGTGACAAGATTCTTTCAGATGTTCCACGTGTGAAGGGTTTAATGCATAACACAAAATTTATTTATTTGAAGGTCTTTGAAGTTACATAAGATTTTGATTTAGTGGAGAAATGTAGCAATGCTACAAGCTACACTTAGCAGAGTGCAGCAAAGGCCGTATATAGTTGAATCACAATACAAACATGATACTGGCTGCCTGTCTGTGTAATATGCACATTGTCACAGAACTGAGTGTCCCCATTTGCCAGGAAGGCATGAGTTCAAACCAGACCAAGCCCATTGCTCCTCTCAAAGTTAGTTTTGTTAGTTGCTTGGTTCTCATACTCTACATTGGGATTACTCACATATAAACTCCCCTCTCACACATTGGTCTGGCTGACTCAGGAAGACATTTTCACAGCTGTTACACAGTTGCTTGATTCACTCAGCCAATATTACTGGTTGATTTGCTCAACTGATCTAGCCAACTGATCTACTCAGTTGCTATAGCTGTTTAGGCAGACCATATGCCATCCTCCAATCCTCTTTGTGTTGAGGTAAGTTCAGCTTTCTCTGCAGCAGCTGTGGTCAGTTGTTCCCTACATCCTTCCCCAAGCTCCATGTGCACACTGCCTTTGTCCATCTCCTTATGGCCCTCTTCCACTACTCACTGATTTGTCCCCCAGCATCAAGTAGCCAAGGCTGAGAGCACTGTCAAAAAAACTTCAGGGACCACATGAGACCACACAGAACTAACTGAGAAGCAGAAAACTGATGAACGGCCTGGCAGCAACAACCTGTTTGTAAGGACAATGGAAGGTTCGTTTATACATTCTAGTTTCACACAGTTTTATTCATATTCTTGAATTTTGGTTATTTAAAAAGTGAAATAAATTCGTTTATATTCTAATGGACACCTCCCATGTGCACACTACCACCAGGTTCGAAAGCCTTTGGTCTTCTTTGAGGAGATGGACATAAAGAAATTATTCAGTCTGATCCCATGAAAATTCTGATTTATTATGATCTCTAGAGAAATCTGTGCTTGACAAAATATAGGATGTACTGCACATTCAGTGTTTAGTAAGGTTTGGTTAACTGTGTGAAATTAATTAGGAATTCGATCATTTTCTTCGTATCCATATAAAACTATATTTTTTAATTAAAAATTTAGATATATCCTTTCCTCGTCAGCTCATTTGAATTCATATATATACATATAGAGAGAATACATATATATGAGTATACATAAGATAGCATGTGTCCTGGTTTTGGCTAGGATAGAGTTAATTTTTTTTTCCTAGTAGCTGATGTGATGCTTGTTTTGGATTTTGTATGAGAATAATGTTGATAACACACTAATGTTTCACTTGTTGCTAAGTAGTGCTTATACTAACTCAAGAACTTTCAGTTTCCCATGCTCTGCCTACCTCTGAGGAGGTGCATGAGAAGCTGTGAAGGAGCATAGCCAGGACAGCTGACCCAAACTGGCCAAAAAGATATTCTGTATCATATGACATCATATTCAGTATATAAACCGGGGGGAGTTGGCCAGGAGGCTGGGCATTGATTAGTGAGTGACAAGAAATTGCACTGCGCATCACTAATTTTTGATGATGATGATGATGATTATTATTATTATTGTTATCTTCCTTTGCTGTCCTATTAAACTGTCTTTATCTTAAACCATGAGTTTTACTTTTTTTTTTTTTTCCCTCCCCATCGCACCAGGTGAGGGGAGAAGTAAACAAGCAGCTGCATGGTGCTTAGTTGCCAGCTGGGGTTAAACTACAACAGCATGTATAATTAATAACTATTTTCACCTTCATAAATAGATGAATTGATGAATAATCAATTTTAAATGAAATAATTAAAAGGTGACATAACATCCTATTTTCATAATATTTCGCAACATAAAACGACATAGTACTCACTCATTATACAACCTGGTAATGTCTTGACTTTCCTTGAAAATTACTGTGAAGATTTTATTTGCTTTTGGAGTTCAAGTATTAGAATTGCAATATGATTTGAAAGTATTTCCTTTAGTCTAGCATTTAACTTCTTTATTCAATGTCTCCAGGGACAATCCAAGAGCATTTTACTGATAAACACTTTACAAACATCTGACCTATTAGTTCTTTCTTTTTTTTGTTGTTAGTCAGGGAAAAAATCCCTACCTGAGTAAAATCAAGCAAAAATCACCAATAACTTGCGTTATATGTAATCTGAATTATATTGAGATATGGACCTGCTACTGATACAGGCCCAGAAGTTTTCATTATATCAGCATTTTCTCTATCTGACTTGTCTTTATCCTGTTCCCTTAACTGTCTGTTTCTAAAACCAGCTGATTAAACTGCTTCATAATTAAACTAGAATTTCTAAATAGGAGTATAGGAAGTTTCAGTTAAGATTCTAGTAAATCTAGTGCTAACTACATTTTATATATAAAAAAAATGTAAAAATCAAATAAAATAAATCATTAAATTCTAGACTGTACAGACACCCCACCTCCCAAACTCAAAATTATTATACCTCTTTTCTTGTGATAATGGACCAAATGCCATAGAAAAGCGGTGTTTAACAGATAGAACTTTTTAATAAGCAATTTTAAGGAAAAGTTTTGAACGAATTGTAATTCTAAGACACTATACAGAATTCTAGGGAATTTTCTACATGTTATAAGGTAAAATAAGGGAATTAAGGGAATTAATATTTATAGCTGTCATTCCCTTCCCCACAAAAAAAAAAAAAAAAACAACAAAAAAACCACTATGGTTCACATAATCATACAAGCATAACTAAGTTATTTGTGTTTATTCATTTGCTATGGAAAAAAGTTTTCTTAGACTTTTGCTTGTAATGATAAAAGATAGCTATCAATGCCACAGTGTGTGTAATTATGCTATCTTTATTATCTCAGTGAATGGCTACAAAGTTTTCTCACATCTATTATTCTGGATTATTTTTGCCATTGAAACTTTAAAACTAAAGATATTTGTAAGTGTGTTCTTTAAGTTTCCCTCTTACGTAGACTTGTAGTCAATGTAATTTCAGATATAACAGATTTTGCTGCTCATAAATGCTGATAATTAAGCTTTTAAGAAGAAAGATCAAAACAAAACATGTGGGTATCTGGAAAGTCATTAGGTAAAGTTTAGGTTCGTAGACACAATAGAAGTGGCATATGAAGTGGCAGATGTTTATATTCCTTATTATTCCTTATTTACCCTTTTTTTTTTTTTTTGCTTTTTTTTTCCCCCAGTTTGTTTGTTTCGTTGTTGGTTTTTTTTTACTTTTTTAATGTCCGAGAAGTATATCTCCTGCCTGAAGTTAGAATCCTAGAATTATAGAATAGTTAGGATTGGAAGGGGCCTTTAAAGGTCAACTAGTCCAACCCCCCCTGCAAGGAACAGGGATATTTTCAACTAGATCAGGCTGCTCAGAGCACTGTCCAATCTGATCTTGAATATTTCCAGGGGTGGGGCATCTACCACATCTGAGTTCATTAGTCTCTTTTGTATACAAACACTTGTAATCCACCATTTTAGATGCTAGGGTGGCCATTTGATATCTATATCCATTTGAATTTAATAAATGAGGAAGACCTACATTTAAGTCTGTTGTGATTTATCACTGACAAAGCTAGAGAGAGAAATTCCCTAAAAGCCTTATTTCCCTAGCTGAGTTCCTTGAAGTGAAGTGCTGTCAACATTTTATACCTTTAATCATATTTTTAATATCTCATATTTGTAGCAAGTTTCTTCTACATCAAGCTGCAGAGTATGTGGAAATGGATCAATGCAGTTGTTAAGTGAGATAGAAAAGGACCATTTAACACTGTGAATTTGTTTTATTTTTTCAAGAGGAGAACTTTGGAGATAATTTATTCAATAAGCTGATGACATCAGTTGAATTTTCAAACTTAACAGAGAATATCATGAATAAAATACGTCACTGCTCACAAAGGTAAATCAATCCATTAAGCAAAGTGCAGTTTTTAGCAAGTGCTGATTGCGTGCCAAACTGATAATCTCTAAACACACACACACACACACACACTCAGAATATCTTTGAAGAGGTTTGGTTTGTTATGTTGAAAACCAACGAAAAATATTTTTATTTGCTTAGTTAGTTTTCCATCACACAGTAAATTTCACTACCATTGACAATATTTCCCATTTTTGCTGAAATCCAACACCCTTCAAATACTTTGTTTTGTTCAGTACAAAAAGCTATTAAATAAAGCCCTACTGTTTCTGGAGCTTGTAGCACACTGAATTACATAATTATAAGGATCACCAAAACAAGTCACTTTTAAAATTTGCAAGTCTTAGTAAGGACCCTGATGGAACCAGTGATCTTTCGGAGTTCTAGAAAAATCTATAATGACTGAAATTACAATTCTTTAGGTGCATTTTAAGTTGACTAAAAAAAAAAAAAGAGCAAGTTTTTCTTGAATATCATCTGCAAAACTATTGATGAGAAACATGAGCATACAGATTTTTACAAAGTCAACTTGAAAAACTGAGTGAGTTCCTTTATCTCCTAGATGCTGAGGAATACAGAACTACTAGTATACAGATTATGTAGAAGTTAACTCTATAAACAATTCCAGCAAAACTTGCCAAACTGTCAGGTTGTTTCTATATTTTTTGCACCTTTTTTTTCAGGCAGAACATAAACAAAAGCCCTGCTGATATTAAATGACAAAATGTCTTCTAGCTAATACCATCTTTACGGAGCTCCTCAAAAACCAAAAGGAGAAAAGAAGGCTGTTATTAGGAAACTTTTCATGGATACTCAAAATATAAAGCTCGTTAAAAGTGGACTGACATTATAGTGGCCCTTAGGCCTGAGGAGGGCAGTCAACTGGCCAGTACACCTGCTTAGAGATTTTTTGCAACAATTCAGAACAGCCTCTTTTAAGAATGTTTTAAAGCAAGTATTCCCTCTGGGAGAAAAAAAAAATAAGACCTTTTCATACCTTCTCACAGTCCCTTTAAACAGATTCTAGCATTGACTATGTCTATAGAAGCTAAAAAAAATGTAGAAGTCAATGCGGAATTTTATTTACTGAAGTTTTATCCGAGCATAAACTGTCTGGTGAAAAAGTGTTTTGCTTGGCATCTTGAACAATGTGAATTTTTTCTTGCTTTGACAGTATAACTCTCAGTAATAGTGAAGCTCAAGTAGGTATCTTGGCAACAAAACCTTTGACAAACTCAGTAATTATTTCCCTGAAGGCTTTGTTCATGTGGCAGTATTTTTCAGTATTTAAAGTATTAGTATCTTGTTCATTTTCTGTCATACATGTTTATATCT
Organism: Chlamydotis macqueenii; assembly: GCF_036417535.1. Taxonomy (NCBI): domain Eukaryota; kingdom Metazoa; phylum Chordata; class Aves; order Otidiformes; family Otididae; genus Chlamydotis; species Chlamydotis macqueenii. Next base: position 163,566,455 of record NC_141556.1, read on the forward strand.
GATATCTCATTTGAAAAAAACAGCAGGCAGACGTACAGCTCACAGTAAATTCCTGTGCTATGAGATTTAAATGCATATTAATTTATTAAACACCATCAGATCACACTAGAAAGGACTCTTGAGTATCTCCAGAGTATGAACAACACCGCTATAAGAAAAAAAAAGTCTGAGTAAAGCTAGCAAATACTAGCTAGAAAAAAGCAATCTTGAACTCAGAAGTTTGCAATAAGCATGCATGTTCTCTTTGCATTGTATTTTTACTCGTTTGTTTGCTGTAACAACTAGCAAACCAGATTAATAAAACCTAGAATTATTTTGATGTTGAATATTATTGTAGATCTGGCTTCCGGGACTGTTAATCATTCTATCAGCAAATAGTGTACAAACAGCTGCAGTTAAAGAAATTCTGTAAAATTGCCAGTATCGAACATCAAATAGTTTGTAGTAACTTAGAATGAGGATGCAACTGAAAAATTCTTTCATGTACTAGCTGCAAATCTTTTCTCAAGATACAAAGAATAAGAATCTATTAGGATGTTATGTGCCATCCAGCAGTGTGAAACATAGACAATCTTTGACGGTGGATAAGGCATTGGCTGAATGGCCTCACGCAGAGTTGCAGTCAAGAGTCTGATGTCCAAGTGGAGACCAGTGATGAACAGCATTCCTCAGGGGTCGGTATTGGCACTGGCCCTCTTTAACATTTTTGTTGGCAACTTGGACAGTGGGATAGAGTGCACTCTCAACAAGGTCACAGATGACACCGTGCTGTGTGGTGCAGTTGACATGCTGGAGGGAAGGGATGCCATCCAGAGGGACCTTGACAGGCTGGAGAGGTGGGCCCATGCAAACCTCATGAAGGACAACAAGACCAAGTGCAAGGTCCTGGACATGGGTTGGGACAATCCCAAGCACAAATGTAGGCTGGGCGGAGAATGGATTTTGAGCATCCTTGAGGAGAAGGACTTGGGGATACCAGTGGACAAGAAGCTCAACATGAGCCAGCAATGTACGCTTGTAGCCCAGATAGGTAACTGCATCCTGGGCTGCATCAAAAGAAGCATGGCCAGCAGGTTGAGGGAGGTGATTCTCCTGCTCTATTCCACTTTTGTGAGATCCCACCTTGAGTAATGTGTCCAGCTCTGGAGCCCTCAGTAAAGGAAAGACATGGACCTGTTGCAGTGAGTCCAGAGGACTGCCACAAAAATGATCAGAGGGCTGGATCACCTCTCCTATGAAGACAGGCTGAGACAGTTGGGGCTGTTCAGCCTGGAGAAGAACAAGGCTCCAGGGAGGCCTTATAGCGGCTTTCCAGTACCTAAAGAGGGCTTATAAGAAAGACAAGGAGAAACTTTCTTAGGAGGATCTGCTGTGATAGGACAAGGGGCAACGGTTTTAAACTAGAAGGAGGTAGGTTTATACTAGATATAAGGACTAATTTTTTTTTACAGTGAGGGTGGTAAAACACTGGAACAGGTTGCCCAGATTGGTGGTAGATGCCTGATCTCTGTTAACTTTCAAGATCAGGTTGGGCAGTGCTCTGAGCAACCTGATTTAGTTGGAGATGTCCCTGCTTCTTTCAGGGGAAGTTGGACTAAATGACCTTTAAAGGTCCCTTTCAACCCAAACTGTTCTGTGATTCTGTGATTCAAGGGAAGGTTGGACCAGGCTCTGAGCTCTGATCCTGTTTATTACATGGGGGGTTGGACTAAATGATCTTTGGAGGTCCTTTCCAACCCAAACTATTCCACAATTCTATGATTGTATACTCCAAATTAAAAAAAAAAAAAAAAAAGTTGATTTTGTAGAAACTGTTCCAAGAGCCATTTTATTTTGCTAGCACAGGACCAGGATCCAATGCTCAACCACCCAGTGAAGGAAGGAGGAAATATAATTCTAAATATAAACATGATGCATCTCTGTAATGTAAACATAGGAAACTGCAACTTCTGCAATTACAACTTTTGCTAGCAAGAGTCACATTGCACACTTATGACTGAGATATAAAAAGTAATTAATCAGACCTTCTCAAATCCCAGTGAAGGGTTATAATATTATAAGTGTAAATTTATAATTTTTCATTGTCTCCTGTATATGGCATTTCAATCCTTTGAGAATCTGAGCAACTAGACAGGTTCAGAGTAGACTTCTTTTCTTGATTTCAGTGTATCATTGAAGATGTGCTTCTATTGACCTCTCAGTTCTTGCATTATAGATCTAAAATAAAAGAAAAGGAAATATCCTGCTTAAGTTATTCTGCTAACTTGTGGTTCCGGAAGCAAGGAAAATGTTGACTTATCTGTCCCTTCTTTCAGTAGTATTTCTGAGTTTTATATACTGATATCTTCAAATAAAATATATAAAATATCTGCAGAGAAAAAAATCTGGAAGTTGCATGGGGGTGGAAAAAAAGTTAATGTGGGAAATAATGCTAAGAGACAAAAAGATTGAAAGTGGAAAAATATGTAGAAAGGTTAGCTGACAATTGTTCCTAAATATTAAATTTAATTGAAACAGAAGAGTGCAGTTTCAGGGCATATAAAAATCAGAAGTGGCTGTGAGATTTTATACATCATAAACAGAAAAAATACAGAAACTTGTCTTGCATTGAAGATAACATTTTGAGGAATTGTAGAATGCACATATTAACTCTCTAGTACAAAGATATGACAGAACTAAAGTCTTGTTTGTCAGCCTGTCCTTTACTGCTCTTTAAAACATGTTGACATTAATTATGGTTAAATATTCATGACCACAGTGTTTTTCATTCGTAAAACAAGCTTTTGAAAGGTGCTAGGAAATTACAACTCAGAAAATATTTACACTATGTAACCTTTCCCAAAATGAAGCTTAAATAATGTAGACAGGTTTCCGTCAAGATTTTCATTGGACTAAATTTTCATTGAGAAATCAGAACTGGATTGTTCCTTTTGAGATATATATATAGACAGTATATTTCTAAATGATCCTTAAATATTGCCTATTTCAATAAGGACAAGTTAACTTGGTTCAAGAACATCGACAGGAGCTGTGGTTTTCTTTCACAGATTATTTCAGTGTATACGTAGGTAACTCTTGATCTTAGCTCACTCAGAATTTTATATGAACAAGATAACAACAAAACTATGTCACATTGGTTAATGACTCTACTGGGTTTCAGATAATTATATATCTGCATTTAACTACAAAATATCTTTGGGCACTATGTGTAAATGTATTTACAGTTAAGCCAGAAGTCTGGACATGCTGAAATCTATTATTTTTCCACTTTAGCAAGGAGAAAGCAAGTCTATTGATTGCTCACAGGTACACATACTTTTGTCAAGAAAACTGCCAGGGCCAGATGGATTGCTGATGATTTGATGAAGTGCTAAGACCATCTGCTACATACAGCTGATGTTGATCCCCAAGAAGCCATTACTAAGCACAGCCTAAGTAGATTGCAGTGATTTTCTGATGAGCTAGTATGAATAATATGGCATAAAACTGGAGTCCTGAGAAGTTCTTCTAGACTTACATAAGGACTCAAAAAAGTATGTTACGAATAAAAATTGGTCAATTTAGTGTATGAGACATACAACAGCTGTTTCAGCTGAAACTAAGACATATCTAAGAATTATAACTCAGAAGAGGGAAACCTTTTCAGGTACTGGTAAATGTTTTTAGCTTGCTCATGTATAGTGAAAGAAAGTAACATGGAAATGTGTATGACTCAAGTGGCTGCATTTCTCAACAGATTTCTTCTTAAAAACTCTTGGACTTTCAAAAGGAGATTTATTCTACAGATGTTTTGAGGGATTTTTTTCACATTTTTCTTGAATGTTAAATGACTTTCTGCTTCTTACATTTGAATGTTTTCCAGCATAATTTTTCTTTAAGAGTGGATTGTATTGTGAATGGGGGAATGGGAGAAATATGTTAGTCTACATTTGCACTGATGGAGAGAAATTTTAACGAGGTCTATATGCCTTCCATCCACTTGTGACATTTGTGTTGCATCAGCATCCAACAGGTAGCTATATTTAAATATTTAAGAGTATACTTAAGGCTAAATTCTCCATATATATATATATATGCATATGCATGACAACTTTGTCAGCTAAACTTCTGTGAGGATAAATCACAGTTCAGCAGCAACTTTTGTACCATCTGCGCATTGCTGTCTGCAACCGCTGTCATTATTTTTTTTGTTTTGCATTCACCATTAGTATCCTAACTGAATTGAAAGGAAGGTCCTAAGATGAGATTTGAGTTCCACTACTTGTAGAAATACACAAAATATTTTTGTTTTAGCCTTTAATTTTAAAATGGTGCCAGGGAAAAGAATCAGAAAATAAAACAGTGACAGAATTTATATAAGCTTTAGAGAAGCAGAGCAGTGGCATGGTAGGGCCATGCTGAGACGTAACCACAAAACTTAATCATAGTTTTAGAATTGTGGCAAGAAAGGGCAAATATACATTGGTGACTGTGCTGTCTTCTTCATATTGACTGTAAAAAAATGGGGCTTGGGGAAAAGGTATTTAAAGCTTAGAAGTTCTTGGCTTTACATTCATTGGGATGTAGATGTCCCTTGGCTTCCAAATTTCATTAAGAAATGTCTTTAGTAATGTTGTGTAAACGCTTTTCTCACAAAAGTGGGATATGTAAACGAGATATGAAGAAAACACATCACGTAGATGAAACTTGTAGAGCTCTGAAATGTACATTGCTGGGTATAAGGAGAAAGTAGCCATCTGGGACGCCAGCATAATTACCATAACGTACTCCAAGTACCGCACTGGAAAAGGGATCTGAAGTCACTTTGAGCATCTATGATGAATCCTGCATGACAGATTGAGCTATTTAGGCTAGAAAGTGTATCACTGTCCTGAATATCCTCAACATTTTAATTGTAGGTGAGGCCTCAATCTGCGAAGTAAAACATCTCAATATATGTAGAATTAAACTGATTCAAGCAACTGGGTCATAAGTTTGTACCTTTTCAGCATCCTCTGCTGAAATAATGTAGTATATTCATGTGCTTATATTCTGCACTGTAAATATTACACTACATGGAATTCTATTATGGTTCTATTTAACTTAATTAAAAAAAAAAACAAACAAACTGTCAGTTTGGTAAACCCTTTGCCTGAAAAATATGACTGAGATTACAACAGAAGGACTCCTTGCCATTTGTCTTTTGAAATGTGCTACATTCTTAAATTTTACTTAAAAAAAAATTACAATATGGTTGCATTTTAGTACTATAAAATAGTAATTATTAGTTATGGTACTGTAGACAACTTTTGATAAAGCTAGGTTATCCTCTAGGCATTTTTTATTGCTTATAAGTACCTTGAACTTTTTGAAACCTTTACTACACTCCCCCAGTGTGGGAGGACATAACAAATTTCCAGCTCCCATTGAGATTTAATTTTCAGCTTAAGGAAACAATCAATGTCTAAAATGAGATTTCTTATTCTGTTATTTTTTTATATTGAGAATTTTTAATGTACTAGCAGTCTGATTGCCTCGCTAGATGTCAAATAAGATTTACAAATCCTAAATGAGTCTCCCTAATAAGACCACTATGAGAAGATTTATTCCTTACTATGAGGAACATTGACAAGTTGATAAGAACATTCTTTTTGTAACAATTCAGGCAGTAGATTCATACAATGGATTGTTATGACAGCTGCCATCTTCTTCAGAAAAAAAAAAAAATCTCTATAGCTTGAAGTTGATGTTTGTAACAGATAACCATCCTCTCTTCCCTGCACAGAGGAAATAGTTTGCAAGCTACCTGGAGGGTTACACAACAGTTCTACGTGGAACTTCTTCCTTTGTCTTTTATATCTGAAAGTCTGAATATTTAAATACCTCAGAAGCTGGGAGTCTCTAAATAAGCTAATATCTTCTTAGCCATAAGAAAATTGTTACAAGTTTATCATGCATAATAACTCAGTATCTTTTGCAGCAAGACTTTTGAAAAGCTTTAGTTGTATTTAATTTTCATAAGAAATTATTTTACCTTGGTGAGATAACAAAATTATGAAGACCACTATATTAAAAAAAAAGGAACACATTTAAAAAAAATAACCAACAGTATTCTAGCTGTTTATAGTAAAATACAAAGACAGAAACATTTTTGTTCAATAATGTACCATTACACTGTGAGAATAATGGCAAGGTTTTAAAATAGTAGCCTTCATATTATTTGGAACTGAGATTATAATTTTACTGTAATTAATCATGTTGTGCATCTAGGGACCCTTGTCATTCACTAAAGTCTCTTTTGCCTTGCAACTGTACCAACATGGAACAAAATAAAACATCAAAGTAAACAGTGTACAATAGTAGCAATCTGGGGGTGATAGTGCTGCTGTGGAATCACAGCACATAACGAATCATGGAATTGACCTAATGTTTTCAGAATATTTTTTTACATAGAAATTCAGATCTTGCTACTACTGAAATTAATGGAAAAATCAGACTGTATAAGACATTTCTATATGGATTCTTCTCTGCATTCAAAATAAATAGTAGTTTTATCCAAATGATAACTCTTGATTGCTTCAGGCTTCATTTTAACTTCTAGCGTATTTCTTGAATATTCAATATGTGTTCATTAACAAATCAATACTCTCATAGTCTAGGTAGCTTTGCTACAGGAGTTCTTGCATTTTAGTCTGATTTTACTTTTGTATTCCTGTAAAACTAGAGTAAAATTTAAGTTAATGAACTGGTAAATATGTGACAGGTATGGAAAAATATCGATGAGCTATTTGCTAACTCTAGTACTAAAATAATTTTCACAAATGTTTAATTCACCACTACTTGCCATGACTGTCTTGCAAAGAAAGCTATTAGGTAAATTGATGGTGACTCTCATAATGGAAAATATATTTTTATTCATGTCATATTGCCACAAAAGATAAGGCAAACACTCTGCTCTAAAGATATCACGTATAATTCACCTGCTTTTGGGTCAAAGTTCCAATTAACTTAGAAGTGACTTTCCAAGCTCATAAGGAAGAGATTTTTTTTTTTACAATGAGGGTGGTTAAATGCTGGAATGGGTTGCCCCAGGAGGTGGTAGATGCCTCATCCCTGCAAACATTCAAGGTCAGGTTGGATGGGGCTCTGAGCAACCTGATTTAGTTGAAGATGTCCCTGCTCCTTGCAAGGGGGTTGAGTAAGATGACCTCTAAGGGCCCCTTCCAACCCATGTTGTTCCACAATTCTGTGTTTCTATGATAATATAATAAGGAAAATTCATACTAAATTTCTAAGTAAGTTATGCTTCCCCTCCACCCCCTAAAAGCTTAGTTACTTAATGTGTCAACCAAACTGCTACCTGTATGTTTATTTCTTCCTGTTTTCTTTGAAAAACTAAAAATATTCTTTGTCAGTTTATTGGTACTCAGAAAAAATAAAAGAAAGAAAAGAAGAATTCCTTCCAAATAAAGAACAATCAGAAAAAAAAACCTTTTAACTTAGTACAACCACCAAGTTGTACTGGAATTTTCAAAGGTAATTAAAAAGGCTAAAATGCAATCAATTGTTACTTTATATGTATGTGTTTCATTATAAAAAAATAAAATTCATGTATGACCTAGGAAATCTGCTCTTTCTGGGTTTGTTTTGTTTTGTTTTGATTTGATTTGCCAACATGATAAAAAGTGTAATTTAGATGTAACAGAGAAGAGTGAAACATGGAAAAAAAATGCTTTGCTCTCCATTGTCAGTACTGTGATTTTTCAGTCCCGTTTTCAGAAACTAGCATTTCTTATTGTACTTTTCCACATTAATTTTATTTTGCCAACACAATGTTGATATGTACTTTAAGCTTCTCGGTTTAGATCCTGTTTATATTCAGCACAGATAAATAAATATACTAACTGAGTTTGACCCACTTTTAAATCCATCTAATGATCAGATAAACTGTGGTTCTGTTTATTCTCTAGTATCTACAAAGGAAGTTGGAGTGAAAAGTTCAAATACGCATGTTTACCTTTGGTCAGAGCAATTCTATCTTCAGTCATATGAAAAAGCTCTGTAATTTACCTTTTGCTTATGGAGCAGCAACTAGAAGACACATCCCAGCATGGGGGGAGGGGGAGTGTGGAAAAAGGGAAAGAGTAAAGAGCAAAGGGCTACATACTAAGACAAAAACAAAAAAGAAAACATAAAGAGTATGGAAATTTTGCATTTAAGGAATATTGTGATCCTTTATAATATTCCAAAGCTATTTTAAAAAGCTTCAAAATGAACAATAAATACAACATTGCACCAAAAAAAAAGCATGATATAAACTCATACAAGAATCCTTGTCAAGAGGTGGCGAGTAATAAGTGTGGATTTTTTTTAATAGAGCATCTAAGGACAGCAACTATAAAACCATCAGCTGATTTCCTTATTGTAGTTATTACAGAAAAGTTTTCTAAATAAACTAGTTTTGATAATACAGTCTGAATATCATTTTCAACGTTGACAGTTGCAGAAAATGCAGTCTGTAGGCTGAGATTAAAATGTAGTTTCAAAGTTGGTGCAAGATCCATATCGAAAAAGAGAAAGAAGAGAACAATCAAAACCAACCTTACATATATTGGTTTTAAACTAAAAGAGGCTAGATTCAGACTGATAAAAGGAATTTTTTTTTTTTTTCAGTGAGGGTGCTGGAACACTGGAACAAGTTGCCTGGCGAGGTGGTAGATGCCCCATCCCGGAGATATTCAAAGCCAGGCTGGACATGACTCTGAGGAACCTGATCTAGTTGAAGAGATCCCTGCTCACTGCGGGGGGTGGGGGGGATTGGGGGGTGTAGGGTTGGACTAGATAGCCTTTAAATGTTCCTTCCAACTCAAATTATTCAATGATTCTATAACATATTTCTATATTGCTCTATATACATTTATATCTCATCTATTTATGCATTTATATGACCCATATAATCACATTAGTGTCAATAAGCTGTAGAAATACAAAGATGATCCAATGACAGAAACTGAAAACACAGAAAGTTCCATACGATTCTCTTTGGTGACTATATCTATCAATGGAAATGAGAAATCTATTTGATCTACTGATCCATAAAAAAAAATTCAAAGATTTTGGGAGAGTGATTCAGGTGTCTAAAGATGTAGTTTAGACATACTTGAGTACCCTACATGACAGTCAGGTATGTCTGCTGGATTTTTTTTTTGTTACCCTTACCAGACAGCCCTGTGGAGATGTTTTCTCAAACTTTGGTAAGTCAATCTTCTGAGAAGCATGTAGTGTAAATGTTTCACTCATAGAATTATAGATTTGTAGAATAATTTAGGTTGAAAAAGGACCTTAAGATCATTCAGTACAACTGTTAACCTAGCGCTGCCAAGTCCTCCACTAAAACACGTGCCTAAGCAACACATCTGTATATCTTTTAAATACCTCCAATGATGGCAACTTAGCCACTTCCCTGGGCAGCCTGTTTCAATGCTTGATAACTCTTCCAGTGAAAAAAATTTTCCTAATGTCCAGTCTAAACTTCCCCTGGTGCAACTAGAGGTCATCCTGTCGCTTGTTACTTGTCAGAAGAGGCCGACACTCACCTTGCTAAAAACCTCCTTTCAGGTAACTGTAGAGAGTGATAAGATCTCCCTCCTAGTCTGCTTTTCTTGAGGTAAAAGAATCCCAGTTCACTCAGCTACTCCTCATAAGATATGTTCTCTAGACCCTTCACCACCTCTGTTGCCCTTCCTTGGACACATGCCAGCACCTCAATGTTTTTCTTGTAGTCAAAATACAAAGGGATGATAATTTCCCTAGTCCTGCTGGCCACACTGTTCCTGATAAAAGCAAGAATGCTATTGGCCTTCTTGGCCACTTGGAACACTGTTGGCTCGTATTCAGGTGGCTGTCAATCAAGACCCCCATGTCTTTCTTTGCCAGGCAGCTTTCCACCCAGTCTTTCCCAAGCAGGGGAAGTTGTGATCCATGTGCAGGACCTGACACGTAGCCTTTTTGAATCTCATACAATTGGCATCGGCCCATTGATCCAGCCTGCCCAGATCCTTCTGTAGTGCCTTTCTACCCTCAGGCAGATCAACACTCCCATCCAGCTTGGGGTCATCTGCAAACTTACTGAGGATGCACTCAATCCTTCTGTCCAGATCATTGGTAAAGATATTAAACAGAGGTGGCTCCAGTGCCAAGGCCTGGGGAACACCACTTGTGACCATCTGCCAACTGGATTTGATTAAATTCACCACAACTCTTTGGGCCCAGCCATGCAGCTACTTTTTTACCTGGCAAAGTGTATACCCATTCAAGCCATGAGCAGCCATTTTCTCCAGGAGAAGGCTGTGGGAGACAATGTCAAAGGCTTTACTTTAGTCCAGGTAAACAAGATCCACAGCCTTTCTCTCATCCACTGAACAGGTCATCTTGTCATAGAAGGAGGTCAGGTTCATCAAGCAGGACTTGCCTTTCATAAACCCATGCTGATTGGGCCTGATCTGACTCAGCAGAGCCTTTCCTATTACACTATTTTTAATTGTTAGTAAAGCAACAGCTTATGACAGTCTAGGATATCTAAGCTGGTAGTAAATGGCATATTTAGGGATATTATTTTTTTTCCTGTGTGTTCTTGAAACAAGCACTTAGTAGAGAAAGGGCAAAAACATCCTTTAAATAAGGAATGGAACTTCAGAGAATGTTAAAAGGCTGAGGAGTACCCATTGTCAGAGTTTCCTGGAGAATCTACTAAGTATCAATGAGTATGTGGATGTTTTCATCAGTATATACATCTGCAGAATCTTATTATTTTATTACAACAGTATTTTGTTTGCTCAGGACCTGACTGAACCTAAATTCTATGTGAATGCTTGTCAGCTCATAAGAAAATAACTTTTTACTCTAGTACTTTGCAGCAAGCAAAAAGGGAATGTTTTCAGACTCAGTCTTTCATGGCAAGAATAATGCTATTCTCTGTACATTTTAGAGAGGTTTCCTCCAATATGGTGAGAAAAAGTGAAAAATATTTACTTTATATTTGTGTTTTAAAACAAAATAATTTTACTTAAGCCACAAAAATAATGCATCTATTGCTCCTCCATGATTTTGTAGACTTACACTGAAATTTCAGATACCAATCCTTATCAAAATAGTAGTAATAAAAAATCTTATTACATACTTAAATATTTACAGTTCAAACTTTCTAGATTGTATTATACAAATTTACATACATGTATATATTGCTTTGTTACACATACTGTTTTTATTTGAAAAATAGAGTGCACTAAAGAAAAAAAAACCCTAAATTCTTTCAGATTCAGTAAACTTCATTTTTTTTTTTTTATTTTAGGATTAAATTTGAATTTCCTGGTAGGAAATAAAGTATTTAAATACATTTGACTGAGTTAGTAGTCCTCTAAGGAGAATATAGTCTGATACAATACATATGCATTTGAATATTCCTGTTGTATACCAGATGATATAGCTTAAGTACTACGATGGTAATTATGACAGCTTTTTCTAACATTATGTGTAATCAAAGAAGTCTTCAAAATTATTAGTAATATATTTCTTACAGAAAGGAAACAGTTCTCTATTAATGATCAACTGTTTCTGCAAGTCTACTGTGATACAAAGTTAAAATACGTGTTAGAATCAATGATTCTGTTCTTTCTTATCCCCTTCTATCTATTTTTTCCTTTGCTCTTCCACTTCATTGTATTTGCATGACTGTGAGTTAAAATGTTGATTGAAATGGACGTAACTAATGAAAAAAAAACCATGCTGTTCATAGACCCACACATTTCGAAATTATAATGAACAACAAAAGAACGTCAGAATAAAGAAAATTCATTTAAGAAAAAAAAAGAGATGAGGAGAGGAATTGTCTTTATGAATTTATACTGGAATTTCAATAAACTACTCTGGCATAAGGTCATGATGATTTAGCAAAGAAAAAAATGAATGTCATGCAAAAGCTTTTATGCTTATGAATATAGAAACAAACATCTCTTTGTGGCACAAATCCTGATGCTCGTAAAGTAAACAGAAAAAAAAAATCACAAATCCTAGAAACAGTATCTGTAATTCCAGTGATCATAAAATACAGACTTCATAACTAATGACTGTGATAAAAAAAAATACAAATATCAACTATTTACTGAAATAATGACAACGGAGAATGAAGAATGGATTTTAGATACAGATAATCATGTTTCAAACCAGGGCTTATCTAGATAGAAATGGATTTATTTCAGGATATTTTATCTTCATATTTTTTCAGCATAGTGAACACAACAATTACATCCAAATGGCGGACTACACCTTATTTCTTTAAAATCATGTCCAAATGACAGGAAATCAACATAAACAGATGGTATATTTCCGGTTACTATATAACATTACAATGTAGGTGGAACTCACAAAAAACAGAGTGGTTTGTGCTCTGAGTATTTTCACATCCTCAGACAAGATCTTGTAACAGCTAAAAAAAAAAATAAAACCTCATTTATGTCTTAGAATTTATTTGGGCATTTCCAGTTCCCTGATGTTTACTATGCAAGTAGTCAGCTAGGATTTCTAAAACACCTAAAGCAGTAAACACACTGCTGATCACTAGTGCTGGCCACAGGTTTACAACTGGAGAAAAAAAAAAGCAAATGACAAAACACTACTGTCTCCTCTGAGACACTGTCCCACACAAGTAACATCTTGAAGTCTTGGTTAAAAAACAGTAAAATCATAAGATTACATTGAGGTATTATCTTCAGAGAGAGTTAAAGGCAGAAGCTCAGTCGATGTTGGATCACTCTGCCTTTGTCTCTGGTTTCGTCCAGTTTACTGTGGAGTCCTGATCTTTCACTTCTCCAGACTGGTATCCAGTTAGAGTACAATGAAATTTTTCTTTCACAAAGTGCTGAGATACTAGTTCTTATGCCCTTTGGTCAGTAAAATGAACTAAGTTCCTGAGTATTATGTTATAATGGTAAACCCATAAATCTGAAAATCAGAGAGGTAGCTAGCCACATCAGTCTGATACTGAAAAAAATTATAATTTTAAAACTGTTAAGAAGAACAAAAGAAACCGCTGTCTTGTTTGAAGACAGATGACATCTATTAGCTATTTAGTGAAAACAATTGTGACAGATTTCTCCATTAAATAATTTGAAACAAAATTATAATTTAAAATTACAGCAAGTTTCTTAGTATTTTTTTTAGAAAAAAAAAACAAAACAAAGAATAAGTTTTAGAATCAGTGAATATTAATTGTCTGCTTTCAGATTTCCTTCAGCTCCTCCAACCCCAATGTCCTAGTTACAGTGGAAACCGGAACCTCCTATACCTACTGAATTCATATGTTGGTTTTCAATACCATAATTGTGACAACAAATTTTAGAAGTCATGCAGGTGAATCATCCAGCACTACTCTCTCATGAATTAATTACAGTGATTTGTAGATGTTAACCTGGCCTTGTCATAACCTCAGAAAGTGCCCATTTTTGAGATACCCAGCTGTATTTCAAAGGTGCTTCTGATTTGCAGGCATAGTTCCCCAGCTAGCAGTTCCAAGACTAGCAGGAATTTCCTCTGTCTGTGTTTCAGCAGACATTTTCTTCTATTCTGTAATTTTCCCCTTACAAGCAGATTGTTTTTATGGTTGCTCACATCAGGCCTATATACATGTTTATACTGTCACACGAAGGTGACTGCAAGATAACTTAAATTAGTGGGTCAAAATAGTCCAGCTGGGTAGCCATTCCAGGCATGTTCCAGGGATTCAGATGAGTGTCAAAGACATCAATCTTTGGATTAATCTTTGACAGTATTAAATTGTAGTCAGTCTTTTCAAAGTGCATTAAAAAGGAGACATGAGTAACTTCAGCATGAACTACGTGCGCCTTGTGAGCAAATGCTAAATCTCACAGTAGGAAGCATATGTTAGGAAAATGAGAAACAATGCTGAAACAGCATCTGCTTAATTAAAAATAATATTGTGTTAACTGACACATCCCAAAATCTAATTAAAACATCAGCATTCTAAAGAATATTGTAAATTAACCTGAACTGACAAGAGGGGAAAAAAATGTTTCAAATATTACTGTAGGACCCTGTAATTCATAGAATCATAGAATCAGAGAATGGTTAGAGTTGGAAGGGACCTTTAAAGGTCATCTTGTCCAATGCCCCTGCAAGGAACAGGGACACCCCTGACTAGATCAGGTTGCTCAGAGCCTCATCCAACCTGGCCTTGAATGTTTTCAGGGATGGAGCATCCACCACCTCTCTGAGCAACTTGTTCCTGTGTTCTACAACTCTCATTGTAAAAAATTTTTTCCTAATATCCAATCTAAATCTACCTCCCTCTATTTTAAAACCATTACCTCTCGTCCTATCACAACAGGCCCTACTGAACAGTCTCTCCCCACCTTTCTTCTAGGCCCACCTGAGGTACTGGAAGACCGTTATTAAGTTCTCTCAGGAGCCTCCTCTTCTCCAGGCTGAACAGCCCCAGCTCTCTCAACCTGTCCTCATAGGAAAGGTGCTCCAGCCCTCTGATAAGAGGCCTTTCTCTTCTGGCCCTCCTCTGGACCTTCTCCAACTGGTCCATGTCCTTCTTCTGTTGGGGGCTCCAGAACTGAACACAGTACTCCAGGTGGGGCTTCATCAGGGCAGAGTAGAGGGGGAGAATCACCTCCCTCGACCTGCTGGCCACGCTCCTCTTGATGCAGCCCAGGATGCGGTTGGCCTTCTGGGCCGCAAGGGCGCATTACTGGCTCATGTTGACCTTCTCATCCACCAGCACTCACAAGTCCTTCTCCTCAGGGCTGCTCTCAATCCATTCCCCGCCCAGCCTGTATTTGTGCCTGGGATTGCCACAACCCAGGTGCAAAACCTTGCACTTGGCCTGATTGAACTTCATGAGGTTGGCACAGGCCCACCTCTCCAGCCTGTCAAGGTGCCTCTGGATGGCATCCCTCCCTTCCAGCGTGTCGACGGCACCACACAGCTTGGTGTCATCGGTGCACTTGCTGAGGGTGCTCTCTATCCCACTGTCCATGTTGCCGACAAAGATGTTGAACAAGGCTGGGCCCAACATGAACCCCTGAAGGATGCCACTCGTGACCAGTCTTCACTTGGACATCCAGCCGTTGACCACCACTCTCTGAGTGCGGCCATCCAGCCAACTCCTTATCCACCGAGTGGTCCGTCCATCAAACCCATGTCTCTCTAGTTTAGAGAGAAGGATGTCGTGAGGGACAGTGTCAAAAGCTTTGCACAAGTCCAGGTAGATGATATCCGTTGCTCGTCCCTTGTCCACTGATGCTGTCACCACCAGATTGGTCAGGCACAATCTGCCCTTGGTGAAGCCGTGTTGAGTATCACCAACCACCTCCTTGCTCTCCATGTGCCTTAGCATGGTTTCCAGGAGAATCTGCTCCATGACCTTGCCAGGCACAGAGGTGAGGCTGACTGGCCTGTATTTGCCCAGGTCCTCCTTGTTCCCCTTTTCAAAAATGAGGGCTATGTTCCCTCTCTTCCAGTCATCGGGGATGTCACCAGACCGCCATGACTTCTCAAATACGATAGCCAGTGGCTTGGCAACTTCATCTGCCAGTTCTCTCAGATCCGCAGATGGATCTCATCAGGTCCTATGGACTTGTGCACCTTCAAGTTCCTCAGATGTTCCCAAACCTGCTCTTCGAGTACAGTGGCCAGTTCTTCATCCTCGCAGTCCCTGCTTGTGCCTTCCACAGCTTGGGTGGTGAGACAAGAGCCCTTACCGGTGAAGACTGAGGCAAAAAAAAGTCATTGAGCACCACAGCCTTGTACCTGACAGTCTTAAATTCCGAAAAAAAAAATACCCAAAAGAAGTAGAATTGCATTCCAGAGAAGATGTCAGACCTTGTTACTGTCAGTGAAAGAATGTACTTTTAACAAAATATCTTCTTGAAAAAATATGCTGAACATATTAACATTATCCACTTTATAATCCCGCAGTAATAGCTTGGCTATGGAGCATTACAAAAATAAATGAATGCAAAGCCTTTCTGTAAACCTGAAGATACAGCTCAGAAGAGGTGTTCATATGTGGACTCTCACACAGATCTTAGAAACAGGTCCTGGATGTGAAAACACATGATGAGTGGGAAGCTAGGATTCTTGAGAAGTTCAAGGTGTCTGCAATATGCACTATAATGAATCACTATAAGAAATGCTAAAACATATAGTCTTGTCAAACCACAGCAAGGCTGCGTAGTTGTTTCTCTCACAGACTCTCACTCCTTTCCCCGTCTGCAATTCCTATGTGCATATCAACTTTTTCCACTTCTTAAATATGTTGTCCTAGAGGCGCTACCACCATCGTCCATTGGCTCAGCCTTGGCCAATGGCAGGTCTGTTTTGGAGCTGGCTGGCGTTGGCTATATCAACATGGGGGAAGCTTTTAGCAGCTTCTCACAGAAGCCACTCCTGTAGCATGCCACTCCTTCCCCCTCCTTGGTGTATTGTGACACCTCTGAGGCTCCCAGTGTGGGAGAAAGGGGTCTGAGAAATACAAGTGGGACTGAAAATCATTAATCTAGGGCTTTATTGCTAGGTTTGCCTCTCATTCCTTCTCAACCTGCATGGTATACTTTCCTCCCCTTTGTTTCTCCTCTTCTTCCACACTATGGAAACCACACACACCTATGTAAAGCAATCTTTCAAAGCTCAGCTAAATGTTGTTAATTCATCAGATAACAGCCACTCTGAAGTGCATACATTAACAATTATTTAAAAAAAACCCAACAATTTATTCTGTACTGAATAAATGTACTGACTGCACATTTCAAGTGATGTTGCTTCTGGAAGAGGGTAGGAACTCTAGGAGTAGTAATGTAATGACCAAACACTTCATCCTGCCAAGAAAGTTTGGCTGGATGTTTGACATTTGAGTGGAATGTTCAGTAGCTCAGAGGAAAAACACCAAAATTTTAAAGAAGTAAGTGGATTCAGGGGTACAGAATTATTTAAAATCAGCAATGTGTTTAGAACAGCTGAAATCTGAAATTAGCACTGTCTTATTGACCCACCAGACAAAATTTAGCTTTTATTTATACTTCTTTGAAATTATAAATATTTAACATGATGTAAAACCCTATGAAAAGAATAATAAAATTCCTATTAACTTGAACAAACTTAGACTAGTAGGCATGTAGCCTATGACTGTAGGTTAACAAAATTAGAAAACTATCAGTGATGTTACTGCAGTGTCAAGTTGAGCCAAACTCCAGCATTTAAGTACTTAAATTAATTTTAAGACCTATTTAATAATTGTCTTATTTTTTTTAGTAGTAGGAGCATATACTTTTTAAAAATAGTCTTCTGATTTTAGGTCTTTTCTCAAATTTTGGTAGTTTCACTTTTTTTTTCCCACAACTGTGAAAGCTAGAAATCCTATGTGAATTTTATACTGCCTTTGAGCAACCATTTATATTCAGCATTTTTTCATAGTTAGCAAAAAGTGCCAGTATTGTGTTGCAACTACCAAGCAGATCTTTTCAAACCAAATAATCCACAAATTCAAAGTCATCTGAGTAACTCCCATGCCCATTTACCTCACCCTGCCAAAACCAGAACATCTTTCAATGACTTAGAAAACAGAGATACAGTTGGTTTTCTTCCATCACGTGAATATTTCCTACTATGTGTTCCAGTATTATCCTGGCATATCCAAACCCTCACAATTTTGCTTAAAAATAAATCAAAAGAAGAGCTATAGAATGAAGTGAGTCACACTTAAATTCAATTGAGCCTTAGTTTAAAATTCATTTTGGCCTCAGGCTTCAGACTGGTTTCACTGGAGAGTAAAATGCTATTATGAAACAAGGAAAATAAATGTTCTTTCTACTCATTCTGCAATGCCAATAGTAGGATGAGAACAACACTGAGTCTGTTTCTGTAGTATTCCAAATTGATAATCTGCTTTGTTGAGCAGAGGAAATACAGAACACTCCTAGTTACTCTATCAAATGACATTGAGTTACTTCTTGAGACAAGTATTTTAACTCACATATAAGGTAAGGGTCTTGACTAAAATTAATTGCATTCCTCTTTTATTATTTATAGTTTAAAAAAAAAGTACAACAAAATGGAATTATTTTCATTTTATTTCACTGTGGTACAATTTTGCCTGTCTTTCGTGCCTCCACTCCAAAACTCAAAGAAAGATTCAGGAAAAAAAGCCACCAGAACAGTACTGAAAATGAAAATAGACCATTAGTGACAAATACAAAAAAGTACCTTCACTTACCTTTTGAAAGAAAGTCTTAACACAGTGTGTAAATAGGTGGAGAGCAGAAATTTTCCTATTGTTTAGTTTCTGTTACCAGTGAAAGCAAGAAGAGGAATCTACAATATCTGAAGTTACAAGAAAGGCCAGTTTATTCAGTAAAACAGGGATTGTGGTAGACTGCTATTACTTGAAAAACTAAAGCAACTTTTAACCCCATCATCCAAACTGGTTTATACAAAAACAAACAAACAAACAAACAAACAAACCCCACCCCCCCCCCCAGAATCATACAATAATTTAGGTTGACAGAAACATCTACAGGTCATCTGGTACAACACTCTGATACTCTGATCAAAGCAGGGATAGCTTTGAAGTAATACAAAGCTGATTAAGGTAAAATTTCAAGTATTTCCATTGAAAGAATTTCCACAGCCTCTCTGGGCAATATCTGACCACTCTTTATGATATATTTTTCCCATTCTATCTAATTCAAATTTCCTTTCCTGCAAATTGAGTTTGTTGCTTTTAGTCCATTCTCTGTGCAGCTCGAGGGAGAGTACCTCCCATTAGGTAGCTGAAGACAGCAGTAAGATCTTCCTTTAAATCAAAAGAAACTCGACTTCCTCAACTTGACTTCCTTGTCTCCTCCTCTCAGCTATCTTGGTGTCTTTCTGATAAACTCATTATGTTTTGTCAGTCTTTCTCTTGTAATAGGTGGGCCAAAAGCGGCTGTAGTGCTCCACATGCAGCATTATGAAGGCTAATATAAAGGAAAGAATGCTTCTCTGGACCTGCTGGCAACACTTTTCTCAATTTACCCTAGAAGACTGTTGACCTTCTTTACATAAGAGTGCATTGCTGGCTCGTATTCAACTTGTTGCCCACCAGATTCCCTACAGAATCTTAGAAAGGTTTGGGTTGGAAGGGGCCTTTAAAGGTCCTCTAGTACAACCACCCTGGAAGAAATAGGGACATCTCCAACTAGATCAGGTTGCTCAGAGCCCTGTCCAACCTGGTCATGAATGTCTCCAGGGATGGGGCATCTACCACCTCTCTGGGCAACCTGTGCCAGTGCTTCACCGTCCTCACTGTAATTTTTTTTCCTTATGTCTAGTCTAAATCTACCCTTCTTTTGGTTTAAAACCATTGCCCCTTGTCCTATTGCTACTGGCCCTGCTAAAAAGTCTGTCCCTATCTTTCTTACAGGTCCCGTTAGAGTACTGGAAGGCAGATATAAGGTCTCCCCAGAGTCTCCTCTTCTCCGGATTGAACAACCCCAAGTCTCTAAATGTCTCCTGATAGGAGAGGTGTTCCAGCCCTCTGATGTTCTTTGTGGCCCTCCTCTGGACCTTCTCCTACGGGTCCTTGTTTTTCCTGTATGGAGGGCTCCAGAGCTGGACACAATACTCCAGGTGGGGTCTCATGAGAGCCGAGTAGAGGACCAGACTCACCTCCCTCGACCTGCTGACCATGCTTCTTTTGATGCATCCCAAGATATAATTGGCCTTCCGGGCCATTGGTATCTCATGTCTAGCTTTCCATCCACTAGTACCCCCAAGTCTTTCTTGACAGAGCAGCTCTCAGTCCCTTCATCCCCCAGCCTGTATTGATACGAGGAGGTTTCCTCAACCCAGTTGCATCACCTTGCACTTAATCCTAGAATGACAGAATCTTTAAGGTTGGAAAAGACCTCCAAGATCACTAAGTCCAACTACCAACTTAACACCACCATGCCTACTAAATAGTGTCCTGAAGTGCCATGTCTACATGTTCTTTGAACACCTCCAGGGATGGTGACTTCACCACTCCCTTTGACAGGATGTTCCAGTGCCTGATCACTCTTTCAGTAAAGGAATTTTTCCTAATATGCAATCTAAACCTCCCCTGCCACAACTTGAGGCCGTTTCCTCTCGTCCTGTCACAAGTTACTTGGGAGAAGACACAAATACTTGCCTCCCTACAACCTCCTTTCAGGTAGTTGTAGAGAGCAATGAGGTCTCCCCTCAGCCTCCTCTTCTCTAAACTAAACAATCCCAGTTCCCTCAGCTGCTCCTATAAGACTTGTGCTCTAGACTCCTTACCAGCTTTATTGCCCTTTTTCAGGACGCATTCCAGCAACTCGACGTCCTTCTTGTTCTGGGGGGCCCAAAACTGCACACAGTATTCAAGGTGCGGTCTCACCAGTGCCAAGTAAAGGAGCACATTCACTTCCCCACTCTTACTGGCCACATTATTCCTGATTTAAGCCAGGATGCTGTTGGCCTTCTTGGCCACCTGGGCACACTGCTGGCTCGTGTTCACATGGCTGTCAACCAGCACTACCAGGTCCCTTTCCACCAGGCAGGTTTCCAACCACTCTTCCCCAAGCCTGTAGCATTACATGGGGTTGTTGTGACCCAAATGCAGGACCTGGCACTTTGCCTTGTTGAACCTCATACAGTCCACCTCAGCCCATCAATCCAGCCTATCCAGATCCCTCTTCAGAGCCTTGCTACCCTCAAGCAGATCAACACTTCTGCCTAGTTTGGTGGTGTCTGCAAACTTACTGAGGGAGCACTCAATCCCCTCAGCCATGTCATTGATAAAGATATTAAACAAGACTGTCCCTAAGACGGAGCCCTGGGGAACACTGCTTGTGACCGGCTGCCAACTGGATGTAACTCCTTTCATCACAACTCTCTGAGCTCAGCTATCCAGCTAGTTTTTAGCCCATCACAGAGTACACATGTCAAAGCCATAAGCTGCCAGCTTCTCTAGAAGAATGCTGTGAGAGATGTGCTAAAGTCCAGGTAGATCACATCCACAGACTTCCCACCATTCACTAGGTGGGTCACCTGGTCATAGAAGGAGATCAGGTAGGTCAAGCAGGACTTGCCCTTTGTGAACCCATGCTGGCTGGGCCTGATCCCCTGGTTGTCCTGTACATGCCAGGTGAGAGTGCTCAAGATGAACTGCTCCATAATCTTCCCTGGCACTGAGGTCAGGCTGACAGGCCTGTAGTTCCTTGGATCCTTCTTCCAGCCCTTCTTGTAGAGGAACATCACATTGGCCAGCCCCGAGTCATCTGGGACCCCCCATGTTAACCAGGACTGCTGGTAGATGATGGAGAGTGGCTTTGCAAGCTCCTCCACCAGCTCCCCCAGTACATTCCAGTGGATCCCATTCAACCCCATAGGCTTATGTGTGTCCAAGCGGCCCCACTCCTGGAAGTGATTTGATGAGTGTTGGACCATTAACATCTGACATAATACATATAGGTGTACAACTAAGTGAATGATGCTAAGTGATCCTAAGTATATACTTACTTTACTGGTGGTAATTCTGTAATAAC
This sequence comes from Chlamydotis macqueenii, assembly GCF_036417535.1. Classification (NCBI taxonomy): domain Eukaryota; kingdom Metazoa; phylum Chordata; class Aves; order Otidiformes; family Otididae; genus Chlamydotis; species Chlamydotis macqueenii. The sequence continues at coordinate 163,588,039 of NC_141556.1, forward strand.
TTCTTTTCATACACACACACACACAAACACACACAATTATCTTATTAGTGGTGATTTTGTAGTAACTTGATTTATAGAAATATATATATACACACACACTTGCTTTACTAACACTAATAAGTAATAAAGAATCTCACAGAAATGCAACTGCCAAGTCCTTGGGTATTACAGAAACCTGTAAACCCCACAGTAGTGACCTTTACATGCCCACAGATTGCATAACCCTCATAGGTCACGATCGCGACAGATACAGCCCTCCCACCCTGTAGCATGATCTATAAATTTGCTAAAAGTGCATTCCATTCTGTTATCCCAGTCATGATTAAAAGATACTAAACAGTGTAGGACCCAGTATCAGCCCGTGAGGATGGTTAATAACTGTCTACCAGTAGAACTCTATATCACTAATAGTAATGTTATGAGCCCAGTAGTTCAGTCAATTCCACATTCAGTCAGTATTCCATCTGGCAAGACGTCTTTTCTGCATGCCTCCAGGGATAAGACAAGGATGGATGTTCATCTCAAAAGCCTGGCTAAAGTCAAAGCAGACAATATTCACTTTTCTTTCCTTCTCCACTGAAACACTCATTTAAGACAATCAGGTTAGTCTGCCATGTTTTGCCTTTTATCAAATCTGCATTGGCTTCTCCCAAACATCTTTTTTTTCTTTGTCCTTGAAGTGTCTGGACATAGTTTCTAGAATAATTTATTAATTTAAGTTAAATTTACCAATCTGTAGTTTTCCAAATCCTCCTTCCTCCCATTCTTGAAAATGATCATGATGTCTCCACTTCTCATTGTCAAACATTTTCCCAGATCACCAGTACCTCCAATGATTGACATTAATACAGTTCATCCACAGTTATTCAATTAATTACCAATGTGAAACTGGTATTAATTAAGGGAAATCTCATGGCCTAATTCATACAGGATGTCAGAGTAGAATCATAGAATCATAGAATGGTTAGGGTTGGAAGGGACTTTCAAAGGTCATCTAGTCCAACCCCCCTGCAAGGAGCAGGGACATCCCTGACTAGGTCAGGTTGCTCAGAGCCTCATCCAGCCTGGCCTTGAACGCTTCCAGAGATGGGGCCTCCACCACCTTTCTGGGCAACCTGTTCCAGTGTTCTATAACTCGCATCGTAAAAAAATTTTTCCTAATTTCTAATCTAAATCTACCCCCCTCTATTTTAAAACCATTACCTCTCGTCCTATCACAACAGGCCCTACTAAACAGCCTTCCCCCATCTTTCTTATAGGCCCGCTTGAGGTACTGGAAGACCGCTATCAGGTCTCCCCAGAGCCTCCTCTTCTGCAGGCTGAACAGCCCCAACTCTCTCAGCCTGTCCTCATAAGAGAGGTGCTCCAGCCCTTTTATCATCTTCGTGGCCCTCCTCTGGACCTTCTCCAACTGGTCCATGTCCTTCTTGTGTTGGGGGCTCCAGAACTGGACACAGTACTCCAGGTGGGGTCTCACCAGGACAGAGTAGAGGGGGAGAATCACCTCCCTCGACCTGCTGGCCACGCTCCTCTTGATGCAGCCCAGGATGCGGTTGGCCTTCTGGGCCACAAGGGCACATTGCCGGCTCATGTTAAGCCTCTCATCCACCAGCACTCCCAAGTCCTTCTCCTCAGGGCTGCTCTCAATGCATTCCCCGCCCAGCCTGTATTTGTGCCTGGGATTGCCATGACCCAGGTGCAGGACCTTGCACTTGGCCTGGTTGAACTTCATGAGGTTGGCACGGGCCCACCTCTCCAGCCTGTCAAGGTGCCTCTGGATGGCATCCCTCCCTTCCAGCATGTCAACAGCACCACACAGCTTGGTGTTGTCGGCGAACTTGCTGAGGGTGCTCTCTATCCCACTGTCCGTGTCGCCGACAAGATGTTGAACAGGGCTGGGCCCAACACGGACCCCTGAGGGATGCCACTCGTGACCGGTCTCCACATGGACATCCAGCCGTTGACCACCACTCTCTGAGTGCGGCCATCCAGCCAACTCTTTATCCACCGAGTGGTCCGTCCATCAAACCCACGTCTCTCTAGTTTAGAGAGAAGGATGTCGTGCGGGACAGTGTCAAAAGCTTTGCACAAGTCCAGGTAGATGATGTCAGTTGCTCATCCCTTGTCCACCGATGCCGTCACCCCGTCATAGAAGGCCACCAGATTGGTCAGGCACGATCTGCCCTTGGTGAAGCCATGTTGGCTGTCACCAACCACCTCCTTGCTCTCCATGTGCCTTAGCATGGTTTCCAGGAGAATCTGCTCCATGACTTTGCCAGGCACATGTAACATTTCTTCTTTCACCCAGAGGATGTTTTAGCCACAAAACACTTATAAACCACAAATTTTACTCACAGATGGAAGGGTCCTATGTTATGATCAAAGGAAGAGATTTCCAAAAGATCATAATATGGTGAACATTAAAAAATGTGCTTCTATTACAAATATGACATTCTTCGCAATTTAAGAATGTATGAATGGTTGCCCTGCATCTAGGTTGACTGACAACTTATTTTGAAGAGCAACTGACAGCACAAACCAAGTGAAGGAACTGAAAATGAGGCACATACTCTTTTCCCAATATATAATCTCCTAAATTCTCCCAATTTCCTGTAGTAATAGAGATTTTTTTTTTAATTGAGTTGGTTATTGTAAATTTTGGTTAAACAAGCCTTTACAATTTCTTTTTTCCATTAATTTGTGCAATTGCACTTAATCTATCTAGACTTTAAGTTTCTGTGGGTTTTACTATTCACTGAAAGATACTTGAAGACCGGCACCTTTGTTCATTGATAAGAAAGTGGGAATCTACAATGTCTTTAGAAATATCTATTTTTCCTTCTGTTACTGCTACTAAACAGAGCATTTGACATGCACCCAGATGTCATCGTGCTCTTTTTTCTTGGACAGTATGATATGAGTGAAAAAATTTGAAAGAATTTAGCAAACTGGTAGGAAAAATAATAAGATACTTACAGAAAAGACCTACATAGTCATGACATCTCTGCTTTACTAGTGAATGTTTTGAGAACTACACATCTTTAAGTTTTGAAGTGCGTATTTTTTTTTATAATGGTACCTTTCTTAAAAGATATATATGTGAAATATTTTTTGTTCAGTAAAAAAGACAAAATACATCTTAAACTCATATTCTATCATATATCCTTCTGTCTTCAGTGACATTTAAGTGTGAAGTCACAGGCTGGTAGAGCAATGCGTGGAAGAACTGTGTAGAAAGGCAGGTATCCTTACTCTCATGAACTGTACTTGAATTAAATAGAGATTACGCAGTAGGTAGCTCAGATGTAATTCACATATAAAGACGTCAGAAGCAAATCTGACCTTTGATTTTTTTTTAGTTATAATGCAAATAAATGCTCCTTTGTAAGTGTGAGACTCAAAAGCCTTCTAGTTCCTAAGACCCACATCCTAACGAAAAAACAGGATGGGAAACAGTTGTACAACACCCTTTCTTTCTTGCTCTCATTTCTTGCTCTTTTCTTTCAGCTTTGATTTCTAAAAGAAGAAACTTTGATGGATTCAGACAAATCTCTTCACCTAAAGGACTGAAGTTACACATCTCATTTTCCATAGGTAAGCATTTCAAGATAGAATATCACTTTAGAGATGCTTGATGCTCTCCATTCTCTCAGGTCTCATATAGAGGTCCTAACTGACTAACTTATTCTAACATTCTTCCTTTCAGTTAGCTATATGTAAGTACTGTGAAATATGAAATCCTGTCAAAATTATTACAAACTGGTCTCATCATTAGTTATCAAAGTTGTGTTAAAATGTAAGACATTTTAATGAAATTCAGTACGGATTTAATTTAAGAGATGCAGAAGATATTAATTTATTTCCCTTTTCTTTTAAAGTTATGGATCTGGTATCTATTATTTAATTAATTTTAGTGTATTGTGAGGGAAATTTAAGGCATCTTTTCTATTATCCACCTATTTTATTATTTTGATTAATTTTGTTTAAATAGCAAAAAAGAATATTTCAAAATCTCCTCACTCCTAGCTGACAGAAAGTTTCTTCCCAACAGACTACAATAAAAAATATTTTTTTTTCTTTAATTTTTTTTACAATTATTCTATTATTATAAGTCCTTTATTTGTATCATTTATATATAGGAGACTTGCAGAGACTTTAATTTTCTTTCTTTTAGACACTTTTTGATAGATGAAGAGACACTGTCAATTAGTTTATTTCACGTAGACATGTGATTAGACAGATAAATATATTCATGAATGGAATAAGGCTGAAAATATTTCCATGATCATCTAAATGTGATGGAAAACACTTAATAATTGCGGTCCTTTTTAACTACTTTTAATTAAAGCTTTAGATCAATGAGAATTTTCTAAGACATGGAGAACCTCAGCTACTGATTTAAGAACTTTTTGTATAATTGGACATTTTATTCAGATTTACTTACTTGTATTTTGAAAGGTTTTTCAATATTTTCCTAAGCAAAATAAGATATTTAAAAGAACTATGTCTTTGTAAAAATACCTGCTATGACTTCCTTGCCATAGTTCTAGAATGAAATAATTTTCCATAATAATGCATATCTACAATCTAAAATATATTTGCAGAATTTGATGATCAAAGTTCTGAGCAACTGAGATAAAAAGACCTGTAAATTCCTGTGTCTCAGAATCCAATATTTTTCCCTATGAAAGGTACAGTTTTTCAAAAACAAGAGCCTTTTTTTTTTTCCCATAGAATCGTTTTGGAATAGACACAAGTAATCCCTGATGGTTTTTAATGACTGTTCCATTTTCCTGGAAATACTATTGCATCTTTTTCTCTTTCTTCACATTCAATTATGTACATATTACCAACAAATATAGAGAAAGTTTAACTATGTATTTACTGTTGGACTATCTTTTATAGCTCCTATATTTTTCTAATTTATTAGTATGCCAAAAATGGCATATAAATACTTTCTATTCCTATGCTGTACATTTTGATCACTTTTTCCCTTCTTCTTCTTCTTTAAGCATATTTAAAAGTTAATAATTTCCAAAAATCACAGTGTCTTTTTTTCAACTGAGAAAGAATAAATATGACTTCTGGAAAAAAAAAGAAAAAAAAAATTTTTCATGACGGAAGGAACTGAGGCAGGTGAAGTTTAAATATCAGAAAAAAGATAAACAAAAACTGAAAAAAAAAAAATCCCAAAGACTTTAGGCAAATTAGCTCCTGCAAGAACACTAGCGCAGTATAAAAACTGAACTGAACAGAACAGACCTAGTAACTTAGATTCCATCTATATTTAAATATGCTGATGATTTAACTGTGATGTATAATAATATGAAAATTAAAGTAACTAGCCTACATAACTTTGGCAAGTATGATATACTGAAGATGTGGAGATAATAGTAGAACTCCCTTTAATTGGATTTTTCTCTTTTGGAAAAAGAATCAAGTAAGAATTTGTGTATTCTGTTGATGTGTCTTTTGATATTTTTCCAAAAGGTAGTTTCAATAAAAAATATACTAACGAAGTATCTTTTTTTTTAATTATATAATGTGTAATAGTAAATCAAAACAGAACCAAAAAGTTTTAACATATTTGGAAGTTTGAAAAATAGATAAAAGAAAGGAAAAAAAAGGGAAAGATTTTTGTCTTTTTCTTGAACTTGTGCTCATTACTCCAACTGATGAGGTGAGATTAAGTCTCTGACAATGAAATATTTTCTCTGTTTTTCTGTGAAAGCTGAGGATGCTTTATCCATAAGCTCATGAGAAGCGTAAGTCTAGGATGAAGCAAACAATTATTTTGTTTTTGTTTAAAATCAATGTGTCTAGTAATTAGATGTTGTTTTGTAGAATTTTTCTATGGTGTAGGTGCATAAGTTCTCTGTGGACTTTCAGGACAGGGTATGAAGACAAAAAGGCTGGAGGATTATGGTATAAAAAAGGTTCATTGTCTCCCATTTCTGAATGTTCTGGTGAAATCCTGACTAGAAGTGTAGGACTTGAAACTTGGTTAAGCCACAACAAATATTTATCTCAATAACTACAATTGACAACTTTTTTTTTCTTTATAGAATGAACTATATATAATTTTTTTTTTAATTTTTCTCTTCTAATCTGTAAATGTTTCCTTAGTATTTGTTCTCATTTCTTCATAAGGTGCATCAGATTCTTGCCTTTTATTCTTAATGTTGTTTTAATTTCCTGGACTTGAAAGCACTAACCGATTTTGTAATTGTAGATTAATTTGTTCCTCTGCTTCATCATTATCTTCAGATTTCACTTTTACATTTCTGAAATTCAGATAGCAGGTTTGAATTATATATATATATATTTTTCCCTTCATTTGTTCTTGCATTAAATTAAATTACAAATAGGGGTTTTTTTTTTTATTTGTAAGTCTTGCTTTAATTATAGTACTTTTAAGAACAGATAAATGATAATAGGTACTCTAATGTTCAGAGTCATTGATCTTACACATCATGGTGACATGAACCAGATGAAGAAGCAAGAAAAAAAAATCATATTAATTTTTGTGAATGTTTTCTTTTATAACAAGATATTACTTTTAGCAGCTCTCTTTCTTTGTTCTCACACTACTGCTTCTTTCTGTCTCCTAATAGATGCATGCATACATCTATCTATAAGGAAGCATCTAGAGGATTAGCAATTGTCTTCAATACTGATCCCTAAATATCTGTTAGCTCTTTTTTTTTCTGTTACCACATGCAAAAAAAAGAGAGAGATTTGAGCAGACTTACTTCATACTTTTACTTCTGTATTTTTATCTTCAGTTATTCAGTTAAAGAAGAGTGTTACTTAGTTACTCAGATATTTCATAAATATTGTTTCTGGAAATAGCTGTGGTTTTTAACAACATTCTTGTAATAAATATATGTTCTTGATGTATTTTACCGTAAAATACTGAAATGTGTGAATGATCATGTTGACCAGGAAAAGAATTAGTTACTAATAATTTGAAAACAATTTTGATTTATTCATTAGGATTAGATATTAAGTTACAGCTTTACTAATGTCCTCGTTATAAAATAGATCTTCAAAACATTTCAGCTGTTCCTAAAGTGAAACATCTAAGAATAAGTATATGATTATATACTAATCATTTAACAAGCTGTACAATATGACTATAATTTGCTACTCAGAATTTAACAAATTGCCTCCTCAAATCAAACATCTGCTACTGTAAGCAATAGTGATTCCAAAAAGGGATATTAGGTGTCTTAGCCCATAAAAAAAAAAAGATCAAAGGATCTTGATATACTGCCATGGAGAAAGTATGAGTTTTTTGTAATTTTATTTTTAACACCTGGAAAAAATATGTTTCTGAATCTTGATAATATTGCTCTGAGAGTTTTTAAGGTTCTGTTCTCAGTTGGTTAGGTAATAAGTTTTTTAGAACTAAATTTATGATCCTATCCAAGTATTGGCATTAATATATATTTTTTTCATTATTATAATTCTCTATCAAACCATTTAGCCTTTTCTGACATTAATGTGGAATGGAATGGGTTTTCTTCTTTTTTTTCCTCTTTATTCCGCTATCCCCATGTTACAATAACTTTAGTTCCGACACATTGTGAAGAAAAGGACTTGACATTTAAAAAGGGACAGTTTTTGAGTTAAAAATAAGTCTTTTCCTTCTCCTACAAAAGTCTGCTCAAATCCAGTGGGATTATGGCTTTTGAAATATTTTTCATGTCATAGACACAAGGTACACACTGTTCTTGTAAAAATGAGCCAAGGACAAATGGTCACGAAATCAAGCAGTTCAGATTGATTAGCATCTTTATAGTCAGCACATTGGAGGTCCTGAGCCAAGCTGTGCTCTGCTCCAGGTCACGTTTCTTCACCAAGAAAACTGCTGTTCTCATTCCAAATTTAAGTCCAGGAGTGAAGAAATATGTAACCTATTGTGCATGGGTTTATAACTTGTTAAATATGATTTAAAAAAAAATATTTTTGGTACAAGAAGATAGGCTTCGTATTGATTTTACCATGAGGCATCTCAGCATTAGTCAAAGCTCACTTTGGCCAAGGAGTATTTTACTTTGCTGTAGCAACTATCTACCATTGAAGTAACTGTTTCCTGCCCTACTTCAACTTCACTTCTGTGAATAACACATAGAATAAAGATTTGATGAGGCAAAATGGTCATAGTGTAGAAACCAATAACTTAAGTCACCTAAGGTTGAGGGATGCTATTGAGCAACTTTTGAAATTTATATGGATACCAATGACCAGGAAACATGTTGAAGTAAGAAAATGTAAAATAAAATGTAACAATAGTCCCAATCAGACTCGAAGAATGAGGATGAAGGGACCCTCATCTTCAACATCAAACTCCACCTGGTGTAGAATCGGGATACTGATAACACACAGAAATTATCACCTTTCTGTTTCAGGAACTTGACACCATCAGCCTTATGATCCACAACGCACTGAAAGGGTGACAGTAAGATTGAAACAAACATGTAGATAGTACATTTTTGTGTGTGTGTATTAATTTTAAATATATCATTAATATGAATTTTCTGTATTAGTTAGGAGTAAAGTGTTACTATAACTGGAACAATAATAAATTATATTTTGCATAAATTCCTGATATTTTATTTAAGGCAGCAACAAATTCTTGATTTCATAGAAGTGATGTTCTCCATTTTGCCTGTAATAATATTTTGAATATAATGTGGACAATGGTCCTGAAGCAAAATACGAGTAAAACAAGTCAACCTTGCAGCCATATTTTCTATGAAATTATCTAGTTGTACCAATTTATAGCTTCCATGAAAGATGAAATTACTTATGAACCTTGTTTATGGGTGACTAGTCACATTACTGTCCTGAGTGGCAAGGTGAATTTTCCTCTATGAATTATCTGCCAATCTGTATTTCATAAGAGATAATCAGGTAAGTAATGAATATGTTAATTTGTTGTATTTTTATTAATATTTTATTAATACCAGGTAGAATACAAGAGATCCTACGTTACCTTAAATTTTATGTCTGGACATTTGGTTAGTTATGGATTGGTCCTTATTCATTCAGGGAGGAAAGACAGAAGTACCTAAATTCTGAAGTTAGCTTGTCAACATGAAATTGGCTCAAAGTACAGCAGCCATTATGATTTTCATTCAAATATGTAGTCAAAGGAGAAGTTCAGTCCCTCCCATCTTTTTCAGAAAATATTCTGTGAATTGAAGTGCTCATTTGTGTTGTGTTGAAGATGGACTCAGTACTGTCTTCTGCATAAGAGGATTCAAAAACAAAACTAAATTTCTGGAAAGTGTAAAAACTACCAAAGTCCAGGTAGACTGAAGACTTGCCTTTGTACAGACATCACACCATAAGAGGTGGAAGACAAACAGCGCAAAATGAGACAAAACTAGAGGAATTTGTAATTTCCAGTGCAGGATTAGAAAAGGGCAACCTTCTGTAGTGTTTTCTTCTCAAAGATCTCTTCATTTTTCAATCTACTGGTTTTTAATTTAAAATTAATTAGATGTCCAAGACTTGAATGCTCCTAGTATACAGCTTCTTCCACAAGAATTCTTTATTCCTCTGATCCATTTTACTTCATCTATTTCATAAACTAGCTGTTAAGGCTGCCTCCTGTAAAGTATGTTCTGGATACACTTCAGAATTAGTTACACTAACACAATCTCATACTCAGTATTTGTTACTGCATAGTTTTTGGTAGCTCTTGAAACTGCATGAGCTTTCTGCTGTACTTTTTTAGAAACCTGTATCACTCTATAGTGACCATACAGAGAACTTCAGGAGTAAATTCAACAACTGAGTATTCTACAGGGTCACATTGAATAGTTTTTATATTCTTTTCTTTTGTTCTTTTTTTTTTTTTTTTGAGTTGAATAAACACTATACTCAGAATTTATATCTACTTCTTCTACATCTGTTAGGACGTAGAACATTTGTACCAAAACAGAAATTTTATTACTTCAGATTTCTTTTCCAGCTTTAATTAGTCCAGCCTGGATTTTCTTGTTGATTTTCAATGTATGAAGTAATCCTTTCGAACTTCCACTGAATGTTGATAAATATTTGTTTCCTGAACAGTCTAGGAAATGACTGGGAGAAACTGTTCTGGTTACAGTTTTGCAGTTGTAGTTGTCCAAGCAGCTGAAGGCACAACTGACTTTAGAACCATTATTTTTCAGCTCTGCGGACAACATCATGACTAGAGCTAAAGTCAAAATCAAACCCATTACTTATTAAAAATACTGCTATTGGGAATAATCTTTACTTCAGAAATTTGGACAAAAATTGTAGATGATTATTTTAAGAAGGAAAAAGTCCCTTGTGGAGTAACTTCAGGTTTTTGAACAGGAAATTTGTGAATGAAGTTTCACCTTCTGCCTGAGGGAGAAGCATCAAACTGGTACCTGCTATGAAGGTAAAGGCAATGGAAAAGTATCACTTTGGCACTCCCGGGAGAATTTAGGGAATATTGGAAATATTTTTTATTACTTTTTAATCTCAAGATTCAGAACAATATCCATTCCTTTTTTATTTTTTTTTTTTAATCTTATGACCTACACATTTCATGAAAAGGACATCTACTTTGGAAACCTTTTGTAACAGAAGATTTCTGATCCTGTCTAGTTCTATGCATGCAATTTTGGAATGCAGCATCAAATTGCCATTGAGCACTGCAATTCTGAATAAAGCGTTTCAAATCTTTGTGTAGGATATAATTTTGGAACAGTGTAGCAAAGCACAATGTAAGAGGTATAGGAGGGGAAAAGGATTTTATTTCAGAAAGTTCACACACAGTCTCATACACAGCTACACGCCTAGTAACTCCAAAACTTGTTGATCCAGGTGGTTTGTCCAGATTGCAGACACAAGAATGTTTACATCCATGCACCATTGTCCAGGATTTTTTGCACTAGCACAATGAGTTGCACACACCAACCTTGTGACCGTGTACAAATTGTGAATATGCCTTTTTGCAACTTTCACGACCTAACAGTAATTAGTCTCTCCACCTTGACTCACCTTTGTGAGCCATCGAGATTTACTTACTGTTCTTTATCATTCAGTCTGTGTATCTTGAGAAGATGCACACGGATATGTGCTGCAATCTGGATGACCTACTAGACAAGGAATCATGACACATCCTACTTTCATAGTCCTTCTGTCCTTTTTTTTTTTTTTAAACCATTTTGATGTTTCTACACACATAGTCTACCACTCACTCTTCATTCAGAACAATCTTCATATTTCTAGTACAATTTCCCACACTTTTACAGGCAGGAGGGAAGGGATGACATCCAGGCTGGATAGTTGGGCCCATGTGAACCTCATGAAGTTCAACAGTTTGAGTGCAAGGTTCTGCACATGGGTTGAGGCAGTTTCAAGAGAATGGCTTGAGAGCAGCCCTGAGGAGAAAGACTTGAGGATTTTGGTTGATGAGAAGCTCAACATGACTCAGCAATATGTGCTTACAGCCGAGAGAGCAAATCATACCCTGGACAGCATCAAAATTAGAAGGTCAAGGGAGGTGATTCTCCCCCTCTACTCCACTCTTGTGAGACCCTACATGGAACTTTTGACAAGGGTATGTAATGATAGGACAAGGGATAATGGCTTTAAAGTGGAAGAGGGTAGATTTACACTAGACATAAGGAGGAAATTCTTTACTGTGAGGATGATGAGGCACTGGAGCAAGTTGCCCAAAAAAGTTGTGAGTGCCTCATGCCTGGAAGTATTCAAGGCCAGGTTCAATGGGGCTTTGAGTGACTTGGTCTAGTGGAAGTAGTCCCTGCCCATAACAGGGAGGTCGTTACTAGATGATCTTTAAGGTCCATTCCAACTTAAACCACTCTGTGATTCTATGATTTGAAGGCTGCAGTTTAGCTAGCTGGCATTGCAGACTTCTGGCCAAAAAGAGATGTGAAATAGCTCTCTTTTTCTATATAAATATGAGCTGCTCTTTCTGTCTCAGTAGCAAGCAAAAACGTTTAAATTAATATATAAAATCATATCAAATCTACTGGTCCAGAAAGTACTTTTTTAAAAATCTAGAATGTGTTTTAAGGATTCTCAAGATAGAGAATTTTTTGTTTCCCTAATATGATGCAGACAACAGTGAAAGTGCTGAAGCATGAACTCTTAGTGAGGGAAATTATGAAAGTTAAGTTTGGTTTATGAATTTAGGTAAAAGTGAATTGTTAATAATTGTTTTTAAAGAAGTAGTCAAAAGGATGTTTGTAGATCAGAGAGGAAGGATTCATGACAAGGGGAAAACAGTAAACGTGGTGCTGGCTTCAGACAATTTTAAATACTAAGCCAGGTACCTGGTTTGGCTGGGATAGAGTTAATTTTCTTCATAGCAGCCTGTATTAGGCTGTGTTTTGGATTTGTGGCTAAAATAGCATTGATAACACACCAATATTTCACCTGTTGCTGAACAGTGCTTGCACAACATCAAAATGTTTGGTTTTTTTTTTTTTTTTTTTTGCCCTCCTCAGTGGCTGAGGAGGGCAAGAGGCTGAGAGAGGGCATATAAGGGACAGCTGACCCAAACTGACCAAAGGGATATTTCATGCCATACAACATGATGCTCAGCAATAAAAGCTGGAATGAGGGAAGAAGAAGCAGGGAAGGGGAGTTGTCTTCCAAGATGGACATTGTTTGGACAGAGGCTGGGCACTGGTCTGTTTGTGGGAGGGGATGATTGATTTGCTTTGCTGGTTTGGTTTTCCTTCATCTATTGAACTGTCTTTATCTCAGCTCAGGAGCTTTCTCACTTTTTTTGCTTCCTATTTTGTCCCTCCAGATTCTTGGGGTATGGCAGGGAAGGAGGGATGTGTTTGTACGGATGTCTGGCTGCTGGCTGGAGTCAACTGACTACAAGTAGAAATACATTTCTTCAATCCTTTCCCATCAATTTCTTTACTTTTCAATTAAAGCTTGAAAGAACTGGAATCATCACACTTTCCATTTTGTTAATTTTACCAGGAAACAATCAGTGCTAAAAAAGAATAGAACTTTCATTTTTATTAATTTAGTTTTCATTGCCCTACCTTATTACAGTAGTCATCTGTCTACTTCTTTAAAGCAAAAAGCCAGCAGATTCACAAAGAAATAAATGACTCTCAGTATAATGATTTCAAGGTTTCTACTTTCATTTGGAAAGGGTAATAATTTATGAAGAAGGAGATGAACACCAATATTAAGAAGACATGTTCTGTTTTAGTACCTATTACCATAAACAGCATAATAGTGACATTCCCTTAGACAGAATTCTACAGTTTCCCAGGCCTCTTTCATCTGCTAAGAAACGAGAGAAGCCAGCTGGAGAATTTGGATTTCTGGGGGGAAAAAAAAATAAATAAATAAAGGAAAGCACTGCAAGTGGCATTCAGCAGTGCTATATTGTTACAAATATGTGGCATGCAGGAGCAGTTTTGTTCACATGCTGTGCAACCATAATGCGGACTTGTTAGCAGGGTATGTTAGAGAGGTAGCTGTAGTGTTTTTTTGAGATAGCAGCTCCTCTGATTATAAGTTATGGTTGCTAAATTACTTTCCTGTGCTTGAATAGAACTGGTCTCAGAACAAATTTATAGGTGTTATTCTTGTAGTGGCTAGGTGGCAGATTACCAGAACTGAAAACTGGAGCTTTCCCTTAGGAAAATAAATCAGCGTGTTAACAAATTGCAGATATCATCTTGAGAAAATTAGTTATGCTATCAAAGAAAAATTGCATTGATTTCAGGAGACTCTGAAGCTGTTTCTATGAATCTCACATGATAATATTTTGTTTAGGGTCTGTAATCGTAGTCACAAAAATATGTAAAAAAAGATATTAGTAATTCTAGCTAGAAAATTAAAAAAAAAAAGGTTTAAGGATAATTTGTACAATTTCAGGGTTTTTTTTTTTTTATTTCTGAGTGTGCTGGATATTTTTGTATGGGTGTTTTCAAGGGGTTTGTTTGTTTGTTTTTAACATCAACAAAGATGGGATTCAGCACCAGATCTTAGATACTGAAATAATAGTGTAAAATCAGGTGCACATATATGAATCAGGTTTCTAAATTCCCATCACAATCAATGGAAATCTTCATGTCATGGCATACATCCCCCATCAACAAAAAAATATCCCCCCCCCAAAAAAAAACAACAGCTGACAAACAAACAGGATACTGTACACTATCTAAAGTGGCAGTAGACATCTCTAGTTAGCAGCAGAATCCTGCCCACTGGCCTTTGTAATCAGCAAAATTTTCTTTACTACATATATAAAAAATAGTAGGCTTATCTCGACAGCTTTGAAGAACTGAAAAATTAGATAGCCTCTTTAACCTGATACGGCTGTCAACAGAAACAGGCACTGCAAAGGACAATCAATGCCATACAAGCATAAATGAGACAAGCAGAATGAATCACTCACCGGACTAATTTAAAGATATTCTGAAAAAAATCTTAGTAATGTAACCTAAAAATAGACCAATCTCTCCTTCTGACTTATAATATTCGGTGAGAATGTCCTGTCACCATGACTCACCTTTATCTAAACCAGTGGGTAACTTCAGTGCCTACAGAAAAGCACTGCATTTAGAAGACTTTGAATCCTTATACCCTCAACTAATTAACACAGTTACTGCTGCTTTCTGAGGACTTGTCCTTTACCTAGCAGATTTAGAAAATGTTCCTAATGTAAAAAAAAAAAAAAAAAAAATCAGTATTTTCTGGTTAGTTGTAACATTTATCAAAAACAGAGGAAAAAGGAAACAGAAGCTATTAGGAGATCGAATTCCATTTGGAAATGTTGCAAATACCTTTGGCCAGAAGGAAGAAATAATTTAAAAATACTAAAATATTTCATTCTGACAACTTAAGAAAGAAATATTACATTTTGGAACTGCTGAAAGGCTTTGTTTCAGTATTCTTCTAAAAGAAATATTCCCATCAGCACTTTAAAGTAATTAAAAAAAAAAAGACAATTCTTTCAACTCCAAAAGTAAACAAAGTATTTCATTTCCTGTACATTCTAGTTTCATTTTAAAAACTCTTTTTTTTCCTTTCTATATGAAAATATTTGTTTCATGTTGCAAGGACTTGAACTTGTAAAAGACATGATTTGTTTTATTGTGATCCAATATCCAGTAGTGACAACTGGATGGCAAAAAAAGCCAAGGATAAGAATAGCATCGAATCTGAAGGGTTTAAATAAATTTTGGTCTCAAAATGAAAACATTAACATAGATATTCTATTTTTCTTTTCCCTACTCAAGTATAATGTCCTCCAATTTTTTTAGTTAAAACAGTATAGCCACTGGACAAACTCCAGTGTGCCAGTCAGTGTAAGGCAATATTCCAGTAGATTTTTTTTTTTTAGGCTGTCAGAATATAAAAATAGATTTCTACAACATTTTTAATAGCTCTTCAGTCAATAAATTTTGGTAAAGAACAGTTTATACCTACATAAGAGTGTCTTCATAGAAGATATCTGTTCTTAAGTTTTACTCTGTGGGAACACTGCACATCAGTGTGAAGTTCATCTTCAGTGAGCTCGATTGGCTCATCCTGAGTGTGCTCACCTGGCATACACAAGACAGCCAGGGGATTAGGTCTAGCAAGCATGGGTTCATGAAGGGCAGGTCCTACTTAACAAACCTGATCTTCTGCGACCAGGTGACCTGCCTTGTGGATGAGGGAAGGGCTGTGGATGTTATCTACCTGGATTTTAGCAAAGCCTTTGATACCATCTCTCAGAGCATTCTCCTAGAGAAGCTGGCAGCTCATGGCTTGGACAGGTGTACCCTATGATGGATTAAAAACCGGCTAGATGGCCGAGCCCAGAGAGTTGTGGTGAACGGAGTTACATCCAATTGGCAGCCAGTCACAAAAGGTGTTCCCCAGGGCTCCGTCTTAGGGACAGTCTTGTTTAATATCTTTATCAACAATCTGGATGAGGGGATTGAGTGCTCCCTCAGTAAGATTGCAGATGACACCGAATTGGGTGAGAGTGTCAATCTACTCAAGGGTAGGAAGGCTCTGCAGAAGAATCTGGACATGCTGCATCAATGGGCTGAGGTGAATTGTATGAGTTTCAACAAGGCCAAGTGCTAGGTTCTGCACTTTGGTCACAAGAACCCCATGCAACGCTACAGGCTTGGGGAAGAGTGGTTGGAAAGCTGCCTGGTGGAAAGGGACCTGGGGGGTGCTGGCTGACAGCCATGTGAACACGAGCCAGCAGTGTGCCCAGGTGGCCAAGAAGGCGAACAGCATTCTGGCTTGCATCAGGAACAATGTGGCCAGTAGGAGTAGGGAAGTGAGTGTGCCCCTTTACTCAGCACTGGTGAGACCGCACCTTGAATACTGTGTGCAGTTTTGGTCCCCTCAGTATAAAAAGGATGTTGAGTTGCAGGAGTGTTTCTAGAGTCTAGAGAAGAGAAGGCTGAGGGGAGACCTCATTGCTCTCTACAGCTACCTAAAAGGAAATTGTAGGGAGGCAGGCGTTTGTGTCTTCTCCCAAGTAACTAGTGATAGGACGAGAGGAAATGGCCTCATTCTGTGGCAGGGGAGGTTTAGATTGTATATTAGGAAAAATTTATTTGCTGAAAGAGTGATCAGGCACTGGAACATCCTGTCGAAGGAAGTGGTGAAGTCACCATCCCTGGAGGTGTCCAGAAAACGCGTAGACATGGCACTTCAGGACATGGTTTAGTGGACATGGTGGTGTTAGGTTGATGGTTGGACTTGATGATCTTGGAGGTCTTTTCCAACTTTAAAGATTCTATGATTCTGTGATAAGTTAGTCTATCGCCATTTGGCTTATTCCTAGGAAGTCCGTAGAACCCTCAAACAGCAGTCATTGATCGTGGTATCCAGCATGACTAAGAAAGGCTGTGATTACACTGACAGGTTAAACAGTTTTGAAATCCACAATAAAATTTAGTGTTCTTCTAACTGCCTTAAAATCTAAGTAAGAATACTTTAAGTGTTCTTCTCTGGAAATATTAGGCTGGTGTTTAAATACAAAATTCTTATATTTCATATTATGTCGATCTCTGTGAAAAGCTCCTGTGAATAAAGTCCTGAGAAGGCATATTACTTATTCAGACTCTGCTCATGCTCTTATTCATATAGTGATCATGGGGGAGTCAGTCCCTGGAGCCTCACTTACATAAATAAATAAAGTTACCAAATTCTCTATTCACCTTTCTCAGCATTTTCAATAATTCTTACTTCAAATATTACCTTCTTATAAAGTGCTGTTGGTATTTTATGTACTAGTCTCTGGAGTTTTCTTTGTCCTTAAAACTTTTTTTTTTCTTGGTATCATATCATAATGACAACATTCAAAAACTGTTTGCTCCAAAATTATTATGGACAGAGCTACCTGAGTATATCTACCTTGTTAAATAAAACAGTAGTGACTTTGAGTATGAGATCCCAGACCATCCTGATCCCTTAAATTATAGATATCTCCTTAGGTTTGTTTTCAGCCATTCTGCACAGCTCCCTTCAAGAAAGTCTGGTTACCAAAAGCCCCTATAGGCAGAAATGTAGTGGATTTGTCTCCTCACATTCTACATGATCCTTCATCACTCTCCCAGTAGTCCTTGCAGTCTTGAAAACTGGAACAAGCCCTCAGGCAATGCATTGAAGAATAAAATACAAAATTGTGTTTTCACACTTTAAAAACATCACTTTAGTATTGCATTCATAATATTTCTGAACCTTTGATTTTGAATAAAATTATGTTCTTATCTGAGACATCTCACATGGAGCCCTGGGAAAATGAAGCATCTTTTATACACACCTCTCAGGTGGTGGGGCTGCAAGCTGTTCTGTGCCATTTGCAAAGGGGCAGCAAGGGAGGCCTTTGACAACAAATGAGACCTCTTATTCAGTTCTCATTACACTGATGTATAAAACATCTGAGAATGACCCCAGGAAACATCCCAGGATGTCTGCTGAAGTCAAAATGTGCTTACGACAGTGCAATATGCATTATCAGTAGCCTTTACATAAGTCTTGCAGTTATAACCCAACAGATGCAAAAAAGAAGTAAGAGGAAAGGATGTATTTTATGCAAAATATAGTGTAAGTTCCCTCAGCATTATCTCCTTGAAGGATTTTAGAGTCGTGACAAAGTACCACAGTACTTGTAACTTCTTACTGCTTCTTACTGGAAGCAATGTTGATTAATCACCATTAGGATAGCACTACACATGTTTACTTGATCCAACAACATAGGTACCAGAAAAAAATCCTCACTATAAAGTGGATTTCTAACATAATAAGCCATGCGGGATGTTTGACTTTTTTACATGCCTGAAAACGCAGTAAGATCAGAAGATGTATAGCTTTGTCTGCTGTCAAACTAATAAGCCAGTATAATTTATTTACATTTGCATTGTGCTTATGCAGTTGGGTTTTGACAGTAGAGGGCTGCAGGGGTGGCCTCTGTGAGGAGGGGCTGCCCTGTGTGGGGAACAGTTCATTCCAGCCAACTCCAATGGACCCAGCACAGAGCATGGCTGAGCCTCTCAGCCAAGATGATGGCAGGTCTATAATAAGATAGTTAAAAAAGGGCAAAATATTGCCTGAGGGTGAAGAGTAAGAAAAAAAAATGTGAGAGAAACAGCCCTGCAGATACCAAGGTGAGAGAAGAAGGAGGACGTGCTCTACGTGCCAAAGCAGGGAGGTCCCTGCAGCCCCTGGAGAAGACCAAAATGGAGCAGGTATTTCCCTGCAACTTATGGAAAAGAACACACTGGAGCAGATATCCACACTGCAGCGCATGGAGGACCTCATGTCACAGCAGGGACATATTTAATGATGGAAACTGTGGCCTGTGAAGAGCCCACACTGGAGCAGGCTTATCCTGAAGGACTGTAGCCCATGAAAGGACCCATGCTGGAGCAGGGGAAAAGTGTAAGGAAAAAGGAGCAGCAGAAACAGATTGTTACAGTGTGATGGTAAAAGTTCTACGGACTTGTTTTATATCACAAATATAATATAACAGAAAGAGAAATAGACAAACAAAAAACCCCAAATAAATAAATATATTTCTTCTTAGCCTGCAATGACAAGACAGTGAAGTGGACAGTCCAAAACTGAGTGAGAGGGTTTCATACTTACTTTACTTTGGATATTGCCTCACATTGCAAAGCCTTTGACTACTTCTATAGAAATCAAACACCCTGGAAGGCCACAGCTTTGGGTTACACAGACTTTGATAATCAAGTTTTGACACATAACAGTCAAGATCTCAATAACCTTTTTATTTTGTTCTTCTTTGTGCTTTTATATTTTCTGTCCTTATTAACAGGAGGTTTTTTTCTTAAGAAGGAAATTTGTGGGCTTATATAGAGAATTGTATTTTATGACACAGTTTTCTATAACAGTTACATCATAACAGAAGGGATTTGACAATAATGAGAAAATACAATTGGTGTCTCCATAACCATAACTGTTGTAGCATACAGTCGAAGAAAGCTTGAAACCTCTAGTGCTCCTTAGCATGTTTTTAAAACTCATAGCTATAAATAATGTCTACTGAGGTTTTACTTTCCTTTTCCCATATTTACATTTTCTCTGGTACAATAAGTAATCATAGAATCATAGAATCATAGAATGGTTAGAGTTGGAAGGCACCTTCAAAGGTCATCTAGTCCAATCCCCCCGCAAGAAGCAGAGACATCCCCCAGTAGATCAGGTTGCTCAGAGCCTCATCCAACCTGGCCTTGAACGTTTACAGGGGTGGGGCAAAAACCACCTCTCTGGGCAACCTGTGCCAGTGTTCTACAACCCTCACTGTAAAAAAATTTTTTCCTAATATCTAATCTAAATCTGCCTCCCTCTATTTTAAAATCATTACCCCTCATCCTGTCACAACAGGCCCTACTGAACAATCTCTCCCCATCTTTCTTGTAGGCCCCCTTGAGGTACTGGAAGACTGCTATAAGGTCTTCCCGGAGCCTTCTGTTCTCCAGGCTGAACAGCCCTAACTCTCTCAGCCTGTCAGCACACAGCACATAAAGCATAACTCAATATCAAATTACTTTGTTAATGAAATTTCATCTTCAACCTTCTGAAGACCTACCTTGACTGATATATGTAACCTTTAGTTTAGTTAAGCAAAATATCTCTGTTATGTTTTTTTTTTTTTCTCTGTCATCAAAAGTATCAAAGGATTTGTCCTGTAACAGATGGTCTTCTTCATATTCTTCTACTCTGGCAAAAGAAAGTATAAAAAAAAAAAAAAAATAAGAACAACAAAACTTCCCAAAATGCAAGCCTATTTTGACTTCTTTTTATGTCCCATCACAGTATGTGTAACTGAAGTCCTAACAGTAAGAATTTTGACTTAAGTCCGAAGTTGCGAAGTTGCAGATTTGCTATCTACTTTACAAAGGATTTGTTTTATTGAAAAGTTATCCTGAACATGTAAACTCCACTATTATTTCTTTATCTAAGTCTAAACTATACTTCTCAACAAAATAATATCTTCTGAAATAATAGTTGCAAAATATTTGTAATGTCTGAATTTATGTTTTGTATTTAAATCTCATACAATTGCATACTTGTATTTGGAGATAATTAGAGATATTTTATAAACAATCTTTTTTACTTCAAAATTATATGACAACTATAGATGTATAATAGATTAGGAAACTGAATTTAAGTTTAGGCTGCATTTATTCTGAGATGTATGCCTAGTTCTCCTTCTCCGATAAAAAAATATATAATGTATATGTACAGAAAAATATTTATAGGAATACAGCAAATGTGATCATCAAAGGAGCTAAAGACAAATAATGTTGCATTAAAAATATTTTGCAATGAGAAAAGCAATCATTTCACACATTTCAAGGTAAATCCGATTTTAATAATAGCCTCAGAAAAAGAACAAAGTTTAAAAGATTAAGAAAAAATAAGATCTGAAGTGTTAACCACAACATTTTCTTCATAAACCTAATTAATGCATTTAATTACAGAGACGTTCCTCTGCCTCTCTCTGCCACATGCTCACATACACACACGCACACATACATACACAGTGGCTGAGGTCACTTGGTTTGTTCAGCTTGGAGAAGAGAAGACTGAGTGGTGACCTCATTGTAGTCTACAGCTTCCCCAAGTTGGGCAGCAGAAGGTGAGATTCTGATCTCCTCTCTCTCTTGTCACCAGTGATAGGGCTCAAGGAAATGGAATGTAGCTGCATCAAGGGAAGTTCAGCTTGGGCATTAGGAAAAGGTTCTTCAGTGAGAGGGTGGTTGGTCACTGGAACAGGCTCCCCAGGGAAGTGGTCACGGCACCAAGTCTGTCAGAGTTCAAGGAACATCTGGATGATGCCCTTAGTCATATGGCTTATTTTTAGGTAGTCTTTCAAGAAGCAGAGAGTTGGACTCGATCCTTATGGGTCCCTTCCTACTTGAGATATTCTATGATTCAGTGAAACTTAGTGTCTATGACTACACACATACAAATTCTATTATTTCTGATTGCCTTGGTTAGGCATCCCAACATTAATCATACATAAAGCTTAGTTATGACAGTTTATTCTTTTCCCACTATATACATGGGAATATGAATATATTATATATACAATTTGCTTATTCAATTCCTTAGAAAAAGTTCTTTGTTTGCTATTAAACATCACAAACTCTACAAATACCAAATGCACCAGCAACTGTGAAAGGTAAAATTGACAATTAAATATATCATTTATACTACATTGTTTAGTGTGAGTTTTGCAGCTGAAATAAGAAATTCAGTTACTTAAGCTTAGCATTTGCTTTATTGAGGTTTTTTGGACCTGGTTTTAGTCACACATTATTGGGGTTGCATAATTAATTTTATTTCATTTAAAATGGAACAGTAAAAAAAATATTATTGTATTTACTGGATGAAGGACACACTTCAGTACATTAACACTTTTTTTGTAAAATTCTTTTTCTCGAAAATTATTTTCCCAGAGAAGCTACCACCTTAGCCCCACCCCTCACTAAACAAAACCAGAACACTGGTAGGCTGACATAGAAAAAAAATTATTTACATAGGTGATGTGAATATATTTTTCTTGTTTCATCTTCCATTGTTGTTCCATTGCTCGCTCTCACCTATCCTTTATGGCCCATAGGGCTTGCACAACTACTTTTAGGAATTAATAAACTTTTTTTGTGTGTGTTTTAATTGGACTGAATCTTCTGTCTGCTCCACAGCATATCACAAGTAGTGAGATGCCAAAACATCATATGAGTACTCCATGCATGACACAGAAGTGGGAACAGGTGGTGAAAGATGAAAAATGCCAAAAATAAGCAAATATTGACTGAAGATTTTATATCCTGAAACTATAGTCTTATCTGATTGTAAGAACTATCTCTAATCTCTCGGAGCAAAAAAAAAAAAAATACCCAGATTACTTTAAACAATTGAAACAAAGTTGAGTTTTGATAGCTTGTTTTTTGACTGAAAGACGTTTTGGAGACATGTAAGTGCTTCAGCTCTCACATATGAGGCATGGAGGGAGAAGACAGGCAATGACGAGCAACAGGAGGATGATAGAGTATGAAAAATTAGTTATCCAGGAGAAGCTGGATAATGACACACATATATGAATTGATATTCACTTTCAGTTTGTGTGACATTTGAATAGTTATATTCAGGATAAGAAAAACAAATTAAAAAGCACTATGTTTCTAAGATTCACAATGTTAATGTCTTGAATCTCACTTGTTTCATAAGGTCTCTGCCTGATAGAAAGTTTGTAGCTGAAAATATAATGAATACCTAGCTAAGACATTTATTTCAGTTTGGTGTATCTTGAATAAACCATATTAATCAGTTTACCACAGTATTAACAGTTTAGAATATTTGAATACATTTTTCAGTTTCCAGGTCATCTTCAAAATACAATTCTCATGTGAGAAAGAATTTTCAGTACAGTTACTGAACCACAAGTAATGTAGTGGCATATCAGAAAATCAAGACTAAAGTTTGAAATTACCATTAGTCCTTTGATTAGCAAGTATAAGAATTTTCCACATTTGGCAAAAGAGCAGAAATAAAAGAGGTAGAGACAGCAGTGCAGTATGTCAACCAAGGTATTTTTGGCTCCATACAATGCAACAAATTATTTATTCATGTAATATTTCCTGACTATTTAATTCTCTGATTCTTTTCCTCTCCCCTTGATTCAGATAACTGAGAGTAATAACATTAACACATAGCAGGAATAACACATCAACGTGTTTCAGTTATAACTGTCTTGATTGTTTCACGCTCTGTACTGCAATTAAATAGTTGTCTATGTGTTTATTTTCTCAGTAGAACAAAATAAACATGAATTATACAATTCAAGGGATACACTTGTTACTACTTTAATAAATAAATTTCTGTTTTAAAAAAAATATTTTCAATCAAAATGTTTTTAAGATTTAGAAGGATAGTTTCAGCTAGAATAACTGGCATCTGTGAAGCTTGTTTTGAGTTCTCTAGTGATTGATTTTTAGTACAAAAAGATGTTTTATTGAAAGTGAAACTGCTTATGGGAAAATCATCATTCAAGAAGAAATTAAAATAAAAGAGTAATAGTAATTCTAAGATTACTAGTGTTGACAATGAACAAAAGGTCTGATGATCTATTCTATTTCTTCAAATTATAAGAATAACTATTGAAATCCATGGTCTCATATGTGAGAAGCTCAAGAAAGGAAAAAAGCAATTAGGTTTTACATTTCTTAAAAAAAAAAAAAAATCATAAGCACATAGAGAAACTAATGATAATATTTTGGCTAGCAAAGGTATATTTCTGCTATTTTAGCAACAAATAAGAAGCCAATTGTGTGGATAGAAGTCAAAACAAACCAAAAGACAGAGAAACCTCTGAGATGTGATTTGAAGGAGGAAGCCGTCCATATATGATGATCAATGTTGGAATTTTCAGTGCAATTTCTTGGAGGAAGAAAGATGAGGGCAAGAGAGGGACAAGAACAAAGCCTTAGGCATATCCTAACATGAAGATGAAAGCGAAAAATTACAGCATTGGCAAGAAGTACATTACATAAACATCTATATACACACACACACACACACACTCACGCACACACGCACACACAAACACAAGGGAAGTTTTTATTAGTGCTGCCATTGTCTTTTAATGATTTTAGCAATTTTAGTACTGTGCCTGCACTTTTAGTACGAAGAACCCCACAATATTCTAATGAATGTTAGAAGAGCTGCAGGCTGTTATCTTTCATATACGCTGTCTATAAACTCAGTTCGTCACTGAGAATCTCAGGAATTATATCTAATTCTTAATATTATATCATATTAAAGATCCACATTTCTGAAATTCAGGCAGACTGAGAATTTTCGCTTAGATGCATTATTATCTGGAACAAATAGAAATCTGTAATTACAATATCCTCAACTCTTGATACAATTCATTCACTTCTGAAATGTAAAATGTAGTGCAGGTTAATATTTCTGAAGCATAAAAAAGCTTATGACATCATAATTATTCTGTCAGAAACAACACATTGTTAGCTGTAAAAGCCAGGCAGTTGGTAATATTTTATTCCCCAAAGGGTATGCATGTCAGTGTCAAATATATTTTATCTCCAGGTCTTTTTTTGTAATTGAAAGTAACAAAGACAGAAGATCAGAGTTTGTATAAATTATATCATAATTTATTATGATATAATTTTTCACCTCTTCCAAGTTGCTATTCTAAGTATTCTTCTTCCCTATATCATCATGAAGATGCTGTATTTTTTCCAGACCCTCATATTGCATGCTATATTAATGCTGACATTGCTGAGGTGGTTAGGTAATAAATGCTACCTTGTGATTTCAATTTTTCTGAAGCTGTAGATCCTTAATGGGATTCTTTATTGCAGAGAAAATTAATTCTCTTACAAGTTTCTTCAAAAAATAAAAAGGACTGTGACTAAGTGTAGTCAATTTTTTTTTAAAAGCATATACCTAAGGACTAGTTAAAATTGGTACTCAAAGACAAGTGATCTTTAGAAGCTGAAAAAAAGTATAATGGAAATTTCCGAAGTTATTATTTTATAAGCACTTGTGATTCTTAAAGTCAATTGTAAAGGCTAAAAGCAAAACACAGACAAGTAATTGGTCATTACACTCCACCAAATACTATGGAAAATGTGGCCTATGTGTTTTATATCCAGATGACAATAACTTTTACCCAGATATTATAAATTTCTAGATTTTGAGTCAGCTTGCAAAGATTCACATAACTAAAAATATTATTTGTGGCACGTGTTAAAATAATTATTTGTGATACAAGTTCAAATATTATTTGTGATAGAGGAGCCAATGAGAAGAGGTGTTATGCTGGACCTCATACTCACAGAGAAGGAGGGGCTCATTGAGAATGTGAAGATCAAAGGCAGTTTTGGATGCAGTGACTGTGAGATAGTGTTCATGATCCTGAGAGCAGGGAGGAGAGTGAAAACCATGCTCACTACCCTGGACTTCAGAGAGCAGGCTTTGGCCTCTTCAAAGATCTGCTTGGAAAAATCCTGTGGGATAAGGCCCTAGAGAGATGAGAGGCCCATGAAAGCTGGTAAATATTCAAGGACCACCTAATCCAAGCTGAACAGAGCTCCATCTCAAAAAATAAGAGGTCAGGCAAAAACGCCAGTAGGCCTATGAGGAAGAACAAGGACATCGTGGCCAAACTCAAACACAGAAAGGAGGATGGAAACATGGATGGACAACCTGGGCTGAATATAGAAGCATTGTGTAAGCATGCAGGGATGAATTCAGGAAAGCCAAAGCCCAAATGGAATTGAATCTGGCCAAGGATGTTGAAAATATCAAGAACGGCATCTACAAATACATAGGTGGCAAAAGGAAAACTAGGGAAAATGTAGGCCCATTGCTCAATGAGACAGAGGACTTGGTTACACAGGACATGGAAGAGGTGGAAGTACTGACTGTTTTCTTTGTCTCAGTCTTTACTACCAAGCGTGGCCTTCGGAATCACAGGTCCTAGCTACCAGAGAGAAACACTGGAGCAAGGGATACACAGCCTTGGTCAAAATGGTCATGGAATACTTAGGCAAACAGGACATACATAGGTCCATGGGCCCTGATGAGATGTACACACAAGTGCTGAGGGAGCTGGTAGATGTCATTGTGAGGCCACACTTGACAATCTTTGATCAGTCATGATGACTGGGAGAAGTGATTGAGGACTAGAAGAAAGCAAGTCAAAAACTATCTTCAAGAAAAGCAAGAAGGAGGACCCAGGGAACTACAGGCTGGTCAACCTTACGTTGATTCTTGGGAAGGTGATGAAACAGTTAACCCTGGAATCCATTTCCAGTCACGTTAAGGACAAGAAAAGCATCAGGAGTAGTCAGCATGGATTTACCAAGTTCGTTGACCCACTTAGTAAACTTCCCTGATGAAGTGACTGGCCTGGTAGATGAGCAGAGAGCAGCAGTTACTATCTACCTGGACTACAGGGAAGCCTCTGACACTATCTCCAATAAGATCCTCATAGAGAAGCTGTTCATGTATGAGCTGGATGAGCAGATAGGGAAATAGTTTGGAAACTGTCTGAATGGTTGGACACAGAGGGTGGTGATTAGCAGTACAAAGTCTAGTTGGAGGCCAGCAACTAGCAGATACTCCAGGGATCAAACCTGGATCCAGTCTTTTTAATATCTTCATTAGTGATCTGAATGGTTGGATAGGGTGCAAGTTTGCAAACGACATCAACCTGGGAGGATAAGACTGATATGGTTGATATGCCAGAGGGTCATGCTGCTTGTGGTGGGTTGACTTTGCTGGACACCCGGTGCCCACCAAGCTGCTCTATGATTCCCCCTCTTCAGCTGGGCAGAGGGAGAAAATAAAAAAGTCTCATGGGTCGAGATAAGGACAGAGAAATCACTCAGCAATTACTGTCACAGGCAAAACAGACTTGACTTGGGGACAATTAATTTAATCTATTGATCATTAATGATGGAGCAGGATAACGAGAAATAAGAAAACTGAAAACAGTATACCTCCCTTCTTCCCAGGTTCAACTTCATTATCAATTTCTCTACCTCCTCTCCCCTGAGTGGTGCAGAAGGATGAGGAATGGGGGTTGTGATCAGTTCATAACTCAATGTCTCTGCTGATCAGTCCTGCTCACATTCACTGCTGGTGCACAATAGATTTTACCCCTTCTTAACTATGTTATCACAGATGTGCTACCACCATCACTAATTGTCTCAGCTTTGGCCAGTGGCAGGTCTGTCTTGGAGCTAGCTGGAACTGGTGTTGTCAGACACAGGGGAAGCTTCTGACACATTCTCAGAGAAGCCACACCTGCAGCCCCGCAGCTACCAAAACCTTGCCACACAAGCTTGGTACGCTGCATTTTGGGGAACCTCAAAATGATGGAGAAATGGGATGACAGGAACATCATGAAGTTCAACAAAGAGAAGTAAAAAGTCCTACATCTGAGGAAGAACAACTGCATGCATCACTATATGAGGGGGATCACCTGGATAGAAACTAGCTTTGTAAAGGACTGGGGGTCCTCGTGGACACCAAATTAAACATAAGCCACCACTGTGTCCTTGTGGCAAAGAAGGCTAACTGTATTCAGGGCTACATAAGGATGAGTGTTTTTAGCAGGTTGATGGACATCATCCTTCCCCTCTATTCAACATAGGTGAGGCCACACCTGGAGTGTTGTGTCCAGTTCTGAGCTCCTCAGTACAAGGGAGACACGGACATACTGGAGACAGTCCAATGAAGGGCCACAAACATGATGAAGTGATTGAAGCATTTCTCCTACGAGGAAAGGCTGACAGAGCTGGGACTGCCTAGCCTAGAGAAGAGAAGACTCAGCAGGGATCTTATCAATGTATGTAAATACCTGAAGGGAGGGTGCAGAGAGACATCACTCTTTTTTTCAGCCGTGCCAAGTGTCAGGATAAGAGGCAACAGATGCAAGCCAAAACACAGGAGGTTCCCTTTGAACATCAGGAAACACTTTTTTTTTTACTGTGAGGGTGATTGAACACTGGTACAGGTTGCCCAGAGAGGTTGTAGAGTCTTCATCCTTGGAGATATTCAAAAGCTGTCTGAACATGATCCTGGGCAAGTGGCCCTAGGTGGCCCTACTTTAGCAGGGAGATTGGACCAGATGATCTCCAGAGATCTCTTCCAACCTCAACTATTCTGTGATTCTATGATTCTATGTCTATACATAAAAACTAGAAGCACTGAAACTGAAATGCATTATACTACCTATTTATAAATTATTATAACACTTTCATCTGTTCTAAAAGAAATTTGAGTTTATTTGTTTATACAGAAGAGAATAAATCTACTTAGCATTAACTTAGAAATATTGATCAATATTCTAGCTCTCTTCGTGTGAAAAAAAAAAGAAAATATTAATTTTAAAGATAGGTAGCAGTTACAGTAACCTTGCCAGTTTTCTTACTCACTAATAGCCCCTGGGAATGGATTTTCTTTACAGAAATTACCCTTAATGTTGATGTTCCCAGCCTTTTCTCTGTGGCAGTTTGCTTGTTGCAGACACGTATGATGTAACAAGCAAAGATTGCATCATCACAGGACTGCAACCTCATGACAGAAGCTGCTGAATCACAGAGCTCTAAATCCCCGTCCTGAGGACTTATCATATAAAGATGTCTTTTTTGCCGGCTCATGTTAAGCTTCTCGTCCACCAGCACTCCCAAGTCCTTCTCCTCAGGGCTGTTCTTGATCCATTCTCCACCCAGCCTGTATTTGTGCCTGGGATTGCCACGACCCAGGTGCAGGACCTTGCACTTGGCCTGGTTGAACTTCATGAGGTTGGCACGAGCCCACCTCTCTAGCCTGTCAAGGTCCCTCTGGATGGCATCCCTCCCTTCCAGCATGTCGACGGCACCACACAGTGGTGCATAAGTGATGCAAAAAAATAAAACCTGTCAGTCATCTCACTAAAGAGGATAGAAAGTTAACTGAATAAAGCAGAGATATTTCTGACTCAGTTTTACTCTTCATAGGATTTTTTTTTTTCGTCATTTATCTATGTAGTTGTTAACTAACTTGTCTGAATCAGTTATTTTGACTCCATATTTTTATTCGTATTTTGTCTTAATCTAGCTTGGGTTAAGCATGATTTTTAAAGTAAGTATATAAAAGTTGTAGGACCATAGCTGACACACCTTAGCTTCCCAGTCTGTCCTCCAATGTCTAGAGGGTAATGGAGCAGGTATCCTTTTCAGGTCCATTATCCAGATGGAGGGATGACTGGACAGGTAGAAAAAAAATCTGACAGCAACCATGAAAGCGTTCTGGTAGGTACTAAAATAGAAAGTGTGCACTTGAAACTAATATTTGTTGGCTGGTTTCCTAGTTAAATTATTCAAAGTTTTAGGAATGATGAATTAACAAGGAAAACTTACTTACTTGACAATAGGAGTCTGGATGTTCTACACCAAACCAAATTTCATTCTTGTTGCGAGCTGCACAATCCACATATGTATTCTCCAGATACTTGTTTGTAATTATTACACATCAGACAGGAAATTCATGTCAACTGTTCCTCTAACTTCTAGAGTCTTTCAGCTGTAGCCTTTACAATGAATCATGGATTGACCAAAGACCCTGGATGATTTAAAAAGATGTCTAGATGTCTACCATATATATATCAAACATCACATATATAAGGAGAAAATAAAGGAAAACTGAGTTTATAATTCTGTGTATGAGGGAAAGGGAAGACATTTTACTCAAATGTGCTATAAAAAAAAAAAAAGGGTAATTTTCCTGGATATTTCAGGCATATCATTGCTTGAGTTATATCAGGTTGCAGTTGTCATAGTCTACTGTCTGAACTGGTACGAAAAAAAGAATGTAATATAGCTCACTACTATGTGATGTTTTCCTCTAGAAAGGCAAGTTTTTCTAAAAAAAAAACAAAAACAACCAACCAAACAAAAAAGTTAAAGTTTCTAACAGAATTGTATATATACCATTAAGTTTCAATTCATCTAGAACTTTAGAAGGGTCCAGTCCATAGCAGATGTGTGGTCCTTTATTCACAATTCTCATTCCTTTAATGTATCAGGCTTATTCCTACAAAGGTTATAAAATCCAGATAAATTATTCTGTTACATACTGTATTTCAAATAAAATATCACATAATTTTAAAAGCTGTAGCAAATTTGATATTAAGTTTAAAATTTTATATTTTTAGACTCAGAATTTTTTGAAAGTGTGGCTCATTTCTTTGTTCACTTCATTTTTCTGAATCAACTTTGAATGTTGACACAAAATTCATTGACATTAATTTTTGCATAGTCTTCCTGGTCACTAGAATACAGATTACATTAGAACTATGCAAAAAAAAAATAAATCTTTCTTAGTTTGTAATTACCTCTTTGTAAAGAAAGAAAATCAATTAAGCAACTTGACACGACAACTTCTATTACTGAATATAGACCTTTCTGAAAAATTGAAGTGATCATTTATCTTTCCATAACTGTGACAGGCATAGCACACTTAACTGATCAAGTGGAACAACATTTCATTTTCAAATATAATCTAAATCTCTTCAGAGGTTGTTCTATACATTATAACCTTACTACAACTGCCTTTAAAGAGCATTCTTTTTTCCCCTCATTTCTTTCAAATAGACATATTTAACCCTCCTTAGAGTTGCCTATTTTCTCACTTTTCTTCTTGCTCTTCATTGCCTATGTCTAGCCTATCTAGTAGAGCTATCAAAGATTGTGTTCCTTGGTACATCTTTTCCTTGTCCTGAGCAGTTTTCAGGATAAAAGGTACATCTTTCTTGAAGAAAATAAAAGGAACTTATTATGCATACATTTTGAAGTGGTTTTAGTGTGATATTAAAAATATAATTGTGCAGTTTATTGACATGATAGTTTCAAAAATGATAAAACT
Source organism: Chlamydotis macqueenii (assembly GCF_036417535.1). Lineage (NCBI taxonomy): Eukaryota > Metazoa > Chordata > Aves > Otidiformes > Otididae > Chlamydotis > Chlamydotis macqueenii. The sequence continues at coordinate 163,618,993 of NC_141556.1, forward strand.
CAAATGATGTAGCAAACAATAACTGAGAAGTGAAAGAAATAAGAACAAAACTCCTTAGGAGAAACTTTTTAGCAGGGCCTGTTGTGATAGGATGAGAGGTAATGTTTTTTAAAATAGAGGGAGGTAGATTCAGACTTGATATAAGGAAAAAAACTTTTTACAATGAGGGTGATGGAACACTGGAACAGGTTGCCTGGAGAGGTGGTTGATGCTCCATCTCTGGAAACACTCAAGGCCAGGTTGGACGGGGCTCTGAGCAACCTGATCTAGCTGGAGATGTCCCTGGTCCTTGCAGGGGTTGGACTAGATGACCTTTAAAGGTGCCTTCCAACCCTAACTATTCTATGATTCTATATAGAGCATATAAAAGCATTAACACTAAATGTATTCAATATTCATTAGATGTCACTTGTAGCTGACACTTGTAGTAAGTCATTTGACCTACTTGTGAGTTGGTTGTGGTGTGCCAGACAGCTAGGGCATCAACTGACCCTATATTTTACTCTCTCTGTACCCAAGGCCCAGAAATTTATGGAAATCCACTTTCAGCTATTTTCTCAGTTCATCTGTCTTTGAAAGTTCGCAAAGATCAGGCCAGTCATATTTAATTCTTAAGCTTTGCTTGAAATGACATATAACTAATCACGGAAGAATGTCATGCTATAATAGCAGTAGTACTGCTTTTTACAGTCATGACAGAATATTCTGATACAATCACCTCGCTTAATGTTTTTCTCCCATAAACTGATTTTTTTTTTTCAAAAAATATATCAATTTGTAGATGTCTGGAAACTGTTGTCCCCTAAATCAATATTTTATTTTGTTGTTTTTTTTTTTTTAATGAAAGTAGATATTTAGTTTTAAAAAAAAAACAAACTTCATACAAAATTAAGATAGACTTTAGTACCTTACTCTAGGAATTCTATATGCTAGTCTTGAGAATAACAGGGTTTATAAAATAGACAATATTTAGACCTAAGTTAGTTTGTTCTCTATTAGGCCCACTAAAAACTTGTATTCTTAATGGATGACTGCTAGCAGTTCAACTCATTGTCTGTTTTCAATTTCTTATAAAAGTATAAATAAGTATATCATAAAATATAAGTAATGGGATAGAGGTAATATCTAATGCATTATTTACTGAATAATTGATCTGTTTAACAGAAAAGGACATCTTTGTCTCCTGTTAAGTATTGTTAGGGTCTCTTGCATTTTCAGAAAGATTTTGTCTGAAACATACGAGTTGGTATTAAGTCAATCCTCTCTTGAAAGTCTGCCAAAAATTGCTGTGTGATTTTTTTTTAATACACCTCATATATTAGCTTTTTTGTCTTTTTATTGGAATTTACTTTTCAAAAATACTGTACATATATTTTTATTATAACTTATTGTTATCACATTATAACACTTTGGTGGTTCTTATAACCTTTAGTTTTGACACACAAAACCCCCCCCCCTACAAATGTCATAGTTCTTTTATAAGATCAGATTTATACTCTTTTGTGGTGGTTTAGCCCTAGTCATCACACAGTTTCTTGCTTGCTCTCCCCATCCCCTGTGGGATGTGGAAGAAAGGAAAACTCGTGGGTTGAGATTAAAAGAGTTTACTGGAATAACAAAGGAAAATTACAATAATAACAGAATATAAGGATACTAAAATATACAAAATGAACACTGCACGATTTCTCACCACTCAATGTCCCCATGACCTATACAGCCTGTCCCAAGAAACAATCACAGAAACGAAACCAAGCAGCAAGAACAGAGCAAGCAGGAGAGTGAGAAATGCGCCCCCACACACACACACAGTCAACCCCTACTTACATACTGAACATGACATCTATGGCATAGAATACTCTCTTTGGCCAGTTTGGGTCAACTGTTCTGGTTATATCCCTCCTACTTTCCTACACCTGCACATTAGCGAGATCTGGAAAGCCTGACAGTGTCCTTGGTCTCCTTAGCAACACCTTGTGTCATCAGCGTGTTTATCAACATTCTTCACATAAAAATCCCAAACGCATTGTCTACTGAGTGGAAAATTAACTCCATCCCTGCTAAAACGATCAGGTATAAATGTAATGAAAAATGTATGGAATGCTCTGCAGATGAAAGGCAGGCAAATATGTGCCTTTTGAGTTTCTAATATAAAGCCTATTTCATTTTCCTTTACATACCTCTACAACTTCTGTTGATGTTTATTTATTTTTTTTTCTTTTACATTTATCATTTTAATTGGGAACTGCAGAGGTCTCAAGCTTTCTTATTAGAATTCCTGAAATAATCACATCATGCTGTAATAATGGTCTCATATCTCCCTTACACAGAATTTGACCTCATCTATATCAAATATTTCACAATCTTCTACATTAATAACATTGATTTATAGCCAAAATAACTGCTTAAAGAGATATCTATTATTTAACACAAATTAGAAAAGTACAGCTTCAAATCAATCCATCCATTTTTGCAATACAACTTGCATTGATTCAGAAAATTTGCTAAATAAAATGTTAATTCTCACTTCAATAATTATTTTGTAAAGTTACTGACTAAAAATATGTTTCCCCAATTTGAATACAGCTCTGATATGCATATCAACATGGTATATATCATTAATAACAACATCATGGAGACCTTTTGAGCCATGTTGTTGTGGTTTTGTTTAGTGAGGGGGGGCCTAAGGTGGTAGCTTCTGTAAGAAACTGCTATAAGTTGCTCCCCTTTGTTCAGTGAACTTGGCCCGGCCTAGAGCGGACCCTCTGCTGGCCAAGGCCAAGCCAATTGGTAGCAGAATGTTCCGTGATAACGCCTCTGCGACAACATATTTAAGAAGGGGAAAAAAGAAAAAAAAGAGAGAAGATGTGAAGCAGCTGAGCAGGGGCAGAGAGGGGTAGGCGCGAGCCTTGTGGGCCTTGCAGGCCTCACCATCTGGCCTCTCGCTGGGGGGGCAACTGGGCCCAACTCGGCCCAGCCTGCTGCAAGAAGTGGAGAGGAGATGAGATGGATGATGTGAAGAGATTCTGAGAGGCATCTGTCTTCCTGTTGTGAATAATTTTTCTTGTGAGAGGAATAGCTGCAGACACTAAGGTCAGTTCAGAAGGAGGGGGAGGAGTAATGTGGCTCCTGGCCAAGATTCCCCTGCAGCCTGTGGTGATGACCATGGTGGAGCAGGTTGTCCCCCTGCAGTCCATGGAAGTCCACGGAAGAGCAAAGATCCACCTGCAGCCCATGGAGGACCCCACGCCAAGCAGGTGGAGGCCTGAAGGGTGCTGTGGCCCATGAAGGCCCTGCTGGGACAGCCGTTCTGGAGAGAATGCACCCCGTGGAAGAGATGACCCATGCCAGAGCAGTTTCATGAAGGACTGTGGTGTGTTGGTGGGACCCCAGAATGGAGCAGGGGAGGAATGTGAGGAGTTGTTCCATCTACAATGAAGCAGTGGCGTAAAGCAACATGAGATGAACTGACCATGACCCCCATTCCCTCTCCCCCAGTGTGCCGCTCGGGGGGGGAAGGTAGTAGAGATAATGTTAAGCTTGGGAAGAGGGAGGGGTGGAGGGAGGTTATCTTGTTCTCTGTCTCATTATCCTGCTCTTTGTAGTAATAAATGAATAATTTTCCCCATGTCGAGTCTGTTTTGCCCATAACGGTGACTTTAAGGATTTTCTCCCTGTCCTTATCTCAAACCTCAAGCCATTTTCCTTATATTATCTCTCCCTATTCTCTTGGAAGGTGGGGGTAGTGAGAGAGAGAGACTGCCTAGTCTGGTCCCAATTGGAGCTGAACTACGACACATGTAAAGCACCTACATTGTCTGAGACACAGAAAATAATTTATAGACAGCCAATGTTAGAAACAAAAGTCATGTATCAATATATGAAATATTGGACATTATATGTCATAAGTTATTCTGTAGTTATTACGTGATAGGAAGAACTAAAAATGCAATCAAAAACCATGAATATGAAAGGAAATGTAAAACCTTTAAGAGGAGAAAAAATAAAAAAAGCTTGATTCTGATATAACAATAGGATAATGGGAAAAAAGTCATCACATAAAATCTAGAATGCTGTGAAAAATAAATGTGAGATATCTCTTTCTGCACATGAGAAGCTGAACTGATTTTATGGGGCGGTGCAATTATATCTCAGGGTAATTTCATTATTACAAATTTGTATTGTACCACTTAATTCTGGCAGTTAAATAATTTTCTTGTTACAGAAATTAGTTTGTTTGACACTAGGTCAGACACCCAAAGCACAGTTCATGTGCTTTCTTATTTCTTAAATAAGGTGTGCAAGAAAGGAGAGGTGGTCAACCACTGAACCTATATGGCTAAAAAGTATGCAGAATCCAAGATGGATCCCTGACCCAAACATGGTCTGGCGAAGACTGGATCATGTCTCCTTTACCTAGGGTTCACTCTCTCTAATTTATGCTTGGACATTTAGCTGGAGAAGACCAAGTAAATTCATGCAGCTTACCAAATCCCACACTCTAAAAAACAGTTCTTGAACTTACTTCCTAGTTCGCTTGTACCGATATACCTCTAAAGATATGCATGGAAGGTGTCTGACGAAGTCAACCCATAAGAAGTCTTAAATACAGCATTTTGTCTTAAATCTTAAATATTTTATAGGGTTTACCTAGTTAAATGAAAGTATGGGGAAGAATTGTCTCTCTCATCCTAGTAAGTCTCACACTTTTTTGACCACTAGTTCTGTCTGTTTGGCTGTTGCAGTCTTAAGTTTTATTTCTGAAAGTTGAGGAATCACGCTGGTCTAACATAGGCCAAAAGGAACACACACTTTTTATCTAAAGGTAATTGATTGTATATATATATTTAGGGTAGAGATTAGATCCCACCTTTTGCCACAAAGTGTTGTATGTTTAGAACTATATACTCAATAATTACTTATACACAGTATGTTGCATACCACATACTGTATATACTGTGTACACTTTTCTGTTACGTATACTATATGTTATATATATTAGTCTTTCTTTTCCAGTTTGGACCAATGTTTCTTTAATAATCTTACACCAAACATAATAGTAAAGGAAAGGAATTGAAAGCACTTTCAACTGAAGTGGGAGAGTCATGGAATCACAGAATGGTTGTGTTGGTAGGCACCTCTAGAGGTCATGCTGTCTACCCTCCCTGTGCAAACAGGATCACCTAGAGTAGGCTTCCCAGGACTATGTCCAGATCACTTTTGAATATCTCCAAGGATGGAAACTCCATAACTTCTCTGGTCAACCTGTGCTCGTGCTCAGTCATCTTCACAGTACAAAAGTGTTCCCTGATGTTGAGAGGGAGCCTCCTATGTTTCAGTTTGTGCCCATTGACTCTGGTCACATCAGTGAAGACCACTGAAAAGAGACTGGCTTTTATATTCGTTGATAAGATCCCTCCTGAACCTTCTCTTCTCCAGGCTAAACAGTGCCAGCTCTCAGCCTTTCCTGATATGAAAGGTGTTCCAATAATTTCATCATCTTCACGGCCCTTTGCTGGACTTGCCCCAGTAGCCCGTGTTTCTCTTGTATTGGGAAGCCCAGATCTTGAACCAGCACTCCAGATGCGGCTTTATCAGTGATGAGCTGAGAGGAAGGATTACTTCCCTCAACCTTTGCAACGCTCTTCCTAATGCAACAAAGTAGGCTGTTGGCGTTCTTGGCTGTAAGGGCGTACTGCTGTCTCATGGTCAGATTCTTGTCCACTAGGAGCCTCAGATCTTCCTCTGCAAAGCTGCTTTCCAGCTAGCTGACCACCAGCTTGTCCTTGTGCCTGGAGTTACTCCTTCCCAGTGGCAAGGCTTTACATTTCATTTTCCTAAACTTAATGTGATTCCTGTTAGCCCATTTCTACAGCTCTTCAAGTTTTTGTATCATCTGCAAATTTGCTGAGGGTGCACTACCACTGGTAGTACACAACAGCTGTTGTTTATAACTTGCTGGTGGAACATTTGCACCTGACTCTGTCCAAGCAGTGAAGGAGAAGAGGTAGTAAGTCAGTGTTGATTTCTTGTAGGTTGAGTGACTGATCATGCCTCTCACAGAGAGAAAGAAAAAGAGAGGAGATATTGGACTTTAAATATTAACCAATATGATCCAATTTTTCTAAACACTGGACACAGCAAATTCAGCATCTCCTGAAGAAATTTCAGTTTTATTTAATGATTGAGTCAAAGGAGGAGAGAAAAACTAAAACTTTTATTTACTAGACTAGTATGTAAGTTGCTTTCTTGAAAACAGAAGAGTCAGGTCCAGATTTCTCTGCCAGTTAGTAATTTTTTTTTTTTTTCAGATAGAGTAGCATCAGAAATTTGTGAAGTGCTCAGCTGGACTTCTGCAGCATTGCATGATTAGTGCAATTCTCTGTGAGAGTAAAGTAATAATAATAAAAACTCAAAAGACTAGCTAGGAAGACTTTATGATATTGTAGTGCAAATAGTCTAATTCATAAATCAGATATAAGATGAGTCTCAAACCCTTACAAGTTACAGCTAAGAAGTTCACAAAGTAGTGAAATCATGCAAATGATAATTTTAAAAATTATTTTAAATTTCTATATTGTAAATGTATGTAAGATGTTAACTTGGGTTTGGGCTGGGGAGCTGGGGGCTAAAGCGACAGATTCTACATGAAGTTACTAGAAGTTTCCCCTTTATCTGACGGACCTGGTTGGTTCCAGGGCAGACTTGAGCCTATCAGCAATGGTGATAATGCCTCTGTGATAACATATTTAAGAAGGAGAAAATAAAACAGAAGTGTGGGCAGAGCAGGGGAGGCACAGGCCCTGCGGGTCTTGCCCTCTGGCCTCCTACCAGACAGCTGTCTGGGCCCAGCCAGGCCTGGCCCAGAGAATAAAAGATAAAAGAGAAGAGGAGATGTGAAGAGACGAGGAGGAGAGATAAAGAATATTACAAGTGTCTGCCTGTGTCCAATTGTGAAGAATTTCTTATGAGAGAATGACTGCAGATGCCAGCAAAGAAGGACGAACAGGAGTAAAGCTGCTTCTGGCAAGATTCCCCTGCAGCCTGTGGTGAAGACCATGGTGAAGCAGGCTGTCCTGCTGCAGCCCATGGAGGAGCAGACATCCACCTGCAGCACATGGAGGACCCCATGCTGGGGCAGGTGGATGCCTCAAGAAGGCTGTGGCCCATGAAGGGTCTGCGCTGGGGCATTCTGTTCCTGAGGGATAAAACCCCTTAGAAAAGGACCCACACTGGAGCAGTTTTTGAAGGACTGTAGCCCATGGGAGGGAACCCACACTGGAGCAGGGGAAGAAAGAGAGGATTTCGTCCCCTAAAAAGGAAGGAGTGGCAGAAACAACATGTGATGAGCTGATCACAACCCCCATTCCCTATTCCCCCCTGTGCCGCTCAGGGAGGGAGGAGTTGGAGATAGTCAGGAATCAAGTTAAGACCAGGAAGAGGGAAGGAATGAGTGGAAGGTATTCATAAGATCTGTTTTTTTTTCTGTCTCGTTATCTTACTTTGGTTTTACTGTTAATATATTGGATTCGTTTCCCCAAGTCGAGTCTGTTTTGCCCATAATGGTAACTGTTGAATGATCTCTCCCTGTCCTTATCTTAAATCTTGAGACTTTTTGTTATATTATCTCTCCTTTACTCCTTCAGAGGGCGGGGAGGGTGAGTGACAGACTGCGTAGAGCTTTGTCCCAAGTCAGGGCTAAACTACAACAGATACAAAGTTATGGTGTTAAAGGAAGTACAACTTTTTCTTTAGCAAAAAGGTGAAAAAAAATTGCAATACAATTAAATGAAATTTTTGGTAAATATAAATTTCTCCAAAGAGCTATTGGGATATAATGTTCCTTCCTTGCTTGCTTGCTTGCTTGCTTGCTTGCTTCCTTCCTCCCTTCCATCCTTCCCTCCCTCTTTGTTCTTGCCAAAGCCAAAGCTACATGCTACCTCAAGAAACAGATATGATTGAAGAGGTTAAGTAGAATCATAGAATCATAGAATGGTTACGGTTGGAAGGGACCTTCAAAGGTCATCTAGTCCAACCCCCCTGCAAGAAGCAGGGACATCCCCAACTAGATCAGGTTGCTCAGAGCCTCATCCAACCTGGCCTTGAACGTTTACAGGGATGGAGCATCCACCACCTCTCTGGGCAACCTGTTCCAGTGTTCTACAACCCTCACTATAAAAAAACATTTCCTACTATCTAACCTAAATCTACCTCCCTCTATTTTAAAACCATTACCTCTCGTCCTATCACAACAGGCCCTACTGAACAGCCTCTCCCCATCTTTCTTATAAGCCCCCTTGAGGTACTGGAAGATGGCTATAAGGTCTCCCCTGAGCCTCCTCTTCTCCAGGCTGAACAGCCCAAACACTCTCATAGGAAAGGTGCTCCAGCCCTCTTATCATCTTTGTGGCCCTCCTCTGGACCTTCTCCAACTGGTCCATGTCCTTCTTCTGTTGGGGGCTCCAGAACTGGACACAGTACTCCAGGTGGGGTCTCACCAGGGCAGAGTAGAGGGGGAGAACCACCTCCCTCGACCTGCTGGCCACACTACTCTTGATGCAGCCCAGGATACGATTGGCCTTCTGGGCCACAAGGGCACATTGCCGGCTCATGTTGAGCTTCTCATCTACTAGCACTCCCAAGTCCTTCTCCTCAGGGCTGTTCTCGATCCATTCTCCACCCAGCCTATATTTGTGCCTGGGATTTCCACGACCCACATGCAGAACCTTGCACTTGGCCTGGTTGAACTTCATGAGGTTGGCACGGGCCCACCTCTCTAGCCTGTCAAGGTCCCTCTGGATGGCATCCCTCCCTTCCAGCATGTAAGCAGTCAGTGTAGCGCGTTAGTCATTGATTTGATCAATATGACAGCATCAAAAACAATGAACTGCAGTGCAAAAAAAAATGGGAAAACCAAATTAGATAAAACACAGAAATCTACACAAGTCTACATCAGAATTAATAATAGGAGCTATATTACTAATCTTATGTGCAAAAATTATCTTGCAAATTGTGCCATTATGAGGGTAAAAAATGCACAACAGTGCAGCCAAAATGTGATCTGAAAGTATATGAAAGGAATAAATAGAATAAGATAGTAATGCATGACTTTTTTTAGTGTGAAAGACGATATCTCTGTACATGACTTTAGGTCATGGACCTGAATGTTTCTATCTAGGGTCCCCTGATGCTGTCTGTGCAAAAGAGAAGTCCCATCATGAGATTTGAAGGTAATATACCTGGCATACTCTGTGAATATGTAAATGTTTTTCATACTATAATTTGCATTTTAAAAGTAAAACATCCCCTCAGTTCTCCAGTGGCAAACATATAAAGGAAAGTGCCCCAAGAACATAAACAGCAATGCGATATGAGATCTGACTTAAAAGAACTACAGGTGATGTGCAGTTCTGTGCCCCACAAAAAAAAAAAAAAAAGTTAAAGTACTGGAATGCATCCAGAAAAGGACAAAAAAAGCTAGTGAAAAGGCTGGAAGGGATACCCTATGAGGAGTTGCTAAGGACTTTGTTTAGAGAAACGGAGGCTGAGGGGCCACCTCATTGCTCTCTGGAGCTTCCTGAGGATGGGAGGTGCAAAGGGAAGTACTGAGCTCTTCTCCATCATACTCAGTGATAGGACACATAGAAATGGTTCAAAGCTGCATCAGGGCAGGTTTATACTGGACATTAAGAAGCATTTCTTTACTGAGAGAGTGGTCAAACACTGGAATAACCTTCCTAGAGAGGTAGTTGATGCCCCAAGCCCGTCAGTGTTTAAGAGGCATTTGGAGAATGCCCTTAATAATTTGCTTTAACTTTTGATCATCCCTGAAGTGATCAGGCATTTGGACTAGAAGATCACTGTAGGGCCCTTCCAGCTGGAATTATTGTATTGTATTCTATTCTAAAACAGAGAATGGCTTTGCGAAACAGTGCCTTCGGTGTGAGGAAAACATATCATGCTAAATAAACCAAAATACAGAAATAGGCAAATGTACAAGATTATATTTAGTAGCTTAAGTTATCTCAGGTCTTATTCAGAAAGCATTTCCCAGAAAGAAACACCAGGAGGTGAAGAAGAACCTTTGCGAATCACGTTTTCTTAGGTCTGGTAACAGTATAAACTGCTCTTGCTCTAAACCTAGAAAAGAAATAGTAACCTGCAAGCACTTTAAAAGAACCTGGAAATGAGAAATGAAAAATTTGAGTAAGCATGTATTTAAAAGGTCAATTATATGGATATTTTACTATAATTTTTTTCCCACATCTTTTGCATATGTTCACTGTTGTAAATTGGCATATGCCTCTTCAAAAATAGAAACTGGACATTGAATTTAAATAGATTATGAATAAGAATGACTTAGACCATAGGAGAAGATACAGGAGTTTCAAGTTCAACAAGAAAAAATTATCAGTGACTGTGGCATTTTCTCAATTATGTTCACTGACATAAGGCTTCTTCAATGAAGTGAAAAACTGAATATCTAACTGAGAATACTTTGTAAAAAAAAAAGTGTACTTACATTGCCTAGGACTTTCTCATTTGTGACTAGTATTGACCCAAGAAAATAAGGTCTAATTTGCCTAAATGCTTGAAAGAACATGCTCAAAAGATGTGGCAAATATATAAGGAGAATAGACAGCGTTTCAAGGTTTTTTAAAATTGGCCAGCTCTAACATGCTAGTAGCCAGAGAGAGAAGACAGAGAAAGGTCTGTCACGTTCAACTGTACTAACATCTCAGCAATAAGATTCTCAAGTGTTCATACAGTTATTCGTGCATTGATATGTGCTATATAAATTTGAATTAACTGATCTTATTTACATGCACTGTCAGCAAAAGGACTTGTCCTCATTTTCATTATTTGCATAATTTGACCTACAGAATCTCTACAAATATTTCTTTGCTTTTTCATCAAAGGCAGCCTAATAAAGGACAATGGAAACTGCATTTTTATAGCTCCTCACTGCTTGTGAAGATACAGCATGATCCTCCTTGTCATTGATTTGTTCTTTTTTGGGTGGTATATTGTAGGAATCCAGTCAGAAGGAAAGGACAGCCCTGTGTTCGATCTGGGGATAGAAAGGAGAAAGATGATGGCAGCTTAATCACAAAGTAGGCTCCAGTATTGTCAGGACTTGGATGCTTATGGACATCTCCAAAAGGAGGCATTTAAGCATACAAGACGAAGTTTATCTCATCTAACTTTAAGAATCTATTATTTTAATATTTATATCAGCACTATTCATACTACATCTCTTGTAAAGCAAATTAAAAAGAAATAAATAAGTGTTCAGGGAAAGTATTTAATCTTACTGTAGATTTCTTAATTAGTTAATAATCATATTCCAAATTCTGTTGATATATTTTACTTGCTACTTTTAGGATGAGAGATTTAAATTCTCAAAGTACCTATTCTTTCCATAATTTCTAAGGAGTCTAGAATGTCTGGTTCAGCCATAAACCAAAGGTAAGGTTGGTAAGCCGTGTGTAGTTGGCAAAAATCTCAGTGACAACAAAAGTAGAGAATTAAGATAAGTGTTAAGTAGAGAATCAAGGTTCTTTCCTTAGGCAACAAGTGAACAAGGACCTTAAGAAATTAAGAGCACAAAGACGTGGACATAGAAATACAGGTAGTCCTTTATGGATTATTTTTACTGTCTTTTGAAAGTCAAAGTCCATTTTTGTAACCTCTTAGCTACATTCCTTTTGATTTCAACAATTTTCTCCATCTCACCACAGTTTACATATCCCTCTAACTCTCCCTACTTCTCCTTCCATTTGCATAACTCTCTCTCTTTTTTGTTTAAACCATATTCTCTTGACATTAAAAAGACTGTTGTAAGATAAAAGATAATTATTTTTAAAATAAATAAACAAGGAAATCAATGAATAAGAATGAATTAAATTTATCCTTAATATAGTACATAATTTCAAGTTTAATTACATTTGCCTAATTCTAAGTACAAAGGAATTAGTCATTGTAAGGATAAGAAAAATACTTTTAGGAAGCAGTTCTTTCCATCTTAATGTAGATATCTAAAACTAGTTAACTGAATCACACTCAAAACCACCTATATTTCTTTATTTAGTATCAAGATAGCTTAAAGGGAAGCTCTGATGTTGATGACATGTCCTGTGAGCAATAGGCAAAAAAAAGTAAGAAATAAAATATGTCAAAGAAAACCTTAAACTTTTACCTTTGATTTTTGATCTATATTCATCTCAAAAGAGCTTCAGGACAATTATTAAGATATACATGCCAAATTGCATGCTGATAAAGCAGAAAGACATTCAAACTGAATTTGAATTAAGACTTAACGGAGCAGAATTAAATAGGCTTCTTTTTTATAAGGTTAAAATAAATCTTTATAAATGAGTAAGACTTTTACTCAATAATTTCATTATGGGTTTCTTCTATCAGACACAGTTTGTCTTATTGCCCTTATCTAAGAAATGCTTTATTGGACCTTGGTTCATTATCTACATACCAATTAATTTTTTTTTTTTTGCTTCATTTGTCCTTTTTCCTCTTGAATTCTGCCTCAGTAAATTATCTCTTCCATGGAGAACAGGTGAACAGAGAGTGAAAGAGACTTATTCTTTGTAACTAATGAAATTGTAAGACTTAGTTGCCTGAAATTCTATAAAGCATTGCAGATGGCACCTTCCCTTTTAAAGAAAAACTTACCATTTAGTCTGCATAGGCAACCTCCACAGGATAAAGGTCAAAGATTACTAGACTATTTTCATGTTAAGTCTCAAATTGATAGAATAATATGCTTCATTTATGCCATCAGCATCCAATCATATTTAAATTAGACTGTTTTTACATACATTCTTGCTTTTGATTACTTAATATATGATGACATGCTGCAATTATTCATTACTGAAGCACACAATATGTCAGTAATGTCTAAGATACATAATTTCCCAAGTGTTTTGGGATTTTGAAAATTATTTTTAGATACGAGTGAATGTATCAACTAAGTTCATAACATTTAACCGAACAGATTTGGTACGGAATATTTAATTTTTTAATGACTTCATAAAAGCCATTTAAATAAAGTATTTACACTACAAAATAAAAATCCTGATAAAATTATCCTTATTGTTATTATTTTTTTATCACAAGGTAATGATCATAACAAAAAAGCTAGACCCTTTTTTCTTAATCTCTACGATTATTCAGTAGCATCAGAGAGAAATGGACCAGATGGTCCAACATCTTACTTTTTCACATAATAATTATACCTTTTTTTTTTCTCAACAGTTCATCCATATTTGATTCATCTGCTTTTCTTAAATATTCATGAAAGAATTCTTTCACAGAAATTAGGAAAAACTGTTGAGTGGTCCTTAGTACAATCCTAAACAGTATGGCTTGCTGCCTGAGGGTAGCACAGTTCTCTCAGTTGACTTCTAATAGACTTTTAGTTCTTACTCTAAATAAAGTTCCCTAGTTAGGTGAAAGTAATTTAGAAGTTAATTAGTTGTTAATTTATATACCCTACCACCAACAAGGAAAGAAACAAGCCAGTGAGCTTTTTTTCAAATGGGGAAAACAAAGGTATTAGTCTAGAAATAGAACCTGTAAAGTAGCTAAATTCATTGGTTTTTAATCAATAACTTTATCTTTGTCAGTAACTGGATCAATCACCCCCATCCATTGACTTCCAGTTAAACAAATATCCTCATGCTTTATTGAGCCATAAACCATCAAAACAATGGAAGTTTACCTTGTTTTCTAGGAATATGTCTCATTTGAGTCATGCTGAGAAGAGCCCAAAATTTTCTACCTTTGAATGCAATTAAAAAAAAAAAAAAAACAAAACTAAACCACAACCAACAAAATCTCAGATGAGATTTGAAGTGGCTATATATATATATATTCAATTCTCTACAGTTTAGCTCTAAAATTAGCTGGAAGCTGATTATATTTCTTCCAATTTCTGTCTTCCATATTTTTATTTTTATTTACAGATTTTCTTCTGCTTCAAATTAACATATTTTGGAGAACACTGTAAAGATACACAGTTAAGTGTAAGGGTGTTTCACTCCTAGAAACAGTATATTTACATGTGCTAAATAGTAGAACTGTTTACTAGCATTAAGTACAAAAGAAGTGCTTAAAAATACTTCTAGTTCAGTCTAAGTGACAAGTTAGGTAACCATGGAAATTTAGATAAGCCCTTTATAACCTCCAGGTATGGGAGCTAGTTATATTACTGGTGCAATGTTTTTGTAAATATCCTCTATAATAACACCTTCCAGATATAACAAATAGTGAAAACTTGTTCTTCATTCACTAGACAAAATAAATAGACAAGCAAAGGATCATCCCTGTAATGCTTTCAATCATATTCAATCCAATGCTATGTCAGCATATAATATTGGAGTCCCATACACAGTTGAGTAGAAATAATGATCCACCTAATTCTGTCAAATATAAATGTTCTACAGTGTTAAAATGTTACTTTCCTATCTCAGACAATATCATTCTTTCTAATATGACCACCTTTTAAATCTCTTAGAAACTGTTAACAAACCAATTCTCTCTTCCTTCCATGAATCTCAAAACTTCAGTTCTTTTAACAAAAACTAGTGAATAAAGTTCCATTAGTGCACTCAAAATATGTTCAAAATTATCGCTGTACTTATTCAAGGCTTTTAGTTTATCACAGAAGGTGAGGGGAAAGTGGTCTCAAAGTAATGAATCTGATAATACGTTTCCTATCTAGCTACTTCACAGAAGACAAATGCAATTGTGTCCATGCTATCAAGGGATCTGCATAAGCCTGCTTCTTGATCAGCAAAGGACATAAGCATATGTGTTATTTCAGACTCCCCAATATCTCAAGGCAATGAAAAACTTTGGTTTTTTCCATTGCTGAATACCAATAATACAACTATTAAATCTAGAATTGAAATTTTCTCTGTGTGTCTCAAAACAAAAATTTGTATTTTTGATACATTCTAGAGGCAGGAAGGAAAGAAAAAGGCAGTGGAGATTATGGGCATGAAAAAATGTTAAATATCCATGCTGTTGAGTTTCACCTAGCTTCGTCGTACAAAAAAAAAAAAAAAATCTTCAGTACTGTATCCTTGAGTTGAGTTATAGACATCGATTCTCTCCAACATTGTTAATAGCAAGTTGATAAAGGGAGAATTGGAAGTATGGTGGAATACTTCTCTCAAAATTATTTTCCATAAAATCAAATATCAAAAAGGGAAAAAATTATGCCCATGCAAAAGTATTGTGCAGAGAATCACATTAAAAATGTGAGCAGAATTTCCAACTAGTTTCATCTTTTCATAGGCTTACCTGTTAGCTTAACTTAAACTTATTGGGAGAAGTGAAATGTTTATGACTGTGAGTCTAAATCTTTTTTTGTTGTTGTTGTTGTATAGGCTATAATACAAAATTCTAATGAGAGAGAATTTCCTAAACTCTATATTTATGGAATTAACTTATATAACATATTAACTTCTGTCTACCTATTAAAACAAACACATATTTAATTCTTTACATATGTATGAATACATAAGGAAACTTATCTCAAAATTTAGTACAACCTCAGAAAGAAAATGGTGTATAGTATTCCATTTGTACAACTGAATAGCAAAAAATGTAAGATGGAAAAATAGAAATCATGAAAAAGAGCATCAGCATTGTCTAAGACAATAAGAAAATCTGAAGACGTTATTGACAGTCTTCTTACAATTGAGATTGGTTTTGATACGTGTTGAAGTGATTCCCTAAAATATTTTAACATCTGCCTACATAGTCAAGACAACAATCTGAGGCATTTAAAAAAATGTAAGTTAGATGCATACCATGATACTCACAGAGATGGGTCCATAGTTCTCCAGACTGGACTATAGCTTTAGCACAGAATGTTTCCTTTTAAGTCACCTATCCAGATTTTCTAGAACACTCGAGACAGGACAAATTGATTTTCATTCCATCTAAAAACAGCATGAAGTTAAAACATAGATGAGATTTACGTCCAAATCCAAGAAATGGACAATGCTCTGAAGTTCCGTAGTTATATTTTGATGTATTAGAAATGAATTTCCATGTTATCATCTATAAGCAGAGAATCTTATACTATATACTAAGAATGCCCTAATTTCTCTTGAGTGGAGAGCTCTCGACTTTAGCTGTATGCCAAGTATATCTGTCCAGTGGGATTTAAAATATGTAGTCTGCCTCTAAAGGTGATGTTTAAATGAGGATGGCTCACTTTTTAAGATGCAGATAACATCAATTGACTTTTGCGTACACTTTTGAGGCTAAAGCACTCATCCAGAAAATAAGATAACTGGCTTCAGCTTTCATGCTGCTCTGAAGGGATTCAGATTCATGCAGCCCATTTTCTAGGAAATTGCATAAACCATTAAGAGGGGAAAGGTTTGCCATTTGCTTTGAGGCAGGTTTCAGTGCTGACAGTGTGAGATTTACAGGAATAAAAGAAAAACAAGATACAAAAGCTAAACCCTACAGTTTTGCTGCTAGGACTGCAGTCATAAGCTTAGGATACTACTCTCATGACTGCTAATGTATTATACACTAGATGGTCATTGGAGAAAATCAGAAAAAACATTGAGAATACTGTAGCAGCAAAACACCTCTTCCAAATTACATAACCATGAGGCCATAGTTTCAAGTTTGCACATACTATTTTGTTTGTCTGTTTGTTTTCCTGCGGAAACACTGCTGGTTTCCTAGTTGATAGTGATACATTTTCAAGATGGTAGACATCATCTCTTTCTCATCCTTCCTTACTTTTACCCTTCTTATTATTTGTTTAGTATCTTAGCAGTCATGTCAAACTTCTGGTAAATGCTTCAGCTACCATCTCCTACTGAAAAAGTGAGTGATAGCATGATCTCCTTTGGTTTTAAATTGAAATGGCTGCATATGGTACTTAAGGATGAGCAAAATGAGATGAAAGTAGATAAGATTCAGATATCTATCATTCTGCTTGTGATCCAAGTCTTTGTAAGCACCATGAAGAAAGAGGCACCTCTACAACATGGTTTGTCCCATCCTGCAACTGATTTTTAAATTAGCCAGCACCAGAAAGACCACATCAAGCCTGCTATCTCCAGTTCTGGGCTCTCCAGTGCAACAGAGACATGGACATACAAAAAGAAGTCCAAAGAAGGACCCTGAGTATGATTAAAGTGTTGTTACATCTGACATAAGGAAAGATGCTAAATGAGCTACGACTGTTCAGCCTGGTGGATCTTGTCCATGTGTATAAGTAGCTGGAAAGAGATAGTGGGGGCATGGGAGGGCATAAAGAATATGAAGCTAGATTTTTTGCATTGGTACCCAGTGACAGAACAAGAGGCAATGAGCGCAAACTGAAATACAAAAAATTCTGCCTGTGTGCAAGAAAAAAAACTTACCTCTACTGTGAGGCTGGACAAACACAGGAACAAGTTTCCCACAGATGTTACTAAGTCTCTTGGAGATATTTAAAACTTGACTTGTTCCAGAGCAACTGGCTCCAGCTGACTCTGCTTCAGGAGGAGGGTGGGACTAAATGATCTCCAGAGGTGCCTTCCAACCTCAACCATGATGTGATTCTGTGATTTTATGTGATTTGAAGTGGCTATTATCCTTTGCTGAATCTAAAAGAACTTGAGGGTCACTAGTTCAGATCTGGATTTATACCACACAGTTACACTGTACCATACATACTATGTCTCATCAGGCTTCTCACTCTCACCTGAAACATCTAAACCAGGACATCAGCAGATGTTACGTGCTGAAATCCAGAACTATGTTGTATGTAACTCTGTTTAGCAACCATCTAGTCTTTCCACAGCTGACTTACATTTTATTCTGAAAGTCTCCTCAGCACTCTTTGTGCTTGAGAGGTACTAAACGTTGCCCAATTAAATGGTCAGCTTCTTTCACTGCTCTGTCTGTAAAGAAGGGTGACTTTATCTCCTAATGGTTTTTGACTAATATGTACTCTTTACACACTGAGATTCAACTACCTCTTAAAAAGCAGTTGTTTGCTTAGAACATAGTTGCTACAGTTTGTCCACCTTTAGCACATCACAAATTTGTTGAACAATTACACAGAAACAAAGTCTCCACCGGTTTGTTTTGCACAACTGACGTGCACAGCTAAGAAACATTTTTAGTCTGACTAAAGTCTTGACAGTCTAATCATGTGTTATTCATCTAGCTACAATGACACTAACATTTATAGTTCAAATTTCATGCAGTTAATATGGTACGTACACCAACCTTGAAGTAGTGATTCCTGACCTCTAGACTCTGAGATCATTGGCTTCAGGTCAGGGAATCATCAGCAGTGCTTTACTGAGAGGAGCGTTGTGGTAGAGACAGGTGATGTAATCCGCTGTGTTCTAGGATTTGCTTAGGGTTATTTCCATGCATTTGCCACAATTACATATTACATCCAAGCTTACTAGATATGGTTTGTTTTACAGTAACTCAGATATTATTCTTTGTCTTCTTTGTTAGCCCTAAAACTGGTTTTACATAGCTGTCAAGACTGAATTCCTTCAAGGACTAGTAACCAAACACTGAATAAATGCTCATATCCTTGAAACCGCCAGTACAGTCCTGTGCTTATATTTTTCACAGCTTCTGCTATCATCCTATGCCTGTACTACTCTATATTGT
Source organism: Chlamydotis macqueenii (assembly GCF_036417535.1). Classification (NCBI taxonomy): domain Eukaryota; kingdom Metazoa; phylum Chordata; class Aves; order Otidiformes; family Otididae; genus Chlamydotis; species Chlamydotis macqueenii. The sequence continues at coordinate 163,637,662 of NC_141556.1, forward strand.
ATTTTGCTCTGAATTCCTAGATAGTTCATGCCAGTTTAGATAACTGACTGTTACTACTAACTGTCAGTTATAAATACAAATATGTGTGTGTGTGTACAAAAACACTGTTATATCACTCAATTTTTCAAAGTGTCGTAGTTCAGCCCCGATCGGACCAGACTACGCAGTCTCTCTCTCACTCCCCCTACCTTCTGAGAGAACAGGGAGAGAAAATATAAGGAAAAACGGCTCGAGGTTTGAGATAAGGACAGGGAGAAATCCTTAAAGTTACCGTCACGGGCAAAACAGACTCGACTTGGGGAAAACTATACATTTATTACTACAAACAGCAGGATAATGAGACAGAGAACAAGGTAACCTCTCCCCACCCCTCCCTCTTCCCAAGCTTAACATTATCTCTACTACCTTCCCCCCTGCCGAGCGGCACAGGGGGGAAGAGGGAATGGGGGTTGTGGTCAGTTTATCACATGTTGTTTCACGCCGCTGCTTCATGGTCGGGGGAAGAACTCCTCACATTCCTCCCCTGCTCCATTGTGGGGTCCCTCCCACGGGCCACAGTCCTTTGTGGAACTGCTCCGGCGTGGGTCATCTCTTCCACGGGTGCAGTCTCTCCAGAACAGCTGTCCCAGCGGGCCCTCCATGGGCCACAGCTGCCTTCAGGCATCCACCTCCCCCGGTACGGGGTCCTTCACGGGCTCCAAGTGGTTCTCTGCTCCTCCGTGGACCTGCACGGGCTGCAGGGGGACAACCTGCTCCACCATGGTCGTCACCACAGGCTGCAGGGGAATCTTGGCCAGGAGCCGCATTACTCCTCCCCCTCCTTCTGAACTGACCTTGGCGTCTACAGCCGTTCCTCACAACAGGCTGGCAGATGTCTCTCAGGATCTTTTTTTACATCTTATTCACTTCTCATCTCCTTTCCACGTCTTGCAGTGGGCTGGACCGAGTTGGGCCCAGTCTACTGCCTGGCGAGAGGCCAGAGGGTGAGGCCTGCAAGGCCCATGAGGCCTGCGCCTCCCCCTCTGCGCCTCTGCCCCCGCTCAGCTTCTTCACATCTTCTCTTCTCTCTCTCTTTTTTCTGTTTTCCCCTTCTTAAATACGTTATCGCAGAGGCGTTATCACGAGACATTCTGCTACCAATCGGCTCGGCCTTGGCCAGCAGTGGGTTCGCCCTAGGCCTGGCCAAGTCCACTGAACAAAGGGGATCGACTTCTAGCAGTTTCCTACAGAAGCTACCACCTTAGGCCCCCCCCTCACTAACAAACCACGACACAAAGTTAAGCAAAAACTAAAACAAGTAGATAATAATCACCTAGTTGTTAGATAACTTCTGTTATAGTTAAACTATAAAACATCTACCTGGACTTGTGCAAACTTTTGACACTGTCCCACAAGACATCCTTCTCTCTAAACTACAGAGACATGGGTTTGATGGACGGACCACTCAGTGGATAAGGAGTTGGCTGGATGGCCGCAGTCAGAGAGTGGTGGTCAATGGCTCGATGTCCATGTGGAGACCGGTCACGAGTGGCGTCCCTCAGGGGTCCGTGTTGGGCCCGGCCTTGTTCAACATCTTTGTCGGCGACATGGACAGTGGGATAGAGTGCACCTTCAGCAAGTTCGCCGACGACACCAAGTTGTGTGGTGCCGTCGACACACTGGAAGGGAGGGATGCCATCCAGAGGGACCTTGACAGGCTGGAGAGGTGGGCCCATGCCAACCTCATGAAGTTCAACCAGGCCAAGTGCAAGGTCCTGCACCTGGGTCACGGCAATCCCAGGCACAAATACAGGCTGGGCGGGGAATGGATTGAGAGCAGCCCTGAGGAGAAGGACTTGGGAGTGCTGGTAGATGAGAAGCTCAACATGAGCAGGCAATGCGCCCTTGTGGCCCAGAAGGCCAACCGCATCCTGGGCTGCATCAAGAGAAGCGTGGCCAGCAGGTCAAGGGAGGTGATTCTCCCCCTCTACTCTGCCCTGGTGAGACCCCACCTGGAGTACTGTGCCCAGTTCTAGAGCCCCCAACAGAAGAAGGACATGGACCAGTTGGAGAAGGTCCAGAGGAGGGCCACAAAGATGATCAGAGGGCTGGAGTACCTCTCTTATTTACCTTTCAGGTGCTTAGTTGCATTTTCTTCATTCATTTCATATATAGAGCTCTTAGCATTGAAACCAGTGGGTATTTTATACACAGCTGAAGTCGTATATGATGTAGAGATTCATATTGTGCATAAAACATCTATCACATGTAGTAGAAAAAAAAAACCCAGATGTCTCAGGTTTGCACACATAAAAAGCATAATGTGCTTATTTGTATGCTAGGATCCAAGCAGGCTGACAGTTACTTCCTCACAGTCCTGATGTGGATACAGACCTAGGAGGTAACTAAAGAGACACATCTACAATGAAGATCTGTTAGTGTTAAAAATTTCCAGTACGAACATCTCTGGAGTAAAGAAGTACTCCCTTCATGTGTCTGATGGAAGTCTGTCAATTTAGATGTATTTTTATTTTCCTCTCTATTCCACTTCTTCCCCTTTTCTTTATCCTTTCTCTTCTCACCTTCTCTGTCTCCTGAGAAAAAGTTTCATTGGTTTTTTTTTTTTTTTTTCAATATAAATATGGGCAAGACATTCGTATGGAAAAAAAAAAGAACTTGACTTATGTGGAGGATAATACTTTCTCTTTTTTTTTTTTCTCCCCAAAACAAATTAAAATACTTTTGAAGGAAACAGCCAAATATATACTGTTACAGGAAAATTGATTTTAATATTTTAGAAATATTTATCTCATTTTATCAGTCTCACACTCTAGAACAGTCTACCTGAACACCGTTATGATATTATTTTGCTAAATGTATTTATAGAACTGAAATGTATTTATAGAACTGAGGAAATAACTTTATAATTTATTTTAATAGTATTGAGATAAAGTATGGAGTAAATTTAAACAATTTATTTCATAATACTGCTTTTCTACATGTATAATTCACTCTAATGTGTTGTAGAAATATGCATTTCTTAACTATTCTAGTATGACGGACTACTATCTTTTAGGGGTTTTTATGTTCTTTGAAGAATGGTGAACCTTCAGACATCTAATAACACCTGAAAGGTAAATCAGCAATTGCAAGTTTAATAGCTGCTAAGTGCAAACTTATACAAAATGCAATTTCTAGAGTTCAAAGTCTGTTCTTGCTTCCAGTGAATCATAAGTTATTCATATTCTTTCTTGTGACACGTTATTCATGCTAGTCATATTGAGAAGGTAATGATCTTTTGTTCATAGAATTTTCAACTGGCTTTTTGCTCTCCCTTTGAGCCAGTCCTTTAACATTTCTATTAAACTTAATTGTCAGTGAATCAGGACTTCTGTGAGAAAAAAAAACGAAAAACAACAGGTACAATAATTCAAAGACAATTACATTGGCATTGAGAGTTTTTTTTCTTAGTGTTTGATAAACTCATACAACAGAAAAGATTAGCTAAATACATATGATCGCTTCTACCATTGAAATAATTCTCTAGTAGTAGAGTAAATCATCTTAATTACATGTTGATCACTGGGTGTATTTTGTCTTCATTACTTTCAGATTTCAAAGGTTATTTGTACAATGTAGTATAAGAATCAATCTCTAATATTCTAAGTTCAATTCTGTTAATTTACTAAATCAAATAGTCAGATAAAATATATAAAGCACCTTGATCTTCCATGCAAATTAAAACATTAATCTTGGTTCATTGAGATAAAAGTGTTGCCACATTTCCTTCACTGCAGAGGCATCAGAACAACAGAAGATGATTCTCATGTCATGTAGGCTAGATATATATTTTTCCTTTTCATTTTGGAGAAAGCCCAGAACATCGAGATTTCTGACTTTTATTCCCCGAATAAGGGATCATTTACATGGCATCAATGAAGCTTTGGGGGTTATCTTCAGAGCTGGGACTGAAATGAACAAAAGGCTCAAAGCGCTGGTAAATTACTGAAACCAGTCAAGGCTGAAACATTGGCTAACAATGGTCTAAAACAGTGGCACGTGGGGAAGAGGGACAGATGTGAGACAGGGTGTGTGGAAGGTATCGGGAAATCCCAATATGTTAGAGGATCCATAAGTGAAGACATAAAAGGCATTTTAGAGTGAGTAAATAAGTCTCCTGGAAGGGGCATCAGAACAGAAGATGGACATCCTGGCAGAAACTGAAAGAATAGAGAGATTATATTAATTACTATTGTCTGTCTTCCACCAACACCCTTATGACAAAGTTAAGAGTCAATGGGAAGTGAGGAAGATTTATGCAGTATCTGCTTTGTGACTCCTTTAACATGTCTTCCAAAAAAGTTTTGGAAGAAAAAGAGAGTCACATACAAGAGACTCATACTAGCTGACTACTAGCCTACAAAATCTAAGACAGGATGTTCATCTGTATACAATTAGCAACCAATATTTTATGTTAAAATATAAATTTTAGCTGTTTACCATCAAGAAAAGCACCAACATATAGCAGTCACAAGTTTGATACATAGATGCTTAAAAACTTAAGCTTATATATTCAGCAAAATAAGTAAATAAAAATGTGGTTAATTAGACCCTTAGTATCACCAGAATCTTCTATGAAGGATTATTTTCCAACTAAGATGGTTAACTAAGGTAATTTTTACTATTTATTGCCTTCCATCAGAAGCACAGAAAAATCCAAAATCCATTATGATTTTTGCATACTCTTAAAAAATCCTATTGCTTAGTCTTCTTCATCTATTTTTGTTTTTATTAGCCACCCTCATAGCCTCCCCATTAACAAAATCTTGCCACACAAACCCAATATGACTTCTCTACAGATTTTATTTTATTTTTCTTAAAAAAGTCTACAACTGGAACATATGCATAATTTCAATAATATTTATTCCTTTTAATTTTCTCTACCCCTCTCCTCCCTTCCCCTCCCCTTATCATCTATGGTAAAACATATGAATAATTTAATCAAATTTCAATTGCCACCTTTTGCTTCAACTGTTATCTTCAGCCTCATGAAATGTGTTAATTATATTTTCAAAACTATTCAGTATAGGGGGTCTTGTCCTCACTTTTGTATTTGCTCAAGTATACTCTTGTACAATTCAAGGCAGAGGGGGAAGAGGAGAAAGGAGAAATAGGGGGTGAGGCAGGGGGGTGTGGAGGGGTGCGGAGGACAGTGGATAGAGTGAGAAGGAGCAGGAGAAGGAAAGGGAGAGGGAGAGGTAGGAACTGGTAGAAGTGCATTATCCTAGTTGAAGTATTCTAACAGTACTCTGTAGTTACTTTTTTTTTTCCTTAAAAGGTTCATTATTTTCTTTACATACTTATATAAGTATGATCCAAACACTTTATAAAATCAGAATCTTCAGAGAGCTTTTGAAGATCCTAGACAAAAGGAGATGAGTCATGACCAATCTCATGGTATGTTTAAAAAGTTGTGACCTCTTCATGGCATATCAAAACCCACAATTTTATTCCTCTTGGGGTATGTTTGCATCTGAAATATTAGGCATTTGAGCTCCACCAGCTGACTACAGTGACTGAACAGAGTTGTCCTCTGTGGTTCTCTTGAATCTGGTTTACTGTTTCCAGCAGCACATGAGCCTCTGAGGCACTTCATTGAATAGCTGCCCTGTCCTCACTTGTAACTCAGCTAGAGAGGTTAAAGCTGGCTTCTATATCTGCATATGCTGCTCCACATGTGCCTCCATGTTGTGGTAAGTAAATCCCTGGTGTAAGAATCTGCTTCTAAAAGCATGTATCAACCCCCTCATCTCTCTTATTTGGATGATACATGAAGTATTTGAATATTGTATGTTCTATAAACAGTACATGTCAATGCTAGTAGCAGACAGGATTTTAGAAGATGAAAGCAAAAACATTAAGCAGAGAACATGGCGATGAGGAATGATAATGTACATTAATAATTGCATTTCTATGCTAACATAAGCCTCTCCTGGGCTAACTTGTTATGCAGATATTTCCCCTTTGGCTAACAGAGTACATCTGTTTTTGTTAGTCTTCTTGTTGTGCACAGCATATTTTACAAACCAAGCAATTAGAAAGGAGAATTTCATCTTGACGTGCTGATGCTGTGATGACTTGCTACTGGAATAAGCTGTTTTGCAATCAATAGTTTATTCTAAAATTATATCCAAGAAAAACAAACACATATTCCCTCTCTGAATGTAATTAGTCTTGTATCTTTTCATCAGGGAAAAGAAAGATATCCTCCCATACACACACATTCTAATTACAAATTGTTCCAGTAGTTGAGAAAAATTTAAGTATGCAAAATTAGGTCACTCTTCATAATAAGGTTATTTCTCTTGATGATGTTATTTGTAAACTCCTTTGTGTTTAGGGGTGTTGTAGTCACTGTTTCAAAGAATGATTATTTTCATCTCTGCTTGAAAAAGAGAGTATAAAATTTTAATTTGGAAATAGACCTCGCTTAATTTATTCCTGCCTTTAACACTACAATTAGGTTCCTATAATTTAGTCTGTTTGGGGCTACTTTGTATCACCATTTGAAAACAGAAGATAGTCTAGAAGTCAACATCCTTTTTTTTTATAGAGCAATCAAGCAATCAAGTAATATTAAGAGCTGTCCTGCTGGTAGCTGTCCAACTAGCGGAGCTGGTAGGATTTTGATTGGAGGGAAAATTCTTATTCTTGACTTTTTAAAGTTTCACATGATAATTTGACTCACTTAACTCTACTTTTTACATTTTGGTAAAGGGTTTTGTAGCTTAATGAAACAAAAATCAAATTTTTAATCGTTTGTATAGTAATGTCTCTTCTTTTCTTCTAAGTGATCAGATGGCAAAGTAGATATTTCAACAATTGTGGACTTGATTCCCTTACACTGCAAGATATGAAATGTGGTAACTGTCTTTGAGTGCAAGATGACTTTTTTTTTTTTTTGTTATGAAAAAAAAATTGGAAGTAGTCTTTAGCGATAGATTTCATTTGTATATGTTGAAATCATTTTTATATATGAAAATTTATCTCATATACATTAGAAGAAAATTATTCATACCATACTTCCTTTTCATTGTGAGATAGCCATTTGTACAAGTGAGGTGAATCTGTTTGCCTACTTCTGTTGGTTGATTATAGTGTCTAGAATCTTAGCCTAGATAGAAAGGTTATTAAATGTTAGATGACATGTCATTCTAGGTGGCTAATAACTTGCAATATTTCACTAATATCAACATAGCTGATGTACCATATTAATGGTAATAATTACTCACTAAACGTATACAATTGTCAAAATTGTAACTGTTCCTAGACATTACATGAGAAATATTATATTTATCAATCTAAATAGTTGGTTAAAAACCTGAAGATTCACCTCTCAGATTGTACATAAAACCGGTTAGGATGGAATAAGAAATAATATGAAAAAAAGTAATACTCTTAGTTAAGATAGTTCAAATATATTACTACTGTCTACTATGCTAATTTGCCACATCTGCTAACATATGTACTGATAATTTTGTTATCAAAGTGGAGTAGCTGGAGGCAGGCAGCAGATCTGCAAGCTTACCTAATAGTGAAGTGTACTTGATAAATACAAAGGACAGCAGTATTTCTCCAAGGTACTACAAATACTTCATAATCATCAAAGACATAAACTTGCTTAAGCAAGATGTCTACTTTTCTGACATAAAAGCTTTCTTTTTTTTTTCAGATTTACTCAAAGTATATACTTACATTTGCATTTGGATTTGAGTATAAGATCTTGATTCTTACCTACTTAGAGACACACGTATGCACATACAGAATCATTGCTCAATTGAAGTAGCCGGGTTTTTGTCTTCGCAAATGTTACTTTTACTATATATCATTACTTCAGTGCAAATGTGCTTTCTTAAGCTGAAAAATGTTTTAAAAGACAAAATGGACAAATGAAACAAAATTATTTGAGAAGATTGTTCAGGTGCTAGATTACTGGAATATGCACACTGGGTGAAATTTGACCCTAATAAGGTTATTTGAACTCTTGTAATGGGTTTCACTGTGATTTATTTGACATACTGAGGACAGCTGTATAGGAAATACATTCTTCCCTCTTTGTCCAATATATTTGTCTTCATTGACTAAAACAGCTGTAGAGCATCTGAGAGTCACTGCTGGCATGTAAAGATCTGCATTAGATCATAGAAAATTTTAGCCAAACTGGACAGAGGGTATGAGGGCTCAAACAGTTATAGTTACAATTAAAACATTGATATAACTTATTATTACTGTTGCCATCCAGAGGGATCTGGACAAGCTCAAGAAGTGGACCCATGTAAACCTCATGAGGTTCAACAAAACCAAATGCAACACCTTGCTCATGGGTCAAGGCAACCCCAAGTGTCAATACAGGCTAGGGGATGAAGGGCTTGACAGCAGCCCTGCTGAAAAGGACTTGGAGGTACTGGTGGATGAAAAGCTGGACATAAGCCAGCAATGTGTGCTCACAGCCCAGAAAGCCAACTCTATCCTGTGCTGCATCAAAAGAAGCATGGCCAGCAGGTTGAGGGAACTGATTCTGCCCCTCTACTCTGCTCTCGTGAGACCCCTCGTGGAGTACTGTGTCCAGCTCTGGAGTCTTTATCATAGGAAAGTCATGGACCTGCTGGAACAAGTCCAGAGAGGGAGCCACTAAAATGACGAGAGGGCTGAAACACCTCCCCTGTGAAGACAGGCAGAGAGAGTTGAGGTTGCTCAGCCTGAAGAAGAGAATGCTCCAGGGAGACCTTATTGCAGAGTTTTTACTAAAAGCCTTTTACTAAAAGAGACTAGATATATACTTGATATAAGGAAGAATTTTTTTAATGATAAGGGTAGTGAAGCACTGGAACAGGTTGCCCAGAGAAGTGGTAGTTGCCCCACCCCCGGAAAGAGTCAAGATTAGGTCGGACAGGGCTCAGAGCAACCTAATCTAGTTGGAGATGTACCTGCTTATTGCAGGGGAGTTGGACTTTTAAACGTCCTTTCCAACCCAAACTATTCTATGATTCCATGATTAAATGTATCATTTAGCATAGAAGAGAGAGAAAATAAAGTTCCAAGATGTAGGAAAACAAGACTTATATGATGAATGTTTATGTATCTCCTGTAGCAATGAATTTTGAATTCTTTAGATTTCAAGCATATATGTAAATATATATGTATGTATAAGGTTAGTTAGGAGAATGAGATCTCAGGGATAATTATTTTCTTTTACAAAGCTTGAAAAATAGAAGGTAAGTAGATGTTTTGAGTCAGGTTTCAAATATTCACATTTTTCCTTCACAACTTTTGATTCCTGTCACTGATTTCTACAATGGCCTGAACATGATAGCTAAAATGCATTGAAGGAAGATATTATGGGTAAGAACACACACCAGAAAATAATAAATATACAATCATCCTAGTAACTGTAGTCTTTAGGAAAACTGGCTTCAACTTTTTCATTTCTCATAAAATTTTAAAAGAAAACAAATCATTACTAAAAAAAAATAAATTAGACTCTGCTCCAGTAATCCCACTAGGAACAAATAAAAAAAGCCAAATAAATTAATACTGAACAAAAAGTATTTCACTGAGATCATAGAAAAAATTTATCTTCATCATTATTTTGCATGTGCAGTATTTTTAAATACTGGTAACATTTGAGCCTCTAAATAACTGAACTAGTTACACTGATGTACATTGGAAGTTTCTTACTGGATCAAGCCCCAATGCTATGATAATATTTTGATAAATCAAAGCTTTTTTTTTCACAATAAATTAACAGAAAATCCAAGTCTAGATTTTTTTTAAATATATGATTACATTATCTTATGCCTTTATAAATATTAAAAGGAAAAAAAATTAAAAGCTTTTCATCATATTAATACTTTACAGAGAGATAATGTAATTCAGTGAGTAATACATTGGAGGACTGAAATAATAGTGTCTAAAATTTGTTTTTCTCTCACTTTTCCACATTAGACATGATATTTACCCTCTTTGTGCTTCGAATTCCACAACTTTTAAAATGGAGATCCATGGATCAAAGCACTAAGTATTAGAGCAGTCTTACTTTGGATGTTGACTGATTACGTGCTTGTAATTCTTCTGCCTTCAACCAGTTTTTCCATAGCAAAAGGTTGTAATTGTATCTGTCACATAAATAAAAAAAAAAAAGCTTTGATATGCTCTGTTAAATTCAAGGGGATGTCCTGTAATGAGGAAATAAAGAAAAGTAGTGAAAAAGTAAGGGAGAATGAGAGGGCTGTGGGAAAATGCTTTTAGGATGGCTGGATGCAGAAAAACATATACAAATAAAGATTACTGTTACATAGGTTGTTGAAGCTTATTGCAATATTGCTAATACTTACTAGAAAGAGATAATGACAGCTGTTAATAAAAGTCAGTAAAAATCAGAAATTTAAATATAAGTGAAATACTGAAGATGAATAACTTTGTCATGGAAGACATATTGACTACCTCTCCTTACAAAATTCATCAGTCCCATGGGAGAACTTCTTGACCCCTAGGGCAAGGTCAACCCAGCACAGATGTAAAGTAGTTTGGACCTGTAATTGTTATGGCTAGCTTCTGCTAGAGTAGACTGGTCATGTCTACCCTATATAACATCTGGTATTGGGAATATTTAGGCTCATGTTAGCATCCATGTGACTCTAAGAGATAAATATTTTACTTTATTTCTTTTTTTTTTTCCTTCAGTTCAAAGTACCTGAAATAATTTTAAGAATATGTTACAGTCAGTCCCCAAATTGTGTTTTTTATAGCCACAAAGTGATGGCCTGTGTTGCATACACTAGTTTATGATATAAGACCTTATAGTATATATTAAGAGATTTTAGGATGGCTACCAAGCCCCATCCTCTTCTTGGGCTGACAGAGGCAGAAGGTCACTAGTCTAGCATGCATATAACACTCTCCAGGTTCACAATTCATGGATCCCTCAAGGAGCGGCACAACTTCTCTGCCCACTCAGCACCCCGGCCCAGATCCTGCCCCTTCTTACACACCCTACAGGTCCCCAACTCACCAACAGGTCCATCTGGATGCTTGCTGCAAACATGCAGTATTCACACACTCATCCCACAAGCATCCCACGCTCATAGGTCGGCCCAAATACCAGGATGGACTCCCTCCTGCCTGATACCCCTGCCTGGACCAAAGGCCCCCATATTCCCCCCGCTATCCGTTGAGCAACGGATACTATCTACCTGGACTTGTGCAAAGCTTTAGACACTGTCCCACAAGACATCCTTCTCTCTAAACTAGAGAGGCATGGGATTGATGGATGGACCACTCGGTAGATAAGGAGTTGGCTGGATGGCTGCACTCAGAGAGTGGTGGTCAACGGCTCGATGTCCAAGTGGAGACCGGTCACAAGTGGCGTCCCTCAGGGATGCCCGGCCCTGTTGGGCCTGGCCCTGTTCAATATCTTTGTCAGCGACACAGACAGTGGGATAGAGTACACCCTCAGCAAGTTCGTCGATGACACCAAGTTGTGTGGTGCCATTGACACGCTGGAAGGGAGGGATGCCATCCAGAGGGACCTTGACAGGCTGGAGAGGTGGGCCCGTGCCAACCTCATGAAGTTCTACCAGGCCAAGTGCAAGGTTCTGCACCTGGGTCGTGGCAATCCCAGGCACAAATACAGGCTGGGTGGAGAATGGATTGAGAGCAGCCCTGAGGAGAAGGACTTGTGAGTGCTGGTGGACAAGAAGCTCAACATGAGCTGGCAATGTGCCCTTGTAGCCCAGAAGGCCAACCACATCCTGGGCTGCATCAAGAGTAGTGTGGCCAGCAGGTCAAGGGAAGTGATTCTCCCCCTCTACTCTGCCCTGGTGAGACCCCACCTGGAGTACTGTGTCCAGTCCTGGAGTCCCCAGCATAAGCAGAACATGGACCAGTTGGAGAAGGTCCAGAGGAGGGCCAGAAGAGAAAGGCCCTCAGGGGGCTGGAGCACCTCTCTTATGAGGACAGGCTGAGAGAGTTGGGGCTGTTCAGCCTGGAGAAGAGGAGGTTCCGGGAAGACCTTATAGCAGTCTTCCAGTACCTCAAGGGGGCCTACAAGAAAGATGGGGAGAGGCTGTTCAGTAGGGCCTGTTGTGATAGGACGAGGGGTAATGGTTTTAAAATAGAGGGAGGTAGATTTAGATTGGATATTAGGAAAAAATTTTTTCCAATGCAAGTTGTAGAACACTGGAACAGGTTCCCCAGAGAGGTGTTGGATGCCTCATCCCTGGAAACGTTCAAGGCCAGGTTGGATAAGGCTCTGAGCAACCTGATCTAGTCGGGGATGTCCCTGCTTCTTGCAGGGGCGTTGGACTAGATGACCTTTGAAGATCCCTTCCAGCTCTAACTATTGTATGATTCTATGGTTCTATGAGTCCTGGTCAAATTTTGCTAGTGAATACACATGCGTGCATCATGCACACCAGGACTGGGAAAGATGCAGACACTCATACTCTTACTGCAGCCAGCACCAAGAACACTGGCTGTGACCTGTGGTCCTGCTTCAGCCACCAGCATGGAAAACCTCACTCCCTCTTCCCCTGTACATTGCCTCATCAGTTGGTACAGTCCCACCAACTCTGATCAACATCCTGTACGCCCAGGTCTGCAACGTCATCCATTGCGAAGTGCTGGTTTTCCTGCAGTTTCTTGTCAGTGCATCAACTAGTGGGACTGATCGGGTTTGTTTCTGATTACAGTTTGTTAATACTAGTTAGTCAGGTTTTATGTCACTGTGTGTTTGTCTCGCTTCCTTTCCTTATTCCCCCAAGTGAAAAAAAATAAACATTCTCACATCCCACATGCTCTCACTAATTTGTGCCACTGACCAGGTTTGTTCTTGTCATTACCTCCCTTATCATGTGTTGGTTAAGTTTGTCTCTGTATGTTCTGGTTTGTGGCTCCTTTTAACTGATACTTTTAAAGGAGCATATACGTTCCTCTTACATATGCTTACATTATAAACTAACATTTCTTTATCAGGAACAGCCAAAAGACTAAGATTCAAGAGTGAAATAGAAATCTAAGATGACAGTTTGTGACTGATAAAAGGACTGAAGCAGTCCAATTTTCCAGTTATATCAGAATTGGAATTGGAATTGGAATACAAATTTCATTGGAATGTATAAGTGATAAAGATTGGACTCGGCATAGATTTGCAGGGTAGAGAGACTTTTTCTGAACTGTTTTGGAGGAGATTACTTGCAAATCCCTTATCAATGCATATGCCCTAGCTACATCCTAAAACCATTCTCTGAAAAAAAAAAGTCGTCTAGGAAGATGAGAGATACCGCATAACAAGCTGCCTTCTGAACAAATGTCTCATCAAAATACTATGCAGCCTCTGCATTGTCCTTGAAACCTTCCTTGAAATTGCCAGGGCCCTGAGAACAACACTGAGTCTTACTGACCCTGACTAGCCTCACCTGGGGCCTCTTCTCATCCGCAGGACCAGGAGCCCTGTTTCAGCTCAACCCTCAACACTCAGTCCTTGTCTGAAGCAAGTTTTTGGTGTACTTGTGTACTGGGTGTAGGTAGCAAGGTTTGGTTTTGGCAGCAGAGGGGCTGCAGGGGTGGCCTCTTGGAGAGGCCAGGGGCTTTCCCATGCCAGACACAGCTGGTTCCAGCCAGCACCAACAAACCAACCACAGGGCACAGCTGAGCCCTGCCAGCCAAGATGGTGGCACCTATGTGAAAACCTATTTAAGAAAGCATAAAGTGCTGCCTGAGAAGGAGGAAAAGAAAGTGTGAGAAACAGTCCTGCAGCCACCAAGGTCAGTGGAGAAGGAGGGATAAGAGGTTCTTTAGGCACGAGAGGAGACTTTCCCCTGTAGCCTGTAGAGAAGAACGTGGTAAAGCAGATATCCACCCTGCAGCCAGTGAAGATTCTCACACCGGAGCAGGTGGATGTGCCCTAAAGGAAGATGTGACCCCATGGAAAGCCCATGTAGGACCATGCTCCTGGCAGGATCTGTGGCCCATGCAGAGGAGCCCATGCAGGAGCAGGTTTTGTGGCACGAATTGCAGCCAGTGGAGGATCCACACTAGAGCTATTCATTCCTGAAGGACTGTACCCCGTAGAAAGGACCTACACTGGAGCAGAGGAAAAGTGGGAAGAGGAAGGAGTAGCAGATGAGAAGTGTTATCAACTGACGGCACCCCCTATTCCTCATCCTCTTGCACTGGTTATTCAGGGGAAGGTAGAGGAGTTGAGAATGAAGTAGTGAAGTTGAGCCTGGGAAGATCTGGTGGGTGGAGCGAGGGGAAGGTGCTTTTAGATTTATTCTCATTTCTCATTATCCTACTCTGTTTAATTGATAATAAATTAAATTATTTTCCCTAAGTTGAGTCTATTTTTCTTGTGATGGTAATTGGTAAGTGATTTTTCTGCCTTTATCTTGACCCTTGATCTTTTCCATCTTATTTTATCCCCCTGTCCTATTGAGGAGGGGAAGTGAATAAGCAGCTGCATGGGGATGTTGCAGCTGGCCAAAGTCAACGTGCCACAACTTCTTTTCAGCCCTGACTCCTTGATGGACCTCAGGTGTGAACCATAGCCTTATCTTCAGTCTCTCTCTGAGCTCATCTCCAGCCCTATATCTGGCCCTGTCTCTGGCTGCTCCTGTCAGGACTCCCCTTACCAGGTCCCATCCTGGGCTTTCCCCACACCAGAAATTTCTGGGGCTCAATGGCACCCCTCATCCTGGCCTCCTCAAGAGGCTGCCATGCCCCTGCTGACAGGAGACAATGTGTAACCACAATATGGAGAGAAGAAGGGGGAGCATCACAGGGAGGGAAATACTGAAGCTAGAATAATGGAAAAATAGAAGACTTTAAGAAAGTAATTTAGTTCATGGGAAGCTTGAACAGAATTTTTTAGTGGGTAAGATGGCACTGTCACCATTTTGGATACAAAACATCTGAAAATAAGCTTCTGTAGTATGTTCATCACCTTACTGATTGGAAGAAAGATAAATCATAGGCTTTCCAATGGATAAAATGAGAGTTCCTCTAGGATTAAGTATTTACTTTCCATCTGGATTGGAAAAAAACTGTAGAAACAAAGGAATATACTGTTGCTCTTAATGGGAGGAAACATAAGAAATTATTTTTAATAGTATATCTTAACAGAAATTAATTTTAATAGTATTAATAGAAAAGGACATAATAAGCACACAAAAAAAAAAGTAACATAAAAATATTATACTGAGGAGTTAGGCAGAGCTTAAGTGAAAATAGAACAATATCGAATATCAAGATCCATCAATACTGAGATAGTGCAACAAGCATGTCATTATATTATCACATCATGCAGTCTGCAAATGCTCATCTCCTAACAACTCACACAATGAAAGTGAATATTTTAACTGCTGCTGCTCAGAGCAGATGATAGTAATTTGAGATCATATTATTATTTAGAAATACTAAGAGTTGTCTTCAACATATATTTTTGACCAAGATAAAAATTAAGCAATTTTTGTTCAATTAGAAGTTCCTTATAGCATATTTATATCTAAAATGTTGCAGAAAAATGATACTGATAATGACTTTATATTTCCTTGACAGAAAGATTGCCCCAACAATGATTTTGTAATAAGTATGAGACAGCAAATTGTTCCTACAGTACAGTGTCTTTATTATGGAGATTAGTGATTTCTGTGATTAAGGTTGCCTCCAAGTTTCCTGCTAAAGCTTTTTTTAAATATCTTTAAGATTTCACCCTTGAAAATTGCTTTGTCTTGGTAATAGCCAGCTGTAATCTAATTGCAAAGGAGAATGCTTTTTTTAAGTTTGAAGAAAAAATTGAAAATTCATCTGCTTTACCTTTTCATTGCAAAATAACTATTTGAAATGTTGTTTCAGAATAATATATATCTCAGTTTTATCATAGGTAAAGTAGCCTCTCATGAGTCCTTCGTTAACTTTTTTTTATAAACATCTCTCCTTGCACACTTACATGGGATCTGTTTGTTCCACAGTTATACCATGGTTCTTTTTTTTTCTCAATAGAAAAAAAAGTAAATACCAAGCAAAGAATACACAAACCCCTTCGATTTTAGTGTTATTTGCTGTTCTACTTAGTAATCAAGAAATCAGAAAGTTTCATATTGGAATTGTCTGGCATGTTTCATTGTAAGTCTGGTTATATTTTATTGAAAACATATACGAAAGCTTTAAAAATATATTTGTAATTAAAAAGAAAAAAAAAGCGATAAAGAATATTATTCTTATATTGAACAGCTTATCCTATTATTCTGATGCTAAGTAAAAAAGTCTGCACTTCTAAAATGACATTGTCTTTTATTTTTAAATGACTGGATTGCATGAAGTATAAGATAAGCAATATCAACAGGAAAAAAAACCAAAGCAGAATTATGCAAATATATGTCATGCATATGCAAAAAGGGATTAAAGTAAGTTTATCAGCCATTTTACTTCTCACTTTTTCCTAGCTTTTCAGTCTCTATTTCTGTTTTCTACAACCTAATTCATTTTTATTCTTTCCAAGATGTCTTAGAGTAATAATTCCGTTTTTGTTTCCATTGAACTTAAATCAAACTGCATAGAATGTGATTGTCAATAGATTCCCTAAAGTGGACATGAAGGGATTCAGAACTAGAGGACTCACCATGACAAACACCTGTACTGCCTTTGAGACTATGCTATGGAATACCAAGCCACAATCTGTTGAGGGCTGGTCAGCTCTATGCAGGCTTTAACCAGCCTTCTGAACCATGTTCCAGTCAGCAGTATAGATTTACCTTAATGATGATGGATTTAGTATCTAAAGTTGAGTCTTTCCCTGATTCTTCCCCTAGGGAAAATGATGTATACAGTTGTTTACTAATATATGCTATTTATTTTCAAGGCCAGATTAACAGTGTATTTGAACAAAAGTAGGTAAGCAATTTCACAGGAGAATTGGTGAATTTTGTGGTAAATATTTATTGGATTATCATTCTGTTCCATAGTCTTATCTAAACCAGTGTTGGCCTTGTTTTAGACATCTAACCCTGAATTAGTTAATTAATTCCTTTTATAGTCAACAGAGGAAATGAAGTAACTCTAGAGGATAATAAATTTCATCCTGAAGTACGCCAGATAAATCACTGGGTACTTACTGTTACATTTTTCCTGTTGCTTTGAAAGAAGACCATCGTGACTAAGTCAAAGCTAGGTGTCAATCTGTAAAATCTATTAAATTTCTTGAGACAATTAATACTTTGGTCTCTATGAATTGATTCCACTTATTATCTGACAAAGAAACTACATATTGAGCAGTCTGGGTCAGATTTTAAAATAACATTAATTTATCTTTGAAAGAATATGTTTTCAGTGAAAACACTAGTACTTTCCTCCAGAGTATTAAAAAATTAGTTTTCTGTAGAGGCAATTCCTTGGTTTCTTCTCTAAAATATGTTCTGTACCATAGTTAGTTAGGGAATAGGAAAGTGATTTCCACATAGAATCTAAGAATAGTTAGGGTTGGAAGGGACCTGTAAAGGCCATCTAGTCCAACACACCTGCAAGGAGCAGGGACATCTTCAACTCAACTAAATTGCTCAGAGCCTCATTCAACATGGCCTTGAATGTTTCCAGGGATGGGGTATTGTAAAATGGGCTGCATCAAAATCACACCTTCATTGTAAAAAATTTCTTCCTTATACCTAGTCTAAATCTACCTCCTTCTAGCTTAAAAACATTGCCCCTTGTCCTATCACAACAGGCCCTGCTAAAAAAAGCTTCTCCCCATATTTCTTAGAAGTCCCCTTTAAGTATGGGAAGACCATTACAAGGTCTCCCCAGAGCCTTCTCTTGTCCAGGCTGAGCACCCCCAACTCTTTCAGCCTGTCCTCATAGGCGAGGTGATCCAAACCTCTGATCATCTCCATGGCCCTCCTCTGGACTTGCTTCAACAACTTGCTTGTCTTTCTTATGTTGGAGGCTTCAGAGCTGGATGCAGTACTCCAGGTGCGGTCTCACGAGAGCAGAGTAGAGGGGCAGAATCACCTCCCTCAACCTGTTGGTCATGCTTCTTTTGACACAGCCCAGGATGCAATTGGTTGTCTGGGCTGCAAGCACACATTGCCCGCTCATCTTGAGCTTCTTGTCAAATAATACCCCCAAGTCCTTCTCCCCAGGACTGCTCTCAATCCATTCTCCACCCAGACTGTATTTGTGCTTGTATTGCCCCAACTCACATTCAGGACCTTGCACTTGTCCTTGTTGAACTTCATGTTCATGTATATTATATCCCTTTTAATGCATAGGATGTATCTATCTTGATGGTTAAAGGAGACAAAAGATATTCAGGTGTATTCTTAAATTTATGGCAATTGAACACCACTTTTCTGTTCCTTAAATTGAACATCTGTAAAATAAATAAGTTAATACTAAGGAGATTTCTAGTAAAGTGCAGAATGACATTTCTGAATAAATGATCAGGAGCTTTTCTCAGGAAAGTGAAGGTAAATGAGGACTTTTGGTACAAGTTAATCTTACTCTATAAATTCTACCATTTTACAATAGGAAATAAATATCAGAAAAAAAAATACAAACAATTTGCATAGAAATTGCTTCACTTGTCTGGAAGCCTTCTACTGAAAACGAAAATGAACAAGTTGCCACAGTTAGTATTTTTAAATAATATGAAAGATAATATTTTATAATTTAGATAATCACAATTATAATGAACTAATAAACTAATACCTCTAGAAAGAATGACAATTTCATGTGTAATTAAATTTTTGGTATCACTTTAGGAACTGAAGGACTTTCACCTAAGGCTTAGGCTGAGAGGACTAATACATGAAAGATTAAAAGAGTAAAATATCCAGATCTCAATGGAAAAAAATGGTTAGGAAGTGTCATGACAATTGTCAAGAAGTAGAGCCAACTGAATTATTCATAATAAATACTATTAATTACAAATTTTGTCCTTTTTCCTATCTGTGAATTGCTTGCAAACTAATGCTGAGTCTGTGAATGTATTTGTTATTCATATGTATTTGCCTATGGCCTGTTCACAGCTGCTCACATTGACTAGTCACTATTTGTTATTTTTAGTGTATGATTGCTCATCTGATATAGTATTGTTGTTGCTTCTAGATTGGCTCACACAGCACTATACTAAATAGGATAACAAAGAATAAGAGATAATGGTGAATTATAAGCATCGTTCTACGAACAAATTTTAGACAAATAATTATTTGTGCTAACTTCAAAAGATATCCAGGATTCACAGACTTTTTTGGATGGCTAGCTGCAATCTGTGTAATCAGGAACAATGGACAATAATGGCTCACACAGAACAATTAACTCACTGCTGTGTATTAGTGAAGATATTTGTATATTATAATCTACATTATTTGACCAGCTGTTCCTACTCTGTTCATATGTGATCACAATGGCTCCCATAATCACATAAGCAGTATTAGTTACTTGGTTGCTAAAAGCTATATTTTGCAGAGAAAGCAGCTTGGTATAATAATAGGAAGTGCTCATTGTAACATACTGACAGCTGGAAGTGGATGATAAATAAAGCAAAAATATTCCAAGCTAAGAAAATATTCTGAACATTAACAATTCTTACAGAGATTATTACTAGAACACCACCACGGACTCATATTCTTTAGTAACACCAGAAGGGGGAGGGAGGAAAAAGATTGAATAGGCGAACAAAAACAGCCACATTTTCAGTTCAAGGGACTGGTTTTAATTGTCACAATGATCTGCAAAAATTTTTATCACTACCAACCATACTGCACCTAACCTCTAAATGAGTTAAGAAGTAGCATCATAGACTCTTAGAATAGTTTGGGTTGGAAAGAACCTTTAAAGGTCATCTGGTCCAACCACCTGCAAGGAGCAGGGACATCTTCAACTAGATCAGGTTGCTCAGAGCCCCGTCCAACCTGGCCTTGAATGTTTTCAATGATGGAGCCTCTACCACTTCTCTGGACAACCTGTGCCAGTGTTTCACCACCCTCATTGTAAAAAAAAAATCCCTATATGCAGTCTACCTCCTTCTGGCTTAAAATCATTGCCTCTTGTCATAAGAGAACAGGCCCTGCTAAAAAGTTTCTCCCTATCTTTCTTAGAAGTCCCCTTTAAGTATGGGAAGGCCATTACAAGGTCTCCCCAGAGCCTGCAGGCTGAACAGCCCCAACTCTCTCAGCCTGTCCTCATAGGAAAGGTGCTCCAGCCTTCTGATCATCTTTGTGGCCCTCCTCTGGACTTGCTCCAACAGGTCTATGTCCTTATTTTGAAGGCTCCAAAGCTGGACACAGTACTCTAGATGGGGTCTCATGAGAGCGGAGTAGAGGGGAAGAATCACTTTCTCCGACCTGCTGGCCACGCTCCTCTTGATGTAGCCCATGATGCAGTTGGCTTTCTGGGCTGCAAGCACAAATTGCTGGCTCATGTTGAGCTTGTCATCCACTACTACCCTCAAGTTCTTCTCCTCAGGGCTGCTCTCTATCCATTCTCCACCCAGCCTATATTTATGCTTGGGATTGCCATGACCCAGGTGCAGGAACTTGCACTTGGCCTGGTTGAACTTCATGAGGTTTGCATGGGCCCACCTCTCCAGCCTGTCAAGGTCTCTCTGGATGGCATCCCTCCCATCCAGCATGTCGACTGCATCACACAGCTTGGTGTCATCAGCAAACTTGCTAAGGGTGTACTCTATCCCACTGTCCGTGTCGCAGACAAAGATGTCAAACAAGGCCGGTCCCAATACTGACCCCTGAGGAATGCCCCTCGTCACTGGACTCCACTTGGACATCACTTTGTTGACCACAACCCTCTGAGTGTGGCCATTCAGCCAGTTCCTTATCCACCAAGCGGTCCATCCATCAAATCCATGTCTCTCTTGCGTAGAGACAAAGATGTTGTGCAGGACAGTGTAAAAAGCTTTGCAGAAGTCCAGGTAGATGATGTAATTTGCTTGTCCCTTATCCACCAATGCTGTAATGCCACTATAGCAGGTCATGAAATTCGTCAGGCATGATTTGCCCTTAGTGACGTGTTGCCTGCCACCGATCACCTCCCTCTATTCCATGTGCCTTAGCATGATTTCCAGGAGACTCTGCTCCATGACCTTGAGAGGCACAGAGGTAAGACTGACTGGTCTGTAGTTCCCTAAGTCTTCCTTGTTTCCCTCTTTAAAAATGGGAGTTATGTTACCGCTTTTCCAGTCAGTGGGAACCTCACCAGACTGCCACAATTTTTCAAATATGATGAATAGTGGCTTGGCAACATTATCTGCAAGTTCCCTGAGGACTCACTGATGCATCTCGTCAGGTCACATGGACTTGTGAACCCTCAGGTTCCTTAGATGGTCTCAAACCTGCTCTTCTGCTACAGTAAGAAGTTCTTCATTCTTGCAGTCCCTGCTTTTGCCTTCTACACCGTGGGTGATGTTTGCTAGACCCCCATCAATGCAAACCAAACCAAAAAAATGTCATTGAGTACCTCAGCCTTCTTAACGTCCTCAGTAACCAGGTCTCCCATTTCCTTCCAGAGAGGGCTCATATTCTCCCTGGTATTTCTTTTATCCCTGACATATATAAAGATGCTTTTCTTGTTGCCCTTGATGTCGCTGGCTAGGTTTAATTCCGTCAGGATTTTAGCCTTCCTTACCTGATCCCTGGTCACTCGGACAACCTCTCTGTAATCCTCCCATGTTACCTGTCCTTGCTTCCACCCTCTGTAGGCTTCTTTTTTGTTTTTTAGTTGAGCTAAAAAACAGGAGCTCCATATTGATCCATGCAGGCCATCTGGTATTTTTGCCTGACTTCCTCTTTCTTGGGATGCATTGCTCCTGAGCTTGGAGAAGGTGATTTTTGAATATTGACCAACTTTCCTGCACCCCTTTTCCCTCCAGGGCTTTATCCCATGATGCTTTGCCAAGCAGATCCTTGCAGAGGCTAAAAATCTGCTCTTCTGAAGTCCAAAGTAGAAAGCTTGCTGTGCACCCTCCTTACTGCCCTAAAGATCTTGAACTCCTCCATCTCATGATGACTGCAGCCAAGGCTGCTCTTGAGCTCCACATTCCCAACCAGCCCCTCCTTGTTGGTGAGAACAAGGTCTAGCATAGCACCTCTCCTCATTGGCTCCTCTATCACTTGCAGGAGGAAGTTGTCTTCCACGAATTCCAGGAACCTCCTGCCCTTCCAACAGATATCTTGGTGCTTGAAGTCCCCCATGAGGTCCAGGGATTGTAACTGTGAGGCTGCTTCTATCTGTCCATAGAGGGCCTCATCCGCTCCATCCACCTAGTCAGATGGCCTGTAGCAGAGCCCCACTGTATTACTGTCTGTCTCTGCCCTCCCTTTAATGCTGACCCATAAGATCTCTGTCAGCTCCTCATCCATCCCCAGGCAGTGCTTCATGCACTCCAGCTGGCTGTTGACATAAAGAGTGACAGCCCCTTCCCCTCTCTCCTGCCTGTCCTTCCTAAAGAGCCTATATCCCTCCATTTCAACTACACAGTCATAGAAGCCATCCCACCATGTCTCTGTAACGCCAATAAGGTCTTAGCTGTACAGGCATGCACTTCTTGTTTGTTCCCCATACTACATGTGTTAGCATAGATGCCCTTAAGCCAGGCCCCCGATGAGGCCGACTTGCTGGCTGCAGCAGTTGGAATTCCTTTGAGCTGCACTTAAGGCACTCTCCTACTTACCTGTGATCTCTCCCCAGGTTCTGGGAATCTGTTGGTGGCACTAGAACCATATTGACAGTAGCGGCATGGATTGAAGTCCCCTTCCCCCAGCAACTTTACTTTAAAGCTCTCTTTACCAGCTTGGCAAGCCTTTGGCTGAAGACTCTCTTCCCCTTCTCTGTTAGGTGGACCCCATCAGCCCCCAGAAAACCAGGTTTCTCAAAGAGTCCCATGATCTAAGTAGCTGAACCCCTCCCTGGCTGTGGCACCATTTCTGTAGCCATTTGTTGATTTGCCAGATTTGAATGGCCCTTTCAGGCCCCTTCCCTTTGACCATGAGGACTGATGAAAAGACTACCTGCACTCCAGAGTCCTTAACCATTTCTCCCAGGGCTCTGTAATCCTTCTTAATGCTCCTTAGGCTGCTTCTCACTGTACCACTGGTGCCCACATGAAACAGCAGGAGCAGGTAACAGTCAGTATGAATCCTGGTAGTCTCTTGGTGACATCCCTGATATGAGCCTCCGGGAAGCAGCACACCTCTCCAGAGAGTATGTCATGTCAGCAAATGGCTGTCTCAATAATCTCTCAGAAGAGAATCACGCAATACTATCACCCGTCGCCTCTTCTTGGTTGCACTGGTTGTTACACAAGCAGGTCAGGCTGCCTTGCTCAACTCCAACGTCTCTCCTGATGCACTGGGTCTTTCCTCTTCAGTCTGCAGAGCAGCAAAGTGGTTCTGCAAGGGCACCTCAGGTTTGAGGGGGAGTACCTTCCTCCTGCTGGCCCATGCCTTCGCAAGTTTCCATTCTTCTGTATCCATGGCTCGCCTCCCTGCTATGTGTGTCAGTAGGGGAGCTTTTGGCAGTTTGGCTGGGGGCTGTGGTTCCACTGCAGGTTGAGCTTGGAACCAGGTATCTAACTCCTTCTCACCCTCCCTGATGCTATGCAGCCTCCTCACCACCTCCTGCAGCTCAGCCACCTGCTGCAGGATGTCCTCCCCATGGATACACCTTTTGCAGGCAGGGCTGCTGCCTCTCCCTGCCCCAGGAAAAAGGTCCAGGCACTTCCTGCAGCCCGAAGTCTGCACTGCACCCTCTCCCTTAGCAGCTCTGTCTGCATGGAAGCATCGGCCACTGCTGGAGTAGATGGTGCAGACCTCTCAGCTGGAGCTGCAGTCTTTGCCCACAGACAAGTGCCAACCATTTTGCCTTGAGGGTCAAGTAGGATGTGTTTAAATGTGTTTTTTTTTCTGTAGAACTGCAGGGCTGAATTTCAGCTATTCTACTTCTATCCATCTTAAAAGTAGATAGACAATGTATGTTTGTAATTCTATAATAAAAGGCAAGACAGATAGCACCTCATTCAGAAAATTCACTCTAAGCCAAGATAAATGTTTTAGACTATGTCCTCTGGAGATGCCTCTTCTCACTGCCTATTGCAAGGTATTTGAACTGGTGGCATCACTTTTGTGTAATTAAAATTAGTTTGGAGAAATTGCAGTATAGCCACCAAAACTTGAGGGAATAACAAGATTCTTCTTCCTCTCAGGCTATATTTTAAGATGATGATTCTTTATTCAATTGTCTGGGTGAAGAAGCAGTGGAAGCAAATTCTTTCAGACTGAGAAATGCTTAAAAACCAGATTTTTGCTTTTTTTCTTTGTGTGTGCACAGGTTATTACGTAGCAAGCCCTTGGTATTAGGAATAGTTTGAGTCTGAAATCCCAGAAATATTAGAAAGTGTATTTTTAGATTACTCTCCTTGATGTAAACTTCAAAAATACAGTTGAAGTACACTTACGGATTCTAAATGTTTTCCTTAATAAAACTCTGAATGGTTTTTTTTTTTTTTTAGTGATGGTGATAACATCCCAGCTAGCTCATCAAATAATTTTCTTTTTCTAACCACTGTTTGTATTCACCTTGCAACAGATGTTCTTCCCCCAGGAACTGCTTTTACTTGATTATTTTTAAAATTTAGCTGTGGTAATCACTACAGAGTCTGGAATGACAATTGCATTTGAATGGCAACAGGACACGGGGAGAAAATAACATGGAAAAATGCATGGATCAAGACAAAAGACAGGAAGATCAGGTGACAATTACGATCTCAGACAAAACAGACTCAACTAGGAGAATATTAATTTAATTTATTTCCAATTAAAGTAGAGTAGGATAGTGAGAAACAAAGACCAGAAAATATTAAAACAACATCTTTCCCCCCACACACCTTAGGCCAAATGTCGCTCCTTCATTCCTCACTCGCTTGCCTCACCCTCCAAACTCCCAAGTGGTGCAGGGCCATGGAGAGTAAGGAATTAGTCAGTTTGTAACAGTTCCTCTCTGTCACTCCTTACTCCTCATAACTTGCCCCTGCTCCAGCATGGGTCCTCTCCATGGGCTGCAGTCCTTCAGGAAAAGCCTTCTGCAGCATGCATCCTCCATGGGCCACAGCTCCTGTCAAGAACCTACTCCAGCTCAGCTTGTTTATGGGCTGCAGCTTCCTTCAAGCCGTACCTACCTGCTATAGGAAATACCTCCCCACAGGCTACAGGGAAATATCTGCCCCCGTGGGGTCTCATCCACAGGCTGCAAGGGAATCTCTGCTCCAGCACCCAGAGCACCTCCTCTCCCTCCTTCTTCATTGACCTCAGTGTCTGTAGGCCTGTTTCTCACAGTTTTTGCCCCTCACTCCTCTCTGATAACTGCTGCAAAGAATTTCACACTTTCTTAAATGTATTTTCCCTAAGGCACCACCATCTTGGCTGAGTGGCTTAGCCTGTGGTAGGTCTGAAACTGGCTGTGTCCTACATGGGGCAGTGCCTGGCCTCTCCTCACAGAGGTCAACCCTGTAGCTCCCCTCCACTGCCAACACCTTGACACCTATGCTGAATACAATAACGCACTGTTATGAAAAAAAAATTGTTGTAAAGTAGTTTCTTATTGGAGACTGATAGCTATTATTTCTTGAACTTACTTAGTTTTAAGCATTGGAAGTTAAAAAGAAGTTGTGCAAGTAGAGAGGAGTGACATTAGTGTAAAAAGAATGAGAATGCAGAAACATGGTCTTCCGGGGTCAGGTGCGGACCTCACCCTCTGAGCTCTCGCCGGGCAGCTGTCTGCTCCTGGCCTTACCCGACTAGGTCAAGTGGAGAGAAGAGAGGAAATGTGGGAGGAATACCTATGCAGTCACCAAGGTCAGTGAAGAATGAGGAGGAGTAAATTGGCTCTTGGCAAGATTCCCCTGCAGCCCATAGTGAAGACCATGGTGGAGCAAGCTGTTGCTCTGCAGCCCATGGAGGTCCATAATGGAGCAGAGATCCACTTGCAGACCACAGAGGATCTCATGTTAGAGCAAGTGGACTCATCCAAAGGAGGCTGTGACACCACGGGAAGCCTGTGATGGAGCAGGCTCCTGTCAGGACCTTTGGACCCATGGGGAAAGGAGCCCACAATGGAGTATGTTTTCTGGCAGGACTTTTGATCCTGCAGAGGACACACACGAGTTCCTGAAGGATTGCACCCTATGCAAAGGACTCATGCTGAAACACTTTGTGAAGAACTGCAGCCCATGGGAAGGACTCACAGTGGAGAAGTTTGTGGAGAACCTTCTCCCATGGGAGGGACCTCACACTGGAGCAGTGGAAGAATTAAGTCCTCCCTCTGAGGAGAAAGGAGTGGCTGAAAAAACATGTGATGAACTGCCTGCAATGCTCATTCCCTGTTCCCCTGCATTGCTGCGAGGGGAGGCAGAGAATTTGGGAGTAAAGTTAAGCCCAGAAAGAGAGGACAGATGGGGGGAAGGTGTTATTGAGATCCAATTTTCTCTCTCATTGTCCTACTTTGGTTTAATTGTTAATAAATTAATTTACTTTTCCCAAGTGGAGTCTGTTTTCCCCGTGACAGTAACTACTGACTGATTTGTCCCCGTCCTTATCTCTTTGCATGAGCTATTTGCTGTATTTTCTCAGCTCCGCAGGGGAGGGTGATGGAGTGACTGCACAATGTTTAGCTCCTGAGTGGAAATAAATAATGACAATTATGTAATAGTAAATTTTGTGCAAATTGGACTTGTGCAAAGCATTTGACACTGTTCCACATGACATCCTTGTCTCTAAATTGGAGAGACATGGATTTGATGCATGGAAAATTCAGTGGATGGGGAGTTGGCTGGATTGCCACACTCAAAGAGTTGTGATCAACAGTTTGATGTCCAAGTGGAGATGAGTGACAACTGGCATTCCTCAGGGATCAGTATTGGGACAGGCATTGTTTAACATCCTTGTCTGAGACATGGACAGTGGGATAGAGTACACCCTCAGCAAGTTTGCTGATGACACTAAGCTGTGTGATGTGGTCAACACACTGGAGAGAGGGGATGCCATCCAGAGGGACCTTGACAGGCTTAAGAAGTAGGCCTGTGCAAACCTCATGAAGTTCAACCAGGCCAAGTGCAAGGTTCTGCATGTGGGTCGTGCCAATCCCAAGCACAAATACAGGCTGGGTGGAGAATGGATTGAGAGCAGCCTTGAGGAGAAGGATTTGGGTGTGCTAGTGGACGAGAAGCTCAACATGAGCCAGCAATGTGCCCTTGCAGCCCAGAAAGCCAACCGTATCCTGGGCTGCATCAAAACAAGCATGGCCAGCAGGTCAAGGGAGGTGATTCTTCCCCTCTACTCTGCTCTCGTGAGACCCCACCTGGAGTACTGCATCCACCTCTGGAGCCCACAACATAAGAAAGACATGTACCTGTTTGAGTGAGTCCAGAGAAATGCCATGAAGTTGATCAGAAGTTTGGATCACCTTTCCTATGAGGACAGGCTGAGAGAGTTGGGACTCTTCAGCCTGGAGAAGAGAAGGTTCCAGGGAGACCTCATAGTGTCCTTCCAGCACCTAATGGGAGCTTATAAGAAAGATGAAGAGAAATGTTTTATCAGGGCCTGTTGTGATAGGAAAAGGAATGATGGTTTTAAACTAGAAGGAGGTAGATTTAGACTAGATATAAGGAAGAATTTTTTTTTGCAATGAGGGTGATGGAACACTGGCACAGCTTGCCCAGAGAGGTGGTAGAGGTCCCATTCCTAGAAATATTCAAGGCCAGGTTTGATGATGCTCTGAGCAACCTGATCTAGTTGGAGATGTCCATGCTCCTTGCAGGGGGATTTGGACTAGATGACTTTTAAAGGTCCCTTCAAAACCCAAACTATTTTTTTTTATTCTATCATTTTGTGTTAGTAAAAACTGAATAAATGATGGAGAGTCTACAGCATTTCTTACAAATTATGATATTTCCCCTGGGTAAAATTTTACAGCCAGTTCTCTTCAATATTTTTATCAATGACCTGGGCACAGGAGTTGAGTGCACACTAAATATGATTTTGTGATTCTATAGGAAAAAAAAAAACAAAAAACCAAACAACACAACAAAGCCCATCTCTTTATTTTAGAAATTAGAATTAGAAAAATTGATAACATGTAAACAAATAAACAAAAAAGGATTATTTTGCTACCACTCACTGTACAGAACTAGCTTCTAATTTATGACAAATAATCAATAAAACTTTTAGGCAATTCACTGCTGCTAAATTGAGACCTCCACCTACTGTCTGATTGTTAAAATATATTACAAAAGACTTTCCCTGGTATAAAGCAAATGTACATTCAATTTAGAAAAGAAGAGTTATTTTAGTATTTTTTTTCATTATTTTCTAAGGAATAAATTATATTTCTAGGTGACAATTAATTTCTTCTTAAAATAATGAGGCGAGAGATAATAAGTGTCATCCTCTGGATGTCCCTATTTCTCTCCATATATTATATAGCAAATCTACAATAGCTGGCTTACACTACAGCATTTAAATTCTAAAATTTAAAAAAATATTGTTCTGAAATTATGTAACATTAAACAGTACACAGGTGTCACTATTTTTAACCTAAAGATTTAATTACAGACTTAGAGGAGTATCATTCAAAGGAGATATAAAGAATTTCATGAAGTGAAATGAGCACTTCAGGAAAAAAAGTGTTCACAGTAAGAGTGATTAAACAGTTTAACATGTTAGTTTTAGAAACTGTGAATAATCCATTCCTGAGGTGTCCTGACAGGACAAAGCGCTGAGCAATCTGATCAGATTTCAAAGTTGCTCTTCTTTGACTGGTGTTTTGACCAGATAACTTCCAAAGTTTCTTTCCAGTGCAAGCACTTGCATAAGCACTTATATTTACTTTAACTTACCATTAATCTTCTCTATAATATATAACAACTTTAATTATTTGTAATAATTATCTCTAGTTTTTATCTTTTTTATTCAATTCATGGTGTTAAGTAGTTATTTATCCCATTCCAGATTAATGAAAAATAATATGCATGCATAAATGCAGTCCTATACATATTTACTGCCTAATGCCAAAAGTTTCACTTCATAGACTTACTACATCTATGAACACAGTGAGATCATGTCTAGAATACTCTCAGATAACCCATTGTTAATGTGTGCATTTTTAAAGACTGAGGGTCCTGGTAACCTTTCAGATGTGTAATCTGTCTTCCGTCTCTCCTCAACTTTCCGAAAAGATCAGAAACTTCTCCATGAAGTGAATGATATAGTTCAACTGCCTTTCCATCCAAATGTAGTAAACTTTTAAATAAGAACATTATAATAAAGTAATGCTGAAATTGTACCTTAGCTGAAGGAAACATGAAGCAATTCTGTTAAGATAATACAGTGAGTAAGCAGCAACAATTCATCTGACCAAATTTAAGCCTCTGCTTCTAAGTTATTCACTCTACATGTCTATTACAGTTAATAGAGAGAAGGAGGCACTTCCAATAAGCACTCAATCTCATTTTATATTAGATGTACAAAATAGATCAAATGAATAGCACTCTTGCGATTGACTACAAAGGAGCCTAGGAGTACTACTCAGATGTAAATTAATCACACTGCAGTTCCTGACTCCCACTTAACAGTCATTACACTAGATCTGAACAGAATTTGAAATGATAGTTTCAAAGGGAATTTCAATGGCTAATTATGATTTTATGCCAAACTTTAAAATATATTTTTTTTTCTTCTCAGAAGATAAACTTTATTTTACTAATATTATTTCAGAATGATAATTCAGAAAATTAATATCTAAATAAACTTAAATAACTTTGAGGGTTGTTCTTGACTTATTTTAAAAAATAAATTTGGTATTTTCATATTACTTAATGAATGTCAGTAAGAGCAGTGCAAAGTACTTAACAACAGAGTTTCATAATATATCTTAAAATTACTTTTTTTTTTTTACAGGTGAAAGAAGAACTAAAACAAAAATATATTTGGCTTAGAAGAAAATGCATTTTGCAATAGAAAGTATATTGAGGAACATTTTTTAACCAATTCCACGGGAGACTATGTTGTACTGTCTTCTTTACTTTTAACCATATACTGATTCCTGTAGTTAATCATAAAAACTGACACATATATTCTGAGACGGAAAATCAACTGCTATGTATGAAGACAAGCTTATTATGTAGGTCAGTGAATGATTCACAATAAATTATTTATCAAGGGAATGTAGTCTGTCTTTCTCAGAGTGAGTTGTCTCAGAGTGAATAATCAATTTAATTTTGAATAAACCTGTGAAAAATTATTCTATTTCTCTGGATTGCTCATGTTTACGATGACATTTTTTTTGCATGACATTGAACTGTTTACCTGCAGAAGAGCTATCAATATTCTGAAGCTACACCAGGAATGCCACCCTTATGAACCATGAAGGCCAGGAGACAACCTATGAAGATCAGGGAGTGAATAATAGCCTGGGCACAGTCTTGTTCCTGGATTAAATTACGTACAGAATTCATAAAAGGAAAGTAATATGTGTAAGGTCAAGTCTATGAATTTAAGAAAACAGGTAAATATTAAGATATCTTTTAAAGTTAGGAATTCATGGAAGACATAGAACACTAAGAACTGCAATTCCTAATTCTATGTTCTTCACTTTAATATTTCTTTCACATCCGCCTTTACAACTACTTGGGAATGCTGTATCATTTTAAAGAACACTACTGTTTTCAGGCAGTGCGCACTAGCTTTTCTACACTACTCTGTTTTTTTTTTTATTTCTTCAGATTACATAAATATAACTTACAGTAGCTGATGCTTGGTTCTTGTTAACCAGCACCATCAACTCCATATAAGATCCCAAACTCTTGAAAGGCTGCTTACAAAAAAAACCCTGCCACTAAAAATCATAGTGTGGGGACAAACTATTTAGCAGCTTAGTGTGGCACACAAATGTTTTCAGAAAAGACAAATCAATCTTTGATGACATCATTTTCTCTTTCCCTGCGTCACTTTTTCACTATCCCTACTCTCCAGTCTCTGAAGAAAGGACATTGTAGAGTTTCTGAGGACTTGCCGCTCAGTTCCTTCCATAAAAAGTTCTTATTTACTTTCATAGCTGCAAGACCAAGATGGAAGTTCAGACTAATTTTTTTAATCCTTAGCTCACAGACATTTCTGCTGCCACTGTCTATCTTCTCCAAGTCCTTTAAAGGAAACATAAAACCAAAAAAAAACAAACAGTAAAAGAGAAGCTACAACCTTTCATCCTACATCCTTTCTGCTCCCACTTATATTATCCTTTTGTGAGTTAGCTGCACAATGTGTTCAGATCTTTCTAGTTTCAGATGGATACAAGTCTGTAAATGCTTACAGTTGTTAAATTCCACTTTAATAGAATCACAGGACCATAAATAATTGAGTCTAGAAGGAACTTAGCACATCTCTAATCCAAACTCCTGCTCAAATTAGGGTCAGCTCTTAGGTCAGACCAGGTTGCTTGACTGCTCTCGTGGACAATTTTTTTCCTTATCTCCAATATGAACCCCTTTCATCACAATTTATGCCTGCTATTTCTCACCCTCCCACTTTGCATCACTGTTCAGGCTTTTCACCATGCAGGTATTAGGGGATTGTTGTTAGCGGCTCCTGCAACTGTCTCTTCTGCAGGCTGAACCAGCTGCAGGATGCTGTCAGCGTTCTTTGCCACAAGTGCACATTGTTGGGTCATGACCAACTTACTGTCCACCAGGACTCACACATTCTTTTCCGCAAAGCTGCTTTCAACCCAGTCGGTCTTTGGTATGTACTGATGCATAGGGTTATTTCTGCCCAAGTGCAGGACTTCACATTTCCCTTTGCTGAATTTAATGAGGTTCCTGTTGGCCCATTTCTCCAGGCCACCCAAGTCCTTCCGGACGGTAGCGCGGTGATTCAGTGTATTGACCAATCCTCCCAGTGTTGTATCATTGCAAAATTGCTGAGGCTGCACTCTGTGCTATAATCCAGCTCATTAACAAAGATGTTAAAAATTATTGACGCAGTATTGACCGTTGTACACCACTAGTAACTGGGCCTCCAGCTGGACTTTGTTTCACTGATTACAATCCTCTGAGTCTAGCTATTTATATTGTTTTCAATCCACTTCACTGTGATGGTGGGTTGATTCATCCTCACTAAATTCATGCTGTCAGAATTGTCTTCATTTCCTTTGTGTGTCCAGAAATGCTTCCCAAAAGAACTTGCTCCATTATTTTCCCAGCCACTGAAGTGTGGCTGACTAGCCAGTAGTTTCTCAGATTGCCTTCTAGCCTTTTTTGAAGATGGGTGCAACACTTTCTCCATTCATGAGAAACTGCCCCTATCTTCACGACTTTTCAAAGATAGAGGATGGTCTCGCAAGTTGTCGTAGTTCAGCCCCGATCAGGACCAGACTACGCAGTCTCTCTCTCACTCCCCCCACCCTCTGAGAGAACAGGGAGAGAAAATATAAGGAAAAACGGCTCGAGGTTTGAGATAAGGACAGGGAGAAATCCTTAAAGTTACCGTCACGGGCAAAACAGACTCGACTTGGGGAAAACTATACATTTATTACTACAAACAGCAGGATAATGAGACAGAGAACAAGATAACCTCCCTCCACCCTTCCCTCTTCCCAAGCTTAACATTATCTCTACTACCTTCCCCTCCTGAGCGGCGCAGGGGGGAAGAGGGAATGGGGGTTGCGGTCAGTTCATCACATGTTGTTTCACGCCGCTGCTTCATGGTCAGGGGAAGAACTCCTCACATTCCTCCCCTGCTCCAGCGTGGGGTCCCACCCCTACGCCACAGTCCTTCATGGAACTGCTCCGGCATGGGTCATCTCTTCCATGGAGTTCAGTCCCTTCAGAACAGCTGTCCCAGCGGGCCCTCCATGGGCCACAGCTGCCTTCAGGCATCCACCTCCCCCTGTGTGGGGTCCTTCATGGGCTCCAAGTGGATCTCTGCTCCTCCGTGGACCTCCATGGGCTGCAGGGGGACAACCTGCTCCACCATGGTCGTCACCACAGGCTGCAGGGGAATCTTGGCCAGGAGCCGCATTACTCCTCCCCCTCACTTCTGAACTGACCTTGGCATCTGCAGCCGTTCCTCACAACAGGCTGGCAGATGTCTCTCAGGATCTTTTTTACATCTTATTCATTTTTCATCTCCTCTCCACTTCTTGCAGCCGGGCTGGACCGAGTTGGGCCCAGTTGGCTGCCTGGCAAGAGGCCAGAGGGTGAGGCCTGCAAGGCCCATGACGCCTGTGCCTCCCCCTCTGCACCTCTTCCCCGCTCAGCTTCTTCACATCTTCTCTTCTCTTTTTTTTTTTTTCTGTTTTCCCCTTCTTAAATGCATTATCGCAGAGGCGTTATCACGGGACATTCTGCTACCAATCGGCTCGGCCTTGGCCAGCAGCAGGTCCGCCCTAGGCCCGGCCAAGTCCACTGAACAAAGGGGAGCGACTTCTAGCAGTTTCCTACAGAAGCTACCACCTTAGGCCCCCCCCTCACTAACAAAACCACAACACAAGTACATTAAACAGCTTTGTCAGCACCCAGAGGTGGCAGCTTATCACCTCCCAAAGATTTGTAGAGGTTGTTTTCTCAAGTATTCCCTCATTCATACGTCATCCACTGCTGGTACTTATTTTCCACCTTCATAGCATCTTATGTGCATGGATGACTGGAAGATCTTGTTGGTGAAGATGAGGACAAAGAAGGCATGGAGTATTTCAGGCCTAACCATATCTACTCTCACAAAATTACTCACCCCATTCAGCAAAGGGCTTATATTTTCCTTGTTTGTTTTTTACTATTAATGCAACTCTTCATCTTTCCCTTCACATCCCTTGCAAGTCTCAGCTCCAGCTGAGCTGGTTTTCCTACCATCTTCCCACCATTTTCTACAGTTGCCTACTTGCTTGGATAGTGTATCTCAAAACTGCTCCTTTGAACCTCCTTTGAACTCCTTCCATTTCCTCTGTACTGCCCTTTTGTTTTGAAGCTGTCATGAGTTCCCTGCTTAGTCCCTGCTGATCTCCTGATATATCATATACCAAGTATTGTGATGGATCTTTCTTGTGTTGGAAGACTCTGTCCTTAAAGATCTACCACCTTCTTTGAGCTCCCTTGCCCTTCAGAGCTGCCTCTCTAGCCTCCTTCAGGTGCATCCACCTGTGCCGGTGTGGTGTCCTCCACGGGCTGTAGGTGGATCTCTGCTCCACCACTAAACTCTGCCCTGGTTTCGGCAGGGATGGAGTTAATTTTCTTCTCAGTAGCCAGTGTGTTTTCGATTTTGTGTGTGAAGAATGTTGATAAAAACACTCTGATGATACAAGTTGTTGTTAATGAGACCAAGGACACTGTCTGGCTTTCCAAGTCTTGTTAACGTCTCGTTAACGTGCAGATGCAGGAAGCTGGGCAAAAGACAGACAGAATAATTGATCCAAACTGGCCAAAGAGAGTATTCCATGCCATAAACGTCATGCTCAGTATATAAGTGGGGCTTGCCCATGGGAGGGGCATGCATTCCATTCTGGCACCCATTCAGGCACCCTTGGCATTCTTTTCATCTCTCTTGCTTGCTGGCATCGTTCCCTCTACCTTGCTAGCTTGCTCTCCCCCAGCTTTGCTTGCTGCTCGGTGTCGTTTCCGTGATCATTGCTTGGGACGGGCTACGTCAGTCATTCAGACATCAGGTGGTGAGAAACCGTACATTGTTCATTTTGTATATTTCGTGTATATTAATATCCTTGTATTCTGTTATTTTTTTAGTTTTTAGTATTTTAGTAAACTGTTTTTATCTCAACCCATGAGTTTTCCTTTCTTCCCAATTTCTCTCCCCCGTCCTGCTGGGTAGGGGGAGGGTGAGTGAGAAACTGTGTGGTGACTCGGGCTAAACCACCACAAACTCCATGGGCTGCAGGGGGACAGCCTGCCTCACCATGGTCTTCCTCATGGGCTGCTGTGGAATCTCTGCTTTGGTGCCTGGAGCACATCCTCCCCCTCCTTCTTTACTGACCGTGATGTCTACAGAGTTTCTTTCACAACTCTCACTCCTCTCTTCTGGCTGCTGTTCTGCAAACCCAATATGTGCATGCACTTGAAGAAGTCCTCCTTTTGCTCTGTTTTTCCACTCCCGAACTCTCTTCTTCCTGTAACCCTGTACTCTTTGTTCGCCACCAGCCCACCTTCTTATACTATAATGATTTTGCATATATTTAGAAATAAATAAATTACAAAGTGCATTATTTTAATGCAGGAAATAGTTCATCTTCTGTTGGTGCATAGTTCTTTAGAACATAGTCCAGTTGTTTGAGAGTAGTCTCAGTCATTTGGAGCGTAGCCTCAGTTGTAGTCTCAGACCCTACTGCATGCTAGACAGAGAGCCGACTATTCTTACTGTTTCCATGCTTTTACACCCATAGTTCCTCTAACCACCACAGGTGTCCCTTATCTTTTTCCACCACCAAGTGTCCTCGATTTTGCTTTTCTTAGAAAGTCCCTTATTTTTCAATCCCAGGGCTTCTGATATTCTGATTGTTGCCCCCAACAATCTTCCAGTTAAAAATTGAGCCATCATACTACAGGATTTTAATTCCATATAGAAAGAAAACATACAAATGAGGGCATATTAGGATCATAATAAATAGAATCATAAATAATAATTGAAAGCCTGTAGCTAGGATTAAATTATTCCTTAAAATTCAGACACTGGCTTTTATTTTCTGTTTACATCTTTGGTTGTTTTTTTTTTTCCCCTAAAAATTAAAATTCAATGTATTTCAATTATATAAAAATTTTAAAACAAACTTATTTTGATTACTACATCTCAAATTGGTGATAAGTAGCTGAGAAAAGAGTGGGAGTTCTCCATTGCTAACAAAATAAGCTCCTGGCTTCCCACAGTCAAGCACAAGAACTAAATGAAAAAAAAAAAACAAAACCAAATAAAGCCAAAATGCTGCAAGGTCCCAGATATCTTGGATTTCCAAAGTCCTGATGAGTTAAGCCAGAGAAATAACGTAGCATCATGTATCAGGTCAGGAGCATAAACTCTGAATAAAGAAGAAAATTATTGGCAAGATGTTCACAGCATGTTTGTCTCTCTCTTCTCCTCTTTCAGTTGTTATTGTATTTCAAGTAGTTCTGGTTATGTTGACTTATCATACTTCACAATTCTGTTCCCGAGGGTTCACGCTGTAAGAGTACATTTACCTTGCAAAATTCATCCTTTATGATAACATTTCTATTAAAATTATGCAATTATAACAATCAGAGAAAATGGATCTGAAAGACATTTTCAGAAGTGCTGTGGTCCATTGCTCTGCAACAGGGTAAAATATTAATACATAAATCCTTCTTGACAGCTGTTTCTCTAAGTAGGCTGGGTCAACAATGGATTAAGAGCAGCCCTGAGGAGAAGGACTTGGGGATACTAGTGGATGAGAAGCTCGACATAAGCCAGCAATGTGCACTTCCAGCCCAGAAAGCCAACCACATCTTGGGCTTCATCAAAAGAAGTATGGCCAGCAGTTTGAGGGTGATGATTCTCCTCCTCTATTCCACTCTCATGAAACACTTAGGTTATTGCGTCCACCTCTGGAGCCCGCAACAAAAGAAGGACATGTACCTGTTTGAGCGAGTCCAGAGGAAGGCCACGAAGATGATCAGAGGGCTGGAGCACCTCTCCTATGAAGACAGGCTGAGACAGTTGGGGCTGTTCAGCCTTGAGAAGAGAAAGTTCCAGGGAGACCTTATAGTGGCCTTCCAGTACCTAATGGGGGCTTATAAGAAAGATGGAGAGAAATGTTTTATCAGGGCCTGTTGTGATAGGAAAAGGAATGATGGTTTTAGGAAGAATTTTTTTGCAATTAGGGTGATGGAACATTGTAATAGGTTTCCCAGAAAGGCGGTAGAGGCCCCATCCCTAGAAATATTCAAGGCCAGGTTGGACAGGGCTCTCAGCAATCTAATCTAGCTGAAGTTGTCCCTGCTCATTGCAGGTGGAATTGGCCCAGATCACCTTTAAAGGTCTCTTCCAAATCAAACTATTCTAGGATTCTATCATTTTTTTAATTACTAAAAACTGAATAAATGATGGAGAGTCTACAGTATTTCTTACAAATTATGGGATTTCCCCTGGGCACCATTTTACAGCCACTCCTCTTCCATGTTTTTATCAATGACCTGGACACAACAGTTAAGTGCACACTAAGTAAATTTGCCAATGATATTAAATTAGGAAGAGACATTCATTCCCTCATGGGTAGAGAAAGCTTACAGAGAGATCTTGATAGAGTGCTCAACAATCACTAACCGTATGAAATTTAATAAGGACATCTGGAAGGTTCTAAACCTGAGATAGTGTAATCCTGGATATATGTGTAGCCTAGGGTACAAGAGAAAGGACTGCAGCCCTGCAGAAAGGTATTCGGGGATTTTGGTTGATGGTAAGGTCAATCTGCATCAACAATGTGCCCTGTCATCCAAAAGACCAACTATATCCTTGAGTGCATTAAGCACAACAAAGCTAGCCAGTCAAAAGAAATGTCTTCCTGTATTCATAATTGATGTGGCCTTATCTCAAGTATTGTGTGCAATTTTGAGCTTCAGAATGTAAAAAAACATATAAAAATACTAGAATGTGTCCAAAAGAGGGCAACAAAGATGGTGAAAGGACTAGAGGGCATGACTTAGGAGTGGCCAAGAATACTAGATTTGTTCAGCTTTGAGAAAAGCAGCTTGAGGGGTGACATCACTGCAGTCTACTTCTTGAGGAGGAGTGGAGTGAGAGGTGCTGATCTCTTCTCTCTGGTGTCTGGAGCTAGGACACAAGGGCACAGCTTACAGCTGCATCAGGGGAGGTTCAGATTGGATATTGAACTCATTGCAATTGCCTGTTTCACTTTCGCTGCTCCAAACCAATTGTAGTTCTCCAAGCGAAGCTTTGTAAAGGATTTATTCATATTTTACTTATGACACTAATTATTACACACATCAATTTTCTATTAGCTTTTGTAATGAACATGCACGAAGTTATACTACAATTAATTCCACCACTCAAACGTTCCTGTTTAATGAAGAGAAAGCAGCAGTGAAAAACTAGTTGTCATCTATTTTCAAGCAGGTAGAAGATGCATGAAACACATATATACACATACACATACATAACATAGAACATGATGTGTAATAATATATGTTTATATATAATTAAATATGTACTTCTTCATCGTATCTCACAGAATGTATTTCAGTTTTTTTTTTTTTTCTGATGCCAACCTGATATTACAAGATTATTTCCGTTTCCATTTCATTAAATATATATGACCCTCAAATTTCCAATGTATGATGTTCCTGAATGTTTTGCAAAGATATGGATAACGCCAACCTTACTTCATTCTGCATTTCTGAAAGTTGCTCAGTTTTTCTTCCTCAGCTGATAGATAAATGGTTCAATTTGAATGAATGTTTATGTCACATAATTTACTTGTTTGGAAGAAATCTGGGTAGGCTAGAAGATATGAGAGCAGTGATTTTCCTGTATGGATTCACAAGAGCAAGTAAAGAAACATTTTCCTCTGTGATACATAGTTGTGCAAGAGTTCTTCAAAGCTTCATACTTCGGGGTCAGAGTCAAGAACATACATGATTATGCATGCAGTAGTAAACCATCTGGATGAGTTGCTGAAACTGAGGTTTACTCTTAATGGAATAAATGGGAACCACATTCACTTAGCAATTTTTCAAAATGCAAAATATCCCCAGCTGCTGTTCTGGCTACCTAGCTGTCTGTAACATACTCATACCTCTATGTTTGTGGTTTATATGTAAGTATATTGGCTCTTATTCCCAACTCACATAAAAAGCTCCAGCTAGGAATAATTTATTTTACTCAGATAGTTTAGACATGGGTCTAGCTCTGAATTTGGATTCTTTCTTTGAATATCTAAGGTTACATACCTTTCTCTTTATAGTCAGAAAAGATACTGGAGTATGTTGGAGACAACCTTTAACTGCAGATTAGGGACATAGCAACCAGTTGCAAGTTGTTTAAAATCCCCATAATTGGGAATAACAGACTGAGAAGCATAAGATAAAAATAGTGTGGATGAAAGTGATCAAAAAGAATGGGACTCAGGTGCTCTATTAATTGAGTTTCTTATCTTAGCTAGTTGTCTAATATCTCTCTTTAGTTGTCCTTTTGTATGTGCCTGTCTATATAGACTATTATTTATCATTGTCAATAAAGAAAGATGTAATTAGTTTAGGCTAGACAGCTAACTTTAAGAAATGTAAAATTACCTGAGAAGAATACTACTTTGTACATGGAAAAAATCGCATCAGGAATCTAGTTTTTTGGAAAAGTCTGCCCAAATAATTTATTTAGGTAGCAAATTCTACTGATTTACAGAAAATATTTAAAAAGATGAGGCTTATTAAGCCATTTAAAATATGCTTGAAAAAAATCACAGCACACATTTTGTGTATTTCTATAGCAATTATTATATAATTACTGTAAACAATTGGAGAATGGGATAAGCTGGAAGCATATGCACACTTATTTGGGGAGCTATGTAGCAACATAGTGTATGGGACCACACCATGCCTACCGTGTAGTGGGAAGGAAAGTGTCAAACCAAAGACCCTGGGTTCTCACAGTTCTCACATTTGGATTTCACCTCCTTCTTATTGGAATCCACTCCTGTACAGAGAATACTGTAGAAGTTCACTAAAATTTCTAATATATTTCAAGTAAACTTACATTAAGTTTGTAGTTGCTACAAAGTATCCTCACCTCAGTTGCCAAGTCAAGCAGCTCCAGTGCCGGTGTGATCCGCAGCAGGGTGCTCTAGCATAGTGTAGAGGGGGCTTTTCTGAACCTGGGAAAACTCAGGGTAGCAGAGACCTGCCAGGAGCCTGCAGCTCACATGGCAGTGCCTGATAAGACCTGAGTGGGGCCAGAAGCAATGGCAGCCAAGCCCCTACTCCTCCAAAAGAAGCCCCCAGGGAGTACTAGTGTCCAGGAGCACTGTGATCAGGGTGGACAAACAGGGCATGACAAGTCAGCAAGGATGTGCTGCAGCAGTTTGCACTGCAGTTCACGTGGAAAGTTACACAGGAAGGGTGCTGTAGCTCTGCCAGCTTGACCAGGGAGCAATGGTATTTACTTGGCAGAAGGCCATGTCCTCTCAAAACTCTACACTCACCATGATTGACACACCTTACCAGACAGAGCTCCAATGGGAACATGCCGCCACCCAAGGCTGCAGGGTGTGCCCTACTCTTACATCAGTATCAGACAGCAGTAGTGAGCACACCTGTGGGAGGTGCATCCAGGTAGCGAACTTCTCAGCTTTGTGACAGAGCTCCAGAAGAAGGTGAGTAGGTTGAGGAGTATCAGGGGGACTGAGAGAGAGAGAGAGACCTGTCTCAAAGGGAGAAAATAATCTTTGCACATGAGTAAGCAGGGCTCACTGAACTTTAAACTAGATTTGAAGGGGCAAAGGAATAAAACCAGGCTTGCTAGAGATAAGTGTGGGAGTGACATGCCAATGTTTGAAGGCTGGTGTGCTAGTGAGGTTCTTCGGTCTGCTCCAGGATGTGCTGAGTACAACACTGGAGCACATTTGAAATGTCCCTGTACTCATGCATGCACACCCTAGCCATCTCAGGGGTGGTAAGGGATTGAGATCCATGTGTCAGCAAAGACATAAGGGTTATTGATGTGTTAACAGACCACAGAAGTGTCTAAAAATTGTCACATAAGAATGAGGGTTTCTCCTCGCAAAAAGGTGGAAGATGAATAGCCCAAGTGAAGTGCATCTACACCAATGCATGCAGCATGGGCAACAAACAGGAGGAATCAGAAGCCATTGGGCAGCTGGAAAGCTATGATATTGTCTAGTTCAAGTCCCCTACTGAAAGCAGAGTCAGCTACAGCAGGTTGCTCAGGGCTATGGTACTGAGTGTACTGAGGGAGCTAGTAGAAGTGCTCACCGAGCCACTTTCAATAATTTATCATCAGTCTTAGCTAAGTGGGGAGGTACCTGTTGACTGAGGTTAGTGAACATGATGCCCACTAACAAGAGGGGCCAGAAGGAGGGTCTGGGAAACTGCAGGCCTGTCAGTCTGACCTCAGTGCCAGGGAAGGTTATGGAGTGCCATCACATGTCAGGTACAAGACAGCCAAGGGATCAGGCCCAATCAGCATGGGTTTATGAAAGGCAGGTCTTGCTTGATCTCTTTGTCTGAAAAGGCGACCCGTCTAGTGGATGAGGGAAAGGCTGTGGATGTTGTTTACCTGGACTTAAGTAAAGCTTTTGACACTGTTTCCCACAGCCTTCTCCTAGAGAAACTGGCTGCTCATGGCTTGGACAAGCATACTTTTTTGCTGGATAAAAAAAAAGTGACTGGATGGTTGGGCCCAAAGAGTGGCGGTGAATGGAATTAAATCCAACTGGCGGTCACAACCGGTATTCCTCAGGGCTCAGTATCGGGTCAGTTCTGTTTAATATCTTTACCAATGATCTTAATAAGGAGATCAAGTGCACCCTCAGTAAGTTTGCAGACAACACCAAATTGTGTGAGAGTGTTGATCTGCTTGAGAGAAGAAAGGCACTACAGAGGGATCTGGACAGGCTGGATCAATGGGCTAACGCCAATTTTATGAGATTCAACAAGGCTAAGTGCCAAGTGCAATGCTACAGGCTTGGGGAAGAGTGGGTAGAAAGGTGCCAGGCGGAAAAGGACTTGGGGAGGTTGGTTGACAACTGGCTGAATATGAGCCAGTAGCTTGTCCAGGTGGCCAAGAAGGCCAACAGCATTCTGGCTTGTATCAGGAACAGTGTGGCCAGCAGGACTGGGAAAGTGATCATTCCTTTGTACTTGGCACTGGTGAGGGTGCACCTTGAATACTGTATTCTGTTTTGGGCCCCTCACTACAAGAAAGACATTGAGGTGCTGGAGTGTGTCCAAGGAAGAGCAACAAGGGTGGTGAAGGGTCTAGAGAAGACGTCTTATGAGGCGTGGCTAAGTGAACTTGGGTTCTTTAGCCTGGAGAAAAGGAGACTGAGGGGAGACGCTATCACTCTCTTCAGCTACCTGAAAGGAGGTTCTAGTAAGGTGGGTGTTGGTCTCTTTTCCCAGGTAACAAGTTTTAGGACTAGAGAAAACAACCTCAAGTTGCACCATGGGAGGTTTAGATTGGATATTAGGAAAAAATTATTCACTGAAAGGGTTATCAAGCACTGGAGTAAATACCTGGAGGTATTTAAAAGACATGTAGATGTAGTGCTTAGGCTTAGGGATGGACTTGGCAGTGTTAAGTTTACAGTTGTACTTGATGATATTAAGGGTCTTTTCCAACCTAAATAATTCTATAATTCTATGATTTTTTTTGTGTAGTAATAGAAGTAAACCACAGATCTAGAATTTAAATTGCATACATGTTGTAGAAAAATGGCCTGAATAAGGTAAATTTATTTGGACTAAAATTAATTTGCAAGAATTAACAGTATACAGAGATTAAAAATACAAGAATGTTCATTTTTGTAGCAATAGTAAATGTACTATTAATTCCTTTAGAATAATACGGAAAAGATTTGTATGCTCCATTTAGTCATTCTATTTTGTGCAAGATTATTCTAAATTGCTTGAGAGTAGAATATCCTCTTGTCACAAAGTAATTATAATACTTTAATAGATTTTAAAATCATAATAATTTGAGATACATTCTTTCAGATAAACAAATAAATTGCTGTAGTCTCTAAATGAGCTTCTCATTACAACTCTCTAGAATTCTAAATTGTCCTATAACATACTTTTTTTTTTCTTTATTTTAAAGTAATCGATCTGTCAAGGAATCTCTGATGACTAGAAATGAAGACAGAAAAGGGCATATAAAATTCACTGCAGTATTTAAAACTAAATGAATTTAAAATTATTGATATGAATATTCATTTAGTTCGTATTTGTTTTCATTGAATATGAAAAAAATGTCTAAGAAACCACATTCAAAATTTACAAGGTATTTTTCTAAAAGATGGTTAGTTTCATTTGACAACAGAGATAAATATGGTAAGTTGTAACACAGTGGTCTTTTAAAACAGAAATAACTTATAAAAACCAGGGAGGGGGAGGTGTCAGAAAGAGAAAAAGAATCAGATGTAATTCACACAAGCAATGATATCACTGCAAATTTTAACTATCAAAGCCTTCAGATTGGGTCAACATTAGTGTTTCAGTTCCATCAGAAGTACTCTTCTGAAGCAAATTTCCCAGTTGGCACCAACTATGCATCTTTCTAGTCCTATGGGTTACAAAAATGTTGTTTTACTGTGTACTTCAGACTCCTTCAAAATTTAACTAAGCAGATATATGCACCTATGTAGGGCATCTATAATTTTAGCCTTAATGGACACTTAGTCCACGAAACTAGCTTAGAGGCAACCTGAAGCAAATTCTTCTGCATGCACACAATATATAAATTGGGATTCCAGTATTGTGCTTTGTAGTTCTCCTTATATTGAATCACACTATTTGCTAATGTAGACATTGCCTACATTTTTTGTAAAGCAGTTTTGATAATAAACCAGTGACACTCCCCCAAGTAATACATATTATTAAGCATTTACCAAAGCATTTTATTAGCTTCTGTATGTATCTATAGATGCATGCATCTTCTGACGGATTGTTGTTGTAAAGACAACTACTCAAAACCATTAGAATAGGAACTTAAACATACCCATGCCATGCTAATAAAATATTGGGTTTGTTTTTTAAGAAATCAGAGCCTGGAGGCCATTGAAGACAAATGGGATTTTAACAAAGGTCTCCAAAAGAACAAGCACAAGATGACAGAGCTCTTGAAAGTACATGCACAAGGTGATACTGAAGGTTCAAGAGCTATTAGGAAAAAAACCCAACAAATTATCAGTATCTGTTAAATTACCAGTCTCTGTTCATTAAAGGAATACAGCTTTTGGAGCCTGGCAAAACCTATTTCAAAGTAAAAAAAAAATGAAAAAAAAATGTAAATGGACCCAAGAATAAAAAAACAACAGCCTCTGCTCAGACTTTTTTTTTTTTTGCAGCAAAGACATCAAG
The DNA here is from genome assembly GCF_036417535.1 of Chlamydotis macqueenii. Lineage (NCBI taxonomy): Eukaryota > Metazoa > Chordata > Aves > Otidiformes > Otididae > Chlamydotis > Chlamydotis macqueenii. Next base: position 163,681,820 of record NC_141556.1, read on the forward strand.
ACAGTTGTGACTTCCTGCAGTCCCCACCTCCTTCTTATTGAAGAAGGATAACATCATTGACCTTAGTATCCAGAAGAGCCTGGAAAGAGTGAGCAAACCATAAAAGAAAGATATTCTAGAAAATGTGTGCATATCTATTCTAAGGGTATTATTTTGGAACAAGCTCTAATAATTGCATCATTTGAACTTAGTGTAACGTATCTTGATTGAATTGCTAAAACTTAGTAAGATTATAAATTACTTCTTAGCTCCATATATAAAATATGTTTCTTTAGCACATGTAAACTGAATATGATGTTTGGTCTTATGCCTTACCTTTGAGGCATCATTGAAATTTGGATGCAATGAAATGTCCATTCTAAGTTAGTCTGCAAGGCTACATTTTAAGTTGATTATTCTGCTTGTCCCAACAGAATTAAAATAAATGTCCTAGAGAAGTTCTTTATGTTCTTTCACAGTCATTTATACAACAAACTCAGATTAAATTCCTGTGTTTTACATCAAAATTAGGTAGGATCGCTCTCATTTGCAGTGTCCAAAGCAACTCCCTTTCAATCCACCTTATTTTCTATTCTTTTGCTACTGACCCTGCAAAACATTGAGTAAGAAACGGCTTATCATCAGGATGTAAATCACAGTAGTCTGGAAATATTTTAGAACTGTAAAAGGTCTGCAGTGAAATTACAGGATTAAGGCAGGATGATCTCTTTTCTGTTACTTGTCAGTGGCACTTTATACAATTTGTCCTAACGAATCATAAATGACATGAGCCAAAAGTATACCTTCTCAGTGTTATTTTTTTTTTCCTGATACTCTTACTGGTTGATATCTCTTTAAACTATTAAAGCACTGATTCTTCTGCAAGATGAGACAGTGCCAAGGAATAGCAGTCTGAACTTCAGTGTAATTTAACAGTCGCATTGGACCAAAACTTTTATGATGATACCCTTCCCCACTGTGCACAGAAAGAGGATGCAAATTTTCGGGAAATGTTGTTTAGTAAGAATTGGGTCATGCTTTTGCAGATATTGGGTTTGTGACTAATTAAGAAGAGCGTTGCAATGAAAAAAATAATGCAACCACATGTTAAATTTGAACAGATTTAATATATTGTTTTTTTCATATATAAAAGATTTTAAAAAAGAATATTTTGATTGGTTATTTTGAAGTAGTTGTGATCCAGGAGATCATTATTAATTATGAATGCAAATATATAGACATTGTTGAAAGTTTATATTCTAATCACATATAAAAACAAATCTGAGGGGAAAAAAAGTACCCAAATCAAAATTCAACATAACTGCTGAAGAAGATATCATTATAATGAATTATTCCAATAATTCCAATTATTCTTTTTCTGATTTATAAAAAGAAAGATAAGAAATGGGTAATGAGTTCCTGTAAGATTGAAGACTGGAAAGATGACACTTTGATTCATTGCTGCATCCTTCTGACATCCAAGCCTTCAGGAATCAGTGAAAATAACTGTTCATTTTAACTTCAACCGAGTGGAGATGTCTCAAAGATGGGAGATTCTGTTCTCAGTTCTCTCATACTGTGTTCCCAGTACCTTTACCTTGTCCTTTCCTTCCCTTAGTTAGCATCTCTTTAACTTAATTACATGGCACCAGGACAATGCTTTGATATTTATGATGTCTGGCCAAGGAAAAGGACCTGGCCAGATCTGTAAAATGATGTTCTATTCTGGATATTTGGAGGAAAAACAATAGCAATCATAGCTCACCGAATATACTCTCAACAATAAGCACATGACCATGATGGATGAGTCAGTACAAGACTTTAGATGTTACCTATTGTTACCTATATTTTCCAATCCTTTTCTAATTTTACTAATTATTCTTTTTTATGTATTCCTTTTTGGCTTCTGCTTTCTGATGAGAAGCAAAAATGAGCAGCAGAATTCAGAAAACACTAAGACTTTGTGGTGATGTTGTTCTGAAGAGAATTTGGAAACAATTTATAAAACTTAAAATTATCTAGCACATTAAAAAGGGAAATAATGAGTTTTGTGCTTCATAGTATTAAAAGCTATGGAAGTTGCAGATTCACAAAACTGTTCTTACAAATAAAAAATCCAAAACTTCAGTGTGGTTGAACTGTTTTAATCTGAACTCAGAATTAGGCAAGAATTCATTATATTTCCCATGAGTTTTTAGATGGCTCTTAACTCTTTAAAAGCTTAATATCTGCTTAAGATAATTAATCCCACAGGCTTTTTCTGTAGTCACCAGAAACAGATGGACAAGCAACCTATTTGGTCTAATTCAGTGCTTTAAGAGAACAAAGAATATTTATAAAGGTACTGATCTTTCTCAATCAGCAGTAGAAAAGGAGATAAAAAAACTATAATAGACTAATGGCTAAAGTAGCTCAGATTACTACTCAGTGACCTCTGTAAAGTATGAAACTTGTCATAAGAAGGATACCCAACAATTTGATAAATGCTAAGAGATCTGAACTTTTCAATAAAACCATTTAACTTTTTTGGAGGTTAACTTTAATTTACTACTTTTGCTTTCCAGATTCTGCAATGAGTAAAACTTGAGTTATTAAAACATCCCAAAGGAATAATGCTAGATTATAGAAATCTTGTGAGAACACTTGATGCAATATTTTTTTTTCATCTCAATACCTGGAACACAGAGCTTGAATTACAGTAATATGAATTATTTAATTCTATTTATTTAAAAAAAAAAAACACCAAAACAAAACCAACCCTGAAATACTGGGGTATTTCCTAGTTGTCAGTCCTCAGTTCTTCATTATGAAGTGCTGTAAACTACTGTATTTGTGTCAGGCTCATTCTGACTTGTAGATGGGAGCACTGAATATCACAGGCTAAATCCTGAAGTCTTAGTTGTTCAGCACTCCTCTTTACTTTCTGTTGAGAATAAAACTAAATGCAAACTTCACTATAAATAATTAATCTCTGATCTATCAGTCCTAATTAACTGAAACACACTTTTTTTTTTTTTTCTTCTGGACTTAAAAGTTTTTTTGGTTTTTTTTTTGTGCTGATAACACAAAGGATTTCTTTTTTGGTTGTGGTTTTTTTTTCATTATAACTTTTCAATACAACTTCTCATTACAACTTTTGCTGCAGGAAAGTAGCTGTAGAAAAGAGAGTTTTAAGTGTATTTTTTAAATTAATAAAAAAAAAAAATAAAATCCCAGTGTTCACTGGCTTTATTTGATCTGAATTCCTTCATATGCCACTGATAGTATGGAAATGGTGATGCTCTTAAATTAAGCAACTCAACTCTTCCTCTCACTATCTTTCCATCTTTTCGGAGAAACAACCATTCCTCTCCACCAACTATCCTGAAGCTGGAAAATAGAATTATTTTTCCCCCTGCTGACATTTCATCTCAAAATCTTCAGTGGTCTTCTCAATTCTAAGCAAGTTTTTTCTTCCATTTTCAATTTTCTTAGGACCCGTTTCTGTATTACACATGCACCTTCCCATCTAACAATTCAAATCACCGACGTCCAACAGTGTTTGATGCCTCCACCTCACTATACCTCCTGTGGTTCAGCATAAAATTGCTTTTTCGGCATCAAAACAGAATAAGAATGTGAACTTTGTCTTTTTGGTAACCTAAACACTAAAACATATGATTAAAGAGCTGGAGGAGATTTTATCTTGAGCTTGTGTGTGTGTCAAAATGAACTTTCATGGTCTACTGACTCAAGAAAATAAAAATGTCATTGAAAAAGTGATATTTCAGTATATGCAACCCATCACTTTATTTTAATGTATCTACCTGTGCATTTGACTCTGCACAGACTGAACTGTAAATTGTTTGGTCTTATGCAGGAACAAAGAATATTTACTTGCTTGAAAAAAAATCCGGAAAATTACAAAAATTACAAAGGTTAAACATTTAATTTCATAAGAAAAAATATGCAATTCTAATGGAAGTTATTTTACAGGCACTTTTACAAAGAAATGTTAAATATTGCTGGAAGTACTTTTTCAATTGAACCATTTATGATTGCCAAGAAAACACACTACTGCTAAGAGGTTTTCCCTTATGATTGATGAGTTCATCCAAATAGTCTCAAACTCCCAAACAGTTAGGATGTTGAGTGTAGCACTTAACTTTATATAGCCCCTTTGTGCAGATAGTGTTAATTAACCAGTCAGATTTTACATTTTCTCATCTAATAAAATAACATCTTCCTTATTGTGTTAGTAGTATTTCAACTCCTATGCATTTTACTTTCATTTACATACTAAAACTTCTGGTATAATAAACAATAAAACAATAAACCAAAATTGTATTGGTGGAGTAGCTGATTGTGTTGTTATAAGCATGTCTGTAAAGTATGTAAGCAAATAAAAAAGTATGTAAAACAGGAATGGAAGGAATTATTATTTTAAATTATTTATGTGCTGAAGTTCTCCAAACATTTGACAAATTTCTGGAGCTTTAGAATTCCAACCCATGGCTATACGTTCTATAGGACACATTTCACTATAGCTCTGCTTGGGTAGAAAAAAAAAAAAAAAAAAGACAATTTACTCCAGAATTGTAATGTTATCAGTAATATTAATCAGTCTACTAGTGCTTAAATATTTTTATTGCATTGAAATTAAATCTGAAGTAAACTTAACACATCCAATTTTGTTGTATACAATAGATTGATTCGAAGCACGTGTCAGGATTTTGTTCTTCTAGTATAACAGATGTTATTCTACAACACGCTTTGTTTTCTGAAACATTCCATAAATTCTACCATAGGCACAGCTGGAAGTCACAACTGGACTAAAGCTTCTCTTTCTCTATTTTGCTGTCTCAGTTGGTCACTAGTCTATTTGGATATTCTTTATTTGTGTCTCCAGCACCTGGTCAAATTTGTTCGATTTATAGGGGGGGGAAAAGAAGGAAGATTTTATACCATGTCAATTTTTCAAGTACTCTGACAGACCATAGCTTCGTAAATCATTTGGAGTATGTCTCTGTACATCTACAAATGCACAGAGGCATAGCCTTCTGCTTGAGATCAGTAGTTTTCAAAAAAGCAGATGTGCTTTTATGATCTTATGACTTGGTAACATAATAGATCACACCATCATAAAACATATTTGTCTATCAGTCTATCAATCTACTGAACAGAATATAGACAGGTGCTGAACTGAAGTTTTTAAACACATTTTACATTTTTTTTCTTACATGGAAGGGTTATAACAGCCATCTTCTCATGGAAGGTCAACAAGCCGCCTTTATGAGAAACATGTTCATATACTAGCTTAGGTAATTACATATAAAAAATAATTAAAGAATTAAATCTAAGATTGATGTTACAGATGAATAATGTTCTCTTGTTTTATTCAAAAAAGTTGAATACTCCTATTTCCTTCAAAATGGTACAGAAACAAGTGGTATTTGAAAGTTCAAAATTATCTCCCCCAATGTCTAGAAATAATTTATATTCTTTAGGAAGGATAATAATTTTTGATGGCGTATTAATTATTTATGTTTAATGTCAAAAAGAAAAAAAAATCTATTTTATTTAAATGATGGTATTACTATAGAATCATAGAAGCATCGAATCATAGAATGGTTAGAGTTGGAAGGGATCTTTAAAGGCCATCTAGTCCAACCCCCCCTGCAAGGAGCAGGGACATCTCCAACTAGATCAGGTTGCTCACAGCTTCATCCAACCTGGCCTTGAACGTTTCCAGGGATGGGGCATCCACCACCTCTCTGGGCAACCTGTTCCAGTGTTTTACAACCCTGAGGTGTAAAAATTTTTTCCTAATATCCAATCTTAATCTACCTCCCTCTATTTTAAAACCATTACCCCTAGTCCTGTCACAACAGCCCCTACTGAAGAGTGTGTCCCCATTTTTTCTGTAGGCTCCCTTGAGGTACTAGAAGACTGCTATAAGGTACCACAAGAGTTATCCAGAAGATGAGAGGCAACTATGTAGTAAGATATTCGATGCCCAGGTCTTCAGACCCCCATTTACTATCTCTGTACTTTAGCTAGCTCTGTAAGAGCTAGATCTCTTACAAGCACCTACACTCTAAATATCAGAAGCTAAGTGTCTGAATCAGCAGCTTAACCTCACCTTCAGTAGTTAGCTTAGTTGCCTGCTCAGTGGTTTTTAGTGCCACATGAGATGCCTGAGTGTACCTTGAATGGCTTCCACTGCTGTGCCAGAAGATCTGTGTCTTCTACAATTACTTTGTATCATTTCCCAGTTTTGTAAAAGTGTCCTTAATACCCTAGGGCATCTTAAATGGCAATAGCGTTCTTTGTCTCAGCAATGGAACTGAGCCCTATATGTGAATTTCTCAATAGAAAAACAAATATGTACACTTCAGAGATTCTGTTACTGGATATTGATACATAGAGCTTTGTTTATTAGATGGAATGTCTTAAGCTATATTTCTGACTTCTACTGTGAGGATCAAAATTCTTAAATTCTGGTTTCCAGAGAAAGGACTCATGCCTACATGAGCAAAATTCAGATTCACTAGGCCAACCACTTTGGTTGAGCCTAACTAAAGTATTCATGGTTAATATTATTCCAGAAGTATTAATCATCCTTAACAGTATGTCTTGTCCCAAAATGATCTAGAAAATTACCAACAAAATTACATTAAAAAGGAGGAAACAAAAGCACAATTTTCCTTCTTACTTAAAGACTTTTGTATTACTGTCATCATGTAAATGCTTGTTCTTACTAATTCTTTACTCTGTTAGAAGACAGAAATTCAAGGACTGCCATAAAAGAAACAAATAAGGAAAATAAACAGTAAATATATCTACTTCGCTGCATATATGGTATGAAATCTACTTTAAAGGATGTTAAAATTCTAATAATTTACAAGATACTGAGTATACATATGTAACAGGAATTAACCAAAGCATTCATTTTTTTAATGAGTATTTGGGTATGCACAGCAATAGAATTAAGATTTTCTGAAATAATTTGTTCTATTGTATGAATTATAGAAGTTATGTTATAGAAATTAAAAAAAAAGCAGGTGTTAATAATTGGAAAGTATGATAGATATTTTTTCAAGAGAAAATTAAAATCAGAATTAGTGAATGAGCTAAGTTATTTCCTTATGCTCCCATAATAATATTTCAAAAACCAATATAATTTAGCAAACATTTAAATGGGAAGTGCAGTATTCTTAACACGAGGGTTTCAGTTTTACAATCTATTCTTTCATTATCTATAATGAAAGTGACTTCTATAAAGAGATCATCACTTTCCACTGCCCCTTTCCTCCAATTTATGCTCTTAGAGGTTGGTTTGGTTTTTTTTTTTTTTGCACGTAATGTTTGGTGTAATATCCATTTGACAATATCTTCTGGTCATGTTCCAAGAATGAATAAAGCAACAAGTTATAGTTACCAAATAGTGAGGAAATTGAATAAAAACAGATGCCCATTTTAATAATACAGATTCAGATTTACCTTTTTAATTCACAGTAGAATGCAACTTGATGAGCTTTCTTTGCCAACTCAGACTGCATTGAACATATGACAAAACGTAAATTAAAATACTACAAGTTAAGTTACAGTATTTTATAACGAGGTGTGTGATTTCAGGAATTTTTTATTACTATGACAAGCAAAACTTGCAGGAAACTTTTCAAGAATGTTTAATCAAGTAATAAATTTTATTTTTAAAATTCTGACTTAATTTGCCTATATCTGTTTACATATACATACATGCATGTAGCTATACTAAAGTCAAGGTTAGAACTGAATGCTTTCTGTTTTAGTTACTAAAAGAATGATTCAAAATTGGATAACTTATCATAAGATAGATAACATACGCTAAAGAGCTGCCCAATCCAGTAAAATTTGGAACTCAGTTTTTTTTTCCTTCTTTATCTGTTTAAGCCAAATTCGGTGCACTTTAATACCAAGGAGGACATGTCTGCTGTTAATTCCATTTGCAAGTCTGGTAAGCAGCAAGGTGGAGCCCACGTTGCAGAGGCAGATACTCAAACAAATGCACATGCGCACACACAGAGGACATTAACATGGCTCACCACAGAGCATTGGTTTAATAGCACCCATACAAACACCAATAACTCTCACATAACTATGAGGCAGCAAAGGCAGCATGGAGCTGTTCCTCCTACCAGTAGATCAGGATCAAAGTTCACTGGTGGATGTACACTTCCTTTCAACCTAAATTATCCTGATTTACCAGCACATCATAGTCACACATCCCTTAAATATTAGTATGATGTTATTTAAGTCTGCTTAACATCCATGCCCAGATCCCACATCACTTATACACTCTTTGGCTCAAGGGTTGGGTTTTTCAAGGTGTAGATCTCCCGCTCATTGGCTGGTCCAGTTTGACCTTTGCTAACAAATTACATATACACACAGCATCTGGCTCTAAACAATCAGTATCTCCAACTGTCACCATCTAAACTTCTCAACACACCTGCATAAAGAGTGAGACCACACAAAAATCCAGTTTAGAACATGATTTAGTAAGAAAATAGGATAGACTGCAGTGATTGAGAGCAGGGCTTAATCAGACAAGTGAGCTTGCTTATGGTTGAACAGCCATTTTTACTCCCTCTTCTCTGTTTTCCCATGCTTGTTCCTCCCCCATATACCTTGAGCCTTCCCCTTTTTTTACCCTTCTTATCTCCCAAATAAACAACCTGCCAAAAATTACATTTTATTCGTTGGTCCGAGTTTTCCTATATCTGTATCCAGATTTGGTATTTCTGACACCATTACCAAGGTGATTCCAGTCTTACATGGTATCACTAATGGGGTTACCTGAGATTCTCCTCCCCAGAAGCCCCCTAGTGCTCCCTTTCAAACTCGTTCATCTCTTGAATACCTCCAACTGAATCACCTGAGTGATCTGGACATCCTTCATGGAGCTATCTGTAACTTCTATCAGCTTGCCTCTTATTCGTGCAACCTTTCCTCATGTCAGATTCAGCAGTTTCTCAGCAGTTTCTGTTCTCTTAGCTAAAACTCAGGCCTGAGTCTGGTCATTTGCCTGCATATCCTCATAATTAGTACATAAAAATGTTGCATTTTGAAAAGAGGTAAATATAAATGGGTGACCCTGGTGTTACACTGATGTGCTTTGATAACCTTTTTTTTTTTATGTTCTACTTCATGTGATGTGTTAATACTGCAAGGTATAATCTTACACAAAAAAAAAAAATATATCATATGAGAAGATGTTCTGGTTTTGTTAGTGACGGGGGGCCTAAGGTGGTAGCTTCTGTAGGAAACTGCTAGAAGTCGCTCCCCTTTGTTCAGTGGACTCGGCCGGGCCTAGGGCGGACCCGCTGCTGGCCAAGGCCGAGCCAATTGGTAGCAGAATGTCCCGTGATAACGCCTCTGCGATAACGTATTTAAGTAGGGGAAAACAGGAAAAAGAGGGAGGAGAAGATGTGAAGCAGCTGAGCGGGGGGCAGAGAGGGGGAGGCGCGAGCCTCATGGGCCTTGCAGGCCTCACCCTCTGGCCTCCCACCGGGCAGCCGACTGGGCCCAACTCGGCCCAGCCTGGCTGCAAGAAGTGGAGAGGAGATGAGAAGTGAATAAGATGTAAAAAGGATCCTGAGAGGCGTCTGCCAGCCTGTTGTGAGGAACGGCTGCAGACGCCAAGGTCAGTTCAGAAGGAGGGGGAGGAGTAATGTGGCTCCTGGCCAAGATTCCTCTGCAGCTCATGGTGACGACCATGGTGGAGCAGGTTGTCCCCCTGCAGCCCATGGAGGTCCACGGAGGGGCAGAGATCCACCTGCAGCCCGTGGAGGACCCCACGCTGGAGCAGGTGGAGGCCTGAAGGAGGCTGTGGCCCATGGAGGGCCCGCTGGGACAGCTGTTCTAGAGGGACTGCACCCCGTGGAAGAGATGACCCACGCCGGAGCAGTTTCACGAAGGACTGTGGCCTGTGGGAGGGACCCCACGCTGGAGCAGAGGAGGAATGCGAGGAGTTCTTCCCCTGACGATGATACAGCGGCGTAAAACAACACGTGATGAACTGACTGCGACCCCCATTCCCTTTTCCCCCCCCGTGCCGCTCGGGAGGGGAAGGTAGTAGAGATAATGTTAAGCCTGGGAAGAGGGAGGGGTGGGGGGAAGTTATCTTGTTCCCTGTCTCATTCTCCTGCTAATTTTAGAAATAAATGAATAGTTTTCCCCAAGTCGAGTCTGTTTTGCCCGTGACGGTAACTTTAAGGATTTCTCCCCGTCCTTATCTCAAACCTTGAGCTGTTTTTTTCTTATATCATCTCCTCCTATTCTCTCGGAGGGTGGGGGGAGCGAGAGACAGACTGCGTAGTCTGGTCCTGATCAGGGCTGAACTGCGACAGAAGAGAAGATCTAAAGTTTCACCTTTCATTTGATTAATGAGAAATCACCAGATACAAACCATTTTCTCGAAATAAACTACTTTTAAATTCCAATTTTCTCTATTAAATTTGTTTTCTTTTTTGAGGTTCATTTCAGAAAACTGTATCTCCATCTTCAATGTCTTTAGACTCTTCTTGATAGATTTCTGCAATATGTCCTGTACTTTAACTCTTTTCCTCTCTAAAATAGTATTCTTAAAGAAGTATACTACAATTAAAATACAATTATATTGCAATTTCATAGAGGTTATTTGGTGATTTTCAGTAATAATTCATGAGTAATTAATCTAATTTTTTTTTCTGATTCATAAATTATTAATACAATCGGGGAATAAGAATCAGTTATGCTAATCTTTCTTAGACAAAAATTATACATCTAGTCAAAGATAATAACAGAAGCTTCACTTGAGGCAAAGCGATACTAGTAGATCGCTTTCATTACTTCACATGCACACATTTATTATTGTATCAAATAACCAAAAAACTTACATTGCCATGATAAGCCATAGATTAAAAGCCACGGTTGTATTAGGACAAAATATTTTTTTTTTATTGTGCTGTTGTTTCCTAAAAAAATTTACTGTATTTTAAAAAAAACATTAGCACTTAATAGATTTTTTTTTGTTGTTGAATCTTGTCGTTTCTTGTTACTGTTGTTGGAGTTTTTGTTATTATTAGAAGTGTTCCTCTTAACTACAAATACTTACCAAAAAAAAGGAAAAAAAACCCCCACATTATAAGACTCTCTCTTCTCCTATATGCAGCCTGGAAATAGAATGAACATGAAACACATTTTTCCATTTCAGTACATTAATAGGAGAATTTCATAAAGCAAGGGTTTATAAATGATTTTTCTAATGTTATAAGTTTCCTGTGGAAAAAAATTTTAAGAGGGTATAGAATTACATCCAATTAAAAAAACCAAGGACAAATATAAAATATATATTTAAAATGTTAGAAGAAAAAGAAAATAAGAAAATTTAATTTCATTATTTTAAAGGATTATTTTCTTCCAGCACAGTTAAATGCATTGCATATGTTATATATTGAATGCATTTACCTCCTAACTTACCAATGGATAGGTAATACCTATTTACATTTTGTGCCACAGTGAGATTAGCTGGCTTGCTCAGCATATTCTTTCCAAAGACAAGAAAAACATTACAACATCTTAGTAGCCAAGCAAAAATATGATCTGAGAGTTTAGCACCTTATATATTCATATTATAAATGGTATTGGGCTTAGGTGGTAAAGTTTTGGTAGTGTGTGGTGCTGCAGGAATGGCTTCTGTGAGAAGACACTAGGAGTGGCCCCCATGTCAGAGAGAGAGAGAGAGAGACAGTTCCAGCTGGCTTCAAGAGGGACCTGATGCTGGCCAGAGATGAGACAATCTGTGATATTGGAAGTTCTTCTATGATAACATATTTAAGAAAGCGTAAAAAAACCCTGTGCAGCAGCTGTGACAGAAGAGAAAGAAAAATGTGAGAGAAAGCCCTACAGACACCAAGGTCAGTGAAGAAGGAGGGGGAGGAGATGCTCAGGCACAAGAGCAGAGGTTCCCCTGCAGCCCACGGAGAAGACAATGCTGTAGCGTGTTGTCCCCATGCAGCCCATGGAGTACCACGGTGAAGCTGGTACACCCTGAAGGAAACTGCAGCCTGTGGAGAGGCCACAGTGAGGGGTATTGTATACTCACAGCTAATCTGTGATAATATTGCTAAGTACTAATAGTTTTATATTGTCCTGGTTTCAGCAGGGATGGAGTTAATTTTCTTCTCAGCAGCCAGTGTGTTTTGGATTTCATATGTGAAGAATGTTGATAAAAACACTCTGATGATACGAGTTGTTGTTAATAAGACCAAGGACACTGTCTGGCTTTGCAAGTCTCGTTAATGTCTCGTTAACGTGCAGATGCAGGAAGCTGGGCAAAAGACAGACAGAATAATTGATCCAAACTGGCCAAAGAGAGTATTCCATGCCATAAACGTCATGCTCAGTATATAAGTGGGGCTTGCCCATGGGAGGGGGCTTTCCATTCCATTCTGGCATCCATTCAGGCACCCTTGGCATCCTATTCTTCTCTCTTGGTTGCTGGCATAATTCCCTCTACCTTGCTAGCTTGCTCTCCCCCAGCTCTGCTTGCTGCTCGGTGTCGTTTCTGTGATCATTGCTCGGGACGGGCTGCGTTGGTCATTCAGACATCAGATGGTGATAAATCGTACATTGTTCATTTTGTATATTTTGTATATATTAATATCCTTATATTCTGTTATCTTTGTAGTTTTCCATATAGTATTTTAGTAAACTGTTTTTATCTCAACCCATGAGTTTTCCTTTCTTCCTAATTTCTCTTCCCCATCCCGCTGGGTAGGGGAAGGGTGAGTGAGAAACTGTGTGGTGATCCAGGCTAAACCACCACAGTATATACATAGCAACAATGTCCACAAATTGCTTGGTAGCACAAAGTGTATTTTTAATGAAGTCCAACAAAATTTTACTTTGAAGTTTAAAATTTATGTGACCTGTCATTCTTCTAAACACGTTCATTAGCAATCCCTAAGTTGCAGAGAAATGTTACACATGTAAATGTAAGTCCACGTGAATTAAATACATTTTTATTTATACATTTATATTGCGCACACATATATTACATTGTCACACCATATCTGGTGGTTTAGCTTTATTGTCAAACACTCTCTGTTTCTGCAATGGAGTTTGCAAAGCATCCCCATTCAAGGCGGAGGCTGAACACAGGAACAGTACTAGGGTAACTCACTGTTGGAGCTCCCGTTAAAATGCAGTGTGGATGAAACTGAATCAGATCCAGCTTCCATTACCCTCCTCCATTCAGTTAACATGTACTAAGTCAAATATTCAATAAATTTTATACTCTTATATATCCCACATTCTTTCATTCCACATACCAGAGGAAAAAAACCATACACCTACAGTTCTGCACTGCAAGTACACAGTGGCTACAGAAGAGCCCTCAGACTACTTAATCCGTTAATAAATATATATATACACACACATATATATAAACACACCCCTGTGAATCCTGAGTAGATGCCAGGACATGCATCACAGAGTACAGATACAGCCAATTTGTCCTGAGATGGTCTACACTGACTGCTGTACACACTGCCTGAGTGGTGTAGACATTAGTGTATGTAGTTTGACCTCATCATTAGGATTCTGTCCCTATCCTGTATTTCGCTCTGTGGACATTCCTATCATGATTAGATCAGAGTTGTCTTACTTTCACATGTCTGTATTAGGGTAGATAAATCCTTCCCCTAGTGTTAATAGAGAGAAAGACTAATTGATTGATTGACTTCCAGCACGCAAAAGACTTCATCTTCCTGATTTTAAAAATGCTTCTTGTCAGGTTCATCTCCTTTCTCTCTGCTACTGAATTGTCATTATAATGAATTCCTAATGATCTTAAATATTCCCAAGGAATTCACTAGGAAACTCAACTCCTTCAATCTTCTTTATTCTAATTATGTATTCTTAATTTTAAAGGCTATATACTATATTTTCTCTTTAATATTACTTACAGATTTAGGAAAAAATAAAATCAAACCTTTAGAGTTATGCTGGAAATATTAAAAATATGAGGAAAAAAGCAATATAGAATAGAAGCATAGAATCATAGAATTGTTAGGATTGGAAGGGAACTTTAAAGGTCATCTAGTAATATCAATTAAGTTTATCCATAAATATTTATACAATGAATGACAAATTCCAGGTTCAGCTGAAAAAATATTGCTTTATACGGTTTACATGGCAAGGCTTTGGTAGAAGGGGAAGCTTCAGGGGCGGCCTCTGTGAGGACAGGCCAGGGGCAGTCCTGTGTTGAAGACAGCCGTTTCCAGCTGGCTCCAATGGACCCACCACAGGACAGAACTGAATACATCAGCCAAGATGGTGGTGCCTCTGTGAAAACATATTTAAGAAAGGGTAAAAAATTCTGTGCAGCAGCTTTAAGAGACACAGGAGTGAGAAAAAAAAAAATAGAGAAATAGCCCTGCAGAAATCAAGGTGAGAGAAGGTGGAGGAGGTGTCTCAGGTGCCAGAGCAGAGATTCCCCTGCGGCCCATGGAGTGACCATGGTGAAGCAGGCTGTCCTGCATGGAAGACCACACTGGAGTAGAAACCCACCCTGCAGCTTGTGGACGACCTCCCACTGGCAGGACCTACAGCCTGTGGAGAGGAGCCCACGGAGGAGAAGGTTTTATGGCAGGACCTGTGGCCCATGGGGGACCCACGCTAGAGTAGTCCACTCCTGAAGGACTGCACTCAATGGAAAGGACCCATGCTGGAGCAGTTTGTGAAGAACTGCAGCCCATGGGAAGTACTCATGTTGGATAAGTTAGTAAAGGACTGTCTCCCATGGGAGGGACCCCACGCTGGAGTAAGGGAACAGCATGAGGTGGCAGGACAGACAGAGATGAAGTGTTACAAACTGACCGTAATCTCCATTCCTCATTCCCCTATGCTGCTCACAGAGTCAAGGGCACAGGTAGAGGTGTTGGGAATGACGGAATGAAAAGAACGGGAATGGGAAGAACGGATGGGTGAGAGGAAAGAGGTTTTAGATTTGTCTTTGTGTCTCACTATCCTTCTCTATTTTAAGTTTGCAATAAATAAACTAGTCTTCCTCAAGTTATGTCTATTTTGCTTGTGGCAGCAATTAGTGAGCAAACTCCCTGTCCTTATTTTGACCCATGAGCTTTTTAATCTTATTTTATCCCTTTGTCTTATTGAGGATAAGCAGTGAGAGACTAGCTGGGTGGGGGGGTCTCAAAGCCAGCCAAGGTCAACCCACAACGTCATTCATTCCATGTGGTAATATGTATGTACTACAAACCATATAAATAAGTTATTTCCTCCAACAGCATGTATTAAGTTGTTTAGTTATGAGCTCTCTGACATTGTCATATTCTAAACATACACAGTGTCTACACTATTCAGATGTATTATCATGAAAATGGCATTAATTATTTTGAGGATTTAAATAATTTATTATTTAGGTTTACAGGTTTATAGACAGTTGAAACAGTTTCTTTCTTTAGATACATTCACAGTCTTAATTTTCTCTCTCAGTGACTGTCGTGTTTTGTTTAGTGAGGGGGGGCCTAAGGTGGTAGCTTCTGTAGGAAACTGCTAGAAGTTGCTCCCCTTTGTTTAGTCGACTCGGCCGGGCCTAGGGCGGACCCGCTGCTGGCTAAGGCCGAGCCAATAGGTAGCAGAACGTCCCGTGATAACGCCTCTGCGATAACGTATTTAAGTAGGGGAAAACAGAAGAAAAGAGAGGAGAGAAGATGTGAAGAAGCTGAGCGGGGGCAGAGGCGCAGAGGGGGAGGCGCAGGCCTCATGGGCCTTGCAGGCCTCACCCTCTGGCCTCTTGCCAGGCAGCCGACTGGGCCCGACTCGGTCCAGCCCGGCTGCAAGAAGTGGAAAGGAGATGAGAAGTGAATAAGATGTAAAAAAAGATCCTGAGAGACATCTGCCAGCCTGTTGTGAGAAATGGCTGCAGACGCCAAGGTCAGTTCAGAAGGAGGGGGAGGAGTAACGCGGCTCCTGGCCAAGATTCCCCTGCAGCCTGTGGTGACGACCATGGTGGAGCAGGTTGTCCCCCTGCAGCCCATGGAGGTCCACGGAGGAGCAGAGATCCACTTGGAGCCCGTGAAGGACCCCACACCGGGGGAGGAGGATGCCTGAAGGCAGCTGTGGCCCGTGGAGGGCCCGCTGGGACAGCTGTTCTAGAGGGACTGCACCCGTGGAAGAGATGACCCACGCCGGAGCAGTTTCACGAAGGACTGTGGCCCGTGGGAGGGACCCCACGCTGGAGCAGGGGAGGAATGTGAGGAGTTCTTCCCCCGACCACGAAGCAGTGGCGTAAAACAACGTATGATGAACTGACTGCAACCCCCATTCCCTCTTCCACCCCTGTGCCACTCCGGGGGGCGAAGGTAGTAGAGATAATATTAAGCTTGGGAAGAGGGAGGGGTGGAAGGAGGTTATCTTGTTCTCTGTCTCATTATCCTGCTGTTTGTAGTAATAAATGAATAGTTTTCCCCAAGTCGAGTCTGTTTTGCCCGTGACGGTAACTTTAAGGATTTCTCCCTATCCTTATCTCAAACCTCGAGCCGTTTTTCCTTATATTTTCTCTCCCTGTTCTCTCGGAGGGTGGGGGGAGTGAGAGAGAGACTGCGTAGTCTGGTCCTGATCGGGCCTGAACTATGACAGTGACTCTGAGGTAAATTTAAAATTATTGACTGCACATATTGAATTACTGCTATATTACAAAAAAAATGAAAACCCATAACACAACCATCACTTTCATTAAAGCAATAAATTCCACATTTGACTTTTTTTTTACAGGAAGTTAGGGGTATTTCAGGTGGCACTTTCAGAGGAAAAGAAGTATTTTTATTGACTATGCCTTTACAACATATTAAGCAATAAACATGTAATTAACTGTAAACAGTTACAAGTTTTCATGCATACACAGTTTTTTTAATTGGGTGCATGATGAACAAGATCTCAGCCAGTGAGGTACGTGGCAATTGTGAGTTGATTATATTTATTAAAATGAATAAAATTATTAGTATTTCAAATGAGTTAATATTATGATTTACTATTATTATGAGTTATATTATGGAGTTAAATGGTTTATGTATGGAAAAATTGTATGTCCAAATTAAATTTTAATAACCTGATTAGAAAATACAAAACACATAGTTAAGCATAATATTTTGTTTGATTCTGTCTTTATGGCTTGGGGTTTTTTGACACTTTCAACTTAAGAGACTTCTGAGTATGTATAACTTAAATATGTTTACATATCATATAGTTCATTTACTTAATATGCACCACTTACTTTTCAGTACTTTTTTCTTCTGACTAATTGCATGAACTTCTAGATGATTCATATAGTCTGATTTTTGGATAGTCTTTACAAGGTTAATGCTGAGAAAGACTGGATTATTCTGGTCTTATCCAACTAATGCATGTATGCAAATTTGGGCTATTCTGTGAGACATTTTGAAGGCATATTTCCTCAATAATATTTTAAGAAATAAAACTTTACCTCTTTGTGAATGGATTGAACTGAAACACACAGGTTTCTCTATCTTACCCTAAACAGATTTGGATAAGATTTCAAACACCAATTTATGAGTGAGGTGAAGCTATTAAATAAATAATTTGTAACAATGTAAACAGGTATATTAAATGTCTTCTCTAAAGCTGAAAAGTCTGTGAAGAATACGGAGTCACCTGCCGTTACAGAAGCAGCAGTGCATAGGCAGGCTTCCTTGTCCAGTCTCAAGAATTCTGTTACGGATATTTGTTCTTCTTTATACTTCCTTTTTCAAATCTGTAGTGAGTTACAGCTAGTTGCAAAGATCTGTTTAGATATGAAGAATATAAAAGGATATACAAATGCAATGCAGGGCTGTCACATTATACATTTCAAACTGGAAGCAATTACTTTGATCAACAAATTCCCAAAGCTCTGTCTGATTTTGGCCTCCACTTAATGTGTCACAACACCATATAGAAAATTATATATGACCTTTTAAAGCTAATTCGGAAATCTGTATGAGAAATCTGGATTTTACCATAACATTTTTTTTCATCTGGAATGTTTAATCTTTAATTCTGTACTTCAAATGTAAAACAGCATGCTTCAAAGGTTCCTTGGGCATATGTCTAAAAAGAAGTTTGACAAATTTTCCTGAAAAGGCACCTAACAAAACTTTAAAGTAATAACAATAATAAAAAATAATGCTTTGAATTTACATTCTGCTTTGCATTTCAGTAGCACTGCATGGACATTACCTAATTAACTTTCCTAACATAGCTTTCTGACAAACATTGGTGTTCTCTTTTTACACAATGTGACTAAGGTTATAAAGTGTTTTTTCACAGATGCATATACAGAAAGTTTTACCTTCTAGTCTTTGGCTTTTCTTTTTAGGAAAAACCCCATACACTCCCTGCCACCCCACTTGCACTCATATTTAACAGTCTTCCTGAATAAGAATTGATTAGAAATTTAATTTAAATTACCTTTAAATATGTAGAATTTCCCAATGAATCGGTAGGCATTTAATGAGTACACAAAAGACTGAGTTCACAATGTGTGCAAATCGACTTTTATGGATGCAAGTTAAAAGCTCCCTTTCTCACAATAAAATGTGTGCTTTCTCTATCTGGGTGAAATGAAATCCATGGTAAGATGCACTTAAGCTAATCTAAGTCTTTTTGGTAGATCTAGTACAATGACATTATGTTGACGTATTTGAGACTGTAGTAAGCTGTGACTGGGGTAAGGACTCTAGGGAAAGTAGCCAGAACGGCACCTCTGAGGTACCCGGATAAAAATATCAGTTCAAAATACACTGTTCAAAAATATCTTTTGGTCTTGGGACTAACCCAGACTTTTCTGTTTGAGCTACAGCTTGTTTGATTGTTTGGCTGACAGATGGAGAGAGACTTTTAACCAAAGCCTGTAGTAACAGAACAAGGGACAACACTTTTAAACTCAGAGAAGGCAGGTTCAGATTGGACATAAGGAAGACATTTTCTACAGTGAGAGGGATGTTGACAAAGTGAACTGGGTTGCCTAGAGAAGCTGTGGATGGTCCGTCACTGGAAGTTTTCAAGGTCAGTTTGGATGGGGCTTTGAGCAACCTGATCTAGTGAAAGATGACCCTGCCCACCGTAGGCAGGGGGTGGACTAGAAAATCTTTGTAAGTCCCTTCCAACTCAAATCATTCTGTGATTCTGTGAGTATACTTCTATCTAAGAAATATTTTATTTCTACAATATTATATATACATCAATGTACGTATTGGTTTACTTAATAAAATGAAACGTCTTCCTCCTTGCATGAGCTACTACACGAAATATAATAGAGCTAGTGTATGACTACAGAAATATTTATAGAAATAGGGGTATGTAAGTAAGCTTTTTGCCTTAGGTGGTCCCTGAAGCACACAGTACTAGTATCCAATTTGAATGGATGTGATGTGAATATACATGTTTACTGTCTATCTGTGTTAGCTCCAGGCATTGACAATAACACCCATCAAGATTTAGTAGAATCTGTTTTCTGTTACTAGGATATGCATTACAAGACATTAATTTGGTTAGTCAGTTCTTAATTAGCACTACATTTTTTTTTTCTGAAACTTACAAAATTAAGATACGATTGTTGAAAGGACATTTTGTTAATCTTTTATCCAATGAAACCTGAAAGTTACATAAATATTTTTTGACCTACTGCACATATTTGTTTGTGCAGTGTGTATTTTTCAGTATCAATAAGATTTTTTTAGAAAAC
Organism: Chlamydotis macqueenii; assembly: GCF_036417535.1. Lineage (NCBI taxonomy): Eukaryota > Metazoa > Chordata > Aves > Otidiformes > Otididae > Chlamydotis > Chlamydotis macqueenii. The sequence goes on from NC_141556.1 coordinate 163,701,570, forward strand.
AGAATTGCTGCTACCATTCATAGGTCATTTTCAAAACATTATTTATAACTATCTGTAACAATGTCAAATGTTTCCAGTGTACTCATCTCCTACCAAAAAAAAAAAAAATTATTTGGTAAGGAAGAGGGGAGCTCCTCAGAGTCTCTGAACAAAACAGAAACATTGGCTCCTTAGAATTTCTAAATGAGTAAACAAACAAAATCCAAACCAGTGTCATATCCTGTGGAATTTCTGCACTCCTCACCGTAACAGGAAAGAAAGAATAGGAGGATATAAAAAATAGAAATTAAAAAAAAAAAAAAAATCTGGGATTTTTCTAACTGCTTAAGAATGAGAAAAGGTAACACCAACTTAGCTCTCCATGAGTTGCTGTTAGAGACTGTTTGACTCAAGTTTATTTTTCACTTACCTGTACCTACTTCATGATCTCTTCACAAAGATTCAGTGTTATAGATTATTGGTTTTCAGCTGAAATTTCAGAATACCCAGAAAGCTTAAGGTCAGGTGATTTGGTCTGATGCATATATATTTAGTCTGATGCATAAACACAGATTTTAGAAGTTAATTTTTCAAATTTATAATGTGGAATTTTACCTTTTGAAAATGTTACAAAATTAAAATGTTAATATTTGGCCATATCTTAATAAACTGCAACATAAAACACTTATTTCTGACAAATAAAATCATTAGACTGAGAAACGATGTCAACTCAATGTATGCAATGCTTTATTAAGAGATTCTGAACATTAGTGGTGTTTCATTTTACTGAAATTTTGTGATGTGAAAAAATATTTTTTTTAATGTCCCATCCAATTTATTCAGAAAAGAAAAGAAGTACTGATATTTATTTCAGTTTTGATTCACATGGTTTTGTTTCCCTAAAAAGGAAAAAAAGAAACCAACACAAATATTGTTTTATGTGTATTAGTATGTTACACCTTTTAAAAAGAGTTTTGATTTATAAGTTCGTTGAGAGACTGGCTTTTTTTTTTCCCTGAAATTAATTCTTAAGGAAACAAACAAAAGTTGAATATTTAGCAGTAGTAAAAACATTCACCCACATTTGTTTCCAATAATACAGGTAATAATTTCTAAAAGCATATGTTTTCTCCATCACTCTAGTATCATGCTGTTCAGCAAGTGCAATTCTGATTGTATTCTAGTAACCCAGCTTGCATGTGAAAGCAGCGCAACTCTAATTCATATTAAGAAGGAAATACTGTGTCAATCTGATCTGGCCTGTTTTACAGCTCACATCATTTTGTGGGTGAATCTTGCCTCAAGTTCTTAATTTTTGTTTAGACTTTAAATATGTCCTAGAAAAACCTCCAACAATGATTTAAAGATTTCACATGATTCTTATTCCAATGGTTAATTTCATTAAATTTAAAAATAAATATAGGGACATAGAATGTCAGTCTAGCACACCTTATTATGTTGTTTATCTCCTAGCTACTGCAAGTAATTGCTTCATATCATCAGTGTAATGGCTGTGAGGATGCTCTCCATCCACAGTCAAAATACCATAAACCAAGTTAATAGTTACATATTGGTTCTCACGTACTTTTTGTGAAATCTGCATATCTGATGCTTTAAAATATGTGAAAGCAATGTTTTTCTCCTTTGATAAAGATTTACCCTGCTTTTTTAAGTTTACCCTTGTGTCTTATTGTTAATTTCTCTGTGTATCTTGACTAATTAAACAGAAAATGGAGATCGCAAGGACACAGAGGCCAGTAAACTGATTTTCCTACCCTTGCAGAAAACTAGAATGCCTGCCTTCCCTAAAGTAATTGAAAGGCTATTGGCAAACTTCACTTTTCTGAGTATTAGAAAATTAATTCCAAATGTGATTTTACTTCATAACCAGCTTTCAATTGTTTGTTCTTTAGCCAGACTTGATTTTGTTTGTTTGTTTGTTTAAGAAGCTCTTCTTTCACTATTTTTTACTCCCCTCATTTATTTACAGACAGAAATCATATCCTTCTCAGCTTTTCTTTCTTTTTTCCCTTAGGCTAAGCCTGCCACTTGCTGGCATCTGGACATATAAGACCTCAAGGCCACAGACCGACTCCAGTACAGATTTACACACACAGAGACACCCACAGTGCTGGCCAGGACTCCACAGGCCACTCTGATAGCCAGCTCCTCCCCATGGTCTTGCTCTTCAAAACACACATCCCTATATCCTAATCCACTTCACGTATCTGCCAGCCAGTCCACCTTGATCTTAGCTAGTGACAACACACATACACACATGCACACTTGTACACCCGCATGCACACCAGTTGCTGGCAGCACGGACACATGGAGCCCTATGATCCTGGTCCCATCCTAGTGGCTAACATTTAGTTTAACTCACTCCAGTCTCTTCAGTCGCCAGCAGATGGGCCATGGCCCTAGTCTGGCAGCTGGCACCTAGACACTCCCCCCGTCCAGGTGCTGCACCATGGATACTCTGTGACCCAAAGTGCCACATGAGCTCCTGCACTCAGACCCCCACACATGTGCATACAGAATGGAGATTCCTCCACCCAGGAAATTAATTAGAAACATGCAGAAAGACTGCTGAACAGGAACACGGCAGACAAGTGTACCGGCTTTTTTTTTTGTGTGTGACTAGCTGCTTTTATCACCTTATTCCTCCATTTTCCCATGCTTTTCCCTCCTTAAATCAACTATTCTTTTTCTCCACCTTTGTTTTCTTCCCTAAGAATCCCACAGTAAGTGCTGGGCAATCCTGAAATGGTCCTCCTTTGCATCCCATGTCTTCAAGCAGCAATGCCCCTCAATCCTACAGGTGCTTTAGTGTTGATTATCTTGACGGGTTTCATATCTGGACAGAGGCTGAGATTCTCCTGAGAGAGCCCTGGGAAGGGCTTGTGCAGGATGTCCCTTCCTCTGAGTCTTTATTTTGGGTTCCCTCCGCCATTGCACTCCTGTGCTCCTCTGGGCTTGTAAGGCTGATGATTCTCCTGTGACAGGCCTGGAAATAGCCAGGGCAGGATATTGTTTGGGATTCCCCATGTGCTATTATCTCTTTGGGTTCACTTTTTGGTGTGCAGACAAGCTTTTATCACATAATCACATAATAAGCGTAAACATACACAAATGAGTTCTCATTATAGCCAATGGAAATGTAGGCATTGTGGTCAGTGAAGTCAGCAGAACTATTCAGCTTACCAAATCAAAGTGTCAACTAACTAGACTTCCCTAATTGTATTCACTCCATGAGCAAGGGCTTGGCTTATTTTCTAAAATTTTAATTTAGATGCATTGGAGAGGCCATAGGATATCAGTCACTTACAAGGAACTGGCAGATGTGATGCGGGACTTCTGGGACACTTGTGGTCTTCAAAAGCAGTAACTTGTCAGTGAAGCAGGATACTCTTTAGCTTTTCAAGTTAAAAATTTTGACTGGTTCAAGCAATGAAAGTAGTGTTATTAGTTTAATTTCTATTACATTAAGAATAACTTAAATAGACAACATAAAAAAAAAACCCTGTGATTTTTCATTTTTTTTTAGTTTTATTGGTGGCTGCTAAAAATAGGTTTCTTTGAAGACTTACATGGATAGACAAGTGTAGTGAGTCACTAATGCATTAAACTAGGGCAATGAAGCACTAGGATTGCTTTCTTCAAATAAGCTTCCAAATGTGATTTAGGTTTTGTTAGCTACTAAATAGGTTCTAACAGAATTGATACAGCTGAACCAATATCTAACATCAGTTCATTGGAGTGTGGCTGTCCTCTAGGGTTGCAAATGTCAAGATAGCAAAGCATTTTATGAATCGGATGAAGCAAACAGCATTCATCTATATTCTGAACAGTTACATCAGGTACAATAATTTTTTTCTACTGAGTCCGTAATAGATGTATTCCCTTACATCTGCACATCATGGTACATTTTCCAAAGTAAGAAGTCTGAGACTTATTTCAATTTGCACACACTGATCTTGTAATTGTTAATTAGCAGCACAGTTTCTGACTAGTTGAATTCCTTCTTTTCTTAACTTACCTTCTATTTCCTAGTGGCTATACTGCTACATATTTTGCAGAACACACGATTTTAAGAGAGTGTTGAACAACAACAACAAAAAAAAGCTAAAAGGTAAACAATCGTGGTTTTGTTAGTGAGGGGGGGCCTAAGGTGGTAGCTTCTGTAGGAAACTGCTGGAAGTCGCTCCCCTTTGTTCAGGGGACTTGGCCGGGCCTAGGGCGGACCCACTGCTGGCCAAGGCCAAGCCGATTGGTAGCAGAATGTCCCGTGATAACGCCTCTGCGATAACGTATTTAAGAATGGGAAAACAGAAAAAAAAAAGAGAGAGGAGAGAGGAGAGAGGAGATAAGATGTGAAGAAGCTGAGTGAGGGCAGAGGCGCAGAGGGGGAGGCGCAGCCCTCATGGGCCTTGCAGGCCTCACCCTCTGGCCTCTCGCCAGGCAGCCGACTGGGCCCGACTAGGTCCAGCCCGGCTGCAAGAAGTGGAGGGGAGATGAGAAGAGAATAAGATGGATGTAAAAAGGATCCTGAGAGACATCTACCAGCCTGTTGTGAGGAACGGCTGCAGACGCCAAGGTCAGTTCAGAAGGAGGGGGAGGAGTAATGCGGCTCCTGGCCAAGATTCCCCTGCAGCCTGTGGTGACGACCATGGTGGAGCAGGTTGTCCCCCTGCAGCCCATGGAGGTCCACGGAGAGCAGAGATCCACTTGGAGCCCGTGAAGGACCCCACACCGGGGGAGGAGGATGCCTGAGGGCAGCTGTGGCCTGTGGAGGGCCCGCTGGGACAGCTGTTCTGAAGGGACTGCACCCGTGGAAGAGATGACCCACGCTGGAGCAGTTCCATGAAGGACTGTGGCCCATGGGTGGTACCCCACAACGGAGCAGGGGAGGAATGTGAGGAGTTCTTCCCCCGACCATGAAGCAGCGGCGTGAAACAACATGTGATGAACTGACCACAACGCCCATTCCCTCTTCCTCCCTGTGCCGCTCGGGAGGGGAAGGTAGTAGAGATAATGTTAAGCTCGGGAAGAGGGAGGGGTGGAAGGAGGTTATCTTGTTCTCTGTCTCATTATCCTGCTGTTTGTAGTAATAAATGAATAGTTTTCCCCAAGTCGAGTCTGTTTTGCCCGTGACGGTAACTTTAAGGATTTCTCCCTGTCCTTATCTCAAACCTCGAGCCGTTTTTCTTGTATTTTCTCTCCCTGTTCTCTTGGAGGGTGGGGGGAATGAGAGAGAGACTGCGTAGTCTGGTCCTGATCGGGGCTGAACTACGACATTATTTTAATGAAAATAATAGCAAAATTATCTAAATTTTTGTTCACACAATTTGGTCTTTTTGATCAATAGAAGTTTACCATTTCACATTCCTAAAATGTTTATCAATCTTTCTTAAAGAGAAAGCAAAAGAGCTTTTAAATATGACTAAGGAAAAAACATTAAGTTTGAAGTTCTAAAAGCAAATATGTTGCCACTAAGAACACAATTTTTAGCTAGGAGCCGATTTAGTTAGATTGCCCATGTTAGATCTTATTTCAGCAATAAGTAAAACAAGAAATTCAGGTACTGGATCCTGGCGATAATAAAGCTAATGTTCAAATCCTAGTATAGTGAATTAGAGGTCTTTACATTGGTTGATATAAAAATGAGCTGAAAATAAAGTCTTTTAGCAAAAACACGTTGAACTGTGAATAATAGGAGTACTTGCAAAGAGGGAGGTATACCTTTTTTTTCCCTTTGTTTTTTTTCTGTCAAGTCATACAGGCATTTTAATTCCTATTATAGGCATTTATTTATAAACAAACAGGTTAGAGAGCTTAATATTTTCAGTTTAAACCAATTAATGCATTAAACCAATTTCATTACAAGTAATTCTGGAAAAAAAATCACAACCGATCTGCTCCCCAAACTTTAACCTTATTTGAGTTTTCTCTCACTGCAGAGCAAGGATAGGAGAAAGGAATGGGAGAAAAGGAGGGAGGGAGAAAAGAAAAAGGCTAAGAAAGGTTTAATAATACCTATTTTTCAGAACACTGACTTCTGATACACATAGTTGCAAAAAAAAAAAAGAAAAAGAAATGAAAAAAAGAAATGTTTTTCCCAATGTTATCAAAATAGAAAACACTATTTACATTGGTGAAGGAGTGGTTCTCCTTTCCCCCTTATAGCTTCATTGTCCCATTTCTATGATCTCTACCTCTTGCAATATTGTCCTTTTTCCATAATCTCATTTCACATAATCTCATTTTCCATAATCTTATACTATAAACCTTAGTGACCTTCACTATACTTTTAAATGGAAGTTGGAGTCATCCTATGCAAGGAATCTAATCCCACTTTATTTCTCCCACTCATCACAAGGACACATACATCTTTTTAAAACCTTGATACCTATTTTTGCTCTTTTACTGATACATCATGTCTCATAATTATCCTGTGTTCTTTGTAACTTATCAGAATTCCAGCTTCACACCTTGAAATTCACCAGAATGTTGTCTTAGGGTACATGTTGTGCAAGCCTTAGATAATATATTTGTTCTGCTTTTAAAGAAAACTTTGATGTCAGTTTTAATCTCTATAGCATGCAGCTGTGATTTCATTTATAACTCATTTTGCAGAAGTCTTATAGACTCTCACTGCTGTAAGTCTTCCTGCCCATTACTCTTTTCACACAGTGAAACAAAATTATTTTTAAGATATATATATATATATATCACTCATATCTCAGATTTACTTGCAGGTAAAATGATTTATTTTATCAAAATGTGTTACCTGTGTCACCATACAAGATTCCCTAGATTGTGTGCAAAAGGTAAATGCTCTTGTGTCAGGAATAATGAATCTAGAAGATTGCCCCATAGTGTCCAAGCAATGAATACATTGTAGTTTAAACATAGGCAAGTTCAGAGAAATAAAAAATGAAAAAAAAAATCCCTCCAAAATAGAGTCTACCAGTTTTATATTCCACCAAGTTCAATTCCATTTAATATATCAATTTAGCTCTCTGAATGTCCAGTCAGTTGAATTTGTCAGTACTATCACTGGATGCTCACTGAGTTTAAGTCTCTGGAAAAAAAAAATACTTAGGGAATGGACAGAAATTATTTTCTTCAACTACATATAAACTTGTTAGAAATATATGTACCTAAGTATGCAACATGAGCACTCTCTTGTGTTAACATAGCAAGGTTTTGGTAGTGGAGCAGGGGCTGCAGGAGTAGATTCTGTCAGAAAACACTAAGAACTGCCCCCATACAGGAAAGAGCAAGCTCCAAGATGGATCTCCCACTGGCCAGAGCTGAGACACTTAGTGATATTGCATCCTCATTTCAGCTGAGATGGAGACAATTTTCTTCCCAGTAGCTGCTGTGTTTTGGATTTAGTATAGGATTTTGTATGTGAAGAATGTTGATAATACACTGACGTTATTAGCTGTTGCTAAAAAGACCAAGGACTTTTTTCAGCTTCCCAGGTTTCGCTAATGTGCAGATGCAAGAAAGTGGGAGAGATATAGCCATACTATCCAAAGAGAGTATTCCATGCCATAAATGTCATGCTCTGTGTACAAGTGGGGGTTGGTAGCTGGACTCCCTCAGGTTTTTTTCCTCACTGCTCTGAATCTCTCCTGGGTCACTTTTTGGTTTTGTTCCATTACTGCCGCTTGGGATGGGCTGTATTGGTCATTAGGTCACTGGGTGGTGAGAAATTGTGCATTATTCACTTTGTATATTTTATTATCCCTACTTATCATTCTTATTATTATTATCATCATAATTATTGTTATCTTTATTAATATGTACATTATTATATCTTCCTTTGCTGTCTCTACCTTACCCCACGAGTTTTCTTTTCTTCTCAATTCTCCTCCCCATCCCCTGGGGAGGCGGAGTGCACGCAAGCGGCTGCATGTTACTAGATTGCCAACTGGAGTTAAACCATGACACACTGGAAGCTCCTTTATGACAACATATTTAAGAAAGGGTAAAAAAAAACTATGTAGCAACTGTGGGAAAAGAGTGAGAAAAATTGGAGAGAAACAGCCCTGCAGACACCTTGACGAGAGAAAAGGAGGGGCAGGAGGTGCTCCAGAGCAGGGATTCCCCCACAGCCTGTGGTGAAGACCGTGCTGAAGCATGTTGTCTCTCTACAGCCCATGGAGGACCACAGTGGAGCAGATATGCACCCTGCAGCCTATGGGGGACTTCATGCCAGAGCAGGTGGATATTTCCTGAGGGAAGCTGCAGCCCATGGAGAGAAGCCCATGCAGGAGCAGGTTTTCTGGCAGGACCTCTGGCCTGTGGGGGATCCATGCTGGAGCAAGCTCCTGAAGAACTGCACCCCATGGAAAGAACACATGCTGAAGCAGTTCTTGAAGAACTGCAGCCCATGGAAAGGACTCATGTTAGAGAAGTTCATGAAGGACTATCTCCCACGGAAAGGACCCCATACTGGATCAAGAGAATAGTGTTGAGGAGGATGGAGTGGAGGAGGAAGGAGTAGCCAAGACAAAGTGTTATGAAGTGAACATTACTGCACCCCCATCTACCTGGCACTCAGAGGGAGGAAGTAGAAGAGTCAGGAGAGAAGCTGAGTCTGAAAAGAAGGAGAGGGTGGAGGGAAGCTGATTTTAGTTTTGTTTGTATTTCTCACTGTCCTATTTTGTTATTAATTGGCAATAAATTACATTAATTTCCACTACTCAAGTCTGTTTTGCCTGTGACTGTAATAGTTAAGTGATCTCACTGTCCTTGCCTTAGCCTATGAGCTTTTCTATCTTATTTTTTTTTCCCCTTGTCATGTTGATGGAGTGATAGAGCAGCTTGGTGGGCACTGTGCAGCTGGTGAAAGTAAACCCACCACTAACACTAAGCTAAAACATAATACCTGTGTATATAATACATTGGTGTTATATACACAATTATATCCTAGTATGTACATAATACCTGTCTGGGAAGGGGTGATGCACAATTAGAACTTGTCTGCTATTTCACTAAGCAAAAATTTTCTGCAGTGACAGTATAAAAAAATGCTCGTAGCTTCTTTTTTAGTAATAGAGGATGCACAGTAGACAGGCAACTTGATGTAGATTCCTAAATCTCATAAAATTGGTGTAAAGAAACTTTTACTAAGCAATTGAGTGGTTTATGAAAATTTTCAGCAAAATGTAACAAAATTGCTACAACAAAAGATCAAGGAAGTAGGTCATAGGTTCCAACTCTTGATTTTCCATGTTTTGTGAAATTAATTAACTTATACGTTTGTTCTATCTATGTATTAGCACTGACTGGAAATTTCCCTTTGGTTTATTTTTCATTAGAAAATCTAACTTCTACAAATATAATAATTTTCTCAGGAAAATGGATTATGTTGAATTCAGAATAATAATATATAATTTAATTACTGTGGGCTATAATCACTTTGAACCAAATAAAAATATTTAGTATTTTTGAAGTGATTGTATCTTTCTATTTATATGTTGTTTCATTATCAATTATAACCTGCTGTTAAACCCATGGTGTTCACAGGACATGGAAAAGGCTGAGGTACTGAATGTAGTCTTTTCCTCAGTCTCTACTTACAAGATCGATCTTCAGAAATCCCAGGGCCCAGAGACTAGAGGGAAAGTCTGGAGGAAGGAAGATGTATCCTTGTTGGAAGAGGGTCAGGTTAGAGAATACTTAAGACATTCAAAATTCCATTGACCCTGATGCATTGCACCCACAAGTGCTGAGGATGCTGGCTGACGTCGTTACAAGGCTACTCTCGATAATCTTTGAACAATCTTAGCAATTGGGAGAGGTGCCTGAGGATTGCAGGAAAGCAAATGTCACTCCTATACTCATGCAGGACAGCTGAAAAATTTTCCTGTAATTCAGTTTGTTCTAATCTTTATTTCCCATACCTGTTTAAAACTAATTAAGAACATGTCCAAGTTATTTTACTACTATTTTTAAAATAAAAAGCAATGCAAAGTAATTGTTTTATGGTTTGATTTAAAAAAAAAGTTTTAATATTACTTTTAGAATATTTATTTTAAATTCAGTTGTTATTGCTGGAGTATTATCACCCAAAAGAGATTCTTCTCCTTAAAAAATTAACAAATGTCCTTGAAAAGGTAGAGTTAAAACATTTGGCAATAGACTCAGACAAAGATAGTGATGTAGAAATAAAATATGGCTATATGTGGATATAATAAAAGAAAAAACTTGTTAATGTCAAGTACATTTGATATGAATATTAACACAAAAAAAAACCCCTGCTGTGCAACTTGAAGTGAATTGTTTTGAGTTCTAAGGCCCAGTCTATAACATATATATTTACTATTGAAAGAAATTTTTGAAGTGCTTTACTCTTGGGTGATATGCACTCTTATTCTGAGGGGAGTACAACAGGGATTTTCCCGGGCTTCAAGTTTTTGGGTTTGTTTTTGGTTTGTTTTGTTTTGGGGTTTTTGTTTGTTTGTTTGTTTGTTTTTTTAACTCTGAAGCTTTGAATATGTCTAGAATACTTATTCTATTTTTTAAAAAAAGTAATTAGATAAAAAATATAAATAGCAGTAGGATGGTAATATAAAATATATATACCGTCACTGCAAATTGAAAATGGTTAACTACATCCATAAAGTTTTCAAATTCCTTTATTTTAATCCATATTTTTGTAATGGAGATAGTTGTCTAGGATATTCACTAAAAGAATATCAAGTAAGAACAGCAAAATTCTAAATTGTGATGGTTTAGCCCGAATCACCACACAGTTTCTCGCTCACTCTCCCCCTCCCCAGGGGGATGGGGGAGAGAATTGGGAAGGAAGGAGAACTCGTGGGTTGAGATAAAGACAATTTACTAAAATAACAAGGGAAAACTACAATAATAACAGAATATAAGGATATTAAAAATATACAAAGTGAACAATATGTGTTTTCTCACCACCCGATGTCCCAATGACCGATACAGCCCGTCCCGAGCAGCGATCACAGAAACAAAACCGAGCAGCAAGCAAAGGAGCAAAAGGGAGCCAGCAAGGTAGGGGGAACGATGCCAGCAAAACGAGCAGGAAAGATGGATGCCAGGAAGGCAGATACCCACCCTCGCCTGCCCCCATGAGCATGATGTTTATGGCATGGAATACTCTCTTTGGCCAGTTTGGGTCAATTATTCTGTCTGTCTTTCTCCCAGCTTCCTGCATCTGCAAATTAGCGAGACTTGGAAAGCAGGACGGTGTCCTTGGTCTCATTCACAACAACTGGTATCATCAGGGTGTTTATCAACATTCTTCACACACGAAATCCAAAACATACCAGCTACTGAGAGGAAAAGTTAACTCCATCCCTGCCAAAACCAGGACATTAACCAAGAGCCATACTCCTGTCTACCAGAAATTAAATTCTAAGAATTATGTGCATATAAACAGGAGTCAGAAACAGTACAAGATAGCTGAGTGTAACAATAAGTGTTTTGGACATTATATTAAAAACCCAAATTATGCACTTAGGAAAACTGATTATTTATTTTTTTTCACACAGATACTTTATTAACAGATTTGGAAAAAATTACTTACAGGCAACTGACAGAGAAAGGTGACCTTTGATGACTATTAGTTATAACCTCATAAGAAAAAAAAATATTTCTTTCTATATGTATGAAGATATTACAAGTCAGATTGGTTTTAGGGGTACTTGAACCTGGTGTATAGTTTTTACTGCTGCCACTATGACCATTTTTTTTTCTTCCTTACAATCAGTGAACATAGGCAGGTCATGCTTAGTTTTCTTAATAAGATCCATTAAAAATAATTTGCAGTAGTAAGTTATTTCTGGTGATGTTTTATGTTGCATCTCCATAAAAGAAAAGTCTGACTTCTGTACGAGCAAAAATGATAACAGATCATCACGATTTCAGAAAGTAAAAAGGGAAAAGTTACTTCTAAGAAGTTTACTTTACACAAACAAATATCCTCAAAGGTATAGCTAGAATATATACATATTTGACCATTATATAATTGCTTACAAGAATTGTACTTTACTGACCTGAGAATGCTTTAGGTATCCTTGGGAATTCTCTCTGGTTAGTAAGCTCATGATTCAGTTGTTTATTCATCTACATGGAAAAGTATATTAGCAGATACTGATGCTAAATTCCATAAATAAGGGCTAATTTAGCCAAACTCCCAAATTCATTCTCTCCTTCCCCTTTTCCCTTCTTCTCTCCTTACTCCTTTCCTTCCTCTACTTCTTCCTTTTTCTTCCTTTTCCTTCCTTCCTTCCATCCTTCCTACCGTCCTTCCTGCTTCCATCTTTCCCTCCATCTATCCCTCTTTCCTTCCCTTCCTCTTGGTCTTCTGCTCATTCATTCTCTATTTCTCTTTCTTTGAACACCTTGTACTTACATATGTGGCTGCACTGGCAGCAGGCTCAGATTATGTGGCCCGTGGGAGGAAGGTAGTGGGTTAAAAGCAGGCTTGATTTTGTGCAGTGGTATTTGGCTGTGTGCAGGTCCTGCCTGTGCTATCAGCTGCCTGGGCAAATGGCTGCAATGACAAAACAGGAGTAGTATTTCTTTCACTCCACTTTTTGATTGGTTTGCGTGGCTCACTATATAAATTGGAAGTAGGAATGTAGTCAAAACGTTTACCGCCTGGGGGAGGAAAATAATTATGACTTGTTCTGGATGGATGCCTTGGCACATCAACAACAGTGACCATAGTTAAGAGAATGTTTGGCAAGGCTTTTACTGTTAGACTTTTGAAATACATGAAAAAGCCTTTATGGCTTATAAGACAGAAAAGACTAGTAAGCTATGAACATGAAAAAAATCCCAGAATTTCCATAAAAGTGTACAAGAAAAATAATTAATTTAGATTACTGTAATTCAAGTTAAAAGTGCACTACTACTGTAAAATTAATTTTTTGCACAGAAAAAAACTATTAAAAATATTGTCATACTTGTATGATGTTATGTTAAATACATATATTCTTCTTCTTCTGTACATAGCTGTCACCTCACTTGCACTTGATTACTGACTTTAAATTTAAATATACCTAAAATAATTTACCTAAATTTGCATACGTTTAGTCTAAACTAGTCAGATAGAACACTTCTACAATCAATGAAGAAAGATCAGCATCTTTGAAGTACAAATTATTCCACTTGTTTTAGGCATCTAGACGCCTTTAGAGATGACTATTTTTTTCTGTCAATGAGACAGTCTTGATGGGTCAGATCATGTTATAATATCAGAACTACGATTCTTTATCACGTAGTAAAAGACAATATAAAAATTAGTTCCATGATTACCAGAATACCAACTAAAAAATTATTTTCCATGCCATGCACTGAATGCAGTACTAAATGCTCTGAGAGCCTTTCCCTAAGTAGTTTACCTGTCCTCTTTATTATGACCATTTAACTTAACAGGACTAAATTTTTTGCTTCAACAACACGAATGAAGTACAAAAAGGCTCTTCTTCCCTGTCTTTAGTATCATTTCCTTTTCAAAATGTCAAAAAACAGCATTGCCACATATGTAGTCAGTAGTAGTCTACTGGGGCACAGGTAATTAGAGAATGGATACAGTCAAGACTTTCAACTCCAGAAACTTAACAGAAACCTTAACCGAGCGGTCACTGGCATCACAACATTTGGTAATATCAAATTCCTTTCTTTGGCATCCTAATCAGGAATTATTTATATGATATTGTCCATGTGAAGATTATGAAGAAAGTATTTAAACTATGCATTTCCAAGGAAGGTAAAAATAATTGCAGACTACCCGCTATGGTCAACAGCAGACAGAATATATTAGAAGCTGAAATATTTCTGAATCTTCTCCTAGAATATCTACAAGAAGCTCCAATACCTCGTAACTGCTCTAACAGAGCTTTACAAGCTGCCCTTGGTGAAAGTAAAGCCATTCTAGTAGTTAATTTTTTTTCACTATCTCACCCACCATCTGTCATTATTCCCTGACTGCCAAATGAGTGTGAAGTACATTTTTCCAGTACCTTTTGATATATATTTTGCAGTTTTATAAGTACCTGCTAGTCATGTTTTAGAGAAAAACTAAAATCAGCGCAGTAGAAAGATAACTATGCAAAGCAATTATCGCTGAAATAGAGTGTGTACTCTGAAAACACTTTTTCTAAATTTTTGGAATCTCTCACAAAAATTATACCCCATCTAGAAAATTCTATATCTTGTCCTAAAAAAAAAAAATATACAAATTATATATTTTTTTAATTAATTCCCTTGTTTTTACAGGATTTTCTCAGAAGCTAGATATTTTTGCCTTTCTTTGCTTCTGTAACACATATTCATAAAAAACACTGATCACCTCAAGAGAGCCAAAAAGTTAAAGAACCAACAAGCTGGCTCTTGTAGTTTAGTCCCACTCAGGATCAAGGTATCGAGCAGTCTCTCACTTGCTCTCTCCACCCTCTGAGGGAGTGGGGGAGAGATATCACAAAAAGCTCAAGGACAGGGACAGACCATTCAAGCTACCATTATGGGCGAAACAGATTCAACTTGGGGAAAACTATTTTAATGTATTATTAATAATAAAAACAAAGCAGAATAATAAGAGAGAACAAAAGAACAAAATAAACTTCCTCCCATCCCTCCCTCTTCCTGGGCTTAACTTAATGTCAAATTATCTGTACCTCCTTACCCCCTTACCTTGAGGGGCTCATGGTAGGAAGAGGGAATGGGGGTTATGGTCAGCTCATCATTTGTCGCTTTACGCTGTTCCTTCCTCCTCGAGGGGAGAACTCCTCACATTCCTCCCCTGCTCCAGCATGGAGTACCTCCCACCGGCTACAGTCCAACATGAACTGCTCCAGCGTGGGTCCTTTTCCACAGGGTGTAGTCTCTCAGGAACCAGCGTGGGCTCTCCACGGGCCACAGCCTCCTTTGAGCATCCATCTGCCCCAGCATGGAATCATCCACAGGCTGCAGGTGGATCTCTGCTCCTTTATGGACCTCCAGGGGCTGCAGAGAGAGAGCCTACTTCACCATGGGCTGCACCACAGGCTGCAGGGGAATCATGTCAGGAGTGACTTTACTCCTCTCCTTCCCTCTTCACTGATCTTGGTGTCTCCAGACACCTCTCAGATTCTCATCACATCTCTACACTTCTTGCAGCCAGGCTGGGCTAAGTCGGGCCCAGACGGCCACCCAGCAGGAGGCCAGAGGGTGGGAGCCACAAGGCCCACAAGCCTCACAGCTCCCCCTGTATGCCCCTGCTTCTGCTTCTTCACCTCACTTCTTTTCTTTTCTTTTTATTTATTTTCCCCTTCTTAAATAGATTATTGCAGGGGTGTTACCACTGTTGCCAATGAGCTTATCCCTGGCCAGCGGTGGGTCTACTCTAGACCCGGCCAGGTTCACCAGACAAAAAAGGAAAGTTCTAGGAGTTTCTCACAGAAGCTGCCGCTGTAGCCCCCCACTACACAAAACCAGCACCCTGGCTCAGCCATTCTTGTTCCTTTCAGTAGCGCATCATGCTTTATAGCATGTATCTGTAACTAGTGTCAATTTGGGCATTACACATGTGTGTATGCCACCGAAGGGCTGAAGTGTTCTCAGAAACAACATTCTTCAGTATAATATGTAAAAAAAAAGATATTATCTTAGAAAAATGCTGGAAAAAAATTCCTAGTTTAAAATATTTTCCAAGTATCTTGAGGACATACATGCACTATATGAAAAAAACCATCTTGTTAACCCACCAACCCCATAATTAGCATAAGAAAAAAAAATCAATTTTCAGCAGACACAGAAAAGCACAGCTTTATGAGGGAAGTTTGAAACTATTGAATTTTCATTGTAGTTTCAGACTCAGATTGATCCTTGACAGTTATATTGTATAGTAGCCTCATAAATAATTTAAATTATTGCATCAAATTAATTAACAATTAACATTATGGATAGTTCAGTATTTTTTTTTTTTTGCCAGGAGAGGTGTTTTTCATTTGCACATTAATTTCTATGACAACAAAAAAAAAATAATTTGAAAAACAAAGTTCCTCTGTGAGATTTTTTAAAATTGTACTTGCCTTATGTGCATTCTTTCAAGTCATGTTCGGGACTAGTTTTTCTCATATTAAGTGTTTGCTTCACCTGTTTTGAAGCTCATATGATGATTTTGCTAGGGAGAAGATTTTAAAAGTTAAGTACTTTGTTTTATTCTGACTATTTATTCATGCTTTCCAATACAGAACTTGACTGGATACTTTTCTACCTCACATGCTATTGTCTGCTAGATGATATTTTAAAGGCAGTCGCTGATATCTAGCTACTAAATTTTCTTTATCTTTAAAGTAAAGATTTAAATTAAATCTTTACATTTTCTTTATCTTTGGGGAGTTGGACTAGATAACCTTTAAATGTTCCTTCCAACTCAAATTATTCTGTAATTCTATGATTCTAAGGTAGACTCACAGCTACAGCTGTCTTGACTGGCTGAATTTTGATACTAACTTGAAGATACAGTTCCCACATCACCCCTATCTTCTTGCTGTCATATGATTGACAGAGGAGAAAATGAACTACAAAATAGCTCCTGCAGTGATTAATATATGACAAATTTGCCTTAATGAAACCACAAAAGTCAGAAAAATATATATATTTTAGATCATTAATTGGCAGGGGAATACATCATGTTGGTAACATACTGAACAATGATCCACCTGACCTGTTCTAGTCATGCCAGTGTATACCCCCTTCCCTCTGCTATCTGAGTAGCAAAGGCCAGCATGATTTTTCACATCTGTGTAAATTTGTGTGGTGGAGAACAACATCCATTCTTAGAGAACTGTTGTTTGCAAGTGGGGAATCAGTAGAAGAAGGGAGGATTCCACAGGAATGTTTGTGCTGGAAAGCACGCTAACGGTAAGCAGTAAGGTTTATGTAGTTTAGGGGAAAAAAAGATATCTGAGTAAGTTGTGTTAACTGAGAGATTGGAGTAATGTAAATAAGTGAGATTCCATAGGGAAGGGGTCAAATATGGTTCAGTTAACTTCCTCCACTGTAATGTGAAGTTATTTTAGTTTTTATGATAGGCTATAAGAGTTTGTATAAAAGGACTGACTTAGATAACTAATAAAAAGGAAATTATACCAGACTCTAGTCTGTTCTTGTAAAACTGCTGGGAAAAAAAAGAGCAAAAATATTTCTTTTTGTTTGGTGTGGTTTTGGTTTTGGTTACTGGATTTGTAAAAAAATTTTCCTATTGTTTTGTCTCTAGCCAAACTAGGAAAGAAACAAATTTAATTTAAGGCAGAGAGAAATTCACTGCACTTACACCCAAAATGGATTATTTAAAAGATACATTTAAATTATTATGTCTTAGGTCATGAACTTTGGTTAGCTAATGCTGAAGCAGTACTTAACATGCTAGGATTCTCTCCTCCTTAATAACATAGGGAATAATAATGTTATGAATAATAATAAACTTGCAATGACCAAGTTTTTCACTCCACTTCCAAGCAATATTGAAAAAACTAGATCTAAGGTTCTCTTCTCAAATACAGTTACTCTAATGCAGCTAACATATGTCTCAAAGAACCTAAATGTAACCTTGAGTGCTTTGCTCACCTGTAGTGCGTTTAAGCACTTAGTAGATCTTCAATGCCTCAGAAAGCAAGCTACAGTTAGTTTATAAGTTTTAAGTTTATACTTGCTTTTATGTAGGACTTCATGCAAATAGAGAGTAATAAATCTTCTGTAATACTTAGAATTGAGTATACTCATAAGTAAATGGAGTAAAAGGACACAGTTTTCAAATGACGAGAGTATATGTTTCACATACTTCCCCTCTAAGCTATATGGCCTTAAAATAACTTAGGCTATGGTTGTGATCTGAGCAAGCAGATTGACATCCATTGAAGATCTTTGGTTCAATATTTATCTTTGTAAACTGTCCTGATGCATATTTATGTTGTCTAGCTGTCAGTCCTTCGTTTTTATTTGTCATCTTAGAGTAAAAGAAAAACTGAAAAGGCACCTTTTTAAAAATACTACATTGATTTTGTACTATTTCCTTCATGTGTTAAGCAGGTGCTCAATCCTGTTTGTTTTTGGAGATTGAGGATTATAATCTCAGTGAGAAAGAGGTGTTTTACTTAAGTAAGAAAATACGAATAGTCTCTCTCTACTTAAAAAAAAACAACTTTCATATCCCTGAAGGTTTAAGGAAAGAGTTCTTTGGGTCAGAACTAAAGTTCTGGGATTCTCCTAGAAGAAACAGACGTTTTCAGGCATAATTATTTTAATGCAAAGAAAATAGGACACACCATTCTGGTGTTTCAATAATCAGTGGGTTTATTCTTCTTAAATCAAACTGAAATTCCAGGCAGGGATAAATGTGTTCATTTGGGCTGAAAAGGTGAGTCCTAGATTCTGTTGTTAATAGATTTGTTGAAATCTTTTTGTATGATCGCCTGTCTGAGGAAAAATAAATGCCTCAGGTAAGTAGATTCTTGTCTCTTATTTTAAGTATCAAAGTCGTATCCTGTAACAAATGGTTGAATATGTTGATGCAGTACAATTGAAAATGTCTCAAAAATCAGTTAAAGCCAGGGGAAGATTAATATTTATCCTAAAGACAGCAGCTGCAATGCATTCTTTCCCACATAACTTACAAAACCTTCAGCTAGAATCAGTACCAAGTAAATGAAACAGAAGGGGGAAGCAAAGAATCTGTCTCTTCTCTGCAAAGATAGAACTGGATAATGGAATTGCAGAGAATAAAAAAAAAAAAAAATGAGCAGCAGAGCTTTCCTAGGAGGCAGAAAAGATCGTACTACTTTGACTTTCCCAGCCAAAAATCAAATGTGGCAGAAAACACTCTAAACCTAATATTTTAAATGTGTATCAGCATCATATGTTTCGCACAGTCAGAGACTGAGTAAATATATAAAAAAAAAATCGGTGACATCATGAGTGCATGCTTGACTTATTATTTGTTGTTTTACGACATGTACAAAACATATTCTGTCTTAACTGCTGTCCTGGTTTTGGCAGGGATGGAGTTAACTTTTCCTCTCAGTAGCTGGTATGTTTTGGATTTCGTGTGTGAAGAATGTTGATAAACACCCTGATGATACCAGTTGTTGTGAATGAGACCAAGAACACCGTCCTGCTTTCCAAGTCTCGCTAATTTGCAGATGCAGGAAGCTGGGAGAAAGACAGACAGAATAATTGACCCAAACTGGCCAAAGAGAGTATTCCATGCCATAAACATCATGCTCATGGGGGCAGGCGAGGGTGGGTATCTGCCTTCCTGGCATCCATCCTTCCTGCTTGTTTTTGCTGGCATCGTTCCCCCTACCTTGCTGGCTCCCTTTTGCTCCTTTGCTTGCTGCTCAGTTTTGTTTCCGTGATCGCTGCTCGGGACGGGCTGTATCGGTCATTGGGACATCGGGTGGTGAGAAAACACATATTGTTCACTTTGTATATTTTTAATATCCTTATATTCTGTTATTATTGTAGTTTTCCCTTGTTATTTTAGTAAATTGTCTTTATCTCAACCCACGAGTTCTCCTTCCTTCCCAATTCTCTCCCCCATCCCCCTGGGGAGGGGGAGAGTGAGCGAGAAACTGTGTGGTGATTTGGGCTAAACCATCACAACTGCATATAAAAGGCTGCCTTACATGACACTTCCGCATCTTCAGGAACAGTTCCTACTGACTGTTTAAAATTATGTATGTGCAATTTGACAAATTGTACAGCAGAAACTGCCAGGATAGTCTCTGGGATTACTAACTTTTACACCATTTTCTGCGATATTAAATTTGATTCTTAACACAACAATAAAATACAAATGATGTATTTTGCAAAAGTTTATGAGTTGTGAGTTTACTAGATGCTAAATAATAGGTTCCTAAAGTTTGTTTGTTTTTTTTTTTTCATGAAATAAGAAGCAAGAGTAACAGTAAGGCATGGATGGAGATTCTTGAAACAGAGAAATCACTCCTTCACTGACCTGCAGTTTACACTTCCAACACTGGGAATTTCCTTGCAACTTTTTTTTTTTAATTTTTCATAAGAAAATTGTTACAATAATACTGGATCAGACAAATTGTCCTTATATTTAGAGTCTAGAGTCATCCACTGTACTTCACCCTCAGCTATCACTTCTACTGACAGTGAGAGATAAAAAGGATATTTTCTTTTCTCATATGGAGACCATTCACTATTCATGATCATCCTTGAATCTATGGTCAGGGGCTTTTTTCTTTTCATTTTAAAAAAATCTAATATATGACCTATAGATATCACCTGATCAGAACTGCAAGGGGTGATCCTATTGTCATGAACTTATCTAATGTTTTCAGCAGTTCTACATTTTTTTTCTTTTTCTTTTTTTTTTTTTTATAGCTAAGGATTGCTCTCATCTTTTCAAAGAAATATCTGTATGGGTCCAGATTGAGTGTTAAAAGATAATTTGGAACAATCCTTGTTTAGATAGTAATCACATTTTCACCATGCACATTATTTTGAATTTTCTATGTTAAAATTCATAAATTGTGAAGCTGCAGGTGAGATTCGTGCCATTGAGCTTTCAGCATCTATAGCGTAAACATTTGCGCTGTAGTCTCTATTTATAGGAGATAAAGACAAATAGGCATTTTGAGATGAATGGTTCATTTGTTTTTGTTTCCTGCAAGGTACAATGAATTGCACAGTAGAAGCACTTATTGCTCTCCACCGAACATAATAGCATTCTAGATGACTATCTTAGATGCGGCCATCGATATTGTAGACAGGGTTAGGTCTCTCATCCAAGGTCTTTCTAAGACACCTGTGATGGAAAGTTTTCAGAGACCAAGTCTCTGCTTAGCATACTAGTTAACAGGCTATCCATCCACTCTGAATAATGACTTAAGCAGTTTTACAAATTATGAAGTGGTTTGGAATAAATTTAGCTTCCTTTCATGGATAAACCACATTTTTAGTTCTTACTACTGGACTGGTTGTTGGGAATTTTTTTATTTGTTTGTTTGTTTTTAACTTCAAATGTGTAATAATCAGGGAGAATCATAAAACATTTAAATGTCAGTCATGAAATATGATTAGTCAGTGACTATCCACTGTCAACATGCTAAAAAATAAATACTGCTTTCTGTATAGTTGGAACTGCAACCCAGAAAATATTTGGCTTATGAAAATTCTCAAGATAGTGACATCTTAAATTTTACAATGGACATTTTATATATTCTGAGATCACTTCCTAAATCAACAAAGGAAAAGATGTTTGCTTACAGTTGTGTTATGAATAAAAATAAATTTGAAATCTAACCGAAGGATCTGATCTAATCCTCCACTCAGTCCCTGTAAAAAATTTTAATATCTATCTAAGGAATTGACAACCTTTACAAAATTCCCCTTCAGGAAATAGATTAAAATTCATGTAAGCAAGGCTTTCAGTAGTAGAAAACAGTTTATGATCTCATAAAAGTAAGGAAAGCTTTCGAGTATGCCAGCTGACACACTCCACAGGGGATTAATCTTTATAAACACTTGTTTTCTGCTGGGGTTTGTGGAGTGTATAAGTAGAATTAAA
Organism: Chlamydotis macqueenii; assembly: GCF_036417535.1. Taxonomy (NCBI): domain Eukaryota; kingdom Metazoa; phylum Chordata; class Aves; order Otidiformes; family Otididae; genus Chlamydotis; species Chlamydotis macqueenii. Next base: position 163,723,126 of record NC_141556.1, read on the forward strand.
AAGAAAGAAAAAAACTTTCATAAAAATCTTAGCAACTTAATTAAAGCTTACTGCAAGTATGGATTTTTTTTTTCTGAGATGAGGAAAGTTGGTAGATTTTACTTTACAGTAATATCCAGATAAGCTTTCTCAGGAAGTTATGCAGATGCACAGTAGAAATACACAATGAAATTAATTCTATGCTTTCTATCTTTCTTAGTCTCATCTAGTACTGTGGCTGCTAAACAAACCTTTCATGTAGACATGGTAATTTTAATAAGTTACATTTTGCACTGGCTCAGTTGATCATTTTTTTAGACAAAGTATAGTTAAATGATATCATCTACTTTAAACTGTTTCCAAAAGGGTCATTGCATATTATTCCATCACAGCTATAAAAATAATGACAGTATAGCAAAAAGTGAATAATCAATAAAGCAGATATTCTAGCCCTATTTTACAAATAGGTGTTGTCAGATACATCAGATAGATATACTGGGATATTGTCTCATCCATGTAATTTTCAGTATTGAACTAAACAGTTTTATGAAATTAAATACTAGAAGTATTAATAGTAAGTACTAATGATATCAAGGGTTTGAAGAATATTGAGGTAGTGATACTAAAGTCTTTTAGGTGCTAACACACTTTACTTGCTCCAGCACAGCCTTATCTGGAGTTACAGGCTTGTCTAAAAATTTAATTATATAAATTAAAAAAACCTTCCCACAACAAAAAACAAAATAAAAACAAAATTCAAATGACTAACGCGTAAAACTCAGGTTAAAGAAAATGTTTAAACAAATATGCTACTTTATAGGATGAATACAGAAACATACTCTAATAAAACAATTCAGAAAAATCCTTCGTATGCTTCTTATACAGCTAAGATTTTGGTATTTCCTTCATTACTTAAAATTGTATCACTAGAATTCTTATCAGAACAACTACCTTTGCTGAGATACTTACCTAAGTCTATATCTGCCCTGAAACAATTTCAGCTTTGAAAGTTAGATATTCATATTTTTAAATCTCCTGGAGGACATTGTGTATTAGGCCTTTTCAAACCAAGACGAACTGACTCTACCAGCATAGAATTCAATTAGAAACGCAGGTGGAGCATGAATTGTCAACCATTTACATAACAGCTGCAGTCAAAGAAGGCTTGAAAACATGATTCCTCACAAGTTCATAGGTGGGGAAAGGAGATAGTATTATGTGTTGACCTTGACTGGTCATCAAGTGGGCACCAAGCTGCTCTCTCCTCAGCAAGACAGAAGGGGGAAAATACAATGAAAAACATTGTGAGTCAAGATAAGGACACTGAGATTACTCACTCATTACTGTCGCAGGTACCATGGACTCAGTTTGGGGAAGATTAATTTAATTTATTGTCAATGAATTACAGAGTAGGATAGTGAGAAATACAACTGAAAATAAAATCACCATGCCCTCATGCTCTCCTTCCCAGGCTCAATTTCACTCCTGACTCTTCTACCTCCTCCCCCTGAGCAGTGCAAGTGGGTGGGGAATGAGGTTTGTGGTCAGCACATAACACTTAATCTCTGTCGCTGCTTCTCTTCACACTGTTCCCCTGCTCCAGTGTAGGGTCCCTTCCATGGGAGAGAGTCCTTCATGAACTTCTCCAATGTGGGTCCTTTCCATAGGTTGCCATTCTTCAAGAACCACTCCAGCATGGATTCTTTCCACTGGGCACAGGCTCTGGAACAGATTATTCCAGCGTGGGTCCCCCAGGGGTCACAGATCCTGCTAGGAGCGTGCTTCTGTGGGGGCTCCTCTCCATGGGCTGCAGCTTCCTTCAGACCGTATTCACCTGCTCCACCATGAGGTCCTCTACAGACTGGATATCTGCCCCAGTGTGGTCCTCCAAGGGCTGCAGGGGGACAACCTGCATCGCCATGATCTTCATTATGGGCTGCAGGGGAATTTCTGTTCTGGCACCTGAAGCACCTCCTACCCCTCCTTCTTCTCTCATTTTGTTTCTCTTGCATGTTTTTCACTCCTCTCTTACACAGCTCCTGACAGCATTTAGTACCCTTTCTTAAATATGTTATCACAGAGGCATCACCAGTGTCTCTGGTTGTTTTAGCTTTGACCTCCAGCGGGTCAATCTTGGAGCCAGCTTAGACTGGCTCTGTCCGGCATAAGAGCAGCTTCTGGTGTCTTCTTTCAAACTATTGCCACATACTACAGTGTTAAGTAATGTGACATTTCTATCATTACTATATTTTGGGACAAAAAGTAGGTTCTTTTTTTTTTCCCACGTGTAGATTTAATTCATGTTCAGAGATCTTGAATGGTTCCATGGCACATCTTAGGAAGTCAAACTGTGCTTCAGAGGTAGCAAGGTCTGAATTTATCTCTCAACAACCTCTTATTTTTAATGATCTTGTACTCCTTTTCCATTTTCTAACACAATAGATTTGGTTTTTGCCTATGCTAATAGGGCAGTATGTTGATGTGACTGTGCAGAGTATCTGGCTTGTCTTGCCCTGAACTTGGAGACGTTTCTGAGGATGAACTAAGACCTAAGTTTTTTGATAGTCTAAGGAGAGTCTGTTGACCATAGATGAGTTTAGGTGACTATGTTGGATATAGAATGTGTAAATGTCAGAAGTGAGCATGAATTACGCAACTAATACTATATGATTTTGTCGTAGTTCAGCCCTGATCAGGACCAGACTACGCAGCCTCTCTCTCACTTCCCCCACCTTCCGAGAGAACAGGGAGAGAAAATATAAGAAAAACGGCTCGAGGTTTGAGATAAGGATAGGGAGAAATCCTTAAAGTTACCGTCACGGGCAAAACAGACTCGACTTGGGGAAAACTATTCATTTATTACTACAAACAGCAGGATAATGAGACAGAGAACAAGATAACCTCCATCCAACCCTCCCTCTTCCCAGGCTTAACATTATCTCTACCACCTTCCCCCCCCGGAGCGGCACAGGGGGGAAGAGGGAATGGGGGTCGCGGTCAGTTCATCATACGTTGTTTCACGCCGCTGCTTCATGGTCAGGGGAAGAACTCCTCAAATTCCTCCCCTGCTCCTCTGTTGTGGGGTCCCACCCCTATGCCACAGTCCTTTGTGGAACTGCTCCAGCGTGGGTTATCTCTTCCATGGGGTGCAGTCCCTCCAGAACGGCTGCCCCAGTGGGCCCTCCACGGGCCACAGCCACCTTCAGGCCTCCACCTCCCCCTGTGTGGGGTCCTTCACGGACTCCAAGTGGATCTCTGCTCCTCCGTGGACCTCCATGGGCTGCAGGGGGACAACCTGCTCCACCATGGTCGTCACCACAGGCTGCAGGGGAATCTTGGCCAGGAGCCGCATTACTCCTCCCCTTCCTTCTGAACTGACCTTGGCGTCTGCAGCCGTTCCTCACAACAGGCTGGCAGATGTCTCTCAGGATCTTTTTTACATCTTATTCACTTCTCATTTCCTCTCCACTTCTTACAGCCGGGCCGGACCGAGTCAGGCCCAGTCGGCTGCCTGGCAAGAGGCCAGAGGGTGAGGCCTGCAAGGCCCATGAGGCCTGCGCCTCCCCCTCTGTGCCTCTGCCCCCACTCAGCTTCTTCACATCTTCTCTCCTCAATTTTTTTTCCTGTTTTCCCCTTCTTAAATACGTTATCGCAGAGGTGTTATCACGGAACATTCTGCTACCAATTGGCTCGGCCTTGGCCAGCAGCAGGTCTGCCCTAGGCCCGGCCGAGTCCACTGAACAAAGAGGAGCGACTTCTAGCAGGTTCCTACAGATGCTACCACCTTAGGCCCCCCCTCACTAACAAAACCACGACAGATTTAGAAGTATTTCCTTAGCTAATGTAAGTTTTTGTCATTCAGGTAGTATATTATAAAAATGATTGGGGAAATCTGATGAAATTTTTTTGCCTTGTAGAGAGCAAATTTGAACAAATAAGAGAGAAACTGTACTGTAATATCTCTTATAATTCTGAGAGATTTCAGCAATGTTTGTAAAACAATTTTATCTCACTTTTGGTTATCCATGCAGCTAAAACTCTTCAGGTCTTCATTATAACTGATGCTGCAGTTCTGCTATTATTGTTAGTGTGGCTGAAAATAAATGTATGATATATTTACATGGAAAATCTGTTTTTCTGAATCAATGCATGCAATTAAAATCATACTACTTAGCAATGTCTATTCATAACTTGAGATGGTTTTATTTTCTAACCTGGGTCACATAAGCTAAGTATAGCTATCATTATACTGCTGGATATATGCTCCAGTATAGTCATAGCATATCAGACTGCCTTACTCTTAGCATTATAATGGACTTACAAGTCTTAATTATTCTTAGAATCAGCAGTATTATCTCAAGAACCCATTGTAGATCAATCATTGTTAAGTGGCACACTTCCAAATTGCTCCTGATCATACGGCACCTTTTTGGACCTTCTTCACTTTTTATGACTTGAAATAAAAGTACAGCATGATATATATGATTGTATCCATTAATATTGACTATTGCTCTGCTTATCTCCTAAACTGGAAATGACATACTGTGAAGGAGGTGACTGTGAAGTAGTTAAATATTCCACATAATGTATGTCTAATATAGACATTTTTTTTCATTAATCATTCTGCATAGATTTTCCACTTCATTCCAACAGTTTTCAATTACAATAGTAAGAATTAGAATTACTTTTAAACAGTAAACTTTCTTCTGTATCAAGTATTAGTTGTAGCAACATTAGTTATGTCTAATTCCTAGGAAAAATGAGCTATGACAGATTTATGTATTTTTTATTTTATTTCCTCACAGGTAGCCAGCCATACAAATTGAGGAGTGAAGAAATTATTTAAGGGTTAGGCATTAAGTAGCCATAATGAAATACTAGCGTACTAGCTTACTTGCAGGCAGTAGGAGTTGTGGGAAATTTAGTAAATGAATTTATAAAAGAAGGAAGTCTATTTAAAGAAAATCTTTACAACATGATGGAATAAATTCAGCTTAAATTCTGAACACTGAAATATGCTTAATTCATAGTAATTGTTGCTTTATTAGATTTGGGCTCCAATATATTTTTCCCTTTTTATTTTAAATACCACGTGAATCAGAATATGTCACACAAGTATCATATGCATCAGAATATGCAATTGTTAACTTTCAAGTGAGTTCTTAACCAGAATATAGGGTTAAGCAACTTACTATTTTTACTGTATGACTACTATAAGTACGCAAAATTATGGCTTGCTCGTATTTCCTCATAATTCATCTATTTCAGGCTATTAACACCTGTTCAGGTGTCTGTGCAATGTGCCTGCATTGTGTAGTCTTTTTTCTAGTTGAAAAATTATTAAGTAATACATAGGGAAAAATATAAGCATATACTGAATAGAAAAACTTTTTAATGTATGTTCCCATTCCTCTGTATTTTCTCTGACTGTATCACATTTTTATTTTTAAAAATTTTATCTTCCTCATTATAAAATTATTCAATTGCTGGTATGGGCTAGAATAAGCTTTTTTTTTTTTATGTCTATACCTATATGAAGAACAGAAGATTAGGGTAAGGTTTTTGTTCAAGACAAAAAATAAGCTATCATTCATTATGTAAATTAGGTTCACATCTGGAAAAGGCAGTTTGTTATATATGAGTCATCATATACAAACTCATAAACAGGAAATATTTTTAATTAGAATAACAATAAGAACTAATTTCCATTAGTGAACATCCTCAAATGTGGCATTTTACTACACTAGAAGTAGAAGGATTTGCTCCTTAGTGGGAGAAATGAGACTACTAAATCCTCAGGGATACAACACTCTCTTGTATTTGCTTCTTTTTTTGTGAAGTCTCTTCCATCACTCGTATGACTTTCAGGAAAGCTTCTTTTCTGTACATAATTCAAATCTAAAAGAATTTTGACTTGATGCCTAGAAAGCAATTTAGTGAGTAATTTAGTTTTTGAAGGGAGTACTAAAGTTATCCCACAGCTTTTGCTCTCAAGAACAGAAACAACCAAAGTGGAAGACTGTCAAATTTAGTTTTGAAAGAGCACTCTTCAAGACTCTGAAAGGAAAAAATCCTACCAGTGATCTGAAGGAGAAAGGAGTTAAAGATTTTCCCCTTTTCCATCTCTCTATTTTTTTTTTTTTTAAGCATAAGCTTCATTATTTTATTGTTGACTGAATGTCACAGAAAGAAGTTTTTCTAAGCTGCTAAAGATCCAAAAGAGAAAGTATCCAGAAAGAAGATAAATACATGTGATACCTAAACAAAGAGAGATTTCAAATAGAAAACAATACTACAATAATTTAAAAGATAAATCTCTAGACAGGAACAAAGATTTTAAAGATAATTGGATTTTTTTTTTTTCTTATTCTGTGACAAAGCAATCTGATACAATTTTAAGTCCCCTGAATGTCAGGTGTGTTACAGTTGCCAAAAAAAAAAAAAGGTCTACTGGTGTGGAGAGTCAATTCCATTGTATAAAGAGTCTAATTGAACAGATAAATTTTAATTTTTGTACTCATCTAGCTTTTGATTCACTGAATAATATCTTAAGGTAAAATCTAAATGTATCATGAGATCTCCACCACATAGTTTATCTTATTTTTAGAAGAAATCATTGATATAAAGTAGGAATAAATATCACCTACAGAATTAATAATTTTAATTATGGGAATTCTACTAACTGTAAAGTCAGAGAAGAAGTCTCCAAATTAGAACAGGTTCACTAAACTCTTTACTAGTGCAGCTACTAGGTAAACACAGATCCTGTGTATATCTCAATAGTTTTTTTTTTTTTTTTAATGGAACACCCTCATTGCTGTTGGATACACTGCCAAATCTAGAAGTAGGAACTACTAATGACCCTTCAGCATCAATATACAGAACAAGACTATAGATATAGTGTTGGTATCTGCTGCTTCAAATTAGTTCTCTGTTTTACTCCATAATGATGAGGCTTTCTTATACCTGAAAGAGCTGGCAAATGTATCACAAAATTAAAGATTAATATTGCTGAATTATGATGGGAAAAAAAATTGTATTGGAAATTTTAAAAGGAAAGCAAGGAAAAGATTAGATCAAATAATGAACTAGACTCTCCCTTTGTCTCAGGCAAAATGGAAAACCTTACTATGGTTAACCTGGGCACAAATATTACAGGGCAGAAAAGGATTAAAGATGCTTTATAGGTGACATAATACAGCATGCTTGGAATGAAAATGTGTATCTTAAGAAGAAAATTACATGTCTCAGCTCCACACAAGACACAATATTATCTCCCCTCCCGCCCCCCCACCACCTTTCCATGATTTCACCATGTGGTCCATTGATCCCTTGCCTTGGGTGACTGGAGTACCAGGACTGCTGCTTGCTTTAGGCATAGCACAGCAATGAATCATCTTAAAGCTAATTGGGAAGAAAATAGCCTGCAAGGTTTTGAAAGATTCTCAAATTGAGAAATTAATGGTGTTCTATTGTTTTCACACTACAGTAATTCTTCAGAGTATAACAGTCCATCTTCCATTTCTTCCTTGCATAGATCTGTTCGGTATGTGTAGCTAGATTACAGGTATGGAAACATGACATCTATGTATAAACAAGTATTTGAGTAATTTCAGTGTTAAGGAATTGTAGCTACTACAAAGATTTTTTTTTTTAAAAAAAAAAAAAAGAAGACAAAGAAGAAACACATCTTTTTTTCATGTAGACAGTGACAAAAGTATAATACCTATGCACTGCTCACATGTACATTCTGGCTTATGGAAATTGTCAGGTACAATAGGACTCACAGTATGCTAGCAAGACAGTATGCTGGTCAATGACACAATGTCTCAAAGTCCTAAACTTCTTCTTGTTGTTCTAAGAAACTTTTAGAATAAATCTTCAATATTATTGGAGTTTATTTAGGTGACACACTGGGATTTTTTTGCTTCCCCTCCCCCCAGTTTTAAAAAGTTTATTTTTACTCATCACTTAAATGGAAATAAAAAAGAATAAAAGAAAATGGTAAACGTGAATAATGAAGAGCACAGGAAGTTTGCAAGATAATAATACAGTGGATAAAATGTTAATGGTTATACACAAATTGCTTCTTAATAAATCAGAAAAATAATGAGCAAGGAAATGCCAAGAGGCTTCCTGTACATCCGTTAAAATTGCACCCTTTAATTAAATCAATAATCCAAGAGGTAACATTTTCTTCTACAGATTTGAAATAAAATGAAAGACTTACATCCAATTATACATTAATATTATTGCATTAAAAATTATAAACTTTTTTTTTAATAACTAGTTATGCTGTTTGTTGAAATAAATAAATCCACTTTACTTTCATTACTGGGTATTTAAAGATTCTTGAAATGTTAATGTCTGAGGAGTCATAAACCAGATTGAGGAACATTGCAGCTTGTCTCACTTTTTCAATTTGAGTGACTGGTGTCTTCATGTCCCGACTCCTTTTCAAAGCAGGCCAGCTGTTCACTGGATTTTTTCTTCTTCTACTCCTTTTGTGGTTATTTGGGGGCAAGAGGAAGGGAGGAGTCTATTGTGCTTCTTTCAAGCACTATCAGGGAATCAAGGAAGGAAGTAGGTTGTGATAAAAAAAACCCTTAAAGATAACCCCAAGCAAACCCAGGACTGAGGAGGAATCAATCCCCATCATGTGCACAATTCCAGGTAAGAACTCAGGATGGTGATGACTTCTTGAAAATCTACCTTCTCCCCTCAGTTCTTTAAAGATCCAGTGGGAGGTTGAGCATAACACTGAAAAACAGGAGTAAATACTTGAAGGTTATGCACAACAATTATAATTTTTCTATTAACGAGGTATTTCTGAATCATATGGACTGTTAAATCATTAATAGGTGTAATTTGTGTCTCAACATATAGGGTACATTTCCTTTCCCCAGAACAATAATCTGAATGTAACATAACTGAAAAGATGAAATGGTGGAGTGGAAAATTCAACCACTGTTTTAAGATTGAATAAAAGAAAGATTATAAAAGAGTGATTTCTTGCACCAGAATATGTTCAAAATAAAATAACACAAATTAGATAAGTGATCAAGTATGTTACGCAAAATTTACCTGGATGACATCCCAGATTTCAAATGAATGATGTAATAATTGTTTTTTTGATAGTTTTGAAGTTATGTTTCTGTTCTGCTTATGAAAAAAAAACCTCAAAAAATTTGTTCTTATCTCATTAAAAAACAGGGGTTTTTTAATTATTATTTTTTTCTTTCACAATTTGTCAAAGTGGGGAAAAAAACACTCTTTTCCTTGCTGCTAGCTCTAGTTATTGTATATAAGCAACAAGATTTTAGCAAAATGTCCAATAATCTATATATATATACTAAAGCGGGAAACACTACTATTTTATGAAGAAAATGGGTGAGACTATCTTATCATTTTGTTTCAGACCATGAGTATACTTTCAAAGGGAATCTGCAAACTGTCACATTTACTTAGGACTTGCTTTGTTGCAGGCAGTAGTTTTCAACTTGAGTGGATTAACTGAATGATGAGCTCCAGGAATTCATCTGATGCCTCAACTTGTTGATGAATATTTAGTCTACGATCAAGATTTTCTTTTTTTTTTCTTGACTAAAACTCCAGCAATGCATATGGTGTGGATATTAAGTTCTCAAAATCCTGTTAATCTACACAACTACTTTTATTTATATGTGCCACAATATATGCTAATGTAGACCTACCAATGTTGCACAAGATGGTATTGCAAAAATACATCCACTAAACATGACTAAGAGCAGGTTCTTTTCCTAAGATTTTAGATAGCTGTATTGATTATTTAAAAAAAAAAATCCAGAACCTATCTGCTATCTAGGTTTTGGCTGTACAAAAAAATAACGTAACATTCAACTTTTAGTGCTTGTCTACATGAAGATTTCCTACTTAGTCATATTCTGGACCTCCTGAAGTACAACTGTACCTTTCATATATTTAAGTTTCACTGAAACATGAGAACATACTTATCCATTTCCTGAAAGGATTAATGTGTTTTAGCACAATTAGATGATTGACAGAAACACTGGTAGTCAGCTACAATGTGCTACAATTTAAAAAAAAAAAAAGTATTTTCCTAGTATTAATATCCACATTAATAACTTTAAAGCAACAGCCTTGAGTTGATGTAGATTATTATTTGAGAGGAAATCATACTATTTGCCATAAGAAAATTAAACAAAACTATTGTACTGATTGCAATTTTATTTGAGGCAGAAGAAAAAGCTTTCATTTCCAGTACTTATTCCCACGAGTCTGATTTTATTTAGATTCTCAAATTATAATACCCTGAGCTATAAAACATAACAAATTTCACTGAATTCCCCATCCTCAGATTCTAAAGAATTAGTTTCAGGAAAGAATATAACTCATGGTTAGTATTATTAGAACTTTCCCTTCAACTCTGTAAATGTAGCAATTAACTTTTTTTTTTTTTTTAATCTAAAGCAAGCTTCTAAAAAGGTCATACGCATAAAAACAGTGCAAGATCTTTTAAATGCATCCTCCGTGTATACACTTCAGCTTTAAGTCATATGTGTCCAGAGTTTTTAACAGAAACTACAACTACACAGAGCATGAAGGAAGGATAATCTAAAAATCTCATGTAAAATCCCGTTAGCTGTTTAAAGCTAGCCAATGAGAAAAAAAAAAAAAGCATGGGGCTATTTCTGATCTGCTGGCAGGTTTGTTTTTTTTTTTGTGGTAAAGATGCATAAAACGCAGAACTGCTCTGAACCTATTGCTCAAAACTGAGTGTGAACTCCTGCAAATATTTTTTTACGAAGACATGCAATTTATGTCTTTTCTTTCTTCTTATTTTCAAATATTTTGTTTTGAGCTATTTTGTTTTCCATTTCATATATCAGTTGCAAGATTAATTACAGATTGTGAGATCAAATTCCATTTTAGTTTTATGACTTTCAAATCCACAGTTGTGATTTTCCTATTCCCATATGGATTTCTTAATCATCAACACATAGTCTATGAGAAATCATGCATCATAGCTTGTGCTGTAGCTGATTCATGAAAAGGCAAGGAGCAGAAATAGTAGAGCATAGTCTATAGCAGTTGGCTGAGGCTCTGATTCTTGCTATAGGGCTATTCATGCTTATTTAATTGTGCTTGGTCAAAGAATAGATCCAGAAACAATTAACAGTGAACAAATATTGTAATTTTAGCCTTGAAGTTTAATGCATTCAATAACTTAAGGTTGATGGAGAATAAGCACTTTTCTGGAAAAGTAGGAGTAAAGTAAAAAAGATAGTTTTACGTGATGGTTTGTCTTAAATTTGTTCTTACCCATGCAGGACTCTGGAATATAATTTGTTTTATCCCATTCCAACCTAGAAGATCTTTCATGGCCAAGACCTTAGGCATGGGGACATCGTGCCTGCACTTGTCGTTTTTTAGGTTATTATCATGTAGCTAGCCCAAAGATAAGTTGTGGTCAGTGTTCTTTATACTCAGTTAAGTATATCAGCTTTATCGCTGTGGAGTTAGTGAACAAAGCGGGAAGTATAATCAGTATCTCTGAGGAACGTTGCCAGACAAACTGGAAATTAAGATGTTCTGATAAAGCCACATTAGTTGAAATACAGGAAAAGTTAGGGTACTACCTTACCATTAAACAGTGGTGACATAGGCAGGTGAGTCAGAAGGCAGTCATGTCAGGCCCAGAACAACCATCATTGAAGCTTTTACATTACTGTAAACATATCAATGCATGTTGGATTATACTGAGTTTTCATTTCACTCCAGATTTCAGATTAAATTAGTAAATAGCTTTAAAGATAAAGAAACAAAATCTTTCATAAGGTTACTTTCCCTTGTAGTAACTTTCCCTAGTTACGACAGGTAACCCAAATAAAAGTAGGTGGTCTAAATAGTTTTCAGTAGGAGGAGGTAGGCCATGTTATGAAAACAGCTAAGATCTGCTGGAAAATACATGTTATGTGTCATCCTGACAAATTCTGATGTTATCAAAGACAAGTAAATTGTAATCAATGCCATTGTAACACTGATGATTTACATTGACTGATATGTCAAAACAAGTTCTCAACAGAATAATGAGCCATATTCATGTCAATCATTTTTTCTTTCTTTCCTTGATTGTAATTCCTCAACTGTACAAGCAAATTGCATTACAACAACCAAAGATATTCCAGTTCCAAGTAATCTGTCTACTTATGCAATACAGAATAGAGGTGAATGAATGAATCATCAGTTTACTGGCAAAGAAGAAATAATGGACAGGCTTACATTTTACTTTAAATTTATGTATCTTACTTTAAATCATGTGCATCTAATATAAGCGTATTGTCCTTTTAACACAGGTCAGTAGTCAGAAACAAATTTCAATTTTTTCAAAATTAGTAGCTGCTCTTGAACTACGATATTGAAACACAATAGTGAATAATTGCTACAGTTGTAATATAGCAGCTTATGGATCAAAGTTAAAAGAAACAGGTCATCTCAAAGTCTCCAGCTGGCAGATGAGTTCTAAGTGACTGGTGAAAAGCAAATAGACAAAATACAAGTTGTGAGGTATGCTTGGAAAAACAATGGCTGCCACGGAATGCTTCCAGGTAAAGCTTTAGGAATTTCAAATGTTGTTATGAACAGAAAAAGAAACATAAAATTTGATAATGCTACTATTTTGTTTTGCAGCTTAGTTTTCTGCTCAAAACCAAGATATAGGAAATGCTACAACACCTGGCTGAAAAGTCCACTTAGTATTGCAATAAACTCCAATGTGTCTGCTGTGGAAACTCACAAAAATAAAACTAGATGAGGTGATAAACTCAAATGGGATTTATTTGTAACAAATTGATAATTAATTCAAATTCCACTCTACTTTTAACTGAAATTGCTCTAAGGTTGTGATATCATTAACAATCCACAGGTTCAAAATATCACTCAGGACTTAATATGGCACTCAGGAATCCTGAAGATCCAAAATGGACAATCCCTCACCTAACAAAACAAAGGCTCTCAACCTCAAGGAGTTTCCTTAGGTGGCATCCTGTCCTAAGGGGAGAATCCCCCACTACACACCCACTGCTACGAGCAAGACTGGCTCAAACTCACCCTCTGGCAGGCTCCATTTATACCCTAGTCAAATGTGATCTGTGGTCATATACAGTCATGTCAGTTCTCATTGGCTGAAGACTCCACTTTACAACAGGTATATGTGTCTGGAAACTTCCTAGCCACATAGTTCTAGAAGCTTCCAAGCGTAGGGTGGGTGTACCTGCCACAGTGTCACATTTCTGCACCTGAAGAAACAAGAATCTTGGGTCCACTGAAACATAGAAATGTAATTTAATTATATATTTCTTCTCGGTATGTGTGCTTGACTTTCAATAGTGACTGTCTGTACACAGGAAATAATATAAAATCTTTAGGCCTAGATTTTCAAACATAGACAAAAAGGTCAAAAATATTTTATGCAGAAAACAAATGTCAATAAACTTTTGAGTATTTCCTAGATCCAGCGCTGACAGTATATTTTCACAGTACTACTCCTATTTAATGTAAATACTGTAAAATTCAGTGTGAAATACATGACGATGGAGGAGACCAGAGTTTTTGTCATTGTTTTAATTCCTGTGTAGTATGACATGTATATCTGTTGGAGACTTAAAACAGAGACGTCACTGTTTCTGAGGATTCTCTTTCTGAGGCGTGTTTCTGAAGACTGGGGTGTACTGAAAGGTAAGGATACTCAATATGAGCCAGCAATATGCCCTTGCAGCCCAGAAAGCCAAACACATCCTGGGATGCATCAAAAGAAGTGTGGCCAGCAGGTCAAGGGAGGTGATTCTCCCCCTCTATTCTGCACTTGTGAGACCCCACCTGGAGTACTGTGTTCCGTTCTGGAGCCCCCAACATAAGAAGGACATGGACCTGTTGGAGAGGGTCCAGAAGAGGGCCACAAAAATGATGAGGGGTCTGGAGCACCTCTCCTGTGAGGACAGACTGAGAGAGTTGGGGCTGTTCAGCCTGGAGAAGAGAAGGCTCCAGGGAGACCTTATAGCAGTGTTCCAGTACCTCAAAGGAGCTTGTAGGAAAGATGGGGAGAACTTCTTCAGCAGGGCCTGTTGTGATAGGATGAGGGGTAATGGTTTTAAAATAGAAGGAGGTAGATTCAGATTAGACATCAGGTCAAAAAAAGTCTTTTACAGTGAGGGTGGTGAAACACTGGAACAGGTTGCCCAGAGAGGTGTTAGATGCCTTGTCCCTGGAAACATTCAAGGCCAGGTTGGATGAGGCTCTGAGCAACGTGATCAAGATGAAGATGCTCCTGCTCCTTGCAGGGAGATTGGACTAGATGACCTTTGAAGGTCACTTCCAACCCTAACTATTTTATAATTCTATGATTCTATAATACCAATTCATATGTGGGAAACTTCCAAGTTGATGCTCTCTGGAGTGATGGATGTGGGTGGGATCTATTTATAATAATAATTCATTGAGAAAATAAATTAATAGGATGCTGGAGGAGGAAGAAAAATAAATTTGAGGAATGAGGAGCAAAGAGTTACAAATGACAAAAGAAGAGAAGAGAATGACTATGCTCACCTGCAAGTATTCCTAGTGGGAAGAGGTTCTCTAAAGTTGTCCAAGTAGCTTCTCAATCTTACTTCATGGTGCTTTCTCCAGACATGTGATGAAACAAGAGAATGAAAGACAATATTTTCAACATATTTCCTGCACATTTGCCTGTCGATGATCAAATTGACCTGGACCAGAAGAAGGGTAGCAAGGGGACCTTGGAACTTCTGGGACCTTGAACGCAAAAAGAGAGATGAGGTGTAAAGTGCAGTCAGAACCTCATTACGACATGCTGGATGAAATGAAAGAAGGATCAGTATATGTGTGCACCAGGTTCTCCACTACAGCAAGAAGGAGCATGGTTTATACCTTGACAGCACAAAAAAAAAAAAACCAAGGAAGTAGAAAAATCAGAACATAGATCTGTAGGCGTCGTTTTGAGGCATGGCTTGAGTGCAAACTATGTCATTAATTCTCCTTAAGAGGTATGTGGGGCAGGGGAAGGGAAGGTGTAGCAGAGGAGGTGTGTGTAGCAAAAGTCTAAAAAGGATCTCTGTGGAGACAGAGATGAGTAGTTGACAGAAGCTACTCTTCTGCAGGACTTGCCTAACTTAGGATAAAATTGTAGAATTCAGGGTGATCATGACTCATTAAAGTAAACACTGGAGAATATAGTGAAAATATGCCATGCACAGAGCAGAGAAACTGGGAGCAGTCACAATGACTATAATCCAAGAGGTCTGTGGAGAAGTACTATTTTCTAGCTTATGAAGGAAATTTTTCCTACGCTTGGAGGTAGAGATTGTGCTACAGAGTCTCCATGATGACCATGGACTATTGGTCACTCCAAAGATCTTTTTGATAGTGAAGCACAATACTTTGTCCAGCAGCTCAGACATGTCTCAGAAAAGGCTTCTAAGATTTATAGTAAAGATCCACTGGTTGTAATGCAGCATTCAACAATGGAGAGATATGTAGGCTTCATGTAGGACTACTGCTGATATTTAGGTGGTAGGTGTGGATCTCACTGCAGATTCAAATCAAGCCCTGCCCCATCAGCCGTGTTACCATACTCAGGATTTGGCTGCATTTCCACAAAGGAACATCCAGCTCTTAGTGCTCCTGGCACTTATCTCAAGCTGTGTTAGGCCCTGAGATGACCATCTTGAAGCCTGGCCCTTAGGCTATGCAGAACTTGCCCACAAAACTGTCCTTACATAGACTTCCAAGGACCCTGCACCTAGATTGCCCTAAGTCCCAAACCTGGTGACATTCGTGCTCCAAGGGAATCCCCACTTTGGCTCCATAGACCAACAGTATCTATTCCCCAGGTTGGTTTGATGTCCTCAGCATGCCCTCATGCTCTACAGCTATCCCCAGAAATACCTAGCCTGGACTGGGAACCAGCAGACTACATGTATGCTCCAGGTAGAAGTAGGACATTTTGTAATGAGTGTCACTTTGCAGTTCTTGGGGCATGGCTATTTGAGGTCAAACCAATTGACACATAGTATAGATGGTGATCTTTTTGTAGGGCTGTTCTGATGAAAAGTTAGTAACCTTAGCACAGGCTTACCCTTGTTTTCTTTAGGAGCTTCTTCTAAGCAGAGACTATCACCCTCAGTGCTTGCCTGAGCTGCAATTCAGCTGTATTGCAGTCATGTCTGTGTCTATCCACATACTTCATTGATCTGCACCCTGACTTGTTGACTTGACTTCTCACCACAAATTTGCCCCATGCTGGGAGCTGTCCCTGGCTGCGGCCCAGTGCCTGCCCTGCCCTCTTGCTGGGAGCTCTTGGCTGGCTGGCCCAAAAACCCCTCTGCAGCTCCCAGATCCCAGGGAGCAGCCAGCCTGCACTACATCCTTATAATACTCATACATTTAACCATGTTATTGACATAGTTATATGTTTATATCTTATTGTGTACTTATATATAAAAGAAAAGCATTTTACCTGCATGCTAAGTTTTGTATTCCAGCAAAGAAACTGACGTAACCGCCATCATAAGAGAAAAGTTAACTGTGGTACTGGAGTGCTATGTGTAGTTTTCAGAAGTAACTGTTCCAGATCAGCTGCATTTCCCCACACATCTTCTAAGTAATCAGGAAAAGTCCATGCAGACTGAACTGCCCACTGGCTTTGTGGGTTCCTGGTACGTACCTTGAGGCAGTCCATTTTGACTGAGTCAAAGACCCGTTACTGTCCTGAGAAATTATAGACTGATGCGTTAGCGTGGAAGAAAGGGTATGTAGCCCAACAAGGTAATCCCAAAGAGCACTTCAGCACAGGAAGCTCTCAGTTTTCATGATTTTATGACTTGTAGAACAGAACTTCATGTCTACATGCTTTATTTGCTGTAAAAAGTGATCATTTGAAATGAAAGGTGGGGGCAGCAGGCAGCCCACAGCTTACGGTGAAGAATTTTAAGGCATTTAAAGTGTCAGTATCTTTCACTATTGTTCATTTTATTTCCATGGACATATGATGGTGCTCTAAGGTACTCTTTGTTTCTTAGATATCTTCAAGGGCTAGGCAGAAATATGTCTGTATTTACCACATAAAGAAAGGTGATGTATCTTCATGCTGTTAAATAGATATGTGCCTAGCCAGAGATAGATCTTAATGACTGTCTATATGAAAATACTCTCAATATAAATCCTTCAGTACTACATGTCAGTGTTTTAGCACATAAATCTTCTTTCTTGGATTTAGCCTTTCAGGGGGTCAGATAGTTGCCAAGAGCTGTTAAAAATGGACTGACTTTGTAGCATTACCTTTGACGGCAATTTTTGTATGTGAAGCTAATGAATTTGCTTTACACTCAACAACAGAAACAAGGCTTTATAGTTAAAAAGAATAAGATTTGTCCTCTTTCAGCATGGAATGTCCTTTGGAAACATTCCTATAGTTCTTTCTTACATCCTTCCCACACCTGTTACTACCAAACATAATCAAATCCAGTCTTTTCATTCAGTCTACTGTTTGTCTTACTGTAGCCACAACTCTTGGCTCAGGATGAAGGAACTGAGAGTAAACTGCAGCTCTGCTTCACAGCTAGCCAGAGCTCTGCTAAGCCAACTGAGAAAGTATTTTGATTTTATTTATATGAAATGCTACCAAGAAAGAAGTGAAAGCTATGCAGTACTTATACGATATAAGTTCCCTAGTATCTGTTTTACTTTTCATATTGACTAGGTGGAAATTGTCTTTACAGCCTTTTGAAGCCCTATAAACCCTTAAGATACACCTGGTTTGAGCTGCAGCTATTTCTTTATTAATGTGGGCAGTTTTTAGCTTTGGCTCCTCTACGTTAACTAAAGCTTGCTCAGCCAGCTGGCCTGAGGAAGAGAGCAAAACTCATTAGAACACACGGAGAATATGCCTGGCATCACCATTTCAGTTCCTGCATGATTAGCCCACAATCTTTACTTTTATTAAGTTGGAAAACTGTGTTTATTACTTCTGCACTTCATATTCTGGACCTGGTATTTTTCACATTTCCATAACTTGTTCAAACAGACAAGAAAAATTCTCAAACATTTATTCTCTTTTAACTCAGAAAAGAAAGAAAAGAGGAGGACTTTGATGTGGAATAGAAATCATGCTCGTTTTCAGACTTAAACCAATTTATCTTAAGTTAAAACAAAAAAAAAAAGAGAAATTCAGTAAAGATAAGTTGTTCTATTTACCATGTTCCTAACTTCTTTGATTTCTTCACTTCCATGCAGCTTTCCATTCTTCCAGGGTGACACAAAGGCAATATGATAGTTAGTTATTTTCTCATAACTCAGCGGCTATGCGGGAAAATAAATCAGACTTTCTTTAACTTGCATCAAAAGTAGGCAACTTGTTTCTTGCTTTCTCCTTCACCTCTCAAAATTTTAAGGTTTCCACTGTTATTACAATCTGTTTTAAAACTTGCAATCATTTAAAAAAATTATTCTTAAATATGGAATCCCAATGGGCTTATTGGAATGGGAAGATACTAAAAGGACATTAGTATATGTTCCTACTACTCATTTAAACACTACTTGAAGCTATGTCTATATCTATACATCAAATACAGTGATGTAACATCAACTGCTTAATTATACACCTGTCACACGTTTCTTACTCTGACCAAGACCATGACTTTATCTTGCCCTGAAAACAATTATACACTAGCTCTACATAAGAAAAAAAAAAAAAAAAAAAAAAGAATTCATAAAGGGTACTGGAAGCATTCATAGACCATTCATTCTTTTTCCTTCGTCTCCTCGAAATTTCCACACCATAGGCTAGACTAAACAGTTATCTTCAGGTGACTAACTTCAGAGAAGGTGAATCCTAGTGTTAAAGTCCTGCACAAAGGACAACTCATTTAAGAGGGCTTCTGGTTTCTTTGGTGCCATTATAATAACGTTAGAAAAACTGGGTAAGTTTATTCAATTGAATTTGGTAGCCTTCCTTTTTCTCTGACTTTCTGTCCTGGTTTCAGCAGGGATGAAGGTAATTTTCCTCTCAGTATCTGGTGTGTTTTGGATTTCAGATGTAAAGAATGTTGATAAACACACTGATGATAGGAGTTTTTGCTAATGAAACCAAGGACACTGTCTGGCTTTTCAGGTCTCACTAATGTGCAGGTGCAAGAAGCTGGGACAAAGACAGACTAATTGACCCAAATTGGCCAAAGAGAGTATTCTGTGCCATAAATGCCATGCTCAATATGTAAGTGGGGGCTGCCCATGGCGGGGTCATCTCCTCTCTTGCTTGCTGGCATCACTCCCTCTACCTTGCTGGCTCACTCCTTTGCTTGCTGCTTGATATCATTTCCGTAATTGCTGCTTGGGACGGGCTGTATCAGTCATTACGAGATGGGGTGGTGAGAAATCAGACATTGTTAATTTTGTATATTTTAGTATCATTATATTTTGTTATTATTGCCATTTTCCTTTGCTATTCTAGTAAACTGTCTTCATCTTAACCCATGAGTTTTTCTTTCTTCCCAATTTCTCTCCCGCATCCTGCTGGGGAGGGGGAGGGTAAGTGAGAAACTGTGTGGTGACTCGGGGGTAAACCACCACACTTTCTCTTATTCCTGTACAGATATTACTTTTTTGTATAATGTGAAACATCTCCAGGAAGCGTGTCTAAAACATATTTTCATTGTTCTAGAGGTTTGAGATTTTCTTTCAACTTTCTTGAACAGGCAAAACATTTCCTATTTTTTTTTATTTGATATTTGTTATATATAGTAATTGTTATTTTTTTATTTGTTGTCTGATAAGAGAAAACTGTGCTAGCCTAGCAAATGCATTGGCAGTAGGTAAAAGATAGCTGAAGGCATCTTCATGTACTGGGCATTTTGGAAGTGAAGAAGAGCTTCTTATTCTTTTAATTTTCCAAGAGGAGAAGAAGAAGAAGAGAAAACATAAACCTAAGTTATTTATGAATCACTTGCAAAAATAGCTGAATTATGTGACTTTATCTAACATTTACTGCTATTACCATAAAAGGTTACTGTATTGCTGATTTAAGGGGAAACTGAAAATAAATATAAAAGATAATATGAATGGAAATTTTCAGTTAAAATGTTTTTGTTTTCATGGCCACAATGTAATAACCAAAATCTTTAGAATTAATTTTGTAATACTTTGCAAGCATTTAATCAAAATGTCAATACTAATTGATTTTGTATTTAATTACACGTAGAAATAATCCTAAGAATGTTGTTAATATTAATGTGGAAGAGTACTACAGATAAGCAATATGGAGGGACAAAGATGATAATATTAGAGAAAGAGAACATGTGTAACGGTATGGTTACTTGTTGTCACGCTAAGACACGATATTGCGTCAATAGAGGACAAATCCCTCTTGGCAGCCTGCAAGGTTGGAGGGTGGTCATCTAACCTATTCAGGGACTTCACAGGCAGCGACACTAAGACAAATTCCTTATAGCCTCTATATAAATAATTAAAGTTTCTAGAAACTCATATTTATAGATAGACAAATTTTATTATATAAGTTTGTGAGTGGATAAAGACTCAAAGATAGCTGGTGATAGGATACTGACTGCGAAAACAAACTTGAAAAAATATATATAGAGAGACATATATATATATCTATATATACATAGAACTTATAATAAGTTGTAATAGCTAGCAAGATGTTAGTAGCTAAGCATGCATAACACAGAGGTCTTGCCGAATAGACATTCCTGTGGTGGGGGAAAGAGAGGGTCAGCCCGTCGACTGGTCCCAGACGTTCTGATGGAGGTCTTCCCCAATGCTCCCCTTTTCTTAAGCCATTTTTATACTGGTTTTTTTTTTACTTTTAGGTATAGCTTGAGTGACTGTAGTCATACATACCTATGTTAGATTTGGTGCAGGTAAATCCACCTTTTAACAAAAAGGAAAATTTTACTCTGCCCTGAGTATGGACAATTACCCAGAAAACAGTAAACATGTAATATTTGAAGGAAGCTGTCAGAATAGAACATTAAATAAAATGAAGGTAGACAACTATTTATATTCAGATATTTTAACAGTTTTTGATACAAGTTGTACCAGAAGTTTCTTAGCAGAATGATTTTTGACAGCACTAAATAAAGCGTAAAGTGATCTCCCAATAATAACACTGTTTAGTAGGCAACAATAGGATTAGTTCATGTTTTTTTTCACAGTGAATCTAATTGAATAAAGCTAATGGTCACAAAAAAGTGCAAATTAAGAGATGAATACGTGTTCTGATTGGCTTATAAATTATATTGAGGTACCTCAAACTATAAAATTCCCATTGGCTGTTTTTCATAAATGAACCAGGATTGTGATGGCCTTGTAGCAATCTCCAGTACCCAGCTTCCAGAGACTGGCTAAAATCTGTTGTTGGAAAGATCAGGTGGCCACTCAGCAGAATCCTGGGAAAGATTTGTCGCTGCACCAATGGGATTAATTGCACATGCAGTGTGGAAGACTGTATCCACATCCTTTTAAAGTCAGTGAAAAGAAGAAGAAAATTTAAGGATGCAAGTCATCAGAGTTATTTCAGGTATCTACCTTAGACTCATATGATTCATGACCTAAAGGTGTCTATGTCTCCCTATTAATTATAAGTGGAGGTTACTACAGACAACTTAAAGGTCTGGTTCAATACTCTCATTTCATATCTATGAAACAGCATTTTCTTGAATTCCATGACAGCTATTAATTTAAAAGTGCTGCAGGCATTCGCCAGCCATGGCCTCTTATAGTAATCCAGTCAATTTGGAGGCAGTATATAAGTAGTTGCTGGACCTTCAAAAATTGGATGCATCGTCAAGGATATAAGCTTAACTGTCCAAGAAGTAAGTATGAAAAAATTCAGAAATACAGGATTTTACTTTCAGAAGAACTCAGCATGACTATGAAACTTGTGACTGAAAGTGAGATGAAGATGCTAATGCCAGCAAGCTGTGAGAGGTAGCATTTGGATTTATGAACACAAAGTCCCCATTGGGACAGCAAGCAGGCAAGCAGCCAGTTCCACTAGAGGTTTACAGCTAGGTGCTAGTGGTGAGGTAATTCTGAACTGGCATGGAAATCTGGATCCAGCTGATGCTCCTCTGATAGCCTTTGGCAGTCAGAAGGCTACCACCTAAAATTAGTTTTTATAGTTGAATGGTAATTGTCAGGGAAAACTTCAGGGCAAATCTTCCACAAACTCACATGGGAATTTGTAAAAAGGTTGTTAGTTGTTAGCATCCTATTTGTAGCTAGCACCTTGCTCTACCTTTACAGCAATGAGAAGGAAAATGGCAGATTATATTCTCTGAACATTCCTTCTCAATTATGTCTCTGTACTTGACTGGGATATAGCTTTTGATAAATTCACTCTTTTGTTATTCTGGAAAAACACCAACATGAGCACAAATAGTCCTCCCTTTCCTTGGAAACCAAGTTGTAGCAACTTTAGCTTTGATTTTCTGT
This sequence comes from Chlamydotis macqueenii, assembly GCF_036417535.1. Classification (NCBI taxonomy): domain Eukaryota; kingdom Metazoa; phylum Chordata; class Aves; order Otidiformes; family Otididae; genus Chlamydotis; species Chlamydotis macqueenii. The sequence continues at coordinate 163,745,632 of NC_141556.1, forward strand.
GACTAGTGACAAATACCAGACTGTCATTTTAGAAATCAGTATAAATCCCTAATATGAATATGAATCTCATACTATAGGGAATAGACATCACAGTAGGGAAGACTGATAATTAGTTGTCAAACATTATTTTTGGAATCTATATTATTCAGAGTTGGTGCAGCACGAATCTCTGGCAAGAAAATGAATAAAACTTGGGGAATATAAAAGAAAATTATTGACTACTGAGAAACTATAGGGGATGGAAAGGAAACATCAGTCACATTAATTGGTTGCAGATCAAATAGCTAGTGTTTGTCTGCAGCTGTTTGATTCACATACATGTCTGTTTCCTGATATCTAGCAGTGAAATTAATTTTTTTTTTATTATTATTATTTAGAGTCAGTGAGATGGAAATGACAAGGACTTTCAAGTGTATAAAATGTGATAAGCTTAAAGACAGCAGCTTTAAATGAAACAGCTTTTGATATAGCAGTTTTAAATATAGCAGTGTTGGTTTCAATCGGGAGCTGAGATAGCCGAAAAGAAGAATGCCCCATCCCTGGAAACTTTCAAGGCCAGGTTGGACAGGGCTCTGAGCAATCTGATCTGGTTGAAGATATCCCTGCTCCTAGCAGGGAGGGTGCGGGGGGGGTGGGAGGATGGGGGTTGGACTATGTGACCTTTAAAGGTCCTTGGAAAAAGAGGAGGCATACCTAAAATGATACATCCTTCCCCCTTCAGTTGTATCTTTAAAAAAAAAAAAAATTATTCTTCTTCTTCTTCTTCTTGATGTATTTTCATCTTTTTGGAGGGAGTGGAGAACTTAAGTGGAATTTTTGCTGCTTGTAAACTATTTAGCATGTTTGAAATGCAGGAGCTTCTCAGAACAGATATAGATTATAGCAAACAAATACAGATAAATATATTTCATAATTAACAAATTGATATTATAATGATTCCACTTTTGTGATTGAATGAGTGTGTACATCTATATACATGTATATCTACGTATCAAAGAATCAGAGAACGCTGTGATAGGAATGGTTGTGAAAATGGCCAATCAGGACAATTTTAAATTTCTAAACAAAATCTTACTGAATTCCTTCATTAGCAACATACTGTGTGATAATGGTTAATTCTCATGTGTAATTAATCAACATTGTTGCACATGCAAAACTGTTAGTCTTTACAATCACAGATCCCATGATGATCAGGCTTGGGAGCTCTTTGACAAAAGAATTTAAGAGTCTAAGTGGGATTATCTTCTTTCTTTGGTTTCCCTGACTTCTCTACTTTTTGGTTTTGGTTGGTTTTTTTTTTGTTTTTTTTTTTTTTGTTTGTTTGTTTTTTGTTTTTTTTTTTTGTTGTTTTTTTTTTTAGTATTATTCTATTGCCTCCATTCCCAGAAAAGACAGGTCTCATCTGCTTCTGAAGCTGTCTATCTTCCTTTTGATTTTACCAGTCATCCAGTAATGTACCAGTGCTGTTTGCAGGACTTCCTACCTCTCTGCGGTGTCTTGTGCTTATCAGTCTGCTAGCTTTTTTTGTTACTCTAGTGTCTGCTACGTCTACCTAGACTTCAGCAAAGCCTTTGACACTGTCTCCCACGGTATTCTCCTGCAGAAGCTGGCAGCCCATGGCTTGGATGGGTACACTCTTGGCTGGGTAAGGAGCTGGCTGGAGGGCCGGGCTCAGAGAGTGGTGGTGAATGGAGTTAAATCCAGCTGGCTACCGGTCACAAGTGGTGTTCCCCAGGGGTCGGTGCTGGGGCCTGTCCTCTTCAATATCTTTATTGATGATCTGGATGAGGGCATTGAGTGCACCCTCAGTAAGTTCGCAGATGACACCAAATTGGCTGGGAGTGTGGATCTGCCTGGGGGTAGCGAGGCCCTACAGAGGGATCTGGACAGGCTGGAGAGCTGGGCTGAAGCCAATGGGATGAGGTTCAACAAGACCAAATGCCGAGTCCTGCACTTCGGCCACAACAACCCCAGGCAGTGCTATAGGCTTGGGGCGGAGTGGCTGGAGGACTGTGTGGAGGAAACGGACCTGGGGGTACTGATTGATGCTGGGCTGAGCATGAGCCGGCAGTGTGCCCGGGTGGCCAAGAAGGCCAACGGCATCCTGGCTTGCGTCAAAAACAGTGTTACTAGCAGGAACAGGGAGGTAATTGTCCCCCTGTACTCAGCACTGGTGAGGCCACACCTCGAGTACTGTGTTCAGTTTTGGGCCCCTCACTGCAAGAAAGACATTGAGGCCCTGGAACGCGTTCAGAGGAGGGCTACGAAGCTGGTGAGGGGTCTGGAGCACAGGCCTTATGAGGAGCGGCTGAGGGAGCTGGGATTGTTCAGTCTGGAGAAGAGGAGGCTCAGGGGAGACCTTATAGCTCTCTATAACTTCCTGAAGGGAGGTTGTAGTGAGCTAGGGGTCGGCCTTTTCTCTCGTGTAGACAGTGATAGAACTAGAGGCAATGGTTTCAAGCTGCACCAGGGGAGATTCAGGCTGGACATTAGGAAATATTACTTCTTGGAAAGGGTAGTCAGGCACTGGAATGCACTGCCCAGGAAGGTGGTGGAGTCACCGACCATGGGGGTGTTCAAGAAACGTTTGGATGTTGTGTTGAGGGATATGATTTAGCTGAGAAGTATTGGTGATGGTTGGACTGGATGATCTTTTACGTCTTTTCCAATCTTGATAATTCTGTGATTCTGTAATTCTGTAACTAAAAACATCTTTGTTTGCATTTTTGGTGGTCATATTGCTTACATAGTAATGTAAAATGCTTATACATTGTGTTTGGTCCTGCCATCACAGTCTTAAAAAGCACCTAAATGCTGCTGTTAACGATGCTGTTTTGGTATGCCTACACTTCCTTTCAAGGCAAACTAATAATAATTATAATATCCTGATTTATACATTTATACATATACATATATGATTGATATGTGCTGCAGACCTCTGCTTTGCCTTCATCACTGCCCACCATCATCCAATGTACCCACCAGATGAGCTTGCAATGGGAAGGGCCTTGCTGTGGAGGGAGCATGAGCAGGCTGCTTTTTTCCTATGTGTTTGGTGCACGTGCTCAGGTGAGCTGTAAAACATGGAACAACTCCCCTCTCAGGTCTTCTCTGAGATCAACGTATTTGTAAAGGAATAGAAGGGAACAAGTCCTCTCTACTGGATCAGGAGCTGAAGTGCCCTGAGGAGGAAATGTTTGTGCTTGGACCTCACACAGCAACCATTTGGCTCTCAGTAAGAATTTCAGCAGAAAGCACAGAATAATGCTGAAGTAGATACGAGGTGTGACAAACGGTTCAGCTTCCCTGAAGCCTGATTGAAAAAAAAATCCCATTTCGGAATACAACAGCACACACTAAGGAGATTTCAGTTTTCCTTTATGGACTATATTCCTTACTTATGTTGTCAGGTGTTCTATGTCAGCATGCCAAATTCAGTGAAAAATACAGCAAGTTAACATTAAATTTTAACTAAATGGGAAGTCAGTATTGTATTGTGGAGAAATTCCATTCTCTTTGGAATCAGGATCAAACTTCCCATTAGCATCTCTAAAATTTGACTTTGTAGAGTCAGGTTTGGTTTGGGGTTTTTTTTTGTGTGGTTTCTTTTTTTTTTTTCTTCAGATAGTATTTAATTAAATAAAGTTCTAATGGGATTTTCCATGAAAAAATGTATTAGAATTATTTTCATATTGTTACCGAAATCCAGAATTAAACTCCTTAACAGCAATGAGAAGTTAAGAAGCAGGCACTTCTTTATTGCAGCGCTGGGCACACGGGGGATTGCTCCACCTAGCATGCGCACCTGTTCAATCCAACAGCACAAGTTAAATACACACCTGTTATACATATTCACTAGATTTACGAGAAATATTATACATAAACATTAACTTTCTGAGAAATCATTATAATATTTCCCCACCCACTTGCGCATGCTCAGTCTTTTGAGTCGAGGGTCTTCTGGTGGTCTTGGGGGTCATCAGAGCGCCCCCTCCTGGAATTTGCTGGTTAAACTCCTCCTTGAAATCTCCATATATGGTCTTGAGCACAAGGTCATGTTGTCCTTGAGTTTTCTGGCTCCAAAATGATGGCTCAGGGCCTATTTTTACAGGTGATGTTTGGGACCTACCATTGTTCTACCACTCCTCTTAACTACCCCAGACATGCTAGACTAACTTCTAACAAACAAGATATTATAATATCTCTAAGATTCCCATTCCCTCTAAGGACAAATAGATTTCATATAAAATTTAACGTATGTGACTACAGTTCTACAGCTAGCAAGAATCACCTCATATTGATATTTAATTTTCAATGTTTGTGTCATGTAACAGTATTAATTAAGTATTAATAATTTAAAGCAACTCTATTAGAAATACTTCGTTAGATTATAGAACTTCGAGGACTTTTGAGCCCAACAAATTTACACAGCTCTTTGCCTCTTCTCCTCAGCCAAAAAAATAAAAGGAGCTAATGACTGAACAAAGGTAATAACTTAGATTCTAAAATTTACAATTAACTTGCTTACAATTAATTCAAATATTAGATTTAATCTTCTTCTAGTCACTTAGATACTTAAATGCTTGCAGCCTCTGTCTTAGTCTAACAACTTCAACAATGTGTACAAGGTGTTTAACAATGTGTATAACAAGGTGCATGCAATATCTTTATGTATCTTTTCTTGAAAGAAAAAAAAAAAGTCTCTTCTCGGATTTGAAAAATGTCCAGCATAAGGATTCCATGGACTTTTAGAGCTCAGTGCTACTAAAATAATCTGTATTACTAAAATAACTGAATTCCTATGATCAAGAATTTTATTGGCTGAGTGATGTTCACAGCCTTCCAATATTTTTTTTTCCTCAAAAAAAAAGCAAACAACTTCCTACAAATACACTTTGTTGGAGCCTCTCAGGATAGGTAAGACTGTAATCAGCGAAAAACTTGGACTCAAACCTGTACTTAATTGTCTTAAGTAAATCATCCTACTTGTGAAAGATGCCATCAGCATTCTGAGCTTCAGAATCATACAATTGTTTTAGCAATGATCACCCAGTTAGGCACATCTAGCCTGGACTTTAAACTTTACAGTTAGAGGGACTAGCTATCCTTACATCTAAAGAAATGATCTGTAACTACAGATTTAATGTCTTAATATGTTGGGTACCTGGAGTATCAGGGACACTTAGTGAACAATCCAGACCAAACTGAATTGTTATGTTTGTGAGCAGCAGGTCTCAAGGACATCACTGAAGCTGCTTGTGAGAAAGTAATGAAGCTTCCTGTGAGAAAGTACTGAAGCCACCTGTGAGAAAATAATGAGGCCGCCTGTGAGAAAGTAAACGAAGCAACCTTGAAGAAGATCGTAAATAACTTTGAGAAAGTGAAAACATGAAAAGTACAGGACTTTCCAGGTTAACGGACTTTCCAGGTTAACTAACTGCAAGTAGGAGGGATATGCAAATGTAACCATTAGAGCTTAAGCCAATCACGCAATGACTAGTAGGCATATTTTATCTTAGCAATATAAATATGCGCACCCGGGACTAATAAATCGAACTACACTTATTACTCATATTGAGTCTTTTATCATACGTTCCTCCGTCGCTCGCATTAATAATTATTGATTTAAGGTCCTAATAGGAACCCAGCAGTTTGGTCCTAAAGGCAGAGCTTCTGTATAGGTTATGCAAGTGATGCACTTCTGAAAATCAAAATCCAAGTGTAAAGTGTCAGATACCTAAAAAACTAAAGCAATAAAATTAAATAAAATAATTGTCACAATCTGTTTTGCCAGATGGAACTACGTAAAACTCAGAGAATGTGTGACTCAAGGATTTAGTTAAAAGCATAAATAACAGAGGAAATCTGTAATTATCCATGAAAATGGTTTAGTTTCTCTGTATTCAAAATTCTGAAACTGAATACGCTTTCAAAAGAACCACCTAAACTAAGTATCTCAATTTGATTTTAGTATTCCTTACCTAGGATATTGTCATATGGGCCAAACAGCTCTCTGGAAATGTTTGTCTTTTCCCATTAGCTACAGAGGGAACAGTGAAACTAGCAGCTTTTAAAGTTGTCAGGATGAATCCAAGGCCTAGGAGTGTGAAACTGTAGTTATAAACAAAACCGGAAATGTTTCTCTTTTGACAGAGCTGGACAACTATATTTTGTCTCATGACTAGCCCTGTTTATGATTAAGAAACTATGCATTTTTGATAGTAAGTACGTATTTCTGGATGGTCCCGTGATATCAGCTGCATGCCTATGCTAAAATTATTCCTTAGAAAGAGCATGAGCTAGTCCTTTTCTGCATGACCTGAGACAACAGGTGTATCAAATGGCCTTTTCTGAATGTGTTCATATGTACCTGGTACAGTCAAGAAGTACATTTCTACTGTAGAACACTCTAGCTCTCTCTTTACGAGGACACGAAAAATACCTGGTAATACTCTGGACAGACCTAGTAGATGTTGAGCTGGAGATGTTGGCAAAGTGGAATTCATAGAAATATATAAGGAAATAAATTACATTCTACACTACACTAGTTATAGGCATAGAAAATAAATCAATATCTATTAAGTGTCCTGGAAGCAGTGACTGAAAGTGAGGACCTACTCTTTGCTGCTTGTAGGTTTAATTCCTTCATTACAGAGACAGGCTCTTTTCTTTGTCCTTTTTTTTTCTGACATGAGGTATGTTGAATTTCTTCCTCAATATTTGGTAGCTACAATAGAAGTGAAGAGTGACATAATTACAGAAAAGTTCACAGGCTGATGATTATGGAATAATGTCATGAAAATTTGGACTCTTACAGGTCTCTCATTCTATAAGCAAATATTCAGTCCATGAAGCTACGTCATAAAAAGAGCAGGAGTCACCAGCAGCTGTTTTAAAGAAAGAACCTATAACTATGATTAGTCATAGGTCTTACTCAATGTGTGTGTATACGATGGAATCAACTGTATGTTGGATCTGTGGAGCTCAGTATAATTTATGAGAGAAAAGGGATTTAAAATATTAAAAACATGGAAGTTCTGCTCAGGCACAGAAGTGTAAGTCTTGATCCTGCAGGACTTCAAAGTCAAAGAAGGGCTGCTCATTTTTATAGAGATTTTCTGGAACCCAATTCTGTATTTAAGTGCCTGAGTTTCACCTAATATATTGGAGCTATGCAAGGTGAAATATAAATAAAAAAGAAGAAAAACAGTATTTGAACAAGATAAACAGAATTTTCTTTGCAATGAAGAAGATTTTTTCTTCTTTTCTAATAGTGTACAGACCCCATAAGAATTTTATCCAGTTTATAATTTATAAGACTATTCATAACAGCCACAAAGTGGTTCATCCACCTTTAATTTAACTTTATATTTATATAAATAAAATATTTTGTTGTACCTTTGGGAAAGTTTCTTTGTGTGGCTTGTTGTCTTTTAATGTTTAAATATTTAAGTTCTACATGTGGTGCAATGAGCTGTTAAGTTGAATAAAAATCATTCATAATACAGTTTATAGTATTAAATATTGCATAATTTCACTAACATATTTTCAAATTATTAACATGAGACCATTGTATTTTTCACCTTGCAGACAACCTTAAATTGCAATGGATGGCATATGTCTTAATTAATTATATTCTAGAAGCCAAAGATGAGCTTAAAAGTATTTTAAAATATTTTAAGTTATTCCTGGAAAGCAGCAGCATTACTTTAGGAGTACATTAATTGAATTTGCTTTTATCATCTCTAGCTTAGTATACATTTGTAGAGTGTGATATCAGAGAACTTTAAAAAGTAAAAAGCAGCAGACTTTTAGTCAACATTCTTGAGGCATAACATTCTTATAGCCCTAGAACTCAACATCACAATTATCTTAGCTTTTTTTATTGATAATAAAACATGTGTTCTGAAATTGTTTTTCTTAGTCTGAGTATTGGACAGCACTAAGGAAATTGCTCTAATAAGATAGGTATTTATTTATTAATAAATTATTCTTTTTTTTTTCTTTTTCTTTCTGAATAGAGTAAGTAATACTGGCATGTGTTGATTCTTCTCATCTGTATGCATGATTAGTAATTAAAAAAAAAGAAAAAAGTGGAACACATGGTCTGTTGCTTACTGATCTTCAGAATTCTACATTTTTCCTTTCTTATGTAGTTAAGTTTACTAATGGAATGAGAAACCTAGAAAGGTAGTAGCTAAAATATAATTCAGAAATTGTGCCTCAAACTTAATCTAGTTTTGATGTTGAAACACCACATGATGGAGAAACTAAATAGCATATAAAACTAACCAACCTTGCACCTCAATTTCTGTTCTACTGCCATCTAGGTTGCACTTGGGTAATTATGTGAAGATTGATAGCATGGCCTTAGTATGAGTACACTTTTACAATTTTGACACAAAACAGCACATGATGCGTGAAAAGGCATTGTTGTAATCCAGGATCCAATACTTGGACCTTGGTTCTAATGATAAACATAAATCCATTAACAGGAAAAAAATGCACAGAAGCGTACTTCAGGTATGTTAGAATATAAGCATATGATTAAAGCTGAGAATATGTTAGTTTCTTTCCTAAAAGGAGATTTTTTTTTCTTGTCTAAAAATTGTCAATAAATATTATTGTTACACTGTTATCATAAAGTTTTTGAAACATATTCTTATTTCTAGAAGATGTTGTGTGTTTCAGTTAACACACAGCCACTAGATGGATTGCTTCTCTTTACACTAGCTTTTGACATTTTTTTTTTTTTTGAGTGAAAAGTAAGACGATATTGACATGGACTTTGGAAAGATTACTGTGTGGCTAAAACCCTGATATCCTAATGAACATGGACTAGAAGTAAGCAATATATTTTCAGTGATCTTTCAGTTTTTCTGTTGAAATTGAGGTATTTTTGCAACTCTACATGCTGCTCGTTAAAAAGCAAGTTAAGTGTGGGAGTTGGTTTTACATATGAGTGATGTAAAAGAAGCCTAGCACAGCCAAATCATAAATAGATGCCTTCCTCTGAAAATTATTACATATCTCTGATAGAGTACAAATTGCTTGATTAAAAATTGTTGCTTTTAGTGTGAAGTATTTAATCAGAATAAAACATACAAATCTGTTACATAACAGAAATTTTATATGTGTTAAGTGTCAAGGATTCACTGAGTGTCATATCACTTCATCAGTCACAAAGTTACATAGTAAACGTCACATTTCTTAAGTGTAGGCATTCCACTGTCCAAGGAGCTGTGTTTCCCTGTATCCCAGATGCTTTGTTACTTCTATGTGTGAAATCAGATACAGCAACGAAGTAAATCTGAGAAAGGCAGTGAGAGAGAGAGAGAGAGAGACTTACCAACAAAAAATATCACATACACAGATGAAGGGTTTATAAATAAAATATTATTTCATGACAATACTGAAGGAGAGAATAAATTCTAAGATGGCTTTCTCTGTGCCACGGTATTACAAAATCAGTCTTGTATTTTTTTCCTCTTTTAGATATATAACACATATAACACATTTTTTTTTTTTAATCTCTGCCCTGTGAGATTTAAAACTTGATGCACCAAGGAGGTGGTGGAGTCGCCGTCTCTGGCAGTGTTCAAGAGGCGGCTTGATGAGGAGCTACAAGATATGGTTTAGTACCTGTTTCAGCAATGGTAGTGGGAAGACGGTTGGACTAGATGATCTTACAGGTCCCATCCAACCATGTGATTCTATGATTCTATGATTCTAAGTGAGTGGAGCTTTTAATGCCAGTATTATTGTAGTGTACAAGGAAAACTCTGATGCACTTATGTAGAATGTCTGTTTTATACTCTGAAAAATTCCCTTTAGAAGTCAAATTAAAACCTTTCATGCCTTAAAAGGCTAATAGTATGTTCCTCTCTGCTCTTCTAGTGAAAAATTAACCCCTTTATGTAATGATTTTCAGACCTCAATAGCAATCTTCCCATGTTCTCTACCTTCTCAATATATTCCTCCTGTTCTTCCATTTATTCATTAGCAGAACTAGTTTTTGATCACCAAGGAAATTTAACTTGGTATCTCTCATGCATACATGTATAAATAAATACCTACATATGTATGTATGTATATAAGCATACATAATCCCATACATTAACCTAGCCATAAACATTTGTAAGGTATGTATAAAAAGTGAGAATTGAATAGTCCGATCTCTTTTCAGTTAAATAATAACTAGACTGCATTTTATTTCTAACTACTTTTTTTAATCATGTTTCAGAATATTGAATGATATCATAGACTGAAATAATAGCAGTCCATAGGTTTCAATTTCCATTAAATTCACTTTTTTTTTTTTCCCCTGTGTTTCTTCCTCTATTTTCTTTTTAAAAACAAGGAGATTTGTGCCACTGTGAAAGAAGTTACAGTGGTGAAAGTAATTGAAAGAGTGTTGCTGAAAACCACAACATGACTACAAGGGTCAAGAGCTAATAGAGAATACTGGTTAATATATAGGCTAGAGTCAAATTTAAGATGCAAATAAGAATAGATTTAGTGCATTGTCGTAACCTGAGAGCAGTAGAATTTAACAATATAAAAGTCTTAACAAATCTGAACTTTAAGTGTTATTAAATTTAAAATTCATTAGAACATATTCAATCCACCTAAATCCTACCATAATTAAGGAGTAGGAAACAAAATTCCACCAACTACTTGGCTGGTTTTATGTCTTTATTGTAAATAACCATTACAGATTCCTTAATCTATTAAGAAAATAACTTCCAAGCCTCAAATTCTGTGAATGTATAAACTGAAGCTCACAAGGGTTCAGAAAAACTTATTCTGAGATTATGATGATCATCTTCCTACTGCCTACAGCTTAATTGCCATCAGTATTAGGACAAACTTAGGTTCTCCTAAAAAAAAAATCTGAACTACAAATGGTGTTCCCAGCATTAATAAATAGTGACATCATTGGAAGTGTCCGTGCACAATAAATTGAACAGGAACCTAGCAATTACATCATTTCCCCACGGAACAAGTGACACAGGTACCAAACTCCTTGGCATAAAATATGCATTAACCTAGATTATGCCATTCTCCACTCTTTCTTTTGAACTGTGTGTGGTGTGGGGAGGTAGAAAGAGGGCAGACAAATGAGAAGTGCATTATTCAATTCAGGTGAGCTGTGGAACTTCGGAAGCACCTTTCCCTCAGCAGTAATGATATGGGGATGTTTGGCAACTACCTCAGAACAATGAATTATTTCCCCATTGGAATATAAATTAAATACTTATGTCATTATTTTAAATAGCATCTTTAAAATAAATTGCCTCTTTTGAAACCTTGGCTTCTATTTGACAAATATCGCAAATATTAACATCCACACTGTACTTTGAAAAATACTAGTTGGCTAGCACATGGTGACAATCTTTCTTTACTGTCTAAACAAGGACTCTGTGATTCATCAAAATACACACAGATCTAAGGAGAAACTATGAAATAGATATTTATCTTCTCATGGTCATCCAGCTGTAATTAGGTGTTTTTGCATCACTGACTTCTGGGAAACTATGTAATGATAAAAAATTCAGAATGGTGAAGTTTTGTAAAATGAAATATACTGCATATTACTTATAAATCTTTTTTTCAAAGGTATTTCCAGCAGAAAGATGATCTTAAATAGTGTCAGATTTCTCTGCTTCTTCTGCACATCTACTTCTATTTCATGCAACAAAGCTTATTTAAAAAAAAACAAACCAAATTCTGTTAGGTCTTCCAGACTAGGACTTATGAAGCAATGATATGAAATGAAAGTAGCAAATAATATACAAATACAGTTATTAATTTCAAATCTTCAAAATTGTTGAAGTCCACTTTTGCTTCCTTTTTTTACTTATTTGTTGTACATTTTAATTTCATATTTCACTGTTCAAAGTTAATTTTTCTTTTCTACCTGGGGCATGGTCATGTTTCATAGTGATATTTGTGCCCATAACTCATACTATTACATTTTATCCAGAATTTTCCTTTCTCTGCTGAATGTTACCAAACATAGACCTACATATTGTCTCTATGTTTAGCTCCCACTGAAGTCAATAGTGGGACTTTGGATAGCATTAGTAGCTGGTTGACCCCACTGATTATCAGAAAACAAGACTGATAGTTTAAGTTATATTCATTGCTGCCAGAGACTGACAGAGTGCTAACTTCTGGTTTGTAGGGGCTGTAAAATTCTATCTTCTTTTTCAGAGACTGCTTCAGCTGTGTGTCCTGACCGCAAACAAGATTGATTGTATACTGGACAGCATTCAGAGAAGTGTCAAGGGCCTGGAGTACACAAGGAGGAGAGGCTGAGAGAACTGGAGTTGTTCAGCCTGGGAATGAGAAAGTTATGAGGAGACTTCATTGCTGTTTGACCCTACCTAATGGGAAGGTGTAAACAAGATGGAAATCAGATCCTTCTTGGAGGTGCAGAATCAAGAACAAGAGATGACAGACACAGTATAGGAAAATCAATTTCAAAAAAGAAAAAAAATATTGCATGAGGATGATCAAACACTTACACTCAAACTCAAACACAATTTCCCAGAGAGATTTTTGGAATTTACGTCTTTAGGAATATTCGGGCCTGACTGGATATGGACCTGACCAGCCAGCTCTGAGTTGGCCCTACTCTGAGCAGGAGATTGGACAAGATGACCTCTGGATGTCCCTTCCAGCTTATATGATTCTCTGATTCTATGATTTTGTTTGTTTGTCTTTCTGACCAGACAATAAAAAAAAAAAAAAGTTATTTGCAGAGTTCAGGAAATTGCAGGAAGTCTCTTCTTTAAACAGCATTATGGGATAATCTAGATTACCCCTCTGGTTCAAACCTAGAGCCATTCCTTATACCTACCTTCTCTGATTAGACAGCTATCAGTCTTTAAATTTGTTTTGTACTGAGGATTCCTCCCTTGTCAACATACTAATTTTTAACAATTCTGCAGATAACATCTGTCTAGTTCCAAAATTATGGAGCTGTTTGTACTGGAGTCTGACTATGCCTAAGTCAGACAATGTATTTCAGTTTGTTTGGAAAATTTGCACAATAGTTGGATAAGGTTTCCGTTTTAGATTTTTAATGGACTGTGGACCTGATGAACAAATTAGGTGATAAAAGATGTTTTAAGCCAAGAAAAAATGTTTTATGAAGAAATAAAGGGCAGGAGTAAAAATGGAAAATATAAATAACTGCCAAATAACTGAAAGTAACCTTAATGATATCCATAATACTGGTCATGCAGGAAAAGTAAATGAAATTTGGCCTGCTATTACAGTGACATTTCATACTGTACATTAGTATATAGTGTAAATTACTGACTATTAAACTGACATGCAGTTAAAATCACACTGAATCACACTAAACCAACTATATTTTCTTTAGAGTCTATGTGAAATCCATGACCAAGTTAAAAACAAACAAGCAAACAAATACTATAAATATGTTATTAATTTGAAATAAATAACCTGCAGAGTAAAGCAGTGAGAGGAAAAAAAAAAAACAACACACTTTTACATTGTGCATTCTCTTTGCTTTTAAACTTTCAATTGTTCATCTTAGCTAGACTACTTTATCCATCATCTATTCTGATAATATTAACTTTCTCATTTACCTCTTGTTCCTTTAGGAACTGTCAATTATTGTTGCATCATGTAGATTTGCTCTAAAGTGAATAAATCATTGGAAGCTCTGACTTCCCCACAAATCAACCGCATGAGGATGTAACCATCAATTGGTTGTACATTAGCAGGTAATATTGATGCTGTCCTGCAAACACTTCCTCCTTGTTACAGTAAGTGGAACAGGTCCTGCTGTCATCAAGGCTATAGGGAAGGAAACTGGGCTTTGTGTATGCCTTTCCTCCTGTCCAGAATGATACAGCTTCTGACATGCTGAAGTAAAGCCAGCCACATCACATTAGGCTTTAAATTCAACGATCTAAACTTTAGTTATTTTGTCTACTTTTGTCCTCCTATAGTTCGTAAAAGGAGATGGGTCCATCAGAGTCTATCATCAAGGCAAATTCACCCCACAGGCATAAGAAGAGTCCTCCAAAAGGCTTCAGAAATTAAAAAAAAAAAACCAAAAACCTGAGGAATTTGAAATATACTTGATTATACCAAGACATTGTGCCAGTTATTTCTACATTTTAATCAGTCTCTATCTATATACCTATAAGTCTCCTTCCTCGACACTCATGCCCATCCACAGAATCACAGAATGGTTGAGAGTGGAAGGAATTTTCAGAGCTCATATGGTCCAGCCTTCTTGCCCAAACAGGATCACCTTCAGCCAGTTTCCCTGGACCACAGGGAAAGATCACTTTTGAATATTTCCAAGGATGGAAATTCCACATCATCTCTGGGCAACCTTTTCCAGTGCTCAGTCCACAAAATAGGTATTCCTGACTCAAGCTGTTTCTTAATCTACACCAAAGAAGCCTGAAACACCTGCTTTAGAATTAGTTACTTTGACAGATGAATAATTTGTATTCACAATATCCTTATTATGTGACCAAATTGATAGGAGCCACAATAGCTGCTATATAAAAAATACTATGTACATTGCAATTTCCAGGTGTTGTACATTTTCAGTTGTCAGAGTGAAAGCATTTATTGTGTATGTTAGTTAAATTAAATCAACTATATTTAGCAGACCATGTACACTATTTGTTAGTTACACATTTGTAGTCCTTTTAGTAGAAGTTATTATTTTTGCTTGATATGAAGAAAATGTATTCATATACACAACATAGGAGAGGCAACTGGGGATAAAATTTAGGTTTTATATTTAAGAAAGGATAAAGAAAGTGTTGTGAAAAGTCCAGTTTAAAGTTAGTATCACTGACAGAACTAATTTATGAGATATGACACAATAACAGACAGATAGAGAAAACTTGGATAGAATGAAGCTTTGATGAATAACTTCAATGCTAAAACCATAAAGTTTTAATTCAGTGAGGTAGAAAATGAGGAGTCATTGTTTTGGAGACTAAAATAACAGGTAAGGAAGATTATATTAAACATGGAATTTTGAATGGATATTAGGAATACAAGCAATAAGAAGGAATAACTTGGAATTATATCTGTTCATTTTTGTAGTAATAGGAATTTGTTACAATGCTTTTTGAATGTTATTAAAGCCATGTATCACATAACTGAGAGACAGTCCAGTAAAAAAATCAGATCAGAGTAGATATGTATCAAAATAATTCAAAGTATCCAAGAATTTAAACTGTAAGAGAGAAATAGCAGGAAGATAATTCCCCTGTGCTGGAGTATCAAGAGGGATGATAAACTAACATTACCAAGATAAGAAGACTATCATAGAATCATAGAACCACAGAATCTTTAAGGTTGGAAAAGACATTCGAGATCATCAAGTCCAACTGTCAACCCAACACCATGTCCACTAAATTGTGTCCTGAAGTGCCATGTCATATAATCATAGAATCATAGAATGGTTAGAGTTGGAATGGACCTTCAAAGGTCATCTAGTCCAATCCCCCTGCAATGAGCAGGGACATCCCCAACTAGATCCGATTGCTCAGAGCCTCATCCAACCTGGCCTTGAACGTTTCCAGGGATGGGGCTTCCACCACCTCTCTGGGCAACCTGTTCCAGTGTTCTACAACCCTCATAGTGAAAATTTTTTTCCTAATATTCAATCTAAATCTACCTCCCTCTATTTTAAAACCATTACCCCTTGTCCTATCGCAACAGGCCCTACTAAACAGCCTCTCCCCATCTTTCTTGTAGGCCCCCTTGAGGTACTGGAAGACCGCTATCAGGTCTCCCTGGAGCCTCCTCTTCTCCAGGCTGAACAGCCCCAACTCTCTCAGCCTGTCTTCATAGGAAAGGAGCTCCAGCCCTTTTATAATCTTCGTGGCCCTCCTCTGGACCTTATTCAACTGGTCCATGTCCTTCTTATGTTGGGGGCTCCAGAACTGGACACAGTACTACTGGACACGTCTACACATTCCTTGAAAACCTTCAGGATGGTGACTTCACCACTTCCTTGGGCAGCCTGTTCCAGTGCCTGATCATTCTTTCAGTAAAGAAAGTGTTTCCTAATATCCAGTCTAAACTTCCCCTGCCACAACTTGAGGCCACTTCCCCTTGTCCTATTACAAGTTATTTGGGAGAAGAGACCAACGCTTGCCTTCCTACAATCTCCTTTCAGGTAGTTGTAGAGAGCAATGAGCTCTCCCCTCAGCCTCCTCTAGACTAAACAGTCCCAGTTCCCTCAGCCACTCCTTATAAGACTTGTGTTCCAGACCCTTCACCAGCTTCATTGCCCTTCTCTAGACACACTCCAGCAACTCAGCATCCTTGTTGAACTGAGGGGTCCAAAACTGCACACAGTATTTGAGGTGTGGCCTCATCAGTTCCAAGTACAGGGGCACAATTTATTCCCTACTCCTGCTGGCCACACTGTTCCTGATGCAGGCCAGAATGCTGTTGGCCTTCTTGGCCACCTGGGCACACTGCTGGCTCATGTTCAGTCAGCTTTCTATCAGCATCCCCAGGTCCCTTTCTGTTGGGCAGCTTTCCAGCCCCAAGCCTGTAGCATTACATGTTGTTGTTTTGACCCAAATGCAGGACCTGGCACTTGGCCTTGTTGAACCTCATACAGTTCACCTTGGTCCATTGGTCCAGTCTGTCCAGATCTCTCTGCAGTCTTCTTACCCTCGAGCAGATTGACACTCTCGCCAAATTTGGTGTCACCTGCAATCCTGAGGGAGCACTCAATCCCCTCATCCAGGTCATTGATAAAGATATTAAACAGAACTGGCCCCAGCACTGTGGGCCAACACTGTGGTGTTCCCTGGGGAACACCTCTTGTTCCAGCCACAAACTGGATTTAACTCTGTTTACCACAGCTCTCTGGGGTCAGCCGTCCAGCCAGTTTTTAACCCATGGCAAGGTACACATGTCCAAGCCATGAGCTGCTAGTTTCTCTAGGAGAATGCTGTGGGAGATGGCATCAAAAGCTTTGCTAAAGTCCAGGTAGATAATGTCCACATCCTTCCCGTCATCCACTAGGTGGGTCACCTTGTCATAGAAGGAGATCAGGTAGGTCAAGCAGGACTTGCCTTTCATGAACTCCTGCTGGCTGGGCCTGATCCTCTTGGTTGTCTTGCACATGCCTGGTGAGCACACTCAGGATGAACTGCTCCATAATCTTCCTCGGCACTGAGGTCGAGCTGTAGTCCTTGCATCCTCCTTCCAGCCTTTCTTGTAGATGGGCATCACATTGGCAAGTCATCCGGGACCTCCCCTGTTAACCAGGTCTGCTGACAGATGATGGAGAGTGGCTTGGTGAGCTCCTTCGCCAGCTCCCTCAGTACCCTTGGGTGGATCCCATACGGCCTCATAGAGTTGTTTGTGTCCAGGTGGTGTAGCAGGTCGATAACTGCTTCCTCTTGGATTGTGGGGACTTCATTCTGCTCTCTGTCTCCATCTTCCAGCTCAGGGGGCTGAACGCCTTGGGGATAACTGGTCTGACTATTACAGACTGAGGTAAAGAATGTATTAACCTCAGCCTTTTCCTCATCGTTGGTGATAATGTTCCCTCTTGCATCCAGTAAAGGATGGAGATTCTCTTTGGCTCTCTTTTTGTTGCTGATGTATTTGTAGAAACATTTCTTGTTATCCTTAACAACAGCAGCCAGATTGAGTTCTAGCTGGGCTTTTGCCTTTCTAATTTTCTCTCTACATGACCTAACAAGCTGCATGTACTTTTCTTGAGTTGCCTGCCCCTTTTTCCAAGAGCAGTAGACTCTCTTTTTTTTTCCCTGAGTCCTAGCAAAAGCTCCCTGTTCAGCTAGGCAGGTCGTCTCCTATGCCAGTTTGTCTTATAGCACACGGGGACAGCCTGCTTCTGCACCTTTAAGACCTCGTTCTTGAAGAATGTCCAGCCTTCCTGGACCCCTTTGCCCTTCAGCACTGCCTCCCAAGAGATTCTGTCAATCAGTGTCCTGAACAAGTCAAAGTCTCCCCTCCGTAAGTCCATGGTAGGGGTTTTGCTGACCCCTCTCCTTACCTCTCCAATAACTGAAAACTCTATCCTTTCATGGTTGCTGATCCCAAGATGGCCTCCGACTACCACATCTCCCACCAGCCCTTCTCTGTTTGTAAACAGCAGATGGAACAAGGTACCTTCCCTGGTAGGCTCACTCCCCAGCTGTGTCAGGAAGTTATCTTCCACACACCCCAGGAACCTCTTAGACTGTTTCCTCTCTGATGTGTTGTATTTTCAGCTGATGTCTGATAAGTCTAAGTACTCCATGAGAATGAGGGCTAATGATTGTGAGACTTCTGCCAGCCACTTGTAGAATGCCTCATCTGCCTCTTCATCCTGGTTGTATGGTCTATAACAGACTCCTAGCAGGATATCTGCCTAAAATGAAACCAGAAACTTCCCGGACTTTTTCACAGCTTACTGAAAAGATTTATTACTCTCTAGTATCCATATCCACTTCTGGATGGAACAAATTGTATGATCATGGGCTCAAATAAAGATTATAGAAACAATTTAGTTCTAGGATTCCCTTTGGCAACAATCTGTACAGCACAACTGATTTCTATGTGGACATCTTTGGTGCTCCTTACTCATACTTGCTAGCAGCATATCTACAAAATTGTCAGACCTCTAGTGTCAAGTTCATGTGGTCCTAAAGAAAAAATGCAAAGTAGGCAAGGTATGTTGAAGTCTTTCCTATGCTGCCCCAGTACTTGAAATCAAGCAGTTTAGTATTTTAGGAAATAGTAATTGTTATTAGGATAATAAAATAGTTACCTGTGTTTTTTGTAAATTGTGAAAAATAATGCAAGGATATTTCTCTGCAAAATAATAGTCCCTCTGGCAATTTGCGTAGTTCTTGAAGCAAGGTAACACAAATATGTGCAAGAATTAAAGAGAGATATAAAACAAAAACCAGCTATGCAAATATGATTAGGCATGCATTTAAAAAAAGGCGATAACATTTTAAAGACATATTTATTTAGAAGATTTGAAAAGGCTATAGGTCTACTGTACTCAGTAAACCTGAATAATTTGTCTGAAAATGAAAGTTGATATTTGGTGACAATAAAGTATATGTGAATACAAGGTAGCATATATTGATTTGACCACCTTTCTCCATGTGCAAGTATTATTGGCAGATTATTTATTCAACTTATGATTCTGCAGATTTTTTTAGGGAAATGTATTCAAGGTAATGGACCCAGCTTTGGGAAGAGACTCGAAAGATAGGATAATCTAGTATCCAAAGCCAGTCTTCCAGTTCATTTAGGAGCAATTCTTCAATTTACAATTTTGAGTTGTTCTGGGAAAAGTACAAGACTAATATAAGTTTCACCAAGAGAAAGGACACAGTTAGAAAGGAATAATGTTTCAGGCATTAGAACAGGAAGATATGCACCAGACCAAGGATTAGTATGGAGTTGTGAAATGGGTTGCAGGTTAAAATTAAGTCATGATGCTTTTCTTGGAGGCTTCTACTTAAAAAAAAAAAAAATACAGCTTCCAGAGGTGTTTCAGAGAAGCAGTCAGATTTGGTATAATCTCAGATAAAGATCTTATGGAAGAGATGTAGGAATTTCAAACACATTGCCTGCAGAGTTTGTTCAGTCTCAGGTGGTATGAGCTGGTATGCAATATGGATATGAAGCTCACTGTGGAGATTGAGAGTGTAAAAAAAGTTAAATGGATTTTAATTTCATGTATATCGTATACTACAACAAAGTACATGCAAGTACTACACACAAGCCCTAGATCTTCTCAGTGACATTAAGTCAAACAAATACCCTCAAAAAACTTATGTCAAGATCTTAATATTACCTTTCATTACATTAAATTGACTCACCTACCACAAGGTACCCGATATGGTCCATGCAACACAAGATGAGGCCTAGTGCGGATGTTATTGAAACTCGGCAGTGTTCACCTACCTAATATAAGCAAGGTGAAGAACAAAAAAAAGTCCTTAGGCAGTAATTTTTTGCTTTCACAGAATAAATCAAGTTTAGTGTATTTTGTTGTACATCCACTCTGTTCATTTGCTCAATGTTACTTAATTTTTGTGTAGTCATTGCTGTACAAAAGCAAGTAACTCTCGTCAAAAGTAATAGTACTGCTTTTACATTTATAGTACCATAAAGTGTAACAGCTACTTAGTGTTGATATATATTCTCAGACATCCCTGCAGACTTTTATATGTTAGAAAGATTGCATGTGACTTAGTGAATATAAAAATGCCATCCGGTCATATAAACAAAGTTTGGTATTTGCAGTATATTTTGCAGATATTTCTCATAATATTACTTATGAAAACCTCTTCTGTGTTGTATGGCTTTTTCAGGCCTCAAGGAAGAAAGAAAAAAAAAACAGAAACATTCCTTCAACACTTCAAAATCTGATTACTAAAGGACTGAGCAACTAGCAAGCCTCCAAATCTCCCTGTGAGATATGCAAAATTTTAATCCTTTCTGCTGAACTTACTCAAAGAGTGTACTGGTTTTGGCTGGGATAGAGTTAATTTTCTTCATAGTAGCTAGTATGAGGCTATGTTTTGGATTTGTGCTGGAAACAGTGTTGATGATACAGAGATGTTTTAGATCTTGTTGAGCAATGCTTACACAGAGTCAAGGCCTTTTCTTCTCCTCATACCATCCACCCACTGAGCAGGCTAGAGGTGCACAAAAAGTTGGGAGGGGACACAGCTGGAACAACTGACCTCAACTGATCAAAGGGATATTCCATACCATATGATGTCATGCTCAGTATGTAAAGCTGGGGGGAAACAGAAGGAAGGAGGAAACTTTAGGAGTTATGGTGTGTGTCTTCCTAAGTAACCATTAGTCATGATGGAGCCCTGCTTTCCTGGCGATGGCTGAACACCTGCCTGTCGATGGGAAGTAGTGAATGAATTCCTTATTTTGCTTTACTTGTGAACACAGCTTTTGCCTTCCCTGTTAAACCGTGCTTACCTCAACCTGCAAGTTTTCTCACTTTTACCTTTCTGATTCTCTCCTCCACCCCACAGCGGGGCAGGGTGGGAGGAGTTACTGAGTGACTGTGTGGTGCTTAGTTACCGACTGAGGTTAAACTATTACAGTCTTTTTTTTTATGCCCAATATGGGACTTGAAGGGTTGGACATAAAAAACAGATCTGACACGTTACTAGTATCTCAATTATTATTCTTGCAGGTATTTCAACTGAGCATAACGCTGAGTATTATCAAATTGAGTTCTTGTTTCTCCTGTAATTCAAAGTACAAATTAAAAATCTTTCACAATATTGGAAATCAAAGGGAGAAAAGAGCATAATTATGGCAGAAGTTTTAATTTTGTTTTGGTTTTTGTTGCTTTGCCTGCTTCATTTCTTCTGTGAGCCTTACAGTGACCTCCTCTCACATAGCTTACATAAATTCTAACAGATAGCCTACTGTAGGGCTGAATTTTCCCCTTTTCAAAACAGGAGTATGGAATTTTCTTTTTTTTATTTGCTTGTGGTTTTTTAAATTTATTTTTGGGAAAGCTATATTAAACAGATGGGCTTTGCATTTTGGCCACGTAGACTTAAACCAAATGGATCATAGTCAAAACTTTTTAGCACATTGCACCTGCCATATTGTCGTATTATCTCTTGTGTCTAGATTATAAAGCACGATAGTATGTAGCACCACATTTTTGGACAGGTACATGTATTTGGAATAAAAATTCTCCCTCAAATCTGGGGTGTTATTTAGAACAGCTTTAAGATTGTTCCTTTCAGTCTCTTTATGTTTTTTGGTTTTAGGTTTCATCTAGCTAAATACCAATAGCACAGATGGAGTCCATATAATTTAATTTTGGGAAGTCTTAAACATTGCATTAAAATATATTAGTCAACAATATCAGACTGTCAACAGAGTCTAGGCCATAAAGTGTTGTAGTTAGACGTAAACAACTCAGTTACCATGATGATTAGACTTGTTTAATATTGGTCTCCTAAATTTTGTCCCAAGAACTGATATTTTTGGGGACCATTTATGACATCACAGCTGGTTCATGAAGTATTTGCTATTAATGTGTGGAAACCTGGCTCGTCCAGTGGTGAGGCTTTCTTCATTGCATGCAGATGCAATCAAGATATCAATGAAATTGTACTGCAGTTTATTTTTCCACATAAACATCAACTTTATTTGTCATACCTGTGTTGTGTGAATGACAGAAGAGGTGATATAAAAAATATATATGTTTTGTAATGTGGTATGTTGTACTAGCAAAAGAGAAAGCTCTCTTGGGTGGTGAACACAAACCTATTTTTTTTTCAAATGAAAGTGAAAGATTAAGTGCTTTCATTGGAGTAAGAGTCCAGGATTTAGAGTACAATAAATAGGATGCAAGAGACCCAGACTGAATACTTTCACCAAAAAAAAAGGGGTCTGAATTCTTATAACTTCTGTGAATCTTGTTCCTTGGTTTCTACAGGTCCGAGTTCTTTCCATAGACTGTTTTTAGATCTGTCCAGTATGAATTTGATGTGTATTCAGTGTGCACTCAAGTAATACAATGTGACTTCAGCTGACAGACCAGACAACATGGGCATATCTGGAACCTTCAGGAACCATGCATCTCATACTAGGCCTTTTGTGTATGAAAAGTTGCAGCTGGGCTGTGTATATGAAACAAATGCAGTCTATGCCATCTGTGTCAGAAACTGCAAGCAGAAAATGAATGTTCAGTCTTGTACGTGTTTGCCTGAGCTTTAAAAAAATTAGTGTATTAACTTCCCAGAAGACTAGATTGCCTGTATTAAAGCAACTAAAAGATGCTTTCATTATTACTGGTGGTAGTAGTAGTAATAGTAGTAGTACTTGCATTTAGATTTCCACCAACTGTCTAGTTCCACCTACTGAAATGTTTTTACTTGACTGAGGTCTTGCCTTTAAGTTTTGGACAATTTTCCTTAATACTTTGAGGCAGTTTTTATTCTTGATTCAAGGCTGTAGTATTTTGGTGTCATATATATAATGTGTGAGACCACTGACTGGATTAAAATCCTTTTTTTGTTCTTCACGCTTTACAAGGACCCTGCATACCAAGCAAGAACTGTGAAAAAGTCTCAGTATATTGCTTAAGTCTTTTATATTAATGCCATTATTTTAGTCCATTTGTATTATAGTCTTCAAAGATTATTTCAATTCACAATATAGAAATAATAAATATAAAAGCAATAATAAAAGAATATTTATTTATAACAATATTTATTTTATTTTGAACTGGAAAAGAGCCTAGAAATAGCTTTTCTAATTTTCCCATAAAATGTCTATGCAGTAAGAAAACTAAGGACAACTCAGTCTTATACTATATTAATGACACAGTGTTTCACTATCAGGTACAATAACTCATATACAGAAAGCTAACATATAAAATACACCAGTCACTGACTGAAAGAAAAAAAAATCAGCAATATAGAAGCCAAAAGATAGTTTAGTATAGGTTAAAAAAAAGACATCATCAATATTGTCTGGCAGTACACAAGAGCATCATTTATATAAAAAATGCTATGAAGGAATTATTTAAAAATTTCCTCAGGTGAGGATAGCATCTGTGGAAGTGTTTGTTTCTCCTCTTGACATTTAAACTTGCAAGTAGTACTTAAAGGTATTCCTGTATATTTTGTGGAATTGTCTAATAAATCTTGACTGTCTTAGCTTCTTCTGGAGCAGGTCATTCAAATAGTGTGTCAAAGTAAGTATAATGTCCTGAATGTTATGTTGACTTTGTAAGCCTTGGACTCAATGTCAGAGTAACTAAAGCAGCCAATACAGTCACGGCATTTTATCTACAGCAGTATCTCCATCAAGAAATAATTTAGGGGTGTTTGTTTTCATGGAAACTGATTAGTTATCTTTATCTAGAATATTTATGAAAACATTTCTATTTGATTTAAAATATAGATTTAGATGCTAGTTATTTTTCAGAGTGTGCATTGATTACTATTTCCAACAGCTCCGTCTGCTTGAAAAGACCTGGGCAGATTTTCATTATCTGCATTCGGAAAAATTTTTTTTTTTTTTCATTAGATATGGGTTTCATGCAGATTCCCAAATGAATATCTAGGTAAACAGTAGTGATTTTGCTTGCTACACAACTCCAATGACAAGGAAGTACAACAAAACATTTACAGTTATTTCCTTTCTTTTAATTCTTGGGACAAAGAATTACTCCTTTTCTATGCAAACAAAATTCATTCTTGAGCTCTAAGTGTACTCCCGTTCTTTACTTAGTAATATTTAATGATGTTCCTCCAAAATACTTCCAATCAGGATTTCAAAATAGCTTTTAACTAGATGTTGTGGTTTTGTTTAGTGAGGGGGGGCCTAAGGTGGTAGCTTCTGTAGGAAACTGCTAGAAGTCGCTCCCCTTTGTTCAGTGGACTTGGCCGGGCCTAGGGCGGACCTGCTGCTGGCCAAGGCCGAGCCAATTGGTAGCAGAATGTCCCGTGATAACGCCTCTGCGATAACGTATTTAAGAATGGGAAAACAGAAAAAAAGAGAGAGAAGAGAAGATGTGAAGAAGCTGAGTGGGGGCAGAGGTGCAGAGGGGGAGGCGCAGGCCTCATGGGCCTTGCAGGCCTCACCCTCTGGCCTCTCGCCAGGCAGCCGACTAGGCCCGACTAGGTCCAGCCCGGCTGCAAGAAGTGGAAAGGAGATGAGAAGTGAATAAGATGTAAAAAAAGATCCTGAGAGACATCTGCCAGCCTGTTGTGAGGAACAGCTGCAGATGCCAAGGTCAGTGAAGAAGGAGGGGCAGGAGTAATGCGGCTCCTGGCCAAGATTCCCCTGCAGCTCGTGGTGACAACCATGGTGGAGCAGGTTGTCCCCCTGCAGCCCATGGAGGTCCATGGAGGAGCAGAGATCCACTTGGAGCCCATGAAGGACCCCGTACCGGGGGAGGTGGATGCCTGAAGGCAGCTGTGGCCCGTGGAGGGCCTGCTGGAACAGCTGTTCTAGAGGGACTGCACCCGTGGAAGAGATGACCCACGCCGGAGCAGTTCCACGAAGGACTGTGGCCCATGGGAGGGACCCCATGCTGGAGCAGGGGAGGAATGTGAGGAGTTCTTCCCCCGACCATGAAGCAGCGGCGTGAAACAACGTATGATGAACTGACTGCAACCCCCATTCCCTCTTCCCCCCTGTGCCGCTCGGGAGGGGAAGGTAGTAGAGATAATGTTAAGCTTGGGAAGAGGGAGGGGTGGGGGGAGGTTATCTTGTTCTCTGTCTCATTATCCTGCTGTTTGTAGTAATAAATGAATAGTTTTCCCCAAGTCGAGTCTGTTTTGCCCATGACGGTAACTTTAAGGATTTCTCCCTGTCCTTATCTCAAACCTTGAGCCATTTTTCCTTATATTTTCTCTCCCTGTTTTCTTGGAAGGTGGGGGGAGTGAGAGAGAGACTGCGTAGTCTGGTCCGATCGGGGCTGAACTACGACACTAGATTATAAGTCTGAATTATTTTTTAGTATTTCTGTAAGCCCAAAGTACCCAGTCAGAATCAGACTTCCTCTGCTGCCAATTCTAAGATGAAATACCTGCAACAGTGCCAAAGTGCAGTAACTGCCACTGTCCTCACCAAAGTGAGGACAGGCAAGTGATAGTATTCCAGGGTGTTTACTGGGTTACGAGGGAACAAAAATTAAATGCAGTAACTTTAAGTCTAAAGTACAATTCAGTTTGAGAGACAGTAAGCCAGGAACAACCCAAATCTGACATACTTGCCAAATGATGCATAGACCCTCTCCAGCATCATTCCAGAAGTACAAACATTCTTACAGGACTTGCATCAAATCAAAGCCGCTCCAAACTACTTAAATGCCCCTTTATAGAGTGTGCAGGTAAAGTATTTTGCCAAAATGTGTACTCTGGCCTCAGTTTGCAGGGGTTTTTTTGGTGCTGAGACGTTAGAGTTGCAAACTTCCCAGTTGAATTCTGTAAAGGGAGACAATTATTACAACCCAGACCTTCATCTGAAATGTGACATGGTTGGGTTCCATGACTTACTCTAGCAGCTCAGTATGGAAAATAATTCATGGGTGTAAAATTGTTCCCTTTGTATTGGGTGTAAATGACAAGTTTTTAGGGGCACTGCAGGGCTGACCTCTGTGAGGAGAGACGAGGGGCTTCCCAGTGCAGGACAAAATTGGTTCCAGCTGGCTCCAGTGGGCCCATCACAGGACACAGCTGAGCCCCTCAGCCAAGATGGTTGTGTTTCTGCAGAAATATGTTTAAGAAAGGGTGGTAAACACTGAGACAAAGGAACAACAAGGTCAAAAGTGATAAGGGGTGATCCATGGCAGAGCTAGTAATACCCCTGAATGCACTATAGCCCGTAGAGGACCAACGCTGGAGTAAATACAATGAGTAAGAAGGAAGGATTGACAGAAGAGTAAGAAACAAGTAGCAGCAGAAATAAACTGCTATATGCTGATCCTAACCTCCTCTCACACATATTGCCTCACCAAAGGGATGAGACTAGCCTGAGGTGATAACAAAATGAGTGAAGACCAGGAAGATGGGAGGGGAGGTGTCTGGAGTGAATCTGAGCCTGGGAAAGGAGGAAAAAAAAAAACCAGCAAACTTAACACTAAATACATCAAGTGACTAGTCACAGACTAGACATTATTTTCCCAAATGAGTTCTTGAAGAACTGTAAATAGATCTCAAGTCCAAAGAACTATTTCATGCCCTTGAGTATTAACCTTTCTAACCCCAATCCATTCTCCTGTATTTCAAGACATCATTTACATTTGTAGACTATATGTCAAAAAAGAAAAGAGTGAAAATAATTGAATAAGTAAAGTATTTTTTCAACTTCTTTTTGTTCAACTGTAGTCTCTGGTAAATTAAAATAAGACGACTTCAAGATCTGAAGTGTTGGTGCCACGGTACCTGTGAATAAAGAAAAAGTCCATTTCTTTTTACAGTTAGTGAAGAGAATGGCCTGATGATTAATATACTGAAGTTGATAACAGGTAATTTTTCCTAAAGGTCTGCATTCAAGTCAAGAGTATACTTTGAGTATTTTTTTTCAGATCTTAGCTTAGGGAACAAAAAACCAGACATGTTGTGTTTGTTTTTTTTTTTTTTTCTCTATAGAACTGTTTCCTTTTGTCTAGTTTTGACTAGAAATTGTCCTTTACAACAGGAAAAAAATTATGCTGAAACTTGTATAATCACAAGGGAAAGCCAGGAAGCCCCAAACTCTAGCCAGGCTGGGCAGTGCAGCTTCCCTGTGGGATGTCAGGAGCAGCCTGCACCCAGCAGTGGGCTAGCAGTTTGGGGACAGCATGCAGGGATCCCACCTTGGGGTGTGAGGACACTGTCTGAGGTATGTCCTCAAGGACAGGTGCATTGGCACAGGACCAGAAGCAGCAGGAAGCACACAAAGCTGGGGCAGCTATGTCTTCTGCAGGAGGAAGCCCCCATGGCTGGGGAAGGGTGTTTGTGTGTAGGTGTGGGGGGCAGAGAACTTTTTTGGTTTACTGATGTTACTCTCAGTATGCTCTTTATGGATGAAGAGGAAACATTCCTTACATATAAAAAGTATATTATTAATATAATTGCAATTTGTAACAATCTAATCCAGAAAATATTACTAGTCCAGACCAAACTATTACAGGTGGGGATAGGGAGGAGAGAAAAGGAAAGGAGAAGAGACAGAAAGATTTATATGGAAAAAAAAAACAAACAAACACAACCCAACAAAACCCCGAGGCTTAATTAGAATAGCAGTTAAAATTGCTTTACACACACACTTTTTAGTTTTTACCACTTTCCAGGTTGTTATGCTCATCTTTCCACTGTTTCTCTGAGTCCTGAGCTCACTGACTTCAAAGCACTGGTGGTGCGGGTATGTTATACCCAGACATTAGTATCCGTTACCAGGTTTTATAGTCTGTATAGGTCGCCTGATTTCCTGATATAACTTCTGCTCATCCAGTCCTATTCATGGAGTCTAGGGTCTTCTCTTATGATTTGCTCTTGCAGCCTCCAAGCACCCATTTTGTCTGTATCTTGAGCATTTCCTTATCTTTTGTTGCAGAATATCCTATAGTTGAAGTTTTACTTACATTTCCTTACCTACCAGTTACATTTTGATAGATAAAAATCAAAGCTAAAGTACAATTCATGTGACCCAAATCTTTGTTTACTTTAGTCACTAGTACTAATCTCTGGTACAAATTAGTCTCTCACTGTAGTTTCCCATCTCTAAACAAAACTATGGTTTTACCAAACAACAATACAGAAAATAAATTAGCCATAGACATCTGGTCAGAAAAGTAATTCTGTAGCAGCTAAACTAAGTAAAACAAAGCAGCAAGTAGGTCAAGAAAACACAGATCAGGAATTACAAGCAGTACAAAGTCTGTGGTGTATTACATGACTCTACAGTTAACAAGGTTGTCTAAGATCACTGTTTCTGTCCCAGTTTTGGTTAAACTACATGAAATTAGGTGTTTTACCCTACAACAGATGAGTTGCAGCAGGAATCATATTCCCCCATGTGACATATAGTTGAAGTAATGTTTGGATTCTTGCATTTTAGGTGATCTACTGGCCCTTACTTTCACCTCTGGGTATTATCACCTTAAGGTAAACATCTGAATTTATATTTCAGATCTGACTATTTTATTCCTGGACATTTTGCTGCTAATAAATTATTTCTCTCAGAAAAAAAAAAAAAAAGCAATATTTTTTTTTTCCATAAAATTTCAATTCTGGAGAACTCCCTGACATATAAGAAAAGTTCACAATGGATATCACTTATTAAATATGTGCCTGTGACACAGAGATTATTTGAAAGTAATCTTTTATGTAATATGGAAAAGAATGATGGTAATGAGCCTGGAACATTTATTGCGACAGCCACCAATTAATGAGCCTTGCTATAAGAGATTTTGCAATAGTTCCCAGATTGTTTGATTCATAAATGAGACTCTGTGCAGTGTGTTGTGGGTAATGCCATCAGTTTCTCAACTTCTAAAAAGTGATATTTAATGCCAACTTATACTTTCATATTTTTGAAACAGGAGTATATTCACATGTGTTTGTCAATACTTACAACAAAAAAAATGCTTTTGATGATAAGAATAATGCATTAGAATATACAGTGAACATCACAAGGGGATGACAGCTTTGACTGGACCTTTGGGTACTTAGGCAATTCAAACTGAATGAAGATGTTAGTAATGAGGATCTGATTTTTATTTAGGGCATTCCGTAAGTTTAAATTATAGTGATTTTTTTTTCAACATTGTATGCAAATATTTTGGGGTTTTGTTTGTTTTTTTTTTTAAATAAGATTAAGATCTCATAATTCTGTAGAATTATGTGCCACAGTTATATACACTGTTATTAATAAATATTACCTAAATAAAGCATAAGAAATAGAAATGCTTTATCTCTTAGGGAGATAAATCTCTGTATTATTTTGAATGGATTAAACTATTTAAATCTGAATCATGATTCACTTCTTCTAGATTTCTATTTAGGAGGAAAAAAAAAAAAAGCACTAGGAAGCGGAACAGAAGACCCTGAGGAAAAAAAACAAACAAACCAATAATATTATAAAGATTATAAAGCATTATAAACACTTCTACCAAAATCTCTAAGGTTATGACTTCCTAATTATTACTCTGATATAAAGAGTAGTCTTTGTTAGTAGTATACTAAAAGTAAGTATATTATATTATATTATATTATATTATATTATATTATATTATATTATATTATATTATATTATATTGCAAAAGCCAGCTATCTTCTCCAATCTTTATTGTCGTCTTTTAAATATGAAATTAAAACCTCTTAGTCAGCTAGTAGAAATGTATAGATTTTATTTATGCAATGAATATTAGCCATATTTTATTCCTTTGTAGCTATTACCATTTCTAACAAAGTGATAAAATTATGGATTAAGTGCATGCATTGCACTTGCTGCTTTTCTGTTTTATACGTTACCCACAAATACTCCTCATTCCATTTAGAATCATAATTTTATGCCTCTTCTAATTTTCAGTGTCTGAGGAAATGAACCAATTCGGACCTTTATAAGCACTAATAAAAAAAAAATTAACTGCTGAATTATTTTGGCAATTGTATTTGATGTTTATGAGTTTTTTTAAAGAATGTTTAGTAGTTGGACAATGTTATCACTCTTCATATGCCATCTAGAATGTATTCTATTTCTTATTTAAACTATTTGACATACACGTAGGAAAACATGCTTGGAGCAGCTATGAAAGTTTACTTCGCTGTAGATCTTTAGGTAGGCTCATCTTCAATGAATAGACATTATTTTAAACTTGGCCAAAACCAGAGCTTGTCCTCTGCAAGTTTTAGAGGATTTGAAAAAAAGAATATAAACTAGGTCTTGCTTTGAACTAGATCTGCATTTGATCCTTTCATCTATGTTCACCAACATAATTTGTTTCACTGTAATTTTCCAAACTTCTAATGCTGAAACTAAAATGTAGATTTTTAATTGTGTCAATTTTTTGCATTGACAATAAAAATAATTTTCAGATTTCCCCATTAACATTAATGTAATTAACGTTATCCACAAACCATAGACAAAAAAAGATTGTGTATGTTTGATGATGTAACTACAATATATGTGTAACTTTAATTAAAGTCAATGAGAAGGAAATGTGATTTGGTCTGTAAAAACAGGATTTGTTTAAAACTAAATAAGTATTTGTCCCATATATTCACCTCATATAAATAGAGATATTCCCAGAGACTCATAAATTCACACTGTGTTCAGGAATCATCTCTGTGTTCTTAGCTTATTTTCATTGTTATATGTAAGAAAAGCTGAAATCCTCTACTTTAGTCAATACAGACAGGAGCCCAATGAATATTTGTGGACCACTAATTCCATTTGTTTTAGTGTTATATAGGAATACATAGAATTATCTTGTAGTTTGAAAAAATCTTAACCAGCCTATCAAGACTGATCCATTTACTTGCATTGAGTATTCAACTATTTGGTCTTTGGAGGTCAAACATCAATTTTAAACCATATCCTTTATCTTCTATAAATGTGCTGTGATAAAATGTGATTATAGAAGAATTATCCTGCAGCTCACAGGGAAATCTATATTTAGGAGTTGTAGATTACTTTCTGAAGCAGCATTTGTGTTTGGATAGTCTAAGATATACCTACATTCAGAGAACATGCCGTTGTGCAGTGCAGAGGCACGTAAAACATGAAATAGCTGTGCTTGGGTTTATAATGATTCAGTGTCACACATGGGAAGACTCAAGAAGAAAACACCCGCACACCCAGAGTTCTTTAAAAGACTGAATTATTTAACTCAACTGTATAGTAAGAGATAATACATTTTGCAGAAGCAAAATGTGATGAATGACAAATTAGAAAGCGGGGTTCTTTGTCTAGCAGAGAGAGAAGGTAGAACCTTCTGAGGCTGTTGGTAAGTAGTGGTTCTGATTGGGTGGCATATTTTTAACCAGGGAGACAATGCTGAATCCATCCCTCTCTGCTCTTTTGTTCCTATTCTTGTAGGGAAGAGTCTTATTACCATCTATGTATATTTACCGTATACAGGACATTTTACACATGTTGGACTCATATTCTCTGTTGTCCCTGTTACTGGTTCTACTGAGATCTCATGGTTACTTTCCTTAGCTGACTGCTAACTAACTGGTATTTGTGTTTCCACTCAGGAGGGCCCTGATGTTATCCTGCGCTTGTACTTCCATGAGTTTCTGCCACAGTATCTACCACCAAAAACCTCCTGGCCAATTTTCAAAGGTAAAAATCAAAGACTCATTGAAATTATTCTTACTGCCTCATTTCTAGGATATTTTTCTAGGTACTAGAGGAAAGAATTGGACTATAACGTGAAGCAACAAACCCCGAATTAAAGGAAGTAGATACTTTTCTCACTATATTCTCCTTTTTCCCCCTCTCATTAAGTAACTTCAGCATCATCTAAGGTTGCTTCAGAAACAGATATGTTACCAGAATAGTTTACATTCAAACCACAGATTCAGCCAGTCACGGAGTAAAATAACTAATTTCTCTATAAGTACTTTTGAGTGGTTATGAGTTAAGGGAACTTAAGCTTAATCCTGAGTTACAATTGTAGGCCAATATAACATTTAATTATATTTACCATTGTTTCCTGCTCTGTATTGAATAGCTTGCTTGTGCAATTTTAATTTCTGCACAACAAGCATAAGTTTTGTATACAAATAAATCTACACAAATCTACTTTTTACAAGAGTTACTACTTCTGAAGATTACTACAAAGATATTATTGAACAAATGGGGAAAACAAGTGAAAAAAATTATCTCAGAGGTAGATTTGAAGTGGATTATGGCTATACAGAAAAGCATAAGAACTAATGTATGCCTATAAGGAAAAAAAAAAAAAATCTTCCTCTAACACAAAATCAGTTGTAAAGAAGCATCTGGCTTTAGGATTAAACTAAAGAGCTAAGCAGGTTTGGTCTTATGTACTTTTTATTTTATGCTGATTTATTATGTAAGATGTCTTACACGTGTGCATTTACAATATATAAGTATATATGGATAGTTTATTGGCAAAGTCTACTGTGTTGATAAATTATATAACTTTGAAAGAAGCAGAGCGCATCCTACACAAGTTTGGAGAATGTAATTTTCTCTTCAGACAAAACAACAACAGCAAAAACCAAAGAACAAACTGCAGAATACAGCTCAGCCAAGAATATGAAAGAAGTAATTGATTGCTCTATTGCCAGAGGCAGCTTGGTTTGTTTCTTACAACAAACCACTGTGGATAATATTGCAGTGTCAAGGGTCATTTTCACAATATAAAAATTCTTCTTTGTCTGATATTAATGTCTTCACCAAGAGCCCTTATGTGAAATTAATTCCTATTGTGTCATCAGGATTTAATAATTCTTTAAATATATGAGGAAAATTTTATCTCTATACAAAGGGCAAGCACAGAGGTTATACAATACTTCAGTGTTGAGTCAGACAGAGATTTTAAATAATATGCAATTGATAAACTGGAAAAGTTCTACGTGACAGCACATAAGCAAACATGTCTCAAACATATGGAAGGAAAAATAAGATTCAAGTAACTGGTTTAATTAGACTAAATAATAAGACTAACAACTCTTAGCAGTTATCAGTAACTTATTACTGAAGACATCTCTTCCCTTTGTATTGACTGCCATCTAATAGGAAGTTATCGTACTGCCCTTCCTCTATGCTTCTCCTGTACTCTGGTCCCATGTAGAACCATATGACTTCTTGTACCACACTCAACTGCAATCTCCCTGTGTAATGTGGCTTACCAGTACTGTTTATGTAAGCATCCTTCCTCCATTAGCTATGACCTTGACATGTTGGATTGTTCCCTTTCATTATGTAACCTAAATCTGGGGCCCATACTGTAACTGAGCACAGAAAGGGTTACGTGTATTGACAGGCCTCTGATTTTAAAGATCCTGTTCCCCACATGGCAAATGCCATCTATGGCATCTATGTATTTTGGTTCAAGCTACCTGTTAAATTTCACCAACTTCAAATTCCATCTGAAATTTTAGTATGATAAGAGTTGGCTGTATGTCTCTGCTATAGAAGGATGACTGTAGATTACAAATGATGTTTAAATTTTGGATTTACCTCCCTGACTTCCAGACCATATAAGGAACCTGGAGATGCACAAGTCCATGGGACCCAATGAGATGCATCCACTGGTCCTGAGGAAACTGGCAAATGAAGTTTCCAAGCCAGTGTCCATCATATTAGAGAAGCCGTGGCAGTCTGGTGAGGTTCCCACTGACTGCAAAAGGGGTAACATAACCCCTATTTTTAAAAAGGGAAACAAGGAAGATCCAGGGACCTACAGGCTGGTCAGTCTCACCTTTGTGCCTGGCAAGGTCATGAAGCAGATCCTCCTCAAAATCATGGTAAGGCACATGGAAAATAAGGAGATGATTGGTGACAGCCAACACGGCTTTACTAAGGGAAAATTGTGCCTGACCAATTTGATGGCCTTCTATGACAGGGTTACAGCATTGATGGACAAGGGACAAGCAACTGATGTCATCTACCTGGACTTGTACAAAGCATTTGACACTGTCCTGCACGACATCCTTCTCTCTAAACTGGAAAGACATGGACTTGATGGATGGACCACTTGGTGGGACCACTTGGTGGCTGGATGGTCACATTCAGAGAGTTGTCATCAATGGCTTGATGTCTAAGTGGAGACCAGTGACGAGTGGCGCTCCTCAGGGGTCGGTATTGGGACCAGCCCTGTTCAACATCTTTGTTGGTGACATTGACAGTGGGATAGAGTGTACCCTCAGCAAGTTCAACAATGATACCAAGCTGTGTGATGTGGTCGACACACTAGAAGGAAGGGAAACCATTCGGAGGGAGCCTGACAGGCTGGAGAGATGGGCCTCTGCAAACCTCATGAAGTTCAACCAGGCCAAGTGCAAGGTCCTGCACGTGAACTGAGACAATTCCAGGCACAAATATAGGCTGAGTGGAGAATGGATCGAGACCAGCCCTGAGGAGAGAAACTTGGGAGTGATGGTGGATGAGAAGCTCAACATGAGCCGATAATACATAGTTTTGCCCAGAAAGCCAGCCACATCCTGGGCTGCATCAAAAGAAGCATGGCCAGCAGGTTGAGGGAGGTGATTCTGTTCCTCTACTCTGCTCTTGTGAGACCCCACCTGGAATACTGCATCCACCTCTAGAGCCCCCAACATAAGAAGGATATGGATCTGTTGGAGAGGGTCTAGGGGAGGGCCACGGAGATGATCAGAAGTCTGGATCACCTCTCCTATGAGGAAAAGCTGAGAGAGCTGGGACCATTCAGCCTGGAGAAGAGAAGGCTCCAAGGAGTCCTTATAGTGGCCTTGCCATACTTAAAAGGGCTTAGAATAAAGATAGGGAGAAATTTTCAGCAGGACCTGTTATGATAGGCCAAGGGGTAATGCTTTTTAACTAGAAGAAGGGAGATTTAGAATAGACATCAGGAAAATAATTTTTACAATGAGGGTTGTGGAACACTGGAACAGGTTGTCCAGAGAGGGGGTAGATCCCTCATCCCTGGAAACATTCAAGCCCAGGTGGGACGGGGCTGTGACCAACCTGATCTAGCTGAAGATGCCCCTGCTGCTTGCAGGGGGATTGGACTAGACAACCTTTAAAGGTCCCTTCCAATCCTAACTATTCTATGATTCTATTGTTCTATGATTTGATGTCATTCTTTCAAGAAGCCACTGGATAGGAGGGAGCTTTAGAGCTATGCTTTTTTGCCATGGATTGAATGACTTGATGAAAAAACCCAAGACTGGAGTCTCCAGTGGATTTACATCATTATATATTTTTCTTGATCGTACAGTATTTTTTATTATGATTTTCAGGAAATACTTTCAGGGAAACACTCTGATGAATACACATGCATGAGCGCACACACACACACACACACGGATGCACATACACACAGAGAATTTTCTAATAGTTGCTTAATGATTCTGCTCATACTTTGATCTGATTTTATAAATGGGACATATCTGTGTTTAAGGAAGTAGACAGTTGTCCTTACCCAGGATTTGTCATTAACTCGCTTTTATTTAATATATGCCAGCTGTGAATTTGGGTAACTAGGAGATGATACTGGTAATGCTCCCAGCACAAATGTCTATGTACTATGAAGTTAACAAGCTTGTGCCTGCTCTTAAACCATCCTTTATTCTAATCGAAAGTGTATCTGCATAAGCCACACTGTCAGTTCTAATTCTTTATTCGTTAATCTCAGTGTCCACAGGGGAAAATTTATCCTATTGTAGGTAATGTGAAGCTACTGACATGACTTTCCTTCACTCATGCATAATAATTGCCTGCTACATATTTGAATTCTGCCCGCTGTCCAAAGAAAGAGGACAAACAATGTTTCATTTAAAATCTTGTTATGGGCATAAGGGAACATAATATACATATGGAATAAAAAATTTATTGTTAACTTAATTAAAAGAATCTCAGCAATCTAATGGAAATACAATAATTACCTTTAATCTAGTTACAGTAATACTAAAACAGTTCAAATTAGTACAGAAACATCTCATTAATAATACCTTAAATCTGTTACATAAGAAAAGTGACTAACTTCAACCCCTCTTCCTGGGTGTGATGTACCCCTGCTTGTGTCCCTGGGAGCCCATGGAAATGGTCTCCCTCTGCCTCAGGGTGGTGAATGTTGCAGTGAGGGTCAGTGCCCTGCGGAGTCTCAGGGTGCCCTTGCCGTGCTTTGTGGCACAAAGGGCTATTGTTTGTCACACAGGGAGGGTAAAGGACAGTAGTAGTATCTGCACCAGAGCTCCCTGAACCCTGCTATGTTTTCTCAGCTTATAAACCATAACTGTCACTGTTAACTATGCCAGAATAATAGCTCCTTCTTACTGCTTGACAAATTTGTTTGGTAGAGGCAACGTGGAACTGCTCTATTTTTCACTCATAGTTAAAAGCCAAGCTTAAAGCACAAGATTATGTAACAATTTCTTGGTTTCTTAATTTTTCTAATGTTAAAGAATTAAAAAGAAACACTTTTCCTTCTGTTCACATTTATTTTATTTTAAATATTTTAATGAATATTTTATGCTTGAAAATATTATTTTAATTTGAAAGGTGTTTTTTTAATATTCTTTTTATGTCATACCTGTGCCTTAAAAAAAGGTTTAGGTTGGTGTTTGCTGAACACAGAGACCTCGTTTCTCTATAAACAGTCTCAAGTTTAGTGCAGTCTTAGTTTGCAAATATTCATTTCTGTCTCTCTTCTATTTTGCTGTGCCATACTGTTTTGTCTCTATAAATAATGTAATAAACATACGGTATAATGAATGGCAAATCTTTAACCTTATTTATTTGAAACTTTCCTCTATGTATTGAGTCAAAAGATAACAGGCTGATGTCTAAAAGTGATAGCTCATTGCATTTTCTTTGAGTACAGAAATATTGTAGTTGTGCTGATAAGACACATTGCATTTCAATTGTTAGCCATGTTTTTCTCACTGAATCTACTTGATTGAGAAATACAAAATAATTAGGAAGAAAATGTTCATGAAAAAAAAATACTATCTACTTTTTAAAAAAGATACTTTAAGTACATTTCCTTTGCACTGCATAATCTATTTCATTATTGACTTGTCATATGGAGCATAAATAGATATTGATTTATAGAAAACCATTTGTGATTTATGTTTTAGCTTCCAGATCCCTCTTTCTATCATCCTTCCTTTGTGCTATCGCTGTAATTGAGACCATGAGGGATAATGAACCAGTAAATCCTAGCCTGAAGAAGTAGTGCTGCTTCTAAATATAGTATTTAACTCTGAAACATGCTTATAAAGCATCAACACCAATGTTAATACTATTAGATAAATGCTATCACGGTAAAAACTGCAAATTTTGTGGCAATAGGTAGATCTAGTTATAATTTAGACATAATAGAAATGCATGTCTCCAAGATCTGTCACTGTAATCTGACTGTTATTAAAGATATTTTTTACAAAACCATTTCTTAGCAGACAAAAAAAATATAAGTCATTATATTAATCATCTCTTGAAATTTCTGAGGGTAATTACAAGAAACATGAGAAGATTTATGGGAAAAGATACAGGAAAAATCATATGATTACTTCCCATAACACATTGAGATAAGAAATGGACACGTTGCAATATAAATGAATCCTAAGGGAGCTATTTCAATGGCTATACTCATCCCTCAGAAACAAATGCCTTCATATAGTGAGCTGATAATATTTTACAGGAATTCATAATGGATAATTAATTTTAATTCTAAACCTGTACCTGATAGTAACTCTGACAAGATAGACCATTTCAGTTATTCATGAATGTATAAACAGTGTTTTTGTGAATTCTAGTTTGAGAAATTAAGGCTTTTGCACAATTAATTACACTCCCGCACGTCACTTAGACATCTTTTTTTTTAAAGGTAAATAAAAAAAAATTCTTAAGTTTAGCCTCAATGATTTTTGCACACATTTTACATTTCAAAAAAAAAGTGCATGATAGATTTTTTAAAAATAATGCTTACATTGAAATAACTATGAAGTTGTTTGAATGACCATACATGTCTTATAACAGAAGAATTACAGAATCAGTTCCAAAGGATGTCTGTAGAAAATGTAGCACCAGCTATGAAAAATCTGAAGCATAAGAATCCGTTCTATCCCACCCTGCATGTAATATATATACTAGGGGTATTGGTTTCAAAATAGAGGGAGGCAGATTTAGATTAGATATTAGGAAAAAAAATTTTACAATGAGGATTGTAGAACAATGGAAAAGGTTGCCCAGAGAGCTGATGGATGCCCCATCCCTGGAAACATTCAAGGCCAGGTTGGACGGGGCTCTGAGCAACCTGATCTAGTTGGGAATGTCCCTGCTTCTTGCAGGGGGGTTTGACTAGATGACCTTTAAAGGTCCCTTCCAACCCTAACCATTCTATGATTTTATGATTCTATGAACATAGATAAAATTTATTTGAAATGCTAATATGTAGTTGGCTTCAGTTCTACTGAAGGCAACAGATATGCATCAAATTATAGCAAGAAAAACTTTGCTTAGTTCACGAAGTATAAGTGTAATATACCACCATGGATGTTGGAGAAAGTGGAATGTTCCTTTGGAAACATTTTTTGTTTTAACCACATAGCAGTAAATTATCACACAGAATACAAAGCAGTAAAGAAAGTCTGTGTGAACATAAAACCCATTACAACTATAATGAGAGTCTGTATTTACCTTTATACATAATCAATGAATATTTAATGAATGTACTATATTTGTAAGTTCAACTTAAACTGTGAATTATATCTATTGCTAGGATATAAGGAACTTTTTAATACCTTGCAGTAGTCTAATTTGCAAGAAGTTTTAAAGATAGTTGAATTTCTTTTTTGACTATTGGAAATAATTTTATAGCATTGAGTGGACTCTTAAATGCATATATGAATTCCACTGTTACTCTTTCTGATGTCTTTGGTCACAGTCTATTTTTCCTGTTTAAAAGATATATGTTTGCTACAAATTTCTAAGAAAATACATAAATAGTGTTGTGTTTACTTAGGCAAGATGTTCTTGGAATACTTATCTACACATTTTTCTGCTCATGTAACCAGAAACAAAATATTAAAATTAAGGGCAATAATTAAATTAATAATTTGCCTATGAAAGAAAAATATCTGAACAATAAAATCTGAAAATCTGGCAATGATAACATGGAAAGTTACTTTCTCAGTCTGTGTATAGCTTGTACCATGAACAGCTTTGGTATTTTTTCTTTTGTTGAAGTCTGTAGGATGATTCTGCTTACCTATGTTTAGCTACCAATAGTAAGGCAGATGAGGTAGAAGTGATCCTCTTGTCTTTAAACATGTAAACAAGTTATGTTCCTTATGTAAAGAAGTTGTGTAAGTACATATATATATATATTTTCAAAAGACATAAATCTTCAGGATGTAATTGATTTTCCTTCTCTTAGATGGCTATCTTGGATAGAATCAATCAACATTTGAAGGTAAATTTCTCTCCCTTAATTACTGAGGGACTTAGATGAGGACTAACCTTTAATGGGATACATTTTACTTAATTTCAGATGTTGTATTTCAGAAATCAGTCCTGTAATCTAAGGTAGTCATCAAAACTCTCTCTGTATTTAACAAAAACTTGTTCTCTCTTCCAATTAATTCATCCTTTCTGTCTTAAATGTGGTTTTTTTTTTAGATCGAAGTGAGTCTTTCTCTGCAAGTATATATTTATTTCTTTGGATTATAGAAGGAATATAGAAGATTTAGAATAGATAAAAGACAGAATAAGATAAGATTCTCTTAGTCATTTGTTTTTCTGGAAATTTCCATTTTCTTCCATCATCCACATGAAAGTTGCAAACCTCTACCATAAGCCTGAAGTGATTATCAAGAAAAATCTAGACAATTCTTTGGGACTATGAAGAAGAAAAGAGCCATCCATGAGA
Source organism: Chlamydotis macqueenii (assembly GCF_036417535.1). NCBI lineage: Eukaryota > Metazoa > Chordata > Aves > Otidiformes > Otididae > Chlamydotis > Chlamydotis macqueenii. The sequence continues at coordinate 163,785,731 of NC_141556.1, forward strand.
TTTATTCTGTAATATAGTTTTCTCTTTCACTCTTATCTACGTCTTCCTTTTTCACGAGATGTGGGATGTACTCTATTTTGTGGTGTTGAAACTACTGTATCAGTATCTCTCCTGGACAGTTTTGCACATACAGGAGTCAGAGATCTCAGTCCAGAAGCCTTAGGAGACATTTAGGATCAGAAGATATGTGATCTTTGCAAAGACTTGGAGATCATGTGAATTGCTCTTTGAGGTTTGTCAAAGAAAGAGAACTATATATAATAAAAGAAAGTTCAAGCTAGCTAGCACTTAGTCATCTAGGCTGAATCTCCAGTGTTACTTGCTGGTTCTCAGACAAAGATCTACGTCTCATGTCCCTATTGCTCAGGTCTAAACTACTCAAAAGCTGATGTCTGCCTCTCTGAAACAGAGCTACAGGTATTTTGTAGTACACCAGCATGATATTTTATAAGAAGAATTCAAGAATATGTGTTGCATGACATGAGTATGACACAAAGGTATCTAAGGGTATCTATCTTGTTCAGAAACGTGAAGTATCCTGAGGTGATTCCAGAAGAAGCAAATAAAGTATAGAATTAGCTAAACTGTCTTAGTACAAGTAAATGCTTTTGAAAGTGGCCCAGGTTTTGTTTTGGAGATAATTAGATATTAATCACTGTTTTGAGTTGTATATGTTGGGAGTGATTTCATGTTGTAGGATTTTTCAGTCATTAACTTGCCACCTCTGGGCTTAATTGCTCTGATGGATACAGTCTAATGGATATAAGGCACATAGCACAGTCAAATGTAAATGAGTTTAATTCGGTATAGATGCCAATAGATACTTTCAAAAACCTAAAGGAGATCTAATTTCTCATAGTACTGTAGAGCATCCACAGAGAAGAAAAGGGCAGGAGGAAATGGAGGAGAAAGGACCTTAAAAAAAAAGTGCACTGCTTGAGGGAGCATTTGAATATATAGACCATCCTCATCCATTCTCTTGAAGCTGTAGTCAGCAACAGTGTTGTTGTAGTCAGCAACAGTGAATGCTTTAAGAAGGTTGTGAGAGATTCCTCCAGTAACAATGTAGCCTCTTTAAAAAAAAAAAAAGTGCAGCTTCTAACCTTTTTATTTTGTTTTATTAGCTTGTAAAATAATATACACGGAAATTTTTTTTGCTTAGGCATCCCAAAAATTCTAGGAAAGAGCCATTGTAACTTTTCAGATGATCACAGGTGACCTGTTAAAATGAACCAGTCAGTAAAGAGATTGATATTGAACACCATAATTTAGAATGCAAATAGAATGCAAAGAATTTTTTATTTCTAACTCCTGGGTATTCTAATATATGTACCTTACAAATAATGATAAAGAAGATTAAAAAAAAAAAAAAATCACCTCAAAAACCAAAATCCAAAACTTTTTTTTTTTTGAGTGCCCATCATCTTCAGCTAATTAAGGCCCGAGTCCATTTTTTCTGTAAATGAAAAAAGATATGAGACATGTAAATTTGTCAAACAACATGAGTTGTAATTAAAAGAGCAAAAGAATTGTCATTGCTTTCAGGAGCAAAATAACCAGTGATCTGGAGAGATACCAAAAAACAACAGAGAGCATACCAGTGAGCACAAGATTCTTACATTTCATTGGGAACTAAAACACCCTCAGGGATTTATATAAACTTTTATAAGTTTAACTGGCGTTTAATTCACTGCTGATACTTGTTTTCACCCTAATTTGTGTTTTCCCTGAACAAGACTTTTCCTTTGAGCTATAACTTATAGTAGCACTATCTTTGCAGGATAAATGGAAATAACAGTTTTTTGAACACTTTCCAGTCACTGCTCTAGGATTTTAAGTCTGAGAAGATAATGAGGAAACACTGTCTTAAACAATTAAGTAGAGAGAATGACATATTTGAGAACAACCTCAACTATTACTGGACAATAAACGCTAAGAAGAATAGGACAATTTAGAGCAGGCTTAATGAGATGCTTGTATATAAACTGCATGTAAGAAGAATGGGAAAAAAATGGGTCATCTAGAGGTCTGTTGTGCTAACAAGGAGAAGATATATGGAAAGAATCATCTAACCTCCATAAACTGCATTCACAAGTAAGTATGTCATAACTGCACCAGTCTTTCATAGACAAATCAAGGTCTATCTTAAGGTCAATCAGAGATCTTACTGAAAAAAAAGAAAAGTCTTCTGGAATTTCTCAAAATATTTAAATACTGAGCTTTCTATAAGAAAAAGCAAAAAAGAAACAAAACCAAAGCCAACATCAGTTCATTCTAAATCTTCTTTTTTTTTATGCTGAGTTAAAAAGTTTGTATTTAATTTTTTTGTTAGGTGATGGGTTTTTCATTCCCTTGATTGGCCAAAGGAGTCGTTTTCTTCTTTCTCTCAGATGAATTTAACATCTTATAATATTGGAATAGAATATTCCAGATGGAGCCTCTGTAGTATTTAATGGAATTTGATGAGTAGGTCTCTAATTCAACTTGAAATAGATAACATTTTCTAAACTATCATTTGTAGTTTTCAGCTTTGCATTTTGATGATTTATGTTCCTATAGTAACCATTTCACATTGTTGTTCCTTACAATCATCCCTAATTCAAAAGTCCTTTGTTTAGAGCCCTCAATTCTTTTCACTCCTCTCTACAACTACAACCTTGTCTTAGATCCCTTAGTTTTCAGTTTCTTGTTATTTGTCGTAGTTCAGCCCCGATCAGGACCAGACTATGCAGTCTCTCTCTCGCTCCTCCCACCCTCCAAGAGAATAGGAGGAGATGATATAAGAAAAACGGCTCAAGGTTTGAGATAAGGACGGGGAGAAATCCTTAAAGTTACCGTCACAGGCAAAACAGACTCGACTTGGGGAAAACTATACATTTATTTCTAAAATTAACAGGGGAATGAGACAGGGAACAAGATAACCTCCCCCCACCCCTCCCTCTTCCCGGCTTAACATTATCTCTACTACCTCCCCTCCTGAGCGGCACGGGGGGTGGAAAAGGGAATGGGGGTCACGGTCAGTTCATCACGCGTTATTTTACCCCGCTGTGTAATCGTCAGGGGAAGAACTCCTCGCACTCCTCCTCTGCTCCAGTGTGGGGTCCCTCCCACAGGCCACAGTCCTTCGTGAAACTGCTCCGGCGTGGGTCATCTCTTCCACGGGGTGCAGTCCCTCTAGAACAGCTGTCCCAGCGGGCCCTCCACGGGCCACAGCCTCCTTCAGGCCTCCACCTGCTCTGGCGTGGGGTCCTCCACAGGCTGCAGGTGGATCTCTGCCCCTCTGTGGACCTCCATGGGCTGCAGGGGGACAACCCGCTCCACCATGGTCTTCACCACGAGTTGCAGAGGAATCTTGGCCAGGAGCCATGTTACTCCTCCCCCTCCTTCTTCACTGACCTTGGCGTCTGCAGCTGTTCCTTACAACAGGCTGGCAGACATCTCTCAGGATCTCTTGTTCACTTCTCATCTCCTCTCCACTTCTTGCAGCCAGGCTGGGCCGAGTTGGGCCCAGTCGGCTGCCCGGGGAGAGGCCAGAGGGTGAGGCCTGCAAGGCCCATGAGGCTTGCGCCTCCCCCTCTCTGCCCCCACTCAGCTGCTTCACATCTTCTCTTTTTTTTTTCTGTTTTCCCCTACTTAAATACGTTATGGCAGAGGCGTTATCATGGGACATTCTGCTACCAATTGGCTTGGCCTTGGCCAGCAGTGGGTCCGCCCTAGGCCCAGCTGAGTCCACTAAACAAAGGGGAGCAACTTCTAGCAGTTTCCTACAGAAGCTACCACCTTAGGCCCCCCCTCACTAACAAAGCCAGAACATTACTTCAGATTATCCAGTTCTTTGTGGATTTGACACAAAGGATTAATCAAACTCTGAAACTTAGAAAATTGCCTTCATATGTTCCTACTTCTTGTACTGGGATCACAAACTAGTATATATATCAAGTCAGTCCCAACATAGCACCCTGAAAACCTCCAGCTGTCTGCCTTCCCTGTAACCAAAGGTTTATTTTTCTGTTTCACTAACATTGTCTATACTTTACAGTTCAGGTACTATCAGAGCCTTCTCTAGTTTAAATATACATCTCTTATTTGCCACTGTATCATAATCATTATTTAAATTCTGATAAAATAATTTTCCACATTTCCTTTTCTTGTTTTATTTTCTCAGAGATGTATATTAAAGAATCAACATAATGTCTGATATCTCATGTAATATCTGGATATATGTGTAAAAACCTAAAAACAATAAAGATTACTTTAGCTTAAAATCAGAGGAAATAGTACAGCTGTGTAAATCATAGAATCATAGAATCATAGAATGGTTAGAGTTGGAAGGGACCTTCAACGGTCATCTAGTCCAACCCCCCTGCAAGAAGCAGGGACATCCCTGACTAGATCAGGTTGCTCAGAGCCTCATCCAGCCTGGCCTTGAACGATTCCAGGGATGGGGCATCCACCACCTCTCTGGGCAACCTGTTCCAGTGCTCTACAACTCTCATTGTAAAAAATTTTTTCCTCATATCTAATCTAAACCTACCTCCTTCTAATTTAAACCCATTACCCCTTGTTCTATCACAACAGGCCCTACTGAACAGCTTCTCCCCATCTTTCCTGTAGGCCCCCTTGAGGTATTGGAAGACCGCTATCAGGTCTCCCCGGAGCCTCCTCTTCTCCAGGCTGAACAGCCCCAACTCTCTCAGCCTGTCCTCATAGGAGAGGTGCTCCAGCCCTCTGATCATCTTTGTGGCCCTCCTCTGGACCCTTTCCAACTGGTCCATGTCTTTCTTGTGTAGGGGACTCCAGAACTGGACGCAGTACTCCAGGTGGGGTCTCACCAGGGCAGAGTAGAGGGGGAGAATCACCTCCCTCGACCTGCTGGCCACACTACTCTTGATGCAGCCCAGGATGCGGTTGGCCTTCTGGGCCGCAAGGGCGCATTGCCTACTCATGTTGAACCTCTCGTCTACCAACACTCCCAGGTCTTTCTCCTCGGGGCTGCTCTCAATCCAATCCCCGCCCAGCCTGTATTTGTGCTTGGGATTGCCATGACCCAGATGCAGGACCTTGCACTTGGCCTGGTTGAACTTCATGAGGTTGGCACGGGCCCACCTCTCCAGCCTGTCAAGGTCCCTCTGGATGGCATCCCTCCCTTCCAGCGAGTCGACGGCACCACACAGCTTGGTGTCATCGGCGAACTTGCTGAGGATGCACTCTATCCCACTGTCCATGCCGCCGACAAAGATGTTGAACAGGGCCGGGCCCAACACGGACCCCTGAGGGACGCCACTGGTGACCGGTCTCCACTTGGACATTGAGCCGTTGACCACCACTCTCTGAGTGGTCCATCCATCGAACCCATGCCTCTCTAGTTTAGAGAGAAGGATGTCGTGCGGGAAATGAGGCAATGAATCTAGCTTACTATGCAAAAGTTTGTAAAAACATATTTGGGAAGTTCTGCATATACTTAATAAGCTTTTATAAAGTCATGGCTTCTGCACCTATGAAAAAAATAGACTCAGCTTTGGGAGAGGAATTCACAATAGGAATATGTAGATGCCTATACAACAGAAGAGTTATGTGTTTTAAACTGTGATTTATAAGAACCAACACACTAACTGCTAACTAAATTAAGATTTTTGAGACTAAAACATGGAAAACAAAATATCGTGGAGAGAGGCATTTGAAACTTTATTGCCTGAATGAGTTTACATCTTTATTTCAAGACTACAAATGCCTCTGTAAAATTTGAATCTTGATCCTGAACGACAGTGTTAGTATTAGACTCTTACATTACTATTTTAGTTCTAAAAGTAGCTCTCTTTCCAACCAAGCATCCTATGAGGTACCCGTTGATATTGGTCAAGCAGCTTAATTTCTTTTTGCTGCTCTGTCTGGCCACAATGTGCTGGAAATAAAAGTTTAATTTTTTTCCTTTTCATTTATTTTTCTTTTCCATTCTACATATGAAGAAAAATGCATTTTAAATGCTCTAGCATGAACACATTCCCTTAAATATGAGGGAGTTTTTTAAACTGAAACCAATATGCTCGGCTCTTACACTGTAATTTTCAAGATGACTTCAGAATTCAAGTAGATATTCAATAGTTCAAGAACCAGAATTAAAGTAATCACAGATTTTGTAGCACAGAATGTACCCATACCACCTAAGCCAAAAAAACGTCAACTTGCCATGTAGGAATCCAAGAGGTTATCAAATTAGACATGTTTTAATGATTTAACCATTCAGATGATTTAGTTTTAGTACTTGTAGAAAAGAAATGCAATGTGTAATTACATAATTTCTGCCTTAGTCACTTTTCTTATTAGCTTTATGCATATAATAATCTTTTGTATACCTTACTTCCTAATTTTTGTGTCTAGCTTTCAATGTTTTACATTGGTACCATGATGTGGATTATTTCACTCCGTTGTAGGATGCTGTGGTAAATAATGGGATTTTCTTTTTTTTTCTTTTTTTTTTTTTTGTATTTATAGAATTATTTGGCTTACACAGACCATATTCATTTGATGTCTATCTAACCTGAAGCAAGAGAAATAATTTTACAATGTCTCTAGTTTCTGATGCAGATTCAATGGATGGTATTAGACAACAGTTCATATGCTCAGGAACCCATTTTATTCACTTCTGCCGGAATCTAATATGTCACACTTTCAAAAGACGAGTTACAGAAGACCTCCAGGAAAGACTGTGGGAAGATTAGATTTTAAATATCATAATGATAAACTACTACGCACACACATATAAAATAAGAAATTTAAATTTTATATGCAAATTGTTTGCATCCATGTAGTGGAACACTGAAAAATGCAGGCATATTTTATTTCTAGACCGTAAAATGTTGAATATAGATTAAACATTGAATAACATTTTATTAGGTTTATGTGGCAAGATTGTGGTAGTGCGCAGGGGCTGCAGGGGGAGGCTTATCTGAGAAGACACCAGGAGCTGCCCTCCGTATCTGATGAGCCAATTTCAGCCAAACTCCAAAACAGCCCTGCTGCTGGCCAAAGCTGAGCCAGTCAGTGACACTAGTGGTATCTCTGTGATAACCTATTTAAGAAAGAGTAAAAATATGTGTATGAGAGAGAGAGAGGGGGCTGAGAAAAATGTTAGAGAAACATCCCTGCAGTCATCAAGGTGAGAGAAGGAGGGGGAAGAGGTGCTCCAGGTGCCAGAGCAGAGATTCCCCTGCAACCCTTGGAGAAGACCATGGTGCAGCATGTTGTCCAGCCCATGGAGGACCACTGTAGAGTAGAGATCTACCCTGCAGCCTGTGGAGGACCCCATACTAGAGTAGGTGGATATGCCTGAAGGAAGCTGCAGCCCATGGTGACCCCACATTGGAGCAGGCTCCTGGCAGAAGGAAAAAAGAAAAAGAGAAAAAAAAAATTGGCATGTTCTGTATCATAACCACTACTAGATGACTAAGAGGTGGTGACTTTCTTCAGGTCTGGTATAATTTGAATTACTATATATACTTTACTAGTTACTGGGAAAAAAAAAACAAAACAAAACAAAACCAAAACCAAACAACTATTTAGTTAATAAATACTGTTCATTATGTGGCATGTTCAAAGTCCTTGCCTTGAACTTTAAGGTTTTGAGTGAAGTGAGTTCTGGTCACCTGAGAAAACCTCTGTTCCTTCGATTGATGCAGCAACAGAGGAGGTGCTATAGTTAGCACTCCCTCTACATTTAAGTATTCAGAGGTGAGTTAGGGTGAGTTGAGTGAGTTGAGGGCCCTTCTCTCTGTGGTTTTATAGCTCAGATATAGCTGTCTGCAGAAAAATAGTTGAAGATACTTATTTCATCAGGTAGGTGCCATGAAGAGTGATTTTGAGTCTTATAATAATTTAACTGTTTATAACATTCAGTGTTTGTATTAATAATAATTTAAAAAAATCAAAAAGTGTTAGTTGGTTAACTTAAGTGCTGTTCAATATCCAAAAACACTACGACGGATGGTCTTCACATACACCTACAGAGACATCTGTGATAGTCAAATATGTTTTTCAGTATGCAGCGGTGTATTATATTGTAAAAGTTAGTGACTTGTCTGACAGAAAATAATGACAGACGTGATTTGAAAATTTGAATCTATTTGGATATCAGCTTTGTTTCAAATTCTTTATGATAAACAGTGTGTAAGACTGTTCAGTTTGCACTTTTTTTGGCTCTTTCGTGGTATTCTTGCAAGACAAGCAAATCATTTTCTAATTAAAGTACATAAAGAATAGTAATCGTAATGTTTCAAAACTATTCTGATTAATGCAACATCAAATATCTGTTTGGTTTAACTCTTTACTCAAATTTCCTTTACATTTACCTGAACAGTAAAAAGAAATTAGACCATGTTTTTACACCTTCAGTAGACTGTAATGGTTGACCTGGAGAGCAAGAAATGACTTGAGAGTAATTTCTTCCTTTGAACTATTTTAGGTTGCTTATTTTTTTTTTAGTTTAAATCATAACTTTTGTAATATTAATTTTGGTTTCTGCCAATATTGTTGCATTTTAACACTCCAATTATTTAAATATATTATTTTATTTTTATTATGAAGTCTGAAAATTTAATGACATCTCATTTTATTCCATTTTACAGAAAATATATGCAAGATGTGTTTGAGTAACATTGAATTTGAACATTGAAATTAATTCAGCAGGCATGCTAACTTATTGAATTATCATTTTCACGAAATAATTTCATATAATATGGAAGAAAATAAAGTAATTTCAAAAAGTAGATATGAAAACTTCTAGCACACACAAAACTTGAAAGTACGGTATGATGCCTTTTTATGTGATGAGTTTCACTGAAATGTGCTTGTTGTTATGTGTTTGAGGGCCAAGGGTAACATTAGCAAAAAAATATAGCAATTATTGATTGTCAATATTAGCCGTAATTGCTGTAAATATAACAGGCACAAAAATAGAAAATTATTATTCTTTATATATTTATGGTCAGTAGAATAACTAGATAAATGTAAATAAATGTAGTTACTCTAGAATTCACTCCAAGTAGACAGAAAAATATATAAATAAGTACTTTCCAAAACACATTGTCAGAACTATATGGGAGCCACTAAATTTAAGTAGCAGAAAGCACATGTGTGTTTTTTTGTACACGTGTACACCTCTGTGCACCTGTGTGTGCGCACATATATATATATGGAAAAGTAGAAGGCAAAGCAAAGCACTCATAAACTGAAGAAAAAATACATGGAAACATATTTATGTAGATACAGAAGCATGAATATTTCCATTAAATTAGAGAAAGGAGATAAACCACTGGTGTAGAAGAGCTTTTAGAAACCATAAGTCAAATTTTGAATTTTATCTAATTTATCCAAGAATAATAGTCATTTAATTATCCAGTAAAAGGGCTATCACCACATTTTCCCTTACAGTCATCTCTGAATAATATAAATACTAATATAAAAATATAAATAATTATCTCAGGAAACAGATTATATTCATGTGCAAAAAAATTTCAGAAGCAGAAGAACGAATCTTTTCCATATTCTTTGCTTGGCTCTGAGTTCCTTCCCTGAGACTACAGCTTAAGGGTTTTTTTTATTTATTGTCATCTCTTTTCTCCAGCCAGGCTCTTTTCTCTTTCCTGTCCTCTATTATGGACTCAGATGCAGACGTCTCCTGTGAAATTAAGTGTAATATGTCCGTTTGTGGTCATTCCCCAATACAGACTAGAGGAGTCTTTTTCCCCAGTGTAGAACATAAGTGTATTCCTGTCTCAGATCAGTACCGAGCTATATTCTTCCTGATAAAGAACCTGATTCCCTCTGACTTCAGAAGCCTAAAAACCAGATGTAATCATCTCAACCCACTGTCTGAACTCCCTTTATGACTAAAGGGCAGAAATGGGAACTTCTAGAATGAATTTGATTTCATATTTACATAAACAACTAACATAGGTCTGGTGAATCATTCCTAAAAATAGAACTTTTTTTTCCTGAGTTTAAGTGCCATCTAAATGACAGGCCCAGATATAGATAGCTACACTGCAGATTGTGAAGGACAGATAAAGTTAAAAGCAGTCATTACTACTATGATGCAAATAATGTGTAGAACAGCAACAAAGAGGAAAGACAAAAATAAGTTGCTGTTGAATAAACTTTCAAACTTCAGAACAAAATTTGTACTTTTACCTTAATGTTTTGTTATAATTTTTTTTTTTTTTCCCACTCATGGGTGATATGTCTTTCTCTTTAGATGATTGTTTTGGTTCTTAGAATCCTGACTCATAAGCAGATCATGAAGTGCTGACCTCAGATGCAGTAGCAAATAGTAGCTAGGAAGACTGTCAGAAATGATTGCCAGTTAAAACAGTACAATATCCGATCTTCCATTTCAAATTTGTCATTTGAGTATACAAAACCAAAATCAATTTATTTTAAATAAATTATAGACGAGCAAAATTATTTTATTTAGTGTTGAACACAAATGTATACTTTTTTAATTTCACTACTAACTTCTATGCACATAAGCAGATACTTTAATACTTTTAATTAAAAAATGTTCTCTAATATTAATTTTCTGCTTCTCTTATGCACACATGCAAAAAAAAATGGGTATGAAGAGACATGAACAAACAATGAACAGACATTTGGCAAATATATGTTGATTTTATATTGTTTATATCAATAGACAGCTAATTACTAATTCTTCTTTTTTATTATTTGTTTCTCTTCTAGACTGTGTTACTTTTACAAAATTTAGTTGATTTTGGGCTTCCCCTCTAGTCTTCGTTTTAATAATTCAGCCCCAGTCATAGCAATATTTTCCGTGATGTCAGTACTTTGGGCAACAGAAATGAAACTCTAAATGATATTATCTTGTACTTCATTCTCAATAAATGATGAGCAATAATGCCAAGCCTTGGTATGTAATTCAGTCTGCTTAATTTAGTCCCTGAGAGACTTAATGCATTTGCCATAGTTAAGACACCCAGCGGTCTCTGAACTGACACAGGATATCCAGGCTTTCTGTTAAGGGCTATTTGACATGTCTTGGGACTTACCAGAGATCCTTACCTCTCTCTGTCTCAGTACCTGGAAGCCAGATAGAACACCTTAGAGACTTTTTGAAGGAATACTAAATGTCTCTATTTAGGCAAGTGGGGATATCCCAAGTGAACACAGTCAATGGGATCTAGAAATCTATTTATTTGACAAACCATAGGTGTCTAAGAGGAGCTTGAAAATCCCATTGAGTCCATTTACTGAATGGACTGAACAGATTTAATTGTAATTATATTTGTAGATGTGCATGTTTAGACACCTAGCTATAGGCATCTACATTTTTTCTAAGTGAAATTCACCCTTCAAATTCTTTCTAAAGCAGTGTTATTAAAGAAAATCCTGAATATGTCATGCAAAGACAAAAGCCTTGTGGGTCTTGCGACTCTCACCTCTCTCAATCTGGCCTCCCGCTGGGTGGCTGTGTAGGTCTGACTTGGTCTGGCCCCGCTGAGAGAAGTGAAGGGAGGAGATGTGAAGAGACCATGAGAGACGTCTGCCTGAGCCTGACTGTGAAGAATTTTTTGTGAGAGTAACAGCTGCAGATTCTAAGGTCAGCAAAGAAGGACAGAGAGGAGTAAAGTTGCTCCTGACAAGACTCCCCTGCAGCCTGTAGAGAAGACTGCGATAAAGGGCACTGTCCCTCTGCAGTCCATGGAGGTCCACAGAGAAGCAAAGGTCCACCTGCAGCCCGTGGAAGACCCCACACAAGGGCAGATGGATACCCGAAGGAGACTGTGGTCCATGGAGGGCCTGCGCTGGGGCAGCATGTTCCTGAGGGACTGCACTCTGTGGAAAGGACCCCATGCTGAAGCAGTTCATGAAGGACTGTAGCCCATGGGAGAAATCCCATGCTAGAGTAAGGGAGGAATGTGAGTTCTTTCCCTGAGGAAGAGGATGTGGTGGAAAACAGTGTGATGAACTGACCGCAACCCCCATTCCCTATTCCCCCTGTGCTGCTCAGGGGTAAAGGAGGTGGAAATAATTCAGAATGAAGTTAAGACCAGGAAGAGGGGAGGGCTGGGGGGTGAGCTAGTTCCTTTTTTTTTTTTCTCTCTCATTGTCTTACTTTGGTTTTATTATTAATAAATTGAAATATATTTCCCCAAGCTGAGTCTATTTTCCCCATAATGGCAACTTGAATGATCTCTCCCTGTCCTTATCTCAGATCTCGAGCTTTTTTGTTATAATCTCTCTCTCTCTCATTCTCTCACAGGGCTGGGAGAGCAAGTGAGAGATTGTGTAGCTTGGTCCTGAGTGAGGCTAAACTATGACATATAGATATTATAGGGATTGACTTCCTCATTGCTGTCCCTAAAATAAAATGTTTACCTCTCATCTCTCTTATTCCTATGGGCCAAACTTTCAGACTCCAAAGTAATTCCTGAAAAATTACCATCAAACATGTCATTTTCCATGTTAAGTTCTCTTATAGTTCTCGAAGTCATCAGAATCTTACTTTATTGAGATGCACACAAGTTTATTTTTTTCCAATAGTTAATAAAATCATTGGTTTGTGTTACTATTTTATTTTTTATCTGCATAGAAGTTACAGTCAGAATTATGACTAACTGTAAGTTACTAGAGAAGAAAAACAATATGAAAATGCTGACCCTAAGATTTTTTTTAACATTCTTTTCCCAGTTTGCAGGTAATTTGGATCTGGTTCAAGTCAGGGAGCCTGTGTCATCATGGTTTACTCATAGAGCACATAACTTATGCAGGATATTTCAATCAAATTTCTATCAGACCAAGATTTCTACCATTGCTGATGTTAATTAACACTTTTCTTAGTTCTCAGAAGAGAGAGCTCAGGGTTTCAATACCCGTAGAAAATGGATGATCTGACTTTACTTGCAGTCAGTGCTGTGACACATTGTAACCACAGTGCAGAGGCTTTACACCACAGTCTTCAGTCTTACTAGACTTTTCACAGATAAGGTAGTGATTGACCTCAGTATCTGAAGTCTTCAGTTCTTCACCTTTCACAAGTAATAAAGCTGTATGTTTTTTTGGAGATAGCAAACTGATTTGCTGAGATAGGACTTTCACTATTTATGCTTAAATAGTAAAATGGTGTAGCTATGCACTGATGTGCATATAACTCTGAAAATAAATATGACACAGACAGTATCCTGAGAACCAGTCAGCCTATAATAACAAAGAAGGAGTAAATATTGATAGGAGGACAAATGTAAAGGTAGAAAGAATTAGCATTTGGCAACCAGAGGCCATTCTTCCTCGATGTTTGAGGTTTCACTTATACAGCTATTTTATCTTACTATTTTGCCTTTTTAAACCAAGATTATTTCTTTGATGCCTCATCTTTAAAAGACAATACAGTGTCTTGAACAAAGACACAGCTAATTGCTTTCTTCCTTGACCATTATAGGGTTTCATGACAGAGAATGGAGATAGAAGCCAGTAAATATTAAAAAAAGTAATTGATTGAGAAGTTTGCACAAAGAAACAGGACAGCAGATGCAAAGTGCAGGAGTTGCATTTTCTTTTATCCTTAAATGTTTTAATTTAAATATTTTTAAATAATTGTGCCTTCTGGTTTAGGTAAACCAGCCTTTAAAGTTACTTCATATAGCAAAATCTTTCTGACTTAGAACTCTTTTTAATAAGCCATTGCAATATAATGTAAAGTTGACTTCTTTTCACAACTAAATTATGAAGATAACATGGCTAAAACCCAGTTTAGTACTTTCTTTAATTGAATTACCTGTATGTCTTTCAGGAAGATGTTGTTTTTGTTTTTGTTTTTTTTTGAAGTGTCCTCATATTTTGTGCCTTAAAATTAAGAAATAATTGAGAAGTCTCTCAAGCAGTTCTTCTGTTCTCTTTTTTTTTCTCGTTTTCCTCAAGTAATTTTTTATTGTTAGTATAGTTTTTTCCTTCCAGCTTAAACATTTAATCTTTATAGAGATATCTATTATTTCCTACCTTTATTCGAGTTATTAGAGACCTCAAACAACATTACTATATTGCTGCCAAGTCCAGTAGATATATAAGAGACTGGAAATGTTATTAATTTTGTTGTTCAGATCATACTCCTATGTCATAAATTGGTTTCCATTAGAAAAAAAAAATCAAAAAACACAAATACATTTAGCATCACTCTGAAATCTGAATTAATCTATAAAGTATATTGTGAGAGCAAAAGTAATTCCTTTGACTGCATTGACTTCTATGTATTTGTTAGGATATTGTCATTTGAGACATCAGATTTTAGCAGTTTTTGCATTTCCTATATAGGTCATTTATGGAATGCATTAAGCAAAGTTTTTATTATTGGTCTACATGAAAAAAGAGTGAGATCAACTGTAGAATTTTTCAGAATCAATAAAAAGATTCAGACATACAGAGCTATGTGACTGAAAAAAAATCTAAGTGTATAAACATGTAATGCAAATTAATAGTTGTATATTAACAAAGTTGATACTATCCTTCAAGCCATCCGTTATTCTAAGTGTATAGTCATTTTACGTAGCACTTTCTTGTTCTCTGCTTCACCAGCAAACAGTAGGTTTCAAGTATGTCTCAGAGGTCACAAAATACTTTTTTTTTTTTTTTGCATAGGTAAGAGGTTTTGACATGAATGTAACAATTTTAATCTTGAATTTCTTTAAATTCCTCGAGCTCCACAGATTTCTGAACATTTTACAAGGAGTTATTCATTAGCTACAAATTTCTTTAGAGCTCAAAATGCCTTTTTGTCAGTCAGTCTCCTGTTCATTTACACTTTATAGGATATTGAAATACTTAATCCTTTGATATGTGCTTATTTGCTTTTCTAGGTCAGGATGCCCTAGAAAGTCACATAGGTTAGTATTATTTTCGACATAGCCCACAAATAGCTTTCCATGTACTTAATTCCAGAATCTTCTTGAACAACTGCATGATGTTTGAATAAAACAGAAGGTTGATTTGTCCCTTCAGTCAACTTTCCAAAATTTATTTTGAAACTTATTCTTGTGTTTCTAAATATGTAACTTTGAGAGCTAGCTGACTGCATTTTTGCTCAGTTTATCTTGTGGATTTTTTTTCCCTCTAAAGAAAAAAAAGACAACTGAGTTATCTTCCGAGTATCAGTTCCTGTGACTAACTTACACCCTAGAGATGAAAACATCAACTATGTATTTTTCAAACACATAGGCTGAATTAGCTTTGAACAAAAAGAACAAACGAGATGATGATATTTGCTGTAGGCTATGATTCACTTTTAAATTCTATTTTTAATTAAATTTTTAAAAAGTCCTAACAAAAATATATACCTAAAAGTATTTTCAAATATTATTAGATGATACTGTATTACTGTCTTGTTCAAATCAGCTCCACCTTGAGTACGGTGTGCAGTTTTGGGTGCCTCAATATAAGAAGGACATCGAACTCTTAGAGTATGTCCAGAGGAGGACGACCAAGATGGTGAAAAGTCTCAAGGGCAAGATTTATGAGAAGTGGCTGAGGTCACTTGGTTTCTTCAGCTTGGAACAGCTACAGGTTCCTCAAGATGGGCAGTGGAGGAGGTTCTGATCTCCTCTCTATGCTGATCAGCCACAGGACATGAGGAAATGGAATGAAGCTGTGTCAGAGGAAGTTGAGATTGGACATTAGGAAAAGGTTCTTCACTGAGAGGGTGGTTAGTCATTGGCACAGGCTCCCCAGGAAAGAGGACATGGCTTCAAGCCTGTCAGAGTTCAAGAATTGTCTGGATTACACTCTTAGTCATATGGTTTAGTTTTAGGTAGTACTATCAGGAGCAGGGAGTTGGACTTGATGATCCTTATGAGTCCCTTCCAACTCTACATATTTTATGATTTTATCAATGCTCAGTGAAAATCTTAAGATTCTTCATTGTTTGATAATTTCATTGGCATGTTTAAGAACATTTTATGTTCACAGAACGTGTAAACAAAAAAAAAAAAAGCAAAGTGTGCTAAGATAGCGTCTAGATCTAGTTGCTTAGGTGCTTACCTAAGCATCAGTTAAAAATACTGATTTATTTAGCTCTTTTGCACAGAGTCATAGAATCATAGAATCATAGAATGGTTAGGGTTGGAAGGGACCTTCAAAGGTCATCTAGTCCAACCGCCCTGCAACGAGCAGGGACATCCCCGACTAGATCAGGTTGCTCACAGCCTCATCCAGCCTGGCCTTGAACATTTCCAGGGATGGGGCTTCCACCACCTTTCTGGGCAACCTGTTCCAGTGTTCTACAACTTGCATTGTAAAAAATTTTTTCCTAATATCCAATCTAATTCTACCCGCCTCTATTTTAAAACCATTATTCCTTGTCCTATTGCAACAGGCCCTACTGAATAGGCTCTCCCCATCTTTCTTGTAAGCCCACTTGAGGTACTGGAAGACCGCTATAAGGTCTCCCTGGAGCCTCCTCTTCTGCAGGCTGAACAGCCCCGACTCTCTCAGCCTGTCCTCATAGGAGAGGTGCTCCAGCCCTTTTATCATCTTCGTGGCCCTCCTCTGGACCTTCTCCAACTGGTCCATGTCCTTCTTGTGTTGGGAGCTCCAGAACTGGACACAGTACTGCAGGTGGGGTCTCACCAGGGCAGAGTAGAGGGGGAGAATCTCCTCCCTCGACCTGCTGGCCACGCTACTCTTGATACAACCCAGGATGCGGTTGGCCTTCTGGGCTGCAAGGGTGCATTGCCGGCTCATGTTGAGCTTCTCATCCACCAGCACTCCCAAGTCCTTCTCAGGGCTGCTCTCAATCCATTCTCTGCCCAGCCTGTACCTGTGCCTGGGATTGCCATGACCCAGGTGCAGGACCTTGCACTTGGCCTGGTTGAACTTCATGAGGTTGGCACGGGCCCACCTCTCTAGCCTGTCAAGGTCCCTCTGGATGGCATACCTCCCTTCCAGCACGTCGACGGCACCACACAACTTGGTGTCATAGGCAAACTTGCTGAGGGTGCACTCTATCCCACTGTTCGTGTCGCTGACAAAGATGTTGAACAGGGCTGGGCCCTACACGGACCCCTGAGGGATGCCACTCGTGACCGGTCTGCACATGGACACTGAGCCGTTGACCACCACTCTCTGAGTGCGGCCATCCAGCCAACTCCTTATCCACCGAGTGGTCCGTCCATCAAACCCATGTCTCTCTAGTTTAGAGAGAAGGATGTCGTGCAGGACAGTGTCAAAAGCTTTGCACAAGTCCAGGTAGATGATGTCTGTTGCTCGTCCACCGATGCCGTCACCCTGTCATAGAATGCCACCAAATTGGTCAGGCATGATCTGCCCTTGGTGAAGCCATGTTGGCTGTCACCAACCACCTCCTTGTATTCCATGTGCCTTAGCATGGTTTCCAGGAGAATCTGCTCCATGACCTTGCCAGGCACAGAGGTGAGGCTGACTGGCCTGTAGTTACCCAGGTCCTCCTTATTCCCCTTTTTAAAAATTGGGGTTATGTTCCCTCTCTTCCAGTCATCGAGGACCTCACCAGACTGCCACAATTTCTCAAACACGATGGCCAGTGGCCAGTGGCTTGGCAACTTCATCCACCCTCAGAACCCGCGGATGGATCTCATCAGGTCCCATGGACTTGTGCACCTTCAGGTTCCTCAGATGATCCCAAACCTGCTCTTCGAGTACAGTGGGCGGTTCTTCATCCTCTTAGTCCCTGCTTGCACCTTCTACAGCTTGGGTGGTGGGACAAGAACTCTTATCGGTGAAGACTGAGGCAAAAAAGTCATTGAGTACCTCAGCCTTCTCCATGTCCCAGGTAACCAAGACACCAGTTCCCTTCCGGAGGGGGCCTACATTTTCCTTGGACTTTCTTTTGTCCCCTACATACCTATAGAAGCTCTTCTTGTTGCATTTTATATCCCTGGTCAGATTCAGTTCTGCCAGGGCTTTGGCCTTCCTTACCTTATCCCTGGCCACTTGCACAGCTTCTTTGTAGACCTCCCAGGCTACCTGTCTCCAATTCCACCCTCTATAGGCTTCCTTTTTTTACTTTCAGTTGGTCCAGGAGCTCCTTGCTCATTCACATGGGCCTCCTGGCCTTTTTGCCCGACTTGTTCTTCATCGGGATGCATCTCTGCTGAGCTTGGAGGAGGTGCTCCTTGAATATAGACCAACTTTTCTGCGCCCCTCTTCCCTCCAGGGCTGCCTCCCATGGCACTTGGCCCATCAGGTCCCTGAAGAGGCCGAAGTCCGCCCTCTTGAAGTCTAGGGCAGAGAGCTTGCCATGTAGTTTCCTCGCTGCCCTATGGATCTTGAACTCCACCATGTCATGGTCACTGCAGCCAAGGCTGTCCTTCAGTTTCACATCCCCCACCAGTCCCTCCCTGTTGGTGAGCACAAGGTCAAGCATGGCACCCCTCCTTGTCGGCTTCTCTATCGCCTGCAGGAGGAAGTTTTCTTCCACGCATTTCAGGAACCTCCTGGACTGCCTGTGCCCTGCCGTGTTGTCTCTCCAACAGATGTCAGGGTGGTTGAAGTCCCCATGAGGACCAGGGCCTGTGACCGTGAGGCTGCTCCTATTTGCCTATAGACCAGCTCATCTGCTCTGTACTCCTGGCCAGGCAGCCTGTAACAGACCCCCACCGTAACATCCCCTGTCTGTTCCCATCCTCTAATCTTGACCCATACGCTCTCTGTCAGCTCCTCCTCCATCCCCAGGCAGAGCTCCACACAATCCAGCCGGTTGCTGATGTAGAGAGTCACACCCCCTCCTTGTCTCCCCTTCCTGTTCTTTCTAAAAAGTCTATACCCCTCCATGTTGATGCTCCAGTCATATGAGTCATCCCACCATGTCTCCGTGATGACAACAAGGTCATAGCCCCGCTCGTGTGCACGCATCTCCAGCTCTTCCTGTTTATTCCCTATGCTGCGTGCATTGGTATAGAGACACTTCAGCTGGGCCCCCGACTTGCTGGCTGGAGCAACAGGGGTTGTATTGGACTGCAGTTTAAGTTCATTTGCACTTACCTGAGATCCTTCCTCAGCTTCTGGACCCTCAGTGCTGGCACTGGCACCATGCTGACAGCAGTGGGCTGAACTGTGCTCCCCCTCCCCCAGCAACACTAGTTTAAAGCCCTCCATAATACAGAAGTGAGGAATCCAGTCTCTTAAACTGAACGGTCAATTGCCGTCTGAATGGTAATGGTAGTCTCTGTTGCAAGGGTCCTTGCAAAGGTATCTTTCACTGGATTGGGTGAGACTTACTGAACTGGTATGCTTGTGACCTCTTATAACCCAACTGGCCACTGATCCTATATGACCACTCCTACACACACACGACTCATTGATCTTTATTACCTCAAAATATGTACACCAATTGTGTACACCAACTGTGTACAAACTGTATACATCCTAACTTAATTTGACAGTGTACAGAAGACTATCCTTGAGCATTCCTGCATGTGCAGGAGCAATATCTACTCGACTATTTCAGATTATCCTCCCACTAGACAGTTTGGTCAATGCCTTTTTTCTACATCAGGAGCTCCCTGGGGAAGTCACCTGGATTGCCCAGTTTCTTTTCAGAGGAAGTTAAACATCATATTTAACTGTGTAAATAACATCTATTAATTAGGATGCAGAGCAAGAACTGCCTGGAGGTATTTTAGAGACTTCATAGTTCTTGGCCTAGAGAGTCCTAGAAGTTCAGCCAATTACCTGATTTCAAATCCACACCTATAGATTCAGTCAGTTACTTTGCTGCAGATCAGTTCATTGTCTTATCTAGGTAGATACTGGAGATCTCCTGGGCCTGATGACTCACTCATATGACCTGGAACTGGAGACTAAATACACTAAGCATGCACACAGACAGTGCCCTGCTATGTTACTATTCCTCATCAAATGCCCTATTTTTTTTCAGAAAAGTACTTTTGATTCTTTTTTTTTTCCTGTTTTCTTAGTAGGTACATGATTTTTTTACATTACAAATAGTTCTAAAACAGTAGTCAAAAAAAATATATACTTTGTTCCTTACTATGAAATATATAATTGGTATAATCAAATTCCATTAAGAACTGTGTGGGTTAGTCTGTTCCATGAGTTACTAGAATGTGTTATTGGAAAGCATGTCTAAAATGAACAGGTAACTGATAAGTAGATACTTCCAAGTACATATGTCTGTTCTGACTAAAAGGGAAGGACTACTTGGAAATCAGGAAGTGGAAATTAGTTTGGGTAAAATGAGGTGGAATGAATAATCCTAAACACTAATCTCAATACTACACACTGATGTGTGTTCTGAAAGTTGCCTTTACACTTCAGCTACAGAAAGACCCTTGGGTGGGATTCAGCAGCTGATTCAGATTCATAAATTCAGATGAACAGGAGCAGGTAAACAATTATACAGAAAGGATTCATTATAGTCTAAGAAAATATTATCAATATAATCAATGGAGTCTAGAGAATTTTTCTTGTTGCCTGATGTGCTGGTTTTGGCTTGGTTAATTTTCTTCATAGTACCTAGTATGAGGCTATGTTTTGGATTTGTGCTGAAAACAGTGTTGATGATACAAGGATGTTTTCTTTATTGCTGAACAGTGCTTACATGGAGTCAATGCCTTTTCTGCTTCTCACACCACCCCACCAGCAAGTAGGCTAGGGTACACAAGATATTAGGGGGAACACAGCTGGCACAGATGGCCTGAACTGACCAAAGGGATATTCCATACCACATGACGTTCTGCTCAGCAATTTGAAACTGGGGGAAAGCAGAAGCAACAGGGAAATGTTCAGAGTTGCAGGATCTGTCTTCCCAAGTAACTTCTGGGAAGAACCACAAAGGAGGGTTTTCTGGTTTTGTTAGTGAGGGGGGGCTTAAGGTGGTAGCTTCTGTAGGAAACTGCTAGAAGTTGCTCCCCTTTGTTCAGTGGACTCAGCCAGGCCTAGGGCGGACCTGCTGCTAGCCAAGGCCGAGCCAATTGGTAGCAGAAAGTCCCGTGATAACGCCTCTGCGATAACGTATTTAAGTAGGGGAAAACAGGAAAAGGGATGGAGAAGATGTGAAGCAGCTGAGTTGGGGGCAGAGAGGGGGAGGTGCAAGCCTTGTGGGCCTTGCAGGCCTCACCCTCTGGCCTCCCACCGGGCAGCCGACTGGGCCAACGCGGCCTGGCCTGGCTTCAAGAAGTGGAGAGGAGATGAGCAGTTGAAGTGAATAAGATGTAAAAAGGATCCTGAGAGGCGTCTGCCAGCCTGTTGTGAGGAACGGCTGCAGACGCCAAGGTCAGTTCAGAAGGAGGGGGAGGAGTAACGCAGCTCCTGGCCAAGATTCCCCTGCAGCTCGTGGTGAAAACCATGGTGGAGCAGGTTGTCCCCCTGCAGCCCATGGAGGTCCACGGAGGGGCAGAGATCCACCTGCAGCCCGTGGAGGACCCCACGCCGGAGCAGGTGGAGGCCTGAAGGAGGCTGTGGCCCATGGGGGGCCTGCTGGGACAGCTGTTCTAGAGGGACTGCACCCCGTGGAAGAGATGACCCACGCCGGAGTAGTTTCACGAAGGACTGTGGCCCGTGGGAGGGACCGCACACTGGAGCAGAGGAGGAGTGCGAGGAGTTCTTCCCCCGACGATGACACAGCGGCGTAAAACAACACGTGATGAACTGACCACGACTCCCATTCATTTTTTTCCCCCTCCCGTGCCGCTCGGAAGGAGAAGTAGTAGAGATAATGTTAAGCCTGGAAGAGGGAGGGGTGGAGGGAGGTTATCTTGTTCCCTGTCTCATTCCCCTGTTAATTTTAGAAATAAATGAATAGTTTTCCCCAAGTCGAGTCTGTTTTGCCCATGACGGTAACTTTAAGGATTTCTCCCTGTCCTTATCTCAAACCTTGAGCCGTTTTTCTTATATCATCTCCTTCTATTCTCTCGGAGGGTGGGGGGAGCGAGAGAGAGACTGCGTAGTCTGGTCCTGATCGGGGCTGAACTACGACAGAGGGCATGATGGATGCCTCAATTTTTCCAAAGCTCTGATAAAGCTGGAAGAAGAATTATTTTGTTTTCAAATGCAAATAAATTTTACATAGCCAGAAGGAGTATTAAATTTTTAATGTGGTAACAAATAAAAGGATTCTTGGGTAAAAGCCCATAAAATCTCCATCATTCAGCAATAACATATAACATTTCTCTTGAGCACCAAAAGGATACACTTGGAATTCTGTTACATGTATTTCCCATTTAAAACCCAGACTAAGGAACATAGCAGTACAAAAGGCTTGCATATGGTACTAATATCTTGATTTTTGTTAATTAAATTGGAATTTTCCTTGAAAGCCTGCAGTTCCATATTCATCTTGTGCTGCTGGGAAAGCTAAATATATAATCTAGTGTGGTGGGGTTGACCCTGACTGGTTACCAGGTGCCCACCAAGCTGCTCTCTCACTCCTCTTCCTCAACTCATCAGGGAAGAGAAAATATTACCAAAGACTCGTAGGTCTAGATAAGGAAAGGGAAATCATCTGTAGCTACCTCGGGCAAAACCAGACTCGACTTGGAGAAATTAATTTAATTTGCTGCCAATCAAATCAGAGTAGGATAATGAGAAATAAGAACAAATCTTAAAATATCTTCCCCCCACCCCTTCCTTTCTTCCTGAGCTCAACTTCACTCCAGATTTCTCTGCTGCACCTTGGACCTCCCTGGGCTGCAAGGAAACAATCTGTGTCATGATGGTCTTCACCACGGGCTGCAGGGGAATCCCTGCTCCAGGGTCTGGAGTACCTCTTCCCTCTCCTTCTTCACCGACTTTGGTGTCTGCATAGTTGTTTCTCTCACATTTTCTGACTCTCTTTCTCTCCCCCGGCTCTCACCCAACTGCTGTTTCACAGCAGGTTTTACCCTTTCTTAAATATGTTATCACAGAAGTGCCACCAATGTCATTGATCAATTCAGTTTTGACCAGCAGTGGGTCGGTCTTGGGGATGGCTGGAACTGGCTCTGTCAGGCATGGGGGAATGTTGTGGCCTCTTCTCACAGAAGTCACCACAGTAGCCCTCCTACTATCAAAACCTTGCCGTGTAAACCCAATACACTTAGTATTCACTGTATCATATTTGAGTTCACAAAAAAAAAAAAAATCATCCTCTCTTACGAAGATATGTTCAGATGTTAGGACCTCAGTTCTTTATTTCTTTTTCTGAGGAGTAATAATTATCTATAATAACTTCACAATATATTTATAAGCATTCTCCATTTACTCAAGCCACTTCTGGCATTACAATTTGGAGGAGCAAGCTGGGGATGAAGGAGAACAAGGGCAATGAAATTAATTCAATCTCCTCAGTTAGCAATTTATCTGTTTCTTATTTTATTTATCTCATCATTTTTCTTATCAGTCTATTTTATAAATGTTTACTGGAGTGGCATATTTAGTTGATTTTTAAGATCCATGATGTCTATCTTTAATCCATCTTGGACTTCTCACCTCATAATTACTATCAGAAAAGAAACAGAATAGGAATGTACAGACTACTGCGTACCTTGCTTCTTAACTCTTATGTGAAATAGCTGTATTTTTTGCTGTCTGTATTATGCTATAGAATATCCCTATGGAAATAAGTTACAGAACACACAAGATCCAACTATGTTGTTTCTTTTTCAATGAAAAGGCCATCGTGTAGCAATATATGTAAAGTGCTTACCTAGTTTAAAAGATATGATTAACCCTACAGAACCTTAAATACAAGAAACCTGTATAAGTGTGTGGTATATAATATATAAAACAGTAGGTGTCTAGATAAGGGAAAGTTTATTGACTGGCTATTGTCCTGTCAGACATAATAGGAATGCATAGAGTTCAATTCAAGAAAGTTGTGATGGATGGTGATTGTTCCAGAAACATTTGGATCACTGGAAAAATGTAAAGAATCTGCTGTTGTCTGTGTACTTGGGGATAGGCCCAGTCTTGCCCTAGGAAGCTATTATCGCCACTGTCATGCAATAAAAAATATGAAGAAAAAATCCTGAGTCCTGAAGAAATTACTTTCTCCCAGTATGTCCATAAATGTTAATATCTAATTGTTATTGATATTGAAAGACCTAGAAGCCAGAAAAATTCTGCTAACTCTGGAGCACATCTTTATTCTGCTGTGCAGAGATGTCATAAGAAATCATGTTCAGCTTCATCCCAATCAAGATCACTAATTCCACTCATAGATTAGAATACAGTTCCCTTCTTCTGAAAGGCGACTGGTTTTCTTTGCTTCCATCAAGGGAATTGCTGTCAGCGACATGTTTGAGTAATTTATCACATCACCCCATTAAATTTGCCTAGTTTTGTCAAGTTTTGTCTCTCTGCGAATGCTATGCCATTTCAAACTTTCCTAACAGTAATTATGTGTTGTTTTTTTTTTCCTCATTTTTCAACAATGTAAAATGCATAGTATTCTATATGCATACTTTTATAATTTTGCATTATTATGAACACAGCTATGAACATAGTGTTTGCTGTCAACAGTTCTACAGTGTTGATCATATGAAATGTACAACAGCATTCCTTATTTCTTTAACTTGTTTGTTCCATTTCGTGGATTTTGGTTTATACAGAATGGCAGTAATTCTCTCTTTACATATACTCTGTAATTCAGGCAAATAAAAGTAGCATGTAATTAGCTAAGTACAGTATTTCATTAATGACAAATAAGACTTTAAAAGATACTATGGCACTATGAAAGTAAAAAAAAAGAAATCATTAATTTTCTCTTTTCAGACAAGTATATGTCTCAGAGGCAGACACATTTAGCTTAAATTAGAATACTTTGACTGTTATAATTAAATTTATTGAGCTGTTTGTTCATCTAGATCCCTCTAAGTTACAAAATACATTGGTGTTCATCTGCACACCAGTCAGCCTTACATGCAGAAATAGAGATTCTCTATGACAGTTTCAGATAAATAAAAAATAAATAAATTGTATGTTGTTTAATATTCTGAGTTATGTGCCTTTTATATCCTGCATTAGCTATGGTATTCAATTCCCATTTCCATGGGAGTAACACAATGTTGAATTAAAAAAAAATCCTCTGAAGCCAGTTTGGTGCAGTAAATTAATCTTCTCTGCTGTATATAGACAGAATGAAACCATCAAGATTGAACAGATACCCTCAAGTAAATTGCTCAAGTTTCTGTCACTGTAATTAATTATAAGCCTTAGAGAAAGGAACATTCTTGTCTGGACACTATTACACAAGCATAGCATTTCCTCAAAAACGGGTCAGAATATAAGTGTGAAAATATTATTGACAGCCACGTCCAGCCATGAAATAATTCTCTGAAAAGTAAAACCATACTAGCAGCAGCCTGTGGAACAGTCAAGCAGATGTGTATGATATTTTAAAGATATAATTTTTCATTCATTCAAATATTTAATTTGTTGTGATAAGTACAACCACCAATGTCTTAAGACACAATCATGAATTGTGACTTTTCTTTCAGATGTGGCTTTCTGACTGTTTTGTTTTTTTTTTTCCTCAAGCAGCATAACTAACAGATTCTGTTTAGGGCACTGTGCCATATTGGCTTTCAGAAAGGAAGCAAAAGGAACTGTGTAGCTTACTGATTCATCAGCATTGTATTCTACAGCTCCACCAATTTTATCTCTGCTAGCAATTTACTCCCAAAAAAAAAGATGACATTTGTTTTAATAGTGGGAATTTCCAGTGATCTAAGAGCTGACATTTTGTTTTGTCGTTCTGACTCAGCCTATTGTGAATATGTAAGAATATTCAGCATACTTTTTTGATATATGTTGTTTGTATCTCTAGTTTTTATTTTAATCATCAGGATCCTTCCTATCTAATATTTATCTGTACATCTGGAGGAGCACCTATTTTCTGCGAACATA
The DNA here is from genome assembly GCF_036417535.1 of Chlamydotis macqueenii. Lineage (NCBI taxonomy): Eukaryota > Metazoa > Chordata > Aves > Otidiformes > Otididae > Chlamydotis > Chlamydotis macqueenii. The sequence goes on from NC_141556.1 coordinate 163,811,609, forward strand.
TTCAGTGGAGATGATATAGAAGACGCACACTGACAGCTTGAATAATACTATTACTTTTTCTTTTCTAAACCAGTACTTCTGGTTTTTTTTTTTCTACTTATCTTTAGAATTTCCCCTTTTGATACAGTGCATAATGTAATATGCTTCTCCTCACCAGTCCATCTTGTCTCTGACTTGGATAAAGGTTGCTTGGTTCTCAACAGCAGTAGTGCTAAATTTAAGTAGGTTGATACTGTGATTCAGGCCTTACTGAAAGCTATGATTTATTCATTAAAATTAGAATTAAAATTTCTGTTGTAAGTATTTGGAATGGGAGGCAGGGAGGAAGGGCGGAAAGGGAAGAGTTCACTAAATGGATATATTTCAGTGTATAGAATAACTGAATAGGCTAATTCTAAGCCTTTTAATTTCTCTGAGCTTCAAGAAATATTTTTTTTTCTCAATGAGAATATCTGTTCCAGCACCATTTCTACCCCTTCTAGCTCAAATCATTCCATGACTATGGCTAATAGAAGAAGTATTTGTCTCTGCTGCTTCTCATCAAATTAAAAAAAAAACAACAAATAAATCATACAATTAGTATAATAATTCTCCCACCTCCAAACCAAGATCTATCTTTTTTTTTGTGAAGGTAAGTCACGGAAAAAAAAATATTTAAAAAAACCCACCCTCATGAAGTATTCAAATTATGTTTCTTAATATTCAATTAATTAGAAGATTTTATTTAATTATAGTTATTACTAATAATCTAAAAGGGGAGTTCTGCTAGCCATTCAAATCTTAAATCAATTGCTAACTATCTATAGCTTTCATTAGCTTAAGTCGCTAAAGAAACATCAAAAGATACACTTGTGCTTAAGACTGTTACTTTGTTTAGTAAAAACCTCATCTTTATATCATAAAAGTATTTCCTAAAGAGACTAATTACAAGACACTGTTCTTTTAGAATACTTTTCCCTTCATAAAATTAAGCCCTAATAGATTTTTTTTACATTAAACTTACTCAAAGCATATGCATTTTCCAGCAAGTGGTGACTGCAGACTATATCAATGACAGTAGTTTTTGTTTATTTAACTATGTTCCCAAGGAAAACAAACAATAATGATTATTTTATCTATGTTTATTCCCTCATCACTAATCTCTGAATCATTTTTTGTCTCATTCATGGCAGAACAAGGAATGAGTCTGGGCTCTCTGAGAGCATTATGTTCCCAGTAGTGTCACAGAAGTCATAGCTGTTAGAGAAGATACAAGCTATTGTGCATGAATAAGGTTTTTTTTTAATACTTTTTTTGGCCCTGCAATTCAATTATTCCTGCTGAGCACCGCAGTTTACATGACGCTGTTAAAACAATCATGAGTAAAGACAATATCAGCATATGGAAATATTACTATAATTATCTTTAAAAAGCCCAAAACAAAAAACAATGAAAAAGTCAGCCAGTAAACACTTAGACATAAGAAACTATTATCTCCATTTTTCATAAAACTACTTATGTACTTGGTTTAGTGTAATTGTAACAAGTTCTTGAGCTTGAAGTACCCATATTATAAAATAGAAGGGGAAAAAAGTTCTCAAAAATCATTTTGCAGCTAGCATTTTCAGAGTCAAATTTGACCCATAAATCTTAAGTTACTAAATAATTCCAGAGCATCAAGAGTCCCTGATGGTCTTTGTGGTAGGAACCAGGAATAATACCTTTAATAGCCTCTACCTTTTTCCTGCCTACCTGTTTTTCTACTCACATGATTTCCTTCAAAAAAAATTGCACTTGAACATTTCTGTTTTATTTTATAATACGAGAAATAAATACTTTATGTGAACTACATGGAGCTGGTTGGAGCTGATGGGAGCTGATTCCTCCAGCCTGCACTCTCATGATTGTCACTGCCCGGCGGGAGCAGCCACTGGCTCTGGGAGCACCACCGACAAGCCAGGTGCAGTGGCCCGACTGACCTAGGCTGCGAGCAACAAGAGCCCCTTGCATTATGGGATGGGAGGGGGAGGGGCACCTGCCGGCCAGAAGACAGCCAATGGGCGAGAGTGGAGGAAGCAACAGAAAGGTGTCACTCACTTTAGCCAGGATTGAGGAAGAAGGGCCCTAGCCATAAAAATAAGGCTGGTTCCCGAGAAGCTCTGCCATGATGCTAACAGCTCAGTGCAGCCTTCTCCTGCTGCTTGGGGATGCAGGAGAAGCCAGTCATAGTACCCAGAGAAGTCCTCCTAACATCAGAGAGGGGCTATAAATATCTGTTAGCGGGGAGGAGGGTCTTATAACAATTTTAACTGTCTTATTAATGAGACATTTCTGTATTAATGTGGACTCAAAATTTTCATAATGTTACAATTGGACTACAAACATGTTGTATTTCAATTACATTGTAAAGTTTTCAAGTAGTCTAACAATTAGTTATTTTTCCACATATGTTTAGTATTTCTTGTTTTTCTCCATGAAAAAACTTTGAATGCAACAGTGTATTTTCTAAGATCCTCTACCTTTTCTTGATTGAAGTCAAAAGAGGCATTACCTTTTGTCAGGCATCAGATATCTGCCCTCTATCTGCCAGCACAACCTTTCCTGGACAAGTGAAGGTTACAGATTCATGGCGGCTTGACCTCCTCTACATCCTTGGATATATCCTCTTCCATCCTGTGTATCTCTATATGCCCACTTTGCATAAATAATTCCTACTTTGGTCCTTTTCCTGTGTCATAGAAGCGATACTTCCCTCTCCTAAGCTCTGTCACTAGACATAGCAAGAAAACTTGCTTAACAGCAGACCTTCTTGAAGATTCAAGTAAAGAGAAGAATGACAGCTGAAAATGTGCATGTGTGTATGAGTACATACAGACATACATACATACATACATATGATGTTTCCATCTCTCAATGGTCCTTAGTGCTTGGTGTCCACCCTGGATTACATACATATAAATGTATAGAACTTTGTAACTTGCAAATTGCTAAAACAGGAATGTTCAGAAGACTGATAAATCAGCCTAAAAAATAGTAAAATTTTAAATAAGATGTGGGTTATTATAAGATGAAAATGTTCTAAGCTAGACACCATTGTTACATAAATGATGAAGAAGAGAATATCAACATATTGATATGTTACAGCCCAGAAGGCCAACCACATCCTGGGCTGCATCAAGAGGAGCGTGGTCAGCAGATTGAGAGAGGTGATTCTGCCCCTCTACTCTGCCCTTGTGAGACCTCACCTGGAGTACTGTGTCCAGTTCTGGAGCCCCCAACACAAGAAGGACATGAACTTGTTGGAGCAAGTCCAGAGGAGGGCCACCAAGATGATCAGAGGGCTGGAGCACCTTTCCTGTGAGGACAGGCTGAGAGAGTTGGGGCTGTTCAGCCTGGAGAAGAAGAGGCTCCAGTGAGACCTTATAGCAGCCTTCCAATATCTAAAGGGAGCATACAGGAAAGATGGGGAGAGCCTGTTCAGTAGGGCCTGTTGTGACAGGACAAGGGGTAATGGTTTTAAAATAGAGAGAGGTAGATTCAGAGTAGACATTAGGAATTTTTTTTTTTTACACTGAGGGTGGTAGAACACTGGAAGAGGTTGCCCAGAAAGGTGGTGGATGCCCCATCCCTGCAGACAATCAAGGCCAGGTTGGATGAGGACCTTTAAAGGGCCCTTCTAACTCAAAAGATTCTCTTATGCTATTGTTCTATATACTGGGGAAAAAAAAAATAGGACTTTTAGGTATAGCAAATTATCTGACTTCAATAGTAGAAAGTTTTGTCATCTGAAATTATTGAGTTATCAAAGCAAGATGACAGAGTGTAATAAACACTATTTGTACCTTTAAAATCTTGCCCAGGGATTTCACAGGCATTTAAGCCTGAAATATAACATTTAATAGAAGGTGAATAACATATTATCAGGAATGAAGGAGGAAGCAGACATTTGAGTATTTGAGGGATAACTACAGATAATAAGTGAACTGGATTCAACATATATATTTTTAATACAAATATGCAATAATGCTTCAAGAAATATTCTTAAACTTACTACTATTGCTCATTGCATTGATACCATTCCTTATGTTTACAGCAACATATTAGCTAATAGGCTTCTGTTTTAAAATGACACCACATGTGAAATGACTCCTATGTATAGACTTTTAGGTAGAAAATCATAAAAGGAAATAAAAAATTAATTGTCATTGAGAAACTTTCTCAACCCATGGAAGACATGGAACTTTCTTTTATGTACAAGACTAAGACTTGGGAAATCTGTATCTTTAGTCTTTACTGTGAAGCGGATTTACTAATTGATATCATGTGTCTTTGACTGCAAAACAAATACATTAATATAATTTCAAAAAGTTTCATAGAAATTTGGAATGTCTATCAAGTATAGTTATGCATAACCGGTTCTAACTAGCCCTATGCAGTTCACATAAAGTATTTATTTCTCATATTATGATGCATTTAGGATGTAAGCAGCCAGAAAGGCAACCTGATTAGAAGGGAAAATTACTGAAGAAAAGAAAATGTGGACAGGGGATGAGCAATAGATATCATCTACCTGGAGCTGTGGAAGACATTTGACACTATCCCGCATGACATCCTTTTCTCTAAACTGGAAAGACGTGGGTTTGATGGACAGACCTCTCAGTGGATAAGAAATTGGCTGGATGGCCACACTCAGAGAGTGGTGGTCAACGTCTCAATTTCCAAGTGGAGACTGGTGACAAGTGGCATCCCTCAGGGGTCCATGTTGGGCCCGGCCCTGTTTGACATCTTTGTCGGCAACATGGACAGTGGGATAGAGTGCACCCTCAGCAAGTTCGCCAATGACACCGAGCTGTGTCGTGGTGTTGATACGCTGGAAGGGAGGGATGCCATCCAGAGGGACCTGGACAGGCTGGAGAGGTGGGCCCTGCAAACCTCATGAAGTTCTACCAGGCCAAGTGCAAGGTTCTGCATGTGAGTTGAGGCAATCCCAGGCACAAATATAGGCTGGGCGGAGAATGCATCAAGACCAGCGCTGAGGAGAGGGACTTGGGAGTGCTGGTGGACGAGAAGCTCAACATGAGCCGGCAATGCGCCCTTGCAGCCCGGAAGGCCAACCTTATCCTGGGTTGCATCAAGAGGAGCATGGCCAGCAGGTCGAGGGAGGTGATTCTCCCCCTTTACTCTGCCCTGGTGAGACCTCACCTGGAGTACTGTGTCCAGTTCTGGAGTCCCCAACATAAGAAGGGCATGGACCAGTTGAATAAGGTCCAGAGGAGGGCCACAAAGATGATCAGAGGGCTGGAGCACCTTTCCTATGAGGACAGGCTGAGAGAGTTGGGGCTGTTCAGCCTGGAGAAGAGGAGGCTCCAGAGAGACCTGATAGCACTCTTCCAGTACCTCAAGGGGGCCTACAGGAAAGATGGGGAGAGGCTGTTTAGTAGGGCCTGTTGTGATAGGATGAGGGGTAATGGTTTTAAAATAGAGGGAGGTAGATTTAGATTGGATATTAGGAAAAAAATTTTTATAATGCGAATTGTAGAACACTGGAACAGGTTGCCCAGAGAAGTGGTGGACGCCCCATCCCTGGAAATGTTCAAGGCCAGGCTGGATGAGGCTGTGAGCAACCTGATCTAGTCGGGGATGTCCCTGCTCGTTGCAGGGGGGTTGGACTAAATGACCTTTGAAGGTCCCTTCCAACTCTAACCATTCTGTGATTCTATGATTCTATGTCTGCTGGAAAATACTGATAGAGAAATTGGCTGCCAGACTGGGAGCCTGGGATCTAGGCCTTGGAACCAGAGGCATCCTTGAGAAGTGCAACTGTAGTCTTTGAAGTGCAACTGGAGTACCTAGAAACCGGAGACATTCTGAGAGGCTATCAATAAGTGCAAAACCAGGAAACTGCAACAACAACTTATCATCTCAAAAGCTATGAAACAGTCTGGGAAAATAAAATTGGTCTGAAAGGACAGAAAACATCATCATCTATTTGCTGTTACAGGTTAAAACCAGAAATTCACAGCAACTCTTGGCTGCTCAAAATGCTGGCATACTATGCCCTCTTATTTCTCTATTATACAAAAAAAAAAAGGACTTAATTTTTGTCCAAAATCAATCCACTCACTCTCTCTCCTAGAACTTCCCATGCTCCATGTACTTTTCCTTTCTAAACAGGCTGAATTCTCAACATGAACTATCTCCAAGATCTTAGACTCTCCCTGGGGACACCTGGCTGACTGCAGACTCTGTGACACAGGTGATTTTTGAAGTGAGACTGTTATCTTACTGTTCCTCCTTTGGGCTCACTTTTGAGGTCGGTTTGGTTTGCCTTCAAACTTCTGGGATGGTTGGGTTCCCTATTGAGTTTGGTTTGTCCTTGGGATGATTTGGTCACTTCTGAAATCTGTCTAATTCATTTGATACCGATTATCATAGGAAGAAGATGGACATTCCACTTAAACTTTGGAAAATAAATTAAATATTGCTAACAAATACTATAGGAATCATTTGTACAGTCTTTACTGAGATCACCTATTCTACATCCCTAAGGAATGATTGACATCTTTACAGAATATACAAGAGTAAAAAAAAAAAAACAAAAACAAAACTGTTTCTTTTCATTTATTTTAAATAAAAAGTTGAAATTAAGTCTTAGACCTTAATATTTAAAGAGGATTATATATTTTGTGTTTATTATGACAGCAGTACTGAGAGGTACATAGCTAAATTCCCAAGGATCTTATTGTGAGTATATCTTATCTCAAAGATTGAAATAAAATTATATAGTGAGAAAAATAAAATTAGAGATTTAGCATATTTTTTGTTTCTGTATAATTTAAATTAAAGATATTATCTTCTCTGGATCCTTTTCAACAATTCCACCTCAGATACATAAATGCCGTGTTTATAAATTTGATGTTATTTTTAGAAAGGTGGGGGTTTTTTTTGGGTAACTTTTCTTTTTCTTGTGTTAATGACATTAATCACACTGCAAAATATGCAACTCTTTTCCACATATCCATCTGCTTAGTTGATCATGTTGCTTTAAAGGACATTTATTAAGAATGAGACCATAGTGCATTTTTGAGTGAGTAGCTACTTCTAGTTTAAAAAAATTAAAAAGTGAATTGTGTTTGGTTTTCATTTTTTCAGGGAGGATTGTTTAAAGAACCAAGACATGCAAAATTGACCATGAAACTGTGCTATTAAGCATCATCCAGTACCTAATACATAGTAATGACTGCTTTGTCAGTCACATCTGCTTAAATAAATATTTTTCTTCAGATTTAGTCTTTGTAGCATATCTGATATTGGAAAAACTACATCAAATTATTTTGTGATTTATACTGCTCGTGTTTTTACTTCTCCTTTTTGTATTATTTAAGATTATCACCTTGTTTTCCAAAATACTGATTTTCCTTTCTTCCGTATCAATCTATTCTCTTTTCCATACTCCTTTCTCTGTTGACAGCTTTACTAGGCAAAAGGTACACATGTATATAATTAGTGCGTTCATCTTCTGCTCCAGCACTTCTACTCCAAGTTTAGACAGCTATTCCTTGGGGATACAAGTCCATATGAAGACATGTATTATTCATTCTTTCTTTATGTGATAACTTCCTTTAAACTCAAATTTAGGCACCTTAATGCGTAGTAGATTTTTACTAGTGAGTAGGAATCTTAACTTACTTACTTAGCAAGTAGAACATATGTATATAAATGCTTAGTTCTATTGGAAGGCTTGCATTCAACATTTACTGTTCTGAATATTCTTCTATTTTGTGTTATTGTAGTTGCTGTAGATAATTTGTTCTTTCACCAAAAATTATCCTCTAAATTGTTGTTTCAAATTTGTTGCACAGAATTTCACTGCACTCTGAATTTAAATAAATTACTATTTGTTAATGACAATTACTTGTGGGGTTTTTTTCAACAAAACAAGAAATGGAACTGATTTGTCAGAGTAAAATGAAAGAAAAGCTATTGCTAATTGAAAGTTGTTGCTGAGAAAGTGTTTACTGAATTACATTTTATTCAAGTTAAGTATTTTTAGATTGATACAGATATGTTACTTTAAATGTAAATATTTAAGTTTTGTTGGGTTTCTTTGTCTAATTTTTTTGTTTGTTCTCTCTAGGGAAAAACTTCTGTAATCCATAAATGCAACCCATTTACTTGTTCTGTGTTCCTTATGTTGGACTTGATAGCTTCAGAAAACATTTTCAAATTAATTTTAATTAACTAGTTTTACAAAGGGATTTCTTGGTAGAAACTTAAGGTTTTTACTTAACTTATGGCTTAAATTTTATGTAAAATTTCTTCTGATAGTGTTGTATTGCTGTCTATCACAGATAAATTTAGGGGTGAAATAGCCTCAAGAATACATGCACACCATCCAGTGACATAAAATGTAATATTTTTCTCTTAAAGTAGGATGGACATAGTGAGTAGGCAGCAATTTCTATTCTGCAAAACACAGATACATGCATACAAACACAGAGCCTGCACAGAACATACATCAGACAGGGCCTCTGGTGCAGCTTCAACTGGTACTATGATCTCCAGGGAACAGGATGCTCCCTCCAGTTGGTCAAAGTGTGGTCTGGTGCCTGGCCTTTCCATGGCTGTTTCTCTAAAAAGAGTCTGGTTTTGTTTGTTTGTTATCACATACCAGAATCATTTAATGAGTTAGAGCTTGGCAGATGCAGTTAAAAATCTAATTTGCATGCTTTTAGATAAGCTTTACCATATCACAATTTTTAAATATAACAAAATACCAAAACTAGTTGTATAATACTTATTATCTATACATCTTACCTTTATGTAACAGCAGCTCTGTTTCATTTGTTAATACTATCTAGTATAGTTTAATGTAATTTTTTTTTGTTTTGATAAATAATAAATATCTGAGAGTCTGTAGCTGGCATTTGGCAAAGGATGAACTTCACTTCACCTGAGTAGATTATGAAGTACAAAACTTACTTGAGTTCCAGTAAACTACCAGTGTACAGTATTTTAGCTGGAATAAGCAGACAGCAGGAATATTTTTTTTTGGTACCCAAAGGTAAAAACTAAAATCCTCCTTTTTTCGTTTCTTTTTATATGCTTAGGAAGCTCTATTTTCCTTTTAATCTTCAAAGCAGCCCCATAAATGGTGTAATGTATTGTGCTTTATGTCAGAACATCATTCTTAAAAAAAAAAATTACATTTAAAATATTTCTTTTCAATTAAGGAGTAATTTCATGTAGTACTTTTAGTTCCATTGCACGAGATTCCAAACTTTGTGTCACTTATTTTTGTATCCAATATTCCCATGTTAGTTTATTTTCATCAGATCCTGCCTTACTTTGCTTTATTTTTTTTCCTTTTTTCTTTCCCACATCTTTTCTAGTGTTGAAAATAAATCAAAGCACAAATGCACTCATGAGGTCAAGAAAGACACAGTGGATCTCTATTCCATGTTTACAAATGAATATCCCAATATTCATACCATATTTCATTTCTTTCCATTCTTATGACTGTTATTTTTAGCAATATTCACGAAAGATTTTGACATGCAAGAAAGTAATAGTAATGAATATTAAGATTCATGTTAATTAGTATATGTTAACACTGCAGAAGGCATATATTGTTATCAGGATCCATTGTTTAAGTTTATTATTTATTTGAAGTTTCGATATAACTTTCATATGGATTGATTGCTTCTCAACTATCTGTTCTGCAATTTCATATCTCTTCCTTTTCTTCGAATTACTGCAGTAATTTGACTTCAGGTAATTTCTGCTATACTCCCACATCCTTTTTTTTTTTTTTTTTCCTTTCTTTTCTTTTTTTTTCCTGGTTGGTATGCAGCATAATACTTCCGGTTAATAAGTACCTTCCATTTTGGGTTGGAATATCAAAACTTGAAAGAATTCTATGTGTGCCAATATAGAAGCTGCAGTAGAAGCTCACAGTAGTACAGCTGCCTCTGAAGGTATAGTTCAAAGTAAAAAAAAAAAAAATCCATTGGTAAAACTACTTGTTACCTATTTTTATTCTCTATTGAAATGAAGACTAGTTAGTATAACAAAACTATAATCTTGGAAGCCTAAGTTTTATAATTTCTAGGAGTTAATGCATTTTCCTTTAGCTAGGCAAGTCCTTTAAAGCCGAACTCTGAGTCTATTTCCAACATTTATCTGACAAGGTATACTTAATTTTAATAACATCAAACTCTCCTGCTGTAAATGAAACATAACATTCAAATTGCATACAATTTTCACTCGTAAAACCCTCCTTACTACAAATCTGTATTTTTGTTATGTCACATTGTTGTTGCTATCACTTTTAGCCTCATTCTTCCCATTCTTCCTATTCTTCTTATCCTTCCTTGATAAAGATAGTCTGTTAGTTTAGGGCCCGTCTCAGCTCTTCACAAATTCACCTTTCGATTTTCTTCCATGGAAGAATTAAGTGCTTTGGCACACGTTTAATAAAGGACAAAATAAAAAAGAGACAGTACTGTCTCTATGCCAGTTCAACACATTACTCAGTCATTACAGCACTCTTAAATCTTACTTAAATACTTTGTCAAACTGAATGAATTTTATGACACATTCCCTACCTTCTGATGTGACTCATATTCAGTCTTTCCGCTCAATGATATTCCACTTGGCATTCAGTGACCCGAATGGAGAGCAGTACTACATCATGGTGGTGAGGTCACTAAGGCAGTAACTTATTTTAAGTCTTCATACTTCATTCATAACAGAGACCTTTGATCAATTCCTGTAATATTTCACGGAAAACTGGCACCAAACTTGGAATGAATTTCATACTGTGTGTCTAAATCAACAAAATTCAAAATGCAAAAATGTTGTGTTATGAGGAGTAAAGCATAGATAGAACATATATATAGAGGAGTTCATTGTTGTTTATCTCTGCTGTAGTAAGGCTTATCCTTAGTAAAGTGTTTGACACCGTGTCCCATAACATTTTCATAGGCAAGCTGGCAAATTACAAGTTAAATAAGTGCATGGTAAGGTGGATTTAAAAATGATTGAATGCTCTGGACCCAGAGAGTTGTAATCAGTGGTAGAGTCCAGCTGGAGGCAAGTCATCAATTTTGTACTTTGTGGTCAGTGGTGGGACCAATGCTGCTTCACATCTTCATTTATGACCTGTATGCTGGGACAGAGTGCACGCTCAGAAAGTTTTTGCAGATAATGTAAAACTAGGAGGAGGGCCTGATACACCGGAGGGTTGTGCTGTCATGAGAGGAATCTCAACAGTCTGGACAATTGGACTGAGAAGAATCTCCTGAAGTTCAACAAGAGGGAACGCAAAATTCTGCACCCTGGGAGAAGTGACCTGGGAGAAGTTGTACATGCTGGGGGCTGACTGTGGTCTGATGGGTTGGAAAGCAGCTCTGCTGAGAAAGACCTCACATTCCTGTTGGACAGCAACCTAACCATGGGTCAGGAATGCAGCCTTGTGGCAAAAAAAAAAAGGTCAACAGAATCCTTAGCTACATTAGAAAAAGTGTTGCCAGCAGATTAACGGAGATGATCCTTCGCCTCTACTCAGCACTGGTAGAAGATATGGATATACGAGAAAAATCCAGAAGACTACAAAGATGCTTAAGGGATTGGAACACCGTCAGAAACCTCACTCAGCCTGGACACAGACAGGATTGACAGATTGAGAACTCTTTCTCAGTTCCGTGAGTGGTGGTGCCTGGCCATTCTTGGTGGAGTGATTTGTCTGGTTAATTCCAATAACAAACAAGACTCTGGCATGCTGACTAGTTATGAGATCCATTCCCCGCCATGGTCAATGTCCAACTTCTTCAAGGGACAAACAGCATTCAACAACATGAGATAGAGCAATAATAGATGTATGATGACCTTTACTGTGAGACTAACCAGTCACTAGAACGGGTTGCCCAGAGAGGCTGTGGAATCTCCATCCCTTTTAAAATTCAAATGCTGTCTGGACATGGTCTTGGGCAGCTAAGAAGTTAGAATTGGACAGAATGATTGGACAGAATGATCTGTCCAAGATTCCTTCCAACCTCAACCATTCTGTGCTTCTGTGATCTTTCGTATGAGCAAAGACTGAGAGAGCTGAGACTGTTCAGCCTGGAGAAGACAATGTTCAGGGGGTATTTAAGCAGTGTGTAAAAATGGTTGATGGGAGGGAATGAAGACGAGGAAGCCAGACTCTACTCAGTAGTGCCTACTGACAAGACAAGGGGCAATGAGCGCAGGCTAACATGTAAGAAATTCCATTTAAACATACAAAACCACTTTTATCATGGAATGGTCAAACCCTGGAACAGGTTGCCAGAAAAGTTGTGGAGTCTCTATTGCTGGAGATGGTAACAGAATAACTTAGGTTGAGAGGGATGGCTTGAGATCATTGAGTCCAACCCGCTTGCTCTAAGCAGGGCCAGCTAGAGAAAATTGTCCTGTTCTGTGCCCAGTTGCATTTTTAATTTCTTCTGGTCACCATGACCATTCCAAGTTAATCAAGGATGGCCACACAGTAATATCAGCCAGCTCCCTCAGCACTTATGGGTGCAATCCATCAAACCCCATGAACTTATGTGTGTCAAGCTTGTTGAAGTGCTCCCTCACCTAGTTCTTGTCCACTGAGGGTAAGTTGTCCTTGTTTCAGGCTTTCCTTCTTATCTCAGGGGCCTTGTATTCCTGAAGACCATTTTTAGTGGTAAAGACTGACACAAAGAAGGAATTGAGTACCTCAACTTTCTTCACATAATTTTTCACAAGATCTCCTGCCCCGTTCAGCTTCAGGCCCATATTTTCCCTAGTTTCCTTTTTTTCTTTGTGTACTCATAGAATCCTTTGTCCCTGCCTTTCATGTACCTTGCCAGATTCAGCTGCAGGTCACCTTTGCCTTTCCTTAATCCTACCCAGCAAGATCAGACAGTAACTTTAAACTCCTCCTGGCTTACTTACCCATGCTTCCACCTAGTGTATACTTATTTTTTACGTCTGATTTCAGTTAGGAGCTCCTGTCACCTTTACTTGATTTCCTACTTGTCAGGATGTATCTTTCTTCTGCTTGGAGGAGATGATCTTTAAATATAATCCAACTATTCTGGAGCACTCTTTCTTTCCAGGGGCAAATCTCATGGGATATGATCCCAAACAGATCTTTGAAGAGGTTGAAGTCTGCTTTCCTGAAATCCCAGGCTGCGTTCTTGCTTTTCACCCTGTTCCCTCCTCTTAGTATCCCAGACTTCAACATCTCTTGTCACTGCAGCCAAGAATGCCTTCGACTTTCACATCCATGACCTGTTCTTCCTTGTTTATAAACACAATATCTAACAAAACACCTTTCCTTGTTGATTCCTCAAATAGCTGTGTTTGGTAATGTGGGTGAATGTTGGCGAATATTTTTTATTTCTTTGTTTTGTAGATTCACTCTTGAAAGACAAGGAAATAATAAGAAAAAAAACCCCATATATGAACATGTTTATTTCTTCATAAGAAAACAAATGAAAACCAGAGTCAAGTGAAGAATCAAGGAAGTCAGAGCCACAGGCACTGTATTGAAATGTAAAGTTTGCTTTTTACTATGGTAGCCAAACCATAGTTTGGCTCACCCATGCTTTTGATTTCTTAGGGTATGGTAGAACACTATGGCATGTTAAACCTCCTCATTTTGCTGGTGATGTAGTTGCTATTTTTCACACAGTGATTTAGTTCTGCCATGGTAGAACATAGTTCTGAAATCCATTCATGTTTTTACTGAGAACTTTATGTATTTCCATTGCTTTTGGGCTCTGAAAAACACAAAAGAAAATATGGAATATCAGAAATATCAGTGTATTAGGAAAAAAAAATCAGTCTGTAAAAAATACTTGAACTATCAGCTACTAGATTCAATGGACATACGATAATCTGTTCTAGCAATTAATTTATTTTTTTATGTCTTCAGTGTTCTATTTAACATTTTCCTTAGCATATATACAACTTCAAAACAATAGATCCAACCAGATCAGAAGTCAGTCTATTTCATGGTTCTATCTTTAACAGAGAGCAGAAATAGATGCTATGTGAACAGAACAAACATATGCATGGTGTCTTAGAATACTCTTCCAATCATCACGCTTTTGGAGGTCAGTGGCTTCCTGAACTATACATTCACACTTAACAGTGTAATATGATCTCATAGTTTTCTAAAGAGGTTATCTATCTGTTATTTATGTAATCACTTAACAAGCATTCATATTCAAGGTTTTCATATTCACAATTAAAAATATTAATATTCAAAACCTTTTTTGTTTTTTTTTGTCTTAAATCCAAAACCAACTATTCCATTATCAAAAAAAAAAAAAAAAAAAAACCAAAACCCAAAACCAAACAAAACCCAAATAAGTTTGCAAATGTCTTAAGTGTTTGGAGTTTCTTCCGTTTCTGAGAAAGATTAACTATAATTCAAGTCTCTTGACAGATATTTATTACACTCTCCTTAAATACAGCAGTAATAGATATTCAAAGTAAGGAACTCTCAAAAATTCTTATGCTTAGAAGGTTCTCAAACTTTTTAATTTCAAACTCCCTGATAATTACACACATTAGTTCTTGTCTTATTCATTCTCATATAAAAAAAAATAATCACAGTCAAAAGAAAAGTGTTAAGAATTTATTTAATCAACCATTTAAAACATCACTTTCAATAATTTCCTACACCTCATCACTTTTAAATTTGCTAAGTAGATATTCATATACAATCATCTATTCTAGAGTTTATTAAAAATGGAAACTAGAATTTATGCTGAAAGTTTAAGTCTTCTGTCTTACATAAGATATTTCATTAAATATACATAATGAGATTTGTCTTTTGTGCAACTGTTGACTCAATTCAGCTTATCATCCATCACATTCCTTAAGCATTTCCTCCAAACAATTATTTCCCATTTTCCAATAGTGCCTTTGATTTTTCTTTCTTAAACACAGTACTTGGCCCTTGTCTTTACTGAATTTCATCTTATCGATTTTAAACCATTCCACCAATTTTTCAAGACTATTTCAATTCTAGTTTTTGTCCTCAGAAATTGCAACCATTTCCAACTCTGAGTCTCCAATAGATTTTATATGCAGCCTTTTCATTGTATTATCTAAATAATTCATTAAATTATTTACTTGAACCTGGTAGATGTACTGGACTCCATCTGAAATGTTGCAGTAACTTTCTTGCAAGGCATTGTTAACTACTCCTTAAAGTACAGGTTCTTAGTGAGCTATACAGTCATCTTACTGCTGTGCCACTTAGATCTCATTTTCTAAATTTACTTAGGAGAAAAAAACTGCTGTGAAAAAACAACACCAACCAAACAAACAAACCATGTATGACACGTTTCCCTTTTTCCTCTTATCCACTAAACCAGAAATTGAAGAAAAAAAAAATTAAAATTGTTTGGCTTAATTTGATCTTGGCAAAGCTATCAGTATGAGTATTAATATAACACTAAAAAGCCCAATCTTGCATGAGGATCTTGCAGTGAAAATAGCCATGCAAGCAGAAAACAGATGGATGACCCCTTCCTCATGACATTTATGAGTTAAATATAGTACAAGAGATAACAGATGCACTCAGACAAACAAGGGAATACTCAGAAAGAAAAAGGCAATATTGGTCAGTGAGAGAAGGAAAGATCCATGCATAATAGCAGTCTAAACATCATTGTACCTTTTTCTGATTACAGATATATCTTCATTTTATAATACATTTTCTTGCATTTATTCCAAAATATCTGCATATATATTTTTTGTCTTTTTTCTTTCTTTAAACATACTCCCACATCAATACAGTCCAAAACACTGCTGCCAAAATAATTTCTCTTATCTTCCATCCTGCCTACCTCCCTCCCCATATCATTTGAAAAATTTCAGCAGTTTCTCATTATGTTCCAAGTCAAATTCGTATCAGTTACTTGATTAGCTTACTTGACATTTCTTAACATCTTGTCTTTATTTCCCATAATTCTATTCAAAGGATGGCAGTCTTTATTGCATCTCTGTTTCTATAATAAATGTCATTTGACAGGATATAGGTTTCTAAATAGATCTTGAAAAAAGCCAAAAAGTTAAGTACTCACCTTCAGAAGAATGATCCAAACTACCTAAAATTTTTTTTTAATATTTAGTGAAAAAGGACTACAGCTCCTCTATGTCTCCAGAGGATATTCTTTAGATTTCTACTTCCTGTCTGTGTAAGAATCTGTATTTCTTTAAATTCTGCTTACTGAGGTGGGAAGGCTTTTGGATCACTGAAATTATGTTCTGGAGCCCCCAACATAAGAAGGACATTGACCAGTTGGAGGTCAATTGATCAGAGGAGGGCCACCAAGATGATCAGAGGGCTGGAGCACCTCTCCTATGAGGACAGGCTGAGAGAGTTGACACTGTTCGGCCTGGAGAAGAGGAGGCTCCAGGGAGACCTTATAATGGTCTTCCAGTACCTCAAGGGGGCCTACAGGAAAGATGGGAAGAGACTGTCCAGTAGGGCCTGTTGTGACAGGACTAGGGGTAATGGTTTTAAAATAGAGGGAGGTAGATTTAGATTAGATATTAGGAAAAAAACTTACATTTACAAAAATAATTAGAATATTAACTTTAAGAAGTTTCTATTAATATAGTGAAGTAGTCTTTTTTTTTTAATAGAAGGATTTTATATAACAAAACTGAAAAAATAAATCTCATATTCATGAAAGCTTGAAGTTGGTTTTTTTTTGAAAGAAGGCATCTCTGAAGACCATTTTTATTACTTTTTCTTGAACACTGCTATCTGTTCTGCCTAGTTCCCTGGGTATCCCTTCAAGTAAACACACCATGAGAAACTATTTCCTCATGAGGACTTTAAGTACTGAATACCTCTGCATATTTCTCAGAAAGGAATGAAGACTATTATCTGAAAATACAAAATATTTTTCCTTTCTTATAAAACTTTTAAAAGAAATGTGTTTATATACCTGTAAGTATTCAGAACAGATGAAGGCAATGTGTAACTATATGTTTATACCAAAGACCCTGCCCACTGTATGTCCAGTAATGGAATATTAGTATATAACTACTGACAATTTTACATTTTTGTTGGACTTTGGTATTTTATGAAGAGAAAAGTGATAGACACCACAAGTAAGTAAACAAAAAAAACCCCTTTTTATTTTTCTGCTTTCACATGCTATCAGTTTACTGAATAAAAATGCACTCTAAAAATTTATTAAGATAAGAGATAACTTAAAGCTTTGCGTAAAATAGTTTTTGTAATGTTAAAATTAAAAAATATTAATATGACACTTTTTTATTTTGTATTTTTCCACATATATGATTAAATGTCAGAGAGAGATGGTATTTCACAACATTTTGAGGTAGGAGTAAATGGAAGTTTACAAACTTTCATTTTGTTTTAAAGAGAAGGATCCCTATTTTCTGCATTTCCTATCTGTATTTCAGGTTTTATTAAGACAAAGTCTAGCCTCTTGCTCAAAGAATCTCATCTATGAGATCAGACTAGTCCAAAATGGCCAGGATTCATTTATATTTTTTAGTTAAGTGGATAATTTATGTGTAATTTTTGAAAATTCTTGTTGTGTACTCACATACAACGATTGCGGTGACTATAATTAATTTTCTACCCCTATGTATGGCTCTGGTCTCCTTTTCAGTACAATCTTTTCACCAGGTTATCAGCACCGTGAGGAAATTACATTGGTATTTATAGCGATATGGACACAAAATTCTTAAATCTTATTAAAACCTACCCAAAAAGTGCAGGAAATATAATCTCTTCTCTGGACTTCAAAGCCTATCAGATGTATTTTTATGTATTTTTAATCCCAATATATGATAAATACCATTGAATCTGTGGCTGCATTGTGGCTGTAGGGAATCTCATAAATACCTGTTGTGATGGACTGGTGCACTCAGAATGTATTCATCTTGCCTATTTAAAAAGTACTAGAAACATCTAATATTAATTTAAATGCTTTGGAATCTGTAATATTAAAGAAGGTGGGGTGGTTTTGTTTTTTTTTTTTCATTTAACTTAACCGATGTTTAGTGGAGGTGCTAGGTTGTAGGGTCACCAATTCAGCAAGAATCTTAAGCATGTCTATTCTGATTTTTAAGTGTGAAAGCATTTAAATATCCATGTTAGGTACTTTTGTGGCCCCTAAGATGACACTATCTGAAAATGTCTCAATCTAAAGGAGCCTGTTCTTTCCTGTAACATGTTTCATATGGAAATAACTGTTTTCTGAATAGTCTGCTTCAGGTCAGTTCAAGTATTCTTAAGTTGGACAGTATACATACAGTATGATTAAGGCTCTGTTTACACTGGAAAACAGTGCAGTGTGATAGAAGTGGGTTGGTAGAGTAAAAGCCTTTCAAAGGATTTTATCTGAGACTGGCTTGATATAAATAAAATAATGACTGGAGCCCATTTGGTTTAGTCCTAGTTTATTTTCAATTGAAAGAAATGCAATTTGCAGACACCAAATGCAGTGCAAATCAAAGCACAGTAGAACAGTAAATGAGAAAATGTGGGAGATTTGCTTCAGGAGCTATTTCTGATCCAAGCTCAAAGAAACTGATTTAAAACTCTTATTTAGAGTTATTATTTAGAGTCTCTTATGTAGAGATACATAAATCCTCCCTGTTGAACGAAGGAAATGAGTTGCCTTAATGATCTCATTCCTTGAACAAGATTCTTAGACATGACCAGTACAACACAATAGATGAACACACCCAGAATCCAGTCCTCTTTTAGTTTAGACATTGTGTTGATGGTGTTAGAGTTCATCCTTTTAGTAGCTTTTCAATATAACTACTTAGATGCATAGTAATTATTTCTTTTCAGACTACTTTTTCAGGACACACGAGTTGCAACTTCATAGTCTTTTTCAGATTAGAAGCTGTTTCATGTGAGGATCTTATCACTAGGTTCACTCTCCATTATTCACCTTTAAATTGTAATACTGTGTACGCAAGACTATGTTTCATATGAGCTGGAGAAGAACAATCCTGTAAATACTAATGATAACTTAAATGGCGTGCTTATATAGGAAAATAAACAACCTGAAGTTTGGTCCATGCTTCTTTTATCTAACTGTGGAATTTGTTATACTACTTATATAGAACTTGTTTAGCATAACTTGCTTAGCTTTAGTTGTTAGATTTGCTGAAACCTTAGGCTGCAAGGTGTGAACTTTCATCTAGATATGTTGAACTTTTACCTAGTCAAGTAAAAGAAGGCCCCAGAGACAGTTAAAGTAGCAAGATAAGGAAGCTACAATGATCAGCAGAAGCTGCAACCTTAGAGATAAGAAAAGATATGGACCACCTAGAGAAGATTAAAGGACTCGTTGAAGAACTTCAGGGGTCGTTATTAAGACTGGCCCTGTTTAATATCTTTCCTGGCAACATGGACACTGGGATGGAGTGCATCCTCAGCAAGTTCACTGACAACACCAAGCTATGTGGTGCAGTTAACACGCTGGAGATGCCATCCAGAGGGACCTTGAGAGGCTGGAAAGGTGGGCCCATGCAAACCTTATGAAGTTCAACAAGGCCAAATGCAAGGTCCTGCACATGGGTCAGGGCAATCACAAGCAGAAAGGCAGGCTGTGCAGAGAATGGATAGAGAGCAGCCGTGAGGAGAACTTCAGGGTACTAGTGGATGAGAAGCTCAGTATAAGCTGTCAATGTGGGCTTGCAGCCTAGAAAGCCAACCATATCCTTGGCTGCATCAAAAGAAGTGTGGCCAGCAGGTTGAGGGAGGTGATTCTGTGCCTCTATTCTGCTCTGGTGAGACCCCACCTGGAGTACTGTGTCCAGTTCTGGAGCCCTCAGTATAACAAGGACATGGACCAGTTGGAGAAGGTCCAGAGGAGGCCCACAAAGATGATAAAAGGGCTGGAGCACCTCTCCTATGAAAAGAGGCTGAGAGAGTTGAGAGTCTGGAGAAGAGAAGGCTCCAGAGAGACATTGTAGCAGTCTTCCGGTATCTAAAGGAGGCCTGTAAGATGGGGAAAAAAATTCTTCAGCAGGGCCTGTTCTGATAGGACAAGGGGTAATGGTTTTAAAAGAGAGGGAGGTAGATTCAGACTGTGTATAAGGAAAAAAAAAATTACAATGAGGGCAGTGGAACACTGAAACAGATTGCCCAGGGGGTTGGTAGATCCCCCATCCCTGAAAACATTCAAGGCCAGGTTGGATGGGGCTCTGGGCAACCTGATCTAGACAAAGATGTCCCTGCTTTTTCCAGGGTGGTTGGACTAGATGACCTTTAAAGGTCGCTTAAAAGCCAAACTGTTCTATGATTCTATAATTCTAAGAACAGGAAGACCTCAAATGCTAGTATCAGTATCAGTCTGAACGGTTGGATGAGAAATGGGGAGCTTAGATTGTATGGATATAACTACCAATGGATTTCTTTGTTCAAAATCCCTCTTCAGAGGCACACAACATGAGCTCTACTGCTATTAATAAATAAAAAGTACTTTTATAGAGGAATCTAGCTTTTGGCTTACTGATTCAGCAGAAATCTAGAGTCAAACCCTGTTATGGTGGCTGGTGTGCATAATTCCCATAATACAATGTTAGTCTAATGCAAGACAAAAATATTCCAGTGATAGAACTGGAGTATCTCACCCTCTCCTTTCTTCTTCCCCATTCCAGCTAAGTTTTTTATCCTCCTAGTTTCTTGCTTTTTTTTTTTATTTTTTTTTTATTTTTTTCTCTAGCTATACACATGCATCCCTCACTAAAAACTAGGCAAGAAGTAAGTACAAATTATTCTGAAACACTAGGCTTCTGATGGTATGTTGATATCTAAAATGGAACCATGTGGACAGAGATAAATCATGAAAGTATCATGTAAGATTTAGTCATACTTTTTTTTTTTGAGATTCTGATGTGCAGTGAGTTTAGTGGAATAGGGTGCTTAAAAAGATGTATTAACATAACTCACAATAAAGGGCTATATTTTTCTAAAATAAAATCATGGAACAGAAATTAAAGAATTTAAAGAATACAACCATACTAGGAAATTTAGGAAGTATCAGGTGTCGGAACTTTATCAAACACAGGAATTCCATGTTTCTGAATAT
The DNA here is from genome assembly GCF_036417535.1 of Chlamydotis macqueenii. Lineage (NCBI taxonomy): Eukaryota > Metazoa > Chordata > Aves > Otidiformes > Otididae > Chlamydotis > Chlamydotis macqueenii. Next base: position 163,832,713 of record NC_141556.1, read on the forward strand.
TTACTGTACTAAACTCTGTATCCTGAGACAAAGAAAAGTCAGTGATACCGAACATTTTATGCTCAAAAGTTTAATTTTTGTCAGTAAACACCACAAGACCAAATTCCTGAAAAAACCCTACTAAAATAAAAAAAAAAGGTAAATTTTCTAGTAATTAACACATGAATGTTCAAGTTATAACATCTTGTCTTGCAAATTCTGTGCAAATATTTTTCATATATTTAAATAGCCTATTTGTTCTGAATGGGGCAGTTTATTTGAATTAAAGTTACTGTAGTTGCAGTCTGTGATTTATAGATTTTATAGATTCTTGAAGCTTAATGAAAAGGACAATCAGAACATATAGATGAGTCTCCTATATACCACTGCGTTTCACCAACTTGAGTTGTTAACCTGACTACATGAAAAGTTTGCAAGAAAGTACATTAGTAATTCTTTCAGATGCATTTTAAGGAATGCTGATGAACTTCAAATTTTCTCTAAATACTTGAAAAGGTAAGGAAAGCTTTGAATAATTAGCATGGTATAGCATACCTTATAATTACCAGGCAGATCCTCAGTGGTGTTACTGACAGTTAGGTAGGTTTTTCTAATTTCTTCCTGCCCTATTCAGGTCTATGCTACTATCCTACTCTTCAGTCACAACTCACCTATTATATTCTAGAGATCAGAACATAATATTTGATTCAATGGTCTTTCCTTTGTCATCTGTATTTTTTTTATACTTCTCAGTTGATTAAGCTACCTGTAGTTTCTTTTATCTTCTTACTTACATTTTTCTGTTGATTTTATCTTCCTCAGAAGTTGCAGCCAAGTTATACCTCATCTTTGAAAATCTAAACTTTATTCTTATATACTTGATTGCTACTTTATTTGTTTACTATAACCTTATTATATTTCTTATGACTACTTTTTGTATTCAGGCTATTAAAAGAGTTTGTGGTATACAAAAAGTTTCTTACTACACTTTCTAACTTTATTTAACTCTGAGAAAATTTACTATGTTCTCTTCTGAGTAAGTTTTAGTTCTCTTTTTCTTTGCGTGTAAACTAAGGAACAAATTATTGATGTGCAAGTTTATAACAGTTTACTAAATAGCCACTGTGCATCTCCATGGCCATGGTTGTCCTTGATAAATATGAAGCAAAGCAACAAAATGTTCAGAGAAAAAAAAAAGAATAGGAAGCTTACTATAAGGGATGATAACAAATAATTTAAAAAATAAAAAAGGATTTGTCATGTCACAAAATCAAATTTGTACTTATTTAGTGGTATGGTTTCTGTATTTCTCTATTTTCAGAATGATTTCTCAGATGACCTTTTTTTTTTTTAAATATTACAGTGAGACTTTTCAAGTCATTCAGTGATTTCCTATTCCACTCTTAGAAGTCTGTGCCAAACAGAGATACTTCATATATACAACTTTTTATGTTCTCTAGTATACACTTACACGGCTATCCCAATTTACTGATATTTCTACAAGGCAGAGCTACAAGGCAAAGTATGTTCTAAAACAAATGTTATATGCAGATCATGCTGTTTAGAGTAAGATTTATTGGTTTTGTCTAGTTCTAAGTCAGCAAATGGTTGCTGGGATATACAGTCATGTTTTCTACTGTTCTGAAGGGCATAGAAGTATTATGATTTAGGTTATTCAATGCATTTTTGCTTTTTTTTTTGTTCTTTGAACTGAGGAGATTTTTATCATCTCTTTGCAACATGACATTCAACTCTTAAACACTGAGATGTGGAACAGTCTTAAAAATGCTCCATTTTAGTCTAAAATTGGCACTTAGCCAACTAAATAGGTCTCCAGACTCCACGGACTGTGCTGATTGGAGCACCATTTACTGTGAAAGGGAACTTCAGCACGTTGCTCATGTATGAACTGTAGAAACTTGCAGTTGGATATATAGATCTGGAGCTGAATCAGTGTCTTCTTTGTTAGCACCTTAGAAAGTATACATATTTTTTCCGACACTATTATAATGGCATTTTCTGGGAATCTAATGCCATGAATGAATAAGTTAATGAAGTTAGCACAGCAACATTTCCATCTTCTATCTAATTAAATGAAACACAACAGTCTACTGATGTTCTACTTTTGTTTGATTTTGAAACTCTCACTACAGATTAGATTCGTGTATTGTCCAGACTTTTACATGTGTGAGCAATTTCTAGCTAAAGTAGTTAGACATCTATCTTTTACCTCTTTCTTTCTTTCCCCTCCTTGCCTCATAAATATGTTTTATCCTTTCTAAGTAATAAAATATTATTTACACAAACTTGGTAGAGTGCCCGGATTTTCTGCAGGTCCTATTTATTTGCTTGTGTGTGTGCATCTATATACACATAATAAAGTGCCAGTTAATAACCAGCCTAATTTTCTAACAATTGTCCCATGTTTTTAATTAGTCTTTAAGGCTGTACAAAGGCTGAAGCTTTGTTCTCTTCTTTCTTTCAGCATAAAGACAAGAACTACAATACAGTGGGACTGAACTTAGTGTTTTTTCTTTCCAGTGTTTGTTTTTTATCCTTATCTGTAACAGAAGACTTAAATGCATCCTATTTATTAACTTATGCTCCTTATAGTTTCTGACAGGGAACTACAGAATAGGGAAATCTTTAAAAAAAAAAACCTTTTCTTTTTGTCCAAAAATCAAACTTTCTTTGGCTCACCAACTATTAGCAGGTATGTAGACACATATTATACATTGCTTTAAATGAAAAAAAAAAAAAAAAAAGAAGAAGAAAGAAAGAAAGAAGTCACCAAATCTCACAAATCCACCTTTTTCTCCGTAAAAAAAAAAATCTTTCTGGTCTAAGCCCTAAATTAGATTGTTCAGTATTAAAAGTGAAAGGTTAAGATAGGAGAAATGTCAACTGTCTTCTGTGATCACTCCTTCTTAGGTGTATATAAGGTACAGATTTCAGAAGGCCAAATGTTTTTGTTCATATTTATTCACATTACTCAGATCTAAGGTGCAAGAAAGGAAGCAGAAGACTTGTGAATGAAAAAAAAAAAAACATTTTTGCACATCTCCATCATGTCCTACTCAATAACTTTTTTTTTTTTGCATTTTTCACTTAAGGTTTAGCATGAAACCTTCTCAGAAATTATGAACTTAACATTACCCTCACGCTACCATTACTACACACCATGCTTTTTAAGCATGTGATTCAGCTAGACAGCACTCAGACTTTAGAGAATACAAGTAGAAATAGGAAAAGAGGGAAAAAAAGACAAGGAACCCAAAACCCTTAAAAGTCTTCTTGGTTTTCTTGAGAGGCATCTCTCTATATTCAGTTATATGGACCTATATACATTACAAACATGTAGATAATTTTATATACTTTTTTTTTTTGCTCATGATTTAAGAGTAAAAAGATTTTTTTTTTAATTTGGTTTTTCCTCAAGTTAGAAATATTTTTTTTAATGGAACAAAAAATTTAAATGAGTGGAAAAAAAAATTGTGTGAGTTGTTTTGGCAACAGAAACACAGCAATTAAATACTAGTAAGCCACTTCACACAGAGAAAGCTATTAGAGCAAATGGAACGGGTCTTAGACTTGTTAGCAACAAAAAGCTTTCTTTAAGTAAGTGCTCTTCAGCTATAATAGTTCAAGTTGTTCTCAAAAAGAGTCAAATAATGACTTGGTTTATTTTTGAAGACTAAGCAAAAGATTCAATGAACAATAATGGCACTTTCCAGAAAATAAGATAAATATTAAAATAGAAAAATGAAGTACTTTTCTAAAAAATGTGACTTGAATTTTTCTCAAACTCCATTGTAATATCAAGCTCCATAATACAGATGTCTCAATTTTTTATCCTTATTATTCAATCACATCAATTTCATAGGGCTCTAACTTTTAATATTCTGTGAAATGTTGATGTTTTTTTAATTGTGATTTCTGAAAGCTAAACTGAAAGTTGTAGTAGATATTTCAATGTTAATTCTCTTCTGTATTTTGCTAGGGAACACTGGGACAAAAAATGTCCAAGATACATAACTGAGTCTTCATACACAAATGAAGTATACATCTGTTGTAGCTCAATATTACCTCTTAAGAAGCTTCTTGAAGTGTTAGTTTTAAATGTGATTCTGCTAGGTTTTTAACTTATTGTTATTTTACAAATGAAAAATAATAATAATAAAAAAGTCCATTTCAAAATATGAAATTAATTTAAGATAATTTTTTGTATTAGTAATACAAAAAAAAAGTTGATTATATGTCACTCATCATAAGTATGATACTTTATTTTTACTCTGATATGTCCAAGTTAGGAGTGTAAATGCCTTGGTTCTTCTTGTAATTGTTTTCAGCTTGATAAACATCTGATTCAGTTGACCTAAAATACACAAGTAAAGGATCCTGAAGATGTTTGCTGCCCTACTTCAACTATCAAGGGAGTCTAGTGAGACAACAGCATGACCTAGGCATGTCAGTCAGAGGGCTGAATGTTAAGGGGGCAAACTTGGGTTTGAATGATAACATTTGGGTATATGTTTTTTGTATTCTATAAGACAAGGATCAGACATTACCTCCACTTCGAATGTCAGTTTATCACCCAGGATCACACAAGCATTTGAACCAGAGTTCAGCATACTGCTCTGTGTCTCTGCTCTGTGCCCCTGGAATTAGACTCACAAGGCTGGAACTACAAGTGGACTTATTTGACCTAAGCCTGTGATAAGACTTAGGTCAGGTAAGTTCCTGACATAAGTCAGGAACAGACACTAGGGGTAGTGCTTGATGATCAAGGTCATTCACGCTGTGAAGAGGCTAACTATAGACCTGAAATATATCTGTCCTGCAGTACTCCTGTAAGCCTGACAGAAATACGGGTTTCAGTAAAAAACATCAGCAAGCAGGTGAATATGGGCTCAGTTACAGAAAAAGTATAGCAAATACTGAAAAAGGCAATTGGGGGAGACACTTGAAGTAGTTATTAAAAATAATTTCCCTGTTCATTTTTTGCATAATGTGAGTGGCACAAAAAAAAGTATTTTTCAGATGAAAATGAGGTAAGTCTAGACCATCAACAAAAGAATTATTTTCATGCTGCTTAACATGCATGTTTTTTACGACACTGTCTCCCTCCAGTAGCATTAGTCTTCTTAACTTAGCTCCTTAACAATGAATCCAAACTGTGAAAAATGGCACTCCAGTAATATTAGTTACAATACTTCAAGTTTATATATATGTATGTAAAATTTAATGTATTTAAACTCCTAATATAAATTAAGCTTTCTTGACAATGGAATAGGTTAGAAATAAAAACACTTTGTCTGATACAAGCATTAGGCTAAGGTATCTGAACTTTTTCTTTAATTTCAGATTTATTAACAGTTGAGTAGCTTAAGTATGCTAATGAAAGCTGGTGCTGAAACACTTCTTTAAGTTCAGCTAGATTTATGGAAAAAAGAACAATGCCATTATCATGTACAAGTAAAAAGACAAATATCACATTCTTAAAATATTCTGCATAAAATAAATTATAATTCATATAATGTTTGAAGCAGAATTCCTATTAATTTAATTGTGTCATGTTCCAATTTCGGATGAGAGGAAGGCCCCCTTGCGTTCTAGCCGACCTCAGACGAGTCTGGGAGGCTAGGGGCGGCTGGACCGACCTCTCACACACTGGAGTGTGGTTTTGTTCATATTCTCGGGAACAGAATTAAGACTCAAAACGGAGTCAAGTGCCAGGGAACTTTATTAACCCAACAAGAAGTTTGTAAATGGAAGAGAAAGGAGAGAAAGGAAAGAGGGGAAAGAGTTTTGGTTGTAATAGCTACCACCACGGAGCTGCAGCATCCCAACAGTTCAGTATGTATGCCCATTACGGGATGATATGTATCTCTGGGCGCATGCCGGGGGGTAGGGCTAGATTTCTCGGAACCAGCTCTGCATTCAGGTTTGCAAGACAACAGGAGTTGCCTTGCAAGATAACGGGAAGCCATTGCTCGGGTGGTGGTTTGCTGTTTCAACAATGTTGAGACAAATTTTTGACACAGTCTTTTACAATTTGATGACATATTATTATAATTTTGAAATTTTTTTTAATTGATCATTATAATAATCTGAAATTTATATAATTTCACCTTGGACTACTTAAACATCAGTATACATTTATTTATTATTATTATTTATTATTTATACAGTTATTTATACAGTTATTCAAACGATTTCTAGTCCACTAGAAAACAGTATGTTTATTTATAGAATTGTAGAATCATGGAATAGTTAGGGTTGTAAGGGACCTTTAAAGGTCCTCTAGTGCAACCCCCACTGCAAGGAGCAGGGACATCTCCTATGAGATCAGGTTGATCAGAGACCCGACAAACCTGGCCTTGAATGTTTCCAGGGATGGGGCATCTACCACCTCTCTGGGTAACCTGTTCCAGTGTTTCACTACCATCTTTGTAAAAAAATTTCCTTATATCAGGTCTGAATCTGCCTTCCTCTGTTTTAAAACCATTATCCCTCATCCTGTCACAACAGGCTCTGCTAAAGAGTTTCTCCTCATCCTTCTTATAAGACTCTTTAGGTTCTGGAAGACTGCTGAAAGGTCTCTTTGGAGCCTCCTCTTCTCCAGGCTGAACAGTCCCAGATCTCTCAGCCTGTCCTCACAGGAGAGGTGCTCCAGCCCTCTCATCATCATCGTGGCTTTCCTCTGGACTTGCTCCAACAAGTCTATGTCATTCTGCTGGGGGCTCCAGAGTTGGATGCAGTACTCCAGGTGGAGTCTTTGAGAGTGAAATAGAGGAGGAGAATCACCTCCCTCGACCTCACCCCACAGCCACCCCCCCCTCAATGGGCATACATGGCACCTGGTAATGGGTCACCCGGTAATGGGCATACATATCACTGCCAGGTGAGGGGTGCAGCTAGTAAAACCAGCTCTTGAAATACAATGAAAACAACCAGCATGAAAAGGGGAACATTTTTTCGCCGAAACACTTCTTCACTTCATTCATTCAATGGAATACACATTCGCCGGAATACACATCCATGGAACTGACATCGAGACGACCAACACCGGACGGATCGTGCCCCCATCAAGCGAACTGAACTGTTGGGACGCTGCAGCTCCGTGGCGGTAGCTATTACAACCAAAATTCTTTCCCCTCTTTCCTTTCTCTCCTTTCTCTTCCATTTACAAATTTCTTGTTGGGTTAATAAAGTTCCCTGGCACTTGACTCCATTTTGAGTCTTAATTCTGTTCCCGAGAATACGAACAAAACCACACTCCAGTGTGTGAGAGGTCAGTCCAGCCGCCCCTAGCCTCCCAGACTTGTCTGGGGCCGGCTGGAAAGCAAGGGGGCCTTCCTCTCATCCAAAATCGGAATGTGACAGGCTGTCACCATTAACCTCCTTTTTTTCCATGTGCCTTAGCATGGTTTCTAGGAGGATTGGCTCCACGACATTGCCAGGGACAGAGGTGAGACTGACTGGCCTGTAGCACTCCCTGTCTTCCTTATTTGCCTTTATCAAAATGGGCGTTATATTTCCCCCTTTTCATTCAGTGGGCATCTCACTAGACTGCCATGACTTCTCAAATGTGATAGAACGTGGCTTGGCAACCAGTTCCCTCAGGACCCACAGATGCATCTCATGAGGTCTCATGGACTTGTGCAGCTTCTGGTTCCTTAGATGGTCTCAAACTGGCTCTTCTGCTACAGTGGGTAGTTCTTCATTCTCAGTCCCTGCTTTTGCCTTCTGCTACTTGGGAGATGTGGCTAGAGCCCATATATAATTATATGTAATAATATTTCTACTGTATATTTAATTAGAATTACATTTTTAAAAATATATAATTATTTATATAGTTAATCCAGAGTACCAACTTCTTGTCTCATCTAGATCAATGTATGTGTTCCCTTCAGAAAAAAAAAAAAAAAATACTTTGGAGTAAATAAATGAAGACTTAGCCAAAAAAAAGTCACAAAATTAAAAATTATTTTTAAATTCACAAGAGTATTAATTGTAAGTCCCACAATTTTTTTGGCACTTTTGACTATACTTTTTTCAAATTGTCCCTGTGAAATTAGAGCAGTTCTATTTTTTTTTTTTTTAGTATTAAATGTAGTATTCTCTTAGACTGTGAACTAATGTGGCTGACATCAAAGTTACTAGGACACCTTCAGTATGTGAAATTTTATTTTAAGTACAGTATTAGACTAATTAGTTTCTATGGAAACAGATACTGGTTTATAAAAGATGAAAGACTATATGTATTTCCAGAAACATCAGAAGCAAACATAGACTAGTATGAACTTGACACATTCAGAAAGGACACTTTTGTCAAGAAGATACTGGAGCATCCTTTTGTGTCAGAAAGGATGTACATCACAGTAATGGTAGATGAGTTGATAGGCAAAGAAGGCTGAAAGAATGTTTGAAGATATGGAACAATTAAAGGTCAGAGATTTCTAGTGATGACTGTAAGGCCAATATTTCATAAAACTTAAGTAGCTGTTTGGTTCCTTGTTAAACTATAGAAGATGGATTCTCATCTTAATTCATAAGCTGTTATATTGACTATGACAGTCAAGTAAAATAATTATAATTCTGGTAGTCACAATATGATTCACAAAAGCTAGATTTCTTGCCTAAAGATGTTAATTGGTTATTCATTTGGTCATTTGTCACCTCTCCCTTTAGAAATATTTTATACTTTTATGTAGTTTAATGATTGGATCTCTTGGAAAGTGGAAAGCAACGTTCTGGGCTCTCCTCCTGAGAGGAAATCTCAGAAAAAGTTTTTAGGAAAATCTCCTCAGAAAATAGGGGTTGTTGGCCTGAGCCATCGAACTAGGAAGGATTTAGAAATCAGGAGCTGTTCTCCTTAATTAGATATTTTAAACACTAAGCTATTATTTTAAAAGTATATCCTACCTTTCATTCCACTATGTGTTAAGGAAAATTTCCGTACCTGCAGGGAAATTACTGCTCAATTGTTTATTTGAAATTCAATTATGTTAGTGTGGTTGGATGTGCAAACTGCATTGAGTCTCTCAGGGAATGTAGCTGAGCTGAGTGTTTTCTGTTTAAAGTAATCTGAGATTTCCAGATTTTTCGAAGTCTCCTAAGATGGCAGTGCTTTTCAAGTTATGTTGCAGCAGCACCATGTGTAAAGTAAATTTCTGCCAAAAAATACAGTATTTACAGACATAAAGGCTCATAAGAGACTAGACAATTTTGATCTTATTTAATTTCTCAGAAGTACTCAATCAAAACCTTATTTCCACTGAAGATGAAAAAGATTGTTTATGAACATGAAGTTGAATTTGTTCCTATGGTCACAGATATTTTGAGAAAATCATTCATGCAACACAGAAAGTAATCAGTTTATCAAATATAAAATCTATTCAAAATTTCTATAGTCAAAAAGTTTTAGTTATTTTCTGGTTTAATTATTTTATTGTAGCCATAGAATTATGCTTCTTACTTATTTTAAATAGGTTTTTTTTTGTTAGTTAAATGCAAATCCTTGTCTTACTGTATTTTGAAATTTCTGCCCTAACTCCCATTGTGTTAGAAATTATTTTCTAAAAGCCTTTCTCTTTTTCTGAGTTTTTTCTTTTTTTTTTAATCTCAAACTGAACTGAATTATCTATGTATTGTTTAAAATATAAATTTTGTTTGCTTGTTTGTTTCAAACTGTATCCTTTCTGTATCTTTGTTCAGTTCTCTTGATGCAATATGTGTAAATATATAACAATGCTGGGCCAAAATAAAAAAAAATATGCATTGAGAAAAACAGGCTACCAGCTCTTCTTGACCACACCTCATGATTTTCTAACTTACCATGGGAGTTGCTGTGGTATTCACCGTAGTTTTCCCCACTGGTTTTATCGTATCTAGTTTTATTTCAAATCAGACTGTGAAATCTTCAGACAGTCATTTCTCATGTAAATTTCTTATACCAGTCAAAAATGAAATAATATTTTTACAGTTCATAGGAGTATTAGAAGTTACGATTAATTCAAATTACATTTTCAAAAATGGGAGCCTAGAACTATATTAAAAGACCATTTTGAACTCTAAATTTATGGGCTGTCATTAAAGAAGCTTAGCTACTGACTCCTATTTGTATGAATCTGGGTCCAATATCTGTGATTCCATTCCCACTTTAACCTTACAAAAATGTAGGTAAAGGAGAATTCTTCTTAACCTGCTACCTCCCTTCTGCTACTGCTAGCATTTGTGCAGCTGCTTCATGAACTGCAAGGACATGGCATCTGAAAAATGACTTTTTAATTTAATTTTATTTTATTTGGCATTGGGTTAATTTTTGAAACAAATTCCCTAGATGCAGGAGAAATGCTATAGCCAGAAAAATTAAGTTAAAAGATGGGAGGACTGAAAAGCAGTTTTCATTTATGCCGTATTAAGGAGAATAGGGAACTGCAGCATAATTCTAAGTACGTATATTCTTAGGGAAAAATCTTGGTCTCATTAGCCAAAAACTATGGAGTAATTGTTTATAATTATCACATGGATCAATTCCACTTCATGTTCTAGCAACTAGAACATTCAGCAATTAAGTGAAGCATGCACCTTACTTCATGCTTTAGCTGTGTGATTTTTTTTTTTTCCTGCAGGAATAGGATATAATATTTCAAACTAACAACATGCAGAAGGAATTTCCTAGAAACAAATAGGAAAGATGGCCATAGACAATAGATTAAAATAGCCATTAAAAATGTTCAACAAGGGGAGCAAGAATAGCTTTAACCTTTTAGCTTTTATTAAAAAAAAAAAAAAGACAAAAAAATTATTCAGACACTTTTCTCGCCTTTACCCTTTTTTTCTGTTACTCAATGTCGTGGTTTTGTTAGTGAGGGGGGGCCTCAGATAGGGAATGTTCTACTCATGCATTCAGAGGTTTTGTGTCTGGTTTTTTTTTCCCCCAACTCACTTTTTAAATTGAAGAAAGGATACAGAAACCTGACATTTTCATAAGAACAGTGAATTTGTTTTTTTTTTTTTGTAATATTGGAGAAACAAAAACTGAAGCATAGTAAAGTCAGAATTCTTTAAATGAAAAGGGTTACAGCAGCCTCAAGCTCATTAGTCTTTAGAAACCCTAATTCTATGTGTACGCTTCTTCTACAAACATTAATTCTCCTGGGCAAAAAATTGGGTTGACTCATCCTCAATGTTCATTGTAATTTATTATAAATAGTCTATTTGTCTAATATATAAAATTATATCAACATTCAGGATCCATCGTCTTTTAAAGATGATCTCCCATATTTTCTAAACCATCATTATGCACGCCTTCTGTTTCTGTCTTTAGCTCATAACTCATATTCCCCGGTCATTCCCTCAATATTTCATATTCCTTCTCTGTCTTTACACTTCGTACAATATGTTCTTATACATCAGGATGCTTTTTTTTTTTTTTTAAAGGAGTAAAAATTTTTATCTTTTTCACAGAGGAAAGCTTCAGTCTCTTCAGACTGCAACTGTTTTCATCAGCCCCTGATCTCTAGTTCAGAGGATTGTATTCCTATCTCTGGCTGCAGACATGAGACAGAAGCTAAAAAAAAATCTGAATATTTTTAAAAGCACTGGATATTTACTCAATAAGAAAACCTTGAAAGTTGGAAATGTGTGTTTTATTTGGAAGCTGTGTGACTCATTACATCTCACATCAGCCACACATCTGTGCTGCAACTATCTATAGCTGATCTAATAACTAAATATTTATTTTCCATTGTATCACTTTGTGTTTTAAATACATCCTGTGAATACATTTTTATGTATGTAGAACATGTAAGAACATATGACAGCTATATACAGTATGATGAGTTATTTTTTTCTCTAAAGGAAGATCACATGTTATTTTAGACTTCTAGCTCTAATTCATTAAATTTCTGTTTCTTGCTGTTTTCTGATACTTAAGGTTTTGTTTTCTTTTCTTAAAGTGTCATTCATGTTTAAATTATCCATAAACATATTGTTCTGAAAAAGTTTCTATACTTGGACATTCAAACTGTTTCTTGTTTGTTTTCTTGCTTGTCTGAAGTCCTGCAGTGGTAGTCAAGTAAATAACTCCTTTAATTCATTAAAAATTTAGAAACTACAAGTTGATTTTTCATCATCCTGACTAAAATATAACTATCCAGGAATAACAATCGTATACAGCTTTTGTACATGCAAGAGGAAAAGAGCATTAACATTGAGAAATCAAGCACTGAATAATTAGGAATGTCTGTATTAAACTTTCCTAGGTAATTTAATATGGCTTTACTGTAAAAGTATATATTTCTTAGTCTTTATTAGAGTGGTGCTATACTACTCTTCCACTGCACTGTCATCATGGTATTTTTAGGTGTTTCTTGTGCACTTTCTTCACAAGAACATTGGTGTAGAACTTTAAGAATAGGAAGATTTTTGAGCTCTGAATCCCACCTTCACAGTGCCAGCTACCTACACAGTAATCTGTTTTTAAACGAGAGAGAAAGTACTCCCTCACGAAATAGCCTTGTATTATGTCTTTCTTAGACAATCACCCGATGTAACCAATAATCCTGGCTCTTAAGCTGTAAGGCAAGGTCAATGTTTTTGTTTTTTTTTTTTTTCACTATTTTGAAAGTAAATAGTAACCCAGTGACAAGATTCCTTTCAGAATAGAACACTTACAGTTACGTGTATAAAGTATTTACATGTAAACTAAGTGTATAAATTCCTATTATAGTCACTGTAGATTTAGTAAATACAGTTGTTGGATCAGAAAAGTAATTTCACCTGGAAGTTTAAGGTTTTACTCTGTTGCTGCTATATAGGATGTAGTTTGAAATACCCTTGGACACCTTACCTGACAGTCAGTTGATGCTTCAGGAGCATTATGGTTTTCTACAGCACCTTTGATCTCTCCAGATCAGCTAAGATTTCTCAGATACTCCAGGTCAGCTCAGAACGGCAATACTTATTCAGGCAGCTAAATCCTTCCCCAACAGCAGATAAGCTGACCAGTCTGTAAACATTTTCTACTATATTGATCCTCAGCCCAACCTCAGAGTGGGCTTTAGAATTTTCAGTCCTAGTGTCAGAAGAGTGGTTATGACACCCAAGATCATTTTGTGTTTCCTGTGTGTTGACTAAACTACCCCACTTTATGTAATAGATTGGCCATAGTGAATCCCAGAATCTTGGCAATGTCACATCATGTGTCTACTGTAAAGACACTATTATGGGGGAACTATATTAGAGTTAGAAATTCTAGTTCACAGAATGTGTTTTTTAATTTAGGCAATTTGTGTCAATGTTGTAGACACTTATTGAAGCACTCCTGCTAAATTAGCTGTTTTCTATAGTTGATGGAATAGAGCCATTGATATGGGAAGGCGCTTGTCCTTAACTTATGTACCAATGTATATATGTGGAATTTCCTACTGAGTCTGTTAAATATAACATATATATATATACAGACACACAGACACATATACACATATATTCTTCTCTGAATATGTACAAACCTAGATAGTGTCCTTAGAAGGAATAATTCACAAAGCGCTCAGAGTTAGAGATCATCGAGGAACTCCAATTTACTTGGATCTCACTTCACAAAGCTTAAGTTCTACTTAATCCACACTTTTCTTCTATTAATGTCAGAATATCTTCATGTCTAGAGATGTAGTCCTGATTACTTGAAGACTTAAATTTCAAGTTTGAAGCATTCAGACAAAAATTTTAAAACACAGCTGTCATGCACTTTTTTAGTATTTCAAGAACCAAATTATGGAAAAAAAATAAATTAAAAGTTCTAAATGAGAAAACATGTCTTCCACAAAGCTGCACAAAGTGTTTGAATTCTTCCCCAGAATGAGTGATATGATATTATTGTAAATATCAAGCATCTTCATAACTAGTGTATAGATAAAATTATTCTTTAACACTCTATTTAGATGAGGCAAGTTTAGTGTGTAAGTTTTTGTAGCTAGTCCAAAACGGGGAACTTTGGTGTACATTTTCATAAGAATGTTTGATAAAATGTAATAGAAAAAAAATACTTTTCCATTATATAATAATTATTTTGAATTAAGAGAGTTTATATCCTCATATCTGTAAAAATAAATTTTCTATTAAATTATGTTAGTTTAAAGAATGCATCAGTTCTATTTATTATACATGTTCTATGTATTTCTATTCTATACAGTAGTTTTCTGCAGAAATTTTTGTTATGTCACAAACAGGAAATTTTTTTTTTTATAAGATTTGACCAAAAAGATTCAAATTGACCATTTCTCATTTTTAGCCTTTCACACAAAAGAGAGTAACATACAGCTAATTAAAATAGAAAAACATGCTCAAAACATTCACTTAGGTAGAAGTTAGGACAGAAGGATATACTGGTAGCAGTCACCTCCAGATAATAATGGAAATAACAGTTTTCATGAGCACTTGTCGTGAGCAGATGAGTGTAAGAAAAATGGTTGTCAGTTCTCACTATACAAATAAAGCAACACTGTCAGCAAATTATCTGCAACTATGACATCAGCTGCCATCTCATGCCATAAACCCCCAAAATTTTAGTGATCTACTTTTTTAATGCTAGTATTTCAGTAAGAAATCCACTTCAAGCTCACTCCTAAGTAACCTGTGTAAATACAGAATATATTAGGATCCACAAATTATGCAGCCATCACCTCACATGCATGTAGATGCCTACATGCAATTAACTCCATATGAAGAGATGAATACGTCACAACTGTAATGCCTAATCATAATAACAATGCATGACAGTTATTATATAAGTACCTTAAAATAATAATTTATATGATTTATATAAATTTTGAATATTTATGTATTTTGTGCATGTAAATATATACACTGCCTAGAGTTAAACAAACTATATAGTATAGTATAGATCATCTGAGGAACCTGAAGGTGCACAAGTCCATGGATCCTGATGAGATCCATCCGCGGGTCCTGAGGGAACTGGCAGATGAGGTTGCCAAGCCACTGGCTATCATATTTGAGAAGTCATGGCGGTCTGGTGAGGTTCCCGATGACTGGAAGAGAGGGAACATAACCCCAATTTTTAAAAAGGGGAATAAGGAAGACCCAGGTTACTACAGGCCGGTCAGCCTCACCTCTGTGCCTGGCAAGGTCATGGAGCAGATTCTCCTGGAAACCATGCTAAGGCACATGGAGAGCAAGGAGGTGGTTGGTGACAGCCAACATGGCTTCACCAAGGGCAGATCGTACCTGACCAATTTGGTGGCCTTCTATGACGGGGTGACGGCATCGGTGGACAAGGGATGAGCAACTGACATCATCTACCTGGACTTGTGCAAAGCTTTTGACACCGTCCCGCACGACATCCTTCTCTCTAAACTAGAGAGACATGGGTTTGATGGATGGACCACTCGGTGGATAAGGAGTTGGCTGGATGGCCACAGTCAGAGAGTGGTGGTCAACGGCTGGATGTCCATGTGGAGACCGGTCACGAGTGGCATCCCGCAGGGGTCCGTGTTGGGCCTGGCCCTGTTCAACATCTTTGTCGGCGATAAGGACAGTGGGATAGAGTGCACCCTCAGCAAGTTCGCCGACAACACCAAGTTGTGTGGTGCCGTCGACATGCTGGAAGGGAGGGATGCCATCTAGAGGGACCTTGACAGGCTAGAGAGGTGGGCCCGTGCCAACCTCATGAAGTTCAACCAGGCCAAGTGCAAGGTCCTGCACCTGGGTCATGGCAATCCCAGGCACAAATACAGGCTGGGCGGGGAATGGATTGAGAGCAGCCCTGAGGAGAAGGACTTGGGAGTGCTGGTGGATGAGAAGCTTAACATGAGCAGGCAATGTGCCCTTGCGGCCCAGAAGGCCAACCGCATCCTGGGCTGCATCAAGAGAAGCGTGGCCAGCAGGTCGAGGGAGGTGATTCTCCCCCTCTACTCTGCCCTGGTGAGACCCCACCTGGAGTACTGTGTCCAGTTCTGGAGCCCCCAACACAAGAAGGACATGGACCAGTTGGAGAAGGTCCAGAGGAGGGCCATGAAGATGGATAAAAGGGCTGGAGCACCTTTCCTATGAGGACAGGCTGAGAGAGTTGGGGCTGTTCAGCCTGGAGAAGAGGAGGCTCCAAAGAGACCTTATAGCGGTCTTCCAGTACCTCAAGGGGGCCTGCAAGAAAGATGGGGAGAGGCTGTTTAGTAGGGCCTGTTGCGATAGGACGAGAGGTAATGGTTTTAAAATAGAGGGGGGTAGATTTAGATTAGAAATTAGGAAAAAAATTTTTACGATGCGAGTTATAGAACACTGGAACAGGTTGCCCAGAAAGGTGGTGGAGGCCCCATCTCTGGAAACGTTCAAGGCCAGGCTGGATGAGGCTCTGAGCAACCTGACCTAGTCAGGGATGTCCCTGCTCCTTGCAGGGGGGTTGGACTAGATGACCTTTGAAGGTCCCTTCCAACCCTAACCATTCTATGATTCTATGATTCTATGATTCTATGATTCTATTATTTTATAGACAAATATGTATTATATAAATTAAATTATATAAACATATTTTTTAAATTACATTATAAGTTTTAGCAATCTCAAACTTACATGCTGCCCTCGCATCTCATAGCAAGTAAGTCCATGTGGCATGGCAGCTGGGCCTTGCTGACAGCAGTGTTAGTATATGAACTTTAGCTAACTCTATCAGATAAGGGAGTAACCTAGCTATAAGAATAGAGGAGTACTTGACCTTAAAAAATCTCTCAATCACTGTGAAGTTGCAGACTCCCAAGAACACCCTAGATGAGCAGATTTTGAGTACAAGTGACAGTGACAGGTTCTGGGTGATGCAGAAGAGGCCCATCAGGAACTAGATATTGTCTGCTTCATCCTTGCCCCAACGGTGCCCAGTGTGACGCCAGGGGAGTTGTCATGGATGGAACAGCAAGATCTAGGAGATTCCAGAAACACTCAAGGTACACCCTAGGGACTGTGAGAGACTGTGTTGAATGTTTGTCTCAACATTGTCGAAGCGTCAAACCATCACCTAAACAATGGTACATCAGTCAAACCATAGGACTGGAGTCTTCCTGTTTTTTCCTGCAAGATGATTCCCTTATCTTGCAAGCCAGTCAAGCCACAGGACTGGAAGCTTCCTGTTTTTTCCTCCTATTTTCCCACAAACCTGAATGCAGAGCTGATTCTGCAAAATTTAGCCTTACCCCTACGTATGCGCCCAGACCCAGGCCAGAAAAACAGAGGGGCCCAGACACGGTATTGGGCATGCGTATCACCGCCAGGTGAGGGGTGCGGCCAAGCAAACCCGCTCTTGGAATATGTGACGTGGATAAGACGAACGATAAAAGGACAGAAATGACCAACATCGGATGGAACGTTTCCCCCACCGAGTCGACTGGACTGTCGGGACGCCGCAGCTCCGTGGTGGTAGCTATTGCAACTGAAACTCTTTTCCCTCTTTCCTTTATTTCTTTCCTTTCTCTTGCATTTGCGAACTTCTTGTCAGGTTAATAAAGTTACCTGGTGCTTGACTCCGTTTTGTGTCTTAATTCTGTTCCTGAGAAATACGAACAAAATCACGCTCCGGTGTGTGTGAGGTTGGTCTAGCCGCCCCTAGCCTCCCAGACTCGTCTGAGGTCGGCTAGAACGCAAGGGGGCCTTCCTCCCACCCGAAATCGGAGCGTGACAGGGACCTCTGGCCCAGTTCAAGGACTATGCATCCCACAGTTGGAACTACCTCACTGAACCCCTCAATTTTTCTTCTGAATACTGCTATCTCCCTCGTGGGACAGGGTAACTGTATAATTCTTAAAAATAGAATGTATCTGTGGTTAAAGTGTTCTGGTGTCAAGGTCCGTTTAGTCTTCACACTGTCAAATTAGTCTTAAACCACAATAGTCCTATACCCCTTGAGGCAATATTGTCCTTCATTTTTTATGGCCTCCCAGAGAATCTGTTTAGCTGAGTCAACTTGACAGGTTTCGCATCAAGGACAATGATCTAATCCTTCTTCTTTAATCATCTGAGGGAGTAGCTAATTCAAGGTGCTGGGTTTGCACAGATTGCATTAGTAGGATTTCTAGGCTATCACTACTCCCTTCATCCTCCCTGGTCTTTGTGTTTATTCTGATTAGCCTTAATCAGATAACTTAACAAAAACCACATCCCTTATGGGAAAAAGGACACAAGAAATCTTCTTTGACTTCAAAAGCTCTAAGTTTATTGTTCTTTACTACAGTACAGGAGCTGCTATACAGGATTCTGTAAGAATCACAGAAATTTTCTTTATCAGCATTTAAAAATAGTTCTTGGTAAACATTCAACTCTGTCTTTCACAAAAAAAAAAAAAAAACCAAAACCCATGGCTTATGTGCTCATATCAGTGGACAGCTCCTCTCCCCTCCCACAAATGGTTAAATATATTATTCCCTGCTTTCTTCGCTGAAGGATCCAAGTTGTAATGAACTGAACCCAAATCCACAGTTAGTGATTTTAATACTCACATTTAATGGGTAGTCCTACACTCCAACCAGGAATTTCCTTGTATAGAGAGGTAAAGTAGCTTCCAACATCTTCCTTCTTTCTCGGAATCACACAGACTTTTTCTTGTGATTCATTTGGATTACTTGTACATGATTTCTGCTACAAGTCTTCCTTGACAAGTTTTGTCATCACAGATCGTGCTAATATTGGTTCACTGTGCTAACTTCCAGTATGAAATGCATTATATGAAGAGCAAGTGCTTGTTGTCTGCTGTGAATTCCAACTTGTGATTGAAGGCGTGGCAACCACAGATCATTTTACATAGAGGCATCTCCACAGTGTCTCAGGGTGAGGTATTACAGTAAAAGGAAGTAAATTCTCTGTCACTTCATTGTAACTTTGTTCTCTACAGAGAATGTTAGGTTTTGTGACGAAAAGCTGATACAGTTAAACACAGAGATCCAGCCAGGATCAGATAAACAATGACAGACCATGAACCCTAGGAAATGAATCAGCTGCTCCTAAAACCATCAAAGGACAATGATTAGACCATTATCCCTGATGTGAAGCTACCCAAGGGGCAAGGAAATACAGTTTCTCTTTGAAATACCATGCAAACTGAAAAAAAAAAAAAAAAGGATTACTGCCTAAAGGGCTATAGGATGTATTATGAAACACAGTGAGGAAATTAATTTTGGTAGTGTAAAAAAACTTAAAAAGGAATGTCTCAGGTAATGATCAAAGGCAAGGAAAAGGACTGGTTAAGGTGGAACAGGGAAGAACAATCATGGGAAAAAAAAAAAGAGGGAAAATTGTTAATAGGACTGGACTGAGTGTAAGCAGAGTCTGATCAGTACACCTGTTTGGCAGAACCCTATGTTTGATTGACACAGTCTGTTCTCTCTTCCTATTGAATATTTTGAACTTTTTTTTTTTTCTGTATGGCTGAGCTCCCTCCTCTGAGTGTGTATGAATAACAGCTAGTAAACTTCAAGTTGGACTATCCAGCGAGTAGGATACGAACTACAATTACCAACACTTGGAGAAAGAAAGACCCTCTGACAAAGGGCCCAGCTGCCCTTGAGGAAACCAGGGACTTGGGAAACTGTAGAAAAAAAACCCCTCTGACAAAGGGGCAAGTTGCCCTTGAGGAAAGCAGGGACTTGGGAAACTGGAGGAGACCACAATCTGGAGACCAGCTACACGATAGACACAAACTTACATGTGTTACAACTGGCAAACTTGACATGGTGACAGATAGTGACTGCAAATGAGGCCTATGGTCTGGGCATAGATATTGGACAGACTTAAAGTTTGTCCTAGTATCTGAGACATCTATGAATGTGTGTGTACTTGTGAATCAAGAAAATGAGGCCTAAATTAAGCTCATAATTGTCTCCCATTTTTCATGTTTATGTGAATCCTCTCTGTATTTTCCTGGGTGCTCGCAAAGATGTTGTTCTCTATGTTATTTGTGGAACTTGGCATGACTGCTGTGCATGCATGCATATATATGCAAGTCTATTAGGAATACATCCTCAGCCTCATCACCAATTGCACCTAGGAGTACAGAAACATATGCATCCATTGTTCTATGATGGAGTAACCTTCTGTGCCTTAAAGTCCACCCAATTTTACTCTATTTTCTACTGTAGTGGGCTGGGAAGGAGAAATCCTCTGAGTCCTGATGTTTTCTAGACGGAGCTACCCTTAATAAAATGTGGTTTTTGTCTGCTGTGAGTTCCAACTTGTAATTCAAGGGACCACAGATGCAGAGACCATTTCACATGGAGGAGTCTCCACAGTGTCTCAGGGTGAGGTGATCACATAACATGAAGCAAAAGCTGGTGTCACTCCACTATAGACTTGACTTCCTACCCTGTCCTGTTGTATTACCATCTGCCCAGTACAGTTAGAGGTTACAGATGCCAAACATAATTCTAGCCAAAATTGAAATGGCTCTTTTTAGTCTAGATAAAGATTTTACTAGTTTTGCTTTTTGTGAAAGATTCCTATTCAATAAAACTGTTACAATAAAATTTTGAGGCAAGAAACTGTGAAAATACATTGTGAAAAATATTAGGATTCTTGAAATGTTATTTCTTCCTGTTTCTGAATCTTTTTCGTAAACCACTTATTATATGTAATGTAGACCTATTATTTTAAAACTTGTGTAAAAAGTAAAGAATAGTTTTGTGATTAAGTATTGAAACAACTTGATTGAAATAAATGACTTATTTTCCATCAGAATGTATTTTATGAATAATGTATTTTTAACAAAAAAAAATCATAGGACAATTTTTACACTAAAAAAAAAAAAAAGCAAACAACAAAAACCACAACCCAAAACAAAACAAAATGTTCCTAACACAGGAAAACTGTTTCTTCATCAGCAAAAGCTTTAGTCTAGCCTGGTAACATCACTCTACTGCATATCCTTCTCATTTAGATAACTTCAGTGATATGTAGGAAAATATAAATTTATTTTTAAAGTGTATATGCTTATGTGAATACTTTAATTTTGCTATTTTTTATTTATTTTTAGACAGCTTAGAATTTTTCCTGATCAGTGACTTTCAATGAATGACAGTTAAACAATACTGTATTACTTTACGTTTTCTAGAAACTAGATTTTCTGGAATTTTCTTTCTTAAAAAGCCTATCACAGATGAAATATTTCACATGGTTATGCTTCAGCAACAATTTAAAATTTATGAATACTGTGAAGTAAATAAAAGATTATATTTAGCAGCACTTAATCATTAACCTGTTCAAAGATTAAGAAAGGAATTCTATTAAATACGTTGTGATTAAAACAGCAATTTATTTACAGATTTGAGAATTACAAGATTCACAATAACTTATACAGGGCATCCTAAATCAATATATGTATGAACACAAAACATGCACAAACATAGACAAAGATATTTGTATCCAATGAAATACCTATGTAGAGGAGACTAGTCTATAGCTAAAAGTTCTCTCTTTTTCTCTTCATAAGTAGAGAGATAAATAGAGGAAACGAGCCTATAGTTAAAAGTTCCCTCTTCCTTCTTGAGTTTTAAGTAAATACTCACAGTGCATCGGCATTCCTCAGTGGGCAATAATTGAGCCTCGAGTTCTTGAACTTCACCCTGACCTTTCATTGACTTTGCCAGCAGATGGTCCTTAAACCTCTTTGGTCTAAGGAGGCTATATCTGAGCAGTCTCTCAACTCAGGGAAGATGCTAGTCACAGCCCTATGCAATCCAGGAGTGCTCAATGGGTCTCACTTAGGGTGACTGTCTATAGGGTCTGAGATAATTGATTTTTGTCATGTACTTTTCCATTTCAGCCCAATTCGGATGGTGAAATATTCTAGTGCTTTCTACTAGTTGTTTCTGGTGTAACACACCTGCCATTTGACTTGTGCTACAACACAATCTCCCCAGAGCCTTCTCTTCTCCAGGCTGAACAACCCTAGCTCTCTCAGCCTGCCTTCACAGGAGAAGTGCTCCAGTCCTCTGATCATCTTCATGACCCTCCTCTGGGTCCATGCTCTTCTTATGCTGGGGACTCCAGAGCTGGATGCAATACTCCACGTGGGGTCTCATAAGAGTGGAACAGAGGGGCAGAATCACCTCCCTCAACCTGCTGGCCATACTTCTTTTTATGCAGCCCAGGATATGATTTGGTTTCTGGGCTGCAAGTGCACATTGTCAGCTTTTATCTATTTTTTTCCTCTGTAGGGCTGCTCTCAATCCATTCATCCCACAGTCTGTATTGATATTGGAGATTGCCCTGATCCAGGTGCAGGACCTTGCATTTGACCTTGTTGAACGTTCACATGGACCCACTCCTCAAGCCTGCCAAGGTCGCTCTGAACGGTATGCTTTCTCTCTAGCGAATCAACCACACCACTCAGCTTGGTGCCATCTGCAGACTCGCCAAGTGTGGACTCAATCCCCCTGTCTATGTCATTGATGAAGTTATTTAATAGTATTGGTCCCAGTATGGATCTTTGAGGGACATCACTCATTTCAGTTCTCCATTTGGACATTCATCTGAGTAAATAATTAGTAGTAAAATTTCCATGTGCAAAAAAAAAAAAAAAAAGATTTGGAGTTCATAAATTTTGTTTCATATTCTTAGTTGCTAAGGATCAAACCCTTGATGCATTGAAGTTAATGAAAAAGACCCAGATTATTTCCTGGAACTAGGTCTATAATTCCCAGGTATCTTGAGTGATCACTTAATTTTCTGTATAGTTTTCAGATTACTTATTCTATATATTGACTTTAACTTAATAAAGGTGTCCTATTATATTTCCGATTTGGTGAGTTCCAATATCATACTGCTTGATTATCTACTGAGGCAAATTGCACCTAGTTCCAGGTTTTTTACAATAACTCATGTTTTTAAACTACATTACTGCTATTACCTGTAACCTGGTTTCCTTCCTTTAGAAACCAAAAGACCAGATAGTGGGTTTCTTTTACCACCATCTGAAATCAGGAGACAGTTGCTATATGTGTTCAAATCCGGGAAATACTACTGAGTTGCATGGTAAAGTATATGCATTGATACCATCATTGGGGATGATTAAATTATCGTCTATATGATTTTTTTTTCTTTTCATTGTAGGAATTTGCACAACATAATGTAGCTCAAAATCAGGCTCAGTTTCAACAAGTTCAATGTGTGAAACGAATGTTTAACACAGATCTGCTCCTGAGCTCCAGTCTAAGAGACTGGAAAGCAGTGTTATTCTCAATGCGAAGTTGCAAAATCAAATTATTTGTATGAAAGTTGGTTCTGTAGAGAAATGTGCTCATATAATGGACCATTCTTTAAAAAAATTGCCTGATTGTTGTAATATTGTAGTACTTCTAGATTTCATTTCTTTTTTTTTTCTTTTTATACCACCTACAGTGAATGCAGAGACATATTTAAAAAAAAAAAAAAAGCAGATCATTATGGAAAGGGCATTAAGAGTCAGCAAGAAAAGGTGGATCACTGAGTGAATCACAAAATCCTTGAGAGATTTTTTTGTTGTTCTTGAAGATGATGACATTTATATTTTAACAGAACTTTTGCTATCGCTTTCTTGATTGATGACAATTGAAAAGAGACCAACCTTTTCCCCGAAAGGGTTGTGTATGAAAAACTGTATATGGTAAGATACAATTATATCTGAGTCATAAAATTAAATTA
This sequence comes from Chlamydotis macqueenii, assembly GCF_036417535.1. Classification (NCBI taxonomy): domain Eukaryota; kingdom Metazoa; phylum Chordata; class Aves; order Otidiformes; family Otididae; genus Chlamydotis; species Chlamydotis macqueenii. Next base: position 163,856,371 of record NC_141556.1, read on the forward strand.
ATCATCTTAGGACTCTTCTGGTGCAACTACAGCTCAATAGCCAACACTTCCCTAAAGGACAAGAGTGTTTTTTTTATAAGGGGAAAAGCATCGGCCATGATAAAAAGGTGTATGTTTACTTGACTAAAAGAACAACAAAAAGCAAAGTAATTTTTTTTTGACATTTCTCAGAGCTTTTCATCTTTGTAACCAACTTATGCTTCAAATAAACTAAAGCAAGACATTTTCAATTTTATAATATGCATTTAGATATTTCTTAGGAACACAAATTAAGAGTAGTCCCATTTTAAAAGGGTTTTATTAATTGATGTAGTCTTTTTCTTGAAGCCTATTGGAAGCAGCTGGTTGGAGCTGCCATGTTCACATGACCACCACCACTCCCAAGTCCTTCTCCTCAGGTCTGGTCTTGATGCATTCTCTGCCCAGCCTATATTTGTGCCTGAGATTGCCATGACCCAGGTGCAGGACCTTGCACTTGGTCTGGTTGAACTTCATGAGGTTGGCACGGGTCCACCTCTCCAGCGGGACAAGAGCCCTTATCGGTGAAGACTGAGGCAAAAAAGTCATTGAGTACCTCAGCCTTCTCCATGTCCCAGGTAACCAGGACACCGGTTTCCTTCCAGAGGGGGCCTACATTCTGCTTAGACTTTCTATTGTTCTCTATATACCTATGGAAGCCTTTTGTGTTTTTTTTTAATATCCCTGGCCAGACTCAATTCCTTCAGGGCTTTAGCTTTCCTCACCTGATCCCTGGCCACTCGCACAGCCTCTTTGTAGACCTCCCAGGCTACCTGTCTCCAATTCCACCCTCTATAGGCTTCCTTCTTTACTTTCAGTTGGTCCAGGAGCTCCTTGCTCATCCACACAGGCCTCCTGGCCTTTTTGCCCAACTTGTTCTTCATCGGGATGCACCTCTGCTGAGCTTGGAGGAGGTGCTTCTTGAATATAGACCAACTTTCCTGAGCCCCTCTTCCCTCCAGGGCCGCCTCCCATGGTACTTGGCCCATCAGGCCCCTGAAGAGGCTGAAGTCTGCCCTCTTGAAGTCCAGGGCAGAGAGCTTGCCATGTAGTTTCCTCGCTGCCCCATGGATCTTGCACTCGACTGAGTTGTGGTCGCTGCAGCCAAGGCTGTCCTTTAGTTTCACATCCCCCACCAGTCCCTCCCTGTTGGTGAGCACAAGGTCAAGCATGGCATCCCTCCTTGTCGGCTCCTCTGTTGCCTGCAGGAGGAAGTTATTGTCCACGCATTCCAGGAACCTCCTGGACTGCCTGTGCCCTGCCGTGTTGTCTCTCCAACAGATGTCAGGGTGGTTGAAGTCCCCCATGAGGACTGGGGCCTGTGACCACGAGGCTGCTCCTATCTGCCTATAGAGTGCCTCGTCTGCTCTGTCCTCCTGGCCAGGCAGCCTGTAACAGAACCCCACCGTAACATCCCCTGTCTGTTCCCTTCCTCTAATCTTGACCCTTAGGCTCTCTGTCAGCTCCTCCTCCATCCCCAGGCAGAGCTCCACACATTCCAGCTGGTAAAGATGTCCCTTCCAACCCAAACAATTCTATGATTCTATGATTATGTCCCATAAGATCCTCATGAAGTTGAGGAAGTATGGACTAGATAAATGGAAAGTGAGGTGGATTAAGAAAAGGATGAAGAGCTAGACCCAGAGAGTGGTGATCAGTGGCACAAAGTCTAGTTGGAGGCCAAAAACTGCCAGTGTACCCCGGGGGTCAATACTACATCCAATACTATTCAACATCTTCATTCATGATCTGGATGACTGGTCAGAGTGTCCCCTCAGGAATTCTGCAGATAACACAAAACTGAGTGGAATGGCTGATACGATAGAGGGTTGTGCTGCCATCTAGAAGGACTTCAACAGGCTGGAGATATGATAGGAACATCATTAATTTCAACATGGAGAATTGCAAAGTTCCATACCTGGGGAAAGCAGCTTTGCAGAAAAGTTCCTGAGGCTCCCAGTGAAAAACAAGCTGAACATGAACCAGCAATATGCTCTTGTGACAAAGGCAACTAGTAGTATTCTGGGCTGCATTAGAAGGCACGTTGACAGCAGGTATGGGGGATGATCTTCCCCCTCTACTCAGTACACGTAAGGCCACATCTGGAGTTCTGTGTTTGGTTCTGGGCTTCTGAGTTTAAGAGAGACATGGAGCTACTGGAAAGAGTCCAACAAAGGGCCACAAATATGATTAAGGGATTGGAACATGTCTCCTGTGAAAAAGCCAGCCAAGACAGCTGGGACTGCTTAGCATAAAAAAAGAGAAAGATTAAGGGGATCTCATCAATATGTACAAGTATCTGAAAGCAAGATCTAAAGAAGATGGAGCCAGGCTCATTTCAGTGGGGCCCAGTGACAAGACAAGAAGCAGTGAGCGCAAACTGAATCACAGGGGGTTCCATCTGATCATTAGGAAATGCTTCTTTAGTATGAAGGTAACTGAGCAGTAGAATAGGTTTCCCAGAATGGTCATGTAGTCTCCATCCTTGGAGATAAGGGGAGTTGGACAGAATGACCCCCAGGGTTTCCTTCCAACCTCAATCATCCTTTGATTTTGTAGCTCTGTGTCCTGGTTTTGGCAGGGATGGAGTTAATTTTTCCTCTCAGTAGCTGGTATGTTTTGGATTTCGTGTGTGAAGAATGTTGATAAACACCCTGATGATACCAGTTGTTGTGAATGAGACCAAGGACACTGTCCTGCTGTCCAAGTCTCACTAATTTTCAGATGCAGGAAGCTGGGAGAAAGACAGACAGAATAATTGACCCAAACTGGCCAAAGAGAGTATTCCATGCCGTAAACGTCATGCTCAGGATATAAGTGAGGGCAGGCTAGGGTGGGTAACTGCCTTTCCGGCATCCATCTTTCCTGCTCATTTTGCTGGCATCGTTCCCTCTACCTTGCCGGTTCCCTTTTGCTCCTTTGCTTGCCGCTCACTTTTGTTTCTGTGATCGCTGCTCGGGACGGGCTGTATTGGTCACTGGGACATCGGGTGGTGAGAAAACATATATTGTTCACTTTGTATATTTTAATATCCTTATATTCTGTTATTATTGTAGTTTTCCCTTGTTATTTTAGTAAATTGTCTTCATCTCAACTTACGATTTCTCCTTCCTTCCCAATTCTCTCCCCGATCCCACTGGGGAGGGGGAGGGTGAGCGAGAAACTGTGTGGTAATTCGGGCTAAACCATCACACTCTGTGAAGTCAGAGATGTCTATTTGGAAAGAATCAGACTCTAGACCTGGTGCATATGTATGATGAAATTTCACTCTGGAGTTGAAGTTTTCAATCTAATTGTAAGTTCAAAATATACAAGCTATACTAAGAGGACTTATCAATATTGTCTAAAAAAATATTACTTAACAAAGAAAAGATAAATGGAGTGGTAAAGATAATATACAAACACATTCCTAACAGTAAGCAACCTTAAAAATATTTTGCAGGAAGGAATGGGAATGTTAATATTACATCATATATAAAACTACCTATAAATATTATAGTTTATGAGATTAAATAATAACACAGCCGTGTGGACTGTTCTTTCACCAAAAATAGCTTAAAAGTGTACAGAAGGAAATTCATATATTTAATAATTTATATGTATGTAGTATAATACATAAAAAGTATCTTTTTGGCTTGTATATGTACATATAACCCACAAATAATAACATGAACAGCTTTGCCTATGGCATATGTACATAAATATATGCAGAAAAATACATGATGTATACATACAAAAAAATACTTTTCCAAACAGTAGGAAAAATAGTCAAGCTGGAATGATTTTGTGGAACTATAAGACATGTTCCTTTCTTTTTCTAAAAGCCATGTTAACTTGCAATTAAATTAGAGTACATTAAAGATGTAATTAACACTGAATTCACTAAATAGTCTAAATATTAAGCTTTAACATCATAAGTTTGTCTTACACGGAAATGTGAGTACTTTGATTTATTTTACCATAGAAGACATTGAAACTGCTGTGAAGGAAGTTTTGCTCTGGAAAAATGCTATTGAAGGGTAAATTAGGGATCAAAATCATAAAGCTAAAGGTACCTAAATAAATTAAATTTATGCAAGAATTTCTTACAATTACACTAACTACAAGACGCCAAGTGTGTGGATTCATGAACCACATTTAAAAAAATACCACTTCAGAAGCTGTAGGTCTTCTTCCATTAGCAATACTATATTAGTATTCTACTCTTCAGTAATTAATTAAAAGACACAAGCTGAACAAATTACTTAGTTCCTAAGGAACTAAAACGTGGCAGGGACGTCTCCTTTTTTTCTAAGGTCAGAGAAAAAAAAAAATGCACTGCTACATTGTTTTATTTAGTCCCAGAAAATAAAGGAGAATATAGAGTTTCTGACCTCATAAAATAATTTGTCCTGCAGTAATAGTAGTAGTATGGAGTTTTGGACATTTGCTGACATTACAAATGCTCAAGAATTTCTTAGATTGTGTGCATACTTGGTTGTGTAGAAGAGATGGTATTCCTTGGCTACCTGCTATTTTTCCAAGTGACTAGCTATGTTTTCACTTCCTAGAATTCTTTTGCTGTTTTAGTTGGTTGGAGTACCCTTTAGCTTTTATTCTTCACTCCTGGTAGTATGTTTTGCAATTACATGTCTCCAATGCCTTGCTTTCAATGTTTGGTGAAAAAATCTTAGCATACAGGGATTCAGCCAGCACTGTCCAGGATCTGAGTGGTAGTAGAAAGCGCATTAAAAGAGAGAATATGAATCCTATGATGCCTTAACTGGCTCAGAAATGAGTGCTACCCTACTATCTATAATATAAATACTGACAATTTTCTTATGCATCTCAATCAACAGAATGTGACTTTATTGTGGTCACATGTCGAGACGTAAAAGGAGCTTTTAAGGAAGATGGAGAGAAACTTTTTACCAGAGCTTGAAGTGACAGAATAAGGGATAATGGTTTTAAACTGAAAGGGGTTGATTTAGACTGGACATATGGAAGAAATTTTCTGCAACGAGGGTAGTGAGACACTGGAACAAGATGCTCAGAGAAGTTGTGGATGGCCCACTTCTGGAAGTGTTCAAGGTGAGGTTGGATGGGGCTTTAAGCAGCCTAATCTTCTGAAAGGTGTCTGTGTCAATGGCAGGGGGACTTGGACCAGATGAGCATTAAAGTTCAGGCGAGTAACTAATTGATCTGTTGTGTTTTGTTTTGTTTTGTTTTTTTTAAGAGCAAAATTAAATAGAAATGCTTTAAATTTGAATATATGCACATTATACATGCATATTGTATTTATGAGAGAGAGAGAGAGAGAGAGAGAGAGATAATATTCCTGAGTATAGTTGTACAGTTTGGGTTATCTGATTTTCATTTTTACTTGCAGTGGGAATTCAGCTGTTCTCCGAATATTTGAATAGAAAAGCAAGGAAGAAAGTAAAGAAAGGAAAGAATACCAATTATCTTACTGTGCTTGCAACCTCTGCATAAATTATACTTATTGTGATTAATTCAAAGTTGTAATTCTGCTGAGAAAGCAATTAAAGAAATACTGGCTCCAAGCAAACTCTTTTAATTAATTTCCCACGTGCATAGCGCTGCAAGCCAATCACTGCTTTTCACGAATATGTGTAAACTACATATGGTATTTTCTTGCTTTTTATTTCCTTATCACTCTAACTAACCACAGTAATTGTATCTTTAGATAAACCTAAGAAAGAAAAAATATACAAGATACAAACAGAAGATTGTATGGTGGTACTGATAAATACAATACTTTCATTGCAGCTATGGTATTTGATAGCAGATTGCTGTTGTTTCAAACTTTTTACTTTTTTTTTTTCTTTTCAAATATGAAACCCTAATTTTTTAGGCCTACATTAATGAACCAAAGTTATGTCTTTACAAAATGTAGGATAGAAATAGAATTTTTGTTGCAAGCAGCAATGTGGGTGAACTGTGATACAAAATTCCTGCACCTGCTTATCTTCTGGTGATTATAGATAAGCAATAACATGACTGAATTATTAGAGTTGAGCTTAGCTAAAAAACACTCTGTAAAAAATATTATCGACTTTTGATATGACCATATTCTATGAGTACTCTCATTAAAGAATGTTATATCAAGGAAGGAAACCTGTCTTGTGCTACCTCTTCCAGAAGAAAAGCATGCTTTTTTTTTTTCAATAACTGCAACCAAATTCAGTAACAGAATGTCAAACTCCACTATTCCATAATTTTCTAAGTTATTTTGTTCTTTTACAAGTCCTTTTAATAGGGAAGTCTTTGTTTTTCTTTAATTACTTTTGTTTACTCTAAGCAAACAAATTCTCAGGTTTTATCTATGAATCCAAACAAACATTTATCCTCATCCCTCATACACTAATAATTTCTTTAAAAAGTTGTTTTAAAAAACTTTATAAATATGTAGATAATCTCTTCCCTGACCAGGTCAAAACCATTCAACAAAAAGATTAATAACTTAAAGTGTTTACCGTCTTCTTCCTTCTATATTATCTTTCTGTATTGTTAGTCAGAGAAAACAGAACAGGAAATTCTATACTTTTTTATTCTAAAGAGATGCATTAGATAGAATCAAATTGAGAAATACCTCTTCATAGGTGACAATGACTTCAGCACAACTATTTTAGGAATGATTTCTGTGTTTGGATTTTTTAATGTCATATTTCTTCTTCAGGATTTATTTACTTTTGTGGTTATTGAAGCCAAAACTCCTGATATCTGCCAAAGTCCTGATGGTTTAGATTCACTTTTTGTTAATAGAAGTTGAAAATTCTCCCACATATTGTGAAAAATTATTGTTAGAATGTTTGCTTTTAGAAGTTGCAAAAAAGCAATGGTATAAATAAAACACTAGTTTTGAAATGAATGGTGATTTTGTTTTCAATATCTAGTTAATTTTCCAGACAATAAAGTTTGTTTTCAATAAAATATTTGATTAAACATTGCAAAAGCCTCAATCATAACACTGTGATGTAGCTTCTGAGCCTCTATAATGAAGGTGAAAAGAGATATCTCTATGTTCAGAAGTTGTATGAAACATCTTTATTTAGGATATGAGCAAAATTCCAGCCATAGCTTCTGGTCTCTTGAGGAGATTTTGATATTCTGTACAGCACCAGTCACTATTGTAAGTCAATACTATATTAATACTCTGAAGCATTTTGCAATAAAATCAAGAGCAAAAATAAACATATATCTATATAAAACCAAATTTAACATCTGGAGACTCATCAAGGACAAGCTAATTTAAAAACAAGCATTTTAAGACTTGCTCTTAAAAAAAGTAAAAGGGAGCTTCCTTGGGAGTCCAAGGTTGAAAGTAAAAAAAAAAAAAAAAAACCAGCATGAAAATAAAGTTGAAAAGGCCAGTTACTAACAATTCAAAGAAGTTGAAGCTTTAATAGAAATTGTTGGCTTTAATAGAAATCACCCACAAAGAAGTACAGTAACGTGGTGTGAATATGTGCTTTATAAAGATTAGAAAGAAAAACTTGCGTTTTCTTACTAACAGCAAGACTCAAAACTCGAAACATATGAAGAATTCTTAAATAATGAGTTTTCATCAAGCTATAGCTGTATGCTGTATTTTCTGGATGAACTTCAAATTCTGGAAAATTGTAAAACTGTTTTATTATCATAATTAACCGCCCATTGTACTTGAAGAGCAGGTTCGGGAACATCTGAGGAACCTGAAGGTGCACAGTCCATGGGTCCTGATGAGATCCATCCGTGGGTCCTGAGGGAACTGGCGGATGAAGTTGCCAAGCCACTGGCTATCGTATTTGAGAAGTCGTGGCGGTCTGGTGAGGTCCCCAATGACTGGAAGAGAGGGAACATAACCCCAATTTTTAAGAAGTGGAATAAGGAAGACCCAGGTAACTACAGGCCGGTCAGCCTCACCTCTGTGCCTGGCAAGGTCATGGAGCAGATTTTCCTGGAAACCATGCTAAGGCACATGGAGAGCAAGGAAGTGGTTGGTGACAGCCAACATGGCTTCACCAAGGGCAGATCATGCCTGACCAATTTGGTGGCATTCTACGATGGGGTGACGGCATCGGTGGACAAGGGACGAGCAACTGACATCATCTACCTGGACTTGTGCAAAGCTTTTGACACTGTCCCACATGACATCCTTGTCTCTAAACTAGAGAGACATGGGTTTGATGGACGGACCACTCGGTGGATAAGGAGTTGGCTGGATGGCCGCAGTCAGAGAGTGGTGGTCAACGGCTGGATGTCCATGTGGAGACCGGTCACGAGTGGCATCCCGCAGGGGTCCGTGTTGGGCCCGGCCCTGTTCAACATCTTTGTCGGCGATATGGACAGTGGGATAGAGTGCACCCTCAGCAAGTTCACCGATGACACCACGTTGTATGGTGCTGTCGACACGCTGGAAGGGAGGGATGCCATCCAGAGGGACCTTGACAGGCTAGAGAGGTGGGCCAGTGCCAACCCCATGAAGTTCAACCAGGCCACGTGCAAGGTCCTGCACCTGGGTCATGGCAATCCCAGGCACAAATACAGGCTGGGCGGGGAATGGATTGAGAGCAGGCCTGAGGAGAAGGACTTGGGAGTGCTGGTGGATGAGAAGCTTAACATGAGCAGGCAATGTGCCCTTGCGGCCCAGAAGGCCAACCATATCCTGGGCTGCATCAAGAGGAGCGTGGCCAGCAGGTCGAGGGAGGTGATTCTCCCCCTCTACTCTGCCCTGGTGAGACCCCACCTGGAGTACTGTGTCCAGTTCTGGAGCCCCCAACACAAGAAGGACATGGACCAGTTGGAGAAGGTCCAGAGGAGGGCCACGAAGATGGATAAAAGGGCTGGAGCACCTCTCTTATGAGGACAGGCTGAGAGAGTTGGGGCTGTTCAGCCTGGAGAAGAGGAGGCTCCAGGGAGACCTGATAGCGGTCTTCCAGTACCTCAAGGGGGCCTGCAAGAAAGATGGGGAGAGGCTGTTTAGTAGGGCCTGTTGCGATAGGACGAGAGGTAATGGTTTTAAAATAGAGGGGGGTAGATTTAGATTAGAAATTAGGAAAATTTTTTTTACGATGCGAGTTATAGAACACTGGAACAGGTTGCCCAGAAAGGTGGTGGAGGCCCCATCTCTGGAAACGTTCAAGGCCAGGCTGGATGAGGCTCTGAGTAACCTGACCTAGTCGGGGATGTCCCTGCTCCTTGCAGGGGGGTTGGACTAGATAACCTTTGAAGGTCCCTTCCAACCCTAACCATTCTATGATTCTATGATTCTATAATGTTAAATATTTTATTTCTTTGATGACATTTGTGTAACTAATTGGCTACCTTTTTACTATATAATTTTACTACAAGTTTATTCTTATAGTTTGCAGAGTACTCATTGCAATCAAATCTAGTTTCTCTCCTTGCAAACTGAGATTGATTTAAATAACTTAAAGTATTTTAAAAGAAGAACTACAGAAATTAGGCTTGCAGTACAGTTAATGTTGCTCTTTACATGAGAAATACAACAGTGTTTCTTCTTTCTCTCTACAATACTCTATTTTTTTTTTATTGTGCAGCTTCTAGTCTTAATGATCTAATTAAATTCCTTTGAGATGGAGTTAAAAATGTATTTCTGAAATTACCAGCGTGAGGGAAGAAATAGAGAAGCAGTATTTTGCCTTTGTATATATTACCTGTAACACTGATAAGTCTATTTTCAAATTAATGAATTTAATTTGTCATAAGACAATTATAAGGAATGATAAAAATGTTCTTTCCTTCTAAGACTATAGAATGGTATTTACAAGAAAAAAAAAAATTAGTTCTCACCTACTTTTATTCTTCCCTTGTGTCTTTGAGGATCATAAACACTGAAGATTCTCCATGTTCCTCCTTCACATTTTTTAAAATGTTCTGGTAATACCTACTCTTCTCTTTCCATTCTCCTCCCCTTTCTAAATTAGTCTATATATTACTTTCCAATAAGTATATTTTCAAATAAGCACCTTATTCTTGCATTCTTTTTTCAAGGATATATGAAATTCTTAAATATACAAGTTATCTTGTAGTCCATAGAAATACATAGAAAAGCAAAGGTAAGGTTTTATTAGATGGTATTATGTCAATGTACAAACTAAGAACTTATATCAAACTTCTGTTTTCTGTCAGGAGAAAAAAAAATAGCATTTTTCACTATTAGGCAATAGTGGAAGCTTTTGCATTTAAGAAAATTAAACTTCTTTGCAAATGTCTTAGAAAGCTAAATGCGTACATCTGTATTTTGAAGTTCACATAGCTCCAGGCTAATGTTATGTAACTCTTTTTACTGGCATAAAATAGTCCTCTTAACATGGTTGGCTGCTTTTTTTTTGTTTTTTCATTGAGTTTCTGTGAAAAAAAAAAAAGATGAGAATCATGTAAACTTCTCACGAATCATTAAAATCTGTTGCTTAAGTTAAATACTGCAGAGATTACATTTTTCTGTTTTTTTTTTTAATGTGACAGTTCAGAAGATTACAGAACAGCTTAATGTCTTTATGAAAAAATCACCTTACACTTCAAAATGTTAAAATGTTTAGCATAACATCTAGATAAAACACAGAGAGTCATGACAGCCACAATGTTTCAAAATTCAATGTGTTTAGAGACAAAAAATCCTGATCTTTCAGTTCTTATTTACGTTTATTTAGGGAAAACTGCTCATAAAGCCAAATCATTGGTTCTGAGAGTTTTCTTGTGCCACATTTTTTTAACATTCAACACATGGAGCAATAGTGCCCCTTAATATTGCCTCATGTCTTAATGAATACAGAGACAATTCAGCAATACAGAGACAATTCAGCAATACAGATGCAGTGTATTATACAAATATATCTGTCTACTATCTTTAGGTACATAGACAAAGTATAGAATTTGTCTATGTACCTAAAGATTAAAACCAATTCGATTAAAAGCAATCTTATGAAAAAAAAAAAAAGAAAACTGTCCTGTTTTGAGGATTTATTTCAGGTTCTCCCAGCTCCACTCTGAGAGAGGACTATATGAGTAATTCAGAGTGCACAAAATGAAAAATCCATTAGAAAATTATACTAAAAGATTGCATACTGACAAATTCCTAAAAAAAAAAATTGAAGAGTATTCTCTTCCTACATCAGACTGTGGATAGATAAAATTTAACACTACATTTATATTTGTGTTCAATTATTCATACCCATATTTAAAGACTTGTACTTACACATACATATGTATGTACACTGGGCCTCTTCAAAACACTGAAATCTTGATCTATACATCAGGACAGGCGGTGGTGATGGGAATCCAGCTCCACGATGGATGTGTGCTTGTACCACATGGCTATGGCACCATTGTTTATAAGGTTAACACAAAGGAACTACTGTCTGATAACTCTCCTCCACCCTGAACTATGTGCCAGGTGAGGTATTTGAAAAACTCACAGATCTACTTACTCTGTGTGCCTATGGTATGGGATCACAAAGCAGAGAAGAAGCAGGGATGCTGACCTGAAAAATGCAGTTCAGTCCCTTAACAGGATTCTAAAGACTGAGCCTCATATTTAGCATATGAGGATTTTCAGGGATTGTGTCCTTTTCATTGACATTATCGTCCATCTTAAGCAAAGGCTATAAACACATTAGTGGAGATTATTCTATTTACTTCTATCCAGCCTTATTTCAAATACAGTAGGTTAAGACTATATTCTTTAATATTGCTTGTGATAATAGTTTATTTAGAGCTTGACATATAAAAATTTCAAAAATTTAAAATTTTTTTTGTTTGTTTCATTCTGACATTCCTCCTTTATATGACAAAAAAAAAAACATTCTGTCAAGAAAAACCAAAATGAGGAGGTTTTTCTGGGCATGAGATCTTACTTTAAAATGCTGTGTTTCTGATGTCTGTGTAGCTCTTTGTTGCCTTGTTCCTCTATTCTGAAAGCTTCTTTGTTCCACTTTATTAAAAGGTGAAAAAGCACTACTAGAGCTTTATGACTTAAGAGTTTTGTCTTATCAACAGAGAACAGAAGGAATATTTGCAACCTATTAGTACCATTCTTTAGAAATTTCCTGTTTCCCTTTCAGTAATGGTATATATATATATTTTTTTTTTTCCTCTATGGTCTTGCAATAGATTCTGTAATGTCTTTATTTTTACGTCTTTTTGCAAATGTGACATAAATAAATCAGTATGCAATTTGAAGAAGAAATATTCTAATTTTATTTACCTATCTGCATTTTCTAGGTTAAAGCTCCATAGCTAATGGATTTTTTTTTTCTTTTTAAGGAAGTTAAAATCCTAACTCACATTTTTTTTTGTGCTTCTGACAGTAAATTTACTTAAACATTTTCAGTGACACGTAGACTATGAAGACCTTTAAGAACCAATTCCCTCTGGTCTGAGCTATATCTTCCTGCTAGACTTGAGGTTTTAATTGGCGACTAAAAATGCAGATAAACTATTTTCCATACAATAAAACTCACATTAAAATTGACTAGCTTGAATAAGAAAGCATCAAAATGATGTCAATAAGAATAAGGAATCCTGGCATTTTGGAAAACCTGTTGAAGGGAAATCTCAAACTGAATAATGAATCAGATGTCTCTGAATATATATTTTGATCAATAGAAATATGCTGATAAGTAGATCTGGTATTTCATCCACTGATTTTTCTACGGAAGGGCTAGAAAATGCAGTATATTAGTATACTTATTTTGATAAACATTCAGTTTTCACAAAAGATTCCATGTAACTGAGTATCCAATTGCCTGTGGGTTCAGGTGAAGTTATGAAAATTATGTATCTGAGTTAAAGAGACCTTAACCTTATCAGGTTAATAAAGAAAGAGTGAAAGTAAGATGCACAGACATTATTCAGAAAGAGTCTAATCAAAAGAGGAACTTTAACACAGGATAGTTTCCATGTCTAGAGGAATGGGAAAAAGTTAGAAAAAAAAAAACAAACAACAAGGAAAAGAGTTAGGAAGACAAATGCACAAACTAAGCAAGCTGAAATAACTAGGATATATTCTCAAGAGCTGAAAAAGATCACTGAAGTGATGTAATTGGAAAACATCAGACGGGAAACAAAGAACTTACCCAGAAGCCAACATAGTAAGAGTGAGAAGAGAGGAAAGAAAGATTTTTTTTTTTTTTAGAGGAAGTGTATTGGGATGGAGTGTGGATAACAAAGAACACACAGCTATAAGACCTCCAGTCTTCAGTCTATGTAACAGATACAGTCTTAAAGGTAACACAAAGATATTAATCTGCCTTTTCTATAATTTTATCCCTATTTTGATGCCCTTCTGCAACTGATATGTCAATGCTAAAGTATATGCTCCAATTAATATGTAAGATTAACCACAAATTATCTAGAACATTAGGTAGTCTTTGGAAAAATAAGTCATATGCAGTATTAGGAGTAAGGCTCAGAAGCAGTGATTCTGGATCCTTCTCTAAATCACCTTTAGTACTTTCAGGGTTCTTCATTTCTACTTTTGTTCTTGCACCACATATATTGGGGTTTTTTTTCTGCATTATGTCCTGAAACAGAAAGGATAGAGTGTGACCCTGTCCTAGATGATTTTAGCTCAAAACTTCATAAAGTAAAGAACTTTACAGTACTTTGGATCAAAGTGTGATCCCAGAAGTAGCCATTAAAACATCCTCACCAAGTAACAAGTTTCCCAAGTACATAACTTACAGAATTGTTTGTATTTAAGCTCGGTACAATCACTGTGATACGGAATATATTAATTTTGGCAAAAAAAAATTCAAATTGCACTAAATCAAATGTTTATGCAGAATTACACATTTATATGTAAGCTATGTCTATATTTTATTGTATTCTCAATTTCATATACTTAATTTAGGAGGTCATATATTCACTTCTAAAAATCAGACACACATTTAATGTTATGTTAAGTGAAAACATTTGGAAATTTAGTTTATACATTTAAACTAACAACAGATTTAAGCTAATTAAAATGAATTCTTGTATACAGTTGTATTTTTTTTTTTTTGCTATTACAACAGAAAAAATCTCTGCCCTTTTTAAACTTCCCCATATTTTACTTTTAGCTGATTCGCTTGTGATCTAAAAACTAATAGAGATCTTGGATGTATTGTGAAAAAGTAATATAGTTCTTTACTGCTCTGTTGGTAGTGTTACTTCCATATACAGTTTTCATGAGTTTTCACATCTCAAAATGACTTTCCATGAGAGAAATCCTGGCAGAATTAGTTTACCTTTATAACCAGAGTTCCAAGAAGAATAACACTTTCTTTTAAGGTTATTTTTGTAAAATAATCCAACCTCTTGCAACATTATGATTTGAGCGAAAAGACAAACTACCAAGAAAAAATCTGACTTTTTGAGAATAGCTAACTGGTTTCTAGATTCTGCTTTCTAGGAGGAACGTAAGTTTTACATTAATCCAGTTATACTAGATTAGTAGACAGAAATATCCTTATGAGCCAGATTTTGAGTTCAAAACGTGGTATGTCGAGATGTATAGAATAGTTTATTGAAAAGCACACACCTGATCTGAGCTAAGATGATACTATAGATTTATCCTCTATCTAAAGTTAATTAAAAAAAAATAAAAATTCTCAAAATGATTGTAGCTTTTTATTTCATTTTAACAGATTCATCAGGAATTAAAAGAAAGCTTCTGTACATTTATTTAATCAATACAGAGTGACCAGAACTTCAATATTTCTCTATCAAAGTTTTTTTCAATCCTGTAAGAAAAAATAGTATTCAGATTTAGGCACTGGAAAACATAAGTCAACATTAGTTAATCCTATTAATAGTTTTGTGTGGAGGTTAGTTAGTTTATTGAAGTGAATAATATCCTTGTTATTCTTTATTCAAAACAGGTTCAGTACATATTTAAATGCTTAAACATTGTAGTTATTGCTTTAATAGTGATTGTCACAAGTTGTAAAATTTTGAGAAGCTATAGACATTTATTTGCTTGGGTTTTTTTACGTTAGAATATTGAACAAACTCAAGTTTTTCATTACAGTTTTACTGAGGATTTAAACAAACAGCAGTATCTTAAAGTCAATCACCAAATACAGTGGTAAGACACAAAACCAAAATAATACACACATTTTCATTAGTCAGCCATGAATCTTTAAAATCTGTGTTAATTTGGTATGATAAGTGTTTTCCTTAGACCCACAGATAGACTAAGCTTTTTTGATGTTCATCAAGTTATAGTTACAGGGTTAATGCATCGGTTGATAAGGGATGACCACTTGTTGTCACCTACCTAGACTTGTGCAAAGTATTCAGCACTGTCCCACACAACACCCTTGAC
Organism: Chlamydotis macqueenii; assembly: GCF_036417535.1. Lineage (NCBI taxonomy): Eukaryota > Metazoa > Chordata > Aves > Otidiformes > Otididae > Chlamydotis > Chlamydotis macqueenii. The sequence continues at coordinate 163,871,699 of NC_141556.1, forward strand.
TCTAAACTGGAGAGACATGGATTTCATGGACTAACCACTCTGTGGATAAGGAATTAGCTGGATGGCCGCACTCAGAGAGTGGTGGTCAATGCCTCAATGTCCAGGTGGAGACTGGTGATGAGTGACATTCCTCAGGGGCTGGTATCGGGACCGGCCCTGTTTAACATTTTTGTTGGTGACATGGACAGTGGGACAGTGTGCACCCTCAGAAATTTCACCAACAACACCAAGCTGTGTGGTGCGGTTGACACGCTGGGGGGAAGGGATATCATCCAGAGGGATCTTGACAGACTGGAGAGGTGGGCCCATGCAAACCCCATGAAGTTCAATCAGGCCAAGTACAAGCTCCTGCACGTGGATCAGGGCAATGCCAAGCACAAATACAGGGTGGACAGAGAACGTATTGAGAGCAGCCCTGAGGAGGACTTTGGGGTACTAGTAGATGAGAAGCTAAACATGAGTTGGTAGTGTGAGCTTGCAGTCCAGAAAGACAACTGTGTCCTGGATTGCATCAAGAGGAGCATGGCCAGCAGGTCAAGGGAGGTGATTCTCCCCCTCTTCTCTGTTCTCGTAAGACCCCACCTGGTCTACTGTGTCCAGCTCTGGAGCCCCCAACACAAGAAGGACATGAACCTGTTGGAAAGAGTCCTTCGTGGCGGGCCATAAAGATGATCAGAGGGTGGAGCAGCTCTCCTATGAGGACAGGCTGAGAGACTTGAGGCTTTTCAGCTTGGAGAACAGAAAGCTCTGAGGAGGCATTATAATGGCCTTCCCATACTTAAAGGGGGCCTACAGGAAGGATGGGGAGAAACTCTTTAGCAGGGCCGGTTATGAAAGGACAAGACACAATGGTTTTAAGCTAGAAGAAGGTAGATTCAGACTACATATAAGGAAGAAATTTTTTAACATTTGGATGGTGGAACCCTGGAACTGGTTGCCCAGAGAGGTTGTAGATGCGCCATCCCTGGAAATATTCAAGGCCAGGTTGGTCAGGACTCTGAGAAACCCAGTCTAGTTGAAGCTGTGCCTGCTCCTTGCAGGGTGGGGGGATGGGTGGACCAGATGACATTTAAAGATCCCTTCCAATCCAAACTAATCTGTGATTCTATGATTTTAAGCCTTTGGCTTTTTGTATAACAACTTTTAGGTCAAATGTTATGGGCAGTCTTGAAATCACTATATTGTTTTTTTTAAGATGAGTTTTTTTTCTTATAGAAATTTATTATAATAGTTGTTGTAGAATAGCAGGAGGTTGGGATAAGTTTTAGATTGTTCAAATGAAAATAAGAATAAGACAAACATTTTCTTTTCCTCCCTAAATGAAAAACATAATCAATTGCTGAATAATTTACTCTAAATTCTTCCTTCCTCTGCTTCTTAAAGCTCTCTAGAGAGGAAAACAGACATTATCTGACAAGAATATGAAATTTTTGTTTGGCCAAGAAATAGTTTAATTTACACAAAAAACCCCTTTTAAATAATAATAATAATAAAAATCTAATTGAGTCCCAGATTTAAGGTTTTGTTGTAATTAAGGAGAAAAAAAAACTTGAAACCATTTTTTTGGAAGAGGCTTTGGGTTACTAAAGAAAACTCTAGAAGTAGGATAATAAACTTCCTAATCTGAAATAGGCACTTTTATAAATAAACACTTCAGTTTTGAGGTTTACAATACAGATAAGATTTAATGCAGAAGATTTTTCAACATACACTCTTATCCAGAAGGAGTAGTGTTTCAAACCTCAGACAGAGGGTTGGATAGAGTATAAAAAGATTAAAAAAAAAAAAAAAGCAATAACTGCATTTCTAAACATAGAACATTTAAATTAATACTAACATTTCTAAATGAATTCTTAACATTATTGAGTTGTTCATATTAAAGCTGGAGTTTAAAAGCTTATAAATTAATAATAGATTAACCTTGCATCATATTTAATATGAACAGAAGAGTGTCTGTTATTCCTGTTGAGTGCCTTTCTTATGATGAAAATTCAGTAAAAAGGTATTTGACATTTTGGTGCCTGGTATACCTAAATATTGGTGCATGTAACTATCAATGGTGCCTTGCACTTCCTTTCTATTTTAAATTTTAATGTATGAACTTACCAGTCTGGAGTGTTTTGAAAGGAGCCTCACAACTTCTACATTATTAACAAAACATTTTTTTTTAATGAAACAAAACCCACCAATAAAACCTAAACCCGTTTAGAAAGGAATGTAATCATAAAACTATTCACTTGCTAACAAAATCAGCTGTAACATGTTACCTATTCATAGTCTCCACATGTGAAATCCTAAAATGAACGAAGTAGTTTAAATCCACTATACCATTTAGGAAACTGCTTCATAGCTTCAGTGTTCTGATGGTAGAATTTTTTTGTTTCTTTGTTTGTTTCCAGCCTAAACTTAAAATTAGTTAGTTTCCTTTTTTTTTTTTTTAGCTGAAATTAGCTGAAATAACTTTTTGTGTCTGGATATTTATTCTACTAATATACTCACAAAGAAATCCACTCATAGATTCAATTTCATTAACACAGAAAATTTATATCGTAGCTGTTCATGTACTAAAAGATCAAGCAATATCAATTTCTAAATTTCTCATATTACTAATATTATGGAGGAGTTTTCTGAAACTCTTTTTCAGTTTTTTTTTACCACACAGCATAATCTACAGAGGTTTTATTTACCAATATTTATCATGATGATGTACTTGCATTTTTTTCCTTAAATAGTTTCTTTAGTTTAATTATTTTTATGAGTGCCTCTTGCTTTCTCTAAGATTTCTACATTATTTTTTTTCTATTCAGATATTACTCAAAAGACTTGACCAGCACCTCATCCTGCTAATTTAATTCCTTCCCCTGAGCATAATTGATTCTCAGTGCTTTGTATCTCAACTTCCTTTTACTAAAGAAAAATTTAATTTTCAAATAAATTCATTGTTGAAACCTCCATGTATTTCTCTGTTTTCTTCACAGATGCTGAAACAATCTCTGTAACTATGCCTATTCTTCTGTGTATCTATGTCATGGAAATTATTTTCTTTGTAGTAGCTGATTTTGCTAGATATATGTGATTAAAAAAATTGAATGAATCTACTGCCAACACAATTTGGTCATGGTTAATGATGTGTACTTGCATTCTGGTTTTAATTAATTGAATTAGCATAATGCCTTTTTTTTTTTTGCACTTCACAGCTTCTCCTTCTTACTAAATAATCTCTTTTACTAGCTCTAATATCCAATACATTTTGTCTTTGCAGCAAAAATAAAAAAAATTATCATAAAATAAATTGATTTAAAAGTATTTACTAATGTAAATCACTATTTCCTTCATTCCTTAAAAGTAAGAGTCAGATGAGGTTGGTTCAAAGTCTTTCCATTTCCTGTATATGACTGATGCTAAGTACTCGGTAATACACAACTTAGAAAAGTCAGGAAATACATGTCTTCACGAGGAAAATGACGTGAGCAATATATTGTCTCTCATGCTGTAAGAAATGCCGTGTAAAGTAGAAGTCTTAAATCTCAATCCTAATGAACACCTGGTGCAAACTGGCTAGAGAAGTACTTGAAAAAGTGTCTGAAGTACTGACTCTGGACTTGCAGACTGAACAAGACAGCAAGAGGTGAAGCCTGCACCACCTGGGAGCACAGGAGATTTAAACAGAGCCTTCAAGGCATGAGGTATGCTGGGGTCTGATAGGATCCACCTGTCCTGTTGGGGAAAATGCATATTTGGGTGTAAGCTGGCAGGACTGATCAAGAGAGCTTTAAACTAGAATCTGTGGGAGAAGGGCACACTAACAGGATTGTAGCTGGTAAACCAAGGGTTGGCATGGCATCGCCTGAGGGTGACAATGCTAGTGGGAACATTTACATCGCTCCTGGGAGCACGGAGGGCTTAGGAGTGTATCTGAAATGCTTGTACACCAGCTCATGCAATATAAGAAACAAATAGGATGAACTGGAAGTGTTGGTCAGCTCCCAGAGCTATGATATCATTGCTATTAGCGAGACTTGGTGGAATGAGTCCCATGATTGAACTGCTGAGACTGAGGGCTACAGGCTGTTCAGGAGGAATAGGCAAGGCAGGTGAGGTGGAGGTGTTGCACTTGATGTAGTGGAGAGGTTTGATTGCACAGCTCTTACAGCTAGTGATGAAGTGTTAAAAGCCTCTGGGTGAAGATTAAGGGGATGGAAAACAAAGAAGATGCTGTAGTGGATGTCTACTGTCAATCATCCAGCCAGGATGCAGGCATTGATGAGTTATTCTACAGGCAAATAGGAGATATCTCTGGATTGCTTGGCCTTGTCCTTATGGGAGATTTAAACTTCCCAGACATCAACTGGGAGTATCATATTGCTGTGACAAGCAAGTCTTGGGAATTCTTGAAGTTTCTAGGGGAGTGAGCCAGCTAGGAAAGATGCCATCCTAGACTTGCTGTTTGTGAATACAGAAGGACTCATGGGAGATGTGATGGTAGATGAGTGTCTTGGCCACAGTGATCATGGAATGGTGGAGTTTAAAATTTTCAGCATAATGAGAAAAAAAGAACAGCAGAGTTGCTACCCTGGACTTCAAGAGAGCAAACTTTAAGCTCTTCAGGGAACTATTTAGCATAGCACCCTGGGAATCTGCTTTTGAAGGCTTAGGAGTCCACAAGTGCTAGTCAGTTTTTAAAGAACTATCTTTTAGAAGCACAGAGGCAGGCAATTCCACTGTGTCTTAAGTCAAGAAAACAGGGCAGAAAACCAGCTTGGCTGAAGAGGGAACTCCTTGTGGAGCTCAAGAGGGAAAAGAAATTGTTTGATCTCTGGAAGTCAGGTCAGGCTTCACAGGAAGATTACAGAGCTGTGGTTCATATATGGAAGGAGAAGACATGAAAGGTCAAAGCTCAGTTAGAGTTGAAACTGGTCAGTGTTGTACCAGATAAAAAGGACTTTTTAAAGTATATTAATGGCAAGAGAAGGTCTAAAGAAAACATCAGACAAATACTTGCTGAAGATGGTCATCTCACTAATAGGGATGAAGTAAAGGTGGGGGCAAGTAATGCTTTTTTTTTTTTCCTCAGTCTCTAATAATATGATAGACCTTGGGCTGCCTGGTCCCCCGAGTCAGAGGACAAATGCGGGAACAGTGACTACTTTTGTGGACAATGAAATTGTAAGGCATCAGCTGTATCAACTGAATGTTCACAAGTCCATAGGAACTGATGGGATTCATCCCAGAGAACTGAAGCAGCTATCAAGTGTTATGGCATGACCCCTCTTGATCATTTACCAAAGCTCTTGCAAGTCTGAGGAGGTCTCTGCTAACTGGAAGCTGTCCAGCATTACTCCAATCTACAAAAAGGGCATGAGGGAAGATCCAGGGAACTACAGACCTGTTTGTCTTACCTTAGATCCTGGAAAAATTATGGAGAAGATTATACTGAGTACTACGGAAAGGCATTGAAAGAATAATGCAATCATAATAGAATTATAAAATATTTTGGGTTGGAAGGGACCTTTAAAGGTCATCTAGTCCAACTCCTCTGCAAGAAGCAGGGACATCTTCAACTAGATCAAGTTGCTCAGAGCCCTGTCCAGCCTGGCCTTGAATATTTCCAGGGATAGGGCATTTACAACCTCTCTGGGCAATCTGTTCCAGTGTTCCACTATCCAAATGTAAAAAAAAAAAAACTTCCTTATGTCCAGTTTGAATTTGCTTTCTGCTCTTTAAAAACCACTACCCTTTGTCCTATCACAATAGACTGCTAAAGAGTTTCTCCCCATCTTTCTCATAAGCCCTCTTTAGCTACTGGAAGGCTACTATAAGGTCTCTCCAGAGCCTCCTTTTCCCCAGGCTGAATAGCCCCAACTCTCTTAGTCTGTCCTCATAGGAGAGGTGTTTCAGCCCTCTGATCATCTTTGTGGCCCTCCTCTGGACTTGCTTCAACAGGTCCACATACTTCTTATGTTGGGGGCGCTAGACCCCCCCCCCCCTACCCAGGTGGGGTCTCACCAGGGCAGAGTAGAGGGGGAGAATCACCTCCCTCAACCTACTGGCCACTTTTCTTTTTATGAAGCCCAGGATGCAGCTGGCCTTCTGGGCCACAAGCGTGCATTGTCAGCTCATGCTGAGCTTTTCATCCACCAGCACAACCAGCACTGCTCTCGATCTGTTCTCCACTCAGTCTGCATTTGTGCTTGGCATTGCCCCAACCCATTTGCAGGACCTTGCACTTGGCCTTGTTGAACTTCATGATGTTTGCATGGGCCCACGTCTCCAGCCTGTCAAAGTTCCTCTGAATGACAGCCTTTCCCTCCAATGTGTTGACCATACCACACAACTTGGTGTTGTTGGTGAACTTGCTGAGAGTGCACTCTATCCCACTGTCTGTGTCTCCAACAAAGATGTTAAACAGGGCCGGTCCCAATACCGACACCTGAGGAATGCCACTCATCACCAGTCTCCACCTGGACATTGCCAGCCAATTCCTTATCCACTAAGTGGTCTGTCCATCAAACCCATGTCTCTCCAGTTTAGAGAGAAGGATGTCATGTGGGACAGTGTCAAATGTCTTGCACAAGTCCACGTAGATGACTTCAGTTGCTTGTCCCTTATTCACCCATGCTGTAACTTCATCATATGAGGCCACTAAATTGGTCAGGCACAATTTGCCCTTAGTGAAGCCGTGTTGGCTGTCACCAATTACCTCCTTATTTTCCATGTGTCTTAGCATGGTTTCCAGGAGAATCTGCTCCATGACCTTGCCAGGCACAGAGGTGAGGCTGACCGGCCTGCAGTTACCTGGGTCTTCCTTACTCCCCTTTTCAAAAATGAGGGTTATGTTACCCGTTTTCCAGTCAATGGGAACCTCACCAGACTGCCACAACTTCTCAAATAAAATGGCCAGTGGCTTGGCAATTTCATCTGACAGTTCTCTCAGGACCCATGGACGCATGTCATCAGATTCATATGGACTTGTGCACCTTCACATTCCTTAGATGTTCTTGAGCCTGCTCTTCTGCTACAGTGGGCAGTTCTTAATTATTTTAGTCCCTGCTTTTGCCTTCTGCTACTTGGGTGATGTGGCTAGAGTGCTCACCAGTGAAGACTGAGGAAAAAGTCATTGAGTACCTCAGCCTTCTCCATGTCCTGGATAACCAGGTCTCCCATTTGCTTCTGGAGAGGGCCCACATTCTCCCTGGTCTTCCTTTTATCCCCAGTGTACCTAAAGATGCTTTTCTTGTTGCCTTTGATATCCCGGGCCAGATTTAATTCTGTCAGGGCTTTAGCCTTCCTTACTTGATCCCTTGCTGCTCAAACAATCTCTCTGTATTCCTCCCAGACTACCTGTCCTTGCTTCCAAGGCTTTCTTTTTGTTTTCCAGTTTGTCCAGGAGCTCCTTGTTCAGCCATGCAAACCTTCTGGTATTTTTTCCCGATTTCATCTTTGTTGGGATGCATCACTCCTGAGGCACAGTCAACATTGATTCACAAAGGGAAAGTCTTGTTAACCAATTTGATATCCTTATATGATATCAAATATAATGGATTAAGAGAATGCAATGGATGTAATTTTCCTGGATTTTAGTGAGGCTTTTGATACTGTCCCTCACAGCATCCTTCCGGACAGCTGTGACAGTTGTCCAGCTGTGGGATTAGAGGGTTCACAGTGTGCAGGGTGAAGAACTGGCTGAAGGACAGAGCTCAAAGGGTTGTAGTAAATGGGACTACATCTAGCTGGCTACCAGTCACCAGTGGTGCTCCTTGGGGTTCAATCTGAGGGCCAGTTTTGTTCAATATATTTATCAATGATCTGGATGCTGGAGTTGAATGCACTATTAGCAAATTTGCTGATGATACCAAACTTGGAGACATCAAGCCTTGCAGAGGGACCTAGATAGATTTAAGCATTGGGAGATTATTAATGGGATGAAATTTTACAAGTCCAAATACCAGATTCTGCACCTAGGACAGAGTAATGCCAAGCATAAGTATAAATTGTGAGAGGAGTAGCTGGAGAGAGGCTCTGCAGAAAGGGATCGGGGAGTTCTGGCTGACAGCAGACTCAGTATGAGTCAGCAGTGTGTCTTGTTAGCCAAGAGGGCAAACTACATCCTGGGGTGCATCAAACACAGAATAACCAGCTGGTCAAAAGAGGTGATTATTTTGATGTGGCCTTGATGTGGCCTCACCTTGAGTACTATGTGTAGTTCTTGGTCCTACAATTTAGGAAGATTGTTAACTTCCCCAAATGCATCCAGAGGAGAGCAACAAAGCTGGTGAAAGGGCTGGAAGGAATATCCTGTGAGGAATGACTAAGGACTTCGGGTTTGTCTAGTTTGAAGAAAAGGAGACTGAGGGCTAACCTCTTTGCTCTCTACAGCTTCCTGAGGAGGGTAAGTGCAGAAGGAGGTGCTTATCTCTTCTCCCTGGTATCAAGTGATACGACATGTGGGAATGGCTTAAAGCTGCACCATGGGATGTTTAGACTGAACTTCAGGAAACATTTATTTACTGAGAGAATGGTCAAACACTGGAACAGGCTGTGGAAGTTAATGTCCCAAAATGTGTTGTATATTTGATGATAACATACATGAAAGGGAAATAAAGGTATGTGCAAATTAAGAACTAAGTCAATACAGGCATATCTCAAGGCTCTGCCAGATTCAGGGATGGTTGCAACAACCATGGAGAAGCAAACAAACAAAAGGACAGTGACTGAGAGCTGACAAAAAAAAAAAAGTCATATTTCAGAATCTGGAAGTACAGGTAGTACAGTTCCTAAGCTTCAGTCGTCCATGTCATCAAAGCATTCCACAGGCTCAGTGGTCAATGTTGAAATGCATTTCTCGCTTTATCAGATTAAAGCAGTCAAGATCATGCAGTTTTTAGTGATACTGGCAAGTTAAGTACAATGATGCAGTAGAATATAACTGTCTATACAGTTAAATTGCTAGTGTGGTTCCTGGAATGATTTTAGTCCTGGCCGATTTACTTCAGTAATTCCTAGGTACAGTTGAGCTGTTATCACAGACCAGAAGCAAGCAGCCTGAATGCAGCTTCTGTCCCAAAAGATAACACTGTACAGTTATGCTATGCCTTACCATTTGGTATCTGAGTCAGAGGAATGTCCCTAGCATTGTCTAGCTTGTAAGTATAAAAATAAATCAGAATTTCCCATAGAGAGTGTCTGAGGAGAGTGTAAATAAAATCTACTCATACAAACAATCAAAGAGTAATGGAAGAGACAAAATACCCTAAGATGTGCTACATAACCCTTTGAAGAGCCAAAATACAGACCATATTTTTAATTTGTCCTTTCTGATTTTTCAGTGTTATTAAATATCAGCAATGTGGAGTTGAAGTATTGTTCAGGTGACAGCTTGATAGTTATATATCTCCATTTTAAACTTTGTTATGAAAGTCTTATTCATTTAAAGGAATCTGTCTTCAATACTTTCTATTTTGCAATGCTGTGTTGACCACTATTTGAACTAGCAAATAAAATTAGAATTGCTTTTTGTTAGCTCTTTCTGGCTGTTGTTACAACTTTACAGTTATGATAGGCCTCCAGAGTTAGTAGTCTACCTATCATTGGAGACAGCATTTCCAAGAACAAAAAAAAAAAGCAGGTCTCTTTTTTTTTTTTTTTTTGCAACTGACATTTTTTTTTTCCCCAACAGATGTTCCATTGCACAGTTTTTTATTCCTGTGTGCAGCAAGCATGACAGTTAGATCAGCTCCTGGGAGCAGAAAGGGAGACAATACATTTTAAGGAGTGCTACGGACAGAAACATAGAAGAAGAAGAGTGGAAAAGAGGCTGACACAATTGCCAAGAGTAAGAGTAGTTGTTTATATCTGCAAGACTAGGGATGAGGGAGGTACAAATAGAACTCAGTAAGGATTTGGCTTTATGCTGTTCCAAGATTTTTTACTCTTGTGCCTATATGTTATGGTGATTAGTGTCTAAGAAAGAACAAAATACACATAAATAAGACATTTGAAACTAAAAATCAGACTTATTTCTACTGTGCAAAATAATCATGTCACATATTGCATTTTATTTGTCTTCTTACTTCCTGTGCAATTCTCCCTTTCTAATCCTCATATTTATTTTATGGTATGTTATATAGTCAAAAAGCTCCAAACCAGCGTTCAAACAATATTTATACTAAATATCTTACTTATTACACTGTAAGTCCACTTTAAAACACTACTCCATATTATCCCTCCCATTTTCTGGCAACTGAGTTTTGATTCTCCTCAGAACTTTTATTAAAGTGATTAAATATGTCTATATAATAATTAGAATTAATCCAATTTGTTCAGAAGGGTAAGTGAGTCTTGTCTTCCAGGGTACAAAAGGTAAGTCAAGTTTTATTTTTTTAGCTGGAGCCCTGAATTTGTTTCCTGGATTATAGGTAAAATAATTAATTTTAATAAATCTTTCTGCTTTTTGAAGTGTCTTATTATCTAACTGCAACCTGATAATGTTTAAAATACCAAAGAAACACTAAAGTAATGTTGTGAAACATATTTGAAACTCAAAACCACACTATTTCTGACTTCACAGAGCTTCTATGTTTCATATATTTATTATTAACATTCTATTAATAATTCTTTAAAGCTGAAAAGAACTTGAACTGTCTTGACAGCATCCTAAAATACTTATATAAGCTTATGGTGGTACTGACCAAGTTAAAAACTTAGAATTGCCTATCTTTAATAAATTAAAACACTGAAGATATTGAAATTCACTGATCATCCAGGTCCAAATTATGAACTCATTACAGTTTAGGAGACTAAAGTTTCGTGTATATTCACTTAGCTATGAGGAAACGTGTCGTAGTTCAGCCCCGATCAGGACCAGACTACGCAGTCTCTCTCTCGCTCCCACCACCCTCCGAGGGGGAGATGATATAAGAAAAATGGCTCAAGGTTTGAGATAAGGACAGGGAGAAATCCTTAAAGTTACCGTCACGGGCAAAACAGACTCGACTTGGGGAAAACTATTCATTTATTTCTAAAATTAGCAGGAGAATGAGACAGGGAACAAGATAACCTCCCCCCACCCCTCCCTCTTCCCAGGCTTAACATTATCTCTACTACCTTCCCCTCCCGAGCGGCACGGGGGGGGAAAAGGGAATGGGGGTCGCGGTCAGTTCATCACGCGTTGTTTTACACCGCTGTATCATCGTCGGGGGAAGAACTCCTCGCATTCCTCCTCTGCTCCAGCGTGGGGTCCCTCCCATGGGCCACAGTCCTTCGTGAAACTGCTCCGGCGTGGGTCATCTCTTCCACAGGGTGCAGTCCCTCTAGAAGAGCTGTCCCAGTGGGCCCTCCATGGGCCACAGCCATCTTCAGGCCTCCACCTGCTCCGGCGTGGGGTCCTCCACGGGCTGCAGGTGGATCTCTGCCCCTCCGTGGACCTCCATGGGCTGTAGGGGGACAACCTGCTCCACCATGGTCATCACCATGAGTTGCAGAGGAATCTTGGCCAGGAGCCGCGTTACTCCTCCCCCTCCTTCTTCACTGACCTTGGCGTCTGCAGCCGTTCCTCACAACAGGCTGGCAGACGCCTCTCAGGATCCTTTTTACATCTTATTCACTTCTCATCTCCTCTCCACTTCTTGCAGCCAGGCCGGGCCGAGTTGGGCCCAGTCGGCTGCCCAGCGGGAGGCCAGAGGGTGAGGCCTGCAAGGCCCATGAGGCTCGTGCCTCCCCCTCTCTGCCCCCCGCTCAGCTGCTTCACATCTTCTTCTCCTTTTTTTCCTGTTTTCCCCTACTTAAATACGTTATCGCAGAGGCGTTATCACGGGACATTCTGCTACCAATTGGCTTGGCCTTGGCCAGCAGCGGGTCCGCCCTAGGCCCAGCCGAGTCCACTGAACAAAGGGGAGCGACTTCTAGCAGTTTCCTACAGAAGCTACCACCTTAGGCCCCCCCTCACTAACAAAACCAGAACAAAACGATATTTTTTTTTTTCCCTCCACCCTCAATTCTCTTTTTCTCAGAAGCCTGATAGAAAGATTATAATACTGCCATCCCACTATACTGTCTTATTATACGATACTTTAGGGCTATTTGTACACCTGAAAAAAAGCCCCAAGGCTCCTGAACAGAGTGATAGTATGCTGCTGACTGCCTTTACCACTCCTCCACAACTCAAAAAAACAATATGAAAAAAGAAGTGGAATATAAATCTGTTGAACATGACAGAACTATAGAAGCCATGGAGAAGTAAGCCTTTGTTGCTTACATTAAGAAATTCACATTGCAAAATGACCAGATCTTTTTTGGAAAAAACCCCCATTTTTTTAGTTAACGGAGCTGTAGAAGTCTAGTACAGTTCCCTTTCTTTCCCACTTCTCGCACATCTGTTACATGTTCAAGTCCGAGTAGTTAAATGGTGAGGAAAGGACACAGTTGCAAAGGCAAGGTATGATTTTGAAAAGGAATGTATGATCAGTCATGATAAAAACATCAGAGTTCCAGTGTGGAGCAAAGGCCCCGAGACATGACATGGAGAGGTCATTGTAGGCCTTGATGTTAGCATATCCTTGGTGCACAATAAAAGTCAAATTGGAGAGTATCTATGTTGGATTGAGAGGAAAAGAACTTGAGGCAATTGCTATAATCTATGAGTTCAAGGAGTTCACCGATGAAGGGAAGATGTGATACAGAAAGGAAAGGGGGAATGAAGGGTTGACTTTCAGAAGCCACTGGATATTACAGTGTGATTATATTGTTAGGAAAAGGAACAGGACAAAGGACAGCAGGGCTTGAGAAGTCATGGTGTTGAAGTGGAAAGAAATGAAGTCACAGGAAGGAGCAAGGGCCAAAAGATGGAAGGAGAATGTAAGTGGAGAGGTCACTTTGTATCTTGTAGATCTTTACTAGAAGCTACAGAGATCATATAGATAAAAGAGAGAACAAATTCTTTCATATGCCATAACAATAACTGTCCCACCTCCTCGTTTGGGCTTCATGCTAGCAAAGATTAAACATCAAAAAGAATGACATTTTGATTCACATCCAGTAAACAGCCAAGCTCTATGCAAAAGCTATAGCTCAACAAACATAAGCTAAATCTAGTAAAAAAAAAAAAATAAATACTTTAATTCATTTTATACTAAAGTATAATTTAACAAAGTATACACGTCCTTTCTGTTATATTTCAGTGCATCCATTTATGTTGGGAGAGGGAAGTGCAGAAAAAAGGAAAAACAAATGAACAAACAAAAAAGGCCATAAAATCTACAGAAGAAAATATTTCATGATGTTAAAAATATTTTGATCCAGCTTCAGTTGTCAAAAGTAGGTGATTTTTCAAGCATTCCTACATGTATATATAAGCTCATTTCTCCTAGGTAACTTCTAGTAAACAATATGTTCCACTGATTCCTGTCAGAATGCAGTACCAATGCGGAAACGTAATGATTATAGCCAACCCATGTACTAAATTAAGTATAGCACAAATATTGATTCTGAAGAGTGTTAGCTGTGTGAATAGTCCCAAAGAATTCTAGATATTCCAGTACTGGTTGTTTTTCATTCAAAATAGCACAGATGTTCTCATGCTAAATAGTGCAAGCAAACTCCTAGAAGTTTGTGGAGTATGTGAAAGCTCACAGAATTTAAAATAGTGTATACCCCACTGTGACACAAGTCCATATTATGGGAATTTCGAAGGAATTAAATTTCTGTTTATCACTGTGTGTACATTTATAATGATAGTGAATCTTATGATACCCAACAGAAAGTATTTCTGAAGTCTTTACTGCTTTCTATTCCCCTCTAGAGTGCAGTTTATTGTGAATTCCAACCTTTCTGTAAATTATTTGACAGAAATAAATTCCCCAGTAAATATAAATTGTTTAAAATATAACTTTGAAAGTTTTACATTAAACTGCAAATGGGGAGAAATTAAATTCAAATCATACAGAATCAAGTTAACTAATACTTCATTAGATGATGACATAGATATTTGCATCCACAGTGATCAAATGTAGCATTAGAATACTTGTTTTATCTATTTGATTTCTCTAGCCTATGGAAATTTTACTGCAGCAGTTCTGACATACAATGCTCTAAATTTATACAATAAATAACTAACAACTTTTAGTATTCTCTCACTTAAGCAGCAATACAAATCCTTATATTAGCCTATTCCCCATTTATTATGCCTATGGCACAGAATGATTAAGTGTTGCATTTTACGATATTGAAGATGACAAATCACCACCCTGAAGAAAGTACTATTTAAATAACACATTATGTAAAGAGTGATGATAGTAAATAATCGTATGCATGAATAAAAATAAGTGCAAGGCACAGTTTTTTTTTAGTTATTGTTAAGTTATACACACATTTTCTATTTTTTTTAAACTAAATACAATTTAATTGTTGCTGTCAGAGTCTTCCTCCATACCTCTCTTTACATTTCAGCTTGCAGGTAGGAGTAGATAGACTTGAGAACAGTGCTAGAATCTAAACCTAAGGGTACTGGAGCTCTTTTGATGAACTGTATGCCTTGACACTTAAAAAAAAAAGACCAAATTCTTCATAAAAGGAAAATGTAAGTAAAATCATGTCAGATCCTCAAAGAAGTCAGGAGGAATGAAGAAACAAGACAATTCTACCCTCCATACTTGCTCTGAGGACCCAGTTTTCAAAATACTGGGGCTCATCGCTTCAGCTTTATACATTCAAAAGCAGTTTCAAACATAAACAAAATTCAAACTGATAAAATTCACATAAGCTTTGAAAATATGACTATTAAAATCCTCTGTACCTGAGCTTCCCTAGGTGTACTAGGTGTAATGGAAACCAGGATATCGTGTTAAGAAATATTATACTTGATTATCTGTTACACAGCTTAAATGAGAAATATCCCCATACAAACCTATGGCTTTGGAAACTATGAATGAGGAACATGAAGCAACCTTTCACTCTTACAAGTACAGTTTTAAAGGTTCAAGCATCTCATCTGGGAGTCTAACTAGTGCAATAAAGAGATTTTTTTTTTTCACAACCTGCTGACTCCTCTTATAGTGACTGACTAATAGAGGAACAATAATGAAAGAGCCCATATTGCAGGTGTTCTCTGAAGTACTAGAACGTTCACTTTCAGAATTTTTTTTTTTTTTCCTGAAACATTCTAAATTTTGCTGGAAGCCAGAAGGAGTGGGACCCACAAGCTGTTTAAAGGCATAGGCTTCCAAAATTTGTATTTCCTACTCCTGGTGTTACCATAGCATTTGAAAAAGTACACCATTACCACGAATGCTACGAGGACAAGCAAACTTAAGTAAAATGTTTTTGCTGCCTCAAACCAAAAACTTTCAAATATTTTCAATTGGTGGACTGGTAACACTTTCCAATGAAAATTAAGGGGTTTTTTAGACAGCTAATATAAGCTTATCAACACTAGGCTTGCTTCTTTATGTCTTTTATGTTCTTTTTAAGCACTGAGCAAAGATCTCTGTCCTTGATCTGCAGATCATATGTTTAAAATGCCTCATGTTTTTTTAGCCCTCCTGATCATGCTCTCCATTTAGCTGAGATTAGACCACACCTTTCCTCAAAAACAGGGTCTAGCTGGGGCTGAATGGAATGAAAAAAAATTCACTGTCATAAATTCAGCTTGAAATAAGATTTTGGTCTTTTTTCTTTCTTTTTCCTTCAAGAGGATGGTATTTTTTGACTAATATTTTTCTTGAGGTTAGCTATAACCCCACGTTCGTTTTCAAGTTACGACCACTTGGGTCCTGTTCCCGTATAAAAATTTGTAAGTGTCACTAACAGGTTGCATCTTTTTCTCATCCATGGAAGCCATTTGAAATACCAATTCATAAAATAATTTATTGATTAATCTTTAATGAAGACTGAGAAAATCTGCAGTGACTCTCCATTTCACTTAACTACAGATTCTAAGGATGGAAATGTTATATTCTAATGATGGTATTTGATGCTTAAGGTAACAAAAACCTGCTTTACCTGAAGTATTTTCTCATGTGTTCTAAAGCTGCCTTTTTTTTTTTTTCATTTTAGTTCATATTATGATGGACTTGGGAGAACTTTCTTATTTTTACAATATTTCCTTATCAATTCCAAGAACGACAAAGTGTGACACACTGAAAAATACTAGTTTCACAATTCTAGTGAATTTGATTTTCCAGTTCAGATTCAGAAGCTGATGAGGAGTAAGGCTAGACCTAAAAAAGGCAAAATGTATGTCATAACATACATAACATAACATAACATAACATAACATAACATAACATAACATAACATAACATCTACTTTATTGTTCTGTGTCACTGCTCATTATAGCAACAAAAAATAGATGTCTAACAATGCCATCATCCTAGTCTCATCTATCAAGGATTGTTTATCATAAGTTAATAATCCATACACATGAGAAAACAGAAAGAGCTACTGCCAGCATTCATACAGTTAGCTGTTACCTTTTACTGGACAACAATTGCTGACCTTTGTTTCTTTATTATGTTTATATTACCTTTTTATTGACTGTCATGTTAAACAAAATACACTGCAAAATTAATATTCTCGTGTTTGTTAGATAACAGATTGGATTATTTGGTTTTAAACATAGCTAGCAGGAAACTATCAGATATTAGTAATGATTTTTGTTGACCTCCGTCCAAAATATATGATCTGTAACAGCAAAATCATGGGGTTATGCTCTCCCATTAAGTGGATACGCAACACAGAAACATATATTAGTGTAATGACAGCAATATAGAAAGCTCTCTGTAAAGATCTCTGTTCCTATCCCCTTTTGTCCAATCAGGTTAAGTAAAAATTTTGGCAGTATTTGGGACAGTTCAGGAGTATAATTCACATTCAGTAGTTATTTCACAGGTTCTCATCAGTAATTCACTTCCAAATGAACAGTTTTAGAAATGCATTGATTCTTTTAATGTTATATTTGATATTGTGTCGTAGTTCAGCCCCGATCAGGACCAGACTATGCAGTCTCTCTCTCGCTCCCACCACCCTCCGAGAGAATAGGGGGAGATGATATAAGGAAAAATGGCTCGAGGTTTAAGATAAGGACGGGGAGAAATCCTTAAAGTTACCGTTACGGGCAAAACAGACTCGACTTGGGGAAAACTATTCATTTATTTCTAAAATTAGCAGGAGAATGAGACAGGGAACAAGATAACCTCCCCCCACCTCTCCCTCTTCCCGGGCTTAACATTATCTATACTACCTCCCCTCCCGAGCAGCACAGGGGGGGGAAAGGGAATGGGGGTTGCGGTCAGTTCATCACGGGTTGTTTTATGCTGCTGTGTCATCGTCAGGGGAAGAACTCCTCACATTCCTCCTCTGCTCCAGTGTGGGGTCCCTCCCACGGGCCACAGTCCTCCGTGAAACTGCTCCGGCGTGGGTCATCTCTTCCACGGGGTGCAGTCCCTCTAGAACAGCTGTCCCAGCGGGCCCTCCACGGGCCACAGCCTCCTTCAGGCCTCCACCTGCTCTGGCGTGGGGTCCTCCACGGGCTGCAGGTGGATCTCTGCCCCTCCGTGGACCTCCATGGGCTGCAGGGGGACAACCCGCTCCACCATGGTCTTCACCATGAGTTGCAGAGGAATCTTGGCCAGGAGCCGCGTTACTCCTCCCCCTCCTTCTGAACTGACCTTGGCGTCTGCAGCCGTTCCTCACAACAGGCTGGCAGACGCCTCTCAGGATCCTTTTTACATCTTATTCACTTCTCACCTCCTCTCCACTTCTTGCAGCCAGGCCAGGCCGAGTTGGGCCCAGTCGGCTGCCCGGCGGGAGGTCAGAGGGTGAGGCCTGCAAGGCCCATGAGGCTCGTGCCTCCCCCTCTCTGCCCCCCGCTCAGCTGCTTCACATCTTCTCCTCTTTTTATTTTCTGTTTTCCCCTATTTAAATACGTTATGGCAGAGGCGTTATCACAGGACATTCTGCTACCAATTGTCTTGGCCTTGTCCAGCAGTGGGTCCGCCCTAGGCCCGGCCGAGTCCACTAAACAAAGGGGAGCAACTTCTAGCAGTTTCCTACAGAAGCTACCACCTTATGCCCCCCCTCACTAACAAAACCAGAACATATTGTTAATCATTAACATAAAAATAAAACATCTTTTTGCTTAACAGTATCTGAAAAGCATCTGAGTTAATTAGATCTATCAATTGTAATTAAAAAGGTGATATGATTTTGATGAATTTGAAATATAAGTAGATGATACCAAATTAACAACATGAAATATTGTTCAAACATGCAGAACGTTCCTTTATTTTTGGACTGTCATTTAGTTTTCTGCAGAAGGTGCTGTATGATTCTTAGTTTCATTTTCATTTATATGCTATTTAATACACCTCTGTAACATTCTAAGTGCAGTCTTTGCAGAAAACAAAAACATTCATAAGGAAATAATGGAAGAATTTTGAAAATCTTATATTTCACAAATTGTTAAATATTTTCTTCAACTTCATTTATAAATGCCAAGATCATCATCCTTTTCACATCTCTAAATTTGTAAGACCAAGTATGAAACACTTTCTGTATTTTTCTTTCCCTGGGTTTATTTGGCCTATAGTTCAACCTTCTCTCTGATCTAGATTGAGTTTTGTAGCGTGACGGGTCTTTCCACGTCTCCCCAGTTGCGATGTTCCACTGTGAGCTATATGTGCAACTTGAAGTTGTAAAATGGCTGACTGTAACATCTTACTTTCTGTCTTTTCATTATGTTGCTGAAATTGTGTTTATGATTGAAGTTATGATTCAATACAGTACTTTCTCAATTTATTTATATGGATTATTTTTAATTTTCTTCACCTGAAAATGTATCCTACTCCCAAGGGAATCAACTGTTGTAAATAAACATACAACACTTTCTGAAGAAACCAGTTATCAAATATCAGTCCATAGGGATCATTTTTTTTTCATAGTTCATTATACATTTAATACTACATTAAATTTTCTCTAGACACAATGTCTTTTTCGCTTGATGTTGTATACACTAACTGCATCTAGGAAAGGTATATCCTAACATCCCTAATAGGATGCCTGAAGAAATATTGCCACTTAGAGGTAAAAAGATATCCCATACTTTTAGTCTTTCTTTCAAGTAATAGTTGAACACAGCCTGTTTTGTCTATTATCACTGTATTGAATCTTTGTCTGGACTAAATAATTATGAAATTAATTGCTGGTTGCAATGATGGTTTCATAGATCTAATCATAGATTTGAAGAGGAAACTGAAAGGAATATGTTACTGAAAGTTCAATAATAATTCACAGTGTAGAATTAACATTTGTGGTTGTCACGAACCGATAAAGGTCTGGTCATGAGAGGTACGAATTTCTCGGTTACAGAATTAAGGCACAATGGTGTCATATGCATATGTTGGTTCTTTATTTCATTCACACACAAAGGGTAATGGGGGGAGAGAAAGAGAAAGAGAGGGGAGAGAGGAGAAGAGAAAAAAGGAGGGGAGAAAATACCACCACGGAGAGTCAGCGTCCTGGAAGTCTGTCTTACAGAGTGGGTGGGATGGGTGCCTCAAAAGGATGACAATGCCACCATGGAGAATCGGCATCCCGAAGGTCCATCTGAGTGGGGTGGAGGTCCACACACGGGTTCATGCGGCGACCCTTTTTGTAGTCCTTTGTATCAGCCCCCCTCTTCTTGATGTTTTGGGGGCCTTTACCAGTCTTTCTATCTTAGGAGGTCAGGTGCTTCCTGCTTGTGGTTTAGCTTGTGATTGCTGCATCATGCTGATCTGTCTCTGCAGTAGTGGGTGTTAGCTCTCTGCAAATGCAAGGCCCGCTTGTCCTTCGTAAGCCATACGGTTACCTGAAGCATGTTGTTACCTAATGTCCAGCAAGACAGTGTCCACAAAGTCATTTTGCATCCCCCAGAGCTGGCCTCCATTGTGCAGTCACTTGGCAGTGCTGTGCATGCTTGGTACCGTCCAGGGCCTGAGCTCATGCACAGGGTTTGGCTCTATTCTGGGGGAAGGGTACAAAAACAAGATACCTCATTTTGCAGTTCTTGGAGTTTTTAGGCACATGTTGCTGCTTTAGCTACAAAACAGGATACTTGTTTAGACATTCCCTCACAGTTGTTGAAGTTTTTAGCATTGTGGTTTGTCGATGTTTTGGTCAGTTCCCTCCATCGTTTAGCGATGTTGAGACATTAATTAACCTTTTCAGTCTCTGACAGGGGTTTTCATCATTTGTTTTTAAACAATAATTTGGGCAATGTTCTTATGTTTGGGAGGGAAGAATACATATTTTGACAATTTCTAAAATTACTTCAATTATTAGTAGAATATATTTGTTATAAAGCTTCCTATTTTAAGAAAAATAAAAAAGTAAAATGAAATAATATCCCTAAAAATACCTCACTGCCTTAGCTTCCTCAAGTTAGGCATTAAGAATGAAGATGAGATTATATGTTTCTGCAACAGACACTTTCAAGTGTATTATTTTCATAGTGAAGTCTACTGAAGTAAATATAACTGAAATTACTCTCAGGCGCTATCAGCTGAAGTTGAAATATTTTGGGAATCTTGCAGTAAACGAGAATAAAGCAGAGAGAGAGAGTATTTTGGCCTGAAGATTTATCTTGATCTATAAATACAATAGTCTGCTTTCTTTCATTACATTATATACAGTAATTAAAAGTGAATTCAGTGTGCTACAAGGTGCAAATCCGCTTTTTCTGAATCTTTTTAGTCAATACAATCTTCATATAAAATAATAAGTGATATTTTTATACCAGCTTTGGAATGTTCAGAATTTCCTTTAAATATTTTTTTTTTCTTCTTATTTCATTTCTGTACATCAGTTTGTTCCCTTCTCTGTACTAAAAATTTGATGGCAAGGAAGACATCTTTTAAAAGTATTTATTTTGAATAATAAATTTTACTGCCTTTTCTAATTCATAAAAAAGCAAACCAAAGTACTAACTAAGACTAAATTGACTTGAATATACTGGGAATTTTCACTTGATCCTCAGTAGATTAAATGCAAAAAGGCAGATTTTAATGAATTAATTTGCAATTAATTTAAGTATTAAATAACAAATTACATACAAGTTTATAATAGTAACATTATTGCTCTAGTTAGTTCTTGGTTCTATGCAGTTAACTTTATTACATTTTTACAATTCACATACCTAGAATTATTGAATGTTCATCTTTAAACTGACTGAAGTGTAACCTGAAAGAATTTCATCACTTCTTCTTATGGAACATCCCCCAGTCACCATGACCTTTCCAAGGTAATGAAGAGCAGGCTCACAATAACACAAGCCAGCTCCATTCATACACATGGGTGTATCCCATTAGGTCCCATGGGCTTGTGTATATCCAGTTTGTTTAAATGTTCACTCTGATCCTTTGCTGAAGTAAGTCTACATTGCTCCACACTTTCCCTCTGGTAGCAGAAGCCTAGGATTGCTAAAGGCAAAATTTACTGGTAAAACCAATTTGAGCATCTCAGCCTTTTCCACGTGCTTTGTCACTATGCAGCTTGCTCTATTTTTCTTAGTCCTCCTTTTCCTGCTGGGAAACTGGTGGAAGCCATTCATGTTGCTCTTCCTGTTCTTTGACAGATTCATCTGCAGATAGGCTTTGGCTTTGCTAATCCCATCACTCCATGCTCAGACAGATTTTATTTTGAACTGTTCCCAGTTATTTTCTTCAAGAAAAAAACAAACAAACAAACAAACAAACAAACAAAAACCTGCAATTGCAGTCATTCCTAAACTTTCAGCTCGTTCTTAAACTTTGTGCCTTCTGGCTTTGGGACCAGGGTTAAAAAAATTATTGTCCCTGACCATCATTTATTTAGCAATATATGTATGGCCTAAAACTTCCACATCCTTAGTGAGAACTCAACAAATTTCAAAGGGTCTTAACTCTTGTATGCATGACTGTATAATGGAACAACTTTTATTAGGTGAATGATATTACCTATGTTTTATTTAGCCTGTCTCAAAGAAATGAAAATTTGTTTTCCATATAGAGCAGGGAATGGAATATAAATTGTGCTCCTCTTAAGAATAAATATTAAAGTCAGTAAGTACTAGTTCCTAGTACTAACCTAGGAATAATTTGTAAAATGAAAGGATCTAAGACTTTGTGTCAGGGGGGCCCATCGATCAGCAGCTCCCTGGTATCTGGACAGAGCAACAGCAGAGGGGGCGAGGAGGGCCCCCCTCTTCCGCTCTGATCTGTCCCGCTGCCCCAGATAAGAAGCAGAGCAAGATAGAGGTGGGGAGATAGGGGACAGCCTCAGCTCCAGGTCTGAACCTCCGTGGGCGTAGAGATGGGCTAAGCCCAGACAGGGATATCAACCTGAAGGTGGGGATCAGGATCAGACCCTATGAGGGGAACCGGGGTCAGACACAGCCCTATGAAGTCTGGGCAGACCCATGGGGATGGCTCAGGGCCATCAGCCCATAGGTGGACCTGGTTCAGATGGCTCATGGCTGGGCAGGGCCATGGGAGACCAGCCCGGCTGCAGAACTGCTGGGGCAGGGACTGACAGCCCCAGGAGGCTGACATGGGGTCCTGGGCCATGGGCAAGGCAACAGGAGCCCCAAGAAGGAACATTAAGAGTTATTAGTGCCCTCAAGGCCCTGACAATTTGCTTCCTGGCAAGCTCAATACTTTTCCTGTGTTAAAGTCTTTCAGAGACACTGATCAGCTTCACTCCTAGTCTCTTCCCACTTTCTGGGACTGAACTACTGAAATAGACGTTTATTCCTTTTGTGTACAAGCATACCTATGCTCAAAAGAGAATGTAGCATTTTGCTTCCCATATGGGTAAAGAAACCCACTTTAAATAGCTGTTTAGATACACTATACATTTTGTTCCCCACCCCCTCATAAATTGTCTCTTCTCTGAATTCAAAACTCAGTGAAAAGATGCATGCTTCTAACTTGAATCACTCTCTGAAAGCATTAATGAATACCAAACACTTTGTCTAGGTGAACCAAAGAACTGAGCTCCCCAGCTGAAGCTCTTTCTTTGAGGTTAAAATCTTACTGTTAAACTTTTTAACAATTTTAGAAGCTTTCTAAAATAAGAATACAGTTCTGGAAAAGCTAGGTAAGCCTGAGTGGATAGTGTTATAAACTAGATCAAGGCAGAAGGGAAATGAAACAATTAGGAGGAAATGTAAAGATAATTTTGACCATGAGCACACAGTGAGCATGATGAAGCATTTTCCTAGATGCAAGTAACTTATTTTCTCAACACGTAGGGACATGGGAACAATAACTGGCGGTAGTAATGATGTGTAGGGCAAGACAAAATAAAGAAGGTTCCGACTTTACAATATCAAGGATAAAAAAAAAAGAACTTTGTCTCCCATATGACAAATACAATGAGCATTTGTTAAAATAATGGAGCTTTTGTTATCAACCTTCCAACTTGTGACTCTGTTATCACAGTATCACAGTGTGCTCTGAAAACAACAGATGTTCACCATCACTGAAGGAGTTTCCTGGTTCACTTCCTTGAAGAAACTATTGTGGAGCAGAGTAAAACTATTCCCCCAAGTGTCTGGCTTTATTGGTGACAGCAGCCCTCAGACTAAGCATTATAACACTTTCTACTCAACTTCTGGATTGCTTGCTTTTAGTTTCTCTTTATTACAGACTCTCACCATTTTTGTGGATCTTAAGGAAAGAATAATGCTACTATAAGAGTCTTGTTGCATTCATCCATCAACTTCTGTGACTCTTGCAGCAACAGAACATCAGAGGTGTAGGTCTTTCTTAGAAACAGTGTAGTGCATAAGGAATGTAGAAGGTGGACTTTGAAGTACAGACAGGAGAAGTCTGAAGAAGCTGATGAACTAAAAGGGGAGATAGTGGTGGGTGCCAAAGCAAGGCTCACTCAGAAAAACACAGGAAAAAATTTTACTAGGCACTAATCTGGATCTCATTTCAAATACAAAAATAGTTAAATAATAAAAATGATGATCCAAAATGAAAAGAGATAACAAACATCAAGTGGGGTTTTTTTTACCTTTTTTTTAAAATCAAAATCTAGTAATTTTCTTTGCATCTGGTTTGCTTTGAAATGCTAACTGAAAAAATACCAAAATCTTAATGTTGAAAAATCATCTCATCTAACTGTAATTCAAAATGAGGTATCCAGTCCTAAGACAGTCATCAAGCTTTCATCATTAAGGGAAGAGAAATGGATAGGATAAATGGTCCTCTAGAAATGGACTATAAAAGTATCAGAACTACATGACTTTGACTAGTTATCTCATGTTGTAAAAGACTAAATAGAGTACAATGATCAGTGTAATGTAATTGTAATTTCTCTTAAGTCAGAGTAGTTCAGTCAGGGATAGTTTTCTGTACTATGTAAAAAAAATATATATAAAAGAGAGAGAAAGACTTAAAAGTTATATGTGAATGTATATATTTGAATGTTTGTATTTAAAAACATATTTTAAAATATGTCTGTAATTATCTAAATATCTTCATGGTGTAGAAACAAAAAAAAAACCTAACAGGTCAAAAGAAGGTATTATTTCCACCTAATTAAAATTGTTATCTGTCTAATGAATATAGAGAGCGTAATAAAGGTATACAATACATGTCAATACCACATCTATCATTATTTATCAAGTGGAGCAGACCTATATACTTCATATTTGTTGTGCCCTCACAACAGTGACTTAATATTTCTTCGGTTTTCATGAATATGTTTCTAGAAGATAATATCTGAGATCAGGTAGGCATTTGGAATTATGTACCATGCCTACAAGCACACAAAGAACAATTTGTTGAATGCCATGTGTTTTCCTAGTGTTCCAGTAAGCGATACAAATCAACATTCTGTTATACAGTTTATTTAAAAAAAAAAAAAGAAATTAAAATGGGCTTAAAGCTTACTTAAAGGATTCATGTTACCCTGAAAATGCCGCAGAAAAAACAATAATAATGATTTAAAAAAAATAGCAAACAAATCTCATTAACAAATAATGATCTGTTAATTAGAAAGGAAGAGAAAAATGATTAAAAATAATGTTTATTTTTTATGTAAAAAAAAAATGTAAATGTTGGTATGGATCAACAAAGTAATGAAGGGATAGGCTGACCTACTAAGGCATTTTTATCATTTCTTTTGTTGATAATTTTGAAGTCTGCCAAATGTTGTTATCATTTTGTAGATGAGGAACATGTCTTAAAACAAGACACAAATTCTATTAATAAAAATAAAATCTGATGCCTATTATGTCTTCCTTTAGAAGGTACTTGACATAAATGTAGAGCTGTGTGTCCCTTTAGGAGTAGATCTGAGTGCGCTCAATGCCAAAGGACAGTTATTGTTCTCAGCACCAGGCTTTAAGATAAGCTTTATTCAGAGTTCAGTAAAGCATAGAAATCCTTAGTTTTTTAATAACATGGAAATAAAGCAAGAATTGTAGCAGTTCCAATGTATATTTTTCTGTTATAAATATGATATGTATTTAAAATACATAAATATGTGGGATTTCTATTGTATAAATAGATATTATAAATATATTTTAGATATATGTATATGAATGGAAAATTATGAACATATATCTAATATATAAAAGCTCTATATAAACATATATAAAAACAATCCCACAGAGAAGTCTCTACAGTCAGTTTTACATCACCTTTTTTTTTTTTTCATAAAAGCAGTTACCCATTTAAACAAAGTGCCAAGCAGGTTCCTAAATCCTGTCATTCCTGATTACAGATTGCTGCACGACATAATAACAAATAATAATAGTAAACTTGTATTTTCTGTTTCCACTTGCTAATGAGTGCTATTTTAGGTATGCAACTTAAATGACTGTTGTAAGTTTACCAATATTATAGCTGTTTGTTGTAGTTTATCCCTAGTCACCACACAATTGCCTGCTCACCTTCCGCCTCCCCAGTGGGATAAGGGAGAGAATGGGGAAGAAAAAAAAACCTCGTACGTTGAGATGATAACAGTTTACTAGAATACCAAAGGAAAATGACAAGAGTAACAAAATATAAGGATACTAAAATGTACAAAATGAACAATGCACAATTTCTCACCAGCCAACATCCAAATGATCGATACAGCCTGTCCCAAGCAGCGATCATGGAAACAAAATCAAGCGGCAAGCAAAGGAGCGAGAGAGAGAGACACCTCCTCATCCAATTCCCACTTATATACTGAGCATGATGTTTATGGCGTGGAATACTCTTTTTGGCCAGTTTGGTGTAGGTAGCTAGGGTCTGGCGGCCGGAAGATATCGCGCTGTATGGGAAGATAGGACCCCTCTCCGGATAGCCAATAGCGTTTAGTCTATGATGTAAGCAGACGGAAGTGACGTTGTAAACCCAAGCTATATAAGGCCATGTTACCTACCAATAAATGCCATTTGCCGTCCACCACATTGGTGTCAGCGTGCTGATGGACCGAGCGGCCTGGGGGTGGTCGCCGTGCCGTTCCTGAACCAGGTCGCCACGCCAACAAAGGCAACAAGTGGTGCCGAAACCCAGGAAAATTGCCTGGACGGGTGAACGGCGGCTGGAGCGGCAGGACCAGCCCGGCGGGGAGGACGCTCCCGGACCAACAAGGAGGATGGAAGCCCTTGTGAAGGTCATATCACAATTACATAAGCAGTGGGGTATTGATTGTAAGCCCCAAGATTTTACTCTCGCAGTTGCGAGGCTTTTACAGATTGGGGTCATTGACCAGCCGGTGGATATTCTCCACCCTGAAGTGTGGGATAAATGCACTAAAGCATTAGCCGAGGAGACTATTTCCTCGGGTAGTGGGAAAAACCTTAAGTCATGGGGGAAAGTCGTACAGGCCCTGCAAAAGGCTTTACAAGAGCAGAAAACCTGGAGGGCGGCAAGGGACTGTTTGTTGGTCACCCCGAAATTGGGAGTCGGCGCAGCCACGCAGATTCCGCACCCCCCAAACAGCAATGATTCCGCAGAGTCTAAAGACTTACGAGAGGGCAAGACACCCCCTCTACCCCTGAGCCCTTCGCCCCCTGAACCCCCGAACCCTGACCTGCTTACGGAGGGGCAGAAGTGCACACTGTCCTTCTGGAGTGGGTTAGCTGAGGAAGCCAGGGGCGCCGAAGCCCGGGAAAGACCGCCGCCTTATGCGCCCCAAAATGGTGCCGAACCCCAGGCGGGAGGGCGGGACAAAGATGTCCCCGGCGGGAAAACGGAGGAAGCGCTTGAATTAACAAGCGCACACGAACCGGAAGGGGAGGAGAACGAGAAGGAGAAGAGTGGTGGAGGCGACCGGAAAGAGGAGAGGAGCGCGAGCGAGGGGCGGAGAGCCAATCAGAGCGCCCATCTGAAAACACGCCCTCATAGGGCAAACACCCCACCGAGCAGAAGGAGGGGCGAGCCAAGAGGGAGGGAACGGTCCACCCACAAGGGAAGTGGGCGGGGCCGGAGTCCAACGAGAAAAGCCGGTGAGTCGAGTTCTGACTCCGGATCAGGTAGCAGTTCGGACAACTGGCTTGCAACTGATTCAAACTCAGAGGAGGAGGACATGAGGGTAAATAGAGTCAAAAGCAAAAATACCCACATCCAAAATAAAAAGGAATCGCGAAGGGAAAAAATTCCTCTCACAGATTGGAAGAAAATAAATATTGCCTGTGCCAATTGGGTCCCATCGGCCACGCTGGCGTTCCCGGTCCGGGTGGCGGATGGGGGACAAAGGGTCTACTCGCCAATAAACCCCAAGGATATACAAGCGATTGTTAAAGCAATTGTGGACAAAGGGCTCAATTCTGCCCTGGTCTCCACCCTCATAGACGGTGTCTTTGGGGGAGATGACATGCTCCCATTTGATATAAAACAAACTTGTAGACTGATCTTTGACGGGGCAGGGATGATCGTTTTTAAACAAGAATGGGAGGACAACTGTACGAAGCAACTAGCCCAAGTAACCGGGGCGGATCACCCACTACACGGCTCCAGCCTGCAGCGGCTGATGGGTTCAGACCCGACAATGATTACCCACCAGGCACAGGCCCAGGGCATGCGGGCCCATGAAGTTATGACAACTACACGTGCGGCCAGAGAAGCTATTCGCACAGCCTCTAGAGCTATTGTCAAGCCGTCACCCTGGTCCACAGTAAAGCAAAAAGAAAGCGAAAGCTTTGCGCAATTTGTGGATCGCCTCCAGACAGCAATCGACTCCTCGACCCTGCCTTCGGAAGCGAAAGGCCCGGTTGTAGCAGAGTGCTTACGTCAGCAGTGTAATTCAGCAACCAAAGAAATCCTACGATCACTGCCAATGGGGTCGAGTATCGCGGACATGATTAAGTATGTCACGAACGAAGAGCATTTAGCCCCGATCCAGGTGGCTGTCCACACCGCAATAGCCAACGTGATGGCATGTTTTAAATGCGGCCAGGTGGGCCACGTTGTAGCAAACTGCCCTTGGTTGGGGAACCTGCCAACAGCACCCCCCCCGCGCCAGAATCGACCCAGAGGACCGTGTTGGGCCTGTGGAAAGAAAGGGCATTTCGCTAAAGAATGCAGATCTAAAATCCAGGGAAACGGGAGGGGGAGAGGGCACCTGGGCCGCATACAGCCCTCTCCCACTTGGGACACGAGGCGGCCCAATTGTGCCAACCCCGGATGGGGCGAAACGCTCCCAAACCCGCTGCCCCCTCGAGAAGCAATCAACTTTATGGCTCAACCAACGGTCCAGCCGAATCTGCCCCCATCTCAGGAACAGCAAGGACCACCCTTTGGGGGCGGGACCCCAGGGTGGCCCTGACAGTAAAGTGTGACAACCCGCCAGTGGTGTGGGGGATCTGTTCCCTTCACAATGCCTTAAATGACACCACTATTAGTGTCCCCTTTTTGATCGGCACTGGAGCAGATGTTACAGTTATCCCTGAGATGAACTGGCCCCCGCATTGGAAATTGGAAGGCGCCCCCATGGTGGGTGGAGTCGGGGGATTAACCCAAGCCCGGAAGAGTGCTCAATTGGTAGCAATCACGCTTCACACTGAAAAGGGACCGGAGAAAACTATTACCCTCTTCCCATATGTCATGTCAGGAGTCCCACCCCTGTTGGGAAGGGACGCTCTAGCCCTGCTAAAAGCCAGGGTGACAAATTTACCATAAGGGCCACTGCCGCATACCCACTCCCACCAATCAGACTGACATGGAAATCGTCCGATCCAGTGTGGGTCGAGCAGTGGCCCCTATCAAAGCCTCGAATGGACGCTCTTCTTGAGCTACTTGACCGTGAACTACAACGAGGTCACACAGAGCCTTCCACTAGCCCGTGGAACACCCCAGTTTTTGTAATACCCAAACGATCTGGCGAGGGGTTTTGCCTCCTCCATGACCTGCGTGAAGTAAATAAGAGAATTCAACCAATGGGTCCTGTCCAAACGCTGTTGCCCATGAACTCTATGATACCAGAAGGACAACCTTGCGCTGTCCTTGACATTAAGGACTGTTTCTTTTCGATACCCCTGCATGAAGAGGACAAAGAGCGGTTTTCTTTTTCTGTCGTGTTCCCGAACAGCCAACGCCCCAACCTACGCTTCCAGTGGAAAGTGCTGCCTCAAGGAATGATCAACTCACCCACTATCTGCCAGATCACAGTGGACCAGGCGCTGGCACCGGTTCGGCGCAGTGACCCAACCGCCACTATCATTCAATATATGGATGATATCTTGATCGCCGCACCGTCAGGAAGTCAAGTGGACCAACTGGTGTCAACGGTCTCGGAAACTTTAAAAACTAACGGATTCGAAATTGCGAGTGCAAAAATCAAAAGAGGACCATGTGTGAGTTTTTTGGGAGTGGGAATTACAGGTTCTTACATAACCCCTCCCCAAATAAAGATCCGTCGGCATATCAAAATGCTCCATGACATGCAACAGCTAGTGGGGTCCTTGCAATGGCTTCGTAACATCGTCTTGATCCCTCCAGAAACCATGGCCCCCTTGTACGATCTTCTAAAAGGAAAAAACCCATGGGAGCAAAAAACTCTGACAACGGAAGCAATGAACTCCCTTGACTTCATCGAGCAACAGGTATCGTCAGGCATGCTCGCCAGATGGAACCCAGGGGCACCGCTCGATCTGTATGTACACGTCACAGAAAAGGGGGGAGTAGGGGCACTAGCCCAGGGTCCCCCTGAAAAAGCACAGCCAATACAATGGATAGTCCTGGGAAAGCCGTCGCGTGCATTCTCTCCAGGAGTCGAGTGTCTTGGCAACCTCATCATGAAAGGCAGAAAACTCGCCCTGAGACATCTAGGCATCGAACCCGCCAGAATATACCTACCCTTCCGCAAACAGCTTCCAGCGCAGTCAGTGGCAATGTCAGAACATTTAGCCATAGCCCTCGTCGGATTTGGAGGAGAAATCCAGTACGCTGTAAAGCCCCCTTGGACTCAAATGCTGGCAATTGTCGATATCAACCTTCCACGAAAAATCATGGACCAGCCCCAACAGGGACCAACGGTCTTCACAGATGCATCCTCGGCGACCTCAACCGCAGCAGCAGTATGGCAATCGGAAGGAGAATGGCGCTGCATTAAATCGACTGATCGTGCGCTTTCAGTCCAGCAGCTAGAAGCAACAGCAGTAGTACTAGCCTGCGGACTGTTCCCGACAGAACACCTTAACATTGTGACCGATTCGATGTTTGTGGCTAAACTTTGCTTGGCCATGTCGGGGCCTGGCGTGTCAACATCCACAACAGCATTGATGCTAGAAGAAGCACTTTCTTCCCGAAAGGGCACCATATCGGTCATCCACGTCAACAGTCACAGTCCAATTAAGGGATTCTTCCAAACTGGTAATGACAAAGCAGACGCCGCTGCAAAAGGGCTGTGGACGCTAGGAGATGCCCGTCAGCTACACGAGTCTCTCCATATTGGAGCTAAAGCGCTAGCGAAGACATGTGGGATTTCAGTCACGGACGCGAAACGCGTAGTAGCTACGTGTCCCCACTGTCAGAAAGCACCACTATGGTCCAGTGGAGTCAACCCCAGAGGTCTTAAAGCCTCTGAGGTGTGGCAAACAGACTTTACGCTGTGTCAGCTACTGAAGCCTCGAGCGTGGCTAACGGTAACTGTAGACACATATAGCGGAGTGATCGTAGCCACACAACACCTTAAGACTGACTCCAAAGCGACCATCCAACATTGGCTGACAGCCATGGCGTGGCTTGGCGTCCCTAATCAGATCAAAATGGACAACGGTCCGAATTTCGTTTCTAAACCAGTCCAAGCATTTGCTTTGAAATGGGGTATTACTCTAATACACGGTATCCCGTACAACAGCACGGGACAAGCCATAATTGAACGGGCAAACCAAACTCTAAAATCTAAATTAGAAGTTCTAGCAAAAACAGAAGGTTTTACCAACTCCATTCCTTCAGGGGACCAAACACGCCTTCTGGCGATCGCTTTGTTAGCATTAAACCAATTCCCCAGGGGGGAAGAGGTGAATAGCCCCACCCAGAAACATTGGGCCACTCGACCACTGGAAGAAGGCCCATTGGTTACAATTAGAAATGAGTTGGGAGAATGGGAACGAGGGTGGAGTCTAGTTCTAACAGGGCGAGGGTATGCTGCTGTCAAAAAAGATGGCAGAATCAAATGGTGTCCGCTTAAGTCAATTAAACCAGACCTCCAGAATAAAGCTAATGAAAACTGCGAGTTTTTGTCCACAGGATCGGATTATCGAACACCCCCATGATCCGTACGCCCCGGTGACAAGAGAGGATGACAAGTCGGCAAGCACCTTGTCCGCACCCTGAAGTTCCACATCAGCGGATTCCAAACAACGGCAAAATAGGCCCCACAGGTGGAGGCTGCGACGGTTTTGTGTGATTTTAATCTTGGGGCTTGTATCATCATCTAGTGGCTTATATGACCATCAACCATGGGAATGGGTGCTAGTGAGATGGGAGGATCAGAGGATATTACAAAGAATCGTTACCTCAGGACCCCCTAGCTTTAATGTGTCCCCCTGTGATCTAGTCCCCATTGATCCCTGTTTAAAATACATGATGTACTACATGTGCCCCAGCTCTAATCCCGGCAGATCTTATTGCAATGCCTCTAATCAATACTATTGTTCCTATTGGGGATGTGAAACTTATAGCCTCTGATTGGGCGCCAAGTGCGGGACCAGACAAGTATTTAAAGGTACAATGGGGGCCCCGTGGATGCGTCAGGCGCGATAGTCGGCCACAGCTGGGCCCCCGTCGTAGAGGAGAGGCAAAAGGGAAGTGGTGTGAATATCTTATATTAGATGTAACTAACAGTAACGATCTGGGATGGACTTTCGGCAAAACCTGGGGCTTTAGATATTGGGAATCCCATACAGATAGAGGACTGTTTTTTATTAAAAAACAAGGAGCAAGAAGCAGCACGACAATTGGCCCCAATATTGTAATAAAAAATAATAACCAGTAAAGAAAGGAAACTTCGCCGATATCCACCCCCGTTCCAACCAGTCCCCTACCACCTAAACCAGTAGTTCCCTTAAGCAGATCAAATGTAAAGCCCTACTACCAGCCCAACAAGCCGTTTCTTGATGTGTTAAACGCTACCTTCTGGTCGCTGAATCAGTCAAACCCGAATCTTACGAGTTCTTGTTGGTTGTGCTATGACATGAATCCCCCCTTCTACGAGGGCGTTGCCCTCAATGCTTCCTCTAACTATTCATCAGATATCAACCCTACCCAGTGTAGGTGGGACACACCACGAAAACAAATTGCCCGGAGCCAAGTCAGAGGCCAAGGCGTATGTTTTGGTAATATCTCATTGGCAAACTGGGTTAGTGCTGCTTGCGCAAAAACCGTTAGGATTAATAGAACCTATAAATGGGCAATCCCATCTGCGTTCGGAATGTGGATCTTCCACCAATTGGGGGTAACCCCCTGTGTGTCCCTTGAACTTTTTAATGATTCCGCTGACTTTTGTATACAAGTTTTGATTGTTCCCAAGGTGCTATATCATGCAGAAGAAGAGATGTACTATCATTGGGGAGAAGCTAACATCAGACTCCAAAAAAGAGAAGTACTGACAGCAGTAACGATAGCGACGTTGCTCGGTTTGGGAGTAGCCGGCACGGCCACGGGAGTGACCTCCCTGGTGACGCAGCAACGAGGCCTAACTCAACTACAAATCGCCATCGATGAGGACCTGCAAAAAATTGAAAAATCCATAAGTTTCCTGGAACAATCCCTCTCCTTGCTCTCAGAAGTTGTTTTGCAAAACAGACGGGGATTAAACCTCCTGTTCATGCAACAAGGAGGCCTCTGTGCCGCCTTGAAAGAGGAATGTTGCTTTTATGCGGACCACACTGGAGTGGTCAGAGACTCGATGGCCAAACTGGGAGAAAGATTGGCTCAAAGAAAAAAAGGAGAGGGAAGCCCAACAAGGGTGGTTTGAGTCATGGTTCAGCCATTCACCGTGGTTAACCACCCTGATATCTACCCTGATAGGGCCAATCACAACGATCGTGATAGCGTTGGTCTTCGGGCCCTGTATATTAAACAGACTTGTGTCGTTTGTCAGGAGTCGGTTAGAGACGGTTAACATCATGTTAGTGGAACGCCGACAACTGCTTTAAGTTTGTGTTTAGAATTAACCCCAGTTATCCCCAGTTACTCTGTTACTCCTAGTTATTCCCCAGTTACTATCCACCCAGTGTGCCTTAACGCTT
Source organism: Chlamydotis macqueenii (assembly GCF_036417535.1). Classification (NCBI taxonomy): domain Eukaryota; kingdom Metazoa; phylum Chordata; class Aves; order Otidiformes; family Otididae; genus Chlamydotis; species Chlamydotis macqueenii. Next base: position 163,905,405 of record NC_141556.1, read on the forward strand.
GCTGTCGCGAGATGATGACATAGTATTTTGAATTTAGTTTATTAGTAATATTAGATTTGCCTTTGCTTTTATACCCGCTCACAAAGTGCCATTAATTGATCTTTTTAAGGTAACAACTATTTTAAGAATGTCCTTGTTTAAAATTTCCCCTTGTTATCCCCTGTTGCACCCCGTTACGTTTAGCTACCCCTCAGTTATCTCTTGCTTAGTGTATCCTGTGTTTTCTACCCAAGTTTGTGATATATATATATTTTTTAAGATTGCTATAGAGCATAGAACAAGAACAGAATATTTTAGCTAATTTAGTTATACACTTAGTGTGTTTTTTATCCACAATTACGATATATTTATTTTTTTTTAAGATTGTTATGTTTTTAACCAATTTAATTAGCATAGGGAGGGGGGAAATGTAGGTAGCTAGGGTCTGGTGGCCGGAAGATATCGAGCTGTACGGGAAGATAGGACCCCTCTCCGGATAGCCAATAGCGTTTAGTCTATGATAGCCAATAGCGTTTAGTCTATGATGTAAGCAGACGGAAGTGACGTTGTAAACCCAAGCTATATAAGGCCATGTTACCTACCAATAAATGCCATTTGCCATCCACCACATTGGTGTTTGCGAGCTGATGGACCTACCGTTCCTGAACCAGGTCGCCATGCCAACAAAGGCAACAGTTTGGGTTAATTATTCTGGCTTTATTCCTCCCAGCTTCTTGCACCTGCACATTAGTGAGACCTGGAAAGCCGGACAGTGTCCTTAGTCTCATTAGCAACAACTCATAACATCAGTGTGTTTATCAGCATTCTTCACATAGGAAATCCAAACCACATTGGCTACTGAGAGGAAAATTAACTCCACCCCTGCCAAAACCAGGACACCATTTTATTAAAATCCTGAGCTGTCTGTAAATTGGAGAAAAATAGATTTTTCTTCTGCTTTTTTTTTCTTCTTTGCCTTTTGTTCAATTAGTAACTTTTCCTTAGCCGTGATTGAAAAGACTCCAGTTTCCTCATTCTTCAGAAATAACATAATAGCTGCATGTCAGATAGCTGAGTTCTTAGAAAAGTGTTTTAAACCCTGTTGAGGCTGTTGCCCTTTTTTGAAGATACCCAGTTTGAGTGTGGGATTTACTCCATTGAACATGTTGTGATTATCTGTGAATTTATTCTAATACTATATTGTAGAGAGCCCAAACCAGCATTTTTTTTTCCTATCTAGTGTTGATATTACCAATGGTTTAATAAGTTTCTCACAATCCATTGAATTAGTGTCTTTTATTGACTGATAGAAATATACTTTGAAAATAAGCATTTTTTTTTCCTGTTTTTTTTTTCTGTTTTCCGTTTTGAGGAATGCATTTCACATAGCTTGTATGTAAAAAGCTTCAGTTCCAAAGTCAAAGAAAACGTGTAATAGAATACATTCCTTCTCAAATACAGCAAAAATTTTGTACTTAGGTATCATTTTCATGTTTCTCTGAAGCCAAATAACTAGAGATATTAATATTAATATTTTGCTATTTAAAAATCCCTAAAAGTATAAACAAAAAAAAGCCAAACATCACCCTCCCCATCAAACTCGGTGTGGGATTAATCTAGATTAATTTCATTCATATGAATTTCAGTAGGATTTCTAAGGTAAATACTAATCATTCTTCAGCAATCAATGAAGGTATACAGAGATACGTAATACAGATGCATGAATCACTTGCTGCAAATATTTCCCTTCTGCACTGATTATACAGATATCCTGTAGCACGATGTTGAATCACCTGAACATCAGTGTCTAGTACAATTTGACACACATTAAAATGTACTAGATTTCTACGTAATATCATTAGATATGATAGTTAGCAGAGGCCTCTTGCATTGGTGGCTGAAAAAAAGCAAGCAAGGGGCAGCTGGAGGCCAGGCGATGTACCCCACTATAAATAAAATGTCACTATATAAGCTGTGTGTACATCACTGAGTCCCTTGGATGGACTTAGTTGTATGGACTTATGACCTAGTTGCCATTACCGAAACTGATGGGACAAATCCCATGATTGGTGTGTGACTACCAGTGGCTATAGGCTGTTCAGAAGGGACAGGCAAGGAAGGAAGGGTGGAAGAGTTGTCCTCTATGTCAAATTATGGATAGACTGTGAAGAGCTATCTCTGAAGAATAGCCATGAGCAGGCTGAAAATTTATGGGTAAGAATTAAACACCAAGGAAACAAAGGGAACCTTGTGATTGGTGTCCACTACAGGCTGCCTGATCAAGAGGAGCCTATTGACGAAGCTTTCTTCAGCTATAGGACCCATCGCACTTGCAGGCTTTCATCCTGCAGGAGGACTTCAACTACTCCAATATCAGCTGTAAAAGTAGCACAGCAAGCTGTGGGCAATCCAGGAGACTGCTGGAGTGCATTGAGGATAACTTCTAAGGCCAGGCAGCAGACATCCCTACTGGAGTGGATGTAATACTGGACCTGATGATCACCAAGCAAGTGAGCTACTGAGTGACAGCAAGACTGGAGGAAGCCTGGGCTGCAGTGATCATGCACTGGTGGAGTTTGCAGTCCTGAGGGGTATGGGTCAGGCAAAGAGTTAAGTCAGGACTGTGAATTTTAGGCAAACAAACTTCCGGCTCTTCAAGGAGTTAGTTAGTAGGACTGCCCAGGAAACTGCTCTTATGGACAAGGGAGCAGAACAGGGCTGACAGATCTTTAAGGATTCTTTCCATAGAGAGCAAGAGCTTTTGATCCCTATGTGTACGAAATCAGAGAAGGAAGGCAAGAGACCAGCATGAGTGAGTCAAGACTTGCTGGTCAAAGTAAAGGGCAAGAGGGAATGCATAGGCAGTGCAAGTAGGGACAAGTATCCTGGAAAGAGCATAGGGACACTGCCCAGTTGTGTAGGGATGGAGTTCAGGAAGGCCAAGGCACAGCTGGAATTGAACTTGGCAAGGGATGCAAAGAGCAATAAAAAAGGCTTTTACAACTATGTCAGCCAGAAAAAGAAGGTCAAAGAAAGTGTACCTCCTGTGATGAACAAGACTGCCAAACTGGTGACAATGGACAAGGAGAAGGCTGAGGTACTCAACAACTTTTTTCCTCAGTCTTCACTGGCTCTCTCTCTTCCCACACCTCTTGAGTGGACTGCAAGATGGAGACTGGGGAAGAAAAGTTCCTCCCACAGTAAGAGACAACCAGGTCCAAGACCACCTGAGGAACCTGAACATACAGAATTTTGTGGAACCTGACGAAATGCATTCCAAATTCTCGAGGGAATTGGCTAATATAGTTTCCAAGCCACTCTCCTTGATATTTGAAAAGTCATGAAAGTCAGGTAAAGTCCCTGCTGACTGGAAAAAAAAAGAACATTGTACACATTTTTAAAAAGGGTAGAAAGGAGGACCCTGGGAACTACTGACCTGTCAGCTTCACCTCCGTGCCTGGGAAGATTATGGAACAGATCACCCTAGAAGCTACGCTGAGGCACAGAGGAGGGCCATGAAGATGGTTAGAGAGCTGGAGCAACTCTCCTATGAAGACAGGCTGAGAGAGTTGGGGCTGTTCAGCCTGGAGAAGAGAAGGTTCTGGGGATAGCTTATTGAAACCTTTCAATACTTAAAGGGGGCTTATAGGAAAGATGGGGACAGATATTTTTAGTAGGGCTTGTTGCGATAGGATGAAGGGTAATGGTTTTAAATTAAAAGAGACTAGATTTAGACTAGATAAAGGAAGAAATTTTTTACAATGAGTATGGTGAAACACTGGAACAGGTTAACCAGAGGTGGTAGATGCTCCGTCCCTGGAAATATTAAAGGCCAGGTTGGATGGGGCTCTGAGCAACGTGATCTAGTTGGAGACAGAATCAAAGAATCGTAGAATCATAGAATGGTTAGAGCTGGAAGGGACCTTCAAAGGTCATCTAGTCCAACCCCCCTGCAAGGAGCAGGGACATCCCTGACTAGATCAGGTTGCTCAGAGCCTCATCCAGCCTGGCCTTGAACATTTCCAGAAATGGGGCATCCACCACTTCTCTGGGCAACCTGTTCCAGTGTTCTACAACCCTCAGTGTAAAAAAATTTTTCCTGATATCTAATCTAAACCTACCTCCCTCTATTTTAAAACCATTACCCCTTGTCCTATCACAACAGGCCCTACCGAACAGCCTCTCCCCATCTTTCCTGTAGGCCCCCTTGAGGTACTGGAAGACCGCTATCAGGTCTCCCCGGAGCCTCCTCTTCTGCAGGCTGAACAGCCCCAACTCTCTCAGCCTGTCCTCATAGGAAAGGGGCTCCAGCCCTCTGATCATCTTCGTGGCCCTCCTCTGGACCTTCTCCAACTGGTCCACATCTTTCTTATGTTGGGGGCTCCAGAACTGGACACAGTACTCCAGGCAGGGTCTCACCAGGGCAGAGTAGAGGGGGAGAATCACCTCCCTTGACCTGCTGGCCATGCTCCTCTTGATGCAGCCCAGGATGCGGTTGGCCTTCTGGGCCTCAAGGGTGCATTGTCTGCTCATGTTGAGCTTCTCATCCACCAGCACTTCCAAGTCCCTCTCCTCGGGGCTGCTCTCAATCCATTCTCCACCCAGCTTGTATTTGTGTCTGGGATTGACACAACCTAGGTGCAGGACCTTGCACGTGGCCTGGTTGAACTTCATGAGGTTGGCACGGGCCCACCTCTCCAGCCTGTCAAGGTCCCTCTGGATGGCATCCCTCCCTCCCAGTGTGTCGACAGCACCACACAACTTGGTGTCGCTGGCGAACTTGCTGAGGGTGCACTCTATCCCAGTGTCCATGTCGCCGACAAAGATGTTGAACAGGGCTGGGCTCAACACAAAACCCTGAGGGACACCACTCGTGACCGGTCTCCATTTGGACATTATGCCATTGACCACCACTCTCTGAGTTCAGCCATCCAGCTAATTCCCTATGCACTGAGTCGTGCGTCCATCAAACATGGACTTGCTCCTTGCAGGGGGGTTGGACTAGATGACCCTTAAAGGTCCCTTCCAATCCAAACCATTCTGATTTTATGACTTAAGCACATATATAAGATACCTCTACGTATGTGTAAATATCTAAGTATGAACCTATGTGCCCACTACATCTGTAGAGATATGATCTTGTCAATACAGCAGGTAGAAACCAAAGAGCTTTTCAGTTAATTAGAACAGATAACTAATTTAAAATGAGATGACTAGCTATCTAGTTAACATTTACTGTATTTATTAGGAGCTTGACTCAGTTGCTGAAACAATAGTGTTGAGTGCCATTTGAGACACTCTAGGCAATCTTGCCTAGCTTTCATCTTCCAATTCAGAACAGCATAAAGCTGTCTCCCATGGGTTTGGTTTATATCTGCTTTAACAGTACTAGTTACTTGTGTTTAAGCAAGCAGATCCAAGACCTTGATGGACTACAATGGAGTTAAGATAATAGTTGACTTTGTTGTAGACTCCTAAATGTAGACACATTGCTCTGGAAAGTAGCGCCACCGCAACCTTCATGGCAGCTAACATAAAGCGGGATGGATTTTCTCAGCTTTAAAATCTTTAATGAGACATGGAATATACAAAGAATATTTTATTATAGACTATTAAATAGGACTAGTAATGGCAGTGAAATTGTATAAAGGACAGTCATTACCATTACATTACCTATGAGATGGATAGCATTTTCAGAATTCTAGTTTGTTAAGAGCTATAACATCTTCTTTCTCAAATATATAATATAAAGAAAAAGTTTTATTTTGGAGTTTCTGGCAATGTTAGAGCACTTCTCACAACTTTCGTGTTTAAGAACATGTGAAGTATTCTTAACATTTTTTTTTTTTTAGACTGATCAAGCAATTAAAGGTTAGAATGAAAGATCAATGGTGAATAGTGAAAAAAATAATAGAAATAACAAAACAAAACCCAAACTTCAAAGTTTCATACTCTGCTATTGACTTAGGGCAAACAAGTAAAATTTATTTTCCCTTGAGTGAAACAAATTATATATATACATATAAATAAATACAAAAAGAAAGCTATAACAAAGAATAGGGGCATGGATATTATCCATATAAAATGATGTGCATGTGTTAAAGCATAGGATTTTTTTCTGTTCCTCTACAAATATAGGACTGTTGTTTCTATTTTTCCATGACTGATTCGGTCAATTACAGATAGGAATCTGCATTAAATGTTCTTTTGCAGTTTTATAACAGAAGCTAATAATTTTTTAAAAATCATAGATCTAACAATAAATAAAATGTAACTTTCTTAACACTCCACAATATTCTCCTACATTTGTCATGCCTGTAAATAGAAAAGGCAGATTAGCAATGATGATTTGGAATTACAGTTCGTTTCCAAGTGTGTCTTCACAGGGACTTAGTGGTGAAGAGATCCTCCCTCTCATATTCTCTGTCATGATAGGCCACGAGTCCACTGTCAGATAAAATAACAATGTGAGTGATACCAACTGACAGGAAACACTGAGGCAGCTTAGGAAAATTATAATTATGCTTCATGTTTAAGCACAGGCAGAAAAACAAAAAAAAAAATCCAAATCCCAAACCACCACACTGGATTTTTGGCCTACAGATTAATCTAATTCACAGAATTGATAACCTGCAAAACTTCAAGAGATATCAAATAAAATCTCAAAGGTTACTAATTACTATAGAGAAACTACAATAGGAAAACAAAAGCAAAAACAAAAACATACCATCAACAACAATAACAACAAACACATATTTTTGGCCTGACTCCCCTGGAATCCTTTATTGGTTTTTTTTACAGAAAAGTCTACAATGCACTGAGTCAAGACAACTGACTATAACTAAAGTACCTCTTCCCGGTCTTTTATTTAGTAGTATGAAATTTGTAATCAAAACTATGTTTCTTAAAAGGCAGAGTTATTTCAAATTGTCTTACAACACTGTTACTTAAAAAGCAAATAATTACCTGAGAATACATGTCTTTGGGTTTATCTGTAGCAGTACCGGCCTACATTTGCTTCTTACAGTACTTCTTTCATCCCAAACAGTCTTATTGATACCTTTACAGCATTTTAGACATCAAGTGTATTTATCCTCTGGTCTGACCTTCTGCATAAACAGAAAAATAAAAGGAAATAAAAGAAAACCTCAAAACTTTAACATTTGAAAATTTCAAGTATTAAATACAGCATGTTTGATTCCACTTATTTTTCATCACTGATAATTATATTTTGAATTTGTTGAAATGGAGTTCTATACATTCATTCTTGAAATTTTGACTGAAATTATGATTTTTCATAAAGATATTAGACGATGTCACATACTAAAATAATAGCTGGATAATAAGGATAATTGGAAGGCTGAAACGAGCTTTTGTTGCTTCCATCTGTGACAGATCTGATTCATAGATGTGCTTCAAAGGTCTTGTGGAATAGGTCAAATGTAAATATTTAACTGGTAAAGCACTAATAATCAGTATATTTGTACATGTTGTGAAGAATTTATAGAGCCTGCATTGGGGGCCCACCTTAAGAACTTCCATATCCATATTTTGTGACTAACAAAAACAACAATACAACTTTATCAAGCTTACTGAAAAGACAATGAAAATAAGTGGATGCCTTTGAAGATCTATAAATTAAAGCTCAGTCTGTCCAATGTGTAGATCCCTTCCTTTCTCTGGGTTATGAAATATCTTCAGAACATGAAGACATTTGCCTCTCTGAAAATTTAGGAAAGTAGAAAAGAAATGTTAGACGCCTCCGTCTCCTTGAGCTCAATCAGGCTGTTAGTAGAAGATGCAGCCACGTGCAGCTGTTCAAGACACCTGAATAAGTACTAGTGAATAATATTCACTTGTACAGATTAATCTTGAATGTAAGATTCCTGATTAAATCTCTGGATAAAAAAAATGCTTATCTCTATTGCCTTTGCTAACATCAAGAGTAATTAAGTTCTTAACTGGAATCTAAGTTAAACACCTAAAATTAAATCAGATGGATCCAAAGCATTTTTTCTTTAATATGACTGATTCTTTGTATGTTACTTTATAGATTCCTTAACACTAGGTTAATACGGCTTCTTTTGTATATGCTTAATTTGTATTTATTTCATTTGTAAATTACTGCCTTCCTGAATTTAGCCTGTGTTTTTTTTGGCTAAGTGAATACTATACAGTCTTTAGAGCATTCCTAAAATTTTCTCTTGATGGCGATCAAGCAAATGTCTTCTTAAAATGCATACAAGACATAATCATGCAAGTAAAAAGAACCCCATCAATAACAGAGCAAAGCATAAAGTCAAAGTGGATTGGGTACAGCACAAGTATGGTGCAGGCTGGAGATCGATCTGTACAGTAAACATCTGATAGTTTAATTGATAGTACTGAGTCACCATCATACATAAGTTCTTCTATAGAAAATCTAACTTTGACTTAGCATTGCTGTTATTTCCTCTGCTTCCTTCTTTCAAAGATTAAGAGGAATTTCTGAAGGCTTTTTTTTCATTTCTAACATACTCTGCACAAGTTTTAAGAATGAAGATACAGCACTAACCTGACTGCTTCTCTGTATTTATAGTTTGATGGTGACAAAAACTAATGGCATGGATCTGTTAGTGAACTCTGGACAAAAGTTTTAAATCTTTTGTGCTATGAGGAGTTGTTCCTGACTATCTTTCCAGAAAAAGCAGAATTAAATGCAAAAAAAATTGTCAGATAGCTGTTCAGGTCACTTTTATACATAATTTTATACAATATTTTTACCAATTCTTCTAACATACAGCAATTTTAATGTGATTTTTTTTAAATGTTGTGGTATTGTGAGTTGCATTTGCAATAAATTTGACAGATCTTATGTTGGTTTTCTGTTGCCACATTCTTTTTTTACTTGGGAAAACTGAAAATAATTGACGGTATTAAACTGTGAGCTACAGCATATCCCTTAGTTTGCTGAAACAAACTGTCTACAGTATGGATATATATAAATTAAGAAAAACCAATAGAAATAATAAGAAAGATGTATAGCTATAGAGTGACTCAGAGAGATATCATGGGGCTAGATTCACGAGTTCATTCAGGTTATGTCATACCGTAAAGCTGACTCAAAGCATTGTACCTTTAGATATTATTAAGATGGAGTTAATCACAGCTTATTATATCATTGCTGAAAAATAATAGAGAAATAAAAATTAATAATTGTAAACGTTCTTTGGATGTGAATAGTTTTGCAAAATAATATATTATTTCTATTGCATAATTTACTATGTTACTTAATTTAAAAAAAAAGCAAATTTTGAAAGGCAATTAACCGTGAGATAGTCAATATACAGCCTTTAGATTATGTTGGAAGCAATTAAATATATTCTGGATTATTTCTCATTTGTCAGTGGGCTTTTGTTCTGGTTTTGTAGTGTTTTAACTTGTACTGTGTAGGCTAAGTGTGTTTTTTACTTTACCTATTGTTGAGAGAAGTTTTGCAGGAGGAGCTGTATGAAATGATCAAAGTTTTTCCCCAGTCCTTGGGTCAATTAAGGTCTTTTTTTAACTCATTTGATATGTTTTCAGCACACCTCCAGACTATTAATTTATATTGCCCAAAACTAAAAGCAAAATCATTTGGACTCTAACTCCAGCTTCTAGAGAAAGGATGTCCCCTTAGGTTTTTCAGAGAACCCCAAACACATGCACAAAATGATTAGTATCAATGAAATGCTCAAGAGTGAGTCTATTAGGAGCAGGGGTTGTCATACACCTGAAATGACGATAAAACTTTGCAACTAAGAAGAAAAAAAGTGAAGCTCCACCCCTACTCATAATATTAAATTGATATTTTCTACATCTGAAATATTTAAAGTTTAACTGAAGTCAAATATGAGGTAAAAAAACCAACACCCCTCCCTGCTTATCAGAAGAGTTCACTGTTGTGAAAAAAAAAAAAAAAAGGAAAAAATCCCCACCATTAATCCAGTTATTAAAAAGCCTGAATTAAACTGAGTCTGACATTTAAAAAAATAATAGCATTTCTTATGTCTGTTTGTTACTAAAATTCCACATACTACTTTTTGGTTTTCATCTTTTTTTTTTTTTTTTTTTTTTCTTTCTTAACATTGGTTAATGCACAGTATATCAGGGGAGTGGGATCATAGTTTGAGCTCACACCACTTGTGAGGTCTTTTGTCCTGCAGAGGGAATTTCTGTTAAGTTTGCAATCTGACTAAAACTTCACATGAGCCTTTATCCACTCTCAGTCAAAGCAGTTTTACTAAATTAAATAGTTATGTAACTTGTTAAAATTTAAGTGTCGCTTTCTGGGAGTATTTGGATACAGAACATATTAGGATGGTACTGTTTAAGAAAATACAATGAAATGAGCACTAATTTCTATTTTCTATAACTAGTATTGATTGTAGAGATACCACAAACTTCCTGTGCCTGTTACTGCTTTTCAAGTATGGTAAATTTTTATCCACACCATACTGCTAACCACACCTTAAGTTTATACACGTGGAAGGCAAATTTTCTACTTTTCACATAGTTGGTTTTTTTTTTTATGTAGCTGACATGCATAGTGATAACTAAGACCAAGCAGTTAGTTTTACATTCACCATGCAGCAGAAAATTAATCTATTTGACTCTTTCAGCTCATTTCATTTATCTCTCTGTGATTTTTACAGCATTCTTGATTTTTGGTATATGATTATCTTTTTTTTTGTCTTCTAGAACTTGATGCATTATTTGAATCCTTAATAATGTAGTTCTCCTGTTTAATTTTTAACCTTTTCCTGACATTTCTTACCACTTGTATTTATGCCTCATTCTTGTTCTGGTGCAGTAAATCCATCATAAATGTACTGGCTCCTTGTAGCCATTCAATAAATTATGCCCTCTTGTATGCCTTTGTAGCACACATTAATAACTATTCTTCAGTGCTCTTCTGGTGAATTATCAAGTCTCACTTATGGAGTTGTATCCCTTAGAAGAAGTCCTCCTTTTAAAATCTGTTCCTTCAATTGCTAGAGTGCTGTTCAGCTGTTCAACGAGAGAAAATGGCAATGTACACTCAAGTAATTAAGAAAGTTGCAGTGATAAAGTTTTGTACAACTTCCAAAATATGTCTTGAAATGGGAAAATAACACTTGTATTACAATGGAAAGATTGAGGGGAAAAAAAAGTATATTTCATTTTCTGTACTTTTGTCTCCTATTATTGACTTTCATGTGCGCACAATATGACAGTGCCTTCTTACTTCTTCCCATACAGAACCATACGTGAGTCTAACATTCCTACCTGAATACCAAGACTTTTGAGAAGAATCAGATGACCAGTTTCACAACAAAAAATTAAGATAAGCAATATATTGTTATGTACAGAGACAAAACACTGTTTACTTGCTTAAATGTGGGCACCTTGTGCCATTTGAGATGCTATAAGTTATCAAAGGCATCCCCATGGAGTTGGGACATATGTCACAGAAGAGGTAAAAGAACCATGTGCCTCTAAGGCGGTAGCTGGAGTTTGGGATAGGACACAGTCAAGTATCTGAGATGTCACCAGAACCAGAGGCAGTTAAAGGGAACTATGAACTGACTTTAACAGATGAGAATTAAAGTACTCTGGAAGAGAAACTGTCCTTTTGACTGTCTACCTGTCTACAAGGTAAACCTGAGGCTGGCTGTATTCGCCATTGATCTTGATGTCGCCCTGTTGACCTGACTTCTTGGTTTTACTTTGGTCCAAACCTGCTGGTCTTTGTAGTCTTCTCTTGTGAACCATTGGCTGAGTATGGTTAATGTCATCAGGTCTGCTTTGCTCTTCTTGCTCTGGGATTGCACACTTAGTGTCAAGTCTACTGCCCTGCCTTCTTCCCTGTCACTCTCTGCCCTGACCTTCTGTTGTGGTTTTGTTTAGTGAGGGGGGGGCCTAAGGTAGTAGCTTCTATAGGAAACTGCGAGAAGTCACTCCCCTTTGTTCAGTGGACTCGGCCGGGCCTAGGGTGGACCCACTGCTGGCCAAGGTGAAGCCAATTGGTAGCAGAATGTACCGTGATAACACCTCTGCGATAACATATTTAAGAAGGGGAAAAGAGAGAAAAAAAAAAAAAAAGAGAAGAGAAAATGTGAAGAAGCTGAGCGGGGGCAGAGGTGCAGAGGGGGAGGCGCAGGCCTCATGGGCCTTGCAGGCCTCACCCTCTGGCCTCTCGCCAGGTGGCTGACTGGGCCCGACTTGGCCTAGCCCGACTGCAAGAAGTGGAGAGGAGATGAGATGGATGATGTGAAGAGATTCTGAGAGGCATCTGCCAGCCTGTTTTGAAGAACTTTTCTTGTGAGAGGAATGGCTGCAGACGCCAAGATCAGTTCAGAAGGAGGGGGAGGAGTAATGCAGCTCCTGGCCAAGATTCCTCTGCAGCCTGTGGTGACGACCATGGTGGAGCAGGTTGTCCCCCTGCAGCCCATGGAGGTCCATGGAGGAGCAGAGATCCACCTGCAGCCCATGAAGGACCCCACATTGGGGGAGGTGGATGCCTGAAGATGGCTGTGGCCCATGGAGGGCCCACTGGGACAGCTGTTCTGGAGAGACTGCACTCCGTGGAAGAGATGACCCACGCCGGAGCAGTTCCACGAAGGACTGTGGCGTATGGGTGGGACCCCACAATGGAGCAGGGGAGGAATGTGAGGAGTTCTTCCTCCGATGATGAAGCAGCGGTGTAAAACAACTCGTGATGAACTGACCGCAACTCCCATTCCCTCTTCCCCACTGTGCTGCTCGGGGTGGGGAAGGTAGTAGTAGAAATAATGTTAAGCTTGGGAAGAGGGAGGGGTGGAGGGAGGTTATCTTGTTCTCTGTCTCATTATCCTGCTGTTTGTAGTAATAAATGAATAGTTTTCCCCAAGTCGAGTCTGTTTTGCCCATAACGGTAACTTTAAGGATTTTCTCCCTGTCCTTATCTCAAACCTCGAGCCTTTTTTCCTTATATTTTCTCTCCCTATTATCTCGGAGGGTGGGGGCAGTGAGAGAGAGACTGCGTAGTCTGGTCCCGATCGGGGCTGAATTACGACACCTTCCCTTCTCTGAAGAGTAGTTCATGCTCAGTATTCCATTAAATAGAGAATAAAAGAAAAGCTCATTGGTAAAGGGTTTTCCAACCATTACTCATACTTTTCCCACAATATCTTCTTCATCAGCCAACAATCAATAGTTTAATGGTCACAGTGGAGTGCTTTCCTAGAAAAGGGAAATCACTTAAAAAAAAATAAAAGAGAAATACTTTTCCTAGGTAATTGATTTCCGTCTCGTATCTAAGTTGTCATTAAAAAACAACCCCAAAATTATATTTGCATCTGGAGGTGTGTACACTCTGATGTACAGAAAGAAATGCTTTAGTCTCAGATTTTCTTCCACAGAACCTAAATACTTATAGTTTCAAAATATGTAGTAAATAGTTCCTCAGTTTTGTCTCTAATATGAAGCATTCCTTTTCCATTAAAGAGAAAAACAGTCTTTTGCGAGACTCTCATCTAGAGTTCTGCATCCAGCTCTGAGGTCCCAAGTGCAAGAAAGATATGGACCCGTTGGAGTGGGTCCAGAGGAGGGGTGTGAAAATTATCAGAGGGCTGGAGGACCTCTCCTGTGCAGAAAGACTGAAAGAATTGGCGTTCAGCCTGGAGAAAAAAAAGGCTCTGGGGAGACCTTGTTGAGCCCTTTCAATATTTAAAAGTGTTTTATAAGAAAGGTGGAGAAACACTTTTCGCCAAGGCCTATAGTGACAGGACACAGGGCAACGGTTTTAAGCTGAAAGAAGGTTACGTTTAGATTGGACATAAGGAAGAAATTTTTTACAAGGAGAGTGGTGAAACACTGGAACAGGTTGCCCAGAGAATTTGTGGATACTCCATCACTGGAAGTGTTCAAGGTCAGGTTGGATGGGACTTTGAGCAAACCAATCCAGTAAAACATGTCCCTGCCAATGGCAAGGGTGTTGGAACCAGATGATCTTTGAAGGCCCCTTCCAAACTAAACCATTCTGTAATTCGATGATTGAGTGGTTCAATGATTCTATGTTTACCCTGGGTTAATAAAAAAAAAACAACAACAAACAAACAAACAAAAAAACAACAACAACAACAAAAAAAAACAACCACCAAACCCCAAGAATATTGAATAGGTGAATCCCACCTTAGATGGAAAATTTGTAAACTTTTTTCCTAATCATAAGTTTAATTTGTGGTGACAAAAAATAAATTATGTTTTCCAAGCTGGCAGTACCTTTAATTTAAAAACACCAATAACAAACAATGTTCTAAAATTGTAGACCTGAGTATCTGTATCAGAAGTCCATTTCTCATGACAAAATGTTAATTTCTTTTAAGTCAATAGCAAAAAATATCAACAAAGAGGCACACTTAAAATATTAAGCACTAGGCCACAGTCTGCACATTCATATTTAAAATAATTTTAATTAATTGCTCCTATATTATCATATACAGAGCTAGATGTAATATCTTATTTTAATAATTTAAAATGTTTAAATTACATATGAAAAAAATAATTAATTAATTTGGAATTAGGAGACAGAAATGCATGTGTTATAGAAAATATTTTTTTCCTACATGCTTGTATGTGCTTGCACGGCCTTATCGCTCAGTAAGGAATGCAAATACAGCATAATACGTTCAAAGATATTAATTAGGGCATTCAGAACTTCTTTTTTTTTTTTCTGAGGTATTCATCATCTGATTGCTTTTTACTGAATTCATACTCCTCTTCTGCAATTGTAAAAATTTCAAGGTGTCAGCTGATTGCTTTTCCTAAGTGGCACTCCAGCCTGACTAAAGTCAATTTAAAAGATACAATATCACAGAAATCAGAGACTATATTGTCATTAACCTTATAGCAGTCTTCCAGTACCTAAAGGGGGCCTACAGGAAAGATGGGGAGAGGCTGTTCAGTAGGGCCTGTTGTGACAGGACTAGGGGTAATGGTTTCAAAATAGAGGAAGGTAGATTTAGATTAGATATTAGGGAAAAAAAAAATTACGCTGAGGGTGGTAGAACACTGGAACAGGTTGTCCAGAGAGGTGCTTGATGCCCCACCCCTGAAAACGTTCAAGGCCAAGTTGGATGAGGCTGTGAGCAACTTGATCTAGTTGAAGATGTCCCTGCTCACTGCAGGGGGGTTGGACTAGATGACCTTTAAAGGTCCCTTCCAACGCAAACTATTCCATGATTCTATGTTAAAAACTCTGTTTAAAGTAAACTTCATACAACCCCTGCTCCTGGCACAATAATTTTGCGGTTCATCCAACTCTTTATGAAAAGGGTTGTTTGTTATCCTTTTCAGCTAAAGGCAAGCACAGACTTAGGTAGCACAGGGAGAGCAGATCACCTACCCACACTCTTCGCTTCATTAGCAGTATCCAACATAGTGGCACATGCTTCAGGCCAAAATAAATGCACATCTCTCCTACCAAGACCAGACTAAATTGCCAGCATAATTTATCTAAGAACTACACTTAGTTACTACAGGATTTTCTTCCCCACCTAGCCCCAAAGTTTTAGAGAGCTTCTATCTAAACTAATTTCAGCCAATATAGTTTTGATCAACAAGCCATCAGTGTGATACAATATAGTATCAAGGAAGTGATTACTTTTTTTTTTCATCTGATTGTGAAACATGCCATTTATACTAGCTTCTTGCTATAGTTTGACAAATCAAGTTGGAACTGCCAACTCTGCAAAATGGAGACAGGAAACACATTGCAGGGAGGGTGACTTATTTATGCTTGGACACCATCCACTGTTTAAAAGAGGCAGATGGATTTACCTTTCTCAAGCAAGAAAGTCTTCACAGAAGAAAATCAGGTTCGCTGTCTATCTGCTTTGCTTTATCCAAGCAGTTCCTAGAAGGAGCACAGCTGCAAAATAGCACTGTAATCAAGAAAACAAGAAGTACCAACACAAAGAGTTCTGTAAAACCCCAGGGATGAGGAAGCATAGTTTATAAAGCTCTGTAAAATGTAAAATAAGTTCAACCATAAAATACATTGGATACCAATTCATATGTACATAATTTGATTTAAAAAACCAATGAACCAACCAACCAACCAAACAAAAATGGAAAAAAAAAGAGAAAGATGTTGGAATGGTCTTGATATATTTGGGCTTCACAACATGTTTTGGGAATAAAAAAGGTTATATGATTACAGTCTGAAGTGCCAGTAATAATGGAAAAAGTAATTGGAAACAAATATAGTTTGGCATCTACTGCTAGCATTTTAGCCAGCACTACAAAAATTAAAAAAATCCCTAAAGATTCATCAGAGTCTATTTCTACTAACCTAATGAATGCTAAAAGGCTGGTGCTGCAGCAGTTTGAAAATAGAAGAAAATACTTTTAGATTTTTTTTCAACTCATCTTGTGGAGTATGGTTTTGTATGCAAGACTCATATGCAGTAGAGAATTAATTTTCTTTTCCTTTTTAATACAAAAGTACACCTAGAATATGCCTTAGACATATTTAAAAATATTATTCGCACAGATGTCCAGACTATTTTGATTAGCCTGGATCATATCTTTTTCTTAAAAAAGCAAAAGACTATATATCTCTATGAAGACAAATAATTTTTCCACCTACAAGACCCGAAACTTGCCTAAAGGTGGCACATACTAGACTGTGAAATGGTTCTGTCTCCTTACTGAACTCTCAGCTGAGCAAGTAGTCTTATTGAACTTAATTGGTTTATTTAAGTTACTAAATACTCAACAGTAGGAATAAACTTCCACAATATATCTCTGTTTTTCTGGCTCAGCGGTGTCTGTAATCCCTTGGACTGTTTGTATGACTTTATAACATCTTTCTTGAAAGCTGATATTTAAATACACACACACATTGTTTTTTTCTATTTTTTTCTTTTTTTTTTTTTTTTTTTTTTCTGAAGCACTGAACTCAGAGGGTGCAGCTTGAGATAAATTCTGCAAAGAACTATGGGAAATATGTGAGATTAGAGAAAGGTACTGATACAGCAAGTGTATCAGTGACTGATACAGCAAGTGACTACAGTAAAAGACATTTCTTTAAACCAATCTCTGAAAGGTTACTTCAAAGCAGGAACACTGTACTGTTGGTCTACTACTGGTAAAAATAAATAAACAAATGAAATAAAACCAAATCTAATTCAAGCAACTACAAAATGAGAATTAAAAGTCAGAATCTGAGATGGTAGCTGCATAAGATGTCCTTATTTAATGACAGTCCTATCTAAAATAAAAGCAAGATTCTATGGTTTCCTCAGAAAGAAGGGATTGAAAATCCCTTGCTTCCTGAGTGGGTGCTCTAATCATAAGAATATTATATTAAAGTGGAAAAATGGGAACCCAGGAGGTAGATTTGAGTGTCTGAACACTGTTGTCTGATACGGCCTAAGAACCAATAAATATGACCTTGGGCCTGTAGGAGGCCTGTGCCCTTTCAGCCTGGCTGTGGGAATCCAGACCACATGCCTTGGGGAAGCTCAGGAAGCACTAGGAACCTATGTTTAGGCAACAAGGATGCAAAGGAGCACAAAATGTGTTTTAGATTACATGTAGAAAAGAAAGGTCAAGTGCAAACTTTGAACCACAAAATTAGATTTCTTCCCACAAATGCATAAAACAGCAATTAACTGGACACAAGTTAAGTGTCCAGTTTCGTATAATGATAAACTATCTTGTCTATCAAGGGTCCTTATCTAGTCAATGGAGAGGAATCAGATATCCAACTTTCTCTTTGAAATCTACATTTGCCTTCTGAGCTCCCCTGCAGTGCTCGTTCAAGATGGTGAGGAAGCCAGGACTGCTGCACACAAAAGTCTGCCTGAAACTCATAGCAGTCACCTCTGTTTACCTGGCATTAAAATGCTGAAATAGTTGCAGCAGGTAACATCTGGGAAAGAACAAAAAAGTTATAGAAGAATTCTCTAGTTGTACACTGCAAATAGCTCAAATTTTCATGGAGAAAGTACGTTGCAGGACATTGTCTGTGGAAAGGTTTAATTCTCATACTCTTACAGGGAAATGTGTATACACTACTATGAAAAGACATTTATGTTAAAATGACAATTAAAAAAAAAAAAACCAAAACAAAACAAAAAAAAACCCCACCCTGATGTTCTGAGCCCGTATAGGTTTGAGAGAAGTTAAATAAATCAGTATTTTGTCTCATGAATTTTTTTTTGTCCTGAAAGGCTTAGGTTGTATATCCTTATTTCTGTGGAATAAAAACAAGAGAAAGAGAGAGACACAGGAAAAAAAAAAAAAAAAAGAAGATTTAAGAATGACTGAAAAGAGTTTTTTTGTATAAAGAAATATTTTTAAGCAGGTCAAGATACCTACCTGATTTTCTAAGAACTGTAGATTCTTTGTTTTTTGTAGAAAGCAAAGGAAGTAGGGGAGCCTTATTCCCATAGACAGAGTAGAGAAGATATTTTTCCCCATTCCAGGACACTGCATTGCTTTCCTTGAAGTTTATCTCCTCTTTTGACATGCAGCTCTATAAACATGAGGCTACCATTGCCTATGAAATCTCACAGACTATGTGTTAAGCTCATAATACAAATTTTGGGACTTGTCACTTTGTCTGAACTCATCTTGACCTGTCTGGAGAATTGTTTTAGCTAGTAACTGCTGTTCATCTATTGACCAGGTGACTTCTTAGTTCTGCAAGTGCTCACTCAGCTTTCCTTTGGCACATGACCTGCATAAAGACATTTATTGAGGTAGGAAAGTGAGTGTAAATTTTGGGGTTTTGTATATGTATGTTAAGTACCTCTAGTGGTGTACTTGCCCAAAACTGATCACATTAAAGAGGAAGATGCCCATCAATAGGACCAAACAATAGTAAGACCATTGTGCATATGTATGGTTAGAACATATTGAAATTAGTTACAGAACACTGTTCAGAAATTTACAGGAATGTATTAAGAGTTTATAAATATCTAGGATTGTGATTTATCTGTTTTGTTGCTGATGTTGGTCCTGAGTATATGGTTCACTGATTACTGGCTAAGTGCACCCTTAATAAACCAATAAACCACTTTAATCCTGAACTGAGCAGTTTGTTTCTTGAAAAACTACATACTTTGCTTCAGCTTTTGCTTTACTTTCTTCAGTTTTGTGGTATAATGCCTATTAGATATATTTTGTAACATAGATAGTAATAACAAGGAATTATTCTGTGTAGAAAGAACTGTCTATGACCTGGAGTGAAATGCCTACTTTTTATAGGATTATGATCTTCATTTCATTTAAGGGGTAGATACATGTGGTGCAATGTATTTTCTTAGTTCATCAACTAGGCTATATATTAGCTTACTCAAATATCACATGAAGTAATGGACACAGATTTTTTTTTTCTTTACTATCAATTTGTCAGTATTTCTGGGAGAAAGAATACTTGGTAATCAGACTATTAATTATTAAAAGAAGTTAACCTGCATTGAATAAATCATACTGTATGTTAGTTATTTAGCTTCCATGAGTTTATACTGGAATCTGACATACTTTTCCATATGCATGATTTCAGTATTAAATTAAGCTGCCTTAGAAGAACACTTTAAGTGTATATCAGAATGTACTCTCAAAAACGCTCTGTTTATCTCACTAATACTACTAAATGCATGTGTCCCTATTGTTCACATGATCAGTCTTTGCATCCCTCCTACTTCTATTATGTACACCACAGAGACAAAGAAAATACGTGATTGTAAATGCTTATCACTGGAATAATAAACCTATAAATTCCATTGCTATATCCGATTACAATTTAATTTCTTTATATGAGTACTTTGATTATCAAATGGCTTCTTCTCAGAGCAATGAGATTTTTTTTTAAAAAATAGCATTAGGAGAACAGCTAGTTAAAGTTTGCTGAGTTTAGTGCCAGTGCTAGATTTAATACTGTACAATAATAATTACATATCACACAGAAATAAAATCTAAATGACACAAAACATTAGATTTCAGAACAATACTAAAATAATATTTGTACTTATGCCACAAACACTAATTATGTTATTCCAAAATCAACAGCTTCTTTCAAGTGAAATTTTAAATAATTTCCTTTTCCCTATTTTTACTATAAGTGTGTTCTGAACAGTTAGTGCTGTTGCCAGACAGGACAAGTTTAGCAGTATAGGGAGCAGAGAAAGCCCTGTTTGGGGGTTAGAGGCAATACTATCAGCCATAAACAAGGAAAATCAGAAGAGAAAGAAGACTGGCTACCAGCCTATTCCAATCTCTACTTGTGTCATTTATGACCTCTCAGACATGGTCACCTCTACGTTGAGGAGGAACCACCAAAGACTGCAGCCATCAGCACTAATGACACAATATGGCACTATGTACTCACAGCTAACCTAAGAAAAGATTGTTGAAGAGTTGTGTATGTAGTGCAATTATGATCAGCACAGTGTATAAATGGATCCTTAGCATAACATATGCTAATGAAGGAATGCAGTAAATTTTGGCTTCAAACTCTAAAATTAATTCAATTTTTCAGTTTTGTAAACACTCCTTTCCCTATAAATTTTGATTCCTTAACAAAAGTAGTTACAATAGTTCACATAACTTCAGGTACTCTGAACTAAAAAGAAACTGCACTGACAAAATAATCATGTCTTATGATGTCAAAGGTATCACATAAGACTCAAAGGAAACCAAAAGGCAAGTGACATGTAGTGTAGCAGCTTTTGTGAAGGTAAATCAAAATCAATCTAAACACAAGCCATAATACATCATGTAGTTTGAGGCTAGTAAGTGGCCTGGAGCAAATTGATTTCTCTGTGTAAATGTAATTGCAGAAGCGACTTTCCAGAGTTCTAAATATGCAGAAGACCAAAGCAAGTGCTAACTCAGGAAGATTTGGTAGAACAGATGCTACAGTTTGGAAAGAACAGGTCATTAAATCCAAATGTGTTGAAGTATTCTTTTGATTGTAACTATAAATCCTGGAAGTAAAGAAAAGTCAGGCAGTCAATAGAGAAGTCCTTGTAGCACACACTGGTTGGGGGTAGCAGGAAGATAAGAACTAGTTTTTTCTTTTAACACTTGCTGGAAAAGATAAGTCTGGAAATAATTTATGGGGAAAATGATTGTGTTTGCTTATGCTGTAATAAAGAAAATATTATTGTTGGTAATATCAAAATTAGCACCGAGACAGGCTGGACTGATCAGGCCAAGGCCAATTGTATGACGTTCAACAAGGCCAAGAGCCAGGTCCTGCACTTCAGTCACAACAACCCCATGCTGTGGCAGTAAAAACACGGACTCCATGGATGCTGTTCCAGAGACCTTTATTGTTAGTCAGCATTAGTCTTTTAGACTCTAAGTTACACACGAAGTGCACACAATTATCTAATTTGATTGGTAGCAATATACTGTTCATGAGTCTTATGCTTTATTTGGATTGGTTATAGTTTTTTGGTTGTCTTTACTATTTTTGCCTTTGGTATTTCCTTATCTTGTTCTAGTTGCTGTTTTTTGTTATTGAGCAAGCGGTGTTCAAGGACATAGCCTAAATTCGTCAATGTCAAACAGCTGCGTTGCACTTTCTGCCTCCACACCATGCAATGCTACAGGCCTGGGGAAGAGTGGCTGGAAAGCTGCCCAACGGAAAATGGACCTGAGGGTGCTGGTTGACAGCCGGCTGTGTGCCCAAGTGGCCAAGAAGGCCAACAGCATTCTGGCTTGCATCAGGAACAGTGTGGCCAGCAGGAGTGATTGTGCCCCTGTACTCCGCACTGGGGAGGCTGCACCTCCAATACTGTGTGCTGGTTTGGGCTCCTCTGTACAAGAAGGACGTTGAGTTGCTGGAGCCTGTCCAGAGAAGTGGAACGAAGCTGTGAAGGGTCTGGAGAACAAGTCTTATGAGGAATGGTTGAGGGAACTGGGATTGTTTAGTCTGGAGAAGAGGAGGCTGAAGGGAGACCTCATTGCTCTCTACAAGTACCTGAAAGGAGATTGTAGGGAGGCAGGTGTTGGTCTCTTCTCCCAACTAACTTGTGATAGGACAAGAGGAACTGGCCTGAAGTTGCGGCAGGGGAGGTTTAGATTGGTTATTAGGAAACACTTCTTTACTGAAAGAGTGATCAGGCACTGGAACAGGCTGCCCAAGGAAGCTGTGGAGTCACCATCCCTGGAGGTGTTCAAAGAACATGTAGACATGACACTTCAGGACATGGTTTAGCAGGCATGATGGTGATGGGTTGATGGTTGGACTTGATGATCTTGGAGGACTTTTCCAACCTTAAAGATTTTACAATTCTATTAGTAACATTATTGAACAATCAAATACTTGACTCATGTAATTGTTTTATTCTCCTAACAAAAGTACCCCACCAAGGCCCCAAGTATTTCAGAAGCAGTAGAACAGCATAAATCTTGTATATAATATGCTAAAGTATAGGGTTACATAGGAGTTAAAAATACAACAAAGTACGGCAAAACAAATGCTTAATGCAGACAAGCATGCTGTTCTTACTAGTGATCTGCAGATTCTTAAAACAAAAATATAAGAAAAAAAAAAGACAATTAAATTTCCCTTTGGGATATCCTCCAAGCTTCTAGTAATTAAAAACTTGCTGAAATATTGTGTTTAATAGCTTAAAGGTATCCATTCTGAATTTGCATACTTTAATTTTGAACTCACTCATACATTTAGTTACTTGGCAGTGCATTTCATAAAATCGGAGACTTGCAGAATCATAGAATAGTTAGGGTTGGAAGGGTCTTTTAAAGGTCATTTATTCAAACCCCCCTGCAAGAAGCAGGGACATCTCCAACTAGATCAGATGGCTCACAGCCCTGTCCAACCTGGACTTGAATGTTTCCAAGGATGGGGCATCCACCACCTCTCTGAGCAACCTGTTCCAGTGTTTCACCATCCTCATTATGAAAACTTTTTTCCATATATCAAGTCTGAATCTACCTCCCTCTCTACTATAAAATCATTACCTCTCATCCTTTCACAACAGACTTTGCTAAGAAGTTTCTCCCTGTCTTTCTTCTAAGCCCCCTTTATGTACCAGAAGACTGCTATAAGGTCTCCCCAGAGCCTTCTCTTCTCCAGGCTGAATAAACTCAACTTTCTCAGCCTGTCCTCATAGGAGAGGTGCTCCAGCCCTCCAATCATCTTTGTGGCCCTCCTGTGGACTCACTCGAACAAGTCCACATCTTTCTTATGTTGAGAGCTCCAGAAATGGACGCAGTGCTCCAGGTGGGGTCTCACCAGGGCAGAGCAGATGGAGAGAATCACCTTCCTTGACCTGCTGGTGACACTTCTTTTGATGCAGCCCACAATGTAGTTGGCTTTCTGGGCTGCAAGCATGCATTACTGGCTCATGTTGAGCTTCTTGTCCACCAGCACACCCAAGACCTTCTGCTCAGGGCTGCTCTCAATCCATTCTTCACCCAGCCTGTATTTGTGCTTGGGATTGCCCTGACCGATGTGCAAAACCTTGCACTTGGCCTGGTTGAACTTCATGAGGTTGGCTCTGGCCAACCTCTCCAGCCTGTCAAGGTCCCTCTGGATGACATCCCTTCCCTTCAGCATGTCGACTGCACCACACAGCTTGGTGTCATCAGCAAACTTGCTGAGGGTGCACTCAGCTGCACTGTCCATGTCGCCAACAAAGATGTTAAACAGGGCTGGTACCAATACTGATGTCTGAGGAACACCACTCATCATTGGTCTCCACTTGAACTTCGAGCTGTTGACTACAACTCTTTGAGTGTGGCTATCCAGCCAATTCCTTATCCACTGAGTGATCTGTTCGTCAGATCCATGTCTCTCCAATTTAGAGACAAGTATATTGTGCAGGACAGTGTCAAACGCTTTGCACTATATTAATCATATATTATATATTTATAATTGGTTTTAAATCTACTACTTTATTGGTTTTGTAGGGTTTTCTTTAACATCATGAGAAATAACGAATAATTATTTCCTATTTGCCTTTTCTACTCATCCATGAATTTAGACCTCAAGCATATCCTCTGATAGTTACTGTTTTCCAAGCTGATGGATCCTAGGCTATTTACTTTTCTTTAAATGAAATCTTTCTGTGCCTCTGCTAGGCCTTGGTTTTCTTTGTATCTATCCTATATTTGTTTTGCTGTGGTAAGAACTTCAAGCAATTTCCAAGGACTATATGCCTCATAGATCTCTATGATAATAGCATTATCTTTTCTATTTAATTCCCTTCCTTTTCTAAGACATACTCACATTATTTGCCAAGTAGACTAATAATGACCGTTTAACAGATGCTTTCAGATAATTGTCCATAAAGACTCCAATATTTGTTCACAGTCTGATAAAAGCAACTATACAGGCAATAATATACACTGTTTTTCTCTTCTCTGTGCACCTCTCACAAGACTTTAGTGAAGCATGGAATTATGAATGCAGTTCTAGTGGTCAAGTATATCTTTGAGCAGATCAGTTTGTTTTTTTTTTTTTTTCTGAAACTGTGAGAACTGGGAAAAATTTGTGATTTTTCTTTGAAGACAATAGCTGAACTACATTATAAGTAGTTTGCCCACCATTAATGAACAAGGAAGTCTCCCTCCTAAATAAGAAAGTAAGTATTAGCTAATTTGGAAGTACTTCTTACAAAGTGTCTAACCCAATTTAATAAATGAGGAATATTTTCACTCAATGAAAAAAATGTTTCAGAGTTTCAGCTGTTATCATGTGAAAGAAACAATAAGAATTTAAGAAGTCTAAAGTTAAAAACATTGAGAAAAAATATTTTATATCAGTTTATTTTGTCAATGTATTACATAGAAGTTAACCTTCAGTTATTTAAAAGCTTTAAACAACAGTACTTACAGTAGCTTGGAAGGACAATAAGCCACTATCTATTTTCCTATTTCTATGGGTAAACAAAAGTCCAACAAATAATAGGTTTGAAAAATAAGAAAGTTCAGGACAGACGATGAAACAACTCCTTCACAGTAATTCAAAGGAAATACAACCCTACACATATTGCAGTGGAAATCATACTTATCTCTGAATCTATACAAATTGAAAAAAAAAAAAGTCAGACCTCAGAATCAAACCTTCTCGGTAATGCAAGAATCAACAATAGAAGAAGATGGTTTTCTTTTTTACATTTCTTTTTTTCTTCATTCAACGTTGAATAGGATGTACAGCAAAGAGTTAGATTAAAAACAAAGGAAAGGTGTTGAAAACTGAATAGTTCTGAGCTTTAATCTTCCAGAAGTAAGGATTTTATGGGCTTAGATTTGATTTTCGTGATCTATATTGTGCAGTTCTGCAGACTATCTGCTTTCCTAGTCAGCATTTCTTTGATATTGTTTTACAATGCAGGTTCACTGCACTTCCATTCCTTCAAGAAGCAGAAGTTCAGATTCTAATTTTAAATACCACTTATGTTAAAAAGAAGCTTAGGTATAGAATTGACAGTTACATTCTACAAATTCAGATTGTATGCTATGTCATCATCACTTTTCACACAAAGGTGCCTGATTATATAAATAAGAAGCACTTTCCGTACAACTACACAGTAATTTGGATGATCTGTTCACACTTGAAAATGATGGAAAGGATGGAAAAGCTATTATCCATTGTATGGGCCACAAGACCTTCAGTTTGTTTGCATGGATTAATTCTTTTTTCTTTTTTTTACTCATTTGTTTTCAACAGTACAGCTAGTCTGAATTGTCGTAAAAACTGTAAAATCAGTTTTAAATTTTTGGAGGTGCTCTAATTTAAAAATCTACTTGCCATAAACTTCTCAAGAGCAGAATAAGATAACTTGAAAACTCATGAAATAATTTATTCATACAGAAAAGTAAGATAATTTTTAGGATGTTTCAGACCAGACAATGGAAAGTAAGTGAATTGCATATTACCTAAGTCACTAGCAGACAAATTCCATTCATCTAAGCATAATATTCTTTAGACATTTTCTTGAATATGAAGAAAAAATTTCTTCTGTATTTTTTTTTAACACAATTTCTGTAATACACTCTGATGTGTTATGGGGCCATTAAAAATTAAAGGATATGCTCTGTGCACTTACTGTATTTTGTTTTGGTTTTTATTCTTATTTTTAGTGGAAGAAAACACACACTTTTAAAATGGTACCCTTTCCTAATATAACATGCCAATAGCTGTAGTAATGAGGATGGTGAAGTCTAAGAAAAAAGTCAATATATTTATTTTCTCATTCATGCAGCTACCTGAAGATTTCATTTTATTTAATTTTCCCTCTACATTTTATTGAAAGCGAGTAGAAGAATGACACGTGAATTGTTTGGAGATTAGAGGAAACTTTCAAATGATCATATACAGATCATTTCAAATACAGATCACCATCAAAAATAGTGAGAATAAAAAAGATATCTGCCTTCTGAAATCTGATGCAAGTAATAACTGAATGATGATAAAAATATCTTTGTCGGGATTATTCTTTCTTCCTTTGTTTAATGCCAAGGAAAAAAAAAACCAAACACTTGAACATAAATTACACTTCCAATACATAAATTGGTTCACTAGACAGGAAAATCATGTGTTTAAAGGTGTGTAAATAGTATGTTTATTGATTTGAGATCTCAAGAATTTTAACCATTTATTTAGTAAAGCCTATTTGATAAGCATATTTTTTATCAATTTAAAGAAGTAGTGATTGTTGCTAAAAGAAAAGAAAATCTAGCAAAACTGATATTCATGCCCCACTAAAGTGTAATAAAATTGTCAATTTTTTTTTTGTTCAACTGTTCTGCCTGAAAAAAAGTTCAATAAAATCAGGTTGTCATCTTGACAGTTCTCAGAAAACCTTAAAAGAAAAATAAAAAAAATATTTTAAAAGTACTTTGCTTAAAATAAAGCCATTTACAATTCATTGTAGCATTTTGGGGTGTTGGAGTATAGTTATTCAAAATGTACAATATGAACTTCAGTAAAAATTCCTAGAACAACTTGCTTTGTTCAGAAACATTATGTAACATTTTTTTCCATTCATATACTAAGCATCTCCAGATTCTATCTAAAATTCTTTAAAAAATTAGTAGCTTTTCAAGAATTTTCCAAAATTATACCCAAATAGATTCCAGGCCATCCAATCTTAGCAGTGATAAAGATGTTGGATATTAAGATTTTGCTACAAATAAGTACTACAGCCATCCTTAATCAACATATCACATCTGTTACAAGCAATAAGCAAACCATTAAAAAAAAAGTATACTCAGAACAATTCTATGAACAACCATTAGGCTGAAAATAAAAAAAAAAAAGAGGAGATTTTTTCTTTTATTCTCTGAAAAATCTGGATATATACTTTAAAAATGCTGAAAGCACTGTAAGTTTTATTTTTTAATACACAGGAATTATGTTAAAAGTTTACTTTCATTAATAAAACTTTATTAATACATAAATAAATACATTTTTTCAGGTATGATGATGAACTTCTGTCTGTATTTATAATAGAGGCTTGGCTATTCTAATTCAGCATGAGATGAAGCAGAGGCAAGAAGGCTCATTCTGTCCCATGGAAAGGACACCCAACCATGTAGTCTAGAAGGGAGTCTTGGCATGCTCCAGTGAGTCCCTTGATCTTGATGTAGCTACTAATAAAACAAACAGCTCCAGCCCCCTAGCTGTTGGACTAAATTATCTATCTTGATTATTTGCTGGAACAGTTGCTGGTGTGCTTTCATCCTAAACTGACTAGCACTTTCCCAAAGAACTCCTGGACATATTTCAGGAACAAGCACAAGTCAGTAACGATTTCCAATACAAGATTTGTAGTTATTGCATTATTTGGGAGGGCAGGAGAACCTAACAGTATTGTGTGCTGATTCATACCACTTACTGTCAGCACCTGGAAATAGTTTAAGATTTGTTCAATATACTAGTATACAGAAAGCCAGAAAAAAAAAAAACCAACAGGGTATCCCATAGATTGTCTCTTAATTTAGAAATGGCTTCAGATTTGAATAATGCTATTCATTTACCTTTTGAATCACAATTTACTTATTTTTATTGTAATTTTACATTTGTAGTAACAAAGAATGTTAATTTCTCCGGACAACATTAGATGTGTGGACCATCTATTTTTCACTTATTAAAGGTTTTCTGTACCTAGCTACTTTTCTTGTTGCTGCTGTCTCTGTTTTTAAATCTCATCTCAAGTTGGACAATTATTTATTTTTAATCTGTAACTAAGATATCATCGTAATTAAGATATCATCATAATTAAGATTAACTAAAATTCACTTAATCACTTCAAAGGTGTCAAGACCTGGAAAGCCAAATTATTTGAATTTATTATATGTCTGTCACTGTGGAAAAAGAGTAGTGCCAACCTCAATTTATGAAGTGGATCAAACAGGGATAGGCTGGGTCAGGAAAAGAGTTTCACTCACACAGACATTCATACACAAACACACATGCACAGGTAACTCTTACGGGTAATGCAGTCACTCATCAGTGAGTCAGCCCAGCCCATCCTGGGGAGATGTGACACTTGCACCTACCACTCTCCGATTCAGGCTTTGGGCAGGGCTCAGCACCAATGCCTTGAGTATTCGGCTTCTGTGTGTGTGTTGGTCAGTGATGCAGCAATATGGCCTTCGTGACTGGGTAGGTTTATAACCAGATATCAGAAAGGCCACAAATAAAATCACTCTGTGATAATATAATGTGTTACCTCCTTGCTTGCATTGTCCTGTCATCCACTGTTCACTACGTTCAGTCACTCAACTCTCCATTAAGCCAGATCGTGACACCTAGGTCTTGTCAAGAAAGTAGAAAAATTTAACAAAATGAGGCTTTACTCTTTACATAAAAAAAAAGTCCTACCTTAATCTTTTCCAGTGATTTTTTTTTCTTTTTCTTCTTTATAATAACAGTAGACAGCTTGAAAATAAGATGATTAGAATAGAAGCTAGTGTAGAATATCTGGTTAAAAATAAAGTTATATTTTGAAATGCTCTTACCAAAGCTTTTTTAAATGTTGTTCAAAAAAACAGCCAGACTCTAAACTTGATTTCTTTTCTTTCCATCCCCTAAGTATGAAAGCTTGCTTGACGTTTCTTTTAAAACCTCTGAATCAGAATGTTGCTCAAAAGAGAAAAACATCCCTTTCCAGAGAAACTTTAATTCATAAGAGTTTTGGTAGATTAGATTTTTCTGTATTATTTACATTAACAGTGTACTTAACAGTTAGATAGTTGCCTTAAATTAAGTAGAGATTGTATCTTCTGTAAGGCAAGAAAGAAAAAATAGTTCTAGTATCTATTTAAATGTGAAATAAATATAATGAACTTTAGAAGGAAGGGACAGAGAAAGGAAGAAAGGCACAGTCTATATACACTATTGTCCTTTGCATGATAACACTTTTACATTCAAAATCTTGTTATGGACAAGAAGTGGAACACACCTCATATATTAATTTTTTAATTAATTTAAACAAAGTGCAACTGACATATAATAAACTTACTAACGGTAGTCTAGTTATTCTAAAGGGTATATGGAAGGAGAGAGCATATGTTCTTTTAACGATAGGTAGTCAAGGGTGGTTTAAATGAAAAAAAAAAAAAAAAAAAGGATAGGGAGAAAAGGAGGAAGCCATAAACAAGAACATAAAGGGACACAAACCTGACTAACCAAGAATGAAGGAGGCAGTAACAGGCACTAACAAGAAACAAGCCTGCTAAGTCATAGTAGCTGAATTATATGTGGAATGAGGGAACTATTTTTTCAGTAAGATTACCTGATGAAAGACTTTGTCAAGTGGGATACTATGGAAAAGGGGGAAGCCATAAACAAAACACAGAGAGGCAAAGCAGACAGACAAACATGATGGAGACAAACACAAGAAACTAACTTCATCAGTCACACTAATCAATGAGCTATCAAGAAACCACAAGTCAACCGGGACTTTGTAATTAATAAGGAGGGTCCAGGGTATTGGAAAGGGTCAGTGGGGCTGTGCCAACTGATAAGACAATGCAGAAGGGGGTCTGAATAAAACAAAGTGGAGGAAAGACAGAAAAGGATATAAAACTGGCTCATCTCATGTAAAACATGAATGGCCAGTACGCTTGTCTGGCTGAACCCTCTGCCTAATCACCATAGTCTGTCCTGTTTCCTTCTGTCTTTTCTTAACTTTCTCTCTGTGTAATCTCACTTTCTATCCTATGTGTATCAGTGCTGCAAGGACTCAGTGCCAGCTGCTGGAATGACCAGTTAGTGGATTTGGTGACAGCTTCTGGAGTCAGACTAGGAATATAGGTATCCCCAGTCTGTGGTGCCAGCAACAGGAGTGAGCAGGGGTCTCACCTGGAAGTAGATAAAGGCACCCAGTGTTCAGGGGAAGGTTGCCCTGGTTTTGGCAGGGATGGAGTTAATTTTCGTCTCAGTAGCTGGAATGTTTTGGATTGCGTGTGTGAAGAATGTTGATAAACACCCTGATGATATGAGTTGTTGTGAATGAGACCAAGGACACCGTCCTGCTTTCCAAGTCTCACTAATTTTCAGATGCAGGAAGCTGGGAGAAAGACAGACAGAATAATTGACCCAAACTGGCCAAAGAGAGTATTCCATGCTGTAAACG
Source organism: Chlamydotis macqueenii (assembly GCF_036417535.1). Taxonomy (NCBI): domain Eukaryota; kingdom Metazoa; phylum Chordata; class Aves; order Otidiformes; family Otididae; genus Chlamydotis; species Chlamydotis macqueenii. The sequence goes on from NC_141556.1 coordinate 163,935,995, forward strand.
TCATGCTCAGTTTATAAGTGGAGGCTGGCCAGGGTGGGTGCCGTCCTGGCATCCATCTTTCTCCCTCATTTTGCTGGCATTGTTCCCTCTACCTTGTTGGCTCCCTTTTGCTCTTTTGCTTGCCGCTCGGTATTGTTTCTGTGATCGCTGCTCGGGATGGGCTGTATCAGTCATTGGGACATTGGGACATATATTGTTCACTTTGTATATTTTAATATCCTTATATTCTGTTATTATTGTAGTTTTCCCTTGTTATTTTAGTAAATTGTCTTCATCTCAACTTACGATTTCTCCTTCCTTCCCAATTCTCTCCCCCATCTCACTGGAGAGGGGGAGGGTGAGTGAGAAACTGTGTGGTAATTCAGGCTAAACCATCACAATGATCCTATGATTCTGTGATTAACAGATAATACTTTAACTAACAGAAAACACTAGTGTCATTGCCAACATGTTAGCAAACGGCATGGCAGAAAATAGAGCAATAAAATCTTGAAAATTGACACAGCCCTTCTTTCTGATACGTCAACTGTAGGATCTAACGTAACCTAAGCACTACTGGTTTTAAGTTTACTTCTTTAAAAAAAAAAAATCAGTAAAGGAGATTTTGCAGCCTACCTAAGCAGTTCATACTAGTGTTTGACTGTTCTTACCATTAGACAGTTGCACTTAATATCTAAGTGAAATCTTCCAGAGTGCTGTATGTCATTAAACTCTACCATCCACATAGAAAATGCCTTCACCTTTGCTTTTCAAGTTTGAAAAATATTATTAAAAAAAAAAAAGTTAAAATACGACAGTGTAAGAATAAATGTGACAGTTATCTTTTCTTCACAGCTAAGTTCTGGAGACTGCTTATCATTTTTTATTTGCTACTTTGGACTCTATCCTGTAGACTTACTTCACGCTAGAGGTATGTCAGACAAGGCAGCACACATATTTCCAATCATGGTCTTACTGGAGGTGAATAAAATATTTATCTGTAGCTGGAAACATTGTTAAATGAAAATGAAAGAAGTCACCTTTCATACTCCTATACTTGTGTTCATTTGAGTCTACTAGTATTTCCATCAAACAGTTTATTAATGGTTTTTCAGAGGTAATATTCAAACAGCTAAGCAACTATGTACTTCTAGTCACTTTAAGAAAGGAATCCTTTCTCTCTTCTTCCCTGTGAAAAAGATGGACTTCACGTTTTCCACTTGTCTGCTTATCACCACTTTGGCCTTTGCAGTGGAAGTGCATTTTCAATAATGATTTTGCAAGCATGAGCTAAGGTTTCTTCTACTGCTGGAAAATCTGTGGTGCTTGAGTTAATGTGGGTCCCTTCAAAACAGATGTTTAAATTTACAGTGATTTGGTAAGTACATTAAGAGATGAGTGTAGATTCATTAAGCCAAGTATACAGTCCTACATTTATTTATTGATAAATAAATGAAATATTTCTGAAACATAAATATTTATTTGTAGTTTATATAAATTAATATATCTCCTGATTAAATAAAGTGTTAATCATGAAGATTTAGGGCCATCAAAAATAAATAATGTCCTCTATTTTTCTAATTTTGTCAAAGGTATCTCAAAAATAATAAATCTCAGAATCCTTGTGTATAAAATATCATTAATCAAGGTAATCTTAACTAAACAATTAAAAGAAAAAGTGACTTTTTTTTTTTATAAAATCCTGTGATGTACAATGGCTATTGATTGGAAAAAAGCCTTCTAAAAACCCTAGCAAATTCAAGTAGGAAAAAAAAATTGTAGAAGTTGTAAGAAATAGAAATTGTAGGTACAAAATCCGATTTCTTACATTTTATCTAGATTTCAGAAACTTTACCATCTGCAAAAATAACTTTATAATGGCTTCTTTTTTAATGGCTTGTAGATCTATACTCACTTGTGAATTGATGTTCTGTAAGAAACTAAATATTTGAACAACTTCCTAATGAGAATTGTCTCATTAAATGGAAGAAATCTACCACAGATATAAGCACTACTTAAAGTAGGGCATAAGGAGATAAAAATAAATTCAGACCCTTGTCTGTCTCCTCTAATAGCATATATGCTAAATATGCAGAATGAAAGGATCAAGGATTTTGGGATCAAAGTTATAAAAATTAGTATCTATAAAAAAAAATAAAAGTAATGAGACAAGTAAAAATCTTACAAAAAAAAACCCCACGTCCAACCAGTATAACTATTTAATATAAGGCCATAAGAAATAAACATTGACAAACAGATCTGCAAGTAACTAGTGTGAGTGAAGGCAGAGAGAGATCAGAGACAAGTGATATTAAAATCATAAACCTCTCCTTAGTTTCTAGGGGGAAAAAAAAACCTCCACAAATAACTTGTTCTTATTCTTCCTATTGGGCTAGTGAGAGTTTGATACAATGGAAAAAAAACCCTAACCCTCTGACTCTCTGACAATGATAAATTGGCAACTGCTCTTTTAAAAAAAAAGCCGTGTGTTATAATGCTTATAGGCTATCATTATTAAAGACACAAAACAATTCCTCTGAGAAGTATACAGTGTAAAAAAGACACAGAAATTGTCTGAACAAAGGCAGCTTATGAATTTCTGAGACTGTATAAAAGATGTAGGCAGCCTGTACATTCACTTAGGGTATAATTCCCTCTGTGAAAAGCCATCAGAAACCCATAAAGTATTTAACTCCCACTTACAGTCTATTTGATGTGTTTAAATGGGACTTCTAGACTGTATATGCATCATACTGATGATCTTTGCCAGAATATAGGGCTTAATCAACAGGCTGATTCATATGGATGTACTTCTGTATCCAGCAAAGTGATTTAATGGAGCTCAGCGTACATCCAGGGACATCCATTAGAGATGCGTCAGCCTGAGAGAATCAGGGACATACTCTTCTTCTGAAAAAGTAAAATTCTCATGAACATCATCATTCCTGAAGTTCTGGATGTATTTCTAATGGAGATATATTATCCTGTATTAATTAAAAAGATAATAACAATAATCTATCACTTATTGATCTCAATAGGTACCATAACCTATATTTATATAATGTGGCAAATATTTCTGATAGTCAAATAGTATTTTTTTTTAGTAAGAAAAATCCTCACATTTCCCAACTGTGTTAGGTATCATACATTTCCCAACTGTGTTAGGTATCACATCTCTTCCTTTGAAAGAAAATAATATTAGAAATTCTTACCTTAACATCAGAGAATAATCAGACAGTTACTCTTCCTAAGAATATCTTGGAAGCTAAACTAGCAGAAAAATTTCCTTTGTCTTTTCTTTTACTCTTTTTTTCTCTCTCTCTCTCTCTCTTTTTTTTTTTTTAATTAACTAACATACAGGTTTTTTTTCCTGTATTTTTTTTTTTTGCTGCAATTACTCTTCCTTTCTGTGTGGACTTTTATTTTTTTGTGAACCACTCTTCATCCAAATAAAGTTGGTGCTAAATGTAAAAAAAACAATGCTAATACTACTTATAGAGATAAATTTCCCCACCCCACCCTCTTCTCCCCAAAGGTCATTAAAATAAAAGAAAAAGGATTTGAGTTATTTTCTATTCCCAGCAATAGCCTGGGGATAACGCAGCCTGCTCATTTCTGTGTGCAGTGGAGTGTTTAGAAAACTATTCAGCCTCAATAAGAAGGAAAAGCAGTCCCATGAGGAAGTACAAATTTGTATACATGATATGCCATCTGACCTCAGAGGTCTCTGTATATCTATCTGTTATACATGTGCTATTTAACAGACTTCAGGTTGTGACTGAGAGAGAAGAGTTATTCTTCTCTTCGTCACTGGCTTATTGCAGGGTGAAATTCTAAAGTCAAAGTTTTCCAAACTGGATGTCTAAATTACTGGATCAAAGTACAATATCTCAAAGTTTTGATATCCGGAAAGTGGAAGCACCCAAAGTAATGAACTTCCATTTAAATGTCACTCAAAGAATAAATGCAGTTGTTTGCCTTTTTCTATAAACCATACATATAAAGAACAACAGAATACTGTGTCAAGAAAAGGTCTATGCAATTGCAAATGTTATATTTTTCCTCTTGATGACATTTATTTAATAACTCAAACTAATGCTCCTTCCTTTTTTCAAGCAAAAAAAAATACATGCAAATGTAGCATTCATTTTCTGCATCTGTGTTTGAGATTAAACTCTTAAGGATCTATATGCAATAAATGCAAGAATTAGTATGTAATATTTCCACATTCATTTAAGGTATAGATGTCCCTTAAATGAAGAAGAGAAATTAATCATTTTACATTATGTTTACCAGGACAGTTTCTGTTGGACATCTTACTTTCCTCGTTTCCCAAACTGTCTTCCTTCTGCAGAACTGTACTATACTAACCTGTTATCCCAGCTTCCAAGGGAGGTACCTCAAAGTACACAACAATTCTTGGGTTTTTAAATTATTTTTGTTAGATTTAGTGAATTATTTTGCTAGAAATATTTAACTTGGTGATTTTGCTAAAGCAATTATAAAGCACCAATAAATTTTCTGTTTCTCATTATTTCAGAGAAAAACAAAGCAAAAAAAAACCCAGCAAAATGCACCTATTTACTTCTCTATTCAGTTTGTCAACATTTGATTCGGCAAAATAGCTCTTCAAATACCAATGGCTGCATTGCATATTAGTTGCCTGAGCACAGGCAACTAATCTAAGTGAGCTGGCTTCAGGTCTTCTCCTCAAGGGCAGGGTCATTTAATCCTGGTTACACAACTGCTAGACCTAGTTGAATGTCTCAGATATACTCAAGTGTCTCAAATGGCAGTAAAGGCATCTGTTCTGAACCAATTAGGCAACTACTTTGAATCCTGTGCTCAGGCATACACACAAATATACCTGTTTATCCTCTGGAGTCGAACATCTAAACTGTAGACCTCTAAATTTCATAAAATCATAGAATCATAGAATGGTTAGGGTTGGAAGGGACCTTCAAAGGTCCAAATTTAGATGTATGACTCTAGAGCTGAATCCTAGATAAAATTTTCTTGTAAAACTAAAATGCTTAAGCTCTGAGTTTATCTACAAAATTTACATCAATCATATGTAAAAACAGCTTAAATGATGGCAGATCTGGATTAATCTAGATGTGGATCAAAGTTGTTAAGAGGAAGTCTGAAAATGACATCTAGGAAAAAGTTAATATGTTTTGTAACACTGGTTCTAAAGAAGTCTGAAAATCCAATTTTATTCTTCAGGGGAATAAGTCAAGCCCTAATTCGGTCCTAGTCCATTAGATTCTGCAGTTCATTAGAAGTATATTTTCTTGACGTCGGAGTTAGTCACTCCAAGCTCCTTTATTAGTCACGGGAGAGAAATAGATACTTGTTCAAATATAAGTATCTAAAATAGGTCAGCTGAATCAGATCCTCTAAGTGCCTGTTCTGTCCATTGATTATATGAGAGTTCAGCACAATGAGTTCAGATACAGATTCTGCTCTGTGGACATCTATTAGATGGGATTAATTCATCCTGTCAATTTATATTTGTTTGAAGCAATTAATTCTTCACTAAGAATCTGAGTTAATCTTTGCCTTTTAGTACCTCAAAGAAAATGGAAACCAAATGATGTTATTATTAACCTTCTTAAGAATGTTAAGTTCAACATGGCAGTAAGTGAAAAGGTTATTTTGTAAAACTAAAGGGAAATATTTTGATATATGAATGAAATTCTGCCTCACAACATCAGAACAGTGTTAAATGGTGATACTTTTTGGGGAATAACCAAAGTTTGCTTCCAGCAGTCCAGCAATCTACAGAAATGTGTTTAATTTGTTTTGATGTGATTCTGAACATCTATGATGAAAATTGGTTCTTGTTGAAGCTTATGTGAGTTACATTGCCAATGACACACAGCTACATGGTACGATCAATGCACTGTAGGGAAGGGATGCCATCCAAAGGGACTTTGACAGGCTGGAGAGGTGGGGCCGTGCAAACCTCATTAAGTTCAACAAGGCCAAGTGTAAGGTCTTGCATGTGGGTTGGGGCAATCCCAAGCACAAATAGAGGCTCGGCAGAGAATGGATCGAGAGCAGCCCTGAGGAGAAGGACTTGGGGATATTAGTGGATGAGAAGCTCAACATGAGCCAGCAATGTGCACTTCCAGCCCAGAAAGCCAACCACATCCTGGGCTACATCAAAAGAAGAGCACTCAGCAGGTTGAGGCAGGTGATTCTCTCCCTCTACTCTCTTCTCGTGTCCTGTCTGCCTGTCAGGCCTGTCCCAGGGAATGTGGGGTGTGATTCCAGTAGTCTATCTGTCTCTTGGACTTCCTGATACTCCTCGACCTACTCACCTCCTTCTGGAGCTCTGTCACTAAGCAAAGGATGTCCTTTACCTGAGCACATGTGTCCTCACTACTGTTGTTGAATAATGACTGAAGAGCAGGGCACACTCTGCAGACTGGGTGGCAGAAGATTTCCACTGGAGCTGTGCCTGGGAAGGTGCATCAGTCACAGTGGGTACAGAGTTTTGCTGCACTTCTCCTCAGGGTCTTCTTTTATGGCTGAGGAGGGGCTTGGCTGCCACTGCTCCTGGCCTCACTCAGATCTTGTCAGCCCCTGTTGAGCTGTGGGCTCCTGGTGGTTCTCTCTGCTCCCCTGGGGTTTCTCTAGTTTAGGAAACCTCTCTGTAGACTGCCCTCTGCAGATCATGCTGGCATTGGAGTTGCTTATTGAGTTATATATCATAGAATCATATAATAGTTTGGGTAGGAAGGGACCTTTAAAGATCTTCTAGTCCAACTCCTCTGCAAGGAGTGGACACCTCTCCAACAAGATCACGTTGCTCAGAGCCACATCCAACCTGGTCTTGAACATTTCCAGGGATGGGGCACCCACCACCTCTCTGGGCAACCTGTTCCAGTGTTTCACCATCCTCAGTGTAAAAAAAAAAAGTCTTCCTTATATCCAGTCTGAATCTACCTCCCTCTGTTTTGAAACCATTACCCCTAGTCCTGTTACAACAGGCCCTGCTAAAAAGTTTCTCCCTGTCTTTCTTGTAAGCCCCCTTCATGAACTGGAAGGTGTCCCTGGAGTCTTCTCTTCTCCAGGCTGAACAGACCCAACTCTCTCTGCCTGTCCTTATAGGAGAGGTGCTCCAGGTCTCTGATAATCTTCGTGGCCCTCCTCTGGACTCGCTCCAACAAATCTATGTCCTTCTTATGTTGGCGGCTCCAGAGCTGGACACAGTACTCATATGGAGTCAAGCGTGCCCTCAGTAAGTTTGCAGATGACACCAAGTTGAGCAGGAGTGTTGAGCTACTTCAGGGTAGGAAGGAACTACAGAGGGATCTGATCAGGCTGGATCAATGGGCCAAGGCAAATCGAATGAGATTCAACAAGGCTAAGTGCTGAGTTCTGTACTTAGGTCCCAATAATCCCATGCAGCTGTGCAGGCTTGGGGGATAGTGGTTGGGAAGCTGCCTAATGGAGGAGAACCTGGGAGTGTTGGTTAGCAGCCGGCTGAATATGAGCTGGCGGTGCGTCAAGCTGGCCAAGAAGGCCAATAGCATCCTGACTTGTGGTTTAGCCCTAATCACCACGCAGTTTCTTGCTCACCCTCCCCCTGCCCAGTGAGATGGAGGAGAGAACTGGGAAGAAAGGAAAACTCATGGGTTGAGATGAAGACAGTTTACTAGAACAGCAAAGGAAAACTACAATAATAACAGAATATAAGTATCCTGAAATATACAAAATGAACAATGCACATTTTCTCACCACTCAATGTTCCAAGGTCCTATACAGCCTGTCCCAAGCAGTGATCACAGAAACGAAACCGAGTAGCAAGCAAAGGAGTGAGAGAGGGGGAGAGAGCGATGCCCACCCCCAGCCAACCCCAACTTAAATACTGACCATGATGTTTACAGGATGGAATACATTTTTTGGCCAGTTTGGGTTAATTGTTCTGGCTATACCCCTCCCAGCTTGCTGCACCTGGACATTAGCAAGACCTGGAAAGCCAGACAGTGTCCTTGGTCTCATTAGCAATAAGTCATAACATCAGTGTATTTATTTACATTCTTCATGTACAAAATATGAAACACACTGGCTACTGAGAGGAAAATTAACTCCATCCCTGTTGAAACCAGGATACTTGTATCAGAAATAGTGTGGCCAGTAGGACTAGGGAAGGAATCGTACCCCTCGGCACTGTTGAGGCCGCACCTCGAATACTGTGTCCAATTTTGGGCCTCTTACTACAAGAAAGACATTGAGGTGCTGGAGCATGTTCAAAGAAGAGACACAAAGCTGGTGAAGTGTTTAGAGAACAATTGTTATGAGGAGTGGCACTGGGAACTGGGGTTGTTTTTGTCTAGAGAAAAGGAAGCTCAGGGAAGACCTTATTGCTCTCTACAACTACATAAAAGGACGTTGTAGTGAAGTGGATGTTGGTCTCTTCTGCCAAGTAACAAGTGATAGGATGAGAGGAAGGGGCCTCAAGTTGTGCCAGAGGAGGTTTAGATTGGATATTAGGAAAAGTTTCTTCATGGAAAGGGTTATCAAGCATTGGAACAGGTTTCTCAGGGAAGTGGTTGAGACATAATCCCTGGAGGTATTTAAAAGACATGTAGACGTGCTGTTTAGGGACATGATTCAGTGGTGGACTTTGCAGTGCTACGTTCACAGTTGGACTTGGTGATCTTAAAGATCTTTTCCAACCTCAATGATTCTATGTTTTCATGATTCTATATTTATATGTGTTCTGGTTTTGTTTAGTGAGGGGGGGCCTAAGGTGGTAGCTTCTGTATGAAACTGCTAGAAGTTGCTCCCCTTTGTTCAGTGGACTCGGCCGGGCTGAAGGCGGAACCGCTGCTGGCCAAGGCCAAGCCAATTGGTAGCAGAATGTTCTGTGATAACGCCTCTGCGATAACGTATTTAAGTAGGGGAAAACAGGAAAAAAAAAAAAAGAGGGAAGATGTGAAGCAGCTGAGCCTGGGCAGACAGGGGGAGGTGCGAGCCTTGTGGGCCTTGCAGGCCTCATCCTCTGGCCTCCCGCTGGGCGGACGACTGGGCCTGACTCAGCCCAGCCCGGCTGCAAGAAGTGGAGAGGAGATGAGAAGTGAATGAGATGTAAAAAACATCCTGAGAGGCATCTGCCAGCCTGTTGTGAAGAATTTTTCTTCTGAGAGGAATGGCTGCAGATGCCAAGGTCCGTGAAGAAGGAGCGGGAGGAGTAATGTGGCTCCTGGCCAAGATTCCCCTGCAGCCTGTGGTGATAACCATGGTGGAGCAGGTTGTCCCGCTGCAGTCCATGGAGGTCCATGGAGGGGCAGAGATCCACCTGCAGCCTGTGGAGGATCCCATGCTGGGGCAGGTGGAGGCCTGAAGAAGGCTGTGGCTCATGGAGGGCCCACTGGGACAGCTGTTCTAGAGGGACTGCACCCCGTGGAAGAGATGACCCATGCCGGAGCAGTTTCACAAAGGCCTGTGGGAGGGACCCCACAATGGAGCAGGGGAGAAATGTGAGGAGTTCTTCCCCCGACGATGATGCAGCAGCGTAAAACAAAGCGTGATGAACTGACTGCGACCCCCATTCCCTCTTCCCCCCGTGCCGCTCAGGGAGGGAAGGTAGTAGAGATAATGTTAAGCTTGGGAAGAGGGAGAGGTGGGGCGGGGTGGGGGGAGTTATCTTGTTCCCTGTCTCATTATCCTGCTAATTTTAGAAATAAATGAATACTTTTCCCCAAGTCAAGTCTGTTTTGCCTATAACAGTAACTTTAAAGATTTCTCCCCGTCCTTTTCAAACCTCGAGCTGTTTTTTTTTTTATATTATGTCCCCCTATTCTCTCAGAGGGTGGGAGGTGTGAGAGAGAAAGACTGCGTAGTCTGGTCCAGATCAGCGCTGAACTACAACATCTGCTTCCTACACTGCCTTGCCAGTGAGTAGTCTGGGGATGGGTCAGAGGTTGGGAGGGGACACAGCTGAAACAGCTGACCACAACTGACCAGAGGATGTCCCTGCTCATTCCAGGGGAGTTGGACTAGATGACCTTTAAAGCTCCCTTCCAACCCAAACTATTCTATGGTTCTATGATATACCATATGACATTATGCTCAGCAATAAAAGCAGAGAGAAGAAGGAGGAAAAGGGAGACATTTGGAGTTAGAGCATCTGTCTTCCCAAGTAATCATCACATGTGATAAAGCCCTGTTTTCCTGGAGATGGCTAAACATCTGCTTGCCAATGGGAAGTAGTGAATGAATTCCTTACTTTGCTTTGCTTGCACATCCAGCTTTTACTTATTAAACTGTCTTTATCTCAATACACAAGTTGTTTCACTTTTACACTTCCTAGCCCCTTCCAGATTCCACTGAGGAGGGAGTGAGGGAGTGGCTGTGTGCTGCTTAGCTGCCTAACAACTCAAACTAGAACACACATGCAAAAAAAAATAGAGCCCCATCACTCAGGGGGAAAAAAAAAAGGAAGGAGTACAGTTTAATAAGAACAGATATACCACTGTGATCAGGTACATGGTCACACAACAGTACTAACAATCCATTTACATATGACTCATCATGTTTAGCCTTTGTTATTTGTCTTCCTGTGCTTTTTCATCCCTGATCCACCTTGATCTTTCCCTTTCTCTACCTTCCTCTAAATACTCCATAATATTTCTCACATTCCCACAATCTGCTTGAAAACATCCCATAAGAAGTTTTATACAATCCCTAGATGCCTTTTTCCCTGAATCCTGTTCTCCTGCAGAAAATAACACTTCCAGTCTGCAAGGTGATCCTTTAAGTGAATATTTTCTTTGTCTGACTCCTCTTGGGATTCATGTGTGGGCCACATGATAGGAGTAGGAATGGTTCATTATTCTCCTTGATGGTACTTAGAGCAGCCAGGTCACAGTCTTCTCTGTTCTCTGAGAAACCCAGGTTACTGGGGCTCCTTTGCCTTATTTCTCCTCCTTATTTCTCTAATCCTCACTGAGCCTTTGTGTTTATGGTGATTGGCCTTTAATCACATAATCTAATGGTAAAGAAATGAGCAACCTGATCTAGTCAGGGATCTCCCTCCTCCTTGCAGGGGGGTTGGACTAGATGACCTTTGAAGGTCCCTTCCAACCCTAACCATTCTATGATTCTATGATTCTAAGAAGACTACAGTCTTGCAGATGGGGATCTGATGAGTTTATAATGCTTAGGAAAGAAAAAACTACCTTGTGCCTTGAGAACTGATTTTCTAGAATTGCATGGGGTCTCTTTTTACAGCTTTATTAGCAATCTGGAGCAGGATTAAAAAGCATATATTTACCAAGTAGAGTATTTTCAGTATTAGCCGTACTTGTGGACAAGATACTTGAGGAAATAATTTAGTGGTGCTGGTGCAATCATTTTCTAATCTGAACAGAAAGATCTGCTGGATATGTATATGTCATAAACTGAAAGTCATGTGTTCATCCTTTCTATTTAACTATACAGAACTACTGAGAGTTTCTTAGCCAGTGGATTATCTTCTAATAAAAACAGTAACTTAAGTTTCATCATAAGCTATGTTCAAATGTTAAACCGAAGATGATTTGTTTTCCACATCTTGTATAACAATTAAATGGAGAAATATTTTTCTTTCACTGGGAGTTATCAGCATGGTTCAGAGGAAAGCTTGTACCTGCTTGCAAAAAAAATGTGAGCTGAACTGTTCTATTGTTAATGGAACATTACTTTCTCTATGTCCCAGTGCTGTTCTGATTTTGAAAATGTACCTTACTATTGAATTCACACAGAAAAGTACTTTCCTTAAGTGCTAGGTTTTGATAAAAGGAAAAATAAATTTGCAATTGAAAAAAAAAAGTATATGAATTCTATACAGTTTCATGCAAGTTCATTAGACTTTTAAATTCAAAATGGAAGCAATATTGTATGTTTCATATGTGCACTTCATATTTCATAATGTCTAAATTGTGATACAGCTCCTCAATATGAAACAAATGCTTCATTAATTAATTAACATTTACTTTACCTCATGATGTATTCAGTACAGCATCGACAACTGCATGTAACAGGTTTTGTTCATTGATGTTTGCTTATTTTATTTATTCTTAGATTATTTTTTTGTGGTACAGACAGCATCTATGTGAAAATGCAGGCCTAGATTCTTAGATTTGCTTTCATACAATCTGACTCAGATGAATAAGGTAAGCACGTTGTCACCCTTGGTACATTAATGTACACATGTAAAGCAATATGCAAAATATGAATCAGCCCTTAGAAATATCTCCTGCTACTACACATGGAACGTAAGATGGCTATTGTTGCTTATTGAGGGATAACATGTAAAAATTTAAAAGAATACTTCATTCTGCTTAAAGAACAAACTACAATATTTGGAATGTCTTTCTTCAGTAAGCTTAGAGCTATTTTTATATTTATCTATGTGTATTCTTTAGGAAAAACTGAAGATAACTAATTAGAAATTCCATTAGAAAACTAATGGAAATTTCCACATTCGCTTAGTTTGCCATCTGTATTTGAAAACAAAACATGTGTGAACAGCTGTTAGGCCGAAACATGCAAAATCTTAATATAGAAAAAATACTACTCTTACATTGTCGTAGTTCAGCCCCGATCAGGACCAGACCACGCAGTCTCTCTCTCACTCTCCCTCACCTTCATACAGAAGCTACCACCTTAGGCCCTCCCCTCACTAAACAAAACCAGAACAGTAGAAAATACCTTGATGCTGTGCAAGCATTGTTCAGCAATAACAAGAACTTGGATGTGTTGTCAACACTGTTTTGGTCACAAATCTAAAAGCCAGCACGATACAAGCTACTGTGAAGAAAATTAACTTTATCCTAGCCAAAACCAGTACAAAGAACATGAGCGGACGTCTCAGTGCCTCAGCAACTAGTGGAGAGTCCATGGGTCACAGGGGCCGATAGGTCTACACATGAGCAACTGGAGAGATGGGCTGTATTTCCCTAGGGAGCGTCAGCCTTGTGCTCGTGTATGTATGTAATTCATGAGTAAACTTCAAGTCAGTAGCTTGAAGTCAGCAAGTAGGTGACAAGAAGGTCTAGGAGTCAGATACCGGGGAGACTGTAGGTCTGAGAACTTCATAATTGGATGGGGCTGTGACTCTCAGGGCATCATACATTTCAATGCCAGCAGCTTGAGAGATCTGGGGATCTGGGGTCAACTGCTGGGTAGACTGTGTCTAGAGTTTATATTGCATATAAATACATGTACATGTATATGGATAGATATTCTTTCAGTAGACTTCAACCTTGATCAGTGGAGAGGAGAAAGCTCTCAGCCCATCCATGCTTATTTGAGTACTGTTTTTTCTGTTTGTTTTGATCTATGCAGCTAGTCATGTGTATGTGCATTGTGCATGTGTGTATTCATGCATGTGTGCCTATCAGGAATTCATGCTCACCCTTGCAGCTGGCTGGACCTAGGGACATGAAGCCACAGCGGCCTCATACTCATCAGGCTACTGGATTCAGCAGCCTCAAACACTTATACTGTTGATCCTGTTAAAAACCTTTTTTTTTTTAATACAATCTTGCCCCCCTCACTACTTTACCTTTGACTGCAGTGGAAAATGAGTACTATGATAAACCATTCATCTGATTTCAGGATTTTTATTGTGTGCATCACCAAGATTTCTAAATAAAATCCTCAAAAGCAGGTCATGAGCAGAATGTTATCTAGTTCTTAAATCCTTAGTATATAAGACCTGGCTAGAGAATATAATTTTATGTCTAGAAGTGGATCATTTTCTTTTTGCCTCAAAATAAAATTATATTGTGAGAAACCTCACAACAGTTTGGTTTTTTTTTTCCCCATGTCAACAGAAAGCTTTTTTTTTCCTCCAGAAATTCCACAAACAGTGGGGTTGTACTGCAGAGAGCTTACTGCCTCTGGCATGCCCATGTTTCCTGTTGGGATTCAGTGAAGTGAACTGGAAGAGGATGAATGAATTGGGCACAAAGACGATGTACTCCTAGTAAGTCCATTCATAGACTCAGCACAGCAGTCAAAAGCATTCTTTTACAGGCAGCATGAGGAAAAATAATGCTAGGAGATGGAGGAAAATTTTCTCTACATCTTCCCTTAGGACAAACACAATAACATTTCCATAACAGACAGAAATGGGAAAAGACATTTCTCATAATGATCTTATCAGATTATTATGGTTACAAAAAACAAATGCTGATTGTTCATATCTTTTCAACAAAGGAGGCAAATGTCTCCAATGAAGAGGTATCTATCACCCTCTTCTTTTTTTCTAGATTAATGTTCCAAGTGTTTTCAAGAAGACTGAATAAGTTATAAGAAATCATGTAATGGTCTTCACAAAAAAGGTAACATCCTTGCCATACTACTATTGTTCCTTGGAGGGAAAGGCTACGTACATCTGTACACTAAAATTACATTTATTTATACTTGATAGCATGAAAAGAGCCTTTGACATGATGAGAAGTGTTACTTTGAAGTAAATTACTCTTTAGTAATACTAATTAAATTTTCAATGACACTAAGAATTCACCTCAAAGGAAAACATTATTTATGAAGCACTCAGGAAATCATTATAATCTGAAATCTATTGCTTTCTCAGAGTGGAAGATTCAAAAACTTTCACAGAAAGATGTTACTGGCATCACTTATTCTTTAACTTTGACAGTTTCAAGGAAGTTGGCATATATTTTGGTAGAAGAATGCGTTGAATAATTGCAACAGTAATAGGATTAGTTTGAGTATTCCAGATAATGTACAATGTTTCATAGTATAAAAAGGAAAAACTCTTCTGAACTAATGATGAGGGCTACTTTAATCCACTCCAAATTCTAGCTCACTTCCTGACACAGTTCTTCCAAGAGTCAGCCAATGTTTTCTTCAGAGTGTTGGGAGAGGCTTTCAAAAAAGGTGGAGCCGCTTTGATGTCTGAGTTATGCACTGAAAGTTGAATTAGCCAGTTCAACAATATAGAATAGCTCTACTTTCTCTCCTCTGGCAGACATGTCTCCCCGGGGTTGAAGTGGGGGTGTCTAATTGAATTATTTCCTCATTCAGCTCAAATAGAGCAGATATGTACTTCAAATCTAGAATATTTGTTGTTCAATGCATGTTGTGATTATTCATCAGAATCTAAATACTAGACATTATAATTCAATCCAAGAATTCATTTACATTGAAAATATTAATGTTAATATTATCAAACTTAACTTTCAAGTTGTCTTGAAAGTGTTACATAAAGAAATTTATAAAAGTTAAGACTATTCTTAATGATCTATGTGAAAAGTTTGGACAGTTTCAAGGTACTCTCTCTCCTCTTCCCTTTCTATATATCACCTTTCCTTTACTTCTCACGTCTTTGTTGGTGAAAATGAAAAGTCCTGAAAGCTTTATCTGCCCTGTAGTTTCAAGAAACAGTTTTGTTACTTCAAACCACATTAGAAGTACAGAAGGTAAAAGAAAACATATACAACATTGAGTATCAATCCTTCCCAAAAAAAACATCTCCCTAGATTAATTTGATACTAGACAGAGCAATTATATACCTCCTCCCTGTGCTTCAATTGATTGTAATCCAATGCCCAGCAATGCTGCTGCATAGCTGCATAATTTTGACTCAGATTCCTGTGAAAAAAAATGCTGAGTTGTGAAAAGGATCTGTGACAAAGGACGCAGAGTACATACTTGCAAGAAGGGAAAGTAAGATTGCAGAGAAAGGTAAGGTTGTTAAGATGCAGATAAGTGGAAGGTCAAGGACTCAAGACAATAAACAGTGACATTGAAAGGGAAAAACTAAAAGATTCAAAGGGTGGCAACTCAGCAACACCCAGGATCAAACTATTTCAAGGACCTTCTTTCTCTGCATGACAGTTACCTAGCCAGCAAAGAATCACCATAGATCTCACTGGGTTGCTGCGCATAAGTGTTGAACCTTCTAGCTCATTAGTCCCAACTATATATGCAGCCAATAAGTAATTTGCTTTCTATTTTTAATTTATTTATAACCTATTCACACAGTCTCTTAGTAGAAATTGCCAAAAAAAAGGCCCAGGGTGGGAGGGTTTCAAGGTTAGTGGAAGTCAAAAATTTTTTAAATTTGTATCAAGAGGAAAATGCTAAAGAGGAAAAAAACCTGAAAGAAATGAGGAGGGGTATAAAATCTATGTGTTTCAGAAATGGCTGAACTAATGAATTCCTTTCTGAAATCAGCATTTAACAAGTAAAGATAGATTTGAGAGGTATGCATAATTCCAAAGTAACAAAGACTTTGTCAATATATAATTTGATAAGAAGCATTTGAGGGAGTACAGTACTCTTAAATGAACCATGGTACCTACTGCTTGGCCTGGTTTATCTGTGTTCCTTCATATCAAAGGTTATTAAGCCACTACAAATTACTTCTGAAAATCATATTCAGGTGAAGAGAAACCTTTTGGTTTCTGGAGGAAAATCATAGATAGGGTTTTATCTTTGGGGCAATCACAGACGCTGAATGCTGACTGTCTGCATAGCTGTGTCAATCCAGTGTTTGCTACCTACCTTGACCTTTTTAAGCCCATCAGCTTTATTCTATGCTCTATTCATATGCTAAATATGAATTACTGACACAGTAATGTTGACCTAACAGAATTAAAGATACTTCTTTGATATTTTAATAGAGGAAATCTCACTGATATATAAACTGGTCCATCTTCTGTTTAAACTCTACAATCATTTTTGTCTCCTTATTTTTCAGAAATTATACAATATTTAAATATACATTCCTAATATAAAACTAAATATTAGAAATTTGACTGTAGGTGAAATTTCTAAAACACTCTAAGTATCTTTTATGGGCAAAATTTTATTAAATTCCTGGTATAATCGGTATTTTGAAAAAAAAAAAAAGCTCACTTAAAAAGAAAAAGATTATGTTCCAAATATGAGTAACAGGTAGTCTGAAAGAGGTCATGGTCATTTTTCTAAAAATGTAGCAACAGACTATACACAGTACAAAATGAGATTTAATCTAACTTTCCTGTAATCACTTTTCTCTAATTTGTTAGCACAGGCTTTAACCTGGTTTAGAGTTCAATGCAATCACAAGCCATGGATTTACCTCTTTCCCTAAGGTAACTTTTTATCATACTGGATACCTCAGAACATTAAACAAAATGTTAAATATCAATTTTATACACATTACTAGTATTACACCTGACATCAAAGGTTACCTTATTGACATTAATTTAAATTAATTCCATGCTTTAAAGAAGGATGTTGTGACGAATTTTATATTATAGAATATGTGAAGAATATGTTTTTCTGGTATTTATTTTAGAAGTTGTTATTCTAGTATTTATTTTAGATAAAAGTAGAATAAATAAGGTATGTAAGCTTCATCTTAACTCAAAGGGAATAGTCATAATTTTTAAAAAACTAGGTTCAGTGAAAATAGATTATTTCATTAACTGAGATGTAAAAGTACAGTAAAAGATAGGTGTGGAGTATATATTTAAATAAGCCAAAAAAAAAGTGTTAACAAAAGCTTCAAATCAGAAGAATATTTCTCATCCATCCTAAAAATGTCTATCTTCAAAAAGTTTCAAAATATTAATGACTAAAGCTTGATATTGTGAGTGAGTATGTAGAGTTTTACACTCCATAGTTTAAGACATTATTAAAACACTGAAAATATCATCCCATCCTCTAAGTCAGCCTGTTTCAACAAGTACTGAAATCAATTAGGCTATTCTTATGCTTTAAATTAAGTATACGTTTAATTTTGAGGTGATGGATCTCTTAGAAGCAGTAGGATCGTTTGAAGACCTTGTGAAACCACAACCCCTGCTTCTGAATATAAGAAGTATGCCTCCACAGTGTAATTCCAATAACAAGAAAAAAAAGGGGCAGTGGTTTTGGTATGCGTTTTGGTATGCCCCGGGGATTTATTACAGCATAGTTGAATGGTTCAGCCACCAAATCTTCTATCTAAGATCAGCAGAAAAAAAAGTGCTGAGAACCTCTTCTGGTCTTTCACAGGTAATTAAGTATAGCATCCTGAATTAATGGTTCTGCTAATACATACTTCATATAATCTGGCATTGCCATTTGAACTAGAAATATCAGAAATGCTATTTCATAAACTCATAGACTCATAGAATCTTTAAGGTCAGAAAAGACCTCTAAGATCATCAAGTCTAATAATCAACTTAAGCATGACCACCATGTCCACTAAATCATGTCCTGAAGTGTCGTGTCTACATAATTTTTTTTTTTAACACCTCCAGGGATGTGACTCCACCACTTCCTTTGGAAGCCTGTTCCAATGCCTGACCACTCTTTCAGTAAACAAATGTCTCCTAATATGCAACCTAAACCTCCCCTGCCACAACTTGAGGCCATTTCCTCTCATGCTATCACTAGTTACTTGGGAGAAGAGAGCAACACCCACCTCCCTGCAGCCTCCTTTCAGGTAGTTGTAGAGAGCGATGAGGTCTCCCCCCAGCCTGCTCTTCTCCAGACCAAACAATCCCAGTTCCCTTAGCCGCTCGTCATAGGACTTGTTCTCCAGAACACTCACCAGCTTCATTGCCCTTTTCTGGACATGCTCCAGCAACTCAATGTCTTTCTTGTAATATGGGGCCCAAAACTGAAAACAGTATTCACTACATTATGAAGATTTGAATAGGTGCTTGCAACTGGAAATGATAAACACAGAGTTCTACGACCATGGTTCTAAAATCTGAAATGGGTTTCTGGTGTAGTCCAGTTGGTGGCCTGTCTGAAACGTTAATACTGTAACATTTTTACAACTTTTTTTTTCATACATTTGAGTGACTAAGTCATTGAAAGTTGGCTACTTTCTCGTAACACTTCCACAAAAATTGCTAAGTCATTAATATTGTGACTCCAGTTTTAGTACTCGGTGATAATTCCAATTTATCACCATTTTATTACCATTTAAACACCATTGTAGTGTTCATACAGATTATTTAAATTAGTTCCAAGTATTGAAGACATACTTTTCCCACTAACAGTTATATGTTTATTTTGTCCCAGAGGCACAGCGATGGTATTTCCAATCTCAAACAAAGTAACTTCATTAAGAGAAACTATAGTAATTGAAAGCTATGTTCTTACTGGTGCACTGCAGAGGAGTTTGTCTTACATTTTGTAATAGTAAAGTTATGACTTCCACATACTGTTTTCCTCTCACATATTTACAAGACTGAAATACTAAAGACTTAATTACCTCTTTTTTTGGATGATGTTGTGGTTTAACCCTGGTAGGGAGCTAATCACCATGCAGCTGCTTGCCCACTCCACTCTGAGATGGAGAAGAAAATGGGAAGGGTAAAAATGAGACAATATATAGCTTGAGGTAAAGCCATTATAAGAAGTTAAAACAAAAACTGCAAACATCAGCAAAGCAAAACAAGGAATTAATTCACTACTTCACATCAGCAGGCATGTTTAGTCATTTCCAGAGAAAGCAGGGCTTCAGCATATGTAACAGTGTTGTAGGACCAAGCAATGCAGTCTCTTACTCACTCCTCCAACCCTCCGAGGGAATAGGGAGAGATAATGTAACAAAAAGGCTTGAGGTTGAGAAAAGGACAGGGAAAGATCCTTAAAGTTACTGTTATGAGAAAAATAGACTTGACTTGGGGAAAACTATTTCTTTATTATTAAAACTATTTCTTTATTATTAAAACCAAAGCAGCCACCTCCCCCTTCCAGGGCTTAACATAATTTTCAATTATCTCTACCACTTCCCCTGCCCTGAGTGGCACAGGGGGAGAATAGGGAATTGGGGTTATGGTCAGTCACTTTATGCAGCTCCTTCCTCCTTGGGGGAAGAAGTCCTCACATTCCTCCCCTGCTCCAGCGTGGGGTCCCTCCCACAGGCTACAATCCTTCAAGAACTGCTGTGGTGCAGGTCTTTTTTCCACAGAGTGCAGTTCCTCAGGAACTGCCTGCCCAGCGCGGACCCTCCAAAGGCCACAAACTCCTTTCAGCATCCACCTGCTTCAGCATGGGGTCCTCCATGGGCTGCAGGTGGATCTCTGCTCCTCCATGGGCCTCCACAGACTGCAGGGGGACAGCCTGCTTCACCATGGTCTTCACCACAGGCTGTAGGGAGCAACATTACTCCTCTCCCTCCTTCTTCACTAACCTTGGTGTCTGCAGCCATTCCTCTAACAATCAGGCTCAGGCAGACGCCTCTCAGATTCTCTTCACATCTCCTCTCTTCACTTCCTGCACCTAGGCTAGGTTCAGTCGGGCCCAGACAGCTGCCTGGCAGAAGGCCAGAGGGTGAGGGCCACAAAGCCCACAAGGCTTGCACCTCCCCATCTACACCTCTGCTTCTGCTTTTCTGCTTCTTCATATCTTCTTCGCCGTTTTTTTTTTTTTTTGGTGGTGGTGGTGGTTTTGTTTGTTTTTTGGGGGGATTTTGTTTTAATTTTATTTTTTCCCCTTTTTAAGTGCATTATCACATACATGTTATCAGGGAAGATTCCGTTACCAATTGGCTCTGCCCTGGCCAGAAGCGGGCCTGCCCTAGACCCAGCCGACTCCACCGGACAAAGGGTGGCTTCTTGCAGAAGCTGCCGCCATAACCCCCCCCACTAAAGAAAAGCAACACAAACAGTTACTTGGGAAGCCATAACTCCAAATGTCCCTGACTTCTCCTTCTTCCCTGCTAGCTTTTACTGCTGAGCATGATATCATATGGTATGGAGTCTGGGTTAACTGACTTTGGTCAGTTGGAGTCAGTTGTTCTGGCAGTGTCCTCTCACAGCTTCTTGACCAGTCCCACTTTCTTGCTGCCTCACTACAGGCAGAGCATGAGAAAGAAATAAGGTCTAGATGCTATGCAAGCACTATTCAGCAGTAACTAAAACATTGGTGTATCACTGACACTGTTTTCATCGCATATTCAATACACAGCAACAATACATGCTAGTACGAAGAAAAGTAACTCTATCCCAGTCAAAATCCCTGATGGAGCTATGAGACAAAGTATATTTGATATCCAAGCTAACTGCCTTGTATTAAGAATATATTTTTGAGTAATAAGCACAGGAAAAGCACAAGTAACCAAAGATGACCTTTTCAATTTATGTTTTCACTACTGTCTAAAATGAACATCAGATTTATGACACTAGATGAACAAGAATATTACAAGTGCCCTACCATGTGTTGGTTTCTCTCTTCAAATATATTTTCCAGAACAGGTCAGTTATCACCTATATTTGTGATGGATCTGCAATAAATGATAGCTCTGTGGAGCAAGTGAGGCACATTTGGAGAATTTTGCCTTTGGCTACTTCCTAGACCTGCATACATGGCACTCTTCACAGGATATCGGAAACGGCCGTCCTATAAAGAATATTATTAAAGGCATATTCAGTACTGAGTAATTTAACTTCTTTTTTTTTTTAAATCCATTTTTTTTAATGTGAATCCCAGGCTTGACTAAATCTATTATTATTTGCTTCGTGTTTGCCCTACAGTATCTGAATTAAAGTATTATCCATCCTGCTACAAGATAGGTAGGTTAATAGCTTCTCATGTAGTGCTAAGATGACAGGTTAACAACTACTTGCATAGTCAACATGAATACTGTACTAGGTAGTACAGCACAAAGCAGAAGTGGAACGTTTTCTGGATATTAAGCTCAATTCTTCCCTGCATCAGCCTCAATTTTCTATGCTCCACTGATAAAATAGGCTCTTCCAGCTGGCAGCATAATGAGCTGGACTAGACCAATTTCAGATCAAAATTGACTGTAAAACAAGATTTGAATTCTAAAGGTGCAAAACATGGATCTTTTTTCATTCTTTCTTTCCTAGTCAGAGACACTTTAAACATCTAAAGAGTTGTTAGCACTGTGGATTCTTCTTTTCAGTTCTTTCATAGGCAGTTTTGACAATTCATATCATTTGATGGTTTGCACATCAAAAAAAAAAAAAAAGGCAAGGAAAATCATTCATTAGAATGGAGGTAAATCATGCCTGATCAATTTGGTGGCCTCCTACAGTTACAGTGTTGGTGGATAAGGGCAGAGCAACTAACATAATCTACCTGGACTTGTGCAAAGTATTTGACACTGTCCTGCGGGACATCTTTGTCTCTAAACTGGAGAGGCGTGGGTTTGACGGACAGGTCACTCGGTGGATAAGGAATTGGCTGGATGGCCACACTCAAAGAGTTGTGGTCAACTGCTTGATGTTCAAGAGGAGACTGGTGACAAATGGTGTTCCTTTAGGGGTTGGTATTTGGACCAGCCCTGTTTAACATCTTTGTCGGCCACATGGACAGTAGGATAGGGTGCACCCTCAGCAAGTTTGCTGACAACATCAAGCTGTGTGGTGCAGTCCACACGCTGGAGGGAAGGGATGCCATCCAGAGGGACCTTGACAGGCTGGAGAGGTGGGCCCGTGCCAACCTCTTTAAGTTCAACCAGGCCAAGTGCAAGGTCCTGCACATGGGTAGGGGCAACTCCAAGTAAAAATATAGGCTGGGTGGAGAATGGATGAAGAGCAGCCCTGAGAAGAAGGACATAGGAGTACGGGTAAAAACTTCAACATGAGACGACAATATGTGCTTGCAGCCCAGAAAGCCAACTGTGTCCTGGGCTGCACCAAAAGAAGCATGGTTAGCAGGTCAAGGGAGGTGATTCTGCCCCTCTACTCTGCTCTCATGAGACCTCCACCTGGAGTACTGTATCCAGCTCTGGAGCCCCCAACATAAGAAGGAAGTGGACCTGTTAGAGAGAGTCCAGAGGAGGACCACAAAGATGATCAGAGGGCTGGAACATCTCTCCTGTGTGGACAGGCTGAGAGAGTTGGGGCTGTTTAGTCTAGAGAAGAGAAGGCTCCGGGGAGACCTTATAGTGGTCTTCCAGTACCTAAAGTGGGCTTATAAGAAAGATTGGATAAATTTTTTTAGCAGGGCCTGCAGCGATAGAACAAGGGCTAGTGGTTTTAAACTAAAAGAGACTTGATTTATACTAGACATAAGGAAGAAATTTTTTACAATGAGGATGGTGGAACACTGGAACAGGTTTCCCAGAGAGATGGTGGATACTCCATCTCTGGAAACATTCAAGGCCAGGTTGGACAGGGCTCTGAGCAACTTGATCTAGTTGGAGATGTCCCTGCTCATTGCAGGTGAGTTGGACTAGATGACCTTTAAAGGTCCCTTCCAACACAAAATATTCTATGATTCTAAAAACAAAGCCAAAAATAAACCTGTAATCATCAATGTACTTCATAGATGCTTTAGTAAACTACATATAATAACAAAAATGCTTAATGTCTATGAAACAAACCAACTCTACCTAATTGCATTGACTGCCAACACTTTCCTTATCATCTCTCTCTCTCTAGTTCTATATTTTCCTTATTTTTTTCCTAAATTAAAACATGGATTTTATGTGTAACTAATGCAATTCCCTTTTGCTGGTAGTGCTGCCCACTAAAGACCAAGTAGTAAGACAGCTCACAGAATCATAGAATTGCTGAAGTTGATATCTACTCCATCCATTGTGCTTAGGTAGATTCAGCTACAAAATGCTGCCCAATACCAGAAGCCAAGGGAAAGAACTGGAGCACAATCAGTTCCAGGAAAAGTCCTTGTACCCTCAACTGCCATATCTGCAAAAACGAAAATAAAATAAAAGAAAAGAAAGTCTGAGTGACGGGAAATATTATACCTCCATTCTTTGCAACCTTTTCCACTCCACTCAGTTTTAACAAATTCTGATTTTACTTTTTTATATTCTCTTCTCCTTACTTAAGGATGTAGAATAGTTTCAATAACTCGTTCAAATCCTTCTGCACTTTTAAGTTAAAAAGAGAATACTAGAAAACCTTTAATTACTTTATTCACATATGAAACACACATATCACTTTGCTTCTAACTGTTAATCTTGAGCCAATGCAGACAGTGCAATTTTATTTTCTGTGCTAAAAATCAGCTTATTTTGCTTCCTCAGAAGACTTTCTTACTGGTGAACAACTGGTAGCATTTGGGTTCAGGTCAAAGTTGTATTACGAATCTACATCAAAACAAAGTACACTGTTGGAAACAATTCACTTTAAGAAAAATATTTAAGCACTTGAAGCGAATTTAATTTGTGTTCATTCTTTCAAAAAAAACCCCACAAACTTTTACTTTATAGGTTTGCACTAAACAGCTTTTAGGAAAGATTAAAGGCAATATTATAAGTCATTTAAAATCTGGCTCCTTCTTCTCTTTTCCTTTATTTGTGGAATCGTCAAATTCTTGTTCACATCATTTATTTATCCAATCTGTCTTAGTTGGGCAGATGCATTATTAAAAAGATTTACACCTTTTCATCCCTGACTTCTCACTCCTTATAACCCAGCTACAAAAACGTGTCAAAATAAGCTGAAGTTGTGCCAAAATCTTGCCACAGGACTGCTTAGGCTAGCACAGGTCTAGGCTTCAGCAAGAGATGACATATAGACTTCCTTATCACTCAGGCAAATTCAGCATAAACTGGTAAAGTCTTATTTTGCTGATAGTTTCAGATATAGGTAATATTTTCTTGCTGATATACATAGCTGTTTTAGGGGACACTTAAGAGCATTAGCTTACTGAAGTGAAACTGCTGTTGATATAAAAAGCTTTGATTCAAAAAGAGGACAAGGTGACCTGAAATTAGGATGATGTAATTGTCTTGACAAATATACATATTCTGATAAAGTCTGTAATGCATTTCCTATGTGCATGTAGATGGTAGCGGAGTTCAATTCCTAGACCTATTGTACTCACACTCTGAAAGACAGTAGCCTCCCTTTAAGAGAAAGAAGAATCATTCACCAAGATTCCATCTCCCATCAAAGAGAACAGCAGCTAGCTGGTGAATTGTTCATTCCAAGGTGACACATTGGATGTATTAATTATCGATGGGTAATTATCAGATATCAAACCACTTTGAGTTTGTTGTATTTCTACACAGTGTGTGTTTAGTAGCAAAGATCCATAGTGTCCTCAACTCTGTCTTCTGTGTTTTTGATACCATAAAGCAGTAATTCTTATTGTGACACTGTCTTCTGACTTAAAACTGTTTTGAGCTTCTTCTTAAGGGAAAAAAGTGTATTTCTTGTTCAACACTATTCTTCTGCATAGACTACTAACAAATCTGATAGCATAATCATACTTTTAGTTCACCTCTTTTGCTTTTACCTACTCAACTCTACTGACAGTTTACTATTACTGTGACGTAGTTTTACTACAGCTGTTGCATGTTGTTGCTACAGAATGTATTGTACGTTTATTCAAGTAAAGTGACATAAGGATATTTAGGAAATACTTTGAACCTCTGGAGTTACGTTAAAAAAAAAAGTATGAAAAAATACACTATACTGAGAGAGAGGCTGTTTGTTTTTTGTATTATTCTATCTTCAGCTATAACTATTAGGTAAGTTCTAAAAATACACAGCTATGAACCTTATGCACAAAGGTACAGAATTATGTATTTCAATATTTATTATGTTATATCTTCAATAAAATAAAGTAAAAAGATAAAGATAATTCCTCATGAAATCTAATCAATATCTGAACAAAATACCAGTTCATATATTAGTGCAATAACAATAATATTTCTGTTAATGAGTTATAATTTCAATAAGAATGCTCTCACTACAGATAAATTTGTCCTTATTCATTTCTATAAAACAAATGAAACCAGATTAAGAACATTTATAAATTGCCTCAGGTTCAAACCAGCTTTTTGTGTCTTACTTTGGGAAAAGACAGTGTAGCTTCAGAAATATTTTTGTTTAGACAAAAATAAAGCCCTGAGCTTAGCTTCAATTTTCCCCTGAAAATGCATAAGATTTATGATAGGTCAGTGCCTGCTTCTTTATAGAGTTAGTGATAGCAGAGCAATAGTAATTTGGGAAAACATTCTGATTGTAAGCTACATCTGTCAGTGACTGAGTCTGCAGTTCATTGATTTTTCTTTGCAAGACACAAAGTACATCCTCTGTTTCTCAGATAGAGACTAAAGTAATCACAATGCAGCTTCCTTAAGAGAATGATATGAAAGACTAGATTCTCAGCTATCACAAATTGGCAAAGCTCTATTACTTGCTGTCGAGACCTGTCAAACTGTACTGCCAGAGACTCTTGTCAGTAGCTGTACTTAATATTCTGCTTCAATGAGTTATACCTTTATTTTTGCATAAAGTTTGTCAAAGGGAAAAAAAAAAGTTTATAGTGAAGTAGTCATCTTTCCTTTATTAGGTATCATAGAGATCGTGATATTAAGTTGTGGTAGGTTGACCCTAATCAACATTCAAATACCCACACAGCCATTCACTAAACCTCCTCTTCTGTGACATGAGGAGAAAATAGAAGGAAGGTAAGATGACTCATGGATTGAGACAAAACCAGTTTAATAGGGAAAGCAAGAGCAATGCACTCCAATGGAGCAAAGAAGGATTTTACTCCCTACTTCCCTTTATCAGACAGATGTTTAGTCACTTCCTGGAAAGAAAAAAAAAAGTTGCGTGGGAAGACAAAAGCCATAACCACAAACTTTTTCCCCTTCCTCCTATTTTTCCTCAGCTTTTATTCCTGAGCATGTTGTTGTTCGGGTTATCCTTTTGGCTCGTTGGCATCAGCTGTCTCGGCTGTACCTCCTCGCAACCTCTTGCTTACCTCTGACCTACTTGTTGGTAGAGGAGGAATGGACAGGGACAGACAGAGCGGGGAAAAAGGAGAAGTTTTGGTGTAGTCCAAACACTGTTCTTCCACAGCCAACACTCTACTGTGTTATCAGCACTGTTTTAGTCACAAATCCAAAACACAGTACTATTAGGCTGCTATGAAGACAACTGTCCTGATTTCAGCAAGGATAGAGTTGATTTTCCTCTCAGTAGCCGGTGTTTTGGATTTCAGATGTTAAGAATGCTGATAAACACAATGATGAGTTATTGCTGATGAGACCAAGGACACACTGTCTGGCTTTCCAAGTCTCATTAATGTGCAGGTGCAGGAAGCTAGGAGAAGGACAGACAGAATAATTGACCCAAACTGGCCAAAGAGAGTATTCCATGCCAAAAACTTCATCCTCAGTATATAAGTGAGGGTTGCTCATGTCGGGGGGGCATCCATTTTCCATTTTCCATTTTTTCCCATCTCATCTCTCCCTTGCTTGCTAGCATCATTCCCTCTACCTTACTGGCTCCCTTTCACTACTTTGCATGCTGCTTGTTTTCGTTTCCATGATCACTGCTCAGGATGGGCTATATCGGTCATCGGGACATCGTGTGGTGAGAAATTGTGCATTGTTCATTTTGTATATTTTAGCATCCTAAAACACACAAAGGGCCACAAAGATAATCAGAGGGCTGGAGCACCTCTCCTATGAGGGTAGGCTGAGAGAACTGCGTCTATTCAGCCTGGAGAGAAAAAGCTGCCTTCCAGTATCTAAAGAGGGCTTATAAGAAAGATGGGGAGAAACTCTTTAGCAGAGTCTGTTGTGAAAGGACAAGGGGCAGTGGCTTTAAAAGAGAAGGAAGCAGATTCAAACTGGATATAAGGACAATTTTTTTTTTTTTTTACAATGAGGGTAGTGGAACACTGGCACAGGTTACTCAGAGTGGCGGTATATGCTCCATCCCTGGAAATGTTCAAGGTCAGGGTGGACAGGGCTCTGAGCAACCTGATCTAGTTGAAGCTGTTCCTGCTTCTTCCAGGGGAGCTCGACTAGAAGACCTTTGAAGGTCCCTTCCAACCCAAAGTATTCTATAATTCTAGATACAAAACATTTCTATTTGAGTGTTACAATTAGATTTTCCATTGCTGCTTGCATTCTTATATATTTATTCAGTGTTGGATTTGGCTCCTCTGAACTGATTAGAATGATATGAGGAAATAAATATCAGTATTTGTCTTACCTAATTTTACAAATCTAAATGTCCATATAATATCTTGTGATAAAACAAAACAAATGACGCACAATCACTCAATGATTGATACAGCCTGTCCTAAGCAGTGATCAAGGAATCAAAACCAAAAAGTAATCCTGCAACTACTCTGAGCAGAAAGCAAAAAAGCAAGAGAAATGGCCACCAGCTAACTTTCACTTTTATACTGAGCATGACATCTATGGTATGGAATACTCTCTTTGGCCAGTTTGGGTCAACTGTACTGCCTATATGACTCTCAGCTTCTTGCACCTGCACATTAGAAAAACCTGGGAAACAGAAAAAAAAAAAAAAAAAAATCCTTTGTCTCTCTCACTAATAACATCAGTGTATTATCAACATTCTTCACATATCAAATCCCATGCTAAATCCAAACCATAGCAGCTACTGAGAAGAAATTTAGCTCCTAAATCCCAGCCCAAACCAGGACGTCTAGATTGCATACTGGTAGATTAATAGCTGGTTTTAGATGTTTCTTCTTTATTTAAAGTCCTCCAGCATCAATTTAAGATTTAAACTTTGTTCCAAATCTAGGGCTTTTTTTTTTTTTCTTTCCCCTTCGTAGGTGAGTAACTATGAGAATTAATAGGTACTCCAGGAGAGCACCTGGAATGCATTTTTCAGGTCCTGTATAGCACTCGGGACATAGAGGAGAATCATGAGAGTCTTGCAGTAGATGAGAAGCTTTCCAGGATGCTGTGATGTGATTGTTAAAAATCTCTCTGGATATGTTATTTATTTCATCTGCAAGTACATCCTATAGTATGGCTGCATTTGTGGCAAGAGCTTACATTTTTTTTTCTGACACATTTCTCAGCTTTCTCACTACCCACAGGAATCTTTTTCCATTGTGCCAAGTTGAGAATTACTTCTGTTGCCTAGATATGTTTATGTTTTTCCAGTAACAGTAAAAAAAAATCAAGCTGTTACCAGAACATGGCCCTCTTACTGTAGTCTGGAGGGTAATAAGAGACTTGTGTTCCCTGGTGATGATGAGGACAGATTACAGTATTCGGGGACAAGTTGTGTGGCTTTGGTCTGGTATCCTAGAGAATATATAGTAAAATCTGTTGTCTGTTTTCAATGACCTACCTATTTCTTAAGCATGTTATGTGGGAGTCAGCAAAGACAGAGCTGCTATAGAGCTAAGGCTTTTTAAAAGGTGTTGTTACAGAAATGATGAAGAAGGAATATTATGCACAAGTGAGAGAAAGTAGAAGTTTGTGTTGGTGTAGTGGTTCAGTGGGAGGAGGAATATGGCATCTGATTATCCCAAGGCTTCTCATCATAATATGCAAATATGAACTTCAAATGTGTGAATTGTCCTCCAGAAATAACAGGAAAAGTGAGGTTTTCCTTAATTGCTTTGCTGAATCAAGGCCTTAATTACCATGCAAATGGTACAATTATATATATAAAATATATACAACATAGCATTTTTTTGTGACATTTAACTTAGAAGTAGTACAATGACTTAGATATTTTAAGACTCAATTGAAATGTAGAGGCTTCGCTATTATAGTACTGTAATTTCTTATTGTTACCAAAACCTCCTGAGAATCTTGGAAAACACAGCCTTTAATACTGAATTGGAAGTGTATGTGTATTAAAAAGCCAGAGCTTATAATTTTATATCCATTTAGTACATGGTTAATAACCATTACCCAACTTGGCACTATCTAATTTTATCCCCATTAGATTGCAGTTGTGCCACTACTGTCCCATTTAAAGAGTGCTAGTCACTATCATTATAGTGAATCACAGTTACCTAGGAGATAACCCAATAAAACAATCTTCCTCATGAAGCTTCTCCAGTGAAGCAAAGTACACTATAATAATACCCTACATTTATATGGCACTTTTAATCCCAAAGCACTTCACAAATTATGTACAGAGAACATCACAAAACTGCAGCAGCTTGTAAGTAGTGAAGAGCATAAGGCAACAAGCATACAGGATACTGCCTGAAAGCAATATGGAGGAGGAAATTTAACTGACACTTTTCCTATTATTAAATTATTCCTGCATTTCCAGTACCTACACACACAACAAATAACTCCATTTAGCATCTTTTCTATGGTGTACATTGAGTCAAAAAGAGAAAAAGAGACAAGCTGAAGGGAAATAACACAATAAATGGGCCAATGTTGCTTAGTTTTGAACCTAGAGCTTATGATAAATATAAACCTAATAGAGTATTCCCTCCCACTGAGATGTAAGCATGATGTGACAAAGCAGCCTGTTGTTACAACACATTTCTCAGAAATATAGATTCAAATAACTGTTATTTAACATCCTGAATTCCTTTAATCCTTGTAATCTAAATGGTATAATCTTGCGCATTTCACAGATCAGATTTGCACAAATCTGAAATTCTTAGAGCGGGGACACAAGAGAAGGGGAGAACATTGTTAGCCTTGCTATCTAGCCTGCCATCTCATTTCTCCTGCTTGTTATATTAAACAGATATCATATAAAATTCAACTTCATAAAAGACAAAAACCGTCACTTCTTTCTGTATAAAGTTACTAAAAATTTAAGTTTGATTGCATTGATCACAAGTATTCAAAAGTAACATTTAAGTATCTGCAACTTCTTCCTGTGTGAAAGTACCTCTGGTTGTGAAAGTTTTCTTTCTTTTCTTTATTTTTGGGGGTGGGCGAAGTGATACATTTTCTCCACATCCCATGTGATGTATATGACCTTTATTAGCAGTATGGAAGTTACTATCACTAACAGTTTTTCAAATTCTAGATATTCTACAAAGCGATTTTTACCTTTAATAAGAATATCAAGAACAGCCCTATACTAAGAACAACCTTAGATATTAAATGGTAATTCTTAAATTTTATCTTCTGAGTCATTAAATTATACATATTTCCAAGTTTTTCTTTATATTTTCTGGTGCTGTTATTTTAGTTGTTTTAGGAAAACCTTTTCCTTCCCAAAACAATACATACATAAAATTTTGATCAAAGTGTTGAATGCTTTCAAAAGTATGCAGTCTTTTTCAGATCTGCAAAAGCCTTGGAAAAGGTGTCCAATATCTTCCACAGCCATTTAAAACATAATCTGAGTAGCCACAAATAACATGCAAAGTACAAAGGAGTTGAAACTAGATCTCACAAAACCTAATATCTAAACAGGGGAGAAGATTTTTGCGACATATAGCATATCTATGTTTATACTAATCTG
Source organism: Chlamydotis macqueenii (assembly GCF_036417535.1). Classification (NCBI taxonomy): domain Eukaryota; kingdom Metazoa; phylum Chordata; class Aves; order Otidiformes; family Otididae; genus Chlamydotis; species Chlamydotis macqueenii. Next base: position 163,967,116 of record NC_141556.1, read on the forward strand.
ACATAGGAAAGCCCTATCCCTATCTCAGCTATTATTAACTGAGATGGGTTGACCATATAACATAATTTGTTTCAACCTTACAAATAGGGTAGAAAATTCGTAAGTAAATTTTATAATAATACTAAACCTGAAATGAACTTTTAAAGTTGGACTAACTAAATATCTATAAGCCATGTCCCACAAGGATGGGACAAACAGAAAGCTAGAAACAAATAATGTATACGTAAATGGAATAATAACCATAAAGAAAACATAAGAACAGTATCATTGAAAGACAAAGACACTATACAGAGACTGAAATCATTGAATCATTGATTCAAAGCATAAGTGATCATATTTCTTCTGGCTCTGAATACACCTGAAATGATGACATCATATGTATGCAGCACACATTTTCCTTATATTAGGGTTTGGTTTTTTTTTTGCTTAAATAGTTCATTTTCTCAGTTTCCTTTTTAATTCTTTCATACCAGTGCAAAAAGTTATAAATTCAGTCAGATCCTTGACTACCGTAGCTGGGATGCTGTAAATAAACAGGTGTGAGACTTTGTGTAACAAAATCATGGGTGATGTAATAACATGCAATAGACAAGATGTTGGTAATGATCTCAAAAATATTAAAAATTGACAGAAATCAGTTTCACTTGAATTCATACATGAAGGGAGGTCTAAATACAGTCAACTGGAACTTATCAATGTTGTATTTTAGGAGTAAAAAATACAATTAAAAAGTATGCACCTGGAATATTATAATATACTGGAAATTACTAAGTTGATTGAGCCAACATTTTTAGAGGAATTAAGATGCAACATAGTTTTATTCTGAACGAGGGAAAGAAAGACTTTCCTCCAAACTTCCCTGAGAACTTACAAAATAGCAGAATAAGGATAATTTTATTTGATACTGAAACAAGCATCCTGGTTGCAGAGTTGTGTGTTAAATATAATGTCACAATAAGCAGTTTTAAGGAAATTATCAGTTTAAATAAGGGTAGTTATAAAGTTGGCATGGCAGATAGGTGCTAGGTTTTATTACCAATGTTCTCATAAAGATACAGGCATGAAATCTATCATGAATGCTGGTTTAAGAACACTAAAATGAGAAATGGTTTCTTCCTGAATCTTTGATGGTTTCTGTGATATGTAGTTCATCACGTCTATAAACTTCAGATTTAAACTTTTGATTCTTTTTAAAAATATAGTTACTCTTGTGCGTTGTTTATATTCTAAAAGAACTAGCTAAAGACATATGCCATAGTATATAATTTAACATTGAAAATATCTTGATAATTTGTCCTAAAGCATATGAAAGTCACAGAGGTTGAATTCATCATTGTTATTCAGCCTAAGGGATTAAGATATGTTTTACCTAGTCTGGCCAATAGCATACTTCCAAAGATCAGCTGAAAATCATTACATAACTAACAGAGAACCTCGTACCTAAGAAAGACCAATGCATGTAGATCAGAGTCTTTATTGACATGACATCTGATTTACATTGCCAAGATGATAACAACAGATAGAAACTCCACAGCACTTTAGAGGTAGGTAAAAATCTATCTAAGGCTAAAGTAGCCTGTGCTATTTGATCTGTTATGTTCATGATTTTATATTTTGTGAACAGTGTGAGTTCCCAGAAGTAGAAAGTCCACCGAGGTATTTTAGCTCCCAGGGTAAGATGTCAATAATCTTCCTAATCTCTACTAGCACAGGCCTTCTGACCTGGACCTCAGCAGGACCTGAAGCAAGTCCTTCTCTCACATATTTATACACATTTGTACTTTCTCATATCTGGTAGCTGCTTAGAAGGGGAGCAGAGTGGATGTTTGTCTTATACCACCTTGACTATCTCCCTTAAAATGTCACGAAGATACTTCCTCACACTTTTTTCATTTTATCTGTTTTGAGAGACTGCTGTTCACCAGCAGCATGTATCAACATGATAAAACAGAAGCAATGTGTTCTATCCTTCGATTTCAAGAACCTGATGTGCACACCCACTGCCTGCAAACTGCTATTTAGACTGTAATTTGAGCATCTTGTAATGTAATGAAAGATTCTATATTTAAGATGTACTCGTGTTATGTCATGGTAGATGCTTCGATATAATGATTTTTTTTTTTTAATTAATGTCCTCTTTAAAAATATATTCTACTTCGACATGTGATACCACAGTATTTGCACAACATTTTAATTCACTGGAAGGTTCAGCATGTAAAATACTAAAATATGGACCGCTAATGGCATTTTAAAAATGAAGTGACCTCTCCCATTTCTTTTAAAAATAGTACAAATATACTTGTTTATTGAATCTTTAGCTAGTATAAATTCATTTTTAAGAAACCACACAAGATTAATCACCTGTGCATGTGGTAGAGGGAGTACCTGTTTCTCACTTGACAACAGAGGGAGCAAATACAGCTAATTTAGACAATTCTCAGATTATTATAGGAAGGTGAACTATATCCCACTCTTCATTTTCACTTCTGGAGCCCATCTGTCAGCTTCTGCATTTCTAAGAAGCAAGAATACATCAGTGCTAAGTTTATCTGCTTTTATACATTTTCCCTCCTGTCTGAACTTTGTTAAGTTCAAATCACCTCCGTAGTTAATCTCTGGGATGTAATAAATTTGTAGCCACAAGCATCTTCTGAGAATGCAAAACCTGAATTTCATTAGGCCCTAACAAGGCAGTATATGTACTTACTCTAATAAAATACCCTTGTAAATATTCAGGTATTTCTGAAGCTGATCTAGCCCCTGTCCTAAATAGTCTGTTCAGTTTCAGGCCAGAGTGTGGTGAGATGAAGATCAATAAAAGCAATTGCTGAGAGACTACAGGGATATAGGTTAGAAAGATGGAGAGTGAATCCAGGTACTTAGTACAATTTTGATAATATTGATGACAACCATCTCCCTGTCAGGAGAAAAAAGGTGTGATGCAACACCTTCAGAGCAGTCTTTTGAAGGGGATAGGGAATTAGATGAACAATGAGGAGAGGCACTTGAAGCACAGATGAAATGTCAGCTAGTGCTTTAAGGTGGATGATCCTAGGTCTTTTCTTCCTAGTGAGATCTTCAACCTCATAAACTTAGAATAAATTACAAAATATGTAACAGGAAAGTTGTATTCTAACTGGTAAAACCTAAAATGACCAAGGAAGACAGCACAGAAACAAAACATAAATAGTAGAGAAAGGGCTCTGAAAGAGTTCTTGCCCTGCCTATTGTGCTTTTGCAAGCAGGTGTCTTAACTTCAGATTCATATCAACTCAGTGACTAACTTGGAGCAAACTGTGCAGTTCTTATTCATAGGAGGATTTCTTCCATTGCTTCTGACACTTTACTTTGTTTCCTGGTCTTATCAACACTCTTTTGTGCTGCAGTCTTGCAGCATCTTGCAGAGGCTCTGGCGTAGTTGGCAGGATGGCAAGTAGTATCACTGATCATTTACAGAGGCATGGAGTGAATCTGAGTCCCATCTTCTTAGGTGAATGGGCTCCTGACAATTGGCATAATTGGGAAGCCATTGCCCTAGACATTCCCAGAGGGAGATTCAAGGTCAGCCTACCAGCATCATGTTGAGCTCATTGAAGCATTCAGATAACATTGAAAGAAAGGAACACATTTTAACTCCTCCTGTGCCAGGCTCCTGAAACTGACATAATCCTTTAGGGAGGAATTGCAGGACATGAAGCCAAAAGGTAATGTCCAGAAGGCAATTGTGCCTGCTTGGCCAGAAAATGGAGGCTTATCAGTGGACAAGTGATGATTGCCCATACATTTTAATTCCAGTTGGTCCTCAAGGACAATTGGTGAAGTTTTTAATAGACACAGGAGCATAAATTTCACTACTAACAGAAGGAGAAGTTGGATGTGTGATCCAGACACTAAAGCGTTGCCCATGTGAGGAGCAGTATTGTGTGCCAAACTGCCAAGGTCAATTTACAGATGCCAGACTAGAAGCACATGTCCACTACTTGCTTTGCAATTAAAGATCATGATGAAAATATTTTAGGTTTCAATGTTTTAAACAGAGAACCTGGCACCTACTGAATGGCAATGTGTGGTCCTCGGCTCATATATCCATCCCAACCCCAACAGAAATTGGGAGGCTACAGTGCATTTACTTCACAAAGGCTCTATACTCCCTGAGTCAAAAATTGCTAACATACCACAACATCCAGTTTCTACTGTGGCATGCAATGGAACTTCTGAAGTCATAGCTGACTTGGAGAAATGACAAATTATCTCCAGAACCCATCCCCAACTTAATTTACCTACCTGGACAGTTTGGAAGCTAGTTGGGAGGTGGCATTTAATAATTCATTACGAGTGCCTGAATGCTAATACAGCCCCTGCTAACAGCTGCTGTATCAAACATTGCAAACTTACCTACTTTGCAAGCAGCTCCACATCCATGGATGGTAGCACCAGATGCAAAGAGTATGTTCTTTATGGTTCCCTGGAAGGAGGAGGATAAAGAGAAGTTTGCTTTCACGTGGAAGGGAATACAGTATACCTTTAATAGATTCCCACAGGGTATAACCATTCACCCACAATTGCTCATGTCACACTTGGTGAACTTTTACAGACAGTATTATGCCCCCAGGATGTGAAATTCTACCAATGATATTCTAATTGGAGGAACTTCCCCTGAGAAGTTAGGGGAATCTGCAACCACAGTATGGCAAGCACTAAATAAAGTAGAAATTGAGATTCCACTCAGAAAATGTCAGAGATCAAGGAAAAAAAGTAAAATTTTTACATACTTGGTGGAGAGTAGACAGTGCAGTCTACTCCAGATACCAGATACCTTAAGAAAAATTGAAAAGCTGCAAATGCCCAGATCAAGAAAGGAGTTACAACAATTAATGGGAGCTTTAGGATATTGGAGGAAGCATGTATGTGGATTTTATATAATTTCTCATCCATTATACTCAGTCTTACAGAAATGTAAATCCTGGGAGTGGAAGTTAGAGCATAAAGAGGAGGCTAAAACTCTAACTGAAGAATTAAAAATACATCAGTCACTGGGACCAATACACCCCTGCAACCCTATTACAGCTAAATGAAGTTTTGACAAACACAGTTACTTGTTCCAAACTGGCCCCTGATGGGCCAAAAAGTAAAGACCTTTGTCATTTAGCTCAACTGCATTTAAAGAAACAGACCAACGATACTCTGAATAGAGACTTTTATCTTAAGTCCGAGCAGTTAAACAAATTGAGAAAATACATCAGGGTTAACCTGTGCAAACTAGAGAACCATCTAATTTACTAGAAGAAATCCTAAAGGGGATTGTTCCCCAGAAGGAGTTGCATAAAAACAGAAATGGTACTCCTACCTAACAAGAGTTGCAAAACATATGCAATTAACTGAAGGACACACCAACATTTCCAAATTGCAGATGCCCATGAACACAGACTCTTTAGCATTCAACAGCCTTTCAAACCTTCATCCATTCTGAATGCACCGCTTCTTACCGAGGGTGTGTGAACAGAAAATGTTTGGTTTAAGGATGCTTCAGTAAAACGAGTAAATGGCAATATAAGGCCATTGCATTAGATATTACCACTGGCAACCAAGTAATAGAAGAAGGTGAAGGCAATACACAAGTAGAAGACATAATAGCAGTTGTTTTGGCATGCACTGAATGGAGCAAAATCATATATGCAGGTTCTTTTACTGTGTGGGCTGATGCCACACAGAGGCTCTGTCAATAGGAAGCTACCAATAGCAGTGGTGCAAAACAGAGAATTAGTGCATGGTGGATTTTTCTTTTTTTTTTTTTAATGGGGTAATCTGCTTGAACTCTCCCCTCCAAAAAAAAAAAAAAGTCTCTGTTTTTTTTATTACAGCACCCTGCAAGATGGCAGACAGAAATGCTGTTTTCACACTACTAGTCCAAACCCAAACAGACAATGCTACTTCTTCTAATTTGTAGTCAAAGAACCCTAGAGTGGCCATGGTCTCAACTTCTTATTAAGTATACTGGAAGTACAGGAATATACTTTAGTAAGGGAGATTTAAATATTTCCACTGTGGTCTTGCATGGAACTGAAAACAAATGGAAATGGAATAAAGATAAAGCTGATGGTAAAGTTATCCGACTTTGGGGAAAGGAACAGGGGAGGAATGTTAGGAGTTCTTCCCCCAACGATGAAGCAGCAGTTTAAAATGATATCTGATGGACTGACCGTAACCCCATTCCCTTTTCTCCACTGTGCTGCTCAGGCCAGGGGGTGGGGGGGGTGGGTAGGGGGGTGGTAGAGATAATGTTAAGCCTGGGATGAGGGAGGGGTGGGGGGAGGTTATCTTGTTCTCTGTCTCATTGTCCTGCTTTGGTTTTAGCCACTCACTCTCAAAGGAGAACAGCATAAGAGAGAGAATACACACATAAATCATATACTTTCTGTCATATAAGTTCAAGCTAAGCTTTCATGAAATAGAACAAATTCTTTTTTTTTCCAGATTCAAAAAGCAGTAACGAAGGAGATGTTGTTTCACGTTATGGGTGGGGTTTTTTATTATTTACAAATAATAAATTTAACATTTCTCCAAATGAGCTATTCTATTTGACTGAGACCCTTAGGAGGTTAATTTGCCTTTCTGTATGTACAAGGTGCTTTTATTACCAACTGTCTAGTTTCCTCTAGCTTCATACATGGAAAGTGTTTACATAAAACCTTTAAATTCTGACAAGTTTGCAAGGTCATTCTCTAGTTGCATAATTAGAATACAAATTAGTTTGCAAGTAGTATTCAGCATTTTAACACAGAGCTAAGAAAATAATGCTAGAGGGTGCTCTTTATTTCAGCAGTGTTTCAAGAGCAATAAAATTAGTAACATTTATAAATAAAGCAGTCTTAGTGCTGCCTAAAGCAAGAGGAGCTGGATGAAAGCTAGTTTCATGATAACTACCCTAAAAGAAAATGGACTTTTTATCACATAACACTATTGACAAGGAAGATCAAGCGAACTACCTAAATGTAGATATGAATCATGTTTATGATTTTGTACAGTCTTATAGCAAGTTCCAGTACAGTTATGAATTCACATTCTTTGAAGGCAGAAGTTTGTTGAAAAATCTATAGTAGTTTGCATGGATGTAATTTTGTATTTGCATGTGCATTCATTTGTGTCAGAATAGTTCTGCAGTTCTGACACAAAACAATGTGACTTGGTTGTCATCTTAAATTCTCTGCAGATTATTATGTGAGATCGTTTGCCAGACAACCTGCCAAGGCACAGAGTTTAATTATTTTAGCAATGAATTTTTTAATCTCAGACAAGTGAGGAGAAGAACTTTCTATGAGTGTGAAGATATTTTAGGATGACTAAGTTCATCAAGACCTTCATGAGGTTAAATACCTTTTAAATATCTGCACATCACAAAACATCTATTTTCTGCAAGGAATGATATGAAAAATAAACACTGAAGTTTCTCCGAAGTTGTTTATCTGTTGGAAAATATTCCAACAAATAGACACAATTTCTGATTTTCTTTTTTCATATTCCAATGTTATAACCATTTAATCTGAAGTGATTTTGTGACCAAAGTACGGAAGTATATTGACTCGTATCTCCCATTTCTATCATACAACAAAACTACTTGCTATTCTTGATGAACTTTCCACCATTAATTATAATACTATATGATACCTTACTCTCAGCTTCATGGAGTTTCATCACATATCTCAGCTATGATATAGCCAGGGCCTGGCACCCAAGAAATGTATGTAGGGAAATTTTAAAATAGTTCTGAGCAGGCTTTGTCTTGTTAGCAGCACATTGCCTGTGCTTCCAGCTAGTCATTCCCACTGGCATTTTCTTTCTACCTCCCTTTGCTTTAAAAATACAATATCACTCTTACTTTAGACATCTCAGAATTGAAGGCAGAGGCATGTCTTTGATAGACAATGCTGCTGTGTAAACATGACTAAGAGAAGAGCTTACATCTGGGCCCTAAGCCTCCTCCCTTAGGTTTCAGTAAGCAGCCTGATATGCAATAATTTTGCCTGAAACTGGTGTGAAGAGTTGCTGGAAACAGGGCTGGGAAAAGTCTTTCCAGGAGGTTTTCCCATTTACTTGGGACCTTCATCTCAGCTGGGGCTCTCACCCTGCCTTTGCTTGTCTGTGGTCCTGTTGATCTGGACCCAATGCCTCACCCATGGGCTGACCCATCCCTGTCCCCATCTCCATGGTGCTGCCAGGCCATCCTGAGTGAGGGGACTCTGATTCCCCTCACCAGGCTTGATCCTGATCCCAATCCCTACCTACAGGCCCATATCCTGGCCTGGGCCTCAGCCTATCCCCATCCCCAGGGAGGTGCCCAATGACTGGGGCTGAGGCTGAGGCTGCCCCAATACCCATCGGCTGCCCTGCATCTGGCTGTTGGCTCCTGCCCTGATGTAACCTGAGGAACCCCTGGCCACCTTGGCCCCCCAACTGCTTTGTTATTCCTTATCCACAAACACACAGTCTATCCTGTACTACATAACAAATTTCTGAAATGAAAGGGTACTTTTCTGGAAAGCACAATGCAACCGAAATAGTAAAAAGAAAAAGAATAGGAAACGGAATTTTCCAGGTAGTTTTAAAAAGGATCACATGAGTACAGTGACGAGTCAGGATAACCAGTGTGCCTAGATGACTGTGTTTTGCTTAATGAGAAAGGATTGTGAAAAAAAATTCAATTTGTCTGCTGAGACCTATTGATTCATCTGACAGAGGTAAGTAATATGAATGTAACTGCTACCAGTCAATTTAGTTTTAGAGCCAAAAAAAAAAAAAAAACAAACCAGGAAAACATCTTTCTCATTGATGAGATTACAGGTTTGGTTAATATAGAGATAATTATGCAGATACCTTGCAGTTGCAAAGTATTTTTGTTAAACAGGTGACTGAGTATCACATACTGATTTGACTGATTAATAGCACTGTGCAGTGTCAAAAAAAAAAAGTATATACTATAATTTAGAAAAGTTAACAGGGATAGCTCAGCAGCTATTTATCTAAAAAAATATCATCATCTGTGTGGAGTTTTCAGTTATGTTCTAGCTACCTGCAAGGCTGTTAATTAAAAAATTGGACAGATATATCACCACTACTGATAACACTTGCGTATGTAAAAGAGGCTGGTACAGGTTATAGCAAGATCAAATCAGTCAAAGAGAGATAACTGGATCATTTGGTGAGCTAAGTCCATTCAAAGAAAATACAATTTAATATAGCTAAAATCAAAAACACATCTCCAAGTACAAGTTCATGCCTACATAATAGAAACTATTCTGAAAATCAGTGATGAGATGGAAGGGTCTTTGTTGATGAACACATATTTATGCCAGAGGATGCATTAGTGAGCTGTTCTAAGGTTAGCTGCAAACCAAAAAACTCATCACTATCTCACACTTCCTGTAACCCTCTGCTGTACTTAGTGTGAGTCAAATTTGGGCAAGATAGATGGTCTCTCATCCTCATTACAACTGAAAAAAAAAAAAGAGCTCTGCACTTCAGAGCACTTTGACAGGTTTTCCTGCGCTTTTCCTAGTCATATTTATCTTCATATATTATCTTCCTTTCACATCTCTCTTTCCAGTTGCTTGAGAAACAGAAGAGTGATATTGTCCACTGCTGCACAGTAAACCAAAGCATCACACAGGAAAAAAAGACAAACATTTGCAAATAAGGAAAAGGATATTAGTAGGTCCTGTGAGAAGGAAGACTGGTCTGTAGGGCACTATGGGGACCTACGTCTAACAGTGAAAGGCTAAAGTTAAATGAACTAGACAAAGGGAGTCAGACCCTTACTCCATCTATGATTTAGAAAACTTTCCTCAGACTTACTGAAACATCAGAATAAAATTGCTGGGATGAAAAAAAGAAATCAATTTCATGTATAGAGCTGAGAAATCTTAAGGCGTCTCTCCCTAACGCTATGCTTGAATTTAAGACAGGAAACAAGTAAGCAGAATCAGTGTAGAGATTTTACCTTTGTATTATGGTGTAGGCCCTGATAGATTTCAAATTGTGAATGTACTTTTGTTATTTTTATGTTCAAAAATATATGTTGAAAAACTGAGGGGAACTGATAATGATAAAATTATTTGTGCAATAGATTAAATATCTTACAGTGAGAATTTCCATCTTTTAGCTTTTTAGTAGGTCGTAAGAAAAAAAGAATCTCTCATGGAGGTATCTTTTCTTCCCTTAAAGGACAGAAAATATTGAGAGGTAACATCTTTTTCCTAGTGAAAGAGCAATGTATAAAGAAATTAGTGATTAGAAAATGATGAAACCAAATTCAAGCTTTTGTATTTGTTTGAGTTAATTTTGGACTAATTTTGACTAATGGCTACTTTCTAAAGGAGTTACTGAGAACACTTCTCACCGTCCATGGAAATATGCAGTACCTGACTAGACATAGTCCTGAGTATCCCACTCCACCTGGCCCTGCTGTAAGCAGGGGTGTTGGTCCCCTTTGAGAACATCTTCCGACCTATGCAGTGTTTCTGTGATTCTGTAATTTTATCGTATGTCATGCTTTATGGTACAAACAGAATCATGATTTTTAAATGACCACCTTGACGTGACTTTTCATAAAAAAAAAAATAGGAACAAAACCATGTTACTTACAAGAAAAATAATTCTAAGAGACTTTTCAAACATTGCTTCAAGGTGATGAGGAAAGCTTTATGCAAGAAACTCTGTAATATCAGGAAGGGACTTATTTTCTAATATACATTTCCATATAAATCTTTCATATCATAGGTTAATATCTGGGGTCAAATGTTAACAGTGCTAAGAAGTTTTAGATAAAGTTGATAGATAACTAAACCTTTGCTTTTAAGTTGTTGTGCAAGAAATCATAGATCTGCAATATTGAATCAAGGAAGTGAGCTACTGCCTCTAAATTGATTTTATGTTACTTTTAAATAAATCCTATCTCTATTGGATACTTCTTAGAGATTAGAAATTATTATACAAGACTAGGTTAATGTTAAACATTCAAATCTGTTTTTTTCCCCACTATAATTAATAATTAAACCGTCAATTAAAAAAGACATTATTAATGAATTAATTATTATTAATGACTTTTTTTAATAATCAATAGGCTATATTTAATTTAACCAACACTTTTGGTTGTGAAGTGGGTAGAAACAAGGGAAAAATTAAAAATTCAGAAAAGTTTTAAAGTAAAGGTAAAAATTAAATAAGACTACAGGAATCAGTATTTTAGAGTTTGCTAAAAAGTCCAATGCAATTTTGATGCAGAGGGATTCAGTCATAGACCATGGAACTGATAATGTCTCACTGTTAAAAATATGATTCAATTCCATTAAAAATATATTTGGTGTAGTTGGGCTCTTATCTTCCTGACAAAAAATTAACAAAACAGAAGGAATTTTAAAATTAAAAAGAAAAACAATTGAGTTTTTGAAAGTTAAAGGCTACAGGGCATATTCTACTTGTCTCCAGAATTTCTGCCCCTTTTTTCTATGACTATGCAAATATCAGCCAAAATCCCATAAGAACACAGAAAAGAGGCTTGACTCTGCACTGACAAAAGGCAACATAATTACTGTGATATGATTCAGAATTAATCTCTGTATTAATTATATGTACTCTTTTTCAGCAATGATCAAGTTTAAGAAATGTTCCCTAGAAACCATAATTGCTATCACTACCAGAAGGCACACTGAGCAATGATACGGCTTAAAGATTTATTCACATATCTTTGACCTTCCCAAAACTTCCTATACGTGGGAAGGAAAACATGTTTTATACTTTTAAAATATTAAATCTCCATGCACAGTTGAATAAAGAATAGGACAAGACCACATGTCACACTTCCTGGGGGAAAAAAAGCAATTCTTAAGTGCCTTTTTATTTGGTCTTGCTTTCTGCTTATCCTTCACAGTTAAGCAAAAGGAGGACAATTGAAAGTTCTGCATCCCTAACTTGCTAATAAAATTTGTACCTTGTAAATGCTTCATTTGGATTTGCTTTCATGTTGACTTAAGTTTATGGAGGGGTTCTCTTTTTTAAATAAGTTTATGCCATGTAGTCAACTCTAAGTTTACCAGTTCCTACTATATTTTTTAATTATTGAAACAGCAGCGTAATATGAAAAAAAGAATAACCAAAATAAGTCATGCCAAAATAGAAACAATAGCCTATTAGTCACTGCCAAGGACAGTTTTATTTAATTTCTCTCTGACATCTCTTAGTGAATACATTCATAATTTAAAGTATCTACAGCAGTACAAATGCTTAGCCTGAAGTAGCCAAGAGTTGCTGATGGTAGATTCTCAATTAGAACTAATGTGGCTGTGTGCCCAGAGTGAAGCAATTCTGTTGCATGATATTTTGGCTTTGTGCTTAAATTGTAAGGAGAAATGCATAGACATGTCAGTTTAAACAGTTGTTCAGTGACCATTTCTGTTGTTGACAATCACTTCCTGATGCATAGGATTACTGAACTATTCTCTTTTTTTTTAAGCTAACATCTTTCCAAGTGGTCCATCCTTATTTGATCCTTTGTATTATGCAATGAGTGTACATCTACTACTGCAATTTATTCAGTTGTTAGATTATAAACTCTACATGGTCAAAGGGAAAATCCTGGAACTTTTTTTCCCCTCTTTCTCCAGTAATTAACAACATTTTAATATATACCAATACCAGTCATTCTATTTACTGGCTACTTGTATTTCTCCCATGGAGACATTTAAATTCCTGTATACCTTAGTGTGAATTCTTCCCAGCTATTCAGAGCCTTTCATAGAATCATGGAATCATAGAACAGTTTGGGTTGGAAGGGACCTATAAAGGTCATCTAGTCCAACCCCCCTACAAGGAGCAGAGACATCTCCAACTAGGTCGGGTTGCTTAGAGCCCCATCAAACCTGGCCTTGAATGTTTCCAGGGATGGGTCATCTACCACCTCTCTGAGCAATCTGTTCTGGCAATCTGTTCACCACCCTCATTAAAAAAAAAAAAAAAAACACCAAACAAAACAGTAATAAGCTGATAATATATAATCTCTTTTTTTGTGTGTGTGTTTGGTTGGTTGTTTTTTTTCATGTCTAGTCCATATGCCTTTCAATAAGTAGGTGCACTACATTCTCACATTTGCTGAGTATTGCCTACCAGATTTCTGAAGTCTAGATTTTTCCTTTCTCTAACACCTGGTTCTTTATATATTTAAATGCCTACTTAACTTTAAGTTTGTGAGGAGTTTCTCTGAAGTCAGTTCAATTGATTAATGTTAATCATGATCTTAATTGCATTGTTGGACTGTGGCCAAAATGACTGATGTCTCATCTGTTGCAAGCTATTAATGACCTCTTGTAATCAATGCAGATATACTGAGAAAGCAGGATGACTTATTCCACAGTGAGGGGATGTCTGTCTCCTAAATTTAGATATCTAAAACTTAGGTTAAAATTTAGGACTGGAAAGTATAAACTATTAATCGATGCTTTCTATGATACAAGAGAGAGAGACAGAGAGAGAGAGAGATAAGAGCTTTGCAAAATTGATCTTCCCATTAGAAGGAAGGTGAAGTATTCTTGGGAGCTATATCTTTTGCTCATTGTTGCCATTAGCAGGAATGAAGACAACTGGCTCAGAATGTATGATAAACTTCAGATAACAGAGGCAATGAGAGATGAATATCACCTTGATGATCAAGATAGTGTTGTACAACTATAGAGCTTGAATGATGGCTATTAAGTATGTGGGATAGATTTATTTTTTTTTACTTTTGTGCCATAGAAAGCACAATAATACAGAAGACTGTCCTTACATGCTGACCTGTATAGAGAGGAAAGTACAACTGCTAAAGAATCTGGACATTTGGGGACTATGCTTCTTAGAGCAACTCATTAGAGAATTCACAAGAGGAAAAGCATGTCTTGATCCAGTTCTTAACAGCAGACAGATTACTTCAAAGTTCACTGTACTAAAAGCCATAAAGTATTCAAATCCAGCTTCTTTGTGGAAAGGCTTAGGCTAACCCATTAAATTACGTTGTAATAATACCTAATTTTAAGTTCAGCATGTTAGAAGATTTGAGCAACAGTATATCACTAAACACTCAAATAAGCAGAGGTAAATAGAAAAACAAACAAAAAAACAACCAACCAACTAAACAAACCAACCTTAGCTCTACTGAACAGCAGAATATAGTCTTGCAGAAGGAAAATAAAATCATTCAAGATGTAGAACAGTTCAAATAAAATCAAGTGGGCAGAGAACAGTATTTTTAACTTAAATATTACACCATAATGAGGCAAGTCATAAGGTAAAAATGGTTTGATATAAATTTTTCTTTGACCTGACGAGCAGTAGGATCTATACAAAGAGCTGAAAGGATTCGTAGAAAAAGAGGAATCAAGCAGACTGCAGAGAGGAGATGGATACATTAAAGCAGAAACATTAAATTGGGTTTTTAACATTCTTATTTATATCAAGGAAGGTAGATAAATGACGTCCTTTAAAGATGAAGCTTCATCTTTATGAAAGATAAGTCTCAGAAACTTTCTCACATACGTCAATAGAGGTGGGTTTAAAACAAAATTAATAAAATAAACACATTGCCTCTAACAGAGATTGTTCACAGAACAGTTTTAAAAGAAACCAGATTTACCTTTGGATGTGGTGTGCATCATCCATAGCATTCTTCCATGGGAGAATGAAAGGCAGTAAACACAATGTGACTTTTTTAAGAAGGTCTTGGCTAACCTGAGGAACAATAGGCCAGAGAAAATGCAACAGGGAATAGAATAAAATATAAAATGTAGGACAGAAAGATCAGAACACAGAGCAGTGAAAAACCTCAAAGTTTAAATTGACTTCCAGATATACTATTTGAGACTATAACAGGAATAGAATTAGTGGTTTTGTTTGTAAGTACAGTCTATTTGGAGAAGAATAACATTTTAAGAGGTGTGTCTCACAAACCTTTGGAGAAGTAAGCAAGCAAAGGAGGAAACATGATCCAATCAATGTCCCTATGCTACTTCATCTAGAAACAGTTCCAGTTTCCTAGGACCTTATGCACAGTATCACAGAATCATATAATGGCTGAGGTTGGAAGGGACTTTGGACATCAACTTGTCCAACTCCCTCATTCAGACAGGGTCAGCTACAATAGGATTCCCAGAACCATATCCAGATGGTATGGTCACAATTGCACTTAATACTGGAGAAAGATCACAGTACCAATAATATCTCTTCTTTATGATCTCCTCCCCTGCTATTGCCTACAGAGATGAACATTACATGGTTAGGCTGTCTAAAAGCTGTGGTGGAGTTCAAAATTACCTAGAAGACCACTGGAAGAGGATCACAAGATACGCTGCAGCAAATGTTTAAGTGTAGGTATAGACATAGAATATGTATATCTGTTAAGAAAAAAAAAATTAAATAGCTGTCTTGCTACGAAGTTAATTAAATTTACAGTCACAAAATTAGAGAGAAAGTCTAAGTAAATAAGTAAAAATTATTAGAAAGGTAGAAATAAATCAGGAACAAATTGACACTTCTTATAGTGAAGTTATTCAAAATTACTAGAGTTGTTTATATATTTATGAACTATACGGAAAAGAGAGTAAAAACTCAGGCAACAAGATTTACTCATGAAATTAGAGAAGTGAAAATTAAAATGTTACTAAAGCTCTTCAGAAAAACTTGAGAAGTTTGAAAGACTGAGTGATAAGTCCAATTCAGTATTTTATATGCAATGCAGATCTCAAGAGGAGAAGCAACCATAATTGTATGTGCACAGTGATATATGGTTAATTAATTATCACAGTTCAGGAAAAGAGTCTTAGAGTTATCCTACATATATTTTTTTTTCTGAAAACAGTAGAAAAGCGCTGTAAAACCAATAATGTTTGTAATGGGTCTGGCTGGAATGGAGTTATTTTTCTTCATAGCAGCTTGTATGGTGCCATGTTTTGAATTTGTGGTGGAAATAGTGCTGATAAAACACTCGTATTTTGGCTGTGGCTGAACAGTGCTTGCACAGCACTGAGGATTTTTTCCCAGCTTTGTTTCTATTTGAACATTTTTCCACTCTGCCACTCCGGTGAATAGGCCAGAGGTGCTCAAGGACTTGGGAAGAGACAAAGCCAGGACAGCTGACAACATATGAAAACATATTCCATACCATATGATGTTGCATTCAGCAAAAAAAAAGTTCAAGGAAAAGAGGACAAGGGGGGCAGTTTGTGGTTATATTATTTATCTTCTCAAGCAACTGTTACATGTGCTGAGAATGTACTTCCTAGGAAGTGGCTGGACATCTGCCTGCCAATGGAAAGTAGGGAATAAATTTATAATTTTGCTTTGCTTGCAGCTTTGCTTCATGTGTTGACTTGTCTTTATTTTGACCCATGAGTTTTTTCTCACTTTTGCCCTCTCAATTCTCTCCTTCATCCTGCTGAGGGGGAGTGAGCAAGTCACTGAGTAGGGGCTTAGCTGCCAGCTGAGATCAATCCGCCAGTATTATTGATTATTACAAAGAGTAAAAAAAAAAAGGCATAGGTTTGTGACTCCATAGTTCCATGTTGGACTTGCATCTTGAAAATCAAATATATTCTGGTCCTTTCATTCAATTCACAGAAAGATTGAATTGTTAGGGCTGGAAGGGACCTTTAAAGATCATCTAGTGCAACGCCCCTGCAAGACATTCTAGAACTAAAAAAAAAGTTGCAGAAGAGGACCACCCCGTGGATGAGGTTACAGTTACGGATGGACCACTCAGTGTATAAGGAATTGGCTGGATGGCCACACTCAGAGAGTGGTGGTCAACAGCTTAATGTCTACATGGAGACAGATGACAAGTGGCATTCCTCAGGGGTCTTTGTTGGTGACATAGACAGTGGGATAAGGTGCACCCTCAGCAAGTTTGCTGATGGCATCAAGCTGTGGGGTGCTGTTGACAAGCTGGAGGGGAGGCATGCCATCCAGAGGGACCTTGACAGGCTGGAGAGGTGGGGCCATGCAAACCTTTTTAAGTTCAACAAGGCCAAGTGCACGGTCCTGCACCTGGGTCGTGGCAGTCCCAGGCACAAATATAGGCTGGGTGGAGAATGGATTGAGAGCAGCTCTGAGGAGAAGGACTTAGGTGTGCTGGTGGATAAGCAGCTCAACATGAGCCAGCAATGTCCGCTTGCAGCCCAGAAAGTCAACCACATCCTGGGCTGCATCAAAAGAAGTGTGATCAGCAGGTTGAGGGAGGTGATTCTGCCCCTCTACTCTGTTCTCATGAGACCCTCACCTGGAGTACTGCATCCAGCTCTGGAGCCCCCAACATAAGAAGGAAGTGGACCTGTTAGAGAGAGTCCAGAGGAGGACCACAAAGATGATCAGAGGGCTGGAACATCTCTCCTGTGTGGACAGGCTGAGAGAGTTGGGGCTGTTCAGCCTGGAAAAGAGGAGGCTCCAGAGAGACCTTGTATTGATTTTCCAGTACCTAAAGGGAGCCTACAGGAAAGATGGGGAGAAACTCTTCAGAAGGGTCTGTTGTAATAAAATGAGGGGTAATGATTTTAAAAATAGAGGGAGGGAGATTCAGATTAGACATTAGAAAAAAAAAAATGTTACAATGACCGTGGTAGATCAGGTTGCCCAGAGAGGAGGTAGATGTATCATCCCTGGAAATATTCAAGGCCACATTGGCTGGAGCTCTGAGTAACCTGGTCTAGTTGAAGATACCCCTGCTCCTTGCAGGAAGGGTTGGACTAGATGACCTTTAAAGGTGCCTTCCAACCCTAACTATTATATCATTCTATAATTCTATAAGATGGAAAGAAGAATAAATTAATGCATCATATACCTGCCACCTGAGAAGGTACTAAATAAGCAGTTAGAAATAGTAGTTGATATGGGGACATACATTGGAAAGATGATAAAATTTTTAACAGTCTATTTATGAATAAATAAGGAACAGTAGTTCACAATTTCCCGCGGCTTAGAAAAATTGCATTATGCTTAATTTGACACACTGAAAGAAAATAAAAATAGGAGTTTTTTCACCTTCATTAATATTAAATTAACACATCACCAAAAGAAGTTGTGAATGCCAAATGCATGAATTTGTTTGAAATGTATACGATGGTGAAGTTTATTAATTGTTATTTATAAATATATATAAATAGCTATGAAATGCTATTATCTAGATGTTCATTTCATTTAGGAACCATCATTTTCAGAAGATCAGATGGTGCATCAGATATAGACTTTTTATTATAGTATTTATCTTAATATTTGTTATTAACTACTGTTGGAGACAGGCCATGAGATTAGATGTAGTAGACAAATCTTTCACCTGTGCCATCACATCAATTTTCATTAATTTATGTACCTCATAAACCTGATGTATTTGCAGACAGTAAATGTAGTCAGTAGGAATAGCCAGACACCTCTGGACAGTTACTCATCTTGAGTAAAGGTCTACAGTTGGATTTTATGAATACTTCTCAATGATTTGCATCAGAAACATTTTCTGTTTGTGCAAAAGAAGAGATAAGTGTCCATGAAGTATTCCCAAATACTCCATATATTGAGAAGACCGGACTATACCATGTTCAAGGTAGATGTGATTCTTTAGAGTTATTTTAGAACCCATTTTCCTCACTTAGTTGTACCATGCACATATAAGCACAACCTTTATGCTTGTACAAAACTAAAATACTGTTTATAGGATTCTGACTGGAGACTTGTAGCATATAACTCCACATCTGTCTTAAAAATGTCATGAAAGTGTGTCTTATTAATTCCCAAGAAATCTTGACTCAATGGCCTTTCTTAGAATCACACAGGCTCAGAGGAAAAAAACACATAATTTTCTTCCAGACCTCATACATTTCACTAATAGGTCGTATCAAGGTGCTGAATTTGTTCCGCTTGTATCTCACTACATGATGTATTGGGATGCTGCTGTTTCAGATATTTAAAAGCCTGGCTTTAACACTCTGCCAAGGTATGCCATGAATGTCAGAGTGCTTTAAATCAAAACTGAAAACTGACTTGTTTTTCCCTTTCCTTTCCATCATTAGCTTGGCACTGCAAGCTGTGTTATTAATTATTGTACATCTCTTGTAAAGCACCTTGAGATGTCTTGCTGAGATAAGGTACTATGTCCTATAAATGGAAGCTGTTGCTTCTGTTCAATCTGAAATGCATCTAAAGTACAGTAGAACAAAGTCTTTCAAAAGTTCCATCAACTACAGAAAGTTTAATACAAGTTAATGAGGCTGATTGTAGTATTTGCAGCTTATAGTTTACAGCTTACAGAAACACTTAGAACTGTGCGTTATGCACAGTTATTCAAAGTACTTGTATATTCATAGTGATTTACATTAACCTTGCACATCTTGTATTCAGGTACAACCAAGCAGGTAAACAGAAAGACAGAGATGTAGATTTAAGATTTCTGTTAGTATTCATATGATGAACTTCCTAGACATAGGATTTGCACCATATGTTACTGTGTTAGCGTAGAGAGACTAATGAGGAAGGCAGATAGCTCAACCTAAGAACGTAGTTACAAAAGCAGGATAGGTTCTTCAAGAAAGAAACTTCTTTAACACTGTTGAACTATTTTAATACTTTGGTTAAACATCATGAGACTTCAAAAAGCACGAAAGATACTAACAGCTTATTTTAAAATGGGATTAGCTGTAATATTGGGATGCTGGGCTTACCTGTAGCTTTACAGCCAAACTCGTCCCTAGCGACACTGTTTCAAAAATGTACTTGACCTAATTTCTCTGGAACTTAGCCTATTTGTTAAAAGAAAAAAAAAAGTTTTCTACATCAGGAGATGTTTAAAGGTTACAAAAGAGGTACCAAAATAATTAAATCACAGGAAAAAAAAAAAGTAGGGAATGGAAGATCCTTATCATTAGGGTTGACTTCACTGCTGAAGTGAAGGCTTGCTTAACTCTACAGAGAACTGACATTTCTGCTCAGCTAGTTTTCCTTTTGGCTATGTATGCAACATATCTAGCTCGTGCATCATTCTTATTACCTGTAGATCTCCAAATATTTAATACATGAAAATAATTATTTCTCAGAAAGGAAAAGTGATCTTTCAGAAGCTCAGAAGACCACTGACACAGCTGGACATTGAACTCATGTCTCCAGTGAATGAATGCAGTACCTACTCATTCTAGTTTTATAAACATGCTTTCAGAGATTTTCTGATAAAGGCAGCATGGATAATTATCTGCAGATGAGCTCTAAGGTTAAAATGCAAGCAACTCTAAGTCATGGTTAGACGTTTATTAAAATCAGCCATTACAGACAATATTTTGTATGTCATAGATGGAAATTGAGTTGGGGAAATATTCATCCCTATTTTTCTAGTTATTCTGTATGTCCAAATTCTTGGCATGAAAGAACAGCTATTCCAGGTACCCTGTGACTTCCTTTCTGCTCATTTCTGCCAGTGAATTACGGTATGTTAAATGCTGTTCTAGTGTGGAAACAGAAGCAGCACACTTCTTGGTATCCACAGAAAATGGCTAGGGAGGACTGAGACATTGACAGGACAAGCATTGCAACAAAAATGGACAATTTTCACAGTTGTAGCCTAGACATTGCTAAGCAGCAATGGACAAGCATAAGAAGTGATTATAACATCCTGACTGCTACTGAAAGATTTCCTGTTTGGTGTCAGATCTAGCCTCAAGACAAGCCTGGTGGTTAATGAATGTTTTGTCATTAAGTATGGGATGACTATACATGAAAAAAAAGAGCTCATTATCGTGAAGGTGTCAATCATGACAATACTTATCATTCTGAGCCCATGGACAATTAAATGGGTAAAAATGACAAGGCTGGAATCCTGATGATCAGGAAGGAACATTTTATTTATTTCTTGCTATCTACTTTTCATTCCTCTGCACTACATGGTCATAAAGTGAAAAAATGTTACTTCTAACATCAAAGACACAGAGCTGAATCTAATGATCCAACAGAACTGACGGTGCACTAGTGGAGTCAGCAATGTACCCCTATCTCTTGAAATTTCCCATCTCAAGAATAATCTGCACTTTATTCTGCCATTGCTTCTTGCATAACACTTACAAAAACCTGTATAAAACACAGGCTGAGGGCTTCAACAGCAGAAGAGAGAGTGACATAAGCTAAAATAGTAGACTGGTAGAATTTCAATGTGATTTCAATTAAAACATGCATTGCATTTTCATTTTTGTAGTAGTCAGAACACCCTGAAGACTTGACTAACTTTTCCTTCCCTTTTTCTCATCACCACATTATACCATTATAGTTATGAAATCTCATTTACCCATGAGGCTGATACGGTATCTTGTAAAAACTTGTACACTTCTAAAGACTGCATTTGCAAAAATTATACTCGTATTGAAGATACTCAAGCAGACGAAATGTGATGATGGGTCCCCAGATTAAGCTTTTATGAAAGAATAATTCACATTGATTAACATATATTTTCTTAAAACCACTTTCTTTCCTCTCTGAAGAAAGTGTAAGCGGTAGTTCAAAAGAATCTTGATATTAAAGCTAATGTTTGTACTGCTTGGTAAGCCATGTGCACTCAACAAGCCTTTGTGATATACTTTGCTGTACAGTTATCTCACACAATATTCCATTTCAAAAGCAAATAATTACCCTCAGTTTATTTCACATAGCTTCTAGTAAGCAGACATTTTGGTGTCTATTTTAAATTGAATATGAGGACTTAAATACTGGTCCAGCTACTAGCATAACTAAGCATGTTTCTAACAAAACAGTTCAAAATAAATGATGCTATTGACTGGAATGAAAATACAGATCTTAAAATTTCTTTCTTTCCAGCCCTGTGCTGTTCTTATTCACATATAATATCTATTGTATCACAAGTATTTCATTACAGTGCTGACAGAGCTAATACTGAAGAAATAAATTTTCTTTCAATTAAATCTAAATTACCTAATGTTTTAAAGTGAACATGGACCTTATATTGATGGTGAATAAGAACATTATTTAAATAGGATCATCTTTTGCTGTCTTATCTGCAAGTCCTAACAGGCTTAAAATTGCTATCAAGATTGTACGCCTTTCTAAAATCAGTCTTCAGTCTTTCCCTATTATTTCTGGTATATAAATGCAGCTGTACAGGCCTGAACAACTTTGCATGTACCAATTTTAACTAGTTCAGCAGTCAGTTTTTCTATAAAAAGAAAATGTGTGATGAATTTATTTTTGCCTCCTTGGAGATGGCATGAAGGTACATTTACATTTCCCACAGTGCTCAACTGGAACAGCACAATAGTGAATGGTCAGCCTATCCTGTGTTATGTAACTGTTCAGATTTAAATTATTATTTACTGATCTTCAAAAAGTTCGACATAACCGTATGTTCATATGTGAACAAGAATGAAAAATTCAGGCAACAACAATCATTCACAATGAATTGTAACAGGTTCCTAGAGGGTGTGGAAGATAGTTTCCTTATGCAGCTGGTACGAGAGCCTACCAGGGGTGGTGCCCTGATTGACCTACTTTTTACTAACAGAGAAGGACTGGTGGGAGACGTGAAGGTTGGGCACTGTCTTGGGCAGAGCGACCATGAAATTGTAGAATTCTCTATTCTTGGAGATGTCAGAAGGATGACTAGCAGAACGGTTATCCTTAACTTCAAGAGGGCGGACTTTGACTTGTTCAGGACGCTTGTTGCGAGGGTCCCTTGGGAGTCACTCCTTAAGGGTAAAGGCGTCCAGGAAGCCTGGACGCTCCTCAAGATGGAGATCTTAAAGGCACAAGAACAGGCTGTTCCTGAATGCCATAAGGCGAGCCGTAGTGGAAGAAGACCGGTGTGGATGAACCAGGAACTATTGTTGAGGCTTCGGAAGAAAAAGAGAGTCTATATCCTCTGGAAGAAGGGACAGGCTACTTGGGGAGATTACAAAGAAGTTTCTAAGGTATGCAGGGAGGAAGATAGGAAGGCAAAAGCTCAGCATGAACTCAGATTGGCCACTGCAGTAAAAGAGAAAAAGAAATCCTTTTACAAATATATCAGTGGTAAGAGAAGAAACAAGGAGAATTTACACCCTTTACTTGATGCAGCGGGGAATGTGACCAATGAGGACAAGGAGAAGGCTGAGGTCCTCAACGCCTTCTTTACTTCTGCCTTTAATAGGCAGATCAGTTATCCTCAGGGCACTTTATACCCTAATCTGGAAGTCTGGGATGCCAGGCCGAATACACCCCCTGTGGTACAGGTGGAGACAGTTAGAGAGCTCCTCCTCCATCTGGACTGCCACAAGTCCATGGGACCGGATGGGCTCCATCCTAGAGTGCTAAGGGAGTTGGTGGGGTTGATTGCTGAGCCACTCTCGGCCATCTACCAGCGCTCCTGGTTATCTGGGGAGGTCCCGGAGGATTGGAGGCTTGCTGATGTGACTCCCATCTACAAGACGGGCCGTAAGGAGGATCCGGGGAACTACAGGCCTGTCAGCCTGACCTCAGTACCCGGGAAAGTTATGAAGCAAATCATCTTGGGTGAGATCACTCGGCATATGAGTGGCATCCAGGGGATCAGGCCCAGCCAGCACGGGTTCACGAAAGGCAGGTCATGCTTGACCAACCTCATTTCCTTTTACGACTGCGTGACCAGACTGGTGGATGAAGGAAAGGCTGTTGATGTGGTCTACCTGGACTTCAGCAAAGCCTTTGACACGGTCTCACAGTATTCTCCTAGGGAAACTGGCTGCCTGTGGACTGGGTAGGTACACCGTTCTTTGGATAAAGAACTGGCTAGGGAGCCGTGCCCAGCGGGTAGTAGTTAATGGAGTCAAGTCCAGCTGGCAGCCTGTTACAAGTGGTGTCCCCCAGGGGTCGGTACTTGGGCCCATCCTGTTCAATATCTTTATTGATGACCTAGACGAGGGGATTGAGTGTACCCTCAGTAAGTTTGCAGATGACACCAAGTTGGGTGGCGGTGTTGATCTGCCTGCGGGTAGGGAGGCCCTTCAGAGGGATCTGGATAGGCTGGATCGCTCGGCTGAGCTGAATGGGATGAGGTTCAACAAGGCCAAGTGTCGGGTCCTGCACTTTGGCCACAATAACCCCATGCAGCGCTATAGGCTCGGAGCTGAGTGGCTGGAGGACTGTGAAGAGGAAAGGGACCTGGGGGTGTTGGTTGATGCTCAGCTGAACATGAGCCGACAGTGTGCCCAGGTGGCCAAGAGGGCCAACGGCATCCTGGCCTGCATTAGAAATAGTGTGGCCAGCAGGAGCAGGGAGGTAATCATCCCCCTGTATTCGGCACTGGTGAGGCCGCACCTCGAGTATTGTGTTCAGTTTTGGGCCCCTCACTACAAGAAAGACATTGAAGCCCTGGAACGTGTCCAGAGAAGGGCAACAAAGCTGGTGAGGGGTCTGGAGCACAAGTCTTATGAGGAGCGGCTGAGAGAGTTGGGATTGTTTAGTCTGAAGAAGAGGAGGCTCAGGGGAGACCTCATTGCACTCTATAGCTTCCTGAAGGCAGGTTGTGATGAACAGGGGTTTGGCCTCTTCTTCCAGGCAACAAGCAGGACCCGAGGAAATGGCCACAAGTTGTACCAGAGGAGGTTTAGATTGGACTTGAGGAAAAACTTTTTCTCTCAAAGAGTGGTAAGGCACTGGAATGGCCTGCCCAGGGAGGTGGTGGAGTCTCTGTCCCTGGCAGTGTTCAAGAGGCGGCTTGATGAGAAGCTACAGGATATGGTATAGTAGCTGTGGCAGCAATGGTAGTGGGAAGACGGTTGGACTAGATGATCTTATAGGTCCCATCCAACCATGTGATTCTATGATAAGGTAAATAGCACAGGTCAGTAATGGTCTATAGCTGAAAAAATTATGGACTCGGATTTTTTTTTAATCACACATCAATTACTTCTTATAAGAAGTAAAACTGTGATAAAAGAAAACATATTTTTTTCTTAGAAATTAAAATGCTTTGAAAAATATTAATTTTACAAGAACTTTTTTCAAAGGTATCAAAATTTATCATTTTGACACTTTCTCTTATATTACTTGTCTGAATTCTTGCTCTTGTTTAAACTAATATGTAAATTGTAAAAAAAAAAAAAAAAACAACCAAGCTGCTAAGATATGAAATATGTATCTTAATTTGAAACTCTTTTCCCTGGGAAATTTACTTAGAAAGTTTTCATTTAAATTGAGAAAAAAAAAAAAATCCCTAAAAATTTCTTTAAGCTCAGAATCCTTTATAGCATTAAATTTATCCTCCCTCTGTCTCTACTTTTGAGGTTTTTCCCTTGTCAAATGCCAGTTTGTTTATTTATTGTCATTGGTTTCAACAACATCACTAAAGAAGTTTGAAGATATTAAAATGTATACTCTGTTAGATTCACAGTAATTTAAATAACGGGGTCATGTACATTATTTTAGATCAGATGTGATTATTGCAACATTTTTCTGCCCTTACCTACATTCAAAAATTGCACTCATATTGTTATCCTTTACTGAACCCCATTAACTAATTATGACTAAATCACCTCTGCCAGTATCTCTTAGAACAATCAATTGTTAAAGTTTTTACTTTGTTCAGCTGCAGAATTCGGAAATCAATTCTTGTCATGCTTTGAAATAACAAAAAGGCTGTGAAAATTTAGTATTTTCTCCAACAGATTAATCAATGAAGAAGATATCTTCTAATTTTCTTACTGATAAACTAAACAGTTCTGTACATTCAGCTCCTCCTCAGAAGACTTCTTCCTTCATGGTAATCATATAATTTTATGGCATCTTTTGTCAATTTTCTTGAATGTTATAGACAAAACTTCTATTAAACAGCAGTATAAGGTATTGAAGTGGCTATCTAAGGTGCATGAACCAAAGCAACAAAATCAATATCCTGCATCCATACATCACACCGTTGTACAAGTATCTTATTCAATTATTTTTATACCATGACCCCATCTTTTTTTCCTTCGCTGTAGTCAGCTAGGATACACTTCCCTGTACAGCCAACATGACCTGTGTCCCTGGCGTCTAGATAGACTTGTGTTTGGCAGCTTGAAATCATGTTTTGTTTTAGTGAACTTAGCTTAAGCAGTGACCCAAATGATTCTGTATGACTGCTCTGTATGGTTCATTGTTTTCCACTCTGTCAGTCTTGTACTATCTGCATACTTTGTCAGCAATTATTTTGTATTTACTTCTATGCCACTAATAAAAAAAGATATTGCCAGACCTGTTATTGTGCACTTCCGAAATACAATGTAAGTGTCCTCATTTAATGCTTAATTGCCACAGATTACATCAGACGATATATCAGCCAGGCATTACTATACTTTAAATAAGTCTTTTTTTACCATATTACTTTTCTATACTAAATTAAATGCTATGAACAAGCCTATTCTTTTTAACAAAACATGAAATTAAATAAGAAAAAGCTACTGATTATGTTCTTTACAAAGAGTAAACCATCAAAAAAATCTAATAAAATGGTTGAAGTACAATGAAGTAACTTGTTATCCCTCAGTAGTTATTTTATGTTGTGGATGTTCTTCAATATATTCAGAAGTTGTGTAAATTAAAGTTATTTGGTAGTTTTCCATGTCTATGCTTACACAGCTAAAGAAGTATTCATATTTACCACCACATTGTAAGTTGTACAGCTCACATACTATTGAAGATGGCTTAAAAATTATTAAAAATAATTAAAGGAAAAAGAACCACAAGACTAGTGTCTTTAGTCCTGGTTCTACAACTGTATTCTATGAAAGCAATATAAAGTTAGTGATGTTTTGTTTTCCTGTTTTGTTTTATGTCACTGCTGTTTTTCCAGTAAAATCATGGAGTTTATCAAAGTACACAAGAGATAAATTTAATGAATTTTTTTTATAATTAAATTTCTTTTTAAATTAAATTTTTAATTTACTTAATTAATTTAATTAATAATTTAATTAATAATTAAAAAATTAAAAAATGTATTATTCCTTAGTAATAACCAGGTTTTGAAGAGCAGCCTCTCTTCAAAAGTCTCATTTACTGTCATTAACTGATAAAATTTTAAATTTGTTTTGGCGACCACTTTAAGATTAGGATCATATGCTTGACTTTGACACTTAGAATTATGATCAAACTATTTTGGCAAAAGTTTAGATTGCAGACTCCCTAGCTATCTTACAAAATATGGTAATATAGTTATGTTAATACAATCAAAACTTAAGAAAATTCTGACAGAAAAAGACTAGGTTAGTAAACTACTTATTGTAAAAGAGAGAGGAAGGAGTACTGCAAATTCCTGTTCACTAAGCATTGTACAAGACAGTGATACTCCACCAGCTGGAGATTATCAAGCATAACTCACAATGTCCCGTTTTTATTTGTCTAACGGAGAGAAGTATTGCACTTTCCCTCAATATGAAATATATCATCCCATACGCATTAGCTCTTAAAGTAATAACTCAAGTATACTAAACATTTTTTTGACAAGGAGACATTTCATAGTTCTATAATCATGCATGTTTTGATTAGTTCTCCTATGCAGGTGCATCAAAATTTGATCTCAATAATTCCATGTGCCTGATGCTGATCTAGGTCACTCCTTTAGGTCATCTTGTTTACCATATATGTAGTATAAAGCAAATTAAACAAGAGGCAAAACAGACATACACAAAAGGATTCAGTTGTCCTAACATTAATATTTAGTGTAATTTGAGATACTCTTGTATATCCTTAGAGAATCATCAAATAGTTTGTGTTGGAAGGGATCTTCAAAGATCATCTAGTCCAATTCTCCTCCTATGGGTAAAGACATCTTCCACTATGTCAGGTTATTCAGAGCCCTGCCCAACCTGGTCTTGAATGTTTCCAGGGAAAGGGCATCCACAACCTCTCCGGGCAGCCTGTTCCAGTGCTTCATCACTCTCGTCATAAAAAAGTTTCTTCCTTATAGCCAGTTTAAATTTACCTCCCTCTATTAAGAAAAAAAAAAAAAAACAAAAACCTCTTGTCCTATCACAACAAGCCCTGCTAATGAGTTTCTCTCCACCTTTCCTATAAGCCCCTGTTAGGTACTGGAAGAACACTATAAGGCCTCCCTTAGAGGGAGAAGAGCAGTGCCTGCTCTTCTCCAGGCTGAACAGCCCCAAGTCTCTCAGCCTGTCCTTATAGGAGAAATGCTCCAGCCCTCTGATCACATTTGTGGCCATCCTCTGGACTCCAACAGGTCCACGTCCTTCTGCTGGAGGCTCCAGAGCTGGACAAAGTACTCCAGGTGGGGATCTCAACAGGCAGAATCACCTCCCTTGACCTGCTGATCATACTTTTTTTTGATGCAGCCCAGGATGCAGTTGGCTTTCTGGGCTGCAAGCACACATTGCTGGCTCATGTTGAGCTTCTCATCCACCAGCACACCTAAGTCCTACTCCTCAAGGCTGCTCTCAAATCCATTCTCTACCTAGTCTGTATTTGTGCTTGGAATTGCCCTGACCCCTGTGCAGAACCTTGTATTTGGCCTTGTTGAACTTCATGAGGTTTGCTCAGGCCCATCTTTCCAGCCTGTCAAGGTCCCTCTGGATAGCATCCCTTCCATCCAGCATGTTGACCACACCACACAGCTTGATGTTGGTAAACTTGCTGAGGGTGTACTCTGTCC
Source organism: Chlamydotis macqueenii (assembly GCF_036417535.1). Taxonomy (NCBI): domain Eukaryota; kingdom Metazoa; phylum Chordata; class Aves; order Otidiformes; family Otididae; genus Chlamydotis; species Chlamydotis macqueenii. The sequence goes on from NC_141556.1 coordinate 163,995,767, forward strand.
CACTGTCCACGTCACTGACAAAGATATTAAACAATGTTAGTTCCAATACCAACCCCTGAGAAACACCACTTGTCACCCATCTCCATTTGGACATTAAGCCATTAACCACAACTCTCAGATTAGGCAACACTTTGGATGGATGCCTTAGTGTTACCATAGATCAGACACTGGATGTGACCATCCAGTTAATTCCTCGTCCACTAAACAGTCCATCCATCAAATCCATCTCTCTCCAATTTAGAGGTAAGAGTGTTATGAGGGACCATGACGAAGGCCTTACAGAATTCCAGAGAGATGACGTCCATAGCTCTTCCTTTGTCCACTGACATTGTCACTGCATCATTGAAGGCCATTATGTTAGTCAGGCAAGACTTGCCCTCGGTGAAGCCATGCTGGCTATCTGTAATCACCTCGCTGTCCTCCGTGTGCCTCAACATCTAGAAGAATCTCTTCCATGATCTCAGGCACAGAGGTGAGGCTACAGGTCAGTAGTTGCTAGGGTTCTCCTTTTTATCTTTTTTTTTTTTTTTTAATGGATGCAATGTTTCCTTTTTTCCAGTTAGCAGGGACTTCATCTGACTTCCATGTCTTTTCAAATATCATGGAGTGGCTTAGCAACTACATCAGTTAATTCCTTCAGTACTCTGGGATGCATCTCATCAAGTCTCATAGACCTATGTATATTCAGGTTCCTCAGGTGGTCACAAACTAGACCTTCCCTTACAGTGGGATGAACTTTGCTCCCCCTGTCCCTACCTTGAGGTCCAACCTTCTACAAGCTTTCATAAGCTGGAAGATGTGTGAGGGTGGAGGATTGCAAAATTTCACTATGTCTTCTTTCATTGTCGTAATGCTGCTCTCTAAATTTCTATTCAAGTGTTAATCATTTGTGAATCAGCAGGCAACAAATGCTCATTTCTAATGCCTTGACATATTTGTGATACTCATATAGGATTCATAGTTCCGTGATTGTCTGACAAGGCAGAGAGTGACCAGGCAGTATATCCTAATGTTTCTAAAACGCTATGAGTCATCTGCATTTAGGCATCTGAAACCCACTATTAATGTCAATAAATGATCAAGACATGAGATTATTCTTGATTAAATGTTTCCCATCTGGAGGTCAGATCATAGTAAACAGATCTTTCATATTTAAAGTATCTAGCTTACACTCCAGCTGTGTCTCTAGAAGGAAGCAGTTGTCTACCAGGTCCTATGTCATACATAGCAATTCCAGTGAATGTCTGAAAGGGCTATCTGTAGCTTGGTGGTATAATTAAAAGAGCATTGAACTATGTTGAAGTGACTGTATCCTACTCTCAGGGAGCTCTCCAAGAGAGTAGGATTTGGAGAATTCTCCAAATTCCACTGGCAGTGTTGACCAAGAGCTCATTCTGTTTGCCTAAATATATACATCTAACGATATCTGAGATACTACGTAGCATTTGAAACATGTACACAAGACTGGCAGACGTACTGTGGAACCCCTGAGAGACCTACATTTTTGCAGAGGGCACAGAAGCAACTGAATGGATCCCTAGATCTCTCTTCACATCACACATAGTTCATATACAGCCACCAACATTCAGACAAACTCTATATTTATGTTTCTCCAATCAAAAGGTGATTTCCAACCCTTCAGCTTGTAAAAGTTTCTCACACAAAGATATACAACACAATTTGAAACTCCCTGGGGTGTGACCTCTGGCTTTCTGCAGCTTCAGAGTGGTGAGGGTCTTCTACAGGTCTTGTAGATCTGCCAAATCCATTGTTAAAAACCCTGAGGCTCCTTAAATCATACTACATGTGGGCAAGTGAAATAAGCTTCTTTTCACATATGCTAATCAAGAATAAGGCACACCTTCCCAACTAAATTGAATACTCTTAAAATTATTAAAAAACCCCACTATTTTATCTTAGAATTCTCATCATATGTATGTATATATTTACACTCTTCTGATTTAGTTTGTTTTAGTATTCAAATATAGATAAGGTATTATAGCTCTAACATCTTCTATATATGCAGAAGGAAAGTATTCAATTTTCCTTACTGCAAATGTGCATGTTAATTACTCCTACATTTATTTTAACAGCAGTTCTCTAGGAAAACATCTAACAGACTTTTTTTTTTTATTATAAAGCACTTGTATTTGTTAGTAGTATTATAATCTTCATTGTCATTAGTTATTTTTTCTACTTTATCATTTGTAATTGAAAAACTGCTTACTGACAAGGACTTGTGCTCAAACTTATATACATGTTTATTTCTTCTAAGTAATAGTAATATTTTCATTAAATTCCGTGCATACTAGAAAGTTCCATAAAGCCATCTTAACTACTATAACAATTTCCACATATTTTAAACAACAACAAAAAAAACTGTTAGATTACAGCTTTATTCTTTCTAAATGCAGATGCTTCTTTTACTGTAATTTTCATAAACCTTTAAATTACCACAGCTAGAACTGTTATCTAGGTCAATAATCTAGGGAAAAACATCATGTTCTGAAACAAGTTGAACAAAAATAATTAGCATTTGCCAGTCACTACAGCAAATTTCCATTAACATTGCCTATTCTAAATGCTACTTTAAAAAAAAAAATCAAAACTACACTACGTTGTTGCAACAAAACAGTTTTTGCATACTTAATATTTGCGTTTTTCAGTAATTTCTTCTATACCTAGTGAAAAATTAATAAATCTTCACAGAAACATGCTTGGAATCTGAAGGACAATTTTATATTTTTTAAAAATAGTAAAATCTTGAGACATTGTTGTTTCTCATTATTTATTGTTTTTCTTTAGGAAGGACCAAAATTTCCCATACCTGTTCTCTACCCTGACATCAGACTGTGTCCTAAATGATACCTGAAGAATCTTATTGTTCTAAAACTATTACTTAAAGATTAAGTCATTTCAATGTTCAGTTGAAAAAGAAAATTATTTAAAACATAGATGGCATCTGAATAAGATGTCTTATTCGATCAGTTGGATTCTGCAGAGCAGCCAACAAAAACAAGAGGTCAAAGAATTTTTTTGTGTGCTGTTATTAGTAGATTATCACTTATTATTAGCAGATTATTCTTTGCCTGTCTTCAGTGGACACTTTCAGAAGAAAATGACCAAAACATACACTTGACTTGTGATGGGAGTTAGGTTAGAATCAGGTTTTAACCCCCAAAAAATTATTCAGGAGAGAACTGAGAAAAAAAAAAAAAAAATCAGGCAGTTCTGGAAACTGTATTCAACCTCAGTTTGAATGGTGCATATATTTGAAAGTACTTTGGAAGAGCTGGCAATTATATTATCTGTAAAAAAAAAAAAAAAACAAAAAAACAAACCAACAGATCACATTGCTAACACCAGTCCATAGACTCTGATAATCTTTTATTTTTTCAAATTAGAATTGCTTAAAGACCAGAATAAAAGATACAGCATATTAAACCTGTAAGTTCAAAATGCAGGGTTACAGGTAGTGACCCTGAAAGTCTGTAAAAAAACAGTAAAACATCATTGAGTAATACAAATTGCAATGGGCTGAGAATTTGGCCATCAGTAGTCTCAAAACATGGCATAACCTCCACCCCTTTCTCCACACCAACCTCTGCTCTTCTTTTCAAAGTACATACTTAAGTATGTAAGTTACAGTATAATAGCTCACAGTGGATACTGATGCCCAGCTCCCTTTCCAGTATCAGGAAATTATCCCTCAATGTAGTCCTCACTTTATATATGGAGCATGATGTCACGTGGTATGGAATAGCCCTTTGGCTAATTTTGGCAAACTATCCCAGCTGTTGGCTGATTAGGAAACTATCCCAGCTGTGTCCTCCAGTGACAGGTGCCACCAGCTCCAGTTCCTCTGACAGCTCAGGTGAAAATTGACTCTATCCTAGCCAGAACCAGGACACAATCTTAAGATGTTGACTATATTTTTTCCCCTGTGGCAGTTTTATGAAAACACAGCAACTATACAAAATATGCTTCTTTTTCTAGATTCCATATTTTCTTTCTCTTTTCATAAGTAAAGTTAGGAGTTGACGTACTTTGTACTAGCAAAAAAAAAGCAAGTAAACACAGTATTTTACATTTGTAGTGAAAGTTGCTGGAAGACAAAGTCTTATAAAAAGATACTATTAACTTCCTTCTAGAAATAAAATAATATTGCTGCAAGTGATATTGCTTGCCATTTAATGTGACCTCATAGAAATTTCAATGGAAATAAAAAAAAAATACTTAAACTAACTTTGCAAGACAGGATCAATTGTGGAAATGGAAATCTATACAGGAATAATTCTGATTTTAGTTTTCGCTTTATGTCTCTGGGCTAGAAGCTCACAGGGAAAAGACTGCCCCATAGTCTGTTCATAACCAGAGTACAAGACAAAATGAGGTATAACTCATTTGCAGTACTATTGAGGAGTTTTGTGTTTGTTTCCCTAAAATTACTATATATTATATGTGCAAAGATAATTCAGTACGTCTACCCTTATTTTGGAATTAAAGAAAAAATAATTTAAAATTCTTTCTCTGAATGTCCTAAGCAATAAGCTACAGATCTGTGCTGTATTGAGTTTTGTTCTTTTTGTCACATAAATTTTTCATTATCTTCTGTACAGTATCATGATTTCAACAGCCATGATCTAAAATTTTCTATAGGTTGCTAATCTAACCCTGTCTGATTTTACTTTGTCTATAGCATGGTGGTAAGAAACTGTCCTGGATGCTAGAAATACAGATTTGAACCACTTCTTGATAAAGATAAACCCAGATTATTTCTTGATGATTAACCATTAGGTTAATTAATAAAAACCCAATGGCCCACACTAAACATGATTAGTGATCATACAAATAAGAATGTGATCAATATCTGAAATACAAATAAAGAGATTTACAAAGACTGTGAGTGAGTATCAGGGAAGAAGATGGAATACATGTCTTATCAACATACCAGTCTTTTTGGACCATCCCCTTGAGATGCCCAGCCCTCTGTATATTGTGCAGAGTTTAAATGCCTCAGTTTCTTATTGCACCATGACAGCCTTCTACCTAAAAGCAAACGTTGTACTTCAGCTACAAGTTCCTGTGTTCTTTACTGAATCTAGCTCTAAGTGTTCATTGACCTTGTTCTTACTTAAGTAAATCATATTGTGGCTTAAAAGTAGGTGCAACATTTGCAGAGCCCTATCGCTAGACTGTTTGTCTTTTTATGTATTAGCAGGATTTTCAAAATACAAAAAAAAAATTAGCTAACATTCACAATACATATAATAAGAAAGAAACAGTTTAATTCATAAAACAGAACAATAATTTATTGCTATATAATGAAATACATTCCATAGAATGAAAAGTTTTATTTTTTAACAAAATTCCCAAATGTAATTTCAAATTTAGCTGAGTATGTATTATTCACTCTCTTCATTATGATCCATTCTATTGTAAAATCCTCTAATATTTAAAGTTGTTTTTTAAGCAAAACCTGTCTTGATGTCCTTTTCTTTAGAGACTTCTATTTAGACATACTGTGTAAAATAAGCATCAAACTTTTTTTTTTGTCAGTCTAAGTTTGAAGAGTTGTGTGTGTATGTACATGTAGAAGACAAACCAGTGAGCAATATTACATAGCATAATTAGCAATATAGTCTTCTAACTTATTTACACCTCCTTCTGTGGTACAAGAGTATCAATTTTCTCCATTGATTCATTCCGAGAATAATACAGAAGTGCCTTGCAGTAATCTTTTTTTTTAAGCACTGTAAAAATTCAAGCCCAAAGCTTGCTGAAAGCCTATACCTAGCGACAGAGTTCATGATCTATGGATATCATGTGGGCCGGGACTGTGTTCGAAATACAGAATTAACGTAGGAATCTTTGAAAGTATTAATTTAAAAGCAGAGGAAGAAAGGGTTGTTCTTCAAGGAGAAGAATCCTTCAGACACAACATCTAGGACATATTCATAATCATATTTTTCAGAATTGCCCCAATGTTGCTAAAATCACTGTGCAATTATTCTTACTAATAATCAGTGTTAGTATTAATTGATCTGATTAATTTCAACCTCATTTTTAAAGCCACTTGCACAAAATTGTTCTACAGAGCAAATTCACCACTTGGAAAACAATTTTAAGAGATTGTTGTCGAATATTCCCTACATTTTAGTGCAATGTATCTTTAGTGCGATAATGGTCTTTTAAATATTAATGCAAAGAAGTTTAATGAAACAAGAAAATAGCTTCCATACCAAACAAAATGGTAATGTCATGCAATGAAGGAACACCACAAAAAATATGCCTAAATATAAGCAGAAGACACTTACAAACCCTAGCTTTTCTTTGTTATCCAAAATAAGTAGCATCGATAATCAAAGTTAATACTGTCCTCTTAATTAATCTGCTTTTCCAGGCATATATGATCAAACATTCAGCTTTTATTGCAACATTTATAGATTTGGCTCAGTTTTTTTTGAAGCCCTGCTTTGTGAAACTCTGTGTACTGCCTACTGAATCTTCTTTGCAATCTCTGCTACACATACATATTATCATTAGGTGTGTGATATACACACAGTTATGTAGCCTTGGTCAGAACACATATGTGGAAAATAAAACAAAACCAAACCAAAACCTAACTTTTAAAGTGTTACTTATGCTTTTTCCTTTTCAGTAAAAGTTATCCTCATCTGAATACCCGTATGTAGAAAAGGTAATAGCACTCAGATGTCTGAAAGTGTCAGAGACACTGTATTGCTTAGATTTTATCCATGTAACATCTCTCATTATGGAATCTAGATACAATAGAAAGTATCAAAGATGAAACTCCATCTGCAAGGATCACCCAGGTTAGCTACTGGAATAAATATTCTGAGTATTTGACTTAGCTTTAACAATGTGGAAGTCAGAGAAGGTAACATTAAGACCCTTGAGGGTTGGGGAGAGGGAAATAAATAAATAAATAAATTGGCACACATCTAACTATGTAGCAAAGAAAATTCCAGCTAGTGGCTTCTACTGCGAGAGTAAAAATTCACTATTAGAAATAGTCTTTCTATTAGCAGTGAATGCTGTGTGCCTCCGGATAATTTATTACCTGCAGCATTCTTTTGGCTTCAATATTCCTTTCTGTGTTCTCCTAAGATGTCAGATTGAAGTTAAAGATACCTATTCCATGTTAAATTCTGTTATTTTACATCGAAGAAGATGATTTCTTCATGACAAGTAAGACAGAGTTGATCAGTGTGAAATAATATAGCATCCCACTGAAAAGTGATCAATATATTGTGGAAAACATACAAAGTGTTTGTCTGCCTTAACAAGGAAATTATTCTGTGTTATTGTTCAGGTTTATTTTAGCTGGGAGTGTGCTGACATTAAGTCAATAGATTTAAGGTACATATTTAATTGCTATTATATTAAGTGAATATATGGAAGAAAGGGACACATTTTCTAAAACTAAATCTCATTCATAGAACTGATTGTAAACCATTCCTTTAAGCAAGAAACTGTCAGAGCTCCTAATTTACATCTTCTGTTACCAGTTGTGAATGATATAATGTTACTTTTTCTTCCTGTAAGTACAGGCTTTGATTATATCTGTGGAATTTCCATAGAAACTCAAAGCACAATTGAAGTAGGTAGAGAAAAAAAAAAAAAGAAGAAAAAAAGTCACCAATCCAAGTATTGTTACAGGGATTATCTAGAATCAGCTAGGATATAGGATAATACTACAGAGATATTAAATAAAAAGGTTATATTACTTCAACAACCAGTATTGGAGTGACCACTTTTGAATGGTCTGTCCGGTTCTAATTTAAACACTTGAAAAGAACCCTTTTGGGTATTTAAGAAGAACCATTTCAAGAATACTGAAGTACCAAAAAAAAAAAAAACCAAACCAACCCAACCCAAGAAACAAGAAACAAGAAAATCATTACAGGATTAGAAAGTGTGCCTTATTGTGACCAATTAAAGGTCTGCATAAATCACTTATTTTGAGCAAGATTAAATGGCTGAATAAATCACAGACTATAAGTGTCTACATGAAGAATTTCATATTAGATGGCTCTGCAGTACAGTGAAAAAAAAAGTATGGAATGGTGATGGAAGCTATAGCGTCTGGAAAACCAGACAGACTTTCTAAAAGTGAGAGTAATTAGCCTTCAAGTAAATTTGCAGTGATTTAAAAATATTTTCTATCATGGAAATTTTCAAATAAATTTGATTATTTCTCTCAGATATATGCTTCTGTATAAAGAACTACTACATAAGCAGCTGGAAACTCCCATCTTTTCAGAAAGTCAAATGGAATAATTAGAATTTATTACTCATACAGCTGACAAGATCTCATTTTCCTTCAACCACTGATGAAGTACCAGAAAGTATATATCGTTTCAGAAACACTGTGGCTTTAGACAACTACATCTGTTCAGCTGACTAATCATCTAAGATCTATTGACTCTCTTAACTACTGGAAAAATAAATTGCCTGGACAAAGATGTCTAATGCCATTTTGTGAGCCTAAGCATTCTCCTAACGTCCATCTGTCACTACAGAAGAACACAACTCTCCCATAGGTACTTTCTACAGTCTTACTTCATACTTTCCTTCTCCAAATTATTTTTCTTTTCTGCACTTTATTTAATCAAAATTTAAGTGTAACGATAAGTTATTATGTGAACATATGTATTAAGTTATACAATATTTGTCAATCTAAATCCCATGTAAGACTAAATATTGTAAGCATTCAAGAAATAAATGAAGTTTATGTAAATCATAACATAATACTTTGTCATAATTAGAACATATCAATTTTTTCCCCATTAATACTTTACTTGCATTGAAGATCTTTTGAACACAATAATATTTAACTGGTTTTGACAAAGATAAATTATAGATAATTGAGGTTTGTTGGTTTTTTTTTTTCCCCTCCAGAACTGAAGGTGAAAGAAACTCACTCATTTTCAACTTAAAGCATGGACCCTTATGGCTCAGACTCCATGATTCTGAAAACCAACAGCCAGTGTATGCTAATCTTCACATTCAAAACAAGCTGTACAAATAAGATTTATTGTGTAGGTGCAGGTGACTAATTATTAGCCTTATTGTGAGTCCAGTGTTCTATGCAATTTTGAATTAATTACACTTACCTACACATTGTGCTCATGACTCCTAATTGGTAAAGTTGTCAGTAGATCACGTAGGTTACTATTGGACCCTATACTCCTCTGTCTTGATTGGAGGAAACTGGAGGAAATGTCTTGGTCTTAAAAGAGACTTTTCTTCACTTCAGTGACCATAAATATTCTCATTTTCTTTTCTTCCATGTTTATCATCTTCATAATTTTCAATTTAAATCTCCCATCAAATACTGAGGAAAAAACAGACATCTAAATAAGCACAAAGTCTATGCTTTTACGAAAACATAACCTTAAAATAAAGCACTGAACAACATGGTTATATTGTAAAACCTGTCCTTTGGGTTACATCTAAATATGAGTGTTTCACAGTGAGATATTTCTGAGCTTCTTTCCCCTTAGATCAACCTGCTGAAATCATAGAACAAATCAACAGAATGTAAGCCCTTGTTATTACATTTTTTCAGAAATCATGAACATAGAAACCAATTGTAACTATTAAGGTTAAGTGTATCCACAGACAAGGCGGACAGAAAGTCTACAAATGCACTGAATGCACTCAGCCCAATAAAGCCTTAAAAATTATTTCCTATACTCAAAGGAGAAGACCTGTTCTGTGTACTTGGGATTAACTTTCAAAGTGTCTCATCACTCTCCTCAAGGCAAACAGGATTTTGCCTTCAGGCTTCCAACTTCAGCACAGACATTTGTGTCAATAGGCTGTTCAGAAAGACATAGTAATAGTTTTTAAATAGTCAGGCAGGAGTAATATCTGGCCTATTAATTCATGCTTAAAAAAAAAAACCAAAAACAAAAACCCCACATATTTGAATATAAAATAGATTTTACTACTCTGAAAATACATTTTATTTTTTGGGGGGGAAATAAATGGCTTATGTGTGGTTGGCAGTTGAAAAAAAACATAGCATAGAGAAAAAGACTGCTATACTTAAAACTCTCCACTCATATTCTGGAGACAAGGGAAAATTGCAAGAGTCAAGAAGATACTGTTCTGACTTCTTTCGTCCACCCAAAATGTCCTCTCTCATAGGTGATGTATACTGAAATGCTCCCTATTTGGTAGCTATTTTAACAATGTCTTCATCACATTTCAAGGGGGAAAAAAAATGTGAGTGCTATCACTTATGTATATACTTAAAGTTCTGTTAAAGTCCTTATTTAATCTAAAACCTGTCATGGTCCAGTTATAAGCATCATTCTTCTGCACAGCTACAGAATTTGAACAGTATTCAGCTACCACATCAATCATCTTAGTCAATTTATGTTTTCTTCATGCCCTTACTGGTATAAAATGGTAGGATAAGCCTCCAAACACTAGCATTTTAGAGTGTTGTCAAATACTAAGCATCAAAGCAATGATCCTGCAGGCTTATCTATTCTCATCCAGGAATCTGGTACGTACATCAGGAGAGAGATTGCCTGAAGCTATTTTCTGTCACTTGTTAAAATACAGTGAAAGGCTGAGAGGTCAGCCAATGAAATATTGCAGAGACAACCTCAAGGCAAATCTTAACTTGTGTGGTATTATTTCCACAGACTAGAAGATTAGAATTAAACACCATCTGCTAAGGCACAGCATGTATATGATGCTATCAAAGCCTATGAGCAAAACCAGCTTAACATAATTGTACAGAATCCTGTGAATATCTTGCAGGGAAAGAGATGTTGGAGGACATGGGAGTCCCCTCTAAAAAGAAGAAACTTTTTTTTTTCAATTTTTTTTCAATTCTATGACACCTTCACAGTCTTAGCCAACTCTGTTCATTCACCAGTCTATTTTCCTTCTGTATCCAGCTTATCAAATTTCATGAAAGTATCACAGTTCTTGTTTTGTGTTCATACCTGAGATTTAAATTCTTGATGCCATATTATCTGAACTAAAAAGTAGTTTTCTTTCAAATACAAAATAATTTTATTCTTGCATGATTATCTTGCTGTCTTTGGTTAATCCTTTCTAATAGCTTTTGGGTTTTCCCTACTGATTTTTTTTTGTTTGTTTCTTAGTCTATTCACAAGTGCCAATTGTGATATTCCTGAGATCATAGATGTCAATGGGCATGCACATTTTAGAATCATAGAATCGTAGAAGTGTTTGGGTTGGAAGGACCATTCAAAGGTCATCTAGTCCAACCTCCCTGCAAGGAGCAGGGACATCTTCAATTAGGTCAGGTTGCTCAGAGCCCCATCTAACCCAGCCCTGAATGTTTCCAGGGATGAGGCATCTACCACCTCTCTGGGCAAACTATTCCAGTGTTCCACCACCCTTGTTGTAATTTTTTTTTCCTTATGTCAAGTCTGAATCTGCTTCCTTTTATTTTAAAACCATCACCTCTTGTCCTATCACACCAGGCCCTGCTAAAGAGTTTCTCCCAATCTTTCTTAATTTTATCATTTTGATATCAAATCTTGTATTGGCTGCTATTGAGGCAACACCCTGGAATAGTTGTTTTGTTCACAGATAGACCACTGTATTTTGTTTGCTTCTCAAAGTTTCTTTAGCAGCGTTTTTTTGCTAAAACAAAATTATTTGACTTACTGAGATATGTTTTAATTTGACTCAATCCCCTCTTTCAGAAAAGAATTACAGAATATTAATTATGTCTATGGAAACACTTCCCTGCCCTGATATGCTGATATGGTTTTCTACTTTCTCTTTTATGGTCATTTTGTTAATCTGATAGAGTTCATGAAGGATGATGCATCTCAAGGAACTTATCTGAAAGTTAAACAATTAAGTCTGATCAAATAATTCTAAATTATTTTTATTGCTATGGGAGAGATCTAGACACTAAAGACAGTGTTTTATCTGCCATGACTCATATGTTGTCCTAGAATGAGAAAAAATGCTGCCTGAAGATGACTATTTCTATCCAGAGGTGGTAAAAGACAGTTGTGTTCTAGGTGATAAGTAATAAGCTTGAGGTTTAGCAAAAAAAAAAAAAAAAAAGCCTCAAGGTGAATTCTAGGAGAAAAAACCCAGCAAACTCGGAACTGTTGTAACTTTAGGCATAGTTGAGAACTGAAATAGATTTTCTAGACAGGATGTGAAATTATGCTTATTTGTCAGAACAGGTGAGCTGAACATTAGGGGAAACATATCTTGCCATCCTTCTGTCACTGTCATTTATGTTTTTATGAATTTTTTCTCAACAAAAGAATAAACAAGTGGTTTACTGTTTATTGTAATGACTAAGTATATCTAGATTTTTTTTTTTTACTTTTGAAAGGTTTTATTTTACAGTTGGGCAATAATTATGGGACCTAACACTTCCCATTAATCTTAGTTTAATATCATTTTTCTATTATTAATTTGTTTTGGAAAGAACTTTGTAGATTTCATGGATAATGCAAAAGAAAAGAAAAAAAAAATCTCCCTAGTCTTCTGTGTTGCTATTGAACTATCTTGGAACCACTTCCTAACTTGCCTGGCATTGTAGTTTAGCCCCACTCAGGACCAAGCGACTCAGTCTCTCACTCACTCCTCCTACCCCCTAAGGGCATAGGGAGAAACTGTAGAATCATAGAATAGTCAGGGTTGCAAGGGACCTTTAAAGATCATCTAGTCCAAACCCTCTGCAAGTAGCAGGGAAATATAATATAAGACAATATAAGATAATATAAGATACAACGTAATATAATACAACAAAAAAAAAAAAAAAGGAGAGATCCTTGAAGCTACTGCTACTGACAAAACAGACTGAATTTGGGGAAAACAATTCCTTGTTAGTAGTAAAACCAAACCAGGATAATGAGAAAGAGAACAAGATATCTTTGCCCCACCACTCCCTCTTCCCAGGCTTAAATTAATTTCAATTATCTCTACCTCCTCCCCTCCCTGAGCAGCACAAGGGGGAACAGGGAATGGAGGTTATGGTCAGTTCATCACACTTGGCTTTCCACCACTCCCTCCTCCTCAGGGGAAGAACTCCTCACATTCTTGCTCTGCTTCAGTGTGGAGTCCCTCTCACGGGCTACAGTCCTTCATGAACTGCTCCAGCACAAGTAATTTTTTCCATGGAGTACAGTCCCTCAGGAACAGGCTGCCCCAGCACAGGCCCTCCATGGGCCACAGCCTCCTGCAGGCATCCACCTGCCCCAACATGGGGTCCTCCACAGGCTGCAGGTGGATCTCTGCTCATCCGTGGACCTCCATGGGCTGCAGGGGGACAGCCTCCTTCACCACAGTCTTCATCACAGGCTACAGGGGAATCTTGGTCAGGAGCAGCATTACTGCTCCTCCTTCTTTACTGACCTTGGTGTCCACAGCTGTTCCTCTCACAGGAAATTCTTCATAATTGCCTTGTGCAGATGCTCTGGTTCTCTTCACATCTCCATTCTTCACTTCTCGCAACTGGGCTGGGCCAAGTCAGGCCCAGATAGCTGCCCAGCAGGAGGCCAGAGGGTTAGGGCCGCAAGGCCCATGAGGCTCACACCTCCCCATCTCTACCCCCTGCTTCAGCTTCTTCACATCTTCTCTTTTTTAAAAACTATTTTTCCCCTTCTTAAATACACTATCACAGAGGCGTTATCACTGAACATTCTATCACCAATTGGCTCAGCCCTGGCCAATGACAGGTCCACCCTAGACTTAGCTGAGTCCACTGGACAAAGGGTAAACTTCTAGCAGCTTCTTGTAGAAGCTGCCACTATAGCCCCCCCCACTAAACAAAAGCAACACGGATTGCTATTACAGTTTTTCTCTGTCTTATGTCCAGACAGCTTTGCTCAGAATATACAGCTTCAAATCAAGAAAATAACTTGATGTTAAGGTCAGAGAACACATTAGTTTAGACTGAAGATAGATTTCAAGTAATTCTCTTGAGGTTAAAATTTCCATTACATCATTATACAAACTATCTCTCTTTCCAATTATTTTAATTGGGTCCCAGAGATGTGTATACTTTGAAATATTGCTTTTTTCTTTTTTTCCTTTTTTTTTTTTTTTTAATGCAGTCTATATGCAAGTCTTCAAACTGCAACTCCAAACATAGAATCATAGAATCATAGAATCATAGAATGGTTAGGGTTGGAAGGGACCTTCAAAGGTCATCTAGTCCAACCCCCCTGCAAGGAGCAGGGACATCTACAACTAGATCAGGTTGCTTCATGTACAAAGTAATCTTTTTTAACTGGAATGCTGTAGTTATTTCAGAGAAACAGTGTTTTATTTTGGTGACATTTTTCTGTCAGCCTTATTCACATCAATTAAGAGTTTACTTTGTGAGTCATCTAAGGAAAATAATCAACTTCACCCTAGACTATAATATTACTTAATACAGGAAATAAAATATTTCCTTCAAAGATATAAGATTATTAGGGTTTGGTTGTTTGGTGGGGTTTTTTTTTGGTTTTTTTTTTTTTTTTGTCAATTGGGAATCTTTCCATGCTATGACTTAACTATGAAGTTAATTACTTCTGTTGTTAATATTAAAAATGTAAATATATATATTAATGTGATTAGTATTACAAAATACCCAGTAATCTCTCCCCTGTCCCAAATCACATTCTCAGTGTCACATACAAAATTTTAAGCTCAATGGACCCTTCACTTTTACAGCGGTTTTGTTAATATTGAGGTATTTAACAACTTCTTTTCATGAAAATGTTCCACTCAACATAAAAGACATTTTGGAAGAAGAAATGTGGATACCTGGAGCTGAAGATGTTCAATAGCAGGTATTCAATAACTCCCATCTTATGAATTTCTGGACAAAACCCAAACAGATTAAAAATACCCCAAACAAACAAAAATCAAGAAAATGCCCCCAAAAGTTCTCATGAGAACAGAAAATAATTTTAAGAGAAAATGTCTGAGAAAAGCACACTGTCACTTTGATAAAAGAGAGCATCCAAACTCTACTTCTCAAATTACGTAGGTTTATTTTGCCAAACATTACAAGTCGTAGATTTTATTTTCCTCTGTTGAAAGTAAAACTATTTTTCAGATGCGTAAATAAAGCTTATCCTTGTTCAGTGCTGTTAATTCCATTGAAGTGTAACAACTGTGAATATAGTGTGATATGGTAGGTTACTTTTTGTTCAAGGGAAGGCACAATTCTCTGCGCTGGTGCCAGTTCTCACACTGAGAGTCCAATTACAGTTGTGTGGAAAGGGTCTGCGTTTAGTCAAATGTGAGAAATGTTTTTGTTTAACTTTTGAGATACAAAAAAGCCCGTTTCCCTTGAATGCAATATTTCTTACTAAGACTTCCTGCTGCTGCAAAGCTGGAAGAATAACAGTGACCTTTGTGAAAAGCAGCTGAGGTTCTCAAGAAACACATTCAGACCATCTTGGCAGTGGGCAAGGAACTAAAGGGACCACAACTTTTGTTATATGCATTGAAATGACACACAGTTGATAAGATGCTGCATTAGAAACAGGACATGATAAAAAAATTAAGAGAAAAAAATCTTTAAAACAAAGCTAATTTATGCCAGCATTGTATCCCACAGAGGAAAAAAAAAAAGGAGAAATCCGCACACAAAAACCTCAACCAGCCAACCAACCAAACAAAAAGTCTGCCATATTTTGAAGTGTATTCACAAGTCATTGGAGCACCTATGAAGATTAAACAAACAACAGACTGGGAATTATATTTAATATTACTGAATATGAAAACTCCAAATCACACATAGTGCAGTCTGTGAGTGTGAGAGTGAAAAAAATATAAGGTATTTATGATTCACTGCAAACGTGACAGACAGTATGATCCATTTAACAAAAAAGAAATAAAGCAGCACAAAACCCAAAAGCAGTAGCTTCTGATTAAGCATCTTTGTATGCCTTCTTCCCTCCTGAAGAATGGCACACAAACAAACTGAACATAGCATTTTTTGTTTAGGAAACTAAGGAAAGAGGAAGATGAAACATTGACTTATATGCGTGTCAGGTTCCATCAACTGACATTTGAATGAGTTTGATGACAGAATATGAAGCATTAACTGCTATTCATCAGCTAAAGTTTTTGAGGCTTTTTGGGTGAACTAAGGTAAAGCATTACAAGGTAAGGTGAGGCAAGGTGAGGCAAAGCAAAGCAAGGCACCCAAAGAAAAGAAATAGCTTTTATAAGACATAATACATTTGGAAATACAGAAAAAAAATATGTATCTTCAAGTTAGAGTCCAATTACTGATGCGGTAACCGAACAACAAATAGAGTTCATATAAAAAGACAAGAACATAGATCTTTATATATTCAAAGAAGACTTTAGCACAGAGAATATCAAAGTGCTTTGAAAATTATATATTTCTTTAAAAAATTATTTTATGTTCCCTTCAAGTAATTTTTTTTTCTACTTATGGACTGAATAATCACAGCTATTTCGTAATACGGACAAACTCTGAAAGATTTTATAACTAAGAGTGGAAAAAAAAATTAAAAAAAAAATCAACTCCCATTGCCATTAAACTGCAATTTATAGGATAAGTTCTATCACATCTCTCAAGTCGTTGAACCTCAAGGCAGGGACTAGTGGAATAAAATACCTTCCATCATAAAAGAAGATCAGGTTCAAGATTACCCACAAGTCCATGAGACCCAATGAGATGCATTAGAGTCCTAAGGGAATTTGCTGATGCAGTCACTAAGCCACTCTTCATCACATTTAAAAAATCATGGCACTCAGACAAAGTCCCCAGTAACTGGAAAAAAGGCTATATTGCACCCATTTTTTAAAAGCATAATAAGGAGGAAGTGGGAACTACCAACCAGTCAGCCTGATGTCTGTGCCCAGTAAAATTGTGGAACAGATCCTCCTGGAAGACATGTTGACATACATGGAAGACAGGGAGGTGTTTAGAGACAGACACCATGGCTTTGCCAAGGGCAAATCATACCTGGCTAATCTAGTGGTCTTCTACGATGGACTGACTGCATTGGTTGACAAGGGAAGAGCTGCAGATATCATCTACCTGGATTTTTGTAAGGCATTTGATATGGTCTCTCACAACATCCTTCTCTTCAAATTGGAGATATATGGATTTGATGGATGAGCTGCTAGATCAAGAAGGAATTGGCTGGATTGCCACATCTGCAGAATTAGTCAATGGTTTAATGTCCAAGTGGAAACCAAGAAAGAGTGACGTTCCACAATGTCAGGGACCAATACTAGTAAATATCTTCATCAATGACATAGACGGGGGAATTGAGTGCACATTCAGCAAGTTTGCAGATGGCACCAAGCTGAGTGCTGCAGCTGACATACCTGAGGGACGGGATGCCATTCAGAGGAACCTTGGCAGGCTTGAGGAGTGGACTCATGTGAACCTCATGAAGTTCAAAAAGGCCATGCGTAAGGTCCTGTATCTGAGTCAGGTCCATTCCTAAAATCAAAATAGACTAGGGGATAAATTAATTGAGCGCAGCCCTGCCAAGAAGGGCTTGGGAGTACTGGTGGATGAAAAATTGGATATGAGACAGCAAAGTACACTTGCAACTTAAAAAGCCAATCATATTGTGGGCTGCATCAAAAGAAGCGTGGGCAGCAGGTCAAGGGAGGTGATTCTCCCCCTTCTACTCCACTCCTGTGAAACCCAACCTGGAGTACTGCATCCAGCTCTGTGGCCCCCCCAGAACAAGAAAGACATGGATCTATTGGAATGGGTCCAGAGCAAAGTCACAAAAATTATCAGAGGGATGTAACATCTCTCCTAGGACAGCAAAGGAAGAGATAATAACAGTAATTATATATGTAATAATAATGACAAAAAATTATTATAATAGTAGTAATAGTAATTATAATAATAGAGGAATATACAAAGGAAATTATGCAGAATTTCTCACCACCCAATAGCCAAAAAACTGATGCAGCCCATCTCGAGCATGTCCATGGAGTGGAACTGAGAGCAATCTCAAAACAATCCAGAACAGCCATCTTGGGACCACAATTTCCTGAAAGAGAGAGCTGCCTACTACCCAGTCCTCTCTTATATACTGAGCATGACATCCATGGTATAGAATACTTCCTCTGGCCAGTTTGGGTCAACTGTACTTGCTATACTCCTCCCAGCTTCTTCCGTCTGCATATTGGCAAAGCCTGGGAAGATGGAAAAAGTCCTTGATCTCTTAGCAACAACTAATAACATCAGTGTATTATCAACGTTCTTCACATACCTAATCCCATACTAAATCCAAACCATAGCAGCTACTGGAAAGAAAATTAGCTCTATCCCAGTCAAAACCAGGATAGCCTCCTGAGCTATCTGTATTGTCTAGCCATCTCTCACAGCACGGTCACGTCTATCAGTTTCTTGCTGTGTTACTTCTAATGTCCAACCATTCTGAATGTTACATTTAGCAGTTTCTCGTGGTCTGTTCTGTTAGCTAAAATTTACATCAGACTCTAGTTATCTAGCTTGCATATCATAACAAACAGCGTAGCTTCATAATAGTTTCATATTATATGATTGGCTTTTATGTAGTAGAACTCCCCCCCAACAACAAAATACAACAACAACAAAAAAAAAAGCCTAGAAAAAAGCAACTACTTTGAAGTTTCACATTTATGCCATTAACCTTAAATATACAACATATGTTACATTGGAGAATAGGTGAAAATCACTGTTTAGAACAGTGAGTACTTCACCTCCACTTCTACCTCCTATATTCAATCCTAAAGCATCACAATTACTGAGTAAGAGTCCTTTGAGAACTTATATATTTTGTTTACTTTCTGAAAAGTTGTCTTTCTTATTATTGACAACAGAGCAGAAAAAATAATCCACTTTCACTCTAGCCCCTGTAGCTAGTGAAAAGAGGAATATTTAGCACAAAGAAGGAGAAGGGAGAGTTCTGACTTCATTCACCAAACTTGCTTGTTTGGGAGCTAAGTCCAACATAGCAAAGGCTTTACTGTTTATTTGAAAAAAAAAAAAAAAAATTAGCTCAGTAGAGGATAAAAATAAAAGGTTAAAGATAAAATAGGAAAACACAAGAAATGTGAGATAACAAAGAGAAAATAGAGAACACTGAGGAAAAGCGAGAGGTAATAGAGATATGAATGGAAGAGAGAGAAGAATAAAAAATCAGAAAATAATAGGCAGAGAATAGTAAGATTAATACATAGGGAATAAGTACATTATGAAAGAGTACAGTATCTATTTATTAATGTCAGTATATGAATTGTTCCAGTGACAAACTGAATTTTCAGAAAAGTGCCCTGGTTAGACGTCCTTGAGACCTAAGTTAATAATTATTAACTTACTTAATTTCAGGTAAGTATACACAAAATTACAAAACTTTCATATTTATTTCTGTTCTGAAACTAGTGCAAAAAATATTCAAATCCTGACATTTAACATTGCATAAAAGTTGTTTATTAAACGTCTTTACTGAGTATCATCCTTCTTTCTCAAAGTAACATTTTTTTCCTATGATTTTGCAGAAGGACTGAACCTAGAAAGTGGCACAAAGTATCAACTAGAGTTATCTTTTTAATGTAGTTGCAGCTGGATTTCTTTGTGGATGGCTGTTCTGGAAATGCTAACATCCAATAAAATTATGTAGACTAGTCCATTTGGCACAATTCTCCTATCTTGAACTGCTCTGACAAAAGTGTATGTAGCATGAAAAATACTTATACTAAACACATAGGGCATAATTAATAAAATCCAACTTCAAGGATTTGAAAGTGATATCTTTAATTTAAGGTAGAAATGTTGGTTTTCTTTCTTCTTATGGGAAATTATTCCTGAAGACATGTAATATTATGTTGAGACAGTCTGTCCAAGTAACATAAATCAGATACTTAACTTCTGATGGCCATCAGTTAGGTTATGTGAAATTTTGTTACAAATTTTCACTGTATCTTTGCCTAATCTTTGTTCAGTGTGAAATTCAAACATTTTGTTTTCTTTTCAAAATACCTCAACACACTTTTGTTTTGAAAAGTTATTTGCCTCTTTCACCGAAATAAGAGAATGATGTGTTACAGGAGTATTTGAGTAACGGCAAGTGCTTTTAAAGTGAAATTAGCATGAGGCCAAGGCTTGCATCCTCACCTGAATCACAAAAGCCCGTATCCCTGTAAACTTCCAATATTTAAAAAAAATACAGATGAATCAAGATCTGCAAAAATGTTTATTATTCCTACTCCTTGACTATGACTTGCCCTACTCATCACATGCATTTATTATTATTACTCAATTTAACACATGTAAGTGCAAATAAGTCTGTTGAAAATACCAAATGCTTCTTATTCTAAAAGCACAGAGGATATAAATTCCATTTGGTGCAAAGTTGCTGAAATTCTCCTGTGATAGCACTGTTCACAGAGCTAAGGATGATTATCCAAGTTCCTCACTGCTTCTGCCAAATATGCGCCAGCAGTTCACAGGTGTTTACCAAAAGAGCAGATGAAAATGAAACTGTGTGTGGTTTCACTATGGCTTTCACTAAAAGATTCTTGCCAAGTGCACCTGTACATCTGTTAAGAGTGGTGACGCACGCTGCATAATTTTTTGTCACATCTCATGCTTCCTGTGGTTATGTCTAGACAGAGAAAAAACTACAGTTGTTATTTTAAAGTTTGCCCTTTTATAAATAGAATCCTAAATGCATTTGGCTGGTCAGTCACTTCGGTGGAGGCAGTTTTACAGTTTGACAGCTAAAGGCAAATTGTCAGCAACAAATACTTTCAGGGAAATCTATTGAAAATGCTACTTCCTCTTGCCAGACCACTGAGCAGAACTCCACAGGAGCTGTGAAAGGAGCTTGTTTTCTGCTATCAGCTAAAATTCTTGAACAACAGAGGCTAGAGCAGTATCAAAACAATCGGATTTTGCTACAGCCTGATCAGTCCATATGAGTTCTGCCCAGTATGGTCTGCAGAAGACAGGGTAGGTTATATGCCTGTCTAACAGGCTCAAAATTAAACTATCTAGAAAAAGCAGAAGCAGAATACATACCCATAGAGGAGTTTATTTTTGTTTGTTTGTTTTTACAGAGGTAGATAAGTTTGCACATCTAGGTATGCTTATCTGTAAAAGAGCAGTGAAAGACTTTGTTCTCAGATTTTATGGTTCACTGACATATTTGGAGAAGGAGGTAGATTTGCATCAGCTTAGTAGCCAAAGTAGAGATCTGTTGCACTCAGAAAGCAGAACAGACTGCAAACTAAGCAAAGGATAAGTAGTGTTTACCTGCCCTGAACACAGAAATAAGCACAGCAAAATAGCATGTCCAGAAGCAGTGCATTGACATTTTGTAGCAAAGTTAAACCTAAGTATTTAAGTAACACATAACAGCGAAGAAGCAGACCAAACCTGTGGTATAATTGGTCAAAAGGAGAAGTGGAAAGCATGTGCAAGCAGCAAAATCTGCAAGACAAAAACAAAGGACGCAGAAGAAGTAGGAAAGATGCCTGACAAATTCTGAACCACTCTCAGTCACCAAAATAAGCTGAACTATTTTAGAAGAAGGTAAGATCCCTCCCTTTCTTTTGGAGAAGGAGCTAGGAGCATAAAAAAAAAAAAAAAAAGCAGTGATGAGAAGAATGATTGGGAAGGGAGTTTAGTCATTTTAGTTTTGGATTATTTTCACATCAAAGAGTTCTCACATTTGACCAATTTGCATTTGGTGACTAAGAACACGGCAAGGTCCATAGTCATCAGCAGTAACTACACAGCGTCCACTCCATGGTATTATAGACTCTCACTTGATGTAGGATATGATAATCAAAGAATGACTGGTTCAAAGAGATACTAGTAACAATTGGTAATGGATGATGCCTCTTGTCAGCATTAGTCCAGTAATGTTGTTTCAAAGTTGGAAATTGGACTGAATGATCAGTCATCTAAACATTCCCATCACATAAAACTCTAACTCCGTAACTGATGTATATCCATATTCAGTTGCAACAAGTGTTTTGAAATGACTGTCCTTGCCTTCTTTTATATTCAGTGAAGAAAAATAAGCATCCTTAGGAGGAGTTTAGTCTGATCTATCTTAGTTACCTACCTAGATCTACAGATAAAATGTCCTATGGAGTGCATATCTCACCCCATTTCGTATAAAAGGCAGGCTAGAATAATTATTTCTCCGGTTTCTTTAAATTTACCATTCTGCCTTACAACACAAGTAACAAATACAGTACATTAGAGAACAGAATCTGCTGAGTTGCAGCTCACTTCTGACTGCTCTGGGGAAATATCACCTTCCCCAGATGCGAAAGGTGATATTTAGCTTTTTTTGAAGTCTCTTAGTTGTAGAGTCAGATAGACAAACTGTGTCCAGCAACTGGTAGAAAAAGTAGGACAGAATTTTTGCCTGGAGTGAATTCAACTTTATTTGCCTCCTGGCTGCTGGAAGCACACTACACCTGGCATGTGCTCTGCAAATGAACTGTCTCCCTGCTGCCAGTCCTTTCAACCCAACAATTGGGCTTGAAACCGTATTATCTAGAATGCATCACTAGGAGTCATAGGACGAAAGTGGTGAACTGATGACTAAGATGTACTGTTAGGGGAGCAGGAAGGCAGCAAAGTGAAAACAAGCCGGATACATAAGAAGACTTTCAGGAAGTTGAGCCAAAGTGTCATTCAAGGAATTTCAGAAAGTAACTTTTGAGAGGGTGAACTGAGGGGAAAAAAGTTATGGGAACATGCAGAAAAAGTGCTGAAAAGACAGATTTTTATATAGAAAAACTGAAACAAAATCATCGTCCTGAAATATTTCTTTTTCTGAAATTTGTTTTCTCATGTATTGTTATAGTTTGTCTTTCTTTTAATTTTTTCCAAATTCACAGAGTCATATTTTATTAGTTCTACTTGAAGAGTTTAAACAAAATATTTCAAGTGCAGTTACAGTTTATGCTTTCATTATAACTTTTCCAAATATTTTCTGCTCTATATAGCTGACACAATGAATTAAGGAGTACTGGTACCAACAACTGCTTAATGAAACGATATGGCATATGTCCAAACACTCAGTTATTCCACCTAATATACTTAAACAAACCAAAAAACGTCAGTCCCCCCCAAAAATAAACCTTTTCTTTTTTTTTCTGATGCATCTGACACTGTCTATGGCCTGAGTCAAGTGTCCCATAAATGGCCAGGCATTACATGCTTCATATTCTTTCCAGTACATGTTAATATCAAGGTTGTCAAGTAGTTTAAAAATGAAACATAACATCTTAACGAGAAATAAAAGTTGTCACTTGCAATACAAAATGTGTTGATGGAAAATACCTTGCAATCATACACTCTCTATTTAGCACTAAAGTGTCTGGAAATTGCTGAGTAACACATTTTATTTTGGTAGTGATTCATTTGACAGAGAATACACTACAAAGACCTTTGTCAAAAGAAGTTCTAAAGCTGTGAGCACTCTTTTAGTAAACTACTGCATCTGAAATGCTTTTGCTTTTACACAGATGATAGTTAATTTTTCCTTTAAATGTACTGAAATATCTAATTCAATGTAGCTAAATTAATAAGACTTCAAATACTGCTTTCCAATCATAAGTATTTTAAGTCTCAATAGCTGACAAAATCAATTTAGCAAATGTGAATAACTTGATCTAACACAGCTTAGAGTAACCTGTGTTTATTTGGCTTTAATAAACACTGTTCTCACAGCTCTCATTTTCTTGGTGCTATTGGTTGAATGTAGGCTGGGTTGGAGAGGCACAGAGAGGAAGTATGATAGTGTCTGCTGGTTTTAACTGAGATAGAGTTAATTTTTTTTATAGTAGCTAGTATGTTTTGGATTTATGTGTTGATAATAGAGGGATGTTTTTGTTATTGTTGAGCAGTCCTGACACAGTCAAGGCCTTTTCTGCTTCTTATACCACCCCACCAGCAAGCAGGCTGGGAGGAGATATAGCTGGGACAGTCAACCCCAACTGACCAAAGGGTTATCCCATACTTTGTGATGTCATACACAACATAGCTAGGGGAAGAAGAAGGAAAGGGGGGATATTCAGAGTTACAATGTTTGTCTTCCCAAGTAATCATTATACATAATTGAGACCTGCTTTCCTGGAGGTGGCTGAACATCCGTGTGCCGCTAGGAAGCAGTGAATGAAGTCCTTGTTTTGTTTTGCTTGCATGCATGGCTTTTCCTTACTTATCAAACTATCTTTAACTCAACTTATGAGTTTTCTCACTTTTACTCTTCCAGTTCTCTCCTTCATCTCACTGTGAGGGGAGTGAGTGAGCAGCTGTGTGGTGCTTAGTTGCCAGCTGGGGTTAAACCACAACACAGTGACTGAAACATTGGGATACAAATGGCTTCAGAATATGTATACCACTTATTTTCCACTTTAATAAGGGCAGATATAAACACTGATTCTTAAAAGTTCAGTCAGAGTCCCACCAAGTGTACCTATACTACCAAAAGGCCAGGAACAACTAAGAGGATGAGATGTCTGTTCATTCACACTCTTTAACTGTTAGCTTTTTCCCTGGCTACAGCTTGGATGCAGAGAAATAAAAGCACCTCAAGGAAAGAAGTGCAGAACTAGGAGCAAGAGGAGAGTAAGAACTGAGAATAAAGGAGAAAAGACATAGCTAGTCTTTACCAGAGCTTAGACCGGGTCAAGAGAAATCAGCCTGTGAAAACTAGTCTGTGGATCAGCTAATGAACTGTAATCCCTTATTTAGCAATATAGGCTCTCAAACTAAGTAGATTTTCTAAGTAAGAAATATTCACAGGAGTATCGATGGCAGGACTACAACTGTATAGTGCACTACATTGGTCAGTTGGGGTTGTTTGTCGAATTAATTTAAAGGATAACTATTGAAAGCATGACAAATCAATTAAAATTGTGCTGGACACAGTTGTCCTTACTCAACTTAAATTAAAAAATACTTTTCCTAAAAATGGAGATATAAAAGTAAGTAGTTGAAGAAGGATGAAAAGGAAAAGGAATCATAGAATCATAGAATCTTAGAATGGTTAGGGTTGGAAGGGACCTTCAAAGGTCATCTAGTCCAACCCCCCTGCAAGGAGCAGGGACATCCCCAACTAGATCAGGTTGCTCACAGCCTCATCCAGCCTGGCCTTGAACGTTTCCAGGGATGGGGCCTCCACCACCTCTCTGGGCAACCTGTTCCAGGGTTCTATAACTCGCATCGTAAACATTTTTTTCCTAATTTCTAATCTAAATCTACCCCCCTCTATTTTAAAACCATTACCTCTCGTCCTATTGCAACAGGCCCTACTAAACAGTCTTTCCCCATCTTTCTTGTAGGCCCCCTTGAGGTACTGGAAGACCGCTATCAGATCTCCCCAGAGCCTCCTCTTCTCCAGGTTGAACAGCCCCAACTCTCTCAGCCTGTCCTCATAAGAGAGGTGCTCCAGCCCTTTTATCATCTTCGTGGCCCTCCTCTGGACCTTCTCCAACTGGTCCATATCCTTCTTGTGTTGGGGGCTCCAGAACTGGACACAGTACTCCAGGTGGGGTCTCACCAGGGCAGAGTAGAGGGGGTGAATCACCTCCCTCGACCTGCTGGCCACGCTCCTCTTGATGCAGCCCAGGATGCGGTTGGCCTTCTGGGCTGCAAGGGCGCATTGCCTGCTCATGTTAAGCTTCTCATCCACCAGCACTCCCAAGTCCTTCTCCTCAGGGCTGCTCTCAATCCATTCTCTGTTCAGCCTGTATTTGTGCCTGGGATTGCCATGACCCAGGTGCAGGACCTTGCACTTGGCCTGGTTGAACTTCATGAGGTTGGCACGGGCCCACCTCTCTAGCCTGTCAAGGTCCCTCTGGATGGCACCCCTCCCTTCCAGCATGTTGACCGCACCACACAACTTGGTGTTGTCGGCAAACGTGCTGAGGGTGCACTCTATCCCACTTTGTCGCCGACAAAGATGTTGAACAGGGCCGGGCCCAGCACGGACCCCTGAGGGATGCCACTCGTGACCGGTCTCCACATGGACATTGAGCCGTTGACCACCACTCTCTGACTGCGGCCATCCAGCCAACTCCTTATCCACCGAGTGGTCCATCCATCAAACCCATGTCTCTCTAGTTTAGAGAGAAGGATGTCGTGCGGGACAGTGTCAAAAGCTTTGCACAAGTCCAGGTAGATGATATCCGTTGCCGGTCCCTTGTCCACCGATGCTGTTACCCCGTCATAGAAGGCCACCAAATTGGTCAGGCACGATCTGCCCTTGGTGAAGCCATGTTGGCTGTCACCAACAATCTCCTTGCTCTCCATGTGCCTTAGCATGGTTTCCAGGAGAATCTGCTCCATGACCTTGCCAGGCACAGAGGTGAGGCTGACCGGCCTGTACTTACCTGGGTCTTCCTTATTCCCCTTTTTAAAAATTGGGGTTATGTTCCCTCTCTTCCAGTCATTGGGGACCTCACCAGACCGCCACGACTTCTCAAATACGATAGCCAGTGGCTTGGCAACTTCATCCGCCAGTTCCCTCAGGACCCACGGATGGATCTCATCAGGTCCCATGGACTTGTGCACCTTTAGGTTCCTCAGATGATCCTGAACCTGCTCTTCGAGTACAATGGGCGGTTCTTCATTCTCGCAGTCCCTGCTTGCACCTTCTACAGCTTGGGTGGTGGGACAGGAACTCTTGTCAGTGAAGACCAAGGCAAAAAAGTCATTGAGAACCTCAGCCTTCTCTATGCCCTGGGTAACCAGGACACCAGTTCCCTTCTGGAGGGGGCTTACATTTTCCCTGGACTTTCTTTTGTCCCCTACGTACCTATAAAAGCTCTTCTTATTGCATTTTATATCCCTGGCCAGATTCAGTTCTGCCAGGGCTTTGTCCTTTGTAATGGAAAATACAATCAAGAACAAAATGATAGTCAGGTGAAAATCCAGATTTGTAACAATGATTTTCTATATTTTTAGCAAAGATAAATGAAAAGTGAAATGGCTTGCAAACTTAAAAACAAGTCTTTCGTATGGAAGCTATTTATTTCCTTGATTTTGAAATGCTCTGTAAATACACACATTTGACTTTATTTAAAATTGATGACCAAGTTAAACTATTGGTTTTATGCATGTATAGAATCACAAAAATAACTTCTTCTCCTTCTCTTTTCTTTATTAGTAACAGTGAAACTTTTATTTTCTGCCCAAGCCAGGCAGAACAACATCCCTGTGGGTCATTGGGAGCAGCCTGCACCCAGCGGTGGGCTGGCAGCATGAGAGCATCACACAGGGACCCCCACCTCAGGAGGCTCCTGGCAGGACCTGTGAAATCGTGCAGAGAGGAACCCACACTAGAGCAGGTTTGCCGGCAGGACTTGTGACTTTGGGGATGACCCACGCTGGAGCAGTCTGCTCCTGAAGGACTGTACCCCATGGAAAGGACTCATGCTGGAAAAGTTCATGGAGGACTGCCTCCCAAGGGAGGTACCCCATGTTGGAGCAGGGGAAGAGTATGAGGAGCAAGGAGTCACAGAGGCAATGTGTAATTATCTGACCACAACCCCCAGTCTCCATCCCCTTGTGCCATTTGGTGGAGGAGGTAGAGTCTAGGAACTAGAGAAGGGTGCGGGAGGCGGAATGTATTTTAAGATTTGGTTTCATTTCTCATTACCCTACTTTGATTTGATTGACAGTAAATTAAATTAATTTCCCCAAGCTGAGACTGTTTTACCCATGATGGTAATTGTTGAGTGATCCCCCTGTCCTTATCTTGAACCACAAGCCTCTTGTTATATTTTCTCTCCCTTGTCCAGCATAGGAGTGATAGAGCAGTCTGGTGGGCACCTGATTTCCAGCCAAAGTCAACCCACCACAAATGCACTTAGGGTTTATCAAATTGACCACACACTACAAAGTAACAGCTACCAGTGTCACTGAGAACAGCTACTAGCTTATGGGTAATAATTCATTCTTCAAATATCAGTTGCTACATGTAACTTTCTTCTTCACTTAATATTTCACTAAAATACCATTGAAGCTATGCTGATTAGTTGTATCATGATTTGGAATCCTATTATCATAAGTGGAAATATGAGAGCCAAGGGTAAATTTAGAATGGAATTTAACCATTAATTTCTCACCTTTAGCATTGTTTATAGTTAAGAAACAGCTGGTATTTGAACTTTGCTCCTTCTTTTGCACTTTTTATATTTAAGCAGATTTTAGCATGAATTTGTGATCTGAGTCACTGAGCAGTAATGAATTAAAAAAAAATTAATAATGATTTATACTTTGAAAAGCCTATCTGTAATCACTCCACTCAATGTTTCTTAAATAAAAATATTTAATAAAAAATAAAAAATACCAAGAAATAAATCCGCACATATCCAAATCCTAAATCTAAACCACATAATAAGTGCTCACTTTCCAGATTAGCAAATTATTTTTAAAATTAATTAAGATTAAAATCTGATGCTGTTAGTCTCAGTTGAATTGCTGATAGCTAATCAAGCAATTTTATTACTTGGAACCACATTTAGGATAGATACATAGACGTGTAAATAGGTAACATACATATCTATGTAGATATAGGAACATTTTCATAATATCTAAGGGGAATTATGTACTCAAACAGTTCAAAAAACACTTTAAATTCTGTCTATTTTTAGGATGTAAATTGATGTAAAATTCTATATCTTCTGTTTTCATCTTAGACTACAGCATGAAACAGAACACTGTGCAAACTTGAGACAGGCTGATTTGTCCACAGAATACAGCATAAGACAAAAATGACAGCCTGGGTCCTTAAAATAGAATAGTTATGTTATCATGATGATACTAAGCCTTGCTCTTGACATGGTGGTGCAGTATCATGCTGCCATAAATTCTATAGGTATAGTATCTCCTGTTCTGAAATGAGTTCAGCCAGAAGTGCTTGATGCCGTCATGCTGTACTTCAACTAGTCCTATCCTTCTTCCCATTTTTTTGTCTCCTTATTCTATTATCACACAATACTAGTAACACTAGTACATTGTAGAAACAAAAATAAATAAATATGCAATGACTTGCAAACACTGTACCAATGATTCATACAGGAGTAGCATCATTTCTTGTTTGTGATATTAGAATTGCTTTTCATAGTGATGAGTCATGGAATCAGAATAGTTATTTGTGATTTGACTGAATAAATCAGGAATGAAGATGAGCCTAAGGATGAAACTTAAATATGTTCTCTTCTTCCATACAGTGACAAACAAATGCAGAATAATTTATAGTTAATATAATGATGAAATAATTTTGAAAAAA
The DNA here is from genome assembly GCF_036417535.1 of Chlamydotis macqueenii. Lineage (NCBI taxonomy): Eukaryota > Metazoa > Chordata > Aves > Otidiformes > Otididae > Chlamydotis > Chlamydotis macqueenii. Next base: position 164,025,061 of record NC_141556.1, read on the forward strand.
AAATTACCTTTAACTTGTAGCGCTTTCTTTGATAAAAATATAATTAAAAATTAAGAACGCTTTGTTCATATGAGGGCTGTAGCATGAGTCATAATTGCTATTAAAATAATGAAAACATTGGAAGTAGGACTTCTAGTTCAGTATTAATAGCTTTGTTGGTTGGGTTTTTTTTGTTGTTTTTGTTTTGTTTTGTTTTTTTTTCCCATTATGCTACAGCACAAAATCATGTTCCTGTATCGTCTTTATGCAACTTCCAGTAGAGGTTTTGCATTCAGCCCAAGAAGAGAAGGAAAATGGTTGCCTTTTAAGTCAGTGTCACCACTTCCAACTAATTTTGATGATCAACAATGTACTCTAAAAAGATTAACAGATTAATTTTTAATTGTAGCTAGATTCCATACATTTCTATAGCCCAAATTTATACTGGACCTCGTAAAACTGCTGAAAAGAGTAAGCGACAGTTCTCTGTTACCTCTAACACTCCTTATGCTTTACCATTTGCTGTTACTATCTTTTCCCTTACGGAAGCTTATATATAATTTAAAATCTGCAATAAGAGTCTTAGTGTGTGATCTTATCTGTACAATGAAAAGCCAGCACAGTTATGGAAGTATTTGGCACTCTTCTATTAATATTTTACCAGCATGAAATCCAAAGATAGTGTCTTGCTGCATCTTTATTATCTGTTACTGTAAGCCTTGAAGCTGCTCATAAATTACATCAGTCTTGAAGATGCCACAATTTATAAGTGCCTTAGCAGATGAGTAAACTGTCCCATTGTCACAAAGAGGTTATAAAGAGATTAAGCCACAGTTCATATATTTCATTATTCTTACATCAAGCAGAGTATATATGAGAGAAAAAAAAATATTGTGAAATGTGAAATATGTAGCAAACCGGAGTCAGTTTTTCTATGTGTAGAAACTGTGAGAAAAAGTCATTGCTAAAACAAGAATTTGTACCTAAAATGTATGTCTAATTCAGTTTGAACAAAAAGGACTAAATTATTCAGCGACAGAAATGAATGCAAAGGTAACAGAGCTATGTTGGCTAAAAATTTGGCTATAATAACTTTATTTTAGGTAAGAAGGATTAAATTTTCCAGTTAGATGGAGTGCCAATTTAACAATTTTTCAGAGGCAGGAACTAAATAATTACTTCTGTTATTGGAATGTTATGTGCCATATTTCCACTAGAAGTATCTTGCAGCTGTTCAAGACCAATGGAAATAAGAATTAATAGTAGAAATCCCTGCAAATTCTTAAAAAAAAAAAAAGGGTTTTTTTTTGCTTACAGGATGTAATAAAAATCTCAGTTAAATCAATAAACTGGTTCCAGAACATGTCAAGAGTTACACTCACAAAATATGTACAACAAAAGAAATAAATAAAATTGAGCAGAATGGTTAATTGGCATCCCAGAGGTAAGCACTGGAACTATACAAGTTCTACAATGAAAGTATCTTACTGAATGAGAAATTTTCTTGAACAGAGGGGAAAATGGAAGGTCAGTTGCACTTTAGAACATTAAACTATATTTTGACTTTATTTCAAACTAACGTCTACAATTGTTAATGCCAATGTAAAGGTTGAAATACTTTTTAGTTTAAAATTAGTTATTTTTACATTACTCAGCCCTCTTCCTGAGAGAAAACATTCCTTTAAGTCAATATATTTTGTTTAAGAAGCTTAATGAACAAATTATAAGGATCTCAGAATTCAGATTTTCATATCTAATACAGTTTAGTTGACAAAAAAAAAAGGTCCTATTTAACCCATTTGTGAGGTTTTGTTTCTTTTCCTGTGCCTGATGTAGTTTAACATTAGATTGCTTCTCACAGAAGTGAGCAGAAATATTTTAATAGTTGAACTTAATTATCTATAATTCATAAATCTTACTTATTTAATAATGTTTCACACATATTCCAGCACATTTCTACATTTTGATTCTGTATTTAAATATCATACTTCAAGGGTTACATCTGCTGCTGCTATGTGAGGATTGAACCTTTTTTCATTAAAGTAGATTTCTGCTGGATTAACCTTCCACTTTCAAAATGTACCATTTAATCAGTGCTGCTATTTTCTTGTAATGGGAAAGAGCAAGGCTTATAACTGTTGGCTTTGTATAAGCATACTGTACAAACAATGAAGTTTTCTGCTTTGACTGCAAAATCATGCAGCCATGGAGAAAAATACTCTAATGTGGAAGACTATATAATTATGAAAGAGTAGTACTAATTTTTTAGCTGACTACATTTAAAACAGAGCAAAGACAAAACATTTCTCATGTATTTCACATATGTATGCAGTAGAACGTAAATACTAGTTTTGAAATTTTTTCCATGGAAAGGATTTTTTTCCCTGTAAGCAAGTCAGACAGACTCTCAGAAGAAGCTGAAATGAATAAGTGTGCTGATTATCGCTGATAGATGGCAAGTATTTGATGCAGTGACTTTAACAGAAAGCCATTCTGTATCGTAAGTCTAAATGACATAGCATACAATATTCTAGAAGGGGGAAAGAAATAATCCTTTTTAGCATGAATAATCTTCTAATTACAAACTTTATAGTGCAAAATTTAGAGCAAATATAAAAGCTTAAAATAATTACTATTATTATTGTCAATTGTTAATAAAACATACTTCTATGTATTAATTTCAAAGAATGAAAACTGTAGTCTGTTGTTTTAACAAAATTATGAATATATTGAAATTAGAAATATGTAGAAAGTTTAATGGGTTTGAGGCTAAGAAACTCAGGAAAATATAAGGAGGGATTGCTATACTTTGCTGCTTTTTGAGCTGAGATTGTCACTTTTTTTTTGTGGACTGGAAGACATCTACATTTGCTCTCCATTAAAATTTAGGTTGTGTTGTGTTTTGGAGGGTTTTGGAGAGACAGTTTGCCTAAAAAAAAATAAATTCTGTTTTCAATTAGAAGCTGAAGAAATAACACAGACCATATTTATTATTACAGTACATCTGGAGTAAATAAAGAAAAAAAAATCCTCACCTTATTTTCTTTGACAGGTGATAGCTTTGACAGATGGTGTGTTGTATATAAAACTGAAAAAAAAAGATTGTGCTAAGACATGAGATTCACATAATTTGTGTTCAAGTCTTCCTTTTATTATCTTTGTCATTGTTTAACCCCAATCTGTAATTGAATACCATGCAGTCACTTGCTCACCTTCCCCCTCCTCAGCAGGCTAGGGGAGAGAATCAGGAAGAAATAAGAACTCGGGTTGAAATGATGACAGTTTTGTAGAATAGAAAAGGAAAATGAAAATAGTAACAAAATATAGGGGTACTAGAATATACAAAACAAATTATGCATAATTTTCTTATCACCCGATGACCAATACAGCCTGTCCCTAGCAGTGATCACTAATCAGCAGGCAAAGGGGAGGGAGAGAGAGAGCGAGAGAAAGAGAAAGTGCTTCCCCATGGCCATCCCCCACTTATAAACTGGGCATTACATTTATGGTATGGAATACTCTCTTTGACCAGTTTAGGTCAACTGTACTGGCTATACCTCTCCCAGCTTCCTGCACCTGCACATTGATAAAATCTGGGAAGCTGGAAAGTGTCCTTGGTCTCTTTAGCAAAAACTAATAACATCAGTGTATTATCAACATTCTTCACATACCAAATCCCATACTAAATGCAAACATAGCAGCTACTGAGAAGAAAATTAGCTCCATTGCAGCTGAAGCAGGGACAACTTGCTGCTTTTGCTCATTTGAATTTTACATTTCCTCCTACAAAAAAAAAAACTGCTATCAAACCTACAGTTCCATCAGGTGAATACCAAGACCATCATCACTTGCTAGTGTTAAATTGTTAGTTTATGATTTTTTCCTGCTGATTACTGTGCATTACTGCTACTTGATGAGCTGAGAGTAACTGAAATATTTGAATTATGCCGCAATAATTTTTATTGTGTGTTTAGTGTATTTTATTTTTTTTAGTCTTGCTGAAATGAAGTTTTATACTAACTTAATTCCCCTTCTTAAGCTATTTTTAAGTCAACTGCTATAACTATACATGCACATTTTCATGAATAAAAACAAGTTATCTCAGGGATTTTTTTTTCCTCTTGCTTTTTTTCATTTTTCATTTTCATTTTCTTTTTTCTTTTTCTTTTCTTTTTCTTTCTCTTTTTCTTTCTCTTTTTCTTTCTCTTTTTCTTTTTTTTTTTCTTTTGATCTTTTGCTTTTGCTTTTGCTGTTGCTTCCTCTTACTTGCCAGCGACATGTATAAAGCTATGTGTGAACCACTTAGGAAAATTATTTATTGTAATGTTAAGACAAAATTAATGGCTTGTTTGTTTTGAACTACATACTAGTATCTATATAACTTTATTAGTTCAGAAGTTTTTGTATCTTGGTCTTGCTTTAGAAAACTCCAGAACTTCAGAAAGTTGCTATCATGCACTTTTTAATGTGTAATTTGATTGTAATTTGACATCTTCAACTTCTTGTTCATTCTGATGTGTACAGCAGACTTACACACATTTGCCTAGAAGCCAACAAGTTACATGGTAATCCATGACAGCTACAGATTCACAGTGCATAACTGCATGATATAGCAACAATAACTGGTATCATTGTCTCTTTCCTGATAGACAAACTGTCCCATATGGAATTCAGAGAATATATCTAACTGCATATAGTGATTAAATTCTGTGTTCCACAGGTTTTATTTATATATCCACAATGAAAATCGGGAGAAAATTACCATACTTTCACTTAAAATCTCCTAAAAAGAGCTATTCCTTAAAAATGTGTTGTTTTTTTTTAATAATAACTAGTGAAAATCCACAAAAGACAAGAATATAAAGAAAGCTGATGCAACATAGCAAGTCAGCCAAGAAAGGAGAAGTAGAAAAAGGTAACATGATTATAAGAGACTGCATAGTTATTTTTCCTGTTGAAACTGTATGATTGCATAAGAGAGAGGAAATCAGCCTTTGTGGCTGTTGTACGCTCAATTGTGTAGAACCATTTATGGGCACAAGGAGATTTTACTGGCTTTAATTACTTAGGGGAGAAGATTTTCAAGTGTAGGGCAAGACAGATAAAAAGCAAAGGATACAATTAGCAACAGAAGATGGAAAAAGCACTAAAAAGATAACAAATATGCAGTAAGGACCCTGAAGTTATTAAAAAAAAAAAAGATACTTTTTCTGGAATCTCGGATGTACTATGAAGAATTTCTTGCAACTCGCTGAAGGTGGCTGACTTGAAAATACAGCTAGAAGAATGCAAACAATGAGCAAGCAGAAGATTAATTTTCAAATCCTTCTACTTCAACTTGGCTCGTACACCGGCAGTTACGGCTTACAGATAAAACTATTATTAAAAACCTTGTACTTTTTTTGTTCATTTCTGCCTTGGGCACAGCTCCAAAATAAAGGAAGCATACCAGTTTCAACTGTATTCTTCATTAAACATTTTTAATGCATTTCTGATATGCTTATGTAAGGGAAAAGAACTGAAAAATATGATTAATAAAGTGCAAATAACTGTTAGTATGTAAAGTGTAGTAAGTAAAGTTCAGTTAAAAATATGTCTAACCTTAAAACTTTCTCTCTCTTCTTGCAGACCATAACATGCATTGATAAGCTGGCAGGAGAACAGTTGCTGCAGTCTTCCTTAAGTTGTTGGATTTCTGAGAACATGCTTAATATTAGATTGTGTATCACATGTTAAAAACAAGATCTCTGCTCGTATTTGTACATCTGGTCTTTAGCAAAGGAGACAAATATCAATGTTAAAATTACTTCAGATGCTGCAAAATGTATATAAAACATTAGTGATGCAAGCAAAACAAACTTGTACACATAACTCTTCATTACTTACAAACTAAGAGCCAGGTAATAAAATGTAAACTAATTTTTATTTTTAGAGTGCATTTTTCCAAGCTGCCATTTTCATACAGTTCACTCTTAAAAAAAAAAAATCATGAGTCTGAACAAAGAAATACTTCCCTTGACTTTTAACAAATTCTTCACACAAACAAGTATTTTGGAAGTGAAATATAATTTTGAATTATCAAATGGAAAGCAGAATAAGAACACAAAAAGGTAAATTGCTGTAAGAATAATTGGCAATAACAAACTTTAGTGAACAAAAAAAACCCCTGTATTTTTTATTTCAGAACCATTCTAATAATTTAAACAGAATTTAACAATATATATTTAAAATTAATTAATGATTTTCAAAATTAACTAGTGTCATAAAGTTCATAGGTAGGTTCAGATGCTTTCAGAAGATATTAAAAAGTGTTTTTTTTTTTAAACATAGACTGGTTTGAATCAATACAAGTGAGTGAAAAATAGGTATAAGCTATTACTAAGCCAGGTATAAATTACTTGATTATTCTTATAATTATGTTAAAATATCTTTATGATCTCAGATATAATGTGATTTGAATACCCCTGCATCTTTAATGCAATTACCCTTAGAAAAATCCTGTCAAGCAGGAAATTATTATTGACTTCAATTCAGAGCTTGGGAACTGTGGTTCAGAAAGGTTAAAGTTTTGCCTAGATGGATGTATATGTAGTTGATCAAACTCAGTCACTGAATGCTAACATATCAAATATAGGGGCTTATAACATATGTTTGAATAGGATAGGCCTTTTTACTGTGTCGTAGATGTACTGTTTCTCACCCGAGAAGTAATATCTAACAGAGGAAGATGACTAGCTTTTTAAGTTGTGGTGGTGCATGCCCACCCCGTTTCCTGAGTCAGTCGGTGCTTGGTGCAATTCCTTCCCTCCTGGACCTTGTACCAACCTAGGCTAAGTCAGGCTGAGTGTTAAGACACTCCTTAATGCTCCTGGTTCCTTTTTTTTTCCCAGCAATGGAAACAATGGAAACAATAATAACAGTCACCTCCTGACAACCTAGTACTTCTTTACCTGGGTCAGACCACAGTTGCATGATACTAGAATTTTGAGTTCTGGGCCTGTGTGACTTGTGGAAAGCACCAGAATAAAACATCATTCGAGTTGGGTTGAAAGGTCCCTTCCAACCCTAAAGATTCTATGATTCTGTAATCTTGGACCCTATAAACAGCAACCCTAAGTGAGACCCGTTGAGCTCTCCTGGATCACAGAGGGCTGTGACCAGCATCTTCCCTGAGCTGAGATGCTTCTCAGGTAAAGTTTCCTTATGCTGAAGAGATTTAAGGACCATCTGCTGGCAAAGTCGATGAAAGGCCAGGGTGAAGTTCAACAACTCGAGGCTCAATTATTACCTGTTGAGGAATGCCAATGCACTGTGATTATTTACACTAAACTCAAGAAGGAAGAGGGGATCATAGGCTAGTCTCCTCTATTCACCTCTCTACCAATATAGAGGAAAGGAGGAAACTATGGGCTAGTCTACTCTATATAGGTATTTTACTGGATCCAAATATGTCTGTTTGTGTTTCTGTGTTTTGTGTTTATATATACATTTATATATATATGTATTTAAATACCCTGTAGTAAGTTAGTGTGAATCTTGTAATTTTCATATCTGTAATTAAGTGTCATAGTTCAGCCCCGATCAGGACCAGACTATGCAGTCTGTCTCTCGCTCCCCCCACCCTCCAAGAGAATACGAGGAGATGATATAAGAAAAACAGCTCAAGGTTTGAGATAAGGACGGGGAGAAATCCTTAAAGTTACCGTCACAGGCAAAACAGACTCGACTTGGGGAAAACTATTCATTTATTTCTAAAATTAGCAGGAGAATGAGACAGGGAACAAGATAATCTCCCCCCACCCCTCCCTCTTCCCGGGCTTAACATTACCTCTACTACCTTCCCCTCCCGAGCGGCCCGGGGGGGGAAGGGAATGGGGGTCGCGGTCAGTTCATCACACGTTGTTTTACGCCGCTGTATCATCGTCAGGGGAAGAACTCCTCGCATTCCTCCTCTGCTCCAGCGTGGGGTCCCTCCCACGGGCCACAGTCCTTCGTGAAACTGCTCCGGCGTGGGTCATCTCTTCCACGGGGTGCAGTCCCTCCAAAACAGCTGTCCCAGTGGGCCCTCCACGGGCCACAGCTGCCTTCAGGCCTCCACCTGCTCCGGCGTGGGGTCCTCCACGGGCTGCAGGTGGATCTCTGCTCCTCCGTGGACCTCCATGGGCTGCAGGGGGACAACCCACTCCTCCATGGTCGTCACCACGAGCTGCAGAGGAATCTTGGCCAGGAGCTGCATTACTCCTCCCCCTCCTTCTTCACTGACCTTGGCATCTGCAGCCATTCCTCACAACGGGCTAGCAGACGTCTCTCAGGATCCTTTTTACATCTTATTCACTTCTCATCTCCTCTCCACTTCTTGCAGCCAGGCCGGGCCGAGTTGGGCCCAGTTGGCTACCCGGCGGGAGGCCAGAGGGTGAAGCCTGCAAGGCCCATGAGGCTCGCGCCTCCCCCTCTCTGCCCCCCGCTCAGCTGCTTCACATCTTCTCCCCCTTTTTTTCCCGTTTTCCCCTACTTAAATACGTTATCGCAGAGGCGTTATCACGGGACATTCTGCTACCAATTGGCTTGGCCTTGGCCAGCAGCGGGTCTGCCCTAGGCCCGGCCGAGTCCACTGAACAAAGGGGAGCGACTTCTAGCAGTTTCCTACAGAAGCTACCACCTTAGGCCCCCCCCCCACTAACAAAACCAGAACATTAAGTCACTGTTTTAATCACAATGTATTTTACTGAATCACTTTGTGTCATAGTTTAGCCCTGATTGGGACCAGCATACTCAGTCTCCCTCTCACACGCGCCTCCCCCCTCCCCGAATAGGGAGACAGAATACAAGAAAAAAAGGCTCGAGGTTTGAGATAAGGACAGGGAGAAATCCTTAAACTTACTGTTATGGGCAAAACAGACATGACATGCGGAAAACTATTCATTTATTACTAAAACCAAAGCAGGATAATGAGGCAGAGAACAAGAAAACCTCCCCCCACCCCTCCCTCTTCCCAGGCTTAACATTATCTCTACTACCTTCCCCTCCTAGCCGCACAGGGAGTTACAGTCAATTCATCACACGTCGTTTTACGCTGCTGCTTCATCGTCGGGGGAAGAACTCCTCACATTCCTCCCCTGCTCCGTTGTCGGGTCCCACCCACGGGCTGCAGTCCTTTATGAAACTGCTCCTGCATGGGTCATTTCTTCCATGGGGTGAAGTCCCTCCAGAACAGTTGCCCCAGCAGGCCCTCCACGGGCCACAGCCTTTTTTAGGCATCTGCCTGCCCTGACGTGAGGTCCTCCACAGGCAGCAGGTGGATCTCTGCTCCTCCGTGGACCTCCATGGGCTGCAGGGGGACAACCTGCTTCACAGTGGGCTGCACCATGGGCTGTAGGGGAATCTACGCCAGGATCTGCATTACTCCTCTCCCTCCTTCTTTACTGACCTTGGTGTCTGCACTTGGCGTCTGCAGCCATTCTTCTCACAATAAATTTTTCACAACAGGCAGGCAGACACCTCTCAGGTTCTCTTCACATCTCGTCTCCTTTCCACTTCTTGCAGCCAGGCTGGGCCAAGCTGGGCCCAGTTGGCTGCCCAGCGGGAGGCCAGAGGGTGAGGGCCTCAAGGCCTACAAGGCTCGTGTCTCCCCCTCTCTGCCCCACTCAGTGTCTTCACATGTTCTTCTCCTTCTTTTTTTTTCTGTTTTTTCCCCTTCTTAAATACGTTATCACAGAGGTGTTATCATGGAACATTCTGCTACCAATTGGCTTGGCCTTGGCCAGCAGGAGGTCTTCCCTAGGCCTTGCTAAGTCCACTAGACAAAGGGGAACCATTTCTAGCAGCATAGCCCCCACCCCTCCACTAAATAAAACCAGAACACTTTGTTAACCTTTAAATTGCTTAATGATTAAGTGCTTCTAAAATAAATCCTTGATTTACCTCATACCATTAATAAAACTTAAATTGTTGCTAAATCATAACCCTGTGAAACATTTAATCTGCTGCAAGTTGCTGCTAAATTGTGACAGTGTGGTCTGTCTTCATTTATCCTGGGACTAATTCCAGTGGATAGGCACAAATCTGTTCTGGAAATTCACCTAAATACAGAAAGGATTCTTGTATTTGAAGAAGACTTGAACTCATGTTTCACTGACCCCAGATAAAGACTCTAATCGCTGATCTATTTGCCTGTTACATGACTGAATATTATAATATTTATTGTAGATTTTGTAACTGGAGTTTGTAGAATCAGATTCTCAACAGGCAATAGAGTAATTTCATTCAACTCAATGGGATTAGGTATATCTGCAAACTGAATAACTAATCTATTATTAATTTCTGTATTTACCTCATTATTTGTTATCAAAGCAAAAAAAAAAAATCAACTTTGATCTCCTAGTCTGAGAAAAAACTAGAGGACTTTGCAGTACGTTTTCCAAAGTTTCATACCAGCACTTAAACAGTAAAAGATGCTAAATTTCAAATGTCAGTTTGCAATTTCTTTTTATAGTTTTTGATCTCCTTATTGCTTTTTTTCCCTCAGAGATTCTGATTATACTTGTAAATTATTAAATTTGTTTTGAAATAAAATTTCACTTAGTGATGAATAACAAAGTTTAAAAAAAAAAACAAGCAGCAATCGTATTTGAAATCAGTTCAAATCAGATTTTCCAGTTTTTTGGTTTTGAAAGTAACGTTAACGACACAAATAATAATAAACTAAATGAGGTCTCCTTATTTGACAGTCTCTAACTGGCCCTAGGCAGCATGCATCTTATCTTTGCAGAGTCTCTTTGAATAACCTGTCAATTTTCTGTTCGTCCTTCAAGTAGATACCATGACATTTGCTTACCATCTCCTGTAGCTCCTTCCCCTGGTCTGTGTCTCCTTCTTGTGAGGCCACTGATGCCTCCAACCCAGCCTCAGAGAGAAGCAGTAGGCACTCCCTACAGCCTGAGACATGCATGGCTGTGTATCCTCCTTCCCTCCTGATTCAGATTAGTCATGTCTTCTTACGTGTCAGAGCAGTTGCTCCAGCTGGTGCCTTGTTCCACTTCGCTGTGTTTATGCTGACTCTATCAATCCCACATCAGTGAGAAATAGAGTGGAAAGTGTCTCTATCATCATTTTGGAAGCTGTGGTACTGTTCAAAGAAGGGTGCAAAATTCCTTGGGCTGCATTCAAAGAACAGGAAGTTTATTACTAAGATATCTCCCCAAATAGAGAACGCCTCTGGGTTCTACTTTATTCACATGACTGCTTACTCATTTTTCTCTTACCAGTTACCAAGTCCAATAAATAAACTCTACTGAGAACATCATTTTGAAAAGTAGCTTAGGTATATATTCTTTTTACATTTGTACACAAAGATGTTGCACATAGGCTTCTTTGGGCTTTCTGCCATTTACTGTCACAGTATAGTGATAATATTCATCATTGTGATTTAGAAACTGGTTTTATTTATCTTCCTGATAGTATATACTGTATTATTCTGGGGTAATTTCTTCTCCCCTTTCTATTTTCTGGAGAGAAAGTATATCTGGTTTTAAACTGTTAATACTACTATTGGTTTCAAATTGATATGGCTTGCTTAGTCTTTCATAGTGAAGCAATGACATCTGAACTGCATTCATAAGTGCTATCAAATCGATAATGAAATGTTTGATGCTGTTAGAAATGCTTTGGAGCTATGGTTGAAGACACTCTTTTTTTTCATAAACGCTTTCATTTTATGCCTCTCAAACTAATTGTTAGATAACCTGTTAGCAACTAACTGGCCCAGAGGTTATCTTAAAGACATTTTATCTGAAGACCTTAGAGCATGAAGCATTGAAGGTCCACAGAACAGAACTGACAGCATTGCCCCCTCTCTTCTGACAGGCATTTTAAAGGATTCCTCTGTTTACTTAAGTCTATTACTTACAAAAATTTTCCACAATTACTTTTGTAAAAGGTCTCTTGAGTTGTCACCAAAGTGTAAAGTTGCAATGCATTTAGTATAATTAATATGAACAACTGCAAAATAAGTAGAATGAAACAGAACTTGTTGTCCGTCTTAGCAAGACTATGTGTAAAGGTGCTTTACTATGTCAGTAAACAATGCAGAAAGAGAGATTTTAAGAGAGATGTGCAAGAGAGGAAAACTTTTGCAAATTAAATATGGAATTTGGGTACATACATAGAAAGGCTGTTTTAATCTTAACTGTGAAATGGAATATTTTTCAAGTCCACTGTCATGAGATGGTGAGAAGGAAAATTATACAGTCCTGGTAGTAAAAGTAAGGACTGACTTACTCTGTGCTTAATCTTACAGAAAATATATATCTATGTACATATAAAAACATAGCAAAACAAGACCTTCAATCCTGTGAACATGTTTGTTAATTACTCAAAAATGTCAACCATGTTACAAAACTGTTTGCAGTGGCGTTAATTAAGTGTCCTACTGATGTGAAATTTCACATTATGGTGTCAAAAATAGTTTTTGAAACGTAGCTTTTATTTTAAAATATCTCTAAATTTATAGCACATAAGGAATATTTCAAAATGGGTTATGTATGTCTGAATTCCTTCCTCTCCTAGTTTTCATTGACAATCATCTTAACAAATGTCTACCTAAACAAAACGTAGTTGAGATAGAGATTATGAGGTTTTATGCAATGAATAGTTTAAGAGAGGATTTTTTATTCTCTTTATTATAAAATAAAATATATAAGGAAGAAAAGATACATTCCTGGCAGCTGACACATTCTACAGATCGAGAACTACAACTACAACTCTGTCTTTTCTGGTTTCAGATGTTATGTAAGAATTTAGCAATTAGAAAATATAAGCACAAACCTATGACAAAGCTGAGATGCTTAGCCAGTTTGTCATTTATACAGTAGGAGTAAATAAAGGACAATGTTAGAGTTTGCTTTTTGACAGAAAACATGAATGTATGGATTTTGTAAGTGTGGTCACCTAATAATATGTTGATAAATTATATATGAATGTACTTAGATATAAAAAAAAAAAGAACTTTTATCACTAGGACTGGGACTAAGCCTCAGATTCTAGACATCTAAACACAATTACACGTTTAAGCAGGTACATACTGAAGAGTTATCATATTCAATGGAGGCAGAGTCAATACAGCCAGGGTCAATATAGAGCCACAGTCAATACACCCAATAGTTCAGCAGGCTAAAAATAGGCCTGAGTACCATTTGAGATCCAGAGTATTCTCATGGAGATGGAAGATGTGACACAGGATCTACACAGTACCTTCATCATTCAAAATTAGCAACTAGATGACTGGAGGATGCTGCAGGACATCTCAAATAGTACTGCACAACTTTACGGACAACTAAGACAAGATCTACTGAGTGTACTATGTTCTCATTACCTATGATGGAAACTTAATCACCTAGTAAACATGTAGACACCTACAATTAGATGTCTGTAACATGAGGCTTAATAGCAAACTTAGCGTTAAAAACCTCTATTAGATTATCCCTGGAATATAATGGGAGTTTAGCTCACAGATAAATTCTCATATTTTGGTGTCTAAATTGGATTTCTATAATCTGGAGTTGAAACCTGCCTTTAAATCTGAGTGTATCAACATAGAGACATTTCTAGATATAGGAAGTAAATGTGCTTGCCCCACCCTCTCCTTACACCATAACAATCAGTAGGGGTTGTGAAGGCTGCATCCAGCTGAAGCTGGACTTTGAGGGACGTATAGCAACATGGTAGCCAAGGGCTGTCTAGAAACATAACCCAGACGTCTTGCTGATATGAAAATATGACTACAACTCAATCATCTTACTCTATAAATAGGGGGCAGCCCAGGGCTTATTGGGCTCTCCTGTAGTGGGCTGCACACCAGGATCTCCCCTTGAGTAGTGATGCATCTCAAAGTTACCCCTCAAGGCTGAGAGATTCCTTGCCGCCACAGGTTTTTGGTAAGTGTCTAGTAGCACATTAAACTTTGAAATCTTAGCTAAGTGATATAAAGGATAGATTGTGCAGTATAATCTTTCAGATATAAACTGTTGACCAAGTCTAGGAATACAGTTGGAACCAGATGCATCTAGTCTTCTCTATGAGAAGGAGTTTAGAAAGCAAGGGGGTCCTTTCTGAACCTCATGACACAACGAGAGGGTCTCCCTGGCAGTTTTGTCTGACTGTCCCCCATGCAGTAAATAATTCAGCGTAACTTGCCATCAAATCTTGTTAAATTACTGTTGCATTCATCATTAAACTTTGTTAATTCACTGTTTATATCAATAAATACTAATATTGGTTAGCTCTCTTATGAGTTGTCTTGGTTTTATTCAGTGAGGGGGTCTACAGTGGCAGCTTCTGTAAGAAGGTGCTAGAAGTTTCCCCTTTATCCAGTGGACTCGGCTGGGCCTAGGGTGGCCCACATCTGGCCAGGGCTGTGCCACTTGGTAGCAGAACGTTCCCTGATAATGCCCCTGCAATAACATATTGAAGAAGGGGAAAAACAGTAAAAAAAAAAAAAAAAAAGATGTGAAGAAGCTGAAGCCGGGGCAGAGAGGGGGAGGCATGAGCCTTGTGGGCCTTGCAGGCCTCACCCTCTGGCCTCCCGCCAGGCAGCTGTTTGGGTCCAGCTTGGCCCAGCCTGGCTGCAAGAAGTGAAGAGAGAAGATGTGAAGAGAATCTGAGAGGCATCTGCCTGTGAAGAATTTATTGTGAGAGGAACGGCTGCAGATGCCAAGGTCAATGAAGAAGGAGGGGGAGGAGTAATGCTGCTTCTGGCATAGATTCCCCTGCAGCCCATGGTAAAGACCATGGTGAGGCAGGCTGCCCCCCTGCAGTCCATGGAGGTCCATGAAGGAGCAGAGATCCACGTGCTGCCTGTGGAGAACCCCCCTCTGGGGCAGGCAGATGCCTAAAGGAGGCTGTGGCCCATGGAGGTCCTGCTCTGGGGCAACCATTCTGGAGGCACTGCACCCCATGGAAAAATGACCTGTGCTGGACCACTTCATGAAGGACTGTAGCCTGTGGGTGGGACCCCAAGCTGGGGCAGGGGAAGAATGTGAGGAGTTCTCCTCCCGGGGATGAAGGAGCAGCATAAAACAATGTGTGATGAACTGATCATAACTCCCATTCTCTCTTCCCCCCTGTGCTGCTCAGGGGGAAGGAGGTAGAGATAATGCTAAACGCAGGAAGAGGGTGGGGTGAGGGGAGGTTGTCTTGTTCTTTCTCATTATCCTGCTTTGTTTTAATAATAAACAAATAGTTTTCCCTAGGTCAAGTCTGTTTTGCCCATAGTGGTAACTTTCAGAATCCCTGTCTTTATCTCAAATCTCGAGCTGTTTTTCTTATATTACCTCTCCCTATTTCCTTGGAGGGTGGGGAGGAGTGAGAGAGAGACTGCATAGTCTGGTCCCGAGCGGGACTAAACCATGACATGAGTGAAGTGCATCACTCATCTGCAATAACGAACTGTATCACAGAACTCATTACCGCCGTTTGTTATCTATAGGGAAGCCTAGATGACCAACTCAGTTGTAATTACATGGAAGACATCTACAGTTAGTTCTTATCCTTGGGGTTCATTTTAGTTGACCAAGAACAGATAGCTGGTGGAAACTGACCTATTCTAGATCTTGCCACTGACTCTGGTTGCAAACCAGAAGGGTAGAGCTAATCTTAAATTCCTGTGAGACCCTTGTCAATGTTCCCTAAATGTTTTGAGACCTCAGGATATTGCAAGTGCCACTAAACATTTATATTTATGTAAGTGAAATGTTCCTATAACCACTAGATATTATTACATTTAAATAAATCCTAAATGTTATTATTTCAGGAATGTTTTTAGTCATGTTGGTCTAGAATTTTGGATATATTTTCAACTCCTCAGTATTCTGTACTACTGTAAAGCTTAACACCCGTTCCCAAGTCTATCTTTCTGTAGCTAAACAGATCAAGAAAGTCACTGCAGCAGTTGTTACTTTGAGAAGCATCCCCTGTGTTCTAGAAAAAGGGTAACATGTACAACATATTTCTGTGGATTTTGATCACTTACATCCTGCTGTTCACCTCTGCAGTGGCTTAAATCATTAAAGCATTAGCTGCCCATCCTGCTCTGCAAGGAAGCACAATTAGTAACTAATTTGACATGAGACTGAAATAAAGGATTTTTCTATCATCTTTCAAGATGATACCAGTGGCGTTCCATGTTTCTTGCATTTGGTGGTTTGTTTTTTTTTTCCTTTTGTCTCCTGATACATGATAGTTTATCAGACAGTTCTTTCTCTGTGAGCCAAAGAATTTATTTAGACTGATTTTTGAATCTATAGTTTCATTTTCTATCCTAGAGGACTGTTGTTATCAGATAACACTGAGAACTTCATCTCGCTTTCACTGCTGGCAACAAAATCTATGACAAATTTCAGAAACACTGAATCTATTAGAAATGCATGTAGGACATTTCACTTCTTGCAAATTAAGAAATCATTTGTGTTGAAATATCTATGTTAAATATTTACATAAATAAAGGATACTTTTCACAAAAATAATACAGATTTTTTTTTCAATGTATTTAAACACCATTTGTTACACACCAAGGGAGATTCACTGCCAGGTGCTTGACGAAATAATTCTGGTCAGCTCAAAAATTGACTCTCAGAGATGAGGGCAAGGAAATCACCGTAGAGAGAGAGAACAGCCAGTCTAGCTTAGCATGACATTTAGAATTTCAAATAGTGACAAATTATGTTACCAGGCACACAATGTGTTACGTCATTGTCACCAAGTAAAGGATACACTAACATAACATTTACTGGAAATAAACAATGATAAGAGATTTGAGATTTGATCCAATTAAAGGTGTCACTAGTGGGGATTCTAGGGTCTTGTGCTGCTTCTCAAGTGCTGATTTCTGTGTTACAAGGTCAGCTTTTTCTCAATTCCTTGCCTGATAGCTCTTCACTATGTTGTTTTGGAACTTGGAATAGCTTTGAATAACAATTCTTTCAATTGATTATGTAAAGCTCATTTGTGACTCGTCATGTGCTGTAAACGTTGTTTTGAAATCTCTGTGTAAAATGGAGAGAAGAGAGGAGAGGAAGTAGGAGAGGAAAGAGGAGAAACAGAAAGACAAGACAAGAGTAGAGAAGGAAGGGTAATTAATGGCTTAATCTAATTACTTCAGTGAGTTTATTTCAAAGCCCCTCTATGCTTAATTCAGAATAGAAACTTAGTTTAGTTTTCAAAGAGACTATCATAGACTACACCCTACTGATGATCCAGAGATTGTTTTCCTCCAGGTGTCCAAGGGAAGATATATTTATTCCATTTTGTATAAATAACTTACTATGAATTAAACTAGAAAGAGATAGACATTATGTGAAGGATTCAGACCACTTACTTTTATCTTATTCTGGTTTAGGCAAAATGTGTTGTCATAGGTTTTCTATTATCTATGGCTTCCTGATCTTTGATGTATATAATATTTTTCAGTCTTGCTAGGCAAAGTTCTCTAGGCACCTAATCGCTTCCTAGACATGCTCATAAACATTCCTTTTTAAGTCAGTGGATGACTAAAAGCAACTTTGATTCAAAGATAGGCCAGAAGAGACAAAATTCTGCTTTAATTCCTGGGAAAAAAAAAAACCAAAACCTTATCTATTAGACATGCTTAAAACATGCCTTGAATAAATGACAATATTAAATTTGGTGCATGAAACTATCAGAAACTCATATATAGTTGCTGAAGAGTTTAAGTACACCCATATGAAACTCTTCCATGCATGGACATTTAAATTCATGGTTCCACTTGTTAAAGGATATCCTAGCACATTTTAAGTTATTTATTTTGACATCCTTCCTATTGAAGCAAAGAATGCAAGTTGGTACTGTGACAAAGATTCTTACCTCTGTGCCCTACAGAAGGAACCAAATTACTAGTGCATAGAGATAATTATGAGCTGTACTTTTACTTCAGATAGTGTTTATGGGCTGGATGCTGAGTGGGTAGGGGACGTGTGAGAGGACATAGAAGAAGGTAAAATGCTCATTGGTTTCTTCACCTAATTCTTTGCTACAGGAAAATCTACATCTAAATTATGTAGACCTGGGACTTCATAAATCCCGGGTCACTGAAACCTGTGGGAAAGTCTGGAGCAAGTAAGACTTACCCTCGGAAGAAAAAGTTAGAGAATATTTGAACAAACTGGATAAAACCAAGGCCACCCACAGATACATCCATGGGTGCTGAGGGAGCTGGCCTCCACACTGCAAGGACATACTGATAATCTCTGAAAAGTCATGGCGACTAGCAGAGGTTCCTGAGTACTGGAAGGAAACAAATGTCTCTCCTGTCTTCAAGAATGGGAAAAAGAATGATCCAGGGAACTTGATCCTAGAAAGGATGAAACAAGTAATCCTTAAAAAAACACTTCTAAGGAAATGAGAGCCAAGAACGTGATTGGGATTAGTTAACATGTATTTACAAAGAATAAATCATACTTGACCAACCTGATAGTCTTTTATAATGAAATTACTGCTTCATGCATGACGGGAGAGTATTGAGTGTTGTTTCTCTCAAATCAAGCAAGACTTTTGAAACTGTCACCTGTAATATCTTCATAAACAAACTGAAGAACTACTTGCTAGGTAAGCAGGCTGTGAGGTGGACTGAAAAACTGCCTAATCTGCTGGGCTCAAAGGGTTCTGATCCACACTGGAGTACAGTCACTAGTGGTGTACCTCAAGGCCCGTACTGGAGACAATATCTTTTCATTAGGGACCAAGATGGTGAGACATAGTGCATGCTCAGCAAGTTTGCAGATGATAAAACTGGGAGAAGGGGTTGATACATGAAATGTGGGGATACTTTTTCCATTTAGAGGGACCGTAGAAGGCTTGGGAAATAGGCAGGCGGGACTCCCATGAAAGTTCAGCAGAGGGAACTACAAAGTCCTAAGCTTGACAGGGGAATGACCTCATGTACCACAACAGGCCAGGGCCTCACTAGCTGGAAAGCAGCTCTTCACAGAAGATCCTGGTTGGCAATTTGTCCTTTAGCAAAGTAGGCCAACATAATCCTTTTCTGAGTTAGGAAGAGCATTGCCTGTAGCTCAGGGGATGTGATCCTTCCCAACTGCTTAGCATTGCTGAGAAACATCTGGAGTCCTGGATCCAGGTCTGGACTGCCTGATACAGAAAAGGAATGGACATAACGGAGCAGGCATACAAAAAGGCCTCAGATATGATTAAGGGATTGGAGCTTCTGTCTTATAAGGAGACACTGAGAGAATTGGAATGGTCTGACCTGGAGAAGAAAAGGCTCAGGGGAGAAATTACTGATGTGTATAAGTATCTATTGTGGTTTAACCCCAGTCAGCAATCTAGTATAACACAGGTGCTTGCTCCTCTTCCCCAGGGGATGGGGAAGAAAAATCACGAAGAACAGAAAACTCATGGGTTAAGATAGTTTACTAGGATAACAAAGAAAGAGATAAATTTTATATATTTATTTATTTATCTATTTATTTATTTGTATAAACATTATGATAATAATAAGAGTAATAATAAAATATACAAAACTAATGATGCACAATTTCTCACCACCCGATGACCGGAAGAGCAATATAGCCCATCCTGAGCAGCAATCATGGAATGAAAAACTGAAAACTATCCCAGAACAATTCTGAATAGCAAGAGAAAAAGTGAGTGAGCTCACCAGCCAACCTCTCCTTATAGACTGAGCATGACGCTTATGGCATGGAATACTCTCTTTGACCAGTTTGGGTTAACTATAGCGACTATACCCCTCTTAGCCTCTTGCATCTGCACATTAGCAAAGTCTGGGAAGATGAAAAAACTCCTTGTTCTCTTTAGTAACAACTAATAACATTAGTTTATTATCAACATTCTTCACATACCAAATCCCATACTAAATCCAAAACATAGCAGCCACTGGGAAGAAAATTAGCTCCATCCCAGCCAAAAACCAGGACAGTATCTTATTGGGAAGAGTAAAGAAAACAGATATACATAATAATACCATGAGAGCATGAGCATGGTCAAGCCCTGGAACAGGTTGCCTAGAGTCTCCAGCTATGGAGATATTCAGAATCTAATTGGACACAGTACTGGGCAATCAGCTTTAGATGCCCCTGCTTTGAGCAGGGAGGTTGGACTAGATCTCCAGAAAACAAGTAGTCTCCTAAAGAAATAGTCTCATTAGTAGACTCAAGAGACAGTTTCCTCAGAAATTGTTCTTCTGTCAGTACCTGACTAAGAAGTATTTGAAGAATTCTGTTGAATTACCACTATGGAAAAGGCTTACAATGTAATTTATTTATTCTACTTTGTAAGGAGCCCAGTCACAGAAAAATATGTTGCATTCTGAATCCCAGGTGAAGAGATGTGAAGATCACTCAGCTCTGAAATGTGTTATCTTTAACACATCCATATAGCTTATATTTCTAATGGGTGATTCTATGCAGCTCTTCATCTATTGCTAGAGAGCAGTAAATTGCTTACAGAGGTGCTTATGCCTATTATAGTCAATAACTTAGTGCTTAAAAAGGTAGATGTTTCTTTTTTGGTGTTCTAAATTTTTCTTCAAAGATACTTATACCTTTCAGTTGACCATATAGGGAGTCCCAGTACTGTGAATAACTCTGCTTGTCCTATAGAACATAGATATAAAACCTGTTAAACTAGAAGGCAACCTGAGCATCCATCCTGAGATTTTAGGCTAAAGATTTCAAATACAATTAAATCTCAGTTTCCTAAATATTAGGAATTTTTCACACACCATTGTTGCCTACGTTGTCTTAGTCGTGTTCTGTTAATAAGGCTAATACTTGAACTTATCTTCCAACTAATTCATAGAGGAAGATTAATTAAATATGTGTGTTTATGGACTGTCAGAATTTAAAGTATTTTATATAATGAAATAGTTAATGATTTATTTTAAAGGATAGTAATTATATATAAACTGGCAGATACATGCCTATATACCTTTGAAGGTGAGATAGAGTCTCTAGTTTAACATTTGATTTGTCTTGCAAAATTAGGCCTTTTACCAATCTCCCCATATTCTTTGAATCCACACTTGTAAATCCACACTTACTAAACTGGAGTTCCACAAAACATAAAACTGTGGATATAAGCCAAAACAGATTGTTTCAGACATTCAAGCAGCGTGTTCACTGAGAAAGCCAAATAGGAAGAAAATGCTACCCAGTAATCACAAAGAATTTTTCACTGAAATTACAGCTTTAATTTTTTTCTGAACTGAATTTCGAATTTACTTTAAGTTTAGATACATCAACCAGAGTTTTTGTGTTGCTTTAAGCTTCAGTAATCTGAAAAGCTTTGAAAAGACTGTTGGAAATGCTGTTTCTATATCCACACTCCCCGCCCCCTTCCCCCCAAATAATTGACTAAAAATATTTACAAATGTAAAAAGAAAAACAAATACTAGGTATTATCTAAACTAACTGCTCTACTTTTCATAACTTCATGAATGCATAGGGAATTTCAGGAAACAGTAGAAAGCTGGGAATGGGTTTTCAAAGTGGAATTCTGGATGTTCAGAATTGTTTTAATATGGCATACATCTCTGAATAGAATAAAATGAATTGTAATATGCTTTCAAAGTGCTATAGTATTACTAAATCATGCCATTACTAAAACTCGCTAGCTAAAGGATTGTGCTATTTTCCATCTTGAAAACATTTATAATGTATCTTGGACCGAGTTTCATTAGTTTCATGTGCTGAACATGGAGTTACCAGTCTTCCTTATTGAAGTCTGTGTATTGTCACTTTTCTTACCATCCTCTCTGTGCTTACAGTCTTGATGTCATCTCCACTTTCTTTCTCATCTCTATAGACATGTTATGCATCAATAGGATTCATAACTGTTCCTCTTTTAAGAACTCAGAAGTCTTTGTCATTTTTTTTTTAATTTTATTTTTGTTAAGGTCATCCTTTAAAAAAGATGGCATACTTAAAAAGAATGGCACTTTGTGCTATTCTTCAGTAACTCACTCCAATCCAGTTGCTTGACAACATACTCCTTCTCTTCTATCTGTAATAAAGTGCAAATGAAAATTCACTATATGCCATAAGATCATTTGGGAAAACAAAACTTTGCCTATCAGCTCCCTAAATAAATCTGCTCTTCTGAAGTCCAAATTCCTTGCTACTTGCTTTCTTCTGTTCCCTTAGAATCTTCAAACTGTATCATCTCGTGGTCACTGTAGTCACAGGTACCAGAGCACACTTCCTGCAGGTGAAGATACTGTCACTGCTAGCTGCCACCTAAGAGAAAAACATTGAGTTCTCCCTGCAGCCGAAGATTCAATGACTACATCACCCTTGGAAGGCCCTCTTGAGTAAATGACTCTGTTAATCTACATGTCACATGAATTGAACTGTGTCTTTTTTTTTGTATCTGTGCTGACCTGACTGGTAGTCCCAAGCAGCATACCCGGGCCTTTGGTGTCATCTTGTTTACACCAACTGTTGTATGGACTACCTAGCTCCTGCCTAGCAGTCAACTGTCTTTCTTGGCTGTCATTGTCTCTCAGTCCCCAGCTCCTTGGTGAGTAGGCTCTTGAGATTTTCATCTGGAGAAAGTGTTTACTCTTGTAATTTTCACCTGGAGAAAAAAAAAAAATTAGAAGTTTCTTTCTGTTTGTTTTTTTTGTTTGTTTGTTTTCTTTCTCTCCTCCCAATTGCAGACATTCATGTGGAGTACAGGTACAGGGCTCTGGTAATGATGGGGAATGTATATATCAAAAGATATCTCAAAGATCAATTGATGATATACCATTGACAATGTTTCTACATAAGAATTTTCTGTTTTTTTTTTTTTTTTTGTAGTTGTCTTTGCTTAAAGGCATGGTTTACAGCACATTTTCCACTTAAGAAGCCAGATTACCATTACATGAAATATGCGACACTACTCTGAAAAGGCTAATCCTACTTTTACCATTCTTTTCTCTTGATATTTTACTCTAGGCTTATTTCAGTATTTTAGAATCTATGAGATTATGGAACATGATGTTGTAGTGTGCACATGGTCAGAAGTTAATTGGTATTTAAAAGCTTTAATTCCAAGAACCTGTCAATGGTTTGAAGCTTATTTTAAGAGCAGAATACGAGAACAGCAGAATGGAAGCTTTACAAGTGTACAAGTGAAATGTAGGAATTTAAACCTAAGATATTTATATAGCTGAATATGCTTTATTGTGGAGCTCTGTTTTAATGAAATTAATTATTTACCACCCTTAGGAATAGTGTATCTGTATTGATCTGAAAGCATTATAAGAAAATAGCACTCAAGGACATCAAAATTTAGTCTGAATTAAGCTTTAGTATCAGTAAGTATGCAGTGAGTGAACAGAGTAAGTAACAGTTACCCAGCCTTCAGGAGAAGCAACACCTAAAAGTCTTTGTCTGACTTTGACTTAGAATGATTTGTAGTTTGTGTTTCAAATGACAGGTCATTCATACCTCTGTACCTCCTGTAGGAATTTTCGTTTGAATCACTTCATGTTGGATTTACATTCATCTTTGTTTATTATTGACTAAACATTTGATTAAACTCATTTGAATATTTATGTCCCTGACTTTTATGAATCAATTTCTTCAGACTGAATGAGCCATTTTCAATTAATGGAAACTAACTTCCAGTCTGTTGATTTCATTTTGTAGAAAGAAATTTTGAGTAGAAATGTGCAGCTATGTAAAAATTATGATATTTTTCTTGATGGTCATAAAATACTACTGAATGCTTAAAATAATATATACTATAAGTCATATTGCAGTGCTTTTTGTTACAGCTAGTGGCTAATAAAAATCCCGCTGGACAGTAACATTATACTCTAAGTGCTGTAGTTATTCTAATTTTCCAGTTCAGTGGCTTGATGTTTGCTATCTTCTCTGTGAGTAGGTACATAGAATATACTCAAAGTCCACAAAAAACACCATGTATTCTAGACAAATGGCTCTAAGACAAATTACTTGTTTCCATTGTGGAGGAATTATAATTGTATATTTCAAATTGAGAAAATGGATTATTTTTTCAATGCGTCACATATTTTTGATTCTTTAAACAGGCTTGCTGCCCTCGGTGAAGTACTATCTAATTTTAAATATCTATAAATAGATAAACTGCATTCTTCCCTGAGTACTGTGTGCAATCTATTATATTTTATAAAATTAGTAAAATTATATTTTATAAAATCTAATTTAAAATGTCAAAAATGTAAATAATTTAAAAAATAAATTCTGTAATATATAAACAGAAGTTAGTTATTGCACACATGTAACTAGCAATGCATACCCTCAACTGGAGGTAGCATATGTATTCTTAGGCTCAAAGGACTTACAAATAAAAGATTCAAAGAAACACATGTATGCCACAGTCTTTGTTATCACTTTATAAGGCTGATTAGGGAATCTTCCCCACTGTATTGAAAACAAAGTAGTATCACCGAAATTTGTCTGGCATGGCTGCCATCCAGTAACTATGTTCTGATCCACACAGATGACTCAGGATAGGATTGTAGGTAAAGCCAGATGTGATTTTTCTTTACTGAGCTAACTTAAAAAAAAAAAAATCTTAGTTCTAAAATTTTATTTTCATTCAGAATGAAAATATGTTATGAAACAAACTGTGTCTTATGAAACAAAATGTTCTTTGATAAACCTAAATTTTAACATCCTTGAAGTAATTTGGCTAAATTCTTTACAGGTTTTCACATATGAAGGAATACTGCCTTTTAAGGGATATTACGAGTGACCAACTCCTCCCGTTGCTCCTGCCAGGCTGCTGGAGCCCAGCCCAGTATCCAGTGAATTCGAGTCTCTGCCCAAGCTGAAGAACAGAGCTGCCACTTTCCCATTTGCAGGTTCAGCCAATAGTGAGCACTTCAGGTTCACAAGTATGCACACATTCATAGATCCCTGAGTACCCGCACAGACACTCTGTCTGCTCAGAATCCCTGCCCACATCCTGTCCCCTCTTACTTGCTCCTCAAGTCTCCTGCTCTCCAGCTGTATTTGCTACAAACATGCAGTGCTCACACACTAATCCCACAGGCAACTCACACTCATGGGCTTCCCCCACATAGCAGCATAGACCCCACACCCACCTGATACCTCTGTTGAGATCTAGGCCCCGGCTGCTTGTCAAAAAGTATAGCTTAAAGTTTACCAGTGAATACACACACCCCATACACACCCGGTTTGAGGAAGATACAGACATTTGCCCTCCAGCAGCTGGCACCAGGCACATTGACTGTAGCCCACAGTCTCTCTTCAGTGGCAAGTGCTGAGCCTTTCACTTACCTCATTCATCCCAGTACCTAAGTTTTTGGGACACACATCATTCCTGCCCCAGTGTCTGGAGGTTAAAGACCCCCACTCACTCCAGCTTCTGACACTGAGACTCCACCAGCTCCAGTAGCTGGCATCATAGTTCAGGGGAGCCTGCAGTCCCAGTCTGACTCCGGTAGCTGGCACCAGGTTTCACTCACACATGGGCTGGTCTCACCGGCAGCTGGTATGGAGTCCTTGCAACACATGCACACACAAACACACAAGACAGAGAGTGAAATTATGCAGAGTTAAGAAAATATTTAATAAGACACAAGACGACAGGACAGACTGCAGTGATCAGGCATGGGGCTCAGCCAGACAAATATAGTGACTGGCCCTGTTTTACATACACCAGATCCCTTTTATACCCCTTTCTGCCTATCATCCCTCTCTGTTCCTTCCTGCTCCCCCTTTCCCGGCACATTGCCTCATCAGTTGGCACAGTCCCACAGACCCCCTCCAATGTGCAGGACCCTCAGGCTTGCATCCTTATAGGTTGCAAAGTCCCAGTTTGCCTGTATTTTCTCGGTAGCACATAAATTAGTGGGACTGACCAGGTTTGTTCCTGATTATGTCTCCGTGTGTTTGTCTCCCTTCCTTTCCTTATCATCTTAACTGAAAAAAAAAAGACATTTTCACACCCACATACTCCTACAAATTCATGCCACTGACCAGATTTGTTCTTATCATAACCTCTGTTATCATGTGTTGGTGAGGTTTATCTCTGTATATTCTGGTTTATGCGTCCTTTGATCAGGTGCCCTCAAAGGAGCAGGCATGCCTCTTCCACATACATTTCCAACTTCTCTCCACATAAGTTTGCATAGGTGTGCAAAGTACATATAAACCTTTTTGATTGCATTGCCTTTGTCATTTGAATATAAGATGGAATAAATTACAGGCATCAAAAAAATCAGAGGAAACGTTATTGTTATCAAGAATTCACATGTTAAATATCATAGTTGTACCTTAAAACTCTTCTCAGATTAAATACATCATCAGATATAATAGCCACTCTTCAGTAAGAGTAAATGTAAGAAATTGTAAGAGCAAACAACTGTAAGAGCAAGCAATTAGATTCCCTATAGAGTCTTACAGTTGTAATAATAGGGTCCTCTAAGGATCAACTCGAAGAAAACTGATAAACACTTCCAGAACATGCTGAAACTAGTGATTTGCAGGTGGAATAAACTTCAGTATGGTTCCTTTGTCTCACAGTCATCTCCATTTTAATCATACTGCTTCTGTCACTGCTGTAGTCTTGGACTCGAGGAGGCAGTTCAATTCAGGAAAGAACTACGTTCAGAAAAACTGAACTTTATTTTGTCTTATAGTTGGGAGAATATATGGTACAAAATTTTCATACTACTCCACAAAGTACTCTGCAAAGTGGAATAGTAATTATTTACCCAGCATAATTAAGTCTAACAAAACAGTAAGATTCCCAGCACGCAGTCATACATTTAAGACTATTTCTCACAAAGCAGTCACTCAACATCTAACCTCAGTTACTATTATAGTTACTATTTTCAAGAGACAGAAAGACAGACTAGAAACTGTATTAATTAGCCAAATGGGTATTTGTAATCTCAGTGACACTAGGTTTATACTTTACTGTACACCCCCACATGCCACCAGTGCCAACGTCAACTGTTACTCAGATAATCTGTCTCCTTGTCTCATGACAGATATTGATATCCTCTTCCTTTCTATTAGAAACACTTTCTTTCCCTTGCATGGCTATGGATGA
The DNA here is from genome assembly GCF_036417535.1 of Chlamydotis macqueenii. Classification (NCBI taxonomy): domain Eukaryota; kingdom Metazoa; phylum Chordata; class Aves; order Otidiformes; family Otididae; genus Chlamydotis; species Chlamydotis macqueenii. The sequence continues at coordinate 164,052,136 of NC_141556.1, forward strand.
ACTCTTCTGTCAGACTACTTCAATGATTAACATACTTTCAACTTAAACTCAGAACAAATTGCCTGTAATTTCAAATTCGTTGCTTCTATTTTAACCCTAAAAATAGATTTACATGCCTGAAAGCTTCTTAGTTTTTCTGAATACATATCTGGTCTGATGAAGGAGTATATGTTTTCCTACAAACATTGTCTCATTTCATATATTGCAGTACTAATATGCCCAATGGGGGCAGGAGGGCTGATTTTCCGCTGCCTATAGCTTTAAAGACAGCTATATTTCACCACTAGGTTTTGATAATATGCTTTAGTCTCTTTATCAAAGGTGTTCAAAATCTTAGTCGCTGACTAGACCTGAATCTGTGAAAATACACTTTAGAATGCCCTCAAATAAAAAATTGTGTCAGAGGGTTACATTTACAGTGTGTGAATGCATGACTACATCAAGTGTAAAGTAACTGAAAATCAGCTTTGTTTTATCTGTTAATTTATCTGTTAATTACAGCCAGAGAGTATGAACTAAGAAACACAATTTCTTTTTTTTTTTTCATATCTGTTTTTTGAGTCACTACGTGACTATAAGCAGTTTAGACTTTTTTTTTGCCTTCTTATATTTAATACTAATCTGGAAAACAAAGGGTAATAAAATAACGTAATATTCACTTACATTCCAATATTCAAGGAATACTTCCAATATGTTTGTAAAACACTTTTAAAGAATTCATTGTAGATTTTACTTATATAAGCATATGTATTTCTTTATATATACATATATCTGTATACAGATATAAATTTTGTTCAACTCTGAGAAATGTTGTTATTGCTTACCTGTAAGACTTTACCTTCATTTTAGAACATGCAGTTCTGTGCTCAGAGGCATTCATTTTCACCTATTTAAATAAGTCACCTACTATAATGAATTCTCTTTAAGTCAGAGTTTCATTGAAGGGTGCTGATTACATCTGAATAAAGAAGCAGGGTAAGTTCAAAAGGTTCCTACAGAGTGGGAATTACAAATAGAAGATGGGGAAGCTCTGTGGGGGCTTTAACCTTATCTAGTTAAAACTCCCCCTGAAAACTTCTTAATTTTGACCTCCAATTTTATTTCTAGTAAAATAAATCAATTTCTATTTTCTGAGTCCAGGAATTAAAAAAAAAAAAAAAAGTACAAGAAAAGAGAAAAAATGCATTTGGCATTATACTCAATGCATTTAGTACCAAATCCCTTGTCCAAGGGTTTTATCAACAGTTAAGAAGGTATAATTAAATCAATTGCTGTAAAAACAACATCATATTTTTTGTAGACAAAGGTCACAGTTCACTGAAAGTTTTTTTTATAATAGTCACAAACACCACCATAACAGAAAAAAAAAATTATGTCTTGATTTCATTGTTCCTGTTCTGTGCTTTAATTAGAAGTACATTAACTAAGTTGATCAAGCGTATCTTAAGGAGATAATTCTCCTTGCAGTAGCTTAAGTACACTTTTTTTTTCTAACTGCTACCCATTATTGTCTTAGAGAATTTTTGCCCATCAACATATTTTATAAGACATTAGAATCTCGGAAACCCTCTTCACAGACATGCAAAAATTTTAATTAAGTCACTTGCAATTTGCATGGGGTTACTAATCACAGAGATGAAAGAACACCTTTCCCTAAAGAAGTTTTACTGAGTGTCCTGGTTCTGGCCAGGATAGAGTTAATATTTACCTGAGCTGGGTGGAGAACTGAAGCTGGTAGCCCCTATGGCTGGGATAGTTAACTAATTAGCTAACAGCTGGGGTTAATTTACCCAAATTAGCCAAAGGGCTATTCCATCCCATCTGACATCATGCTCAGTATATAAGTGAGGAGGGTGCTGAAGGGAGGCTCTCCTAGTTGGAAGAGACTGGATGTGGAGATCTGTTGTGAGCTATTGTACTGTATTTGTGTTCCATCACTCTATTGTTTTCTTGTCATTACTGTTAAATTTACTTTTTGTTTAATCTCAACCCACGTGTTTGGTTTTTTTTTTTGTCAAATCTCCTCCTATTCTCTTGGAGAGTGGGGGGAGTGAGAGAGAGACTGCGTAGTCTGGTCCCCGTTGGGGCTGAACTACGACACTGAGGAAACCAATCTAATAGTTCTTTTCTAAAAATGTAGTCTGCTGTAGGACTATTGGTGAGAAGTGAGAGAATAGGTAATATATGAATGAGGAAAGTTTTCTGAAGGTCTGAGCGGCAGTTAAACTGCTCAGCAGTTAAAGATTGAAGTTATTCTTGGCATCATTGGAAATATAGCTTAAAATGTCAAGGCAGCTCACTGGAATAATAGGAAATAGGCCTGAAAAAAAAATCTTAAGCAGCGTTTTCAGCCCCCTGTTATTACAAACAATAATGATGCGTGTGTTTCTCTCTCCTAGAAAAATACGTGTCCTTAACGAGCTCTCTGTTAAATTTTTTTTGGAAGATTGTTCCAGAACTTTTAGAGGTAAAAACTTTCTTTTAATTTATGACAAATTCTTGTTGCTCAAAGATAAATGTTGTCCTCACACATATTATTCCAGCAAGTGCCTTGATTTTCTCTGAAAAATAGTTCCTGTTACAAGAAAACAAATCTCTTTGAGTCTTTGAAACTCTCCTACAAATACAAACATAGACAATAGTATTAATTTTTGTTTATTTTATTTGATTGAGAGTGCTTTTTTGGTCTGTCTCAGTTTCAGAAATTGAAAAACTACATTTCTGAATCTAAGCTATCCACATAGTGTCCCTTTGAAGTCAGAGCAGAAATGGGTGGATCTAGAGTGTTATTTATGTGTATTAGATTAGTGTAAAAAGCAATCTTTTGCTGGAGGTATCTATTTCTCTCCACTAACTAAAAGTAAGCTTGTGACTACCTAAGCTTCAGACAGCTCACTTTTAGAAACCTAGAACAAGATAATCCAAAGTACCATTGACTTTCACTAAAGACCCTACAGAACTAAGTTCACTGGAACAAAATACGAAATGTAAAAAGTTATTGCATAGATTTGCACATTTTTCACTCAAGTTATAATTTCAGTCATTGCTTGGTCCTATGGTTAGCTAGCACTTAATGAACAATTAAAATATTTGCTGAGCATTTTTAAATTAATTGTGCATAGATGATCTCAAATTCAGTGTTATAAATTACATACAGGAGTTAATGAATTATAATTTTTTTAAAGGACTAAAAATATAAGTTTATATCTCAGTATTTCTTAGTATTTAAATGATAGGGTCCTTCTAATGTCTCCTCTGATTCATTATGCAAAAGTCATAATTCCTGACTACTAAAAGCATTTTGTCTAAATAATACTTCCGTATAGTTATAAAATCTTTATGAATTCAAATATACTACTATAAAGAATACTGTATTAGCAATTAGGAAAAAATAGAGTTAATTTCAGGAGATAGAAGTAATACAGATACGGAACACAGAGAAATTATTTCTCGTCGCTGATTTTTTGAGTTTCTAGTTTGAGTGGTAGATACAGCAAATAAACCTTTCAGTGTCTTTTAATTTTACTAGCCAAAGAACTTGCCTCTTCATTCGTGTAGCGGCACTGTAGCAGTATACATCCTTGTGGAAGTCTCTGCATAAGAATTATAACATGGATTTTTTTACATTCTTTACAGTATTTAAAAACTAAATATAAATTGAGGTTTTTTGTTTTTTTTTTTTACTGTTGTGGTTTGTTTGTTTTTTTTTTTGTTGGAATGGTTTGGGTTTTTTTTTAAAGGTTAATATTGTTTCCACAGGTTGTGTTTTATATTTAATTTTATTAATGGATTGGGTAGAGGAAGGAAAAGGCCACAGTATCCTCTTTTTTTTACTGGAGGCCAGTAGCATTAAGTTTTATTATAAACCTATTTCAGAATGTCCAGAAATGTGTCTATATTCATTACTAAATCTAAGATCACACAGAATAATAAAAATACCCAGTGATCATGCAGTTCACATATTGTACTTTCTCAGAAGTGCAAATTCCATGACATTGTCACTAACATTGACTATGATTCATTATTCTGCACTGTGAAATAAACTGAGTTTTTAATCCCTTTTATGTAACAAATTTGTTAAATAAAATGAGAGAATAATGAAGTGAAATTTTGGTTAAAGTTTCTAACATTAAAAAATTAGAACATGGCTTGAGAAAAATTTATCTTTAAGGAAAACTGTGAAAGACATTAATTACATGTAATATGATAAAAAATATTCTTACTGTGAGGTATAGTTCTAAACAGATTAATTGATTTCTGTCTTCCATGTAGTTTTCCTTTTTATTGTCACATTTTATTTCAAAATTAGGTTAATGTTATCTTCTTCTTTCTATATTTTGTTACGTTTAATTTTCCTATACCCTCTCATCTTTTTTAATCTTTTTATACACATGCTTTAACTGAGGCAAATATAATATCTTTTACAATGATAAGAGCAATTTATATTTATTAATGTATTTTCAAAATAGTAATTCTTATTGAGCTGTCTTCTAGCTATATAACACACAGAAACACTACTGGTTAAAGTAATCTGTGTTAATTAGGATCACAGTAATACAAGTTTTAAAGTGCTAGCTATCACTCCCATTATTAAGGAGTCTGACACATTCTACTGCAGGTGCTTTTCAATCTATTTTCTTAGCAGATCTATCGTGTGTTCCTTATAACATAGTTTCATACACATCAGTGAAGCACAAAGCAGCCATGCTAGTAACATGAATAAGGACGTCCAATACCTCTGGGTTAAGAATATAAGAATTCAAAAATTGAGATTTAAATTAAGGAAAAGATAGGAGCCCAAGATTATATTACGAAGATATACTTTTTTTTTTTGTCCCCCAATTTTAAGCTTATCTACAGAGCTACAGTGCCTATACCAGCCTTCAACACAGGGACAAAGAGTGTATAGGGAAGAAGAGGAGAAAATTATGTACTTCTGAGAAATTTTGGTGCACTGAACTCAGAAGTTTCTGTTGTTGTCTGTTAATAAAGTTAATAAGAAAGTAAGTACTGTGGAATTTAATGTTACTCATGTTTCTTGTTACTGTTCAGGTAGTTAAAATACAGGTTATACTGTAGTAGATAATTTGCCGTCATTTTCAAAGAAACTTTGTGTTTAAATAAAATCCTTGTTTTTCTTTCACTCTTAACTATAATGAATTGGTTTGCACGTCAGAGTTAGAGGAAGTATGTTGCTGTATAGATTATAGGAGTGAGATACAACATAATTCTTTCTGAATATGTAAAAGTATTTATAAATTTCATTTCATGGAAATATGTTCTAAGTGTTTAGTGGGTAAAAAGGTTGAGATCATTAAAGACACAAGACAGACTATGGTGCATGACCGTTGATAATTTCAAGGCTTTTTGCCACTCACTCACTTCCCTGTTCAACATCTTTATTTAGTGGGGACAATTCCATGAAATTCAGGAAATAAAGACTAATAGGCCCTCAAGATAAATAAATTCTTAAAAATCTATTCCATCACATAACAAGTCACAAATGGGCTTTATATAATCAATGGAATGCATTTTTATTCAAAGGTAATACAAGCCCCAAAATAACCCAGTGAAGAGCTGTCAGGCGAGGAAGTGAGAAAAGGCTGACACGTTACAACAAAGAATGTGTTACTTGCATCTTAACCTGACTGAGTGACTGACTGTAGTGAAGTACTTAAAAGACCACAATGAATCAGAAAAGAAGTGAAGTAAGACTTTGGTTTTTTTAGGTGAGGAGATGATGGAATTAGCTCTACATGGTACCTAGGAAACTGTAAGGAGTGTCTGGTAGCAGGGGAGGAGCACAGAAGAAAACAAAAGAAAGAAAAATAAGACAAGAGGGAGAGGCGAGGCGAGGAGAGGCGAGGCAAAGGGAGGGGAGGGTAGGGGAGGGGAGATCTTTGGACATCATACCTGTCTTGTCACTATAGACCTGCCCTCTAGTCAGTGGAGTGTGTCTGACTGATTCTTACCCTGACCTGACTGATCTTGTGGCTTGACCTCAGATCTGTCCTATCAGTCTGAATTTGCCTGATGATCTAGACTCTTGGTTGAACTTGGATGCTACCCCTGGGCCTACTCTGCTCCCCCTCTGCTCACGTACTCTAAGACAGGATCCTGGCTGTCAAGGCCCTTGGCCTGCTGACATGTTGTTGCACTCTAGTCCCTATCCATTAGGGAGCAGCTGGCCCTCTCTGCTTTCTGATGCTTTGTACCATTGTTGACAATGAATTTTAGTTCCTGCTTGTTGCAGTGGGTTTGCATATTCTCTCTGACATTCACATGAGTCTGAGTTAATTAGTGCACAAAGGGACACATTTCTGAAAACTAAATCACAGAATTTAAACTTGTTCCTATCCGTATGACAATGCAATAATAATATTTAAAAGAGCTGATTGAATTGCAATTTGTAGAGAGGGTGTCAATGACTGAATAGATCATCTAGCCAAGGTTGCAACAGGATGCTCATTTAAGGGTATTTCATGTTTTTACTATAATCTGTCTTACAGAATCACCAAATAGTTAGGGTTGAAAGGGACCTTCAAAGGTCATCTAGTGCAACCCTCCTCCAAGGAGCAGGGACATCTTCAACTAGATCAGGTTTCTCAGAGCCCCATTCAACCTGGCCTTGAATGTTTCCAGGGATGGTGCATCTACCACCTCTCTGGGCAGCCTGCACCAGTGTTCCACACTGTTTTTTTTACAGTATTCACTGTAAAAAAAAAAAAAAAAAAACAAAACCAACTTCCTTATTTCTAGTCTAAATCTACCCTCTTTTAGTTTAAAATCATTAAACTTTGTCCTATAGTAACAGGCCCTGCTAACATGTTTATCCCCATCTTTCTTATAAGCCCTCTTTAGCTACTGAAAGGCCACAATAAGGTCTCTCTGAAGCCTCCTCTTCACCAGGTTGAACAGCCCCAACTCTCTTAGCCTGTCCTCATAGGGAAATGCCCCAGCCCTCTTATCATCTTCATGGCCCTCTTTTGGACTCACTCCAACTGGTCCGTGTTCTTATGTTGGGAGCTCCAGAGCTGGACGCAGTACTCCAAGTGGGGTCTCATGAGAGCAGAGTAGAGGGGGAGAACCGGCCACACTTCTTTTGGTGCAGCTGAGGATGTGGTTGGCTTTCTGGGCCGCAAGCACACATTGCCAGCTGATGTTGAGCTTCTCATCCAGCAGTGCCCCCAAGGCCTTCTGGGCCGCAAGCACACATTGCCAGCTGATGTTGAGCTTCTCATCCAGCAGTGCCCCCAAGGCCTTCTCCTCAGGGCTAGTCTCAGTCCGTTCTCCGCCCAGCCTGTATTTGTGCCTGGGATTGCCATGACCCACATGCAGGACCTTACACTTGGCCTTGTTGAACTTCATGAGGTTTGCACAGGCTTACCTCTCCAGCCTGTCAAGATCAATCTGGATGGCATCCCCTCCTTGTAGTGTGTCGACTGCAGACTTCTCAGATTTCTTGCCCCGTGAGAGAGGGACCTTCCGTGACCCTGCTGAAGCTATGACACCACAGGGGTCGCAGTGCCCTGGGGGAGAACATCTACAGGTGTGGTAACTTCAAACTGGAAGTAAACTGGTTTAGTTAACCTGAAAGAGATCACTCTGCTGAATATATTACTAAGCAGTAACTGAAGTATCTTGTATACAGGAAAGAGAGCTCTGCAACTGTTTTGTAGCCTCCGTGCCCGTTCCTGAGACTGTGACCAGACCGCACAAATCAAGTTTCAAATTGTTTTATCTCATACTAAGTCATCAAGCCCAAGCACAGGTAACTATAAAGTTCTCGCAAAGTAATTTTTTTGCATTTTTTGTTCCTGAATCACAGAAAGAATTTAAGCATAGCAGAGCCTATATATCTTCCTTGGTTTTGTTTTTAAATATAGCAACACAACTCCTTCAGTTGAAAATGTATGCAGTGTTCATTGTCTGTCAATATAAAAAAAAAAAAAAGAAATTAACAACTTTTACTGAATGTTCTAGCCTTACACTAGTTATATGCCTTACACTAGACCTTCTTCTCTGACTTTACACACATTATAAACATTTTACAACGCAATGCTAGTTATACAGCTGAGCCCCAAACAAAAAAAAAAAAAAACAAACAACAAATATTTCTTAAGGGGGAAAAAAAAAAAGCAATCTCTTTATCTTTCCTGTGATCAGATATTAAGTTCTATTATTTTAATGATGGATAGCACTACACAGAAACATTACAGTGAAATTGTTCATGCTTTATGTAAAAAAAATCTATGTTGGCTATCCTTGAACTTTGTAACAATGAAATACATTTGTTTGCCTAATAATATCCCAGTGATGGATTCTCACATAATATTTTCTCAAAAAAATAATTCAAACATGACAATTTAAAAAAACAGAAAATAGAACTTACAAGGCTATGGTGGCCTGGTTACTGGCAATTCAACTTCACTGATTTCATAAAAAAGTGCTTGTTACGCTGGCAATATCCTTGTTCTGTTACAGGTAATGTAGCAAGGACAGAAACTCTAGTGGCTTGAACCTTGAACACAATGTTTTTCAATTCCATCACAATATTGGCTCAAGATGCAGCAGTAAAATGTAACTTTTTATAATTCAGTTCATATGCATCATGTTAAATCTCAAAAGAGAAAATTGTGGCTTGTGTAGAAAATTAATTTTATAAAAATTGCAGTCTGTATAAATTAAAACTTTAATAACAAATGAAGGACATCTTGAGTAAATGAAGACAAATTCTCATTTTCCTTTCCAATTTTCAATAACTTTCTTGGCTTAAGTAAGTAACTGAGCACTGCCAGACTTAGTAAATTACACAACCTGTGTTAAATTCATTTCACATCATTAATTGTTTAAATGCACTTTTAACATCTATCATTTGCAGACTATTTTAAATGGTGCACTGTCATATAGTCTGGGGTTTTTTTTTTTCCTCTTTTTTCCTTTCTTACACTATACCTACCTTTCTTTGGGATTAAATCATACCTCTTTTTTTTTTTTTTTTTTCCCCGAACCATCCAAGCTTAATTCAGATTCCTAATTAAAAAAAAAAAAAAAATTACTATTACTTGTCTGGGGAAAAAAAAAGATATGAGTCATATAATTTTGACTTTACTAGGCTGTATTAAGATAGTAAATGAACTCTTCAAACCAGATGAGATCTCGTGTGAACACTCAGCATTTTTTCCAGCTGTCCTTTTTTTTTGTTAGGGATAAATCTGGCCCATGGTTCTCAGTAGAAAGCAGTTAACTACTTTTGCTGTATAAAGGTGACTCCAAAGCTGACATTTTAATGCATTTTTTATTCTTCTTTTAATTTTCTGATGTACAGTGCATTATAATATTTCTATCTATGTATTAATCTCTTTTTTACCAACTTCTTTTTATATCGCAAGAACATCATCATGGCAACACACTGTGATGAAGAGTAGTCTTACTGCAGTGTGAGGTAAATAAAGTATTGTCAGCTCAGGTATCAGCAAACTGATTGTGGAGTAGAGTCTCAGCAAAGTTTTCTGAACATATTCTACTGATTCATATTAGTTTTCTTGGCTTTTCTTTGGGACTACTGCATCAGTTGAGTGTGATATCTGCTGTCATTTAAAGATGGATATATTTTCATTTTAATTTGCATAATAATGTTTAAATATGAAGTTTTGAAATATCCTAGTCAACCTTAACTAAAGGTTTATCTTTCTACAAGATTTTACTTTCTTAAACAGACAACCGTTGTGCTTACAATATCTTTAATTGTTCTAAAGACAGACTGGAGCTTGAGAAAAGTTTTCCCTACTTTATCTCTCTCTTCTTCTTTATCTAATACTGGGGGCAGGAAGGCATTTATGTTTTTGATTTTCAAGTCTAATTTCACTTCTCTCTCTCTCTTTTTTTTTTTTTAAGAGAGAGAAAGCATCAAAATTTGAAAGGAAAATCTTTTCAGAAAGCAGTTATAACAAGTGAAAAAAATATTTCCGAGTACATACAGTGGAATCTACCATGATTTCCTGCAGTTTTAGAAACCATTTTTTCCCCCAGACATAGCTACACATCTTTTCTATCCAAACTGACTAGGCCCAAGGAGCTTTTCTAGGACAATCTGCACAAGGAATAATGGAAATGTCTAAGTAGTGCAAAATCTTTTCCAAACCCTGAAACTGAGGAATAAAAGAAAAACATTATCAAAAGGTTATATTGGAACCTTGATTTTAGGGCCTGATTTTGGTGGCTCCTTATAAATTATTAACTTAAATATGGGATATTTCTATCTGTTTACAATTCCCAGTGAAAATCTCTAAATCCTGCCTAGCAAGGAGTTGATGAAGAAGTTACCTACTTAAGTTTTATCTGTTCTGTAGTGTAACTGCATTTTCACATACAGTCATGTACATGACCTTTTTAGAAAGAAAGGCAGAATAGAAAAGAACACTAAAAAATGTTTGTAACCTTCTGGGCTGGAGATCAGAGGTAAAAGAGCGATTTGCTGCCATCTATTGATGAACTGGACAAAGAAATGGAAAGAACAATCAACCCTGTACTAAACATCCCCTCTACTAGGATATGAAGGCTTGGCTGGTTTTCGAAATTTGCTCAAGATTTCCTCACGGGACCAATGAAGTACCATTACACTTTGTTCTGTCACTAAAAGACGGCATGACTGTTCTCAGGAAGGTTAATCATGATACTCTCAGGTAGAGGGAATCTACTGCAAAAAAGAGGAAATGGAAAACTCACTCATACCTTGTGGGGAGAGTGCATCCTTGGTAATGTAGGAGTAATACAGTCACACAAAGCAGTAAAATCATATGCACATTATGATAATACACATTATTAAACACCCCTTCTAGAAAAATTACACAATTAAAATGTATCCATTACAATACTGGAAAGAGATTATGGGAGATCTGCAACAACAAATAACTGCAAAATTTGACTGAGCACTTAGAAAAAAATTGTTTCCAAGTTTTATGAAGGAATTTTCCTTGTTTTATACAAATGTGTTGCTTATGTATAGTCTTTTAAAGATTTTATCTAAGTTTAGATTTTTTGCCCATATCCCTACAAATCTGAACCCAAATAAAGTCTGATCAGATTGGTTACACATTAGGAAAGTTCTTATTTATTTGTGTTTATTAGCTATAATAAATAAGAAAAAAACCAAGGTAAAATAATCACATTAATTCTTCATTTTATTCCATCTTGTTCTGGTGTTGCCTTTTTTTTTTCAGTAATGAAAAATGCATATTTTCTTCATTGAGGAGTTTAAAATTGATCTTAAAGCTTATATTCACAAAGACCTTTCTGACATAAAAATTAAAGTAAAATGTATTTGCCTCTTTCTAGGCCTAAGGAAATGAGTCAATATGTCAATCACATTAATGTTACTGAACTTATTTTGTTAATTGTGATCTAATCTTCAGCATACTTTCAAGTTTGATCAAATTATATGAAGGCATAGAGAAAAGTACAAATTTATACAATTTATTTGAAGACAGAAATGTATCTGGTGTCATCTGAGATGCCCTTAAGCATCTCTCCTCACCACTAGGTGCTGATCCAGAAGGACTTGAGTTTCCCATAGTCTCTGTATCATATCTGTCAGACACTAGCATATGTCTTGGGTACTTCAAGCTATCTCAGGTGACTCTACAAACCTGTTCATAGAAAAGTGAATTAAGCACATGATGCTTTTCCCATACTGCAATAAGTATCAGACTGCACCTGCCTCCAGCATACTTTGGTCTCTTTGAAATATGTAGAACACTTGCAAAATCAAATTGCAAGTCTACCATTTTTTCATTATGATTTAGAGTAAATATTAAGTTTACGTACAACATTAAATGTTAAAAGATATTTATTATAATGAAAGTAAAACCACCTGTAATCTTCTGACTTTCAAATAAACACTGTCATCCCAAAACACTTTCTGTAACAGATGATTTACAAATTATATATATGCTTTTTTGTGACCAGACTTCTTAAGGAAAACAGATATGGTGGGAATAAATTTCAAACTAAGACACTTGTATTTTTTCTCTTTAGGGGACTTTTAACTATCGATAGTAAATATTTTTCTAGTTGTTAAAAAAAACCAAAACTGAATGCACAGGAATTTAGTATCACCATATTTTCAAGCATAATGTGAAAAATCATTTCTAGAGTTAAAGATAAAAGTAATGAGTGGAGGAACATTGGTACTCTTTAAACTTGAACATTTATAGCTCAGTTAAGCTCCATACACTTCGGGCTACATTGTCACTATTTCAGATGTTTCTGTATATCCAAGATATCTACATGAAATTATCAATAAGAAACAGAACTTACAGAAGCTTTTCATCCTTTTGTATAAACTGGGAATCAGATAGACTTTTCACAGTTGGATCTTTTCTTTATTGGCTGAAATGGAATATAAAAAAGACTATTTGAGACACTCAGTTTAGGATGCTAATCAAGACATTTAAGCATACGCATTGAGCTGGACACAGCAGGAGCAGCATTGGGGGGGGAATTTTAGAGCTGCTCAACATTATCAAGTTGCAAGGTCCTGCAGATAGGTCAGGACAATCACAAGCACAAGTACAGGCTGAGCAGAGGATGGATCAAGAGCAGCCTTGAGGAGAAGGACTTGGGGGGACTGGTGGACAAGGAGCTCAACATTAGCCGACGATGTGCACTTGCAGCCCAGAAAGCCAATCACATCCTCAGCTACATCAAAAGACGTGTGGCCAGCAGGTTGAGGCAGGTGATTCTCCACTCTACTCTGCTTTTATGAGACCCCCCACCTGGAGTACTGCATCCAACTCTTGAATCCGCAGTACAGGAAAGACATGGACCAGTTGGAGCAGGTCCAAAGGAGAGTCACAAAAATGATCGGAGGGATTGAGCACCTCTCCTATAAAAAAAAAGCTGAGGGAGTTTGGGTTGTTCAGCCTGGCAAAGTGAATGCTCCAGAGACACCTTATTGTGGCCTTTCGGTAACTAAAGGGGTCTTATAAGAAAGATGGGGGAAATATTTTAGCAGGGTGTGTTACAAGAGGTAATGATTTTAAACTAAAAGAGAGTGATTTAAACTAGATATAAGGAAGAAATGTTTTACAGTGAGGTTGGTGGAACACTGGCACAGGTTGCCCAGGGAGGTGGTAGATGCCCCATCCCTGTAAACATTCAAGGCCAGGTTGAATGGGGCTCTGAGCAACCTGATCTAGTAGATGTCCCTGCCCCTTGGTGGGTGGGTTGCACTAGATGACCTTTGAAGGTCCCTTCCAACCCTAACTATTCTGTGATTCTATGATACAGGACTGCTGTAACAATTAGTAAAATACTGAAAAGGAAGGTCTGGTCATTCACCTATTTGCAAGTCTGTCCATTGTCTCAAGTCAGTCCATTGACTCATATCTGCAGATAACTAACTGGTGAGGTTCTGGACCACCTCAGGAATTATTGACTAAGAGCTATGAGTGTGCACACAATACAGCCCTGTTATACACCTCTATTATAATTGCAATTGGACTTCTATATTTCTAAAACCCTCAAAATCTCTTCTGCTATCTCCCCATATTATTGCTATTATACTGGTAAGAAATATATAATCTTACAAAAGTTGCACTGCATGTCATGCAGAACTGCAAGAAGAACTGAAAGGACAGTTAAAAAACAGTCCTTGGAATTTATATTAAAGATCAGAATTCTGTCAGCATCACCAGTCTTTGATGAGTGAACTCATGGAAATTCAGAGTAACATTTTTCTGTTAACTTGTCAATGAATGATTGCTACTAACATCTAAAATGTGCCAAATCAGATGTATATATGTTTTCAAACATCAAATAGACTGAGTGATAGAAAACAAGCTATGATTATGAGTTCTATGTATGAGAGAAATTAATGTAGGAAATACAACAATTACACTTGGGGACAAGAAAAAATACAAAAGTAAAAAATTAAGATATATAAAACTGGGAGCAAAAGAGACACTAACATGGAACAAAAGATGAAATAAAGAAACCGGTGAAAGTGAGGGAAGACATAAGCCTAATACTGTGAATAAATCAATTATAGCTATATTAACATGTAGTTTATACCTAACGAACAATTTCATTTTGTTTCCTCTTTGATCCACTTCTTTAACCTAAATGCAACTAAGACAGTTAAACAACATCAAACATGAATAATGAGAGGGAAAAATGCCTGCAGACTCCTGTAACAGTGTGACCTGAATCAAAGGGAAATAAAATCAGCAGCTTCAAAGTGCTTACAGTTTTCTGCTTGGACATTCTAGGCAATTCTAGGCACAAACACAACAAGTTGCATTCCCAGTTACAAGATGAGTAAAGGGCACTTGGCTCCTTAGCATTTCGCCTTCTTCAGTCCTTCTCCCTACAATGAAGTGAGTTACGTACCATCCTGTTTATGCGAAGCTTTTACTGGATAACATACGCTAACAGATTGAAGTGGTTTTGTGAAGAATCTATAATTCTTGAAGCTAGACAAGGGAAGCATTTCATTCTGAGGCTTCCTTCATCTTCTCACAGAGGGTATCTGTTGAAAGATGTTTTGGTACCAGTTAGGAAATGCATAATAAAACAGTAGAATTATTCAGATAAAATTAACCTGTAAGAAGTGTGATCTAAGACGAGATTTTACATGAGCCTTCCAAAGGCTTATCTGACCTGCAAGCTGTATTTTCAAGTATTAAGCTTATTAAAAGATAAAACAAAACAAAGAAAAAGTCTTCCTTACTGTGTGTGACATATTCTAGCTTCTGTTAGAAGGCCCTGGGCAATCTGACCTAACATTAGCTCTGCTCAGCTGAGTTAGTAGTCAGTATGCTGGAGGGCAGGGCTGTCATTTAGGGGGTTCTCAACAGGCTATGGAAATGGGCTGATGAGAAGTTCAGCAAAGTCAGATAGAAAGCCTTGCTCCTGCTGTAGGATTATCCCATGTGAAAATTTAAGCTGGAAGCTGCTAAATAGCTAGAAAAGAAACAGGGAGTCAATATGAATAACATGGTGAATGCATGTCAGCAGAGAGCCCATGTGATGATAAAGAACAGTCATATGTTTGGCTACATTTGTAAGGCCAGAGCTAGGAAGTTGAGAGTAGTGATCATGCTTCTTTGTTTGATGGTTATGAGACTGGATCCAGAGTGCTGTGCCTAGTTTTGTGGTCTTCAGTACAAAAAAAACCCCACATGGACAAACTAGAGTAAATACAGCAGAGGGACACTAAAATGATCAGGGACTGGGGCATGTGACATAAGGAGAGGCTGGAAGAGTTTATTTTCTCAGTCTGATGAAGAGAAGGGACAAGGCTTAAGGGAAGTATTAATGGCTATCTTCAGTTAATGGGAAGGTATTACACTGAATATGCTTAGAATAAGAAGATAAATCTGGACTCTTCTTTCAAGTGCACAATGGAAGAAAAGTAGCAGCAGTTACAATTTCCAGCAAGGAAGGTTCCAGTTAGTTACAATCCTTCAGAGTGAGTATATCAAAAAGTGCCCCAAGGCAATGTGGAATCTCCATCTTTAGATATCTTTGAAATTTCCCAGGAGGTGGCTCTGAGTCATTTTTCCTGACACGAGCTCCACTTTAAGCAGAAGTTTGAACCACAAATGGTCTAACTCAAACTAAAGTGTTCTACAAAGATGTTATGATTATGTTTAATCTGGATATCCTGGTGTTATATCTAAATAATGTGGTTGGATTAACAGGTTTTAATCTTTAAGGATATGACTCCTCTCCTTTCATGGTAGACCTATACATTTTAGATCTTTGCGTCTGAACATCTATAGGAAAGATTTGTCCCAGCCTAAGTGAATAGTGGTATTACATCACAGATTTTGCTGTTAAGGGCCTATTTATGAAAGCAGATAAACTTACATGTGTCAAAATAGAATAGATTGCTATTGACAAATGAGTCTTTCTAAAGGCATGTAATTATTTAGCTTTTTATTGTTACTAATTATGCCATTAGTTATTCCATTATTTTTTTCAGAAGATAGACATGGTGATGTTTGCAAAGAAAGGAAGAAAGCTCACAAAGTTACCTTTTTCATTCTTAGGCGAAAAAGTGATAATTTTATGATCATTTCAGCCCTAAACATGTTAGCAAGGCATATCAACTATATATTTCAGAAAAAAAAATATTTACCATATTATTTTAGAATACTTGCTCAGTATATCTAATATGCTAGATACAGTTGTGGCAAACTCTTGATATTGTTGAAAGAAAGGACAAGTGGATCAGGAGATGAGGAAAAGACAAAACATAGAATACATGTAGTTATTTGTGGAAAAGAAGAAAAAAAAAAAAAGATACTTCCTTCAATCGGTTGTCTGAATCTTTGAAAGCCAATCTGTTATGACTATAATAATCTTCATACATTTGTGGGGTTTTTTTTATGGTAAGAGAGAGCAAATTTAAAAAAAAATATATTCTTTTTCTTTTATCCCGGAATGAATTATATGACTAAGGAGATTCAGAGATTCATAATTTGAAGACTACCATGATCGTCATTACCATATAATAAGCAGATTACAAGATTTGAGTATAGATGAGTTTGCTTCTCTGTAGGATCACTGTTCGTATTGTTTTTAAATACACAGATTATTCTTTGAGCTCTCTGGTCAGGTAATACAATTTTTTAATGACAGTCACAATAAGAGAGATGGTAGATGCCCCATACCTGGAAACATTCAAGGTCAGGCAGGTTGTACGGGGCTCTGAGCAACCTCATCTAGCTACTCCTTGCAGAGGGGTTGGACTAGATGACCTTTAAAGGCCCCTTCGAACCCAAACAATTTTATGATTCTATGAACTGTAAACGAGTGCCTGTGATGTGTGCTAACTGATCTACAAAGAGAGCAAGTTCATTTAAAGAGACATTTCAGAACAAACTTCAGTTGAGTAAAGCATTTCCCAATGTAGGGAGCTCTGGGACTCTCCAAAACTCTAATTCCTTCTGCAGTGACTCCTCAGTGCTTCCAAGGAGACAGGAAGAGGAATAGTCTTTCCAGAGCCTCCATGTATCAGCAGAAGGTAAAAGGAAAAAAAAAACCAAACAACCACATAACAAAACAAACCACAAAATCAAACAACAACACAAAAAAAAAAACTTAAACATCAACAACAACGAAAAAAGTCTCCTAATCAGCTAACCCTCAGCTGTAACATTAGCTGTATTAGATGTTGTGGACATGCTGACAGAAGCACATCCCATAGCTGTCTTGAAAATGTCAATAACCGTAATAAAGCAGAACGGATCTGTAGGAACTTACGAAGAGATAAGAATCTGTAAGCACTTAAAAACGGGATACCAAGTCATCTAGCTAGCAGTGATATGGTGTATACTAAGACAACTTCTAGAAGGGAAAAAGAAATTAACTGGGAGGAACAGTAATAATTTAGAGATAAAAGGCAACTTTCGGCTAAAGTGGTACTGATGGAAGAAAACAAACGCAATTCTGTAGCACTGAAATAGAATTAGCTTGGAGAGAATTTCTTTTAGAGATGCAGAAATAAAGAAATCTTTAAAATGTCACCTCTTCCAAAAGATTCAGAGATCCCCCTATACTACTTTTAAGAGTATAATAACCATATAAAAAGACTGCCAGGAAAAAGAATACCAAAAAAAGGCTCAAGTTTAAGACACTTTTATAGAAGTAAATAGCAATGAAAGAAGAAATTATGGAAGCTAGACAAATAATAAGTATAAACTTTCATTATCATTATAATAGTTGCTTTCTAGCATATAAAACATGCTAAATAAATAAATAAATAAATAAGTAATAGAATTGCAAGCATATACTGAATATTCATTCACTGTCAGGAACAATGCAATTTGATGAGAATTCATCAACTGAATATAGAGATTTCTCTTTTCCTTATCTTGTTTTAAACTGTGCTAGTTAAAATGGCTAACATCATCGCAATGGTAGAATAAAATTTTTCCCCTCTTTCAACAATTTATCAGAGGTTAATTGGAAATCAAACTAAAATACTGAAAGTCACTGAATCTCTCGTATCATAAGCATTTTTCACTGGGTTTGAGTTACTCTGATAATGTCTGTTAAAATAAATATTTTCTCAAATTAAATAAGGAAGATAATATCTTCACTTTCTGTATTTAATTCAGCATATCATCACTACTCTCAGAACAATTAAAATATATGAAAAAGATATTTAAATGGATGATTCATTAAATAAATTATGATTTTGTATAGACTTGAAATATTATTCTGATCTCCAAAGTAACCAAGTAAAAACATCATAGTCTGCACGAGGTACCAATATGGTAGTATTACCTCACTGTGAGTGCCTCACAACTCCTCCTCACCCACCCAACAATGATATTGACAAAATACCTCTGCATTTTAAGAGATGCTTCAGTGGCAGTTCATACGAGCACTGCTGAACTCTTTTGTACTTCATATTTTCCATTAGAAAGTAGTTGTCTTCATTACACTATCTGACAGAGACAGTATTTATTAGATATTATTTTCCGTCTAAAACATTTTTGTGACAAGTTTATTTTTATATGAACATTAGTTATCTATTTCAGTGTACCTTTGATAAACCTTCTCCTTGAGTTACAGAGCCTCTATGACGTACTGCACAATGTATTTACTATTGAGTATCTCTTGTAATAAGTGTATGACAGTATGAGGTTTTCAATGTTTTGGTATTATAACAAGTAAAATGGGTACTGATACAACTAAAAAAGCAGATTAGCAATAATGGTAGCTTTGTGTTGGTTTAAAATTTAGCTTTAAATTATATGAATGGTTAAATCAGGGCTACAATCTCTACTCAGTAGACAAATAAGATGATAATATAACTTCTACTGTTGGACTAAACCAGTCACGCCATAAAGAGTTCTCATATTAAATTCAATGAGTGAAGTATTTTATAAAAATGCTAATTAAGTTTTAGCAAAATCTGTTTTGCTCTGCATTTACTTTTTAAAAATGTCTGTTCAGCATGGAAAAATAGGAACATGGCAGATGTTGTGGAAAAATCAGCATCTATTGAGGGCTTCAAGTGTTCCTAAAAAAAGACTGCCTTTCTGAAAAAGATCAAAAGAAGAGATTTTTTTTTTTAATTAAGAAGGGAAAAAGAAAGTCATTCTAGTGAACAGAAAATCAAATAGCATATCAATCTATTTTTTAAATCATCAGCTGCTATAAGTGATGTGCATTTTGTTCTGATAGTAATAGCTTAAAGATTTATTGTACTTCTGCTTTACTGTTTCTGACTGTAAGAAAAACTCAAACTGTAAGGGGGAAAAAAAAATCCTACTGATTTTGACAAAGTTAAGAGATTGACCCAGACAATTAACATAATGTAGGACTAATAGTGAATATGAGGGGAAAAAGCAGACTAATTTTCTAGGCGTTAGATCAAGGAACTGTAATATCTGTCTCTACAGAATAATAGATATACAGATAACTGGATAAAAATACTTTCCTGAAAGATTCCTGTGCCTCAGATCATTATATTCCCCAGTTCCAGATCTGTTTTCACTGATTTCAGAAGAACCCCAAAACCAGAAGATGAGTCAGGAAAAAAAATCTCAAATCTCAATCCAATGCCATTTCAAGTTAAAAATTAAAGGTTGAAAACTGTTTTGCATCACCTCAGATGCAATCAAATGGACAACCATACACTATAGCCTTATATTAATATCTATATGAAAATATACAAATATTTGTGTTTGTAGAAAATTCAACAGTATTTGCATAAATCATTATAAAACTGTAGTCTTATGGGAGCTAACAGTTTACCTCCTAAAAGTCATTGATTTCTGCAAGAGATTGGGGAAAATGGATGTCATATTCCAGGCTTTCTTTGTGAAATACATAATTTTGTTCTGAACAAGGCCTTCATTATTATGTAAAGGAATTATTACTCCTCCACTAGATTAGATACACATATTTGAAATATTTTAATAACAGAGAAAAATTGTCTTGACATTTTTCCTGTCTTGGCCCTGCTTAGATATACCCCAGTTAGTGGTACGTGTGTGGTGTCATCACTCTGTGATGGGTAAGACAAGGAACAGAAGATGAGAGGTAATCTCCCTTGCTTTTACTGTTCCCTTTTCTACCTTGCAGTTTTACTCTCTAGTCACTCAAATGTGACTGAGCAGAGCTATGAGATTTATGGGAGGGATAAACTTGTCTGGGTGCAAGGATGGAAAAGAAAATCCCAGTGCTTGCAGCTCAGCATTTGCACAAGGCTGTGCTCTGTGGCAGTCATCTACCAAGTTCTTGCATTATTAGGTAGGTGACTTATTAAAAAGCAAAGTAGAAGTAAGAGAAGAAAAAAATATATCTTTCCACTTAAAATATCCCCCAAACCCTATATTCCTTTGCTTTAAAAGTACAATTATATGTGATTCGTAGTGATATCATGATACTTGCTTCTTTATCCTCTTTTTAAAATCGGTATTGTAAGTCAAATATCTTATAGTTGTTGGCAGAGTAATGAAAGAAATCTTCCCTGCTTTCATTGGCAGTATAATTTTGAGGCTTTTGTAATGTCTTATTGCTGTAGTAGATAAAGATCCACAAATTTCCATTCTGCACAACACACAAGACACAGAAGTCCTTATGTCTAAATGGAGAGGAAAGACAGGGTAGAAGACAATAAAAACTGTAAAACTATGATAGTACTCATATCAGATCTCAGGATAATGGGACTTTAACTTCTAATTCAGTACATTTTCTTCCCTGCTACACTTCCTACATCTGTATCTGATAGTCTTGGAATATTTTTCTTTTACATATTTTACTCAAGAAGAATTAAAAAGAAAGATATCTCATTGTCATCTGGAATCAATCCATATTATCTAGTTTTAGATGACCAGCTTCTTGGCATCAGCATTTGATCTCATCAGACAAACTCCTTTTACAGTCTGTGGAGAGTAATAAGCACGTCTGTTGTGCAATTCATCTTGTTTTATGATAAATATCTGAAATAGAAAAAAAAATCTGGGGAATTCCTGCTTTTCCCCTGTATAAGCCTAGTGGCTGAAATATATATAAAAAAGTAGTTTTAGAGTTCGAGAATATTGGAGAGCCAGGAGGGGATCGACACTGTGTTGTAAACCAGTAGGGAAAAAAAAAAAAAAACACAAGTTATTCAAATGGCTTTTTCATAAGGATCAGTGTAATTATATTGAAAACATTTTATATGAAAAGTCAGGGCCTACTAGATATGTCTAAATTTGTTTACAAGGAGAAAACCTGCAGTTTCACAGTGCAAAATTATGAGGATTGAAAAAAAATCTGTTTTAGAAGACTTTGTGCAGCAAACAATATATGTAATTATGAAGACTGTGTTTACTTGCTTCAACTTGACAAACAGAATACTAAAACTCAAGTGCAACTCTTTGGGTTGGACAGTAAGCAGTTTAACACTACTTTTCTGCAGCAGATGCATGAGACTTTGCTACCCAGCAAAACAGGTGACAGATCTCTGTGATTTGGCAACAGCAATAGCTTTAATGAAAATTGTAAAAGTTAAGGAACTGTTCTAGTAAATGGGTTATCAAAAATTTAATCTTCAGCTGGTTGTTATTTTATATTGGAAATTACTTATTCTATTTATTTTCTTTCTTACTGTCAATCTCTTCTTTCCCTTGATAAAATACTTTTTTTTTTTTTTTGGTTCTTCATCTGCAAATTGACAGTTTCAAAATATTGAGTACCAAGGCAGCTTATTTTCCCAGGTTGCCAAGTGATGTCTTGAACCAGTATCTGTTAGTGATCCTAGAAACTCAACCTGTCCTTTCTAGATGCTAGTCATGGCTTGGCACAAGAATTTCACATCTAGAAAACTAGTTCTAGTGGTACATTTTTGTACTGGAGAAATCTGAAATGAGGTGAAATGGAATCCAGGGAAAAACAGCTGAGATAGTGATAAGGGCATGCTCCAAGCAGCTGCTCAACAGTATGATCACATCAGAGCTCTGTGGAGCACTATGATGTATATTAATAAATAAGTGTAGACATGGTCTAAATGCCCAGAAGATGTTGATAAAATCTGGTTCAGATAGCAATCAAATAAAGCCTTTGGCAGTGTATGACAAAACATTGCATTGATAGTATAGCAAATGGGGACAGTATTTCTTATCGATTCCTGATACTCATGAGGAAAAAAAACCCATAAAATTATGTATAAGAAAAATAGAAGAAGAATACAAAATATTGGTCAAAAAACTAACAGGACTAAATTTTTTTTTTCCTTTTAGTCCAAAAAAGAAAGACACAGACTTTCACAAAAAAAAAAAAAGAAATAGTCACAAGAGACTCTATTTCTGCAAAATTATCTAAGCCCATTTAATATACTAAAAAAAAAAGTCAACAACAGTTATTTTGACAGGTTTGTTGTCAAGTGCTGTGGACAGTGGGACTCATATTCCACTAAAAAGTAACTTCAATAGGAGCAAACTGGATATCTTCCTCCTATCATAAACTAGTTTTTTACATACTAGAACACACTGTAAGTCAGAAGTCAGAGCTTCCATGAAGCAGATAGGACACTAAACTGGATATTTGTGAAAACCAAACTTTGCTTTTTTTTTCTACCTAGACGTCATGTTTTTATGGTGTCTTATTCAGTGGTATGAGACAAGTTGGGTTTTTTTATCCTTGAAGAAATTACGTATTGTTAACCATTACTTTACATTCATATACATCTCCCTTTTCTGTTGAGAATGAGAGAAACTATGACAGATGGATACTAGTTTATACTAGATTTTATTTACTATAATTGGAATGTCTTTGTAGATGAGAGATAATGATATAAGACTTTGGATTTGTGGGAGAGAATTTTCTGGATGTTACCTGTAATTGATCTCGCTATGAATTTTTATACAAATTTATCTATTTGTGTTCACACATGCGCACACTCACACAGCCAGCCAGCCAGATAGATGCATGTGCACACACACAGTTGTACACATTCACATGAACACTCAAGATATATATTTACACATCATGGGTTTTTTTTCACTGGAACCAAGGTGCGAGACCATACCAGTCATTACTGTTCATCAAGGTACCAAAAGCAGTGTCAAGCCAAGGTCATAAAATACATATGCAATTACTTTGTTAAGATAAGCAAAAAATTATCTTTTATATGAGACCAGATCTTGGGCCTGTGTATAACTTAAAGCTGCATCCTAGATTCATGTCAGGAATAGTTCAGTCACATGCCAGTTCCCTCCCATTTTCTCTCGTTACTTGTTTTCTATAGAAGAAAAATACAACATGCAAGTTCTTTAGAAATTAAACTGCTACCCAACAAATCCCCAATGAGAGCAATCGGTGGAACAGTCCAAGAACTGTACCCCAAGGCAGACACATTTAGACATAAGTGAAGTATGTTGAAATATGTGGGTTTTGGTTTGAAGGGTTGTTCCAGAAAATGAGCTGACATAGGTTTTCAGTACTTAATACAGCAAGTCTTTCTTTTTCAGTTGTTTGCTTTTTTTTTTTTTTTAATAAAATTTGCAGTAAGTTATCTATTATGGTGATTTTTTTTTTCTTTTAAATTTATTGTTTTCAGTTCAAACGTCTGAATACATTTTAAAATCTAGGCATATTTTGCTTTGCAAACACAGCTTTGTCATGTATAAGCTTGGTGGAAAACAGTGATCAAAAATACAGATCTGAAAATATAATAATGAATCCATTATAATAATGATAGATTCTGTCTCAATAGGAAAAGTCAAGAAACCTGATACAGCATCTTCCTTCTATGTAATTATCAGTCCTTTTTACAGTTATGTCCTTGATCTCCTCTGTATGCTTCCCCAAACTTATGTTAGATATTTTTCCAGTCACCTCTTTTTTTTCGCTATGCAGATCCTCAAGTCATGCTTTCTGTCTCTGGTGAGCTCTACAGGCTCTGCAATTATAGAGTCTGTGCTCAGTAACAAGTCAGCTTATAAATATTTATACCTATTTAAAACAGACAGCTTAAAATTTGCTGTTTATATACTTAAAAAAACTCTTCCTGTCTTTACATGAATACTAAATTCATTCCCTCTTGGCTTTCAAATTCCTAATATAAGCAGTATCAGCTGGAACCTAAGGCAATACTTCCTGAACTAAAAGGAAAATTTTTTTAGAACATTTTTACCCAATGTTACAGATTTGAATTTTAATTTTACCCTCCTTTGTACATTTTTTTGTCTCATCTTAAACAAGTTGAAGATTTCTTTCTTGTTTTCAGATCGTGGAAAGCTCTACTAGGATAAAAGTACATCTGTCTTTACAATCATACAACGCCTCATATCATAGAATCCTAGAATGGTTAGGGTTGGAAGTGACCTTCAAAGGTCATCTAGTCCAACCGCCCGGCAAGGAGCAAGGACATTCCCGACTAGATAAGGTTGCTCAGATCCTCATGCAACCTGACCGTGAACGTTTCCAGGGATGGGGCATCCACCACCTCTCTGGGCAATCTGTTCCAGTGTTCTACAACCCTCACTGTAAAAAAAAATTTCCTAATATCTAATCTGAATCTACCTCCCTCTATTTTAAAACCATTATCCCTCATCCTATCACAACAGGCCCTACTGAACAGCCTCTCCCCATCTTTCTTGTAGGCCCCCTTGAGGTACTGGAAGACCACTATCGGGTCTCCCTAGAGCCTCCTCTTCTCCAGGCTAAATAGCCCCAACTCTCTCATCCTGTCCTCATAAGAGAGGTGCTCAGCCCTTTTATCATCTTCATGGCCCTCCTCTGGACCCTCTCCAACTGGTCCATGTCCTTCTTGTGTTGGGGGCTCCAGAACTGGACACAGTACTCTAGGTGGGGTCTCACCAGGGCAGAGTAGAAGGGGAGAATCACCTCCCTCAACCTGCTGGTCGTGCTCCTCTTGATGCAGCCCAGGATGTGTTTGGCCTTCTGGGCCGCAAGGGCGCATTGTCAGCTCATGTTGAACTTCTTATCCACCAGGACTTCCAAGTCCTCCTGAGGGCTGCTCTCGATCCATTCTCCACCCAGCCTGTATTTGTGCCTGGGATTGCCATGACCCAGGTGCAGGATCTTGCACTTGGCCTGGTTGAACTTCATGAGGTTGGCACGGGCCCACCTCTCCAGCCTGTCAAGGTCCCTCTGGATGGCATCCCTCCCTTCCAGCATGTTGACGGCACCACACAGCTTGGTGTCATCGGTGAACTTACTGAGGGTACACTCTATCCCACTGTCCATGTCACTAACAAAGATGTTGAACAGGGCCGGGCCCAACACGGACCCCTGAGGAACGCCAGTCGTGATCGGTCTCCACTTGGACATCGAGCTGTTGACCACCACTCTCTGAGTGTGGCCATCCAGCCAACTCCTTATCCACCGAGTGGTCCGTCCATCAAACCCATGTCTCTAGTTTAGAGAGGAGGATGTCATGTGGGACAGTGTCAAGTGCCTTGCACAAATCCAGGTAGTTGATATCCGTTGCTCGTCCCTTATTACATATATCTAATAATATGTAACACCAAAACTAAAAGGAAAACCGAAACCATCAGGAAACAAAAAAAAAATCTGCAATTAAGACTGTTATGGACAATTTCAAGGTCTGTTTCTTTACAAAGAAATTACAAAGACAGGAACTTTTAATAGGAAGCTTTTGCTGTGCTGCCTCTAGATTGATTTCTGCCACTTTAAAATAATAGGATAAATGTGTATGAAAATGGTGATGGTATTCAGGAAGCATCTGGAAGTGAGATGTAGTTATTATTACATAAAATGTCTACACATCACACTGAATCACTCTAATATAGTAATTGAAACATGGAAACAATATCAGATACAAATATAGTTTTAAAAATATGTCAGAACAGTTTGCCACTTGTCCCTCCAGCTAAAGTATCTTCTTTGTGATAAATACATGTTTGCTTATGCACTTACTAAATGGAATAACCTTAAACATCTTTTGCAGTCTGTTAAAAGTGCTACTCTCACCAGAAGCTACTGTACAGTTTGAGTGCTTCTTTATAGTCAGAGGTGATATGAGGCCTCTTTGGTATCTACCATTCACAAAAAGAACTGAAAAGGTTGAAAAAAATCCCCTTTGAATTTTGTAGTTTGGTACCCTGCAAAATTTATTATGTCTTAAAACCATACGATTTTTCTTAATTATACTTACATAAAAGTAATAAAATATAACATTACATAGAAGAAAATGTACACATGAAATAGAGAAAAAAATATTTATTTATTAAAAAAAAACTAGGCCAGATTTACAATATTTTTTTCTTTGAGTTTTCAGCCAAGGCTTGGTTAATGATCTCTATTCTCGAAAACCACAATCATGTCTGTCAAGAGAAAAAGATATAGTTTAAAAATTTTGTAAAACCAGAAAGTAATATTTTGTTAAATAGTCTTCACTGAGTTGTTTTTCAAATGTGGGATATTCCACAAATCTTAAAATTTCTCATAATTCAAAACCGTGTTTCCAGACAATGATATGAATGTTTCAAAATGAAAACATTTAATAATAATAATGATAATACTACCACCACTGAAATGCATGAAGCCATTAGTGCTTTTCAGATATCAAGGCCAGGTTGGACCATTAATCTACGAGCCTTCCTGAAAACCTAATGGTACAGTCTGGCCCTTAGTGATTATCACTTAATTAGTTGAGAAATTAATTCCAGATACTGAATTGTTGAAAGGCATGAAATCTATGAAAAATAAATTGCCTGAAATGTTCTCAGCTGTAGTTATAAGACTTGGAATGCATAGCTGTGTATAAGATTTTTTAAGAAACCAGTTTGAGTCATTACTGTTATAGTTTAAGGTGATTTTGGAAGCAGCTGTAGACATCCCAAACAAATGTCTTCAATTAAAGTATTAGCTATACATATATTTAATCTTTTTTTCTTTGTGTGAATTCGTGATCTGGAAGTATATTCTTCCTGATGCTAGTGTACATCTGCTGATCTCTTTAGCATACACTAACTGAGAATACAATTTCATATTTGGAATCCAGGCTATAGGGCAAAAATCTGTTACGCTTCAAAAAATTTGGGTTTTTTAGACTGATTATTTGGAAAACTATGAATTCACAAAATGTTTCTTATTCATAGTACTTAACACATACATTTAAAAGATAATTGGTACACTGATATACACTTTATTTTTGTTCCAAATATTAATTAACTTAGTGAAAGTAAGAACTGTACTTTGGTCAAAATGGATTAATTTGGACATATATGCTAGGAAATTATTTATGTCTTTGAAAGCACATTTGGAGTAGTCAGTAAGCAATCAAGATAGTCAAGCTGAAGACTAGACCACAGAAGAATTATGGAAACATGCATCAATAAACAAACAAACAAAAAAGCTTTTCCAGGAATTAGAATATCTATGAGCAAGAAGAAGGAAATCAATGCAAAGACTGTAGTTTCTCCTTTGAAGTTCATTTTTTTTTTTAACCCAAACTGCTAGAAGAACTTGCAAACAATGCAGATGCCATCAGGTATGACAGGATCTCCAACATTCTGTGAAGAGTTCCAATCTGCCTGACTTGTATCTTAGTTACCAATATTCTTTGTTGTTGTGTTCCTTTACATAGTAAACTGATTTGGCCTGGGATAGAGATAGTTTTCTTCACAGTAACTTGTACGGTGCTGTGATTTAGATTTGTCATGAAAAAAAATGTTGACACTCGTATTTTCGTTATTACTGAGCAGTACTTACACAAGGTCAAAGCCTTTTCTGCTCCTTACACTGTCCCAGCAGTGAGTATTTTGGGAGTGGGCAAAAGGTCGGGAGGGGATGCAGCTGGGACAAGTGACCCCAACTGACCAAAGAGATATCCCATACCATATGATATGCTGCTCAGCAATAAAATCTAGATGGCAAGAAAGAGGAAGGGGGTATGTTTGGAGTTACGGTGTTTGTCTTCCCACCTAACTATTACGTGTGATGGAGCCCTGTTTTCTTGGACATGGCTGAACACCTACCTGCCAATTGGAAGTAGTGAATTAATTCCTTGTTTGGTTTGCTTGAGCATGCAGGTTTTGCTTTTACCTACTAAAATGTCTTTGTTTCAACCAACAAGCTGTTTTACTTTTGCCCTTCTACTTAGGAGGAAGCAAGTGAGCGGCTGTGTGAGACTTAGCTGACTACCTGGGTTAAACCACAACACATTGAAAAAGAAAAATAGAAGAGAATGTGTTAGCTAGTTTTGGAGTTATAAAGATCCATAAAGTATTTTCAATTTTTAAATTACATAGCTACAAATAGAATCATAGAAAAGGATGGGGTAGGGAAGCAAAAAATGAGAGGAGGAAGGGGAGAAAGCAGGAAAAAAAAGGAAGAAAAAAAAGAAAAATTGCTCAGTAAATATGTTACTAGAAGTGTAATATAGCTTCTGAATAATTGAATGAGAAAAAAAAAACAATTAAAAGGGCACAGGAAAGAAACACACTTGTAAGAAAAATGGTGCTTAACCGTCTTTAAGACTTGGTTATATCAGTGAGGAGAAAACACTTGGGAAAAAAAAAAAGTATCTGCCTGCTCTATCGCACAAGTCTCAGAAGAGCAGTTCATTTTTCTCTCCCTTATCCTTTACTTCCAGAACAGTTATTTGTGCTTCTGTATTGATTCAGTTATATTAAGCTGCTTGTATCTGTTCCTTTTTTCTTCTGAGGGACTAAGCAAGAAGTTAGCATTCTCAAACTTTTGGGCCAATGTCTGTTTTACCCCAAAAGAGCAAATAAGAAATTCTCACAATCTAGTATATATCATGCAGTGTTACTAAATGCAATCAGAGTAATTTGATTGTTTGCAGTATACCTTTAGAAGTCTCTATAGTAAGTATGACAAAGTAGAACAAGAAATGAATATCAACAAAGGCAAATAATAGCAGATGCTCAAAAATAATGTGAATTGAATCAGTTATCCAATTAGCATTCCATCATAATGTAAATTATGTGCTTATGAAGGAATATTTAAGTTATTTCATTTTTCGTTTGATTTTAGAGTCATTTAAAAAAAAAATTCTTCATTTCTATTGTGCATCCTTGAAAAAAATGAATGAATACTTGACATCTATTTCTACATTAGACAGGTGGCAAACTTATGCATCTTTCTTTTGCACATCCTGCAAGGAAGAAATCAGAAGACAGAAAATAGTTAGTATCTGAAATTTAAAACTTAAAAATTATTTTTAAGCATTAACTTAAAAATACTGATATGTATTTGTTTATCCACTCAGTTTGTAGGGGGGTTCCACATTTTCAGTTGAGCCATATGCACAAAAAGTTTGGGTTTTGAAGAATCACTGAAATTGCACACTGAGGAAAATGCGAGTGGGATGATATGCATCTGTAACAATTATTGACAGAAATTTTAACTATTAAAGTTTTCTGCTTATGCCTTTAAAAATAAAATACCTATGTCAGGTAGAAAGAAGACTTTACCCTACTTATGTGTTTCAATTCATTCAGTTGTTGCTGAAAGGTGGAAGTGATTTCTAAAAATATTTTAGGATCTATGTACACAAAAATTTGAATTATTCATCTATCCAGATTTGTACACTTGCTTTTCATCTAGTTTCAGTACAGTCAGGCTGTATCTACAAAAAACTAGTTTTGTTTAGGGGTTCCATTTTATCACCAGAGGTGAACATCAACAGCATTTATTAATCCATATTTGCCCTACCATCTACCTCCCTCTGGGCTGCACCTACTGAGAAACAGAGCATTTCTGCAGCTGGGGAGAATCTCTTCTGGGAGCATGTCTGCTGGGAACAATAGAAGGATGTAGGATTATACACAGTGGTAATGCTAGTTTGCTTTGGAACATGAACTATACAGAGAAAAATACATAAAATCAGCGTGGTCACCTACTGACACCAGGATCACAATATGATGACCTCATCTGTCCTGAAAGAACAACACTATTAGTAGCCATGGTGACTAATCCAATGTTAGTCCCACTGTGTATAAACACAGGCCATGCTAAGAACCAACTTTCCAACGATAATTTACTACACATTTGATAAAAAGATATGTCATAGACTGCCCTTGAGTGAGCTATAACTTTCTGTTTCTTTTTATTTCTTTAATTTGTAATAAAACCTGTTTTTTAAGGCAGTGATTTTAAAATAAAGGGTAGTGACCTTTAAATTCTGGGCTCAATAACTTCTAAATTGACAATAATTGCTAATTTGGCTGCCACTTAACAAGAAAACTCTGCAAGAGATCCTCTTTCATGTCGTGCTTTTCTTTTGATATGTTGCTTGTGAACTTTTTCTTATTTATTTACTGAGGCTAGTTCAGATACCTGTGTCAAATAAAAACAACCTCTTCTATCTAGGTAATTTCAAATCAGTGTCAGTTGCAAAATTTCAACTCTACATTTTTCAAACTCATTTTTGATTATAAAAAGAAAACAAATCTGTAATTTACTAACTCATAGATCTATCTGATTATTGAAAAATAAACTAATGTCTAACTGTTCATTTGAATAAAGATAAAATTTCACTGGAAATATTGAAAAGCTATGGCTGCAATTTTTTTTTCTGAGGTGGAATGCACAAAGTTTTGCTTCCTGAAAAGTTTACAGAATGAAATAAATTCCAAATGCTTGTAAAAATATGCATTCATTACAAAAGTGGCTGTATGGCCATGGTTACTGTATCTTTGCCTGTGTGACTACTCTTACTTGCTTGAAGAAAGGTAAAAAGCATATCTTAGGGAACTGATGGCAACCTCTAAATACCAAATAAATTTTTATGTTGGTTTTCTTTTTTTCTAAGTAATAACTATGTTAAGTAGTGAAATGACCAGGCAATAAGCTGATAAATTAATGATAAAACATTCCTCAAGAAATTTTAAGAGTTTTAAAATCTAACATTGATAATTAGAAAATTGATGCAAATCTAGATCTGTTGACAATATATTTTCACAGAGTAAATTGCTGAGGTTGGAAGGGACCTCTGGACCTCCACCTAGTTTAACATCAGGGCCATGTCCAGTCAAATTTTGAGTGTCTGCAAGGATGGATACCTACAACTTCTTTTGGCAACCTGTTCCAGTCTTTGATCACCCTTACCGTAAGCGTTCTCTTATGTTTGTGTGGAATTTTCTATATTTCAATATGTGGTCATTGCTCTTGTCCTGTCATGGTGTATCGCTGAGAAGAATCAAAGTCTGTCTTCTTTTCTCACCTCATTGGGTATTTATTTACCACGTTGGTAATATGTCTTCTCCTTAAGCCTTCTCTTCTCCAAGATAAATCATTCCAGCTTTCTCACCATGTCCTCATATGGCAGATGCTCCAGTCCTTCAGTCATCTTCGTGGCCTAGTGCTGGATCTGCTCCAGTAAGTCAGTATCTTTCCCATGCTGTTGAGCCAACATCTGGACACAGTACTGCAGATGTGGACTCACAAGTATTGAGGAGAGGGGAAGTCTCATCTTCTTGGACTTGCTAGTGAAGCTCTTCCTCATGCAGCCCAGGATGCTGCTCATTGCATTTGCAGCAAAGGCATGTTGCAGGCTCATGGTCAACTTATTTTCCACCAGGATTCCCTGATCCTTCCATGCTAAGCTGCTTTCCAGACAGTGAGCCCACAGCTTGTCCTGGTGCATGGTGTTATTCCTTCCCAGGGGCAGTACTTTGCATTGCTCTGTGCTGAACTTCACAAAGTTCCTGTTGGCCCATTTCTCCAGCCTTTTAAGGCTTCTCTGAATAGCAAAACAACCATTTGATGTTTCAAAACCTCCTCTTAGTTTTGCATCATCAGCAGACTTGCTGGGCATGCACTCTGTTCTATCATCTTGGTCTGTAACGAAAACGTCAAACAGTATTGGTCCTAGTATCAACCCCTGTAGTACACCACTAGTGTCTGGCCTCCAGATGAACTTCATGCTGCTCATCACAACACTTGATCCTGTCAGTTCAGCCTGCTGTTTATTCATTTCACTGTCCATTTATGTAGTCCATATGCCATCAGCATGTCTATGAAGATGTTATAGGAGACAGTTTCAAAAGCCTTTTGTCAACAGCTTTCTTTTCTCAAGTGCTAAGCTATCTTCTGTTCATCTTTCTGTTTAATGTAAATTAGATCTATATTTGTTTCAAACATTTTTTACAAGCCAACTGCATTCCTTACAACATTGTTTATTCTCACAAAGTGTTCTGGTTTTGTTAGTGACGGGGGGCCTAAGGTGGTAGCTTCTGTAGGAAACTGCTAGAAGTCACTCCCCTTTGTTCAGTGGACTCGGCCGGGCCTAGGGCGGACCCGCTGCTGGCCAAGGCCAAGACAATTGGTAGCAGAATGTCCCATGATAACACCTCTGCAATAACGTATTTAAGTAGGGGAAAACAGGAAAAAAAAAAAAAGGAGAGAAGATGTGAAGCAGCTGAGTGAGGGCAGAGAGGGGGAGGTGCGAGCCTTGTGGGCCTTGCAGGCCTCACCCTCTGGCCTCCTGCTGGGCAGCCAACTGGGCCCAACTCGGCCTGGCCTGGCTGCAAGAAGTGGAGAGGAGATGAGAAGTGAATAAGATGTAAAAAGGATCCTGAGAGACGTCTGCCAGCCTGTTCTGAGGAACGGCTGCAGACGCCAAGGTCAGTGAAGAAGGAGGGGGAGGAGTAATGCAGCTCCTGGCCAAGATTCCCCTGCAGCTCGTGGTGAAGACCATGGTGGAGCAGGTTGTCCCCCTGCAGCCCATGGAGGTCCACGGAGGGGCAGAGATCCACCTGCAGCCCGTGGAGGACCCCACGCCAGAGCAGGTGGAGGCCTGAAGGAGGCTGTGGCCCATGGAGGGCCCGCTGGGACAGCTGTTTTGGAGGGACTGCACCCTGTGGAAGAGATGACCCATGCTGGAGCAGTTTCATGAAGGACTGTGGTGTGTGGGAGGGACCCCATGCTGGAGCAGAGGAGGAATGCGAGGAGTTCTTCCCCTGATGATACAGCGGCGTAAAACAACGTGTGATGAACTGACCACGACCCCCATTCCCTTTTTCGCCCCTGTGCCACTCAGAAGAGGAGGTAGTAGAGATAATGTTAAGCTTGGGAAGAGGGAGGGGTGGGGGGAGGTTATCTTGTTCCCTGTCTCATTCTCCTGCTAGTTTTTTAAATAAATGAATAGTTTTCCCCAAGTCGAGTCTGTTTTGCCCATGATGGTAACTTTAAGGATTTCTCCCCGTCCTTATCTCAAACCTTGAGCCGTTTTTCTTATATCATTTCCTCCTATTCTCTTGGAGGGTGGGGGGAGTGAGAGAGAGACTGCGTAGTCTGGTCCTGATCAGGGCTGAACTACGACACAAAGTTAAACAGAACAATCTAGAAAATTTTTTTTTTTTGGGGGGGGATAAGAATGATTAGGACAGTATGCCAGTGTCTGCTATAATACAGTAAATGGAAAAACTTCACATTTTAAGAAGAAACTATCAGTCATCTGAGAAACATCTAAAAGAGATCAGTGATGTAGTTTTGGAAAGTGGATTAAAAAGATAGTATTTGAATACTTGTTTTTATTTATGAGGGCCAAAACCCAATATTGTATGTTTAGGAACAGTTGCTTAGTTCCTGGTTCTATATGTACAGCCTTTGCTAAAGAAAAAAAAAGAAAAAAAAAAAAGAAAGTTATACATACCTATGTGTAAAATACTGCTTGTTCTACTTAATGACATACTGCCTGTGAAGTTCTGAGATCATTTAGAGATACAGTTATAACTTTTCTGGAGAATAACAGGTAAAGAGGAACAATGTATCTTAATTAAGAGTAATGCATGATTTTTTTCAAAGATTGAGCCGATTTTATTTTTTTTAAGTAAGTATTAGTGATTTAATATTAAATTTACAACAACAAAAAAAACCTTAAATATT
Organism: Chlamydotis macqueenii; assembly: GCF_036417535.1. Classification (NCBI taxonomy): domain Eukaryota; kingdom Metazoa; phylum Chordata; class Aves; order Otidiformes; family Otididae; genus Chlamydotis; species Chlamydotis macqueenii. The sequence continues at coordinate 164,085,988 of NC_141556.1, forward strand.
GCCCATATATTAATGTATCTGTAAATATATTTACTCATAATACCACGATGTTGCTAGATAGAATGCCTTAACTTCAGCAGTAAGTAATATTTGAAAGTATACAGAGAATGTTACAATAAATATAATGTAAAAAAACAAAAGGGCTAGATGGAAGTGTCTATCTGATAAAATAGAATAGCTTCAGGAAGAAAAAAACATAGTACCTAATTTACATCAAATGGCACATGAGAGTCTGTATTCCAATATAAGCTGTTCAGCAATACAGAGAATACGATTTTGTATTGTTAGAAGTTTGCATTTGTTTAATCTGAATGAATTTACAGGATGTAGGGCTATAGACTACAGATTAGGTGGATGCTTAGATTCAGACTCAACTACTTTTCCAAAAGGCCTGGATATATCACCATCTGTCTCATGCAACCCCTTGAGAATCTCACATTCCCCCCTCACTTGCAGTCTAGATTATGCACTCAAAGAAGCAACCCAATACGGATCTCCTAATACTTTATTTGTCTTCACCAGGCACCATCCTGAGTCTCCAGCCAACCTGTATAAGTGACACAGCTTACAGCTGCCTTTTGCTATATGTTCTGTTCCATGTGTCAGTGCATTTACACAGTCTTCACACATAAGAGGTTCAGAAAGCATGGGAGACTGATATGAACCTTTGAGGAGAAAAAGGCAAGTAGAGACATACACTTTGCTCCTCACAGGCATTATTACTGCTTCAGCTGGCATGCACCACAGCCATGAATGACTTGACTTAATGCAGCCTTACACCATGGTGAAGTTCATTAACAATCCACCACCTCCACACTCGCTCAGGTCCATAGATCACTAGTGTTCACTGAAACCCTGTGGTTGTTCAGACAAGAATTACTAGTACTAGGTACAAATATCACTCTTCAAGTCTTGCTTTGGACATATGTTTCTGGGCCCCTATCCTGGTCCTTATGTTTGTAGGCATACCTTCTAGAAGACAAGATGTGACAGTTATGACAAGTCCAGTGTAGCTATAATGGGGAGATCTCTACACTGGTACATCAGATGTCATATGTAGTTAATAACAGACAGCTGAATAACATTCAGATTATGTGGTACACTTGACTGTAAGGCTGAGCATATAATTTTCCATTGATTTCTCAACAATGAAAACATAATGTTATCAGTGTAAGGAATATAATTCTGTCACAGTTTAGAGCTTCCTTGACTACTGTAGGTCACCCATGCACACCAACACTGGCCATATTTAATGTACAGATGATTCCTATGTTGTCTGATTTTTGTGATATCTTACAGAAAAAAAAACCAAACCTGTAGGAATGACATGGATCCTCAGGGAAAGATCTGGGATCTTTCTTTCAAAACCATGTCATGGAACATGTCAATGGTTAAAAAGTTTAAATAAAAAAAAAAAGCATTAACCCCCCCACCCCATGAGTATATTTCAGTGCTTGAGACAATATTCTAGTCCTGTTTAGTTAGCTAAGATAGTCAAAGTTTTAGAGCTCACTCATATCTAGTGCATTTTCTGGCCCATTGTTAGCTATAATTTATGATGGATTACTTGGAGAATGACATAGAAAAAAGAAAGGGGACATCATCACATCATAGAATCATAGAATCATAGAATGGTTAGGGTTGGAAGGGACCTTCAAAGGTCATCTAGTCCAACCCCCCTGCAAGGAGCAGGGACATCCCTGACTAGGTCAGGTTACTCAGAGCCTCATCCAGCCTGGCCTTGAACGCTTCCAGAGATGGAGCCTCCACCACCTTTCTGGGCAACCTGTTCCAGTGTTCTATAACTCGCATCATAAAAAATTTTTTCCTAATTTCTAATGTAAATCTACCCCCCTCTATTTTAAAACCATTACCTCTCGTCCTATCACAACAGGCCCTACTAAACAGCCTATCCCCATCTTTCTTGTAGGCCCCCTTGAGGTACTGGAAGACCGCTATCAGGTCTCCCCGGAGCCTCCTCTTCTCCAGGCTGAACAGCCCCAACTCTCTCAGCCTGTCCTCATAAGAGAGGTGCTCCAGCCCTTTTATCATCTTCGTGGCCCTCCTCTGGACCTTCTCCAACTGGTCCATGTCCTTCTTGTCCTTCTTGTGTTGTTTTGGGCTGGTCTACATAAACATCTGAGAAGCAAAAGGTACCAAAGTGTATTGTGAAAACGACTTTTATCCACAAAAATGAACAAAAGCAACCTCTCTCCCCATCTCAAAACTCTCATCCAGTAATTTATACTTCATGCAGTGAAGTGTAGTCACTAGCACGGTCACTAAAAAAAAAATGTCTATTATAAGACAGTCTGTGGTTACAATTACACTTTCAGCAGGAAATAATAACTACTGCTCATTTAGGTCTTATTTTTCACAATCTCCTGAGACTGCTAATTCTCCTGCTTCTGAAGTCATCATCACCATCATCACTAGTGAAACTCTACAGACTTTTGCTCATTTGTTTCACCTTCAAGAGTATTTCTGCTGGAACTGCTCCATCTTTGCATACCTCTTTAGCCAAAGCCCTTCACTGAAGGTCTGATAAAAACACAGGAAGGTCTACAGCACTCTGTGTCCTTAGTGTGTGAGGACTTTGTGGAGAAAGCATAGCCTGTTCGTCTTGGCTTGTGTTCTACAGCCAACACTCATTGCTGGCTCAGGCTTGGTCGAGTTTGGATATCTAAATTTTCCTTATGTATGTCCCTGGGGCTGAGGAACAGCTGTAGAATAGGAAACCATGTATGCATGCTACACCTATAAGGCAGGGCTTTTGTAATATAAAGATATCATGTTAAGATAATGCCAGTTCACAATGGTTTTCTTGTTCTTTCTTCTCACATTCCTCTTTCTCAGATACAAGTAATTGTTCTGTTTTTAGGAAGTTAATCAGATAAAGTTGCTGGGAAGTGATAGCATTTTCTCAGAAGTTGTTGCTACTATTCTGAGTGACTCAGAAATCACAATGAGCATTCAAAATTGTTTCACAATTTTTTTAATGTTTTAAAATATTTTATTCTTCAGGTGACCACAAAATTTTGTGCCTCAACTGTTTTTCAAACAAAATTTTCTCATAGAAATGCCCAGGAAAGACAATTTATTATAAAAATGTATTAAAACACTACATTTTGTATTCAGATCTTTTTTGTAATACAGAAACAAATGTGACGTTTAAGAATAGTGATTATGCTGTTTGCATATTTTTAAAGTATTGTTATTTCAGTTTGCATTAGAAACGTTACATGAGTGATTTGGAAAGTTAATAACACATTTTGTGACTGTATGTCAAGTCAAAATTGTCTGTGAAATATTTGCTTAGAATACCAGAGTATACTGCATCACTTTCTAATAGCCAGATGTCAACTGTAATCACCATTTCTGGGAAAAAATAATTATGGCATGACATGGAGTAGTGGGCAACTGCTTACTTCTTAGATCTGCAATCATAAAAAGTTTATGAAGTTAGAGCTTTTTCACACAGTCTTAGTGATAAAAAGTACAGAATGTAAGTTTTGAACCTTAAGGATACTCCTTACTCCTTTAATAAGTAATTCCAGGGTGCACATAAATGCCAACTCTTTCTTTCCTGCATTTAAAAATTACAGATTTCAGTAAAACCATAGACAGACTTAAAATATAGTGCTATATTTACATGGATGTTATGTTTCCATTTTGTTACCAAAAACGTGATCTCTGACAAACCTTCAAAAGCTTAGTTTTAAATTTTCATTTTCTGTCTTTATGTTTGTCAATATATGGTTATTCATTATGGAAGTCAGAAAAAAAACCAACCAAAAAAAAATCTTTTTTTTTTTTCTACTAGCCAAGACACATTCTCAGCAGTGTTTTAAAGGATAACTTTGAATGAAGTGGATTGTAAAGAAGGAAGGAAAGGAGAAAAGAAGGGAAATAAGAGTGTATGTCTTAATAACTTATTAATATATATATACATTATGGGAACTGACTGTTCAAGTAGGAGGGATAACCCTGAAAATTATTTAAGTACATTTTAACTTACACAGGTAGTATCATTATTTTAATTAAAACTATTTCATTAGGGAAATATACTTTTTTAGTTATTATTGATTTATTCTTAGAAGATATAGGACCTAAGTGCCTGCTATGATGAAGAAAAGCTATTTATTATTTCATTTCTTGACTTTTGTGATTTAACTACAAGTTGTTCACCGGTTCGTGGACTTTATGCAGAATAATATGTCAGTGGAAATATTGATAAGCCAAGCTGGAACGCCAAAGCACTTCTCTGTTCTTGTGAACCTCAGATAGCAAGAAAAAACATCTGTATAACTTTTCCATTTGTGAGAGTCTTCTATAGAGGACTCATACAGGGCACTTCCTAGCTGTGGAAATCAATACAATATTTATTCACTGGGAAAATGGAGGGATGAGACATATGTTATGATGGAGAGACTAAATCAGAGGTAAGGAGTACTTGTGGTGTAACAGAGGCTTATGACTGTTACCTGGATGTCCCTATTCTGTTATCTCCCAGAGTTCCTATCAAATACACAGTCACAACTATATGGACAAGTTTTTTTTAATGGTGATATCAGATATTTCTTTATATTTATCTCTCAGAGTTATGAGTGGGATTAATATGCTCTAACTTGAGTGTCTCTACATTAATTGGCTATGTCTAAGTAGGTCACCTTAGGCTTGTTTTATTTTTAATATAGAGAACTAAGCACCTCCTTGAGGTGATTGATCTTGTTTTGTGAGAAGATTACATAAATCAGATGAACCATTCTCTGGAAGTGTCTAGTTTTTGCCTTTGACTGTAAAGGCAGTCTAGCATGTTTAATCAGATTTAGACATCTACATTTTTTTTTTACATCTAAGACTAAGTAGAATCCTACCTTAATTGCTTGAGATGGATATGCTCAGGACTGTGAGTTACTTGATCTAGTATTATGCTTCACTGATTTTCTGCTTTTCCCTATATTCTTGAACTAATTTTAATATAAGCACTCAGGATAGGATTGAGCTCACCTGCAGCTATCTGTCTGCATCTTTCTCTAGAGGAAGATTAATATATGTGAGCTAGTCATCTTAATTTGTATTTTACAGTAGACATTTAGTGCAAGTAATATAGTTTGATATCTATATGAGATTGTTGTGGTTTGTTCCCTAGAAGTATTTATTTCCAAATCATGTAAAGGGTTCCCCTTGTAACTACTGCAGCTGCAGATATCTGTCCTTAAGATTTCTTTTTCCCCAGTTAACATGCAAAAAACATGCACTGAACACTGTTTTGTGTTCTCTGTTATCTTGGGAAATGCATTTCATTTACAATGATTGTTTTTCTCTGTAAAATAGGAATATAGTGCTTTTCTCTTTCAGAAGCCAAATATAAAGAGTAATTGCTGTGTTATGATGCCATAATTAGTGGAGCATGAAAGGTATTTTGGCTGATAAAAGATAATTTAGCTGAAGTATATATATAAAAAAAGAATAAAATAAAAAGATCTTTCCACCTAGCAAAAAAAAAAAAACATCTATCTTATATTCACAAAGCAGGAATATGATAATCTGGGCTTCCTCCCTAATAAGTAGAAAGAGATAGTCCTCTTCAGATGTTGATATATCTAAGACTGAATTGCTTTTTAAAGTCCCTTATTTCACTTTCAACTAACTACAGAGTGAGTTCATGACATAGAGGATCCCGAATAATATGCTTTGACTAATTGGCTAGAATTAAAGAGAATGAAACAAGGTCAGAGAGTAAGGTCTAAGGAATGGAACTTGTGCTCACAAATATGTGACTCCAAAGGAGCAATTACGTTCCTCCAGTAAATATATTAATCATGGAAGTTCATGACAAGGAGCAATCAAGATGTGATCTAGCAATGAAATTCTCACGCTCAAATAACCAAGTGCTTTTATTTATGAGAGATATTTATGAAGAGAGTTAATTACATTTTCACCACATCAGGACTTTTAAGGAAAATAGTATATATTAGTATACACATATGCATTATGTGTGTACATGTAGATATGTAAATGTGGATACATGCTCTTTTGTGTTATTTTTTATGTTTACACAGGAAGAATAAAGCACATCCTGCAGACAAAGCTAAGTGGTGTAAGATAACCTGTCAGTAAGATGCAAAGTAATGATGGATGACTGTTTTCCTCAAGACTATCTTCCTTCAATCTGTTTTAATTATAGCAATATTAATTGCTGCCATTTTTTTCACACTATCTCACAAAGCTTTACTATCATGATAGAAGCAGGTGAAAGACCTTGTCTTCTAAATCTGCACAATAATTGTACTAGATCAGCAAAAGGTAAAGATCTTACACATTAAGTAAAATTCAAATATTGCTGGGCTGTGACAAGCATGTAGACTCAGCAAATACACTTCAAAGAAAACGTAGATGTTAAAACAGAAAGAGTGAGCATAGATTTTTTTTTTTTAATACAAATGCCTTTGAAGGAAATGCAAAATGTCACACAGTGTGAATTCGAGCAGTTAAAATAGGTTGGCATGAAATTTAGGACATGAACTAATTATTTAAAAAACAGTATGGGATTTAAAAAAAAAATATTTTACTTATTTTGGAATGAGAGTGGCTGAGAATATTTACTGTTGAATAGATTAAAATGCACATAACAGACCCTTGATTTAGGTTGCACAGTCAAGCTAGAAATTTGACACCACAGATGCCAATATATAATTAGTCTGGCATAAACACTATTGCTGTAGCTCTTCCACTTCATACAAATAATTAAAAAAAAAAAAGGCTTTAGACAGTGCTGTAATGCAGCCATTCCCTTTTTTGCTGTGTGTATGTTCTGTCCAAAATAACAAAGAGAAACAGCCTCTGAATAGAGCATTGGAGTATTTCTGAAGTAAAATTGGATCAGCTGCAAAAGCACAAAATAAGTCACTATTCTTTGCACTGTCATAGTTTATCTAAAATCCCTGAAAGGAGAGATACTGGTTCAAATCCCTTTGGCAGAGAAGGGAATTGAGATTTTCCATAAGCTGCTGAGTCCTCAAAGCACTGAACTAAGAGACTGGAGGCAAGCACTGCTATCATTTACTCTTCTTCAGTTGCCCCAAACTATTATTTCTTTCTTTTTTTTTTTTTTTCTCCAGATAGATTAGCTGGTAAATTTGTCCAACATTTACACACACACACAAAAAAAATAACATTTAATTCAGGAACAAATGCATATAATTATATGCCTATAAATACTATACAATTTTGAAAAAAAAATAATATCCTTCTGGGAAGGAGTTGAAGAATTCCCCAAGTCTTCAAATTCTAACTCCAGCATAGGTCTACTCTTACTATTTATGGCTAAATATCAACAGCAGTTACAGTCCCTGTACTCAACTACATACGTTCCCTGCAGGTCAGTCTTGTTCTTTGTCTTCTTTTTTAAAATGGTATTACGCTGCTCTTACATTCAGTCTAATAATCATTGGTTCATCTGATAAGTCTGCTACTGTGTCTATGTTGATTTGTATGTAGCTAATTACAGATTAGCATTTGATTTTTGTGGAGTGGGCCATATCCCTTAATGTGTGTATTTCTCACAAGTGCCATATGCTTTTTTAATTTTTTTTTGTCAGAATAAGAGTTATTGGAATTGTATAGGGTAGAATTAAAATTCATTTCAATTTTTTTTTTTTTAACTTTGTGGTCCAGTCAGGAAGTAACTGAACTAAGTAATGTAAATTATCATTAATTTACTTAGAATATATTAAGAAATTATTATTGTCTTAAAACAAATATACTCTTCTTATTACTTCAAATAAAGGCATATTAGAATCAATTTTCATTGTTAAAAAATTAAAAATAGCTCTACATTTTTAAGTCTAATATAAAATACTTAAATTAATAGTAAGTAGTTACATCATAAAGTGATAGAAGCTTTTTATCTATTAGTGTGAAACTACAGCATGATAGCACAATTTAATTTAGATTAATATTTTACTCTTTTTTTCCTCAAAATATTTACAGTCAATATAGAAGCAAGCTGTAAGACATTCACTTTCTAATAACAACTTTGAAATTCTGAAGATAGTTCAAAGTCTCTTAATGCTGAAATTTTTCTTCAGAAACAAGTGATCTCCTATGCAGATGTTCTATATTCTTCTAAAACTAAACATGTGCTCAGCAATAACAACAAAAAAAGAACTATTCATTACATAGTTAGCTACAACAATCAAGAAGCCCTGTAAGTGAGGGTGATATAAATTATTCTTTCATCAATGTAAACTAAAAAGAAAAAAAAAATTAGGTTTACTTCCTCAATGACAAATGTATCACACAAAGAAATATTTCCATTCAAAGTGACAATTACAAAATCATCATCACAAAGAGTTTGTTTCATTTTATTTTTAATGTATACTCAAATGGTTTTTAGTACATGTTAATTAATACCTGTTAATTAAACAAGTAAAAATAATTTTAAAAGGAAAGATTGAGAGAACGCATGCAGAACGGTTTGCACCACATCAAAACAAAAGCCCAATGAGGACGAACTAAAGTGTTTGATAAAATATTCCAACATAGTTGAATACAGAAAAGCCTTGCTGACTTCTGAACAACAGCAACTTGTAAAATTCAGAAGATTTATGCTTATTTTTGCAATGGTTCTTGCAAATTCATCTTTAAATCTAAAAGAAGATTTTATATTTTCTGTTTATAGAGCTTGATGAAATAATTGTTGTAAGACATTTATATACTGATGAATATTTAGTTTTATTTTGCATGGGGGAAGGAAAATAACCAATTTCATTACTCCATTAAATTGAATATATAGAAACCATATAGATATGTCATATGAAACATTTACTTTTTTGTTTGTTTGTTTTATATGGCTACAAGATCACAAGTGCATGAAGGTTCAGTCTTGACAAAACAATAGTCTCCCCTGTTGCATAAATCAGGACTGAGCTTTGCTAGTTCATTATGAACAAAATGGGATCATGAAAAAAAATGTATGATTATGCTTTGCTTTCAGGGTAACATTTCCTATACGATAATATGCCCATTTTTTATAGCATCATATGCTTGCCAAGCGTCATTCATAAGAACTGACAAATAAATTTCTTGTATGTTGGCATTTAGCCTTTTGGACTGTCACCCAGAGACCAGTCTCCAGGGAGTCAGCAAATTTCCCCTAACGCAATCCTTGTGCTTCTAGGAGCAACTAAATGACAGCTGGTATTATCCTCTACAGAAATGGCAACTGAGAACTCCTTTCACTTTTTTCTAATCCCTTCTTGCTCCTTTGTTGGCTTCTTGCATCTACTATACCTGCGTAATTATGACAGTAGTGGAAGAAGAGAAAACCTTATCCTCCAAAACCCAGCTTCTGACTCACCTTCTCACTTAGATAACTGCCCTTCCATTCCTTATGTTGAAATTGCAACTGGGATACAACTGCCACTGAAAATCTGTAAATTCATTACCTGAGCTCAATAATACTGCTTTTGCCTCTCCTTACTTGCTTTCAGAATGAGTTTAAGTGGGAATGGAATTGACGTAGGACTGAGAAGATTATTATATGAAGTTGTCAGGATAATTTCCTTTATGTAGACTTCGAACCTTTCTTCTGGATAATATTCCTAAATCACCTATTAGGAATAGAAATATTATTTTTGTAATGCTTCCAGTCACAGTTGCTTGACCATTTTCACATAAGATGGGTAGTTTTTGAGGGTTTTTTTTTTTCCTGTATAAAAGAATGAATTCTGACTGTGTTTACATGAAAGAATATTCAGTCATTCTTAACTTTTCATTATTTTCACGATACACATGGGGAAAGAGAGCTAAATGAAGTCTTGCAGTACATATTACTGAGAGAAACTGTTTCTTTTATATTGAGCACATAAACCTTACTTTAATATGTGCTTTTGGCATGTCAGCTCTTGTATAATACCAATACACATCAATGTCTTTCATGTTTCCCCTGAACAGGATGATTAAAGCAAGATAAACACGCACACACACACACACGCATAAACACATACATTTATAGGTACAAATACTAGTGTTAAGGTATGCAGGCAGATGACTAGGCCCTGACCTGATTTTTAGCTAACTGAACAGAACATGAAAAGCATGATAATGTGGGCTTAGCATAAGAAACTACTGAACATAACAAATAAGAAAGTAATAACCTGACAAAAGTTTCTGACAGCACCATGAGAAATGGCAGGATTTTGCATGTGATTAAGGAAAGTTATGTTAGAGATGGACACGCCTCTCAGATAATTGGAGGGGAACATTGAGAACCTGCTGGGGACTGGGACTTTGCAAGACTAGCAGTGCCTAAGTAACCCTATCAGAAGTACCAACTTTGTGTACAGACGCAGCAGACCTGGGACTAAAAGGGAAAAAGCAATTAGGTGAGAACTATTTAATTGGGAGGAGAAAAAGTAAGACAAAGGCAGAGATCAATGTGTATGAGGGGAAATAAAAATGGGAAACTGGAGAAATAGGTAAGTACAAGTGGCTGATGGCATGTAAAAAAAAAGACTTTTGACCATTTTGATTTTCTGCTGAACCCTATACCTGATGACTTTAGTCTGTCCAACCTTCTTATTAAACTTTCTCTATGTGAGTACACTCCATACTCTGAAACTGTGTGTGAACTGCGAGGGAACTTCAGGCCACGTAGGGATACAAGAGCCAGGAACGGGAGAGACTGAGGTCTCAATCTGTAGTCAGCTGCTGCAGACCTGTACTTTGAATGTGTCTGTGTGTGTGTTCTGCTAGTAAACTTCAAGCTGGACTAGCCAGTGGATAGGAGGGGCCTAGGAAAGATCCAAGGTCTGAGTTAGTGAATAAGTTGAGGATCTAGGATCCAGGTATGGGTATTAGGTGAGCTTAAAACCTGTTCTAATACTCAAGAGATCTGTGAATGCAGATATGACTGTGGATTAGGGAGTAAGGGTGTCTATCTGTCAACAAAAAACTTCAATCCTGATCAGGTGGAGGGGAGGAACAGGATTCAGTTTTGTCCATGTTCATGTGAGCGCTGCTGTCACTAAAGGAACCGGCCTATGTTGGTCTTTGTGTCTACATATGTGTGTGTGTGTGTGCATGCATGTGTATGTTTGTGTATCCACACACGTGCACGTGAGTCTTTTAGGAATAACTATTTACTGTCTGGATCAACTGAAGGAAACGGTAGCAACTATAACTACCAGACTGAGATTCCCTGGAGTATGAGAATGCACCAAATTCAGTGCTAGCAGACTGGGAAAGTGGAATCCCTAATGCCCTGAGGACCATCACATTCAGTTTCTTTAACAGAGAGGAGCATGGGGAAATTTAGTTTAAGCACTTTAACAGTTGTATTTTGTATGTATGTTTGGCTTCCTGAGCTTTACTATAAAGTACTACTGCTTATATGATACTGAGAATCAAACAAGAACCTTTACTGAGCAGCTGTGATATGCTATTTGCATTTCCTACGTTTCTCCTGCTATGTGCTCCAGGCTGCTTCTCCTGTGAAATTCAGTGTCAGTGTTAAGAAACATCTTAGAAACACAAGTGAAATTCAAGCACAGGTCCAGGAGAAAACAAAACAAATCTAACCTGATTATAATGCTTAATTTTCAGCTGCTGAAACACAGACAAATGTTGAGTATGAAATATTTTCTACTCTCTTCAATGTGCGAGAATAATTGGTGCTTCAGAATTAAGATCAAAACAGACTGAATGTTGAACAGAGAGCTGCCCTTATTATGCAGTTACATACTGCTAGGTAATTACAAATATTGAGGTCAGAGTTATATTTTAAATCACTTGTTTAACTCAGGGTTGTAAGAAAGTACTTCTGACCACAGAGCAGCTATGGACCTGAAACACAGCTTAAACATAAATGCTTACAATCTTTCCTCTAAATATGAATAGGTGTACTTTTACACTTTTTTTTTCTTTTTAAATTTACCCAAGTAGAAAGGAGTTAATGAAATTCCTGTCCCTTTTTTAATACTATTGGACCGTGAATGAAGTATGCATCCAAAAATACTTGTTTCAATGCCTCTCTGACCAAAATTATATTCAAGCCAATTCTAGAAAGTCAACAGCTGTTTTGGAATACAGTGTAGTAAAAACATTTTGCTACATTCCCTATTGCAACAGGAATATTGTGACTGCAGGGACCTAAGCACCAGTGTGGAGGGCAGAGCAGGTGAGACAGTGTAATATTCCGTCCCCAGGGCAAACGGCACAACTGAAGTCCTATTTCCTGTGTGTGTGCATGAACATATGAAGTATAAGAAGAAGAAGGATATAAAAGGCTACACCCAGTCATAGAACCACAACATGACTTTAATGAGAGACACATGGTGGTATTGCTTCAATGATTAAAGTGACGGATGGATGGATACAAGCTCTTTGGAAAGCATAACAGAGAGAGAGAGAGAGGAGACAAAGAAAAGGCTTGTACACTACACAAAAGAGTAGCTTGGGTGTACGTTTATATTCCTAAGGGACAGGTGAGAATTTATAGATCAGGATCAAGAGTTTAGGTTAGTGGTGTAGGTGAGATTATGGTGGACACATTCTGGAGATCACATTGTTACATTATGTGACAAAAGCTTGTCTGGACAACCAGAAGGGTCGCTTAAGGAGACTGGGGAGGATAGATTGCATCTAGAAGAGCTGGCTAATGTTTTTATGAAGCTGATCTATCCATCTTTGAAAGGTTTGACAATCAGGGAGTTCTCTCATAAGTGGAAATGCAAAAGGAATGCAAATGTCACATCTCTCTTCAAGAAGGAAGATGCATGGAATTAAAAACAAGTCAGGCTAACTGCAGTTCCCAGGGACATAATGGAGAAAATCCTCCTGGAAGCCGTGTCCAGGCATGTTGAGGACAAGAAGTGATGAGGACAAGAAGAGAATAGCCAGCGTTAATTTCCCAATGTGTATGGTCAACACGGTTGGCTTGTATGATGGAAATGACTTTGTGAACAAAAAAGAGAACCATGTTATTTACTTTGACTTGAACAAGACTTTCAACGCGATCTCCCATAGTACTCTTTTAGCATAACTGATGAGTTATTGACTAGATGAGTAGATCGGAAGAAATGTTGAATAGTGGCTGGACCATAGGGCACAAATGTCAGCAGTCCAAATTCCAATCTGCGGTCATCAATGAACAGCATTTCTTAAGGGTTGACACTGGCAATTACTGTCAGTAATTGCCATTTCCGACAAAGATGATGGGATAGAGCACACGCTCAGTTTACGAATGATTTAGTGAAAGACAGGACTATGATGAAAAGGGATGTGAAAAAGCTGTAGAAACAGGATGACAGAAACCTAATGGTTTTCAATCAAGGTAAATGCAGAAAAAAAAAAACCACCAACAACAACAAAAAAGCCCCAAAACCCCAAAAACCCCAAAACCAAGGCACATACAGGCTGGATGCTCAAACTTGTCAGAAAAGTGCCTTTCAGAAAAAAAGACCTTGGACTCCACATAGACAAATTACATGTGAGTCAATTGTGTGTATTTCTGATGATGAACATGAATCATGGACTGGGCTGCATTTGTAAGAGTATAGCTGGGAGGCTTAGGAAAGTGATTACTCTCTATTGGCATTTGTGAAACTACATCTCAGCTGCACAAAGCAGTGAGCAACCTAATGTAACTTTTAAGTTAGCATTGCTTTAAGCAGGAGGTGAAAACAGGTTACCTGCAAAGATCCTTTCCAACCTAAATGATTCTCTCATTTACTGTTTATATTAATGCTGGGACATCACAGAAACACGAATTTTAATATTCATCCAAAAAGAGCATGAGAACAGTTTTGACTATGTAGTTTAGTAATTGCGCATTAAAGAGAGAAAAATAGACTGCACTGTTTCAAGAATCCTTTGAGTAGTCCTAAGAGGAAACTCTGTTCTGAGTATTCTAAATGACTGTTCTAAACTAAACTCAGTAAAACTCAGTTTATAGTTAATCTGCAACTATCTTTCTGGCCAAAAATTATGGAAACTTTTTCTTCGTCGTTCCATTTGAGATATTTGGATAGGAATTTATGATCTTAGGTAAGATAATTAAATAGCTCATCTCTAATTGATCATCTAAGCGCTCATGTTTTATGCAAAATAACAATAGAAGTTCTCAAAATTCTTAACATTAGGAAGCTACCACTGAAAATGAGAACTCTCAGCCCAAAATGCTCTATTGTGAATGGAATGGTAGCAGGTACATAAATCCACATCTTTCATATTCCACTTACAAGGACTAAGGATGAGAAAGCAAGCAATTTTTTTTTTTCTCTCCTAGGCAATTTTCTTTCACTTTAAGTTCTGTGTGGCCCGAGACATCTGAAGATGCTTTCCCATGTGTAGACTGAAACTCTAAAGCAGCTAGAAACTTAACATGCTGTAAAAGTAACTGGAGAAATGCAAGGGTTAAGCTGGTTTTATGGCCTATTAATAGGAACTTAGATCTTATTGATCTTGAGTATTAATGATGGTGAAGACATATTTTTAGCTTCCCATAGTGGCCTAAATGTACATGTAGATACCTAGGAAATTCGGGTTGCAGTCTACCTGTGTGCTAAACTCTTTTTACCAATAATGAAGTAGCTAAATTGTTCATCGTGAGGTTAATTTAATGGTAAAGACATCTCTTCCCACAACAAACAACGTTCACTTAAAAATAGCTATCCTCTGTTGAAAGATATTCTAAAAGTCTGTATGTCTGGCTTAATTAAATCCCTAAAATGACTGAAATAATCCTCCCAAACATCCCTTCCTATTATCCAGGATTATTAATAAACCTTTACACAATTTTACAATCTTTTAGAGGTCTGATTCTCAGCTGGTATAAATTGGTATATATTCACGGAAAAGTGTAAATTGGCACACCTCTGCATTAGTAGAGCTATACTGATTTAAGTCAACTAAGAAACTGTTCAATATTCCTCTAAAATCTCTTCAATATAGCTTGTTTAAAATACTATATTACTTTCAGGATGGATTATAGGAATATAAAAGTGTTTCCATATGAACATAGAAATGGCTGACATTTCCTGGCTCAGTAGATCTCTAATAAAGTAGCTATTTTCCATAAGGCTTTTTAATACATAATTTCAAAATGCCTAATGTGTTATCTTTGTGTCTATTTACACAATAGGCAACAACAGTCATGATTTGAAAACAAAATTATTCTGTTTGAGTGAAAATAATTAGAAAAGTAGTCTGTTTACATTTGCTTAACTCTGTGAAGATTGCTTTTCTGTGAGCATGATTGGTTTGTTGCTTATGCATTTTAAAAACAAATTCTGACTAGGTATGTTGATTTTAATGTTTCTAACATTCAATATGCTCTTTGGCTGTCAGTGTCAGAAAGTTTAATTTCTTACACTTTCAGTTATACTATAATATACTATCCTACTACTGCTTTTATTTTTTTTTGTTTGTTTTATTTTATTTTTTTTCTTTTTAACAGAGTTTCACACTTTGTATGTGAAAGTTTAACAGACTGAACCTACTTCCTGCCCATAAGATATACCAATATCCTTTGCAATGATGCCGTAAAACTTATGGAGAGGTAAGTAAGTATTTTGGGAGATCTATACTCACAGAAGAAGGGTACAATGACTTTTACAACATGGATCAAATGTATGTACTCTTTAGAGTGGAAAGTATCACTTCTACAAGCAGCAATGCAGAGGAGAAAAATAAGAAACATAATATACAGGAAAGTCAAGCCCCTTGTCCTGGTTCTGGCTAGGACAACGTTAAGATTCACCTGAGCTGGGAGAAGAACTGGAGCTGGTGACCCCTACGGCTGGGGCACACAGCTGGGATAGTTTACTAATTAACCAACAGCTGGGATAAGTTGACCCAAATGAGCCAAAGGGCTATTCCATACCATGTGACATCATGCTCACTATGTAAGTGACAAAGGTGTTGAGGGGAGTTTTCTGCTACCTGGGAGGAAATTGGATATGGGGATTTGTTGTCAGCTATTTTACTATATTTGTTTTCTATCTCTGTTTTGTTTTCTTCTGTTATTAATCTTAATTTTTTGTTGTTGTTTTTTCATCTCAACCCATGAGTTTTGCTGCCTTTTCTTTACCAGCTCTCCTCTCTGTCCCACTGGAGGGTGGGGGGAGTGAGTGAGAGACTTCATAGCTTGGTCCTGAGCAGGGCTAAACTATGACATTCATGTTTTAACTCACTCTTTACCTAGAAAAGAAGCCAAAAAAAGAAGGAAACCCTTGCCTATAATGCTACTCATCTTGACTGGATTGTATGAAGACTGAATGCATGAAGTATTTGGATAAAGTTATAAAATTAATAATCTTCTGAGAGATGTACTTACCTCTAAAAGAAAACTCATTCAACTCACATTAAAATACCCTAAAATGTACTACTAATATTTAAAAAAACCCCCAGATATCCAGGTGCCAGCTTACCTCTTCAATTATATATTTGCTCAAACTTCCCTGCAGATGATCATTAGGAAGACCAGAACTGTACATTTCGTCAGTTCAAGAAATATCGGAGTGCTCACATCTTGCTAAGAATATCTCCCGATTAAAGACAAAAGAAGTTCCCTTCAATTACATTAGTTGAAGGTAGATCCTAATCTTAGTATCTTTTTCACTAGAAATTCAGGTTATATTTAGTATTAATAATGGGTTGTGTGGGCTATATTTTTGATAACAGCATAGAGAAAGCAACTTTATTTCAGTATTTATGTAATTTGACTTTTCTGCACTATTATTTCAACAATGTCTTCTGAACATATTTTTCTTAGAACATTTTAAAAGCACTTTGACAAAATAGAATGAGAACTATATAAATGCTTATTTTGTTTTTTATAGAATGTATTCTATGAAGGTCTTAATTTACTTTGAATAACAGATCTGGGAAAACACAAATGTTGCTTCTTACTTATTAGGTATTTGGTAACTGTCAGAAAAGTTTGAGAAACAAGATCCTATAAAAAAAAAAAAGGGGCTAAAATGTGAGTATTTATTTAAAGACACTTCTGGAAGAGATTACAAAACTACAGTAGCCCCTTAAAAAGTTAGATGCCATGGGGGGACAAATATATTCTAAGGAACAGTAAGAAAAATAAA
This sequence comes from Chlamydotis macqueenii, assembly GCF_036417535.1. Classification (NCBI taxonomy): domain Eukaryota; kingdom Metazoa; phylum Chordata; class Aves; order Otidiformes; family Otididae; genus Chlamydotis; species Chlamydotis macqueenii. Next base: position 164,103,093 of record NC_141556.1, read on the forward strand.
TGCAGATAAATAATACTCAGAATCTTTCATATTCATATAATATTTCTTATATATTTCATATATAAGGTAAGCCATGTATCATTTTAATAAATTAATGGCAAGTTAGGACAAATATTTAATAATTTAAGTTTTCAGTTTCATGATTACATGTATTGGTTCTGGCTGGGATGGAGTTAACTTTCCCTATAGCAGCCCTCATAGTGTTGTGCTTTGTATTTCTAACCAGAATAGTGTTGATAACACACCAGTGTTTTGGCTATTGCTAAGCAGTGCTTGCACAGCATCAAGGCTGTCTCTCCAACCCTCTTCCTTCTCCTAAAGGAGAGTAGGCTGATGGTGGACAAGATGTTGGAAGGGGACAGAGCCAGAACAGCTTGGAGGGCACTCATTATTAAGGCATTTGTCTTACAAAGCAGCCACTGCACGTGCCGGCTCTACTTCCCAGGAAGTGACTGGACATCTCCTGCTGATGGGAAGCAGATAATAAACATTTTTTGCTTTTTTTTTTTCTTTTTTCATATGTAGTTTTTGCTTTTGTTTATTTATCTTGACCCGTGAGGTTTTTAATCTTATTTTCTTCCCGTGTCTTGCTGAGGAGAAGGAGTGAGAGAGTGGCATAGGGGCCAGCTAATATCAATCTACCCCATTAAGGCTTTCAGCTTCCAAATATTTGTGGAGATTAATATTTTCATGTAAATTGTTTCATATTTGATATTTCTTCAGGAGTTTAAAAGCAGGAAAAAGAAAAAGATGACTTAAATATTAATCATTCTGTTGCATATAGAGGCAAAATGAGGCAGAAAAATAATTAGTGGTATGTTTCAATATGAAGATCACCAAAGAGATGCCAAAGCTTCTGTTTTCAATTCTAGGAGGATGATTGAGTTTTTGTAGACCTGAAATTATATCTCCCTTGCTAAGGTCCAGTTTTTCTTCACCTATTAAAATCTGTGAAAAATGTCCAAAGGAAAATAAATATCTACAGCAGTACTTCAGTCTTCCTTATTCTGTATCTAAAATTGTTTTCTGAACTTTTGTTATTAAATGTTGAGTGGAAATGCTGTCTGAGCTGATGGTTTCTACTAAACCATCATCTAAAGTGTCTCTGTATCACTGCCTCACTGCATGCAAAAGTGAATCCAAGAAAGTAGGTCAAGGTTAGCATCAGTAGTAGCACGTTACCTGAGTTTTTGTGAGAATTAATTTGTATAAAAAGAAATGTTTTTTGCAAATGTATATTGGCAGACGTATTGTGTTAATGACTAAAGGTATTTTGTAGGTACAGTAACTCTAATGATTTCCGTAAATTTAATGCTGCTAATATTTATGTGGAGAATAAGAAAAAAAAAAAAAATTTAAATAGTACCTTCTAATTCAACCTTTAATTATATTGAATAATAAATTAAAAAATACATATTAAAAATGTTCTAAGAAGTGCTCCCCACACATCCATATGAATCCAATCCCAGATAAGCCTCTTACTTTCAATGCACATTACAATGATAAAATATAGTTGCACAAAGTCAAACAGCAGTAGTTGAATATCACAAAGCTAAAATACAAACTTTTTAAAGTTACTTCTGTATTGATCCACTTGTTTCAAAGACTGGATGCCAGAACCAAATAAGGACTTAGCTACTCAAATGCACAGCCTTTTCAAAGTACAGGATTATACTGAAATAAAACTACATAATAATAATTATTTTTAAAAAAAGGGAAAAGCTAAAGTTAAAGCAGTAAATGTGGTATGAACTTTTAATTCTTTTAGACATTAACAATATATTTTAAAAGAAGCTTTAAAATCCAGAGGTTTGGACCCATGAAGATTTTTAAGAGCCAAAGCCCAGTTATGACCGTGAATACTCCTGTTTATTGAATTTAGACATGGGAGTAACTAATACCTGTCAGCTGCCTAATTTTTTGTTTGGAATTACCTCAACATTTACTATTATACCTCATCATATAGCCAAAATTGCCCAAAAAGAGACAGGATGACCATCTTGGAATTTTAGTCCTGTTTAAGTCCAACAAGCCTGCAAAAATATACTCTTCTGCTATTTAAAAAATGCATCTACCAAACAAAGAGAGCAATAGACTCACATCCAGATCTGAACTATGCAGTGTTGCCATGACCACTTTATTTTAAAATACTGCCATAGGATGACAGAATTGTAGCCTCTTTTATTCAATCAACTTTTAGCGAAGCATTCATCTAGACCACAAGTAACCAGAGTTCAATTCCTGTCATAGCCTGAGGAGACTCCCTTCTCTCTCTGTCAAAAGAGTGCTATAACAACCAGCCTATACATTTATCTAAGTAAAAGTATTCCTCACACATTCTGGGAAAGCTGTTACAATGTGTAAAAAGATATGAAAAACTAAAAAGAGTAAAGTTTGTCAGGCTGTTCTGTGAACAGAACCAAATATAATTCTTTAGCCTAATAGTTGCAGTATTTACTTGGGAGAAGAAACACTTGATTTCTACTCTTTGATTCCAGGATTATTTCTGTAGTTTATATAGATATTTCTTACTGAAAAACAGAGAGGCCACAAAGATCTGAGTTTCTATGTTGAACGGATGAGAAAATACAAACTAATTTAAAAAAAAAAAACCTAAGTCTAAGTTTTAAAGAATTTTCAGGCGTACTACTGTCTTTACAAGAACACAGAGTCTTTAAGGTAGTACAGATCAATGTTAAAATTGACACTGGTAGAACTTTTTAATTATTATTTTTTAAGGTCAGTTTATTCTGTTTCAGAAGAGTAATGACGATGTTTGGCCATGGAGTAAGGATTGTCCTTTGGGGAAAGATGGAGAACTCAGCCCTTATCTGTTTGGTTTTGTTTTTTTTTTTTTTTATTTTCCTGTGGAACATTTCAGCTTCACTCAACCTCAGAAGCACAGAGGGGAAGTGGATATCTGTACCTCCCTATTGTATCTGACAGAATGGAATTTTTTTTTACTGTAATGGCAGTTCAAGTGCAATTCATGAACAGTCTCTCTTTTGGGCAGGTTGACAGTATCTCAAGTAGTGTATTTTCAAGTGCTTAATTCAAACTGCTTTATAGTATAATAAATACAGTAGTCACAAGTGAGCTTGCTTGCCTCTTCACTGCCAGTGTGCCCAAGCTCTCACTGAAAGAGAAAAACACCTGCTTATTTGGGAGTACAGGTTGCTCAATAATACAGATACAAAATTTTGGATCTGTATTGCTATAGCTAAGCTCAAAGATTTGGTTTGTGCTTTCTTTTTCTGATTGTTTGTGCTTTCCTTTGCTTGTTTTGGATTCAGCCTATCAAATCCCTCCATCTTTTCATGTTTTTCCTCATAGCTTGGTCATTTTCGGGACCTTTTAACCTGCATTATCTGATTCTGAGCTATTCTCAGTTTCTCTGCTTCTAGCACTGCAGACTTGCATGGGGGTTTTACAGATGCACGACAATATCTCCTCCCTGTTCTCCATCTTCACAGATTTTGCTTCATTGGACAGTTCATTTGGCGACATCTGGCTTTACATACAGGCATGTGCGTCAATGTGTTTCGGGGTCAGTCTCAGTGAAGCCTTTTTGGAGTGCATTGCAGCTCGTACTCAAGATGTGCAAAGGGTCCTTTTCCACTAAAAGTGGAGTTGGAGGGCAACAGAGCAACTTCGTGGGGACCTCGTCACCAGTCAAGCTCAACTGACCACTCTGTGATACAGTTACACCCCAATAGACAATTTTCACTTTACACAATCAAAAAGTATCAAAAATAACCCACCACACACATACACACACAGAGCTACACACACATTAAAAAGCAATAAGGGTTATACTGTATCTTTCACAAAGATATTACTGTCTGCTCAGTGCCTGCTAGGCAAAGGGAGGGAAAGTGCATTCAATATCTGAATTCTTAAAAAAAAAAAAAAAAAAAAAAAAAAGGGGAAAAAGATGAAAAAAAAATGTAGAAATGGGAGAAATTGAGCCATCAAACTGAATAAATGGCTGACTAACAGTGTGATCATTTTTTTCAGCATTGTCCTTTGTTTTACCTCCACATACACCACATCTGTTTATAAGCCGGACTTGTTATGTCATGTTTGATTTAGACTGTACTGGGCAAGGATCCTCTTTGTGCTTCATCTGAGTGGTATATGACATGTGTACGTGTGAAAAAGATATGTGCCAGTGAGAGAAGAAGAGTTTATCTCAGTAAGCAGAAGCATAAGTGAAACACTCTAAAACATCTTTGTAGAAGCTGGGCTCAGGTGCTTCACCAAGCTGAAGGACATCTGCCTTCAAAAGGCAGATATTTATATGCATCAGATTTTATGATAGCTACTATGTGTGTTCTTGGCAACACTAATAAAATGCACTTTTTTTTTTTTACCTTACCACAATTAACATCATTATATTAAATGCTTAAAAGCTTAAATTTTACTTCTCCTTTCCCTCTACCTTTTGCAAATTCCTCAGCATTAAGATTTCAGTGGACTAGTAATAATATAAAGTAAAGTAGTTTAGAATAAAATAGAACTAGTGCCACTTCTAGAGAGATTTATTTTTGAGTTGCCATGATTTACACAATGAACTCTATCTGGAGGGGAAAAAAAAAAAAAGAGAGTGAAAGCTAGAAAGCAACTATATAGAGATCCATCTCTAGGAAAAAGGGGAAATGCTTCATTTCCAAGTATATACAGGTCTCTATGCTCCCCACTTAATCTGTGTAAATTTTGAATAATCTCTAAAATATGTGGGTTTTTACGTGCAACTTTTACGTACTTTTGGCCAGCTAAAACTGACTTAATTTTTCTTTTTTTTTTTTTTTAAGGATTTATAAAAAGCTGGGATTTTTTTCAAACTTAACTAGAAGGCAAGAAATAAATAATTTTATGTTTTGTAGAGACAGTAAAAAATCTAGCAAACCTTTATTTGCTTTCATTATTTTTATTAGCATTTCAAACTAATACCTGTCAGATAATCCAGCTCTTAGCTTTTTTTTGATTGCAAATAAATAACAAAAAGCTTAAGTTTATGATCGGGTTTTCAATCAGTATATGACAGTATATGTCATGCAGATCAAAAATCATCTTAGTGCTTTATAGATCTTCAGGTTAGTATGACTTTCTTGTTCCAGTTTAACTATATTACTAATGGATGTATAACTATGTCCTGTTCACATACAGGTAATACCATTCTCACAGATCATGCTACTGTACTAATTAAAACAAGTAGCTGAAAATGAAGACAAAACTTCAGTCCTGAAGTAATTTATTTTCTATATCAGAGTAACACTATTCTATTCAGCACTTTGACTTTTTTAATGTTTCAAATATTTTCTTTTATTTTATCTTTTTTTTTTGACACTGAATATATTAACCAGTACCTACACCTTTGTTTCCAAGTCACCTTTTCCATCTGACATTGAAATCACTAAAACTTTTTGAGAAGAAGAGGAAGAAAAATGTTTCAGATAACTAGATCTTTACTTTATTTTTTCTAAACAAGAAAGCCAGAATGCAGGAAGGGATAGCCAGAAGGTGAGAAGAGATAAATACAGCCTATATGCCATTGACTCTATTGCATTTTGAGATAAACGAGAAGAAAAATAATTTAGGATCTTTGGAGAAATCAAGAACATAAAAGGGTTGGAAGTGCTGAAATATTGATTTTCAATTTACAAAATAATTTTTTTAATTGGTATTGCATTTTCCTGCCAGTACACAAAAGCTTTATAATGGAAGGTTAAGAAGAAATAATTTACCACCATTTAAAGTTTTTGTTGTCCAACTTTAGAAAGAATTTTCTCATGGGAGATAGAATACTTGGATTAAAATGAACAAGAGTTTTTCACATCCCACAGAAGAACACATGTGCTTTTATTTTTAATTTCTTGAAAGACTGTATGTCCAGAGTTTGGAAAAGTATCTATCAATCAAATCTGTTTTGTAAAAGAATTTCTCTAGTCTCACTTTTAAATATGATCTATAAATACTTATCTTTGAGGAAACTATACCTGCAAACACAAAAATCTCAAGCTAGCACCTCCCAGAAGGCATAGGTAAGACATTTACATTGAGAAAGAAGTGAGATTTGAGTAACACTAATCATAGAATTATAGAATCCTAGAATAGTTAGGGTTGGAAGGGACCTTTAAAGGTCATCTAGTCCAACTCCCCTGCAAGGAGCAGGGACATTTTCAACTAGATCAGGTTGCTCACAGCCCCGTCAAACCTGGCCTAGAATGTTTACACGGATGGGATATCTACCACTTCTCTAGGCAACCTATTCCAGAGTTTCACCACCCTCAGTGTAAACAATTCTTTTTTTAATGTCAAGTCTGAATTTACCTCCCTCCATTTTAAGACCGTTACCTCTTGTGCTATCCCAACAAGCCCTGCTAAAGAGTTTATCCTCATCTTTCTTGTAAGCCCTCTTTAGGTACTGGAAGGCTGCTAACAGCCCCGATTGTCTCAGCCTGTCTTCATAGCAGAAGTGCTCCAGCTGTCTGATTATCTTCATGGCCCTCCTCTGGACTCCCTCCAACAGGTCCATGTCATTCTTATGTTGGAGGCTCCAGAGCTGGACACAGTACTCCAGGTGGGGTTTCACAAGTGGAGTAGAGTGGCAGAATCACCTCCCTCGGCCTGCTGGCCACGCTTCTTTGATGCAGACCAGGATGCAGTTGGCCTGGATGCACATGGTCATCTCATGTAGACCTTCTCATCCACCAGCACTCCTAAGTCCTTCTGCTCGGGGCTGTTCTCAATCAGTTTTCGGCCCAGCTTGTATTTGTGCTTGGGATCACCCCAACTCATATGTAAGACCTTGCACTTGGCCTGGTTGAACTTCATGAGGTTTGCACAGGCACAGGCCCACTTCTACAGCCACCCTCTGGCTGGCATCCCTTCCCTCTAGCGTATTGACTGCAGCACACAGCTTGGTGTCATTGGCAAACTTGCTGACAGTGCACTCAATTCCACTGTCCATGTCACTGGCAAAGATATTAAACGGGGCCCGTCCCAATACCGACCCCTGAGGAATGCCACTCGCCATTGGTCTCCACTTGGACTTCGAGCCATTGACCACAACTCTTTGAGTGTGGCCATCCAGCCAATTCCTTATCCACTGAGTGGTCCGTCCGTCAAATCCATGTCTCTCCAGTTTAAAGAGGATGTTATGCTGGTCAGTGTCAGATGGTTTGCACAAGTCTAGATGGATGACATCAGTTGTTCATGTCTTGTCCACTGATGCTGTAACACCAGCATAGAAGGCCACCAAATTGGTTAGGCACAATTTGCCTTTAGTGGAGCTGTGTTGACTTTACAAATCACCTCCTGCTTTTCCTTGTGACTTAGCATGCTTTCCAGGAGAATCTTCTCCATGACCTTGTCAGACATAGAGATGAGACTGACTGGCCTTTACTTTTGTCTCTGTTATCAGAAATTCTAACTGTCTTGTTTTAGCTACCTGGAGAGTACTTGAGTCTGGGCCTCATGAGTAGAATCATAGGGGATGAATAACACTGCTGTGCTACTTGTGATTCAGTTTTGGCTGGAACTGCAGCCAAGTGGCAAGAGCTATTTGCACCTGCACTACCAGAGACCGCAACAGCTGTGGGAAGTAGTGCAAACCTACCGCACGTACAAGTGCTCTTACTGGGAATTTGGCTTGCTCCAGATGACACAGAGTATGAACTGATGTAAAGGAGGATGGACAAACCATGGCTGCTGAACTATGCAACAGTAGCACACTGTCTGAGACTTGGGAGCTTTAACACTCAGATTTGAGGTGAGGATTGTAGGTCTGGGCACACGAGCGAGTCACAATCCAGTGGACCTCTTTTGACAGCCATCAACGTACAGGCTCTGCCTCCATGCTTAGCCCAATGTGATCATTGCAAGCCACTGACAAAGCGGTTTAAGGGCAAGGTCTTGGGATCAGGAGTATCCCATCACTATGACTGTTTAGTAAGCTAAAGATTCACTGTTACAGAGAGAAACTTGTTTCATTGTTCATGGGCTCTGAGCAACCTGATCTAGTTGAAGATGTCCCCGCTCCTTGCACGAGGGTTGGACTAGATGACCTTTAAAGGTCCCTTCCAACAGAAACCATTCTATGACTCTGTGACTCTATGTCTTTAATCCGTCTTCAGGTACAGTCTATAGTAACTAAAGATCTCTCATATGTGCACTAACAATCAGATTTACCTCTGTAATGACACATTTGACGTAACTTTACATGTGGGATTTTTTTTTTTTAGGACATGATAGTTTCAGAAATTTTATATTTTATCTAATCTTTTTATTTGGATAGAAAAAAAAAATGTATCCAAGAGACCTCTATGGGAGTGGTGCTGGCTGGGTAGCAGTGGGAGTGGGAGGAGTTACAGGGAAGCGGGAAGTTGTTAGCAGCAAAACCTTGGGGTGTGAGTAACAGGTTATTTCACTGTTCTGCTACTACTGTGGATATTAAGAAGAGTAGGTCTGTCAACAGTGTAGCTGAAATACTGACATTTGTCATCACTTGTCAACTCTCACATCTCTTTCCAACCAGGGTTGTATTTCCATTGAATGTCAGGTTTCTGAGATGAGCCCATTTATGATACTTACAAGACAAACACAGGGGGGCAGTGAAGTGAATTTCCCTGAGTAATTACATCTGTCAGCAGTGGCAGTATTTATGATCCAGATTCATTAATAAGATAGAGAAGCTACCTGGACTCTGCCTGTAACTTCTGAATGAGTGACTGCTGTTGTCAACCTCTGAATACCCAGAGGAAAGGTGGAGCTGGCGGCTTTCAGAGATCCCAGCAAGAGTGGCAACATGCTGGCAGGAAACAAACAAAGAAGTTGATGTTTTCTTGACGCATACCTGCAGAACTGTTAGCCTCGAGCACCACAGCATAGTTGCCGTATGAATGATTGCATTTTGAGTGTAAGTTTGATTTCCATACAGAGCCTTTGAAGGACAGAATGAAAACAGGTATTTGTATAGTCCAGATTTCTGTCTGTTATGTATCTAGTCTAACAGTAAGGAGCAGATCTCTAATGTCAGAAGAGCTGGAGTGTCAGGTATGAAATTTCAGTATATGTATAATTTCAATGATGCTAAAAGCAGCCTGGCTAGGTGGCTATGTCAAAGATGTACTTAGCCAAAATTTTTAGGGATTATGAGTATCTATTGTAATTGTTTTCCATTCAGCACTGTTTATCAAACAGCAGAAAATATTATCCCTTCTATGGTTACTATTTGCCCATCCAAGGCTGATATAGCTGTATCAATAGATGGTATAAATTGATGTAGATGCAGATGCAGATGCAGCGATAGAGAGAGACATACATATGAAAAAAAAAAAAGCCAGAAAGTCATACCAAAGAGGGGAGAATACTTCAGGGAATAAAAAGCCTTTTATCTCCAGACCCCTTTTGTCAACTCATTAATGAGATAAGGATTCCAGGAATGGAAGCTAGCTAATAAGAATCGTGTAATTTTTGTTTGTTTGTTTTGGCTTTTTTTAAATGAAGAGTTTCTCAAATGTTTGAAGTACAAGCAGGGGCACATCGTCACGGTTTATCTTTTAAAAATAAGACTCAAGGAGAAAGACATTTTTCTTCAGTACATTTCCTGAAGAAAGACAATGCATTTTTTTTTCTAGTGCATAATTGAAGTCTATAACAAGAATGATTGCTCCTGGAGGCACTGATACAGAAGCCTAAGGTTATGACAACAGCAACAGATGTTAGTAAGTGTGAATATGAGAATGCCATATGCCAATGCCAGGTTGTAGAGGAACTGTGGTTCTACATTTCGCACAGCAAAATTAACACATACTGGATCAGCAGAATAGTAATATATTATCATTCACATCAGTGGCAAGTTCTCAGATTTGCAATGAAGGAATTTCTATCAAAAGCTGTAGTAGTACCAATGTAAATTCTTTAGACTCTACTTTCTATAATTTAGTAATGCACAGCCTTGGGTTCAAGTAAAAATTGTATTGGTTATAATCATAGAATCATAGAATGGTTAGGGTTGGAAGGGACCTTCAAAGGTCATCTAGTCCAACCCCCCTGCAAGGAGCAGGGACATCCCCGACTAGATCAGGTTGCTCAGAGCCTCATCCAGCCTGGCCTTGAACGTTTCCAGGGATGGGGCCTCCACCACCTCTCTTGGCAATCTGTTCCAGTGTTCTATAACTCGCATATAATGGTGTCAGTTGATTCAAAATTGAAGAATCGATTATAAATGAAGTCAGATTTTAGGGCTATGAAGGAAGGGTAAATTTACCAAGGTAAAAACTACAAATATGTATCTTCTGACATCAAAGCCATCTTCTAGTTTTTGTTTACCCAAAACCATATAGCAATAGTAATTCCGTTAGCGAATATTGACATTTGAAGAGATCATGACCATTTAAGTTACCATTAAGATTTTTACAATATTTTAATTCATAATTTGCTACCAATAATTTAAAGAGAGAAAATCAGCTTGAAGAGGAATAGTTTGGTGGGTACAGTGAGAAACAGTGAGTATAATCTGATTATTTTAAAGAAAAACTAAAAATTAGGCTAAAATTATCGTAACACTATTTATTGTAGTTCTAATCAATTTAAATTAAGCTTTCTAAATTGCTTTGTCCATATACATTGTTTTCTATGTCCATATAAATTACTTATTTTGCTTAATATCACTGTACTGTAAATACATATTGAATTGGGATACAGTTAGCACAGTGAAAACAGGGCTCTGTTTTAGTTAGTGACAATATATTTATTTGCAGTTATATTTGCAGGTCCTCAGTGGGATGGCTTGAAAGCAGGCTGAAACACAGCATGCTCTGTGACCTTTGTTCTATCTCTTCAAATAGAGGCTTTATGATACCCATAACTCAGAATCTACATATTGCACCCAAGAAGCCTAAAAAACCCTTGTCCATCCTCCATCAGTAACACGATACTTCTTCAAGGCAAGTAAAATATGTGTTGATGGCTTAAAGCTAAGCAGACAACCTATGACCATTCCCAGCTCATCCACAGTGGCTGTAAAGCTATTCTTGGTTCCCTAAAACAAAGAATAACTGCAGTTTCAGATGCTGTATAATTTTTCTAGCACCTATACTTCAACATAGATTATGCATCTAGTTCTGTGGCCCACAGTACAAAAAAGATATGAGCCAGTTAGAGCAGATCCAGAGGAGGGCCATGAAAATGATCAGAGGGCTGGAACATCTCTCCTATGAAGAAAGGCTGAGAGAGTTGAAGTTATTCAGCCTGGACAATGAAAGGCTCTGGAAAGACCTTATTGCAGCCTTTCAATACTTAAAGAGGGCTTGTAAGGAAGACAGAGAGAGGTTTTTTAAAAGGATCTGTAGTGAAAGGACATGGGGCAATGGTTTAAAACTGCAAGAGGGTAGATTTAGATTGGATATAAGGAATACAGGAATACATTATTTACAATGAGGGTGTTGAAGTATTGGAACAGGTTGCCCAGAGAGGTGGTTGATGCCCCATCCCTGGAGATGTTCAAGGTCAGACTGGATGGGACTCTGAGCAACCTGATCTAGTTGAAGATGTCCCTGCTTCTTGCATGGTGGTTAGACTAGACGGTCTTTACAGGCCCCTTCCAACCCAATTCCACTCTATAATTCTGTAGTAAATCCACACACAATATTTTGAGGAGTAAGTCCATTACATCCAACACAGAAAGGGCTGAAGCACACATCCCTACTTAAAATGCGGAGTAGAAGTAATCTAAATGAGTTCTACCACTGACTTTAAGTCAATGTGAATCCATGATCTCACTTAAGAAGAAAATAAATATATTCTGGCTTATACTTATTATAATCACTTTGGTTTCTCTTTCTCAGAAGTAAGGTTTGCATTTTTAAATCTCCTTACCTAAACGTGCTAGCAGTCCAGCATAAAACTGTGTTTTTATACTCTTTGAAGAAAACAACTTTACTTTTATTGAAGTTTTCACTATATGAATTTACTCAAGGAAATCTGATGCAGGTTGAAGATTATGCCAGCACAGATATATTTAGTTCAACTAATGTAGATGAAAAGACCTTTTTTTTTGTAGGAGGAATATGTAAATATAAACATATAATTTGGTTTAAAACCTAAGACCTAAATGAAACACCAATATGGAACTATTTGCATTAATGTTTTGAAATCGTTGCTACAGATACTACTCTTAAACCTTTACTACTATTAGAGAAAAATTAAAGTTATAATTAATACTGAGAGCTCTAACAAGCTCACGAAGCGTTCAATTCACAACATGCACATTTATCTCAACATGGCTGTATCTGTTGAAACCAATTAAGTAAATTAAAATTCCCATTTCGAAATGTCACTTTTTTTTTTTTTTTACTATGCTTTAACACATTTACTAGTTGCTTAAAAGCTCTCTTTGTAAAAGTACCCAAACCAAATTACTGCTCTATCAGTCTTCTCATTTATCACATACCTTACTTATTTCTGCTTTATTTGTTGGGAAAGGCAATATTGAAACAATTGTTCTAGTCATAGTTGCACCTTTATAGGTAACTAGATTTATATGTTTCTAACTTAAAGGTAAGAAAAATATATATTCTGATTTAAATTTTTAGAGAAGGAACAAAAAAAAATGAATCCATATTTGCATTACATATTTGAGATTTTTGCCACACCTCATTTTCACCATAGAAATAAGTCAACAGCAGACTAAAAATATTCAATACACTGGATGTTGACAGTTCATATCTGGCCTAGCTCACATTAAACCTTGCAGGGGAAAAAAATCTCTGGGTCAAACAGTATTAACAAACAGTGAGTAGATAGTAAATATAAGTCCCCACTTTAAATATTCCAACAGAAAATGAGTCAATCCATTTTTTTTTTCTAAAAAATATAGGCAAGTTATGACAAAATGGAAGACAGATCAAATTTTGCTTTTAAGTTCAGGGCACAAAATAGAAAAAAAACCAACAAAAGATATGTCAAATACTAACACAGCTATTATTTTTCTTTTAAGGGTATAATTCTTCGTTCATTACCTGCTCTTTCCTTTAAATCTAATCATACATCTTTTTAAATTTCAGTTACATTCTAACACTATGTTAGGATATTCCTTCACCTTTTTACTTGAATCAAGTTTCTAGTTCTCTATCTTTTTCAGGAACAAATAGCAGCATGGTGTACAGTGCAGAAACGGGTGAAATCATGAAGAGAAAAGGATCAAGGCATTGCAAAAGAAATTGGGTATCTGAGGTTCACAGTGAAATTTTGTGTAGGGAGTAAGCTTCTTTTAACTTTTTAGTAGGTATATGGGCAAACAGTCTTTGAAGTTTCAGTCTTCCTTTACCAAGAAGCTTTTTACCCAAGTACACATTAGAAATAAGAGATCTTTTGAATGTGTAATTAATATAACCTCTTACTGCGACAGTATTTAGTTTCTGTGTAACTGAATACACGTACACTGTGTAAGAATACTGAATACACTAAATTCTTACTCTGTGTAAGAATATGAGCCTAAATGCATGAAGTTTATAGTAAACAATGATAAAGTAGACATTGTTTGCCATTTAATGCATCTATCCACAGGTACTAGCTTACTTGTAGATTATATCTTAAGACTTTAATACATGTACCCAAATAGCATTCCTCCACACAGTTTTACACAGTTTAAAACTCTGTATCAAATTGTACTAACATCCTTATGCTCAAGAGAATTAAAATTGAAAATCCAGTAAAACATTTTCTGTGGTTTAGGAAGACCGATGTTGGGTTAGACTAGAAGATTCAACAGTAATTAATAGTGGCATACATATCACTGTGGCAACATATTGTAACTGTTAAAATATTTATTTTTGTCCTTTTGGATCATCTCGGTAGTTTTTAATTATATACTGATAGGAATTTCTAATTGTCTTGTGTGAAAATACAAATTAACACAAAATCAGATTAATTTTGCACTAAAAGTTGAGTTATTTATAGATACTTGTGAGGGACTGAGAGAGTTAATGTATGTTGATGTCCCAAACCTTGTTGTGGGGCACGGTGTGGTTTGCATAGGGGCGGTTGGAGTCAGGTAACATAGGACATGGAGGGCTATCAGGGGATGCAAAGGTCCCTGTTACGTAACAGCTTGCCATATATGGCTAGGGGTCACATAGCGGTCACCTGAGGAAGAGGCTTATGACCACCCCTCACATTTAGTGCACAGAAGACTCAGAACTCTCAGGAACCAGAACCATACAGGTCCTTAGGAGGTGTAACTGGAGGCGGGGATTAGACTATAAAAGACACTGCCTCAGGGAGGCACGCGCCCATTGCTGGATCCAAGGATATCTCTTTCTCTCTCTCTCTCTCTCTCCCTTTTTTCTTTTTTCTCCTTTTCCTTTTTTATAAATGCTCTGTTGAGAGCCCTGGCTACCAACTCCCTTATGCTGTCCAAGTTTTCAAAGTTAATTCGTTCCTTGTTAATGTTAAATAAAGTGTTAAATCGATTGTTTGGTGTTGTTTCACCTTAATGTAATCTGAGGGAATAACGAACCTACTATAGCCCTGGGTCGTAACAAGGCTGAAAGTTAAACACAATAGTATAATGTAAATATTAGTATACAGCAAACTTGTGTTGAAAAGTCATGGAAAAAAATATCTCAATATATTGCTACATGTAATCAAATTTAGACACAGATATAAAAATGGTGCAATTTTATTCTTATTTGTTATTGTTCATTAACTTCCTTTTTTTTTTTTCTCCCTGCTGAATTTTAGAATCGAATTATAGTATCATAGAATAGTTAGGGTTGGAAGGGACCTTTGAAGGTCATCTAGTCCAATTCCCCTGCGAGGAACAGGGACATCTTCAACTAGATCAGGTTGTTTTTAATTCAATTTTAATTCAGTACGGTGAGGTTAGTGACCTATCTTTGCATTCAGTTACATATGTGGTACAAAAGATACACACCCACTGTTCATAGAGAAAGTGGAATAAAGTCTGATAACATTCAGAAGTAGCACAAATTTAATTTTTATAAAAGAAAGTTATTTTACCTGTGAAACTGCTAAGACACTTTGAAAAATTGTGATTTATTTAATCAATTTTAGACTTGCCGACCTACACAAATCTCTGCAAGTAATGTTTAAATATATTAGAGGGTTTTTTTTACTCAAGCATCATTTTATATGACTACATGAAACCATTTGTGATAAATAAGTCACTGTTAAATGATGTGCTGCTGTATCGTTATTCAAGAACTATAATTGTAAAATTTATTATTTGTTTTCCTATATGAAAAAATAATATATATTAATCTAATAGTTATGATCGTCTCTGTTCTTTGAGAACATAATATATTGCATGTTAAAAATCATCATAATATATTTCTATTATTGCATTACATTGATTTGGCCACAGAGAAAAAAAAACTCTATATTGAGAATAAATTATAGAATCATAGAATCATAGAATGGTTAGGGCTAGGAGGCACCTTCAAAGGTCATTTAGTCCAACCCCCCCCCCCCCCCAAGAAGCAGGGACATCTCCAACCATGTCAGGTTGCTCAGAGCCCCGTCCAATCTGGTCTTGAACGTTTCCAGGGATGGGGCATTCACCATCTCTCTGGGCACCTATATATGAAGTATTGAACATGGATTCTCAATAAAATAGGTATATGCGCTTTCTTTTACAAACATGTAGAAAATCTTTTTCCAATGTAATATTACATCAGAAAAGCATATTACTTCATACAGGCCTAAGAGTCAACCTAAATATCCAATTTCTCATCATAGTGAACTAACCTTTTATCTTGCAATATTTAACAATAAACAGTTACTGAATAGCCTGTTGAAATAGCCTACAGTGATTTTTTTCCCCTGGAAAATATTCCCATCACATGTTGTACTGTCAAAGTGATTTAGGTTAATATTTCTGAAAATGGTTTAAATTATTTCCTTTTGCTACAAAAGAATTTGCATGATGAAAGCAATCATATATTCTGTGTCTCAGTAAGAATGTTCTCTACCCTTATCACAACTTCTTAAAACAATTCACAAATCTCACACATGTACAAATAATCTTCTCTGGAAATTTCTCCTAAGATAGTTAAAAGAAACAAGTTGTATAATAGAATCATAGAATCATAGAATGGTTAGGGTTGGAAGGGACCTTCAAAGGTCATCTAGTCCAACCCCCCTGCAAGGAGCAGGGACATCCCCAACTAGATCAGGTAGCTCAGAGCCTCATCCAGCCTGGCCTTGAACGTTTCCAGAGATGGGGCCTCCACCACCTTTCTGGGCAACCTGTTCCAGTGTTCTATAACTCGCATCGTAAAAAATTTTTTCCTAATTTCTAATCTAAATCTACCCCCCTCTATTTCAAAACCATTACCTCTCATCCTATCCTATAATGAGAGTATCTTGATCTGTGAAGGATGATGGATAGAGATTTATACTGTTATATAGATTTATTTTCCTGAAAGAGTAACATTAGTGAGTTAAACATTATTGATACCAGATTAGCCATGTCAGCAATAAAATATTATTCTCAAAGGTTGGGAAAAAAGAGTGGCAGAAGTTTTAATTTCTAAAAAAAAAAATTATTATTCAGATAAATACGAAATTACAACTTTTTGAAAAATTTATTGATACCCTTTTTTTTTTTTCTGAAACAGTTTGCTTCTGGAAAAAAAAATGCAGTATCTCAGAAAAGATGTAATACATGTTTTATGCTTTTTAGTTTTTTTTATATGTCACCTGGACTTCCTTTCTAAAAATCCACTGTAGTAATGACAGGCCTATGATGTACTCTGCCATTTTAACAGTAAGGGAGAAGTTGGTATCAAATTATCAAAGCAAGCATTATGTTACTAAGGAATTAGGAAAATGAAAATACAAATTTCTTAATTTTCAGTTCTATGAGACATCACAGTACTATTTTCAAAGTTATTTTATAAAACAACCTGGTTTATTCTGACCTAATGTGACAAGTATCTGAAAAACTCCTTAGCATGTGATTTAGTATGTAGTATACAGATTTACACATTATGTAGCAAATAGGAGTGCTGGGAAATATAAACAGGTAGTAATAATAGTGCATATTGCATATAATATTTAACATATTTGCAAGTATGGATTAACTATATAGATACAATAATATGATGCTTGTAATAGTGCCTCATTATTAAGGTTTGTCTTCCTGTTTTCAGACCTTGTTTCTATTTAATCATACTTTTGACAGAACTGAGGTGAAGTTTTCTTTAATGATAGTCTGCATCACCCTCAATTTTGAGAAACTTTTTGATTCTGTGATCATCTGGTTCTGAGAAAATGGCTACAGAACATATGTTTTTAACTTTACTTAAAACATCGACCTTTTCGGCAAAGATAATTCTTCCTTATATTATTCTGCAAATCTGTTTACATTTTGCTGATTTATAAAATCTGTGAATAACTTTGTTTTGCTTGCTCACAATCAAATGCCTAATAAAGCCTCTTATCTGTTCTTTCCATCTTATCTGTACATGGTCAGAGTTAGAAGTACCTCCAATACTGTACATACTGCTGTACCCACAGAACCAAAGGACTCTGTTACAGCTGATTCAAGCTGCTCAACTGTATATACATTATCATAAGAAAACAAATGACAATTTGTTTTAGCTCATCTATTGTCAGGAATAACTGTATTCTGATTGCTCTGGGCATGTTTTTGTTTTTTTTTTAAATACCATAATTTGTGAGGAACATTTTTCACCAGACTGTTGGAAGTCAGAATGCACCGAGGATTATGCCCATGTGTCAGATAAATGATTTTCCCATTCACTTCCAGATTCCAGTCCTTTGATCTGATAGATCTTGTAAACCTTAATTTCTTCCAGGGAGTTAGCTAGGGAGCTACTTGTAAACAAAATTCAGGTATGTTTCTGAGAACAAGTCATTCTAGTCATCATCTTTATCAATTACACTGGCAAGGCAGAAGTTTTCTTTTCAGTGTCCTTCACATTCCTCAAATCTTGTCTCAGAAAATCTTTTACCTCAGACTCCCATGCATGATTTAGTGCAATCAGTAAGGGACTGCAATGGGTACTGTAAATACCAGGAAAACACCACTCTGCTCAGCTGCAAAACAGAAAAGTCCTTACATCATTTTAGCTGCTCTGAGCTGAAAATACATGCCTACACGTAATCATGCCTTCTAGCTAAAAAGGCCTGGGGCCATATGTCATTTCGCAGAATAACAGGATGATTGAAATCAGAAGGGGCCACTGGAGATCATCTAGCTCACCCCCTGCCCCTGCTCAAAGGAGCCTCAGCTAGAGCAGTTTGCTCAGGATCGTGCCCCATCAATTTTTAGTTTTTCCAAGGCTAGAGATTCCACATCCTCTCTCAGCTACTTGTTCCAGTGCCTGACAACTGCTGTGGGTTCATCTCCTCTGACAGCTAAGCATTCACACAGCTGCTTCTGTGTTTTATCCTTTCTTAAACACTCTTTCTCCAAGACAGCATCATCTTGGCTGAAGGGCTCAGCTGTACCCTGCGGTGGGTCCATTGAAGTCAGCTGGAACCAGCTATGTCTGCAAAGGGCAGCCCTGGCCTCTCTTCACAGACGCCACTCCTGCAGCCCACCCTGCTCTCAAAACCTTGACACCTACACCCAACAGAGCCACTCTCACAGTAAAAAAAAAAAAATATTATCTTATGCATAAGAATTCCCTGTATGTCTACTTTGCCCATTGTCTCTCATTCTGCCACTGGGCTCCAATAAGAAGAGTCTGGCATTCTTTTCTTTATTATCTCGCCATCAGATATTTGTACATATTGACAAGATCCCCTCACCTCTCAAGCCTTCAGTCTTCCAAGCTGAATAGTCCCAGATCTCCCAGACTCTCCTCATACAGCAGATACTCCAGTTCCTTCACTGTCTTGGTGGCCCTTCACTAGACTCTCTCTAATACGTCCATGTCTCCCTTGTACTGGGGAATCCCAGTGAGGACAAATGTGGCCTCACCAATGCTAAGCAGAGAGAAAGCCTCATGTCCAATGAACTGCTGGTGACACTCTTCATAACAGCAGAAGGCTGTTGGTCTTCTTTGCTGCAAGAGTTCATTGCTGCTTCATCTACAGCTTGTGGTCCATGAAGACCCCCAGGATCTTTTCTGCAAAGCTGCTTTCATATTGAAGTTCCCCTAGAACTCATTGCATATACAATCGATAATGGCATTTTAAAACTGTTCTTTTATTGATTTATCTTAAAATCTCTTTATTCACATGTAATACCTATTTTGACTAATATCCACTAAATATTATTTCAATATTCAAATCTTTCTACTGGCTTGTCTTAAAAACTTCGAAGCAAGTCATTAATTTAGCTTAATTTGCATTGGTTTTATATTCCTTGAATTCCTGTTTTACACACTCATTGCCTGTCATACATTTTGATTCTCTGGCAGAATTCTTGCTCCTGACTCTTTCATGGAAAAAAATAAATTCACGCTGTATGAAGGAAAAAGCATTTCACAAACAATTTTTTTCTTACACAAGAACATGTCTTGTTACTATTCTGTGATAACTGTTATATACAGAAACTTTAATAATAATAACTTGAAAAAGTTTCTCTGTGTTGTCTTGTTTAGAGACTTCAAAAATAATCATGTATATGAAAAAAAAAAACATTGCTAAGGGATGTCATAAATGGCCACTGCCTTCAACAGCTCTGGCCCAGGACCTCTCCTGCCTAGATTGCAGGAGCCCAGCCCCATCCCCAAGGGACCCAGGTCTCTGCCCAGGCTGAGGAATGTGGCTGCTGCTTTCCTGTTTGCAGTTTCAACCAGTAGCAAGACTGAATGCATATACAAAAGACACACACATACCCACACACGACACCGACACGGTTGGTCACACAGATTGCCACAGACAAGGTGCTGCCTTCGACAGCACTCACATACAGGACTCACATCAGAAACAAGCCCAGACAGCCATGTCCCACCCTTCTCTTGGGCTGGCAGAGGCAGAAGGTCACTAGTGCAGCACACACACACAACACTCTCCAGGTTCACAAGCACAAACACATTTGTGGATACCTTGAGCACTGGTATGGCCCCTCTGCCCATCTAGCAGCCCTGCCTGCATCCCAACTTCTCCTACCCGCCCCATGGGTTCAATACATCTTGCTTACATTCTGACTCTCAGATCTGCATCCTTACCAGTATCAAAGTCCAGGTTTGCCTACAGTTTTCTGATTGTCTATTAATTAGTGTGACTTCTGATGTTTGTTTTTTATCTCTGTCTTGGTTGCCTGTCAGATTTGTGTCTCTATATTTTCTTTATGGCTTCCCTCTTTTCCTTAGAATCCCATTTCACATGATCTTCAATCAGATAATTTTACTAAAGTAAACATTCCTACATTCCACATATTCTTATCAATTATTCTGGCTCACCAGTTTTGGTTCTCGTTACTGCCCGCATTACCATTTCTGTGTCAGATTTATGTCTCTGTATATTTTGTTTATGATTTCCTCTTTGTCTTATTATTCCTTTTTGCATTGAAAGGCCCAGACCTTCAGGGAGCAGAAGGTCTCTGATCCATACACCCTTTCTATTACAATTAGTCTCCATACCCTGTTTTTAATCACTACTAGAGTCTGTCAGCATTCACAGACAGTTAGGGTAATTTTCTCAGTGACCTTGTAGCTGAGATACTTATTTTTGATTGAGGTTTATGCTTTTCTATTTGCCTAGGACTATTTGTAAATGCTGTCAATGTTCTTCTGACATAGTTGACAGTAAAATGGTAATACTTAAATTCTCCAGATTTAGGTATATAGCATTTACATCTAAGATAACAAATGTTTTCCATTTAAATACAGGGTCAGACAGTTATACACAATTAACTTACATGTTGTATTTGTTTTTTGAACATATAATGTGATTTCTTAGCTTGTTCTAGTTACTATACCTACTGAATGCAATTTTAAGGTGTATCTGCTGAGTCATATTACAGCACTCCACTGATTATTCTCTGAATCAATATTTAAAATGTTTATAATCCCTGTTATTTCATTTACCACTGGTCTGCAAGGACTAAGACTTTCGTTTTTATTCAGGTAGCATTTGTACAGAAGTGTATATTTGACTTGCTTCAAGAACCTATTTCTATATAATCAGACCTTCATTTTTCTACACTTTCTTCTGAAATACTGCATATTATGATTCCATTTCACAATTACTACATTGTATAGTCATCTGAACTTCTCATATTTCCTATAGTTTTTAATTTTAAAACTCTAGATCTCTTTCTTCTTACTAAAATTAAGTTCCATTAGGCATATTCCATTTTCATTTAGGTAAAGCTCATCTCTCAAGTAATGGCTCTCTGTCAATTTATTTTTAAATTTCCTAATACATCTAAACTTCTTCCGTGCATTATTTTTTTTAAGGATAAGTTCAGACTTTTACTTTTCTAAGGCTGTTTTTTTTTTTTCCATTTTACTAGAAGCATTTCAATGGTTCATACCTTTAGCTTCCTATACAGTCATGCTACTACATTCTAGATGTTAGAAGGTGAATATAAAAAATTAAAGTCTTTGACCTTTCTCACTTTAAGGTCAGGAATTTATCCAAAGATTAATTAAGAAGGTGGATTATGTCAGTATTTTATTCTTATGGGCAAATTTAGTTGGAAGAATTTCAAAACAAGCCAGAGGAAGGTGCTACAATAAAAATCTTCCTGTGGGCAAACTGAACATAATTTATACATAATATTAAGAGTTTTATTGGTAGCCTAAATAACATGTTAATGATTTAAATAAATGTACAATAGTATCATTATTAGTGTGCTTACAATGCTGTTGTCTGCATGGTACTGTTCACTTCCCTATAGCTGAACCCTTTTCCACCAAAGAACAGAGTCATTTCATCTCTGTTGTTTTCTTATGGGAGATCAGTAGTTGGCATAGGCCAAAACCTTGTCCGGAAGCATAGCAAAAAGCCCCTATGGATGATCGTAAACTTGAGCTAATGTTTTGGTCCTGATTAGCTTACTAGGACAGGTGTAGCCATAGTGTCTCTCCTTTGCAGCCCCTACCTCCTACCTTTCCCAGTACTGTTTTATTTACTTTCCTTTATCTCTTACCCTTTTCTGATTATCTTATTCCTGAATCAGTTCTCTGTCACATGATCACTTTGATTCAAGCTTGCAGGTTTTTTTTTTGCATCATTGTAATGATTTAACCTCAGTAGCCAGCTGAGCCTCACACAGCAACTCACTCACTCCCCTCCAGTGGGATGAGAGAGAGAATGGGAAGAGTGAAAATGAGACAACTCAGTGGGTTCAGACAAAGACAGTTTAACAGGTAAAGCAAAAGCTGTGAGAGCAAGGAAAGCAACATAAGGAATTCATTCACTACTTCTCATTGGCAGGCAAGTGTTCAGCCATTTCCAAGAAAGCAAGGCTCCATCACATGTAATGGTGCCTTGGGATGACAAACGCCGTAACTCCAAACATCCTCCCATCCCTTCCTCCTTCTTTCCTCAGCTTTTATTGCTGGGCATGACATCATCTGGTCAGTTGGGGTTAGCTGTCCCAGTTGTGTTCCCTCTCAACTTCTTGTGCACTCCACGTCTACTCATTGAAAGGCAGTCTGAGAAGCAAAAAAGACCTTGACACTGTGTACATATGGCTCAGACAATAAATAAAACATTGGTGTGTTGTCAGCACTGTTTAGATCAGAAATCCAAAACATTGCACCATAGGAGCTACTATGAAGAAAATTCAGTTTATCCCAGATGAAGCCAGTACAATAATGAAAAATACCAGGGAAGCTGGGTAAAAGTACCTGTATTGCCTTAATTTAGGGATGTAATTTACAAGGTCTTGGTTAGAATTTTAATCCCTACTGGAAAAGAGAGAGAGACACACACAGAGAGTCTTCCAGAGAGCAATTCAAAGTATCTAAACTAGTCTTTTTTTCTTAATTCTTTGGAAGTTTGGTACACTAAGGCATTCAATAGTAATAATTAGGGTACTAGAACTTCTTGTTCTTTCCTTTACCAGTGTTTACAGCTTTAAGTATTTTATTAGAACCAAAATACAATTTTCATAATTACATCAGCAAAGGGGTAGAGGGAGATTAGGTGATCTCTATTTTTGCAAGAGAGAACAGATTAGGAAAATAGGGCTAGTGAGAAAAGGAGAACTTTCAGCAAATTAAGACAGAAGAAAAACCTGTAACAATTGCTTCCTCTGCACTGATGATCTTTGCTCTTCCAGCCTCATTAGGAAAATTAGAATATGACTGATAATTCTGCTATTACAAAAGAAAATATAATAGAGGTTTGGGGGTTTTTAACTTTTTTTTTTCTGACTGCTAACAAGACAGAGCAGGATTTACTAGGATGCATATCAGAGCACAGAACATGACAAACTAAAAGAACCAGAAAACCAACCGTAAGAAAGTTGCTTTAGGAATGCTACAGGCAAACTTTCCTGGCTTTCTGTATGGAAGAATAAAGGAGCCTGATGAGGAGAACAATTCATAATGTCTCTCAGCTTTACAGGTTTTTGAACATACTTTTATCCTAAAAGCTTTACAAGCCAAGACATTGGGACAAACACATAAATAAAAGCTCTAGTATATTTAATCACAACTAGAAATGAAAGATTTCTTTCTGAAAAGAGAAATTCCTTTAAAGAATATAATTATGGGAGACTCAAGTTATTTATTGATTGAGGCAAAGTAAAGTACAATGAAATCCATTTGGGGCAATGTGATTTAAAGGTTGAGATATTTCATTTTGTTGGAAACACTCCAATGTATTCTTAAATATGGGTGAAGAAGGGGGCAAAGAGGCAGATTGAATAATTCAAAACCAAAATGATATGTTTATTTTAAGTATCTGTTCTCTATCTAACATGTAGTTTTTATAGCTTGAAGAGAAAATGATATAGGAGACTGACTGGAATGAAAAAAAATGGTTTTATATTTTTTAAATATTTCTCTTCCATGTTATTTAACAATTGAAAGAAAAATTTATTTACACAAATTCACTTCCAGTTAGAATACAGTTTCAATATTATTATAGAAAAGAGTTTTCTTGTGTAAATCTGCAAAGTGAAATATTTATTATGATATTTGAAAGCTATTTCTTAAGCAAATGTTATTTTTCTGCCATATGCTTCTGCCAGAGATATAAATCTCTGCCCAACCCCAAAATGCAAAAACATATTCAAGGAAAAAATCCTTAAATATTGCTTTAATAGATATTATCCTTAAATAGATAGCCTTTAATTTAATTTGCTACATTCATGGATTTAGTCTATCTTGGTTAAGGTAGCCCCCCATTCCTAACTTAGCACTGTAGAAACCAAAGCAAAGTTTTAGGGCTTATGGTTTTGTTTGGATTTTTTTTTCTTTTTAAATTATTATTTGCAAGGCTTTTGTAATTGATCTTTAGCTGACTTTGCTGCCATTAGTGGCTATAAGTTTTAAGAAAAATGCAATTTTAGTCCATACTTAACAAGAATTCTTACCAGCCGCTTTAATATTGTAGCCTAAATTTATATGGTATATGTTGGAGCTAATAGATTTGAAAATCCATGTTTCATAGCTGTAAACTCCAGCTGCCGAGCATATTTCCATTTCTTACTTCCACATTAATCACTATGGAGTGAGATTTTGGTATACAAAGGCAGATGTGCTAATTATTTTCTGAAATTATTTAATGCTGTTTTCCTTCTTCTTTTTTTTATAGGCTTTGTATTTTTTTCTATATAAGCACAATTAATGGCTTTGTAGGATCCATCATCTTTAACAGCTGTTTCTTCTTTGCTTCTGGACAACCTCTGTAGGTTCATTTCCCTTGCCCAACCTGAACTACTTCTTTTAAATTGGGTAGAAATCTGTGTAGTAACTAGTATTTGAATGTTAAGTATTTGAATGTTAATGCGACTAAGCTAATAAGTGACGTCAAGATTGGAGGTAGCCTAGGCTGCAGTGATCATGCACTGATGGAGTTTGCAGTCCTGAGGGAAATGGATCAGTCAAAGACCTGAATTTTAGGAAAGCAAACTTCCAGCTCTTCAAGGAGTCAGTCAATAGGACCCCCTGGGAAACTGCTGTCATAGACAAGGCTGCAGAACAGAGCTCTCAGATCTTTAAGGATGCCTTTCATAGAGTGCAAGAGCTCTCAGTCCCCACATGCAGGAAACCACGAAAGGAAGGGAAGAGACCAAGGTGGTTGGGTTGAGATCTGCTGGTCAAACTAAAGGGCAAGAAGGAAATGCACAGGCAGTGTATCCTGGGAAGAGTATAGGGACACTGCTCGGTTGTGTAGGGATGAGGTCAGGAAGGTCAAGGCACAGCTGGAGCTGAGCTTGGCAAGGATGCAAGGAATAATAAGAAGGGCTTCTGTAGGTATGACAGCCAGAAAAGGAAGGTCAAAGAAAGCATACCCCTCAGATGAGCAAGACTGGTGAACAGATAGCAATGGATGAGGAGAAGGCTGAGGCACAACTTTTTTTTGCCATAGTCTTCACTGATAACTCGTCTTCCCACACCTCTCCAGTGGATGGACTGCAAGACAGGAACTGGAGGAGCAAAGTCTCTCCCACTTTAAGAGAAGATCAGGTTCACGACTATCTGAGAAACCTGAATATACATGGGTCTATGGGACCTGATGAGATGCATCCCAGAGTCCTGAGGGAATTGGCTGACGTAGTTCCCAAGCCACCCTCCATGATATATGAAAAGTCATGGCAGTCAAGTAAAGTTTTTGCTGACTGGAAAAAGGGAAACATTGCACCCATTTTTAAAAAGGGTAAAAAGGAGGATCCTGGGAATTACTGGCCTGTCAGTCTCACCTCTGTGCCCGGGAAGATCATGGAACAGATCCTCCTAGAAGCTATTCTAAGGCACATGAAGGACAGGGAGGTTGTTTGAGACAGCCAGCACACTTCACCAAGGACAAGTCTTGTCTGACCCAACCTAGTGGCCTTCTTTGATGGAGTAACTACATTAGTGGACGGGGGAAGAGCTATGGATGTCGTCTACCTGGACTTGTGTAAGGCCTTTGGTACAATCCCCCACAACACTCTTCCCCCTAAATTGGACAGATATGGATTTGACGGGTGGACTCTTCAATGGATGAGGAATTGGTTGGATGGTCACATGTCCCTGTTCCTTGCAGGGGGGGTGGGTTGGACTAGATGACTTTAAATGATTCCTTCCAACCCAAACCATTCTACGATTCTATGATAATGTTAAATATGACACAGGAAATTCGTCATTCATTCATTCTTTGTAGCTCATGGTATCTGATGAATCATCAGCTCTCAAGAGAGGCCATACATTACATTATCTTAATACAAATAATCACAGATTGTTTTGCCTGCATGTACCTAGAAGAACCTTTTTTTCTCTTCTTTTGTCTCCTGTCCTTGCATGTTTTATGAAAGTTTATATAACACCTACATTTCAAACAAATTTATATTTGAAAATAATTATCTTATTGTAGTACACATTTACTGAGGTTATTCAACAAATTAAATCCAAAACTAGACACTAGATTTGAAAAATGGTGTCTGATTACACTGTCCTTTACATGGCATTTATCTTAAAATTTTCAGATTTTTTTTTTCCCTTAGCAGACCAGGAGATAGAACTCAAAGAGCTCTGAAATATTTTTTTTTTTCCAGTAAGTATCTGTTGCAGAGACATTAAACCTCTAAATCGCCAAGGATTCCTCTCATATATGTATTTATGATATCTCTTTATTTTAACAGAATTTATCCAATAAATGCAATAAATTTCTTTCTAACATAATTATAACAGTTCAGAGAGGTATTCACTCAAGTGATTGGGGGCTATCTATACATAATATATTTACACATAAATTTGTGAGAATGCAAGAGAGTAATGAAGTAACTGCAGAAATATCATAAAATTCAACAGTGAAAGCAGAAATCTTCTTTTTAATGGCTATGTAAATTTTCTAAAATAATTAATACATTTCCAAGTTATATCTATTAAAGGATTGGCTACTTCTCCAATTAGTATTATAAAAAAAGTTTTACTTCCTCTAATTATCTGTTTATTGACAGTCATGAGATTCCTTAATGTTAACTTTTTGTTGAGAGGATATGGGCCCTATTTGAAGGGGACAGGACAGAGCTAATTGGTACAATTTGTCCCAATATAAGTGTCCCCAAACTTCTCTTTTCTCTATCTGCCAGTTGTCTCATTGCCAGTTCCCAGGCCATTGGGTAGCTCCAGCCCATACAGCATAAGAATCAATATAGACTGACATCTCCAGCTTCAAAACCTCGTTAACAGCTAGTAAGCCAGCTCACTGGGCCGACCTTTGCATTCTCTCTGTTAACTCTGCTTTCCCACCTGCTGAAATTGCTGTACTTTGACCAAACGAAACATGTTCTTTGTCATATGGTTTAGTTTTAGGTAGTCCCTTAAGGAGCAGGAAGTTGGACTTGATCCTTATGGATCCCTTCCAACTTGAGGTATTCTCTGATTCTATATTCCTGTAGTTAACTAGCATGTGTTCCTGTGTTATGAATAAAAGCTTTGTCTCTACTGCATTCTGAGAACAGTCTTAAGACTAGTGAACATGCTATGCACACTTGTCTGCTGTGTATGAACTAAGCTTCAAGAGGAGGCTCTGGCACAGTCAGTTCACATCCTTCAAAACATACAGTATCCTCTTATGCCTGAATATGTCCAATATATAAACTTCTCATTAGCCACAGACAGCATGGGCTGGCTGCAAGTAACCCACAGAAAGCTTCTGTCTATGTGGCTACAAGACTGGCAGGAGGTAGAGCAAATTTAGTTTACAACTAATCTAGAGACAACTTTTTGAGACACGGGCACAGTGACCACTGCTAGAGTTTCCAAAATTAACATTGTTCAGTTGTTGTAACACAGATATCTGTATCTTCAACATCAAATCATGTCATTTCTGAATATTCAGCTTTGCTTCCTTCACTCCGAACTGATGTGAAGCAAATGAA
This sequence comes from Chlamydotis macqueenii, assembly GCF_036417535.1. Taxonomy (NCBI): domain Eukaryota; kingdom Metazoa; phylum Chordata; class Aves; order Otidiformes; family Otididae; genus Chlamydotis; species Chlamydotis macqueenii. The sequence continues at coordinate 164,131,084 of NC_141556.1, forward strand.
ATATTTCACAGGTTTGACTATAGTGAATAACGTCGTTTAAACAGTGAATTCTCAGTATATTTCAGAATGTATATGTCTGAATTTCTTTTCCAGTTCTTTACTAGCCAATTTTTTTTTTTTTTTTTTTTTGTGTAGGATTAACACAGAAAGTAGAAGTTAGGCAGATGCATATTCTGTTGCACACTGAGGCCAGTAGCCCAAGAAATATTGTATTACTGTTGTTAGTAACAGGCCACAAATGTTTATAGTGACCCTGTAAGACCTCAGGACAAGGACTTGTCAGGCTTTTTATCTGAACTTATCTTGGCCTGCCTGGACTTCTTTTTTTTTCAGTTCATGTAGCTGTAATGGTAACTGGTTTATAACCTAATCTGTTTTAATACTAGCTTCATTTTCTACTGTTATGTGGTGTAAAGCCTATTGTCATATTAAGTTTGATACATTTTGGTAAATAATAGATAGCAATAACAAGTAGATATCCTGTGTAGAGTGAAGTGTGTGTTCCAACACTGCTCACATACTTTTGTAAAATGCTTATGTTGTGTCTAGCTATGCTATCACAGTGTTATAGCGTGCTTATGCTCTGTTAGTCACTCTGATAAATCTAAATGTATGCTTCCATTTGGATTCAAGGCAAATGAATATCAATTATATCCTAATTAATGTATTTATAATTTACAGATGTCACAGTCCTCTGTCTTTTGATGCACAGTACCTTAGAATAACAATGCAGGTCAGAGAAGTGCCTTTTATGTGTGAAAATATCATGATACTAGAGGTATCAGGACTATTAATAAATCACTAAATGTTAGATAATGCTTATCAAAGAAATACAACCTTTTATTGAAGAAATCTAGCCTTAGGAGCTAGATGTTTCAGCATTTACAAAAAGCAGATATGCAAATAACAAATACCCAAATTTAAATCAAATGCATGTAACAATTTTAAGGAGAAATTTCCTTTAATAGTAATCTTTTATATTATCTACTTTCTTTCTTTTTCTTGTAAAAATTAATTCTAGATTAATAATAACTATTTTACTAGACTATGTAGATTGCAATGAAACAGTATATTTGAGAATTTGCATATAGAGTAGCTTTCTTTCTCCTGCATAAAATGCACTATCTGTGGTGCAAAAAAAAATCTAATGGAGACAACCTCAGTTGTAATTTTAATGCAATTTGGTGGAGAATTGTTGTAGTTCAGCCCTGATCGGGACCAGACTATGCAGTCTCTCTCTCACTCCCCCTACCCTCCAAGAGAATAGGGAGAGATATATAAGGAAAAACGGCTCGAGGTTTGAGATAAGGACAGGGAGAAAATCCTTAAAGTTAGCGTTACGGGCAAAACAGTTTATGGGGAAAACTATTCATTTATTACTACAAACAGCAGGATAATGAGACAGAGAACAAGATAACCTCCCTCCACCCCTCCCTCTTCCCAAGCTTAACATTATTTCTACTACCTTACCCCCCCGAGCAGCACAGGCTTGGGGAAGAGGAAATGGGGGTTGCGGTCAGTTCATCACACGTTGTTTTACGCTGCTGCTTCATGGTCAGGGGAAGAACTCCTCACATTCCTCCCCTGCTCCGTTGTGGGGTCCCACCCATACGCCACAGTCCTTTGTGAAACTGCTCCGGCATGGGTCATCTCTTCCACGGGGTGCAGTCCCTCCAGAACAGCTGTCCCAGCGGGCCCTCCACGGGCCACAGCCATCTTCAGGCATCCACCTCCCCTGGTACGGGGTCCTTCACGGGCTCCAAGTGGATCTCTGCTCCTCTGTGGACCTCCATGGGCTGCAGGGGGACAACCTGCTCCACCATGGTCATCACCACAGGCTGCAGGGGAATCTTGGCCAGGAGCTGCATTACTCCTCCCCCTTCTTCTGAACTGACCTTGGCATCTGCAGCCATGCCTCTCACAAGAAAAGTTCTTCACAACAGGCTGGCAGATGCCTCTCAGGATCTCTTCACATCATCCAGCTCATCTCCTCTCCACTTCTTGCAGCCAGGCTGGGCCAAGCCGCGCCCAGTCAGCTGCCTGGCAAGAGGCCAGAGGGTGAGAGGCCTGCAAGGCCCATGAGGCCTCCACCTCCCCCTCTGCGCCTTTGCCCCTGCTCAGCTTCTTCACATCTTCTCTTCTCTCTTTTTTTTTCTGTTTTCCCCTTCTTAAACACGTTATCGCAGAGGTGTTTTTTATATATATATATATATATATAAAATACATATATATATATATAAAAAAAAAATTCCAAGTAGTCCTTCTTGGATTAATCTGTATGTGCTCTAGGAAAGTATATAGTTATTTAAAAGTCAAGAGGATTCATACATAAAAAAAAAATCATAGTACAACTGGTTGACAATATAATACCTTATCTAAGATAAGCAACCAAATGTACTACTGAAAATCAATAGTCTTATTTTCAGATAATGTGAATAAGTATTTTCCCTGTCACTGAAACAACATAAAGCTGACCCAAATCCTCTTCAGACAGCAATGTTGCATTACTGTGTAGTTTCTATAGCTCTTAACTTTTTTATCGGTTCAGTCTGTGGTGGTATTTTGTGACAATACAACAGAATACACTTGAAAAAAATAAACCAACAAAAAGCATTTAGGAGTAGTTAGGTGACTCAAAATTTTTGACTTGCATTGGTTTCTAAACCATCTCCCTGCTATGGCATTGTATTTGGAGTGGTAATCACTGTAAAGATCCCAGTTTTCTCATATGGAATTAAAAGTTGACTGGATCCCTATTCTTCTTGATTTTCAGTATCTTGTGACAGAATATTATAATAAAATGCAGTGTAGTAGAACTAATGAACTTATCTGATGTTAGCAGGTGAAATCCACTGGATTTATATTAATGCATAGCAGGTAGAGATTTAAAAATTATATATATTTTCTGTATTGTCTGAGTTCTATCTTATCCTACTGTGTTCATCTCAGAAAGCTGCAGTATCCATGCACAGAAGAGTATATTTACACATTGCTACTCCTGTGTTTCACTGTAAAACATATTTCAGACTCTCTCCAAAATTGTAGTGATGTGCCAAGTTGGTGCATTTGGGGGAAAAAGGGTTTACCACATAGCAAAGACTTCATGGAACCATATAAACATTGAGTAATTCAGAGATCTTAAGTCTCTAGTTCAAGCTCCTGCTCAAAATAAGATCAACTGTAAAACTAGATGAGGTAGCTCAGATTTTTCTTTTTCAAGTTCGGTCTTGAAAACCTCCAAGAACAGAGACTACACAGTACCTGTGGTCAACCTGCTGTACTGCTTCACACATCTTATATTTCTATTGAACTATTTAAAGTTGTTTGTCTTTTCTGGACTTTGTATGAAAAAAAAATCAATAAAGTTTTAATGCTGTCGCTGCAGGAATGTACTCATGCTCTGAATTACTCCCTCTATTCAGTTCTACACTGAGTAGGCCCAAAAAAATTCATTTGAGAGGTAAGTATAATCTGTCCTTGCAAATATTCATGAATAGCATAGCTTTTAGTGTTCACACTGAAGGCTCTGAATACTTTGCGTTCTCTAAGTTAAGTACCTATCATACGTAGAGATCACAATTCATTATCTTCTCTGTTATATAAGGAAACAGAAATAATATGATATCTTTCTTGGAAAAGTTTACTATATATTTAATTTTCTGCCTTATATAATGTATTCTTATTTATGGAAAAACATATTTCAAAAGTTGTTTTTACTATTAGTAGAACTAATAACCAACTTACCAAGATAAAAATTATCAAACTGCCTATGAACACTTTAATCAAATGAGCAGTAAACAGCTGTGGAATCTCTGTTTTATATTACTGCTATGAGGAAGTAAGATGAAGATACCACATGATTTTATTCACTCAAAATATACTAATAGAAATCCTTTGGTTTGTATTAAGTAAAACAGTAATTTAAAAATATTATATTATGAACAGTAACTATGCTTTGCTCTGTTGCATTAACATTAAAGGTAAAGCAGCCACCTGCAAAGCTCCATTAATAAATGTTTTAATTCTGTAGTTTTAATATTTAGGTCTACGAAAGTGCAGAGAAGCTTTTACAACCTTGCTTGAAGTGCTTCCATAAATGCATAGCTTGAGTGTCTTATATGTACTTCTAGTTGTCTTATTATCCTATATATGTGTTCCTTTTAATTTAAAAGCATCCTCTGCACTATTGAATTTCAAGCTCTTTGTCCAATTTTCCTAAAGTAACTCTGTGACTGTCCTGGCTTCAGCAGGGATGGAGTTAATTTTCCTCTCGGTAGCCAATGCGTTTTGGATTTAATGTGTGGAGAATGTTGATAAACACACTGGTCATATGAGTTGTTGTTAATGAAACCAAGGACACTGTACAGCTTTCCAAGTCTCTGTAATGTGCAAATGCAGGAAGCTGGGAGAAAGACAAACAGAATAATTGACCCAAACCGGCCAAAGAGAGTATTCCATGCCATAAACACCATGCTCAGTATGTAAGTTGGGGTGGGCCAGGGTGGATATCGGCCTTCCTGGCATCCATTCCTCTCTCTCGCTCGCTGACATAGTTTCCTGTACCTTGCCAGCTCCCTTTTCACTCCTTTGCTTGCTGCTCGAAACAGGTTGTATCCATCATTGAGACATCGAGTGGTGAGAAAATTGTGTATTATTAATTTTGTATATTTTTAGTATCCTTATATTCTGTTATTATTGTAGTTTTCCTTTACTATTTTAGTAAACTGTCTTCATCTCAAACCACAAGTTTTCCTTTCTTCCCATTTCTCTCCCCTATCCTGCTGGGTAGAGGGAGGGTGAGCGAGAAACTGTGTGGTGACTAGGGCTAACTTTTTCATCCTTCTAATTATGAGGTTTCTAATCAGATAACCTTGCTGGAATAAACATTCTCACACTCCCACATATTCCTGTCAATTAGTGTGACTGGTCAGGTTTGGTTTTCGTCACTGCCTCACACTGACCAGATGATGACCTCACCAACAGGCCACAGAACCAGCAGCAGACAAACAGAAGAAAATGGTGACAGGAACAGGTTCTATCAACAGTTCAAGAACTGTCAGAAAGATAGAACAGCAGGCCAAGTCCAACCAGAAGTTCAAATCCTCAAGCAAGTTTACGGTGAAAAGACAGATGCAAGGTCAATCCAGGAAGTCTATCCACAGGTCAGGGTTAAGATCAGGCCCAGTAATCACCAGGCAAGTGATTACTGTATCTAAAAGACAGCCCACAGCCTTAAGTCTAGTTCAACAGAATGTATGGAAATGGCACGCTAGCAATCAATGCTTTTCCAACATACTTCAGCTAGGGAGGTTAAGCCTGGGACTGAGCTTTAAACAGAACTCCTATGCTCATGGGTAGGGTGTGTGGGTGGGAAGATCCAAGTGAGGCTGATCAGAGTCATTAAGTCTTATTAGTGCAGTCAGAGCCCTAGCAATAAGGATACTATGGGAGAACACATCAAACATATTGCTAAAGTCAGGATCAACATCATCCTCTGTTTTGTTACTATCCACAAAGCCAGTCAACACATCATAGAATACAAACAGGTTGCTCAGGCATTATTTGTCCTTTGTAAATGCGTGCTGGCTGCTAAAAATCACTTTCTTATTCTTCATGTGTTTGTAAATGGTTTCAAAGATGATGTTTCTCTATAATTTTCCCAGTGGCTGAAGTCAGGCTGACTGGACCATACTTCCCTGAATCCTCGTTTATCTCTCCTTGAATTCAGATTAGACATTTTCTTTTTTTTCCCCCTAATTACCAGGACTTTTAACAAATGATAGAGAGCAACCTCCTAGTGACATAAGCCAGGTATTTTAGCAACTCTGAATGCATCACATCTGGTCTCACTGCCTTGTGTATGTCCACTTAGTTTAAATTATCCATAACTTGATCATAATGTACCATGAGAAGTGCTTCACTTCTTCAGACTGTTCCATTGAACATATAAACCAGATATATGTATCAGATCTAGAACTTTCCAAAACTGCAGGATTGTTGTGGAGAAATTACACTGATTCATATTATCTAAGGAAATGGAGATGACTACTCTGAACTATTGAGCTGACGTGTTTTAAAACTTTAATTTGTGATGAAATTAATCAAGCTTTATATGTATGTATTTATTTGTCATTGATTGTAAAAGAAATCCAGGGTATCTAGGCTATTCTACTTCAGATGAATACTCTGGCTGACTTATGGACTAGCAGTGCGTGGTGAGAATTTTCCTGTTCTATACCTAGGCATCTAAAGTATGGTTAAATGATACATGGCTACCTAAGGCTTTTTATAACTACTTCCTTGTTATAATAGTCACTACAATACAAAAAATATTTTGTGACTTTCTGACAATGTTAATTTTATGGGGTGCTAATGAAAAGCAATAGTCTACTTCTTAGAAGTACTGAGTCAATGGACTTTGAATTTATAGAATACTACACACTAAATAGTCTGAAAAATCATGGCATAGGTTTATTGAATTGGGCATCTGAAGATAATGCCATTGGGTCTGTCTTCACTCTTCATAAAACCAGGGTAATAACACCTCTTTCACAGCGATACAGTCACAATATATGCTGCTTAATTAACAGAGTATTCCTATACTGTTGTAATAAAAGGTAAAGGAGAACCATGTGAAATAATAATTTCGAATTTAGAATAGGTCCAGGTTAGCATGAGGTAAATAAATCCTACAGCCATACATTCAGTGCTGGGGAAACAAAGGAATTGAGGAGCTGCTTATTAAGGGAACATTGGCCATGTCATGGATGTAATGGGAAAAGTTCATGCAAGTAAAGATGGTATCATAATTTATTCAAAAAAGGATGATCAAATTAAGGTTTCTGAGACAAATTTCTGTCCCCCATTTTTTCATTGCCTAACTTGGAAATCTTACCAGTGATACTTAAAACAGATGAGTGTCTGCTTGTAAAGGTTTATAGCCACCACCAGTAGACAGTTTTATGGTTTCATTTTGTTCTAGTGTTGTCATTGATGCCACAACCAGTGGAAGTAAATAATTTATTAAGGGCTTTGCTTCTGGAGAGAGTTTTACGTACTAATATTTCCACTCTACCTATTCCCCTTTCACTTAATCACATCCTTTTCTATTAAATATAAATGCAAGCTGCTCTCTTTGTGTTTCTAAGCAAAGCAATTGACCCTGCATTGGTTTGAAATTTATCTAATGTTTGCTGAAGTTCTATTGGGAATTCAAACTGTATAAAGATGAGCTCTCAAGGAAATTTGGTTTATTTTGAAAGAGAATGCTTATTAAAACTCTTCTAATAACATTGTTAGCATGAGTACTTGTTGTCAAGTAGATGATACAAAGCTAGACACAATTCTTTAAGTTAAAAGTGTTCAACTCCTGTCATTCCTGGTTAGAAACATACACAGATTTTCTTATTTGTTTTAAGTATCTTTAGAGTGTACTTATTTTGCATAACATTCATTTACATCGATACAGAATTTGTCTTTTTAAATTTTTCATAAAATCTTTTACTTTATAAAACACATTTCCTGAGATGGAAGAACAGATTTCTGAAACTGATTTGCTAGTTGTTAGGTCCTTATGATTGCATAAAACTTTCCTATTTCAATACTTTAGTCATAGTTTTATTTGCAAGGTGCCAGGTTGCAGAGGATCCATTTAGTACAGTGCAAAGTTTGTGGATTTTTCTTTGATATCTTGCCAAGGAACAATATACAAACATTTTAGACCTTTATAGTTTCATGCTTAAAATGCCAATTCAATTAATTTTTCACTGTATTTAATAATTTCTCTCTCTTTCCAGAAAAGTAATGAATGCTTCATATATACATATTTCTTACATGGAGTGTTACCAGTCCTTGTGTGTAAAGCAGGCAATGAGAAAAAAAAAATTGTGACTACTTTGTTATGTAGTGGGAAGCTCAGACTTTATGAGCTTTATTAAACTTCAGTAGTGAAAAAAAAAAAAGAAAGGTTCTGGTTTTGTTTACTAAATCTGAAATTCCTCCATTAGTCAGATCTGGAAGTAGGTTTATGTTCCTGTTAACATCCAAATATACTCTCAGAATGTGTGATCTAAGTAGACATATTGGTAGTTCCTTTACAAATTAAATTCTATTGTGAAAAACATTCAGAATAATTGGATCACAGAATTCATGAAATCATAGAATCGTTAGGTTTGGAAGGGACCTTCAAAGGTCATCTAGTTCAACTCCTGTATAAGAAACAGGGACATATCCAACTAAATCATATTGCTCAGAGCCTCATCCAACCTAGCCTTGAATGTTTCCAGGGATGAGGTATCTACTACCAGTCCGGGCAACCTGTGCAAGTGTTCTACCACCTTCATTGTAAAAAAAAAAATTCCTGATATCTAATTTGAATCTACCTCCTTCTATCTTAACACCATTACCCCTCGTCCTATTGCAATAGGACCTGCTGAACAGTCTCTCCCCATCTTTCTTGAAGGCACCCTTTAGGTACTGGAAGACCACTATCAGGTCTCCCCGGAGCCTCCTCTTCTCCAGGCTGAACAGCCCCAACTCTCTCAGCCTGTCCTCATAGGAAAGGGGCTCCAGCCCTCTGATCATCTTCGTGGCCCTCCTCTGTATCCTCTCCAACTGGTCCACATCTTTCTTATTTTGGGGGCTCCAGAACTGGATGCAGTATTCCAGGTGGGGTCTCACTAGAGCAGAGTAAAGGGGGAGAATCACCTCCCTTGACCTGCGAGCCAAGCTTCTTCTGATGCAGCCCAGAATGCAATTGGCTTTCTGGGCTGCAAGGGCATATTGCCGGCTCATGTTGAGCTTCTCATCCACCAGCACTCCCAAGTCCTTCTCCTCAGGGCTGCTCTCAATCCATTCTCTGCCCAGCCTGTATTTGTGCCTGGGATTGCCCCATCTCTTGTGCAGGATTTTGCACTTGGCCTGGTTGAACTTCATGAGGTTTGCAAGGGCCCACCTCTCCAGCCTATCAAGGTGTCTGGATGGTATCCCTTCCCTCCAGTGTTTTGACCACACTAGACATCGTGGTGTCATCTGCGAACTTGCTGAGGGTGCAAATGTTAAATGCACAGAAATTGTTGTGCCATTGAAGCTATCTTGATTTAACAGACTAGGAGAAGGACAGATAGTAAGGTGAAGTAACTTGCCCAAGGTAATATAGCAAAAAATAAATAAAATCTTGTCTATGAGTACCAGACCACTATTCTGTGCACTATGAAACAATATTCCTCATAAATATATATTAAGTATTTTTCCTTCAATAATTTCTTACAAATGCACAGATCATTTTTTTTACCTTCCTCTTTTCTTTTTCCCACACAATGAAATACTAGATCTTCACTAAAATCCATTTTATTTAATTAGCCTAGTATTTCTTAATTAGTAAAATTAGCAGCAATAATGGAATAGCTAAATGGTATTAAAAAATAAATGCTTGAGAAATTAAAAACATACAAAAAAGATACAATGGAGACAGTTATAATTAAGGACTTGTCATGCCTTCCACTACCACAGCAATGCTGAACTAAGAGGATTTACCTTAGAAAAGCTTCCAACATTTTAAGATAGATGAGGAAGGAAAAGAAAAAAAAAGAAAAAAAAAACAGACAACCCTTGAAATGTATGATAAAAGGCTAAAATTAAGTAAGTAACAGGGACAAAAGAAAAACGGCAGGAAGTGTGAGAAATTGAACTCTGGTATGTTAAAGAGCATGATAAGATCTCATTTATGTCTCATTTTTTTACAGAATGAGCAATATAGAATCATAGAATCACAGAATCATAGATTATAGATTTTTTTGGGGGTTGGAGCAGACCTTAAAGATCATCTCATTCCAAACTCCCTGCAATGGGCAGGGATACCTTCCACTAGATCCGGTCTCTCAAAGCCCCATCCAACCTGGGCTTGAACACTTCCAGGGATGGGGCAGTCACAGCTTCTCTGGGCAACCTGTTCTTGTGCCTGACCACCCTCACAGTGAAGAATTTCTTCCTTATATCTAATCTAAATCTATCATCTTTCATCTTAAAGCCATTACCTCTTGTGCTGTCACTACATGCCCTTGTCGAAAGTCTGTCTCCATCTTTCTTGTAGGTCCCCTTTAGAAACTGGAATGCTGCTATCAGGTGTCCTCGGAATCTTTTCTTCTTTAGGCTGAACAACCCAAACTATCTCAGTCTGTCTTCATAGGAGAGGTGCTCCAGCCCTCTTATCATCTTTGTGGCCATCCTCTGGACTTGCTCCAACAGGTCCATGTACTCCTTATGTTGGGGGCTCCAGAGCTGGACACAGTATTCCAGGTGCTCCACAAGAGTGCAGCAGAAAAAAAAAAAAGGAAAAATATAAGAAAAAAAAAAAAAGACAATTTTACATGGGTAAGGGAATTTTTTGTTGATAATATCTGCCTGACTTCATATGTAAATTATCATGCAATCATAGAATCATAGAATGGTTTGGGTTGGAAGGGATCTTTAAAGTTCATATAGTCCAATACTTCTGCAGTAAGCAGGAACATCTTCAGCTAGATCAGGTTGCTCACAACCCCATCTAGCCTGATCTTGAATGTCTCCAGGGATGGGGCATCCACCACCTCTCTGGGCAACCTGTTGCAGTGTTATACCACCCTCATTGTAGGAAAAAAAAAATCATTTCCTAAGTCTAATTTTTTATTTTTAGTTTGCAAAACCAGCATAGGAATAGATTTCCCATCTTGTAACTCACACAAGCCTTATTTTTTTATTATTTTCATTTGCCTATCTTCATCTCAACCCACAAGTTTTCTTTTCTTCCCAATTTCTCTCCCCAGTCCCACAGGGGAAGGGCAGGGGGAGGGTGAGGGAGAAACTGTGTGGTGACTCAAGCTAAACTATAGCAGGCACCTTGGGGAAAGTATATTTAAGAAAGGGCAAAATGCTGCCCAGCAGTGTGTGAAGAGTGACCCCCAAAAAAAAAAAAAAAAAAGTGTGAGAAACAGCCCTCCTCTGGATCTTCTCCAACTGGTCCATGTCCTTCTTGTGTTGGGGGCTCCAGAACTGGACACAGTACTCCAGGTGGGGTCTCACCAGGGCAGAGTAGAGGGGGAGAATCACCTCCCTCAGCCTGCTGGCCACGCTCCTCTTGATGCAGCCCAGGATGCTGTTGGCCTTCTGGGCCGCAAGGGCGAATTGCCTGCTCATGTTAAGCTTCTCGTCCACCAGCACTCCCAAGTCCGTGTTGATGCACGTGTGGCCAGCGCATGCAGCAAGGCCTGCCAGGTACGTGCCCTGCTGGCTAACAGCGGTTCCTGGATAGCAGCAACATACTGCTCAATAACAGGTCTCCTAGTTCCCCTCTCTGAGATAACAACCCTCCTAGCTCCCCTCTCCAAGGCTGTGTTCTCACAGCTGTGTGCAGCTTGTGATTTCCCACAGTGGCCCTAAGCGGACCATCACTGAAATCCCTCACACAACACTATTAACTTTTACTTTTCTCTTCACTTTCTGCAGTTTCACTGCACTGAGAGTACACCTCTGAGGAAGAGTATGAGGTTCTGTATCACTGTATCCATGCTTCTTTTGTTTATATTTCATTACTCTTCATATTGATCTGATGAAGTCACAAGGCTATGAGAACTTTTTACCCTTGAAATTATTTGTGAACCTTTTAACTGGAACTCTGCTGCATCATGAATAGAACAAAGATGAGCCAGAAGGTAATCTTACATTCATCCCACCCTGACCTCAAAAATACATCTAAAAAAAAAAAAAAAGAATTATTTTCTCAAATCAGATAGCTTATGTAAAAAAATATAGATATGTCTATGACTAACTAGTAGTTAAATAATAGACTAACTGAGAGGAAGTCAATGAAGTCAATCAAAGCTAAGAAAGCCTACACAGGACAGCTCTGACAATACAGAAAGAAAATAGAAAACATCCAAACTGACAATCTGAGATATATAACAGGGATTTAGTAAAAAAAAAAGACTTATAACAGAGATTTAGTAAAAAATACTGTCAGTGATTGGTATCTGAGTCTGTGCTCAGCGTACATATAATGTAATTAGCCAGTGTGTAAGTATATGAATTACATGATGCTTAACATGTAAAATTAATGAAACAGTCTATAAGTGATTTAATTAAAAAAAAAAAGAACTGTGGCTTGTATTCATTGGACTTGTGCCACTGGGTATTTGGGATCAACTTTGGAAAGCTACTGTTAACAGTGGGCCAACATAAATTACCAATTCAGGAATGATCAAGAGGGAATCAGTCTTTTGCATTGGAAAAATTGTGGTGGGAAAGAGAAGTTACTCTTTCTTTTTCTTTACTGTATTGGGTTTATGTGTCAAGGTTTTGATAGCAGGGGCACTGGCAGGGGTGTCTTCTTTAAAGATGCCAGAAGCTGCATGTCCCTGCTCCTTGGAGGGGGTGGTTGGACTAGATGATCCTTGAAGGTCCCTTCCAACCCCAACCATTCTATGATTCTAAGCTGCCCCCATGGCTGACAGATTCAGTGCCAGCCATCTCTAAGATGGATCACTGCTGGCCGAGGCTGAGTCAATCAGTGACTGTGGTAGGACCTCTGGGATAACATGGTTAAGAAAGGATAAAATCTGCTGCACAAAAGCAGCCGGGAAAGAGACAGAGAGAGTAGTGAGAATATATGAGAGCAACAACTCTGCAGACACCAACGTCAGTGAAGTAGGAGAGGGAGGAGGTGCTCCAGGCATCAGAGCAAAGCATGCTCGCTGCAGCCCATGGTTAAAAACCGCGGTGAAGCAGGTCGTTTCCCTGTAGTCCTAGAGGTTCACAGCAGAGCAGATATCCACCTGCAGCCTGTGGAGGACCCTACACTGTAGCAGGAAGATGTGCCCTAAAGGAGACTGTGACTTTGTGCAAAACTCGTGCTGCAGCAGACTCCTGGCAGGACCTGTGACCCCATGGAGAGGAGCCAACACTGGAGCAGGTTTGCAGACCCTGCAGGGGACTGACATGGGAGCAATGCACTCCTGAAGGACTGCATCTCGCGGAAGGAATCCATGCTGGAGAAGTTCATGAAGAACTACTGTCCGTGGGAAGGACTCATACTGGATAAAGTCATGGAGGACTGTCTCCCATGGGAGAGACTCCATGCTGGTGCAGGGGAAGACTGTGAGGAGGAAGGAGCAGCAGAGACAACATGTGATGAACTGACCATAATTCCCATTCCCCATTCCCCCTGTGCCACTCGGGGGGAAGAGGTAGAGAAATCAGGAGTGAAACTGAACCTGGGAAGAAGGCAGGAGTGGAGGAAGCTGTTTTGAGATTTTTTTTTTTTCTCATTATCCTACTCTGTCTTTAGATTGGCAATAAATTAAAGTAATTTCCTCAGGTCAAGTCCATTTTGCCCATGATGGTAACTGGAGAGTGATCTCCCTGTACTTAGCTAGACCCACGAGCCTTTCATCATTTTTTCCCTGTCCAGTTGAGGAGGGGGAGAGAGAGAGCAGCTTAGTGGGCACCTAGTGTCCAGACAAGGTCAACCCACCACATTTACTGAAAAGTTCCCACCACCACTACTGCTGATAAAGTTGTTCATTTAAACACTTTTAAATATGTTAAAGTTAGCCAAGTTCAAAAAGAGCTCCCATTTAAACCTCTGAAGTCAGTATTACTCATTTTGACTGAAGAGGACAGAAAGAACTCATATCTTAAGGTTAGTTTAAAGTTTGTTCGTAGTGTTTTTTGCAATAAAATTTTGTGACTTGAAATGAAAAGGTAACAGTATATGCAGTGTCAAATTGCTGCTTCTATTGTGAAAGGAGAGAGAGGGAAGAAGAGAGGGATATGCACAACTATAAGCAAGGGCGCATACCAGAGGGCAGGGTGTGCTGCTCTTCTGTCCATGAAGAGATGGGAGGGAATTGCTGCTTGTTATTCTCCCAGATAGTACCTAATAAATTAAACAACCCAACATCTCCCTCAGCAGAAGAAGCAATCCTTGTTTTTCATATCTCTGCCATATGCATGGCCATTTGGTCAGTCCTAGCCATTTTCTGCCTAATTACTACGTAGTTTGTCTTTGCTGACACAGAAGTTTACATATACCACTGTCAAAACAGCAGAGGTGATTGTTGCCATTGGAGGACTTTTGGTGAAACACCTCCTGCTTCCAGAACTGTACATTGAAGAGTTTATCACTTCAGAGCCTCACTTACTAATATTCTGAGACTTTTATATTTTATTTCAAATACAATTTTTTCTTAAACTCTGCTAGTCTCATTCTTACATATTTTTCTAATTATCTTGGAATATTAACTGATATCGTAATGAAAATTTATAAATAGTATAATCAATGGTTTAATTCAATCTTACCCAGATTAATTAAAAAAAAAAGAAAAAAGGAAGAAAAAAAAAAGGGAGCCAAAAATAATACATTATGATTCTCTTCTTTTTAATTCTAAAAATTGTAAATTAATTCTATTAACTAATTTATTGCAGCAACATTAGTTGAACTAATGATACATGTTTGTTAGTCATTCTTCTGTTGCTTCTTTGGTAGATTAATTAAGCTTGATTTTTTTATTATTATTATTTTATTTCTGGAGCTGTCCTATTTTCTGAGAGAAGATTGTCATCTTTTGAGTATACTGTTTTCCTTTTCTACATCTTATGTAAAAAATCCTACTGAATAAAGGTGAGGAGTGAGTTGAAGCAGTGGATCTCTGATTTTTCACATTGCTTAGCTGTTGGCTAAGTGTCTGAGTCAGTCTGGATTAATTATCCATCCCTAAAAGTACAGAGCTTAAGTGTATAGATGTAAGTCAGTTCATTTAATTTACTTGTGTCCTCATTGTACACATAAATTCTGAAGAAGAATTGATCTTCCAATATCAAGTGTCTCCCAGAAATCCTTCTTTGTCATGGGCAGACTTTGCTGGCAATAGATAACTTTGTAATACATTAGAGAGAGAAATAGTGTCAGGATCTCTACAATAGCTATTAATGGGTGACAGCAGAGGCTCAGCTTACTCTAAACAGCTACATTTAAGCTTTGACACATTTTGTTAATATTCAATGGAGAAGGATCAGGGACTCTTGTCTGTTTCATCTAAGAAATTTCGGATGTCTTCTTTAGCATGATATAGCTAAATGCTATGTCTTTATTTTTATTAACAATCTAGGATAATCAGATCTGTGTAGCTATTTCTCCAAATACATTTCTGCATTGGTTCAGACGAAACCCATCATTTTTTTCTGAGATGTAAGTTGAAGAACAGATATTACTAAAATGGCAGAATGGAATAGTAATCCACTTTATACACAATAAAGTCATGGTGCTATTCAGGGAATGATACATAAGGAAGTCTTTATTAATCATATTGGTGGTAAATGCATGTATGTATGAGAATGTAGGTTTCATCTCTCTAAGTGTAAACATGGAAATATGTATGTCTTTCATTTTATTTGTTACCGAATGGGTTTCCATGAGTCCTAAATATACCATTATAGGTAATTCTGGTAATTAAATCAAAGGGTTTGAAATTTGGTAATAATTTCTAGTCTCTTTTCATCTCTTTTCACCTCTTCACCTCACCTAAAAGTAGTACACCCATACAGCCAGAAATTAGATCAAAACCAAAAGAAGATATGTTCTTATTCTTGTTCATATATCAGAATCTTAATATATGTTTATATATTCTTGGTGAGGAAGTTATCACTTTTGCTTATTCCATAGACGAAAATAGCAAGAACGGTACAAATTCTGTGGCACTAATTTGTAACACAGGTGAAGTAATGTCCGATTTTCAGGGGCTACTCAGAGCAAATTAATGGAAAGTAATAAAATATAGAATCAAATGGCATTATAACACTGAAGTAGCTGCATTAGATTAAAAAGTGTGTTATGGTACAGTGCGAAACATTGTTTGTAAAGTTTTAATTTGTGTTTTTTGGTTTTTTTTCTCCTTACTCCTTTGAGGAAACTTTGAAAACAAAGCAAAACAAAAAAAAAATCAACCTAAAAAAACTATCACTGCAGGTAACTTAGCTGTTTTAATTCAATAACATAAGTGATACAGAAACTATAGAGAACTATTGCTGGGATTGTATTTTAGATGAAAGTTTAATTACACTTGCATGCATACTGAGATTTGGTATCTGCTTCAGATGGTTGCAAAAGTCTCATACAGCTCCAGAAAACAGCGTTGATGTACCAAAAAAAAAAAAAAAAAAAAAAGGAAACAAGAAAAAAAAGAAAAGAAAGACAATTCTAGAAGATTGATTTAGCTGCCCAAATAAAGACATCTAATGCCATTTGAGATGGCTGACCTCCAGCTGCCAATGAAGAAGGGCAGTAATGTCTCCTAGGTCCTTTGCCATATCTGCCCACACCATGTGGATGTCCTGGATATGACAGCATGCCTCAAATGATATTTGACATCTGTGATTAGGCAACAGTCACAAATCAGATTTTTACCCATTGAGTTATCTCCTGCTGTTTAAAGTTAAAAATTAATTTCAGGCAAACTTTTAAAAAAATTACAACTTTTTTTTTCCAGAAAATAAAATTACATCATCAAAACATATCAAGAAACAGTCTTTTTTTTGTTGTTTATTTTTTACCCAAAGCTTTTGAATTTTATGTATTTTAACCAAAATTTTCAACTTCTAGAATTTTGTCTAGAAATATGGGAAAAAAAAGAATGTTTGAGGATCACCTGGAAATGAAAATTAGTTGATCATGTGTTATTTTCAGGATCATATTACTTATGTTCACATCAAATTATTTAAGTTCAACCTTAAAGTAACAGTCTTTATTAAAGTAGTACTTCAGCCAGTGAAACAGTACTGAATACAAAGTTTTGATTGGACTAAAGGTTCTTTGATATTTACTTTTTCTTTTTTTTTTTTTAATCAAAAGGTGTTATTGCTAATGAAATTAATCTTTATGTATAGAAAATCTTTTGTAAATTTTTGTCTATGTATTTTCATATATTAAAGACTGAAACTGTATGTCTATAGATTAAATTATAAAAAAAAAAAAAAAAGGGAATAACCAAAGGAAATTTCTAAGCATTTTGTCCCTCTTCACCTTGGGTTGAATGAACAACATTTATTTGTTTTCATATATATTAGTATTAAAATAATTATTCTGTGTTAAACTTTGATTTTTCTTAACTGTGGAAGTTTTTCTTTCTTTTAAGGTGGCTAGTTTGGATTTACATCCTATTGCATGATGACTGTACTTTTTTTTCCCTTCAACTCAATAAAGAAACATAATTCATTGCGATTGAACTGATGCTAGATCTTCAGAAACATGAATGTTATTATAATTATGTAATTATGCATAATTTTAATTACACACATGCACTTACCATTATACATAATTTTAATTATACATTATGTAATTGTACGTAATTGTAATTATGTAACTATGCCAGAGATTTAGAGATTTTAGTGATGAAAAAGATGAAGGGTTTTGGGTTCACACTATTCTGGTGCATGTGCAGGATTGTTTATTATGCTATACTGGTATTTCTTACAACCTCCTGTAATCCATTTTAAAATGAATTAGAGGTCTTAATGCCAGCTCTTTTACCAGTGTTAAAAAGCTAATACCTCTAATTTTTGAATATATTTTTCTCATATTCAGTCTCTTCCATACTATCTACTCTTAACATAATTGTTAGAATATTGCTTGTAAATATTCAATAAAGTATGTAAAGTCAGACTGAAATTATTATAACTATTCACACACTGAATTAGCCTTATTTTTTTAACTGTGCAGCTCCATCAAAATGTATGTTTAAAGAATTTATTTTAAGTATTTTCTTTTTTCCTCACAATCATATCCTGCTCTTCGAATGAAGCATAGATTCAGTTAGCAGAAGTGAAAAAAAAAAAAGTGGAACACTTTTACAATTAAGGGTAAATTCTTCCATTTTATCAGTGTATTTCCATTAATTTCATTCAGCTGAACAGATGTAACAGAAGTTACAGCACATCTGTCAGTATTCAAAATCCTCAAATATTTGCTGATAGTGATAATTTTTGATCAAGCTAGAAAAACCCAAAGCCAAATCTGTTTATTTTGCTCGTGTGGATATAACTGAAATCAATGGGACTAGTAGTGTGAATAATGCAAACCTCTTGAGTCATAGTTGCAACCACAGACACAAATTGTTTGTGCCCTTCCTCCAAGGAGTCTAATCAAGTGTAATACATTTTATATTTGGAAGGGTGAGCTTTTAAAACTTTATCTTCCTATAGTACATAGGTTTTACAAATGTTAATACAGTAACAGCACACTTTCCATGGCACAATACAAATTTTCAGTTTCCATTTCTTAATGCCAGGCAAGTCAATACAGTTTTCATCAAGTATCTAAACAATTTATAGCCAGTCTCTGAGTATTTCTAAACAAATTTCTTGTTATCACTTTATGTAGTAAAAGAACACTATCACAATAAAATCAAGTGGTTTCCAAGCTTGTGATTTCCTTCAAACACACTAAAGACAATGTTTTACATGATCACAATCCAATACAGGAATGAATCTGTTCTCTTGCTGCAGAATGAAGAAAAAAAAAAAAGAACAGGAAAAATAAAAATAACTGTTAGGATCTAGATTCAATACAAGTTGTGTCTGAATCTCTAGTAGGTAGAGATAGTCTGAAATGGAACTAACTAGTTCTCATGCAAACTGTTCAGGGTTACTTCCCTCTAGAGCAGAGTTCTGCAAGGTAGATGTGAGTAACAAGTATGTTAACAGTGCAGAAATGTGCGCAATCACTCTGAGCCTGAATTCACTCAGCAGCCCTTTCTAATTTGGCAGTATACATACAGGCAAAAGAACATTAGGTACAATTAGTATTATTTTTTAATACCTGAAAGCTACTGGCCCAGCTCCAAAAATGGAATTTGCAAGGGTGATTTAGGTCCTCTCAACTCCTCACAGAGTAGATGAGTAAAGCTGGGACTTTAGAGTGGCTTAAAGAAAAAACTAATAGTTGATTACTTGAACTTGCATTGCTGCCATGGATTGATAAACTTGAGCTTCTCCATTCTTCGCAAGGACTTCAGCAAGGTACATCTACCAAGTAAATTTCAGTTGTTGAAATTCTTTCTGTGGTCTTAGATATCTGAGTAGTTGATTCCTTCTGCATGAATTTAACTTAGAATATAGACCATTTGTTCAGATATATGGGGTCTGATGTATGAGGATCCTCAGACTGGGGCTGAAGGGCCCGTGATTCCTTTATTTCAGAAGATGGTCTTCATCCACACACAAAATCTGTTTTAAAAGTAAATGGACCCCATGTGTCCAGCTGAAACATAGATGCTAATAAGTAAAGAATACAAAAATTTAGAATCAAGTAGATGAAAAATCAAGCCATTATTATGTATGTCAAAGTGTAGCTTCATTTTTTAAAATCCACTCAGAGTCTGAGATGAAATATAGAAACATTTCAAGTATGATAAACTCAACATTTTATACTTGATAAGAATCCTATCCAGTAGAATAAGACTCCTCTGTTTAACAAAATTGATACTATATTGCTAATTTCGTTCCTAAGTGGATGTGAGACAACAGAGGAGAAGGTGGGGGTTAGTAGGTAATGTAAGGGTTAAGTAGATCTGGGGTACTCAGAAGCCATCTGGCTTTTCTAGGATATAATTTGTCTTTCTGGGAAGAGTTTGCCTTAATTAGTTAAGAACAAATCAAACAATTATTGAAATGACTACAGCACTGAAAATAGTGTTGAAATTATTAGCACATCTCTCCTAGTACGTAGGAGGCTGTCGTGGTTTAGCTACAGTCAGCAATCGAGTACCACACAGTTGCCCAATCACCTTCCCCCTCCCCAGAGGACAGGGGAGAGAATCAAGAAGAAAGCTCGTGGGTTGAGATAAAGACAATGTACTAGGATACCAAAGGAAAAGATAATTTTATATACATATATATACACATATACACACACATATAAAGTAATGATAGTAATACTAATAGAACAACAACAACAATAACAACAACAACAACAACAACAATCAAACAAACAAAACGAAGAAATAATGCACAATTTCTCACCACCTGATGACCCAATGACTGATATAGCCCTTGGAGATACTGAGTATCCCGCTCTAGGTGGCTCTGCTTTATCAGGGGCATTGGGCCAGATGACCTCCTGAGGTGGCTTCCAGCCTCAAGTGTTCTGTGATATTGCAACTGTCAGGGCTGGAGCACTTGCCCTGGAGGAGAAGCTAAGGGACCAGCACTTGCTGAAACTGAAGAAGAGACGAGTTTTTTGGTCACCTAAGAGCAGCCTCCTGCTATCTATGTGGTGATCATAAACAAGAGGGAGAGAGGATCCCTATGTGCATCACAGGAATGAGCTGGTGGCCATAAATTCTGACAACAAAGGTTGAAATGGGATATAAGAACATACTTTTCCACCATGAGGACAGGCAAGAAGTGGAACAAGTTGTCTGTAGTGGTTGTGAATTTTCTATTCTTAGAGGTTTTCGAGACTGATCTGGACACAGTACTAGGAAACCTATTAATATATCCGGAAGGTTAAAGATTCAGGTTTGAATCCTCTCCTTCTAAGATTCCATCTCCTATGGCAGTCTCTTAAAGGAAAGGATTTGTCTCTTTTGGGTTTCAGGGAGCTCCAGTCACAGCAAGGAACTGACATGTTTTTATTTGAAATACCTAAAAGCTTTAAGGAAACTCTACGTCCCATTAAAAAGTTATCTGTGCATTTAAGTTTGTATATAACAAAATACAACTGGTTAACTTCATTTAAATCAAATATGCATGTATTTATTATTTTAATAAATTAGATACTTAGTCAATTAAACAGTTTTCCTGTTTTCCTGTTTGGTCTATTCCACTTACACAATGCCAGAATTTGTTTTCCCCCCAGTGGCTAAGGCTAGTCATAGCAAGAGGTAAAATGACACAATTAGGCCAAAATTATTGTGGCAGTTTGTCCTAGTTGTCAATAAGTAAATCAGAATGTTTTTTTTTTTTTTCTTTCATCATGTTAGTAAGATAATTATTTTCTGAGAAGATAATGATATACAATACATGAGTATTGTCTAAATCAGAACTGATGCTTCGGTTTTCAGGTGTGTATGCTGTAACAATCATTGAAGGATCTGCAGAACATGCCTTTCTGAAGCAGGGCCTATGTATTAAGTAATCAAGTAACACTGTGCACTTGTAAGTTTCTATATATGAATGGACACACAGAAAGTTAAAGACCTTGAGGAGAGAACACAAAGTAAAATAAATGTAAAAGAGCAGAGAAAGAGTAGGACAGAATGAAACATTTTACCTAATAGTAAAATGAATTATTTTTTTTAAATTATAGGGGAAAAAAATTACTCTGAGTAGCGATATGAGAAAGGTTAAAATGATACTTTAATAATAAACAAGAGGCAATTGTCTATGTCATGCTGATTGCTTCTGGATTTTGTCTGCAGATACAAGACGCACTGACATCACTTCAAAGAGTCCTTTTTCTCATACGGAGAAATAGCTGTGAGGAGAAAAATAAGAGGAGAAATAAAAGTTTTGCTGAAAAAGAAATAAATTGTTCCAATAATTTTAGGCATGTTTTACATTTTCTTTTGTTTAAAATAATAAAAATATATGTATCTTGATGTTGAAGTGATAGTCCTGTGAATGACATCAAGTAGTGTGCATCTCCCTGTTTGTTAAAATATCTTGGGGCTTGGGGTACTGTTGCAGGAACTACTGTTTTCACATGCATAAACTGTCATTCTGCAATGTCTTAAGTTTACAAGGAATGAACATGGCAACCTTTTTTTTTTTTCAATAAACTTGATGTACTGAATTTTTAATCATGTTATTAACATTAAACATGTAAATTCTGCTAAAATTATTTTTCCACATTCTCTTGAAAAAAAAAAAAATCACACTATTTGAACACATAGGTGTGGTCTGCAACCCATTGTTATAACTGGAGAGATTAGGGATTGTCCCCAACTTTAACTGAATCAGAAAACAATGTGCATCTCTTCTACAATAGAGAGAAATTAATGCAAAAAGGCTGCCAAGATGAGCAGGCATCAGTGTCTTAGCAAATTCACAGACAAGACTATAGAAATATTTAGAAAAAAAGTATATGATGATCATGACAGTAGTGAAGTAGAAAATACTATTTTGAATTGTGTGTTTGGAAAAACAGTTTAAAACAGAGCAATTAACATGAGGGAGGTTTTGTTTTTTTTTTTTTCATTTTCCTTCTACAGCCACTCTGTTTAGAAAGAATTTTGGAACAGACCTTTCTGACTATTGTACTGGAGATGCTAAGTCCTTGTTCTCTCAAGAATGTTCTGTGAAAATAACAATAGGAATATTAAAACAATTAGATTTTTTAGGTTTCAAAAGTGTCAGAATAAGTATCAAGTATTGAGAAAAATAAAAAATCCTTTTTTTTTTTTAAATCACAAATTTTATGCAGGTCCTGATCATTACCCATTTATAAAGATTACTAATATATTTTGAAATATTTTCTGTTAATACTGCACCAATAAAACCCTATTAAAATGAAACATTTCTCAAATTCTTTGTATATTGTACTATTTCTTTGCTAAGCATGTCATACGACTTCTTTCTTCCTCGAATTTTCACTTCAGATGTGTGCTAGCTAGGCAATAACTCAGCTCAAAATAATTCTTCTTGACAGGGTGGTCTCTTGCCTGCAGAATGTTAGATCTGATACAAGGAATAACATATAGAAAAAATGTGGAAATTTTTTTCTGCTTTTCCTTTTACTGTTTTCCTCTGCTTCCGATTGGAGGCTTTTTGTTGTCCAAGTTTTTTTTTTGGTCTAAATTTCTTTAACAATTAGCTAGAAGAGACATACTCTAGTTGTCTTAAATATCACTGAAGGCAAAAGAAAAAGATGCAGAGATGGAAGCTGATCAGGACAGAGAAGAAGTATCCCTTCCATATCACTTAGGAATGCTAACTATCAGAGTGAATATTGGGCTAGAAGCGTGCAGTTCTTTAGGTCATCAGAGCTTTTAACTTTATATTGGATTTTTTTTTTTAAATTCTGATTTGGATCAAATTCCAAAAATCAAAAATATTGACACTGACACAGACAATAACAGAAACACTGTTACATGTTATCCAAGTACAAATCTTAAGATTCAAATAAAGGATATTGTCCACCTCTTTGCCATTATCATTATCATTTATTTGAAAATGTCAGGTAGTCATGATCTATCCAGCAACCTCTTTCTAGCTGTATTTTAACTTCAGATCCTATGCTATACTGTTTTTTAGGATCATGAGATTACTGGAAAAAGATTACATTTCCTAATGTAATTAAACTGGTTTCTTTGCATTTGTGGCATTCATCCAACAAGAAGCTTAACTGCATAACTTTTAGAGCTTGATTAGTCCCTTTACATTTAATAAGAGTATTTTTAGATCTACCTTTCTAAATGAGAGTCATAGGGTACAAAATAGCTGTATCTATGCTATTTAAAGTAAAGAAGGCAAATGCCACAATCTAGGAATTTTATTATCCTTACTGTTGAATTTTATCACAATCCCAGCATGGTTTAACCGGAGTTAAACATCACTTTCCCCAAAAATGTCAGGGCACACTTCAGGGCTTGACATGGGCAGGAACCATTAGCACTAAACAGTTTGACAAGAGCTATCCCAGTCTGAAGGGCAATAAAGCACAACTATATGACCTGTATTGTGTCATTCACACTCAGAGGCAGAGAATGTATTTAGAAGTATACATATGACCACTGTCAATTTATGGAAGAATTAAAAGATTAATGTCTAATTTTAAATACCATACCGTCTATCGAAACAATATTATCTGAAGTTAAAAGCTGCATTGTTTTTTACTTCAGTAAACTAAACATAGCAGTGGTTACTTATAACTTTACAATTGACTATTTTTTTAAAAAAGGAAAATAAAAAATATTTTCAATTAAGACAAAATGTGAGTCACATGTCATTAATATCCATCTTCTATTTTAAATTTTTCATTTTTATACTGCTTATCATTAATGATAGACTCCTTTCTATGCTTTTATAAAAGCTTTATAAGTTTTATGCTACAAGCTATATCTTGAATTTTGTGTATGTTTATGGGGCTCCACCAATAAAAAGGCTAAGCATGTTGCTTTGCATATATTTATAATGTATCCACGAATACTTAGTTTAGTAATTTTTTTCCATAAGATGATGTATTTTGACAATGAGTTCTATTTATATGATGTAATATAGTTATTTTAGGAATCATGTTCAAAACCAAGAGGAAGTCAGGGAAGTGATATAAAATTTCCAGTTAACCACAACCGGTGCCTGTTAGTGTAAGAAAACAATTTCAATTAAAGAAAGAAATTTTTGAAGTACTTTTCATTTTTTTCTTCCTACCTGATACTTTCTGAAAAAAGTTTAGTTCACCACTTACAGTCTCTCGATAGCCTAGTTTTAAATACCTTCTTTCCCCTTAAGTTGATAACTCCTCTTCCGTTGGTTATTTATTACAAAGCTAGCTCAGTTAGACAGGAGTGAACTCTCACATCATTCACCTGAAACTCAGATCTAATCTAATGATCACTTCTAAGGGGTTCAAATGTAGTCATTGGCAGAGAAAATTATTAATCAGTAAGGATTCAAGAAGTGACCACCTCTGTTCTAGTAATTTTTAGGAATTTTATCAAGCAAAATAAAGTCTGACACAGCAGAGACTATGGTAATTATATAAAAATTATCAAACTGCCTGGGTTAATAATTTAGGATATATTGGTTAAATTTTGAGAGAAAACTCGAGAGGGATTTACAGTGCATGATAAAAACTTTTGTAAAACATAAATTCTGTATGAGTAATAGATTAAGTTAATCACTGATAGGGGAGCATCCAACACAGCACTCTACATTGGCAAAGATATTTCCATGAGATTTCAGGTATGACACAGAAACAATGGCAGATCCAGAATCTTTGGAAGGGAAAATAAAGGCTCAGAAGTAATTCTCAGGATATTTAAGGTAGCATGAGATATCTATGCTTTGGGAAATGAAGTAAGCCTTAAAAAATAGGATTTTATTTACAGAGTAAAGCATCAAAAACAAATGTACAAATGTGAGCTAGGTTTGATAAGATCCCATCAGTCACTGGTATTTAGTCAGAAGAGTCAGTGGAATTACACAGCTGTTCCTAAAACAAACACATGTAACCAATCTATTAATGAGCTTTCTATACTGTTGACTGTACTGAAACTATATATCTTGGCTATAATAAGAGGTTAAATGACTAGCTTACATGCAGATATCATTGTTGTATCCTGCATATATATATATATATACACACTATATTTTTAATAATTATAGATGTTTTAATCTGTGACCTGGATCCCAAAATATATGTCCCTTGAAAAGAGAATTGGCAATCAAAAATCATGAGTTGTAACTGCCATTTTGTGGAAGAAGGTTTTGTGGGACACCAGATGCATTTGTTAGGGATTGTAATTTCAAAGTTTACACATCTTGTGCAGAGGATTTGATTTTGCTTTGTTCTTTTGAGTGGCTAAGCTGTAATTGAATTTTTCTTCTTAGAAATTACCGTATATACTTATAAAAATTACTGCACTGAGACATGAGTGCATGATTGTTCTTAATTGTTAAAATGTTATCTGTAAAACTAATGTGGGATTCTGTATTTTTGTTAATGACTGTATACATTAAATATCACTATACTCATCCTTTTGCCTGTTTAAACTGAAGAAGTTTTTTTATTTTAACAATTCCAAGACATTTTCATTTAAAAAATATACAGGTACAGGCTTTCATTTGAGAATGTCAACTGTTTCACTGAAATCTACAGGCTCTAGAGTAGTTCTTCAAGACAGCAGTCTTGAAAACAGCAGTAGTTCTTCAAGACAGGGATTTACTTGGTACGGTACCATGGGATAAAGCTCTGGAGGGAAGAGGGGCCCAAGAAAGCTGGTTAATATTCAAGGATCACCTCCTCCAAGCTCAGGAGCAATGCAATGCAACAAAGAGGAAGTCAGGCAAAAGCTCCAGGAGGAAGGCATGGATGAACAAAGAGCTCCTGGACAAACGCAAACACAAAAAAGCAAGCTAAGAGAGTGGAAGTAAGGACAGGTAGCCTAGGAGGAACAGAGGGAAATTGTCCGAGCAGCTAGGGATCAGGTTAGAAAAGCCAAAGCCCTGATAGAATTAAATTTGGCCAGGGACAGCAAGGACAACAAGAAGAGCTGCTTCTTAGGTATGTCAGGGATAAAATGAAGACTAGGGAAAATAGGGGATCTCTCCAGAAGGAAACAGGAGACCTGGTTACCCAGGACATGGAGAAAGCTGAGGTACTCAACGACTTTTTTGCCTCAGGCTTCACCAGTGAGGGCTCTAGCTACACCACTCAAGTCACAGAAGGCAAAGGAGGGGATTGGGAGAACAAATAACTGCCCACTGTAGCAGAAGAGCATATTTGAGAGGCATTTAAGGAGCCTGGAGGTGCACAAGTTCATGGGACCCGATGAGATGCGTCTGTGGTTCCTGAACTGGTGGATGAAGTTGCCGAGACAATATCCATCATATTTGAGACTTTCTGGCAGTCTGGTGAAGTTCCCAATGACTGGAAAAGGGGAAACACAACCCCCATTTTAAAGAAGGGGAACAAGGAAGACCCAGGGAACTACAAGCCAGTCAGTCTGACTTCTGGGCCTGGCAAGGTCACAGGGAGGCAAGGTCCTGGAAATTATGCTAAGGATCATAGATATAAGGAGGTGATTGGTGACAGCCAGCATAGTTTCATTAAGGGCAAATCGTGTCTGTCACATTGGAGGCTATCTATGACAGGGTTACAGCATTGCTGGACAAGGGATGAGGAACTGGCATCATCTGCCTGTAGTTGTGCAGAGCATTTGACATTGTCCTGCATGATATCCTTCTCTCTAAAATAGAGAGACATGGATTGGTTGGATGGACCACTTGGTGGATAAGGAATTGGCTGGATGGCCACATTCAAAGAGCTGCGGTCAATGGCTCAATGTCCCACTGGAAACCAGTGATGAGTGGCATTCCTCGTGGGTCAGTATTGGGATTGTCCCTGTTTAACATCTTTGTTAGTGACATGAACAGTGGAATTGAATGTACCTTCAGCAAGTTTGTTGATGACGCCAAGCTGTGTGGTGCTGTCAACATGCTGGAGGGAAGGGATGCCATCCAGAGGGACCTTGACAGGCTGGAGAGGCGGGCCTGTGCAAACTTCATGACGTTCAACAAGGCCAAGTGCAAGGTCTTGCACATGGGATGGGGCAACCTTGGATACCAGTGCAGGCTGGGGCACGAAATGGATTGAAAGTAGCTCTGAGGAAAAGGATTTGAGGGTATTGGTGGATGAAAATCTGGACATGAGCCAACAATGTGCACTTGCAGCCCAGAAGACCAACTGCATCCTGGGCTGCATCAAAAGAAGTGTGGTCATCAAGTTGTGGGAGGTGATTCTTCCCCTCTACTCTGTTCTTGTGAGACCCCACCCAGAGTACTGTGTCCAGCCCTGGAGCTGTCTCTACAGGATAGACATGGTGCTCTTGTAGTGGGTCCAGAGGATGGCCACAAACATGATCAGAGAAATGGAAAACCACTTCCATGAAGAACGTCTGAGAGAGTTGAGGTTCTTCAGCCTGGAGAAGAGAAGGCTCCAGGTAGACCTTATAGTGACATTCCAGTACCTAAAGGAGACTTGTAAGAAAGACGGAGATAAACTCTTTAGCAGGGCCTTTTGCTATAGGACAAGGGGTAATGGTTTCAAACTAGAAAACTAGAAGGAGGTAGATTTAGGCTTGATAGAAGGAAGACATTTTTTTACAATGAGAGTGGTAAAATACTGGAACAGGTTTCCCAGAGAGGTGGTAGATGCCCCATCCCTGGAAACATTCAAAGTCAGGTTGGACAGGGCTCTGAGCAACCTGATCTAGTTGGAGATGTCCCTGCTCTTGCAGGGGGGTTGGATTAGATGACCTTTAATATTCCCTTCCAACACAAACTATTCCATGATTCTATGATTCTAAACAATTGTATCTGTACTTAGAAATAAAAGTAAACACAGAGAAATCCCTTTAAAATGTCAAAGAGTACATTATAAATAGTGCGTTTATTTTGTTCAGTCCTCTTAGAATAAATAAACCATATAATTTCAAAAGGTACAATAGATTAACTACTATATTTGTAATTAATACTTGAAATACGTTGGTTATATAACCACTGAAAAAACAATCTGTGGGCTGAAAGAATATAAAAGAACTGGAATTTATTTGATGAGATATATTAACTTGAAAATGACAAACTGTCATTATGAAAGAGGATGATATCATTATGAGAGTTGGTCAATTCCTTGGAAATGAAAAAGATATTGCAAAAGTGGAAAGATGGTCACATTATGAAAGATCAATAAGAAGAAATTGATCACGATTATAAAGCTAGAAAAAGTAAGATGCAAAATTATGTATATTACTAAAGCAGAGTTAACAAGGAAAGGTTGTCTATGTAGGTAAACATAAGAAGAGTACAGATATGCTACAGAAGAGGAAAGGAAAAAAAGTAATAGATATGGCAATATTTCAATACCTTGTCACATTTTTTTTCTTCAGTTATCACAAGAAAAAAAAAGGTTGATTTAAATAATATACTGCATATAAATAATTTTGACAGGAGATATGAATGTAGGCCAGAAGAAAGAAAGAACTAGCAACAAAAGTTTTCTCTTATCTCCAGTACAGCAAAGCATAAGCAAATTGACCCTAAAGCAGCAGAACTAGTCTAAAAGACATTTGAAGTAATCCTTGCTACTTTATAGAATTTATAAAAAGGAATATGTATGCCCTAAGGACTAAAGAAAAGGAAAACCAGAGAAACTAAATATCTATCAACCTAATTCTTATCTGGGAAATGACTTGACAATACATTATTAAATAATCAATTTTTAAGTATGTAGCATTAGAAAAAAGGATAGCTTTGTCAAAAAGTATGAAATTAATCCAGCTTCATTCCTTATCAGCCTGTTTTAATGTGTTGGGGGAACTATCTATGTGATATAGCTTTTTATTTTCCATAGCTGTCACTGTCACACGTCATCTCATACCTAAACTCAGGAAACATAGTTTAAATATAATCACAATACTATATTGCTTAAGTAAATGGGGGAAAAGTTCACATTCCAACTACATATCAGTGATCACAGTCAAATTGGGAAGGTATTTTGGTAAAGTATTGCAAAGATTTTTCTTCACTGTAAGGATTGATATTTCACATCTCATTTGAGTCTTTATTTGCAGTAACCTGTGTATTTCAGGTATTTTTTTTTGGTCACACATGCCAAAAGGAGTAGATTAATTAATCTACTGTAAATATATAGGTAAAACTCTTCTGCTTTTGACAACTATGAAATTTCACATTCACATCTGGGCAGATTTTACATGTTGAGCACCTCGTTAACATTTTATCTTGCTGGATGTTCCTTCAAATAATATGAAAAAAGATACTTCACATTTCATTGTAGCCATCAGCTGCTACTTATTAGTTAAAAATAAATTACACAGTATTTCTGAGTTATCAGTGACTTAAAAATCCACATTCTGGAAGAAAAAAAAAAATAGAACAGACAAAAACCCTTTCCTAAAAAAAAAAATAAATAAATTAAGACAATATATACTAAACTGTTCATAAAAGAGGAAAACTGAGCACTGTTCTCCATATCACATGTAAGCAAAAATTTTATATGTACCTAAATTATTCTTTCATCTTTTCTCTCTCTAAAAAAGTATTTACCAAAATATGTATTTTAATATCTTAACACTCAAAACTGCTGGAACAGCTGTCATGCATTCATTTGCCATAACAACAATGCCTGGCATCCAGTCTCAAACTGTTATTTTAGGTAAGACTGGGGTATAACTAAACATAGTCTAGTTTCCGGAATGGCACACAAATAACTTCAGATAACCCTTTAAAGACAGTATTGTGCTTATTTCTTCAGAAGTCTTTTTGGGAGTCATTGTCTATCACTGTTTTTCCAATAAATTTAAGTAACATACAGTACCCTGGTCATATGTATTTTTGAATAGAAGGAAGGGAAGGGAAGGTGTGGGAAGGTGCAGGAAGGGAAAGGAAGATGTGGAATGGGAAGGTTTGGGAAGGGGAGGGAAGGGGAAGGGGGAGGGAAAGGGGAAGGGGAAGGGGAAGGGGAAGGGGAAGGGGAAGGGGAAGGGGAAGGGGAAGGGGAAGGGGAAGGGGAAGGGGAAGGGGAAGGGAAGACTAACTGTTGCAACAGTGAATTACAACCACCTGATACACAAATGTGTTTGTGAGATGTGATCTTCCATCAAGACTCTTTATCTGAATTACATTCAAATTACAGATTTTACACTCTACAAAAAGTTATTTTCAATTAACTAACAGGAATTAAAGGCAAGGGATTTGTAAAGTATAGATATTGTTGTTTTACAAAACACAGCCACTTTGCCTGAAAATAGATTGTTGCATTCAAATTTTAACAACTAGTTCTCAAGGCTGGAGTACCAGATTACATACTGTGCACAATTTAATGTGGGCTACAGAAGCACACTTAAGACATAGATGTTGGTGTATTTAAGTCTTTACAATACAGTTACAACGGAATCAGAATGATACAGGTATCATAGATCATTAAAAAAAAAAAATTATCCTATTGCAACTGGCAAACATATGTTTAAAATCGTTACTTAAAAGTGTTTTTCTTGCTGCTATCAATTAAGCACATTTAACAGGTCAGATAAACCAAAGCAAGTGTTTTTGGCATACTGCCTCATTTTAGGTCAAAAACATTGTTTTGGACTGCATATCCATCAAACCACTATAAATAATACTTAAACAGTAAATCACTTAATTAGTACTCCTCCGGATGCATTTAAGGTACTTAAATACTTCCAGAAGAGGGCAACAAAGCTTGTGAAAGTGTTGGAAGGCATGTCTTATGAGGAGTGGCTAAGAACTTGAGTCTGTATGGTTTAGAAAAGGAGACTGAGGGGCCATCTCATCACTCACTACAGCTTCCTGAGGAGGGGAAGTGGAGAGGGAGGTCCTGATCCCTTCTCCCTGGTACCCAGTGATAGGATGTGTGGGAAGAATTGCTCAAAGCTGCATCCTGGAAGGTTCAGACTGGACACTGGGAAACACCTCTTTATAGAGAATGTGGTCCGACACTGGAACAGGCTTCCTAGAGGAGTGGTTGATGCGCTATGCCTGTCAGCTTTTAAGAGGCATTATATAAACTCTGGTATTTACGACTTTCTCTGGTGTCTATTCACCCTTCAAAAGCTTTGTTATTTCAAGTAGCCACCACTACAGTTCCTCACCAGGAGGAGTATGAGAATGACAATTGGTGTTTCCTCCTACCTTTTACTGGGTGGCATGTGGTGTCGATGGTGGGGTTTCTTCCTCCTCACTCTTGGATTAGCTTGGCTAATTTCTTAAAAACATTTGCTAATACTGTTTAGTTACTTCCTCTTTGTTCTCTCATCCATAATTTCCATGTTGCATCCAAGTTTTACCCTACATGATGTGTTTTACAAAAGCTTGAGATTTGTTCTCTGTTTTCTTTTTTTTATAACTCTGAAACAAGTTTCACTCAGCTTTTAAGGTTTTGTTCCTTTAGTGATCAGTAATTAATCATTAATTATTTGTTTATAGTCTGGGACCTTGGCTACTGTCCTACGCTTGCACTTTCAAGGCCATTGCTGTCAGCTCGTGCTTGTTCTTTTGGGAGTACTTGATACAATCTCATATTTCTTCAGTTGCCTTTAAGCTGTGGTTTTATTAGCACAGCCCAATCACTCATGCATACAGCTCTAAGGTTGTTGAGAAGTCCACTATACAAAACATACAATCTATTAGAAGACACACATGCACTTAAACGTGTACAAACAGACAGTGCTCTGGTAACCAGTTGCAACTAATTTTTTACTAATTACTACAAAACCACTGATTCTCTATCAAAAGTACTTTATCAATTTGCAAAAAGACATTCTTTAACATTTCATATCTTGTTAGAGTTGCAAAGTTTCCTCGTCTAACTTTTTTCATATGACAAATAAAAGAGCATTTGTTTCTCCATTCGTACACAGGAAAAGTTAAATGCTAGGATACTATTTCTATTCCTCTTCTGTTTTTTTTTTTTTTTTGTTTCTCAGGCTCTCTTCCATTTACCAGTATAATTCATCACAAGATATTTATACCTACTGTAAGCTTTTCATTGGACCTTGCATAACATCTTTCAGTGTGTATACCTTGGATCATACTGAAATGAAAATTTGTTTTAGTTTTGGGGGGCTTCTATTTTTACATGTCACAAGATTTCTGAAGTCTTACTTGTATGTGGGGTTTTTTTGATAGCTCGTCTCTTCCTGTGAGCGTCAGCACTACTGAAGAAGGAAAAAAATGTTTCATAAGTTTCTTGAGACATGAGTTTTTCTCATGTTAAAAATGGGACAACTTGTCCTCATTCCTGAAAGAGTATAGGTGGAAAGGGTAAGCAGATATATTCTTAGAGTGCTTCACATTGCTAAATTAGCTTCTGTTATGGACAGATTATTCAACCACACTATGGTTCATAGCCAGAAGATAACTCCAGAACAGAGAGGGGAAAAAAAAAACCACCCAACAAAAAACCAAAGTAATTTACATTCATTTCCAGATGCTTTAAACTTTACTTATGGTTGAAAAAAACCTTCTGATAGACCAAACATGTATTTTTTCTTCTTTTCTGATGAAAATAATAACCGACAGAAGTGGATTGTTTGCCTGAATTTCCCAGAAGTCGTTTCTGTGATTACACTTACGGACACACTTTCAGATCCTTGAGCTGGACGGGGAGGAGCTAGCTGAAAGTTAAACAAACCTGTAAGCCAGTTTTAACCTACTACATTAAATTTCTAATTTTGGCTTTATAACATCAAAGATTAGCTTCCCACTGGTAACTAGTTCTTTGCATTCCTAATTTAGGTATTAGTCAACCTCTATGGTCAGTGAAGAAAACTAAACACTTTTGAAGGCCTTAGCAGGGTATTAAAGAGAATCTTTCCCTTTCCATCTACTAAATATAATGTTAAATGTCTCTGCTTCATTTAATACATGACAGACAACTAGTAGAAAAATAAGAAACCAGAAGGATGATCAAAACAGATCCTTCACATGTGGTTTTGTGGTATACATTTTTTTCTACATGGAATTTAAAACATGAACTGTCTTTTTAAGGGAAGACACTTAGCAAGAGAGGAAAAAAAAAAATAGATTCCTGTAGAACTATCGTTCACATAAAGATAGAACACCCAGGATCTCCCTGGGGAAAAAAAAAAGAAATAAAAAATCCTTAAAATCTCATCTACCAGCAGAGAGCCCAGGCACTACTTTTTTAAAACTAGGTCACTGTGAATTCAAGAACATATCTGAGTTCAGAAGGGACTACTGAAAGAACCTGAGTTTTCCAATAAGTTCCACACATAACTAAGAATATATAGACTTAAGGTGTCTTTCCTACTCTTTCTTTTTTTTTTTTTTTTTTTTTTTTTTCTCTCAGTTTGTACTTTACATTCTTTGGACTGAAAAAAAAAAAAAAAAAACCCGAATAAGTGAGCAGGAATCAAATCTGTTCTGTCGTCTAAACATTCTAATGACAAGATTCCACAAATTAGAAACAGTAGAACTTAGGCACCTAAATCCCAATTCCCACTATTCAATATTCCCGTAAATGCTCCCCTTGTTAGTCTACCAGAAATTCTAAACATTTATAGGGATTTTTGTTTGCCTATCCCTTTTCATCTCCTGCATGTCTAAGTCAATATACTAGAGTGTGATGACAATTTCAAATAGTTATCACTGAAAGATCACAGGTCATGGAAGTCAGTCCAACTTTACCCAGTCTCCCCATTCTAAAGGTGTGATTAGACATTTGCTTAAAACCCATCTAAATCAGGATAAAACAGAATGTCCTACTGTCACTGGTTCACAGACTCCTTGAAATCATATTGGTTGCTGAAATTGTTATCAATAGATGACTGCAAAATAGTTCCCTCTCATGCAGCTAAAAAAAAAAATCCCTCAAGTTTCTTTTGCATATTTTTTTGCCTATTGAAAAGGGTATTAATTAGGTTGTGTAAAGGGTGATACTGAGAAGGAGAAACTCCTCACTAACTTCTACAGAAAATAGAAAAAAAAATATATGGATAGAAAAGCAGAACTTAGAAACTGTCTTCAAGTACAGGAAAGGCTTAGTGAAGGCTTAGGTGTCTCAGGCAATGAGTTGTAGTTGAGGAATACTTCGTTGACAGTATGGTGTAATACTGTCAATATGTAAATCATATCTAATCTATTTCTCCAGAAGCATTAACTACATAGGCAAAATTAATGTTTCTTTATTCTCTACAGACACTAAACTGCTATCTTCTAAGCAAAGCATAATGGAGTAAGAGAGGAAAGTTACTCTTTCTTATAGTAGTAATACTTGAACAACAGGAATTTATGCAGAACATTTACCTGAAACTACCTCACATGGGAAATGTAGTGAAATTTTGGAATAATTAGATGGCTTGTATTCTTGGTTAGCCAACAGCATTCTTTCCCTTTTAATTAAGTCTTTTGTCTGATAAATATGCTACCAGGCAGTATGTTTTAGGGTAAACCATTACATTAATGTTGACACTATTTTGTATGCCTCAGCACATCCCATGAGCCACTATTTATAATTTCCACAAAGACAAAATCATATAACCTCTAGCATAAATTTAGCATCAGAATAGAAATACTACACTGTAGATACTCCTGAAGTTTACATTAAATATGTAAATGAATTCTTTCCTTACTTTTGCATACCTGAGAATTAGAGAAAACTCAGATTAATTTCAAAACTAAGGAAAGCTAATGATAATGACAAATCAGTAGTTGGCTTTTGTATTACTTCTAAGTGACATTACTTCCCTTTAAGTCACTGTAAACTACAAATATCATCAAATACTAAAGGCATTCTTTGTCACAGTTAGCTATAATCTGATTCAACGACATACTAAGCTGACTTGGTTTCAAACAAGTTATATTTAATTTCTCTCAAGATACAATAAAAATGGAAGATTCATGGCTTTCTAAATAATGTCAAGAAATGTTGTTTATGAACGTTCTTCTTACAGTAATAATAAAACACCCAGAAACATACTGTCCCTAAGACATGTTTTATATTAAAAAACCACAATTTCTTATGTTGTTCTTATTAAAGAAAATCTGATATAAAAAGACTATTAAAATGTCTGCAATAAAAATACATACTATTTCATCTAATCTCTATTAAAAATAGGCAAAATTATATAGTGATTGTATACATAAAAGTGTTGTACATTTTGCAACTTTCAAAAGATTTTTGTTATCCAAGCATTTTCAAAAATATGTCTCTTTGAATAAAGATATTACTTTTGAAATATAAGCTTTTTGAGTTTGAAGATCACAAATGCCCATTTCTGTGCACTCATATAGCCTCTGTCTGTTCTTTGTACTCAGTTGAAAATAATTCACCAAAGTGAATGCATTCCCACCTCATGTAAACAGATATTTTACCATGTAACTGTGTTTTTCCTTTGTTTTTTTTCTTTTTTTCTTTTTTTCTTTCCAGGTCAGTCTGAAAAATGAAAGCCTAGAAAGATAAACTGCAGAAACATTGCACTACCTAAGCCAGCAAACATTCCTTTTGAACAGATGGAAGTATTCTCTGAACATTTTTTTCGACAAAGAATCCTTTGTTGCTATAAGTTACATTTAGGAAGATACATGAAATTAGTAATGATAAAAGGTCATAATTTCAAACTCCAGCAAGTTGCTATGCTAGAAGTAGTATGAATCTCCAATTGAAGCCATTAGGTGCTACAATAATAATAAAAAATGGCAAATAATAATTATGAATTCATAGTACATATATAGAGTACATTGGCACTATCATTTAACAGAATCTGATGATTGCATATCAAGCTTTCAAACCTTAAAAGCACATATCAATGTCTCTCAGGAATACTTTCTTCTTCTCCTTGAGACAATATTTTATTGTCTCCTTCAGACAACAAAATAAAAATTTTAGCCTTTGGGAATAGTTGTAGGATAAAACAGGAAACAAGGAATTAATCTGTGTAACAATATTCTCTAGGAAACAAATATATTTCCTCGCTGTCAAAACGATGTGATCCAGTTCCCCTGGCATGTTTTCATACAATAGAGCATTTGCACCTCTAGACAGGACAATCACAGTTCCAGAAGGCAGCCAGTGAGGGGCAGGGAATGCACACCCAGGCCTCCAAGCGGGACGCCCAGTCTAAGGAGGAAGTAAGGACTGATGTCAGCATCAGCATCATGCTCCTCCAAGCAAAGAGGACAAGAACTCTATCACGAACCTCACACCGCTCCAGGCAGGAGGATCTGTGTTACTGAAATTTACTGCACTACTCTAGACTAAGAATGAATATTTCTGTAATTGGACTAATAATTTGAACTATTATACTGTTAAAACACAGATTAGACTGACAGTAGATTCTCAGCTCCACCTATAAGGTGTGCTTCATTTTTGCCTATAGGAAGATTTTCAGTTCAACAAACCAAATGGCATCAGTGATTTAGGAATAGAAGACAAGGGCACTAGTGAGAGAACATACTTCACCATAGCAATTGTTCTTTCTCCCTAAATACCTCCACAGTTAATCATCCACAAGCCAGTGAAGTTTGGAACGATTTGTCTTAGGGATGTTGGGACTGTTGTTGCCTTCTCCAGTTGCTTCAGCCTCAGTAGCTGGAACCCAGCCCCTTTTCCCAGAACCCAGATGTGAGTTACAGACACAGCTTTCCCATTGCTTTCCCATTGCTGACATCACTGACCAGGAGTGCCCATCCCTCTGTCTGACTCCAGTAGCTGGCACCAAATTTCACTCACATACATTTAGGTCTCACCAGCAGCTGGCACTGAGTCCTTACAGCACACACACACACACATATGGGATAGAGAATGATTTTATGGTGAGAGATAGTTAAGAAAAGATTTAATAAGAAGATATAAGAGGACAGAATGCACTGTGGTGACCAGGAGCAGGGCTCAGTCATACTGACTGGTCCTCTTTTACACACAGACCCTTTTAAACCCCTTTCTGCCTACTCCCCTCTCTGCTCCACCCTGCTCCCCATTGCCTCATCAGCTGGCAGAATCCCACTGAACTCCTCCAACATCCTAGATCCTCAGATTTGTGTCCTCATCCATTGCAAAGTCCTGGCTTTCCTGCAGTGTCTTGATAGACCACCAATTAATGTGACTGACCAGGTTTGTTTCTGATTATTGTCTTTTTTTATTTTAATTGGACAGATTTTATCCCTCTGTGTTTTTATCTTTCCCTTTTCTTATCCTCCCATCTGAAAACATAAACATTTTCACTTCACATACTTTTACCAATTCATGCCACTGACCAGGTTTCTTCTTATTTAGATCTCCCTTATCTTGTGTTGGCCAGGTTTATCTCTGTGTCTCCAGGTTTATGACTTCTTTGACTGTGTACCCTTAAAGAAGTAGATAGTCTCCTTCCACATACCTTTACAATTTAGAGTTATCTTGTATTGAAGTAAAATAATTAAGAAGATAGTTAGGCTATTTTAGAATAATTAGATTGAAAATTAATGTTTTAGCAAGGAATAAAAAAAAAACTTAATTATATTTGCATTTGCAATAAAAGTATTTTGAGCTTTAAACCTTACATAAATGTGTGCTGTAAAAAGTCAGGCCTTGGTATTGTCTTAGGTTTGCTGTATGGGGAGAAAGGGTGAAGTACAACTACACAAAAAGAAATAAGTAGAATAGAATAACTATGAATTCCGACTAGAAGAGTTTCCTGGCTAACACTTCTGAAGCTGATTCACACTCAATGTCCTGTACCTTCATCATCTTCTATAAGAAAATAAGACTGCAGGAAATAAGACTCAGCCTACCATATGTTCGTGTTTGCCAAGATATTTCTTTTTCTTTCTAGAAATAAATTTTGTTCAAGTGGAGCTTGAAAACTTCTGACATGTTCAGAATTTGCAGTTTTGACAAGGCCACAGGACAATCAGAAATGTCAAACATGTTACAGTACACAGATCGCTGGCACAATATACATGAAATATATCTATTATGTTGAGTGTAAATCAGATCTGCTGCTGATGCCAACAATCTGTATAAGCTGAATAAATCCAGCATGTCCTGAATATGTCAAACACCCTATGTAGACATGCGGGGAGGGGGAAGGGGCAATTTTCTTTTTTGGATGAATCAGGCTCATAAAAAATGGATGACACAGAATACAAACACACGTAGGTGAGTATATGAGACTGATTATTATATTTGCCTTGGTACTCATTATTGTGTCTGCTTTGCGATATTAGACTTTTAACAGGTGATATAGCCTCAGTGGCTGAGACCAAAATATTGCAAAACTTATTTTTTTTTTCATAAATAAAAGGAAAATAAACATTTATTCTGATTTTTTTTCCTGATTATATTAATTTTGTTTACGACTACTTACATAGTCATGTGTATTCAAGAAATCTTCTTTAGCATAAAAAGCTTTATTCACAGAGTCATTTATTTGGAGATGTCTCAAGAATATACTGCTTTTAGAAACGAGTATTCAATGTATTATCGTGATGTGCTTGCTTAAAACCTAAAGAAACAGGAACAGTTGTACTTGCATGCATGTGCTGGACAGCATAGTCTATCTTGACCTTCTAAATTTACATAAATAACTATGCAGATGCTCACCAACAGAAGAATTTCTTGTAATCTATTTCAGAAACTGCAGAAAACTTAAGTAGAAAAATGCAAAAAAAGTGAAGCCAGTGAAGTGAAGACTAGTTATCCACTGGCTAGTCTAATTGTCATGACTTAAGATTAAAATCTTTTAACAGCAGGTACTAGAAGACTGTTCTCTCTAATTCTACTGTTTTCAAAAGAGATTAATATTCCTTGGAAATTATCTGAATCAAAGAAAAGCCAAAACAAACTAGTAAAATAATAAGTGTATTTAGAAGTCCAACCTCAGAGAAAAATCATAGAATCACAGAATCATAGAATGGTTAGGGTTGGAAGGGACCTTCAAAGGTCATCTAGTCCAACCCCTCTGCAAGGAGCAGGGACATCCCTGAAAACAGGTTATTTCAGAAAAAGACACTCTGATGTTAATTGTTATCACCATGTCATTTCCCCTAATATGACAAGACTTCGCAAAATTTACAGACAAGAAGCCCAAGCTAGGTGAGGTGCACAGCTAAATGCTATGTTGACTCTTTCACCTTAAAGAAAATAATTGTTTTAAGATAAAATAAATACTTTATATTTACTTTGTAAATGTATTTTTTTAATTACAAAAAAAAGCAAAAATTACTCACTTGAGCAGTGAAAAGGCTATTTTTATTTCTAGATTAATTTCTATCAAGCTTGACATATCTGCTATGCAAAAAAAAAAAAAAAAAAATTTGAAATTATGTTAGAGTTCCGTTTGGAGAAAGGTGAAAAAAATTTCACCATTCTGCTTTGGCTACTTGGTTGCAAAATTCATTGTGTATGGAGAGTTTATAAAAGATTATAATGTAACTGATTTGCACATCCCTAACTTTGTCTAAAACAGAGGCAAAATAGATTCATTTCAATAAAATGAGATGACTTATGGAAAATCAGATTTTATTCCTAAATTGATTTTTAACACTGACTCCCATAAGCTCAGTTCTTCAGCTGAGCTGTTCATTCTTCCTGGGGTGACATTGCTTATTTTGGATTGTTTCTCCTCCTCTCAGACTCGAATGAAAAGTCCCTTACCACCCTGCCTGCCTCTTACCCTCAAGACTTCTTTGCTATTAAATACATCTTTTATCTCTTCAGCTTTCTGTTCAGAAAGGATATACAGCTTTCATAGCCTGCTTCTATTTAAAGCTATGATTTTCAAAACTATTAAGATAATTTTTTCCTAAACATTATAGTTTTTTTCTCAGTCTAGAGCTTTTTTACTTTCAGATAATTTTCTTTTATATTATAAGTGAAAGGCAGTTGGCATGTTACAGAACACTTTCATCAATTTTATCTTCATCTCAATTTAAAAACTCATTCTTCAATTAAAAATAAATATGTTACTGAAAGACTACTGCCAAAATATATATTTGGACGGGAATATCCACACTTAACATCACTTCCCTGAAACACAGGTATCTAGACATTAAAACTCTCTGTATTTATGGGTATAGAGATGCACAAGAGAATTAACAATTCTGAGACTCCTTGGGAAAGAAAGCCCTGTCTTTCTTCACAGAAAGGAGTGAAGAAGACTTGCTTTGTCAAGATGCCCAAATATCACTAAGTTTCAGGTTATTAAAACTAAAAATTTCTACCAGCCATTTTTGTCAACTGGAAATTATTTGTGTGCTTTACAGGATAGAATTTAGTCCTTTGTTTTATAAGTTTAATTTTGCAGATCACATAGTGGCCTGTCTATAGATGGATTAAATGAGTAGCTTCAAATTCCTGATCTTTTCCAACAAATTTTTATGGAGTACCCATGGTAATCAGAGAAAAAATACTGGCAATTCTGCTTCATATTTTTCTTAACTATAATTAATGGATACTTTGAAGAAAAAAGCTGGAGCCGACGCCTTTTTGAAAGCCTATTGAAAGGAGAGAAAATAGAAAAGGCAGTGCACTAGAGGGTATTTTATGGAACTATTTGAAGAGAGTTACATTTGTTCCCAGGAGTATTCTAATATATCAGGAAATTTAAGACAGATATTTCCGTAATATGCTATAAATCCCTTTTTTTTTGTTGTCTATTTTGACCATAGAACTCAATGTATAGGGACCTATTCCATAGCAGCCCAGGAGGTTGTCCTAACTCTGAAGAACCATCTGGAGACTTCATCTTCAAACATCTTCGGACCATAAGACTATCACTACATACTTTTTCCCCATAAATTAATATCAGAAATAAGACTTGTACAAAAGGGGAGCACTGGAGTTTCCCAGAAGATGTGTGACTGTGGAAAATTAGAAACCCAGGCTGTAAAGTTTGAAGGCATCTGTAGCTGCAATGTATGAACAATTGTTTTTTATGAGGGGGTTTGGGAGAATTTGGAACAAATTTGGCGTTTGTCACTGTTGCTTTTCAGTTGTCCATATTTAAAGGAAAGATGTCCAAAAAAAATTTCCCAGACTGGAAATGTATCAAAAATAGTAAATATTTTATTTCCTCTGTCACTCTGCATTCATTATTATTTTGAAACTGTACAAATTATTTTGACTGTACCAATTCATAATATCATAATATAATCATGTCATAGTCTTCACTGCCTGGAAGACTATTCAAAGACTATTCTCTCAGTCTGCAGTGGGTTTTTGGAGGTTATTCACTGCCTGAGGCTGAATTTTCTCCTTTCTCTGTGTTTGATATTGTTCAAAGGTCACTTGGATAGTGTTTACGGTATGCAGTTGTCGTAGTTCAGCCCCGATCGGACCAGACTACGCAGTCTCTCTCTCACTCCCCCCACCTTCCGAGAGAACAGGGAGAGAAAATATAAGGAAAAACGGCTCGAGGTTTGAGATAAGGACGGGGAGAAATCCTTAAAGTTACCGTCACGGGCAAAACAGACTCGACTTGGGGAAAACTATTCATTTATTACTACAAACAGCAGGATAATGAGACAGAGAACAAGATAACCTCCATCCGCCCCTCCCTCTTCCCAAGCTTAACATTATCTCTACTACCTTCCCCCCCCGAGCGGCACAGGGGGGGAAGAGGGAATGGGGGTTGCGGTCAGTTCATCATACGTTGTTTTACGCCGCTGCTTCATGGTCGGGGGAAGAACTCCTCGCATTCCTCCCCTGCTTCATCGTGGGGTCCCTCCCACGGGCCACAGTCTTTTGTGGAACTGCTCCGGCGTGGGTCATCTCTTCCACGGGTGCAGTCTCTCCAGAACAGCTGTCC
Source organism: Chlamydotis macqueenii (assembly GCF_036417535.1). Classification (NCBI taxonomy): domain Eukaryota; kingdom Metazoa; phylum Chordata; class Aves; order Otidiformes; family Otididae; genus Chlamydotis; species Chlamydotis macqueenii. Next base: position 164,173,116 of record NC_141556.1, read on the forward strand.
CAGCGGGCCCTCCACGGGCCACAGCTGCCTTCAGGCATCCACCTCCCCCGGTGCGGGGTCCTTCACGGGCTCCAAGTGGATCTCTGCTCCTCCGTGGACCTCCATGGGCTGCAGGGGGACAACCTGCTCCACCATGGTCGTCACCACAGGCTGCAGGGGAATCTTGGCCAGGAGCCGCATTACTCCTCCCCCTCCTTCTGAACTGACCTTGGTGTCTGCAGCCGTTCCTCACAACAGGCTGGTAGATGTCTCTCAGGATCCTTTTTACATCTCATTCACTTCTCATCTCCTCTCCACTTCTTGCAGCTGGGCTGGACCGAGTCGGGCCCAGTCGGCTGCCTGGCGAGAGGCCAGAGGGTGAGGCCTGCAAGGCCCATGAGGCCTGCGCCTCCCCCTCTGCGCCTCTGCCCCTACTCAGCTTCTTCACATCTTCTCTCCTCTCTCCTTTTTTTTCTGTTTTCCCATTCTTAAATACGTTATCGCAGAGGCGTCATCACGAGACATTCTGCTACCAATCGGCTCGGCCTTGGCCAGCAGTGGGTCCGCCCTAGGCCTGGCCAAGTCCCCTGAACAAAGGGGAGCAACTTCTAGCAGTTTCCTACAGAAGCTACCACCTTAGGCCCCCCCTACTAAACAAAACCACAACAGCAGTTTAGCTCTATTTACTTTTCACGCAAAATATAAATTATGAATTCATTTATTTGTGTTACATTATACAGTATATGTGCCATTGTCCTACAGTAAATTAATTATGAGGGCTACTACTTTGTCTTTTCTTTAATCGTTAATGCAGTTAGATATCACATTACCACTTATCTCAGCACTTTGCTGTATCCCTGAATAAAATAATATCCAAGGGAGCAATTGCAAAACATGCTTTTAATCTTTTCTAATTCCTTTTTTCCTTTTCTTGGATATAGCTAGCAAATTGTTGATACTAGGCCTTAAAAAAAAAATCTGCAAGCATGTTTCAAAACAGCTTCCATGCTATGTTTCAGCAAAACTGATATCCTTTAAACAATTTATTTCAATGCTAAGAATGAAATCTTGAGTCTCAAAGACATTTCAGAGAAGGAAGAGATTAGAAGCGGCTTTTTTTAGCTGACAATTAATAGTGAAGGTAGACAGAGTGGGTAAAACCAATATTAAAACCATTGAATGTTTAATTGTCCATATGGAAAGAAGATAAGAACGAAGAGAAAGAGAAGGAAGAGAGGGAGGCAGAGCAAAGAAAGAAAGTCTAGAGAGGAAGTGAGGGAGGTAGAAAAGGAAGGAAGGGAGGAGAGGAGGGATCATTTGAGCAATACTTGTCTTAATCATTCAGTTGCTGCTCAGAAAACCCTAATTCCATTGATTCACATCGCCAAATTTACTGCATACTATTGAGATCTGCTGCTGTTATTTGTCAACACAATACTGAAAAACTTCTCTGCAAGAAGATTGGGAGTCTTAGCCAAAATTCTTCTAACACTCTACTTTTTTCTCATTTAGTGATTCTCTTTTAGACCTAAAATTGTTCTATTAATGTGGTAGGGTTTATAATGCAAAGTTCATCTCCACAAACATGAAGAAGCACAGAGGAAGAAAGGCAAGCAGAGAAACTCTAATAACCAAATCAGAGAAACAAGAACCCCGATTCTGCTCCTTCAGGATGGTCAGCCTCATGGGCCAGGAATGACACCCATCACCGAGAGTAAATGGAAGAGGTTCTCAAGATCACCTTACAAACTAAGAAACGTTACTGCCTAGTGGGTATGGGACACTTTTTTGAGATGCAGGCAAAGTGCATTTGGGGATTGTACAGGAGATGTGGGATGTTTAGAGGAAGACTCAAAGGAAGGGAGAAGGAGGTATCAAGGTTGTTTGGGAAGGATCAATCATTGGAAAATTGATGGATAAAAGGTTAAAAGGGTATGGCTTTGTGTAAACAGGCTGCTGATCGGTACACTTGTCCAACCATGGTTGGTGCCTGATGACCAGGTTTTTTTTTTATTGAACTCTAGTTCTAACTGTTTTTTATTATTCTAACAGTGTACTTGGACATCTAACTTCTAACCTAGGTCAGATATTATTTCATATATTCTGTGTAGTTTTGTGTGTGTGCCTGGAGGTTTATATGCCAGCAGATGAACTGGGATCATGAGTCAGAGGGGACCATGTGTCTCTCAGTACCAGCAACTGGAGCAAGGGAGGGTGTACACATCTGTGTGTGATCACTAGCAAATATGAAGCCAGACTAGCCAGCAAATTAGATAAGAGTCTTGAAAGCCATAAGTCTGGGCCCGACCCAATAATGGAGAGATTAGAGGGTCTGCAAGTTGGCTAATGGTGGGACCAAGAGGTACAAGTCAACTACTGGAAAGGATGTCAGGTCAACTGAGAAACTGTTTGTATGAATGTGTGTACAAGTGAAGAAACCAGAAGATGCAAGGGCCTGTTACTGGGTAGACAGAGTGTCTTGATTAGAGGGAGTTATTGGAGGGATTCTATCTCTGTGTGTGTGTATGCATGCAAGCTGACCTTTTTTTTTCGAGGAACTGGAGTGTGGCTGCAGGCCTCAGTGACCCACGTGCTAAGATACCAGCAATTAGGGAGAAAGAAGATACAGGGATAGACTGAGTGTCTAAGTCTAGTTATCAAAGAGATCTGCTAACAGACCTTCATCCTTAACTGCCATAGAGAAGAATGGAACAAGACTGTTGGTGCTGTTTGTGTTTGCACAAATGCTATGTTTCCTGACTCCGTTATTAGATGTGTTTGTATGTGCATACTGAGAACACGTTTAGCCTCTCTACTGGTGGGATTTGGGAACAGGGAGCTGAAAAAGCCTTGCCCCTACCCAGCTACCAGATTCAGTAATGTCTGCTCAATTACATCATGATTATATTTTTAAATTTACTATAACTGCTTCATATTCACAAAAGTGCAAAAGAATTAGAAAAAAAATGAAAACAAATTTCTATTTTGAATGACTTAAATATACAAAAACTGACTTCTGATTTTCTATATATTAAAAATGCCTACAGTTTCTTTTTTATAGATTTTCCTTGAGTTCAACTTTACATAGAATTCTACATAATAGTAGAACAGCACTGAAAGAGAAATCTGTACAAAACTCCAAGGAAAACAAAGAGATATTGTGGTAGGATATGTACTTTTAAGTATGCTTCAGCAAAGCGAAAATAAATTAGTATCCAGGTGTTGAATATATATACTAAAATAAGGACAGGAGTTAAAAAATATGGACAGCAAAAAAATAATGAATAATTAACACAGACTAAACAGAACTACTTGAAATGGTTTGTTTTGCAGATTGCAAGCATTTTTCATTAAGGATGTGTTAACTGGTTCAGTGAAGATGTTGATAATTTGAACTTATTCTTAGCTACCTGAACCAAATCTGAACACTTTTAGATGTTTCTTAAATGCAAAAGATTCAAAATTTCTTAATGCAGGCTGGAGAAATGGACTGACAGGAACCTCATGAAATCTAACAAGGAGAAGTGCGAAGTCTTGCAGCTGGAGACAAAAAATTTCATGCATCAACACATGCTGGAGGCCCTCCATCTGGAAACCAACTTTGCAAGAAAGGACTTGGGCATCCTGGTAGACATTAAGTTGAACCAGCCACCAATGTGACCTTGCTGCAAAGAAGGTTAATGGTATCCTGGGTTGCTTTAGGAGGAATATTGCCAACAGGTTTAGGGAGATGATAATTCCCCTCTACTCAGCATAGATGAGGCTGTAATCTGGAGTACTGTGTCCAGTTCTGGGCTCCCCATTACGAAAGAGACATGGATATACTCAAGAGAGACCAAGAAAGCTCCACAAGGATGATGAAGCATCTCCCATACGAGAAAAGACTGAGAGATCTGGGATTGTTTAGCCTCAAGAAGAGAAGGCTTGTAGGGATCTTATCCACGGTCTTGCTCAATGTGCTGAAGCATTCAGATTGGTCTAGGCACAGCACGAGTTGCCTGAGGCAATCTGCAGGACCGTCCAAAATTCCTATCAGAAGAATTCCCATACCAATCAATCAAAACCTTTATTGTGGGGGTCTGGAGTTCAGTCAATCTTCTGTCTCATATTAATACACTGTATCAAACAAGTCCACTAGCTCATCTATGCAGTTTACTACCTGGGGAGATCCTGGACCACTCAGGGACTTGAGAGCACTTGGAACAGTATACAGGCACAATCCTGATACCCAACGACACCACCATTGCAATCATAAGACAAACATGAGTTTCAGTCTCATAACTTAAACTTCATAGCTGTGCTTCATTATTGCCCTTGGAGAAACTGATTAAGTCAATTTTCCCCTATTTCTTGCACGGATTATCAGAATCTGATGCAGACTAATTTTATTCTTTTTATTAAGACTTAATTTCACATCAAAAGTTAAAAACTGCAAGAATCAAGAACTTTTAATATCCTGTAGAGAATGTGTGCTAAATAGAATGTCCTGAATATTCTCGATGACTTACCATTTCTTTTTTCTTTTCTTGAAAGAACTTGCAGTTCTTTAGGGAAAATATTAGTTGAACATTGCATTCTGTCCACAGTACAACTTTTATTCATGGAAATAACATTATTGAATTTAATAAAACACCACACAAGTAAACACTATTCAGATAAGCAAGGCTATTGTGATCAAAATTATTGTCCGTAAGTGTGCATGTACCTGTGTACATTACTTGATTTGTTTTTCCATTTTATGCTGTATTTTATGACATGTAAGTTAACAGAGCTATGTGAGACTCCCAGGGGATTTTAAAGGAGTTAAAAATATGCTATCAAGATCCCTACCTTTTTTTAGTAGCTTGCACATGTTAAGGTTTTTGTGACTTCAAAAAACTTTTTTCTTCTTGTAATACTGAGTCATGCTTTGCAAGTATTAACATTCCCCAGCTGTGATTACTGTTCATTACTTTTCCTTTTGAAACACTTAATGTTACACATAATGCTGTTTTGAAGAGGAAATGGCAGCATATTAGCATGAGCTGAAGGCAAAGATAAGAAACAGATAAGTGGAATAACTGATGTGACAGAAAAAAAAAAAAAAGAAACTTCAGTACATAGATATACTCTAGGAACTTGATGCTACATCTTATGATCCTATCTTATTTCCATAGTAATAATCTCACTTAAGGTCATGACTGTGGGCAAAAGTGAGATCTAAAACTTTAAGCTCAACCTGGTTTCTGAAAAAAAAAAAAAAGAAGATGCAAGATCTTGTAAGATTACTCTACTTTCATAGTTCTACTTACTCCACAAGAAGCCTCCTTGAGTGATATTTCATAGAATCATAGAATAGTTTGGGTTGAAAGGGACCTTCAAAGGTCATCTAGTCCAACTCACCTGCAATGAGCAGGGACATCTCCAACTAGATCAGGTTGCTCAAAGCCTCATCCAACCTGGCCTTGAATGGTTCCAGGAACGGGGTATCCACCACCTTTCTGGGCAACCAGTTCCAGTGTTCCACCATCCTCATTGTAAGAAATGTATTCCTTATGTCTAGACTGAATCTACCTCCTTCTATTTTAAAACTATTACCCCTCATCCTATCACAAGAGGCCCTGATAAAGAGTTTCTCCCTGCCTCTCTTATAAGCCCTCTTTAGGTACTAGAAGACCACTACAAGGTCTCCCTGAAGCCTTCCCTTCTCAAGGCTGAACAGCCCCAACTCTCTCAGCCTGTCCTCATAGAAGAGGTGCTCCAGCCCTCTGATCATCTTTGTGTCCCTCCTCTGGACTCTCTCCAACAGGTCCACATCCTTCCTATGTTGGGGGCTCCAGAGCTGGACGCAGTACTCCAGGTGGTGTCTCATGAGAGCAGAGTAGAGGGGCAGAATCACCTCCTTCCAGCTGCTGGTCACATTTCTTTTGATGTAGACCAGGGTGGGGTTGGCTTTCTGAACTTTAAGTGCCCATTGCTGGCTTATATTGAGCTTCTTGTCCACCATCACTGCCAAGTCCTCCACAGGGTTGCTCTCAATCCATTCTCTGTTCAGCCTTTATTTGTTCTTGGGATTGCCCCGATCCATGTGCAGAACCTTGCACCTGGCCTGGTTGAACTTCATGAGGTTTGCATGGGCCCACCTTTCCAGCCTGTCATGGTCATGGTCCCTCTCACACATAGATGTAAATTAATTGTATGAATCAGGAACTAAATGTTGTTGGTATGTTTAGTTTTGTTGAATAACCCATCGGCTAGATTTGGTTTCACTGTGGTTTTATATATTGAAATTTGTGGCCCTTGAAGGATGGAACAAGGTTTACATCACTTTTGTGAGCTATTCATAAGCACTTCATCAAAACAGCTCACTTGGTGTTCTGTTTGGAAGCTCCCTCTGTCAGCTCTTGAAGCAATTTCAGTTTCAGGCATGATGATTGTCTTCTTGAGACACCCACATATTCACACTGAGTTGCTGAGGATGACTAGACTCCTAACTAGAAGTGTCAGTGTACAGCCTAAATTCAGATAGGCTAAAATCAAGCAATTGTATATGTACATTTTTGCCTTCCATTATTAACATATATCTTCTCATTTTTAGTGTCATATTTTACATGTTTCTAAGGTTAATAGACTTGTTCTGATACTACTTAGGTAGACACTTTAAACTTTGAATTGAAAGTTTTTAGCATAAATTTACTACTACTTTCTGGGATGAATCTTCTCTTGCAACACAATATATTTATTTTATTATACTTTACAAAGCAGTAGAAGATAAATTTTAAACATGTATTCATTGATTGCAATTTTACTTTAGTTCATTGTAGAAAATTGGTTTTGTCTTGGGTGTTAATTTAGAAAAAAAAAAAAAAGTTGCAGATTTGCTTAAAAAACAAACTTGCAAGTATTTTCATGAAGAAAATCACTGAAGCAAGCATGCCAATTAAGTACTCTGGTTCCCAGCCAGCACTTGGACTGGCACATACTAGAATAGATGTGAATTACTTTACAAACTGGCAGAGAATCCATGCAAACTACAGTTGTACATAACATCATGGGCACACGCTCATGTCGAGGAAGACAGGTGATTTTACCATAAAACACAGAAAAGTAATTCCAGAGGAAAGTAAAGGAGATCAAAATAGCTGAAGTTTTTAAAAGAAGGAATGGAATGTTGTCTTCATTAACTCATTGTTAATTTAATAATCAATTTTGATTAGACTAGGACTTATAAATCAGTACATGCATGTTAAGTTCTCAAAGTACTGAAAGTATGTACAGAGTTTCTCACTTCTCTTCTTTACCTTTTTAATACAAGAAGACCATTCATAGCAAGTTCTGAAAGGTTGATGTGAGAACCACATTCTAGAGAAATCTAGAATGGAAAACCCATTTTTTTTTCTGCCCAGGACTATTCCCTAGACAGCAGATACTGTGATTTTTTTGCTAGTAACTATTTTCAATATCTTCAAGTATAGTATCTTAGAGGATCTCGTTAAATACCTGCGCTGTTTATTAATCTAACTTAAAATAAGCAGTAAGTACAATTTATTGTGATTATAAACACCATTTTATTCTGCTTTTGTTAAATATCTAGCTATCCAGACCAATCTTCATTTCTTTATATACTGTAGCTTTAAGCAATTTGTCATTTTCTTTTTTTTTTTTTCTCTGAAATTATATTCCATGACTGGAAACAAAATGGTATTTTATCCAAGGCTTTTCTACTGTCTTGTTTTATGACCTCTGTATCATTTTGTCCGCTTTTTCCATCTGTACTATAAGGATAACAATTCTAATATTTCCTTGTCTATTGACATAATACATGAAGAATGACATGAGGGAGAACGGGGTTGGACAGCTGAACTAATTAAAGTGCTTCAAATGTTGGCTGAATGATGTACTACAAATACATGCATCACCATCTGCTTGCTTATTGATCTTACTAGTAGAGGCATTATTGTGTTCTCAAAATAATTTGTTAACAAAGGTAATAATTATTTCTGCATTTATTTGTACACATATTTGCCCCTACCACGATAGCTTTAACAAAACGTGTTGCTTGTTATCTCAGACAGTATTTCAGAAATGCAAGTGTTATCTCAGAAAAAAATCTCTCCCACTCCTCCAAGTTTAATGTCCAGTATTACCAAACATTATTATATATTTGAAGTATCTATGGAGCTTCCTATTTGCTTTATCTCCCAGTCTGTTATTTTAGTCTACTGTTTCTTCTTGATTGGTTTTTTTTTAACTGGTGCTTGCTTGGTTGGTAGCTTTGCCCTTGGGCAAGGGTTTGATGAGCTAGTGAACGGGCATGATGCCATCCAAACAGATGTGATAGAAAATAATCAGCCAACAGGCCGTCTGTATGTATCAAATATGTTTGTAAAGGGCAAGATTCTAATCTGGAAATGTTCAAATAGCTGCTTATATTATGCCGTATTTGGATGAAGGATCTATCATTGCTGATCTAGTTCTGAATTCTACTTAAATACTTTGCTTTCAAATAAAATAAGAAATAGCTTTTGAAGTCACACAGACAAGTATTTCATAGTGTTAAAAACAAAACTGCATTTGCTAGTAGAGCAAAGGGATTCCCCTTCCTTTTTTTTTCTAGGTGAGAAATTTCATGTAATATTCCAAGTCTGATTTCTAAACCTTAGTTTCCAGTTATAGTGAGTTACATAAGAGTTTTAAGCAGTAACATTGACTTTCCTCTCACTTCAGTTTAAGCATCTGAAAAATTAATCTTTTTTTTTAGATTAGTTATACAGAAACTTTTTATATTCAAAGGGAAAAATTTCTCCAGATGGCCCTTCAACCTAACTGTCATAGCTGTCTAATATGGAAAAGAATCCCTTACCTTCTAGAGTATCCTGTCATTTCTCTTCATTGTTGCTGTAGCCTTGACAAGTAAAATGAGACAAAGCTTTGGGTCACTAGTACTACTATTTAATAACTAAATATATACACAAGATTGGTTAGAATACCCATATGAAAGAAAACATAATAAGATATGAAATATTAATCAAATGTAAGTAATCTCATTAAAGGTATGAGTACTATTAAAAAAAATAAGATTTACAGTACAAACAAAAAAAATTATACTTGATGTACTTCAAATATGAAATAGTTGATGTTTGAAGTGGTAGTATTCCTCTCAATTTTTAAATAAACTTATTTTAATCTCTTTGATAGTGAGTAAATACAGATATATAAAAATCTATATTTATTTATTCATCTCTCTATATCTTAATAAGAGGGGTCAAAAGTAGAGTCAACAAAAGTATGTTGCTCACGGTGATGTCCAGTCTACTTTTTTTAATAACTCCAAGAATGGAGATTCCACAACCTCTCTGAGCAACCTATTCCAGTGTTTGACCACTCTTATAGTAACTATGTAGGTTATTTTATATTTACATTTAATTCCCGTATTTCTATTTGTGCCATTGTCTGTTGTCCTTTCACTAGGCACCACTCAGAAGAATCAGGTTACTTCCTCCCTTTATGTATTTAGACATGTTGATAAGAACCCCCTGAGTCTTTCCCAGACCTAAAGAACCACAACTGTCTCAGCTTCTTCTCCTATAACAGATGCTCCAATTACTTCATTATCTCTATGGCCCTTCTCTACACTCACTCCAGTCTGTCTCTCTCTCCTTTCTAGCGGGGAGCCTAGAACTGAATACAAGACTCTAAATATGGTCTCGACAGTGTTGAACAGAGGGGATTATCTCCCTTGATCTTATGGAGATTCTCTTCCTAATGTAACCTAGGTTGCTGTTGGTCTTCTTTGCCACAAAAGAACTACTGATGTTGTTACCTGATGTCCAATTTCTTGTTCATCAGGACCCCTGGGCTATCACTGAAAAGTTGCTTTCTAGGCAGTCAGCTCCAAGTCTGTCCTGGAATATAGGGTTACTCCTCCCCAGGGGCAAGATTTTGCATTTCCCTTTGTGGAACTTCATTAAATTCCTGGAGCTCATTGCTCCAGCCTATCAAAGTCCCTCTAAATAGCAGTACAAACATCCAGTGTATCAAACACTCCTCCAAGTTTTGTATCTTCTATAGATGATAATTTCTGAGGACATGCTCTATTTTATCATCCAGATCATTAGTGGAGACACTGAATACCATTGGCCCCAGTACTGACCCCTGGAGTATACCTCCAGTGAGTGGCCTCCTGCTGAGTTTTCATGTTGTCGACTACAATTTTTTTTGAGCCTGGCAGTTTTCAATCTACTTCCAATATTCATACCTATGTTCTTATTAGGTGTTCTGTAAGCATGGAGTGCTTAGGATATCTGGACTATCCTAAATTATCCTTCTTGACCTCCAGCTACCAGCCCAGAATTGTGTTGATGTATCATGTACATTCTGTGTCAAATCTGCTCTGATTTCTCAGATATGCTAGACACCTTAGGAGACAGTAGGAATCTGCCTTAAGGTAACTGATTTGAGCTGTTACAGACCTAAATCCCACTCTAAATGTTTTTAAGGGCCAAAAGAAATAAAGTAAAGCATAGCGCTATTGTTATCCTTGCACTGAGGAAGAAATTAGAAGAAATAGGTCCTCCTTTGTTTTGTTTTATACAGATATTTGCGAGGCAGGCAGAAATTATGTTCAAAAGCAGACACAGATCAGCAATTTCTTGCTCAATCAGCTGAGGATCTGGAAGCTACATGCATTTTGTAGCATAGACTCACACAAAAATACTGTTCTAAGTATAAGATCTTGTCATAGGTATTTGGCTGCAGCAGAGCATGAAGGGAATAGAAAACATAAACCCATAAGAAAATGGACTTTAAAAGTCCTATGACACAGAGAACATGTTTGCTTTTTGAAATAAAGAGTCTTATAACTCTGAAAAACATTACCAAGCAATACTACAATAGAAATACATACATAAATTTTATTTTTTACTTTCTCATTGAAAAAAAAATAATATAATTTATTAATTAGTTTATAGTTTAGCACTCCCCTAGTATTTTAAAGCCTTAAACCTCTTTGCAGACCTATTTCCATATTTAACATTGTCATTTGCTTGTAAATCAATATGAGGACAGTTGTGATTATTGTGACTATTGATGTAATCTTAAGACCCACAGACATTCAGTACTCTTACTTTGCATTTTGCATTAAAATGCAATAATTAAAAAAAAATGCATTTTCACTGATTCACAAGTACTTCTGTCTGTTACAAGATAAGACAAATTAATGCCAAAACAAACCCTAATGGTGCAATCATTTCATTTTGGTGCAATAATTTCATTTTATGTAGGGGGGATTAATCAGCTAATTATGGCTAGTTGCATTCTTTTTTTTTTGTGCCCCAATTAATGTTATACAGAATGATGTATTTTCGTAATTGATTTTTCACACAAAGTAAATCTTTTTGTAGTGCTTGCTTACTGAGTGAATAGTAGTGTATAGATTTTGTTGACATTTTGTCAGTAAAAGATTTTTTTTCTGATGCATAAATAAAATTCAAAGGAACAAAGCTTTTAGATCAAAATATTATTTTTTTTTGACATGTTCTATTTAATTAAACCAAACTGCAGAATCTTTTTTTTCTTCTTTTTTCTTTCCCCCCCTCTAAATAGTTTGTCAAGGGTTGGGCACCCTGACTGGACTTCACTAAAAAGAAGGGAGTAAGCAACCTTACCTGAAAAGATCGGAAATGTGATGTCTGTCTGTCTTAAAAATTAAGGCTCTACTATGAAATGTAAATAAAGTTTGAAAATTTCAATATTGTCATAAAGCTAAAGCATCATTCTTAAGTGAACCACAAAAAGCAGTGATGTCTTCATCAGAGGTATTTCTTATAAAACCTATGTCCAGTTACATTTATGAAAAGTACCTATTTAAAAGACAATTGTTCAGTGGTATATAAATATTTTTCAGTCCATTTGGCTAATGAGTTAGGAATACAATGAAATTTTAGTCAGGAAAATAATTGTATGATTTGTTATAAATACAAATGGCTTAATCATAGTATTTTATCTGTCATTATTTATTAGTCTCTCAAACTTTTAAATCTACACACTTAACTCACAGTTCTCTTAACCTTTAACTGCTTTAATACTGACAGCACTTAATTAGTTTTGCATTTCAAAACTTTCATCTTCTCAACAGATCTTCTAGATCACTTTTGCATTGCACAGAAAGCCCCACCAAGGCCATTCAGTTATTATATTTCTGATTATAGATTTTAATACCTGACAAGAAAATAATCCTCCTTCATCAAGAGATTCCATGGCTGCTTAGACAGACTCAGTATAGACAGATATATCTGCTATTCCTCTTGCATTACAACATGAAATCTATACTGCTAACATTTCACAGAGAGCTGATAAAATAGCTTTTTGTGTATTTTAAGTCTACAGGGTGACATGCTGCAATAGTAAATTATTCTGTTCAGTTTCACTGCAGGGTGCGTCCTGTGTAGCTCTGGTATGATTAAAGTGGTCAAACAAAATATAGCCCTGATCTGAACTGAATGCACCTACCAAAAAAGGAAAGGCAGAGGGGAAGATACTGCGAGCAATATCAGCCTCTCCTTTCTATCCTGATTGGCACCTCAGATTCCTTGGCTCTGAGCTTGAGTGAATTCTTATAATAGGTATGGGAGGAGTGACCCAGTACTTAACAAATTTTTCTTTATCTCCTCCCCACCCCACTCTGCCTAGGTAAGGGCCATTTTCTGAGCATCCTTAGAAATGTAGGTTTGTTCACTACTAGCAGTTCTATATGAGAACAGCAGACCCCAAAGTGCCCTTTCCAACTATCTGTCATTGTCAACAGAGTGATAATGGATAGGGCCAGGAGTGATAGATCTTCTACTTTTTCATTATTTATGTTAAAAATCACAGGCTTTACAAGACTAAGCCGTGCCTCAGTAGAAGAAATGAAGACAATATGAGTCTTAACAGGGAAGAATGAGATGTGGAGGACCAAAAGGTTCAAAAGTAGAAAAAAACCTCTTTTTATTATCTCTGAAGACTAACAGCATATCCTTTTGTGTGCTGTTCGTTCCAGTTTCCATTAATACTGCAGACTTCAGTTTTAGTCTGCAGCTCCTGGAGAAGACCATAGTAAAGCAGATTGTCCCACTGCAGCCTATGGAGGACCACGGTGGAGCAGATATCTACACTGCAGCCCATGGAGAGCCCTGTGCCACAGTAGGTAGATCTGCCCTGAAGAAAGCTACAGTGTGTCGAAAGCAGATGCTGGAGCAGGATCGTGGTAGGAACTGTGGAGAAGAGCCCATGCTGGAGCAAGTTTTCTGGCAAGAACTGTAGCCCATGGGGGACCTAGGTTGAAGCAGTTCTTGAGGAATTGTAGTTCATGGGAAGGACTCTATCCTACGTAGGGAACCCATGCAGGAGCAGGAGAACAAAGTGAAGAGGAAGGAATAGAGAAGACAAAGCATTACAAACTGATCACAACCCCTATTCCCCATCCCCCTGCACCACTCAGAGTGGGAGGAGATAGAAAAGTTATGGGTGGAGTTCAGCCAGGAAAGGAGGAGGGCTGGAAGATGTTTTCAGTTTTGTTTATTTCTCATTATCATATTCAGTTATTAGCTGGCAATAAATTAATTTCCCCCCAGTCAAGTCTGTTTTGCCCATAATTGTAATTGGTAAGTGATCCTTATTTCTATCCATGAACTTTTTCATTTTAATTTCTCCCCTTATCCTGTTGAGGAAGAAGAATGATAGAGCAGCTTTGTGGGCATCTGACAACCAGCCAAGGTCAACTCACCACAGGTAGGGTGGGCATTTCTAAAAAAATTTAAAAAAAATTTTGTTAGCAAAGATAAAAGGGGAAGTTGTGTCACAATCATGACAGGATTAAATAGGATAAGTGTAGAGGTACATCAAAACCACAGAATATGTTCTTAAATATGGAATTAATGTGAATGCTACAACAGTCAGAGTCAGTAACAGACTGGTGGTCCAGAGAGAAAAAAAGATATGACATCTTCAAAGATTCGGGATCTTTTTAGGGTTTGGCCTATTTAAAAAGTGCTGACATCTTTAGAGGAAGGGTAAGCTGAGAAAAGAAAAGGGAAGTGTGAGAGATACCTTTTTCAGTGATGTAAAACATGTTATTCTGACATGAAATAGTCAGTCTGTTTTTACACACACAGAGGATTACTGAGGGATGCTTAGGAAGTGTTCAGAGATAGAGGCCATGTCAGAACTGTAAGGGAGCAATAGCCCTCACATCTCACAATTAACAGGTTTTGTCCAGTGCTGGCAACCAGCACAAAAAAAAAGAGACACTCTGAGTCTCTGATGACTGACTTAATAGGAATAATCTGATTCTGCTAAAACACTGCAGCTGTGATACTAAGTGTCCAAAGAACAATAGTAAGAAAGAAGGGAGCAAAATAAAAGCAACTCATATGGACTCCTTTTCTTGTGAAGTCTGTGCAAGACCACAATCTCTTCAGTCCGTTTTTGGATAGCGTCCAGAAGAGATGGAGACTTACGAAGGAGGGAACATTGAATGCTTAATAGTTGCACTGGAGGATTAATCTATTAAATAATAAATTTTTTATCACAGGAAAACTTTTGTTTCTCTTAGCTCCAGAGAAATTTGCATAGTGTTCTTGAGGGTTAAACTCTTTTTAAACTTGTCGTTTCATGCTTCATCTTCATTATATCATTTTCTGTGTCAAATTTGGTTGAGATTATTAAGTGTAGAAGTTATTAAAAATACAACAAATGTACTTTCAAACAACCTTACATTAGCCACAAAAGAAGTGATTTTATATCTAAACAGCTTAAAATGTAAAAAGTGAAACAAAACTTTGCTCTTGCATTTTTGCTGATGATTATTGAATGGAAATTTTCTTTGTATAGGAAATACTGGAAGTTTAAAGGCATTTGCTTCCTTCTCTTTAGGAAACTTGGTCAATTCAGACCCACTACTTGGGTTACACTAACAAATAAATAGTTTTCACCAAGTTGAGTCTGTTTTGCCCATATGGTAACTTTAAGGATCTCTCCCTATCCTTATCTCAAACCTTATATTATCTCTCCTCCATTCCCTGGGAGGGTGGGAGCAGTGAGCAAGAGACTGCATAGCTTGGTCCCGAGCGAGGTTAAACTACAATAAATTTCAAAGGGGAAAAAAAAAAAAAAAAAGAAGAGAAAAATATAGGTAAGATATCAAGTGAAAAATGGAAAGGGAAACAAAAAAAATAATGGAACCAAAAAACCCTTCTAGTGCCAGCATATGGACATACTGGAACTAATAAGTCCTTGTCTCCCACACGTCCAAAAAACCTAACGGAAATCTAATGGGTCATGCCCTAAATTGCACACATTAATACTATTGTACATCTGAATATATCCTCACTATGGATTGTGGACACCTCTTGTTCATGGATCATGACCTTGAAAGCCAAAGTGTTCTTGAATCTTATAGTAGAAACCTAGCTAATTGCTTTCTTATTTATGCCCTTCCTTTTGGTAAATGGAGTGACCTCTTCCTCGTGAGTACTTCAGCATACATCTAACTTTTAGGATTGGTTCTGTTTTTTTTTAATTCAGTACTTTATCTTGATTTCAAGTAATTTCTTCAGGGCTTTAACGACTCTGTCTTGTCATTCTCTCTGAAGAGTTATTCAACAGGTCTATGAAGTCAACCTTATTTGTACACCTAGGATTTCCTCTTTGGTGGTCTCACTGAATTCTCACATACTACAAATTTTCCTATTTTGGCTCCCAGTACAAAAGCTTTTTCTACTTTAATCACTAAAATGAACACATTTGATAACATCTTTATATTTTTTGTTTGTTGGCCTATAATCATCTGGTCAGCTTCTCATCTGCTCTTATTGCTGTCACTAGTTCTCTAAAGACATTTTGTATCAACAAGCTTATCTGCTTGGAAAAGCCACTGATTCTTAAGTTGTTGGGTATTCAATATTCTTTTATTTGAAATGTAATCTAAAGCCTATTTGAGTCCTGTGGAGTTACTGTAGTGGATTACCCAATAGGTGATATTTTCCAGAATCTGTGTAATGACAAGAATCTGACCTATATTATGCTTTACTCCTCTGGAGAAGTCACTGACAGGTACTATTTCATTCACCTCTCTAGCATCCTTGTAAATATCAGTGGAATTAATAAGATACTAATCAATAGTTCTTTCACTCATCTTCTCTTCCTTCTTGTAAATTAATTTTCTGATTTTTTCATGCTTACTTTTTTTTTTTTCTGGAATTGGTGTTAAACATCTTCTGGATATTGTATTTCTCATATTGTCTTGCATGACTGTGGAAGTCTCATAATTTTTAGTCCCCATTATCTCCCCTTCCTGAATTTGTATTTTCAAGCTTTGTACTGATATTTTTTTTACTTTTTCTTACAAGAATTCTGATATTTGCTTTCCCTCATTTACTTGAGGGATATCTCTCCTGAAAGAAAGTTCTCCAGGCTTATTTCAGCTACTGTGATTACACACTTGTACAACTTTCAAAATCTTCTTTCCATAACTTATTTATTTCATATCCTTAGTAATTTGTCAACACTTGTATCTCACTGCCAACATCTTCAATTCGTATCTTCAGTGATCTGCCTTAAGCCGTCACACGAGGTCGGTGTCATATTTCTGCTCCCATATTGTTTCTGCTGTTTTACACTCTTTGCTTATTGTTTGCTCCTGTATTCAATTTATTATTTGAATCTCTGGTCAAATTATTGTATTCTGCTTTCAGACTCACCTCTTCCATTTTCTTCTTTTTCAATGTGTTCTAACTGTCCATCATTTTATGCTTCATCTATTATCTTCTTCTATTCATCTCTTTAGCTTAGAATAATGTTTCTCTGTCTGCTCCTCTAATATTTCAATTATTCGGTTGTCTCATGTTCTTTCTCCATATGTATTCATTTCTATAAGTAGTTTCATACAACAAATCAAGCTACTTTCTTTTTACTCAAATGGGACAACTTGACCCAGGTGAAGTGCCATTTTTGTGTCTTCACAAAAATATTGTTACCTTTCTTTACCTGGGATAAGCCAATTTAACTTATAATTTTCTGTACATTATAGTTAATTTCCACTTAGGAAGTTACCTAAAATTCCTAAGTTTTCCAATTTAGGAATAGGCACATCAGACTTTAAATCTTCCACAATAGCAGTGAAATGGAGACTACCCAGCAACCCTAGAAAGCAGCTTTGCAGAAATGGAGATAGGGGTCCTGATGGAGATCAAGGTGAGTGTGACTCAGTAGGGAACCCTTGTGGCAGTGAAGGCCAGCTCTATAGTGGGCTACATTAGTGACAGCACAGCCCCAATCTAGAAGTAGCCAGTATGTCCAAGGAAGCAATTATTCTTGACTATTCCCCACTTGTCAGACTGCATTTGCAGTACTGACACAATCTAGAGCACCCAGATATGAGAAAAGCATTGGCAAACTGAAGTTTAGCAAATGGCCACAAAGATGGCTGGGGGCTTGGATGGGGATGTCAAGAGCTCTGGGTTTATTCATCCAGAAGACACCTAATTCCCACCTCCTGCACATGGAAGGGGCAATTGCTTGTCTTTAGCTACCTAATGAATAGTAATAGAGAAAAAAAAAAAGTCAAATTCTTCTCAGAGGTGCACTGTGAAAGTGTGTTAGACAACAAACACATGTTGCAGGAAGAACAATTCCAAATAGGTATAAAGCAAAAAAATCACGATGACAATTTCCCTGGAAATGTTCAAGGCCAGGTTGGATGAGGGTCTGAGCAACCTGATCTAGTCGAAGATACCTCTGCTCTTTGCAGGCGGGCTGGACTAGATGACCTTTGAAGGTCCCTTCCAACCCTAACCATTCTATAACTTTATGATTCTATGACAGTTGTCAGAAAGTGGAACAGGTTGGCCAGAGGGGTTCTGCATTCTCCATCCCTTGAAAGATGGGCAGAGCCCTAAGCAATCTAATGCAATCTGACACTATGTTGGCCAGGGAGTTGTACCTCCAGAGGTTATTCCCAATTTAAATTATTCCACATTTATGCAAACTACAGTTCTGGAATGCAACTATTACTAAGTGGTTTTTTTTTTTTTATGTAGGAGCACAGTCTTAACTTTCTCTAAAGTGTTTTTAAATACAGAATAAATGGCACTAATCGGAATATGATCAATAAAAAACACAAACAAAGAAGTTGAGCAAATAGCCCAAATCTGTTTTCCTTCATGTTTTAGGAGACTGTTATGTACTTCCTGGCTGCTACACAGCACCATGTTTTTTTTTTTTTCCTCTTAAAGAACCAAGTCATTAACTAATCATTTTTTTGTTTGTATGTGAGGATGAATAGATGAAAGGGGTTAATGATATTGCACTAGAATTTATGAATTCTCCATTTCAGGGTGGTGGGTGGAGGCTGGAGAAAATCAAGGTGTGACTTACATAGTTTGTATATAATTCTGTTATAAATCTACACCTATTAAAGGGCACTCCCAAAATATATCCTACAAGTACAGCAGAAAGGCTTTTGAAGCTAAATTGTTTTCCTAAAAACAAGCATACAAATTATACACAGATATAATTTGCAGCCTGGAAAACTATGCATAAGCTCCATTCTATATCTCTTTCTTTTCTACATCATACTGAAGGATACTAATAATCTTTAAGTTGTTTAGGGCCTTCCTTAGCAAGTTATATAATTTGACATTCACATTTTTTATAGTTTTCTCCTAGGAAACATAGGATAAACTTCAGTTTTGCTCAAAGTTAACAGCAAAACTTGCCATGAATGTCTAAAGAGTTAGGATTTCTCCCACCGATGCTAGTTAACCTTTACAGTCAATAACAGCATATGTTCTCTTGACAGATAGCATTTGTTCTGTGAGATTAAATCGTACAAATGTGGACATGTTAGAGTTTGGTTAACTAAAATAAAATTAAAAAAAAAGAATAAATCCCCAAGCATTACACAAATTCAGTGGTACTCTAGATGATGGGTGTTACCCCTTAATGCTTAGATGTTGCTCTTCATCATTATTAGACATCACAACAACAGAGCTGTGTAGATTAAAAGATTTTAATCAGGAAAAAATGTGGTGAAAAATTTGATTGATTATTTTACTTAATTAAAGGTGGGTGATGATTCAAAACTATTAGCTGGAAAGGTTCTAGAATTTTCCCAGAGTAATTTAAAATTTAATTTTTCAGACCACATGGTATACCATTTAATAAAAAAAAAAAGAAAACATGCATTATTGAAATGGACAAAAAAAATCCTACACAATTTAATGTGCTAAAATGGCAATATTCAATATTGCCAGGAATTTATAAGATAGGCTTAATACTTCATTAAAACATAGAACTCTCTAGGACTTTCTCTGAAACCTGGTGAGAAATACTGAATTAATCTTATTTTGTTTCCACTACCATCTCCACAAAAGCACCGGATTCATCACAACTATAAGGCATGAAATGAAACTTTAATGAGGCAAAAACTTTATTTGATGTAAACTTTAAGATTAAGCCACAGAGTCTATGCCAGCTCTCTCAGCAGCCATGGAGGCAGCCCTTTGCGTCCTTTTGCTTTGCATGGGTAAATGTTGCTCAAGTAACACGTGACTTCATCCTCACTTGCTGCTAGTCATTCTCTTAAGACCCTTTAACTAAGCATAAAGGTCTGCAAGACATTGTTGAGGACTAAAGCAAAGAAGGTGAACACCTCAGTCTTATCTGAACCTACTGTTACTAAATCATCTGCTCTAGACAGCACTGGGCATATTATTTGTTCAGGTTTAATCAGCTATTCCTCTCTTTTATTCATATACAACAAGTAGTTTCAGGAGACACTTCTGTGTTTTGTTACCCACATCATATAATATTAAAGAACTTCTGTATTAATTGAGTATAAAGAAATAAGCATGTAAAAAATAGTTACATTCGTTTTTGATGCTTTTTTTTTTTTTTTGGCCTCTGGTATTCCAAATTACCTATTTTTCTTCCCAAATAATGTTTCTTGGCCATACATAATAGCATCACTTATTTGGTGTGGGTTTTGTTTTAATTTGGTCTGCTTTTTATTATTATAATCTTGTTGTTGTTGCTGTTATAATTACTGTTATTACTGTTATTCCAGTGATATAGTTAGACTACTACTAGAGTGAAAGACATAAAAAAAGTCAACAAACCATATCCCAAATGTTTCAACATTTTAATAGGAAATCAGTCTGAAACAAATAATCATGTGAAATGGGATTATTTTCATTCGTTTACAAAATAGTATTTATTATTGTGGTGAAAGTGTCATTTTTTTTTTTAATCCAAGTTAATGTTTAAGCATTTTACAGAGTGATCATTTTAGAAAGCCATTTAAAAATAAAGAAGTTCATTTACTGACAGGCTTAGATGATTGGGGAGTTCTAGGTAGCATAGAAATATGAAGAGAAGGACAGTAGCAGATGATGGCTATGATATAACACACATAAATGAGTGTCGTAGTTCAGCCCCGATCAGGACCAGACTACGCAGTCTCTCTCTCACTCCCCCCACCCTCCGAGAGAACAGGGAGAGAAAATATAAGAAAAATGGCTCGAGGTTTGAGATAAGGATAGGGAGAAATCCTTAAAGTTACCATCACAGGCAAAACAGACTCGACTTGGGGAAAACTATTCATTTATTACTACAAACAGCAGGATAATGAGACAGAGAACAAGATAACCTCCATCCACCCTTCCCTCTTCCCAAGCTTAACATTATCTCTACTACCTTCCCCCGCCCTGAGCGGCACGAGGGGGAAAAGGGAATGGGGGTCGCGGTCAGTTCATCATACGTTGTTTCATGCCGCTGCTTCGTGGTCAGGGGAAGAACTCCTCACATTCCTCCCCTGCTCCATCGTGGGGTCCCTCCCATGGGCCACAGTCCTTTGTGGAACTGCTCCGGCATGGGTCATCTCTTCCACAGGGTGCAGTCCCTCCAGAACAGCTGTCCCAGCGGGCCCTCCACGGGCCACAGCTGCCTTCAGGCATCCATCTCCCCCGGTACGGGGTCCTTCACGGGCTCCAAGTGGATCTCTGCTCCTCCATGGACCTCCATGGGCTGCAGGGGGACAACCTGCTCCACCATGGTTGTCACCACAGGCTGCAGGGGAATCTTGGCCAGGAGCCGCATTACTCCTCCCCCTCCTTCTGAACTGACCTTGGCGTCTGCAGCCGTTCCTCACAACAGGCTGGCAGATGTCTCTCAGGATCTTTTTTTACATCTTATTCACTTCTCATCTCCTTTCCACTTCTTGCAGCCGGGCTGGACCGAGTCGGGCCCAGTTGGCTGCCTGGCGAGAGGCCAGAGGGTGAGGCCTGCAAGGCCCATGAGGCCTGCGCCTCCCCCTCTGCGCCTCTGCCCCACTCAGCTTCTTCACATCTTGTCTTCTCTCTTTTTTTTCTGTTCTCCCCTTCTTAAAAACGTTATTGCAGAGGCGTTATCATGGGACATTCTGCTACCAATCGGCTTGGCCTTGGCCAGCAGTGGGTCCGCCCTAGGCCTGGCCAAGTCCCCTGAACAAAGGGGAGCAACTTCTAGCAGTTTCCTACAGAAGCTACCACCTTAGGCCCCCCCTCGCTAACAAAACCAGAACAGTGAGCACAAAGTAATCAAGAAAAGAATAATAAGAAATGGCAGCAGATATATGAACAAGAATTAGACAGTACATTTCAGAATATGTGATATTACTTGGGCAATTTGGTTATTGTTACATATTTTAGGTTAAAGTTTACTTTCATTTATATAAACCACCCAGACTGTTGATAAATAAGAACTGACAAAAATCATAGAGAAGTTTGTTTGAAGTAGTTCCTGATTTCAGTAAATACCATCACTCCAGGTGCTTATTGAGTCTCTTTAAGTAGTAATTCATAGAAATGTACCAGTAGGTCATTGAGTTAATCTTCTAGTGAAAGTTATTACTAAAATAGGTGCATGTGTTAGTTTTATTTAGTGAAGTGGGGGCTACAGTGGCAGCTTCTGTAAGAAACTGCTAGAAGTTGCTCTCCTTTGTCCAGTGGACTCGGCTGGGACTACGGCAGGCGTGCTGCTGGCCAGAGCTGAACCAATTTGTAGCAGAATGGTTTGTGATAAAGTCTCTGCAATAACATATTTAAGAAGCAGAAAAATGAAAAAAAAAAGAAGAAAAAAAAAGATGTGAAGAAGCTGAAGTAGGGGTAGAGAGGGGGAGGCACGAGCCTCTCCCTCTGGCCTCCCACCGGATGGTTGTCTGGACCGGATTTGTCCCAGCTCAGCTGCAAGAAGTGGAGAGGAGATGTGAAGAGAACCTGAGAGGCATCTGCCTGAGCCTCATTGTGAAGAATTTCTTGTGAGAGGAATGGCTGAAGATGCCGAGGTCAGTGAAAAAGGAAGGGGAGGAGTAATGTGGCTCCTGGCCAGAATTCCCCTGCAGCCTGTGGTGATGACCATGGTAAAGCAGTCTGTCCCCCTGCAGTCCATGGAGGCCCACAGAGGAGCAGACATCCACCTGCAGCCCATGGAGGATCTCACATCAGGGCAGGCAAAGGCCTGAAGGACGCTGTGGCTCGTGGAGGGCTCGCAGTGGGACAGCCATTCCTGAGGGAGTGCATCCCTTGGAAAAACGACCCACACTGGAGCAGTTCAGGAAGGACTGTAGCCCATGGGAGGGACTCCACACTGGAGCAGGGGAGGAATGTGAGGAGTTCTTCCCCCAAGGAAGAAGAAGCAGCATAAAGTGACAAGTGATGAACTGACCATAAACCTCATTCCCTCCTGTGCCGCACAGGGGAGGAGGAGGTAGAGATAATATTAAGCCCAGGAAGAAGGAGAGGTGGGGGGAAGCTATCTTGTTCTCGTTCTCATTATCCTGCTTCAGTTTTAATAACAAACTAATAGTTTTCACCAAGTCGAGTCTGTTTTTCCCATAACAGTAACTTTAAGGATCTCTCCCTGTCCTTATCTGAAACCTCAAGCCTTTTTTCTTTTATTGTCTTTCCCAATTCCCTTGGAAGGTGAGGGGAGTGAGAGAACGGCTGCATAGTCTGGTGCTGAGAAGGACTAAACTACGACAGTGCATATATACCTACTTTTTCTTCATGGGTATTATATTTTTATTGTGTACAAATTTAATGATGAAGCATGGCTGTGATCCACGTATTAGTAGATCTTTAGCCTCTTGGAAATATCTGTATGACCCTATATATAAGATTTTTAAAAGATAATTTTATTCTGCTTTACATACTTTAGAAGCAGCAACCAAGCCGTATCATCCCAAAATTACAATAAGAGTTTTATTGACATAATGTGGGACAAGATTTTTTTTTTTTGTAAAGCTTTGCATTTTTCACTTATATTCAAATATCTGTCTAGGACTAAATTTAGTCTATAGCGGCTTTATATGCAGATTATTTTTTCTGAGCTACAGCTACACAAATATAGAATTAACTACTAAAACAGTAGCACAAGGTTTAAAAAAAACCCAGCAATCAAAACTTCTATACATTAATTATGGAAGGAATAACTGTAGAGGTAAGATCTAGCTCAAAATACTTAAGCATGGAAAAGAGAGAGAACAGCCTTTTTTTTGCATTGTTCAGAATACTTCGTTATCTTGATGTTATTACTCTCTACAGGTCTGATAGACACTGTTTAGATAACATTTAAAAAAGATATTATCAAGTTATAAAATCAAAGAATAGTTTGGGTTGGAAGGGACCTTTAAAGGTCACCTAGTCCAACTCCCCTGCAAGGAGCAGGGATATCTTTGACTAGATCAGGTTTCTCAGAGCCCCATCCAACCAGACTTTAGGAATGGGTCATATACCACCTCTGTGGGCAACCTGTTCCAGTGTTCCACCACCCTCATTATAAAAAATTTCTTCCTTACAGCTACTCTAAATCTACCTCCTTCTAGTTTAAAACTATTACCCCTTGTAAAATGTTTCTCCCTGACTTTCTTATAACTCTCCTTTAATACTAGAAGACTGCTATAAAGGTCTCCTCAGAGCCTTCTCTTTCCCAGGCTGAACAGCCCTAGCTCTCTCAAACTGTCCTCATAGGAGAGGTGCTCCAGCCCTTTGATCATCTTCATGGCCCTCCTCTGGACCTGCTCCAACAAGTCTATGTCCTTCTTACATTGGGGCTCCAGAGCTGGACACAGTACTCCAAATGGGGTCTCACACTGCCTCAGGGAGCCACAAGCAGTCCTGCCGCCAGAGGACCGTCGTGCCCCTCAGTCATAGTTCTCATGCTGGATCCAAGGGTGGTGATATTTCTTTCTCTCCTCTCTCTTTCTCCTTTCCGTTTTCTCATTTTTCTTCTTACAAAGTTCTGATAAGAGCCCCGGCTATCAACCCCTTTATTCTTTCCAAGTTTTCAAAGTTAATTTGTTCACGCTTAATGTTAAATAAAGTGTTAAATCAATTGTTTGGTGTCATTTCCCCTTAATTTAGTCCAAGGGAATCATGAACTTGATAGGGCCCTACGTCATAACAACTTTCTTTGACAATAATGAAGACAATATCTTTGTCACCACCTTATTGCTTATGTAGCTATAGGATCTGTGAAATATTAACCATATTTGTACATGGCTGAGAAATTGAAATGAACAAAGAGAAATCAAGTCAGATGATCAGTCTGAGCTTCTTGGATAAGTGCAGAGAGTATTTGTGAATCAGTGAAATTAATTCTGATAAGCTGTCCAATGCTACTGAATGAAAAAAAAAACAAAACACATAAAAAAAACCCCAAAAAACCACAACAAACAACAAATAGTTCTGTCCAAAATTATATTTTTAAAATATACATTAAGCTATTGCATTATACTATAGTTGGTTGTGCCAGTTTCTGAAGAGTGGGCAGACATTACAAATAAACACTTCTTAATGCTTGTGAGTAATACTACATCAATACTGTATAAAAGGAAGCATCAGGATCACTAGTTCTCTTATGAACCTGGAATTACTGTACATATCTTAGGTATAGGACCATTTAACTTAAGATAAGTATGCTGCCAAAGACTGTTACAAGAGAAAAATCTACACTCTACATCCTTGTATAACTTGTCTAGAAACTGCCACTCTTGCGTGGAATTGTATTGTTTGATCTAATTAATGTCAGTCCTTATGTGATTTTTTTCCCTTTTTTCATTAGTTTATTGTATCCTTCAGACTAATATCTAAGTCATCCTTAACTTCAGATTCTAGAATTTTTTTCCTTTTATGGATATTTGTGAAATAGTGATACACATTTAATTCTTCTTGTTAATATTTAACCTACAGCTGCATATCATTCTGTAATGTTAGGCCAGAGCTTGTATTCAGTGCACAGAACTGACTATAACAAAGACTTCAGAAATGTACTTCTATGATGAGGGAGGGGAAAATGACTACTTAAAATTGATGATTTACATGACTAACTTTGAAGAAAAAGTCTCATTTTATGCTAGCTGAAAAACTTAAATATGATTACTGCAGTACTCCAAGTCTGGAAATTCAGAAAAGGTAAAGGAAAGGAAGTGCATGTGCATTATAGTGACAGAAAATATTATAAGTTGTGGTATGCTCCATAACTATTTCCTTTCTAAAAGTAGCACAAAAAAAAAAAAAAAAAAAAGGAAAGTAGGAGATCTTGACATAAAATATGAGAAGGAAATTCTAAGTTACGTATTTTGAAGTCTGTGTTTAGTTGCTTAATCATATGTAGGAACCTTTTTTAAAAATTTCCCCCTTAGAAACGTTCACATTTCTTTAAAGTAGGACCATATCACCTAGTCAAGGCACTTAACCTGTGCACCAACTTAAGGAGCCTAGTAAACTTGTGCTCTTAAGAAGTATGGCAGAATTCAACCGTCAATCAACCTTAGCTATCTTAATAAAACTGAAGACTATCTCCTTGCAAGTTGTCTGTTTCTCCACTTCATTATATATTGAAATTAACTGCAAAGACAAATCCTTTAACTGAGTAAATCTCTGTATTGTATGCAATTTTGGAAGATTTTTCTAGAGAAAATATAGGAATTTTCATGTATTTTTCCCTAGATTTTCCCCATTGACTACCTCTGGAGACTGAGCCAGATAAACCTTTGCATTTAACCGATATAGCTGTTTGCATCTGATTTAGGAAGTCTGTTTCAGCAAGCATAAGATTTTACTGCATTTAATTAATTTAGTTTAGGTATGCACAGTACTACTCCCAGTAACTACAAGATCCAAAAACAGCTGGAAGGACATTAATCGCTTATATAAAAAAATGCAAATAAGTGGAAAGTGAAGCATTAAATTGCTTTCTGTACACTATATACTATATTTGTCATCAATATGTTGCTTTAAGTGTGACAATGCTACTTATTTAGATGTGTGATCATTAGCCTTGACTCTTGTTTAATGTGTTTTAGCAAACATAGAGCTAAATCCATGCATATATTGCACATGTATTAATTAGACTTTCTCATTTATTGCAGCTGACAAAACCTTCTTCATCCACCCATCTCATTTTAGATGAGCCAAAGTCAATGTAAAATAAAACAAAGTAAATATCTTTCTTGTTTTATTCACTTTCCAATCTATTTTAGGAAGCCTGAGTTTCCATGGCTCTTTTCTACTTTAGATTTTGGACAAATGCATACACCTCCCGCTGAAATCAGTGGGGCACAGTATAAATGCTTTTTTTTACTAATCTTCCATTTTTTTCCCATGTACTTTTTCAGACACAGTAACTACAGATACATTCTTACCTCCAGAGCAAATTGAATTATTTATATATTGGTGCACCTCCCTGTTTTTCAGAATCTCATAATCTCAACACCTATAAATTATATGTATAAAAATCCTAGAATACTCCATCATGATATAGTGGACTTAGACAAATGTCTGTCAAATCATAAATCCAGTAAAAACTTCTTGTTTTCTGTAGAATGTTCCCTTAAATTGTGATCTTTATATTTTAAAGTGAATGTATCCATTTTTACTGTAATGAAGACGTTCAGATAACCACTGCATGTTTAGCAATGTACCTGTGAAAATCTCATTGTATGAAACAAAATCCTCAAACAAGTAGAAAAAAAGATTGTACATTTGCATATTTCTTATATAATACATCACTGTACCCTTTTGATCTAAAATGAGATCTGAGACAGAAATAAGTTAGTTATTTACTCCATCATCTCAATAGCTAGAAATTTGACCCTCAGGGTGTGAGGAAGATGCTGAAAAATGGAAATCCAAAGCCATTTGATATGCCCTGGCTCTCATTCTTGAACTCTTGCTTCTTATATCCTCCTGTGCCAGGGTTTTATACATATATATATATAAAAATATGTATAAATATGTATATATGTATACTTTATATAATGGTGCTAGATACGCATATTTAGGCAACGGAATTGTCCTGTCTTCATAGAACCTCAAACTGTGCTTCTAGTGACTTCCAGTGTCTCTGTAAAATAACTAGCCTTTATTTTTCTTTCTTTTGAACTTTCATCACAACAGAACTAGAAAGGATAAAAAAAAAAAGAAAAAAAATCTTTCCAGTTATTTTGGTAGCAGGTTTGTTTATGTATGTTTACTTTACATTCTTATAATTAATAATGTTTTCCTATGAATATAGTAAAATTTCACAAGCTTTATCGAATCCTATGATCTATAGTCAGTTTTTTTTTTTCCAATGGAATCAGTGAGAATCTAATTCTTAGTTATTCTCAGTCATTTTTACTTTGATATCTCTTTCTACAGTGTATGTTCACATGTTAAGGGATTTTTTTACAGTATTGATAAAATACCAAATAACTTTAAGATTAATCAATTTATTATTTTCATTGAAAATAAGGTTGGTTTGCATCTGGGATGCATTGTATGTGCTGACAATATGAGGTCTTTGTCACTAAATTTCTTGTGGTGTTTTTAGAGTTTTGACAAGATGACTCAATTTGTAAGAAAATGGATATTAACAACCTTTGTAATGTCTTTCTGAAAATTCTAGATGGAGGGAAAAA
Source organism: Chlamydotis macqueenii (assembly GCF_036417535.1). NCBI lineage: Eukaryota > Metazoa > Chordata > Aves > Otidiformes > Otididae > Chlamydotis > Chlamydotis macqueenii. The sequence goes on from NC_141556.1 coordinate 164,201,050, forward strand.
AAACACCTCACAAAAGAAGCCATATTCAAGTCTGGTTTCATTTTTCTAATCTATTAACTTCTTAAGGAACATATTCTTGAAATACAAAAGAGAAGAAATCAGTGAAATTACTAACAGTAGAGGAGATAAGAAGAGACTTTGCACAGGGTTTTAAAAAGTTCCAAAAGTTATAGCTGATTCATTGCTTTGCTCATGAAACAGAATTAGTAGCTGGAAATGAGATGAAAGACATTACTGGGCTTTGATCAATCAATTTAACAGTTCCAAGAGAAATTGTGTAGTGTCTGCAGTCAATCAGTAGCAAAATGAAAGGGAGCTGCAAGAATGTGTATATGAACCATCATCAGAGCTACTTTTGCATCAGCACAACTTTCATTGCGTGATGAGCAGTCAGTAGTGCTTAGAGGGCTAAATAATCCTTATTGAGGACAAGCAGTTCTGAACAGTACAGTTCATGTCTGCCTCAGCTCTCTCTTACAATATAGATAAATCAATTCTGATGTGATCGCAATTGGAAAGAATCAGGTGTGTTATTTTTAAAATGATAATTCTCGATTTAAGTCAAACTTGTCTTTATCAAAAATGCTCTATGGAAAGTTGAGTTTTGTTTTGAGTTTCTCTCTTCTGCAAGAAACCTTGCAAAATAATCTTTTCAGCAAACTGAGAGAAAATCCGTCTTAATTCAAGAGCTAGATTTGCTTCAGTGCTCTATTTTTCTACTTTACCAAAATCCATGTGGGAATGGCTATTGAATGATACTCTTGAGACTTCTAATGTCACATTTACACATATACACTATTAACTGCAGCAATGAAATTTTTATGGCCTTTTGGTGATGTAGTTCATATCTTAACAGATTTGAAAAAATAGTACTAATGCTCTTCTTTCACTTGTCTTAACTACTTTTTTTTTAATTATTATATGACTATAACTGTCAGATACATTCATTGAATTATGGCAGTAGAAAAGTATCCGGAATTTAGATCCTAGACTAGATAGTAATTCAGAGAAGCTGAAAGAGCTCTTCTGTAGTCACAGAAGGAAAAAGCTGTCAGCCACGTATTTATTTTTTAAAAAAAAAGATACAACCATGCTTGTTTTTTCTAAAACCAAGCAGGAAGATGAAATACAGTACTGTGGGCTTTGGGGGAAATAAGCAAGCATGATGTTTTAGTATCTTGGTTTTAATATATATCTATACAAAGTCTGAGTCAAACATTTATTCTGAACTGTTTTTTAACTTCTCACTTTGTACAGGATAGCAGACAGTATGTGATAAAGTTCAAGACCTGATTTCAAGCAGGTTTGATGTTTGAATACTTCATCCAGCTTTCAGGACATAGCTTATGTTTTAATCTAAAAATAATTTCAAGAATACAAAAGGAAACAGAAGAAAAAGAAAAAAAAACATGTGACCACATAGAAGAATGCTGATAATCTTTTTATTGGTATATTGCTTTCACTTAGACAACTATTAAAAAAAAATCATGTAAAAAACCCAGATTTTTGTTTGTCTCTTTAATTTTGTTGAGTAAGGAACTAATTACTTTACACTCCAGTTTCCTTTATTTTAATTTCACTAAGTGGAATTTCTGTATGTCAAAGATTAATCATGACCCATATTGTTGAATTTGGTTACTACTCATATATTTTGCCCTGTGAAGTATAAGAGGTCCTTATATTCTGAGACTTCTCCAATTAAAAAAAAAAGAAGATATTTTTAATTTTTTAAATTATAAATAAAATACATTTATTATTTTTTAGAACATTTGTGTATGTAAAGTTAATTATATTTCATTTTTGAATGTCATCTCTTATCTGGGCTGCATAAAAAGAACTGTGGCCAGCAGGTCAAAGGAGGTGATTCTCTCCCTCTATTCTGCTCTTCTGAGAACCCATCCTGGAAACAGGGACAGTAAAATGATATGTGCAAAACCATTAAATATTATTTTAAAAGATTCATAATGAGAGATCACAACACTTCTTTGGGAAGTGTTGTTATGTTCACTTTGAAATACTATAATTTATCTGATGGAAAGGTGACACATCACAGTGAACAAAAACCATGTGTGAATTCTTGCTCATCAAACTATTTTTCTTGACTATACATTTGCTTAAACTATAAATTATATATACCACACTTGAAAAAAAAAGTTTTCTTCTTTACTTATTTATCATCATATACCCACTTTTCCTTCCTTCTGTAAGTATTTTTAACCCTCAGACCTCATACATTTAAGTATTTTGGCAGCAAGAGGTGAAACATGTTAGTGTTCTGACCTGCAAGATAAAGGATAGTTTGGAGGTGTTATTTGCAACAGTGGCTTCTTTCTTGAAAAATCTAGGATTTAAAATGAAGGCTGAAAATGTTTATTTTAAATCACAAAACCTAAAAAATCAATCTCTCTACCCATATTACAATGAATGTTTCCAAAAGTCTGTCTTCTGTTAGAAAAACTGTTTAGGTTTTCTTTCCTTTCTTCATGTATCTGGCCACCTACAACATCTCTAGTCACTCAGTTTCCTACTGTGGTTAATAAAGGTAAATACTTCTGATATTAATTCTTAAAAGATAGGAATGTTACAGAGGGGTAGGACTTCTTTAAAAGAAGACAGATATTAATACAGTATTTTATTACATGAATTCATTTTCCTAATGATAAGCACATAGAAATCTTATTCAGATTAGGAATCATCATTACAGATGAGATGGACAGCTGTGATGTAAAAAATATCCTTTTTATATAACAACTGTTTAAAATAACAAATCTGCACATCAAAGTCAGGAAGAAAAAATAGGAAGTAAAATTAACATCAAACGAGGTCTGTATACTAAAAATACATTTTATTTAAATATTTTTAATTGTTATTTCTATACCTTAAAAAGGCATAAAACTAGTAATTAGTATAAACTAATCATAAAATATGTCTGAAATGTATTTTATTATTTACTAAAAGTTGCCAAATCAGAATTTAAGAAACAAGAAGGAAGAATTGACTACAACACAGAATATCTAAGTTCTAGTTAGCCATAGAATGTCTTAAAAAAAGATAAATCTATATTATTTATAGATGTTCTGGTTTTGTTAGTGAGGGGGGGCCTAAGGTGGTAGCTTCTGTAGGAAACTGCTAGAAGTCGCTCCCCTTTGTTCAGTGGACTCGGCCGGGCCTAGGGCGGACCTGCTGCTGGCCAAGGCCGAGCCAATTGGTAGCAGAATGTCCCGTGATAACGCCTCTGCGATAACGTATTTAAGTAGGGGAAAACAGGAAAAAGAGGAGGAGAAGATGTGAAGCAGCTGAGTGGGGGGCAGAGAGGGGGAGGCGCGAGCCTCATGGGCCTTGCAGGCCTCACCCTCTGGCCTCCCGCCGGGCAGCCGACTGGGCCCAACTCGGCCCGGCCCGGCTGCAAGAAGTGGAGAGGAGATGAGAAGTGAATAAGATGTAAAAAGGATCCTGAGAGGCGTCTGCCAGCCTGTTGTGAGGAACGGCTGCAGACGCCAAGGTCAGTTCAGAAGGAGGGGGAGGAGTAATATGGCTCCTGGCCAAGATTCCTCTGCAACTCATGGTGAAGACCATGGTGGAGCGGGTTGTCCCCCTGCAGCCCATGGAGGTCCACGGAGGGGAGAGATCCACCTGCAGCCCGTGGAGGACCCCACGCCAGAGCAGGTGGAGGCCTGAAGGAGGCTGTGGCCCGTGGAGGGCCCGCTGGGACAGCTGTTCTAGAGGGACTGCACCCCGTGGAAGAGATGGCCCACGCCGGAGCAGTTTCACGAAGGACTGTGGCCCGTGGGAGGGACCCCACGCTGGAGCAGAGGAGGAATGCGAGGAGTTCTTCCCCCGACGATGATACAGCGGCGTAAAACAACGCGTGATGAACTGACCGCGACCCCCATTCCCTTCCCCCCCCCCCCGTGCCGCTCGGGAGGGGAAGGTAGTAGAGATAATGTTAAGCCCGGGAAGAGGGAGGGGTGGGGGGAGGTTATCTTGTTCCCTGTCTCATTCTCCTGCTAATTTTAGAAATAAATGAATAGTTTTCCCCAAGTCGAGTCTGTTTTGCCCGTGACGGTAACTTTAAGGATTTCTCCCCGTCCTTATCTCAAACCTTGAGCTGTTTTTTCTTATATCATCTCCTCCTATTCTCTTGGAGGGTGGGGGGAGCGAGAGACAGACTGCGTAGTCTGGTCCTGATCAGGGCTGAACTACGACAATAGATTAAGTATTTGTTATTCTATTCTTATTAAAACTATATCTAAACATGTGTTTGTTTTATATGTGATACTATATATATTAAGATGTAGTAGATGATTCACTTGCGTGTATTGTGACATTTATGTATAATATAAAGATGTATTTATGGACATAATTTGTTTTTTGTTCAAAGATCATTGCATGAGTAGAAAAACAACCAGACTGCAAATCAAAATCCTCTCAATGAAGGAGAGAATTATACATCCTTTAAGTGAGATATCACAAAATTCAAAGTATATTTTATATCCAGCACTCTTGGTTAGATGATCAGATGATTCTTGATTGCAATCAAATGCACCCAGCCAGGACTTAGAGTGTACATGATTTTTGACTCTGATTGGTACATCTCAACTTAATAGCTTGCAGATTGAACATTCACAGAACACAATGTAAGTGAAGTTGAAATATCAACCTTTTGAATCACACTTAATGCTAATAGCAAAATTTTGGCTTACTGGAAACACATTTACATTGCAGGGAAATTAATGAGCTAATACCAGTGTTCAGAACCAAATAGCCTGATCAATGGTTTCTGTAGTTTGTATATCACACCTCAACAATACTCCAAGTAAATATTTGAAAATGTAAATAATGTCTGAGTTATTTGCCAGCTCCACATAAACTGAATGTATTAGAATATGCTGCAATTTCCTATGTTCATATTATTCAATACATTACAGCATTACAGAATTCTGTTTTAAGTATTTGCTGAAATATTTTTCTTCATCACTGTGATTTACAGTGTATTAAATGGAAGTAAAAATTTAGTAGAAATTTAGGCATTTTTACCTGTCACATTTCTGTCTTACAGAGAAGTTCTTCTTTCAGAGTTATCACTATCAAAATAAATATTATTACTCAAACAGTTTGATGGGGGTGAGGGGGAGATGTTGCATCATGTATTTGAATACAAATCCATGTTGGTGTCTTGTAGAAGTTATTGTTTTCTGATATCTTTTCCAATACTCTACAAAACTAACTTGAAGCCCTTGAACAACTCATGATAGGTATTACAGTAAAACTGCTATAGATATTGCCAAAATTTGTTACTGTTACGGGCAAAACAGACTCGACTTGGGGAAAAATACTCATTTATTTCTAAAACTAGCAGGAGAATGAGACAGGGAACAAGATAACCTCCCCCCACCCCTCCCTCTTCCCGGGCTTAACATTATCTCTACTACCTTCCCCCCTCCCCAAGTGGCACAAGGGGGAACAGGGAATGGGAGTCGCGGTCAGTTCATCACGCATTGTTTCATGCCGCTGCTTCATGGTCAGGGGAAGAACTCCTCGCATTCCTCCCCTGCTCCTTCATGGGGTCTCTCCCCAGTCCTTTGTGAAACTGCTCCGGCATGGGTCATCTCTTCCACGGGGTGCAGTCCCTCCAGAACAGCTGTCCCAGCAGGCCCTCCACGGGCCACAGCCTCCTTTAGGCCTCCACCTCCCCCAGTGTGGGGTCCTCCACAGGCTGCAGGTGGATCTCTGCCCCTCTGTGGACCTCCATGGGCTGCAGGGGGACAACCCGCTCCACCATGGTCTTCACCATGAGTTGCAGAGGAATCTTGGCCAGGAGCCGCATTACTCCTCCCTTTCCTTTTTCACTGACCTTGGCATCTGTAGCCGTTCCTCACAACAGGCTGGCAGATGTCTCTCAGGATCCTTTTTACCTCTTATTCACTTCTCATCTCCTCTCCACTTCTTGCAGCCGGGCCACGCCGGGTTGGGCCCAGTTCACTGCCCAGCGGGAGGCCAGAATGTGAGGCCTGCAAGGCCCACAAAGCTCGTGCTTCCCCCTCTCTGCCCCCACTCAGCTGCTTCATATCTTCTTCCTTCTTTTTCCTGTTTTCCCCTTCTTAAATACATTATCGCAGAGGCGTTATCATGGGACATTCTGCTAGTAATTGGCTCGGCCTTGGCCAGCAGCGGGTCCGCCCTAGGCCCGGAGGAGTCCACTGAACAAAGGGGAGCAACTTCTAGCAGTTTCCTACAGAAGCTACCACCTTAGGCCCCCCGTTGTTAAACAAAAGCAGAACAGTAGCCAATGACTATCTCTAACAAAGAAGTTACAATGTAATTGTACACACTTAGTCCTCCAAATCTTTGCTGGAGATACTCCAGCAAATCATGTCTGGCGTCAGGCTGTCACTCCAGGAGCGCACACGTCTCCTCTCAGTCCTTTGTTATATTTGCCTCTACTGTGTGTATATATTTAAAGCTCTAGGTCTTATCAAATTTTACTAGACACTTGTGTGTGGACACAAGTTGATTTAGGTCAGATTTCCATTAAACTCAGTGTGAGCTTACATAGCCTATTTCACATGTGAATTAACTGAGGTGTCTAAAACCTGGAGCTGCATCTCAGATGGAAATTCTGACTTAATCTAACAGGGATGTAGATACACTGGAGAAGTCAAAAATGAACTTTAAAAAAACATATTTTCATCACACTTTTGTTATTTTCCTACCTTTAGATATTTTATTCCATTACTGCAAACTGGTAATCTATTGCTCTGAAATTCAGTAAATGTTGAAATTGACTCTGAGTAACCTGGCACATGAGGTGTGTTAGTTTTACTTAGTGTGAGGGGGCTACGGTGGCAGCTTCTGTAAGAAGCTGCTAGAAGTTGTTTCCCCTTGGTCCGGTGGACTTGGCCGGGCTTAGAGTAGACCCACTGCTGAGCCAATTGGTAGCAGAATGTTCCTTGATAATGCCTCTGTGATAACATATTTGAGATAGGGAAAAAAAAAGAAAAAAAAAAAAAGAAGAAGTAGAAGACATTATGTGAAGAAGCTGAAGTTGGGGCAGAGACGGGGAGGCGCAAGCCTTGTGGGCCTTGTGAACCTCACCCTCTGGCCTCCCAGCAAGTAGCTGTCTGGGCCCAACTCGGCCCAGCCTGGCTACAAGAAGTGGAGAGGAGATATGAAGAGAACCTGAGAGGCGTCTGCCTGCCAATTGTGAAGAATTTCTTGTGAGAAGAATGGCTGCAGACGCCAAAGTCAGTGAAGATGGAGGGAAGGGGTAATGTTGCTCCTACCAGAGATTCCCCTGCAGCCAGTGGTAAAGACCATGGTGAAGCAGTCTGTCCCCCTGCAGCCCAGGGAGGTCCATGGAGGAGCAGAGATCCACCTGCAGCCTGTGGAGGACCCCGAGCTGGGGCAGGCGCATGCCTGAAGGAGGCTGTGGCCTGTGGAGGGCCCCGGTGGGGCAGCCATTTCAGAGGGACTGCACGCCATGGAAAAAAACGACCCATGCTGGAGCAGTTTGAAGAAGGACTGTAGCCCATGGAAGGGACCCCACACTGGAGCAGGAGGGGATTGTGAGGAGTTCTTCCCCCAAAGAGGAAGGAGGGGCAGAAAGCAACAAGTGATGAGCTGACCATGACCCCCATTCCCTTTTCCCTCCTGTGCTGCTCAGGGAGGGGAAGGAGGTAGAGATAATGTTAAGCCCGAGAAGAGGGAGCGAGGGGTGGCGGGGGCGGGGGAGTGATCTTATTCTCTTTCTCATTATCCTGCTTTGGTTTTAATAATAAACAAATATTTTTAACGAAGTTGAGTCTGTTTTGCCAATAATGATAACTTTAAGGATGTCTCCCTGTCCTTAGCTCAGATCTTGAGCCTTTTTTTCATACATTTTCTCTCCCTATTCCTTTGAGAGTGGAGGGAGTGAGAGAGAAACTGCATAGTCTGCACCCGAGCAGGGCTAAACTACGACAGAAGACATATTTCTCATGCACACACTTTGCCACCACAGAAGGTATTTGGATTAATCTGAGACTTAGTGTGATAGGAAGAAGTGGTGAAAAATTTGATTGACCTTCAAAATTGAAAAAAACCTCTGCGGGAAATAGCTGTTTGTGGAAAGCACATCTGACCCTGAGGAACCACAGTTTGTGAAGCACTAAATAACCTTACGATACGATACATGTTCTGTTTACATACAGAGTGCCTTCATATTAATTGAGAAGTGTCTGTGAATTTAACACCAGTAGCATTTATTTTTCTTTTAACCAGAAGAGATCTTTAGAATATATAGAAATCTTATAAGCTGTTACCTTTTTTTTTAATGCCTTTTCCCACTCTTCTGTAGCAAGAGTCTGACACTAATATAATGGGACATGTGTGAAGAGACTAAGTGGGTTGGTATGAGTGAAGCAGTGCGATCAAAGATGGAAAAAGTAACCAGTTGTGAGCAAATTAGATACTTTATATCTGTACTTTATTAATAATACTACCTTATTTACTTATTTTCAACATAGAAACAAGGTCTAATTTAGAATTAAAGAATTTGAAATGAAATGTAAGGGAGTAAGTAGCTGATTAGCTTCTCTTGAGAAACCTTTAAATCATTTTTAAGTAGATTATGTGTAATTTTCCTAATAAAAAAGTTAATTATAAACTATCAGTCAAATTCAAGAGGCCTCTGTGTGTAACAGAGGGTGTCTGAAGACTGTTTAGACTTTATGTCTTCAGGATTCATTGCATCTGTATTCTGATAGGTAAACTTTCATTTATGATTAAAGGTACACAGTCAAATAACTTTTTTGCCCTTGCAATTGGTTCAATTTGGCTTCATTCATTTCAGTTGGTCCTTTGAAATTCCAGGCACAATTCATTAAAAAAATTCACTATGTAAATGAATGTGTATGAAATCAGAAAGATGTTTTTGATGGTTGGTATGAAATAAGAAGAGAATGCAAGTGATAAATTTCTATCTAGAAGAAACAAACAAAAAAAACCAGTTCACTACTGGTAAAATCTACAGTTGGAATCAAGTATACTAGATAATTTCTGCCACCTGAGACCTTTTTGCACAACCCTTTAAACAAGAAATATCTTAAATGTGGTGAGAGATGGAGGTCAGAGATGTTAAGTTGAAGCTTTTATTATGGTAGTCATGGGACGACCTTAGCAGCAACTTACTCACAAGTATAATTTCACCTTATTTAGTGATGAGAAATCAGTTCCTCATTTTTTTCCTCCTTTGAGATGTTGTAAGATAAAAGCAGTGGCATTGAGTGAGACACAACAAGGGGATATCTGCAAGGAATTTGATGGCACATTTACTTTTGGATATGTTCTTACTGAAAATATGTTAAACAGCTCCACTGAAAAATACTGAAGTACTCATAGACCAAAAAAAAAACAACCTTCCATAGTTTTTGTTATCAAATACAACTTGTCCTGTGATCTCTCTTAATAGTATCCTTTTTGATTCCTTTACTGGAGGAATTTGGTTACTGATTGCATACTTGATAGGTTTACTGAAGGAATGTTAGGGTACATTTGAAATGAAGCAACTAGTAAATTATTTTCTTTTTGTTTAAGAGACAGAACATTAAAAATCACAACTATTAAAAATACATGGGTGGTTTTTTTCCTTAGTTTAATATGCACATAAATATTAGGAGAAAACCAACATAATTTAACAATTTCTGGTTCAACTTTGTTATACATTTGTTTTATGTCTCTATCAGCCATGACATACTTCACTGATAATGTGTGATTCTCCTGTGATATCCATATTGCATAAAGTTACACATATTGACTGTGGGTGTTTAAAAAAATACTCATACTCTTTTAAGTTTTCAACTGTTACTCACACGGTGTTCCTGAATTTTTTACATGTCACAGCTTGTTTACTGAGGAGGCACTGCATTTTTACACTCAAAAATATTTTGAAGAACAGTGATAGATAAGTTTTCTTAATTTTCAGTGCCCTTAAAAGGTGTGTCCTACTTCCCTAGTCTTCATGAGCAGCTGTTTTAAAAGTTATTAGACTGTTTAAATATTATTGAAGACAAAGTATTGATCACATGTAGTTGTATCTGATATCAAAGAGACTATACCAAACACACTAAACATGTTTAAAGGAGATCAAGATATGAGTATGGTATTACTTATTTAAAGAAATTTATTTATTGTAGTTCAATTTGTTTTGTACTCAGTTCCATGCTACACTTATGATTGTCAAACCTATCACTACACAGTCTACACATATCAACAGCTGCATGATAACGAAACAGTATTCCACTACCAGTATTTTTGTTATGTTATTAATACTACTTTGCCTGCAGAATACACACCAGTTTTAACAAATATGTTCTCTCCCTCTCTTTTTTGTTTGTTTTGTGGGTCTTTTTGTTTGTGTTTTTCTGTTTGCTTGTTTGTTTGCTTGTTTAACCTCCACTGGTTCTCTTCAGGCTTGAAAATGCTTGAAAATCCCAAGAATGTCTTTGGATGCATTCACACATCCATAATGCATGAATCTGCCATTCTGTCCATCCCTAAGCTGCAGCAAAGGTCTCAAGTACGTTCCAGGTTAGTGGCCTTTTCCACGTGTATAGCCTCTTCATACATGGTAAGTGGAGAGTGCTCAGAATACCTTGAACTTAGTACATCTGAAAAGAAATGTGGAACATGTCTCTTCATGTCAAGAAAAAAACCAAAACAAATACAAACAAACAACCCAAAACAAAACAAAACCCAATAACAAAAAAACCTCACAGTCCCCTTCCCCTAAAAACCCAAACCACCTTTACAAAATAAGATAATTTATTCTCTTTATCACTTTTTTAAAATTTATTTTCCCATACATTTAAATCAGATTTGGAAATGCAAAACTTCAAGAGAAAAAAAACATAAATACTTGAACTAAGTTTCCTTTTTCCTTAAGTCTTTGCAAAAATAAAAGACAACAGATCACTTTTCAGAGGTATTCTAACAAAACAAAAGGATAGTTTCTGTTCCTGGGGAGAGCAAGGAAACAACTTGGAGAACAAACAGACATGAAGATAAAATAAGCTCAGCTCTGAAAAAAAATAGGCAGCAAGTAACAACAGGACAGTTTTTTTAAAATAGCTGAAGGCAAAAATTAATGTAGATATTATTACATGAAAGTGATTAGAAATTCATAGCATTCAATAAAATACGAAGAATTTGGTGTGAGCTATAAGACCTTTTAAGAAAAAAAATAATAAAAACAAAGAATAAAAAATGGCTAGTAATTTTGTAAAATGTCTTTAAGATATAACAGTATAACATTACAAATATCACGTTAAGTCTCTTGTCTTGTCTCTTACGTGCAAAATGTCTACTCTACTGCCAAAAGATTTCTGATATGATTGTAAAATTAGAAACAGATTGCTGGTATTAGTCCTCTGTGATGGGAATCCTAGCTACAGCAATTGCAAGGAGTTTCTTTTTGAAAGTTAATTGAAAACACAGCTTGATGCCATTTGAGTTTAAACACAGAAAATTAGTGCATTAAAATATAGAACAAATATGTTTAAACATTTTCAAATTATGTTTCAAATATTCAAAGAAAGGATGAATGGAGTATGTCTCTAAATAGAAAAAAAACCACAAACAAACAAAAAAAATTACCTCCTTGAGGAAATAAAAGAATAATGTGTTAGCATTTCTTATTCAATTTAAATAGTTTTAAGTAATACAGTGGGATAGAGTGCACCCTCAGCAAGTTCGCCGACGACACCAAGTTTTGTGGTGCAGTCGACACGCTGGAAGGGAGGGATACCATCCAGAGGGACCTTGACAGGCTGGAGAGGTGGGCCCGTGCCAACCTCATGAAGTTCAACCAGGCCAAGTGCAAGGTCCTGCACCTGGGTCACGGCAATCCCAGACACAAATACAGGCTGGGCGGAGAATGGATTGAGAGCAGCCCTGAGGAGAAGGACTTGGGAGTGCTGGTGGATGAGAAGCTTAACATGAGCAGGCAATGCGCCCTTGTGGCCCAGAAGGCCAACCGCATCCTGGGCTGCATCAAGAGAAGCGTGGCCAGCAGGTCGAGGGAGGTGATTCTCCCCCTCTACTCTGCCCTGGTGAGACCCCACCTGGAGTACTGTGTCCAGTTCTGGAGCCCCCAACACAAGAAGGACATGGACCAGAGAGAGACCATGGAGAAGGTCCAGAGGAGGGCCACGAAGATGATAAAAGCCTGGAGCACCTCTCTTATGAGGACAGGCTGAGAGAGTTGGGGCTGTTCAGCCTGGAGAAGAGGAGGCTCCAGGGAGACCTGATAGCGGTCTTCCAGTACCTCAAGGGGGCCTACAAGAAAGATGGGGAAAGGCTGTTTAGTAGGGCCTGTTGTGATAGGACGAGAGGTAATGGTTTTAAAATAGAGGGGGGTAGATTTACATTAGAAATTAGGAAAAAATTTTTTACGATGCGAGTTATAGAACACTGGAACAGGTTGCCCAGAAAGGTGGTGCAGGCCCCATCTCTGGAAACATTCAAGGCCAGGCTGGATGAGGCTCTGAGCAACCTGATCTAGTTGAAGATGTCCCTGCTCCTTGCAGGGAGGTTGGACTAGATGACCTTTGAAGGTCCCTTCCAACCCTAACCATTCTATGATTCTATGATTCTATGAATAATTTCATCTGTGTATTGAAACCTGCTTCTATTGAAAGGCAGTAATACTGTGATATCCCATGTATTGAGAGATATCTTTAAATATGTCATACAAAAAAAAAAAAAAAAAAGGAGGATAAGACGTACAAGATTCCCTATTTTTAGGATATTCCAGTGTCGCCTTTGTGTGGTCGACTTGCTCTTACCACACCTATTGTTAGGAGCTCCTTGGGAGAGTTTTATATCATTCTGCAAACTATATAGCCTTCAAGAGACTGACACTATTATAGCCCATTTTGCAGTGTTGCCTAGATAGAAAAACAGTCTTACACATAGAAATGTTAGTTAGTTAGCTCTTGTCACTTAATTCTGTCAAACTAACCTGCATAAATTCTATTTAACTGGTACTTCTGGTATCTGACTGCTTTCTTGTCAAGAAAGTAACTCCAGGGAGCCTACTGTAGCTAATAAGTTATATTTTGGATTCAAGGTTGGTGGTTTCGGTGGTGTGAAATTAGCTATAAATCATTAAGGATATTTTTCCTGAAAATGAATTGGTTATCATGTTTTGTAAGGAAGATAGAAATTTTTTGTGTAAGTAATAATATTTGTGCCCTTGAAAGTCAGCTGCTAATAAAAAAAAAAAAATTAAAAAAATAAACATACCTTGATTCCTCTGGCTTTATAATTTGAAAACTTATTGCTCAAAACCAACTGAATAGTTAAAATTCAAGAAAACAGACAATGACCCTTCACAACTCTTAAAAATTAAAATGCTTTTCATGCATTAAATTAAACCAAGTAATGCATTTAACTTTTTTTTAATCCGGGCTCCGCTTGGTCTGAACTGAATGTGTTGCTAGCAAACAAAGGAAGTCTCTATGTCTGAAATCTCTTACACAAAGAGAGTACATTCTTGTACTCTTCTATCCACTAGTGTATCTGAGTCATGCAATTTTCAGAGCCTTGTTAATAGGTTGAAGGTCAAACTCACATTCAAATGTTCAGGATATTGATATTAATGTATTAGAATTTTTTTTAATTCAGTAGAGAGAGTAGAAAGTTAGCATCTCACATTCTAATGCATATAATATTTTTCAGAAATATAAATGTCTTTTCCAGCTTTCCAGAGGATTAGTTAATGTTCAGTACTATTATACTCACACATTTTGGGGGGAAAATATTGTCATCTGTTTCACTAATAAATGACAAAGTATTGAAAAACAGAAGAAGAAAAAAAATTAGAGAAAAAAAAGGAAGTCCTAGTCTTCTAAACCCAACACTTTGGAGGAGAAGGGATAGAAAAAAAAATATAATTCAAAAAAAATGAAGAAGCAAATGAAGGAAGCAATTTATTTTCCTGTGTAACGATCTATTCATAGACACACTTGTCTAAACTGCTAAAAGAAATATTGAAGCAAAGGGAAAGATAACTGGGAAAACATAAAATCAAGTGCCAGATATTAAGAACTGTTGCCAGTAATCTGCATTTTGTGCAATTTTTTATGTTAAATGTTCATGGCAATTTGCCACAAAAATAATAATATGTCTTTTTGAACTATGTTTCTGCAGTGACATTACCAAGTGACTACTGAATGACAACTGTGCTAGTGGATGGAAAGATTGAATTTGTTTGTTCAACACATATTTGTTTCATCTATGCATTTTAGTTGCATTCAGCATACCTTCCACTAAGCATGGAATTGGAATTTATTTCAATAATGTTCTTGCTGAAGTGTCTGTCGTTAATATTATTTAGAGAAATATGAATCATTTTCTGTGACACAATCGCAGAAGTCCTCTGACTGACCAGCCCAATGAAGCAAGTTGGCATGCAGAATATTCTGCAGGTGGATCAACAGCAGGAAGTCTATTGGTTTCCCATGGTAGCTCAATGTATCTGGCAACTAAAAACAATAGCAAATAATGCTCTCCACCCTGCGCAAGCCTTACTGGCCCTCTAGGGTTTAAATGTTATTCCCAAGGAATTTCTATCTGCTTCCTTTTTCAGTATGCTCCTGCTTTCTCTGGGTAGCTGATCTTCTTGTCATGTACACTCAACTCCATTTTCTCTTTTTGTACTTTCTGGTATAAATATAATGTCATGCTAAACTAAGATGGATTTAGAATTCTCCTTACTATAATTTATTTATAACAGGAAAATTATTACATATTTAAGATAATTGAATATCATACAGAATTTATTGAGAAAAATAATCTAAAATATTTCCTATAAGTATCATATATTATGAGATCATATAATATGATATGTCCCAGTAACAACTTTAAAGGTACAAATGTAAATCTAGCAATTAGTAGGTTTTTCTTCAGATACATTTCAGAGGAAAAAAAAAAAGTAAAGTATTTTGCAAGGCCTATTAATGCCAAATGAATAATCAATTTGCTGGTCAAATAATCCCTCATAGAATTCAGATGTAAAAAGACTTGATTTCTTACAACTGAGCCTATTCAGTGATATTGTATTTTTTGTACATGTTAGACATGTCTGGACCGAAACATAGAAGAACCAGCCATGGTATGTCATAAAATGTCAGGACTGCTGATCTCAGTCATGCTAGGATTGTTGTGTTTTGAGTTGCATTCTTAATACAGCACTGAAATTGGCAGCTGGGCTGGTCTCTTTTATGTTTCCTCACTGGACATCATATGCACTAAATACCTTACAGAAGACATTTTAGAATCAATTTTTAGACGATGACTTTTTTTTTTCACCTATCTTATGCAGATATAAATATATAAATTTTGACTTTTTAATCTGAAACTGAATCCCACCCACTGTGGCTTTATTTCCTTCAGATTAAGAGAATAAATCTTCAAGTTTAAATGTGACAGATGGTTCATTGCTGTGCATTATAGTTGCATATAGTATTTTAAAAAAATCCATGAAGATTTTTCATTAAGACAACTTAAAACACTCTTATGGAAGCCTCAGAAAACAGATGAGAAGCAGAACAAGCATTCACACTCTTGGTAAAAGAAATGCACATAAGCAGGGATCTACATGATAAGACAGAGTATGACTATTTTTAGAGAAATTCTATCCTAATGGAAAAAAAAAAAAGAACTGTTCGCAATAAGATAATTCTGAAACCTGAGGCACTTCGTTTAGCAGCTGTCCTATGCAGCTTGTGTATAGCTATAACATAGTCTTTGATTTTAAGAAATGTATATATACATAAACCGAAAGTCCTTCTGATAATTAGCTACATGTGTTCCCCTGAGACCTGTGGCAGAATGTAGGCAACAGGAAAGATCTGGAGATTAAGCAAAATTCTGAAAACCTGCCTAGATTATCTCTCATATTAATCCTTGCCTTGTCCTACAGGCTACATAAGAATGTCTCTTGAACATAGAATCATAAATAGTTCAACTTGGCTTTGAATGTTGCCAGGAATGGGACATTTATCACCTCTCTGGGCAACCTGTTCTAGTGTTTCACCACCCTCAGTCTAAAAACTTTATTCTTTATATCTAGGATAAATCTACCTCCTTCTAGTATAAAAGTATTACCCCTTTTCCTGTCACAACAGGTCCTGCTAAAAAGTTCCTCCTTGTCTTTCTCATAACTCCCTTTACATACTGGAAGACTGATATAAGGTCTCCTCAGAGTCTTCTTTTCTCCAGGCTGAACAACCCCAAATTGATAAGGTGGAGGAAAGAGATGCCACCTAGAGGGACCTTGACAGGCTGGAGACATGGGCCTGTGTGAACTTCACAAAGTTCAACAAGGCCAAGTATAAGGCCCTGCACATGGGTTGGTGCAATTCCAAGCACAAATACAGGCTGCACGGAGAATGGATTGAGAACAGCCCTGAGGAGAAGGACTCGGATGTGTTGGTTGATGAGAAGCTCAACATGAGCTAGCAATGTGTGCTTGCCACCCCGAAAGCCAAATGCATCCTGGGCTGCAGCAAAAGAAGCATGGCCAGCAGGTCAAGGGAGGTGATTCTGCCCCTCTACTCTGCTATGATGAGACCCTACCTAGAGTACTGCGTCCAGCTCTGGAGCTCTCAACATAAGAAGGACATGGAGCTGTTGGAGTGGATCCAGAAGAGGCCCACAAAGACGACCAGAGGGCTGGAGCACCTCTCTTATGAGGACAGGCTGAGAGTTGGGGCTGTTCAGACTGGAGAAGAGAAGGCTCTGAGAAGACTTTATAGCTGTCTTCCAGTACCTAAGGAAGCCTAAAAGAAAACTGAGGAGGGACTTTTGACAAGGGCATGTAGTGATAGGACAAGGGGTAATGGCTTTAATCTGGAAGAGGCTATGTTTAGATTAGATACCAGGAAGTAATTCTATACAGTGAGAGTGGTGAAACACTGGAACAGGTTGCCCAGAGAAGTTATGGTTGCCCCATTCCTGGAAGTGTTCAAGGCCAGGTTGGATGGGGCTTTGAGCAACCTGGTTTAGTGGAAGGTATCCCTGCCAATGGCAGTGGAGTTGGAACTAGATGATCTTTAAGGTCCCTTCCAACCAAAACCATTCTATGATTCTATGATGAATCAAAGTGTCAGTTGTGTAGGAAAAACTGTGGTTCACATGTTGCCAATGAACTGCATATGGAGAAGAGTACTGCCATTTCAGGGGTTAGTAGGGAAGAAGGAAATGACCAGCTATTATCCAAAACCATTCCTTGTTAGTAATTTTTCTGTAAGTCCATCCACTTTGATTTGAAATATGAACGTAAAATACTCCTGCTAATATTTTGCTACTCAGTTTTCTTGTTTTGCTTTGGTTTGCTTTGTTTAGTTGGATGGTTTTGGTTTTTTTTTATACGTGAGTCCTTTTCCCAGCCTTAAAACGACATCTTTTTCATAGGACTTTTCATTTCAACAATTTTATGGCTGTACGACAGAGATCTATTCACCAGTTCAGCTGGAGAAATGTTAAAATTATCATCAAATCTATTTTCTTCAGGAGCCTCCTGGGAGCACTAAGACTGACAATAGGTCTCCAAAAAAAAAAACAAAAACAAAACAGCTATATATTCTAGAGGTATTTATTCCTTTTGCTTCATTCTTGCTAGGAACTGTTCATCTGAGCTTTCCCCTGGGCAGAGCATCTTGAAGGACCTCTTATGTCAACTAGAAAGCAAAAAAAAGGTCAAAATAAGACACTTGTGCGAGTTTTGCTTACAGTATAATTACAACAATTTTTTTTGCTATATTCTATGGATTTTAATTTTGTATGGCTTTGTTTCCCAAATTCTCTTATCAAGTACATTTAAATACACTAGTACATATCATCACCTTGGTTTGTACTGAGATTTAGACAGTTTTATTTTAATTTATTTAATTTAAAACTAAGAGAAAACCTCTGATTTTTTTTACATTATATCTTCTGCTGCACACATTACTGACTTTATGCCATTCATTTATCATAATCAACAACACACACTTTGATGAAAACTGATATCAAACTCCCAGTGATTAAACTGAAGCAGCTCAAGAAAGAAGACACCACATCGTAACTTCTTTTCAGCATTAAAAAAATTAAGAAACACTAGCCCCTTCACTTATAATTGTTTCTCGTTATAAGAATACATTGTTGTTCTTAAGCAGCTAACATTCATCCCGGCTTTTGACCTGAACAGAAATTTGTTTGCTCTGTTAGTGAAGCACTTAAATTTTCTGTACATTTCTGAAATGAAAGACATTGCTATGGTTTCTAGAACAAAACAAGGACATATTTGTAGTGCTGCTTTTCTTCCTTTTGCCTGTAGTGTTTGTAAAACAGTCCCTTTTGACTGTCCAAAAAATGTTTTCAAAATAACATTGGACACCCCTTTTCTCCTAAAGATTTTGAAGTTGTTTATATTCAACAAAAGTGTTTCTCACTACACTTCTGTCTCACCACAAGCTTCATAAATGCAGGGCTGTCGGTATTTATTTATTGCTTGAGATTATTTTCCTTAGGACTTTCCCGTATAAACTACATACATATAATGAATTTTTGTTTTGCTTTGAGTTTAACGCATTCTTCATTGCACACTTCACAGTTATGCTTTTGCATTTGTTGTGAATCCTGATTTAGGATCCTGCCAACTACGCCAATTTGTCACTTAACCTGATTGAGGATCCTGCCGATTACTCCAATTTGTCATGAATAGTGATTTATATGGCTTAAAGAACTATTGTCAAAGGTGTTAGCAAAAGTGGTTTTAACATGATGTTGTAAAAATGTGACTTAAAAGAGTTCGATGGCAAGGTTCTGTCTATTAATTACTACATGAAAAAATATATAAAGGAAAATTGAGTTACACTCAAGTTAGAATGGTACACAGAGAGACTGGAGACACAAAGGGTAAGGAAGAATCTGTCACTGAGTCATGAGTTTCAAAACAGATCCTCTTGCTTTCTAAACTCCTTCTCACAGGGGAGTTTAGGAGCAGCTGGCTCCAGACTTAGTCAATGGTTTATGTCTAAAGGATGATATATGCAAAGTTTATATAGTGTTTCATTAGCATCAATTCAGCGTGCAGTCAAAGTTACCATGGCAAAATCAAAGTTACCATGGCAAAATCAAAGTTACTATGCTACAAGGTTATGCACAATATTGATTGCTTACAAAAGATCTGACATTGGTAAAAGGTCTCTCTACCGCAAGGAGCAACGTTGAGAGGTGTCCCAGCTCAAAAGGAGATCACTGTCATGTAGTCATGCTGCCTAGCAGGAAGAGCTCAAAGAAGGCTCACTTAGGCTGTTGTATTTATGGGATAAAGTGATTGGCTCATAGTCAAATTACATGCAATAGAAAAGGTAGGTATGAGACTCCTTGTACTCACAATTTTCTTTGTCCTATGTCTTGGAAAAGCCACTCCTTTTCATATGTTACTCACATGGTCGATATTCCAAGCTCATATACATTAGTTCTCACTGTGTCACTCTTCTCCTTTGTGGCCAATCAGAGAATAGATTGAAACTAGAGAAATTCTTGACACAGCTATGGCTCAGGCCTCTACCTCCTCCAGAGTCTGCACCAAACAACTACCAGTCTGGTGAAGAGGTCAAGCGCACCTGTCACAACATTGTCAGTAACATCATTTGTATAATACGATGTTTTTCATATATCATATCTAACTTATTAAAGGTGATTAAGCAACTCGTAACTTTGACAAAATTATCTAAATGTCCTCTATTTTTTTTAAGATTTTGTTTTACTAAATCATTTGTTGTTTTTATTTTAGCATATTAAGAAATGTCTGCACTCCTTTCAGTGGATTTGGAGAAAACTGTAACTGTGCAAAATTTCTATTTAGAAATTATTTTATTTCAATCAATAAATATATAAGTGAAAAAAAACATGAGATATACAAAACTTTTGGAATAACCATGAGCAATTTGCAGACTGGATTGGTAAAATGGTCTCAAACAGCACAAAATATCTTCAGATTTAAAACTGACAACAATTTGAAAATATTTATCATGAACCTTTGTCCCAGTTCATTATAGAACTAAAGGCATTTGCACAGTCTGGATTGTACACATTAAAACAATCCATTAGTTCGGGGTTGTTTGGCTCTATGAATATAGTTCTGGCTTAAATTTATTAAAAATAAGTGTGCTTGAAGTCTTCAATTAATGCCTTCTGAGATCACAGAACTTGTCGTAGTTCAGCCCCGATTGGGACCAGACTACGCAGTCTCTCACTCTCTCTTGCTCCCTCCACCCTTTGAGAGAATAGAGGGAGATGACATAAGGAAAAACGGCTTGACGCTGGAGATAAGGATGGGGAGAAATCCTTAAAGTTACCGTCACGGGCAAAACAGACTTGACTTGGGGAAAAATACTCATTTATTTCTAAAACTAGCAGGAGAATGAGACAGGGAACAAGATAACCTCCCCCCACCCCTCCCTCTTCCCGGGCTTAACATTATCTCTACTACCTTCCCCCCTCCCCAAGTGGCACAAGGGGGAACAGGGAATGGGGGTCATGGTCAGTTCATCACGCACTGTTTCATGCTGCTGCTTCATGGTCAGGGGAAGAACTCCTCGCATTCCTCCCCTGCTCCTTCATGGGGTCTCTCCCCAGTCCTTTGTGAAACTGCTCTGGCATGGGTCATCTCTTCCATGGGGTGCAGTTCCTCCAGAACGGCTGTCCCAGCAGGCCCTCCATGGGCCACAGCCTCCTTCAGGCATCCACCTCCCCCAGTGTGGGGTCCTCCATGGGCTGCAGGTGGATCTCTGCCCCTCCGTGGACCTCCGTGGGCTGCAGGGGGACAACCTTCTCCACCATGGTTATCACCACAGGCTGCAGGGGAATCTTGGCCAGGAGCCGCATTACTCCTCCCCTTCCTTCTCCACTGACCTTGGCGTCTGCAGCCGTTCCTCAGAACAGGCTGGCAGACGTCTCTCAGGATCCTTTTTTACATCTTATTCACTTCTCATCTCCTCTCCACTTCTCATAGCCGGGCCGGAATGAGTTGAGCCCAGTTGGCTGCCTGGCAGGAGGCCAGAGGGTGAGGTCTGCAAGGCCCACAAGGCTCGCGCCTCCCCCTCTCTGCCCCCGCTCAGCTCCTTCACATCTTCTCTTCTCTCTTTTTTTTTTCTGTTTTCCCCTTCTTAAATATGTTATTGCAGAGGCATTATCACAGAATATTCTGCTACCAATTGGCTCAGCTCTGGCCAGCAGCGGGTCCGCCCTAGGCCCGGCCAAGTCCACTGAACAACTTCTAGCAGTTTCCTACAGAAGCTACCACCTTAGGCCCCCCGTTATTAAACAAAACCAGAACAGAACTTCATTTCATTTCTTTCAAAATATTATAAATGTATGCAAAGCTTTTACATTACAAGCTAGTGTAATTGGTTTTCCTTCTTGAGATGTTCTATATTTCAAAGTTAATTAGTGCTACCACCATACATGCTGTTTCACTTGTTTTATTTTCTAATTTGAACAGGAGGGTGCATCATATTTTGATGTAAGGAGTCTAAACAGCTTTCAGAGAGGCCCCTTCCCATGTATCGTACTTCTCATAGCCTTACAAATGTTAATATAAGCACATCCATTCTCACTACGATCGGGGAGGGTAGGGGTGAAACAAAACTGGTTGTTTGGATTATACAGATGTGCCCTATGAGAATCTATTAAATGTGCAAAAAATATAGCAGAAAGATCAAAACAGTTTATTTTGATCAGGTCACAAACTATCTTTGACTATGCTGAAGTGTTTTGTTATGCTAATATTTAGCCATTTAGTAATGACTGTGGGTTTTATCTGTTCATGAAACATAAAAAGTTGAGTTGGGGGACCAGAATAAATTATTTTATGTCTAGTGAAAAGAACTGACCTTGTACCTTACCTTTTTCAAAATGAAGGGTAATTCTTTTTTTTTTTTTTTTTTTAAAGTGAATTTTAAGACTCTCCTTGTAATTATTTGAAGAAATATATTTTTAATTACATGCATAAAGTCTTTTTAAAATGAAAAGTATATATATATTTATAGAAAACAAGAACTTCACTAGAAATAATTTGAGGTCTGTTTTCATTACTATTTTGCTTTTGGGTTACACCTCTAAATCTCATTTAATTTAAGAGAGATTCTTTAAGCATGTCTGTAAATATTAGGCAATCCAGTACAGATCGTTGATTACACATTTGTCTTTTTTCATAGTTTTCCTTCATGTACTAAAAAAAAAAATTACATAGCTTTTTAGTTGCATGTTGTTATCTTTTAAGAGTTAATATCAGCACAAACTCCTTTAAAAGTCTTGATCATGACTTGAATTTTACACTGCTTTTTTTTTTCCTTCTCCAACTCAGGATTTATTTCTTCGTAATTAGTATTTTGAGAGCTTTTCTAAGGCCTTAAAAATTCTCTCTGGTGTATTCTATTTAAACAAAGAGGCTGGATCTTTTCAGGTGTTTAAACTGTAAATTTCATGTCTCAAGAAGGAATCTGCAAGTTGTATTGATATAGATCCTTCTATCAATTGCCATTAGAAAATGCATTGTTCTAGATACCTCTTATGTAAAATGTAAAGACTAATTAGAAATAGTTAAGAATAAATTGTTAAGAATGTTTACAATTACTTTCCTAAAAACTTACAGCAAATGTTTAGAAGTATGGAAAGTAGGTGGTCTTAGTCTCTTTACACCTAGGTTCATAATCTGTTTCATTCTTGCTTTGAAAGCCGTGCACTTTGCAAGATACATTAGCTTTATGCTGTAAAATATATAATATAAAATACAGTTGCAATTTGGTGAACCTGAACTTTCATTAATGTAATGTTTTGCATTTACTTTCCATTTTCTTTCAATGAATTTATTGATACATGAATCTTCATTAATTTCTTCCTTCTCCTGGATCCCTTAAACATGCAAATTGATTCTACTTGCAGACAGGCTTACCAAATGCCTCTGGCTTTCTGGAACTGTAAGACATTTGATGAGAAAATGAAAACACTGGCATGTAGCTGACATTGTTCTTTCTGGTTTGGCTGGCTTTTGTACAACTTTCACATTAGCTCTGTGCCCACAACCTCAAACTGAATAATACTGGAAATGCATGATGTATGGAGGACGTTTGAGGGAAAAGTGCCAAATGAATATTGGCCTTTCATGTCCTTCTCTGTTGAGCATATGTGCAAGCTGGATTTGGGACAGAGAACAGATGAATACTAAATATTCTTAATGCACAATGAACTATGGTGTCTTTAAAATTAATTTCTTCAGGGGAAATGCAACATTTTGATCCAGTTCAATAATTTTTTTAACATCTTGATCTGTATATGATAACATTTACTGTAATAGTCTATCATTTCCAACAGTAATGAGAAATGTGAAGAGTAATTTTGAGACATAAACACAAAACCAGTGTTAAGAGGTAGAATAAACAGAAATTTTGAATGGATGCAGAAGAGAGGATAATTTAAACTTCTACATTCTTGTACATTTTTCAGCTTCATGTCAATTAATATTAATCAACAAAAAGAAATTGTAAGTAGCTATAAGGAGCAACTCTCTCCCTGCTGCCCTACCTCCTTTCTCCTCTCTCTCTTCCTCAGGTGACCATCTAAGTTACACTTATTTCCTCATATTTTTTTAAATTTTTCCTGATACATAGATACCTATTTTCAGCCTAACACCACCAACATTTTCCTGACTTTTTATAGTGCCATATATTTAAGTGGGGTTTTAACCACATGATTCTCCATCTGTTTTAAAACTAATCTAAAAATACTTTTTTTCTTGTCTGCTTCTCCATGTTCATGTCCTTTTACATTATTTCATCATAGCTATAAAGGAGATATATGTTATAACTCATTTGGGCCATGAAAACAAAGTTGCTTTGAGATGAGGGAAAGGCAGGGAATGGAAGAATGGAGAATCACCCAATGTAGGAGAAGAGCAGGTTCAAAACCATCTAAGGAACCTGAAGGTGCACAAGTCCATTGGACCTGATGAAGTGCATCCGTGGGTCCTCAGGGAACTGGTGAATGAAGTTGCTAAGACACTATATGTCATATTTGAAAAGTCATGGCAAACCAGTGAAGTTCCCACTGATCGGAAAAGGGGAAACATAATCCCCATTTTTAAAACAGGAAAGAAAGAAGACCTAGGGAACTGCAGGCCAGCCAGTCTCATCTCTGTATCTGGCAAAATCATGCAGCAGATTCTCCTGGAAACTGTACTAAGACTTGTGAAAAATAAGGAGGTGATTGGTGACAGGCAGCATGGCTTCACGAAGGGAAAATTGTGCCTGACTAATTTGGTGGCCTTCTACAATAGGGTTCCAGCATTGGTGGATAAGGGAAGAGCAACTGACATAATCTACCTGGACTTGTGCAAAGCATTTGACACTGTCCTACATGACATTCTTGTCTCTAAACTGAGGAGACATGGATTTGACAGAGGGACCACTCAGTGGATAAGGAATTGGCTGGATGGTCACACTCAGAGAGTGGTGGTCAATGTCTCAATGTCCAAGAGGAGACCAGTGATGAGTGGCGCTCCTCAGAGACTGGTGTTGAGACAAGCACTTTTTTTTTTTTAGTATATTTGTCCGTGATATGGACAGGGGGATTGAGTGCACCTGTTTGTTGATGACACCAAGCTGTGTGGTGTGGTCAACACACTGGAGGGAAGGGATGCCATCCAGAGGGACCTTGACAGGCTGAAGAGGTAGGTCTGTGCAAACCTCATGAAGTTCAACCAGGCCAAGTGCAAGGTCTTGTATATAGGTCATGGCAATTCCTGGTATCAGTAGAGGCTGAGGGATGAAGGGATTTAGAGTAGCCCTGCCTGGAAGGACTTGAGGGTACTGGTATAGTGTTATATATTTAAGTGTTTAGATTTTATTTATATTTAAATGTTTTTATTTAAGAGAAACTGGATATGAGCAGACAATATGCTCTTGCAGCCCAGAAAGCCAACCACATCCTGGGCTGCATCAAAAGAAGTGTGGTCAGCAGGTTGAGGGAGGTGATTCTGCCCCTTGACTCTGCTCTAGTGAGGTCTCACCTGGAGTACTGCATTCAGCTCTGGAGCTCTCAGCACAAGAAAGACCTGTTGAAGTGAGTCCAGAGGAGGGACATGAAGATGATCAGGGTGCTGGAGCACCTCTTCTATGAACGTAGGCTGAGAAAGTTGGGATTGTTCAGTCTGGAGAAGAGAAGGCTCTGGAGAGACTTTTATTGGTCTTCCAGCACCTAAAAGGAGCTTACAAGAAAGATGGGGAGAAAGTCTTTAGCAGGGCCTGTTGTGATAGCACAAGGGATAATGGTGTTAAACTAAAGGAGAGTAGATTTAGACTAGATATAACAAGAATTTTGTTACAATGAGGGTAGTGAAACACTAGAACAAGTTGCCCAGAGAGGTGGTGCATGCCCCATCCCTGGAAACATTCAAGGCCAGGTTGGATGAGGCTCTGAGCAATGTGATCTAGTTGAAGATGTCCCTGCTCCTTGCAGGGGGGTTGGACTAGATGACCTTTAAAGGCCCCTTCCAACCCAAACTATTCTATGATTCTATGATTCCATGACTCTATGATACTATGATTTACTTTACCTATTATTATTATTATTAGATGTTTAATTTCTGATTTAACTTTTTCCTCCCAGTTCTTATCGTAAATTACAGTCACTTTTTGATCTCCCTTTGTTTTCAGCTGCTCTATATCTGGTTTTGGATATTTTTAAAAATTCTTTTCAGTTCTACTCTAGTTATTCCTAACATATAAATGAGATAGAATTCTTCATATTCAACTTACACAGAATCAAAACTTGCTTAATGCATACATTTTTCTGTTTTATTTAATTTTAAAATGGTTTAGTAGCAGAATCTAATGTTGCTTTTTTTCATCTTAATACGTCAGAAGTCATATTGACTTTAGTAAGCATTTTGCCAGAGTACTTAGCATTAGCTGTTGCTTTTAACAGCTCAGCATGGTCGTGCTTAGTCAGGGACATTCTTTCTTACAGATATCTGTACCTTTAATGTGCAACTTCATACTTAACTATGAAGAAGGATGCATAACTCCTTTCAACTGCAGGCAATGAAGCACCTAAGTATGTATCTGAAGTATTGTCATGAAAAATCTGAGACTGATTTAGATGTCTGGACTGCCTGAGACTAAAGTTTGCCATCACATTTATTATTTTTATATGCAATGCAAATTATTTTTATATGCAATGCAAATGTATGCTTTCTGTGTAGGTGCTATGCTGCAACTGTTTACATGCAAACTGGTTAATTAAGAAATTGTTTTATTTTGTATTACTCCAGAAGCCTACTACATATTTTTTCATGGAACTCTGGTGTCAATGAGTATTTTCACTGTTTATTCAAGAACATTTGTGTAAAACTGAATTTTTCACCTTCCAGCAATGATTCCCTGTTATGGGTTTTAATGCAGACAGAAGCCAGGGAGGGAAGGGGGAGATAAGGGGGGAGAGAGAGAGAGGGAGGGAGGAAGAAAGGAAGAAAGGAAGGAAGGAACTATTCTGCCCACTTGAAAAAGTTGAAGTATAGAAATAACAGTATGAACATCTACCTTTTATGATTAGTAGATGGAGATGATAAAAAAAGAGTCAACATGATAAAATGTGCAATGCAAGTACATGTAAAGAATTATGGAAGACAGCAGTGAAAAAAAAAAGGAAAAAAAAGGAAGATGTGAACAACAGAATGGCAAAGCACAAAAATAGAAAATTTAGTTCAGCTCCCAGATAGACAGGAAATACTACCATTATTATACAAGGATGACAGAATACTTTCAGAGCATTTTAGATCATACATTCAATCCTGATTCAAAATGTGGAGCTTATTTTTTTCCTAAACAGAAATGATACTCTGGTAAGTTTGCTTTAATATGTTTGGAAACTGCAAGAGGGCTCTGTTAAGGAGTTAGATAAAATATTGTTCCAGAGAAGATGGCAACCTGTAGTTGATAACTTTAAGAAAACTGTAGCGAGTGTGAGAAAATCTTCTTGTCTTACATATACCAATATATTATTTG
Organism: Chlamydotis macqueenii; assembly: GCF_036417535.1. Taxonomy (NCBI): domain Eukaryota; kingdom Metazoa; phylum Chordata; class Aves; order Otidiformes; family Otididae; genus Chlamydotis; species Chlamydotis macqueenii. The sequence continues at coordinate 164,228,142 of NC_141556.1, forward strand.
TGAAAACTAGCCTTTTTCTCCTACTAGCAACAAAAAGTAAGATTAAGATACTGTTTTAATACATTTGAAGATACTGAATTATTCCTAGATAATAATTAATCACTTCTAATCTAAGTCTGCCAGTTCTAGTCAAGTAGTGTCTCTCCCATACACGTGTGTGAAACTTGAGAAATACTTTATGTCATTGCAACTGTTTGATGAGCTAGGAGAGAACAGAAGGGAAATGTAAGGAATTTTTTGCTATTCACTGCTAGGAAGTCAAATTTGCTTCATTTATGCCTTCCTCAACATTGTTATTTAGCAATGGTAAGTCATGTAATCTCCTTCTGAGTGTAATTTAGACTCTTGACTTTAGTCTGAGCTCAGCATAGAAGAATAATTCTTGGAGAAGAATTCTGGAAATTAAAAAATGGATCTGAAGGTACAAAATCTCCAGCTTTTTTGATCAAGATAATGCATTCTGCAAAAGAAAATAAATGAATTTTACTTACAAAGAAGTAGGAGAGTATCTTAATATAGCTACTTGTAAAAATGACAAGGGATTTGGACTAGCATGAAAAAGTCAGATGATAAAAACCTAAAAGTTAGTAATATTAGCAATATCAGCAATTCTGGAAAATAGAAGAACAAGTGATTAAAAATATAATAGGATATAACTGAGACAAATAAGAAGCACTTTGAGAACATTTGATACATTAATACACAAATGAAGACTCTAGAAATTATTTTCAGAAAAAATAGTTCATCTATAATTAGCAATACTATGTAATTTGCATCACAGATTCTTCATTGGACATATAGAAAACCTTAGGAAGAACTGAGAATGAAAAAAACTCACATTCTTACACTGAAAATCTGACAGTTCAGATGCAAGTTTGAAGAAAATTTTGGGTTAAAAATAAAAGGTAAAAAAAATGAGGAAATAACCCGCAAAAGGTTGCTAATTTTAGACTCTTTATACAAAAGGAGAAAGTAAATAAGGCTTTTATTCTAATCAACTATCCAACAGACAGGATTTGCTGATAAAAAGATTTTTAAATACCAAAGCTTTCATTGGAAGCCCTGTCATAGGCACACAAAGATAATACAGTTGAACTCAGTGTCTGTCTTACTTGAACTGTGATGGGTAGAAATATTATTTAAGAAGATGAATGAAGTAGTCATACAGTAAGTATTCCAGTTTTCCTTTTAAGAGAGATTTGATTGAGAATCTACAAATAGATAAGAATTGAATGGGATATCCTTATGAAAATACATAATTAAGTACTGGAAGACAAGAAAGACATAAAACAGAAAAGTAAGAAATTGAATTTAGAAAAAAAAATCAGTAAACATGCAAAACTGGTCAAGATAGAGTCAGAAACTGATCTGGAGAAAATTATCCAGATATTAATATAATATAGAAAGTATACAAAGAAAATACTATGAATGGATGACATGAAAATCAAAATGGAAACATGTAAAGTGTTGGAAATAAAAGGGAACATAACTAAAGCAAAAAGAATAACCACAGTGGTAAAATCAGTAAAATTATTGTGCACGGTGCATTTTAATTAGCAGGAATTTAAAGAGTAGCAATAAAAGAATCTATCAATATATAGTATAGCATAATTAAAAAAGAAAAGAAGATAAAGGAACTGTAAGAAATATTATTAAGCAGAAGCAGAAAACATAGAACAGGTAAAGACTGTGGTACCCTAACCTTTATTTTTCTTTTCACTAAATAAAGAGTAATTGTGGTTAGGTCTTTAATAATACTAAACAGGAAGCAAGGATACTGCCTAGATTAGGAATGGAACAGATTTTTTAATGCATACCTATAGATACATGACATAGATATTTTGTATGTCAGTATGACCTGATAAAACTGATTCCTTAGTTTATGAGAAAAGCTAGTCAAAGCAGTCCCTAAATGATTGGCAGGTATCTTCCTTAATTTTAGAGGACAAAGGAGATTTCAGAGGACTAGAGAAAACAAATAAGCCCTTGGCAAAGAGAAAAAAAAAAGAATACAAAGGGGAACTGTAAACTATTTATCGTTCTCTGGAGTGATTTGGAATGAGATTCCTCAGTCTCAGAAATGATTTAGAATAAATTACTAGAGAATCATTAAAAAGTCTTTAGAGGATATAATAAACACAAAACTATAGGTAATGTAGTGGCCAAGAAAAAGTCATATTCCAAACAATCTAATTATCTTCTCTGAAAAAATAAACTGCTTTAATAGATGAAGTGAAAGTAGATAGATATTAACTTAAGTAAATTCTACATTGTTAATATGTTGTTCTTCACATCGTATTCTAAACAAATGTAGTATAAATAGAAATATCAAGATGTATATATATATTTAAAAATTGTTTCAAAATAAAAGTTATAACTATTCACTGTCAACTGAAAAGACGCTTGTATAACCTTCAAAAGATTTACCTCTATTCAGTCAGTATTTACACCAGAAACAAATGATATTCACTTGAAGTGAGAACTGTAAAAGACATGAAGCTATGAGAATCACTAAGGTTTAGAAGACAAGACTGAAATTCAAAATTATCTTGATTGCCTGCAGAGATGGCATGATAGAACAAAACAAAAATTTATACAGACATGTTAAAGTCTCTACCTACTGAAAGAAAACAAAAGTAAAAAGGAAGGGAAAGACAGCATGATAAAAAAACTTCCAATGTATCACAGATTGTCATAGATGATTAACTGTTCTCCATGGCTTCTTGGAAAATAGCTTGAAGAAGTCAGTTGAATTTGAAACATGGACAATTGAAACCAGATGTTACTCAATGTTGGCAGTAAAATTGACTGGATAGGACTGCTGATAGGCAGTGTAGAATTTTCTGATATACTATAACAGATAAGACAATATCTTGGATTGTCATCCAAGTATTCCTGCCCTTGTCACAGTGCAAGGGCTGAACTAAAACATGCTTTCTAGAACTACAGTTCTACAATTTTGTCTTCTCTTGACTTTCTTTCTATGGAAACACAAGCTTGATGGTTAAGGCATCAAACAAGAAAGGAAAAAATCCACAACCATACCCTCCTTTTTCTCCCATGAAAAAAAAAAAATCATTACTCAAGAATGATAAACCCCAAAGGAAAACTTAAAGTGGACTAGCCTCATCCCAGTGTTTCAATTAAAACTACTCTAACTATTAAATAAAGGAAGGCAGGAACCAATGTCTGGCCCTCAGACCAAGCAGGATTGTCAGGTTGACATCAGCAGCTGCTTAATATTACTGCCATCCATTGCAGATTTCTCCTGGTGTTCTGGTTTTATTTAGTGAGTGGGGGCTACAGTGGTAGCCTCTGTAAGAAGCTGCTAGAAGTTGTTCCCCTTTGTTCAGTGGACTCGGCCAGGCCTAGGGCCGACCCGCTGCTGGCCAGGGCCAAGCCAATTGGTAGCAGAATGTTGTGTGACAAAGCCTCTGCGATAACGTATTTAAGAAGGGGAAAACAAACCAAAAAAAAAAAAAAAAAGAGAAGATGTGAAGACGCTGAGTGGGGGCAGAGAGGGGGAGGCACAAGCCTTATGGGCCTTGTGGGCCTCACCCTTTGGCCTCCTGCCAGGTGGCCATCTGGGCCCAACTCGGCCAAGCCCAGCTGCAAGAAGGAGAGAGAAGATGAGATGTGAAGAGAACCTGAGAGGCATTTGCCTGCCTGTTGTGAAAAATTTTTGATGAGAGGAATGGCTGCAGATGCCAAGGTCAGTGAAGAAGGAGGAGGAGGAGGAGGAGTAATGTGTCTCCTGGCCAGAATTCCCCTGCAGCCTGTGGTGATAACCATGGTGAAGCAGGTTGTCCCCCTGCAGCCCATGGAGGTCCATGGAGGAACAAAGATCCACCTGCAGCCTATGGAGGACCCCGAGCTGGGGCAGATGGATGCCTGAAGGAGGCTGTGGCCAGTGGAGGGCCCGCTTGGGACAGCCATAATGGAGGGACTGCACCCTGTGGAAGAAATGACACATGCTGGAGCAGTTTCACAGAGGACTGTGGCTCATGGGAGGGACCTCAAGCTGGAGCAGGGGAGGAATGTGAGGAGTTGTTCCCCTGATGATGAAGCAGTGGTGTAAAACAATGTGTGATGAACTGACTATAACCCCCATTCCCTCTTCCCCTCTGTGCTGCTCAGGGAGGGGAAGGAGGTAGAGAAAATGTTAAGCCTGGGATGAGGGAGGGGTGGAGGGAGGTTATCTTGTTCTCTGTCTCATTATCATGCTTTTTTTTTGTTTTCCCCAAGTCGAGTCTGTTTTGCCCATAACAGTAACTTTAAGGATTTTTCCCTGTCCTTATCTCAAACCTCGAGCCTTTTTTCTTATAATACCTCTCTGTATTCTCTTGGAGGGTGTGGGGAGTGAGAGAGAGACTGCGTAGTCTGGTCCTGATCGAGGCTAAACTACAACACCTGAAGAGAGGAAACTGGGGTGGTACAAAGCACAGACAGGAAAAGAGCTAGCACTGTAGTAAACCAGGGATAAATAGTTCAAGTTTGCCCATTAATAAAATTATTTTATTAATTAATATAATAAACTCATTTCTGAAGAACAATCACAGCCCAAGTTAAACCACAGCATGAATCATAGATTAGCTTTGACATTGCCATTAATAGGCCATTTTTTTTTCTGTAGGCCATCATTATTCTCAAGTAACAGTTATAGGTATGTAAACTTGAGAATAACTATATATTAACATGAATATTCAATTCTCATAAGTAAATTTATAATGTGGGTTGTGACAGCCTGAGAGCTTCATTCCTTAATCTTAATCACCAGAGTAGTAATTTATTTGAGTAGTTCCTTTCTATTGACACTGGCAGAATTGCTCAGTTAGTTTATAAACTTATTTATATTTATAAACCGGAAAATTTAAAATAATGTGGCAGTATTAATCACAAACAAAAGGATATTGAGAAGAGGTATTTCACTTAAAAAAAAAAAAGTAAATAAACTTCACTGTTGTTTGATGGTTTTTAGAACTGTTTTTCTTTAAGATGCCAAATTATATACTTCATAGGAATCCTAAATCATCAAAAACCAAGACAAGGAAATGATAAAGCACTCATTTTCACACTGAAAATTATAAAGGTCTCATTTTCACACTGAAAAGTGAAAGATGTTTGTGATTATGTATATTTATTACAGAAAATGTGATTTCATATTCCAGATGGAACCAGCTTACTATTCTATGCTACCTAACATAAAATTTCCTGTCAGTAAGGTGTGCTTCATTGTATGTTAATTGCAGGAATTAAATTTGTATATACTGACATAAAATTAAAAAAACTATTTATCCTGGCAATGAATATATATACCATTTAAAATATGGTTAGTAAATTTGTGCATATACTTAGGAGAACCAGACAAGTTTGAAAAGCTGAACATCTAAGTATGAAAAAAATGCCATAGAAAGGACATTCTGCATTCTTGCATTCAAAAGAGGAGTGAGCATAATTTACACATATTCATCAGCGGAGAGAGGTATTTTGTTTCTTAATAAAGTATTTTGGATGACTGCATGCCTACAAGCAAAACAGAGCAGATACTGTCATCATAAATTTGCTGTATGATACAGGAAAAACTGAGGTAGAATTAATTAGGAATCTATTTTGCCATAAAAATTGGCCCTAAAATGTCTTCACTAACAACTACGTAAGGACAGGTACCTTAGAGTCACAAACATTTAACAAATAAAAAGTAAAGGGCTTTTCTAATATTTTTCTCTTCCTCTTCCCTCCCACCTCCCACCACTAAATGTCTCGGACAAATAAGAGAACAAGAAGCTTTCAAAAATATGAATTCAAAAATTAAAAATCTGAATGTCTGCTAGCATGGCTAGTCATAGAAGAGAGAAAAAGGTGCATCCTAGGAATCAAACAATATCATCACTTTTAGAAAGTAAAATTAGGATACATTACTATTACTGTTACTGTTAACATTAACTTTAAATAATTGTACAAAATGAACTTTAAAAATGCTGAAGTTTATTACCTTTAAATAATGAGAAAACTTAGATCGGACTTTTTAACATAAATATATCTTCACTTGTATATTTTGAACAAATCTTCAAAATATGCTTAAAGTGTGTTTACCATAGCTTCCAGTATTATTTTCTAAAACATACATAAATCAGAACTACAGTAAGGTAATAAAATTACCCTACATGTTTTACAAAAATAATTTCTGAAGAATAATAATCTCTCAGCTCTTAATGACGTAATTTAAAATTGATTAATAATAATAAAAAAAGTATATTATTTCCCTTTTACATGTAGTTCTAAAATGTATTGATTGGATTATTGGTTGACCTTTCTTCAAATTATCTCAGAAGGGAAACTTCACATAAAATGGAAGAAGAAAAAAAATTAGCCATATGATTGCTGATTTTGTGAAAAAAAAAAGCAAGATATTAACTTTTGTCTTTGAGATTTCTTGTGGAAACTACGCTATACTTATTACAATCTATACTGTTAGAATACGATATTGAGAATTTGCTACTGTTTTTATGAAGTTCTGTTTTTTTCCAAATCAGTCTTCTTGATAGCAATGAATGTTTTTAAATGGATTTTCAGAACTCACACATTGACACACATGAGTTCTTTAAGGCATCTTTATTTGAAATAAATCAATACATAAAATGATCTGCATGTTTCCTTCCTCCAAATTAACTTTGAAGAAACTGTTGTCAAAACATTTCTATTAATGATGTGTTATACATTAGAGCAGTAGTTTAATCAAGATTACAAATTTTAATTTACTTCAAGTCTACATGTGGAGGGAAATCAAGGAGGTGAAAGTTTTGAGGTAGATTTGACTAACGATTTTCTGGTCACTCTAGTTCCTAGCTGATGTTCCTAGAGAGGTACATAAACCTGGAAAAGTACTTGCAAGACAGTTAAAATACCTAAGGACATTGCAAGTGACTCAAGACATCCAGTTGCCAGCAGCGGAATCAAACCCCAGCAGTAGAACTGAGGTCCCAAAGATCCTCACCTGTACCTGCAAGCCTCCTTTGGACTTTCAAATATCATAGAATTTCTCAAGTGGAACTACAGATGGAAATTGAAATGTACATCTCAAGTGGGCAATTGAATCAAACTTCTGAATTTAGGTTTCTGAATCCCAAGTTTAATATCACCATTAATGATTGAACTCCTTCAAAGAGCTTTCTTACATCTACTACAAAATACTAATCTAAAAATTAGCAGTAATCTAAAAAAATATATTTATTTAATTCAAATAAACAGTGAATTCCACCAGGAAAAGCACATGAAAAGAAAAGCAGTGTGTAGGTAGAAGAATCTGAACTTACTAACATGAAAAGATTGGTTTCAGAGGGTGGAAAATCAGCTTCCATCAAGTAGGTATATTTATAGAGCAATCATCTGACAAGATGTCAAAACATTAGAGGAATTTCTGGAAATGAACACAATTACAGTGTGGAAGAAATTTAACTGTATTTTCAAATTATATCAACAGCAAACTCTAGATTTTTTGCCATTTTTTAATGTAAATAAAAAATATTGAAAATAAAGCTGTCGGTACTGATTGCCTCATTGTGTAACTAAACATTATACCTAAAATAAGTAAAAATTGAAGTGGAAATGCCCAGTAAGATTTCAAATTGAAACTTGAGAAGCAGCCCATTAGTAATACAAGTGCATGACATAAGAGATGAATTTTCACTTCAACGTCCACCTGAATGAAATCAAAGATTCTTACATACGGTAGATGATCAAGGTATGCTGCAAGAAATACAAATGTATCTGACTTGTCAGACCCGGAGAAAGTGAAGAATTTTGGATGGGCCACTTACCTCCTCTGTGCCTATACAGTAGTTCATGCATCTCTAGTCACAAATCTACTATGAAAATCATTGTCTATAAAGCAAAACCTGATTTTCCTCACTTATTGTGGTTTAAACAGCCCTGCTGTGTCAACTTCTTCTCAACTCTCCTGTTCTGTGATGTGAGGTATTTTAGAATATGTCAACATATGACACTGGATTGATTAAAAAAAAAAAAAAAATCTCCAGTTAGCAAATTTTATTCCCCTCATTCTGTATCACTTCTTTAACTGAATCTGGACATTTTAATATTTTTCTTTAAGAATTTAAAATCTACAGTCCCTGTGCAAGCTATAAGGACAGTCTTTTTAACCTTCTGTTGTGAAGGCTAAACCAAAGAGGTTTACTCTAAGGACAGCTATCACCTTGCAAGTAGAATTGGTAAACTTGTAAACACTTTAAAATCCTTTAAATGTGTTAAAGACAACAGGAAAAAGCGCGTGGTGCTGCCTATAGTGTTAATTTCTGTTGTCTAGACTCTCAGGTATTTTTCAACATATTGATTTTAAGCTCTTTAACCTAGTTAGTGAGAATCTGTATTCTAAGACTTCTGGTAGGTATAGAGCATATAGGGAACACTATGTCTGCTTAATATATAATATATACTCAATAATATATACTACCTCATTATACTTTCCTGATAGTTATGCTTCTAAGAAGAATTACACAGCACACTAAATAATATTGGCAGTGTGTATAAATAAAAACTAAATTATGTGTATAATAGAGCATGGACAATACAACACTATTACATTCATTAGATTTTTCAGGTAATAATTATAATGTTACAAGAATCAGTAGGAGCTTCTACAAGCTAGTGAAGGACAGGAAACACCTTCTTACTGTGAAAAATAATTTTAAGGTTCTTTAAGTTCTTTTGTGCTAAATTCAAATGTCTTTGCTTTAATTACAAAATAACAAGAAATAAAAACACCCAATGAGTAGGGGAATTAGTTTTGTTTCCCTGCTCTTCTACATCATATATTTAATATTCAGCTTACCACAACCTTAGGTTTGACCATTGGACTACCTGCCACTTAAAAGTACATATTCTCCTTGATCAAACTCAGGAATTCTTACCCAGTTTTGAACAGTGTCTCTAAAGAAAGATAAGGCTTATGCATGATTGTGAGAGATTGCTGTTCTCAGTTAAAGATATAAAGAAAAAAAATCAAACTTCAATTTTCAAAATAGATCTTTTCACATGGAATCAGATTTTCCAGTTTGCAAAGTATTGTTGAAGATGTAGATTTCAGCCTTGGCAGCAAAAGTTCAAATAAGAACAATGCAGATTACAATCTTTTTTTTTTTATTTGAGAAGGTTGAAGTTTGCTTATGATAATATTGTAAATTTCATAATTATCTATCTTAGAAAATGTAAATATTAATTCTACAATAATGCATAGAATAATTGTCAGCTATCTCATAAAAACAATAATCTAAATATTAGATTATAATAAACAAGAAGATATGGTGAACATTCTAACACTGAAATGAGGTCTGCACAAAAAAGCACAATTATTTCACACTTAATATACATTGGTCACTACTATAGTAGAAATGTATGCCATCAGTCAGAGTTTAAACCAATCTCTGGTTTAAAATATCTAAGAAGCCATTGTTTCAATTTAAAAACTCAAGTAATTTTGCTATGGAGAATATATAACAAACAACATTTATGTTATTATCATTTGAATTATGCTATGAAACTGCAATGAGTCCTCTTGTTTATAATGTGTTATATGTTTCTGTTTCAAAAACTTGAATCACATCTTCAATGCCATCAAAAGATTTGTTTCTTTATCTTCCTTTAGTAATTGCAAAAAAATCCCACCCTTTTTCAGAGGGTAAAATACATGAAAAATAGCGTGTTTTGCAACTTACTATTCTTGTAAAAAATTTCTGTAAGAAAACTGTTTTGAATTTTGCTCTTTTTTGTTGTTATTCTAAATCAGTTACAGTAACTTCATCACTCTAGAACATGTATTATCATCATTACCCTGCTGACGCCTTCACAAGTGCTCACCTTGGTGACAGTAAATCTGAGACAATCAATTCTGACCATATTTTCATAAACTTTTTTCCTTATAATACAGAGCTAATTTATTATTTTTTACTAGTACCCATTATACAATTTTACTCAGATCCACTGCCTTTTTATTGAAATCTATTATATAATTTTATGAAGATAATTTCAAGACAATGTAATATCCTAGCTGTGCTGAGCTACTTATCTGTGAAGCAGAGATCTGCAGATGCTGGAACACCAGCTGTTTGGGTTTTTTTATTATTATTATCTAGAAGGACACTGAAAAAAAACCAAGGTCTAAACCCAAATATAAGCATGGACACCTCTGGGACTCCAGGAAAAAAAGATAATGGTGGAAGACCGTCTTCTTCAGTGTATGTAATACACTCTACAATAACCTCAAATCCAACGGCTTGTTTAATGTATCTAGATTTGTATTCCACTTATGCTGGAAGGATTTTTTTTATGCTTATTTTTGGAAGAGATAAAAGGTGCATAGTCAAACTGTTAATCTTGGCTCTGAATAGGTAATACTGCCTCTTGTTTTGCCTAAAAGACTCCTACATTTCTTTCCTGCCCTTTTAATCTACAGCATTGTCACAATCCAATAAGAGTAATAACACAAAGATATTGGACCAGATATCTATCCAACTTTCTTTGGAAGCATCTTTTAGGTTAATGATTACTGACACTGATATTGCTAAATCTATTACCAGTCTAAGTCTTTGAGTACAAGGCACATTGATGAATCGATCTCATCTTGTGAGGAGTGCAGCAGAAAGATACTGCTCATGAAATCTCCTTCAGACATCCTTGATCAGAGTATTTTTACTTAAATTTATCTGACATGCAAAGAATCAATCATGTCCAGCTAGGTTTAGGGTTTTTTTTTAAAGGGACTTCCAAATGATTTCTATTTGATCAACTATTTAATATTGGTTGTTTACAGCTAGTCATCTGCATGGATTATCAGTTAGGTTTTCACACTTGATAATATTCTGTTGTTTAAGTCACTGATAAACTAATATTTCTGCTTACCTGTTCTGATACTTTACTTGAACATTTGGTTTTGTTTCCTGTAACAGTCAGTTTTAATTCTGTTTCAGTTCACAGCACTGAAGTGTGGTCAAAACAAGCCGTTTTGCTTAAAGTAATTTAAGTAATTAAATATGATTTATATACATGCAACTAGCAAAAAGTGCACAGACAAAATTACCTGTAGAGTTGAATTTAACACCATATCTATACATATTTATTTTTTTCCTCTAAAATAAAAATATTTTGCCTTGATTGATACTAATACTACTTCTTTCTCATGCTATCGAGTGACTTTTTTTTTCAATAACTAAAAGTTTAATACATTAATAAATATTCAGAGATTCACATAATCTAGAGAAAGAGATGGGGAACAGGATACTTCTTAATATCTTTCATAATGTATCTTACTTTTCATATCTCATTAACAGTACTTTTGATTGTACATATAATTAGTAGTCTGAAAATACTGCATATGCTATTTGTATTATTTAAGATTTAAATACTTTCAGTTAGAGTTTAAACATTTTTTTTACTTTCCTGTTAACTGTTCCTTTCTCTCAATATCTGTGCCTTTTCTGTTCATTTAAATTTAAAGGGGTTATCAAGGCTTACTGGGAGCAACAGTGCCATCTAAGAAGAAAGGAAGAGAAGAAATAGAATGGTTCCATCAGAGTAGGTACATTGAGAAACACTTCTGACAAAAGCCAGACAGAAACTGTCAGCAACTAGATTATGCAATCAATTTATGTAACTATATAAAGAGATCTTCAGGAGTAGGTGACGGTAGCTTTGAAATTTTTTGATTCTATAACATCTGTGGATATGATTTCACTGTTAGGCACAGGGAAAGTTTTTATGTTGCAACACACAAAACTGAAGATATGTCTGCAAAATACAAACCATTTCTCAGGAAAATAGGTTAATTCTTTGCTACCCAGTATACATTAAAAAAAAAAGTAAGAGTAATTAGTGAATATGCAGGCTGATATTTTTCATGGATAACAGATGTGCGCTGCATGGACCCTTCAGGTCAAAAAAAATCACTTTATCTCCAGGTTTTTTTTTTTTTCCTATTGCTATCCTTCCAAAGTGATGATAGTCAACACATTCAAACTGTGTCCTGGCAGCAGTTTGACATTTTAAAAGATCAGAATCTACCATGTTAGATGTCTAGGGAGCCCCCAAACTGCAATAATACCCCCAAAAAATCCTAGTAAAGTAAGGAGCAGGCATATGACATACAATTGCATTTCCTGCTATTGATTCTGAAACTGCTGAAGTGGAACTTCTTTATCAGCAGCTACATAATCAGTAAGTTAAAGTAATGCATCTCTATCTGAAAATACAGTAAAACCACTGTGTCAATTTAATCAAAAGGTATCAGTTTGAGAAATCTGGTGAATTACATGACATTATATACTGACAGGTGTAAGATTGTCAAGTCTGACAACTGACAAGTTGGTAAACTGTAAACTGCCAAGAAATGCCTGGAAAGACACTAATCTTGAATTAATAGACCAAAAAATTTTTGCACATAGTCATGCATGGAACTAAAGATCTAAGTTACTGAAAATGAAGAAAAAAAAATTAGTAAATATCTGTGGTAAATATATGGTAAAAATAGTAACTAAGTAATAAGTAATTAAGTAATAGTAACAGTAATTGAGGTCTTATCCTGTAGAATGTGAAATGTTCTTAATGTTCACTAATTTCGTATTTTCAGCACTTTGGCATACAGTAACAGGACTCTAGGCCCTATTAAAAGACAATTTTAAAATGTATCAGAAATTCTGGACCCCTGTACAAAACTAACAATATGCAATTGATCTGTGGTTGATCTATCTATATATGTAACCAATATCAGAGCAAATATGTTAGTTACATTCTTCTATATGTTGTTTCACCTTATACTGAAGGATTGCTGCAGATATCCAGTTATTAGCATGTTACATTTGGAATTATCTGTGGTCTCGACACAAAATATGAGACTGTTTGGGCTTTAACTTTCATTTCCAAATATGCCAGCATGCCAGGATATTAAAAATCAGCTGTACTGTGGTAACAGTACTTTGTAAATTACATTTACAAATACATTCTTGGACCCAATGTGAACGTGTAGCAAAAAAAAAGGGTCATCTCTTGGAGCCTCTTAACATGTAGAAGAAACAGTTCTGTTGCTGTACTCTTTAAAACAATGATTTTGTACACCCTCTCAGAAGTGAGACAGTTCTACCAAGTGCACTCCAGCTGGTGTTTCTATGTCTTTGTCTCCTACTTCTTGCTTTTGGAGTGATTGTCATAATCAATGGCACTTCAGCATATTCACAAGAAAAAATTGAGACAATTCATAAATTTATAAAGTCTTTCTAAAATATTATAATCTTGCTTTTTCACGAGTTGTACACAAGATCAGATAAAATTTAAGTTGTCCTCTTTACTTCTTTGAGATCCAAGGTGGTTTTCTTTCTAAGACAAAGAAATGTGTTAATAGATTATAACAGAAGTAAATCAGCCCAAAGTAACTATGATTGGGGGAAAAAAAAAAAAAAAGTAGTATATTTAAATATGTCACTATACCCCATTATTCAGTGTCTATAACAACCCAAACTGTAACCCATCAGCATTCCACTAGAAAAAGTAGTTCCCTGATGAAGAGTTGTATAAGAGGAAGACTGATGTTCTGCTACCTATGAAACAATGCTCACGTGGCCGTACTGTGCAGCATGTGGCTATACAGTGTACAGATGAGGTCCTAAGGGAGGAAAGTCACTCGCCCTTCATTACCTTTCCATACAGAATCACAGAAAGAAGACTAACACATCTATAATAGCATAACTAATGATATTTTTTAAAAGATGAATTAGTTCAGCCCTTAAAAAACATTTCAGCATGAGAGATGCTTTCACTTTGCATTATTTTATGCAGAGAAGAAATAGAAATTAGTATTCAGGTCAAGAATGCTTTAATTTACTCCTTTTTAAAGTACATTCATTATAAAAGTTTTTTTTTAATCTGCTGGTACTATTCACTTCAGCTTTGGTCTATCACTTCAGCAGAACTGTTTTAAATGACAGTAATTTCTTCGGTGTACTGGGTATAAAATCATATGTGAAAAATTAGAATTCAGGGTCAAAAGGTCAAATTTGCCGAAAGAAAAAACATCTTTCATTCATCCTCATAAAAAGTCCATTTGTATCTGTTAGAAAAAAAACCCAAAACTCTCGAAGTTGATTTATTTGAAGGATTTGAGGAAACTGGTTGCTGCACGTGCTGCCTAAAAAGTAATGTAAATGATCAGATTATTAGTTGGTATTAGACGTTATTGAACTTTACAGACTGCAATGTGTTACTTGATTAACTTTTTTTTTTATGACTGTAAAATCTATTTGTGTATATATATATATATATAATAACTAGACTGACCATCCATAAAACTCATTCGGACTTTACAGGAGAACTTACTTGGTCCTTATAAGTTTCATTTGCAGTAGCAGGTAAGTAGATTTGTAGAAGCAGACATGAAGTAAAATATTTTACCCTGAGAAGTCTACACTACATACCTTTCATATTTTATTTATTTAGGTATGTATGTATTTATTTATATCAGAAGTAACTTTGGATTATTCCATAGACTCAGTGCTCATTTGTGGCTACATAACTCCTGGACGTATTCCAGTTTAATTACATCCAGAAAAAAATCCAGCTCATGAGCACAGTATTCATTTCATGATGCAAACCAAGCACAGTAAGTGGTATGATAAAGAGATTTGCTTCAAAACCACACTCCTGATCCTTACCAAAACACTATTGTAGACAGTTATAGCTGCACATCAATATTATCTTCAATGCAGCTCCAACATCATAGAATCATAGAGTAGTTTGGGTTCAAAGGGACCTTTAAATGACATCTAGTCCAACTTCTCCTGCAAGAAGCAGGGACATCTTTGGCTAGATCAGATTGCTCACAGCCCTGTCCAACCTGGCCTTGAATGTTTCCAGGGATGGGGCATCTACCACCTCTCTGGGCAACCTGTTCCAGTGTTCCACCATCCTCACTGTAAAAAAAAAAAAATCCTTATGTCCACTCTGAATCTGCTTCCTTCAATTTTAAAATCATTACCCCTCATCCTATCACAACAGGCCCTGCTAAAGAGTTTCTCCTCATCTTTCCTATAAGTGCCCTCTAGATACTGGAAGACTGCTATACAGTCTCCCTGAAGCCTTCCATTCTCCAGACTGAACTTTGTCAGCCTGTAACTCATGTACAACTTGTCATTAAACAATAATCGGGTAAATAAGAAGATACTTCCTGACATAAAGGAAACAAACTAGACATGAAATGGTGGTGTCCATGCCTGTTTAAATCTCATAGCCTTTGTTTAATAGTTGCTTTTTCCATTCTCACAGACCTTTAAGAGTGGATGATCATGCTGTGTATTACGTTTAGAGTTCATCTGAACTCTGATGCTTTGTTGAGACATGCGTGTTCTGGAGTGTGTTGGTTTTATTTAGTCGGCAGGCTTATGGTGCTAGCTTTTGTAAGAAGGTGCTAGAAGTTGTTTCCCCTTTGTCCAGTGCACTCGGTGAAGGCTAGGGCAGACCTGCTGCTGGACAGGGCCAAGCCAATTGGTAGCAGAATGTTCCGTGACAACACCTCTGTGACAACGTATTTAAGAAAGGGAAAAACAGGAAAAAAAAAAGAAGAGATGATGTGAAGAAGCTGAAGTGGGAGTAGATAGGGGGAGGCATGAGCCTTGTGGGCCTTGCTACCTTCACCCTCTGGCCTCCCTCCGGGCAGTTGTCTGTTTGGCTGGGCTGTTTGGGCCCAACTTGACCCAGCTCGGCTGCAAGAAGTGGAGAGGAGATGTGAAGAGAACCTGAGAGGCATCTGTCTGAGCCTCATTGTAAAGAATTTGTTGTTAGAGGAATGGCTGTAGACACCAAGGTCAGTGAAGAAGAAGGGGGAGGAGTAATGTTGCTCCTGGCAGAGATACCAAGTTAGACCTCTGCCTATGTCTCTGCCCTGATTGAGAGCATCAATGACAGTGGAAAAGAGGGAATGTCTGGGATGGTACATAGAACCTCCAGCATCTGTTGGTTAGAAAGAGAAGGATTCAAACAGGCTACAACTCTCTACCTCTCTTGGCATCTTGAAGTGGGAGTAGGAGGCAGATTTATTGCTCTCTATTATGCAACAATGGTGTATTTTGTGATTTTGGGGGTTTGTAGGGGGGTGATGGGTGTCTCGTTTGAGCCTGCACCTGGAACCAACAGAACAGTTTTGACACCTCCATGTTAAAAAAATCATGACGTGTCCTAAATTAATCTCAGACACTTGAGGAAGGAGTAGTGGAACCTTAGTTGAAAAATTTGCTGTGTTAGGTTTCCCTCTACGGGAAGATAAGAATTGAAAGGTCTTCTGAGAGGATGACTCAGCCTACTGTCACACTCAAAATCCTGTTATGACTAAAAGGGAGCACACATCATGTATATGGAACCAAAACCTCAGACAGTCTAATTAACCTTTTAAAGAGAAAGACCTTGTCCCAGCCCCTGGCAGGCTTCTGCTGCCATCGGGGCCACACTGCAGGGGTGGAGGGGATGGAATCAGAAATCAGAATTATCTGTCTTTTCCGTTTAATGTAGATAGGGCATAGGACAATGTTTTCGTAAAATGCCACAGCTGTGTGCCCAAAGTGAGGTGAGATTAATCTAAAATGTCTTAAAACCTTGGGGAAGGGGCATGTTTGGGGTATTATTTATGGTGTTTTTTTTCTTCTGTTTAAATTATTACGTTGCATTTAAGATATCCTTTCTAGTGACTATGAAGTACCATGAAGGTGAAACAAGTTATTTACATTTTGAAACGAAAGGTGAATTTACTCTGGTTCCACAAATAGAGCTGTGTGGGAAATGGAAATGATGAGAATTACCTGGTTTGGAAACTAGGGAGATTTTACTCAATATCTTCACTATAAGCAAATATTTTAAAGAAACACTGCAAAAGTCATAAGAAAATTTAACTGGCATAGCTGAGATCTTAGCATGTGCTTGTCACTTTTTTTCCTACCCTCTCCTGACAATTGAATACTTAACCATGCAGATTTAGTGTTCAGTTATCACACACTCAGTATGGAGTATTGTTAAATCATATATACAGAACCTTTCCTTGGAAAGCTGGTTTTGATTTTGGTCCTTCTATAGGCTGTGACAGGTGGAGAGAGATCTTGAGAGCAACATGTGAGCAGCTCAGGCTCCCACCAGTGGAGTCTCCTGAGCTTCCCTTGCTCTGTTGCTAAGGAACAGGAAAGCCTACAGCTGCCGCTCCTCTCTCTGAAAATCACAACACCTAAAATGTCGTTAAGAACTGCTTGTTTTCATGTTAAGGAATTATAAGTTTTAAAGCTTCAAGCCTAGGATTCAGTGAAGCATAATGGAGAAAGGAATAAATTAAAGATGGACGAAAAATTTCTTACTAAAAATGTCTGAAGCAAGCTGCTGCTCTTTTAGTTTAGAGCTATGTATAAATACAGCTATTTATAATCTGCTACTGCAATCATTATGTCAATATATTCAGTGCAAAACTCTTTATAAATAGTGCTGTGACTCAGAAGATACAGAATTTTTGTCAAGGGCAGGCACTGTACAAATTGTATCTCCCTTATTTATTTGAGAGTTCTGTGACTCTAAGAGAGTAATTGGTCTCCAAGCTTGCAGTTATGAAGGGCATAAGTGGACTATAAGTGGACTATGGACTATTATTATTAATACTTGGAATACATTATGAATAAAAATCTCCTCATACTGTCATAGTACTAATCCAGAACTTTCCTTGCCTTATATAGCTCATGGTTATGAAAAGATGTAACAGACAGCTAGATTGATATACAGGTTTGTAGATAGAAAGAAAGGTCACAGTAAAGAGAATTTTGCCTCAGTTCATAGTCTCAAATATAGGATTAAAGATAGGACTTTTATTATAAAGATGGTAATATCTACAGCTTCAAAGTAATGACAGCGTTCTGAATATAAGAACACCAAAAAAAAAAAGGGCACTGAAGATATAGATTCCTTCATTATTCTTACACTGGAGTGTGACAGATGTTTTTATGTTGCCATATACAAAGTCTGAATTATTATATACTTATATATT
Organism: Chlamydotis macqueenii; assembly: GCF_036417535.1. Lineage (NCBI taxonomy): Eukaryota > Metazoa > Chordata > Aves > Otidiformes > Otididae > Chlamydotis > Chlamydotis macqueenii. The sequence continues at coordinate 164,246,209 of NC_141556.1, forward strand.
AGGCACAAATTATGTTGTCTATATGGCCACTGTTATATATATATGGTGGCGTGCATGTATAAGAAAATATATGCAGATATGACTGTTATATAGAGACTCCAATTTATAACCAGCTAGACTGAAATTGTTTTACAAAGTAACTTTTGCCTTTGACAAGTACCTCCAGGAAGGAGAAAGAAATAAAGTAAGCATCAGCAATAAAGAGAACATCTGAATATGTAAGAACTACTGAAGTGCTAGGAATCTGTATCCAAAATCAGATTCAAGCGCTCCAAATGTTGTTTGAAGAGAAAAGCAACAAGACTTTTTTTGTTAACTCCGTGTCGTAGTTTAGCCCCACTCAGGACCAATCTACACAGTCTCTCTCTCACTACCTCCAGACTCTGAGAGAACAAGGAGAGATAATGTAAGAAAAAAGGCTCAAGATTTGAAATAAGGACAGAGAGAGATTCTTAAAGTTAGTATTGTGGGCAAAACAGACTCGACTTGGCAAAAACTATTCATTTATTATTAACATCAAAGCAGGATAATAAGAAAGAGAACAAAATAACTTTCCCCCACCCCTCCCTCTTCCCAGGCTTAACATTTTATCTACCTCCTTCTCCTCCCACCGCCCCTGAGCAGCACAGGGAGGAAGAGGGAATGGGAGTTATGGTCAGTTCATCACCTGTTACTTTCTGCTGCTCCTTCCTCCTCACGGAAGAACTCGTCACATTCCTCCCCTGCTCCATCATGGGGTCCCTCCCACAGGCTACAGTCCTTCATTAACTGCTCTGGTGTGAGTTGTTTTTTCCCATTGGGGTGCAGTCCCTCAGGATCCGGCTGCCCCAGCATGAGCCCTCCATGGGCCACAGCCTCCTTCAGGCATCTGCCTGCCCTGGCGTGGGGTCCTCCACAGGCTGCAGGTGGATCTCTGCTCATCCATGGCCCTCCATGAGCTGCACCACAGGCTGCAGGGGAATCTCTGCCAGGAGCAATGTTATTGCTCCCCCTTCTTCTTCACTGACCTTGGCGTCTGCAGCCATTCCTCTCACAAGAAATTCTTCACAACAGGCAGGCAGATGCCTCTCAGGTTCGCTTCACATCTCCTCTTCAATTCTTGCAACCCGGCCAGGGCCAAGTTGAGCCCAAACAGCTGGTAGGACGCCAGAGGGAGCCCACAAGGCTTGCGCCCCTCCCTCTCTGGTCCCCACTTCAGCTTCTTCACATTACCTCTTCTTTTTTTTTTTTTTTTTTTTTTTTTCTTCTGGTTTTCCCCTTCTTAAACATGTTGTCGCGGAGGCATTATCAGGGAACATTCTGCTACTAATTGTCTCAGCCCTGGCCAGTGGCAGATCCACCCTAGGTCCGGCTGAGTCCACTGGACAAACGGGAAAAACTTCTAGAAGCTTCTTACAGAAGTTGCCACCGTAGCACCCCCTCACTAAATAAAACCAACACACTACAATATAAAGTTTTCCTTTTCTATTCGTAGTAAATAAGTTACATAAGTATTATAATCTAAATTATTTTAAATAAAGTGTAATGTAATACTTTTTTTTTCCTTATATTCTACTATCTAACACTATCATCTGGCATTTCTATTGCGTATTTCATCTAAGGATATGAGAATGCTTTGCAAACTTGAATTAAACCCACAGTAGTCTCATATGGAGAGAATGGAACAAAGGAGTCATTTTAAATATGACTTAAATGCAAATACCTTTTTGGTGAAATGTTAAACTTCATAGCATCTTTATACAGTAGATTAAGACAAGAAGTGATTAATATTCAACTAAAACTACAGAATCAATGTACTTTGGTAAAACCAATGCTTACTTGCATTGTGGTTTAATCAAAGCACTAATAAAAAGTCACAAAATGTTACGTAAAGCATTTATTATTTTATTTGTTCCTTCTGTCTCTGAGTAGACAACCAACCTGCAGAAGTAAATTCCCATGAATTTCTAACTCTTCTCTTATTGCTACTACTTATTAAGGTGCATTATAACTAACATATCAGACTGTTGTAAGGTAATGGTAGGGAAAATATTTTCTACTTTCTAGTCTCTGTACTTAAAATATTCTACAGCAAGTTAATTCCTTTATAAAAAGCCTTTATTCAGTTCTATATTGACGCCATCTATCTGTGGTTATTTTTTTCTGATCTATCATGCTGCAGAAAGATTTGTTTTAATTAAGCTGTAATTAAAATTAAAAAAAAATCCAACACAGCTGTTCACTTATAAGGAAACTCAAATTTCCTCCATTTTAGACAACAATTCAGTAACAACCGTTGTGGTAAAAGTAGACATTTTTCACGACATCATAAGGATGTTCCATGTCCTAATCAGAGTGAGATAAAGAAACTTATGGAACTCAATATCATGAATGTTTTTTAAAAACCCACTAGTTTTAAAGCCTAAGTACAATAGGGAATTAAAAAATATCTCCCTGGAAACATACTATGTGGTGATTTGTTTTGACAGACGACCACTTTTGAAAATTACATTTTGCAGCTGGGACACATGGGTCAGTAGATTGAATAGCTTTGGCACAAGATTTTTTTTTTTGGCAAAATTTTGTATGTTTACCTTTAAGTAATATAATTTTGGCCCCTGAAGAATATCTTAATGTTTAAATGATTTAGTTGCCTGAACTTGTTTCCAAACACTCATAAACTCCAGATTTTGCAAAGAAAGTATTCTGTTCTGTTCTATTCCATTCCCTAATTTATTGTCTTAGCCCTAACAAGTGAGCAAACACAAGCCTGCTTTGTGTTCCTTCTACTCATTCATTTTAATTAATCTCACAAGACTGCAGCTTTCACTGAGAAGTACACATTTTTTCTGTGGAGTAAATGAATAGTTACTATTACTGCGTAGTTTGGTCCTGAGCAGGGCTAAACTGTGACATGTGGTTTCATGTTCAGCTCTAAATAAAATGTATTTTAAAAATATATGTATTTGCTATGGCTTCTGCACAGATTTTTAAGGTTTTAGAGTATAAAATTTCACTATTGCACATAGTTTGATGCTGGATAATTCAGTTAGCAAAATATTATACTGATTCCAGGTACTACTTTGAAACTACTGAAATCGTTTCAGGCTTAATAGTGTAATAAGTTGAATGTAAAATGCACTGTGTTTAGTATAGAGGTAAGACTAGCAGCTCCAGACAATTTGTTTTATTTAGAAAAGCAGAATTTTCTTATGGATTTAATAGGTAGGGAAAAAAATAGCATGTTAATTAGGATTATTATAGGAGTTTAGATATGTTCTTGGTTATGAACCTCCATGCTAGCAGACTGTTCGTAACCCCATTAAAATAAAAAAAAAATAAAGAAAAAAAAGAAAAAAAAAAGGGGAAGACGTTCTCTGCAGTCATTTATTGCTACAATCCTGCATGGCACTGAGCCTTATTAACTCCCAATGACATCGGTGAGAAATGAGACTGCTCAGTTCCTCACAGAAATTCTCAAAATATTGATACAATTTCAAGCAGCTAAACAGGGAAAAGCAGTGAGAGATTTTCTTTTACCATGAGGCTTGTTCAATTAGAAGTGCAAAGATTTTTGTCGTCATCCCATTTACTTCTCTGTGTTGTCCCTTGAACATCATTTTGTGTGCCCATGAATGTTTGAAAGACTTCCCATTTTCTCAGATTAGCTTCCCTTCACAAAGTTATTTTGCTTTGCAAATAGCGTGACTCCAGGTCATTACAATGCCTTATAAGCAGCTTTCCTGACAGCACACCATATTTTGTACAGCTTGTTAATGACCATCTCTCTGGTGATGTCTGCATTTCTGGGGAATGTTTTCTTAAACACTTGAATTGTCTCCTTGACTCCATATCTGAAAGGGGGCGCATCATTTGTGTCATGTTTCACATTACTATTGTAATTTTCATTACAGGGACTCTTTGATGTTCAGTATCTAACTTCTTAATACTTGCATGAAGGTTATTAATTCTGCTAAGATTTCCTAGTTTATAAATGAGATGTCAGAACACTTTCCATCTGCAGAAACACTTTGCCCTGCCTCTTATACGCTGACCCTTCTGCACTTTCTTATGCTTTTCCAGTGTCTAAGAGGAAGAAATCCTGCTGCATAAATTTAATAAGATGCTGTAGGACATCCATGCTTTGTATAAACTGAGACAATTTTTTTTGTTTTATTTGTTCTCTGATATATTAACCCAATTCACTTAGTGAAATTCACCTTTGACACTTCACCTTTGAATTGTCTTGAACATACTTAATTTTACTATAATGAATTTCTATTAAGAGTATTCTTACTAATATTAAGAATGAGTGGGTATTTCCAATAATATGGAATAAGTCTCCCTCAACGCTTAGAGAGTAGGAGGAGAAAACATCTTCCGCCTATAGCTGCTAAAGATTAAATGTTGGAGTTCTCCTGCATTCCAAAACAAAACTATTTCTAAGTGTGGGTTTTGCCAAATGATCCTACAGATTTCCCACCCACAGACATTTAACACACAGAGGCAGCTACAGTGCAACTTCCAAATTGCAAACTTGGAAGAACACTGTGAAATAAAGTCACAACTGAAAGCATTATCTGGATTTGAGTGTGAAAATATCTCTGTTTGATAAAGCAATCAAGATGGTACTTGATGTAAAATCTGTACAGAGGACATGCATCATGCCTTCTCTGACCCATTCTCTCTGAAATCTTACATTTGAACTGAACGAGTTCAAATGTTCACTGTGAACAAGTAAACCAGCATTCCAGTAGGACTTTAGTATTGTGTCCTCTTGGGAATGTCTGCTTTGGAAACCGCCATGTCTCTCCAAATTTCTTCCTCAATTTCTATTCACAGGTTGGCTTAGAAAAGGTAGAAAACATTGATAATGAAAAATATTGTGTAATTGATACAGGAAACTAAAACTATTATATCAGAGAAATAGAGAGGAAAAGGTAGAGATTTTACATTAAATAGAATAATAGAATAGTCAGGGTTGTAAGGAACCTTTAAAAGTCATCTAGTCCAACCCACCCTGCAAAGACCAGGGACATCTCCAACTAGATCAAGTTGCTCACAGCTTCATCCAACCTGGCCTTGAATGTTTCCAGGGATTGGGCATCCACCACCTCTCTGGGCAACCTGTTCCAGTGTTCTACAACCCTCAGTGTAAAAAATTTTTTCCCAATTTCTAATCTGAATCTACCTCCCTCTATTTTAAAACCATTGCCCCTTGTCCTATTGCAACCAGCCCTACTGAAGACTTTCTCCCCGTCTTTCCTGTAGGTCCCCTTGAGGTATTGGAAGGCTGCTACAAGATCTCCCTGGAGCCTTCTCTTCTCCAGGCTGAACGACCCCAGCTCCCTCAGCCTGTCCTCATAGGAGAGGTGCTCCATCCCTCTGATCATCTTTGTGACCCTCCTCTGGACCTTCTCCAATAGGTCCATGTCCTTCTTATGTTGAAGGCACAAGAGCTGGATGCAGTACTCCAGGTGGGGGTCTCACTAGAGTGGAGTAGAGGGACAGAATCACCTCCCTCTACCTGCTGGCCACACTCCTTTTGATGCAGCCCAGAATGTAGTTGGTACATACATTTGTATTATCAAATTAAGCTTTTGTAAATCAGCACAAATCTGAAAAGATTGTTTTCTTTTTTTTCTTCTTTTCCATTCTCTTTTTCTTGCACTTTCATTTTTTTTTCAGTCTTTTTCTTTCTTTTGTTCTCCTTTTGTTTGCTTTTTTTTTTTAAAAAAAAAATCTTTGATAAGAAAGAGTTATCAATATAAAAGGGTTGAGGGGAAGCATAAGGATAAGACATTGATGCATTATGGTTTGGATGAGCTTATGCTGGAATAAGAACAGCTAAAGGTTGCGTTCTAGAAAAACTATAACAGTAGTAAGTATTTCTGGGACTGTATCTGATCCCTGTCAGTATAGTCCCCATTTTCCCCATCAAAAGATGTATGAGGTTAAAAAGTTTCTACATCCTTGTGCTGATTTTGGCTGGAGTAGAGTTAATTTTCTCCATAGTAGCTAGTATGGGGTTTTGTTTTGGATTTATGCTGGAAGCAGTGTTGATGATACAGGGATGTTTTAATTATTGTTGAGCAGTGCCTACACAGAGTCAAGGCCTTTTCTGCTCCTCATACCACCCCACCAACAAGCAGACTGGGGGAGCACAAAAAAAGCTAAGAGGAGACACAGAGGAGACAGCTGACCTCAACTGACCAAAAGGATATCCCATACCACATGATGTCATGCTCAGCATATAAACTAGGGGGAAAGCTGGCCAAGGCGCCACATCTCGGGGACTGGCTGGGCATTGGTCAGGTGGTGGTGAGCAATTGCTTTCATTTGCATCATTTTTATTCCTTGGATTTTATTCTCTCTTTTTTTTTGCTATTTTCCTTTTCATTACAATTTATTATTATATTTTTTTTTCAATTATTAAACTGTTCTTATCTCAACCCATGAGTTTTCTCACTCTTAACTTTCCAGTTCTCTTCTCCCCAATTCTGCTAGGGGAGGAGCGAATGAGCAGCTGTGTGGTATTTAGTTGCTGGCTGGGGTTAAACCATAACTGTTCTTTTTGGCACCCAACATGGGGCCCAAAGGCTTTGAGATAATAACAGATTGACCAGAGCATATCAGAAGGGATTTATATCTGTTAACCGTTGCGAGTCGTGATATTGATTCATCTGTTCTTGATATTAGTTTATCTGATCTGTGCCATGCTTTTTTTTTTTTTTTTTTTTTGCTGTGCTTGTTAAAGATTGGTGTTGGCTTTTGCAGTTTGCTGCGGTCTGTAGCGATTAGTGATGTTTTGCCTGGGAGATTTGTTATTAAAACACTGACTTTGAGTTTAATCTAGTATTTAGGCTCTGTACTGAAGCCGTTACTAATTAACAACTATACTCCCTCTAAGAGTTCTTCTGTGGAAGAAATACAGACTGGTATCTTCACTAACTTCTTTTGTCGTATTTTCTCCCTCATTATAATAACTTCTCAGTATCTTGAATATCCTTGGGTAGTTAAAATACTTCTATTGGTATTTCTCAGAAATATTGCTTTAGTTTTGTCTTCAGGTTAACAAGTAATTCAGGAATATGATCCAGGCTCTGCGAGAGTATGGTCATGGGTGGCACAACATGTGGGAGAATACAGGCAAGTATCTAGAGAACTTCTCATCTCCAGGTGTCTGGAACTTCACTGTCAAACAACTATAAGATCCCTTGCTAAGCATAAGGGCATTAACAAAGGGACTGTAAAAAAGGCAGGAGTCTTGTCTTGGGTGGTGACTCCTGTCAAGTATGAAAGACAGGTACCCCTTCAAGGAAAAACTTGCAAATTCCCAAAGTAAATAGACCAATATTGAGGTAGGTATCCAGTATCTGAAGCAATTATCTGTGTTTGAGGTGATCTATAATGACCAAGCATCCAAACACCCAGACAAAATCTGGTGCGTGTGGCACTTGGAGCAGTCCAGATAGGACAAGTTGCGAAAAGTGTGCTTTAAACCTCAGCCAGGGATAATGGCTCTACCTAGACCCTCTGGCAGAAAGCACCTGGACAGACATGAGGTTGACTTATAGGGTTTTGGAACTGGGGACATAGGGGATCTGAAGCCCATTACGCTCCAGTTGCAAAAAAAAAATATTAGCAGAATATGAAGGAATTCGAGCTGCTTCAGAAGTAGTAGGCACTGAGGCACAGCTCCTTTTGGCACCTGTTATTTTCCTTTTCATTACAAATTATTATTATCATTATTATTATTATTATTATTATTTCAATTATTAAACTGTTCTTATTGCAACTCACAAGTTTTCTCACTTTTACCCTTCTGATTTTCTTCCCCCTCATCTTGCAGCGGGGCAGGAGTAAGCAAGTGGCTGTGTGATATTGAGTTGCCAGCTGCAGATAAACCACAACGATCCCTCTTCTACGTCTTCAGTGGAAAGTAATACAAAGAGCAGGAAAACCTTGAAAAACTGAAAAGCACTGGAGTGAGTGTTTATACAGTCCTTCCAACATAACAGTAAGTGGATATTGTAAATCAATCAGGATGATTTTAATTTCATATTGGGTGAAAAAGTTTTAGGAAAAGATAAGCTAACATTGAAGAGTTCTGCTTTTAAAAACTCAGTTTTGGTTCTTATGCAGAAGCAAGTAAACCAAGGTAGAACAACAAATGGAAAACTACAGTTATCATAAGCACAAATTATACAATTTAACAAATGCTTCGCTTAAGCAATTTATTTTCCAGAGAACCAAAACTGACAGCAGATATCAAACAAATACGTTAAAGGCTCTACTTATTTGCTCCTAGTATAGCAAAGAGAATTAAGAAAAATCCAGTCTCCCCATAGATTTTTTATCTGAAGTTTACAATAGTGTGAAGTGCCTAGAGAAGTGAAGTCTCCAGGAAGACCTTATAGCAGCCTTTCAGTATCTAAAGAGGAGCTCATAAGAAAGATGGGAACAACCATTTTAGAAGGGCCTGTTGCAATAGGACAAGGGGTAACAGTCCCCCGAAACTAAAAGAGGATAGATTTAGACTAGATATAAGGAAGAAATTATTTACAATGAGGGTTGTGGAACATTGGAGTAGGCTGCCCAGAGAGGCCCATTCCTGGAAAAATTCAAGGCCAAGTGGGATGAGACTCTGAGCAATCTGATCTAGTTGAAGGTGTCCCTGCTCCTTGCAGGAGGGGTTGGACTAGATGATCTTTAAAGGTCCCTTCCAACCCTAACCATTCTATGATTCTGTGATTTTAAGTGACAACAAACTTACGATGTGGTTTCTTACACTATGAGATTCAATCCTTCTACATACATGCTATTTACTGCTTGATAATGCTGTGACAGTACATGTTTGACTGAAGAGTTATGAGTTAGATTTCATGTCAAGGTGTTCTAATGTAGTTATTTATATAGAAAAACAATAATTCTTCACAAAATTACAACAGTCACATGCAATAATGAATACAAATGATGTAAAAGAAACAATTGTTTGCTTTCCTATGTGACCTAAAACGTGAGGTTCTTCTTTCAGTAATTTGCCTACTAGTACTTTCTAGTAGGTATCTTCCTTGCAATATTAAAAAAAAAACCCAGTGTACTAGGCATATTCAAAGATAATTCTCGTGAAATTAGAAAATTGACATAATAAAGTTTGAACATCCACAATCCTCAAGAAAAAAAAAAAGACTATTTGTGTAAAATGTGAGAAAGTGAAAATATCAAATGCACGCTTTTTAAAGTTCATTTTTAAAAAATAATCTTTATTTTCTGATTTCTCTGAAGAGTTAGTTACTTGGAATGTTTTGCTCCATTTCCTAACCAAAGAAAGGATACTTATTTTTTCACCCTGCTTAACATATGAATTGTCCACACCCAAGTGCTTAGATGCTAAGACTGTAGAGCTATCTGCTACAACATGGAGTATTTCTGAAATACTTCATAGTGTGAAATACTTCTCAGTGTGTGTGTGTGTCTACGTGGCGTTCTGTATACGACATAGGCACTTGAGAGGCACTTCTGGTATATCAAAAATTCCCTTGACTATGTGTCAGACATGGAAAATAATTTCCAAAGTAATTTCCTCTAGATGTAACCACTATCTCCAAGAAAAGTAAAAACACTTACAGCACATCTGAAAGTTTTTTTTTTTAACATCTCATAGGAACAAATCACATCAGAAAATATCTGAAAAATATAATCATCACAGCTTTTCCTTTCTTACTGTCTAGTGAAGCTCAAAGTCTAAAGTGCATTTTGGACTTCGAAGGATAGATTTTGAGGGTCACATTTACAATGAATTATAACTGAGTGAGTAAATATCTCAAAGAAATAAAGGCTGGGATCTCATAGTTTTTCTATTTTTACTCTCTACTTTCAGCTACAGTTCAGCTTGAGTAAACATATCTTTGTCAAAGCAAAAATCTCAACAGTTGTGTGATGCATGCAATAGCAATGACAACCTGGCAACTCCCTCTAGTCTTGAACTACTGAGCTATAAAAATCTAGACTATCATGTACTAACGTAATCAATTGTACTTGTTTCCAACATTATTAAATAATTATATTATTTCATTTTCATTCTTTGTTCATGAGGGAAAAGGTACAAAAATATGCTATGATATAGATATAATTCCATACCATACAGTGTGGAGAGCAAAGAAACCTTAAAAAAAAGATAAAGAAAAAAAAAAAAAAACAAAGAAAAACTGTCACAGTAGCATCATGATTCATGGTTGCCAGGTCAGAGCAAACACACCAAAAAAACCTGCAAAACCACAGGAATTCTGACATGCGTTTATGACAAGCAGCATCCTGTCATGAAATGGTGGCTGAAACAAAATGGCACCCCATTGTGCATGTAAGGAAGGGACTTCCTGGTCTGATGTACCTCCAGGTAAACTGGAAGGGACAGCTGGACCTGCCAGCCTGTCACAACAGATTGCATGCCCGGAAGAGGGGAGTGACCTCTGGGTTGAATGGCATGTGTGGCTGCCTGCAGCGGAGCAGGACTTTTACCAAAAGCTGAGGTCGGGCACCTGCTACTTTTTCTCTTGGATAAAGGTTGTGGCTGTATGATTTGTGTATTTACATGTGAGTGCAGAGCTTTTCCTGACCTAGCTTGTAGTTTCTTTCTGCCATTTCACAAACTGAGCTTAGCAGTGTCACATCATCTGGTGTTTCTTTCTCCCCACAATCTGTGACAGCAACATTATGGGAAAAAACCTTACTATTAAAACCTTATGAGCTGAATCACCAGGTCAGTCATATTCCATTACAAAAAAAAAAAAAATAGGTGTAGATGTTTGGAAAATTGCCTAAAGTATTGTGGAAAAAAAAAAAACATCTGTATGTGTGTGTGTGTAGAAATACAGCTGTTATAAAAGAAAGGAGAAATTTCATTAATTTAGAAATCTTATCCATGGAAACTGTTGACAAATATATCTGCTCATTCCAATATTAGGGTCATTTCTTAAAAAAAATGTTTTACACACTATTTCAAAATGTTAAGTGACTACGATTTTTGCCCTCCACAAGAATCCTTTTCAGGATTTTGTTTCTTTAAGTAGATGGAGAAAGATGGGTACGTTCGGGGAGTTATACTTCTCATTCTAAGGTACAAATCCTTATCTGGCCACATTATTCAACCCAAAATTTATCTATTGCCATCCATTTTATATGAGGGGTAATATTTAGTAACTTGATCAGTAGAGGTTTATACCTTTAGACATGTAGAGAATGTTCCCTTTGCCTATACGTAGATATTTGGCATAATTTCAGATTCCTTAGCGTGACCTGTGGCTGCTGCTTCAGAGAAGCACTGGTCTGATCCATGTTCTGTCCCATGTCTTCCATATCTGAGTCAATGCCTGTGTTTAGGCAGTAGAAATCTACCTGTAAGAAGCAAAATTAATTCTTAGGATGAGACTGAGTTTGTAACTATTGCTTTCTACAGTGAAGCTGTATTCATGTGGACTAAAAGTCTGAGAACTCATCATAGTCAGTAAAACTCTGCTGAATAAAATCTAGAGAGTTATCTAGTTCACGAAAGACTGTTTGCTACACTGATTACCACTCTGTTGACTAAAAAAAATTAGAGCCTAGGTGACTGTTATTGTGGACACCTATATTTAGCACCTAAATTTAATATGACCTGAATCTTATTCTTTTAAGTTTGATGACATAAATCCATTCTTCTCACTTAATTTCTCCCAAATTCAATCATTGGAATATCTCAGGAAGAGGCTGAGTTTACCCATAACTTTAATTTTGTTCTGTGTTTTTGATGGGAGACATTCCAAAACCTAACTGCGGTCCCTAGGAAACACTGCATAACTGTTGCCCTGTTCCATTTCAGTTTTGTGTTCAGATTCAAATCTTGGAGATACAAGCCTTCCTGAGGGTGTTTACCTTCTTGAACTATAGAAGGAAACTACAACAACTTTATTTCTGATTTAGGCACCATTTTGGTGTCTAAAATTAACTGTGAAGAATCTGAGCTTTAGTTTTCAAAATAGCATAAGCCTTCTTGAACTGCTGAACAATTACTTGTGTTGTATTTAGTTTAGTGAAGGTGTGTTGCATAACGGCAAGCATAATGTCATTTATTGGAGTTTAACTAAATTCTAACATTTTCTATCTAATGTTTATATTTATAATTTTTATCAGAGTGGTTTCTGTTCCCTTTTATGGTTTGATTAACCTAGTTAATCTACTAATCCAATCCAGCCAGTATACTGAAAATCATCCTGATTACAGGTGGACCACTAGCATACATCTGTGTGGGCCATCTATTCTGCATAATTCCTCTCCCCCCATGACTATAATCTCACAGTGGTACCATGTCTCATTATCTTCAATCACATCTGTTGACAGTTACAGTCCAAAAATAAAAAATACTTTGTCACTGGAGGAAAAAGAGGCTTAGATTATGGATATTACAGCAGGTGCTGGGAAGCCCACTGAGAGAAAACAGCGTCAAACCTGTACGACATGAACACACAGCTTGCTGTTGCTTTGAGTAAAGGCAATTTTATGGCAAAGCAAGGACACAGGGGAACACATTCGAGAACAAATAAGTAAAAGCGAAACAAAACACAGTCAACCCAAAAATAGGAAAATGGCCAAATGTGCATTTCTACCATCTGGCAAAAAGCAAGGTGCCTGATGCCTTTACACATGGGATATTGGCAAAATCAAGAATGCACACGGTGTTTCATGCAGTAAGTAGAAAATACAGTTTCATTGTTCAGAGCTTTAATATCACAGTAAAAAAAAAAAAAAAAAAGATAAATTATTCTTATTGCTACCTGCAATCAGTCAGATAGAATTTGACTGATTTAGTCAGGAAATTATCTGAGCCTCTTAAAATGCACAAATATGTTGTTGTTATTTGTTTTGTTTCTTTATAGACTGCAGGCTGATGAAAAGTACATTGCAAATATAGAAAAAAACCCCAACAACTTCTAGTACCTGACAGCCTAAATTATGTGAACAGTTATTTGCAGTTAAAGGGATAACTTAACCAATTAGGTCAAATGTTTTATACATATATAAATAGAATTTATTTTGTATGTCAGTAGAATGTAAATGTTGAAAATACATAGAATATAAAATACAGTGTGGTCATAATATTGTAGCAAATGATGATAATACTATGAATGTCCAAAAATAATTTTGTAAAATAAAAGTATAGCCAGAAAAAAAAGGTTGGGATTGAAGAACTAGACTCCGATCAACAAAGCTGGATATAAATTTTACATCTATTAGAGATTTCTTTTGTGCCTTTGGAAAAATCATTTGCTCCTACAGCATCAGCTTTTAAGATCCTTGTTTTGCCAGTGTACAGAATAACAAACCCCCTGCCCAGAGCAGAAACACAGACTAGGTTGGACTAAGCTTGTTTTAACTTTAAATCTCTACAATCTGGTTTACTACATGTAGTAGCATTTTACAATGAGATGGATAGACTTCATTGACTGTATTGACTACATCCCTCTTCACTGTGGTGTTCATTTAGTTATATGGAATAACAAGTGACACCTGAGAAGTCATGCCTGGCTTTGAGCTGCTGCTCCAGAACGATATAGACCTCTGTTGGCCCTGTATGATATCTACCAACTCTGTGAAGATGATTTAGATAATTCGTAATCTCAAATTCCGCTTTCTGGTTTTAGCAGAACTCATACAATACCTACCAAATTGGGCAGTACAAGTGAAATACACCACATCTGAATGCCCCAACAAAAAATTTTCTGGATAGTTGCTGTGACCTGTTAGCTGTTGTTGTGCTTAGACAAAAACATTTCTGTGTTTGCAGAACTTTTGGTATGAAGCTTATATATGCTATGTGACTGAGGTGATATGTAGCACCTGAGTAGAGTTTTTAGAGTGTAAATTTGGATTATTCATATGCCAGGGCCATTACACTTTAATCCTTTGTAGTTGTATAAAACCATTTTTATAAACTCATTTTATACATATATTAGGAAAGGATACAGGACATAAACATGTGAGAAAGTTCTTCTGTATTGTAAACATAAAATGTGTGCGGGGATGCTATCTGAGCTGTCAGGTGAAACAAATGGAGAAAGACGTCAATAGATTATGCTGCATTTGAGAAGGTGAATAGGAAATTGGTGAGATACTACTAGCAGCCCTGAAAGTGAAAGAGCTTAGGCCTTGAAGCACAGATGAAACAGGAGTATCAAAAGTAAGGCTTGAAGAGAGGAAGGACAGTCATTCACAGGCCCAGGAACCCAGGAAGCTCATACCCCATAGCAACAACATAGCAGCTGTGCTCAGAGCTGGAAAATTCAGGTGAAGAACAGACATGGACCTGCCCAACAGCTCCTGCTCAGCATGTTGAAACTGGCAGGAAGAAGAAGCAGTGAGTGTTGATAGTAAGGGCTTCCCTCTCTAAGTGACTGAGGCACTCATCTGCTGACCTGACCCTGAGTCTCAGGAACTTTGTTAATTGCATGGAGATGGGTCCAGGATGACATGGAGATACTGCCTAGACTTACCAAGCTTGCAGAGTTCTGCCTTTTACTCCTTATCTACATGACACAAATGATACTATGAAATGTGACATGGAAAAAAATCAAGCAGGACTACAGTTCTGGGGGGCTAAAATAAAAGGATGAAGTACTCAGGTTGTTTTCTGCTTCATCCTACCAGTCAAATGGAAGAGTGTAGAGAGAGACAGATATATCAGGCAGTTCAAGCTTTGTGTGTTACCAGCCAAGTTTCAGCTGCAATGACCATGAGACACCATACAAAGACTGGGCTACTAGGGAGAGTTGAGATACACTAATCAAAAAGTGGCAAAAGACATCTTTGCCAAAGGCTGGTTAATGTAGTAAAAAGTGATTTTTTTGAACTAGGCTTCTTGGGGAATTCTGTCCAAAGCAAGGATCCAGGTGACAATGTAAAACTGCAGAATGAACATTTGGAAAAACCTACGAAAGGAACGCCATGCAGTTTAACAAGGGGAAGTACAAAGTCCTACATCTGGGAAAGAGTAATCCCATGCACAACTGATCCAGGCTGATCAGTCCCATCGGTCAGGGTTTCCACCATGAGTGAGTGGGAGAGAGTCTCTAGATCACTGTACAGACTGAAGAGAATTACTGACTCTAGAGGTACAAGACTCATTATGGGATCATAGAATCTCTAGAATTGGAAGGGACTCATAAGGATCATTGAGTCCAACTCCCTGCTCCTCATAGGATTATCTAAAACTAAACCATATAACCAAGAGCATTGTCTAGACACAGGATGCAGGGGAAGAGCATCTTGAGCCTGTACAGGACTTACTTTGTACATTTGGGGATGTTTTGGGGATAAACTAAAGGTTTCCCCCTAAAGGGGAAAGGAAGAGGTAAAGGTGCCTTGAGGAGGAACAAGCATGAGAAAATAGAGAGAGAGGGGAATTAAGGAGCTTGTCACAGTAAACAGACTGCTGGTAAGTATGCTTGTCTGATCATGTTCTATACCTGATCACCAGAATCTCTCTAGCTCCATTTATGAATATTTTCCTGAGCAGAAGGACTCTTTGTTCTGTGTGCTTAAGTCTATATGGAGGTCTAAGTTTGAGCAGCTTGAGTGGGGATCGTAGCTCATAGTGGGTCTGTGTGTCTGCAGTGTCAGCAACTGGAGAGTCTTAAGTCTGCTAAGTCCTAAGCCTGGATCAGTTATCACCCCTTGCGTGTTTTCCCCTCACTATGTATGAGGCAACTCGGACCAGAGGATAAATACTGAGCACACATACAGAGAGATCAGAAAGGAAAACCCAGGAAACTGCAGAAAAATGAGTCTCACTTCAGTGGCTGGAAGAGGTCGTCACAGCAGCTATTACCAAGCACATGAGAAAGACTGTGAAAAGGCAAAAAGAATTTACCAAGGGGAAGTTGTCCTTGACCAATCTGATTGCTTTGTATGATGAAACAACTTGCTAAACAGATGAAGGGAAGGATGAGGGGCTTTTGACATGGTCTCCAAATGAAATCTTTGTTGTAAGATGGATTGGATAGATCGACTGCAAGTTGTATGAAAAATTGATTAAATAGATATGTTCAGAGAATTGTGGTTAATGGCAGTAATCAAGAGTGGAGTTCCTCCAGAGGTGATACTGGGTACAATACTATTCAATATCTTTATAAATTATGTGCATGACAGCACTGAATGCATTGTCATCTCATTTGCAAATAACACCAACCTGAGGGGAGAGGTAGATAGGTTAGAAGGAAAAAAAAGTAAGACTGGGCCAACAAAAACTCCATGAGGTTCAACAAAAGGACACGCAAAGTCCTGTGTCTAGGACAGACTAATCCCAGCAGCAGTAGATCCTGAGGTAGACCTGGTTGTGTGCAACAATGTCGAAAAACGTAGTAGTGAAGCAACTCATGTCCTGAGCTGCATCAGCACTTTAAGACATGTGACTATTCCACTCTGCTTGGTGCTTGTTGTGCCATATCTTGAATGCTATGTCCATGTTTGTTCCCTCTTGAACATTATGTTCAGTTTTGTTCCCTCTAGTTCATGAGTGACGTTGAAAAATTTGACAGTGTTCCAAGAAGAGCTACTGAAGAGTATTTACCAAATAAAGAAAGTTTGAAGGAACTGATTTGTTCAATATAGAAAGGAGAAAGCTCATGGGAGATCTAATCATAGTCTTCTAGGACCTAAAATACAGTTAAGAGCTACACTCTTCATAAGGAGCACAGTGACAGGACAAGAAGCAACAGAAAAGAAGTCGCTTCAGGGGAAATGCTGATGATGTTCCCACTGACTGGAAAAGGGGAAACGTAACACCCGTTTTTTTAAAAAGAGAAACAAGGAAGACCTTCAGAACTACAGGCCACTCAATCTCACCTCTATGTCTGGCAAAGTCATGGAGCAGATCCTCCTGGAAACTCTGCTAAGGCCCATGGAAAATACGGAGGTGATTGACGACAGCCAGCATTACTTCACTAAGGGTAAATTGTGCCTGACCAATTTGATGGCCTGCTACAACAGGGTTCCAGCATTGGTCGATAAGGGAAAAGCAACTGATGACATCTACCTGGACTTGTGCAAAGCATTTAACACTGTCCTGCACAATATACTTGTCACTAAACTGGAGAGACATTAATTTGATGTCTGGACCACTTGGTAGATAAGGAATTGTCTGGATAGCTGCACTCAAAGAGTTGTGGCCAACAGCTCAACGTCCAAGTGGAGATTGGTGATGAGTGGCATTCCTCAAGGTCGGTATTGAGACCAGCCCCGTTCAACATCTTTGCTGGTGACATGGACAGTAGGATAGAGTGCACCCTCAGCAAGTTCGCTGATGACACCAAGCTGTGTGGTGCAGTTAACACACTGCAGATGCCATCCAGAGGGACCTTGACAGGCTGGAGAGGTGGGCCCATGCCAACCTCATAAAGTTCAACCAGGCCAAGTGCAAGGTCCTGCACGAGTCAGGGCAATCCCAAGCACAAATACAAGCTGGGCAGAGAACAGATTGAGAGCAGCCCTGGGGAGAAGGACTTGGGAGTATTGGTTGATGGGAAGCTTGTGTGCTTGCAGCCCAGAAGGCCAACCACATCCTGGGCTGCATCAAAAGAACTGTAGCCAGTAGGTTGAGGGAGGTGATTCTCCCCCTCTATTCTGCTCTTGTGAGACCTCACCGGGAGTACTCCATCCAGCTCTGGGGCCCTAAACATAAGAAGGACATGGACCAGTTGGAGCAAGGCCAGAGGAGGGCCATGAAGATGATCAAAGGGCTGGAGCACCTCTCCTGTGAGGACAGGCTGAGAGAGTTGGGGTTATTCAGCCTGGAGAAAAGGCTTCAATAATTCCTTATAGCAGCCTTCCAGTACCTGAGAGGGCCTACAAGAAAGCTGGAGAGGGACTTTTGACAAGGGCATGTAGTGGTAAGACAAGAGGTAAACTGGAAGAGGGTATGTTTAGATTGTATACAAGGATTCTGTATGGTGAGAGTGGTGAGGCACTGGAACAGGTTGCCCAGAGAAGCTGTTGCTGCCCCATCCCTGGAAGTGCTTAAGGCGAGGTTGGATGGGGCTTTGAGCAACTGGATCTAGTGGAAAATATCCTCACCCATGGCAGGGGAGTTGGAACTAGATGATCTTTAAGGTCCATTCCAACCTAAACCATTCTATGATTCTATGTTTCCTTTTCTTCCTCATTCTATAAAACATCAACTCCTGAAATTGTTAAATTTTAAGACAAAGTTATTTTTTTAGCCTATAAAAAGTCTCAAGTCCTTCCTCTTTGCAGAATATTATCAAATATATTTTACATTTCATATTGTACATGTCCCTCCTTGTGATTAACATTATACATCACTAGAAGGGATGAAACCTAGGCATCTATTGCTGAATTATTTTTACTTAAAATTTCTTTACTTTGTTTGTAGCAGCATCTTCAAATTATTCTCCAGAAGCTCGGATCCTCTGTAGGCCAGTTTCTAGCTGAAGATATTGTGTTACACTCACTGAGCAGCATATCACGCTTGAACTAAAATATTCATTGCTTATTTTATTTTATTTTTGTCTGGTACAGTTGTTCTGATCCGGAGTATACAGTTTTAAATACTATTTCAGGGGGGTTTATTTTTTTAATTATTATTTTGTTTTTCAGAGAGAGTTCACATTCTGAAGTACACATTTCAGATTTCAGGTGAACTGATTTCATACTATAGTTCTGGATACCAATATGTTGTATCCTTATCTACAATATTTGTTTCATAGCAACTAATGTAACTCAGAGGGCAAATAGCATAAGAATACTAAAATCAGATTAAAATTGAGAACAAAACTAAAGACATAAAAGAAATAAACTGTACTATGAGGTACTGTAAAGATTTTATTGTCACTTATGAATATGTTAATGTTACTATGGGAGCTTCAGCTTTTGCATTTGACGTGATTCAACTGTAACAAGTGCTGACTGAAAAAAAAAATGAAAAGAATAACAATAAAGAAACTGTGATTCTATTTTCTTTAAAAAATACAAATTCATTTCCATTTTACATCATTGAACAGATTATATGAAAAAGAATGTGGAGAAATTAGAGAAAGAATGAGAAATTTTGTCTCTCTACGTCATGTAGGATTCATTGTCAAAGAAACCAAGTCATAGGCTTTATGCGGACTTCATTTCAATAGTTAGAAGATTTTAAGTCATCCAGTGGGTGCATTTTTAAGAAGAAGCAATTAACTATATAGAAGTGCAGAATCTGCACTTAAAGCTAGAAAATATTTGACTTTTTTTTTTTTAAATATCTTTCTTTGCCTCAGCTTAAATGGAAGTCAGGCCAAAATTTAGAATGCTACCTTGCAGCAGCAGCACATATCAGAGTATTATTTGCTTATGTCCTAATAACTCAAATTTTCCCTAAATCAGCTCCTGGGTACTTTGTCTATGTAACGACTCAGTTGTTTTTACAATACTATAGAGTGTATCTGAGAATCCTTGAAGATGAGATCTAAGTTATGTACCACCCAAGCTGCACTTAATGTGCCTCACAGTAATAGCTATTTCCACTCCTATTCCCCTTAAGGACAGTTCTTTCTCCCCTGTGTGTGCAGTGACAGGAACCAAATATCTCTGCCTACCATTAATAGAGTTGTCACTGATTCTGATAAGATTTGTCAGACTGGTTCCACTAGCTGCTAGAAGAAAAGGCTATTTCCTCAACAGTACATGCCTATTCCATCTGCACAACATCAAAGCAACAGAAACCTGCTGTTCTGGTCCAGGTAAGATGAGTAACTTGGTTACCTGAACAGCTTTCCTGAAAGAAAGACAAGGTGGAAAATTCTGAGGGCCACCAGAAAGACAGCACTGTGTTGATATCTGAAAGGGACTGATGAGATCTTCTTTGAGAAACAGTGGATTTGTCTGTGTAAATATAGAAATAAAACTATGAACAGTCTCAGACCGGCTTTTTTTTTCAATTCTGTGCCTGAGTTCTGACTTATGTCACCAAATCTCACATTTTCACTACCCACAGATTTACTTTAGTGGTTAGTATTCCTTTATCCCTTGCTTTTGTGAACAAAACGAACAGTGGAAGCACAGAAACTTATATGTGAAGAGAGAACATCAGAATCTCTGTATTACTGTGATGAAAGTTATGCAATGCTGACATCCAGGTAAATATTCCTTTCAATTTAACTGAAAAAAAAAAGCTTGATCTAATGTTTACTTCCAGTATGTTGTGATAGATTGCAAAAATGATGAAGAAACTCAATACATGCAAACTGACAAAACACTTCTGCAAACGAATAACTTCATTTTCTTGATACTGTTCCCAGTAATTCCTAGCTAGCTGGATATCTCAACATTTTTTAAAATATACAAGACAGTCAGAATCTGTCCATAATAGTATCAAGCAATTAAATTGTGATTTATTACTTATAGAGTGGTTTCTTAGTAATTCTTTAGCCATACTCTTCTTGAAAATTACTATTTTTGAGGCTGACTTTTCTAGAGCTACTGCCAGTGCCATCTGCTGTAGCCAGATCAGAGGCTGAAACACACTAACATCAGTGTTTCTTTTGTCATTTCTCAGGAGACTAAGATTCTCTTGTTACTCACACTTCGCAGCCCAGATGCCTCTAGATTTATCTAGTATCTGACCCTTTCATGAAGGTAGCATATTTTTGCACATCACTGGACTGACATACATCCTCTAATTAATTGACTATGATTCTGAGCTTTGTTGAGCAATAGAAACCACCCAAACCTTTAGTAAGCAATTGCTGTTGCAGAGCAACATACTGTACTTACTGCTCAAAACAGAGAGACAATTTTCTGACTGATTTGAAAAGCTATGAGAGAAAAATCTGAAGGCCTGTCACATCTGCACATTTTCTTCTTTAATTGTTCATGTACAGTTTAACATCTACATGAATCTTCCAGTGCCTCAGTGAGCAGATCTAGAGTAGTGTATAACTCATCTCCTTTTTAAGTAGAATAGCACAGAGATTTTTGTGAAACAAAATATTTCCTCCTGCAGTTTATGTGAGACTTCTTATCTTAGCAAACTAAATATATTCTCCAAATACTTTCTTCTTTCATACAATAAAATTGCTCCTTGTGTGATTATTCCTTTGTGCAAAATGGAATTTCACATTTGTTACTGTAGGAATCTTCTTAAAAACTTTCTGTGCTGTGTTTATGCTATACAGCTATCTTTTCATTGTACTTACAGAAATGTAGGATTCCAAACTCAAATCAGTAGAAAAGCACCTTTTCCTGTCAAAGAAAGTCTAGACTGGGGCATGTTTTAGAGACTCCAACATCTCATCACTCTCTGACCTTCACAGAGAATGCTAAGGAGTTTCTCATATACAAGCAATTGTGAAGTAGAAATGGAATACTTCCTCAAGGAGTGTCTAGGAGGAGACAATAGTAGTTGAAACCTGGCTTTTTAAAAGGTTACATACATCAAAATAGAGAATGTCAATCTGTTGTTGCAAATATCCTCTAAAAATGAATAACATATTTTGCCACATTATATCTACAGGATTACATTACATTCTGTAATTCATGCCAAACCCAAAATAAGGTTTTAAATTGAATTTTGTCCTTGAGATTAATTCAGTACTACATCTTCATTTATTTTTTTTTTCTTTCAGGCAATAGATGATGTTTCTGGTTTCCTTTGTCAAGTTTATTTCAGCCCATTGATAAACCACATACCTCAATGCTGTGCAGTACCTATACATTATCTGCTGATACCAGTCCCTCTTTGGGTCTTTACAATAATAAAACATTTGCTACAGTGTGTCACTGATATAACCCTTATGGTGGGTTTCTGTCCTGGTTCTGGCTAGGACAGAGTTAATTTTCACCTGGGCTAGGAGCAAAGTTGGAGCTTGTTGCACCTGCTGCTGGGGACACAGTTGAAATAGTTTACTAATTAGCCAACAGCCAGGATAGTTTACCCAAATTAGCCAAAGGGCTATTCCATACCATGTGACATCATATTTAATATATAAAATGTGGACGGGGGGAAGGGTAAATTTTGCTACTTGGGAGGGAGCTGAGCATCAGGATCCACAGGGAACTATTGTACTGTAAATTATGTGCTTAAGTATATTCTGGTTTTGTTTTCCATCTCTGTTTTCTCTTTCTTTGCTGTTCTGTTAAACTCTTTTTATCCCAACCCATGAGTTTTACCTTTCTTTTCTGATTTTGCTTCCCATCCCACTGCAGGGGCACTAAGGTGGGGGAGTGAGTGAGTGAGCAACTATGTTGTATTTCAGCTGCTGAGCAGGGATAGACCACAACAGTTTTGAATGTATATGTCAAGGTAGAGTTGCACAAAGAGATGCATTTTATATAGACATTATATCATCTAGACACTACCCTGCATTTAAAGAACCTCCACGGACCCAATTAAATCAGCTTTATGAGGTGCAAAGGGAAAAATCTAAGGTAGAAATATCTGATACATAGCCAGCATGAGTATCAGTATGTCTTAACTACGGAAGTAATCCTATCAAACTCAACAGTTTTATAATGTCTATCCATCTGTAAGGCTGATGCTCTTAAC
The DNA here is from genome assembly GCF_036417535.1 of Chlamydotis macqueenii. Classification (NCBI taxonomy): domain Eukaryota; kingdom Metazoa; phylum Chordata; class Aves; order Otidiformes; family Otididae; genus Chlamydotis; species Chlamydotis macqueenii. The sequence goes on from NC_141556.1 coordinate 164,268,761, forward strand.
AAGAAGTTAACAGGAAAGTATTTGTTATGCTTTGTCATAGTTAAAAAGAATAGTCTGTATCTTCTTATCTGGGATATTTGAGATAAATAAGAAGAGAAGCTGCAGTTTGAACAGGACTGTAACATTCTAGTTATAGATAATTATCAAGTGAGGAGCCAGGCAACTAGCTACGCAATGAACTTTCACTAGCTCTAATATCACTTGTCTCTTTTTTTCTTTTTTTTTTTTCCCCTCTAGTGCAGGAACATGCTTTAATTCATACATATCCACAACACTGTAGCCATTCTGAGAGAGGAGGAATGAAGTGCATCTCCCTGCTTTTACAGACTATACTTATCCTGTGTATTTGAAGTTCTCTAATGAAGGTAGTTAATAAGGTTAATTTACATAACAGAGAATGACAGCCTTTCCCACTGAATCATTCAGAGGCAGACGTTAATAAAGGTGCCTTAAAATTTCTCTCTGGAAAAGCTTGCTTTTCTCCATTGAATAGGCAAGAAAGCAGGGAGTGCCCTCTAGAAGGCACCCAGTGCTGCTGACTAGAGTTAGGCATTGTGACTGTGGCCCAAAAGTTAATTTGAAAAATCCACTCTTCATCATGAAATAAAGACCACTGTAATGAAAAACATAATCATACATTCAATTAAAAGTATTGTAATTTGAATAGGGCTAAGTAGATCATTATTACACACGCCAAGCATTTAAACTTACTGCATTCTGACAAACTGAGAGTTTGTGGCAATTTAAATATAAATATATCTAAAGATGGGGAGAGGGGAAGACTGATCTTCTGCAGAATATAAGGAATGCTAGGAATAAAAAATATGTGAAAAACAAAGACAGTAGGGAATAGAGACAGGAACCCATTGAAAGAATTGGCTGTGCTAACAAAATACTAACAAAATAAAAAAAAAAACTCAAATATAATAATAATGTATAATAAATTGTTATGTTTGTCTTGAACATAAAAAAACCTAGTGTTATGTGGATGTGCAGATAGCCCATGTTGGTTTGGTCCTCTTCCTTCATTCCTTTTAATGTGCGTGACTGACAATAAATGATGCAAAAGCGCTGTAGTCTGCTATTACAGAAAAGAAGTATCTTTTGATGTTGCTTTTGTTGAAGTTTTTAGTTTAAAGGTTTCTGTAGAATTAATGCATGTGTAAGTCATCTAATCATTTCCGTATTCATGACAGAAAGTTGTCATATAAATAGCATTTTGAGTGCCCACTTTCTTTGAAACCATTTAGCTATCACAATCTAACAACTATTTAGTACTCCAGAAATAGCACGTATTTTGTAGTTAGGATAAACATTTTATGTTTATTTACTTTGGAACTTCAAAATTAACTGCAGATTCAGTTCTCGCTTTTCTCATTTTGAAGTGAATGCTAATGTTAGCCTCATTGCTGTAGTTACGAAGCAGCAGCACAGTCTGAAGAAATGGTGTCAATAGAGAAGGCGATTAGTGATTCATGTCAATGGGTTTTACAGTTATCATATTGTTTGATGATCTATTGAATTGCTTCCAACTATAAAACATCAAGGATCAATAATAAAATTGTATAGTTTCTAAACTACTAGCTTTTGATAAAAAAAAAATGTATGACCTGTTGAACAAGTAGTTTAAGCCTTCACAAATATTTTCCTCTTTTGATTTGCCTAGCACAAAAAGAAATATGAGAGACAAGCAATTTAGAATTAGCGACATATGATATCAGTAAGTAGTAGCTTATAATTCAAGTTCTTCTCTCCATTATGTCAGTGAAACCCTCTTAATTTTAATGGCATTAAAATGATGAATGTGAAGCCATAGAAGAAATTAAGGTAAATGGTGAAGGAATAGAAGATGTACTCACTGACATCTACTATGATTGCCTAATCTACTAGGGTTCTAGCTGTTCTAGGGTGCTGTTTAGAGTTACTGAATATGGTCATCCCTTACAGAGATTTTACAAAAATCATATAATGAAATCATAGTTTTACTGACTTTCTGTAAATATATTTATATTATAGAAAGCTTGGACAAATAAATTCCAGAGGTAGAATTAATCTGATTAAAAGTGGATATCTTTAATACACATGTATGTATGCCACTGTGTTCTCTTGCCAATGGAAAAGATCATGTCTGCAATTTTCTCAGCATAAAATAAATATTTGTCTAACAACAAATCAGAAAAATTGCAAACAAAATATATTTATTATTCTTCATTGACTATACAGGAAGTCAAAGGTGGTTACCTCAGATAGAAGATCACTGTAGATGTCTAAATGGGATGGCATCCCGTTCTACCTTCAACATGAGTAAATCCATATCTGATTCTGTATTACTCTGGCCAAGTATATGCACATCTTAATTTTATTATGTCACAATTGCTGATAAGATTTCTTAGTTCAAACTGCCTACCTGACTTACGTTAGAAATTTTGGTTTAAATTACTTTTTAAGGTTTCTACTAAAATCTTCCACATCAGCTATTAATAAAAATCCCTCATGTCTTCCTCTAGTGCATTTTTCAACCTCAAATGTTAAAACTTTTTTTTTTTTAGGAAAAGTGAGACATTTCAGACAGATTTTATCTTTCAGTTATGTTTTATCTTTCAGTTATGTTTTATCTTTCAGTTACATACAGAGTTAAATATGATAATGAATCCAGACTCTTATTATTTTTGCTTCAGAACCTACAGGTTGCTGTGGGCACTTGCATTTGTGTAATAAAAAGTTAGCTCTGTCCCTGAGGACAGGGACAGAGAAAAGCATAAGAATAAAACTCAAGTGGCACACAATTCTCATTTTGGACTTAGTAGGGTACTACTTAAAGTCTTTTAAAATTTCTTTGCTACAAAAAAAAGTAAAAAATTATAAAACATGGCAACTTAAAAAAAAAAGGAAATTCAGGTTTACTTTCTTCTAAAAATAAAGCACAGATGAGAAGAGACTTTGCTGCCACTGTACACACTTAACACGTCTTCTGGAAATTTTGTTAAAGACAAGAAGTCATTAACAATATTAATATTCAATACTGCTCTATCACAGGGCAGATGTTTTTATGCACGCTTCATTGTATTGTGAACAATGTGACAAATGCAATTGCCTTTCATAGTATGGAAATGCTAAATGCTTGCTATGCAGAAATCTAAATACATAGTGTTTCCAACACTATCCAAGCAGATTCCAGAACAATCTGCTTCATAGGTGGCAACATTTGTTAACTTAATTTCCCTACATTGAATCACTGTTCTATTTTCTACACACACATACATCTATTTCTCTATTTTCTCTGTTGAGAATTAATTCACTTGAGAAGTCAATGTTTAGGTTTTAAAATTATCCTTACATCTTTGCTTACTCAAAAGTTTAAAAGTTTTGCTTTGTACTATATTTTTCCTTTATTAGCTCAGGTTCATATTTTTTCTTAATAAGTGTAGAGAAGTAATTGCAATTAATCTTACTATGAAACAGACTTATAAAACATGTCAGATGAATGCTTATAACCTAAGCGGTTTTTTTTTCCCCCCTTTGACTAGGACGGATCCAAGAACAACTATAAAGTAGATGTGTAGATGCACGTAGATGTGTATGTACAGTTTCCTGCTTTTAAGCCTTGCCCTGTTACTAGACATGTGAAAGAACAAAGGAAGGGAAAAAAAATATGAACTATGCAACAATATATATAGAAAACATGCTGTCCCTCCTCTTTCACCTGAGATGACGAATGAGCTGAAAGACACTAATTAGTGTCCAGTTATGCTCTGAGAACACATGGAAGATAGGAGTAAAGATTTATATCCTCCCAGGTAAGATTTACCTTTGCAATAAAATCTTCAACCTATAACACTCAATCAAAAATTGAAACTCCCTTGCAAGGCAAGAGTTAGGTACTAATCTGACAAAGCAACACAGCGTGAACTCTACTTCAAGTATAACAATGTCACTTATTTTCCTGCAGAATCTCAAAAACACTTAAAGCCATCTCTGCAGGGAACTGCATTTCATTTTTCTGTGAGCTGACAAGGTGTATCTAGACAAGGTATTCTCTTATAAGTAATGTGGGAAAGTGATGAATATGTGAATACAAAAGGAGTAACATGCTGATTTGCACATGCTCAACTAAGATTTAAAAATACCTACTACATGAACAATACCTACTATGTCAATGATATTTGATTTATACATGAAGCTTGGTGCATTTCTGAATTAGAGTACAAATAAGCATTTTGTAAGGCTGATTGGTACCTTTCTACAGTATAAAGACTCTTGAATTCTTGCACAATATTTCCCTCTGGTAAAAATGCAACTACTGAAGATGGTAATTAGGGCAAGGACCTATAGCATGAGGCAGAACACTAAGTAAAGAACTGTATTTCAATTCCAGAGACAAAATTAACTTAAAATATGTGCACAAATCTTAGAGATAGAAAATGCTTTTGGTTTTTTATAACATGAATGATACTAAGGAAATACAGATACTTTCAGAAATGCTGAACTTTCTGAGAAAACTGGAAGTTACTAGCTTCTGACCCCTGTAAGAAATGTGATCATTACTTATAATCAGTTTTCAATTTCTGTTATTCAATTCAATTATGTAATGCTGGTTATGAAAGAAAATTTACACAAATAACTTTTAAACCTTCCTTTATATCTTTATTTTCAGTGCAAAACAAATCAATTGATGGTATGTATTCTCAAAGGACATTTTGGTATTGTATGTAACATAGCCTCCTGACATTTTGCATAAAATGTCTGTACATATAAGTTTGGTTAAAAAAAGTTTTAAATGCTTAGCCTGAATCTCTTTGGATAGAATTTTTAATTGATACAGTTAAAGCCAATCAAATCAATTATATGGAAAGACAGCTTCAAGGTCCTAGACATCTCATATTGAAAAGTTTTAAAAACAAAATTGGAAAAGGATAGTGCAGATCCCTGAGATATGACAGGAAATCATGGCAGATAATTTTATGAAAGTGTCAACACTTTTCAGATCACATATTTAACAAGCTTGATTTTACAGTGGAGAAGTTATTCAATAACTGGATGGTGTTATAAAAGCAGTTCAGGGAAGAGAACAATGAATCTTTGGTCGGGGGGTCGCAAGCAAAGATGAGAAAAGCAAGCAGTTTCATTAGAGCTAGGTTTCAAAGATATCATTGACAATAGCATGCAAATGAGCTGCACATTAATGATCTAAAATACTAGTTTCTCCTACTTAGTAGTGTAGAAATCCTTTTCCTTGGCTGCCGGTGGACATCCATGGGCTGCAGGAGGACAACCTGCTTCACCATGGTCTTCACCACAGGCTGCAGGGGAATTTCTACTGGGAGCAACATTTCTTCTCTCCCTCCTTCTTCACTGACCTTGGCGTCTGCAGCCATTCCTCTCAGAAGAAATTCTTTGCAACAGGCAGGGAGATGCCTCTCAAGTTGTCTTCACATCTCCTCTCACTTATCGCTGCCAGGCTGGGCTGAATTGGGCCCACATGGCCACCTGGCAGGAGGCCAGAGGTTGAGGGCGGCAAGGCCACAAGGTCATGCCTCCCTCTCTCTGCCCCCTACTTCAGCTTCTTCACTTTTTTTTTTTCCTGTTTTTCCCTTCTTAAATATGTTATCGCAGAGGCATTATCAGGGCCCATTCTGCTACCAATTGGCTTGGCCCTGGCCAGCAGCAGATCTGCCCTATACCTGGCTGAGTCCACTGGACAAAGGGGAAGCTTCTAGAAGCTTCTTACAGACACTGCGACCATAGTCCTCCCCTCCCCCCACCCCCCCACTAAAAAAAACCAACACAGCAGGTGACATGTTCCAAGAAAAGAATGATGCATTAAAATTGTTATTTGCACTAATAGTTTCAATTAAGTTAGAAACTTTTGGCTCTCCCTTGCGATTAACGCTTCAGGAATTAATTTCTGTCAGTCTTTTGCACTTGCAATACACACCTGTACAGGCGTAGTAGGCAAAGGGCTTAGCTGGTGACAAGATCCTAGCCTGAAGTGAAGGATACTAACAGAACATGGGAAACTGCAGACCAGGATATGAGTAACTCCTGAACAGGGCATGAGAAATTCCTGGATGTGACAGATAACAAAGAGAACAAACTTACACATAGCTCAGTGAACAGTTGCTGGATCTCACAGTTGGTTAAGGACAAGTTATGTGAGAAACAAATTAACCTCACAAAGAATTGGAGAGGAGCACAGGGGAGCACTGGAGGAGCAGAGCCTGGCAAGGCCAGCAGCGTCTAGGTAAACAATCAGTAAAACCTCTAAGGCTAGTGTTCCCTGGGAAGCCATTAGAAACAGAAAATTTGTGTGATTATAGCAAAACTGGTAAGAATGAGCAAAAAGTCATTAGGAGCATCATGTTTATTGGGGATGATATCAGGCAGACAAAGGGCCATATGAGGAGAGTGAAAAGGATCATCAGGAAATGGGAAAAAAAAGGATAATAAAGTATTAAAATGATGTAACAGGGATGAATGGGGATAGCTGTTGGGTAATTCTGTGCTTGATCAACATACCTGGAGCAAAACTTTAAATGACACTGGTTGTTCCGAGCATACCATAAGACTCGAATCTCCCTCTCTGGTCAGGACTAGGATGGAAGTGCAGGTTGCTTGCCTTCTCTGGTGAGGGAACATCCAACAGACAGAGCAAGAATCCTGCTGTTTTTACACTGACACTGGTGTCTGTTCCTGGTCTAGTGGCACCAACGTGAGGTACAGAGGCTCAGAGGTGCCAGAGAGAGGTAAAACAGGGGTAACTAATCAAAAGTTTTTATGATGAGTATCACTGGTTGTAGCTGGAGACTTGTTCTCTTTGTGGCTACAGACTCGTTAGGAAGTTTTTCACATCCAAGGATATTTTCTAGTACTCAGTTTCTGTATCATTAGAAGCTGTTGGAAGGAAAATAATAGTATTTAAATGATATGGGAAAGAACCAACTGAAACCTGAAAGAAGAAAATTAAGCCAGGCTTATTTTATTGGGTTTTCAGACACAGCTTGTCATATAGGAGGGTCTTGGGAGTACCTGGAATTTGAAGACTTCACTGAATCACCACAGATCTGAGGTCAGTCAAGAGCAGAAATATGTTTTGTGCACAGCTTATTACAGGTCAAGATGTTAACATCCATTGGATATAGTCTAGTTCTATAGTTGTAAGAAAAAAAAATAAGTTTTGAAATCAGAAGCAGGTAACTATTGTAAAGGAAAACAAGGAAGTTCAGATAAAATTACAGCAGATTATATAAATCACATAATTAGTTTCTTCACTAGTTTTCTTATGATGTATCTCATCACTTTCCCGTATTAATGGTCATGTAAGTCTTGAAATGTTTCCAATTCTAGTGAGTTTGACTCTATTTGCTCTCTATATTTTTTGTAATATCGACAACTTACACTTTGAATCAGACAGTGGAAGACAGTCACATCAGCCACACAAGGTTATTCTTAAGGCATCGTACACAAATACCTTCTAATCATTGTAAGGGTAAGTTATGCTGTCAGAAAAAAAAAAAAAAAAATGTCCAGACTTTGTCTATGCCAGCAATTTTTTGTCACAGTAGGTACGTGTGATTTGACTGGGACATCAGCAGTTGGTGCTCATGACCCACATCTACACCATGTGCAGTTCAGGGGGTTTATTTCAGAGTCATTTTAGTCTGGTGCTCTGGCCTGAATTTCCTCTCTGTGAATGTTGCTCAAAGCTATTAAGTTCCATTTCCGCTAAGTGCTGGACTGAACTTGGTGAATATCTAGAGTGGAGCTTCTAGTTCAGTTTTCTCCGAATGGAGTCTAGTTCACGGACATAAAGTGTGCTCTGTGAGCTGGATGAATAGGCTATAAGAATGGCAGAAGGGTTCATATCAAAACCACACTACTGCTTCCAGCCAAAATGGTACAGGCCCACAGATCATAGAATAAATGATACAACATTCCAACATGCTGTTTCTGAGCATATATAATTCCTCAAAGAAAATATCAAAAGTATAAGCATAGATGTGAAAAGTATTGTCAATATTTATGAACACTTCATCGAGAAAATTGTCTCAAGTTCCTAGGTTGGGGCTTTTTGTTTTGTTTTGGTTTTGGTTTTGGTTTTTTCCCTAATGATATATAAGATTTCATATTCTTCATTTTAATCTTATTTGTAAAATGTTGCTTCAAAAGAGAGGTAATGTATATGATTTTTCTTAAAATGTTTTTCCTAATTAGATGAAAGAGATTAGTTTTCAGTTAGGAAATTACCAGATACTGTTAAGTGAAAGAAACAGACAACCCCCTTATCCCATCCAGTGATACCATTTAAATGCAGCGAGAAACATACTAGTGTGATTAAACCATTTAATATCAAACAAGATACTGTCAAGCAGCTAGTGTTTCTTCTGTGCTGCTGTCTTGCTCTTTGACTGGTGTTTGTTGATGTTTCAATAACAAGTCCTTTTAGATAAATTTGTTGTTTTATATGCTAATTAATTAATTACTTTATAAATGCTTCTTAGTACATATTTATCTCATGAACACACCATGTTAATAAACTATAGGTTAAATCTTGTGGCACTAGTTCAAATCTGCAGTAATCCCATTTATTAAAATGATACTAAAATGATATTACAATTGAAAGCTGAAAAAATTTACTTTTTCTCTTCCTGGATTAAAAACATGAGGAATCATAGAATCATAGAATCATAGAATGGTTAGGGTTGGAAGGGACCTTCAAAGGTCATCTAGTCCAACCCCCCTGCAAGGAGCAGGGACATCTCCAACCAGATCAGGTTGCTCAGAGCCTCATCCAGCCTGGCCTTGAACTTTTCCAGGGATGGGGCATCCACCACCTTTCTGAGCAACCTGTTCCAGTGTTCTATAACTCGCATCGTAAAAATTTTTTTCCTAATTTCTAATCTAAATTTACCCCCCTCTATTTTAAAACCATTACCTCTCATCCTATTGCAACAGGCCCTACTAAATAGCCTTTCCCCATCTTTCTTGTAGGCCCCCTTGAGGTACTGGAAGACCGCTATCAGGTCTCCCTGGAGCCTCCTCTTCTCCAGGCTGAACAGCCCCAAATCTCTCAGCCTGTCCTCATAAGAAAGGTGCCCCAGCCCTTTTATCATCTTCATGGCCCTCCTCTGGACCTTCTCCAGCTGGTCCATGTCCTTCTTGTGTTGGGGGCTCCAGAACTGGACACAGTACTCCAGGTGGGGTCTCACCAGGGCAGAGTAGAGGGGGAGAATCACCTCCCTCGACCTGCTGGCCACGCTCCTCTTGATGCAGCCCAGATGCGGTTGGCCTTCTGGGCCGCAAGGGCGCATTGCCTGCTCATGTTAAGCTTCTCATCCACCAGCACTCCCAAGTCCTTCTCCTCAGGGCTGCTCTCAATCCATTCCCCGCCCAGCCTGTATTTGTGCCTGGGATTGCCATGCCCCAGGTGCAGGACCTTGCACTTGGCCTGGTTGAACTTCATGAGGTTGGCATGGGCCCACCTCTCCAGCCTGTCAAGGTCCCTCTGGATGGCATCCCTCCCTTCCAGCATGTCGACGGCACCGCACAACTTGGTGTCATCGGCGAACTTGCTGAGGGTGCACTCTATCCCACTGTCCATGTCGCCGACAAAGATGTTGAACAGGGCCGGGCCCAGCACGGACCCCTGAGGGATGCCACTCATGACCGGTCTCCACTTGGACATCCAGCCGTTGACCACCACTCTCTGAGTGCGGCCATCCAGCCAACTCCTTATCCACCGAGTGGTCCGTCCATCAAACCCATGTCTCTCTAGTTTAGAGAGAAGGATGTCGTGCGGGACAGTGTCAAAAGCTTTGCACAAGTCCACGTAGATGATGTCAGTTGCTCGTCCCTTGTCCACCGATGCCGTCAGCCCGTCATAGAAGGCCACCAAATTAGTCAGGCACGATCTGCCCTTGGTGAAGCCATGTTGGCTGTCACCAACCACCTCCTTGCTCTCCATATGCCTCAGCATGGTTTCCAGGAGAATCTGCTCCATGACCTTGCCAGGCACAGAGGTGAGGCTGACCGGCCTGTAGTTACCTGGGTCTTCCATATTCCCCTTTTTAAAAGTGGGGGTTTTGTTCCCTCTTTAAGTGCCATTGTACAAGTTACCCAACAAAGATATTAGAATAATGCTTCTTCTACAGTCTTTCTAGTCTTACGGTCTTAGATGCTTGACTCTAATTAGAGGATTTCAAAAGAGAATATGAAAAATATTTCCTGCTCTACTACCTTAGTTGTTCTGTAGCCGTGCAATTCAAGGGTACTTTGTGGAAATACACATGGGATAATTAGGTCCTTGGTTGAATGTATCTCTGAACAAATTCCAAATTCTTAATCAATGAAAGCTTTGCATTTACATTAATGAAAGCCACTTCTGTTCTTTCAGGACATAATAGGGCAGTAGTAGTTTGAACTGATTGCTGTTGGTTTTAAAAAGTAACCTCAGCATAGTAAGGTTTACCTGAAATTAAGCCTAACACAAAGCAAGTTGATAACCTTCAGTTCATTTGTGTTCATTTCTCAGGGTACAATATTTTTAGCAATTTTTTTCCCTCAACTTTTCTAAGTTTTAATAGCAAACCATAAAAAAAAAAAACAAATACATAAATAAATAAAATCTCATAGTCTTTAGAGAACAACTGCAAGTTCTGGAACTTATTGGTAATCAAAAGTTGTTTTCCCATACCAAATAGTTTATGCTTTTGTTCTGCGCAGATCTATGTATCTGACAACCCATTTAAAATTAGCCAAAAGTCATGCATTTATCTTCATTATAATTTAAAAAAAAATCTGTTTTTACACAACTGCTTCAACAGTCATTCATTCTACAATTATCTGCTGTAGAAACTGTTACCCCAAAGTACTGATGGAACTTTTTTCCTTCCAGTATCCTTCTAGCTTTCCTGTCATTTGTCATCAAATTCTTTCCTCATATTTAGTCAACTGTTTAGTACATCTGACTGGATCTAGTCTTCATTCTCTGATTCTTCCCTGTGCACTCTTTTCTTTTGTTACTTATTCTCGTATCTGTGTATTTTTCTTGGGTATAGTCTTTAACTGCGAAGTCATTGGTACAGTTCTTTCCCTTTACTGCCACAAGTATTCTTAAAAATCATTGCAGTCTCCTTACTTAGTGGTTCAAAGAATTTACCCTGAAGTATTTTTATCAACACAATTAACTGACATTTTAAAGCTACTTGAAAAATCTTTTTGAAGGTTAATTAATTTAAAAATCACATTAAAAATGAGCAAAAGTTTTACACATTTATTTTCTGGAGTAAATGAACAGCTATTCCCCAAATTTTCCATTCTCTTTTAAAAAGTACTAGAATTATGTTTTGTTAAAGGGTTTTGGTTTGTTTCTCCACTTTCGCTTCATTATCCTTTTTTTATAGTTCAATTCAAACTGTGGAAAATAGGAAAGAAAAAAATAGAAAGAAGAATGGGAAATTAAGGAGGAAATAATTAAACAAAAATGTAATACTATTATACTTATTTCAATTTGAATTTTCGTTTTCCAAAAATAAATATGCAAGGTAAATTTGTCATTTTCTAACAACCTCAAGTTGTTAGAAACATAACATTTCAAGTAGGGCTACTTTTTACATTCCCTTCTTTATTTATAACCAAAGATATGAAATCAGAAAAGGGAGGTAACTCATTTTAAACACATCTGTTCGTAAAAAAGTTATGATTTATTATCAGTTTGTATTGTATTGTTTGTATTGTCCTGGTTATAAGAAAGTCACTTTGAGGAAAATCAATGAATAATATTGCAGGAAAACCAATACTAGTGTACAAGAACAATGCACGTAGAAGGAAAGAATGAACAGAAGTTTTCAGTCTGAAGATGAAAATGGGAGTACGACAGGCCACTGTACAAGAAGACAGAAAAAAAGCCTGCAAAGGAGAATGTAATCAACCTCTCAACTGGAACTGCTAAAAACGTGTCTTGGAGTGATACAGCATGACTGCAGTGCTTTAATTATATAGCTGTACTGCCTAAAACAAAACAGAAAGCTAAAACTGTTTCTTCAACACAACTGACCTTCAAACCATGCCTCTTGACCTGACTGTATTCAAAATAAGATTAATAGCTTGAGTGTGTCAGAAATCTGGTTTTGCAAGAGAGGCTCTGTAACAAGTCTGTGGTTAACTAGAAGACTTATTCTCAAAGAATAGGCTCAAAGATGTATTTTTTCTCTTCTGACTTAATCTTAATATCAGCCTTAACCTGTAACTTTAGTAATTGTGATTTCTGGCAGGTTTTTTTCAATTTTTTTTTTCAAAGACTTTGGGCTTCCTTTCTCTTAGGTATCTAGAAATTTTTGGCTACTCAATTTTTAGAGCCTTTTTCAACAGGCTTTCACATGAAGAAAGTTTCATTTTGGAAGACATGTTATCTATAGAATCATAGAATGGCTAGGGTTGGAAAGGACCTTCAAAGGTCATCTAGTCCAACCCGCCTGCAAGGAGGGACATCCTCGACTAGATCAGGTTGCTCAGAGCCTCATCCAGCCTGGCCTTGAAGGTTTCCAGGGATGGGGCTTCCACCACCTCTCTGGGCAACCTGTTCCAGTGTTCTACAACACTCAGTGTAAAAAATTTTTTCCTAATATCCAATCTAAATCTACCTCCCTCTATTTTAAAACCATTACCCCTAGTCCTGTCACAATAGGCCCTACTAAACAGTCTCTCCTCCTCTTTCCTGTAGGCCCCCTTGAGGTATTGGAAGACTGCTATAAGGTCTCCCCGGAGCCTTCTCTTCTCTAGGCTGAACAGCCCCAACTCTCTCAGCCTGTCCTCATAGGAGAGGTGCTCGAGCCCTCTGATCATCTTCATGGCTAACTTTCTGCTTTCTCAGACTGAGACATGGGTTGACGCAACAGAAACTCATTCCATACTCCTGAAGAGCCCTCAGTATGGAGGTAAATATCTCAAACAAAATAAAAATATGACTGATTCTGCCCTTGATGTTCATTTCTAATAGTCGATAACCTTATACACTAAGGTTGTCGAAGGTGTTTTGGACTTGTTTAGTACCTGTTGAGATCTTTTACATTGGAAAATACATTTTTTTTTTAAATCTAATTATTTTTAAATTTTAAATGTGATATTTTGTTTTTGTTTTGGTTTGGTTTATTTTGTTTTTTCCCAAATCTTCTTTATGATAAACTACTATCAAACCTGTCAACTTTTCGCAAACTTTTACTTGATTTTCACTTCAGTAACTATTTCAGAAATGTTAACACAGGGTAATGATGTAACTGCATATCATGACCGTAATAGTAGTGTAGAAAAAATAGTAATTTCTGAATCCTAATCTGTTTTAGATTAGGATCAGCTAATGCTTAAGTAGTTGCTATTATTATTATTATCAATAATTATTTATTATTATTATTAATTATTTTGTTATTATTTTAACAAAACCCCAACTTGTTTTGTGATGGGAAGTGGAAATGCTCTATCTTTTCCCTGTAAGTTGGGATGATGAAAAATACTGAAGGCATCATAAGAGACAAACAGTTTTAGAATACAAATTTATTAAAACACATAAACTTTTACATAGAGAAAACTTAGAATTTCTGTGTTAGACAGATTATATTTGGAAAGTCTGAAAATATATTTCTCCCTTACATTTTTCTTACTATATTTTTTCTTCGTTGAACTCTAGATTTGTTTCATTTTCCAGCAACGTTTATTCTCTGCATAGTCTCTTCCAGGTCCCTAAGAAAGTATTTTTCTCTCTACCCTTTCTTAGGCTTGGCTATAAATCTGCTCCCTACTGCAATTATGTTCCCTTGTCATCTCAAGAATTCCCAGTTTTTCTCTGCATTGTAAGAATCTTTTCTTTTGGTCATAACAAAGTTAATCAAATAAACTTACAAAATAAAAAAATATATGTAGGATAACATTTAGGACTAGTAATAGTACTTTAGTGAACTAAAGAAGGATGGGTGTCGTAGTTCAGTCCCGATCGGGACCAGACTACGCAGTCTCTCTCGCGCTTCCCCAACCCTTCGAGAGAATAGGGGGAGATGATATAAGGAAAAACGGCTCAAGGTTTGATATGGGGAAAAGTATTCATTTATTTCTAAAATTAGCAGGAGAATGAGACAGGGAACAAGATAACCTCCCCCAACCCTTCCCTCTTCCTGGGCTTGACATTATCTCTACTACCTCCCCTCCCGAGTGGCACGGGGGAAAAAGGGAATGGGGGTCGCGGTCAGTTCATCACACGTTGTTTTACACAGCTGTGTCATTGTCGGGGGAAGAACTCCTCGCATTCCTCCTCTGCTCCAGCGTGGGGTCCTCCCACGGGTCACAGTCCTTTGTGAAACTGATCTGGCATGGGTCATCTCTTCCACGGGGTACAGTCCCTCTAGAACAGCTGTCCCAGTGGGCCCTCCACGGGCCACAGCCTCCTTCAGGCCTCCACCTGCTTTGGCGTGGAGTCCTCCATGGGCTGCAGGTGGATCTCTGCTCCTCTGTGGACCTCCATGGGCTGCAGGGGGACAACCCGCTCCACCATGGTTGTCACCACAGGCTGCAGGGGAATCTTGGCCAGGAGCCATATTACTCCTCCCCCTCCTTCTTCACTGACCTTGGCGTCTGCAGCCGTTCCTCACAACAGGCTGGCAGACACCTCTCAGGATCTTTTTTACATCTTATTCACTTCTCATCTCCTCTCCACTTCTTGCAGCCAGGCTGGGCCGAGTTGGGCCTAGTCAGCCGCCCGGCGGGAGGCCAGAGGGTGAGGCCTGCAAGGCCCATGAGGCTCGTGCCTCCCCCTCTCTGCCCCCACTCAGCTGCTTCACATCTTCTCTCTTTCTCCTTTTTTTTCTGTTTTCCCCTTCTTACATACGTTATCGCAGAGGAGTTATCACGGGACATTCTGCTACCAGTTGGCTTGGCCTTGGCCAGCAGTGGGTCCGCCCTAGGCCTGGCCGAGTCCACTAAACAAAGGGGAGCGACTTCTAGCATTTTCCTACAGAAGCTGCTACCTTAGGCCCCCCCTCACTAACAAAACCAGAACAATGGGTTTGTCAATACTATTTTCTTTTTCAGTGACACTCTCAAATACAAGATGGAGTTTTCACAAGTGCCAAAAAAAGTAGTGAACAGTACCAATGGGTATTTTTTTTTTTTTTTTAAATAGGCAAAAATCTCAGCCAGTCCCACAATGCCAGTTTGGAAATTGGCTTTTCAACCTGTATTCTATTTCAGAGGTAAAAGGAGTGAGGTAGTTCTCTTTAATGTAGAGAAAGATAACCGTGGTTCCAACATGTGATTCAGTATGATTTTTGACAGCTCATTGCCTCCATATTCTGAGTCATCTCCCTTGTGTCTCCCTACCATCAGCAAGAGAAGTACTTGCAATGCTGAAAATGCCACATAGAATTGGTGATAAAAGACATTTATTTAAAAGAAAATATGGTTAAATAAGGTGAAATTCAGTTTGTAATGAGTTCTGTGGTCCCTCCTACACCTACCTTTCTCCCTTTTGGCAAACTTTGCAAAAATGTGCAGGAGGTTGCTTTTGCTTATAGATAAATTTGTTAAACTATGTTCAGTCATAGAGATTTCTTTTGTTAGCAAAAAATAGTTCATAGCTTTCCCTTGAGGTACAATTTCTTTTTTTTTTTTTTTTTCCCCCAGAATTCAGTTTATTACCTCATCTGTTGAGCTGTGTCCAGGGGCTTCTCTTATAATTTTCTTGTATTATTCATGCATGGGCCTAAGCTGAATTTTAATGTTGATACACTATATGAAGAACATGTGTCTCAGTCTGACAAAACTGAAGTGCAAAATGCAATATGAAGCAAGGATCAGATGAAGGACAAAGAACATGCTGATGCAGGAAACTGGTTGTTATGGAATAGTATCTTTGGTGTAAAAACTACTTGGATACTTGATTACAGTACTCATACAGAGATACTTCTACTGAAATCACTAGAGCAAATTCTGAAGAGGGGTATTGCAAGAGCCAGAATTTGCCTAAATTTTATTTGAGTCGGACTTTTGATGTCTGAGTTAGGACAGTTAACCAGGCTGTCTCTTTCCCAACACTATCTAGAGACATTTAAAATTATATCTTTCTGCTGAGGCTTAATGTTCCTTAAACATTTAATGCTAAGCTTCTGATCATGTTCAGAAGTAGCTAGTTTTGGAAGATGGAGGAAAAGTTGTAACACACATGTTCCTCCTAAACTGCAAAACACACTTAAGTAGACAGATACCTTGTTAAGTTCTCAAAGGGGCACAATCATGCCCAGAGTGACACTAACAAAATTCAGATAAAATTAGATCATTACTAATATAAAATTCTAGTTCCCTTTAACCCATTGTTTTAACAACTAGGATATTTTTATTTTTTCACAGATGTACAAGATTTTTCTATGGTTCAGTGCAAAACCAATACTAAAAAGTTGAAGAGTTTTCCTTGCAAAATAGATGACTTTTTTTTTCTTTCCTTTGGGCTAGTCCTAAATTAGCATCTGACAGTAGAAGTACATAATGATTTTTTTTTTTCCAGGAACAGAATATATAATTAATTTGGGAATGCAATAAGGAAATTGAGTTTTAAAGAACCTCTATTTGAACTGTCTCTCCTTTGCATTAGTGAATTAATAGAGACTAGTCTCTTTCATTGGTTTTTTTTTTCCTTTTACAAAAAAAATCTAAAATTATTTTTTTAACAGCTTTGAAATTTCTTTTCAGGCTGAAATGCAGACACAATTAATCTGCTTGAATGAAAACTTAACTCAAGTTTGTAAATATTACAAAATTTTTCAAAAGTTTTTATGCAAACTTACCAAGTTATTGGTAATGTATTATAAATAAACTAGACTTTTGAAACAATAGCCAACCTAAGCATTTTTTTTTCTGAGTTAGCAATAGAAAAACATTTATGTTTCTTGCAGATATTATGATGACAGCTCTGCACTAAGACATGATCAAAGTTTTCTGTTTTGGAAATATACTGTGAGTGTACTAGAACTGATGCTTCTAGATCCAAATGTCTTATAATATTATAGAATGAGATGTTTCTTCCATAGTTGAAAGACTAGACTAACAAAGAAGTACTGTGGCTTTGATTTGTAGCTGAACATATTTATCTTGACAAAAATTGCAATGGACTTGTAAGGGTTATTTGTAAAGATCACGATTTATACTGGTTTGATGTAATTTGTCCTTTTTCTATTAACTCCATGAATACATGGATGAAGAACATGGATATATTAAGAAAAATAGTTTTATAACATTCTCTTCTCTTCTGAAATATATACCATATTTTTTTTTCTCTCTTTTTTTCTTTTTTTTTTTCTGCTTACAGTTTTCATAGTTTGGTAAGATTTATTACTCTCAATTTACACTAGATTTTATTTCCTGCACATCAGTTAGAAAAAAAAAAAGAAATTGTTAGGAAAACAGGAATTAGTGAGAGAATGTGAAAGGCTGTTTTAGAATCATTTGAACTACATGTATGCACAACTGGTGAAATGCTACTGAGGTGTTTTTTTTCTTTGTTTGTTCTTTTTTTTTAGTGTTGTGCCAGAGTGAAAGGAAAGATTGACAGTAAGTAATGTTCTGTGGGAATAGAAAAAATCTTCCTCTGGAATGCCACTTCAGAAGGGAGTTAAGAACAGTTTGGAGAAACTACCTAAATGAAAATCTTCTTGTTCTGTTTAATGTCTAAGGTTTGCAAAAAAAAACCAAACCAAACCAAAACAAAAAAACCAAAACTGAAACAGTGAAAAAAAGTGGTTTAGGTGATGTGCAATTAAATGCATCACTGAGGCTGTCTCCTTTCAAGGAATAACAGTTATGAATCAAATCCTTGGGTGACAAAACAGATTTATGGTAGGCAGGACATCCCAATTATATTTCTAGAACAGACAAATATGCTTCAAGAAATAGTGCTTTCACCTAGCAGTATCTATTATTCCCAAGCTGCATTAGACAATGCATGAAAACATATTGACAACATTTCTTGTTTACTGGTTTCCAGTACCTAAGGATGTTGTGAGTCATGACTAATACCTGATATCGAAGCTTGTTGACCTGTTCTCTGTGCATAATTTTTTTTAAACATATACAGTTGCAATTTTTTTTTTTTTTTGCAAATGCAGATTATTTAAAATATTTTTTTCCAGAGCCTAGAATCTGAGTCGCTGAGCAGAGATACTTTGGTTCTCTCATAAAATACAATGCCGGATTTTGGTGTCTCTTGTCTTTAATTCTTCATACATGCAGGCATATTCTTTCCTCTGCTTGAAGACAATTTCTACTAACATTTTTTTTTCTTCTACAAAAGACAACAGATAAGTCAATTAATCAGAAAATATGAATATATAAATGACCACAGAAATTATTTAAACAACAAAGTGATACTTGATTAAAAGCATTCTGAGAAGTAATAGCAATTCAAACTATGTCAATGTTAGTATGACTAGTATGTGGACAAAGTAGTGTTAAGACTGAATTAGTCCTCAGAGTACATATAAATGATTCATTGATATCGTATTAGATGTTGTCTGGTCTAGATTTTAAAATACTACCCAACATGCACTGCTAATGCCTTCAAAGCTGTAATCTTGAAAAAAAAAAAGTTAATAAACAGTGTATTCTATCCAGTGCCATTATATATTATCAACTTCCTACAAAACAAAAATCTCTTAGATATATACTTTGAGGCTAGTAGACGTTCCACTTGATTCTCAGGTTCTCTGTACTTAGCATTGCTGTAAGTGGTAATGTAGACAACATCAAGAAAATCTGGTCATTCCCCATTCATCCAGATAGATTTTTTTAATAGTTTTTAAATACGGAAAGTGTCATAAGTTTATTTTTTTGTTGTTGTTTATTTTCTTCTCTTCCCTCATAAGAATAAAATAAATCCTACATTCATTTTGCCATAACAAAACTATAAAATAAGATATGATTGTAGTGACTCATCTTTTTTCAAAATATATATAAAATACCAAATTATTTGATGAAAAACTATGACATTTTGAAATATCACATTATGTCTTAGGAATGCTGCTTTTACAAAGCAGTAAAATTAAACTTTTATTTCATTTCCAATTTTAATTCAGTGATATTTTTAAATTTTAGTTTGATCGTAAACAGATGGCTTTGTAATAGTTGTTTATTACATTTCAGTATTGATTGCTCATAACCATGTCATGTATCAAACACTTTAATAAGAAATCTAGTTTGTCTGAGTTCTGATTTTTGAAGAAAAAAAAAATCAAAAGCTCTGTCCAGGTCTTATCGCTGAAAATGTTCCACATTTTATTCTTTAATGTGCCGTGTAACTCTCTTAGCATTCCCAAATTACAGCCTGAAAGGAAAAGCTTAAAACTGGATTTTGCTTTTCTCCTTTCTTGTAAGATAAAAGTATTGCTACTGGTTCATTTCAACCTCAGAAGCATTTTGCCAACTGATAATTGAATCACATTTCTAAATATCCAACAGTCATATGCATTTAATCCCTGGAGCTGCAATAATCTATGTATAGGCAAATCACCATAACTTTTACTGGGATCTTTTCAAGACCATGTAGTCTTAGTTATGGGACAGGATTTTTAACAGCACTTCTTTTCTCCTTTTGAATTGCAAAAGATGCATAGAAAAGCAGTATGGTTAGTTTCTGTAGACAAGTTACATAGCAGGATGGGTGATCACATTTGTTTGTTTATTAATATATGTGAATGTATTACACTTCAATATTTACTTCCTGGCATCTGAAAATATCTTTATTTCATGCACTAGTAGCTAATAGGGAAGAATATTCTCTAACAGAAAAGGTGAATATGGGGCAATGATATAATGTTAATTCAACTATTGCTGTTTGAGGGCTGACCCAAAAATTAAAATAAATACTAGCATAGTGGCTTGTGTATAAAGTCAAGTTTAATTCCTTTGAGAAAATTATAATGTTTTCAACATTCAGAATTTTGTGTAGGATTAATTATGCTTTCATCAGAAAAAAATATTCTGCAGTAGTGAGTTATGAATTTACATCCCCTCCTCTTGCTTCCAGTATTAATGAGACATAGGAGGAGCTAAAGGCATAATGTGATGAATAACGTAATAAAACTATTGATTAAGTTTACCACAGTCTCTAAATATCTTAATGTGGTGAAACTTTTCAATAATATTCCTGCTACTTGATTTGTATACCGAGAGTCACAAATAATCCTTCCTGTCTTTCTGAAGTGATACTCTTGTGGCAAACACTGCAAATAGCTCAGTGTATTTTGTCAAGGTCAGTGGAAAAAGTTAACTGCCACAGTGTTAGCATGGATTTCTTTCTGAGATGCCTTTTGACACTGGTGGTTGCTGGGAGGGATTCATGCCTGCCTGTACTTCATTTCAGCTGCTAATACTGATTTGACAGTTCTTGACCTGTGGGTAATATGTGGTCCATCATCTTCTTACTTTTCTTAGTCAATTTCTACTCTCTTTTCCTCTTTTTCTTTTTTTTTTTTTTGTCAGTGTAGTCTTCTATCACATATCTTGTTTCAATGGAAACAGAATATTGCTGTAAGTGTGGCAGATATCTTTTCATGTATTTTACATCTATTCTGTTTGAAATCCTTCTAGCTTGTCAACAAAATAAAATTGAATCTTTTTTTAATGTGATTTTGTTGAAAAATGCTGATAAGACAAAATTAAATCTTTCCAGGTTGATGTTATTTTTCAAACTCTTCGCACATAAAGAATTAAAGCAAAAAATAAATGTGGGATTTTTTTCGGATCAAAAAATGAGGTTGAGTTAAAAATTTAATTTGAGAAAATGATAAGGAAGCAAAAATACTGGAAATGCCCTTTCTCAAATTTGGCATATAGATACTCAGCTCTTGCAGAAATGCCTATTTCAAGACCATATGTGTACCCTCCTGGCAGTAATAAACTTACAACAGGCAATAGGAGCCTGAGGTTAAGGGAGATGATAGATTCATCTCACCAGCTTTGTATATTCACATTTAAGTCATGCATACCTACATTTCAGTGACATAGTCTCAGTCAAGGTCAAATGAAGAATAAACAATGTAGGGAGTGAGACTTCTAATTTCTTTTAAATAAAACCTTTGATTATTATCAGTATTGGTCACCACCTTATTAACTAGATCTCTGTCACCTAGAGAGTTTAAGAGCTAAAGAGCTTAGGTATCTAGATCACATGTAGTCTCCTACTCTCTAATGCCTAACCTTGGTGTCCAAGGTTTGGATTGGAAGAGACCTTTAAAGATCATCTAGTCCAACCCGCCTGCCATGAGGAAGGACATCTTTCACTAGATCAAATTGCTCAGAGCCCTGTCCAGCCTGACTTAGAACACTTCCAGGGATGGAGCATCCACAGCTTCTCTGGGAAACCTCTTCCAGTGCTTCACCACTCTGATTGTAAACAATATCTTCCTTATACCAAACCTAAACCTACCCTCTTTCAGTTTAAAACCATTGTCCCTTGTCTTGTCACTACAGGACCTTGTAAAAAGTCTGTCCCCATTTTTCTTATAAGCTCCCTTATGGCCACAATAAGGTCTTCTCAGAGCCTTCTCTTCTCCAGGCTGGACAACTCCAGCTCTCTCAGCCTGTCCTCATAGGACAGGCGTTCCAACCCTCTGATCTTTTTTGTGGCCCTTCTCTGGACCCACTCTGACAGGTCCATTTCTGTCTTGTGCTGCAGGCTCCAGAGCTGGATGCAGTACTCCAGGTGAGGTCTCACGAGAGTGGAGTAGAGGTGGAGAATCACCTTCCTTGACCTGCTGGCCACACTTCTTTTATGTAGCCCAGGACATCATTGGCTTTCTGGGCTGCAAGAAGTTTTTGATGGCTCATGTCCAATTTTTCATCCATCAGTACCCCCAACTTGTTCTCTGCAGATCTACTCTCAATCCATTCATCCCTGAGTCTGTATTGATACTAAAGATTGCCCTGGCCCATGTGCAAGACCGTGCACTTGGCCTCATTGAAGTTCATGAGCTTCATACAGGCCCATTTTTCAAACATGTCAAAGCCCTTCTGAATGGCACCCCTTCCTTCTAGTGAATCAGCTGTACCACACAGCTTGGTGTCATGTGCAAACTTGCTCTCAATCCCACTGTCTGGCACTTGTAATGATATTAGAGTATCAACCCCTGCAGGACACCACTTATTACTGAACTTCATCTGAACATTGAGCTGTAGACTGCAACTCTTTTGGTGCAGCCAAGGAGCCATTAGCTTACCCATCAAACAGTCCATCCATCAAAACCATATGTCTCCAATTTAGCAGCAAGAATATTGGGTAAGACTGTATCAAAGGCCTTACAGAGGACCAGATATATGATATCCATAGCTCTTCCCTTCTCCACTGATGCGGTCACTCCATCATAGAAGGACACTAGATTAGTCACGCAAATCTAGAACTCAGTCTTACTCCTAAGGTAAGGGTAATTTGAATTCCACAAAATTAATGCTCAAGACAGATATAAGACAGGGATGAGCACTTGAGAACAGTCTGAGACACAGACCCAACCATGAGACAATGTCTGTGTTTGTATTTTCATTCTTGGATAGTATTATGCCAAATACTAGTAAGAGCGATTAACACTAACTGAATAAAAGTTTAGTGATTATGAGACAGGAAAGAAAAAAAATGTTTGCTTTCCTCTTCTCTGTCAGCTGTTTTTGCACCCCACCCTTATTTTTCTTATGTAAAAAACTTGACATCTCAATTTAATGGCCATCTGTTCTTGAAGCATGACTCTTCTTTGGGAAAAAAAAAATAAAGATTCTTCCTATAATTTCTTAATTTCTTCATGTAATAAATGTACTGAGGTAAATTATATCCTATCTCAGGTATTTTATATCTGAATAACAACAAATATGTTAACAAACTATTCTCTGTCCCATCTAATTTCCAGGATGTGTGGGAAACAACAGGAATTCAGAAGAGAGTCGAGACCTTTTCATACAAGTTCAGAAGAATCTGTAATTTCACTCTGCTCAGTGAAGAAATAGTTGAAGAAGAGGTAGCCAAACTGAGGAATTACAGTAGTTTTGTTTTTGTGGGGTTTTTTTAAATTGTTTTTCATTTTGGTTTTTCGTTTTTTTTTAAGAAGAAGCTTATATTATATGACAAGAGAAAAGCATTTCAGATAAAATTCTATAACATAGATTTTCCACATAGTGACTCACTATGAATCTTATTTTGATTTTATGGATTTGATAAAAATACAGAAAAATATATTCCTTCTCCAGAAATACAGATAGAAGAACTTTATTTCCAAAATAAAACTGTTACATTTTTACTTTCCCTTTGCATACAGTTATTTTATTTTATAACCTATAGAGACACAATCTCTGTGTAAATGTGAAGGGGAATG
Source organism: Chlamydotis macqueenii (assembly GCF_036417535.1). Classification (NCBI taxonomy): domain Eukaryota; kingdom Metazoa; phylum Chordata; class Aves; order Otidiformes; family Otididae; genus Chlamydotis; species Chlamydotis macqueenii. The sequence continues at coordinate 164,292,145 of NC_141556.1, forward strand.
TAGGAGTTACACACCTACACTACTTTCAGACACTGTCAATAGATAAGAAGAAAAACTACTTTATTTCCTTCTGCTCTGATAAAATATTACATGAATTGAGAAGGGGTTAAATTATAATTAATAAAAACTTATTTCATATAAGCAATATAATTTTATCCCAGACATTGATGTTGTGATATATATATATATACCTATTTTAAAAACGTAAACAAATCATTGAGAAACTATTCCCAATGTACATATCTTTTATACTCATATACTTATTTAACAGTTCTGTGAACCAATTGTTGGTCAATTAGTGGACAATTGTAAGTTAAATGAGTTAAATGCCATTGTGTTTGCATGAAGAAATTTCTAATAATGATTAATGGAGCTTTAATCAAGTACAAGTTGAGACTCTGACATGCAGCGGAAACTGAATGACTTGAATGTTCCTTCAAAAATGCAAACAGGAATTTTCTGGTTTTAAAATAAAAAAAAATAATGTTTTATTGAAAGTCATAGTTATGAGAGAATGACTTACAGTTCTGAATGTATTCTGAGCTTGACATGTGACAGATGGCATTTCTACTGAGCAGACAGAGTTAAAAGAGGGGGTATGTCCAGAAAGAGAATAAATTAATATTATATAGAAAAAGTAGAATAAGTGAAAACAGATTGAATAAAGAAACTTTCCTATGTTTCCATTTTTTTATACTTATCTTACTAGAGGAATATGAAATGTGCTCCTTCTCAGAATGTAGACATTTCTATTTGCACTTGTTCTGGTTTTATTTTGGGGGGGGGGGGGGCGGGGCGGGTAGCTACGGTGGTAGCTTCTGTAAGAAGCTGCTAGAAGTTGTTCCCCTTTGTTCAGTGGACTTGGCCGGGCCTAGGGCAGGCCCACTGCTGGCCAAGGCGAAGCCAATTGGTAGCAGAATGTTCCATGATAACACCTCTGCAATAACGTATTTAAGAAGGGGAAAACAGACAAAAAAAAACAAAAAACAAAAAACCCAAAGACTATGTGAAGAAGCTGAAGCAGGAGCAGAGAGTGGGGAGGCATGAGCCTTGTGGGGCTTGCAGGCCTCACCCTCTGGCCTCCTGGTGGGCAGCCAACTGGGACCAACTCAGCCCAGCCCAGCTGCAAGAAGTGGAGAGGAGATGAGATGTGAAGAGAACCTGAGAAGCATCTGCCTGCCTGTTGTGAAGAATTTCTTGTGAGAGGAAGGGCTGCAGACACCAAGGTCAGTAAAGAAAGAGGGGGAGGAGTAATGCGGCTCCTGGCCAAGATTCCCCTGCAGCCTGTGTTGATAACCATGTTGGAGCAGGTTGTCCCCCTGCAGCCCATGGAGGTCCACGGAGGGGCAGATTCACCTGCAGCCTGTGGAGGACCCCACGTTGGGGCAGGTGGATGCCTGAAGGAGGCTGTGACTCATGGAGGGCCTGCTGGGACAGCTGTTCTGAAGGGACTGCACCCCATGGAAGAAATTACCCACGTTGGAGCCGTTTCACAAAGGACTGTGGCCCATGGGTGTGACCCCACGCTGGAGCAGGTGAAGAATGTGAGGAGTTCTTCCCTCAACAACGAAGCAGCGGCATGAAACAACATGTGATGAACTGACCGTAACCCCCATTCCCTTATCCCCCCTGTGCCATTCGGCGGAGGGGGGAGGTTGGTAGAGATAATGTGAAGCCTGGGAAGAGGGAGGGGTGGTGGGAAGTTATCTTGTTCTCTGTCTCACTATCCTGCTTTGATTTTAGAATTAAATGAATAGTTTTCCCCAAGTAGAGTGTGTTTTGCCCATAACGGTAACATTAAGGATCTCTCCCTGTCCTTATCTCAAACCTTAAGCCTTTTTTCTTACATTATGTCTCCCTATTCTCTCGGAGGGTGTAGAGAGTGTGAGAGAGAGAGTGACTGCGTAGTCTAATTCTGATTGGGGCTAAATTGTGACAGCACTAATTGCTACCTCTTTCTTCATGGAGTTCTAATGAATCATTATAATAATGATAACCAATGCTTCTTTACTAGAGGTAGCTGTTATTTGGTTTCCTCATAAAGGCCATAGAGGGAGGGAGGTGCTTTCCCTGGATTTCAGAGGGACATTGACTCCTTCTAAGTTCGGACCTCTAAATCAAGTTAGCAGGATGAGTCTCTAGAATAATTTTAAAGTATCTCTCTCTCTCCTTTGTTTGGAATATTTAGGAAATTACTTTGGGTAGATCTACTTATTTTCTACGGATAAGATTATCACAAGTTAGTGAAAGCTTAGATAGATTGTATTGCCACCAACCCTTCGAAAGCTTTTGACTTGGTAACTAAAGCATTCTGCTGGATTTAGAAATACTAGCTTGTTTTGCCTTAGAACCAGAAACTAACAAACTCATTCTTTCTTGAAAGGATCAGAAGAAGGTCTAAGCAGAACCAGAAATATATTGCTACTGAATTATTGTAGTAATGTGTACGCAAATTTCAAAAATACATGTGAAATTATTTAGGCTCACCGAAACACTTTAACCTTTTTAAACTTGAAATCTGGTAAACTGCAGTATTAATTTAAATTTCTTTCTTAGATGTTAATTGAAATGGTAAAAGATTATGTTTTCACTGTTGCTGAGAACTGTTGCTATTTTTTTTTTTATTTATTGCTGTTTAAATTTTAATTCCTCATGTACACTATTCAAGTATATTAGATATTCCTGCTCCTTGCAGGGGGGTTGGACTAGATGACCTTTGAAGGTCCCTTCCAACCCTAACCATTCTATGATTCTATATTGAGAGCCAGTGGGTTGTTGTTTTTTTTTTTTTTTTGCTGCAATATCTGTATAACAAAGTATATTTCTAAGAGACAGTTGTTTGGTTCTGTTTGAACATGTATTTGTTATAACACGCACTTGGAAAAGCTCCACGTGGTTAAGGTTGCAGAACTCTGTCAAGTACAACTACATATTTTCACACAGTAAGAATCCTCTAAAATGTTCCCTCTGAATAGAAGACTCCACGCCTGTAAATTGTAGTTACTTAAATAAATATTTAAAGAATTTAAAAGCTCTTTTGGCAGGTTTGAATGTGCAACAGGAAATAGCATATATAAGCTCAGAAGAGCTATACAGTCATGAGTTGTTGTTGAGTGAGGAAAAACCCGTATTAGTTATAGAATTATAGAATCATAGAATAGTTTGGGTTAGAAAGGACCTTTAAAGGCCATCTAGTCCAACCCCTCTGCAAGGAGCAGGGACATGTCCGACTAGATCAGGTTGCTTAGAGCCTCATCTAACCTGGCCTTGAATGTTTCCAGGGATGGGGCATCAGCCATCTCTCTGGGCAACCTGTTGATGCAGTGCACTGTTATTGGTAATAAGAACTTAGAATGATGAACTTAAAAGGTTTTTGAGAGTAATAATAATTGTATTGTACTTACAGAAAGACATTCTGTTACAAATGAACATACTACAATCATGAAGTACTGTCTGTCATTTAGTATCTAAGAACAAACAGAAAAGCGGTTTTGAGGGGTTTTTTTGCTTTGTTTAGTGTTTGATTGGTTTAGTTTGGGGTGTGGGTTTTTGTTTGTTTTTTTTTTTTTTTTGGTGTATGTGTACTCAAAACATTCCTGGTTCCTTGGATAAGTTGTGAAACTAGCAACACAGAATTCCCAAGTCTTCCTATATACATATAGAATCATAAATAGATAATTTTAATCTATTAGCTTGATTTTTCTCTCATACTATACCCTGTGAGCCATGTAAAAACCATGCAGAACTCATTTTCGGTGTATTGAATCTTGTAATAAGGTGAAAAATCCTGACCATTGTCAGTTGAATGGTATGAAGTTAATTAGTCACTCGCCAGACAAAATACCCACATTCCTGGTGCATCTAGCAACCACTCCAAAAAGCAATACAGATAAAAATAAGTTCCTCTGTTTCAATGAGACTTCAAAATGTTTCCTGTAAAGTTTTGCACTCTCTGACATCCCCTTCTTTCCCAGCCATACACGTATACAGCATGAATCTTTACTGTCATGCTGCAAAGGTCTTTTCAACAAGTGTTACAAGCAGTGTGCCCAGGCAACACAGAGGGAAATACATGCAAAAACCTTTTGGGTAAATAACAACCTACTCCAAGTGTGGATGTGATCAGCACACAATAGAAAGAATTAAGTATAAAAACTGTTCCTATGAGGTACTTACCCCCTACTGGCTGGGCTAGTGTTAAAGCCTATTGCCATATTGTTGCTGCTAACTGAGTTCAGAATAAAGGTGCTCAGCTAAATTCCCTGTACAGCCCTTACCAAGGCCTTTGCCAGACCAGTCAAAGCTACTCAGTAGATGAATAGATAGACAATAGTTGAAAAATTAATCCATACAGGTGTGTTTGCAGACAATAGTTGATAAATTAATCTATACAGGTGGGCTTATGGTGCTAATGAATAAGGAATTAATCAATTGACCCATGCTTGAGTAAGTGTATATTGAGTTTTACAGACCATAGGCCTTCAAAGAGAAAGATCACGGGATGTGGTGACCTGAGGATAACTTCTTTGAAGCAGGGCAGGAACAAGACAGGAGAAGCAGTTGTGCCAAGGATGTGAATTCTGTGGACATTAAGACTGATGAGTTTTAAGAATTGAAAAGGCCAGGTGGAAACTTCTGCGAATTATTAAACCTTATATAATCATATAGAAATAGTATATAAGAAAATCGTGCATGTAATGGATTTTGTCACTCACTGCGGTGGTGGCCCAGTTCTGAGTTGTTGAGATTAAAGAGCATACTTAGTGTTACCCTGTGTGTGAAATTTCCTTTTACAGCTAGAGAACGAGACATCTCTTCTAAGTGAACACAATAACAGTATAAACATAGTAATTGCTTCTAATATGTCACATTAGATTAATGCCTTAATGAAGGGAGTTTATTTTCCATACTGTGCCAGGTATTTATGACTCATATTTAAGCAACATTGACTTGTTGTTTACTTTGAAATCATGTGCTTCAGAAAGAGATGGGTCAGTTTCTTAGAAAGTGTTATACACATCAGAGAGAGGTGAAGAACAAGGAACCAACACAACTGCTTATAACTGTAGATAACAGTGCAAATCTTCCAGCTCATCTTCACTGATTCATCTGTATGATATAACTAATAGTTCAATTAATTTTGTGAATTCCTCACTATGAAATTAAATGGGTATTGGATCTGGCATATGGTAGTTTGCAGGTGTTATTTATTCATACAGCTTTTTCTGAATACATTTGAAATAAAATTATTTTGAGCTTTTTATTCCAGATAGCCATGGTCATGGTTTTTTCAACTGTATTTTTTGTTAACTGTTAAATAAAATACCAACTCAGTTTATAGATTTACATTTTTCTTCAAAATTGAAATTAAACTTTTACCTGTCGTAATTATTAATTGTATAAACCTCTTAATATAGCATGAATAATTAAGCATAGTAGAGAAATGTCTTGAAGTGAAATAAACTGAGCAGCCTGAATATGTTGTAATTAATTTGATTTAGCTATTAATATTTACAAGTTTTTAGTTGCTTTTTATTTTTTGATAAAATTGGGAAGGTCAGAACCTCATTTTTGCCATTTGACCAGCATTCCTAGTTTTCAGAGTACTTCCTTAAAGATTTAATATTCTCTTTTTAGCATGTAAAATAATTCCGAAACCATCTGGTGAAATTTAACCCTTAATAACTCCTCCATATTCCATTAAGCTTCAAGCAAAAGTAAGAAGGCAGGCAGAATTTCTTTAAAAGAATTATTTATTTTAATTTTTTATTTAATATTTAATATACTATTTTTATTTTATATATTTAATATTTACATTTATTTTCTTAAAAATATGTCTTCTTTGAATCATGATTGTTCACAAAAAAGTATATTATGTCTTTCCTACTATTAAGTATATTATGTCTTACCTACTATTTGACAAATAATCCCATAAATAACTTAGTAGGCCATGCACAAATATTTGTCATCACATATTGGAATCCAGATAATATACTTAACATATAAAGTCAAATGGTTAGATATAAGGAAATATGTTAGTGCTACTGGTAATAAAAATTTTTTTTAGTGATATTTAGAGTCAGGATCTTCAAAAGACTCTATGGTGATCTAATACACACTCAAGATCATTTATTTTTATGTCAACTGTGTAAGCTCATTTGGACGTATAAACTCACATTTCTAAGAAAGATATTGAAACCATGTGGGTCTGATCATAGTGCTTTAACTACAAAGTAGCATAAGTCTACTTCACTGAACAAGTTTCAGAATTGTGATCTAAACCACAGCTGGATATTTGAATGGTAAAGGTTTATATTTAAAATTTTACAGCTACATTTAGTCACGCTTCTTCCTGATGGTTAGAAATCTGCTGCTGATCACTAAAAAGTCTCAAAGATGTTATATATGTTATACTTCTTTTGGTGGAACTACAGGACTTCATGACCTTCTCTACTACGTCAATTTTGAAAGTGTTACTAAATTTAATGTACATATAGAAAAAAAGTAGTAGAAGATTAACAGGGTTTTTAATACCATAAAAATGATCTATTTTGCATTTTGAGTCATTGTTAAGGCTAAGTACAGCCAGATGAGAACATTAAAGACCGTGCTTTTGTTACATGTCCATTTAACAGTGTGGTGTATTTGCAGAGTGTAAATGTGAGGATAGTTACAGGTTTTTTTAGATTGGTAAAAAGCTTTCTTATTTCATGTGAAACTACAGTTAAGATTTATCTCACCTAATTCAAATGCCAAAAAAGTTAAACATCTACATTTTAATTAGTCATCCTACATGTCTTTTGTATTAAATGGAGAGAAACAAGTACCCCACTGTACAACACTGTTTAGACACCTTTCTCAGAATAAGATGAATCTCACTGCAGAGCTACTTCTTTGACAAAATGGTTTATTCAGACTGAGAAACAGAACTTACAGATCTATATCTTATAGCCAAATCTCCTGATAAAATTATTGTTTTGTCTCACTTGGGTGACAATGCATAACCTGTGTGTGCTAAACCCAACAAATAGATTTTGTCCTAAAGGAAGAACAGCTAGTTCTGAAATTGATGTGGAATGAAAATAAAAGGAAATCCAGCTGTCTTCCTCTTTACTGCTCCATGCCATTGTGAGCATAGCTGGAGAAAAAACATAAGAAGTCTCCCTCTCCCAAACTCTTTCATATTGTTATGCATCCAGTTTTAAATACTGATTAGCACACACAAAGGATGAATGACTAAGTTAATGAATATAGTACCTATTTGTTATGTACTAAAAGAGATAAACAATAGGAGTAGAGATCAAATTATGAGAAATATCTCTTACTTGCTAGACATAGTAGGATGTTTGTCTTTTATATAAACAAATAGTTTAGTATTTATTTCTTAAGTGTCCTGATTTCACTCACTGTTATGAGCTAGCAGCCAATCTGCTCTTATACATACACACGGAGAAAAATATATGAGGATGATAAGGGATAATCAACTAAGATAAGAAGAAAATATTTTTCACTTCATCAAAAATCCATCCCATCACAAGAGGCTGCAACACATACTGTAGTCAGTGTTTGTTAGACGTACAAGAGTTCCTTAGAAAGTAGAAAGGCATACAAATATGCGTGCCTGCACAAAGTATGTCTACATAGTCAAGTTTGATCTAATACTAATTTATAAGAAGGCAGGAGAGAATTAGGTGAAGACAATTAGTAACATTTGCAACAAACAATTTTTGAAATTCACCTTTTTTTCTAAAAAAAGGAAAGAAATAGTGAAATTTTTTTTATGGAAAGATAAAGACACCCCCCACCCCAGGCAACAGTTAAGAGTTAAAAATACAAAAGCCTTAGATTTTTCCGACTAACAAGGCATATCTATTCTATTAAACATAGCAAGTGAATTCAAACAGAGTGAAGCAGACTGCTGGTTGCCTATACTGCTTGATCATTGTCTCACTCCTTCACTCTGTTTTGGACCATACTACCTAGCTCTCTTCAGGATAAAGAGACAGGGTATTTAGGAGGCCCTGTGCAGTAATTATCTCATCCAGTTAGTGACAGCTGGTCTTGGGGCATGGATCAATCCTTAGACACTCTATTTAACAGTCTAACTATAGTCCAGGAGACACTGCTACTGCTTTTGTTCTGCCTGATACTGAGAGGCCTTGAAATTTTATATCCTGACTGAATGGCTTGAAATTCCAACTATGGTCTTTATAGAGACTCTGATGGTCTTCCACTTAAATAAATTATTAACTGGATCTGAAATTGAACAAGAATCTGCTTCTTCAGCTAAGTGGTTAGGGTAGTTTCAAGGCATCTTTCACATCTCTGCTGAAAGCAGTCATCCATTAACAGTTGGCTTTTTGGAGTCAATCTGTCCCCATCCCTCTCTCACCAGATAATTCATTTGATGAAGAAAATAGTCTTCAACAGAAGTTTTATATAACATATATATTTCCATAAATAGTTTTTACTTTGGGAAATCAGGGTAATACTCTGAAATAAAAATTCATTCAAAAATTCCCAAGAAACTGTAATGTTAAAAAAAAAGGTCTGACTGACCACTATATTCTTAAAATTCATTATGTATTTATAAAAGGTCAAACTCAGTACCATATATTCACTTTTTTCATGATGCGCCTTAATTTTTAAGTAGAAAAGATGTACTATCATTTCCATTCATATGAATTTATCTCCATGAGAGTAAAGACATAGTTTTCTGTAGTTCAGTCTGATAGTTAGTTATGCAGCTATTTTTTCTAAGGAGGAAATGTAACTAGGTGCAAGCAGGGACTGTGAGGATGAAGAACCGCCCATTGTACTCGAAGAGCAGGTTCGGGATCATCTGAGGAACCTAAAGGTGCACAAGTCCATGGGACTTGATGAGATCCATCCGCGGGTCCTGAGGGAACTGGCGGATGAAGTTGCCAAGCCACTGGCTATCGTATTTGAGAAGTCGTGGCGGTCTGGTGAGGTCCCTGATGACTGCAAGAGAGGGAACAAAACCCCCATTTTTAAAAAGGGGAATAAGGAAGACCGGCCGGTCAGCCTCACCTCTGTGCCTGGCAAGGTCATGGAGCAGATTCTCCTGGAAACCATGCTAAGGCATATGGAGAGCAAGGAGGTGGTTGGTGACAGACAACATGGCTTCACCAAGGGCAGATCGTGCCTGACCAATTTGGTGGCCTTCTATGACGGGTTGATGGCATCGGTGGACAAGGGACGAGCAACACACATCATCTACCTGGACTTGTGCAAAGCTTTTGACACTGTCCCGCACGACATCCTTCTCTCTAAACTAGAGAGACGTGGGTTTGATGGACGGACCACGCGGTGGATAAGGAGTTGGCTGGATGGCCGCACTCAGAGAGTGGTGGTCAACGGCTGGATGTCCAAGTGGAGACCAGTCACGAGTGGCGTCCCTCAGGGGTCCGTGCTGGGCCCGGCCCTGTTCAACATCTTTGTTGGCAACATGGACAGTGGGATAGAGTGCACCCTCAGCAAGTTCACCAGTGACACCAAGCTGTGTGGTGCCGTCAACACGCTGGAAAGGAGGGATGCCATCCAGAGGGACCTTGACAGGCTGGAGAGGTGGGCCCATGCCAACCTCATGAAGTTCAACCAGGCCAAGTGCAAGGTCCTGCACCTGGGGCATGGCAATCCCAGGCACAAGTACAGGCTGGGCAGAGAATGGATTGAGAGCAGCCCTGAGGAGAAGGACTTGGGAGTGCTGGTGGATGAGAAGCTTACCATGAGCAGGCAATGCGCCCTTGCGGCCCAGAAGGCCAACCGCATCCTGGGCTGCATCAAGAGGAGCGTGGCCAGCAGGTCGAGGGAGGTGATTCTCCCCTTCTACTCTGCCCTGGTGAGACCCCACCTGGAGTACTGTGTCCAGTTCCAGAGCCCCCAACACAAGAAGGACATGGACCAGTTGGAGAAGGTCCAGAGGAGGGCCATGAAGATGATAAAAGGGCTGGGGCACCTCTCTTATGAGGACAGGCTGAGAGAGTTGGGGCTGTTCAGCCTGGAGAAGACGAGGCTCCGGGGAGACCTGATAGCGGTCTTCCAGTACCTCAAGGGGGCCTACAAGAAAGATGGGGAAAGACTGTTTAGTAGGGCCTGTTGCAATAGGACAAGAGGTAATGGTTTTAAAATAGAGGGAGGTAGATTTAGATTGGAAATTAGGAAAAAAATTTTTTTACGATGCGAGTTATAGAACACTGGAACAGGTTGCTCAGAAAGGTGGTGGATGCCCCATCCCTGGAAACGTTCAAGGCTAGGCTGGATGAGGCTCTGAGCAACCTGATCTAGTTGGGGATGTCCCTGCTCCTTGCAGTGGGGTTGGACTAGATGACCTTTGAAGGTCCCTTCCAACTCTAACTATTCAATGATTCTATGATTCTGTGATTCTAAATAACTAAACTAGTTCTCATCCATAGGCAATTTACTATGGCAATTTTTCTATTCATCTACCAAAAGAATGTTACTTTGTTTCTTCTAGGAAGATGCCAATGTAATCAGACCTGGAACAAGCACTGCAATGGTGATGGTGGTATCAGGATGCTTGATTGATCTGTCTGTCAGGGTGTTCTCCTGTTAGTCAACAAAAGCACCTTTGCATCTTCCCACCTCAGTCCTCCTGACAGTTGAAGTAGATGATCTAGTTGTGTGGTATGGACAGCAAACCGGGTTTGGTTTATTTACCAATTAATAATTGACCAAAATAAATTATTAAAGCTGAAGCCATCAAGGGCAATGCTGCCTAACAAGTACCCCTGACAGCACTGACCATGCGATTTGCATCTTTTGTTTTCTCTTCTCATGTACTGATTTTTTTTCTCTGTCCCCATAAGTCTTTTCCCAAATAAACAAATCAACAATTGAGTTTCTCCTCTGGGTCCAGTTTTGTCCCTAACCAGAAATTCTGATACTATTGTCATGGTCATCTTAGCTTTATAGAGTATCACTGAGGTGCTGCTGACTTTGAAAAGTTTCCTTCCCAAAAGACCCCCAGCACTTCACTAAAGCTCAGCTCTCTCACATACCTCCTCCTGGACCATCTGTGTGATCCAGCCATCTGTCATGGCATTATCTGTAAGTCCTTTCAGCTTCCTGCTCTGTTATTTTTCATTTCTATCAGTTTCTCTTGCCATATCTGGCAGTTGTCCATACACTGTTCAGTTAGCTTAAGCTCAGGTCAGTCTCAGCAACAGCCTAATCATTTGCTGACAGACCAAATAGTGCCATCACATAGATCATGCCAGTAGATATAAAATGCCAAAAGAAAGTTGATCTGTCTGATGGTCAGGATCTAAGTTGTCCAAACTGTTCTGGATTAGAAGAAACATCTTGAAATGGTAGGTGTATGTACAGCTCTTAATTTAAGATCTCTGCTGCTTAATGTTATACCTTTAACAGGACCAGTATAAAACAACCCTTACCCAAAACACATACACATATTACTACCCAAAACCAATTTCCTAGTTGAAGAAGAGTTATGGTAAGAGTTAGTTTTAACAGAGAGAGGGGAATAGAAAGTTGCATCTGTCATGAGTTTAAATGTAAGGGAATCTGTTGCAAATTACAGCAAAAATTTTGGGGAAGAATAGAAAATCATTTTCCCGAACAAAATAAAATGGTCAGACAAAGAGCATTTTTTTACTAAAATACTGAGTGAAGAAACTTGAATCTCTGAGGAACAAAGACCTTTCTTCTTGCTTAATTCCTCCTGTATTCAGGAATTTGTACAATATTTGAAAGTATCAGTGAAGAATTCTGAACTCTTCACCAACTTTGTGGAAACAGCAGTAGTATCCCAATTATTGTCAGTGGTTAAAAGACAATGATAGAAACCAGTTTGATGTCTTAAATATCACCAATAAAATATATATATATAGTTCACAGCAGACACTGAAATTCTATAATTCAGCCATGCTGAAATGCTCTGTTTAACAGAGGGTTGGCTGAATGTTATGTTTAACTTCAGTTAGAAGTTTCATTAAATCTATCTGAACAAATTTAAAATATAGTCCTTCATTCAGCCCACAGTAGAGTAGTGTAGCAGAAAAATGACATGGAAATGAACTGAAGATCCAAGTACTGACAGAGTAACTAGTAGTGCCTGATCTACATCAGAAAGACTAAAAGTTGAAGGCACTCCCAGTTGCTGCTAATAATGACTCAACAGCATTTGAAGAACTACTGTGGCAGGTCATAGGTAAAAGTAAAAGAATTTGCCAATATGAAACCAACCCTACAAGGCTTTAACAACACTATTGCAAGTCTATCTATCTAGCAAATCTGTTTTAAATTGTAGCCAGTTACCTTAAATTACAGCGGAAAACATAACTGCACTGTTTCTTCTGGGTAAAATTTTCTGTCACATGAATTGGCAGGAGACATAGGCATTGGTGCCTTCAATTTATCATCACCTGTAGATATTCCTTACTAGTCTTCTGATTGTTCCTTTGGCTTTATTAACCAATTAAGCATTAAGCAGCATGATAAGAAAATTCTAAGCTGAAGTATTCACTGTGAACTCAACCTACAGGCAAAACTCACACTTTATTTCAAACATAATTTGGTCTGAATAAAGACTGAAAATTTGCACTCTTAGCCTGACTTTAGAATCATGTTAGGGGCATAACTTTACAGAAATGTCACTATTAATTAAAAATATGTTTTTCTTAAACTCTAGAATAAAATCAATTGCTTTAAAACCCTTTTATGAGTAAAAAAAAAATTGAATATCTTCCACAGGAAAATTTCAATACTTCATTATGTGCAAAGATAAGACAAAATCACATCATAGTACACATATGGGTGTAGATGTTTGACTCTGAAACAAAATTTCTTCTTGATCTGAAGAGAAATTTGACCTCTATGCTTATGGAAAAAAAAAAAAAAGCTTAAAAATGTAGTGAAAGAAGTTCTTGTTCCTCTCTGACAAACAGGCTAGGGGAAACGAACTTTATCTTTCATGTAGGTAACTCCATAGAAACTGAGGAGCACTTTAGATTTGAACTTGGTTTGAACTAGTATTCTGTTATTAATTCTTTTCACTATGTTTCTAGTACATTAACAGAAAAATAATATGTCTTTGTTCCTGTGCCTAATGTTATCTAAAGAGCGTGTAGCCTGGCAGAAAAAAATACTTACTTTGTAATTCAAAATATATTGAATTTCAGTCCTAATAAAATTATACTTCTATTAAAATTTCTATTAACTTTATGCATATCAGCATAATTATAGCTATAGTAGTCCTTAATAATGAAAACAAATCAAAAGGAGACAACTTGGATAAGATATTTCAGTTACAGACCAGACTTGTGGAAAAAAATAACATTATTCTAGCAAACTCTGTTTTGGTACATGCAGCACAAGATTAGGTACAAAAATACATGCGCAATTAGGGCTAAAGCCCTAAAAAAAAAAAATCCCAAACTTTTTAGTCTACAGTGGACTCCCTAGTAATTACCCAGAAAATGAACTAAAAATTATATGGTTTTTTTGGTGAACTTTACATTTTTATATGCTAAGAAACCTAAGGAGATTTGATTGATTGGGTGGTCATGTAAATAAGACACTGATAACTTAGGTATTTGACTACTTGTAATCAACTCTGAGTATTAGTCTTTACAAGTGGGAGGAACAAGATAATTTTTACATAATTCATTCACATGTGATTATTATAAGCAACAATCCTTTCTTCCTAAACAGACTACGTTAATTAAAGAATTTTGAATCTGAGTAAAGTTCATCTGTGAGATGAAATGTCAACAGCTATCCTGAAAGACTTAAAGTGATCTGGTATTTACTTGGTAAGTATTAAAATATTTTGTATTATCAAATAAATCCACCAGGCTTCAATACTATGTCTACATATCAATACATGAAATCAGTTGCCAGTAAGTGAAAATATTTGTCACTGGTTAAATCATAAATTAAATTGCAAATGAAATTCTACTGTGATCTATTGATCATAGTAGATTAGATTTGTTTAGAGGAAAATATTGTGTCCAATATGACAGCCTGGCAGAGGCAAGGCTGCCACAGTTTCACGCCCCCAGGTCCCAACAGTAACTATGCTGATCATGTATTCCCAGCAGGCGTATGCATGCAGAGCACAGGTATAAAACACATTCATACACCTGTAGATGTCCATCCACACAGATCACAAACAAACATACAGAGCAATCACACCAACACAGGTGGTACCAACAGCCTCATCCTGGTCTCCTCTCTGCATGAGCAAGACAGAGATCTACTAGTGAGGATATGTATGTATATATGTATGTATGTACAAGGTGAATCCTTCCATTAGCTGGGCTTGGACTCTCAGTCTGCCCAGTAGCTGCCCCTAGATCCCAGTCTCCCCAGTTGCTGGGACCTGGATATACGAGACTCCAAGGCCAAACCGTGCACCCCCCCGCTCCCGCCCCCCGCCCCCGACACAGAATCCTATATACCAAGAGATGGCTGGGATTCCTTATGTCTCCAATAGCCAGCTCCCCTTGTGCTCTCACTATTAGAGACACACATATCAGCAGGTCTTGCCCCTAGGACAAGGTGCCATAGTCCTTTCGGCAGCCGCTTGGGCCTCCTCTGGTGCCTCCAATAGCCAGCTCCTCCCTTGCTCTGTCTCTCAGAGAAACACCCCTCAACTCCCAGGTCATTGCCAGTTGCTGGCACCATGGACACACATGCTCCTATGACCCTGGTCCCAATCCAGTGTCTGGCACTTGATTTCACTCACTCAGGCGCCTTCAAACCATGATGCCCATCCAGCAGCTGGCACCCAGACCCTCACTCGCCCCAGGTGCTGCACCATGGACACGTGGGTCCCTATGACCCCAGATCCCACTCCAGTTGTTGGCACTTTAGTCCAGTCATTCTGGTCTCTCCAGTTCCTGGCACCATGGGCACATGGGCCCTCTGACCACTGGTCTGACTCCAGTGGCTGGCACCTAGACCCCCATACATACACATGCACACCAAACAGAGGGTCTGTCACCCAGGAATGAGTTAGAAAAGAGTTAAAGAAGAAGACAGGACAGACTGCACCAATCATGCACAGGGCATAGCCAGACAAGCATACTAATCAGCAGATGATTTGCACATGATCAACCCTTTTTATAATATATATAATCAGTGCCATCGTGAGGATCATGAATGTCATATCTGCTAGTCTGTCATTAAGATCTCCAATGGTATGCAGAACCTAGAAAGATAATAGAGATCTATTATCAGATCAGAATAGGTATCCCATGTGGTGGGCTTCAGATATTCAAAGTGTCTACATGTGAATTAGATATCGATGACATCTCCAGCCAGTGGTTCACTTGAGTAGATCAATATAATTAATGGATTGTTTGGGTCATTTTAGCTATACTGTAAACGGAAAGGCTTTCAGAAATCAGTTGAGTGTGGTGATTTCATTTCTGTTTACTATGATGGGATATCTTATTCCAGGAGCAGCTCTAATGGTTTTCAGGTGATAAATATTTCAACACACAAAAAGAGAAAAAAAAAAACAGATCTGTGTGTTTGAGTTTCTGTATGTCTGTGAATGTACGCACATGTAGAATAGAGGTTTAAGAGAAAAATATCATACAGAAAATACATTTATATTGTATACATACATTAATAGTGGGCTTTATAGTCATGATTTTTTTTTCAAATACTTTATTATTTCTTATTCTTTCCTGTTCTTAATTTGGAAATTGAAAAATATGATCTTGCCCCTTCACTTCAAGTTCACTCTTTTGATGAAAATTTGCTGTTAATGCAATAAAATATAACAGTAACTTTGAATGTATTTAAATAAACTGTAAACCAGAAAAAAAAAAAAAGGAGGTGTCAACTAACTTGATTTGAGTTTTTTCACTGCTATATGGTAGCACCTGTGAAAAATTTTAAACAATGTTCAACTTCCACTTTGAAGTGTGATAGTTTCATCTGGAATTTTACACTGTTAAAATTGGCCTTTTTCCTTTAAAGAAAATCCTTTTTCTTTAAAATCAAGATACCATGTTCATATTAAATAGTCTCAATGAAATATTAACATAAAAAATACATTATATTTAGTTTAATATACATACATATTATGTGACTAAAACAAATCTCATTTAAAAAATGTTCCACTTACATTTGCAGTACAGTGACATTTATTAAATTGCTAAAAAGAAAAAAAAAATATTTCAATTCAAACAGGTGGAACAGAAACTACTTTCTTTTTTGAGAAGGAAAAACGGAAAGCTGTACATACAGTGTTGGCTTTAATCTACCCTGCAGTCCATTGTCTCCAGAAGTAAAAAGACATAAGGGCAGACTGAATATACACAACATATGCTGCTACTGGCAAACTTATGTCTCTGCTAATAAAAGGGGTTAAATATGATATTCTGGAAAAGATTTCATATACATGCTTCATTTCTATTTTAACAAAAAAAAAACCCCAAACATATTATTTTTTTAAATGACATCATTACAGCTGAAAACAATTCCCTTCACTATGCATGTGTAAAGGCAGAAAAGCATCACACACCAGGGCTGAATGCCCCATCTTATGCCCTGGAGGAAGATGAACGTGATTACATCTGTGAACATGTAAATGTATTTGCTGTGTCTCCACATATGCACCATTAAAGAGTAGTGATATTTGGATGTAACAGACTGTAACCCTACCTTCTTTGAGGTGAGCAAGAAAGTGATTGTGACAGAGCAAGCTTTACAGATCAGTGAAAGAATCTTAAATATCACCCAAGTAGGAAAGATTTATTATTCATATTTATGGGATATGAATGCAGAACCCTTTGTACCAACTGAAGGAAAATATGTAATTGGTGATTCTGGAATAAATTCTGCTTATTTGAGATATGAGAGTCTAGAGATAGCAACAAAATCTTACAGTTAGAAGAGTAAAAAAAGTCTAGCAACCTGATATGAGGGACAAACCCTACAACCAGCTTGATGGACAGCAGGAAAAATAGAAATAAAATAAACCATTAGAAAAAAAATAAAAAGAAATATAAACTAATAAATGAAAGCTGAGTGCACTTATTATCTTCAGGGCTCAATAAAAAAAAAAAAGTCTTAGAAGTAGAAAAAGTAACATCTTGTGTGTTTTAGTTTTTTATTGACCTGATGGTAGTATCAAGCATTATATGCTGGGTGTAAAAATGAACATTATCTAGCTGGCAGCACAGTAATTTATAGGGTTTTAAATAGAAACTAGGAACTAGAGTTCTTGCACTACAAATATTGGATACAGAAAGTAAACTCAACATTCTTTGTTTCTGGGAGAAAATAAACCCTTCAGATCACATTTACAAGAGTGTTTCTGAAGAAGGCAGACATTTGGAAGCAGAAGTCATGCAAAGTTATTGGTAGGTATTCTAGGTCACAAAGCATGGAGATTGCAAATCACTGTGAATAAAAGGATATACTTAGTGATTTCTTTATCACCATGCTGTGGTTTAGCCCTAGTCACCACACAGTTTCTCACTCACCCTCCCCCTCCCCAGCAGGATGGGGGAGAGAACTGGGAAGGAACTAAAACTCGTGGGTTGAGATGAAGACAGTTTACTAGAATAACAAAGGAAAACTGTAATCATAACAGAATATAAGGATACTAAAATATACAAAATGAACAATGCATGATTTCTCACCACTCGATGTCCCAATGACCAATACAACCCATCCTGAGCAGCGAAACGAAACAAAGCAGCAAGGAAAGCAGCGAGAGGGAGCCAGCAAGGTAGAGGGAACAATGCCAGTGACTGAGAGAGAGAAGATGGAAGATGCACCCCACCGTGGGCAATCCTCCACTTAAATACTGATCATGATGTTTATGGCATGGAATACTCTCTTTCGCTAGTTTGGGTCAATTATTCTGTCTGTCTTTCTCCCAGCTTCCTGCATCTGCACAAGACTTGAAAAGCTGGTCAGTGTCCTTGGTTTCCTTAACAACAACTCATATCACCAGTGTGTTTATCAACATTTTCCATATATGAAATCCAAAACACATCAGCTACTGAGAGGAAAATTAACTCCATCTCTGCCGAAACCAGGACACACCATTAACACTTTAATGTCAAGAGTCAGAAGAAGTAGCAGTCACAGTTCTGAAAAGGAAAGAGCAAAGTAATATTGTTACATGACATAAATGTTGAAAATTAAATATCAGTATGAGGTGATTCTTGCTAACTGTAGAACTGTAGTCACATAGGTTAAATTTTATACGAAATCTATTTGTCCTTAGAGGGAGTGGGACCCTAGAGATATTATAATACGCATTTGTTAGAAGCTAGCCTAGCATAACTTTAATACAATGGTAAGTCCCAAACACCCCCAAACCCCACCTGCAGAAATAGGCCCTGAGCCATCACTTTGGAGCCAGGAAAACCAAGGAGCATCGCGACCTGTTCTCAAGACCATATATGGAGATTTCAAGGAGGAGTTTGACCAGCGAATTCGAGGAGGGGGCGTTTTGACGACCACCGAGACCACCAAAAGACCCTCGACTCAAAAGACTGGGCATGCGCGAGTGGGTAGGGAAATGATGTAATGGTTTCTCCGAAAATTTATGTTTATGCATATTATTTCTTGGAATTTAATGAATATGTATAATTAATGTGTATTTAACCCGTGCTGTTGATCAAATGGGTGCGCACGCTAGGTGGAGCGATCCCCCGTGCGCCCAGCGCTGCAATAAAGAAGTGCCTGCTTCTTAACTTCTCATTGCTGTTAAGGAGTTTTGTTCCGGATTTCGGTAACAATATCTCAGCCAATTACCCCATTGTTAAGCCATCAAAGAGCTATCAACTCAGTTGTCTCCAACTCCCAGAACTATTAAACATATTAAGAGTTTTACTGTACTGAATATGTGTCGTAGTTCAGCCCCGATCGGGACCAGACTACGCAGTCTCTCTCTCACTCCCCCCACCATCTGAGAGAATAGGGAGAGATGGTATAAGGAAAAAAGGCTCGAGGTTTGAGATAAGGACAGGGAGAAATCCTTAAAGTTACCGTTACGGGCAAAACAGACTCGACTTGGGGAAAACTATTCATTTATTACTAAAAACAGCAGGATAATGAGACAGAGAACAGGATAACCTCCCTCCACCCCTCCCTCTTCCCAGGCTTAACATTATCTCTACTACCTTCCCTACCCTGAGCAGCACAGGGGGGGAGAAGGAATGGGGGATTGCAGTCAGTTCATCATACGTTGTTTTACGCCGCTGCTTCTTGGTCGGGGGAAGAACTCCTCACATTCCTCCCCTGCTCCGTTGTGGGGTCCCACCCATATGCCACAGTCCTTCATGAAACTGCTCTCCATGGGTCATCTCTTCTACAGAGTGCATTCTCTCCAGAACAGCTGCCCCAGCAGGCCCTCCATGGGCCACAGCCTCCTTCAGGCCTCCACCTACCCCAGTGTGGGGTCCTCCACGGGCTGCAGGTGAATCTCTGCCCCTCTGTGGACCTCCATGGGCTGCAGGGAGACAACCTGCTCCACCATGGTCATCACCACAGGCTGCAGGGGAATCTTGGTCAGGAGCCGCATTACTTCTCCTCCTCCTTCTGAACTGACCTTGGCATCTGCAGCCATTCCTCTCACAAGAAAAGTTCTTCACAACAGGCTGGCAGATGCCTCTCAGAATCTCTTCACATCATCCAGCTCATCTCCTCTCCACTTCTTGCAGCTGGGCCGGACCGAGTCAGGCCCAATCGGCTGCCTGGCAAGAGGCCAGAGGGTGAGGCCTACAAGGCCCATAAGGCCTGCACCTCCCCCTCTGCGCCTCTGCCCCCGCTCAGCTGCTTCATATCTTCTCTTCTCTTTTTTTTTTTTTTTTTTTCTTCTGTTTTCCCCTTCTTAAATACATTATCGCAGAGGCATTATCATGGAACATTCTGCTACCAATCGGCTCAGGCTTGGCCAGCAGCACGTCTGCCCTAGGCCTGGCCAAGTCCACTGAACAAAGGGGAGCGACTTCTAGCAGTTTCCCACAGAAGCTACCACCGTAGCTACCCCCCCTTCACTAAACAAAACCACAACAATATGTTTCTGCATGTGTCCCAAAAGTGATGATAACCACGTGGTTTAAAGACAGTAAAAGATATCCAAACCTTAGTAACTGTGGCAAATCAGTTCTAAACTGATATTCATTAATCAAAGGATTTTTCCTACAGAAAAGAGGATGATAGTCACATACTGACCTGCAGGTAGTAATTAGGCTTTGTATTTGTGTTTAGAAAGACGTGAATTGCTTTCTGTTTCAAAACTTCCTTCACTGGCTACAGCTATTGAAAGATATTGTAAAAGGACAGCATGAGTTTATCTAAAATCCATGTGAATTAGAATCATAGAATAGTTTGGCTTGGAAGGGACCTTAAAAGGTCATCTAGTTCAAAGCCCCTGCAAGAAGCAGGGACATCTTCAACTGAATCAGGTTGGTCACAGCCTCATCCAGCCTGGCCTTGAATGTTTCCAGGGACGGGGCATCTACCACCTCTCTGGGCAACCTGTTCCGGTGTTTCACTGCCCTCATTGTAAAAATTTTTTTTCCTTATGTCCAGTCTGAATCTGCCTCCCTCTATTTAAAAACCATTACTCTTTGTCCTATCACAACAAGCCTTGCTCAAGAGTTCCTGCCCTTCTTTCTTATAAGCCCCCTTTAGGTAGCGGAAGGCCATGATAAAAAGCCTTCTCTTTTCCAGGCTGAACAGTCCCAGCTCTCTCAGCCTGTCCTCATAGGAGAGCCGCTCCAGCCCTCTGATCATCTCCGTGGTCCTCCTCTGGACTCTCTCCAACTGGCCCACATCCTTCTTATGTTGGGGGCTCCAGAGCTGGACGCAGTACTCCAGGTGAGGTCTCATGAGAGCAAGGTAGAGGGGCAGAATCACCTCCCTCGACCTGCTGGCCACACTCTTCTTGATGCAGCCCAGGATGCAGTTGGCTTTCTGGGCTACAAGCACACATTGTTGGCTCATGTTAAGCTTCTTGTCCACTGGAACTCCCAAGTCCCTCTCCTCAGGGCTGGTCTTGCAATCCATTCTCCGCCTAGCCTGTATTTGTGCTTGCAATTACCCTGACCCTTATACAGGACCGTGCACTTGGCCTTGTTGAACTTCATGAGGTTTGCATGAGCCCACCTCTCCAGCCTGTCAAGGTCCCTCTGGATGGCATCCCTCCCCTCTGGTGTGCGCACAGCACCACACACTTTGGTGTTGTCAGTGAACTTGCTGAGGGTGCACTCTATTCCACTGTCCATGTCACCAAAAAAGATTTTAAACAGGGCCAGTCCCAATATGGACCCCTGAGGAACACCACTTATTACTGGTCTCCACTTGGACGTCAAGCCATTGACCACAACTCTTTGAGTTTTGACATCCAGGCAATTCCTTACCCACTGAGTAGTCCATCTATCAAATCCAAGGCTCTCCAGTTTAGAGAGAAGGATGTTGTGCAGGACTGCGCCAAATGGCTTGCACAAGTCCAGGTAGATGACGTCAGTTGCTTGTCCCTTGTCCACTGCTGCTGTTACCCTATGATAGAAGGTCACCAAATTAGACGGGCATGATTTTCCCTTAGTGAAGCCATGTTGGCTGTCACTAATCACCACCTTATATTCCATGGGCCTTAGCATGGTTTCCAGGAGAATCTGCTCCATGACCTTGCCAGGTGCAGAGGTGAGGCTGACCAGCTTGTAGTCCCCTGGGTCTTCCTTGTTCCCCTTTTTAAAAGTGGGGGTTGTGTTTCCCCTTTTCCAGTTGGTGGGAACTTCACCAGACTGCCATGACTTCTCAAATACAATGGGCAGTGGCTTGGCAACTTCATCTGCTAATTCCCTCAGGACCTACGGAGGCATCTCATCAAGACCCATGGACTGGTGCACCTTGAGGTTCCTTAAATGCTTTCAAACTTGATCTTCTCCCACAGTGGGCAGTTCTTAATTCTCACAGTCCCTGCTTTTGCTTTTTGCGGCTTGGGCATTGGGGCCAGAGCCCTCTCCAGTAAAGAGAGGCAAAAAAAGTCGTTGAGTACCTCAGCTTTCCCCATGTCCAGAGTAACCAGGTTTCCTATTTCCTTCCAGAGAGGGCTGACATTCTCCTTGGTCTTCCTTTTATCTCTGACATACATAATGAAGCTTTTCTTGTTGTATTAATTTAGTGATAAATTCCAAAATGAGAAAATTTTTTTTTCACATGGATAGCTACTATCAACATCAATTATTTATTCTATCAGTTTTATTAGTAATGCAGACAGAAAATAGTGATTGGGTAATGGTCTTCATTATGGATGACTCATGAGTTTTATATCTCAGATAGATTGTTCTTAGGATGATTTTGAAAGATTAGTTGTTCCATAACTCTTTTCTGGAATTTTCATTAAGTACTATTGAATCAAATATTATATCACTTTCTGCATGTGGTAGAAAACACAAATAAGGTTGTTAAAAGGTGGTACAAACTACTTGCTTCCAAATACCAGGGCTGGAATATGAAGGAGAACTGTCTGACTGAAGTTCATTTTTCAATGGCACATTAAAGTTTCCTATTTCAGTTTATTCACACTTAATCAGTTGGTTAAATCTTTCAGGGCAAATTAAATATTAATTACAATAAATGAAAATCTTTGGTAATTTTTCCATTAAACTCATTATGATTTAGTCAACATATTGCACAAGCATATGCAATTAAAAATTGTTCTTAATTTTGTACTGTAAAGTACAATAACTAGGACAAACTTCTCGGTTCAGTTTTATTTCGTTTCCTTGTTTTCCTATTGTACAACTAATCTTTTCCAATTATAACAATAATCTAAAAATTATTTTCAAGATATTTTGTGATAACATACCCATGATATCGACATAACATAACTGTTAGCACTGAACTTTTTATTTCACTCCTGTAGGTCCACTGAATAACATTTTGTTTTGTAACCCTAAACTAATTAATTTACTGCTATCCATAAAATAATTGTGCTTTTTTTTTAAGAGAGAGTTTTCAGTCAGATTCTAGTTGTTTCCAGCTCTATGCTTTTCTTCCTCCTGTGCACCCCTCAATATTATGTAAGAGCTGCACAAACTAAAAGAAGGTCAGAGTCAAACAGAAAAGACTATCTCCTCATCCAAATCCTGATTTATTTCATACATTGAAAATATCAGGAGCAAATTAGGTGACTATAGTGAAATCTGCAAGAGACAAACCTATCTAGCCTTTATGAATACAGTTCATGTTTATTAATATTACTACAAATCCTAAGGTCTTTGCAATGCTTTGCTCATAAAATTGTATCATTATTTACTTTGAAAAGAATCTTTGCACATCATTTGTTCTAATACTTTGTTCAAAGCAAGGGCAATATAAAAGTAACATTAGGTTGCTCAGTGCTTTGTGCTCCAGACACAGCATTTTAAGTGTTGAGTGAAGAATCACTACTTCCTTTGGTCCACTAGACACATTCCTGTTGATCTAGCTCACTAAGCAGTTAACATTTATTTCCAGGAAGAATGATGACTGACGGTCAGCTTCTATACTGGGACCTTGTTGCAGATGGGAGAGATTCACTTCCCTCATGAGAGAGAAGCAGCAATATATTTTATTGATGTAAAACAGTGATTTAACAAAGTTTGATACTAAATGGTAAATGTGACAGTACTTTAACAAGTTTTGATGACAAGTTACACTGGATTATCTACTGCACAGAGAACAGCATCAGACAAAACTGTCAGGGAGACCCTCCTGTTGAGTCATGAGATTCAGAAAGGACCCCCTTGCTTTCTAAACACCTTCTCAGAGAGGAGTCTAGGTGTGGCTGGATCCAATCCTAGTCCCAGAATTGAGAATAGTTGATGTCTAAAGGATTATATGTGCACAATCAATCCTTTATATCACTTAGCTAAGATTTCAAAGTTTGGCATGCTACTAGTCACTTACCGAGAATCTGTTGTGGCAAGGAATCTCTCAACCTCAAGGAAGAACCTTGAGAGGTGTCCCTACTCAAGGGGAAATACTGACGTGCAGCCCACTGCCATGAAGGAGAACTCAAAGGGTTCTTGGACTACTCATTATTTATGGAGTAAATACTGACCAATAGTCATATTTGCACACTGACTGTAGATGTTAGTTTCTGCCAAATTTGGCTTGAGTGGGACATTACCAGCACTGTGCTTAGGGTGGGTGTATCACCATCCCTTGGCTATTGTGTTGTAATCTGTCTCCCCTATATCCACTTTAAGCCAGATGTTGCCATCACCATCAGGACCAGACACATCTATCACTGATAGTTATCACTTGAGCAGGGTTATGGGGAAAGTGGTCAGGTTGTGGAGGCAGAAGCACAATGTCACAGACCCTCAGGTCTTATTTTTACATAGCTGGTATCCAGCCCATCAATCCCCAGATTGTTCATATATGAGATTTTAAATACACACACAGAACTTCCTCTTTTGTCTTTCTTGAACTTGAGCAGATTCTTGTACATCCAGCACTCAGGTTTTCTGAGATCCTTCTGAATGGCAGTCCTATCCTCCACAATATTAGCAACACTCCTGCCATCTCAATGTAGCATCATCCACAAAACTTGCTAAGGATGCAATTCATCCCACTGATGAGCTTATTGATGAGGACATTAAACAGTTTTGGTCCCATTATTGACTTTTGAGAATAATTCTGGTAAACAGTTTCCAGTAATACCTTTTCACACTAACAGTGTAGTGGCCATCTATTCACTCTACATCCCCTCAGACTCCTACAGGAGACTGCATCTAAACCGTCATTGAACTAAAATAAATGACACCCAATGCTCTCCCCTCATCCATGGAGCCACAGGTCTGAGAAGTGTCAGAATAGACCTTGCCAGTAAAGACTCAAACAAAGACATTGCCTCTTTTGGTAAAAAAAAAAAAAAATCCTTTTCTTTTTCCCTTGGATCGTCTACTCCATCCAACAGTGTGTTAACAACTTTGCTTTCTTTTTTTCTGTCAGCATACATGGAAGCCATTCTTCCTTCCTATCACGTGCCTTATGAGTTTCAACTGTTTTCCTCATTCCATCTTTGCATTTCCAGAGATTCTAGTTTGTTCTTCTTTGATAGTTCCCAACTCCCATTCACTTCTTTTAGAAGTTCAAGTTTGGCCTTGCTTGGTTAGCTAGCCTCCTGCAATCACTGTCTGTTTCGTTGTACATTAGCATCAACAGCTCTTGTGCAGTATGAATGCTGAGCTTGAAGATCAAACAGCTCTACTGAGCAACTCTGGCCTTCAAAGTAGCCTTCTACAGGATTCTGCCTAACACATCCCTGAAACAAGCTAAAATCTGCTCTACTGAAGGTCAGCATTTATTCCTGCTACTTGTTTTCCTCTCTTTCCTAAAGATCTCAGGTCCTACTTTCTTTCAGTCACTGAGCTCAAAAACTGCACCAACGAGTTTTCCTATAATGGTGAGTAGCAGGCCCAGCAGATGACATCTCCTTGCTACCTTATGCCAGCACTTGCTGCCAAAAATTGTCATCACTGCTTTATGGAGATCTCCTGGACTATTTGCATCCCAATGTGCTGCCCTTTTAGTAGGTGTCAAAATGGTTACTGTCCCCTGTGAGAATCATAATTTGCAATTGGGGGATTTCTTCCAGTTGTTTAAACAAGACTTGTCAGCAACCTCTTTTTGATTGGGTTGTCTGTATGTGTGTCCCCTCTAATCCCAACTCACAAGCTTTCAATCAGCTCCATGTCATAAAAGAGTTCTTGTGTGTGAGCTCCTTCTTTGGACAGAGTACAACTTTCTTTGTCTTCCATAAAGAGTTCATCATCTCATTCTAGAAGGGCAAGCATTTGTCTCATCCTGTTGCTGTAATTCCTATGACATGATAATTCTGTAACTGAACATAGACCTGTGGTTACCACAGGTTCCACTCTTTTTATTTCTCCACTCTGTCTTTTTTCTTTCTTCTTCAGCCCTCAGCTGATCCCGCACTGATCTCCTTCAATTCCTTTTTGTTGTTTGTCTCCTCACTTGGCTGTTTCCCGCTGAGGGCTGGTCTCAGGGTCCTGTTTGTTTTGTAGATTGTGGTGTAATGGGGTGTTATAGAACAATTAAATTGCATTTTACTTTTATTTTAAGACATCTTGAAAGTGACTTCAATAAAGCTAAATGATAACACTAAAGTGCTAATATTTACAGAACAGTATAAAAAAATCGGTCTTAAACAAAAGTGTAATGTTGGAGTTATTTGCAGTGAGTAATTTTGCTATCATTAGCTAGATATTTCTTCAGTTCACTGCTATATTATTCCAGTTTTATTCCAGTAAGCCTCAACTAAATTATGAGTATAAATCTAAAGTAGCAATAAGTTTTGAATCAAGGTTAGAATTTATATATTTATGTAGGCTTTCTCATTTCCATGCAAGTGTTCCTGATGCATTTCAAGTTTATTGGAGTACAGAAAATACAAATGATACTCTAGCTGAGTTTCTGTCTGAAAGATTATATTTTTCAGTCCTATGCTGTATTAGAAAACATATATATTTTTTACACTTTATCCAGTATTCATTTTTTCAACCCATAATATTGATTTTATTAGCATATTTTTTATATTCACTTATAGTCTTCTGTTTACTAAGTTTCAGTTAAAAAAAAATAAACAAGTGGTAGGATTCAGGTGAATGTATAATGTTTTAATTTTGTAGTGCTGAAATAAAATATTGGCATATTTTTTTGTTTGTTTTTTGATGTAAAGAAAAATTAAAATTCACTTATTTTTTATGAATTGCAAGACTAGCTTGTTGACTTATTAATGTCTCCAATGAAGCTATCACAGAATCTCTGAGTCACTGGGATTCTGTTTGGATTTGTGAGTTAAGAAAAAAATTCAGAGTAAGAGATATTATAGTGTTTGCCTATGCTATTTGAAGGAATAGACCACATCTTTCACAGCATATTTTTATCTTCATTATTTTCATACAGGACATCACAAACATTCTGCAGAAAAAAAAATAAAGGACATTTTTCTCATTTAGCTTTCAGTGAAAACATTGTCCAGGACTTTTTCTCTGCTAGTCAGCACTTATCAAATAAGCAAATTGATTGAAAAATGACTAATAGTAAGATTTAAAATTATGTAATCTTTTTGAGCCTTGGAGCACTTTTAAAATTAAATAATCCTTACAATAACACAATTGCTTAGTTTATTTCAGTATCATTTTTGCAGCTAAGGTCAGAAGCAGAATCTGACTTTAAATCATACAAGTAGCCAACAATAAATGCTGTCTTGAAAAAAGAGTAGACTTTTGATCATACAATTTTCTACAAGGAAATAGCTGAAATCTTGACTTTATTTGCTACATTTTAATTATCATTAAGGTGGTCCAGAGAACAACTGTTTTTCAAGGTGAAAATAAAAATAAAGGTTGAACGTAAACATTTTGCTTTTCCTTGGTGGTAGAATGCAACTTTAACCTTCTTGGAATTTCATGAAGGCCAGAAGAAAGACTATAATCCTACAGTGTCCAGGGGTTAGATTTGTATGACAGCCAAAATGCTTGACTGATTGAGGTCTTTCTGGTTCACAGCAGCTGCTTACAGCAAGGTTCCCCTTGTCTTATCTCATCTCTATCTAATAGTGCCTCTATTTCTGAAATTCATAACAAGAACAACAACAACAACAACAACAAAAAAGACATAACCATGCAAAACATCTATCCTTCAAAAAGTAGAAAGGTTTTTGGTCATAGTGATTTTTTTTTTTTTAACTACTGTTAATATTTATCACATAAACTTCTGTTTAGTGTAAGGGTATGTGGAAGGAGAGAACTGCCTTGCAGTTATCTGATCAAGGACTTTGTCAAATGGGTTTATAAGGAAGAGGAGGAAGCCAAACATAGAGAGGCACAAAACTGACCAGCAAACACAGACAATAAAGTGAAACAAACCTAGTCAGTTACACCAACTGATAAAGGTGGAGCATGAGAATGTTTATATCAGTAAGATCACCTGACTGAGGACCTTTTTCAAAATGGGATGATACAGGGAAAGGGGAAGGCAGTAAGAAAAACATAGAGAGATATGGACCTCACAGACAAGTGACAAGGGAGATAATGAAAGGAAATAAACCTCATCAGTCACTAATTGATGGATTTTCAAGAAACTACACACACTGTGTGTGTGTGTTTCCCGTGTGTGTATCTCTGGGATACACGCTCAGTAAACAGGAAAGCAATGACTGCATTCCTCAGCCTGGGCAGAGACCCTGGGTTCCCACCACTGAGTAGGGCTCCGGGTCTTGGGCTGGAACTGCCAGAGGACATTCCTTAAAAGTACATGTATGAATCATGATTAAAGATGGAGAGCAAGCTCTGCAGGTCATGACTGCAAATATGGGCTGCAGCTATAAAAAACAGAAACCTAACACAGACTTGTACTGGAGATCTCCATTTCCCTGCAGTGCTCTTACTATGAATTTTACCCTTAATAAAGCCTTTTTTCAAACATACTATCTAATGATAAAATTGTGTATGAGAATATATATCAAGAGTTTCGAGGATCTGTAAGTAGTGATTACCCCTACACTGTTTCATTATATGCAACAATAATCTTTTCCGAAGAAAAGAAATGTTGCCATCATGGCTAAAGTGCTACAGCTGTCTTATTCATTGTAATGAACTACTTTAAATGAAGAGATTCATTTGTATGAATAAAGAAGCATGTTTCAAGTGGCTCAGCAATTTGTAGGTTTTCATTCTGGAATTAAATATTTCCTTCCTGTTGTACATAATTTGTGTCCCTTGAGAACCCTTGTTTTCTCCTGGTAGATCATACTCCTGAGAACATTAAATCTGTTGAAATACAGTAATGATTTGAAGAAATACCAGAGAGTAATATGATAGAATAGTAATATTTATTGTGTTGTAACTGAAGGTAAAAGCTTACATTTCAATAATGATCATTCTAAATTCAAGATTTTCTCTGATATTTTTACAACTATTAAATAAGAGCTTAAGTAGATTTTTATAAGTCTGAGAGAAAAAAAAAGTATTTTAAATGTAAGAACAAGGGTATAACAGGGACATACACATTTTTCTCTTGTTCTGTTCCATTTTATTTTATTTTAATTTTGCTAATGCTGTATGCTACTTTTGAGCAAAGGGTAAAATCAGATTTATTCCAGTATCATGACGATGTAGTTTCTATGTTGTGTTAAAAAAAAAATAAACAAAGGGGTAAGCCACCTCCCCCCTCAAAGCTCTTAGATTCTGCTAAAAATAAATGTCCCATTCTTTTCCCCTTTGGGAAAAATTGAATACCAAAAAATCCTAATTAAAAGGATAGTTTACAGTGATGCTGAGAACTGAAGTAATGATTAATGTAGCCAATCCACCTCTCATCCAGAGTGTTTCAAGAAAGAAAAAGCAAACAAAGAGATGTGTATCTAAAATGCTATATAAGTGCAAAGCAGTAGCTGTAATTCAGTTTGGTATCTCAAGAATGAGTAGTTTATTATCTTAAAATCTACTTCAGTCTTGCCAGATGCAGGTGAATCTCTGGCTGAAAAGAGATCCCAAGGCTCTCAGTGCACAGAGCTACATACACACTCGGTGCTTACCCAAGCTGTAGAGATCATGCTGGTAAAAATGTATAATGTTGCTCCCCTTGCAGAAATATCTATTTTATATGCCCTGTGAACCATTGTAAAAGGTACTATGGAGTTTAGCAATGAACTGATAAATAATATAAGTGTACAAATTGACTTTCCAATACAATCAGAAGCCTTCAATGGAAACATTTTTTAAAAAGTATATTCACACATTTTCTTTGGCAGCCTAAAGAACAGGATCTGGACTTTCACTTGTTTTTTGTTGACTTTATGTTTCTGTTCATTTAATCCATTAAAATATAAGCGTAGTCCAATAGTAGTATAAATGCTCTTATGTCTCTGTATAGAAGACTGGGAAGTCAGAAAGAGATGGAATCAGAGGGGGAAAGGAACAAAAATATTGAAATGGAGCATTTCCATTGAATTTTGTTTTATAAATAATATTGAAATATGAGAATATTTGATGAAAAAGTTTTTTTTAGTCTTGCTTTCAGGTTAAACTCCTACAAATTCTGATAAAATCTTTCTTTTTGATGAAAGATAATTACAAAATAATAAAAAAAAGAAGACAGAGCAAACATGAGATTACTACTTGAAGAAAGCTGAAGTTTATTTTCTTCCTTATTGTTAATGAACAGATGTTTTACTCCCTAAAAAAAAAGACCAACTTATTTGTCACTGATTTATATGCTTATTGGAAGCCTCAGGAAAATGACCAGGGCAGACTGAGCATGGAGAGTGAACTACCTTTTACATCCTGGCTGCAGTCACTCTGATTTAGTGTTAAGTTGGCTGGGCAAACTGAATAAACCCAGTGCTTTTCAGTGATATATGCCATGTGAATATGTTGTAGTTTATCCCTGCTCGTGACCAAGCTACGCAGTCTCTCACTCATTCTCCCCACCCTCCCGTGGGATGGGTAAAGAAAAGACTGCAAAACTTACAGGTTGAAATAAAAAGAAAAAAAAGGTT
The DNA here is from genome assembly GCF_036417535.1 of Chlamydotis macqueenii. Taxonomy (NCBI): domain Eukaryota; kingdom Metazoa; phylum Chordata; class Aves; order Otidiformes; family Otididae; genus Chlamydotis; species Chlamydotis macqueenii. Next base: position 164,322,707 of record NC_141556.1, read on the forward strand.
ACGAGAACAGCAGAATAAAAGAAAACAGAGATAGAAAGCAAACAAAAACACCCTAATAACAGAAAATACTTCAGTATGTAATTTACAGTACAATAGCTCCAGTTCCTCTCCCAGCTCAGGTGAAAATTAGCTCTATCCTAGCCAGAACTAGGACAGAATAAAAGGCTTCAGTTCCTAGATTCCTCGAAATATCATAGAACTGAAGTAAAAGAAAAAGTGACTGACTTAAACCTAACAAAATTGATAGGCAACAGTGGACTCTTCCTCTTTCTTTTTTTTTTTTTTTTTTTATTGCAGTGGAAGGAAATAGCTTCTACATAATGAGATATATATATGTGTGTATATATATATGTTTGCTATATCTCTGTGTCTTTTCACACATACAAAATAAATGGATATATAGTTATAGAATAGTTTGAGTTAGAAGACACATATATGACTGATTTAATTTTTATAGAGCTTATGGGAAGTAGTTATTCTGTCAGCAAATCATATACATTCCATTTAAAGCATCCTGGCAAAGTTTGTCTGCAATAATTTTCAGTGTTATTAGAATAAAATTAACTTTGTTCATGTTTATAAACTGCCTACAATGATCTTTTTCATGAAATGAGTCTGATGGTACCTTTAGTAACGTGGATAAACTTGACGGCTTAATCAGTCAATATCCTTCCAAAGCTATAATGAGTTTTCTAAGCAATTCTATAGAAATAATATATTTTACATTCTTTTCAGTGCATTTATTAGCTCTTTGTTTTGCCTTTAGCTGCTAAAAGTCTTCAGGGACCTATTCATGAAATATCTAGCTCTAAAGAGTAGTGTAAAAAGTGTTAAGATAGAGCACAAATATTGTATAATTACATTGTTATTCTACTGCTGTATTAGATGAGGTTTAGCTTTATGCAATTTATAAGTGTTCTGCAGTTTATGACACTGAGGAAAGAAAAAAAAATACCTTGTTTCTTATTTTAATCTGATCTTTTCTACAGCCTGATTTTGGAAAAGTGAGCACATGCTCTCTAGAATTTCATGTTTGACTCAATTTGCCCATATTCTGCTAAAAATTATTCTCCCTTTCAAATTCTTAGCATTTTAAAGTGACATTTTTTCAGATTTTGTATTCTTATTATCATCTTGAAACTTTAAAGTTCTTCAGGACAGGTTCATAAATAGCTTGCCCTTCACTTTGCTTTTTTAAAGAAGTCTGATCTATAAATATAAATATTAAAAAAAACCCACAAAAACTTCTCTTTTGTTCATTGTTCTTTTTAATACTTCTGCTTGCTATTACAGAAAGACAAAATTTTATCCTGGAAATTACAGCGATATTTGCAGAAGCCTATGTGCATTCTTTTATCGCCTTTTTTTTTCCACTCACTACCCTTTCTTATCTATTCTTCTGTTTCTAGATGTCTTCTTCAGTTTCTTCCTGCCTTCCTAATGGCATGTGACATTTCAATTACGGTTTTTTTTGGGATCTGAACTACAAAGACTATCAGTGAACTAAAAAGGTAAGTAGCAAACAATATCTATACAGCATTTCGGTAATACAGGTGGGAAATAGTGCCTAAGTAGTACTCCTGGGTAAAAACCACTAGGCCCTACTGCAGGGATAAGCCATGTTAGCATCAACTTAATAATTAAAATTGTTGCACAGGATAGGCAGTTTCATATTTGAGCTTTTCTTAGCCTCAAGGAATATTAAGATATTCCATCAAAATGCACTAACTCTTAATGTATATGATGGGGTGGGGTGGTTCTTCTTTGCAAAGGCTTTCCCTTCCGTTTAGGTCAGTCATAACATCTATGTCTAGAAAAAAATCAGCCTCATCTAGCAGACCCTATTCACAACACTCTGACAGTGTCATTCCTGTTCTCTGAGAATTTTAACAGAGCATCTTTTTCCTCCACCATGCCTCATATGAGTAACTTGATATAAAATGAGACATTGACCACAGAAATCTGATGACTCGCCAGTCATTGGTGGCCCAGTACTCAGAGTAGTAATCAATACGGATTTTAGTGGGATCTAACCTGAGAAACTCAGACTCACTGGTTTCTAAATACATATGAATCATAAATTTAAAGACAGAAAGATATGTTTTGGCCAAATATGGCATATTTCACAGAGACTAGAGAAGACATACCTCTGAAAAAATGCCTCTATATTAAATACACTTGAAATTAGAAGGATGTCAGATCTCCACCGAGGTTACCAGTTCAGTTTTCTGTTTGCGTTTTTTATTATTGATTTTCTTTTTTTGCTAACAACTAAAGCCTGAGGCCTTTTTCTCAGAGTCAGATGTACCATTTTTTTATTAAATTTTCCTACTTTCATTCCCTATCCTACAAATGAAAGCACAGAAACAAACAAAAAAAATTCCACTTATTGAGGGACATCTGTCTTGAAGGATTTCAGATCTGATGGATAGTTTTAAAATTGCTAGACTGTAAAAAATTGTCTTAACTTGAGAAACTCATGGGCACCCTAGTAACTGTCAGCATTACAAACTCTCTGAAATAATTTTGAAGGGATTAGGTACAATACAAAATTAAGAATTTAATTAAAAATGCTTTCATTACTTTAATAGAGTCATAGAACAGTTTAGGTTTGAAGAAAATTCTAAAAAAATCACCTAGTTCCAAGCTCCCTACCATAAACAGGGACATCATTCACTAGATTAGGTTGCTCAAAGCCCCATCCACATTGACTTTGGACACTTCCAGGGATGGGCCATCCACAGCTTCTCTGGGAAACCTTTTCCAGTGTCTTACTACCCTCATCATAAACTATTTTTTCCTTTTGTCTAATCTGAATCTACCCTCTTTCAGTTTAACAGCATTATCCTGTGTCCAATGACTACAAACCTTGGTAAAAAGTCTTTCTCTATTTTTCTTATAAGCCTTCTTTAAGTATTGAAAGGCCTTAGTAAGGTCTCACTTGGATCCTTCTCCAGGTTGAACAACCTCAACTCTCTCAGCATTTCTTCATAGCAGAGGTGTTTCAACTCTCTGACCACCCTAACCATTCCATGATTCTATGATTCTATGACCCTTTGCATAGGCCCACTCCTCAAGCCTGTCAAGGTCCCTCTGGATGGCATCCTTGGCATCCTTCCCTCTAGCAAATCAGCTGCACCATTCAGTTTGATGTCATCTGTAGACTTGGTGAGGGTGCACTCTATCCCACTATGCCCTTAATAAAGATATTGAACAGTTCCGCTTCCAGTTCAGATCCTTGAGGGACACCACTTGTTAGTGATCTCCTTTTGGACATTGAGCCATTGAATGAAACTCTTCTGATGTGGCCATCAAGACAATTCCATGAAACTCATAATTCACCCATTTAGTGACAAGGAATGTTGTGTGGGACCGTGTCAAAGGCCTTACAGAAGCCAAGATAGATGACATGAGTATCTCTTTCCTTAACCACCAATCAAGTCACTCCATTTTAGAAGGCCGCTAGATTAGTCAGGCATTATGGTGCTATCTCTAATCACTTCCCTGCCATCCATGTGCTTTGACATAGCTTCCAGGAGGATTTGTTCCATGATCTTACTGGGCACTGAGGTGAGACTGACTAGTCAGTAGTTCCCTGAGTCCTCCTTTTTTAGAAATGGGTGTGATATTTCCTTTTTTTTTTCCAGTCCCTGGGGACTTTGCCTGACTGCCATAGCTTTTCAAGTATGATTGAGAACAACTTAGTGACTGTATCTGCCAGTTCACTCAGGCTGCATGTCATTGGGTTCCATGGACTTATGTATGTCCCATACACTTGTATCTGCTTAACAAGCAAGTTCTTTTTTTTTTTAAGATAATTAAATATATATATATAAAAATAACCATTTAACTTAGGCTTGGTAACCAACATAATGTAGAAATCCACAAAATATTAACAAACAGAGTGTTAATGACTGTGTGGAATTCAGTGTAAACCTTGTACAGTATAATCAAACAAAAATGTCATTTCACACTGAAACTATTAAGCAGTGACATTCAGATAGTACAAAGCCACTAATAAGACTTTTAATGGAATGAGTAATTAAATATATATATATATATATATTTTAATAAGATGGTAAAATAGCCTGAAGACTTATTTAACAGTTTCTCACAGTTTCAAGTCATGAGTTTGTGGTGGGTTAGCATTGGCTAACAGCCAAATGCTCACTCAGCTTCTCACTCATTGACCCTCCTTGGTAGGATTGGGGGGAAAAAATATGATGAGAAAGCTCATGGTCAAGATAAAGACAGTGAGATTGCTTACCATTACTGTCATGGGCAAACCAGACTTGACTGAATAAAAATTAATTTAAGTTCTTTCCAATAAAATAATTCCACATAGTGAGAAACAAAAAAAGGTAAATATTAAACCAGCACCTTTTCTCTCCCCTTTCCCATGTGCAGCTTCACTCCTTCATTCTAAACTTTTTTCCTCTGAAAACCACAAAAGGAATGGGGAGTTATGGTCACTACATAGCAGTTTTTCTGTCACTCTTTCCTCTTCACACTTTTATGTTGCTCTGGTATGGGTTTCTCACAGCTTGCAGTCCTTCAGGAAAAAAACAAAACAAAACAAAACAAAAAAAAAAAACAGCCAGCTTGGGCTCCTGCACAAGCTTCTGCTGCTGTCAGGAAAACTGCTCCAGTATGGGCTCTACACAAGCTACAGGGAAACCTCTGCTCCAGCACCATGGAACATCTGCTCCTTCTCCTCCTTATCAGACCTTTGTGTTCCCTCTGACACTTCTCACTCTTTTTGTTCCTTCCTCCTCTCTCTCTCTCTCTGTCCAGTATTTTTTGCTCTTTCTTAAATATATTTTCCCTAAAGTGATCCCTCTGCTGTTTTTCACTCGCTACCCCATGCCCAAATGAAAATTTGAAGAATATGTAGAATAGGAAAATATTTTTCAGAAGCACAGATTTTCACATATATTCTTCCAGGTGATATAGTAGGAGTTAAAATTCAAGACTTGTTACTTTTGTTTTATTGTATATACGAATATATATATATATATTTTTTTTTATTTCCCCATGGTAAATGTTAGAAAAAGGAATTATCTGACAACAGTCAGTAAAATGGGATTTTAGTTCTCACAGTACTGATGGGACTCCAACAGTTCCTGAGAGAGGAGGGAAACAGAGGTATGCATATTGGTAGTCAAAGCAAACAGTGCTTAGTTTCCTCCTTCCTCTATCACAGTTTGAGAAGCACAGAAAAAGACTGTTATTTTCCTATGAATTTGTTATAACCTATCACCTGAAAGTGTTTATAAATCGCAGAACTATGGTACATCAGTGGTACAGAACAACTCTATTTTCCAAATAAGATATTCCAGAGAAAAATAATAAAGGATTTTTAAAGTTATGAAAGGAAAATGTGGTATATTTATGTTATGCTTTAAATTAACACAGTTCTTAAAGATCTAGTAATATTGTGACTATATGAACAGGAAGGGACGGCATACTGAAAGAGAAGGTGATCCATCAGTTACAAGAGATGCTGAGGATCTGAGTACAATTGTCACTATTGTTATGCAAATTTTCAAAATAAGGAACCAGAAGCAAATAAGCCACAAAATAGCTTATTTTACCTTTTGCATTTGATCTTACTTGGTCTGCCACATTCTAGTCACTTGATAGATAATTTATCTTCTGAATCTTGAAGTAGCTGTTCCTGTGTGTGTAGCAGGTGAACAACAGTAGCCAGTGACAATTATGATAACTAATGCAATGATCAGTTGTGTTCACACAGCTGATATTGAGTGACTGCCCCTTTCAAAGTTAATCAATGGCTAAAACCTCAACTTCTCAGTTATTCATGTTTTCAAGAGAGTTATTGTTATTAGTAACCTACTACAGGCCTTGTCATCTCAAAAGAAGCGGGGCTGTTGGAACTTGGGAAGTATAGTGTCTGGGGTTAGACTAGTCACAGTAGAACATTAGGAGAATTAACTTGCATCTTGGTTTAAGTGGATGAAGAAAGTGGAATGGTACTGTAAAGAGATAGACACACAGTGGTGTATTCTAGAAAGGTTCATACAAAGATAAGAGTTTGATAAGAGGACTATGGGTTTGAAAGTCCTAGGAACAGAATAGAAAGAGATAGTTTACAGTAAATCTAAAATAACAGACAAAGGAAAATATTATAATTTTTGTGGAGATAGATAGAGAATTTATGTGGCTTGCTGTTCCTAGGTTATAATATTAAGTAACACATGCAATTGTTTGTGCTTGTCATTAGTAGGAGAATATGCCATCCTGAAATACCATATTTTGCAAAACGTGGTTGATTTCTGCAATTGTGTATCTTGAGGCAAGAATTTGCTTTTACTATTTTGGAGTCCAAAACACTTACCATTACAAAGGACTACATCATATGAAAGGAAATTCTGTCAAGAAGTTGTGCTTTTTATGGTGGAATCCATACATTTCTAATCATTACTTTCTCTGTTAGGGTATGCCATACCAAATGTTCTATATAAACATGGCTTTACTTGTGACAAAAAAAAATCAAGTTACTCTTAAGTTTTCTAAGAAAATTTGTGACTCAGCAAAAGCTTCACCTTCCTACTCTAATATTCACTTAACAAATAATCTTACTTTTCACTGCAAGTTACTATTTATTCAACAGTTTTCAAAGTCAAACTACTCTTTCCAGAATAGTAAAAATAAAAACTGAGAAGCCCAGCTGTAGTTTTTTGTTGGTAGAATTTTTATCATAATTGGTGTACTTGTATATATTTTCATAAGAACAGTGATGACTTGATGTACTGTTTTGTCCTGAACATGTCAAGAAGGTTTGCACTGCAAAATGATTCATGTTGACCAGTTTTATCAGTTTTGAGGATTTTTTTACACTCTGGAAAAGAATGATTTTGTAACCAAGACTAAAGCCATATGAAATACAAACGAAAAACTATTTGAATATAATACTACAGATAGCTTTTGTATACTTACATATTGAAGCACCATCTCAGATTAGTCTTACTATTCATTTAGGAATTCTTTGATTCTTTGAAAGGAAGATATTTTGGTTTTACTTTTCTTCTTTTATTTGATTTCTGTTTTTTTTTCCCAAGAGTGGTTGCAACTTAACTTCTCTGCTTCACACAGAGACAGTATAAATTGTAGTTGTATCCTTTGTAGTCTGATATTATCAGGTCATTGTTTGCTCTTAATTAACTGAAGATTATGATAATATGTTTGCTAGGAGAAAATTAAAATATGGATAAAGTTCTTGATGTTGTCATTGATTTTAATACATAACAAAAATGCAAATAGATAATGATAAATAAAAAAATAAAAAGGAAAAAAAAACCCAAAAAGCAAAAAGATGAAATGTTTTATTTCCAGAAACATTTTATCTAAAAATTATAAGATTTCTTCACCTTGCTACGCTTAAAACTGCATTTCACAGCATTTATTTGACCTTTGAAATTGAAATTATCTTAGATCTATCTTAATCTTCAGTTAATTAACTAATAACTAATAACTCATTCACTTATTTTGTCCAGGATATTGGCAAACTTAATAAATGAGATAGCCTGATAATTACTGCTGGAGCTGGGATGTGTATTTGACTTCTTAGTCATTGATCATTGCTTCAAAGAATGATTCATGGACTCTGCCTCTAGAAAACAATTTCTCAAGGGAAAGTTCTAGGCTGGGCCAGAGTTCACTGAACTATCCGAAGAAACTTATACTATTTCTTAAGCAAGAGGAACTTTACCTTTTCAGGCTCTCAGTCCTCAGAATCTTGACACTGTCAAACTTGATCACATTTTCCTGTTAGGGTTAACATTGTTAACAAAAGGGGTTTTTTTTAAGGCTTTTTTTTTCTGGTTTGAAGTGAGAGAAAAGAAGGGAATTTCTCATTCCATTTTCTCCATTTATTTGTTATCAGAGTTTCAAAATTTACAAATTGTTGGATAACTTCTTTAAGAATTGACTCCTCTTATTCAGGAAGTATGTCTGGCATTAAATGATCCTCCTAGCATCAAAAAACCTGCAAGTGTTTTAGTAATTTTAAGGACACAAATAGATGTCCCTTGACTGAAGTGATATTACTGGAAAAGTATCTCACTTCAGCAGAAACAAGGTCCTCGCTGTTATCAATACACTGGTAGCACAATTATGTTTCTGTTATATTCCATACTGCTACCTGTATAGAAATATTATTAGTAGGTTAATACTAGTAATAGTAATAATACTTTACTTCTTATAAGTTATCAGAAGTAGGAAAAGTAAATATATTTTACTACTTATAAGTTATCAGATGTATGAGAAATGAGAATCCAGACGTGATTATATAAAGAATAGATGATTAAGATAAGCATAAAGGTAATAAATGATAGGTTTTGCAACTATAGAGGCAAAGATTATTACATCAGAAAGCATGATTAATAAGTTTTGTATTGCAGTAAAGGAAAAATTACTACTTCTAAAAAAGAAGCAAGATTAAGAATCTGAATGCTGAAGCACTGATATAAAGCACTCTTTTTTTTTTTTTTTTAGAAAAGAAATAGTCCAATGATAAGAAGAAATAACAAAATAGCATAATGAAAAAGTAATCGGCAGTGATAACATTTTACATAAAAGAGGGTTGATGTGAACCTCATGAAGTTCAGCAAGGCCAAGTGCAAGGTCCTGCACCTGAATCAGGGAAATGGCCAGTATCAGAAGAGACTGGGGGATGAATGGGTTGAGAGCAGCCTCACAGAGAAGGACTTCAGGATACTGGTGGATGAAAAATTAACATGAGCCGGCAATATGCGTTTGGAGCACAGAAAGACAATCATATCCCGGACTGCATAAAAAGAAGAGTGGCCAGAAGATCGAAGGGGGTTATTCTGCGTCTTCTACTCCACTCCCATGAAACACCACTTGGAATGCTGCATCCAGCTCTGAAGCCCCCAGTACAAGAAAGACGTGAACCTGCTGGAGCAAGTCCAGGGGAGGGCCACAGAAATAGTCAGAGGGCTGGAACACCTCTCCCATGAAGACAGGTCAAGAAAGTTGGGGTTGTTTATCCTGGAGAAGAGAGGGCTCAAGAGGCACCATATTGCAGCATTTCAATACTTAGAGAGAGCTTCTAAAAAAGACAGAGAAAGACTTTTTACAAAACCTATAGTGACAGGACACAGGGCAATGGTTGTAAACTAAAATAGGGTTAATTTAGATTAGATATAAGAAAGAAATTGTTTACAATGAGGATGGTAAGACACTGGAACAGGTTACCCAGAGAAATTGTGGATATGCTATCCATATCCTCCAACATTCAAGGTCAAGTTGGAGGCGGCCTTGAGCAACCTGATCTAGCAAAAGATGTTTCTGTCCCTAGCAGAACAGTTACAGATAGACAATTGTTAAAGGTTTATTCCAATCCAAACCATTCTATGCTTCTGAAATAATTTAATATGTGATAATATCAGACAATTTAATTAAAAATGATGAGAAAATTTTGAGTACAGAATAGCTTACAGAAGGTTCTGCTCAGTGCAGAAGAATCTCACTAGCCACTGTCTTGATGTTAATCTATTTTGCTTTCAGGCATGTAGGAGTGTACATGACACTATTTCTTCACTGTGTTCCGTGTTTTCTCCTGCTTTTAATAGCATAGGTTATTAATTATTTCTTAAATATTTATTCCATAGATTCTTTTTACATTGAAGTTCCACCACTCTAGTAGTTAAAATTCTAAGTATAATTTCTGTTTAGAAATGGGTAGTAAACAATTTTTGCATATCATGAAACTGAGTCAGGAGTAAGACGTATGGATCTAACAAACAGTAATAGAGACTACTATGGGTGGATGCCCATATCTTAAGGTACAGTGTTTATTCTTGAAAAAAAAAATATTTGCTTGATGTCCAAGTGGAGACCGATGACAAGTGATGGTCCTAAGGGGGTCCATATTGGGACTAGCACTGTTTGACATCTTTGTCAGTAACATGGACAGTGGGATAGAGTACACCCTCAGCAAGTTTTCCAATGACACCAAGTTGTACGGTGCAGCCAACATGCTGAAGAGAAAGGATGTCATCCAAAGGGACCTTGAGAGGCTGGAGAGATGGGCCCATGTGCACCTCATGAAGTTCAACAAGGCCAAGTGCAAGGTCCTGCACATGGTTCGAGGCAATCTCAAGTGCAAATACAGGCTGGGAGGAGAACTGATTGTGAGTAGCTCTGACTTGGAGTGCTAGCAGACAAGAAGCTCAACATGACCCAGCAATGTCTGTTTCGTGCCTAGAAAGCCAAGTGTATCCTGGCCTGGTGGTCAGCAGGTTGAGGGAGGTGATCCTCCCCTTTTATTCTGCTCTCTTTAGACCCCACCTGCAGTACTGTGTCCAGCTCTGGAGCCCCAATGTAAGAAGGACGTAGACATGTTGGAGCAGGTCCAGAAGAGGGCTGCAAAGATGATCAGAGGGCTGGAGCACCTCTCCTATGAAGACAGGCTGAGAGAACTGGGGCTATTCAGTCTGGAGAACAGAAGTCTGCGGGAAGACTTTATATCAGCCTTCCAGTACCTAAAGAAGGCTGGAGAGGGACTTTTGATAAGGACATGTAGTGATAGGAGAAGGGGTAGTGACTTTAAACTGAAAAAAAAAAGGTAGATTTAGGTTAGATATAGGAAAGAAATTATTGTGAGTGTAATGACACACTCGAACAAGTTGCCCAGAGAAGTTGTGGCTGCCCCATCTCTAGAAGTGTTCAAGACCAGGTTGGGTGGGGCTTTAAGCAACTTGGTCTAGTGGAAGGTATCCCTGCCTATGGCAGTGGGGTTGAAACTAGAAGATCCTTAAGGTCCCTTCGAACTCAAAACATTCTATAATTCTATGAATATTATTTTGACTCACTAAGTAATGTGAATTAAGTATGTACCTATACCTTTTCTGAAGTAATATCAGTTACTTTATTTTATTAACAAACTTCTTCATGAAAGGATAGATTTAAAAAAAAAAAAGTGATAGCTTAGACAATCAAAATTTCTGAAGATGAATTGGCTTGAGGAGATTTTTTTTCTTCAAAATGAGCTGTAATACATTTTCTAGACTATAAGCATAATTTTAAATTAGAAATGTAAATAAAACTCTACTATGACTGTTAGTGGTGAAAACTTTTGCTTGTGTCATAGTTCAGCCCCGATCAGGACCAGACTACGCAGTCTCTCTCTCTCACTCCCCCCACCCTCTGAGAGAATAGGGGGAGATGATATAAGAAAAACGGCTCAAGGTTTGAGATAAGGATGGGGAGAAATCCTTAAAGTTACCATCACAGGCAAAACAGACTCGACTTGGGGAAAAATACACATTTGTTTCTAAAATTAGCAGGAGAATGAGACAGAGAACAAGATAACCTCCCCCCACCCCTCCCTCTTCCTGGGCTTAACATTATCTCTACTACCTTCCCCCCTCCCCGAGTGGCACAAGGGGGAAGAGGGAATGGGGGCTGCGGTCAGTTCATCACACGTTGTTTCATGCCGCTGCTTCATCATCAGGAGAACTTCTCACATTCCTCCCCTGCTCTGTTGTGGGGTCCCTCCCACAGGCCACAGTCCTTCATGAAACTGCTCCGGCATGGGTCATCTCTTCCACGGCGTGCAGTCCCTCCAGAACAGCTGCCCCAGCATGGGCCCTCCACGGGCCACAGCCTCCTTCAGGCATCCACCTCCCCCAGTGTGGGGTCCTCCACGGGCTGCAGGTGAATCTGTGCCCCTCCGTGGATCTCCATGGGCTGCAGGGGGACAACCTGCTCCACCATGGTTATCACCACAGGCTGCAGGGGAATCTTGACCAGGAGCCGCATTACTCCTCCCCCTCCTTCTTCACTGACCTTGGCGTCTGCAGCCGTTCCTCACAACAGGCTGGCAGAGACCTCTCAGGATCCTTTTAACATCTTATTCACTTCTCATCTCCTCTCCACTTCTTGCAGCCAGGTCGGGCCGAGTTGGGCCCAGTTGGCTGCCCGACAGGAGGCCAGAGGGTGAGGCCTGCAAGGCCCATGAGGCCTCCCCCTCTCTGCCTTCACTCAGCTGCTTCACATCTTCTCTCTCTTTTTTTTTTCTGTTTTCCCCTTCTTAAGTATGTTATCGCAGAGGCGTTATCACGAGACATTCTGATACCAATTGGTTCGGCCTTGGCCAGCAGCGGGTCCACCCTAGGCCCGGCCGAGTCCACTGAACAAAGGGGAGCGACTTCTAGCAGTTTCCTACAGAAGCTACCACCTTAGGCCCCCCCTCACTAAACAAAACCAGAACAGCTTGTTACACTTATTTGTATAAAAATACTGGCCTTCCTCTCAGTTTTATATTCTTTTTTTTTGTAGTGATGTTGATGTTTTGGATTGAAATAGAATAGTCACAGAGCATTAAAAAGTTGCTAAATTATAAATATTAAAAATAACCGCATAAATACTGTCTATATTTGAAAAAAAGCATTCTTAGCTTGCAGATCTATCACTGTCAAAGGAAAGCTTTCTATGTTATACTGTTAAATAGAATGAAATGAAGCAAATATTATTTTTCTAGCAATAGTTTTCATTACATTGATTTATCTACTTTTTTCTTTTGGGATTTTGTTTTTAAAGCTAACTTTTTTTTCTTTATCATAACCCCCATCACCAGAGCTACAGTCATTATACTAAACTTCCATAGAATCTGAATAGAAAATATTTGTTCTGAGCAGGATAATGAAAATTTTACATGAATATTTTCTGAAAAGATGGGTTTGGGTTTTTTTGTTTTTTGGTTTTTTTTAAGAACTGTACGGGTGAATGATCATATTGCTTGGAATATTTTCAGTTGTAGTAAATCGTCTATGCACTAAATCCTGAAACGGTCTGTTCACACTCTGTTTTAGGGCTTTCTTTTGTATTCAATCTGGTAAATTTGTGCTGAAACACAATAATGTTCCTGAGACTACCATACTGATTCAATTGCAAGGTTGTTTAACTTCAGATTCCAAAAGGCAGGAGACAATTTTCAGGAAGATAAAATTTTATTTTTGTCTTTTTCAAGACTTCCCATTTCATTACATGTAGTTTGCATTTATTACTTGTAAAAGTAAAGTTGAAATGTCAGCTAGTCTTCAAGCAACCATATCAAAGCATTTGTTTCTGTTCTCATATCCTGTAAAAATACGCAACGACAAAAGAAAATGAGATATTGAGATATTTTTGAAGATATTTCATATATGATAATCCTCACAGATGAAAGAAATACCAGGTAAAAAATATAGGTTTTTTTTTTTAAATTATATAAATAAAGGGGAGGGAGTAGCATAAGCACATAAATTGTTTTAACTGAATTTGAGTATTGGTGGAGCAATAGATAGAATGCAGCTCAGCTGTTTCCTATAATAAATCTAATTTGTTGAAACTTACTGCTTCACTTTTGGATCAGTGGATCACCTGAAAATGTCATTTTCATGGTCAGAAATACTACTGTGCATTTATCAATGCAAGTACTGTAATATGTATATCTCTATTGATCTACCAATCTATTATTTATCTACCTATTTGTCTATCAATCAGACAATCAGGCTGTCCATCTGTCTATCTGTCTGTCTCTTAATCTATCTATCTATTTGCCTCTCTGTCTCCTATAACCACTGCTGGTGGTCTGATGAATCTGGAGAGGGGAGAAAAATTCTGAGGGGCAGACTTCAGAAAGTTATTCTTTTTGTGTGATTATAGATATCTGTCTGTCTGTCTGAACTTTAGGTACAATAAATAGGCATTTAATAAAAGTAAAATAAGAACATTGTTATGTCATTAGACCTTGACTACCACAACAGTCAGGAAAATGTATCAGAATAAGATGAGAAATTTATATTCTAATGATTTCTGATAATAGAAAAAAAAGAAGAAGAAGAAGAAAAAAAAAACCCAATGACCCAAACCAAAACATCAACCTTGAGATATTTCACTAACATGTAAAAAATATTATTTGCTCAGAGCAGCTAAAATTTCAAGTCCATGTTAATGGTAATGAATTTTGGAAAACATTGACATACAGTGGCTTGCAAACTATCCTTAAGAAAAAAAAAATCTTTTTTAGAAATACTAACTAAAAATCAGTTAAAATTAAAATATTGCCACATTCAAAACAGTTGTCCTGTGCTGCAGTCGATTTTATTTTCCTTTTCTTTCTTCTAACACGTTTTTCTATTTAGAGCAGGATTCCAGTCTAAGAAGTGAAAATGTAACAGATTTATTCCTTGTGCTTCTTCAGAGTATTTTAGACAGTAAAGATAATCTGTACATTTTACACCTGTCACTCTGCAAAACAAATACTTACTAAAAAAAAAAAAAAAGATTTTACTTTTTATGTATGTCATCAATAGACAGGGAAATCAAGATAATTTTAAATATAATATGGTTTGATATCCCTTATATCAGGTAATTTTGTTGTAGGGACTGGAGAATGGAACCAACCTCTTAGACTCTGAGTAAAAGGTTTGAGGGCTTGTAGATGGTTTCCTTATGGAAATACAAAGGAATTAGATTCAAACAATTTCTTTGCTGTGCAAAGTCATTGCTCAAAGTAACACTATATTTGAATGATAATTTCTAGACCTTGAGCTGATATAATTTACAGCAGGGATCTGCCTATTTACAACAAGATACATGACAAATTATTAAAATACACATAAAAACTACAAGAAATATTGTATGAAATTGTCAGCTTTTATATTAATGTAGAAGTTAATGTTGAGTACTTTCATGTTTTTTTTTAAAAAAAATCAAATATTCCTTCCCAATAAAGAACACTCAGAACTTTGTTATTAGTATCTTTTTTCCTGAAAACATCAATGACACTGCATATTTCTGTCCTTTCATATTAATAATAAATTGTTTTGTAATCCTCCTCAAAGGAAAGCACATCCAGCTTTTTCCACAGAAAATTTTGAAAAGATCTAATGCCCTATATATTGTTTCCATTATTGTAAATGCAGATGATAACTATATTTTACCTCAATGTTGTATTATTTCCCTTCTGACCCACAGTATGAAACAGATCATGCAGTAATGCTTTCAGAGCGAGTTCTACTATAATGACTTTCAGATCCATTAAGTCAGGATAAGAAGGATTCCCTTTGAGCTAAGTGTTTAAGTCACTACACAATATTCTGTGGAGAACAAGCCTATAGTGAGATGAGTTGGTCAAGCTATTAACTCCTTTTTTTTTATTATTATGTTCTTTGAAACCTGGCAGACTTTATTTAACCATTTATTACAAATGTGCTTGTCCTTTCACTGATATTTCTGGAGGAGGAATTTGCATGTTCATGCAACTACATACATACAAAGAGAGAGAGAGAGACAGACAGACAGACAGAGAGACAGAGAAACTTTATAGAGAGATATAAAAGGTATCATAGCTATACATTTATATTTTTCTATAGACATATATGTGGAAATCCAGAACTCCCTGAATTTAGGGGGAAAAAAAAAAGACCATCAAATTAATTCATGATGGATAATCACGTGTATTACTATGGATAATATAATATGATTTTTTTCATATGAAAAAGGCCATGAGAGAAATCTAATAAATTACAATACTACGGACTATTTAGATATTCAGTAAATCCATGCTGCATTTCTTGTTGAGTATCACTTGAAAAAGATATTAAAAGATATTTCACTAAAATCAGTGGTGAAGCTCTCAATACATTTACTGGTGCTTTAATGGAGTTTTCACTTTTAATTTTTTGCCCTTTATTTTCCCATCACACAAAAATCTTTTGCAATGCTATAAAAAAAAATTGTCTTTTCACTTGTTCTAACCTGATCACACAAACCCATCCACAGTCTGAACCTAAGCGTACCTAGAGATGAAGTACAATCTTGACTGGAGTTCCAGAAGATTACAGCCAGTTGATAGTGATTAAAGAGCTGGTGCTTGTAAAAAAAAAAAAAATACTTGCAGCAATAAATGTTTGAACTTTCTTGAATTATATTTTCAATTTCCTTTTATATTAACAAGATATGACTGTATTACTGTGTTTTATATTGACTCCAGCACATCACTTTCTAAATATTTCACTGATTCTGCAGATTACAGATTTTCAGCTAGAGAATTAGTATCATGGTCTTCTTTTAATTTTCAAATAAAAATGGACTTGCTTCCAGAATTTTTGGTTTATCTTTAATTTCTGGCAAAATAACCTGAGAAACTACTCGCCCAAAATTTAAAGCCTATGGATACGTAAAAGTATAAGAGATGCCTTCTTATAAAAAGGCAGGACTTCTGTAATTTGTGAAGATCAGGGTTGATCAGTTCTGCCTTACAGATAACTCAAATTTCCACCTACAGTTTTTTTCTTACTATACTGGCCCTCCTAAATTTTCCTAGTGGAAAGAGATTAATGGAATGTGGTTAGGACTTTTGAAGATCCCTTGAGGTACTGCCCAACTAATCTCAAACCTAAAGTTAGACAGAGAAGATCTGCTAAAACTGTGTTACAGGCCACTGCTATAATTTAATCCTGATGTTATTAGCAGTTAACAAAGAACACTCACAAATAGTTTTTTTTTTAAAGTGGCAAGAACATCTGAAGAATAAGTGTTTCTTTTTTAAGTGTACAGTGGTCATTTCCTTTAAAGGGTTAAAGACAGAGAGCTTGAAGAGATTTCATCTCACCTGACTTAGACGTCCCTAATGCAGACATCTGCTTCTTAGCTGATTGCCCTACCTGTCATATATAGTTAAAAAAAAAAAAAAGAGAAAATATGATTCATCTGATTCACTTTATGTCTATTTCTACTGCTTGTTAAAATGGTTTATAGTATAAAACTGCCTTCCCCTCATCCAAGGGGTTGAACTGTCAGTGATCCAAGGCCTAGTTTTAATAGAGAAAGTCTGCTGAGTAGAGTCATGCAAGATAAGAAATATAAAATTGCAGACAGAAGTAAGATTGCTCAAATGTGGACAGTCTGAAGCTCAATGATTCTCGGAAGAAAAAA
The DNA here is from genome assembly GCF_036417535.1 of Chlamydotis macqueenii. NCBI lineage: Eukaryota > Metazoa > Chordata > Aves > Otidiformes > Otididae > Chlamydotis > Chlamydotis macqueenii. The sequence goes on from NC_141556.1 coordinate 164,339,678, forward strand.
AAAGAAAAAACCAAACAACCTCTCCCCAAAATACTCAAAAACCTCAACATGGACATAAAGAGATAAACAGGAAGCCTGAAGATGGCAGTTGAGCAACACTGAGAATCAGGCTGATGCAGAAGCAACAAAGGCTGAACCTTCCACCAGTTACTGATGGCTGCATAGCCAGCAAAGACTCTTCGGACATAGAGTCTCATACCATTTAACCTAGTAGTTTATTGATTCTATCCAAACAATTGTTTTATCTTTTAAATTGCGTTTCTCAGAGTCCCTTCAAATATATAAAAGTTGCTCAAGCACACTGACCCAGAAAGTAATGAGAGTCCAAGGTGGTTGATATAGACTCCTATCCACCTTGTCCAGGAAAATTTCCAGAAAAGTTATAGGGACAAAGAAAACAAAAAATTACCCAAAATTACAAACCAGAAAATATTAATGAATAATTAGTTCATTGCAATGTAGGGAGGATTCAAGCATAATCTCCTCCAAGTATGAAAAAAGTATTTGAATTCAGTTTTAAAAGAAACAAAAATTTTAAAATATTCCTTTAACACTAGTGATATGCAGGAGAGCCCATATAAATGTGGTGATGGATGATGGAAAATGAAATATCCAATGCAGAGGTTAGCCTTAGTGGTCTCAATTGCCTATGTCAGGGAGACCAGAGATTTCTTTGTTAGAGAATTCTGAGATAATCGCTACATGAACTCATGGGATCAGTATGTCCAGTAATGTAACAAAATCAAACATGGTTAATTTTTATAGACAAAAAAAAAAAAGTAGTAACTGTATTATATAAGTATTAAAACATGAGAGAAAGTGAGATTGGAATAGCTAAATTTGGAAAGAAAAGTTACTTAATGACATTGAAGACAGTGAATTAAATAGAAATCAGATAAAAAGTAGAAGGAATATATCAAAGTAACAGATTAACCTCATATGTTTCTTTGTTAAGAAAACTTCTAATTTTTTTTTCTTCAGACAAAGGCAATGCTTTATCTAAACTACTTTATCTGGACTTCAGTAGAGCAGTTGATATATTGCCAGGGGAGATGTTATTAATTAAGATTAAGGAGATGAAGATTAATGTAAGAATAGCTGAACCAACCAGTCTCTACTGAAAAGGAAAAAAAAAACTAGTAAGGAAGCATGTTATTAGTAGGGTTTCACAAGTCTTGTTTGTGGATTTGATTTTACCTAATATTTTGCTCATATTTTATTTAGCAACCTAGGCATGAAAGAACTGGAAATATGCTGACAACATGAAACTGGGATGCACCAATATAAAGGAAATATGATCAGGGACAACCAGAGGATAGCAATAATACAATTGACTTAAAAGTCATATAACGTAGTACAAAATCAGATACTTGGGAACTAATAGTAAAAAAATTCTGTAGCAAGGTGGGAGTTCTTCAGATAGAATTAAGGAAATAGGAGAAAAATCTACATATTACAAAAATCACAAAATCTACATATTAGTAGATCACAGAATGATGCAATCCTTGGTCTCATAAATTTCTTACAGATGCAATAAAATATTTATATTTTTGTTCCCTTAGAAATACTGTCTTCAGATCTGATCATGTCTATTCAGGAAAAATACCTTCAAAACTGGAGAAATTCAACTTCTGATGAGCTGAGGAATTAAACTAGTTTATATTTAAAGACTAAAACAACTTGACTTAGCAAGTTAAATAATACAGATAGATATGTTTATATAGTAGAAACAGAGAATCGTAGAATCATAAAGTCTTTATGGTTGGAAAAGATCTCCGAGATCAAGTCCAACCATCAATCCAGCACCACCATGCCTACTAAAGCATGTCCCAAAGTGCCATGTCTTCATATTTTTTTTTTTTTAACACCTTCAGGGATGGTGACTCCACCACTTCCCTGGGCAGCCTGTTCCAATGCTTGGCCACTCTTTCAGTAAATAAGTTTTTCCTAATATCCAATCTAAACCTCCCCTGACACAACTTGAGGCCCTTTCCTCTCATCTTATCACTAGATGCTTGAGAGAAGAGACCAAGACTCACCTCCCTACAACCTTCTTGCAGGTAGTTTTAGAAAGAGATAAGGTCTCCCCTCAGCCTGTTCTCCATACTAAACAATCCCAGCTCCCTCAGCCACTCCTTATAAGACCTGTTCTCCAGACTCCTCACCAGCTTTGTTGCCCTTCTCTGGTCATACTGTTCCTGATCCAAGCCAGAATGCTGTTGGCCTTCTTAGCCACCTGGGCACACTGCTGGCTCATGTTCAGCTGGCTGTCTACCAGCAACCCGGATCCTTTTCTGCCAGGCAGATTTCCAGGCACTCTTCCCCAAGCCTGTAGCATTGCATGGGGTTGTTGTGACCAAAGTGCAGGACCCAGCACGTGGCCTTATTAAACCTCATACAATTCACGTTGGCCCATAGATCCAGCCTGTCCAGATCCCTCTGCAGAACCTTCCTCCTCTCAAGCAGATTGACACTCCCACCCAATTTGATGTCATCTGCAAACTTACTGAGGGAGCACTCAATCCCCTCATCCAGATCACTCATAAAGATATTAAACAAGACTGGCCCTAAAACTGAGCCCTACAGTACACCGCTTGTGACTAGCCACAAACCGGATTTAACACTATTCACCACAACTCTCTGGGCTCTACCATCCAGCCAGTTTTTAACTCAGTGAAGAGTACACTTGTCTAAGCCATGAGCCTCTCTAGGAGAATGCTGTGAGAGATGATATCAAAGGCTTTGCTGAAGTCCAGGTAGATAAAATCCACAGCCTTCCCGTCATCCACTAGATGAGTCACCTCCTCATAGAAGGAGATCAGGTAGGTCAAGCAGGACCTGCCTTTCATGAATCCATTCTGGCTAGGCCTGACCTCCTGGTTGTCCTGCACGTGCCTAGTGAGTGGACTCAAGATGAACCGCTCCATGATCTTCTTCGGCACTGAGGTCAGGCTGACAGGCCTGTAATTCCCCAGATTCTCCTTCCAACCCTCCTAGTAGATGGGTGTCCTGGTTTTGGCAGGGATGGAGTTAATTTTTCCTCTCAGTAGCTGGTATGTTTTGGATTTTGTGTGTGAAGAATGTTCATAAACACCCTGATGATACCAGTTGTTGTGAATGAGACCAAGGACACCGTCCTGCTTTCCAAGTCTCGCTAATTTGCAGATGCAGGAAGCTGGGAGAAAGACAGACAGCATAATTGATCCAAACTGGCCAAAGAGAGTATTCCATGCCATAAACGTCATGCTCAGTATATAAGTGGGGGCAGGCGAGGGTGGGTATCTGCCTTCCTGGCATCCATCCTTCCTGCTTGTTTTGGCTGGCATCGTTCCCCCTACCTTGCTGGCTCCCTTTTTGCTCCTTTGCTTGCTGCTCGGGTTTGTTTCCGTGATCGCTGCTCGGGACGGGCTGTATCGGTCATTGGGACATCGGGTGGTGAGAAAACACATATTGTTCACTTTGTATATTTTTAATATCCTTATATTCTGTTATTATTGTAGTTTTCCCTTTTATTTTAGTAAATTGTCTTCATCTCAACCCACGAGTTCTCCTTCCTTCCCAATTCTCTCCCCCATCCCCCTGGGGAGGGGGAGAGTGAGCGAGAAGCTGTGTGGTGATTTGGGCTAAACCATCACAGTCATTTTGGCACCCAACATGGGGCTCGAAGGGTTGAGGTAAGGACAGATCTGACTAGAGTGTGTTAAAGTTGTTACAAGTGCTCATTATTTTGTTTGAATCCCTGGTCACAATGTTGTACTACGTGTTCACATGGTTGTGTTATGTCTCTCCTAAGTTGCATCACATATTTCCTTTGGTGCTGTTTATCACTTCTCGGAAATGGATGAGAATTCTCATTTTGATTTACTGGGCACTACTGGCTTATGATATGGTATCATCATTGGTCATTAAACTAATCTGGTCCTTGTTTTCGGCATTGCTGGCAACTCCGTACTTTGGATGCCATTTGGTAAGAATTATTAATAATCACACATTTTTCTTTTTCTCCCCGGAGAACCAATCTATGGGGAAGTCAGAGGAGGGTACCTTCCCATACTCCTTTACCTTCCCTTTTTCTTTTGAGCGAGTCACATCAGCTCTCGAGAATTTTGAATATCCTTGGGATGTGCAAGCCAGCATACTCCTATTGCTCTGTGTCCTAAATGGGTTTCAGATGTTGTTTAGGATTAAACAATTATTTACAAAATTCACCCGGAGATCTACCTTGAGGTTGGAGGGGCAGGGGTGGCATGGTATGTGGGAGAAGACAGGCAGGTACCTAGAAAACTTCTCACCTCCAATGGTCTGGAACTTCACTCCCGAACAACTACAGAATCCAGATGAAGTGATTGAATATTTGAAAGAAAAATGCCATAGCTATTCTAAAGAGGCAAAGCTTACCGCTTTGTGCTGGGCACTGGCTAGTATCTACCAAACACTGCTTAACGTGCAGCACCCTCAGGAAGAAGGGAGAAAAAATCAACTGACCGATACCCTGGCTACTCCAGCCCCGGCTACCGGCCCTGCGGCTACTCCAGCCCCGGCTACCGGCACTGCAGCTACTCCAGCACCAGCTGCCGGCCCTGCGGCTACTCCAGCCCCGGCTACCGGCCCTGCAGCTGCTCCAGCCCCAGCTACCGGCACTGTGGCTACACCAGCCCCGGCTACCGGCACTGCAGCTGCTCCAGCCCTGGCTACCGGCCCTGTGGCTACTCCAGCCCCAATGACAGGCACTGCGGCTACTCCAACTCTAGCTACTGGCACTGCAGCCGAATCAGAGAACCAACCTGTGTCAGTATCAGTCGCCCCTGTACAGAAGAAGAAATCTTGGAAGCGAAAGTCAGCTCGTTTAGTAAGGGATGAGGGAAAACCAGGACCATCACGAACAGAGGAAGAAGAAGAGGAACTCATGAGAGAGGAACTCATGAGAGAGGAACTCATGAGAGAGGAACTCATAAATGAGACTGAAACCACCCGATCCTTATCCCTGAATGAGTTGCGAGACATACGAAAAGATTTTGGCCGCCGTCCAGGCGAGCACTTTCTCACCTGGTTGCTTCGATGCTGGGATAATGGGGCCAGTAGCCTGGAATTAGAAGGTAAGGAAGCTAAACAGCTGGGATCCCTTTCTAGGGAAGCAGGCATTGACAAAGTAATTGGAAGAGGTGCACAAGCTCTCAGCCTCTGGAGGCGGCTCCTGTCAAGTATGAAGGAAAGATATCCCTTCAAGGAAGATATTACTTATCATCCAGGCAAGTGGACCACTATAGAGAGAGGTATCCAGTACCTAAGGGAATTAGCTGTGCTGGAAGCCATTTATAGTGACCTAGACAGCGAGGAGTCACCCCAAGATCCAGATGAAGTCCGGTGCACACGGCTCATGTGGCGGAAGTTTCTACGGAGTGTACCATCATCGTATGCCAATTCATTGGCAATTATGCTCTGGAAAGAGGGAGAGGGACCAACAATAGATGAATTGGCTACTCAGCTCCGGCAATATGAAGACATTCTCTCTTCTTCCCTCGTCTCAGCTGTGGAGAAACTGTCTCGGGAGGTCCAGCAGTTAAAAGAGGATAGGTCCTACTCCCCGCCCATACAGAGCAGTATTTCAGCTATTAGGAGTAAACGTTTCCCTGCTCAAGAGAGACGGTACACACGGCGAGGTATCCTGTGGTTTACCTTGCGTGACCAAGGAGAGGACATGAGAAAGTGGGATGGGAAACCTACCTCAGACCTAGAGGCACGGGTACGTGAGCTGCGGGGAAAAACATTTGCAAATAGAGGTTCTCCCCGGAAAACTGCTGCTCCGGTCTCCAGTGGACAGTTCCCCAGACGGAATAGAAGGGCTGATCTTACCTATGATCCTATGGAAGGGAATTCTGATTCATATTCACAGGAAGTGAGTGATGAATATTATGAACAGGATTAGAGGGGCCCTGCCTCCAGCCAGGCGGAGGAGAGGGACAACAGAGTTTATTGGACTGTATGGATTAAATGGCCTGGCACATCAGACCCACGAGAGTATAAGGCTCTAGTAGACACTGGTGCACAGTGTACCCTAATGCCATCAAGCTATAAAGGGGCAGAACCCATTTGTATTTCTGGAGTGACAGGAGGATCCCAAGAACTGACTGTATTGGAGGCTGAAGTAAGTTTGACTGGAAATGAGTGGCAAAAGCACCCCATAGTGACTGGCCCAGATGCTCCATGCATTCTTGGTATAGATTACCTCAGGAGTGGGTATTTCAAAGACCCAAGAGGGTACCGGTGGGCTTTTGGTATAGCCACTGTGGAGACGGAGGAAAATAAACAGCTGGCCACCTTGCCCAAGCTCTCAAAGGACCCTTCTGTTGTGGGATTACTGAAGGTTGAGGAACAACAGGTACCAATTGCTACCACCACAGTGCACCGGCGGCAATACCGCACCAACCGAGACTCGACAATCCCTATCCTCAAGCTGATTCGTCGACTGGAGAGCCAGGGAGTGATCAGCAAGTCCCGCTCACCCTTTAACAGTCCCATATGGCCAGTGAGAAAATCTAACGGAGAATGGAGACTAACAGTGGACTATCGTGGCCTGAATGAGGTAACACCACCACTGAGTGCTGCCGTGCCGGACATGCTAGAACTTCAGTATGAACTGGAGTCAAAAGCAGCCAAGTGGTATGCCACCATCGATATTGCCAATGCGTTCTTCTCCATCCCTTTGGCACCAGAATACAGGCCACAGTTTGCTTTCACTTGGAGGGGTGTCCAGTACACCTGGAATCGACTGCCCCAGGGGTGGAAACACAGCCCCACCATTTGCCATGGACTGATCCAGACTGCACTGGAAAAGGGTGGAGCTCCAGAGCACCTGCAATACATTGATGACATCATCGTATGGGGCAACACAGCAGCAGAAGTTTTTCAAAAAGGAGAGAAAATAATCCAAATCCTTCTGAAAGCCGGTTTTGCCATAAAACAAAGCAAAGTCAAGGGGCCTGCACAAGAGATCCAGTTTTTAGGAGTAAAATGGCAAGATGGACGTCGTCACATTCCAATGGATGTGGTCAACAAAATAACAGCTATGGCTCCACCAGCTAACAAAAAGGAAACACAGGCTTTCTTGGGCGTTGTGGGTTTCTGGAGAATGCATATTCCAAATTACAGTATGATTGTAAGCCCTCTCTATGAAGTGACTCGAAAGAGGAATGATTTTAAATGGGGCCCTGAACAACGACAAGCCTTTGAACAAATTAAACAGGAGATTGTTCATGCAGTAGCCCTTGGGCCAGTCCGGACAGGGCAAGATGTTAAAAACATCCTCTACACCGCAGCCGGGGAGAATGGCCCTACCTGGAGTCTTTGGCAGAGAACACCAGGGGAGACTCGAGGTCGACCCCTAGGCTTTTGGAGCCGGGGATATAGAGGACCTGAGGCCTGCTATACTCCAACTGAAAAAGAGATACTGGCAGCATACAAAGGAGTTCGAGCTGCTTCAGAAGTGATTGGTACTGAAGCACAGCTCCTCCTGGCACCCCGACTGCCAGTGCTGGGCTGGATGTTCAAAGGGAAGGTCCCCTCTACACATCATGCAACTGATGCCACATGGAGTAAATGGGTCGCACTGATCACACAGCGAGCCCGAATAGGAAACCCCAATCGCCCAGGAATCTTGGAAGTAATCACAGATTGGCCAGAAGGCAAAGATTTTGGAATGCCAACGGAGGAAGAGGTGACACGTGCTGAAGAAGCCCCACCATATAATAATTTACCAGAAGATGAGAAGAGATACGCCCTGTTCACTGATGGGTCCTGTCGTATTGTAGGAAAACATCGGAAGTGGAAAGCTGCTGTGTGGAGTCCTACACGACGAGTTGCAGAAGCTACTGATGGCCAAGGTGAATCGAGTCAGTTTGCAGAGGTGAAGGCCATCCAGTTGGCTTTGGACATCGCTGAACGGGAAAAATGGCCAAAACTCTATCTCTACACTGACTCATGGATGGTGGCAAATGCTCTGTGGGGGTGGTTAAAGCAGTGGAAGCAGAGCAACTGGCAGCGCAGAGGCAAGCCCATCTGGGCTGCTGCACTGTGGCAAGATATTGCTGCCCGGTTAGAGAATCTTGTTGTAAAAGTACGTCACATAGATGCCCACATACCCAAGAGTCGAGCCACAGAAGAACACCAAAATAACCACAGGGTGGATCAGGCTGCTAAGATTAAAGTTTCCCAAGTGGACCTAGACTGGCAACACAGAAGTTGAACTATTTTTAGCTCGGTGGGCTCATGACACCTCGGGCCATCAAGGTAGAGATGCAACATACAAATGGGCTCGTGATCGAGGGGTGGACTTGACCATGGATACCATTGCACAGGTTATCCATGAATGTGAAGCATGTGCTGCAATTAAGCAGGCCAAGCGGTTAAAGCCTCTTTGGTATGGGGAACGATGGCTGAAGTATAAGTATGGAGAGGCCTGGCAAATTGATTACATCACACTCCCACAAACCCGTCAAGGTAAGCGCCATGTGCTTACAATGGTGGAAGCCACCACTGGGTGGCTAGAGACCTATCCTGTACCCCATGCCACTGCCCGAAACACCATCTTGGGCCTTGAGAAGCAAGTTCTCTGGCGACATGGTACTCCAGAAAGAATTGAGTCAGACAACGGGACTCATTTCCGAAACAATCTCATAGATACCTGGGCCAAAGAGCACGGCATTGAGTGGGTATATCACATCCCCTATCACGCACCAGCCTCTGGAAAGATTGAACGGTACAATGGACTGCTGAAAACTACACTGAAAGCAATGGGTGGTGGGACCTTCAAAAATTGGGATAAACATTTAGCAAAAGCTACCTGGTTAGTTAACACTCGGGGATCCACCAATCGAGCTGGCCCTGCCCAGTCAGAACTGTTACATATTGTAGAGGGTGATAAAGTCCCTGTAGTGCATCTAAGGAATATGTTAGGAAAGACGGTCTGGGTTATTCCTCCCCTGGGCAAAGGCAAACCCACCCGAGGGATTGCTTTTGCTCAGGGACCTGGATGTACTTGGTGGGTGATGCGGGAGGATGGGGAAGTCCGATGTGTACCTCAAGGAGATCTGATTTTAGGTGAGAACAGCCAATAATTTGAACTGTATATAATCATTTCCATAGTTCTTATATGTCATATCAAAGGTATTGCAGCAAGAACACCCTGATCAGTGAAGAATGAGTTTCAATAAAACCAAGAGAGATGCAACGATGATGGAACAGGAACTGGCGCCCAACAATTCCCTCAAGATCAACATCTTCAATTTGCAGACCATGGACATGATACACCAGCCATGCCAGATGTACCAACTGCGAGTTCCAGATGCAGCATGCAACAGTCCCATGCTACATACCATCTCTCTTGTCCTGAAAGACTGTATGACATATGGAACCCAAAGTCATGGACTAAATGAACTCAACAGACTTTGGAGGGATAGCCCATAGATTGAAGGAGTTACATCTGTGTGTGTGTATATGTATACGCATGACGTAGATGGTATGGAATAAGGGGTGGATACTGTCCTGGTTTTGGCAGGGATGGAGTTAATTTTTCCTCTCAGTAGCTGGTATGTTTTGGATTTTGTGTGTGAAGAATGTTCATAAACACCCTGATGATACCAGTTGTTGTGAATGAGACCAAGGACACCGTCCTGCTTTCCAAGTCTCGCTAATTTGCAGATGCAGGAAGCTGGGAGAAAGACAGACAGCATAATTGATCCAAACTGGCCAAAGAGAGTATTCCATGCCATAAACGTCATGCTCAGTATATAAGTGGGGGCAGGCGAGGGTGGGTATCTGCCTTCCTGGCATCCATCCTTCCTGCTTGTTTTGGCTGGCATCGTTCCCCCTACCTTGCTGGCTCCCTTTTTGCTCCTTTGCTTGCTGCTCGGGTTTGTTTCCGTGATCGCTGCTCGGGACGGGCTGTATCGGTCATTGGGACATCGGGTGGTGAGAAAACACATATTGTTCACTTTGTATATTTTTAATATCCTTATATTCTGTTATTATTGTAGTTTTCCCTTTTATTTTAGTAAATTGTCTTCATCTCAACCCACGAGTTCTCCTTCCTTCCCAATTCTCTCCCCCATCCCCCTGGGGAGGGGGAGAGTGAGCGAGAAGCTGTGTGGTGATTTGGGCTAAACCATCACAATGGGCATCACATTGGCAAGCCTCCAGTTGTCTGGGACCTCTCCTGTTAACCAGGACTGCTGATAAATGATGGAGAGTGGCTTGGCAAGCTCCTCTGCCAGCTCCCTTGGTACTCTCAAGTGGATCCCATCTGGCCCCACAGACTTGTTTGTGTCCAGGTGGCTTAGCTGTTCATTAACTGCTTCCTCCTGGATTATGAGTGATTTATTCTGCTCTCCATCCCTGTCTTCCGGCGCAGGGGGCTGAACACCCTGGGGATAACTGAAGACTGAGGTAAAGAAGATATTAAATATCTCAAGCTTTTCCTCATTCTTGGTGACAATGTTCCCTCTTGCATCCAATAAACGATGGAGATTCTCCTTGGCTCTCTTTTTTTGTTGTTAGTGTATTTATAAAAAAAACATAGAATCATAGAATGGTTAGGGTTGGAAGGGACCTTCAAAGGTTGTCTAGTCCACCCCCCCCCCCCCCGCAAGAAGCAGGGACATTCCCAAATAGATCAAGTTGCTCAGAGCCTCATCCAACCCAGTCTTGAACGTTTCCAGGGATGGGACATCCAGCACCTCTCTGCGCAACCTGTTCCAGGGTTCTACAACCCTCAGTGTAAAAATTTTTTTTCCTAATATCCAATCTAAATCTACCTCCCTGTATTTTAGAACCATTACCCCTCGTCCTATCACAACAGGCCCTACTGAACAGCTTCTCCCCATCTTTCTTGTATGCCCCCTTGAGGTACTGGAAGACCGCTATAAGGTCTCCCCGGAGCCTCCTCTTCTCCAGGCTGAACATTTTTTTGTTATCTCTTACAACAGTGGCTACATTGAGTACTAGTTGGATTTTTGCCTTTCTAATCTTCTTTCTGCAGGACCTAATCAGATCATTGTACTCTTCTTGAGTTGCCTGCCCCTTCTTCCACAAGTGGTAGACTCTCCTTTTTTTCCCCTGAGTCCCAGAAAAAGCTCCCTGTTCAGCCAGGTCAGTTGTCTTTCCTGCTGGTATGTCTTATAGTACATGGGGTCAGCCTGTTCCTATGCCTTTAAGATTTCCTTCTTGAAGAATGTCCAGCCTTCCCAAACCCTTTTGCCATTCAAGACTGTCTCCCATTGGGCTTTCTCAACCAGTGTCCTCAGCAGGCCAAAGTCTGCTCTCAGGAAGTTCATGGTAGTGGTTTTGCTGACCCACCCCCCCCCACCCTGCCCCTCCTTACTTCACCAAGAATCAAGAACTCTATAATTTCATGGTTGCTAAGCCCAAGACAGCCTTCCACCATCACATTTTCTATCAGTCCTTCTCTGTTTGGAAACAGCAGGTCAAGCGAGGCACCTTCCCTCATAGGCTTACTCATCAGCTCTGTCAGGAAGTTTTCTTACAGACACTCCAGGAATCTCCTAGACTGTTTCCTCTCTACTGTGTTGTATTTCTGCAAATGTCCAGCAAGTTTAAGTACTCCATGAGAACAAGGGCTAGTGATTGTGAGACTTCTGCCAGCTGCTTGTAGAATGCTTCATCTACCTCTTCATCCTGGTTGGGTGGTCTATAACTCCCAGCAGGATATTTGCTTTGTTGGCCTTCCCCTTCATCCTCACCCATAAGCACTCAACATTGTCATCACAATCATTGAGGTCTATACAATCAAAACGCTCCCTAACATACAAAGCCACCCCACCGCCTCTTCTTCCTTGCATATCCCTCCTGAAGAGCTTATAGCCATCCATTGGAGCACTCCAGTAATGAAAGTCATCCCACCATATTTCTCTATATTCTCTGTATTGTAGTTCTCTATTTGAGGAATGTAAAAAAAAATTGGTGAGGAAAAAGAGCTACTCAAGCTAAAAGACAGTAATGGTAAAATAGGAAACAGTTTATAAGCTAGTCATGACAATACACAGGACATAAGGAAAAAATTTGTATTAAAGTCACTGGCTTCTGCTATGCTATTTGAAATCTGCTTTTTTTTTTTTCTGAAATTATATGCACTGTTTCCTTGAAACAACAATGGACTAGATTTTTTTTTTTTTTTACCTGAGAATCAAATCTTATATACCCCAGCAACTGGCACCAGGCACAGAAGCTATGACCCGTGGTCCTGCTCCAGCCACTGGTGCTGAGCCACTCACTTGCCTCACTCACTCACTCAGTCCTCCCAGTAGCTTTTTTTTTGGACACATGCACTGTTCCTGCCACAATGGCTGGAGGATAAAACCCCTATTGGCTCCAGTAGCTGATTCTGAGACCCCTTACTGGCTCCAGTAGCTGATACCACAGGCCAGGGTCACTGGTACCCCTGGTCTGACTCCAGTATCTAGCACCAAATTTCACTCACACATAAGCAGGTCTCACTAGCAGTGGGTACTGAGTCCTTGCAGAACACACACATATGGAATAGATAGTGAGATTATGGTGAGAGATAGATAAGAAAAGATTTAATAAAAAGATATAAGAAGACAGGCCAGACTGGTGATCAGCTGCAGGACTCAGCCAGACTAGCGTGCTTACACACAATCTGCCCCTTATATACACCTTTCTGCCTCCCCCACCTTTCTGTTCCTCCCTGTTCCCCCTACTTCTGCACATTGCCTCATCAGTTATCACAGTCCCACCAACCTCCTCCAACATGCAGGATCCTCAGATTTGCATCCTTATCAGTTGCAAAGTGCCGGTTTGCCTGCAGTTTCTTGATAGTTTATCAAATAGTGTGCCTGACCAGGTTTGTTTCTGGTTATTATTTGTTAACTCTAATTGGTCAAGTTTTATGTCTCTGTGTTTGTCTCCCTTTCTCTATGCTCACAACGAAAAAAAAAGAAAAAAGAAAAAAAAGCTTTTTCACATCCCAATTTGTGCCTCTGGATAGTTTTTTTCGTATCATGACCTCCCTTAATATGTGTTGGTCAGGTCTTTATGACTCCTTTGACCAGTTACCCTTAAAGGAGCAGACATTCACCTTCCACATAATCTTACTTATGCCTAAATCAGATTTAGAATTCCTAGAACTGGATTAGTCTCATCTAGCTATAATGACTACAATGTAAATAACTAAATTTGATCAAGTCTTGTCTTTGTGGTTAATGTGGAGAAATCAGTATGCATCTCTTGCAATTCTTCTTTTCTATTGCCAACATCTACTTTAAGTTGTACTCATATGTATATACAGCTCAGATACAGACAATTACACTTCAGCTGTCTAAATTTAGGTGGGATGCATCAACCTTTCATACAAGATCAACAATACTATTTTTATGTGATGCAAAGTATGTCTGTTACAAATTCACTCATCAGTTTTTACATTTGTTAAAAAAAAGAGGACAGAACCTTGAGTCAATACATTTTAAGCAGGGCTTGGACTGTTTTCCTGTAGTTAACTTAAAGTCAATATACAAGCACCATTTTGGCATAAACTCAGTATTGTGTGCTTGACTGAATTAATAGAAACATGACTGTCTGTTTATGCTTAATCTGGATTGCACCGGTACTGCTATGCTATCAGGTAGATAATGTACAGGTCCATATTAATGATTGTGGAACTACCATACAGACAGAAATTCAGGATTTCACTTATAAATTCTGATTGTTGTAACGTGTCTTATCCTAATTCAAAATCAACTCCATTGGGTGGCATTGGTACGTCATACTTTTTTATGCTTCTGTGTCATTTCTCCTCCTCCGCAAATTGTGAAATCCAAGGCTAAGATTAAGCTGTATAGGATTTGCAGGCATTTTCCATAGAATTATACAATAGAAATTATTTTACTAATCCAATCTATAATGTGGCTGCACAAAACCTTGACTCAAAAACAAATGAAAGAGAACAGTTGCATGCTAATAGAAAGAAGGGACCTTGGTGGAAATTTCTTCGTGTGGCTTTGCTGCCAGACAAAGTGTTTCTCGTAACTCTGTCCTCTGCTGGCACCTCTTTAAAAATAGATTTTTTTTAGTCTCCATTCCTCCTCTGCAGGAACTATGAAGCTAGCTCAAGACTTCAGAAATTCAGTAAAAGCTTTTGAGTAATTTCTGCTCATGGCTTGATACAGTGGTAGAAGCTGTTCACTCTAGATGAGGGGATTATTTTTTTTTTTATTTTTTTTATATTTTTTTTCCTACTGGAAATACACTATTTTTTTTTGCAATTATGCATATATATATAGCAATTATCTATACATTTTAATTTTATATATAATTATTATTTGTAATATGTACATTATATTGTATTTCATTGCACTGTATTGTATTATACTGTATTATATTACACATACTTATAAAATGTAGAATAAAATATCACTCTGTACATTGCATTAAATAAACTATAATTATACATGTCAGATTGAATTCTTTTCTCCTTAATGTCCTTAGCTTCTAAGTCGAGCAATTCCCTCCTCCTTCTCTTTCATTTTCTTTACTTCATCTGTAATTTTTTAAAACAAATTTAATTCTTACTTGAGCAAAAAATTATAACAATTTTGGCAGCCCTCTGTTACTCTATTTCTTCCTTCAGCTATTTCCACATACTTACACTAATTAGCAGAACTATTTATAGGATAGAGTATTGTAATGGAACAATCTACATGTAGACATGCATGCATGTTCACATATTGCTTAAGGAAGAGTCAGGGTGGAAACTACCAACCTATTTCATAGTAGCATTTCTGTTCCATCTGTCATTTGGGCTTTTCCTTCTATCATTTGGGGAATGAGCTACATGCACTCAAATATGGCAGTGGCTGGCAATTATTTATTTTTCTAATTGTCACTGTGTTACTAATATTCTTAAGACATAAAGACAATCTAATACTATTTTATTAAAATATCTTTAAAATTATATACAAAAAGTATTGTGAACTTTCTGCCCAATGAACCATCGCTGCTCATATTATGCATGTCAATGGAATCCCACTGTGGAATCAGTCTTACTGAAATGAGTCAAAATGCCTGCATAATAAAGTCTATATTGTAATGTTACAGCAACTCCCTAGGAAGACTAGGTTTAAATACACAGATTTCAAAAGCAGACCAAGGATTATATTTTGACTCAGTTCTTCTGGATGGTTTACTGTGTGACAGGGAAGCTAAAAGCTATGCTCTTTCTCTCAAGCTTTTCCCCTTGCATTTCCTACCTACTTGAAAAAAAAAAAGCAGAAAGAAATAGTTTCATGTACTTCTGCAACATAATGTGCTACAGATCATGGTGTTATTCAGTAATGAAAACTGTAGTATAAATAAAAGACTTAACATTCCACAGTCCTTTGCAAAATAAACTCAAAGGAACAGTAAGAAAACTGGTGGGCTGAGGAATGATTATTTGCTTTTGGTTTACAGTAAATCCAATTTATGGTAAGAATGACTAGCTGAAAGTTTACTGGTTATGATGTTAAAACAGCCTGGAAAGTGCCATAGAAATAAATGAATGTATTAGTTACATTTTTTCAGCTTGATGTCTTTATACTTACATAACTGTATGGCTATTTACTTTCATAATTATTTTGTCACTAAGTTCCCTCAGAATTACACAGAATTTCACTCAATTGTCCAAATATGGGCGTCATTCTAATGCAAAAATTCACTGAAAGTCTATGTAGCCTTCATTCTATAGGTACCTAGATTTTAGTGAAAGAAACTTAAGTAACCAGAAAATTCAGAGATGTCACCACCATGGCCACACTAGTCAAGGTTTATTTTCTTTAATCCTTGTGGCATTTACAAGTCGAACATTTTTACATCTGAATCATCTGAAAAGTCTTAGATGAAAGGCATTTATGAGCTTTCTTAATGTATGTGGTAATAATTGGACTCACTATAAAGCAGAATAATCATGATTAAATCTATTAAATTATACAGGCAAAGCAAAGCTGTACTATCTTGAATATTTTGTATGATAGTATAGTGGTTAAAGCACTCAACCAGAAAACGAACTATTTTTAGCTATTCTTCATTCTCCCTTCTCCATTGTTTCATGCCTGCTTTTGGTATTGTTTGCACATTTCATTTTATGGCATTTTAATAAAAAATGTGGAAGCAGTACCCCAGTAAAAAGCCATGTCCTAGGATTCCTTTTGCCCTTCCCATGCATGCATGCAGGGGTTACTTAGGTTTGAGTTTCAGGGTCAGTGCTTTTCTTGATTGATTTCTCTCTTGTTGATCTCATGAGTCATTCTTTTCTTTTGGCACAATGATAGAGATGCAAAAGGAAGGGTAGGAAATGACTCAATCCTATACTTTTTTTTTTTGTTAGGGCTCTCTGCTTGGAAAGTATTTCTGTGTCAGGAAAAGCCAATGTGTCCTTCACCCTTTATTAAATTTTCAAAGTACAAAGTCAATCACAAGCATACTTTAAGTCTATTTAATGTATTCTCAGTAAGCAGTGAACTGAAGAAAGATGAGTATCCTAAGAAATGAAAAGTAAGGAATCTATATCAAGCCTCTCACTTTCAGTATGTAGTTCAGCTAATATTTACACTTCTTACCTTGAGGCTAGTGGTATCTGATGTGTAACTTAAAGTGTTAGAAAAACAGTATCTCTGCCCTGGACCTAAATTACAAATGAATAAACTTCAGATGTCAAATTCTCAAGTAGTATTCCCATTTCAATCCTAACCTTAATTCTGGATCATGCAACATTGTTACACAATGTCAATGAATTCTTCAGGACCTCATAGAAGCTATTTGTCTTGTTCTACACAATGAGACTATTAAGATAATACTTTGAGGTTGGGGATTTTAAGGTTTTTTTTTCCTTTCTTTACTGAAGCTAGCTATACTTTGTATGTGGTAACATTTATGTTATCTATCTATCTATCTATCTATTTATCTATCTATCTATCTATCTTTCCACTATGTATGACCATGAAATTTCATGCTATCTCTCTTTTGGCAGTTTCAGACATATATGTGAGTCCTGGCTATAACTTCATAATTAGATCATACTGCGAATAGTACTGAACCCTTTCCTTCATAGATCTCCTCTTTTCATAAACATGTTTGGTTTTGTTTTTGTTGTTGTTGTTGTTGTTGTTTGTTTATTTTTTTCCAGTGAGGTACAATATCCAGTGAAGGACTAAAGTATGGTCCAAGATGTTTTTGATTTGAAGGACCCGAGATCCAAATTGCTCTGTAACATAGAGGCTATGGGTGCATCTACACTGTCATTTCTTTCAGTTTCAGAAATGTTTCAAATCACTCAGAGACCTGGAAAGATTGTTTGATGCAGAAGGATTTAAATAACTCTCAACAGTACTGCTTGAAATTAAAAATAAATGGGATACTATAAAGATGTAAAGAATTGCATCATAAGAGTAAAGTTGGTGTGAATGGAGAATGAATGGGAATGTCTGAGTGTGGACACACCAGCAGGAACACACAGCAGGGAAAGGGCTCTCAGTACCTATGTTAATGGCATCCAGATTAGCACATCATCAGCATCACAGCACATCTATATGTAGTTTCATAAAACATCCATATTTGGAGACAAGGACTGTGCTGGCTCAGAGATTTGTACCAAGATAGATACACTGCCAGCTCTGAAAGCGTTAAAAAAAAGGCCTATCTGAAATTTGCATGTGGTCCCTAACCCAAGAAACGTGAAGAGGACTTGATTGTTGGCTTCTCCTTCAAAGGATGCATCCTAACATCTGGACATGAGTGTTGTGGTGGTCAACTGCTGGCCAGACAGCCTGAACGCTCCTACCCTTGTCTCTGACCACTGGGCAAACCTCTTGGGCATCACATACATTCTAGTGCTTGTGTGATAAGTGAAAATGGGAGTGAGTGAAACAAGCTTTGTTTCAGTTTTTAATTTAAATAAAATCACTTTTCCCTCTTACAATGTATTGCATGTTTATTCACTGCATTGTTGATACAGTATTTCCTACAAAAGCGTGTAATGAGTTTCCACAAAACTGCAGAGAGCAGGTCAAAGGTATGTGTAGTGGGAATAAGATACTGCAGCCACATGGCCACACAGCAAAGTAAGCCTGTAGAACAGTACTGAACCACACTTCAGTCTATATGCTATATAGCATGGATGCATGGATCAGGCCAGTCTGCATCAATAAGCTGTGCAAATGCAAATCACTTTGCACCAGGTGCCCCAGAATACAGTATTACTCCCTAGCTGTTTGTTTTTTTTTTTAAAAGAGCTTTTTTCTAAGGACATGGTAATAACAATAAAGACGTTAATATTGTTATGAGATAAGTATATATAGCACAGGGACTCAAGCAGTAGCTTACTGGCCCATTTCATAAAATAAAGGCTTTGAGTTATATATATGTAAATGAATATAGGGTATTTTTAAGGCAGAGAGCCTGTTCTTGTCACTTCTAATCTGCAATACAAATTCATCATGTGAGAAATATGCATGAGGATTTGAATGGGCATACATCCAGTGTATTATCATAACACAAGCACTAGAAATGCTCTTACTTAAGTAAGGAAGGACTACTTGCAAATAACTGACATATAAAATGTCTCCGTATTGGCATTTGAACAGAGTAGTCATTTCAGAAAAATGAAAATTGAGAGGAACAGGGACTGATGTGCTATCTGATCAGCTTCTTATAGTCTGTCACATCTATAGTCAGCTTTCTTTGGCACTGTATGCACCTTCTTGCTCCATGCTGCTTTTAAATTGCCAAAAAAAAAACCCCTTAGTACCAGAAAGACTAAATTGGAGGACTTCCATATGCAATATTCTTTCCAACTTCACAGCATCTGTGGTTTCCTTATTTACAAACTTACCTTTAGAAAAATAGTTCAAAGATTGCTTTTCTCACCATCCCAAACAATTTATTCATTTACTCATTTTCCCTGGCCAAAAAACCTCTCACAGTAGAATTTATCACTACTCATTCTAGAAATCTAGAAAAGGTTTTGATTTTTGTTTGTTTGTTTGTTTGTTTCTAATTTAGGATTGTAGAACAAAGTTTTCACATTTCTTTATTAATTGTGCCAACTTAAGCAACAACATTTGCAAGAAGAAAGCTGGAAAGGCTCAAGGTCTGAGCATATAAAACTGCTGCAACCCAAAACTATCTCAAGAGCAAGACCTCAGTGTGCTTTTCTTCCTTGGAAAAGAACTGCAGATGTATATCGCAGGTAAGAGATGTGGTGCACTAAATCTGACATCCTAGCTGGACAACAAGGAGACTGAGTTCCCCAGTGTTTTGTGCTACACACTGGCATGTAAAAACAGTCTTACAATTCAGTTTTAGTAATTTTCCTTGCAGATATAGTCCTTTAATAGAAAAACAGTCACACTGATACAAGTAAGATTACTTGAGCAGGATTCTGTTCCAAATTGTAGACATCAGTATTGAATGACATTTTAACCATTTGCAGGTATAGGTCATTATTTCCTACACATCTCAGTATCTCATCGCAATTTTTGGAACTTTAATTTCTGTATTTCCACCTACATAGTGAAAACAATTGTAAATACAGTTCTTTCAGATGGCAAATCAATATCCATCTTATAAAAGAGGGACAATTATACCTCTTTCAGTGTCTTTTGTCTTTTTAATAGAGTTCCACTTAATATCCATCAAAAATGTTAACAGCGAAAATCTAATAAAATGAAAGGGAAAAGGAGAAAATCCTTTGAGGAAGGTACAAGAGAAGGAACATATGGGAGCTTAAAAGATCTTTATGGATATACTTCTTTAATAAGTAAAAAAAACTCATGACATTTCTCACAAGTTTGGTTTTTTTCATGAAATACCACACCAACAGAGAGATTATCAGATGTACTGAAATCAATGCACAATTAATATCAGTAAACATAATTTAAATAACATAAAGAGGAATAATAGGCACACAAAAAAAATAAGCATTAAATGCCACGTTAACAATTCTGTTTGGCAAAAGAGTAGTTCTGAAGAAAAAGTTTCACAGTTAAAGCCCATTTCAGACCATCAAACCACTCTTACCTCATCTCGAACATGATTTCTGTGCTTCCTCCTGTTATCAGCCTGACCTGTCTGAAAATTAATCTCTCTCTCAAATAAACAAATAAATTTCAGTCAATCAGTGTCCTGATGTCACCATAGGAAAGGCAGCAGGACCACTGGATACAGTAGTAGATACTGACTGCTACTTCTGCTGCAGTGTAGCCTTAAATTAACTTAACCTAAACTTGAAAGAAAAAAAAAACTCAGATTAGTCAGGTGTTTCTCTAAGCATTCCTATCAAACATCCCTATCCCATAAAAAAAATTTATTCAAGTTAGAATTATAGAATAGATGACCATCTTAAGTTTATGAGTTAAGGAGAATTATAGTAGCAGAAAAACTGAATTTTTTTCTGGTAGAAATTCTGGAACTTTGGAAATTGGTTGAAGTAGAAGTGAGCCAAAAACTTCGATCATTGATGGAACAAAAGGAGGAAAATGTACTAGAATATTTTGTTTTCATACCACTGAGACATTTTTTAATAATAATAAAACATTTTTATTTTATTGCATTGTATTGCTTGAAATATTTCTATCTTTCATCATAAAAAAAATGTATTGCCGGTCATTGAAGGAATTGAATTATTTTTATCTTAGTGAAGAAAAATACTTTTATAGTCTTGCACTGAAATTCTTTGTTAAACAGTACATCACATTAAAGCTTTCGACAACGCAGTTAGCATTTCTCACGAAAAACTGTTCCAGTGAAAAATACTGGATTAGCTCTAAAAGGAGTAGCACATAATGCATATACAAAATTCATTTCAGAATACATTTAAAAAAAAAAAGCACAGTTCAAGTGATACACAAGTAATTAGAATACAATTTAATTCCTAAAGACACTATGTCTTATACCATGGAGAAATTTTATTGATATAATCTTTGTAGTTTTCATTTGTCTTTTAAGTAAATCTATTTAATTTCACAGCATATTAGAAATTGTAAATCAGGTGAGGAAGCAATGTTTACTGAAAGTAAACCTGCAACACTTAATGATACTCTGACATTTAGGCACCTGCAAAAATCAACCAGTGGTACTGACAGAAAACAGGATCTCTTTTACCACATTTCTTTAATCATTAATTGGCTTTTTCTTTATTCACTATGTAACCAGCAAAAATGCAATTTTCCTAGGTAGTGATTAAAAAAAAAAAAAGGAAAATAAAACATAAGAAAATATGTAGTTGAAGCCAAAAATTGAGCTTGTCTTATCCTTTGGACTGTAAACTTGGACAACTCTTGACAAGATGGCTGACATCAACAAGCCCCATCTGTGGGGAAAGCTAAAAGGAGGAAGAGTGGCAGCATGGAGCACTATATCCGTTCCCACTCTCCTATCCTCAGCATAAGCTGCTGTGCTGCTATTCTGCCTCTCGATGGATGAGGAAAGTATTAATGAGAAGCCTGAAAGTTTGAGTTCTTATGTCCTAGAAGACAATCTCCAGGGATCTAGCGTCTCTGTAACAGTCTCATCTTTTATTATTGTTATTGTTGCTTGTTTTGTATTGAGAGTGGAGAAAGAGTTTGTAAACTTGTAAAATATACAATAATAAGATTCTTCTTCAGTTCTTTCTCAGTGGAATTCAGTTTTTCTAAAGGCAGAAATTGTTGAAATACAGTACTTCTCTGATGGGCTTCCTTTCTTTCACAGAAAGTTCCATGAAAAAGGATTTATGAATAAATATCATGAATAGACAACTATGTTAATCATGCATGAGATTTACCTGCCTTGTACAAAACAGCTCAACTTGATTTGATTTGTTTACCTGAATAGCCTGAAGTCCTAGGATTGTTTTAAGACGAAGTATTTATCTGTGGAGGAGACAGAGACAAAACTTCCACAAAACTTAGCTAGTAGTTCAGTATTACCTTATTTTAAAAAATTATAGATAACATAGAGTACAATGGTGTGTGGCTCCAAGGACTTCAAACTCACTACACAGAAAACATTAAAATTAAGTCTTTCCACATTTCTTTTCCTTAGTTCAGAGAAGAAAATTAAATAAGAACTTTATTTTTTTTTCTAAGTAATTTTAAGTCTACTTTAGAAAACACTGTGAACTTATTATAATCCACGCAGATTAAGTATGGGGAAAGAAAACATATGTAGGAATTGGAAAGTTAACTGATTTTGCCCGTAAGTGAATTAAAAGTTTGAACTTTCATTTTAGACTTGGAACATATGGCAAGCTGAATGAAAAAAATTGCATAAGTTTACGCAAACAATGTGAACAGTGCCTTCAAAGTTTAATATCACTACTGTATCTCCTCATTATGTCTTGATAAATTTCAGTCTTCTGTGACCTTATCAGAATGGGTGAATTTTAAACCAATAATCACAACAAAACACTGTGATTCTGTTATTTCTTTCTCTTAGTGTTACTTTGTTCATAAGTTATATAAATATGTGTTACCGCTGCATATATTGACTTGCGATAACAGTTACTGATTCACAACCTCTCTGCTGAAGCTAGAAGTAGTCTTCTGTCATTATTTGAAGATGGTGTCTTGATGTGTAGAGTGAGTGAAGTTACCCTTAGTACCAAGGTTAATGTATGAAAATCACGTACCTGCTTGGCTGAGTTCTGTCAAATATTCTTGATCTGCTGTAACCCTCTGAGACTCCAAATGGAATGAAATGGAAAATAATTTAATTAAATGTGCTGGAAATGTAATTTGAGACTTTATGTATTTATTAAAGAAATCTCATTTTGAACAACTGTATTACACTGGGAAATTACCATTACTAATAAACAGAATATGTGTCAGCACAGCTTAACAGAGCAAGTATAAAGGCGATGCATAGATTTTTAACACAATCATAGATTAAAGATCTAGTACTAAATCCAAGTATTTTTAAACAAAGTATATTAATTGAACTTTCATAGTATGTGAAAGTATGTTTAATTTATAAAACTTCAATTAATATATTATAGTTCCATGACATTGTAGTTACTTGAATGAAGTGTAGCTATGATTAATTTCAAACACATATTAGTCCAGGGTTATTATCAGGTTAGTCTGCTAATGTACAATCTGACATGAAAGCTTTGGAGTGGAAATCCTGTGGATGCATAAGTTCTTGCTTAAAATTCCTTAAATCACAGAAAGCTTAAAAGTTATGTTTCAGTATCTTAACTGAGAAAAGATTAGTTTGTTTCTGTTTACAGCTTTTTATTTTCACAAAATCAATATGGAAAGAAAAAAATAATCCATTAGTTTCACTTGGATATTTGGATATGAGAACAAGTATGTGTCATTAATGTTCTGCAGGCCTGAGTTTGCTTTTATATATTCAGGTTTTTCCCTGTTATTACCTCATAGAGTTGATTACGGTTTTATTAGTACCACAATGTTAGCAACACAACAGAAAAACAGACAGAGAAACAGATTATCTGTGTTATACCCTGTTTATTTTTCTTCTCTTTGTGAGTTATTCATTAGCTCAGTCCATAAATTATTCAACTGAACTATTCTCTGACAGTTCTGATGTTTAACTAGTAAAGGGAATTTCTTTTCTAGAAAAGAAATTCTTTCCTGCCCAGCCATTGCTGTCTGCTTTGGGGTCACTGAATAGGTTTGTGTGAATAATTGTTTCTTTCAGTTACTGGTCAACTGGGAAAATAGTAATATCAAAATTGAGAAAATAATAATACAAAAAAGTGTTTACATGAACTACCCTTCTTTCTTCTTCCTACGCCTCCTGAATTTGGACTGCACTAAAAACAAGCTGTTGGGCTACTTACAATAAAGTGCTAAATGGATGTTGTTTGTAGAAACCCTTTTCATAGATCACCACCTAGGGTACTTGAACAATTTCAAATCATGTGGACTTCACTTGAATCAAGTATTTGATCCCAGCTTTCTCTCTTCTCAGTATTAAAAAAAAATTAATATTGTGGTTCAGTATTTTTTTAAATGACAGTGTCACAATGGAGTCAGTTTAGGTGTCCCCTTCTGAAGCTGTTTTGCCAAAAAAAAAAAAATAATAATAATCAGAAGAGAAGGGAAAAGAGCACATATAAGAATTAACTTTCTGTTGGTAAAAAAAAAAAAAAAAAACATTCATTTTCTAAACAGATGCATCCAGGTGGTTTGGAGTTTTTTTTTTCCAACAAAAGTTTATGTGATTTTTTCTCCTGGAGTATGATACTCAAAAAGAAGATGGTTTATTCGACTTCAAGAATTTTTATAGATATAAACCTGCAAGGTGTGTATATATATATGTGTACATACACACACACACATACACACATATACACACATACAAGGTATGCAAACCTAAGGCATAAACAGGAATTCAAACTCTGTACTATGATATGCAAAATGAGTGACTTAAACAGTAGACTATCAGAAAAAAAAATATATACTTCTAGTTTCTATTTTTTTTTTAATCTTGTAGATGGCACTGATTTCCTTTGTGCACTAAGGAATAATTAAAAGAAATCCTGCCACTTCCATCCTTCTTAGTTTTCCCTCACCATATGAATATTTCCTTTACCATTTTCTAGTTTTCTTTCACATTAAAGACAGAAAATTCAAAAAAGCATTTATTGACCTTTTCAGAGTAAAGGGGAAAACAAAATAAAAGCCAGGTCATTATGCAATGTGTGAGATGATAGATAGAATTTGAGAAGTAGTGTCAAGTGGCTATACACTTTTATTCTGCTGAGAAAACTTGCAAAGACTTAGGTATATCTCAATCATAATCACAATTACTTTTCATGGCTCAATTAAATGAATATTCCAACAAATTTGATGAGTCAATCGTAGCCAATTTTCTACAGGATCTTGGCCTCAAAATGAAAGTGTCTTCTTTTGTTAGACAACTTTGGGGACAGATACAGATAGATTCTTTAGATATTTATTCTGAATAATCTCTCTTGGAAAGAAAACAGGTTATTTAATTTCGCATTACACTATATCCTTTTAGCGTTTTGGACTAGATCCTAATTACCTAAAATATCAGACTCCTCCTTTCAATCTATAATGCAAGCCTAATTACGCACAACTTGTTTTTTTGTTTTCGTTTTTTTTTTCTTTTCCTTAAAGCTTCTGTATTGGCAGTTAGAAACACAATCTAGAAAGGATCTAAGTTGTATCCTGAGATTTGGAAGTATTTAGATCCCAAGTGTTATTTAAGGATTCATCTTGAAGAAAATTAAGTCATTATGTGTCTAGATGTTTAAAAATAAAATAAAGAAAATGGTTTTCTTCAATCTAAAGTTCATGAATAAAAATCAGAGCTGTTCCAGAGTAGCCACTTTTCATGAGGAGGGGATAAGCCATAGCGTATTTCCAGATTAACCTGCATATCCTGCTGACTGTGCTGCAATGAAAAGGCACACATTATAAAGCTTAGGAGAAAAACAGAAACTTTTTGTTACTTTCTCCCAGAAAAAGAACTATTCAGTGAGCTGAAATTAACGGGTGTAAATGCATGTTGAAAGATAGTTCAGATGCTTAAGTACAGTGCAGGCATTGGGGGTATACAAATAACAAAAAAGGATCAAAATCTGCTCTTTTATTTAAATTTAGATCAGATTTATACCTTAACAACGCAAAATCAATCTATCACTGAATATAGTTACTTTCTTTTGGTTTTTTTCTATTATGGAACAGTGTGGATTAACATATATTCCATTTCCTAAATTTTATTACCCACATATTGGGAAAAATAGTGCAAAGTAATCAAATTTCAATTTTTCAGTAAGTTAACTTTTATTATGTTAAAATTTCTTTGTACTTGTTTTCACTAGTCACATTCCCATCGTCCATTCTGTCACTTCTTTTATTTAAAATAATTCAAAGCTTTCTCATTTGTTCTTTTATACCAAATGTTATACTGAAAATACAAATACTTCAGTGAAATTGAAGGTATACAGTGGTCACACTATAAAAATAATTCTTTTCAAAGTGGGTGCGAGCTGGTGCTAAAGTAATAAAGTGTTAGTAGAAGCACAATGAAATGTTTGACCTGTATCAGCAAAAGGAAAAGAACATAAGGGACACGTAAACTGATATAGAAGTATTTTTATCAAAAACTTTTTTTTTTTAGGAGATAAGCATCACTTGCCTCAGATATTCATTGTTCATAATATTCTATGTTCATTTCTGTCTTTCCTTATATATCAGTCTAGGATTGGATATTAGTCTAGGCAATTGTGTAGCCAGCTGTACAAAAGTCATTATGAGAGAAGAAAATCGGGCAAAATTAAGATTAATTATAATTTTTTTTGCTCTAACCTTGAAAGGGGCAGAGATAGAGTTCTGATCTTTACTTCCCGTTATCTTTATTCATTTTTGCACCACACAATTATTGTTTTGAAGATAACACAAGTTGTTACATAGCTAGATCTTTAAAGGTCTCTTCCAACCCAAACTATTTTATGTTTCTATGAGTTCTCTACTGTAAAAAAAAACAGATAGAAGTTGTGGTTTGTTTTTTTTTTCTCCATGCTGAGTATCGTCTTGATGTAAGATTGCCTGGATTTCTCTGGATATAGCAAGTATCTCTTTCAGGCACTGCAATCCCTCGGTTAGTTACGTAAATCAGTCTGAATCTACCTCTGTACTCCAATCCTTTTTTTTAAATATACTGGTCAGTACAGATGGCACTTCTGCTACATGAATTTGAATCTTTGTATTGTGCTGAGGTTATTAAAATTACCAGTATTAAATTAGCATTCATTGTTTGCTTTTATGTTTTGTTGTTGGCTCTGATCACTAGTCTAATAAGCAGTGTGCCATTGAACAACTTGCATTATTCCAGTAATCCTTTCAGTTCGTATTAGCAAATATTTCCACTGACAGCAGCAGCTACCAGAAAATAAAAATGCGTTTACCTGAAAAAAACAGTTATGAGTCATGTAGATAAAGCTGGAAACTGTGGTTGCTCCAGACACTCTCAGCTATACTTTTTTTTTTTTGTGAATGAGTAACCAGATAAGAGCTCTGCGGTGCTTAATCAGCGTTTTCAGACAAAGATGCTGGCTTTTTACTAGCAATCTCCTCGTGTAGAGGGTAAGACTTACAAACAATTACACAAACTTTTATAAAACTACTTTATAAAAGTAGTCTATACCCTTCGGAGATGCAGAAATGAAACACAGCCAAGAGGAATCTGGGATGGAGGCTTCTACATAGTTATTTAAGTAGACTACTTGTGAAGTGTTTAAAAAAAAAAACCAAACAAACATTTAAGGAAAAAAAAAAAAAAAAAAAAACAACAAAACCATGCCAGTTATCTGGGGCTTAGCTTAACTGAAGCAAAGTCTGTTGTGCTACATGTGGAATTGTCCGTGCAGACTGGGCCTATGTCCAGTAGAAAGTCAAGGGACAATTCTATGTGGAAAGTCAGTGAAATGTTTTAAGAAGGGAACTTCAGAATCTATTGGTAAAAAGGTAAAACACAACTCAGGATACAACCTAAATTAAGGGAAGGATTGATTCTTGACCTTCAATATTTTATTTTAATACTACGTATGGTATTTGAAGAAATGGTTGCTATTGAAGTTAGAGGATGTCCATCTGCAAAATATTTTTAGATGTCAGATGACAGATGTTTCCCGAGTTCAAGTGGAAATCTGTAGACAGCCATGTCAAAAAAAAAAACCAACAAACCTTTAGAGATAGGGTTTCTGAAGAAAGAGAAACAATGTTTAGGAAACTAGGAATATTATTGTTCCAAGATCACAGGGAACTTCTTGGTTCTACAGACTCTTCATGAATACACTGAAGCATTTCTTACAGATGGGAACAGTACTACTGAGCACAAAATTAGAATGGTTCAGTCTTTTGAATGAGAAACTCATGTTGAAATTGAAAGATAATAATGAGAAAAATTAAAAGCAGGTCAATAATCCTTAAACAAAAATAACTTTACTGAACAGGGACTTTTGCTTGTTGAATTGATTTTTGATGTGATGACAGAAATACTAGTCCTACTTACTCCTACAAGTAGACTTCATCTGAAAACTCAGACAGCAAAAATCTTGGATGTTGAGCTGTACCTCTATGGTTTTTACTGGGTGACAGAAGATACAGTTATGTTGGCTAAAGACAAAACCATCCTACACAATACTACTAATCCTACAAAATCCTGTGTAGGAATGCTTAGTTAAACTGTTTCAAGTTGGAGCAATGATACATTAAGGGTAAAAGAAACTGATGCTCTTCACCTGGAATGTACTTAATGAAAAAAAGGGGAATGAAGATGGCACACTGTGTAATTGTTTTCCCCAAACATTTTATGGGGCAAAAAGGCAAGAGCTGTAAATCCAGAAGACAATAAAAGAGGTAGATTTTTTTTTACAAAGTATTTTAATTTTTTTTCTAATAAATCCAAAGAGTATGTCTATAAACCAGAATATTTCCTAGAATCCCCTGAAAACCATGTATCAGTGAAAGAAGGGCCAAATTGTACACCCAAAGCATACTAAAATTTGACACCTTCCATTAGGTTACAAACTGTAATTATATTGTAGTTCAGCCCCGATCGGGACCAGCCTACGCAGTCTCTCTCTCGCTCCCCCCACCCTCCAAGAGAATAGGAGGAGATGATATAAGAAAAACGGCTCAAGGTTTGAGATAAGGACAGGGAGAAGTCCTTAAAGTTACCATCATGGGCAAAACAGACTCAACTTGGGGAAAAACTATTCATTTATTTCTAAAATTAGCAGGAGAATGAGACAGGGAACAAGATAACCTCCCCCCACCCCTCCCTCTTCCCAAGCTTAACATTATCTCTACTACTTCCCCTCCCGAGCAGCACGGGGGGGGAAAAAGGGAATGGGGGTCGCGGTCAGTTCATCACGCGTTGTTTTACGCTGCTGTATCATTGCTGGGGGAAGAACTCCTCGCATTCCTCCTCTGCTCCAGCGTGGGGTCCCTCCCACGGGCCACAGTCCATCGTAAAACTGCTCCAGCATGGGTCATCTCTTCCACGGCGTGCAGTCCCTCTAGAACAGCTGTCCCAGTGGGCCCTCCATGGGCCACAGCCTCCTTCAGGCCTCCACCTGCTCCGGTGTGGGTTCCTCCACGGGCTGCAAGTGGATCTCTGCTCCTCCGTGGATCTCCATGGGCTGCAGGGGGACAACCTGCTCCACCATGGTCTTCACCACAGGCTGCAGGGGAATCTTGACCAGGAGCCACATTACTCCTCCCCTTCCTTCTTCACTGACCTTGATGTCTGCAGCCGTTCCTCACATCAGGCTGGCAGATGCCTCTCAGGATCCTTTTTACATCTTGTTCACTTCTCATCTCCTCTCCACTTCTTGCAGCCAGGCCAGGCCGAGTTGGGCCCAGTCGGCTGCCCGGCGGGAGGCCAGAGGGTGAGGCCTGCAAGGCCCACCAGGCTCGCGCCTCCCCCTCTCTGCCCCGACTCAGCTGCTTCACATCTTCTCCCCCTTTTTTTCCCGTTTTCCCCTTCTTAAATACGTTATCGCAGAGGCGTTATCATGGGACATTCTGCTACCAATTGGCTCGGCCTTGGCCAGCAGTGGGTCCGCCCTAGGTCCGGCCGAGTCCACTGAACAAAGGGGAGCAACTTCTAGCAGTTTCCTACAGAAGCTACCACCTTAGGCCCCCCGTCACTAACAAAACCAGAACATATATCAAGGCTAAAAATAGATATGAAACCATGTCAGAGACCAAAATTTGTCTATTTGGTTCCTTTATGTAAAATCCAATAGAGGCAGACTGGTACATGGTGATGGATTTCCTCATTGTGGTTCTCACTTCAGTCCTGGAGAGAAGGCTATCAAAGTGACCAAAAAACGGGACAGGACGTGGTACATGAAGACAACCTTTCCCTTAAAATGTGGCAGATGTCTCATACACGTACTGATACAAAAATATTTGTCATATCTTCATGGCACACTTTTGACTGCAGCATCTTCCTCCAGCAACCTGTGCACACACAAAAGAGAACAATTAAAAATGTAACATCAGGGTGAAGATGGCAACATTTTTACTTTATTCAAAATTTTGCTTCAGTCTTAGCATTTAATTATTTTAAATTATATTCCAGAAATATGAATGAATGATAGTATTTTGAAATGTTGACTATAAAATGGTATTTACCTGTTTACATCCACAAGAGAAAAATCTTCCATCCTATACAGCATTAAGGTCTATCTCAAAGTGTTTGAATAAATACTCTTCAGCAGGAAGGAAAAATGTGCTTCCTTAACATACTCAAGTAAAACAAGCGGCAACATTCTTGGAAATTATTGAACATGCTTAATACTAGATGGCTTGCATTTCATCTCTCTCTGAATACATGTTTAAAGCTTTCATTGGTTTTTACTGTATGGGATTGATGTGCTCCAGCAGTAGCTTATCACTGCAAGCCACACTCTGTTGTGAAGCCTGCCTCAAAGAAAATGTAAAAGGTATTCAGTACCTTTGATATTTCCATGCAAATTCCATAATGTGTATTAAA
The DNA here is from genome assembly GCF_036417535.1 of Chlamydotis macqueenii. Taxonomy (NCBI): domain Eukaryota; kingdom Metazoa; phylum Chordata; class Aves; order Otidiformes; family Otididae; genus Chlamydotis; species Chlamydotis macqueenii. The sequence continues at coordinate 164,370,221 of NC_141556.1, forward strand.
GAATGGAAAACAAACTTCACCACACTGTAATTGGTGTTTCGCTCTATCTCAGCTAATGATCAATGTATGTTTACTTGTAAACCTGGAAATACAGAAAAAAAAGAGCAGACACTCAAATGGGGAAAATAAAGTATGTTATAAAATACAAAGTATATATTCTTTTTTTTTTTTTTTTTCATATCTCTGACAACATTTAGGGGAATTTCCATTTCTTTGAGGAAAAAATGCTTTACTTTACAATGACTACAAAATTCTGGTATGCTCCCAGTATCATCTTTACAACTAGTTGTTTGTGTGACAAAAAATTATTTATTCACTTTTTTAATATACATTTACATATTTCATACTGTGCAACTTAAAAAATAATAAAACAAATGCAGATTGAAATGTTCATACTGTCAATCAGTTTAACAACTCAGACAGAATTAAAAGTTGTGTGTCAGTTATTAACTTGCATATTATATAATCTAGACTATACACTTACTTTCATCATTACTAAATTAGAAGTGAATCTCTTATTACCTCAAGCTCCTTTTCATAACTGAATGTGCCCAAGATGTTAATGTATTTAATTCTATATGATGGTTATTCCTTACCTGAGTGCCTCCTTAATATTCTAAATCTTAAAGAAACTGAGAAAGAAATTATTAATTTTCTTTAAGGTTTTGACTTGCAGAGGATTTGGTTCCTACAAAGTCCTTTTAAAATCTAAACTGGACTGATCTTGTAAAAATCTGTAGTACTGAATCCAGACTATGCTGTAGTCATCAAGAAAACAAACCTGTAGATATTTAGATTCTCTGTATATGAGACAGTTCCAGCTCTTATGGATAGTTCATATTTTTCCTGCACTTGATATTAATTTTCTCAACATGCCTTGTTTGAAAGATGTTTTTAAAATTTCTTATAAATTAAAAACTTCAAAGATCTCAAAACCATAAGGAAAAACAAACTCAATTTTCAAAATATTTAGAGGGGGTGGAGTGGGTGTGTGAAGCTGATGATGCCAGGGAAACATCTTGCATTTTTTTGGGATTGTCAACATTCCACACTGATCTTTTGATAGACATATTACTGCAATAGTGGACATCTAAAGATAAGTTTGAATATATTTAAAGCTCTGTCCGTCAGTGCTGGTTTTTTTTTTCAAAACATTGTGCTGATGATACTGGTTTCCACAGTAACCAATAGATTTCCCACCTCCTACTTTTGCTCTACCCTCTTGCCCGGCAGCACTCCCTGTATGATTGACATTGCTGTGTAAAAAAAATTAACAAGTATAGTTTTGTGCAATACTGTCCAAATAATAATGCTGCAATATCTGGATAAAATATTTCTTTTAACTGCCAAATGATGGGTTTAACTCCAGATTTTACACTCCTCGGTTTTTTTTTGTTTTGTTTTGGTTTTTTTTACAGATTATTTGGAGAAGAGTATGAAAACCAATCAAAAAAATCAAGCAAGGCACTGGGGAATGCAATTTCTGCTTGTCACAAATGAGCATCAAACATCTTAAAAGGCTAATAGCCAAGGTCTTGAAAATAATCCAAGAGTTTTTATGAATAGTAGATATGTTTCATTCCTGAATCAATCACAAACTCATCCTGATTTCTCTGACTATCTTTGTTGCAAATCAGTATTCCCCAAATAGCTTTAATCAGTTATTTTCAGCCCAAGGGTTATCAGCAAATTGCTTGTTCTGACTGTTTCTCATTCATTATTCATCCCATGTAACTGGTCATATAAATAATATGATACCACTGCTGTCAATGCTGAAGTCCAGAATTTATTCAACAGGATGGTAATGAATATTAAGCTGTTTATATAAATATTAACATCCATAACTATATTTTATAAAATAAGTAAAACTTACACAGTTTGTGAAGAATTTATTTAACATACTAAGAGTCATGTCATGAATTACAGTTATTTTAATGTGAACAATTTTATGTAGCAGACAGACGTGTTTTGCAATTTAATAGATTAAAATTAATATAAATATGAAAAGGAAGTTGAGTCTTTATGAGTAGTTAGTTGCCTTCTGCTGTGAAAAACCTGCTAAATTCATTGTTGTAACTCTATTGAGATAAAATTTTTCCCAGTTAAAATCTATATGACAATAAAATCAAGCTGATGAACTTTCACATTCTATAACAAAAAAAAAGCCGTATATTAATACTTTCAAGAAAAGACTTAATTTTTGATTACTTAATAGTAACAGGCATTTGTAACAAGCAGTATTTAATTATACTGTCAATACCAAGCATTCAGAAGTAATAAATCTGTCAGCAATTATTTAATTTTTTTAAAGTTTTTTAATAAACCAACTAACAAAAAAAAAAAAACAAACCAAACCCACTCCAAACATATACAATCATTAGTTTTATTTTTCTTCTTTATTTTTCTTCTTCCTAACTTTAGGGTAAAGTGTGGTCTTATGTTGAGATTTTTCTCAATTATAAAACCAGAAATGTAGGAAAGATGGACCGGAATAAATACATATTCCCAGAAATTGAAGATTTAAGATAAAAAAAAAAAAGAATAGTTAATAAATCATTACTATTTAAATGAGTTCTGAGAGTTGGCAACACTGATTGAAAAGCAAGTTTCTTCATTGCTTTGTGTTTTCCTGTTACCTCTCACATAATCATTAATCCTCTGTTTTGTCATATAAAAATCCCTGTTACTATAAAATCAGGGAGACCTTATATTTCTACACCTTGTTTACAAAAAAAAAATTGATTTAGTCTTTGCTTCATTATAGGTCTGTTATTAATACACATTATCACAAATTCATGCATTAATAGATTTTAAAATTTTCAAGTTTTATGTTGGAAAAATTTTTTTAAAAGTTTAGTATCATGCCATTTTTCTATTTGTAACAGTAAACTTTTGACTGGTGCAAGTGAAGGTATCTTTGTTAGACATAGAATCCTTTGATTAACTGGTTCCTAGGTTATCACATGTGTGGTGTGTCATGGTGTGTTAAAGACAATGTGATTGAGTGTTTGTAAAAGTAATTTAATTTTGCTACCTTGACTGCTCCACATGGTGACAAATGGGATCCCCTTCAGATTCCTCATCCCGTGGAGAACTGAGCATTTTCAGGCTGGGGAAGCTTCTCAATGGAGAGAGAAGGAAGATGAAAGACACAGCAAGACTGCAGATTTGCAGTATCTTGTGGAAAGCAGGGTGCCTGCGTGCAGCAGGGCACAAGTCTAAACCCGAGACAAGTCTCAGAGACCATGGAAAGGAAGCTTATTTCTTAGCCACAAAGATGGGACTATATGGAGTTTTTCAACCTAGAAAGACACTAAAAACTTGAGTATTAGAAAGCAGGATGAGAAAGACGTCCCACAATACGTGAGGAATTGTTAGTGTCTGACAGATACAATTTTATTTTGACGTCTCACACAGGAAATCTGAGTTGCTGTGTTTAAAGAATAACTTTCCCTAGTTTATTATTCTGCACTGTAAAAACTGGAATGGAAGATTTTTTTGTGTGTTTTGGGGAGTGGTTACTTTAAGGAAACTGGTGAATCTGTTGCCTGTGCAGATGATCCCTATTTTTTAAATATAGAATCATAGAATGGTTAGGGTTGGAAGGGACCTTCAAAGGTCATCTAGTCCAACCCCCCTGCAAGGAGCAGGGACATCTTCAACTAGATCAGGTTGCTCAGAGCCTCATCCAGCCTGGCCTTGAATGTTTCCAGGGACTGGGCTTCCACCACCTCTCTGGGCAACCTGTTCCAGTGTTCTACAACCCTCAGTGTAAAAATTTTTTTCCTAATATCCAATCTAAATCTACCTCCCTCTATTTTAAAACCATTACCTCTCGTCTTATCACAACAGGCCCTACTGAACAGCTTCTCCCCATCTTTCTTGTAGGCCCCCTTGAGGTACTGGAAGACCGCTATCAGGTCTCCCCGGAGCCTCCTCTTCTGCAGGCTGAACAGCCCCAAATCTCTCAGCCTGTCCTCACAGGAGAGGTGCCCCAGCCCTCTGATCATCTTCGTGGCCCTCCTCTGGACCTTCTCCAGCTGGTCCATGTCCTTGTGTTGGGGGCTCCAGAACTGGACACAGTACTCCAGGTGGGGTCTCACTAGAGCAGAGTAGAGGGGGAGAATCACCTCCCTCGACCTGCTGGCCACGCTCCTCTTGATGCAGCCCAGGATGTGGTTGGCCTTCTGGGCCACAAGAGCGCATTGCCTGCTCATGTTGAGCTTCTCGTACACCAGCACTCCCAAGTCCTTCTCCTCAGGGCTGATTTATTTTAAGTATGTATGCTTCTTTTATCAAGTTATTTCCACTGTAAAGTCACTCATTGCTAGTAAAAAAAAAATAAGTGTTAATTAGGATCCTGATTTACTTTTGCTACAAAAGCTGATGTCATTCCTAGGAAGTATGTAATTTAGAAGTGCTAATTGTTTTATTCTACATTAAGTGGTAATTAAACATTATTTCTGATATTATTGTTATATAATAAATCACTTCAAATTAGAAGATCACATCTTAAAAACAAGAGTTATAGGCATTCAATAGTTTTGAGGATCTGATCTGTAATTCTCTGGCTTTGAATAAATTAGATCTGAATTTTTTTCATTAATTGCATCTTATACTTTTGTACTATAATTTAATAAGAAATATTAATCTAGTGTAATAATAAATATTGTTTTGTCTTGAAAACATGAAGATAAATTATTTTCATTTAATTTCGTTTTGAATATTAAGATTGTTCTTCACCACAAAAATGCAGAAATAGTAACTTATTTCAAGGTTGCTTAGGGTAAATAATAAAATAAACACCACTGTAGATAAAATCCAGATTCTTCACCTGACCAGGAAAGGCTCAGGTATCTAAATTAGACAGTCTTTCTAGATAGCCAGTAGAATTAGTTATTCATGTTAAAAAAAAAAAAAAAACCAAGAAGGCTTCACACTGGCATAACAGCCATCTACATATAACTACTATGGATACATCTGAAATCCTGACCCTTTTTTGTTCTTTGGCTTGCCTGTGTTATTTAGAAGATCGAAATTAAATGAATGGAATTCTAGCTTCTATGTGTAAGTATTTTCTTATAATAACATTTGCACAGGAACTATTATGTCACTGCTATATTCCTTTTCTAAAAGAGAATTATTAGAATGGAATCCAGACTAGGCATATATTCACTAAAATACTGACATTAAAATATAGCTAGTATTTTATTTCTTTTACTCTGTCCTCTTAATGTGTTTGTATCTAGTTTTGTTAATGTAAGCAATCCTGTTAATATCTCTAATTCTCTGTCTGCTTACAAATATGTCCGCTTCTTCTCTTATAAAGTTTCCTTTGTAGAATTTTCACTTACTTGGATTTTTTTTTTTTTCCTAACACATGCTTTCTTCTGATCAAAGCAATTTTTGTTTGCTTGTTTACTACTTTGTTTTGCTTGCAAGGAAAAAGCCTCATCAGGTTTGAGAAACTATAAGTCAGCAATTACTTAGTGCTATGAGATGAATAAAGTATCTGAAGGCAACTGAATATTTCACTCTGACCTATAATGTATTGAAAAAATAGACTCAAATATATATGAGCTTCATAAATAATTTTCTTTGAATCTGCTGATCACTATTAGAACACATCTCTAATTACAAAACACTGAGTTTATTGTAATAACCTGAATCATATTTAGTTACCCATCATCTGTATGATTCTACTACTTTTAGATGTAGAGTTTAAAAAAAAAAAATCAAACATGAAAAGTGTTCATATACATGCAGTTTGCATATGAGAGTTTGTATTAATCTCTATATGTTTGTGTATATTTGTATACGAGACCATTCCACATTTTGGTTGCAGAATACCTGGGCTAATGGGCTAACAGGGTAATCTGGCCCATTAGAAATATAATAGTTCATTAATAAAACAAATATGCTGTATTTCTAGGAACTTATGATGTACTGTAAATTGCATTGGATACTTGGACAGTAAAAGAGATTGATGAATACATTAGAAGCAAGTACACCACTGGAACCAAGTAACTGGAAATATGCTTAACCCTCCTCTCTCCATCCCTTTCAAAGGAATACATCAGTGTTATTTCAGCACATATCACGCCATTTCTAGAGAGAAAGAATATACAATGATGCAGAGTTTTATATGTTGTGTATTTCCCAATGCATAGATGAACGTAGGCAGAAAAATAATAACTTTCATATAAATTGCATTTTAAATTAAAAATTTAAATTAAAAAACCCTAAATTTTGTAATAAACTGATAATGACAAAAACAGAGGAAACTGATAACAAAATGAAAAGTATACCTTATTTGAAGGACAGCAATCTCTTCTAGAGGGATATGCTATTCTTTCAAAATAAATGTGGTAGTGTTAAACATCATCAGAGAGCAACCTCTAGAAGGAGATGGATACATAACTTTAAAGGGAAGAAACTGTAAAATCTGATTCACCGTTGCTCCAGTAGCTGTAAGTCTATATTTACTTTGACAAAGTAAAGCTGGTGTAAGTCTGAAATAATGCATAGCTGGATCATGCTCTTCATATGAACCTGTGTGCTCACAGATGCACAAAAGACTTAAAGTGCTCAATGTAAAGATGCTATTTAATTGAAAGGATTTTAGTATCTTCAAGGGGAAATTATTTGTGATACTAAAAGGCTTCTTATTCTAGCAGACAAAAATGTAACTACAGGCAGTGCCTGGAAGCAGGTTAGAAATAAAATAAAAATGAAAATAAGGTACATGTTTTCAACATTTTGGATAATCAGCTAGTATAGGGGGTTAATGAAAATGTGGAGAGTTAGCACTGATTATTTTAAATTCAGATCAGAGATCCTTATCAGAGCTACATTCTCAATCAACCAGAGGTTTTAAGGACTGATGTAATGTATTGGGTTTGCGTGGCAAGGTTTTGGTAGCAGGGAGGCTACAGGGGTGACTTCTGTATGAATCAGAATAACTAATACTAGATCACTTGGGAGCAGATGGGACAAAGAACACAATATAGTCTTAACCTCTTCTGTGCATTGTGCTGCAGCACACATGTTGTTGTGTGTTGGAGAGATGCTTATGAATAGTTTCCAAAGTAGTTCCCCTTTAGTTTCTGAGATCAGTTACGTCTTGTGCAGAAAAAAATTGTCTAATCACTATGGATATAATTTGCATTTTAGCAATTCCTAGGCACTTGCTCACTTCTACCTTTGTGTAAGTTGCAAAAAATTTTACTGCTTTAATAGCCCTAATGCCAGCGATTGTTTCAAAAGCCACAGCTATTTCAGAACCTGTTTTGCCTTTTATAATAATGGTCTAGGCATACTTAAGCAAAATGTCTATCACTATTAAGATGTGTATAACATCATCATTGTGTTTGGAAAACTTGCAAATCCAGTAAGTCTGCCTGCCATTGTGCATCCATCTCTGCCATGATAACCTAGGGGTTTTTTAAGTGCTTTTTTTTTGCAGCTTTGTCTAAACTGTAAGCATCCTGGTTTGCAAATCAGATTGCCACTTGGCTTCTGGTCAGATTGGCAATCCACCTTTAGGAAGGGGATTTATACCCAAAGCTTTCAACCTCCCTAGAAGTACAATGAATCTCTGTCCTTGAGTGGTACATAGAGCTGTCTGCAGGGGCAGGTAGAAGTACTGTTGAGGGTGGGACTGGGATACCTGCTACTTCTATCCTTGAGTAAAAGTGGTCCCTATAGTATTGTTAAAGGACAAACTCAAGCAGAGTAAACTATGCCCTATTACATAGTTTGCTATTACTTGTCACAATGAGGAAGTTCTTATTCCCATTCTCATCTGTGTTTGGTTCCTCGAGCACAGTGCGATTAGTGTTACAGGCTTTGCTTAAAATTGGGGAGGGTCAGCATCGATAGGGAGATACAGCATGTAATAACAAACCATGTGTTGCAGCTTAACACCGGCCAGCAACTAAGCACCATACAGTCACTTGTTCACTCACTCCCCCACAGTGGGATGAGGGGAAAACATTTGGAAGGGTAACAGTGAGAAAACTGATAGGTTTAGATAAAAACAGTTTAATAATTGAAAAAAAAAGGAAAGAAAAATTAAAAAAAAAGAAAAGGAAAACAACAAAGAGAGAGAGAGAGAGAAAACCCAAGAAAGACAAGTGATGCAAATAAAAACAATTACTCACCACCACCACCTGACTGATGCCTAGCTGATCCCAAGCAGCAGCCCCCCTGCCAATCTACCCTCTTGTTTTGTTGTTGACCATGATGTCGTATAGTATGAGATATCCCTTTAGTCAGTTGGAGTCAGCTGCCCTGGCTGTGTCCCCTCCCAGCTTCTTGTGCACTCCCAGCCTACTCGCTGGTGAGGTGGTGCGAGAAGCAGAAAAGACCTTGACTTTGTGTAAGCACTGCTCAGCAATAAAGAGAACATCCCTGTATTACCAACACTGTTTTCAGCATAAATCCAAAACATAGCCTTATACTAGCTACTATGAAGAAAAATAACTCTGTCTCAGCCAAAGCCAGCACAGTGTTTATGAAAATGTGTTGAATAACCCTTTACTTGATGAAGAACACATGAAACAAAACTCTGAATATTAAAGGACAATTAGTACAGCATTTTGTATGTTGACAACCGTGATGTCTAATGCTCCACTGCAAATTGAGCTATGTTTCTTTACTGAGGCTATATATATCTTCTGGAAACCCCTGCATTTGGAGTACTTGAAGACAAAGATATGAGAAATCATAGAATCATAGAATAGTTATGGTTGGAAGGGGCCTTTAAAGGTCATCTAGTCCAACCCCCCTGCAAGGAGCAGGGACATCCCTGACTAGATCAGGTTGCTCACAGCTTCATCCAACATGGCCTTAAATGTTTCCAGAGACTGGGCACCAACCACCTCTCTGGGCAACCTGCTCCAGTGTTCTACAACTCGCATTGTAAAAAATTTTTTCCTACTGTATAATCTGAATCTGCCTCCCTCTATTTTAAAACCATTACTCCTCATTTTATTACAACAGGCTGAAGAGTTTCTCCCCATCTTTTCTGTAGGCCCCCTTGAGGTACTGGAAGACCACTATGAGGTCTCCCTGGAGCCTCCTCTTCTCCAGGCTGAACAGCCACATCTCTCTCAGCCTGTCCTCATAGGAGAGGTGCTCTAGCCCTCTGATCATCTTCGTGGCCCTCCTCTGGACCCTATCCAACTGGTCCTTGCCCTTCTTATGTTGGGGGCTCTGGAACTGGACACAGTACTCCAGGTGGGGTCTCACTAGAGCAGAAGAGAGGGGCAGAATCACCTCCCTTGACCTGCTAGCCATGCTTCTTTCATACAGCCCAGGATGTGGTTGGCTTTCTGGGCTGCAAGCATGCATTGCCAGCTCATGTTAAGCTTCTCATCCACCAGCATTCCCAAGTCCTTCTCCTCAGGGCTGCTCTCAATCCATTCTCTGCCCAGCCTGTATTTGTGCCTGGGATTGCCACAACCCATGCGCAGGACCTTGCATTTGGCCTTGTTGAACTACATGAGGTTTGCACAGGCCCACCTCTCCAGCCTGTCAAGGTCCCTCTGGATGGCATCCCTCCCCTCCAACGTGTCAACCACACCACACAGCTTGGTGTTGTTGGTGAACTTGCTGAGGGTGCAATCTATCCCACTGTCCATGTCACCAACAAAGATGTTGAACAGGGCCGGGCTTAATACGGACCCCTGAGGAACACCACTCATGACCGGCCTCCACCTGGACATTGAGCCGTTAACCACCACTCTCTAAGTGTGGCCATCCAGCCCATTCCTTATCCACTGAGTGGTCCGTCTGTAAAACCCATGTCTTTCCAGTTTAGAGAGAAGAATGTCATGCGGGACAGTGCCAAATGCCTTGCACAGCTCCAGGTAGATGACATCCGTTGCTCGTCCCTTGTCCACCGATGCCATCACCCCGTCACAGAAGTCCACCAAATTAGTCAGGCATGATCTGCCCTTAGTGAAGCCGTGTTGGCTATCACCAACCACTTCCTTGCTCTCCATGTGCCTTAGCATGGTTTCCAGGACAATCTGGTCCATGACCTTGCCAGGCACAGAGGTGAGGCTGACCGGCCTGTAGTTCCCCAGGTCTTCTCTGTTCCCCTTTTTAAATATGGGGGTTATGTTCCCCCCTCTTCCAGTCATCAGGAACCTCACTGGACTGCCACAACCTCTCAAATACGATGGCCAGCAGCTTAGCAACTTCATCCACCATTTCCTTCAGGAACCATGAATGGATCTCATCAGGACCCATGGACTTGTGCACCTTCAGGTTCCTTAGATGTTCCCAAACCTGCTCTTCTGCTACAGTGGGTGATTATCCATTTTCCCAGTCCTTGCTTTTGCCTTCTGCAACTTGGGTGATGTGACTATAGCCCTTATCAGTGAAGACTGAGGCAAAAAAGTAATTAAGCATCTCAGCCTTCTCCATGCCCTAGGTAACCAGGTCTCTTGTTTCTTTCTAGAGAGGGCCTACATTCTCCCTGGACTTTCTTTTGTCCCTGAAATACCTATAGAAGCTTTTCTTGTTGCCCTTGACGTCCCTGGCCAGATTCAATTCCATCAGGGCTTTATAATCATAGCGAGCTTATTCTACAGGTATTGAAGAAAACATATGTTCTTTCCCTGACCTTTTCTTTTGAAAATGCTTTTGTTGCTACTTTTTCCTTCTGTTTTTAAAACAGTATTCCAGTAATGGAAAGAGTATTTTTTTGTTAGGTTAAAGTCTGTTATAAATACTCTGCTCTCCTTATGACCATGACACCCATGGAACTGTCAAGACACTTGTACTTTCTACAAGTCTTGCTTGCAAGCAGGGCAGTACACCACTGATACTAAACCCCCTGAGTGAATCACTGAGCTATGTCATTCCTATGAGTCACCGATAACCGTGTTTATTATCAGTGTCTCTTTGGTTGCTGTTTATGCAGCTGGGAGTGGATGGGGAAGATATATTTGCCCATCCAACATTGAGCAGGAGGGCTTAATCTTCCAAGATTGAGATTTACCAGATTCCATAGTAATGATCCTGTTTCCCATCAGGATCCTGTACAGCGTCCGTGAAAGGAGAAGGGACGAGACAGTAGAAGACAGAGTGGGAAGCTCACACAGAACTGTGGTCATTAGTGGCAGCTACCAGCTGCAAATCATCTGCTCAGCAAGCAGCTCAGCAAGTTAGATTTTTGCCATTTCTGGTTCAAAATAAGTAAAATGGGACAGGGTAGGTGTCTCTCAGATATGCTAGGATGGCTCATGGCTGTTTGGAGCAGGCTGGAGCTTGTTGGAGACAGTTCACTGTTCGCTGTCACTGAGCAGCAGGAGATACTATTGGCTTAGGGAGCACTGCTCGCTAGCCAGGAGCCAGGGTGGGTAGAACAACAGCCCTTTGTGTCACTGGGCAAGGGGGGAATCTACTATGTCCTCAGCAGGGCCTCCACAGGAAGCTTCCAAGGCAAAGGCAAACATACAGAGTCCCAAAAAGGACCTGAGTCCCAGGGGGCTGCACTTGCTGCGAGCACCCTGTCCCTCCTGGCAAGGACTGTTGAATGCCAACCCTCAATGCAGCAGCCTCCACCCTGTGCTGAGGGAAACCAGTACCAGTACCATCAGCTTGAGGACCCCAGCAACACAAGCAGAGGCACCTAACACCTGGGAAGAGGTGTGGTGTTAGTTACTTTTCTTGTATAACTCTTTCAAGGGTATTATCAATGAAACTTTTCTGTACTAATTTAAGAATTTAATTAGGCAAAAATAATTTATGGATTCATAGCTTCAGTTGGTTCCCTTTTCCCCATAATAAGATTTTGACTGTAAAAACCCATGAACTGGAAGAGGTCCAAAAGTACAAAGAATTCAATGGTAACCTAATTATATAAAATTCCTGATCACCTCATGCTGTTCAAACAGAAAAGTACCTATTTGTTACTTTTGGAACAATAAATCAGAAATATATGTCTCATTTGATGCTAGACTCTGCTCCAGCTCACTGCACAAGCTTCCAGCACAACTCTAGACTATTGATAACGGAGACCAAAGCTGAACAATAGGTGTGAGTAGCCTCTCATTATCCTTGGTGTCCCTTCTTGCCTTACTCGATCTTTTCCATGATTACATATATGTCTCATTGAGTTTTCTCTTAGAACACTAGCACTTGTTTCTTCTTCAGTAGTTTTTATGACAAATACTTCTTTTTTTTTTTTTTTGGACATATACACAAGACTATACAGGCTGGGCGGGGATGGATTGAGAGCAGCCCTGAGGAGAAGGACTTGGGAGTGCTGGTGGATGAGAAGCTTAACATGAGCAGGCAATGCACCCTTGCGGCCCAGAAGGCCAACCGCATCCTGGGCTGCATCAAGAGGAGCGTGGCCAGCAGGTCGAGGGAGGTGATTCTCCCCCTCTCCTCTGCCCTGGTGAGACCCCACCTGGAGTACTGTGTCCAGTTCTGGAGCCCCCAACACAAGAAGGACATGGACCAGTTGGAGAAGGTCCAGAGGGGGGCCACGAAGATGATCAGAGGGCTGGGGCACCTCTCTTATGAGGACAGGCTGAGAGAGTTGGGGCTGTTCAGCCTGGAGAAGAGGAGGCTCCGGGTAGACCTGATAGCAGTCTTCCAGTACCTCAAGGGGGCATACAAGAAAGATGGGGATAGGCTGTTTAGTAGGGCCTGTTGCGGTAGGATGAGAGGTAATGGTTTTAAAACAGAGGGGGGTAGATTTAGATTAGAAATTAGGAAAAAATTTTTACGATGCGGGTTATAGAACACTGGAACAGGTTGCCCAGAAAGGTGGTGGAGGCCCCATCCCTGGAAGCGTTCAAGGCCAGGCTGGATGAGGCTGTGAGCAACCTGACCTAGTCAGGGATGTCCCTGCTCCTTGCAGGGGGGTTGGACTAGATGACCTTTGAAGGTCCCTTCCAAACCTAACCATTCTATGATTCTATGATTATTGTTCTTCCTTTGCTACAAGGAAAATGTTCCTTTTTAATGTGTTTTTCAAAGACTGCAATCATCAGCGCCTTTTTCTTGGATGATATTGCTTTTGCTGTTCTTTCTCACCAGTGATCAGTGACTGAAGGACTGAAAAAGAAGTCTTCTGGTTGGTAATGTAAATCATGCTTGTAAACATCCTGGGATAGAACGGAGCTTAAACATCCTGGGATAGAACAGAGCTCTCACTAGGGGGCAGAAAGAATAGCTTAACTCCCCTCAGAACAACTCCAACAGACAGTAAGATACTGATTGCCTTACAGACTAAGATACTGATCCTTACCATTAAAAGCCATCAAAACCACCTTTTCTTCTAACCTCAGATCTCTTGACCAGTGTATCCCAAAGCTGTCACTGCACCTTGTGCTATGAAAACAGTTAATTGCAGGACTGTAATTTGTAAAGGGCCAGTGACAAACATTGCTATTGTACAGAAGTATCTAGGGACAGCTTTCACTGCACTGATCAGAAGCTCAATTTTATAAGCTCGTAGGTGTGAAGGCAAGACTTTGACATGTGATAAGTCTTCTGGGAAAATGTGAAGAAGATGCAACTTAGAGAGAAGGAAGATAATAGAAACTAAGATTTGTTGAGACAAGTCATAAGGACCAAGCTTCACTTTTGGAGGAGAAATTTAAGCAAATCTGATTGAGTAAAATCTGTTCTGTTTTATGTCAGATTTTGATTTGTGAACATCACCACCAGTTGGTTTGTGTCTGATAAGTCTAGGGAAATTGGATAGGAGAAAAGGAGATTTAAGGAGGCACAAAAAAACCAAACACAGACCAGAACCAGCTGCACAAAGAGGAGAAATTCATATAGGCAAGGAGGGCTAAGTAAAAAAGACTGATCAAGACCAGCCCTGAGGAGAAAGACTTGGGAGTGCTGGTGGATGAGAAGCTCAACATGAGCTGGCAATACGCCCTTGCGGCCCAGAAGGCCAACTGCATCCTGGGCTGCATCAAGAGGAGCGTGGCCAGCAGGTCGAGGGAGGTGATTCTCCCCCTCTCCTCTGCCCTGGTGAGACCCCACCTGGAGTACTGTGTCCAGTTCTGGAGCCCCCAACACAAGAAGGACATGGACCAGTTGGAGAAGGTCCAGAGGAGGGCCACGAAGATGATCAGAGGGCTGGAGCACCTCTCCTATGAGGACAGGCTGAGAGATTTGGGGCTGTTCAGCCTGGAGAAGAGGAGGCTCCGGGGAGACCTGATAGCAGTCTTCCAGTACCTCAAGGGGGCATACAAGAAAGATGGGGAGAAGCTGTTCAGTAGGGCCTGTTGTGATAGGACGAGGGGTAATGGTTTTAAAATAGAGGGAGGTAGATTTAGATTGGATATTAGGAAAAAATGTGAGTTGTAGAACACTGGAACAGGTTGCCCAGAGAGGTGGTGGAAGCCCAATCCCTGGAAACATTCAAGGCCGTGTTGGATGAAGCTGTGAGCAACCTGATCTAGTTGAAGATTTACCTGCTCCTTGCAGGGGGGTTGGACTAGATGACCTTTAAAGGCCCCTTCCAACTCTAACTATTCTATGATTCTATGATTCTGTTTCCGTATTTGACTATTTTCTCCCACAATGATCTAGGATTTACTTTCTTTTTGAGAACAGATTGATGTAGTTTAGCCGTCTTCAGGACCAAGCTACAGAGCCTCTCACACACTCCTCCCACCCTCTGGGGGAATGGGAGAAAGATAATATAACAAAAAGATCAAGGTTTGAGCTAAGGACAAGGAGAGATCATTCAAGTTACCATTATGGGCAAAACAAACTCGATTTGGGGAAAACTATTTATTTATTGTTATTAATGAAACCAAAGTAGGATAATGAGAGAGAACAAAAACAACTTCCCCCTCCTTCCCCTCTTCCTAGGCTTAACTTAATTTCAAATTATCTCTACCTCCTTCACCCCTGTCCCAAGCCACACAGGGGGGAATAGGAAATGGGGTTATGGTCAGTTCATCACACGTTGTTTTCTGACACTCCTTCTTCCTCAGCGGAAGAACTCCTCACATTCCTCCCTTGCTCCAGTATGGGGTCCCTCCCATGGGCTACAATCCTTCACAAATGGCTCCAGTGCGGATCCTTCTCCACGGGATGCAGTCCCTCAGGAACAGGCCACCCCAACATGGGCTTTCCAAGGGCCACATCCTCCTTTGGGCATCCGCCTGCTCTGGTGTGGGGTCCTCTGTTTTTTTAAAACTTTATTTTCCCCTTCTTAAATATGTTGTCACAGACAGGCATTATATACAATTCCTGTTGTATTCAAAGGATTACATCTGCACTCCAATTTAGGATCTAATTTAACACCTCATAGTTTGAATACAACACCCCACCTCTCCAAGAGTCTCAATTAATTTCATTTTCATTCCTCTATGTCTTCCAAAGATCTATAGTTCAGATCTTGAACATTTTTCCAGTCTATACAATATCATCAAATGACATCATTCCTCTATTTCAGAACATGGTTCCCTGCACAGATGCTACTCCTCCTTCCTCCAGCTCCACATCTCTTCTAGGGCCCATCTGAGATCAAAGTACATATTGCATGGGCAATAGACTATGTTGTCCCTGTTGACTGCATGTATGCTGTTAAATAACACAGACCCATGTATCAGTCTTAGGGATCAATCCAGGACAAATGACACAAATGAGATTACACCCATATAAGTAAAGGTTAGCTATTTCTACAGCAAAATTTTCTTGGGGTGAGCTCATTGAAATGGTCTAAAACACAGCAAGCAAATGAATGAACAGTTCAACATCATAAATGATCTAGAGATGTTCTGTACTCAAGTTCACAACCTTGTTTCATATTGTACCAGTCTTAAGGCCTCTGTCTCACAACCTGCTTCCTGTATGAGCTAAGGATCCGCTAGCAATGTCACACTCTTGATCAGGATGAAGTAACCTTACAGAGAATGCTGGAGCCCTTCCAGAGAAAGACCTGAGACTATGAAGAGTCCATTCAGAAAAACACGTTCTTAAATGTAGATGGAGTTAGTGGTCAGGCGAATGTATTTATGTTCACAAAGAAGAATAACAACATCAGGAAGAACTGAAAAATGGGCCAGCAAGGCTCATAGGCTTGTCAAGAGAAGCCTGAGAGCGTCACCTGAATGCAAGATAATGGGAATGAATGTTTGCCTGAGGACTTACTCCGTGGAATAATTTTGCATAATAGCAGAATAGCTTCATACCTGTTCAGCACTTCACAACTGGCAAGATAATTTTGTACTCTGGTAATTAACACTCTGCTGTGGAACCATGTTATTGTTGCAAAAAGTTCTATGTTCAGTGGTGCTGGAGGAGGCAGGACTACAGTGAATTAACACAGTGTAATTATAAATATCTGGAATGCTCAGTATCCACGTAATTCAGAGTATCTCCCCTTCGGTGTAAAATCAAAGTGATGAGCACCAAGCAGGTTGTTAGCAACTGTTCAATAATCTTTTTACTATGCATTTGTACCTGGTTAAGAATCTATCAACTAATCAGGATAAGATTTAGGTTACATACCAAAAATACTATAACTGCAAATAAGGCTAGTGTTGTGGAGTAAAAGGGTATGTGACTAATAAGACATGATCTATCATGCCTTTATGTATCAGAGCACAAGATAATTGTGAATTGCCTGCAGCAACATCTCCCTGTCCCACGTTCATTCTAACAGATCATGTCAAATCTGTCTTCAGTTTACACAGCATTGTTATATGCGCATTGGCAACTGCTATTCTCAGGGCTAGTGTCCAGTCTCTATAATAACATAACGCACCTATACTATAATACTGTACTACAATACTGTAAGAAAAAAACACCATAGACTACTGTTCTTCTGTGCTCCTCTTATCCCCACTCCCCAAGATGGAAGCTTGGGAAGCGTTTTACGACATTTGCAAACATCCTAGGGAATCAGCATCCACCAATTTTAGGGCCCTTAGGTATAAACTATTAATTACCAAAATATTTTTGGACCATAACTCTGGTGTTAAATGCATCAGTTTTACAAAGTAACCACAGTCTTCAGGCCAAGTGTTGAGGAAGTGTTTATGATCATATATAGGACTAGACTTCCTCTAAAGTTTGTGTCCAACTCCATAGTGATAACTGTACACTTAAGTCTCAATTTCTTATCTTCCCTTCCCCATCATTCATTCCTTGTGTCCTCAAAATGTTACTATTTTGTGTGCATTAGGTGTCCCTTCCCACCCCCCCCCCCCATTTCTAATTGTTTGAAATTGCTTGAAATAATATGTGGACTGTGTTACGACTCACAAAAGTGGTGGTTTTGTGAAATAATACTGAGTTGCTGCACTGCATGAGTTTGACATGAAGAAGTAGTGGGGCATTTGACTTTGCAAAGCCCACAAAGTTTTGGAAGACATTATGAGAAAGAAGGGTGCAGAAGACTTTTTTGGGAGATCAGCTTGAACTATGCTATGGCCACATCCAGGTTTTCTTTCAGAGGAAACTAGTTAATTCATTCCAATTATCAGCTTGGGAATGAATGAACATTTATGGGATTTGTGTAATTAAGGGGCCAGAACCCATGAGTGATCTGGGAAGCTTAGTTATTTGAACCTGTATTCATAGATAACCAATGAGCTGCTATTGTACAAATATCAAATTGCTGCTACATTAGCTCTCAGGATAGTTTACCAAGAAAGGAAAGTTACTTTCTCATGTGATAATAAAATGTCTCTTAATATATTCATATTTAGAAAAAAAAAAAAATTGAATCGAAATATGTAGGGAGGAATGGTGATTTTTATTTTAGTGCCCCTTATGTAGACATTCACTGGAAAGGAAAGCTTTTTATACCATCTTCCTCCAACACAAACAAAACCCTTTAAGGATTTAATCTGTACAAAATATATTAGTGAAATATTACTCCATGAATGTTTATCATGAAGAAATAGGTATTAATTTAACCTGTAATTACCAGATAGTGTTTGTAGAAAACAACTTGTTTATTTCTATTCCTCTGTCACTTTATTTATCCTTATAATAGATTTAATGACAATCCTATAGTTAAAAATATATACTGATTTGTCCCACTCAGGACACTTTTTTTTTTCTTCCTTATGTGTGCTTGTCACTCCTTCTTGCATTGAAAATGGTTTTATTATCCACATACTTCTGAGAGACAAAACTTGCCTCTGCTGTTCTCATGTGGTGTCACAGAATTCAAAAGTTTAGTGTCTTGTTTAAGTAAATGTGAAAGACTGAACAAGGTCTAACTCTGGCAGATGAAAGACTCTCTTCAGGCAAGAAGACAGTGGAAAAAAAATGTTCATATTCCTCAGTTTTTGGATTGTGAGACAGAGAAGAAGAATTAGTTTGAAGAAGTAGACTAGAGCTTTCTGAAAAAAAAAAGGCATAGAAGTGTCTTTTGTTTTCTAGTGAATTCCTATATTGGTTATAAGATTCATTTTTTTTTTCTGATTTTTGACTTAGTATCCCAGGTTTCATGTGCTGCTTGAATCACTATTAACATTAAAATTCGGAATCTGTTTTGTGCAGGCATTGAGTAGTCACATTTCCATATGAAATCAAGTCACATTTGAAAATAGAATTCTGATGTTTACATAAACAGTGTTTAAAATTTTTACTTATTAAAATAACCTATGTCTTAATCATATCTTACATATTGTTAGAAGAAAGATATTCATACATAAATAATATAGGCTTGCCAGCTTAGAACAGCACCCACAGATTTCTCAGCTATTGACAAAAAACATGCTGAATGTATTATTTGATTTAGGTATGACTGGGAAGGAGAAAGGGAAGAATAAAACCAGTTCAACTATCTGCCATTTTGTTCTACATCCTGCATTTTCCCTATTAAAGGTCTCCATTATTAACGTGGAAAAAAAAAAAGGAAGCTTTTCCTTTTCCCAGTTTGATAAGGATCTGTGATCTCATTTAAGCATTTCAGTCGGTTTCCTAAAGATAGGTGGAATTAATTCAATCCTAGTCCCAGTTACATACAATTTGTGAAATAGAAATGAAAGAAATACAGCATTAAAAAGAATGATAATTGCAAAGACCAGAAATAGAGATGACTGAGTTCTTACAAGATCTGTTTTTGTAGCCTGTGCCCAAAAGCCTATATATAAATTTAAGTAACTAAATAGATTTGATTGTCAGAATGCTAAGTCACTCAAGAAAGCTGTTGACTTAATTGAAAGCCTGGGATACTTGCACTCTCTGAAAAGAAAGACACATTTTCTTACATGCATAATATGACTACATTTATTTAAGTATTTTGATCAGAAAATATCTAACTCTTCTTTAGGAGTTTCTTTACCTCTACTTCCTGTTTCGTAATCCATTCTCTCCATCATCATCTTACCTCCTATATACTGGAAAACTATTATCTCAAGAACCAACTTGAGATGAAAGGGAATCAAAACAAAAATCCCAATTTAGTAATTATTTACTGGGTGCATAACAAAAACTAGAAAAGTTGTTCCTGAAATCTTAAAACTCTAGGGAAGTTAGTCTACACTCCTACATGGCTGGCTGAGATCCAGACTCATCCATATTTCACAGGAATTTGAGCAGAATTATTTTTATAAATGTTTACTGAGTTACCTCTTCTTTGGGCAACCTCTATGTTAAATGAAAGGATTATCCTATATGTTAGCTGGACCTTGAGGCTTCTGTAACTGTTTTGCAAATTATGACTAAGACAATATTAACCACATTAGCAAGAAGCACATAGCAACAGTAATGGCTTAATGGACAGAACAGCTGTTTTGCTGGTGCTGGTTCTCAATTTGCTATTGAGAGCTCACCAAGTCTAAAAATATAATTTTGAACTACTAATAAATAATGTTGGAAGACAAAGGCAGACATTTTTAAGGTTTTGTTTTGTTTTTTTTAACTAGATGAAAGTCCAAGCTTACTTTAATTATTCATATGAACCCAGTTTTGTCCCCTATTCAGAACCTTCTGAACGTAGGTTTTGGAATGATCTTTATTTCAGTTATGCATTCTTCTTACACGCACAGTTTAGATTTGCAATTATGACAGCAGTCCAGTTTCTTCTCTGAGTAGTGGCTTTGATACAGTAGGCCACTGTATTGAGTTTACATGGCAAGGTTTTGCTATCAGAGGGTGGCTTCTGTGAGAAGAGGCCAGAAGCTTCCTGCACAATGGCCAGAGCCAGTTCCAGTGGATTCCAAGACAGAGCAGGTGGATGGGCCTGAGGGAGGCAGTGATCCTGTGGAAAGCCTGCACTGAAGCAGGCTCCTGGCAGGACCTGTAGCCCCAGGGACAGAGGACCCCACGCTGAACCAGGTTTTCTGGCAGGACCTGTGACCCCATGGAAGGGACTTACTCTGGAGCAGTCTGTTTCTGAAGGACTGCACCCTGTTGAAAGGACTCATGCTGGAGCAGTTTGTGAAGGACTACAGCTCATGGGAAGGATCCACTTTGGAGTTCATGGAGGACTGTCTCTCCATGGGAGGGAATGCACGCTGGAACACAGGAAGAGTGTGAGGGGAAAGGAGTTGCAGAGACAACATGTGACAAACTGACTGTAACCTCCATTCTCTATCCCCCTACATTACTCAGAGGGAGAAGGTAGAGAATTTGGGAGTGAAGCTGAGCCAGGGAAGAAGGAAGGGATGCAGTAAAGATGTTTTAAGATTCGGCTTTATTTCTTATTATCCTACTCTGATTTGATTAGTAATAAATTAAATTAATTTTCCTGAGTTGAGTCTGTTTTGCCTGTGACAGTAATTGCTAAGTGATCTCCCTGCCCTTATCTTGACCCATGAACCCTTCGTTATATTTTCCAGCCACTCTTCCCCAAGCCTGTAGCGTTGCACAGGGTTGTTGTGACCAAAGTGCAGGACCCAGCACGCGGCCTTGTTGAACCTCATACAATTCACCTCAACCCATCAATCCAGCCCGTCCAGATCCCTCTGCAGAGCCTTCCTATCCTCGAGCAGATTGACACTCCCACCCAATTTGGTGTCATCTGCAAACTTACTGAGGGAGCACTCCATCCCCTCACCCAGATCATTGGTAAAGATATTAAACAGAACTGGCCCCAGCACTGAGTCCTGGGGAACACCACCGGCCGCCAACTGGATTTAACTCTGTTCACCACAACTCTCTGGGCTCTACCATCTAGCCAGTTTTTAACTCATCACAGAGTACACCTGCCTAAACCATGAGCTGCAAGCTTCTCTAGGAGAATGCTGTGAGAGACGATATCAAAGGCTTTGCTGCTGTGAGAGATGATATCAAAGGCTTTGATGAAGTCCAGGTAGATAACATCCACAGCCTTCCCATCATCCACTAGGCAGGTCACCTGGTCATAGAAGGAGATCAAGTAGATCAAGCAGTACCTGTCTTTCATGAACCAATGCTGACTGGGCCTGATCCTCTGGTTGTCCTGCCCATGCCTGGTGAACACACTCAAGATGAACTGCTCTATAATCTTCCCTGGTACTGAGGTCAGACTGACAGGCCTGTAGTTCCCCAGATTCTTTTTCTGGCCCTTCTTATAGATGGGTGTCACATTGGCAAGCCTCCACTCATCTGGGACCTCCCGTTAACCAGGACTGCTGATAAATGATGGAGAGTGGCTTGACAAGCTCCTCCACCAGCTCCCTTGGTCCTCTCAGGTGGATTCCATCCTGCTCCATAGACTTGTTCATGTCCAGGTGGTGCAGCAGGTCGGTAACTGCTTTCTCCTGGATTGTGGGGTTTTCATTCTGCCCTCAGTCTCTGTTTTGCAGCTCTGGGGGCTGAACACCCTGGGGATAACTGGTTTGACTATTAAAGACTGAGGCAAAGAAGACATTAAATACCTCAGCCTTTTCCTCATCCTTGGTGACAATGTTCCCCCCTGCATCCAATCAAGGATGGAGATTCAAATAAGAAAGACCCTTTTAATCTTGTTTTCTTATTTCCAGAAGAGACAAATTTTTGCCTTTATCTGTTCTACTCCGGTTTTGAGGGTCAAGATAGAAAGTTAATAACTTTATCTTGCCCATTTGCTCTGACAGCTGGTGGTCAATTAGTATTCCCTCATCCCATAATTGGAATTGCTGATTACAAACCACTGTTGCTAAGGCTCAAATATCGTGGCTCATTTGCAACTTCACTGCCAGGTGAGATTAAGGGAAATGTCCCCCTGGCTAAGCCACCAGAAGCTATGCCAAGCTATAATCAGTCTTTTGCATACATCAGAGACCTGCAAACACAGCAGAATGATTGTATAAGCAGCAGATGCAAGTTAAAACTGCATCAAATTCTTCAAACATATGCACTTTGCCAGATATCCAGCCACTCTTGCAAATGCCAGTACCTCATTACTTGGCAAGTTTTCTAAGACATACAGCTAACACAAAGTAAAGGAATACCAAATTGTCCACACAATATGTAAAAGATATTTTTAAACCACGTACAGATAATAATTCTGATTCTCTTATTGATGAGATTATAATTGCTGTCCCCTCTGCATTCAGGCTTCAGAATACCTAATACCGAATCCTAGTAAACATTGAATTTGTAGAAAATCCAATTTCTGAAGTAGCTCCTCCATGAAGAATTACTCAGCATAATCTTATCTTGTTACCCTTTTACCCAAACAGGTCTAGCTCATAATAAGCATTAGCTGTGACATAAATTCATTGGGGATAAGTGAAAAATTTGGGATAGGGATCTTATTAAAAAAAAAAAATCTCATGAGTAGTGAGGTCGCAGATGAGGAATACGGTCAATTTGCAGATGATTAATATTGTGATACATCCATTAACTTTTTTTGTTGTTGTTGTTTATCTCAATATATCTCCATTTTTAATTCCTTACTCCTGTCCAAGGAGTCCTGCTTGACAATCAATCTTTCCAAATATTGCCTTTTTTACTTTTTTTGTGTGTGATTATTTTGGCTAGACATATTACTGTATTCTAGGAATTAACCTGGGAATCAGGAGACTGTGCTTCTGTGGTTCATAAATATAAACTCCTGATCTGTTGATGATTCCTTTTCTCTAACTTTTTTTTCCCCTTTGTCTCACTCTGATTCAATTATAACCTCTTTAGGACTAAGATTCTCTCACTATGGTTTTTTTTGCTGCTATATGTCAACACTTTGAAGACCAATGAATGGGTGCTACCATATATTAACACAGTTCAGACAATAATTGGAAGCTGTAGTTTCAGTGTTCATCTCATTCTTTCATGGGATAGTACCTAGAAATGTGCTTCAATGCTTTTAGGCTTTCAGTATTTCCTTTAATTTCCAGAAAAGCTTGTTGGAATCCTCATCTTTATCAGCTGTTAGTCTGAAGTGAGCCTGCTCCTTGAAAGCAATCAGCGTGTTTAATGTTCTGGTATGTGCAATCGAAACAAGATTAATGTTCAGTCCACAGTAATCCTTGCTTTATTCTGGAATGTGACAATAATAGCCAAAAAAAAAATCTACTTGACAGGCTGTGTTACATTATATACTTCTGTCCTCATGCTTGAAATCCTTGCCTATCTCTTATCCTTTTACATTTATATGTAGAGCTGATATGTTGAAATGTACATTTCTTAAGGTCCAGTGTGTCTGTGATTTCAAGTGGCACAAACTGGCTTGAACTGAATGATGTTTTCCAGTGATCTCTCACGGACTCTAGCTGCTTATCCATCAAATGTTGCAGCTCGCCTGACTAAACTATAAGGGCATCAGTAAAGGAACTGAGTGTCAGAGTTGCTTATTTCTCTTCCCTTGATTGTCTTCAGAATTTTTAATTAAGAGAGTAGTATTACACCTACTGAGGAGATTAACTTGCTTCATTAGCAAGAAGAATGTGAATAGTCATGGACTGGCTGTGACGAGAAGATCAAGCTCTCAACTATGCCAAAGAGTAGAGATGTGCTTGGAAGTCAGTATTTGGAACAGTGGGTGGAGAAACAAAAAAAAAATGCAATATGCATAAAGTTTTGACTGTTGGTGACAGTGATGGAATGAACAGATTCAGTAGGAAGAAAATGGCTGAGATAGACAGAAAATTATAGATGAGATGAGCCCACTGCCTGGTTAAAAAAAAAAAAAAAAAATTGGTAAAACGACTAAGCAGCCCTATACTGTTTCTAAACCAACAGGGCTGGGGTGGGGGGGGAAGCAGGGACAGGACACTTGCCTACACTGAAGAGATCTACTGGATATATAAATTAAAAAAAAAAAAAGCTTGTTTATAGTTTAAGATTACCACTATTTCCATTTGTGGTTCAAAAATGAAAGATATATAAGAAGTGTATATTCAATAAAAAAACATCTTACACTGTTCTTGTGATGATATTTTCACTGTGATTGCATCTCATTGCTTTCTCAAAGAGCCATAAAATAATAACAAAAAATTATATAGTATTTTTCTGGGCAGTACATAATTGAATAATTAACTTTTGGGGTAGGTTTAGAGAACATATTTTCAAATGGTGCAAATAAATCTAAAGTATTGGCTATTAAAATCTTGTCTGTGTGTTTTGAAAATTTAAGTCCAGATATTTTTACTACTTTTAATATTTTAATTTATGTTTTTATCTATTTTATATATATATTTTGCAATATCTTCTTTAGAAACAACAATAAAAGGACAAAAAGAGACTACTATGTCTTGTCTAGTCCCTGAAGTGTATCCTTGTAGACAAGGGAAAAAAGGTGGCCCTTCTTCAGAAAAACACACTTCATAATATAGAAATCCAAAACAGAGTATACAAATCACATCACAAGAGCCTTTGTTTGTACCCACTGACTATGAAAACAACCTTGTGAAGTAACTTCGATATAGGTATGCACACTGTATATGTCCAGCATTAGTTTAAATGAATCATCACAAACTGTTTTAGCATTTCCACGTGCTTTAGTATCACCACAAACACAGTATGCTGTAAGACTGTCAGTGGTTGGAAAACTGCACATATTTCTTTTTTTTTTTCCTCCTTAGCTGTCTTTTTTTTTTTTTTTCCGGAAGTTCTACAAATCAAATAGAACTTGCATTTTTATTTGATTGTTAGTAATACATGATGAACTTTTCTTTCTTTTTCTTTCATCAATCTGTTTCAATTGCATAATATTCCTATTTAAATTAAAATACATTTAAAATAGTTGCAAGTTTGGATACATTTAGAATTTGCAATTCAGAGATAAAAATGCAAGAACAGTTTAAGATACTATTGTTTATTTAGCCATGTGGAACTTAAACTAAACTTCTGGTAATTCATTCAAGTTTCTTGCTTATTATGCCAATGGTTTTATCCTTGACCTGGAAAGATCACACACTATAGAGATTAGGAGTAATTATGTTTCAGTCTAAGATCGTCTCCATGCAGCAAATACTGTCAATTGAATAATATTGTGATGAACTGCACAAAAATTATGCCAAATTATGTGTGGATACTTTAAAAACAAGTTGCTCATAAAAAGGTAAGTAGCACAACATATTCTACTGCAAAATAAAGTTAGTGACAGGAAAGGTAGCTGTTGTTTCCCTGAGTAATTTTTTTTAAGTTTAATGCTCCAACTGAAAGTTACACAAAAAGTTATATCTTGGAGATAGATATTAAATATTTAGGAAAAAAAAGGGAAAAAAAAGGTTTAATAGAGGCTTTTAAATGATACTTTGTAAGTATGTTATCTAATATTTGCTTAAAATTATACTTAACTACTAGTTAAATATTCTGAACTGATTCTTACGTTTCTAGGTATCAATTTAGAAAAATAAAGCACCCTTTTCTCATTTTTGGCTTTGGTAGGTACTTTTGTTGTTACCTTCTTCAGCTCTTTTGCAAAATCCTACATCATTTTACTAAAGCAATTCCCTTAAGGTGACATATGTCATGTTTTTGCAGCTACCATTAGTTTAAAACAAATTTAGTATTGTTTAAAACAAATTCAGTGTGACTTCAGAAGCTGCAAACTATTTATCTCCTAATTACTTACCTATATAAAATTGTATTAGTTAACTGTACAAAAAAAAAAATCTTATGCTTTTATTTTTTATTTCACTTAATGTTTTTAAATATTGTATTATTATTTGTTAAAAAAGCATAATTTTAAAATACTCTAAGGTCCTCAGATACAGAGACAAAACTTCAAAGGGATATTCATCACATATACTTTCAGTTAAATCATCTGTAATAAAGTTATATTATTAAAGGAGCAATTTCTGACCTGTAAACCAGGTGTTGAAGTGCATCCTGTATCCAAACCAATCACATGGACTAAGCCACCATTTTCATAGTGCATATTTGGCCTAGACGGAAGAAGACAAATGGAAATGGCCTCACATTGCACCAGGGAAGGTTTAGATTGGATATTAGGAAAAGTTTCTTCACTGAAAGGGTTATCAAGCATTGGAACAGGCTTCTCAGGGAAATGGCTGAGTCACTGTTCCTGGAGGTATTTAAAAGACATCGAAGATGTCTCTGCTCCTTGCAGGGGGCAGTTGGATTAGATGACCTTTGAAGGTCCCTTCCAACCCAAACCATTCTATGATTCTGTGATTCTATAATTCTATGTGCTGCTTAGGCTTTACAGTTGGACTCTATGATCTTAAAGGTCTTTTCCAACCTAAATGATTCTAATGTTATATGATTGTACAATTCTAGATCTTTAGCAAATTTAAGAAATGTTTAGGATGGGTTATTTTTGTGGGATTTTTTCCCCATGACGTTTTAGAGTAAATTTTTTGAACCAATGTCTGTGTCAGAGCCAACTAGAGTAGTAGTTTTTAACATGTCAGCAAGGATATATGTTGTATGCAGTTGGATGTAATAGGAAAGCATGTGGCACAATGTGAGGCCTGACAGAACAGCACTTTGAAACTTTTAATTAATTCAGTTCTGTGGTGCTTAATGTACTATAGTCTTCAACAGTGATCTCCAAACTTTTCTAATCATGTGATCCTATCAGTAAAAAAAAAATATTTTTTTTAAAAGTGTGTGTATTTATTTATTTATAAATTACATATATCTGCTACTGTAATTCTAATATTTTCATCTTGCACATCCCCAATGGTTGTGCTGATCCCACGTTGGAGACCATTGGTCTAAAGAACCTACAAATCTAGTTGGGGTGGCCAATTCAATGACACAGCCATTCATCCAGAAATCTAGCAATGCAGTGTTGAATTTCATAGCACAAATGACATTTTTGATGGATGGGAGAAAATGGGGAGAAAAAAGGAAAGAACCTGTGAAACAGACAGAAATATAGTCATTTGTTCAACTCATATGAAAGTGGTAACACTACGAGTACTATGAATAACCACAACTTCAAACACACCAAATTTTCCAGTTTCATAGGAGAGGGTATGTAATGATTATCTTCCACAGTGGGGTCTATTTAAAATGGTTTATGGAAGGAAAAATTAGAAGTAAGAATCTGATCATAGCTTTACGTAAACAGATTACCATTGACTCCCATACCCATAGCTGGAAAGCACTTCATCGATGCTGTTTTCTCACAAACTTTGTCTCCTCTAACTGACCTCCACATCTATGTCTGACACAACTCACCTAATGAGGTCACAAAGTGTCCTGCTTTTAGTTTTATATTTACCTTAGTCTATGGTGTCTAGTTAGGACAAGGGGATTGGTAAAAACATGGATGCCTAGTTGGACTTGATAGGGCTGCCATCCAGAAGGAGGTAGACAGGCTGAAGGAAAGAGCCAACAGGTACACAAGAAGTTCAACAAGGACAAACGTAGAGTCTACCCTGGAAGTGAGACAGGCTAGCTGACCAAAGGCTAGAGAGCAGCTCTGGGGAAAAGCCCTCAGGGACAGTGAGTCGAACATGAGTCAGAAGTGTGCCCTAGCAGCAAAGATGGCCAACAACATCTGGGGATCCATGAACAGCAGTGCATTACAGCAGCCTGCCAGGAGATTACAAGGAGATTATCACAAAGATGGAGCCAGGCTTTACCCAGCAGTGCATGAGAAGAATGAGAGACAATAGGCATAAGCTGCAAGAGGAGAGATTCAGACTTGAGGACAGTCACGCAATGGATGATAGTTTCCAGACTGGCTGTGTAGGCTCCAGCTTTAGACATTTTCAGACCCAGCTGGAAAGTCATGAGCATCCTGGTCTGATCTCAGAGCAGATCCAGCTCTGAGCAAGTGATCAGACCAAGATCCCTTCCAACATGAATTTACTGTGAAAATTCTACAACCACTCAGGTGAATTCCCAATAAAGTATTTGCCTATTTAATATTATGTCACAACATCACATCAAAGTGGCGAGATCCAAGATTTCACCTCAGGGTTTAGGACAGCATTTCCCCTCACAATCAAAATTAATTTAAATATTTCTGCCATTGCATGGGTGAACTTCCAGTCCTCCAGAATACTTGATAGAAAATGCTGTTTCAGGTTTGGTTTTGTTTTTTTTTTTTTTGTTTATTTGTTTGTTTTAGGAGGTTTGTTGTTTTTTTTTTTTTTTCCCCAGATGGCTAACAGCAAGATGTTCTTCTTGGTTTTGTCTTCATATGACAAGGACTAGCTATGATTTCTTGAATTTCTTCTTAGCCTAGGAAATACTCCCATTACATTTCTTCCAAACCTAGGACTTTCTTAATTTAAAGGGAAGCAAAAATTCCTGTAAAGGGATGCAGGGTTTTTTGTTACAAGATTTATTTAATAAAGCTAATTGAGATTTCTAACTTTCCACTAGTTTCTTTGGCCACTGCATTTTCCACCACACATTTAATGTTATTAAGCTTTCCCTCTGTATATTAGTATATTAACTCCAAGTGGTTCTAGCTTGCTATCGTTTTCAGTTTAGGTTCAGTTTCATTGCTGTCCAGCAGTATTCTAGCCAGCAAATAATTCTACCTATAAGGAGGAAAGTCATAATTTTCCACCTTTCCAATATAAACATTAAGTACTTTCATAAGTAATAGATGAACAATGTCTCTCTTAAGAGAATGGATATGACTTAATAAAGAAGACTTAATAACATGTTTTCAAGCAACTTATACTCACCACATTGTTTCTCACAACTTTCAGCTCTCAGTAAGCACGGGTTAAATAAACTCATTAACTGTAACTTATGTTGCTACTACTATCTTTTAAGTCTTAAAAATAAAATTTTAAAATCTTTTCTATACTGTAGTCCTCATAAATGAAAATACCCTTCAATTTTTTTTTCTTTTATGTCCAAACCAAAGTTGCTAAAATAACTGATGATAGCTTTTTAGTTTGGCTAATAGAGCTAGAGTTCCCTAGAGTCCTAGTCTGATCATTATGGCCATTCTTACTGAAAATCAATGAATTATTAATTTTCTGAAACACCAGACATCCATGTGCACAGAAAACATTAGGTTTTTGTCATAGTTTAGCCTTGCTTGAGACCAAGCTACGCAGTCTCTCGCTCACTCCTTCACCCTCCAAGGGAATGCAGAAAGGATAATATAACAAAAAAATATATATATACATGAGGGCTTGAGATAAGGACAGGGAGAGATATTATTTATTTGTTATTATTAGAAAAAAAAAAGCAGGATAATGAGAAAGAGAAAAAAAAAACTTCTCCCCCCACCCCTCCCTCTTCCAGGGCTTAGAAGGATTAGACACACATCTCTGTAACCAGTTAGCTGAAGAGCATGGTGACGAATATGAGAAAAGACTGAAAAATATTGAGAGAGTTTCTTTAAGACAAATGTTTCACAGAGAAGATTTTTACGTTGGAAAAGCAAACCTCAAAAAAAAAAATCTAAGGACGAAACCAGAGGAATGTACCAAAACAAAAGGAAGAAAGGCTTCAGAAAAGTCAAGCAAATGTTTTTATTCTTTTTTTTTATTTATTTCCAGCATGTGTTCAATGTGTAAATGCATTATTCTGTTTTAGAGAAAGTTATCTATTTAATTTTTTTCCAGATTCAGAAATACATGACATTTTCTCTCTGATTTCTCTCTCTTGGTCAGGAGTCACCTGGGAGCTGTCAGTACGGTACTCTAAAGTTCAGCAGTTACCTGCTGAGCAGAGCAACTCTACTATAGGACTCACAGTAACTTTTTTAATCACTCGTATTCAGACACTTCCATCACTCTCTGATGTTACTAGGTATTATCTCACTAAAATAGTCATTGCTCAGACCAAAGTTGTTAGAGTGATCTGACTACTTATACTTGGGAAAACAGAAGTACAATCTTTTCAGCCTGTTATGCTCTTTTTTAAAGTATTATTCTTTTTACTGAAAGGACAAATGTAAGTATTTTGGAGTAGTAATTGTTCAATGTGACGGTACAATCTCTGCTTTACCATTGGGCAACTGTATATTTCAGATGCAAAGATAATGTCAGTTCTTACTCTCTTGTATGTGGGTCTGATAGGGAAAAAATATGAAAAATATAAATATGTTGATGTTTAGTCATTTTATTGAACTACTTGATTTTTACTTTTTATTGTTATCATGGGGTGTGGGCAGGCGGGTTGCAGAGGTATCTTACCTTCTGCTGTAGCTCAGTGCCAATTTCAAAAGTTGCTATTGCTCTTTCGAAAGAGAATTAGGAAACAGACTTCTTTACATAAAGAAATATTCCATTCCCCATCTCAGTGAGTCAGAATTTGTAACCTAAAATACATGACTGAAATATAAAAAGAAGAGTTGTACACACCCATCTGTTCCCCCAAAGAAACAAATAAAAGAGCAATATTCAAAACCTCGTAAAAGTAAAATATAACTTTTTAATGAGTGCAGGAATTTTCTGGAACTTCAGTATGAATTTCAAAGGTGGTTTTGCTATGATTCATTTTTTGCTACACTTGCAACTGAAAGGTGTGGTGTATACACATGGGAGAATTCAGACGTGATAATCCTCAGGCAATCTGTAGGAGAACAGGTCATCTGACCTTGTGCTACTTACAGTCTCTGTAGCAGTCTCCATTACAGACCACTGTGTGGTCCTTTGCCAGTACTGCCATGCTGAGATCTCATTTATTTTCTGTGGAGCACCATATTATCTCCGATTTTTTGATCAAATATGCCAAACAGAAAAAGCTGGTCTGGTCTGTGGTCTGCTGGTCATTTTCCTCTGGCCTGGAGGGCACAGAGATTTCAATATTGCAAAGGGTATACCTGAAGTATCACACTTGACAAAGTCCCATCAAAAGGGACTCTTAGCTTTGAGCCTCAGTAGCACTTCTCTTTCATGTCACCCAGTAAGTCTAGGAGCAGACCACACACAGGGGTCAACAAGACCTGCAGGATCTCCTAATAGTTTTTAGGAAACTAGGAGGTATGAAGCAGTGCTGAGGGAAAAGAAAGTCAACAAAGGAGCCATACTTTCATTCATATACATGTGGAACATGCTGGAAGCTTGGCAAGGAGGAAGGCCTGTCCTGTGCTACAGCTACGTACAGTGAGGTTAGGAAATACTGTGTACCTTTCAGAGCAACCTAGCAGACCGTAATAGTTTTGGAGAGTTTTACTAATTTTCTTTATCTGAAAAGATCTGAAGAAAGTCTTCACTCTTTGTTCAGTTGAATGGAGAACTTACAAATAAACATGAAATAATTTTTTTTCTTAAAAAAACTCAAATATTTTTAAATTTTAAATTTCATTGCAAACTGACAAAATGTCTGTCCAGATCCAGAAATAATACAGAGACAGATCTTGGTTTCACTTGACTCTTAGGAATTAGTTAGTGATTCATATGGTGGCATTTTGAACTAGATAGATTGTCATCATTCAAAAAGAAAAATAATGTATTATTATTGCCAACAAAGCTCCACATTGTGGACTCTGTCTCTTTCTTTTTTCCATTCCTGATACTAAGGTATAAGGCAAGCATAAACCCTACAAAAATTACTTTCCAATGATTCAGTAAATATACTGTCCAACGAACTATCTACAGCTTCAAAGATTAAATGCTAGGTAAATTGAAACTTGCATTTTTCAAGGTAAGATGGAAATGCTGAAGGAATTAAATTATTACATTACATGATATGGTACTTAGGTGTTGATGTCTAAAAAAAGTAATGGGAGATGTAGGAAAGTAAAAGAAAGACATGGAGTTTATACTTAATTTAATTGTGCCTTTTTACAGTTATATAGCACGTGTAACATACGTCATACTTATCTGCTCTAATTTTATTAAGCTAAAAAAATTAATATTGGGAAAAAAGTAAGGGTGGTTTGTTTGTTTGTTTGTTTTTCCTTTTCCTGCTTACTTGTTTTATATTGATATCCTGGTTTGACTTTTGCATTACGAAATTCTCTGAGCTGGGATTATGATTTCCTGTATATTTTCAGAATACTTTGCACAAAGATGTTAGCCTGGTTGAGGCTTGCTGTGTTGTGAATAAAGACACATAGCTAGACTCAATGGGATATTTTAGTTGTGTTAAACCACTTTGATAGCATAAAGCAAATGCAAATGCAGTTGTGGTAGCTAGCTAAGTCAGATTTATGGAAATTCTCAGCACTAGAGAAGTCAAAAGTGAATAAAAAATTCAGTAAACTTCACCCAAATTCATAATGTTAGACAGTTTGCTGTGCAAAAAAAAAAAAGAAAAAAAAAGTGTAAATAGTAGAGAGGAGTGGAAGTGGTCGTAGTTTAGCCCTGCTTGGGACCAAGCTATGCAGTCTCTCGCTCACTCCCCCCACCCTCTGCAGGAATGGGGGAGAAATAATACAACCAAGAGGCTCAAGGTTTCAGAAAAGGACAGGGAGAAATCATAAAGTTACCATTAC
Organism: Chlamydotis macqueenii; assembly: GCF_036417535.1. Classification (NCBI taxonomy): domain Eukaryota; kingdom Metazoa; phylum Chordata; class Aves; order Otidiformes; family Otididae; genus Chlamydotis; species Chlamydotis macqueenii. The sequence goes on from NC_141556.1 coordinate 164,402,913, forward strand.
AGATGAAAGACTCGACTTGGGAAAAACTATTTTTTTATTATTATTAGAAAAATCGAAGCAGGATAATCAGAAAGAGAATAAAAACTTCTCCCCACCTCTCCCTCTTCCCAGGCTTAACTCAATTTTCAATTACCTCTACCACCCTTCTCCCCTGAGAGGCACAGGGGAGGCGAATAGAGAATGGAGGTTATGGTCAGAACATAACATGGTGCTTTCTGCCACTCCTTCCTCCTTGGGGGAAGAACTCCTTACATTCCTCACCTGCTGCAGTGTAGGGTCCCTGCCATAGGCTACAGTCCTTCATGAACCGCCCCAGCACGGGTCATTTTTCCATGGGGTGCAGTCCGTCACGAATCAGCTGCCCCAGCGCAGGCCCTCCACGGGCCACAGCCTCCTTCGGGCATCCGCCTGGCCCAATGTGGGTCTCTCCATAGGCTGCAGGTGGATCTCTGTTCCTCCACGGGCCTCCATGGACTGCAAGGGGACAGCCTGCTTCACCACAGTCTTCACCATGGGCTGCAGGGGAATGTCTGGCAGGAGCAACATTACTCCTCCCCATTCTTCTTCACTGACCTTAGCATCTGCAGCTGTTCCTCTCATAGTAAACTCTCAGGTTATCTTCACATCTCCTCTCTTCACTTCGTGCAGCCAGGCTGAGCAGAGTCAGGCCCAGTCAGCCGCTCAGGGGGAGGCCAGAGGGTGAGTGCCACAAGGCCCACAGAGGCCTTGCGCCTCCCCGTCTCTGACCCTGCTTCAGCTTCTTCACATCTTTTTCTTCTTCTTTTACCTTTCCCCTCATTACATACATTATCACAGAGGAGTTATCAGGGATCATTCTCCTACCAAACGTCCCAGCCCTGGCTCAGCAGCAGATCCACCCTATGCCCACCCGAGTCCACCAGACAAAGGGGAAACAAAACCAACACTAAACAAAACCAACACATTAACCCCAGAAGACTTTTAGAATATTTTTTTTTATCATTTTGTACATTTTCTCAATATTTCCTCTTTGAGCGAGTTATATAGTGAAATTTATTGACTAATCTAATAGTTAGCTGAAGAGTAAACCTGAATCACAGGAATTCCACCCATTGAGTTTTTATCTTAATCTAAGATGATACATGCAAATACTTGATGTAAATTCTTGATTTAAATGTATCACGCCAGATAGAAACTGAGGGAACAATAATGCCTGGTTGCCAGATATGCACAGAACAACTCACGTCACAGTTCACTGAACATGAAGATTCTTTCAAATTTTATATATATGTATTCAACACCCTGTCTGTTCTGTTTTAAATTACTATTTCACTGCTATCAACTTAGTTGTTATATTAAGAAACTGTTGAATAGAGGTTCATTATGGACATTTCTTGTAATTATTTATACACAGACACTCAAACAATGTTCTTAATATTGTCCTACTTTCTCCCATTTTTACTTCGAAGACTTTTCTGCCTTAAAATAGTATTGATGTTATTTTTTTTTTATTTTATCTCCTCATATGTATTTTGCACTTGACTGAATTTATTTTGCTATGTATACTTCCTTTCCTTTTTCTCTTGAGGGTAGTAATCAAAAATTTCCAGCCTGCATCTGTCCTTAACCAATTAGAATTTTCATTTGCATATTATATTTCCAGAGAACTCATGACAGTATAGATGCAATTGTTTTCAGGCATAAGCCTGGGATGGCCACAAGGAAAGAAATCATTACTGAATTTTGCCTATCATTCTAAATTAGTGCTACAAAAAATCTCTGTATGTCATTTTAATTTTTATTTTTTTTTTAGAAAAGCTTTAAAAATATATTTGCTACATTGTAGAAATTAAATAAAATAAATTTCCTTACTGGTATAGAAAATAGCATGACAAGAGAAACAATATGTATGTCATGTTTTAAGGAACCTTTTAAGAAAACCAAGTAATTTTAATTTGTATTATACTGCAGTGTACTTGCTCTGTTATCTTTCGAGCTCTCTCTGTTATCTTTTGAGCTGGTATACCAAAACTGTTTATTTCTTCTGTGACAAAATTCTTATTTCTAGTCTTGCTGAGATGATGCATATCAGACCTCCTCAGGCTAGTACAAATCAAGAACATGTGGCATTTATAAGGCAAAAAAAATTATATCTCTTCATGGTTTTAATAGCCTAAATGGTAATCTTTTAAGACGTGGGGAAAAAAAAAAATACTTGGCATATCAACCTCTGCGGCCACCGTTATCCTCATTCTTCCTCTGCTCTTTGATTTATTAATTACATATCTTGTTTAATCCTCTTCTAATAGATCTGCGCACTGAACTATGATCCTCTCTCTCCAAAGGAGATCAATGATAAGAATATAACGTAAGTCATGCTTTTCTGGACAGACCAGCCTAGGGCCAATCTATCCCCAGTAGAGGTGATCAGAGATGTATTTAGGGAGAGCACACGAGCCTGGTCCTTTCTGTGGTTCACTCCCATCGTTCCTTCTCTAAGTCTGTGATTATTGTATTAGGGATTCTCAAGTGTGTGTCTTTGCCCATTCCTTTCAATATCTATTTGTTCTTTACTTATTCATTCACCCATTAATTTGAACCTCCTGACACTGGCTGCCTCCACCACTTCCTATGACACCAAGTTGCAGAAGTTCATTACTTGCTGTGCAAAGATATACTTTCTTTTATCTGCTTTAGACTGGTTTAATTTAGGTTATCCTAGTTTTAATGTTATGTTATTTTGTGAATAACAACTCTTGTTCACTGTATCTACCACCATCACGATTTTGTAGACCTCAGTTATTGTCCCCATAAACTGTTCCCTCTTCAAATCAGAGCCCTAGACTTAGCCTCAGGGCTAACAAAGTAATCAAATGATGGAAAAGCTGTGTTAGAAGGAAAGACTACATCACTGTCTGTGATTCTGTTATTCTCTGATAACACCATTTAAGAGAGTTCAGAATCACAGAATGTCTGAGTTTGGAAAGGATCTCTGGATGTCATCTGGTCCAACCCCTGTGCTCTAGTTGTAAGTTATAAGAAAGAATGTCTGGTCCATCCCAAACAAATCTCATCACAAAGACGATGCTTAATCTCTCAGGTCATATGGGATGGCAGTGCCATTGGGTATATACAGTGTAGAACTTGAGATGCCAAAACAAGCTTTCTGGGACGGCAGCAAGGCAACAACACTGAGTTTTTGTACAGGTTTGCCCGAATTCTCCGTTATATTCACTTAGGCACCAGTCTCTTTTTCCTTCTGCTATTAAGTCATCTTTTAATAGAGAGCCTGATGGTAGCTTTTGTATGCTGTCATGGTTTCTTTTACATATATAGGTAAGCAATGTGTTCACCTATGTATGCAGTGTGTATATATATATATACTCATACACACACACACACACCCCCACCCCCCTCGCTGATGTGTGTTCATAAATGCATGCATGTGCTTGTAAATAAGTAACCACCTAACATCATTCTTTCTTTCTCTTTCAGAGTCAGCATAGGAGCTCTGATTTGCTCATATGCTGAAGACCATGATCATATTACAGTACAGAAAAAAATGCTTATAAAGCACAAAGTCCAGGTGACAGCTGCAGGACCATCCAAAATGTTTACTGTGACTCCACTGTTAGTCAATTTATAACTTTGAATTTCAGAGGACATCTTCTATTTAAAAACATAAAAGAGCTAAGTGCTTGTTCCACAGCAACTCTGGTGCCTGACACCATTGGTGGACACCTGAGGTCACAGACATGCTATATCAGATATATCTTTTATAGTTGATCTCACTCTTGGAATTTGTAGCATGGCTCAGGACTGTGGGACATCTTACAATAGCACATCATCGGCATAATTACCTCAGAGGTAGATAGCAAAGATGTACAAAAGTGGGACAAGATCCAGCAGCAGTTCAAAGATCTCAACCTACAGACAAGAAAAGGGCTCACTCTAGTGGCACAAGCGAGCAAAACAACAAAAATACTCTACCTGGATGTAAATATCTCATGGCCTTGAGGCTGGGGAGAAGGGGAGTTATGAGGTCAAAAAAAGGACAGAGTGAAGAAATAGAAAAGAAGGGTAATAAAAGATGCAAACTGCATGATTAGTGCTGTTTCAGGGTACATGTTAGATAACTCTGCACTTGGTAACAACAGCCTAAATCAACAAGACTGTTGTTCCAACCATACCACACAACCATATGGCTTGCTTTGGCAGTCAGGAGGACCAGCAATGGGGTAGTTCTGGGTCCCTTCTTTGGCCAACAGGAGAACACCTGGATGGACAACCCAAACATGCTGGTATCTCCATGTCAGCGCCTGTTTCAGGTCTCAGAGCATCAGCATCTTCCCAACCACTTCCTAACCACACACACACACACACAACAACAAGCTTATACACAAACATATTTCCTATCCACAGTAGTGTGATGCAGTATGTGGCTCCATTGCTTGGAAGACAGACTAACAGCTGACTGCGTACTCCATTACTTGGTATCACAGTGCAGCTTCTCCTAACAGCTTTTGGTTTCTATTTCTTTGTGGTTGTTGTTGTTGTTGTTGCCTCCTCATTACTACTGGCAGAATGAGATTCATTATTATCTAAAATAATTTGATTTCATTAGAACATTTTCAAAATGCTTGTAATTTTTTTCAGATTAAAAAAAAGTGTTGTTTTTTTTCACACTAGTTTTACTGACATATTCAAAATAAACAAAGAAAACCCCTAAACCTCCAGAGGTTCCCAAAATGATTGCAATTTCTTACAAAAAAAAAATTACATTGGCCTAGCTTTCACAGTCCCACACAGTTAACAGTCATCATATTAAAGGAAATATATTTTCTTTCTTTCACCACATTTTCTGCTTCATATTCTATAAACAAATGTAACATCGTAACAAAAAAAAAAAAAGGAAAACTGGAGTCTAGGAACTTGGTGCAGTACTCTTCCTTTCTGATTTTTTTTTCCTGTTCATTTTCTCAGTACTCTCACTTCTTTATTGCATTTGCTTTTACCTTCTACATCTATTTCTGAGGTTTTCAAGGAAACAATAGCATAGTAGTATTAGTTTTTGTCATTTAGCCATAAAAGACTTCGGAGTTGATATATATGAAATTATTACTCCATCGTGACAGAGGATGAAAGCCCAGTTCCAGTATTATAAATAGCAAAAATGGCTATTAAATTCAGCAGAACAAAGATTACATTCATTGCATTAAAACCAGGCTTCATCAAAAGCACCAAGCATTCGTTATTTCACATAGTTGCCATAATCAGCAAAGCCTCACTTGGGGTTACTTTCATTTTTGAAGGTGATGTTTTCAGAAGTGTTTACTATTGCCTTAGAATTCAATTTGGGCAGAGCTTGGTCAAAAGTGAGCACTTCTGAGCATTGCATTGTGGAGACAGAAAAAATCTAGAGTGGGGTTGAGGTTTTTTTTTTTTTAACTACTCCCTTATCTCTATGCAGCTATCAAAATCTTTCTGTACCTGTGCCAGACATTATAGTGGTGCATTAGAAATCCCTGAACCAGCCCCAGTCGAGTTGAAACATCTATGCTGTTCTGTACAGGCAGACTAGTTCAGATTCTCATTGCAATCTAGTCCCTTCGGCCTGCTGCAAAGTAGATCAGCCACAGACTGCTTCAGCAGAGTTACAATGCTTCTCGTTTCAGAGCCAGTTTGCCCAAGGATCTCTGGTCTCTAGTCTTCTACAGGGTATCATGATACTCAGTGTATTAACAGGAATTTCACACTGCAGCATCACTCTGAAAGCTAACTGAAGCTCAGGTAAAATATTAAGCATAGTTTTGCAGTTAATTGGATGGCTTAAAGCCTAGTTGAAGACTGAATAGAAAAATAATGAATAGCATTAATAGAAATCAACAAAAATGCCTTCAGTGATAAGTGCAGATAAGCAGCAGAAAATAATAATAATATTTTTTTAAAGTTCATTAACTGTTCCATAAACAAATATTTCAGTGCTAAAGTCTGCTAGTTTACTGTTATACATACTCTACTGAAAAAAAAATTATTTTCAGGAAATACTCAACTGGAAGGAGTGAAAAAGAGAGTGAGACTCTTCTCAGTGGTACTCAGAGACAGGACAAAAGGCAATGCGTAGAAACTGAAACAGTAAATTTCAGTTAGACATAAGTTACTCTATTTTATATTTTTTAATATAGGGGTAGTCAAACACTGGAACAGGTTGTCCATATTAGTGTTTTCATCCCTGGAGATACACAAAATCTGACTGGACATGGCCCTGAACGGCCAGCTGACTATGCTTTAAGCACAGGCGTTAGACTAGATGATCTCAACACCCCTCCTAACCTCAACTCTTCTGTGATTCTGTTATTTTAAATTAAAAGCTGGATCAGTGACCATGGCTCTATTAAAAATACCATAGATACATATGTGTAACATAGGAATATCTCTATTAAGATTAGCTTTGGCAGAAGAACTCTGTATCAGGGTTCAATATTTACAAAAAATAATGGCACTGTTAAACTTTCTGCATATACAGTTCTTCTAGATACAGAAAATCATTAAAACTGTTTGTCACAGTTGCAGAACTGGCAAAGGAAGGAAGAGAGAAAACAGGAGAAAAATATATGAAAGGTAATTCCCTGCAAACATACCAGCCTAAAAGTAGCTTATATTTCAATGTTCAAGTGTGAAATGTCTTCTGGACTAAAGGTGGAAACAAAAGAGTACATACTTCCAAGTTTGGATTCATCAGAAAAGAGGTACATACATTCTTTTGATTTTGTATTGGAGAAAGAAAATGAAAGAAACACTTGGTCAGAAAAGATCCAAATGATCTAACCTTCACAAAGAGCTCAGATTTAAAGAGTGAAAATGATTAAACCTTTTTTTTAAAAAAAAAAAAAAAGATTCAAGCACATTGAAAACTGCAGGACTGAGTTCAAAAGAAAGTAGAGAAACATAAACATTTATGAAGAAGTTCTAAATGGGAAGGGAGGAGCTATCCTGCCACTGCAACCGAGGTTCCCACTGACTGTTCAGCAGAAGTATCAGTTAGATTACTTTTAATCTTTTCATGTGAACAAATGAACCAGAAGGAAATAAAATAAACACCGCTGAAAAAAAGAAAAGTGTTTGAGTCATTCTGGGTTGAGTTTTTTTTGGACTGTGGTTTGGGGTTTTTTATCATCTTCAGGTTCTGAGTGGGGAAGAGACTAAAACAGATGATTGTTTTAGAGCTTGTTTTTTCTTCACATAACCAATAGTTTCACAGCTCGTGTTTTTTCTTCAGCATTGTGTAGAAAAGAGCAAAGAGGTTTGGATGAAAAATTATCAAATATCAAAGCCTGTTTTACAACATAAGGCAAAGCTTATGAAATCAGGTGTTAATTACCTTATTAATATGTTAAAGTGCCTGCTGTTAAAAGTTCAAAAGTACTGTTGCCCTCACCAATTAAAGCTTAGTGTGCTGGAAAGAAGTGCAGTGGTGGTTAATCTCTGCCACTGGGAGATGACATCTATTTAATTCATATTTGATTTATATTTTTATCTCTTTTACCACAGTAGTAGAAGATTTTATTTTGTATAACAGTTATTTACTTTTTCTGTGTGCTGACTCCTACCATTATAATTTGAAAAAAATATTTATTTTTCATTTACTTCTCTGCATATGCAAGACCATAAGGTAAACTAAAATATGGACTTATAGGATGTAAGCTATTCTGCTGTAACTGCCTGCATATCTAGATTTAGCCTACAAGAAGAGGTAGTTTGTTTTTCTTTTAGATCTAAACTTTTTAAAAAATTATTAATTTCAGTAGATCAATACGCAGTACTTCTATAAGCCTCTTCTACCAAGCAGGGCCTTGTTCTGTTACTCTACAAAATGAAAAATTCAATTCCATCAGTTTGCTAAGAATGGAATTCAAAAATCAAGAGGCTCTTCTACACCGATAATCACTTCATAGAAGTTGTATTTGTTTATTTACTGACATAGTCAGAATAATAAAGTCATTTCTTCTCCCTTTGTCCCCAAGTAGATATTCAGTTTCATCAGTATAACCAGTAAACTTAATTGCCATGAAGAGAAATTATTGCAGTAATCAGTTTACTGGCCAGTTAACCAATTCATTATTATCTGTATGTATTCCCCTGTGAAAGAAAACACTAAAAGAGATGGGAAGTGAATTGAAACCCCTAAATGTACATATTTAATTAAATTAAACATTAATGTTTTACTGGTTTTTATTTTAAGAAAAATCAATAAGAAAACACAAGATATTTTCTTACTCTATTATTTGCTCTATTTTTTTCTGAAACAAAAACTCTCAACAGTGAAGTAACAGTGGTTACTTCTTCCCCTAAGTCAGTATCTAGTATGTTTAGTTTTTTGTATGTTAATATTGGTAAACTAAAAATTTGACGTGGTCTTAAACTGGATGGTATTCCTTATGTTTTCCTCCTCGTCTAACACGACTAAATATCTTTTATATGAAGAAAAAAAAAATTTCTATACCTCTGTTAGAGGTTTCTGGTAGTTGTTCGGTACTTCACGATATATAATAGTCCTTACTTGTAAACTATGACAGGTGAAATATAATTTTCTATATGAAATTGCTATAGTAAAATTATACAACAGCATGCATGTTGCATTCAGTTTTGATTCTTTTCAGTGCATAATGACTGTTATTGTTAGCACAAGTGCTATATGTGGAAAGTTATACTAACATAACAGTATTACGAAGGTTGTTTTGGTGCCATTGACTAATATTCACTACATGCATTACATATACTAATACAATTCAGTAGTACAAATCTTGTGTTGACCAAGCCTAGGAACCTTTTTAAAAAAGTAATTTGATTAAACATCTAATAATATTTCATCAATAATTAAAAATTTGAGTGTGTGTGGTCCTTGGAGGGGTGAATTTTCTTTTTCACTTAGAGTCAGCAGTCTTAGAGTTGTAGCCTGAAGGTCTCTGATTTGAGAAATTTAAAATCTTTTGGAATAAGTATTTGAATAATAAATCAGTCTTGGTATCTTTTTTTTTTCAATATTTCTTCTGTAAACGGTTTTGAACAATGAAAAAAAAAAGAGACAAACAAGTGCGTGTAACACCACTTCAAATAAAGAGTTGTGGAAAGAAGGCTGAGAGAGTTAGCTTAAATCTTTCCATGCAGTGTCTGACACAGCGGAGTGAAAAGTTAGCTAAGTAGTCAATGTCCTAACAATATTTGTTGGAGGTCTGTCTCAACTAAGTAGCTATAGATATTACTCAGTTTTAATAGCAGCATTGGGTGATTTAAATGGTCAAATAGTTTTGTTCTCCAGAAATCATGTTGTGATTTATGAAGATCATCTTTTCTTTGGGCTGTATTTCTCAAGTTTTGTCTTCATAGCTAAAAAATACAATTCCTAATAAATTATCACCTTTGCTATCAATTAGTAACAATACTAAAATAGAAGCATAATCTGTAAATAATAAGTCTGTCAAGATCAAAGTTTTATTTTTGCAGGAAAAACCCCAAACATTGAAGTAGGCAAAACTTAATGAATAATTAAACCAGAAATATTTATTCACAAGGAGGTTAATTGAGTCTGACATGTAATTGTCACTATGACACTCATATCTTGTCACAGGTTGGTTAAAACAATTGAGATAAAATTTAGAAATAAACAAAAAAAAATCAGGCATATAGAAAAAAAATGAAAGAATTAGGAATAATTAGATAGTAATAGGATCAAATACTGGGCTGTTGCATGTCTTATGTAATTCTGTTGAACTACATATGATAAATCTGACATTTAACTAGCTGTAGTTCTTATGGCATACTCATATCTTTGTTATGAATAATTTTTAAGGCATTGCTGTTACACAAACATAAGTGAAACTTCAGGTTATGGGGTAGTGATGGAATAAAAAGGAAAATGCACTGATGATTATGGGAGGGTCTGCTTGTAACCTGCTTGTTTCTGTAGGTAGCTGAGCTAGGGAAATGTAGGGAGATGTGGGTGGGTTTCTAAGGTTACAGTTAATCAACATTTTACTGCTCTAGTTGCAATGAGTTATGATATTAATAGCATTGTGCCTGGCTAGGGGTTTTTGCAGCTACAGTTAAGTAATTTGTTCATGTTCAGCATTTTCTGTGAGTTTAAATTCAGTTTTGTTTAGTCTTCTGTGTCTGTGTGTTGGTTGCTTTTTTACTTCTTTTCTTAAAGCAAAAGAAAAACTCAACCATTTAAAACAAAATCTGCAGTATTTTGAATAGTTTTGGTGCCACAGCTACAATACTTCAGAAATACAAATATGAAAATAGATGTATACTAAACACTGATTAATGTGACCATTTGAAAAAGGAAACACAAGTAGGTGAGACTAACAGTTATATAGTCTAGAAGTTTGTTTTTCAGAATTATGTGAGATAAAATCTATATGAAATTATTTCCATTGAAGTTCATAATTTCATTATATAATTCATATATTGGTCTTTCAACTTTTACTTTAAAAAAAAAGAAAAAGTTTGACGTGATTTCCTTTATATTCATTGGTGTATAATTCAATACTTTTTGTAAGTCTGAAAAATATATATCCAGATCAAAGAAGAAGGTTTGAGATCACTTACAAGTATACAGACACTGCAAGCAATAGTTGCCTAGTAAACTGTAGCTTTCAGCCTTTTTTTTTTTTTTTTTTTAAAAAAAAAAGTATAAAATTGTTCATTGGGAATAAAAAAAAATCTTCAGGATATGATTTTGCCTGCTTATAAAATATGAACAAGGTAGGAAGACAAATATAAATATTTAATTAATTTTTTAAGGCAATTTTCTTTCTAGAAGTTCAATATCTGTCTGCAGTTGATTGCTAGTCAATGAATAGTAGGCTGTATTTGATTTCTAGTCACTAAAGGGCTGCAAGTACAAACATTTTTCAAAAGATATTTTAGAAGCTCTTTTGCTGAGAAATACGCTGAATTATCTAAACATTTTTTCCTACTACTGAGGAGCTTTAAATATAGGAAATATTCCTATTGAAGTTTGATATCTCTATGTCAATCAGTAATGATAAATACCTGTCAAAGTATAATAAAGACCTATTAAAGTTGATAGTGTATTGAAAGTCTCTTTATTTTCAAACAGCACTGAAAATCTTGCAATGAAAAGTCACACTAGTGCCTCAAAAGTGAAGTTCAAATAGTAATTTAAAATGTATTTGAGAGGATACATGTTCAATAAATTACTTCACAGGACATTATTTTACATACATCTCAAAATTTAGTGGCAAATAGTGTTATTCAAGATACACTACGGTACCCTAGTAGGCTTTCACCTAGTTCTCCAACAGATGTTTAACCTCTCATATATCCATGAGGATGTTCCAGTTTCTAAAGATGTTTTCAAATGGCACAAGACAACTGAATTGATCTTCTAAGCTAAAAATATTCTGGTTATAAGAATTTGCTTTGGATAACCACATTAAGGCAAGTATGATCTTAAGGTAGAAGACCTTTGTTCTGTTAAATGTAAAGAGAACTTAGGCTGATTAGATCAAATGTAAACATCTAACCATAGGCATTCAAACTTAAATTGATCATTCACAAGAAAACCAACCTACAGTTGTCATCAAGTTTATTTCACTTAATACAGCTACATAATAGGCAGATAACAGCACAGCATAATTTTAGTTGCAAGGACAGGTCATCTGGTTTGGACAGCTCATGGACAACTTATTTCAGATTGCACAGGGCTGTGTCCAGTTGAGTTCTGTATATCTCCAAGGATGGACATTTTTTAACATGCTACAGCTTATCTCTGTTGCTTTTCATCCTATCATTGTGCACTCCCAAAAATAGTCTATCTCCATTGTGTTATACCTTCATTTTAGGTAGTTGTAGACAACAATAAGATATTCCAGCCCCAACTCCTTAGTTTTCTGAGTTTAAAGGACAGAAATCAATAGCTCCATGTCCAGTTGGCACTGGGAATGAGTGGTGTACTTAGGGACTGACACTGGCGCACATGTTGTTCAATATTTGATCAATAACCATGATGATGAGACAAAATGTAAGGTCAGAAAATCTGTAGACAAACCTAATTTGGAGGTCGTATCTAACATAGATAACAGATTTTTGACCAAGGAGTACCTTGGTAAGAAATACCTTGAAAAACTTAAGGACTGAACCAACGGAAATCTCTTGCAGTTCCTCAAGGGAAAAAAAAGCCATTTTCTGCATCCTGGGTAGAAAAACCCCAGACACCAATGCATGCTAAACAACTGGCTGAATGCCAGCTCTGCTGAGAAGGACTCGGGAGTAACAATGAGTAGATAAAAAAAACCAACTTCATAAGACATACTATAATTCACTGGGAGAATTGTACTTGGCTGAACAAGGGAAACTCAGTACAGTAAAGCCACAACTAGGACTTAGCACCACTTTTGCCTGCCTTTCCCAGTTCCAGAGGGATATGGAGAAAATGGAGGGAGTCTGAAAAAAAAGAATACATATCCTAAAAGGTGCTTAAGAAGGAGTTGGGCTTGTTTAGTGTGACAAAGACTAAAGCGTCATTTAAAAGGTACCTGCAAGTACTTACAAGGCAGTTACCAAAACACTGCAGTTCATCTCATAGAGTAAGGAGGTACAACAAGGGGCACTGGCCATGAGTCTGATCAAGTTCAAACTATTAGGAAAAATTTTTTCACTAAAAGGTTGTCAGGGCACTGGAACGTTAACCAGATTGGTTGTGGGATCCTTGTCCTTGAATATTTTCAAGATTTTTAAGACCTGAGACTACAGGAAAATTAGGCCTTTAGTCTGGATCTTTTCTTAAGTTAGGGAGTGGATAGTTTCCTGCCAATAGGAATACGAAGGTTGTAACTTTTGATCTCACAATCATGAAGCAGATATTGGATGAAATTTATAAAGAATACAGGAAACAGAGACTAAGGCCTACATTTTTCCTCCTTGCTAAATAATCTAATTACATAGTACTGGTCATATCACTTTTCTTTACATTCATTTTAACAAATGAATTTAGAACTATATTAATCACAGTGAAAAAGCTTTACTATTATGACTGATTTCAACTTGCTTAGCAACTAATCTGGTAACCTGGACGCCATCCTAGAATATTTGAGTTTGAATACTCCCAGGCTGATGTAGGAACTCAGCACTTCCTGAAAATGTTTTTATCTGTATAATAAAAAAAAAAAGGAGTTCTGTAAAAAAGATGCAGCTGAATTACACTATCTATTATTCCAAGTGCATTAGAACGTTTTGTAATAATATCAGGAAAAGTCTGAGCCTTTCAGCATTACTGGATATCCTCTGTAAATACCAGGCGCTTTGGTGATTTACAGAGAAGTACTCAAAATTTGCTTAGATATACATAACACTGATGTGCTTGGCATTGTCAAAACAGTGGCAAACGTGCAGTAATAAATGTTCCATCCTAAAAAAATAATGTGGTGCTCACTGGGCTGAAATGCACATCAGATTAGCAGCTGCTGAGGTGTTCCCAGGCTCATAGCCTGGAATTTGAATGCTTCTATTCAATTGCAGTCCCATATCAGGCAAATAAAACATACATAGGTTTAGTTACATGTGCTCCAGGGAACAGGGACCATTAATGGTTCCACTAAAAATTAAGGAAAAGCAGCAAAATTGAAAGCTGATAAATATATTCACACCATATGTTTTAGCAATCTAATTTTACATGCCTGTGTCAGCAGCCTAAACTCTGCTCAGCTGCTGCAAAACACTTTCTGGAGGAGTCTTTATGTGGGCTGTTTCTTATGATTATATATGCTCTAACTTCAGTACTTAAATGCAAAATCCTTTTTTTTTGCTGTATAAAGGAGATAAATGGCACAGACAGGAATAGATCAAGGTTTTCAGGCTGTCTCTTTCTAGTTCCCTAGTCACTGGGCTCTGTTGTCACTTGAGGTTTTTTTTCTTCATCTATCTCAAGACTATGTTTTTTTCTTGCATTTCTGTAAGAACAAGAGGACCTTTGTTGAACAAAATAGTTCTGTACACAGTGGTGGCTGTTTACTGAAAAGGAAGTCACTAGAAACATGTAATATCTGGTGTTTCTTGCATTTCTTGTGCCCTCCTCCTCCTCACCCATCCCAACCCACTGAAGCCCCCAGCAGTGGACATAGCCTGGCAGGGACAGGTGCAGGAGCAGTGGCAGAGTAGGTGTCTCTCAGGGACAGGGTCAGCCTTTGGGGGTTGAAGCTGGTTCCTTCTGCTCCCCACTCCACTCTCAAGCTCCTCCTGGCAGGAGCTGCTGCTGTCTTGGGGGCAACGGCCTGGAAGACCCCAGGGGTCTTTCACAACAGCCCTTTGTTGGGGCTCCAAAGCAAGGGGACCCTACCCACCGACCCACGATGGACACCCCACTCCTCCCAGCAGCCTTAGGAGTCAGGGTGACACTGGGATAAGCACAAAACCAAGGAGAGGAAATAAGTATTAGGAAGTTTTGTTTTATAACAAGTCAAGTTTATTATTAATAGGGCTTTTCTGTCATAAATTCTGACTTGCAGTACATTCTCAGCTCTATATACATAGTGTGACCCTTCTAGCCCACAACAGGATTTCAAGTGTAACACTTGCTCCTGTTATGGATGGGATTCCAGCGTCCATCATCTAGGAGGTGGGCTTAGGTCTAGGCAGTTTAATTTATGTGCCTGTGTGCAGGTGTCTAAGCTCCTATTATCAGCAAAGCAAGTCAAGGAGAGTAAGTCTGTTTCCTAAACAAGGTGCTCTAAGTGATCAGAGACATCCACATGCACGTGGCAGATACAACACAAGACTACACTTATCTTTCTCAAGTGACAGTTAAATTCAAGTGAGATGTCGTAGGGTTGTTAAATGGCATAAGATGCCTATGGAAAACTCTACCCTGCCTAAGGAAACTGACTTACCATGATCAATAGACTCAGTGGAGTTTGGAGCATGATTTGCTCACAGTAAAGTATACACCTATATTGACCAGTTGAATCCCATTCCCTAAATACAGAAACAAAGATTATGCTACTTATATATATATATATATATATATATAAAAGTAGATATATATAAGTAGATATATATATATATGTAGATTGACTAAGATCATACTAGGGTTGAATTAAATTTTTTAATTAAAATGTGGGGTTTTTTTTTTCCTTTTCATATATATTTGTCGTAGTTCAGGCCCGATCAGGACCAGACTACGCAGTCTCTCTCTCACTCCCCCCACCCTCCGAGAGAACAGGGAGAGAAAATATAAGGAAAAACGGCTCGAGGTTTGAGATAAGGACAGGGAGAAATCCTTAAAGTTACCGTCACGGGCAAAACAGACTCAACTTGGGGAAAACTATTCATTTATTACTACAAACAGCAGGATAATGAGACAGAGAACAAGATAACCTCCCCCCACCCCTCCCTCTTCCCAAGCTTAACATTATCTCTACTACCTTCCCCTCCCTGAGCAGCACAGGGGGGAAGGGGGAATGGGGGTTGCAGTCAGTTCATCATGCTTTGTGGTGGGTAGGATTGGCAATTGTATTCCATTGCCCATAGGTACCTACACACCTCAGCATGTCCTGCCTGTCTTCCTCCTGGAATGTGATGAGTTTCCTGTTGGTCCTATAAAATACCTGCAGGTCCCATAAAAATACTTTGAGTATCATAAGGGTCAGAAATGGCTCTAGATGATTCAGTCAGCTGACAATAATGAAAAGATTTATGCAAGATTAAATTATTATGTTTACGCAACTGATTCTGCCTGCTCTTAAGATCATGATGGGATTAATTTGTCTCAACAGCAATGCCTAGAGTTCTTGTGGGCTATCCCACCTGGCTTCCAACTGTCTCTCCAAAATAACAGAAGCTTGCTGTCATTCTGAACCATATCTGCCAGACTGTCCAGATGTTTGGATATCCTAAGATCTAGCAGATGGCACTAAATGTCTGCATGTAGGCAAACAAATTGAATCTCTGTTCAGTACCACCAGTGGTTGGGCCCTCAGCGTTAGCTGAGACATCAGATCTCCATTACCTGCAAGAGGCTGGCAAATCTCACATAAGACTTACCAGAGACTCGCATCTTTTCAGAGCAGCATCTGAATATCAGCCAGGAATACCCTAAGGATTCCTGAAAGGAATGAAATACATGTGCTTAGGTGAATGAATCAGTGATTTAGTGTAGAGAGCTATTCAGCTAAATGAAACACAAACATTTTGTTATCTGAAAGCTCTGTAGACTCCATTGACTGTGTTAAGTACAAAATTTATACAGTTGTCCATACATAGTGTATTGGGAGTGGATGGCAAGGTTTAGATGGAGGTGGGCTGCAGGAATGGTCTCTGTAAGAAGAGGCCAGGGGCTGCCCAGACACAACTAATTCCAGCTGGCTCCAGCAGACTCACTGCAGGACACAGGTGAGGCCATCAGCCAAGACACTGGTGCCTTGGGGAAAATGTATTAAAGAAAATGCAAAACACTGTACAGATAGTGAGGACTGAGGGGCGGGGAAGGCGGGGGTGGCGGGGAGAAACATCTCTGCAAACACCAAGGTCAGAGAAGAAGGAGGGGAAAGAGGTGCTCCAGATGCCAAAGCAGAGATTCCCCTCCAGCCCATGGAGAGGGCCGCATCAGAGCAGATATCCACACTGCAGGTTGTGGAGGACCAGAGCAGTTGGATACTTCCTGAAAGAACTGCCACCTGTCAAGAGCCCATGGTGGAGCAGGTTCTCCTGACGGGAACTGCAGCCCATCAAGATGGGCTAGGTATTTCACTGTAGCCTGTGGAGATTATCAGATCGCTGCAGACATCTACACTGTGGCCCATGGAGGACCCATGTTCGAGCAATTTATCCCAAGAAACTGCAGACCATGTAGGGGACTCACAATGAAGATGGGGATAAGTGGGAGGAGGAAGGAGTGGCAGAGAGGAACAGTCACATGCTGACTGCAACCACCTGTTTTACACCCTCCCTGCCCCACTCTGGACAAGGTCATAAGGGAATAAGGAATAAAGGGATGAAGTTGAGCCTGCAAAAAATGACTGGCTTGGGGAGGAAGATGTTTTAGTTTTTGTCTTTGTTTCTCAACTTCCAAATCTATTTTAATTGGTAATAAATTAAATAATTTTTCCACAAGTTCAGTTTGTTTTGCCTATGACAATAATTTGTAAGTGATCTCCCTGTCTTTATCTCAAACAATGAGGTTTTTTTTGTCTTATTTTCTCCCCTACTCCTGTTGAGAAGTGGGAGTGAGAAAGGGGCTGGGTGGCAGTCTGACAGCTAGCCAAGGTCAACTCACCACCCATAGGAATCTGGAAATTTTTTTATCCAACTATCTTTGATATTAGAGTATCTTAGATTGCCATTGCAACAAATAAAGCCCTCAATCTCCTTTGATTGTATTAGGCACTTTGATATGCAGTTCACCTATAGAGATGTACATTTTGACAACTAAATTCAGGCATCTACAGTATGCAAATGAATGTTACCCCATGCAGCTGACAATGGAGGGATATAATTGCATGCTATGCTCCTTGAAATCAGGTTCAGTCAGTATACAAGGGCAATAAGCATAATGAGAATTTAGTAATTCACCAGACTTTTGAACAGTCCTAGGACTACTGTCTTTTAAGCGGTCTACAGATGTAGCTTCTGTAATGGTATGGCAAAAAAAGACAGACAGATCAATGTGCACCAGTATATATTTTAATAAATAAGAAGATTTGTTTTGAAGATAATTTTGATTTTGTTAAAACAGCATCAGCGGAATTAGGAACAACTCCAATTCCAATATGAGTCTGTAGTCAAAACAGACACACTTTCTTCAGGAACTTTTTTCAAGCTGTCAAAATTTAGCTAACGAAAGCTAGTCAAGAGGATATATATTCCACTTTGAAGATGTCAAATAAAATCTTTAGAAAAGAAATACTTGTTTTGTAACACATTGTGAAGTGATTAGACTCTCCAAATGTATAAAATGCTGCTAAAGAATTCCAGTTAGATCAAAAGATAAAATGTAAATACGGATACCTTGATTACAGTGATCAGAGAAAACAGTCATTGTAAAGTGTGCGAGAAAAAAAAAAGGGTAAGTTCTTGTTTTCATTCCATTTACCTAGAAGAGAAAGTAAGTACTGGCAATATGAAAACTTTTTTTTTTTTTTTTTTTTTTTAAATGAAAAGCAATGTAGGGGTAACTGTGCTGTAACGAGCTAAAGCCCTGGTCTGCCATGAAGACAAAATGTTATTTTAGGACACTGGCTCTCCTGACTGCACACAGGTTCGAACAGCAAAATGCCTGTCTCCTTATAAAGTCTCAGGAGGATTCTGATTAATTTCCCTCTTCTAGTTAAGTTTTGGCATATCATTTCATAAAACTGGAATACTAATTAGCTAACACATTGTTTTCTCATTTTTGTCTTCTGCTTCTAGCCAGTACCAGCTGTATACAAATCCCAGATTAGACAATTACAGAGTAATTTACTCATAGGGAAAAATTCTTTATAATCCCACCATTTAGAAACTGATTTATGCTTTCAAGTTTGGGTGTTTTGGTTTTTTTTTTACATCTATCCATTTCAGTTGTATATGTGAAATATATCTGTGATTTCTCTTGCATGAGGCTTTTTTTTTCACAGATTTGGGGATGTGAATAGGTGATAAGATTAATTTATGTTTAAAGTTAAAAAAACCCAACCAAATTAAAAATATCAGTGTGTCACATTGTCTGGAAAAAATCTATATGTGTTTATGAAGAGTGGATAGGCATCCTGGAAAGTAATTAATCTGGTCAGATTCAGTCTGACTAGGATGTTGGTTCGTTGTTCATCACCAGATTAATAGGACCCTACAGTGAGTTTCCTGTAGAAAAATATTGGATATGTCATTTTCCCAATAAAAAGGGAAATACTAAGCAGTGAAATGATATACAGCATTGATTAAGTCATTATTTGAGTACCATATGTCTGTATTTTAAGAAAGCTGTAAAAAATTAAACACAGGGAAAGGGCTTAAATAGGAGCATTATCTACTTATCAAAAAAGAAGCTTGTTAAAAAAAGATGTATCATGTGCGCTATATATAGAATAGTTAGAGGATCTATTTATACAGGCAGAATAGACGTTTGTACAGGGAGGTTTCTGTTGAAGGTGGAAGGATCTTTTTTAATTATCAGGGAAAACATTACAACATGTAATGGCCTCCAGCTGAAGTTAACAGATCTTATACTAGAACTAAAATGTAATCTTTTATAGTGAAAACAATTAATACTGGAAAAGATATCCTAAAAGTATGGGAAATTTTCCATTAGTTACAATCTTTAAAACAATATTGGATGTCTTTCTAATGTGTTTTAATTTAACAACAAATAACTGTCTAGGTACAGAAAGGTATCAAATTATTATAATCATACCTTTCCCTCCCTGTTGCTTTGAAAATCTTCTATTCTTGCCTCTCTTGAATTATCTTAATCTAATACCCATTGAAATCACATACTCTTGGTGCTGATTTCAGGCTGTTTATGATTCCTCTCTCTTGTGTCCAGTACAGAGTCTTCCTTTTACATTTTGTAATCCAAAATCATTAGTGCAAAAACAATTTTATGGAAAGATTTAAAAACATTTTTTGCAGGATCCAACTACTATTAGAAAATACTTCAGATACATTCTACTACTTCTTTGCTATCTAGTTCTCACTAGTTTTCCTTTAACAAGACTCCAAGCAACTGTGTGTGGTTTGGAGAAAGGCTGCTGGTTTATTTCACTATTTGTTCATTTTGATTTTTTTTTTCTTCTGAAAAATACAGCATTTTGTACTTCAGAATTTAAGTTTAATTTCATTTCCACACTGTTTGCTGGATTAACTATGCTGACTTGGAAGGCCCTTTGGATGTGAAGCAGTGAAGTACAGGTTGATTTGGCACACTACAGCATAGATCTTTACCTGAGAACCTGCTTCAGGTCTAGACCTGCTTTGGATTGTAGAAAAAGGAAAAACAGCTACAGCTGAAAGCAATTGTGAGTTATGCTCAGCAGTGACAGTAGAAGTCCCAAGCCTAGTATTTTAACCCACAATTAGGAGGTAATGTTGTCTTTATGTCATGCACTAAGTTTACTTTTTATGTTCTTCCTCCTGGTCGAGATGTCACAGAAATAATAATCCTATTAAAATATATGAAGCAGTTACCATTTCAAAGACTACATCTCTGAATACATAACTGAGTCTTTTATGTCTCGCATTTTTTTTTTACTTCCGTCATCAAAACAAGGAATGGATTTACTTAAAATCTGAGATTATAATAGACTTCTGGTTATAGATTCCCAGGCTGGCTGCAATATTCCCAGGTATAACATTACAATTCTTATGACTTAATCTTGCTCTGAGAGATAATTGCAGTATATGCATTCCAAGAAACACCACATTTATCTGCATTTATTGAAACTATCAGATATATTTTTAGATTAATGGCCATTCTACCTACAGCATTACTTCTGTAAAATAACAATTAAAATGTATCTGAAGTGGTGGACCGCAAACCAGTTACAGGCTCCCTCATGATGGGATATATCCTACTTATGTCCCAAGCCAATGCTAGGGCAAGAACAAGATGCACGCTAGCTTCTAGTTATGCAAACACACAACATGTTACATGAGGAAGGGAGATGCTGACCGCACAAAAAAAAAAAGAACTGCTCTAATGTAAACCAGGAACACATTGCAAACACTTTTGCTGTATTTGGATACAGGTTTTAACAGCAATATCATGCAAACTCTTGACTGTGCTCCCATAATTATCAACATAATTTTTAGTACTGAATTTACTAGAATCCAGTTTGAATTCAGAAGCTGTGATTCCATTGCTGAATAGAAAAAAAGGGCCCCAAGGTCAAGTGGTGAAGCCTGGTTGGTATCCATACTGCTTAAGATTTATACTGGAATGGTCAAGCTGGAGAGGCCCAATTAAGCAGAGTGGGCAGTCAGGCTCCAGAGCTTGTTGGCATTCTTCCACTCAGTAGTATGGAGGTAGAGAGAGTACCTAATTTTTCAGTGTCTGAACTATCCTAAAAATTCAAAATACAAATAAAGTGGAAATTTATTCAAAGAGGGACTTTCTGTCATGAGAGAAAGACAGCAGTGTAGTATAGCTGTAGATTAGAAACTGAATCAGTGTTACTTCTGCTACCAACTTTATATCCTTTGGTTAACCAGTTAACTTCTCTAGGTACCAGTGCACCACCCATAGAGAGGGTTAGTAGTTACTTTCCAGAGATGCAGTGAGTCTTAATCTTCTAGAATTTGTTTTGGAAATTAATATTAAAAAAATGACACTATATGAATGAGAAGTCCTGTTAGAAATCCTTACAAATAGCTAGCATGGATCTTATTTAGAAATCTAATTGTGATGGATAGTTGGAACTACAATAGAAGTCATATCTTTTCATTACTCTGTAAAAATTAGAAAACATTTTCTTTATCTTATTACAGCTTATCAGTCTCAGAATTGTTTCCTTAAATAAATTCTACTCCATAATTAAGCTAAACAGAAACATGAGCCTGATGCAATATCATTCTTGAAGGAATAGGTTTTTTAGGATAGCTTTAAGTTGTCTTCTTCTGTGAATATTTGGATTCAGCCATAGCATGTCTAGGTTAACTGTATATTTCAGCTATATTAAACTACAAAATAGTTGTACTCTTCATAACTGCAGATTTTTTTTTTTTAAAACTACTGCTTGCTACATTGAACCTGAACTAAATTCTCCACCTTGGAGAGAATATCCAAAAATTATGAAAGTTTGTAAGAAATTAATAGGAAAAATTAATTTTTTTTTAATCTTTAATATAGCTAATCCTACTTGCATTATAATATATAGGTGGCACTGGTGAGGCTGCATCTCTAATACTGTGTGCAGCAGGCATGGTGGTGTTAGGTTGATGGTTGGACTTGATGATCTTGGAGATCTCTTCCAACCTTAAGATTCTATGATGGAGGCAGAGGATGGGATCCAATGTATTGAACTGAACTTATTTTTAAATTTTAAGTTCCCTTTTTCCCCAGCTGAATAAGTTTCAGACATGATCATAGGGTAGACATAATTGTCTTTAAAAATTTTCAGGGAAAGATTCATTTTAGTTGAGTCTAAGCAAATAGCTGTAGTCCTACTGTGTTTTTTTTTTTAAAGGCATCTGTTTCCATCCATTGACTATGCTGCATCCGTACAATTCTATTACACTGCCAAAGAGCTCTATAAGAAAGAATGCCATCTTCTGCCATTTCTATTAGCTGGGAGTCCTCACTCAGGGTTCTGTCTGCATGTGCTACATGAAGACCAGGAGGAAGAGAAGAGGTAGTGCAGGGTTCTCCAGAGAAAAGATTTAAAGAACTAAAACTGATAGAGTAAAGATAAGTAAAAAAAAAAAAAAAAAAAGTGATTTATTTTGGAGAATAAAAATAACTTGGAAGAATATTTAACACTATGGAACAAATAGGTAGAGAAACTCATGTACCTGAAGCATTAGGCTGCATGTACCCAGAACTAAAGATTTGCTTTCTGCAACATCAAAAGGGATGCCTTCTTCAGCTACTTCTCCCTGAAGGTCTGTAGGATTTTGGTAAGCCAGCTTGGGTGTGAGTACATGAAAATTATTTCTTTTTTTTTCCAGATTTGGTACCTATACATCAGAAAGTTGAAAGTAATTTGTTATGTTACGCATCAGCTCATGTTATGTTAAGTTAGTACTCGAGCACTACATGAAAAAAGATTTGTCAGATTCTGCCTGAGTGATCAGCAGTAGCCAGAGTCATCAGTTTTTTTAAGGACAGTCTTTATCCCCTAAAATGGGTCTGATTCTTTCCAAATCAGAGACAGAGACTGCTTGCAGAAATTTTTATTTTAAAATTTATATTAGCATTTCTATTTCCTAAAACATAAATCCAGCACAATGTATACAGTCAGCAATCTGAGCTATCTATGGCAAGAAACTCTGTCTTCATCCACTCTGTATTAAATTTTTATGTACCTAAAGCTCTTTCAAATTTCAACTTCTGAATATGGGATCTCTGTTTTAAATCAACATATGTCTTTTCCTAATTAAATGTATGCCTGATGTTACTGTGGAAGGAAGTCCTGCTAGGCCCATGAAATTTTTTGGTTTTGAGATCACTAATGTTTACAGGTGTGATCACATAAAGTTAAATCCTTCATTACTAGTTCTTTGCATATAAAATGAAAATTAATTATTAAAAGCATTCAAAAAAGATCATCTCTGCTTCTTTTAAGAAGGCTATAATGCATTTAAACAATACTTTGACATAGTGATTTGTATTCCCATACAAATGTTAAAGTTGCACAAATCAAGTTTACTGACACTGTTTCTAACATTACAAAAGGCTCAGACTTGACAAACTTATCTTACATAGAAACTATGACTACTTTAGTATCTGATTGTGGTTTTATTTTGTTAACTATGCTTAGTCAATATGACAGAATATGTGGGGTTTTGTTGTTTGTTTTTTTTAGAATTTCACAAATGGGTTTTCTCTGCATAGCACAGAGGAATTGCAAATTTGTCTTCCAGGTATTGTTCAGGATCATGTAAATGTGTTATAGTTAGTTCAAAACTCTACTGCTTTGCAAAACATAGCAGCACAAACATTTTAAGAGTAATTTTATAATTTTCATATTTAACAGAATAATCTACTGTACTACAGGCTAGTTATTCTCACTTTTATCCCTGGGCAAATTATGTAGCAAGCCTTTGTGAAAGCCATTTTGCAGCACATGAATGGGAAGAATGTGACTGGAAATAGCCAGCATGGATTTACCATCATGCACAACAAACCTGATTGCCTTTTAAGATGAAGTGACTAGAGCCGTGCATAAGGAGAGAGCAGCAGATTTTTTTCTACCTTAACTTTAGCAAGGCTTTCAGCATGGTCTCCCACACCATCCTTTTATCTAGTCTGGATAATCTAGGTGGGTGGACTATCAGATGGGTGAAAAAAACCAGCTTAATCATCATATTCAAAGGGTAGAGAGTTACTGGTGGCTGGTTACAAATGAGAGTGCCTTGGTGGTCTATACTGGCACATATCCTGATACTTGCTGTTTATCAATGGGCTGGATGAGACAACAGGGAGCATCATCATCATCAGATTTGTGGACAATGACACTCTGGAAGTGCAGCTGATACAATGGAGAGCAGAATTGCCATCCAGAGGAACCTAGACAGAGGAATGGGCCACCAGAGTGTTGTGAAATTCGACAAGGACAAAGGCAAGTGGATAAAAGTTCTGCAATATTCAGGCTGGGAACTTAATGGGTGGGACTCAGCTCTGCATAAAAGTACTTGGGGGCCCCTGGGGACAGCAGGCTCAAAGAAAGTCCGCAGTGTGGCCTGGCAGCAATGAAGGCTAGCAACATTTGGTGTTGTATTAACAGAAGCACAGTCAGTTCATAGAATCATAGAATCATAGAATGGTTAGAGTTGGAAGGGACCTTCAAAGGTCATCTAGTCCAACCCTCCTGCAAGAAGCAGGGACATTTCCAACTAGATCAGGTTGCTCAGAGCCCTGTCCAACCTGGCCTTGAATGTTTCCAGGGATGAGGCATCCACCACCTCTCTTGGTAACTTGTTCCAGTGTTCTACCACCCTCATTGTAAAAAATTTCTTCCTAATATCTAATCTAAATCTATCTCCCTCTATTTTGAAACCATTATCCCTTTCTATTCAGCACTCATTAGACCACATCTGCATTCAGTTCTGGGTTTCACAATACGTGAAAGACACAGCTTCAGAGAAGGGCACCAGGATGGTCAGGGCTGGAGCGCTTGCCCCGTGAGGAGAGGATGAAAAACTGGTGTTTGTTCAGCCTGGGGAAGAGATGGCTTTGAGGGCACCCAAAATCCACATTGTGCATATGGATATATTTTGCACTAATGGACCTTCACCTTGATGAACCAGAAAGGGAAACAGGATAAGGCTGTTGCTGCTGTTTGTGTTTGTGAGTCTGCATAGGCAGTGTAGACAGTAAAGCATTTTCCGTTTGTATGTGAGCTGCTCTATGCTGATAAGATGATGGGACCCCAGTCAAGGAAATTGTTTCGGCCCATGACAGAGACATTTCGGAAAAGTCACTTCTGAAGAATGACTTTCAGAGAAAGACAATTTGTAAAGTTAGAATTTAGAAAAGATAATTTTGTACATTTTAATATATAGGGTTTGAAAAATTTAATGGTTAGTTTTTGCTATAGAAACATGTCTGTTTTACATAGTAACTAAAACTTACAGAAAAAATTACCAGACAAGACATAACAGCTCATCTTAGTTATGATTGTAACAATGAGTTTCATTTGGACCCTCGAGGTAATAGCTGTCTGGATTTTGCATCACTATGTATAGATAATGTATAGTCACTGTTGTAAGTAATCAAGTAAACAAGTAAGTAATCAAGTCAAATTAGTATGGGGGAAAGATTTGTGCTAACCAGTGCACAGTCTTGCTATTAATATTGTTATGGTTTTGTTTAGTGAAAGGGGGGGCCTAAGATGATAGCTTCTGCAGGAAACTGCTCGAAGTTGCTCCCCTTTGTTCAGTGGACTTTCCGGGCCTGGGGCGGACCTGCTTCTGGCCAAGGCCGAGCCGACTGGTAGCAGAATGTTCTGTGATAACGCCTCTGCAATAACGTATTTAAGAAGGAGAAAACAGGAAAAAAAAAAAAAAAAGAGAAAGATGATGTGAAGCAGCTGAGCGGGGGCAGAGAGGGGGAGGCACGGGCCTCATGGGCCTTGCAGGCCTCACTCTCTGGCCTCTCGCCGGAGGGGCCGACTGGGCCGGACCCGGTCCGGCCCAGCTGCAAGAAGTGGAGAGGAGGTGAGATGGATGATGTGAAGAGATTCTGAGAGATATCTGCTGGCCTCTTTTGAAGAATTTTTCTTGTGAGAGGAATGGCTGCAGACGCCAAGGTCAGTGAAGAAGGAGGGGGAGGAGTAATGCGGCTCCTGGCCAAGATTCCCCTGCAGCCTGTGGTGATGACCATGGTGGAGCAGGTTGTCCCCTTGCAGCCCATGGAGGTCCTCAGAGGAGCAGAGATCCTCCTGGAGCCCGTGGAGGACCCCACACCGGGGGAGGTGAATGCCTGAAGGAGGCTGTGGCCCGTGGAGGGCCCACTGGGGCAGTTGTTCTGGAGGGACTGCACCCTGTGGAAGAGATGACCCATGCCGGAGCAGTTTCACGAAGGACTGTGGCGTATAGGGGACCCCAAAATGGAGCAGGGGAGGAATGTGAGTTCTTCTCCTGATGATGAAACAGAGGCGTAAAACAAAGCGTGATGAACTGACCGCGACCCCCATTCCCTCTTCCCCCCTGTGCTGCTCGGGAGGGGAAGGTAGCAGAGATAATGTTAAGTTTGGGAAGAGGGAGGGGTGGGGGGAGGTTATCTTGTTCTCTGTCTCATTATCCTGCTGGTTTTAGTAATAAATGAATAGTTTTCCCCAAGTCGAGTCTGTTTTGCCTGTAACGGTAACTTTAAGGATTTCTCCCTGTCCTTATCTCAAACCTCGAGCCGTTTCTCTTATATTATCTCTCCCTATTCTCTTGGAGGGTGTAGGGACTGTGAGAGAGAGAGAGAGAGAGAGACTGCGTAGTCTGGTCCCGATCGGGGCTGAACTACTACAAATATGTTGGAAATTAGAAAGTTTTTGTGTCAGATTCATTTATTTTAAGAAGATGTGCATTTAAATGTCAAATACATTCATAAAAGTAAGAGCATACATGATTTATGATGTCACCTGACACTGATTAAAGCTGCATCAGGCCAAGCTGTCCATGTATTTTACCCTTTTCTTAACAACTTTTCCTGATGTCTGTAATTTTCCAGCTGTGTAGGTAAACAAGTCTGTCATGAATCAATCTATGACATCTTAATCAAGATAAGATCACAAAATCATTTATATTTTCCTCAATACAGTTGAAAAATATGTATTAAACAACAATTGGTTTATAAATATAATCAATGATCATGGTAGAAAAACATAACAACAGTTTTTAAAAATGTTTTATCCTTATTTATTTGAGATTTTGAAGAAGCACATAAAAATCAGAAGAGGAAATAATTTTAATTTATACATTTGATTGTCTTATTGACTCTTGATCCTAGTGCTGTAAATTGTGACTTATATAGCTTCTTGGAGACAATACCAAGTACCTGTGTTATGTGTTAAGGAGGGGCTGGATTTACCTCATATGCACATCAAATATTAATACATTATGTGTTCTGAAACAGATCTAATAGAAAGCTGGTAAAAACTATATAGAAAAATAGTTAATTTTGTAATTAAACAAACAAGCAAAAGCAAATATAAAGCCAAATGTATTAAAAGAATTGGTAGATAAATCTTTCTGAAACGATACTGTAATTTCATTAATATCAAAACACTGGAGAAGTTCTAGCAAATAAGAATAAAAATTGCAATTTTTTTTAAGATAATTGAGATTACCTAGTAAATTATAATCCTGTTAATTCATTATTCTAAATATTTTATTAAGTAATACGTGGCATGATGATAGATAAGTAAAGTATAATATAATAACAATCAATATCAATCTTCAAAAAAAAAGAACTTATTTGACTCACATCTTATACTTTTGATGAGACTATATGTTGGTTGAAGAAGTTAATACTAATACAAGATAAATCTCATAAAGGTTTTTTTTTTCTTTGGTAGTACTTTCTATATTTCTTAAAAATAAAACTTGAAACAATATCAAAATTGTTTACACTAAATGGATTATAAATTTAATTGAAATGGGTAATAATCATCAAAGGATATATTTCTAATGATACCAATAAAAGATCAAGTCTTAGTCTAAATATTTAATATAACATTATTTAATGAATGACAAAAAAAATGCATTTAAGCATTAGTGTTAAAATTTAGAAACAATACAAAATTGTAACTATTTCTTTCACTGGGAAATAAAAGGGTCTCTTAGTGTGAAGTAGAAATGTTGGTAATTTTATTTTGGGGCTTTTTTTTTTAGATAGGATCTCTTCTATCCTTGGCACCACATGATAAATGAAAGGTATCATCAAAGTTTCAAAGTAAAGCAGACATATTTAAATGAAGGAATAAAATACTGCAGATGAAGATGATCCTCTATGAAGTTCTATATACTTTGAACATTTTTTAAAGGTTTGTAAATGTTCTGTTTACCTAGGGACAGGCCTGGATTCATCTTCCCAAAATGTAGGAATATAACTAAGATATAATTATAAATAAATAAGATTAAATTGTTAGATAAAATCAATTGTTAGATAAAATGAATCCAGGCCAGAAGCTCACTTTTCATCTTCTGCAAGTCACATATAAAATTCTATTAGAAAGATGTACAGTACAGGAAGTTCATGAATCAGTTCAATCTCTTACTCAACATAAGACTCTTTGTTATTGCTTTATTTTCCAAATTGGAGCTGATTGCATCCACACAGATTTCTATCTCCAAAAATATGCTGACTAATCTTTTATGTTTATTTTCATGAAAAATACATGTTCTTATGTGCTTATATGAAATTCAGACATCCAGATTCAAAATAATTTGTTCAAAGAACTTACGTGATGTTCCTCGCACTTATCCAGCACTCAGCAACTGAGTAAACGTATGTGAGCAATCCTGGTGACATAACTGATTCAATCAATGCTTGTAAAATGATGGAAATATTTTAGAAGAGATTGGCAAAGACCCAAATAAAATCTAGAACACAATTCTAGTAAACTTTCCTTCAGGTTAATTCTGATGATTAATTTACATTATGAGACATATGCTATTTGAAAATTCACTGTTAAAATACTTGTATTTTTATTTTTCTTCAGATCATTCTAACATAGAAAATACTTGATAATACAAAGATATGATGACATGTACATTTAAAATGCCAGAAGTAAACTAAAAGATAGATATCTATAGTATCGAATTCTTTAAAGAGATTATATTAAGATAAAAATGCTATAAAGAGCTTTGCAAAAGAAGGGATATGATTTAAAATGTCAGAACCACTTTTTTTTTTCAGTTTTGATTTTACTTACAAATTTCTCCTTATATAACACTATTAATAATAATAATCACTTATCTGTGCAGATATCACAGCAATCCATGCACTATAATCACCCCTTCATATGTATTTTACTATGTTTAACTTCAGCTCAACAGTTACAGAACTTAAAGCATAAAAAAAAAGAGGTACAATTTCAGCTCTCTCTTTCTGATAAAGCAAGAACATTCTCTACAATATACTCTAAAGAACTTTTTTTTTTACTACTTAGCATTGTGGTAGACTTAATTTTTTTTTTTAAATATAGAAATTTTTAAGGATCTTTGAGAGACTAATCAGTATATCACAATGAATTATTTTTGTCACCCTCCCCCAGATTTTCAATCTCAGTTCTTGTGAAACTAATTTAATCTTTGCTTATGCCTTGTGTAGAGCAGCTCTACAGCTCATAAGAAAGGCAAACACAGCTCTGGTGCTGAAGATATGTAATGTGCCTGCCAGAGGGATTGTAATGACCGGTGACAATGAAGGGATGGAAAGAGAGCTGTCAAGCAAGCTACATTGCCAAATGAATTGCACCTTTTATTTGCCCATAGCTATCTACTGAGCACAAAAGAATTTAGGGGACTATTCAGATTGAGGTGACCATTTTGTATGTATTTAACTTGTCAGAATCACCAGTACAAGAAAAAAAAAAAAAAAAAAAAAAACACATACACAAAAACTAACAACAAAAGAAACATAAATAAACAACAACAACAACAACAAAAAGGTGTATTCAAGCCTAAAGTCTTTTATAGCTTTGAGGTCCACTTACCAACACCATTGTGTAATGGAGGAGCGGCCACTCTAGGGATTTATTTTTATCTCCAGTTTATAAAATGCTCCCAGGAGATTTTTGTCTCCTTGATGGTCTAAGGAATGTGGTATTTGCCTTGCGACACTTCGTCGCATAAAAATGCAGCATGCAAAACATTTAAGAAGGGTAGCAATTCCTGGATTTTTCACTTCTGTTATGATGTCACCATTTTATTTAACTGACTTTTTAAATCTTTGTCTTCTAAACTGTTTTCAAAGGTTATATTCATTTGCTTAATCTCAGATTTTTATTGCCTTTTAAGATGCCCTTGAATATATGTATGTTTGGATTCCAGAGGGCAGTTCAGAATGGTCGAAGTCCTGTAGTTTATCTGCCAGCTTGAGTAGCCAATCTCAAGATCATCTCAAATGGCTCCAGAAGCATATATTTATGTGATTAAGTCCAGTCAGTAAAGTCTCCTCTGTAAAGTTTTTAACTGGATTGAAACAGTTAGAGTTCCCTTTCTTCTTTTGGTTTAGTTGTTGGAAATAAGTGGATGTTTTGGAGTGTCATTCATTTTATCAGACGGTAGATAACTAAAGTCAAATTAATTGACACCCCCCCACACTTTAAAAGACTGTTTCCCTCCATTGGCTATAAAAAAGCCTGAATAACTGTCATGTTGTCATATTGACATTTTTTTATTTCTTAAACTTGTAGAGAAAAATCTCTCACCAGATGTTTTATTGAATCTGGCTTTTAGGCTTTTGCTTACTTGCACTGTCTTCCAAAAGTACTTCCAAAATTAATTTGTAAACAGCAATATGAATCCTCATTTCAAACTCTAGGTTAAAATCTGAGGTTAAATTGTTAAACATATATTTAGCGTAATAGTACTATAGTTGATCTGTTTTTTTTTTTTTCTGACTGTCTGTGCAGAAGCAGATTCTGCATCTTCTGGAATATGACTTTTCCTGGTCTGTCAGCACTCCAGTACAGTCACCTAACACATACTGATGGTCAAATCAGACCATCTGGCAAGTCCATGTTAGATGCATGACTTAGACATTTTGGATTCCATGTAGTGGTTCTAACTTAGACTCTTCAACAAGGTGACAATTAGATGACAGGAATTCAGCAACAATTTGTTTCAAAATTCTATTAAGAAAATAATCTCATTCTATAGTTAAATGGAAATAAAACTTTGAAAATAAAACATATGCATTATTAGGCCAAAATAGCCTAGAATTCATTTGCTTTATTTTTGTTCCAGTCTTGAGTTTTATCCCCAGTTTGAGAAACAATTATTGAGCTCTCATAAATCTGTTAAACTGTGTATATCAGACACACAACCCAAACTACAAATATGTAAACCTCATCTCAGATACATAGTTTGCTTTTCCTGTATATCAACAATGTGTTCAGAACATGCTTTCACCATATTCCTTTAATGTCAAAATTCCAGAATGTTTAAGATAATAAGAAATTAAAGTTATTTACTGCTCATAGTATTTTGCTAAGGTTTAATGCATGCCTGTAGGTCTCAGGCTTTAGAATGAACTTTCTTTTTTTTTTTTTTAGCTTAAAATTTCAAACTATTTTACTTTATCTTCAAATATCACTTATTCAATAGTTTATATGAGGAAACAGCAGTGGTTACAATATGAATCCCTGTAGTATGCTGCCAAAACCTCTCTCATGGCTCAGAAAGATTGGAATAGATTTAGCTTTTTCAACATGGCAATTTATTTTTATTTTTTCATATGTATGCTTCACTATTTGTAAAGGAAAGTTGTCTTGTTTCCGCTGAAACCTTACACGATTTTGTAGAGTTGGTTATTCTTCTTATAAATACAAAGTTTTTTCACATTGACAATTTTCATACTCTTTACATCCTGTATAGATAAAATTAAGTGCATTTTTCTCATTAAATAAAAATTACGTTACATTCTTATTTGTATTTTTTCTTATCAAATTGACAGATAGTTTCAGTATTTTTGATGTTACATTCCCAGTGTACCCAAGGATAATGTTTCAAGTATTTCTTCCATCTTTTTTCAAGTTAGTCAATCTATGAGTTAAGTTAAACTACACTAGGTTTCTTTACTTTCATTTCAAGAATGTACCAGAAATGCTGTCTGACTTTAATCAGCTTAACTTCTTTGCTGAAAGCCTCTATTATGAAAATAATGTACAAATTAGGCTTTACTGATTATATGGTCATTACAGTCCTTAAAAGACCGTCTTTTGTGCTTTACAGGACTGATGCATAAGAGGTCTTTATGTAGCATTATAGCAGAGAACTTAGTTGGCTGATTTTATCCTGTGAAAAATACATTTCCCTTTTTTAATCTACATAGAGAGAACAGCAGTTTAGACCTTTACAAAAAATGTCTTTCAAGGCACCTCTTTTCAAAACACAGAAATTGCTAACTCCATTATTCACTTCTCCAGCCTGGACTGAACACATGGAGGGAATAAACAATTACCTCTTCTTTTTTTGTAAGTGGTGGAAAGTGTTTTAGAGTGGTAGCTGAGGTCATACAGCTTCAAATCAAACAGTTAGCTACTGGATTGAATTATTAACGTTTAACTGCTGTGCAGAATACTTGCTGTGATATTTAATGTATAGAAAAAAAATAGGAGTAATTATTCAGAATGATTAAGTACTTTTGTATGTTAAGTAAACAAATCCGTTTGCTTCAATATTTGAATAATACTAATTTAAAACATTCAAAGAAACCTCTCTCCCTGGTGTTTGAGCAAGTCATCCAGTAAATCAGTTGAAAATAAACAAAATAGTCTAAATTCACAGTGTGTCCTTAACACTGTCAGCTGCTTTGCTGATGAGGTTTAGCTGTAGTTGATAAGACATTATACTGCTAGCCAGCTTTCTCTGAGCTTTGTAGTGCTGTTATGAAGTAAAGAACAGTGAGTTGGAACAGAACTTTAAAATAAGGTTAAAAGCTGATGATAGCTTTTTAACTCTTTAAAATGTAACTACATAATATTTTGGTCAGGTTCATGTTTTGGTGTTTGCAGGTGGAATTTTTTTTTAATAAAAGTGAAAGGAAAAAGGTTGCATCTGCATCAAAATACAAATGTAGTAAGAAGGTAGAACACCTTTTTATTGTTTTAATTTAATATATTAAAGGGCACGGCAATTATCCCTATGCTAAGCAAAATAAATCCTGAAAGCTTATGATTAATAGCTATTGCAAACTACCTTGTTATATAGTTCTTCCATAAATCAAGCAACTTTTTTTTCCATAAAAAGATTTGATTTATTTTTATTCCTAATAAAATAAGAGAAATAACAGCTCTCAGATGTACACATATATTTAATAACTATATTGTTTTGTTCTTATGCAAAACCTGTTCTTATATAGTTCTTTTGCCACCTGCCTGGTTTTTATCACTTTTCCACACAGTGCTGGACTGAGGGTAGGACAGAAGCAGGGCCAAAGAGGAGCAGCTCCCTGTCTCCTCCTAGAGGATATATTCGGTTCATTGGGCAAGTTTTTGGTAGCAGAGAGGCTGCAGGGTGCCTTCTGCAAGAAGATACCAGGAGCTGCCCCCATGTCAGAGCCACTTCCAGCTGGCTACAAGAAGGACCCACCACTAGCAAAGTTGAGCCAATCAGTGACATTGGTGGCATATTTCAGAAAGGATAAAAATGCTGTGTAGCAGCTTTGAGAGACGAGTGAGAAAATGGGAGAGAAACAATTCTGCAGACACCAAGGTACTGAGGAAGAAGGAGGAGGAGGCGCTTCAGGTGCCAGAGCAGAGATTCCCCTGCAGCCCATAGTGCAGCCCATGGTGACACAGGTATCCACACCGCAGCCTGTTGAGGACCCTAGGCTGAAGCAGTCTGGATGTGCCCTGAAAGAAGTTACAGCCTGTGGAAAGCCCACACAGGGGAGTAATATTACTAATTGGCAATAAAATAAATTAATTTACCTAAGTCAAATCTAGTTTGCCTGTGATGGTATTGATGAGTGATCTCCCTGTCCTTATCTTAACCCGTGAGATTTCCAGCATATTTTCTCATGCTGTCCTAATGAGGAGTGGGAATTATGTGGTGCTTGGGTGGGCACCTGACAGCCAGCCAAGACGAACCCATCACAGAGCTCTTTACAAAGGACCTGTTTAATATCTCTATCTCTCTATTGACTGTCAAAACCCCAAAGTTACTAACTTTAATTATATTACTAACTTTCTGATTATTGAAATTAGGTAAGTTAAAGAACAGCTGAAATGATTCTCTGAATTTTGCATCAACATTACAATACTGATATCTTATGTAGAAATATTTCTGTCTAAAAAAATCTAAAAATTTTAAAAGTGGTATTCACAGAAGAAAAAAAAAAATTATGATATTTTGGAGAAGCCACTATAGACAAAGTGCAAACTGCTGCTGTCATAGGCACACCTGAAGATGATAGAAATGTTCAAAATGTTCCACAGTAGTACTGACAAACTCTTGCTGAAGGACACTTGCCAACACTGAGAATTTTGTGCAATGGAGTAAAGCAGTTAGTTGTGCATTATGGGAAATTCTAAAGCTTTATGTAGGCTTTTGCCGGGAATTTCAATTATTATGTTCTCTAGATTAATAATAAATACTCTATATTGTTAAGAAGAAATCAGTATCAGAAGTAAATATTTGTTAAAAAAAAAAAATATAGGGAAATGACCGATCAAAATGAGATAGGATATTAGATCATCATTCTATTTACTTTAGAGTTCAAAGTGATGCTTTTAGATCAGTTTGCAAAATAAAAGCTTGTATATGAAATAAATATGTCACTCTGTTCCTTTGCTGTTCAGATTTATTACAGTTCATATGCCTAAAATGCAATTAACCAAAGTGTAGTCTATTGCAAAGTCAGGAATGCTTAATGTGACTTTAACTGAGTTGTCTGGGAAACACCATAACTCTAGAACTGCTGCAGTTCTCACTTTTTTTTTGTGGAATGGTAAATAACATAGTACTTTGTCGTAGGGTTTTGTTTTATTCTTGACTTTAAAAATGGGGTTTTTTGTTAGTTTTTCATTATTGTTTTTGAAATAATGATTGACAGATTCTCCAGATTTTCTCTTTGATAAAATTTTAAGAATCACTTCTGCAATCAAAACTGAGGAAAAAGATATAAACCAAACTAAAACTATCACACATTGTAATAGTTACTTCTGGAAGTGTGAGATGCTTTTTAATCACTTTCCTTTTAGGGTCTTATTGTATTTAATAATGACAAAACCACAATAATATGTTGATGTCTTTTTTTTTTTTGTGCTTTGTATGAGAATAACATGAGATGAAAAATTAGCTAATTTTACAGTGGCCATAAAGTGAGAGAAAAAATGTTTCTTTGCTTCTGTGTTGCATATTGCATTCTGTAATTGCTAACGGGCTACCTTGGAGCAAGTAAGTGGGAAGCAAATAGAGAACAGCTGAGGCAGCAAGAACTCTGTAATTTATTACAAAAATGACTGAGGGGGCCTGAAGTTGTACAGCAGTATGTTCCCAACATAAGGTCAGGCTCTGATTCAGCAAGGCACACCATAGGCATATTTGCAAGCATGTTTTCAATTGTTTAAGCAAGTGAAGGTCGTATATATAAGGACTAAGACCTTGAACTGGATGTATGTTGGTTGAGATGCACTGAACTGTAGTCTTTCTTGCTTAAAGCACACTGGTAGATTGACAAAGCAAGGTCAAGAAACAGTAACATTTTATTATTGTTAGAATTAAATGTTATATCTGAGAGTGCTGAGGGGACTGGCTGATGTAGTGGCAAGCCACTCTCCATGATATTTGAAAAGTCATGGCAGTCAGGTGAAGTCCCCGCTGGCTGGAAAAAAAAAGAGAAACATTGCACCCGTCTTTGAAAAGTGTAGAAAGGTGGATCCTGAGAACTATCGACCTGTCAGCCTCATGTCTGTATCCAGGAAATTAATGGATCAGATCCTAGAAGCTATGCTAAGGCACATGGAGGACAGGGAGGAGATTTCAGACAAGCAGCATGGCTTCACCAAAAGCAAGTCCTGCCTGACAAACCTAGTGGGCTTCCATGAGTGTCTGCATCAGTGGACAAGCGAAGAGCTACAGATGCTGTCTATCTGGAATTCTGTAAGGCCTTTGACATGGTCACCCACAACATCCTTCTCTCCAAATTAGAGAGAAATTGATTTGATGGGTGGACTGTTTGGTGGATGAGGAATTGGTTGGATGGTCACATCCAGAGGGTAGTCATCAATTGCTCAATGTCTCAATGGATGTCGGAGAACAGTGGTGTCCCTCAGGGGTCTACTCCGTTCTGGTGAGATCCCACCTGGAGTACTGTATCCAGCTCTGGAGTCCTCAGTACAGAAACAACATGGACCTATTGGAGCAGGTCCAGAGGCCACAAAGATGATTGGAGGGCTGGAGCACCTCTCCTATGAGGACAGGCTGAGAGAGATGTGGCTGTTCAACCTGGAGCCTATAAGGCTCCAGGGAGACCTTATAGCAGCCTTCCAGTACCTAAAGGGGGCCTACAGGAAAGATGGGGAGAAACTCTTTAGCAGGGCCTGCAGCAATAGGGAGGAGGAGTAATAGTTTTAAACTAAAAGAGGGTAGATTTAGACTAGATATAAGGAAAAAAGTTTTTTACAATGAGGGTGGTGGAACACTGGAACAGGTTGCCCAGAGAGGTGGTAGATGCCCCATCCCTGGAAACATTCAAGGCCAGGTTGGATGAGGCTCTGAGCAATCTGATCTAGTCAGGCATGTCCCTCCTTCTTGCAGGGGGGTTGCACTAGATGACCTTTACAGGTCCCTTCTAACCCAAACTATTCTATGACTCTATGATGCTAATATGTGATTTGGCAAAACCAAAAGGCTCTAGCTATTTCTGGATCTTTATTAAGCTCTGTCCTGGTGAGAAGGAACTTTTACTTCACATTGAACATAGACGTGACAAAGGTATATATCTATGAGGGTGGCTTCTCATCCAGGAAAGGATATTCTGTTAAACTAAGCTTGCATGAAGACTCTGTAGTGTCACTGGATCATCCAAAAAGATGGATTTACAAGTAATGAATACTAGTAAAAGATGACTCTGAATTAGGAATTTTTTTAAGGATTAATCATTAGAAGATGATTACCAGAAAAAGAGAGTAATATTCTGTCCATTTCCTCAAGCTGCTTTTTCTGCAAGGTATCATCAGTGTCTTTCTTTGCTTGAACTCACATCTGATGTTTTGCATCCATGTACATAACTCCCATACTGTATCAGGAAAGTAAGCACTTAATAAATCATCAGACAGACTGAGTGAGATTTTTAAATCAGTTCCTGTAGCCCTTGGGAATGCATGGGACAGTGGAAAGCATTAATTTTTAACTCTCCTATGTGTCAACAGCAGATTTTTACTGAACTCTTTTCTACTTCTGACTTTTTGTTGTCTTCCAGTCATACACAAGACAAAACTTGTGCTTTAATTTTCCCAGCAGTTATCAAGGTTGGGATTAATTGTATTTAACTTAAAACATCTGAAACTACCCATTCTTTTCATTATTATTCTCTTAGCTCCTTCTGTGGTAGATAGATAAAGGACATTTGGTGGAGGTATCTTCTTTCTCCACTGTCTGCAGAAGGTGGCTAGCCTAAGGTAAAATCACTTGCTTTTAGATGACTAGTGTCAAGCTAAAAAAGCCTGTCCCTGCTGAACCCATAGGTGCTACCGACTTTAATTCTGGTGATTTATTAGTGGCATTTTCCTCTGTGATCTTAGAACATCAGTATTAGCTCAGTGTGCTAAATTGTATGTTGAATATAATGTCTGACAAATGAAACCATAACCTGTAAACCCGTTAGCTATTTTAAGATCCTATGCAAAGAGCAATATTTCTTTTCCAGGTTCCAGCCAAGATAATTCCTACACTCATTCACTCTGGATTTTTGGTGTTTTATTGTTGTGGTGTTTTTTTTTTTTACATTTTCAGTGTCATATGAAAAGAGAAGAGAAGAGAAGAGAAGAGAAGAGAAGAGAAGAGAAGAGAAGAGAAGAGAAGAGAAGAGAAGAGAAGAGAAGAGAAGAGAAGAGAAGAGAAGAGAAGAGAAGAGAAGAGAAGAGAAGAGAAGAGAAGAGAAGAGAAGAAAAGAAAAGAAGAAAAGAAAAGAAAAGAAAAGAAAGCCCTTCACTTTAGTGCCTAATTTATTCTAGCATACCACGATAAAGATTTTAAAATATTGCTATGCTGCAGAGTCTTTTATTTTATGTTCTGCAAGTCACTTCAGAATCCTCCAGGGTAAAAGATATAAATACAGAATTAGCATGTTGTACTTCGCATTACACTGAATTAAATATTTTCCCATCATTCCTGTATTACTGGAGAGAGAAAGTTACAGAAGAGGGATTGTCAGATGCAAAAGAAAAAAATTATCAGTCGTCCCACCAGAAGAGCAATGCATGTTCATCGCAAGTAAAGTCTCTTCTAACACAGGAAAACTCATGGGCTTTTGTTTCCATCAGAAATAAATCAATATTCCTGCTATGGTACTACTTATTCTACAGCAAGTGATACCATCTGAAAAACTGACCTAGCAAATTAATCACTGACCTAGCTAGACATATCATATTTAAGTGGCAGTACTCAGATTCTGCAATTAGAAGAACAGCGCTTCTACAATGCAAATTGGTACTGTCATTTTATACTGGTACTATTTTATCTATTAGTATTGTTAGAAAACTAATTGCCTATATTTTTATAAATTAGCTAAAATATTTTTTGCCTATTCCTTTTTTTTTAAAAAAAGTCTGCTTTTCTTTTTTTTTTTTTGCAGAATCTTGTATTAAATTAGTTTCATTACACATCTGTTTAGTTTTATCCATTCACTGCTTTTATTATTTATTTGTTTTAGCAAAATGGGAAAATAATGAAAATGATCTTATTAAAGAACTGACAGTGATAAAAGTCCTCTAAGCTAGATAAAGTGGAATGACACAGAGAAACTAAAGAATTATTCAACTATTATACCTGCAGAGGATTAAACTTTCACCAGCACAAGAGGGGAAGTATTACATATATTTGAGAGGGGAATAATATGAATTATTATATGTAAGCAGAGAGTTAGCGACCTTGTACTTTTGCAGCTGAAGCTAAGGTGAGTTTTTTCACCCTCTTCAAGACATGTGAAACAGAATTTCACATTCCCTCAGCACATCAGTGTATTGTGTTTCAACACACACAGGGAGAGAAATAGTTTTTAGGATTTGGACTTGAAAGGGAAATCCACTGAGACTAATTAAGAAACTCAAAAAAACCCCTCAGACTTCAAAAGTCTTATGAGTTTAAATATAATTTTGTTAGAGATTATTCTGAAAAAGTGTTAGGTAAGTGTATTAAATATACTTACCCTGTTCCTGCTCTTCTCCATCATCCATTGTTCTGCACAGAATACTGAGATTATGGACCCTCTGTCTGAAGCAGCATGTTTGTTCATATGTTCCTGAGGGATTACTCATTTGAGAAAGAGCTTGTACTCTGTAGACACTGATGGGAAAATGCAGATCAGCAGTATCCAGAATTTATAGATAAATTCTGCACTTGCCTGTAGGAGGGGGAGCAAGCTTTCTTTCCAAATTTTCACTCCAGAAAAGGAATTTTCTACAGCAACAGCTTTACTGATTCTATTAAAACTTATGCTGAGCTTAAAGTATTCCAAAGCATGTATCATGTTCTATTGCATAAACTAATGGAGGTTCTTCTGGTGCTGAACGTACTGATCAGGAACTAACTATGATGACACAGAAATTAGAATGTTAAAAGTTTGAAGAAGGAATGATATGCTTCAAACACTGCCACAATTTTTTTTTTTTTAAACTATGAGATATTGTCCTCGCTGATAGTTTCACTTGGTTGCATGTTCCTGGCACATAGGAAGACAATTCCTTATTAACACTGAGAGAGAGAGGGCAGTCAATAAAGCATCCTTACTGTAAAAGTCTACAGTCTACTGTAAAAGTAAAGGTCTATTTCATAGTGCTGTTTGGATATAATAAAAATAAAATAATTACAATTGAAAAACTCCAAACAACAAAACCCAGAACTCCCAACAAAGCTGTACAGAAATATTGCATTTTAAAGAAAGTAAAACATTGTGTTCTAGATTGAATTTCAGGGGTTCTTCACATCAAAATCAAAGGAGGGAAAAAAAAATTACATCATTAGAAATTAGAGAAAAACTTTTCCTGATCATCTATATTTCTGACAAGGCTCTTCAAGCTATCCTGTACCTGTACCATAGTCTGGTTTGGCAGCTTCGTACCTACCTGTCAGTATAAACAGTGGTAAAAGAATTTACTGCAAACATCTTGAATTCTCTACAGTTCCAATACCTTAATGGTTAAAAAGAGAAGTTAATAACAAATAGTATTTCAGGTTTTTACATCCAAATTTAAAAAGAAAAAAACTTTGCTGAATTTTTCTGAAAAATGAACTTTTTTTTTTTAGTTATTGTAACTATAACAATTTAGCAGATAATTTGATGGTTTTACAAGTTTAATCATTCATGCATCCAACCTGATTTCAGTAACTATTCAGTACCATAGAATCCATGTGCTTAAAAAAAAAAAGCACCTGAACTCAAAAGAGTCATCTGGAAATTTCAAGGATTAGCCTGATTTTAGGACAAATTATGTCATGAACAAATACTGGCAGATTCAGCAAAAATCATCTACAATTTTTAGCAGACTGTAGTCTTGCAATTAAGCCCTGGTTTGCAGCTCATAAAAGTCTTAATTCCATACCTAGATGTCTGAATGTTTCCTTTCCTCTGATATTATGCAACTTTTATGTATTAACAACATCATCTTGAATTCAAAATGTAAGCAGTGAAGACTTTGGAAATTCAAATTATAAATGTAAAATCCGTAACAGTCAAGTTGGGTTAATACTTCAATGTCTAACGTGTATATTAAGAAGATACATCCATAAATGCACCTAAAGAAATCAGATACACCATTTTCAAAAAGGTAAAAAAAAAATACACAGTAGTATTTTTTCTAGACAAAATATTTTCCTTTTATACATGCAAATTCTATTTTTTATAACCCATTTTAAAAAAATTAAGTGAAGTTACTAAATGATTTTTTGCAGTTAGATCATGACCTTGTGTTGATGTAGCTGAGGTAACAAGGGGCTAATAAAATTATCTGAATACAAAAAAATGTTATTTTCAGAAGAGTTATTCTTTATAACCTATTGCTCTAAAGTAATATAATGTCTTTCATCTGCACCAAATTTAGACTGTGCAATGCAATATAAATTATTAACTTACTGAAGATACCATTTTAGAATAATAGAATCATAGAATTGTTAGGGTTGGAAGGGACCGTCAAAGGTCATCTAGTCCAAGCCCCCCTGCAAGGAGCAGGGACATCTCCAACTAGATGAGGTTGCTCAGAGCCTCATCCAACTTGGCCTTGAATGTTTCCAGGGATGGGGCATCTACTACCTCTCTGGGCAACCTTTTTCAGTGTTCCACTAGCCTCATTGTAAAAAAGTTTTTCCTTTTATCATGTATGAATCTGTTTTCTATTTTAAAACCATTACCCTCCATCCTATCACAATAGGCCCTGCTAAAGAGCTTCCCCTTGTCTTTCTTACAAGCTCCCTTTTAGTACTGATAAGGTCTCCCCAGAGTCTTCTCGTCTCCAGACTGAACAGCCCCCAACTCTCTCAGCCTGCTCTCACAGGAGAGGTGCTCCAGCTCTCCGATCATCTTCGTGGCCCTCCTCTGGACTCTCTCCAACAGGTCCATGTCCTTCTTATGTTGGGGGCTCTGGAACTGGACACAGTACTCCAGATGAAGGTCTCGCAATAGGCAGAATAGAGGGGCAGAATCACCTCCCTCGACCTGCTGGCCATGCTCCTCTTGATGCAGCCAAGATGTGTTTGGCCTTCTGGGCCACAGGGGCACATTGCCTGCTCATGCTGAACTTCTCATTCACCATCACTCCAAAACCCTTCTCTGCAGGGCTGCTCTCAATCCATTCTCCACCCAGAGTGTGTGCTTGGGATTGCCCCGATCCATGTGCAAAACCTTGCACTTAGCCTGGTAGAACTTCATGAGGTTGGCATGGGCCCACCTCTCCAGCCTCTTAAGGTCCCTCTGGATGGCATTCCTCCCCTCCAGTGTGTCGACTACACCACGAAGCTTGGTGTTGTCGGCAAACTTGCTGAGGGTGCTCTCTATCTCACTGTCTGTGTTGCCGACAAAGATGTTAAACAGGGCTGGGCCCAATACCGACCCCTGGAGAATGCCACTTTTCATCAGTATCCACTTGGACATCGAGCCTTCTACTACAACTCTTTGAGTGTGGTCATCCAGACAATTCCTTGTCACTGAGTAGTCCATCCTTCAAATCCATGTCTCTCCAGTTTAGAGACAAGGATGTCATGCAGGGCACTGTCAAATGCCTTGCACAAGTCCAGGCAGATAATGTCTGTAGCTCATCCCTTGTCCACTGATGCTCTAACTCTATCAAATTAGTCAGGCACAATTTGCCCTTAGTGAAGCTATGTTGTCTGTCACCAATCGCCCCCTTATTTTCCATGGGCCTTAGCATTGTTTCCAGGACAATCTGCTCCATGACCTTGGAGCAGATTGTAAACTCTTCAATAAATGTTTTTATTTTCCAACCTCATAGATAAATGACTTCCTTTAAAACAAACAAACAAACAAACAACAGAAGAAAAAGATATAGATGCTTATAGCTACAGTTCCTATTTCCCATGCATAAAATACTGTTGGCTATGCATGGAACTCAGTGTAGGCTAGCTGCACAATTTTTTACCCTACCTTTCACATGGATACTGCATCCCATAGCAACTTGCAGTTTGCTACGTTTATACTCTAGCTTATTAAAGCCAGTACAAAACTACATATAAAGGTCATTAATGTGGTTCCACAAACTGCAGGAATTATATTTATGTAACTAACAATTTTTATGAGCGTTAAAATGTGCAGAGAAAATATCTGCATCTTCTTTGAAGGGTTATCTATTGATAAGAGTTATCCTGACAAAAAAAAAAAAAACCAAAACCTGCAGAATTAATTAAAAAAAAAAAAACCACTGAAATTAAATTTGCCCAGCTGACTCAGGAAGATTTTTTTTTTCATAAGAGAATAATACATTTATTTATATATATATTTACTTTACTGTCTATGCTAAATTACAGTTGTTCTTTCCTATACTTTTCTCTTTGTGGCTGTGAATCAAAAGGTTAATGTATATTTAACACACAAATACAAGCAAAATAAAATGACAGGTAGCTTTTCCAACCTATGAAACAGTGCTCTAACATCTTTTTTAAAAAGTTTCAAAAACAAGCAAGTCTGCAATGATT
The DNA here is from genome assembly GCF_036417535.1 of Chlamydotis macqueenii. Taxonomy (NCBI): domain Eukaryota; kingdom Metazoa; phylum Chordata; class Aves; order Otidiformes; family Otididae; genus Chlamydotis; species Chlamydotis macqueenii. The sequence continues at coordinate 164,446,134 of NC_141556.1, forward strand.
ATGGAAAGAAGTACTTCCCAAAGGCCCCTTTTAATTGAAGGAAATTAATTCTACACATAGTCCCAAAGTCTTACTTAATTCTTCAAATAAGATCTTAAATTTGACAACTGTGTAAATTAGGATTGGTTCTGAGTAACTAAAGATTACTGACTTTTCTCATTGTTGGCTTTAAGCTACACATTCTTTGCCTTTGTGCTTTTGTCAGTGTAAAAAAGGTAAATAATGGATATAAGTGTTTTGTTAATTTGTTTGTTTTCCACAGAGAAACACAAATAATAGTATTAGGATCAGAATTACACCATTTCCTAAATTACATTTAGGTTTAGCGTTCTGAAACCTTTGACTGTTGGCAGTGCTAATACTGTGTTGTCTTTTAAAGCCCCATATAAATAATTTTTTTTTTAGAAATTGTATAATAAAAATGACTGTTCATCTCGGGGTTTTTTGTTTTCTTATCTGTCCTCCATCTCTTGATTTATCCTTCAAGATATCTGGAGCAGGAATTCCTTTATACAGCTCCTGACACAATGGTGTGGTCTATGCCTGGAGATGCAAGTCAGATGATGATGTAGTTGTGCTGATAATCAGTTGACAGGTAGTGAGGAAAGAATTTCCTATGCTTTTTGTTATGTTTCTGAATTTATGATGTAAGGCAAATCTATTACTAGATATGACTGAACTATACAGAGGCACATTGCCATGCTACATATCTTGTAAATATGCAAGGCATCATATCTTATGGATCCAATTTACTAGATACGGTTAAATGCTCACAGGACACTTTCTCCCAGAAGCAGAGGATGAAACGGATCCTTAAATCAATTTCTTCATATGTAGCCCTTTCTTTTATACTTTTCCCCAGGGAAGGATGATACAGATATTTTTTTCCCCAGTTGAATTATTTAAATACCTTCCCAGATGTGCTAGGTATTATCATATTATTCACTCATATTATTATTGACTTTGTCCTACTCACCTAAAATATATACTCTAGACATATTTACATGTTATTATTTTTACTTTATTAGTATAGTCATTCTAAAGGATATTTTTGGATGAAATATTTGTAAATACACATATGATTTAAAAGTAAATTCAATTTTGAGTTTGCAATTGTTACTCACTTTTCCACAGTTATCCTATGGAATAGTCATGACACGAAGTCATGCATTAAATACTTGGAAAAAAAAGATAATTTGAAAAAGAAACTAAACTTTTCTGAAAACATACCCCTATTCTCACAAAAAAAAAAAGTGTTCCATACAAAACTAAATAGATATAATACATGTTTTGCCAGAAAAGAAAGATCTTATCCATTCAGAACCTTTTTTTTTCTGCTTTAGCAGCCTTATAGTAGCAGAACTATTGTATCTGGTGACTGGTATCACACACATCCCCAGACAGAAATAGCATGATAGTTATGGATGTATTCTTGTTGTTCACAGCTATGATGTTAGCCATTGAAGAAAAAAAAAAAAAAAAATTCTCATTCTCCTCCTTGATCAGATTTTAAAATTTGTGAAGGATCCCAAATGCTGTGAACTGAAACATGGTTTTAACATGGTTTTCTTTTTTTTTTTTTTTTTTTGGTAAGTATTCAATTATTTTTCTCTGGAAATAATATTTAGGTGTAGAGGTGATAACTTTCACAATGCCTTAGATTCTTATTTCCATGGGAAGGATCCATCAAGCGTTTTCTAGTCTTTTATCAAGGCAGGGCATCAAAATCATAATGGAAGCTGATGACATTTTATATCAACCTGCACTTAATATAAGTGAAACTTCAACTATTTTAATAAAATTGGAAGACTATTTATACATTTTTTCTAGTCTCTGTACTTGTCTGAGAAAGTCCTGTTCCTGAAACTTTACTTTCAAAATTACTTGGGTTTTTTTTTGCAATAGCCATACTTACCAGTGAAAAATGTTATTTTCTGATGTAATTCTTGCATAAAAAGGCTTGTTTCCTGCTTACAACACTTGTAAGAAAAAAAAGACGGCTAAAAACTTCAATGAAACATTAGTACCAGCAGATAACCTGACAGAAATTGCATTCAGCTTCCACTTTTAGTTATATAATTCTATATTTTAAAAATGTTATGTATTAATGAGGCAAACATTTCTTGGTTTACCCTGCATCTTTGCTGTGCATTTATCTTCTGAGAAGTAGATTGAACAATGATTGAGATAAATTCCCTGGAAGATTACAGAATCCAGCAACTCTCTACTTTCTAGCTTCCAGATTGTAGCTTCCAGGTGATACAAAGAACTAAGCCTTACAATTAAATGTTTATGCAGGTCGCTTGAAGTTAGTCTGTGTGTTCAACTATGTATGAGCAATGAAAACATGAAAAAAAAAAAAAAAAAAAAAAACCCAAAAAAAGCGAACCTAAACCAAGCCAAATCAAACCAAAAAAAAAAAAAAAAAGAAAAAGAAAAAAAATTAGAAAACCCAATTTTTAACTACTTTTCAGACGGAAATAATGTCTAAGAATTACATGGATAGGACGATTCAAAGATAACTGCGGGAAACAGAATTTTACCTGAAATGTAATGTTGTAATATCAGGAAATACATACAAATTACCCAACTGAGTCTTAAATGTTGAACCCTACAGTTTTCAATAGGCAAGTTTCCATTGCAAAGAGAAGGAATACATAAGAACTGATGATAAAAAATCATAAGAATTAAAGGCAAATAAGCTGTAACTAAATTAATCTTTCCCAGTCACTGCAAGATAGTTCTGCATTTTTTTTTTCTCTAGAATAATCTTTCCAAGGTATCGCCTACTCTGTTTAGAAAATAATGAGGTTTCTCTGATTCTGATCATCATCTGTCTGCTGCCAAACACAAAACTACTAGAATATATGTCATATCCACATCAGGTTGTTAGATAAAAGTCTCTCACTCAGTATGCTACACACAGAGTAGTGTAAATGCACACTATTTACTACTACAGACTATTTTAGTACTTCAGAATCTTTTAAATCAGAATCTTTTTCTTAATTATACGGTTCTGCTTCCTCTTTTCATCACAAACTTTTCTACTAAAAATTGTTACCGTAACTTAAGAGATTCCTCTACTTTTATGATAAATTTAACTTTTCAAGACTTCCTGACACATTGTCTTGCTACTTCCACTTCTCTGAATCTACTATATTCACCTTTTTTAGTTAGTGTAAATCAGGTCTATCAGGTCAGCCACTCATTTTTAGTAATCAATTTATCAATAGTTTTAAGATAATATAATTCTTTAAATATTATTCCATTTATATGTGCTTTGAACAATAGATAATTAAGTACTATGGAAAGTAAATTGATGCCACTGATTAAAGGGATTTTTTTTTTTTTTAGATAAAACCATCAATAGTAGTGCAAATGGCTTAGCAGGTTACATAGAGGAACAAGCTAAATGTCAACATTCTGAAATATTATCTAAGAAGCTATGATGACATAGTCACGCCATATCAAAGTTAAAATGTTTCACTATGTTCCCTTATTGCCCACAGAAGTGGCTCAAGCAAGACCATAAATATTTTAAATAATTTTGGATGAGGGAGATTAAATGTCTGTCAGGTGATGGCACTGTGGCAGCAGCACCTATGCACATTGGCATAGAGGATATCACAATAGAATTATCAAAAGAAAAATCAAAAGTTCATTGAAAACTTTTCTGATCCTGCTACACATTTAAAAATATTTCCATATATTTAAGACATCCATACATATGCCAGCATTCATGAAGGATATAATTCTAATATAGTTAAAAATATTCAGAATATTTTTTCCTCTAATAATTTCAGAGTTTTAGCAATCTTTCCACATGAAAGTGTCCAGAGTTACAGAAATAAAGAAAAAAAAAAAGTTGGTTTGTGGTTTCTTTGTCATTTTGTTCTGTTTTTTGAAAGCAGTACCAGATCATATGAAATAGCAGAAATAGCACCCATTTTTTTGTTGTTGTTTTTAATATGGGTGTATATATGTATGTGTGTGCATTTCTGTGCATGTCTGGGAGAAAGATGGGAGGAGTTATATCACCAGGAGGCTTTTTCTTCTCCAATTTCCATAGCAACTGACAGCTAGTTATTTCAACAGATGCACGGGAGCACCAGTCTTCACAACTTTATTACATCTCATACACGAGGGAAGGCATTTTACCATGTCTGTGGCAGTGTTGATTATTCCCTGAGATGATATGTGGTTGAGAATAGAATACTGCTAATTTATGGTATCCAGGACAAGAATAGATTTGTTGCCTAGATTTTAATATAAGTGATTCTTAGCAAAAGTAATCCCCAACATACTGGCCACCAAGTGAAAGACAGATTCACCAGTATTTTCTTGGCTTAAAGATGAAAATTTGAAAAGGAAAATTGTTTCTTATTTATTTTCTGAAACTACTTTGTTACTGAATAAAAAATGCTTTGAACTTTTTGTTTGTATTACTTACAGTGATTAAAAGTTGTTACACTCCTAAAGTCTCCAAGAATGTTGTCTTTGTTAATATGCAGCATCTAAGTATTGTTCTCGAGAACAATACTGGAGTACTGTTTCTGAAGAAAAGTAATAACAAACTTAAGACCTCGTCATGCCTTTAGTTTAAGGCTAAAGATTCAAATTTCAATAATAAATTTATTTTATTTGCAGAATGGAGCTACTGAGCACAGTCTATTCTGCTTAATATGACTTTATGTACTGAACTAATGCAGTTTTAAAATAAGAAGCAAGCAAACTCATGCACTAAGGTTAGACTGTCTCTACATTGATTAGTGAATAACCTCATAAAGACTTCAAATCAAGTCAGTTTGGATCTTTGACTCTGATCAGTTCACACCAATCAGAACAAAGAATTTATCCTGAAATTAATAGAAACATAAAGTGTACTTCTCACTTACAATGAAATATTATAACAAATGAGAATTTGTAATCATGAAAATGCATACAGCTTATGGTACAGAACTGTAAATCTTTTAGAATATAAGAAGAATTGACCCACCACTCTTGCTTGAGACTAGTGTGATTTGTACCTACATATTGCTTACAGTACCACTACTTAGAACAATTTGGGAAAATCTGACTCAACATAGATCTGATGATTTTAATGAGAATAAATTTTATTTTAATTTTGCAATGATTGACTTGTAAAGGGACTGTGAGTAAGGGTGATTTAGGACAGCTAGGCAAAAAAAAAATAAACTGCTATATACATCTAAGAAAGAAAGTAAATCTTTGCAGGTACACTTTCAGAACCAGTATTCAAAACAATAGAGCATTCATAATTCCGTGCAACGCAGCAGGAAAAAGGAAAGGAAGCTAAACACGTACATATGATATCATGTCAAGCCACTGTAAAGTATAGAGTTGGGAAGAAAATTATTTTCTTCATTATAACTAACTAGGTAGTAAAGTCTATAAATAAGGTTTCAAAAAGGGGAAAAAAAAATATATAAGTGAAAAAATAAACTCTTTCTAATTTAGTGATACCTAAAATTTTGGAGGGGTGATATCTTTAGAAATAATTTGTGATGTATATACAATTCTTGTTACAGATAGAAACTTTATAATTGTCAAAAGTGTCACAGCAACGTGCAATATGCAGTGAAGACTTGATGTTATATGTGGAGAATTATTTTTCAACATACAGCTAACACTTTCTAATAACAATCAGAATTGTCATGCCAGGTTTTCCAAGTGGTCTGAACATTTCCTGTTAGTTTGGTCAATTTTCCAAATAACTTGCTGTATGTGTAATATTAAAAGATGGATACAAAAATCTGGGTGCATTTTTGCATATACAACTTTTGTTTGTTGATGTACAGTTTGACATTTGCATTTGTGTATAATGGGTATATGCAAAATTTGGCAAATAGTTTTGGCAATCAAAAATATAAGCATAAAATTTTCAACACTTTTTTGTTCCTTCAAATTATCATTCATATACCTAATATATTTTCCATCTATCTTCCTCTAGGCTTCAGGCTAAATTTGGTTCTGCTTGGCAGATACCAACAAATGCATGAAAGCAACAGAAACACTGTGTAATAATGACAAGAGAACAAAGCTACTGAAACAGTTATCTAGAGCATTATTCTAGAGAATAAAAGAGCCCTAATTAGCAACTATCAGGATATTGTTTTGCTGGAGCTCATATATTATGTCTATAAATGCAGATAATCATAGAATTATTTTGACTTTCAGTATTATCATATCTTAATAGAATGCATTTAATTTTCTTTTTTTTTTTTTAAAAGGGCTCTTCATAAAAGATACTCCTAACCTTAATAAAATGAAAAGCTCAATAAAATCTTAACATTCATTTTTCAGTATGACACAGCTTTACACCATCAAATATGGGATAGAAACACCATTTGAAAAATTTGAATACAACCAGGAATACTTGTATTCCCTCTACATGATGTCTAGATTAATGCAGATATTGTTTTCTAAAGATTTTGCAGAAATGAAAACATTATGATGAAGAAGCATCTCTGGTGTTTAAATATTGACAACTGCTTCAACAAGGTAAATCCATGAGAAAATATTAGTCCCAATGGCATTATTATTATTATATGGCTCAGTTTGGATTTTTTTTTTAGTTTTGTTTGTCATTTTCAATTATATATAGCTGCACTGAAAAAGAGCCCATTAGAATCTGAACTCCATTATGCTATGAATTTTTATGTCTGCTATACGTGACCTTTGTGTCAGTTGCTTTTGAACCACATTGTATGCTAAACAAATGACCACAGTCCAAATTAGATTTCCCAGATCTAGAATATAAATCTAATTTAAAGGTATTTTTCATTATTCTGAAGTGCTTCACATTAAGAAGCAGACTAATGCAGTCTGGACACATCCTTTCCCCATTCTTTCACTTAGTTTGCTCTAAATCAGGAGTAACTGCCAGGCAGAAATACCAACGGAGTTCATCAGTATAAGACATAGAGAAATTAAGGCCACAAATTTTATACTAATTTTCACAGGAGATCATTACACAAATAATTTGTAGATTATACAATCTGGACGTTACAGCTATCAAATTTTTTAGCATCAAAATTTTAGGCCACTTTTTTGTTACAATCGTGTAAAAAAACACATTGTGAAAATCTACACATGTATTTTGTGTGTGTGTGTGTGTGTGTGTGTATACACAGACAGAAATTAAAGCATACTTCCCTCTAAACACGTATACAGTTTGACTTAAGCAAAGCAAGCCTACTGAAGATAAGAGTTACATGTATGTAACTAAGGACTAACATTTGATCTAACAAGAACAGTCAATGTTATTGCTACCTCAGTTTTCCTCTTTGTCATCCCCATTCCCTACTCCATCCTTGAAAATCAGAGGCTGCTGTGTCTGAACTTAATAATCATATCATTTAGAATTGCACAAAATTGCAGATATCTTCAGTGTGACTTCCATAGACACAGACATACAATTATAAATGCATCTTCCTCCAAACAATATCCATTTTCAGACACTTCGGTAGGTTTTCAGGTTGTCTGCTTGTCATTTCTTAGTCCTGCCCACAGTGTTTTTTTTTCTAAGCATGAAAATTGTTCTTTGGTGCTCTTGGGTCCAGTCCCAGATAATCTTTAACTGAAGGGCAAAAGAGAGGGCAACAAAAGGCAGAACACTCATGATTCAGTGCCTGCCATGATGAAAGATACTTTATGTAGCAGGCCTCCTTTGAGGGGGAGGAGAATGGACAGCAGAGGGAAGAAGATAGAAGGGAATGCCATCTTGGGGTTCTAAAACCTTGAAATAAAAGAACACCCTACTGCCAGCTTTAATAGTTCATAACAACAGCTGTCTTTCCCTTGTGAGTGTTTCCTATGATGTAGTGTTCCCTCGCATGACATTCTTCAGTTCCCTCTACCGCTCGTCTCGCTTCATGCCTCACTGCACCATAGGAGGCATCATGTTGCAAAAAAAAATCTTCCTTGTGAAGTGCCAAAGCACCACAGGGATAGTACTTCTCTGTCAGAATGAAAAGAGTCTTCATTACATATGCCAGCTTCCCCGTTAGCCCCCTCCCCCCCCGAAATATACCAGTAACAATGAAAATTATCTGACACTGTTTAATAAACTAACATTGTAACAGAATTCAGTAAAACTGTCAGATACATTACGCTGGTACTTTGCTGCATAATTTAGGCCTAATGTGCTTTAAAGTACATGAGACTTTTGTATACATATATAAGCATACATAGATATCTTGTAGACCTATGATGCTGCATAAAAGAAAATGAAAATTATACATAGCAAATGTGTCTACAGTTACAAAGTTATGTATATAATATATGATGGCTTCCACTATTTCTAACGTTTAATGTTTAATACTGCAAATATAAACATTATCAATCTAAAGACAGTCTTTGGATTATTCTGTTAAGTATCTCACTGCATTTCTGAGGTATTATTATTTGATACTAGCTTTCTTGACTGTTCATTGAAGTATAAAGTTCAAAGTGAAGGGGTTTATTTAATTGCTATAGGAATTTGTCAGACAAAACTACATGAACCAATTTTATGAGGTCAAAAGCTCCAGTTTTTTTTCCCAATTGATCAAACACTCAAAAAAAAAAAATCAAACAATTAATTCTGCAAATGCTTAGATATATGAACAATTTTACTCCCATAAGTGGATCCTGGTGTATTACTAAATTTCTGAAAGTAAAATTACTCATATCGTTTAGAGCTTGTAAGTCTAAATATCAGCAGTTTTACCTATTAAAAGTGTTATTTTTTGCTATAGAACTGCAGTTGAAATATACATTCTATTTGACAATAACACATTTAAAATTATTATGTGAAATAATATTGCTTGACCTCATGTCTTTTTGAGTATGGCTTTTTAAAGATCTATTAAAACAAATCTTAAATAATTATTTAATTATTAATGAATTAAAGTATTTTGAAACCTAAGCAACATAATGCATTGGTAAAATACCTTGTTATAGTTTGCAATTATGAGATGACTGTGTATGTAAATGTCTGTTTTATACTCTAAATTGCTATGGTATACTAATTAAACTTAAGAGTACAAATCAATACATTCTGTCAGATAGCTGAATGCAACTGTTTCTAGCAGTTTAGATCAACCATTTGTTTACTGACAGGTCTTGCTGGGTTTTTTTGGGGGGGCAAGATTGGTAATATATGACCAAATACTGAGCAATATTCACTTTTGACAAAGGTTATAGTTCTATATAAAACTAGATAAGTTTAGTGTTTTGTTTTGTCTTTATTTTAGGCAAAGTCATATTTTATTTGTCAGGAAGATTTTTATTTAACAAATTCTAAAATACATTTTAAAAAAATAGTCCTTTCTGAGAAAAAAGGTGTGAGGTTGTTTTTTTTTTTTTTATATTGAGCAAGTTCCAAAAAAAAAGTGTGATTTTCACCTCACTTTCTAATACAAAGTTCATGTTTCCTATAATGGTTACAGACATGCCAATGAAAACATGTTTAATGGAAATTAATGAAAAGAAAAAAGTATTGTAGTACCCAGTAAAGTCTTACAAAATATTTATTAGTGAAGAAATACAATACAAAAGATTTTGAAGGTTGGCTCCTACAATGCTTTGCTAAGCAATATGGAAATTAGCAAAGTGTAGACTATGACAACAGCTAATTTATTTCTAATACAAGATGGAGATATATATATATATATACACACACACACATATATATATATATATGATCTTAGTATTGCATTAGTCATTTAGGCCCAGATCCTCAAAGGCATAAGACTTCATCTTAAATTTTTAGTAACTATCATTTAGCCCTTTATTTATTATATAATTGCTTATTAATTCAATAATTTGAAGTCTAAAGAAGAGATTGAAAACTTCTTTGCTAAGCAAGAGTGCACTGATTTCTTTGAGTGTTTTGCCTGATTTTAACAACTGCAAAAACAGGCCTCAAGGAAGATCTAATAGGAAACATATTAAATGACCATGAGATCACACACTAATCCTATCCTAAGGATAAAAATCTAATCCTATTTTTGACTGAAGCACTAAATTCCTCCTGACCTGGCATCAGCACATGCATAGTTATTTCTTTCTTGCTTTTTTTTTTGTGTGTGTGTGTGTAAAGGAGACCGTTCAATATCAATGTTAATATGTCTTTCTTTAAACTATAGCCTATGAAATATATTTATGACATAATAGTGACTTAATTAAAAGTATTAAGAATATAATACTTTTATTGAAAATGCATTTGAAAGAAAATGAAAATAATTTACTGTTAATGTAAATGTTTTTTTCTCCATATCTGTCTGTAGCTTTCTCAAAGAGTTATGTCAAATTATTTTTACTTATGTCAAATTCTTATTGAAAAACATATGAGTTTTCTAGCCAAAAAAGTAGATAAGAAAACATGGATCTGTTCATACAGTTAATATTTTGTACATTTCCAGGTTCTTATCATTGGAAACGGCTGTAAAATATTTTGTTTCTAGTAGAGGGAGACATTTAAGTTTTAATTGAATTAAGTTCTAACTTTAAAAATTAAAGCTGAATTAAGTTCTAACAGAGTGCCTTCCTCTAACATTCAAAACTGCTTGAAAGCCACATCTATATAACAGATGCATACAATATGATGTGATTTCTCTGAAATACCCTTTTATGAACTACCTTCTTAACCTTCTGTTGTGGGATGACCAAGGTAATTTAGTCACACTGTAAATATTTTATCCAGGTGCAGCATAAAAAAGATAGTATTATTTTAAATTTGGATTACTTTTTTTTTTAAATAAGGTAAATACAGTATTTCAATGAACTATACAGAGTATTTTTGTCTCGGACACGTCAAAAACACAAAGCTGCATCTTCTGTGATTTTGCCAGAGGATTTAATAAATATTTATTCAATAAGATCAGAAGGATCAAATAAAACTAGTGTTGAATTTATCTAGCCCTGTAATCTTGAACTTTTTTTTTTTAATATACAGCATGTATACACCATCTCATTCAAAGACTTTAGTTGGTAAATAGTCTACCATACAAGTTGTTCTGATGGTTAGTTACTCTTGGAGCTGCGTAGTATTCAGTCCCATCTTAAAGCATCTAACTAGAGTCAAACAAAACAGTCCAACAGCTAAGCAACATTTTGCAGTATCTTGAAAGTTTTCTTCTTTTTGTTTGTTAAATTTTAATAATTTTTTTAACTGTTAAATAATTGAATTATCTAATCATTCATCAATATGAATGGTGGAAAAAAATGCTGAATGAAAAAAAAAAAATCAGGCCTTTTAATAGTATTATAGATGTCTGCATCAGTTCCCACTATTTTTTGCATCAACACATGCCACTTAGTGTTTTCGTAGATTACATGTTTTATATAAAAGGCTCTATATTAAAAATAAACAAAAAATATCAGAATACATGGCATAAGACCTGCTTCCAACTGGCATCTCAGATATACAAACATCAAATCCTGTCCTTGACATATCACAGAAATCAGCTTAATACGTACAATGAAAGAGTATGGAAATACAAGCCACATATCGATTGTAATACCAAGCTTTCTTCAGGTAGCAATTAAAAAAAAATAATCAGCAAAAACTACAATAAATACAGAAGATTTTTTTTGTATTTGCATGTTATATTTATCTGAAATTATTTTATAGTAATGCACAAAAAAAAAGCAACTTTGAGCTCAAAAACATGTGTATACAACACATGCATAATGAAAGTGTATCAGGCATTAGAACTACTGGAACTAATGTTCAAATCTTCTGAAAAAAATACAAAAAGATGTTTGAATGAAGTCTCAACCAGAAATCTTAACCAAAAGATGGGATATTAACACTAATATTTGGACCATGTATCCCTTTAAAATTACACTTTCTTTTTAAAATTTGCTATCTGCGTATGATAATATTCACTTCCTGTCTTAAACCACTGGGGAGTATTGCTGTGTAAATTGAACAGTTACACATTTCAGTGGTAGAAGTGATGTCTGAATGCAGCTTTTATTAGCTTCTTAAGTGCCCAGTGCTGTTCCCATTGGCAGTGTTCCCATTGACTTCAATCAGGGCAAGAACAGGCCCTAATTTTGTAAGGCACTTTAGGATCCTTTGGGAAGAAAGGTGTTAAAAGAATACAAGCCATAATTATCAATTAGTTGTCAACAAAGCACTCTCACAAATATTTCCCATAGTAACAGAACATCATATCTTAATTTCAAATTTAAGTTTGGTGGAGCAATTTTAATGCTGCTGATGCTGAATGACTATTTGTCCAGGCACTGAGACATTTTGTGACACCATCATTTCCAACTTTGACATGGAGAATTTGGATTCCTATGTCATGAAAAAAAAAAAAAATCTAAGCTGACCAAAAGGATTTTTCTAAGGTTATATAAAATAAGATAAACCAAAATACATGGCTATATTCCAACTGTGCTGCCTTAAGTATAGCTAAAATCTGCTTTACACATAAGACTCTCATATTAAGGGTTAAAAGGTTGTGTCTATCTAAAAATGATGCTTACAAGTTTAAGATTTTGTAATGTTCTACGTATTCAATACGCTACATTCTGTATGTTTTTACTTCTGCACCTCTACATCTAGACAATGAAAATAAAACTTTTATCACTTCTGGTAACAGCAATCCTTGCTTTCAGATTCTCTGCCCGGCAAATAACTACTTTCTTCTCAGTATTAAGAAATAGTTTTGACAACATTTATCCTTTAGATATTTAAAATGTAGAGATAAATAAAAATTGACTATATTCTCAAAACATGAACTCACTAAAAAGGGCTCTTATTTCATCACTGTGGCAATTTAGCTAGTTGTAACACAGAGAGATGCAAGACCTCTTAGCCATTGTTCACCCATCTCCTAAAAATCCAGTGAGTCCCAAAAATAAATATGACTTGATTTTGCAGAGTTCAATGACAACCACAAAAATAATAAGAACAACATTTCTTACTGAAACCTTTGGATGACAGCTATTTAACATCTTTATGTTTCATTCAAACCCTGTATTCCCTTATCAAATAATAATTAAAAAAAATCTAACTTTTTTAAAAAACAAGACAAAATGAAGACATTCAGAACTTATAACTACTTATCTTCCATATATGGCTTTACAGTTCAAATCTCTCAATAAATAACAATATTCATTAACCTTCCCAGTACCTTTCTGTCATTAGGCTTAAACATTATTTTAAGTAAGCTTTCCATGCCTGTAACAATCAATTAAAAACAAAATAGAGGAAAACAAAAAGTGAACATTTCAGAAATTGAACTAGCCTTAGATCTCAAGGTCCTCAGACCTTTCTGAGGATACAGAACGCTCTCTGATATACACATCTAATTGCATATTTTCTACATAAGTAACAACAGAAACTTCACTTTTTCTAGAGGACTCAGGTAACAGGCATCATTATCCTAATATGCTCAGTAAAAACTTACTTCTCCATCAAGCAAACCAGAACTCAGACTAAGGACAGACTTAAGCCTCTGTGTGTCAGATATATATTTGAATTTCTTTTCTCCAAACATGAAAGTGTGTTACACAAAAATTCTGACTGAACCTGATGAGACTCCTCACATCAATCAGCTTATTCACATGTGGAAGCAGTCAGAGAATAAAAAAATCTACCTTTGAACATTTGTCTTATTTGCTGTGTTAAATTATCTTTCTGTTAGGGTTGTGAAGTAATATTGAGCTTTAATGATTAAATAATCATTTGTGAGGCCTTATATCAACACACAGAGCAGGAAGTAAGGGTAACTAAGTATAAGATAAATATAAAAGAAAAATAGTTTCACCATGTAAATGTAAGTTGAAATTACATAGTATTGATCAGGCCAAAGTTGGGAATTTTTGATATTTCACCACAGATTATTACAGAGACTACTAAATAATTCTCAAATATTCACATAGCAAATGACATAAAATTAACACATATTTTAACATTTTAAAGAATCAGTCCAATTCATTTGGACAATTGTTCCTAAGATAAATATGATGAGGACAAAATGATGAGAGGATGCTTTTTTCCCTCCATGATTTAACCTCTAACCCTAACCAAATCTAACAAAAACTTCTCAGTTCTTAAGAAATATTTAATTACACATAAAATTCAGTATATAAAATATACTGAAAATTATAGAACACATTCAGTATATAAAATTACATATGGATGAAAAATTATTAACCATTACAAATACATTCAATATGTTTCTAAAAACTGGTGATTTTAGAATTGTTATTTTAACTACTTTTCATAATTATAGAAAAAAAAAACTTTTCTCAAAAGAGTAGCAACTTCTTATTCTTTAGGAAAAAAAATTGTTAAGGAAGAGCTGATGTACAAGTTAGTAAAATATGCATTAGACTTCTACCATTTAAAACTTTCTAAGTAACATATTGCACAATAAACCTAACAGATTATGCTGTTCAACATGATATTATGGTACATCATTGCCACTTACTTGGTGGTAGCTGTTATCTGATGTACTAAAAAGGTAACAAGAAATATTTCAGACCTGACGAGAAATTGTTGATAAGAAGTTCATTTTACTACTTAAATTGCTCTGCTGAAAAGCTTCATTATATAAGTATTGCCTACATATAAGACAGTTCCTTTTCATTTTTGAGACAAAGTGCATTAACAAAAAATCTACTACAACAACAAAAAAGCTTCATTCTGCACTGACTTGTGCCCCAGACATACATACATATAAATATGTTTATGCATATACGTATTAATGTTACAGATTTACATTAATGATACTATAGATAGACTTAAAAAAAAAAAATCTCTACCTAAAATACAACTTCTTTTGACATTGATGCGGATTTTCCGTAAGGTCTTCCAGCTATCAGAGCTCAAGAAGCAAACACTTATGCCTCTTCTCTGCCTCACACTGTAAGAATGGAGAGAGAAGAAGGGGAGAAATGTAGACCACATGATTCTGCTTAGAAAATCAATAGCTATCTAAAAGAGTACAATATTTTCTTCAACAGAAATATACACACTTAAGAACAATAGCTTAGATCCCTCTGCAGGTGATTGTGCTTCGTACTTGAAATAAAATAAAAACTAGACTTTAAAACAAAGGCAAGCAGTTTGATTCACTAACATGTAGCAAAAAAAAAGAATAAGAAAAGGAAACAAAAAAAAATTAAAATAGAAAATGTATAACTGTTAACTCAATTTTAAAGAGTTAGAATGTTTTTAAACATTAATTCTATAAACTTTATGAACCCATCAATATATAGTATTTTTAAACGGTCTCCACAACTGGTATTGACTACATTGCATGCTATCTTTGGATGGAAATGAGCTAAAAATATCCACCCTTAAAAGATCAAGCATAATTTAATCACTGGAGAAAGAAAACAACCCTTAGAAACAGCCAAAGTTATAACTGATAGGGATGTTATAACCAATTGAGATTTGAAATACCTTTGCAGCAGGTATTTTCCCTATGCACGCTAAGCTAATAAACAGTTTCTAACAGGAACAGACAAAAACATAAGACAAATTATAAAGACTTTCAAGAAATGAACTCAATAGGAGAATTTTCATTCACTTCAAAAAACATAAAACATACTGATTATCAAATTTTTCCTTTAATGCACTTTTCATCATCACTAAAGGAAGATATTTATATTTGAGAAGAAATGATTCAGCAGAATATTCATTCTTTGAAAGTATGTGGTTCAAGTTCTTTGATCTTAATGTAGGCGTTTCTTATAAATTTGAAAATACAAAAAAAAAAAGTACATATTCTTGAATTTTGAGCTTAAATTGAAACATACTGTAACCTATACATTTGAGTTTGCTATAAATTATCAGATAAAATCTAACTGGATATGCAGTACTGTATGTAACTATACATAAACTCATGTGACCACATCATTGTATTACTTATAAATAGTTCTATGAATGACTTAAAAAAAACCTACAAAAAACTATTTAAAATTTTAGAACTTAATAAATTTTAGAGAAATACAATTACATACTTGATTCAATGTAATAAATTGTGAGCTTGAAAATGCATTTATAATATTTAATTTAATAAATTTTAAAATAGAACTTACAACAATAAAACTTTATCATAGCTGAAAAGTATCAATACTGTGAACAACTCTGCTTTAATTTTGGCAGAAAGCAACTGCCATTAGGACTACAAGCTTTATTATAGTTCTGACTAAAAACCTGAATAGTTCACCTAATTCCAGCATTTAGAAAAAGAACAAATCTTTGTCATGCAGTAATTACTGCATAATTAAATACAGTTATGACTTTATTATTTTAAAACTAAATTCAGATACCTAATAGTGAGAGCTTTGTAAGAACTGTTTTCGTTTTCAAAAATTCGAGTGTGTGTGTTTATTTATCTATTTTACTGGACTAACTAATAGCTGTTGTAATGAAGTTATAGCAAAGTTAAAGTCAGGCCCCTCTTGTTATGTGATACTATTTCAAATGCAAAAGGTAGAGTTTTAAGGTGCAGCAATTCAGCCAGTTGCAAACCAGATTTGGGTCTGAACTTTTCTTCCTAGCAACCCCAAACCAATATTTATATTATTATATTAGACAAGGTGAAGTCTTGTAGGACTGGAGTGACTTTTTGGTGACTCTGAGGATACAGCATTTATGGGCTTCACACGCTATGTGAATTTTTTTTTCTTCATTCCAGGCCTAAAAGATGTCAAAACACACATGGAAATATTTTTACATCACATTAAAGACAATGTTAACTAAAGAAATATAGATAAATGTAAGTGTACGCATATATTTATACATACATATGCATACTTTTATATATATATATATATACCTACACTTCCATGTGTATATAAACACACATATGTATTTCTTTTTTAAAATACAGATGGTAAAAAATACAAATGGATAAAATAATAATCTACTTGGTAATTAAACTCTGTTTTCAGAAGTTAGATTGCTATCTTTTAAGTTTTATTTTAAGAATCTAACATAGTCGGTACTTTTATTTTAACGTATTTTTTGAATAAAGTTGATATGATGTCTCTTACAACAGCTGTCTCACATTTTGTCCCCTTTCCAAAACAGGAATACAAACTTTTTGACACAGTATTGGTACAAAATTACCAGAGGGTGTTGATAATTTAATGTTCACAAAATCAGATATATTGTTGAAATCATGAGGAGAAAATGGTTTATTACATGAAATATTGAACTAGACAATTATTATTTCAACTTTTTTATCTTGCCCCACTCTAGATACATTTTTGGAAAGTCACCCAGAACCATGTCATGATATACAATAGTAATCATGTGTCCAACAGAAAAAATAATTCATTTATGTTTGACATGGTCTCCAGTTTTCTGGAAAATTTAAAATTACTGTAAATATGAGACTGAGAAATTGCAGTAAAAGTGGTTGCATCTTCCATGGCAAAACCACCACAAAGCAAGCAATTTTTACCAATAGTTATTTCATCTGATTCAAAGTTTCAGTACCAAGCCCATAGAATTAAATAAAGGTATGTTGTCTGTTCATACAGTTCATCATTTTTGAGAATCACATCTGTATATGTGGATGTAAACTGAACTTCCCATATAATCAGGACAATATGGTTCCCAGATAAATTTTACAGTGCTATACTACATTAACATTCAGTAAATTTGTCAGCAGATTGGAAATAGATGTAATTCATTTTGGAGGTACACAGCAGAACCAAAAATGTTTATCATTACTGTATTCAATTTTTTCCCTTTACAAAATAAAAATGCTAAGAGAATGGCCTATTTAAATGACAAAAAGCCAAACTCATAAGAGCAAGGTAAATGTTCTGTAACTTTCTTAAGTCAATAGGATCTAGTTTTGTACTTACACAATTAGAAGCAAAATGTGGCCCATTAGTTGTAAGTTAAATAGTTAATTTGCTAACCATTTAATTACAAACTTCATTACGCTTTATTTCTCTGTATGTTCAATTAAGTAAATGCCTCTGGTTTCTAGGACCTAAATGTGCCTTTTTTGTGTTTCCTATCTCTGTTCTGTTCAGTGTTTTAAGAAGAAAAAAACATTCTAAAGCATAACTGTACTTAGTATTTTTTGGAGTATTATCATACTGCTAAGTACTCTGAAACGTAGCTCAAGGAACAGAACAAAGCAATACAAATTGTAAATACTTGTGATATTTATATTAGGATAGTATTTACACATAGATGGATAAACACAAATCCGTAATACAGTATTGCTGTGATATCTATATGCTCTTATTTCATCAAAGCATATTGCAAAGCTTCTTAGAAGGGTTGGGAAATGGTATAATTTAACAAGTAGTATGGCCACCCTGTTCAGAGTGCTGCTCTCCTGCCCACTCCTCTCACGGAATCGTCTCACTCGTCTACTCTTCCATCCTCTTGTCACTCCTTAGCTTGAGCTTCTACATTTTCCAGAGTAAATGGATGCTGCAGGAAGGAGGTCCAAGTTCCCTACAATCAATAAATCAGTAGAAATGTGAAAACTATTTGAAGGCTGACAGCTATGGAATTGTGTCTGCCATTCACTCTCTCTTCTTTCTCTGTTTTTTCTTATTTAATGCCAGTAGTGCCAATAGCATTCTCTGTTCTGCATAAGACAACCAAAGATTTTGACCCCCTTCTCTACAGGCTGATTTGGAGACGCTGCGTTTCAGTATGCTAATCTTTAACTAAATGAAAGGCTATTCAGGCTCCCTGGAGACACTGAACAATATAAGGAATCTACTCTCTAAAAATGAAGGAACTCTTGTTTGCCCTGTCCTTCAGGATGTAGTGCCTTAATGGACTCTGCCCTCTGAGAGGGAACCCATATGCATTAAACAGACTCTTAAGTTTCTGTAAGAAACACACAACATGCTGGTCAGACATTTTAGCTCCAGCTAAATAAAAGTCTAAGCAACCTACAGAACCAGGATGTTGCCTTCATATTTTACCAACAATCATGATTCCTGTCTTTTCAAATATATTTTCTAAATTGTATTTTCCATGGGTCAGAACCTCTTTTTTTTTTAATTATATTTTACCATTAATGTTGCTCTATTACTTTAAGCATTAAATTATTATGTGATATGAGAAAAGGTACCACCACATCTGTTTTCCTGAAGTTGAATACTCCCAAGTTTTAGCTATATGCTTTGTAAAAAATTGAAACATGGAAAACATTCAGAAATTAAACACTGCAGTATACAAAATCAACTGGACCTGGTTTTACAACCTTAAGTGATCACTAAAATAATGGGAGGCAAATCTAAAAAAAAAAAAGTGTGAGAATTTTAGGCCCTAGAAGCATAAAAGTGGAAGCTGCATTTATGTTAGACTTTTAATTGATGATGAGACTGGCATCACATCTGATGTTTCAAGTAGTGTGTAAGAACACCTAGAAATTTCAGGGTATATCTTCTGGGATTAACCAGTTGAAATTCAGCTCCCTTCATCAAAGACTGGAGTAAAGTATGTAATACAGAAAAGAGAGGAGAGGTTCTGAGAGGTTCGGAGAAGTTCGGAGAGGTTCGGACAGGAGAGGTTTGGAGAGGTTCAGAGACGAGACATTCGGAGAGCTTTGGAAGGAAAGATGCGGAAAGGAAAGGTGTGGAAACTTGAGGAGAGGAGAGGTTCGCAGAGGAGAGGAGAGGTTCGGAGAGGAGAGGTTCGGAGAGGTTAGGGAAGGGAAGGGAAGGGAAGGGAAGGGAAGGGAAGGGAAGGGAAGGGAAGGGAAGGGAAGGGAAGGGAAGGGAAGGGAAGGGAAGGGAAGGGAAGGGAAGGGAAGGGAAGGGAAGGGAAGGGAAGGGAAGGGAAGGGAAGGAAAGGGAAGGGAAGGGAAGGAAAGGAAAAGGTATCTCACCTCTAAACTTATCAATAGTATTTAGGATATTAAACTGGGACAACATGAAAAAAAAACAAAAGAAAGTAAAAAGAATATTTCTTTTACTTGATAAGAATAAATGTTCCATAGCATCACAATTCATGTTTTGACTCTAGTAATTACTTTGAGAAATTAGGATTCTCTTCCACCTTTTTCCCTCTTTTATCACAGAATTTCATGCGATTTTTGAAATAAAATGTAGGCCATGAGTGTTTCAGTAAAGTCAATACTACCTCTCAAAAGACCAAAAAAAACCCAAACCCCAAAACTAACAAAAAAAAAAAAAAACAGAGAGAGGGAAAAAAAATCACTCTAACAACGAACCTAAACCAGTCTGATAACCAACCTAAACTAAGCTGAAATAATATTCAGATTTCTCCTTTGGTGCAGATCACCATGCAGAAAGTTTCACTGATCTTGTTAACAATACAAAGGCCATATTCTTATATAAACTTTTTTTTTTCTTTAAACAAATTATCCTGTTTTTAAATCAGAAGAACATCTCCTTCTGTCAAGTCATATTCCTATCTACTTTTTCTTAATACCATTTTCTGCACATGATATATCAATGTAGCCACTGAGTGGGAAATGCTACTTCCATTAAAGTCCTCATTCACAAATAGCCCTTTCAGGTGTGTTTCAGGATAATTATGGACTAAGGAATATTATTTTGCACTCTGTATCCTTTTTTAAGGATTTGTCTTCAATAATACACTTTCTGAAGGTAATTGATGACATTTATTTTTTTTTCTTCAATAATGGAATTGACAATATATTTTTTCTGCTGAAGATGAGAAGTTGATCATTGTTCTGATTTTAGTGTAGACCCTTAGAAAAATTCTTCATTATCAGTTATTAACTGTGTGTAGAAAACATGGAAGCAGCAGTACTACCAGCCTCAGAAATGGCAGCATCAGAATGTAAAGCATAAACAGACTGCTGAGGCATTTCTACAAACTATTTCTTACAAATCCAAGCAATTCCTGCTCATTTACTCATTTGTGGATGCTGCCTCTTTGTGGCAGAATGCCATGTGAAGTGTACCTTTCACATTAAGGACCAAAACCTACATTTGTATTGACACCTATGCAAACTCCTGTTTACGACCTTAGAATTATAGAGAAAAAAAAAATAAATATACACATGAATGGACACATACTGTTTGCAGGACCTTCTCACTCAATCCTTACAGAATTAGCCTTTCTCTTGGTGAATGACGAAGCCAGTGAGGCTGAAAATTTTCTTACTTATACCCATTTAACAACAGTGTGTCTCTACTGAGTTTAAATGGAAGGAGAACCAGGCCACTGTTTTCAGCAATAGTTATACAGGAGATTATTCAAAATTAGGGCTCCAGAACTGCACCTCAGGCAGCAATATTCACATCTCTCACTAATGTCAATGGGAAGTCTGCAGGGGACCAAGAGCAGTGCGCAGAATATCCATGTGTTTGTTCCTTGTGACAAAAGGACACTCCTCATAGCTGCATTTCAAACTGAAATAACACTCCACTTACTAAACCATCCAAGCTAAATACAATTATGCCTTTTTTTTCTTTCTTTTGCTTTTGCTTAGTGTGGGTGGCACAGAGGGAAGAACACATGCCAAAAAAACATTTATCTTGAATTCCAACAGACCAGTTACATAGCTTTGTTTTTGCAGAGTGACAGATCGTACGTGCATAGGAAAATCAGAACAGAACAGAGCCCTTTTGCAACAAAAGACATACTAGTGAACGACTCTGCAAAAAATACCAAGCATGATAACCTAATGAAGAAAGACAAAAACTGCGTGTGAAATATCACTTACTCTGTTCCATATAATAAAGAACACTTCAGCAAGGAAACAAAATGTAAATATAAAACTATCCTATTCAATATGTTTGTGAAACACATATCCGTGTGTCACTCTGTGACCCATGATACATATGCTGGTAATTACCGTATGTCGTGTTTTGAAAACAGACAACACAATGATGTTTTGCCTAAAAATGTTAGATCTTTCTGGTGAGCCAGAATTGCTAGTAAAGAGAATCCAATGTACAAACAGATTATTTTGGCAAGAAATTTTAAACTTCAGATACTCATTACTTCATGTTCTTACATTTGAAATATTTATCAAGTGTTTATTCAGAAACTATTAAAAAATCACATGTGCTGGGATACATATGAGACACCAGTTGTCCCATCTTACAGTAATGCTATGTTTATTAATAACCTTGCCATTGCCTGCTGCCCAAAGGGGTAAAGACATTGTATATAGATGAGTACAGTCCATCATTTGGTCTTTCAGGATGCCAGTAAACAAGCGGATCTGTATAAGTGCAATTGTACTTGACTAAACAATCAGAAACTGGCTACAACTGTTGTAAAATCATTATATTTTGGTTAACTAATTAAAAAAAAGGAAAAAAAAGGGAAAAAAAAACCAACCCTGACAAATAAAAGAATTAAACACTTTTTTTCTTGCTAAAATGAATGCCTTTTACACATTCCTCACTAATTTGCCCAACCAGATGCCTGAGCAGGAGGTTGCTAAAAGGTACACCTTTAAATAGAGAAACATTTTTGTTTCTATTGTGATCAGATTATATTACTTGGATTGTCTGTTAAGATTTGGTCATAATTGGCATTATCCATAATGTTTTAAAAGGTCCTCCTGATACTACATCAGCTTTGGAAAAAAGAGCTCTTGGTGTAGTGCAACGCTTTAAAGCAATCCACAGACTTTGGACCCCATCCTGAAAAAATAAAAAACACTTAAACATCCCAGTAATTTTACCTGTAAGAACAGTTCTGCGTTGTCTATCTTAACGCTTTGGGCATTTGACTAACTTTGCTCAATGAGTGAGTCTTATGGGACTACACACATCGGTAAAGTCGTTCATCTGCTTAAGTGCCTGCAGGATGAAGGCCTAAGCTGGGACTTCTTTCACAAGTAGAGATACTCAAGTAAGAAAGAATTTGCAGGATTAGGCCCTAAAATAGTGAAGGAAAGAGAAATGCTAATGTGCATATAAAAATAGGTGCTACAATAAAATATTTTTTTCATATTTCATCAATAAGTTATTTTCACTAACCAGTTATGGATCATATATCTCTGCACTCTTTAATGATTTGCCCACATATACAGTGATCCTTTTAAAGATCATAATATATATTTTTAATTCAAAAGTCCAGAAAGCATACAAACACATCCTTAAAAAAAGGAAACCTTGTATTAAAGTCGGGGTGTGCTAATCTCTCCATAAAAGCCATTTAGACTCACCCATGGCTAAAAGGGGAAAATGTGCGCTGTACTCTTCAATGAGAAAGAAAACAAAATTAAACAATGTCTGTACAAAAAAAAAAAAAAAAAAAAAAAGTGACCACGACTTTTATACTTGTAACCTGAATATAACCTGATGAGACCCTCCTGCCACCTTCCCCAAGCACACAGGGACACACGTACTACGCCAGTGTGGTGCCCAATTTACACAATAGGTGGTTTCCTACTTCTAAACATAGTAGAAGGGAAAAAAAAAAAAACACAAATGGAAAATAAAATAAAATAAACAGCACACCCTTTCAGAATCATTCCCCGAAGCTGTAAAATCCTGTGCCAAGGCACTTCACCCTACAATAAAATGAATTAAAGGGGGAAAAAAAGGAGGCGGGCGAGTGGGGGGAGGTCAGCATTTACGTTTCTTTGTTTTGCATGTGGTTGTTAAATACAAATACTCTATAGAAGGAGCTGCTGTTGTTGGCGGCGCGGGGGGGAGGGGGTGGGGGGATTGGGGAGGGGGCAGGGGAGGCTGTTTCTCAGAACTGGCTGAATGTGGTCTGTTTTTCCAGCACTTCGAGGTAGTCCGGCTCTGCGTTTAGTTTTGCTTTTAGCTCCAGGTACTCGTTCCTGTTGGGCTCTACATAGACAGTACTCGGGGGGCTGTAGAGCACCGTCTCCCGGAGCCTGCCGTCCCCCGGCCCCGGGTGCAAGTACTGATGGGCTCGCCTAAGGTCATAACTGGGGGAGTAGGTGTAGGCGGCGGGGACCTTGGGGTAGTCGGGGAGGGTGGAGCCGGGGGTGCCCAGCGCGGAGGAGGGCGAGTGTTTGTCGGGCTCCAAAATGCCCCTGTAAAAGCGGTCGGCGTCTTGCACCGGGGAGATCAGCTCCTCCCGCGGCTCGATGGTGCTCACGCTGTACGCGGGGCTGCGCGCCGGCGCATCCTCCCCGCCGGGTGCCGGCGGCGGCGGCGGGGGCGGTGGCGCGCTCCCGCCGGTTTGCAGGGGGTGGCCGCTGTAGGTGACCTTGAGCTCGTGGAGATCTTTGTAATCCTCTCCCGCGTTGCCCTCCCGGGAGCGGTAGATGGGGTTTTTGCACATGTGGCCCAGGGGATGCGGGATGTACTCGTAGACGTGGCCGGCGGGGGTCTTCACTTTGGGCAGCGCCGCGCCCCCTCCGCCGCCGCCGCCGCCTCCTCCACCGCCGCGGTGGGACGGGTGCTGCTGGAGGTGGGGGTGGTGATGGTGGTGGTGGCCGCCGCCGTAGACGCTGTACTGCATATTGAAGGAGCTCACGTCGGAGTTGTTGGCGCTGGCGTGGTCGCCCTGGCCTTTCTTGCGCCGCTTCATCACCAGGACGAAGAGCCCCGCCGCCACGAAGACGGACATGATGAAGACCAGCAGCAGGCTGAGAATCAGCACCGAGAGCGGCACCGAGGAGGCGCCGCCGCCGCCGGTCCCGCCCGCGGGCGCGGAGCCACCCGCCGCCGCCGTGCCGTTGAGGCGCACAGTGGAGGATGAGGGGGTGGTCCTGGCCGGCAGCTGGCCCGGGGACGGCGTAGGGGTAGAGACGACGATGTCCGAGTAGTCGGGGCACAGCAGCTCCACCCGGACAGCCCGCATGTCGCTCTGGGCGAACTTCTTGGGGGACTCGCAGATAACCTGGTCCACCAGGACACCGGTGTTGAGCTGCTCCAGCCACAGCTTCATGCCCACCACGTCGCAGGTGCAGTCCCAGGGGTTCTCGTGCAGGTCGATCTGCAGCAAGGATTTCAGCTGGTCCAGCACCCCGCTCACTGGCAGGTAGGAGAAGTGGTTGCTCCGCAGGCTCAGCCTGTAGAGAGACAGACCAGAAAAAATGTTCCCCGGCAAAGACCTCAGCAGATTGTTGTTCAGAAACAAAAGCTGGAGGTTGGGGACAGGTTCAAAGGTGCCTGCCTCTATCTCCCGGATGACGTTGTACTGCAGGAATAGGTACTGTAGGCTTTGCAGCCCGTAAAACAGCTCTGGGCTCAGCCGCTCAATCCGATTCCCATTCAGGTACAGCCTTCGCAAATTAGTTAAATCCCCAAAAGCCCGGTCCTGAATGACCGAGATCCGATTATTGCCCAGGTGCAGCAAATCCAGCCCAGTGGCATCCACAAAATCTGCCCTGCGTACCAGAGCAATGTAATTCTCCGTCAGATACATCTTTTTAGGGTTATAGGGTTTGGGCTGCAGTTCAGAAATGCTCTCAATCTTCCTCTCCTGACAATTGACGTTGAGGCCCAGGTCAGAAATCTGCAAGTTGCAAGTGCAGGCGGTGGGGCACTCCAAAGGCACCGGGGATTTGGTCTGGTAGGCAATGCTGGGGCCATAGTTGCTGTATCCCAAGTCTTTTGAGGGCAGGCGGGAAGTGGGACGCACCCTTGTCTTGTTGGGTTGGCGGGTCCCTTTGGGGGGCTTCAAGGGGGATTTGTAAACAGCTGAAGAAGAAGTGGCCACGGAGTTGACCGAAGCCGGGGTAGTGTGGAAATACCCTGTGGTGCTTAATGGTGTCTGTGGTCTCATTTCATAATCCGAGATGAGCCTCCTGGGGCAAAGCTCCTGCTTGGAAACTTCATCCAGGTCTCGACCATGTAAGCGGAAAGGGGTCTCACAAACCACATCTCCCACCAGAGCAGAGTAGGAGATACTGTCCAGCCAATCCTTTAGAGCAATCAACTCACAGGAGCAATTCCAGGGGTTTTCCTCCAGCTGCAGCTCCACCACTTTATCCATGTGCTGCAAAAGGCCCACATAGGGCAACAGCTTCAGCCGATTACCCCGCAGGTCCAGGTGAGTTAAGGGCACAAAGCGGAAAAGGTTGTTGGGCAAACTGGAGAGGAGGTTATCATTGAGAATCAGCACCTGCAGCAAATGCAGTTTGCTGAAGGCATTGGGTTCAATGATGCTAATATAATTATAATCAACTTGTAGGTATTCCAAACTCTCTAGCCCGAGGAAAGTGTCATCTCGTAAAAGTTCCAGCTTGTTGTTGTTCAGGTGCAGCCTCCTTAAACCTCTCAGACCATGAAAGGCCCCCGTTTCGATGTCCTGTATATCATTGCTCCCCAGATGCAAAATCGAAGCCCCCGTGTAATTGACAAACTGATTTGGGTACAACCTGTTCAAAAGGTTCCCGGACAACAAGAGGTGGTAGACAGGGAACCTCGGTGGACTAATCTCAAAAAGGCTGATGATCCCTCTGTTTTCACAGCTCACTGTTAAGATGCTGTCCTTCTCCTCACAAGGACATGCATTATCACAGATTTCCCCATAATACTCGATGCTTTCTGCCCACGAAAGAACTAGCGATGTTAAAGCAAATGCGATCATCTGCAGCATCCAGATATGCATTTTTTTGTTGAAGTCCTGTTCCAAAGTTACTGTAGAGCAGCAAGCGTACATTTTATTTCCTGTAAGGGCAAGGAGAAAAAAAAAAAAAGAAAAGCAGCATAATAGCATAGCCCCATAAAATTTAAGATGGACACAAAGTTCATATATATCTTCGGTGGGGTAGAGAAAGGATTGTTAATCAAACAAACAAAAAAAAAAAACACCAGACCCCTCTGTCACTTCTAATTCCCACACTTTTGAAAACTGGATGACATGCATTGATTAAAAGGTTGACGGGCAATTCCTAGTGAGTCAAATGCCTGCAGTGTTTAAAAAGGTGAGGTCACAGTAGGGATTGTTCTGGTTCTGTTCCTGTGGGATGCATTTCAATGCTTCCTTGGATTTCTTTTTTTTCACGACCGGTCCATAAATATACATAAAATGGCTGTCAGTTCAGTTTCACGGTTCTAATTTAAGAGAAATGAAGCACCATTTTACTAGGTTTCCCACCTCCCCTATTACCCAGCTCCCCCTTCCCTTCAGAACCTCCCCGGTGAACAGCGCACCAAGGTCTTCCCCTCCTTCTACCTTGGTTTTTAACCAGTGGTAGAAATGCCAAAGCCGGAATCCAAAGAAAAACGTTCAGTGCTGAAAACGGCAGCTTAATGCAACAGAGAGAATACTGACACATTCTCCACATCACCCATTTCTCAAAACTCTTTTATGCTTTTTTTTTTCCCTCTATAAATTTACAAAGCACACACCCGCCCACACAGACATCTCACTCACACACATACACACACGCTCTCACACTCTCACCCACCCAAGATGACTTTTGTGGCTGAATTCTTCACTAATGAAATGAAATAAGTTAGCCTCCTACTTCAGAGAGAAATTTTGTATCTATACAAGGAAATGATTTTAATTGACTTTATGCTATCCCCCTCCCCCCTCCCCCGAGTTACATACAATGTAACAGAGCTGACTGTCAAGCAGAGGTTTTCAGTTCTTACACACACACACTCCCTCAAAGAAAATTTTTTAACCACTCACCCAAAATTTGTGAAAAATGTAAAACATGTGGATCATCTTCAGAGTCTCAGCCATATCTGACATACCGCTTATTCCCAATATTCTCCAAAACTAGCCTGGTAGAAGTAGAGAGATCTAAATAGGTCTCATGAAAATATCTCATTGCCAAAACTCCAAGCTTCAGAGTTACTGATTATAAGCAGCGATGGCTGTCAGTACTCTTCATCCTTTAGGGGAGAAGATACCCAAACTGATTAAAAGCCAAGGAGGGTGGAAGGGAAACCCTGCCATTCACCTACGTCAGTAATTTAATACCAGAATTTCACCTAGCTGGAAACACATCCCATTTCCATTCCTTCTTGCAGTCTTTCTGACTCCTTGTGGCTTTCTTCTACTTCTACTAGTCTAAAAGCAATACGAAAAAGGAAAATAAATGCATTGTCTGAGTCGGTAGGGGAAGACTAATAAATCATCCAGGCTTAAATGCTGAGATCTTGGAGCAGGCTTGCATTTTCTATCGTCCACTTCAGAGCTCCAATCCTCATGCCATAACTCTGGTTTGGAGGAACACATCCTAAAAAACGGCAAGTCTCAGTATCGCAAGACAATCTCCTGTGGCATCAGGTTCAAGGCTGCAAATCTAGCACTTGCAGCAAAGGCAGTCATGCAGTAAGAAATCAGAAGTCTCAGCGAATCTCTCTCTAATTCCATCCAGACGTCAACTGGATCGGAATTACTCAAACCAAAAGGCTTCACTGCATAAAGGCAGCAGAAATCTTACTCAAAGGCATGTATCTAGCATATTCTTTCTTAGCTCGCTCAGATCCATTCATCCATTAACCGATAGTTCTTCAGAGGGGGAAAAAAAAAAAAAGGCATTGAAAATCTGCCCGGTCAGTGTTAAACTCCCAGCCATTTTACAACTTTAATTCAATTATGGTTAGCAAAGGAGGCAAATACAATATTCCCTCCCTCCTCCTTTCTCCCTTTGCCTGAGGAAGAAAAAAAAAAAAAAAGGAGGGGGGATGGGAGGTAAAGAAAATAAAGTTGTAGCTGGCTATATGCAAGGTTGCAATCGTGCCCTGGAAACCCCTCTGTGATGACTGCGTGCTGCTGTTCGCCAGCTCCCTACAGAGGTTCATATTGGAAGGGGGAAGGAGGAGGAGGCGAGAAGAGGAAAGGGGATTGCATGGGGATTTTTCGTGTGTGTGTGTGTGTGTGTGTGTGTGTGTGTATTTTTTTTTTTTTCCCCGAAGAGTTCAACCCTTAGATTACCGCACTGCATATCCGGCTCGAAGCATCTTTCAGTACCGCCGACAGCAGCAGCAGCCCGGCAGCCCCCGCCGGACTCTGCCACCCGGCTGAGCAGCACCCAGAGTTCGGAGAAATGGCTTTTTGGGGGGGCGGCGGCGAGGGGATACACGGGGGAGGGGTCGGGGGTGGAAAGCAACAGCAAGGGAAGACCCGGCGGTGAAGGGGCGGGGGGGGGGGGGGGAAGGAAGTGGGGAAGAAAAGAGAGAAGGAGAGCGCGAGAAAAGTCGACCCCAGTACTCACTTCGCCCGAAATCTCCAGGGCCCAAGCATGGTGGCAGCCCATGAAGGTGCCTGCCCACTGCGCGGAGCCGCCGGGGCGGCGGCGGAGGCGGCGGCGGAGGCGAGTATCGCAGCAGCCGGGGAGGCTTCGGTGCGGAACGCACGCAAACGCCCCCCGCGCGCAGGCGGCGCCCAGACACCAGAGCTCGCACAGGGGCGCACACGCACACACACACACACACGCGCGCACACACACGCACACACACACACGCACACAGGCGCGTGGCCGGGCAGCCGCGGGGGCGCGCGCCCCGCACGCGCGCTCCGGCGCGCGCCCGCACGGCGGGGGCGGGGGGGCGGCCGGCGCTGCGCCGCGCTCTCCCCGCCGCCACTGAGCGCAGCGCGGTGGGGGGTGGGGGGCGGTAGGAGGGGAGCGAGGGCGGGGCGGTGGCAGGGGTACGGGGAAGGAAAGAGGCGGCGGAGGGTGGCGGGGGAGGTGGAAAGGGGGTGGAGGGGAGGGGGGGGGGGCGCCGCGGCGGAGGGCCGCGGTCCAAAGCGGCGGGGCGGATGCCGCCGGTCACACGCAGAGGCGACAGGCACGCACCCCGCACTCACAGTCACACACCGCACAGGCGGAGGCGCAGGCACGCGCACATGCCGATACGGGCGCCGCGCTCCCGCCCCCGCCACACCCCCACCCCGCGCGCCCCGCGGCTGTACTCACACTTTCCCGGGCACGCGCCAACTTTCCCCGCGCTCCTCCGCCGCCCCGGGCGCAGCCCTCGCTTCTCCTCCACACCCCCGCGCCGTAGCTCCGCGGTAGGGAAGCAGCCCCGCACCGCCGCCGCCCCCCCCGCCTCTTCCCGCAGCGCTCGCTGGCCATGGCTGGGCGGCGCGGAACGGAGCGCAGCCGCATCTGCGGAGACCGTGGGGAACCGCGTAGTCGCGGTGAAAGGAAACAGCAGGTTCCGCTGCGCGCACCGTGGGAAAGCGGCAACGCGGGATGCGTGTGTCGGAGAGGGTTTATTTTACCCCTTCCCTCTGTCCACTCCCGCCAAGGGGCGCGGAAGGGATCGGCAGCGGTGGATGCAGCTAAGCGACTTCGGGCATGCCCCTCGTCCCCGCCCGGCCCGCCCCCCCAGGCACCAGCGGAGGCCGCGCCGGCGGCCGCGCTGCCGGCCCCGCTTCCGTGCGCTCCGGGCGGCCGCCGCCGCGGGGTCGGTGGGGCGCGGGCTGCCTCCCGCCGCCGCCGCCAGGTGGCAGCGCAGGGCGGCGGATGGGCCGCGGCGGCGGGCGCGGGGCGCCGCGGTGGGGAGTGTGCTGCTGGGCGGCGTCGGTGGCCGCGGTGCAGGGAGGGGAGGAAGCAGGCGAGGGTGTGCTGACTGCGCTCTCTTGGTTGCCGGTTGGGAGAAGAGCCGCTGTAGCGTCTGCATACCGAACGTGGAGGTTGTTTTTTTTTTCTATGGTGGTTTTTTTTTTTTGCGTTTAGCTTTTAGGTTTTATTTTCCGTGAAATTACGTATTTGATTGATCTTTAAAAAAATATTTAATTGCGTACATGCAAAGATGTGCACGTGTTCACGTTTGTGTATTGATTCCTGTTATGTGCTATGCACATTTGAGTATGTAAATCCAATCGACGTTATGTACACAGGAACGCGGGAATGCATAGCACAGAGGTTGGAATCCAGCTTTTACTCCAATGTAATGCTAGACATAGTTGTGTCTTCGTGGGTTTTCTTGTGGGAGTCTAAACACGGAAGAGGGAAGAATATTCTGCATATGATGCATGGATTCATCACGTCTATATCTTCAGCGGACCTCTGTCAGCTCATATGTTAACATCCTAACATGTCAAACCCAGGGATGATTGTAAAGAAACACTTTTTTCTTAATGCTCAGCCTTCCCCAAAAGGTGTATTTTTCTGTTTATGTGACTCACATCCTCTCTCCCTAGGCCCGAAACATGCAAGATCTGGTGTTTGGACAGAAGACAACTTTCTTAAATAAACCAGGTAATATTCCTGACTTTGTAGAAGCTTTTAGAAAGCTTCTCAGTGGGACCAAGTACTTACTTCTGTTATTAAAGAAACTCTGTCATTCCTGTTTTGATGCAAAACCGATTAATTCAATGGAAGGTTTTGAATGGCTTTAGATTGAGTTCCAAGATACTTCTTTTAGTTAGGAAAAGAATACCAAACCACACTGGGCACTTTTTTTTTCCCCACACACACTCTTTAAGGATTTTCTAATATTCCACGTGAAATATATTATGATAAAGGAATAAGAAGAATTCACAGTTAGTAATTAGTGATGTTTTACAGGAGTTTCTTATGCCCTCACTATTTTTGAGAAATATTTTTGTTTTGAGTTAATAATTCTGCATTTTGAATATATGGGAGCTTATGCATGTGTGCATGCATTTTTAAGGTCTGTATATTTACAACATCTGCCTGTGTTTCTACGCTATTTTTCTCTCTGAGACGCAAAATTAGACACAAATAAATACTTCTTTATTTAATAAAATATTCCCTCCAAGTTGTTAGACTACTAGATCATGCCGCGGTTCCATTAATACTTATTATGATTAACATTACATTTTTAGTAAAATACCTTAAAGTTCTGTACAGTTTTGCAGAATGTTTATTTCAATACGCATGACTAGCATGAGAGGGCACAGCTCTGTATCCCTTACTGAAATCAGTAAGGAATAAGACTCCATTTGAATGGAGTTCACATAGTCTCAAAGTATTCCTTACAGTGGAAACTTATAGCTGAATGTATCTGAATATTTGAACTAGAACTGTCATTGTAAACTTGAGCACACAAACATCAAACAATGAATGCTATATTTATGAGAAACAAAGAGGTCTTTATTACAATACTGTGTTGCCTTTTGCTAATTTATCTTTCATCTGCCTTTCATGAAACCAGGAGATCCTAAAAACCGCTAAACTGAAAAACTCAGGAGGAAAGTTGGAAGTAACTAACTCATATAATCTTCATAAGGAATACAAATAAAGAGACATGAATGAGGATGGAACAACAGAAAAGATAGATAAACAAAGGATATTATTAATACATATCTACAACAACTTGTAGTTGTACAGGTCTACCCCCTTTCTGTAGTACTTCAGTCAATAAGAGTAGCAGGAACAATGGATATAGCATGGGGAGCCAGACATTATGGTTCAACAGGAACATGAAGGTACCCATGTCATAGGTTAAGTATATTGGAACTGAAGGATATACACTGTTTAGGAAAGACAATGAAGGTGGTGAAATAATTTCATGTTACTACACTAAAAACTATTAAGAAGTAAAGACTCTCAAGTAAGAGTGCAATAAAGAAATTAGATTTGGGGATGGAAATGAGATTGTGTCTGCTTGAATGAAAATTGTTGAGTGAAGGGTAGGAAAAAAGCTTCGTGACGATGCAATCTAGTATGAATCTGCTTGTACAGAATTTGTCTGGATAAGAATGCCTACAAATACAGGAAAAAGTAAAAATTTATATTGTGTGGTTAAACAAATTTGTGTGATTTGTCATGGTCAAATAGCAGAAAAAAAGTTCAACCAGTGACGTTGGGGATTATATGAGTTTGGACATGATAGAGGATAGCTTCTTCTATGGAACAGACACTGAGCAAGCAAGAGGCAAGGATAACTTAGACTTAATTTTAGTGAATTATAGAATCTGCAGGAAAAACTGATGATAGAAAATAATCTTAAATCTGGTGGTTTTGAGCTTTTCCACTTCATGTGAAGTTGCAAAACAGAGAAATGTAGACAATCTGTAACTGCAGTCCAATGTTTCAGAAAGGCAAACTGAGAAACAAAAAAGTTTACTGAGACAGTCTTGAATGAGGAGCATCAGAATTAGAATTCAGATAAAGCGTAACATTACTTTATGTAAAAAATGCAAACACAGTTGAATGTTTACATTGGAGGAAAGAAGGAGAAATAAAAAAAAAAACAACCCAAACAACAAGGGTGATAAATAATTCCCAGAAGGTAAAAACCTGAAGCAGATTATTAACGGTAAGCACAAAAGTTATAAAGAATGGAAAAGAGATATTGATTAGCAAGGAGGAATATGCATCAATAATTAGAAGATATAAAACCAAACTGAGAATGGTCAGAAACCTTGATAAACCAAAGCCTGCACATCAAACTGAAATATAGGAAAAACTTCTTAAGCCATCTAAATAAAATAAGAACTTCAGAAGTGGAATGGATGTTAGAGGATGAGGTGGACATGAAGAATAAAATAGGCTTGGACTAAATAGTTACTGGAAAAGTGGCTTCTGATTCTGGTGAGACTGTATATGTATATTTTGGTATATAATGAAAGTAGGAATAGGGCAAGAAAAATCACATCATCAGCGTATCTGGTAATGTATGGCACAAGGATTTGGTCCAGAAAATTTCTGCCCTAGATTGCTGGAAGGATTGACACATGAAATGCAATTCCAGAAGTAAGCAAGTCTAAAATTTCCAAGAAACCTAGACAAGTGGACAGTGCATAATGTTGAGAGGAGAGTTATCTGAATGGGTGGAAGTCATTAGTGAACTTCCTTGCTGACCAGTTTTGAGCCCAGTCCTTTGTAATACACTCAGCACTGATTTGTAGACCATATAAAACTAGGGGTCTTGCTAAGAACCAGATAATCAAACAAGACAACTTCTGTATACACACATATATGTGTATATATATATGTGTACATATATACATGCACATACATACATATATATGTCTGTGTGTTGAAATATACATATATGTAAATATATATAAAACACTATCTAAATATTTACAAATCTAATGCTACTGTCAATATTTATACATTTAATTCATGTGTATCTATGTATTATTTTCTTTCGGCCTGGACTGATAGGAATGGTGTGAAATTGAATAATGCAACCTACAAAGTCATGAATGAAAACTTTTGCTTGAAATGGAAACTTTGCATGAATGAAAACTGGGAAGATCCAATTTTATACAAAAGACTGAAAAATCTGAAGGTACTGATGAATCGGAAAATGCCTATATGTTGCCATTATAAAAGAAGTGGTGATATAAAGGAAAAGAGAAATGTGATTCTGTGATGTATTAGGCAGGTATGTCTTAATAGGTGGGAAGGTGTTAATGCTATTGCAAAGGATGCTTTTTTTCATTAGTTCCTGTTGTATTATGCATAGTTCTAGTCATACATCCAAAGAAGATCTTAAAATGAAATTTAAAGATCAGAAAGAAACTAGGATAATTTGGGCTTGGAAAATGTGTCTCCAGAAGAGAGTTGTTTTGTTTGGTTTTTTTTCTTTTTTTAAAGCATGCATAGCCAAACAGATATTAAAAGGACATGTGATTCCTTACACATGCATTTTTAGTTAAATACTAAAAAAGACAGTGCTTTTGAACTAAAGAGTGATGTTGGCATGCTATCAAATACTTATATATTGATTATATTTCAACATAGCCTAGAAATGTGAAGAAATTCACTGACCATCTGAGAAGTGAGATACTTGAAAGGTCTTCCAAAGAGGCAATCAGGCCAATAAACCAAAGCTGTTTTAAGATAGAACTGGAAAAGCTTGCAGAAAATATTGTGTAACTGAATGGGACAGTTCCTGTTAGGAAAATGACATTTGTGCCAAGTAGGGAAGGAAAGGGCGTTTTGAAGAAGGTGGAATATAGTTGTTCCACGTTTATACTGTATCTGTTCCCTGCCTCAGGGCTTACCGCAGGCTCTCAGGTCAGGAAGGATGTTTTCTCCCTTTATTGTATATTTTAGATTCTGAGTTCTGTTAATTTCTTTCTGTTAATTTCTTTTGTTCTCCTTTTTACAGTGGGACATGTTTTAATTCCTAGAACATTTTGCAAACAATTTATAATGTGTTTCCTCCTATTGCAGGGGCCTCAGTATACCGTTGGCGGTGCCCTTTTTCCGCTTCTTCCCCTCTTTTTTCTTCTTCCCCAAGGAACATTAGAGGTCTAGCTTTTGGTCTTTACTGCAAAAGAAAGGACTTTGAGTCAGTATTGGAAAGTGGATAAATACTAAAATACTATCTAGAGTAAAAATTCTCTAAACCTTTTTTTTTTTTTTCCCCACTATGTATCTAGTATATGGTATCCCACTACTGTGAGGATGCATAAATTTAGATAGTTCCTTCCAGCTCTGTGTTCCTATTCTTTCTATTACTAGCTCTTAAGAAAATGATATTAAACTCGTTCCATTCTCCCAAAAATACTAGATAAACTTTCAGCATTTTCAATAGGACAGGAATAGCTTAAATGACATATAGGAAAAAAAAATATCTAAAATTTACTGAACTGTTCTATCATTATATCTGACTTTTCATCTCCTTTATCTCCTTGCTGTACTTCAAATTATCAAATAGTTAAAATTGTGTTACATCAAATATGTCTAATATTTGGTATATAAATATATACATAATAACTGAAATAAAAGGATTTCGATTTCATGTGGATCTGAACACTTCCTCTGGGGTAGCTTCTTAGTTTTTCTGGTGGAAATTGTAGGATAGGAATCATACAGGGATTTATTCATATTCTTACACACAAGGGTAGCCCTAAGGCATAAATCTGTTAAGTTATTCTTCTTTTCTTTATGCTTTAATTTTCTTACAGTAAGTAAAACAGATTTAACAGGAGAAACTTAGAGAATTTTTCTGTCTTACTGGTTAAAACCAGGAGAAGCTAGGTTAAAATGTTTACTCGAGATTAGTTAATATCAATTTGAATATGGCGAGTATATTATCCTCAAACATAGAAACTGACTTATCACATTCCTATTCACTTTGGGGGAATTAAGCATCCCATGAGAGTTCCTATTGAACTGTTCCTCACAAGCAAAACAAGCAGGGGAAGTCAGAAATTGAAAAGCAGTGATTATGTATAAATTAGGCTTCTCAGTGACTCAGTAGAAACAGCACTAATGTGATTCCTAATGTCTATGAAAAAAATGCTGTCCAGTTAAATGTTATTGGCAATAAAATATGCAGCAAAGAATATAGGTCCTTGAGGTACATAAAGGTACCCAGCAAGAACGTTGGCAGTCTCGATGGTTCTGAATACTGGATCTAGACACTGTAAATGATAGGTAGGAGCATTTATATATATATATTTTTAATAAACTTAGCCCTGTGTGACTATAATGATGCTTAGCTTTGTGTTTTATCATTTGAAAAATTTTGCCTGAGAATAATCAGTTGTTTTCCTTTTTTTTTTTTTTGGAAGTGTTGTTTAAGACAACCTATCTATGTGCACAGTAATTTATAAAAGTTTTAAAAAAGAAAGGTCAATCCTCAATTTGATTTCTAAAAAACAAATCCAGTCTTATGGATTTCTACATCATATGTTTAAGCATATATTTACAAAATATAAACAAAATACATGTTATTTTCACATATTTATATACATGTATTCACTTAATAACATAGAATAGGCTGATTCTTAATAAGACAGTTTGGTCTTAAGCTAAGATATATATGAAACTTTATTTACCCAATGATAATTAAAAATCAATCTATTACTTAATCATTCTACCTAATGGGCACTATAACTGTATTATGTTGCATTAAATGGAAGTGAAGAATGTTTTGTTTTGTTTTAAGTAAGTGAACTCACTCCAGTAAAAGTAGAAGCCTTACAACGAACTGTTCTAGCATGTTCTGGCTATTCATTGTGATCTGGCTTTCCTACCAGTGGTGACTTCTCCAAGTCTTATGACTTGGGGAGTTTTCATCAGTTGTTGCCACTAGGTGTCCCTATATGCACCTCTGTGCACGGAAATGCTTAATGACAACATTAACTGAAAGACAAGAAGAGAAATTGAGTGGGAGGAGTAGAAAACAGGACAGTAAACTTTCTTTCTGAGTTTTAGAGTTCTATTTGGCAACATTTTACACATTATTGAAGAAGACATATTAATAGATTCATGATTATACAGTTAGATTTCAAAACAAACTTAAAAAAAAAAACCCTAGATATTAATGTAATCTTTGGTATTACGTAGTTACATATATAAAATGGGAAAAAAAATCCTCTGAAACCATGTCAGTTTAAGTTTTATATTTGGTAAATTTATTATAATTTGTAAATTATTCATACAGTTCGGTATAAAAATAGATTTTCAGATAGTAAATTTTTAAATAATTATGTATGTCTAAGAATGGTGAAGAAACATGTATATTGTGTTTAGCATCTTTAGAGTATCCTGATAAATGGGATGTTTCAAGAATTAAAGGCTTTTGATGGCTTGTACAGCCATCTAATCCTTACAGTCAATGTTTAAATAGATCACTAGTAATATAAAATCATTTTGTTTATACCGTAAGTCTTTTCATAATCAAGTTGTTATTACATGTTATGCAAACATTCTTCTAGTAGGCCAGTTGTTTAATCAAAGTTAGCAGCAATTCTGACACGAGAGCTTTATGATTTTTTTTTCCTAAAGAAAAGGAAAAATGCAAAATGTGAAGATATATTCTTTCAGTTATAATAAACAAGGTCCTTGAACAGACACCTCAGAGGATTAAATAATTATTTCCTGTAACATCAAAAGGCAGCAGATACCACACTGAGGGCTAGATTATAGTGATATTGCCTGGAAACCAGGATTTCTAGAGCAGTGCCTTCTCTTTTTCAAAATACAAACGTTTACTTAAAAAACAGACAAACAAACAAACAAGCAAGCTTTCACCCTGCTCACTGCTATTCAAAACATGACTACAGAAAAGCTACTTTTCTGAACCTGCAGTCAGTAATCCTGAAACTGTAATTCTGAGCTTACTTCTTTTGAACTTGTAGCAAACAAATCTTTTTTTTTTTGGAGATGTTAGCACTGTTGAACAGTTTACTACTGGACATTTGGATCTCACAGAGTCTAAGAATTTGGGATTAGGGAAAGAGATTTTATTTTAAAGGTCTTTATTAACAACGTAATTTTATTGGAATGTCTGTATTGATTTTAAGAGAGTCATGGTCTTGGTTTAAAATTTGAGTCCACAGTCTTTTAGTACAAATGTGAGAGAGTTGCAAGTCCACTGCACTGAAAACTCATGAATTGATGAATGCATTAACGAACCATAGCTTGTTATTCTTAGTCAGCCTTGTCTACTTCATGTTACTGTTTCTTCTTTGTGAGTAAGCTGACTGA
The DNA here is from genome assembly GCF_036417535.1 of Chlamydotis macqueenii. Classification (NCBI taxonomy): domain Eukaryota; kingdom Metazoa; phylum Chordata; class Aves; order Otidiformes; family Otididae; genus Chlamydotis; species Chlamydotis macqueenii. The sequence goes on from NC_141556.1 coordinate 164,484,365, forward strand.
AATCACAGTGAAAGCGACTTGTGTAAAGACAGATATGATAACCTGGTACTGGGTTTGGTTTTTCACTTGCATATTTTAAATTCAATTAAATTACTCTGTTTAGTTGACAAGACTGAGTGTTGGCAGATCAAGAAAGCTATGACATAAATTTCTTAGCAAACTGAAAATCCATCTTTAAAGATAATGTAGTGTGGTCCTATATTCTTTGAACCACAAGCTAGGATCAGGTTACCCTGAGCATCTTATTGATTACAATTTTTATGGTAGTGCATGGGATATAGGGACTGACCTTCTCTTTCTTTACTCTGTTAGCTTACTAATTAATGTAACTGACAATCAGTTTAAAATTTCTGTAAAAATAGACAGTGGAAGGAGGAAGACTGATCCTTTACTGTTCAAAATGAAGAAGTAGAACATGATTTGTAATAAAGAGATTTTGACCATTATTATAGACTAGTGGAAAACACAAGTAAGAATTTCCTTGTGTTTTATTATCAGTAAAATAACTGAATAATACCAGTGTTTTATTAGTTTACCAGTGAGGTTATTAGTTGTGAATAATAGTAGTGATATCTATAAGAAAAACATCTGTCTTGTGTATATTATCTATATAAAGTATACAGATATCTTGCAAGATACTAAAAATGTAACACATTGAATAAAAAGAAAAAAAAACAGTCATAATAACTATATGATACACTTCGGTTAAGAATATCAAAATGCCCTGCAAACATTAAGTCTTATTCTATTGCTAATTATAATAATACACCAAGCACCCTTTTACACTGTCTATTAAAGAGAAATATAGTTACAATCTTCAGAGAAAAAAATTGCTGCTAAGCAGTTTATTTCTGCATAGAAGTGATATCAAATTTATGATTTAATATTGTTTCAACTCTAGATTTCTATACATGTCCCTGTGGAACATGAATGTGCTACAAAGCTTATGTAGAAAGCCACATGAGATTTTACTCTGTTTATTGCTACTACAGTGATACCTAATAGTTGCAAATGGCATCTGGATTCTCCATTAGAGATATCTAATCAGATACTCTCAATACATTTTGACATATCACAATGTGTGACTTAGAGAAAAATCCGTTGGAGTGAGAGTATCAGTCCTCTTGAAATCCAGTGGTAACGGAATAGTGTAAAGTTACTTAACTGTACATGGCTACCTGGAAATTTGCAGCCAAAGTAGAAAATGCAGTTGAAGGAGAGGTGAAAGGAAATATTATTCCCAGTTTTCATTTCAGGAACTGGAGCGAAATGAGATCAGTTAACTGAAATGTTGCAAATGGAATATGGAATACTTTATTGAACGAATTAAATTCATTTCTCAGAGCTCCCTCTACAATATCTCATCTGGAAAATTAATCTAACTCTTAATATAGTAAAATGTTGGAAATGTTTATTGTCCTTTTGTGTCTTGCTTCAATAAATAAAAAATAATTTAATAAATAACAGTATCAGTATTAAATCACGAAGTCTGTCTTAGCTAAGATAAACTTTAGTATTTTGAAGCCTGTGTATGTTCTGCAAGCTGCAAGAAGTTGTCTTCCTTTACAAAATGTTACCTGCTTCTGAAATACATCTATGCAGTGCTAAATGAACTTAAAAAAAAAATTCCTTTCACTTGAACAGTCTCACAGCTATTGTAGGAAAGGCAAGAAATATTTTACTTAACTTTATAAAATGAAACACCCTTTTTAAAGGCAGACAGGTACCATGTTTTGAAATAGTCTCACTGGGCAACTATGCACGGTGTCTAAATCAGGGCCAGTGAATCTTAAATACTATCCTATAGATAATGATGTGAAATTGGCATCTCCAAAGCATGTTTCTACTTAAGTGACCTAAAGTCTGCTCTAAATACATCTCCCTCTCTACTGATTGTGGTGACATAATGCATTTAGCTTAGTGTCTGAGGTGATACCTAAAATCAAGTGGGCTTAATACATACTTAGTGAATGGTCAGTCAGTGTATAAAAATCAGAGATACTTAAATATAACTGTAAAGAGATTAACATATATTTACACTTTATGTCATCTGTAGTCTTATTGACCAGAGTGGGACTTTTTTTTGAGAAATATACTGTTACTAATCATGAGCCAGATACATAAAATTCACACTTGCATTAGCAAAAATACTTTTAAAAACTTCGTATTAAAGGAAACATCTTAAGTTCTCTTTCAGAAAATAGTCTATATCGTCACCAGCAAATGCACATAAAAATTTCGATGTGACTAAGTTTATTTTATGTAGTTATATCTATAATAATACTTTTTTTTGTTTGTTTTTTATTCTGTTAAATTGATGTGGATGAACATACAGATTGTGGAACTTGCTGTTAGCATTAATGCTGTGATAGTAGACCTATGTAGCCAGAAGTGGGGATTTTTGTTTGTTTCCTTTTTTTTTCTGTTATACATGGATTAAAATGTCATGTGGATGCCATAATTAGAAATCAATTTCCTTACTCTGTGCTTATGTTTTCTAATCATAGCAATTACTATTTAGTCAACAAATTATGTTTAATGAAAAGAGTTTTCTGTTAATTCATATTTTATTTTCTTTCATTACATATTCCATTGTTTTTAATAATATTTTAAACCTGCATTTTTTGTTTGCATACAGTTAATAGAGCTCAATGATTAACCTTCACATCCAAGATAAAATGAATTAAGTGTTTTTTGTTATGTTGAAAGGAAAGTATAACAAAAACATAAAAATGCTGTTATCAGCCTTGCCAATGAAATTTGCAGATTTGTCTGTATATCCAGGACAGTGGCTGCCACATGATTGATCAGTAATGGCTGCTGACTACCACATAATTGAATTTGCTACACTAACACTCAAAATGCTACTATAAAACATACATGGTTTATTTTCTATTTCTGCTTTTGATAAAAACTGATTTAATTGATTTGTGTGTCCCATATGTATCTTCACTCCAAATTCTTAGGCAGAATCATGAAAAACCTTCTCACTCTTCTAGACGTCACAAGTGTGTAATCCCTTGTCATTCATCATATGCTGCTTCTTACAGAATACTCTTTCAAATAAAGAGTATATTTTAAAATATAATGTCTATTACTTATGTAGAATAAGAAGTAATAAATATTTTCGTCTTGCAGAAAAACCTCTGTATCATGGATTCATGTTGTATTATCATATAGCTGCTGCACAGCAAATTAATAATCTTTTATGTTTATTTAGCACATACTATTTTGATATGCCTCCATCTGGTTTTGGTTTCTCTTTCTAATCTTTATTAAACTGCAGTTATAATTTAAAAAAAAATTGTTAATACTTTCAGATTGTTAAGGCATAACCATATTACTACAATTTACTTTTCTTTTTCCAATCAAATTCTCTTTGTGTTTTATTGCAGAGTTTCCTAACTTACATAAGTCTCATTTTGAACGAAATTATGACATTATGAGTAACATTTCACTCCACTGATACTCCATTGATTAGTCCAGAAAAATGGAAGCCCAAGTAACAAAATCTGTGAGCAGAGAGACTTCACTTTTCTTTTTGGTACTTCTCCATTGAAAGTTTATATTTTTACTTTTCCAAGTGTTGTAATAGGTGACATTGACCCCCCTTTCCCAAATCCTGTCCATAATATGCCCTGCATCTATGCAAGTTAAGATTTAAGCCTAAACCACCTATAGGTTCTTCACTCATAAATCTGTTCCCCTTTCTGAGTTCTACCTTGCAGAACATGATGCCAGTGGACAGTCAAAGAAGTAATACAGAACTTTTAAATTGTTCTAAGAAAATTAATTTTTAAAAAAATTATTATTATTTCATCATTGCTCCAAATATAATTTTCTTCTTCTTTTTGCAAGTAGGAATAAAAATTTCATGTCTGAAATATAAGGAATAGCTCTGGAAATGCCATGCAGTTTTGTTTCATCATTGTCATACCTGCAAAAGTTATTTATTACCTTGAATACTCTTCCACTATGTATAGAATATATAAGTATATAATCCTTCCAGTAGTTTTTTTCATGAACAAAACTGTTAATTAAAGCTGTTAATTTACAGCTTTAAAGTGTTTGTTTAGACATCTGACATGTACATTAGATAAATTAATGACAAAGAAAATGCATCACGTTTGCTTATTATTCTCATTGTTGTTTACTCTCTTTTTTTTTACATAAGTTTCAGGAAAAGTTTCTCGATAACAATAGATTACAAAGCTAAAATGCATTTAGTAGTAACTTAAGTTAAACCTATGAATAGGTTCAGGTATTTGCATGCTAAAAGGGAGCTGAGATGGACGTCAGGTAAATTAGAATATAGTTGTGCTGGTTTTGGCTGAAATAGGGTAAATTTTCTTCATGGTAGCTAGCACAGGGCTATGTTTTGCATTTGTGATGAAAACGGTGTTGATAACACAGGGGTGTTTTAGTTACTGCTGAGCAGTGCTTACACAGAGTTAAAGCCTTTTCTGCTTCTCACACCACCCCACCAGCAAGTTGACTGGGGGTATACAAGAAGCTGGGAGGGGACACAGCTGAGACTGCTGACCCTAGCTGACCAGAGGGATATATATATCTCTTAATATACCAAAGCATATAAAGCTGGAGAAAGAAGAAGGAAGGAGGGGACATTCAGAGTTATGGTGTTTATCTACTTATGTAATTATTACACGTGATGGAACCCTGCTTTCCTGGAGATGGCTGAACACCTGCTTGCCTCATGAATTCCTTCTTTTGCTTTGCTTATGTGTGCAGCTTTTGTTTTACCTATTAAACCGTCTTTTTCTCAATCCATGAGTTTTCTCACTTTTACTCTTCCAAGTCTCTCATGCCACGGTAGAGGGGGAATGAGCGAGCGGCTGTGTGATGCTTAGTTGCCAGCTTGGGTTCAACAACGACAATAATTCAAAACAGTTCTGCTCAATCCTACTGTGACATCTAACCCTGAAGAGCAAGAAATTGCTCCTGTGGGAGACTATCTGTTCTTACCAGAAAAACTCAAGCACAGCAAATAGGTACTGGAACCTGTTTTAAGAGGCTTATTTGCTCTAGGCTGCCTCTGTACTTAATGATAAACAGGTGTTAAAAGCCTCCTTAAGAACTGAATCACCCTCTCAAGACAGCTATTTCTTTCAATTGACTATGTCCCTTTGTCCCTCAGGGGAAAGTAGAGATCTAAAGTAATTTAAAGGCTCATTTAAGTGCTGAAAGCTAGATGGAAGAAACTCAAGTTCAAGAAGCTATTTTTTTGACTGTACTAGGACTCACTAAAAATGAGTAAGCATACATGCTGCTAAAGTCAGGTTTGGAAATTAAGAGAAGCAGCTTACATGAAAGATCTATACTATTATGTTATCTTCCTTAAAGGTTAGTAATGAGAAATATGAGTTTGAGATTATGTCTGTGGGAAGTCTTTAATTATAAAACAGATGAATTATCAAATCTGAGGGACAAAAGAATCTGAGGCAGACAAAAATTGTTTGATTGAGTCAGACCGCTAACAGAACTTTTTTATTAACCTGTATCAAAATGTTCCATGATGTGTTATAATTAAGTACAAGCCTGTTCAAGAGTTAATTAGGCTTACATTCCCCCGTTCATATCTCCTAAAAGAAAAACAGTGCACATGAGAAATTCACACTTAGTTGCTGAGGTGTTGTAGGTCTTAAAAGCAACTCATGACTTCAAATCTCTTCATTGCTCTGCTGGGTTTTTGCCAGTGCTGTTTTCTGACCATCTAATTTTTTGTTGTAGTCCATCTGGTTTTGGAGCATGGAGAGTTAGAAGCCATCTCTTGTCAAATATATAACATGAATAAATATATATCATGAGTGACATGCCATACTTGCACCACATATCACCTATATCCTAATATCTACCACAGAAAGGTCTTCTAAGAGGTCTTTCCTTGTCATATCCTTCAACATATATATATATATACTCCAACAAGGAAGTAATATCCTTTATAATGCTTATACCAATTCAGAGAGTGAGGAATATATCTTCTCTCTCAAGCCTTAACATTGTGACTCATCACAACTACCTTGTCCTGACTTCAACCATCAACAATTTAACTAGATAATGGAACTTAGACTGATACTGATACCAGATAATGACACTTATGCTGATACTGAGGATGCTGGAAATACCTAATGTTGGGTTAGTACTACATTTTTGGCAGGTATAAAATTGGTTTTTCAAGATAAATTAAAAACAACTACCATTTAAAGGCATTGGCTTTAGTGCCAGCTCACAGCATTTTCAGTCTAAATGCTATCAGCTAATATTAAGGAACTTTGCATGGAGAATTATGGGTTGGGTTTTTTTTTTGTGAAACCTTACAATATTCTGAAAACTGCTAATGGATTTTACTTTATTTCTTCTTGGTATTCTGTTGTTGCTAGTCTGTTGATTGTGACATTGTTCTGGCTTCTTTATAAAACATCTAATAGCATTTGTTTCTGCCACAAATCCTATATTTATTTTATTATATAAAATATATTTTCTATGCTTAAGTTCATATGTTGGTGTTTTTTAATTTTTTTTTTTCTTTCCAACTCTGTCTCTGAACATCAATGTAATGTGATATCAAATTATTGGTTTTACAGATCATTAAAAATGGAGTATTTGGCTCAGCTGTCCCAAATATTTCATTCAAGGACCATTCCAGGAAGAGTATACCACTCACAGCATGCTATTTTATTGTAAAATGTGGTGAGACTATTCCTTTGATATAGAAATTCAGAGACCGGTGAACTTGATAACATGAGTTTAATGGGCTTTTCAAATTGACAGGTTTCAAAGTCACTTCTTCCCAGTCAGAGGAAGCTCTGAGTGTAGCAAGCTAGGCTTTTATATTTTGTGATGCTATTTTAGGGTCTAAACCTTTAATATTTTTACTGTATTTCATTTGACTTATTTACACATCCTTTTAAAATTTGTAGTAGTCAGTTAATAATCTTTCAAATAATATAAGCAGCCTTAGCCTGACATTCCACTCCAGGAATGCCTTTTTGGTCACTGACTGTTCAATTCATTCATATAGTAGTTCAGAATGACCTTTTCAAACTAAACAAACAAGAGCAGGGTTACTTTTTCAGTGATTTAGATTAACGAATATAAAAAGAGCTGTATGAAGCTGCAATGCTTAGATGCTTAGCAAAGTGGTTATCAATGTTGGCTAGATCCTCCACATACTGACAACACTTTTTAAAAAAGTAACGGTTTCTTTTGGTGACTTTTTTTTTACCAAAGGTAAGAAATTACTCAATAACAGAAGGTCAATGCTTGCAGTTACATTTTCAAGTTTAAAATATATATTTGTAAACAGCATAGAGTTTACAAAGATCTGAAAAAGATAAATTTGCAGTCAGAGGAAAAATCCTCTTCAGTTCTATCAGAATAGAATGCACAGATATTATTTGCTTTCCTTCCACCTCACATGCCTATCTTACTTTTTCAGTGGAGAATAAATGATCATAATTACCAGACTCTTGAATATTCTCATGTAAATAGAAAGCAATTCCAAAGACTCTAAAGATTAATGTGAGATGAACTTTGAGATCCAGATGAAGTTTACTGTGTGGCATTTTATGTTTCCAGCTGATCACTTGTTTTGCAAGATGCTCTCTATTAAAATGCCAGGATACGTAAATGCACCAGACTGTAATTGCCAAAACTTTTAACTGAATAAGACTTTAGAATTCACAGTATGGAATTTGCTACTTCTCTGTGAGTTAACTTTGTGATGAGGATAATTTAGTTCTTTGAAATTAGCTAGTTAGTATATACAGAAAAATTCTGAATACATTCTGACATACCTACTTGTTCTGGTTTTGTTAGTGAGGGGGGGCCTAAGGTGGTAGCTTCTGTAGGAAACTGCTAGAAGTCGCTCCCCTTTGTTCAGTGGACTCGGCCGGGCCTAGGGTGGACCCGCTGCTGGCCAAGGCCGAGCCAATTGGTAGCAGAATGTCCCATGATAACGCCTCTGCGATAACGTATTTAAGTAGGGGAAAACAGGAAAAAGAGGAGGAGAAGATGTGAAGCAGCTGAGTGGGGGGCAGAGAGGGGGAGGCACGAGCCTCATGGGCCTTGCAGGCCTCACCCTCTGGCCTCCCGCCGGGCAGCCGACTGGGCCCAACTCGGCCCGGCCCGGCTGCAAGAAGTGGAGAGGAGATGAGAAGTGAATAAGATGTAAAAAGGATCCTGAGAGACGTCTGCCAGCCTGTTGTGAGGAACGGCTGCAGACGCCAAGGTCAGTGAAGAAGGAGGGGGAGGAGTAATATGGCTCCTGGCCAAGATTCCTCTGCAACTCGTGGTGAAGACCATGGTGGAGCAGGTTGTCCCCCTACAGCCCATGGAGGTCCACGGAGGGGCAGAGATCCACCTGCAGCCCGTGGAGGACCCCACGCCAGAGCAGGTGGAGGCCTGAAGGCAGCTGTGGCCCGTGGAGGGCCCGCTGGGACAGCTGTTCTAGAGGGACTGCACCCCGTGGAAGAGATGACCCACGCCGGAGCAGTTTCACGAAGGACTGTGGCCCATGGGAGGGACCCCACGCTGGAGCAGAGGAGGAATGCGAGGAGTTCTTCCCCTGACGATGATACAGCGGCGTAAAACAACGTGTGATGAACTGACCGCGACCCCCATTCCCTTTTCCCTCCCCCCGTGCCGCTCAGGAGGGGAAGGTAGTAGAGATAATGTTAAGCCCGGGAAGAGGGAGGGGTGGGGGGAGGTTATCTTGTTCCCTGTCTCATTCTCCTGCTAGTTTTAGAAATAAATGAATAGTTTTCCCCAAGTCGAGTCTGTTTTGCCCGTGACGGTAACTTTAAGGATTTCTCCCCGTCCTTATCTCAAACCTTGAGCTGTTTTTTTTCTTATATCATCTCCTCCTATTCTCTTGGAGGGTGTGGGGAGCGAGAGAGAGACTGCGTAGTCTGGTCCTGATCAGGGCTGAACTACGACACTACTACATGCTGAAAAATACTGAAAAAGAGTCTTTTCCTAATGAATTGTACTGAGCAGGATCATTTTAATTCTTACATGCATTTTTTTTTTCTGAGATAAATGCTCCTGTTCTCTTTCATGTTTTCTATATTGCAGATATTGGAAAGTAATAGTACAAGGGCAAATGCTTACACTTGCCTTTGTTTCATATAGCCTGTGGTCACATCGTATTTCAAAAGTAGTATTGAATCTGCTTCTCCCAAAGATCTTTAAGGTTGATTTGACCCCTGAATAATGTTCTTCCCCACTGAAAACTGATACAACTGCATGATAAGGGAGGAAAACATTTGCAGCATCAGTTCAAGAGAAACATGAAGAGGAGTGGCTCTGCAGATGGCACAGTGCATATGAAGGTCCTAGAGGTGTAACTCTCCTGTATGCTTATGTACATGTGTATGTGTCTGCGTGTATGTATAAGAGAGCATATAAATTTATGTCTCCTATATTATATCTACAGGTATAATTCTGTCTTTTTTTTGGGGGTGCACCTTACTATCCAGTAGTAATGAATCATTCCTTACTCATCTGCCTTGTTTGAGGCAACCTTACAACTGCAGAGGAAAAGTGATCAAACAGTTCCTCAAAACACAGTGGCTGCATTTTCTCTTTGCCTACATGCAGGGTATGTGAATATAGGTGTAATTTTTTCTGCACACTCTATTACTAATTTGATCTCGTAACAATAAAGCAGAATCTGCCTTTTTGGATGAAATTTTCATGCCTACATCACACAGGGGTGCATGCTTAATAAGTTTGAGTATTTTGAAAATTCTGTAAGTTACATACAATAAAGAATTGAATTTATCTGTAGTAACTGCAAGTGGAATATTGTGTGCCATTTTGTGACAATGAATCTAGATCAAGTGAAGGCATTTGAAAAGGAGCTCACGACCACCGAGGACCACAATTATGTATCTAACAGCTTTTTGAAAACATGTTTGAAATCAGTGGAAGTTCAGTGTCTAAACAGCTTGGAGAACCTCAGTGTGTCAATTGGCTAAATGATGTCTGAGGTGGCAGCATCATAGTAATTGCTAAGAATGCTGTAAGTGTGTCATTCCCAAAACAGGGAAAAATAAATCAGAGCATAGGATCAAAAGATCCCTAATCTGAAATGTTCTGCGGTTAAAAATAAATACTCAGACAGTTTTTTTAAATTCAGTCCTTACCAAGAAAATAATTGAAAACTCACCAGTTTTAATTGAGTTTAAGTAAATAATAATTGACAAGATACTGTTGAAACAAATTCTATTTCAACTAAGTTGATCATGCTGTTAGAAAAAAAAAAAATTAATGTTTCTTTCTAACATATTTAAATATTTTGGGTTTATTTTTCTGTCAGGCCACTTGAGTACTTAAAACCCAAGTTACCGTTTACGTTAACTCAATAACACTCTGTTACAGTGTGGCTTTGACCCGGCATTTCTATGGTCGTCCTTTTACCTACTGACATTCCTCAGTATAGAGGAAGTGCAAAACAGACTGCTTCCAATCCCTATATGGGGAAAGAAAGAGCATCAGCAGATTTTACGCATGTTTAGATATGCCTAGTCTGCCACGCCATCTACTAGCATGCATTTAGAGCATTTTTCAGCCGCACAAGAGTGACTGTTTTGGAGCTTTTCCCGAAGCTCAGCTTTGAGTCAAAGAGAGAAATCTACATTTACAAAGAACCATTCACAGCTGTCAGAAGTTAGCTGTCCGTGGGACTCAAAGTACAGCTGCAGTTTTTCCAGAATACTGACATCTTCTGTGGCAAACAGAGTCTGTTAGATAGTACTGAGATTTCTGAAGCTTTATTAAAAAAAGTCACAGTGCCCTATGCCTTTAATTTTCATAACTATGTTTTTATTATTCTTTTATTGTTTTGTATTTCAATGACATACTGTATTTTTTTTTTCTGAAGTTAGGAAATTATAAGATCAAGTTTTGAAATAAAATACTTATTATCTTTAGGGTTTGTTTGTTTGTGGGGTTTTTTTTGTGTTTTTTGTTTTGTTTTGTTTTGGGATTTTTTTTTTGGTTTTGACTTGTTTTGTTTTGTTTTTCCCAAGCTTCCAGAATTAACACAGGCAGTAAACTCTGATTTTAGTTTCTCTGAGAGATATAAAACTGTGTTTGTAGCATTTATGAAGAAGAAGTAGCAGCAATATCTAAACTAAATAGGAATGATGGAATTGTATCCTCCCAGTTTTGTTACAGTCAAAAGTATAGTCATATCCTCCTTTTTTTTTCACTTCAGTAAGGATGCTATCTACAACTCAATTTCTCCTGCAGACACTATGACTGTTCCTAATTTTTTGTTCATATTGAATATACAGAGAAACAAACATATTGTGATGTAATGCAGTAAAAGGATTTCATTTGCATTTGTGGAATTCCTCTGCAACTGCCTTTCTCAGAAATACAGCAATAACCCGAGATAAAATGTTTGATTTATGTCACATTTTCGGAATTATTTTTCTAACCCCCTTCTCTCATTGTCTCCTTGAAAAGTTTACATAATTATAGCAAGGGGATGAAAAACAATTTGGAACAGAAACCATACTTTCTTATCTCTTCTGAGAAGTGCACAGTATACATGAAAATAATAAAAAGCTGTATATGATAAACACTAGAATTTTTTTGAAATATATCCCAGAATGATGTCTTAAATAATATGTCAAATATGAAAGGACATGAAAAAAACCTACAATGAATCCAGAGGCATCCAATCATAGATTTGACATCAGTCAAGAAATAAATCAGGATAGTTTTTTGACCTGTATTTTACATCTAATGTGGTTTTAAAATTTTCTTTTAACTAAGTTGTTTGTTTTTTTTTTTTTTTTTTTTTCCTTATGAGTAAATATGGTAGTTTTGGGGGCTACCATTTTATGTATGAAAATTTTAGGTGTCAGTGCAGAGGGGGCTTACAAGCTTAGTCGAGGAATCTTGGCCCAACACTTTTTTCTCTTTGTGTTTCTTGGAAGTAGCTGAAAGTGTTTACCAGTTCATACAAGGAATCACTGTTAAGAAGAGGGAGGGGAGGAAAGAGAGGGATGACATTTTAAGAATCATTACTTCTCTTTGTTTTGTTATTCCTCATCCTGATCCACCTTACTTGTGTGCTCCTTATAACTTCTAAGTTTATTACCTTCTTGAGGCCGACCATTTAGCATTGAAATGTGGAAGTCCCTCTGCAATCAAGGATGGGTATATCAGGCTGTCAAGCTACTCTCCTGTGTATAGTACGGTAGCTGACTACTGCTCAGTGGGAGCGATTCTAGATGTCCAGTTTCTCTGAGTACACTGATTTTATTTTTAAAATATCTCTAATTTCTGTACTAATTTCCAGAACAAAAATAAAAGGGCTGTATTCATGTAGAAGGAAAAAAAAAAAACTTGTAAATGCATATTCTCAATACTTTTGATGTTCCTAAAAATAACATTTTTTCAAGTTTATTTTTCTTCTGCAGTAATAAGCGGATGCCACAGGCCAATCATTTTGAATGTATCTGTGATACAGAAGTACTTGTATGAATGAGTCTGTGCCTTATGCACAGGATTTCCTCATTAAGACAATTTCTTGGATTTGAATATATTGCCATATTCTGAGTAGCATTGCTTTGCTATATTAAACAGCATGCCATCAGTGAAAATTACTTTCCCTCTGTGTTGCCATTACTTCTTAGTTTTACCTAGTATTTTTTTTTGTTTACTTCTTTTTTATGCTTTTACTGTGGCTTTTCTTTTTTTTTTTTTAAGCCCGATCCAAATCACAGTATTTTGATCATTCACCATTATCAAATAACTTTAATTGTTGTGATATATATATAAATCTGTGAGATTACTTCTATGATATTTAAAGAAATATTCAACAAACACTGCTGAAATAGGCTGTGCTGAAATAGCCAGAGAGACTCAAAAAATAAGTCTGATATTTTATTTCAGAAGATATATTAGTAAGTACATTTTGTTCCCATTCCTGAAAGAAGGAGAGAAAAAAGAAAAGATGGAGAGAAAAGCCATCAACAGATGTGTTTGTTACTCTATCCTATGGAGCCTAAGAAAATCTTTATACCAAATAGCACATTATTATTGTATTGCCATCATGTTGCTACAGGTTTCTAAGCAGCCTTGAGGCATTGACTTTCTAAACCACTGGGAGCTCTTTTCCTCATAAAATCTGACATTCCCATTTTCGGTAGAAGAGTACTCAAATGAAGTCACCTTTCATCATTCCAGGATTTGTAAGTTGCTAAAAGAGGAGGCTTCCAAGGGGAATATGAAAGAGCAGATATTTGTCATTGTTTGGATTCTGTATTCCATTTTGGCCACTGGTTTATGGAATAAAAGGTGAAATGCTCAGGAAAAAAAAAAGTATCTTGAAATGTTATTGCTGTTTCTTTGTGAAACCCGTCGTTGTACCCTGTTTTCTATCACAATAATAAACTATCACTCAATTACACTGAAAAGCAGAAAAGAATTCAGAGTTGAACTATCAAAATAGCCAAGAGTTTTGTAATGGAGAAGAGAACTGAAAGGATGAAAGCAAGAAATATTCATGGGTCAAAATAAAGAAAGTTTAATAAATTAAGAGGGAAAAAAAAAAGCAAAGCAAAACCACTGATGCAGAGGCAATCACTTACCACCTCTCACCAGCAGATTAATTCCCAGTCAGTCTCCAAGCAATGCTTACCTTAGGAAAACTACCCCAGCTCCGGACTTTCCCTTCTTCCCTCATTTTATTGCTAAGCATGATGTTATATTATATTGAGTATCCTTTTAGTTAAATTGAATCAGCTGTCCTGGCTGTGTCCCATACCAGCCTCTTGTTCACCCCTAGCCAACTCCCTGTGAGAGCAGGGAGAATGATAAACAGAGAAGTCCTTGATGCTGTGCAGGTACTGTTCGGCAATGGCTAAAATGGTGTGTTATCAACACTGTTTTGATCACTAATCTAAAATGACACCATGCAGGCTGCTATGAAGAAAATTAACTTAATCCCAGCCAGACCTAGCACAATACATCATTTTTTTTTTTTTTAACAGCAAAGCTTACTACTACTTGAACTGTTTTTGTGAAATAGCTGATTGTAACTGCTGTCAGTGACATGAAGCTAAACTAGGTGAACTCTCATGTGTTGATAATGTATGACAATTGTTAGGTTCTTATGTCTTAATGCTTATGTCTTAAACTCTCTGAAGAAAATTAAATGTCAGGGAAAGGGAGTAAAAATGAGCTACATTGTTCAAATAAAAGAGATTTTTAGGATTATTCTCTTCTGAGATCAAGGAGTCATAAAGAGTTGTCACCAAAATCTGCATACATAGTTTACCTACGTGCAGGCATAATAAACATGTTCAAGGAAACATAATCAACAAGGACCGAAATTAGAAAATATACATCAAAACATATACTCAGAAAGTTTTATCTTTAGTGCAATATATTCCTTTGGAAACTAGAGGATGTCATGGTAACTTCCAGTAATAGATACACTATGTTTTTTTGCAAGTGTTCCTTAAATGTATAAATAAATATGTATGGATAATATCTATACATACCCACACACATAGGACCATCAATATGTCACAGAATCACAACATGGCTGAAGTTGGAAGGAACCTCTGGAGGTCATCTTGTCCACCTCCTCTGCTCAGGCCTAGAGCAGGCAGCCCAGGAACCTGTCCAGATGACTTTTGAATATCTCTAAGGATGGAGATTCTACAACCTCTCTGGGCAACATACGTATGTCTATAGTACATGTCTGTAATGTTTTTACAAAGTTAAATCAAGTAAAAAAAAAAAAATCGAGAACTCTGGCAAACAGCCAAACAAAAATTTTTTTTTTTTGTTTTTAAGGGTAAAATCTTAATCATCTCCACTCGATATGGTTAATATACATATGTTTTGTCATCCTTTTTTTCCTCCTACTAGTAGAATGTTCCATTCAATGCTATTTAAATAATTTTGAGAGAGAAAAATAATAAAAAGTTGAGACAGTTTGTACTCACTTAGTGATTCAGTACCTTTATGTATTGACAATGTGTTTTCTTTTCAGTGTTAGTTAAAATATCACGTTATTTTGATTGATCTTTCTTATCACCAATCACAAGGCCACTTTTATACCCCTCTCTCTTTCTGAAGATAAATATTAAGACTGATTTACACCTTCTCCTTTATAAGAATATAAAAACTACAATCTACTGTTTAATTTAAAATGCTATTTGTAATTTTTATAAGGCTTTTTTTTTTATCATGCTATGGGCCCATGTTATCATCTTGAAAAAAATGTATATGAGAACATTTACTCATCCACCTATCCATCTAATTTTCAGGTCAGCCATTGTAATGTGACTAAACACCAAAATAAATAGGGTTTTTTTTTTTTTCATTGTAAAATTTATGCAGATTTAAGAGGTTAATTTTGTTTTTATCAAAGTTCTTTTCTCTTAAGAAATATTTTATTAGGGATTATTTCTCTGATTCCAGTTTTAGTTTTCATATGGCATTTGGAAAGACTTGATTGAGTTACTGATGTTCAAATCACAGATTCAAAAGCTCACAAAGTAGGTTAAATCAGAAGGGACCATTGGAGGTCATCGCTTCTGACTCCCCACTCAAAGTAGGGCCAGCTCCTAAATATCAGTTCTTACCAGCTTTTTTTTTTGTAAATGATGGTCTTGAGACAATCATCAAGGGAGTAACTGAAAGTTTGTTTATGAAGGAATTTCTGTTGACTTAACTTGACTTCCAGTTAGCCTGGAGTCATTGATAAGAAATGCCTTTTGAGTTCCTTTGAAAATCAGCTTGTACTAATTTTGAGTGATTACGTATTGTATATATGTGTGGTGGGCTGAACTTGGCTGGATGCCATGTGCCCACCAAGCTACTCTGTCACTCCTCCTACTCAACTGGGCAGGAGAGAGAAAATATAACAAAAGGCTTGTGGATCGAGGTAAGAACAGGGAGAGATCACTCAGCAATTACCATCATGGGCAAAAGAGACTTGATTCAGGGAAATTAATTTAATTTATTACCAATAAAATCAGACTACAGTAATGAGAAATTAACAAAACCTACATATACACTGAAGGCACCTAAATTTTAGTGAGATAATCCCTTTCCAAATAATAAATGTTTCATTTTCTTATTTTTTTTTCTGAAGATTGTAAAGATTTTGATTGAGGATGCTGCTGATTCATAACACTTCCATGTTCTTTGGATTCTCCATGTTGTAGCACTGGTATTGACCCTTTTTACTCAGTCTTTTTTGTTTGTTGTTTTTTTTTTTCTTATTGGCAGTAGCTTTAGTTCATCATGCTTTAGCCGTATACTTTCACTCTTTACAAAATCCAGTTAAAGGATGCTACAATTACACCAGATTCTCTGCTCTTCAATGAGTTCCCAAAAAGGGAGAAAAATTTGCATGTGCTATTTCTTCTTGTTCTATATAATATTTACAATGAAGTTCAATCTGATGTAATTTGTTTAAAATGTAAAACCTTTTTCTCTGTTGTAACAGTATAAATAAATATTGTCCTTTGTTCCTGAACATGAAAATCTTAAGGAAATGCCTTATACTTATGGTTCTAATCTTTGTTTAACTACTCTATTTATTTATTCTGTTGTAAAGAATATCTATCTGGTTTGATTATGTATTTTTATTTTGAGGAAAAAGTTATGTCTTTAAAAGAAAAAAAAAAAAAGAAAAAAAAAAAGAAATCCACAAAACTTATGTCCCTAGTTCTCTGCAAGTCTGTCTTCTGGAGTGAATAGTATTTGAAAAAGAACAACTTTCAACCTAATACAAGACCCTTCCAAAATAGCTTCTTAACATTATATCTTTTAGCCTACTGACTTACAAAATTAGTTTGATTTGTGAGAGAAAAACATGACCTCATCCTTAATGAATGGAATCCCATTCTTTCAAGGATTACAGTTTCTAAAATGAACCAGTATGTTGAATAACCTATTCAGACTAAGATAATATAAACTACTAATATGGTTAGCAACTTGTATAAAATAACATAATATAAATTAATGGAAACTATTTTATAAATCATTAAATAACAAAAGTGAAACACAGAAAAGTTTTTATTCTGTTCAGCTTTAGTGATACTTTACTGAGGTCTATTTCTTTGAATGTTTTTTTTGCAAGAAGATAAAATACCTACTATATTTATCAGAGTTTGCACCTATATTTAAAGTATATCCTCAGATTTATTTTAACATGTATATATATATATATATGGAATATTTTGTGTATGGTTTCCCAATATTATTTGCATTGATGTGTCTTATCTTGACATGATATTGCAGGAATTTCAGTTTATTTCAGGAATACCAGGAAGTATCTGAGCTGTCCTTTCACTGCATACTGAAATCCTTGTATAACTCCATTCTGATGTACTTTCCTAATCATTTGGCATGGAGGCAGTGATTTTGTTATTCTTAAACTGTCTTACTAAGGAACCTCCTACAACATCTTTTAACATCTACTGAATGAAACTCATGCTAATGCCAATGCCAAAGCTTTCCCACTTTTGAAGGACTCTTTATATAAGAAACAAACAAAAACCTGACACTCTTAAAAGGCATATCTGTGTGGAAAGTATTGTAGGAATATTTATGCTCATTTGTATTCGTATGTCATTTCAATCAGAGAATTGGCAGAAGTAATACTCGCAGAAGTACTTTGAACAGAAATTGATATGCTCAACATCAAGTAGGTCATCCAAACAGATTAACTCAACCATACAGTTATTCCACTAAAAGTATGTGAATTATCTGAGGCCAAATCTTTATAGACAGTAAAAACCCCTAGAGACGGTTGCCAAAAGATCTTAAAGCATTGGAAAAGTATTGTGGGTTAACCCCAATACACAGCTAAGGCATGTGGGATGAGGAGAGAACTGGAAGGGTAGAAATGATAGTAGTCTGGTGGCATTCATTCTTTCTTTAGACATTGTGAGATGAAAAATTCTGACACACTGATTTTTCAGCTACATTAATAACATAGCATGGACTATTTTTTGGCATTTAGCAGGAGGTACAGTGCCTGAAATGTACAGTGTGAGCAAAATTCCTTCAGAATTGGATGCCTTTCTTTGATATGGAGAATAAAGTAGTTGAGGATGTAAAGTGTTTCAAATAAGACTAATAATTACTATGGATGGGAAAAAATATATTGTGTAGCATAAGTGAAACTCAGCTAGCTTTTGTAGAAAAAAAAAACCTCAAAGAAACAAACAGCAAAGTTGATACAGTAATTGTGGCCCAAAAACTAAATATCTCCATGAATAAAAATAATTTTCATTATAGCATTTTATAACAAAAAAATTACATTAATAAATTTGTAAAAATGACAAAGATAGATAGCATGTTTTCATATAACCTAATTTTGAAGAATAACTATGAAAAATTAAGAACAGTGCACATAAGAAGGCTATTAAAAATCTTGCTATTGTACAAAGAGGTAATTCCTCAGAATAAGGAAAATAAAGTCCCTGAGATAGAAATTTAAATATTTTAGAATTCTAATGAATCTATGTAGATCAATAGGGTCAAGATTTTTCATCAACGGTAGACTCAATAAATTTTAGGGTTATGAAAAAAAAAAAAATCTTTGCTAAGTAAGATAACAGGCACTCATTGTTGCCATAGCAAACACTGGCCGGCATCATTATGTCCTTCTGTATTATCACCGGTTAGCCAAAATACTCCTTTCAGGACTTGCATCTGAGGCTTTTCTTTGCCTGAGACTGCTGCGTGTTACATTGAGATAGTGGCATTGCAAGACATACGGCTGATAAACGATAAAAACAGGAGGGAATGATTTCCTATCCCCAGTCATCAAGCTGAACAACTGTTTAGCTAGGAAGTGGTTTAGCTGAGAAAAAGCATGTCAGATGTGTCTGTGGTTTAGTGTTTTATTGGGACAAGAAAGTCTCAGATTCTTGTCTCTGCACATGTTGTTTGTGTCTTTCATTTAAATTGCAGAAAAACTACATAAAGAACATTTTATGAAGTGACCAGAACACTGTGGTGTACATTTTAAAGAGATAAGACAACTAGACTGATTTTAGCCTAAACGTGCAAAGAACTTTTTATATCCTACTATGAAAACCAATTTAAATAAACAGGTATAGCCATGTAAAAACTAAATCAAGACAGAGTAGATAAAAATCTACTAACATTGTTCAGTCTGTATATCAGGCATTCTAGTGGAAATAAATATTTATTTTTTTTTTTCCTGGTTCTACAGTGCGAATAGTGCTCCTTGGTAAACAGAAGTTTGGAGTATGAAACAAATGTAGATTGAGTCTGAAGAAAAAATGTAACTGAAAAATTATTATATATTTTCTAGGTGAGTTTAAGAATTATTGAGAAATTTCTTTATGGTTCTGTATTTTAGGTAATTATTTATATCAGGGAAAATCAGTGCTAACTGCTCCAGTAAATATGCTTGATTTTATTTGGCAACCTTGCATCCTGTGTTCATAGTGATAAAATTCTAAAACTTTGATCCAGCATCACTAGTGCTTCATTTTGATTGAAATCTACCCTGGTAGACTGAAATCTCATAGATATGAGACGGTTTCTAAGCCACTGAAACAACTGTGGTTTAAACTATCTAATTCCTATACTCACTATTCTTTTCATATATGCAGTAACATCTATTGCATTCTTAACAAATTTAATATTTTCAAGGAATGTATTAACCTGTGGTTTTTATTTCCATGTGTGTTATCTAAAGAAATTTAATTTTCCTTGAATCAAGCTCAGGGACTTAACAGTAATGTCTAATTTCTCTGCATTTTTTTTTTTTTTTTTTTTTTTCCTGAATGGTAAGATTAAAATTATGCATACAATACCTTAAAACAATTTATTTTTAATTTCAGTAGTTAAAATGTAAAGCATGTAAGATCAAGGTTATATATGATTGTATCCTTTTTTCTTTTTTGATTATCTTTTTTAGAAATAATATTTGAAAAATGAGTCAATATGACAATTATACCATTAATTTTTTGATCATGACTAAGATCCAAATTGGAAAAAGTAATGAATAAAGTAGAGGCAGCTTTTCTTAATACAGATGTTCATTTTCTATGCTGTAACACAGTCAAATAGCAGAGGTTTAAAATTATACATTTAATACCTGGAAGTGATTCAAATGCATAAAATACTCATGTGTTTAGGGGTTTCCATGATTCACATATTAATTTTATTGGCATGTGGGACTCTTCAGTGTGAAGATGTGGGCTGGTTTACATTACATAAATTTCCAGAATCAGTAACTTTTTTACTGCTATGCAATACAACAGTCTAAAATAAGTTATAAAATCTAATTCTTTATTTGTGTAGAGATGCTGAGGATTATGTGAATTAAATGAGACCATCCCAAAGAAAGTAGTAGGATGAATTTTTTTTTTTTCTCAGAAAAACTCCAGTGTGCAATTTCACTTAGACAAATCTACCTTTCTGCAATGAAGAGCCTTGTAAAGTCTTTGGGATAAAAAAATATGTAGACTTTGGGTTTCTGTTAAAGGCTCCTGGGAAAGAGGCTGCTATTACCGTCTCCATTTGTCTTCTTGGATAGTCCACCCTGTAGTAAAATTGTCAAAATGTAGAATAACATAAATTATTATTTATGATACGAACTTTTGATTTTTTTTTCCTCTTTTTTTTCCCCCCAGTTTAAGAAAGTAACATAGAAGATTTATAGGTCTTATTGAAGTAAAACAATGAAATGATGCAATAAAAAACTAGACTACCT
This sequence comes from Chlamydotis macqueenii, assembly GCF_036417535.1. Classification (NCBI taxonomy): domain Eukaryota; kingdom Metazoa; phylum Chordata; class Aves; order Otidiformes; family Otididae; genus Chlamydotis; species Chlamydotis macqueenii. The sequence goes on from NC_141556.1 coordinate 164,505,123, forward strand.
CCTAGATGTGACACCTGTTGACCACCAGTATCTCCCCTTAATTTTCAATGAGCTTTATAGTATGTAAAGATTTTAAATTAGGGTTAATGTGCACTTGATCAATACCATCCACAGTTATATAATCTAGAAAAGGTACACAAAAGGGCGCAGAAATCTGAACTGGGAGAATAATTCCTAATACTTTGTTAATCAAGTCTTTCATTAAAGTTAAAGAACTTAACATGTAGATATTTAACCTGAGGAAACAGATCAATTTTACAAAATAGTCTGAAATTACTCTTGAACAATTCATTGAAGATAATTAAAATTTGCAACACATTGCTTAAATTGAGTAGTGCAGCCTGTATTCCTTGATTTCCTAACTCAGCTAACCAATCAGCAACAGCTGAATTGTGGTCTAAAAATCCTATTTACTGGGTTTGTGTTGCAATTCTACAAATTCTTCCAATCAATCTTTATCTACCCAAGATCAATATATACAATCCATTTGTGTGGGCTATATTGCTAATGAAGTTCCTTTGCAGGAATATTCAAAGCAAGTGAAACATTCTAACGTGGTTAGGATTAATTCATTTATTTTGTAAATGCAGTTTCACCAGTTCTGATTGTAGTTCTTCTCACTGGATGTATTTTATTTTATATAGTCACATATAATAAATATAAAACCATTCAACTATCTTTAGGCAATATAATAGGCCTCCTCTGAAATAAAATAAAATCTTAGTGTAATTATAAATAAGTTTTCTCACAAATCCTGTTGTTTTAATGGATCCTATCAACATTTTCACATGCCAGATAGGATGCTAGCTCATTTCACTATTTTTTAATTACATCATACATTTTGGCCTAGTGCCTAATCTGAGCTCTTTATGCTCTCTTTTTAGAATTAGCACATGCCAAACACTGATTGCTTCATAGTCACCTGTGTCTACCTATTCCTCTCAGATTTTAGAAAAGATTACATATTTCAAAGCCATCTGTGAAAACAAGACATATCCACATCTTTAAGCTTCCCGATTTTGTATTAATTTGTAGTCTTTTGACACATTTAGCATTAAAATTAAATATATCTGTTATTAACATTGTGTATATTTAAAATTCTAGAATGAAGAACTATGTGTGAGATTTATGGGGCAGAAGGGGAAGGGGAAAAGAAAGATTTTTAGCCTTCACGTTAGCCCTCATCCAGCTTTTTTTTTGCTGCAGCACTGATGCTACTTATGCCCTCAGAGCAGCAACTCAGCTGCTCATACCTTGATTTTATGAGTGCAGTTCAATTACATAAATATTTGAAAGGCTGTAGGGTATCTCAGACAACTACATGGAACCTGCACATATGAGACCTGATTTTTAAGAGATCCTTGCCTTTCTGGACTGAAAGGATTGTCCTTCAAGCACAGATGATGTTATAAGGCAAATGAAGCACAGTTCATGTAAGAGATATTTCATGTGTCTGAGAGTCACGGACAAGAAAGAAATGGAAAAGAAATTCCTCTCCCTAGTAAAGTATCCTAGATTGCTGGCTGGCTGCTGTTTCAAAGTTTTCACAGAAAGGGGGAGACAGCCTGACAGATGAAGTGGTATGAAGTAAGGGAGCCTCAGCTGTCCTCCCACTCACTATTCACATCAAAGATGCCTTTTCCTTGCCTTGTTAGTTGAAGCACAAAAAACATTGGTTTAGTAATGAAATAGGAAATGAAACATAAGTCTCCAAACAAATTACTGTTCTGTTTTGTTGTATCAGCTACTGAAAGTGCATGAACATGGTTTTGTCGCCATGTAACCATTTTGCAGGTTTGGTGGAATTAGTCATGTAAAATCAGATTTGCAGCATTGAGTAATGAAAGTATCTACCAGAGTTGCAAGACATTGCTCATTGATCTATACTTTATACCTCTCCTTCGCACTGAAGAATGCTGTAATGGTGGTTTGAGGAAAGAAAATTTCTGTGTAAGATCCCTTTACAAATCTCTCTTTAGCAAAGCTATTGGGCTGTCATTATGGAAGAGCTCAGAGGCCCTCTTCTTCCATTATGCACATCTCAATTTTTACAGAAATCAGTCTGCATGAAGACTTAGTTTCCAAGTTAGCTTTGAACAGTTGGTTTTTTTGTTTTTTTTTTTTTCTCAGTCTTTTGGCTATGTTGCAGCTGTGCCATCAGCAGCTGCCTAACAAGGCCTTACCAGATCATTTTATATGATATTTTTCTGTAGAATTCCAAAGGGACCTTTCTATTTAAAAAGCCTAAATAAATGTTATATCACAACAGTGCCTATAGACAGTAGTGCAACAACTAGCACAAAGACTGGAGCCCAAGAAAAAGCAGAACAGATTGTAGCATAGAGAAAAAAAAATCAGTAGATGTATTATAGGACTTATATTGACTTAGCTTCTAATACAATCTAAAATCAACAATATAAAGCTTCTATCTCAAGCACTTTCATAACAGCTAAACCTTCAGTAATGTCAGTTTAAGGTGGTGCTATGTCTTGAAATAGAAGTCAAAATTTTTTAACACACCGTAGCTCAGTGAGGGCCCATCATACTCTCCAAACAAGAGAGCCACATAAGTACAGGTGGCATCATGAGACAATGTCTTAATAGGCATAAGCTGGCATAGCTCCACTTTGCATCTGCACCACTCACTGTAAACAGTCTACACGCTGATGATTTTCGACAGATGTTTATTAATGTATTAATAAAGTTAATCACTTTTCCAGAAATACTTTTTCTAAATTAAAGTCATCAAAGTTGAAATTTCTGGTGACAGTTAGTTTAAAAGAGCTTAGAGGCATACCTTTTAACAGAGTCTGATGTTTGCACAAAACTGTAAGCCAGATTTTTAAAAGTAACTCTCTAACCTACTCCCTCTTAATTTCACTGAGAGACTAGCATCTGCTTATTTTTTAAAAAAACTTCCTCTCTTCTGTGTGTTTTCTGTGTGAAAATAAAGATAGGCTTGAACTCCAATAATGTGTTTAATTGTGAGAATTATTGTGTTGTCTTACCACATTTGTCCTTTTATTCATATACCCTGAAACCCTAAAAAAAGAATTAGATGAGGAAGCCCAGATGTTCTAATAAATATTTTAAATGGTGTAATAAGTGTATTTTGCAGCAATTTGATCAGAAAATTGTTAGTTTTTTTTTTTTTAAAAAATCAAAATATAACATTTAAAAATACCATATTCAGACATTTATATGGTAAAGCCATGCAAGATATGGCAATAGGTATACGTTGTACTAGAGTACTCAAGTGTACTAGACAGCAGTATAAGCAATTGTTATGATATATTGCGTAGTTTTGAAGTCAAAGATAGCTTCTCCACCTTTCATGTAAGAGTTTAATTAAGCTTTATAATCAAGAATTATTGTTGATGAAATATGTAGTATGAATTGAATAGCATGATATTTGGGAAATAATATGCATAACTTTCTTTGAAGTTTTAGCCACAACTGCATTAGCAGCCAGAAACTTCTTTTCTTCCCTATTATTTGAATTTCTTTAATTCATTTGGCATAAATTAATACATGCCATGGTAGTAACAGCTTTAAGTAAAGGATGTGGCTCTTATAGCTGACACCGAACTATATCGAGCACCTAATGGGACGTCAGGTACGTATACCTTAACTAGGCGTAAGCTATTCTATATTCTTGGTCAGCCATACTACCCTCTAAGAATGAGATTATTTACATCTTACTTTGAGTTTTAGAAGGAATTCAGAAGTGCATGTTTCACTCAGTAGAAAAAGATATGCTTTTCCACTGAGAGTTTTCTAAGATTACTCAGGAAGTTAAGTGTCGTAGTTCAGCCCCAACGGGGACCAGACTACGCAGTCTCTCTCTCACTCCCCCCACTCTCTGAGAGAATAGGAGGAGATTTGACAAACAAAAGAATACCAGAAAAAAAAAAAACAAACACGCGGGTTGAGATTGAACAAAAAGTAAATTTAACAGTAATGACAGAAGAAAACAAAACAGTGATGGAACACAAATACAGTACAATAGCTCACAACAGATCTCCACATCCAGTCTCTTCCAACTAGCAGGGCCTCCCTTCAGCACCCTCCTCACTTATATACTGAGCATGATGTCAGATGGGATGGAATAGCCCTTTGGCTAATTTGGGTAAATTAACCCCAGCTGTTAGCTAATTAGTTAACTATCCCAGCCATAGGGGCTACCAGCTTCAGTTCTCCACCCAGCTCAGGTAAATATTAACTCTATCCTGGCCAGAACCAGGACATTAAGTGACAGGATTTTTTTTTTTTTTCCACTGATTATAAATGAAACACATATATGTCACTGTTGTATTTTCAGAAAAATAGAAGAATTAAAGTAAAAGTAAATTAATTTGCCATCTGTAGTTATTTCTGTTTGGAATAACATTTCCATTTCAAAAATAATAAAAAAAAATCTTATTAATCTTAAAAACTTTTAAAAAACAACATTATTAAAAAACATACTTGGCATATTTACACTACTATCTTTTAAAGAGTATGAGAAAGCTTAAGTGCTAGACACTTAATCATCTGTTATGTTTCTTTTCTCACTGTCTGCCTCTGTTTAAGACTTTTCCAAGCATATCTCTGAAAGTCCAAGTTTGTTTTAATATGGTTACAAGAATAGTTTGGTTCAAGGGCTGCACTAAAATGGTAGTTATGAATTTAATTACATCGACTTTAGATTCCTCTACCCTCTACAATTCTATCTACTCTTCTAGCAGACTTTGCACCCTCAAAGATTCCCATATACTCAGTTTTGTCCTCTAAGAATAATTCTGCCCAGCTGTTAAACCACTGCACGTTATTCCAGGCACTTTGAACTACATAAAAAGAGAGAGAAAGAAATAATTACACTTGAGGTGTGAGGGTCACTAGAAGGGCCCCAGAGGAGATCAAGAAACAAGAAATTTGCTTAGCTATGATTCAAAAGGTAATTAAAATCATTGTTTTTAAATTTTTGCACTCTCTGTCAAGTGATGAAACTTTTGAACAGTTGACTGTTTTCTTTGATGCCTCAAAAAACTTTAATTACTCTTTTGACAATAAAACAGAAAGGGGAGCAGAATATGTCATTGTTTTAAACTTTTCAAGCAGTTAATGAAGTAATAAGGGTAAGATTATATTAGTACTCAATGGATTCCAAATTGTTAGATATAGGGATCTTCCCCTTTTAATCTGCACACCCTTTAAAACTATTTTAATCTTAAATAAAGCCTACAAGAACTAGCTTTTATGTTTTAGCTTCTGTGTATATACAGGTGAAAATATGTTGTATATTTATATAGTATAGTGTGTGTGTGAACACTGTTTACATACATTCTTTCTAGATAGACGGAATATAACTGGCAATAGTGATGTAGAAACCTTAACACATTTGACAGCAGTTCCCTCCTACATCCTCACATTCACACTTAAAAACAGGGCTCAAAATAGCTCTGACAGTACATTGCAATTACATTATCTTGCAGTTTCAAGACAGAGCTGGTTGCTAATAGCTATAGTTAGTTCTGGCTGGATCTGTCATCTTCTTGACGTCCTGCTCACTCCTGTTGTATAACATGGAATGAAAGAAAAAAAAAACAGATGCAGTCTGGAAGCAAAATAATTTCACTATTGCTCTAGCAACTACTGTAACTGTGGAGAGAACTTGTTAGAAATCTTTTTTGAACAGAGTATGTTTAAATATTGGTTTTGGAGGGAATTTATGAGACAGACTCATATGACATTTTCTGTAGGATCCTCCTTAGTGGATGATGACCTGTGGAAAGGAATGGAAGAAATTTGGTAAGAGAATAGGCAGATTAAGACTTCATTTAAATTCTTCTTCTTGGTCAGCCTTCCTATGTGAAGTTTTGTGATCAGCTATCACATAAAGCCACCTCTCTAAACCATTATTCCAAATACATTTCATCCTATATAATTGTTTCTGTGAGCAAACTTGCACTTACAGAACAGACTTGCCTTCCCAGTAGGATCTTGACTTCTGTTGAGAAGTCTTTGATCTAACATATCCCATTGTGTGCAGATGTTCATGAGGTCTTCATGGGGATGCTGCCTAAAGAAAACTTTCCTTTAGGAGAATTCTTTTTGTCTAAAAAAAGGAGAGAATGAAAGAAGTGCAGAAGCAGTATCACCCTCAAAACAGATTGAATCAGAGTGGGGCATCACCTAAAGGCAAAACTTGTGCTCTGAAGATTTGAAGACACCTATAGTTGTGACAAATAATAATTACATTGAAAGAGTGAATTTTTGCTGTGTCTGAAAATGAACTGAAGAGTTTGAGAAAGGACCAGAGACTAGAAGGAATGTATAGATGAACAATTAAAATTATCAGCATTTGAGAGGGATTAGTGGACTACCATGAGTCACAGAATCATATAATCACAGAACAGTTGAGGTTAAAAGGGATCTCTGGAGGTTGTCTGGTCCATCTCCCCAAGGAGGGACACCTACAGCCAGTTGTCCAGGAACATATCTATACGGCTTTTGGATATCTCCAAGGAGGGAGACTGCATAACTTGTCTGGACAAGTGGACCAGTGCTCAGTCACCCTCACAGCAAAAAAAGTTTTTCCTGATGTTCAGAGAGAACCTCCTGTGTTCAGTTTGTTGCCATTGCCTCTGGTGTCACTGGACACCAATGAAAAGGGACTGGCTCCATCTTTGGGACTGGTACTATTTGATATCTTCATCAGTGACGTAGACAGTGGGATCAAGTGTACTCTCAGCAAATTTGCAGATTACACCAAGCTGAGCAGTGCATTTGACATGCCTGAGGGACAGGATGTCATCCAGAGGGACCTGGATATGCTCTAGAAGTGGGCCCATGTGAACCTCACGAAGTTCAACAAGGCCAAGTGCAAGGTCCTGCACCTGGGCCAGGGCAGTCCCTGGCATCAGTACAGGCTGGATGATGAAGAGATCAAGACCAGCCCTGAGGAAAAGGACTTGGGGGTACTGGTGGATGAAGCTCATGGATATGAGCCGACAATGTGCACTTGCAGCCCAGAAGGCCAACTGCATCCTGGGCTGCATCAAGAGGAGCGTGGCCAGCAGGTCGAGGGAGGTGATTCTGTCCCTCTACTCTGCTCTGGAGAGACCCCACCTGGAGTACTGCATCCAGCTCTGGAGCCCTCAGCACAGGAAAGATATGGATCTGCTGGAGCAGGTCCAGAGGAGGGCCACAAAGATGATCAGAGGGCTGGAACACTTCTTCTATGAGGAAAGGCTGAGAGAGTAGGATTTGTTCCGCCTGGGAAGAGAAGGCTCCGGGAAGACCTTATTGCAACTTTTCAGTACCTAAAGGGGGCTTATAAGAAACATGGGGACAGAATTTTTAGCCTGCAGTGATAGGAAAAGGGGTAATGGTTTTAAACTAAAAGAGGGTGGATTCAGATTATATAAGGAAAAAAATATTTTAAAATGAGGGTAGTAGAACACTGGAACAGGGTGCCCACAGAGGTATTAGATGCCCCATCCCTGGAAACGTTCAAGGCCAGGTTGGACGGGGCTCTGAGCAACCTGACCTAGTTGAAGCTATCCCTGTTCCTTGCAGGAGAGTTGGACTAGATGACCTTTAAATGTCCCTTCCAACCCTAACTATTCTATGATTCTATGATCTTCTTTGCATCCTCCCTTCAAATATTCTTATACATTGATGAGATCCCCCTGAGCCTTCTTTTCTCTCAGCTGAACAATTTCAGCTCCCTCAGACTTTCCTCACAGGAGAGATGCTCTATTGCCTTCATCATCTTTGTCACTCTTTGTTAGATTGTCTCCAATATGCTCATGTCTGTCGCATACTGAGGAGCCCAGACCTGTACACAGTACTCCAGATGTGGCCTCACCTATAGGTAGTTGCTCAATAGCCTCAATGTAACTTCACTCAGGAAACAGCTTCATGTTTAAAACAGAGTTTTAGAGACTGGATATGCATTAAAAAAAAAATTTTAAAAAGGAAAAAAATGAAAAGAAGTCTTGGATTGGTACAGCTCTGCTGGTGGCCTATAAGATCTCTGGAAAAATCCCTGGCAGTACGTGAAGTGCCTCTGGTGTTAAACATCTGATAGAATGCTATTTGCTGAGAAAGATATTATGAATTAATAGATGGAGAGGAGAGGAAGCACAAAGGAATAGACTGGGCATGGGAACTTAAAAGTGTGAAAGAATCCACAGAGAAGTCTTCCTAAGCAGCCCCATGCTCCTCGCCTGTTAAATCCTGAGTGACACTTCCCTAAATGAAACTCAAAAATTATCTCTATTGAATGGACTCGCTTATCAGCAATTTAAGTTAGTAAAAAAGTCTGTAACCTCATCAAAATGTGATGCTGTTATTAATGGACAAATACAGTACTCCAGATGATTAATTTTTCAAATACCCTCTACTCTTCACAAAGGCAAACCAGCAGTATGGCATTCACAGATGCAGACCAGCTAATTAGTTTATTGGCCTATTAGTTAGAAGTGAGATTAAATGCTTATTTTAAAAGTATTGCATTTGCTACTAAGTGACAGGTCTAGTAAAATACCTTGAATTCTTGAATACTGCACTGATTTGTGAATTCTACCTGAGAATCCAAGAGGAAAGAGAGAACAATATGCAAATTATTTCTTCTCTTTCTCTTCTCCATTTTAAAACATTAAGTCATCACACATATGTAAATATTAATCAAAAAATTGATTTTTTAATGATGTTTTAAAACATCGTTGTGTTGTCAGTGTCTATGAGTACTGCTAAAGATATTTTGACACATGGAAGCTATTAATTTCTAATAGATATTTTTACATGTTATGCTCAGCATTTAAGTAATTTTGCAAAGAATTGTAATGGGGAAACAAGTAAATTATTAAACCTAAATTCAGAAGTTCTCACTTAGCCAAACTTCCATTACAATCAGAAGGAGTTTTGCCTAACCTCCTGCCCCCAAATTGTAAGAGCATGTGACTTTATTTCTCTTTTCTTTCCAAACAGTACTTGTGCAACAAATATTCCCATTTTATTTCTACTTAAAAAAAAAAAAATCTGAACGACAAATCAGACAGGATGTGCTTGAAAGTCTAGAGCAGCTGAGCAACATGATGCAAAGCTGTCATTTCCTACACTTCTATCATTCACATTTCAAGTGATCTGTGAAGTATTGTCAGTATGCTGAGGCAACTGTGCTAAGCAAATGACATTGATTCAGCTTCAAGGACGACATGAAAACATCCAGATGGCATGCATGCTTTACATTATAAACATCAGATAAATTATAAGCTAAAAAATTCAGAAAGGTGGTCACAGTAACTATTATATCAGTAAACAGGAAAAATAGATTGGGAATGGATTTTTGAAATAGCAATATACATATGCCTTGTTTGTCTGAGAAACAGTGATGTGTACTATAAGCTATAATTAAGATTTGAAATCTAATCAGAGTCAGCTGAAATAATTGTTACCACTTTCTGAATCTAATATTACTGAAATGAAATAAGAAGGAATTGGTAGATTTTTGTGGATCATCTGTCATACACGTCTCCTGAAGAAAGATCCTGTGTAATGAATGAACTGAAAGTAATTTTGAAATAAATTCTCTGAGGAGGAATTTTCTTATAATCTACAATTCACGTTAATAAAAGGGAAGTATTATCTTATTCTACCAACCCATCCAGTAATTACATTCAAAGGACACTGAAGATTTGTTATTCTGTGCAAAAGTCAAAACTCAGAAGTTCATTTACTTGCAAAACCTGACATTTTGGGGAAGACGGGAAACAACCTAAAGAAAATTGCTCCTAAAAAAAATGATGGTTAAGAATAATCTCTTACAGTAGGAGAAAAAAAAAACCTTGATGGTCCCAATTAAGGAAATATTCATCATAAGCCACAAGTCTTGAGGTGTGAGAAATGAAAATGTTTAAAAAAGACAATTAAGATAAGTTTCAATATATGTTGAATATCAATGTATCACTGGAATAAAGATAGTAATATTTTAAAGCTAACTTTTGCTTATTGCATACTGCAGCCAGTGACAGTATAACCCATGCATATTTGAGCTGAACATTTCTTAATGCAAGATTATTCAGACTTAAATAGAACACTTTAAAATATTCTTCTGCAAATTCATTTTTATGTAATTGTCATTAAAATTATTAAGAACTCTTTGTTTCCAAAGACTACTCAGTAATTAAAGATTAGTTTAAATGCAGGAGTAATGATTTCTTACAGTATACAGACAGAACTTTTATAGATGAACTTCCCATCAGTCTTGTAAAATGGAAAAATTTCCTACTTTTGACAAATATTTGACTAAGGAGATTACTGGAACTACTTTTAACTACATAGATTATATTCAAATTAATTATTTATTTCCTCAGACATTCAACACATGCTGTAGCAATATCTATTATACATAGCAGTAGGAAGGCAGTTCAAGAAATTTTACTCATTTTGGATAAGCAGATTAATAGTGGAAAACTTGGTGGCTTCTTTTGTGTCTGTATGGAGGGTAATCTAAAAGGATGTTCTGTTGTAAGATTTCTTACCCTTCCTGCTTCAATATATGAACAATACTATGAAGACAAAGTCTTGGGAGCAGTAAGGTTTAAATATTCCTTGTGACAACAAAACTAGAAAGTGTAGTAGTATTCAAAATTTGAACAAAACCCCCCACAAAATATACATATATGCTACATTTGGATAGCAAGCTTTGGAGTTGCTCAGTTGTTAATAATCAACAGTGATTAGTTATTTAGTGTTGAAAAAAATCCAAAAGTTCAAACAACACATGGGAACATGTTGAAGTGACGATCTTGTTTCCCTCTACAACACAGGGAGTTAATCCATCATTGATACAGTATGGATAGCAGTATGAATCTATGATTTATGCTCCTGGGCTTCAGTCTAATTTTAGGCAAGTAAAACAGGTGCTGAATAGCTGCTTTGGATATGATCCTCTTCTTCCTAATTTCCATCACAATATTTTGTTAAATTTGGTCAAAGAACATAGATTACCAAAGTGTCCACAGCATCAAAGGCAAATATGGCAGTCCTTGGCTTGCCTTGTTAGAGTAACATTAGCTGATTCAGGTGAGTTGTTCAAACAAATTAATAATTTTTACTTTTTCTTAATAGCACCACCAGAATTTTTCTGCTCTAGGTATTAAAAATTCTATTATATTAAGTGGTCAGATCAAGTTGTTTTTACCAGGAGAAACACATTTTCTTATCTCTGTCTACAATCCATGGATTTACTTATCATAACACTGTAATTAAGGATTATAAATCTATCAGCATTCTTCAACGGAAGAATGAAGGAATCTTGTGGGTGGAAGGAAGCCTACTTTTTTTACTCAGGGAAAGTAAATCACAGTAGTATTCTGTAAAAAACAGTATCTTCTCTTTAAAAAACTTAATGCATAGTATTTTTCACAACAGTAGGAAAAAGCTGTATCATGGTAACAAATAAAAAAAGAAAATAAATCGAAATATTCATGAAGTGTATTAAATAACTGGAAACATTGAACAGTAATAATTCATTCACTGTAAAGATAATATTAATGAATTTTACTGGCTATTTTTTTTTATGCTAACATTCTAATGGTACCATGTAAGTGATGCTATCTGCAGTATCTCATTTGCAAATTGTTATGCAGCAGCTACACTCAGTAGCACTGCTGGAGTTCCCAGTCTTTCAGTGTTTCAACTTTATGTCCTTTTTCAGGATTTAACACCACAGTCATCATACAGGGCTGAAATATTATATATATATATATATGATGTATATAAAACTATATCTTAAACTGGTTCAAATCTATTAAAGTATGTTCCATTTAGTTAAAATGATAATGCTTACATTTATATGAAACTTTTATTTAAAAAAATAAAAATCCAAGACCAACGAGACAAAATAAATACTGCTTCTAAGACAGTGTTTGTTTTTCATTCTTATGATGACACTCATAACTCTGCCCTGCCCTTTACTCTCAAGACTGAATTTTGCTGGAAATTTTGCAATTGCCCCAGCATTTGTCTTTTCCACCCAGCAGCCCGCATTTCCTTATTCTCACAATCAGCAAGGATTTCTAGTTAGAGCAAAAAACTTCTCGACTTAGTTGTAAAACAGTTCATCTGAAACTTCTGAATCTGTTAAATTCAGCTGGAATTGTTTTTAATTATATTTTTAAATTCTATTTTGAGAGGACTTTTTGAAAGATGTAGAGCAAAGTTACCCCAACAGCTCATTGTATGGTAAGCAAAAAAAAAGTAATATATTCAAAATTCAGAATTAGACAACAAAACATACACAGTAGTTCTAATTATAATGTATATACTATCATTTTCTAATTTGATTACAAGATTTAAATTAATAATTAACCTTACTAAGTGAGTATATTGCAAAGTATGTACATTAGTACCAGAATTAATCTCAGCATAAGAGTCTCTAGTGAAGCAAGGAGGAGGGGAGTAAATGGAAAGGAATTAGTTTTGAAAAATAATAAGGTGAGAACTCTGAGGGTTTTCCTTTGTCTTTTTTTTTCCTCATTTCTGCAAACAGGCCTCAGTCTTTCCTTCAGCTTCAAAAAAAAAAAAAATCTTCCCCTCCCTCCTCCCTATTTGTGGTAATGATATGCAGTTTACATGGACCCATTTTAACTTGCAGATCTCAGAATTAAGGAAGGATTCAATATTTGTGAAGTTTGCACATCATTTGGCTGTGACAATATTAATAGCTTGAATAGTCGTATTTTCTTTATTTCCCTCAGAATCACAGAAGGAGAGTAATGGTAACTTCCCTACTTGTATCACAGAAGCTTTGATCAGTGTCCAGCAAGTGCTTTTTACAGTTTTTTAAAAATACTGCTTTGAAACAAGGGAGGAAGAGATTCTGTACAATTCAGTTTGGTTTCATGAAGCACACAACATTTAACACAAAGAATTCCAGAGCACTTATTAAATAAAACACAGTGCAAAGCCTTCCCAGAACTATTTTTCTTGAGAGAAGTAAAAACTTCTTTAATGTTCTTACTGTCCACACCCCGCAAAAAAATCTGGCTTGAGAGGACAGTGAGAAAACACAGTGGGTTTGATAATAACTTTGAAAATATAATGCTTTCAGGTTAGAGTTGCTTTTAACGCTTTAGTTTTCTCCAACACAAAACCTACAGTGAAATACATATAGATCAAAATAATAACTTTGCATTCCACTTCAGTCAGCAGTCTGAACAGCCAGATTTGCACTTTTATGCCAGCAGTGGACACCTTTGAGTTTCATTAACTTCTTGTAAGCTTCGGTGTAGAATTAATGCATTCAGGATTCACCTTCAAAAGCCTAAACTGTTCTGGCTAGGGTTTTTTCTTTTCTTGTACCATATTGTCTGAGCTGTGATAACTAGAAATTCCTGACCTAGAGCTTCCTCCATGTAATCAACTGTCAAGGCTGTTTGATTTAGGACTACTTGATTCAGGAATTCCAGCTCTTATCTGTAAATCTCATCATCTCATTATAAAACCCATCTTTTCTCCTGTGCAGTTTTAAAGAGGCTGGATGAAACACATTAACATGATTGCTGTTTTCTGGTGAGCATACATTTAGAGAGGCAGGTTAACACACTATGTGGCAAATGAGTATGGGTAATCTCATTCATGTCAAGAGTATAAGGAATTAGAATAATTTGCATTGTATTATTTTAATTTTAAAAAAAATCAGCTATACATCATGTTAGATGAAGTCTAACAAATCTGTTAGGAAGTGGCAAACCGGTCAATATATTGTTACAGAAAGGATGAAAGGAAATGTAGTGACTTGAATATTGTATTCTACATGCATATTGAGTTGATACAAATATTGGTGAATGTGTTTATGCATATTTATTTCTCAAATAATAATAATTTTAAAAACTTTAAATAAATAACTTTTGCATGGTAACTAGAGATGCAGTTCGTATTTTTTTTTCATTCTTCAGGAGTAATATGTAAAGAAAAGGCAACCATATGCTTTTACATTATTTGAACATTGAAAGGCAAATAACAAGCATCATTAAAATTAGTTTTACATCTCAGCTATAACAGATTGCTAGCAGTTTTCATTGCATTTATTTGTATTAAAATAATTATTAAAAAATAATAAAGTTTCTGGTGAAACTAATCTGTTATCATGAATATGGAATGGATAACTGTAAACTTACCTGAAAAAAAAAGCTAGAATAGAATAGAATAGAATAGAATAGAATAGAATATTTCAGATGGAAGGGACCTACAATGATCATCTAGTCCAACTACTTGACCAATTCAGGGCTGACCAAAAGTCAAAGTAAAGCATAATATTAAGGACATTGTCCAAATGCCTCTTAAACATTGACAGGCATGGAGCATCTACCACTTGTCTAGGAAGCCTGTTCCAGTGTTGGACCACTTTCTCTATAAATAAATGTTTCCTAATGTCCAGTCTGAACCTCCAATGATGCAGCTTTGAACAATTCTTCCCACATGTTCTATCATTGTGTACCAGGGAGAAGAGATCAGCACCTCCGTTTTGACTTCCCCTCCTCAGGAAGCTTTAGAGACCACTGAGGTCATCCCTCAGTCTCTTTAGCCGCTCCTCATAAGACATACCTCCCAACCCTTTCACAAGCTTTGTTACCTTCTTCTGGATGTATTCAAGTACCTTAAATGCATCCAAAGGAGTACTGTTTAAGTGGTTTACTATTTAACTACTATTTAAGTGGTTTGATGGATATGTTTAAAATCATTCCTTAAAAATTTCTTTCTTGCCACTAGCATCTAAGCACATTTTACAGGTCAGATAAACTGAAAAAAGTGTTTGTGACATGCTGCCTCATCTTACGGCAAAACCATTGTTCTGGACTACATCCCTGTTGTTTTTTTTTTGTCCTTAGCTAGATAGGTCCAATTAGAACAATAAATTATGGCCACTTAAGTGCATAATTTCTTCCTGATCCAGTGAAGAATTTAATGGTTTTTTGTTTGTTTGTTTGTTTGTTTTTTTGCCCCCCCTATAAATTCAATTCTAATGCGAAGTGGCTTGTAGGGTTGTAAGTTCTAAAACCCATGCTCATTACTTTGTCTAGACAATATAATTATAAGTAATTTCAAAAACTGAGGTGATAAAACTATGGATTTCCTTAGTTCCCTAGGCCCTTTATTTATTATTTGAATTTTCTATCATATGTTAACTTTTTTAAAAATGAGCAAGATCAAGTGGTTGATCTGTGCTAGACTTTCTTCCTTTTGAGAACAAGGCCACTAATTTATGCACTTAAATAAGAAAAAAAACTTATTACCATTCTACCTCTTTAGTCAGATATAGAGATAAGAATTGATATAGATATAGAACTCATAAGAGATGCAGAGATCTATCAGATTCTCTGTCCTTGTGAAATAATATGTTATAAAACCAGCCATTTATGTGGGACCTTTTATTTAGAGCCAACAGGAATAGTCTTATATACTCCCTCAGCTAGGTATAATGCTGCAATTAGCAATACAAATAGTTTCCTAAATTCTGTTGATAACACTGATGTGCTTGTCCTCATTTATAATTGGTTTTAAGGTTCAGATAGGAAATACTTTTCTTTGATGTTTTTACAAGTGGGAAAAAATTATGTGCCTGTTTGTGCATATCTCAACAGAAGGTAAACAACTTTAATAGCCTGCGGGATTGCTAATTAGAGTTAATTGTGGCTTGATTGACCTATCTTGACAGTAAGTACCTTTAAAAACTTGCTTTCTTCACAATGTGAGGATTTGTTTGCATGAGTAACTTGTACTCACTGAACCTCACAGAGGCAGAGAGTTGTTTGGCTATGATACTCTGAATTTGTTAATTTATAGTGCATAACTTCTTACCCACTTATAAAACAACAGCAAAAACTCAGACCCATCACTTGTGTATTGAAACATGTACTTTCTTATTCTGCTGCTGTCTACAAAACAGAAACTAGCACAAAGTCTCTAGTGAATCAAGATCTGAATATAATGGATAAATTGTTCTTTGTACAAACACAGAAAAAAGTCAAAAGGGAATTATTAAATCCCAAAATCTTAAGGATAATGTAGATTTTCAGTGCAAATGACTAAGACAAAATTATAGACTTTTCCAGTTTAATAGAAAATCTCTCTCATTTCACCAGACACAGGGGTTTTCCCCAATTTCCTGTTATGTTTCTATTAAAAAAACCCCAAACCCTGCTGAGTGCTGAATGTTTTCCATAAGACATGCATATTGCCATATAGCACTCTAAACTTTTTGAATGTTTTCTGGAATTTTTATATTCCTGTCTTATGACATATCAGCATTTGTAACTGAATGTAGCTCACCCAGCAGTACCACCCAAACAAATGAGACCTGGCTACATTCGCCCAGCTTGGATTGACTAGACAGACTAAGTATGATCTGAATAACAAAGACAACACTTTTTTGATGACACACTTGGGCAACAATCTAAAGAATGACAGAAACTGGAGATACAACAACTAGTTGGCTCCTGGGATGGAGAAAGTCAAAGAGATTGGCCCAGGGTTATGAGAACAGCAAAGCCATTGGTGGTTTATGCTGATAGTTAAAACTGTAGTCCCCATAAGGGATAGGGTAAAAAAAAAAATAAAAAATGTGCAGTATTCAATGCAGAAGCTGAAACCCAAGGAGGGGGACTTCTACCATGTAGAGGCTGAGCTTTGGCCATGGATTAGTACCTGCTATACCCAATCTACCAAGCAAATAGACTAGATTGTATGTCCCTGAATGGTGTGGTCTAAAAGCCCTAGCAGCTACCTTACCCAGTCTTCCCATGAGAAACTCTCATAAACTATGTTAAGACCTGAGCAGAGTCACTCAATAAAAGGCTGTTCAAATAGAAACTACAGATATTGAGAAATGACTAAAAATGTGTTACTGACTTGTAAATTTACTGCCTCTGCCCAGCAAAAGAACATATTGGATACAGTATTGCTAGGAAGTATCTGAAACTGTATGGGTTAGGAAAACATTAAAGAAAATCTGAAACTTAAAAAAACCCCAAAAAACTAAGAATCTGAAGAATGAAAGAATGAGCTGTGAGGTGTCCTGAAACAGGTTCAAATCTTGATCTAAAGCTCTTCAAAATCAGTGGAGAATCACACTTCTAGACAACTAAATAAACAAATAAGTAAATAAGTAGTGGACAAAATGTGTTTGTATTTGGAAAGCAGATGAGTATACAAAAACATGGGACAAAATTAAGAGGACAAATATTTTCTTCTGTTAATTTTCCACTAGTTGGAAGTACAGGTTTCATGATAAGGAGAGAAAAAATGAACTTTCTAAGAATTTTTTAGATTAAAATCCCTGTAGTTTTAGTGATTTTAATAAAAATGTAAATTTTAAATAAATTATACTAAAATTGTATATGACCTTGTGCTTATTCTATTTTTTCCAAAGCAATTTTTTTAAAGACAGAAAACAAATTACCTAAAAAATTACAGGCAGACATGGAAAATGCAGAATCCTGTTTCTTTAACAGACAATTGTTGCTTGACACTATTGAGTGTGATATTTAGGAAAAACTTGATTTCTCCTGCAAGCAAGAAACCATCAATTTGACTTCTTCTCTGTGTGAGGTCAGTTATATCCTGAGCCTCCCAGAAAACACTCATAAACCTACATACTTTCCTATGACATAATTCCCCACCACTGCCCTGTCCCAATGTATGGATCTGTTCTGGAAATGTGTAACAGCTCAGAGCTCACAGCTCAGTGTTTGCATCAAGCAATGAGTAGGTCTGTTCATTATATCTGTTACCCTATAGCTTAAGTCAAGAAAGATAGATGTAGTTCGGTATGACTGCAGAGAATGAGGTAGAATGTGTATCCCTAAAAAGCCCCCCAAGAAAGGATACCTTGGGCTAAACTCAGCTTAAAAATAAGCATCTGGAACTTAAAACAAAGAAAGAAAGAAAGAAAGAAAGAAAGAAAAAAAAAACAAGTTTCGAAAGTCACACAATTATAGCTACATTACACTTGAAAATATCTATCTTTATAATTTTTATAGGTCATTACGTAGAGGGATTATGAAGCAAACGTATTTTTAGTTGATAATAAAAATGATTACCGTGTACTTTGTTATAGATTTTAAGGACAACAAAGAGTACACGGAATAGATATAATCTATTAAAATAATGCATATTCAATCTGCTTTTTTGAATTCTCTCATGTACATAGTATCTACATGTTATTTTTCTATGTAATCCAGAAAGAACTCTGAGCTTGTAGGGTCTGAAAAGTGAACTTTTACAGGTTAGCAGGATCCAGCTAGGTCAAGGTGCCTGGAAAACAGGTAAAACTGTGAACTGAACAAACTATTTGACACCAAGTACTTCCTTCCATGCAGTTAGCATAAATGATATCACAATAGTAATGTACTCTATTTACTCTTATTGATTTCAACAGCTTCTCTGCCCTTGTGTGAGTATCTTTAACATCAGAGAGACGAAGTGTGAATATGAGCCTTAAAATAACAATGAAATATAATAAAGCAAGGGAATATAAACTACTGGATGAATTCATTGACTTCAGAATGCAAAAAAATAAATGTAATTATGTATCTATAAAGACAATTCATTGTCAAAAAATAAGAACAAACAAATTTTCCATGTGATCATTGGGTAGTTACAGTCTGTATGTATTATTTCAACAGTAGCAATACATTAATCTGCTTGAACTTAATTTCCACAGAAGATGGATGTAAATGACAGCTTCTCCACAGAGCTCAGACAACAGGAGCACAGGCAACCCAAGCAGGGATTACAAATGGCCAAAGATGGATCAGCATTTTTTTCAAGCTGCCTACATTAAAACCAAGGAAAAGAAGTATTCAAGTCCTGTACATAGTGAAGTACCAAAATTCAAATATCTTTCCTGAGTAGACTTAGGGCAAGAATACAGAGAGTAGTCAGAGAGAACTACTGTGTGTCAGGAAAAAGCAGACAAAAAAAAAAATTCCCTGGACAATTTAATTAGTTTCTTAATTTTTTTTTTTTTAATTGAACTTCTTTATGCCCTGTGCAGTTTATCTGTGGGTTATAAGTCTTAGCAATACTTGATGGAGTAATTTAACTTCATCTTTACATCAACTGTCTTGTTTATCTCCTCCCATTCTTTGGTCCTTTCAAACTCCTTCATTCATTTTATCTCTTCCTAATAACCTCTCCATCAAAACTAATAGTAGTAATAAATTTTGTGTTTATTTTTTTTTAGAGGCAACTGGAACATTAAACCTGTGGACACCATGGGACTGGAGGTTTTCATCTGGGCTTTTCCAAGGAAGTGTGCATCTTTATGTAGAGGATGAATTGCAGAAAGAAGAGCTTTGATGGAAAACATAAAAATATTACATTGTCTCAATATGAGCTCATACAGAAGTCTCTGAACCTGAGACACAGTGAATTCCATAAGGCTTGTAGAAAAAAACTGACTGCGAGGTGTGGCATTCTTGTCCACCAGATACAATTTTATGACAATTGACTCTTACATGATGAGTGAGTCAGGTGTAGAATACATTTTCAGATTTCAGGCAATTGTCAGTTTGAAAAACAGCCAAAAAAAAAGAGCTTATTCACACTGTTCTATGTCTGATGGTCCTGTACAGATTCTTTTGCCTGATGACTGAAAAAGCTAACTTGTATATGTCATTATTAGTAA
The DNA here is from genome assembly GCF_036417535.1 of Chlamydotis macqueenii. Lineage (NCBI taxonomy): Eukaryota > Metazoa > Chordata > Aves > Otidiformes > Otididae > Chlamydotis > Chlamydotis macqueenii. Next base: position 164,524,804 of record NC_141556.1, read on the forward strand.
ATTTTACAAATATGCTACCCGTTCTGAAATGTCATGTGTAAGAATATTATTCTCCTGAGAGAAAAATCTGTGGAAATTTCTGCTATAGTATTTTCACCAGAAAAACTAACTTAAAAATTATATGAGGTAGTATCTGTTCTATCAAATTACTACTGTGTATCAGAGAAACTACAAACTATGTTGTTTTGATGCCTTGAGGGGAGAGCAAAAATAATACTAAAGAACACAGCTGGACAAGTCTGAAGCCTTAAGAAATTTTAAGAGTTGCTACATGATCCTAACAGTTGTAGAGGCATCACTAACTATACTATATCCCCATGCTAAAATTAAAAAGCTGGGCTTGTAATTCTGAATTTTTTAAGAGTTATCACAATGCCAATGGCAAGCTGAAAAAAACTTATCACTGGATGTACCTGAAATGAGTCACTAATTAAAAAGGCCAAATAGTGCAAGTGTCTTAAAAAAGACCACTTGTGGACTGTTACGCATGCAGTAACACATCCTGAATCATAAAACAATGTAGGTTGGAAGTCATCCTTGGAGATCATCTGGTCTAAATTCTCAGTCAAAGCAGAGTCAATTTAGAGCAGGCTGTTCTGTGCTATGTCCAGTTGAGTTTTTCATAGTTAAGGACTGAGATTCTGCACACTCTCTGGGCAACCTATTACAGGGTGTGACCCTTCCTACGGTGAAAAAAAAAAACCAAACATCTCCCTATACCTAATGACAATTTTCAGTGTTCCAACTCATCTCTCTATCACTGTGCATCTCTGAGAAAAGTTTGTCCCTTCCCTGCCCTGCCTTGCCTTCTCCTCCTTTCCCCTTCCCTCTCTTTCCTCCTCTCATTCAGGTAATTGAAAACAGCTAAAAGATCTGTGCTGTCTTCTCTTCCCAAGACTGAGGAAGCTCAGTTATCTCAGCCTGTCCTCATATGTCCTGCTGAACTCAGAGGAATACAGCCTATGTGAGCAAAGGGCTGATAATAAGAGCAAGAAAACTTTTCCAAATTATAATCTTACATTCTGAGTTGAATGGTTAGGCTGTAATATTATACACAATTTGCTACAAGACTGGCAAGGATTTTCACATGTCAGCCAGGATATTGCAAGTGTTTGGTCATCTCAAGCTCTGCAGCACCTACAGCAAACTATTTATACCTCAGAAGAAGTTCTAGCAAACTATCAGAATTTCAGAAGTGTCAGAAAAACTAGCTGAATTACAAAATAGCATCTACAACAGGAAAAGAATGTGAATCAAAGACCTTGAATTGTAAGGCATACAGAGAATTATGCCTGAATACACTAATTGACTGAAGTTAAATTTCAGGCTCCAGAGTAACTCCAAAATTTGAATTCTTAAGTTTTCTGAGTAGCCTGGGAAGATGACAAGAATGTGTTACATGGCCAAACCTGTGAAATACACACTGTCTCTTCTCATCATAGGATTTTGTCAAAATTCATTTCCTCTGTTACAGTTGTCAAGAATCATTTCCAAGATCTGGTCCACAGCATCCTAAGGACTTGGTTGCTTGACCAATGGGTACGCACACCACTAGTGTGTTGCAAAGCCTGCTGGAGATGTGCACATCTGTGTCAACATCTGAAAGTTCAACAAAAGGGTTGGACCCTGAATCACTATCTAAGACTTGTTCAATGTCATAATGTGAAAGAAAGGTTTCACAGATACCCCTCTCAGGAGTTATCTGCCCCCTTCACATTCATTCTTCCATTCATGAGATTCAGATATTTGCTTTTTTTTTTTTGTAACTTCATATGCACCTGAGGTTTTTCAAACATGATGAAAGGACTAGGAAGGTTGTTTTGCCATCTGTGTTCATGTTAGGATCTTCCAAATCTGGTAGTCCAATAGAATAGAGGCTGTTGCAGCTCTCTGTTCCCAGGTCCAGCCATTAGTGAGGCTGAGCATGTATTGCCAGTAGGCACGTGCACAAACACACATACACAATACATACATACACGGAGGTCTACACAGCTGGGCACACAGCCAGAAACACTCAGGTAAATACAAATTACATAAATGGCTTGATCCCATCCCCTTCTCTGGCTGACCAAGATGAAAGCCTATTAGTGGGAAATATATACATACATACAATACATACATACAATATGGGTCCCTTCAGTAAGTGGCCTTAGACACTTACTGTCTAAGGATACTTCAGTAACTGGCCTTTGATCTTCGCTCTGCCCAGATACTGGCACCTGGTTGTGTGAAACTCCAAACTGCACTCCAGTTTCTGATATCCAGACCCCTTACACACACCAGTGTACACACAGACACATACACTGGATCCATCCACTTAAACACTGTCTATCAAGTAGCTGTCCCTTGGATCCTCTCATCTCCAGATGCCTTATACACAGCCATTCACATGCAACTGTATTTCCAGTTAACCTAGAGACACCATGGTCTGTCCAGTAGTTGCCTTGAACCTTCTGGTCAATCGAGTCGTCAACTTGCAGACTCTCTGGCCTTTCCAGTACTTAGTCTGGACTTGTGGCTGCTTCAATACCTGACTCCCAGGCTTCCTATCCTAGTTGCTAGCTAGTCTAACTTGGTTTTGCTAACTTGATTTTTTTTTTGGCTGCACAAACCTATGGGGAGCATGCAGGGGAAGGAGGAGCAGGGAATAAAAGAGAAGAGAAGGGTTATAAAAGGGACGGGCTGCATGTAAAATAAGGCCTTCAGGAGCAGTCTGCTCCAGTGTGGGTCCAGCATGAGCCACAGTTCCTGCCAGGAACCTGCTCCGACATGGGCTCTCCACTGGCTGCAGCTTCCTTCAGGACACATCCATGTTCTGCAGTGTAGGCTCCTCCACTGGTCTGTCTTGGAGCTGGCTATAACTGTTTCTATCTGACACGGAGGCAGCTCCTGATCTCTTCTCACAGAGGCCATCCTTGCAGCACCTCATGCTACCAAAATCTTGCCACATAAACCCAGTACACCTGCATTGCCAAGTAAACACAAAACCATCTACTAATAATAGCAAAATCTTATTTACTAGCCTACAGATTTCAGTATAAATAGTATTATCAATAAGTCTAAATTAATTTTCATTAGATAGGATGTTTCCATGAAGATCACAAGGCAGACAATAAATATGAGTAAAAGTTTATAGTTCTTTGTTTGCAAAAGACTATGGTGCTGTCCATGTCAGTTTGTCTCACTCTCCACAGTGCAAATATCATTAAGCCAATGAGAAATACAGTACAGCCATATGTAATGTTGTTGTCCCATGTTAATGGTTTTAAATGGTTTCCACTTTTTTTTTTTTTTCATGAACTTCTAATGAATAGCCACATTTTCACATAAATTCTAGAAAGTGGGTGAAGTTATGTATCCTTCCGACCTATACAGTCTGAGATAAATGAAAATGCACCTTGGAAATAACAAAAGCTTACGATAGACCTCATAAAGGATGGGAACTTTCCAATTTAAAGGCACATGACCATGAAGAAATCAAAGAGATTGAATAGATTTTCTACTCAGAAAATACAATACAATGTCTCTCTGTAGATGATCTGTGAATCAAACTAGATTACAGCAGTAAAACAATGTCAATTCCATGTTCAATCTTCGTGTCAACTGTTCTTGTGGCACGTCCACTGACATCAGCAGTATGCGATTAAGATAGACTTATAAGGAAGTATATGCTGGTAAATAAGAATCTTATATTCAAGGACCCGTACAATTTAAATCATGATAAACTTATTTCAAGACTCTGGGTTCTACAGTTTCAACACAGGAAAAAAAAACAATTTTTTTTTCCTGTTCTGATGCTCAAATAATGTGTAATTTTTTACCCTGAGGGTGGTGGAACACTGGAACAGGTTGCCCAGAGAGGTGGTTGATGCCCCATCCCTGGAAACATTCAAGGCCAGGTTGGCTGGGGCTCTGAGCAACCTGATCTAGTTGGAGATGTCCCTGCTCTTTGCAGGGATGTTGGATTAGATGACCTTTAAAGATCCCTTCCAACCCTAACTATTATATGATTCTACGATTCTATTTTTTTTTTTTGATGGTGCTTCTCTGGCCACGTTCTTTATGCTCTCACTTATCGTGCACATATTTCGATAGATAGATAGATACATACATACATAAAGGGATATACATTTCAAAACATTCTAAAAATGTGTTTGAAAGGAGCATTACGACAATATTTCATGGAAGGAGAGTTGAAACAATGAGTTGCTACTTTTGAACTGTTTACAGACGACAGTGTACAAAACAGTCATAATGGGGGTATTTACATCTTCACTGTTTATTTTTGTATGCACATATGCGGAAAAAAACATACATATATTTGAATTTGTATAGTGAAATGGATGCATAGTGCAGATAATATAATACAATACCTATTCTGTTATAAAAGGAATAGTTAAAGTTAAATTTAAGCTTTTATGGAAAGGGTTGTTAAGGCTTTTTAAGTAAAACTGAAAGCTAACTTCACCAAGCTATTTACAGAAAGAATGTTCTGTCCTGTGGGTTCTATGTCAAGAAGCAGAAGCAATCTCAATGGAATTTTCTGTTGCTTGTATTCCTGTTGCCTTGACATCCTGCATTAGCTGTTTGTGGTATTATACATGCCCTCAAGATACATGAACGGGCATCCTGGGATGATTATTGTCTTTAACTAACTTAAAAAAAAAAAAAAAGAGAGAGAAGAGGCAATTTTCTTTTATTTCCAATAAAAACTGCCACAGCTCTTTTCTTACTTCATGCCAAAAGAACATTTAAGGACAGCTCTTTAAGGAAGGGAGGAAGGGAGGAAAAAAAGAAAGAAAGGAAAGAGGAAAAGAGGAGAGAGAAAAAGGAAGAGGGGAGTGAGAAATGTTATAACTAATCACAACAGAATTTTCTATTACTAACTAAAAATAGGATTAAATCAAATTAAAATGAAAATAATTTTGGTTTATGGAAAGAAGATAAAAGGTAATTATCAAGACTACTAATCAGCTTTTTGTACATAATTCCTTCCTCACTATGCTAACAATAATGACTATTTTTTAAAAGGGACAATAAATACTACAATGCATTATAAAAATAAATACTGATAAACTGAAGGTTCAAAAATTATCAAATAGGCTCTAAGAATATTAATAAACTAGACTTCTTCCACATTCTATTCAGTAGACAGAAGCACTTCCGGACCATCACTGAGAGAAGTGCATCACTAAGAAAGGTGCAATTAATTGCTCTCTAGAGATGCCAGAATCTAGCCATTATTATACAGGTAATCCAAGCAGCTGTCTTAGAATATGTATATAATTCAACTTATTCCTAATTTTAGGTGTCTGCATGCACATTTGGTATTTCAGTACTCATTTAGTCACTGGATTTCCAGTCATCAGGGCTTCATTCTCTTGCCCAACTTTACACACGTACTGTGTAAAGAGGTATTGTGGCATTAATTTCAGTCCTTTGCAAAAGCTTTGATTAGCCAGGAGATTTCACATGGAACAAAGTTCCTACCTGTAGACAATGAACTGAGTCTCGTTGAGTCTTTGGACTCTACAAGCTATTCAGATACTGTAAATCTGTAATTTATTTGCCTGAATACTCCTTCTTAGAATGGAGTATTAAGTATTAAGTAGAAGGGAGTACTAAGAACTCCCTTCTTAGAAGTTCTATGGTATCTGAGACACCCTCATGGGACAGATGAGGCACAGGACAGACAGGAAACATATATCCTTCTGAAGTGGCAGCGGGAGACTACACAGGATATAGTAGGGCATCTACCCTACGATGAGGTCACCCTTCAGTCTTCTCTTCTGCAAGTTGACCAAACCAAGTGACCTCAGATACTCCTGATAAATCTTGCCCTTCCACCATCTTGATTGTCCTCCTCTGGACACACTCTAATAGTTTGATGTCCTTCTTATATTGAGGTGCCCAAAACTGCACACAGTACTTGAGGTGGGGCTGCAGCAGCGCAGTGTAGAGTGGGAGAATCACCTCCATCACCGGCTAGCTATGTTATATTTGGTGCACCCCAGGTCATGGTTAGCCCTTTTGGCTGCCAGAGCACACTGTTGACTCTCATTCAACTTGCCATCATACCAAACTCCCAGATCTATTTTTTCTTTCTAGCCTGTCATCCTCCAATTTTTATGTATAACCAAGATTACCCCAACTTCGAATTCATGAACAAGATATTTTTGGGAAAATTCTAGTTGACCTTGGTCAAAACCATCACTGGACCACTAGAACAGGTTAGCAATATTACCTATATAATGGAATCGTCTACTGAAAGTAGAATTTAGTTTGTTAATGTAGACTATATCTGTTTCTTATTGTCCAGCACACCTCGTGTAAAAGAAACAACAAAAACAAATACTTCTTGGTACATACTTGTAGCCACCTTTTCTCCCAGGCTCCAGATTTATACCTTTTGTGAATGAGATACTGCCTTGACAGCACTATTAAAACTGTCATTTCTTGACAGTGCACAATCATTTAGACATAATTCTCTGATTCATGGTTTTTATTGGAAAGGGTTTAGGATGCTGCTTGTCCTTTTTTATTATTCAGGAGCCTGATGTATTTAAATGATTTGTTTAACACTCTACCTTCTGAAAAAAAATTAATCTAAAAAATCATACTTTGCTAATCAGAATTAAATTGTCAAATGTATTTTTAAAAAAGTTGCTAATATAACAGAATAACAGAAGTAAAATCCACTTTTGCATCGCCAGTCAACTAATTTATATTCTGAGTAGTTATCTTCCATTACCAAAGATGTTATATTAAAATTCAATCGATTGTTCATGTTCTTGCATGTTTATGTCCATATTTATTTATTAGGTGTCGGTCTCAAGGTCTTGGCAGTGGAGGGGGCTCTAGGGCTGGCCTCTGTGAGGAGAGACCAAGTCTGCAGTACTGGATACAATTGGTTCCAGCTGGTTCTGATGGACCCATTGCAGGGCACAGCTGAGCAACTCAGCCATGAAGGTGGCACCTCAGGGAGAATGTATTTAAAAAAGGCCAGAGAAGGAAGGTCTGGTGTGGGCAGGGAAAGTGAGAAACAGCAGAGGGCTTGTTTCTGTGACTATATATTTAAGAAAGGATAAAAAAATGCTGTGCAACAATTCTGTGTGAGAGTAGTAAAAAGAATGTGAGAGAAAGAGCTATGTAGACATCAAACTCAGAGAAGAAGGAAAGGGAGGAGGTGCTGTAGGTCCCAGAGAAGATATCTGCACTGCAGATTCCATAATGGAGCAAGTATTTCTCTGTGGCCCCTGGAGAGGACCACACCAGACCACATATCCAGACTGCGGTCTGTGGAGGACCCTGTGCTGGAGCAGATAGGTATTTCCTGAAGGACTGCAGCCCATGGAGAGGACCCACACTGCAGCATGGGAAAAGTGTGAGAATGAAGGAGCAGCAGAGAGTAACTGGTACAGACTGATCACAGCCATCCCCCTGTATTGCTCAGGAGCATGGGGAGTAGGTTGAAGAGTTGGGAATGAAGGAGGGAAGCTGAGCCTGGAAAGGCAGCAGGGTGAGAGGACAGGTGTTATTTTTTTTTTTTTGTCTTTGTTTCTCACAACCAAAATTTATTTTAACTGAAAATAAATTACATTAATTTTCCCTGTGTTAACTCTGTTTTGCCTGTGATGGTAACTGGTAAGCAATCTCCATGTTTTTATTTCAACCTACAAGATTTTTCATCCTATTTTTTCCCCCTGTATTGCTAGGGAGGGGGAGTAAAAAGTGTCCAGGTGGGAGTCTGGCCCCTAGCTTAGGTTAACCTTCTACAAAGACAAACTCATTATGTGTCTTGTGGCACATCTTGTCTAGTTCCATATATCAGTGTTTCACGCTAATGCAGAAAAGAACAGATTTACTGGCTGCCATCAATTCTACTATGAACTTTTTTTTTCTTACAAGTTACCTCACCTATAATCAGTCTATTGTAAAAGAGCAGGTTCCTGGAGCAGAGAGATATGTTTCTGTGAAAGTAAAATAGATCACTAGATACTACATAAGAAAATACAAAAAAACCAAAAAAAACCAAAAAAACAACCCAAACAAAACAACACATTGAAATATGTAATAATGCCAAAAAAAAAAAATGAGTGCTAATATTTTAAGGTCAGCAAAGTAAGGAACTGAGCATGAAGTAACTCAACTCTAGGTATATGAACAATTTACAGATTCTAGAGGATGCAAATCCTGAAGCACACAAATTTCATTCAAGTTTAAGGATTTCTAAAGAGTCCAGAATTTCTTACTTAAGACTAGTGCTGGTCTATTTAGTAATCCCATTTACTTCAGTGAGATGTCAAGATTCAACTCAGTGTGAGCAAACATATCAAATTATTATTGATTATCAGGTAGTTCTACTAAGACAATTAAGCCCAGTCTTAAAGGCATCTTTCATTGCAGAGTTGTTTATAGCATTAATGCCATTGCTTTCAATACTTCTTATTTTATCCTTATTTTTCTTATAAATAAGCATCCACATTTATAAGTGTAAAATTTATTCATATGGATATATTGAAGTATCTGTCTTCAACTGTCTACAGTAGGATGCAATTCATTTAGCTTTAGGTATATATCAGCTAACTACTCCAGGCTTCTTTTTATACCCAAAGGAGAGAAATAATCATTTTTTAGGCAATAATTCACACTATTTAAGACATCTTTAATTTAAGACATTAATTCATCTATTTAAGACATCTGCTGTTTGAAAAGAGAAATGTTTGCCTCTCTCCATTACTGTCTATTAACTCTAAGTGAGTCCATTCTGAAAATTCAAATGTAGAGGTCTACTTTATATTTTCCTATAGTCAGCTGTATTTCAACTGATGAATCCCATTCTCAGTAATCGTTTAAGGATAAGTTTTTCTATGTAATATACTGATGATATAAACAAACATTAGAAAGTCCAAAATAGTACAATATTTTTCATTAAATAACTGCTTCATTTCTGAATTACAATCGTCTCATGAAGAAGAGAAGTTACTTCTACAGAACTTAAGTCAATCTTGCCATATGAAAATTAGATTATGAAAACATTAAGTTCTGGATATATATATCTAAACCAGAATCTTTTAATATAAATACTATTACTCATATCCCATATTATCTAATTTTTTTTTTTAGAATATTACCTTTACTGACCCTAAGAAAAAAAAATTGTGAATCAATACAATATATGTATTGTGAAAAGTAATAACTTAAATAATGCCATTTACAAAGTTGTGCAAATAGTCAAAGGGCACTGACTTCCAAATATTTTGAGTATATATAAACAAGTTTAAGACTTAGAATTTGCCAGGGTCTAAGTCACATGAAAAACAATGATGTAAGATTCAGATAAACCAAGTACCAAATCAAGGGGCGGGGGGGCACCTCATAAAACTGCTCCCCAAAACGCCAAACAATCAACCAAACCAACCCCCCCTCAAAAACAAGCACTTTTTTAGTATCCCTAAAAGCATTGCAAGACACTTCAGTGAGTGGTTGCTATGAAGGTTAAAGCTTTTTTCTAAATCAGAAATATTTTTCTGAGCTTGGAATGCATTATGTTATGAAGTTGTATAGCATGGCATTTGCTACAGTTTAAAAGGATTAGTTAATAGAAATGTTCACGCTGAATTAGTGGACTGTGGACATTTTCTTTCTTGACACTAAATGCTAATCTAATTCAGCCTAATGGTGGTCAAAGGCAGCTTCCTGATGTTCTCCTTTCTTTGAGTGAAATGTTGTCATGCTGTTCATAAATTAAATGCCCTTAGATATAACTATCTGTACTGCATTGCAATAAAAATTACTAGAAGTTATGTTGTTTTGAAGAACAAACTATAGCAGGAAAAGGAATTCTGTGAGATTGATGCATGAGAATTTTTACTTGTGTGAATAACCAGCTTAGTGGAAAGCTATCTTTGTAAGATAATCCATCATTGCAGAGTCTTCCTGGCAAACTCTCTACTTCATGAGAAAGATATGAGAAAAAATAACTGTCAAATTTTAAAACTTAGAAAAACATATTTTAAAAAAATCAGTAAATCAATAAGATCTCAATTGGTAGTATATTACAATGTGCATCTTGCCCTCTTAGATTTTAGAAAAAATATCTAAATTAATTTTCTGTATCCTAAAAATAGCCTCACTATTTTCAGCATGAGTTTTTGGTAAGTGTGCTAAGCTATTAGGCGAAAGATTGCTGACTGTTGTGTCCTATATGGCGTATATGATAAATAATTCTACCAAAAAAAAAAATTGTAAAGAAAGCATTCCAGATTTAAAACTTGTCATTGTTTTCTGAAAGAGTTACATTTTAACCAATTAATTGTATTTTAAATCTGCTTCACAAAGTGAACAATCACATTTGTAGTGCAGTACAGAAAAGCAGTCAGTTAGTATTTACTATTTGGTTTAATAGAGAGGAAAAGCAACTCCTGAAATAATTTTATGGTAGATGGTTTGATAACCTTACATGTCAAATGATTTTGTTAACCTAACCTAAGTTCCTATATAAATTAGGCCAAAAAGTTTTAATCATTGATTTCTGTAATAAAGAAATTACTTTTTCTGGGTAAATTTATATTCTTTATTGTAACAACTAACTGGCCACACTACAAAAATGACAAGTGTCATTAGGGATTTATGAGTAGTTTGATTCAATGATGAACTATCTATGATGGAAGACAGCTGTTCCTCCTATACTTCAAAAATTTTGTTTTTAAGTCTTCCCAATTAAAATGATGCTCTCAAGTCAATTCCCAAATCCCTCTGTTCCCCTCTCTGGGCTTTCAAATCTTCAGGTTCTCACTGGCTTCCAAGCATACGATAGATCCATGTTTTTACCTCCACATTCTAGTGTAATTTTAACTTTACCTCCTTTTTTTTTTTAGAAGCAAGGGTAAGGGAGAGAGAGAGGAAGTATTTTTTTTTTTCTAGGACCTCATAGTAGTTATTGCACTGTTTACCTGAGAGTTATCTTGCACAACTAGACCTGGATCTACCTTCCTGTTCTCAGTTGAAAGTGCCTAATATGTATCTACAAAAGATGCAAGGGAGAGAGTAAACATGAATTATTACAGGAAGTCCCTTCAATCTGGATGACTAGGTAGCTAGGATACAATGATTTGCCATGGCACACTGCAAAAGATAATCTAGCTGTTAGTGTTCCCATAGGTTAGGTTTTTTTTCCTACCATTTCCTGCAATGTTATTGTCTTCAACTGCTAGGAATATTTTGTCTTTCAAATCCTGGAAGATATCCATCTCAGGAAAGTCTTCCTCATTCATTTTTTTTTTTGTCACTAAGCCTCTGTGTTCTTCTAAATGTCCCTAATCAAGCAATCCTAACCAAATGGCCCTTCTTCCAGAGTGCCATGCAATGTCATTCCTTTTAAACATATTGTCTTACTATATTAAATTAAGAAAATAATAAAAGATTATGCACCTACAGCTACACATTTGATAGAGTCCTTTCTAGGTCTGCTAATACAATGCATGTAATAAGCACTACATTAATTAAAATTGAAAGAAATGTACACACATTTTTTTTTTGCCTTCCTGATTATTTTGTGATATTACAGGAAATATTCTTCATTCATTCAGCTGGTATCAGCAGGAAATCTAAGCACATTAATGAGTCATTAATGGTGTTGCAATAACTTTGAGCAGGTGCACCATTAAAATAAATAATTGAAATTATTTATGGACCTCTGGATAGGAATGTACGGGTAGTTTTAATAATACTGTCACATTTGATACACTAAATATATAAAATATTTGGCACTAGTCTAAGAAAGATATTAAAAGATGGAGAGAGGAACAAAGTGTTTACTATATACCTCAGACACTTTCAAAATTTCAGAGATCTTCCTTTCAAAGTGAAGATATAGCTTTTTCTAAATCAGAAGTATTTTCCTGAGCTTGGAACGCATTATGTTATGAAGTTGTATAGCATGGTATTTGCTTCTCTACACAGTTAAACAAGCTTGAGCATTCATCCCGTAATCATCTGCATTGATTGAACATTACATTTCTTCCTGATTTCATGGCTAACCACTTCTTCCCAGAACAACTCTTTATATCAAAGCCTGAATATATTTGTGAGGAGTCCACAGGTTGCCCTCAACAGAGGAGGAAAATAAACCACCTTCATCCTTCTATGTCCTCCAACATTGTTTAGGCTTTGCCTAAGTAGCTCTTTAAATTCTCCTTCCTCATGATCTCATCACACCTCATGGCATAGAGCAACATGCACACTGAATTTTGAAATAAAAAAAAAATATTATGACTCTGGTGGTCTTCCACACAACTTTCACATTTTCTTTTGCATAACTTGAGCTGAAAATCACAGTCAAAGTAAATGACAGTGTATTCTGCCAGTAAGGCACCGTTTGGCACCATGAGGAGACCAAGAATCAAGTGCTATGTGGTTTGGAACCACTCAATCACTTCTAACAAAAGCTAGCACTTGAGCAGAGAGGAAGCAAACCAGATGTTGTCACCTTGCCTTGAAATTATTTAGCCCTGTAGATACATCATTGCCATTGCTAGTTATGGGTCAGAGGCTTTGCACCAATTGGGCTGAGGCACTTCAAGGCTGTGTCTGAACTCCTCTTGGCTTGCCTAGAGATTTGTTTTAGCTTATTTAGCTGTAATAGCACTATTCTAATGACCAAGTAGTTATTATCTGATTTGTTTTGTTTTGCTTAGCTTTCTATAATTGTGTGACAAACCCACACTTTTTAGATAGGAATAACAAGTTGATAATCGATGTCGATACAAATATTCAGTGTTAAGATAAAACTGTATTTTAGATGAAAATAGGTCCGGTATGACAGAAAGGGCCTTGAAAGTGGGACCCAGATGTACAGTAGAGAAGTACTGGTACAGGACAATAGTACAAAGGATTATACTGGTGACTCCAGGACTATAAACAACTCACCAAACAAACAAACAAACAAACAAAACCTCAAACATACACCATATGTAGAACAACATAGCAAATTCAGGATCAGAGGACCCTGAGGAGCAGTGGGAGGGTGAGCATAACACCAGAGGAAACAGTAGATATAAGGAAGTGTGTCTATGGTAATTTAAACTTTATTATTATGAAATTTTTCTGAAATGTATTCTTTTCTTTCTTTTTTTTTTTCTTCCTTCTGTAATAATTAAACCTGGCCAAATAATTTATTTATTAGACTGTTAAGGTTTCAATTGAATTAAAATTAAATTATTAAATTCAAAATAAGTTATATTCCCTTTGACTCAAAACAAGATTTTGAGTAGCCAATCTATGGACCTCTTCAACTTAGTTGTATGTACATCACCATAATTGCTTTGAGTATCTAAAATCAAGAGCCTCCTCTTCATTCATTATTTAAAATATATATAGATATACGAATACGATGAGTATGTGTAATTTTTTTTTTTAAATCAAAATCTTATAACATTTTAAGTTCCTTGAAGAGCAATGTCCTATTACATAATGCTCAGCTTTGTGTTACTAATAACACATAAATAGAAACATTGAAAATATTTTTGTGAAATATTTTTTCCAGATGAAAGCACAGTTTTGCTAAAAGAAATGTTTTTTCATAAAGAAGAAAAAGATTTTTGTAATTATTTGATATATGAACATTACAATAATACTTATTCTGACAGCAGTAACCTTTCATTCCAATTTTTTTTTTTTTTTTTTGGGAAAAACCCCACTTAAGACATACTTATTCAGATTTAACTTGTCTTATATATTTTATATTTGTATGTAATATGTATGTAATACATTACATAAATAATGTAATATTTAATATTTCCATTTAATGGTCTGTAGTGAAATTTCCTGGTATGAACTATATAACTACAAAAATAAGTGGAAAGAAAATGTTTTGATACTTTCCAATGTGTTCACATAATGATTCATTTAGATTTTTTTTTTTTCAATTTCAGTTCAGGAAAATTAAAAAAAAAAAGTTAGAATGTCTCAATGAATTAAATCGTAGTTGATCAGTTCTATCATAAAGTTGTAAAAAACCCATAATAAAGGTATGAATTATATCCTGATTGTAAACAGTGTGTGAAAACATGTATTTCTCTGCCCTTAGGTATGTTACATTTTAAACAGAAAATTAAAGTGAAATTACTTTTCTTAAACATCTGTTGGTTTGGATTTTTTTAATGTGGTTGCTATGGTGAGTCAGAGATCCATGAGGATAACATGCCAATAGATTCAATGAAAATTCCTTGAAAGTGTGATTCAGTGTAGGCAAGCAGCTTAACTGTTCTGATTCACTCCCTTTCTCTTTCTCTAGTTCAGTAAAGTGCAACATTTTAGTAATTTCATTAAGTATTTCTAACCTATAATAGAAACAGGTTTAAATCTAAGGAAGATTTTTTTTTTTTAAAAAAAAGACTTATATGCAGCTTATCACAGTAAAAATTATTATCATGATTTGTCTTTGAAGTTTTAGGAGTTTTGAATATATAGAATTTATTTTCTTTTATCACTTAACTGATAGGAAATGCAGTAACAAAGGAGTAGGTGACCTTCCTGTCTTGCATCAAATATCCTGACTGTAGAGATACAGATGCAACATTCTTATACAACAGGAATTTTTCCAGCATAACCTGTCTGATTTACTGTGAATAATGCTTATTTGCTTTATGCTCAGTAACAGATGTCTTAATGAGTAGTGCACTCCACAGATTCCCTGGCTGTAAAATTAAGCTGTAAATGTTCAAAATAATCATAGCCTTTTTTTTTGTAGCAGACAGAATACATTTTTTGTGGACTGTTTTCAAATACCAAAGTAGTAGGATCTACTTGATCCATGTAACCAAATAATCCAGCACAAGGGAATAAGAAGTCATTTGTTAACTATGCTAGCCTTTTTTAAGAACACAACCTGCTCCAAATAAAAAAAAAACCACAATCATTAGAATTGCAGCACAGAAGAACATTGGTTTCAGAAAAGCATGATGGCATATTTTCTTTTCTGAATCATGAAGAAGGGAAGGACTTAGGTTTGGAAGCACTAGTCAAAGTCTTTGTTATTTACAAGTGAAGATTTGGCAATAAACTGAAAGAAACCTGGCAATAACAGGTGGATAAATACTGTGGAGTGACAAACCTTTCAGAAGCCATCTATTACCTCCTATAGAGTCTGTTAAACTATATTGTGGCAGGTCATGAGCTGACACTAGATATACTACTACAGCAGAAAATGCTAGCAGCATTTCTGGATAGCAGAAAAGTCCATCATAAAAATAATTTACTGGATATTTTGCAAACTTTTCACCCATGGAAACTCAGGGTTACTCAGATCTGATGAAGGCTGTATAACTAGAGTGCTAGCAGCTGAGCCTTTCCTCTTCATCTGCAAAGTGCTTTCCAGGACCGTTTCAAACCAGCAAAGGCTCCAGGTCTGTTCTGGCCAGCTGTAAGCTTGGGGGCTATTGCTTTGCACTAATACAAATTATAATTATTTACGAAATAAAGATTAGGTGGCAGAAATATAATGTGGATTTACCAAGAAATAGAGAAATTAAAATATACACAAAATGAATCCCATATGTTTATGTCCAAAGGTATTAGACACAGCAAACTTGTAAGTTGAAAGGTGTGGCCCATATTACTCATATTATATGGTTCATGTTGTGTAATGTTTTAACTCTGTCTAAAATTTCTCAGTTCTGAAACTGATTCAGCAATGTATTTTGGTATTGACCTATATGTTGTTTGGTTGTTTGTTTTTTTTTTTCAGGGTAGGTGTCATTTAAAAATAAAATTATATAGATATTAACATGAAAAAATTTCAGATCTTTTCTGAAATATTTTAGATTTTTCCCTACTCCTGATTAAAAAGAAAAAAAAATTCTTACATTTATTTATATTCATAGCACCCTGAGAGGAAAGGTGCACATTTCCCTCTTCATTATCGCAAGACTTATGGTGGGACAATTTCCACAAATTTTCACTGCCTCAACTTGACCTCTGTTGTCAGAGAGATAGAACATTACAGAGTGTGACTCATCATGCCTGTCGTAGGCATTAAAAGCTCAATTTGACATTACACTCTATTTCAGTTTCTTGTTTGTAAAATAAGAATAAAAATATTGCTAACTTCAAAGAATGTATTAAATATAAATAAGCACAGTTTCTTGCCTGATCAGATATTGCACCTTATAGCCCTGAGGAGCAGTCCTTTATTATTAATCCTTTCCTACTGATTAACCAATTTAAAAATCTGTGACAAGACTTAGCCTTTTATCTTTTAGTTATCCCTTAATTCTAATAAGTTTTTATGTACCACATTGTCAGAAAAAAAAAAGGCATAAATTACATCGATTAGGGTAACTCATTTTTGTTTATTCATTTTTCAATAAACAAACGGTTAAAAACCCCCATATTTTTAACTTGTATGAATTTTGTGTCTATAACATGATACTGAGTCAGATATTTTACTAATCTCACTTTAATTACACACTAAATCAATCTTGTACTAGCATTGAGATGAAGCACCTAGGTCTGTAATTCCCCAGATATCCTGTGGCTCACAACTTTTTCTCTTTTGAATAATGGAGGCTATTGTCTTCCTTTTTACAGTCAGTGGGAACTTCACAAGTCTGTCACAACTTTTCAAATATGATGTTTCAAATACCATTCCTGCCCCAGTGGCTGAGGGTTAAAGGCCCCCCACTCACTCCAGTTGCTGACACAGACCCCACTGGCTCCAGTAGCTGACACCACAGATCAGGGCACACATACACACACACAGTCCCAGTCTGATTCCAGTAGCTGGCACCAGATTTCACTCACACACACGGAGGTCTCACCAGCAGCGGGTACTGAGTCCTTGCAGTGCATGCACATGGGATAGAGAGTGAGATTACACAGAGAGTTAAGAAAATATTTAATAAGAAGATACAAGAAGGCAGGACAGACTGCAGTGATCAGGCACAGGGCTCAGAAAAGTGTGCTGACTGGTCCCAATTTACACACAACTGATGCCTTTTATACTACTTTCTGCCCGCTCCCTCTCTGTTCCTTCCCCTGCACGTTGCCTCATCAGTTGGCACAGTCTCACTGACCCCCTCCAACATCTGAGATCCTCAGGTTTGCATCATTATCAGTTGCAAAGTTCCAGTTTGTCTGCAGTTTCTTTATAGCCCATCACTTAGTGTGACTGACCAGGTTTGTTTCTGGTTATTGTTTGTTAATATTAATTGGCTATGTTTTAAATCTCTGCATGTTTGTCTCCTTCCCTTTCCTTATCCTTCAGCTGAAAAAAATAAACATTTTCACATCCTGCGTATCCTTACCTATTCATGCCACTGACTAATGTTGTTCTCTTCATGACCTCCATTACCATGTGTTGGTCAGGTTTGTCTCTGTATATTCTTGTTTATGACTCCTTTGACCAGGTACCCTTAAAGGAACAGACACTCTCTTTTCACTCACTCCTACAGTGAGCACCTTGATTCAGGGTGCAGTTACCTTCTTATTGACTTGGTGTAAATGCAGGGTGTTTCACGTTCTCTCTTTCCGCTGTCTCCACATTTTTGATCCTGTCATCTTTGACAACTCTGTACTCCTATATCATCTCAGCAGTTGTGAACTTTTTCCGCTATTCAGCTACACCACAATCCCATTAACCGTAGTGGGATAAGGAAAAGATTTCTCATGAGTATCTCAAGCCTTACCAAAGCTGTCATCTCAGTTTTGTATGGCAGAAAAGACAAATAATCATTTTGCTTGTACAAGTGGTAGAAGACTGTACTATTTCAAGAGGTAACACAAGGCTTTGCATGCTCTGTTTAATTATATTTGTAGGTATTAAGTTTTAAAGGGGAAAAAGGAAAACAAAATTTATTTTCATTACTTTTATAGAAATGTTGTACTTAAAAACTTTGAAATACGTATTTGTTTTTCGACTTCTGTCTCTGAGTCTTTTAGTCTCAGCTAAAAATAAGCTACATTTATAAACTAGTCAGTGATATTAGAGAATATTTCTTTGCTTACCTAAGAAATTATATGGTAGTTAACCTTTAGTCTACTGTTTTCAAATGTACTCCCTAAATTAAATTAGCTATCAAATTGTTATTTTCTGATATTCAATACATCCTAAGTTACTAATTTTTTTTCTAGTCCAGAGCTCTTGCGTATGAGTTATACCTATATAAACACTCAGAATTATTATACACTCAAAATTTCCTGAAAACGGCCCCAGCTAAAGTGTAGGCCAACCAACTCCTTCATATTTAAAAGGTCACACATTCAATAGAGAAAACTCAAATAAAATCAAGGCTTATTCGCTACTCAAGTTCATAAAAGACACAAAATGTTTTGAGCCGTTTAGCAAGAACTTCAGCTCCAAGACAAAATCATAGCAAGTCTGGTATAGTAACTTTTATAAAAGCGCTTGACTCTTGCTTCTCTAAGAAATTGTTTAGTACCTTTAAACCTCAAAAATCCTGTGGTAAGTACCTAAAGATATCTTAAATCTGCAAGCTTAATTACAGAAAACATATTTAGCTTTTTTTTTTTTTTTGTCTGTTCTGTTTGTGTTTTAGCTATAGAAGCCTAACACAGTCAGTAGCCAGTGATGAACTGTCGTAGTTCAGCCCCGGTCGGGACCAGACTACGCAGTCTCTCTCTCGCTCCCCCCACCCTCTGAGAGAACAGGGGGAGATGATATAAGGAAAAATGGCTCAAGGTTTAAGATAAGGACGGGGAGAAATCCTTAAAGTTACCGTTACGGGCAAACCAGACTCGACTTGGGGAAAACTATTCATTTATTTCTAAAATTAGCAGGAGAATGAGACAGGGAACAAGATAACCTATCCCCACCCCTCCCTCTTCCCAAGCTTAACATTATCTCTACTACCTTCCCCCCCCGAGCGGCACGGGGTGGGGAAAGGGAATGGGGGTCGCGGTCAGTTCATCACGCGTTGTTTTACACAGCTGTGTCATCGTCAGGGGAAGAACTCCTCGCATTCCTCCTCTGCTCCAGCGTGGGGTCCCTCCCACGGGCCACAGTCCTTTGTGAAACTGCTCCAGCGTGGGTCATCTCTTCCACAGGGTGCAGTCCCTCTAGAACAGCTGCCCCAGCGGGCCCTCCACGGGCCACAGCCTCCTTCAGGCACCTGCCTGCTCCGGCATGGGGTCCTCCACAGGCTGCAGGTGAATCTCTTCCCCTCCGTGGACCTCCATGGGCTGCAGGGGGACAACCTGCTCCACCATGCTCTTCACCACGAGTTGCAGAGGAATCTTGGCCAGGAGCCGTGTTACTCCTCCCCCTCCTTCTTCACTGACCTTGGCGTCTGCAGCCGTTCCTCACAACAGGCTGGCAGACGCCTCTCAGGATCCTTTTTACATCTTGTTCACTTCTCATCTCCTCTCCACTTCTTGCAGCCAGGCCAGGCCGAGTTGGGCCCAGTCGGCTGCCCGGCGGGAGGCCAGAGGGTGAGGCCTGCAAAGCCCACGAGGCTCGCGCCTCCCCCTCTCTGCCCCCCGCTCAGCTGCTTCACATCTCCTCTTCCCTTCTTTTCCTGTTTTCCCCTACTTAAATACGTTATCGCAGAGGGGTTATCACGGGACATTCTGCTACCAATTGGCTCGGCCTTGGCCAGCAGCAGGTCCGCCCTAGGCCTGGCCGAGTCCACTGAACAAAGGGGAGCGACTTCTAGCAGTTTCCTACAGAAGCTACCACCTTAGGTCCCCCCTCACTAACAAAACCAGAACATGAACATAGTAACTAATTACTTACAGTTCAGTATATTCAATTTTTAGGTTAGCTTCGGTCCAACATTTTAAAGGGACTAGGAGAGCAGTGTAACCTTAGCTGTTTATTGAGAAGAATGGTTACACTTCCCAGAATTATCTATGAAGGGAAAATTTGCTTCATAGACTCAGACTATGTTTAATATTTGGAATTCGGATTCCATCAAGAATGTTTCCTGAAGAAATGCTATTCAGGATTTAATTTGCTAAAGACAAAAGGTGTAGGGCCAAACTATTTACTGAGGGCCAATTCATGCACATCCAGGCTTCCTAAATATCCGTTCAATTGCATTTACTTTCCTACTTCCTGGAATAGTTTATTCTTTTTGTAAGTGAAATTATGAAAGAGATGCTGTGGTACAAAGAAGCACAAATGAGGGCTAGGATATAGGGATAGGAAGAAAACCACAATTAAACAACATCATCCAGGCAGTTGCCAAAAAGAACTGAAACAGATTCAGTCAAGGTCAAAAAAAGAACAGAGTTGAGAATGCATTTATAATTTAGATTTCTATACATAATCTTTAGTATGCAATCATTAGACCACTAGTAAGAGTATATACTAAAGGGCACTGAATATCCTCATTGTCTCTTTAAGGATAAACAGAAGTGTCTCATATCTCAGTCTTTCAGGACATGAGACTACCCTAGTACAACATAATTAAAATAAAAATTGAAGTAATCCAACAGGAATTCCTTTAAAAATTTTATTTTGTCTCAACTTTTCCTACTTCCTTGTAGATTAAAGGGGGAATTCTAAATGTAGGTAAACAGTAGCTATTGAGATAGATGGGTACCTAAGAGCAGGGAAGCATAAAAATGCCTGTGTAAAGCACACAGAAAACAAACATCCTGTCTCTCTGTTGTTTGACACCCCCAGTCCACACATAAGAACTGCTGTTACACAATGGGAATAATGGGAATTTCTAACATATACTAGCTGGAACAACTTGTTTTCATTAATAAGGTTCAGCTTGTTTTCTTTACATCCCATATAGAAGAGGAGCTCTAAATCTAGATATTAGCATCTGTTCACAGGAGACCTTAGTTATATGTAAAATACATGGACAGTCATTGACTCCAGTGGACATTTTCACAAATTTACAAATATTCAGTGCTCATTAGTACATCTTCTCTCCCTCTAGAGATCAGTTCAAAATGCTACTCTCAAACTGGCCCTCCCAAATAAATTAATCCCATCCCAAGATGTTTCTAGCTTCCAGCTTTCTGTAATTCTATTATATCTTTATTTGTTAGGAAAGGGGAATAAGTTAATTTTTCAAGATTTCCTAATTAAGATCATAAAATTTTAAACATTGTTCTCATTATTCAAATAACACATAACTATCATTAGAAAAATAGCCCTTGTAACCATTTATACAATGATTAGTGTGTGCCTAACTTGTATTTAGGAGGTTTAACTCCTGCTGAAATCAGTAACACTTTAAGGAAAAGATGTCTTTCACATTTCAAGCAAAAATTTCAGAAAACTTGAGGTGCTTAACCCATAAACTGTACTTGACTTCTCAGGTCTACTCTGAGAAAACAATTTATTTTCTCCAGAAAAGAACCTAGTTGCTATGTAAATAACTGCTGGGCAAGCCAGCTTCATGATATAAGTACACTTTAATAGGGGTTATGAAGGAAAAATGTTATTTTTTTTAGCTCACTATCTTGTGTCCATAATGGATGCATAATCGAGGTAACTTTTTTTTTTTTTTTTTTAATGTGGCTATGAATCTGTTCACTTAAGAATGACCTGAATTTACTACTTTTGGAGAGAAAACAGATGGCTCCAGAGAAATAAGTCATACTCTGCAGAGATACATATATATATGTATATGTGTGTGTGTGTGTGTGTGTGTGTGGGTAGATAGAAAATCTAATGAAATACAAGATAGGAGAAGGCAGAATAGTAGAAATAAGTGATAGGAGGTCATAATGTCTAGAAGGGTAGGAATCATAGGAAATGCTAAGATTGAAAGAAATGTGAGAAACATAGGAATTGTGCAAGATAGGGAGGAGGAAAAAAAAATCTAAGACTGGGTCCAAGGTTTTTATTCATAATAATTTTCAGGTTTTGTGGCATCAAATTTGAGTGTTTTCACCTGTTTAAAACCATGAAAATATCTTCTCATTTGGCATAGTCCTTAGCAGTATCTATGTACTTTACTGTTACTTACTGAAAACTTTAATCATATTCCAGCTATGTAGACTCCATATCTGATTACTGAACTTCTTAAATTCTTCATAAATGAAATGTAAAGAGACTTTTAATCCTTGCATCAGACAAAGATTTTTTTCTTTGTGTAACTATAATTTTTTTTTTCTTATTGGCACAACTGTACAAGGGCAATGTACTAAATCATAGATTTTTTTTGCTTTGCTAAATTTGTGATTGTATTTGTCCTTTAGGAAACTGAAAATTTAATCTCTATGGTGTCCTACCACATCTATCAACATAATCAGTGATGTGCTTCTTTAATCGTATGTTGATACTGCAAAAATGAGAATTATGACCTTTGTACTAATTAGTTATATGAAGAATCCAATGAGATACAAAGTGTTAGACTTAATGGTACCTCAGTTTACACATTTTAATCAAAACTGTGAAGGTAATACGTATTGCTAATTATACCACAGAAATGAATTCAAGCAGATACATTGTAACATACTTGTAGGCTTAAGTACATTTCTTTTTTAGAGGTTTCTAATCTACTTCATAATTATCTAATTAGTAACAAGTATTTCTAATATTTTAACTTTTAATGAGAAATCTTGTCAGGCTTAATACTGTTTTCTTTTTTAGTAGGCAAATCTGTGAAATGTAATTAACTACTTTATGAGCAGAAATGTATCTATATCCACTTATATGATGAAATGCCAAGACAATATGTTGAAGCTTATACTTGGCAGTAAAATGCAATAAATATATAACTTTTCTGTGAGGTCTAGCACTTCAGAGGATGCTAAGGGAAAGGTTCAGGTAGCAGTAACATCCTTCTGGACTTATTCTGATGCCTTGCATATGTTAACTAGGAATGTTCATGCCCCTGTCTATTCTCATTCATCCAGAACACTAAGATTTGAGAAAATAAAGTAAAACAACTTCAGCTCATGACTTTTGTACTTCCTACTCCAATGAATCATGGACACTGAGTCATTTGTGGTAATGATAAGAGAATGACAAATTAATCTGGACCCATTCGTAAAACCTTTATCCATGTAGGTAGTATCCCATTCTTTGAAATAAATGGAATTGCTAATGTTCTAGTCAGTGAGAAAGGGTCTTGTGAGGTAAAAGAAAAAATAGGTAAGCAAGCTTACAAAGAAAATAAATTACTGTTATACATATGATTTTCTTGTACATTTTACTACAGTAGCAGCACGGCAGACAATTTTCATTAGAAAACAGAACATTCTAGGAAAAAAAGTCTCTTGGTTTCCTGGAACTTCAGGATAAAATTCAGCTACTCAACTAAAGGGAACACTGACACAAATTTATTCTCCACCATACATCACTGCACACCTCGCCTGAGACTCATAAACATTTTAGAAGTATACTAACGGCTTTTAAGTTTGCCAAACTGTGATGGAGGCAGCTTCTTTTTTGAAATACAATTCATGCGAAATGCAGCCTAATCTTACCCTTTCTCCTAGACTCCATTATTTCTGCATAGTCTTCTTGAACTTGGTAACTTTACGTTGTACATAGAGAGTTCACTGATTTCCTCCCTGCACCTCAGCTCTCTTATGAGTGATTTCTGTATGACTGCTCATGCATTTGAAGGATCAAATTTCTCTTCAGTAATAAAGTATTGATCTTTCTATCAACATTCAGCTCAAAATGAGCTTCTGAGAAAGTTTCTTCTTCTTTGAAGATTTTCCTCATCTTCCTTGACTTACCTAGGAAAACAAAGAGAATTCTCTATTTCCACAAAGAACCTGAATGGAACACTGAAAAAAGGAGCTTTACTCAAAGCAAAGATAGTGAAAAAGTCTAATTTTTTGTAAGGTACTTTTGCCAAAATATTTCTCACAATCCTTATAGGTCTTTTTTTTATGTTACTGCTATTACATCAAAAGCTTCTTATGGACAAAATGGAACACACTATATAGACAAAGCCAAGAATTCACTGTTAATGCAATTAATATTTTAGCAATCTAATGATCCCAATTACCTACTTAATACAGAAATATTTTATTAACAATACGTTTCAAACTGTTATACAATAAATACCTTACCAGTATCTGACCCCTTTCTCTAGTAATGTGCTTGCCTCTCCAGTGTCCTCATGGGTCTCAAGGTCAACAATTCTGTCTTCCTTGGGCATAATGGGGGTGGGTTAGGAGGTTGTCCAGAGCCATTAGCACTGTGTGGTCCTTGTTAGCAAAAATAGAATGATCACAGTAGGGCAAGTTGTCAGGGCGCAGCATGGCCCGCCTGCTCCCCAAGGGACAGAAGTTTTGGGGGGCTCCCCAGGGAATCAGGCAGGGCAAAACCTGGCAACCAGAGTCTGTCTCACAGCCCAGCCAGGAGGAGGGGAGTTTGGGATCACTGGGGTGGGCCCAGCCCTGGGCATCAGGCAAGTACCAGGCCACTGGCCCGCAGTTTGTCATGCCATAACTCTAGTCTGGCCAGCGGTAGTGCCCAACAAGCAGTGACAGAGGTGAGGAACCAGCTCCAACCAGCTGCAACTGGCTCCAACTGGCCAAGGCCACCCCCAACCCCCTGAGAAAGACCTGAGAGGCCACAAAGCTGCAGGGACCAGGGCAGGGGGACACCAATTTCAGTCATCGACTATGAGCACCTACACTAGGCTGAGGTGACACACGCCACAATTGAGCCAAGGACAGGCAACACAGGTGTAAAAGACTACTGTGAAAACAAG
This sequence comes from Chlamydotis macqueenii, assembly GCF_036417535.1. Taxonomy (NCBI): domain Eukaryota; kingdom Metazoa; phylum Chordata; class Aves; order Otidiformes; family Otididae; genus Chlamydotis; species Chlamydotis macqueenii. The sequence goes on from NC_141556.1 coordinate 164,549,463, forward strand.
GGCACTTGGTGAAGTATAACCCACTCTGATCCAGGTAAATCAACATTAGAATGAAAGTTATGATGAAAAAAAATGACAATTTTTGCTTATTTTAGTAGTCTGAAGATTTTTTGTAATGTGTTCATGTTGTCTACCTGTAATAAAAAAGGAAGAATTGAAAAAAAAATTAAAAGCTTTCAAAATAAATGTTTGCTTCAACTTAAATAATTTTTATAGTTTATTTAGCAGATAAATTTACACACTTACAATTAGTATGCTAACTATAAAACTATAGGTGGCCCTACTTTAGAAACAAATGGAAGTATTTAATATTTTTACTTATATTATTTTGTGATGCTTAAATATTTTTCACATCATTCATATGCTGCAAAAATATTTGGTTTATAGCCTTGTTTGATTTGAATTGCTCTGCCTTCCATCCTAATTAATTTCTAAGAAAATCGTGTTGTCATCCACAATATTGATGAAGAGGTCGGAGCAGAAGTCCCTCTCTGGACTCTCACTTCCCTTGGAATTCTGAGATTTTTGTTATAGTGTCTTTCACAAATAAAGCTGCAAGTAAATCACTAAGGCAATCACCCTAATCAGACAGTAGTGTTTCAGAGTGTACATTGCTCTTGCTTCCTGATTAACACAGGGGTACTGAACTCTGGCGTTTGTTTTTTTTAGTGGTTTTTTTTTTTTTTTAGATCCCTTTCTAATGAGTGCATTACAGAGAACAGATAATGACACCAGTAAGGTAGATTAGAAGGAAAACATATTTTTAAATGCATTTAATAAATGACTCACAAAAATGCTAAACCACAGATGTCAAATTACTCTGACTGTACAATCTCAGATACTTTCTGGCAAAATTTTTCACTCAGTGGGCGCTCCATATTCCACAGTATACTGTGTAGTGCTGGTGAAAACAAATTAAGTCCACCCTCAGTTTCCTTCTTTTTTTTTTTCCCCAAAAGCCCACCAGAAGATCTGAAGCCAGTCAAATCCAAAACAAATATTTTTAAAACAAATATTCTCGACCAGGAAAAAGTAGCTCAAGTGGGTTGCTTGTGGGACTAAGGCTTATTATTGCTTTAAATATTATTTACAAAGTTTTTCACATTAACACTTTAAAATGGGAACCCTTTCTAGCTCAGTTTTTAAACCAATATTCAACTTCTCAGCTGAAGTGAACCAGCTTATGCCATGAACCAGGGATTATGCCAGTTAAGAGCATCAGAGAAATGGCCAGAATGTGTTATCACCCTATACAAATAGGGAGCCTTGTCTTCTTTTTTTTTTCCTTTGATTTGTGGTCCTTGACACTTTTAGCCACAGTGACATACAAGCAGAGACAGTGATACAGTGCACATTGCTCTCCAGCAGGATTGTGACACTACAGTAATAAATGTGAGCCAATGCTATTCTCAGAGTCAGTCACCCTCCAGTTCTCTAATCTCCAAGACCAAATTACTGTAAAAATATATGAAAACCCCATCTGGCTAGTTCATGAAAACTCAGGAGCTTATCATTTGTCAAAAAGTGATCTTTCTTGCTTGGGCTCTCATCTTTCTCTTTTGTTAAATACAACTGTTCATCCTCATCCCCAAGGGCTACAGATCTATCTGCTTTTTTTTTTTTTTTTGACAGAATGGAGTCTTCTGAAACTGCTGAAGTTTTCAGAGGGTATAAAGCTGATATAAAACATCAAAGCAATAATTCTGTGTTATAATGCACAAAATGGACAGAACAAAATAGGTACTGGCAACTGATAAATTAGAGGCAGGAATAGTGGATTTGCATCAGGTTTCCTCCTTTGCCTAAGCTCACAAACCCTTAGTTTCATAGGCAAAATACTGTTTCCATTAAAATGAATGTAACTCTTTCCAAGTACATCTACAGACACTGAATGAAGCCTCAGGTCTGAAAGTTTTAAGAATATCACAAGTCAAAGTTGGAATATGTTTATTGTTTCTGTGGCATAGTTTCACATCTAACCCTTAAGTATTTCTCTACAGGAGACTATGCTGTTATAAATAAAATGGAGGGATATAAATAAATATAAATATGTTATATATATATGTGTGTGTGTGTGTGTGTGTGAGGGATAATCCAGACAGAGGTCAATTAAGATGTTGTATTATTATGCCAAAAAAAAGGTATGTTTTTCACAGCTAATATACTTATCCCAGTGTTTTGTGTACAACTGCTAGAATTGTTGTATCTAGAAATCAACATTCTAGCAGGGAAAGATCAGTGCAAACATATACGTACCCTGTAATTTTATATAGTGAAATAAAAATAGCTTTTTAAGTTGTCTTATTTTTTTTCCCATATAGTTTTTTTTCCCCCTCCTACATCTAAAGGATCAAATTAAGTTGATTTTCTGGTATCTGATTTATTTAGGAAATTTCTTCATGTAGGAGACATTTTGCCTGGGGAAGAAAAAAAAATAAAGGAGAAAGGAAAAATAGTAGAGTGCACAAATGAGAGACAGAGTGAGAGAAAGAAAGAGAAAGAAAGAAGGAAAGAAAGCAGATCTTTGAGCCAAATAAAATGGATACATTTCAGAGACAGTTATACTGTATGCAATGTGGCTGTTAAGAAAGCAGTAGGGATTTAGAGAAGCAGAGAAAGAAGAGAAGGATACGGCAGCTCAGTCAGGATCAGTGAGCTATATAATCTCCTTAAGAGTTTGATTAGAAATTCTATTGTGACTGGCCACTGGACAGGCTGCCTCGTGGACATGAAGGAAAGCAATGAGTTCTTAAACTTTCATGTGGCAGCACTCCTATTGTTGCCTCTTTTTACTTAATGACATGTAGGCAACCGTGATAAGTTTAAATGGGCAGAGCACAGATTGGCTTAAGTGAACTTCTTATCTGTAAAGCCCTGATATTCTCCTCGTCTGATGGATTTCTATAGCAACAACTGAAGGGCAGCAGCACATTGAGAAAAAAGTAGTAAAACAGTTTCCAGCAGTATAATTTGTTCTTATCTTAACTCTAGTTCTTGTTCAAAGACTACTCTTGCTTTACTGGGGGATGTCAAACTGTGCTTGCTTCAGAAAGGCTAAAATGTGTAAAATAGTCATGCCTGCAGTCCTGGCCTAACATACACTCCAGAACACATATAGACATACATAAATATCTATATTCAATGTACATAACATTCATACTGCCTACATATATCTTGTATCTTACTACCTATTTATTTTAATGCCCTCAAATATTATCTGATGTGAAGATTAAATGAAATAATTTTCCTCAAATTTTCATCTGTCTTTGCTTTTACAAGTACTTGGGATTATATGTTAGAAAAATATATTAGTAGAATGTGATTTTAATGTTACCTCTGTAAACAAGTTAAAACAGAGAGAAACCTGTTTTAAGGAGCATGTAAAATGTGAATCTTAATTTCAATAATGCATATATTAATGAGTTTCACTATATTATCTCAGCATAGTAGTCTCTACATAGTCTCAGACTTTTTTTTTTAAATGTGCATGCTATTACTGAAAATTCACTTTTGCTCGTTTCACACTGTAGAGACCACACCATGTTGTGAGTTGTATAAGTACTTATTTACCATTAACACTGAAGATGACAAGCATGATGTGCTTTCAACTTATTTCACATTATTTACTCTGTAAATAATGTAAAGAGGAGTGCAAGGTCACAAGTTAAATATAATTTTATACTAGCACTGCATATGCAATAACAATACTTATATACCACACATGCATGCCATCATCATTATGATGACTAATGCTGAAGTACTTTGCCACAAGCAAGAAGATTATATAGTTATTCAAGAATCTTTTCAACAATTGTTACTTTTTCCTACAGCTTATTACAACACATTCATTTTCTTCTTTATAAATTATATTTTATTCCAAGAGCATAGAAGGTGATTGTATCAGTTATACCATAACGTGTTCATGTTATTATCTGATTCAGAGTATTACCTGATACATCAATATCAGAAAAGTATAGAGAAGTAACCTTGAAATTATGTCCTAGATCTAATATAACTTTAAATGGTTCTATACAGGTTTTTTTTTTTTACATAAATTTATATGAATTTCTACTTAATTTCTTCAGAAAAAAAAAAAAAAACAGGAATAGCACATATTTTATCCCTGAAAAATAGCCTATGTTTGTCAGGTTTCATTAAATTAGAAATAAGCTTTCTTTGATTACACTTAGGGATAGAACTTCAAAAATCAAGAAAGAACATTTAGATAGAAGAGAATTTTAAAGTTATTTTATTGTATTTTATTATAGCTATTTTTCATCCATTGTAGCAACTGAAGATTTATTTCTTTACTGGGGACTTTTAATTTTCCCTTCCCTCCAAATACCTGTAGAAATTGATATATAATTTATTGCTGGCTGCCAAACTTGATACACACCACGAATTTTACACTGGTAGTCCCAAGTAAATTAGGTCAACATCTCGATAATCCAAAAGGAAAATACTGTCACATTTCAGCAGGGAAAACTGAATTGCTTTTTCAATTAATTATTTTAAGTCTTAATGAGGATAAGGTCTAGTTACTCTGAATTCTGCTTTACATTTCAGACATGGTAAAGAAGGCTCCTAATTACATACAGTACATTTTTACTTTTTTTTCAGCATATCTATATTCTGCTGCACTAATTCATAGAAAGAAGATGAAATTTACTTCAGACAGTATGTAATATTTCCTTTCATTTCAGCAGACCTTTGTATCTATGGGAAGTACTTACCAGGGAAGACAAAACAGACATTATCAAAACACACCTTAAACCCTCGGGTATTCTGGTGTTTGGAAGGTAACTTCTGTCTTGTCATGCTAAAAAATGTCTGTGTAAAATTCCAGATCAGCTCCATGCCTCAGAAAAGATATAATCTACCAGCTGTTATGGGACACTCTTCAATATTCATGTTAGGAGCAACAAAACTATTTGCAGCATCATGGACACTTAAACATATAAATAAAAATGACAGCAGGAGATAAAACAGAAATAATACAATTCAAAGTAATCAAAGAATCATTACAGGAAGAAAGGAACAGCAATTCACCTAAATAACTAAGAAGGATAGCAATGCTCTTTCCCTTGCTGAATGTTTTACCAGAGTTCTTAGAAAATGACACAGTTATGTGTGTTTCAGGGACAGGAGAGACAATCTGGAGAAAAAATCTGCAGTAGAAAATATTTCCATTCTAGTTGTCATATGCTGGAGATGTGGGGACATGACTGATACTGAGATAATGTGTCTACTGCATATTGTCTTGTAAGAAGATCAGCAAAGTTGCTATCTGCAGCAAAAAATGAAATAACACAGTACCTGCTAAAATGAAACACTTCTGGAATAGCCATTCTGTACATCTTATACATATCTTAGGTGGAGAAGTTGGTAATGTTAATAGAGATAATATTTTTTTAAAAATCATTAAAAACAGTTCCAAAGGGCCAAGGACCTATTGATGTGCTTCCACATTTATCATAGCAGGATATTTTATTTCTTTACTTTAGTTGGTCAGTAAGGACTTAAATTCATATATTCTACTCTCCTTGTAAGATCTAACAGTTAGATTCCATCATGGGATTAGAATTCATATTGCATGACTTTAACGGTCAAATATAAACTAAAGAATCTATTATCTTCAGACCGTTTCTAAGACAAATGCTAGTACAGGCTCTTTATGTGTAAATAGTCTGGATAAATAAGAGACTATAGAATTTCAGCTTTTACATAGATATATTTAAGTTTCCTGACTTCTGCACCTGAAACAAAAAGAGTTTTATTCTAACTTAACTGAGCTCAGTATAAGACTGAGTCAAAATGTCTATCACATCCAAGAAGTCAGAGGAGGCAATCAAGTGGTGCTCTTCAATCAGCAGGAAATTTGGAAATTATGAAACACAGTGCAACTGAAGCAACAGAAGTGTGAAATAGAAATTGTTTCCTAATTTTTTTTTGTTTTCCAAACAACTAGAATTTGAGCAAATTAATTCCTTGTGCTCTTTGTTTTTCAGAAAATTACATAAAACAAGATAACGGTGTTGCTTAACTCATGGAAAAGCAGAGAAGCAATAAGTAAAATGTCCAACTGTGTATTGTGATGTCATTGTAGCAACACAAATTCACAAATCAGCATGATATCTGATGACATATATCTGGTGTGCCTTCCCTCTTCAGCATGAGAAATTGTGAAGGGCAGCTGCAGTGAGGCTGAGCATTATCTCAAAGCTGCACTCATTCAAAGGAAAGTCATAAAGAGAATTCTAAAACTGTAAAGAAAATAGCTAACGATCATCGCAGGAGAAATTATATACATAGGGAAATGAGAAAGATGTGTGTATGTGTGTTTCAAGAAGTCAGAATGAAGATGAGGAAGAAGTATCCACTAATTTGTGAGACTATGGAAGTCTTCACTCTATAGAGAGGTTAGATTATGTTACTTAAAGATTCTTTAACTTTAAGGATCCTGAACTACTTGTGCATGGGACAGTTTCTCTGGAGCTTATTCCAAATATCTAGGGAAGTCACAAAACAATGTAAAGGATTATTAGAAAGGGAGTTAATATTCTAGCTAATTAGGTTTCAAGGGTAAAGCAAAGTTTTGTCCATCTTTGTCTATGACAGATTGCAACAGGACAGTAGGAACTTCAGTTAGGTCTAGAAGACATATTGGAGCAGTGTGAGTTTCATTTAAGAAGAGTTGTTGCAGTCAGTTCTGATGAGCTAACCAAATCCGGTAGCATCACGTAAAAGGCTGTATGTAGTGGATTAATTTCTTTTACATGATGAAAAAAATTTACTTGTAGTATGTTCCAGGATAAAAAGAAGTAAAAGCAGGCACAATGGGAGAACATAGGTGATAGACCCAAAGGAATTAAAAGCCTGTTGGTGATACCTTGGGGAATAATGCTGATCCTTTTGTAATGAAGAAGTAAGAATTATAGTGGGTTGGTAATAGTTAGATACCTGTTAGAATCAGTAGTTATAGTCATCCAGATTCCTTCCTACTCTGTGTTCTTTCAATGTACAAGAGACTGCAGATTAGACTGGTGATGAAATCTGAGCTCAGAGAAATCATAGTCCCTTACATTTTCCAAGAAGGCAGCAAGCAGGGACTTCTGTGTAAATTTTGAAGAGTAAGGAAAGCTGACCACTTTTTGGCACTGAAACAGTCTCTACGAGAATGTTAAATGTATGGCAGATGAGTTTGCTGGACAGGCAGCAGGGCCTGGTCATTCAGAGTAAGCAAAAGGAGAAAGGTTTGACTGTGCTCTCTGAAAGACCTCACCCTGTGATGCCCAGATGATGGGAGAGGAGGGAGAAAACTAGCGTTTTATTCCTAGGGTTTCTTCTGCACAATGCTTTGAAATGAAGAAGAGTGCAGGGAAGTGAGTGTGGAACCTTTTACCTCCAAGAAAGAAATCAATGAGCAATTTCATAAATGTTTCCATGTGATGTCTGCCCCCTGGGGTTTTACACAGAACAGCTTTTTGGAAAAAAAAAAAGAATATAGATCTCACTGATCTTGAAAACCATCCTGTAAATCTCTTATTTTCAAGAAACTCAGATAAAAATGCCAAGGCAACATCGACTGTTACAGTTTAATGCTTCACTTCTGAATTTGTGTCTGAAATAGGCAAAGGAAGTCTATGTAATATTGTTCAAATCAGCTAGGTCAGTACTTCAAAATAATAACATTGTTTTAGACATCAGTAAATTAAATTTCTTAATGTTGCTCTTTAAGTCTATCGGTTTGAAATCATAAATACATTAACCTGTCTTTCTTATTGAAACACTACTTGGTAAGTGTTTTGGGCTATCCAGTGTCCTTCCTTTTCTTACATGGTCTGTTCTTTAAATCACAGAAGTACATTCTTCCCCTGCTATGAAGTAAATGGAAAGAAAGGATATAATAAAAACATAGGACAGACTGTGGTGATCACATGCAGGACAGGTCAGACAAGTGTACTGATCAGCCAGGACTTAAATCCAGACCCTTTCTAGTCTGTTCTTCCCCCTGGTATCCCTTCCCTCATCAGTAGACACAGTCCCACCGACCCCCTCCAACATCCTGTACTCTCAAGTTTGCATCATTATCAGTTGCAAAATCACAGTTTGCTGGCAGTTTCATGATTCATAAAATTATTTAATACACTTCAGTTAGTGTGACTGACGAGTGTTTACTTCTTGTCTTTATCTCCCTAATGTTTGTCAAGTCTATGCCTCTAAATGTTTTGTTTATGGTTTCCTCCTTTTCCTTGTTGTATTATACAATGAATTGATGAGGAAATAAACATTACTTACTGAAATAAACATTATTTACTGAAATAAACATTCCCACATTCAACATATGCTGATCAGTTAGTTTGACTGGCTAGATTTGGTTCTCGTCACTCCCTCCCTTATCATTTGCCATTCAGGTTTGTGTCTCTATATGTTCTTGTCTGTGGCTTTCCTCCACTCTCAATATGGTTTTTTTTCACTGAAAATATCCTTGACCAGATACTCTTAAAGGAGTAGAGATTCTCTCTTTCCACATAACGTTACATATACCTTTCACTATATGTCTTCCATCTTCCTTCTGGCAGCTCCCTTGTGGTTCAACCCTGTGTCTTCTAAATACCCCTTGGTATTTTATACATGTTTTTAATTCCATTCATCAATCTGCAGTCTTAACAAAACAGGCCAGTGAGCCAGAATCTCTTTTCAAATATCTGCTGATGAAATCTTTGACTGCTTTCTGCTTTCCATTTATTCCTGCACGGGCCTGTGAGAACCTCATGGAGTTCAACAAGGCCAAGTGCAAGGTTCTTCACCTGAATCAGGAAGTTCTAAGGAGGATGTGGACCTCTTGGACTGAGCCCAGAGGAGGGCCACAAAGATGATCAGAGGGCTGGAGCACCTCTCCTATGAGGACAGGATGTAAGAGTTGGGGCTGTTCAGCCTGGAGAAGAGAAGGCTCCAGGGAGACCTTATTGCATCTTTTCAATACTTAAAGGAGGCTTATAAGAAAGACAAGGAGAAACTGTTCAGCAGGGCCTGTTGTGATAGGATGAGAGGTAATGGTTTTAAAATAGAGAGAGAGAGAGAGAGAAATAGAGAGGTAGATCCAGACCAGACATCACGAAAAAATTATTTACAATGAGGGTGGTGGAACACTGAAACAGAGAGGTGGTAGATGCCCCATCCCTGGAAACATTCAAGGCCAGGTTGGATGAGGCTCTGAGCAACCTGATCTAGTTGAGGATGTCCCTGCTCCTTGCAGGGGGGTTGGACTAGATGACCTTTGAAGGTCGCTTCCAACCCTAACTATTCTATGTCTCTATGATTCTCCTTTCACTGTCAGGTCTCAATTGCCTGACCTAAATAGTGTAAGCTCCTTCATCCCACCTTCCTTCAGTACTCTCCATCCCAAGATTCTTAATTCAGCCTATGTGGTGGCCTTTTTCTTGTATCCTTATCTTCACTCAATTTTCTTTGGTGGTCTTCTGACCAGAATGGAAAATCAAAATAAAGAAAGCAAGATGAGCAACAAAGGAAGCAAGCAAACAAACAAACAAAAAAAACCAACACAAAAGTCAGGTGGCTAAGGTGGCTTCCAAGTCCGTGATTTACAGACAACTTTTATGAAGGTGGAAGCTGCTGGCATTTCTAGATCAGATTTGCTTACCACTAGATTATTATTTATTTTCCCATTGGCTACTGTTGCAACTATAAATGTGTAAAACCATAGGATGGTATGTTTGCTCTGACCTTTTAAAATTGGCTTTCTCACAGTTATATTTGATCTTACACTTAAAACATTTATTGAAGAAATTATTTCATTTACTCTTGTCAAAATAAAGTAGAACAAAATAGGACAAATATTTAGGAAGTAGAAAGGGATATATTTCAATTAAGTGAAATTGAAAGAGTTGGATTCATGGCTGTATTGCAGCTAGTGCTGATTGAAGAGATCCGTGAACACTTGCATCACAACAATATAAAAATAAAAATTATGAACCAAATCTGTTTGTAGTTATTTATAGTAAAAAAAAAAATTCCCATCACAAAAGTTTTTTTGTTATCTTTATTATTCTGAAGTATAATCTCTTATTATTTTTTATACTTGGATTTCATAGAATCATAGAATCATAGAATGGTTAGGATTGGAAGGGACCTTCAAAGGTCATCTAGTCCAACTGCCCTGCAAGAAGCAGGGACATCCCCAACTAGATCAGGTTGCTCAGAGCCTCATCCAGCCTGGCCTTGAATGTTTCCAGGGATGGGGCTTCCACCACCTTTCTGGGCAACCTGTTCCAGTGTTCCATAACTCGCATTGTAAAAAATTTTTTCCTAATTTCCAATCTAAATCTACCCCCCACTGTTTTAAAACCATTACTCCTTGTCCTATTGCAACAGGCCCTACTAAACAGCCTATCCCCATCTTTCTTGTAGGCCCCCTTGAGGTACTGGAAGACCACTATCAGGTCTCCCCGGAGCCTTCTCTTCTCCAGACTGAACAGCCCCAACTCTCTCAGCCTGTCCTCATATGAGAGGTGCTCCAGCCCTTTTATCATCTTTGTGGCCCTCCTCTGGACCTTTTCCAACTGGTCCATGTCCTTCTTGTGTAAGGTTTAAGTATGCATGTAATTTTAAGTATAAGGTTTAAGTATGCATGTAATTTTGAATTTTCTCATTAACAAAAAAAAAATTTAAAGTAGGGAATATTACAGATGATATTATTTACATATACATGTAAATATAGAAATATACAATGCACCATGTTACATATAATGATCAAATATGATCAATTTTAACAATATTTTTTTCTTCTTCCTTTATTTTAATTTGTTTTGGAGGATAACAAATTAAAGCTCCTTTCCAAAAACCATCACCATTGAACTATGAATTACTTTGTTGATTAAAAATAATAACAAATGCTGAATTCAGTTAATTAAGTCTGCAAACGACAGGTGAACTTTTCATTATAGTATTTTTCCACTTGTATTTCATCTCATTTTAAAATAAATAATTTTAAAAGCCAGTAATGCATAAATATTTATATTTTCTTTTAGATGGTTGTATAATAGAACAATGGAATCATTCAGGTTGGAAAGGACTTCAGGAGATCACTTAGTCCCACCTTTTGCACAGCACTGAATTCAGAGCAGGTTGTTCAGAGCTTTGTTCAACCTCCAACCTCTAACTGTATCTTCAGTGAGGCGTAACCTTCACTCCAAGGTTGGAGCATAACAGCCGTCTAGTCCCACCATTGCTCATAATTATGAATAGAAGACACAATCAATGTACTTTTACCTTCTGTTGACTTTTAAAAGACTCAGCCCCACTCAGCTAGGGAAACTCTTAGAAATACTTAATACTCTAATCTGAAATAAACATAGATGCCTAATTTACAGTGATCTCATTGCATATGTCTATATTGCTACATGAATTATGTTGAGCGAATGAATTCTTGTACTGCATCCTTGATAATTAACCTTGATTACTTTTTTAACTGCTTCCTGGCTCAGTTTTAGTTTGGTCCCTCATTCCTTGAGTAGTTTGACACAGAAAGGGCTGTCCCTTAGCAGTATGAAAACAAGCCTGACGGTGCCACTGGCCTCATGGACTAATCAGTGGTTATTATTATTATTATTTTTTTTTAAGTTTAGGAATAGACATTGACTTCACACACACACATATTTCTGCAGAATCTAGTATCTGTTGGAGCTGTATGTGCCTTATCTGCAAGACTGAATTTTTTGTCAACTCAAATCAGATGATAGATATAAAATCAGATGTACAGTTATAATATAGTTACTGCAAATGTATACAATTATAGACCCAATACATCTCCTACAGAAATTAAGGAAATGTCATAAATTTTCCTATAATGCTGAGCGCGAAAAATTTTTTAAAAAAAGATTTTTTTTTTTTTCTTTTTTTTTTCACTGTAGAATTTCATACCATTTGAACTAAACAAATAAACACTGGGTACATCAGTGCAATTACTATATTAATTATTCAGTGCAATAAGATTATTCATTTAAATTGGAATTAAAATTAGGTTGGTATTACAATCTGGATAAGTTGTAATGCAGGAAGTTATAAGTAGTAGTGTCTTTGTGCTACTCTTATGCTTAATTTCATTTAAAATTAACGTAGAAATGTAATTAAATAGGTACTAGTAATTTACTTTATTTTTATGCTAATTATAGTTTACTTGAAACATAAGAATAAACAGGAAAAATCACAATTAAGTCAGCATTTTATTTGCAGATGTAATGACAACTCCCTAGAGGCAGGAGTTTTTTTTTTAAAGTCAATAATTTTTCATACTTTCATCTGTTTCAGTGAAAACCAAAAAAAGGTAGTTAATGTATACAAGAACATGCTTGAGAGTTTTGTTGATGGTTTGTAATACCTTCATGTCTCATTATGTGAAAACTATTTGTAGAGTAAATTGCTCCTCGATGTAATATCAAAACGTAATATAAAAAGATGTCAAAATGATCGTTGGCATATTTCAGTTTTATGGAAAATGGCTTCTGTCATCATTCTCTGTTAGGAGCACTCCACTTTTGACTGTGACCATTATCAAGCAAACATTTTTTTTTGAAAAAAATTAGAAATGCATACAATCTCCTGGTTTACATATGGTGCAAAGCAATCTGACTATTCTCACTAATAACAATAAAAAAACTGGATTTTTTTGTTTATGTTAGTGCATACACTGAAATCCTGTTTCTCATTTATCATCAGCACAAAATGAAGCTATACCTCATAGAGGTAATTTTATAGTTAAGAATCCAACTTAAATATATGTTATGCTTGAAATTACATTTAACATAGTTAGGCTAAATAATTAAAAAAAAATTATATGCATGTTTAAAATCAGGTTTTTTTTTCAACAAAGAATGTTCTAATGTGAAATGTATGATTACCTTTTGAGGGTGAAGATTATATAGTGTTCATAGGGTTATAAGGCATTCCTATTATGACATAATCGGCTGCCAAAAATTTCTGTGGAACAACACATGTAATAATTGAAGTGGTACAGCTATGAGGGAACAATTTACTTGTTCTACTTAACAGTGATTCAGTATAACTAGAAAGAGTCTGTAACTGCTCAGGAGTACCTCAAGTGGTTGTCTTCATGTATCAAGATAATGAACAACCAGTCTTCAAAATTAGTTTTGATTTAATTTCTTTCAGTAAAAATTTCATATTAAGAATGCTTTTCATTTTACAGATTGTAATTATTATTTACATTTCTGAAAAAAAAGTCAATTTTGTAGGAATACTTGAAGATATATGCGCAGACTAAATAATTGAATGACCAACCATGCTTTGAAGCACCCACTTACCAAATATATTGCATAATTTCACACGCTTTGCATTTCAAATTTAAAATTTTAATGTTTTTACACTAAATTTTAATCTAAATGCACAAAACTATATCAGGCATCTGAAAAGTCTTGTGTATTGTGTACACATACACACATGTGCAAAAGGTTCTAAATTGCACACAAAATTTCTGAATGCATTTTACAATCACAGGGCATTGGAATAGACAATTTCAGTAAGTGTGCAACATGCTTAATACAAGCCTCTGGGTGTTTTTCAAAATTAGTTCTTGAGTGCATGAAACCTATTCACTAGGTGGTGTTGACTGCAGGGAGAAATTTTAAAGCACATATAATGCAGCATTTTCCTCATCATTATTTTGTGCAAGGATCGAGGTTTTTCTCTTAAAAAACAAAAACAAAACAAAAAACAAACAAACAGAAAGAAAACTAAAACTAAACCAAGATCACCATTCAATATGTGAGTCATATATTGTTGCTGTGTAACTTGATGGTGAACGTATGAGCAAACAGCAAATAGACCAGTCTTTGCAATGACAGGAGGGGACTCTGTGTGGAATAACAAAGGTCTATCCATGGGATATAGCTATACTCTAAAGCCATGCATATATTAGTCATCTAAATAATATCCAGTGATAATTGTATTTTCATTTCGTAGTGGAAAAGAAGCATACATACAAGAAATTAAGAGGTGAAAATACTTTTTAAAAAAGAAGGAAAGGTCAAATAACACCTACTTTGACTTTCTTTCATGTGTATCTGAGATGACTTTAATGCAGAGTTTGAATACAGAAAAAAAAACCTATTCTTCTGTCAGATTTATTTCCCTTTTGTAATTTATGAAGATTTAATTCTAAATAGGGCCTCAGTCTTAACAAGGAGAAGCAAAATCATTCCTTTAATGACTTTATTAATTCAACATACTTGAAAAAAAGTGATATTTCACTTTTCCTTTGATCAGTGTTAATTGAACATTGTTCCCTTATGAAGTAGTTTTATGCTCCATTTTGTTTGAAATTAAGTAAGTAACCATTGTATAATTTATCTTTGTATCAATCTCCTTTTTTTTTTATGTAATTCTAACACCTCTGATTATTCCAAGTTTTCAAATACCTAAAACTACATTGCTAAGAGAAATTTTAAAATATGTTTGATTTTAATTCTAATACTCTTATAATGCTATACACAAACACAAATATGATGTAATTTACAGACATTTATTTAATTTATGAATTGCACAAAGATACTTACCTGAGACCAAAATAATATATTACATGAAATACTATTCTAAAATTGATGTATTACAAAAGCAGCATTTCAGTCTTTTCAAACTTTCTTCCAATCCTTGAGCACTAAATAATTGCAATTATATGTATAGATATACATATATTTTTATATATATGTGTACAGACAGAGAGAGAGAGATTTATTGGAGTTTGTAATCTTTCAGCAATGCTAAAGTGCATTGAAGTTCAAGAAAAGCTGGCCAATGGCTTCAGCAGTTAATGTAACAAGATAAAGATTAATACTCAACCTATTTCTGCTAGTAGAAGAAACAAACTGCTGAACTAATGGAATCCTCTGAAGAACAGCTGTTTACCACACACAAGAGGTAAATTTTCTTAATCTTTCTGATGCAATTTCTTAACCTGCTAAGGCTCTTGGGAAAGCAGACGGCTGCTTAGAAAGCTGGGACTATGGATCTGTGGTCATGTCCACCGACCAAACCTGTTTCCCTTTTAGCTGATCATTTAAGTGATCTTAGAAGACAATGCAAGAAACGAAATCTAATGAAAACATAAGAAACCAGCAGTATATGCCAGATAGAATTAAAAAAAAAAATCACATAGATGCCACCAGAGCATTTATTATCAAAGCTAAAGCTATGAATGCAAAAGAATAACTACTTAAAGTACATGCTTTATAATTTTAAAAGCATCTGATAGTACTCACCTGGAATGGCATTGCTAACACCTTCCATTATTAATGAGCATAGAACTCACAAAAAAAAAAGTTTCCTATTCTTGTTCATAAATAAGAAGTTTTTTTTTTAAACATGTAACAGACACTTTTGCACTTAAGTATCTTAAGGAGAACATTACTCTAGGGAGTTACATATGGGATGGATGTGCTTATCCACAAGGAAAGGATGATCCTCTTAGCTTCTAACATAACTATCAGAAACAGTTTATTCTCATATACAGCAAAATCCTTTAATGACAAATATCTCTGAAACCTGCTGTTTCAAGCTCAAGCACCTGATTCAACACTAAATTTATTCAATCAAAACCTCCTTTCCTCCTGTTGGTAACACAACTTTTATCCTTTTACTAAAGGACAGCAGCTGTTTTCCTGAAGACTGAGAGGAAATAAGACTCTTCTTTCAAAGCATCTGCAAATAACCTTTCATGCAGCCACTAGTAATTTGATTCTTACAACTATTTTTACAATAATTGACATTTATTCATGAGTGGCAGAAGAGTTTTATAAATAAAAATGCTAACTACCTTTGAGAACTGTCAGAAAAAAAAATACCATTTTAGAAAATATTTTCTTGGAAAATATACCAAACTTTCAAACAATTTTTTAATAGTTATAACTGAATTACTATAAAGTGATCCAGACTCAATTATTCTCTTACTTCTATCAGTTAGCTTAGTTTGACTAATGACAGAGTAAGAAAATAAACTTTCTATTTCATGTAATTTATGTCTGTTCATATTACAACACATCAAGTAAATCATACTGTATTTTAATAGAAGTAATTACTTTTGCTGACATATATTTGAGTGCCCTTTAGTAAAAAAAAATCAGCTTCTATTAATTTTTAAGATTAAAATGAGATTCAGATTGAGAACTCAAGTAGGATACAGGATGTACTGATTAAAGCCTAATCACAGCAGCTCTGATTCCTTCAAATGGCTTTTTGTAACTGCCTTGGGTGTGATTGTGTTCTTGCAAAGATGATTGCACCAAGCAGTCTTACTAGCCTTTGTAAATCAGAATTATTTCTGGAGTACTATCATGACAAATAAAATCAGTGGAACTACTAGCAGGTGAATGTATCAGCCTGTGAGGGTCAGGTGGCAGAATCTTATCCATGAGGTTATTAATTTTTCTCCTTTGAACATCTGATCATTTTTGAGTGCCATCACATTTATTCAAAGTGTGACTGGTTGTCTTTTGCAGGTACTGCAGGAGATACGTTTGTTGAGTTTATTCCTTCTTTTTTTTTAAAAAAAAAAACAAAACCCTACAAAATACCAACAAATACAATTTAACTATCATAGTCTGAAGCAAGGCTTTTTAAAATTTGAAAAAAGGGAGATAATCTATAAGATGATTTCAAATGGGTATGGAGTAGTGATCTTACAGCAACAGCCAATAGGAAGTCCAGGTTTCCTTTACCATGAGAGTTAAATATGAAAAAAAAAAAAAAAAAAGAAAAAAAAACCAAAACAACACAGAAAATAAATATTCTTTTAATCCACTACTTGCAAGAATGCTATATTTTTATTAACGCAAGAGAACAAAGATCATATAGGAGACAAGTGTGCAAAAATGAATATTATTTAGAAAATTATTATCAGATTCAGATGTATATTGTTTAAAGGAGTGACCTAATAAATGCTTCATTAAAAAAAAAACCAAACTTGTTTTCTTAAAACTCCCTAAAGCATTAGTGATGGCCAATATAGAAACCCCTAAATGCATAGACTAAATGATGTTGCATTGCTGCTAACATTCAGGTTTACAGTATATAAAATTTGGATAAGCAAGGTTTTAAATAGTTTATCAATAATGTAAATATTACATGAATAAACCTTTGTAAAAGATGCTTGAAATACTATAAGCATCTTTCAAAGATAGACCATTAGGCTACAGATCTAATAATGTTTCCTATATTGATTTTGCCATTCTCATGCTGTTCCACATAATTGGAGTCTTCATAGTTTCGGAAGTAGCAGCTTTGTCCTTTTTAATTGCTTCTCAATTATGTCACGAAACAGTAGTACAAAAACTTTAAAAATCAGCTATAATTTACCTATTGATTTTTACTGTGAACAAATAATCAATCAGTCATTAATCAATAGCTAAAATACAGCTGCTTGATTATTTGTTCATAGTAAAAATTAAACTTTTTTTTTTTTTATTTCCAAAAGAATGCAAGTATTGTGCTCCAGTTTCACAAAAAGTACTTTTGGTCTGCCTAATATTGTGTACTGAGCCTACAAAACTGTGTCTGATCTGGTTACCACTCTGTTCTCTAACATCTCAGTTTGCATTCAACACATAATTATTCATAACAAAATCTTCTTATAAAGCTTCACAAGAAGCTACTGAGAGTATTCACTACTTGTTATATTCTGTTTCTTTTTCTTTCAGGGACCTTCCATCTCAATACAATGGCACTCTACCTATCTATGGAGACAGCCAATTCCAACTAAAATCTTTCTGCTTTACCCTACCTTATGCTTTGACCTTGGATGAAAGGCAATTGCTGCAATATATATAATATAGGTTACAGAGAGGCACCTTCAATAATGTT
Organism: Chlamydotis macqueenii; assembly: GCF_036417535.1. Taxonomy (NCBI): domain Eukaryota; kingdom Metazoa; phylum Chordata; class Aves; order Otidiformes; family Otididae; genus Chlamydotis; species Chlamydotis macqueenii. The sequence goes on from NC_141556.1 coordinate 164,567,355, forward strand.
TGTTTAGGTATTTCTGTTTTTTTTTCCTATTCATTAATATTAAAATTATTAAAACAATTCAGATATCTCTAAGCCTTGTAGAGTGTTATTTTCTACTTCTTTAAGGTTTTCAGAAAAAATCAATCATGTGCCAATTATTCTCTTATTTACTTACCTAAAAAAAACCCCAAAGCACTGATTTTGTATATATTTTAATATTACAGTATTAGCTTTGTCATAATTGCTTTTGAAAGAGTAGAAAGGGATGCATAAGGAGGCAGGAAATTGTGTGTTATATGATACTTCCTGCAAGACACTTCCTGTGTTGTGCTTTGAGTGCTATGTTTACTATTATACATCTAAATAGTGATGTTAATATTGGCATATATGTGTTTACTTGCTGCATATTGTATGTTTGTGTCTGCATAATTTAAATAGGTACACATATGTGTATCTCTAATCACTCGTATGTGAACACATATGAACATTAGCATATATCCCATCTTAACGTAAGCAAGTAAGTAGCATACCTCTGGGAAGTTTACAGGAACACAGCTTTCTACATTGTCGGTGAAGAGAGAATCTCCACAAGAAAAGTCAGATACTGAATGTATTTTTCTCTCTGCTAACTTCATAGGGAGCTTAGGGCAACTCTACTCCTTGTTCTAAGTAAGTGTCTTATTTTGATATTTAATTAGATATCACTATAGATATGTGTTCCGGTTTTATTTTTAGGTGGGGGGGCGGGGGTGGGTTGCAGTGGTAGCTTCTATAAGAAGCTGCTAGAAGTTGTTCCCCTCTGTTCAGTGGACTCGGCTGGGCCTAGGGCGGACCCGCTGCTGGCCGAGGCCAAGCCAATTGGTAGCAGAATGTTGCCTGATAACATCTCTGTGACAACATATTTAAGAAGGGGAAAAACAGGAAAAAAAAAAAAAAGAAGATGTGAAGCAGCTGAGCCGGGGAAGAGAGGGGGAGGCGTGAGCCTTGTGACCCTCACCCTCTGGCCTCCCACTGGGTGGCTGTTTGGGCCTGACTCGGCCTGGTCCGGCTGCAAGAAGTGGAGAAGAGGTGAGACGTGAAGAGAACCTGAGAGGCATCTGCCTGCCTGGTGTAAAAATGGCTGCAGATGCCAAGGTCAGTGAAGAAGGAGAGGGAGGAGTAATGCATCTCCTGGCCAGAACTCCCCTGCAGCTTGTGGTGAAGGCCATGGTGAAGTAGGTTGTCTCTCCATGAAGCCTATAGAGGTCCACAGAGGAGCAGAGATCCACCTGCAGCCCATGGAGGGCCCGCTGGGGCATCCATTCTGAAGGGACTGCACCCCAAGGAAGAGATGACCCACATCAGAGCAGTTTCACAAAGGACTGCAGCCTGTGGGTGGGACCCCACGCTGGAGCAGTGGAGGAATGTGCAGAGTTCTTCCCCCGATGATGAAGTAGTGGTGTAAAACAACATGTGATGAACTGACTGGAACACCCACTCCCTCTTCCCCCCTGTGCTGCTCGGGGAAGGGAAGGTAGTAGAGATAACGTTAAACCTGGGAAGAGGGAGGGATGGGGAGAGGTTATCTTGTTCTCTGACTCGTTATCCTGCTTTGTTTTTAGTAATAAATGAATAGTTTTACCCAAGTCGAGTCTGTTTTGCCTGTAACAGTAACTTTAAGGATTTGTCCCTGTTCTTATCTCAAACCTTGAGCCTTTTTTCTTATATTATCCCTCCCTATTCCCTTGGAGAGTGGGGGAGTGAGAGAGACTGCATAGTCTGGTCCTGATAGGGACTAAACTATGACAGTATGTAATATGAGTCAAGACTAAAAAAAAAAAGTGAAAGGAGAAGTCTGGACCACATCAGCTTTTCTGTGAGAGCTGATTTCTGTGCGGTAAGAAAGTGCTTTATTTCTTCACTGCTTTTTCCAGTTCTTTCCTTTTCTGTATCCTTTGATTGAAGCCTTCATCAGAGAAGATACAACAATTCAGGAATTTTAGTTTTATAGTGCTGCAAAGTCCAGAGGATTTAGAAAAGGTTTTCGATGGGAATCACTTATGACTAATTTTGACATTCTACCGATTCCCACATAAAACTGTCAGCATTGTTGTATGTTTTTAGACAGGCAATCAACACTGTGTCATTAGTAATGGCAAACAGTACAACAGTTAACAGCAACAAGATAAAGGTTATCATTGTTACAATAATCTTATTAATGTGCAAATATATTAGAAAAATAAATATATGTGACTGAGAACAAACATGAGCACTCTATTAGCTAGATTAGCCCTGGATGATGCAAACAAATATAATCTACATTTATTCCCTGCTGTGGCCATCTGTCTCAAGGAATGATTTACCCCTAGAAAAATGAGGTAGAAACTTCTCCATGAACCAGCACCTCAGGAAGGTTCCTAATTTATAATGACATTTAACTTTAGACATGACTTTGCAAGAGCTCTGACAATAATAAACTGCTTAGGGAGTATGTTGAATCAGTGTACCTCTGACAGTCTTATTTGCAATCACTTACTCTTTACTTTTAAGTCTGTTTTGGCTCCTGGAAGATTCCTTTAAAAAAAAAAAAAAGAAAGAAAAGATATGAAAGCTGATCCAAGGTCAGCATTCAAGGAAAGCTTTTCAAAAGCAGTTAGTCTGTGTGGCCCTGTCCTCATGTAAGGAACATTATGCTTGGCTTGAATACTTTTGAAATGTTACCTCTAGCTCCCTCAGGAACTATGATGTCTTCCTGGTAGTCAGTGTAATTACATGGCCAAAGGAAAATATAGGCCACTGGCATGACATGGCTGATATTCAAGCTTGGGTCTTGGAGTCTAGATCACGCTATAGAAAAAGGGAATAGCTTATCGGAATGGGGATATAACTAGAGATAATGTGGTAATCTGTTTCCCCATTTTAACAATAGTGTGGTCTTTGGCAAATACAGAAAGTGAAATATTAATTTACAATTTAATTTCAATGTCTGTTTTAAACAATTGTCACTTCCAACCAAGGCAGCATGGCAGAAAAATACCTGTTCTGAACAATAGAAGAAGAAGAAAAATCAGTGACAGAGAGAGAGTATTTTCAAATTTATTGAGAGGTAACAAAGAAAACAGTCATTTATACATATAAAAGAAGTACCAAAACTGTAGTACAATAACAGAACATCTTTGGACTTTGAAGAGGCTGGTCCCTATGACATTCTGATATAAACACAGATTGTGACAGAGGCTTGTAAATGTTAATGACCTATCATGAGGAACAAGAAGAAACAAAATGGAGACCAAAAATATGATGCTTTTATTTAAACCAGGATCATTAAACTGACATTAAATAAAAATCTAAAAATTACCATCCATATTTGTTGATATATTAGTATAAATAAGGTAAACATTAATATTAATAACTTACTGGGAATTAAATTTATGCTTCTGATCCTGTTCTTGAAAGAAAGTGAGACTGACAGGTAAGCAGGATCCTTGGAATTTTATACAGTGACATCATTATTCTCAGTAGAAGAGGTTTGATCTAACAAAAGCAATGGATATTATACATAGAATCATATAATCATTTACTTTGGAAAAGACCTTTATGCAGCGAGGAACAGTTGCATAAGAACACGTCCACAGAAAATAATAACCTGCCAAAAACATGACAGAGAACAGATTTGATTTCTTCCATCAAGGAAAAGAGGAATCTCCAACACCTTAAATAGACATTGAGTAAAAATTGGAAGTATATTCTGAATGCCCGTGTGTTTTGTTGTTTTGGTTTGTGTTTTTTTTTTCTGACCAAATATACCTCATCACTTCTGAGATGAAGATGTATAAATCCTAGATGATATGTTTCTAGTGTAAATACATCTGTTCTGTAGTGTGTTCTTGACCAGATTAGAGACATTTCTATTTGTGGTACTGATTGCTGAGAATACCTTTACCACATACCTAGCAATTTCATAGAGTCATAGAATGGTCTGAGTTGGAAAGGACCTGTAAAGATCATCCAGTCCAGACTTTCTGCCGTGGAGAGGGACATCTTCCACTAAATTAGGTTGCTCAAAGACTCATCCAATCCGATATTGAACACTTCCAAATACGGAGTATCCACAACTTCTCTAGGAAACCTCACTACTCTCATGGTAAACAATTCCTTATGTCTTATCTAAATTTACCCTCTTCTACTTTAAAACCATTACTCTGTGTCCTGTAATTACAAGCCCTCTTAAAAAGTCTTTCTCCATCTTTCTTATAAACCCCCTTTAAGTACTGAAAGGCTACAATAAGGTCTTCCTGGTGCCTTCTCTCCCCCAGGCTGAAGAATCCCAACTCTCTCGGCCTTCTCTCATAAGAGAAGTGTTCCATCCCTCTGATCATTTTTGTGGCTCTTCTCCCACTCAAACAGGTTCATGTCTTTCTTGTACTGGGGACCTCAGAGCTGGGCACACTACACCAGATCAGGTCTCACCAGAGTGGAATAGAGGGGCAGAATCACTTACCTCAACTTTTTGGCCGTGTTTCTTTTGATACAGCCTAGGATACCATTGGTTTTCTGGGCTGCAAGCATACTTTGTTACACATTATACACAGAATATTATTACAAGGCTTTTGGATTCTGCAAAATAGATACTTACAAAGCAGTTATTTTAGTAGTGAATGTTGGAATATTTAGGAGAAATATGCCTGTACATCTAAATAGTAGTGCTACCTGAGTGATGTAGTGAATGAGTACTATATTAAAAAGTGAATGTGTGAGGATCAGCATATTGAATTGCTCAAATTGAACCAAAGGAAATGCTAAGATTATGAATATCCTGAAAATGTCTTTTTACTGTCAAGATTAAGTTTATACCTCTAGTAGTAAGATATTTTTTAGTAGAAATTCCTGTTCCTCAGTAGGAATTGATCAGTAAATCAAAACCATTTAAATGAGATCTGTGTATCTGCAATGTGTTGGTTGATTGTTTGTTTATTTTTTTTCTTTGAATAGATTTGGTTCATCTCTTGGACTGAACATCACTAACATACATTTTGTTCAAAAGTATAAGAAAGATCAAGCATTTCTGCATTAGGTATTGTTGGGCATTTGATGACCACCTGGAACAGAATTTCCAATTAAATTTTCTCTATAGGAAGGTAGTTTGCTTTTTTTTTTTTTCTGAGACAAAAAAAAAATGTTAAAAATAATAGTTCACTTTCATCAAACCTCATTAAAACTGCTTCAAACACTCAAGCGATGAGTGACATGGGATGATCAGGAGAATTTCTTCAAAATCGTATTTCTGTTTGAAATTACAGTTTAATGTAGATATGGCCTAAGGCAACTTAGCTTAGACTAAACCTTTATACAAAAAAAAAAAGCAAGTAGTTTTGAGAAATTATTTTCTGAACAGTTCAAAGACTGTATGAAATAATGATGTTATGGGTCTTGAATTAATGATTACTTTTGTGAGTTTGTCCCTAAGAACTGGCTTTTTAAAAAATGTATTTTATTAACCTACTTAAGCAATTAAAGATTCAAGTAACAAAGGTGCCAAATTCCAGGCATAGTTTCTGCATCCACTGATAAACCTGCTTTTGGCTTTCATGTAATAAGATCACACTCAAAAATTTGCTATGTCTGATAATGATAAAAGAGTATTTGTGTACTAACTGCTGTTCGTTTAAGTTTTCTAGGTCCAGAAATTATTAAGTCAATCACAGTGTTTAGAAACTTTACTGCATTTAGAAAATTTACTGTGTTATAATAGTATATAATTGTGACAAGAATATCTTAATTATACAAACAAAATATACTAATTATTGACAAAAAGAAGATATTACATCTAATGCCAGACAAATTATGTTTGTGTGTTCAGTGACCTATAATAGTGTAGAACATCATTAATATAAAATTGACTGATACCTACGTAATGAAAGATGTGAGGTTTTGTTTCATTAGCATTTTCTTATTTTTTTTAATGTTAACAAATACATTTAGCACTTTGAAGATTATGAAATAGAAGAATTGTAATAGTCCCTGCCGCAGATTTTTTTTTACAGGAATGCTATTGATTATTTAATTTATAACTCTAAAATATTCCTTAGTAACTAAGGCTGTGGGGATGTAATATTTAAATATTTTTTCTTTACTTGAAAATTGTAAATGCAGAAAAATGGTCATATTTTTTTCTTGCCCCTGAGAAAGTGTTTATCTCAATAATGATTTGATACTATACATATGCCAAGTACTGGTCTAATCTGAATTCACTTTTAGTTTCTAATTAGACATCTGCTAAATTCCATAACAGGAAATCTAATAGAGTTGTGTTATAATTTGTCAAAGTGATTAATGATTCATAGTGTTAAAGTGTCCATAAATTGAGCTCTTTTATGAATCATTATACAAGTTGAAATTAAGCTCTTTAGCTTTTATGAAGAATGTTTCAAACTTGTATAATTACCAGCAATTACAACAGTAAAACACCTCAAAAAAAGAAAAGATCAAATGATAAAGCTATTTTTTGCTATCATTCTCTAATTGGAATACTTATGCTCAAAGTAACTGTGAAACTAAAGAAAAAATACTGTCTCTTTTTTTTTTCTTTCCTCTCTAACTTTTTGACATTCCACATTTTTAATGAAAATATGTGGTGAATTCTTAACTATATATTTTCCAAGTTGATGGGGAAAATTGTGAAATAAAATGCATTATTTTTTGTGCTATTTAATGAGTTACACAGAAAGTTACAGATTGCTCAGAGCTCCATCCAACCTGGCCGTGAATGTTTCCAGGGATGGGGCATCTACCATCTCTCTGGGCAACCTGTTCCAGTGTTGAAATTTTTTTTTTTACTTATATCCAGTCTGAATCTACCTCCTTCTATTTTAAAATCATTACCTCTTGTCTTATCACAACAGGCCCTGCTTAACAGTTTCTCCTTGTCTTTCTTATAAGCCCCCTTTAAGTACTGAAAATTTACAATAAGGTCTCCCTGGAGCCTTCTCTTCTCCAAACTGAACAGCCCCAACTCTCTCAGCCTGTCCTTATAGGACAGGTGCTACAGCTGTCTAACCATCTTTATGGCCCTCCTCTGGACCTACTCCAACATGCCACGTCCTTCTTGTTTTGGAGGCTCCAGAGCTGAAAGCAGCACTCCAGATGGGGTCTCACAAGAGTGAAGTAGAGGGGGAGAATCATCTCCCTCGACCTGCTGGCCACGCTTCTTTTGATGCAGCCCAGGATGCAGTTGGCTTTCTGGGCTGCAAGAACATATTATTGGCTCATGTTAAGCTTCTCATCCACTAGTAATCATTTACAGTTCTTGAAAAAGTCAGCAGAAAGACAATATGACAAGTAAGTATCACACTTGAGTTATGAAATTTTTTTTATTACCTTCAAGTTCAAAGTATTTTTCAATGTTTGTTAAATCTGTGTCTTATTTTGTGTCCGGTTTGATTTAAAAAAAAAAAAAAAACAACAAAATCATTCTGGACAATAAGGACAGAACATTTCCTTTGCCTAAATAAATAAATAAATAAATAAATCTTACATGTCATAGAAGTTACCGTAAGGGTTGTAAGCCCTGTGACTAAACAATAATTTATTTAGTGATTAAAAAACGATGGCAATCTGTTTCCTCACTTTGCAGAGGAAGTCACTCGTGTTCTGTCATGTGAAATTCCCTTCACACCTCTTACAAAGCAGATGGTATACAGGATTTTCTCCTGCTGCTCTAGAAAATATGTGGTTTTCCAACAGTTTGTAGCTCGTGTGTGTGTGTGTGTGTCGCAATACCTTCTCTTACTCACCAAGTAGAGGGATAGTACAGTACTGAAACTGCCCACATAGCTTCAAAGTATTTTTAAGAGGCAGTGACCTTTAGAAGTTGCAGTATTGTGTCTTTTTTGATAATGGAGATTGTTCCTTATTAGAAAAAGAACAGAACAATTGTTTCTAATTGTGAAAGTACATGGTGAATCAGAGGGAACACAATGAACAAGGTCAAAATTCTGTCTGGTTTGTTGGACCAAACTCGACGGTGTTCAGCATGAGATCAACAAGTTCCATTTCATATTGATTATATGGCCTTGTAAATGTTCGTAGATGCTTTCCAACATATTTAACTTAAAATAAACTAGAAAACATCACAGTAAGAAGCTGCAATAAATTTTTTAGTGGGGAAAAAAAATTAATCCAATGCTAAAAGAGAAAAATCTTGTACTTTATTAATGTCAAGGAACATCTGAAATCCTCTATCTGCATGCAAAATCATAATTTATTATTTGAAAGAAGTGCAGGAAAAAATGTAATACTTAGATATCAATAAAAATAATTATGTGTAATATAGGAAAAGATGCTACATAATGTCTTAAAAGTCACTTCAGAGAATAACAATATATTTGAGTACTTAATCAAACACATGGAAATTTAATTTTGGAAACAGACATAGAAAAACATCCTACTGGGTAGAATATTTCAAACTTCATTTACAAAAAGTTTCCAACATTAATTCTTATTTTAAAATATTTAAATTCAAGATCTGGTACAATTGTGAACACATGTTTTCTTTCACTGAATCACACGGTTAGCATGAAACAAATGTTGAGTCATTTTCTTTACTGTTACATTTACTGGATGCTTAAGTGAACTTTGGGCATTGAAATGTGAAAATTTTATTTGCAGCAAACGCCTGAATTAAATGATATTTTTTTCTACTCAATTAGCAAAATCAGCTATTTTAAAACATTGCAAGAATTAAAACTGAAACAACCAATACAACAAACAAAAAACACCTCCACAAATCAAAATTAAAAATAAGTGGGTGATTGAAACTCTTCTGAGAACATGAAAAAGAAAGACATGTACTTTAGACATCATGAATAAAGTTCCAAAATCCAGCAAGTAGAATTAAGGTGATACCTAACCTGCATGCTTTAGCATTCTTAGTTATCTACAATGGCTTCTGTTATAACTGAACTCTGACTGCAGTATCAATATATTACTTTTTTTTTTTTTTTGTGCTATGTGTGCTTCTCACGTTATGTATTACAGGTGGTTATGTACTTACAGAGTTAGACTTGTGTAACAGCTCAGAAGTACTTAAGTGAAACCAAACTTAAAATGATTTAATCACATGAATGGATTTGTTCACTGACAAATCACATGTTAACCATAGCCATTGTTCATCCCATTGAAGATTTACACTTGAAAAGGGAATGGAAAACTTGAGTGTACCTGCCTACCCTGCAACTGTTACTCCTTGGATAAACTCAGAAAGAGTCTCTGGAATGCAACTACACTAAGCTGAAAAGACAAAACTAGACTGTTTGCATGATGTGTGACATCTGAGGAAAGAAGTCTTCCTTTGAAGATATTATCTGGAAAATTTTTACAAAACTACAAGAAAGTGAAAAAGGCCTAAGACTTCTGGATCATGAAGTCATGAAGGCATATTTACCATATTTATTTAGAAACCGAGCAAATTCTAGTTGAAGATACTACAGGTATGAAATGCTGAAGTACTAGCAATTTTCTGTATCTTATTCTTTTACAAAGAGAGCTGTGCCTGCTGCACCTGTGTCTGGACTGTTAAATTTTAATCTGACACTTCAGTCATCATGGAGCTGAAGACCCACTGAAGACTCCGGTGGCTGAGAGTCAAGTACTGAAGACCCCAGCGGGTAAGAATCAGCTACTGCAAACATCCTTTCCAGGGCACCTGAACACATCAAGCAGGATGCCCCAGATGTTCTGTCCAGGAGTGTGGACTGTCAGGACCAATAGAAGAGTCTTGCAGGCCTTAGTGGGTTGGGAGAGATCAGGGATTTGAGTCTAGTGCTGTCATAGCCACAGCACTAGACTTCTAGTATTTCTGTAACAAGATGATGTTGTATTCGTTAGAACTATCCACTGTCATTATGATACATATCTCACAGTTGTCTCATTATTGCAGTAGTCTACTACTATGGTTTATAGTTATCGTGTAGTTAAATGTTGCTAAACAGTAGTTTTATCTACTGCAGCTTAAGTTATGCAAGCTATTGAACAAAGCAAGCTATTAAAAATAATAATATATACCTCATGCATTTAAAACTTCTTTCCTTGCTAGGTAATACACTGTAAACTCTTTTTCCCCTGCTTACATGTACTGTGTACAATATGTAACTTCATCAGTATATTCCATAATACAGAAACATGTTTATGAACACCAATTGCTATTTATATCTCCTGTAAGAACCCTGTGTCTTGCTACATGGTCCCATGTAGCACTGTACCTTTTCTAAATGTAGGTGTCTGAATGTGGAGATGGATCTCACATGTAACTCTTGGTCCAGGGGTTGACCTACCTTCTGTGATTCGAGATGTGTGGTCTCTCTGTATGGTAAAAGATATCTGAACATAAATGACAAGACGGCGAGGATTGCATCACTCATTGTAATCCTTCCTTCGAGTCTTTCCTTTTACAAAATATGAATAGTGTTAAAGTGCTCTGCAAGCAGGATGTTCACAATTTAAGAGGAAAAAATGACTAGGAATCAGACAACCTAGGACTAACCAGCTGCTATGCAAAGCATTACTATGCTCACTATGCAAATGACACTTCTAATACATCTTTACTCATCAAAGTTTTCCATCAGTGAAGTGTGTGTTAGCCTCCATTACTGCTTGAATTGCTCTGATCCTCATTGTTCCTTAGTTACTACCTTCTAGTTTTCTATTCTAATGTAATTTTTTTCTACTTAGGTTTTTACACCTTTCAATGGCAGTGATATTTACATTGAATACTGAAGCTGCTATTGCTATCTGAACAGCTATACTGCTGTCTGTGCTTTTACTTAGCCTGAAAGGCTTTAGTTAATTTATACTCCTACATATTAACAACTTATTTTCTTGTTAAAATTAACCATCGTCACACAGCTGTGCTGCATCAGATGAGTCTATGAATCACAGGTGGTTGAAACTCCTTGGCTGAGAGTTAAGTGATGGAGCAAAATGTAGTTGCCAAAAATATAGCTAACTAGTGTCATTTGAAGAGGCATGAATTTAGATGTGTGCCTGGCCTCTGTCTGCTACTCCAGAAAAGCAGAGGTGTCTCATAAATCAGGTGTCACAACTGGCAGTGACATGTGGATGTCTAGGATGCCTTAGAGTGTTTTAAGTGGCTCTGGGCATCTGTGTTTAAGCAACTGATTTGTGTCCATGGCGTCAGATGTTTGCTGTAGGATTTGGCCAATATAAAGTTAGGCAGTTACAGTAAGCCCGGCTCTTGCAACTAGTGGTAGCTACTCATGGAATGTAAATATTGCTTTATAGAAGGTTTTGTAAACATGTACTTAGTGTTGCAGCCACCTAGTTCAGGGCCCTGGCTTGCATACCTTTCACAGAAAAGAGAATCCAGGCCAAAGAAACTCCTAAAACTGTTGTCCCATGTGTTCCTCCAGAAATTTTACCGTATTTGAAGCCCTTTATTGGAATCTCAGTAAGCTTACTGTGTCTTAGGAATATATTATTTTAGCAAGAGTATCTGTGGTAGTCTTGGGTTTATTGTTTCATTGTATCCTAGTTTCGGCAGGGATAGTATTAATTTTCCTCTCAGTAGCCAATGAGTTTTGGATTTCATATGTGAAGAATGTTGATGAACACACTGATGACATGAGGTGTTGCTAACGAGACCAAGAACACTGTCAGGCTTTCCAACTCTGTCTAATGTGCAGGTGCAGGAAGCTGGGAGAGATATAGCCAAAACAGTTTACCCAAACTGGCCAAAGAGAGTATTCCTTGCCATAAATGTCATGCTCAGTATATAAGTGGGGGTTGCCCAGCAGGGGCATCTATGGCTGTCTCCCTCTCACTCCTTTGCTTGCTGCTTGGTTTCGTTTCTGTGATCGCTGCTTGGGACAGACTGTATTGGTCATTGGGACATAAGGTGGTGAGAAATCATGCATTGTTCATTTTGTATATTTCGGTATCCTTATGTTCTATAATTGTTGTCATTTTCCTTTGCTGTTCTAGTAAACTCTCTTCATCTCAACCCACAAATTTTCCTTTCTTCCCAGTTCTCTCCCCCATCCCACTGGGGAGGGGGAGGGTAAGCAAGAAACTGTTTGGTGACCAAGGCTAAACTACAATACATCGTTTGGTAAAGACTCACTATTTTATAATGTAAAACTCTGCTAAATTATTGGGACAGAAGCAACTGAGGTTATTATGACCTAAATTTCAGATTGCTCTCTCCCATGGGAGTAGGCTGAGACTGGGAACAAAATGAGAGATTCTCCATCTGTCAGAATCATAGAATCATGGAAGGGACCTTTAAAGGTCATCTAGTCCAACTCCTCTGCAAGGAGCAGGGACAGCTTCAACTAGATCAGATTGCTCAGAGTCTCATCCAATCTAGTCTTGAATGTTTCCAGGGATGGGACATCCACCACCTCTCTGGTCAACCTGTTCTACAACCTTCATCATAAAAAAAAAAATAATTCCTAATATCTAATCTAAATCTATCTCCCTCTGTTTTGTCCTATTATCCCTTGTCCTATTGCAACAGGCCCTAATGAAGAGTTTCTACCCATCTTTCTTATAAACCCCCTTTAGGTACTGGAAGACTGCTATAAGGTCTCCCTAGAGCCTTCTCTTCTCCAGGCTGAACAGTTTCAGCTCTCTTGGCCTGTCCTCGTAGGAGAGATGCTCCAGCCCTCTCATCATCTTCCTGACCTTCCTCTGAACCTTCTCCAGCTGGTCCATGTCCTTCTTGTGTTGGGGGCTCCAGAGCTGGGAGCAGTGTCACACTCCGATTTTGGATGAGAGGAAGGTCCCCTTGTGTTCTAGCCAACCTCAGACAAGTCTGGAAGCTGGCGGCGTCTGGACCAACCTCTCACACACCGGAGCGAAGTTTTGCTTGTAGTCTCAGGAACAGAATTAAGACTCAAAATGGAGTCAAGCGCCAGGTAACTTTATTTACCCGACAACAAGTTCGCAAATGCAAGAGGAAAGAGAGAAAGAAAGGAAAGAGGGAAAAGTGTTTCAGTTGCAACAGCTACCACCACAGAACTGCGGCATCCCGGCAGTCCAGTTCACTCAGTGGGAGAACGTTCCTTCAGATGTTGGTTCCGATGTTGGTCCCATCAATGTTGGTTCCTTTCTGATGTTGGTTGTTTCTGTCCTTTTATTGTTCGTCTCATTGCATATTCATTGTCCTTCCGAGAATCACGTCACATATTCCAAGAGCTGGTTTGCTTAGCTGCACCCTTCACCTGGTGGTGATATGCACGCCCAATACCCTCTCTGGGCCCCTCTGTTTTTCTGGCCTCGGGTCTGGGCATATGCTTACGGGTAAGGCTAAATTTCTCAGAATCAGCTCTGCATTCAGGTTCACAGGACAGCAGGCTTGCAAGATAACGGGAACTGACTTGCAAGGTAAGGAAATCGGCTTGCAGGAAAACAGGAAGACTCTAGTCCTATGGTTTAACTGATGTTCCGTTGTTTAGGTGGTGGTTTGACATTTCGACAATGTTGAGTTAAACATTCAATACAGTCTCTTACACACAGTACTCCAGGTGGGGGGTCTCACAAGAGTGGAGTAGAGGAGCAGAATCACCTCCCTTGACATGCTGGCCACACTTCTTTTGATGAAGCCCAGGATGCAGTTGGCTTCCTGGGCTGCAAACACATTGTCAGCTCATGTTGAGCTGCTTCTCCACCAGCATTCCCAAGTCCTTCTCCTCAGGGCTGCTCTCAATCCATTCTCTGCCCAGCTTGTATTTGTTCCTGGGATTACTCTGACCCATGTGCAGGATTTTGCACTTGGCCTGGTTGAACTTCATGAGGTTGGCATGGGCCCACCTCTCAAGCCTGTGAAGGTCCCTCTGAATGGAATCCCTTTCCTCTAGTGTGTCAACAGCACCACACAGCTTGGTGTCATAGGCAAAGTTGCTGAGGGTGCAGTCCATTCCACTGTCCATGTTGCTGACAAAGATGTTGAACAGGGATGGACCAAATATGGACCCCTGAGGAACGCCACTTGTCATGAGTCTCCACTTGGACATTGAGCTGTTCACCACCACTCTCTGAGTGCAGCCAACCGGCCAATTCCCTGGGTTTTCCTTGTTCCCCTTTTTTAAAAATGGGTCTTATGTTACCCCTTTTCCAGTCATTGGGAACCTCACTGGACTGCCACAACTTCTTAGATATGATGGACACCGGCTTGGCCACTTCATCTGCTAACTTGCATTTTCAAGACAGAATCTTCAAGACATCGACATCCAGAATCTCCCAGATAAGAGTGTCTGGATATACACTCTGAATGTACACTGAACTATCCTGTTTCTCTTACACACATGCTTTAGTGGATGAGCATCACACTTTTTTTTTCAAACAGACCTTAAACTTTTGCAAGGTTAAATTTGAGTGCTAATTTCAGCCATCTTGTTGAACAGGATGAAGTCCAAAATTAAATGATAGAAACAGTTATCATGTTTCACTGTTAAGAAGAAGAGTTTATTTGATGAGGCTAACTTGCTGTTCTAGCCAAATCAATTTCAGTGAGGCAGGATTATTCAGGTCCTAAACATCAGGTCCTAGCCTGTCACCATTGTGGTTACAGCTCCAGAGAGGGAGCTAACTGCTAAGTGTTAGCAGTCATTTAGTTCAAGGTGAGCAATAACAGAGCATGACACATAGCATCTGAGTCCTCCTGGTCAGAGAATGAGGTCTCTGAATGACAATAAACCTATCTGGATGTTGATAAACCCCTTGTTTACACTTCTCTCCCGGATAAATGGAGAAATACTAACCAAGCCCTTTCTACCTTCTGCTAGAAGAAACGAATCCCTTCCATACTCACACATAATAAAGAAAGTGTACTCAATCTCTTCTCCACATACATATAAGTTATACATTTGGCTTTGTTTCTGCAGTTCCATTAACCTTTGTGAGTGTATTTTCCATCACCAATTAATTCAAGAATGTAGTGATTTGACCTTGTCTGGCAGCTAAGCCCTACACAACTACTCACTAACTCCCTACTAACAATAACTTTAAAGCAACTAAAATGAAGGAAAGAGAAAGCAGAAAGAAAAGAGAAAAGAAAAGAAAACAAATTATGCAAAGGCAATCACTCACCACTTCCCACAGTAGACTGATGCCCAGCCAGTCCCTGAGCAACGGCTACCTACCCAAAACTCCCCTCCTTTCCAATTTTTATAGCTGAAGATTACTTTATATGAAATGAAGTTTCCCTTTGGAAATTTTGGGTCAGTTATCCTGGTTATATTCTCTCTCCACTTCTTGTGCACTCCCAGCCTACTCGCTTGTGGGGCAAGGTGAGAAGCAGAAAAGACCTTGATGCTGTGTAAGTACTGTTCAGGAGTAGATAAAATACGAGTGTGTTATCAAGACAATTTTGATCACATACCCAAAACATTTCACTTGTAACTGCCTGCTATGAAGAAAATTAATTCTCTCTCTGACAGATCCAGCACAAAGAAGAAAAGTTACATGTCTTCATACAATTGGCAGAGGCCCCATGTTTGCAGGTCCTCATCCTCACGAGTGAAGTGCAAGGCCAACACAGCAGTCTGTGAGCAAAACAGCATGTTTGTGGAACACGTTGTTGACAACTTCTTGACACAAACAATCAAGGAGCTGATAAAGGGAGACACTCTGCTGGAACTGATTGTTACCAACAAAGAACTGGTCAGGAAAGTGAAGATTGAAGGCAGCTTTGGCTAAAGTGACCATGGAATGGTGGAGTTCAGGATCCTGGGAGGAGGAAACAAGGTAAATAGCAGAATCACAACCTTGGACTTCAGGAGAGTAGACTTTGGCCAGTTTAGGGACCTGCTTGGAAGAATCCCAGGAGAGAAGAGCGTCCTATGGAGAGAAGGAGTCTAGGAGAGCTCTTTGTTTTTCAAGCATCACCTTCTCCAAACTCAAGAACAGTCCATTTCAATGACCAGAAAAGAAAGCATCTGTTCAACATCTTCCTTAATGATCTAGATGAAAAGACAGAGTGCACCATCAGCAGGTCTGCAGATGATACAAATCTAGGACTAATATCTGATAGACCATATGATTATGCTGCCCTTCAGAAGGACCTCCACAGACTTGAGAAACGGGCCAAGAGGAACCTCAGGAAATTCAATAACTGCAAGTGTGCAGTCCTGCCCCTGGGAAAGAAGAAACCCATGCACTAGAACATGTTGAGGTCTGACTGGCTGGAAAGTAGCTTTGAGAAAAGGATTTGAGGTTATAGTGGACAGCAAATTGAACATGAGCCAGCAATGGACCTTTGCAGCAAAGAAGTGCAACATCCTGTCTTCGTTGGCCGTGCTAGAAAGAGTACCAGCAGGTTGATGAAGATGATTCTTCCTCTCTACTCAGCCCTGATGAGATATGTTTGGAGTACTTTGTCCAATTTTGAGCTCCCCAAGACATGACAGACATGGACATGCTGGAGCAAGTCCAGCAAAGGACAAAAAAAAAAAAAAGATAAAAAAATTGGAACATCTGTCATACATAGAAAGGCTGACAGAACTGGGACTGTTCACTGTGGAGAAGAGAAGAATTGGGGGGACTGAATCAATGCCTGATTGGATGGACTAAAGAAGAGAAAGTCAGACTCTTCTCAGAGAGATACAGTAACAGGACAAGAGACAATAGGCACAAATTGGTCTACAGGAAATTATATTTAAATGTAAAAGAAAAAATAATCATAACAGAGTTAGTTAAACTCTGGAACAGGTTATTCAGAGAGTTGATGGGATCCCCATCCCTGTAGGCAGTCAAAACCTGTCTGGACGTGGAAGCTGTCCAGCAACCTGAGCAACCTGCCCTAGATAATCCTTCTCTGGGCAGAGCAGTTGGACTAGCTCCAGAGGTCCCTTTGAACCTCAGTAATTTTATTCCTCTAATTAGTTTACCACTCTGTACAGTGGAAGGCTACTCTTAAGCTTAAGAAACAACTTTCCTTGAAATAAATTATAGTTTTCTTGCATCTGCTGTCTTCCTATACTTTCCTCAGACTTCTGTTTCTCCAGACTTGAGCCCTTCAGGCAGCTTTCAGTCTTCAGTCATCTATCCTAAGAAGGCCCATAAAGGAAGTATGCTGCTTAAAACATAAACATGTCTTTAGGCAAAACACACACAAAAATA
The DNA here is from genome assembly GCF_036417535.1 of Chlamydotis macqueenii. Taxonomy (NCBI): domain Eukaryota; kingdom Metazoa; phylum Chordata; class Aves; order Otidiformes; family Otididae; genus Chlamydotis; species Chlamydotis macqueenii. Next base: position 164,584,449 of record NC_141556.1, read on the forward strand.
CAGGCCAGTGTTGCCTCACTCTCCATAGCAGACTTAGTCTAAAGGATAAAAAGGTACTGAGAAAAAGTGAGTGGGATTTATCCATAGATTCTAACAGTCAAATTTAGGCAAATTTAGGATATCTGCCAAAGTAAGGGTACACACCTTGAGTCAGTTGTCCAAACTTCTAGAAGCCAGCACAGCTCAGATAAATATGTGAATATAGGCTGAGATGCATCAGAACAATACATTTGACTGTGACCCTTCATATGCCCCTCTTAGGGATTTTTTAAACTCAAGTAGTCTTTTTTTTTTTTTTACTACTGGCTTCTGGCTGTGATCCAGGAACATAAAAGTGAACCACCTTATTTTCTCAGAGTCCTAGATACGTATTTGGGCCTTTCAGTCATTATCACATTTTTTTATAGATGTTAACAACAGGCTAACCAACTAACCAGCTATCTGAATAATAAGCCGGATGCTCTTCAGTCTGCAGGAATAGCATTTTTACAGAATGCATACAGACACATTCACAGATACGATGTGTGAGGTGTGTTCATGGGGGTGTTGTATGAAAGAAAGGAAATCTGTGGTGCCTTAGCTTGGAAGAGTGGGTGGGAAGTGTGAAACTAGCTCTTTCACTGTCCATATTTTTTGTAGGGAGCAAACAATTTTCATAGCTTTTTGATTTTCTCTTGAAGGAATCTTTCTGTTTTGCTAAAAATAAGTGTACAGGAACAAACTAGCACAAGTCCAGTGCAAAGAGCCTAGGAACCAGAGCTCTAATGAGAAACACAGAGTGACCAGATTGAGAGTATAAACATGGCTAAAATCTATTATCATCCATTTTGTGGCTTTTTTTTTTTTTGTAAAAGTCCATTGAAAATAATACATGACTACAGTAATAGCTTTTGTATCTCTTCTTTTACTATCTAGTGACTGAACATACTGGAAAGCAAAGACGTAACTACAAAAAAAAATATATATTGCACAGATGTCATGGCAACAGCCAAATGAAACTAGAGAATAAGACCCCTCAGGGCAATTTTCACTTACACAGTTGAGCAAACAAGGGAATAGGGATGAGGGAAAAAACAATATTTGAATATACATGAAAGAAAACCTGCTTGCTACCTGTTTAGGAGATGGGTAATTCTTGTTAGTTCTTTTTCTTGTAAAACATTGTTTTACTTTTACTTTATGCACAAGGTTTTTCAAGCTCTGTGTAGCTGTTGCCTAAGTCTGACTGGCCCCCATCAAACCTCCCCTAACTGTGAGGAGGAAAAGGGCTGTTGTGGAGGCACCCACGTACTGCACCATTGTCAAATAGTCCACGTAACAGCACCTGTCAAGTATGTGAGTGTAACCAGGGGGTTGTACATGCATGGGACACAAAACTGTCTGAGAGGGCTTGTGCCCAAAACAATCATGTTAAGAGAGGAAGACAACCATCAGCAGGATTAGACAGCAACCAGGAAGTGAGAGATACTTCTTAGAAGAAGTATGAAGGAAACATGGACATTTGTGGAGTAGGGAGAGACAGTGGAGAGGAAGCAGCAGCTGTCACAAGGACATCTGTCCCTACCAGCAGTGTCCCCAGGATACTCTGACCCCTAACCAGGTAAGGCAGTGCAGCCCCCTTGTAAGGTGCTGAGATCAGCCTGCACCCAGCAGTGGGCTGGTAGTGGAGGGGCAGCATGCAGGGATCCACTCTCAGGCCATGGGGACACCTCCTAAGATCCCTCCTCACCATCAGGAGTGGCAGAGGGTCATGTGAAAGTGGGGAAGGAGTGATGACAATCCCTACATCCAGGGGATGTATGTGTGTATGTGTGTACGTGTGTGTCGGGACTACAGCTTCAGAGGATTAGCTCTACAAGGGTGTTAATAAATGTGTAGTGCCTATTAACATCTACTAATTTATCTATAGTCACGATTTATCTGATGTATTAAGGATGTTGATTCTGAATATATAGTGCATAGATTGCCAATTAGTTATATGTCATTAATAAATCAATAAACTGTTTAATTTCTGGTTTCATTTAAACCACAACCTGAACAGTTTTTTTTTTTCCTTGTGACAAGATAGTAAAAATAATTATCCACAGTCTCAAAAGGACATGCATTTTTAAATGCCCTCTGATAAAAAGAGCAGCTTGCTGGTGCTGCTTGCAAACTGCATCAATAAAATGTGTGATAGATGCTTTGCTTTTAAAGCCTCTGAATGAAGCTTAATAGCTTTATTGTCTTCAAATCTGTAACACAGAATTCACCAAAGCCTTAGAGTAATTTAATTTTAATCAGGTTTCCTTACAGTTTTCGGAGCTAGAAATTATGGGTTCTCAAAAACAATCTCTATCCAGTTTAATACCACTTTAAAAAAAAAAAATCATCTGCTATTTTCCTAAGAAAGTTAATGAGACTAGCAATAATAATAATGAATATCTACTGTTTCCCCATATGAAGGCTGCATGGAAAATGCATATCAGAGGATTAGGGATGACTTTTACACCATTAAAGATATATCAGTTTGTTCATTTCTACAGTACTTAATTTGTGTCACATGTAAAATGATAAAGACTCTCCTCAAATCCTTGATTTAATATCCTCATCTAGTTCATATTTTTATATTGCTCCTGATCCAGAATGATAAGATGTTTATCTACTACTGTCATTTAGTTACTCTGACCCTGTTTTGTTTTTTGAGTTTGTTTTTTGTTGTTGTTGTTGTTTTGGTTTTTTTGTTTGTTTGTTTGACTGGCTGTTTTTATTACCTCTATGAATGCCATCCATAAGATGGTTTCAAATGTTAAAGAACAGAGCAACCAAGACCATGCATTGCATAGACAAATACAAACTAAATCCAACTTGGTACTGAGTCAGAGAATTATAATATGCTCCATACACTCAGACCTCATCATATGCAAAACTTCATCAGCTGGTAGGGATATATTGACAGTCATTCATTTGCATAGCTTTCCTTGAACTGCTGAGTCACGGACTGATTACTAGTAATATCCCTCGGAGATCAGTATGGGGGCTGGGGCTGTTTAATTGCTTTGTTAGAGACCTGAAAGGTGGGACAAAATCCACCCTTAGACAGTTTTCAAATAATGCCAAGCTGCAAAGAGTACTCAGCTTGCTGGAGGGATAGAACGGCTATTCAGACGGAACTGGACAGATTGTAGAGATGATCTGACAGGAACCTTCTGAAGTTCTACAAGGACAAAGGCAAACACCTAAGAAAAGGGCAGAGTAACCCCCTGCAACAGTGCTGGCTGGGAGTTAAGTGGCTAGAAATCAGCTTTGAGGAACAGGACCTGGAGTCTTGGTGGACAGAAAGTTGAACATGAACCAGCAACGTTCCCTTATAGCAAAGAAGGCCAATGACATTTTGCGTAGTAAGAGAGAGAGAGAGTAGCAGGTCAAGGGAGGTGATAATTCCCAGTATCTAGAGAAAATGTGTCTAGAGTGCTGTGTTCAGTTTTCGTCTTCTCTATGCAAGAAGACAAGGACATATCGGAGTGAGTCCAATGGAGGGCCACTGAGATTATCCAAGAGCAAGAGTAAATAAAATACAAGGAAAGGCTGAGAGAACTGAGTTTGTTCAGCCTGCACAAAAGAAGGCTCCAGGGAGACATTTCTGCTATCTACAATGAATCAGTGTTTGGGGGAGGTATAGAGAAAGAGACTGAGACTCTTCCAGAGATACACAGTGGATGGATATGAGGTAAATGACCCAAGTTGGTCCATGTGAGATTTTGACTCTCTAAGGAAATATTTTTTTCTGCATATTGGTAGACAAATGCTGGTACAGGTTTCCCAGAGAGGCTATGGAGGATCCATCCCTGTAGATACTCAAAACTCAACTGTTCAGGCTGCTGAGCAATCTCAGTAACTGACGCTGCTTTGAGCAGGAGGTTGGCTTAAGGATCTAAGAAAGGTCCCTTCCAACCTGGATTATCCTATTATTCTGTGATTAATGTAAACTCTGCTTATCTGAATGTATGTCACACCCTACTCACATGCAGCTTCTGCAACGCTTCGACAACATGATATATAGCTTATATGATTACCTCATTAGAAAACAAATGAAGAAATGAGCAGCAGTGCAACAGCAGTTTGGTTCCATTTTTCAAACGAAAACTGAAGATCTCTGAGTTCATGATCAAAAAACATAAGCTGTGTCATTTCCATGAGAATCTCTATACTCAAGATTTTGTGCCCACTTAATTAGTATCTTCTCTACACAGAGAAAAAATGAAGGTGAACTAGTTAGTCCTTACAGATATTTAACAAGCTTTTTTTTTTTTTTTCCTCTTTTTTCCTTTTTTTTTTTTCAGTAAATATAGCATTTCAAAACACTCCTGACAGAATTTTCCAAGGGGATATAATCTACATTTAAAAATAATTAAATTAATAGCCTGACTGGTATTGAAATAAGTATTTACAGTTTGGAGTGAAGAAATCTAGCAAAGAAGGAGAAAAATCAGGGTGTTCTGGAATTTGTAACATCTTTTGTAAACATATTTTTTCAAGTGCAAATCATAATTCATGTGGGATGTGCACTTGTGATATTTAAGCACTTTTTTCCTTAATGAATAAAATAGTTCTATGTGTTTAAAATCTGTTTCTCAGCTCCTCTGAATCTTAGTGAGACATATTCCCCAGATTAAAAAAAAAAGGCAAAATGATTTTTAGCCAGGACTCGTTGACATTTTGCTTTTGTGTTGTTTGTTCAGTTGTTTTTTTTCCTTTCTTTCAGAAATAAGCCAGTATTGTATTGAATAAAAAATTTCAAGGCCTTAGGATTTCATAAGCAACTTTCTTCATTGTCTCAAAATATGAAAATATAAAAACTCTGTGTTGTCTTTACCCAAGGGCAATTCACTGTTTCATGGTTCAGATATTTGTTCCTCAACCATTTTGAAGCCATTTATGTTGTTGTTTTTTTTTTTTAATAGAAATATTGTTTATATTTTATTTCCCATTTTCTCTGGGAAACTCCTAAATGTCTCTGAAAATGACTTACATAAACCATTACCACTACTGTGTATACCTAAATGGATAATCATGTTGATTTTGTAGCTCAAAATATTCTAGACACACTTGTCTAGTGACTTTGTAAAGTCCTTATGTACAGTACTAATTCTAGCAGATATTATGTGGGACCTTATATACTTTGAGTGGCTCTTAATTTCACTATAATGTAGTGTAATGGGATGGTTTAGCCCAAATTGCCACACAATTTCTCGCTCACCCTCCCCCTCCCCAGTGGGAATAGGGGAGAGAATTGGGAAGAAAGGAGAAGTCGTGGGTTGAGATGAAGACAATTTACTAAAATAATAAAGGAAAACTACAATAATAACAGAATATAAGGATATTAATATATACAAAATTAACAATGTGTGTTTTCTCACCACCCGATGTCCTAATGACCGATACAGCCTGTCCCAAGCAGCAATCACAGAAACAAAACCAAGCAGCAAGCAAAGGAATGAAAGGGAGCCAGCAAGGTAGAGGGAACGATGCCAGTGAATGAGAGAGTGAGATGGATGCCAGGAAGGCAGATACCCACCCTGGCCATCCCCTACTTATATACTGAGCATGACATTAATGGCATGGAATACTCTCTTTGGCCAGTTTGGGTCAATTATTCTGTCTGTCTTTCTCCCAGCTTCCTGCATCTGCAAATTAGTGAGACTTGGAAAGCAGGACGGTGTCCTTGGTCTCATTCACAACAACTCATATCATCAGGGTGTTTTATCAACTTTCTTCACTCACAAAATCCAAAACACACCAGCTACTGAGAGGAAAATTAACTCCGTCCCTGTCAAAACCAGGACATGCAAAAAGTAATAAAGACTAGCCATACAGGTTCCTGTCAAGGATCTGTCTCTGCTTTACCTGACTTCAATATGGACAGCAGTGAGAGGGTGACCATTCCCATGCAGTTCCTTCAGCTTCGTGAGCAGAAACCACTCACTGTCACAAATGCAGGGTCTCTCGTTCCTTGCAGCTCTAACTCTATATACTGTAATTTTTTAGGTGCATGCATTGGGTGTAGTTGCCAAGGTTTTAGCAGCTGGGAAGCTGCAGAGGTGGCCTCTGCAAGAAGAGCACAGTAATTCTGCAATGGACCCACCACAGGACACAGCTGAGCCCATGGTGGTAATTCTGTGTAAATGTATTTAAGAAAGGGCAAAGTGCTGCACAGCAGTGTGTGAGGACTGAGGAAAAAATCTGGAAGTGTGAGAAACAGTCTTGTGAACACCAAGGTCAGAGAAGACGGAGGGGAGAGAGTGCCCAAGCAGACATTCCCCTGCAGCTTGTGTACCTTTTGAAAGACACTAAGGTGGAAGAGGTATTTCCCTGCAGCCCAAGGAGAGGTCACATCTGAGCAGACATCCACATTGCAGCCTGTGGAGAGCCTGTGCTGGAGTGGGTTTTCCCTGAAGGACTACAGCCCATGGGAAGGCTCCTCATCAGGGCAGAATTGTGGTCCAAACAGTAATGGAGTCTCACATCACATTATAAACCAAACTTTATTGATGCAGTGAGAAAGAGGAGCAACAATCCGCCCACACAGTGACTCATTCAATCACCAATAGCAAACACAAGTTTGTAAGTGATATCATGGCTTTGGCAGACTATCAGAGACATTTGATGTCTGGGTCATCTGACCAGAACAGCCAAATGTGCAAATGCCTTCTGAATGCTGGTAAGAGTCATGCCATCTCTTCACTCTGCCAATGATAGTGTGGCAGCAGCCACTCATATGGCAGTAGAACACCCTACACATCATCTCAGCTGATGTGGGAGACATCCTCCCTGCGTGGCAACACTGGCCATGGAGCAGGATGTCAAGGGGAAAAAGTGTAACAAGGAAGGAGTGGCAGAGAGGAACTGTTATGGACTGACAGTAACCCCCCCTTGCTACTCCCCCATGCCACTTACGGTTGGTAGGCAAGGAGGAGGTTGAAGATAAGAATGGAGGAAATAAGTTGAACACAGGAAAAAGGAGATGAGGGAAAGATATTTTAGTTTTTTCTTTTTATTTATTCCCATCCTATTCTATTTTTAATTAGCAATAAATTAAATTAATTTTTCCTCAAGTTGATGTGCAGATCAAACTCTACAACTCAGAGAGTTTTATAAAGCAGGCATGTTAATTCAGTCCTAGGTGCATGGGGGATCGCTTCTCCAAAAGCACGCACACTAACAGCACATTTTACCAAAAATTTATATGGTGCAGGTATACATATTGATAGGATTGCACAGTACAGATATACATATGGGTAAGTGAGGGGGGGGTATTAAAAAAAACACTTGCGTTAGCTTTTCAGATCTGTCTCTGGTGGTCGTTTACTTCTTCAGGGGTCTTATCTTCCTCTAGATGAACTTTAGTCATTCACCCATGCTCTCCTTTCACTTGGGGATTTCAGCAGTTTCTTAACGGCTTGCTTCTGACCAACATTGCAGCTCCTGTTATCATGTCCTTTGCTTGACATATTAGTCCTTGACAAATACCAGTTTCTTGACAAATACCAGTCCCTGATAAGCTTAAGTGAGTTTCAAGGCAAACAGGGTTGTTAGGCATTATCTAGCAGACAGTTAGTCTCCTAAATCAACCAATATACAGACAGTTAGTCTTCTAAATCAAGCAATATTTAGCAGACAGTTAATTCCCTGTATCAAAGTCAAATTTATTTTACTCATGAAGGTAACTGATAAGTTACCATAAATTCCCATCTTTATCTCAAGTCACAAGCTATTTTTTTAACTTATTTTCTCCCCTGTGCCCTCTCCTGAGGAGAGGAACTGAGAGAACAGCTGGGTGGGGGTCTGGCAGCTGGCCAAAGTCAACCCACTACAAGACTTTAGCATTCTTTGATCATCTTTAGTATTTGAAAAAAAAAATCTAAAAATAATCTCCAGATGCTCGTTTAAGTGTTCAGCAGTATTTCAACAGAAAAACTCTATCTGTATCGACTGTAAGAGAATCCTGTCTCTTTCTTCACACCATATTAAAACCAAACTTTCCAGTTTCTAGAATAAGTATTCTGCAATTTGAAACCTAATTTCCTACATAGATCTAAAACAGATTAGACCTTTCCACTGTGAAAAAAAAATCTGGAGTTTATGTGGAAAGCAATACGTGACCATATCACTTCTGGAGAAATGGGCTGACAGGAACCTCATGAAATTTAACAAAGGAAAGAGCCAAGTCCTGCACCTGGGGAGGAGCAACCCCATGCACCAGTACATTCTCAGGGCCATAATTTTTCCAAAACAGCTGGAAAGTAGCTTGTCAGAAAAGGACCTGGAGGACACCAAGTTCATCATGAGCCAACAAAGTGCCCTTGCCACAAAGAAGGCTAATGGTATCCTGGGCTGTATTAGAGGGACTGTTGCCAGCAGTTTGAGAAAGGAGATCCTTCCCCTCTACTTAGCACTGGTGAGGCCACACCTGGGGTACTGTATCGAGTTCTGAGCTTCCCAGTACAAGGGATGCATGGACACTAGAAAAAGTCCATAAGAGGATCACTAAGGTGACTAAGGGTCTGGAGCATCTCTCCTATGAGGAAAAGCAGAGAGGTCTTGGACTGTTTGGCCTAGAGAAGCAAAGACTCAGGCAGATCTTATAAATGTAAATACATATACCCAAAGGGAGGATATAAAGAAGATGGAGCCAGGTTCTTCCAGTGATGGAACTAGAAGCAGTGGGCACAAATTGAACACAGGATATTCCATCTGAATGTGAGCAAAAACTATTTTTACTGTGAAGGTGACCAAGGACTGGTACAGGCAACCCAGAGAAGTTGTAGAGTCTTCCTACACAGAGATATTCAAAAGCCGTCTGAACATAGTCCTGGGGAGTTTGATCTAAGGGGCCCTAAGCCAAGGAGGGGAAGGCTACCCTTGAGCAGGAGGGTTTGAACCAAGCGACCTCCAGAAGTCCCTTCCAGCTTCAACCATTCTGATTCAGTAATTAATGCTGCTTTCAAGAGACATCTAAACATAATGCAAGACAGAAGCAATTACTTTTCACAGATATAATTTAATTCTGAAATTTTATAGTCTTTGAGATAATGATCTGAAATTTTAGACTTTCTACTGTGGTCTTTTCTCCATCTTTTTTTTTTAATGTTAAGTACAAAATGAAAAGCAGACAAAGATTTTATTATCTTGCCTTCCAAGTTCTATTATCTGAGAATTTTAGACAGATTCATACTAGAGCTTAAGCTAATCATCTAAGTGATAAAAGCCATAGGCTGCAGCTTTTTTTTTTTTATGGAATAGATGCAAAGAGAGGTAAGTAACATACTGTATAAATTGCTAAATCTAGCTCCAGGTTGTGGAAGACAATGTTATTGAGTAATGATTTGCTCCCGGTATAGGCACTTCAAGAATTTTCACTATTATTAATCAGCTTCTAGCCTCCAGCTTGAAGACAGACTAATGACTGTTGTAGGTCCCTTCCAACTGATCTATCCTATCCTATCCTATCCTATCCTATCCTATCCTATCCTATCCTATCCTATCCTATCCTATCCTATCCTATCCTATCCTATCCTATCCTATCCTATTCCACACTATTCCATACTATTCCAACTTTTCTTTCCTCTCCATCCCCAGGTTTTGCATCAATTTCTTCCCTTTTGGTGATTCTACAATTTAGTAGATCATGATTATTGAAAAACACCCTTCCAGATCTTCATGTCTATGTCAAGTTGCTTTTACTTCTCCCTTAGTGTTCTTAACTATAGGCAAATCAATCTGCTTTCCCCTTCCTGTTTCTTGCATATGAGTGATGAGACCAATGAGAAGAGCTACACTTACCCTCTTACTCTCAGTTTCGGTATTTATCTGGCAAGATGTCCCTTTTATCAGTATTTCAAGTCTATAATCTAAGTATTGCTCCACAAAATGGTTGGAAAAAAACCCCATGTTTTGCCATAGGAAAAGGAAAATTCTTAGAACTGACCTGAATACTATCAAGTGAAACTTACTAGAAAGAATCAGTATGAGGCAGATGATTACATCTAAATGTTCAAAGACTTGGCAAATGAAAAGATAGTTGATTTTTTTTAAGAACTTTTGAAGAAGTCTGGAAAAATTCAGTTATACATAGCTAGACTAGAATACGCACAGCTACACTGTCCTATATTCTGTATAAACAGGTATAAATATACAGAATATTACAAAAAGGAAAATGGTGGCATTGCTTTTTTCTTCTTTCAAGATGTTACTGCTCTTAGTTATAAATGTTGCTGTACCAAGAGTTCTATGGCTGGCTGAGGCCAAGCACTGAATAAAACTCAACCAGACTATAAAAGTATTCAGTAATGTCATTATTTACTTAATACAACCATAACCACATTACCTTACTGTTGTGTTTTTTTGCTACTACACAGCTTGTTTTCACAGAAGATGAAACACAATAGTCTGCACACAGGATATTATCTAATGTTAAAAGACAATAATTATGATTATAATTTGTCCAATGGAACTAATTCATCTTCTGTTTTGTAGGAATAAGTGAAGCATTACAAGTGAGAAATTATTGAAATTTTGGAATAAAAAACCAGTGCTGTGGAGTTCTGTTTTTAACGTTGTTCTTAATTGGTTTAATTTTGTTTTCAAAATAGTCAGATAAATTAGCACAGCAAGTAAAACATTTATTCCTTAATATCTAAGAGCAGCTGTCTTCGTGTTTCCTGTGATATGTTCAACTTATCAAAGGGAGAAGACTATTCTCTACTTGCTCATTGGTGTTTTTGGAAAGACTCTGAGAAAATAGCATTTTTTTTCTGATCTAAACTAAATGCATCCAGTCTTCCTTCTTTCCTTCTTTCCTCTCCTCCTCCTCCTGGCTGTGGCCTTTCACTGTTGGGCCTGGAATTCCTCCATCTGGAAGCACAAAGTCACTAATTCATTGTTCTTGCAACAGTGAACATGAAGAATATATTTCTGTAAAATATATTTAGTTTTTGGTTCTAGGAAGATATGGAAGTAAGATCTACTTTTCTTTATGTTAGAAATGCCATGTCCTAAGTCTGGTTGGTTTTGCCTGTGTGTTTGTTTTTATCTGGGAGAAATCTTGCTCATCTTTGAGGTCATGATTAAAAAAGCTGAGAATACAATTAACAGCTCAATCAAGTTGTTCATCATCATAATCAAAAGAGATTTGTAGGCAAATGGCAGAAAAGCATTTAACACAAAGCTGGAAAAGACAAGCAGGATTGTTTGTTTGTTCATTTGTTTTTAATATACTTTTACAAGGCTATTAGAGACTTAAAGCTGACTCGAACTCTTGCAAATACAAATATCTGTGGACAGAACAGGATGGAGTCAAAACAGCATATCAAATCAGAGTGAGTATAAATGGTACATAGAATCCATTTACTCTTTTTGAAAAAAAAATTAGTAAGTTTAAAATGTTACGTACCCTAGAGATTAACAGTTTCAAAATAAAACTCTTACTACTAATTCTCAAATCAATCTATTGCCAGTATGAAATACTAATGTCAAAATTACACTAAGTAATTTACACTACAGAAGTTGATGCCTACCTTTTTAACACATAGGTCACTTTGTAGTAGAACAAGGAATAGAAATTGCCATTTTCTTCCTTTTATGTTTTGATGATTCAAAATCTTTAAGAAAATGAAACACTATCTCAGGGCCAAAATGTAAAATGCTGGTATTGGTAATGAGATGGTTCTTAGAGATAATCAGTACCATTAATGGCTTTTAAGTCCATTAAAAAAAAAAAATCTCTGGAGCTGCTTGTCTCTTTGTCAAATTAACCCAATGATAATACCTGTATTCACACTTCTTGTCAATTGAACATGCACATTATCACATAGTTAATAAGACTATGGAAGCTATTTAAGTTTATTTTACTTTCATTTATGTTAGTAAGTAAGTCCACAATTATCCCTGTTTATTTTTTTCTTCAGACTATTTGCTTACTTTTTAATACTAGAATATTTAATAGTAATTAATTTTATATTCCTTTGTATTCACTAGGACAAAATTAATTAATGAAATTGTAGAATTCTCTATTCTTGGAGATGTCAGAAGGATGACTAGCAGAACGGCTATCCTGAACTTCAAGAGGGCAGACTTTGACTTGTTCAGGATGCTTGTTGCGAGGGTCCCTTGGGAGTCGCTCCTTAAGGGTAAAGGGGTCCCAGAAGCCTGGACGCTCCTCAAGATGGAGATCTTAAAGGCACAAGAACAGGCTGTTCCTGAATGCCGTAAGGTGAGCCGTAGGGGAAGAAGACCGGTGTGGATGAACCGGGAACTATTGTTGAGGCTCCGGAAGAAAAAGAGAGTCTATGTCCTCTGGAAGAAGGGACAGGCTACTTGGGGAGATTACAAAGAAGTTTCTAAGGTATGCAGGGAGGAAGTTAGGAAGGCAAAAGCTCAGCATGAACTCAGATTGGCCACTGCAGTAAAAGAGAAAAAGAAATCCAGTGGCAAGAGAAGAAACAAGGAGAATTTACACCCTTTACTTGATGCAGCGGGGAATGAGACCACTGAGGATAAGGAGAAGGCTGAGGTCCTCAACGCCTTCTTTACTTCTGCCTTTAATAGGCAGATCAGTTATCCTCAGGGCACTTTATGCCCTAATCTGGAAGTCTGGGATGCCAGGCTGAATACACCCCCTGTAGTACAGGTGGAGACAGTTAGAGAGCTCCTCCTCCATCTGGACTGCCACAAGTCCATGGGACCAGACGGGCTCCATCCTAGAGTGCTAAGGGAGTTGGTGGGGGTGATTGCCGAGCCGCTCTCGGCCATCTACCAGCGCTCCTGGTTATCTGGGGAGGTCCCAGAGGATTGGAGGCTTGCCGATGTGACTCCCATCTACAAGACGGGCCGTAAGGAGGATCCGGGGAACTACAGGCCTGTCATCCTGACCTCAGTACCCAGGAAAGTTATGGAGCAAATCATCATGGGTGAGATCACTCGACATATGCTTGGCATCCAGGGGATCAGGCCCAGCCAGCACGGGTTCACGAAAGACAGGTCGTGCTTGACCAACCTCATTTCCTTTTACGACTGGGTGACCAGACTGGTGGATGAGGGAGAGGATGTTGATGTGGTCTACCTGGACTTCAGCAAAGCCTTTGACACGGTCTCACAGTATTCTCCTAGGGAAACTGGCTGCCTGTGGACTGGGTAGGTATACCCTTCTTTGGATAAAGAACTGGCTATGGAGCCGTGCCCAGCGGGTAGTAGTTAATGGAGTCAAGTCCAGCTGGCAGCCTGTTACAAGTGGTGTCCCCCAGGGGTCGGTACTTGGGCCCATCTTGTTCAATATCTTTATTGATGACCTAGACGAGGGGATTGAGTGCACCCTCAGTAAGTTTGCAGATGACACCAAGCTGGGTGGTGGTGTTGATCTGCCTGCGGGTAGGGAGGCCCTTCAGAGGGATCTGGATAGGCTGGATCGCTGGGCTGCGCTGAATGGGATGAGGTTCAACAAGGCCAAGTGTTGGGTCCTGCACTTTGGCCACAATAACCCCATGCAGCGCTATAGGCTCGGAGCTGAGTGGCTGGAGGACTGTGAAGAGGAAAGGGACCTGGGGGTGTTGGTTGATGCTCAGCTGAACATGAGCCGACAGTGTGCCCAGGTGGCCAAGAGGGCCAACAGCATCCTGGCCTGCATTAGAAATAGTGTGGCCAGCAGGAGCAGGGAGGTAATCATCCACCTGTATTTGGCGCTGGTGAGGCCGCACCTTGAGTATTGTGTTCAGTTTTGGGCCCTGTTGGATACCTGGAGTATCAGGGACACTTAGTGAACAATCCAGACCGAATGGAATTGTTATGTTTGTGAGCAGCAGGCCTCAAGGACATCACTGAAGCTGCTTGTGAGAAAGTAATGAAGCTTCCTGTGAGAAAGTACTGAAGCCACCTGTGAGAGAGTAATGAGGCCGTCTGTGAGAAAGTAAACGAAGCAACCTTGAAGAAGATCGTAAATAACTTTGAGAAAGTGAAAACATGAAAAGTAGAGGACTTTCCAGGTTAATGGACTTTCCAGGTTAACTAACTGCAAGTAGGAGTGATATGCAAATGTAACCATTAGAGCTTAAGCCAATCACACAATGACTAGTAGGCATATTTTATCTTAGCAACATAAATATGGGCATCCGGGACTAATAAATGGAACTACGCTTATTACTCATATTGAGTCTTTTGTCGTACGTTCCTCCGTCGCTCGCAGGGACCCTCACTACAAGAAAGACATTGAAGCCCTGGAACATGTCCAGAGAAGGGCAACAAAGCTGGCGAGGGGTCTGGAGCACAAGTCTTATGAGGAGTGGCTGAGAGAGTTGGGATTGTTTAGTCTGGAGAAGAGGAGGCTCAGGGGAGATCTCATTGCACTCTATAGCTTCCTGAAGGCAGGTTGTGATGAGCAGGGGTTTGGCCTCTTCTCCCAGGCAACAAGCAGGACCCGAGGAAATGGCCACAAGTTGTACCAGAGGAGGTTTAGATTGGACGTGAGGAAAAACTTTTTCTCCCAAAGAGTGGCCAGGCACTGGAATGGCCTGTCCAGGGAGGTGGTGGGGTCGCCGTCCCTGGCAGTGTTCAAGAGGCGCTTGATGAGGAGCTACAAGATATGGTTTAGTAGCTGTGGCAGCAATGGCAGTGGGAAGACGGTTGGACTAGATGATCTTATAGGTCCCATCCAACCATGTGATTCCATGATTCTATGATTCTATGAATTAGCATAACATCAAAAAACTCCAAAGGAGACATTACTGACAATTGAAATCCTCAGAAAACTCAACAAATTTCTTCTAATGTATGATTCTCATTCTTATTCACATTCTAATCCAAGTTGGAGAGTAGTACGTTGTTCCATTTAGAAAATCCTATCTGGACAGAGGTAGGATCTGATAAACAGATTATTAAACTTTTTTTTTTGTACCAGGTTTTACTACTGGTTTAGATTAAAATGTTCTCTAATGATCTCAAGATTCTTCAGGATCCTCCACCTAAAATTATTCTATCCCACATGCACTGTAGCTGAAAACAATACTCATCAAAAACCTAAATTATTTTTAAGTGCTTCATCAAAGCATGTTTATTTTAACAAGTTAATCCAATGGTAACAGTAAAGTACCTGTAGATGGTGATTTGGTCAACATAAGGATTCCTTGGTGTGAGGGCTCATCTCTCTCAATTGAACATAGAAGGAACTTTGGTCAACAAAATTCAAAACTTATCCAACTTAGTTTAGTGCCTGAAATTACATGGGATAAATGTGACATGAAGTGTTTAGGATTTTATTTTCTCAGCAAACTTGTCTTTGTTTCAAATTCTTTTTTTTTTTCTCAGCTACCTTAAATGAAGGGCAGCAATGATAATTATCTACTCTTTTAATAAAAAAAACCTCAAAGTTCTTTAATGCAAAAGAACAATACTCTCAACAAAGCTGAAAAGTTCATCATCAAAGATATGCAGCAGTAATTTCTTGAATATTATTCCTAGACATAAGAAGCAAAAGGAGAAAAAAAACCAAAACACACAAAAAAGCCAACACACAGACAAGACTGAATGCTCCATATTTCTCTGTAAGAGATCAGTGGCAGAGGAGAGAGAGCAGACTTCTGTCTTCTACAGCTATGATCAGCTTCCACAATCACAAGACCAAATTGTTTTGCTCCTGCTCCTTTTATTCAGCTTCTGATATCTACAACTATTCTACAGATAATAACTGATTTGAAACATAATTGATCTTTTCTAGAAACCTGATTACACCCATTTACTTATTGAATTACTGGTATGGGATAAAGATGCTATGGTAAAAATAATATAACTAAAGGTTGTATCATAACAGCATTTGTACAAGAGAGCTAAAGTAATTGAGAAGATCAAATCTGGGCATTTCTTACCTTTTGATTTTTGCAACCTAGAATGTTTTTAATATAAATTTAGATTGTAATTATTAAGTACTTAATTCGAATTATGCAAGCATTTATTATATTAATAGAATATATTAGTGTCCTTTCTTATATGTTTTACTAATGTATTGAAGAGGAAAACAACTCTAAGTTTTAATTATTGTTATTAGGGCATTATTAATACAAGGCAATATTTTGCTCTGAGTTTCTGATATATTGCAAAGTCTGAAGTTTAGTCTGTGCATATCAGTACAGTAAAAAGCTTCCAAAAAATACTCATTTGAAATGGTAGGAACTCATATGAAGTTCTCCTAGCTTTGCTGTCTTTCACTTTGCAAATAGAAACACTGTTCTGTTAGTTCAGTGTAATATTATGAAATAGTAGGGGGTCATTATTTCTCATATTTTACTAATTTCTACTTCGTTTTGATTTTATTTGTTTGCAATTTTTACACTATGAGAAGATAATGAGTTTCTAAATCTCTCTTGTTACCCACTGAAGTGGGGATGCGGCCAAGCTAAGGCCAGCCTGGGGTGTCAGCCTATAGGTGGGGGGTCAGGTTCAGATTGAATGAGGAGAAAGAGAGTCAAGCACAGCCCTGCAACAGCAGGGCCAGGGAGATGGCGATGGGATTGGGCTGGGGTATCAGTCTGTCGTCAGACCCTGCTCTGGTCAGGCCTCTCCATGGCTGGCCAGGTCAGGGCTATGGTGGAGCTGGAGATCAGCACTGCTGCAGTGTCGCTGGAGTGGGAACTGGCTGCCCTGGGCTGGACTAAAATGGAGTCCTGGGCCCATGGGCATTTTCAACTGTAAAGAGCCACAAAGAAAACTAAGAAATGAAAATGCAGTTATTGATTTATGTTTAACGGATCCTTTCTTTACTGCCTTGGTGTCTTAGCATGGGATGTGAGCCTCTTAGCCAAGCCATCTTCCCCTGTAATTGATATTGATCTTACCACTGGGCTAGTCCCTGAAGTTGTAACCCTTCTGTTTTAGTTTTCTAATAGAACAAGCAGGTACATGCAGGGCAGCTTCTCCTGGGCAAAGCTTTTCTTTAATTTTGTTTCTCTCCAGACTTGCAACCAGTTTGTTTCTCAACTTGTTTGGTTTGATCTACTTCTGTTTATCGATTTTTCACAAGTGCACGCTTTCTTGCTCTCCAGAATTGTGCCAAAAGGACATTCACACTGAGGCAGGAGAACAAGGTGTTTCCTCTTTGTCTTTGATAATATTTGTCAATTGACATGACTATTTTATTCCTTAATGTGTGTGTCTTTTCCTGGCAGGCCATTGCTGCTAATTGTTTTCTTGTAACATTGATAGACTTCAGTAAGGATATATCATAATTTGTACACAGAAGTCACTAGATTAATAGCTTGTGTTTCAGTCTGTATAGGGTCCATGACTGTGAGTTAATAGCATAGATGATAGCTTTGAAGTTCACTCTCTGGTAATCAGTTCTCAGGATTATGTCAATATATATTTCAATGCACAAATTAAAATATCTGTAAAATGAAAAAAAAAAGAAAAAATAATGCTAGGTATCTGTTTCTACTGAATAAGCACAACACATTATCACTGATTAAAATGGAAGTATCTAATAACAAAGATTTTCAAGATTCAGAGATTTTCTTTACAATGAAATTCCCTGAATTAGATAACTAAATTATAACAAGAATAATATGTGAAATGGTGATGGGGGAGAGGGAGAGGGGAAAAAAAGAGGGAAAAAGAGAGAGAAGAGAGAAAAGATAAAAGAAAAGAGAATAAAGAGAATCTATCTTCACTTGAGCCTGGGTAGAAAATTGTGAAAAAAAATAATATTTCCCCAATAAAAGTCTTAAATTCAGAGTTCATCACTCCAGGTTTTGCCATTTGGATTAGTTGTTACCAGCAAAATGAATTATTATTAAAAGTACTTATTTATTTCCACTGGCCATCAGGCAGGTTGTGGTATGTGAAACTTGAGGTAGATATCCTTTTTTTTTTTTTTGAGATTAACTTCTTAGCTGAGATTAAATCCTAATTCAGGAGGTAAAATTAGCATGAATACTGCCAGGACAGTTTGAAGGAGAATGAGCATGAGAAGAGGATATGCTGAGAGGTATGTCATGACTCCACAAGCACCACTGGAATTAAAGATCCAAATATGGTAAGATGAAATACATGCTTTATATGATAAAGCATTATGTTCCATATCAAATATTGTCTTCATTTTCTTGCACATCATACCATAAACATATGATAATTTACAGGCAGCTTTAATTTTTCAGAATGTTTTTGACATCTCTAACTTGTTTGACTCATTCCCTTAGCAGGAAACATGATTTCTGTTAACTTTACTCAGTTTAAGATTCCATGTTTTATAGCAACTGTGATACTCACTTTCCAGTGAAATCTATCTCACTCTACATATAATTGTACTTTTCTGAATGCAGAAAAAAATAGTCCATATTTTATTTGGACATTAAAATTGATGATTCACTCAGCAGACACACCATACCAAGCAAAATTAATACATAAAAAGTCTTTTTGAATGACAAACAAATCAAACCAACCAAACCAACCAACAAAGAACCCCAAATAAAATCTAACCTATAATTATGTCAGAAAATCTGGAAAATTACAAAGTTTTAAAGCAATGAAGGAGAGGATTTTTCTGTAAAGCAAGTAGAAAATGCTAGAAGATAACCTTCTGCTTACTGATAGAGCGAAAATCATACAGACCAAATAAACAGAAGATTACTTCTACGGTAGCAAATTAAACAGGACAACAATTGAATAGCAGGACTACAATGCTCTTAAAAAGATCAGTAAAATATCTTTGCCAGTGTCAACTAACAATCTCAAAGATAGTAGCAGAGCATGATTCCAATAATACCACAGACCAGAAACTACCTAGTAGACAACACAGCCAAGGTCATCATATTAGGGAAGGGCAGGAAAGGAGAATTTAGTTTTACAGACAAGTTCTGTGACATATCAGCTGTCTGCTGTGCCAGAAGATCAGCCTATTTTATTTAAGAGTAGAGACCCAGCCACAGGGACCCATTAATTGAATTTCTGTTCTTCATTATGTTCTCATGCAAAACATTCAGGATTGAACTCATTCTTGTAAAGCCCTTCAGGATGAGAAAGCCTCGCACTAGTGGTACTCCTAGGAGTGGGAGCTTCAAAATGCAGAAAAGTGTGTGCCCTGATGCTCTGGGAGGGGAAGGGCTTAACTCAGGGAAGGACTTTTACACAATCAGCTGATCCACCCAACTGATAAGGAGACGGCTGATCTGTCTAAAGCAATGGTTTTATGTCCACCCTTTTGTATTGAGATAAGTTAATCTTTCTTTACAGCAGCTGTGATTGTCACCAAAAAACCCTCTGTGACATGATCACTCTCGTATTCTACCCTGAGCTTGTGAAGTACATCGCCTGTGCTCATCTCCTCTGACCCTTCTCTACTGTAAGGGTTTTTTTTTGCTAAGTCACATGTGTGATATCTATATGTGTGTATAGATTTATTACTTTCTTGGCAGTAATGTTGATAATGCTGGTTTGCAGACATGATACTTAGGCTTGATGTGTATATGAAGAACTTTTATCTCAGTATTCATACTTCAGAGTTTCGTATTCATACATTTATTTTTTTTTTACACTTACATGTAAAGTAAACACAATACTGACAGGATTTTGAGAATATGAATATAAGAGACTTCTAGAATTAATTGGTGCTGTTGAAGAGTGTGAATACTATAGTGTAAGACTAACAACATGAATTGGACATTACTGCTATTCAGATGAGGAAAAAATGTTGAGTTTCTTTTAACTGGTTATAGGAAGTTTCTCATTAATTTTTCTGGCAGATCAATGAATCTCAAATTGGAACTATACTATTTTAAATCTGTCAGATGTTAAAGTCTATGACCTGTACAAATTAATAGGATTGTAACATATTCTGCTCTTTGTCACTCTTTGCATGAGCCTTTTCTTCCCTCTCTCTGGACAAATGAGGTGACAAAACAGATGCCCAAAATTTAATTCGATTCTTAACATGAGTTCCTGATTTAGATGCTATGCACCACAAATACCTTACTAAGTTTTATGGAATTTGAAACATGCTGTCATTAACTTCTTAACACAAAACCAAATATCTCTTTTTCTGTGTTCCTTGTAGTAAATATTTTCTGCAGTGTACTACATTTGCCTCCATAAAAGCTATCTCATTTAATGCTGTAAGCCAAAGGGTTTTTCTGTGGAAAAGTAAATATCTCTCATAGAATCAAAGAAGTTACACATTTTACTGCAGTGTTATAATTATCTGTGGGTTATCGATTTATTTTAAATAAGACGTAATGAGAGTAGTCCTCTTGACAGACTTCCTGGATAGTAGCAAGCAAAGGAAACAAGATAAGAGCGCATGATTGGTTGACCTTGGCTGGCCACCAGGTGCCCACTAAGCCTCATCTCTCTTCCAAGCCTCATATCACTTTCCCTCCTCAACAGGACATGGGCAGAAAATATATGACTAAAAAGCTCATAGTTCAAGATAATGACAGGGAAGTCACTCACCAACTACCATCACAGGCAAAACAGACTTGACTTTGGGAAATTAATTTAATTTATTGCCAATTAATAACAGAGTAGGCTAGGGAGACATAAAAACAAAACTAAAGCCACCTTTCTCCCATGCCTCCCACCCTCCCAAGTTCAATTCCTGACTCTTCTGCCTCCTCCCCTCTGAGAGGTGCTGGGGGGACAGGGAATGGAGGTTGCGGTCAGCCCATAACACTTCATCTCTGCTAATCCTTCCACCTCCACTATTCCTCTGGCCAGCATGAAGTCACTTCTGTGGGATACAGTCCTTAAGAAACTGCTCCAATGTGAGTCTTTCCCACAGGCTGCAGTTCTTCAAGAACTGCTCCAGTATGAGTTCTCTCCACAGGTACAGTCCTTCAGGAAATGACCGTTCAAGCATGGGTCTCCCATGGGTCACAGTTCTTGGCAGAAAACCCACACCCCTGTGTGGGGTCCTCTTCACAGGACATGGCTCCTGCCAGGAGCCTGCTTCTGTGTGGGCTTTTCCCAGGCTGCACCTTCCTTCAGGGCATATTCATCTGCTTGTGTGGAGTCCTCCACAGCCTGCAGTGTGGTTATCTTTACCAGCAC
This sequence comes from Chlamydotis macqueenii, assembly GCF_036417535.1. Classification (NCBI taxonomy): domain Eukaryota; kingdom Metazoa; phylum Chordata; class Aves; order Otidiformes; family Otididae; genus Chlamydotis; species Chlamydotis macqueenii. The sequence goes on from NC_141556.1 coordinate 164,605,509, forward strand.
GATCTTCCATGGGTTGCAGGGGGAAAACTTGTTTCACCATGGTCTTCACCACAAGTTACAGGGGAATCTCTGCTCCAATGCCTGAAGCACCTCCTTCCACTCCTTCTTCACTGGCCTTGGTGTCTGTATATATGTTCTCTCATATTTTCTCACTCCTTCCTTACAGCTGCTGTGCACTGTTCTGTGTTTTCTGAAATGTTATCACAGAGGCGCTACCAACATAATTGATGGGCTCAGGTTTGGCCAGCACTGGGTCCATCTTAAAGCCTCTGGAACCAGCTGTCTGACATGGGGGGTAGCTCCTGGTGTCTTCTCACAGAAGCTACCCCTGCAGTCCCCCCTGCTACCAAAACCTTGCCCCGTAAAACCAATACAGATGGTAAGTTGAAAGTAAAGGCTTAGGAACAGTAGTAATTAAAAAAAAAAATTAATTATCACTATCATTTAAAAAAAATAATTACTTCACTAAGGATTGGGATTTTGTTGTTTTGGGGGTTTTTTTTGTTTTTTTTTTGTTGTTGTTGTGATTTTTGGTTTTGGAGTTCTTTTTTTTGGACAGGATTTTGTTTCTGATGATACAGTATTTTGTATGATAATCTGAACAGCTAATTCTGCAGGTATCCCTACTTAGGTGTTTCAAATAATTAAATTGTTTTTATAGGCCCAAACAAATAGAGACCATTAAGGCATCTTTTAACTGGTCAAAAACTGCATGAGGGGAAGATATGCCTACTAAGTCAAAATTCTGTGAGCCTAAATTCAAATTGTGCCAGATATCAACTTACACCAGTTAAAACATGTCTTGACTGAAATAATGTAATGTTGCTCATTTTTTATATCTACAGAAACATTAAAAAGCTCTGTTAAAATTCCTGACTGTAGAGAATAGATTGAAATGCACACTTTTTCATATAAACTAGTAAAATGTTCTATTACATTCCAGTTTAATTTTAGTGGAAATAAAAGATTACGGTATTTCAGTGCCTCTATTCATTCACTGCATTTTCAACTGAAGAGTTATTTAAAATAGTTAGGATATTTTAGTGTTAAATTATGTATTTTCCTGGCATTTTTGAGAATGAGTGAAGAGCTAATGAAAGGCTAAAAGCTTTTCACATCGGATAAAGAATAGCTATAAATTGCATAAAATACTGTTAAGTTCAACTTATACCAGTGTTTCCTGACGCCAAGAGGCCATTTGGACAACTAGAAATGGAAAGTCTACAAAAATGTGTATGTGCTTTGAATTCTATTGGGATTGATCAGCCCAACTGCTTAAAAATATTATAACTTGTCTAAATTATGCACTATTTATAGATGTAAAATATTTTATTGGACAAATAAATACATTTTGAAATAATAGGTGAGCCTTTACTTACTTGAAAAAGTTACCCTGTTTTTGAAGGCTTTCAGGCATAGACAATTCAGGATAGATATCTAAGGGTAAATTAATTGTCCTGTAGGTATGTTCTGAGATTAATTTTGAAAAAAAAATTGGTTTAACTAGTCATGAATTCCAAATTTCTGAGCAGAAATTTCTGCAGAGAACATCTATTGGCTTTTCTGCTGCTTTTGTGCAGCTGAAGTCATACAGCAAATTCCACAGTCTGGTGCAGGAAACCTCTCTCCCTGATTGCTTTATCAGAAGAATCTGTCTTTATGTGTGAGTCTGATACAGTATTATTTATGTGAGCATACCAAAAAGCATACTATAATTTTTTTAACTCATTATTGGAAAATTTTGAGCATTCAGATTCATCAAAGTTTTAATAATATTAGTAAATTAAATAAATTATTTCATTAAATGTTTGTTGCTATAAGTGCATATGTAGGTGATCAATTTATGATTTTGATCATTGTAATCCTAGTGCAACATGCTTGGGGAGATTACTAAAAGAATTTGCTGACACAGAAATTCCCTGTGTTTTGGTCATTCATCAACTTCTGGGTTTTGCTGCAATAGACATATTTGCCATCCTCAGTTTACATTTATGCTTTGGGTTAAACAAGAGGACTTTCTTTCTGCCACTGCATTAGTAAGCTAGTCAATAATGTAGTCTCTTTTCTATATTTGTCAATGTCTGTGTTTCACCTTCTACGTCAGTACAACCTAGCCCTTCTACAGATAGGTAGTGAAACTGGTACATAATGGCATTCTTCCCAAAGCCTAGGGACTGAATAAATATTTTTGATTAATCATATAATTTTTCTAAAAAAGAAAGTTAAATAGGTTGTAGGCGTCCTTTGTGCTTCAGCTGGGTGCCTTCAGTAACACCCAATCACTGCAAATCTTTTATTGTATATTTTGGCCCATATTCAAATACTCTTTGTAATTGTAGCATAGTGCTATAAAGTCACAAGTATTTCAATAAATCTTCCAGCTCCCCACGGAATGAAATATTATTCATTTTGGATAAAGAGATAAATCTTTTATGCATAGTCTCCATTGATTCTCTTATGTAAAGAAAAAATGCTGCACATTTCACATAGATTTCCCTAGAGTGGTAGATTTCTTGCTTTAGATATTAAGATAAACATTGATTATAGATAAGAATTGAGTATACTAAATTTTTGGTTTATATAATCATATATTCTATTATACTAATTATAAAAGAATGAGTTGCTTTTGGTTTTTTTTTTATTTTCATTTTTTTTCCCCTCCTTTTTTTCAAAAGTTTACTTCATCATATTAGGTGTAGGTTTCAAGGTCTTGGTATCACGGGGGTTGCCGGGGTGGCCTTTGTGAGAGGAGGTCAGAGCCTGCACTGTGCTAGACAGCCAGTTCCAGATGGCTCCAAAATGGACCCATTGCAGGGCACAGCTGATCCCCTCAGTCAAGGTAACAGAGCCTCTGGGGAACTGTATTTAGGAAAGGCCAGAAAGCCACAGACAGGCTGATGAGGAGGGGAAAAAAAAAGAATGAAAACAGCAGAGGGAACAGCAAGTTCAGAGGAGGAGGAGGGAGTGCTCCATGATGCCAGAGCAGATATTCCCCATGCAGCCCATGGAAGAGACCAGGTTGATGCAGATATCTGCTCTACAGTCCATGGAGGACAACATGCTGGAGCAACTGGGTATTTCTGAAGGAAATGCAGCCCATTGAGAGCACACACTGGAGCACAGGAAAGATCTTAGAAGAACGGAGCAGCAAAGAGAAACTTCTATGTACTAACTATACTTACTCCCCCCACCTCCCTGTGCTATTTCGGAGGGAGATAGAGGAGTCTGTGGTGAAGGAGCAAAGTTAAGCCTGTGAAAAGAGTGGAGGAAAGGTGTTATTTTAGTGTCTATCTTTCTGTTTCTCACTACCTGAATCTATTTTAATTTATAATAAATTAATATTTCCCCAAGTTGAGTCTTTTTTTTTTTTCACCTGTGACAGTATTTGATAAGCAATCTCCCTGTTCTCTCAACCCACAAGATTTTCTTATCCTATTTTCTCTCCCACTCCTGTTGAGGAGAGGTAGTCAATTGTCTGCAGTCAATGAAATATTTTTATCAGTATAATCCCAAAGCTGAGTTAACCTAAGTTCTCTCTGTACATTTAGAGGGAGGGAAAGAAAGAGGGAGAGAACAAACCTACAAGGTTCCCAAGGTAATTATATTTCCATCCTGAAATGCAACCCAGAATACCACCCTAAACTTTTAAGATCCTAACAACAGGTAAGATTATAATAAAAAGTAGGCAATTTAATAGACATATTTCCTTTGGAGCCTCAATCTGTTCTGGATATAGAATTTAGGTCTTTTTAATACTATCCATATTCTATAGCTATCAAAAACATATGTGGGAAAAAAAATACTGCATGAAACAACGTATCATCCAGGATGGAATAAGAGAATGTAATGCAAAATAATATCCTGACATTTATGAAAGTAATGTTTAAGCTCAATATAAAGAGCAATTACCTAGCCAAGACAATTATTTGTAGGAGAAGCAATTGCCTAAGATGAAAGCCTCAATACGTAGTTAAATTCAAATTGTATTAAAAATGTATCATGTAAGGAAAGAATTTCTACTAAATGCTTACTAAAGCTGTAAATATCTGAAAGCTCTATAGTTCACAATCACTCAAAAATAAGTGTAAATTATTTTTATCATAAAGGAAGTTGTGGTTTTTATTATAAATCCCTAAAATAATGGTTGATAATATTCCAAAAAGGATGAGAGACAATACCCAAGAGAACTGTTAACCTTACATATAAATCATCTTTCTTACAAATAAAATGAAATAAGTTATATCAAGTGATAAGAAACATAGGAAATTTTTAGGGCATCTTCCAGAGTAATTATTTTTACTATTTTTTTGGTCATGTAATTATTTTTTTCCAGGTTTGAAAAGTATCAATAGATAGGAGCAAGGCATGAATCTACTTTCTGAAAAAAATAATTGCTCTTAACAATGCTTCCCTAGGTTTTTATAAATAATGTAACTGTCCTCAACTGTAATGCAAACAGATTGAAATATTGAATATTGTTACTGTGTATTACAATTATCATGCATTAAAATAATGTTACTATGCCAGTTAACATATTAATCATCATTAAGTAATTTATGTTCTAATATAATTAAAACCAAATCTCTATCTTGGTACATGCTCTTCAGTTAGTTGTGGGTTGTTGTTAGACCATGCCTTAGCCTCCTTTATGCATGATTGGAGAAGACCAGCTCTCTCAATCTCTGTTTGTATTTATGTCCTCTAGGCTCCAGGCCAACTTGGCAGCCTTTTCCAGTTTCTTCACTTTCCTTTTGATCAGGAAGACCCAAAACTGGAAACACTATTTCAGACGCAGCCTCACCAGGGCTGAGTAGAGAGGAATAATAACTTTGTTCATTCTGTTGGTCATACTTCCCTAATGTAGCATAAAAGGGTAAGATTTGCTTTATTTGAGATAAGAGCACACTTGGCTTGTGTTCAGCCTGGTGTCTACTGTGTCTCCTTTGTTCTTTCCAGCAGGACTGCTGTTCAGCCAGGTGCTTCTCAAATTCCCCTGTTGGTCTGTGTCCCTATTCCCTCTCATGTACAAATATTTGCATTTCTGCTTGTTGAACTTCATGAAGTTTCTGTTGGTTTCTGTTCAAATTTATCACAGCCTCTCTGGGATCAGGGTCTACTTACTATATGGAATATCAGGCCTTTTTCTTCCCTCACATTTCTTATTGTTCTGACGTTTGCTGAAGGTGCGTTCTGTCTCCTCATGTTGGTGAAGATGAGGTAAACTGCTATCTACTGCCTGTCTATGGACAGCTAAGCCATTGATTATTAGTATTTGATGCTCCAAACTCAAGGCCTTCACCTAAAATTCCTAATGTTAGGGTGGATTCAGGGCCAAGCTCACTATATGGAAAAATCAAAAATTCTTGATGCAAAATAAAATTTTTGATATTTTTAGCACAATGGGTTATAAATGTCTCTAGTCTAGAGCCAATACCTACTTTATCTTTATACAGTCATCAGGAAGAGTGTTTATATAGACATAAAAGCAGATTGAAGAAGACCTACCAGAAGTACTAAGGAAGGACTTCAAAACTGAAAGGAAGCATGACCTACAAACTCTTATCGACCGGAAGTCTGTGAGGTAATCAGAAGATAACGCTTCGGATCATGCGTGTCTGCAGACAAGATCACCAATTTTAAGATTCAATTTGATCTTGTGTTCCTTATTATAATTATATTTTGTCATTCCCACAATGTTTATGCTGTGTCATTGGCCTTTTTTTTTTATCCAGTTGTGGATAGGAGTAGCTACTAGTATCCAGGAGTAGCTACTCCTTCTTATAACCATGACAACAAAAAAAACACAGTGCGATAAATGCAGTTTATTTTCCCCAGGCGTGCCTGTAAAATGATAATTCTCCACTTATACTTCCCTGCTCATTTTTCCATTTAAATCCATGAAGCTATAAGAGATGAGAGTAGCTGTAGAGCAGATAGGTGTTAACCTTTCATATATGTTCCACACAGTAATGCCTCCTTGGAATTTAAAATTCATTTTCTTCACAGCACTTTGAAATATCTTTTCAGAAACTGATGAAAAATAGGCCAATTTATCTGAATGACAGAAGAAAGGAATAGAGGGTTCTTTGGAAATTTAAACTTCGGTACATGGTGAAAACAACAGTAAACTCTTTGGAGAAATAATTTAATCTGCTTTTAATACTTACATGCTCAAATAATAAAAATAATATCTAGTATTTGACATCGTCCTGGTTTCGTCTGTCATGGAGTTAAATTTGCTCAGTAGCTGCTGTGTTTTGGATTTAGTATGGGATTTGATATGTGAAGAATACTGATAATACACTGATGTTGTTAGCTCTTGCTGAAGGGACTAAGGGCTTTTTCCAGCTTCCCAGGTTTTGCCGATGTGCTGATGTACGAAGCTGGGAGGGGTACAGCAAGTACAGTTGACCAGAACTGGCCAAAGAGTGTATTCCATACAATAGACATCATGCTGAGTATGTAAGTGGGGGTTGGCCAGGGGCTAGTTCTCTCTCTCTCTCACTCCTTTGCTTGCTGCTCGGTTTCATTCCTGTGATCTCTGCTTGGAGAGAGCTGTTCATTGAGTCATCAGGCAGTGAGAAATTGTGCATAATTCATTTTGTATATTTTAGTATCCCTATTTTTATTATAATATTTCTTTGCTGTCCTAGTAAATTGTCTTTATCTCAACTCCTAAGTTTTCCTTTCATCCCCATTCTTTCCCCCATCGCCCTGGGGAGGGTGAGTGATTGACTGTGTGGTATTTACTGACTAATGTTAAACCATGACAGACATATTTTCTGGACAGTGGCCAGGAAGTTATTAATGAGCACAAAACAACAACAACAACAAAAATTAATTATTTATTGATTAAACATTTCAGCTGGGTGGGAACACAGTCAGACAGATTATCCTAAATGATCAAAAGGATATCCCATATCCCATATCATATGATGTCATGCTTAGCAGCAAAAGCTCAGGAGGAAGGGTGCATGTTTGTGATTATGACATTTATATTCCCACATTAACTGTTATGTGTGCTGAAGGCCTGCTTTCTGGGAAATGGTTGGACATCTGTCTGCTGATGGTAAGTAATGAATTAATTCCTTCTTTGATTTGCTTGTGTGTGCAACCGTTTTTTTCAAGTTATTAAACTGTTTTTATCTCGACTCATGAGTTTTCAGCTTTTGCTGTTCCAATTCTCTACCCCATCCCACTGATGAGGGAGTGAGTAAACAACTGGGTGGAGGCTTAGCTTCTGGCCAGGGTCAACCCACCAAGTAGGTCAGGAAGATATTTTCTTTAAAATGTACTATATTTGAATTCATTTAAGTAAGCATATTATAATAATGAGACAAAAAAAACCCCCTGATAGTATAGAGTAGGATAGATGAAATATCTAGTTCTATACATTTTTGTTTGATGTAGAATTCAATGGAAGCATTGCTGAAGAAGCTTTCTAATAATTCTTGAAAATAGACTTTAATATAACAAATATAAAAATGTAAATGCTTTAGGATATATATTTCAGGGCTGAAATTAAGGAGTATATAAAGTGATTATACTTGGTTTTAAGAGCTATTTAGATTAACTTTTGTTTGTTTGTTTGTTTTACTCAAATTTGGCTGTTTTCTTCTTTATTATCTCATTTTACTCATTACAATTCCTTAACCTGGAAAAGATTCCACATCTTTTATTCAGGCAAGGCTATACCCTGGTCACTTAGGAAATTCTCAGGCAAATTGGTAGCTGCTGGTTTTAACTCATAAGGAGGAAACTGAAATTAACTGTTATACTACTTAGATGAGTGTTTCAATTTCTAGACATTATTGTTGCTTTATTAAAAATGAGCAAGGAATAAAGTTTCTTCCCTCACTTGAACTTACAGCCTAAGAGAGAGCTGTAGGAGTGCTAGTCCTCTGCATAAAAATGAATTTAACCTAAAGCCGTCTGACTTAAATCTGTTCTTACATTCAGAATGGATACTATAAGGTGTAGTTATGTTATTTTCAAGACTTCAGTACTTAGCAGTAGAGTTGTCAGAAATGCACTATCTGGTAACAGTATCATGTTCTATTCTTGAATGAACAAAGCTTCAACAAATTACTGTATTATTCCACTGAACTGAGGAGAGGCACTGTAGTATGAAAAGCTTCCAAATTTGGAATGCGAATTAGATAAAGGCAAACCAGACTTAAACATGCCTCTGAAACAGACGTCAAACTATGCTTTCCCAAGGATGCAGTTTATTTCAGGGTATTCTCACTGTTTTCAGTATGAGAAACAAAAAATCCTACATAGTAATGAGTGACAGCTTGTAGCATCTTCTGTGCTCTTTTCTTTTCAGAAATTAAAGACTTTTGTTTTGGTTTTTTTTTTTCCAGCAGTCTTTACCACAAAAGTGGTACTCCTTTCAATAGTAAGAGCCCTTTTACCTCCACTCCTCTAGAATATTAATGTAGTTTCTCTTGCAGCCTGGGTTCCAGGCAGTTGATCTATAAAAGTAACTCTGCTTCTGCCCTCTGCAATTTTTTTAGTAGAAATTATTTCCTTGGGCAAGAAAACCATGCAACAATATTTGCTTACTATCTTTATGTCTAAATCTTGGTATGATTGTTCTATAGTCACACAGACCTGTAATACAATATTGTTGTTGCTAGTAACAAGCTGTAAGATTTTTAATGAATTTGCAAGGCCTCAGAACTGAGGCTTATCAGATTTGCTCAGTCTTGACATGCCTGCAGCTTGTTTTACTTGGTTTAACTGTGACAGTAAATTCCCTAACTGACCAGATGTCTATGGCAATTAATTTTTTTTTTAACTGTTGTTTCTGTGTGTGTGGTGTAACTATAGTTTTATATAGATAGAAGTAACAAGCAGTTGTTCTATGCAGACTATGATATTTACAACTATGGCACCATGATATGGCACATGGCAAAACAGGTCAAGTACAATAACACAGGCCTTGAGTAGTGGAGACACAAGATGTGATACAGAGAGGTACAGGCACAAGATGATAAAAGATGTGGCACGGGCTTGGCTCTGGAAATGCCACAGCTATGAATGACCAATCCATGATTAGTTAAAGATAAGCAGATTGGGACCTTGACAAGATGGATTTTTTTTTTAGGGGTAAAAAAGAGAAAAAATAAATACTGACATATGCGTAAGGCACCATGTATAACAAACACAGATATAAAGTGGAGCCTAGACCAATGAAGGAAGAGAAAGATGTAAAATTGTATCAACAGACATATGAAAACGACCCTAGTGGATCTTAGAATGACAAAAAAAGAAATCATCAGCATGAACAGGACATTCCAGAGGACTCCAGATGTCGACAACTTGATGTAATAACTATCACACCACCAAAATAAAACGAACAGCCCCCGGGAACTCTGGGGAACAGTGGAAGGGTGAATATAACACAAGGAAAAAGATATGAAAAAAAGAGTGCATATAACAATTTTACGTGCATTATTATGCTTCCTTTTCTGTAAAAAAATAAATCTAGATTTATAGTGATTCTTGAATTAAACTATCAAGATTTGTATTGTACTAACAATGAATTATTGTCTCTATCTATATGTGTAAGGTTTGTTTCCTATTTGTCCATAAAGGATATTTTGAGCATAACACTTATATCCTTTAAAAGATTCCTTTAAAGAGCATTTAACTGCTAAACTTCTTATTCTAAACTATTTGTTCCTTTGTTTTACTTGGTTTTTTTTTTTTTCCTGGCTTCTTAGTCCCAAGAACCACACTTTCTACAATCTTCTCTTTCCAGTCATTTCCCATAGAAATACTTTTTTTTTTCTTAGGACTGTTTTCTGAAAGACCGCTAAAGCCATTGAAAGAGAGAGCATAGATATCCTTCTCTCCAGGTCTCCTCTTCTGAGAAAAGAAAACATTTTTCCTCAGAATTCCCAGTTGAGAACATATTCACAATTCCCTGACATCTGTACATTTCTCTATTTTTATCTTCTGAAACTGGACTCCATTTTAAAGAGCTAGAACAAACTTTATTGGTAATGCAAGTTACCATGAAATAAAGCTCCCAAGCATAGTTTATTTGGGCATTGTTAGTGGCAGATTCCAGTTGTGGCTGAACAAATGAGTATATGAAGCAATAGCAAGAGCACACAGCTCTACGTCAAGCAGTACATGTGGCTATAGGAGATAGGTTCTTTATCCTTTTTCCTTACTTCTATAACATAATATTTCATTCTTTCAAAACAACTCAAGTTACAACTTTGCTTTCCTCCATACACTATCATTCTGTCTTTATTTCAGTCTCACCTCCCTAATGCTTGGTAATCTATTCAGCTCTTCTGTGTACTTCTGCTGCACTGATTTCACAGTGCAGTCTTCAAAGAAATATCTGCAGTGGTAGCTTTCTCTTCTTGTTTAGAAACAGTCAGTGTTACACTGTGCCTGTGCACAGGCTTGGCAGACACAAGAGTTGGAGTCAATTACTGGGTCTCCTTGTAGGCAAACAAAGCGCTGAAAGCTCCAAAAGCTAGCCCCCGTCTTTGCCTGTGGGCAGGAACTGATGAAAACCTGAAGTAATTGTTTGATTCTGACTTCACATTTTGAATCACAGGAGCTCTCTACTTGCGCTGCCTTCCCTGAGTTGACAGCAGAGTCAACTCTTGACTCTGCTACAGATCACTCTAAGATTGTCCTAGTAACATTATTACACATATGAAATGTAGGAAATCTTGCTGTAAAAACTGTGGTGATCATAATTGGCCATTGTGGCTCAGATCTAGAACAGTCAAACTTCTAAATGCCTACATGTAAAACCAGGGTAAACTGAGAGTAGGAGGTAGATATCCAAATACATATGCACATATTCTATATTTTGGACTAAAGGAAAAAATACAAGGTCATGCTCATTTTTCAATTTAAGATAGTATAGGACAGTAAAAACAGTGTTCAAATTTATATTCTCTGAAAATAGCATGAGTAATTAGAATAGAAAGGAAAGTGATTCTCAAGTTAAAATTTTTGAGGAGATACAATGTATCAGTTTTACAGAGTATGACACTTAAAAGTCCTGTGTGAAAAATCAGTGCACAGGACTTCTACTATGACCCACCAGAATGTAAATGATCTGTATTATATTTTAATTATTATGTATTTATATGGAGTGAGGTAATTTAACAGGTTTATCACCTCCTTAAATCATGAGGAAAATAAAGACTAGTAAGATTAGGTAGATTTTTTTTTTTATAATTAATGAGCTCATGCAATTTCAAGATCAACCATGAAATTAAGAAGGCTGGTACCTTACACTGAATTTTGCTTTGCTAGAGGGGATATTTTAATAGCCTCACTTTACCTTTAAAATATTTATTAATCATATGAACTTTAATTAAAACAGTAGAATAATTAATTACATGAAAACCAACAACTGTAAAAAATTATTCTAAAAGTTATAGTAAAACCCACAGCAATTTCTTTAAAGATGACTGCCAAACAATCATGCATATGTATGAATGGTTAAACAATAATAATTATAAATGACAACTACAAAAAAAAATCATTTTGATACCTAAAAATGTGATTTACGGCTTACATTCAGAAGCATAATCCACCAAAGCCAAATAAAATCCTATTAAGGGTTCAGAAAACTCAGCTATCTGTCCAAAATCTATTGTATCTCATGTTCTGGAACAGGAATTTTGAGCATCGCTGTCTTTAAACAACTGAATTTCAAAATATACACCCTGCTTAAGGCTACTTGTGATCCAGACACTAAGCTTGTCTAGGTTATTTGATAAAGGTTGCATCAGCTGGAAATACAAAGGGTGGGCAAATAATTTAAAAGCTTGTTCTGAAAAAAAAAAAAGTATTTTTCAGGTTCACTTGTGTCTAGGAAATTATGAAACTGCCTTTCCCCATAAAGTGTCTTGTATGCCAGGAAACATCTGTTAATTATTTATTTTAAATTGGGTCAGTATAAAACATATTCCCAGGCAAGAAAAAGCCTGATTGTAATCTAGTTGGAAAGGAATTCCCTTAAGAGTTTTGATCCTCGACTTTTTTTTTTCAACAATTTTCCCAGTTTCTAGTTTCTGTCTCTGGTTTATGTAGTTTGATATGAAACACACACACACAAAAAAAAAGTCCTTGAAGAAAAAAATCTGAATAGCAGATCCCCTGGTGTTCACAAAAATTCTAATCAATAAGTTCATCTTTCCCATGTGTGCTGTACCCCTTCCCCTTCTCACTGCTGTTGTACTATGGGGCTGCTAGTGGTGCCCAGCCCTGGCACCAGCTCAATGTTTCAGGACAGAGGAGGAAGGGATTGTTTAACCTTGAATATTGTACTCCCCACAGAAGTGGTCACTCACTGGAAACTCCTCTTTTCTGTTTCTCCTGAGGAATCCTGAAATGATCTCTTAGAACCCAGAGAGAATTTGGAAGGGAAACACAGCACCAAAAAAAAGATGGGTATGTATTAGAAAAGCAATAATTTAAACTAATTTGTTAGGATATTCTGAAAAAAAAAAAAGTACATAATTTTGAACTTAGGAACTTTAAAAAAAAAAAATTAGACTAATAATATATTTTTAGCTGCACATTTAAATTGTGCTTCTTTTGGCACATGAGAGCATTTCAAGTATAACAGTGTTCTCTTTCTGACTTACTCATTCTGTAGTCCTAAATACACATTGGTCAAGGTGCTGTAGGAAAAAGACACACCTCTCCAGGATGCTCACAAGCTTACACTTGGGATATTTTCCTGGTGGGTGAGAAATAGAGATGTAAATCTCCTCAGTGAGATGGGCATAAAGCCAAGGTCTCACCATCCATTTCTGGGCAACTGTTGTAATGAAACAGTTGAACCCACTTGTTGAAATGCACGTGGGTTGCTTTTTCTGTGTTTAAATACCAAAAACTACTGAATGGAAGTGAGAGAAATTACACTCTGTTTCACATAGTTGTTTAGCTTTAGCTGCCAGATGAGGACTCAAAGTCATGCAAAATACAGTGTTTTGGGTGTACTGAATACACTGACTTTGTGAATCCCAATCTAGATACCTTTAAAGTACAGGAAATGTCAGTACTTTACTCAGCAATTTAAGGATTCAATTAATGGAGATGACTACATGAGTTATTTTTTTTCACAGACATGAGAAGACTGTGCTAATGTTCTGTAGTTTGATTAGGTGTCTAGAAGTTAACAAGATTAGTTTTGAAAAATATTGACTGTATAATGGGCACAGTTCTAAGAAAATAAATAGCAGAAATTTGAAACTCATTAGAGCTTTCTTATATATAGTAATGGTCATGAATACAATAATGCTATGGTAACTACCTGGGTGAATGCCAACATTCATACTAGACTGTTCAATCCCAAACTGGTATCACAACTTGCTTACCTGATAGCAGCCAATTATATAAAATGATCTTGAAGTGACTACATAGTATGAGTAAAAACAGCATTTTGGAGACTTCTTGATCTAGCTATATTTTTTTTTTCAGTAGCTAAAATGAGTGATTGCTTGTGAGCATATTTGCACAAATATGCATGACAAATATGCTTTTTTCTTCACTTTTTTTTTCATCTCTCATTTTTATTTTGCTAGATAAGAGAAATAAAAGGTATTTTCTCTCTTCATATTCCTGATTGCTTTTTTACCCATAAATCTGTACCTCTCCATAGAATTAAGAGCAGTTAATCAAGAAAACAAAACTAGTGAAACAATTGAGTTCTGAACATTCAAGGTTTAACTTCAAAGGAAAGTAATCAACTAAAATGTTGAAGGGAAAGCAAACAAAAGAAATAAAACCTCTGTAACCTTAACCTCAATAATGAATCCAGAAATAACACAAAGCCCACTTCAAAATTTGGTGTCAAGAATCTAAATTATGAAGATTGGTTAAAAAGTTGTTATAGAGTCTGTGGTTCTAAACCAATATCGCATAAATAGAAAGAGAAGTAAATTAAAAAATTAGAATGACTGATGCATTTTGTATCTCACTTCTTGTTTGTTATTTGTTTATTTGTATGTGGACGACAACTTCCTCCTGCAGGCGATAGAGGAGCTGACAAGGAGGGGTGCCATGCTCGACCTTGTGCTCACCAACAGGGAGGGGCTGGTGGGGGATGTGAAACTGAAGGACAGCCTTGGCTGCAGCGACCATGACATGGTGGAGTTCAAGATCCACAGGACAGCGAGGAAACTACATGGCAAGCTCTCTGCCCTAGACTTCAGGAAGGCGGACTTCGGCCTCTTCAGGGACCTGATGGGCCAAGTGCCATGGGAGGCGGCCCTGGAGGGAAGAGGGGTCCAGGAAAGTTGGTCTATATTCAAGGAGCACCTCCTCCAAGCTCAGCAGAGGTGCATCCTGATGAAGAACAAGTCGGGCAAAAAGGCCAGGAGGCCGGCGTGGATGAGCAAGGAGCTCCTGGACCAACTAAAAGTAAAAAAGGAAGCCTATAGAGGGTGGAAGCGGGGACAGGTAGCCTGGGAGGACTACAAAGAGGCTGCGCGAGTGGCCAGGGATAAGGTAAGGAAGGCCAAAGCCCTGGCAGAACTGAATCTGGCCAGGGATATAAAATGCAACAAGAAGAGCTTTTATAGGTACGTAGGGGACAAAAGAAAATCCAGGGAAAATGTAGGCCCCCTCCAGAAGGGAACTGGTGTCCTGGTTACCCAGGACATGGAGAAGGCTGAGGTTCTCAATGACTTTTTTTGCCTCAGTCTTCACCGACAAGAGTTCCTGTCCCACCACCCAAACTGTAGAAGGTGCAAGCAGGGACTGCGAGGATGAAGAACCGCCCATTGTACAAACATTGAGGGAAAAGTATAGACAGGAGAAAAAAAACAATACAAATTCTCCTTCTTTGGTAAACACATTAACATAAAATCATTCCTAAAAATGGGTCAAAAAATAACTGATGAAATGACATAGGTGGAAATACAAAGATTAAATGATGTTTTTTTAGAGAAAACAGAATTCATATTAATACAACCATGTTAGGAACAACACTTTCAAATTATTCTCAGTCCTTGTTTGTTCACAGTTGAAATGCATAGATGTTCAGTTACTTTGTTAACCTTCATAATTTATTCTTAAATATTTGTTTCATGGGGGCAAAGAGTGGAGTCTGTCGTAGGCATGTGTTTAAGTAGGAGTAGGCTGCAATGGCAACCTGTAGGGGAAAGATCATGAGCCGCAGTGTGCCCATTGAAATGTGATCCAGCCTTCCTTGAGACAAAGGAAGACAACAGTGGAAAATATTAATTGTGCACCAAAACTTAGCTACACTATACCAAACTTGATCCAATCAGAGAAACAACCAGGGTCCCAGCTCAAACATATCTAACAAAGACAAAGGCAGATGTTAGGGGCTGGAGAGAAATGCTCTGGGGAGGCACTCCATTAAGTCCCTAAAGGCATTGGGATCTATGGGTGACTCGTGACAAGGCAGGGACACCCCACAGGGGCTGCAGCTCATGGACAACCCATGCTGGGGCCGGGACACCCCTGTAGGACTCCAGCTCATAGGCAACTCACACGAGACAGGGTCACTTAGGAATGGAGTGCTAAGAATCATTAAAGGCAGAGACAAATCCCACCCCAACCTCCTACATCACACATCACCAGATTGGATGAATTGTACAGATTGAGTATAAACTATGGTGAAAATAAGTGAAACTGAGACAGAGGAGAGGAGAAATCAGATGTTTGCCTGTGTATGTTTGTGTGTGTGTAAGTGTGTGTGTGAAGTGTTGGTGGGGTTTTTTTTTTTTCTTTTTTTTTTTTAATTTTCTGAACACCTTAATCAGTGATCAGCAGTTTGTACTGGATGGCAATAAATTCAGTTAGGTAAAATTTTCCCTGTTCTAGGCTTTTTTTTTTTGCTTACAACAGCAACACATAGACAATACATAATCACTTTTGTGTGGAAATTGCATACTACGACACTGATGTCCACCTCAGTCTACAACCTATAGCTATCTTCACTTTATTAGCTTAAGTTAAATATATCGGTATCTTAAAAAGTTCATTCAGAGATACAAGCACAGAAATAAAAAGAAAAAAACCTCTTTTTTTTTAAAGGTAATAATTTTAATGATAGACTCATGGAATTATAGAACAGTTTGGGTGGGAAGAGACCTTTAAAGGTCATCTAGTCCAACACTCCTGCAAGGGGCAGGGACATCTCCATTTCCACAGCCTTCAGTGTGATTTCAGAATGAAGACTATTGGACATATTTTGATAATACAAACTTGATAATATAAACTTGAGGTGTTCTTATATTGGTTTTTTTGTGTGAATAGCTTCTGACTTAATTTTCATTTGAGCTATACTTGACAGCATTTTGTCCTGTCTTGATATGACAACAACAACAGAAAAGGCAACCTAAAGTACAGGCACAGCAAAAGGAGGCTGCCTTTACTGTTCCTCCTGCAGGGTGTTATTTTCTTTCTGCTGCTATACCTTGTTCTTAACTGATGGTGGAGTGGAGGGGAAGAATTCTGCAGGAGTGTACTGGTGTCAAGACAAAAGTCCATTGTTATGTAAAATATCCTACCTCTTGTTTCTGTATAGCTCTTTTGTCAATTAAACCTCTAATAAGTGTTTTAACCCTTGCTAAAGACAGGCAGGGACCTCTCTCAGGTCCCTGAGAGAGATCATCCTCACATGCTGTGTGGAATGTTATTAGAGAAACTAAATTTTTAGGCACATACACAAAAATTCAAAGCTGTTCTCAGTGAACTTTAAACACAATTAGAAAGAAAAGGCTCTGACCACATAAGGCTTTGGGTTTAGCAATAATCACTTGATTTCTGTATTTATCCTGCTTCTGTTACGAACTGAGCTTGCAGCTGACACTGAAAAGCGAAGAAAAGAGAAGAGTAATTTCATGTTTCCTATTTTTTTCTTCTGATTAGTAGATGCTGTTTTAACAACAACAAAAAAAAGTAAATTAATAAATTTCAGCATGATCCAGGAGATGCACAAATGAGCTAATTGATGAGCCCAGAGATGAGTTATAGCTCTTTTTCTTCCTTTCCAAATTCTCTCACATTTTCAGGATTTATACAAGTTGCCACCTTTCTTTGATAGACTATTAAGGTAAACATTATTTAATGAATCTTAAAAAAAAAAATCCTCACTGAAAAAAAAATACTTTCTATATTACAGGATTCTTAGCGTACTGCATAACACAGTTTTGTTGAAGATTTTTAGGTATTGTATTCAATGAAAGGTAGGCAATAGCTATCTAAATGCCTTAAACATCTGTCCCATTGTCCTTGTAAGATGTTACAGTTGTATAAAAAAAAAAAAAAGCGTATAAATATATCTGTATAGAAAATTTCTCCTGGATGGCAGTGGTGGCATTGAGTAAAATTGTAATTCAGCAATATCATACAGCCTAAAGTTATTTTAGTCACTTTTCAGTCTGTCACTGATCTAATATCCACTATTATAAAACCTCTTCCCTTTTATTTGGAAAGGGTAGGTATTGAAACTTCGTATTTTGTCTAATGCTAAGGACAACTTTCCTTCCTCTCAGAAAATGAACTGTCCATTTATTTAGTGCACTTATTGGTCTGACTCTGTGTCCTAATGTTTATCCTTGTCATGCAAGGCTTTATGTTTTATCATGTCCGAACATATGACTGTTTAGAGTATTGTCATAATTTAGCCCTACTCAGGACCAAGCTACTCAGTCTCTCACTCCCCTCACCCTCCAGTGGGACAGGGAGGAGAACTGGTAAAGAAAAGAAGGCAAAACTCATGAGTTGAGATAAAAAAAAAAATAGAAGAACAACATAATAAAACAAAAGAGAGATGGAAAACAAACAAACAAATGAACAAAACTAATAGCAGAGAACAGTGAAGCACATAATTTACAGTACAATAGCTCACAGTGGATCCCAACATCCAGCTTCCTCCCCAGTAGCAAGAGGCTGCCCTTACCACCCTAGTTACTGATACACTGAGCATGATGTCACATGGGATGGAATATCCCTTTGGCTAATTTGGGTAAACTATCCCAACTGTTGGCTAATTAGTAAACTATCCCAGCTGTGTCCCCCAGCTACAGGTGCCACCAGCTCCACCTCCTCTCCCAGCTCAGCTGAAAATTAACTCTATCCTAGCCAGAACCAGGACGAGTGTATACATATTTGGAAATTTATGTGCATACTGGTAGATAAATGTATTTAACAAAATTTGTGGATATCAACCCTCAAACAATAAAAAGAAACTAATACAAGTCCAAGCTTTCCTCCCCTTTTTGCAGAAAGAAAATTCTTTCCCAAATATAAAATTAATTATTTCAAGCTACACACAGTAGATTATCAATAATCAGATCACTGATATAGATACTTAATTAACTTGATAGGAAAGATATAAATTGTCATATCCATTATAGTAATTACTATGAGCATGACTATATTAGGCTTTCCCAGATGAGATTTAAAACACTTATTTCAGGCAGAGATAACAATATTGGAGAATTCAGCAAAATATACCTGTTATGACTTCTAGACAAGACACGACTTATATGTGCAAGACTCATGTAAGTAGGACTTATGCATGTTACATTCAGATAGAAAAGGTTGCTTTTAGTTGTGCCTGACTATGAAGACAACTCTGAATAAGAACTTTCTAACTTATTTCACTCTTTTATTACCCATATTAAATTTAAATAAACCAGGAAATATCCACTTATTTCTCTGCCTCCTAGTCACTTGATAACTTTCTCTAAATTTGGGATCCAGCGGGCCATAATTTTGTGTGGAAAGAAAATTAGGTCACAACATTAATAACAAAGTTTTCCTTTATCCTTCTTTTCTACCAGCTTCCCTGCTGATGAAGATATCTTCTCAGAAAACACCTTACCTCTGTGTAATTATAACAGGAAATTATCAATGTAATAGATTAAATGTGGTTTTCTGTCTCACAGGTAATGCATTCCAACTGAAGTCCTGTATATTTCTGTAGTGAGATTAGTACTATCCAACTTTTAATTGTTTGCTTAGCTGATTGATAGAACTTGCACTTAGGGAAATTGTATGACCCCAAAACTGAGGAGGTTGAAAACATTCAAGAAGATGACATCAGAATTTTATCATGTTCTGGACAACTATCCCCAAATCAATAGTGTTATGTTCAATAAAGTACTTGAGAGGAAAAATCCAATACATAGCTAAAGAACAAGGAAAAAATGTCTAAGCGTCAGTGTTTCAGAGAAGAATATAGAGGTTATAAAGGACTGAAAACTAGCCTTGAATGGAAAAGGTAAATCTCATTCTGAGACAGACAAATAAGATTGTTGCATGTCAGGCAAAAAATAGTAATAGTAAATAGTAATAGTAAAAGAAAAATAGGTTTCTACTATCTGATGTTGGCAAGTTGTAAGTGTGTTTTATAAGAATGTAAAAATAGGTTCTTAAATTAATAAAACAGTCTTTTCCTCCACAATTTCCCTAATCATAAAGATGTTCAGGAAGGAAGAAGATATCTTATTATGTTGACTTTCAGGCACCAACTCTTAAGGAAGATATTAGAGGTCTGGAGGAAAGCAACAAAATTAATTGAGTAGAGGCTGAAGAAAACAGACCTACCTATAACATTAAGAGAAGATCTAGAAAGATTCAAACAATGTGGAAAATGTTACAGCAAGACTGGTGACACATTTGTTCTCTTTAGTAATGTGGGTTATTAAGACATTATGGAGCTGAGGAAGTAAAGCAACATATTTCCTAAATAAAAGGATCATGAAGTACTAAAAGTTTTTGAGATCTCCCTCTCTGGAGATTTTAAAGAGTGAGTTAAACAAATAAAAGACAAGTATAGTTATCCTTCCTCAAAAAACTATAGACTAGATGTTTTCTGCAAGTGTCTTCAAGATCATGTATTTATGGCTGTGTGATTATAGTACAGCACATAATCTGTAAATTTGACATGATTTGTGTATTATGCTAAAGGAAATACATCTGAATTATATTAAATTATCTGTCTACTGTGTAACTGTCCTATTATAACTTGTAAGGATAGAAAAGACACAGGTAAATCTCATCTGATTTCAGAAGTGACCTTTCACTGCTGTACAGGGAACTTTTATTTATCTTTTATTTATAGGTAAAGAAATAATGAATTCTATTATAGAGACCAGATTTTGCTATAGATTAGTACTCCCACCTGGAGTACTATGTCCAGTTCTGCAGCCCCCAACACAAGAAGGACATGGACCAGTTGGAGAAGGTCCAGAGGAGGGCCACAGAGATGATAAGAGGGCTGGAGCACCTCTCCTATGAGGACAGGCTGAGAGAGTTGGGGCTGTTCAGCCTGGAGAAGAGGAGGCTCCGGGGAGACCTGATAGCGGTCTTCCAGTACCTCAAGGGAGCCTACAAGAAAGATGGGGAGAGACTGTTCAGTAGGGCCTGTTGTGATAGGATAAGGGGTAATGGTTTTAAAATTGTGGGGGGTAGATTTAGATTGGATATCAGGACAAAAAAAATTTCACAGTGTGAGTTGTAGAACACTGGAACAGGTTGCCCAGAGAGGTGGTTGATGCCCCATCCCTGGAAACGTTCAAAGCCAGGTTGGATGAGGCTCTGAGCAACCTGATCTAGTCAGGGATGTCCCTGCTCCTTGCAGGGGGGTTGGACTAGGTGACCTTTGAAGGTCCCTTCCAACTCTAACCATTCTGTGATTCTATGATTGATTAATATTGACCTAGGGTATGTTAGTTATAAGACTGAATTTCTGAAAAGCTTTTAGCATTGTAAGTTCCAGTGAAAATTAGTATGTAATCAAGTTATCCAAGGTAAGTTTTATGTGAAATAATTGTATATCTTTACTTAATCTACCAAAAGTTCTTCCACTGGATAGTTATAGGCTCTTAATGAGAGATAGCCAGGATAGGTGAAGCAGAGGAGTACATGTAAAGAAGGGGTTGGACTGTAGACCATTTGCAGTTAGGGATGACATGGTTGAGAGCCTCTGGATAAGGATTAGGGGAAAAGCAAATAAAGTATATGTTGTTGTAGGAGCCTACTGTATATCGCCCATCCAGGATGATGACATGGATGTATTATTATAAAAGGAATTACAGGAAATATTTGGGTCAGTTGCTCTTGTAATTCAGCTTCCTAGATGTTAATTGGGATTATCATACAGCAAACACAAACAGATCCAGGAAATTCTTCAAGCATGTTGAAGATAACTTTTTGATACAGGTACTAAGAGAGCTGGTTAGGAAAGGGGAAACACCTAGCTGGTGGCCAGTTACTACTGATGCTCCCTGGGGCTCAACTTTAGGGCCAGTTGTCTTCAATGTTTTTATCAGGGACCTGTATACAGCACACAAAGTAAGTTTGCTGACAATGCTAAACTAGGAGGAACTGTTGATTCCTTGAAGGGTAGAAAGGCCTTACAGAGATATCTGGGTAGACTACTGGGCAATCACCAATTTTACAACATTTAGCAAGAACAGATGCTAGATTCTGCACTTGAAAGTGATATCCTGGATGGACGTATATATTGGGAGACAATGGCTGGAGCGCAAATATACAGAAAGGGATTTAGGATGTTTGGTTGATGGTAAGTTCAATATGAGTCAACAATATGCCCAGTAGGCAAAAAGGGACAATTGTATCCTGAGGAGCATTAGACACAGTATAGCTAACCAGTTGAAAGGATCGTCAAACTGTCTCAACATTGGTGCAGCCTCATCTCTAGTACTGTGTGCAGCTTTGGCCTCCTGAATATCAGAATGACAAAAAAAAAAAAAAAAAAAAGAATGTGTCTAAAGGAGGACAACAAAGATGAAGAAAGGACGAGAGAGCACAACTTCTGAGGAGCATCTGAGGATACTAAGCTGTTCAGCTTAAAGGAGACTGAGGGATGACCTCATTGCTGTCTACAATTTCCTCATGGGGGGAGTAGAGCAGGAGGTGCTGATCTCTTGTCTCTGGTGTCTGGTGCTAAGACACAAGGGAATGGCTTATGGTTGCATCACTGGAAGTTCAGATTAGTTATTAGGAAAAAGTTCTTCATTCAGAGGGTGGTCAGGCACTGGAACAAGCTTCTCAGTAGAGTGGTCATGGCTGCAAGCCTGTAACTGAGAAGCATTCAGGTAAATGCTCTTAGCTATACTATTTAAATTTTAGGTTGCCCTATGTGGAGTCAGGAGATGAACTCAGTGAATCTTGCAGGTGCCTTCAAACTCAGGATATTCTATAATTCTCTGATTCTAAATAAGGCACCTCAGAATACTTTTAGAGTTACTATAAGGAGATGAGCTCTTCTAGGGCATGACTCATCTCATTCTAGATTAGATTTGTACATATGGTCATCCAAATATTTCCTTAAAATGGCATGTACCTCCTCATTTACTATGATAGTATTTTAAAATTCCATACAGCTCCATTAGAGATGTCTGAAGTTATGTTGGTTGAACTGTGTCCATAGTCACCTTAGTCATTCAGCATTGCTAAAAAATCTAAAAAGAAAACAAAACAAAGAAATGCAATGCATCTAAAGTCCTAATCTCCTTTATTACAGTCAAGGACTTTGCAATTTTCCTTTGGGAACAAGATTTGAAGTTAAGCTATGCTACCACAATAGTCCTTTTCTCTAATTAAAAGTACACTAAATTCAAATCTTCCATTCATTATACTTAAAAGTTATTTTGAAATGTTCCTTCATAAAGTATAATTGTTTACACACACACAAAAAAAAGCTCATTTTGTTTATAGTTCACAATAAATGAGATAAAGGTAATATTCTAAATTTTGGCTGTAAGTAATACAATGAAATTTCATAAATGTGTTTTCAGGAAATTGTCTCAAAACCAGACTAGACTAGAAATAGGCTAAAAGAAATAAACAAAAAAAAAAATCCACCCACTATTCTTCAGTCTCCTTTTTTTTTTTCTTCCCTTCTATTCAATTTTTTTTATTTCCCAATAGGGAGTGCATTACACTGACATATTCTGCAACTGCCTGCATGATGTGACAATGTCTCTTGTTCATCTGAATGTAAATACATAGACACAGATGCCCTGAGCATATCCTGTTAGCGTCTTCTCCCTATTTAAAGAAATCTCCCTAATCATCTTTATCAGTGGCTGTGTAAACTTTTATCACTTTAAATGTATGTCAAATATTTGTGAGCAAAATCACATTTCATAAAAATGAACAGATCTAATGTGATGTGAAGACTCTGACTGAAATTTAATGAAGCAGAAAACATTTCTCGATACTTTAACAGAGAACAATTTCCATCAGTTGCACCAAAAAATTCAGCATGTTATTAGTTTGTAAGTGCAGGATGAGCAAAATAGAGCCAAGGAAAAACATGGTCCCTCTGTTGAATAAAGCATGTGATCTAGTGACAAGGGACATGGAAAATACTAAAATAGTCGGGAGTCCCAGGCCCCTGAGACCTGAGGGGAAGTCCAAAGTAACAGAGTCTCACACTCAGTAAAGGAAGATTAAGTTAGGGAACATTTAAACAAACTGGTTACACACAAGTCCATGGGACCTGATGGGATGTACACACAAGTACTGAGCAAGCTGCTCAATGTCATTATAAGAGCACTCTTGATTATCTCTGAAAGGTCATGGCAATTGAAGAACATTAATAAACAGTGGAAGAAAGCAAATATCACTCCTTTCTTCAAGAATAGAAGAAAGGCAAGAAGGAAGATCTGGGGAATGCCAGGAAGTCAACCTCACTCTGTTCCTTGGGAAGATAATGGCGTTAATAGTCCTGAAAACCATTTCCAGACACATGAAGGACAAGAAGGTGATGAAGACCTGTCAGTATGGATTTATGAAGGGCAAGTCATGCTTAACCAACTTGATGGCTCGCTCCTATGCTGATGTGACTGGCTCATTCTGTGAAGAGAGAGGAATGGATGTTCTTTATTTCAGCTTCAGTAAGGCTGAACATCCATAACATCCTTATAGATAAATCGATGAAGCACAGGACAGATAAACACAAAATGAGGCAAAATGAAAACTGGCTGAACTGCAGGCTCAATGGGTGGTCAGCAGCAGCACCAACTCCAGCTGAAGCCAGACACAAAGTTGTGTATTCAAGGCGTTGATACTGCAGCCAATGCTGTTCCACATCTTCATTAATGAGCTGAATGATGGGACAAGAGTGCACCCTCAGCAAATCAGTAGACAACACAAAACTGTGAGGAGTGCTTGATACATGAGCTAGGTGTGCTGCTGTTTAAAGGAACCTTGACAGGTTGGAGAAATCAACCAATAGGAAGCTCATGAAACTAAACAAGTGCAAATGCAAAGTCCTGCCTCTGGGGAAGAATAACCTTGTGCAACATGACAGGTTACCAGCTGGAAAGCAGCCTGGTAGAGGTGGACCTAGGGGCCCTGGTAGACAATAAGTTGAGCATACCCCAGTTATGCAGCAAAGACAGCAAAGGGTCAGCCAAACAGAAGTACTGACCTGGCCCTTTTTACACATGACCAGCCCCTCTTATATGCATTTCTGTCTACCTCCCTCTCTATTCCTCCCTGCGCCCCTTCCCCTGGACATTTCCTCGTCAACTGGCATAGTCCCACCAAACCTTTCCAACATCCTGGACTTTAGGTTCACATCCTTATCAGTTACAAAGTCCTGATTTGCCTGTTGTTTCTTGATAGCACACCAACTATTGTGATTGTTGAGGTTTGTCTCTTGTCTTTTTTCTCCATCATGTTTGTCTGTCACATTTGTGTCTCTGTGTTTTGTTCACAGCTTTGCCCTTTTCCTCAGTGTACCAGTTATCAAGGTCCTCCATCACTTAATCTTACTGAAATAAACTTTCCCACATTCCACCTACCCTTACCATTAGTGTGACTGACCAAGTTTAGTTCTCCTGTTACTTCCTCCGTTATTTTTTGTAGGTTAGGTTTGTATTCTTGTGTGGTTTTGCTTATGGCATCCTCATTGTCCTATTATCCCCTTGTGGTCCTTGACTAGATTAAGGGAATAGATGCTCTCTCCTTCCATATGCCCTTACAATCTGGATGCATGTTTCATTTCTATTCTGACTACTTTAGGGTGAGATCCATGTCCGTTTCAGTACAAGGTGTATTCTGATAATATTTTCTGTTTGTGCCTTGTCATAGGAAAGACAACATACACACATTGCAAGGGACTGTGATGTTTATGAGTCAGGTCCTTACTCTTGGTGATTGAGTGACAAAGACTAAATACCCCTCCACATCAGTCTACATTTAGGCTATAGAGTCGTCATACTAACGGAATTTTTCTAGTATCCTTCACTAGTCTGAGGAAATGTCAGGAGGGAATGTTAGTAAAAGTTTTTTCACATTTATTCTCTACAAAATGATTGATTTCTGGAACAGAGTCAGACCAAAGTAGGTCTTGAATATACAAAATGAAGTTCAAGATGTAAATAATATAAAATAATATAATGACTACTTTTTTTTTTTTTTTTTTACACAATCTCATTTTGTTACCAGATCGAACATATTGGTGGAAGGTAAAAAGATGGAGAAAAAAAAGACAAACAAAACCTAAACCATCTAAAGCTAGATGTTATTTAGCTTTAAAAGGAAAATAAATAAGAGGATACTAAGATAGGATCAGCTGAACAAATAAAATGGTAACATTTGGTGGGAGAGTACATCACAGCTACTATTAATGGAACAATGTACTTGTTAAAACAACTTCAGTATCAGAGGAATCAAGGATAGTGAAGTGACAGTATTTTTTTTTTTAAAGGATTATAAAGATAACCTGGAGAACCACAGACCAGTAAGTCTGAACTTTGAATTGTGTGAATCTGTAGAAACTATAATACATAATAAATAGAGACATAAATAAAGTTACTATATTGGAGAAGATTGATACAGCTTTTTAAGGAACAACTTCCCTCTACAAAAACTGCTAAGGATTTTTCGAGGAGTCAAGGAGCACATGGGCCAGAATGAACAAATTTTGTTAAATACTTGTATTGTTTTATGTCCTCAAAAAAAAAAAAAGTTCATCAGAAATGTTTAAAGTGTGTAATCACTGTCATCTAAGAGCTACTTTTCATAGAGTAATGACATGTTCAAATATGAAAGAATAGATACAACTGATTAGTTTTCCTAGCAAAAGAAAGTTAACAGAAAAGCTCTGAGATGGTCTGTCTTGGGAGTTTTGCTTTTCACTGTACTGAAAGTTGGCTGTAGATCCAAAATAATTTAGAAGAGTCAAATCTGAGCTGACTGTGAAGAGCTTTAGAATATTCTCATGAAAATCTAAGTGGATTGGTCTCACCAAAACTGAAGCAGTTCTACAGCATAGTCAACTATGATCTAAGCTAGTTGTCAATACTCTTTTTATACTTACAGGATTGGCTCGTTTCACTTTAATGCAGATATTTAAAATAAGTTGGTCCTTATACCTGGTATTAATTTCCCACAACACAGATGTATAGTGCCTGGCTGTGAGATGCCCAGAAGTATTGCATCTGGTTTCCAACTCCAGCAGGTCTGTCTCAGGTCCTACGTCATATCTAGCAGCACAGTGTGGATGCTTTGGATAGGCTAGGGTGTCTTATATGGCACTAGATACCTGATGCTGAGAAAACTGAACCATCTTGAATCTCCCCATTGACTAGAAAGCTAGATGCAGATATCAGACATAGATGCTCATCTCATGTATATCTGATGTTAGACAAGTTGTATTTTAACATAAGTAATTGGACAATAAAATCATAGACTCAGGACATTTTGGGTTGGAGTGGATGTCTGGAGATCTTCTAGTCAAACCCTCTGCTCAAAGCAGGGCCACCTTTGAAGTCAGATTCACAACTGCTAAGATTCTGGTATTAATAAATACGTAAGTATGCATGGCAAAACTGAATGGAAAACCCTCTCTAATATCCTAATTATATACTTACAATAATAGGCTTTAGAATTAACTGTTCTTTTCAAGAGAGATAACATAAGACTTTTTTTTGGATAGTCATCTGAAATTGTAAGCATAGTACTTTGCTGTGATCAGAATACACTCAGAATACAAAGAATTACTAGGGAAAGAATGGAGAACAAAACATAAATACTGTACTGTCACTGAATAACTTAGGCAGGAGGAATATTTACTACTTAAGAGAAGAGAGAAATTAAGCTAGTATTTTTCACCTTTGCAAAGAGATGACATAACTAATATTATATAGAAAAATCTATAATCATTAAAATATACACGATACTGATAGTATTTTAAGAGCTTCCAAATTACACCTGATTGATGAGTATCGGAATATATATATGTTTTTATTTAATATTTTAATACATTAATTAGTATAAAAAGAAGCAGATGAAACTACATTAAAAGATACTGTTCAGTCCTGCACATATGAGAGATCTATATATTGCTTACCACTGTGACAGATCTCACTGTAATAATACAGTGAACAAAGCAAATAGCATTATTTGCTGTTGATTGTTATTGCTATTGATAGCTATTGCTATCAATTATTTTATCCACAAGGTAGACTAAGAAAACCTATAAGCTCCATATTTTTCTGAAAGCTACATAATTAGTGGAAAAATAAATCCAGCAGCTGTTATAACACTAGTTCTTCTTCTAATTTAGTGTGAAAATTCTTATACAGAGAAGGCAGAACTAGAGTACAATAGGTGATACCATGACAGTATATACTCTTGTAGGATATATCCAGTACACTTTTGTAACTCAGTTATATCCAGTACTCTATTATAGCTCAGCTTACCAAAATTAAAAAGAACACAGCAGTATTCATTTTTATTGAAGTACTTTGCAGTATTTAAATCAAATTCCACAATTTTTATCAGTGCTGTTTAACATGAGACTCCTGTAAAACACAGCTATTCAGCAACTAAATCTGAATCAACATAAAGGCAGAGTAACAGGAGCTCCTGATAATATATCATTAAACAGAGCAAGTAAAGACAGTTAACAGAGCTGCAGCAGTTTTCATTGCAGACAATGCAGCAAGGGCACAAAGGGACCGAGAATCTGTGCTCAGAACTCTGCATTGATGGAGCTATCACCATCTCCAACACCACCTGGAGCAGTGAATCCTACCACAGCAGAGACCTCCATCCAGACACAACTCCTGTGGCAGGGTGCTACCATCCCAGTCTCTGCCAGTGCCTGTTGCTCTGGGAGTGCACTAGCAGTGCCTGGTGCCGCTCTTCAGGGCCTGAGCAATGGTTTCCCCTGTGGGAAATGTGCTCTGGTTGAGGTACACCAGCTGAAAGGGCTGTGGGAGGAGGTGAGAAAGCTGTGCTCCATCAGGGAGGATGAACAGTATATTCACAGGATCTTCAAAGACCATACAAAGCCAATAGCCCCAGCCCTTGCACAAAGAACAGAGACAAGCTGGAGACTTCCCTAACAGGGAGCAGTGGATGGAGGTACCCACAATAGAGGAGGTTAGAGACTTGTAACTTTTGGCCACACAGCAAAAGCTCCTTCTCTTTCTGCAGTTCTGCAGTTACTAAACAGGTATAGTGCCCCGGGAATGGGTGAGGAAGATGGCCTCCACTTATGCAGGTCTCAGAGACACGTCAGCCTGAATCGAAGAAGAACAGGAGGGTGACAGTCACCAGAGACATCTTCTTATGGGGGGGATAGAGGCATCCACTTGCTGACTAAAGCTTATATTTTAGGTTTGCTAGTTGCCTCTTTGAAGAAGTTAGTGCTCCGATCTCTAAGACACTGACAAGCTTGTCCAGTCCTTTGATTATTCCCCTTACTGCTCATCTGTGTAGGCATCAATTATAATGTCAGGGGCAACCCTACACATGTCAAGAGTCATTACAGACTGCTCTGGGAGCAGGAAGGAAGCAAAAGACAGTGAGCAGTAGGAACAGTTACTCCACCTGGAGGCCCAGATGAAGCTCTCAGTCCCTCCAGTAAGGAATGGATGCAGTAGACTGAGTCCAGCAGAGAGTCAATGAGATGGTTAGGCAGCCAGAATACATGTCATATAGGTAGAAGCCGAGAGAGAGTTGTGTTTGATCAGAAGTTTCAGGGGAAACTGTCTTGCTGTCTACAAATACCTAATGGATGAATATAAAGATGTTTCTGAAAGTTGGACTATGAAAGGACAAGAAGAAAAAGACATAAGTTGCTGTGTCTCAGTATAAGACAAGTTTTTTCATTGCTAAAGGGATCAAACAAAAAGAGATGGCTGAGAGACTTGTAGAATCTCCACCTTTGGAGCCATTTGAAACTTAACTGGACAAGGCAACACACTCTACTTGAATTTGCTTTAAACTGAAGGTTGTACTAGGTGGCCTCTAGAATTGTTTTCCAATGTACATAGTTCTGTGATTCTATGATTCTTTGAAAAAAAATTCTTGTTACATAGCCTCAGTACTAAATGTATTTATATTCTGCTCTTCCTTAGCATTTGCTTTAGTTCAATCCTACCACCGTAGTGAAATGAAACTAGGGTTTTTTGGGGTTTTTTTTGTGTTGTTTTTTTTTTCATTTTCCTCCCATTCTTTCATACTTTTTTTTTTTTTTTGTTTTGAAATATGATAGGACGGGACAAAATCCTTATACCCTTTTAATCTACTTCTTAAGAATGTGACTACCTCCAAAGTACTTCCCAATAAATTATCTGGCACAATTACAGAGCAAAAGTCTCCCTCAGTTAACGTATCTTACATTATTATAGCAGGGAATAGAATCTGAAGATTATATTTCTGTGAAGCACTTGTATAAGAGGGAACAGTTAGAATGTCTTCTTTCTGATCAGTTGTCTGCAAAAACTTAAACCCTCTTTAATCTCTGCCTTGTTCAGTATCCTGCTATTTATTAGAAAGTAGTACCTATATCTTTATACAACTTTTATTTCAAGTTAGGCTTTCTTATATAAAAAAAATAATTATTCTGAAAGAAAATTATTTCTTAGCTCATGCGAAATTCTGAATTTTAACAGTAGCTATCTTCTTTAAGCTTTCTCAATAAAACTGGTACATACTACGTCAAGACTTTTGCTACTTAATGGATATCAAGTAAAGGGATACATAAAGTGTTAATCCAAACACTATGCTATTATATTCAAGAGATGTAACACGATTTGTTTCATATAGAAGAAGTACATAAAAGGAGGTATACGGTGTCACTATTATATAATAATTACAGGGAAAGGCTTATTCAGCTTTTTTTTTTTTGCTAATGACTTGAAGTAATTGCAGTCCAAAACTTTTAATTTCAATGTGAAGTCTGAAGACATGGTTATTTATCTACTGTCATTTTAGACGAGATATATTGATGCTCATGACTGTAAAGAGTTTGATGTAGAGGCATGGACTTTTGATAAACTTTAAGTAAATTATTATAGTTCTCCTAGTGGTTGGCTACAATTAAAAAAATTCCTTCATGCATGAATAAAAGAGCTTTGAAGGCCACAGGCAACCTGAAGACTTCACTTTAACAACTGGAGAAGTATGCAATTGTTTTATTTTGTTTTGTTTCTAAAAAAAGCTTTTTAAAGCACTTAGAATTCTAGTAAAATCACTCTTCAGACGTTCCCAGAATGCTCCCCACATCATAAATATTAAATCAGTTAAAAGAGAGTGAGGTCAGATTTCAGGGCCTCATCCTGTTCAAAATCACTGAAGTTCTTCTGTTGTATTTTAAGCTGTTAAATATTCAGTAGAACAAGAAGTGGAAGATGGGTCTCTTGCTGTGTAAGTACCACCAACCTCACCCAGAATTCTTCTGGCATTCTCTTGCCCAGTTAAGGTTTAATTACTTCAAAGATGAAGAGCTTTTAACAACTAAAAAAAAAAAGGGAAAAATAATATCTCCAACCTTTCGTGTCAATAGAAACATTTACTTGACTAGTGAAGCATCTATACACTTCATGAAGTAGAGAAATTGTTTAAGATTCTTGTGGCAGCTGCTTACACAATCAAAACTTGGACATTTGTTCTTCTAGTAGCATACTGAGTAAAAAAAGACACTCATCTGTTGTTTTCTTTTGCAACAGAGTTATTTCATGTATATACAGGAGAACAGACCTCTTGGCTGGGAATCTTAAATTAAATCCCAAGTGCACTAAAAATTATGATGATAGATCCCTCAAGTCACAGCCTTTCCTACATATTTTTATATAGTAGCTACGGTTGTGGGGTTTTTTTTTTTTGGCTGTTGTTTTTTTTTTTTTCGCTTGTTTTGTAGAAACTACTTAGTTGTTGAATTCTGTCTTGTACTGCATACAGCCTCTGAATCCCTGACTTGAAATACTTCAGTCCATGAGTCAGCAAGGTGCCTAGCCCTCAAATCTGAATCAGATACATAAGCATTACAACAATTAGAACTATGCCACCTATCAGTTACACACCCCATTTCATGAGTAAATATCACAATGCACACTTGGGCAAATACATTGTCATTGATTGAAGGAGGATAAGTACACATATGGACTTTCTCAACATCT
Source organism: Chlamydotis macqueenii (assembly GCF_036417535.1). Classification (NCBI taxonomy): domain Eukaryota; kingdom Metazoa; phylum Chordata; class Aves; order Otidiformes; family Otididae; genus Chlamydotis; species Chlamydotis macqueenii. Next base: position 164,636,939 of record NC_141556.1, read on the forward strand.
AACATAGTAAGACACTTACACTGAGCAAAACAAAATAATGAAGGCATGGGTATATGCAGAATTCTTTCTTTCACCTGTGTTGGATGCTTTATCTCATGGGTAAAATTTGGTTAAGTTTAAAGAGAACTAAAAATGATATTCAGGCATCTAGGCCACAAGAACATTAGCATGACTCTATTAGAAGACTCCTTAACACAGCAGCTATAAAACTTCTGCAATATGTAGTTCAGTCCTCCTGGGATAAGTAGAGACTACGTATCAGTATATCATTACTCTGTATTGAAATCGATACAATACGGTCTGTGCTTTATTCAGAAATATCAATAAATTTACAAGTGATTTGTTAATGAACTCTTTATTAAGTCTTGCTCTACATAGTTTCTGAACTTAGACATTCAGGGTAAGTTAAATTGTACCATGACTTATTCCCCACAACAGGAAAAAGTTTGGACAGTCCTAGCCAATGCAAGTATTCTTTTACTGAAGGAGTGGATGACTTAATACTTCGCTGGTTTTCCGAGGGGTTCTCAGTATTCTTTTGAGGCATTATTTTGGGAAGGAAGTAGTTTTCCCAAAATAATCCCAATCCTGTATCCACGTCATTACCTCCTTCAAAGTCATACTAAATTTCTTTATAAATAATTGATGACCCTCACTGCTCCAGTGAATGGGACTGTTTTTAGACTCAGCTTAAACTATTTTGAACACACTGCTATTTTGACTGCAGTTATTAAAAAAGAAAAAACCAACAAACCAATAAATGGTAAAGGACAAGGTTGTGATTTGAGCTACATCAGCAAGTAAACTAGCATAAAGTGCCTTCTCAATATACTGTATGATCTACTGATGTTTCTGGTTGAGTTGTGGTAAGCAAAGCAGCACCTGGTGTGCACACAACTATGATGTACTTCATCATTCTATAGCTCTTACCTGTAGCTGAGGGTAGAAGGAGTAACAAAGTCTTCAACTCTTGATCTCAGAGACCTTCAGAGGAAACTGGGCTAAATAAACATAAGCAGTAGCAGCTCCACAGGCTACTCAAAGTTATACAGGAGGACACATTATCTCAAAAGAACTATTAGAGAAAAAAAGGCATATCTTTTGAAGTCCCTTTAAAATCCCAAAGACTAGACTTGCTGTAATATGGATCCTGAATTATATGCTTTGGTCATTCAAGGTGAATGTGTGGGACAAGAAATCTGTCCCATGTCAAGTCATACAACAAAGATGAGCTAACAGTAAGCGGCTTTAGTCAGAAAATTCTTATCTCCGATTTATCCTTATTTCCTGCTCCCTTTGATATAGCATTAGCACAACATACTTGATGTGATAGTGCAGTTTCTCTCTGGACCAGAGAAAATTCTGGTTATTGAAAATGGTATGTGTCTGTGTGACTGATCAATAAGTTTCTACAATGGAAGAAGTCACAGAAGAGATGGGGCAGGTGATGTTCTCATGAACCTCAGGGAAGGATACAGGGAGCGACCACAGGTGTTGTAAATAAAGCTGAACTTACCTGAAAACAAAAGGGACCAGAAGGTGGCCTTTGTGTTAGGTACATGGCTGTATCAGTTGAGTGAATCAACTAGTTGTGCAAATGTCCTTCCTTGAGTTAATGAAAAGAATGTGAATGTCTTCCTGATTTAGCCAGACCAGCATGAGGGAAGTGTATACATGGCTCATAAAAACTGAGCAACCAACAAAATGAACCTCATAAAGAGCAGTGGTCTTGAGCTTCAACCCACGTGATCCTTTCCTGCTATTAGGGATGCCCAGCATTATGGCAGTGAGTATTCTACTAAATAAAAATCCTATGTAATGCCAAATGTCTTCAAATAAGTAAATTTGATATCAAAACATTAAACATTCCCCATGTGGCATACCTAAAAGAACTTGATCAGAAAGTATTGGACACTGATAGTCTGGTATTCATGCCAGGTCAATGTATGAAGTGATATATGAAGAGAGATCAAAACCTTCTCAATCTCTCTGTTAGCTTGGCATAACTTCTAAGATCAATATTTTCAAGGCTGCAAGAGATTTCTGCAGAGCGTATTACCAACAGTCAGTGAGAGAATTGAGACTAGAATATCTAATTTATCTTTCACCAATGGTGAAGCCTGATTTAAACAAGAAAGGAGATGTTAAAACTGAGGGAAAGCTTTCATTTTCAATGGCTAAGATTTTATTAGAGTGGCTCATCAGAAGACTCCTTTTCTATTCTAGTACCTCTGGCCAAATGATGACATTAAAAAAGAATGTGAGTGTCCTAGAAGAGAGATACTCCATGCCTATCTGGCTAATTAAAAGTGTGCTTGAAGCATGGAGTTCAAGGGACTGGAACAGTAAGGGTGATTTTACTTATGCATGTGATGTTGACTGACAAATATTCTATAGATCTTATGGGCCCATGTTGAAAGGATAGAGGTAGAGGGGAAAAAACACAAAACCCCCACAAAAAGCCTGGAGGGGTTTAAGAACATTATTAAAGAAGATAGAAAAGTGACCTAATTATGTTTTGCAAACGTATCTGTTTGTAATTGTATTTACAGTATAGTGAAAAAGGTACAACAAGAGCCAAGACAGACAAATGCAAATAGAAAATAAAGTGCAACTAAAGCAGAGTGATTAACAGTGGGTGCAAAGACTTCAGCCAGCGATGCTACTACACAAAACAGTTAGGAAAGGACTATCATAGCTGCTCAACTACATCAAAACTGCACCTGCTAGAACATGCAATATTCCAGACCTTCTGTAATTCACCCCGCACTATATATATGTTGAAATCATACAACTCTCAGAGTCTCCATCTTGTGATTTCTGGCCTGAAAACAGAGATTAACTAAATTAAACGATCTTATTATGAAGAAACTCAATGAAATTCTACAGGTTATATTACACAGGAGGTCAGACTGAACAATATATTTTTTTGTCATCAAGTCTTTATGCTTTTGGAAATGCTTGGTAGAAATACATTCTTTCACACAATATTAGTAATGTGTTTTTCTGCTTTTAAACATCTTCCTTTAAGCAGATAATAATTATAACAAATTCCACGTGGGACTTCTGCTTTTATAGAGGTCCGGTTATTAGCTCATAGAATCATAGAACGGTTTGGGTTGGAAGAGACCTTTTTTTTATCTAGTCCAATTATGCTGCCATGGGTAAGGACATCTTTCACTAAATCAGGTGGCCCAAGGTCCCATCAGTCTGACCTTGAACACATCAATGATAAGGTATCCACAACTTCTCTGGGCAATCTGTTCCAGTGTCTCACCATCCTCATAATAAAAAATAAGTCTTCTTCATGCCCAGTCTGAATCTACCCTCTTTTGGTTTAAAATTGTTACCTCTTGTCTTGCCCCTTCTATCTTTCTTATAAGCCACCTTTAAGTATCGAAAGGCAACAGTAAGGTCTCCCTGGACCCTTCTCTTCTCCAGGCTAAATAACTGCAATTTTCACAGCCTTCCCTCATAAGAGAAGTGTTCCAGCCTCCTGATCCTTTTCGTTACCTTCCTCTGGACCTGCTCCAACAGATCCATGTCTTTCTTTCACTGAGGACCCCAGAACTGGATACACTACTCCAAATGAGGTGTCACAAAAGCAGAGCAGAGGAGGAGAATCACCTGCTCTGACCTACTGGCCACACTTCTTTTTACAGAATCCAGGATACAATTGATTTGCTGGGCTCCAAAGGCACGTTGCTGGATCATGTCCAAAATGTCCACTGGAAATCCAGATTTGTATTTTCCTTGGCTGGTAGGGAAAAAAAAAAAAAAGTATTACAGTTCTGAGTGTAATGACCTTTTCCTAAAACAGTATTTTGGATGTGATAGTTTTCTGCTGGGTCCTAGAAGCAATGCCTCGGCATTAGAGGAGGAAATATTTCATTACTTCTAAGCCAGGGCTCACACAGTGGTGTAAACTGTCTGAATCTTTCTCTGAGGCTGACTGCCTTTTGCCAATATTTTCCAGCATTTATCTATTATCACTGAAGAATTTCCTCTCCCACCATACTATTCCCTTGTTAATGCTGATTTTTCCAGGCTGAAGCTTCAGAGAAGTACTCCTTTTTTTCAACTCACTCTGTCATCAAAATGAAAATATTGCTTATCTAGCACTTGAATGACATTTGCTAACAAAAAAAAAAATGTGCATTAACTTGCTTTTCTACCTAATAGCTGTTGTTTGGTTTTTTTTTTGGGTTTTTAAATGACAAATCATTTGTTGCCTTAAAAAGAAGGCGGCAATTACCAAAGTGCCTTAGTAAGCACCTAATTCAAGTTAATGAGGCTACTCCTAAATAGGTCACTCAGGGGAGAAATTCAGACAACCAATAAAAGCTTTCAAGAAAAGAATATTGTTCTTTGCAAGAGCCAGAACTAAACTTAGGGTTATAACAGTGCTTTCTGAAAATTAAAAATGTTACATTAGAAATATTACCTACTCTAAAACAGAGTACTTCTTCACAAAACACTATTTTTAGCAGCAAAGTATTCCCTCCTGCTTCCTCTCCCACTCCCTGTCATCTCAGTTCCTTTTAATAACAGCCTTATTCACGTAATTTAAGAAGAAAAATAAATGTTGCCTTGTAGCTAAAATATTCTAAAATTAAAAGTACTTTGTCTACATGAGATATATAAAGCATATTTATTTTCTGTGGATTCAAATAAAGCGCTTTACATCACTGGTACAAAGGTTCTTTTCTGAGTCATTGGCTCCAGTTCTATTCTTTTGTCATTATCCAATTTTTATACCAATGTTATTTTATCTTCGATCAATCTCTAAAAGATAAAACTCAAATTGGTTCCTGTCTCTTCTGTTTTACAGACAAGCTAGATCCATTTAACCATGTGTCTCTAGCAGGACAGATAATTCTAGATGTACTGAACAGGAAGACAAATAAACAGGGGATAAAAATTAAGCAAACAGGTATAAATCTTCCCAGGTAGAAACCACAGGATCTTATTATTCAGGTAGAACAGTTGACAAGATCCTACTTTTCCATCTCTTTCCACAGTTCTTTTGTGATCTCAGGAAATCACATTAATGAAACACAGTGTTCTGGTTTTGTTAGTGAGGGGGGGGCCTAAGGTGGTTGCTTCTGTAGGAAACTGCTAGAAGTCACTCCCCTTTGTTCAGTGGACTCGGCCGGGCCTAGGGCGGACCCGCTGCTGGCCAAGGCCGAGCCAATTGGTAGCAGAATGTCCCGTGATAACGCCTCTGCGATAACGTATTTAAGTAGGGGAAAACAGGAAAAAGAGAGGAGAAGATGTGAAGCAGCTGAGCGGGGGGCAGAGAGGGGGAGGCGCGAGCCTCATGGGCCTTGCAGGCCTCACCCTCTGGCCTCCCGCCGGGCAGCCGACTGGGCCCAACTCGGCCCGGCCCGGCTGCAAGAAGTGGAGAGGAGATGAGAAGTGAATAAGATGTAAAAAGGATCCTGAGAGGCGTCTGCCAGCCTGTTGTGAGGAACGGCTGCAGACGCCAAGGTCAGTTCAGAAGGAGGGGGAGGAGTAATATGGCTCCTGGCCAAGATTCCTCTGCAACTCGTGGTGAAGACCATGGTGGAGCGGGTTGTCCCCCTGCAGCCCATGGAGGTCCACGGAGGGGCAGAGATCCACCTGCAGCTCGTGGAGGACCCCACGCCAGAGCAGGTGGAGGCCTGAAGGAGGCTGTGGCCCATGGAGGGCCCGCTGGGACAGCTGTTCTAGAGGGACTGCACCCCGTGGAAGAGATGACCCACGCCGGAGCAGTTTCACGGAGGACTGTGGCCCGTGGGAGGGACCCCACGCTGGAGCAGAGGAGGAATGCGAGGAGTTCTTCCCCTGACGATGATACAGCGGCGTAAAACAACGCGTGATGAACTGACCGCGACCCCCATTCCCTTTTCCCCCCCCGTGCCGCTCGGGAGGGGAAGGTAGTAGAGATAATGTTAAGCCCGGGAAGAGGGAGGGGTGGGGGGAGGTTATCTTGTTCCCTGTCTCATTCTCCTGCTAATTTTAGAAAATAAATGAATAGTTTTCCCCAAGTCGAGTCTGTTTTGCCCGTGACGGTAACTTTAAGGATTTCTCCCCGTCCTTATCTCAAACCTTGAGCCGTTTTTCTTATATCATCTCCCCCTGTTCTCTCGGAGGGTGGGGGGAGCGGGAGAGAGACTGCGTAGTCTGGTCCTGATCAGGGCTGAACTACGACACACAGCTGATGTGCAAATCTCCATGCAGCAGGTATTCTGGCATTCCTAAATTTTTCTGAATTTAATATGTGTGAAAGTAAAGGAGATACTGGATTTATATTTCAAAATAATAATTAAAAAAAAAGATTTGCAGGAGATGAACATTTAGAATCTGACAGCTACATATATTTTGCATCTCATGAGTCTAAGCAGATTTTCTGCCCACCTGGAGGACTGCATCCAGCTCTGAAGCCCCCAACATAAGACGGATGTGGACCTGTTGGAGTGAGTTCAGAGGAGGGCCACAAAGATGATCAGAGGGCTGGAACACCTCTCCTATGAGGACAGGCTGAGAGAGTTGGGGCTGTTCAGCCTGCAGAAGAGAAGGCTCCGGGGAGACCTGATAGTGGTCTTCCAGTACCTAAGGGGGTCTTTTCTTGTAAGAAAGATGGGGAGAAACTCTTCAGCAGGGCTTGTTGTGATAAGATGAGGGGTAATGGTTTTAAAATAGAGGGAAGAAGATTCAGATTAGGTATAAGGAAGAATTTTTTTTTACAATGAGGGTGGTGGAACGCTGGAACAGGTTGCCCAGAGAGGTGGTTGATGCCCTGTCCCTGGAAACATTGAAGGCCAGGTTGGATGAGGCTCTGAGCAACCTGATCTAGCTGGGCATGTCCCTGCTCCTTGCAGGGGGTTTGGACTAGATGACCTTTGACGGTCCCTTCCAACCCTAACCATTCTATGATTCTATGATTCTGTCACTGTTAGCTAGAATACCTCATTATCTTTCCTATTGTGATGACTCTTCGCATCTTAAGGAAACATGCAAATTGTCTTTTTAATAATTTTTTATCAATATGAACTATTATAGATATCAGCAGAATGACAAATGTGTAACTATAAAAATACTATGTCATGTGTTATTATGTATATAGAAACTGCTTCTAACAGCACATGAAACATGGAAGATGTAGACAATATACTCCGAAAGCAAATCAGTGTTATATAAAAGATATGTATAAAGTCACTCGTATCTGTAACCGTATTTGAGATATGAATCTCCTACATCTTCCTTTCTAGTTTCTGGAACATTTCCTTCAGAAATTTTCCTACGTGTAATATTAAGAAGTGCAGGCAACTGATAGGACCAGAAATTATAAGAAATTGGAGGAAAAAAAAACAACTTAGCTTTCTCTATGAAATGTCATTTTTTTATGGAAAAAAGAGAAAAGGAGGATTTTTCTCCTAGTTCCTATTTTTTTTTCTATTTTCTATTTCAAAAATCCTTTCTCAATTTAAAATTTCAAACAATATATATATTTTTAATTTTACATTTTCTACAAAGATATATTTTTAGAATCAAAGTAGAAACAAATATTTTTCTTTTGAATTTTTCACTGTATTTTTTTCAGTGCAAATTGGCAAACTCATTAATTTAACTGTTCAAAAAATGTAAGCTGCTAAAATTAATCTATAAACCAATTTTTATATTTTGCAGAAAATATTAATAGAATTCCTGTTAAGTTTTTAATTTTGTAAGAATTCTAGAAATTTTTACAAGACTGAATACTAGGGAGAAATTATGAAGACTGAATATTCTAGAGTTATGAAATATAGCAAGCACCTTTACTTATTCCTAAAAATGTTTAAATCTGTAGTGATCTTTCCAAACTTGTCTGACTTCCCCAGATGGAAAGTATTTTATGAGTATGAAGTATTCTTGCTTGTAGATAGTTAGTCAGAAGTTGTGAATTTTCACACTTGCAGCCATTCTCCTTATCTTTCTATGAAATTGTTAATTAAGTTACACTTTCATAGAAAGGAATGGTTTACATTTTTCCTGAATTACAAGTACTGAGTTTTCTAAAGACATGATCATTGCTATGAAATAGCAAATGCACTTTAAAAGCAGGCAGTAAATTCCCAGCACCATTCTTCACACATTTATTCTGTAAAGCCTGGAAATCTATGTACTTGCTTTTGAATTGTTCACATAGTTTCATACAAACTATGAATTTCTTCTGCATTATAATATACAACGAGATTCGTAGGCCTTGATGACATCAAGAAATTTGCAGTGGTTGAAAGGAAAATAAGTATTGCTGAAGTATGAAGGAACACAAAGAAGTTACCGAGCATCTTGTCACTATGGCAGGGACAGACAAGAAATACCTGCTGGGTCTCCTTTTAGAAGACTATCATCATAAGCACTTTAGTAAGAAGGGGTGGAGTGAAAAGAAGATGTGCTTTACACCTGAATGATACAAAGTATCAAAATATCTTAAGCAGCTTAGCAATCACTCTCAATATTACTAGAGTTAATGCCTTCACTGTTTAGTTGTGGGCATGGGGCATCTGCATTTGGCTCCTGAAGCAATCTTTCTTTCACACCAGAATGAAATAGAATTGTGGTTCTCACCTGCAGAATTATTTCTATCTGTTTTCCATGATTCCTTAAACCAGAATATTAGCTGTAATAAGTGTAGCTATTAATGAAAGTGTTGGATACAGTCAATACACAAATTCAAAACCAAATTAAACTCTTATTAAGCAGTCACGTTCCTAAGGCTAAATGGTTCCTCTTCTTGGTACAATGGCACCAAAAATGGAAAGTAGTTTCAGGCTTCCCTGATTCTGACACTGATATGGATAATGTATTTGCAAGTTACAAGTATCTTCTCTGTACTGACTACTTCACAGTATGGTCACAGGGGCAGTTCTGATAGATGCTTGTTTCACTAATTCCTCTATCTGCTACAACAATAATAAATTATTTGGTGGTGTGTTGACCTTGGCTGGACGCCTGGTGCCCACCAAGCTAGTCTATCACTTCACCTGATCAACTGGACAGAAGGGAAAAAATCTGATGAAAGGCTCATGGGCCAAGATAAGGACAGGGATATCACTCAGCAATTACTCTCACAGGCAAAACAAACTCGACTCAGGACAATTAGTTTAATTTATTGCTAGTTGAAAGTCGGAGTAGGGTAATGAGAAATTAAAAACAAAAAAATCTTGAAACACCTTCCCTGCACTGCTCCCTTCTTCCCAGGCTCAACTTTACTCTTGATTTCTTTACTTCCTTCCCCATGGAATGGCACAGGGGGACAGGGAACGGGGGTTGCAGTCCGTTCATCACATGTTGTCTCTGCCATTCCTTCCTCCTCACACCCTTCCCCAATTCCAACATCGATTCCTACCCACATAAGACAGTTCTCCATAAACTCCTCCAATGTAGGTCCTTCCCACAGGCTGCAGTTCTTCACAGACTGCTCCAGCATGGATGTTTTTTTCATGAAGTGCAGTCCTTCAGGAACAGATTGCTTCAGTGTGGGTCCCCAGTGTGGTTACAAGTCCCACCAGAAAACATGCTCCTGCATGGGCTCCTTTTCATGAGTCCACAGGTCCTACCAGGATCCTGCTCCAGCTCTCCACAGGAACATAGCATCCTTCAGGTGCATCCATCTGCTCTGGCAGGTGGTCCTCCATGGGCTGCAGGTGTATCTTTGCTCCACTGTTAAAGTCCATAGGCTGCAGGGGGACAGCCTGCTTCACTACGGTCTTCTCCATGGGCTGCAGGGGAATCTCTACTCTAGCACCTGGAGCACCTCCTCCCTTTTCTTCTTCACTGACCTTGATGTCTCCAAGGCTGTTCCTCTCAGATATTCTCATTCCTTTCTTCTGGCTGCTGTTGTACAGCAGTTTTTACCCTTTCCTAAATATATTATGACAGAGGTGCTACCACCATCACTGATCGGCTCAACCTTGGCCAGCACTGGGTCCATCTTGGAGCTGGCTAGCACTGGCTCTATAGGATATTGGGGAAGCTTCTGGCATCTTCTCACACAAGCCATGCCTGCAGCCCTTGTGATACCAAAACCTTGCCATGGAAACTCAATACAAGGACTCTATGAAATTCACAGAATCAAGGATTATTTATTTCCTTATATGGTGCTCCAGAACTCAGTACACAAGCAAATGGGTTTCTCAACAACTTCTCAAGTCAACTTCTAAAATATGTTATGTCAATAATTAGCTGATTCCTAATGAGCTGTGGGACTACTACAAAGATTTCTCCTCTTTGCCCTTTAATGAGTCTGTTCCTCTTTGTTCCAAATTTATCATAGCAGTTGCTTGAAACTTTTTACAGCCTAATCCTTTTTACTACTTTGTCCTGGTTTCAACAGTGATGGAATTAATTTTCCTCTCAGTAGCTGCTGTGTTTTGGATTTCATATGTGAGGAATGTTGATAAACACCCTGATATTATGAATTGTTGCTAATGGGACCAAGGACACTGTTCAGCTTTCCAGGTCTCACTAATGTGCAGGTGCAGGAAGCTGGAAGGTATATAGCCAGAAGAATTGACCCAAACTGGCCAAAGAGAGTAATCCATGCCATAAATGTCATGTTTAGTATATAAGTGGGGGTTGCCTGTGGCAGGAGGCATCACTTTTGACACCTTACTCTCTCCCTCTCATTCCCTTTCTTGCTGCTGGCTTTCATTTTCATGATCGCTCCTAAGGATGGGCTGTATCAGTCATTTGGATATTGGGTGGTGAGAAATTGTGCATTGTTCATGTTGTATTTTCTAGTATCCTTATATTCTGTTATTATTGTAATTTTCCTTTGCTAGTCTAGTAAACTGTCTTCATCTCAAGCCACGAGTTTTCCTTTCTTCTCAGTCCTTTCCACCATCCTGCTAGGGAGGGGGAGGGTGAGTGTCGTAGTTCAGCCCTGATTGGGACCAGACTATGCAGTCTCTCTCTCACTCCCCCCACCCTCCGAGAGAATAGCAGGAGATGATATAAGGAAATGGCTCAAGGTTTGAGATAAGGGCGGGGAGAAATCCTTAAAGTTACCGTCATGGGCAAAACAGACTCGACTTGGGAAAACTATTCATTTGTTTCCAAAACTAGCAAGAGAATGAGACAGGGAACAAGATAACCTCCCCCACCCCTCCCTCTTCCTGGGCTTAACATTATCCCTACCACCTTAGGCCCCCCCTCACTAAACAAAACCAGAACAGTGAGCAAGAAACTATGTGGTGACTATCATCTCCATTGTCAGGCTTTTACCTCTGTATGTTTTGCTTCCCCCTTTTCCTTATTAATAGATTTTGATAGGGTCCTTGATCAGAAAATCTTAAGGGAGCAGATGCTCTTTCCTTATGCATACTCTTACAAAAAGCAAAACCCTCAAAATAATATATATATTACTTTACATATATACCTCATCTCACTTTTCATGTAGTATGGTTTCACTGAGAGCATTGTGTTTGTCTGATAAAGAATAATTTCCCTGACTGGTTCAAAAATATATGTACTATATAATCACAAGTGAAATTTTTTTTGTTAGTCAACATCAACCCGATGCTGGCACAGTTTCCAGTGGACTTCATGCACTGGGAAAATTCTGTTTACAATTTGTTTTTTTTTTTTTTGCATATCATTATTCCCATGATATTTCATGTACAGATGAAAATGTAATTTCGAAGGCTTCATCATTATTTTTCCTACAGTTATTTCGGATGATCAGAAAAACGAATAAATGCTACTAAACCTGACATGCAAGTTTAGAAGGTAAATTATCAAGCCTATCCACAATACCAAGGCAATATTCACTGAAGCTTGATTTGGGCTAAAAGTCTGAGCAGCTCAGGAATTAGAATTGACTGCTCTTTTGTCCAGGTATCAGAGTCCTCAACTAACATTTATGCAATTCCAATGTATTTATGAAGAGGAGGTCCAAGCATTACCTATTTTAAACACCAATGCACATCAATACTATGAATTATTCAGGATATACTGAATTTAAATTGTGTGACTTAGGTCAGGCTCCAAGATCATAATGTTTAAAATTCAAACAGAAGCAGTGCTTGAGGGGATTGTAAGAGAAAGGGATAACCTCTGGATTAATGAATGTATTACTAAGGAATCTATCATCATCCTTTTTTTTTTTTTTTTTGTACATTCTGATCACAGAAACATGATAAGTAGTGAAGTCAAACAGGCTCAAGTCCAAGCCTGAAGAAAAACTCAAAGGTTACATCTGTATGCTGTTTAGAAAGATGATCAGTCCTCCTGTCTTCCTTTGAATTTAACATAATTAACAGTGACATGTAGATCAATATGGTTTAAGCTCCCTCCTTTCCCCACAGCTTTTAGTTAGAAGGACATTTAGAGGTTTATAATTAGGAAGCAAAATGGCTCAAGAGATCTATTTCTTAAAATTACATATTTTAAACAGCCACCATCAAACTCAGTAGACATAATGTGATTTAAAGACCCTAGTAAATCTGGCAACAAATTAAAATTGTTTATAGTAACTTAGTCCATACTTGATATTTTTTCTCTTTTTTTTTTTTAATTTTTAAAATATCTTTTAAAAAACTGGCAATTTTCCCAGTCTTTCAAAATATAATAAGTCGAGACACTGGAATTATAAGCTTATTAAAATATTATTGAATGGTATCTTTCTTTTACACCAACATTAACAATCTTAACTGTCATTCAAACATAACCTTTCTGTCTGTCACAAACTTGGAAAGCAAATAAAATAGTAAGTATGTTGTGCATTCAGTGCTGATTTATATTTAGATAGCTGTCTAATAAATCACCATGGTCTTCTCTGGAACAATGTTTTCTATGTTCTGGCAGACTTTTTTTGACATGATTGCTATGTATCTGTTATTGTGGAAATTTTCTAGTCATAGTCTGAACAAAATCTGATGGATGGTTATACTGTTTAAGAAAGTTAAACTCAGACTAGTCTCCACACCAAAGGAGAGCAAAAACTATGTCTGAACTAACACACCGAGAACTGCTTTTGCATCATACTGTGAACCACTAAGGATGCACAACAGCAACTTGTTTCCTTCAAATAAAAAGAAGACAAGAAAACACGATTCACTCCTGTTCCCATAGGCTTTGAGGGGAAAAGGAAACAAACCCAAATCCCTAATGTGAAGAATCAGAGACCCAAAACTTGAGTTGTGCCTCAGTAAGCATACTTGATATGATCAAGATTATATTAAGAGACTTTGGAAAGGAACTTTACAGAACAAGATCCTTTGAAGCAACCTGGACTGGGGTGATGAGTTACACAGATTATGTGTTATTAATAAGGTATATGTCTTTTAGAGATCTTAAAGATTTAGAGCACTCACTGAGGATGAGATGTTCTGTGAGGACCAGAAGACCAGAACCTTACTTCCTATTAATTCAGATTAAGAATATTGTCAAGAAGGGTATTTCCCATGCAGAAGTATATAAATATGTTTAATTTTCCACAAGAAAGACTACTGTTTCATGCCAGGAACAGATGTATTCTGTGCATCTTAATATTTTGTTATGAAGCAGAATTCTCGCCTTCACGCCATCAAAAAATTTTCCCTTGAATTGTATTTCACTGCTCAGCAAAACTCTATCACTTTTACTGTTCCTGCTTGACAATAATAATCTCACTATAAGCATTCTGTTAGATTCCTGAACAAGAAACTTCTCTAATTTTTCTCATGGTCTTAATAGATATATACTGTCTGCCATTAAATGTTTTATTACATTATTCTCTTTTTTTTTATTTATTTTTAAATTTTTTTTTCTAAAGGACATAGCTAAGAATGATAGTAGTGTCTTTAAAAAAAAATATATCCTATTACTATGTAAAAAAAAAGTTAAGTCAAATATTTGGGATTTTGCAACACTCACTTCAGCTAAAATGTAGGCAAAGTGATTCTTTGATAAACTGCATAAATGAGTCAAATGTGAATATATATTAATAAGATATATATTGTGCAGATTTTTGTGGTTGATGTACTTAATTTAAATAACTCATGTCTGAGAATATAATCTGTATAATGCTGATGAATAATAGGCTCAGTAGTACATAAAATATAAATTCATAGAATTAGAATGGTTTGAGTTGGAAGGCACCTTTAAAGGTCATCTAGTCCAACCCCCTGCAAGGAGCAGGGACATCAACTAGATCAAGTTATTCAGAACCCTTTACAGCCTGGACTTGAATGCTTCCAGGGATGGGGCATCAACCACCTCTCTGGGCAACCTGTTCCAGCGTTCCACTACCCTTATTGTAAAAATTTTCTTCCTTATGTCTAATCTAAATCTCCCCTTTTTTTTTTTTTCAGTTTAAAATCATTACCCCTTGTCTTATCACCACAGGTCCTGGTAAAGAGTTTGTCCTCATCTTTCTTACAAGCCCCCCTTAGGTTCTGCAAGGCCACAATAAGGTCTCCCCAGAGCCTTCTTTTCTCCAGGCTGAACAATCCCTACTCTCTCAGCCTGTCTTCGTAGGAGAGGTTCTCCAGCCATCTGATCATCTTCATAGCCCTCCTCTGGACTCTCTCCAATAGGACCATGTCCTTTATATGTTTGGGGCTCAAGAGCTGGATGCAGTACTCCAGGATATACTCTCACGATATACCTCCAATTATTGAGACATGTTAAATTCTCTCCTATATTCTTGAAAACTCATACGAAGCTTATTATATCATTCCCTAATTAGTAACAAAACACTGTTCATTAAGAGTAGTTCAATTTATTTGTATGAGAACTTGTTAACTGGACCTTATTTTTATATATCCTGCATACATCTAGATCTGGCAAACAGCATTTGAAACTATAAGAGTTGAAACATGGAGTTTAAAAAAAAAAGTTCATCCTTCTTTTACTTTAGTTAGATATTCAAATATCACAACACAAATTAGAAATGAGAAAAATTTAGTTTTGCTTGAGGTTCTGGAATTTCACATAATGATTTGTGGTTGCTGTTTGTTATAAAACTTTTAGTACTTGCAAACTTTTTGAATTTTGTGACCTTTACCTCCTTACCCTCTACTCACAAAATATTTCCCGTCTTGTAAATATTAACTATATATTTATTTTTATTAAAATGCAGATTTTTACAAAAGTGTAATACTTAAATTTAGAAGTAATAAAAAAAAAGAAAATAAATAAACATACATATATATAAAACAAATAAGGTTATTCACAGTCAACAAAAGGTAGTTACCTAGAAAGCATAGATGATCAAAACCAGTTATTTGTTAGTTAGAGCTCTGACCAGGAATGATGTCAGAAAAAAAAAGTCTGAACCAGCCTTTTAAGGAAGAAAGGTGGCCGGAGGAAGCTGAGATGTTATTTTAATCGGGCTTGTAAATCTGAGAAATCAGATTAAAAAAATTATGTAGTGATTGTATAATGACAGGAGAGGGGCGTGGTCTCTCACGACTGACCTTTGATTCAGGAAATGCATGCTTTTCTTAAAAATTAATCTTTATATCAGACACTGAATAATAACTCTTATCTCTATTCATCCAAAGGTAAGGAGAGACATTAAAATAGTTAAATGGTAGATAGGAAAAAAAAATAATCCAAACCCAACAAAAAATCACCACCAATATGCAAAGCTCTAGGATCTTGTTATCATGCTGTTAACATGTTCTACTTTCTAAGATATAAATAATTTGGTAAGCATTATATAAGCATGTGACTGGATAGATGCCATATAACATTGATACTGTGGATAATCCAGTTTATGGGTACTGGCAAGTGACAGAAACCTCAAGAAGGTACTGGCTTAGTAATGGAAGTTAAAATAATAGCACATACAGTTAAGCTACAGATGGTAGGAGCAGACATGCCCTTTCAGACAGCATAATTCATTTTAATCATTACATTAGTAACAACATTTTATTTTAGGTCGATTACATTAATGTATATGTAAAACTAGCAAGGTTCACATTAAACATGCCACAAGATACCCTGTACTTTATGACAGCAGATTGGATTTTCCAGCAGTTTTATATCCTCCTGCGTTAACCATCCATGCAGAAAGTACAGCTCTTGGTGGTCACCTTAGGAATTCAAATGTTATATTCAAAAAATCAGGACAGCATGACTTCATCAGAGTATCTTACAACATCTATATAATGGAAGCAACAGTGCCCCAGTACAAGAAGACATAATTAATGTATTTTATGCTGTTGGCAGTGAAGTGCTCTCTTGAATAAGCACAAGCATAAAGACAAGCTTAAGTTTTTCCATGAATGAAACACTCTAAACTGAATTTATTTTAGTTGTACGCAAGTTCTTTTGAAATTAATCAGCTGAGTCACATGTTACCTTAGTATTGATATTTAAAATTACCAGCAGCTACTATTAGGACACTGACTAAAAGAAATTAACACGGAATAACAACAGGAGTGTTATAAAGTCAGTCCAATAACTTATCAGAAATTGCAGACACACAGTTGGAGAGATACCACAAAATCAGTGGTGACAAATTCTTTCATAATCATAAAGACCTTTAACAGATCAAAACCCCCCAGCTTAAAAATGTTAATAATAAACATTTTATTATTTCTTGGAAAAAAATAAGCCCAAAGCACACTTCACCTGTAACACTCTGTAACACTGAGGGAATTCAATAGTTTAAATATTTCTCAAGTACTGTTCTCCCAAACTGTTTAAAAAAGAAAAAGCATAAAAAGACAAAACATAAGGGAAATAATTTATTTCTATGTGTATATGTCATGTTTTGTTTGACATCTCTCAATGATGGAACATGCCATGGAACTAAGAACTTAATTACAATGACACCTATAAGATGGTAGTTAAAAAAAACCTTACAAATTTCTCTTCTACATGGTATACTAACAATGAAAGATGAAGAACACAAAAATCACTATAAACAGCCCAGAGCATAGCTCTTCCCCATTCTTATGCTTGTGAGAATACCATCATACCACAGAGTATTAATACAATAGACACAGCACAGTACATCAGATGGCTTGTAATTACAAATCCAAAATTTACCCTGAGATCCTGTATGATGAATGATAACAATGACAACTTTGTATTATGTAAGTATTTAGTACAATATACATGAAGCATATTTCAATGCACTTGGCAAAACATGTAAAAAGTAATCTTTAAAGTTACTTTGATGATTTTAAATTGAAGAAAATGTTTTACTGAAATGTTTCTCCGTACTAAATCCATAACCATTTTACAGCAGGATGAGAACACTTGTCAGTCATAAACTGATAACAAAATGCATAATTTAAATATAAAAAAAAAAAACATAAAAATTTAAAGTCTAAAAAGCAATGTTTTAGTTAGATATCTGAGGTCTTGTGAGCTGAACCTGGGATCTTTTTTTTTTGGATATACAGTTGCAGATTTGTGATATCTACCAGTTTGGCATCCTAATTCTGAAAGTAAAGTGATAACGCATCATGTGTTCTAGTTCTTCAGACTCCTTGCTCACTCTTTAACTATGACAAAAGTGGTAGACTTAACCTGAACATTTATGTGCACTACAGCAATCTAATTATTTACGTTTCTATATATCAGCTCACAGATGGTTCTAACAATACTTTGCTTACATAAGAAAAAGATGTAAAAAAAATCTGGCACACGTTGTAAACTAATGAGCAGAGTGAATTAAATAACCCTGGAAATCTGCTGAAATATTTATAGAATATGTGTTAATTAGTAATCAATACTGCTTCGCAAGTAATTATGTACTTGTAATTAAGTCCCATCTGAGTTCTGTACGTCCAAATTAAAAATATTAGTTCCACTTTAAGATAATCTAATCTTTATAGTTCCACTCTTTACAATAGTTTAAGAAAACAAATAGTTTTAGGAAACAAATAACTGGATCCTTTACTTGTGGAGGCTACCATGCAATTTTGCACCAGCTAATATCTGATTTATAGTTTTTGAGATACTTACAATTCTTGTAGTTAAAGCAATAACATATAGCAAGGAGCAGGAATCATGCAACATATTTCAAAGTAAACCATAACCTAACACACATTATTTGTTTAATTTCAAGGGCAAAGAACAGATTCAGCCTTGATATGCCAATAGAATTCAGAAAGTGATACTGAAGGTTAGTCGCAGTACAGTGTAAATTCCTAGATAACAGCTAGATTATCGATATTGCTTTTCTCTTCCTCCACCAAGTGTTATCTCAAAAGGGAAAAGAAAAAACTACTAACTCCAAATGTTATTAATGTGTGCAACATACATTAAATTGTATTTTATTGTTGTAAAGCTAAAATAATAGTTATATTACAGATCTGATGTATTTATGAGATAAAATAACTCTACCATTTATTAAATGCCATGATGTGAATTTAACTGGCTTTAAATAGAGTCTTAAAGTCGTCTCTCCTTACCTTGGAAATCTCAGTGAAGAATCAGTACACCCTAGAGTAGGAATTGGACAGAATCACTAAAATGGTATTCCTTTTTTTATAGCTTGCAATAAAGGTAAAAGGGATGTACTGGAACTGTTCTTCCAAAACCACAATGATACATCTTGACAGGAGAAAGTCTTTTCTAATGCTGACAATGTGACAGTTCTCTTCCACTTGAGAAACAGATAAGACTTGATTGAAAGTGGCATATATTTCCTTTATAGTAACTGATTTATTGAACTGCAGAAATATCTAAGTGTGTCTGATAGCTGTAGATTACTACATATATATATATATATAAAGGACTATTCTATTGTCTGCAATAAATATCTCAAGAAAACAAAAGTGTACAAAATTAATTGAGGCAAACTTTACCCTCTTTTGCAGCTGATAATGCTAAAGCAAAATATAAGAAATATCCTTTTGTATAAAAGTTAATAGAAAGTAAAACAGTATTTCATTCTAGATAATTCACTTTTACTCAGTTTCTGCATAGTAAACCTAAGAAAATATACTGTAAGTTAATCATCATTGAGCTTAAAGATGTGTAATACAAGTTTCTATTATCTTCTTAATCCGATGAGATTTCAGAACTAAATGAGATATTTAATTTATAACTTTATGTCCATGGAACTGTGAGCCTAAAGTGTCACACTATGGCATGTTGTACTTCTAAAGGTCTTTTAATAGAAGTCATATATTGAAAATTACTTCCATTAACTACCTGCTTGTTATTGTTAAATTTTTGCAGGATGATTAACCTGACTATGGCAGAGAGAGACTCTTAGGATTTGAACAATGCTTATATTTCTTTCACACTGTGCTGTAAGTTTTTAGTTATAGTAAGAACTACAGTTATCTGATTTTGGTTCTAATTCATTCATCAGCTGGTAAATAAAAAAAAAAATAATTGAAGAACAGTCCCAGAAGTTGTCCAAAATGCCTCAGATGGCACAGATCTCCACTAACTTTTGTCTACAATGTACTCATGGACATTTCAGTCATCTTACGCACCCTTAAGGCTCTGTATTCAGTTCACATGGCAAGGTTTAGGTAGCAGAGGGCTGCAGAGAAGACACCAGACACTACCCCCATGTTGGGCAGAGCCAGTTTCAGCTAGTTCCAAAACAGATCCACCACTGCCCAAAACTGAGTCCATCAGTGATGTTGGTGTCACCTCTGTGGTAACATAATTCAGAAAGGGGAAAAAGTGCAGTGAAGCAGCTGTGAGAGAGGAGTGAGAAAATGTGAGAGAAAGCCCTGCAGATACCAACACCACTGAGGAAGGAGGGGGAGGAGGTGATCCAGGCACCACAGTAGAGATTCCCCTGCAGCCATTGGAAACAATCATGGTAAAGTAGGCTGTCCCCCTGCAGCCCATGCAGGATCCCATGCCGGAGTAGGTGGATATGCCCTGAAGAAAGCTGTAGTTCCTGAAGCGTCAACACAGGAGAAGGCTTTGGTACGACCTGTGGCCCATGCAGAGGAGCATTTTATCTAGCAGGATCTGTGACACTGTGCAGAGACCCACGCTTGAGCAGTCTGTTCCTGAATAATTGTACCCTATGGTAAGGACCTGTGCTGGACCACTTTTTGAAGAGCTGCGATCTGTAGGAAGGACTAACATCGGAGAAAGTCATGAAGGACCATACCCCATCAGTGGGACCCAATGCTGCAGCGCGGGAAGAGCATGAGGAGGAGGAAGCAGCAGAGGTAAAGTGTTGTGAACTGACCACAGCTTCCATCCACCATCCCCCTGTGCCGCTTGGGGTGGAGAGAAGGTAGAAGAGTTGGGAGTGAAATTGAGGCTGGGAAGAAGGGAGCCATGGGAAAAAAAAAAGTGCTTTCAGTTTTGTATTTATGTCTCACTATCTTACTATGTTATTAATTGTCAATAATTTAAATTAATTCCCCAAGTCAAGTCTGTTTTGCTAGTGACAGTAATTGATGAGTGATGCCATTGTAACTACACCTACGAGCTTTTCCATCTTATTTTTCTTCCCATAACTTGTTGAGGAGGGGTAGTGATAGAGTGGCTTGGTGGACACCTGGCAGCCAGACATGGTCAACTTATCACTGTTACTTAAGAGAAATGTGTTTCCAGAATATGACTCACTGAGACCTAAACAGATAATTGAAATAATATCAGTGTTTTTTAAGTTTTCTTGGGGCAAAGGCAGGTGATTTTCTCTTTCTAAATGATCAAGCCTTTGTTGTCTATTTCAGATGTTCTAGTTACTTCCATTTGCACTTGATCTTGATCTGATTTGATTGAAGACTTAAGAGATAATTTCATGCACTCGTGTAATACATACCTGAAACTTAAAAGACGAAACTAGGAAGGCTGCCTCACATGGCAGGTTGAAAAAACGTGGCAGGTTGAAAAAATAATACTCTTCTGGGAGGTTTTCGCAATTACATTTTGAAATTGAAATATATTGAATCATAAAATAATAATAGAATTTTGTATCAGAGAGAAGCTGAAACACACTATTTTGGAAAAAAAAGGGATATGCTGGGGGAAACTGTATTTCTTTAAAATATCTTTTAAAATAAAATATTATAGCTCTGTTCCGTATTGTTGTCCTTTATTTCTGTCTAGAATAGCTCTTTTCCGTATTGTTGTCCTTTATTTCTGTCTAGAAATTGTCATTATATACCTACGAAACAGATTTGTTATACCTCTTATTACATATGTCTACAAAGCTGACTTGAAAGAGAGTTTTCTTATCCTGGATGGAATATCATACTACTGTAACTGTGCTACTTTCTTTACCCAAATTACCTCATTCAAAGCTAACTCAGGTGCCTTTGAAATGGACAACAATGAGCTATTATTCCATGTGAATATAAGCTCTTAGCATCTAAGAACTGCAGAAAGATAGGCTCTTTCTTAAGTATTTAAAGTCTATCTATGTCTTCTTAGTCCTAAAATTGGTAACAGATATTTTTCATTGCCTATCAGTATAGAAGTTTAACAATTATAAGCACACATTTATTTTAAAAACAGTTGAAGCTAGTCCCAGTATTTTTCCTGTGGGTGATCTGATTTCTTGTTTACAAAATTGTAAGCCCTTTCAAGATGCACTAGAGTTAAGGGCAATGTATTGGAAAATGAGGTCCAACCTTTACTGCTATAGAGTATTGTACAATCGTTCATTCAGCAGGAACACTACTTCTACTTTATCTTACATATAACTTCTAATATAGTTCTGTAGAATTTTGAGAAATTCTGATGCAGCCTGGGATCTTCAGCTAGACTGCTTTATTTAGCAAACTCCCTTTGCTCAATTTTCATGTTATTTCCAGAATAATTTCACAGATACAACAGTTTTCCAGACATTTATTTTGTTATTGTATATTATTGTACACAGAAATATAATTTAATTTCCATTTCTGTTTCTAGCCATCCACCCTATCTTCATGTAAGGTTTATGGAACATGGACTTTTTTCTACAATATAGTCAAGGTTGGAGATAATATAAATAATCAAGTATATAAGTTCCATACAGTCATATTGACAAATAGTAACAAAGTTGCTTGGGGAGGACTATAGCCACAAAATTGACATTTCATTATGCTTTAAGTAATTTAGTGTTTCTGGTGTTGAATTTTTTAGAGTTCTTTTTTTTTTAAGAAAAAAAAAATAATCAAGTGCCATTTGAATACTACAGTATTTCTGCTCTTAGATACTCACACAACATGAAAAACTGGGAGTAGAAAAAATCCCTTTAATTGTAAAATCCTGAAAAATTAAAATAAAAAATTGTAATAAAATTATTTGAGTCATCCTACCAGGGATACACATTTACTACTATCTGTCTTTAAAACAGCAAATAGTTCACTTTCCAAAATATTTTTTAAGATCTCAGCTGGAGAAGCAGGAGATCAATTTGAGTCCAATAGTCCTGCCAATATGGTAATGTATGGTGTTTAACACAGGCTTGCTCTGTGAATATATGTCCTTTTCCATCATCTATTTTAGATGTAAATTATGAGATTCAACTCCAGACTAATGGAGGAAGAAAGTAGGTACCCGAAAAGGTGGAGATTAATTGCCTTCCAGGTGTCAGGGTACAGTGTAGGCTGGTGATTCTCTTGGCCTGAGAGCAGGGCTGGCCATGTCCTGCTTGACAGGTGCCATCCCACAGGCTTGTACTCATGGAAGTACTCTTACATGGAAAATTAACTCTTTTTTGATAAGTAAACATTTTATGAATAAGTACAAGTGGTACTAATTCATGAACTTCTACAACCCTAACATATTTTGGAGAACACAGGCATTATAAAATAGTTTTGTGATATTGTCTGAGACTGCTTGACAACCCATTAGGTCTTTTTTGAGGCAAACCCTTTAAATTCTGCAAAGGCAAAACGTGCATAAAGTACCTTTCCTTTGTTGCAAGATACTATGCTCAAGGTTTTGATGATGCATAAACTGTTGAAAATTGCCATTTCCCTGCTGTGTTTTGAATCCTTCTGGAGAATTTTTGCAGCATTCACTAACAATAATAGCTTACTAGGAATATGCTGAGGTAAGTAATATGCAATCTTTTGAAGACTAGGACTATATCTAGCTGACCCAGCAGTTAACACATACTGAGTGGAATGAAAAGGAGCAGACAGCATGACCTGTGACAGAACAAGATACCAGAGGAAGAAAGAACAGGGCAGACAGGCAGATACTTCCACTTGTTTATAGCCAGAAGACACCCTAGTGACAACCACACTTTCTAGGACATCTCTATTCCTAAGCACTACTTATGTAAGTAGTTCACTGCGTACCAATTTATTGGAGTAAAATTTGTGAATATCAAGAAGAGAAGGAATTAATGAAGTTGTAGATTCTGAAAATTCTTGAAAAGTACTTTACAAACAAAAGAAATGAACATAAAACAGTGTCTTGAAAAGTTACATGAAGAAATAATGTATTAAAGTTTATTTCATTTCAAAGACAGACGTGCCAACTCTGTGTTTGTTCATACAATGCTAGTTTGTTCCCTTTTTACCTGAGAGTTTATACTACTATAGAGAAAACATAAATAAAAGAACAAATTCAAAACAAAACCTTAAAATTTTTCTCCTATCTATTCTGTTTATAATGAGTATTGTGGTTCCATCTAATATTTCCTACCTTTAAACTCAAAGCAAACAATGCATGTTTTAGCTTTTCTAAATGTATATTTTTAACAGGTCAACGCGAATGAAAATATGGTGTGCTATGTTACTCTATACTGTCTTTATCCCATGAGAAATCCCAGACAATTGCCTTAGTATGATAATAAATTATTCCTAATTCCTTTTTGATCATTAATAATACAAGTGATACAGTTGGGGAAAATAACAACAAAAATCTTCATCAACCAACCAACCAACAGAAACCCCACATTGGAGCATCAAACATTTTCCACTAAGTACTTAGAAGGTAAGATAGGCAAGATAACCCCTTTCTCATCAGTGGTACCAAAATCCTCCTGCACAAGGTATGAGATGTTTAGGTTTCAGCTTTTCATGGAGGTCATCCAATTTCCAGGTACAATCTAAGATTCATAATTTGGGTTTTTTTTGTTGTTGTTGTTTTGGTTTGGTTTGGTTTGGTTTTTTTTGTTTTGTTTTTTTTTTTTTGCATTACTGCACTAAATCTGCAAGTACAGCTATTTCATTCTGGATCAAATGCTATTTCAAAACAAAGGATGCCAGCATCTGGTGTTAGTGTTGCTAAGTGCCTGAGTACACTAACAGCATCGTGTACTGCCAGATCATTTATCTGAGCTTGCTGTAATAGAACAGCTAGAAGAAATTTAGTATTCAGAATAATGCTGAATGCAAGACAGACATTTTAAATAATGTCAATATTGTAGTTAGTTTTGTTTAATTTTTTTTTCCCAAAATTATGCAATGTATATGAATATATGAACACTAGATGAAATAAAAAATTAGAAAATAGGATGACCAGTTATAATCTCCATGTGAACCTCTTATGTGGTAATAAATCTGTCTTAAAGGGGTTTTTTTTATTGATGACAGAAGCCAGACAACTTACAATGAAGAAATGCGAAGCTCACAAAGAATGAAATGAAATGTATCCATGTTCCCTGTTCCATGCATTAATCTGCATAAAAAAAAAATTACTGTATCTGATCTACTCTTTTAAAAATACAATTTCATGTTCCTAGAAATAATTGTGAAATTTTCCACTTAAGTCTTCTTATATTGGAAACTGCGTATTGTTAGAAATCCTAGCCTTGCAAAAAAAAAAAATAAATTGTACATGAACTTAAAAAGAGATGGAATTTTTTTTTGAAAAGACAAAATTTTTAACCTACACTCAGGGCAGCCAATGACACTGAGGATGGGACACTCAATTTGCTTTCAAATTCAGAAGTCACTGTTCAGATTTGTCCTGAGTGACTTAATTAAAGGATTTAAATGTATTTACTATACCATCTGTCCTGCTATAGTGTATTGGATTCTGAAGACCCATTCTGTCCTCTCAGAACTGTTCTCAGTGATATATCTCTGTGATGAACTACAAATTGTTGAGATTAAATTTGAGCCATTACCTTAAAAATTTTTTGAGAAATTCCTTAATCTCTGGGATAATCCATGATGGATTTTTTTTTTCTCACCTTTGTTAGCTAAATGAGTATTTTACTAATTATCCAACCACCAATAAAACTCTCTGAGAGGCACATTCCAGTGCTTTCAGCATTATCCTGGTTTGAAGGAGACATGTTCAAATTGATTCTTGGTCAGAATTTGCAAGAAAAGGAGCTTCAAAAAAATTAACATCCACATGTCAGATGACTACTCTAATATTAAAGAGCTAATCCTCTACATGCTAGCTGTAATACAGTTGCAGCAAATAGTGGGTAGAATAGAAGAGATAATAGGCAAATTTTTGTAATCGTGTTATGAAAACATGAAAGAATGACTCATTCCTCTCTAGGAAACTAAATAGGATTCCTCTCACCTAATTTTGGACATCTGATTTTGGAACCATTTTTTTTAGGACGGATGTTTAAAGGTATCATAAATGCTACTCTGCTTCTAATAAAAATAGATTTTTCTAATAAAAAGAGATTTTTTTTTTTGAACAATACAGTATGAGCTAAACATATATGTAGGAGTAAAGCCAGTGTATGATTGGCTCACAAAATTGGAAGAAAATCACCACTTGGCTTTGCAGGCCAATTTTTTTTTTTTTTTTTTTTTGCTGCTGTTGTTTGTGTCAGTGTCTGATGTTCTGTGCTGGATGAAAAGGTTCTTTCAGTTTTTATGACTACTTGCTATATAACAGTAATTCTGTTAAGCAATTTATTACTGCATCAAAACAATATTTTGATAGATTCATAATGTCTCCAAATATTATTTTTCAAGTAATCACTATCCTTATTATGAAACATTTCAACTGGCAAAATTGTTTGTGATCTTTTAAAACTTATATATCTATTTTTGTATTGCTACGAAATTAGTAAAATGCAAATGAATTTTGTAAATCTTTATCGCTGTAATTGATTTTCATTCTGACAGTAAGTATTTCATATATGTATTTGTGATTAATTCCACTTTACTGAACATAGTTAAATTAGAAGGTACAGCCTTTAGGTAATTAACTTTTTTTTTTATTATTATTATTGATATGTATTTAACACCTTTACAATACAGAAAGAAAATCTAAACCATATCAAGCTTTTAAGGATATATAAGAACACTTTCACATTGTTGCAATACTCTTATCTTTATATTTGTTGAAATTTAGCTTATTAATTTACCTTTTATGCTCAGTTTGGCAGTATAGCTTGCAATACTCTGCAATAGTGTTTCCTTGAAATCTCAATTGGCTCCTTAGGCCATTTTTATTAGGTTTTTTAGTGACTTTTGTGATGTCACTTGTTCCTGTACAAGATGATATGTGTCGCCTTGTTATCCTTTCTACTAAGATTATCTCAATTTCAAATTTCTAGTATAACTTTTTCTACTTTCAAACATTTTTTTCACTATTTAGAAAGTTCTTAAAAAAAAACCATGCCACACTCAGAATTATTCTAAAGATGGAGTCAAGTTTTTTGTATTTACTTTTTCTTTCAGTCAAGAAAATATATTGTCACTACTTGGTGTTTTTTTTTTTTTAAAATCTATATTTTCATAATGGAGTCATAGTAGTCACTTCAGACTATGAAAAAAAATACCCCTCGTAGTCAAAGTACAAGCATTAAACCATATGAGGGTTGAGGTCTGTCACCATTTCTATCACAGACTTCTGTGATTTGGGGTTGATCTATTATGCCATCGCAGAGGATTTTTATTTCTGAGTAGTTTAGGGGATGCAAGCTGCTTCTTGCTCCTTTTGGACTTACAAACATTTTCCTGGCAAATCGAGTTATAAATGGCATTAGTAATTTCTTAACTTTTTCAGAAGGCCTTTCTGTACATCCTAATTTCTTTCCTGTCCTGAGAAAATAGAGGACAGCTCCCTAATCAGCAAGTGCCAAAGAGTCCCTACAACATCTGGGAGGTGGCTTGCTGCCAATGAGAACTGATGGAAAACTGTGAAGCAGCACCTGCTACTTCTTTCTCTTTTTCCTCTTCCTTTAAGCTTCCAGTTAATCTGCTTGTGATAGCAGCAGTGGTAGCAACCTTGCATGTACTGTAACAGTACAGGCATATGTGTTCAGCACTTGCTACAGCATCAAGCTAGAGACTCAGAACGTTTCTATAGACCCAAAAATGGTGAGCCTGTAACTCTCAGAAGTACTTGTCCTCCAAAGCCTCTGAATATTTGTGTAATCTGTGTTATAAGTTATTATTGCAAGGCAAAGATAGGAAGTAGGTTTATGAAAAAGTAGACTCCAAATAATCTGGAGACATATCCGTTACTGACAAAAAAAACTTACATTTGTCAGAGATAAAGGAGCACTGATCGTTTGGTAGTGTTTGATGAGAGAGAGTGAGACATTAGAGATTATCCAGTTGTCCAAAAAAAAAAAAAAAAGGGCAAAGACAAAAGAATGTCATAAAAAATATTGGTCAGCATGTGTCCTCATACAACAAAATGAAATAATAAATGAAAAAGCAAGTATATAGAGTAAAATTAGGAGGCTAGTAGATCTGATGGGTTGCCAGGTCCTTGTTTTATTTTGGGTAGGACTTTCTTCAATATGTTTTAAGGTACTAAATCACAAGAGAAAAATGTTTTCTATTTAGGTAAGGTTGATTCAGACTTTGTAATAAACCTTGGGTTTTACAGTCATAGTGAACCAAGGATTTTAGAGCTATCAGAGGTGAATGATTATCATCAATGCATATCTCACAAATGTAAATTATTTACTTGTAGATTAGAGGACAATGTGTTCAGAGAGAAGAAAAAAAAAAGAGATTGGTTAAAATCAGCAAGGAAGGTCACTGAAAAACCTAGTAGTTTACAGATGAATTCCATATGTGCTAGTGAAAGGATTAAGTATCCCAACTTTCCCATTAGAGCACTCAGACAGACTTTTGGTATTTCTGTGAGGCTCTACTATATCCTTCTCCATTCTTGTTTAGAAAATCATCCACTTGTCATGAACATTTTACATAGTTCACCTGAGCAAGCCAAATTATTTCTATTTGAAGTAAATAAAGCAATGCTCAGACCACATCCAAACTGGCAAGAAGAGCTGTTGCAACAGGTGGATTTGAGTGTGTGTTGGTAACTTCAATACACTGACATGCAACTGAGGATATAAATGATCATACTTGAGCATAAACTTTTGTGGTAGATCTCTGTTATAAGTACTATGGATTTTTTTTTCCTCAAAACAAATTACACGTTTATATTTTGCTGCTATAACATATGTAATTGATAGATATGCATAGATGATGCAAATCTTTTTAATATCAAAACATATTTTAATGCTTAAAATGTATGAATGAGAATAAAACAACAAACAGGAATTACACAAGCACATGGAGGACACAGATTTTTCCAAGTACTCTTTGTTTTGTTCATGCTCTTCATGGCCTATAAAATAAAGAGAAAAATGAGTTATCTGAGAAACAGGTAGCCTAAGAGGGTACTTGGGACTTGCATTCTGATAAGTACCATCACATTTATTTTCAAGAAAGCAAATGCATCATCTGTTTTGAATTGTTCATAGGGGAATAAAAGCGGGGAGGGGAAGAGAAGAAAGAAAAAAAAAGTAATTTTTTTTTTTTGCCATGTACTTCCAAAAGGTCTTTTAATAGCTAGTAAATACCTAATGGGAAATTAAATATTTTTATCTTGCATCTTGTCTCGAATCAATGCAAAAAAAAAACCCCACTTATTCTCCTGGTAAAGCTAGTAGGATAATTTGAGTTGTGTAACACAGATTAAACTTCAACTTTACTATGAAAATTTGATTCTGAATAATACTACAGATAGCCAGAGATTTAATAGAATAAGAGATTACTTTTTTTCAAGTATTTTTTTAAGGCCAGATGCTTAAGGTAAAAGGGATGTTACGTTTATTTGAGCTTTCTTGATTCTAAAGACTTGGAAGTAATCTGACTCCCATTTCTTTGAGCAACAGAAGAATTCAAATTGTTCTGAATACATTACAGATCACTATTTCATCATAATGTTCCAAAAATCACAGTGTTCCCTGAAGGAGTTCTATTAAATCTTGATTTGTGTGTACTATTGTTGTAGGAAAAACATTCTTGACTTGGGGAATTAATACTTAATTTATTGGAGATCCATACAAGCTTCTGATCTCTAATGTGATTACTGAGACAAAAGATAATACAATCAATTAAGGAATTGCGTAAACCCTTTTAATTCCCCTTCCTCAGACTCAAATTAAGCCAAACACCTATCCTCTCCCTTCCTAGTCTCGGTTTCTCTTATTTTTTACCCTGAGTAACACTCACTAGGTCTGAATTCCTCTAGTGAGGTGTTGAGTGGCATAGAAGGCTGTGGTTGTGTGTTTAATGACCTCTGCCAGTTCCTTCTCTCTGCTGATCTTTACAGCTACAAGTTTTTTCCTCTGCTGCGGCTCATCATGGGTGTCCCTGCTCTGATGTGGATTGCCTGTGACCACAGTCCCTCAGGGGTGTCCTTGCCCCAGCATGGCCATTCACAGACTTAGTCCATTTAGGGATATATATGACCCTTTTGGTTTCAGATGTCTCCTTGTGTGTGACTCCAGCAGCACTTACAGAAGTGTGCAGTGCATCTCCAGCTCCAAGCAGTTTCCAATTTATTTCTCAAATATGTCTGAGTAGGGATGCTGTGTGCTTCTCTGATGGTCTGAAGTTTTAGTGCATAATGGGCTGCTCACAACAGTTTCAGAGCTGTCTGGAACTGGATAGGACTGTTATTTGGAAGTTCACAGTCTCCTCCCTCACAGGTCACCCCTGTAGCCCCCTGCTACTTAAAACCTGCAATTTATGCTAAATATAAAGATATAGTTGATTGAAAATTATATTGCTGATGATTGCAAATTAATTTAATAACATATCTGCTTAATACTATATATTAAGCCATAAAACTGAAGTTCCAAGTTTCAGTTCTAGACTGAAATGTCTAAATACCCTGTTATTTAGTTTGATGTTAGGTTTCTTTACTACTTATCTGGACGCTAGGAAAAATGTACATCTATGAATGAGATACTCAAGAGCAAAATGAGAGGAGTCTAAACTGGCCAAAGTGAAATTAGTTGACCAAGAAGTGTAAGACATAGCCTGCAACCACATGTGATACAGTTTCCTAAGTCTGAACAGGTGAGAGATTTTTAAGTAAGACCAATCATTATTTATGAAGAAAAGCAAAAAAAACCAAACCACCTTTCTTCTCCCACTCTAAAATACAAAAAAGCATCAACTGCAGATTTGCGTCTACGGATGAGGTCCAGTGCCCTGGTTGCACATGAGGGGCTGGGAGCTGTGTTCAACACAGCATTTGAACCTGCTGAGCTTGGGTCAAACAGCAGCACTAGAAGGAAGTGGTGAGTGACAGCAGCAGGAGACTACTTGCTGTGGGAGATGGAGACCCTTATCTGCTGACCTGACCTGCTATCTAGGAAGCTTGCTGCTTGCCAGAAGCTTAAACAGGACATTGTGGGGAAGCTGCTGAAATTTTTTTTTTGGCCCTTGGACTGTTACACTCTGCTACTCTTCCCTGTGGACACCAACAGTACTGAGGGAGAGTTGGAGCATATCAAGATACATGGCTCCAGGGGCAAAGATCAAGGGCAATTTTCTCCTTGAGCCTGATGTTGTAGGTGAGGGACTTGAAGAGAAGTAGACATACCCTGAGGGTCAATCATTGTTTGTGCAGCTGCTGTCACCAAAAAAAAAATATTTGTTTTCTACAATCATAGGAAGGCTTTTGAGGACTGAGGACTCAGAAGAGAAAGGATTCACCCATTCAAATAGGGGAAAACCATTACCAGCAGGCTGGTAAGGAGAACTTTAAACAAAGTAGTTGGAAGACGATGATGCAAAATCAGCTGAGGACGTGGTGGACCAAGTTGACAAGCGAAAGGTATAGGGTGATGCGGACAAGAGAGAAATATTCGAGGTCAGATTGCCTGGGGCTCTAAGCAACCTGATCTAGTTGGAGACGTCCCTGCTCCTTGCTGGGGGGTGGGGGGAGGTTGGACTAGATGACTTTTAAAGGTCCCATCCAACTCAAACTATTCTATGATCATTCTGTTACTCTAGTCCTCATGAAGAGCTTGAACCAATATCATATCTTCTGGAAGGGCAACAAGCAACCCAGCGGGTTTTTGGCATGCCTTGATTACAACTTCCTAATACAAGTAATTGAGGAGCTGATAAGAATCAGTTATTTAAATTGTATGATTCTATGATAATAATTTCAAGTCCAGTAAGAATCTAACCACAGTAAGAGTACACAAACTCTGAAGGCTCTAACCACAAGATGATATGACATTTTAGGACACATAATACCTGTCCTGTTCAAGCTACTTAACTTTTCATTAAATAATTGAGTTCTGAAAGTAATTTTTTTTTCAGGCAAATACTGAATCTAACTAGCTGAATGCTAACTAGCTGAATCTAACTAGCTGAACGCACTAGGTGGATATGGAGTCACTTTTACTCTGGACTACAAATATTTAATCATACCATGAATTCCATACAATTTTAAGGGATTTGTTGAGGAATTCACCCTCTAGAATATCCATTAGGCTGATGGCTAACTTATGAGCACATAACCCACCACAGAAGGTCTGGGTGTAAACTCTGGTCCAGGAGTCTGTATAAAACTAAGAAGGGCTCACCTTGACTGCTTCTTGAGAGCTAACTAGACATATTCTGAGGATGTCTACTCTTTTGGGGCAAGTCTAAGCAACGGAAGAAAAATATCTCCATTCAGGAATCCAGTAAGACAGACGTGAGACAGAGTAAAGGTTGCAAAAACTTTAAGTGATTTGTTCATACATAAATGAATTTGGGACAACAGAACATTAGGCTAGTCCCTCCAGCTTGAAGACAGAATCAGCTATGCTTATTAATCTCAACGGTGACAAATGTGCACCTTTTAAGGAAAGTTTAAAGCGATATATGTAACCAACATCTAAAATAGCTCAAATGAATCACACCCTAAAAGCAACTATTTAAGTGAATTAACTATACAGGCATACTAGATGATCACTCAGGTACAGGTGTCTACAATGTAAATATTTGCATTTAGTCCTATGAATCTTACTTTATGTGAATAAGAGATATAGTTTATAAACCCTGATGAAGTTGCTTTGCTTTTCCAAACAGTGTCGTCTTAGTGCACTTAAGGATTTTGCTTTCAGACTTAATACTGAAATCTACTTCTACAAAAGTACCTTGGTACTTTTGGTTTCAAACTTGGTTTAAACAGTTTTTTCTTCCTCTGTAAGTGGAGGGAATTGTATTATTTATTCTTCAGTTGACCTTAATTTTTTAGACAACTGTACAGGTCTATAAAACCCATTCACTACTTTCATCTTTCATATTCACAACTCTGTGTAGTTAGGGCTATATACACTACACTTGGCAAAGTACTAGCATTACAAATACACCAGTATTACAATATCAACTGTACCGGTATTAGTGAATTCCAGTACCAGGATAAACCTTTGAGAAATGTCTCTGATGACAGACTTCCACTCTTGTATCAAATATTTGGATATTTTTAATAACAATTTTTAGAGACTGTCTTATATTAGCTTAATTTAGTCAATGTCTCTTCTGATAACAGTTTGTAAGACAAAGTAAAACTTTACTAAATTAAAGTTATGGAACATAGCTGCTTTTCCCCTTAGAAAGTTTCAGAAATAGATATTTTCAGAATATAATTTTTATATTGGGTCACTAAACCTAGTTTCCATTTCTGAGTATCAGCACTCCAGACTGTCAAGGTCCCTCTGGATGGCATCCTTTCCCTCCAGCATGTCAACCACACCACCTAGCTTGATGTAGTTGACAAAGTTGCTAACAGGGCACTCAATCCCACTGTCCATGCTACTGACAAAGATGTTAAATAGTCCAGTCCCTGTACTAACCCCAGAGGAATACCATTCATCACTGTTCTCCATCTGGATATCAAGCCGTTGACTGCAAATCTGAGTGTGAACATTCAGCCAATTCCATATCCACTGAGTGGTCTGTCCATCAGATCCATGTCTCTCCAGTTTAAAGACAAGGATGTCATGTGGGACAGTGTCAAATGCTTTGCACAAGACCAAGTGATGACGTCAGTTCCTCTTTTCTTATCCACCAATGCTGTAACTTCATCCTAGAAGGTCAGCAAAGTTGTCAGGCATGATTTTCCCTTAGTGAATCCATGTTAGCTGCCACCAATCACCCTCTTATTTTCCATGGCCTTAGGATAGTTTCCAGGAGAATCTGCTCCATGATCCCTGAGTGTCCCTTTTTTCCCTTTTTTAAAATTAAGTGTTATGCTTCTCCTTTTCCAGTCAATGAGTACCTCACCAGACTGCAACGACTTCTCAAGCATCATGGATAGTGGCTTAGCGAATTCATTTGCCAGTTGCCTGAGAACCCGTGGATGCATCTCATCAGGTCCCATGGACTTGTGCACCTTCAGCTTCCTTAAATATTTTTGAACCTGCTCTTCTCCTACAGTGAGTGGTTCTTCATTCTCCCAGTTCCTGCCTTTGCCTTCTGTGAATTAAGCAGCCAAAAGCACTTGCTGGTGAAGTGCTAGAGCACTTACTGGTGAAGGCTCAGGCAAAAAAAAAAAAGTCATTGAGTACCTCAGTCTTCTCCATGTCCTTGGTAACCAGGTGTTCTGTTTCCTTATGAAGAGGGCTCATGTTTTCCCTAGTATTCCTTTTACCACCAATTTTTACTAACCTGATCCCTAGCTGCTCAGACAATTTCTCTGTATTCCTCCCATGCTACCTATCCTTGCTTCCACTTTCTGTAGGCTTCCTTTTTTGTTTTCTAGTTTGTCTAGAAGCTCCTTGTTCATCCATGCAGGCCTCGTGGCATTTATGCCTGTCTTCCTCTTTGTTGGGATATATCGCTTCTGAGGAGGAGGTGATCCTTGATTATTAACCAGCTTTCTTGAGCCCTTCTTCCCTCCAGGGCTTTATCCCCTGGTACTTTGCCCAGCAGATCCCTGAAGAAACCAAAGTCTGCTCTCCTAAAGTCCAGGGTAGTGAGCTTGCTGTGTGCCCTCCTCGCTGCTCTAAGAGTCTTGACCTCCACCATTTCACGATCAGGGTCACTGCAGCAAATGCTGCCCTTGAGCTCCATCAGCCCTTCCTTTTTTAGTGAGAACAAGGTCCAGCATAGGTCCCCTCCTCATTGGCTCCTCTATCACTTGTAAAAGGAAGTTATCAACCATACATTCCAGGAACCTTCCAGATTGCTTATGCCCTGCTGTCTTGTCCCTCCAACAGATACTGGGGTGGTTGAAGTCCTCTATGAGCACCAGGGCTTTTGACCATGAGGCTGCTCCTACCTGTCTATAGAGGGCCTCATACCTCTGTTCTTCCTGGTCACGTGGCCTGTAGCAGACCCCGCACTGTAATGTCACCTGTCTCTGCCCTCTCTTTAATCTTGACACATAAACTCTTGGTTGGTTCCTCGTCAATCTCTAGGTGGAGCTCCATGCACTCCAGGTGGCCATTGACGTAAAGGGTGACACCCTCTTCCTGTCTCCCCTGCCTGTCCTTCCTAAAGAGCCTATATCCTTCCATTCCAACACTCTTGTCGTAGGAACCATTCCACCATGTCTTTATGATTGTCTTCCGTCTTCGTTATCTTAGAAGTTTCTAGTATAGCAATGTGTCTCTCAGATCCTAGAAAATGACATCAAGCAAATATCTGACCAGTGTAGATTTAACAAGAAAAGGGAAATTTACTTTAACTTTTTAAAGGACTAAAATAATCTTTGGGGCTAACTGCTCTATTCACAACTCTGAAGATAAAAATTAAAAGACCAAAAGACTAGCATGCAACAAATTAACTAAATTTGGATTTAATTTATGTTTTTAAAATGGACCTGACTTTTTAGTGCCTGCTACTAACTTTGTAGTTTGTATTGCTTAAGATATTTAAAAGTACATTTTTTAAATCTTCATAATCGTAAAGTAAAAAGAAATAGAGAAATGAAAAAATTATTAACAATTAATCTATGGTGGCAACTCCTTAAAACTGATTTCTAATCCTATAAATTCTTTTACAGCAAATGTGAGTGATTTCTTCAGTGTCATACATCTCTTTGTTTGTTTGTTTGTTTGTTTATAGATTGTAATTGCTAGTCTAGAAAAGGATAATTTAACAAGAGATTTTTTTCTAAATAGCTTGATGCAATTTAAACCAAAAAAGAACCTGACTAAGATAATTACAGTGTTTGATACTTGATTTAAAAGTAACCACTAGGTAAATTTAAGAACTGTAAAACTTTTAAAGAACAAATCAAAATAACATGTAACAAACAAACACACTCAAAACATTCTGAATTTTCAACACACTCCATATTTCTGGCAACTTTTAAACTATTGTTTCTTCTTAGAGTTCTGCTGACGCGGAAGTCACAGACACTGCTGACGACCAATATGATCAAGCAAATGCCAATTTATTGTTGATATATCCCGGTTAATATAGCCCTTCTAATTCTGTATCATACGCAAGCTCTCTACTAATTGGTTAACTATATCATGCACGCGCTTCTAGCTAAAATATGATTCGTTAAGTCTCTTTGTTCACGCGCATGGCTCTCTCCACCTGCACCCTGCTTCACGTTCAGCCCCCAGTCACGTATGCCAGCTGTTTTCCTTCTTCTCAAGGTTGCTTCGTTTACTTTCTCACAGGAAGCTTCGTTACTTTCTCACAGGCAGCCTCATTATTTTCTCACAGGTGGCTTCAGTACTTTCTTACAGGCAGCTTCAGTACTTTCTCACAAGCAGCTTCAGTGATGTCCTTGAGGCCTGCTGCTCACAAACATAACAATTCCATTCAGTCTGGATTGTTCACTAAGTGCCCCTGGTACTCCAGGTATCCAACAGAGTTCTATAAGTGAAAGTACCTTTTCATATTTAGATATTAATAAAACATCAGATTAATCATGTTATTTAAACAAGGATGAGCCATATATCTTAGAATCAAATATTTTACTTATGTACATTGATTAGTCCCTAACCAAAACGTGCACTTACAGCCCAGAAAGCCAACCACATCCTGGGCTATGTCAGAAGAAGCGTGGCCAGCAGGTCGAGGGAGGTGATTCTCCCCCTCTACTCTGCCCTGATGAGACCCCACCTGGAGCACTGCATCCAGTTCTGGAGCCCCCAACATAAGAAGGACATGGACCTGTTGGAGAAGGTCCAGAGGAGGGCCATGAAGATAATGAGAGGGCTGGAACACCTTTCCTATGAGGACAGGCTGAGGGACCTGGGGCTGTTCAGCCTGGAGAAGAGGAGGCTCCAGGGAGACCTTATAGAGGTCTTCCAGTACCTAAAGGGGGCCTACAGGAAAGAGGAGTAGAAACTCTTCAGCAGGGCCTGTTGCGATAGGATGAGGGGTAATATTTTTAAAATAGAAGGAAATGGATTCAGATTGGACATAAAGAAAACATTTTTTTACAGTGAGGGTGCTGGAACACTGGAACAGGTTGCCCAGAGAGGTGGTAGATAGCCCATCCCTAGAAACATTCAAGACCAGGTTGGACGGGGCTCTGAGCAACCTGACCTAGTTGAAGCTATTCTTGCTGGTGGCGGGGGGGGGGGTTGGTGTTGGACTAGATGACCTTTGAAGGTCCCTTCCAATCCAAACTACTTTGTGATTCTAAAACCTTCTAGGGGGGGATTCTTTTGAGCTGATGTTATCTGTCTAAACTCTAGGCACTTCATAACCACAGAAATTCCTCTAATAGTTGTTATGTTGTAGAGTCTATCTCACAAAATTTAATTCAAGAAAAAATGCAAGCCACATGTTGGACGTGTACGTACTTCACTTAGTCTTTAGGCACACAAAGTTTTTAAGCTAGTTTAGACTAAAACTTTAGTAAAGTAAAATTCAAATGTGATCAAAATCAATCTATGCAACTTGTGGCAAAACCTAAAAAAATACATAAGTGTGGGAAGGAATTACTATTATTAACTTCTGTCAAACTCCTGACAATGAGATATGGAGTAAGTTGCAGTTTTCTAAGTACTGTGATGTAAAGTCTGTGATTAAAAGTGCAAGACTTAACTTAGAAAAAAAAAAGACTTTAATGGACTAGCATTAACCCCAAACACCCTTGACAAAGTCCAGTTTTTTTAGTGACTCCCTAGAGGAAGAATTTAACTGGTTTATTTGAAGCAAAATTACTTCCTATGGATTCCACACTATTTTCAACTATAATTGCCTTGAGAAGACAGGATAATGTCTTCAGAGATGATCATCTAATCTTGTAATTGTTTTTATAATAGTATTTTAGGAAGTTAACTTGTTCTGAGATGTTCTTTGCTTTGATTTGTTTTGTTGTGTTTTATCTGTTTCTCTTTTCAGCTATATTGATATCTCTTTGTTCATTCAATAAATTTAAGTTACACATAGGAAGTTCTACTCCAAAGAAGTGAACCATATTTTAAAAAGTAATTAATCTTTTTCTGCATTTTTGCAATGTCAAAAAAAAAATCTGAAAAAAGTGTACTCTGTGTCAGCACAGCTGAGCTACCTAAATAAAAATGAACTCATTTAATAACTGGAGTTCAAATATAAACGGTATACTTGAAGTTAATATTTACTTTTAGGCCAAAAAAAAAAAAAGGAAATTAGAAACTGAGATTCTATATATTTTTTTATTAATATACAATACAGATTATACAAAGGAATAAAATTGAAAATTAGCACTTTTCATTACAAATTGTGGCTGATATAGTTTCATCTAACATAACTCAGAAGGAACTGAACTTAAACTGTAAAAACTCCGAACATGGAAGCACTTCTCTAAGTTTAAGGTCTAATTGGTACTTCAAATTCTGTGTTCTCTCTCTCAGTATTGTGGTGTTTAATTGGCTTTTTCCTTACTCATCTTAACAGCAAATAAAGACGTCTGTAAACTTACAATAATGGATGTGTAAACTTAACCTGGATATTTAAATGCAAAATACTTCTTGAGGTGCATAGAGACCAACAGGTGGGAAATACTGACTAATTTCAGAACTGGATCTGGCAACTGAAATACGTATATGAGAAATATGAAGGTCAGATCATATCTTGGTTTAAAGAATGCATTATATGTTTAATACACTAATTTCTTCCAGCATGCTAACTAAAATTAATATTAAGTCCCTCAGTTCAGTGCTTTGTTTCTTTTTTTTGTTTTCATGCATGAAGGATTATCTGACAGACACATCCAAAAACGGCTAGTGTATATAAATAAAGGGCTTGTAGAAAGCCCTTGGGTAATACGGTGTCATGTCAACAAAATCTAGAGTAGTTTTTGAGTTAGAAAACCTGGCAAAGTAACACACCTTTAGGCTGTTTTGACATCATAGCTGGGTGGTGAAAGAGGACCTGAAAAAACAGCATTCTGCAAATTGTACTTCTCCGGTGCGTATTATTTAAAGTAATTTTCTAATTAGTATTACAAGCTTTTAAAATAGTTTTTCTAATCCTGGAAAAAAAAATATTGACAGTAAGAGAGAAGACAAATTAATCTGCACTTACAAAGGTTTTACCTAGAAACAAATTGAACTGAGATAATGACTGAAATATTACCTATCTATAGCTATAGCACATCAAGATCCAAATATTAATTAAAACAGTAAATTTTAGTTAAATTAAAGCAAATAATTGTATTCTTTAATAAACCCACACTATATTTTGTCAATGTGTAGATAAGTAGAAATTTCTGCAGACATTCAGTGTGAACATGTGAAAAACATATGGATATTAAAATAAGATTTTTTTTTTTTTCTATTTTCTGATAAAGCAAGTGGTAGGAGACAAGTGATGCTGAAAATCATTGAAATATACCTCAAATACAACCAAGACAAAATGTGAAAAACATGCTGTACTTTTACTGCTAAGTAAAAGAGCACAGGCTTGGTTGCTAGATAATTAACCATGAACACTGTTCAGCATTTTTGTGTTCCCTGGCTCTTTTTAAGACAATTCCAATCTGATACAAGGGATGCTATCCGTAAGTACAACAGCTCCAAGGCAATCTGTGCTAATTAATGTGTTTTGGACCTCTTTTGTTATCAATTTAGACCTAGGCACTAAAATAAACCAAAAGACAAGGCAGGTCTACTAAGGAAACAACAGATTTAAATAAAGAAACAGATAAATAAATATATAGCTGACAAATAAAAATTTTTGAGGGATGTAGGCCAAAATGTCTGGCACACAAAGCAAAAAAAAAAATGAAGGGTAGAAAACATAACCTTTCTTCTTTCTCTTTGCTTGATCTTCCCTTCTTATTTCCATGCTACTGAGGAAGGAGATCAATAAGATCCTACTTGTCATATTTCACATTAGAACAAAAATTACATGAGAGGAAAAAAATAATATGATACAATGAAAAATAACTCCCTTTGCCTGGAAAATTATCACTTCCACTCCTGGGAAAGTGTAGATGGAAAGACTGTCAGCTACTGATATTTTCTTGTAATAAAGGTTAAATAAAAAATGAGGAAGAAGATTGAAATTCCTTTATGCTGTGACAAGCAAGGGCTGTATTTCACAAGAGATGTTTAGATGCCATATTTTAAATTACAGTAATAGTTAATGAGCAATGCCTTTATGTTGAAATATTTATATAGAAATATCTTAATTATTTGTAGTGGTTATTGCTTTCTAACCAGTTAAGCAAGGTTTAAAATTTAATAGGAAAAATAAAGAGAAAAAAAAAAGAACTGTTAAGAGTAAAAATACAACAGAATATAATTCTGCTCCAATGGAAGAGGTAAAATAGAAGAAAGATGGCATTAAATTATTTTGGCTATGATGACGTGGGAGTAAAACTCACAGGGGACAATATGAATAAGGGAAAGCTGAACGAATCCTGAACTTTTGACTGAGTTTGGAAATAGCATCAAGGAGAAATGAAAATTTCTAAAAGAAGTGTAGGTTGCTCAAACTATTAGTTTGAGCTTACTTGTACAGTGAATAAAGAAAAACTTACACTTCTAAAGTGAAATTTACTCTTAGAAAAGTACCTACATAGATTACAGAATCATGTTACTGAAATTCCTAATTCTCTCCACAAATTTTAAAAAGTATATTGTAAGTATATACTGTCATTTATACTGTAGATTATCCATAAAGTTAGAGATTCTGCGTGATTTTTTTTCTTATAATGAAAAGTGTCATGCTAATTGATCACAGTATTGATTCACATATTTTGGTTTTTTAACTTGTTTTAGAAAAACATATATACCAGCAGTTGTATCTTTTTACACATAATCACAAAAAGGGAGAAAAAATTGGTAGTCCAATTAGACAGAATATTATTCTATAATCTGAAGTGGAAACTTGCTTTTTCTGAACCTTCTTGATATTTAGCTTTGTCAAACTTCACAATATACGTTCTGAAACGTACAGTAGCAAATTTTGGTAGGTTAGTGTGTGTCTGGATGTTCTAGCTGTGATAAAGTTGGTCTAAAAACATCTATTCATGTGCTGTCTTTAATTAAAGTTCCTTTGTTTTTTATTCTGAAGCATTAAAAAAACTTAAGATGACTGAGACTTTCATATAGATGCTGAGTTTGAATAGCTCAATTGATAGAAGAATTATATAGTTGATTATAAACTACACTTGTGATTATTCTACTGAAAAATTTGAAAAGTATAAATTGGAGTTCATGAATCACAAACAAAATGCATATTAATTTTTGGATAAAACAATTGTTGCAAACAGTGTTAAGTGCCAATTTGATTTATAATTACTTATATAATTTCTCTTTTCTGTGAAATGAAAGCTCTAATTGCATTTCAGTATGAGACAGCGATACCTCCATACTGTTAGTTAGGTCAGATTTAAAACAATTTTAATTTGGTTTGGTTTTTTTGGCTTTTTTTTTTTTTTTTTTTTACTATGATGCCAGAGAATATAACTGAATGGACATTTTCACTCATTTGGACAGTCATTGACTTTATGAATTGTACATTCTGTGATTCATTTCCATAGTTTGGTAGCAAATTTATTTAATTATTTAACTGTGGATCTTTACAACATTATTCACTAGTTAAGTTTTCAGTTATAAACTATGCAGTAGGATGATGTAGATTAAGTACAACTAAAATGTGATACGTGTGACACATGTAATCTTTCTTACTCTCACTCGTTCACAAGTGTGATTAGTAAAATCACTCAATCACTACAGGCAGAGGACTTCACCACTGATACCATATAGCTTTTCCCTAGTTATGCAATGAAGCATAGCAGCATACATTTCAAAATACTGTCTGTGCTAAAGTAATGATTGCTTTTCCATGCCAGTTTTCAATTTTTACGTAAGATCTTGCTCTTGAAAAAAAAAAATTAACTGTAATGCTTTGACAAGGTCTTCAAATGAACTCAGATCATATAATTTGAGGTGTTTTTGTATACAGAACTGCGTGCTTCTTATACTATTACATTTGTCCTTCTTTATTCCACTCCTAAAGACTTTTTTTTCCTGGTTTTACATTTTACATCTTATACTTTGCCTAATTTTGGTACATAGGACTAAACATATATGCAAAAAATTTCTACTGAGTACTTATTGTTAGTAGTGGAAAAAAAAAAAGGAGAGCATTCTACTGTATAAATGTAAGATCATTAATTTCACAGTGTCAGAGAAGGTTAGAAATGCATATATGTTTAAATGTCACTACTGTACACAGATTATGTCATTCAGCCAGTAAGCTAAAATGCTCAGGATAGATTCATGAAAGTGCCCAAAACAACACCTTAAGTCTAAGTACTAGATCTTGTTAAATTCAAATTCCTCACTAGTTACAGACCTTTACTGAAAATTCCGGCCTCAGATGAGGATACTGAGTATCCAAATATTTGATTCTAGCTGTTGTAGTTTTTGTTTAGTGAGGGGGGGCCTAAGGTGGTATCTTCTGTAGGAAAATACTAGAAGTTGCTCCCCTTTGTTCAGTGGACTCAGCTGGGTCTAGGGCGGACCCGCTGCTGGCCAAGGCCGAGCCAATTGGTAGCAGAATGTTCCCTGATAACGCCTCTGCGATAATGTATTTAAGAAGGGGAAAACAGGAAAAAAAAAAAAAGAGAGAAGAGAAGATGTGAAGAAGCTGAGTGGGGGCAGAGAGGGGGAGGCGCGAGCCTCACGGGCCTTGCAGGCCTCATCCTCTGGCCTCTCGCCAGCAGGCCGACTGGGCCCGACTTGGCCCAGCCTGGCTGCAAGAAGTGAAGAGGAGATGAGATGGATGATGTGAAGAGATTCTGAGAGGCATCGGCCTGCCTGTTGTGAATAACTTTTCTTGTGAGACGAACGGCTGCAGACGCCAAGGTCAGTGAAGAAGGAGGGGAAGGAGTAATGTTTTCACTAACAGGTATCAAGATGTTTTAAATTACTTACAGAGTACCATTGGCATCTTTAACTCCTTTTTTTTTTTTACAATAAGATATTAATTATGGAGTAGATATGAATGGTTATTTGTACTGTCCTTCAAAAAAAACCTAAACCAAAACAACCCAAAAAAACCACCCCAAAACTGCGTGCACGCACGCGGACACACATACACACAGAGGTGCGCGCGCACACACACGCACAGACACATACAAAAAAAAGGTTGAGCATTCCTAACACCCCCCCCGCCAAACAACATCAAATGATATTCAGGCAGTGAGCCTTCAAGTGGCTCGTCTGGAACATCTTTTAAATGAGGAGAGGTTGAGAGAGCTGGTATTCTTCTGCATGGAGAACAGAAGGCTTGGTGGATCTTATGAATATATATATATGTATTTACACACTTGATGAGAGGGAAGGAAAACAACGGATTCAGACTCACCTCTGTAGTGCCCAGTGACAGGACAAGAGTAAATGGACAGGACACAAGTTGAAACATGTGAAATTCCATCCAAGCAGAAAAAAAAAACATATTCTTACTGTGACAGTAGTCAAATACTGGAATAGGACACTCAGAGAAATTGTGGTGTCTCCATGCTTGGAGACACTCAGTACTCAACTGGACAGAGTCCTGGGCAACCTGCTCTATCTGACCGTGCTTGAGTAATGGGGGCTCGGA
Organism: Chlamydotis macqueenii; assembly: GCF_036417535.1. NCBI lineage: Eukaryota > Metazoa > Chordata > Aves > Otidiformes > Otididae > Chlamydotis > Chlamydotis macqueenii. The sequence continues at coordinate 164,680,024 of NC_141556.1, forward strand.
GGAGGCAAGGGAGGAGGAAGTAGGGAAGATCAGGATGACCTCCAGAAGTCCTTTCCAACCTCAACTATACTGTGATTCTGTGAAGTACAGGTTAAAGCATAGACACAACCTGTCTTCCAACTGTGTTATCTCTCACAGAGCAGTTTGTGCATTGCAGTACACGCAGGGGATTACTCTGGTGCCAGAAACAGGCTGTAAGAATGACATTTATGTGATCAAATGGTAGGCAGGAAAATAGGAACATTATACTCCTGTCCACTTCAGAGACTGTCCTTGCAGAAAAATAATTAATGTGATTTTTTTTTTTGAAGCCAGTAATAGAATTGAGGTGGTGGGGGGTGGGGAATAGAAGAATCCTTAGTCCCTTTACTATATGACAGACAAAAATTCCCTTTTCCCTTGTTCCAGTAGCCTTCCATTCCCTATCCTAAGCCAGTCTGACTTTCTATTTCTGATTTTGTTTTTGTTGTTTTTATTTTTTTTAATTACTTCATCCTTTTATATAGTACCCTCCTTTCTTCTACAAATACCATTTTCTCACAAAAATCTTTCCATCTTCCCTTTTTCCATTCAATTTTTTTTTCTTCTACTAAATATCTTTTTAAGCCCTTTAGTATCTTGGCTTCTTCATGTTGCTATGCCTTTTGGTATATACTGCTACAAGCTAGGATGCAAAGGAAGTCACCTATGACCTTCACTGGCAAGTACTGTGCAGGTGAGAGTTTCCACAGCACAGACAATGAGAAAAGAGGGAAACCTTTGCTGTCTTTTCAAAATTCTTTTGTGCCAGGAGGAAGAATTAAAAAGACTGTCTGCCTGCACTCTCTTGTGAAGGACATAGGAGCTGTCATGAATGAGAATAATAGAGGGGACAAATAAGTGACTGTCATTATCACTATTGTATGACTTTAACTTCAGATGAGTGACAGCAGGTATGATAAAACTTTTTTCTTCTTACTCCTTCTTCCACCTACCTTGTTGTTAGTTTTCATACCATTCACCCCATTGTTTCAGCTTTTCACCACATAAGTTACTTCATATTTATGCAGTCCTGACTTAAATTTAAAAAACAGTTTAAGATTTCAGAGTTGCTTGTATGATCTTGGACTTCTATAGAGTTTTCTTGAAATTTCCATCAACTGGTGGTAAGTAACATCTCAGTAATATTGATAGTTCTTGGAGCTAAATTTTCTAAATCATTTAAGGTACATTGTACACATACTTTGGCAAATGCTGTGTGAGGGGAGAAAAATTTCAGCACGTAAAAGACAGCCCAACTCAAAATATTGCCTTATATACCAGACAGTTACATCAGCTAATGAAGGCTGGTAGAGTAAACATGGATAATGACAAATTTTATAAAAAAAAACCCAACAAAACAAAACCTGTTCATGAAAGTTAAAAAATTTGTTTTGGTCACTTCATAGGACATCATTCAGTGCATTATTATGGAATAGGTCTCTTCACTGAGCCATTTACTTCAAGGTTGAATATAGTAAGTCTCAGAGTTTAGACATTTTCAGGCAAAAGTCATAAGCAAAGGAAATCACTGAAATAGATACAGTAATTTAAGGGCAAAAATAAACAACCTATAAAATGTATGACTTTTTAATGTTAAATTGAAATGTTGAAGGCTCTGCTACTACTTACAAGGACATTTTTAAACACATATCATGACATGGAAGAATTCTTACGTACAGTACAGATCAAATTAATGTTTTTGTTATAAAGATAACACTAAAATAGTTCAGAAGCTAAAGTATTTCCTTTTTAAAATTGTCAGTTGAATTTCAAATTTGCATGCATAAACTAAGTACCAGAGTTCATTTGATAAACCAGGCCAATTTATTTTTTTTCAGTTTCTAGTGATGGAATATGGCATATTTGAAACAGAAACATGGTACAAAGGAACTTTAATGAAGTAAACAACACCACTTTGTTTTGTTTTTTTTTTTTTTTTTTTTGCTTGTATGGTTACCTTTTGATATTGTTAAAAGGGAGTAATTTGGAATGGAAGAAGTACAAAACCAGTTTGGTCCAATAGACTTAAGAATTAATATGAACTTTAGGCATTCTCATAGAATATTCTTCTGGTCATCAATCCATTTGAATATCTTAGGTAAAATGAGCTATTTTAAAAAAATTCTTGACACACATTTTTTGAGGGGGTAGGAATCAGCTGAGCTGCTCAGTAAATTATGGTATTTGTTACTAAATTTAAGAACATTGTAGTAGTCTAATTTCTGGTTCCACCTGATTGAAATCTATGGCCCTAACTAGCCAAGAGTCTGAAATCAATACTATGGTTTTCCACCTGTTTCCTTTTGGTGGGTTTGTTTTGTCTTGTGCTGTTTTAAATGACATACATGTACTGTAAATCTCCACATTCTGCAATTTCTGTAAAGGTTAAGTTTGTTCCCACTCAAAAGATCCCTCAGCAATACTATAAATGGCATTAACCCAGTTATCTTTTCTTTTTTTTTTGAAAATGTGTTTATGTAAACAACATTAGGACAGTATCGAAAGGAAAACTGTCCCAGACAGACCAGTGCAGTACTGGAAATGTTAGTATGACTCAGAATAAAACCTAATTTTATTGCAATCAAAGTTCATGAAGTAATTATGTCTCCAATAAAATATTTTTTTAAGGTCTCTGTCGTAGTTCAGCCCCAACGGGGACCAGACTGCGCAGTCTCTCTCTCACTCCCCCCACTCTCCGAGAGAATAGGAGGAGATTTGACAAACAAAAGAATACCAGAAAAAAAAAAAAAACAAACACGCGGGTTGAGATTGAACAAAAAGTAAATTTAACAGTAATGACAGAAGAAAACAAGACAGTGATGGAATACAAATACAGTACAATAGCTCACAACAGATCTCCACATCCAGTCTCTTCCAAGTAGCAGGGAGCCTCCCTTCAGCACCCTCCTCACTTATATACTGAGCATGATGTCAGATGGGATGGAATAGCCCTTTGGCTAATCTGGGTAAATTAACCCCAGCTGTTAGCTAATTAGTTAACTATCCCAGCCATAGGGGCTACCAGCTTCAGTTCTCCACCCAGCTCAGGTAAATATTAACTCTATCCTGGCCAGAACCAGGACATTATCCACCCCTTATTCCATACCATCTACATCATGCCCAGATCCTACACTTTACGATTAATCATCAACTTTTCTTCCTTTTATCTACTTGTATGCAGACACACAGATGTAACTCTCTTAGTCCATGGTCCATCCTTTCAAAAGGTCTGTTGAGTTTGTGGGAGTGTAATGTAATCAATTTGCCAGGCCTCTCCATATTTATACTTCAGCCATCGTCCTCCATACCACAGAGGCTTTAACCGCTTGGCTTGTTTGATTGCAGTACATATTTCACATTCAAGGATAACCTGTGCAATAGTGTCCATGGTTAAATCCACCCCTCGATCACGAGCCCATTTGTATGTTGCATCTCTTCCCTGATGGCCTGAGGTATCATGGGCCCACCGAGCTAAAAATAGTTCACCCTTACGCTGCCAGTCCAGATCCACCTGAGCCACTTCAATTTTAGCAGCTTGATCCACTTGCTGGTTGTTTTGATGTTCTTCAGTGGCCCGACTCTTGGGTACGTGGGCATCTACGTGACGTACTTTTACAACCAGATGCTCTAACCGGGCAGCAATATCTTGCCACAAAGTGGCAGCCCAGATAGGTTTGCCCCTACGCTGCCAGTTGCTCTGCTTCCATTGCTTTAACCATCCCCACAGAGCGTTTGCCACCATCCATGAGTCGGTGTAGAGATAGAGCACAGGCCATTTTTCCCATTCAGCAATGTTTAAAGCCAGCTGGATGGCCTTCACCTCTGCAAACTCACTCGATTCACCTTGGCCTTCAGCAGCTTCTGCAACTCATCGTGTAGGACTCCACACAGCAGCTTTCCACTTCCGATGTTTTCCTACAATACGACAGGACCCATCAGTAAATAGGGCATACTGCTTCGCATCTTCTGGGAGGTTGTTATATGGTGGGGCCTCTTCAGCACGCGTTACCTCTTCCTCTGGTGGCTTTCCAAAATCTTTGCCTTCTGGCCAGTCTGTAATTACTTCTAATATGCCTGGGCGATTGGGGTTTCCTATTCGGGCCCGCTGTGTAAGCAGTGCAACCCACTTGCTCCATGTAGCATCCGTTGCATGATGCGCAGAGGGGACCCTTCCTTTGAACATCCAGCCCAGCACTGGCAGTCGGGGTGCCAGGATGAGCTGTGCTTCAGTACCAATCACTTCTGAAGCAGCTCGAACTCCTTCGTATGCTGACAGGATTTCTTTTTCGGTTGGAGTATAGCAGGCCTCAGATCCTTTATATCCCCGGCTCCAAAACCCAAGGGGTCGACCATGAGTTTCCCCTGGCGCTTTCTGCCAGAGACTCCAGGTAGGGCCATTCTCCCCAGCTGCAGTGTAGAGCACATTTCTTACCTCTTGCCCTGTCCGGATTGGCCCGAGAGCCACCGCGTGAACAATTTCTTGTTTAATTTGTTCAAAAGCCTGCTGTTATTCAGGGCCCCATTTAAAATCATTCTTCTTTCGGGTGACTTTATACAGAGGGCTTACAATCATACTATAATTTGGAATATGCATCCTCCAGAAAACCACAACGCCCAGGAAAGCTTGCGTTTCCTTTTTGTCAGTCAGTGCAGCCATAGCTGTTATTTTGTTGATGTCGTGGTTTTGTTAGTAAGGGGGGGCCTAAGGTGGTAGCTTCTGTAGGAAACTGCTAGAAGTCGCTCCCCTTTGTTCAGTGGACTCGGCCGGGCCTAGGGCGGACCTGCTGCTGGCCAAGGCCAAGCCGATTGGTAGCAGAATGTCTCGTGATAACGCCTCTGCGATAACGTATTTAAGAATGGGAAAACAGAAAAGAGAGAGAGAAGAGAAGATGTGAAGAAGCTGAGCGGGGGCAGAGGCGCAGAGGGGGAGGTGCAGGCCTCATGGGCCTTGCAGGCCTCACCCTCTGGCCTCTCGCCAGGCAGCCGACTGGGCCCGACTCGGTCCAGCCCGGCTGCAAGAAGTGGAGAGGAGATGAGAAGTGAATAAGATGTAAAAAAAGATCCTGAGAGACATCTACCAGCCTGTTGTGAGGAACGGCTGCAGACGCCAAGGTCAGTTCAGAAGGAGGGGGAGGAGTAATACGGCTCCTGGCCAAGATTCCCCTGCAGCCTGTGGTGACGACCATGGTGGAGCAGGTTGTCCCCCTGCAGCCCATGGAGGTCCACGGAGGGGCAGAGATCCACTTGGAGCCCGTGAAGGACCCCGCACCGGGGGAGGTGGATGCCTGAAGGCAGCTGTGGCCCGTGGAGGGCCCGCTGGGACAGCTGTTCTGGAGAGACTGAACTCCGTGGAAGAGATCACCCACGCCGGAGCAGTTCCACAAAGGACTGTGGCCTGTGGGAGGGACCCCACGCTGGAGCAGGGGAGGAATGTGAGGAGTTCTTCCCCCGACCATGAAGCAGCGGCGTAAAACAACATATGATGAACTGACTGCAACCCCCATTCCCTCTTTCCCCCTGTGCCGCTCGGGGAGGGAAGGTAGTAGAGATAATGTTAAGCTTGGGAAGAGGGAGGGGTGGGGGGAGGTTATCTTGTTTTCTGTCTCATTATCCTGCTGTTTGTAGTAATAAATGAATACTTTTCCCCAAGTCGAGTCTGTTTTGCCCGTGACGGTAACTTTAAGGATTTCTCCCTGTCCTTATCTCAAACCTCGAGTCGTTTTTCCTTATATTTTCTCCCCCTGTTCTCTCGGAAGGTGGGGGGAGTGAGAGAGAGACTGCGTAGTCTGGTCCGATCGGGGCTGAACTACGACAGTTATTTTGGCGCCCAACGTGGGGCTCGAGGAATTTGAGATAAGGATTGAGTTTAATTGGGAGCGGTAATGGGCAAAACAGGGAGTGAACTTGACAAAAGAGCAAAATGATTAGGGGAAATTTATGTTCTGATTGTGGTGAAGGGATAAGTGGTGAATTGTGTGTAAATTGTATGGTCTATCCACTGTTGGTGTTTTGAGGATATTATTTTGATTCTTGGTGCGGGGAATTCTTTTTTCTTTTCTGTTGATGTGTGTGTATTTTAATTAGAATTCTTAAATACGTAATTCGCAGAGGCGAGGGGTGGAATGTCGTGGTTTTGTTAGTGAGGGGGGGCCTAAGGTGGTAGCTTCTGTAGGAAACTGCTAGAAGTCGCTCCCCTTTCTTCAGTGGACTCGGCCGGGCCTAGGGCGGACCTGCTGCTGGCCAAGGCCGAGCCGATTGGTAGCAGAATGTCCCGTGATAACGCCTCTGCGATAACGTATTTAAGAATGGGAAAACAGAAAAAAAAAAAAAAAGAGAGGAGAGAAAATGTGAAGGAGCTGAGCAGGGGCAGAGGCGGAGGCGCAGGCCTCATGGGCCTTGAAGGCCTCACCCTCTGGCCTCTCGCCAGGCAGCCGACTGGGCCCGACTCAGTCCAGCCCGGCTGCCAGAAGTGGAGAGGAGATGAGAAGTGAATAAGATGTAAAAAAGATCCTGAGAGACATCTACCAGCCTGTTGTGAGGAACGGCTGCAGACGCCAAGGTCAGTTCAGAAGGAGGGGGAGGAGTAATGCGGCTCCTGGCCAAGATTCCCCTGCAGCCTGTGGTGACGACCATGGTGGAGCAGGTTGTCCCCCTGCAGCCCATGGAGGTCCACGGAGGAGCAGAGATCCACTTGGAGCCCGTGAAGGACCCCATACCGGGGGAGGTGGATGCCTGAAGGCAGCTGTGGCCCGTGGAGGGCCCGCTGGGACAGCTGTTCTAGAGGGACTGCACCCCGTGGAAGAGATGACCCACGCCGGAGCAGTTCCACAAAGGACTGTGGCCCGTGGGAGGGACCCCACGCTGGAGCAGGGAAGGAATGTGAGGAGTTCTTCCCCTGACCATGAAGCAGCGGCCTGAAACAACGTATGATGAACTGACTGCAACCCCCATTCCCTCTTCCCCGCCTTGCGCCGCTCAGGGGAGGAAGGTAGTAGAGATAATGTTAAGCTTGGGAAGAGGGAGGGGTGGGGGGAGGTTATCTTGTTCTCTGTCTCATTATCCTGCTGTTTGTAGTAATAAATGAATAGTTTTCCCCAAGTCGAGTCTGTTTTGCCTGTGACGGTAACTTTAAGGATTTCTCCCTGTCCTTATCTCAAACCTTGAGCCGTTTTTCCTTATATTTTCTCTCCCTGTTCTCTCGGAGTGTGGGGGGAGTGAGAGAGAGACTGCGTAGTCTGGTCCGATCGGGGCTGAACTACGACAGTTATTTTGGCGCCCAACGTGGGGCTCGAGGAATTTGAGATAAGGATTGAGTTTAATTGGGAGCAGTAACGGGCAAAACAGGGATTGAACTTGACAAAAGAGCAAAATGATTAGGGGAAATTTATGTTCTGATTGTGGTGAAGGGATAAGTGGTGAATTGTGTGTAAATTGCATGGTCTATCCACTGTTGGTGTTTTGAGGATATTATTTTGATTCTTGGTGCGGGGAATTCTTTTTTCTTTTCTGTTGATGTGTGTGTATTTTAATTAGAATTCTTAAATACGTAATTCGCAGAGGCGAGGGGTGGAATGTCGTGGTTTTGTTAGTAAGGGGGGGCCTAAGGTGGTAGCTTCTGTAGGAAACTGCTAGAAGTCGCTCCCCTTTCTTCAGTGGACTCGGCCGGGCCTAGGGCGGACCTGCTGCTGGCCAAGGCCAAGCCGATTGGTAGCAGAATGTCTCGTGATAACGCCTCTGCGATAACGTATTTAAGAATGGGAAAACAGAAAAGAGAGAGAGAAGAGAAGATGTGAAGAAGCTGAGCGGGGGCAGAGGCGCAGAGGGGGAGGTGCAGGCCTCATGGGCCTTGCAGGCCTCACCCTCTGGCCTCTCGCCAGGCAGCCGACTGGGCCCGACTCGGTCCAGCCCGGCTGCAAGAAGTGGAGAGGAGATGAGAAGTGAATAAGATGTAAAAAAGATCCTGAGAGACATCTACCAGCCTGTTGTGAGGAACGGCTGCAGACGCCAAGGTCAGTTCAGAAGGAGGGGGAGGAGTAATGCGGCTCCTGGCCAAGCTTCCCCTGCAGCCTGTGGTGACGACCATGGTGGAGCAGGTTGTCCCCCTGCAGCCCATGGAGGTCCACGGAGGGGCAGAGATCCACTTGGAGCCCGTGAAGGACCCCGCACCGGGGGAGGTGGATGCCTGAAGGCAGCTGTGGCCCGTGGAGGGCCCGCTGGGACAGCTGTTCTGGAGAGACTGAACTCCGTGGAAGAGATCACCCACGCCGGAGCAGTTCCACAAAGGACTGTGGCCCGTGGGAGGGACCCCACACTGGAGCAGGGGAGGAATGTGAGGAGTTCTTCCCCCGACCATGAAGCAGCGGCGTAAAACAACATATGATGAACTGACTGCAACCCCCATTCCCTCTTTCCCCCTGTGCCGCTCGGGGAGGGAAGGTAGTAGAGATAATGTTAAGCTTGGGAAGAGGGAGGGGTGGGGGGAGGTTATCTTGTTTTCTGTCTCATTATCCTGCTGTTTGTAGTAATAAATGAATACTTTTCCCCAAGTCGAGTCTGTTTTGCCCGTGACGGTAACTTTAAGGATTTCTCCCTGTCCTTATCTCAAACCTCGAGTCGTTTTTCCTTATATTTTCTCCCCCTGTTCTCTCGGAAGGTGGGGGGAGTGAGAGAGAGACTGCGTAGTCTGGTCCGATCGGGGCTGAACTACGACAGTTGACTATATCTATTGGAATCTGACAACGCCCATCTTGCCATTTTATCCCCAAAAACTGTCTCTCTCTTGCAGGTCCTTTCACCTTACATCGTTTTACAGCAAACCCAGCTTTCAGGAGGATTTTAATTATTTTCTCCCCTTTTTGAAAAGCTTCTGCTGCTGTGTTGCCCCATACAATGATGTCATCAATGTACTGCAGGTGCTCTGGAGCGCCACCCTTTTCCAGTGCAATCTGGATCAGCCCATGGCAGATGGTGGGGCTGTGTTTCCACCCCTGGGGCAGTTGATTCCAAGTGTACTGGACACCCCTCCAAGTGAAAGCAAACCGTGGCCTGCATTCTGGTGCCAATGGGATTGAAAAGAACGCGTTGGCAATATCAATGGTGGCATACCACTTAGCTGCCTTGGATTCCAGTTCATACTGAAGTTCTAACATGTCTGGCACAGCAGCACTCAGTGGTGGTGTTACCTCATTCAGGCCACGATAGTCCACTGTTAACCTCCACTCTCCACTTGATTTTCTCACTGGCCATATGGGACTGTTAAAAGGTGAGTGGGACTTGCTGATCACTCCCTGGCTCTCCAGCTGATCAATCAGCTTATGGATGGGGATCAGGGAGTCTCGGTTGGTGAGATACTGCCGCCGGTGCACAGTTGTGGTAGCAATTGGCACCTGTTTTTCTTCAAACTTCAGCAACCCCACAACAGAAGGATCCTCCGACAGACCAGGCAAGGTGGACAACTGTATAATTTCCTCTATCTCTAAAGCACCTACATCAAAAGCCCACCGATACCCTTTTGGGTCCTTGAAATATCCCCTTCTGAGGTAATCTATACCAAGAATGCATGGAGCACCTGGGCCAGTCACTATGGGGTGCTTTTGCCACTCATTCCCTGTCAGGCTCACTTCAGCCTCCAATACAGATAGCTGTTGGGATCCTCCTGTCACTCCAGAAATACAAATGGGTTCTGCCCCATTATATCTTGATGGCATCAAGGTACATTGTGCCCCAGTATCCACTAGAGCTTTGTACTCTTGTGGGTCTGACATGCCAGGCCATCGGATCCACACAGTCCAATAAACTCTGTTATCCCTCTCCTCCACCTGGCTGGAGGCAGGGCCTCTCTAATCCTGGCCACAGTATTCATCATTCATTTCTTTTAAATATGCATGAGAGGTCCCTTCAAGAGGGTCAGAACTAAAGCTATTCCTTTTACGCTCCCTATTGGAGACTGGTGCAACAATTTTCCGGGGAGAACTTCTATTTGCAATGTTTTTTCTGCGCAACTCACGTACCCGCGCCTCTAGGGCAGAGGTAGGCTTCCCATCCCACTCCCTCATGTCCTCTCCTTGGTCACGCAAGGTAAACCACAGGGTACCTCGCCGCGTAAACCATCTCTCTTGAGCAGGGAAACGTTTACTCCTAATAGCTGAAATATTGGCCCGTACTGGTGGGGAATGGGACATATCTGCTTTGAATTGCTGGAACTGCTGGGATAGTTTCTCCACAGCCGAGACACAGGCCCTTAGGGAGGAAGACAGGCTTTCCTCGTACTGCTGGAGTCGGCCAGCCAGTTCATCCACTGTTTCTTCCTCTCCATCTTTCCAGGTCATAACTGCCAATGAGTTGGCATATGATGATGGTGCACTTCGAACAAACTTCCACCACATTTGTCGTGTGCACCTGACTTCATCTGGATCCTTAGGTAACTGATCATTGTCCAGGTCATCATAAATAATCTCCAGCACAGCTAATTCCCTCAGGTACTGGATACCCTTCTCCATGGTAGCCCACTTGCCTGGATGACACATTATATCCTCCTTGAAAGGATACCTCTCCTTTACACCTGACAGGAGTCGCCTCCAGAGGCTGAGGGCTTGTGTCCCTTTTCCAACTGCTTTGTCAATGCTTGCTTCTCTAGAAATGGATCCCAGTTGCCTAGCTTCTCTCCTTTCTAATTCCAAGCTATTGGCCCCATTATCCCAGCACCGCAGCAGCCAGCTGATAATGTGCTCCCCAGGATGACGGCTAAAATCTTTTCGCATGTCTCGCAGCTCGCTCAGGGATAGAAATCTGGTGCTCACTGTCTCCTTTAGGAGTTCTTCCTCTGAGGAAGAGTCTGCCTGCCAAGTTCTTCCTGGGCATGTAGCAAATAAACCTTCCTCTTCTTCCTCCTGCTCCATCCTAAAAGGGGCTTCTTCATCCCTCACTAAACGAGCTGACTTCCGCTTCCAAGTCTTCTTGGATACAGGGGCAACTGAAACTAGCACAGGTTCACCCTCTGATTCAGCTGCAATGCCTGTTGCTGGGGTTTGAGTCCCTACATTGCAGGTCAGTTTGTTCTCCCTCATACCATGCCATGTATTAGTATCTTGCCTTAGGGTAAATCTCGGGAGGAGATTCCCAAAAAGTGGGTTTACAGCCCTAGACAAGACTTGGCACACATTCAAGATACATAACAACAACATCATAGTGGCTTGAGTATCCCCCAGAACTTTAAAGTTCTCAAAAAGTGGTTTAACTACCCTGGAAGTGAAAGAATTTGGGAAGCTGTCCACATAGGAATACCAATTTATCTCTAAGGCCATTGATGTCACCATGTCATAGATGTATATGGCATAGTATAACAGAAGGATAATTCTTATCATTTTCCCCGAGGTGATAAACACCACCACTGGGAAAACATAGTACATATAAGAGCGTAGACAATACAACAACATAACCAACCACTGCAACATCATGACCAATAACTGACAACCAATACAACAAGCATGTATAAACAAATTTGTTTCAAGCAAAAAAAAAAAGTCAGATCTGTTATTATCTCAACCCTTCGTGCCCCACATTGGGCGCCAAAATAACTGTCATAGTTCAGCCCCGACGGGGACCAGACTACACAGTCTCTCTCTCACTCCCCTCACTCTCCAAGAGAACAGGAGGAGATTTGACAAACAAAAGAAAACCAGAAAAAAAAAACCAAACACATGGGTTGAGATTGAACAAAAAGTAAATTTAACAGTAATGACAGAAGAAAACAAAACAGTGGTAGAATACAAATACAGTACAATAGCTCACAACAGATCTCCACATCCAGTCTCTTCCAAGTAGCAGGGAGCCTCCTTTCAGCACCCTCCTCACTTATATACTGAGCATGATGTCAGATGGGATGGAATAGCCCTTTGGCTAATTTGGGTAAATTAACCCCAGCTGTTAGCTAATTAGTTAACTATCCCAGCCATAGGGGCTACCAGCTTCAGTTCTCCACCCAGCTCAGGTAAATATTAACTCTATCCTGGCCAGAACCAGGACAGGATAAATGCTCAGATTTTACTACTGATGCTGTAGTTGTAGTATTTTCTAGCTCCACTACCTATTTCTATAGCATGCACATGCACATATTTATAAATTTGCATGCAGAATATCATTAGAAAATCCCCAAGTAGTACTGTTTTGTTTTTTTTTTTGTTCAGGTGGGTATTTCTAACATAACAATAGTATACCACTTCAGAATACTCAGATTTTCAGAACTAGGTGTACTATCTTCATTATCTATCATTAAGTATATTTTAATACTGTCTGCCAATATTGTAATTTAGGCTGAAAACTATGTATTATATCTAATGCAAAAGAGAGAGTAGTTGTTTTTACAACTCCATAATAACTAAAGAAAGGGGGGAAAAAAAAGTATATTAGAGGAAGCTGTAACATTATAAGCTCTACTAAATCATAGCTCTCTGTTATAAACTAAAATAAATTTGCAGGCAAAATCTATATCAAGTTAGGTGGAAAAAAAATTCTCAATAAAGATCATAGTCATCCCTAGATGAGATCTCCCCCCCCCCATAAGTTCTAAATATGACAAGAGTTCCTGCCAAACATTTCCCTGTCTTTGTTTTCATTACATTTTATATGCCCTTTTTCTCTTGTCATTGGTGATTTGCTTGCACATTTTCTAATACTTGACACAAGCTTATCTGTCAGATTCACTCACCACTGACTGAGTAAAAGTAATATTCATTTTGTCCCCTTCAGTCTATGTGAAATTCCTATTCAGAAGAGCATACTTTTCTTTTGCAAAGTCACTGAATCTTTTGAGATGTTGTGAAAAGAAGTTTTAATTACTATAGCTATTTCAAGACATACTTTCTATAAGTGATTACCTCTGAAATCAGAAATGTTGCAGAAAGAATGAAATAGTCATAACAATCACTGAGAAAAAAAAACCAAAAACACAAACACAAAACCTAGATTTTTTTTTTCTACTGCATTAGAGAAAATTTGTTGTGAAACCCTAAATTCATATTAATTTTTTTTAAGAGATGTCGTAGTTTAACTATAGTCAGCGATTGGGTACTACACAGCTGCTCAATCACTCTCCCCCTAGCCAGGGGATGGGGGAGAGAACTGAGAAGAAAAGAAAACTTCTGGGTTGAGATCAAGACAGTTTTCTAGGATAGCAAAGGAAAAGATAATTTTTATAAAAATATATATAATGATGATAATAACAATAGGAAAAACTATAGAAGAATAGTAATAATTAAAAAAAAAAAACCCTAACCAAAACCCAAAACAAACAACACACAATTTCTCACCACTTGACAACCCAATGACTGATACAGCCCATTCTGAGCAGCAATCATGGAATGAAAAAAAAACTTGTAAACAGTTCCAGAACAATCCTGAACAGCGAAAGAAAAGAGAGCCAGCTCGCTGGCCTAACTCCATGTAAGTACTGAGAGTGACATTTATGGTATGGAATACTCTCTTTGGCCAGTTTGGTTCGACTATACTGACTATATGCCTCCTACCTTTCTACACCTGCACATTAGCAAAACCTGGGAAGCTGGACAGTGTTCTTGGTCTCCTTAGCCACAACTCATAACATCAGTGTGTTTAACAACATTCTTCACATACGAAATCCAAAAAACAATGGCTACTGACAGGAAAAGTAACTCCATCCCAGCTCAAAGCAGGACAAAATGGAATTCGAGACTTTTATGAGAAAATTACTGTTCAAATGTTATGATTTCTACTAGTTGTAATGAAATATATTTGTTGCATTAAAATATGAAACAAACAAAATGTACTTAACTTATTTTATGCTTTTATTTGCAGATATTAATGTAATTAAAATAGAGTTTATTTCATCATCTGGTTACCAAAAAAAACAACCAAGTTGTAGAACTGTAATTAAAATCCATGACTTCTGAAGCCCAATTAGATTTTTTTTTTTTTCTGGAAAATACAACCATAAAAAAAAAAGCAAGCCTACTAAATTGTACCTACCTAACTTGTTCTTATTTTGACTTCTATAGTGTTCTTTTTTCCAACAACAGACAATCACAGCTTTTACCTTCTCAGTCAACAGAACCAATTCCCATTCTAGTTTGGAATTCAATTCAGTACATTCCACTTTCTGTAGAATGATCATAAAGCAAATAGATTCAGAAAATGGTTATGTTTTTGAGAAAATATAGTGTAATGGGATGAAAAAAGTTAACATGTTAGTAACGCTCAGAAGTACCACAGTTTTGTAACATTGTCACAGTAGTGTGTGATTCACATGTTCAGCGACTGCCCATCAGGAGCACCATTCAGTTTTCTGTCCTTTGAAGAACATTCTGTGAAGGTTACAGAACACAGACAGCAGCATAAAAGTAAGTAGCATGGATTTTTTGAAATACTTAGGATGTAAAGGAAACATAGTTTCACCAACAGTTAAATCTGTGGATGACAGGGCGAACTATTCTTAATCAATAAGCTATAGGTTTTTCAGCTTTTAACACTAAGAAATAATTTCTCTATTCTGATAAGCATATTGAAAGCGTGTATTACATTATATCTATTAATACTGTAATAATACCTTCATTTTCTCTAGCATTCAAGGAATCACAAGAGAGAAGAGGCTTACCGAATATAATTTTAAGGGAATTCTGGCAGCTTCTGAAGTGGCTCTTTGAGTTCCTAGACCAAATCCCCGGGACAGTGATGGCAATAAGTTAACTTGTTCTCTATTTTTACAAGTTAATAGTTTAAATATATTTTCATTTTCCCACTCTTTTAAATATTGTTCCCTAGAGCAATAACATCTATGATACTGAACTTTCATGTGTCTTGTTTTCTTTTTTTTCCTCTTACCAATAGTGTTTCATTTCCTCTATCTATGCAATTAAAAAGTGAAATCTCAAAAGATTTGTATTTTGTCTTTTTTTGTTTTTTAACTGACATAGGTTTGAGATCTAATAATGCCTAACCTATAAGGATTTATAGATGGAAGGTTTACAAACACTTAGAGATGTACAGTAATAACAAATGATGTGCACATATAAGAGAAAGAGAAGCAGATGAACAAACTACTAAAGCAGACGCTATTGATAAATAGGATGAGTTGGCTGAAACAGCATACATAAAATATAAGAACATGTAGGTCGTGAGACATGTAGCTGTCAAAACTTTTGATAATAATTTAGAAACTTGTTTTGATATGCTCAATCAGTGTTCTTGGGAAAGGAGCTGGGGAAGAATGTAAGAAGATGGCACTGAAAATATTTTTTTTACTGCAGGCTGGACAGACAGAAAATTTCGGTTAAAGTCAAGAAGTTTTGGTAGTTGCAAATAGGTTGAGTATTAATAGACAGCGTAATCCATTTAAGAGCTTTAATATTTTCTATCCCAGTATTGATCAGCTGTAACAAAACAATTTGAGCTTCGACCTTAGATAAAAAGACACTAGTTCTCTACTCTATGCTTAAATTTAATGAGAAATGCATCTTCACAAAACCAAGGTAGTGCCAGATTACAGAGCAAATTATGTCTGGTCAGCTTGTATTTCATTCCTGGCACAGCTCCTTCTTTCACTACTTTTTTCCATGATCTCACTCTCCATCAGCTTGTATTAAAGCGGAAGGTGTGGACAGTTGGCAGTTAAATATCTGATTCAAACAGCAGAGATTTCTCCCGGACCACAGAGTCTTTTATGGCAGAGTATTTTTAGCTTGGTCTGATAAAAAAACCTATCACATGACAGAAAAGCATAAACATTTTTTTTTTGCCACTGATCTCTTTTCAACTTGTGTACCTGCTTAGTGAAGCAAATAATTTTTTTTTCAGTTAATTCCAATGAGCATCTTGCCTGCATAGGAAAATATGCTATAAAGCTTTGCGACCTTCTTTACTTCTGACTCATACACTTACCCATTTTCATTCCCTGGCTTTTCTTTTTCAGACTTCATAACTGCTTTATGAAAACTTTGCCATTATCTATTCCAATAGACAAAATATCTTTCCTACCCCCACAATCCATTTTCAAATACTGTCTGAGATCTTCTGCATTTGTCTCTATGCAGTTACTGTAAAGAATCATAATGTCAAAATCTTTACTGAGACCCTCATTATTTCTTTTTTTTTTCTATAGCCACTGTTTATTCTTCGTCCCTTTCAGTTCAAAAAAAGTTTCAAAAGTGTGTATAAAAGTGAATATTATCAAGCAGGATTTAAATCAGAAGAAATATACTTTATTCTTTACTATCTTTTCCTGGAAATCAGTTGCTTTCTTTTATTTTGTGTCTTCACTTCTTTTTTGAAATTTTCTGAGGTGGAGAAAAACAAAGGGTAGACAAATAATGAATGTATTTAAATATTCTATTTTTTAAAAAATCTAATTATACCTTTTGAATATCTTCCACACAGTCTTTAAGGTTATGAGCTAAAATTCAATGACAAGTTTCCTGAAGTAGTCACAGGGTGAGTCTAGTAGATTGGGCTAATTGAATCACATTAGGCATACTGTTACTGTTGTTAGTAAGTGTGTTGAGCAATTTCTTTTGACAAGCTGCACGCAAGGCAAAGAAATGCTAGTGGACACTAAGAGAGATCAAGAAGAGAAAATGTTTTTCCACTGGAACATCCCTGAAACATTCTGCATCTCTCAATGGTAGGATGAAGCAACTCGGATACAACACTGAGAAAGTGAATATAAGTAATGATTTTAAAATGTATACATAATATTGTTAAAATGTCCTATATAATATAAATGTACTAGATCGTATTTAAAAATAATAATAACAATAATTCGGAGTCTAGGGGCTACTGCATTACAAAGACTTAGTAATAGACTAGACTTAGACATAATACTAGTATTTATTCTCCTTTGAGAAAACCAGGTTCAAAAGAGCAGGGAAAATCCTTAGTAGACAATAGATTCAGTTAACCAAAAGGCTATGTCTGCTGCCACCCTGTAACAACGTAAATCATCTGCATGAAGCTGTCAGCCATTTCACTGGACTTCAGAGAGACCTCCGTCTTCTGGGCTGATATCTGAATATCAGGTAAGATACGCTAGGCTATTTCAAATAATATAAGTAACCTGTGTGTGAAGAACTTAATATTATCTTAAATTAAAACAGTCAGAGCAAGTCAGCTTATCAGTCAAGAGATTTAATTTAGTTCTTCACAAGACAGATATCAAGGACCATTAGAGATACCCTGAGTGCCAGAGGAATTTGGGTGGAGGTAGACACAAGAATCTCACTCTGTGACATAATATGGAAGATTTATTGGCTAAGTGGAATGTGTACAGGGAATGGAAAGCAATTTGAAATCTACGACACAAACACAGACACAGACATGCACACACGATAGTGCTCGCTATCCAACGCCAGGTCTAGGTAAGCCATGGGCCCAGGCTTAGGGGAACAGGACTCTCACTCCAGTTCATCAAGATTTAAGAACCTCAAGATCTGAGAACCCTTATGAACCCATCAGAACCTCATTAAGTATAACCAGGCCAAGTGCAAGGTCCTGCACATGGGTTGGGGCAATCCCAAGCACAAATACAGGCTGGGTAGGGAGTGGATTGCAAGCAGCCCTGAAGAGAAGGACTTGGGAGTGCTAGTGAACAAGAAGCTCAACATGAGCCAGCAGTGTGCGCTTACAGCCCAGAAAGTCAATCACATCCTGGGCTGAATCAAAAGAAGCATGGCCAGCAGGTTGAGGGAGGTGATTCTCCCCCTCTACTCCACTCTCATGAGATCTCACCTGGAGTACTGTGTCCACCTCTGGAGCCCCCAACATAAGAAGGACGTGGACCTGTTGGAGAGAGTCCAGAGGAGGACCACAAAAATGATCAGAGGGCTGGAGCACCTCTCCTATGAGGACAGACTGAGAGAGTAGGGGTTGTTCAGCCTGGAGAAGAGAAGGCTCCAGGGAGACCTTATAGTCTTCCAGCACTTAAAGGAGGCTTATGAGAAAAATGGGGAGAAACTCTTTAGCAGGGCCTGTTGTGACAGGACAAGGGGTAATATTTTCAAAACACAGGGAGGTAGATTTAGATTAGTTATTAGGATTTTTTTTTTTTACAATGAGGGTGGTGGAACACTGGAACATGTTGCCCAGAGAGCTGGTAGGTGCCCCATCCCTGGAAATATTCAAGGCAGGGTTGGATGGGTATCTGAGCAATCTCATCTAGTTGAAGCTGTCCCTTGCAGAGAGGTTGGACTAGATGACCTGTAAATGTCCCTTCCAACCCAAACTATTCTATGTTTCTACTAGCCATGTGTCTCAAAAGGCACTTCATAACTCTTTGTGGGCAACTGAGTCCAACACTATATTTCTACTTCAGAATGATCTGAATTGCCTTCTAGAATTCATTGACTACAGTGAGCAAATTTATTTTTATCTTAATGGGAAGTTAGATACTAACATTTAGTTGCACAAATGCAGTGCAGTTCAAACATACTACTATTTAAAAAAAACAATTATTTTATTGTCAATAAGAATATCAAGAGTTTAAAATTACCCACCTGTAAAACAGCTTTCTAGAACAGGTCAGATAATTCAACAAGAAGAACTTTCTACAACTTATAGTAAATTACATGAGTACAAACAATGCAGTCCAAGATATCTGAATTCTGGGCAGATAATTTTAGGTTAGCTGAAATTCTCCTTGTAGCTCAGTGTGAAGAGAACAATCTGGGAGCAGGCTTAGTTCAACTTCCATGGTATTTTATTTTTTTAAAATACAAAAAATTCAGAGACTATGAAAAAAAATTCTTGTATTCGTTTTTTTTTGAACCCATATCTCACTTTTGCTTATCTTCAATAGAAAAAAAAAACCCCAACCAATAAAACTAAACATGGCATCAAAAAACTACTGTTAAAATACAGTTAAATCTTAATTAACAATAATAGTTTTAATTTACACCCATGAAATCTATCGTATTGAAACTATCACAGTGATCTCTATATTTTTAATAAAACACTTAGACTTAAATGATCTAACTGATATATTAGATAAAACTGAAGTACACTTTGAAGCATAGAGTATGAATACACTTTTTTCCTAAGTAACATCCAAATTTTGCAACATTTGTTCATTATGTTTATTATACACTGTATAGAAAGATGTAATTTCTCAATCTTGCTTTCTGAGCTTTCCAACTTCATAGGTAGAATTATAGTATCATAGAATAGTTAGGGTTGGAAGGGACCTTTAAAGGTGTGTTCCCCCCCCCCCAACCCCGTAAGGAGCAGGGATATCTCCAACTAGATCAGGTTGCTCAAAAGGAAATTAAAGAATGTGGGAATATCCAGTATGATATTGTTCAGAATTTAGTCTTATTCATGCACACTTCCCACTTCCCATCTGTTAATCTCTGATAAATACACTCTGCTTCTTACATATCATATGTTTCATAGAACAGCCAGTACAGAAGGCAAAGAAGACATCTATTAGCATGTCACTACCTGTATCTTTGACATGCTCACTATATTAGGTAACAGGATTCACATCACCTAGATGTAGGGATGGGGTTATTTTTCAAACTGTACACACTACCTACCTAATTCTTCCTACATGTAAACAAATTGTCAAAATGTAAGTCCCTTGAGAGACACTGGTCTACTGAGATTTCTATCTGCACTCGCAAATACAACACAATGCATACAGGATGCTTGTGCCTTTGAAGAGTGAAAATTCGATGTCAAGTGGGTCATAAAAATGGGTTCTAAACTGTTTCACACTCTAAGGCATCAAAGTTATCCTTATGACTGATAGAGATCTAGGACAACTCGGTTCCCTAAGTGTAGATGTACACTGCCATTTGAGATTTCCTATACCTACTCACCTGTCCTTCAGCCGATGATTGAGATGGGCATGAGTCTTATTAAGTCCTCTGTCATAACTACAAGCCTTATGTAGGTTTCTCAGGCAAGCTAGGGAGTTTCAAACTACATCAGACACCTCTATGTGACCAACGAATTTGTCTCATAGTCAGTATAGTCAATGGATTGCTATTTATTTGTTTTAAAATAACTTCATTTTAGAGCGAGATGAATAAATTGAGTGTATTGATTAGCCTGTCTCTGTGGGAGTTTATACAGCTAACTCACTTGTAGCTACTTACGCTCTGTACACAAAAAGTTTTTACAGTTTTCTATACGCAGGTTCTTAATGTGTTCTAGGATATGCTTTTTATGTTCAGCTGTTGCTCCAGGAAGGCAGAAGCCCATCATAGATCCTGGGTCATATCTTTCATCCCTATGCTGGTGCTCTAGATGTCTGATGTATCATTAGATGTTTATGTGTGGATGACAGAAACAAGTTCCTGAAGCCCATGAAAGTTAACTCCAAAGCAGTCTGTCTGATACCTGTGGGTCTGAAGATCTTATTTTATGAAGAGGCCATTTTTTTTATCTTTTATAAGCTCTCCTTTCTTCCTTTTTTTTTTTTTTTTCTGAGGGGGGGGTGGTCTGCTTAACTGAGAGGGAACAGCAAGAACAGGAGTGCTCCATGAAATCAGCTGGAGCAAAGACTGTCCACAGCACAGGCAAGAGCAATTATCTTACTAACAGAGGTTCAGGCCCTGTTCCCTCAGGGCCAAGGACAAAAGGTGTTTTCAGGTGAGGCTGGACAGGCCTATATGAGTGGACTTGGGACTCAGAACTCCCTGATAGCCACAATGAGTAAGTAATGCTAACATCCAGAATACACAAAATTTATGAAAATGAAGGTGTTTCAAAAATGAAAGTTCAAAAGAGTGATGTAAATAAAGAAAATGCTTGTTTTACATATTTAAATTTAAACTTTTACATTTAATTAGATTATCTGAGTGTTATCCTTGGAAAAATCATATTTACTACTTAGAGTTTGAAATGACGACCTTTAGTCTACTTTATCATCTCCTCATAACATTGTTGTGACTTGCTAGTAATTACACAATCACTGGCCTTTGCCAACTGAATCCCAGTACAAGTTCCCTTTCTGTAGTGACAGAGAGACCAGACAGGATATCCCATAGTACCAAAAAAATGACACTACATGTATGTGTTTAGGCAACTACCTCAGTAATTGAATACATCTCCATCAAGTACAATAGGATCTTAAGAAAAGTCTCATGCTGACATTCATTTGTTCAGACATCTTAATTGAAAATTCTGTTAATATGGAGCTAAAGTCAATCCCCAAAATCTTATTAATCCTCACTGATAACACCTACATTCAGTTTCAGCTCCTGGAATATAATTACATTTTCACAGAATCACAGAATTATCAAGATTGGAAAAGACCTAAAAGATCGTCCAGTCCAACCATCACCAATACTTGTCAGCTAAATCATATCCCCCAACACAACATCCAAACGTTTCTTGAACACCCCCATGGTCGGTGACTCCACCACCTTCCTGGGCAGTGCATTCCAGTGCCTGACTACGCTTTCCGAGAAGTAATATTTCCTAATGTCCAGCCTGAATCTCCCCTGGCGCAGCTTGAAACCATTGCCTCTAGTTCTATCACTGTCTACACGAGAGAAAAGGCCGACCCCTAGCTCACTACAACCTCCCTTCAGGAAGTTATAGAGAGCTATAAGGTCTCCCCTGAGCCTCCTCTTCTCCAGACTGAACAATCCCAGCTCCCTCAGCCGCTCCTCATAAGGCCTGTGCTCCAGACCCCTCACCAGCTTCGTAGCCCTCCTCTGAACGCGTTCCAGGGCCTCAATGTCTTTCTTGCAGTGAGGGGCCCAAAACTGAACACAGTACTCGAGGTGCGGCCTCACCAGTGCCGAGTACAGGGGGACAATTTCCTCCCTGTTCCTGCTAGTAACACTGTTTTTGATGCAAGCCAGGATGCCGTTGGCCTTCTTGGCCACCCGGGCACACTGTTGGCTCATGCTCAGCCGAGCATCAATCAGTACCCCCAGGTCCGTTTCCTCCACACAGTCCTCCAGCCACTCCGCCCCAAGCCTATAGCGCTGCCTGGGGTTGTTGTGGCCGAAGTGCAGGACTCGGCATTTGGTCTTGTTGAACCTCATCCCATTGGCTTCAGCCCAGCTCTCCAGCCTGTCCAGATCCCTCTGTAGGGCCTCGCTACCCCCAGGCAGATCCACACTCCCAGCCAATTTGGTGTCATCTGCAAACTTACTGAGGGTGCACTCAATGCCCTCATCCAGATCATCAATAAAGATATTGAAGAGGACAGGCCCCAGCACCGACCCCTGGGGAACACCACTTGTGACCGGTAGCCAGCTGGATTTAACTCCATTCACCACCACTCTCTGAGCCCGGCCCTCCAGCCAGCTCCTTACCCAGCCAAGAGTGTACCCATCCAAGCCATGGGCTGCCAGCTTCTGCAGGAGAATACCGTGGGAGACAGTGTCAAAGGCTTTGCTGAAGTCTAGGTAGACCACATCAACAGCCTTTCCCTCATCCAGCAGATGGGTCACTTGATCATAAAAGGAGATCAGGTTGGTCAAACAGGACCTGCCCTTCATGAACCCATGCTGGCTAGGCCTGATCCCCCGGCCATCCCGCACATGCCGCATGATCTCCCTCAAGACTATCTGTTCCATAACCTTCCCTGTAACCGAGGTCAGGCTAACAGGCCTGTAGTTCCCCGGATCCTCCTTACAACCTTTCTTGTAAATGGGAGTCACGTTGGCAATCCTCCAGTCTTCCGGGACCTCACCAGTCAACAAGGAGCGCTGATAGATGATGGAAAGCGGCTCGGCTATCACCTCCGCCAGTTCCCTCAGCACTCTTGGGTGGATCTCATCCGGCCCCATGGACTTGTGGCAGTCCAGTTGGAGTAGTAAGTCTCTGACCGTTTCTTCCAGAATCACAGGGGGGTTAGCGTGCTCCCCAGCCGAGACTACCAGGTCAGAGAGAGGAGTACCCTGAGGATAACTGGTCTGACCTTTAAAGACAGACGTAAAGAAGGCATTCAGAACCTCCGCCTTTTCCTTGTCCTCAGTGGTCACATTCCCAGCCTCATCCAGCAAAGAGTGGATATTCTCCTTTGTCCTCCTCTTACTGTTAATGTATTTATAAAAGAGTTTCTTATTCCTTTTCACCTCAGTGGCCAGGTTAAATTCAAGCTGGGCTTTTGCCTTTCTGATTTCACCTCTACACATCCTAACGACTTCCTCGTATTCATTCTCAGTTGCCCATCCCTCCTTCCACAGGCGGTAGATTCTCTTTTTCTCCCGGAGCCTCAAGAATAGCTCCCTATTCATCCACGCTGGTCTTCTTCCCTGCCGGCTCATTTTGCAGCTCAGGGGGACCGCCTGCTCCTGCGCCCTTAAGACTCCCTTCTTGAAGAGCAACCAGCTCTCTTGGACCCCTTTGTTCGCTAAGACTGAATGCCAGGGGACTCCCCCTACTAGTCTCTTGAACAATTCAAAGTCCGCCCTCCGGAAGTCCAAGGTAGCAGTTTTACTATTCCCCCTCCAAGCTCCACCATGAATTGAGAAATTTATCATTTCATGGTCACTCTGTCCAAGGCAGCCCCCAGCCTCCACATCTCCCACCAGACCTTCCCTGTTTGCGAACAGCAGGTCTAGCGGGGCAGTTCCTCTCGTGGGCTCTCTGACCAACTGCATTAGGAAGGCATCCTCTATGCACTCCAAAAACCTCCTAGACTGCTTCTTCTGTGCTGTGCTGTACTCCCAGCATATGTCAGGGAAGTTGAAGTCCCCCATGAGGACAAGGGCTGACGACCGTGCAGCTCGTGCCAGCTGCTTGTAGAATACCTCATCTGTCTCTTCATCCTGGTTTGGCGGTCTATAACAGACGCCCACCAGGATGTCTGCCTTGTCAGCCCTTCCTCTGATCTTTACCCATAGGGATTCAATGTTATCATCCCCAGTCACAATCTCAGTAGCAGAAAAGGATTCCCTAACGTAGAGAGCCACACCACCACCCCTCCTTCCTTGCCTGTCCCTCCTGAAGAGTTTGTAGCCATCCATTGCAGCGCTCCAGTCATGGGAGCAATGCCACCACGTTTCTGTTATGGCAACTAGGTCATAGTTTGCCTGCCGCACTATGGCTTCCAACTCTTCTTGCTTGTTCCCCATGCTGCATGCATTAGTGTAGACGCACCTCAGCTGAGCCCCTCACCTCTCTCCTAATCCCAATACCACTTCCCCAGGCCGATCTCTAGCAGGCCTGGCTTTATCCCCTTCCCCCTTCCTATCTAGTTTAAAGCTCTCTCTATAAGTCCCGCCAGAGAGCTTTCTGTGAAGGTCTCTTATTTTCTTATTAATTGTGCTGAGCATTCTTCTTAGAAGAAGAAAGAAGATCATGGAGTGGCATAATAACAGTAGTACCCCGTGAGAAACTACATTCATTGCTGAAAATTTCAGTATCTACAGATGTAATGGTAATTTTATGTATTTTTCTAAGGTAAAAAGAGAGAGAAAAATATGTAATGAGAAAGTTTATGAGAATCAGTTGAATCAAAATGTTTTCACTATGAGGACAATCAAGCTGTAGAACAGGTTGTTCAGAGAGCCCTTGCAGTCTCCATCCTTGAAAGCTTCAAGACCCAGCTGCATAAAACTGAGAAATATGTTCTGATTTCATTGACTACTCAAGCTTTTTTTTTTTATGTAAGTCTGATACCTATCCAATTTTGACGGTTTGGAGTTTGTTTTTTGGTTTTTCGTTTCATTTTGTTTTTCATAAAAATGCTTTTCATAGCAGGCAACACATACTTAATTTATAGAAGTTTCATATTTTCTAAATGTAATTTTTCTTTCATTCATGCATGAAAAGTAGTATTCTCTATTAATTTTAATTTATGTAGCATGGAAAAGCTACAAATTACCAATTCCTCTCTGCATTTCAGCTATTTTGCAGTTTTCATATGCAGTAGCAAAGGACAGCGAGGGTTGCCCAGAGAGTTGGTGGATACCCCATCCCTGGAAACACTCAAGGCCAGGTTGGATGACGCTCTGAGCAACCTGATCTAGTTGGAGATGTCCCTGCTCCTTGTAGGGGGGTTGGACTAGGTGACCTTTGAAGGTCCCTTCCAACCCTAACCATTCTATGATTCTATGATTCTATGTAATGACCTTTAGTTTACAGTCTTCCAAGTATAAAAATAGAAACATTGAAATAATATTTAGTATGAAACACTGTTGCATTCAACTAAGTTACTTGAGAGTGATATAAATACATCCCACAACACATTTAGTTCAAAGTACACGGGTGATCTTACCTGGTTGTAGTTCTGAAGTACTTTTCTACACTATGTGTTTCATTACTTCTAAGAATACACTTAAGAAGAGTTATCTCAAGTTTGATTATAAAGATATATATTTATATGTTTAATAAAGATATATTGTAGCGTAATTTATATAATTCAAAGGAATAAATGAATGAGAATGTGACCATGTTGCTGATAAACTCTAACAGTTAACTAAGATATAAAATTTGGATTTTAAAAAAAAAGGGGCTACATGCTCTTTAAAACAAAATATCAATTAAAAAAACCCCTTCTGATCATCATCAGAGATATGGACGGGAGAGGAACAAGATTATTGAAAATACAAAACCTGAATGAACATTTTCACTGGAATAACATTCTTTAGCCCATTTGCTTTTTTTTTTTTTTTTTTTTGCTTTCAGTGAGAAGTAGTTTTAAGTGTACTAAGTCTGGCTGGGATGGAGTTAACTTTCTTCATGGCAGCCGGTATGGTTCCATGGTTTTGGATTTGTGGCTAAAACAGTGTTGGTGAGCTACCAATATTTTGGCTATTGGTGAAGAGTTCTTGCTCATTGTCAAGGTTTTCTCTTTTTCTCGGAGAGGATGCTGGGGATCATCAAGAAGATGGGAAGGGACAGAGCTGGGACAGCTGACCTGAATTGTCCAAATGAATATTGCATAACATACAACAACATGCTCAGCAATAAAACCTAAAATAGAGGAAAAAGAAGGATGAGGTGGGGGGTGAGTGGCAGGGAGTTGTATCACAAGGTGACCACTGCTCAGAGATTGATTTGGCATCAATCTGCTTGTGGGAATTGGTGAGTGATTGCTTGTGTGTCAGCTTCTATTTATTTTTTTTTCGTTCCTTTATCCCTTAACTGTCTTTCCCTTGACCCATCAGTTTTCTCACTTGTGGTCTTCCTATGCTCTTTCTTGTCCTGCTGGGCAGCGAGTAGTAAGCAAGTATCTGTGTAGGTGCTTAGCTGTTGGCTCGTGTCAACTCACCCAAACACAGAAAAAAAAAAAAATTAAAAATCAATAATTATTAAAGGTTTCATTAACTATTCCCCATTCTGGGAAAAAAAAAATATCTAGCAGTATCCATATATATTGATAGATAGATATATAGTGTTTTTTCTCTTATTCTTTCCTAGAAATTTTTTCATCTTATTATTTCCCAGAAAACTCAGAAAGGAAAATGCTGTTTCACATTTTGACACAAGCTTTTATTTGCTAATGGAAGAAGCCTAGTACGGAATATAGACTGATGAGTCTTGCTCTAAGTCAGACTTTCGAGACACTGATAATTTATACAACACTCAAACTGTGTGTAACCTCGCTGTGAAGTGCCTGCCCCAACATGTGCTCACATCAATACTGTAAAAGAGACAATCTTGTCTGGTTAAGACAGACTTAAGATCTAGGGGGGAAAAAAAAGAAAGTAATTAAAAGAAGATAATCAGGATGAGGAAGAAAGATACATGCAAGACAAAAATTAGCAACATGTTCAGGAATTCAGATGTATTTAGTGAACAGCAAGTCATGCCCATCCTCGTCTTGCAGAACGACAATGGATAAAGGCATCTCTGATTTCAGTGAGAATGAGATTTCAACCCTGTCTTTTCAGCTAGTGCTTTACATTCATTACAAGTCTTTTTGTGTTTACTAAATAATTCAGTAATAAAACCTTTATAGTCAAATTGTGAGACTTCACATATTTTGTTAAACGTGGGTTGACCCACTTACATTTGAAGGAATACTTGCATGTTTATATGCTGTTTTAAGTGAAGTAAAATTCTTCAGGCCCTGCTTAACACATGCTGTGCTTCCACCTATTAATTCTGAGAGTTTCTGAAACCAGACCACCTGTGTTTTCTGCCTATACATTTTCTGCTTCAAACTGTCTTGTTGCCAAGACAGAGACTTGTTGAAGTCTCTGTTCTGCATCAGAAAAATACATTATTATTTAAAAGGGAAGATGCTTGTGAAAGTACACAGCATAACTAACCATCTATCCAATATCATTAGACCACAGAAAAATTTAAAGCAAGAGAGGCTTTTAAAATTATTTATGGTGTATATCTAAAAACTGTACTTTGTCATTAACTAAATAGAGGTCTTAACCTTATAGCAGTCCTCCAGTACCTAAAAGGGGCTTATAAGAAAGATGGGGAGAAATTCTTCAGCAGGGCCGGTTGTGATAAGGCAAAGGATAACGGTTTTAAAATAGAGGGAGGTAGATTCAAACTGGTATGAGGAAAAAAAAATTTTACAGTGGGGGTGGTGGAACAATGAAACAAGTTTCACAGAGAGGTGGTAGATGCCCCATCCCTGGAAACATTCAAGGCCAGATTGGACGGCAGGTGTGGGTTGGACTAGATAACCTTTAAAGATCCCAAGTTATTCTATGATTCTATGATTCTAAATAATTTCACATACATGGTTCTGTCCATACTGGACACAAGGACAGCCCCTGTGGTAATACAATCATTCCCAGGCTTTGATGTGAATGACCAGTGGAATTAGATAGAATAGTGTAATGTGTGTGTGGTCTGCACCGATGATATAAGTGTACCAACTACGAATCAGAGAAAGTGAAATACCTTTTGTTTAGAGAAAAACTTTGCAGAGCAACATGCATGACCAAGACAAGAGTGAGCAGAGGAATTATTCCTCTAACTGGTTGAGACGGTCAAGAATGGTGCTTTACAGTGCATGGGTTGAGTTCAGATCTCTGGAGAACAGCAGAGGACAACTGAAGATGGTAGTTTTGGATTCTGTAAGCCATATTTCAAATCCCCACACAGTTCATTTTATAGGCCTTCTCTCTCCAAAGTGGCAAAGAATTAAAATTAATTTAAATTGCATGTATGCAAATAATCTTACATGGACTGAAATACAGGTAAAATACTGTAGCAAAGGGATAAAAATATTTCAGCTTATGAAATGAGTAGTGGTTTCCAGGAACACCTTCAAGGGCACAATGCGAAGGACTAGATTTACAGTTGAGTGATAAGAAAGAATGAATTAGTGACAAGGTAATAGAAATCATAGCATATCATTAACTTGGAGAAGCTGAGGACATTAGTGAGAATAAAATACTAATTTGTCGTGGTTTTGTTAGTGAGGGGGGGCCTAAGGTGGTAGCTTCTGCAGGAAACTGCTAGAAGTCGCTCCCCTTTGTTCAGTGGACTCGGCCGGGCCTAGGGCGGACCTGCTGCTGGCCAAGGCCAAGTCGACTGGTAGCAGAATGTTCCATGATAACGCCTCTGCGATAACGTATTTAAGTAGGGGAAAACAGGAAAAAAAAAAAGAGAGGAGAGAAGATGTGAAGAAGCTGAGCAGGGGCAGAGGCGCAGAGGGGGAGGCGCAGGCCTCGTGGGCCTTGCAGGTCTCACCCTCTGGCCTCTCGCCAGGCAGCCAACTGGGCCCGACTCGGTCCGGCGTGGCTGTAAGAAGTGGAGAGGAGATGAGAAGTGAATAAGATGTAAAAAGGATCCTGAGAGACATCTGCCAGCCTGTTGTGAGGAACGGCTGCAGATGCCAAGGTCAGTTCAGAAGTGAGGGGGAGGAGTAATGTGGCTCCTGGCCAAGATTCCCCTGCAGCCTGTGGTGATGAACATGGTGGAGCAGGTTGTCCCCCTGCAGCCCATGGAGGTCCACGGAGGAGCAGAGATCCACTTCGAGCCCGTGAAGGACCCCACACCGGGGGAGGTGGATGCCTGAAGGCGGCTGTGGCCCGTGGAGGGCCCGCTGGGACAGCTGTTCTAGAGGGACTGCACCCGTGGAAGAGATGACCCACGCCGGAGCAGTTTCATGAAGGACTGTGGCATATGGGTGGGACCCCACACTAGATCAGGGGAGGAATGTGAGGAGTTCTTCCCCCAACCATGAAGCAGCAGCGTAAAACAACGCATGATGAACTGACTGCAACCCCCATTCCCTCTTCCCCCCCGTGCCACTCGGGTGCGGGGGGAATGTAGTAGAGATAATGTTAAGCTTGGGAAGAGGGAGGGGTGGAGGGAGGTTATCTTGTTCTCTGTCTCATTATCCTGCTATTTGTAGTAATAAATGAATAGTTTTCCCCAAGTCGAGTCTGTTTTGCCTGTGATGGTAACTTTAAGGATTTCTCCCTGTCCTTATCTCAAACCTCGAGCCATTTTTCTTATATTTTCTCTCCCTGTTCTCTCGGAGGGTGGGGGGAGTGAGAGAGACTGCATAGTCTGGTCCTGATCGGGGCTGAACTACGACATAACTCAAATCCAAAACAGATTTATAATATTGAACAACAAATTACAAGAAACTTACAAAGTAAATAAAGTTTCAGGGCATTAGTTTTTTTGTTTTGTTTTTTTTTTCTTTTTTTAATTAAAGGCTATGAAAATTGCCAATGACAGCAGGTAATATTACAACAGACATAAATTAAAAATAGTGTTGGTCCAACTAAAAAATCTGCCCAGTTTTAAGCTTCTTCTATAAAGTAGAAACCATCTCTTTAGGGGAAGAAATTTGATCTACTGTAACTTCCCCTTATTTTGCTAAATTGCCTGCTTTGTTTTCTTGCTTTCAGCAATTGCCTGTTATTATATCTTTATATTGCAACAATTTTTCTCTATACAGCTCAAACATAACTACAGTTGTAGGTGAAGATTACTAAAAGCTTATAATAAAATTACTAAAAGCATATAAATAAGAAATGCTTATACAGCATATAAATAAGAAATATTTTAAAGAATCCACAGAAGCCACTGTTATTTAGATGTTAATATTGTCCCCAAAATACTTCTGTCAGAGACTATTTTAAGGGAAGAAACCTAATAAATAAATGAACTCTTAACAAAAAAAAAAAGGCATTGCTTGTCATGGACTAATTTAGTGTTACAGAAATTAGAACAGAAAGACCAATGGAATAAGTAAAAAAAGGAATGCAAAGTAAGGGCTGACTGTCTTTACTGGACATGAAGAAGTCCCTGACAAGATGTAAGAAAATATTTTTTGCATAGCATTTAGGTGCTTACAGAGAAAGAGATAAGTTAGAAGAATAGAGAGGAAAAAAAAAAAAGAAAAGAAGATAATAATTTAACTGTCTAAGCAACAGAACCGGGATCTTGTATAGATTAATCTTAATATACAGAAAAATTATTTAAGATGCATAGTACCATATACTTGTTTATTCTTACTTTGTATTAAATATGATACTTATTGAAATCTCTTACTTACCCTATACTGTTCTACTGGTAAATTAACTTCAGCAATGTGTGTATACTTCTTTGTAAAATATGTATAGTGTTTTATTATCTTTGGAGGGAAACACATTACATAGTTGTTGATTACTGTTCATGTTAACATTTACCTACAGCCACAAAAAGAATGAACAGCAGGAGAGAGAAAAAGAAAGATCGCAACTGAGTAAATCAGCATTTTAATATTCTTTTCCAGTGGGTAAGTGTATACCATTAAAATTGTGACTATAGCGCCAGAACAAAAGCGTGACTAAAAAGCCAAACTGTAACTGAATTTTACAGGATTTTTTTGCCATGTGGAGTTCAAAGCAGAGTATCATGTACTGTATGACACGTCAGAAAAGTTGAAATTTTGTCATATATCAGATCAGCTTGGTAATCAAGATTCAATTTGAGCCCTACATTAGGGAAACTCATGGAATTTATTGACTAAAATGAAACTGCTTCAAGGCAGAACAAAATTAGAATATCTCAAACCACTTGTAAAGGTCAAGAGAGAGTAAATTGTGAAATATCATTACAATTAAGAGGTGCTGGTTACATGGTTCGTGGTGCATCCAGCAATTCCATTTCCTCATCAATAACTTAGAATATTCATTTAATAGCAGTTCCTTCAGGCACTTTGAAGACATGGAGAATTAGGGACATATCAGTAGGATTCAAAGAAGCCTTTATTTCCATTCTTTGAACTAAGTTTTTGTCAGAAGACATCCTTTCCAAAATCTGCAAAGATATGGACTGTAGCTTGTTTTCTTATTGGTTCAATTTTTTTTTAACTTAGAAGAGTGATTTCTTTTTTGAAACTCTTAAGGAAGTAAAAAACGAAGAATTAAGAATTGCTTTATGTGTCAAAGTAAGTATTCAAAATATTATTATTTATATTAAGGTAGCACTTTTCATTTTGTTTATGATTGATATCCATTGGATTAGTTATATAAAGAATTATCCCCTATGGATGGAATTTTAAAAAAATATTGTTTAAACTCTGTCTGGTAGTTAATGTAAGCTTCAGAAAAAGGTAATCTACTTCTTTGTAGGACATCATACAGACTATTACAAGCAGCAAAAACATATTTTCTTCTTTGCTGTAAGTATGTCACTGTAAAACATTCAAAACTGTACAGGATGGCATAAAAAACAAACAGTTGCTTTTGTGTTGCAGAAAGTACTATTCGAAAAGATGAAATTTTATAATCCCCTGGTTATGACTTCCTTATTCTATCTTGAAAATAGAAGCTATACATTGTCTTTTACAAGAAGTAGATCACTCAATAAAAAACTTCAAACCACTGAAAACCTCAAGAAGCCCTGCAGATGTTTCTGTCTGGCTGATAATCCATACAATTCAAATATGGATGGTGATTATGTATATTATCCAGTCGTCCCATTTCAATACAATAGTCTTACTGAATAACTTTAAAAAATAAAAATAAAAACAGGTGTTACATTTTGTTATGTAACATTTTTAGTTACATGACACCACACTAGTTTTTTTTACCCACACCCAAGCTATATAAAGTGAATGATTTTTTTATATATATTTCCTTTTATTCTTCTTACATGGCTCCATGGATTATTATTTACATGTGATCCAAATTTTTTTTCTTTAATTTAAAATTATTGATCTGTAAATAATTAATTAATCTCCTAGTAATTAATCTCCTAAAGAATGTTACTAAGGTGTTCTGACCATACCATCTAAGTGCTGAATTGATCTCAACATCATCTTAGTGAAACTAAGTAATACTACAGTCTTTGCCTGTATGGATAAAGGTCTCAGAGAGTGTGAAGAAAAAGCTGTCAGATCTCCATTATTCTCAGTGCCAAATTCAAAGCAGAAAAGCTCTGATTTTTTTCTGATTATATAGAATTTTCACATAGAAATTTACATGTTTGAAGTATATCACTAATTACATTTAATGACAATTGGGAGCCATCACCTTCTCTGTAAATTTGACTCTTGGTGTCTTCTATTAGATGTCCACAATATAAGGAACATATAATTAGTGAGCATTTTTGAAAATGTTTATTCAATGGCCTCACAAAATTCTGTTCAACAATATGTTAGTATATTAATTTCTTCAGAGTCTAATTCATTCTTCTTTAAAAGAAGGACATTTTCTTTCTTTTCCTACTATTTTTTTTTTTGCTTCATTTTCACCACAAAAATCTGTGAGAAAAAAAACCTGACTTATTACAGAAAAGGGACCAACTCCGTATGCAGCTGTGATACATTCCAGGACTGCTTTTCATCCTGTGCATTAATGACATAAGAATCATGTGAAAATAATGTCATATGATCACAGAATTAAATGTGGAGGTTGATAATATGTATTATGCTTTATGGCCTAGTATTTAAAGTAGGATGAGGTTGAACCTAGAGCTACTATTCCTATCAACTTATTATTATTTTCACTAATATCATTTATATCATGTCTTCAATATCTTTCACAGAATCACATAATAGTTCGGGTTGGAAGAGACCTCCGGAGGTCATCTGATCCAACTGCCCCAGCTCCAGCAGGGCCACCTAGAGCAGGCTGCCCAAGGCTGTGTCCAGATGGCTTCTGAGTATCTCTGATAGGAAGACCCCACAACCTCTCTGGGCAATGTGTTCCCATGGTTGGTCACCCTCACAGTAAAAAAAAAAAAAGCATTTCTCGATGTTCAGAGGGAGCTTCCCGTGCTTCAATTTGTGCCCATTGTGTCTTGTCCTGTCACTGGACACCACTGAAAGCATGACTTCATTGTCTTTGTACACACCTCTCAGTAATTCTATATATTGATGGGATTCCCCATGAGCCTTCTCTTCTCCAGGCTAAAGAGTATCAGATCTCTCATCTTTCCTCTTATGGGAGATATTCCTGGCTCCGGCTCATCTTTGTGACTCTTATCTGGACTCTGCAATATGTCGATGTCTCTGTTGTACTGAGGACCCCAGACCTGGGCACAGTCCTCCAGCTGTGGTCTCACCAGAGTTGAATAGAGGGGAAGAATCACTTCCTTTGACCTACTGGGAATTTTTTTTGCCTAATGCAGAATACTTCCTTGGTACACTGTGTAACGCATAAGCTAAAACTATAAAAAAAATACTGTAATAACTTCAACTGGGACATGTTTGATTTTAATGGATATGTTTGGTATTTGTAATTGGTGACAAAAGGAAGAACAAGTCTTATAACAAAAGTTTCTTGCCATGACATTTATATAGTAAAGATAATTTGCAGAAGGCTAATGTTGGATTACTTTTATTTCTCCTCTACCTAGGCAAAGCTAATGATACAATGGCAAAAACACTTAAGTGTTAAAATTCAAATTACTATTATATTCCCTCTACAAATGATAGCACTGAACATTTTAACATTCATAAGTACCTCAGGATCACTAATGTTTCAAAATAATCCAATTTATGAATTATCAGAACTGTAGTTCTATACAGTAAAGTTCTCTGTTCAGATGATTCATGAAGAAGGAGCTGAAGTGATTGGACCATTTCCCACAGAAGTTTAGATTTCTTTATATTACTCAAAATGCTTCATAATACTACTGTATTTGAATAACCTCAGCTAGCAGTCAAGCACTGACGTAGTAACCTGCTTACTCCTCTTCTCCAGCAGGGTCCAGGAGAGAAAAGAAGCAAAAGCAAGAAAACACATGAATTGAGGCAAAGTTATGAAGGAAGGAGAAACAAAACAAAACAAAACAAAAGCAATCATTCATCATCTCCCACAAGAACACCAACACTAAGGCAATCTCCAAGAAACAGCCACTTTGAAAAATAAAAAACACCTTGTTTTTTTTTTTTTTTGTTTCTGATCATGGTGTCATACGGAATATCCCTTTTGTCAGCTGGGGTCAGCTGTCCCAGCTCTGTCCCCTCCTAACTTCTTGCCTACCCCCAGACTAGTCTCTGAGGAGGCAGCATGGGAAAATGAGAAAACATTGACACCTCAAGCACTGTTCAACAATAACAAAATCACTAGTGCATTACCAACACTGTTTTAGCCACAAATCCAAAACACAGCATCATACAAGCTGCTATGAGGAACATTAACTCCATCCCAGCCAGACTCAGTACAATCTCTTATTCCATATAATTTTTTTTGTCAGGCTCAGGTTCTACACTATCCAATACGTCTTCATTAATGCCCTCTGAGGAACTAATGCCAGCAACACAATCTAGAGTTGACTAACAATCATTCAAAATGACATCAGGGTGAGAAATAATGACAGGATCAAGGAGCCATACTTTTTA
Organism: Chlamydotis macqueenii; assembly: GCF_036417535.1. Taxonomy (NCBI): domain Eukaryota; kingdom Metazoa; phylum Chordata; class Aves; order Otidiformes; family Otididae; genus Chlamydotis; species Chlamydotis macqueenii. The sequence goes on from NC_141556.1 coordinate 164,714,738, forward strand.
CTGAAGATTTTTTGTTGTTGGTGGTGAGGTTTTTTTTTTGTTTTGTTTTTGTTCTATGAGAGTACCCACAAAAAGAGAAAATCTTTTTTTTAATTTCAAGTTCTGATACTCACAATTATTTTGATTTTTTTTTTTTTAATAAGACGGAGTACTCATTCAATTCCTTAAGGTAACATGAATTTTTACAAGATGTGAAGCAAAGACAACAGAATAAAAATAAGATGTCGTGTGATAACTATAGTGTGAAGACTTAAGAGATTTTTTATCACGAAAGTCACAAATTGCATTCTTTTGATAAAGATATAGCAGGGAAAAAATTGCTTTTGCCAAAATTAAATCACATTGGTGTCCTACAGGGAAATACACACACACACAAAAAGTAGAAAACTCAGACTGATGGGTTTTTTTAAAATAATTTTAATTAAATTAAGCCCTGTGTCAGCTAGCATGAATTGGAGCTTCTTAAACTTTAGTTAAAAAGGAATAGACAAGAATAGGGGAGTAATTTAAGGGTAAATGAATAGTCTGCAGAACCTTTGAGGTGAGTAGGCTATGAGTCACTTCAACAGTGGCAGCCAGTTGTTCAGCACTATGGCAATCTCGATGAGCTGATCTCTACTCAGTCCTATAACTGACAGTGTCTCAGAGATCTCAAGAGAGACCCTAGACAAGCTCCCATGCAGAAGCAATCCCAGAGAGACTTCAGGAGTGATTAAAGCTTAACAGAGGGGACCTCATGGTCCAGACACAGGACCATGCACCACACATCTGGGTCCTTCTTGAGGACTGGCCTGATATTTTGTCCCAGGCCACATTGCCTCCCCTGTAGGAGGGAGGGCATGTCACTCCTTAAAACTAAACATAAAAATGTTTTGGTATTGAGTCCATTTTGTCTCTCCACTGTCAATTAAGTCTTACACTATGACAAGACTGCAATCACAGCAGAATTATGGAAAATTTTAACAGAGATGACAACTACTATCTAACTTTTCAGACAAGAAGCTACTTTAGGTAGATTAATTATGCTTAGTTTTCAGCCTAGGTACAAGTCAGTATTTCCCCAGACATAAATTTAGTCATTCTTATTTCTGTGTAAAACATTCCATCCAGAGACCATATTTTTATTATTTGCTAAATTCTTCTAAGAAAGTTACTGCAAAATGAGTTCTATTTGCTTCTTCATTGAAGTTTGTAAATAGGAGTTTGGCTTCTTGAAAAATCTAGATGTTACTTGAATATATTTCAGAAAAAAAAAGCAAGAAGGAATAGTGTTCTACATCTTTGAGTTGCTGGTTTTAAAAAAAAAAAGAATATATTTTTGTCTGTCTTTGAAAAGGCTCATACTGTGATGCCAGAAAAAGTATTGTGGACCTCTTGAAAATCAGTGCACATCAGAGATTACTGTAGGTCAATAGTACCATTTGGATCACATCAAGATTGAGCTATAGACGTTTTATACACTGGCACTTTTTCATCAATTATATTTTAATGGTCAGACACTGCTGATGCGTTTTGATACTAGAGGGTGAAAAAGCCTATTTTTAAATACTAGCCATGTCAGGTTGAAAAGCCTCCCCAGGATCTTACGCATGTTCAGATAGTAGGGGACTTTATAAGAGATGTATTGAATTAAGCTTGGTTAACTCAGATGAAAGAACTGCTCTCTTGAACAGGAGGAACACAATTTGTACTATCAGATTTTCCTCCTATATCCGAGCACTTCACTGATTTAAAGAGGATGTTAAATTAAAGCAATGTCACAGTAGCAGGGAGAGGATTCCAGCAGAGATAGCATTAAAAATTAACTTTTTCTTATAGCAAAAGCTGTTGCATAAGAGACTGAGGGTGCAGAGAGGGATGGGAGTGAGGCTGTGGTTAGTTCCATAACATAAGCAGTGTCTCTGAAACTTATGCAGATGATAATAATGTTGCAGTGAAGAGTTATCATCAAGGAGTCCAAGTCAGAAGGTACAAATTTTGCTTCTGCTACAATCAATGTCAGGATCTTTTTGCTGCTTGAAGTGGAATGTATATGGAAGTATGTCATACTTCCCCTTTAACATTTTCAAAGGAAGCCCCCTATCTTTTCTATGGGGAAAAAAAAAAGAATTTGAAATATTTGCAGTGTCATTGCTCTTGCTTCCTTTCTGCAAGGACTATGAATGAAACAGATTCAGGATTTATTGCCTTTTTGATAGGTTTTGTCAACTGAAGATAGTTTCTTTGAAATTCAAAATGTTTAAGGGAGAAGAAAAATGGACAGTTGACTCTTAGCTCAATAGGACCTTGCAGCTTCTTGAAGTCCTTTGTTGTTACAAGGGGCAGGTCCCTCTAATTCTGTGAAGTTTTCCTAAACTATGGGACATATTAGAATGTCATCTAAGAAATATGGTGGAGCATATAGAGAGCCTCTCCTTGTCCATATATGAGTGTTTCTTTCAGGTGTTGACTGTGATGGGGAATAGTGTGCACCAATATCTTGTTCTGGGTTAAAATCATCATACAGCCTCATCTGCTTGCTCAGTTCCAGAAAGTAATAAAAAGACAAATATTTTTTTGTTTCAGTTTAGACATATATGTTAAGAAGTTTCACACTCAGCTATCTCCAGAGGTAGCTTCCTCTTATGGAAAGAACTCACCTTAGTTCATAACATCACAGAATCACAGAGTGGCTGAGGTTGGAAGGGACTTCTGGAGGTCATCTGGTGCAACCCTACCTGCTCAAGTAGGGAAACCTGGATCATGTTCAGATAACTTTTGAATATCTCCAAGGATGGAGATGACTCCACAATCTCCCTGGACAACCTGTACTAGTACTGAGTCACCCTCACAGTGAAAAAGTGTTTCCTGATGTTCAGAGGGAGCCTCCTGTGTTTCAGTTTCTGCCCATTGTGTCTGGTCCTGTCATTGGGCACCACTGAAATGATCCTGGCTGCACCCTCCCTTCAGGTATTCGTATACATTAAAATAATTGTCTGAGCCTTCTCTTCTCTAAGCTAAACTGTCTCAGTACTCGCAGCTTTTTCTCATATGTGAGACACTCCAGACATTTGTGGACCTTCACTGGACTCTTTCCAGTATGTCGATGTCTCTCTTGCACTTGGCAGCCCAGAACTGGACACATTACTCCAGGTGTGTCCTCTAGTGCTGAGTAGAGGAGAGGGATCACCTCGCAATGCAGCCCAGGATACCATTAGCCTTCTTTGTTGCAAGGGCACTTTGCTGGCTCATGTTCAACTTGATGTCCACTAGGACCCACCAAGTTATGAAATGTTCTATTAATGTACCATAAACTCAGAAATATATGTAGTGGATGGGAATATGGGTGAATGTATTGAAGCGAACAGGACCTGAGTACAATGGACAAAGCAAGAGTACGTGCTGAGAAGCAATGGTATGATGGACAAAGTAAGAAGTACGTGATGAAGAACAATGCTACAACATCAATCAGGAGCGTGAAGCTAATTGGACAAATAGTGGGGTGGTAGAGATTGTGCAAATAGTTGCCCTATAGGAATAGAAATCGTAGACAAAGAGCATCTGGGTAAAAAGTACACTGCTTGTAATAATAAACGCACCCTCAGTGCCGCACTTTGACTCACTTGCTGTCTCACTCATTACTTTGTCGCTATATGCCACAGATGGCGCCCGAACAGGGACGCACTTAAACTCCAAAAGGAACAGGGACCGAACCTTCAAAAGAGGCTTGAATAGAGCCCGCACTGGTGGCATAGCCCAGTTGAACCAGAGGCCAGAATCCAGAAACCGGGATTGAGGATCCACACATCAGAAAACACACTCATCACCTGCATACAGGTGAGCAACTGGGAACCATGGGAGGGAAAATATCCTCAGAACAGATGCAAAGCATTGACGTAATGGGAAGAATACTAAAAATGCAGGGCAGGACTGTTACCAGCCCACGGTTAATGACTTTATTAGAGTGGATTCGTGAAAATCATCCACAATTTCCTGCAGATGGGGCTTTTCAACTAGAGGCTTGGGAAAAACTGGGCGCAAGCCTCCAAAAAGCCGCTGCAGCAGGAGACAGCCAAGCTTGCAAAAACTTAGCCACTTGGGTACAAATCATGCTAACCCTCGAGAATCTAGTAATTCTTCTTTGCCTGAGGCGTCAGCACCCCTATTACCAGACCCTCAAACTGTGAGCACACCCCCTGTAACAATGGTATCTCCCCAGAAACTGGGGGGAGGGAGGGATTAGCACAGAGAACTCCGTGCTGCGAGTCAGTGCAGAAAACTCAATGTTGTATTCCTGTTCCCCTGCAACCTGAGCTTGTACACCCTACTTCTGCGCTTATACCGTCGCTGTCGTTGCCGCAGTCTCGCACGTCAGATTTGCCTCGGGTTCCACCTATCAATTCTTTTCCTGATACTGTGCTTGCTAATAACGAAACCTCTTCAGAGGTAGATTTATTTAACGTGGGTTCAAAAAACTCTGAAAAGAAACCTGAACTGTTCCTTCCTCTGCGAAATGTGAATGTTAGTCATGCAGCCGTGAATGTTGAAACATGTGATATCTGGGAAGAGTGTAAAAAAGAGGCAATGCAGAATGGTGATTGGCAAATTGCTTTAGCCTGTCCTGTTATGTATCAAGCTAATCAGCAGCCGGTTTGGCAGCCTCTCAGTTATGATGCTATAAAGGATCTGCGACGAACAGTAAAGGAGGGAGGGATACATTCTTTTTTTACTACAACTTTACTTGAGGCAATAGCAGAGTCATATACTCTGGCTCCACATGATTGGAAATTGTTAATGAAAATGGTGTTAACATCTACACAATTCATGATGTGGCATGCAGATTTTAAAGAAGGATGTACTGTGCAATGTGTTACAAATTTAAATCAACAGATTCCAATAGGATATGAAAAATTAGCAGGAGAAGGTGCTTACAGTAACCCACTCTTGCAGGCACAGTTCACGAGACAAGTGTATACTCAAATTAGACATATTGCTCTTAGGGCAGTGTAAAAAATTCCAGCATCAAGGGGTTAAGGACCTCAGTCTTTTGTTAAGGTGCTGCAAGGAGCTAATGAGCCATATGGAGATTTCATAGATCGTCTGCAAGCTACTTTAGAGTGGCAGATTGACAATGATGATGCAAGAGGGTTGCTGCTATTACAATTGGCTGTTGAAAATGCTAACAATGATTGTAAGCGTGTATTGCAACCTATGAAAAACCATAATCCCTCTTTGGCTAATATGATCAGAGCATGTCAAGATATTGGCTCAACAGGACACCAAGCTGATGCTTTAGCTAATGCCCTTGCTGCACAGTTAAAAGTATTGGATAAAAAGTCAGGACAAGGCAAATGCTATTGTTGTGGTTCTTTGGGACATTTGAAGAGAGATTGCCTGAAAAATGCAGACAGAAAAAAATTTCGACCCCGAAACTGTCCTCATTGTAGGAAAGGAAAACATTGGTCTAATGAATGTCATTCCAGATACCACGCTGATGGACAGCCCTTATCAGATTACTCAGGAAACGTGAGGCGGGGGGGCGAGGCCATGCGCCCCGAACAATCAAATAAATCCATGTCACACTGTGTGGTAGGTGACCTCACTCCAGCCACTGCAGGGAGTGCGGGGCTGGAGCTGGCCGCTGCCCACTCAGTTACAATAACAACAACTGATGTAATTCTTATCCTGATGGGAGTTTGGGGTCCAATGGAAAAAGGGATGCATGCTTTGCTAATTGGTAAATCATCAACCACTAAACTGAGACTTTTTGTTTTGCCTGCAGTCATTGATTCAGATATCAGTGGAGAAATTCAAATCATGGCACGGACACCGGTGCCTCCTTGTTTTATCTCAGCAGGACAGTGTATCGCACAGCTTGTACCTTTTCAAGAGGAAACTTCTGGGAAATCTGGACATTCAGGTAAAAAAGGTTTTGACAGCACTGGAAAACTGCAAGTATTGTAGACAAAATCTATAAAGGGGACACAACCTATGATAACATGCACCATTGATGGATGTTGTTTTACAGGACTTGTAGATACTGGTGTGGATGTCTCTATAATCCAGAGTTCTGTCTGGCTGACAGAATGGCCCAGCAGCAGACCCTGCTTCCACAATTGTGGGAATAGGAGGAATGCAGTGACCAAAACAAAGCGCACATCTTCGCGTGATCATCGGACCAGATGGACAGGTAGCCCATGCTGCTCCTTTTATTGCTGCAGTTCTGTGCACCTTATGGGGACGAGACGTGCTTGGACAGTTCAGAACTACAGTCCACATAGCAGAACCGAAACAGAGAAATTGTATGCAGAGAACGTCGAACAACCGATCAGAGCCTGGCAGCAACCGATCTTCAAACTCACCTGGCTAACACAACAACCTGTGTGGGTTGACCAATGGCCCCTAAGTTGAGAACGCCTGGAACAACTACATAGACTGGTGGAGGAACAGTTGGCAGCTGGCCACATCATGCCCTCCATGAACCCTTGGGACACTCCTGGTTTTTGTATTCAAAAAAAGAATGGTAGATGGCGCTTGCTACACGATCTCAGAGCAATTAATGCTGTAATTGAGCCTATGGGAGCTCTTCAGCCAGGGATGCCCTCACCATCTATTCTTCCAGCCAATTGGCCTTTAACAGTGATTGATTTAAAGGACTGTTTTTTCACTATTTTTTCTTTTCACAGGCAATCAAAAATCAGCAAGGATAGCGATGTCTTCTTGAACTACCAATCATGTTGGCAATAATTGCTAATGTCTTTCAGCCTTTTGCAGTTCTCTTTCAATGGGAAGAGAGTGCAAAAGACCCTCTACGAGTAATTGAATGGCTCTTTTTGCCACACTCTCAATCAAAAACAGTAGTAACAATTCTTGAAGCTTATGCTAAATTGATACGAAAGGGAAGGGCCAGATTACAGGCTCTTGATGGAATAGATCCGTCTGTAATTTTTGTTCCTGCAACCAAAGAAAATACGAATTGGTTTCTTGCTGAGAATCTCGATATGCAAATTGCTTTAGCTGATTTTCAAGGCCAAATCTCTATTCATTATCCCAAACATCGAATTTGGGCTGAAATTACTAAATTGCCCCTGTATACAAAATTACGTTGCAGACCAACCCCTGTACAAGGTATTACTGTCTTTACAGATGGCTCTGGCAAATCAAGGAAAGCAGCCATGGTATGGAAACCATCCCCAGAGGCAGAATGGCAACATGAAGTAAAAATTGTTCCGCAAGGCTCAACTCAAGTAATTGATTTGGTAGCAGCAAACATGGCTTTGTTAAAATTTAAGGATGAGCATGTTAATCTTGTCACAGATTCATTTTATGTAGCAGGGATAGTAGCGAGACTTGATTATTCAATGATTAAGAATGTGAATAACTCTTTTTCAATGGCTGAACTTTGCATGCTTTGGACCTTAATAGATCAAAGAAAGCAAGATTTCTATGATATGCATGTTCGATCTCATACTGATTTACCTGGTCCTATAATGGAAGGTAATCAATTAGCAGATTTCTACAATATGTCTGCAATAGTTCCTAATAGATTTGAACAAGCTGAATTGTCACATTTCTTTTATCATCAAAATGTTAGAGCACTTAAACACATTTTCAGCTAACCATGACTCAGGCATGTAGTATTCTTGCAGCCTGTCCTGATTGTCAACTCTTAGCCCTGTTGCCTGCCAAGGAAGGAGTTAACCCATGTGGAATTGAAGGTAGTGAGTTGTGGCAAACAGATGTCACACTTTGGAGAGTTTGGTAAAATGAAATATGTGCATGTAACAGTAGATACTTTTTCTGGGTATCTTGTTGCTACTGCACACACGGGAGAAAGAGCACGTAATGTTTGTAAACATTGGCTAACCTGTTTTGCAATTTTAGGTGTTCCACGAAGAGTGAAGACTGACAATGGGCCTGCTTATAGCTCTGCACACGTTCGAATATTTTTACAACAATGGGGTATTGAACATGTTACAGGTATGCCTCATTCACCCACAGGTCAAGCAATTATTGAGCGAACTCACAGGATTTTGAAAGAACAGCTCAATAAACAAAAAAGGGGGAATATGGGGTCGGAATCTCCACAGGAAAGGTTATGGAAAGCAACATATGTCCTTAATGTTTTTAATCAAGATGAGACGTATAAATCAAAATATGAAAAAAAAACCCATGGGTTATCCGTACCTTTTCAAAGTAAACCATTGGTAAGGGTAAAGAATCCAAGTTCAGGACAATGGGAAGGACCAAAAGATTTAATAACTTGGGGTCAGGGATATGCAGGTGATCGACTGCAATGGGTTCCATCGCGTTTTGTGTGACCCTATGTCTCGGATTCATCAGAGGCGTCACAGGATTGCCCACTGTCAGCTTGAATGCACCTAATAGCAATGTCTGGCTGGTCCTTGCTAAAGCAGCAAACACAAGTACCATGTGTCTTTCTACTGCTATACCAACTGCTCCTTTTCGTTCCTGTTTTGTAGGTGTACCACTAGCAAGTCAGGAATTAGATACTTTTTACAATATTTCAGTGCAAAGTCCATGCAAAAAAAACAGGTTTTCTTGAGCCTCTCTGGTGGTGTCATGATACATGGCGAAAGACCACCTCGCAGCCACGAGGTTGGTATAATACCTCGCTAAACACGGTAAATGATTTTCCAGCCTTGCCAATTCAACCACAAGAATTAGACATTATGGGTACATTGAAAAGTCACATTTGTTTCTCTTTGAATTACACAGCTAAAATATACATGCATAGTTCTGGGTTTGATGTTTCACCACACAGAAATTTTTTTAAGAACTGGACCTGGTGTAATAACACTGCATCAGGTCAAATTATCCTTGGAATTGATGCTATTGGCCTTCCTGAAGATATTTTCTTGATTTGTGGAGATAGGGCATGGAAAGGTATTCCTGGGAAGGCTGTGGGAGGACCATGTGTTTTTAGCCAACTAACGCTATTTCATCCTAATATCCCATCTCTAATTTGACATAGCAACTCAGTCGTCGTATAAGACGAGCTGTAAAATTGTTCTGAGAGAACTGTGATTCAAATGTAGAATTCTGGAATGCAGCTGAGAGAATTTTGGTTCCTTGATTGCATCTATAGGGACTGCACATGCATTAAATATGATTAATAAGTTAGGATGTTGGCTTGCTAGAGAAAGCAATGCAACTAGTGCTGCACTTTGACTTGCTTGCTGTCTCACTCGCCATAAATATATATATATTTTTTTTTGCTTTGTTTTAGTATTTACAAGAAGAGTGTTAATTTTGAGTACAGATTCATGTTTGAAGAACACTATTTTTTATTGTTTGTATGTAGATCTGAATTTATGACTAAATTTAAAAAAATTATTTACTAGGAATTAAACAATAAATAGAGTTCCTGGAAGAAGACAGAAGTGTTAAAATTAATAAGAAAAATTTAAATTTTTCTGACAAGATAAGCTTTCATTAAACAATAGATGTGTGCTGTCAGTTCAAGGATTAGAACATATTAAATCAACCAAACAGATAGTCACTGGAATGTATTATTATAAAAGCTTGATTTTAAAAAAAAGAGGCACTGAATTTTTATAGATTTCCTCTATTTGAAAATTCTTTATTGAAACTTAGCTGGGAATGTCTGGCTTATCAATAAAACTTGATTAAAATGCTTCCAATGGGATTGCTCTTTGTCATAAAACTCTTTCCTAGAAACCTACTGACCAAGATTTTTCTTCTACTTTCTTTACCTTTTTTTTTTAATTTTGCTTTATATTTTGATAGTAAGAATTCTTGTCCAATACCAGAATATGTGTAATAATTTTCAGAATAGGTGATAAAGAACTGTTCTTGGTCTGGAAAGGGTTTCAATTAATTCAATTGAAAAGTACATTCTCCTTTTTAGCAGCCTCTCTCACACTGAATGTTAGTTTTTTAGGATGCAATTCATATTATTTAACTTAATGTAGATGTTTATGTTAGTACAAGTCCACAGGAGGGCCAGAAGATGATAAGAGGGCTGGAGCACCTCTCTTATGAGGACAGGCTGAGAGAGTTGGAACTGTTCAGCCTGGAGAAGAGGAGGCTTCAGGGACACCTTAAGGTGTCTTTAAGCACCTAACAGGGGCTTATAGGAAAGATGAGGAGAAACACTTTAGCAGGGCCTGTTGTGATAGGACAAGGGGTAATGGTTTTAAAATAGGAGGTATATTCAGAATGGATAGAAAGAAAAAAAAATTATAATGAGGGTGGTAGAACACAGGAACAGGTTACCCAAAGAAGTGGTAGATGCCCCATCCCTGGAAACATTGAAGGCCAGACTGGACGAGGCTCTGAGCAACCTGATCTGGTTGGAGATATCACTGTTTCTTGCAGGGGGGTTGGACCAGACAAGCTTTACAGGTCCCTTCCAACCCAAACTATTCTAACATTCTATGATTCAAGTTTTATTTATAGAGCAGTGAATTATTCACTCCTCACATAAAAGTGTACATATCCAAAATCAGTTGAACTAATCATTCAAAATAAGTGCTTGTTTACCTCTGCTGGCTACACAGAAACATCACAATTTGGGTGTAATTAGGTGTAAAGTCATGTGAGATGGGCCCATCCTCTGTGAGTCACTTTTTTTTTTTTTTTTTTCAGGAAAATTCCCCATATCTGGCTGTAAAAACAAAATCAACCAGTTCTTTATTGTTATTGTGAAACAAAGAGAAAAATATATTGGAGAAGAATTGACTGCAGGACTGACACCTACGCAAGTTCTAAGAAAATTTGTGAAGCTGTTTAATGTACTCTAAAAGAACAGGAGCACAATTAATGATTGATCTTTTTTTTCACAGAGTTTCCAGCTCAGCTCTTTACTCTATGCCTTGTGGAGATGGTGCTGTTTTGTGGTAGGGTTTTTTTTTGTTTTGTTTTGAGTAGAGTTTTTTTTAGATTTTCTATGTTTTATTTCCAAAAGAATCTTACAGAATTTGCAGAACAACATGTCAGTCAGTAGTGCTGTGCATCCTTGAAACACAAACAGGAAACTGAAACAAACACATTGCTATCTGTGATCATTATTATGCAGAATATTTTTTATTGTTGTTTCCTTAAGTTTCCAATTACTTAAACAGCTTTTGTAAGTGCACAGCTGCTTTGTAAAAAAGCAAGAGAAAGGAGGTATCTTTACCTGTGTGCCTGTAAATAGAGGTAACAACTTTTAGGACAAAATATTTGTGAACTCTGTTTTAATTTACTCTTTAAAATTAAATATTATCTAATTTGGTGAGAACAATGACAACTTCCTTCTGCGTCAATAAAAAGTGAACCTCTTCTCCTTTCCTATCTGACCCTCACTGAATGCATGCCTTTAAATGTGCAGTCTCTAAATAATCTTCTTTCCTGGACTAGAAGAATGAAAGGGATTGACAGTATTCTGCTTAGCCTACCAGCCTTTAAAATTTTGTTAAATATAAGTGCATTAAGAAAGAGAAAGACAGGGAGAGACAAATTCCCATTGTGAAAGAAAGAGAAAAAAACACTTCTGAGTCAAGTTATTTCCCCAGTATTCAGAATTACACAAAATCAGAAAAGAAAAAAGTTTTAATCTGTACAAATGCAATTCATAAAAAGTAGGGTGTTGGAAAAAATATTTTTAAACTTTTTGAAAGGAATTTAACTTATATCCCCTGCATTTAGAATTTTCATGAAAAGTACATATGAATGTAGCAAAGTTATTAAAGCTGTAAATATTCTAATGTATAGTGATTAAAATTTTGAAATATATGTGTGCAGATTTGAATGGAAAAATGTTATTTTAAATAATCCCTTTTTTTTTTCCAGAACAACAATATTCAAAATAACAACAACAAAAAATTAATTTTAATACATAGAAATTCCAGAATCTAAATATTAAATCATCTTTCAAGATGAAATAATTTGGGTTATTTACCAAGGAACAGTTTCCAAAATGAGATTTTAGACAGCTAAAGTGGAATTTTGGATTTTTACATGTATCAATTCAAAATTATAATTTCTAATGTTTCTATTCCAAATTGTCCTTATGCCAGGAGTGCATAAATGCATTAAATACCAGTAAATTTATCTGTTTTATTTGCAAATACAGGTGTAACCACGAGTACAGACTATCTTAAAGATTAACCACTTGCTTAAATATGTTAATATGTTACATTATACATAGAGTTGTATAGCATTACCTCAGAATATTAAAAGTCTTTTTTTTTTTTTTTACGAGAGAAAAGAAATAGTGAGAATGTCTTGAGAAATCAAAGGAAATTGGCTACATTGTAACCTATATGCAGTTACTGGCATCACTAGAAATCTTCCATATTTCACTGAAGATACTTGTTTTCTACAGGAAAAAGTGTTTAACATGAAAAAAAAAAGAAGGATCACATGTAAACCTTACAATGGTCTAATATCTTACTGCTGAATCCACACAGAATTGGCACAGAGTGCAGAGGACTTCAGTTGCTGACGCAGTGACTGTGGATGGGAAAAATCAGAAAAAGACAGGAAGAAGTCTTGAAAATCTGAACTATTCTCTTAGAGATTAATTTGGTGTTAAGTAAGTAAAAACGCGTGAAGAAATCTCCTCTTTAAATTCTCAAAATATGTTATGAGAATAAACTTTAACTCAAAAAGACCATGCCACAAGGTAGCTGACAATTTGCAAACTTCACAGTCTGTATATTGGCATTACAGTTGAATAATACGTGCATACAAACTTCTGAAGTAAAGGGGCTGTGCATCAACATCACTATGATTTTCTGCCAATATACAAAGTTTTAATCACAGCACTAGGAAATTTAAAAGAAAAATACCTGAAAATAACACAAATAAAACAATCAATGAGACTTGACAGTATCTGATTAATATTTTAGGCAACTGATTAAATTCTCAAGAAATAATATGTGCGAGTTATGCTCATTAGTGGGAAATGTTAAAAAATTAGATTTACTAAGATTGATAAAATTGATAAAATAAACTCAAAGCTTTTGGATTTTTCTTGGGTTTTTTAACTTCATTTTTTTGAGACTTCCTGAACTTTGTGTGTAGATTTTAGAATTAAAACAGTACTTCTTAGTTTCAAAATGTACTTATTTTCCTAAATAAATCAGTTTCTAAAATATAAACCTATTTTAAACCTTGGTGTTATAAAGTGTTATAAAGGAATTTATTTCAGACAGCTTAAATGTTTAGTAGAAGAATAAGCCACACAAGGAACTCTTCCTTTGCTTTCAATCTTGCTGAGAAATTCAATAGTGCACTACTATTTTTTATAGTAAGTTAATACTGTATTTCACCAAATACAGTGCTAGAAGTGGTTTGAGCTATTATCATCAAAGCAAATCTGTTTAATGCATAACATACGATTAATGCCTTAGTTTTGTATAATTCTTAGTATTTGAAATCTTTCTATACAAATAATATATTCATTCAGTCTTTACAAAACATGCAGTCATTAGGAAGAAACATTTTTTTATTCCCTTTCTCAACAGGATGGAGTTTCTTCACTGAGATTGAAGTTCTCAAATTAAAATGTGTAAGAATCACTCAAAATCATTCTCATTCCCCAGATTAGAACCACAATTTGGGTTATGCATGACTTCACTTTGCTGTTTTCAAGACACTGTAAGAGTGTTGCTATTTCTGTCTTCCATTTGGGAATTAGAGAAAGGTTTTAAGATAACAAATAGACATTACAACTTCTGAGAATTTTTACAGCAATATCTATGACATAGGCATGGGTCATAATATACTCCAGTCTTAACACTTCTGTCTGTACATGAAGATAAAGAATTTCTTGCCGTTTAATGCTATATAATAATAATAAAAAAATCCTTATTATTTAATACCCTATGGTAATTATAAATATGTTAAGTCCTTCTGTGGAAACATGGGAATACTTTAAAAATTGATTCAATGAACAATAGGAGATAAGAAAGAAGGAAAAGATAAGAAGGACATAGACTATATAAATAAGGTTAACTATTGTTTGGTGTGAATATTATACACAATGTGGAGAATTAAAAAGCCTGTGCAATGTAGAAATTCCACACAGCACCTATGCTGAAAATGTAGATAAAGTTTAAATAATGATGAATAGGGATGAGGTTAGCCCCATGATCTGGAGGATTTGTCACTCACTCAATCATTCCCTAGGCCTACATAAAATAGTCCTGCCACCATGACAGCTGACACCAAAACTGTTAAACAGCTGAGCTTTTTGTATCATCTTTTCCTTACGGGGAAAGATTAAATAGAAAAAAAAAAAGGATCATGAGTGGTGCAATATCAAAGGAGACACATTAAAAAAAATAATCAGACAGCTAAAATAACTAGATGAATAAAAAAAGAAATCAAAAGTGTCAACATGAACAAGGCACAAGAGTAATTCCCTGAGAGAGAGATAGTATAAGGTGATAGTGGTGATGACTGTCATCTGCCCTTACCTACAGTGCGTTCCTACAATGTACAAATTGTGAACGCATCTTATGTGCGTGAGATGATATAGCAGTCAGTATATTCCAGCCTTGTGCTGGCAGAAGCAGGGCAGGTCTCTCTCAGAGGGCTGGAGCAGCCTTCATCAGTTGGAACTAGGTGGAGTTGGTTGGAGTCAGAGTAGGTTTCCCCTCCCCACATTCACACAACTGTTGCTCTGGCAGGGTGGTGGCAAAACCAGCCCTTTAAGTGACAGGGTGAAGAAGCACCTGCCACCTCCCCTATGGGGCCCCCAGAAGGAGCTGGTGGGGGAGGCAGGGGAGAAACATAAAAAACGTACTTGAGCGGACCTGAAGATCAAGGAAGAACAAAGACCCACTGTGAACACCATGTTCCTCCCAGTGAAAGACTTGGGGCAGTGGTGACCATAATAGAAACCCTCTTTTCGCTGGGGAAGACAGATGTGGTGACTTGTAGAGCCCAAACAAGCATAGGAAAGGTGAGAGAGTAACTCCAGAGTAAAAGGATGGACTCTAGGAGATCTTTCTATAAAAATAATGCAATAATCAGTAAGACTCTATTGTAATAACAGGATAGTTTGAACTATGAAAGTTTAATACTGTTATCACCAGACCAATAATGACTGTATAGTGTGTTGGGATTAGATTGCTAAGATTTTCATTAAACTAACCTAATTCTTACCTTAATGCATGTGATGTCTTCCTTTTTTAGCTGAAACAGAATTTAGAGTGTGACAGTGTCTCTCAAATACAGATTAGTGTACCAGATACAACAAATGAGAAAAAGTTAAAATACCTCTGGGTGTTACAACTGGCAGGGCTCCTTATAAAATGATAATGACTCAATTTCCGTTGTTAACTTGAAGTTTCATCAGCCAGAGATAGCCTTCAAACTTTTGTCTTGGAATGGAAAAATATATTTGTGTATCTGTATGCATATGTGTAGCCAAATAATTTAAGTACTATCTACTTTATGTGTCCATGTTTCTCTTTTTACTTAAGTGCTTCTGCAATAGTTGAAGGAATTCAAACATGGCTAGAAAACAGATATGTTTCTGAAAATGAAGGAAGCACATTCAAAAGACAGGAGGCTGCAATAGAAGTATCTCCCTAAAAGTATCTTCCTAGTCAACAGTTAAACATACATAATACAGATCAGGAATATTTTCTGTTCCATGGATGAGGTAGATCAGGGAAAAAAAATATATAAATCTAAAGTGGATATTTTCCTTTTTTTTAAAATTATTTTTTAATTTACTTATTAAAAAAAATAAGAATCAAGACAGTATCTAAACGGACTTTGCAGTAAGGAGATAATCTTTTGTTAAGCATTTGTAAAAGTTTGATCCAAAGTTACATAATAGTTCGGGGAGGATTCAACTTGGTCAAAATTCAGGGACGGGATTTAGTACAAGATTAAGGTCCTAAAATGTGGCTGTCTATCTGACTGATAGGTACCAAGGACATGTCTTTTAAGTTTCAGATAGTTTTTTTTTTCTTTACATTAGAATTTTTAGTTAGCTTTACCATCTTCCCCTTTCTCCCAATCAAGGATGTTGCACTTATATTCGCTTTAAACATTAGGACCACAGAATCACAGGATGGCTGAGGCTGGAAGTGAACTCTTGAGATTATTGAGGACCTCCAAGGACTGAGAATCTACTGCCTCCCTGGGCAACCTATTCTTGTGTTTGACCACCCTCACAGGAAAATTTTTTTTCATGTGTTCAGATGCAAATTCCTGTGTTTTAATTTGTGCCCATTTCCTCTTGTCCTGTCATAGCACACTACTGAGAAGAGTCTGGCTCCCTCATCTTTTTTTTCCCTCCAATCAGGCGTTTATACAGATTGCTGAGATCACTCTGAGCCTTTTCTTCTCCAGGCTGAAGAGACAGTCTTTACAGCTGAAGCCAAAAAGATTTGCAGATGAACAGTCCAGCAGGAAACGAGTTAAGAAAGAGACATGCTGTCTTCATTTGAACTGGTAATCAGTTTATACTTTGATACATATGAATGAAAGATTTCAGCTCTCTAGAGAGCTTCTGCTCCCTGTAAATGTGGATCTCATTATCACTTTTACTGATAAGGGTTTGGAGAGCTTTCCTTAAGAAAAGGCAGATGCACTCTCACGGCTGTAGAAAAAGATCAAATGTGTACTTTTAAATGGCCTTAAATTAACATATACAAACATTGTTTTTTTTTTTTTCTAAAATATCTGAATTGTAGATTTTTTTTTAATTAAAGAACTTTCATGTACTTAATTTATTAATCCTCAGAATATGATTATTATCTGAATACTGGAGGTACAGTTTTGATCCATTTCTTTACAAGCAGAAGCTTACTGAACTCAATTAAGACTACTAGTTAATGAAGTACTTCTCATTGTGAATAAAGACATTAACATCTTTAATCATTTGAATTGAAAAAGCTTGAAGACTCATAATTAATTAAAAAGGTCAGTACCATTTTCATACAAGGTTCATTTACTACACTACTTATGGACTCTGAACTGATTGATGGACTATATCAAACAATTATATACCATTCTTTCACAAACCGATCAAAATCAGAACTTTAAAAAGTTGATTATTTTTTGCCCCATATGTGTGGGATGTCTGATTGTTGGAATCAAAGACATGGGACAAAGTTCAGCAAAGTTTCTACGAGTGTGCATAACTGATGTACAAGTATAATAATGTATTTTTAATTAAGTTCTCAAATTTGCTGAAAATCCTTGCTGTTTTTGCTGTATTGTACTTGGTTTGTACTTGTCTACAGTTTTAGCATTTCCAGAAGGCCCAGCCTCACATCTGGTGTTAAGCTCTCAGATTCATTCAAGTTCTAGTTAGATACCAAACTAGACTAGACTATAGAAGAAGCACTGTAGCTCAGTGCACAGTAAGGTTTTGCAAAATGTCTGCCCACTGCTTTCACTCCATAAGCCATCATTACTTCTCCAGCCTTTACCATTTTTCAATTAATCCTAAGTACAGAGTTAAACTTTCATAAAGCAAATAGGACTTTTACTTAAGCATTATTTAAGTAACACTGAAGGAAAAATTATGAACTACACAATGAGATGATTAGCATCACAGAAATGTTACTGATGACAAACGGTTATAAAAAAACATAGTAACATGGTGGCAAAGAAGATCAAAATGAATTATATTTGGGTTTTTTTTTTTCAGAAAATGGGGATGTGTGAGAAAGAAAAAAAAATTAAAGGGAAAAAGTTATGTTTAGAGACTCCTATATAAAGTATTTATGACTTTTGTAGTGGAATAAAAAAAAAGTCAGAGTTAGTGAAAGGTGACATTTGTGCATATTATTCTGCAGCTTAAGGTTTCTTGGCACCTGCTTAACAATTACAATGAATTCATCTGTTTTCCACTTTGGCAAAAATTAAGAAGTAGAGGATGGGGTATACATACCAAAATATTTTGTAGGCATAGACATAGTAAATTTGCTTCCTTTCAGAGAACATACACTTTAAAAACTAAGGAAAAATGAAGAAAAAAAAAATCTAACTATTTAACTGCTAACCTTTGTGCTTGCTTTAATGAACTAATTTCTACAAGCTGAGGTTGCTTGCAACTCCTCTGCTAGGTTTACTGGTTTGCAATTATAAGATGGTAGAAGTAACAGATCATGACAACCTAAAATGTTACATGTTGAGATTCTCAACTTCCAAGTCACTAAGAGGTTTGGTTTTTTTTGGTTTTGGATTTTTTTCTTTTTTGCGAAACTGTTAATGAAGAAGGTTGCCCAGGTGAATTCTGCTGGGATGGGAAGGCCAGCATTATGATGAAGAGGTAAAAAGTACAAGGTTTTCTGTTTTGTTTTGCCTTTAAGGCCATCAGCAACATGAAAGACTCATACTGACTGCAGATAGCTGTAAATCAGACATAATCCCTATAGCATAATATTATAATGTGTTTATAATAACAGATAATCTTCATTTTGCTAAGCTTAGATAAAAGGAACTTTTAGATGTGCTCAACTGCAAAGTAGTCTCTAGTTAAAAGTCTTTGTTAGGGGCAATGAATATCAGAAGCCCTGGGATTGAAAAATAAGGGACTTTCTAAGAGAAGCAAAATTGAGGACACCTGGTGGTGGAAAGACGATAAGGAACACCTGGTGGTAGTTAGAGGAAATGGGTATAAAAGCATGGAAACAGTAAGAATAGTGGGTTCTCTGCCTAGCTTGTAGGAGAGTCTGAGGCTTTGCTCTAACAACTGGACTATACTCTAAAGAACTATGCACTGACAAGTCTTGACTATTGTATTTACAGGGTGGAATGGCATTTTTTTATTATTATTGTTAATTATTCTTAATTATGTTTAATGTACTTGCTCACAGAAAAATGAGATTACACCAAGTATAGTAAGTTTAGAGGGCTATGTATTAAAAAAAAAAACTATTTTTTTTTTTATTTCTTCTAACTTCCCATGGTCCATCATCCTTACATGTTATGATACTGGCTCTATAGCTTACACTTCACCTTGCCATGGTATCATTTGAAAACTAGCTTGGTAGAAGTGAATAGAAAATTGATTTTATCCCTTAAAAGAAGTTTTTCTATATCTGAAAACTCTCTTTCCTAAGATGGAGTTGAAAAAATCACATAAAATAGTGACTAATAATAGTAAGATTTCAATAGTTAAAAAATATTGATTTTGATTTTTTTTTATGTCACAGACATGTTGAGGTAAGTATATATTTAGTAAGTTTTTAACAAATCAAGAATTAATAATTAAAAAGATAAAACCAACAGTTGACTTCTTTGAATTTTTCTATATTTTTAAGTGATTAGCTCCATAGGGAGATCACATTTTCCATATAACCACTGGGAATATTTTTACCACTTTGGTCACAAGCAGTGACCAAATTATGTTTTACACACCAAAATTACTTAATTTCAAACTATGAGAGAAGATATTTATAATCTATGTATGAGACAAGATCCAAGGATTAAAATTTCCTAGATGCTTCAGCTATGCTGTAAGAATTTTTAAAAATGCACATCTTTACGAATCATAGAATCTTTAAGGTTGGAAGAGACTTCCAAGATCATCAAGTCCAACTGTTAACCTAACACGACCATGCCTACTAAACCATGTCATAAAGTGCCACATCTACATGTTCTTTTAACACCTCCAGGGATGGTGACTCCACCACTTCCTTTGGAAGCCTGATCACTGTTTCAGTAATGAAGTGTTTTCTAATATTCAACCTAAACCTCCCCTGTCACAACTTGAGGCCATTTCCTCTCGTCCTATTACTAGTTATATGGGAGAGGAGACCATCACCCACCTCCCTACAGCCTCTTTTCAGGTAGCTGTAGAGAGCAATAATGTCTCCCCTCAGCCTCTTCTCTAGACTAAACAATCCTAGTTCCCTCAGCCATTCATTATAAGACTTGCTTTCCAGACCCTTCTTCATCTTCATTGCCCTTCTCTGGATGCACTCTAGCAACTCAACATCCTTCTTGCATTAAGGGGCTCAAAACTGAACACAGTATTCGAGGTGTGGTCTCACCAGTGCCGAGTACAGGGGCACAATCTCTTTTGTACTCCCGCTGGCCACATTGTTCCTGATCCAAGCCAGGATGCTGTTGGCCTTCTGGGCCACCTGGGCACTCTGCTGGCTCATGTTCAGCTGGCTGTCCACCAGCACACCCAGGTCCCTTTCCGCTGGGCAGCTTTCCAGTAACCCTTCCCCAAGCCTGTAGCATTGCATGTGGTTGTTGTGACACAAGTGCAGGACCCAGCACTTGGCCTTGTTTAATCTCGTACAGTTCACCTCAGCCTATTGATCCAGCCTGTCCAGGTCCCTCTGCAGAGCAGTCCTACCCTTGAGCAGATCAACACTCCCGTCCAGTTTGTTGTCATCTGCAAACTTACTGAGGGCGCACTCAATCCCTCATCCAGATCACTGATAAAGATATTAAATAGAACTGGCCCCAGCACTGAGCCCTGGGGAACACTGCTTGTGACCAGCTGCCAACTGGGTTTAACTCCGTTCAGCACAACTCTCTGGGCTCAGCCATCCAGCCAATTTATAACCTATTGTAGGGTACACCTGCCCAAGCCATGAGCTACCAGCTTTTCTAGGAGAATGCTGTGGAGACAGTATCAAAGGCTTTGCTAAATTCCAGGTAGATGACATCCACAGCCTTCCCATCATCCACTAGTCGGGTCGCCTGTTCATAGAAGGAGATCAGGTTGGTCAAGCAGGACCTGCCTTTCATGAACCCATGCTGGCTAGGCCTGATCTCCTGGTTGTCCTGCACATGCCTGGTGACTGCACTCAAGATGAACTGCTCCATAATCTTCCCCAGAACAGAAGTCAGGCTGACAGTCCTGCAGTTCATTGGATCCTCTTTCTGGCCCTTCTTGTAGATGGGTGTCACATTGGCAAGCCTCCAGTTATCTGGGACCTCTCCTGTTAACCAGGATTGCTGATAGATGATGGAGAGTGGCTTGGCAAGCTCCTCTGTCAGCTCCCTCAGCACTCTTAGGTAGATACTGTCTGGCCCCATAGACTTGTGAGTGTCCAGGTGGTGTAGCAGATTGATAACTTCTTTCTCTTGGATTGTGGGGGTTTCATTCTGCTCTCTGTCTCTCTCTTCCAGCTCAGGGGGCTGAACACCCTGGGGATAACTGGTCTGACTATTAAAGACTCAGGCAAAGTAGGCATTAAGTACATCAGCATTTTCCTCATCCTTGGTGAAAATTTTCCCCCCCACATCCAATAAAGGATGGAGATTCTCTTTGGCTTTCTTTTTGTTCATAGAATCATAGAATCATAGAATCACATGGTTGGATGGGACCTATAAGATCATCTAGTCCAACTGTCTCCCCACTACCATTGCTGCCACAGCTACTAAACCATATCCTGTAGCTTCTCATCAAGCCGCCTCTTGAACACTGCTAGGGACGGAGACTCCACCACCTCCCTGGGCAGGCCGTTCCAGTGCCTTACCACTCTTTGAGAGAAAAAGTTTTTCCTCAAGTCCAATCTAAACCTCCTCTGGTACAACTTGTGGCCATTTCCTCGGGTCCTGCTTGTTGCCTGGAAGAAGAGGCCAAACCCCTGTTCATCACAACCTGCCTTCAGGAAGCTATAGAGTGCAATGAGGTCTCCCCTGAGCCTCCTCTTCTCCAGACTAAACAATCCCAACTCTCTCAGCCGCTCCTCATAAGACTTGTGCTCCAGACCCCTCACCAGCTTTGTTGCCCTTCTCTGGACACGTTCCAGGGCTTCAATGTCTATCTTGTAGTGAGGGGCCCAAAACTGAACACAATACTCAAGGTGCGGCCTCACCAGTGCCGAATACAGGGGGATGATTACCTCCCTGCTCCTGCTGGCCACACTATTTCTAATGCAGGCCAGGATGCCATTGGCCCTCTTGGCCACCTGGGCACACTGTCGGTTCATGTTCAGCTGAGCATCAACCAACACCCCCAGGTCCCTTTCCTCTTCACAGTCCTCCAGCCACTCAGCTCCGAGCTATAGCGCTGCATGGGGTTATTGTGGCCAAAGTGCAGGACCCAACACTTGGCCTTGTTGAACCTCATCCCATTCAGCTCAGCCCAGTGATCCAGCCTATCCAGATCCCTCTGAAGGGCCTCCCTACCCTCAGGCAGATCAACACCGCCACCCAACTTGGTGTCATCTGCAAACTTACTGAGGGTACACTCAATCCCCTCGTCTAGGTCATCAATAAAGATATTGAACAAGATGGGCCCAAGTACCGACCCCTGGGGGACACCACTTGTAACAGGCTGCCAGCTGGACTTGACTCCATTAACCACCACCCGCTGGGCACGGCCCCCTAGCCAGTTCTTTATCCAAAGAAGGGTATACCTACCCAGTCCACAGGCAGCCAGTTTCCCTAGGAGAATACTGTGAGAGACTGTGTCAAAGGCCTTGCTGAAGTCCAGGTAGACCACATCAACAGCCTTTCCCTCATCCACCAGTCTGGTCACCCAGTCGTAAAAGGAAATGAGGTTGGTCAAGCACGACCTGCCTTTCGTGAACCCGTGCTGGCTGGGCCTGATCCCCTGGATGCCACTCATATGCCGAGTGATCTCACCCAAGATGATTTGCTCCATAACTTTCCCAGGTACTGAGGTCAGGCTGACAGGCCTGTAGTTCCCCGGATCCTCCTTATGGCCCTTCTTGTAGATGGGAGTCACATTGGCAAGCCTCCAGTCCTCCGGGACCTCCCCAGATAACCAGGACCACTGGTAGATGGCCGAGAGCGGCTCGGCAATCACCCCCACCAACTCCCTTAGCACCCTAGGATGGAGCCCGTCCAGTCCCATGGACTTGTGGCAGTCCAGATGGAGAAGGAGCTCTCTAACTGTCTCCACCTGTACCACAGGGGGTGTACTCGGCCTGGCATCCCAGACTTCCAGATTAGGGCATAAAGTGCCCTGAGGATAACTGATCTGCCTATTAAAGGCAGAAGTAAAGAAGGCGTTGAGGACCTCAGCCTTCTCCTTATCCTCAGTGATCACATTCCCCGCTGCATCAAGTAAAGGGTGTAAATGCTCCTTATTTCTTCTCTTACCACTGATATATTTGTAAAAGGATTTCTTGTTCTCTTTTACTGCAGTGGCCAATCTGAGTTCATGCTGAGCTTTTGCCTTCCTAACTTCCTCCCTGCATACCTTAGAAACTTCTTTGTAATCTCCCCAAGTAG
The DNA here is from genome assembly GCF_036417535.1 of Chlamydotis macqueenii. Lineage (NCBI taxonomy): Eukaryota > Metazoa > Chordata > Aves > Otidiformes > Otididae > Chlamydotis > Chlamydotis macqueenii. The sequence continues at coordinate 164,737,886 of NC_141556.1, forward strand.
CCTGTCCCTTCTTCCAGAGGACATAGACTCTCTTTTTCTTCCGGAGCCTCAACAATAGTTCCCGGTTCATCCACACCGGTCTTCTTCCCCTACGGCTGGCCTTACAGCATTCAGGAACAGCCTGTTCTTGTGCCTTTAAGATCTCCATCTTGAGGAGCGTCCAGGCTTTCTGGACCCCTTTACCCTTAAGGAGCGACTCCCAAGGGACCCTCGCAACAAGCATCCTGAACAAGTCAAAGTCCGCCCTCTTGAAGTTCAGGATAGCCGTTCTGCTAGTGATCCTTCTGACATCTCCAAGAATAGAGAATTCTACAATTTCATGGTCGCTCTGCCCAAGACAGTGCCCAACCTTCACGTCTCCCACCAGACCTTCTCTGTTAGTAAAGAGTAGGTCAATCAGGGCACCATCCCTGGTAGGCTCTTGTACCAGCTGCATAAGGAAACTATCTTCCACACCCTCTAGGAACCTTTTGGACTGTTTCCTGTGCGCTGTATGATATTCCCAGCATATATCAGGGAAGTTGAAGTCTCCCACAAGAACGAGTGCTGGCGATTGCGCGACTCGCTCAAGCTGCCCATAGAACGCCTCGTCCTTCTCTTCATCCTGATTAGGCGGTCTATAACAGACCCCCACCACGATGTCACTCCTACAGGCCTTTCCTCTTATCCTTATCCATAGACACTCAACTGTATCATTCCCAACCCCAAGCTCTTCAACGTCAAAACAGTCTTTAATATAAAGGGCCACACCACCACCCTTCCTTCCTCGTCTATCCCTTCTGAAGAGCTTGTAGCCTTCCATCACAACACTCCAGTCGTGGGAGTGGTCCCACCACGTTTCAGTAATGGCAACCAGGTCATATGGTTGTTGTTGATGTATTTGTAGAAACATTTCTTGTTATCCTTAACAACAGTGGCCAGATTGAGTTCTAGCTGGGCTTTTGCCTCACTAATTTTCTCCCTACATGACCTTGTGAGCTCCCTGTACTCTTCTTGAGTTGCCTGCCCCTTCTCCCAAGAGCAGTAGACTCTCTTTTTTTCCCTGAGTCCTAGAAAAAGCTTCCTGTTCAGCCAGGCTGGTCGTCTCCCCTTCCAGTTCATCTTACGGTGCATGGGGACAGTCTGCTGCTGTGCCTTTAAGACTTTCTTCTTGAAGAATGTCCAGCCTTCCTGGACCCCTTTGCCCTTCAGAACTGCCTCCTCAGGGATTCTGTCAACCAGTGTCCTGAATAGGCCAAAGTCTGCGCTCAGGAAGTCCATGGTAGTAGTTTTGCTGACCCCTCTCCTTACCTCTCCAGTAACCAAAAACTCTATCATTTTGTGGTTGCTGAGCCCAAGACAGCCTCCAACCACCACATCTCCCACCAGTCCTTCTCTGTTAGTAAACACCAGATCAAGTGAGGCACCTTCTCTGGCAGGCTCACTCACCAACTGTGTCAGGAAGTTGTCTTCCACACACTCCAGGAACCTCCTAGACTGTTTCCTCTCTCTGCTGTGTTGTATTTCCAGCAGATGCCTGGTAAGTTGAAGTCCCGCACAAGAACAAGGGCTAGCAATCGTGAGACTTCTTCCAGCCACTTGTAGAATGCCTCATCTGCATCTTCATCCTGGTTGTGTGATCTATAACAGACTCCCAGCAGGATATCTAACTTGTTGGTCTTGCCCCTCATCCTTACCCATAAGCATTCAACCTTACCATCACCATTGTTGAGCTCTGAGCAATCAAAACACTCCCTGACAAACACAGCCACCCCACCACCTCTCCTTCCTTGCCTATCCCTTCTGAAGTGCTTGTATCCACCCATTGCAGCACTCCAGTTATGAGCATCATCACACCATATTTCTGTGATGGTGACTAACTCATAGCTATCCTGCTCCACAATGGCTTCCAGGTCCTCCTGCTTGTTGCCCATGCTACGTGAAATGGTGTAAATGTATTTAAGCTGGGCTATCGATTTAACTTTGTCGTAGTTCAGCCCCGATTGGGACCAGACTCATTCCACCCGCCACCCTCCAATGGGACAGAAGGGAGAACTGGTAAACAAAAAAAAACCCAAAACCAGCAAAAACACGTGGGTTGAGATTGAACAAAAAACAAATTTAACAGCAATAACAGAAGAAAACAAAACAGTGATGGAATACAAATACAGTATAATGGCTTACAACAAATCTCCACACCCAGTTTCTTCCAAGTAGCAGGAGAATGAGACAGGGAACAAGATAACCTACCCCCACCCCTCCCTCTTCCCAGGCTTAACATTATCTCTACTACCTTCCCCCCTCCCCTAGTGGCACAGGAGGGAAGAGGGAATGGGGGTCGCGGTCAGTTCATCACGTGTTGTTTCATGCCACTGCTTCATCTTTGGGGGAAAAACTCCTTGCATTCCTCCCCTGCTCCTTTGTGGGGTTCCTCCCATGGGCCACAGTCCTTTGTGAAACTGCTCCGGCGTGGGTCATCTCTTCCATGGGGTGCAGTCCCTCCAGAACAGATGCCCCAGCGGGCCCTCCATGGGCCACAGCCTCCTTCAGGCCTCCACCTGCCCCAGTGTGGGGTCCTCCATGGGCTGCAGGTGGATCTCTGCTCCTCCGTGGACCTCCATGGGCTGCAGGGGGACAACCTGCTCCACCATGGTCGTCAGCACAGGCTGCAGGGGAATCTTGGCCAGGAGCCGCATTACTCTTCCCCCTCCTTCTGAACTGACCTTGGCATCGCAGCCGTTCCTCACAACAGGCTGGCAGACACCTCTCAGGATCCTTTTTACATCTTATTCACTTCTCATCTCCTCTCCACTTCTTGCAGCCAGGCCGGGCCGAGTTGGGCCCAGTCAGCTGCCCGGTGGGAGGCCAGAGGGTGAGGCCTGCAAAGCTCACAAGGCTCGTGCCTCCCCCTCTGTGCCCCTGCTCAGCTGCTTCACATCTTCTCCCTTCTTTTTTTTTCTGTTTTCCCCTTCTTAAATACGTTATCGCAGAGGCGTTATCACGGGACATTCTGCTACCAATTGGCTCGGCCTTGGCCAGCAGCGGGTCAGCCCTAGGCCCGGCCGAGTCCACTGAACAAAGGGGAGCAACTTCTAGCAGTTTCCTACAGAAGCTACCACCTTAGGCACCCCCTCACAAAACAAAACCAGAACAAACTTCCAATCTTGGTACATCACCCCTAGGCTCATCTCTAGTGCACCTGGTTGCATCCCTGTCGTAGTTCAGCCCCGATCGGACCAGACTACGCAGTCTCTCTCTCACTCCCCCCACCTTCCGAGAGAACAGGGAGAGAAAATATAAGGAAAAACGGCTCGAGGTTTGAGATAAGGACAGGGAGAAATCCTTAAAGTTACCGTCACGGGCAAAACAGACTCGACTAGGGGAAAACTATTCGTTTATTACTACAAATAGCAGGATAATGAGACAGAGAACAAGATAACCTCCTCCCACCCCTCCCTCTTCCCGAGCTTAACATTATCTCTACTACCTTCCCCCTCTCCGAGCGGCACAGGGGGGAAGAGGGAATGGGGGTTGCAGTCAGTTCACCATACGTTGTTTTACACTGCTGCTTCATGGTCGGGGGAAGAACTCCTCGCATTCCTCCCCTGCTCCAGTGTGGGGTCCCTCCCACGGGCCACACTCCTTTGTGGAACTGCTCCGGCGTGGGTCATCTCTTCCACGGGTGCAGTCTCTCCAGAACAGCTGTCCCAGTGGGCCCTCCACGGGCCACAGCTGCCTTCAGGCATCCACCTCCCCCGGTATGGGGTCCTTCACGGGCTCCAAGTGGATCTCTGCTCCTCTGTGGACCTCCATGGGCTGCAGGGGGAAAACCTGCTCCACCATGGTCGTCAGCACAGGCTGCAGGGGAATCTTGGCCAGGAGCCGCATTACTCTTCCCCCTCCTTCTGAACTGACCTTGGCATCTGCAGCCGTTCCTCACAACAGGCTGGCAGATGTCTCTCAGGATCTTTTTTTACATCTTATTCACTTCTCATCTCCTTTCCACTTCTTGCAGCTGGGCTGGACTGAGTCGGGCCCAGTCAACTGCCTGGCGAGAGGCCAGAGGGTGAGGCCTGCAAGGCCCATGAGGCCTGCGCCTCCCCCTCTGCGCCTCTGCCCCTGCTCAGCTTCTTCACATCTTCTCTTCTCTTTTTTTTTTTTTTCCTGTTTTCCCCTTCTTAAATACGTTATTGCAGAGGCGTTATCGCAGAGGCGTTATCACGGGACATTCTGCTACCAATCGGCTCGGCTTTGGCCAGCAGCAGGTCCGCCCTAGGCCCGGCCGAGTCCACTGAACAAAGGGGAGCGACTTCTAGCAGTTTCCTACAGAAGCTACCACCTTAGGCCCCCCCCCCACTAACAAAACCACGACAATCCCCTTCCTCTGCGAGCTTAGTTTAAAGCCCTCTCAATGAGCCCCACCAGCTCATGGGCGAGAATCCTTCTCCTCGTCAGAGACAGCCGAACTCCATCTGCTGCCAGTAGGCTCAGTGCTATGTAAACCTGCCCATGGTAAAAAAATCCAAAATTTCAACGATGGCACCAGCCCCAGAGGCACACATTAATCACTTGAGTTTTCCTGTTCCTCTCAGTATATTTCCCTCTCACAGACGGGATTGAGGAAAAAACAACCTGTGCTCCCAGTCCTTCAACCAATCTCTCCAGCGCGCCGAAGTTCCTTTTTATTGCTCTTGGACTTCCCTCCTCAACCTCATCACTGCCAACCTACACAACTAATAGCGGATAATAATCAGTGAGGCGGACTAGACTAGGAAGGTTATATTCTGTGTAAGGGAATGTGAAAAGTGATGGCATGTGCTTGTTAAAGTTACTCTTTTGAGGACTATTCAGTATAAGAAAATAAGTAACAAAGAAAATTATAATTAAACATACAGGTACACAAACCTAACAAAAAGTGATAACAGTGACAATTAGGAAGATCAGAACTCTTCAGCCACTGATGGATGGGCCATAAAGGAACAATTCAGGCATAGCCTTGAAGACAGTCACCTTGAACCTTGTAACTGCTATGGGAAAAAAAGAAAAAAAAATAGCAAGAGTTTTAAGGGTTACTTGAGTGAGGTCTGTGTAAATGTATAAAACATACTATGGGATGCTTAGGATAAGGGACAAAGATGGGGAAAAATGGGACATCAGGGGAGATCAAAGAGGAACAAGTGTGGGAAAACAAGGAAGGGGCCAGTTGCAGGTGAGCAGGGTCAGTCAGCACTCTTGCTTGACTCAGACTAGCACCTGATCACCATTGTCAGTACTTTTTTTTTTTTTTTTAATTATATAAATCCTTTTTTTCTTAACTATTTTTTTTCTATGTACTTTCACACTCTGTCCTCTTGCAAACAGGAAAGCTGCAGCTGCATCTCTCAGTCTAGGTAGAGACCCCAGGTCCCTGGGTATCTGAGCTCCACTGGCCAGGCAGGAGAGAGTCTTGGGCTGGGGCTGCTGGAGGAAGCAGCTGCTCCTAACATGCCATAGCAGTCTGAATGCCAAAATTCTGTAATACGGAAGTTTATTTTGGAGCCTGAATACTGTTCTACTAAAGTTGCATATTGAATGTAATATGTTATTTTTTTTTAGATATTTCAAGTAGGAACATTTCAGTTTTCCTGCTCAACCCTTTATAAATATAGGGGGAATACAACTCTGCAACAATGATTTATAAAGATGAAAACAAAAAAAGTCAGGAAAGTGTGACTATTTCTGTATCTATTTTATTTATCTAGGATGAGAAAAACATGAATGTTTGCGTCAAAACTCAAAGTTAATGAAAGTTAACTATGCTGGATTGGGATGAGGTGAATTACACCACATATTTTTATTCCAGAACAGAAGAAAATAAATTATATAATAGTCTACTAAATCCAGTGAAAATCTTAATATATTTGTATTTAAATAAAAGATGTATCTTCAAGTATCATAGTATCATGTACACACACAAAACCATTAAGATGATAACAACATAAACCAAGTGTGTTCCACATAGAATAGCAAACATGCTTTCATCCCTTAAAACTCTAGCTCTTAGAATTAACTCCATGTTCTTTTAATTTTAAATATTCCTCATTAATCTTTTCCAGCCTCTGTCACTCCCCCAAAAAGACTTGTTTTCTCAGGCACAATATGACTTTCATGAGTTTTGCCAGCAGTAAGGATTATTTTTCCCACAATTCTCATGGTAAATTAGAAATGGGTGAATGTCCACAGGCTTGGAAGTACAGCTGAGATAAGCAATTTATCTGAAAGTTTTCTTAGTGGCCTGGGGCTTGAAGTGGGAATTTATCATTCAGCATTCTCCCATATGTTTGGTGACTTAACACTGTATTTTGCCACTTAGGAAGAATAAAAGGAAAGCTAGTTCCAGAAGTCATATTGTCTCAGGGAAGACTGGAAATATTAACAGTTTGAATTGTATCAACACAGGACAGAAAATAATTTGTTGCACCTCTTTTTGTTTAAATAAATCTGCTCCCTACTTGAGGATCATCCAGCTTTATTACCTACCAAGTGGAGGCGGTGTTGCATCTACCTATGTCTTTCTCTCCTTCAAATGGTTTAGCAAAGCACTTAGAGACATCAGGAGCAGGTTCTCATCCTTGTTGTGTTGACAGTGCAGTTTTATTCTACTACAATTCTACTACTATTATTTTGCATCTGTGTAGGAGAAAGATTAACTATTATCCTAATTTTCAGTTGTGTAACACTATATAATTTTAGAAAAATCAAAGTTGTCCATCTGATGTTCTAGCTTGGGCAGTCAGTGAGTAATCTCAGCTCTAACAGTCCTTGATCCTGGATCCTTAAATCTTTTATTTCTACTACCTCCGTTCTGTTGCCACTCTCTTTCTCTGCTAACTACAGATATAGCCTTATTCAATAGTTATGTGATTACAGTTCGATACTAGACAAATTTTAGTAGAAGCTGTTACACTTACTACAGTCCTCGTCCCAGTTAGCTTTTTTTATACCACTATGGCTACTGCAAAATACCACTTATTCAATATCTAGCATTCTTAATGCCAGACCTCCAAAGTCCTTTCTTTTATGTCCATTTGCTCCTTCTTATTTAAGCCTTTTGTGCTCCCTCAAATAATAAGATATCTTAATTTGGATTTCAGATGTGGTTATTATTTTGCTGATGTATTTCAGAACCCTTTTTTTTTTAATCAGAAACAGGATTGGCTCAATAATAAAATATTTTGGTAGGAAATAAGGCAACGGAAACAGTCTTCACGCATCACATTGATAACAATAGTGCAACTGATTGCAAAGAGTACTCCAGAATTTCTGGTAAATTTCCTGGAAATACACATAGATCATACTTATAGAATCTCCATTACTGATTGTTTCAGTTGAGTTATTAGCTCAGTAATGCTGAGATAGATATTGTGTTGCAATTAAAACTGTATATTCTAGAAACAGATTCAGAGACTATAGGTTTACTAATTTACAGTGCCACTTTGTAATTACAGAATGTATCAGGCAGTGACTTTTTCTCTCTACCTATATGGACAATTCAGTTCATTATGGTAGTGGCCTGCCAAATTGTCAGTGTCTATATAAATTTCCCAGGCTTTCATAGTTCAGAAAGGAAAATGAAATCTTGCATTTTACTGATTAAATTGTACTTCATATTCCAGCAAGTGAATATAAGCAGAGTTTGTATTTCTATTATTCTGTCCACTGAGGCAGCCCTACCAAAACTATCAGTTACTAGCAGCTGAATCAGACTAATGATCCTCAGAAATACAGATTCATCACTAGTGCCTGGTATATTGGGATCCACTTCAATCTTTTATATGGATTTGCTTATGAGGGAGCAGCTGACCATGACCCTTAAAAGCAGTTCCTCTTTGCTGAAGGGAAATGTATAAATACTAGAGTTGAAGGGGAGCTATAAAACCATTAGTAATGACTGAAAAAATCTCACTCGATGTTTAAGAAAGAAATGCTTCAAGACTTGATCATCAATTGTAGAACAAACATATTCACGGGTAACAAGAATATTCAATGGACAAAAAATACAAAAAAATATTAGACTGTCAAGGGCAATGACGATTGAGTACACAATTCTGCACGAAACTTGTGCTTGCAAATCATGTAGATTTAGTTGCCAACTTCTTTTCTTTTCTTTTTTTTTTTTCTGCTGCAAGAAAACTAATTAGGGCAGAGAGTGCATGTTCTTATTTCAACAGTTCTCAGCACTAGAGGGGTTAATAAAGGCACTGCTGGAATAATATAATCTTCCAGAAGTAACTTCAAAAATTAACAGTTAAGATTAATTTGAAAGGAGGAAACAGTTATGTGTTCAGTTGATTATATGAAAAAGTTTTCTTTGTAATTTAGATAAATGTTTTCCTGGCAATGAAACTGAATATAAAAGTATTAATTATTCACAATGTAATCATTGAGAATTTGGGTAAATGTAATCACATAGCACAGGCAAATGAAATTAACAGATGTCACCAAGAGGAATAGGATAATAATAATAAATTATTAAAGTGGGGGGCGAAGAAAAAAAAACCCACCATAGAAATCTAGTAATACCACTATTTTTAAGAGGAATGCTATCTTAAAGAGGACTGAAGGGAACAGAATATTATTATTCTGTGTGCCTGTGCATGTATTGCATTCCTGAATTTTCTGAAAAGGAAGTAGAAGAGATTTTAAAAGTCTGTCTGGTTTCTACACCATCCTGTGTTTTTCCTCTCACAAATAAAATGATCTGTGTGAAGAAAATTACCTGAATAATTTGGTAGAGAGTTATACTTCACAAAAGAGATCTTTCACCAACCACCCTCAGGGATCTTTGGAAGATTATATTGCATCTACAAATAGGACTTTCTGTCTTAGCACTGACCTTCCTGGAAAGACATACGGATTTAGGGTTTTTGTTTCCCCTGAGCACCAAGTCACAATCTTCTAGACCCACATCAAAAATATGAAATACTAAAGATGCTTATTAATGAGTATAGGGTGTGGATTATTAGGGAAGTATTACTAGTTTGATAGTGCAGCCTGAATAATTCAGTTATTCTTTTAATATGAATCATCCTTTGGAAAAGTCCACCTCTATCTTCACTAATTACAGAGGAAGACTAAGATCCTAATCTATTCCCTTAAGTTAGTTGCCTAAAATTTAGGACTATGAATATCCATTAAGATGGAAACAGTTGCTTAAAACCTATAACATATGAAGTATATTTGCAAACTTCATTTTTTCCTTTTAAATGTTAATATTTGTACAAACACATAGAGGCAAAACAAAAGTGTTTTTCAAAATCAGTCAGGAAAACACAAATTTATAAAAAAATAAGTTGTACAGATATTCTTTTGCAGAATTGCATGCATGCTTTGACTTGAAAAGTATATGACTATTCTAAAGTTCTTCATATATTAATTCTAACATTGTACAATTTTACAATGTATTATATATGCTTTCCTTACTGAAGAAAAATGGAAATGTAAATAATATTTCAAGAAGCTCTCTGAAGCCTCTCTTTTTCAGCTTTCCTGTCTGATCCAGAGATAAAAAACAGCCCCACTATTTCACTAAATTCCATTTAAATACATAAAGAAACAAGAAATAATATATGATATAGAATCATAGAATCATAGAATGGTTAGAGTTGGAAGGGACCTTCAAAGGTCATCTAGTCCAACCCCCCTGCAAGGAGCAGGGACATCCCCAACTAGATCAGGTTGCTCAGAGCCTCATCCAACCTGGCCTTGAGTATTTCCAGGGATGGGTCTTCCACCACCTCTCTGAGCAACCTGTTCCAGTGTTCTACAACTTGCATTGTAAAAAAATTTGTACTACGTAAATATTAAGAGATAACTGATTTTAAATTTAATTTTTGATTGTAAGAATAAATACAATAGTACTAACTGAAATAAAAGTCAGTATCATTTTCAGTGAACTAAAAAATGAAACAAATGCTTTCACAACAGAATAGACTGGTTTATTCCGACAGAATTGTTTGGTTTATTTTGAACAGGTAAATTGGACTGGTGGAGTTTGCAGTCCTGAGGGAAATGGGTCAGATGAAGAGCAAAGTCAGGATCCTGAATTTTAGGAAATTAAAATTCCAGTTGTTCAAGGAGAACACCCTGGGAAACTGCCCTCAGGAATAAGGGAGCAGAACAGAGCTCCATAGAGTGCAAGAGCTCTCAGTTCCCAGGTCTAAGAAAGCAGGCAAGGAAGGCAAGAGACTGGCATGGCTGAATCAAGACCTGCTGGTCAAATTAAAGGGCAAGAAGGAAATGCACAGGCAGTGGAAGCAGGGGCAGGTATCTTGGGAAGAGTATAGGGAAGCTGCCCTGTTGTGTAGGGATAGGGTCAGGAAGGCCAAGGTGTGGCTGGAGCTAGGCTTGGCAACGGATGCAAGGAATAAGGGCTTCTACAAGTATGTCAGCCAGAAAAGGAAGGTCAAAGAAAGTATACCCTCGCCGTTAGCAAGACTGGTGAACTGGTAACAACGGATGAGGAGAAGATTGAGGTATTCACCAACTTTTTTTTACTCATTCTTCACTGATAACCCCTCTTCCCACACCTCTCGAATGGATGGATCATAAGATGGGGACAGAAGGAGTAAAGTCCCTCCTAGGGATCAGGTTCATGACCACCTGAGGAAACTCAGTATACATAAGTCTATGGGACCTGATGAGATGCATCCCAGAGTCCTAAGGGAACTGGCTATTGTAGTTGCCAAGCCACTCTCCATTATATTCGAAAAGTCATGGAAGTCAAGTGAAGTCCATGCTGACTGGAAAAAGGGAAACATTGCACCCATTGTTAAAAGGAGTAGAAAGAAGGACCCTGGGAACTACTGGCCTGTCAGCCTCTCCTCTGTGCCTCAGAAGATCATGGAACAGATGCTCCTAGAAGCTATATTGAGGCACATGGATGATGGGGAGGTGGTTCGAGACAGCCAGCATGGCTTCACCAAGGGCAAGTCTTGCCTGACCAACCTAGTGCCCTTCTATGATGGAGTGACTACATCAGTGGACAAGGGAAGAGCTATGGATGTTATCTACCTTCTGTCTTCTACTGTCTACCTTTGTCTACCTTCTAGGACTTCTATAAGGCCTTTGACATGGTCCCCCACAACATATTACTCTATAAATTGGAGAGATATGGATTAAATGGATGGACTATTCAGTGGATTAGTAATTAGTTGGATGATCACATCCAGAGGGTAGTGGTCAATGGCTCAATGTCCATATGGAGGTCAGTGAAAAGTGGTATCCCTCAAGGTCCATACTGGGACCAGTACTGTTTAACATCTTCATAAATGACATAGTGATATTGAGTGAACCCTCAGCAAGTTCGCCGATGACACCAAGTTCTGTGGTGCATTTGACATGCCTGAGGGATGGGATGTCATCCAGAGGGACATGAAAAAGCTCAGGAAGTGTGCCCAAGCGAACGTCATGAGGTTCAAAAAGACCAATGGCAAGGTCCTGCACCTGGGCCTCAGCAATCCCCGGTGTCGATATAGGTTGGAGGATGAAGAGATTGAGTGTAGCCCTGCCAAGAAAGATGTGGGGGTACTGGTGGATGAAAAGCTGGACATGAGTTGGCAATGTGCGCTTGCAGCCCTGAAGGCCAATCAGATCCTGGGCTGCATTAAAAGAAGTGTGGCTGCGGGTCAGGAGAGGTGATTCTGCCCCTCTGCTCCGGTCTGGTAAGACCCCATCTGGAGTACTGCATCCAGTTCTGGAGCCTTCAACATAAGAGGGACATGGACCAGTTGGGGAGGGTTCAGAGGCCCACGAAGATGATAAGAGGGATGGAGCACCTCTTCTATGAGGACAAGCTGAGAGAGTTGTGAGTGTTCAGCCTGGAGAAGAGAAGACTCTGGCGAGACCTTATAGCAGTCTTCTAGTCTGCTAAGGGGGGCTTGTAAGAAAGATGGGGAGAAACTTTTTAGCAAAGCCTGTAGTGATAGAACAAGTCATAATGGTTTTAAAATAAAAGAGGGAGATTGAGACAAGATATAAAGAATAATTTTTTTTTTTACAATGAAGGTGGTGAAGTACTGGAACAGGTTGTCCGGGGAGGTGATGGATGGCCCATCCCTAGAGATGTTCAAGGTAAGGCTGGACGGGGCTCTGAGCAACAAGATCTAGTCAAAGGTGTCCCTGCTCACTGCAGGGGGATTGAATTATATGACCTTTAAAAGTCTCTTCCAGCACAAACTATTATATGATTCTATGAAATTTGTTTCAATTTTTAAGAAATGAGAAATCTAAAAATGAAAAGTGAATTCAAACAAAGAATGAGAAAAATAACAGAACTTGCCATCATTGAAATGAAAGAAAAAAATTACAATTTCATCATAGAAAATCACTTATAGAAAAAAAAACCACAAACCTGTTAAATATTTTGGTGGTTTTCCAAATTTAAATATTTATAGAATCATAGAATAGTTTGAGTTGGAAGGGATGGCATTCCTTCCTTGCAGCGTATTGACAGCACCACACAGCTGGGTGTCGTTTGCAAACTTGCTGAGAGTGCACTCTATCCCACTGTCTATGTCGCCAACAAAGATGTTAAACAGTGCCAGTCCCAATACTGACCCCTGAGAAATGCCACTTATCACTGGTCTCCACTTGGTCATTGAGCCTTTGACCACAACTCTTTGAGTGTAGCCATCCAGCCAATTCCTTAATTAGCAGAAAAAAAAAATATTGTATATGTGGTACTATTGTTTTTTAAGAGAAAAGTGAACTATCTCTATATGTGAAGAGAAAAATATTCATGCTATCTAATTTGTTATCTCAATAAAAGCTATCAGACAGAACAATATTTTACGTAACAATTGTTATTCAATGCACAGATTATTCCTTTCCTTCATATATTTTTGAGGTCCTATTGCTAACCAAAATTAAATTAGATGAAATTTTTGCACTGTTTTTTTTTCAAAAGTAAAAGCTGCTGAAGTGTTCTGCTGGAATTATGTCTTTATTGATAGAAAAAAATATATATATATGTTCTTGTGTATACATGCATAAAGATGTATATGTACTATATATAGCATATATTATTGAATATATCCTATGTAATAATAGTGAATATAAGGTAATCTTGGATCAACTTGTATCGTAGTTTAGCCCTGCTCGGGACCAGACTACGCAGTCTCTCTCTCACTCCCCCCACCCAACAAAAGAATAGGGAGAGATAATAATAATAAAAAAAAAAAAGGCTCAAGGTTTGAGATAAGAACAGGGAGAGATTCTTAAAGTTACCATTACAGCCAAAACAGACTTGACTTGGGGAAAATTATTTGTTTATTATTAAAACCAAAGCAGGATAATGAGAAAGAGAACAAGATAACTTCCCCCCACCCTTCCCTCTTTCCAGGCTTAACATTATCTCTGTCTCCTTTACCCCACCAAGCGGCACGGGGGAAAAGAGGGAATGGGGGTTATGGTCAGTTCATCACTTGCCGCTTTACGCTGCTCCTTTCACCTCAGGGGAAGAACTCCTCATATCCCTCACTTACTCCAGCATGGGGTCCCTCCCATGGGCTACAGTCCTTCATGAATCGCTCCTACACAGGTTGTTTTTCCAGCGGTGCAGTCCCTCTGGAATGGCTGCCCTAGCATGGACCCTCCACAGACCACAGCCTCCTTCAGGCATCTACCTGCCTTGACGTGGGGTCCTCCATGGGCTGCAGGTGGATCTCTCTCCTCCGTGGACCTCCATGGGCTGCAGGGGGACAGCCTGCTTCACCACGGTTATCACCATGGGCTGCAGGGGAATCTCTGCGGGGAACAACATTACTTGTCCCCCTCCTTCTTCACTGACCTTGGTGTCCCTAGCTGTTCTTCTTACAAGAAATTCTTCACAATTGGCTAAAGCAGATGCCTCTCAGGTTCTCTTCACTTCTCCTCTCCACTTCTTGCAGCCAGGCTGGGCTGAGTCATGTCTAGACACCCCCTGGTGGGAGGCCAGAGGGTGAGGGCTGCAAGGCCCACAAGGCTTGTGCCTCCCCCTCTCTGCCTCCACTTGAGCTTCTTCACATCTTCCTTTTTTTCTGTTTTCCCCTTCTTAAACACATTATCACAGATGCGTTATCAGGGAACATTCTGCTTCAAATTGGCTTGGCCCAGGCCAACAGCAGGTCCACCCTAGGCCCAGTGGAGTCCAGTGGACAAAGAGGAAACAACTTCCAGCAGCTTCTTACAGAAGTTGCCACCATAGCCCCCCCCCTCACTAAATAAAACCAGCACAACTTTTCTGTTGTCATTCTGGATCATCTGTTATGGGTCACTATTATGAAAACAGATTATATCCAACCTCCATATTATAGAAGTAGAAGCACGGTGAAGTTCTTTGTCTACATTTCACAGATCAAACTAGATCCTAAGCATATTCTATTGCCATAAGTGCTCTGATTCAGCAGGCTGCCTATAGTCAAGGAACACATGAAGACAACTTTAATGAGGACTATACTTTTGTATAGTTCTCAAAAATTCCAGTCACTGTACAGAAGTTGAAGAACCCTTACATTCTAAGTAGTTAGATATGTCAGTATTTGTTAAAAATTATATGATATTTGAATCAATTGGGCTATTTTACACAGTGACCTTAAAATGGATAACATTTTCTTCAGAATTATGACTTCTCCCTGCTGGTTATAGAAGGAGCAAACTCATTTCAGAAGTCAAGAATTTCCATACAGGGGAAGCGAAAGTCATCTTAACATGCACCTAACCTCAGCATTGACAATTTTGTATTTAAAATCCATCTTGAAAATGCTCTTTCTGCTTGCAGCTCAGGCATGTGATAACTACTTTGCTCAAACAAGACGTGAAAAAGTAAATTAGTATTTCTGGATTCAGACCAGACTTTTAAACACATGCTTTAAATTTAGCTTTGTTTTATTTATGTCAACATAGTGATTTAACTTTAATTTCTTTAACTGTATGATATCACTATTTTTCCCTATAATTCTTACATTTCCTTCAATACGATCTATGCTGGCTTTAATAAAACGATTACTTTTTAAATGTGGTAATTTCATAATACTAAGTATATTTCACAAATATAAACCACTATGTGTCAAAGTTCAATATTCTCTGGTTCTTTTAGATTTTCTACACAAGAATAATTTAATGTTTTAATACTGAATTTACTTATTTGAAGATAATTGACATTCACGTTATATTGATTTAGAAAAGTGATACAGCGGTATACTGAACTCACGACCCAGGCATAATATAGCAATTGCAATACACAGTTGTATCACAATACAAACATGATTCCTATTACCAATCCCTACATGCTCACTATCCCATCATTGGGCACCCTCAGTCACTGGGAAGGAATACATGGGCTGAAGCCTACTGAAGTCCTTCACTCTCTTCAAATTTCTGTTTGTTGCTTGATTTTTATACTTTATGTTGAGCTGAGCCACATAAAGACTTCCCCCATGTTGATCTGTCTGGTTGAGGAACACAGTACTTTTATTGATTATTTTAAGAAGACCGTTTACATAACTAATTGACCGATTCAACTGATACAGCCATTTATCTATGACAAAGTCCACCTTGTGATCCTCTTGGTGTTGAGAGAAAATCAGCTTTCTTTATAATAGCTGTGGTTACTTCCTACATCCTTTTCTGATCTTCATGAGCACATCACCCTTACCTGTCTTCTCTGGGTCTTCTTCCATTGTTGGAGTTCGTTGATCACTATTAAAAGGATAGAGATTACATCTTGTGGCAGTTGTATTAGTATTAGTTGTATTAGCTCTGAAAATCCACAACTCACAATTTCAAATAAAATATACCACAATGATCTTTCTCTTGGATCCAGCATTTTTTTTTTTTAATAAGAAAAAGAAAATAAGCCTAATTTAACCATGTTCAATGATAGGCATAAATACCTTCTTTCATGTCACATTATTTACAAACATAAGATATCCTTGTTTAACTGATCCATATGTTCTTCTCTTTCAAATCCAGTCAGGATATAGTCCTTCCATAATATTACATACAAGATTAGACTGAGAAGGCATGAGTATTTTTTCTGTGTACTATTTAATTCTTCATCTGAATCCCACCCTACTCATATTGACTGTTGTGGGAACAGAGAAAAGACAGATTAATTAACATATGTTCCTAGCACTGTACTGACAGTTTGGAGTCTTGGTTCCTCTGCCACATACCTTTCTTGACATCTTCATTTTTTGATAACTGAATTACTAATGCAAACGGGAAAAAGAAGAATAAGTTTTTAAAAGCATTCTGGGAAAAAAAAATATAGAAACATACTATGGAAAAGAGTATGCCTACTTAGTAGGATTATTACTGCCGTTTTAACTGTTCCCTCTTTTGCAACTGGTATGCACATATACAACTATTTAATTTCACCAGCTACTTAAACAGTTTCCAAATTATGTATATATTCAGTGTATGTATTGATTCACTTGACTAGGTTGATTGTGAAGAAGCTATTGCTGTCAATCAAACAAATTATACGTATTTTCAAAATATTTATGTTTAGCCAATTGCATAGTTAATGGAGAAAATAAAAAAAACATATCTAAAATTACGTATCTTTTTGAAAGGCTATATATAACTTTCTTACCATGCATAGCCATATAAATACATTTTGACATTGTCAATATTTGTTTGTTTTAATTAAATCTCACATTATGGTATATCTAGAATAATCTGGATAATTTGTTGGAATTATACAAGAATTGTGCTGCTGTAGCTGAGGATGAAAATTCACACACATTCTGACTATTCTGACTCTTGCTGGATAGAGGTTTAAGGAATAAACAACATATAAACTATAGAGAACCTTCAAAGTTAATTTTCCTGGACATAGCATTACTGACCATGTAAAAGGGAACTACATGATTTTTGTAAGGTCCAGGAGGCACACAACTGCTCAGAAAGGGATCTTATTTATCACCTTCAGCCGGACGGCACTCAAATGCTTGAATTGCCAAGAAATCATGATCAACTATTCTGGACTTCAGCTGCTTTCCACTCTTTACTGCCAGTGCACAGAAAAGGATTCAATAATAATTAAGGGAGGCAATGAGAAAATGACTCTGTAGCACACTATGTAGGATACTCACATAAAAGTGGAGAAATAGGATGCTGATCCTTGTTGCTAGGGATGCTTTTTTAATTTACTTAATTAGTTATGTAAAATACATGAGCACTAGTAGGGGCAGGGAGCATAACCCATGCAAGCATACTAATCAGTAATTTGTGCAAGTAAATACTCTTGAGAGTGCTGCTGGGCTACAGAAGCATTCTTCATTTTCACTTCTTCTCTAAACCAGTAAGCCTTAGGTCGTCTCTGCTCCATGGACAAGATTTATCACCAGAGGAGAAGTTGCCTTCAAGACAACTTTAAGGATCTCTTACTTCAGGGCCTAACTGAATTAAGGTAGTCTGGTGCAGCTCAGCAAGCCCAAGTGGCTGTAACCTTTTCTCTCCCTAAAACCTTTTCAGGCTCTGGTGGCTGCACCACCTAATTGGAGCTGCCACTGGTCTTTTCATACAGGATATACTACTATAGCAAAACAAACAAAAAACACATTCTGTTGGAAATACATTATCGAAGAAGATTGAGCAAATTCTCAGTTTTCCAAGTTTGTGTTTGTAGTAAAGAGGATTTCGAAATATTTTTTACCAATTTGACTATTCCTCTAAAATATTTTTAGGTTAAAGTATCTAGCTTTTTACTGATTAATATCTCATTCAATATAGTTATAGTTTTTTATTGTTTAAAAAAAACCCTCTGTAATTAAATTTGACCATTTAAAAAAAAAAAGAAATTAAATTATGTGGGCTATTTTTTTCCTACATTTGTTTCATTGTGAGATTTTTTTTTCAGAATTCATAGTTTTCCAGAATACAATTACCAACCCTTCAAATACTATTCAAAAAAATTAACTACTAAAATATATTTGAAATAATTTATAAAACATGCAACATATACACATGCAAAACTGCATCTATCCACCTGGTCATCAAGATGCCAACAAATTGCAAACTATAACTTTAAGACAGATAAAATAAACAAGAGAATTACAGTTCTATTAACCCACAATTGCAGTAAAAATATACACAGTACTATGATTTAATGTTCTTTGCAAATTATTATTTTAGTGAAAATACAGTTGTAGTTAATCGTTTTTTACTGCCTTTACTATTTTCTTCTTTTGTACTAGCACGCAGATGTTCAGCCTCTGAGAGCCACTATAAGTTAGAGGTAGCTGTAACTCTTTCTCCTCTCTCTTTCTCTAACAGAATAAAACAGAAATTCCAAAAGAGTTTTGAAAGTATGCATACATATGTAAATTGTAAATAATTTTTATTTTATCCCTTCTAAATTATCCATAGACCATAGTTTGATTTTCTTCGATCAATTCTCTCCTCATTGTAAAAAAAAATATTGTAGTTATAAAAATAAATGTTAGACCAACCTTGGGTTTACAAATTGTAACACCTTGTGCTATGATTGCAATTTAGAGTGATAGATTGTCAGTTCAAATTACTTTGCATTGGCAGCTGTTATTTTTTTTTTGAATAACAATTTGGCCAACATCCAGAATAAAATGATGCAAAAATGTCTCTGCATTTATTGTGCTTGAATGATTGGAAGGGTTTTTTTTAGTTTTAATGCTCCAGAATAATTTTATGTAACAGCAGGAGGCATGTAGACATCAATCTAAACTGTTCCATTGATGTAACTTTTAAGAAACCTACATAAAAGAGATAATTTGTTTTAGTTGCTGAGGAGAATTAATGAGTTCATGGGATCAGTGCAAACTCTATAACAGATTTTCATAAAGCCAAAGGGTAGACAATTACTAATAGAGTAGCTATTTAAGGTTTTGTGTTGCTTTTTTTTTTTTTCCATTTAACAAGAATCGTAAGATCCAAATCACTTTTGCAGCCTCAGATCCTCTTTCTCCTACCACTTCCATTCCAATAAGTGTATCTTACATTAAGGATTTAACTGGATAATTTATCTTTCTGGTTTGAAAAAAAAAATCAAGAATTCTTCCAGAGAGACTTTAAATCTTCTTATCTTTGAATTTCTTATAATTTGTAAAATGACATTCCTTAGATTCTTAGATAGAGAATACTGAAAAAAAATCCATATATTTCTTTCAGCACTGGTTTGGTTCATAAACAGTCAAATATCTGTCAGTTCTACATAGTAATTGAACTAACAACAATGTTTATTTGGAAAAAAAATGTACACTTCTCTCTAGGATGTTATGAAGGAAACAGAACAGAAAGAAATTCAGCATCTGTATTTTCTATTTATTCCTGTTTCAAGAATGTTTGCTCTGTGGAGTAATAATTGTAAAGGTGATTCAGGAAGTACAGTAGTTTACCTGAAAAAAAAAAAAAATTACCTTTTCATAACATCATTTAATTTACCTGTGCCTGGGCTTCTGAGTAAACTGAATGAACCCAAAAGTACTTTCATAGGTTCAATTTTTCAGAGCTCAAGAAGCTCTAAGCACTTCAAAAATGGTTTTACAAAATGCAGTATACTTACTAATAAACAGTTCTACAAAACAGGAGCAAAAAAAAAATCGTTCTAAACTTCACGTCCTGTGCTTGAGTTGTACATGATTGGATGATAGATATTGATAGGCCACTGCACAACCGCTGTGCCTTAGGGAAATGGTCTGCTTATGTAGCAGAGTATAGCACTTTTCAAGAGGAACCGTATGGTTGACGTAATGTGCCATGTGAATGAAACAGTTTAAGGGTAGATTGATATGGTTGAGATTACATGGGATATCTGTATGGGTTTGGAACTTTCTGTCTGCTGTGGTTCAGCTGGAGATGCATGCACATGAGCAGGGCTACGACCTCGTTGGCATCACGGAGACGTGGTGGGATGACACATACGACTGGAGCATCAACATGGAAGGGTATAGGCTTTTTAGAAAACACAGGAAGGGGAGACAAGGAGGGGGTGTCGCTCTCTATGTCAGCAACCGGCTGGAGTGTGTGGAGCTCCGCCTGGGGATGGAGGAGGAGCTGACAGAGAGCTTATGGGTCAAGATTAGAGGATGGGGACGGACAGGGGACGTTACGGTGGGCGTCTGTTACAGGCCGCCTGGCCAGGAGGACAGAGCAGATGAAGTGTTCTATAGGCAGATAGGAGCAGCCTGATGGTCACAGGCCCTGGTTCTCATGGGGGACTTCAACCACCCTGACATCTGTTGGAGAGACAACACGGCAGGGCACAGGCAGTCCAGGAGGTTCCTGGAATGCGTTGATGACAACTTCCTCCTGCAGGCGATAGAGGAGCCGACAAGGAGGGGTGCCATGCTCGACCTTGTGCTCACCAACAGGGAGGGACTGGTGGGGGATGTGAAACTAAAGGACAGCCTTGGCTGCAGTGACCATGACACAGTGGAGTTCAAGATCCACGGGGCAGCAAGGAAACTACATGGCAAGCTCTCTGCCCTAGACTTCAGGAAGGCAGACTTCGGCCTCTTCAGGGACCTGATGGGCCAAGTGCCATGGGAGGCGGCCCTGGAGGGAAGAGGGGCCCAGGAAAGTTGGTCTATATTCAAGGAGCACCTCCTCCAAGCTCAGCAGAGGTGCATCCCGATGAAGAACAAGTCAGGCAAAAAGGCCAGGAGGCCCACGTGGGTGAGCAAGGAGCTCCTGGACCAACTAAAAGTAAAAAAGGAAGCCTATAGAGGGTGGAAGTGGGGACAGGTAGCCTGGGAGGACTACAAAGAGGCTGCGCGAGTGGCCAGGGATCAGGTAAGGAAGGCCAAAGCCCTGGCAGAACTGAATCTGGCCGGGGATAAAAAATGCAACAAGAAGAGCATCTATACGTACGTAGGGATCAAAAGAAAGTCCAGGGAAAATGTAGGCCCTGTCCAGAAGGGAATTGGTGTCCTGGTTACCCAGAACATGGAGAAGGCTGAGGTATTCAATGACTTTTTTGCCTCAGTCTTCATCAATAAGGGCTCCTGTCCCACCACCCAAGCTGTAGAAGGCACAAGCAGGGACTGCGAGAATTAAGAACCGCCCATTGTACTAGAAGAGCAGGTTCAGGATCATCTGAGGAACCTAAAGGTGCACAAGTCCATGGGACCTGATGAGATCCATCCGCGGGTCCTGAGGGAACTGGCAGATGAAGTTGCCAAGCCACTGGCTATCGTATTTGAGAAGTCGTGGCGGTCTGGTGGGGTCCCCAATGACTGGAAGAGAGGGAACACAACCCCAATTTTTAAAAAGGGGAATAAGGAAGACCCGGGTAACTACAGGCCGGTCAGCCTCACCTCTGTGCCTGGCAAGGTCATGGAGCAGATTCTCCTGGAAACTATGCTAAGGCACATGGAGAGCAAGGAGGTGGTTGATGACAGCCAACATGGCTTCACCAAGGGCAGATCGTGCCTGACCAAATTGGTGGCCTTCTAAGACGGGGTGACGGCATCGGTGGAGAAGGGACGAGCAACTGACATCATCTACCTGGACTTGTGCAAAGCTTTTGACACTGTCCTGCATGACATCCTTCTCTCTAAACTAGAGAGACATGGGTTTGATGGACGGACCACTCGGTGGATAAGGAGTTGGCTGGATGGCCGCACTCAGAGAGTGGTGGTCAACGGCTCAATGTCCATGTGGAGACCGGTCACGAGTGGCGTCCCTCAGGGGTCCGTGCTGGGCCCGGCCCTGTTTAACATCTTTGTCGGCGACATGGACAGTGGGATAGAGTGCACCCTCAGCAAGTTCGCTGACAACACCAAGTTGCGTGGTGCCGTCGACACACTGGAAGGGAGGGATGCCATCCAGAGGGACCTTGACAGGCTGGAGAGGTGGGCCTGTGCCAGCCTCATGAAGTTCAAGCAGGACAAGTGCAAGGTCCTGCACCTGGGTCATGGCAATCCCAGGCACAAATACAGGCTGGACGGGGAATGGATTGAGAGCAGTCCTGAGGAGAAGAACTTGGGAGTGCTGGTGGATGAGAAGCTTAACATGAGCCGGCAATGCGCCCTTGCGGCCCAGAAGGCCCACCGCATCCTGGGCTGCATCAAGAGAAGCGTGGCCAGCAGGTCAATGGAGGTGATTCTCCCCATCTACTCTGCTCTGGTGAGACTCCACCTGGAGTACTGTGTCCAGTTCTGGAGACCCCAGCACAAGAAGGACATGGGAGAATGTCCAGAGGAGGGCCACAAAGATGGATAAAAGGGCTGGAGCACCTCTCTTATGAGGACAGGCTGAGAGAGTTGGGGCTGTTCAGCCTGGAGAAGAGGAGGCTCCGGGGAGACCTGATAGCGGTCTTCCAGTACCTCAAGGGGGCCTACAAGAAAGATGGGGAAAGACTGTTCAGTAGGGCCTGTTGCGATAGGACAAGAGGTAATGGTTTTAAAATAGAGGGGGGTAGATTTAGATTAGAAATTAGGAAAAAAGTTTTTACGATGCGAGTTATAGAACTCTGGAACAGGTTGCCCAGAAAGGTGGTGGAAGCCCCATCCCTGGAAACGTTCAAGGCCAGGCTGGATGAGGCTCTGGGCAACCTGATCTAGTTGGGGATGTCCCTGCTCCTTGCAGGGGGGTTGGACTAGATGACCTTTGAAGGTCCCTTCTAACCCTAACCATTCTATGATTCTATGATTTTGCAAGTGAGTACATATACAAACCCATCATGAAGAAAAGCACAGTTCCTGCCCTCTCCCAAGAAATGTGTATTTGTTTATCTACACAGAGGCTTGCATTAATTTTTCTCCCTTTCATTTATTCTTGAAAATATTGGAAACAACAGTCAAGAAAAACAAATATATTATATTTCTTTTCATACTGAGCTTTCACAGTGCCTGTTTGCATATAGGTCTCTACTCTGATGTTGTTTGGTAGCTGCCTTCTCTCTTACACTATCTTTGCCTTCAATACAGCAAGATATTCCAGCAGTATTCCATGCAAATTTGGAAACTGAGATGTAAGAAAGAAAGCACATGAGGGAGAATGTTTGTAAGGAATTTATGAATTCCTTACAATAGCCAGAAGACCTATCAGTCAAATTTATTGGTTTTACTGCATGTTACATATGTGATGCTTGGCTTCTTCAAAGGGCTTGGTAAATGTTAACTAATCACCTAATACAAAAGTTGAAAGTTTGTTAATGTATGTCAACTGTCATCTTGCTCACTAAATAAGTATTATTAAGCTTCAAAAAATCATGGTTAATCAGAAATAGAATTGAGGAAACCTCTGTGTTTAACCTTTTGATCTAATAAACATCAATTTGCAATAGTTTATCTTTAAACTTGGGATATATATTGACACTTGCAAAAATTAGTAATAAGACACTTTTCATCAAAGTGTCCAGAAAGGTCAGAGGGGAAACTTATCTTTACGGATAGCAAGATTTCTTCTTTGAAAATGGCAAGAATCAGAAATGCTTTCTGTTTATTATGAATATCTGTATAAGCCAATTACTGTAAATGGTAATTTCAATATTGTACTTCAGCACACTTGTCTGAGACTTGGTTAGACAATGCTCTAATTAGATGATTTTACATATGGAAATAGAGTCATATCTTCTTACCAGTATTTACACTTGAAAACCCTGCTTAACCTAATGGAAATTACTCTGATATTCTGTTAAAATTGTTTTGGTCTAAAAATAGAAGACAGACAAGACTGTGGATAAAGACAGTATCTTTTACTGGAGCAACAATTATAACTGGGAAGAATTACCAGGATTTGAATACTCAGTTATTTGTTTTAGTCTAAACGCAATTTGAGAATAATTTATCAATTTAGTGTAGTATGCATAAATTGGGACTTCTTTGAAAGAAGTGGTAATTGGTATCTGTAAGAAGCTATTTTAATAGGAAGTCAGAGATGAGAGACAGAAAATTGAGGGGCAGAGAGAGAGAGAAGGCAGAGGAAGAGGAGATATACACTCTAAGAAAAAGATAAATATTTGTTTCTTGAAGCTTTTGGAACATGGAAGGAAACAACCAGGGGGAAGAAGACAAATAATAAAGTACCATACATAACAGAGGCTCTGCGAATTTAAAGTTTCAGTATTCAACAATGCTTTAAATTTCAGTTTCCAGTCCCGTCTTTGGAAGATGAGCTGTCAGTCAGTTAAATTAACCTGTTTCTAATGAAGTGCTTTGTTTTCACTAGGTTTTTAGAGTGTGTTAGTTATCACATGTTAACAGGATTGATGAGAAAATACCTTTTTTTTTTCCTCAGAAAGATATTCTAGGTGTGGTCATCATTTATTTTATAACCACAGGATTATACATAACACAATGGAATGATATATTTTGCTCTTTGCAGTAAAGCTTCATTTCAACATAATGTGAAAGACTTTGCCCTGGATAGTGACTACAATTACTATAGTAATTACCAATGAAAACTTTGTATGTGAAAATATAACATTTTCATGTTCTGGAAGGCAACTGTTTTAATATTTGTTAGTTTTATTGAGAATAAAATAATTAAAAATACTTGAAGATATTCAATATATAAGTTCATAGGTATGTCTCTGGATATTCATCAGGAAGAACTACGCAAAAAGAAAAAAAAGAAAAAAAAAACCCTCATTATTAATGTATCATTTAGAGAATATTTTAATTTAAAACATGTGTACTAGTGCCCTGGTTTCGACTGGAAGTGAGCTAATTTTCCTCTCAGTAGCCACACTGTTTTGGATTTAGTATGAGATTTGGTATGTGAAGAATGTTAATCCACTGAAGCTACAAGTTGTTGCTAATGAGATAAAGGAAACTTTCTGGCTTTCCAGGTCTCACTAATTGTGCAGATGCAGGAAGCTGGGAGGCATGTATCCAGAACAATTGACCCAAACTGGCCAAAGACAGTATTCCATACAATAGACATCATAGTCAGTATGTATACTCTCCCTCTTTTGCTCCTCTACTTGCTGCTCAGTTTCGTTTCCATGATTGCTGCTTGGGACAGGCTGTATTGGTCATTGGGATGTCAGATGGTGAGAGCTCATGCATCTTTCATTTTGTATATTTTAGTATCCCTATATTTTGTTATTATTGTAATTTTCCTTTGTTATTCTAGTGAACTGTCTTCATCTTAACCGACGAGGTTTTGTTTCTTCCAGATTCTCTCCTCAGTCATCCTGGGGAGGGAGAACAAAGAAACTATGCAGTGACTAGGTCTTAACCATGACAACCAGCTGCCACAGGTTTCTAAAATCTATATTGGTGAATTCTGGGATGTTATTTTTGCAATTTCAGCATTTTGTTAGCTCTGAGTTTTAGAGAGTGTGTCTGTGTATATTCATATAAAATATATCTATATATACACAAATACGCGTATACATATATACATATATATATATATACAGGCATGTTTTCTTATTAACATTTGACTTTTTTTCTGTCCTGTCATTCCTTAGGAAATAATGAAGCTGGAGATAGATTCCAGTTCCTTATCTAAATGCTATCACTTCTGTTATATATTTTGTGTGATTTACTTCTCCCAATGGAGTTACTTTTCTTCTCTTGTCTTCTGCCTCCAGCTGGGAATAGTCAGAGAGAAACAGCAGAGATCAGTATTTGAAAACTATCAATCAACTTCACAAATGATTGGAACAAAAAAAAATCCCAGTAATATTTTCTGAAGGCTAGTTATCTAGGGGGAAATGAAGACTCTATTAAACTCCTCAGTCTCTTAATATCCTAATGTTCCTTGGCAAGCCTAAACTACAGGTCAAATGCATCTCATTCATCACACAGTGTCAATCTGATGGGGTTGTATTTGGCCAATTGTTAGCCTAGAACAACAAATTTCCCTTTCTCAATATAAATTCTACATTTAGATTCCAACTTCCTTTTTTCTAAACTTTCAACTTTTCATGTGTAACATCAATTTACAAAAGCACATGACAGAAAACCAACTGTGTAGCCTTTATTTCCTCTTGTTGTAAGAACTTTTTGATTCTTTCTCCTTGAGTTCACTGGAAAGACTACATTGTAATTCTTTCCCCCAACAAACAGTTCAGATAGATAGATTCAAATCCACAAGGTGTCTCTACAGACTTTTTAAGGAAAGAAGAAAGCAAATACACAAATTAATATTCAGGGAATACTTTCCTCAAGGCGAACACATTAATCTTCTCTTTCACCGGACAAGTTTTAGCTCACAAGTTAATGAAAGAACTATCTTTAATTTGGTATGACTTTCCTTGATTGAAACGATATTTGTGCCATAACACTCAGGTCAGTGTCCTTCAGACTAGTTATATAAGTGTTCACACACCTCAGAGAGTGACACTTGGCCAGTCTTCACACATTTTACCAACTCAAATGAAGTCAGATATGAACTGAAGTCATTGTTTCTATCACAATGCAAACAAAGAACTTTACATGCTTAAATACATACCTGGGTCTTTCTATTTTGTTCTAAATGTTGACTTTGCAGTATTACTCTGAAAAAGCCTTGAGGCTTTTCGTTCCGAGTCCTGACATGGAAAACAGGATAGTAAATAGCATGTGCTATTAGAATACTCACAGAAGCAGTATTTCTTTAGGAAGCAGCTATGCTAAGCAATAAACAGTGTTAACTCTATGGTAATCTAACAGGGAAACAAATAACAAAAGAAATAATAATTGAAACCCCCCCCCACCTCTGGTTGTTAATTTTGCAATTTTCTTAGTTTTTCGCCACTATGGCAACTGAAGTATTGTAGTGAGATCCACAAATGATTAAAAATAAGTAAACATCTTTTTGTTGCATATAGGTTAGATTTTGTAAGAAACTGAAGAAATAGAATAATCATGGTGATAACACCAAGGAAATGAAAGTTATTTACTTCTCATTAAGTTCCTTGTTACTATAACCTTTTCTGAACCTGTGATTCAGACAATATTTTAGGGTGATATGAGTGATACTGAGGATGAGAGGATGTGCAACTCCTTCAGGCAGATTTATGGTATTTTCAAAACATTTTAACTGCATTAAATTTTCTCCTTGACTTACTATTCATAGTGCATAATCACTCTTCATTTTCAGTTGCCTGAAACATCATAATCTTACACCAGCTTTTACCTCTTTCGGAAATATTTTACATCTTCAATCTACCCACTTTCCAGTAAACAGAAAGCTAGTAAGTTGTGATAGAGCCTCGAGGGTTATGCTAGACATCAAAGGTAAAAAGCAAGGGAAGACATTATTAAAGAAAGATCTTCCAAAAAGGGGAGATGAAGGAAAAGGCTCAGATTGCTCTTAAGTCTCAATAAAAGCCAAAAGAAACTTAATGTTCAAGTTTCATAACCTTGAAAATTTATATACACTAGATCTTTGGCCAACTAGCTGAAGGAAGCCTTCCTAATTCAGATTTTATCACCTAAAGCCCTCCTAAGTCCAAGTAATTTCTATGCTGTCTAGCTCTCTAGGAACTCAACTTCCATATAAATCTTCGTATTTAGCAAAGAAATATTCTGTATGTGACAAACTTTACTTGTAAATACACATTCATAATCCCTTAGCAGATGGATATTTATCACTTATTTAGAGCTTATTTACAAGCACAAGGTGCTGATGTCCACCTTTTATATAATGTCTCACTGGTTAAAAAAATCAGTGAATCAGTGTTTTCTATGTGTTCAATGGAAGATGTCAAAGCCTGCTTTAAGTAAGCAAGATGACTTTATGCAAGTACTTAAAATTCCTTAGAAAGTAAAAGGTCTGAGGAAGAGGGCGACTCCACTTTGACCTCATCAACTCAATTTTCCCACATACCTTTCTTTCCTACCCAGAAACAATTTTCTAATTTCAGTGAGGTGGTTTGACTAGTAAATAACGTACTCTGTCATATGAGGTAAAACCTATGTATTTCATAAATGGCAAGCACTTCAGCTTAAATGTTCCTGATTTTCTTCAGAATAAGCTCAATAATCATATTTTAAATGACACAATTTTGAGTTACTATATCTTTAAATAAGTATGGATAGTAGACCATTCCTTCTGATTTCATACATTTAGTTTATTCCCACTCAACTATTCAGGGCGCTGTGACGCATTTATTACATAAAGTCATATGCAAAGAACTCATCCTGATAGGTTTTCTGTTTGTGTTGTTTGTTTGTTTGTTTCCTCATCTGTTACATACTTTGCATAATGATTCAGTCATGAATGGTCACCACTGAAAAAGCAGAACTTTCCTTGCACTCTTTGCTTCTCATTATGCTATGTATCATTCCCAAGCTCATAATGTGAAAATTTATCAGGGCCATTCCTCTACTATTTAGAAAGGCTTTCTAAAACAAATTGTGCTTGCCTCTATCCTGTTTCATAAATACATTTGGCATGTCTACTTGTTGTTAAATATTTTTCTTTGACTTGTAATTCCATATGAAATAGAAAAAAATACTTAATCATTTTGCTTATGAAATACATAATAATTCCATTTACACTTTAATTGGATCATATCTATAAAAATAAAGGCTTGGTTTAATTCATAACAAGATGTAGAATTATGTTGTTTTCTAGTCCTAGTCACCACACAGTTTTTTGCTCACCCTTCTCTTCCCCAGTGGGATGTGGGAGAGGATTGAGAAGAAAGGAAAACTCATGGCTTGAGATAGAATCATAGAATCATAGAATGGTTAGAGTTGGAAGGGACATTCAAAGGTGCAAGGCGCAGGGACATCCCCAACTAGATCAGGTTGCTCAGAGCCTCATCCAACCTGGCCTTGAACGTTTCCAGGGATGGGTCTTCCACCACCTTTCTGGATAACCTGTTCCACTGTTCTACAACCATCACTGTAAAAAATTTTTTCCTGACATCCAATCTAAATCTACCCCCCTCTATTTTAAAACCATTACCCCTCATCCTATCACAACAGGCCCTACTAAACAGCCTATCCCCATCTTTCCTGTAGGCCCCCTTGAAGTACTGGAAGACCGCTATCAGGTCTCCCTGGAGCCTCCTCTTCCCCAGGCTGAACAGCCCCAACTCTCTCAGCCTGTCCTCATAAGAGAGGTGCTCCAGCCCTTTTATCATCTTCGTGGCCCTCCTCTGGACCTTCTCCAACTGGTCCATGTCCTTCTTGTGTTGGGGGCTCCAGAACTGGAGACAGTACTCCAGGTGGGGTCTCACCAGGGCAGAGTAGAGGGGGAGAATCACCTCCCTCGACCTGCTGGCCACGCTTCTCTTGATGCAGCCCAGGATGCGGTTGGCCTTCTGGCCCACAAGGGCACATTGCCAGCTCACGTTGAGCTTCTCATCCACCAGCACTCCCAAGTCCTTCTCCTCAGGGCTGCTCTCAGTCCATTCCCTGCCCAGCCTGTATTTGTGCCTGGGATTGCCATGACCCACGTGCAGGACCTTGCACTTGGCCTGGTTGAACTTCATGAGGTTGGCACAGGCCCACCTCTCCAGCCTGTCAAGGTCCCTCTGGATGGCATCCCTCTCTTCCAGCATGTCGACGGCACCACACAACTTGGTGTTGTCAGCGAACTTGCTGAGGGTGCACTCTATCCCACTGTCCATGTCGCCGACAAAGATGTTGAACAGGGCCGGGCCCAGCGCGGACCCCTGAGGGACGCCACTCGTGACCGGTCTCCACATGGACATTGAGCCGTTGACCACCACTCTCTGAGTGCGGCCATCCAGCCAACTCCTTATCCACCGAGTGGTCCGTCCATCAAACCCATGTCTCTCTAATTTAGAGAGAAGGATGTCATGCGGGACAGTGTCAAAAGCTTTGCACAAGTCCAGGTAGATGATGTCCGTTGCTCATCCCTTGTCCACCGATGCCGTCACCCCGTCATAGAAGGCCACCAATTTGGTCAGGCACGATCTGCCCTTGGTGAAGCCATGTTGGTTGTCACCAACCACCTCCTTGCTCTCCATGTGCCTTAGCATAGTTTCCAGGAGAATCTGCTCCATGACCTTGCCAGGCACAGAGGTGAGGCTGACCGGCCTGTAGTTACCCGGGTCTTCCTTGTTCCCCTTTTTAAAATTGGGGTTTTGTTCCCTCTCTTCCAGTCATTGGGGACCCCACCAGACCACCACAATTTCTCAAATATGATGGCCAGTGGCTTGGCAACTTCATCCGCCAGTTCCCTCAGGACCCGCGGATGGATCTCATCAGGTCCCATGGACTTGTGCACCTTTAGGTTCCTCAGATGATCCCGAACCTGCTCTTCGAGTACAATGGGCGGTTCTTAATTCTCGCAGTCCCTGCTTGTGCCTTCTACAGCTTGGGTGGTGGGACAGGAGCCCTTATTGGTGAAGACTGAGGCAAAAAAGTCATTGAGAACCTCAGCCTTCTCCATGTCCTGGGTAACCAGGACACCAATTCCCTTCCGGAGGGGTTCTACTTTTTCCTTGTACTTTCTTTTGTCCCCTACATACCTATAGATGCTTTTCTTGTTGCTTTTTATATCCCTGGACAGATTAAGTTCCATCAGGGCTTTGGTCTTCCTCACCTGATCCCTGGCCACTCGCACAGCTTCTTTGTAGTCCTCCCAGGCTACCTGTCTCCATTTCCACCCTCTATAGGCTTCCTTCTTTACTTTCAGTTGGTCCAGGAGCTCCTTGCTCACCCACATGGGCCTCCTGGCCTTTTTGCCTGACTTGTTCTTCGTCAGGATGCACCTCTGCTGAG
Source organism: Chlamydotis macqueenii (assembly GCF_036417535.1). Taxonomy (NCBI): domain Eukaryota; kingdom Metazoa; phylum Chordata; class Aves; order Otidiformes; family Otididae; genus Chlamydotis; species Chlamydotis macqueenii. Next base: position 164,768,506 of record NC_141556.1, read on the forward strand.
CTTGGAGGAGGTGTTCCTTGAATGTGGACCAAGATGAAGACTGTTTACTAGAATAGCAGAGGCAAATTACAATAACAGAATATAAGGCTACTAAAATATGAAAAATGAACAATGCATGATTTCTCACCATCTGATATCCTAATGACCAATACAGTCCGTCCCGAGCAGCTGCCATGGAAATGAAACTGACCAGCAAGCAAAGGAGCGAGAAGGAGAGAGCAAGATATTGAGAGCAATGCATCCCCTCCGCTGCCTGGCAACCCCCACTTATATACTGAGCATGATGTTTATGGCATGGAATACTCTCTTTGACCAATTTAGGTCAACTGGTCTGGCTATATGCCTCCCAGCTTCCTGCACCTGCACAATTAATGAGACCCGGAAAGCAGGACAGCATCCTTTGTCTCTTTAGCAACATCTCATATTACCAGGGTGTTTATCAACATTCTTCACACACGAAATCCAAAACACACCGGCTGCTGAGATGAAAACTAGCTCCATCCCTGCCAAAACCAGGCAGTATCCACCCCTTATTCCATACCATTTATGTCTTACTTTGATATATACACACAGATATAACTCCTTCAATCTATGGGCTATCCTTCGAAAGTCTGTCGAGTTCATTTAGTCCATGACTTTGGGCTCCGTCTGTCATAAGTCTTTCAGGGCAGGAGAGATGGTATGTAGTGTTGGTGCATGCAGCCTCAGGAGCTTGCATTTGGTACATCTGGTGTAGCTATTTTATCATGTCCACGGTCTGCGAGTTGAAGATGTTGATCTCGAGGAAGTTGCTGGGCACCAGTTCTGGTTCAATCACGACTACATCTTGCTTGGTTTTGTAGGAGTTATTTTTTCACTGATCTGGATAATTCTTGCTGCAATACCTTTTATGTGACATATAATAGATATAGAAATGATTATATACAGTTCAAATTATTGGCTATTTTCACCTAAAATCAGATCTCCTTGAGGTACACATCAGACTTCCCTATCCTCCCACATCAACCACCAAGTACACCTAGATCCTTAAGCAAAAGCAATCCCATGAGTTGGGATTAGGCCCCTTGACTTTGCATCATTTTATGGCAAAACTGGTTTTCAGAAGGATTTGGATTATTTTCTCCCCTTTTTTCAAAAACTTCTGCTGCTGTGTTGCCCCATATGATGATGTCATCAATGTATTGCTGGTGTTCTGAAGCTTCACCCTTTTCTAGTGCAGTCTGGATCAGTCCATGGCAAATGGTGGAGCTGTGTTTCCACCCCTGGGGTAGTTGATTCCAGGCGTACAGGACACCTCTTCAAGTAAAAGCAAACTGTGGCCTGCATTCTGCTGCCAAAGGGATTGAAAAAAATGAATTAGCAATAACAATGGTGGCATACCTCTTGGCTGCTTTTGGCTCCCATTTGTATTGAAGTTCTAGCATATCTGGCACAGCAGCACTCAATGGTAGTGTAACCTCATTCAGGCCATGATAGCCCACTGTGAGTCTCCATTCTCCACTTGATTTTCGCACTGGCCATATGGGATTGTTAAAGGGTAACCAAGTCTTGCAGAGCACTCCCTGGATCTCCAGTTGACGATTCAGCTTACGGATTGGGATCAGGGAGCCTTGGCTGGTGCAATATTGCCGCCAGTGCACAGTGGTGGTAGCGAATGGTACCTGTTGTTCCTCAATACTCAGATCCCCACAATGGAAGGGTCCTCTAAAAGACCAGGCAAGGTAGACAGCTGTTTAATTTCCTCCATCTCCATGGCGCCTATATGAAGAGCCCATCTATACTCTTTTGGATTATTGAAATACCCACTCCTGAGGTAGTCTTTACCAAGAGCATCTGGGCCAGTCATTATGGGGTGCTGTTGCCACTCATTCCCAGTCAAACTCACTTCCACCTCCAATACAGTCAGCTGTTGGGATCCTCCTGACACTCCAGAAATACAAATGGGTTCTGCCCCTTTATAGCTTAATGGTATTAGAGTACACCGTGCATCAGTGTCTACTAGACCTTTATACTTTTGTGGGTCTTATATGCCAGGCCATTGAAGCCACACAGTCCAGTAAACCTAGTTGACCCTCTCTTCCACCTGGCTGGGGCCAGGATCTGGGCAGGAGTGCAGAGGGGCCATGATGATGCTCAGTGGATCCGTGAATGTGCGTGTGCTTATGAACCCAAAGAGTGTGTTCTGCACTAGTGACCTTCTTCCTCTGCCAGCATAACAAGACAAGGGGACATGGCTGTCTGGTGTGAGTCCTCTCTGTGGGTGCTGTTGAAGACAGTACTTTTTGTGTGGCAGGCTGTGCGACAGGCTGTGCCTGTGCCCTCTATGTGCATACGTGGTTTTTATATATATATATATATTTTTTTTTTACATATAACTTTATTTCCATATATGGAACAAAATCTGGGGTTAAATGATGCATTATAAGTGATATCCTAAGATAATTATTTTTATTTATTTGGCATATGCACCATATATTTTTTAATGTCAATTGAAGAAGTAAAAAACCAAAGGTACATTACAATTTTTTTCACCTTCTGTTTTGTGATATGAATTTAGAGAGCATTAGAAAAGAATATTGGCCCAATATCTGCAATGGAAATAAATAGCATAGAAAAGAGGTTTGGCTACATACAGTAAGGTAGCTTAAAGCTCAGCTTTGCAATGGCTAGATCATGCTGCTTCTCTGTGGAAGCCAATCTTCCTGCATTTTGTTAAAATAGTACAAGACTCCTAATGCAGTCAATTTTTAGCATAACTAGAAACATATTTTCACTTTTTCATGTTTTTCTCCTGCAGGGACTGGAAAGAAATACAGGTTATGTAAAAGCCTCTTGGCTATTTTATATCATTCGTGGGCAATTGTCTTGATCTTTTTTTTTTTTTTTAATTTATGCGGTTTTCTCTTCCCCTACCCCTGCAAAAAAGACTGAGGACTTGCAGGGCTGTCAAAAATTGATGAACATTGCCATAACCATTTTGTACTAGCTTGTCATGATTATGTACATTATTTAATGATTAACAGTTCTCATATAAGAAAATACTTTTTTTTTACTTCACCAGGAAACAAGAAACTGTATCTATTTAGATTAATAGTATGTCAGTTGTGGTATTTTCTCCAACAGATACTGTGTTTTAGAAGCATATCTGGGTTATGTATTGAAGTATGAGAAGTAATTGTTCCTTTATCTTTCTTTATTTTTTTTTTGTCATTGTTTGAGAAGCTGGAAAATTACTATAGATGAGGATAGAGCAGTGCTTAGGAGGATAAAATTCAAGGAAGGCTGATCACTCTTTTTTTTTACTCCAGAAATGACAATCCCATTTAAAAAATAATAATAATTTTTTAAAAAAGTAAATTTGTCCAAACAGAAGAAATGAATGAAAATATTGCATTCAATCAACCGTGAACAAAGCATAAACCAACCTGAAACATTAAAGGTAAGGAAACAAAAAAAATTTGGTGGCAACAAAATTATTCCACAATTTGTTATGGTAAGTTTCTATCTTTCTCCCTCTTAAAAATTCAGTAACATTTGCTATCAAGAGACATGTACAGGTGTGAAGAGGTTTCACTTTGTCTCAATTTGACTATTCCTCCATTTCCTAATGGAAGAATTATTGTCTCATTAGCCTTCTTGAAAGATAAATAATTGTAAAAGTGGAAGATGAAAAGGTACAAGAACTAAAAAGTTTTCAGATTATATGATTAGCCTAAACAAATAAACAAAGAGTTATTGGTGTCTGAGTTAAACATTAGAACAAAAGTGACACGCTTCACTATTCAGATAATATACAATGAAGGATAATTTCTTATTTTTTTTCTGCTAAAATTTTTGCTACAGAATTAAGTATTTAAAACACAATTCTTCTTTGATAATAGTATAGTGCAAGAGGGCAAAGCGGAAGCAAAAAAAAAAAGCTGTCTTTAATATCTTTATACAAGTCAAGAAAAATAATAAAAAAAAAAGATGGATATCTACATGTAAAACAAGTAGAGAGACCACACTGAGAAATCAACTCTATCCATCAGAAAACGGTCTGAGTGTCTCATTATTTTTATTTTCTTAATTTTTCAAAATACTACCACCTAAATCTCAGATTGAACATACAAGGTATATCATTACCCAGCCAGTATTATACAGGATAGAATTACATAGCTTACATTTTTTAAATTAATTTCTCTTCATTAAGACTAAATCTTACCTATAGTTTCCTGTTTGGTCTTTCAGGCCCATCTTTTTCCCTGTCCTCTTCCTGCTGTGCTCTCTAAAGTGATGCTCCCCACATACTGAGGTTCAGTATGCTCTCTGCACCTTTCCAGAGAAAAAACAATTGCTTTTTTTTTTTTTTTTACTCCACCAGAATTCATTAAATCTTATAAGGCTTGACAGGTACCAAACTGCTAGGAACTGCTTGGTTTGGTTTTGGTTTTGTTTTTTTTTTCCATTAGACACTGACAAGTAAGGACGAACATAAACAACACGTTATGCTTATATAATGTGTCTCCGAAAACATAAACTCTCGATTACTAGCTTATGAAACTTAAACATGATAGCAGATTTTCTTTGTATGTTTGTAAAAAAAATCTCCCAGATGACTTCAACTGACAGCTCACAGATGAACATAGTTAATGTTTTAAAATTCAGTATTTCTAATTTCCTTTTTTTTTTCATTTGACAGTATTTCATTTGAATTATACCTCTATTTAATTTCTAAATGAGCGCGAGAGAGAGAGAGAGAGGACATAAACCTTCTTACTTATTGCTGCTTCTTCTCTTCTTCCCTTCCCCATCAAATTAATAATTTAAAAACTCTCATATATTTCTACATAAAGGAACTGATTTTTTTTTTAGATTTTTTTTTGTAAACTGTTAGTATATTATTAATTTAACAGACAGGAGCCGTTGAAATTTTAACTACTAAAACAGCAACAACAACAAAAACAAACCCAAAACTGAAAGAAACATGCAAAACCAAGAATGGAAAAACATAGCTCTTTGTAACTACACATGAAATGGTTACAGCTAGGAACATTGTTTCTGTAAAAAAAAAAAAAAAACAGAAAAAATATTTTAGGTTAATTCTATGGTCTGCCATGCACTTATTACTATTCTGTGTGCTCACAGCCTTTTAGCACAGTGGTTTGGGGTTTTGTTTGTTTGTTTGGGGTTTTTTTTTTCATTTGAACAATGTGAAGACAAAAAAATAAAATATAAAAATCTTACAAAGAAAATAATTTAAAGTTTTAAAGAGTTTGCAGTGGAGCAGAAACATCCCTTGGCATTCACCAGCGTTAAAGAAATAAAAAAAAAATTAAAATAAATAGTTTATCCTCCAGTCTGTGGGTATTTCAATTATGAGAACTGGAGCCAACTGCTATTTTATAGAAGATCTGAATAAGTAATGCTAATATTGAGATAGAAGCATTCCCTGTTCCTTCAATATCTCTCTACAGCCTTACAGCCTCAGTCAAAAAAAAAAAATATATGGATTACAGACCTTCACTGTTAAGACTGTCTATTATTGCTTTCACTCTGCACTGATAAAAAGATATTGTATGTTAACTTCTTCATTACCAAAAGAACCTGGAGATATGGGTATAATGCAGCATATGTGTGTATGTCATGTTTTACATTTTGTTTTGTTTTGTTTTTTTTTAAATCTTGTACTTATCACAGATTTTTAAGTAGATTTCCTAGAGAAATAGAAATTCCTATGAATTGATCTCACATAATTTGATAAAGAAGCAGAGATGCCAAAATAAGTGATCTTTTTTCAGGAAAATTGTAGGCCTGCTAGAGTAAAGACCACCTGACTGAGTGGACACTACATAATAAGCTCCACATACTTGACACCAAAAATTCCAAAAGAAGACATAATAGCTTTATATCTCACTAGATAGCCATGAATCCAAGTACCAAATAAAATGTTCTGGGAGCACAGACTTAATTTGTCTTACTGCTCATGGAGCTAGTTATTTAGAGTGAGTGTTATCTCATCTTCAATGTTAAAATCCAGCTGCAGTTATACAGCTAGATGTTCAAGTGACAGCTCCAAGCTCCAAAGGCAATGCATACAGACTTATTTTTGTTGTTAGATGACTTTACTGAGCTCAGTAAAGCTCTTTGTAGAGTTGGTTTAGGTCATTTGTTGTGATCTTTGACATTATGTTGGCAGTTATCAAGTAACATATGGAGTCCTGGGGACTCTCCAGTGATCTAGATAACAAAAGAGAAAATTTTAGCAAGCTTTACATTGACATCTAGGAGGGGAAAGATCATTTTGTGCCCTATGCTACAGTAGTCTACCATAAAGCTAACAATTATAGGATGAAAATTCATGTCTATATTAAGATCTAGTACTTATGTAAGCAGAAAGCAATTAAGGTCCTCAGAAGACTCTCTAATTAAGAGTGCTCTTATTTGCCAAAGAGAAAAAAAGAGTGTAAGATAGTAGGATAGTACACATAATGTTGGGGGGATTTTGTTCGGTTTTGAGTTTGGGTTTTATTCCCCTAATGGTATTATGAAGCAATAAACCTTGTAATGCATTAACCTGTTAGATTAAAACATGTATAAAATGAGTGCATTCTGTTCTAACATTTATGAGATCAGGATGTGTTAATTTCAAATAGAGATATTTGCAAAGTTGAGTCCTAGCAATATTGTAGCCCTTCTGATGCTATTAGTGAAGAGGTGATGAAAATACAATGTTAATCCAACAAAAAGGTGTTGAGATTCATTACAGGATAGTTGACTCTGTTCACTAAGACAGAAATTATAAACTGTATGGAACGCAAGAAAAAAAAAAATCCATTTGTAATTATTTTCTCCAAGACTAATTTTCTGACATATGCCATTCATTGTGTTCCTAAAGGAAACAAAGAAAAAGTATTAGAAAATTTTTTTCCACTAAATATTGCCTGTTCGTGCGTTCACTTGAAGCTTTTATTTTATTTCTAACCTTCTAAGGAATGTGGTTACACAAGGAAGAAATACAGATTTTCCTCAGAATTACTTTGTTCCCAGAGAGAAAGGTAGATAAGAAGAAAAATTTTAACTAGAAGGCTCCAAAGACATATGTAAGCAAGGAGTCTTGGGGTTTTTTTTTTGTTTGGTTGGTTTTTTTGCTACACCATGACAAAAGTATTTTCTAGGAAGGTCAGGGAATTTAGCAGGTTTCACACATCTACTCTACGACTGCCGATAAATGAGTGCTCAGTGATAACAGCCATAAACATGAGAACTGGAAGATTCAGGTAAATCAGCAGCACCTCACCTGAACCATGATTAATATATGTCATATCTGTATGTGAGATGGGTCTTAGGCTCTATGACATCCTGAATCCAGGATGTATAGGCAAAATGGCCCATGCCTGAAACTGAGAGTTGTATGGTACTCTTAGTAGGTTAACTCTGTACAGCCCTTTCTTTTCCGAAAGTTTAAAAGGCAAGAATTTGAGCATGTGTTTATGAGGAAATACATGCTGAGACTAAGACATGTTACAGGTAATGTAAATCTTTAGCAGCCTCCAGACTCCTGGAGAACAAACTCAAAGACAGCAGAGAAAGGAGGACGTGATATGGATAAAAGAGAGCATTGCAAGGAGCAAAGTTTGTACATACATTAAAAACTCATTAATTATAATAAATGAATACTAGATTCCGTAAATACTAGATTCCAAGAGTTATTTGTATCATATTAATACCTGATCAAAACAATGTTAGTATTGAGGTGCAGGTTGGTATTACACTGTCACAAAAAACCACATTTATAAAATGAATGGCTATGAAGCCAAGATGCTTTTATAAGAATTTAATAAACTTCGGCCATTTTCCTAGAGCATTAAAAACAGTGAAGTAAAGAAATAGGAATATTCCTTCTGTCCTTCCTTTCCTCCCATTTGAATATTCAGTGTATAGAATATTTTGCATCACTGAAGATAAGTTACGCAGCTTATTAAAAAAAAAAAAAAGATAATGCCAAACAATGGAGATGAAAAAAAAACCAAACAAACAAAAATAAACCACCAATACAAAATGAAAAAGCAACTAATGTAAAAAATCTTCTAGTACAAAAATAACATGCAAACAGGAGAGAGATATAAATGCAAATATAAATTAAAGCTTGATGTAGATTTTGAATTTTTATTAGTACACTTCTCTGGAGAATAGCTAAATAATATGTCTTGAAGCAGACTTGCAGGAACTTACCTTGTGCAAACATGTAAGTGTTTAACTACTTATTATTTGGAATCAATAGATAGCATTACTGATAAGAATCTATGTTTTCTGGGTTTGTTGTGTCATAATGCCTTTTCAGAGGAAGCAAGCATCCTAACCAGTGAATTGACGTTCTCTTTCTGTCTTTATTATGCTGACAGCTGAAAATATGGAGAAAAAAAAATATTGGAATATCATGCCATTTATACTGACATACACAAAATATAATGAATCTAACTGTCAGCAGTATTTGCAGGATTTATTTTTAGTTTGCTGACAATTGCCGGCAACAGCCCCAGCATCAGTTGCCTATTTATGACAAGCTCCATCAGATTATTTTCTTTGTTGCAGAGAACACAAATCCTTCAAAATAACACCACAGCTTTAATTAATAAAATTTAATTTCCTGTATGAGATCATTCTAATATGTGTGGATAAACCATTGACAGCTTTCATATGTCATTTGAATACTCCATGAAATGACAATAAGAAAATAATAATGTGGGGGCAGTTTACCAATCTGTTAAGATCAATGATAAGACTTCCATTGACTTAAAAAACATTTGAAGAATATACTAATGATGCACCTGCTTATAATTTTGTTTTAGACTTGGACATTATACTCTATCATATCTAATTTTATTTGGCCATAAAATAAGTGAGTAAAAATAATGTGGGTTTTTTGTTTTGTTTTGTTTTTTTTTTACTGTGCCTATTTAAAGCCACATCAAGGACAACATCTGATCTGTTGTAGCTGTTGATGGTGAAGGCTCAAATACTAGAAAGGGTGAATTTCACTCTCTCAGAGTTTTGTTAAAAAGAAACAGAGACTAAGGTTGCATGAAGGGTGTCCCTTCACAATGTAGCTTGCACTGAAGAATGTTCAGTGCAAAAGTTTGGGACATTATCATAAGGAAGATCCACTCATCTTTCAGAGGTGCTTTAGATTCCTCAGGGTTTTTCTTCTCAACTGTTTTTGCCTTGGATACTCCACTAACTGTCTCTTTTCACTCTTAGAAAATTCAATCTAATGCTTTCCTCATTTATACCTAATAAGAATGCTATTTAATTTTACACTGCATGCTTTTCTCCAAACCATTTTCCTGTGTATAGCACCATTGCCAGAAGACCAGTCAAATCTGGGATTATAATTTCTCTAGACTTTTTTTTTTTTTTATATTCACACTGATCCATACAAACTGTAGCTAAAATAGTATTTTCTTTTGCATTCAGGACTTCATAGATTTCAAGTCTTTGTTCTTCATCTTTTCTTTTATTTTGCTTTTCTGGTTTTATTATCTTCTTTTAGTCCCCTTTTCCACTTGCCTCCTCCTCTGCCCCCAAATTGATGCAGTGCTAATCTTTCGTGCTTTCACAAAATCTCAGTAGGACTTATGCAATGCATCCCCCTATCATTTATACTTTATATTTCCATGAACATCATCTACTGTAAGCTGGACTACACCTAGGAAAACTACAAATATCCAGCTCTCATTTTAAAAAGTCGGCTAGGAGGGAACCTGATTCTTATGGGACTAAATTTGGAATTACTTAACAACAGTGCTTCTAAACATTAAAAAGAACGTATTTTTATTTTAATGTTTCCAGTATTCATGGCAGTAAATTTTCTTTCTATTTATATGTATATTTCCTGGTGAACCTCTGTTAAAGAAAGTTTTTACTGTAGATACTGTAAAATATAGTAAAGTACAATATAATATTAAAGGAAAGAGGAGCTGAAATCAGTGTTTATACCAGTGACACAATATATTTGCTTCTACGAAGCAAGCAAATGCCAAAATATTGGTACCTAGTGAAAGGTAATAAGGTCTTTCTGGAGGGAATGCAATCTCATTCCATATATAGTTACAATGTTAAAGAGAAAGAAGTAAAGAGAGGTTGTAATTCATTTAGATTTTTGTTGCACACAGGAGCTCTAACCCAGGACACAGTAAAAAAGAAATCTGTGAATGTAATAGCCTTGCAACCAATTTTCCACTGTTTTCTAAAAAAGTCAGTAGCACATATGCTAAGTCACGAAGCACAAATCAGATGGGAAAGGGATGGATTTCTGTACTAAAAGCACTACAGCAATAATAATTCTTTTGTATAACTGCTCAAAGAAATACACTTGTAAAATCTGTGGCAACATACAACTCTCAAGAAAACAGCACTTTCATAGGTGAAAGCTATTTGCTGCTTGAGCAATGCAATCTTTTACTAACAAAAAAAACCCCACAAACTTCAGTGGTAGGTTAAGATAATGCTTAAATATATAAATTTTTTTTGTTGCATGCAGTATAACTGAAGGCGTAATTTTGTAAGAAGCATATTTAAAAGTGGAAATAAACATTCTGGTCTGCCTAGCTTGTGCTTAAATTTTGTCTGTCAATTGTACCAGATAAGCTAAGCAACAATAGAATTCCCTTTGTATAGTTTTAATTTCTCTGTAGGTGCTTATCACAACTATCTTACATAGGAAGTCAAATTACATAAGTGGCACCAATTGATGAAAAGAGGTTCAACAAGGCAAAGTACAAGTACAAGGTCCTGCACATGGGTCAGGATAACCTCAGGTACAAACACAGGCTGGGTGGAGAATGGGTTGCAAGCAGCCCTGAGGAGAAGGACTTGGGATATTAGTTTATGAGAAGCTCAACATGAGCCAGCAACATGTGCTAGCAGCCCAGAAAGCCAACCACATCCTGGGCTGCATCAAAAGAAGAGTGGCCAGCAGGTCGAGGGAGGTGATTCTCCTCCTTGCCTCTGCTCTTGTGAGACCCCATCTGGAGTACTGGGTCCAGCACTGGAACTCTCAACATAAGAAGGACATGGACCTTTTGAAGTGAGTCCAGAGGAGGACCATGAGCAGGATCAGAGGGCTAGAGCACTTGTCCTGTGAGGACAGGCCAAGAGAATTGAGATTGTTCAGCCTTGAGGAAAGAATGTTCTGGGCAGACCTTTTAGCAGTCTTCTTACCTAAAGGAGGCTTATAGGAAAGACAGGGAAAAACTCTTCAGCAGGGCCTGTTGTAATAGGACAAGGCGTAATGGTTTTGTCATAGTTCAGCCCCAATCAGAACCAGACTACACAGTCTCTCTCTCACTCCCCCCACCCTCCAGTGGGACAGAAGGGAGAATTGGTAAACAAAAAAAAAAAACAAAACAAAAAAAAAATCACCAGCAAAAACATGTGGGTTGAGATTGAACAAAAAGTAAATTTAACAGCAATAACAGAAGAAAACAAAACAGTGATGGAATACAAATACAGTATAATGGCTTACAACAAAACTCCACACCCAGTTTCTTCCACATAGCAGGATTCTCTCCTCAGCACCCTCCTCACTTATATACTGAGCACGATTTCAGATGGGATGGAATGGCCCTTTGGCTAATTTGGGTAAATTAACCCCAGCTGTTAGCTAATTAGTTAATTATCCCAGCTGGGTGCCCCAGCCATAGGGGCTACCAGCTCCAGTTCTCCACCCAGCTCAGGTGAATATTAACTCTATCCTAGCCAGAACCAGGACAGGTTTTAAAACAGAAGGAGGTAGTTTTAGACTAGGTACAAGGAAGAAATTTTTTTACAGTGAGGGTGGTGAAACACTGGAACATATTGCCCAGAGAGGTGGTAGATGCTCCATCCCTGGAAACATTCAGGGCCAGGTTGGATGGGGCTGTGAGCAACCTAATTTAGTTGAAGATGTCCCTGCTTCTTGCAGGGGGTTTGGACTAGATAACCTTTAAACGTCCCTCCCAACCCAAAACATTCTATGATTCTATGTTTGTGTGATTTGTATCTGTTTCTCATTGATCATAACTTCCCCACTATCTTATCTTAATTTTTCTTTCCACAATGCTAATATTATAGCTAACTGGTCAGTCTGTATTAAGTCTTTACTACTCGCAGAATTTCTTTGACATGTCTTCTGCTATGATAGTCACTTTGCTGCATATTTTAGTGCCAAGCACGTTGCACAGAGTGATAAAAAGGGAGGGATTTCATAATCAACAAATCAGGGCTGAAAGGAGTCCACCTCAAGTTTATGCATGCAAATGAGGCAAGATCTATAGGACAGCATAACAGGGGAAGCTCTCATACTTTCTCTGGGAAATGAGCACAACTGAAGTGCCTGTATATTAATGCATGCACACTGGGAACGAACAGGAGGAATTAGAGATTTGCCTGCAGCTGCAGGGCTGCAGTCTCACTTGGATGACAGAAACAACTCGAGTGCTGCAGTGGATAGACTCTTTTGGAAGGACAGTCCAGGATGGTAAGTGGGAGAGTTGCCATTTCTGTGAGAGAGCAGCAGGAATGCGTGGATCTATATCTGGAGTCACATGAGGACCCAACTGAGAGCTTATGGGTCAGGATTACTGGAATGACCAGCATGGGTCGTAATGTGCTAAGTGTCTGCTACAGATCACCTAATAAGGAAGAAGTAGCTTAAACCAGACAACTAGAAAAACCCTCATATTAGCAGACTCTGGTGCTCACAAGGGACTTGAACAACATCTGTATCTGCCAGAACAGCAAAATATCAGGACAAAAGCAATCCAGGATATTTCTGGAGTGCATTGATGACAACTTCCTGACAGAGGTGATTGAGGAACCAATGATGGTCTCTTCTAGACTTGATACTTACAAAAAAGGAAGAACTGGTTGAGGGCAGTCTTGGCTACACTAATTTTGAGGTGATGGAGTTAAGTATCTTGAGAGGAGGAAGTAAGGCAACTAGTATGATCACAGCCCTGGCCTTCAGGAGTGTAAACATTGGCCTCTTCAGAGATCTGCTTGGAAGAGTCCCAGAGGAGAGGGTTCTGGAGAGAAAACTGGTCGAGGAGAGTTGTTGATTTTCAGAGACTGCCATCTCCAAGCTCAAGAATGGGCCATTGTAATGAGCAGATGTGGTAGGAAACTTGCACAGATGAACAAGCAGCTCCTGACAAAATTCAGTTATTAAAAGGACACATACAAGGGGTGAAGGCAGATTCAGGCCATCTGGGGAGATTACAAAGACAGTGCCTGAGCATGCAGATGGCTGGAGGAGGACTACAAGTCACAGCCCATGTGCCTAGTGCTGGCTGCTGGGGGCAAGCAGCTGTACCTTCCCTAGACTAGGTGTGTGTGGGGTGTGTGTTCACTAGCAAACTCCAAGCTGGACCAGCCAGCAAGTAGAGGGGCTTTGAATCTGACCTGGGTTATCAGGTGGGTGGAGGGTCAATGCCTGTATTTGGGAGGATTCATGAATGTTAGATGCCTGTGGGATGACTGTGTGAGTGCTGAGTGTTTGCAGCAAGTACCAACTTGGACCAGTTGGTGAGTTGCGGGACCATCAGGATAGGTAAAAGGGGTCAGGATCTGGGCAGGGGTGCTGGGTATGCAGAGGGGTCATGGCAGTGCTTGGGGGATCAAAAAATGTGCATATGTTTTTATGAACCTGGAGAGCGTCATGTGTGTGCTGCACTAGTGACCTTCTGCCTCTGTCAGCCCAAGAGGAAGGTGGGACACGTCTGTCTGGGCTTGTGTCTGATGTGAGTCCTGTAAGTGAGTGCTGTTGAAGGCAGTACTTTTTCTGTAGCAGTCTGTGTGACCAGACATGTGTGGCTGATACACCCACCCTGACAAACCCCTAACAAAGGCCTAAAATAGGCCCGACAAAAGCCCACAAAAACTTCCTGCTGCAGCTTTTGTCATAGAATCATAGAATGGTTAGGGTTGGAAGGGACCTTCAAAGGTCATCTAGTCCAAACACCCTGCAAGGAGCAGGGACATCCCTGACTAGGTGAGGTTGCTCAGAGCCTCATCCAGCCTGGCCTTGAACGCTTCCAGAGATGGGGCCTCCACCACCTTTCTGGGCAATCTGTTCCAGTGTTCTATAACTCGCATCGTAAAAAATTTTTTCCTAATTTCTAATCTAAATCTACCCCCCTCTATTTTAAAACCGTTACCTCTCGTCCTATCACAACAGGCCCTACTAAACAGCCTTTCCCCATCTTTCTTGTAGGCCCCCTTGAGGTACTGGAAGACTGCTATCAGGTCTCCCCGGAGCCTCCTCTTCTCCAGGCTGAACAGCCCCAGCTCTCTCAGCCTGTCCTCATAAGAGAGGTGCTCCAGCCCTTTTATCATCTTTGTGGCCCTCCTTTGGACCTTCTCCAACTGGTCCATGTCCTTCTTGTGCTGGGGTCTCCAGAACTGGACACAGTACTCCAGGTGGGGTCTCACCAGAGCAGAGTAGAGGGGGAGAATCACCTCCCTCGACCTGCTGGCCATGCTTCTCTTGTGAAAAGCCCCGTTTATAGCTTAAGTTGCTTTCTTCGGTTAAAGAATTCCCCGCACCATTGTAGTAACACATTCCACACCACCTAATGGTTAGGGTGGTTTTGTCTGGCAGTTCATTTATTCTCTCTCAGAGAATTTTGGAAGGTGATGCATGCAGTTAGAGGAAATAATAATTAATTTACATTTTTCAAATTAACATTTTAATTGCTTCCTCTTTTGAGTTTAAATAAACAAATTTACTACCAGTTATCTTCCTACATATGGCTGCTGGTTGTTAAGTGACTACTTAATTCTAAGCTCAATGTTTTAGATGTCGGCCTGTTTGATGTTTTTATGTAGCTTTATAGCTGACTTACGAGTTAAAACCAACCAGATTTCTATGAGCCATGAAGGGAAAGTTGCTGAATTGTCATGCCCATACGGTGGTGGTCACACGTGGGTATTTCAGTCAAAGGGTGAGGAAGTTGGGATCTTCAGACAGTGTGAGGGGCTACATGACCATATTTGACCACAGATCAGATTTGACTAGGGCATAAATGGAGCCCTACCAGAGAGAAATTTTGAATTAGAGCAGTGGGTGTGAAGTAGGGGACTCCGCCCTTGGGTCAGGATGCCACCCAAGGAAACTCTTCAGTGTCGAGAGCCCTCCTTTTATTAGGTGAATATTGCACATTTTGGGTCATCAACCGTAATCTTAAAAATTCTTAAGTCAATTGTGTATTAACTCCCGAGCAACATTTTGAACCTGTGAATTGTAAATTTTTGTTGGAGTCTCAAAGCAGTTTTAGTTAGACTGAAACTTAGTTTGACTTTGTTACCATCTTGTAAAATTAAATCCCATTTCCAATTTATTAGTCAGTCTGGCTTGGTTTTTTGAGGTTCCACCACGATATGTCAGTGTCCTTTGTGTGTGTGTCTGTGTGTGTTTGTCTGCCTCTGTGTCTCTGGGATAGGTGCTTAGCTCCACTACTGATTAAACTTGCAAAGGGGAAAGCAGCAGACATGTCCCTCAGCCTAGGAAGAGACTCCAGGTCCCTGGGCACTGGGCTGGTGGCAACAGTTTGGCTAGAGAGGTCCTGATCTCTAGAGCTGCTGGAGGAGAAGGCAATGATCTTAATATCCTTAACACTTCTTTCTATAATGTCTGAAATTTTGTGGTGACTGGGTGAAGTTCTTGAGAACTAGGAGAAAGGAAATATCACTTCTTTCAAGAGGGCAGAGAAGGAAGATCCAGGGAACTACAAGCCAGTCAACCTGATCTTGATCCCGGGGGAAGTGATGGAGCAAACACTTCTGGAAACTTTTAAAAAATCTGAAGAATAATACAATGAGAAAGTGATTGGCAATAACCACTATGGATTTTTTGAATGTCAAATTATGCCTGACTAACCTGATGGCCTTCTACAAAGAAATAACTGGCTCCATGAACAAGGAAGGAGCAGTGGATGTTTTTAACTTGACTTCAGTAAGGCTTTCAACACTGTCTTTAGTAACATCCTTCTAGACAAAATGAAGAAGTATGGACAAGTTAAACGAACAATGATGTAGGCTGACTGCTGGCTGAACTGTTTGTCTTAAATAGTTGTGGTTAGCAGCACAAAGTTCAGCTGGAGGCCAGTCATCGTTAGTGTAGCTCAGGGTTCGACACTGGAACCAGTACTCTTTAATTGCTTCACTGATGACTTTGGTGATATGACAGCATGCACTTAACATAGTTGCATTTGATACAAGACTGGGTGGAGTGATTGATACTCCAGATGGGGCTGCTGCTATTCAGAGGGACTTTAACAAGATGGAGAAAAGTGCCAACAGGAAGACTAAGGGGGATCTAGTCAATGTGTATAAATGCCTGATTGGGGTGTGTAAAGAACAAGGATAAAGACTCTTAGTGATGCCCAGTGACAGGATGACAGTGAGTGTGCATAAATGAAAATACAAAAACAACTCCACCTCAACATAAGAAAAAACTCTCTTTTTTTTTTTTTTAAATGATTAGGGTGACTGAGCACTGGCACAGGTTGCCCAGAGAGGTTCTAGAGTCTCCATCCTTGGAGATATTTGGGTCTTTGATCTGAGCAGGGGTTTGGACTAGCTTGTCTCCAGAGGTCCCTTCCAACCTAAACCATAATGTAGCTATATTATACAATTGTACATGCTCTGAATCTACCTTCTCTACAGAGAATATGTGATTCGGTGGACCATAATTCTGAGAATTATTGCATTGAAGACTATAGCATGCACTGTACATCCTATTATTCTACAATGTGAGCCACTCAACATGGTGGAAATGGATTCCTCAGTCTCAGGGTAGTTCACCAGTCTAGTCTGTGAGAGCAATGCAAAAATGGTAAGAGAATTGCATCAATGATCCACTCTGAATGGTATACTGGTTTGGGACACAAAACACAACCAGAAACTTTCATTCTGAATTGCTTTTCTTTTTTTTTTTTTTTGTCAAAGGACAACTGAAAAAACAAAGTAAAGGAAATCACGTCTCCCGGGGAGAGCACACTACGTGTCTTTTCAATAGCATGGTGCATTTGAATTGAACATGAAATAGCAGGGTTTGTTTGTTTGTTTGTTTTTCAGAGTAAAATGTGAGATGCAAATAAAAAAAGAAAAAGGAAATAAAACAGTAACTGCATATACAACATTCTTGAAATGAAAGAAAAGTATTTAAACAGAGGAGATCAGAAAAAAACTGATATATTTTGTCTCATTCCAGACATTGTTTATTTGCCGTTGATTCTTTCTTTAATTCTTTATACTTTCCTTTATGTTTCTTTTCTTTGTTCCCAAAGCTGTAGGGTTATGTCAGATACGTTGATCACAGATACATGTGGAACATCATGTGATAATTTACTATGTACATGAGGAAGAGCGAATTGACAAAAGAGATTTCCTAACTACTGTTTATTATTATTATTAAATTGTCTTCTAAGTGAATAAAATACAACTATTGCTACTACATCGTTACTTTTTTTTCCCCCCTGGTTTATTGTTAGTCGCAGTGCTAATCAACTGTGCAAATCTCTATTATAGCAAGCTAGACTACTTTATTTTATTTTATTAAAACTCTAGGATTTATTTTAAAACAAACAAACAAACAAATACTAAATTGGATTTGATTTTATTTGGTTTATTTCTTATTTTGCAGTATCTGCAAAGGTGCCTGAAGTTAAACCTATAGTTTTGGGCAATATTTTTTTTTTTTGTTCCTGTTGTAACAGAACTATAAAGAAGAAATTATTCCTATGAAACTACTTTTGATTTCTTCAATCTTAAGATAAATGGTGGTATGACTGAGGACAATTCCAGAAATTGTCAGTGAGTGACTGAGTGAGTGACAGGAATAAAGCTACTGAGTTATGAGACACCCTTTTCATGGGCAGCCACAGAGGGTTAGAAGATGAAATTTGCTAAAAGGAAGGCTTATAATGCTAATATTCAGGTAGAAAAGACAATATATTAAAAAATGTTTCTCTGTACTTAAAAGCTAACTTGTTGCCCTGGTTTCAGTTGGCATGGAGCAATTAGCTCTGAGTAGCCACCATGTTTTGGATTTAGGATGAGATTTGGTATGTGAAGAATGTTGATAACACATTGATGACATGTGGCATTTTTAAAGAGACTAAGGACACTTTCCAGCATCCCAGATTCTTCTAATGTGTAGGTGCAGGAAGCTGGGAGTGGTATAGCCAGTACAGTTGATTCAAACTGGCCAAAGAGAGAATTCCATGCCATTAATATCACACTTAGTATATAAGTAGGGGGGTAGGCTGCTAAGTGTGGTCACTTTTGTCTTGTACTTCAGAATCACTCCAACATTGTTTTTTAGGGATTTTTTTCATTCCGTGATTGCTACTTGAGAATGGACTGTATTGGTCACTGCATCATCAGGTGGTGAAAAATTATATATAATTTGTTTGGTAAGTTATTATTATTATTATTATTATTATTATTATTATTATTATTATTATTATTATTATTATTATTATTATTATTATTATTATTATCTTTTTCTTTGCTATCCTAGTAAACTACCTTAATCTCAACCCACAAGTTTTCTTCCCGATTCTCTCCCTCATCCTCTGGGGAGGGGAAGGATGAGTGAGTGGTTGTGTGGTTCTCAATTGCTGGAGTTAAACCACAACACTTGTAAACTTATTCTCTGACTAGTCAAACCACTGGACAAGATGGAAGTAGTACTGAGTACTTAGATTGGGAAGGTGGATCCTTAGCCTCAGATAGAGTTTGCTGGTATGATTTGTGTAATGAACCATGTGAAGAGAGAAACTAACAGAAAGTAACAAAACAAGTGTTTGTATAAGTAAGGAGATGTGAGAAAGTTATGAAGAAATGAGGGAATAAGATAAGACATAGTCACAGGAAATAATTTTTTTAGAAAGTGAATTTTGCTATTAGGATAAAATAGAATGCAACCATAAACTGGTGAGGCCACCTTAACTTGCATCACATTACATTTTGGCAGTTTAAAGCCTACCTATGGTCCCACATGATAACCCAGTACATCTTTCTAGTTCTCCTTAATCTTATAAACTACTTCTTAGCTCTGTTATTTTTTCAGACCAAACTCACAGCAGCATTTAAGTGTGGAAGTCTTGGAAGAATAGGTATGTCCTACAGCATAAGCTTCCTTGCAGTGTAAGGACCCCATGTGGGACATTAGCAGAACACACAATAAGACTTGCATAAACATTTACCTCATAGGCTAAATTAATTTAGTTCCTAATCAAGTATGTTTATTTACTAATAAAACCACCTCTGAAAAAAGGGAAAAAAAAAAAAACCAACAAAACCACACCACAACAACAGCAAAAGAAACAATGCTAGATTGAAGGAACATGATGGGATTAAACAAATGCGTTTGTAAGAAGATACATAAAATGAAAAGAGATGGTCCCCAACATTGAATAAAGGCATTGAAAAAGCACTCAGTAGCTTAAATAAAGCATTAATCAAACTAATAAAGAGAGAAAGCAATACACAAAATTTTGACCGAGGGGCAGTATTTAATGATACAGGAAAGCTATGTCTTCTGAGCCAGTCTAGAACTCGGTATGTAAGCATCAAATGTATGCAGATCTTAGTATAAATACTTTAAAAATAAACACCTTTATAGATACAGCGCTTTAGAAACGGCTGTAATGGATGTAACTAGGTACCTTCACACAGGTCTGCTAGAATCAAAATGGGTTTGAGCAAATACATAGGCTACAGGAACAGACTTGCTTGAAGAAAAGAATATTTGGTCTCAGTCTTTGATCACAGATCCACGCTCAGCTGTATTCAATGAATAGCACAAGCACATCCTTTGGAAAGATGAACACTCAACACATTCAACACGGTGAAATCAAACGGACTTCCCTACTGCATTTAACAAAGACTTTTTAATTCATTATAGTGCTCAAATGCCTTCTTTAAAATAACTGCAAAAATTAGGAAACAATCTGCTTACCATATCACCACCAGTTGTCACCATTTGAGCGGCAGTATAATGTGCATATATACACACTTGAAATTAAAGTGCTATTTAAATAAGTGATGAACAACACAGAAAGCATTTGTTTGTCACCAATTATTAATTAAGTTCTCCAAAACTGATAATCAATTGATTAATTGTCAGATACAAATCAATAACTATGTCAAAACTATCAATTTCCCAATCAAGAAATTCACTTTAACACTTCTATTTGTTTGTCAGCTTGCTCTTTTCTGATTATATGAAAGGCCTGTTCCAGGATAAATCACTGAGTTTGTTTTTATTTTGCCCAGTGTGTGATTAATTCCAATGAGCTTTTGAAGAGATTTCAAACATTTGTCTACAGTTTCCCTCAAAGGCGAGTATTCTTTTCAGGAATTTTGCCTCATTATCTCTTTAGATCACACTCTTCAGCTTAATCAACAGGTTAACCATACTCTGTTAGACATAGACAACATATCATTTGCACTTTCCACATACAAGAATACATATTTTCTTGCAAAATAACCTCAGTAAGCAGATCCTGTCCAATGTGAGGGGTTTTTTTGTTTGTTTTGTTTTCATTTATTCTGCTTTGTTTGAGATTTTGAGGCTGGAGTAGAAAATATCCCTATCTCATATTTAATATATATAATTAGACCTCAAGTGTGCTTTGTCCCTTTTTCTCTTCAAATTTTCTATATCTTTTGTGATTGAATTATTTCTTAAGATATGATTTGTATGACCTGATGCTGATAGCTAAGCTTCTTCATAGATAATAAGGAGAAATAAGCACTTCAAAGGCGAGATTCATTTGTCTTCTCTTCACTGTGTCCTTTTACAAATTGGATGTAAATGTCTACATATGTTCACAGAAATTCCATTCCAGCTAGCTGAGGATTAATAGCAATGACATGCAAAAGTTCCCAACAGTTAGGGGTGTGTTATCCAGCATATTCCTGTGCTCCCAGAGTTGTTTATCTTCTTTCTACTGTTGCCAGTCATCTTTCTTCTGCATTCAAAAAAAAATGTTCTGCTTATTTGCAGCCCTTTGCACTTATCTTTTTTTTTTTTGTTCTTTATCTTGCAAATTCTGTTACTTGGGTCACTGTTGACATATTTTCCCATTTATTCTGCATGCAGCTATGCAAATCTTTGCCCTTTTGATGTTCACATTGCTCAAATACTTGCATAAAACTCCTATATGTGGCTATGCCACAGTGTTACAAGATACTTACACACTGGTTTTCATGACACTATTTTATTATATTACATCGGGCTTAAAGCAATTTCGTTCTATCTTGATTATTGTAATTATAATTTATAGGTATCATAGGCCTCTGGGTTTGCTACATACTATTGTTTTTCTTGATTCTCTCAGGATTTTAAACTTCATAGTCTCACAGATACTACAGTCAAGATTGCTCTTGACCTTCATATCTTCAGCAGTTCTTCATGATTTGAAGATGCTGATTTGCTGAAGCAATGTATAATGTCTCACACCTGACTCATCAATGTTTATACCCAGTCCTGTTACCCTTTGATCAGATAGTGAAGTGACTTGCAATTGTGAGGTTTTGGTTTTTTTTTTTTTTTTTTACTTGTCTGAAGAAGGCTTAATCTAACTTTCTCTTCTTTATCAGGCTTTCTATAACAGATTTCCACCTCGTTATCACTCTTTCTGGTCTCTCCTCTTCTCCTTACCCATGGTGAACTGCTCAAGCAGCTTGTTCCCATCTCCAAAGCTGTCTGCACTCCAGCCAATGCAAAGGCATTTAGTGCAACCCCTCTACCTAACTTTCTTCACCTAGCTTTCCTGAAAACATCTACACTCAGCCACTAAGGCTCCAGTTATGCAATCTATTCCACCACCTCTCTGTAATCCAAGTGCGGTCATAGCTCTGCAGCTGTGGACAGACTTTTAGCTTCTCCTGTTTGTTTCCCATGCTGCATTTGTTTGCATTCAGGCATTTGAGATGGACCCCAGACATACTGTTTTCACAGGGAAAGTGTAAAAACCTCCACCATCATACAGTGCCTCAGAGAGAGTTCTTCACTGTCCCTCTATATCTTTGCTTCTTTTCAGATTACGATAACCCTTCCCTGATGGGGTTATCGTAATCTGGGTTATCTTTAGCTTTTCTTTCCATTTGTCAAATGGATCCCATCCTTTGCAGGCAATCTTCTCAATAAGGCTCAACCAAACAAGTGTGTAGATCAACAAGACATTAGCACTCTTGTCCTGGTTTTGGCAGGGATGGAGTTAATTTTCCTCTCAGCAGCTGGTGTGTTTTGGATTTCCTGTGTGAAGAATGTTGATAAACACCCTGATGATACCAGTTGTTGTGAATGAGACCAAGGACACCGTCCTGCTTTCCAAGTCTCACTAATTTGCAGATGCAGGAAGCTGGGAGAAAGACAGACAGAATAATTGACCCAAACTGGCCAAAGAGAGTATTCCATGCCATAAACATCATGCTCAGTATATAAGTGGGGCCTGGCCAGGGTGGGTATCTGCCTTCCTTGCATCCATCTTTCTCCCTCGTTTGCTGGCATCGTTCCCTCTACCTTGCTGGCTCCCTTTTGCTCCTTTGCTTGCTGCTCAGTTTTGTTTCCATCATCGCTGCTCGGGATGGGCTGTATCAGTCATTGGGACATTGGGTGGTGAGAAAACATATATCGTTCACTTTGTATATTTTAATATCCTTATATTCTGTTATTATTGTAGTTCTCCCTTATTATTTTAGTAAATTGTCTTCATCTCAACCCATGAGTTCTCCTTCCTTCCCAATTCTCTCCCCCATCCCCCTGGGGAGGGGGAGGGTGAGTGAGAAACTGTGTGGTATTTCGGGCTAAACAATCACAACTCTACAGGCCCATTTTATCCCTTTTCCTTTATTTTCCAACACTTTTCCCTCTCTGATTCACCTTAACCCCTCCCTTTCCCTCTCTCTACTCCTTCCTCTAAACATATCCCATAAGAAATCACTCACATTCCTGAAATCTGCTTAAAAACATCTCATAAGAAGATGGGATAAGCGTTCAAAAACATTCCCTCACCTGCATCCCATACTGAGTCCTATAGGCCCCTAGGGAATAACCCCTTTGGTCTGCAAAGTGATTTGGGGAGAGCTTTTTTGGTGACACATGGGCTGCCACCATCTCATCATTGCCCTTGGTAGCCCTGGCAGCAGCCAGGTCAGGGAGCTTTCTTTTCACTGATGGGTGAATGGTGTTCCCCTCTTCTCCCTGTGCTCTGTGTTTTCGGTGACTACTCTTCATTCATGCAGCTCAGCAGTCACCCTGTCATTGCAGAGTCTTGAGGAGGGATTCTGGCCCCCTGTGCACCCTGCCTGCACTGACTGCTGGGAAAAGTGCTGTACTGATCTTAATGGTCTTAGTTTGTCATGGAAATGTATTGTCTAGTACAGATATATATCATAGTATACTACAGACATCATTGCCAGATTGTTCGTGGTATAGAATAATGTGTCAGGGAAAATATTCTTGATACATAAATGTCCCAGTGAAAAAAAAAGGGACAGTTTTCTTTAAATTGTGTGTTTTTCTGAAGGATTTACTTATAATTCCTGGTTCACAGACTATGTATTGAACTGATTGTTGCAGTTTTTATCAAAAACCTAATTTAAAATAGAAGTTACTTAATGTGTATAGAAGATTTTTATATTGCTAATTCATCTTTCTGAGTGAAAATCAGCATAATTCTAACACAAAAAAAAAACCAACAAAAAATGTTTTACTGAAACTGATATGACATGTGGTGCAAACATAAATATGATTTTCAGCTTTAGAAAACAGTTTAATATACAGTGGCAGTAAGTATTACTTTCACAGACATGGAAATACTGTTTTTGCAGTAAATGAAAAGGAAGGTTTTCATGCTCCATCGATAAGCTTAATAAACTGGCCAGATCAGAACTATCACAGAGTATTTTTCCCTTGGGGATATTCACAAGAATCTGCTGTTTGAACAGCAACAACAATATGTGCAAGTAGATGTGTTGGTCTGAGGTTTTTTTATAAGGATCTGAAAATTGTTTAGTTGGAAATCCAACTATATCAGATTGCCAAGAACAAATATGATCCATGACAGCAAGATAATCATTCAGTTTGTCTCATAAAACATGGTCATAATTTTCCTTTAGCTTTTGACAGACATAATTCTGAAGATTTGATTGTTTACCTGCAATGTCAAAAAAAATGTTCTGAAGATGTTATCCTTTGGGTTTAAGTTATAAACCATTGATCACAGAGTTTGGATATCAGTTTCGAGTCAAAGCTTGAGAAGGGCTTTTGTTCCTTGAAGTTGCTGCTGAAGCCCTGGAGATACAGAAAAAGATAAATGAAGAATGATTTTATGTAGCAGAAGACCAGATGAGGATTTTCCCTTCGCTTTCAAGGGAACATAAAAGCACCAAATAAACAAAGGGACAGATTACTTAGACTGGTAAACTCCAAAAAAAAAAAAAAAAGACATATGTTTCTGCTCTAGACATATGTTTCTTCTCTAGATTTTTCCAATTATTAGGATTGCAAGAATGATGACAAGTATTTGGATTATTGTGAATGTTATATCACTTCTTTAAAAATGTGTAAGACAATGAAGTGATGACTTGGACAATCTTTAGTCACAAAGAAGTATTTTGGTCTTATTTGCATGTAAAAAACTTTGAAACATATTACGACATCCATACACATCAGTAGTTTCCTGCTCCACAAAAAATGTGCCAAATGTCAAAATATTACGCATTATAGTGCTGAAGATGTGTTCCATTCCACTTGAGTTTTTTTTTATTTTCATTAAAGTTTGTCTGTTCTGTTATAAAATTTATTGTTTTCATTTTCTCAAGAACTGATACACAGTATTTATTTTAAAATTTCAAAATCTAGCATATGACACTGTATTTTCACGTATATGTAAAAGAAGGAAAAGAAATATTATCTTGTAATGAATATACACATAATAGGACCTGTATGTAGGAAGCCATTAGTCTAGTAGGTGTAACCAAGGCGATATTTTAAAATTGAAGTAATAGACACTAGATAGAGATGTATCCTCCTATGGAATACAGAGCCCTGAAAAAGTTAAAAATCTTTTTCAGATGCCAGAAGCAAGATGGAAGGAGGTAAATACATTGAAGGAAGTCCTTCCCTCAAAAAAAAAAAAAAAAGTCAGAATACAGGAGCAAAGTGTGTCTCACAAATTTGAAGTCATCTACTCCTCTCACCTATACAACAGAAAGTAAAATGACACAAGAAAGAAAACACTCCACAGATCTGCAGGAGAGAGATTTCTTAGTTTTGTGGTTGGGAACATCTTTTAAGATGTCACGTTACAGGAACTTATAGGATGTTTTTATTTTTGTTAATTTGCTTCTATTTGTGTATGCGCAGATTGACTGCAGACATTTTTTTTCAAAAATTCTACTCAAAGATGTATGGTTAGTAACTGTCAAAAATCTCTTTTATTTAAAGTAATAGTTAAAGAAATTATTAAAATCTGCTCCAGTGTGGACGCCTCTCTGTAAACCATAGGTCCTGCCAGGGGCCTACTCCTGTGTGGGCTCTCCACGGGCTGCAGGTTCCTGCAAGGGACATTCACCTACTCTGACTAGGTGTCGTCCAGAGGTTGCAGGTTTGATATCTGCTCCACTGTGGTCCTCCTTGGGCTCCAGGGGGACAACATACCTTATCAACACCCTCCTTCTCTGACCTTGATGTCTGCAGGGCTGTTTCTCTCACATTTTCTCATCTCTCTCTCTCAAAGCTGCCACACAATTCTTTTAACCCTTTCTGAAACATGTTATTATAGAGGTGCTAGCAACATTGCTTGGCTCAGGTTTAACCAGCGATGGGTCTGTCTTAAAGCCAAATGAAACTGGTTCTGACTGATGTGGGGGCAGCTTCTGATGTCTTCTCACAGAAGCCACCCCTGCAGCCCCCTTCCTTACATCGCTGCCAAAACCTTAGCACATAAAACAAATACATCCTGTGAGTTAATATTTTTATAACTCTCCTTCATTTTTCTTTTTCTTAGTCTCAAATCCCTTTGCTAGCATCTCTAGCCCTTGTTACCTACATGGAATCTTACTATGTTCTTTAAATCAGGGGATACTTTCACTTCCTTTTTTTTTGATGCACAAGCCAGTCACATTGTAATCAGAAGTCTTCTTTTTTATTTCTTTTTTTTTTTTTTTTTTTTTGGTGAAGAGCACTAGTCTTTTTATTTTACTTTACTTTACTTTATTTTTAGGAAAAATGAGCTAATAATTTCTTGGTATATGACTTGAAGTTTCTGAATATTGAATTAATAGTATGTAAAAAAAGGATATTTTTTAAGCATTTCTTATTTTTTTTCCAGGTGGGCACTGACCTAAGGCAAAATTTTAATGTTCAAATCTCAGGTAGGTTAATCTAGTCTTCTTCAAGAAAAGCAAAATTTTTTCTGTAGATAATGTCTCCATTGAGATTCACTCCAAGTGCTGTGAAAATGATGGCCTGAAAAATCCTCCATATAAAACTCAGCCTTACTTAGCTCCATAAGGAGAACATAGAAAATATGAAAGTAGGAATATAATGTTGGCCCTTTCTCCTACTCTGCTTCACAGAATAAGTGCCTAATGGGGCAGAAGAAAGGAAGAGAGAGTAGAGACAGTCCTTGACATGTTCTCTTCTTCCCCTGCCCTCCCTTTACATAATTAGATGTTAGCTTGACCAATTGCTCAGTGGGCATAAACTTTGGAGTTGTCTTCTTTGGCCTAAAACATACTCTATTTTTTTGCTGTTGGCTGTTGTGTAACCAGAAGTGCAAGTCGTGGATGCCAGAATAAAAGGGAACTTGACACACATTTTGCAGGAGAAAGAAGTAGAATCTCATTTTCCTGAAAGATGTAAGCGTATTAAGTTTACACAGAAACTGGCAGATAAGATCAAGATCCTAAGTTTGCTCTTCTCTGTCCCTCATCTAGATAAGAATAGTTTTACCACGACTGAAGCCACCATCTCCTTTGCTTGTTCACTGTCACCCTTGCATACCTACCAGTGTAAAGAAGAGGGAAAGGGATGCGGGACAAGCTGTTGCAATGTAACCTAGAAACACTGCAACCTGTCCTACAAACTGAAAAGGTTGTGTATTTCAAGCGGAATGATCACATCAATTATGTGTTATGAAAAATATTTGCACCAAACCTATGTTTTCAACCTTCTTAAGACATTAAGTACTTCTTTAGGATTTATTCCGTGCAGCTTGCAGTGCAGAAAAGCTAAGAGATATGCAGTTCTGTAGCCAAAACAGATACCTCCAAGCATGAATGCATCCCTGTGGCTATGTTTCTGGGAGATTTTCATGCTAAATGGAGAAGAACTTAAATAGTCTAGTCCCCTACAGGTTAGTCAGCATTAGAAAATAAGCAGATTGGAATACTTGTGGGAAATCAGGACAATTTGGCACTGAAGTCCTTGCATTAGCAGGATTTTCATGGATTAGATTCTTTTCCCCTTTCATTTGAAAACCTTTCTGCCTTGCAGGCATGTTCCTATATTACACCTGTGTTTCCACAAAAATTTCTAAAATTGGGTGATGACTAATAACTTACTGTTTTTTATGCCTACAGAATGAAAAAAAAAATTACATAGTTCATCCTTTCATAAAGCTGCTTTGTAAGAACTATTTTGAAGTAAAACAAAACATGGGAAGATTAAAACTGCAATAAAATCCTGTTGTTTTGACTTATCTTAAATTTTTTTTAAAACATATATATGATTAAGAAATAGTAGGTTGAAGATGAAGTATCATGTAAACATTAATTTAAATATATTGAATTTATAGAAGTGTTAACATCTATTTCATAAACATGAAATAATGTTCATGTTGTCTACTTTGTAACAGATATTGATTTCAGTTTCAGTGAATCAGAAAACAATCAGTGGAAAAATATATTAATATCTTCATTTGTATAGAAGCTTTTGATGTTCAAGGAAGGATGAAGTAGAACATTAAAAAAATGAGAACATATTTAAAAAAACACTTTAAATAGAGAAAGAAACATATATTGGCAATAATGATTCAGTCTTACAGAATTTCTCCTTTATGCAATCATAGCTGATGTTATCAAAATAAATTCTTTCACATTTTGATTGCAGGCATCAGAGTGGGCATATTGAATGAAAGTCATAAAACCAAATGTAGACCAAATGTACCAATAAATTATGAGGAATGTTAAGCTCAAGGGCAACCTTGGCTGCAGTGACCATAAAATGGTGGAGTTCAGAGATTCTTCAGGCAGCAAGGGTGGTGCACAACAACCTCTCTACCCTAGGCTTCAGAAGAGCAGACTTTAGCCAAGCAGGCAAAGATCAGGTTAGGAAAGCTGAAATGCTTATAGAGTTAAATCTTGCCAGGGATGCCAAGGGCAATAAGAAAAGCTTCTATAGGTACATACGTGATAAAAGGAAGACTAGGGAAAATGTGGGCCCTCTCTGGAATGAAGTGGGAAACCTGTTTACCCAGGATAGGAGTAGGCTCAGGAGAAGGCTGAGGTACTCAAGGAATTTTTTGCCTGAGTCTTCACATGCAAACACTCTAGCCAGCCCATCCAAGTCACAGAAGGAAAAGGCAGGGACTGGCAGAATGAAGAAGCACTCACTGTAGGAGAAGAGCAGGCTCAAGACCATCTAAGGAACCTGAAGATGTGCAAGTCCATGGGACCTGATGAGGTGCATCCACAGGTCCTTATGGAACTGGTGGATGAAGTTGCTAAGCCACTCTCCTTCATATTTGAGAAGTCATGGTAGTCTTGTGAAGTTCCCACTGACTGGAAAAGGGGAAGCATAACCCCCTATTTTTTAAAAGGGGAATAAGGAAGGGGAATAAGGAAGACTCAGGGAACTACGGGGCAGTCAATTTCACCTCTGTGCCTGGCAAGATCATGGAGCAGATCCTCCTGGAAACCATGCTAAGGCCCATGGAATATAAGGAGGTGATTGGTGACAGCCAACAAATCTTCACTAAGCGCAAATCATGCCTGACCAATTTGGTGGCCTTCTACAATGGGGTTACAGTGTTGGTGGATAAAGGAAGAACAACTGATGTCATCTACCTAGACTTGTATAAAGCATTTGGCACTGTCCCGCATGACATTCTTGTCTCAGAAATGGAAAGAGATAGATTTGGCAGATGGACCACTTGGTGGATATGGAATTTGCTGGATCGTAGTAGTGAAGAGACTTTTGTTCAATGGCTCAATGTCCAAGTGGAGACCGGTGACGAGTGGCATTCCTCAGGGGTTGGTATTTTGACCAATGCTGTTTAACATCTCTGTCAGCGACATGGACAGTGGGATTGAGTGCACCCTCAGCAAGTTTGCCGATGACACCAAGCTGTGTGGTGCAGTTGATGCACTGGAGAGAAGGGATGCCATCCAGAGGGAGCTTGACAGGCTGGAGAGATGGGCCGGTAAAATCCTCGTGAAATTCAACAAGGACCCCGCCGCTAGCCAGGGCCAAGCCAATTGCTTATAGTGATAATGCCTCTGTGAGAACGTATTTAAGAAGGGGAAAACGAAACTATAAAAAAACAAAAAAAACAAAAAAAACCCCAGCCAAATTAAGAAGTAGAAGCAGAGGCAGAGATGGGGAGATGCGAGCCCTGTGGGCCTTGTGGGCCTTACCCTCTGGCCTCCTGCCAGGCGGCTGTCTGGGCCTGACTTGGCCAGACCAACATGGCCCAGCCAGGAAGAGTGAAGAGAAGAGATGTGAAGAGAATGTGAGAGGTGTCTGCTTGAGCTTGATTGTAAAGAACTTGTGAAAAGAACGGCTGCAAATGCCAAGGTCAGTGAAGAAGGAGGGGGAGGAGTAGTGGTGGTAGATGCCCCATCCTTTGAAACATTCAAGGCTGGGTTGGATGGGGTTCTGAGTAACTTGATCTAGTTGAAGATGTCCCTGCTCCTTGCAGGGGAGTTGGACTAGATGACATTTTAAGGTCCCTTCCAACCCTAACAATTTTATGATTCTATGAGTAAATTTGCTCCTGGTAGAGATGCCCCTGCAGAGCATGGTGAAGGCTGTGGTGAAACAGGCTGTCCCCGTGCAGCTCATGGAGGTCCACGGTGGAGCAGAGATTCACCTGCAGCCCTTGTAGGATCCCACACTGGGGCAGGCAGTTGCCTGAAGGAGGCTGTGGCTCATGGAGAGCCCGTGCTGGGGCAGCCAGTTCCTGAGGGACTGCACTCCATGGAAAAGGACCTGCGCTACAGCAGTTCATGAAGGACTGTAGCCCGTGGGAGGGACACCAAGCTGGATCAGGGCAAGAATGTGAGGAGTTCTTCCCCTGAGGAGGAAGGAGTAGCAGAAAAACTTGTGATGAACTGATCACAACCCCCCTTCCCTCTTCCTCTCTCTGCCACTTGATGGGGGGGGAAGGAGGTGGAGAGAACTTGAGATTAATTTAAGCCTGGGAAGAGGAAAGGTAGTGGAAGTTGTTTTTGTTCTCGCTCATTATCCTGCTTTGCTTTTATTAATAATAATAAACAAATACTTTTCCCCTAGTTGAGTCTGTTTTCCCCATAAAGGCAACTTGAATGATCTCCCCCTGTCCTTATCTCAAGCTTCAAGCTTTTTTTGTTATATTATCTGGACCTCATTCTCTCAGAGAGTGGCTAGAGTGAGTGAGAGGCTGTGTAGCTTGGTCCAAAGCAGGGCTAAACTATGACAGCTGGACAGGGCTTTGAGCAACATGGTCCAGTACAATGTGTCCCTGACCATGGCAGGGGAGTTTGAACTAGATGATCTTCAGGGTCCCTTCCAACTCAAACCATTCTATGACTCAATGATAAATCAAATAAATTAAAATATGGATCTCTACGTTTGCATTAGTCATCTTAGATTCTCTTTATAGCAAACTCAACAAAGACAAACTTACAGGTTGCCAGTCATCTCATCCCACTATAGATAATTTAAGTAAGTCAAATAAATTGAGCCTCATTTATCTTCATCAGTTAGAAAGATAGCCTAAAATGACTAGCTCAAATGTGACTATCTCTATGTTGAAACGTAAGAGTTGATTCAGTTGCTAAAGATAGACATCTCCTGCTATTTAAGATGCCATAGGATGCTGAAGACATCTGCACAAAGCTGGCAGATATGACAAAAGACTTAAGGGAGATGTGTTGCCTTCTAGTTTAGTAGCTGGAGGTAAGGAGAGATCAGCTAGTACATCTGAAATTATAATAAATAGAAATGTTTGGGCAATTTAATCAAGTTCCTGCAGTTAGGCAAGATGAATCCCAACTCTTCTGTAATTAAAAAAAAAAAAAAAAAAAGAAAGATGGAAAGTCTGTAGACAGTTTTATAAATCAAATATTCAGATAAAAGTACTTTGCAATTCTTTTTTTTTTTTTTTTTGCCTGTCTAAAAGCTGGGAGTGGGTTTTCATTAAAGACTGAGTTATCTAAAAGTACCTCATGGAGTGCAAATGTCGACTATGGAGTGCAAATGTCGACTATGGTCTAAACATGCACTCTGGTCAATGGAAATATGCTTCAGTAGAGCCTAATAAGTTATTCAGCTCATTCTGAAGCAAATCCTCAGGGTTTCTTTCAGTTGCTCCACCCAAGTATCTGGTATCTTTCAAGACAACTGGCTTCAACTTTATAGAGGAGTTGAAAATAATTAAGAAAGGGATTGATTCACTGAGGAAATATAACTAAGAAATATGAATAGTAAAGATGCACCTCTATTTCTTCAATTGCATTCTTATACAGCCATAGTAAGAACAGAAGGATCTCTATCTTGTATCTGCTCCAAATAATTTGTTCCATCTAAATCAAAGCCACAAGAAAAAAAATACAAAAAAACTTTATAGTATAAATATATGGTTCTTTTCCATAGTTGAGAGACAATCTAAATTTTTTTCATTATATCTTAGTAGCTCTGAAAGCTGAATAGTGAGGCAGGGTGTAGGTTTTTTTATCCCTTTCAAAATAATAGGGACGAAAAGGTTTTTGTTATTATTTTAGCTTTTGTAAAAGGTACAAAGAGTGCACATCAAATGTATTAAATACATTTTTTCACCTTTTAATCACAAAGTAGAAGAGTGATATAATAAGGTGAGAGTATCTAAGGGTAAGTTTCTAAACTCACTGGAAAAATCCACAATTCATAATATTTCAATAAAAAAAAAAAAATCCATGACTGAGAAATATTTACATACTCTGGGGTTTTTTTTGCCCCTGCCAAGATTTCTTTTTTTTTTATTTTTAAAATGATAACAGGTCATTACTATTTGTGCATATATTGTGAGCAGAAATATTACAAAAATATATTTTCAGAATGTGGTGGAACAAGAAAAGACGAAGTAAAACTCCTACTTATTCAAATTACTATGAATGATTTCTTGCATCTTTCCTTTGTCTGAGATCCTTCATGACTTAATAAATAATCTCCACAACAGGAATCCCTTTGTGTAAGTTTTACCCAGTCTCAGGTGTACACACTGTCCTACATTTCTACCAGAAGATCAGCCACAGGGAGTAGGATTAATGTAAGCTAGTGAAAATAAAACAATACGATAAAGAATAAAATATCAGCAAATAATATATATTGCATATTCCCCAGAATGTTATTTATTTCCTTTAAGGGAATTTCCCAGTGTCTCTGAAGAATTTAAGGAATTTTTTTTTTTTGCTAATAATTTAAATGCAGAATAAACTTATGTAAAGAGCTAAAATTTATGTCCTTTGAAATGCTAAGTTTTATAATTATTCATGCCCTTAACACTTGAAACTTTACTAATCTTCTTTAATTATTATTTGTTTCATATGTATAAATAGTGTAATAATAGTTTCACAGGAAAACAGCATGCTCACTGAGCTGACTTGATTTTGTTTGTCATTGTCAGAAAAGTTTCAAATTACTGGACTGCAGTTCTATGTTTCTTTTTATAGATAATTTACATTTTGTCTGTAAGGAAAATGTCAATAGAAATTAATACAGGCATCTGTTTTCTGACAGGTTGGAAATAATGATTTTTTTTGGTGAAATGTATTACTTTGATTATTATAAAAATAATAATGCTTAACAAATTTTACATAGGTTTTATAGGTATTGTGGATCAAATAATTACTGCTCCTTTTAAAATTTACTTTTTGGTGTTCTAATTACTGTCAAATAATTTAACAAAGCTCTATTGTCACATATTCTTTACAATTTCCCAGGTTATATGTCCTTGAGTGTCTAATTTATTTCTTTTCTCAAAGGACTATAAGTTGATGCAGCTAAACACTATGATGAGGCAAGTACAAAATGAGGTGACGTTATCTGAATGAGACTGACTGTGTGTCAGGATGATCTTTATCTAGCAGGTGAACAGGGAGAGAGAGCAGGTATTTGGCTATGCTAGCTGTTAACATTGTTAAATGAAGTTAATTTCAAGAATTGCAAGATATTGTCTGTAAAAAGCAAATATTTTTTTTACTTCTGAGACTTCACAGGAGGGTTTCAACTAGCTTTTTATTATGATGCCTGCAAATATAGATATCTACAAATATTCTGGCATCAGTGCCTGGAATATTGTTAACATCTAAGAAATGGTATTTCAGTTTTGCAACTCATTTAACAATTAATACCTGTTTATGTTAATAGATGTATTTTACTTAAACAGTTATTTCATAGCTAACACAAAAGATTTGTTTGTTTGTAATTTTTTTTTTTGACTCACATAAAAATGTGATCTATCTAGTAACCTGTTGTCTTAATGAACTTTACAGTGATTTACGTTTCTATGGTATTCCTCAAAAAGGAATTTATGCTATTCTGAGAGTGCAACACATCCCACCACTGAGAATTACTGATTTGTATTTTTCCAATGTAAATTCTTACCCTAGTCAGGAAGCACTACATGGAATACTCATTGCTTCAGTGCTTTCTCTATATTCAAAATATTTTCATAAACACCAATAACTGATACAAATTAAAATGTGTTATTTACCCTGTCAGAGATTCAACAGGTTGGCCTTAATTTGAAAGTGTTGGGAATATATGTCTGCTCCATCTCATTTATAACACTTTTTAAAGTAAAATGACACAGTCAAATTGTCCTTTAGGGGTAGGGGTCTGGTGGGATAAGAGTAAGAAAGAAGAGTAAAAGAGAGAGGAAGGTTTGTGGAGAAATCACACTTCTTCCATAAACTCTAGAAAGCTTAGCAAAAAAAGTGGTTAATTAATGAAAACTGAAAGAATGTTTAAGCACAATTTTTCCGAGCACTATTTTAAAAATTAATAAATCAGCAAGATTTAAAGTAAAGCTCTCTACAGATGAGAAGAAAAGAAAAGGAATATATTAGCATTACTGAATGCCTCTGATGGCTGTGAACTTCTAAAAATATTTCACTGACCGTGTTTAAAAAAAAAGATTCTATTTACCATATTGCGTAAAAAAAAAAAAAAAAAAGTGATGTTTTCTGAAGGGGAAACCTAGAGACTTTAAAAAGGACTTCTTACAAAAAAATAATTTGGTAGATTATTATTTTTTAAATTGCTAAATATCTAGTTAAGTATTTAAATCACTAAGGGAGTACTACATTATTCAGTATCCTATACAATTTTGTAAACTTTGTCTTATTTACCAAATGAAATACATACAGCCATGCAAGCTTAGTGCATCTATAAATTCCCTGTGCAAAAACACCAGTGTGAACCTTAAAAAGAAAGACTTCGCAAGTGGTGATTCAATACTTCAGTTATTTAAGAAACTTTAAGAGAACAGTTAGTGGAAACCCACACTTGAAATACAAAATAAAACATTTATAAAACCTCTTGTTAACACATAAGCTTCTCATTAGCCATTGTGAGGAAAATACTAAAATCCCATGGATTTATGCAGTGTGAACAAAACAAAAAAGAAAAGGAAGTTTCTGAAATCTTGGGTTGTGTCATGCTTCCTCCATACAAAACGATGTGCCAAATCACAGTGTGGCAATGTATTCATGAATATAATACTAAGAAAACTACAGAAGAAAAGAAACTTTACGCCTATGTCACAATATGTGAGGAATGAAGAAGTATCTTCAGATAGAAGCTTAAAACATTTTATGTCTATGTAGTTTTTGTCCTGGGCCAAAGGTATTTTCTTCAAACATCATTCATGGGATCTCCTGTTCATAGTGAGTGTGATTTGTAGAAATACAGATAATGAATTTCAGTGGATGCATGATCAGGAAAACAAAGGTATTATTTGTTTAAAAAAAATACAGATTTGGCTTGCTTGTAATAGGAATGAAGAGGTAACAACTGAGAATAGATGAGATCAGACATAAAAATGAGGATCCTGTTGTGTCACTCAGGCAGAGGCCTACGTATCAGCAGTGATATTTAGGAAAGCAATTTGGAAAATTCAATGCTGAACCTTAACCTGCTTAGTTATGTAGAATACCAGTCATGCTGATGTTTTCTACTGAAAACTTCCTCAGAAACTTATTCTTAGAATCACTGTGTTGTGGATGAAGTGATCACCTAAGTGTTCCATCTCACTTGAAATCCTCAGAGGAGGCATCCTCCCAACTAAATCTCATGGAGATCTTGACTCACTCTGGACAAATGTAGCACAATGCATATCAGTGGTTAAATGTCTACTCCTTCTCTAATAATTCTGTGGCTGGATAGCTTGTTAAAAAGTGATGGTAGAGTTGAATGGGTTAGATACATTGTTTGCATGCAGCAGCTGTTTTTGTGGGTCAGGATTCCCGCTGCTTACTGGTTGTAGCTGAGTAACTATGCCCATGTCATGTAGAATGTGCTAAGATTGAAAGGAAGAGGAGCTAGGCTCACATAACACATCTTTATTATCCTAAACTGAAATAAAATATTGAAAATAATAGAATTTCCTTTACATATCCTAAAATATATAAATTGCTATTCTGAATTCCACTAGCAGGTGTGGATAATCTTTATTCAACCAGAGCAGCCTGAGGTGTCCCAAAACTTTCTGAAAGGAGCCATATCAGGAATCTCAAAAAGTTCACATCTTTCCAATGAAATATTTTAATTTTCATCGTGTATTCCAATTATATCGATGAAGGAAACTGATCTTGAAAGTTCATTTGGGAGTTGAACAAGTTCTTAGTTGTGTAACCAGTTTATGTATAAATTTAAGGGGCCTAATGTGCCTGTTTCACTGAAGAAATTGCCTAAGTTCATAAGCACTTTCTTATCTTTGCTAACTTTTATAGGACATAAGGCACTCTTTTCAGGAGTTCTTAAAGAATTGTTTCCTAAAATATAAATTCAAATAGACGTCTAGGTTAGGCAGATGTTTCCCTCAGTTTACAATGAAAAGACTGAAGCTGAGATCACGGCAGGAAAGATGCCATGTAGTTGTACGATTTTGAAAATACTTGTGCTTTCAAATATCCTGTCATTATTCCAGATTTCTAAGTCAACTGTTGATGGTATGAGAAAAACTCAATTAAAAAAAAAAAAAAAGATAAACAGGAAATTATGAAAATGAAAAAAAAAACAAACAAAAACAAATAAAAAGCAAACAAAAACTTTTCACAAAGTTATTGGCATGTTTATTTACATGTGTTTCACTTTTGACTGTTAGCCATGATGTTACAATACACTGTTCAATAATTTTTTTTTTTCTTTTAAAGAGAAGCAAAATATCCTCTATCTACAATGGCAATTTTCACAAATATTATAATGGAAAATTTGTTTTCTTT
The DNA here is from genome assembly GCF_036417535.1 of Chlamydotis macqueenii. Lineage (NCBI taxonomy): Eukaryota > Metazoa > Chordata > Aves > Otidiformes > Otididae > Chlamydotis > Chlamydotis macqueenii. The sequence goes on from NC_141556.1 coordinate 164,805,232, forward strand.
TATTTCACACACATTTCAGTCTTCACTGAAGTGAATTTATTTATTCGTGAGGACTTATGCACTAGGGACAACATATCTCATTTAATTTTGCATAATACTTTTATCTGCATCAGATGTGATGGAATATGCTTTCCTCAGTGTGCATTGTTCTGATACTAGCAGATGGAAAGCATTACATTGTAGTTAACTTCTAAGCTTTAAAACTACACCTTCATTTCCGTAGTAATTATATCACTCCTTCTAATGTTGCCAGTCAGGCAGTTTGATTGCAAGAGAGAATGTTATCTTGTCCCCTACCAGAGCTTATCAGAAAGTTAAATAAAGATAGCAAAAGCCTAACAGTTAAGTTTTTAAGGTGTGACATCACATATTTTTACCTCTAAATCATTCTAGTAAACTAAATAAGTGAACAAAATAATCAATGTTTTGTTAAATAGGACAATTATTCACTTACATTCCAATTTTTCTCCAGTTGTGTATATGTGGATGACTTCTGGTAATATGCTTACATATCTCAATAAAAATTCAACATAAAATACCAGCTGTTCTTTTAGATAAACTTCTTGTTTTCCTCTTTGAATGCAGCCACATATGATAAATTAGATTAGCATGGAAAGTAATAAATTCTGTGATAAAATACAAGATCAAAACATGGACCTTCACAATAGATTAGTAATGTACTTATTTTTGTTTATTTCTGCATAAGAAGAGGGAGGATTATATATTAAAGTTGTTTTTATTAGAAGCATTTTAATGTCCTGTTTTGGTCATGTTTATTTGACAGTAACGTTGAACCGTCTTTTCATATTAACAGCCATAGTACTAAAAGATTTTTTAAAATAACTGAAAAAAAAATCTCTAAAACTTCACCTTTCTGGAAATTAATTGCTCCAAAGTCGGGGGGGGGGAAAGTAAAAAAAAAAAAAACAAAAACCAAAAAACAACAACAACAACAAAAAAACCAAAGTCAAAACAAAGAAACAAGCAAAACCAGTGCCTAAGGTCATATACGGGAAAAAGAAGTGATGATCCTGTTGATCTTAGGATGTAGTTTGTGGACTGCAAAACTTTTCCCTCTTTACAATGTTCAGAGTAATTTTTTCTCTACAGAAATAGTTTTTCTTGTTGTTGTTGCTTGTTTTTTTCAAACTGTGGCTCTTTGTGTGCAAACGCTTGTGGAGAACCACTCAATTTCTTTAAGAAAGGAGATGTGCTCCTTCCTTACCTGTTGCCTGGCAACCGGGAGCTGAATTCCGACTTCTCCATCCCTGGCAAACCCCCGCGACTGCCCTGCGGGGAAATGGCTTTTTATAAGGGCAACTTTACAATTTTTCATCCTCAGTTTCAAGAGCTGCCAAGTGTACGAGGCTCAGCTAAGATGTTCTTCCAGGAAACTAAGATGCTACAGGTCTTCCTACTAAAAATGCTACTTTTCCCCACTGTGAAGTAAAATGGCTGAAAAGGAAGGTGAAATAATTCAGCTTTTAGTGCCTTGATTTTTAATCTTCTTTACAGCGACATACTGTTCAGGTTAGTTATTTCGTATTCTTTCATATCAAACACAGAACTGAGTGTAATGTAAACAACTTATAAACTTTAATGTGTAAATTCACAGAAACATATATTTGTTACTGGCTCTCTCGACCACAGTGATTGTCTGTATATATATTAGCATTTTCTTCCTTCTTTCATGCATAACTATATTGTTATTTAGATAAGAATTAGGACTTTTATGTCAAGATGCCCTTTCGACCTATAAACATTCAGTTTGTAAAAAAAATCAATCAGTCTGTACCATCAAAACCAGGAAGTTGACAGTAGATTTATGAAGACCCTCTAGCATAAAAGTACAATAGTGACTCCTGCACACTGTACTTCTGTCTGAAACAGTCCTGGGCCTACATCCTAGAGCAAGAATTGCTTCTTAATAATAATCACATCTCCTCAATGTAGATACTTTGAGAATGAAGAGGGGAAAGGAAGGGAAGGTGCAGGAAGGGAAGGTGCAGGAAGGTGCAGGAAGGGAAGGGAAGGTGTGGGAAAGTGTGGGAAGGTGTGGGAAGGTGTAGGAAGGGAAGGTGTAGGAAGGGAAGGGAAGGGAAGGTGTAGGAAGGGAAGGGAAGGGAAGGTGTGGGAAGGGAAGGTGTGGGAAGGTGTGGGAAGGTGTGGGAAGGTGTGGGAAGGTGTGGGAAGGGAAGGGAAGGTGTGGGAAGGTGTGGGAAGGGAAGGGAAGGGAAGGGAAGCGATCTGCTAAAACAATTGCTTCAAGCACATTGTGAACTAGAAATCAATGTTAAATCATATTGTGATTTATTATGAAGAGGCTTTCACATGGGTTTTGCAGGTAATAGGGATCAAACAATCAGTGCTCCTTTTTCAATCTGTTTTTATGTTCTGTATCAAAGAATTTGACACATTATGCATATTAATTGTATGAAATCTTGTAGTCTTTATTTAATCATTCTGTATTGGAATAAAAAAAAATATTATTTTCTTCATAGATATAGTAAGTAAAGTAAAATGTTATGTTTTTTTTTTTTAAATTGAAGAAGTTTTGTTTCTAAGGACATAAATTGATGTTTAGTCTACTTACTGTTTTATTAATAAATGGAAAAATTATAGTATATAAGATATATATATTTAAAGTTATTAAGAAAAATTACAATTTTATTGAACGAACAACACAAAAAGGACTAATCTTACTTCTAGCACATAACAAGTATAATCCTGAGTGTGACGGTTTTGTTTAGTGCTGGGGGGGCTACAGAGGCAGCTTCTGCAAGAAGATGCTTGAAGTTTCCCCTTTATCTGGTGGAATTTGTAGGGTCTAGGGCGCACTTGCCGCTGGTCAGGGCTGAGCCGATTAGGGCTGATAATGCCTCTTCTATAACATATTTAAGAAGGAAAAAATTAATTAACAAGAAAAAAAAAAAAGAAGATGTGAAGAAGCTGAAGGGGGGCAGAGAGGGAGAGGTGTGAACTTTGTGAGGCTCACCCTCTGTCCTCCTGCTGGGTGGCCGTCAGGGCCCGACTTGGCCCAGCCCAGGTGCAACAAGTGAAGAGAGGAAATGTGAAGACAACCTGAGAGGCATCTACCTGAGCCTGATTGTGAAGAATTTCTTGTGAGAGGAATGGCTGCAGAGGCCAAGGTCAGTGAAGAAGGAGGGGGAGGAGTAATGTAGCTCCTGCCAGAGCTTCCACTGCAGCCTGTAGTGAAGGCCATGGTGAGGCAGGCTGTCCCCCTGCAGCTCATGGAGGCTCATGGAGGAGCAGACATCCACCTGCAGCCCATGGAGGACCCCACACCGGGGCAGGCAGATGCCTGAAGGAGGTTGTGGTTCGTGGAGGGCCCGCTGGGGCAGCCAATTCCTGAGGGACTGCACCATGTGGAAAAACGACCCATGTTGCAGCTGTTCATGAAGGACTGTAGCCCACGGGAGGGACCTCACACTGGAGCAGGAGAGGAATGTGAGGAGTTCTTCCCTGGAGGTGGAAAGAGCAGATTGAAGTGACATGTGTACTGACCGTAACCCTCATTCCCTATGCCCCTCTGTGCTCCTTGACAGAGGGGAAGGAGGTAGAGATAATTGACATAAAGTTAAGCTGGGAAAGAGGGAGAGGTGGAGGGAAATTACCTTTTTTTTTAATCTTTCTCATGATTTTGCTTTGGTTTTATTATTAATAATAAGAAATAAATTGTTTTCCCCAAGTTGAGTCTGTTTTGCCTGTAATGGTAACTTTAAGGATCTCTCCCTGTCCTTATCTCAAACCTTGAACCTTTTTTTTTTTGTTGTATTTTCTCTCCCTGTTCCCTCGGAGTGTGGGGTGAGGGGTGGGGAGTAAGACAGAGAGACTGCGTAGTTTGGTCCCGAGTGGGGCTAAACTACTACACTGAGAAATATGTACATTTACTTCACAATTCTTGATAGTTCCAACCTTGTTCTCCTTCTTATTTCTAAATAACTAGTATAAAGATTCAGTATGGCATGCCATCTATTTATATGGTACTATGTTCCAATTCAAAACTAACCTCCTGGCTGATCAAACTAGAGACAAGATACATCTGTTTTAAATAGGGATAAATCTCATAAGTAAATCGGTAAGCCTAAATGCTCTTACCTGCCTGCTGTAATAGCCTGTTTGCTTGTGCATTCTTAAACAGTTTTCTCACACTGAAAATTATATTTCATGCTACACTTCAGACCAAGAGGGCTTGTAGAGCAGTTGCTGAAAATCTTCTACTTTAATATAGCATAACTATTTTGTTCTTATTACAGCTATATAAATCTAACTTCTGCTTAGCGACCTGTAGAAAATTGCACCTAGAGTTATGCAGAAAGTTTGCACTGAACCTTGAAGACATGTACTCTGAAATCCAGCTTGAAATTCAAAGTGCTTCTAGTCTTTGACTGAGAAAGTTGGTAAATAGTCAGTACCTGAAGCCTTAAAGGTGTTTGGTCAAACAACAGCAACAAAAATACAGGGGTGCACCTCTGAGGGCAAGAAAGAGGGAGCATATCCTCTCTTTGTGCCAATTGGATTGCTCTTGCAAAAGCTATTACCTCTTTAACAAAAGCAGAGGCTTTTTTCTTTCTTTTTTTTTTTCTTTTTTCTTTATTGGACTTCATCCTATGGATCAGTAACCGGAAGTGTTCATAGAGACTTGGAGTCTCCAACAACAACCCATTACTCGCTTTCATAACAGAATCAAAGACAAAACAGAAAGTCATCAGAAGTGGCCACGAGTGAGGGATGAATGTCAGCTTCACCATCACATGCTCTTTCTTGGTTAGACATAGCTTTCATCTTGGTAGAGTAGATTTCTATGCCATGAGGGAGTGATAGTCTCATTGAACATTCATTTTCTTTTTTGCTTTAATCTTTCACATTTTCAGTTTAGGCAGAGATGCCTATAGTGTCTAAATAGCATGATTTGAAAAGGGAGAGCCAGTCAAGAGATTGTCACTGTAGTAGTATGACTTAGGAAAAGAAGCTGCTTACCTCTGTTCTTTCAAAGTATTGCACAAGTGACAGCTGAGTGGTTTCCTGATAAAAAGTTATGAATGGATGTCTATCTGAGGGGACACAGTGGCTCAGTGGCTTCTCTATTCTTTCAATACAAGGTAAGAGGATGTCAAAGTTCTTTGGATTAAATAAGTTCTGTGTCCCATGCTTCATCTGTAGGTTTAAGGTTGAGATAGGTATACAATACCTTTTTATCTTTTCAAGATCATATTACTGAGTTATAATGCTTAGTTGCTTGCATAATATTACATATTTCACCCAGAAATTGGTAAACCAGCTGCTGAAAGACAAATGCTAGGTCTTGACTCCTAAGGCTTCTCTGTTTTGGCACGTACTCCCATACACTGTAGACAGCAAAGACTCAGAGTGTGACAGGCAATACTTAGGTCTGTAAACATTAATGCCACAGGAAGACAGCCATTTCAGGTGGTTTTCAGGATTGGTTTTTAAGGAAAATTCAGATTGTCATGGTAAGCGGGTGACATTTTGCATTCAGCTGTCATCTCGACATCAACGAACTGAAATTACTATCATGCCATTGTCTTGACTTCACAGAAAGTGATTTCAGGCTTGTAAAGTGAAAGCTGACTGAATAAACATAGTATGATGAGATGCAGGGCATTTGCTGAATCTTGCCTGAAGGTGATTATAGAATAACCTGAAATGCTACACTAGCAGGTATGTTGAGGTTTCCGGGAGCTGCTCACCACATTTTTGAAAGATAAGAGGATATGTTGTCCTAGTTTCAGCTGGGATAGAGCTAATTTTCTTCCCAGTAGCTGCTGTGTTTTTGAGTTACTATGGGATTTCATATTCAAACAATGTTGATAATAAACCTATGTTATTAGTTGCTAAGAGATCAAGGGCTTTTCCCAGCTTCCCAGGTTTTGCTAACGTGCAGGTTCAAAAAGTTGAGAGGGATATAGCCAGTACAGATGACCCAAACTGCTCGAAGGAAATATTCCATACCATAGATGTCATGCTCAGTATATAAATGGAGGTTGACTTGTGGGCAGCTCTCTCTCACTGCTCAGGATCCGAGATCACTCTCAGTTCCATTCCATGATTGCTGCTCAGGACCAGTCAGCAAGTCATTGGATGGTGAGAAATTGTAAATAGTTTATTTCGTGTATTGTATTATCATTATATTTTAAGTTATTTTATATATATATATAAAAAATATGTCTTCCTTTGCTGTCCTAATAAACTGTCTTTATCTCAACTCATGAGTTTTCATTTTCTTTCTGATTCTCTCCCCTAACCCCCAGGAACGCAGTGAGTGAATCAGCGGCTGTGTAGTATTTAGTTGTTGACTGGGGTTAAATCACAACATGTGTGAATCAAGAGGAATCAACACCACTTTTTTAGTACATGAGTTGTTTATAACTACCAACATAAACAACTCAAATTCAAGTTAAATAGGGCATACTGTTATGTCTCTTGACAGCAAGGATATTTTTGTTCATACTAATGAGAAAACTACTGATCAAGGCAGTTTCGTCCTTTCTGTCTAACTGAACTTTCTTGCTCATTTTTCAATAGTTGATATATTTTATCGTAAATATTTTTTTTAGTAAATTAAATGCAATGTGGCAGAATAGGTTTTGTTTTTCTCCCTCTTTCTCTTAGCTTTAAATAAGAAATTTTATGTTCCTGCCATGGTAGTGAATCTTTTATATATTTTATTTCCTTCTATGGTAACCAATTGGACATCTAGGACAGCCCTCTTGTTTCTGTTGACTACATAAGTGATTGCATTGTTCAGACAAAAAGGGTGCAAGGTACCCATTTTAGGTAAGAATCTGATGGCTGAATTAGCATGCAGAATAACAAATATCACCAAAAAACTAACACCTTAAATAAGTTATTGAACTTCACTGAATAACTATTGGTTAAACTAGATCAAGAGCACTTTGATTTGCATAAGACAGTGTTTCCATCAGGCCAAGGGAGGTGATCCTTCCCTTCTACTCAGCGTTGTCAATGCCACAGCTGGAGTGCTGAGTTCAGATCTGGGCTCCTGAGTACAATCAATCAAGCAAGCAAGTAGGCAGGCAAAGGAAGGAAGCAAGTGTTCAAGGACAGAAATTATCTTAAGAAGCAGAGACTATGAATTGCTCTGGAAGTCTAAATTGAGGGGAATAAACTATTGAGACTATGGTACAAGACTACTAACTGCAGATACACTGACAAGTGTCATTCAAAAAAAAAAAAACATTGAAATAACAGCCTTATAATAGGAAAGGCATTCTGTAAACTTTAATTTACTAAATTCTTATTAAAAAAAAAAACCCAGAAAAAAACCAAATTTACTTCACTACCAAAAAAAAGTGTGATTATTTCCTTTATAGTCGCAGAAGCCTACATACTTTTGTCTAGAATTTCAACCTAACGAAGCTCTATGTAATAGATACAAAATCACAATACAGTATAATAAAAATGAAGTAGTTAACTATTATTCAAATATTTTAGCTACTTCAGAACTGAAGCGTATTATTTTGACTGCAAATGTTGGCCTTGCAATATTTATTCATTAAAATAGCCTCACTGAATTTTATAGGACTAATATCTCCACCTCCTCAACAAAAATCCCAAATCCAAAACATTCCTAATTATGAAGTAGTGCCCATCAGTCTAAAAGGCCATTTCAGTGCTTTGTTATTTTTAGACAGAACAGTGAGATAGACTGTGTCCTAGTTTTTGCTGGAATGGAGCTAATTCTTCTATCTAGCTATCTTCTCAGTAGCTGCTGTATTTTTTATTTAGTATGGGATTTCAGATGTGGAGAATGTTGATAACACACTGATGGTATGAGGTGTTGCTAAAGAGACCAAGGACACTTTCCAGCCTCTCAGGTTCCACTAATGTGCAGATGCAGGAATCTGGGAGGCGTACGGCCAGTACAGTTGATCCAAATTGTCCAATGAGAGTATTCCATGCCATAAAGGTTACACTCAGTGTATAAGCGGGAGTGGGCCGGTGAGCTGGCTCACTTTTCTCTTGCTGTATCGATCACTGGGTCATTGGGTGCTGAGAAATTTTGTATCATTCATTTAGGATTTTCTATTATTATTATTCCTATTATTATTGTTATTGTTGTAGTTTCCTTTACTGTTCTGTTAAACTATCTTTATCTCAACCCATGAGTTCTCTTTGCTTCCCAAATCTATCGCCCATCCTCTGGGAAGAGGGTGGGTGAGTGAGCAGCTGTGTAGTACTCAATTGCTGACTGGGGTTAAACCATGATAGATTGGAAGATTACACTCAGTGATTTTTTTCATTGACTGGAAAAGTGTAGAATCATAGCACAGAAATAATTTTATTTTATGTAACTCCATGCAAGACTTTCCTGAAAATTTTCACAGATTAATTTAGAGTAAAACACATGCAGGAGAAGAACTACACCACCCAGTGATACATCATGTCCTCCTTTACTAAGGAGGATCATTGTCTATTTCTCTTCAGACCTGTTTAAACTCCCACTGCAGATCCAAGAGAACAGGGCACTTGTTCTGTCCAAAATGTGTCCAGGTCCAATAGGCTTCATGTGGAATTTTGTGTTTTATCCCTATCAAAGTCAGGAGTTTAATACTAACTTTATAAAAGACAAAATAAGTCTGTGGATAAACACTTGGAAAATTCCACGTGGAATTTTGTATTTTATTCCTATCAAAGTCAGGAGTTTAATGCTAACTTTATAAAAGACAGAATTAGTCTGTGGATAAACACTTGGAAAATTCCAATCTCAATAGTGGTACAAAAAAAAAATCTTGAGATATGTACCTACATTACATTTTTAAAAACCTCAGTATTCTCTATATCTAAAGTACATACAACTGTAGTTACTTTTCATTCAGATCTCTGTATTGCATGATTTCATGAGTATACATACATATCTTGTTCTAGTAAATTTTGTAACTTCATTTGTTTTTTCACTCATACCATTACACTTAGAAAAAAATATTACATTACCAGATGTTAATGTCAAATAGAAATGTGATATTCTGTGCTGTTTTCATGATCTGTGATGTTGTAGGTGAAAATATATCATTCTATATAGTGCACATAATTTAAGTATAGTAAGTAGCATTTACCTAATATTCCTTGCTCTTTGCAAATACAAAATTAAATACTGCATGGGGAAACAGCTAACACTCATCTTGCAAAATGAAAAATTATTTTCTGCATACGTACATCTGCAAAGTATAAATTACATCCCAGAAGGACGAGTTGCTACAATACTGTCTAAGCCATATTAAAAGCCTTAATGTTGACATTTCATTCTGTTAAGTACCCAGACTTCACATTCTGTCGTAGTAATGATAGAACTCTCCTGGTAAGTATGGCAAAGACACTGCTTCATATTCTCCTATGTCAAAAATGAAGAAATATAATCTTTTCTACAACTTGAAGAACAGCTAGTCCTAAATGACATTGACTGTTAAGAAGCAATTTGGGATTTTAACTGTAATGCTTGAGTTGAATCTGTTTGCACTCATAAAGCAAAGTAAGACGATTAAAGGAGACAATTAAAAACCAAACAAACTCTTATATGTTCTTGTGTTGGCTACATCCACAGATGTGTTTCAGATATCTTTAGTAATTTTAGGGCTGCTCAATTTGACCTGCACAGGACACATTAGTCCTAAGTAGTTTGTGCTCAGAGTAGAGAAACAAAAAACAAACACGAGATAACAACTGGCTGATTGGTTACGTCTGATGAATGTAGAGCCAACATAAAAACAGACAAGGAGCATATGCAATAGGATGTTATGTTTTGTGATCAGTTAAAACCTTTTTTTAGTTTGTCTCTTTTAAGAAAGATTATGCATTTTACATATACTTGTTTGTCTTTGAAGAGAGAGCCCACTTTTCCCAAAATTAGCAAAGGCTCTTTCCTCTTACATCATAGACAACTGAGACAGATGTTACATAGCAAAGTGCTTCTAATATTATAGTAGTAATATTAAAGTAATGTAAACCATAAATATCTGTAATTTAACATTTTTAAAAACATAGAAAATTATATCAACTGAGTCCCCTCTTGCTTCAGTGGTAAACTGAGAATATTATAAATAGGAACTATAACCCTATGTAATTTGTGTTTATTGGAAAAAAAGAAAGCAAACAAACACAATTTTGTTCTTAAGTTGGATTTGCTAACAGAAATATGTAATACAGCTGAAAGTAGAAGTGAATAGAGATATAATTTTATTTTTAGTGCAAGCCAGAAGTTTGAAGTAATCAGAATTAGAACAAAGTTTCCTTTCCCTTAAACAAATATGCTATTTTAATTCAAATTTTCTAAATATACTAGCTTTCCTTAAAGCTGAATAAATGCAAACATCTAAATAATTGCATTTTCTGGGATAAATGCTTCTATAATTCTTTGAGATTTTGAAACAGACGTTTTTATCTCTGAAAAAGGGATTAAAATACCCATTACTGACATCTAGGTTGATTATTAGATGTGTCCTAGAAAGACAATCTTGGGAAAGATGCTTCTTTTATTTTTTAACAGATTTTTCCTGGCAGAATAAATGTTATTCCAAATCATCCGTTTCTTAGAAACACTTAATAGCTGAGGTAGGAATGCACATCTGGAGCTTGTCTAGTCCAACTTTCCTGCTCAAAGCAGGGTCAGCTAGACTAGGTTGCACAAGGCCATGTCATCAGATTTTCAGTATCACCAGGAATGAAGACATCACAGTCCCTTTGGGAAACTTGTGTCAGTACTTGACTACCCTCACAGTGAAAGATTTATTCTTTGATGTAAAGAAGTTCAAATTTCCCATGTTACAATTTGTGTCCCTTACATCCTGTCCTCCCACTCTCAAAAGTGTCATGCTCTGTATTCCCTATTCAGTAGTCATAGCATTCCTATTCAGTAGTCATAGCCAGCAATAACATCTCCCTTACTCCATCTCTTCTTACAGTTAAAACCCTACATGTTCTGTCAAGCTGTCCTCAAATTTCCTGTGGTCCAGCATTCTGATCATTTTAATGACCCATTTAGCAATGGGATTTTCCAGAATGCCCATATCTTTCTTGTACTGTGGAGCACAGCACTGGATCCAGCACTCCAGACTGATCCCACCACAGCTGAGTAGAGTGGAAGGATCACCTCTTCTGACACGCTGGTAATACTTTTCTTAGTGCAGACCAGGAAGCTGTCTACCTTCTTTACCTCAGGGCCATGTTGACGGCTCATGAGCAACTTGTTGTTCTTCCTCCCCAGGTGCTAGCACTCTTCCTTTCCCTTTTTTGATCTTCATGAGGCTCCTGTTTGCCCATTTCTCCACAAGAGAAAGAGGAAAAGTTTCGGAAATGAACAGTTCTTCACCATGGTATCTTCCTATGTGAAGGTAACACAAAAGAGCTCTTTCCAACTAGTCCAGTTTGGAACACTGCTCAAAAAAAACCAACCAACCACCCAACCAAACAAACAAACAAAAAACAAACAAAAAAAAACCCCAAACACACAAAAAAAACCAACAACAAAAAAAACCCCATCATACTGTTTATAGGTTATGATATTAATGAGGCACTGAAAACCAAAAGAGGATATACTATAGCTGATGAAAGTAATCTTCATTCTTCTCTGGTCAGCTTCAGGACTTCTGCTTATCATGTTAAGCAGGCAGGGTATCTGTTCTTTCAGATGTATAAAACAAATTCCTCTTCAGGGTCTACACAAAGCCTAGGGTTCAACACAATCACTTATTAATTTTGAGATGCAATACTATATTAACTTAGAAACATCATCCTTTACTCATACATCAGTTTTTGGTTGACATGCAGCACAAATGTAAATGGATTTTATAGGTGAAAATCTGAGATGAAAGATTGTGAGAATCAAGTACTCAATTAATTCAACTTTTTTTTAATTTATTTCTCATATATCTGGCAAACTAAATACATACAACTGCAAGATTAAACATAAATGTCTCTCAAATAATGGAAACACTGGGATAATTAGTTTACTTCTCATCTTCATAACTGATTTGAATCAAATGTGCAGACGATGTGCTTGGGACTTAAATTGCAAGCAAGAGGGGAGAGCAAGCTTGTAGGGAAAGTTTGCAGACTTACAGAATAAGTTACTTTAAAATGATATTATGACTAAGAGAGAATTTTACAATAGTTGGTGAAATCTGCATACTCTGAAATTGGAGTATATACAGTATTGGGAGTCCATGTAAAAAACTGAAAATCTCTAATATTCCTGAGTCAAGCTGACTTGTACCTCACAAAGCAAGTTACAATAAATGAAAATTATTCTTTAGTTATAAACATATGAGGATAAAAACAACAACAAAAAAAGAACACACAAGGGCATTTATGCACTGTGGACGAGAGAGAGAGAGATTATGGATAACTTAGACTGAAAAGTAAACACATAAAAATATGAATAGATATAACACCAAATCTAAAGAAAACTCAGCTTGGAGACACTGATAATTTTGGTTTCAGAATTCTGAAAAAAAGAACTGACATGCTTCATTGCAGACCTGTTTATGAGAATCACTATATCTATTTGTTCTCATGTGACTATTATACTTCCAGTGTGACAGCTTTTACTAGAAATGGAGAAAAAGTTACCTAGGCAAATGCAAACCTATTAGTCCAGTCTCACTATTAAGTAAAATTTTAGACTAAAATTAAGAGGGAGAAAAATACAGAATATTTACACTGAGGATGAATGAAGAGCAGAATAATAGCCATCATGAGTATTCCAAAGGCAGGCTGTGCCAGGGAAGCCAAATCCAAATATTGCTTTCAGATAAGATTTTTAGTTTCTTTTAGTATAGGAAATGTGGTAAGTCCTGAGAATATGAATTTCAGTAGATACTGTCTCACTTATAGAAATTTTAACTAAAATGCTGAAAATGCTGGTTAGTATAAGAAGTGAATGAAAAAAAATAAGTGAGGAGAATAAATGGAGGAAGCTACCTGAAGTTTTTCATAAGGATCAGTTTGGGGATTGATTGAATTTTTATTAATGGTCTTGGCAGAAGAATTGGAAAAGCTTATAAAATTTGCTGTACATTAGTTTGCTGAAAAGACTTGATCAATACATAAGAGGATTGAATGTCACAAGAAGAACTGGATGATCTAGAGGGTGGGAGGAATATAAATGAAGAAAAATTCAAAAATACAGAAAGAAAGGTTATACATTAGGAGACAAATAAACACTCCGTTACAAGCTCTGAATTTTTCTTTAAGACGTGACTAAGGAATAGGTGTATTAGCTGATCATTTCTGAGATGTGGGATACTTCTCTGGTTCTGAAATGTTCTACATGCCATAGAATACATTGGAACCACAAGTCAAGCCATTGCTTACATAAAGCAGCTAAGAAAGATAAAAGTAGACATCTAGGCCATAGCAAACAAAGTTATTTCCTGTAATGCTAAATGACTAATCATGACATTATGTAAGTTACAAATGCAGTCTCCATAATACTATGTATAATTCTCATTATATTTTTTGTTTTTATAAAAGTGAATTTGAACAGTTGTAAGTCCAGAGAAGAAATACTCATATGATGGGAACAATGGAAAATTTTAGAGTGGAGATCAAAGCATTTCAATGTGCTTAATTTAGCAATTTAAAATTTGAAAGGGGATATAGCGAGTGTGTTTAAACATGCATGGGATAAGGTCCAGTGACAAAGAATTCCTAAAACCATGTTGGTACACGATGTATTGGTATATACTGGCTTGGAATACATTTATATTGGAAATGAAAAGAAAGTTTCTAAACAATGGAGGAGAAAATAACCCACTACTAGATGTAGAAAAAACAAACAAAAAAACCCCTTATATTAAAATGTAGATTGCCTTTTCACTAGCAATGATTTCTTCCGTTCACTCGCATATAGCTGGATTTAAGGACATAAGAGATTCCTTCTGGTCTCCCATATTCCTGCCTAGAAAAGAAAAAAATACAACTGGCATAGAAGGGGAGAAGTAAGATGAAGAAAACCAGTTCTAGACGGTTTGGAACTGCTTTTATTAAAACCGTTCTCTCTCTGCAGTCTCCTCTTTTACTGCACAGGTGTACACAAATAATCAAAGCTAGTAAGAATCTGCAATGCTCTCCTGTACTCATTTACAGGGCAGGATGGATAAAACAATATATTTAATTATGTCCTTTTATTTCTCAGAAACTTTAGAATTTAGTTTGCACCAAAAAGTTAATTAAAAAAAAATTCCCAAGTTTGTAAGGTTTAACTCTGCAACCCTAATAATGGTTTGGTTTTGCTTTATTTTGATTCAAAACACTTTGCGTATATATAATAAGCATATATTAATATCTTGTATTTATATCATGCACATTTATGGCAGTTCAGTAGAATTTGCTATTAAAAATATTATATCAACATCAGAGAGACAAATGCACATAGGAAGTAAGACAGCTGGGTAACTGGAGTTGAAGTGTATCTAAGGCAGAATAGATACCACCCCCTCATTTTCTCATCAATTAAACCTTGGAAGCAAGAACAAAACCATAGATTAGAAAACAGTACACCACATATCATGGTTTTGTAATGCTATGGTTGTGAGTATAACAAAGCCTGAAATTTCCCTGTAGTCTTGCTGGTTTTATATATTTTGTAAGCTGTTCTTTATTCAAAGGAATATATTCATTTTTAAAATTAGTTTCTACATGAAATGGTGTACTGTATTGTAAGTTACTATCTGACTAGGGAAAATGAGCATATAATGCAGAACTAATTATGAAAACAAAAAAAAATTACTTTTTAAAAATAAAAAAGTAGTCTCAAGTAAAGAGAGGACTTTACAATATTCAGCCAACTAACACTCATTATGTTCAATAAATGATGAAACAGCTAAGGCTAAGAAATACTTGCAGAGTAATTATGCTCTTTTTTTTTTTTTTTACATACAATAGAGTTGGCCAGAAATATGAATCAGATTGGACACTTACTGGATCAGCTTGTTATGGCTGAGCATTGACGATCCCAATTAAGGACTCTCCCTGCTAGACTAGAAGTTATTGGAAGAAAGTGGGGAGCTGAGAAAAGAAAGACAGAAAGCAAAAAAAAAGGAAGAGAAAAAGAGCAGAACCAGAAGTCTGAACACTATAAACGGTGACAGCAAATGTTGCTCAGAAGTACTCTCCAGTACCCTACCTGGCTTAGCAGTTAGAAAACAGAATAGGTGATGAGGGAATCTGAGGAAAACAAGAGTTCTTCTGGTGGAGCTAGAATCTTTCCTAAAAAACATGATTGTATCCTTCTTGTTTTTCTTCATATGTCTTATATTGGCAAGTCATTAAATCACAGATATTAATGTTAAGGTTCTTGGGTTTTGTGTGCTCAACAAGAAACATCATAACATCAAATATGCAATAGTCTTTAGCCAGCACATTTTGACGATGTCCTTTGAAACATCAGTTGCTGTAAAAATGTATAGTACTTTAAAAAATGTAAGTCCTCTGTATGTCCTAAAGTTCAGGGTCAATTTTTTGCTTTCCTTCCCTTTTGCTGTGGCTCAGTAAGTGAAAATGGGAAAATGCAGAATATTGTTTAGTATTAAAGGAGTATTTTGAGTATACAATATTCTTTGTCAAGCTGTCAAATACAGTGATGAAAATAATGTAGTAATAATCTTGCAGAAATGTATACTTTTATTTTCAGAAATTACAGTTTTGAACAGCTTGCATTATATTAGTTTGTCTACATAATACATATGGAGAATAGAAATCAATATAAAATATTTTTTACTTTTGATGAAAGAGGGAGGCATATGATCACATTATTGAAAACTATCTTACAGTGGACTGCATTCATGTATGATTTCCTAATTTTTAATTGTTGAGATTTACTTCATTAAAACAGTCTTATAATCTTTACTGTTGATAACAATGGTCCATAAGATTTAAAATTCTTGAAGTAAATTAAAAGTTTTTCAGAAAGGAAATTATAAGTTTGGGAGTTTTTTTGGGGTCTTTTTTTTCTTTTTTTTTTTTTTTTATGTGAAACCTAATTAAACAATTTATAAACAGAAGAGAAAATTCCAAATCCTTTTTGAAGTCAATGGCACAATTCTGACACCAATAAGACAAGAATTTCCTTCAAGGACTTCCTACTCCTAGTTAAGTACGAACATATTTGAAAAGTTCTGTAAGATTGAGATTGCCATCTTGCAAATGTATGCGACCAGGTGTAATGCTTATTTCAACAGTTAGTGAGAGACCAAGATTTTCAAAGGCAGTTAGATATCTAGCTACTAGTAAAATGTCTGGGACTTGTAACCTATGTATGTCGTTGATGAATACAGGAACATTTCTTCTACTGGCAACCATGCAGTCTGTCACTATCAAAACCTTACACGAGTTCACTAGACTTAAATCTTCTTAAGTTATTTTCTTTGACAGGACAGACAGTGGCGGACAATGGCTGTACATATGCCAGACTCGCCTGAGATCGGCTAGAACGCAAGGGGGGCTTCCTCTCATCCAAAATAGGAACGTGACAGATATATGTGTATGCGTGTGCATACATGGTTTTCCATCTGCTTCTGTTGTCCCAAATCGGGGGACATGCATGTTCGGGGTTCATTTACCTTGGCAGTATGACAATCTTACACATAGAGCAGAGGTATTTATTTATTTATTTCATTTCTGCACAGAGATAGGTGCTAGGAATAAATCTACAAACCTAGCACACCTGGTTATAATAGCACTACATATTTATACAATTCAGAATAACAGTTTCATCTTTTGGTCATGCCTACATAAATAAAATTTTTTTGTTTGTTTGTTTTTTTCTTACGTAATTTTAAAGATACAACACTTACTAAATTTACTGCACATGCTCAGTGTGTAGGGGTCTTTATCTGAAGAAGGGGCAGTTTTAGCACTGGAGGTGTGGTTTTCATATTATAATGAGAAAGTTCACTTTAATGACACCAATTAGTGGAATTTTGTTGACCATTCACAACCTTTATTGATGTTATGCACCTGCAAGGATATATGTCCCCTCAGTTTAACAAATATTTTCATGCTCCAGATTCCTCCTTATCTGTTCGGGCTTCAGCAGGTCTACTCTCCTTGAGCCTATCTTGGAGTTTCTTTGTTCTGGCAGATTTACGGCATCATCCTGCTCTTTTAGGATGCTACTGCCGTGCTACTCTTTGCTTATCTTGGTTCTCGCTTTCCCATGGAGTCCTTACTCACTTCCTGCTCCTTTGACAATCATCCAACTTTTGGCACCTTCTGGAGCAAGATGTTTCTTTTTTTTTAATCAGTCTCTCACTTTCTCTTCAAGGGTACAGTCGCTAGCAGGGTATGCATTGTATACGCAAAGTAACTTGGCTTGCTCAAGTCAGATTCTGTTTCCCAAAAAATTCATTGTCCTTGCCTAACGGAAAATTTCATAAAAACTCATTCATGTAAATTTCGTAAAAATTTCATTCATGGGTATCACTTATATAGATAGAGATTAGGTGCAAGAAATCTAGGTTGTTTTATTTACTTTTCTTTTTCTTTTTTTTTACCGTATCTTAGAATATTTCACATTCTAGAATTGTGCTTATTTCTGAGGCAGTTTTTAAAAGAAATGTGCACAAATAGCATGTTCTTATCATTAACAATAACTATGGGATTTAAAAAAAAAAAGGCAACTGTCAGCTCTAGTAATTGTCTTTGTTTCTTTAATGTAGGAATCTTGCTTTTGCAGGTCTGGGGAAGAAAAAGTGGTCTTTTTGCAGTACCCTTCTCCTCCCCTTAAGAACTCAGAATAAGTTTATCAGATCAAATGTCATAAGAATAAGACTCCAAAGAAGTTTCATGACAGTCAAAACCTGAACAGGAAATAAATTTTCTATCATATAAATACCCTGTGATTCAAATTCATACTCTCAAATATGATGAGGTATCACTGTCAGAGGGGGAAAAAAAGGGCTCTATTTATACAGTTTATGACAAATCAGGATCAAATCAGTTTGTGGGTTTTTTTCAACAGTAAAAACCACTGACACTGGCAATCACTGAACTATACATTCAGGATCACTATCAACAATACCACAGATAAAACACAATACTAAATGGTTTTATATTTATATTTATAAATATTTTAAAAGTATAAATACATACCTAGATATTAGTAAAAAATCCTTCTATAACTAAAGGTAAGAAGTGGTCTACACACACACAGAGCTATGCACATGTACATGTATATCTACACACATATACACATCTTCCTCTCCCCTTGCCTGCTGACCCATGGGGGAGGTTGCTGTCACCCACTAACCAGCTTTGTCTCTCCCCCTGCTGCTTCTGACACCACTTCAACACATCTGCAATTAAGCAGGTGCTCTGGGAGGTGTTTCCACACACACAAATGTATAATTTATACTTCTGTTGTAACTTAGGCACAACCTGTTAGAGCTAGAGAGATGGTTAATACTTGCAACAAATAAATTCATTAATTCATACTAGAACAGTGGAATATACCGTTAGATGAATACATGTCAATATGCTTTCAAACTGTAAAAGAACAAAAAAAAAATTCTTTACCAGATAATGTAAAAAAAAAATATTCAACAACTTGTCATAGTAAAATAGGTGAGATGTTCACACATACTTCAAAAATTTTATCTTTTTTGTGCCATATACTAATTTGACTTTTACTCATTTGTTTCCACTACCCACCCCCAAATAATAACAATTTCTGTAAAAAAAACCAAAAGCCACATCACTAAAATAATTTTAAATGTCACATCTGGATGGTTTCTAGTATGGAATGCCTAATAACAAACAAACATCAGAACTTCTACTAAATTAATTGAGTATATCATATGTGTGATATTTTAACCTGTGAAGATTAATATAATACATATTCATAAACTGAACTTCAGTAGACTAAAGATTGTTTTGTTTTTTTTTTTCTCCTTGCTCTTCCCTCCCCTTTTCCTTGATTTTCTTTCTGTAAGATATTATACAGGCACATAGATACTATACTCTGTGGATAACAATCTCCCTGTAATTCTTTCAAACTTAATTTTGGAATTGAATATAGTCAATAATAATTTTCAGACTCTTCCACACCTTACAGACTAAAGTTTTGTAAGTCTTAATATTGGTATATTAATGATGCTTAAAGATTGTTACTTTAACTGTATAATTTACTATTCTTTGTTCATCCCTAGATGCTTTCATACCAGCTGAGCTCCTAAGGTCCCTTCCAGCCTGAGTGACTCCCTGAATTCCACAGGCTGACTATTCTGCAAGCCTCATTGCAGATCTCCTACATACAATGGTCACTACTGTCCTGACGTCACACTTTGTTCAGAAAAATTGTGAAACACATCTTTGTTTTACCAGGTGCTCTACTGATTTCAATGGGATTAAGTTTAGGATTCTTCTGGAATTTGTGAAAATAAGCTAACAATACAGTAAGCATGGTAGTCAGATGGCATTTTAGTCCTGTCAATTCCTGGTAACATAAAATATAAAGGAAATACACCCCCCTTGCTTAACTGACATATTTCTACCTTTCTATGTTCAGTTCAAATTTGTAAATACGATTCCGAGAGTTTCTGGCTTTGTGCCTGTATTCTACAGTAAATGAGAAGCTGTATTATTTCTGTCCCTTTTCATCTTGCAAATTTATTTTATCTTCACACAAAATACTGAATATATTTTAGAATGTTACATTATGATGTTACATCATTCCATTCCATCATTCCACCAGTAAAGAGCATTCAACAAATTACAAAGAAATTAATGACCATTCATCCAGAAGGTTTTACAATGGCCAGCAGAAATATTCCTGCGTGTGAAAGTTCTGGCTGATGATTCTATTATTTACAGAGAATGGCCACATAAAGGGAATATGTAACACTTCTACTATGATTTTGCAGAATTGTATATCTTATATCTTCTATACAAGTGTAAATCTACATATTTTGATTTAAATTTATATATGCATATAAATTTAAAGTAGGTTCATACTTAGACCAGAAAGCTCTCCTCTGAGAGAGTATATCCCTAAAATTCTGGAACAAAATGTATTAAAATGTGTTATCATTTCACACTACAAATTATTGAAGAAGGTTTTTGTAAGAAAAGCGTGAGAAGCAGAACTAGATTTATGATGAGTACTGTAGGGGGATACTTGAGACACTGGAGGGAAGGGTTGCCATTCAGAGGAACCTCAGCAGGCTGGAGGAATGAGCTGTCAGGAACCTTTTGAATTCCAAGAAGCACAAATAGAAAGCCTTCCCCTTTGAAAGGAAGACCCTCTTTAAGAGTCAGAGTCATTTTGTAACTGCCAAAAAAAAGCTTAAAGAAAGTATCATCCTCATGATTCACTGAAGATTGCTGTAGTTTTGTATGCAATTTGCATATTAAAATTATTCTCAGATTCCACTAAAGATATCCTAAACTCCAAATGAGATTACATTTCTGTAATTGAGGAGCTCCCTTTCTGCAGCTCAACACTGCTGGATATAGTCATAATGAACAGTGGACAATGACACCAAGGACAAACTTCATATGATTCGTCAGTTTCTTGCTAGCTTTTCAGCTTTTACATTTCAATGATCTTCACCACTTTTACAAATAAATATGTGTTAACTTGCCTTACTTAAAAAGCAAAAAAAAAAAAAAAAAAAAAAATCAAACCAACACCACCACTAACAGCCAAAAAAAGTGACCTTGAAAATAAGATCCTGTCTACACAGAAACTATGATAATCATATAGGTTAACTAAACTACCTAAGATCTTTATGTGGGTTTCTCATTTAGTTTCAGAATAAACTTAATATAATTTAGTTTGTTCTATTTTGACAATGAATCAAACGAAATCATATTAAGGCCACTTAACAGGAAAAAAAAGGTCCATAATGTGGTTAAGTCAGTCTAATTAATTAATTTTCAAAATTCATTTGAATTAACTTAATGATTTGCTATTATTTAGGAAAGATGTGAACATCACTGGAGTGATACAACATAACAGAATATAATAACTGGTTAAAGAAATTCCAGTATCATTACAAGTTACAAGCAAGTGAAATTCCAGTATCATTACAAGTTACAAGCAAGCCACGGTTTAGAATTAAGTTTTTCTAAATATTACTATCATTTAGCACACAAAGGTAGTAATATTTAAGCTATTAAAAGTATGCTAATCTATTTTAACAGCAAAATTTAACAAAACTAGGAATCTGTTACTGGATAGGTTTTTTAAAAAGCTAAATGAACAGAGTGACCTCAGCTGAATAGTAGTTTTGCTTATAAATGACTAACATATACAAAGGTAGTTAGATTATAATCATGTTAAATTATAACATTATAAAACATTAAAAATAAGTCAAAATTTTTACTTTTTTTTTTAGTCCTGTCAATGCTGCAGCTGTTAGGAAATAAAACAAATAAAATGTGTTTCTGTTTAAAAGATGAGTTAAGCCTTGTTAAGTTACATTGAAAACATATAAGTTCAAAATTAAACAGGCATTAGATTTTGTTCAATTAATCTACAAGTTCAGTTCCTTCTGGAAATGAGTAAAGCTTACTAAATGTAAGACCATACAAATTTAAATGAGAATATAATGAGAAGAAATTTAATAATATTTCATTAATGCACCTTCAGATCACAACTTCGGTAGAATCAATTATATCTCCCAAATACAGGAAAATTTTTACTTAAAAACACAGTACTTACTTGCCAAAGGTTGTATTGGTTCATTATAGTGACAAAAATGTTATTACTGTTTTTGATTTCTGATAAATTCAAACATTTGTACAATTTAAAATGTTGTAAGAGAGTTGACTTTATTTTTATTTTTTTCTTATTCTTGCATATTTGGGATAACTATTTTCTAAATAGTTACACCAGAGTTACAACATTACCAAGATGGGATTAAAGTAATAAAACAAGCTTTCAGGACATATATTACTGAAAAGCGAAAAAATGCTTTAACACATAACTATATGAAGCTGGAGCCTAGTATGACCAAGTGCAGATCAGTGATGAGTGGCATTCCTCAGGGGTCATTACTGGGACTCGCCCTGTTTAACGTCTTTGTCAGCATCATGGACAGTGGGATAGAGTGCACCCTCAGCAAGTTCGCCTATGACACCAAGCTGTGGGGTGCAGTCAATGCACTGGATGGAAGGGAGGGACCTTGACAGGTTGGAGAGGTGGGCCCGTGCAAACCTCATGATGTTCAACCAGGCCAAGTGCAAGGTCCTGCATGTGAGTTGTGGCAATCCCAAGCACAAATATAGGCTGGGGAGAGAATGGATGGAGAGGAGAGGATCAGAGAGGTTCGGAGAGGAGAGATTCAGAGAGGTTCAGAGAGGTTCAGAGAGTTTTGGAGAGGAGAGGAGAGTTTCCGAGAGGAGAGGTTCAGAGAGTTTTGGAGAGGAGAGGAGAGTTTCCGAGAGGAGAGGAGAGGAGAGGAGAGGAGAGTTTCCGAGAGGAGAGTTTCGGAGAGGAGAGTTTCGGAGAGGAGAGGAGAGGAGAGGAGAGGAGAGGAGAGGAGAGGAGAGGAGAGGAGAGGAGAGGAGAGGAGAGGAGAGGAGAGGAGAGGAGAGGAGAGGAGAGGAGAGGAGAGGAGAGGAGAGGAGAGGAGAGGAGAGGAGAGTTTCGGAGAGGAGAGTTTCGGAGAGGAGAGGAGAGGAGAGTTTCGGAGAGGAGAGGAGAGTTTCGGAGAGGAGAGTTTCGGAGAGGAGAGTTTCGGAGAGGAGAGGAGAGGAGAGGAGAGGAGAGGAGAGGAGAGGAGAGGAGAGGAGAGGAGAGGAGAGGAGAGGAGAGGAGAGGAGAGGAGAGGAGAGGAGAGGAGAGGAGAGGAGAGTTTCGGAGAGTTTCGGAGAGGAGAGTTTCGGAGAGGAGAGGAGAGTTTCGGAGAGGAGAGGAGAGGAGAGGAGAGGAGAGGAGAGGAGAGGAGAGGAGAGGAGAGGAGAAGAGAGGAGAGGAGAAGAGAGGAGAGGAGAGGAGAAGAGAGGAGAGGAGAGGAGAGTTTCGGAGAGGGGAGTTTCGGAGAGGAGAGGAGAGTTTCGGAGAGGAGAGTTTCGGAGAGGAGAGGAGAGTTTCGGAGAGGAGAGTTTCGGAGAGGAGAGGAGAGGAGAGTTTCGGAGAGGAGAGTTTCGGAGAGGAGAGGAGAGGAGAGTTTCGGAGAGGAGAGTTTCGGAGAGGAGAGGAGAGTTTCGGAGAGGAGAGGAGAGTTTCGGAGAGGAGAGTTTCGGAGAGGAGAGTTTCGGAGAGGAGAGTTTCGGAGAGGAGAGGAGAGGAGAGGAGAGGAGAGGAGAGGAGAGGAGAGGAGAGGAGAGGAGAGGAGAGGAGAGGAGAGGAGAGGAGAGGAGAGGAGAGTTTCGGAGAGGAGAGGAGAGGAGAGGAGAGGAGAGGAGAGGAGAGGAGAGGAGAGGAGAGGAGAGGAGAGGAGAGGAGAGGAGAGGAGAGGAGAGGAGAGGAGAGTTTCGGAGAGTTTCGGAGAGGAGAGTTTCGGAGAGGAGAGGAGAGTTTCGGAGAGGAGAGGAGAGGAGAGGAGAGGAGAGGAGAGGAGAGGAGAGGAGAGGAGAGGAGAGGAGAGGAGAAGAGAGGAGAGGAGAAGAGAGGAGAGGAGAGGAGAAGAGAGGAGAGGAGAGGAGAGTTTCGGAGAGGGGAGTTTCGGAGAGGAGAGGAGAGTTTCGGAGAGGAGAGTTTCGGAGAGGAGAGGAGAGTTTCGGAGAGGAGAGTTTCGGAGAGGAGAGGAGAGGAGAGTTTCGGAGAGGAGAGTTTCGGAGAGGAGAGGAGAGGAGAGTTTCGGAGAGGAGAGTTTCGGAGAGGAGAGGAGAGGAGAGGAGAGGAGAGGAGAGGAGAGGAGAGGAGAGGAGAGGAGGGTTTCGGAGAGGAGAGGAGAGGAGAGGAGAGGAGAGGAGAGGAGAGGAGAGGAGAGGAGAGGAGAGGAGAGGAGAGGAGAGGAGAGGAGAGGAGAGGAGAGGAGAGGAGAGGAGAGGAGAGGAGAGGAGAGGAGAGGAGAGGAGAGGAGAGGAGAGGAGAGGAGAGGAGAGGAGAGGAGAGTTTCGGAGAGGAGAGGAGAGGAGAGTTTCGGAGAGGAGAGTTTCGGAGAGGAGAGGAGAGTTTCGGAGAGGAGAGGAGAGTTTCGGAGAGGAGAGTTTCGGAGAGGAGAGTTTCGGAGAGGAGAGGAGAGGAGAGGAGAGGAGAGGAGAGGAGAGGAGAGGAGAGGAGAGGAGAGTTTCGGAGAGGAGAGTTTCGGAGAGGAGAGGAGAGGAGAGTTTCGGAGAGGAGAGGAGAGTTTCGGAGAGGAGAGGAGAGTTTCGGAGAGGAGAGGAGAGGAGAGGAGAGGAGAGGAGAGGAGAGGAGAGGAGAGGAGAGGAGAGGAGAGGAGAGGAGAGGAGAGGAGAGGAGAGGAGAGGAGAGGAGAGGAGAGGAGAGGAGAGGAGAGGAGAGGAGAGGAGAGGAGAGGAGAGGAGAGTTTCGGAGAGGGGAGTTTCGGAGAGGAGAGGAGAGTTTCGGAGAGGAGAGGAGAGGAGAGTTTCGGAGAGGAGAGGAGAGTTTCGGAGAGGAGAGTTTCGGAGAGGAGAGGAGAGTTTCGGAGAGGAGAGGAGAGTTTCGGAGAGGAGAGTTTCGGAGAGGAGAGGAGAGGAGAGGAGAGGAGAGTTTCGGAGAGGAGAGGAGAGGAGAGTTTCGGAGAGGAGAGGAGAGGAGAGGAGAGGAGAGGAGAGGAGAGGAGAGGAGAGGAGAGGAGAGGAGAGGAGAGGAGAGGAGAGGAGAGGAGAGGAGAGGAGAGGAGAGGAGAGGGGAGTTTCGGAGAGGAGAGGAGAGTTTCGGAGAGGAGAGGAGAGGAGAGTTTCGGAGAGGAGAGGAGAGTTTCGGAGAGGAGAGTTTCGGAGAGGAGAGTTTCGGAGAGGAGAGTTTCGGAGAGGAGAGGAGAGGAGAGTTTCGGAGAGGAGAGGAGAGGAGAGGAGAGTTTCGGAGAGGAGAGGAGAGGAGAGGAGAGGAGAGGAGAGGAGAGGAGAGGAGAGGAGAGGAGAGGAGAGGAGAGGAGAGGAGAGGAGAGGAGAGGAGAGGAGAGGAGAGGAGAGGAGAGGAGAGGAGAGGAGAGGAGAGTTTCGGAGAGGAGAGGAGAGTTTCGGAGAGGAGAGGAGAGGAGAGGAGAGGAGAGTTTCGGAGAGGAGAGGAGAGGAGAGGAGAGGAGAGGAGAGGAGAGGAGAGGAGAGGAGAGGAGAGGAGAGGAGAGGAGAGGAGAGGAGAGGAGAGGAGAGGAGAGGAGAGGAGAGGAGAGGAGAGTTTCGGAGAGTTTCGGAGAGGAGAGTTTCGGAGAGGAGAGGAGAGTTTCGGAGAGGAGAGGAGAGGAGAGGAGAGGAGAGGAGAGGAGAGGAGAGGAGAGGAGAGGAGAGGAGAGGAGAGGAGAGGAGAGGAGAGGAGAGGAGAGGAGAGGAGAGGAGAGGAGAGGAGATCTCCAACAATCTTAATTGATATTCTCATCATTACATTATTATGCAAAGGGCAGATAGTACCACTCCTGACCATATTTCAAAATAAAAGAAAAATAAACTCTTCAGATACTGTGGGCTTTAGTCTTTTTTCAGAGAAATTTCTGAAAACTGTATTTCAGTTAGCCATATAGTAATCTCCAAAATTCCTTCATGATTTGCCATTCTACTTAGAGATATTTTTCTGAAAAGTATCCTTGAGTAGTGCTCTGTTTTATATGTTTTTATGCTTCTTCATTGTTTCTCCTTTAGTAGTTATTTTATGTAGTGGACCATCTTTTTTCAGGAATGTGTTGAACAGCAGAACTGGCATTTACATTTGAAGTGTGTACCTATAACCAGTTCCAGATATCTAGTGCATTGGCTAAGATAACATATAGGTTACTACAAAAGAAGAGCCTGTAAAATAACTTGTTCCTTCTTTTAATCTGTTTGAAAAACATTAACATAAAATAGTTCATATTAGTGCCAAGCTCAGAGTTTTATTTGATTACTTTCTGCATTAATCTGATGATTTGGCAATTTGAACTTATTTACTTGTGATTCAGTCTTTAACATGAACTTTTTTTGACTTTAGTACTATTTCATCTTTAATTAACTTAATAAAGTTATGGTAAACTACAGCAACTAAACGTTTCCTCTGGTGTGTTTTGCTATCAGTTCCACTTCAGTAAAATACATAAACAACAGGGAGAACTTCTTTATTTGGTTGCATTGAAACCTGGACTGTTCTAATGAAAGTTCAGAGGTAAATAAGACATCCTAAAGCCATTTTATTTGACTTGTTGATTAGCATCTAAATATTAGATCTACAAGAATATTCCATACACAAAAATCACATACAATACTGTACTCAGAGATCCTTGAGTCCTCTAATGAAACATCTAGCCTGGCACCACGTAGGTAAACTCTATATACACAGAGAGAGTGGACAGTGTTTGAGAATGCAATCAGAATAGCCAGAATGTGCATCAAGGAATTCCTCCTCACACTTTTCTTCTGCTCCAGTGTGAGTCCTCTCCACAGGCTTCAGCTCTCCAGGAAAAAAAACCTCTGCTACGGCATGGGTTCCCTATAGGATACAATTCCTTCAGGAAATATCCAGTTGTTTCAGAGTGGGATCCTTCATTAGTTGCAGTACTGGTATCTCCTCCACCGTGATCTCTCCTGTGGGCTGCAGGGCAATATCTGCTCTGACACCATGAAGCGCCTTCGGCTCCTCCTCCTCATACACTGATGTTCACAAGATTGTTTCACAATCTATTGTTTCAATCTTTTCACAATCTGTTGTTTCACCTCCTTCTCCTCCTCCTTATACACTGGTGTTCACAGGATGGTTTTCCACTTTTTTCTTCTCCTCTGCTGTCTGTGTGGCATTTTTGTACTTTCTTAAATACATTTTTTTTATAGAGCTGCCACCAACTTTGCTGATTGGCTTAGCTTCAGCCTGTGATGGGTCTGTTGCAGAGCTGTCTGGAACTGGCACAGGGCAGCCTCTGATCTCTTCTCATAAAGGCTATCCCTGCAGCTCCCACCCGAACACTCCCTGTGCTACCAAAACCTTGCTCTGTAAACTCAGTACGCAAAGCAAAGTGTAGCATTTATGGCAATTTCCTGAGACAAGGAATTGAGATGACTGAGGAGCTGACAAGAGAAGACACTATGCCAGGCCTATTATTCACAAACAAGAAAGAACTATTTGATGATACGGATGTTAAAGGCAGCCTTGACTCTTGTGATTGTGAGATAGATGGTGGAGTTTAGGACTGTGAAAGAGAAGATGAAAGTAAATAGCAGATTGTATTAAGGGACCTTCTTGGAAGAATCCTAGGAGATATGGTCCTGGACAGAAGAGTGATCCAGGAGAGCTGGTTGATTTTCAAGGATCACCTCCTTCAAGCTCAAGAATGGTCCATCTCAAAGAGCAAGAAATCAAACAAAGGTGACAAGGAACCTGCATGGATTCACAAGGAGCTCCTGATAAAACTCAAATATAAAAAAGGTAGCATAAAAGAAATAGAAGAGGGTATAGGTGACCTAGGAGGAATATAAAGGCACTATCTAAGCATGCATAGGTGGGAAAAGGAAAGCCAAAATCCATCTGGAGTTGAATCTGGTGAGGGATGTGAAGGGCAACAAGAAGGGCTTCTACAAGTACACATGCAGCAAAAGGAGGGCTGGGAAAAACATGGACCTGTTGCTGAATGGAGCAGGAACACAGATGGTGGAGGACATGGAAAAGGACAAAGCACTCAATGCCTTCTTCATCTTGGTCTTTACTGGTAAAATCAGCCTTCAGGAGTTCCAAGCTCCTGAGGGCAGAGGGAATGTCTGGAGTAAGGAAGACTTGCTCGCAGTAGAAGTTAATCAGATTAGAGAACATGTAAACAAACTAGACTAAAACAAGTTAATGGGGTCAGACAGAAACCACCCATGAGTGCTGAGGGAGCTGGCTGATGTCACTGCAAGTCTTCTCTCAATTATGTTTGAAACAACATTGTGATGGAGGAGCAGGGGGCCTCAGGTCTGGAAGAAAATAAGTATCAATTCTATCTACAAGAAAGGCAAGAAAGAAGATCCAGAGAAATACAGGCTACTGAGCATCATCTTGATTCTGGGAGGAGGCCCATTCCAACCTCAGTTATTCTGTGATTGTATGGCTCTTCTTTAAAAGCTTTAAGGTTATTTTTTTTTTAAGTTTTTAACTGCACAGAGTAGTGCAGTTGTTAAACTAATAACATTTTAACATGGAGGGACTGAAAAAATTAACCTCTCAAGAAATATTTAGTTAGTTCAGGAAATTATTTGGGAAGGGAAATAGATCTCATAGTTAAAGGTTGGGAGCAATGTTTTCATCAGTCTACATTCTGAATAGAGTGTAAATAGAAATGGGTGTAAATAGAAATGTACTTCTGCCTCATGAGAAATCTCAAGGTGAAAAAATTGAACTAGTTGGAAGCAGTTACTTCAAAAACTATGCAGCAACTGAATATTTTTCTCCAGCATCACAATTTTGGAAATAGTCACATTCTGCATGACAATTGGTTTTAATTCTGTCAAGATTTTGTGTATGTTTTTAACAACAGTGACGAAATCTGAAAGCCAACTTGTCTTATTTGGTATAAGACTTCCTGGCTGAACTACAGCTTGTTGATGTGAAAGTGTAAAACACATTCCTGTAAAGGCTGTACAGACCTTTTGTCTTTAATTCAGTAAGGGATCAAAATGCAACATTTCAGTAAGCTTAGCTCAGTTGCTGAGGCAAATACTTTAAGACAAGAAAATCTGCTTTATGTAATTTCATAGAGCAGCATTCAAACATGGTTATCAAAATCTCTAAATGTTTGTTCTAATGTGATTGAATAATGGCAATTTGTCTCCTGGCTGGCTTTTCCTACAAGACAACTCATTTGTCTGTGTCAGTGTATATTGTTCTAGAGTGTAATGTTTGCTTTACTTTCAGAAACTAGTAGTAGTGATTTATTTGGCTTTATAAAAGAGAAAGGGTGAGATTCAGGGAATAAATTGACAATCATATGGCAAATAGTTATTTTTTTTAATGATGGCACCTTAACAATTTTTGTGAAAATGCAATGCACTAATCTCAGATTGATCATTTTGGAAAATATAGTTTTAATGTGAAGACTTATTTTAATCCATTTGTGAAAGATAATTGTGATTAAATGTTTTATCCTGAGGCTATGAGCCACTTCCTGGAAAGCAGAGCTTCATTATGTGCAACAGTTATGTGAGGAGACAAATGCCATAACCCCAAACGTTCCCCTTCCTCCTTCTTTCCCTCAACTTTTATTGCTAAGCACAACATCATATGGTATGGGATACACCTTTAGTTTGGGTCAGCTGTCCCAATTGTGCCTCTCCTAGCTTCTTGTGCACCCCCAGCCTACTTGCTGGAGGGGGTGAAGAGGAAAAATAAAAAAAAAAAAAACTTTGACCCTATGCAAGCATTATTCATCAATAACAAAAAAAATTGTTGTGTTATCAACACTGTTTTAGTAGCAGCACCATACGGGCTGTGATGAAGAAAATTGACTCCATCTCAGCCATACCTAGTGCATCAGCTCACTCTAAAATAGGCATGAAGGCTGAGACTCAGCTGTACAATTATAAGCATGCAGTGACACTTAAAATATCTGAGCTCATAATGAGTGACCTTCTATATGCTGTTTAGAATGCTGAATGTCTCTCTGAGTCTCTCAGCTAGTGCTCTGCAGATATCTTTGATACCTTATAATATCTGAAATTTCACCAGATATATGTTAGGTAATCTAATCTGACTACATAGGTATCCATTTCAGTAGGCTGATCAAAAGATGTTTTTAGAACACTCCAGAAACATAGCAGAAAGGCAAGTCACGCATCTTACTTCCTAGACATTCTCTACCTCCTTAGTTTATCAATCGGTTCTAAGTACCCTGCCTAAGACCTAGTTACGTGTAGCTGAAGAGCATTAAGTTATGAGAAGAATATACTGGTGTTAATGAAGTGACCCTCACTATAACCTGAATTTTAATATTAGTAACTTAATAATGATTACTTTTTTAAAAAATATTTCTTTTAAAAAATGTGATCTCATTCAGAAAAAACAATGTATACCTTCTTTGTAAATTCAGGAGTAATTTCAGTCTTTAGCTGATTTATAATCTATGTTATATGTTCTGAAATTATTCAGCTTGCCTCTAAATTTGTATTTTGTATAGGAAAAAGAATGTGAAACTTATGCATATGGTCAAAATTATGTTATGTCATGTGCTCAGCTGCTCTGTATGGAACATTCAGACAACACAATTTTAATTTCAGTCTCTATTTTTTATTATTTTTCAGAGTTTTAAGAATATAAGAAAGAAAGAGACTTCTTGTTATGCAAATCCACTGATTACTCAGTGTTATATAAATTCACTATAGCAAAATAACACGGAAGAAGAACCTACTTAATCTTTTGTTTGCTATGATTTTTCAGTTTAAAATGTAGTTTTTCATCAAGCCAACATTAAGAGAATTTTATTTCCACATAGGAATTATGTTTTATTAATTAAAAGCTGATTTACACACAGGGAAAGCATAAAGTAAAAAGCACAATAGCTGTGAGGTAATCCTTCTTCCTTGAGTCCAGTTTGATTAAGAGTAATGGAGAAACAAACAAAGAATATAGTTAATAATTGAAAATTTGAGTATTTTTATATAACTAGGGATTCACGTAAGGACTCCTTCCTTTTACTCTCATAAAAATAATGAACACCACTGAAATAAGACCACAAGATATCTGAGTGTACAGAGTGTCATAAAGTAACATGGATTTCTTTGCTTTTCACTTCCTAGAAGATGAACAATTTACAGATGGAGACGGTATGATGGTTCAGGCTAGGCTTTGGATCCTGGACTTCTTGTACTAGATACATATGACTGAGTAATGAATCATTAGGTCTACTACTCTAGCTTATAAAAATAAAAGGATATGGACTCAGACACAAATGTCATCAGCTGTTATATGCTAGCTGCCTCAGTTGAAATGAAGAAAATTATAGTAAATTAAATAAACAAGTAAATAAATAAATAGAAAGAAGAAGCAGTAGAAATTAAAGTAGTCAAGTTAAGTTCCCAGTTCCCAGATGGGACATATAGAAGTCTGTTTTAAATCACTAGGAGTATCTGAGGACCTTAGGAGTTGCATTCTACAAGCTGTGATACTAAGCAAAGGCTGCTCATGAGGGCTGTTTCTGAAATTCAGTCCTTCTCTCAGGTATGATGGTATTCTTAACTAGGAATCTAAGTAGGATCAACAAAACTAGTCCATGACAGAGATGTTGCTGACCTTCCCTCCCTCCTTTCTTTCCCCAATGTACACTCCCACATACATTCTCCTGAGTCTTATCTGGAGCTCTTGATCTGTGTAGTAAGTAAAGGAGAAGGATTGTGTTGTGGATTGAAAATGGCCAGCAGCTAAGTACCCACACAGACACTTGCTTATTTCCTTACTTGCAGCAGAATGAGGGAGAGAACATGAAGAGCAAAAAAAATGAGAAAACTAATGGGCTGAGATAAAGACAATTCAAGAAGCGAGGGAAAAAGAAAAAAAAAATAAAAAGAGGAAAAAAATAAGGAAGTGATGTAAAGGTAATGTCGTAGTTCAGCCCTGATTGGGACCAGACTACCCAGTCTCTCTCTCACTCCCCCCACCTTCCGAGAGAACAGGGAGAGAAAATATAAGGGAAAATGGCTCAAGGTTTGAGATAAGGACAGGGAGAAATCCTTAAAGTTACCATCACAGGCAAAACAGACTCGACTTGGGGAAAAATATTAATTTATTACTACAAATAGCAGGATAATGAGACAGAGAACAAGATAACCTCCATCCACCCCTCCCTCTTCCCAAGCTTAACATTATCTCTACTACCTTCCCCTCCCAAGCGGCACAGGGGGGAAGAGGGAATGGGGGTTGCAGTCAGTTCATCACACATTGCTTTACGCCGCTGTGTAATTGTCAAGGGAAGAACTCCTCACACTCCTCCCCTGCTCCATTGTGGGGTCCCACCCATACGCCACAGTCCTTCGTGAAACTGCTCCGGTGTGGGTCATCTCTTCCACGGAGTTCAGTCCCTCCAGAACGGCTGTCCCAGCGGGCCCTCCATGGGCCACAGCCACCTTCAGGCATCCACCTCCCCCGATACGGGGTCCTTCATGGGCTCGGAGTGGATCTCTGCTCCTCCGTGGACCTCCATGGGTTGCAGGGGGACAACCTGCTCCACCATGGGCTGCACCACAGGATGTAGGGGAATCTTGGCCAGAAGCCACATTACTCCTCCCCCTCCTTCCGAACTGACCTTGGCGTCTGCACCCGTTCCTCACAACAGGCTGGATCTTTTTACATCTTATTCACTTCTCATCTCCTCTCCACTTCTTGCAGCCACGCCAGACCAAGTCGGGCCCAGTCGGCTGCCTGGCGAGAGGCCAGAGGGTGAGGCCTGCAAGGCCCATGAGGCCTGCACCTCCACCTCTGTGCCTCTGCCCCTGCTCAGATTCTTCACATCTTCTCTTCTCTCTTTTTTTTTCCCGTTTTCCCCTTCTTAAATACATTATCGCAGAGGCATTATCAGGGAACATTCTGCTACCAATCGGCTCGGCCTTGGCCAGCAGCAGGTCCGCCCCAGGCCCAGCCGAGTCCACTGAACAAAGGGGAGCAACTTTAGCAGTTTCCTGCAGAAGCTGCCACCTTAGGCCCCCCCTCACGAAACAAAACTACAACAGGTAAATTACTCACTGCCTTCTACAAGCAGACTGATACCCAGACAGTCTCTGAGCAACAACTACATTTGAAGACAAACATTCTGCAGACCACTTTTTTAAATTTTTGAGTATGATGTTGTATGGCTTGGAATACCTCTTTGACCAATTCATGTCAGTTGTCCTGACTCTGTCCCCTCCCAGCTTCTTACCTGCTGCTAGCCTACTCACTGAAAGTGAGCAATGTGAGAAACAGAGAAAGACTAGATGCTATGAAAGCACTGTTCCAAATAGTAATAATATTTATTTAATTACAACAATAACAAAACATTAGTGTGTTATCAACACAATTTTAGCCACAAGTCCAAAACATAATGTTATGCGGGTTGCTGTGAAGAAAGTTAGCTCCATTCAAGCCCGACCTAGCAAAATTTGAAATCTATATCCTCCTAATCCTGAAAAAAAAAAATTGAGTCCAAGTAAAGTATTTATTTCGTCAGCCATTCTTGCTGTCTTTCTCTTGATTATCTTAGAAGGATAATCGCTTAATTTAGAATGACATAAGTGGTAGCAGAAAGGCAATATCAAGAAGAATTGCATTCTTTATACTTTGTTGCTGCAGATGGCATTGTCTCTCTCCAAATAGCTGTTCTTGGCAGAAAATATTAAATGCCTCACCATATGCTATATAGCTGACATTATTCTGATTACATATGTTTCTAGAGTTGATTCATCACCCAGAAGTTAAATACAGGATACAGGGAATGATTCTGGAGGTGACTGAATGATTTACATTTTAAAAACATATTGATAAAGGAAATAGAAGAAGTGACCATTAGCACTCTCTAAATCAGGAGCTGACTGCAGTCTTAGAAAATGGATATACAGTCAACAGAACCTACATGAAGTTCATTTTTTTGGTTCACCTAGTGTACAGGAACATGCTGTGTTTTAGTATTTCTGTTCAGAGGATTTCATTTTTTTTTTAATTTCAAAGCCCATTATTTGTGATATGCTTGGAAATATAGTAGAATAAAATTGGCAATATCATTCTGTATACTTCTTTCCTCTTCACAGTAAAGTCTTATATTCTTAACACAATATTTTGTGGAGTTTCAGACTCTTTTAGTCTTGTTTCTTGATCATGGGTTAGCTACAGGACACTACTTATGTAAGATACTTCATTCAAAACAAATGTGTTAAACAATAAAACAAGATTGACAAATATGTGAATGATTCACATCAGACTCTAAAACATCTCAAAATTTCATTAACAAACACAGTTCTAATTTCATCCTTTACTGTGGTGCATTTCCTGGTCAGTAAGATGCATCAGTTCAGTAGCATTTGAGGACTTAAGCAAGAAAGTACTATATATTTTAATGCCAAGTAAATGATAGACATACTGGGCTTTCATCTCCTAATCATAGCTACACTGAAATCAATAATATAACCCTAATGACTTCAAAGCATTCTAGATTTTGTTCAATGAATTATGTAAAGTTCTTGTTTTCCACAAGTGAAAACAATGTGAGTAATCCTATGGCCATACGAGAGAAACCTTACTTCCCCAGTGTCAGTGTAAAGGCATATGCAGAGCAGCACTGGCACAAGTGATGCATGCCATGCCTTGCCACAGCTGCTAGCACCCTCCAGCTCACACTTTGAGCAAACTCCTCTCCCACCATTGCACATCAGATGCACTGGTTATTCTCCGCAAGTTCAATGTACCCAGCCTGCGACCTCCTGTGGGTCTGCATGTGGGTTCACTCTCACACCAGAAACAAAAAACTAGATCATAGTTTAGAAGATAACAAGCTGTTCTCAGGCAGAACAAGGAGTTAGAAATGGATTATAATGAAAGAAGAGTATTTTTTTTCCTGCAGAGATGGAGAGCTAGTGCCAGATTACTTGTGGAGATTTCATGTGGCTTCAAATTTCACAAATTTAATCTTCTATCTCAACATTATCATGATACTATCAGTAATATTTAATAGTGAAATGAACATTGTAGAGATTCTGTGTGTAATTAAGTTAAATGGTAGTGGCAAGACGGTTGGACTAGATGATCTTATAGGTCCCATCCAACCATGCGATTCTATGATTCTATAATTCTAAATCTGGGTTTACTTCAAAAAATAACAACCACGTCCCACCACAACTAAGCAACTTTTGGAAACCTTTTAAAATAAGTCAGATTATGTAAACATTTAATTGGAGTGAAGGGGGGAAAAAAGAGTTCTGGACATGTTTGGTATTAACACCTACTCATAGGAATGTGAGTAAATCTGTGTTCCTGGTGTAGTTCCATCTTACTTAGCTGTTTGTAAAGCCAGAGCAGGGATAATCCTTAGTTTTTTTCTTAGTTTCCTTCCTTAAGTTTAAATGTGGTGAGATAATCAGCCACATGCTTGGTTTAAAATCATAACACACTTTGGAGAACGCTTCCAAAACTGTATGTTTTTATTTGCTAAGGCATCATTTGGTTTGCATTTTGGAAAGATGGAAAATATTGCTTGCTTGTAGACAGATGAACAAAAGTGGGGAGATAGTATGGCAAGGTGAGGGGAACAGGATATGTACTTCATAGAGGTAAAGGACAGGACTGTAGATATTGAATTTGAACTGGAGATTACTATGGCTATTTAGCAGTAACTGAAGTCAAATTAATTCTTTCTTTACATCTTTGTAAACACCTCAGAGCTGTGTGCAACTGAAGAGAAAATAAAACATATAATCTACACTAACTATTAGGAGCGATATTGCTCATGTGGCTTAAAAATTATCTAAAAAAAAATCAACAAGCAGGAACTCACTTTCTGTTGGAGAATATTTCAAATAGAGCATCTTTAGTTTTTGCCTTTGCTACTACAGGCATTTGAAAACCAAGAAAAAAAATATTCCCTTTCCTACACTGAATTCTGAAGTGTTTAATAAAAACATGCATTACCAAAGAGAAACTGGATCTCTTAAGTAGTGTTGTTATTTTGTGGAGAATTTTTATTTCATTCTTATTTTGCCTTCATGTGAAATATTTTTAGTGTAGAAAGTCATGTATATACAGTTACTTGCAGTGTTCTGATAGTGTTGATAGCCATCAATCTGATAGTAAATATTCCTTCTTGTACTGTAAAAATTAACTTTGTCTTATAAGTCCGGATATTTCCTTAAGTTAATGCCATCAGAAATTAATAATTCATATAATCGATGAAATAGATATTAATGAACAAGGAGTACAAAGTTTGTCTCCTTATAAAGTTTGTCAGCTATAGAGATTGCCAAATGGCTATCTTCTATATTTGCTTTCCAGGACATAGACCTTTCTTTGGCTTGAAGGATGTCTTAGTATTTTTCATATAAAAAAAGAAACACTGACTCATAGACATGTTTTATCCCAAAGTTAGTTATTACAGTAAGGAAAACAAAAAATAAATTCTGTGGGCCAGGAATGCATGCTTATATGTCAGTAACATACAATTTTTCATTGAGATAGACACAAATAACTTCTTTTTCCCCTTTTGACTATTGTATTTTTAGCAATCTACGAAAAGGGAATTCTGTCAGGTGAAAGGCCTCAATTCCATTTTCCTGATGAAACTGAAGTTTGAGAGATGCATTGTCATCACACAAAACCATGTAAGAATCAATTAAAAATCCCACTACAAGTGTCTGTATTCACAGAGAGATATATTTTCTTTCAAATTGAGAAAGAAATTAACTACATTAACATATCCATTTGCATCTTCAAATCTGAGATTTTACTTCTTCCCCTTTGTCTACAAAAGACTGTTCACAAAATTTTGAAGGAGGTTCTTAAGTCTTCCATATCATGTAGAAAATCCATAACAGTAAAAAACCCCTCAGTATTGCTGCCCTTTAAGTGCACTAAGAATACAGAAATCCGTATGGACGTGTGGACAGTCTTTATCCAATCAATGCAGTTAAGCTTTGCTCCTTACTTCTTTGCCTCCTTGCCTGCCCTCATTCTTCCACTTTGCTGAGGTATTAAGGAGAAGGCAGTGGCAAAAGACAAAGTTAATGTTGATGTCATTAAGTCATTGTATTTTAATTGCTACCCTTAATGCTTATTCAAGAATTCATTTAATTTCTGGTCATAAAGAATAATTAATTTCCCATCTAGACAGCATGAATATTTTTGTGCCTTTGATGCAACCATTTTTTTCTTCCTCATTACCACTGAACTTTTTCAGTCTTACTCATACAGCTTTTGATGTGTTGTATTTCAGCAGTTGAGTGTGTGTCAGAAAGCCAGAAGCAACTTTTTGATTTGCTGCCCAGTGTTAACCCACCTGGGGTTGCTATAGAGTGTGCAATGGACCATGCACCAGCTGGGAATTGCTGGGACCATATGCCAGAAGGAATCTTATCCAAAATGCCTATTGCAATGAGATAAACCTGTTGCATATTTCACTGTAGTTTAGCCAGCCACTGGAATTAATGATTTTTCTATGACCTTGTAGTCTCAAAAAATGCTCCGTTATGACAAAATACGATTACAGTCTCTGGTTTTGTAATAGAAACATTGATAAGTCTTTTCTTAATCAAGAAAAATCCTTCATCATAAGAATTGATCAAATTGCTATTGGCTAGAAAAATCAGACGAAGGAAGGAATTATTCAGAAACAGTAACTGAGAAAGTGCTAACATCATATTTTAAGAAACCAAATACTGCCTAGGTAATAATTTCTGAACAATCTGTTCTGAATAGAATCTGTTAATATTTGTTGATGATTCATGTTCTTTATTTTTTTTTTTTGAGAACTTAATGCATACTCTTCCAGGAGTCATCATACATGCAGCTGTCTTGAAATATTACTTTATTTTCACCCTTCTGAACTATCGTTCTTTTTTTCTGCAAATTGCCTAGTACCCAAGCTCCTAAAATTTAACAAAATACAAAATATTCTTCTTTTTTTACACCTGAGAGGGAATCATTTTTGTCAGAAGTGCTAGCATTCTAGATGTTTGACAAGTATTTTTTTAGAAAAAAAAAAGTAATATGAAAACATGCATAGCAATTTTAATCTCTGAGCAACAGTTGTTGTAAATGTATTATAGTGATCTGCAACTGCTCAGTCTACCATTTTTTACCCTATTATGGCAGTTAGTTAGCCTTGATAATGCAAGAATACATCAACTGAAAAATTTCTATCACCTGGTATTTCAATGCTTATTAAAAGTAAAAAAAAAATATATATGGAATTAGCAAAGGTCCATCAGCTCAGGAAAATCATATTGAAATTGTCAGCAGAACATTTAATTCAAAACATAAACTATTTGCAAACAGGAAACACTAAACTAAAAGACCAATAATATTGTCACCGATGACTAATGCACATCTTACTCAATTCAGGTGAACAGATTTCAGCTTGCAAACGTAAATCAATGCAATGCTGTTATTTTAATGAATTAGTCCCAGATTTTTCCTGATGCAAAAAAAAAAAACCAAACCCCGATTCTATTATTTACAGATTTTGGTTGCGGAGTAGGAAGACTACATATGCAGCTACTGTGAGAAGACAACAGAAGTTGCCTTCATGTTTGACAGTGTCCGTTCCAGCTGACTCTAAGACAGACCCTCTGTTAGTCAAAGCAAAGACAATCAGTGACACGGGTAGTGCCTCTGTGATAACATTTAAGAAGGGATAAAAACTGCTGCACAACAGCAATTGGGAGAGAGAGGAGTAAGGACATACGAGAGAAAAAAACTGTGCAGATATCAAGGTAAGTGAGGAAGAAGGAGAAGAAGAAGGAAGTGCTCCGGGTGCTGGGGCAGAGGTTTCCCCTGCAGCTCATGGTGAAGACCATGGTGAAGAAGGCTGTCTCACTGCATTCCATGAAGGTCCATGATGGAGCAGATATCCATCTGCAGTCCATGGAGGATCCCACACCAGAGCAGGGGAGTGCCCCCAAAGGAGGCTGTTACCTTGTGGAGAGACCACACTGGAGCAAGCTCCTGGCAAGATCTGTGACCCTGTGGAGAGAGGACCCCATGCTGGAGCAGATTTGCTGGTAGGACTTGTGACCTCATGGAGGGGTCCATGCTGGAGCAGTCTGTTCCTGAAGGACTATACCCTGTGGAAAGGACCCACTCCGGAGCAGTTTGTGAAGGCTTGTCTCCCATGGGAGGGAACCCACACCGGAGCAGGGGAAGAATGCGAGGAGGAAGGAGAGGCAGAGACAATAAGTGACGAACTGACTGCAAGTTCCATTTCCCAACCCTCTGTGCTGCTCAGGAGGAGGAGGTAGAGAATTTGTGAGTGAAGCTGAGCCCAGGAAGAAGGGAGAGGTGGGAGAGAATATTTGTTCTTATTTCTCATTTTCCTACTCTAGTGTTAATTGGCAATAAATTAAATTAATTTCCTCAAGTTGAGTCTGTTTTGTCCATTACAGTAATTACTAGGTGATCTCCCTATCCTTATCTTAATCCATGAGCATTTTGTCATGTTTTCTTATCCTGTTCTATTGAGGAGGGTGAGTGATAAAGCAGCTTGGTGGGTGACTTGCCAAAGTCAGTCTGCTACATTTAGAAAATAAAGAGTTATTTCTCTTCCAGCACATATTAGTATTGTTATTGCTATTGTTATCATCATTGTTATTATTGAAAAAGCATATGATCTAAGTTTGGTCTGGCCAATATTTTGACGGAAATCTCAGCCATAACTGTAAGTCCAAGAACTAACAAATGTGGGAGCAATGGTTACTGTAATGATCCAGAATGCTTGGAATCACTTCATTTCAAGACAATGAAGTGTTTCTTGAGGCAGAAAGAATTAATTTACTTTCTTTTTTTTTAATGTGCAGAAGGCACATGTTTTGTACCTGTTCAGTCAACAATAGCCAAAATAATGTTGCATGCCATTACTAAGCAACCCACATACAGGAAGGAAAAGATAGTTGAAAGTCATAGGCATCAGCAATGTGAAGGACAAGAAATTTCAGTCATAAGTGAGATCATCCTGACTGACTTGAATTTCTGTTAGACCTACTTCATGTGTTACATGATCCAGTCAAACATCTGCTTTCTAATTGTCGAGCACAAAGAAAAAAAAATGAGCTTTTACGGTGGAGACAAGGAAAGGAATCTGTAACATTTTAAACTTGCCCTGTTTTTTTCAAATACCTAATTATTTCCTAATGTCAATCATCAAGCTGTTACTGAATTATTCAGTGGAGTTTTATTTTATGCAGTAGTTCTTAATGGATGCAGTTTATGGACCATCTCTTCAAAGGTGAAGAAAAGGAAAGCAAGATATAAGAAAGATGTAAAAGTACAGCTTTAGCATGAACTGGAAGCGTACAATTATTTTGTTTGTTAGACGATTTCTCCTGAGAAGAATGAGGCCATTTTCTCATGGAGCCTGAGGTGGTGCTGAAAAGCTACGTGTAGGCAACTGAAATCTCCGGCTTCTGTCAAATACCCATAAGTAGGTATGAGCATCGAAGATGCTTTACCCTGAAATGCAGTAAGACCTATGTATGCTTAAAGAGAAATTGCAGCAGGACTCTTTTTTTTTTTGGCAGCAAGCTTGTGATCTTCTATGCACATCATTCTCATTTGGGTGATTAATTGCAGCTTCTCTCAGTCATGATTGCACAGTTCCACAGGTTTTCTTCCTAGAGGCTGCAGACTCTCTGAGAAATATTGAGTGCATGCTCTTCTCACTTTGTTATCACTATGGTATTTCTATTAGAAAAACTTTCACTTTAGTATTGTTCTATTTATAATAACAAGGGTTTATTAAAAGACATTTCAAAATCACAACAATAGTATATTTTAACTTACCAGTGTTGAAAAAGTATTTCGGGGGTGAGGGAACGGGAAGAAAATATTAACATAAAAGCTAAAATCAGGTAAGATGTTTTTCCTGATTTTTGTTCAGTTCAAATGCAATGACTTCTATATGGGTAATTACATGAAAGTACAATGCAAACACTTGTGTATGTGTAATTAAATGAAAGTACAAACTTACACACTTCCATTCATTCATTCATTCACACACTTCCATTCAACCATTCATTCCACTGCCTGTCACAAAGTGTTCACATATAGTGACTTCTTTTCATGTATTATGACTTCTTCTGTGACAGATATAAATATTTATTAAACAAAAGTGGACTTATCTCAATTTTATATTTGAAAAATCTCCTGGAATTTCAAGAACATTTTTTTTTCCCCTGATCATGTGATCTATATTTAAAACACAATAATTCATACATGTATGATTTACAAAGCTTTTACTTTTATAAAATTTGCTGTTCAGTGACTTGAGAGTACATGATACAAGCCTATTTATTTGAAACACATATCAATACTCAAAAATCTACTTAATTCCAAATGGTTTTGTCTTTGTCAATTCACATCTAATAATAGAAATTGGCCAATGATAGCTACAAAGAGCAAATGACAGATCAATATATTTAGTATATTCAAAAATCAGAAGTCAAATACGAAATGTAAATATATGTATACATTCCATATCACACTGGAACTGTATGACTTCTTCTTAGTTTATTAATTTTTTATTTTGCATTTAACTCCTGTTATTTTGTTGCTATTGTTTTTAAGAAATGAATGTAAGACAAATAAGAAGTTGTCATGGGATTCCTTCTTTTTTTTTTGTAGTTACAGTTACAACTGATTTCACAGGTTACATTTACATCTGCAACTGTAAGTTAGCAGGAATAGTTTTAGATCGTACAGTAACACATCTTCTGCAAACCATCCTTTGTCCACAGCTACAAAAAACCTACTAAGTTCCTGTATTATACTTGCATGTTGCTAAACTTATTTTTTTTTTAAATTCTGCCCTAGTAATCTCTATGACATTACTTAATGTTTTCAAACATATTAAATCCCACAAGCACATATACAACTCCAACTTAAGGGTATACTTTCTGACACAATTCCCTTAAACAGTTGCTTTCACAATTGCCTAAATTCATTCACTTCTCTCTTTCTAGCCCATTGAAGCCTACATGGCTTAAGGCAGTGAAAGAGCATGAAGTTTCAGAATTAATAAATTTAAAATAATTTAGTCCTTTTAAAAGTAAATATTCTATAAGTCTGGCAGAAATCTTAAGAGATATGTAAATAAGTTCATTCATATAAAATTTTAATTATTATTATTTTCATTCTGAATTGAAAATGGAAGTGGAGGGCATGTTTTCACATCTTATGGCTAGTATATACAGAGCATATAGATTCTGTTTTTTCACCTTTCACGCTTCATTTCTTGCAAAGCTCAACACAGCATCCCATGTCTATCCTAAATAATAAAAGGCTTCCAGCCTTTTAGAAAATTTGAGTGATCTGAAGTGTCAATGAATGCCTATATTTAAGCAATTGAATTTCACATTATCAGTTAAATTGAACTGAATGCACTGAATATAACATGAACTTCAACAAGTATGGTGTTAAACACAGGTATTTTTATTATTTCAGATGCCATGAGGTACAGGATACATCCACAAAAGAGCTAGCAGATGTAGGACAAGGAAATATGGGAAACCTTCACCTGTCTGAACTCACTCCAGGAGACCAAGCAAGTTAGCCCAGTGTATCTCAAATGACATCAGGCAACTGTATTTTACTACGAGCAGAGCTTCTACACACAGGCAAAATGAAATCCAACTAGTATGCACAGATTTTATTCATGTCTATACTCTGTGGTTGAATTTCTTCCGTGTTTATGGCCATAAGAGTAATCTTTACTTCCAGCTTATAAGAGGGTGATTACTGATTTTTAGGCGTGAACTGACTAAGGACTGTTAAACAACTGACACTCTGTTGAGTTCACTTCTTCATCACATTAATTCCAAATGAATTCTGAGTCAAAAGACTCAAATTCAGATGGACTTTAATAGTCTTTATGTAAGACACATTAATTCCAAATATCTTTCTCATTCCTCTGTTGGGAAGAAACAGCACAACCATTCATTTATCATTTCCATCTTTCCCAAAATCTTTCATCAGTACTACAAAAGAGACCAGAAAGTTTGACAAAGTCTTTATTTTATGAATCTCTGCAAAACAGTCTGAGCATGTTTCATTGTATCTACTGAAAAGTGTTAATTAAACAAGCTAAAATCCATAGTGAGCTAAATCTTGGTGCATGGGAGCTTAAAGAAGAGTTTATGGAAAGGAAGAAAAAAAAAAAAAGGGTTACACTTCCATGTTTCTTCCTAGCTGACTGACTGCAAAGGTGAGAGGATTACTTACACTCTCTCTGCTTCTGCATGATCAGCTGCCTCTTGAGAACAGAGTGTGGGGTGGAAATATCTCTTCCACTCAGTAGTGGAATAAATAAATTGCTTGGAAGGCTATACAATCTGAGATCCTTACTGCCTGTTGTGGTTTTGTTAGTGAGGGGGGGCCTAAGGTGGCAGCTTCTGCAGGAAACTGCTAGAAGTCGCTCCCCTTTGTTCAGTGGACTTGGCTGGGCCTAGGGCGGACCTGCTGCTGGCCAAGGCCAAGCCAATTGGTAGCAGAATGTTCCGTGATAGTGCCTCTGCGATAATGTATTTAAGAAGGGGAAAACAGAAAAAAAAATGAGAAGAGAAGATGTGAAGAATCTGAGCAGGGGCAGAGGCGCAGAGGGGGAGGCGCAGGCCTCAGGGGCCTTGCAGACCTCACCCTCTGGCCTCTCGCCAGGCAGCCGACTGGGCCCGACTTGGTCCGGCGTGGCTGCAAGAAGTGGAGAGGAGATGAGAAGTGAATAAGATGTAAAAAGGATCCTGAGAGACATCTACCAGCCTGTTGTGAGGAACAGGTGCAGACGCCAAGATCAGTTCGGAAGGAGGGGGAGGAGTAATGTGGCTTCTGGCCAAGATTCCCCTGCAGCCTGTGATGCAGCCCATGGTGGAGCAGGTTGTCCCCCTGCAACCCATGGAGGTCCACGGAGGAGCAGAGATCCACTTGGAGCCCGTGAAGGACCCCATACCGGGGGAGGTGGATGCCTGAAGGTGGCTGTGGCCCGTAGAGGGCCCGCTGGGACAGCCGTTCTGGAGGGACTGAACTCCGTGGAAGAGATGACCCATGCTGGAGCAGTTTCACGAAGGACTGTGGCCCGTGGGTGGGACCCCACAACAGAGCAGGGGAGGAATGTGAGGAGTTCTTCCCCCAACCATGAAGCAGCAGTGTAAAACAACGTATGATGAACTGACTGCGACCCCCATTCCCTCTTCCCCCCTGTGCCGCTTGGGAGGGGAAGGTAGTAGAGATAATGTTAAGCTTGGGAAGAGGGAGGGGTGGAGGGAGGTTATCTTGTTCTCTGTCTCATTATCCTACTGTTTTTAGTAATAAATGAATAGTTTTCCCCACGTCAAGTCTGTTTTGCCTGTGATGGTAACTTTAAGGATTTTCTCCCTGTCCTTATCTCAAACCTTGAGCCATTTTTCTTATATTATCTCTCCCTATTCTCTCGGATGGTGGAGGGAGTTAGAGAGAGACTACGTAGTCTGGTCCCGATCGGGGCTGAACTACGACACTGCCATGAACTAAATGCACATTATTTATTTACTTTTTTTTTACAATTTGCTATTTTTTTTAATTGCATATTAAAATTATTATTAGAAAATTAGCTCTTGATTGACTTCATTAGTCAATACTTCTGTACTCATCAGTGTTGAGAAAGGAAATGAAGTTGTACACAGCTGTTATAGTTGGGCCTTGTGAAGTAATACAATTTATGCAGACTGCTATTACAGTGTAAATGTACAGGTCATTAAGTTGCAATGCTTTACTTTTTCAGGAAATATTCATCTTAATATGGCTGGTTTGCTCAGGATGCATATAAACACACTGCAGATCAGAGCTGTACACTTAGCTGTTGTTTAAATAACACAGTCATTCTAAATTTTGTGGCAAAGTGGGATCATGGAAACTCTGAAAACACTCTATACAAGTTTAACATGATTTGTGAAGTAAACTCTGTGGAAAGCAATGGCCACAACCAACTTCTCAACAGATGTATTAATTCTAAAGCAATTTACTTACAAGGCTGATAGGGATAGGTCTGAGAATTGAGTATTTTAGGAAGGCCAGAAGCAAATCACAAGAATAGCAAATTGACTCCTTTGTGTATCTGGTGGAGCCACAGATTGAAAACATCATTATTCTTCATCCAGATGCCTCAGATTAAAAAAAAAAAACAAACATGCTTCTGTCTTTGGTGAGTTTGTTTTTGTTATTTTATCCCCTTCTAATATTTTTTAATCTCTTTAAATCCTTCTTTTGT
The DNA here is from genome assembly GCF_036417535.1 of Chlamydotis macqueenii. Lineage (NCBI taxonomy): Eukaryota > Metazoa > Chordata > Aves > Otidiformes > Otididae > Chlamydotis > Chlamydotis macqueenii. The sequence goes on from NC_141556.1 coordinate 164,850,231, forward strand.
TTCTTTTCACATATGATTGATTTATACTAAGTAGGAATAAGTGGAAAATTTTGCTTTAGGTTCTAGCAAAGCTTGGCACCTTCATTTGTAGATTCAGGACAAGATGAGATAGGGTCATATAGTTTGTGGCATCACAAATCATTGCATGTCAGAAAGTTTGTACCTTGACACTCATGTGTCAATTGCTTGAGAAAGCAATTACAGAGCCCTGACAAGTTAAAAGCTTGAAGAGGCAACAGGAGACATTGCAGGTTTTTGTTAATCTCATATGCAATTTCAACTGTGCAACAGCCTGGTACCATCTGCTAAAGAAACAGAAACCAACATCACAAATTTACAACAAAATTTCCAAACAGCCTGATATAAGCCATATTCCTTGGGGTGAACTTGCACAGATCAATCCTTGCATACATCTGGTACAGACAGAACCACAGGCAACCACACAATGAATGCCCTGTCACGTATGACAGATGTTGTAAGTGGGGCTAGTATGCATACATATGCTGCTGAGGGGTTGAGTCCCATGTGTATGAGCCAGTTGCAGGTGATAAGCTGCAATATCTTCCTAAAACATGCCCTGGCAATTAAAACTCAACTAAGTCATTGAGATAAGTGCATTATTTTCCAAGATACTTCCCTCTGCTTTAAGACTAACTTAAAGCAGTGTTGCAGGCATCCATGGTAATAGGGGTCTCATACAATTCATCCTTATCTCTCCCTTTCTAATATTGAATTGAGATGTACATCCTGGGACCTAGTGCATGGAATGTATGCATTATATAGTGATGTCTAAATGAGTAGATATCTATATTGAGACTTTTAATGACTGCTGTTGAACTTTAAGGGAAATAAAGAACAGGAATAAAGGTTGAATGCATATCAATCTGTGAAGGTGAATTTGTCTGAAATTTCCCAAGGTTGTTTCACTGACTACAAAATCAAAAATAACACTGCAGAGCTACACATAAGAAAAAAAATTTTTTTCTTTTTTTCCACTGTGTCCATGAGTACTGCTTCTTTTTCCAGAATAGTTTTAACTTGTTATTCACAATGTGATTATTAAAGAAGCTGATCAGACTTCTGATTGCTCTTTACTCATAGACACTTCTACAGTCAAACATGCACACATGAATGTATCCAAATGTGAGTCAAATACCTAATGCCAAATGCCTAACATGCTATTCATTGATGTTATGGTCAACAAAAAGGTAGTAAAAAAAAAAAATTGCCACGGCTTAATCAATTGATTAAGCATAAGTTTCTGATGCCATTTGAGATGTCTTATAGCCAGCTCTCTACTTCTCTGTCCTAAAGAATTTCATGCTTATCAGTCCTCCTTTAATCTCTCAAGTAGCTTAGAGTGTTTCAAAGAACACTAAACACTTGTCTAGGCTGGTCTTTCTTCTTAGGTCCAGTCTCTCCATTTCCCTGTTTCATATGTTTAGCACCTAATACACCAGATACTTCTTCAATTCTAAAGAAAATTGATAATTTGCTCAAATCAGAAGTAATCAAGTAGGATCTTTTTTTTAGTCAACAGAGTAAAAGAAGTATTTGATCTGTAAAGTACATCAGTCCCAAAATCTATTGCAGTTTTAATCACGCCTATGTATTTCATGACATATCAGCCATTGTCACTATATGCAGTTTGTGTAAAGCTGCACATACAAAGCTATTTGATTTAGCCATTTTGCACATTACTTCAGTGTTGCTCTTTTGAAGGTACCAGTAACTGCAATCCACTGCTCCTAAGCTCACATTTCTTCACAGTTCTTACATAAATGATCTTGATAGGAGGGACACAAATCACATGTCATCTAGACAATGTATTCTCTTCCCAGGCCTTTTAATAGATGGGTTTCAAATTTAGGTACAGGGAAATTTTGAATGATAAGCATTTATCATTCATCTGTCTAAGTCTATGTAGAAAGAAGAGATTATTCATTAAAGAGTAGGTAAATGTCAAAAGCCCAAGCTGACTTTTTTTTTTTTTTTTTTTACAATGTTAACATTTTGTGAAATATACAGGGTGTATTCAGATTCTGGCCACAGGCACGGCTCACATATGACACGTTTGCTTTGTTCCATATTCTTTGTGTTTATGATCCCACTTGGAGTATTGCATTCAGCTCTGGGGCCCCCCAACAGAAGAAGGTTGTGGACTTGTTGGAAAGAGTCCAGAGGAAGGCCACGAAGATGATCAGAGGGCTGGAGCACCTCTTCTATGAAGACAGGCTGAGAGAGTTGGGGTTGTTGAACCTGGAGAAGAGAAAACTCCAAGGAGACCGTATAGCGACCTTCCAGTACCTAAAGGGGGCTTATAACAAAGACAGGGAGAAACATTTCGGTAGGGCCTGTTGTGATAGGATGAGTGGTAATGGTTTTAAAATAGATGGAAGCAGATTCAGATTGGACATAAGGAATAAAATTTTTACAATGAGAGTGGTGGAACACTGGAATAGGCTGCCCAGAGAGGTGGTAGATGCCCCATCCCTGGAAACATTCAAGGCCAGGTTGGATGGGGCTCTGAGAAACCTGATCTAGTTGAAGATGTCCCTGCTCTTTGCAGGGAGGGTTGGACTAGGTGATCTTTAAAGTTCCCTTCCAACCCAAACTATTCTATGATTCTATGATTCCATGATTTTATATACATATACATACATGTATATATGTGTGCATGTATACATAAGTGCGTGTGTGTGTGTACATATACTTATAAAATTTATTCCTGTGTGAAATTTCTCAGTCATTTTCCAACATAGATTTTTATGAGATGCAAAGATCTTTACAATTAAAAAAAAATTAATGAGATAAATTGTCTTGCTGATGCTCAAATACTCTATCCCAAAGTTAACCTGTTTCTATCCCAGTGTGGAAGTTACAGTCATATTATCTTTTCTATTTTTTTTTTTCCCCAAATTATCCCCATTGGACAATAAGTTTGAAAGAGAGGGAGTAGTGAGACAGTAGTGTTGCTGGACAATTTCTCAAGAAAATAATTGTAAAAACGCAAAAAGTACGAAATGTTTTTAGTTATACGCTTGTGTAATTTTAATTACTGACTGTTTAAAGAATCTATTGCTTTTCTGTTAATCATAGTCCAAATAATTAACTCCTATTTACGTTAATTACCTTTTCTGCCAACTGTCCTGGATTCCCAGTTGTAGGATGCCTCTGTAGGTCTTTCCCATTCCCTGAACTGATGTTTTACCAGGACTCATTTTCTTCTTCAGTTTGAAGGACATCTTTATCTAACTTAATCCCTTCTCTGCCTCTTACTTCTCCAGCAACAACCCTTGACTAGTACTGACAGTGACCATCTGTAGATATACGAAAGGACCAAAGGCAAAAATCACATATTTGTCCTTTGCACTTCAAGCTGTTAAATAGAGACATTACTATTTAGCTCACATTACCACTAAAAGTAAGAAATTTAATATTGCAGTTACTGCTTTACTTATTTTCAATATTTAGAATTCTTTACAATTCCATTTTATATAACATTATTAGTTTGCTGAAATTGTATTGAAGGAAACTTTTGTTAGTTGGTTTTTGGGAGTGTGGTCATGACACTTCTCTTATAGCTGCAAACAACTGCAATGATGTACAATTTTGGGACACAATCTGACAGTCTATTGAGGCACACTGTTGGTTTACAAGATGCAGTTCAATCAATATTTCTGTGAGATGTTTCATGCACGGTTTTTACTGTTTATTTTAACACAATATTGCCCAAGAAATAAAGAGTATCGAAGTATGCATTGTGAAACTCTGTTTTGTTTGTAAAGCCTAATGGCTCTAATGGGTAGATGAAATACGTGAATTACAATTCCAGATCTTTTAGGTCTACATTATCAAATATTTTTTCATATTACCTCATCTTAATCCTGAAGGAATAATGTCTATTTATAGACTATCTACAACAAAGTACTTTCACAGTACTTCTCCATAGCACCCCAGTAAAAACAAACAAGCAAACAACTATAATTAAAAACAAGCAAGTAAACAAGTAAAAAAAAAAATCACAAAAGTGACTAAATAATCTTATTAATTGTACACACATTTTTTAAATTGCTATTATATTGCATATATAGTATAACTAAGGCTTAGATGCAGCAATATATTCGAAGAAATAGATCATTTGCACCATATCTATCAAAATTCCAAAAGATATTTAGACCTCAGGTTCATTTTTAGGTTCCTAACTCACTGGCAGTTTTCATTGTGGAACATGAGTGTAGTTTTCTAGAGGCAGTCTTTATCATCATGTCTAATGTAGACACTGGCTCAGTTAAATGGCTACATGAAATCCAAATAAGAACAGCTCAGTAATACAAGCAGACAGCTGTGTTTCTCTTTATTCATATGTGTGTATATATACATATATGATTGGATAGCCTCTAGGCCTGGTACTCCCAGCACATTTGTGTACATCTATACTATGTGTTTGTGTATGCACAAGTGTATACGTGCATATACAGAAGCACAGAGTAGGTGAGGTTGCAAAGGACCTCTGGAGGTCCACCCTCCTGTCCAAGCAGTCACTGAAAGCCAGTTGCCCAGGACCATGTCCAGATAGCTTTTGACAACTTTTGTGAATATTCTCCTTTCTATGTGAAGTAGATACACATCACATATAGAAATTACTAAAAGTATTTTTTTTTTCCTGAGTACCTCATTGTCTCCTCCTCTTCTCAATAAAAAAGTTGATACCTTGGCTGAAATATAAGTGACTGAATTTGCAGTGAGTGACATACCTAGAGGATATGTTTCTATGAAGTCAGATGATGACAGTAGACACAATTATGTGCTAGGTGTCCCCTTTCTTTTGGTTACATGATAGAAAATAAGTTTACCTTTATCATATAAAGCGATGTGTCATAAAAACAACAAACAAAAACTTAGGGGAATGAATGTGTTCCTTTGGTATGAAAAATCATTGCCAGAATAGAAGACTGAAGAACAAAAAAGTGCTAAATGTGTGATGAATCATAACACGGACTTGCAAAAATTTTATGTGAAATCTTTCCAAGAACTGGCTGACTAATAAGGTGAAGAGTAAAAGAGCTGGTATTTCTCAAGGCTGTCTGTAACCAGCAAGCTGAATCCAAAAATCAAGGTAAAAGGAGAAGCAAAAATATGTAGTATATAAAGAATCCTATAACTCAGATCATGTCTAAAGGGCAGGAAGGTAGGAGGAAGCTACTCATTTGAGTTAACAACAGCTTCAGAATTGTATGCCAGGTGAACAGAAACAAAACCTTATGAAAGAGCTCTTTCAACACTTAGAAGCAACAGATAAACCCATAAAACTTCCCTTATATGGTTATGACTGGACTCTCAATTACTGCTGGAACTGTAACTAAGAATGAATGTCTTGTATGTGAATGACTATGTGAGGTTTTGCCTGTGTATGTTTATATTGATAAACTGAACAGAAAGGCTTCTGAAAATTTTGTTGCTGGATTATGTCACACTACAAGGTGACATGATATTTTAATTTTCAGAACAAATAACTTGATCACATGGAGGAGATAATGGACATAGATAGGCTTTGCATAACCAGCTAGGCAATAGTGTTTTGCCCTACCACAGACACATGAGAAATAATTCCATGTGAAACCATGTGCAGTACTTGCTGTCTAACACTAAACCTCATTCTAGGATGGAATGAATCATACTCTGAAGATACCTAAGTGCCTTTACTGCTTATGTAAGGAAACACTTTTACTTGAAGTAGGTGCTTAATTTTCAGACAGTTAAAGTCAAGTGGTATGAATCCTACCCTAAGTGCTCAAGGGCATTTTAAGATACAGCAGTGATACACCTTCAGAAGTGTCTAATGTGATGCACTCTCATGAGAGATGAAAGTTGAAGGAAGATTTTGTGGAGTTGTAAGATGCCTTATTTCAGCCTAAGTCCCACAGTGTACCTAATACTTCTTTTTATACCTTGTGTTACTCCTTTTCTGTGATGTAATAATGTGAATTCTTACAGTCTTCAGTCTTTTTAATTTTGACAAATGTTACAACATGGTAAGCAGTTTGCATTGTGCCTTTTTCATATTGTATGATTGTGGTGAAGATGTTTCCTTCCTGCCTTTCATAATAAACTGCTTTCAATTTATTATTTCAATTGAAACTAATTCATATCAATTTGGATCTGTTTGACAACTACCTTGCTTTTTATTTGAAAGAAATTCACACACCTTATGAAATTAGTTATTTAGGACTGCAATTTTAAACTTTGTATCAAAGCACCAGGTTGTGTGATTTCCTTCTTTTCCAGAACAATCTAAGAAATGATCACTTCTACCATAAGTGCTTACTATTTGCGACATATCCTCCAGCGTGGATACATCTGAAAAGGGCATGTGGTAAGGTTTATTTAGTTAATGACTTCACAACATTTTGCTTGATCATCATCATCTACATAAATTGCAGATGTCCATGTCTGAATTTGTCACCTTCAGCTCTCCTGAATAGTTCATGGAAAGAATTCATATAGTTTTTGTTATTTATAGTTATGAGCTATAAAAAACCCGTATTTCATATCCATTTAATCATTAGACATTATTGTTGTGTGTTATTTACATATTTTATATACATATTATCATAAATAGTAGCATTGCTCTCCAATTCAAGCTACAGTGGCAATCTCAGAACATGAACTCCCTGGATAACATAGATATAAGGCATGAATCTCAAAAATGTGTTTTATCCTAGAGAGCATAGTGGGAAAAGATGCCGCTAACACTACCATTTCGTCATCTTCATTCTGTCCCTCGTTCTGCAGTTATTGCCAAGCACATTTCCACGTATATTACCAATGGCTACATCTTTGCATTTTTTTTTTAACTAGCAGTCATTTTCTTCTTTTTATACAATAGTTTAACTGTTCCTTCCTTTTTTCCTGTAGCAGCTGTCCCAGTATCTTCTCTGAATGCCAAGCCTGACTCAAAACAAAGCCAAAGAACTGGTTTCTGCTTCTTGTTCCTTATCTTTTTTTTTTTTTTAAATATTTTCTTAGCTGATGCAAAGGCATTTAACTTCATTTAGATAAATCTGAGCAAGAGAACATGATGTTCCAGTTTGCTCACTTCCCACATATGAAAAAATAAGGAAGTGTTTGTCTTTACAGATTGTTTGCTTTTCATCATATTAGATGCAAGGAAAATGTAGTACACCCACAAGCATATGCACATACGCTGTCACCTTGGAGATTCAGTATTGTAAGTGGGAGAGTAATCATGTACTGAAATCTAGATAATACACTCGGCCAGGGCCACTCTGGCATTTTAAGTGTACATATTTGGTATGATTTTTATTGTTAATTACATAGGCTTTATGAACTCCTGTATCATGTCCTTTCCACTGAAACTGGATGAAGGGAATCACGTGGCCCTTTCACATCCTATATGAGAGATTCAGATTGAAATAAACAGTGAGAAACTTGTCCCTTTTTTTTTTTTTTCCCACCACATTGTCTCTATAATGTTTTGAGCTAGCATGGAGCACTCTAGTGCTCCACTGCATCATCTGTGTGATCTCACTTGTTTTCCCTTCAACTATTAAAATGAAGAGCAATGTCAGAAGAATAATGACAAACTCACAACACTTAACTTCAAGCATAGGAAGCAAACAGGAGGGGGAGAAGCAGAGCTGAAAGGGTAAAGAGGCAGCAAAAGCAGCATGAACAAAACTTGCTAGAAATAACTACTTACCTGAACCACCCCTACATTACATAGTCCTAAACGTGGGGAAAATTACAAACATCAGTAGGATTTCTTGCAAAAAAATCACTCCATTTTCATCTATAAAAATAAATGCCACTTCCTAGCTCTAAGGTCAAATTACCCGAACAGCTCATTATTGAACTCTCTTTACTCTGCAAAACAACACAGCCACATAGCAGCAACTCTTTTAACAGTAGTCTCCATCCTGTGTTAAATCTTGAACTGCTCCCAGATGGATGTTTGAAAGAACGCTTGTTGGCATAAGCTAAATATGTTCTAGGGATCTTTTCCAGCAATATAACAAGACAAATAGTATCCTTCCAATAGTATCCTTCCAATGCCTAGAAACTGGCTGTCAGTCTTCAATTTATCAGAATCTGCATAGGTTCCCTTTTAATTTCCCCATCACATGAGTGTAGCATATGAATCAGACATATTGTGCTCCTAGTGGTAACTAATTTTGCCTTATTGCCTACCATACGTCTACACCAGTACAGTGCTACCCAAAGTTAGTATAGTGCTATATACACAAAGAGGCTCATTTATTTCTGAAATAATTTAACTGTAAAACCAAAATAGGCAAAAAATTGTGATACTCTTACATTGTACTAACAGAGTGTATGTCATTTAGTCTGAGCCAGTTAGCTAAGCCAAAAAACAGAACTACATCTGCAGTTCTGTAACAGAACCTGACCTCCTGTGTGTCCAAGGCTCTCCTCTGAACCCTGCACATGTATTACCTCAATAGGACCAAGGGAATATCAGGTATTTTGTACTGCTGTGTGTAGCATAGGCATTCTTTCTGACTTTTACAGCCTCAAATTTGCAGTTCAACAACTTTTTGGAAGGTAAGTGGGAAAGAAATGTAGGCAGAGTTACATATATCTTCTTATTTCCCAGATTTGTATATTATTCTGTGTTAAGTTTCCTTCTCTTTGTATCCCTTTCTTTCTTTCTCTCTTTCTCTCTTTTTTTTTTTTTTTAATATTGTTTCCTTGTTAATAGACTGCAAACTACTCCTCTGACAAACTACATCATTTTTGGGAGGAAGAATGACATTCAGTGCAAAATGGCAAAATAAATTTTTCAAAATTGTTTTTCATCCAGTTACACTCCTCAAGAATGCAGGTGAGTTTGAAAAATATCCTTTTCCTTCAAAAATTGTACTTTTGGTAATTTGCAGATAATGTTTTACTTATAATGTTCCATTTGCTTACCAAAAAATGTGTGGGAGGCATGATAGGGTGAAAACTGGGATACAAGTTGCTTTTCATCAAAATAATTTGATGCTTAAAACTGCATCTAGAGAACTGATATATCCTGTTTTTGAAACACTAATTTCTGAGAAACCATAAACAGACATAGAGAATAGTTGATTAAAATGTAACATTAAAGCTCCTTCATTAGATAAATAAGATTTTAATCAATCCTGTATATACATTATGCATAAGAAAAAAAGAGTTTCTGTCCTATTTTTGCAGTGACAACATCACTAAGAACTGATATTTGAGGTATAGTTGTTTTTTTTTAACAGAAATTCCACACGTATACTTATACTTCAGGTTCATCTAGAATTTTCCACTATATTAACAGGCTAGCCAAAAAAGTTTTAAGTTTTAAGTATTTAAGTATTTAAGAATTCACCTACTAATATTGATTTATTTCTAATCACGTTCTCTGTTCCAGTATTTAAACATACTGCTCTTTCGTTGATTAATTGATTGTTCTCATCCTTTAAGAGGCTTCTTGATCACAGAATTTCTAATTTCAGTTTGGAATATGGTACCTTTAAATAGTCTTCTACTGTCTTACTCATAGTCTTACTCATAACACTGTATCATCTTCTTCACTTAATTGTCTTTCATAGACTGGTAAATTAGACCATTGGACCCTTGCAAATTCACAGAAGATAGACTGAAAAGTAGTAAGCTGGATAATAACATAAAGGCTTAAGACTGAGATTTCTTTCCTAACTCTCACAATCCTGCTGGCATTCACTTAAAATATGGCTAGCACACTAAACACAAAACAGTGTAGAACAACAAATGAAAAAAAAAAAACCCTAAATTTGGCCAAAATCATATTGCACAAAAAATTATTCTCATGCACATATTAGAAGAGAGTTATTTTTACATAGAATGTATTCAGAAATATTCAGACCTTTAATGGTGTTGGTTTTTTAAGAAGTAGTCTTTTGTTTATTTATCCAGAGACATTTTAGAAATACAGGACACAGAGCAGGGAGAATACTTACAGACTATTGAGTTCACACATCTTTCCTTGGAAGGAAAACAAATTATTTAATCATAGAATCATAGAATGGTTAGAGTTGGAAGGGACCTTCAAAGGTCATCTAGTCCAACCCCCCTGCAAGGAGCAGGGACATCCCCAACTAGATCAGGTTGCTCAGAGCCTCATCCGGCCTGGCCTTGAACGTTTCCAGGGATGGGGCTTCCACCACCTCTAGGGGCAACCTGTTCCAGTGTTCTACAACCCTCAGTGTAAAAAATTTTTTTCCTAATATCCAATCTAAATCTACCTCCCTCTATTTTAAAACCATTACCCCTTGTCCTATCACAACAGGCCCTACTGAACAGCCTCTCCCCATCTTTCTTGTAGGCCCCCTTGAGGTACTGGAAGACCACTATCAGGTCTCCCCGGAGCCTCCTCTTCTCCAGGCTGAACAGCTCCAACTGTCTCAGCCTGTCCTCATAGGAAAGGTGCTCCAGCCCTTTTATAAGCCTTTAATTAAATGGCTATGTATGTATTTATGACAAAAACAACAGCAAAACACAGTATATAATATAGGAAATTAGGCTGTGTCCTGTCTATTTTATTTCATTTAAAAGCATGTCCTGAAAGTTTTACATATAATAAGAGAGGGAACTTGGAACTAATTAGTTCAGGTATTACAATTAACTTAATTATCTTCTATGATTATAAGGTAGTCATAACAGCTTTATTAAATTTCACATTAGAAGATGTCATTTTCAAGGTTTTAAAACATTTTCCATCTTGAAAATGTTATTAAGGACACATTTTGAGACAAGGGTAATTTGTTATAATTTGTTACATTTAAACTAGAGGATCAGTAAACTCAGAGGACTCAGTGTTGATGTGCTTGAGGACAGAATGGCTCTACAGAGAGATCTGGACAGGCTGGACTGATGGGCCAAGACCCATGGTATGAGATTCAACAAGGCTAAGCGCTGAGTCCTGCACTTGGGTCACAATAACCCTATGCAACACTACAGGCTTGGGGAAGAGTGGCTGGAAAGCTGTCTGTCGGAAACAGATCTGGGGTTGTTGGTCAACAGCTGGCTGAATATGAGCCAGCAGTGTGCCCAGGTGGCCAAGATGGCCAACAGCTTGTATCAGAAATAGTGTGGCCCACAGGACTAGAGAAATGATTGTCCTTCTTTACTCTGCACTGGTGAGGCCACAGCTGGAACACTGCAGTTTTGGGTACATCCCGACAAGAAAGACATTGAGGTGCTGGACCATATCCAGAGAAAAGCAACGGAGCTGGGGAAAGGTCTAGAGAACATGTATTATGAGTAGCGGCTGGGGGAACTGGGGTTGTTTAGTCTGGAGAAGAGGAGGCTGAGGGGAGACCTTATCACCCTCTACAACTACCAGAAAGGAGGTTGTAGCAAGGTGGCTGTTGGTCTCTTCTAAGTAAGAAGTGATAGGACAAGAGGTAACGGCCTCAAGTTGTGCCAGAGGAGGTTTAGATATTTTGAAAAATTTACTCACCAAAAGGTTTGTCAAGCATTGGAACAGGATGCCCAGGGAAGTAGTTGAGTCAGCATCTCTGAAAGTTTTTAAAAGATGTGTAAATGTGGCACTTAGGGACATGGTTTAGCGGTGGACTTGGTAGTGTTAGGTTAACGGTTGAACGTGATGATCTTAGAGGTCTTTTCCAAACTAAATGATTCTATGATTAGTAATAGCTAATTAATTAATGTTTTTTAAAAATACTGTAATTGCATTTTTTATATAACTGTATTGTAATTAGTTCTTATTAGACATTTGATAAGTTTTTTCTGAAAATATATTTATATAATATTTTGGGTTGGAGATCTGGACTGTCTAGAATTCAAAGTGTACTTCAATTCTTCCATATTGCCTTTTGTATTAACTTAGTATATACCTGAAAGGAAGCAAAACATCACAAAATCTCAATGATTAAAAAAAGTTGAAGACAACTAAAAAGATGTAGAATAAGCTGGGTAACTGTTCAAAATATTAACTGTTTTTCTTTATACTTAATGGATAACCACAATTCCTTATTATGGCAAGGCAGCAGAACAGTAGGACGGAGTCCCACAAATGCACTGAGGCTGTGTATCTCTCAGAGCTGAAATATCTGGAAGTTGGGCACTGCAGTCCCTAGTTACATTCAGTATAATTTGGGGGAACTTAATTTAGTAGCATGAAAAACAGAAATCAGCACTCCTCATTTTGTTCACATAAAAACTGTTTCACAGTGCAACAAGGCAAAATACTCTGAACTATTTGGTAAAGGAAAAAAAAATAGAATCAGAATGACGTTGATAACACATTTTATTTCCTTTATCCAAGATTGTTATTTTTTCCCCATGTGATTATTTAATTTATTGCACTATTAAATATTATACAAAATAGCAAAGTTTTGGTTTTGAGGGGTTTATGTATTTATTTATGTACCATTATATGCTATATTTTAATTTTCTATGGAACAGAAGGCATTTAACTTGTTAATCAGAAGTAACAAAGATTGAGTGTAGTGTTTGTGCACACTCGAGAATGAAGAATTACAGGATATCCAACGTACCCAGCAAGTAGTTAAAGGACAGCTTTCATGCAAGGTAAGAAAGTAATGATACCATCACCCTCACATTTACAGTCACATGACCCCTTGGACCTAGAAGGCCCTCACCTCTTCCAGTCACATGACAGGCTTACCCCATCTCCCTTTGCTCTCTGGGGGCTGCCATTTGTGATGCTGCCATATACCATGTGATCCCAGAATGTCCAGTGATTGGATGGCAGTGGAAGCTGCACCCTCTAGTGTACCACAGGAGTAAGACCATCCTATAGCCCAATAGGGTGAGCCATTTTGTCACAGCTACCGTTTTGTGACATCTATACTCCATGTGATGTAAGGCTGCAACTTCTATAGGCACAGGAAGCCCTCATCCATCCATCTGTTCATCCATCTGTATGTTTATATATAGCCACAGGTAAACATTTTTAATATATAAAAATGGCTGTGCAATTTTGCGTAACTATTATACACATATAGTTAAAGTACACCTGTATATATATATATATATAAAAATATACATATATAGTATGTATAAAATAGTTTTAAAACCAATAGTAAATTAATAAAGTTATAAAATTGTTGCTTGCTACAATGGAAAGCTACAACAAAAAGGCGATGTTACAGGAGCATGTGTACATTGGTACAAGAAGGAAAAGTCCCAAAAGGCTTCCTGAAAAAAACAGAAAAGATTTAAATGTGAGACAAACACATAATACTCCTAGAGTGAAAGCCAGCCTGAATCTGTTAGAAAAGAAAGTTCAAGTGGCATCAAGCAGCAATCTCATGAAGACAAGAAGAAAAGGAACAAACTTGCTTGTATGATGCAAAATAAATGGGAAATGCAGAGAAAGAGGCTTTCTTCTGCCACTAGAAAAGGAGATACATTTTAACAGGGATAGATTTCATTCCAGATTGCTTGGAAGAATGTGTTAAATTCAAGCTGAATTTGTCTGGAGTGAACCTGATGCAGACCAGCACCAAGGAAGGTCTATACACTGAGGTGATCCTACTTTCAGCTGTCACAGAGCCTCCATGGCTGGGCACATTCTTAGTTGGGAATGGAGAGGATCTGAAGGCAAAACACAGTGCTCTATGTTTGCTACAAGTCTGGTGAAGCTAATGAGTCCAATCTGAATGATAGAGATAGATGCTCATGGGTCTGGTCAACTATCTGTTGGCACCTATTTTCATCTAGGTGGATGCCATACTAGAAAACTGATTTACAAGCCAAAGTAACAATTCTTACTCATACTACACATTAATCGAGTTGCTTCTCAGTTGCATCCAGGACACAATATCCACACAGTTTTGCATAGGCTTGTGTTATAAAGACAGAGCCAGGCAGCAGGAATTGATCGTGCTTGATGGCATCTTTAATCAGGTTCAGGCAACACTTCACTCTGAAGGCCCAGAATAGTAGGCTTGAATGTCATTCTGTTTTCCAAGAAGAGGCTGCGTTGATCAGCATGGATGTAAAATTTATGCTGATGCTCAGCAAAGAGTTTTTTTTTTTTTTTATGAGCTCCCCAGCAGCAAGGGTGTATAAACTTGTTATTCCCTTTCCCTCACTGTTTGTGAAAAAGCTCAGATAGCACCTAATTTTGATAACAACTGCTGTATGAAGGAATATATACATCTCTTACAGTTGACTGACAGCCATATGAAAGATCATTTCCTGATGGTTTTCTAGAAAGCATTTGCCTATGGGCTGTACTCTGCCTTTAACTAGTCTCTAGACCAAGAATGTGCTGATTATTATTTCCTGACTAAAACAAGGAACCTGAGAGCATAAATAAATTTTTCAAGGGCTTCAATCACCACTGTTTACACAATCAGGCACAGCCAGCTCATCTCTTCCTATTTCTGAGTGACCTTCCCTCCTCGTCCCCCAAAATATATGTGGTTGGTTTCTGTGTCAAAAAAAAAAAAAGGCCAGTTCTTTGCCTAAAAGCCTTTACATGCCTACAAGAATTGACATGGACAAACAGATACCCATATGGAGGCTCCGTAGCACCTTCAAATCCATCTTAGAAGAACCCAGTCTTCCCACGATTTCATGTGTCCTGTTAGGGATGCAACCTGATTCTTAAGTAACTCCATGCATTTTGCATTTGATTGAAGTCATGATTCTTTTTAACCCTTAAAAAATGTACAGGATACTAAGCTTCCAGTGACACATATGCTTAGTTGAAAAGCTATTTCATTTTCACTACCCTTACACACACAGTTCATCAAACCATTGATGCCAACCAAGTTTATTTTATTAAGGATAAATAAGATGGTCACCACTAAAACTTTTAGGTAATTCCTCCATAGATTTCATAAAAGGATATTTATAGAGGTGATACAGCAGTTGCCAGCAACACTCTAACACCACATAGCCTTGTCAGGAAAACCAAAAGAGTAAGAGATTAGTGTTCTCCAGTCATATCTCCAGGCACAAGCATTGCATATGCATTATCAAAAGCTGTAAGGGAGGCTATTAACATTTCCATTTCATATAAGACACCTTTTTTGTCTTTTCTTTTTGTTTACAGAGATGCATTTAACTTTTAAACAATAGTGATCTTGACAACTCATAAATATCATATGTCTTGACAAAGGTAACAAACTTGAGGGCCATCTATGAAATCATAAAGCTCTAGATGTGCACAAGCAACAGGGAAGCATGCTATAGAAATGTTAATTTTTCATTCCAGGGTCATGTATGCTTTGCCCTACTTCCACAAGACAGTGGCCACATTCTCATCAACAAAATCAGAGGGGGTTTCATCATAAACCAAATCAGAGGTAGCCACATACATTGTCTGCTTTCATTGTGGTGATGCTGTTGGGAAGATTGGATCCCTGAAAAAAATCCCCCAAATAATTTTAAAATACTTAGGCATTTTTTTTTGTTTTGTGTAAGGTTTGGTTTTTTTATATATACACTCAGGCTGCAAAGCAAAGCCTTATTTATGCCTGTGATCATTCATGTATTGGATTTTTTTTGTAGGATCTGTTTACTAGGTTGGGTAACTTGAAGCTTTCTGCTTTTGATGGAGGTACAAGTTTATATAATGTAAAAAAAACAAACCAAAACAAAACAAAAAACCACAACCAAAAAAAAAAAACCAAGCCAAAAACAAACAAACAAACAAAACCTCATCTGCCCACCAACCAAAAATCCAAACTCAAAAACCAAACTGTTTTCACTCTATTCAAACTGCAAAACTTCACAGATTTTGCAAACCTTGAATGCCTCCTCCAGAGCCTTGTTTAGTTCAACAGTATTATACGTATCCACGTATTATGTCTGTAGATACAGTATCTCTGAGGGGTTTCAGCACAGGTGCAGTACAAGAAGTATAGCATGCCATTTACTCTGACAGAATCCATGGAGAAAAGCCTATAAAGTGGATACACTTTTATTTTGAGTGTACCAAAATAGGTTGTCAAGGTGTCAAAATTGTCAGGTATAACTTCAGGGTGCCCAGGAGGGGATTGTTTTATTTTGCTGCTGAAGGACTAGAGGCCAGTAAAATTCTAGGAATGATCTTTTCATCAGTGGGTGTTTTTTAATATAAGCAGACTACTGTTGTTTTGCCACTAAAAAGAGCATCACTGGAATTCAGCGGTGTAGGCATTTTGTTTCTAAAAACTCTTCCAGGTCCCCATATGATTTTGTTATAGTGGTCCATTCACACTCCTGCATAGACATAATGTTAAAGCTCACACTTTTTACACACTCTAATGTGGTCTAAAGTAACATTTGGTACAGCTGTGACAAAAACACCTTTCAAGCTATTGAAAATTGTTGGTGCCTATCTACATCCTCCGTGCTGAGCAGTGCAGGGGGTGGAGAATGTGGAGTTGATGTCAGTTTATAACGGTTTGTCTCTGCTGCTCCTTCCTCCTCATCCTTTTCCCCTGCTCCAGTGTGGGGTGCCTTCCATGGGAGATAGTCCTTCAAGACCTGCTCCACCATGGTCTTCACCATGCAGGGCTACAGGGGAATCTCTGCTCATGCACTTGAAGCATCTCCTCCACCTCCTTCACTGACCTTGGTGTCTGCAGGACTGTTTCTCACAATTTTTTTCCTGCTCTCCTCTCTCTCCTGGACACAATTTAACCATTCTTAAATATGTTTTCCCCTAGTGTTTCTCACTCTTTTTTCCCCCTTTCCCTCTGCCTGTGTGCCATTTTTCTGCCTTTTCTTAAATACTCTTTCCCCAAGGTGCCACCCTCTTGGCTGAGGGATTTACTCAGCTGTGTCCTGCAGTGGGTCCACCAGAGCCAGCTGGAACCAGCTGTCTTGCACATGCCAGTCCCAGCCTCTTCTCACAGACGTCAACCCTGTAGCCCTCCCACTACCAAAACCTGGGCACCTGCACCCAGTACAGCTATTGAGCAGAGAAGATCAAATATCTCTTTATCCCTCACAGGGACAGCCATTTGGAGAGGTAGGAGTGCTAGAGTGCTTACAAAATATGAAATGGTACATGACCATACAAGCAGAGACCAGCACACAATACTAAAAGAGATCTACAGATTGATCTAGCTGCATACTTTCATCACTGCCTTTCTCATAGAACATATTACATATCAGCACCATAAACTCATTCCTGTATAATCTACAGGTCTCTCTCAAAGCTTGCACTTCCTGTTGACAATAGTAACTTGGTTCTTTTTGTAGGTCAAAAATCTCCTTAGTAGCTGTGGGAGGGAAAGCAATTTTTTGCATATCCATTTCAAAACTCGACTAGCTAAAAAATAGTCACAATAGCCTTTGGTTTTACATGCTTATGAAATTACAAACCCAAAACTTTGCATCCATAAACAGCCAAATAATGTCCACAAGACATATGCCCCCTTTAAACTCTCATTCTCCTTCAATTTTCCTTTTCATCCCTTCTTTTTCATCCCATCATGGTTCTGATGCTAAGTCCAGAGCAAAAATATGATTCAGAACATACGCCCCAGTTTGTGTATATATTCGAGGTCACAGAACATACATCCTTTCTCTGTTTCTGGATTTTTGATGATGGGCATGAACTACCTGAGCTGGTTTATATTTAAGATCTGTTCATAGCACATACCACTTTTTCAGCCTTTATATTTATGAAGCTTTTCCATGTAGGCTTTGTAAGTCTCATATAAAATCTTACACAACCAGTTCCTGTTTTGTTTTTTTTTTTTAGTTGTCAGGACTTTCTCCTATTGTAAACATTCCCCAGACCTGCATGACAGTCTGTAGCCTGCAGTTTGGCAACGAGCAGGCACAGCAGTAGCATTTACATTTGTTATAGTAGTTATACAATATCTGACAAACCTAATTCATTGTTTTCCCCAATTAGCCTTAACAAGATAATAAAGTTCAACATGGAAAACGCTGTTATTTGGCTAAAATGTTCCCATCTTTTTTTTTTTATCTCAGTCAGAATGATAGCAGCATATATTAATATGAAGCAAACTTCAAACAATGTAATCTTATTGTGCATTGCCCACTCTAGTTTGTCATGTAGCACATTTGCACTGTTTAATAGTACTGCATGTCTGATCCCTCAGCACTGTAAGACTTTCAGCAAAGCAGAGTTTATTGGCCCTGTTATTTAGATCAGTTAAATATCCTCACTTCTAGAATTTTAGCATGGGGAATAGATCTAGGGTTCTGTGTATCCAACACTCCAAGTTTCCACAGGCAGCCAAGTGGAAAGTTTAATTGAAACAAATCTCCCTTTTACTTTGTAGATTAATGATCTAGTCTAAAAATTTCTCTGTGTTCATACCGCTTAAATTCACACAGAGAAAATACAGAGAGTCATGCATGCTGATGGCTTCAAGACAGATCTCAACATAATCACCAGTTTCAAACAGCTGGTGTAAATCTTAAAAACAGAATTGATCTGTTCTATGTACAAACATTTCAGAAGCTTGTTGTAGAAATACCCAGTCCAAATTGACAAATTCTACATATTGCCTAGCTTTGAACCTCTAGTTTGGCCAGTCCCACTGCTGCACATTCTCTAAGACACATCTTGCACTGCCTCCTCTTCCCCTGCAGCATTTGATGGTGAGAGTGCAGTTGGGTGTTTGAGAAGTCTTGGATATAGCAGAAGTCTGTACCACATAACGTCATTACAAAGAGTAAGTTCACTCACAGTTGTGGTCAAAGGGTGTCTCTGCTACCACTCACCATCTCCATATGGTACTTATCTCAGTCTTCTGTTCCCTAATACCTTGCCCATCCATGATTTCTTCTTAAGAATATAATTGTTTTCAGGATACCCTCTGGGATTTTCCTGTACAAGGTCATCTGATGTTGCCTTTTTGTTCTGTCTTTCCATGATAGCAGACAATGATGCCTGTACCCTGCAGTACAGCAGAAAGCCAAAAGGTTTACCCCATAATGCTGTATGGTCATCCTGGAGGTTTGGGGCTGTAGGGCAGGGGCCTCTTGATCAGACTCTGACAACTGGTCTCCTCTTTGCATGGCACGAGGGTTCAGTAGTTGTTTCATACTTAGCCTCACAGGAGTCATCCCTTGCCCCACAGACATGCTCAGCTTTGTTCATGTCCTTCCACCCTCTTCAGGGTATGCTGACCCTCTTAACCTTACCACCCCCACTACATGTTAGCAGTTATTCAAGCCTTCTGAAGAAGTGAGCCCAAGCTGTCTTTTAATTCTATTTTCTTTCCATCCACATTTAAACTTAATTTATTTCATTCTGTCTGATTAAATAGATTTTTTATATCTACTATATAAAACTTTAATAAATATGTATGTTTATATTATTAATTTGTATTACTGTTTATAGAAATAATCATTAAAAGTTGATCTTCTTATTTATGTATAAATGTATGAATATATACACATTGTATACCCTTTTATGTATACATTTTGTTTTTATATACCATATATATGATTAGATATAATTAAACAAATACATATCCTGCATCTATTTTTATATATGTTTTTTAGATAGATAGATAGATAGATAGATAGATAGATAGATAGATAGATGTTTATGAGGGCTTCCTGGGCTTTCTGAAGCAACCAAGCAATCACAGAGCATTCTTAGATTACATGGGGTATACATGTGACAAAATGGCAGCACACTGCTGGACTATGGACAGATTTGCTGTACTTCTGGGGTAATCAAGAACATTTGGTTTCAGTTACCATCCAATTGCTGGGCACTCAGGGATCACGTGGGACAAAGGAGGCAGGTAAGCCTGTAATGTGATTGCAAAAGGGGAGAGACTTCCAGGCCCAGCAGGTCAGATTACTATAAAGCAGAGGATTTCCAGTGGGCATGGGAAAAATGGTGCATAGATCTTGCAGTTTGTATTGCATGATAGTTTCCCTCCACCAGCTGCTTTTGGGTAAACTGATTTAAAAATGTATTATATTGCTCCTGCAACTGGTCTACAGCTCTATATGCTCCCATTACACATTGTGATTTCTTCTTCTGGTATCAAATTGTGTAATATTTCAGAGCAATATTTTGGAGAACTAACAATGAATGGAAATGGTCAGTTCCAGAAGTTCTTTTTTTAATGAAAAGGACATTAAAAAGTTCACTTTCAAGAAGTGTTTAATCATCATTTTCTGTATCAAACATTTCTGCTGGTTTTTCACAATTCTCTTGCTATCATTTGCCCTAGTTAGAAGATTAATTTTCTAACCATTAGTTTGTCCTGCTGTGATTGAAATATAACTCTATGTCCTAATAATCTTTCTAACAGTGCTGATTTCTGAAAGAAAATTTAATAAAGACATACAAAATAAGGGAGTTTCTATGTTTAAATATATTTCCTTACGTAATTTGTCATTACATATATTATGAAATCACATGCAAAATCTACCACACTAAAGACTTTTTTTATAACTTCTATAGCTATTTTGGGCTCTGATTAGAGGTTTGCAAACAGTAATGAATTGGGCCAATGAACAAGCTTTCAGTTCCCTAAGCTATATAGATAATGATAAGATTTAATGAATGACTGTGTCTGAAAATGTTAACTTTTTTAGGTTTTGACTTTTAAGAGTAACCAACCCCCTACAGTGTAATCTGAAAGCTTATGTGAGATGCATGAACCCTTTTACATGATCAGTTATACGCCTCTGAATTCAAACTGGAACAATGACTGAGTGAGAAACCACCTATAGGTACCCAATAGGTGCTACACAGAGGCACAGTCTTACCTTCCTATGCTTTAACTGAAGAATCTGAAACGCATTTTCAGGTCAGCATACAGTTATGCAAACAGTTCTCCCTCTTACGAGATGAAAGAAAATGTGTCAATTTTGGTTCCCAGATAGCTCCAATTCTGCCTTTGCTCTCGGCTCCCTAGAGACATTCTCTGTTGTTGAGCTCAGCAAAGATTTTGTCTGCTACTTTTTCATTTTCACCAAAAATAAATTATTTCTTGTTCTACGCACTTGAGACAGTTTGAGAATTAATCAAGCTAAGGATTCAGCTTCACATGAATCTATAATGAAAAAAATAAAAATGCAACAACTACTCTTTCCAACCCTGTTAATATTTCCGCAAGATCTGAACGCATGCTCAACAATGTCCTGTTAGTCAGATTCATTGTATTGACACTTTGTGCACTGGGAACAAACTTTGTAATTTTGTATTTGATTTCAGAATTCTGACCTGAGTGCTTCATAATAAACAGACCAGGATTTAGCACAGTGTTCAGAACAGAAGAAATAAATACTTGATTGTTCAGAAAACTGGAAGGACATGTATGGTTCAGAGATCAGACTGAATACTATGTGGAATAGCTGTTTATGTTATATAGAAAATGACCAATCCTGAAATAGTAAGAGAACTATTTTGGTTGTCCAAGAGACAATTCAGTGGTGCCAGATGAACTCCAATGATGCTTCCTAGTGCCAGGTGCCTGTCCTGCATAGTGGAATGCTCAGCAACTGGATTTCTCTCACTTAATTCAGTTCCAAGCAAAGAGTTGCTAATTGCACATTCTGCATCCTGTATTTTGACTGCCTGTGGACGAAAATATGCTGCAAATGTGTGGAAAAAGATATGGAAGATGATTTTTGAAGGCTGGTTAGGTAGTGTTCTCATGAGTTGGAGAGATGAGAGGAAATGTTCTAGAGAATATTATCACTATAACACAAATGCCATGTATTATAGTTCAAAACCATCGGCTGTGTCTGCAGTATCATCTCACATTGCTTGCATTCTGAGAGTGTACTGCCATTTTGAAATACCTGCTATTGCTGAGCTGCCTCCACAGAAAGGTTAAAAAACAGCAAGATGCAGTAATCAGCTGCAGATGCCAGGAGCTGATAATCCTTTAAAACAGGTGATCATACTTGGTCTGACAAAGAGATTTACACCTCAAAGAAGTAAAGCAAAGGTAACTAACTAGGAAAAGTACAAAAGCTAGTGGTATCACCTCTCTATAACTAGACACCTTCTGAAGCCATTTGAGCTGCATTGGCTTATCCTGCCTGTCTTCTAGCTGCCACTGCCAGGGGAGATGTTTTCACATATGTTTTGTGTCATAACTGCCAGCCTCATATGGATAGTTCAAGTATTTGCCCAAATTGTCACTAGGTAACTATGTTTAGGCAACTAAATTTGACTCACTATTCCTTAAGAAAAAAAAAAGTAAATAGTTTTCATGCATTAAATGATTTACACCTCCTGAACAACTTTAGAAAGTTGGTTAATGATCACAGCTGATGTAATATATAAATAAGAGGTTATTTTTAATAAATGCAACCTCAGGTAGATTTTATACAGAAAGACTTCCTAGTAGATGAGCCATAAGAAAAATCTATATTAATTCAGCAGGAGAAAGAGAGTAAAAAACCTTTCTGATTAAATCTTAACACAAATTGATTAAATTTTAATGGAAATAGATTAAGTCTGTTTTCTTTTTTGTTACTTCACATATGTCTAATGTGTTCTAACTATGTAGTCTGCTCTGGTTTTTATTATTTTTACCTTAACTAGACATGAATGACTTCAAAGTAACTGGAGAACAGGAATTTATTTCTAATCTAGAGGTAGGGATTATATAAAATTGACCCTAACAATATAAAATGAATCATTACCTCTCTCGATTTTCTAGAATAGCCAAATAAAACCAAAGTAAGTTACAATAAAATATCTCTGGCTAATTTGTTCCAGTATTTGACCACCCTCACAGTGATTTTTTTTTCCTCCTTATGTTTAAATAAAATTTTCTGTATTTCAGTTTGTGGCTATTGCCTCTTGTCCTTTCACTGGACATCACTGAGAAGACTCTGGCACTGGCTTCTTTACTCCACCTTCCCTTTATATTTTAAATATAAAACATAACATCCACCAAGTCAATAATCTCATTGCAGAAAGCTAACAGGTGGGTTAAGCATGACTTCATAAATCTGTGTAGACCACTCCCAAGCACTTTCTTGTCCTTTATGTCTTAAAAGACTATCCAGTAGGTAGTACTGTTTCTTTGCAGGAATCAAGGTGATGATGGCCAGCCTGTAATTCCCTGGATTGTCTTTCTTGAAGATACGATTTTCTTCCAGACCTGAGGAACCTCCCACAGTTACCATGACCTTTCAAAGATAGCAAGTTACATCAGCCAGCTCACTTAGTACTCATGGGTGCACCCTGTCTGACTCCATGGACTTGTTTATGTCCAGTTTGTTTAAATGTTCCCTAACTTGATTTATCTCCACTGAGGGCAAGTCTTCCTTGCTCCAGACTTTCCCTTTGCTCTGAAGGGCCTAGGACTCCTGAAGGTGAGACTTAGCAGCAAAGACAGAGATGAAGAAGGCATTGAGTACTTTGCCTTTTTCCATGTCCTTTGCCATGTACTTTGCCACCCGGGACCCTGCTTCATTCAGCAATGGATCTGCATTTTTTCCGAGCCCTCCTTTTGCTGCATGTGTACTTGTGGAAGCCCTTCTTCTTGCCCGTCACACCCCACACCAGATTCAAGTCCCGATGGGTTTTGGCTTTCCCAACCCATCCATGCATACTCAGATAGCATCTCTTTTCTTTCTGGGTCACATGTCCCTACTTTGACCTTCTTTATGTCTCCTTTTAATGCTTTTGTTTAATCAGAAGTGCTGTGCGCATCCACACTGTTCCATTGTTATAGACTTGCTTTTTGCCCTGTTCTGTCATTTTAGGGTCCTGAACTCCACCATCTCATGGTCACTGCAGCCTACACTATCCCTGACCCTCACATTCCAAAACAGTTCTTCCTTGTTTGTAAGTATGAGGTCCAGTAGAGCACATCTCCCCATTGGCTCACTGATCACCTGTCAGGAATTTTCAATGCGCTGCAGAAACCCCTGGGGTTTCTTGTGCCCTGCTGTACTGTTCCTCCAGCAAGTATTGAGGTGGTTGAAGTTCCCCATGAGGACCAAGGCCTGTGAGTGTTAGGCTTCTTCCAGTTGTCCAAAGAAGGCCTCAGCTACTTCTTCTTCCTGATCAAATGGTCTAGGCATCCACCACAACATCAATCATGCTGGTCTGCTTGCTAATCCTAACCCATAAGTTGTCAAATGGTTTCACACCCACACCCTGACAGAGCTCCATGCATTCCTGCTGCTCTCTCACTTAAAGGCCGATTCCCTGTTTTCACTATCACAGTCTGTCCCCTCTAAAGAGCCTGTATCCATCCATTGCAACAGTTCAGTCATGTAAACTATCCCACCATGTCTGCTATCTGAATGATATCATATCCCTTCAACTGCACAGGGACTTCTAATTCCTCCCGTTTGTTCCCCATGTAGCACGCGTCAGCGTAAAGGCAGTTCATAGAGGCACCTAAACATAACTGATTTCCCAGAAACATCATGGGAGTATTCCCCATAATGTTGTCCCCTAGACAGTTCCTTATTTATCTGAAAACACTTAGAGTGTGTTCTGTTGATTATGAGGTACGTGTTTTACATATCACCCACATCTGCTGCTCGTCAACTCTATTCACCACTTTCTTACATGATTGTTGATCGTTCTCTTCCTTCCTAGTTTAGAGGTCTTCTGAACAGCCTGTTGGCCAATATACTTTTATTTTGCTTAGTCGATTGAATCACATCTCTTCCATGCAGTTGTCATAGAAACCAAAACCCTGTTTTTGATACCAGCTCCATAAAGAATTCTTGTCCTTCAGGATCCAGATACTCGTTCTCAAGACCTTCACTCCGCACTTGCCAGATGGAGGAGAAAACTACCTGGACCCCTACACCCTTGATCTTCACTGCCAGAGACATACTTGAAATTTCCCAGGTCATCCCTGAAGGTATATTTGATGTCCATGGGAAAAGCTGTAGCAGGTAGTAGTTTGAAGCCTGAATGAGCCTTGTCACCCTCTCCACAACTCAAGTGTGAACCTCTAGCAACCAGAAAACCTCCTTAGATGAGAGGTCAGATTGTCAGATGGGAAACCCCATTATCTACAGTAGGATGTCTCCTGCTACTAACACTCTCTGCTTCTTCCTGGTGTTTCTGTGTGGCTTAGGCTCAACTGGCTCAGATGTTTCTTTTCACAGTTCCTCATCGACTATGAAGGCAGTGAACCTCTTCTGTAGGTGCAAGTCTTCTGGAATAGCAGAAGCCGTCTTCCTAGTGCCAACTTCTGGCCTTTGCCATCATCCTTGCAGGGCAGTTGGACTAGATGACCTCTAAAGGTCCCTTCCAACCTGAACTATTCTATGATTCTATGATCATGAGAGTTTCCACTTGCCACCCTGACAGGCATAGGTTCTGCCTGCCCCTCTGCTACAGTTGGAGGTTTGAGCTCTTGAAACTGCAGTGTCTCAGAGAAGAGCTATTCATTTGCTTTCTTTTCATCTCTGATGCTGCTCAGTCTGCTGACCTCTTCCTGAAGCTCTTTAATTTGGTGGCACAGCTTCTTGACAACTGCACAGCTGCTACAAGCTGTAACACCATCTGGCCTAACCTCAGTGAGATGTTCCGGGCACTCCCTGCAGCTTGAGATTTGTGGATCTGAATCTTCCGTCTGAAAATTTGTCTGGGTCAAGCCTTGGATGTCGCAGGGACAGTAGCTCTAACAGCAGCTGGGAATGGTGCCATGTCACCTGTGGTATGTCACTACGATAGCTGGGGACATGTATGCTGCTCAGCACAGAGCTACTACCTCCTTCTTTATTCCTTTCTGCACAAACTACTGCATATGTTAGCTGCCTCATTTAGCTGCACACGGACACTGTTTTGCTGAGCGGAAAAGGAAGCATAGCAAGACCATAGCATTCACCTCAAAATGAGGTACTCTGAATGTAATTATTTAAAAATTAAGCACTTGAGCCTAACCCATGATTCAAAGTGATTGACTTAAGTGCCTGTCTTACCTTCTGAAGCAGTCCTTAGACAGCATTAAGAGATTCCAAAGGGTAGAACTAGGTTTAAAACTGCACCTCATAGGTAGCTAGTGACATGCTAGGCACAGTGTTTTGGGGGATATTTTTGCTTCCTCCTTTCATGATTTCTTGATACTCTCCTCAGCATAGTTCTCCCCTCAAATGCAAAAATTGGCATATGATCTCTTTCGTATCACTTCTTGTCGTTGTTCAGCCCTGATCGGGACCAGACTACACAGTCTCTCTCTCACTTCCCCCAACCTCCAAGAGAACAGGGGGAGATAATATAAGAAAAATGGCTCGAGGTTTGAGATAAGGACTGGGAGAAATCCTTAAAGTTACCGTCACAGGCAAAACAGACTGGACTTGGGGAAAATTATTCATTTATTTCTAAAACTAGCAAGAGTATGAGACAGGGAACAAGATAACTTCCCCCCCAACCCTTCCCTCTTCCCGAGCTTAACATTATCTCTGCTACCTTCCCCCCACCAAGCAGCACAGGAGGGAAGAGGGAATGGAGGTCACGGTCAGTCCATCACATGTAGTTTTATGCCACTGCTTTGTTGCTGGGGGAAGAACTGCTCACATTCCTCCCCTGCTCCATTGTGGGGTCCCACCCACGCACCACAGTTCTTCGTGAAACTGCTCCGGCGTGGGTCATCTCTTCCACGGGGTGTAGTCCCTCCGGAACAGATGCCCCAGCGGGCCCTCCACAGGCCACAGCCTCCTTCAGGCATCTACCTGCCTGTAAGTGGGGTCCTCCACAGGCTGCAGGTGGATCTCTGCTCCTCCATGGACCTCCATGGGCTGCAGGGGGACAGCCTGCTCCACCATGGGCTGCACCACAGGCTGCAGTGGAATCTTGGCCAGGAGCCACGTTACTCCTCCCCCTCTTTCTTCACTGACCTTGGTGTCTGCAGCCGTTCCTCTCACAAGAAAAATTCTTCACAACAGGCTGGCATACACCTTTCGGGATCTTTTTACATCTCATTCACATCTCCTCTCCTCTCCGCTTCTTGCAGCCGGGCCAGGCCAAGTCGGGCCCAGATGGCCCTCCGGTGAGAGGCCAGAGAGTGAGGTCTGCAAGGGCTACAAGGCTCACACCTCCCCCTCTCTGCCCCCACTCAGCTGCTTCACATCTTTTTTACCTTTTTTCTTCTGTTTCCCCTTCTTAAATACATTATCGCAGAACACGATAACATTCACGGAACATTTTGCTACCAATTGGCTTGGCCTTGGCCAGGAGCGGGTCTGCTCTAGGCCTGGCTGAGTCCACTGAACAAAGGGGAGCAACTTCCAGCAGTTTCCTACAGAAGCTACCACCTTAGGCCCACCCCTCACTAAACAAAACCAGAACACTTCTAAAAGAAAGTAAAGAAAGAGTTAATGGTTACCAGAAATTACTGATCTCATTCAGAGAATGAGAGCTGCAAGTTCCGTTTCAGCCTCACCTGAAAGGATGGTATTCTTTTCAGGCCAAAGGTGTTTTTTCAAGTGTTTGTGGTTTTATATTTTTATCAAATGAGTGTTTACTGAAAGATGCATATACTCTTCTGTTACTAGGAAGCCTATTTTCAGGAAATATTCTGTGCAGATGTGAAAAAATAGACAACTGTATAAATTTGCTTTTCACTCTAGGAAGTGTGCATTCTTGTATTTGCATCAATAAAATTTCATCAAAAATTACAAAGGGTACTGTTGGGGGCGACGAATATCAGAAGTCCTGAGATTGAAAAATAAGGGACTTTTTAAGAGAAGCAAAATCGAGGACACCTGCTGGTGGGAAAAATATAAGGGACACCTGGTGGTAGTTAGAGGAACTATGGGTATAAAAGAATGGAAACAGTAGGAATAGTTGGGACTCTGTGTAGCTTGCAGTAGGGTATGAGACTGTGCTCTAACAACTGGACAATAGTCTAAACAATTATGTACTGATAGGGTACTACCAACTAACATATTACCTTGATACGTATAATAATGTTTTATAGTCTATTGGGTAGTACAATCTCCTGTGAATTGTGTGGATTTCATTTTCCTGTGGCTTACCAGCATAATTTACCTGGCAAACAATCTCATGTCTAGCATATTACAAAAAATTATTTGTATTAAAAACACTGGGAGAAAATTAGTCAAGATACATGCAAGCAGTTAAGTGTAATTCATAAAGTTGTCTTATCTTTAGGTTGTAATAGCTTTCAGTGTGTTTCTATGCAGGTGTGGATGCTGGGTGAACTTTCAGCTTCTGAATGGAGTTGTCTAAAAATTCTAAATCTTTCTGTTATGTTTGGTGCTAATGGCAAATAGACTTTCTGATTTGCAGTTTTTGTACAAAGAGTTTCACACTTTTCCTATTTCAAATTGTAAGTTACAAAATTGAAACTTTATATTATACACCTAATGGATAGATACATTGATTTTAAAACAATGTAGTAAATTCCCTACATGTAATTTGTAATACAACCACAAAGGTTTCTGTGAGATTAGTTTTGAGATTACTGTTTCTGGATTCCATTGAAACTGCTGCCTTATTGAAGATGATTACTTTGCAAGGACTTTGGTACTGTAGTTTAAATTTATTTTGTCACAAAAGCATACATTTTACGCATCCAGTTAGTATTGCACAATCCATATAAATTGTTTTTTTTTTTCTCTTGCTTTCAGTTTCCCTTTTCCATCCTATTCCACATTAGTGGAAAGCAATTCAAAGAAAAAAATCTGCAGTCCCCAAAGTGGATAATTAGGTATCTAGACACATAATATTTTCCTGGTTGCTAGGGTTGGAATAAACAACGGTATTTGGAACCTAGGTTGTTATGAAGAGCATGGGGCAGTTAGACACCTCAGAAATGGATGTCAAAACACATAGTAGGTAAAAAGTTAGGCCTAGTGAGCCTAGTAGTAACCAATAGGCAGCTAGCCCAGAGCTCTAAACAGGAGTTTGTCTTCAGTTCCACCCTTCCCCAGCTGTTGGTACTGAATTTGATGCTACAGTCAGGTGCCTCTTTCTGCTCAGAATCCACTCCTTAAGGCAAATGTCCAGAATTGTTTCGTGAATTTATCAGGATGTGACTTGCTTTTATATTGTTTCAAGCATTTACCTCAAATAGAAAGACTATGTGGTTACAGCTATCGTTGAGGAAATGTAGGATCTAAACTAAGGCTACTTAACCTGAGGGATTCAAACTGGAATGGTCTGCGTATATCCTAGGTACCAACATCAACAAGAAAATACCCTCTGCTCTTGTCTTTTATTGGTGTTCACACCATTTTATCAGAGAAAACAAGCGAGAAAGAAAAAGCTTAATTCTGCCTCCTAGTGGGAGAATACTCTGATGGAAATCCATTCATCTAATGTAAATGGTTGTTGATTAAACTGAGAAATTAAATCCGTGCAAGAACTGAAATATAAGGTTCTTATTTTCTGTACAGCAATTTTCTCATTTCCTGGAGTCTGCTAAGGATAAGATGCTGTGGGTTTTTTTTTTCTTCTTGAAGTGGGATAGTGCCAGGCACAAGACACCAAGTTTTCTACTGCATGTTGTTATTCCAATGAAGTGTCTTGTCAATGGGTTACAGAATCAAATTTGTACATATAATTACTTAAAATGAGTGAAAGAAGGAGGAAACCTCTAGCTCTGTATGTGAAAAATATGTATTTAGTCTCACTGTAATAAGATTCCACCTGGTAAGAACATAATGAACAATGGAGAAATTTATTTTCAAGCCACCTTTTTATTAATATATCTCACTCTAGAGACCTAGAATTTGGGGGATTTTATTTTCCTATTTGATTTGCTTTCTTTATGCTTGTTATTATCTTTAACAAATCTTTAATTCAGGGACTAAGACCACTTCAATCTCTTCTGCCATTCTTGTTTGTAGTTAATTTTTTAAATCAGATTCCACCAGAATGTTGAAGCCAACTCAGTTTCATCACACAAGAGCATATTATTTCAAGCAGAAATGAATCAGGGTGGTTTTCTGTATTTCTTTGTTTGTTGGTTTGTTTGTTTTTGATTACCCATCACAGGGAGGGAATCCTTGAAATGAAAGCAAAAATCACCACTGTGAGTATGGCAAGTATGGTAACTTCTCAGTTGTAAAATATTGTCTGTTGTAAGCCAAAGCTTTTGAGAGTAGTATTTGCTAAGAGAACGTCCCCAAAAGCCTATCAAAATGTCACAGCTTTATTATTTATTGGAACAATTCCCCATTTATTTTTGGCAATATAAACCTGTGAAAGGTATCTATCATTTACAAGAATTATGAGAATACCCTAATCACATTTGCCACATTGTGGGGATAGAACATTTAGTGTTTATTGAATTTTTCAATCAGCTTTAGTAGTGAATAACATTTAAAGATGAAAGTATTTTAAATTTTTTTTAATAGTAAATATACTAGATGTCTAAAATTACTTGAAGTATTTTAAAAGCCATGTAAATGTAAGCACTTAAAAGGAAAACTTATTATATATTAGACAGACTAATCAGTATTTTCTCTACCTGCTTAGGTTAGCTTCCTTCTGCTTCTCCACTGGCCTACTGTGAAGTATTTTCAGAAATTCACCAACTTCTATTCTACCATTTAAAAAAGTTTGTGGTTGCATGTCGCCCCTTGGAAAGGACAGTTAAGAGTTCTGAAGACAGCTTCTGAACTCCCTTGCTTTCTATCTAAGCCCCCTTAAAAAACCCCTTGTACTGTATTTAGAGATATGACTTAATCAACAAGTTACGAAGGTTTTTTTTTAACATGTCTTAATTAGCATTACAGCTTTACTTTTGTTATTATGAGTTTCTAAAGACCTAGTGTTAATATTCTGTAAATAATGTATCTTCAAAAAACACTCACTTAGTAATTACTTTAATAGATTCATGAGATTAATACTAACAGAAGCTTAAATGAAAATGAAGAACATTGTTATGGATTCTGATTGTATATGGAACATATATTTGTAGTAACATTTGTTGCATGCACACTGTAAATATGTAGAAACTTTTCCAAATTCTGTCACAAAAAAAATATAAATCATTTAAGTGAGTAACTTTGGTTTAGAAAAAAATTTATAAAGAAGGGTACAAAAAGGTTGTGATGCCATGGAGGTTTATAGCAAACTGAAAGCAAATAACTAATGGAAAAGTAGCCTTCATTTAATAATGCCTCTCTTGTTTCTTGGTTGGAAAGACTGGCTGCTCTTCCCATGAGTGTAGGCTGAGTGCATGTCACATTCCGATTTCAGACGAGAGGAAGGCCCCCTTGCGTTCTAGCCAACCTCAGACGAGTCTGGGAGGCTAGGGGTGGCTGGACCGACCTCTCACACACCGGAGCGTGGTTTTGTTCGTATTCTCGGGAACATAATTAAGACTCAAAACGGAGTCAAGTGCCAGGTAGCTTTATTAACCCGATAAGAACTTTGTAAATGGAAGAGAAAGGAGAGAAAGGAAGGAAAGAGGGAAAAGAGTTTTGGTTGTAATAGCTACCACCACGGAGCTGCAGCGTCCCGACAGTTCAGTTCGCTCAATGGGGGAACGATCCGTCCAGTGTTGGTCGTCTCGATGTTGGTTCCGTGGATGTGTATTCCGGCGAATGTGCATTCCGTTGAATGAATGAAGTGAAGAGTAGTGAAGTGTAGAAGTCTCGAAGTGTAGAAGAAGTGTTGAAGAAGTGTCTCAGTCTCCAAGAAGTGTCTAAGTCTAAGTCCAGAAATGTCCCTTTTTATGTTGGTTGTTTTCATTGTATTTCGAGAGCTGGTTTTCCTAGCCGCACCCCTCAGCTGGTGGTGATATGCAGGCCCATTATCGGGTGATCCATTACTGGGCGATATGCATGCCCATTACCAGGTGATATGTATCTCTGGGTGCATGCCAGGGGCTAGGGCTAGATTTCTCGGAACCACCTCTGCATTCAGGTTTGCAAGACAACAGGAGTTGCCTTGCAAGATAACGGGAAGCCATTGCTCGGGTGGTGGCCCGCTGTTTCAACAATGTTGAGACAAATTTTTGACACAGTCTTTTACAGTGCGCAAGCATACACTTTTGGAGCACTGTACATCAAGATAAATGTCTCTGAGATTTTGTTGTCATAAACTGGCAAACCTTTCCTCTGTAATCTTTCTTAATGGTCTTTACTGTATTATTTATGGTTGCGTCATGTTCATTACAGGAGCTGTGGTTAGCTTTGCTTGAGCATGTTATGGGTCAGGCCCTAGCGCAGTCTGCCAAACTGATCTTAGGAATGACAGTCATTGAAAATGTATAGGAAAATATCCTTCAGTCAGGAAGAAAATTTTGATTTGGTGTAGCATTTAAATGTTTCAAAATGGAAAGCTTCAGCCTCTGAGTGTATGTCATGAGGGCATTCTCCACTGTGCCAAGTCTCTCATTATTGAATCAAGTGACTGTTTCACCATGCACAAATTTTCACTTGCAAACTAGATTTCTTCAAGATGTTCTTCCATGCATAGAATATTCTGATCACTGAAGGAGTCAATAACTATGACAGTTGTATCAGTTTTGTACCTTTATGAGTTAAGGCATCTCAGTAAGATGCCTTTCCTGGGACCTGAAGCTGAGCAAGGGAATCTGTTAATTGATGAGAGCAGCCAGGAAATAAAAAAATGTCAGGCAGCTGGATGTTACAGTTATGACTGCTGCTTTCCTGCTTCTAGTGTTCTAATGGAAAGAGAAGACAGCATATTGTGACAGCTGCAAAGATGATGACGAACTTTTTACTTTCTGGGCTACTGAACAATATATGCTTCTATCACCATAGTTACAGTTAGATTTCCTTGAGACAAAATAACACAGCAATAGAAAGCACCAGTGTACCTGTAAGTTAGGAGGGCCTTTTGGGTTTTTTGGGTTTTTTTTTTTTTTGTTTCTTTGTTTGTTTTTTTTCAAGATGAGTTAAACTTACTTTTTTTTTCCTCTCTTTTTATGGAAGACAATGAGAAGTAAGAGAACTGGGTGTCAGAGAATAAAGATCAACATAGATATGTAAACTGATCATTTTATGGTTAGCTGATTGAGGCATAAATAAATTAACATATCTGTAAAAGTACTTTTAAGCTTCAGCTTTTTTGAACCACTTATTAAAACTATAAGTATAGCAGATAGAACAAATAACTTACCCTTTTCACTAAATCACTTAAATTTTGCCTCTGAGAGTTGCTGCACTGTGTAGTTCAATGTTTGTTAATTTCAGCCTAAGGACTCTGTTGTATGTAAGATGTGAGAGAGCACAGTATAAAACAAAAATCCCCAAACGATAAAAATAACAAACTTACATGCACAGTATCGTAAATATGCATGTGCTGGTTTGGTGTAGTGGTGGGGGGCTATGGTGTCAACTTGTGCAAGAAGCTGATAGAAATTTCTCCTTTGTTCAGTGGACTCGGGTGGGTCTAGGATGGATATCCTGCTGGCCAGGGCCGAGCCATTTGGTTACAGCGTTAATGCCTCTGTGATAACTTATTTAAGAAGGGAAAAATATTTTTAAAAGTGAAGAAGCAGAAGCAGAGGCAGAGAGGAGGTGGCACGAGCCTTGTAGGTCTTTTAGCCCTCACCCTCTGGCCTCCCACTGGGCGGCTGCCTGGGCCCAACTTGTCCTGGATAGCTCAGCACAGCAGAAAGAAGTGAAGAGAAGAGATGTGAAGAGAAACTGAGAGGCGTCTGCCTGAGCCTGATTGTGAAACATTTCTTGTGAGAGGAACAGCTGCAGATGACAAGGTTAGTGAAGAAGAAAGGGAAGGAGTAATGTTACTGGTTAAGATTCTCTTGCAGCCCATGGTGCAGACTATGGTGAAGCAGGCTGTCCCCCTGCAGCCCATGGAGGCCCATGGAGGAGCAAAGATCCACCTGCAGCCCATGGAGGAGCCCATGTCTGGGCAGGTGGATGCCTGAAGCAGGCTGTGGCCCGTGGAGGACCTGTGCTGGGGCAGCCGGTTCCTAAGGCACTGCATCCCTTAGAAAAATGACCTGTGCTGCAGCAGTTCACGAAGGACTGTAGCCCACACTGGAGCAGGGGAGGAATGTGAGTTCTTCTTCCCCCAAGGAGGAAGGAGTCGCAGAAAACAACCTATGGTGAACTGACCACAATCTCCTTTTCCCATTCCCCCCTGTGCTGCTCAGGGCAGGAAGGGAGGTGGAGATAATTTGAAAGGAAGTTAAGCCCGGGAAGAGGGAGGGATGAGGGGAAGTTGTTTTTGTTCTCTTTCTAATTATCCTGTTTTGGTTATATTATTAATAATAAATTGAAATAGTTTTCTCCAAGTTGATTCTGTTTTGCCCATAACGGTAACTTGAATGATTTCTCCCTCTCCTTATCTCAAGCCTTTATCTTTTTTGTTATATTATCTGTCGCCCATGCCCTTGGAGGGTGGGGAATAGAATCATAGAATCATAGAATAGTTAGAGTTGGAAGGGACCTTCAAAGTTCGTCTAGTCCAACCTCCCTGCAAGAAGCAGGGACATCCCCAACTAGATCAGGCTGCTCAGAGCCTCATCCAGCCTGGCCTTGAACGTTTCCAGGGATGGGGCATCTACCACCTCTCTGGGCAACCTGTTCCAGTGTTCTACAGCTCATATAGTAATTTTTTTTTTCCTAATATCCAATCTAAATCTACCTCCCTCTATTTTAAAACCATTACTCCTCGTCCTGTCACAACAGGCCCTACTGAACAGTCTCTGACCACAACCCCCATTCCCCATCCCCCTGCACCACTCCAGGGGAGAAGGTAGAGAATTTAGGAGTAATGTTTAGCTAGGGAAGAAGGGAAGGGTAGGTGGAAGCGGTTTTAAGATTTAGTATTTATTTCTCATTATCCTATTCTAATTTGATTGGTAATAAATTAAATTAATTTCCTAAAGTCGAATCTGTTTTGCCCATGATGGTAGTTGCTGAGTGATCTCTCCCTGTCCTTATTTCAGTTCATGAGCCTTTTGTTATATTTTCTTTCCCCTGTCCAGTTGAGGAAAGGGAGTGATAAAGCAGCTTTAGTGGGCAGCTGGCATCCTGCCAGTGTATACCCACCACAAAGACAACAACATAAGACACAGCAGGAAACTGTAGATAACAGAAGTTAGTAACTTAGCAGAATTGCTTAACAGGGTAAAAATTGCTGGGGCAATCATATCGTAAACACCAATTAAAGTTATAAAGTCTGCTAAATCATGGCCAGTAGGAAAAGGGTACACAGCATTGAGATGCTAATTTGAAAGGGAATGGGGATGGTAAAGGAGAAGAACTTGAGCAGGGAAAAGGGAAATACAAGGTGAAGTAAACCAATGTTTGGGGCTGTTGAGGATACCTGTGGAACAGCTTTGTGCTTGATCATGCCAGAATGGAGCTAGAGAATAAACATATTTTGGGGGTTTTCTTATACATGGTGCTCTCCCTAATGCTGTGACGGGTCATCTACAGCACGTCATCTAAACATCTTGAGTGCTAAGATCATCAGCCTGAAGTTCTTTGAATTTCTGGAATGATAAATAAAATTTCTCACAGAATACTTGGCAACTTTATCAAATTTTATTTTTAAAAAAATGGAATAAAATGATGTCGTTCGCTGAACAAATACAATATGACTTTTGAAAATTCCTGCAAATAATGTATCAGCAGCAGTTAGTTCATTCTGCCTGCTAAGAATTTTTTTTTTTTTTTTTTTTTTCCAGAGATCTCAGCACTTCACACTAGGCAAATATTAACTCAGGTGTAGTTAGGTATTTGTAAAGTACCCTAAACATTACAGTAGATACATAGCTGAGCAGAAAAAAAAAAAAAAAAGTCTAAGTTATCATGGTCAAGCAAGGATCTGGCAAATAATTCCTTTGAATCCATGTACATCTCTGACCAAAGAAGATGTGTTTTTTGTTTTTTTTTTTTCTGAGCAATCGAGTACTATAGAGGGAAACAGATTCAGAAAGTGTATACAAATTTCTTATGGCTATCTCAACATCTAGAACAGAATTGTACTAAAACAGAGAACAAAATTACTGTGGAAGATTTCTCCTATGATTATGGGAGTTTTTATAAATGTGTATGGAAAATTGAATAGCTCTTTGGGATATTTGATTATATTGCATACATAGTGTACAGCACTAAGGGCCTCTCTCTCCAACTGTTCAACAGCAAGAGTCGGTGAAAGCAACCTCTTGCCTCCACAGGGCAAGTCCCAAGAGGGATTTGGGTGTCTGCAGCCACTGATACAGTGCAGCTTTGCGACCATGGATCTGACTGCTGGGAAAGAGCAATGTGAAAGAAGGTGAAAGAAGCCCATGCACTCAGGAGCTACATCTAAGCTCTAGATCTTAGCCTTGGTACTACCTGAGCTACACTGCAAGTACTTCTGTGCCTGGCCATGTACCTCATTGATCTTCACCCTGATCTGCCAACTTGTTTTCCTATCCTCAGCTCAGATCTGCCTCATCATTTCATAATTCTCTTGTGATCTAGACTCCTGACTGAATCTGGTTGCTCTTCCATGAGCCAAATGACTAAACATCCAAAATCTTCTGAAGCTACATAGCCAAATCTTGCCAAGAATCCAGTAGGTAATGAGTACAGAAGATCCTTTTTTAAGTTAATGTAGTGGTAATTAGCACAGGAAAAAAATAAAAGTACTTTTAAAATAGAAAACTAAGCCTCAAGAAAACATTTAGAATATTGTCTGACTTCAAAGCAGAAACATTGTCAATTTAAAGGCTTGCCTGGTTTTGCAGCTGAATGACAGAATTTCCTTCTCCCTGCAATTAATCTCACTTGAGTAATTACTAGAAGATATTTATGCATTCTGTTTGCAATTTTTTCCTGTATGGATAATCTGTAACTTCTTTAAGCAGTATCCACAGCTTTCATTATTCTTGTCACTGTAACTTTTGCTTAATGTCTAATTACAGTTCATAACTGACATGGAAAACAACATAATCTACATAATGTTTGGCTGTGTATCTTTCATGCTGCCTGGCAACAGCTATGTCCTAGGAAGACTAATGGAGAAGAATCACTGGGGTGTATCAGTGTGACAGTCCTTCCTTCTACTGTTAGGCATATCACAGTAAATAATAAGTAATACCACAGCTTATAAAACTAAGTTATGAACCACTTCCTCACAGGATGACTGTGGCCTAGATGTCATTGACATCAATAAAAGTGTATTTTCTTGAATATTTTTTGCATATTTTACCCAGTGATTCAAACTTATGAATCATGAAGCTCATAAAGAGAAATCTACTCATGTATGGAACAAAGTAATGGTAGATTGA
The DNA here is from genome assembly GCF_036417535.1 of Chlamydotis macqueenii. Taxonomy (NCBI): domain Eukaryota; kingdom Metazoa; phylum Chordata; class Aves; order Otidiformes; family Otididae; genus Chlamydotis; species Chlamydotis macqueenii. The sequence continues at coordinate 164,887,382 of NC_141556.1, forward strand.
TCCAATGATATTTTTGAAACTACATACATCACCACTAGTTTACTGAATATATTTATTGTACAAAGAAAGGTAGTTTGACAGCAAGAAGAGTATTTATTCATAGCAGACTTGCCCTATTACCACAAGCTGTGGGAGATTATTATCTTCCGTATGTAAGAATTGATTTTTTTTCTGAAACCTTGAGTCCATTGCTCACAAAATATAAATTGTCCTTGCTACAGCTGCCTTAGAGTGATCTTGGATCAAGAGTGTCTTATGGAATAAGTGGACTGTAGATATTACACTATTACTACTTGTCACTGATGTAAATACAATCAGGAATTAATTCTCGGTGTTTAGATATGACTCTTCAAAGACAAGAGGTTCTTAAGACTTCATGTTGACATACTACAAATGCTTCGTAACTCATCCAGCAATGCAGTTAATGCAATTCCACAGGGATAAGTTTAGTGTGTTTTGGAGTGGACTTTCTCTCTGGATTCAGACACCTCAGGCTTAGTTCAGTTGGTTGCAGGCATACTTTTAGATGATCTTGCATAGTTGAGAAGGAAATGGATCTGTTATAGGTACTGTATCATCTGACATGCATGAATATCACAGATACCCAAGGACATCTCAGATGAAAAGCTGATGTTTAGGCATCTGCATCAAGCCACTGACTTTAGAGGTAGACTTAATTTTAGATTAAGATGTCAGAGTTCAGATGTCTGTATATATCGATAAGAATAGGAAATGGGACATTAACTCATTTTTAAGATACCTTTATTGTAGGCTACATTTTAGTATCTGATTTAGAAGCTGAACTTCAAACTCAGATAATCTTATGGAGGATATACTTACAGATGTGTACTGTAAAAATGTCAAAATTCTTTTCTACATTTCAAATCTTTAAAGTAGTAAGCATTGTTATATCGTACTTGTAAGACTAAAATTGTAAGTAATTATTTAAGTTCTATTGATGGGCTATAGTGCTAAAAGATAGCTATGAAGTGATTCCAACACATATGACAGCAGCTGTGGTTTAGCCCTCGTCACCACAACAGTTTCTCGCTCATCCTCCCCCTCTACAATAAAAATAAGAAATAAGAAAACTACAGTAATATCAGAATACAAGGATATTAAAATATGCAAAATTAACAATGCATCATTTCTCACCACCCAATGTCCGAATGACGGATACAGCCTGTCCTGAGCAGCAATCATGGAAACAAAAACGGAGCAGCAAACAAAGGAGCAAAAGTGAGACAGCAAGGTAGAAAGAACGATGCCAATGAGCAAGAGAAAAAGACAAGATGGGGGGAAAAAAAAAAAGGATGCCCCCCCCGGCAATCTCCCACTTACGTACTGAGCATGACATTTATGGTATGGGATACTCTCTTTGGCCAGTTTGGATCAATTATTCTGTTTATCTTTCTCCCAGCTTCCTGCACCTGCACATTAGCAAGACTTGAAAAGCCAGACAGTGTCCTTTGTCTCCTTAACAACAAGTCATATAATCAGGGTGCATTTATCAACATTTTTCACACACAAAATCCAAAACACACTGGCTACTGAGAGGAAAATTAACTCCATCCCTGCCAAAACCAGGACAGACAGCTTAAAAAATAGGTGAGAAATCTAGAAATCCTAAAAAAAAATCAAAAGAGTGAGGAAAATAAGAAGTTGAATGTCAACAGTGATTTTATTTATGCGCTATATAGAGGCTGCTCACTTACTAGCCTGAGAAAATATTTATTCTAATATCTTTTAGTATCTAAAATTAAATGAAACTATCATGAGAGATTTACACATCTGAAAAATATGTAGACTTTTGTTTACACTGTAGATATAGCTAAAGAGCATGTGCTATGCTTTGGATATTGCAGAAAAGCAGATTAGAGAATAGCACATTATCATGTCTGACACCTCTTGAGGTAGTAACAGAGAAGTCATCAGTATTGATTCTTTTCCAAGCAAAAAATTACTACTTTTTGTATTTACACCATAAGAAGTAATCTTGCTGAAGGAATGCAATTATTCTATTTCAGGTTACTGTGGATGGAAGTTTCCTAGTAACCTTCAGACCAGAGAAGTACTGCTCACAGCTGTTCACACAACAGAGAAACAGGAGCATAGTTAAAATGGAAAATCTTACCTTGAGAATAATTTAGGAGATACCTAAAACTCACAGAGTTGTACATAAATGAAGAGTCCAGATTTTTGTTAATTTACTTAGTGTAAGAATGTATTCTATCAAAAAAATTTTGAAAAGTCCATGTTCCCTGCCTCGTCTGATATGTGGTCCTGGCATATAGTCATAAACCAATATGTAGTACTCAAGTAGCGCTGTGACGGAGAATGCAAAGGTGCAAAAACAAAGCTTGAAAGTCCCACATATAGTTTCAAAAAGTAACACTGTTATAAAGTGAGCTACACATCCTCCAAAGAAGAAAAATTTCAAAGAAAAAAAAAAAAAAAAGAGAAAGCACCTGCTTCCAAGAGCTGATAGAAAGATCCATATGGTAAGAAATCTTACCTAGAGATCCTAATTACACTCTGATGCTATTGAAGATCTGACCTATGTCTACTGTTGACACTTTCTGAAGAGATTTAACACCTGTCAAATATTTTTTTTTTCCAAACACAACAGGATAAATTTTTTTTTTTTTTTAAATGGAAGGAGATCAGTTGAAAAAGCAAAATGTTCTCATTTCAGTATGGTAAAGAAGTATATGTGAAACTCAGAAAACTTCTAATTCTTTAGATACTTCTCTCTACCAAAGATGTTAATTGGTGAGTAAATGCTCTTAATTAAAAACAAAAACAAGACCAAGAGCCGAACAACCAAAAAGCCCCAATAAATAAAAACCACCCACACTTTAACAAAAAAAACCTCCCAAACAATACAAAACAAAACAAAACCACAAAATTCTTTGTAAATAATGGATTATTAAGAAAGGCCAAAAGGAAGGGAAATTAATTCTTCATATTGATCACAAATGATCCACTTCCTCATTTTCATGTGCTGCCATATGTGTGAAAGAAATAGCAAGACATGGAAGAAAATCTCAGGTAAATTATACACAACATCCTAGCCAGGAACAATAGAGGAAGTCCATTCACAGTTATACTGGGGACACACTGTAAAGTTTTCTTCCAGAAAGTGTATTCTAAGGACTGAACTGAAGAAGATTGTTTCCAGAGGTAGAGTTTTATACTCATTTAGAAAAGTGAAAATATAAAGGATACCTGAGAAGTTACAGAGATGCAAAGACTTTGCACACAAAACTGATTAAATGCTGATGTTTAGAGGCAAACAAACTTACAATATTGAATTTTCCCATTTGTGCATTACACTGTCAAGAATGCATAACTTTCAAAAGAGCAGTATGGCTGATAAAACCCAATTTTAAAATTTTACCAGGGTTTTTCCTCAACCAAGTGATAGGACTTAGACTGTTTTGACTTTCTTTTTTCTTTAGTAACTAGAATCTGACAGAGCTTTACTTGCCACTCTTATATATGTTATGGTTACACTATTATGTATCTAGCCTTCGGAAAAAAAAAAAACCAAGCAGAAAAACCCAAGTCTTCTAACATCCCAGTCTTTAAGAATTCATCTAACTGCTCTTATCATCTGCCTGAAAACTTTTGGGTTTTCAGCTGTGTAGTTTTACACTGCTAAGTGGTGCTCAAAAAAAATAGTTTAATTCCATTGCAATTGTACCTGTTAGTATAGATGGTAAAAAAAAAAAATTAAAATACTGCTTTAATTTTAAAGAACAATGTGTCGATCAGATACTTTCTTACAAGTCAATGCTTGAAAAACATTTATTTAGAAACAAGATTTATTAAAAAAAAAAATGAGATTCTTTCGTATGTTTCAGACAACAATAAACCGTTTCAGTTACTGTGAATTTCTTAAGAAGGTTTTTATTTATTTTCCAAAGAGGACACGATTACTCTTGCTACATGTGTTGCTATTGTATTCTAGCATTTTTCTAGTCACATACACTCTCTTCATGTCGTTTCTAAATGCGGGTATTTAAAGAGACTACCCTGCTTGAGAATGTGTGTATTGACTGTAAAGAAAAGTGTGCTTTATATTTTTGTGCTATGCTGAAATTATTTGACTTAATTTATAGAATATGAATTAGTATATTTTTTTTTATTTTACCATTAAAAAATACAGTACTAGCTAATCTATGATTAACGTAAGGGCAACATCTGGGTTAATAAGTAAAACAGGTCAGGGCATGCTCTTTGACTCTGAAGTCAAGTGGCTTAAGCTGATGTAAGTATCTATTGTAATGCTGCATCATATGCATAACAATGGCTTTGTCCCAAGTGAATGTTAGTTGACATTCACCCTGTCATGGATCACATCCTGCAATGCTTCTCGAGCATATCACACTTGTTATGCTCTGACTTCACCTACCTCACTCATGGCTGGTTCACAGGCACAAGGACACACTTTACACATCATACACTAAGTTAAGCTCAGAACACGGTTTACATCACCACCCTCCCACTGATATCTCACACCCATGCCTGCTGTCACCACTAGAAATTTTGGTTATTTTTGTCTTCTATGCTGCCAGCACAACCTTGTCTTCTGTACTCTTTCCACTACTAGCTACACACCTAAATGTCCTCCATTGTTTATGTCAGCAACCTTGATATTTACATAAGTATAGTTGTTAAGTTTTATTAACTGACAAGACAGAACAGCTAAAAAAAAAAAAACAACACACAAACAGCCAGAGCATTATTAAATCCATTAATCATCCCTTCCAACTCTAACTATTCTATGATTCTATGATTCTGATTCTATCATTCAATCAGCCTGGGAAGTACTGAAGGACTGTCGTAGTTCAGCCCCGATTGGGACCAGACTACCAGACTACGCAGTCTCTCTCTCGCTCCCCCCACCCTCTGAGAGAAGAGGGGGAGATAATATAAGAAAAACGGCTCGAGATTTGAGATAAGGACAGGGAGAAAATCCTTAAAGTTACCATTATGGGCAAAACAGACTCCACTTGGGGAAAGCTATTCATTTATTACTACAAACAGCAGGATAATGAGACAGAGAACAAGATAACCTCCCTCCACCCCTCCCTCTTCCCAAGCTTAACATTATCTCTCTACTACTTTCCCTCGTCTGAGCGGCACAGGAGAGGAAGAGGGAATGGGGGTTGCAGTCAGTTCATCACACGTTGTTTTATGCCGCTGCTTCATGGTCAGGGGAAGAACTCCTCACATTCCTCCCATGCACCATTGTGGGGTCCCACCCATATGCCACAGTCCTTCATGAAACTGCTCTGGCATGAGTCATCTCTTCCATGGAGTGCAGTGTCTCCAGAACTGCTGCCCCAGTGGGCCCTCCACAGGCCACAGCCTCCTTCAGGCATCCACCTCCCGCGATGTGGGGTCCTTCACGGGCTCCAAGTGGATCTCTGCTTCTCTGTGGACCTCCATGCAGGGGGACAACCTGCTCCACCACGGTCGTCACTACAGGCTGCAGGGGAATCTTGGCCAGGAGCCACATTACTCCTCCCCCTCCTTCTGATCTGACCTTGGCATCTGCAGCTGTTTTTCTCACAAGAAAAATTATTCACAACTGGCTGAAAGACGCCTCTCAGGATCTCTTCACATCATCCATCTCATCTCCTCTCCACTTCTTGCAGCTGGGCTGGGCTGAGTCAGGCCCAGTTGGCCACCTGGCGAGAGGCCAGAGGGTGAGGCCTGCAAGGCCCATGAGGCCTGCACCTCCCCCTCTGCGCCTCTGCCCCCACTCAGCTTCTTCACATCTTCTCTTCTCTTTTTTTTTTTTTTTTCTGTTTTCCCCTTCTTAAATATGTTATCGCAGAGGTGTTATCACGGGACATTCTGCTACCAATTGGCTTGGCCTTGGCCAGCAGCAGGTCCACCCTAGGCCCAGCCGAGTTCACTGAACAAAGGGGAGAGACTTCTAGCAGTTTCCTACAGAAACTACCACCTTATGCCCCCCCTCACAAAACAAAACCACAACAAAGACTTAATGAGTATTTATCAAATCACTTATTTCTGATCTCCAAAGGGTCTCTAACCATTGCTGTGATGAGACTGGGTTTTGTTGGTGTGGTGCTAGGAAGGAAGTGTTGGAGCTTGAGTAAGAGAAGCAGGACTAGTTCCTCCTTCTTGTTCTGCTGAATGTGAGGTGTCTTCTATTCCTCTTCCCCAAGTCCAGCCTGCAGTGAGACTGATCAGAAATTTGCAACCACTGCCTGTCCTCTTTACAAATATGACCAACAACTAGCAAGGTAAGAAAGACAAACAGGAGAGCTGAGCCTTTATGAGCACCATATACACACAAACTGGCTGACATATACATGAGAAACACAAATAGAATCATAGAATCATAGAATGGTTAGGATTGGAAGGGACCTTCAAAGGTCATCTAGTCCAACCCCCCTGCAAGCAGCAGGGACATCCCCAACTAGATCAGTTTGCTCAGAGCCTCATCCAGCCTGGCCTTGAACGTTTCCAGGGATGGGGCATCTACCACCTCTCTGGGCAATCTGTTCCAGTGTTCTATCACCCTCATTGTAAAAATTTTTCTCCTAATATCTAATCTAAATCTACCTCCCTCCATTTTAAAACCGTTACCCCTCGTCCTATCACAACAGGCCCTACTGAACAGCCTCTCCCCATCTTTCTTATAGGCCCCCTTGAGGTACTGGAAGACTGCTATAAGTTCTCCCCAGAGCCTCTTCTTCTCCAGGCTGAACAGCCCCAACTCTCTCAGCCTGTCTTCATAGGAAAGGTGCTCCAGCCCTCTTATCATCTTCGTGGCCCTTCTCTGGACTTTTTCCAGCTGGTCCATGTCCTTCTTATGTTGGGGCCTCCAGAACTGGACACATTACTCCAGGTGGGATACTATTCTGATACTGTTTTAATCACCCATTCAGTCTCAAAGGAGAAGATAGAATAGACTGTGGTGATCAGGTGCAGTGATCAGCCAGACATGCATACTTGCTTAAATGCTATTAGCCCATTGTATCCTCCCTTCTCTCCAATTTACCGTGTTTATTCCTGTGTGACCTACCTTGATCCCTCTTTTGACCCATTCTCTAAAATTCCCATATTTTTTTAATCTTTCTGCAATCATGTTAAAACATCTCAAAAGTAGTTTTATGCAGTCTCTCAAGGCCTCTCAAGTGTCTCATAAAAAGGTTCTTTTTTTCTTTCTATGACACCCATAGTAATCTTATTAGCTGCAAAGTTCTGGCTGAACAACTCCAAAGTCACATTTGAGTCATTCCTCTAGTGGCCCTTCAGTCAGGAACCTGAGTGCTATGGTCCTTCTTATTGTCTCTGTTTTTTCCTGTTCATGGGAGTTTATGAGTTTGGTTTTGTTTTTGTTTTTGTTTTCTTATCCTTAAGGAAATATCCTAATAAATCAGATGTTCTTAAGTTCCACATATCCTTAAGTTGTGGTATTTGTACAAAAGTGAGATCTTCTGAGATAGTGTTGGACCTGATCAGAGACTGTCTCAAAGAGCAGTTTTGGGAGATTTGCTCAAGCAAAAGCACTCAGGAGACCGAATCTGACAAAGAAATAGTATGAATGACAAGAGTCAAATGCCTAGACACTTGACTGGAAGTGTTTGTTATACTACTATATATGTAGCCAAAGACTCCAGAATGACTATCCAGTCCAGAAAGAGCCAAAAGCTTTGTTCTGGTCCAGTCATCTTTCCCTCTCCAACCTGAAGAGTGACAGACTGTAAGGACATTTGGAAGCTGAGAACATCTGCTTGTAACATCCCTTAACACAGGCTTGTCTTCAAAAATGTGTCAGGCAACATCAGAAGGAAAGACATCTTCTGTCAGCCCTCATTTCTGAATATAAATAAGTTCATACAAAAATATTGGTATTCTCAGTCTTGAGAGTATTATTATTTGACTGCCATAATTATTTTAGAGGAGAGGAGACCTTCCTGGAACATGACAATGTACGTCTGGAATGTGATTGCATGAGACCTTGTGTTTCGATTCATATTCTCTCATGTTGTATCATATATACTGATAACATTTTTTTTTTTTTGTCTCATGAATACAAAGACACTCTAGGTTATTTCTCCAATACTTAATTCATCTGTATTTCTTTTTGCTACAATATGTTCCAAATCCAATGTATCTTCATACATTTTCTAACTTTTACATATTCAAGATTATTATCAGTTCATCTCTAAATTTCCTAATAATTTATCTGTCATAGGTTATGAACAACAGTCATAATGCTGTGACAAGTTTTGTCTTTCCTAGTTTTTAGCCATCCTTACCTACATTTGAGCTGGCCACACTATCAAGAAAACTCAGGTTGAATTGCAGATGTAGATGTCCATAGTGTAGTTACAAAAATTCAGGTAAATCACATCTTTTCTATTGCTGTGACACAGATCAATCATTGATTTATATCTAAGGTGGTCTACTATAACATCCTACATCGTGGTTTCTATCCAGCTGCTATTTTTATATATTGACATTAAGTTTGTCCCCCTAGAGTAGAGTTGTCTTTATATTGATATTTTATTGCTCTCAGATATTTTTCTTTGTATTTTGATTATTTTGAAGTCTAAATCTGTCCCCCAGTGGTATAATTATGTAGCACAAATACGTTAAGAATATTAAGACAGACAAGGAAATAAAACAAGTTTGACTCTACTATCTCAAAATGTTTCCAAATAGCCTAATCCGGTGTAGTCTGCATATATGATAAAAATATTCTCTATTTTATTGTACAGAAAATTAATAAAGCAATTAAACAGTACTCAATGCAAGAGAAATACTTGCTATACTCTTGCCACACTACTTGTGTCTTCCCAAGTTGGCAACAAATAATTCAATAACTACTCTGAGTATTTCTTTCAGTATTTCTGTTCCTTTACTTTTGTACCTCCACAGTAATTTCCTAACTTCTTATTTCTTAATGCTTATGAGACCATCAAGTGGAATGATCTCAAAATTCTATACCAGTCATCTTAAATCAAACTAAATTCACCAGTCATTGGGGTGCTTTGGAAATAACATTTTTGTATACCCAAAGCTCTGATGTTTTTCCTTTTAGATTTTGCTACTGACAATCTCATTCTTAAATACAGGTTTTATAGTACATTGTAATTAGAGATCAGTTAATAGTGTTGGGTGAACTAGGGAGCTTCTCAATATATTGAAAATTATCTATCATTCACTGGGGTTTTTTTTTTGTTCATTATGTAGCACAAATTGTTTGCTAGGTGTTTTTTGAATGCAAATCTGAAGAAAAAGCAGAACTGAAAGCAGTCTGAAAATGCTATACAATTTTAAACTTTTGATGTCCACATTTTGATTAGCATTTTAATACCTTGGTATGCTTTCCAAGCAGTCAGTGTTTAATGAAGTGAAATAACTTGAAAGCACTTCATAATCTCTGAAAAAAAACCATCTATATAGCGCTCTTTTTCTGATTTCTTCCTGACCTCTCTTTTCAAGGATATTGAAAAGAAAACACTTGAATAGATAAATAGAGTTTTCGAATCTTGTTTCAACACCAAAGGCTGACAATTTTGTACAATATATAAGGGAGATATGGCCTGGGAAAATGCCTCAAGGTTTTGTCCTCACCTCAGGCAAAGATTCCTGTCAAGTTAAAGGTGAAGTGATCCATTTTCCCTCTTATTATGTCTCCTATTTCCAACAAAATACTCTGGGTTGTGCTCATATCAGCCTGACTGAATGACAGAAATATTGTATAATGCCACTAATGATACCTAGTTAATGGAGGGTAATGGAGCAGAAAATATGTTCATTACTGAAAAGGTGGAGAAGAGACACTTTTATATCATTAGCCTAGAAAATCCTGAATGACTGAAAGTATTTGTTTGTAGAGCACAAAGCCTTATTAGGATTTTGGCACTACACTATGATTCACTTAAAACTGCCCTTTTCCCTTTTACTTCTCCTCTCTCTCTACCTGTAAAATTCTAGAATCTCTACATTTTACCCTTCCTTTTGTGAAGATTTTTACCATTTCACTCTAGGGCAAGACTGAAAACTATAATGAAACTCTGTATACAAACATTCTTATTCTTGATTTAGACTTTTGTAGTGTATTTAACAATAATTAACATTGACATTTATTGTAATTATGATGAAATTTAGAAAGCTAATATTAAATTTAAGTTTCATTCAATATTGGTGTCTGGAAAATGTGGAAAATTTCACTTTTTTTTTTCTATCATATAGTATTTTTGTTCTTCTATAACATTTTCTACCTGCATCTTTTATAATAAGAATAAATTTACTTCCTAAATTGGCAAACATAAATGACTGGCTTCCTTTATGTGTATGTAAATGGAGGAAACATTTTTTATTGGGTTAACTGCTAAAAAATGAGGGGGAAAAAAAAACCCTCAGCTTTATGAAAGTATAATTAAGCATGTAATATTATCTTGCTATATTGTACACAAAAAAAAAAAAACACAAACTTTTTGGCAAGTTGCTGAAGCCTAATTTCTGCTTTCATTGACTTCATTTTGAATAGGAATGGGTCCTATAAGCTTTTTGACTGATAGTTTGGCCATTTTAGGGAAGTTATATGAAAAGTCAAAGGTAGTAGTTTTTAATGCAACCCTGTTTCACATTCACCATCTTGTAGATAATATTAAAAATAAAGACTAGACATAGGGAAGTTCTGGTTTTTGTTCATAACCTATGGATAATGAATGAAAATGTGTAGCATTTGACCACCGCTGAGGCAATAGAAAAAAAAGAACTTAACTGAATTTGTCCACTTGGAAACTATTCCCAGATATGTAATTTAATTCCTGCTTGAAACATGTAATTTAGAGAATAATTATTAATCTGTAAGTTATTAATTCTTGTACCCTCGCATACACTCCATGTAAAAATTTGTATACATATGTTCATATGGGGAAAAAAAAAAAGAGAGTAAAGGTATAAATACATTATATAGGTGTGTTTACAAAAATATTAGTAATACTGAATTTAATTTTTAATTCCCAGTAATTTGGTTATGGCTACATTGCATCCATCATTGGATGTTAACTCTGATGGCTGAGTTTGGAGCCCTTTTGCCCAAGATTCCCTCTTGAAGTCAGTGAAGTAGTTTTCTGTATCTCTCTCTCTCTGTATGTTTAAGAAACATAAGATTTAGGGAGTCTGACAAGTACTTCTGAGTTTCTTTGATGAACATAAACACAGTCTGAAATGAGTAAACTAATATATTAGGCTTCTATAATAGTTTCCTGAAGTTATTAGTGTATATTCACCTGTCGCCGCAGAATTGCAATTTGTGAACTTAGTTTTCTACAGACTAAGTTCCTTGCGTATAAAAATCTTTCATTTTCTGATCACTTTATACTTGGACTTTTAGGTGTTATTAAAATTAGAAATTTAAAAATTATGTGCATTTTTCAAGGCTTCAGAGGAGTCTGGGATTTTCCTATTTTGGTATCAATGTTTTATTTTCTTACAGGATTTTAACCACTTTTTTTTTTTTTCCACTGTAGTTATTAGACATCTTCCATATTTTGTTAGAAAGACTTTTGGCATTTTCCAGGTAAGTGACACTTTATTATCTACTATTAAATTACCTGATAAGAAGTAAAATATGTTCAGTTTATTGCTGTAGAGTAATGGAGTACAAATGTATGTTTGAGGTTTTTTTGTCTGTTTTCAGTTAATGTTAACTAAGTTTCTAAAATTTCCATATTTCTTATTATGTCTATTTTGTAATGTTATGCCTGCCATTGAGAAAGAAAAACTCATTTTCTACAGCAATTGATCTAAATTGAACCTGCGGGTGAAATAGCTTATATTTGAATTATATAGTATTTTATTCTTAAAGAGCTCAAAAAAACCCTCAGGATCCAAGATTTCTTTACAAATTTTGTAATTTCATAATGCATAATATTCATAATTAATAACAGTCAAATTCCAGACCTTTTAGTTATTTTAGACTTTTCCCCTCTAAAACCTCCTGAGTGCTCTTTTTTTTTTCTTTAAAAGATAAAAGTGAAATATGAAAAAAATGCATATAAAAATATTTCAGACTTTCTGTGATCTGGAGGTCTAAGGCCTACTGAACATTTCCGGAGTTATTAATGGGTTTTGCTATAAAACAAAACGAAGTGCTGTATTTCAAGGTTTTCTCAGATTTTTTTTTTATCTTCCCAAAATTAAGTTGCATAATTTAACAGAATTTTTTTTTTTTTAAATTGTTCATTTATCCACTAGTTTTTTCAAGATTGATTCAATTGGATATTCTGTCTGAAAAAAAAAAAAAAAAAAAAGATAGTACAGGCACTCTACTTTTAGCAGGTAAAAGACAGGTAGGATATCTGAGTTACTTCCTGTTTTTCTATACATTCTTGTTCAGCAAATAGAAAAAAAAACATATATTGAAAAACAAAACAATGAATAGGTACTTCAGCTTTTAAAGATCCCTGATTTGCAGAAGTATTGTAAAGAAAGCTAGATGAAAACCTCTCACTATAGGAATACTTTAGGAATTTACTTTCTGCCCGGTGGGGAAAGACCTAGCACTTACCAAGACTAACTTTGAGCTAAAAGAAACTAACCACAACTGGCTACAAAGAAGACCATTCTCAGAATTTTATGGCTAAGCATCTGTTTTAACTTAAACTATGTAATTATAACTTCATTTTTTACTAGGCTCTGTTCATGTGCTTGTGTGTGAGAGAGAAAGAGACATCCATGCATCTGACTGCTGCAATACCATGATACTAGCAGTCAGGGTTCAGTCTCTGTTATTCAATGAGAGGCAATCTGTCTCTTTTGTGTATGCCTGTCAATTATTTTGCATGAATTTCCAGCCTTGATGGAACTTACTACTTATCACTTAAGTGTCCAGGGTAATTTTCTCTCTTCATATTAGAAAATTCAGTGAATTCCTTTTTGCTGGCTGTCAATCATACTTTATCTACAGATAAATAAAAGCAGCATTTTTTGTAACATGCCAAGATTTTCAATATTTTTTCTTTTTTTTTTTTCTTCTGGATTCAGGGAAGTACAAATAATGTATTTGACAAGAATATTTCCTGCCATTAATGGTAATTAGAATTTTATACTACTCATTAAAATTTATAAAGTGGGTTATACTTGCAAAAACAAATTATTCTTTTTGTCACCACAGGAGATGAACAAGCACCAGAAAATTTCAGTCATAAGCAGTTACAGCTAAACATAAGAAATCACTTCCTCTAGGAATTTCTTGTCACACATGATATCTTCACTGCAGTAAGGATGGTAACTGAAAGCTCCTTCTGACAGTTCTGGGACAAATGCATGAAGTCAGCCAAGTATCAGGCTTTGAAGAACACAGTTCACAAATCACTCAGTAACAGAAGCGAGAATATGTAAAAAAACCCCTTTTTTAACTTCTGTTATTGGACTGGTAGCATTTACTGTTGACTCTTTTGCTACAGAGTAAGGGTTACATGAATATTTGAACAAATCTTAATTAAAAGAGTTATGACTGACACAATTCCTGTCCTGCTTCTATTCCTTAACTCCCCAGTGCCGTTATGAAGAAATGTTACTTTTGTACAATCTAGGTTTCAATCCTTACTGAAATAATTTTGTGAACCAGTCTTTTACGAATTTATAAAATCAATTTAATTTAATGAATTTACTATTTATTTAATCATGCCAGTATGTATAGACCAATACTAAGCAGATATGTAAAGTTTTACAGATTATTATTTATTACAAATTGTTTCCACAACAGGGAACAGCAGGGGAAGATAAAAGAAGGAGTAAACAAATTAAAATGGAAGTTGATTTGAAAATATTTTTATCAGGAAAATTAGAAAAAAAATAATATTTTTAACTGAGCTTTGTTTTAGGATTTTAACACAAGATTAAGACCTGTATTATCTGATTACAGGCAATTTCAAAACAGAAAACAAGCATTTATCTTGGAAAATTTTGGAGTCTTTTTTGACTTTTATTTTTCAGTGCTCAATACCCTGAAATCTGCATCTAGCAGTGTTCATTCAAAAGTACGTATGTTGACCTTATTTAGCTGACAAGGTTTCTGCCAGTATCTGTACAGTCTGGAAGAAGCTGTATAAACTAAATGTGACAGTTTTTTTCTTCTAGGTGAATAAAGGTATGTTGGCAGATATCACAGTGATTTATGTTTCTATGACATGATGTGCTGATTTTCAATGGAACAGAGTGATTTCCTTCCATAGTACCTTGTATGGGTCTATGTTTTGGATTTGTGCTGAAAACAATATTGATAATAATAGGGATATTTTTGTTATTGATGAGCAGTGCTTACACAGAGTCAAGGCCTTTTCTGCTTCTCACACCATCTCCTCACTGAGTAGGCTGCAGGTGCACAAAATGTTAGAAGGAAACACAGCCAGGACAACTGACCCCAACTGATCAAAGGAATATTCCATACTGTATGATGTTGTACTCAGCAATGCTCTGCTCAGAGTGATGGCGTTTGTCTTCCCAAGTAACCGTTACATGTGATGGAGCCCTGCTTTCATAGAGATAGCTGAACATCTGCCTGCTGGTGGGAAGTAGTGAATGAATTCCTTGTTTTGTTTTGCTTGTGTGTGCAGCTTTTGCTTTGTCTGTTAAACTGTCTTTGTCTTAGGCTGTGAGTTTTCTCACTTCTACTCTTCTGAGTCTCTCCCTTATTCTGCTGGAATGAAGTGAGCGAGCGACTATGTGGTATTTAGTTGTTGACTGAGACTAAACCACGACCAGTCTGAACAGTCCCAGCTCTCTTTGCCTCTCCTCGTGTGAAAGAGACTTCAGTCCCTTAATCATCTTTGTGGCTCAGCACTAGACATGCCCCAATAAGTTTATATATTTGTTACTCTGGGCACCCCAGAACTGAACACAATACTCGAGTTGTGGTCTCACAACTGCTGACTAGAGAGGAAAGATCACCTCCCTTGACCTGCTGGCAACAGTCTTCCTAATGCCACCCAGGAGACTGTTGGCCTTTTTTGCTGCAAGGACACATTGTTGGTTCGTGTTCATCTTGGTGTCTATCAGAACACCAAGGTCCTTCTTGGCAAAGCTGCTTTCTAGCCAGTCAGCCCACAGCATGTACTAGTGCCTGAGGTTATTCTTCTCTAGATGCTGGACTTTGCATTTCTCCTTCTTGAAAATCATGAGTTTCCTCTTTGCCCATTTATCCAGCCTGTCAAAGTCCCCAGGAGAGGCGGGGGGTGCCTCTGATTAATTTCAGCCAAACCAATAAGCATTAAAACCTCGCACATCTGATTATAAAATCAAAGAGGATAATGGACTGTTAAAAGATGTTGTATCTGTAGATAAATGCAGAGAATGGTAAGAAGGAAGAAGTGAAAAACAAAGTCTAGGAAATGTTTTGGAGGCAATGGAAAAGAGGTGAAACTCAGAATGTCTTTTCCTACAATGTCAGTAAGTACTGTCGTAGTTCAGCCCCGATCGGGACCAGACTACCCAGTCTCTCTCTCGCTCCCCCCACCCTCCGAGAGAATAGGGGGAGATGATATAAGAAAAACGGCTCAAGGTTTGAGATAAGGATGGGGAGAAATCCTTAAAGTTACCGTCATGGGCAAAACAGACTCGACTTGGGGAAAACTATTCATTTATTTCTAAAATTAGCAGGAGAATGAGACAGGGAACAAGATAACCTCCCCCCCACTCCTCCCTCTTCCTGGGCTTAACATTATCTATACTACCTTCCCCTCCCGAGCGGCACGGGGAGGGAAAGGGAATGGGGGTCGCGGTCAGTTCATCACGCGTTGTTTTATGCCGCTGTATCATCGTCAGGGGAAGAACTCCTCGCATTCCTCCTCTGCTCCAGCGTGGGGTCCCTCCCACGGGCCACAGTCCTTCGTGAAACTGCTCCGGCGTGGGTCATCTCTTCCACGGGGTGCAGTCCCTCTAGAACAGCTGTCCCAGCGGGCCCTCCACGGGCCACAGCCTCCTTCAGGCCTCCACCTGCTCTGGCGTGGGGTCCTCCACGAGCTGCAGGTGGATCTCTGCCCCTCCGTGGACCTCCATGGGCTGCAGGGGGACAACCCGCTCCACCATGGTCCTCACCACGAGTTGCAGAGGAATCTTGGCCAGGAGCCGCATTACTCCTCCCCCTCCTTCTTCACTGACCTTGGCGTCTGCAGCCGTTCCTCACAACAGGCTGGCAGACGCCTCTCAGGATCCTTTTTACATCTTATTCACTTCTCATCTCCTCTCCACTTCTTGCAGCCGGGCCGGGCCAAGTTGGGCCCAGTCGGCTGCCCGGCGGGAGGCCAGAGGGTGAGGCCTGCAAGGCCCATGAGGCTCACGCCTCCCCCTCTCTGCCCCCGCTCAGCTGCTTCACATCTTCTCCTTCTCTTTTTCCTGTTTTCCCCTACTTAAATACGTTATCGCAGAGGCATTATCATGGGACATTCTGCTACCAATTGGCTCGGGCTTGGCCAGCAGTGGGTCCGCCCTAGGCCTGGCCAAGTCCACTGAACAAAGGGCAGCGACTTCTAGCAGTTTCCTACAGAAGCTACCACCTTAGGCCCCCCCCCCACTAACAAAACCAGAACAGTACTGAAGAGGATAGAGAAAATGTGAAAGAAAGGGAAGTTTCATTTTCTGATTTTATTTATTTATTTGCCTTCTATGCTCTTTTTTTGGTTGTTAACTAAATGAACTATATCAAGTTTATAAACAGTGATAATGTATTTTTTAGAGCAAATAGTACTATTGGAGAGAAATGACCCACTGTTTGAAAAAAAAAAAGAATAATTAAAATCAACCTAAGAGAAGGTTGAGAGGAAATACTCTGCTTTACCAAATTAATTGCTTAATTAATTAATTTTAATTCAGATATCCTCTTTTTTTTGGGTGTTATTTTAAGCACCTAATGTCAGAAGCTCTGATTTTGATTTATTACAGTTGTCACGAGTTGCATTAAAAAGAATACTGATATGATGTAAAAAAAAAAATAGCTTACCCAGTTCTGCTATGACATAAAGTGGTTTTATTGCAGTTGTTGATCAAGGCTGACCACTAAAATCTCTGACTGTCTGGTTTAGTTTGGGAGGGATTTGTTTTTTAAACAACTGTCAGTCTACATACAGAATTTATTTAATTATTTATTTGAAGAAATGGAAGGAAAAAGCAGCCCCTGGAACAGTCAATGGCATCTCATTTAGGTTGATAAAGGTGTTTTATCAGGTCTCTGTGACCTCCTATTTGGAGCAAGGACTGAAATCAGTATTTCCAGTATTGCAGGTAGAGCTGAGCTCTGTGCTCTAGCAATTTGGACATAATATGTAAATATTTTAGCTTGTAATTAATTAATTAAAAGTTCAAGTTGTTGAGTAGAATTCATTCACTTTTGTTTCGCTGCTTCAAAATTATGTGTATGAATCTATCTTTTCACTCTAGGCTCCTCTTTAGTCAAAAGCACATAATAGGCTTCTGAGAGGTACTTGTTCTTTTCTAAAACCTATAAAGGAACCTGTCATAGCTTAGGTGAAGACAATAAAATATTACATAAATTAAATGATATTAGTAAAATATGGCTTAATAAACCACTATACAGGGTACTTGATTAAAATGTACGTGACTTTCCTGACATTCTTTGTTACCTTTTGAAGGTCCAGTTTCATTCTCATGTCTGTGATAATAAATTAGGAAATTTCCATATGCTTCCTGAAACATAATTTTACATCTTAATAGTGACTGACCCCCTGTGTGACACAGATTACTGGCAGTTTTATCTCTTAATTAATGTGTTTATATTGCTTTATTGATTTCTATTTCAACTTATATTATAATAATAATATAATATTCTAGTTTTATATTATGATATAATATTGTAATATTTTATATTACTTCTTGAGTTTGTTATATTTTAATGTATATCAATACTACCAATTTGTTATTGTATAGTGATGATTACCATTATCTAGTAATCGTACGATCAGTATAACATGATAGAATTAATAATTTGCTTTAATTTTAATATTAAATATAAGCAGATGTTAATTCAATTACAGTGATGCAGTATGTGTTATTTCAGTCTCAGTCTGAATGCAAATAAGCCTTTTTCTATCAAAAGATGCATTTAATGTTGAGTTCAAAATTGCCTGCCATAAAACAAATGGAAATTAACTTCTTCAGTTCAGCAAGGACTGGATGTGTTTTTTATAATCTCACCTGAACAGCTAATTTTACAAATTTGCATAAATGTGTTGACTGCCTAGACTGACACTAAATTGGAATTGATATAATGTAATAAAGAATCAGGATTGTCCTCTTTTCTGCTTATTTTGAGCCTTTTTTGGTACCTTTAATATTTTGCTCCATTTACAATGTTTTCTGCTTTAGTGTTTTGAGATTAGTTGCACTCCACCTAACTCCCAGTGAGAGAGAACATTTGCCTTAAAAATCCATCTGCTGTGTTGGTTTCTATGGAAAATTGTCTAACTGTGGGAAGTAGTCGTTGTAGGCTGTGAATTTCCTGACCACTCAGCTTATTTTGTCTGGATAGCAGAAATATTCTGGAAAAATGATGATTACATTAAGTTCTCTCAAGACTCAGGTGAATGCACTTAAGTCATCCAAGAAGTCAGAAAATTTGGATTTGTTCGTTATATTAATCTTGAATTGTCACTGTGTGCAGTACCGTTACCCCCATGTTCTCAATCAAAAATGGAAATTAAACCAAGAAATAGAAGTTTACACTTTAGATTCTACTTTATCTTTTAAAAACTCTGTCTTTTTTTTTGTGACCAGCCTGACAGATCAGCAGATTTGTATCCTATCATCTCTGTTGAAGCTGAGACATTAGTGATGGCAAATCTGACTATATCTTGAGAAGATGAGGATAGCCAACATGTCCTGTACTCTCCATGGAAGAGTTACAAAGTGGACTAGATAACTCCTTGCAGATTGCATACAGTTTTGTTGAAACATCAGAACTAATTGGCCTTTCCTAGTCTGGCAATGTACTTTGGGAGCTCCTGGCTGAGAACTAAATGTTCACCAGCCTCTCTTGCCTGGCTCCCCTTCCCTTCCTCTTCCCTTTTCTCATTTCCTCCTGAGGTTTGACTTCCTGCAAGAAGAAATACAGATGTGGAAGCTGGAGGGGGGAAATGTAGCCTGGGCTTCTTATACTAATGGACAAGGGGTAATGCCTGACCTGAGTAGCATGACTTCCTGTTTGCAGACTTCTTTTTCTCTCTGTTGATTCTACAGAAAACTTGCATACTTTCTTTAGTCAAATTCAATCTTTCTTATTCTGCAGGAAAAAAAAAAACAACAAAAAAAACCCCAACAGGTTAGCTGTCCAAATAAGGACCCAGGATTCTATATTAATTGTTTCTTTTTCTTACTAATTAAATTATTATAAATCCAAATAAGAAGTGATTAATATAATAAAAGCTAAGCTCAGTTCCATCTGCATTCTTTGCAATCATTTTTTAAACTGTGAAGTTTGTGATTCAGTATATTTTCCTATACAGCTGTTGACAACTGATTCTCTGTCCTCAGTGGTACAATTCCTTTTATGATTCAGAAATCGTTATACCATTTTTAAAGTTCTGATGCTTCTTAGTTTCATTATCTTGCAATCATGTGGAATGTTTGAAGGAGATAGGACTAAAATTATGTAAAATGTTCCCTGAAATTATAATTGAGTACAATAATAAAAATTATCTCTTGTCGTTCCTTCCCATCCTCCCTTTAAAGTTTAAAGCTCTGTAAATGATATAGTGGCAAATTATATAGTATTATATTATATACGTCAGATATGATGGATAGTGGCTTGGCAACTTCATCTGCCAGTTCCCTCAGGACTCCTGGATGCATCTCATCAGGTCCCATGGACTTGAGCACCTTCAGGTTCCTTCAATGGTCTCAAACTTGATCTGCTGCTGCAGTGGGCAGTTCCTCATTGTCCCAGTCCCTGCTTTTGCCTTCTATGAGTTGGGGGGTGTGGCTAGAGTCCAGGTCGGTAAAGACTAGGGAAAAAAAAAGTCATTAAGTTCCTCAGTACCAATCATAATAAATTCAATATTGCTTCCAGTTCAGGGGAAAAACATCACGTCTATATAAAGCAGGCATATCTGAAAACACTAAAGAAGCAGCTACGGTAAAGTACAGTATAGTAAAATATTTGCAGAGAGCTTAAACTCTTCTACATTCAGGTTCAGTTTATATAGTGTTAGGACAGGGAAGGTGTCAGAGATAATCTGAAAAATTCCAAAGAAAAAAAAGTAACATAAAATGTTCAAAACCTAGTATAAAGGGCTTTGATTAATGAAATTAATATGAAAAAATGGTGTTGTAACCTAACACAAAAATCTGTATTGCATAGTTAAATGGCAGTTCGCATATTCCATACTTGACCGTAAAAAAGTTTTGTAGTGCTCATAAAGGTGAAAGTTGGAAGGAATAAGATTTTTGACAGGAGTAGCTGGTTGGAAATTGTGTAGACTGGCAAAGTAGAAGTGGAAGTGATCTGTTTCTAACATAGAAGTCACAAAAGTTTTTTTATATATTCCTACGGATTGTATACTAGAAAATTTTTAAAAGTACTATCCTCCTTCCCAATTAATTTAAACAGACTTAAAATAATTAACTCAATAAAAATTATGCAAGGAACTATGAAACTCTAGTTTATTTTTTTTCTTTCTTGGCAAAACCAAGCTTCTTAAATGATGTTGCACAAATTATTATTTTTTTTTCCATTACCCATGTAGATACTTAGTAAACTGACTATTTACACTCTTCAGAGCTATTTCGAACATCAGCTTCTATAAAATCTATTTCCTAACAAAATTAACAAAAAATGTTAATTCAACCATATTGGTCTCTGAAGTTTACAGTATTATGCAAAATAAAATAGTATCAATATATACAAATAAATTCATATATTACACTGTGACCTAAATTTTTAAGCATCAATCTCCATTTCCTTCAAAAGAGAGCTATTTAATACATCAGTTTTACAGAGGAATTTATTAGTTTCAAATAGGAAAAAAAAAAAAAGCCATTGGACAGCTGTTTGGTGCATAATATGAAATGAGGAGAGTCTTGTGTCTCCTTCAGGCGTGTGCATAAAATCTCACAGAGCTTTGAAAACAGGTAAATAGAAATAAGAATTAAGGCATTTCTGAAAACAGTGGGAGTTTTTAATGTGACATAGTTTTTTTTTAACAGAAATCCTCTAAGTAATGGGGCTGTCAGCTTCATATTTTCTCTCCAATTATTTTACCTTTTAATTAAAAAAAATCCAGAAAATGTAAATAAAAGGGAAAAATATAAAGCTGTCTTAAGTTTATCTAGTACACTTGAATTATAGAGAGAAAACGGACAAATGTAAAAACCTCAAAAAAAAAACCAAACCAGAAATAAAGGAAGAAGAGAGACAAGAGCAAATTTTAGTCATAGGCTTTCCATTTGAAAGACATATAGTTCACAGGACATTGATCAGAGCGGTAAAGATCCTAGCATGGTATATGCCAGAAGCTCAGAGATTAAGATTCAAGTTCATTTAATGACTCAACAAACAGAATTAATACCTTGTAGATAATTCTAGTGGAAACAGAAAGCCACTATAAATCTTCAAAGATAGTACCAGTAGGCTGTCTCTTAACACTGAATACTAAAAGAGGAGCTGAGGAGTTTTGGACATGCTGTAATCTTGAGATAACTCTACTCAGCAGACTGTAACAGAGAGAATTACAATAATCTATTCTTGCAGCTAGTAAGATGTGAAATACACAAATACAATGAACAAAAAAAAAAGAAAGATGAAATAAAATAGTAAAAGGTACAGTAGCCCTCATAAAATCTGGAATAGGAAGATTCAAGATCAAAAGCATTTATTGCAGAGAATCAAACTCTGTTTCATATGCTATTTTATTCTGTGTTATGCAATGAAAAATTTTATACCAGACCTGACTGAATTTTTTTAAGGTCTTTTTATGGAATATCTGTGAGGTGTAGACTGACAGTAATGTAAAAAACTAGCATTGTGTCTGTATATCACCGCAGGCAAAATCAGGGCTTTGTCTTGTGCTTATCATATAGTATTTAATAATAGATTTATTTTTTGTTTCCTTCTGAAACAACTCACTGAGTTACAGTAAAAATGAAAAGAGTCTACTGTACAGGAACTAATTAGTCATTTCAGGTCACATCTCACCTTTCCAAAACTTTAAAAAATGGTGAATTATTTAATCTAATCTAAAATTACTTATGTTTTATTTTCTGATATGCTAGATTTTTGCTTGTACATGTTTTTGCATCTCATATGCTGGGATCGCCAATATGTCATATTTCTGGAATGACATATGTTTTACTAGAAACTTAGAGAAATAGGTTAATTTGAGTTCAACTTACAAAATCTCCTTTTTTTTTTTTTTTTTTGTTTAATTCCTTTGATTTTCTTTTCCTTGGACAGACATAATTGAAGAGAGAGTGAGACATAATGAGGTTTCATCCTCAGTTCATGTAACTGCTATTTGCTTGATGATGTGTCCTGTCATAAATAAGATGAAACAGAAAGTGGAATCTAAAAGGCCCTTGCTGAGCAAAGAAGAAGAAGGCAATAGACTTTAAATGAGGTTTTGTTTTGTTTTGTTTTGTTTTACTTTCATTGTTTTTCTAAGATAGTCTTACTTCTCTTTACCAGGCATTTACTGACTCCACTGCTGAACTCTTACTAAAGTCCTTCACTTGCTACCAAGCTGTAAGAAATTAGGAGACAGAAAGAATCACCTCTCTCTCTCTCTTTTTCAGTCCTATAGGCCTGAACAGACAGGAAAAGTGATTATTGCTGTATGTGGAAGTAACAGACAAAGTAATACACTAACAGGCCAGTCTTGTCCAATAAAAGAATAGTAATGGGACTTTTCTACCTCTCCAAAGTCCAAAAGCCAAATTATTTTTCACACTACCATTGAAATTTCAACTGCCACCACAAAAAAAAAAAAAAAAAAAAAAAAAAGCCACAAATGATCCCTTTGCCCTGAATAAATCCTCTGTGCTGTGGAGTAGGAATAAGAACAACTGTGTCTTCAATCCTGAGGTTACACCAGAGTTTGTGAACATGATAGTGAGTCCTCCTCTCATCTGGGCATGTCCTGGGTTAAGGTGGCCATTCCTAGGGATGAATTTGAAGGTTTTCAATAACTCTTCAATAAATGGCTCCAAAGTTCCCAAATCATTTGAGAGGAGCAGAAGATAGGATGCACAATGGAATTTTCAGGGTTTTTATATTAATGTTAACTTTTATAAAGATGTTTACATATGTTATGGATAAACTTCTTGGGCCAGAAACAATCATGCATTTCATGGTCCAAGATCACTAAGTGGCCTGCGTTCAAGTCTATTTCAGCTTTCTTCTCAATCACATTTTGCTTCTTTTCCTTCCTTCTTGTGACAGATTTCTCTTCTGCTTTTTTTTTGAAGGCAGATGATCACTCCTCACTGAGTTCAATAATATGAATGATGGTCATCTAGAGGTGCAGAAACCTAGCATGTTCTTGTCTTGATAGGGTTAAATAATTCCCTGTGAAGAATAACAGCTGTGCCATATTTTTCCAGAATCAAATACATTTCCAGATTTAACTTCAGCTCCTTCATTAATTGCTCAGCTGCAATTCTGAATTGCTAAAAATTTCTGACGCTGTTAGCAGTTCACCAGCTATGTCTCTCAGGTTCCAGTGTACCAGCAGAGAGATTATCTTATTTTAAATAATTTAATTAATTTTATTTCAAACTGGAATAGACTCTTTTTTTTTTTTTTTAATAGCTACTGGTTCTGTGCTGTATTGAAATAAGGACATCTGCTTTAAGTTCCCTTAGCTTTTTAAACACCAAAACTCAAAGCTTCAATCGTGCTTATTATTTCACAGTGATATAATTGCTTCTACAGAGATAGCGCAAGATACCTGGTCTCCAAGCACCAAACCAGAAAAAGTATATGAGCATATATCTATATATATATATCTCTATATATATGTCTTTTTTTTTGTTGCTGTTGTGTACAGCTTTACAGAATATTATTACGATATAGAGAAAAGGAATTATATTTAATTGTGATTTATCTTCATATGTTGTACAGTACAAGAATACATTTGATAAATTTTGAATTACTGACGAAATTCTTAAACATATATCTAAGAGTCTTGACAAATCACCTTCGGAAGATGTCCATTTCTCTCCATTAACGACAAAGAAGTCCAGGCTAATTCTGCTTTAGAAGTCTCACTCACTGATGCATATAGAAGGAGAGTTGAATTCTACCTCTTGCCTTCATCCTTTTGTGTTACATGTATATATTTAGGCTTGCATACATGTATATTCTGACAGACATACAAAGAAAGAAAAATAAATTAAAAAAAAAATTGAAGACATGGAAAGAGTATCTTCATGAACTAATATACAGTTTATTCAAAATATTTCTGCCTTGCATCTTTGAGAATTTTTTTGTTGCATCTTCTTTTTCTAAGAATACATTAACATGCTGCATCTTGACGTGCTCAGAGCAGATGCAGAATTCCATTGCCCTTGCTCCAAATCAGCCAAAAACTTGTGCAACCCCATTAGTATGTCATTGAATCTACGCTGATATGCTTTATTTCTTAGATTCTCCATTCAGACTAAATTTCTCCCTTCAGATACCATCTGAACAAAGGTTGGGAATTAACAACCTTGAAGGTCTGAGATAGAATCTTGAGGACTTTTGAATCTCTGTCAACTTTATTACGGGTCTAGATTTCTCTTTTGCACTTTATTTAGAAGTATGTATACTTGAGACAAATAATAAAATTATTGCTGAAACAGAGAGGAGGGTGTTGAAAATAAAGAAAAATATAGCACTCACAATTTTGGTTTATTCTAAAACATGTCATATTCAAGGTAAAACATACCATTATGCAAATTTAAATCCATTCATTATTCCTGACATACTGTTAGAATTTTACTGCCATATGCAAAAGAGAAATATCAAAGAAAATGAGAAATTAAGCTGTTAAAGCACCACACACTCAAATAAAAATAAAAAGACAGAAAAGCAAAACAGAATCATAAATAGAAAAGAAGGTTCAAAGGTTTTCACCACTAAATTCAGTGCTAAAGATGAACTGAACACATTTTTCATTCTGAAACTAATCATAAAGTAAGACCTGAACAGCAAACTTTCTGCTAGATGAAATTATATACATCCTATGAAATTATAGTTTGCAAAGAACTCCGTATGATTATAATCTGACAACATGAAGGAATTCATTGATGTTTGTCAGATGTCCGAAAAAGACCCTGTAATATATGACAACTGATTTTTTTTCTTTGACCTGTTCAGAATGACACAGTGAATATAGATGCTAAAATATAAGTAGTAATAAAGTCTTTGTATAGAAAGAGACATTATAAATTCAACACTTTATTGTTAAGATCAGTTATTGGAATTCAGCATGATTAACAAACCTAAAAGTCAAATAACACGTGTTAGTTGTGGTTAATATAAGATACTGAATAAGGGCTTCAGATTTTTTTTGTTGTTCTTTTCTTATTTTCAAGCACAGTAATTTACTAATGGATGAGCACCATGAATCACTAACTCAGCTTGCATCCTGGCACCAGTGTCTGAGAAGAAATTGAAATCCTACAAGGGTGCCCTAATATCCATGATTTTTAATTATTCTGGCCTTTTAGAGTCATTTAGGTCTGTTTTTAGGGAAAGATGTACATGCATGGGGATTCTGGTGCTCATTTGGGAAGACAGCTTTGGGAACAGCATGGAAGCGCACACAAAATTTTAAAAAGAAAGGAAGCTGGGGAAGGGAAGGTGCAGGAAGGGAAGGTGCGGGAAGGGAAGGTGCGGGAAGGTGCGGGAAGGTGCGGGAAGGGAAGGTACAGGAAGGTGCAGGAAGGGAAGGTGTGGGAAGGTGTTGGAAGGTGCGGGAAGGTGCAGAAAGGTGTGGGAAGGGAAGGTGCGGGAAGGTACGGGAAGGTGCGGGAAGGTGCGGGAAGGGAAAGTGCAGGAAGGTGCGGGAAGGTACGGGAAGGTGCGGGAAGGGAAGGTGCAGGAAGGGAAGGTGCGGGAAGGTGTAGGAAGGGAAGGTGCGGGAAGGTGTTGGAAGGTGCAGGAAGGTGCGGGAAGGGAAGGTGCGGGAAGGGAAGGTGCAGGAAGGTGCAGTAAGGTGCGGGAAGGGAAGGTGCGAGAAGGGAAGGTGCGGGAAGGGAAGGGAAGGGAAGGTGCGGGAAGGGAAGGTGCGGGAAGGGAAGGGAAGGTGCGGGAAGGTGCGGGAAGGGAAGGTGCGGGAAGGGAAGGTGCGGGAAGGGAAGGTGCGGGAAGGGAAGGTGCAGGGAAGGTGCAGGGAAGGTGCAGGGAAGGTGCAGGGAAGGTGCAGGGAAGGAAAAGGGAAAGGAAAAGGGAAAGGAAAAGGGAAAGGAAAAGGGAAAGGAAAAGGGAAAGGAAAAGGGAAAGGAAAAGGGAAAGGAAAAGGGAAAGGAAAAGGGAAAGGAAAAGGGAAAGGAAAAGGGAAAGGAAGGGGAGGGAAGGAAAAGGGAAAGGAAGGGGAGGGAAGGGGAGGAAAAGGGAAAGGAAGGGGAGGAAAATAAGTGAGAACCAAAATAACCTCTTGGGAGAGTGACAAAAGCCTGGTTTGGTTTTTACTTTGGAAATTTCATTTTATGGTGAAGTACTCCTTGAAAACATACTTGAATTATTTGTGGGAAAATACCAAGACTACTCCTAAAACATAGAAAAAATTCTATTCTTTTCTTTTCAGAAAATTTATTGACATTTCTATTATACTGAAAAAATATAGAAATGGAATTGATATTTCTTTAAACTTACCATAATATTGTAACTGAATTTCCAGTATTACAAAATATTTCTGGTTTATTTTTTAGACAACAGAGTACAAAGACTTTCATAGTGACGAGAGCAGATGTAGTTTCATTCTGCTCAAACATTATGAGGACAGTAGACAGACAGGAAAGACTTGAAGACTAGTATTTCTAGAATATTTTAGGTAATTGGTTATCTCATGCAACATGGCAATCTAGCTGCCCAAACAATTTTTTTTTCTCATGCTTGTCAGATTGTGACCAGTGTGACTTGTCCTGCTGAGGCTGTGAATTAGATGCTCTCTAATGATTCCAAAGTACTCAGTGTTAGTTCCCACAAAACTCAATATTTAAATTATTAGAATAGGTTTAATTTAAGTTCTGAACGTGGTTCATAATGTTTACTTTAAAATAACTGCTCCACTGAGTAAGAAAGTGTGTTGATTATCACTATTTTCTTGACATTTCACAGACAAATAGAGAGTAAAAGGCTCCTGTTTCATAGTCAAAGGGGAAAATTGGAGAGAGAAAGGCTGTGGAAAATTGTGACAAGGAGTAAAGAAAAAAATATATGGAGGCCAAGACTGACACTGAGAAAGTAAGAGTGGGGAAAAAAGAAAATGAATGAAGCACAGAAGTGGTCTCAAAATCAGGAATGAAAGTAGGGCATAGGTAAAACAAAGGCTAAAAATAATCTCTTGGAAGAAGGAAAAATGACAAAATAAAGATGAGGACAGCAGCCTGTATTTAGACAGGATCTAGGGAAGACGGGGGAGAAGTTAAACAGCATCAACTGATGCTACAAGAATCCAACATTTCTGCAAATCAGACCACAAATTTCAAGTTGATTCTCCAGACTATGTGGCATACACTTTTTTTTTTCCTTCTTTTTTTTTTTTTTCATATGTTATGTTTTTCTTGCAGAAGGCAGGAAGCAAAATTAGAATTAGCATTCTTCAGGTCAGCTTTAAATAGGGTAACTCTGGGGACATTTATATCTGCTCCTACAGATCCCTGCCTCAGGCATACAAGCCTTTAGCATTCTCCCTTTTCTTAAAAGAGAGATTGTTCCACATATAATAACCTTGTTCAGTGTATTGACTTAATATATTTCAGTATTTATGTCGTAATGAGATGGCCTTTAATGAAGAAAGTGTGACTACATAATTAACTGTTGTCTGCACTTTAGGACACTGAAGAAATGGATAAGTATTTATGGAACAGCTATCAGTTCGATAGATATCAGCTTGTCCAAATGAAAACATTTGGAGACGTATCCTTAAGACTCAAGAAGTTCAGTTTCTGTAGTTTTCAGAATAATATTTATAGAACTTACTAAAGCAACCAAAGTTGTAGGAGATACCGCACTCTTAACAGCAAGATTTAGCAAGTTTCAATGGCTAGAAGCTGAACCAGGAGAAATTGAAACTATTTTAAAAAAAATCACAATCTTACAATGTAAGTAAATAATAATTAAAGCTATAAATGTTGTACTGAGCTTTTTTTAAAATGCAACTTAGCGTTTTCAAGGTCTCAGAGAGGTGAAACCTCATGTTGGTACATGCCTTACACACACATCTTGGATTTATCAGAGATTTCTGATACATCAATGATATAATTAAAAATGGCTTAAATTACAAGCACTAAAATAAAGCAAGATCCTGCTTTTTTACTAGCCAATGGATACACTCCTACTTCACATTTTGAAATACATTTTTCACATTGCTTTTTTTTTGCTGAGTCTAGGACTGTGTGTACCAACACAGCTCATATAACAATAGCAGTGTCAAAAAAGAAGAGATTATTTCTCATGCTAACTTAAGAATTATCAAGTGGTATTGAATGAAAATTGTACAAAATTTATACATCATAATGAGTCACTTTCATATTGGACACATAAAAATTCATAGGCTCAAACTGTTTTTTTGGTTTTTTGGCATAAAACCTCCCCATTATTTCAAACATGTCCTGGAGAGTACACTAGAGTAAGTCAAACAAGTAGCAAAGAGGTATTCAAAATCCACAAAGCAAAAAAAAAAAACCCAAAACTCATCCAAACAACTAAATGATTACTTTTCCCCAATGTTTGCTAGCCCACAGATATAGGCACTCTGCTGAGGGCTGTGTTGTGACAGGAAAATGTAGTAGACCACTTCCATCCTTGGTCTGTGTCTAGTGGTCAGAAAAAAGTCAGATGAGCTTGATTATATTTATTGCTAAAACACAAGGATACTGACAGCTTTGTAACAAGGATAAATGCCCTGAATTGCACCATTTCTATCTGGCTATGTGTGCAAACTCTCTGCATGTATTTTCTTATAGGAGGCAGTATTGTATCAAAAATATATTTCTGTTCTTACCATAACACACTCCTGTGACTTGAGCTGTTTACTGAATTACGTCTTGTCAGCTCCACACCTTTGTTCTTTTATGTTTGCATATTACCTTCCCTGAATTTCACTCCTATATATGTCGTGCTTTTCAGTTCTTGTCAAAAGTAATACTGTTTCAAATATATTATTACCAGAACTTAAAAAAAAATATGTACAGCTGACTTCACAAAGGAATTTTATCCTTTGTTATCAGAGATGTTGTAATACTTGAAACTTACATTGTCTTACTTCACCTCACATTAAGGACAATATACTGGACTTGGTTGTTTTTAAGGAAGAACTTTGGATTTGAACCTGTTCTGGTTTTGTTTAGTGAGGGAGGGCCTAAGGTGGTAGCTTCTGTAGGAAACTGCTAGGAGTTGCTCCCCTTTGTTCAGTGGACTTGGTCAGGCCTAGGGTGGACCTGCTGCTGGCCAAGGCCAAGTCAATGGGTAGCAGAATGTTCCGTAATAACAACTCTGCGATAATGTATTTAAGAAGGGGAAAACAGAAAAAAAAAAGAAGATATAAAGATGCTGAGCGAGGCCAGAGAGGGGGAGGTGCGAGCATCGTGGGGCTTGCAGGCCTCACCCTCTGGCCTCCCGCTTAGTGGCCCACTGGGCCTTACTTGGCCCAGCCCGGCTGCAAGAAGTGGAGATGATATGTGAATGAGATGTAAAGAGATCCTGAGAGGTGTATGTCGGCCTGTTGTGAAGAATTTTTTTTTTTGTGAGACGAATGGCTGCAGACGCCAAGGTCAGTGAAGAAGTAGTAATGTAGAAGGAGTAATGTTGCTCCCGGCAGAGATTCCCCTGCAGCCCATGATGAAGATCATAGTGAAACAGGCTGTCCTCCTGCAGCCCATGGAGGCCCACGGAGGAGCAGATATCTACCAGCAGCCCATGGAGGACCCTACGCTGGGGCAGGTGGATACCTGGAGGATGCTGTGGCCCATGGAGGGCTGGTGCTGGGGCAGCCATTCCAGAGGGACTGCACCCCGTGGAAAAACAACCTCACATTGGAGCATTTCATGAAGGACTGTAGCCCATGGGAGGGACCCCACCATGGAGCAGGGGAGGAATATGAGGAGTTCTTCCCCTGAGGAAGAAGGAGTGGCATAAAGCAACAAGTGATGAACTGACCATAACCCCCATTCCCTCTTTCCGGATGTGCCGCTCAGGGGAGGGGGAAGGAGGTAGAGATAATGTAAAGCCCAGGAAGAGGAAGGGGTAGGAGGAAGTTATCTTGTTCTCTCTCTAATTATCCTGCTTTACTTTTAATAATAAACAAATAGTTTTCCCCAAGCTGAGTCTGTTTTGCCTGTAACTGTAACTTTAAGAATCTCTTCCTATCCTTATCTCAAACCTTGAGCCTCTTTTTTTTTGTTATATTATCTCTCCCTCAGAGGGTGGGGGCAGTGAGAGAGAGAGAGAGAGAGACTGTGTAGATTGGTCCTGAGTTGGGCTAAACTATGACAGTCCCCTTTATGTGTTGAAAGGCCACTATAAGGTCTCCATAGAGCCTTCTCTTCTCCAGGCTGAACAAATGCAATTCTCTCAGCCTGTCCTCATAGGAGAGATGCTCCAGCCCTCTGATCATCTTTGTGGCCCTCCTCTGGACTTTCTCTAACTGTTCCATGTCCTTCTTATGTTGGGGACTCCAGAACTGCATGCAGTACTCCAGGTAAGGCCTCACAAGAGCAGAGTAGAGGGAGAGAATCATGTCCCTCCACCTGCTGGCCATGCTTCTTTTGATGCAGCCCAGGATACAGTTAGCTTTCTGGGCTGCAAATGCACATTGTCACCTCATATTGATCTTCTCATAAATTGACACCCCCAAGTTCTTCCCAGGGCTGCTCTCAGTCCATTCTCGATTCAGCCTGTATTTGTTCCTGGGATTGCCCCGACCCATGTGCAGGACCTTGCACTGTGCCTCATTGAACTTCATGAGGTTTGCTCGGGCCCACCTCTCCAGCCTATCATGGGCCCTGTGGATGGCATCACTTCCCTCCAGTGTATCTACCTGTCGTAGTTCAGCCCCGACAGGGACCAGACTACGCAGTCTCTCTCTCACTCCCCCCACTCTCCAAGAGAATAGGAGGAGATTTGACAAACAAAAGAAAACCAGAAGAAAAAAAAAAAACAAACACACACACAGGTTGAGATTGAACAAAAAGTAAATTTAACAGTAATGACAGAAGAAAACAAGACAGTGATGGAACACAAATACAGTACAATAGCTCACAACAGATCTCCACATCCAGTCTCTTCCAAGTAGCAGGGAGCCTCCCTTCAGCACCCTCCTCACTTATATACTGAGCATGATGTCAGATGGGATGGAATAGCCCTTTGGCTAATCTGGGTAAATTAACCCCAGCTGTTAGCTAATTAGTTAACTATCCCAGCCATAGGGGCTACCAGCTTCAGTTCTCCACCCAGCTCAGGTAAATATTAACTCTATCCTGGCCAGAACCAGGACACTATACACCCCTTATTCCATACTATCTACATCATGCCCAGATCCTACACTTTCCGATTAATCATCAACTTTTTCTTCCTTTTATCTACTTGTATGCAGACACACAGATTTAACTCTCTTAGCCCATGGTCCATCCTTTCAAAAGGTCTGTTGAGTTTATCCAGTCCATAACTTTGGGCTCCATCTGTCATAACAGGCTCTCAGCATAGGACAGATGATGCAGTGTTTCCTCAGGTAGTCTATCTGGTGCAAGTGACTTAGCAAGTTCATAGTCTGCAGACTGAAGATCTGTTGGTAGGTGCTAGTAGCAAGAGCCAGTTCTGGTTGCATCACTGCTGCAATTTTTCCTATTTTATTAAAGTTCATTCTTTGTTGGTATAAATGATTTTACTATAATACTTTTGACACAACATAAGTATCTCAGGGCGTGGAGCAGGAAGAAGCAAGGAGGGACATATAATAGCTAGATAATGACATACAGTACTGTATAGTAACCAACATCAAGCACTTGAAATTATTGGCTCTTTTCACCTAAAATTAGATCTCCTTGAGGTACACATCGGACTTTCCCATCCTCCTGCATTACCCACCAAGTACACCCAGGTCCTTGAGCAAAAGCAATCCCATGCATGGGTTTGCCTTTGCCCAAGGGAGAAATGACCGAGACTGTCTTCCCCAGTATATTCCTTACGTGCACCACAGGGACTTTATCCCCTTCTACAGTATGTAGAAGTTCAGATTGGGCAGGGCCAGCTCGATTGGTGGACCCCCAAGTGTTGACTAGCCAAGTGGCTTTTGCTAAATGTTTATCCCAATTTTTGAAGATTCCACCACCCATTGCTTTCAGAGTTGTTTTCAGCAGCCCATTATACCTTTCAATTTTTCCAGAGGCTGGTGTGTGATCGGGGATGTGGTATACCCACTCGATGCCATGCTCTTTGGCCCAGGTATCTATGAGATTGTTTCGGAAGTGGGTACCATTGTCTGATTCAATTCTTTCTGGAGTGCCATGTCGCCATAAGACTTGTTTCTCAAGGCCCAGGATGGTGTTTCGGGCAGTGGCATGGGGTACAGGATATGTTTCCAGCCATCCAGTGGTTGCTTCCACCATTGTAAGTACATAGCACTTGCCTTGGCAAGTTTGTGGGAGTGTAATGTAATCATTGCCAGGCCTCTCCATATTTATACTTCAGCCATCGTCCTCCATACCACAGAGGCTTTAACTGCTTGGCTTGTTTGATTGCAGCACATATTTCACATTCAAGGATAACCTGTGCAATAGTGTCCATGGTTAAATCCACCCCTCGATCACAAGCCCATTTGTATGTTGCATCTCTTCCCCGACGGCCTGAGGTATCATGGGCCCACCGAGCTAAAAATAGTTCACCCTTATGCTGCCAGTCCAGATCCACCTGAGCCACTTCAATTTTAGCAGCTTGATCCACTTGCTGGTTGTTTTGATGTTCTTCAGTGGCCCGACTCTTGGGTACGTGGGCATCTACGTGACATACTTTTACAACCAGATGCTCTAACCGGGCAGCAATATCTTGCCACAGAGTGGCAGCCCAGATAGGTTTGCCCCTACGCTGCCAGTTGCTCTGCTTCCATTGCTTTAACCATCCCCACAGAGCGTTTGCCACCATCCATGAGTCGGTGTAGAGATAGAGCACAGGCCATCTTTCCCGTTCAGCAATGTTTAAAGCCAGCTGGATGGCCTTCACCTCCGCAAACTGACTCAATTCACCTTGGCCTTCAGCAGCTTCTGCAACTCGTTGTGTAGGACTCCATACAGCAGCTTTCCACTTCCGATGTTTTCCTACAATACGACAGGACCCATCAGTAAATAGGGCATACTGCTTCGCATCTTCTGGGAGATTGTTATATGGTGGGGCCTCTTCAGCACGCGTTACCTCTTCCTCTGGTGGCTTTCCAAAATCTTTGCCTTCTGGCCAGTCTGTAATTACTTCTAATATGCCTGGGCGATTGGGGTTTCCTATTCGGGCCCGCTGTGTAAGCAGTGCAACCCACTTGCTCCATGTAGCATCCGTTGCATGATGCGCAGAGGGGACCCTTCCTTTGAACATCCAGCCCAGCACTGGCAGTTGGGGTGCCAGGGTGAGCTGTGCTTCAGTACCAATCACTTCTGAAGCAGCTCGAACTCCTTCGTATGCTGACAGGATTTCTTTTTCGGTTGGAGTATAGCAGGCCTCAGATTCTTTATATCCCCGGCTCCAAAACCCAAGGGGTCGACCATGAGTTTCCCCTGGCGCTTTCTGCCAGAGACTCCAGGTAGGGCCATTCTCCCCAGCTGCAGTGTAGAGCACATTTCTTACCTCTTGCCCTGTCCGGACTGGCCCGAGAGCCACCACGCGAACAGTTTCTTGTTTAATTTGTTCAAAAGCCTGCTGTTGTTCAGGGCCCCATTTAAAATCATTCTTCTTTCGGGTGACTTTATACAGAGGGCTTACAATCATACTATAATTTGGAATATGCATCCTCCAGAAACCCACAACGCCCAGGAAAGCTTGCATTTCCTTTTTGTCAGTCGGCGCAGCCATAGCTGTTATTTTGTTAGCTATATCTATTGGAATCTGACGACGCCCATCTTGCCATTTTATCCCCCAAAACTGTCTCTCTCTTGCAGGTCCTTTCACCTTACATCGTTTTACAGCAAACCCAGCTTTCAGGAGGATTTTAATTATTTTCTCCCCTTTTTGAAAAGCTTCTGCTGCTGTGTTGCCCCATACAATGATGTCATCAATGTACTGCAGGTGCTCTGGAGCACCACCCTTTTCCAGTGCAGTCTGGATCAGCCCATGGCAGATGGTGGGGCTGTGTTTCCACCCCTGGGGCAGTCGATTCCAAGTGTACTGGACCCCCCTCCAAGTGAAAGCAAACTGCGGCCTGCATTCTGGTGCCAATGGGATTGAAAAGAATGCGTTGGCAATATCAATGGTGGCATACCACTTGGCTGCCTTGGATTCCAGTTCATACTGAAGTTCTAACATGTCTGGCACAGCAGCACTCAGTGGTGGTGTTACCTCATTCAGGCCACGATAGTCCACTGTTAACCTCCACTCTCCACTTGATTTTCTCACTGGCCATATGGGACTGTTAAAAGGTGAGTGGGAGTTGCTGATCACTCCCTGGCTCTCCAGCTGATCAATCAGCTTATGGATGGGGATCAGGGAGTCTCGGTTGGTGCGATACTGCCGCTGGTGCACAGTTGTGGTAGCAATTGGCACCTGTTGTTCTTCAACCTTCAGCAACCCCACAACAGAAGGATCCTCTGACAGACCAGGCAAGGTGGACAACTGTATAATTTCCTCCATCTCTAAAGCACCTACACCAAAAGGCCACCGATACCCTTTTGGGTCCTTGAAATATCCCCTTCTGAGGTAATCTATACCAAGAATGCATGGAGCACCTGGGCCAGTCACTATGGGGTGCTTTTGCCACTCATTCCCTGTCAGGCTCACTTCAGTCTCCAATAGAGATAGCTGTTGGGATCCTCCTGTCACTCCAGAAATACAAATGGGTTCTGCCCCATATCTTGATGGCATCAAGGTACATTGTGCCCCAGTATCCACTAGAGCTTTGTACTCTTGTGGGTCTGACGTGCCAGGCCATCGGATCCACACAGTCCAATAAACTCTGTTATCCCTCTCCTCCACCTGGCTGGAGGCAGGGCCTCTCTAATCCTGGCCACAGTATTCATCATTCATTTATTTTAAATATGCATGAGAGTCCCTTCAAGAGGGTCAGAACTAAAGCTATTCCTTCTACGCTCCCTATTGGAGACTGGTGCAACAATTTTCCAGGGAGAACTTCTATTTGCAATGGTTTTTCCACGCAACTCACGTACCCGCGCCTCTAGGGCAGAGGTAGGCTTCCCATCCCACTCCCTCATGTCCTCTCCTTGGTCACGCAAGGTAAACCACAGGGTACCTCACCGCGTAAACCATCTCTCTTGAGCAGGGAAACGTTTACTCCTAATAGCTGAAATATTGGCCCGTACCGGTGGGGAATGGGACATATCTGCTTTGAATTGCTGGAACTGCTGGGATAGTTTCTCCACAGCCGAGACACAGGCCCTTAGGGAGGAAGACAGGCTTTCCTCATACTGCTGGAGTCGGCCAGCCAGTTCATCCACTGTTTCTTCCTCTCCATCTTTCCAGGTCATAACTGCCAATGAGTTGGCATATGATGATGGTGCACTTCGAACAAACTTCCGCCACATTTGTCATGTGCACCTGACTTCATCTGGATCCTTAGGTAACTGATCATTGTCCAGGTCATCATAAACAATCTCCAGCACAGCTAATTCCCTCAGGTACTGGATACCCTTCTCCATGGTAGCCCACTTGCCTGGATGACACATTATATCCTCCTTGAAAGGATACCTCTCCTTCACACCTGACAGGAGTCGCCTCCAGAGGCTGAGGGCTTGTGTCCCTTTTCCAACTGCTTTGTCAATGCTTGCTTCTCTAGAAATGGATCCCAGTTGCCTAGCTTCTCTCCCTTCTAATTCCAAGCTATTGGCCCCATTATCCCAGCACCGCAGCAGCCAGCTGATAACGTGCTCCCCAGGATGACGGCTAAAGTCTTTTTGCATGTCTCGCAGCTCGCTCAGGGATAGAAATCTGGTGCTCACTGTCTCCTTTAGGAGTTCTTCCTCTGAGGAAGAGCCTGCCGAGTTCTTCCTGGACATGAAGCAAATAAACCTTCCTCTTCTTCCTCCTGCTCCATCCTAAAAGGGGCTTCTTCATCCCTCACTAAACGAGCTGACTTCTGCTTCCAAGTCTTCTTGTATACAGGGGCAACTGAAACTAGCACAGGTTCACCCTCTGATTCAGCTGCAATGCCTGTTGCTGGGGTTTGAGTCCCTACATTGCAGGTCAGTTTGTTCTCCCTCATACCATGCCACATATTAGTATCTTGCCTTAGGGTAAATCTCGGGAGGAGATTCCCAAAAAGTGGGTTTGCAGCCCTAGACAAGACTTGGCACACATTCAAGATACATAACAACAACATCATAGTGGCTTGAATATCCTCTAGAACTTTAAAGTTCTCAAAAAGTGGTTTAACTACCCTGGAAGTGAAAGAATTTGGGAAGCTGTCCACATAGGAATACCAATTTATCTCTAAGGCCATTGATGTCACCATGTCATAGATGTATATGGCATATTATAACAGAAGGATAATTCTTGTCATTTTCCCTGAGGTGATAAACACCACCACTGGGAAAACATAGTACATATAAGAGCGTAGACAAGACAACAACATAACCAACCACTGCAACATCATGACCAATAACTGACAACCAGTACAACAAGCACGTATAAACAAATTTGTTTCAAGCAAAAAAAAAGTCAGATCTGTTATTATCTCAACCCTTCGTGCCCCACATTGGGCGCCAAAATAACTGTCGTAGTTCAGCCCCAATAGGGACCAGACTACGCAGTCTCTCTCTCAGTCCCCCCACTCTCCAAGAGAATAGGAGGAGATTTGACAAACAAAAGAAAACCAGAAGAAAAAAAAAAACAAACACACACACAGGTTGAGATTGAACAAAAAGTAAATTTAACAGTAATGACAGAAGAAAACAAGACAGTGATGGAACACAAATACAGTACAATAGCTCACAACAGATCTCCACATCCAGTCTCTTCCAACTAGCAGGGAGCCTCCCTTCAGCACCCTCCTCACTTATATACTGAGCATGATGTCAGATGGGATGGAATAGCCCTTTGGCTAATTTGGGTAAATTAACCCCAGCTGTTAGCTAATTAGTTAACTATCCCAGCCATAGGGGCTACCAGCTTCAGTTCTCCACCCAGCTCAGGTAAATATTAACTCTATCCTGGCCAGAACCAGGACACTACCGCACCACACAGCTTGGTGTTGTTGGCGAACTTGCTGAGGGTGCAATTTATCCCAGTTGTCTACAAAGATGTTAAGCAAGGCAGGTCCCAATACTGACCCCTGAGGAACACCACTCATCACCAGTCTCCACTTGGACGCTGAGCTGTTGACCACCACTCTCTGAGTGCAGCCATCAAGCCAGAGATTTTTTTCAGAGTATAAAAAGCAGACGGTGTTAAGTAATTGTAAATAGCATACCAATATTGGGATTGTACAAGTAGTTACACTTATTAAAATAATTTTCAGACAAGACCAACCTTGTAGATATTTTTTTTTCCAGATTCTACTTTAATAACAGCCAATTGATAAATAAACATAATAATATAAATACAATAAAATAATTTGCTTTATTGAAGACATCTGTTCTGCCTATCCATCAATATTCCCCTAAAGATGTATTGCTGAAAGTTTGTAGATTGTTCAGGTGTAAAATTGTGTTGATCAAATCCCGTCTAGTTTCAAGTCCAATGTTAGATATTGTTATGATTACTTAAAGAATAAATAGTCATTTTTTTCCTAAGAATAATTCCCATTAATAAATATACTTTGGTTTTATATGCTTATATCTTTTATTTTGAGAAAGATCAAACAGAATGAGACTCCTTGGTATTGGAAATGAGACAGAAAGGCTAAGCCATAGATCTGTTTCCCTTGCTTTCCTACCTGTGAAACTGGTCAGAAAGATTGGATAAAGAACTAAGGCATGTAAAAGGAGGTGACAGTGCTTCGCTAGTTAATATGACTAAAATACTTACTTTACCTTTTATTTTTTGCTATTACATCAATTTAAATTTTTACATTACAATTTTACTAACACTACAAAAATAATACATAGAAGTATATTTACAGATATATGCTAGAGTCTTGAAGAATCAAATTGAACCTTTTGACAGACAATCAATTCCCATACCTCCAAAATAAACAAGTTCAAATCCTCTGTGAGTCAAAACTTTTCACTGGTAGTTCTAGGTTTCGTACTCTTTCCAAGTACCTTTCTCTAAGGGACAAAATAAATAATGTTTATCCTGAGCTTTTAATTTAGCACAGACAAGTCAAAGAAAATTTAAAAGTTAACTTCATGGTGAAGTTCAAATTTCTCCTTGTCAATGAAATTATAAAGCTTACTGACGTGACTGAGAGAAACAATTGCCTAGAAACGAAAAAGAACTGCTATGTAATAAATATCAGCTACTTTCAGAAGTCTTGTTGTTATTATTCTTTGCTTGTTTGTTTAGTTCCAAAATCAGAAGAAAGTAGATGTCACCAAATTAATCAAAATTCATACATTTTTGAGCAGATATACTCTGTGCGTTCCCCATCCATCTTTCTTGCATTCACAGTACTAGCTAATAATTATTGAACTGATGTATTTAATAAAGAAATGTTCTACTATTAATCAAATGTAAAGGAGGCAGGAAGAAGCCAACTAAAAGTTTTATTTCATATTTTTATTAATTTACATTGGAAAAAAAAAAGGAAAAAACCCCACAAGAACAATTCTTACTGCATTCTTTTTTCTCTGGGGGGGGAGCGAGGGAGGGGAAAAAACCTAAAACAAACAGAAAAACTGCAAAAGAAAAACCCTTCGAAAATAAGTAAGCCTAGTATATCCCTCAAAATATCATAGACATTACATAAGACCTACTGTATCTTGATCAGCTCTAACTTTTTCTTTTGACTAGAAGGTTGTAAATTTAGGAAGTTATTTAATCCAGAAGGAATGTGATTTATATTCCCTTTTTACTTTGTCAACCAAATATCCTGCTTATTTTTATTTAAGGGGAGAAATTGAAAGAGGTAGGTTATTTACAACCACACAAAAACCTTACAGTATAATATTTTTTTTTTACCTTTTTTTTTTTGTGACTTCTGCTCAGGTTTCCTCTCATTACAGCCTTTTTGTGCGTGTTCAAATTATCTCAACTGTGTTCAGAAAGTTTTCTCTGTCTTCTTATTTTTTTCCATCGCACTCCATTGTCATTAAATTTACATAGCAGCATGGGGAATTAATTTCCAGCCATATTAAATGTTGCTTATCAAAGGGAAAAAAAAAAAAGGCAGATTAAAAAAAAAAAAGAAGGTGAATATGTTGCCTGAGAGGGCATGAAGTCTGTGGGTAACACAGGATACCTTTGGAGAATGGCAAGTGAACTTGGGATGCCTTATGTAAGGTGCAAGATATCCCACATTGCCTGTAAGAGTGTGGCCTACCTATGCAGCAGTATTCAGGGTTTCTTTACCATATGAGCCAGTGGACAGACTTCAGGAATATTCCAATATGACAACAGTAAGTAAAATCAAGACAAAATTGGAGGTAGTCCTGCAACTTATCACAGATTTTCTGTCTTAAGACCTCTTCCCCATAGATAAATTTGGTTAAATCCATGTGGCAGCTTCCAAAGGTATGATAGCAGTGCAAAGCGAAAGATCTAATGAAGACATTAGTCTTGTTGGCTAAATGTTGCTCATAAATAATTATATTCTGTAGAATATTGACTAAAGCACACTGCCAACTCACTCATTTCTTTTCCTTGACTTACATTGCAGACAGAAAACTGAAATATTTAATTTCAGACCATATTGAAAAGAAAATAATCCTTCATATTTATAGTGCCAAAATATAATTAAATAGTTTGATAATTGCAAATGTTCTGGCTATTGTTATTCTGTAATGTGATGAAATGGAAGAAGATATATGACCATTTCAGCTGCTATTCAAGACAGCAATGTTTTTTTCTCAGTTTCCAATTAAATGTAACTGCAAAATATAATCCATTCAAATATTTTAAGAATCTGACTTAGTTAAAAGAAAATCTGGATTAAACGGCCCTAAATTACAGAATGGCATTGTAGACATTAAAATACTATGCCTATTTAAGTG
Source organism: Chlamydotis macqueenii (assembly GCF_036417535.1). Taxonomy (NCBI): domain Eukaryota; kingdom Metazoa; phylum Chordata; class Aves; order Otidiformes; family Otididae; genus Chlamydotis; species Chlamydotis macqueenii. The sequence continues at coordinate 164,927,903 of NC_141556.1, forward strand.
GAACAGACTCATTAAATCATAACCATCCATTTAGAATCCTGTTTCAATTCTCATGAGTGTATGCACTTTCTTTTTTTTCTTGTTAATAATCCATGACTCTTCTTCCCTCTGCAGTGTTTGCTTGAAAAATCCAAAGGTATTTCCTGTTCAATTAAAGATCAATAGTCCTTTTCAGTTTTATTGTATTAGAACAGAAAAGGATAGAGACATTGCCAAAGAACCTCCTAAGATTGTGCATTCCTTTGGGAAGCAATTATTTTGTCCTTAGGGCTTTTAGTTTACTGTCTGATTCTGCCCTACAATATTACTTGTAGTTCGATGTTTCTGTAAATGTCATAAAACAGTACCAGCCGATTGTCACAATCTTAAAAAATATTTACTATTTGAGGTAGATTAAGATATATTTCTGGTTTAAAAGTTTGTAGCTGGCTAGAATATATATATATATATATATATATGATGGTCATATTTTCAATTATTTATGAGTATTTGTCAGCAAATTTTTGACCATTCAAAGTGCCAGCAATTAAGCTACTTATATTAATTATATTTAATAATTATTTGGAAACACTCTGGTTTCAGGGATGGAGTAGCTCCCAGCTCCATGTTAAGTGAGACCTCACAGTTCTAGTTGCCTCCCATTTTTTGATTTCCATAGGATAATTCCACAGGAAATAAACCCAGATACATTGAAGGGCACTTTAGCAATTAACTACAGCACTAACGTCTCTGACTGAACAGTACCTGAACTGCCTAAACTAGGGAGTAGGAAATAGAAAATGGGAGCTACGTTATGAACGCAATAATTGATAAGAAATGGGTAATTTAGAGCTGAAGTAATGCTTAACACTTCTGAATCACTGTCTAGAGGTGTCTGTCTTTCCATTAACACTGTAATATATTTAAGCTAAATAAACTCCTAAATTAGCCAATTTAGACTAATTTAGTCTCGTAAATTAGCTGATCAAAGCCAAGCTTATGAATCATAAACATACCATGGCATGGTGATTTTCTGAAATGTGTAAAAATTTGGTTGAATATCCATAAATGAACAGTGAAAGGATGATCAATAAGGACTGAGACTGGCTCTTTATCTCTTCACTATTTTTAGGAAAGATTAGAATAATGGAGAATAAACTGTGGGTTTTTTTCAGATATCTAATTACTTCTCTATTCACTTTTTAAATGCTATTCACATGTTATATTTTCTATAGTAAATCTCATCGAAAGGTGAACGTTCAAATCTCATTTATTCATTTTATAACTGCAAAGGAACACAATATGAGAGTGTTTCTGTTACTTTGAAATAGATAGTGAGAATTTGATATGTAATTAATAACTCTAAATTTTTATTGTGCTTTTCTAAATTGTAGGATTTTACACAGATAGGCTTTTTGCAAATTAATTGGATATAGCACCTTACTGTACTGCATTTCTAAGGAAAAAAAAACTCAACAAAACCATAAAACAAAAAGAGAGGAAAAAGAATGAGATTTTTTTTTTTAAAAAAAAGGGTAGCATGTATATTAAATGGTTTTAATATCCATGGTCAATAAAGAATGAAGTAGTTAAATTGATGGTAAAAAGTCATAAGTATTTGAATTATAGTTTAAATTTCAGAGAAAATGTATGGTATAGTTAAGGGTAGATTATAATTAAAGATACTGCAAACAGAAGTGTACATTCAGCTTAAGAGTGAATGGGCAAAATGTCAAACTGTGTAAATGTCAGAGGTCAACAAACTGCAGTGGAGGAATGGTAATATTGTCCCAAAAGTTGAGTCCATCACCCGGTGTACAAAGAGCCAATCCACACAGGAGGTATTTTATTTTATTACCTATGTGCACAGGTATGGGTGTCTGTCCCGAGACAGCACACACCAAGTCTTCAAATTTACAGCTATTTATACACAAAGCATTAACATATTCAACTTTCTTATACATATGCATTGATATTTTATTAAATGATTAGTTAGAGTCTCTTTGCTTAGCATATAAATTAGTATGCATGCTCAGTCCTGTTAGTCCATCTACTTCTTTTGAGGTGGTGGTATGATTTGGATAGAGAGTCCATGAGTCGGTGTTTGTGGTAACCCCTGCTGGAATTACCTTTCACCTAGTTTCTGCAGTAATCTGGCAAACTTAAGCAGTTCTTTATGGGTGTTGATAGAGACAGCATTTTATTATTTTATGCTTCTTGTTTTTAGACAAATCAGACAAAGGTATATTTTTAAAATTATGAATATTTAACAAATGTTATTTTGGCTTCAAATCATTAAGGATAGGGCTCTACAATGGGTATCTATAGCAGCAGTTAACTTGGCCATTAATTTAAATTTTGCATTTTTTAATTTTATTGTAACAGTGAGGTATCCTAGGCAATATTCTGTTTCCAAATGTCTATGTTAGTTTTGTGGGACGTGTTGAAAGCTGTTGTCACCCTCTACTATGTGTCCTGTGGTATTTTACCTGGGGAGAGTGCAGATATATACTACTCAATTGCTTCACTCTTTCTCTTGGTGAAATCACAAAGGAAAATTGTGAGTGATAATATCCATCTATCCATCAATTTGGGGGTACTACAGAATCAGTATTCTTAATGATATCATATGATATGTATGAATATGTATGAATATGTATAAATATGTAAATATAAACATGAACATTTAGGAATAGAAATATGTAAATATAAATGTATAAATATGACTGCAAACATAAACTCACTATAGATCTTCAACTCTTTTTGCTTACCTAGCAAATGTAACTCCTATGCTATCCGTAGGGAATAGGCGTCTGGATAAAAAGCAACAGCTGAAAGCTCAGTGCTAGATGAGAAAAATGTTGGATGGATTGGAAGAAGCACTAAGAATGAGATATGAGACAGTTTCTAACAAAAAATAACTGTATTTATAGTTAATTAAAAAAACCCACTGATTTTATTTTTTTTTCTCTATTTCATGTTGTGTAGCAGAAGCTTATACTTTTATAGAATTCAAGACATATTTTTATCTGCTTGGATAGTCTTTTACCTTGAAGTCATCTTATGTCCAAAATATTCTGTCTAGGAGTGAGCAGGAAGTTGCTAGGAATTTTTCACTACAATTTAAAGTTCCTCTCTCTTTGTTTCTAGCCCACTCACTCTCTGCTGTATTGTAATGAAACCTAGACTCATCTGGAATGAAACTACAACTCATCTTTCCCTTTCTGTGCTCTTTCCTCATGAGTATTAATTACTGATGCTTTTGCCTTAGCAGTCAGTTTAAAAGCTTATTTCATTCACCCAGGCCTTAGCTAGTTCATGTCTTTTCCATAATACGGTCTGTTTACATACTTAAATGGGATATTTTAAAATTATCTATAATATTAGTTTTATTCTACCTTCTCCCACTTCTCTTACTTTCACTCATTGGGTTTGCCTATGGGATTGCCTACTGTACAGAGGTCACAGCTGTAACAGCTTATGCTGAAGGCCAGCTTCAGGCTGCGCAGTTGGATTTGCATCTCTGTTCACATCACCTGAGGGCACAGTAACACAAACACAACACATATTTTTTGTCAGTCAACAAACCCAATGACATCTTTTTGTAATACTTTGGAAAAAGCGTATCTTACTGTTACAATGAGTATTGTGCTCTGACTTGGTGAGTTTATGAATGTGATTACCTTTTAAGCTGAAACTCTTGTCTCCAGAGGCCATCTACCATCCAGCAATGTGCTGAGATGTTCCCTACAGCTATAACATAGTGGGATCATTGCAGAATTTGTCTTGTTTATGTAATCTCCGGTTCTTCTGCCATGCTGAAAGGATGATGGTGTTTTATTCTGGTAAAGAGGCTGAAAATTTAGTCCAAGATAATCTCCTTCAATGGAGTAAGATCAAAACTATGAATGCCAGAGAAATGTTCAGGATTTCTTGCTAGTTCAAAATGCATACCATTTTTTTTTTTTTGGAGCTAAAGTTCTATGCTAGCATATTTCAGCTCTGTGTACAAATTTTCTTAGAAAACATTCTTGAAAAGTTATTCTTAATTTCATGTCAGTCGCCGAGGCAACAGCTTCGGAGTCGGCACGATTCGCAGCGGCGCGGCACACCGCAGCGCAGCCAGGGGATTCCCGAAGCAGGGAAGCTCAGGGGGGAGCGGAGCGAGGCGCCAGGAGCCCGCAGCTCGCGTGAGAGCGGCTGACGAGACGTGGGCGGAGCCAGGGGGCACCGGTGGTCCGGCCCCTCTCCCCGTATAAAGCAGAACCTAGGGAGCGGCAGCGACCCGGAGCGGGGCGAACAGGGCGTGTCGTGTCGTGTCGTGTCGTGTCGTGTCGTGTCGTGTCGTGTCGTGTCGTGTCGTGTCGTGTCGTGTCGTGTCGTGTCGTGTCGTGTCAGGAAGGGCGTGTCGTGTCAGGAAGGGCGTGTCGTGTCAGGAAGGGCGTGTCGTGTCAGGAAGGGCGTGTCGTGTCAGTTTGCGCGGCAGTTCGCGCAGGAAGGGCGCGTCAGCCAGGGCGGCGCCATGGGGAACTTGGTGATTCACACCTCTCAGGGCGACGTGGCCAACACCCGCCTGAGAACAAAGGCTGCACCTCCGGCCGGAAGGTCTGCACCGGCACCCCCTGCAGTGGTCGATGCCTCCGTGCAGACGGAGCAGCCGAGGGGGGAGGCTGCGGTGCAGACCTCGGGCTGCAGGCAGTGCCTGGACTCTACTCCCGGGGCAGGGGCAGGCGGTAGCCCTGACTGCAGAAGGTGTGCCCAGGTGGAGGAGCTCCTGCAGCAGGTGGCTGAGCTGCAGGAGGCGGTCAGGAGGCTGCGGGACATCAGGGAGGCGGAGAGGGAGCTGGATACTTAGTTCCAGGCACAGGCTGCACCGGAACCACAGCATCCAGTGAACCAATCAACCCCTGCCCCGCACTGACACACGACATTAGCAAGCAGGCAGAAGATGCTACTGAAGGGAAAGCTGCAAGGGCAAGGCGCAGCAGGAGGAAGAAGAAGCAGCTTCCCCAGAACCCCGAGGTGCCCCTGCAGAACCGCTTTGCTGATCTGCAGACTGAAGAAGTAAGACCCAGCACCTGGGGGGAGGTACAGGAGCCGTGCGAGGTAGCGTGCCTGGCTCATGTAATAACTAGCGCTACCAAGAAAAAGAGACGAGTGGTAGTAGTGGGTGACTCCCTCCTGACAGGTACGGAGGCAGCCATCTGCCGCCCCGATGCGATCTCTCGGGAGGTATGCTGTCTCCCGGGGGCTCCTATCAGGGATGTCACCAAAAGACTACCTAGCTTCATACGGCCCACAGACTACTATCCACTGCTGGTGTTTCATGTGGGGGCCAGCGACACAGCTGGCAGCAGCCTGAGAAACATCAAAAGGGATTTCAGGGTTCTGGGTTCAACAGTCAAAGGCTCTGGGGTGCAGGTGGTATTCTCGTCAATCCTCCCGGTCGAAGGGCAGGGACCTGAAAGGGCCAGACGTATCTGGCAGGTTAACTCGTGGCTCAGGGAGTGGTGCTACAGCCAGGGCTTTGGGTATCTGGACCATGGGGCATGCTTTGAGAAGCCCGGGCTGCTAGGGGCGGATGGCATGCACGTAACCAAGAGGGGGAAGAGTGTGTTTGGACAAAGACGTGCCAGGCTCGTCCGGAGGGCTTTAAACTAGTGTTGCTGGGGGAGGGGGAGCACAGTTGAGCCCACTGCTGTCAGCATGGCACCAGTGCCAGCACTGAGGGTCCAGAAGCTGAGGAAGGATCGCAGGTAAGTGCAAATGAAGTTAAACTGCGATCCAATAGCACCCCTGTCGCTCCAGCCAGGAAGTCGGCTTTGTTGGGGGCCCAGCTGAAGTGTCTCTATACCAATGCACACAGCATGGGGAATGAACAGGAAGAGCTGGAGATGTGTGCACACGAGCAGGGCTACGACCTCGTTGGCATCGTGGAGACGTGGTGGAATGACACATACGACTGGAGCGTCAACATGGAGGGGTTCCAGGCTTTTTAGAAAGGACAGGAAGGGGAGACGAGGAGGGGGTGTTGCTCTCTACATCAGCAACCGGCTGGAGTGTGTGGAGCTCCGCCTGGGGATGGAGGAGGAGCTGACAGAGAGCTTATGGGTCAAGATTAGAGGATGGGGACGGACAGGGGACGTTATGGTGGGGGTCTGTTACAGGCCGTCTGGCCAGGAAGACAGAGCAGACGAAGCGCTCTATAGGCAGATAGGAGCAGCCTCATGGTCACAGGCCCTGGTCCTCATGGGGGACTTCAACCACCCTGACATCTGTTGGAGAGACAACACGGCAGGGCACAGGCAGTCCAGGAGGTTCCTGGAATGCGTTGATGACAACTTCCTCCTGCAGGCGATAGAGGAGCCGACAAGGGGTGCCATGCTTGACCTTGTGCTCACCAACAGGGAGGGACTGGTAGGGGATGTGAAACTAAAGGACAGCCTTGGCTGCAGCGACCATGACACAGTGGAGTTCAAGATCCACGGGGCAGCAAGGAAACTACATGGCAAGCTCTCTGCCCTAGACTTCAGGAAGGCAGACTTCGGCCTCTTCAGGGACCTGATGGGCCAAGTGCCATGGGAGGCAGCCCTGGAGGGAAGAGGGGCCCAGGAAAGTTGGTCCACATTCAAGGAGCACCTTCTCCAAGCTCAGCAGAGATGCATCCCGATGAAGAACAAGTCAGGCAAAAAGGCCAGGAGGCCGGCGTGGATGAGCAAGGAGCTCCTGGACCAACTGAAAGTAAAAAAGGAGGCCTGTAGAGGGTGGAAGTGGAGACAGGTAGCCTGGGAGGTCTACAGAGAGGCTGCGCGAGTGGCCAGGGATAAGGTAAGGAAGGCCAAAGCCCTGGCAGAACTGTATCTGGCCAGGGATATAAAATGCAACAAGAAGAGCTTTTATAGGTACGTAGGGAACAAAAGAAAGTCCAGGGAAAATGTAGGCCCCCTCCAGAAGGGAACTGGTGTCCTGGTTACCCAGGACATGGAGAAGGCTGAGGTACTCAATGACTTTTTTGCCTCAGTCTTCACCAACAAGAGTTCCTGTCCCACCACCCAAGCTGTAGAAGGTGCAAGCAGGGACTGCGAGAATGAAGAACCACCCATTGTACTAGAAGAGCAGGTTCGGGATCATCTGAGGAACCTGAAGGTGCACAAGTCCATGGGACCTGATGAGATCCATCCGCAGGTCCTGAGGGAACTGGCGGATGAAGTTGCCAAGCCACTGGCTATCGTATTTGAGAAGTCGTGGCGGTCTGGTGAGGTCCCCGATGACTGGAAGAGAGGGAACATAACCCCAATTTTTAAAAAGGGGAACAAGGAAGACCCAGGTAACTACAGGCCGGTCAGCCTCACCTCTGTGCCTGGCAAGGTCATGGAGCAGATTCTCCTAGAAACCATGCTAAGGCACATGGAGAGCAAGGAGGTGGTTGGTGACAGCCAACATGGCTTCACCAAGGGCAAATCGTGCCTGACCAATTTGGTGGCCTTCTATGACAGGGTGATGGCATCGGTGGAGAAGGGACGAGCAACTGACATCATCTACCTGGACTTGTGCAAAGCTTTTGACACTGTCCCGCACGACATCCTTCTCTCTAAACTAGAGGGACATGGGTTTGATGGATGGACCACTCGGTGGTTAAGGAGTTGGCTGGATGGCCGCACTCAGAGAGTGGTGGTCAACGGCTCAATGTCCATGTGGAGACCGGTCACGAGTGGCATCCCTCAGGGGTCCGTGCTGGGCCCGGCCCTGTTCAACATCTTTGTCGGCGACATGGACAGTGGGATAGAGTGCACCCTCAGCAGGTTCGCCGATGACACCAAGTTGTGTGGTGCCGTCGACACACTGAAAGGGAGGGATGCCATCCAGAGGGACCTTGACAGGCTGGAGAGGTGGGCCTGTGCCAACCTCATGAAGTTCAACCAGGCCAAGTGCAAGGTCCTGCACGTGGGTCATGGCAATCCTCAGCACAAATACAGGCTGGGTGGGGAATGGATTGAGAGCAGCCCTGAGGAGAAGGACTTGGGAGTGCTGGTGGATGAGAAGCTTAACATGAGCCGGCAATGCGCCCTTGCGGCCCAGAAGGCCAACCGCATCCTGGGCTGCATCAAGAGAAGCGTGGCCAGCAGGTCGAGGGAGGTGATTCTGCCCCTCTACTCTGCCCTGGTGAGACCCCACCTGGAGAACTGTGTCCAGTTCTGGAGCCCCCAACACAAGAAGGACATGGACCAGTTGGAGAGGGTCCAGAGGAGGGCCATGAAGATGATCAGAGGGCTGGAGCACCTCTCTTATGAGGACAGGCTGAGAGAGTTGGGGCTGTTCAGCCTGCAGAAGAGGAGGCTCCAGGGAGACCTGATAGTGGTCTTCCAGTACCTCAAGGGGGCCTACAAGAAAGATGGGGAGAAGCTGTTCAGTAGGGCCTGTTGTGATAAGATGAGGGGTAATGTTTTTAAAATAGAGGGGAGTAGATTTAGATTGGAAATTAGGAAAAAACTTTTTACAATGAGAGTTATAGAACACTGGAACAGGTTGCCCAGAAAGGTGGTGGCAGCCCCATCCCTGGAAACTTTCAAGGCCAGGCTGGATGAGGCTCTGAGCAACCTGATCTAGTTGGGGATGTCCCTGCTCCTTGCAGGGGGGTTGGACTAGGTGACCTTTGAAGGTCCCTTCCAACTCTAACTATTCTATGATTCTATGTTTGTCAGTGAGGATTGTTCAGAGATTTACTTAATTTTAACTAAAAAGAAAGAAGGAAAGAAGTTTTACTCATTGTTAACATATTTGCATGATATTTTGCAAGAATTTGTTGGTTTTAGATGTTTTTCTCCCATTTATAGTCTTAATCTATCTCAGTGCACAAACATTAATCAGGAAATGCAAAAAAAACAAAGGAAATCAAGGTTGAAAAGGCATTGTTTACACTGTGAGATGTTAGCATCTCTCAAGAGCCGAATGCTCTCTAATGAGATTCAAAACTCATGAGTACTGTAATAAATTCACAGCTGAAAAAATTGACTTTTTTAAAAGGAAAGCATGAACATTTAGACTCCTCAGGAGAAAAAAAAATAAAACAAACAAACAAAAAAGGCAACACAGAACAAAGACTCAACAATAATCACCAGCTAAACTTGCAATGAATCACTCAGTCGCATTCACTGGTGATTTCTATGTCAGCTCATAGAGAAATAATTTGGTAATTTTATACATGAGAAAATGTAATATTCTTGTCATATAAGGTTCTAAAGCCTTTTCTTATGTTCACTAGCAATTGGCAAACTACAGGCAAATTTGATAAATTAGGAAAATAATTGTCTCTTAGGAAAGAAAAGTCATACAAGCTATATTTCAGCTTTTTCATGTTTATTACTTTTACTATAATATTTATGTTTATAATAAAAATAACACAATTATAGTTATAAAAAGTAGTGGATTTGCAAGACATTACCATACAATTATATCCTAGAAGTCTAACCTGAGCTAGCCATCTTAGGACGACTTTATAGACATACATACTTGGATAGGACAGTTCAGCTTCTCTGTTATATACCTCTCTTAACAGGAGGTGAATTATACACAAGTGATGCCTCTTCCATTTGGAAACAAAAGGATCTCAGACTTAGCAGCTCAGATCTAAAATTTAGGATGGGATTTGATTCCCAAAATGTAGCATCCAGTGATTTTTATTGGTCTTTATGGCATCTGTGACACACACAGAGTACTGACAGGTAAGATGTAGGACCCATGAGGCATCTGCACTCATTTAGAGTGGTAAATTGAAGCCAAAATTAATGTCTTATGGTCTCTGAGAAGACATCATATGCTTTGTTACAGCCCCCTTTTTTTTTTTTTTCTGTTAGTTTGTTGGAGTATCTTTAGCCAAGCACAAAGATATACAAGCAAATAGGATATGCACTTCCAAGTACAAATCAACTGGTTATTGCAGACAAAAGATATCAGTGACTTAGTGAGTCATCAGGCTGACCACGATTATGCTTACGACCCCAGTGAGGTGCCCCAAGAGCCTATCTAGTTGTGAATTAGAATAATTGCAAAATACACATATGTAGTTCTGAGTTAGAGTACATTATCTTATTTAGAGTGAGAAAGTTTTGAGTACAACCAGGATAAAATATGTGTTGGGTTTTTTTTTCTTTTTGCAGTCTGTAAGCAAGACGTATTTGATGTTCTTTATACCTCAAAATTAATTTCACCTACTTTAAGCATTTTGTATTTCATTATGTACATCATACTTAGTTCCCTCAGCTTCCTGCAGTGTCAATGCTGTCTATGCCTGCTAGTGAAAGGTCTAAGTACTTCTATATCTGACAAACTAATACTTCTAAAATAGAAATTAAACACAGAAAATCAGTCCAACTGGATCTGATGCTACATCTTACATTTTTCTTGGCTGAATGTTTCCCACCCTTAGTATGTAAAATAAGATACTTCTTGGGAAGAATCCAAATGAAAGAGTTGTTCTGCACAAAACAACTAAGTTGAGCCTAAGAGATATTATTGAAATGGTGTGAAACAGTTAAGATATTTGGTTGCAAGGATGAAATACCATTGCTAAAAACCATGTCTGATCTTTTTGAAAGAATTGCCTTTACATTTGTAGATGTAGTTGTACTTATGACATTTCACACCCTCTTTCTGAATTAATAATTTTTTTTAAGAGTGAACTTCAGAGCCTCTCATTATAATATTCCTCTGATAGTGGGAGGTTTTGAATGGCAGAATTAAGTCAATCTTTTTGGTGGAAATAAGAGGTTTAGATTTCCATAGTCAGAAGCTGGGTTTTTCATTATCTGAGGAGTGCTCTAGCCACAGAGCTGTTATGCAGTGTTGGTTTTCCAGGCTAATTTTGTCAATAGTTCCCAAAAACTAACAAGTTTAACTAAAATTCAAGTAAAGGTTAAGCTGTTAAATGTAGAATATTGTAAGAAAAAGATGTCAATATGTGGCCTGCATGAATATGTAGCACAGGTCATTGATTTGTTAATTATGTATTTTGCTCTGTAACAGCTCTGCATGAGGTCACACTGGAGCACTTCAAATCATGTGGCCATGGATAAGCCCATGGCAGAGCATGCACACCCCTGGAGGGACTGCAGCCATGAGTAAGGCCGTGTTGGCGCAGGTTTGCTTCTGAAGGGGCTGTGGGCTGTGGACAAGGCCGTACTGGAGCAGGTGTATCTCCTCAAAGTTACTGAGGCTGTGGATAAGTCTGTGCCACAGTAAGTATACTCCTGAACAGACTGTGTCTCATACATAAGGCTCCACTTGGAGTGGGTATACCCCTAAGGAACTGAGGTTTGTGGATAAGTCCAAGCCAAAGCAGAAGCAAGAGGAGGAGTTCATCGTAATGGTAAACCCGATAACCTGACCCAAAGGGACCGGGGTGGATGCTGTAATGGATATACCTTTGAATGTTATAAATCATTATTTGAGTTGCATGTTATAGGAATTACTGTAGCAGGAACCACCTAAATCAGTGGAGGAAAAGTGTTGCAAGAAGCAGTGCAAGTGCAGGAGTGACTTGACCTGAGCTGGTTTTGGTGCCCAATAACTCCATGCAAAACAGGCACAAATACAGACTGGGTAGAGAAAGGATTGAGAGCAGCCCTGAGGAGAAGGACTTGGGAGTGCTGGTGGACGAGAAGCTCAACGTGAGTTGACAATCTGCACTTGCAGCCCAGAAGGCCAACCGCATTCTGGGCTGCATCCAAAGAAGCATGGTCAGCAGGTCAAGGGAGGTCATTCTGCTCATCTACTCTGCCCTGGTGAGACCCCACCTGGAGTACTGCATCCAGCCCCCGAGCTGCCAACATAAGAAGGATGTGGACCTGTTGGAGAGGGTCCAGAGGAGGGCCACGAAGATGATCAGAGGGCTGGAGCACCTCTCTCTTGAGGACAGGTTGAGCAAGTTGGGGCTGTTCAGCCTGCAGAAGAGGAGGCTCCAGGGAGACCTGATAGCAGCCTTTCAGTACCTAAAGGAGGCTTATAGTAAAGATGGGGAGAAACTCTTCAGTAGGGCCTGTTGTGATAGGACGAGGGGTAACAGTTTTCAAATAGGAGGAGGTAGATTCAGGTTAGACACTAGGAAAAAATTTTTTTAGAATGAGGATGGTGGAACACTGGAACAGGTTGCCCAGAGAGGTGGTGGATGCCCCATCCCTGGAAACATTCAAGGCCAGGTTGGATGGGGCTCTGAGCAACCTGATCTAGTTGAAGATGTCCTTGCTTCTTGCAAGGGGGTTGGGCTAGATGATCTTTAAAGGTCCCTTGCAACCCAAACTATTCTATGATTCTAAGAAAATACCGTCTCTCCTGTCCTACATCACCACCATAACAGATGGATCTGAAAGTAATGGACTAAATGAACTCAATGAACATTTTGTGGAAATTTTATGGGCACATTGTGGACATTTTACAGGCATGGTCCATAGACTAAGGGAACGATAGGAACAGGAGTGGTGGTTAATGAGGATGTATTGGATAGTGTAGGACCTGAGCATAACATAAATGTTATGGAATAAGGGGTGGACAATGTGCTGGTTTTGGCTGGGATAGCATTAATTTTCTTCGCCATAGCTAGTATGAAGCTATGTTTTGGGTTTGTCCTGAAAACAGTGTTGGTAATACATTTCATTGTTGCTGAGCAGTGCCTACAGAGCATCAAGGTCTTTTCTACCTCTCACAGCACCCTACCAGCAAATCGGCTGGGGGTGCACAAGAAGTCATGAAGGAATACAGACAGGACAGCTGACTCCAACTGACCAAAGGGATATTCCATGCCAATATGACATCATGCTCAGCAATATAAAGCTGGGGGAAGAAGAAGGAAGGAGGAGATGTTCAGATTGATGGTGTTTTTCTTCCCAAGTAAACATTATGTGTAGGGAAGCTCTACTTTCCTGCAGATGGTGGAACACCTGCCTGCTGATGTGAAGTAGTGAATGAATTCCTTGTTTTGCTTTCCTTGTGTATGTAGCTTTTGCTTTACCTGTTAAACTGTCTTTATGTTAACCCCTAAGATTTCTCACGTTTACTCTTTCAATTATCTCAGCCCAGCGGGGGCGGGGGGCGGGGGGAGTGAGCGAGTGACTGTATGCTTCTTAGTTGCTGTCTGTGTTTAAATCACAATATTCATCAATTTCAGGGGCAATACTAATTAACATTATCCTTAATTTATATCTCATTATTGATATAAAGTAAGTAACTTATTCTATCCTTACTTTCTTTGCAAAATGTTCAACAAGAGTTGTATTGACATTTTATTTGCAAAGTCAATTTCCACCAAACTTTCAGCCATTTCACTTGCCTCCTGAACTTTTACATTTTCATAACACATCCTCCTTGCTAAAAAATCTGCTTCTCTCTCTCCCTCCACCCCAGCTATACATTCTTCCCTTATTAAAAAGCATGTTTCCACTCCTAAGTCTGATGCCTATTCCATCTGTAGTCTTCCACATGAGTCTGTAGTCCTTCCTTGCCTCTTTCTGTATGTAGCATTTTTCTCATATTTGACATATAATTCCTGTTTTGTCTATATTTTAATCTTAGATCATTTCAGTCACATCATTCTACTGTATTTTCCAGTACTTTCCTAAAGTTTGCCCTTCTGACAGCATCAGGTTTTCTTCTATCCTCAAATAAGCCTTTTGAGTGGCTTAGTTTCCACAGACAGATTGGAAAGAACAGTAAAGATTATCCTCAATGGACTTTTCTACCATTTCAGAAGCATCCATACTTAGCATTCTTCATTAGAACAAATAAAGACATTTTAAATAAAGTCCACTTGAATTGAGTCTTAATTTTGGAATTTAAAATGAAGTAATGCAAAGTTTATTAACACAATATAAAAATATTTTCAGGGACTATATTTTCTTCTGTTGTGAAATATCATCATTCCAGTTGTTTCTGGCATAAATGTATTCTTGTCTCTATAATATGTGATAATATGAATTGTTTAGGTGAAAGGTATCTAGTGGACCAATTCCCTTTACACTATGGACTTATTAAATTGCCCTGGCAGCATGAAGGTGCCTTTAAGTTTACATAAATATAACATTAATAGAATTACCATCTGCACCCACTTCCTGCCCCCTTGGTATTGCCAAAGCAGTTTAATAGGTAATTGATATAAACAGTAATTAACCTTTTTTTTTTTTTTTTTTACTTTCCATTTTTATTTTAGTAGAATTTTGGTGTTTAGAAGTAAAAACAGCTAGCACTTATAAATGAAGACACACAACATGGGAAATGTTGAATGAATTAATGTTTATTTTCAACTTACCAGTGTGAGAGACACTTATTTATTACATAAGGTATAACTCAAAATGTTTTTTGTGTTTTTAATCAGAAGATGATCAATATTTGTATTATTAGTGTAGTCATGACCATTCAAAATCCTGAACACAGTTGTGAACAGATATTAAACTTGGAAATCTCTAGAGGAGAATTTTTTTTCTTTTCTTCACAGAGACGATCAACAAGAAAAAGATATCCACTTAACTTCTGTTTTCAAGACTTCAAATATATCTCTTTTCATACTCTTTTGTTACATTAACTTACTGTAATTTTTTTTTATGTTCAGACAAGCAAAAGCTACTACTTATTTAGAAGTGAGAAAAATATGTCCTTAGGAACACATCTGAGAAACACAAGTCTCCATGACTTCCTTGTATCTCCTTGGTGCTCTGTTTTGTTCACTGACTGTCCCAGGAAGTGATGACTTAGGACACATTTGCAGACAGTAGGATTGTTTATATTCCTCTTTCTTCATACTCACTGTTTCCTGGACCCACCATGTCCTTCTGGGACTGTTGGACATAAGACAAATTGTTCCAGCTCTGCAGGAGACAAATTCTCTACAACAGAGCAAGCACAAGGCTTCTCAGTAGTGGGAGCAGAGAGGGAAAGAAGAAGACAACATAAAAAAAAAAAGTAAAGCAAAAAACCCCACATATATCGGTGGATATGCCAATGAAGGAAAACTAGGATCAGGCTCGTTATAATGATGATGAATCTAAGATTAATCACTAAGAAAATGAAGAAAAAGATGGAGTAGATACCAGAAGTTTGGCAGCTCTTGCTGTCTGTCTCCATGCCCTTCTTTCCCAACATTACCTACTGTCTCAGGCATGCTCATCATTGCTGTTGGTAGCAACAAACTAAGTTTTTCAAAGCTCTGCTGTAGACAGAGTAGATTTCACCATTAGTCTTTATCTGATGGGCTTCTTTAGGCAATTGTCTATTTTGCCTATGGCTAGAGTTGCTCATTTCCTTCCCTTTTTGATGATCCAGGGGTTAAATGAATGCATTAGAGTTTAACTTTGTGAAGTTTTTTTCATGGATTTTGATTTACAAAACCGAAAATCTGAATTTGAAGGACAGTAACAATTGTTTGCAAACAAACTAGGCTTGTACAATATTAGTATGTATTCCTAGGCATTGTTTTCTTAAAATAATATAACATTTCTCCAGAAAAAGAGAAGCTTATCCTTTCTTTTAAAATTCTGATGTTTCCTGTGGCAGTTAAAAAAAAAAACAATTAAAAAAATTTAAAATTACTAATAAAAATTTAATTTTATTTGCTATTTAAAGAAAATATTTAGAAAAAAAATCAGTACTTGAATACTTCAGTGCATATCTTGACCTAATTTACCATGGCATTATTTTTTATAGATTGTTACAGTAATACTTATAGTAGACCCATTCTATTGTTTTTCTGAATTGAGGCTAAACATCTGAATCGAATGACCATATTTCATCATCATACACTTCTTGTATAGCTTCTGCCACTCCTTTAATACTCCCTATTTGATTATGAAATAAAACTGAATCTCCTTTCAAAAGTGGAAGACTGATTTAATCTTTTCATTGCTGGAAGGCTTATTAAGCATTTCCAGTCTAAATTGAAACTGAAATGTGTACTGCTTACAAATACCAGCAGTAGTGAAAATTTCTAGTTACCTAAGAATAATGACTTTTCTCCATATGTCTATTGATTAAAAAAAAAAAAAACACAAATCTTTCCTTTTTTTTTTTTTCCTTTTTATCCTTTTTTTTTTTTTTTTTCCCCTTCAAATGGTAGCAACTGGCTTGTGTTGACAGAGGTTGGGTTTGTTTGATAGCATCTGATTTTTTTAAAATATTATTATAGTTTTTCTACAATTCTTTTGAAAAATAAAAACAACTATCAGGTTTTTACATTTAATGAGCACCTTCATAATTTTTTTGTCTTTTTTTAAGTTTTCTGTCCATCACTATGTTACTGTCCTTTATAAAAAATTGTGTGGTAACTAGAGATTTTTAGAATTCTGTATAAGCTTTTCTTTAAAATATAGTTTCTGGAATAAATTCTACATTAAAGATGCAACACTGAATTAGATAAAATTTAATTTGATGAGAACTTTTAAAATTTAAACTGAGCTTACTAAGAAAGAAGTACAATTAGGAATAATACAACTTAGATCCAGTGTGTTACGGCTAATACCATATCTAATTTACTTAAGTCATTTAACCAAAAACAATGAAGTGCCAAATTTAGATCTAGGAAAAGGATGGATGTTCATTCTGACCATGTCTTGCCTAAAAGATTTATTGTCATACTTGTAAAGCCATAGAAAAAAAAAAAAAGAAGATACAGGAGAAAACCAAGATCACTAATGTGTTAACCCCACATATCCAAAAGATTTCAGAAACACTCATCTCCATTCCAGTCTTTGAGAAATAAAACTTGAGATCCTGTAAACTGAAACAAAGCAGAAAATCTTAAAAGCAGTGCACCGCTTCTTCACTCAGTGGTCTTGGAATAATGAAAGGTTGGGACCAGCGATCATCTGTCTCCACAATTTCAGTCACGATTGGCAAACAATTTAGAAACTGCCAGGAGGTGAAATTGATCTCACTCCCTGATAAAGGAGTATCCCTCTTTCACAATTTCTTTATTCCACTACAACACCAAAGATATTCAACCACATTTGTGACTATTCTTATGAAGCTCCTACAACTTGCATGTTAACATGCTTTTAAGTGATATTAATCTGTTCCAAACTAAAGTTGAAAAAGTATTAAACCTAACTAAGAGAAACACCACAAAAAAATGCATGCAATTATCTTTGAGTCTAGAATTGAAGCTTGTGAGTATCAATAGAGCACAGCTTTAATGACATTGAGAACCCGATTTCTAGTAATACTTAATAATTTTTAGAATTCAATGTCAAAACACTGGTGTGTTGTCAACACCATTCTAGTTACGAAAACAAATCATAACAGTATCATGAGGGCTGTTATGGGGAAAGTTAACTCCACTCCAGCCAGACTCAATACAATGTATCTAAAGAGTTAAAAGCTAGATGTCTACATCTGAGCTATTCACACTGGGGTTTTTCGGTAGCAAAGGTAAGGGAATAGGCAAGCTGAAACTATGACTTATCCAGCTTGTCTCAGGATGAGTTGGTTCACTCTCCAGAAAACCTTTCAGATGTTCAAGTTGTGGGAAATTAATTTCACCAATGTGCATGTGAACAATTAGAGCAGATATAATATCTGATCTGTAAATTATGCTTTAACTTACCAATGCTAACATTCATGTTGAATCACATTTCAACATTTTGGTATTTTCTGTCTCATTACTTTTGTTGATTACTGTGTTACTCTGTAGCTGTTTATGGTATTTCTGATGGCAGAAGTTTAAACTGTGAATCCAAATTTTGCTTGAGATTCATACTGTATGTTAATTCAATTACAGTAAAAATACAGCAAAGTAAGTCTATGTCCCTCCTACCACCACATTTTTTATTTATCCTTGAATAGAACATGACATTACAGTCGAAGGAAAGTGAAGTGGAGGTTACCAATGCGACACGCAGAAATTAAAAAAAAATTTTGAAAGATATCTTGCGTAAAATCAGGGTTGGCAAATGTCTGGATTTCCCTTGATATGGATTTTTCCATCCCTGAATTTGAAACTGCTGGTGTGCTAAAGAACAACTTGGCCATTTTTCTGACATTTCAGAGGTAGACAATTTCCTTAGGTCATTGCACTGACCAAGTTTTCTGATACTGATGGCCAAAGTTCACGTGCAGACTCAGTGTACTTCCGAAAACACAATCAGTCTGACTTGTCCCAGTGAACCAAATTCAATGCATGACAAATAATACTAGTTTGAACATGTGTAGGAAAGCTGATCATATCCAACTCAGAAAAAAAAAAAAAAAAAAAGCAAATATATTCAACTCAATATACACCCACAATATTTCTAACATATGAAGTAAGATTGGTTCTACATATGTCAGTTTGGGAGTGGATTATGATTATTCAGCCTTAGGCATTCTATTTGATTTGAGATGTACTTGAATTATGATGAAAGACATTGTATTACAGTATGGGGGGAAACAACAAGGAACAGAGGAAAAGATACTGTAATAAATTATATGAACATATATATATATACACACACACACATACATATGTACAAATGTGGTCTATTTACATTGAAGATATATAATAAGCATAGTAAGGTTTACTCAGTCTGATAGTTTGCATTGATTTGTAACATATCTGCTGTTTGAATCAGCTAAAATAATTAGCAAGTTGCACTCTTCTTTGGCAGCAGACAGAAGCTCTTGCTCTTTCTTTCTCTTTTTCTGTTTCTCTGTTTTCCAGCAAACCATTCTGATAGCTATGTAGTTACATATTTGTATAGCATAACATGCTATAAATGCCTGAATACTGGTTTTCTGCAACAATTTTGCATGTTTCCTTTTTTCATGTCCACTAGGTGTAAACTTGATGATTCGAAGGAAGCATTAATCACTGACATAAATATTATTTCAGATATACATAATAAGGAGTTCAAATGTTTCTGGTAGCCCTATGTTCGACAACATTAGGAAATGCTAAAACAGGAGTCTGAAGAAAGGAAATCATCTGCTTCTTCCTCCTAAAATATTTTGCATAAATATACATATATATATATATATATATATATACTTGTACTCACATATTAATTAACAGTAATTGCTGACTGCTTTTTCTGGTTGCTTTTCTGCTTTATACACGCATGATCAACATATTTCTTAGGACTAGCAGTGCTGCTCGGATCAGTGGTTCTAGGTCTTAACATTAACTGGACATTTGAAATACCTGCACTGAATTTCACCTACTGTGGAAAAACTCTGATTCCCTCCAATCATCTCAGGCCTACTGTGTAAATGGTAACACTACATGCAGTATGTACGCAGGAGCCATTAGATGTCCAGATACCACTGTAAATATACTGTATGGGGCATGCTTATTACTCTGATGTTTTCACATTTGTACTTATATAGTTCTACCTATTTAAGCAGAATCTCAGCTTCCTTCCATCAGCAGGATGGTTATACTAGGTGCTGATGCCAAATGTGTAATCAAGAACGCAACTTGTAGGACGTACAGTTTTTTTAGCAGGAGTTGAGAAGTATCCAGTGAATGGAAGAAAGGGAAGAAAAAACAAGGGAAGTTTCCTAAAATAAAAATTTCAACATGATAGTATTTTATTTTCTCGCCAAAATGTTTCTAATGTGATATTAAAAACACACAAACTGACAACCGAAGAAACAAAAACTCTCAAACAAATAAACAAACAAAAAAAGCAAGATAGAACTTCTACAGATTATAATTGCTAGTTGACCAGACATGAAGGTATTTCACTGGGCTGGCTGTGGAATAGGAACTGAAGCTGGACAGCTCTGCAGGTTCCCTTTGTTATACTGAATAGGAGCTCAATTAAATTATGTCAACACAAATGTTGAGGTGACGTAAGTTATTTGACAGTCTCCAGTTACCGACCAAGGGCATGGAGCTGTTGCACGTCCTATATCATACCCATTCTCCCTTTATAGATATATCAGGTGTCTCATATGTCTGTATGTAGATACTTAGATTGAAGATTATCTTTCCCTTGACTATGTCTGTTCACTTAATACACACCGATTTCAGCATCTAAGTCTGGGTGTCTAAATCTGGAGCTGAAATCTATCCTTGAGGCTTAATTTAGCTGTCTGATATAAGTGTCTAAAGACAATTTATAAAGCATTTTGATACTTTGAACTATAAGCAAAACATAAAAAAATAGTGGTTTATATGTTTTTAATTCAGTGCTAGCTTTCAGCATTGTACAGTATATAAAAAATGTGATTGCTCCAGCACAAAATAATGTGTCAAATAACCATTAATTCACTGAAAGAGGTATAGATTGAAAAAGAAAAAAACCCTCATGTTTACTAACAATAACTCTATTATCAAAATTAAGGTTCTGTTGTTAGGCCTTTAAACAGACAATTCTGTGTTTGGGGTTTTAAAATTTATTTTACATGAGATTTATATTGTATATTTCCTTCATGTCATCTCATTTGGTTATCTTCAATATTGCAGAATTCTAATTCATTGAATAACAGAATCAGAGAACAGTTGAGTTTGGAAGATAACTTTGGAGATCATCTGGTCCAACCCCTCTGCTTAGAGGATGGTCAACTGATATAGCTTTTCCAGGACCATGACCAGTCACATTGTAAGTATTTCCAAGGATAGATTCTTCACAGCCACACTTTTTATCTTGTTCCAGGATCAACCATTCTGACATAAAAAGTAAAGAACATAATAATTTTTTAAAATTTTATACTTAAATGCTATTTCCAGTCTTTTGATTTGTACCATTGCCTATTTGATTCTCATTGGGCACCACCAAGAAGAATCTGAATCCCTACCATCAGATATCAATATTTATATGATCCCCCGAGCTTTCTTTTCTCCAGGTTGAACAAGGCCAGCTCTCCCAGGCTTTCCTCATACGAGAGATTTTCTAGCCCTTTCATCATCATTATGGTCCTTTTTTTTGGACTTCCTCCATTTTGTCCATGTCTCTTTTGTACTGAGGAGCCAGAACTAGACCTGAAACTCCTGGTGTGGCCTCACCAGTGCTGAGGGAAAGTACCACCTCCGTCAGTATGCTGGTAACACTCCTGCTACTGCAGCCCAGGGGCACATTTCTGGCTCATGTTCCACTTAGTGTCTACCGGGACCATGTCCAGATGGCTTTTGACTATCTCCAGGGGTAGAAACTCCTCAGCTTCCCTGGGCAACTTATGTCAGTGTTGAGTCACTCTCACAGGGAAAAAAAGTGTTTCCTGATGTTCAGAGGAAGCTTCCTGTGTTTCAGTTTGTGCTCACTGCCTCTGTTCCTGTTACTGTGTACTACCAAAAAAAAAGTCTGTCTCCATCCTCTTTGCACCCTCCCTTGAGGTATTTATATACATTGATAAGATCCCCTCCCATCCCCCAAGTTTCTTCTTCTTCAGGCTGAACAGTTCCAGTTCTCTCAGCCTTTCGTAATCCCTTAATCATCATCATGGTCTTCTCTCCAGTATGTCCATTTCTTTCTTGTACCGGGGAGCCCAGCACTCCAGATGTCATCTCACCAATGCTGAGTAGAAAGGAAGGGTGACTTCCATCAGCCTGCTGGAAGCACTCTTCCTAATGCAGCCCAGGGTGCTGTTGGCCTTCTTTCCTACACTATGGGATCATTTTAAACGTGTTGTCCATCAGGACCTCCAGGTCTTTTCCTGATCGACTGCTCTCTACCTGATTGGCCCCCAGTCTGTCCTCATGCATGGGGTTATTCTTCTCCAAGGGCAGGCTTTTGCATTTCCCCTTGACAAACTTAGTGAGTTTCCTGATGACCTATTTCTGTAGTCTATCTCGGTGCTTCTGAATGGTAGCAGACGTTTCTGGTGTACCAGCTACTCCTCTCAGTTTTGTATTGTCTGTAAATTTGCTAAGGGTACAGTCCACAAATCTCACGGGTTGTTTATGCCCTGCTTTGTTGCCCTTACAGGAGACATTGGAATGATTCAAGTCTCCTATGAGGATGAGGACTTATGAATGTGAGACTTCTTCCAGTTATCCAATGAAGGTTTCATTTACTTCTTCCTGTAGTCTCAGCAGACCTTCACTACAATGCCACCTATGTTAGTCTTCCTGTTAATCCTGACCCACAAGCTCTCAGTTGACTTCTCATCTGTCCTCAGGTCAAGCTTCACTGCTGTCTTGCATAAAGGGCAACTCCCTCTCTTTGCAATCCTGTCGGTTCTTCCCAAAGAGATTTCATCCATCTATCGCAGCACTGCAGTCATGTGAACTATCCCACCACACCATCTTGATCCACTCTTTCAATATTATTTTTGTTTCTTCTGTGGGTATGATGTTTGATTAGACAGGGAATGTAAGTCTGTTCTCTCTACCTGTGTTGCACTTTAGCCCCATCCACAAACAAGCTATGCAGTTTCTCACTCACTCCCCCCACCCTCCGAGGGAATAAGGAAGAGATAAGATAACAAAGAGGTCAGGGTTTGAGTTGAGGACAAGGAGAGATAATTCAAGTTACCATTACAGGCAAAACAGACTCAACTTGGGGAAAACTATTTCAATTTATTATTAATAATTAAACCAAAGCAGGATAATGAGAAAGAGAACAAAAACAATTTCCCCACTTCCCTCCCTCTTCCCAGGCTTAACTTCCTTTCAAGTTATCTCTACTTCTTTCCCCTGTGAGCAGCACAAGGAGGAATAGGTAGCAGAGGTTGTGGTCAGTTCGTCACCTGTTGTTTCCACTGCTCCTTCCTTCTCAGGGGAACAAATACATTCCTCCTCTACTCCAGCATGAGGTCCCTCCCATGGGCTACAGTCTTTCATTAACTGCTACAGTGTGGGGTCCTTTTCTGTGGGGTACAGTCCCTCAGAAACAGGCTTCCCCATCAGGGCCCTCCATGGGCCACAGTCTCCATCAGGCATCCGCCTCCCTTGTATGGGGTCCTCCATGGGCTGCAGGTGGATCTCTTCTCTGAAGTGGACCTCCATGGGCTGCAGGAGGACATCCTGCTTCACCATGGTCTTCACCATGGGCTACAGGGGAATCTTGCAGGAACAACTTTACTCTGCCCTACCTTCTTCACTGACCGTGACGTTTGCAGCCATTCCTCTTGCAAGAAATTCTTCACAGTGAGGCCCGGGAAGATGCCTCTCAGGTTCTCTTCACATCTCCTCTCATCACTTCTCTCAGTCAGGCTATCTGGGCCAAGTTGGGCCCATACAGCTGCCCGATGGGAGGACAGAGGGTGAGGACCATAAGGCACACAAGGCTTGCACCTCCCCTTCTCTGCCTCTACTTCTGTGTCTTCATTTTTCTCTTTTTATTTTCCCCTTCTTCAATACATTATCACAAAGGTGATAATGAGTCCACCCAGACGAAGGGGAAACTTCTATCAGCTTCTCACAGTACAGAAGCTACTAGAAGTTTCTACAGAAGCCACTGTAGACCTGCCACTACACAAAGCCAGGAAGACCTGCAGATTAGTTGTTTCTGTCATGCCAATTTTCTTCCTTGTACTAGCAAATTTTCTAATCAGAAGACTAAAAGCGCTGCTTGTAGTACTGGTAATGATAATAATAATCGTGAAGCATTTTTCATATAAGTAATTTTATCTTTCAATGTATGTTTTACATTAATATATATATTATTTTATGGAGAAAAATAAAAATGTTTTATTTCTTTCTGTATACAGTTATGCATGTATTTGATTGTCCAGTTTTCGTCATTTTTTCTTTTGGTAAACTACTCTAATATTGTTACTAGCAACAATTACTCAACACTTGTTTTATTTAAAATAAAATTTCGCCTCTCATTTGTTCCCTTGACAAAGTATTTGCTAGCAAGGAACTGCATTTGTCTTCCAATTCTCTTTGCAATATGAATCCTGTCATAATTGAACAAAGTCAAGGGAAACTGTAGAGTGGATGTACACAGCAACATCAACCATAATCATCTCTAGTCTCTCTTGTCAATTAACTAAAGGCAGGGAGCTGACATTAGATACGAAGAGCTGGATATATTTCTATCAATAGGTGCCTGATAAGTGATTCCTAGAAGGCTGCAGTTTCTTGTCTTTTCCAAGAAAGCTATTAACAGATGGATCAGTAGTGGAACAATACGAGCAAAGAACACAAGTTGAGAATGTAGGTTCAGACATCTTATAGGTACAAATCGTCAGGTGACCCTGAAAAAAAAAAAAAAAGAGTGACTCTGATTTAATTTGAACAACTTACCATAATAATTACTGAGGGCGAGGAAAAAAAAATAAATTAAAAAAAAAAATTTATTGAATAGATGAGTGCTTAAAAACCTGTTATTTTTCTCTTAAATAATTCTTGCTAAAAGATAGCATATTGGGAAAACAGAAATATTTTTGTGACCTATAATCTCCTAGACTCTTTTATACAACAAGACTACAGATCCAATCAACTCTAGCAAAAGATGTCATACATAGAGTCATACATATCCAACAGAGATAGATCTTTTTATGGTTGCTTTGCTTTCCCTTTTTTGAGGCTTATCTGCATTGTAGATAGAAATTATCAACCTTTGCTAGCCACATACACATCAATAATAAGTCTACTTGCGTCTTCCAAGAACTTTCCTTCAGGGCTACACATGGACCAGTAAACTAATAACATGAAAATAAATTTATGTAATGCTATAAGGAACTACTCTTTGTTGGAGTTCCCAATTTCAATGTAATAGCATGCAATAACCAAAGAGGAGAACAATCAAACAAAAAAAAACCTGACAAACAATTAAAGATGTAAATTTCAGGCATCAATTTTTACCCTTTCTCCCCAGTAAATCATACACCAGACACTGTGACATTCATTATTGGTTCTCGACTCACATCTTCAGTCTCACAACACTCTTAAACCACTCCACCTCCAAAATGCTTTCTTGCCTGTCATTTACTGCCTTTGTCTTAAAAAATGCTGTCCTAAGTACTGAAATATTTTCTGTAGCAACAACTATGAATGCTAAAACTTAAATAAAATAAAATTAGTTTACTTTTCAAGTATTTATTTCTTATGAAACTGACAAAATAATTTCTTAGCTTCTTAGCCATGTAAGTAGTACCTTCATCTGTACCTTGATATTTGTATTTCGACTTGTTCAGTAGCTCTTTCAGTGTCCCTGTCTTGATCTCACATTACAAAAGGAGAAGAAAAAAAAATGCCTCCAGTTTTGGTTTTGATCCTTTTTATTTACCTTTGGAACTGATGACGCTCAGTTTGAAACCTGGGTACTAAATATTAATCGACTGATATTTGGATTAATGAATATACAATCAACATAAGCATACAAGGAAAAAATGAACAAATAACTGAAAAAAAAAGTCTTCAGTAGGAGTTAATGAATATATCTGAGCACCTTTAACATCTGAATAAATAAAAGTAGGATGAAAAGGCATTAAATGTAAGCCAGAGGGAAGAGAACAATGAAAGCAATAATGTTGTATCAGTTATAAACAAGTGAAGTAAAAGAAATCAGTTAGCATGAAGCAGTAATCATGAACACGTTCTCTGTCATGATGAAAGACCAGTAGAGATGATGCTGTGAGAAGAAAAATGAAAGTAAAACCAACTACAACAAATGTTTCTGGATAACAAACCAGGCTGATATTGAAAAGAAATAAAGTGAAACAGTTTATTAGTCTAAGATTCACCAAACCAAAGTCAAGTGCTATGTATTTGCATAAGTGCTGGGGATTATTCATTTAAAGAGGTCTAAAGGTATGTAGATGTTAAGTTAACTACCAAAGAGAAAAATCACTTATAAATTAGCTCAGGAAGCTCTTTGCTAATGTAGAGTTCTTGCAGATTAAGATTATGTAATATAGTTAGTGTTCATTCAACCTCATTTTTAGAACCTATTAAGGAACTGATCTTTCCCTGATTAGTTTTAGCTGTATAGAAAATACACAATAGAGAAACCTAAATGTAATTTTAATTAACAGAAGACCTAGTCACAAAATAAGCCAGACTGAAGAATACAACATGGCACTGAAACTTTTTTTTTCATACTATTTTCATTACAGATAATGAAACACACCCTTATTTGACTGTTGTTGTTTAACTATGTTGATTCAAGTTCACATTTTCTTGCCATCAGGTATTTTTCTCAATAACATTGATAAACTTAGCATTAGCTTATTTACAGCAATAACCCAAGTTAATTACCTCAGTCAATTACTCAGTTAGTATCTTCATGTAATTCATTAGTCTATGTAATTTCATTAAAAGGAAAGAGATGACTTACTTCAATGTTATGCAAAATGCAGTATGCTAAGTACCTACATTTTAGACGTGTTAAGTATCTTAAATTAACAGTGAATTTCAGCTATGGTGCTGTTACAGAAATTAATTATAACTACTAATCTGTACTCATGTAACTTGCAATTTTATTTATTAAATATGAGAGGATTTCAAATATTTATCATAAGAATGTTTGGCAACCACTTGTACCTCCATCATCTTCTTTTTCTTTTAGATACTCATGTTATTCTGTGGTATATATTAGCACCCTAAAATGCTAATTAATCAGTTCATATCTCTCTTCAAAAAAAATCTAAAGCCTTCAAAACAGTCTATTTTTTTTTTACTGCAAACAGACCACATTGAGATTAATTTGATATACCTTTTCCGCATAGAAATGCTATACATGCAGTTAGCACTTGCCCATATAGTGAGAAATAGCCTTCTTTTCAGTTACAGAAATAATACTGAATTCAGATGTCTAAACCAACAATGAAAGCAGTGTTCTAATCAGAAATCACAACCCCCAGGTTCCTGGAACCAAGACATCTTCAGTTTACCTATTCAAAAGAGAGAAGCATGTATTTTACATGTTTTACAATGTGTGATGAACTGACTGCAATCCCCATTCCCTCTTCCCCCCTGTGCCGCTCAGTGGGGGAAGGTAGTAGAGATAATGTTAAGCTTGGGAAGAGGGAGGGGTGGAGGGAGATTATCTTGTTCTCTGTCTCATTATCCTGCTGTTTGTAGTAATAAATGAATAGTTTTCCCCAAGTCCAGTCTGTTTTGCCCGTGACGGTAACTTTAAGGATTTCTCCCTGTCCTTATCTCAAACCTCAAGCCGTTTTTCCTTATATTATCTCTCCCTATTCTCTTGGAGGGTGGTGGGAGTGAGAGAGAGACTGCATAATCTGGTCCCGATCGGGGCTGAACTACGACAAGGACTTAGTTTAGCAGTCTTGATCAAAAATGTAAATGGAAGACTTTGTACTTTGTAAATTAGTGTTTAGAAAACAAATACATACCGCTTTTTTTGGATACACTTTCTTAAACTGTGTTATAAAGTAATGGGGTTTAGTAACATGAAAATCTAACTAAAACAACAAGAAACAATAAAAGCCATAGAAAGAAACAATATTGCTATATGGTTAGCGTATTTTACCAGTGTTCTGAAATTATAGTTTCTCTGGAGTTGTGCTTCATCGCATCCTTCTGGAGATGTTCACTGATGCAAGCCAGGAAGGAAAAAACTTGCAGGTAAGTCTCTAAAAGCAAAGTCTCAGAATATGCAGGCCTTTGAACAGTCATGGTCAAAGCCTAAAAACCTATTTGTCAAATAAATTGCAGAAATACAACTGGAGAAGGGAGAAGGATACTTTCTGATATGTCTTAGTATATGTATATACTAAGGATTATGAACTTATGTCATTATTTGCATTTTATCTTGACCTGTCTTGCATTAAATAACAGAACTGATAACAACTAGGAATCTCTTACTTGTGGGATTCTTGAGCAGCTTGAGAAGTACCTTAATCTTTCAGTGTTTCCACACAGATATCTGAGGGTTAGCAAAAGGCATCCATCCCTATTGCAGCTACACAGTGCATCAAGGATAAAGTGAGATGTTAAATCACCTCCAGTTTATATGGATGGAACTGAAGTCCCGCTCTGCAAAGTGCTCTTTCTAGAACAGCTGTGGTGCTTCACCGGGCAGAAGCAGATGACATTCGTAGGCAATCTGAATACAGAGGCAATATGAATACATGAAGCTGGACTCTTATACTAGATTTCAGTCTGCTCTTTGATCTGTTCAGTTCAGGTATAGCACATAGCCAAAAAATGTAATGTGTCACATCTATATATTGTGTAGTAGCATCAGAGTATATAAAGTAATTCTAAAACAAACCATTTATGGACATACTGGAGTGAGTTTAGCAAAATACCATGAAAATGATGAAGGGATTAGAGATCCTCTCATATAAGAAAAGGCTGAGAGATCTGGGACTGTTTAAGTGAGAGAAAGTTCAAGGAAGATCTCATAAATATGCATAAAGGCTTGGTTATGAGGAGTAAAACATATGTAGCCGGACTCTACCCAGTGGTATCTAGTGACAAAGCAAGAAGCAATGGGTTCAAACTGACACATAACAAATAATGTAAAAAGAAAATAAATAACTTTTATTATGAGGGTGACCAATCATTGAAATAGGTTGCCCATAGGTATTGTGAAGCCTCCACCCATGGAGACATTCAAAACCCAGCTAGATATGGCTCTGGGCAGCCTACTTTAGCTGACTCTGCTTGAGGAAGGGGTTGTACTAGACAAGCTAAAGAGATTTCTTCCAACTTCAGCTGTTCACTGATTCAAAGTTTCTGTGAAAAACACTAATGATAATTGAACATATGCTGAGCTAAACAAAACAAAATGTCAGATCAGCATTTTGTTCAGAGTTAGAAAATAAAGCTGCAAATCCAGAGTTTCCAAGAGGGAAGTTTTCCACCTTCATGACCAAAACAGCTATCCTTTATTTTAAATTTAAATTTTCCAGGAAGTTCACATTCTCTATATGTTCTCACTATTATTTCTATAAAAACAAAGAAATACAACAAATTTAAAATATTTTAATTCAGTAAATAAAAATACTAGTCTAAATATATTCTGATTTTACAGTATTTATAGTGAAACGGACTACTCCTAATGACAATTTTTTGCAGTACATATTCACAGGTATAATGATGTAAGTAAATTAACTTATATGACCATATACTGGCTTGCTGTCTCTTATTATTCCCAGCTAGAACTCAATCTGGCCACTGTTGTAAGAGATAACAAAAAATGTTTTTACAAATACAATAAGAACCAAAAGAGAGCGAAGGAGAATCACCATCCTTTATTGGGTGTGAGGTGGAACATTGCCATCAGGGATGAGGGAAATAGTCTGACCAGTTATCCCCAGGGCATTCAGCCTGTTGAGCTGGAAGACAGAGATAGAGAGCAGAATAAGCCCCTCAGAATCCAGGAAGAAGCAGTTAATGACCTGCTATGCGACATGGACGCTCACAAGTCTATGAGGCCACATGGGATCCACCCAAGAGTACTGAGGGAGCTGGAAGAGGAGCTGCCAAGCCAGTCTCCATTGTTTATCAGCAGTCCTGGTTAACAAGGGAGGTTCCAAATAATTGGTGGCTTGCAGTGTGATGCCCATCTACAAGACGGGCCAGAAGGATAATCTGGGGAACTACAGAACCATCAGCCTGACCTCTGTGCCAGGAAAGATTATGAAGCAGTTCATCTTGAGTGCACTCACCAGCTGTGTGCAGGACAACCAGGGGATCAGGCCCAGCCAGCATGGGTTCACGAAGGGCAGGTCTTGCTTGGCTAACCTGATCTCCTTCTACGACTAGGTGACCTGCCTAGTGGATGATAGAAAGGCTGTGGGTGTCATCTACCTGGACTTTAGCAAAGCTTTTGACACTAACTCCCACAGAAACTGGTGGCTCATGGCTTGGACAGGTGTACTCTGCAATGGGTTAAAAACTGGCTGAATGGCCAAGCCCAGAGAGTTGTGGTGAACATAATTAAATCCAGTTGGCGGCTGGTCACAAATGGTGTTCTCTAGGGCTCAGTTTTGGGGCCAGTCTTGTTTAATATCTTTATTAATGATCTGGATGAGGGGATTGAGTGCTGCCTCAGTAAGTTTGCAGATGACACCAAATTGGATGGGAGTGTCGATCTTCTCGAGGGTAGAAAGGCTCTGTGGAGGGACCTGGACAGGCTGGATCAATGGCCCAAGGTCAATTTTATGAGGTTCAACAAGGCCAAGTGCCAAGTCCTGCAATTCAGTCAGAACAACACCATGCAACGCTACAGGCTTGGGGAAGAGTGGCTGGAAAGCTGCCTGACAGAAAAGGACCTGAAGGTACTGGTTGATAGCCAGCTGAACATGAGCCAGCAGTGTGCCCAGGTGGCCAAGAAGGCCAACAGCATTCCATCTTGCATCAGGAACAGCATGGCCAGCAGGACTAGAGAAGTGATCATCCTCCTATACTCTGCACCAGTGAGGCTGCACCTTGAGTACTGTGTGCAGTTTTGGGCCCCTCAGTACAAGAAGGACATTGAGTTGCTAGAGAATATCCAGAGAAGGGCAGCAAAGCTGGTAAAGGGTCTGGAGAGCAAGTCTTATGAGGAATGGCTGAGGGAACTGGGGTTGTTTGGTCTAGAGAAGAGGAGGCTGAGGGGAGACCTCGTTGCTCTCTACAGCTACCTGAAAGGAGGTTATAGTGAGGTGGATGTTGGTCTCCTCTCCCAAGTAACTAGAGATAGGATGAAAGGAAATGGCCTCAAGTTGCAGCAGGGGAGGTTTAGGTAGGATATTAAGAAAAATTTCTTTACTGAAAGAGTGGTCAGGCACTGGAATAGGCTGCCTAGGGAAGTGGTGGAGTCAGCATCTCTGGATCTGTTCAAAGAACATGTAGACATAGCAATTCAGCAGATGGTTTAGTGGACATGGTGGTGTTAGGTTGATGATTGGACTTGATGATCTTGGAGATCTTTTCCAACTGTAATGATTCTATGATTCTATGATTATAAATTATCAAAATTTACAAGGAGAAACTCTTTAGCAGTGCCTGTCGTGATAGGACAAGGGTAATGGTTTTAAACAAGAAGGAGTTAGATTCAGATTAGATTTAAGGAAGATTTTTTTTTTTTACAATGAGGGTGATGAAACACTGAAACAGGTTGCCCAGACTGGCGGTAGATGCCCCATCTCTGGAAACGTCCAAAGCCAGGTTGGATGAGTTTCTGAGCAACCTGATCTAGTTGAAGATGTCCCTACTCCTTGCAGGGGGGTTGAACTGGATGACCTTTAAAGGTCCTTTCCAACCTAAACTATTCTATGATTCTATTCTATAATTCAATGAAAATATGAGGAAATATCAACTTGGCTAGCTTTTCTCATATAGCACACGTGCCATAAAAACTCCCTTCTGTGTTCAAAAAAACCCCACTTTGATCTCTATTATGAACAGCATTTTCTTCCTTCCCTTATTGCTGCTGGAAGCTGCTCAATACTGTTCCTGCTTAAAGTTTTCAGCCTGTTGTCTGTACATGCACTCTCCTTTATTTCTCTTTGGCTCGATTAAGTATCTTTGGTGACATATGATTTTTGCCAGCTTGGTGCATAGGACTTCTGAACATACGTTGAAAGTTCAGTCAAAAAAACCTGAAGTGTTAAAATAGATTGAAATACTTCATAAGACATTACTTTGTTTTGCTCCTATATGTATTAAATACACAGTAAATCTGTCTTTACTGAAAGT
Source organism: Chlamydotis macqueenii (assembly GCF_036417535.1). Classification (NCBI taxonomy): domain Eukaryota; kingdom Metazoa; phylum Chordata; class Aves; order Otidiformes; family Otididae; genus Chlamydotis; species Chlamydotis macqueenii. The sequence continues at coordinate 164,959,383 of NC_141556.1, forward strand.
AGACCAGTAATGTAATGAAAATAAGCGTCTAAAGTATAGCAATTAAGGAAATACAAATTTGCAAGAAAATAAAAATCAATTTAAGGTTTTGCAGTCAGTTTGCAGTCCACCCACTCATTCACACTAATATAGTCATAGAAAATACAGACAAAAGAGAGTGAGTTACAAGGTTGTCATCTCTAGCAACAACATTACTGGGTGGAAAACTGAGGACTTTTTTTACTTACTACTGATGTGACTAGAATTGAAAGCTTCATAGGAAAATAATGTGTTCCTTAATTTTATGGAACATCTAAATATTCTGTCTATGTAAGATCAAGTTTTACTCACCACCAAAATCAGTGACTCATTCCAATCTCTTTTCTTTTCCTGATATCAAATAATGTCACTACATATGCAAAAATTCACCTTCAGAAGAGTTACTTATATGATCGTTACCTCTCCTTTGTCTTCAAGTGTATGAGATAACAGAGATCAAAAGATGATTTGCATAAAGAAGGTTTACTTAAAACTCATACTAAAGAAAAGCAAAAGTGAACACTCCCTAGCTGTTCAAGTCCCACCTGAACTCGTGGGTTGCCATACAGGTTAGCTTTTTTATTGTTCTATCCAGTGCACTGTGGTAAAGCCTAGAGGCAGTTGTTCCCATTGAGATAAATACTTTGCAAGTGGCAAGTTTTCTGCAGATGTTTGAAATGAGAAACAAATGAGCAGACAAAATAATGAGAGCAATGTTAAATGGAAGATGTCTATGGATATCACCATAAGCTCATATGCGGACAGCTGTGCACTAACCTATCCCATCCTACAAGCTTCCAGCCAAAGAGTTGATAATGATCGTAGAGCCTCAGCTCAGGAATAGCCCTTGCTTTACTTACCCTCACCTCAAAGCTTAGATGGAGAGAGTGAACTGCTCTTTGCACATGATTGCATTGACATGTCCTGATATTGTTTGACTAAACATCATAAACATCTACTAAGTGACTATAAATGTGCAATGTTAAATTAGTTGCAGAATACATAAATCCTGAAGACAGGAAATTTGCAAACTATCAAAATATAATCCATGGACATAGAAGTATGAAACACAGTGATTTGATCTCTATTTTCTATTGTGGAAAATGTAGAAATCTTCCTGATCCAAACCAAAAGGCTAACACAGATGAAAATTAAGAAATATTTAAAATCCATAATTTCCAAATTCTTTGACATGGTTCAGCTTCTGTTCTATATTGCCTGAATATATGCTGTATCTTCTCAGATTCTCATTCCTTGTTACACAGAACACATGATATTATACGGTTTCATTGTTCCTTTTTCTACAGGGCTTTGATTAATCTGCTTATCCAAAAAAGTTCAGCATATGTCCCCAATGGCTAGTAATATTTGTATAAACAATTGACTTTCTTCTCCACTTCTCTCTCCCTTGAGTAAATATTTAAGAATTTGTCATTATAATCTTGTGAAAAAATGAGAGGAGAGATTAAATACATAAAAGCACGTGAACATTCAAAACTCTTAAAAATGTTGGTATGGATTCAATTGTTACATGGTTACAGTGTTTGTAAGCATGTTTACCAGTGCCCATGTGGGTCATGCGCTCCCAAGAATGGAAAAAATACAGGAAAGAGCACCATCTGAAAAGAATTTGACTGTGAGAAATGACACAAAGCAGATATTGCTTGTCTGACATTCATGTCTACATAATATGACCAGAGATGGCCCTATGTCCAAAGTAATCCTGAATAATACATAAAGTGTTCGCCGATGACACCAAGCTGTGTGGTGCCAACGACATGCTGGAAGGGAGGGATGCCATCCAGAGGGACCTTGACAGGCTGGAGAGGTGGGCCCGTGCCAACCTCATGAAGTTCAACCAGGCCAAGTGCAAGGTCCTGCACCTGGGTCATGGCAATCCCAGGCACAAATATAGGCTGGGCGGGGAATGGATTGAGAGCAGCCCTAAGGAGGACTGGAGGGTACTAGTGGATGAGAATCTCAACATGAGCCGGCAATGTGTGCTTGCAGCCCAGAAGGCCAACCACATCCTGGGCTGCATCAAAAGAAACATGGTCAGCAGGTCAAGGGAGGTGATTCTCCCCCTCTACTCTGCCCTGGTGAGACCCTACCTGGAGAACTGTGTCCAGTTCTGGAGCCCCCAACATAAGAAGGACATGGACCAGTTGGAGAAGGTCCAGAGGAGGGCCACGAAGATGATCAGAGGGCTGGAGCACCTTTCCTATGAGGACAGGCTGAGAGAATTGGGGCTGTTCAGCCTGGAGAAGGGGAGGTTCCAGGGAGACCTTATCGCAGCCTTCCAGTATCTCAAGGGGGCCTACAGGAAAGATGGGGAGAGACTGTTCATGTAGGGCCTGTTGTGATAGGGATAATGGTTTTAAAATAGAGGGACGTAGATTTAGATTAGATAGCAGGAAAAAAAATTTTTTACACTGAGGGTTGTAGAACACTGGAACAGGTTGCCTAGTGAGGTGGTTGATGTCTCGGCCCTGGAAACATTCAAGGCCAGGCTGGATGAGGCTCTGAGCAACCTGATCTAGTAGGGGATGTCCCTGCTTCTTGCAGGGCGGGTTGGACTAGATGATCTTTGAAGGTCCCTTCCAACTCTAACCATTCTATGTTTCTCTGATTCTACAAGTCTTGTTCTAAGTGCTAACTCAAGGTGTCCTAAGGGCACTGGAAAATTTCACATATGAGAGACACTTCTGAATGAAGGTAGGCAGTTGCATACATATTGCCTGTACAATTCTTTGTATGAATCCTTTTCCTTCCTTACATTTTTTAGAGATATGAAACAGTTAACAGTGCTGCTACTTAAAGCATTGTTGTCTTCTGAGGTGGTCCAATACCTTTTGAAGGAGGTTCAGTAAAATCCATCCATTGTACTGCACTGAATTTTCAAGATTAATCTAGCACTCCTGAAACCTACAGGAAAAAAGAAAAAAAAAGACATTCTGAGATGCAAAGCATGTGATAAATATGATATCCATGGGGCACAGCACTATGAAACAGTCCAGCCTAGCCTATTCAAGTGCTTAACAGTACTGTACTGCTAAAAATCAGACTGCTCTGATTTTTAAAAACAAGGAAGGTTCATACATATATATATATATTTTTATATATTCCCATTTCCTTTCTTTCTTCATCAAATGATTGAACAATCAATTCAAAGTTGTTTAGATACGCTCAATATGTAGTGTTTTCCTTTGTCATGTTTGCATTTCATTTAAATGTATGCTGTGTTTATGGAATAATGGCCATTTTATATAAATTATTGACAGTTACACTATCTGAATTCTACTGCAATGTTGTGCTTGAGCGTGGGTTTGGAGGGTGATTAGAGATTTCTGTTCTGTATATGTAAATTCCTTAAATGACCACTAAGGAAGAAATCAAATTCTTAAAGCAACATTCTCACATAATATTAAGATCTCTTGTCTTGACTTGAAACCTTTGCACTGACTTTCATATCAGATTTATAGATCTCACTGGCTTTATTGCTTTTCTGGTTTTAGAATACAAACATATAAATATACAGTTAAACTTTTGCACATAAAGCATTTTTCTTTGCTGTTGTGGTGCTGCCTATTACTCTGTTCCTGTCTCTCTCTAACTGAATTAATTGTATTTCATTAAAACTTAAGGAAGTTTGATATTATGATCCAGAAGTCTGGCACTGACCATATCAGACATTATAAGTCAATTTTAGAACTGAAGAGAAAAAGAGGATGGGTATGTTGTGTGTGCGGGGGATGTGGGAGAGAAACAAGAAGGAGGTGGGAGAGAAACAAGAAGAAGGTATGAGAATTTCCAGAAGATCAAGCATTTAAAAAAAAAAAAAGGAAAGAAAGAAAAAGAAATATAAATAATGTGAGCAAACAGGAAATGTGAATACACTTCTCCTGGTTTTATTTAATGAGAATGGAGGGCAGGGGCTACAGTGGCAGCTCCTGTAAGAAGCTTCTAGAAGTAGTTTCCCCTTTGTCTAGTGGACTCGGCCGGTCCTAGGGTGGATTTGGCGCTGGCCAGGGCTGAGCCAATTGGTACCAGAATGTTCACTGATAACGCTTCTGTGATAACATCTTTAAGAAGGGGAAAAATAGAACAAAAGAAGAAGAAAAGATGTGAAGAAGCTGGAGTGGGGGTGGTGTGGTGGGGGATGAGTCTTGTGGGCCTTGTAGCCCTCACCCTCTGGCCTCCCGCTGGGTGGCTGTCTGGGCCTGACTTGGCCCAGCCTGGCTGCAGCAGAAGTGGAGAGGAGATTTGAAGAGAACCTGAGAGGCGTCTGCCTGGCAATTGTGAAGAATTTTTTGTGAGAAGAATGGCTGCAGACACCAACGTCAGACCAGAAGGAGGGGGAGGAGTAATGTGGCTCCTGGCCATCCCCCTGCAGCCCATGGAGGTCCACGGAGGAGCAGAGATCCACCTGCAGCCCGTGGAGGACCCCACGTTGGGACAGGCAGATGCCGAAAGGAGGCGGTGGCCCGTGGAGGGCCTGCTGGGACAGCTGTTCTAGGGGCACTGCACCCCGTGGAAGAGATGACCCACATCGGAGCAGTTTCACGAAGGACTGTGGCCCATGGGAGGAACCCCACGCTGGAGCAGAGGAGGAATGCGAGGAGTTCTTCCCCCCAGGGAGGAAGGAGCAGTTTAAAGGAACAAGTGATGAACTGACCGTAACCCCCATTCTTTCTTCCCCTCTCTGCCGCTTGGGAGGCGAAGAGGTAGAGATAACGTTAAGCCTGGGAAGAAGGAGGGGTGAGAGGGGAGTTATCTTGTTCTCTTTGAAATTATCCTGCTTTGATTTTAATAATAAATGAATAGTTTTCCCCAGGTCGAGTCTTTTTTGCCTGTAACAGTAACTTTAAGGATCTCTCCCTGTTCTTATCTCAAACCTTGAGCTTTTTTCTCATGTTATCTCTGTTGTCTCGGAGGGTGGAGAGAGTGAGAGAGAGACTGCGTAGTCTGGTCCCAATTGGGGCTAAACTACACCAACACTTCTCATGTTGCTCAGAGTTCTTAGTCTAAATATGTAAACATGATATCAGAAATGTTGTATAAAATTTAATTTTCTCATGGAAAAGCTTATTAAACTTTAGGGGTCCATTAGACACAACAGCAAAAATAAAGACAAGCTACTTCTTAAAATTTAAAAAGTTAAATAAGCATCATAGCTTAAACTAACCAGTTGCAAGTTAACAACCACCCTAGAAAAAAAGATCAATTTCTTTGTAATTCAGTTGACATATCTGTGCCTTTTGACATTCTATTTGTTAGAGAAAAATCCATAATATAATTATAGGTAATTTGCATAAGGATTCCCAAGGGCTAGTTAGCTATACAATAAGGTTCAATAAACTTTTAAAACAGAGTTAATTTCTGTTCTTCCATGTAAAACATCGCAACATTTTATTATAATGAGAAAATCTGGATATCAATTATGCTCATATATGTGCAGAGTAATTGCATCAATATCAGTCATCATGAGCAGAATTTACTTGAGCGAGTATCCCAAGGATTAATGTCTTCTTGGTGGATTCTTGGATAAAGAACTCAGCATTAAGTTTAACAGAAGTAGTATTCAATATAACAGATACTGAATATTATTTACAAGTGTCTGAGTAAAGAGAATATTTATAGAAGAATTATTTGCGTTGAGGTTAGGTCATGTTCAGTGTACACATAAGACATCTACAATACATGTTGAGAACTGTATTTTATGCAAAATGTGAAAGAGCTCTGTGCATGCTGATCTCTAAATACTAGAGGCAACTGAGCAAAGACGCTGAGGGTAATTTGCTGTTGAGGCAGCCTTGGGGTCAGACGCTATTCGGTCATGTAAGTAAGTGTGGCATTGTGCCCAAGCTAATATATCTATGCCACTGCCATGCAAATGTCTTTCGCTGTGCTATGTTATAGAGACTTTTTTTTTTTGCCCAGCATTCACTCAGAATTCTCTGCATTCAATACAATAGCATACTCTAGGCATGTCTACGCTGAAAGTTTTTTGTCTTATTGTGACTACTTACTTAGGGCCTCCTTTCAAAATATATTCTAATACAGACTTAAATTCACTCTTCTAGGCAAGGCTTACAATAAATACAGCAGAACTTATAATTATATGATTACATGCTATTGATTTCAAATAATATTGTCAATAATTGTGTCAATAACGTCCTAAGCTGGTGCTGATTTCTGTTAGGTAGATTTATTTTCTATTTGCAAAAGAATAGTCTCTATTGCACTTTTGTTGGAAACATTTAGAAATCTATTCATGTGGAAAAATTTAAAATACCTTGAATCAGCAAATATCTTGCTGAATGCCTTCTTTGTTATTACTGAACTTCTTTCTAGCAACAATAATGGAATTTCCGTATTATAGCAAATGGAACTCAGCATTTCTATTAAAAATAGAAGGTCACAAACATATTTTTTAACCTTTTGTGCTCTCATCATGTACTAAGAAGGCATTCACAAAGAAGTGTAGACATTCTACCCTCCCCTTGAAAAGCTATGTAGTCTCTTTAAATTACTTCACAAAGAGAAACCCAATGCTGGAATGTAAATTATCTACGTATGTACCTAAAATATAGAACAGTCTAACAGTTTTATCCTTTTTTTTTTTACTGCTTTTGTTTGTTTATTTACTTATATCAATGTATTTACTCTCAGAGGTATAATGTATATTACAGCGAGGCAACACAGATGTCATTGAGTACCATGAAGCAATATTAGGAAAAGAAAGTGCTTAGTCATGCTTCTTGTTAGTTTAGAAATGAAGCGTGCTTGAGAGCTCATTCTGGTTTTAAACTTATTTTGTTAATATTATTTTTACATTGGCATCTCCCAACTTGTAAAATTAGCTTGTAAAATTAGAGTGTAGACAAATGATCTGGGAGAGAAGACCCGAAATAGTAAAAAGCCATTGACCAAGGAATACTGAAGAATGGCATTTTTTTTTTTTCAGATGAAGCAACAAGTAAGTATTCTATTTCTTACATTTTTTATTCTTTTTTTTTTTTTTTAATAAAGCATACTTGGTTAAAAATTGCCTTAGAACATTACAAAATCCTTACATGTAGTCTTTCGGTTCTCTTACCATAAGGTCAGGGTGATTGTATTTCTTCATTAAATTATTGGACAGTTAAATTTACTAATGTCTTTAAGACACTCTGATAATACAGTGACATCTTTTGTTAAAGTGTTTATAGAGAAGAAAGTCTCTTACCTGCAGGATTGCAGAATCTAAAGAATTGAGCTTCATTGTTTCTACTGACTTTAGCAAGCACTTCACTACACTACTGCTGTTTAACTTTTGGTTAGCCCTAAATTGGTCAGGCAGTTGGACTGGCAGGTCCCCTTCAACGGAAATTATTCTATTCTATTCTATTCTATTCTATTCTATTCTATTCTATTCTATTCTATTCTATTCTATTCTATTCATTCAAAGTGGCACCTAAGCAACAGGCATTGTGCTTTTCCTTTTACAGCTTCTTTGAAAATTTGACTGCTTAGGCAAAAATTCTACTGAATCATCAAGCAGAATCATACCACTTAAGAGGTTTAGTATTTATAAGGTAGATGTTAGTTCTTTCCTGTTTTTGTCATCCAGATAGAAAAATAGTTAGAGGTGAAAATTGTTTTTGCAATTTTATTAGAAAACTTGAAATGAAGATAGAAGTAACTTCATAGACAGTTGTATTCTTATGTCCATAACAATGAAATGTTAAATTAGTGTCTAATATAATTATATAGAGAGATATTTTCTCAGTAAAACTGTAGTCTTCTAAAGGGTAATTAGAAATTATTATCATAAGTTCATAGTGAAACTAATCTTTAGTAAATGTTTCATGGAAAATGTTGCAAGAGTTGATTAACTAATAAAATAAGGAATTGACTAGTTGAAGTCATCTCTTTTGAAGAACTAACTTATAAATCACTTTGTATTAATTCAAATGCCAGTGCAGCTGAACATGTGGGAACAGAACACTAACTGGACACAGAATGACTATAACTTTAGAGGATCTAAAGGTCTTTTTCAAGGAATCACTTATGTGGTACCCATTAAAGGTGTAATGGAGCAAAAGCTATCAGTTTGCTGCAGGACTCATGTCGGAGATTCTGTTGAATCATGTATATTTCCAAGGCACAGAGTCTGAGAAGAAGAGTGCCCTTCATTTATCTTTTAGTAGAAACTGCTTTTAAATTAGCCAGGTAAGACTTCATTCACTTCGGATTTTGCTGGCTTTATTTATATTTGTGGGCTTTTGCAAGAAAACAGTCCCCTCTCAGAGAGGTTTGACTTTATGTTTCTTGGCAGTTAAGATCAGTTTCAGGGTTATAGGGATAGAATCAAAATCTTGGGATTACAAATCTTCCTTTCCTACTACTTCCTTTCCTACTTCCATTCAGAGGCATTGTCTCTGAAGATTTAAACAAATAGAGAACTCTATCTCTGAAGAGACATTATCTGTTTTTCCTCAGTTGTAGCAATGTTTGAAATAACTTTTTGATGCATTTTTTTTAAAAAAAGCAACACAGTCAATAGTAAGCTCTGATTTCCAGAATTTTTCATGAGATAGACTTCAAATACACTGTATATCGTAACTGTATCAATCAGACAACACAAGTTATATATATATATATATATCAGAAGGGGTAAAAAATTTTGGAGTCCCATGACTTAACTTTCTTATACAGTATTTCACAAAAAGTGTTGCACTGTGCTTCAGATTTCTCAGTGCTTCAGCCTTAATAATGTTGAGGGCATGCTATCTGCAGCTCTATAACCTTCCCCTGAAGCCATTGGAGCATTTTCTTTGTAATTCTCTTATGATTGTTCTCACAATCTCACAGCTGCAAACCCTGATAGTGCTGTTATGGAGTTTCTCATGGGAAACATCTACCACTGGCGTGAGACCTCATCCTCTCCTTCCTCCCATTCTTTACCTTTTATTCATAGATCTGATTTAATGTTAAAGGAAACCCAATATAATATGCAACAAAGAAGGTAATAGTAATTTAAATATTTGTTAAATATCCTATACGGTATACCTATAGATGCTTAAATACCAATGAATGTGTGAAACTTGCATCTGATTAGTTTACTCCAATCAGAGCTAATAACATCATACCTTCTACCAGCCAACAGAATTTGAATAGGTTTCAATAAAAACTGTGCAATATCAAGGGAGAAGCATAGTAAAAAAACCCAGCAACGTCATCATCTTCTTCCTCACCACTGCTGCACTGGAGAGAGCCTCCAGAGGAGGATGCTCATCTGGGACCCATATGTTCTCTTCCTGGCTTCCCCTTATATCATGCAGACATTCAAAAGATTTATTATACTTCTTAAATAAGTTACATTTACTTACATAATAGTACTTCTAATAGTTACAACTGTTTCTGCTTCATATTTCCCCCCTGCTCTTTGCCCTTTGTTTTTTTTTCTCACCATGATCACTTTTATTTACTTTATCTTATCTAGAGGAGAAAACTAATTCTAAAATTTCTCAGCTTTATTGTTTTTATACAATAAGACAAAAGACAAAGTATTTTTGATATGTCAGTTGAAGTTTGCTTGAAAGGTGTAAGTTTTTATCTGAGTCAATCTATTCATGTATCCATCTTGCTTTGTGTTGCTTGTTTGGTTAAGGTCACACTTCTCTCTGTTCAAGGAAAAAAACGTACAGCTTGAACATTTCAAGTTTTTTTGTGTGTGTAAGTGTGCGTGAACGAGTGTGTGTGTGTGATAGGACAGAGATTTTCAAACATTTTGTTATTGTCATTACTTACATTATGCACATCAGCAACCGGCTGGAGTGCGTGGAGCTCCTCCTGGGGATGGAGGAGGAGCTGACAGAGAGCTTATGGGTCAAGATACAGGCCGCCTGGCCAGAAGGACAGAGCGGACAAGTCGCTCTATAGCCAGATAGGAGCACCCTCATGGTCACAGGCCCTGGTCCTCATGGGGGAATTCAACAACCCTGACATCTGTTGGAGAGACAACACGGCAGGGCACAGGCAGTCCAGGAGGTTCCTGAAATGCGTGGACAACAACTTCCTCCTGCAGGCGATAGAGGAGCCGAAAAGGAGGGGTGCCATGCTTGACCTTGTGCTCACCAACAGGGAGGGGCTGGTGGGGGATGTGAAACTAAAGGACAGCCTTGGCTGCAGCGACCATGACACAGTGGAGTTCAAGATCCACGGGGCAGCAAGGAAAATACATGGCAAGCTCTCTGCCCTAGACTTCAGGAAGGCAGACTTCGGCCTCTTCAGGGACCTGATGGGCCAAGTGCCATGGGAGGCAGCCCTGGAGGGAAGAGGGGCCCAGGAAAGTTGGTCCACATTCAAGGAGCACCTCCTCCAAGCTCAGCAGAGGTGCATCCCGACGAAGAACAAGTTGGGCAAAAAGGCCAGGAGGCCCGCTTGGATGAGCAAGGAGCTCCTGGACCAACTGAAAGTAAAGAAGGAAGCCTATAGAGGCTGGAAACGGAGACAGGTAGCCTGGGAGGTCTACAAAGAGGATGTGCGAGTGGCCAGGGATCAGGTGAGGAAAGCCAAAGCCCTGGCACAACTGAATCTGGCCAGGGATATAAAATGCAACAAGAAAAGCTTTTATAGGTACGTAGGGGACAAAAGAAAGTCCAGGGAAAATGTAGGCCCCCTCCGGAAGGGAACTGGTGTCCTGGTTACCCAGGACATGGAGAAGGCTGAGGTACTCAATGACTTTTTTCCCTCAGTCTTCAACGATAAGTGTTCTTGTCCCGCAACCCAAACTGTAGAAGGTGCAAGCAGGGACTGCGAGGATGAAGAACCGCCCACTATACTCGAAGAGGTGGTTCGGGGTCATCTGAGGTGCACAAGTCCATGGGACCTGATGAGATCCATCCGCGGGTCCTGAGGGAACTGGCGGATGAAGTTGCCAAGCCACTGGCTATCGTATTTGAGAAGTCGTGGCGGTCTGGTGAGGTCCCCGATGACTGGAAGAGAGGGAACATAACCCCAATTTTTAAAAAGGGGAATAAGGAAGACCCAGGTAACTACAGGCCGGTCAGCCTCACCTCTGTGCCTGGCAAGGTCATGGAGCAGATTCTCCTGGAATCCATGCTAAGGCACATGGAGAGCAAGGAGGTGGTTGGTGACAGCCAACATGGCTTCACCAAGGGCAGATCGTGCCTGACCAATTTGGTGGCCTTCTATGACAGGGTGACAGCATCGGTGGATAAGGGACGAGCAACTGAAATCATCTACCTGGACTTGTGCAAAGCTTTTGACACTGTCCCGCACGACATCCTTCTCTCTAAACTAGAGAGACGTGGGTTTGATGGACGGACCACTCGGTGGATAAGGAGTTGGCTGGGTGGCCGCACTCAGAGAGTGGTGGTCAACGGCTGGATGTCCATGTGGAGACCGGTCACGAGTGGCGTCCCTCAGGGCTCCGTGCTGGGCCCGGCCCTGTTCAACATCTTTGTCGGCGACATGTACAGTGGGATAGAGTGCACCCTCAGCAAGTTCGCCGACGACACCAAGTTGTGTGGTGCCGTCGACACGCTGGAAGGGAGGGATGCCATCCAGAGGGACCTTGACAGGCTGGAGAGGTGGGCCCGTGCCAACCTCATGAAGTTCAACCATGCCAAGTGCAAGGTCCTGCACCTGGGTCATGGCAATCCCAGGCACAAATACAGGCTGGGCGGGGAATGGATTGAGAGCAGCCCTGAGGAGAAGGACTTGGGAGTGCTGGTGGATGAGAAGCTTAACATGAGCAGGCAATGCGCCCTTGTGGCCCAGAAGGCCAACCGCATCCTGGGCTGCATCAAGAGGAGCATGGCCAGCAGGTCGAGGGAGGTGATTCTCCCCCTCTACTCTGCTCTGGTGAGACCCCACCTGGAGTACTGTGTCCAGTTCTGGAGCCCCCAACACAAGAAGGACATGGACCAGTTGGAGAGGGTCCAGAGGAGGGCCACAAAGATGATCAGAGGGCTGGAGCACCTCTCCTATGAGGACAGGCTGAGAGAGTTGGGGCTGTTCAGCCTGGAGAAGAGGAGGCTCCGGGGAGACCTGATAGCGGTCTTCCAGTACCTCAAGGGGGCATATAGGAAAGATGGGGAAAGGCTGTTAGTAGGGCCTTTTGCGATAGGACGAGAGGTAATGGTTTTAAAATAGAGGGGGGTAGATTTAGATTAGAAATTAGGAAAAGATTTTTTACAATGAGGGCTGTAGAACACTGGAGCAGGTTGCCCAGAGAGGTGGTGGAAGCCTCATCTCTGGAAACGTTGAAGGTCAGGTTGGATGAGGCTCTTAAGCAACCTGATCTAGTCAGGGATGTCCCTGCTCCTTGCAGGGTGTTTGGACTAGATGACCTTTGAAGGTCCCTTCCATCCCTAACCATTCTATGATTCTATGAGTCTATGATAAATTTTACTGTATAATACTAAATAATACAGGCTATGTTATATACAGTGAAGGTCTACATTATCCACTCATAAATTGTTCTGTCTCTAAAATATTGCATTGGTAATCTTAATTCCAACTGCTTAATGAATTATTTCAGTCTAACATCATTTGTATTTCAGAATAATACGCAATGTATTAAGAGTGATACTTATTGCTAAATTTCTTTTTGCCCCATTCTTTTTAGATATACAATAAAGCATATTAGAAATTAATCCTGAGAACATTGTTTATGTATCTGTTTGGAAATGGAATAGAGATGTGGAGATTAGAACAGTAGGTCTACCCATACAGTAACTTCCATAAACTCTCTCAGGAGAATTTTTCAAAGTTATTTATACAAATCTTTAGAAAAAAAATACTAGCTGTTTTTGCTTACGTAAAAAACTGTGGAAATTCTGAAGTCAGTCACTATTTTTCATGAATAGAACACATAGTTAATCTTCCATCCTGTCTTTTAAAAGTCATCATTTAAGTAATTGCGCTGAAATGGTACTTATTTAAAACCTGTAGAAAATGACTGTTTCTATTAGATTGGAAAATGTAATTCATAAGCTGTTAAGAAATGTCAATAGAGTCTCTGTGCCTTGAAGGCTTCTAGGACTCCTACCTGGAGTACTGCATCTGGCTCTGGAGCCCACAACATAAGAAGGACGTGGACCTGTTGGAGTGAGTCCAGAGGAGTGCCATGAAGATGATAAGAAGGCTGGAGCACCTCTCCTGTGAGGACAGACTGAGAGAGCTGGGGCTGTTCAGCCTGGAGAAAACGAGGCTCTGGGGAGACCTTATAGCGGCCTTTCAGTACCTAAAGAGGGCCTACAGGAAAGAAGGGGAGTAACTCTTTAGCAAGGCCTGTTGTGGTAGTATGAGGGGTAATGGTTTTAAAATAGAGAGATGTAGATTCAGATTAGACATTAGGAGAAAAATTTTACAATGAAGGTGATGGAACACTGGAACTGGTTGCCTAGTGAGGTGGTTGATGTCTTGTCCCCGGAAACATTCAAGGTCAGGTTGGATGGGGCCCTGAGCAACCTGATCTAGTTGAAGATGTCCCTGTTCCTTGAAGGGGGTTTGGACTAGGTGACCTTTAAATGTCTCTTCCAACCCTAAATATTCTATGATTTTATAATTCTATGATATTTCAAGTATAACATGCACAAGAGCTTAAAACTGTAGCTGTGCTAAAATGTTATTCATCTACGTCATGTATATTGACAGCTTAATGCAGGAGGAGTGGATGTGAAGTGTAAAGTAATCAGCGCAGAGGAAATAACATTGTCACTATGCACATTTCAGGGAGAGTGGCTTCAGATTTTTGGGAGTAGAAGGTCCATTTGTGGTTGGAGTGCCCTGAAGGCTCCCCTCTAGCATGTCTTCTGCTTGTATTTCATCTGAAAGGAATCTAATTAATGTACTCCAGGATCGCAGTGTGTTTTGAGCTAAGGCATAGCTAGTGGAGAAGAATAGTCATTGTCCTTCAGAAACACACAGTTGATTCAGACTAAAATTGAAAATTTTTCCCTCAGGTTATCCTCAGAGTAAAGACTGTCACTTTTAACCTACACTCTGTATGTTTTATACTCTGAACAGCTTTTGTCTTAGAATTCAGCTGTTGTATCCCTTTTTTCATTAACAATTTCTCTTTTGTTGATGGCAAATTTCATCTTCTGATTACTGTAACAAAAACCAAAAAGTTTAAATACTTAGCTTAATAACAAGCTTCTTTATAGAAAGTAGAAACCAGGTAAGTTGGAAATAAAATGTGTATGTCTTCAGAGATACATTCTTCAATTCAGTCTGAATTAATTAATCAATCTAACTAGAAGCAAAGTCTTCTCTTCATAAACATTTGACAAAGCTGGGAATCATAAGGAAACAGATTTTTCTACATCATACTTGAAAGTAACTTCCATTATAAAGGCTTCTAATAATTTTGCCTTCCTGTTTTGTCAGGAATGTCAGACTTGCCCAAATATATTTGAAATACAAGTCTATCACCTAGCCAGTACAGGACACATTGTATTTGTATCATCTAAATGTTTTGCAGTCCCAGAAGATGAAGACTGCAAACACGTATTATAAGGTGTCAAAATGTTTTTAACATACATGTAACATGCATGCTTCCTGTATTGAAATACTCAACTGTTTCAATTTTTTCAGTTAAATACATTATAAAACGATAGAACGTAAGTATTGTGCATCTCCTTAACTTGTGAAATTGTACACACAATTGGGCCCATTGCAACAAACTTTACATAATGGTCAAATCTTTTTTGGTTCCACAAGCACGGCTCAATATCAGTAAAAATAGGAAATGCAAGCTCACATTAAATACTGGCTTAAAAACAATATGCAAATCTTTTTACAATTCAATGAGTCTTTTGTTGTTGTTGTTATTTTTAATTCCATTACAAAACTCACATGCTTGCAAAACAGACTTGGTGTGTCATTCAGAGGAGTTAAGTCTGAATTAGCAGAATTAGCAAGAAAAGGTATACAAGTGCTAGCAAATCATGTGATCTGGGGGTTAGCTGTTGAGCAGCTTGATCAACACAGCACAACAGGACAATAATTTATTTTTTTTTCTGACCATAAATGATCCTGATTTTCGCAGTCAGAGGAGCTGGGATGCCTCTGTGGAACCTGTAAGGGGACAGATTGGGTGTCCTAGTGACAGAAACGTGGGTTGCTTCCCTGCTATGAATGTGAAACATATGGAGGGAATGGACCATACTCCTTAACATTATAAATAATACTTTTTTTTCCTTTTTTTTTCTTTCAATCTTACTTTAATAATCTTAGCAAGATTTCAGCATTAAGATCACATTTTTTAGTGTGATCTGATTAAAATAATTTTATATTGTGATTTTTTTTCTTTATATTTCATCTTTTGTTTACCTAAATTTATAACTATTTTTGAGGTAAATCTATAAAGATATAAACAGAGGATTACTTCATAAATAATGAAACTGTCAGATAAGATGGATATAGTTTCATCTATTGTCCTGGCAACCTGTAGGCTTGATTAACTTTATAGCCATTCTGAAGAGCAAAATTGAAGTTTTTTTTTTTTTTTGTAAAGAAAAATAAAATTACTCTTCTGATTTAGACTCAGTACGGAGCTTATTCTGCCTGATGACAAAATCTTGATGTTCTGCTTACAGAGAAAGTAGGTATAAAAGATTTATCTCAGAACTCATTGTGTATTCTCCAATTTCAATTAAATTTAGTGTGACAATGTGAAAGTGTCAGTAACAGGACTCTAGAATTGCTGGAAGTTTGACTTTTTTTCATACTCTGTAGGAACTGCAGCTAAAGGTTCATTTACTGATCCAATATCAGATGACACAGTTGTCTCCCACATGGGCAATATATTTAATTATAGGCAATAAGTGACAAGAGACTGATTTCACCTACAGAAATGTTCTATATAAATAACTGTTGAAAGCAAACATGCAGAGAAATAAAAATAATTGTGGGAGCTGAGTCTTTCTAGAACAAAACAACTATTATTCACGGGGTTCCAGGTTTCTGATATAATCAGATAGCAGTTCTAGTAACATATCAACTATTTGAAAAAAAAAAACAAACCCAACAGATAACTCTCAAGTATTTAATTTACTTTTTACAAATAAATGTTACTTACAGAGAGGATTCCATAGTTGACCAATCATAGTTGTAGAATCATAGAATGGTTTGGGTTTGAAGGGATCTTTAAAGGTCATCTAGTCCAACCCGCCCTGCAAGATGCAGGGACATCTCCAACTACATCAGGTTTCTCAGAGCCCTGTCCAACCTGACTTTAAATGTTTCCAGGAATGGGGCATCTATCACCTCTCTGGGCAACCTGTTCCAGTGTTACACCACTGTCATTGTAAAAAAATTTCTTCCTTACATCAAGTCTGAATCTGCCTCCTTCTCGTTGAAAAACATTACCCCTTGTTCTGTCACAACAGAGCTTGTCCCCATCTTTCTTATAAGCCCTCTTTAAGGATTGAAAGGCTGCAGTAAGGTCTCCCCCGAGTCTTCTCTTCTCCAGGCTCAACAAGTGTAATATATTTTACATTTTTTTTTCTTATATTTCTTTAAAGAGGATACAATTTAACTTTTCTACTTTTCTTCATAGTGTTTTGTTTCAGACAAATTACTTTTGGTCTATTTTCTAAATCTACCAAGAAAGAGGGCACACTCAAGTCCCTTGCAGTAAGTTAATATACAAAAGATTTATTTCAAAAAAGTCTATAGAACATCTAAATATCATTATATTTCCTGGGCCATGAAATATTTTTCTAAATTACCTTCTAATAAAGTGAAGATCTACATTAAAAGTAAACAAACAAAACTCTCCCTAAAAATTCAACCAAAACCCAAACCAACACACACACAAAAAAAGCCTAATAATATATCCCAGTAATGAAGTATGAAAGATCAAAGACTGGCAGTATTACTTACGCCTAAAATTGAATGGAAATGCCAATATTTTCTTGGATATGGATTATGTCTATGTTGTGAATTAAAAAAAAAATAAAAAGAAAACAAACAAACAAACAAACAAAAAGTGAAACTTAACTGTCCTTGTCAATCTGCCAAGAGGTCAAAATTCTTTCCTGATGCCAAATATGACTGTTAGATTGACTTGAGCATGTGAAGAAATCATAACAACCAGACAACTGTTGCTCAAGGCACACAAATCTGTCAGACGTATGTTCTGAATTTCTTACTCTCTGCTGTTATTTATCCATGTCTTTGGCTACATATGGTACAAGCGAACGGAATTATTCGTATAATTCTCAGGATAATTTTCTTCATGATTGTCTGTGGTGTGGGTGAATCTTATAAAATATTGTCTTTTTTTAATATATTTTAAGTTTGGGCTTTTTTTTTTTTGCACGATATGGAATTGTTCAATTTTATTGTTGTATTTCTTAGGTTTTTTTTAAATTTCTAAATAATCAAAATATGAATCCCCTGGATATGGGGCTCCAAAAGCATTTAATCTTCAATCCTGTCTGTGGACTATCTGTGAACAAGTAGAAGAATACAAATTAAGTAGAAAAGAAGATTATAATGGAATGTGGGAAATAACAGAATTGTCTTCTTCACAGTAGCTTCCACAGTGCTGATCTCCCATAGTCATTCCCCTTTACCCCAGTGGTTCTCCTGTCTCTGATCACTCCAGCTTCTACAGAAGATTATCTGGTTCATATAAATAAATTATAAGTACCGAAACTTTTGGATGGAGCTAGTTGTTTGAGATACCAGATGTTTGTTGGGAGTATGATATACAGCTCCTCAGCTATCCAAAGGCTGGCTTATTGCCTTAAGGAATATGAAGCCTGCACATCTGTAGCATGCAGGGCTATTAAGTTTGGAAGATCCCTTTCACACCATCAAAATAAATGTTGCCATTTTGGCTTTGTAGATTTCATTTTTATCTTCTTCTTAACTGTATTCCGTAGATGTACATGTGTCCACACGGGCATGCCTTTATTTTATACATGAATGTAACAAAATAGCTACTATTTGGTTCTATGTTTTATCACATAATGATAAGAGAACTGTTTGCTTTTATTTGAATAATTTTCTGAACACCATGCC
This sequence comes from Chlamydotis macqueenii, assembly GCF_036417535.1. Taxonomy (NCBI): domain Eukaryota; kingdom Metazoa; phylum Chordata; class Aves; order Otidiformes; family Otididae; genus Chlamydotis; species Chlamydotis macqueenii. Next base: position 164,977,452 of record NC_141556.1, read on the forward strand.
CTTCCTTTCTCCCTATTGTTTTGCATTAAAGCTAAATGATCAAAAGAATTGATAGGATGGAGAGCAAAATCTAACTTTGCTTTTGGTAAAAAAAACAATAGCTATTTTACTTTAATTTTGCTTTAAGACTATAATTTCATTTAGATTTTATACTGAAGCAATTCATAATGTTTTGTTGCTAAAAGACGGCTTCCTGAAGTTCCATTACAATTACACGAAAATGTCTAGTTAAACTAAAATTAAGAAATAAATAAAATAACAAATATAAACAAATTTTTTTTTATACATTCAAAAGCACTTAGACATTGCAGTAATTGTAGCCATTTTGCAATAGAAAGTCAGGTGGATAAAAACTTCATAAAATGTACCTGTAAAGTTTTGACCTTTTATATAGACTGTGCCTTTAGTCAATTCCACTGAAGTAGCTTTCCCATATGGTGGAACATGACACAAATATCCCTTTAGCCTTTCTTGCATCTCTTTCCACTTTACTTAATTCCTTATTCTGTGAACAGTTCAAACAATAGTGTTTCTTATATGTAAATTTCACTAATCCTGTGTTTTGCTGTTTTCCTGACAGCTTTATAGCTTAAAGAGTTATTGGGCCACGGGGGATGGATGTAACTATGAAGGATGATATCATTATAAGTAAAGAATATTACACTTTTGTAGACTCACCAGTTTCGCTCCCTGTTCTGTTTAGCAAGACAAGTTATGAGACAGCAAATAATCTGTTTTTCTGTGTAAAAGACTGGTTAACTAAAGGAAGTGATTTGGAGGGAGAGAACAGGACACTGAATACTATGTAGAAGTTGCTTGTGTAAATAGAGTCCTTTGGTTCCTTGAATCTTACACCCGTAATTACTTTTCCTTTAATGAAGTAATCATGAAAAATGTCTTCAGTCTAGATCTTGTTAAATTTTCTAGCCTTTAAGTTTCATCCATTTTGATTTTTTTAACTGAATATATAAGCCCCTGTTAGGAAGTTGGAGATCACTTTGATGGGAGTGTTTTATTTAGTGCTACAGTGGTAGCTTCTGTAAGAAACTGCTAGAAGTTGCTCCCCTTTGTTCAGTGGACTCGGCTGGGCCTAGGGTGGACCCGCTGCTGGCCAAGGCCAAGCCAATTGGTAGCAGAATGTTCCATGATAGCGCCTCTGTGATAACATATTTAAGAAGGGGAAAACAGAAAAAAAAAAAAAGAGAGAAGAGATGATGTGAAGACGCTGAGTGGAGGCAGAGGGGGGGAGGCGCAGGCCTCATGGGCCTTGCAGGCCTCACCCTCTGGCCTCTCTCTGGGCAGCCCACTGCACCCAATTTGGCCCAGCCTGGCTGCAAGAAATGGAGAGGAGATGAGATGAGAAGAGATCCTGAAAGGCGTCTGCCAGCCTGTTGTGAAGAATTTTTCTTGTGAGAGGAACGGCTGCAGACGCCAAGGTCAGTTCAGAAGGAGGGGGAGGAGTAATGCAGCTCCTGGCCAAGATTCCCCTGCAGCCTGTGGTGATGATCATGGTGGAGCAGGCTGTCCCCCTGCAGCCCATGGAGGTCCATGGGAGGAGCAGAGATCCACCTGCAGCCCATGGAGGACCCCACATCAGGGCAGGTGGATGCTTGAAGGAGGCTGTGGCCCATGGAGGGCCTGCTGGGGCATCTGTTCTGGAGGCACGGCACCCCATGGAAGAGGTGATCCACATCGGAGCAGTTCACGAAGGACTGTAGCTCATGGGAGGGACCCCACAATGGAGCAGGGGAGGAATGTGAGGAGTTCTTTCCCAGACAATGAAGCAGTGGCGTAAAACGTGTGATGAACTGACCATGGCCCCCATTCCCTCTTCCTCCCTGTGCTGCTCGGGTGGGGGAAGGTGGTAGAGATAATGTTAAACCTGGGAAGAGGGAGGGGTGGGGGAAGGTTATCTTGTTCTCTGTCTCATTATCCTGTTGTTTGTAGTAATAAATGAATAGTTTTCCCCAAGTCCAGTCTGTTTTGCCCATAATGGTAGCTTTAAGGATTTTCTCCCTGTCCTTATTTCAGACCTCAAGCCTTTTTCCTTATATTAGCTCTCCCTATTCCCTTGGAGGGTGGGGGGAGTGAGAGAGAGACTGCGTAGTTTGGTCCTGATTGGGGCTGAACTGCGACACAATCACAGCACAGAGCTACACATCAGGACAGCTTGAGAAACTTCGCTTTTCTGTTTTGAAAATTCTTACCAAGTGGCATATAGAATCTTTAACAGTAATTAGGCCAAAATGTACAACATGAAAGCACACACACAACAGTTATTTCTGTCTACATTGTATTAGAAAGGTTACAATGGAAGTTGTACTCAGCCTGGTGCTACCTGTCAAGGAGATTTTTATAATCTAGAGAAGCACAATGAAAATGAATTTAAAATGCTTGAAATTGCTTTATTTCTTTAATCCATAAAACAGAGAGCTTGCAGTAAAAATAAAACCAGTAGTGTATGTCACAAAGATGTCAATGATGGATTGCTACCTAGTAAGGGACACCAATCTCTTATCTTAAATGGCAACACTAAATTTTGGTTAGCCAGTAGGGAAAGGAAGAACAAGCCACAGTTCTTCTTACTTTTAAATCAGTTGTTCACCAAAAAGAACAAGAAAGCTGTGGTTCCTAGCACAGGATATTTTCAAGAAAATACTGGATAAATATCTTTCTAGAATGATGTGCACATACCTAGTCTAAAGTTGAGGCAAGAAGACTGCTTTAGATGGCCTAGATATCACTGGTAGCATGTTTTTTTTGGTTTTTTTTAATGTTGAAGTGCAATCTTCCTAAGTCAGTAAATTTGTTAAGTTCAGAAATTTCAGAGAAGAGTATCTATGCAAATCAACTCTAAAATTAGCTCAATTACATTTTCTTATGTGCAAAGGAAAACATAGAGATAAATCTGTGTGTATGCATGTGTAGTGTATACACACACGTTAGTTTAACTGGGTGAGTTCCGTAACAAGTAAGTCAGTACGGAAAAGATCTCCTAGTTTCATGGTACATTGTGTTGCAAATATGGTATTCTTAAATAAAGAGCTTACCAGAAAAAATGCATACATACAGAGCATGATAATTATGAGTGCCCTTGGTATAAGCACAGCAGTAATTTACAGGTGTACTGTATTTTATTAACTCATGTGAAAACAGGGCAAAACCCAGCCAGTGAAAGCAGATGTAAACTTACAGACATTACTAGAATATCAGTCCTTGTTCCAGAAATCTTGCCAGCAAAGTTTAAGAAGTAAGACAACTGACTGATGACAAGAAACACAGAACATAAAGAAACCTATAGAACCTCTTAACAACACAGATGAATGAATCAGAGAATTTTAAAGTATAAGGAAACCAAGAAATTCCAAACAATCTAGAGGGCGAATGTCATTGATTGTCCCACAAATGACTAAAAGATCACAGAGAATGAAAATGTTATTATTTTCTGACAGATTTCTGTAAGGTCTAATTCAATCAGTCTCCTACTTCTCAAGTATACAAGATGCTTCTTAATTTTAGATTTTGAATAACTAAAATTAAGAAAGAATACATGTATTTGCTGAACCGAGACTCAAACAGACAAATTATCTCTAACGATGCTGTTCTGCTGAAGAAGACGCATTTTATTAGGGGCTGATTAAAATTTGATGTCTACATGTCATTTCAGGATGAACAGAGAGAAAAAAAAAACGTAGAATTGCCTACCTTAAGAAAATGTTTTCCTTATTTTCTACCTGCTGCATGGAGCAAAGCTCTGAAAAATCAGTCATCAGAAGTATTTTCTCAGTGTTCCTCCTTTGGGCAGGATTTAAGCTAAAAATGCTATATAATTTCAGTTAAAAAAAACCCCAAACAACAAACAAAACAAAACCTTTCAAAATGCTTTACTGGTAGTTTGTAAAGCTTCCTGTAAATAATTTCAGTGTCTCGGTAGGAAAAGTTGATGTGCATATGCATACACACTGAAAAAAAAAAAATGAAGCATTAATGTCAGGGGAAGATAGATCTTTTGATTTTTTTTTTATAATGAAATACTTCTTTTTTTTATGCAGAAAAGTAATCCAGTAGTTCCAAAGACTGATCAAATTTTATTTATGTATCAACACAGTTTGCAACTGTAGTAATTAGGCAATAGCTGCTCTATTAAAATGCAAAAAAAATTATGCAGGATTCTTCTTGAATTTAGAATCATGCCATAGTTGCTAATATTATTCTGAAATACCAGTATTAAAAATATATATATATATATTATTTAACTTGAAATCTGTTATATAAAATGTAAACAGCTCTGTGAAGTTTAAAAAGGACTATTGTATTATAAATCAAGTAAGCATCTAAAGCTCTCTTAGCTAGGTAAGAGAGCCCTTTTAGTCTTAGTAACACAGGTTAATAACTGGTCACAGTTATGGTTCATACTTTCACTGCTAGAATAGTACCTAAGGGGTAAATCTGTGGCCCACTGAGTAAATCGAAACTTTTAGTAATGACATCAATGAAGCATGATTGTCCTTTTAATGGTAATAGCTTAAAGAACCAATAAAGTCTCAAGGAACAACATGGGATCAAGTAGCTTTCGTTCATAAGCATAGCTGATATACTATGTTGGTTCTTTTTAATACATGTAGTCTTTGTTATAGTGATCTGCAATTTTTTTTTGTATGTTTAAAGGTAATACCATAACTCAAAACCATAATTTGTTTATATCCTGTCCAATTTACATATACAGAACATTACTATAAACTCTAATTATGAACATATGCATAATCCTTGCAATACAAATTTCAAATCTCAATGCTGTAACATAAAGTGAAAAAGCTTTTAACTTAAACAAATCTCATATTAATTCAAACTCCTTTGCAGTTACTCTAAAGAGCTCCTGTAAGAAGAATGGAAACTAGCTCCAGTCCAGCATTGCCTAGCTCTTTCTGATGAAGGCTCTTTTCTGGAAAATGAGTTCACATGCAACTCCCATCTAAGCTGAATAGGGCTTAGAGACAAGTCTCTGATGCCTGAAGGAGTACAATAAGAAAGAAATACTATTTAAAGAATAGCAGTTGTCACTTTCCTCAGGAGACTTCCCATTGTTTTGAATTCGTGGAGACAGAAGCACCCAGTAAAGCATTTTCAAAGGCTTTGGTTGTCGGGAGGCAGATGTTGGTCTCTTCTCCCAAGTAACTTGTGAGGAAAGGGGAAACGGCCTCAAGTTGCAGCAGGTGAGGTTTCCTAATATGCAACCTAACCTACAACCTCCTTTCAGGTAGCTGTAGACAGCAATGAGGTCTCCCCTCAGCCTCCTCTTCTCTAGACTAAACAACCCCAGGTCCCTTAGCTGTTCCTCATAAAACTGGTGCTCCAGACCCCTCTTCACCAGCTTCATTGTCCTTCTGTGGATGCACTCCAGCAACTTAACATCCTTCTTGTACTGAGGAACCCAAAACTGCACACAGTGTTTGAAGTGAAGTCTCATTAGTGCCAAGTACAGGGGCACAATCACTTCCCTACCCCTGCTGTTGTTGTGATCCAAGTGCGGGACCCAGTACTTGGCCTTGTTGAACATCAGACAGTTCACCTCAGCCCATCGGTCCAGCCTGTCCAGGTCCCTCTGCAGAACCTTTCTACCCTTTAGCAGATAGACACTCCCACCCAGTTTGGTGTCATCTGCAAATTTACTGAGGCTAACTCTGGGCTTGGCCATTCAGCCAGTTTTTAATCCATCACAGGGTACACCTGTCCAAGCCATGAGCCACCAGCTTCTCTAGGAGAATGCTGTTGGAGATGGTATCAAAGGATTTGCTGAAGTCCAGATAGACAATATCTACAGCCTTCCTGTCATCCACTAGGCGGGGTCACCTGATCATAGAAGGAGGTCAGGTTGGTCAAGCAAGACCTACCTTTCATGTACCCATGCAGGCTGGGCTAATCCCCTGGTTGTCCCGCACGTACCAAGTGAACCGTTCCATAATCTTCCCCCTCACACAGAGGTCAGGCTGACAGGCCTGTAGTTCCACAGATCTTCCTGAATTGCACTACTGGGTGCCTAAGACTTCTGGATAGCCAGAAGTACTTTTTTTTTTTTTTTTGGCAGGAACCTACCACCACCAATTGGTACTACACAGACACCCAAACTTGAACCTTCTGATTCAATTTTCTCAGTCAAAGAAACTGTTTAAGACATTTAAAACCTAACTGGCCAAAGAAAAATGTACTTAACACTTTTACATTTCCAGGCCAGTTTTCAGATCCTTGAGATCATAAATTAAAATTCTGTATTAGAAGCATTTTTTTTTTCCCTGATGATTCTAGAAAACTTCTCTCCTGAGTAGTCAATATCAGTATGTACAAAAGGATCAGGAGCTCTTCTTGTGAAACACTTAGCAAATGTACTATTAGTATGCCATGTAGTCCACAAAGACCTTACATTACTTATATCAACATAGATGCAGTAGTTCAATATTAACACAAAAAACCTGAGTAGTCAGAAATAGACAATAAGGATTCTGGATTTTCTGCAACATGAAGTATATTGAATTTAGCATGCTTCATTTTGCTCTCTTATTTTACTTATTAAAAACAAACCTATATGAAAAATTATTTAATAGATCCCAATTCAGCAAAGTCCCATTTAAACAAAAGCTTAAAGGCATGTTTATTCCACAAAATATTTAAGCAAATTGTAATACATTCATATTACGGGGTGTTAGGGTTATTTACTCTATGGATTTACTTTATAGGGCAGTATATTTTTTATTATGTAATACATCATGAATATCTGCTACACTTTCATAGTAACTTATACTATTATGTTAAATGGAGCTATTTTTAATCGTATATTGAACCTATTTCTGAAAAAGTTACTGAGTGCTTTCCCTGATATATACGACTTTAGTTAATTACTCCCACCATTAAGTATTTTGCATGCTGTAGTATGACTCTTCAGCTCTTTTGTTATGAGCATTTACAATAAAACTTTAGCAAATTATATGTGTACATTTATAGACAAACCCCCCCCACATTTGAATTTATAACCCATATTATATTAATTAAATTTGTAAGTTATAAATACTTTAGACAGTCTTTGTCTCAGTACGTATGAAGGTGGTTCTGCTACTGCATTTTTTTTTTTATGCAGGATTAAGCTCTCTAATTTTACTGTTTATCTGTTTTGTTTTTTTTTTCTTAAAAAGTTGAATTAATTAAAGAATACCCAGTTCATTTATGAATGTATATTCTTGTAATTTCTTAGCTACTAAATTAATTGTTAGCATTCCTTTTGACCCTCTAATATTAAAACCTGAAAAACATACTCTATTAAATTAAGCTTATTGATATGAATTTATTGTTGCATTAACTATTAAGAGAGCACTAGAATGACTACTTCAAGAAGTCACTTATGACTACATGCTCCCATGGAGAAGTGAGTAAGAGAAAAGTCAAGCTGTGATTTTTGCTTTAAATTGTCTTCATAACAGAGGTCATGATGTTGGCACGAAGACAAAATACTAAATCACTCCTTGCCTTTCCCTTTGCTCACTTCTTCAAGACAATATGTACTTATAGCTAGACATTCATAATGGGATTCATATGATGTCAAGTTAGGTCAAGGGAGGTTTAGATTGGATATTGGGAAAATTTCTTTACTGAAAGAGTGGTCAAGCATTGGAATAGACTGCCTAGGGAAGTGATGGAGTCACCGTCCCAGGAGGTGTTCAAAAAATGTGTAGACATGGCACTTCAGGACATGGTTTAGTAGGCACATGGTTTAGTAGTTGGTGGTGTTGGGTTGATGGTTGGACTTGATGATCTTGAAGGTCTCTTCCAACCTTAATGATTCCATGATACTGTGTCAGAGTAGATTTAGAGGAAGGAGGGAGGCTTAGGTGAGAAACTGAGGACTGCAATATTACTTTTCCTGTAGGTCTGTCACTGTGACATTGGAGTTTTACTTGACTCTAAACATGCTATTTTCAGAATTATTGCTGTTCCTGACTCACAGTGAAATGCTGTTGAATTAGTAGCTGTAAAAAAAAACCATGAAGCATTGTCTTTTCACTTATATTTGACACAATATTCTGATCTGTGTTTTAAAACAACCGACCAGCCAAGCAAAGACAAAAGCTAAAGTTAAAAAAAAAAAAAACAAAAAACCCAAAAAACAACCAAACAAACAAAAAAAAACCCAGATGGCTCAAAAAAGAATGTCAAACAAGCACTGAGTTTTTTTTTTTTTTTCTAGAAAGAAGGAAAGTTAAGGCATAATTTACAAATGTAAAAAGGTGGAAATGATAGTAAAAACCCAAAGGTCAACAGAACATTAACATGAAATCAAATAATAAAATCTTTGGAAATTTCACAATTCATACTCCTTCTGCCCTGTGATTATACAGTGAGCTCATCCATTATAACTTCTTTGATGATTCACTTTTCTACAGAATATCAGTTTGGTTTTCTGATGTAACAAATAGTAAATTTTGGTAAGGGCTCTGTATGGGTCAGGAGCTCCTGGTGGCTGCAGGCTGGAAGCACTGGGGGCTCCTTATGGGACCATAATGACAGGGCTGTGAGGCCAAGGCATGTCCTACCACCCCAGTCCTCCCCAGGGACAGGCCAAAGATGGAATGGGACGTTGGACCACGGGTCACTGCCAGGGTCTATGTCCAGACCCACAGGGTCCATGACCAGACATAAGCATTGCTGTGACACTGCAGCTCAGGTGGGTACCAAAGGTGAGATCTCTGGCTTAAAAGCAGCTCCCTGAAAAAGGAGCAGTCGTTGGTCAGGTATCTTCTAAGTTTCTTCATAAGATCTTTTCTCACCAAAGGAGCTGAGTTTGGACTTGCCCAACAAACTCGTGGAAGGTAGAAGCGTGCTCAGGGTCCTGAAAAAAATTCTGATATTGACTTATTTTCTGTGGAAGCCTGTTTAAAAACCTTACTTTCCTTCAACATTTTATTTTCATAAAAGAGCATATCAATATGCAAAGATACTTTGAGAAAAGGTAGAAGACAACATTAACTTCACACAAAACCAGGAAATAAGTAAAATGTAAAGTAAATGTGAAATATTTTAAAAGCCTCCATCCTAAAAACTCAGTTCATGGTTCCACTGTGTATAATTTACTTATCTTGGGAATAAAAGAACCTTGACATGAATAAAATGTATTTGTATTTGTACAACTGAATGTAAATGGACAGACAAGTTGATACACACTTATACTACCTGTCCATTTTAAAAGTGTTTTTCAGTGTTGCAGACAGTAGATTTCTGTTTGCTTACATGCATATTTTAGTACTGTTTGGTTATCTTTTGTTCTTCGATTAGAAGACTATGTTCAACAAGTTTGTTCTTTTATTGTATTCCCCTTTCAAAATGTATGCATATTTCTGCTGTTCCTTTTTTTTTCAAGGAGTTGGTTGTGTTCTTTCTGAAAAAAAAAAATGGCTAAGACTGCTATCTATAAATATATTAGGAAGGTAAACAACAGTAATGTCCTGCATCTGCCTTTCAGTTGTGTTATCTGGGGCAAGAAATAGCCAGTCACAAAAGACTGTCATGGATTGGCCTTGGACTCCATCCAGATGCCCACCTAACCACTCTCTCACTCTCCTTCTCCATCAGGACAGAAAGTGAGAAAATAAGATGGAAAAGCTCATGGATCGAGATAAAGACAAGGAGATTACTTACCAATCACCATCACAGGAAAAACAGACTTGACTTAGGAGACCTGGATGCTTGGATCCCCACAGGTGGTGGGAGTGCTGTGGCTGTCCCACATTCCAGAGTCCTGGATCCCCAGGTATAGTTGAGGTGGCACAGGTAGGCCCAGACATATGAGTGTCCCCATAGGTGCTAATGTCCAAAATGTGGCAATCCTTGCCTCTTCTCACAGCCTTCTGCTGCCAACACCTGGACACCTACACCAAATGCAATTTCAAATGTAGATTAAGTCTCTGAGGTCTAATACTCACCGAAGTACAGTCTTGCTTCAGTCTTTCAGTTGTATTAACTGGGGCCATAAATAGCCAGTTTTTAAACAGGTTTGACTAGTTTATACAGAGATATGTGTAATAATACTGCCTGTGACAGACTCACCTGTACTGTATTACAAAGGATGTTCATCATTTCTTTAAAAAAGCTTCAGCTGGCAAGAGCATTCAAACATAACTGCCATGTTACTCCATAGGGTTGACACTGGAACACAGATAAAAAGGTAGAGCAGATTAAAAATAAGGTAGTGCTTTCAATTCTGAATTATTACTTTTAGTTCCTTACTTTGTGCAGACATAAGTACTCAGAATATTAAGTACAACATACTACCTTTCACATTTTCTCTATGAATTAACATATTTATCAGTAAGAATGATAAAGATTTTCATAAATATTATTTACTTTGATTAAAAAAAAAAAGTTGGAAAATGTTCATAACATCTCTTGTCATATTAAAAAATGATATATTTTACTGAACAATACAAAGTGTCCTTCCTACAATATACTTCTCTGCAGAGTTGTCTGAAAATCTGGATTTATGCTGTGTGAAATTTTCTGCTTAGTTTATGCACATATTTATGATCTGAATCAAGCCAAGAAATAAATTCCAAGAAATGCAAAATGCTCACATCTCTGGGGTTCTTTCTTTCTTATCAGCCTCATTTCATGCTACATGCATCCATGGCATTCTAAACTATGTGGACTATTCAGAAGAGAAAAAAAAAAATACTATGATGAAGTCAAACATTGGAACAGGTTACCTGAAGAGACTGGGACATCTCCATCTTCAGAGATGTTCAGGACTCAACTAAACAAGTTCCTGGACAACCTGATCCGATTAGACTTTCTTTGAGGAGGTAGGACTAGTTGATTTCTGCAGATCCATTGCAAAAGGAATACTGACTAAGGAATTATTTTTTTAGTGACCATAAAAATGACACTCAATGGACTGTCCATTATGTATCTGGGACATGTTGCAATGTAAAAACTGAAATCAAGAATATCAGTGTGACAGTTTTTCAGTTATTATATCATTCTGATGGAAGAATGATGATTAAAAAGAAGCTCGACTATCAATAATATATTTCTGTAGGTCTACAGCTACCATTTACATGATTTTCTTAGCCACAATAAAAGGTTTCCCAGAAACAGTTAGGATCCTTTCTCTGATGCATGGAGAAAGATAGCCGTTCTCTGTAATAATCTTCTGTATCACTTATCTCTTTGCTTAAATATTGTCAAAAGTTGCCTTGCAACACTTCACTGTCTAAAAAACATCTTATCTACGACAACAGCAGATCATTTAGTAATTTGCTCATTCAGTGCTCTGATTTCTATGCTTTGCACTACGTTGCTATAATCTGTGAGTTGTGTATACTTTTTTCCTTTTCACAGAAAAACACAATTAACATTAACTCTTCAAATGCACACATACTTAAATTGCAAGCAAGCTGTTATCATAACTGTCTTTTCAATCTAAAACCAGTATAAAACATTTTCTTTCAGAGCTTCAGATTTTGCACATCTTCATTTTATATGGAAGGGTAAAAAGTTGATTTTTTTTTTTTTCAGTAAAAATTTATTTAAGAAAAAGACATTCACATTATTCCACACTATAACTGAAACATAGACTTTCTTCATAGAGTTCCTGGACCCTTACCTTTTTACCCTAATAAAACGCTATTCTGTAACAGTTCTTACAGCAAAAAAAAAGACTGATTGCCACACAGTGATACTGAAATAACTGTTTTATCATAGATATCTGTTTGCTAACCAAAAGATTGCTCTTTCATGGAGCCATGTGTCCTAATTTTCAATCAAAGTTTCTTTTTTGTGATACATAATTATTGGTTTATGAAATATGTAACACTATTAGCCCCCCTCTTTTTTTTTAATTGAGCTTAGATTTTACATTAAGTAGGATATTACTAATTATTTTTTTCCAAAATTAATAGTTCAGACTCTGACTGGTCATAGAATCATAGAATAACTAGGGTTGCAAGGGACCTTTAAAGGTCATCTAGTACAAGCCCCCTGCAAGGAGCAGGGACATCCCCGACTAGGTCAGGTTGCCCAGAGCCCTATCCAACCTGGCCTTGAATGTTTCCAGGGATGGGGCTTCCACCCCCTCTCTGGGCAACCTGTTCCAGTGTTCTACCACCCTCATTGAAAAAAATTTTTTTCCTTATATCCAATCTGAATCTACCGCATTCTATTTTAAAACCATTACACCTTGTGCTATCGCAACAGGCCCTTCTGAAGAGTTTTTCCCCATCTTTCCTGTAGGCCCCCTTTAGGTACTGGAAGGCTGCTATATGGTCTTCCTGGAGCCTTCTCTTCTCCAGACTAAACAGCCCCGACTCTCACAGCCTGATGATCTTATTCAAGATGTAGCAAAACATGCACCTAATTTTGAAGTTGGTGACAATTAAATATGTCTTTTAAGATATGTAATAGTTTAAATGCAATTCTTTATTTTATCAGGAATATTTTAGTTTAAGTAAAAACAAAGAAAAGCAAGGAGAAACAGAACATAGTAAGATTCGTCATTGTTATTTACAGAGAATGCAGTATGTGGTAAATTACCCTATTATTCATGAACCTTGGTAAATCTAGATATGTACTCTAAGTTCACCATTTGCTCACATATTTTTTGAAGTCTAAAGCTAACTACAGAAAATATAGATATGCTGATTCAGCAGTTAAATGTCTCAGTTAAGATGACATTCAGAGTAGTTTGTAATATTCAGAGGCAAAAACCTTAGAAACGTCTGAATGCTGCAAAATGCATTTTAAAAAAACCCCATATTTTTCAGCACACTGCATGAATAGAAGTATAATTTTTGTAAACTTTCCTAAAAAATAATTACGTACAGTTAATGGTACATTTTATAGTTCTCATAAATTGTACGAGTGTAGAGACAGTTCCAGTGCTTCCTCAGTAGCACCTCAAAAATACATTAGAATCTTCCTATTATTAATAACAAGGAAAAGATGAAAGAATAAATTTTCCAGATGATTAGTTATGACCACAGTCAGAAGATGAAACCTTTGAAATCCTTAGGAGATATTTAGATACATATTACAGCAGAATTCTTCTTGAGATAAAGAATTACATCAAGAAGTCTTCCTCCCCACTCTTTTTTCTCTTGATATATAGTTTAAAATCAATTTTTATACTTCTGCCTGTCATATTTTTTTTTAAAGCCATTGTTTTCCTTCCATTTACTTCCACCATGTAAAGAGATATTAATGACTGTTTTTATTTAAAACCAAAGACATCTTAAATTTCTTGAAATCTAATTTCCTGTTCTGTTCTGGTGATGCGTATCTTAATCATCCCACATATCTTTTATAGCTTTGAATTTACATTAATTTAAGAAATTAAGAGTATATATATATATATAAGGGTAGAAACAAGAGAGAACACAATTTCACATATGTGCTGAGAGGGAAAACAAGAAAAAAAGATAGTCTTCCTTTTTTCACTCCTTTATAGATAAAATCTAGCCCTGCTGAAAGCTGCATAAGCTTTTCCATTGATTTCACTTCTTTACTACCCTACAGTCTTCGCTATAGCCATTCAGTGCTCCCTGGAATAAGATAGAAGTCTCACATTGAAATTATTGAGATCTTTCTGTGTGAATGAAGGGAGCTTTTGGATGGAACCCAACCACTGTCTTTTTTCTCTGTCTGGTGAAATCAGTTCTAACAGTTCTGAAGTGCAGAGAAGGGCATTTGATGTCTCATTGAGAACTCTTATAAGAGCCCTAGTAATCAATAATGCATGAAGAAACACCTGATGGAAAACTACGTCATATAGGGAGACGTAGAAAAATACATTTTTTGCTTTAATATATTGTGCTTTTTATTATTTCAATCTTTCAAAAGGAAACAACACCTATGAATGCCACCTTTTTATTTGCAAACAAATTCATGTTTAACAAGAAATTTGATATTACCTTTCTTGCTTTAAAAATTCTTTAAAGGATCAAAATAGAAGAAAGAGCATTTCTATTTAAAAGTCCTCAGCCAATACTGATTAGATAGTTCCAAAGACTTCTAAACAGTCTTACAAACAAGTACCAGACAGCATAGGACAAACAAACGAGTTATGAAATCAGCTGAAATAAATACTCTGTCATTCAAAATGTCTGTCTTTCACACATTTAATTGTGTATTATGTCTATCTGACTGTTGTTATGACATATATATCACATAGTAATCACTAAACTATTCTCACACGGAAATTACAGAGCACATATACTGCTCTGTTCCTCTCCATTTACCGTAAAGGATTTTGTGGTGACTAGTTCAGCTGTAAACTATCACTGGTCTAAAGTTAGGATTGATGAGATTCAAGCTCAGTGAATAACTGAAAAAAAAAAATCCAAAGGAAAAAACCAAACAAACAACCCACCCACATTATACTGTGGCATTGTGCTCACTAAGCACCAATAGTTAGATATTGTATTTGGGATCCTGTGACAGCAATGGCAGTGGGCATGAGATTCAGAAGTATGTATTCACAAACACCTGAATTACTAGATTTGGATAAATTACAATTCTGAGTCATAGATCCTTGTTCTGAGTAGATTTCAGAAATACGAAATGCAATTTGAGACATTTTAAAAATTATTGTTTATTTTGTATGTCTCTGAAAAACATTACTATTGTCCTATTATACAGAATGATGTGTGTACAAACTGCCCATTTGGGATATACAGGTTTGCTTCTCTACTCTCCTTTAGCATACAAATGATTGAATCGTAATCATTAGTTAGTATCACATAGAGTTTTAAACATCTGTGGAAAATGATGTATCTTTATGAAGCTTTCTGTGTATGATACATCACATCTGGCTATGTCAGCAGACATTGTTATATTGAATTATTGGCTTAGTGTGCTTCATTAAATTGAATTGTTTCACCATTCAATTAATCTTTTTTCTTTCTCCATGCTCTTTTTTTTTAAGCTTTGCCCTAGAATGCCTCTAAAAATTTTTATTATTTCAAGCAATTCAGAAATTCTAGCATATTTTGCTTCTAAGTTATTTTATCCCTTTTCTTTAAGCAACTTTTTCCTTAAATAGACTTAGGCATTTTTTCCATGGATTTCCCTTGCTATTTTGTTAGCCTAAGAACTCTCATAACATTACTGCCAACAGAATAGAAAAACAGAAAAATTTTTAGCATAAATATCTCTAGGCATGTTATTTCACTTCTAAGTTAAGAGCATATACTCTCTATTTAATTGCTGCAGAGAACCTGATACTACTCAGCATCAAAGCTCTGGAGCAGAGTCTGATCTGATCACCCAGAGTAGGGGACTGCTGGAGATCATGACAGTTGCCTCCATATCGTACACCTGGCATTGAAACTGTCACGCTCCAATTTCGGATGAGAGGAAGGCCCCCTCGCGTTCTAGCCAACCTCAGATGAGTCTGGGAGGCTAGGGGTGGCTGGACCAACCTCTCACACACCGGAGCGAGGTTTTGCTTGTATTCTCGGGAACAGAATTAAGACTTAAGACTGAGTCAAGTGCCAGATAACTTTATTAACCCAACAACAAGTTTGCAAATGCAAGAGAAAAGAGAGAAAGAAAGGAAAGAGGGAAAAGAGTTTCAGTTGCAATAGCTACCACCATGGAGCTGTGGCGTCCCAACAGTCCAGTTCACTCGGTGGGGAAACATTCCATCCGATGTTGGTTCTGTCTGATGTTGGTTCCGTTCCATGCTGGTTCCTTCGATGTTGATTCCCTCAATGTTGGTTCCCTTAATATTAGTTCCCTTTTGATGTTGGTTGTTTTTGTCCTTTTATTGTTTGTTTCATTGCATGTTCATTGTATTCCAAGAGCTGGTTTGCTTAGCCGCACCCCTCACCTGGCAGTGACATGCATGCCCAATACCATCTCTGGGCCCCTCTGTTTTTCTGGCCTCGGGTCTGTTATTGATCTTCTGTGTCCTCTAAAGTGTTACAGAATTTAAGATCTCATCACTTGTGCACGAGTTTTGTAACAAGTTACCATCTTCGGTTTCATTGTTTTGCTTCTTCATTTGATGCTTTCCTACCTACAGTGAACCTTTTTCTGAAAGTAGCTTTAGTCTCCCTTCTGCCCGCACATCCATGATCTGCTTACTCTGCTGAATTATCTCTGAATATCTAAGATTCTATAAGCATAATTTATCTTCTCTAACCTATGATTTAACAAGTTAATTTTCTGAGGTTAATCTACTCATCCAAAGATCTTCTTACAAGCCAGAGATAAACAAGTACCTTCCCATTTATATCTAGGGGCATAACCATCTAGCACTGGGTTGTAGTTAGGTACCTTTGTATCAAAACCATAAATATTTCTTATATGTGTTAGTTTCTGTTTTTCCTCCGTGCCGTGTCTAAAATAATTTAAGAATTGCTTTGCAATTCAGCAGAACAGTGTTTTTGTGAAATAAAAGCAAGGATATGCCTGGTATGTTTTGTGGATAGTCTTAGGGCACGTGGGAATGCTTGAACAGGAAAAAAAAAAACAAAACAGAAGCCAACACATGCATATATACACCAAATGAATCTATAATGTTGAATGTTGCCAGGTTATTGTCCATAATCTAATAGAGTTGAGAGTTACGGTGTTCATACAAAATACATATCTTGTAAGTAGAGCTGTTGAAACTTTCATTTCTTTTCAGATCTTTCATTTAAAACAAAAAAAAAACCAAAACCCCAACCCTATACGCTGAGCTTCTCCTAATAAGACTCAGAATCTGAAAACTTCTGTTTTAAAATACGAAGTTTTAAAAGAGAAATCTATACGTGTTTCCACAGACTTCTAAATGCATATTTCTTCATATATAGTTGGACATAATGTTGAAGTATTCAACAGTATGTGTTCTTTTGCATTTGAGCATTCCTATCAGTAGGGGTGTCATTGGTTTATGCTTTAAAACAGGAAAAAGATAATAAAATCTGCCATGTAAATATCTATCTCTTAAGAAGTTCCTTGTAATTTATATTCTTTTTTTTAATTTCATTATTTTTGTGACAGAAGTGAACGCAATTTTTTTTTGTAGTTTCACACTCCTTTGTGTGACCGAGCTTGTATCTTTAAACTAAAAATTCAGTTGTGAATTATTATTAATTTATCATAATATATAGGAGGCTTTTCAACAGCTGCCAGTACTGGTCAAGATGTATCCCATTAGCTTCAGTGTAAGTACAATTATAACATGGCTGACTGTGACTGTGAAAACAGCACCTGTCAAGTTTTATTACCTTTTTGAAAACCTATTAGAGGGAAGTAAATGATCTGTATAAAGGTTATTAAGGAAAGAAGAAGCAATCTGAAAATAGAAATAAGAAATTTAATAAAATCAAATACAGTGTTTGGGATTAAAATGACAAAAGAGAAGATTTGCAGGAAAACAGAGAAAAAATACTTGTGTAGGAACTGTGGTTTTGGTTTGGGTTTTTTGTTTGGGATTTTTTTTTTCCTTTTCTCTGTCTGGTGCAACTTCTTTTTTTTTTTATAGCGCAGACTGTCACTGTAATATAAAGCCTCTGTTAGTTTTGACAGCAGTAATTCAATGATACTTTACGCTTTCCTTTAGGGACAGATTCATTGAATAGTTAATGGAGGCAGTCAGACACTTGCAGTAAAAGTCACAACATTACTAACAGTGATATATAGCTTAATAATATTTTTTACTTAGAAAATTACCATATTTTAAGACAAAAACTTCACTATAGGGAATTTTATTAGCATCAGTGAATACAAATGCCAGCAGGAGCATCCTGACAGCACTTGAGTAATGAAAAAGGCCACAAGACACTATCTATGATATTGGGCTTCATATCACATCACATCATAAGCTCTATTTGTAATGAATACATGCATTGTGACATTGGAGTAACCAGAGTTAGCAAAAATAAGGCTGCAGAGTACATTGTGCCCTAAGTTGAACTATTTCTGTCAAAGGTATCAGTAAGTAATTCAAATGCAGACATCTGTTTCGTACATCACGAAACCTGTGTGCCATTCTTAGCACCAGATATTCAGATCATGTTTTCAGCAGTGTCATAGGACAAAAAATGCTCTGGAACATAACGACTGGTTTGTTCTGAGAGGTAGATATTTGAATCAATAACAATCAATAAAAATAGATAACAAACAATACATTATACCATCCTTCATTACATAACAGTAATAGCTGACCTATTGTGTTAACCTTATTACTAAAGCTGCAATTATACAGAAACAAAACCTAACCTAACACTTGCAATAGCAGCACATATGGTCATACAGACGCAAAGGTTGCTGGCACTTTCATACTTTGACACATTAACTACAATGTCATCACTGTTCTAGCCACGAAAATCTCAGTGTGTCAGTGCGGGGGATGTCAGGGTTGCTCTGGGAAGGTACTCACACTGATGGTAGTGGGTTCCTGCCACTGTCTGAGGTCTGCTCCTTTTCTAGTGCTGACCATGGTGTGCACACACAGCTTCTTTGCTGTGGATGCACAGCAAAGGCAGGGTCATCTTCTTCCTCTCTCTGGCCTATGGTCTGGCCCAGGGATGGGTCTCCTCTGGGGCGTCTGGAGGAATGTGCCAAAACTCAGCCTGCCATGGGTTATGCTGACCTTGATGACCTCATGTGGATCATCCTGACAGGGTTTTATCCAGTTGTTATCCTTTTCCAGCAGTCTGTGCATTAGTTCTTTTAGTTTCAACAAGAACAGCTCATTAGTTACTTTCCTTTTTTTGTACTCATCTTCCTAAAGCTGCAGTTTATGTATTTATTTTTGTCAGATTTCAGCACCAATGGAAAACCATGCAGACTCCTCCACAACCAGTATGCATGCAAAAGATGCATTCTTGTGTTCTGAATTTAATTGTTTCTGTATAGCTATAAAATAAAAAGGGACACACAACCTATTTACGCAAATTATTTAAAAATACATCTTGCACATGGAAAGTAAAATTTTGAGACATTTTTTTCCCCCTGCACCCACAACTGAAATTAATAGAAGTTTTCCTAGTGTAAAATGGAGACATTATATTAACTTCAGTACATCTTTTCTAGATTTGTGATGCTGTAATCTACAAGAGAATGTATTGTTTAGAAATTTGCAGTAAAATCCATCTAAAAATCCTTTTGTATTGAAGAATAAACAATATAAAATTTATTTTCCTTTTTAATCAAGACTCCTTTTTTTTCAGTCAAAATTTCAAACTTCCACAATCATACTGGTTGAACTTTGAAGTATCATTCTACAAATTAAAATCCATAAAATTATTCAAATACAGAAAGACAGACAATAAGAGAATAAAGATATGCAACAAAATGCTATACAGAAATGCAAGTATTTGATAAAGAAGCCCTTTGAAAATATTGACTTATTAAATTTATGTTTTATCTAAACTTGCGGTTATAATTTACTTTATGTGGTGGATTAGCCTCAGCCAGCAATCAATCTTCCATCAAGTTGCTCACTTGCTCCCTCTCCCCAGTGGGAATGGACGAAAACTGGGAAAAAATAAAACAGATACAAGACAGCTCATGGCTTGAGAAAAAAAGTCAGGGAGATCACTTATCACCATCAGGGGCAAAACAGACTCAGTATGGGGAATATGAGTTTATTGCTAATTAAGACTTGGGTAGCAAGAAACAAGAAGATAAATATTAAAACAGCACCTTTCCTCCCCCTATTCCCAGGCTCGACTTCATATCTTTGTTGAAGACTAACTGAACTTAGCTAACACTAAGTAAGTCAAAGATGTTCTTTGTGTGTGACAAGCTAACAAGTAGAGGACACCTAATCTCCTCTAATCAGAAGAATAACATTTCAGTACACTTTAACCAAGGACATTCATCCAATTAAACCTTCAGAAGAATATTTAATCAGAATGTTTTGAAGATGCTTTGTGTTTGGTGCCAACTACTGAAGAAACTAGGGGAAAGATAATTCCGGCGGGAGTCACCATGACTACTGACACACGGACCATCTACTCAGCTCATATCACTGACTCAAAAGAAATAGGCAGAGTAACAGGACTGAGTATGTGCACTAATTTACATGCTAAGTGAGAGACTTTAATAAATCGTTTAATAGAATATTAATACATATATATATATTAGAAACTTGAACATGTAAAATTTTGTGTATAAATATACTGCAGATGGTCTCGCCTGTGGTGCTTCATTTGTGGGAGACCACTGAGCACTCAGACTTGTGCAAACCTGAAATAAACTACCAATGTCTCTCCTGAATGTGTGATTATTGGCTTATTGCACACCGGGCAACGAATTCATCTTTTTCAGATGACACCTTCATCCCCAACTCCTCTACCTCCTTCCACCCCAGAGTGGCACAGGACAAAAAAAAATGGAGCTGTGGTCAGTTCATAACATCTCTCTGCTGCTCCTTCCTCATACTTTTCTCCAGGATTGGCTGGACTTTCCACAGGCAGCAGAAAATATCTATTCCACCATGGAGCTCCTCCTTTTCTTCAGGCTTTGATCTTCTGTCTGCTCTTTCTCACACTTTTTGTCCCACCCTCCTCTCTCTCCATGGCATTTTTGCCCTTTCTTAAACATGTTTTCCCCGAGGTGCCGCTATCTTGGCTGAGGGGCTCAGCTATGCCCTGCGGTGGGTCTGCTGGAGCTGGCTGGAGCCAGCAGCGTCCAGCATGGGGAGGTCTCAGTCTTTCCTCACAGAGGCCACCCCTGCAGCCCTCCAATACCAAAACTTTGGCACTTACACCCAATACACTTTAATAGGGCAAATCTTTGTTGATTTCATAAAGGGCAAGACCACCTTCTCCTCTATTACTTGTTCTTGCAATATCCTTTGTTCTTCACTATTTTTTGTTCAGTCATGTGGTGAATGGAAATTTTTTTTTAAGGGAAATTAATGGAAATGAATGGTGAATGGAAATGAATTTTTTTTTCTGTTAAAGACTATCCTCTGATTCTATTCTGGAAATGAATGGTGAATGGAAATGGAATTTTTTTTTTCTGTTAAAGACTATCCTCTGATTCTATTCTGGAAATGAATGGTGAATAGAAATGGAATTTTTTTTTTTTTTTCTGTTAAAGACTATGCTCTCCACCCCCCCACACAGCAGGAGAGAAAGAGAAGAGGCCAGAGATGAGGACCACTGCATTTAATGGCAGAACAGACTTACTTCAAATGAAAATAATGCAATGCTAAATTTTAATGTGGCAACTCTTCAGCATCAGTTAATAAAGACAGATAAGAAGTATTCTTTCCTCATGACTGAGTAGATCTTTCTGATATCATTCATCATTCTATGATTCTAGGATTCTATGATCATTTACCTTGTTTATTCTTTCCTAAATCACTCTGTAGGATGATCATCTTATAAGAACTCTCAATTCACACATCATGTATCATCTGTCTTGTGGCTCCTTTTCTCTTCTCTTACCAGATAATGAAAACTTACAGGCATTTATCAACCACAGAACTTCTAAATGCCATGGAAACATTTCAGATCCAGTAAAATAACTAAATGCCACTTATATTTTCCATTGGGAAAAATAGTAATAAGATATGCACACTGTGCCTGTGACTAACATGTAGCAGACAAACCCCGGCTTACAATTTTAAACACAGGAAAGAAATACTGAAAGTTCTGGTGAAAGAATTGAAGACAGAGACTCAGAGGCTGATGAATAGAAGATATTTCTAAGATATTTCTAATTTAAATCACCATTAAAAAAAAAAAGTAGATAATAAAATACATGCTTTTTCATCGTAGAATTATCAAAATAAAGCTTTTTATCTTCACCAAGCTGACAGTGCTATTAGAACTCAGACCAGAATATAATGAAGTCATCAGTGTGATGGATCTAGTCCATCTGTCCATAAACCTTCTTGTTGAGTTTGTTATTAATATTTTTTTTCTTTCATATGCAACCTCTTCAAAAGGAAAGTAAAAGAAAATCCTTGATCTGAATCTCCACAGTATTTGGTGTCATGCAGACAGAAAACAAAAAGACTTGAATATAATCTGTAACTATCATATAAAACAACAGACAAAAACTGAGTAGATTAAAAGAAAAAACACAAGCAAACCCTGAAACAGTTATTAATCCATAGCTGTAGGAGACCAGCTGACCAAGGCTAACTTGTGATCCCCTGGAGACGGGAACTGGTTTTGCTCAGAAGGATGGGCACAACAGCAGGAGGTAAAGCTTGCTAAGGGAATGGGGTGGATGGAGACCTCTCCCCCGCCCCCAGAGCCTTTTCCAAAATCTGTCTCAAACACTCACAGAGCGGAACTATTGCCATGACATTGCAACAAGGTGTGGCTATGGGATGGAACCTTGTAGAGATAAGGTGGCCTTGCCTTAGCCCATTACCACATTTCTCACATTTCTAAAGATACCATGTCCACTGAGTGAACTTTGCCTCATTAATGCCTCATTAATGCCGAAATGCATATTCCAAGTGACACCTCCGAAAATGTAAATGAATGTTTAGGAGATCATGCTAAGTTGCATCATCTGTAACCCAGCCTACATCATGCTAGATGTCACTTAACTCTACCCAGATCATGCTAAGCATCACCTACAGTAGGAGGGACAAATTACTTTGATAAGAAGCATTGACTCCTAACAAAGAGTAGGATTTTCTGTGTTAGCGCTCCTACAGATTAGAGACCCCTGTTGACTGGACCAATGCTGGAGCCTGGACTGGTGATCTCTCTCTCTCTCTCTCTCTCTCTCCTCTTCTTACTCTTTTACCTTTCTATTCTAGTAAGAACACAAGGCATAAAACCCTCACATACGTGGTAAGCTTTTGCTGGCTGTCCCCTCAGACAGCGTTGAAAACCTGCAGCTGCAAATATGTAATTCATATATGATCCAGATGTAAAATTAAACATCCCAGAATGAGATCCAGCACAATCTGAATAACATGCAGAGCCACTCAGAGCTAGCTGATAGAGCTGTCTCTCTCTCTCTCTCTCCTGTGACTTCTTAGTAATTTTCAACCTTTTCTGCTGATGAGCTCAACAGTGAGAAAGAAAGATTGATCCATCCTGTGGAATGTCTTACCTTCAAAGAGAAGCTTATCTCTACATTAACCACAAATAAATGCAAATGACAATCTAAGTTAGCTATGAGATGCTGAAGTTGAGTGAGATGAATCCCACATCCTATAGTAACTGGTGAACAGAAATAGAAAGAAAGAAAGATAATGTCTATCAAGATACTAAATAGATTCCTAATGTTTCTTACAGACTCTGTGTGGTCAAACAATTAAATCAATATAGATCTAACCTTTTAAGCTTGAAATAGTTGACTCTCACTCAACTTGACTTTCTCTGTTATTTACAACAGAATCTGGAATTCAATAGTCCATTGTTCTGGTTTTGTTAGTGAGGGGGGGCCTAAGGTGGTAGCTTCTGTAGGAAACTGCTAGAAGTCGCTCCCCTTTGTTCAGTGGACTCGGCTGGGCCTAGGGCGGACCCGCTGCTGGCCAAGGCCGAGCCAATTGGTAGCAGAATGTCCCGTGATAACGCCTCTGCGATAACGTATTTAAGAAGGGGAAAACAGAAAAAGAGGAGGAGAAGATGTGAAGCAGCTGAGTGGGGGGCAGAGAGGGGGAGGCGCGAGCCTCCTGGGCCTTGCAGGCCTCAGCCTCTGGCCTCCCGCCGGGCAGCCGACTGGGCCCAACTCGGCCCGGCCCGGCTGCAAGAAGTGGAGAGGAGATGAGAAGTGAATAAGATGTAAAAAG
Source organism: Chlamydotis macqueenii (assembly GCF_036417535.1). Lineage (NCBI taxonomy): Eukaryota > Metazoa > Chordata > Aves > Otidiformes > Otididae > Chlamydotis > Chlamydotis macqueenii. The sequence continues at coordinate 165,001,195 of NC_141556.1, forward strand.
GATCCTGAGAGACGTCTGCCAGCCTGTTGTGAGGAACGGCTGCAGACGCCAAGGTCAGTTCAGAAGGAGGGGGAGGAGTAATGCGGCTCCTGGCCAAGATTCCCCTGCAACTCGTGGTGAAGACCATGGTGGAGCGGGTTGTCCCCCTGCAGCCCATGGAGGTCCACGGAGGGGCAGAGATACACCTGCAGCCCGTGGAGGACCCCACGCCGGAGCAGGTGGAGGCCTGAAGGAGGCTGTGGCCCATGGAGGGCCCGCTGGGACAGCTGTTCTAGAGGGACTGCACTCCGTGGAAGAGATGACCCACGCCGGAGCAGTTTCACGAAGGACTGTGGCCCGTGGGAGGGACCCCACGCTGGAGCAGAGGAGGAATGCGAGGAGTTCTTCCCCTGACAATGATACAGCGGCATAAAACAACTCGTGATGAACTGACCGCGACCCCCATTCCCTTTTCCCCCCTCGTGCCGCTCGGGAGGGGAAGGTAGTAGAGATAATGTTAAGCCCGGGAAGAGGGAGGGGTGGGGGGAGGTTATCTTGTTCCCTGTCTCATTCTCCTGCTAATTTTAGAAATAAATGAATAGTTTTCCCCAAGTCGAGTCTGTTTTGCCTGTGACGGTAACTTTAAGGATTTCTCCCCATCCTTATCTCAAACCTTGAGCTGTTTTTTCTTATATCATCTCCTCCTATTCTCTCAGAGGGTGGGCGGAGCGAGAGACGGACTGCGTAGTCTGGTCCTGATCAGGGCTGAACTACGACATCCATATTCTTGTTTCTTTTGATTAAAATGATTTGTCAGATCTCAATGATTTTCTCATTTTACAACTGAAGAACTAAAACAGGAAGGGTGGAATTCATCTATCCTAACCTAAGTGTCTGGAAGTTTTATACTGGAGACTAACATTGCATGTGCTCACTGTCTGTATTGCCAATGAAGAAAAGTAGGTATTTTTTTCACAGAGGAATTCAACTCATCTCTCTCAGATCTTAGGAAATACAAAGACAGCCTAGGATAACTAAGTTAGACTTAGGCATTTAAATTTTTGTTATCTAAAAATTAGGTGACATTAATCTCACTAGTCAGAACAATACAGGCTTTCTTCTCACCATTGACTGACTTCTGCCAGTTTGAAAATGTTAATAATGCTGGTGCATGCCTCATCTGCCCAGACAATAAACAGAGACACTTAATGATTAGTTCTCTAAATCTTTTAATTTGTTAATCCATTGTAATGCCTCAGAATTTATTCTCCTCTGTTCTAAACAATGTTCATGACTACGCATTTTCTTTATGGTTATATAACCTTCTGTGAGTGCTTGCAGCACAAAAAATACCAACCACGCCCTGGGCTGCATCAAAAGAAGCGTGGCGAGCAGGTTGAGGGAGGTAATTCTCCTCCTCTACTCTGCTCTCGTGGGACCCCACCCAGAGTACTGCATCCGGCTCTGGAACCCCCAACATAAGAAGGACATGGACCAGTTGGAGACAGTCCAGAGGAGGGTCACAAAGATGATAAGAGGGCTGGAGCACCTCTCCTATGAGGACAGGCTGAGAGAAATTGGGGCTGTTCAGCCTGGAGAAGAGAAGGCTCTGGGGACACCTTATAGTAGCCTTGCAGTACCTAAAGGGTAGGTCTTTTCTTAGGGTAGGTCTTTTCTTGTATTTTCTTATAGAAAAGACAAGGAGAAACATTTCAGCAGGGCCTGTTGTGACAGGATGAGGGGTATTAGTTTTAAAATCGAAGGAGGTAGATTCAGATTAGACATTTTTTTTACAATGAGGATGGTGGAACACTGAAACAGATTTCCCAGAGAGGTGGTAGATGCCTCATCCCTGGAAACATTCAAGGCCAGGTTGGATGAGGCTCTGAGCAACCTGATCTAGTTGAAGATGTCCCTGCTCCTTGCAGGGGGGGTGGACTACATGACTTTAAAAAATTCCTTTCAACCCAAACTATTCTATGATTCTATAAAAGCATAGAATCATAGAACAGTTTGGGTTGGAAGTGACCAATGGAAGCTCATTTAGTTCACATTTAGTCCAATTGTCCTGCAAGAAGCAGGGACATCTTCACCTAGATTAGATTGCTCAGAGCCCCATCCAACCTGGCCTTGAATGTTTCCAGGGATGAGGCATTTACCACCTCTCTGGGCAACTTGTTGCAGTGGTTCACCACCTTCAATGTAGACATTTTTTTTCCTGATATCTAATGTAAATCTACCCTCTTTAATTTAATACCATTTTCCTTTGGCATATCACAACAGGTCCTGATAAAAAGTTTGTCCTCATCTTTTATATAAGCCCCTTGAAAATACTGTAGTATCTAAATAACATGTTCCTGAGCCTTCTCTTTTCCAGGCTGAAGAGCCCCAACTCCTTCAGCCTGTCTTCGTAGGAGAAATGCTTCAGCTCTCTGATCATCTTTGTCACCTTCCTATTTTTGGGGGCTCCAGAGCTGTATGCAGTACTCCAGATGGGGTCTCACAAGAGCAGAGCAGGGGGAAGAATCACCTCCCTTGACCTGCTGGCTGCACTCTTGATGCACTTGGCTTTCTGGGCTGCAAGCGCCCATTGTCATGTTGAGCTTCTCATGCACCAGCACATCCAAGTCCTTCTTCTCAAGGCTGCTCTCAATCCATTCTCCATCCACCCTATATTTGTGCTTGGGGTTGCCCTGACTGATGTGTAGGAACTTGCACTTGGCCTTGTTGAATTTAATGAGGTTTGCATTAGCCCACCTCTCCAGCCTGTCAAGGTTCCCCTGGATGGCATCCCTTTCCTCAGCATTTCAACCACACCACACAGCTTGGTGTCATTGGCACACCTGCTGAGGGTGCACTCAATCCCTCTGCGCCAACAAAGATCTTACACAGCGTTGGTCCCAATAGCGACTCTTGAGGAACACCACTTGCCACTGCTCTGCATCTCTTCTTGTTTCATAAAAACACTTTGTTTTTCAGAAAGATAAATTAATTGAGAGTTAAAATTTAATCTCTGAACATCCAGTGAGTTGTTACAAACTTTCAGGAATAATCATAGAAATTTGAAGCAGTTAGAAAGTTATAATTAAGCTTTACAATTTCTTATACACACCTCAGGAATGGAGGGAATTGTCTGCAAAGATGCAAATCATAGAATCATAGAATCATAGAATAGTTAGAGTTGGAAGGGACCTTCAACGGTCATCTAGTCCAACCCCCCTGCAAGAAGCAGGGACATCCCTGACTAGATCAGGTTGCTCAGAGCCTCATCCAGCCTGGCCTTGAACGATTCCAGGGATGGGGCATCCACCACCTCTCTGGGCAACCTGTTCCAGTGCTCTACAACTCTCATTGTAAAAAATTTTTTTCTAATATCTAATCTAAACCTACCTCCTTCTAATTTAAACCCATTACCCCTTGTTCTATCACAACAGGCCCTACTGAACAGCTTCTCCCCATCTTTCCTATAGGCCCCCTTGAGGTAAAAAACATCTTTTGTTTCTGTGATGTCTGCACATTAGTCCTGAAGTATATGAAAGGTTTAAAATTATATATTTCACAGCTGCAGGACATCTAACATTACTTATTTTGCCTAGAAATACAATTTTTAGAATGAGAAAACGTAACACTCCTTTTTTTTTAAACTAAGAAATTACTATGATTTTTAACTAATAGGAGTGAGAATGATAGACCTAACGGCCAAGTAGAGCATGAGGAATATTACATGAGGGAGATTAAAAAAAAAAAAAAAATCTTTTTTTTCTTTGTAGCAACTGTCCTAAAATATGAGAAATAAAATAAAAAAAAAAAACATGACCTTAACTTCCATACACAACCTTCAGTTCAAATATTTTTTTTTGCATATTAATATTAACTCAATATAAGAACAGAAAAATAACTGGCACAGCTGGCATGGGAACTTTTAATAGCCTACTTAAAAAAAAAAAAGCTAACTCATGTCTGAGAAACTTTAAGTATTGTGAAGACAAGGGAATATCTGGCAGAGAAGTTTCATCTTAAAACTTGTAAGTCTGATTAGCAAATAAAATGTCAAAGTAGGGTAACAATTATGTTCTCAACAGACCAGAATAAAGACTAGCAGAAGAACCAAAGTGAAAGAGCTTCTTTCCAAAGACACAGTGTTTTCAGTGGAAGTGACAGGGCTGCTCAACATCTGAACAGATCTTAGTGCATCACATATATTCTAAATCACATTTCTATTCAAATGAAAAATAAAAGACAACAATCAACATTAATTAACTCCCACATATAGATAGAATGAAACCAAAGTGTGCATTAATGTAAGCTCACGTCAGAAATATGCAGCAAACTAAGATGGAAAAAAATAATAATAAGGTACCTTTCAAGAGATCTTATTCTACTTTAAGCTGAACCCCTCCAACCTTGTCAAACTGAATACTTTCATTTACTCATCACTGCTATTACCTAATCACTCATTTTCTTTTCTTACCCACTAATGATTAGCAACTCAGTGGCCTAAATGCTTATTTGAGTTTTATGTTTTGTCTCCTGGGTTTAAAACCAAATCTTGTGCAAACAATATTTCTCTATATTTCCAGCTTAGCATCAGAATACTATTTCATGGAGGACTTCAGAATTTGAATCTGTTACAAGAATTTTGTATTGAAAATATATATGGATAATGGAAAAGGGAAGATGGGAAATGTCACTATTTCTTGAATATACAGAATTTTCCAGTGGAATTTCGATCAATGTAGTCTTGCATGATGCTTTTTCTCCTAAGTCTTACATTGCTGACTACTGTTAACCTCAGAACTGAAACAATCCTATGCAAATTATCAGTAGGCCTTCAAAAAATACACCTTAAGACTTCTTATTTTTGAACAGATGTGTGTGCAACTAGAACATGCAGTCCTTGATGTGTTTGCAAACTTTTTTTCTTGTTGGATTCTACTATTTGATCATTTTCATACTCCATACACAAAACCTCTACTACCTGCTGTAAGCACAGCAGGTTCTGTGCTGATGTGTGAAATACAGCTACCTTCCTCAAGCTGCCATTTTTTTTTTACTTCCTTTCTGAGGATCTTGATACCCTGAAGAATTAAATACAGCTTCATCAGACTATGCGGGCTGGCCAAGTTGTTCTCTAGTGAATCGAGAATATTGTATGTTGACCCTTTATATCTAGTGTTCAATATATTGGCAATTTTCAAACTTTAATAAGACTTGAATTTTAGTAGTCATATCTATGAGGTTACTGTCTGTGAAATTTTTTCTATTTAAAAGAAAATGCTTTACACTAGTTTAATAGAGTGAGGTATGGAAATAAATGAGATTGTTCATAGTCTCACTATTCTGTAAGATACAAAAACTTAATTGCTTTTGATTAGGAAAATAAGGGAAGAAGGTGCTTGTGAAAACTTTCTAAAATGCAATTTAAACAATATGTCTGTTTGTAGTGGGTTTCTAGCAAGAAGGAGAGGATCATAGAATCATAGAATCATAGAATGGTTAGGGTTGGAAGGGACCTTCAAAGGTCATCTAGTCCAACCCCCCTGCAAGGAGCAGGGACATCCCCAACTAGGTCAGGTTGCTCAGAGCCTCATCCAGCCTGGCCTTGAACGCTTCCAGAGATGGGGCCTCCACCGCCTTTCTGGGAAACCTGTTCCAGTGTTCTATAACCCGCATCGTAAAAAATTTTTTCCTAATTTCTAATCTAAATCTACCCCCCTCTATTTTAAAACCATTACCTCTCGTCCTATCGCAACAGGCCCTACTAAACAGCCTATCCCCATCTGTCTTGTAGGCCCCCTTCAGGTACTGGAAGACCGCTATCAGGTCTCCCCGGAGCCTCCTCTTCTGCAGGCTGAACAGCCCCAACTCTCTCAGCCTGTCCTCATAAGAGAGGTGTTCCAGCCCTTTTATCATCTTTGTGGCCCTCCTCTGGACCCTCTCCAACTGGTCCATGTCCTTCTTGTGCTGGGGTCTCCAGAACTGGACACAGTACTCCAGGTGGGGTCTCACCAGGGCAGAGTAGAGGGGGAGAATCACCTCCCTCGACCTGCTGGCCACGCTTCTCTTGATGCAGCCCAGGATGCGGTTGGCCTTCTGGGCCGCAAGGGCGCATTGCCTGCTCATGTTAAGCTTCTCATCCACCAGCACTCCCAAGTCCTTCTCCTCAGGGCTGCTCTCAATCCATTCCCTGCCCAGCCTGTATTTGTGCCTGGGATTGCCATGACCCAGGTGCAGGACCTTGCACTTGGCCTGGTTGAACTTCATGAGGTTGGCATAGGCCCACCTCTCCCGCCTGTCCAGGTCCCTCTGGATGGCATCCCTCCCTTCCAGCATGTCGACGGCACCACACAACTTGGTGTCGTTGGCAAACTTGCTGAGGGTGCACTCTATCCCACTGTCCATATCGCCGACAAAGATGTTGAACAGGGCCGGGCCCAGGATGGATCTGAAAGCAAGACTGTCAGGTATATCCTCATACAGTCATCCTCAGTTTTTGTGCTGTTTTGTAGCTTCTGTCACTAATAACTCTTCTGCCTGGAAAAAAAGAATATCAGTGATGAATACTGACCATGGTTGCAATGTTATGCTATAAAACAGCAACATTTATGTTACAGACCTTAACCAAAAACAAAACTGTTTTTCAGACTGTAACCATAATAACTATGTCAATTTTTTTTCTCCCATTATTCTTTTAGTCATCACAGATTTATGCTCATTTTTTTTTGAGGTACACAATAATTGTCATTGATTTGTGAAAATACATCATGCAGTTGGAAACACCACTTTAAGTCTTAAATATGAAAAAAAATCTCACAAGACTGTGTAAGTCATGTACCAGAAATCAATTTCTGATACGACATAAGCCATCTAAAAGTTAGGGGAAAGTGAAACTTATATTTTAATTTGCAGAGTGCCTTTATTGACTGAGGAAAGAATGAAACTTGAGCCAACCTGGAACAGCTCATGTAAGTTTTCAATAACCCTCTATCTGAGACTGAAAGTTCATCAAGGCTAACATAATTATCCAGGAAATTTTTCACATTTAGTAGTACATAAAGGTATTATGCTGTTAGTATTCATATTTTGCTTTTTTTTTATTTCATTGGTTGTTTTTGTCTTTTGCTCCTCCAGCTGTCATGACCTAGACTAGGTTTCAGACTCATAAATTAAGATATCCACAGAGTTGAAGTCACTCAGGGACCAGAGTAAATAAACTCACTATAGGCATTGGAAAGACAGTCTTAAGAGATATTCATCTTACTCTGAAGGAGATACCTACACTGAGGCAGTTGGGGGCTTACACAAGATGTATAAGGAGAGACAGAGGGAAGTGGGATTGTTCTGCCTGGAGAGAGAAAACTAAGGGGGATCTAGTTTTCTTTTTCAGATACCTATCTGGTAAGAAGAAGGAGTGTTATAGGGAAGACCAGACCAGAACCTTCTCAGAGATGCATAACAACACAATTCTGTCTAGAAGAAAGGGCAGGGAGAGATCATAAAGAGAGTGGAATAAGCTGCCCAGAGAGGTTAGGTATTCTACCTTCTTGGACATATTCAGACTTCTATTGGACAAGGCCCTGAACAGCATGATACAACTTTGAAGTTAACTCTTGTTTGAGCAAAGGTATGGACTAGATGACTTCAAGAAATAATTTCCGATGTCAGCTATGACTTCAAATTTTCTTGTTGAACAAAAAACTTGCATTTTAGAAAATAGGTTGAGAACCTGTGTTACTAACATCTTCAAGTTACTATAATGCATCATGCAGCAGAATCAAATATACTGCGGAACAGCTGTTCTCAGAAATAGCTGGTGGGACAGTGAAATCTTGGTTTTGTTATCTGAGTTATTGACATGCTCTTTGCACAAAATTCATCTCGGCACTACACACAACTATTTTAGTATGAACCAACTTGGACTATAGATCATCATCTAGAAGAGACTCTGTGAACAAAGATAAACATACAGGGTAAGATAAGGCATGGTTTTGCCTTCAAACTTCACTTGATGATCATTTCTATCAGAAAGAGCTTTTTGTCTTCATCTGCTGTGCACCTTAAAACTCTTGACATGGTGTCTGGTACTTTGGATGAAGAGGAACACTTCTTGATTCCTACTTACAAATACTTCCAAAAACTTTAAAAAAAACCCATAAATGTGTAAATTTGAATATGCTTTCTGAAGCATTACATACTAAAAACTATTCTCTCTTTAGTTACAATGATTTTAATGACTGAACATTCATGAGAAAAAAAAGCTCATTAATTACACAACAAAACTTGGTTAATATAAATTTGTGTAATTTTTAAAATCTTTTCAGTAGAGAATATACATTTTAAAATACTCTGTTCTATTAAGTATTATCCTAGATAATGAACCAATTATCAGTCATATTTTATCTCAAGGGTATTTGTTTTCATTAAAAAAAAAAAAACCAGCAGATTGAAATAAGTTCATTTGCAATGGCAAGTGCAGTTCAGCATTTTAATGTGGAAGACTATAAGAGTTATTTATTTTAAATCTAGTTTGGTTTTGTGATTTAATAATTAATAGAAGAAGATGATAACGACTTTAATCTTCAGAATCCTCGAGGGCAGAATATTAGTGTAAATCATCATTATGATGGACAAAATTGTTTGCAATATTGTTGAAACTAAATTAATTATAACTCCTTCGTGTAAGGACAGATTTCCCAATAAATACGCATATGTCACTAAGAAAAAAAAAAGTATGCAAACATATTGAAAAATAGATAGATATTTCTGTTAAATATTTAGTTCTTAGTGATATTTCAATCTGCTTTTCTACAGGCTGTTTGCATTTTCCTATTATCTTCATATGTTATATGCTATTTATTTTCCATTTCATATAGTGTAATCTTTGTTCCCTTACACTTTCAGTTGGAATGAAATTTCAGAAATTTGTAACAAGAACAGATTTAGGGGTAGGAATAAGTTTGGTTTCCGTTATGTTCAACTGTCACTTAATGACAAAGTCAGGTGAACGAACAAATCTAAATAGAAACTATGACAAGTAATCCAGGTGTTTTGGGGTCATAGGGGTCCAATTTTTATTTAAAAGCAAAAAGCAAACAAAACACACTTACCTGAAGTTAATGGCAGTTTAGATGTTCTGTAAAATAAAAGAAATCTGATTTTCAAAAAGATCACCCTTCTTATGCTGTGGGTTTTGTATATTAGATTACTTCCATTCTCTTCCATATCTTTTTTATCTAACTGTTTCCAGTATTATGTATGCATGATTCTCATCTTCTTCAGCTAAAAAAAAAAATGTTGGTATTCATATTTTTTAATAAATATATATTTTATTATAAAGGTTAAAAATGTTTGGTAGTAAACGTCTGCTATTCCTTCCGATTGCTAATCATAATCTGACCAAAGAGTTTTTGTTTTAAAATAACTAAATTTTTAAAAGAGCAATACCAATCTTAGAAATACTATTATTAATTGTAGAGTAGCTTGCTATGGGGCCTCTGTGGGAGTGGCAACAGTTAGGTTTACATGGATGCATAAAGATGTATGTCTGTAAAGAACTGAAGTTATGGGTTACTTCTATTAAAAAGAATCTAAAACAAAAATTGAGAGAAAATAATAATATTAACGTCACTCCTACATTCACAGAATGAAAAATTACTGAGTCAAAAGATCATTGATTTGGCTTAGCTCTGTACCTAATTAATATAAAAGATAATATATTTAAAACAATCAAAGAATTCAGAAAAAAAAAACATACTAGGAATAGTTTATCTATCTGAATTGCATCTAGGAGGACAAACAACATCTTTAACAGCGTTTTTAATAACTTCTCAGTGTCTAGATTAAAATCTAAAATCTGGCTTATAGTTGAAAGGCAGTTTAATATTTGCTATTAAAACTAGAGAAGGAAAAAAAAGAAAAAAAAGAAAAGAAACATTTAAAACCTCTGTTTCAAAAGCCCCCCCCATAGGAATTAATTTATAGATTGGTTTTTTTTTTTTTTACTGATAAAAGACTTACATATAGAGCAATATAGGAAATATATTTATGATAGAAATCTGACCAACAAAGTTAATATACCTAAGTGGAGAATGATTACACTCTCACAGAATTTCATAAACACTGGATGTTTTAATTATGTGTGTAATATCAATCAAATGATATTTCTATTGTGCAAGTTATTGTATCTTATATAGGTCATATCGGGCAGAAGATTGTAGTTAGTGGCTAACTTTAAGAGCTAAAGGCTAATAACCTCCAGCAAGGTCAATGAGAAGGATTATACTGAAATATAAAGAGAATTATTTCTTCAGAATGTAGAAAAATAAAAGGGTAAATGCTTAACGTGTTTAGGTAATCTTTGGTACCTAGGTCCTTCATTGAACTTCAGAATCTTATAGTTGTAATTCATGATCTGCACATTGTGTATAGAACACTTAAGCTGAACAAAGTAGGACCAAAAATGGAGCAGGGATGCACAGCTTAACAATCAGAGAAAAATTGAGATTGTCCTATACCGTCTCATATTTTGCTTCTTTAACCCTCAGATGACAGAGCAGAAATATTAGAACACGCTACCCAATGTTTGAGAGTCATAACAAAAGGCAAAGACCTATTTATCATAGAATCATAGAATAGTTAGGGTTGGATTGAACCTTTAAAGGTCACCTAGTTTGGGGGTTTTTTTTTGCAATTGGAGGTGTAGGAAGAAAAGTTAAATTAATAGGCTTACTCAGAGCCCATATAGGTGTTCTGAATCACAGGTTATTGTTCTGAAACTTGCCATTGTCCTGTATTGGGTATGTAGGGAGTCCAGCATCCTAACTTAGACACCTAAGTTAAATGCTTAATATTTTGCAATACAAATATACTCCAGTAAACTACTCTAGTATCTAGTCTCTCCTCAGCTTGATTTATTTATCTGTCCCACTGAAACTCTCTTAATTGTCTCCACATATCTTATACAGCCCAAAGTCTATCATAAAGTTATGAAGATTTTTGAAGGAACTGCATAAAATGATTCTACACTCAAAAGAAAATATAAGGAAGAAATAACAAAGATTACTGGATGCAAACTAAAAAGTAGGATCCCTTATGATAATGAAATTACCTTGTTACATTCTAAGTTACGCTACGGTATTTCTGGGTTATATTTTTTTAATGATGCAATTATGACAGAATTTGTATCAGACAAAGCTGCAGTCTGCTTCTGACATCAATGGAAAGCATAGTCTTTTTTTTTTCAATAAATCAAGAGCAGACACTTGTGTTTTACAATTAAATGCATGCAAAATAGTTATTTTTTGATAAGAGCTTGAACATGAAAATAATAGAAACAGAAAATTAGCTTAGAGATTTCACCATAGTAGCATGACATATTTCTGTACTACTTTTTTCCAAAACATGTTAATCTCCTGTAAAAAAAAAATCAGATAGACGTATTGATCAGCCAATCTGAACAAGAATGTCTTCTTTAACAAGGGTTTTGGAGTGGTGATTTACATCTAGATGAGCAGTATTTTTGTAGCAGGGTTGGTCTCTGTCATATGTTAATATGAAGTTGCAAATTTAATGCTTCTGATGATCTATGTGATGGTGACATAAGGTGTTGATGAGCTTTGTGCAACTTAAAATTTCAACTAATGCCTGCACAGAACACTTGGATTTTTTTTAATGATTACACACATTAGTCACATGTTTGAAATCGTGTACATTTTTCCTGATAAGAAGAATTGGTAACAAACTCTAAAAGGTCTATAGAGGCAATATATTATAGTCTACTGGACTAGTAAAGGCAGAATTGCTATTGTAATAATGTGCTTTGTGCTAACTCCTCAGGACTTCAAAATTAGGACTTCTCAGGCTTGCTTGTCTGTACTTGTGCTGGTGTGGGCTTGCCTGGAGATTTGCTTTAGCCTGTTTAGTTGCAATAGCTACTTCCACAATAAGAAGCTGAATATTACATTATTTATTTTAGTTTTTGTTTAGTTTTTTTTTACTGTTGTGTTACAAACATATGATAATTTTTGTCATAGATTTTAAACTAACAGTAGTAAAAAACAGTTATTATCTGTAGCATGAACTGCCTATGATGCTAGGATAAAATTTTTACTTAGAGAGTATAAGGGTAAGAAGACAACAAAGGCCTTCAAAGCAGGGGCATGGGATAGCATCAGAGGCCTCTGGACTGTGAGCAATTCACTAAGGGTCAACTACTAGTCACTAAAGGAATCCTGTCTGGGGAGCTTTGTAACAATTATTTTTTGGAGTGATAAGGAGAATAAAGAACAAGTATCCAATAGATAAAGAAAAACACTGTGCATAACAGATGTACATGCTAAGTGTACCCACTGAAGGGTAAGGAAGATGCAGAGCATGTTAGAAAATACATTAAAATAGTTCTAAACAAATTGCATAGTTAGGAGGGAGACCTCATGATCACCATTGCACTCGTCTCTGAGAAGGACTCAGTATGCTGATGATCCATTAAAACTCATCACATCTTCTTGATGACTCAAGTGTTGACATAAGTAGGCAAAAGAATCCCGGGAGATTGAACATAACAGAGAAAATTAGTAGACACTAGGAAGCTTATGTACAATGATTTTAACTTTATTGTTATTGAGATTTTTTTGTCTGTAATAGTGTTTTTTGTTTTCCTTCTTTCTCTGTGATAATTGGATCTAAGCAAATTATATACACATATATACATAATTAGGCTATTAAGATTTCAGTTGACTACTAATAAATTCTTGTCTTTGCATATGAGATGTGTTTCTTTGGCCCCATCAGATGAGTCAATCTAGGCTGTTAAAATTCAGCTGCAAATAAATATACTTGCATGCTGAGCTGATAATAAGTAAAAACGAGGCCATACCAGAATATAAAAACTCATAATGTGCCTACTTTGTTATATTTGTGATTATTTATATCCATAATCAATAAACTAGTTGAGAATGCTAGACTTCTGTTTACTAGAAGCAATGAAAAATAAGGCTATATGGAACTGGAAAGAGTGTCATCTCACTCCTAGGTTGTATGGCTGAAGTGACTAAGGAAAATTAAGATAAATCCTTATAATTCATCACTGCTGCATTGCAGTCTATTTGTGTGTATCTTTTTAACATATCTTTATATATATGTATACACATTATGCTGTTAATGCTAGGATCATCACTGAGACTCCTAGATGGTCATAGAATGTAATGTATATAATTGTGTGAGAAGCTACAGACCTAGGATAAATTCTGTCTATCATTGTTTTGGCTGGTAATGATGGCAGTAACTGTAGCCACAATTCTTTGTTACTAGCATTCCTAGGATATTTAAAGCAGCTAAATTGATGCTGATATTTGCAAGTTTTCTGTTATACCCTGATGCATAATTTTTATTTTCATATATAATAACTTTTTAATATAACAGCGTTAAATAAAACTTGCAACAGATTTTGTCTATAATGTGCTATGAGATATAGTTTACTATTATGAATATATTATTTTTTTTTCCCTACATCTCTCCATCATAATCTTCGCTATGAAGAAAGGACTATCTCAGTCTGCCATTTTTATTTCTGATGTGACTCAGGCAACAGTTTTCACTGTGAAGGACTGAGGCATTAAGTAAGAACAGAATGAAATGAGTGAATTGTGACTGCCAAGTAACAATAGGGTATTCAACTGTTCAGTAAAGGGCTAGCCATTATTTAAAGAGCTGGCCAACATGTCTTGATTTACATCATCTGTGCAGACTGTATAATGTTCCATGTCTAAATATTTGTGCAGTTATAGGCAGAATAAATCATTTGCATGAAGTACAGATAAGCAGAGAGATATTATCATTCTGCAGTTATCAATAATCTGCAAGTAAACCATTCATCAAAGCTGATAAAGTGTCTTTCTTTTGTCAGAGTTTGCACATCCATAACTAGTTTATTTTAGACTTATTACAGTTTAATGTTGCATGACAATTTCTGAATATAGGAATATAATAACTAGCAGTTACCTGTAGTATAAGAAGACTATACATCTGTGTTAGATTTTTAAAGAGATAAATATGCTAGATGTTCAATAAAATAATTTCATGTGATATTGAAGTTATGGTGATTTGTAAGTGTTTCAACATGTGTCTCTTTAAGAGAAACACTAGCATTTATAGTACTAACTTGCTGAAAAAATAGACTATCCTATTTGGCTATTGACAAAAAAAATATTATGCCACCTTACACTAAATGTAATATATCTAAAATTAGTTATATTGAATAATACCAAAATTGATCATGTTTTTCCACATAGGCTAACAATGGATGCCTAGAGAAAACTGTAAGTATATAATGAGTTAATTCCAGAACACGATTTCAATACTCAGTAATTTATTATTCTGGACAGGACTCCAAATAAATTATTGTGGAACTCCACCTGTAACCAGCCTTCTTTCATTGAAGTCATTAATTACTACATTTGCTTACTTCTTTCAAAAATGTATCTATTGCTTCAAACATTTTATGTTATCTGATAAGACTTTTGCTTTTCTTCCATATTTCCCAGTTACCTCAATTTTCATAGGAATAATTAGGTTAAGAGCATTTTCTGGACTTTACCACCAGACAATAAAGCCAGTTATGGCCTTAACAGTGCTTTTTTTTTTTTTTTTTTTTTTTTTTTTTGTGTAGAAAGCATTGAGGACGAACTAGGTGGTGGAAGATTGAATGCAGATGGTCATGCATCTCTGGGGAATTATAGTTATTTAGTATAGACAGAATTTAGTCTAAGTACTGCTTTTCTGAGAAAAGGTCCATCCTTATGAATAGAGCTGTAACCTTCTTTCTCTTGTTTCCTATATTTTTAAAAATTTCTCTTATTTTACTTACATTAGTCCCTAGCTATCTTTTGTGTGTGTTAGCTAAAAAATAATTGGTTTATATTTTTAAGATGTATTTACCCTGCTTGTTATGTGTCTTTGTGCATAGCTAAAAGTATAATAACTCAGTGAGGAACTGTAATGAAGTGCTTTTCTTTCTTCCTGAAACTCTACTAAAAAGTTAAATATTCTAAATGTTGGAGTTGACTGGTCCTAATATAAATTCTTAGTCATTACATGAAAGATTTCTACCTTAAGACTCGAAATCCACATGCTAAATCCTCTATGTTACTTACAGTTTCAAAAATCTATAGCTTTTTTGAAAAGGTTTATCAGCCTTCCGTTAACATATCTGTTATGCAGAAAGGGTAGTGAAAGTGAATTGTTAAAATCTAAAAGGGATTCAACATGGCATAAAATGCAAGGTCTGGATATTGATTAATGGCACTTGACTTGATGTTAACACAAAGCTCAAATTCAATCATTTCATGGCATATGTCAGTATTGGCAGAGCATAGTTTTAGTACCATCACTGATTTGTAGTGAAGCATAGCATCACAAAAAACAGATTTATTTAACTAAGCTTTTAATTGTAGTCAAAATTCATTCCTGTGTGCCAGCCATGGGATAATGATACCCATGAAACTACCATGATGAAGCAGATCAATGGTATCATGATCAGCATTAGTTTTATCAAGTGACATAATCTGCATTGTTTTGTACAAAGAAAAGTGTTGAGTGAAATAATCTACAATTGTGTTCTTTGTTAATGTAAATAAAACAGAATAATTGCTAAGATATTATTTTTGCTCTATGTAATAAAATTTTGTAAAAGGAAGACAGTCACCTAAGATTGCTTTGAGATTGAGAAAGAATAGTAATGGAAAAAGTTTTGTATTATGTCTTCAGTACCTTCCTGAGAATAAAGTATTTCCTTTAGGACATTTATAGCATCTGTTAACATACAATACCACATGGTGCATTCTTATAACAATTTAATACTCATTTCAGTCATGGAAATTTAAATACTGTCATGTCACATTTAAAAATAATCATGTGATGAGACTGTTCCTCCATTTCTCCAGATTGTAAGCCCTAAGGTTCTTACGTGATCAAATCTAATTCTGTACTTAAATAACCACATCCTTAAGATGCTTCAGTTTTTCATGGCACACATAAATAAGTTTATGTAAATGTTCTCCCTGGTTACATCTTTCAGAAATCTAAACATTTTCTAAAAAAGAACTCCTTATACTCTTTTTTTTTGTTATACAGACTTAGGCCTTTTCTCTTTCCCAGCAAAATTTTATACTACAGAGTAGTATACTACCAGTATAATTAGAGTATATAAAAAAACTAGAGAATATAAATAATACCTTATATATATCACCACTATAATTACATATATATAGCGAATATAATGGAGAAGAAATCTGCTGCTAATTAAGCATTTGTAAAATATTTTCAGGCATAGCAAACAAATGGCAATTATAATGAACAAAACACATATACAGATGAAAATTGAAAACAAAACATAGGTAAAATTTTGCAGTTTCTTTTCCATTGCAAAAGAAAAGGTGTTTTTTTTTTTTTTGTATCTAATAATCTAAGCTCTCTGTAAGTGAACTTATAAAAGATGTATATTCAAATAAAAATCAAGGAGGAAAAAAAGAAGAGCTTTCCAAGTAAAAGGTAAATTCTGAAGACTATTAAATAAAAAATGAACCATGAAAAATAAAGTGAAATGATATAGTTAATGAACTTACTTGCTTAAATGTAGGTGATGGAGGAGAAAAAAAGACTTGCAAATCTCAGTAGATATGTCATTTTCTCCTCAGTCTTCACCAAAAAGGTCTCCCACCCTTTTGAGGTTAATGAAAAGGTTTAAGGCGGAGGAAAAACATCAGTAGTGGACGAGGATAAAGTCAAGAATTACTTGAGCAACCTTTGCTCATAAAAACCTGTAGTACCTAACAGGCTGCAACCTGTGATGAAAGAGGTGGAAGATGTCCTTGTGAAGCTGTTGTCTGCCCATCATCTGACAAAGATGATGGACAGACAATTGAGAATGTCCCTAATAACTGTAAGAGAGCAACTGTTGTACCACCTTCAAAAAAAGGCCAAAAAGAACAATCTGGAAAAATATAGGTCAGTCAGCTTCACTTTGATCTGTGAGAAAAATATGGAAGATCTCCTCTTGGAACACATTTCTGGGCATATGAAGGAGAAAAGCATGATAAGGAGTGGCCAGCATGGATTTACTAAGAATAAATCATGCCTGAATAATCTGATTATTTCTGTGATAAAATTACTAGATTTAAGGGCAAGTGGAGAGTAGTGGGTGCCATTTACTTCAGCTTTAACAAGGTTTTCAGCACTATCTGCCACAATATTCTTGTATCCATGTTGGGATTTTATGGTCTAGATGGGCAGACAGAAAAAAGATGTGTAAAAAACTGATTAGATGGTTGGGCTCAGAGCGTAGTGGTAGTTAAGGCCAGTAACATGAGGTGTACCACAGAGGTTTGTACTGAGAGTTGTCCTGTTTAACAGCTTTATTAATGACCTGGAAGAGGTGTTACAGTGCATGCTTATCAATTTTGCAAATGAAGGACCAGCTGAGACACTGGAGGGCAATGCTCCCTCCTCTAGATGGAGCTAGATGGTCTGGAGGGATTGGCTGATGGGAATCTCATGAAATCCAGCGATGACAAATACAAAGATTTGCTCCTGGGAAAGAAAAACCTTAACATCATTAGGGGCTGGGGACTGCCAGGCTAGGGAGCAACTCAGAAGGAAAAGTCTCTGGTGGCCCTGGCAGCAGATAAGCCAAGAGCATCTGGAGTAGATGCCAATCAGAGCATAAGCAGTTGGCCGAGCTGAATGATTGCTTCCTTCATTCAGCACTCATTAGACCACATCCTGTGGTCCCCCTGTGTTTGGGACCTCCAACACAGGAAAGATGCATAAACCGGCAGAAGTTCAGTAGAGGGTGACCAAGACCATCAAGGTTGGAACCGTTGCTCTGTATGCAGAGCCTGAGAGACCAGGGCTTATTCAACCTGGACAAAGGACAGTTGAAGAGGGACCTAACTGTGGTTTCCAATATGTATGGGAAGGTCATAAAGGAAACAGATCCAGGTTCCTCATAGTGGCACATGGCAGGAGGTTGAGAAAAAATGGGCATACTCTGAAGGAATTAATCTTCAGGCTAGGTGTAAAGAATACTCTTTTCACCTTGAGGAAGTTGAGCAATGGACCAGGTTGCGCCGAAAGGATGTGCAGTCTCTGTCCTTGTAAGTTTTCAAGACACAAGCAGACCAATCAAGCTCTGAGCAATTTTGTTTGACCTCAGAGCTGATCTTCTTTAGAGGAGGAGGAGAAGCTAGAGAACTCCTGAGATACCTTCCTACCTAAATTATCTTATAGTCTTACGATTCTAACTGTCCATCTAAAGCTTCTTATTTCTTGATTCAACAGACATGAAAGGACAATGGAATCAGAAAGGCTAGAATCTGAATCCCCAGCACTCTGGTAAGTTCTTTTTGGAACTGTGGGTTTTTTGGAAGAGCTACCAACATCAATAATAAAACAGTGGTTTAGATTTGGGGACTTAGAAATTTTCACATTAAATTTCAAGGACAGGGTAGTCTTGATCAAAAGACTTGGGCCTTCATCCATTTCTCTTGAAATGCAACACAGTTTTATTACTCTTCTGTAATGAAAATACTAAAAAACTCCTAATTAATTCAAAGGTCTACAGTCTATTTTTCTTATGTGTATGTTCTATTGCAACCATACAATTGCTGTTCAATCTAAAGTGAGAAACGGATGCTGAAAACTTACGCATTCACATAAAAACATTAGGGAGCAGAAAAGGCTGGCTGCTCCCTGCAGTGAGGAGCCAGGCACCATAAGGATCCCAGGGCAAGCCATACCCTCCCCAACAGGTGCCATCCCACAGATCATGAGGATATTGAGTGGAGCTGGGAGCCAGTAATAATGAGTAGCTTCTGACATTTCAAATGGTGAGCCAGGACCATCAGCCAGCTGATGGATACTGTGTAGAGCAGCAGAAGATAGGGCCAGAGACTAACTACACTGTGGGTCCAAGGGGCCTGTTCAGGTAACAAGCTATCCAAAGTGCAGGACTGAAGTCCAGAGATGGGTGTGGGAACCCACACACCCATAAGGTCACTGGGGCGGAGTGCCCAGGGCTGAGCTGAAATGTGGCTTTTGAGATCCTTGCAAAAGAGAGCAAGGGGCTTCCAAGTGAGACTGGTAAAGGCCAGTAAGGCCTACTAGGATACTCATAGTCCTTACATAGAGGACATGCCTAGATATCAGATAATGATGTTATATGACATGTTCATGTTCCCTTGAGTGACCTTTTGTACTGCTGCATAGTTCTTGAAAAGATGTTAAGTTTGTTATGAAGGAAACCAGAACTTCACAGGAAGAGTGGAAAAAGCTGAGGAGGTGGAAAGAGAATGATGGCAAGGATTATGGTACGGTGCATATTCAGATCTCATTCCCAGATCTTGTCTACAGTATGAATTAGAAACATAGCAGGTGTATACAGACAATAATTAGAAAAATTATACCTAATTACATTTCTATAAATACAGAAATAAGATTTTTTTTTTTTAGTTCATAGTTAAAACTGTGTTTGTAAAACAAGGCAAGATTTTACCTAATTGCTTAGATGTGAAGGCAAGTTAAAATTTTGGGAGAATTTGATAGTATGAGAGCCACAGAGGTCAGAATAACACTGAAAACGGCTAAAGTTCAAAGAATATACACAGCATGAGGATGTACACATATGAAAGAAGGGAAGAATGGGATGAGAACAAGAATCAAAGAATGTCTCACATATCTGAACAAAACTTCAGATATGTGAAGTCTTTTTCTGATACTCAGGAATGCACTCTTTTTCTTTTATGTTATCAGTGAACTTCCCACAGTATCTTTGATTTCACTGGAATTATGGAGGCATTTATTTCAGTCAGAGAAAAGTGAAAGAGAGAGAATGAATAGCTAACCTTTGAAAAGGTTATACATCCATTTAAAAGCTATTTATGATGCCAGTTTTACTTAGTCTGAATGTGCTTCACCATACTTGTCATGCTACACACTTCATAACCTTCCATTAAATTTTTCAGGTTTTTCTGGTCTGATAGCTACTGGTAGTCATTTGCTTAATTATCTCTCAGTTGCTTCCAGTCAAAGAATAGACTTCCTGCATAAAATTATTATGCAAGTAACTGATCAAGAAAGTAGAAAGGCAAACAAAATAATTACAATGAAAATCAGTTTAGATTTAAGCCATTTGTGTCAGTCAAAAAAGATGGGTTTACAGCAATGTTCAGGCTTAGAGCATATAGGATCAAGCCTAGTGAGGGGAATCAGGATCAAACACAGCCCTAGGGTGTTCAAGCAGGACCATAGTGATGAGGCTGGGCTGAGGTTGAGCTAGGAAAACAGTCCACAGGTACTTGATCAATGGGATCAAGTACTGCTGCAGCTGAGCTGGAGATTAGCAAGACTACAACACAACTTAGTTAGCAACTGAAAACACAAGCTGTAATGGGGCTCCTGGGCCCATGGGTAGGGTGTGTAGGTGGATGCCTCAGATAAGGCTGATCAGGGACATTTAGATTTATTGATATGCTCAGGAGAGCTTATGTTTCTCCTTTGTCTCTAACCTAAATCTTAAAACCATAGAATTTCTCAGCTAGTGTTCTATACGCATGGCAATATATTATTATTGTTGTTGTTGTTGTTGTTGTTGTTACTGTTATTATTATTATTACTATTATTTAGATCCACCTAAATCTTAAGGGGAAAAATATTATTTTTGTTACATACTTTATCAACAACTGTGTTGAAGATTAAGTGTTGCCAACAACATAGTTGTATATTTCATTAATATTTATTTCTAGAAAAAAGTTATTTGCTATTAATTTACAGTGTAATCTAGATTTTTTTTAATGAATATTTTATACCAAACTACAAAAACAAATACGTCTAAAATGAAAATAAGTTTTTATACAGTCTGCTCCTATTAGCTGTCTCTAAGTAATGCAGGAGGAGCAGGAATCAGGAATCAATCTTTAATGCTGGGGAATAGGCTTGCATCACTGCTTGAACTGTCCTAAATCCAAAATGGCTCTACACATAATTGTTATTTTTGTTCTTTTCCCAGTTTACTTCACTATCTTACCACTATGATGCTTAAGAAAGACTCAGCAGTCACCGAGGCAAGCAGCTCTGGTGCTGGCATGATCCACAGCTGAGCACTCTAGTGCAGTGCACAGAGGAGTTTCCTGAACCCAGTAAACCTCAGGGGGAGCTAGGAGAGCCACCAGGAGCCTGTAGCTCATGCAACAGTGGCTGATGAGACCTGAATGGGGCCAGGAGCGACCACAGCCAAGTCCTTTCCACATCTATAACAGAAGCCCTTGTGAAGCACTAATGACCAGGACCGCCATGAACAGGGAGAGTAAACATGGTGGGGAGCACCAGCAAGGGTGCGCTGTGGCAGTTTGTGTGACAGTTCACATGGAAGGGCGCACATGAAGGGCATTGTAGCTCTGCTGGCTTGACTAGGGAGCAATGGTATCCACTCGGCAGAAGGTTACGTCCACTCTAAACCCTGTACCCCCCGCATGAATAATGTAGCTTCCTAGACAGAGCTCTGATGAAAACATGCTGCCATCCACGTGTCAGGCTGCAGGGTGTGCCCTGCTCTTATGTCAGTATCAGATGGCAGTAGTGAGTACACCTGTGGGAGATGCACCCAGATGGAGGAACTCCTCCACTTAGTGACAGAACTCCGGGAGAAGGTGACTAAGTTGAGGAATATCAGGGAGTCTGAGAGAAAGATAGACTACCAGAATCACACCCTACCTCCCTGGGAAGGGCCTAACAGGCAGACAGGATTCATGGTACAGAGAATTCAACATCCTCTCTCCACCTGGCTGAACATGGTGATTTAATGGATAGGGAAAAATGGCAACAAGTTCCTGCCTGGCGCAGCAGGTAGGCAGTGATGAAGTTGTAACAAGTCTGGTAGGGGATGGAGATCCATGTTGCAGCAAAAAACGCGAGGGTTATTGATGTGTTAGAAACCATGGAAGTGCCTGAGAACAGTCACTTAGGAATTAGGGTTTCTCCACCCAAAATGGTAATAGGATCAACAGTCCAAATGAAGCGCATTGACACCAATGCACATAGCATGGGCAAAAAACAGGAGGTATTGGAAGCCATTGTGCAGTGGGAAAACTGGTGTAGTTAAAATCACAGAAACATAGTGGGATGACTCACACAACTGGAGTGCTGCAATGGATGGCTATAAAGTCTTCAGAAGAGACAGGCAAGGAAGGAGAAATGGTGGGGAAGCCCTGTATGTTAGGGAGTGTCTTGACTGTCTAGAGCTTGATGATGGTGACAACAGAGTTGAGTATTTATGGGTAAGAATCAGGGGGAATGCCTACAAGACAGATATTGTAGTTGGAATCTGTAACAGATACCCAATCAGGATGAAGATTCAGAAAAAAATATTTTATAAGCAGCCTGGAGAAGTCTTACGATCCCTATCCCTTGTTCTCATGAGGTATTTAAGCTTACCAAATGTCTGCTGGAAATGCAATACAGCAGAGACGAGACAGTCTAGCAGGTTCCTGGAGTGGAAGAAAACTTCCTGACACAGCTGGTAAGTGAGCCAGATAGGGAAGGCACCCCACTGGACCTGTTGTTTACAAACAGAGAAGGACTTGAGCGTGATATTATAATTGGAGGCTGAATAGGGCATAGTAATCATGAAAAGATAGAGTTTTCAATTCTCAGAAAAGTAAGGAGGGAGATCAGCAGAACTGCCACCTTGGACTTCTGGAGGGCAGACTTCAGCCTGTTTAGGAGCCTGGTTAACAGAGTTCCTTGGGAGGCAGTCCTGAAGGGTAAAGGAGTCCAGGAAGGCTGGATATTCTTCAAGAAGGAAATCTTGGCACAGGACTAGACCATCGTGGCTCAGGGAGTGGTGCTACAGCCAAGGCTTTGGGTATCTAGATCACAGGGCGTGCTTTGAGAAGCCCGGGCTGCTAGAGGCGGATGGTGTGCACCTAACCAAGAGGGGGAAGAGTGTGCTTGGACAAAGACTTGCCAGGCTCATCCGGAGGGCTTTAAACTAGTGTTGCTGGGGGAGGGGGAGCACAGTTCAGCCCACTGCTGTCAGCATGGCGCCAGTGCCAGCACCGAGGGTCCAGAAGCTGAGGAAGGATCACAGATAAGTGCAAATAAACCTAAACTGCGGTCCAATAGCACCCCTGTCGCTCCAGCCAGGAAGTCAGCTTTGTTGGGGGCCCAGCTGAAGTGTCTCTATACCAATGCATGCAGCATGGGGAATAAACAGGAAGAGCTGGAGATGCTTGCACACGAGCAGGGCTACGACCTCATTGGCATCACGGAGACGTGGTGGGATGACACATACGACTGGAGCATCAACATGGAAGGGTACAGGCTTTTTAGAAAAGACAGGAAGGGGAGACAAGGAGGGGGTGTTGCTCTCTACGTCAGCAACCGGCTGGAGTGTGTGGAGCTCCGCCTGGGGATGGAGGAGGAGCTGACAGAGAGCTTATGGGTCAAGACTAGAGGATGGGGACGGACAGGGGACGTTATGGTGGGCGTCTGTTACAGGCCATCTGGCCAGGAAGACAGAGCAGACGAAGCGCTCTATAGGCAGATAGGAGCAGCCTCACGGTCACAGGCCCTGGTCCTCATGGGGGACTTCAACCACCCTGACATCTGTTGGAGAGACAACACGGCAGGGCATAGGCAGTCCAGGAGGTTCCTGGAACGCGTTGATGACAACTTCCTCCTGCAGGCAATAGAGGAGCCGACAAGGGGTGCCATGCTTGACCTTGTGCTCACCAACAGGGAGGGGTTGGTGGGGGATGTGAAAATAAAGGACAGCCTTGGCTGCAGCGACCATGACATGGTGGAGTTCAAGATCCACAGGGCAGCAAGGAAAATACATGGCAAGCTCTCTGCCCTAGACTTCAGGAAGGCAGACTTCGGCCTCTTCAGGGACCTGATGGGCCAAGTTCCATGGGAGGCGGCCCTGGAGGGAAGAGGGGCCCAGGAAAGTTGGTTCACATTCAAGGAGCACCTCCTCCAAGCTCAGCAGAGGTGCATCCTGATGAAGAACAAGTCGGGCAAAAAGGCCAGGAGGCCGGCGTGGATGAGAGGAGCTCCTGGACCAACTGAAAGTAAAAAAGGAAGCCTATAGAGGGTGGAAACGGAGACAGGTAGCCTGGGAGGACTACAAAGAGGCTGCGCGAGTGGCCAGGGATCGGATGAGGAAGACTAAAGCCCTGATAGAATTGAATCTGGCCAGGGATATAAAATGCAACAGGAAGAGCTTCTATAGGTATGTAGGGGACAAAAGAAAGTCCAGGGAAAATGTAGGCCCCCTCCGAAAGGGAACTGGTGTCCTGGTTACCCAGGACATGGAGAAGGCTGAGGTTCTCAATGACTTTTTTCCCTCAGTCTTCACCGACAAGAGTTCCTGTCCCACCACCCAAGCTGTAGAAGGTGCAAGCAGGGACTGCGAGAATGAAGAACTGCCCATTGTACTAGAAGAGCAGGTTCGGGATCATCTGAGGAACCTAAAGGTGCACAAGCCCATGGGACCTGATGAGATCCATCCGCGGGTCCTGAGGGAACTGGTGGATGAAGTTGCCAAGCCACTGGCTATCGTATTTGAGAAGTCGTGGCGGTCTGGTGAGGTCCCCGATGACTGGAAGAGGGGGAACATAACCCCAATTTTTAAAAAGGGGAATAAGGAAGACCCAGGTAACTACAGGCCGGTCAGCCTCACCTCTGTGCCTGGCAAGGTCATGGAGCAGATTAACCTGGAAACCATGCTAAGGCACCTGGAGAGCAAGGAGGTGGTTGGTGACAGCCAACATGGCTTCACCAAGGGCAGATCGTGCCTGACCAATTTGGTGGCCTTCTATGACGGGCTGACAGCATCGGTGGACAAGGGACGAGCAACTGACATCATCTACCTGGACTTGTGCAAAGCTTTTGACACTGTCCCGCACGACATCCTTCTCTCTAAACTAGAGAGACGTGGGTTTGATGGACAGACAACTCGGTGGATAAGGAGTTGGCTGGATGGCCGCACTCAGAGAGTGGTGGTCAACGGCTGGATGTCCATGTGGAGACCGGTCACGAGTGGCGTCCCTCAGGGGTCCGTGCTGGGCCCGGCCCTGTTCAACATCTTTGTCGGTGACATGGACAGTGGGATAGAGTGCACCCTCAGCAAGTTCGCCAATGACACCAAGTTGTGTGGTGCCGTTGACACGCTGAAAGGGAGGGATGCCATCCAGAGGGACCTTGACAGGCTGGAGAGGTGGGCCCATGCCAACCTCATGGAGTTCAATAACGCCAAGTGCAAGGTCCTGCACCTGGGTCATGGCAATCCCAGGCACAAATACAGGCTGGGCGGGGAATGGATTGAGAGCAGCTCTGAGGAGAAGGACTTGGTAGTGCTGGTGGATGAGAAGCTTAAAATGAGCAGGCAATATGCCCTTGCGGCCCAGAAGGCCAACCGCATCCTGGGCTGCATCAAGAGGAGCATGGCCAGCAGGTCGAGGGAGGTGATTCTCCCCATCTACTCTGCTCCACCTGGAGTACTGTGTCCAGTTCTGGAGCCCCCAACACAAGAAGGACATGGACCAGCTGGAGAAGGTCCAGAGGAGGGCCACAAAGATGATAAAAGGGTTGGGGCACCTCTCTTATGAGGACAGGCTGAGAGAGCTGGGGCTGTTCAGCCTGCAGAAGAGGAGGCTCCGGGGAGACCTGATAGCGGTCTTCCAGTACCTCAAGGGGGCCTACAAGAAAGATGGGGAAAGGCTGTTTATTAGGGCCTATTGCAATAGAACGAGAGGTAATGGTTTTAAAGTAGAGGGGGGTAGATTTAGATTAGAAATTAGGAAAAAAAATTTTTACGATGCGGGTTATAGAACACTGGAACAGGTTTCCCAGAAAGGTGGTGGAGGCCCCATCTCTGGAAACGTTCAAGGCCAGGCTGGATGAGGCTCTGAGCAACCTGATCTAGTCAGGGATGTCCCTGCTTCTTGCAGGGGGGTTGGACTAGATGACCTTTGAAGGTCCCTTCCAACCCTAACCATTCTATGATTCTATGATTCTATGATCCCCATATGCCGAAAGATGAGCTGACTGGCCTGGCCGAGCTGTGACTGGAACTCAGGGAAATAGAGAGTCTACGACCTTTGGAAGAAGTGGCAGGCAACCCAGGATGACTAGAGGAATGTCATGAAGTTATGCAGGGAGAAAATTAGAAGGGCCAAAGTCCAACTAGAATTTAATCTGGCAACTGTCATAAAAGACATTTTTTTTTTTTTCTGTAAATATATTAGCAACAAAAGGAGGGCTAAGGAGAATCTCCATCGTTAGGGAGAAACATAGTGACTACAGATGAGGAAAATACTGAGGTACTTAATACTTTCTTTTCCTCAGTCTTTAAAAGTAAGACCAGTTGTTCTCAGGGTACCTAGTCCCCTGAGCTGAAAGACAGGGACGAGGAGCAGAACAAAGCCCACATAATGCCAGGGGAAATGCTTAGCAACCTGCTACACCACTTGGACACACACAAGTCCATAGGGCTGGATAGGATCCATCCAAGTGTACTGAAACAGCTGGCAGACGTGCTTATCAAGACACTTTCCGTTATTTATCAGCAATCCTGGTTAACCGGGGAGGTCCAAGTTGACTGAAGGTCAGCAAATGTGTTGCTGATCTACAAGAAGGGCCAGAAGGAGCATCCAGGAAACTACAGGCCAGTCAGTCTGACATCAGTGCCAGGGAAGGTCATGGAGCAGATCATCTGATCTGCTGGTCATTTCCTAATATCTGATCTAAATCAGCAGGTTTAGATTAGATATTAGGAATTTATTTTTTTTTTTTTATGCTGAGGGTGGTGGAACACTGAAACAGGTTGCCTAGAGAGGTGATGGATGCCTCATCTCCCTGGAAACATTCAAGGCCAGGTTGGATGAGGTTCTGAGTAACCTGATCTAGTTGAAGATGTCCCTGCTTCTTGCGGGGGGAGGGGGGGGGGCGGGGTGTTGGACTACATGGCCTTCAAAGGTCCCTTCCAACCCAAACCATTCTATGATGCTATGATTCTATCTTGAATGCCATCTAGCAGCATGTACAGGACAACCTGAGTTTATGAAAGGTAAGTCCTGGTTGACTAACCTCATCTCCTTCTCTGACAAGGAGATCCACTTAGTGGATGAGGGAAAGGTTGTTGGTGTTCTTTATCTGCACTTTAGTAACGCCTTTGACACTGTTCCCCACAGAAATTTCCTGGAGAAATTAACTACTCATAACTTGGAGAGTGTACTCATCACTGGATAAAAAATTGGCTGGATGGCCAGGTCCAAAGAGTTGTGGTGAATGGAGTTAAATACAGTTGGCAGTCGGTCACAAGCAGTGTTTTCTAGGGCTCAGTTTTGGAAGCAGTCTTGTCCAATATCTTTATCGACAATCTGGATGAGAGGATTGAGCGCCCCTTCAGTAAGTTTGCAGATGACACCAAATTAGGTGGGAATGTCGATCTGTGTGAGGGTAGGAAGGCTCTGCAGAGGGGCCTGGACAGGCCGGATAAATGGGCTGAGGTCAACTGGATGAATTTTAACAAGGCCAAGTGCTGGGTCCTGCAATTCAGTCATAAAAACCCCGTGCAACGCTACAGGCTTGGGAAAGAGTGGCTGGAAAGCTGCACTGCAAAAAAGGACGTGGGTGTACTGGCAGACAGCCAGCTGAGTATGAGCCAGCAGTGTGCCCAGGTGGCCAAGAAGGCCAACAGCATTCTGGCCTGCATCAGGAACAGTGTGGCCAACAGGAGCAGGGAAGTGATTGTGCCCCTGTAGTCAGCACTGGTGAGGCCACACCTCAAATACTGCATTCAGTTTTGGGCTCCTCACTACAAGAGGGACATTGAGTTGCTTGAGTGTGTCCAGAGAAGGGCAACGAAGATGGTGAGGGTTCTGGAGAGCAAGTCTTATGAGGATCAGCTGAGGGAACTGGGGTTGTTTAGTCTAGAGAAGAGGAGGCTGAGGGGAGACCTCATTGCTCTCTACCTGAAAGGACGTTGTAGGGAGGTGGGTGTTGGTCTCCTCTCTCAAATAACTTGTGGCAGGACAAGAGGAAATATCATAGCTACATGATATATCTATTTATAATTTCATGTGATAGTAAAAAAAAAATGAGGAAAATTTCTCTCTTTCCTGCTTCCTTCTTTTCCAAGAGTAAGTAGTGTTTTATAGAATAAGTGGAATCCCAGATCTAGGCACTTTTCTCCTTTTGAGTTGAAAATTATTTAGAGTAATATTAGTTCAAATGCTAACAATTCTCCAGCAACATTATTTGTGACTTTCTGTTTTATGCAATTTCATTGAAAGTTCACACAAAGCATTGCTCAGTATCACAATTTTATAATTTATTTCATGCAAAAAAAAAAGTCTTTGAAATACAGAATAATGTTCCTAACATCATGTATGTTGAACTATTTTTAACTTATGCTTTTTCAAATGAAATTACACATTGCATTTCTTCTGTAATATATGTGTCTGTTTATGATCTTACACAGTGTCTAAGAAAAGAGTGGTACTAGTTCTTGACTTGATTCTGTTTTGATAGTGAGTACACCCAAAATAAACATCAAAAGGATATCCTGCACAGATTATTTACAGTTGCAGTAAATTTTCTATAATCAAGATTACTTGAGATGCAGAAAAATGTCATTTACATAAAGCTTATAGAAGTGAAGGACAGAGCACCAGAAGAAAGCATATAGAAACTATATCAATTTAAGAAAAAAAAAATCAGGGATGCTGAAACACTCAGTGAAGGTTATACCATAAGCTGTACTATTTTTTATATTATTTAAGATCAGAGCTGTTACATCAGTGGAACTGCTTTTATAATCTCTTAGTAGCACTGATGGAGGGGGAAAAAAACCTAACAACACAGAAACAATGTGTTGTGCCTTTTATCATGTGCCTGTCATTTGCATTCTGAAATACAGAAAAATAGAAATGTTTGAAACATTAGATGTTGATAATATAACAAATTATTATGTAGAGTTATTTATTTTGAGAGTGGCACAATAAGGGCAAGGCAATAAAATTAATTTTCAGAGAATAAATAACACAGGCTTGACAGGACATTGAAAGGTTTCTGTCTCCCTAAGGCAGGATAAGCTATACTTAACCTGTTTCAGTTATTTCTGATGGTTGACTTGGTTTGACTTCTGAGCTTGGAGATGGAATTTGATCTTCAGTCTGAGTAACATGCTTAGATTTTGAAACACTTGAGAGTCAAAAGCATAGCCTAGGAGAATCTGGTAAAAACATGACATGTACTTGCTACCGGAATACAAAACCAGTGTTACAGATCAACATAATAAAAATTTTATTTTCAGCTACTTACAAACATTAGAGGATTCTAAATATTTCTTGAAAAAAGAAAAAAAAAAAGGAAGACTGTATGAGCTAAAACAAAACTATAAGGAAAAAGGAATAGCTAGTAACATATTTGTGTATGACTCAGTAATTTTCACCAAATGCCAGACAGAAAAGACATCATAAATGAAGAATCCGTGCCAAATCATTAATAGATGAGACTTTTAAACCACTTTATCTGCCTTGTCAATAAGATTTTTTCCTCACTAATACCACAAAAAGTTTACCTTAACTGTTCAGTGCTTTCAAGAAAATAGTTTAGGGGTTTTTTTGCCATGTTATATTATGTGTTAATATTGACTCACTTGAAGACATCTTTACTAATGTAAATTTAAAATAAAATGCCACAGGTTAGGACAGTGCCATACAAAACCAACTTAAGGATAAATGCTTTTGATTAACAGAACCTAAAAAAAATGCATGGTACTTGTAATGCTAATTTTAACCTTGACTCAAACTCTGGCTTTAATGAAGTAATTTTTCTTATCTAGGTTTTCCTGTTCTTAACAGAGACAATATATACATCACTGGGGACAGTGTTAGAATGAATACTTAGGTTTTGGTTAGAAGAATACTATGTTTAAATAATCATATAACTGTCGTAGTTCAGCCCCAATCGGGACCAGACTACGCAGTCTCTCTCTCACTCCCCCCACCCTCTGAGAGAATAGAGGGAAATAACATAAGAAAAACAGCTCGAGGTTTGAGATAAGGATGGGGAGAAATCGTTAAAGTCACCGTTATGGGCAAAACAGATTCGACTTGTGGAAAACTATTCATTTATTACTAAAACCAACAGGATAATGAGACAGAGAACAAGATAACCTCCCCCCACCTCTCACTCTTCCCAGGCTTAACATTATCTCTACTACCTTCCCCCGCCTCGAGCAGCACAGGGGGGAAGAGGGAATGGGGATTACAGTCAGTCCATCACAGGTTGTTTTACGCCACTGCTTCATGGTCAGGGGAAGAACTCCTCTCATTCCTGCCCTGCTCCAGTGTGGGGTCCCTCCCATGGGCTACAGTCCTTCATGGGTCATCTCTTCCATGAAGCACAGTCCCTCCAGAACGCCTGCCCCAGCAGGCCATCCACGGGCCACAGCCGCCTTCAGGCATCCACCTCCCCTGGTGTGGGGTCCTCCACAGGCTCCAGGTGGATCTCTGCTCCTCCATGGATGTCCTTGGGCTGCAGGGGGACAACCTGCTCCACCATGGTCATTACCACAGGCTGCAGGGGAATCTTGGCCAGGAGCCACATTACTCCTCCCCCTCCTTCTTCACTGACCTTGGCGTCTGCAGCTGTTCCTCTCACAAGAAAAATTCTTCACAACAGGCCAGCAGATGCGTCTCAGGATCTTTTTACATCTCATTCACATCTCATCTCCTCTCCACTTCTTGCAGCCACGCTGGGCCGAATATGGCCCAGACGGATGCTGGGCGGAAGTCCAGAGGTTGAGGCTTGCAAGGCCCACAAGGCTCATGCTTCCCTGTCTCTGCCCCTGCTCAGCTCCTTCACATCTTCTCTTCTTTTTTTTTTCTGTTTTCCCCTACTTAAATACATTATCACAGAGGCATTATCAGGGAACATTCTGCTACCAATTGGCCTCGCCTTGGCCAGCAGAGGGTCCGCCCTAGCCCCAGCCGAGTCCACTGAAGAAAGGGGAGCAACTTCTAGCAGTTTCCTACAGAAGCTGCCACCTTAGGCCCCTCCCCACTAAACAAAACCAGAACAATAGTCTTGTTAGAACTGATATACGTTGTGTTAATTTTAAAATTAATTTTTAATTTTTTTTTTTTTTAGTTCAATTTAATCCCCCAGGGTAGGAGAGGTTGGAACTAGATGATCTTTAAGGTCCCTTCCAACCCCAAAATTCTATGATTCTCTGATTCTATGCTTCCATGAAATTAAAGTTGAATTGAGACAGTGATGAAATATATACTAAATGTATCCCTCAACTGTGATAAAGCAGGTGATTAAACACAAAAAGAGGGAAAATAAGACAAAATGGGCCTGTTTGTTATTCATGAGCAAGCTTAAATGAGGTTGTGGAAGCCAGCTAAAGTTAGAGAAAGATATCTAAGAATTAAAAGTAAGACAGAAAGATAAAGCTAGGTTTTCAGTGTTGCAATGTCTAAAAAAAAAATAAATGTATTATTTTCCTCACAAAGTAAAGAAGTAAAGGATTAATGAGTCCTAGATGAAAGGAAGTGCGACAGCTGTCAGAGAACCTACTGTTTTTCCCAGTATAATTTAATCTTTATTAACTTTAAAAGTGCAATACAGATAATCAAAGAAATTTTTAACAAACAAACAAAAATTAATCTTGAAATTTTAAAACAGATTTAAATAAAACTTTTTCATGTCCTCGTATGTCAGGACTGGGGGAAAAAAAACCTAATTTAATAGTGTCTCTATGGTTCAAATGTCAAAACAAGTAAGTGTTGGTGTATTATAATAGTATTTTTAAAGACCTTGTCTAAACTTACTAATTTCCCCCCCCCCACCCCGGGTGAAATCATTCCCTGACATATAAGCCAGATCATTTGTATAGAAAAGAAGAACGCAAAGCAAATGCAGATGGACATTCTTACTCTGAATGACACTGTGATCTATCGGATGAAATTACAGTAGAAATAACAAAAGGTTTTTTTTTTTTTCCTAAATGTAGACAACACCTTGATGTTAATGTTGTTGAAAGAATTTCTGAAGCCATATGAAGTCAAGAATGGAGTGACACACCGAGCTTCTTGGAGTGAGTTAAAATTCTGGACATGGTATTTTCAATAATGTAAATACAGCAAAATCAAAATCCCATACTTAATATAAATTTGTTTGAACTCCTTTCTCATTTCTCTTCTTCATTCCATGGAACTGACCACAGTTCTGGTGCAGTTACTCTTTCCTGTCATCCTTTTTCTATCTTTTTGACTTGTGTATATCTGATTGCTCTTTGACTCTTCCATTCAACTGCATATTAGCATTCACTGCATAGCAAAATGGGGTCACGAATAAAGGGAGTGTTCAACAAAACAAGTTACTGAGAGACTAAAGAATGAGTGTACAGCATGTCAGCTACTCTGTGGTCATTTATATGCCATTGCTAGGACATCTGGAAGCAAACTAACAAAGTAAAGGTCATCAATGACTTAAGGTCAAAGACAAATTTATACAAATTTACTGATGATATAAACATATACAGTCAGAATTTCATGGCAGTTTATGACTGAGTTTTAAATGTATGCAAAATATATTACATATAATGCATTATACAACCTCTGTCGAGTGACTTTTAAATCTTGATTCAGGCAGTGTGTTCATACCTTTAGTAAGACTAAAAAAAATTGTGGACCACGTTTCTAACAGAGATTTATCTCATAGTGCCCCTTTTACACTATAAAGGCAAAATTATGTTGTCACGGTTTAACACCAGTCAGTAATGGAGTACCACACAGCTGCTCACTCACCCTCCCCCTGATGAGGTAGACCTGATGACTAACACAACCTGTCCCAAACAGCAATCACGGAATGAAAAAACTGCAAATGGTCCCAGAATGATTCTGAACAGTAGGAGAAAAGCCTGAGGTCATCAGCCCAACCCCACTTAAATACAGAGCATGGCATTTATGGCATGGAATACTCTCTTTGGCCAGTTTGAATCAATTATTCTGGCTATACCGCTCCCAGCTTCCTGCACTTGCAACATTAGCAAAATCTGGAAAGTCAGAGAGTGACCTTGGTCTCATTAGCAACAACTGATAGCATCAGTGTATTGTCAGCATTCTTCACATAACAACATCTATAGAGTGTGTATGATACATACACTGTTATGTACATATATTTATGTATACTTCCTAACATATATGTATATATATATACACATGATATATATATATGCTGTTAAGAACCTCGCTCAATTCATTTTTATATATTCATATCCATTCGTATATTGTTGTGTATTTTATATTTGTCTGTTTCTCCAGGAAAGGTGGCTGTTTCCTACTAAAGGAATTAAGTATTCTGGGATATAGGACCAAAAGCATCTCGTATTGCTTAGGACCACAGTCAACAACCCTAGCAAGAATTTCTCAAACATAACCCTCTTCAAGGTTCAGCTATGTAAAAAGGAGATTAAGACTATCAATAACTCTTTAAAAAAAAAAATCTGTTTTTATTTTTGTTGTACGGGTGATGTAAGACTCAAGCTCCTTTGTTAGACTGTTTGATTTCTGTTACAGCATCTGTTCTACTTCCCTTGCCCCGCCCCTACTACCATCTCCATGTCCCAGTTGGACAACACCCAAAATTGTATGTTGTCACAGAAGTCATTAAAGCAATTTAAAAGTGAATCTGATATTTGACAAGCAGTTGCACAGTGATCCTCCCTCAAGACTGAAGTGACATGTTGAATTGTTTGGAGTGAGTTAAAAATCTGGACACAGCATTTTCAATAGCATGCAGTTTAGGCAGCATTTTCTTAGACATCCATAGGAATAAGATTGAACCCTTTACAGTGCTGATGGTTACTGAAGATCAGTACAAGTCTCTGGAAAGCACTGGCCAGTTTTTCATTTGTACTAAATTTCCAGAGTTGTAGAAAGTCATGTTGAATATTTTTACATAAAGATTTTTAAAGGTTGTTTAAAAAGTAATGTTCTATTTCAGAAAGGTTTGAGAAGAATTTTTCAAATTCAGAACTTGAATCCTCCAGCATTGTGTGATAAAAGCCAATGATTTTAACTGTCAGAGAGAGAAGAAAACTACGACAAGTTCTTACAGTCATAAAAAGAGATAAAAATGCTTTTATTGCTTAAAATATTTTAAATTACATTGCTACTTGTCTTGACTTTACTGCCTAAACAGATAGGGATCTAATTTTTATTTCTTAACTTTGTCACCCCATTACACATTTAAGCTCTGGAGATTAAAAAAAAAAAAAGAGTTTGAGGAAGATGTGAGAGGGACATAATTTAAAACTCTTTGGAACTTTCATGAAGTGCCACCTGTAGAAACTTGAGGGAAGAATAATTTCTTTATGGATGTTTGAAATTTTAAGAAACAAAAAATTTGGAAATGTTCTTACTCTGTCTATAATAATTTCTCATTCATTTTGGCTGCAATCCAGAGGTTATTTGTTTTTAAAATCTTTAACTGGACACATTACCATCTTAAATGCAAACTGATAAATGTCACAGCATAGCATAGTAATAAATTTTAATTTAGGGGCACTTATGCTTGCAGGCATCTAACAGCAGTAAATTGTAAATTAAAATATAATGAAATGTACTCAGATAATATTTCTTCTTATATCAATCTTCCTATGCATTTGAGACAAAATTTAAGTCAATATAATAAGAGAGAGAAATACTGCAAGGTTTGTTTGGATTATTCCCAGTGCTTTTAAAAAGGAAAAAAATTCTGCCTCTATCACAGAATATGATGGGTTTGTTTTTTTGTTTTTCTTTTTAAAAAAATAAAGAATGGCACTAAATAACACAAAGCCACCTAGATTTTACTCTGCCCAAATCTGTGAAATTCATAACATATCTTAGTCACAATCAGACATTAATAATCTCTAATGCTACAACAAAAATTGCAATTAGAAGAAAAATTCAAACAATATATAATTGAAAATTTCAAAACTAAGAAATGCTTAATATCAAGACAAATTATGTTTTGCAACAATATCCTAATGGAAAATATCAGCATAGTGATGACTTTCTTGTCTTTTCAAATAGAAATCATAATAATTGATTTAGAGCTGCAGTCCACTATAGAACAATTACAAATAAAATACATTTATGTGTCACAATAGATGTAGTAATAATCACAGATGTTGAATGAAGTGGTTGTTCCTCAGAGCTGTTCTCCGTTTCAGCTGTGAACATCTTTCAAGTACCTCTCTAAATTTTTATTGTAACAGTGCTACCGCTTTCCCCAAATTATACATTTGTATAGCTCCTACTTGTATTTCTTTGCAGGCTTGATGGGCTTAGCATCATGGAAAGATGAATTTCAGGTTTCTTTGAAAAGCAAGATTAAGTGAATCAGGTTCACCAAGTAAATTTAGATTAATTTTGTCAAAAGATTAATGGTTCTTGAAAAAAAAATGAAGTTCTATCAAACATACATGTGCCACTCCTTCCATAAATCTCTATAGAAAATGAATTGGCCTTAATTTCCCTCATGTTTTTAAATTCAGAATTGCTTCCTGCAGAACCTAGTGTTAGTGAAGGTCTTCATCTTAAAAAGATGAGGAAGTCCCGGGCTTGCCTGTAAGTCAATCTTATTGCTATGTAATGTTTTACGAATCATGCCCCAGACTTGAGATCTTTTTTTTGCCTCATTGTTCATAAGCTGAGTCTAGAATGGTGCTTTCAGGCATAGATATTCACATTGTATGTGCTAAATACGTCAGGAAATGAAGCTTTTTGTCTTCTCAGTTTCTCATCTCACAGCCCAGGGGAATCTCTACCCTATGTTTACATGGAGGTTTTTTATCTATAACTCTACATAATTTCACTTTTGTACTTACTTTTATTTAAAAATCTTCAAGCCAAAATACATTAACAGCTAGTAAAGTTTGTAAAATATTGAAAATAGATACTCATGCTGTCTTTGTTTTCACATTTATACTGGTTTAAATATTGAAATTAAATATAGTGTTAAAGAGGCATTATAACTGAAAGTTTGTTTTTAAAAAAATAATTCTGTAAGAGAATTCTGGTTTTGTTTTCATTTTGTTTACACAAAAATGCAATTTAGATGTTTAACATTCAGTAGACAGAAGATCTCATTCTTTGAGCAGCTCTACCATAAATGCCCTATTTTTTTTTCAATATTAAGGGTAAATGCATTTTATTGTGGACTTTTAACAAGTTTTCTTGTGTTTTTTTAAAATTTGTGACAATTGTGCATGTATGTAATTTACATTATATTATTTTTATTCTCTTAGTACATTATTTTGAAGAATAAGCTAATCCCAAATACTTAAACAAGAGAAGATCGTATATCCTAGAATGCCTGGTGAAAGCACCCTGTAAGGAATCCAAATCCAGTTACTGGGATTTTTGGAGCCACAGCTGTTGGGGATCGAAAACTAACTATGGTAAAATACAAACAAATGAACAAAACAGGAGCAAATCAACAGCAAAAATTATTTTAGAAAAACCTATTAAGAGCTATCTAACTAAAGTGTTTTGATAACTAAGTCAATTTGGTCTCCACACTGTCAATTTTGTCATTAACTGTGACATCTTGAACCAAAAGTTTTGGCTTTGTTTTTATCAGGTTTTGTTAGTGTTTGGGTTTGTTTTTTTTGTTTTTTTTTTACATGCCCGTTACTGAATAATATATCAAGGAGTGAATGTGACAAAGCAGGAACATGAATTCCCATGACTGATAGTAACACTGGTTTGTTTTTTGTTTTTTTTTTTTCCAAAATAAATCGCCTCTATTATTCAGTACACATCAGAATTAATTCGAATTTTCCTCTGAAGTCTTTTAATCTCCATCCTGGTAGAACAGAGTTGATTTTCCTGTCTTAGGAACGAGTCGTGTCCTAGGAAAATGATACTGTTCCAGGATAGTTAATTTCACAGGAAGCTAGGGGGAAAAACTACGGAGGCAGTTTACCAAAATTAGCCGAAGGGATATTTGATAGCATGTGATGTCATGCTCTGTATATAAAGCGTGAACAGTGCTGAGGGGCAGGGTTTTTGTTACTTGAGTGTGAATTGGGTGTCAGGATTAACTGTGGGTTATTGTATCATGAATCATGTACTTAGTATATTCTGTTAGCGGTTTTTTTTTTCCCCCCTCTCTGTTTTCATTTCCTTTGCTGTTCTGTTAAACTACTTTTATGCAAACCAATGAGTTTCTTTTTCTCCCCATTCTCCTCCCTGTCCCGCTGCAGGGGTGGGGGGGGAGGGAGTGAGCAAGCGCTGTGAGGTATTTTAGCTGCTAATTTGGGGCTAATCTGTGACAATCACGAATTCTAATCAGTTGGTGGATCAGAAGCCAGCTTTAAAACACACTGAAACCCTTTCCCGTAACTCACCAAGGTTTGCCTGAAGGTCTGCAGGTCTTATAGAATAAACAGAGTAGGGGTGGAAACATGTATGTTTAAAGTGATGGTAGCTAGTGCTGGATCTTGATTTATTCATACTCATCAGTATGACAGTGCATGATTCTTAGTGCAATTGCCAGGTTGGATGAAGCTCTGAGCAACCTGATCTAGTCGGTGGAGAGGGAACTCTTTATCAGAGCCTGTTCTGATTGGACAAGGGGTAACGGTTTTAAAGAGAAAGAGGGTAGATTTAGATTAGACATAAGGAAGAAATTCTTTACTGTGAGGTTGGTGAGGCACTGGAACAGGTTGCCTAGAGTAGTTGTGCATGCTCCATCCCTGAAAATGTTCAAGGCCAAGTTCTATGAGGCTTTGAGCACCTTTGAGCAAAGTCTCCCTGCCCACGGCAGGGCGATTGGAACTATATGACCTTTAAGGTTTCTCTCAACCCAAACCATTCTATGATTCTGTGATTCTATTAACCTATGAAGCCAGGACTAAATTAATGAATAATCACTAAATATCTTAACCAGATTAAAAGCATGACTTTTGAAGTAATTACTTACAGAAAGTACCCACTGAAATTCAGTTCAGTGATGTGTGCATATGAGTATGACTTATTTTAAGAAATGGCTTGAGTGAAAGAGCAATATAATAGATTATGATCATAATCAGATTTTTTTTTATTATATAAATCTAAAAAATTCTACAAGGTATCAAAAATGTGAGGAAAAAAATCTTCTTTAAGGAGTATTTGCTGATCATTTAAAATCTCTCTGAAGAGAAATTAATCTTAATATCAAGGTACTATAACTTATTATTTGAGAAGGTTGTATTTTTGTATTGCAGTTATTGTTTTCCAATCAAATTTTTTTTTCTTGTTGTTGGTAAGCACCATGGCTTCCTTGGATAATTAATTATTACAAGATTGAGGAAAGGCAGTCAAGGCAGTCTCATATCTGGGTAACCAAGACCTATAAAATCAAAATGTAAAGTAAAATATCTAATCTCTTAAAATAAAAGATTTCATGAAAAAGACCCCTGACACTTAAGCCAGAGAATTCATTATATCCTAATAAGAATACAGCATAATAGTGTCAGATATGTCTGGAGAGCTGACATTGTTTTAAAATATTGTTAAGGCCATTTATTAGAGGTTTTGTAAATGTTGATCATCAGAGAAATAGAGAAGTGATTTTAAAAAACATCTGGATGTACTTAATTAGAATATGTATCAAATGTGAAAAGCTTTTTACAATATTAAGCCTTATAAAATACACAGCTAAACAAGAAAAGAAGAAAAAAAAAAGCCTCCAAATGGAGATTTCTGCATGGACACAGTAAGAATTTGGCCTTCTATGGGTTTGTAATAGGAACTGCAAAATAAGGACATTATATACATTCTTACAGTTTCTTTTATTTCCTAAAGGTATTACCATACTGCAGTTGATAGCAGTCTTGGAAAGAAGAAAGATATGATTTCTGAAGTTCCAAATTACAATACAGCACTTCCCTTAGATGCGTGAAAAGCATAAATTTGCCTTTTCTTAGATTTATAAAATAACAAAAATGTCTATTTTCTTCTTCCATAAATATTCTATCACTCTCTGTAAACATGTCTGTTATGCATGTTAGAGATTTTGATCACTAGCTAATACAGCGTTGACAAAAGTCAGCAACTTCCTATGCAATAACTCAAAACAATTTAATTGAGTCTAAAAGTAAGATAGAGTCATCAGACACCTCATGAGAATATTTTCCTAGGATGTTCATTTGCTTGAGGAAAGAAACCTACAATGTAGTCATCTTCATCAGTATGAGGTAAGTCACATTTTGACAAGTGATTTGCTCTTTTTACTGTAAATCTATCCTAGAGTAACAAGCTCAGATGTCTGCAATGAAGACATCTACATTTAGTAATTTTAATCCTACCCCTCTATCTGTACTGTGGCAAAATATACCTGAATGGAATCTGCTTTACTCCTTTGTCTTTTTATTCATGGCAAATCTCTAGGCAAAATGTTTTTCTGAAACAACAAAAAAAAAAACAACTGACAGAGATAGCTGAAAGCTGAAGTCCTTCATAAGCCAGCATTGTCCTTACTGCAAGCAATTCTTAGATGAACCAAGCATTGGTTTTACTCATGACCTTTCTCGTTGTCCTGTAGGAGCAAATGCACATCATCGTATTTCTCCTTTTATTTTATCACTCATTAATATTATCTGAGTGTCCTTGCTTATAAAAAAAAAAATCACCAAAACACACTGCAGACTTAGACATTTTCCAGAGTTATCCCTTTTTGACGTAATGATCTCATTAATTCAAATACAATACAAAATAAAACTAGCCCATGGTCTAAACTCCTTCTCTTGATGTGCCAATGAGTAATTATTATTATTTTTTTTAATATCATGGCTCCTTCTTACTCTACTTAATCAATAACATCTTACTGACTTCCTACTGACTTTAACAGCTGAAGTCAAGAGTATGACTTAACACATCTAAATCACCTCATGGAAATACTACATATTAAATTGGATATCTAAAGCTACTACATTTTAAACTGCTTATAAGATCAATATAGAAAAATTGATACCTCCAAAACTGGTTAATCTAACTTTACGAAGAAGAAGAAATGCTTTTAACAGTTGACATATCAATCAATCTTTTAGGTGCTTATTTCTCTCTATTGGTTGTATGAGGAAATAAAATCACAAGGTCAAACTTAAGTCTGAGATGTCTAGAGTTGGGTAAGATGAGCCTTGCATACTGAAAGGTATTACAATTCTTTAATATTTTCCCTGCTCAAGTCCCTAACCTTGATGGAAGGGAGAAGGTGAAGAAGAGAGGATGAACAATTTTCAGGAATGAGAGAGGTTGTGGGCATCAGAAACAAATAGTTTGAAAGAGCCAAGATTTTCAGCTTGACTAAAAGAAGATTCAGAAGGTGAATTGGGCAGTTCTGACCTAGGCACTACAGAGGAAAGTGATAATTTCAGAATAGTTATTTGTGGCTTAACTGAACAAGGAAAAAGCAACAAGAGAAACTGATTCAAGACAGGACTTGGTTTAGAATTTTCTTCTTTGTGACCTGTATTTCATTCTGAGAACAGAACACAAGCCAAAATGCAAATATGATTTATCAAACTGGGGTTTTTTTGGTTTTTTTTTTATGTGTGAGCATATAAATATTACATTATTTCATATGCTGCTAATGGAATTTTCTTGTAATATCTGCCTTGAATTAGAAGAATTAGTTTTCTTAATTATAGATATGTCTCTCTACAACCACAATTTTGAGTCATTAAAATATTGTAGAAACTTCCATAATTCCCTTGTCTTTTTGTACTCAAGCTACAGTATATTAGCTTAATAAAATTGGTTGATCTTCTGCTCACAGAATTCATTACAAGTTGCATTGTATTGTTGTTATAAAATATCAGTCTTTAGAGGAAATGTGCTGAAAAGTTTCAACTTTAGATTCAAAATAAACAGAATTATATTCTTCTGATACTTATGGATGTATTATCTTCTCCCATTTTGAGGGAGTACCTAGACTTTGAAATCTACTCAGTTACCAACTTTATATAAAAAAAAAAGAGGATAAAACCAAGTTGTTAGTTCTAAATGAGTTGTTAAATTGTGTGATTTTTACTGAATATTAAAAGGAAAGAGAAAACAATTGAAAAAGATTACCCAGTTATCTTTTTTTTTTCTCTTTTTTTTTTTTTTTCAGCCTTGATGTCATCTGGCATGCCTTTTTGGCTTTGCCTGGAAATATGTGTGTTTGCACAGATATTTC
Source organism: Chlamydotis macqueenii (assembly GCF_036417535.1). Lineage (NCBI taxonomy): Eukaryota > Metazoa > Chordata > Aves > Otidiformes > Otididae > Chlamydotis > Chlamydotis macqueenii. The sequence continues at coordinate 165,042,451 of NC_141556.1, forward strand.
TGGGTCTTTCTATGTATATTTATTTGTCCTCATTTGTCCTCTTTCATGCAGAAATTCAGTAGGCTATGCATCAGCTTCTACTCTTTTTCTTCTTCCATGCAGAAATCCCTTTTGTCCTGTAATTAAGTTTACTTTAAAACCTTGGAGTAACCCTACGTTTGGTTAAGAGCCACTTGGATTCAGTCCCAGATTTAGACAACTTAAGTGTGGGCAATGTGAACAACAGTATGTGAGTTGGGTATCCAATCACCCACTATGCCAAGTGGAAATAACGGGTCAGTTAGGTCAGTAAACCAGTTGAAGTACAATAGGGGTTTAAGGCGTAGTCTTATTATTCTAGTAGAGTGACTATTTGTCTAATTATTTCTTTATTCTCAAAGCAGAAGCATAAATCCGGACCTGTAACTGCAGTCATTTTGTCATTACATCCAACACATATTTGTATTGCATCTGTGTTTCTGTGCCTAGAAATACTATGGTATCTCATAAAATGTTAAAAGAACAGAAACCATCCTCCTCCCTTTTTTTTTTTGTGGAATTTTTACCCTTTCTTAAATATGCTTTCTCAGAGGGGCCACCAACTTGGCTGAGGGGCTCAACCGTGCCCTGCGGAGGGTCCATTTGGGCCAGCTGGAACCAACTGTGTCTGACATGGAGCAGCCCTGGCCTCTCCTCTGAAAGGTCACCTTTGCAGCCCACTTCATTACTAAAATCTTTGCATCTGCACCAAATACAGCATCACAATGGAATTTTAACCTGCTGTTCATTAAACAATATCTAAGTAGCAATCTCCTGTGACAAGAAGAGTGAGCATTCTAATTAGAAAAAAAAAAAAGAGTCCTATCACTTTCAGAAAGGGAAGAGATGTTTCCTTCATTTGTATTCCAACTGAGGACAGTAAGAGCATTTGGATTTACATGAGTACATTTATAGAAAAAGCTACAATTCACATTTACAAATTATATGGTCATTGATCCACAATTAAGGCAGGGTCACAAGGTGATTGTGAATAAATGTCTGCATTTTAAACCTGTGGAAGCTTCTTGATGATGTAGGACTTTATTCTAGTCCTGGAACTTGGCAAATGCTTTCAGCATGCCTAGGATAGGTCTAGGATAGGTGCTTTCTCACATTTGCTTCATTCCTTCTGTCTCTTAGTTTTTCTTACATAGAAAATACTTACTTCAACTTTTACCCTTTCTAACTGAATACAGTTTTGTTTTTGCTGCTGGCTGGCTATTCTTTAAAAAATTTAAGAATATCTGTGTAGTGTTCACATGAATAAAATATCTGAAACCCTGATGATCTGAAAGTGCAGTCAGTATATTGCAAGATTTTTCTTTTTTTTTCATACGCTTTTGCTATGGGTATGTTTGTATAGTAATCGAGGACTTGGCTTGACCTATTTGTATGTTTGGTTTTAATTTTTGTAACATACTTGCTATGTTTTGCACTGTTAAAGAAAGTTAAGTCAAATTGTGCACATACTCAGGCTCAGAAGTGTAGTAGTCTGTGCTGATCGTTAGCTTCTGTGTATATGGATCTGCATCAGGCATTGATGCCAGTTACCTGTCTTACATGACCTCAACCTCCTATCTGACATCAATGTGACCTTGGTGCTTGCTGCTCAGTACAACTGAACGTGACCTGACTGTTGCAGGTGAAAAACAAATGCCTATTATATTCATGGTTGTCAGGTTATGCACCGTGGCATAACAAATGAATTAAATTTTCCAGAAGGCCAAGGACATAAAGAGGTAACTATGACTAATGCTAGCCATCATACATTGGGATGCATCTGAATCTGTTTAGCCAGTCAGTTTATATAAAATATGTATCAGGCTGTTGCTGTGTTACTTATTTTAAGTACTAGTATGGAATTCAGAAATACACTCAAGTCGCAGATTAAAATTCTTGTGTGAGGCTTTCTGCTAAAGGAAACTGTACCAAAGCTGTAAGTTATTTTCTCTGTTCCCTAGTGCAATTCATTTTCACTTGAATTAAGTATGGAAACCTACACTGCTTAGTTTTTTTCATTTTTCAAATTTCATTATGACTTAACTTCTTAGACACTTTACATCATAAAGACACATAGAATTTTGCTTTGTCTAGAGAAACAACAGATTTTTTTAAGAAGTCTCACAAAGAAAGTCCTGTAGTAAAACTGTCTTCAGAGATGAACAGAGATAAAACTGTCTTATGTCTTCAGAGATGAACAATCCAGGAAAATTGAGACTGATGTATTCTTCTAGTACTCTGCCCCTTGCATGTCAAGATAATGATGTCTCATGATTATCAATGTCACATGTTTCTGATACAAAAGGAGAGATGCTTACGTATTTCCTGTCTTTAATCATTCATTATTGCTACTCAGTTTATTTCTGTATCGTACTCTCACCTGAATCAAGAAAGCTGAATATAAACAATCTGTAAGACTGTAGTGGTATAGCTTGCTGCAGAAAACAACATCCTTCATCATAACTCAACTATTTAAATATATATATATATATATATTGAAGAAGATAAGATAACATGAAAAGAGGAAGCAATAGATGAAAAAAATTTCTAATTACAATATTTATGTGTAGTTTGTCCAAGAACAGATACAGTTAGAGAATATTTTAGCTATTGCTGTGCAGTGTGAAAGCCTCTTTTTCTTCTCATGCTTCCCCTCTAGCAAGTAGTCTGGAGATGCACAGGAAGTTGGGAGAGGACAGATGGGACATCAAATTCCAACCAACCAAAGGGATATCACATACCATATGACAGTTTGCTCAACAATAAAAGTGGAAGGGGCGGGGTGGGGAGGGAGCAGGGGCATTCAGAGTAATGGCAAGTAATCGTTACACATAAAAGAGTCCTGCTTTCCTGGAGATGGCTGAAAGTCTGCCTACCAATGGGAAAGAAGGAATTAATTCCTTATTTCTCTTTGCTTGCTTGTGTAACTTTTGCTTTACCTACTACACTGTTTTTATCTTAGCCCACAAGTTCTCTCCCTTTCCCCCTTCTGATTCTCTCCCCCACCCACTGGGGGTGGAGTGAGCTAGCAGCTGTATGGTGTTCAGCTGCCTACTGAGGTTAACCCAACAGATAGTCACTTAATGTAATACACAATATAATGTCAGGTCAACTCAATATTTCTCGGTGGTACATAGAGGCTAATGAATAATAAACAGAATATGTTTTGTAATCAGTGCACAAGTGATTAGTTCAATGCCACACATTCTCAATAATGAAAAGAATAGTAATATTATATTGACATCAATAATACTGACATTAATCATAATCATTATGATTAAAGATTAGGTACACTAAATTTTGTGAAAAGCCTATTTGCTGGAGAGTAAAAGGAGGCCAGCTGGTATAAGTTACAAATTCCGCCTAACACAAATATACTGATCTTAAATGGTGCAAGCTTTCCTACTTATCTTCCATTACACATGTATTTATTAACATGGAATTTTGTTTGTCATCCTCTGTCACTCTTAAAAATTATAACCAATACCATCTCTCTATTTTTGTACTTTTTGTCTTAGGCAAAAGGGAAGTTTATATTTTCCTTTTAATATCTTGCTTTGCAAGACTGAAGAATGATCTCTCTCAGGAGAGCAGACTTGATATACAATGGGAATTTCAATTATATAGCAGGAAAAACCTGATATACTCAATATTATCAATGCCAAACATTCAAAATTGAGTCAGCCTTTTCAGAAACAGAAGCTTGGCTCAGTATTTACTTGAGACATAGGACAAAACTCATACTAGTGGCAAATAAGTTGTGGTCTTAAGCTTACTTAGAATAGTTTTAGAACTAAAGAGAGTTCTCAATGGCTGTCTTTTTTTTTTTTTTTTCTAGTTCTACCTATTCTTTAATATTAGTGATTGTGTGGTGAGTTTACCTTGGATGGCTGTCAGACCTCCACCCAACCACTTTCTCACTCACCCTCCTCAGCAGGACAGGGGGAGAAAATACAATGAGAAACCTTGTGGGCTGAGGTCACTCAACCAAATTACCAGCATCAAGTCCAGTCCAGGACAGAGAGAACATTGATCAGTTACCATCACAACACAATCAGACTAGACCTGGCAAAATTAATTTAATTTAATTGATAACAAAGTAAGATAGTAAGAAATAAAAAAACAAAATTACAAACATCTTCCTCTGACCTCCCTTTCTCCCCAGTTCTATTTTACTCCTGACTCTTCTACCTTTTCACCCTCCCCTGAGCAGTGCAGAGGGACGGGGAATGGGGGTTGTGGTCCGTTCATAACACTGTCTCTGCCACTTTTTCCTCCTCAAACTTTTCCTCTACTCCAGTATGGGCTTCCTCCTGTGGGCTGCAACTTCCTTCAGGGTGCATCCACCTGCTGCAACATGAGGTCCTCCATGGGCAGCAGAGTGGATCTCTGCTCCACTATGGTCCTCCATGGGCTGCAGGGGGGAAACTTGCATTACTATAATCTTCTCCATGGGTTGCAGGGTAATCTCTGCTCTGGTGCATGGAAGCACTTTCTTCTCCTCCTTTACTGACCTTAATGTCTGCAAGGCTGTTTCTCTTACAGTTTCTCATTTTCCTCTCCCATAGCTGCTGCAGGGTTGTTTTTACCCTTTCTTAAATAGGTTATCACAGACCACGACCAGCATCACTGATGGGCTCAGCTTTGGCCAGTGGTGGGTCCATCTTGGAAATGGCTGAAACTGGTTCTGTCTGACACGGGGGCAGCTTCTGGTGTCTTCTTACCGAAGCCAGCCCTGCAGTGCCTCCACGTCTGCTACCAAAACCTTGCCATGTAAACCCAATACAGAGTGATATTTCTATTTGTGTATTCCTGTATCACAGAGTATGCAAAACCCTGTACAGGAGATGACAGAGGCTGTTTTAATACATTTATGATGCAAGCTGTCAAGATTCTCTTAAGAAGCACAAAAAATATTGAACAATAATACTACTTTATCAACATGGTTATTAAAATTGATTATTGATAAGGCTGCACTGTTTCTATTCAGATCTTCCAAACTAGTCTAATTCAGGAAAGAAAGAGAATGAGACAAAGCTATAGTTTATAATGAAAAACACGAAGTATTGCATTTTCACTCATATGATTTTATTGTTATTTCTATTGGAAAATAAACTCACTTAAGATCTATAAGAATGCCAAGATAATAAATTTTTCTCCTCTATAAAGTTTGCATCCACACTTTACAGATTCAGCACAGTGAAATGATGTGGGTCTATGGCAAAAACGTTGTCTCTGGCCATAGAAAGCAGCTGACTCATGGTTCAAAGTATTAGTTTTCTCTTGTATAAAGCCAAGTTACAGTTAGTGGGTACAAATATGTATCTAGCACAAAGTAAAAAAATGGAAACACTTGTCATCCTGAAATGTACATATGAAGACTGCACAAATAATTGATGTTAATCCACTTCACACAGATAACTTCCACTGAGGTAAAACACTTTGAAATAACAGTTAAATCAGACTTTGCTTATTCATGGTAAAGAAGATCATTAACCACAATAAATCCCTTTGTTTTCTTTCCTGTTCAGTTGGCATCAAATTCCGGTACAGAATCCAGCAATGAACGATTATGCTCATTTGACGTTACTTTTTTTTTTCTCACTTCTAAAGACTAGTCATTAATAAAGGCTTAGGTACATAAAAGTAAGGGTAGAATTGCAATATTTAACCTAAGAACTCCTTAAATCGAACAGTTTAAGTTATCATCCTTAAAGTATTTTAAGTTTTTAAAATCTTATATTATTATACTACCTCTTATCCTTTTATATGGGAACTCAATTTGTATTGGTTTATTCCAATTGTAGTGGTACAACCACTGTGAGATTATTTGAAAGAGACAATAAGAATGTATTAACTTTGTACTATCAAAAGAAAGCAAGTGAATATTTTTGTATTAAGTAATGTGAACAGACATAATTTTTTTTTAAGATTATATTTATCAGTTGAATTCAGTATACATGTTGAATAATAGATATATAAATAATAAACAGCAGACAGCTGTTGAATATCTTAAAGAAAATAGTTAACTAGGAGTATTATTAAAAAAAAAAAAGTTGGTTTTTTTTTCCCTGAAAAAAAAAATGATGAATGCTCTTCTCACCTATTAAAATCCATAGAGAAATATCTCCCTACTGTCACTGAATGGAAGTGAGTTAATGATGATGCACTTACACTTGGTACTGTGTTGTGCCTGAGGGAATTTAAAAGATTTCAAGTGATCAGGGACAGTTGCAGATGTCTGTTTACTTGTACGCTTTGTGGGAGGGAATTTGTTATATTTAGTAGATAAGTAAAATTCTCCTGCTTTGTCATTCACTAACCTACAGCAGGAAAATTTGCTACCCTGAGTATCAGGATATGTGCTTAAAGTATTCACCCATAAATAGTGAGTTTCCAAATCCTTTTCCAATGACCCTTTGTAAAGAATTAAAATGTCTGAAAATATGTTCTGCAGTATAGTACCATAGAAGATATCTTTGGCTGTCTGAGATGTCCCATGGGTTTAATAAGTATGTCAGGACCTCTGGAAAAATTGTATCTTGGAGTGACAGCTGTGAAGGTATATAAAATTACATCGACAGCCATCTTTCGGAATCTGAATCTCACAATTTCTTTATTCTTTAATTACTCTTTACTAAATAAATAATACAGAAAATGTCCAAAGAACAGACTCGAGTCCAAAAGTCCTATACCATCTAAACACTGAATTAGGGAGTTAGCCTACGTTTTTTTGCAGACAGATTTTTCTCTCACCTATGTATTTCTACCAAGAGAACAGACATATAGTTTAGTTCATGTAACTCCTGGGAAAAGACGTGAATGTGCACTTTTGCGAACAAAAAAAAAAATACAGTAAGATTTTTCTAATTAATAGTCTTCTGGATAAAAAAAAGATTTCTCCTCCCTCCTCTAGTTTCTGCCCATATAGCTATGACATGGAATGAATCTGAACACACAGATTAAGTCTACCACACGTAGGACCTAGATCAATCAGATTTTTGCAGCTTAATTTGTCATGTATTTTGTGAATGTTGTTCTCCCTGAGATAACAGAATTCCCAAAAAAGTCTCACTTAGGTTTTGGTCTGCCAAGACATAGCCACAAACTGAGTGTCTGACTATTTGTCAGAAGCAGGGCTCTGAACCAAAACCATTTTTCTTGCTTACTCCGGAGTTAGCTAGTAATCTAGCCTTTATTTTGAGGACTGTGATTTTAGAAGGAGTTTCCATGAACAATCCAGAAATCCACAGATTTTCCTGCATTGGAGGACCATAAAGATGATGTGCTGATTGCTGGAAGATGATGTGTACATGTACATTTCAAATGGGTACTCTAGAAAGCAAGCTGCTGAGCAACTTCAGCCATGGCTGAGAAGAGAAATCAAGAAAGGAGTAACTTTAAGAGCATGAGTAGTGTAGAGTGTGGGCCCTATGGCTCCAAATGTAAGACCAGCTTTCACTTTTCAGATCATTAAATCATTAATAGAAAAGTCCAAACTGACTCAGAGGCTTAAAAAAAGGTCTTCACATAATTTTAACATGGACAATTTTAAACATAAAATTTTGATAATTTTATTTGTCTGTAAACCTGGTTTCCTGCTATTCAATGTATCAACAGTTGCCAGCAGTTTGGCAGCATTAAAGAAACCTAAACTCAGTTGGGATTCTCATACTAGGGACTGGATTCAAGCTAACTTGTGTCATTTGGAAATTAGAGATGGATTTCACATCATCTAACTTTAGACCTTTACCCATGAGGATGTTTAAATCTGAATGTGTACCTTTTATCATCAATGTGGAGAAATAAATAATTTCTAGTTTATGATATGTGTGACAGATACAGACTTCAGCATTAAGGGTGTCTAAATGAAAGCAGTCAGGTAGAAATCAAAAACCCCTAGAGGGCTGGGACTTCAGAGACTTCTTGAAGTGCTTGCTATCACCTAGTTTAGGTGTTTAGTGTTCTGATAGTTGTGAATCCAATCCCATTTGAATTCATAATTACTAGACACCTCAGAGTGAATTAGAGCTATTATTTCAGTCCTCATATTCAGGCCACTGAAACAGATATGATGCCATGGAGTGTCCTCAGGCTCATGTCTTTTTATGTAGGATATGTCCTTTATGTCCCCTTATCATTGATGGTGAGATAGAATTTAACAGAAGATATTCTTTCAGAAATTTTCCAGATCAAATCTTAGATAATAAGACATATAATAAAAATTGCCATGTGTTTAAAGTAATTGTACTTCGGTTGAATTCTGTTCTCTGCTCCTGAGAAAAACAGCTGTCTCTGGATAAGAGAAAACTTATTCGTAATTAAATAGAAACTTCTCAATCTGACTCACATTTCTAGTGACTGGTACTAGAACATCACATGACATTGTCAATCAGTGTATTATTTTATTCCTTAGAGTTACTTGGCTAATGTAGAATTCTGCAACTTAATTAGCTCATTTCTTAGTTTACATGTTAGTCTGCTTTTCATCCCTACATGCCATTTAAAACACAGTGATTAAATTACTGTGTAGTTTAACCCAAGTCACCACACAGTTTCTTGCTCACCCTCTCCCTTATCAGTTGGATGAGGAAGAGAAAATGGGAAGAAAGGAAAAGTTGTGGGTTGAGGTGAAGATAGTTTACTAGAACAGCAAATGAAAAGTACCATACTAACAGAATATAAGGATACTAATATACACAAAATGAACAATGCATGATTTCTCACCACCCAATATCCAAAAGACTGACAGAGCCCATCCTAAGCAGCGATCATGGAAATAAAACCGGGCAGCAAGCAAAGGAGTAAAAGGAGCCAACAAAGTAGAGCAAGCAAGCAAGAGGTGGAAGAAGAGGAAAATGTATGCTCCCACCATGGGCAATCTCGTTCATATATGAGCATGACGTTTATGGCATGGAATACTCTTTTTGGCCAATCTGGGTAAATTATTCTGTTTGTCTTTCTCCCAGCTTCCTTCTCCTGCACATTAGCAAGACTTGTAAAGCCCAGCAGTGTCCTTGGTCTGATTAACAACAACTCATATCATCAGGGTGTTTTATCAACATTCTTCACATCCGAAATCCAAAACACACCAGCCACAGAGAGGAAAATTAACTCCATCCCTGCTGAAATCAGGACAACTATAAATGGTGTGATCTGAGAAATATGATGGTTTAGGGGTTTTTTGTTGATTTCTATTTTTTTCTAAGTTCCAAAAGTTTATCTTGAAGATGCTCTGCTGAAGTCTACACATGGAACACAAAGCAACTTATCTGAGAGTGTATTTTTCAAGACTGTGTAGCATCCATCTGATTTTTGAGTATTTTTTCACAGGGCAACTATAATAGTCTTTTACTGTATACAAAAAATAATGAAACTTCATTAGCATACTTCAAGGGGAAAAACCAGTCAATCTCAAAATCTCATTTGAAGAGGGATTCTTCATAATAGGTTATAATATAAGTTGAGTTAATTTCACTAGTAAGAAAGTAGACTTTGACTTCAAGTTAGTCTACTTTTAATTTTGAGTCATTAGATCTTGTAACTTTTTTTTTGCCTCTTAAACTGAAGAGGTTTTTTTAAATCAAATTTCCTTGACAACACTGATATCATAATTTCAAATTCCTGCTGATCTGTTATAATCCTTTTTTTTCCATACCTAAATATTGTAAACTTCACTAACTCATGAATAGTCATGAATAAATTAATAACCTTTTCAAGAAGAAATAAACACAATTATTATTCTAGACAGATGGAGTGAGCCTAGAAGAGCTTGTTGGTGCTATTCCTAGGAAGGTGCTAAAGGAAAGCAGCAGGGTAGCTTGTTACAGTGACTGATTACAACTGTTGGCAGATGCTGCAGTGCCTCTACGTCTGCTACCAAAACCTTGCCATGTAAACCCAATACAGAGTGGTATTTCTATTTGTGTATTCCTGTATCACAGAGTATGCAAGACCCTGTACAGGAGATGACAGAGGCTGTTTTAATACATTTATGATGCAAGCTGTCAAGATTCTCTTAAGAAGCACAAAAAATATTGAACAATAATACTACTTTATCAACATGGTTATTAAAATTGATTATTGATAAGGCTGCACTGTTTCTATTCAGATCTTCCAAACTAGTCTAATTCAGGAAAGAAAGAGAATGAGACAAAGCTATAGTTTATAATGAAAAACACGAAGTATTGCATTTTCACTCATATGATTTTATTGTTATTTCTATTGGAAAATAAACTCACTTAAGATCTATAAGAATGCCAAGATAATAAATTTTTCTCCTCTATAAAGTTTGCATCCACACTTTACAGATTCAGCACAGTGAAATGATGTGGGTCTATGGCAAAAACGTTGTCTCTGGCCATAGAAAGCAGCTGACTCATGGTTCAAAGTATTAGTTTTCTCTTGTATAAAGCCAAGTTACAGTTAGTGGGTACAAATATGTATCTAGCACAAAGTAAAAAAATGGAAACACTTGTCATCCTGAAATGTACATATGAAGACTGCACAAATAATTGATGTTAATCCACTTCACACAGATAACTTCCACTGAGGTAAAACACTTTGAAATAACAGTTAAATCAGACTTTGCTTATTCATGGTAAAGAAGATCATTAACCACAATAAATCCCTTTGTTTTCTTTCCTGTTCAGTTGGCATCAAATTCCGGTACAGAATCCAGCAATGAACGATTATGCTCATTTGACGTTACTTTTTTTTTTCTCACTTCTAAAGACTAGTCATTAATAAAGGCTTAGGTACATAAAAGTAAGGGTAGAATTGCAATATTTAACCTAAGAACTCCTTAAATCGAACAGTTTAAGTTATCATCCTTAAAGTATTTTAAGTTTTTAAAATCTTATATTATTATACTACCTCTTATCTGTTCTAGTTTTGCTGAACATCATACAAAAGCTGCCTTTATACCATTTTTGCCATTCATGTACTAGTTTGCTTACTGTTGTTTAAATTTCTAAAGTGAGATTTCTAAGTAAAGTAACAGAATTTACTGTAATTACTAATGACTGTGAAATGCTGAAGACCATGTATTTAAGTGCTAAAGACCATGAAACAGAGATTGCATAGAAATAGGAGCTTTTTGTTTCTTTCCATATTGAAAATTTTACACAGGTTGCAGGGCTTTCCCAAACTGACTTTTTAAACTAGCATTTCAGTTTTCTGGAGCAATTGAATAATTACTGCAGGAAACATGCTCCTAAAGGGTCAAAAGGAAATGCTGTTAGATTGTCAACAGGAATGCTATTAGATCATGCTGTTTGTTTGTTTCATCCTTTTTTTTTTGTACTGGCTTTGATGACCTTAACTAAAGTACAATGTATTTCTGTTAATATGATACTTTGATACATATCAAATACATTTTAATAGCTAATAATACATTATTGTAGTAGGTTCTTTATGAACTCAGTGTTACATTAACAATGAAAACAATTCACAATTAACATTTTCTTTTTTTTTGCTTGGAAGTATTGGTGAATATAGAAGATTTACATATGCAAGAGATGGTGGGCTTTTTACTTATGATGCTGGATTTAGGAAACATACCTTGTTGGTTTTTTTTATAAATAGCAACATTTATAAGCTTGAGGGAGATCTGGGTTTTCTGAGCGGGGTGATTTTTTTTTCTTTTCTTTTTTTTTTAATCATACCTATAGTCTTGTATCACTCCATTCATAGAAATGGTCTTGCTGGCAAATACTAACACTAGGGGGGAAAAAAGAAGACCAAAAAAAAAAAAAAAAAGAAAAAGACAATAATCTATATAGCAAATATCAAGTTTTAAAATTCAGTTACTTGCTTTCAATTTGTGTCGATTACAATTACCAACATAACAGGAATATAAATCAATTTAAAAAGGAAAAGAAAAACAAGAATTATTACCTAAGGTAAGTTGTTTGTAAATTTTTGTTAAAAAAGGTGAAGAACAACAATTTTTACACTGGACAGCAGAAGAGCACAAAAGGTTTATGGCATAAGACTCTTTCAAGGGGCTTTTAAAGTGTGATGATGCTTCTTGATGCAAAGATTAAATTCACAGCATGTTATATTTGCTATAACTGTGCCTTTAAATAATTTTAGGAATGAATTTTTTAGTTTTCAGAAACCTTGGAAAACACTTAGAGCCTTGAAAAATGAATTTGATAGATATTTTAATCTTTTATAATGAAGTTCAGTGTTCCAAAAGAAACAATAAAATAATGTGAAAATTCTGCAATTCGTATTAAATATGAAATAGGAATTTAGTATTGAGCTCATTACAGTATATGGAAATTTTAAGTACTCTTCTAAGAAAATTGTGTTTCATAGTAGTACAGTCACAGAATGGATACAGGATTTCAAATAATGTTCTTTAGGAGGGAGGGGAGAGAAAATGTGAAAATTTTCATGTAGACAATATTTATTAGCATACTAGAGCTTACATTTTCTGTGTCTTTACTTCACTAGATTGTTTAACTCAATGGGGGCATTTTGTAAAGAAGTTAGAAGATTCAGTTAACTTGAATTAGATATTCAGATATTTATAAGAATAGGCTATGACTTGGACCCTGTCTGTCAAGATGGATGCTAGAACAGGAGAAGCAATGTGTTCAATTGTTAGGCACCAAAAGCAGCTTCGTTTGGGTCATCATTGCACTCATCTGCTTCCTCACAAAACCTACTCTTCGTTGGTTCAGGTCATTCCTGCTACATTACTTCCTACAACATACAACTCTCATCACACATTTTTCCCCCAAGGTTAAATCTCCTTGAGGCTCACACCTGGTCTCCCCATCCTTCCACATTATCCACCAAGTACATTTAGATCCTTAAGTGAAGACAATCCCATGAATGAGTTTGCCTTTTCCCATAGGAGGAGCAATCCACACCACCTTTCCCAGCCACTTCCCTATGGGCACCAGAAGGACCTTGTGTCTTCCCATGTATGTAGATGTTTTGTTTGTGCAGGACCAGGATGGTTAGCAGATCCTCTGGTATTAACCAGCCAAGTGGCTTCTGCTAAATTTTTATCCCAGTGCTATCATGCCCCATTTTCTAATGCTAGCCTAATGCTCTCAACATAGTCTTTAACAGTCCATTATATCTCTCAAGATTTCCAGAGGCTTGTGGGTGATAGGAGACGTGATACACCTTGTTTTCCTTGTCCACTGTTTCTTTTTGTACTACTGGGGCAATTACTATAGTTCACAGAATCACAGAATCATAGAATCTTAGGGTTGGAAGAGACCTCCAAGATCATCAAGTCCAAATGTCAACCTACCACCACCATATCCACTAAGCCATGTCCAGAAGTGCCACATCTACACATTCTTTGAACACCTCCAGGGATAGTGACTCCACCACTTCCTTGGGCAACTTGTTACAGTGCCTGATCACTCTTTCAGTAAATAAATTTTTCCTAATATCCGATCTAAACCTCCGCTGCCACAACTTGAGGCCATTTCTTCTTGTCCTATCATAAGTTATCTGGGAGAAGAGACCAACAACTGCCTCCCTACTACCTCCTTTCAGGTAGTTGCAGAGAGCAATGAGGTCTCCCCTCAGCCTCCTCTTCTCTAAACAATTTCAGTTCCCTCAGTGTCTCCTCATAAGACTTGTTCACCAGACCCTTCACCAGCTTCGTTATCCTTCTCTGGTTGTTGTTTGAGTCCCTGCCTCAACCATAGTCCTCTGAGAGTACTGAAATGTGGCTTGATAGGCACAGGCCAGGCTCCGGTACAGTGCTAGAAGCTGCTGGTTTTTGTTGGAGTAGGGAAGATACCCTTCTATCAGGTAGTATATCAGTTTGCCAGGGTTGCTTGCTTGTCCAGGTGTAAAACCAGGAACCTGCCCAAATTCTTCCATACACCCTGCCATCCAGGGACTGGCTGCCTCAGGGCACATTTCAATGTCACCTCAGTCAAAAATTGTCTTCTCTTACACCAGGCTGACACAATATTCCACAAATGCCCTAATATGCCTAACTGTTAATTAGTAGTGTTGAACGGCTCATGCAAGGGTGAACAATGACCTCAGGAACCTGCATACTATCTATATCAACCCCGGAGATGTATTCCCATCTTTGCCACAAAACAGATCTCCCACCACAGCAAGGCCATCAGTGCCAGGTCAAAGCACATAGACACTGTTTGCACATGCTCCCAAGCTGAGTAAAAATAAAGATATAAGAAGTGAAGCCAGAAAACACTATGACCTGCACAGGAGCTTTGCACTTAATAACTACTAGAGCTATAGTATACTTAATACAAAACTGCCATTGTCTCATTTCCCATATTGAGTGCCAAAAAGGACTGTGGTGGGTTGATCTTGGCTGGATGCTATGTGCTCACCAAGCTGCTCTATCATTTCCCTTCTCAGCAGGATGCAAGGGAAAGAAAATAAGATGGAAAAAAAAAACACCTCATGGGTCAAGATAAAGGCAGTTTAATAAGGCAAAAGAAAAGGTTGCATGTGGAAGCAAAGGAAAACAAAAGATTTATTCTCTACTTCCTGTCAGCAGGTGATGTTCAGTTACTTTTCAGGAAGAAAAGCTTCAGTATGCATAGCAGTTGCTCTGGAAGACAAATCTCATAATAACAAATGTCCCTCCTCCTTCCTCGTAACTTTTATGGCTGAGCAGACGTCATATAGTATGAAATATACCCTCAGTCAGTTTGGGTCAGCTGTCCTGGCTATGTCCCCTCTCAAGATCTTGCCTACCACCTAGCCTACTGGTAAAGGGGGAATGATGGAGACATGACCTTGATGCCAAGAGAGCACTGCTCAGCAGTAGTCAAAACACTAGTGTGTTATCAACACCTTTCTAAAAAGCACAAAGCACAGCATTATGAGGACTTCTATATGGAAATTAACTCCATCTCAGTCAGACCCAATGCACTCATTATGATTACTGCTGTTTCCACTAATGTCTTAAGCTTATTATTTTGGATATAATGTTGTAAATTATTTCTGGTTTTCTGGTTGAGTTAAAGCATCCATGATATGACACCTAACACTACAAAATAATGTAGTAGATAAAGAGAACAAAATGCAGGTATAAAATATCACCAACAATTGTGGTTTTAGTATATCCATTCTAATACATATAAGAGGGCCAGGACTGAGTTAAAACACTAGACCATTGACAAGTTAGCTTGTTTAAATATTAGTTCATTCTTTGTCAGCTCTGTTTCAGATGCCTCCGAAAGGCTTGTCCACAACGGATCTGCTCTAGGGTGAGGTAACTGAACAGAGTGAACCTTACTTGGTCTGTACTATAGGGCTGGAAAATCATCACAATCCTTCTCTTACATGGAAGAATGTGCACTCTCCATCCGGTTTAACATTTCAAAACATCAGTAGAAAAAAGTGTTTTGCTAAAATAGTAAAAAAAAAAAAAAAAAAAAGATGTTCCATTAAAATAAGAGAGAAGCTATCAAGGCTAAATATTAACTAGAACCTCAAAATCATATATATTCTTCTGTTTGAATACTTTTGGTGCCATCCACTAAAGAGAGATCATCTTTATTTCTCTTTGCTCCTGTCATCATAATCCTGAAAAACAGAATTTGGGGCAGATATGTCCACCTTTACTATCGTCTCAAAAGAGTCATGTTTAGTTTTACTTGCTCACAAAGAATTAGTGTTATGCTGTGCTTTAATCCCAGTTATAAGGCATCAGAAAACACTACTAGTAAGCTGTGTTTGTATAGAATGCAAAGGTCAGTGTGAAAAACCTCATTTAGGAATTTCATCTAGCAGGATAAGGCATCCTGCCTTACAATTTGTTTAGGACTTAGCCAAGCACCGAGACACTGATCCTATTTACTGACTAGGAAGGCAGGAATTGCATATTCATAGTAGTATTTATATAATTCTTAAAGATAGGCTTTGCTTACAAAAGGAAAGTGGTTTTCCAAATTCCAATAGCATTCCATGAAATGGAATGTAGTCCCCATTCCATGAATAGAATGTAGTCCCCGGATCTGAATCCAGAAAACTATTAATGTCTTTCACCTCTTTGACTAAACTATGGAAGGTGAAAGAATATCTTTAGAGCTAATGTAAATATCAGATGAGTATTAGTATATTGTCATTCTTATTTATGCATTTTACATTTGGAAACTTTCCTGTCATAAGGTTTTGAATGATTCCAAGCAAATACTGACATTTCTTTTGTCTTACATGAGCAGAAAAGAAAAGAAAAGAAAAGGAAAGAAAAGGAAAGAAAAGGAAAGAAAAGGAAAGAAAAGGAAAGGAAAGAAAAGAAAAAAGTTTTCAAAGTTTTTGTCTTATTTTGTTAAGTTTTGGGGTCAAAATGAACTTTTTAGTATCTCTAGTTTTGCATAGAAACCTGACACTACTTTCAGATAGGTGAAGGTGTTTGCATAAAGTGGGACTCTTTGCTTAGTACACAAAATTAGGACACTAACCTTGAATATAGAACAATGTGTTGAAACTCCTCTGAAAAAAAAAACTGGAACAGTGTTTTTCACCTCAGACTACTCTGACATGAATGGGCAAGGATTCCTCTTGTATTTTAACTGCTAGATCAACTATTCTTCTTTGAAATTAAACATTCTATGCCCAAATATTTATTGGCAAAATTAACTTGTCTCCATAAAATATTTTAACCTGGAAAAACATTTCATTAATAGAGCAAATAAAATCAAGCAATATAAAAATATTTAACTCCTTTTTTTTTCAGCTTGTAATTGTTTTTAATTCCATGTTAGCTTGAGTGTTCAATATCTTCAAAACATTTTTTCTTAAATATTGAGCATAAGCAATTATTTTATGATATATCTTACATTATTTTAGTTATTGATGAAGTAAGCATTTCAACTCAATAATGTTAAAATACAAACTTTTGTATATTAACTTTTTTTAAAAAATAAATGAATTTCTTTGTGCTCTTAAAATTTTCACAATTTTATTGGATTATGAAAGATTTAATGAAATGAGAATCAGATTATAAACTACAGCATTTTTGACTAATCCCACTACTTGCATAAAACTACAGCTAAAGTCATAGAATAATTTTGAAACTAATTATAGAATCACAGAATGGCTGAGGCTGGAAGGGACATCTAGAGGTCTTCTGGTTCAGCCCCCTGTTCAAATATAGTCACCTACAGCCAGTTGCCCTGGACTATGTGCATTAAAAAAAAAACAAAAGGAAGAAACATACACAAAACTTCACAGGATATGCTTCCTTCTCTCTCAGTCCTTCAGCACAAGATAAACTCTTTACTAAACTAGAAGCAAGAGTTCTGCTATGTATTTCAAACAAACAGGAGAGATAACTTTTTGAGTTTTTTTTTCAATTGAAAAAATATATGTGAACTTGCTTGGTGTTTACTTGCTCTTAGTTTGTTCTATATTTGTATTGTATTTTTAGCATTCTCCAAATGCAATGACATTACTTATTAGCACTGACTACATTAGCTGATATAGGAAAAATGTATACATTACTCATTTAATTGCCTCAAGACTAAACTCTGAAATGCCTTTGGGACCAATAGAATCACTGGAAAAATAAGAAAATTTGAATTGATTTTAATAGCTGAACATGATGGAACCCTTTGTCAGAGACTTGATTCATCCCATGTAATGGAAGACAATTAATTGACAATAAATGAAATTTGAAAAAGTCCCTACTCTGTTTCGGTAGTCAATGAAAGCAGAGGATTATCTTAAGAGAGCAATCAAATTCTTACACGGGCTAATTTTTTTTTTTCCTTTCTTTTGACTGAATAGTAAAGGAGCCTAGGAGGTCATAAACATAATTTAGGTTAGCTTAATCTAACCTGAAAATCAACTTTATGAACAAGGTATATACCATTCTCAATTAAATTGACACAATAATATAAAATGAATTTGACTATGTGAATACTATATCTATACTAGGAAATTAAATAGGGCCAAGACCTATTATTGGAACCTGGGGAAAGTGGCACAGCACTATTCGTACCCATTTTACTAAACTTTCTTCTCCTCAGAAAGAAGACTGGTCTAAGCCATCTGTTACAAGTGCCTCTAACTCTTGATATGACCAGGAATTACCACAGAGTAAGTGATCCTTTGAGAGGCCAAATCCATGTTATGGGACATAATTACAATTTACAGCTTGAACACTCACACCTGAGCAGTGGCTTGCTGTCTTAGCAGTATACACAAAGCTTCCAGGTCTGATTTCCTAAATATTTATCTTGGACTACATATGATACAAATTTTCTTAATGAAAGTCTGTGATTTCCAAACTTGAGATTTTTTTTTCAACATTTTGCTTTGTAAAATCAAGTTCAGTTCCTCCACTCAAAATATAACAGTATTTGACATGAGGTGAACCGTGGGGCCCTGAGAAAGAGATATAAGAACTACAGTCAATGTCTCTTTATTTCCCCTTTATCCACCACCCTGGAAGAACATCTAGAAATATCCTTCTAGGAAAATGTATTAAGAGCTCTAATTTTGATGGATTTTAATTAGGATGTTCCCCTTGCAGCTTTTTTTTTTATTATTATAATATGACAATTTAATAGTCAGGAGAGATTTGAATAGACAATTACACAAGGATAATTTCAGTTATGGATGCAGCGATATCTCTGGTACCCTTGAGGATTTGGTTTTGCAACTACAAAGGAGCCCTAATTACAGATTTTGTAAGTGAGAATTTTTCTAGTTGTTTCTTCCTGTACTGAAATTCCGTGAAAATGTGTTGTCCTTTCATCTATATCTGACTGTGTGTTGGAGAGGCTTCCTACATATACATGGATTAAAATATTCCAATTTCCATTATTTAACATTATTTTTATTAAGCTATTATAAAAAAAAAGACTGGTAGTGTATCTTTACTATCATGATTCAAAAATATCTCAGAAAAAAATATATGTTGAATAAGAACATAAAGCTTTGTAATAATTTACATATATTTCAGTGCAGTGGTTCTAGTAACTAGTAGCTACTCTTAAAGAGTACTAGTCAGTTTTGATGTTATATTTCCCTTAGCTACCTTCCTCTTAGTAAGTAATATTCCATGTTTAATATTTTTTTACACCTATGTGCCTTTAAGAGTATAGAATTGTAGACCTAACCCCTCCCCCCCCCCCGCCCCCACCCCGCCGATTCTTTATTCTTTGTATCATTAATCCTTATAGTTTATCCAGGAGTGATTGCAAAGAGTAAAATTCAGTTGAAAATCCTCAGACTTTTCCTCAAAGCTCTTTACCTTTGATAATTCTGTTCTCTTTTCCTCTTTCTATCTCTACCTCGTCTTGACTTTTGTCCTCTGTCTCTCAACATGCTTTTTTTTTGGCTACCAATTAATCTACTCCTTCTTTCCTGACTTCTGCATAACAAAAGTTTCTAAAGCTCTCATTAAGTGGTTTCGCACAACATTTGTACCAAGATATGATTCTAATTAGAAGGAAAATATTATTAAAAATATAAAAATGATGTAAACTAGGATTTGGTTTGTTAAGGAAAAAACTGCATGATCTAAATCTGTGATAGCAGCAAATGGGAATTAAATACTTAGGAGCTTAGAGTCCTTGGTTTGATACCCTGTAATCCCACATTTTTTACTACCCATTACAACTATCCTAGTTAATGAACAACAAATTTACGCTGCAAATCTTGATGTTATAAGAGAGGCTTTAAGTATCTTAGTGTAAAAATACTGCCTCCCTTGAGAATTCTGACAATCAATTTAACTTTGTAACACAATTTTAGGAAACATTCTACTTCCTCATTTTATAGTCAGTGAAAATTTAGAGGAAGAAAGAAGGAAGGAAAGGGGAAACTATTCTTTTTGTGTGATCAAATTAACTACTCTTAGTTGATGAATTGTTAAAAAAAATTTATTGAATTGTCTGTTGTATTCAATGTTTCCTCTTATCTTGGCCATTAATTTAGTAGATTAGTGTAATTCAAAACAAGCATTACAGGATGAAGACAAGAGATAAGTTGCTGAAAGACCTCCCAAAAGTCTGTTACAGCTGAAATGTTTCCTAGATTATGTAACGTATTTGGTCAGAAAAGTGTGCAGAAATTTACCTCTTTGGAGTAATTTATTTCTTCAAAGTAATCTTAATATTTTTAGTAGGATTTAAAAGAGGAAATAATAAACTAGTCTTTCTCTAAAGGTGTGTGAATGTTTATCTGTCTGTGTACATGATGACTTTAACAACTGATTGTAATAATGATCTGTTTCATCAAGAAGAAACAGATCTATAATTAATAACAAAATAAACTAAGAAACATTACATCTCCCAAGGAGAAACACCCGTTAAAAAAAAAATAATAATCTATTCAAGTTAAACTTGCGGAATGCTTATTAAGATGTGCAAGATAATATAGGTATTATAAGATTCCAAATAATAAATAAATAATAATTAAAACAAACAAAAATAAAAAAAAAACAGACAAGTTTGCATAGGCTTGGTAACAGTGTGGAGGACAAAACCATTTAGGTGAAGATGTTCTATGAATTTACAAAGAAGGTCTTTCTAACATGTCCTACAAAACAAGAATTTATCTACCAAACATCTACAGTAACCACAATACATTTCAGATACTGTAGAATCCCTTTACACTCTGTAGGAAGCATCAAATTCCAATGTGCAACCTATTGCCTGTATTTATATTCTGAAAATGCTTATGTGTATTCTAAAATAGGATATTAAAAGCAAATGTCTTTTTAAGAAGTTTATTCTGCTTACAAAATGCCAGTTTACCCTCTTCTTGTGTAAAGAATTAAATTTTGACAACCCTGAATACTTGGAATAGTTTCTACTGAAGGTCAGATTTTGAAAGTTATTCTCTTTAAGTACTTCCATGAATGTCTCTGGGGCTATTTGCAGAATAGATACTAGTCTAAGTTAGCAAGGAAAAAGAATCTGGCCTAAGTAAACGTTTAGTCATTTATACAATACATTCCACACCTTGCCGAAATAGATATTTTTTTAAATTATAAAAATATATTAAAATATAAAAGTATAGAATAATTTGTCATTGGAAACAGCTGATGTTCTGTAATCAGAGTCCACAAACACACAACAGACTGTTGAAGTCGTCTAATCAGAATGTGACTGTCATCTTTTAACTCTTCACCACAGAATCAACCATCGCGTACGACATATTTAATCCTTGTAAGTTGAAAAATAAATTATTGATAAAGTGGAACAAGATTTTTGCTGCATCCTATTGAACTCATTTTATGAGAAAGCACCACAAATACTTATATTTATTGAGCTGATACCATGTTTTACTGTGCCTTTCAAATTTGCCGCTGAGCTTGCACAGCGCAGTAAGGGTTTGTTTGTCATTATCATCACCTGTAAATAAATGACATCTTAAATCTTATCTGAGCTGCTGTTTCTTTGCTGGATCTAAGTGCTCAGGGCAGAATAGAACAAAGTATGATCATAAGTATGTTACAGTTTCTTGTCCACTGATTTATAACAGCCATACCAAAAGAAGTTTATACCCTATAAATTCTAACATATGTTTATCTTCCCAAACTCATTTAGTTTCTATGACATGCCAAAATAATCTCTCTCTTCTACTGTGTTACATTAAAATTGGAATTTATTGTTCATTTCTTCTTTTCTCCATTGCAGACAATGTGGTAAGCTCCAAAGATCAAGTGCAGAATCATTTAGTGATGATATGGTTACAGATTTTATACCCAAGAAGCTCAGCAAAAATTTTGATACATCTAAGATAATAACAGAAAATAATAATTAAGAGTATTGTTGTTGTGCTTGACAATTTAGTAATCAAAGCTTACAAAATGACTGATTCAAATTCAACTGCTGTTCCTTAACATTAACACCA
This sequence comes from Chlamydotis macqueenii, assembly GCF_036417535.1. Taxonomy (NCBI): domain Eukaryota; kingdom Metazoa; phylum Chordata; class Aves; order Otidiformes; family Otididae; genus Chlamydotis; species Chlamydotis macqueenii. Next base: position 165,064,303 of record NC_141556.1, read on the forward strand.
CACAGCTATGATCACAATACCTTAAGAGGGGTGCTACAGGAAAGATGAGGAGAGACTTTTCAGCAGGGCCTATTGTGACAGAACAAGGGGTAACGGTTTCAAAATAGAGGGAGGTAGATTTAGATTGGATATTAGGAAAAAATTTTTTACAATGACGGTTGTAGAACACTGGAACAGGTTGCCCAGAGAGGTGTGGATGCCCCATCCCTGGAAACGTTCAAGGCCAGGTTGGATGGGAGCAACCTGATCTAGTGGAAGATGTCCCTGCTTCTTGCAAGGGGGTTGGACTAGATGACCTTTAAAGGTGCCTTCCAACCCTAACTATTCTGTGATTCTATGATTTGTCTGGTTGTAAAAGACTGTGTCAAAAATTTGTCTCAACATTGTTGAAACAGCAGGCCACCACCCGAGCAATGGCTTCCCGTTATCTTGCAAGGCAACTCCTGTTGTCTTGCAAACCTGAATGCAGAGGTGGTTCCAAGAAATCTAGCTGTAGCCCCCACCCCGCATGCGCCCAGAGATACATATCACCTGGTAATGGGCATGCATATCGCCTGGTAATGGATCACCCGCTAATGGGCATGCATATCACCACCAGGTGAGGGGTGCGGCTAGGAAAACCAGCTCTCGAAATACAATGAAAACAACCAACATAAAAAGGGACACTTCTAGACTTAGACTTAGACCTAGACTTCTTCGAGACTTCAACACTTCTACATTTCACTTCACTTCATTCATTCAACAGTATACACATTCGTTGGAATACACATCCACGGAACCAACATCGAGACGACCAACACCGGACGGATCGTTGCCCCATCGAGCAAACTGAACTGTCGGGACGTTGCAGCTCTGTGGTGGTAGCTATTACAACTGAAACTCTTTTCCCTCTTTCCCTCCTTTCCTTCCTTTCTCTTCCATTTACAAACTTCTTATCGGGTTAATAAAGCTACCTGGCACTTGACTCCGTTTTGAGTCTTAATTCTGTTCCCGAGAACGTGAACAAAACCTCACTCTGGTGTGTGAGAGGTCGGTTCAGCCGCCCCTAGCCTCCCAGACTCATCTGAGGTCGGCTAGAACGCAAGGGGGCCTTCCTCTCATCCGAAATCGGAACGTGACACTGGTGTACTTTGTCGGGTCTAGGGCAGACATGTCACTGGCCAGGGTCAAGTCAATTGGTGATGGAATGTTCAGTGATAATGCCTCTATGATAACGTATTTAAGAAGAGCAATAATTAAAAAAAAAAAAGAAAGAAAGAAATGAAGAGGCAGAAAGGGGAAGGTGTGAGCCTTGTGGACCTTGTAGCCCTCACCCTCTGGCCTCTTGCTGGGCAGCTGTCTGGGCCCAACTCGGCCCAGCCCAGCCATAAGAAGTGAAGAGAGGAGATGTGAAGAGAACCTGAGAGGCATCTGTCTGAGCCAATTGTGAAGAATTTATTGTGAGAGGAATGGCTGCAGATGCCAAGGTCAGTGAAGAAGGAGGGGAAGAAGTAATGTTGCTCCTGCCAGAGCTTCCCCTGCAGCCCATGGTGAAGTCTCTGCAGCCCATGGAGGTCCAGGGAGGAGCAGAGATCCACCTGCAGCCCCTGGAGGACCCCATGCTGGGGCAGGTAAATGCCTGAAGGAGGCTGTGGCCCATGGAGAGCCCATACTGGGGCAGCTGTTCCAGAAGGACTGCACCCTGTGGAAAAACGACTCACACTGGAGCAGTTCATGAAAGACTAGCTTGTGGGAAGCACCCCATGCTACAGCATGGGAGAAATGTGAGTTCTTTGCCTGAGGAGAAACGAGTGGTGAAAAGCAATATGTGATGAACAGACCATAACCTCCATTCCGCTCGGAGGGTGGGGGGAAGGATGTAGACATAATTGAAAACGAAGTTAAGGAAGGTGTGGAGGGAAGTTGTTTTGTTCTCTTTCTCATTGTACAGCTTTGGTTTTAATAATAATAATAATAATAGTAGCAGTTTTCCCCAAGTCGAGTCTGTTTTGCCCATAGTGGTAACTTCAATGGTCTCTCCCTTCCTTTTCCCAAACCTCAAGCTTTTTTTGTTATATTATGTCTCCCCTATTCCCTCAGAGGCTATGGAGAGTAAGTGAGAGACTGTTTAGCTTGGTCCTGAGCAGGGCTAAACTACGACAACAGTCTACTACACTTCTTTTTCACTTTCATGATTATTTTAAAATATTTTACTTAAAAGATTAGTGAGTTACTTCTTAAAAAATGAAATATGAACATGGATTTACTTCACAATGTACTCTTAGAACTTGTCTATCTGAATAAACCTACATAAAATAGGTGAAACCAGACAGTGTCTTCTTTCCTCTTTGCCAGGAACTGAAAAGGCTTAGGGAAAGTTAAAGCCCTTCTGAGCATGGTCTCCCTGTAAGGACATCTTTTCTTATTGCTTTTTCAACCTCACCTCACCTTTGCTTTCAATCCAGCTTATTAATCAGGCTTTAGAACATATTCTTAAATGTTCTTATGCAAAGACAGAAGTTTCAAAGATTGAGATGTCACAAATACTTTGAATAAACTGCAAAAGAACTGAAGTCAAGAAAAGAAGGAATGTAATGCCACTGTTGTGGCAGAAAGTACTGCAAGTCGTTGTGTGCTTCTTTTAAGAAGTATTGAGCACCTTTGATGGCAAACTTCAGATCAAATTTATGTACCTGACAACCATTGTACTTAGCAAGATGTCAGAAACTTTAGACACAAGTCTTTGAAATATGTGCTTACTAATTAAAATATAAACCATATGAAGATACTACTTTCATTTGTAAACTAAGTATTAAACCAGTTAAAGTCCTCTGACAAGACTTTTCATTAATCTTATGTTGTTTAAGCACCAAAGAAATCTCAGGTCAGGAAATAACAGCTTGTTACGGCAGAATTCAAACGTATGTCTAAGGTTTCAGAGGAAACCTCAGGTCTGACACAAGGTTGATTTACATGGTTTAAATCAATCCCATTGAGCATTAATTGTTTCAGTTGTCTAGTTTAAAATACTTGCCTAGTGTCTTTTACACGTCAATGGAGACATGTATATATAAGACACAGAGAATAAACAACAATGTTGAGAGGTGAACTATAAAATTTACACTTGATGCCTAATTTTTATAGCACTAGATGTAGATAAAGCAAATACTACTTATAAAGCATGGGAATCCACAGACATATGTTACATCCCTGTTTGTATTTTAGTTATCATGAAGAGAAGTGAAAAGTAATTCAAACTCTAACAGGAATCATAACACAAATATTAACTCAAGAGCCTCAGCTGTGTCTGTTCCTCAAGTTAGGTGAGATAAATATAACGGATCTTTGACATACATTGAAGATTGCATACAAAAATGCACCTGAGCTCATTCCTTTTATTTCTGATCTTGATACTTTAATGTAATCATGGCATATTTACTATTTTTTTAAAAGAAGGAGTAGAAGTGATTCTTTCATTTGTAATTTTACACTAATCTCAATTTAAAATACATGTCAGAACTTAAAACAGTCTTCTAGTATGTCTAAATCTTCTACATCCCTGTCCAAACATCTTAATCTGCTATTTATTTTTTTTTTTCCAAAAGCAAAGGGAAAATCAGCAACTTGGTTTGATCTTATTACTTGTCAGATGAGATTAAATCACATGCAGACTCTGAACATCATTAAATACAGAATGACTTCAGAATTACACTATCAAAATTCTTAGGATCAAACCAGCTTAACAGTAACAGTAGCTGTTACATTAAAAAAAAAAAAAAAAACAAAAAACAAAAAAACCACAAACAAAAAAAAAACCCAAAAGACAATTGGATCACCACAGCAAATTTGTTATAAATTCTCCCTACATCAAGGTGAGTAACAAAACTGCTGTGCTGACTGTGCACCATAGGAAAGGAAACTTCTTAGCATTTTTAGAACAATTAAATAAGTTTTCATTATTGGTATAGTATCCAAACAGCACAATCGTCACAATTTAAATATGTACTTTTAAGGGCAGAATTTTTTGTTGTAGTTTTGCAGATTCTTGGGCCCCTGTTACTCTCAGATACTATTGTTATAGTAATAGTGATAAAACAAGGACAATTATGATTCCAAGAAAATATTAACAATGTAAATATTGTGTATTACTTGTGTTATTAGAATGTAGCAGGTCTCATGATCAGCTAAACGGCAATACATCTGGAAACTAGATCTCTGTTTCCAGGAATTTTTTTTTTGTAATTGTTGTTTCAGTTTGTTTTATAAGTGAATTTGAACAGGCAGAGTTTGAAAATACCGCAAAATTAGTAATATCATCCAATTTCTCTTTGATTTAAGATTTATTATATTTCATGTATTCGTCATCAGACAGTAGCAATCAGCTTTCAGATAATATTTGTAATTATATCAAATTGGCAGGTCATTCATTAAAATAAAGTATTTTTTGTGTTGAATCAATTTTTTTTTTATTTTAGTAGAAGGTTTGGAACTGCTGAGGAGAAAGGACAAATTGGCCTTCATGTGATGAAAGCATTCTAAATCACAAAGCGTTATATGAAAAAAAGAGAAGAGATTGTTTTAAAACACATGTGACTCAACTCAGTTGTCTAAACTTAGATGTCTCAAAGAACTTGAGATTTCCTAGTATAAACTCAGCCAGCTTCAGCCTGCTACTTCAGGAAGAACCTAGTGTCTCATAGGTATTATGCCATAACTTTCAGACCCATGCAAATGTTTAAACACTTTCACATATTTCAGTAGCATTACTTACCCAGATTTAGACACAATTCCAGGTATCTGTCACTATCCAGGTATCTGTCCAGTCAATATTTCCAGTAGTGTCCTATACAACCCAACATATCAAGGATTCACATACTTCACTGTAGGTTCTTATACTCTTTGAGATAAGATAAAGTATCTCATAGATTTTTACCTGTGAGTTCTGAGAGGTTAGTTCCTAGGTCATGTTTGCCAGCTCAGTATTCTGAAAAGCACTAGGGTGCATCAAAGTGGATGGATGCCAGTATTTGGCCAACAACATTCCTCTCTATATTTCTGAGGGATAACTTGGAGTAAATCAATCCAATTATATATATATATTTATATTTATATTTAAAGGGGGCTTTTACAGAGTACAATACTTTTAATCTATTTGATATACCTACAGTAGGAGGAGAAAATTGTTTTTCCAGATATGTTAGTTTGTTTCTGTTTCCCTGCAAAGGAACGTTAAGCTATGTATCCCAGAGAAGTCTAACTAGTGAATCCACAATAGTGATCAAGGGAAACTGTTCAGCTTCTGCAATTTTTAAGCTCTCCTAGAATTTGCTGTGTAAGTTACATAGCCCTGGATATTTAGCTTCTAAGACACTCTCTGTCTCAGCTCTCTGTGCATGCTGGTGACTAGCTCAAAACTGAATTACAGTGTTCAGATATGTTGTTCCCCTACACATTAATCATCAGAAGCTTGTCCCAGTAGATATTTTTAAAGCACACCTTATCGACTAGACTCCACAAATGTGAACTGACAGTAACCACCTTCTAAATGTAGCCAGAAGAATCTCATATATATTAGCCCCATTCTGTCGATGACTTACTCGGGGTTTGGGAATCTGAAGGCATTCATTCCTAATGGGATACCATGACCTTTTCATGTTGAGGGAATACATACCTACACAGCATCCTTAATCAAAGAATGTTTGAGCTATCAAATCAACGTGGAGGTCAGTCTTCTTCTTGCTTAAGTTATGTTTCAGCATCAAAACAATATTTCAAGGTTTTTTTTGACCCGAGAGAAGGAAAGCAAAAGGTTGACTGTAGCCAGGTGGCTATAACCCTCACACAGCAGTAAGAAGTCTTCTTCAAATGAATCTTTTAAAGTTACTTTTTTTTTTTTTTAAATGGAAGATTTTCAAGGGAAAAGGAGAGAATAGATTTCACTCTTTCCTGTGCTTTCAAATTATTTATAGCCTAAGGTTGAAGTATAATTGTTATAAAATTCCTTTTTTAATAACACAAAAATAATACAGAGCTAGAAGGTATACAAGGAAACTGAAGAGTATACTCCTTGTGAGAAGATACAAAGATGTATTTGTAGATGATCCTTGTATTTGTTTGCCTAAAGTATACTTTATATTCTTTGAAGACTGAGATTTTACAAGCTCCCTAGGTACTCTGTCGTCATGCTTATGTCCTCATTTAGAAAATCTTAGTTTTGCTTTGTCTTTCTTTATTAACAATGTTATTCTGTGTAAAATTAAAATATCTTCTTGTCTCATCTCAGTACACAAGAGCATTTTATAACTTCCCTTTTAGCAGTTTATTTTTTAAAAGCTGTCACCTTTTTTACTCCATTCTTTTCTGCTTATTTTTTTTTTTTTTGCTACTTTCCTCCTTTTATATCTCTTGTCCAACAAGATAAATTCAGTCAATGATTCATCATGAATGTGGCTTTCTAAACTTGTGATGATTCTTTTATTTCTCCTTAGGACTCAACAATTTACTAAGATCTCTCTAGCAGAGCTGAAATTACATATCATATTGCAAGTAAATATATATCAATATAATGTAACTGTTTCACTATTAAACTTTAATTTTTATGTGACTGTTAATGGTAAAATAAGATTATTTTTTCTACTTTGCATTGACATCACATTCTTGACTCTTTCAATCTAAGGTCTACTAGCATCCAGAAATGTAAAGTCTGTTAGCCACCATATTTTCTATTGTTTATGAATTTTCTTTTCAGATACAATACTTTTTTTTTGTCTTCACCTATTTAATTTTTTTCCTCACTTTCTTGAGTTATGATCTTATCCCTGAGAAGTACTTCTCATTTCTTCCTTTTTTTTTTTTTTTTTTTTTTTATCTTTTGGCATCATTGAATCTTCTCGTTCTTTTATGAAAAGTATTTAGTGAAAGTATTTTAGAGGACTATGCCTTGTTCCTATTGTGTAAATCTAATTGCCTAATTTAAATATAAACAGATACAATGCTATGTGCTTCTAGAGGTTCCTTTTCTGCATAGACAAGGCGAAGTTAGAGACAAGAGAGTTTAAATAGTGTATATTAGCAGAGATTATGGTCACACAGAGAGAAGAGTTACTACAGGATAGCCTAGTAAGTTACATAGATAACTAAAATATATTATCATCGAACCTGAGCACATTATGCACATCAAATGGTAGTACTGGTGATAAATACTTACCAGCAGGACTCCAAACAGGATTTATATCTCCATAGAAAAAATAGTACGGTTAGGGCCTATGGGTAGTTCTTTGAGTCATTCAATTTGTTTCAAAGTTATTTATGCAAACTCTTTAAAATTATCTGTTTCTTCCTCGAATTTACATATCAGATTTCAAACTATATAGATATCTAGTTACTAAAAAAATAAAATGGAGACTAAAAAATTATTTATATTTAAAGAAGAATATCAGCAAAATTTTGTTCTGTCTGTCCTTCCTGTTGATTTTCTTCTTTTAATTTATTCATTGATCTTTCACCTCTGTAAACATATTACTAATCAGTTTGAAAATGTAGAATTGTATAGCTTTACAGCTTAATCATAGGAATAATGCTAATTTAGTGCCTTCATGAAAAAAATATGAAGGCAGCAAAAATATTTTTAAAAACTCTTCTTAAAAAAAGCTTAATTGTTTTTTTCAGCAGTAAAAAGGAGAAATCTGATACTGACTTAACTTCTTATGTCAAATATTGGAAATTAGTTTACTGAAATTTATGAAATTTAGTTTCAATGGTCTCACAATACTTAAAACTGAGTTATTAAATTACATTTTACAGTGAATTAAAAGTGAAACTTGATCCTAATTTTATGTAACTATTTTTAGGAAATTTTCAGGATGAAAATGTGTTTGTATTTTGTCTTCCTTTTTTAAAGTTAATGGGAGGGGTAGAAATATCATTATTACCTATAATAAATGAACTATTAGAGATGGTGAAGCATTTATTCTCTTTGTAATTAGCATGTTATTTTTTTATAATCAATGTGATTAAATATGTAAGCCCTTGAGTGAAACTAAGACCTGAATACAACAAATTATATAAATTGATTATTTTAAGTACTTTTTTTTTTTTTGTGTAGATATTTTAGAAGTGGCTGCATAGGATATTTCAGAAGTAAATATCCGCATCCTGGGCTGCATCAAAAGAATTGTGGCCAGCAGGTCAAGGGAGGTGATTCTCTCCCTCTATTCTGCTCTCACGAGAACCCACCTGGAGTACTGTGTCCAGCTCTGGAGCCCCTGACATAGGAACAATGTGGACCTGTTGGAGCGAATACAGAGGAGGACCACGAAGATGATCAGAGGGCTGGAGCACCTCTCCTATGAGAACAGGCTGAGAGAGTTGGGGCTGTTCAGCCTGGAGAAGATAAGCCTTCGGGGAGACCTTATAGCAGCCTTCCAGTACCTAAAGTGGGCCTATAGGAAAGATGGGGAGAAACTGTTTAGCAGGGCCTGTTGTGAAAGGGTGAGGGGTAATGGTTTCAAAATAGAAGGAGGTAGATTCAGATTAGATATTAGGAAAAAAAATGTTTTACAATGAGGGTTGTAGAACACTGGAACAGGTTGCCCGGAGAGGTGGTTGGACAGGGCTTTGAGCAGCCTAATCTAGTTGAAACTGTCTCTGCCTCTTGTAGGAGGGTTGGATTAGATGACCTTTAAAGGTCACTTCCAACCGTAACTATTCTATGATTCTGTGATTCTGATATTACTTACTCCAAAATCCTATACAATGTGTATTTATTGCATCCTATACCCAAATAGCATCTTGCTTTCTGTTGTTTTGTTTCCCCTTTATTAAGTTTCACAAAGTTACTTGAAAACTGCGAAAAAAAAATGTGATAAAGCAAAGCATTCACTTTATGTAGCCATTGGTAAATGGCTCAGGAGGTAGTAAATAGTTAGAAGATATTACGCATTATATAGGATATTATTGTACATTTGTAGTCATTTATAATTCAAAGACCCCACTGATAAACTCTTGTCTAACAAAATAATATGACAAAACATTGTAGTGCTTCGCAACCTTTGATAGGTCTTAGCAAAAAACTCTTACCTAAGCACTATAGAATAATTTTGAGTGAACCTTGCAACATAATCCAAGTATGCAATACATAGCACCAATGGATATTGATTGGCCAAATTCAATTTTATAAACAATCATTACGTTTTGCTTGTTGGGCAAGTTCTAGAGGGTAAGTTTCAGTCTTGTTATGTATTCAAAACAAATGACTCCTAATAACAGCCCTAACTCAGAGACAGAAGATAATATAGCTGTAGAAACATAAAAGCCTACTGCTAGAGGAGAAGTCGAGCAGTGTCTGTCCTGGCACCCAGCCGTAAGACCAGGCCTGGTCCACTGGCCCCACAGAAATATCATGGATGTTCCAGAGTATCTCACATATTACTGAGGGCCTACATATAAGCAATTGAGTCAAAGCCCTAAATTACAGAAGAGAAATCATATATCTGATGGGGCAAATAATTCATTTAAAAGATAAAAAAGGAGGGAAAATATGAAGAATTATGAGAAAAATAATGGCTAGCTTCAGATACAGATTCAGACACTCACTTTTCAGTGCTTACAATGCAGATGTCTAAATGTCAGCTAAGTCACTAAGCTCATACAACAATCAATGAAGATCTTGTTCCTAGAGTATATGGAATTGTGAGAAGCTGAATATTCAGCTTAAGTAGAACATAATTCTGATCAGTTGAATAGCTCTAGTCTCCACTAAAGAGGAACAGGGTTCATTTCCTGAGTATAGACATTTACTGCTTTTTTTTTTTTTTTTTTAAGATGTTAGAGTATCAGAGACAGCTGCATAAAGCTGGTAGATAAGAAATTCAGCAAGTGGAGGGCAGATGGGGGACCTTAATGTTTCTTAAATGGAATTAGCAGATCACTCTTCTTAGACAATTGAGTCCTGGCTCTAGTTCATATGTAGATGTCTACATTTAGGCGCCTACATTTAGGTGTTCACAATCTCGTTATGTTAACCAAAACTACAGTAGATGTAAACTTACCATGTGACTTAAATAAATACATCCTAAATAAATACTTCTGAATGAAAAGGGTAAAGATACATCCATGGAAGCATAAACTAAAATCTTACTCATTCTATATTTCCTTTCTTAATTCCATCTCTCTGACAGTATCTTAAATACTCCATCTCGCAATCTACAAATAGGTTCATTGCTTTTATTGGAAGGAACTCTATTGTAAGGTAGAGTAAGCATCCTTTTTTTTTTTCTTAATAAGGCATATAAAATTAATATATGGGATATATATAAATGCAATTATTTTGGATGTAACTTCTAATGACAACATTTAAAAAGACAACATTATTATTATTATTATTATTATTATTATTATTATTATTAATTATTTATTTAAGTCAGTGATATTTAAGTATGGGAAATTTTAATATGTTTGTATGGGAAGATTCCATAAAGAGCCTTATCAATACTTAATGTTCAGATGTTCTTAATGCAGGTTATCTCACCTAACTCCAGCTACTTTTGATGTAGACAAAAACTATAGCAAAACTAGCCTTTCAAATTATCATTTACAGTCAATGCATTCCCTAAACAGAAGTGCTTAGTATAATTTTAGACAGATTACAGTGTCTGAGATATTTATTTGAGTCAAGCAGATACCACACAGGACCTAAGGGAGATCTAAACCCTGCAAAATTACAGATGAAGGCCAGAGAGATACTATAGGGCATTTCAGATGACATTAGATGCCTAAGTGTGGGCAACTGGATTAGGTCCAGAGAAAAACTGGAAGGTCAGAGCATGATTACAGTTGTACTCAATGATCTTAAAAGTCTTTTCCAACCTAAATGAGTCTATGGTTCTATGATTCACCTGATCTTTTTGAGACAAGTACGTTAAGATGAGGTGAATCTTACCATCTTACTTATTGGCAGAACCTTCAGCCCTGAGTCCAGCCTATCAGTTTCCCATAGAGAATGTGGACAGAGTTAAACATTCATGGCAATGTGTTCAAAAGTGGGGAGAACAACTCTTAAGATGGTACGAGAAGTACACTTGGCCAAGACAAAATCAAGCCCCATGAACTAACATATAAGGCTTTCTGTAGGACTGTCCTTAAATTGGGAAGTCAGTGATGAAAGTACTTGTGAAAATTTCAATAACTCAAGCTGTAGTTTAAAAGTAGTTTAAGATTACACTTGTACTGTTATAATTACAACTAATGTAGACATAAACTTAGTACCAATACTGACAGCAATGCAGCTAAAGTAATACAAGGCTCATGTTGGTCTTACAGTCAAAGTACCTCTTTCCATCCCTTTTTGAGAAAGTTTTATAAGCCATGAAAAAGTCTTTATTGCTCTGCTGTCAGTATGTGATGTCCTAGTGTTACCTTCCTAAAAAAAACCCAGTTGTCTCAGAAAACACCAAAGGCATAAGAAGATGCTTGAGATTGCACACAGTGAAGTTAATTATGTGCTTCATTCCAAAGTAGACCTAAATATCATATTTCCCTCAAGATTCTCAGCTACAGCTCCTCAGAAAAAGTCAGACATCACAGTCATGCTAGCTCTTCCAGAAAAAAAAAAAAGTAAAGAAACAAGACAGTAATGGAGATCAACAACCCTTAGACATTTCCAAGAGAGGCTTGGAGAAATAAAGCAACACACACTAATGTGGCCAAGTAGTCTCCTACAGTCTGTAGTTCCTGGAGATGGCTGCTCCCCAGGAAGACACGGTAGTCTACTCAATAAAATAATGTTTTCAGAATGCTGTGGCTTAACAGAGCCATTTTGGAAACAGCAGTTGGAACACAGAGGCTAAATATACACCATCCTGTCAGCTTCCTAACATATTGTGTACTTCAAGAGAAAACCATGGTACACCAAAAAATATTTCATAAATGGAATAAAAAAGAGAGTTAAAAAAAAGTTTCAAAGCCACAGAACTCTCATTATACTTTCCTAATTCTCTGAATAAGCTGTGAAAAAATGACAAAATAATGGAATCTACTGTAGTCAGTGCTTTCCCTCTGGAATGGCATATTTGTCATTAGTTACAGCCTGCTGTTTTATATTACAGAATAATTGTCCTTTCCTGTAGTAGGTAATATGTCAACTATCAAACAGAAGAAATAGAACTATCAAACAAAGGATATGATTCATTGTAAAAATATTGTAAATACAATATAGTTTTACTAGCAGATATTGATTAGAAAACAATATGTGCAATTAAAGTAAGTGCCAAATCTCATAACATCTCATATTCATAGATAATATTATTTATTAAGTCAATGAAGGTTCTATGTCAATATTTATACTAAGTACTATGGTAAAATTGTAAGCCTTGAAAACCACACTTTGCTTTGCTTCAAACAGACCACCTCTCTTAGCATAGTATGTTAGGAAGATGTCTGAGTATGTGACTAATGTCTACCTGGCATTACAGTATTAATTTTCATTCAAAAACTTCCGTGATAGATTTAAATCGGCTGCTTTAAACACTGGTAGGATTTATTACACTCAGATTCAGCACTATAAAACAGTATGCACGTAATCTAACCTAGGAGCCTCAACTCCTCACCTAGTCTAAAGTAAAAGAAAGATTGGTCCCGAGAGAAAGATAAACCAATTATTTTAAACAATTATCTTAACAGTGGAGGAGAAGTGTTGTCTGTATGGGACCAATTTTGCCATTTTCACTCAAAAGTCCATGCAACCATATACCTAAATTTCAAACATCTGAGTAATGACCTTCCACATATGGTATTAAAATATTCCAATCTTAATAGCCCTGCTGTCTTAAATTTTTAAAAGCTTGTGCAGAAGACATATAACCTCTCCAGCTTAGGTACTGAAAATGTCACACACTAAGCTTGTATCATATGAGCAGTAAAGCAGACCCAAAAAGAAAAGGGGGGGAGGGATGGGAATTAAAAAAAAAGAAAAAGAGTTTTGATTCATCCCATACAATTATGTATGCCTATATAAAATTTTTGTAAGCTAAATTAATACTAAAATAATGAAATAAACTTTTTCATGACCAAAGTAAAATCATAATTACAAACATGAAACAACTTAATAATTGCGCTATGGAATAACAGCTCTTTATATCAATAGACATTATCCACTTGTATTTTACCTCTCTGACCATAAAAAAAAAAAAGAAAAAAAGTAAAGTTTGTAAGTTTTCCACACAACTGATAGCAATCAGCATAATGGGCTCCAGACGGATACATGTGTAAAGAAAATCCTTTTTTTGATTTTTATTAAAATTGACAAAAAATAATTCCGACACTGAGGCCGAGAATTTTCAGATCCAGCATTTAATCAAATTTGTGTGTCTTCAGATATTTTCCAGCTGGGCTTTGCAGAAGTCATTAGGATAACGTTTATTTTACAACACATGAAGCTGTCTTGCTACTGGTTACTAAAGACCATGAACTGCACTGCTGACTTTGTTTATAGAAAGAAGACAAGTAAAGGGGATAAAACAAAAATCTTAGCCTTTACAAGGTCAAGCTGTTTTTCTTCAGGATTCTTAGAAAGTATTTCCTATGTCTATATTTTTTCTCTTTTTTTTTTTCATTTGAAATGAAAACATTTTCAAATTAAAAGTATACGGAACAGTTGGTATCATAACAATCCTGGCATTCTTACAAATAAGCTTCCTGTTTGTTGGAAATAGCCTTCATTCTGCTTAGGCGTTGAGTAGATTATTAGTTTTGAAATATACAAATAAAAATCAGATTTTTCAGGAAGTTGACAAATCTTCAGAATAGTTTTAGCCTAATCTGCTGCATTCCATTAATTTAATCCCCTCTGATTTAAGACAGTCAGATATTTCCTGGATAATTTTCATTCGTTAATAATACTATTTAAACATAGGGCATTTTTGCTTTGTGCCCTTATAGAAGAATTTCTTCATCCTGTAGTGCAATGGCATCATGTTATCCATATACAAGTGTTTGACTAAAGGTATGAACTAAACTAATGTTAAAGGAAAAACTTCAAACTGACTGTAAATAAGTTATGTATAAAAAGATACTAGAAAGCTCTGCATATCACAATTTGCTACTGCTGTGATATGAGTGTTAAAATGTATTACTTTACTAGCTGTACACATATTCCATGAGTGTTTCAGGATAATCTACATTTTCTGTCTTGCTTTCAATTTCATCAGCATAGAATATTTTAGGCTTTTTAGTCCTCTAAGAATATGAATTCTCTCTTTCATACAGACTGAAATCGATGCACAAAATATGATATGAAAGTGTATTACAGCTGTATTGATTAATTCTTCTGTAGTGTATGCTCTAGTCTTGTCCCAGGCCTGGACAGTAGTAATGAGCACACCTGTGGGAGGTGCACCCAGATAGAGGAACCCCTCCACTTAGTGACAGTGCTCCAGGAGGAGGTGACTAAGTTAAGTAGTATCAGGGAGTCTGAGAGAGATATAGGCTACTGGAATCACACTCTGCTTCCCCTGTTCCATCGTAAGGTCTCTCCCATGGGCTACAGTCCTTCGTGAACTTCTCCTGTACAGGTCGTTTCTTCCACAGGGTGCAGTCCCTCAGGAACTGGCTGCCCCAGCGTGGGGTCCTCCACAGGCTGCAAGGGGATCTCTGCTCCTCCATTGACCTCCATGGGCTGCAGGGGATAGCCTGCTTCACCATAGTCTTCACCACAGGCTGCAGGAGAATCTTTGGCCAGGAGCAACATTACTCCTCCCTCTCCTTCTTCACTGACCTTGGCGTCTGCAGCCATTCTTCTCACAAGAAATTCTTCACAATTGGCAGGCAGGTGCCTCTCAGGTTATCTTCATATCTCATTTCTACTTTCTTGCAGCTGGGCTGGGCCAAGACAAGTCGGGCCCAGATGGCTGCCTGGTGGGAGGCCAACAGGTGAGGGCTGCAAGGTCGGCAAGGTTAGCGCCTCCCCCTCTCTGCCCCCACTCCATCTTCCTCACATATTCACTTCTTCTTTTTTTTCTGTTTTTTTCCCCTTCTTAAATACGTTGTCGCAGAAGTGTTATCTGGGAACATTCTGCTACCAATTGTCTCATTCCTGGCCAGCAGTGGGTCTGCCCTAGGCCCGGCCGAGTCCACTGGACAATGGGAAAAACTCTTCAGCAGGGCCTGTTGTAATAAGATGAGGGGTAATGGTTTTAAAATAGAGGGAGGTAGATTTAGATTAGATATTAGGAAAAAAATTCTTACAATGAGAGTGGTGGAACACTGGAACAGGTTGCCTAGAGAGCTGTTTCCCATGCCTGGAAACATTCAAGGCCAGGTTGGATGAGGCTCTGAGCAACCTGATTTAGTGGAAGAAGGCCCTCCTCCTTGCAGGCGGGTTGGACTAGATGACCTTTGAAGGTCCCTTCCAAACCTAACCATTCTATGATTCTATGATTCCAGCGGCTTCTTAGAGAAGCTGCCACTGTAGCCCCACTTCACTAAAAAAAACCAGGACAGCTACCTAGCAGAAAAGGAGCTGGGGATATTGGTCAACAGATGGCTGAACATGAGCCACCAGTGTGCCCAGGTGGCCAAGAAGTCCAACAGCATCCTGGCTTGTATCAGGAACAGTGTGGCCAGCAGGAGCAGGGAAGTGATTGTGCCCCTCTACTTGGCACTAATGAGACTTCACTTCAAACACTGTGTGCAGTTTTGGGTTCCTCAGTACAAGAAGGATGTTAAGTTGCTGGAGTGCATCCACAGAAGGACAATGAAGCTGGTGAAGAGGGGTCTGGAGCACCAGTTTTATGAGGAACAGCTGAGGGACCCGGGATTGTTTAGTCTGGAGAAGAGGAGGCTGAGGGGAGACCTCATTTCTCCCTATGACTACCTGAGGGGAGGATTTAGTGATGTGGATGTTGGTCTTTCTTCCCAATTAGCAAGTGATAGGATGAGAAGAAACAGCCTCAGGTTGTGCCACAGGAGGTTTACATTGGATATTAGAAAAAAAAAAATTCTTCACCAAAAGGGTTGTTGAGCATTGGAACAGGCTGCCCAGGGAAGTGGTTGAGTCAGCATCTCTGAAGGTATTTAAAATACATCCTTAGGGACATTGTTTAGGGGTGAAGTTCACAGTGTTAAGTTTATGTCTGGACGTGATGATCATAAAGGTCTTCTCTAACCTAAATGATTCTATAGTTCTATGATTTTTATGACAGACAAAATACTATTTACTAGTAATGACAGGAGGGACTATATGCTACATACAGTTAAAATGTAACTTTTACTATATAGAAAATTCTGACATTTTAATCCTGTGTTGAGAAGCACTCAGAAACCTTTTCCTGCAGGAAAAAAAAACCCGACATAATAATGACTATTCTTTTTATTCAATGTTTTCAATTTTTTTTTCTAAGGAAAAACACTAAATGCACAATATTAACAATAATATTATGTACAATTTAACATTAGCAGGTATTAATTAAAAAATTTGTTAGCAAATGAAGTTAATGGATATTGTTATCTGTTGATTTAGAAGTTAAATGGGTTCTTTTGAAATATGCCTATTTTTCTATAACTCTGTTCTCAAAAGGAAGGCTTCTTTGTTGAGAATATTTTAGTCAGTTCTATAGAGTGCCAAAAAAAAAAAGAGTACTAGAGTTTATTGTGGTGATCTGCTCCTGCTTTTTTCCCAATCCAGCTGTTGATAACAAAAAATATATTTTTTTCATAGTTTTGGTGAGAGACTTAAATTCTTTGTATATACACATTTTGAATTCAAGAAGTCTTTTATAAAAACTGGTTGATTTCTATAGTTGTCTTGAATCATACTTAAGCATCCACATATGGTTCTGGCACATATTGAAGTAGACATTTTAAGTAAAGTATCTCAGTCTTTTTCTGGAGTAAATAGAGGGAGAGATGGGCACTTCTGAATGCTCCCAGCAACATTCCATTCAACTAAGCTTACATAACGGATCTTATTTAAGCCTTCAAAGGTACACAATCTTTTCCAGTATGTAAAGTTCTGAGGTATATAGCTTAGGAAAATTAATAAAAATAATAAAATGTAGTTTTAAATTAGAGATCTAGATGTAGACCTTCCTTGAGCAAGACTAGATCACTTTTCACCACAGTGAGAAAGTGTTTCCTGATATTCAGATGGAACCACCTGTGTTTCTGTTTGTGCCCACTGCCTCTGGTCCTGTCACTGGGTGCAACCGAGAACCTGGCTCCATCCTCTTTCCACCCTCCCTTCAGGCACTTATATATATTGATGTGATCCTCCATGAGCCCTCTCTTCTCTAGGTTAAACAGTTTCAGATCTCCCAGTCTCTCCATAGGACAGATGCTCCAGTCCCTTAATCATCCCTATGGCACTTTTTTTTGGACTCTTTCCGGTATTTTTATGCTTCTCTTGGTCTGCAGAGCCCATATTTGGATACAGGAGTCCAGGTATGGCCTCACTGGTGCTGAGTAGAGGAGAAGGATCACTTCCCTCAGCCTGCTGGTAATGTTTGCCTAGTGCAGCCCAGGATACTATTAGTCTTCTTTGCAGCAAGGGCACATTGCTGGCTGATGTTCAATGTGGTGTCCACCAGGACCCCCGAGGTCCTTTTCTACAAAGCTGCTTTCCAGTTCAGTGGCCCTCAAATATTGATTTATGTGGCTGTTCCTCCCCAGGTGCAGGACTTTGTACTTCTCCTTGTTGATCTTCACGAGGTACATGACAGGAGGGAATCTAACTTGACTTCTTTACTTAGATACATGAACTTCTTTGCCTACCTCATTATTAGTTCCAGGAGATTATTTTCCAGACAACAGGGAGGTTTGCTTACCTCTAATGAAAAAACTGTGCAACTTGTGGCTTTGTTTAATCTCCTGATACTTGCCCACTTGACTACTTTGAAAAAATAATATCTTTGTCTAAGTACTTCATTTTTCTAGACTGAATAAAGCATTATTCAATAAGAGGACTCTGATGCTTTTCAGCTGATGGGAGGTTCTTCTGCACCCCAAGGTAACCTTCAAGGTTACTGCATGTGCAGTAACCTTCTGAGTTACTGCTGTACATGCACAGAGTACTTTGCTATTTGCGCTGCCGAGCTCGGTGGTGACATGTGCACTGTTGGCTTTCCTTTTAAGGCAAAGAAAATAGCTCATAAGGACTTCACTGAAGCACTGCCTGGTAAAGTTCTGATGGGGCAGACCTCATTTTCCTGAGAGAAAGAACCATTCCTGATTAATCTTGCCAATTTATACACACTAAATCTATCAGTGAACTTCCTTATTGCTTCTTAGTGCTGCAGTGCTGTATGCCCTGAAGAGACACTTAGAACTTTATGATCTTTTAATTCTCCTGAATTTCTGACTTGAAATGTAACATTAACTTACAGAGTTACATAACAAAAGCAGCTGCTTTACTTACTGAGTCTCATAGTACCATTGACAATAAGATATGTTTCAAGATGTCTTCTCTGAGCCCTTTTTTGTTGGGTAACAAAATTCTTTCTTTATGATTCAAGAACTTAATTAATAATGAAATCAGGCCATTTTCCAAGTAGATCACTACATAAATATTTACTAAGTAGATAATGAATCTAATATTCACTGCAGCAGGTTTTAGCCACCCTAGGAAAAAAATAATCTTCAGCAGTGAGGTTGATTTTATATCCACCCAAGGCCAGATATCTAAAACATGTATAGATGGCTACCAGAGATTGGATTAAGTGTTTCCAGTACAGATACCTGTGTGAAGGACCTCAGTGATGGTCTGTGTAGGGCCACTGTGGGAAATTACAAGCTGCACACAGCTGTGAGAATGCAACCTTGGAGAGGGGAGCTAGGAGGGTTGTTATTGAGCAGTATGTTGTTGCTATCCAGGAACCACTGTTAGCCAGCAGGGCACGTACTTGGCAGGCCTCGTTGCATGCGCTGGCCACGCGTGCATCAACACCTAGTCAGTACTCTTCCTCTGAATCTGCTGAGGGTATGAACAGAGAGGGCTCAGAGCGGAAGAGAGAAAGGACCCAGGGCACACTCTACAAACAACAGGGGATGCCCTGAAGGTGCTGCACCTACCTCCCTTCTCTGCTCTGACCCCGCTGATAATCATCCTCCTGCTTGGCAGTGTCTCTGGAGTAGTTGGATGGGTAAGACTCTCATAAAGGGGAAAAACAATATGCTAGTAACTGCTTATGCTAGGAACTGTAACTGCTTATGCTGGTAACTGCTTATGCAAGGCTATAATAGAGCAATAAATACTGTTGTTCTTTTAAATATCATATGTTGGGTGAACTTTGTGCATAGGAATCCTACGAACCATTTACAATGCCCATGGTAAAAATGTTGAGAACTGCCCTAAGTATAGACCTACTCCTCAAATGTAGCAGCATAATTTTGCAGCTGCACTGTGAGTTTAATTTTCAGAATTTTTCATATGTCTCGCCAATCTCTGTAAGACTGCCATTTATGAAAATTAATCAACTAGAAAAATAATTCATTAGAATTCTAATATTATTATAACTTTTACATGATTCAGTTATATTCCTTTGTCACTAAATGCACCCTAGTATAAACATCTTTCTTTTCAAGTGACTGTGCAAGATACTAGAAAGGGGTATGCTGTATAGAATGAAAGGTGAATTACTAATACAAAATTTGATTTCAGAGAAGTGACCAGTTTGAACAAGGTGAAAAAGTCCATTATGAAAATCCATGTTAAGAAAGAACTTCAAAATATTTCAAAATATTTAAGTAAATATAAAGTCTTTGCTAGATTTATGATTAGGTGGTAAAATACTATTTGCATTTTAAACAGAAATACTTTTCTTTCATAATGGGCAATAACATTATATTTATTGTAAAATCTTTAAGGCAAGGAACTCATTGATTTTTTTTTTATTTTCCCTGAGGGAAAAGCTTCACCTTTTATAAAATATAATTTTTCACTGCCTATGATGGGTTTACTCTCAACTCCCAACTGACCATCCCTTGTAGCATAGCCTATATTTCCTGCTCTCTGACACAGTCCTAGTTCTGATAAAAGCTGTTCCACGTGATTTATTTGTGAAGGTGAAAGGACTTTTCAGAATAGTTATGCGGAGACCAGTATCAGTACTTGGATTCGGGATGAGTTATAAAGTAGGTAAACTCTAGAAATAAAAATTGCCACAAAATTTTAAGAATATTTTGATATCTAATCCCCACTGCCCCAGGAGGAAGGTCCAGGCACCTTCTGCAGTCTGAGGTCTGCACTGCAGCCTCTCCCTTCAGCAGCTCTGTCTGCATATGGAGGCATCTGTTACTTCTGCGGTAGATGATGTGGACCCTTTAGCCGGAGCTGCAGCCTTTGCTCTAAATGGCTGCCTATCATTCTGCCTTGAGGGTCAGGTAGGATAAATGCCCTTCACCTCTGCAGATGGTCACAGAACAGTGCCTGGTTGCATGTTTATTTGTACTTCAAGTCTCCCATTCAGCCAGTGGAATGCTCCTCTTTCAAAGAGAAACCTGACCTGCACACTATCAATCACAGGTGAACTGCCACAACACACCCTTGCTTACACATCATCATATGTTCACCCATTCTATTGTCTTCCCTCCTACCCTACTGAGGAGGGGAGTGATAGACCAGATTTGGTGAGCACCTGGAGTCTACCCAAGGTCAACCCACCACAAACATATGAAAACACACCGGTGTCTGGATACATGTCTGGTTTTCCCAGTACTACTGATTTAATTTAATATACTTTTATTCACTTTTTTTTTTTTTTGGACAACATGAGTATGCCTTTCCTTGGGTTTTTGAAAAATAAATGGATGGGCATAGTGATAATTCAAATATGCAAATATGTAAATGAGAAAATAAAAAAATTAAAAAAAAAATAACCACTGTGCAAAAAGATAGACATGGTAAGAGTAGAGAAAACCCAGCAACTTTATATATTTTTCTCATAATTGCCCTTACTGACAAAGACATTTTAGGTGTCAGATACCAGACATTTTCAGTTCCTTCCTACACAGAAAACCTCAGCTGTTCATGGCTGCAACCTGGGAATTAATCATTCAGCCCTGTAAAGACCCAGAATGCGTGCTTTTTGCCTATTTAGCATTTTCTTTGCTTACAGACATGCAAGGCAGACAGAGAGAAATTCCCTTTTCTTTGCACGCATATACAGATGCATTTGGGATACTGTGCTGGTTTTCTGTAGCAGGGGAGACTACAGTGCAGCTTCTGTGAAAAGCTGATAGAAGCTTCCCCTTTGTGCAGTGGACCTAGCTGGGTCTAGGACAGACCTACCGCTGGTCAGGACCAAGCCAATTGATGACAGTGATAATGTCTTTGTGGTAACTAATTTAAGAATCAGAAAATAACAGTAATAATTAAGAAAAAATGAAGAAGCAGAAGCAGGGGGAAGAGAGGGGGAGGCATGAGCCTTGTGGGCCTTGCAGCCCTCACCCTCTGGCCTCCTGCTGGGCATCTGTCTGAGGCCAACTTAGCCCAGCCTGGACTGGCTGACAGAAGTGAATATTTATGTTTCAGTCATCATCCTCCATACCACAGAGGCTTTAACCACTTGGCTTTCTCAATTGCAGCGCATGTTTCAAATTCATAGCTAACTTGCCCGAGAGTGTCCATGGTCAAGTCCACCCCTCAGTCACGAGCACATCTGTCTGTTACATCTCTTTCCTCATGGCCTGAGGTGTCATGAGCCCACTGAGCTAAAAATAATTTAGCCTTATCTTGCCAGTCCAGATCCACTTGAGTCACTTCAATCTTAGCCTGATCCACCTACTGGTTGTTTTGGTGTTCTTCAGTGACCTGACTCTTAAGTTCTTGGGTATCTGTGTGACATACTTTTACAACCAGCTTCTCTAACCAGGAAGCAACATCTTGCACACTGCAGCAGCCCAGATGGTGCCTCTGCTCTGACAGTTTCTCTGCTTCCACTGCCTTAACCATCCCCATAGAGCATTTGCCACTACCCATGAGTCAGTATAGAGATAAAGCACAGGCCAATTTTGCCTCTTTGGAATAGCCGCAGCACTTTCCCTTCAAATATTCTGTAACTTCATCAGGATCCTGTAGTTGTTCAGGAGAGAAATTCAAAACCATTGGAGGTGAGAAGTTCTCTAGACACCTGCCCATATTCTCCCATATGCCATGTCACCTGTGACCATCCAGCCTCGGGGCAGATCTCTGGGTAGTATTTCTAAAAAGTCTTTTTGTAACCATAGAGAAGACCTAAGACACATTCAGGAGATACAGCAATAAGATCATGCTGGCTTGAACATCCCCCCAAAAATTTGCAACTAGCCTGAAGGAGAAAGGTGAGGTGAAAGAGTGGGGCAAAACATCCACATACAGCTATCAACTTAACCTCATCACCACTGAGGTTATTGTATCATAAGTCAATATGGCACAATATAAGAAAATTATAGTCTTCACCATTCTACCCAATTTGATAAATAACACCATGGGGAATACAGAGTACATAGAAGAGTTTATACAACACAACCACGTGACCGACCAAAGCAACATTGTGACCAGTGACTATTTGACTAACAAAACAAGTGGATATAACAAATTCTGTTTCAACCCACTTTGGTCAGATCTGTCATTGTATCTTAACCCTTTGTGCCCCATGTTGTGCACCAAAAAGCACTGTAATAGTTTAGCCTCACTCAGCAGCTAAAATGCCACCTTCCTCCCACCCATCATGATGGGGTGGAGAATCAGGAGAAAAAGAAAGGTAAAACTCATAGGTTGGGATAAAAATAGTTTAACAGAACAGCAAAGGAAGAGAAAACAGAGAGGAGGAGAAAATCCAACAACAATAACAGAATATATTAAGCACGGTACATGTATTAAGCACAGAATATGTATTCACAGTACAATAGCTCGAAGTGGATCCTGATGCCCAACTCACTCCCAAGTAGCAAAAAAAAACCCGTAGTGCCATCCTCACATTGTATACTGAGCGTGAGCTTACTTGGTATTGAATATCCCTTTGGCTAATCTGAGTAAGATATCACAGCTGTTGGCTAATTGGTAAGCTATCCCAGCTGTGTCCCCCTCAGCTTCCTGTTAAAATTAACTCTATCCTAGCTGGAACTAGGACATGTGCATAAACATTTGTTCTATCTTCCTGAATGTTTGCTTTTTCTGTCTCATTTCTGTCTTACAATTTACTACAATATCTACAGAGTGATATGTGTCATTAGTATTATATTTCTGTCTGCTAGGTAAAATAGACTGATAAATTCAATGCAGTCATCTCCAACATACTTCACAATGTTAAACTTATGTGCAATTTAACTATCTAAATGAACTACTTTTTAATGTAATACTAATGAGAAAGGATGTTTTTTTTCTAAATAATTTGTATGTTCTAGATGGACGGTGCCACTACAGAGGGAGAATATTCAGGCTAATAGCTGTATTATAAAAACTGCCCAGCTGAAAAGGTAGTACCTGAGCATGCTTCTTTCTCATGTCTGAATCTGCTAAATATTCCAGATGGTTGGAGGGTAAACAAAAGAGCTATTAATGTCTTGAGAGATTGATTCATAATGTTGACATGGTGGTAGTTACTGTATTGAATTGTGAGTGTTAATAAAGCTTTCTAAACATTTCACAGTCAAGGACTTGGTACACATCTGTTCAATGAATACTAACATCTGAAGCCTTTACACTGCAATACGTTCTTCATAATATGCTCTGACTTACCTCCAGGTATAATTTAATAGATAAGGAGGTTTTGTGTGTCATATTTGCAAATTAAATATCATTACCTATTTAGAAGTGTGAAAAATATAATATTAAAGATACGTATCAACTATTACTTCAACAATACAAATAATTAAACTTTATCAGGCTATTTTAATATTCCAGCTTTCCTTCTGCAGAACACAACTCAGAAAGTTACTAATTTTCAGTAACTACAGTGAAATTCTTCAGAGGGATAATCAAGCTGAACCAAAACAGAAAACATCCCTGATCCAGAGACTTTCTGCAACAGAGTATGAAGGAATGTGCTGCAATAAAAGTCAGGTCTATTAATTCATTTCAAGTAATATTAGTGTGCTTATCTTTCTGTATGCTTCTACACATAATTAATCCACCTGCAACTCTTTCAGAATCAAAATGGAGATTTTTTTTTTCAAAACATGAATGTATATATATTTTTTAAATTGTCTTTTATTCACAGCATTTTGTATACTATAATTAACTCTAAAATAAAAAATAGTCTTTTCATGTGACATGAGTTGACAGCAGATATCTTTTCATATAAATCCTTTGTTTTCAATCCACAGCACTGCAAAAAAAAAAGATTATCCTAAATTGTAGAGGGATTATGACATTCAAACACGAACACTTTGAGAGTCTTAATACATAGTTTTGACATTTTCTCATTTTTTACAAAGATTCAAAGTAGTAACTAGCAATTTTAATTTTCCACCCACTGAATACTGCATTTTCTCCCTTAGAAATAACAAAACCCAATCAAGATATGAGCTTTGGCTATTTGTCTAATTTAATGTTCTCAATATTATTACCATCATGCAATTTGAATACTTAAGAATTTAAAATATCACTGCTGAAAACATCTGATTCAATAATATCAACATTTAACAAAAAAATTTAACAAAAATGGTAAATCACATAAAAGAATGCATTCTTATTGGCTTTGCCATAAACCAGATACTTTTACACAGTAATTATGAGGAAATAAAAGAAAAATGGCAAAACTATGGTATTTTATTCTGTTTCTTTTATGCAGATATTTTTTTTCAACAAAAACTATTGTTACATGTATCAGAAGTGTTCA
Organism: Chlamydotis macqueenii; assembly: GCF_036417535.1. Classification (NCBI taxonomy): domain Eukaryota; kingdom Metazoa; phylum Chordata; class Aves; order Otidiformes; family Otididae; genus Chlamydotis; species Chlamydotis macqueenii. The sequence goes on from NC_141556.1 coordinate 165,089,091, forward strand.
CTAAAGGCCAATGTCTTATTAACACTGAGCAGTACTTACACCTTGAATAAGCATTTCATTCTGTGGGACTGAGCAAAGAATGGCATTCTATTTACTGTGAATATAATTAAAGGAATTTATTCTTCTGATCAGAAAGCAAAGTAGCTTTTACACAAACACAAAAAAAAAAAAAAGAAACAGACCCTGCCATTAGTTTTTCTTAGAAAATATTGACCTGCAGAGAGCTATACTGTAGCTCTGAATTCTGTACTTTTCTTTCTCTTTTTGTTTAAAAAAAGCTTCTCATTTAAGATAGCTTAAAAATGTAATAAACCAACATGGCTTTTCAAGTAATTACTGCAAGTGTATCTCATAATGATTTCCTGAAGGAACAAAAGGGATGGATTGTTCTTTTGAGAAGTCAACCACATCGCCAGTTAAGCAATTGAACATTAATTGCAAGAGATTTTTTTTTTATAATGGCATTTAATAAACTTTATAAATTATAAAACTTTATAAATTTTATGAAGGTATAAATTTTCAAACCTATAAGTTATGGAAGAAAGCAGTGAACTCTAAACTTTTTAAAAAATCATGAAAAAATACTGGGTTTCTTCTGCCATGCTTATTCACCATTATTTCGATTAGAGTAAGGACTCAGTTGCAAGAGCAATTTCAGGCTTCTCAGATATGCAGACAAAACTGAATGTGAAACTGAATGAGAATCTAAGCGGCAGGCAGTCCTCCTGTTGTCAGAGGAGCGACAGGGAGAATCATAGAATTATAGAATCTTTAAGGTTGGAAAAGACCTCCAAGATCACCAAGTCCAGCTGGCTTGATGGAAATAGCTGAACAAGCACACTGACTGTTAGGGAGCTGAGCCTACTTCTCTAGCTGAAGTAGGGTGTAAGGTGAAGAGGAATAAAGTATGGGGCGAAAAAAGAAGCACCCAGGATCAGGTCCTTCCTTACGTATTGTGCCATTTCCCTTGCGAGCAAAAGTGGCAGCTATCAGCTTAGCTTTGCATGGTTTCAGCATAGGTAAGTTTGGCAGCCAATCTATAGCTATTATGTGGTTCTGAGAGTGTCTACAATATTATAATTATTGTAGATATGGCCTATATATACTAACATTTAGAATTGAATTGGGGTCCACAAATGGTTATATAGTTCATGTAGGTAAGGATGCATACCTGAGCTAAACAGCTAAGCTACCATTACACTCAGACGAAATCTGTTGTCTAAACACAGGCAGCTTCCTAGGATATTTGAAATATCTTTATAAAGCTGCAAGATTTAGATGAGAATTTTGCTGTATCTGAGTAGCAACTTTGGGCTTGAGAATCTTAAATAACATTAAGACATATATGCTTAATAACTGAATTGAGCTTCTAGCGTGTCCAGTCAGTGGAGATTGAAAAATGAATCTGCAGACCAAATGTATGTATGTATTTTAAGATGAGCTGAACAGAATATTCTACTAGCTTCAAACTGAAGCATTCCAGAAGGTCTCATGTAGTTCCCCTGCTGTATCTGTCAAACTCATGTAAATGTCTTGGACACACTTCGGTGTCAGGAATAGTACTAGCCATTCAATCAGGCAACTGAATCAAATCCTGGGTATTCTTTGGTGAAAATGACACTCAGACTAGATGTTCACATTTGCATATAGAGGCCTATAATTGGATGTCTGAATCTGAATCTGAATCTAATTCTTCACTATAACTTTAACCTCCATTATGCATGACAGGATCCACCTCTGCATGGGCAACAGATTTTTTTTTAATACATTTGTGAGATCTGACTTAAAGGAAATAAATTGCTTCAGGCTGAGTTCCTACATCAGTACAGCATAACGTGAAAATCAGTAGCAATACAAAACCCAACATACATTCCACTAAAAATTGAATGTTTCTGTATCTATGATATAATTAAAAAAGATAAATGATATATAGAGAGGAGCTGTTACTATGGTATTCCATATGCCAGTATGGATGCTGGGGTACCACATTGCTGATATTACTAGAGTGAACTAACAACTTCACTGAAGATGCTAGAATTTAAAGCAAGAATGACAGACACACTAATGAAAGTTAAAAAGGACTATGATTGCTAATGTTCATTCTTCTATACTGTCCTCTGCTTACAGAGAACACAATTCCTAAAGTCCTAAGGTATGTGTACAGACAGCCAATCCTGAACTGTAGTTACACTAACAAGAAAACTACATGAGAAATTGCAGAATGAAGAAACATTAAAGATAACAACAATATATTAATAGCATAACATAATTGCTTACCAAGGTAGAACTTACCAGGGCAGGAATTTTGTAAACAGTAAGGTTATAAAATTGGCAAACCAATGGGGTAAGGGTAAGGAGAAGTGTCTTGCTTATTTGGAAGGGCATTACCATGATAAAAGGAAAGAACTCAAGTGGAGATAAAGTAGGAAAAAAAGACCATAAGAAGAAGTGAGTCTTGTTATTGAGCTCTGGAGGGGATACCAACAATGCAGGCTGAGCCAGATCACCTCAGCTTGGAGCATACATTGATCTGAGATATGAATGACTTCTTTACTCGTGATAGACCTGGTGTGCTCTCCCTAATGTCAGTGAGGGAACACCCAGAAAGGACTTCCTAACGTAAAAACAAGGAGGAAACAGTATTTTTTTTTTGTCTTTTGCCCGTAAAACCCAGCCAATTTCTTGTCAAATGAACCTATATTGATACATGTAACTGAAGTGCATAGTTTAGGTGATGAATTGTCCTGAGGTTAGTATTACCTTTGTTCTCTCTCTCTCTCTGTCTCTTTTTTTTTTTTTTTTTTTTTTTTAATGTATTGGCAATATATATGGGTGAGATTCAGATTGGTTTTAAGGCAAATAAATTTAGTATTTATAGGTTCATGTTTATACAGAAGCTAGATATCCAAGCTGTCACTATCCTTCTTGACCCCTAGTTGCCTCTTCTGCAAAGGCTGGAGACACAAGAACCTAAATGCATTAGCAAAAAATATTACTAATTTTCAGGGGAAAATAAGCTCACCTAGGTAATGTAGCAATACTGTAATTGTGCAGTTAGACCAAGGCCAAAGAGTTGCAAAGTTCACTGGTAACTCTGTGAGTGACACTGGTGATTCATTAAGTAAACTTCACATTATCCAAGCTGGTGTACAGTTATATAAACCAAATTGTGAATATTACTTTGTGATAAATCTCTAATGGCCCTATAAAAGAACAGATCTATGTGTTGTAGTCACTGTGAACATTTAGAAAGAAAAATACGAGCCCTGTCTCAAATAGTTTGTAAACAAACTATATGAGCAGAGACGATCTGATGTTAACATGAACGAATAAGGAGAAACACAGGAAAACATGACTAAGACTGATGTATCTCAAGACACTTGTGCTACTGTTGGGTTTAAGAAGTACTAGAGGTACCACAAGAATGTAGGACTACAGCGTTTTATGAAGCAGTCTTCCCATAGTAGGAGCTCAACACAGAGGAAAGCAGAGGGCATATAAGGGCTGCAACTGAAACAGGAATAACAACATGACAGGAAAAAAAAGACCTGAAATAACACCCGAAAATTTAATATAAACTTGTTCTTCATGAAATCAAATTGCATGAAATCAAATGTAAGCCTTTAAAAAAAAATGCTAAATGATATATTTCATATGTACATGCAAGCATAAAAGGAAAGGTTCAATAGAAGGCAATATATGGTGGTGTGCTGATTTCCACCAGCAGTTACTATTATAAATCTGTGTCTTTGGCTTATAATAGCAATTCATCTTTCATCTTGTCTTCATCACCATGATATGTGAAAGTCTGTGAGCATTCAAGCAGCTAACAAACTTATTTAACTTGGACACTAAATAACATACCTCAGTAAAAGATAGAATTACTCAATGATAAATTGAGTCTGATAGCCTGCCTTTCTGACACTCATGTTTACTTCTCATAAAAGTAGAAGAGAAGCAAAAAATGACTGTAAAAGCCTCTCTGTATGTTTCCACACACCATATAATAAGTAATATATCATCACTGAAAAGATGAGAACAGGTATGCAGTTGCATTCCTTTTGCAATTCAGCATTATTTAACTGGCTACATGTCCAGATTCTCCTCTGTGCTTCCTGGGGTCTCTGGTAGCAGAAGGCACAGATGGAATTCAAGCAGCACAGATTGGTTATGGTTGCTTCTCAGCAACAGCGGTGGAGGGAGAGCATGAAGTGAATTATGAGACTCTCTACATTAGATGTGGAGAAAATAAGCAACAGGTGGATTTTTTTTCCTTATTTATTTCCTATATGTTAATGAAGGTGACATAATATCTTGACAGTAACTCCATGGAATGACGACTCTTCTCTAAAAATAATTACAAGAAAAAGATCTCATTAAATCAGCAAAACTTTTCAAAATGTATTATAAAAGTATGCCTACTAGAAGTCAATACCAAATCATCCATTTAAAAAAATTTATTATCAATCAAACATCATAACATTTTGGTCAACTGCACAAATATTTTTTTTATGACCTGGAGTTTGTTTATTTGCTTTTGATTGCCAATGATATAAAATAATAAATATATGCACAGAAAAAAAATCCTTTTGCTTGTAAAATTTGAATCAGTGTATCAGCTCTACCTGGCAGTCAAGAATAAATATCAGGAAGAAAAATGAAAGCTGGGGAAAGAGATACTAAGGAAAGTGGTACTGCTGTGTTGTTTTCCATCTTAATCTGCTGAGTTTTTCACATGTATGTCTTCAAAGTAATCAGGAGAAGCAAAACCACTAGGTTATTCTAGATAAGAAATCTTTCCTCATGTAAAAATGGTAACATAATTCTCTATAGATGAATAGGGACAATAATAGTGCAGTAGTTTTTCAGTTCTGAAAGCCTAGTGCATTTATAAACTGTCAGTGTCACAGACAGCTTGAGTATATTCTCAAGGTACAGAGATTTTTAAGTCCATCCTTCATACTACAATTGTTTACAAAGAATACCTGCTAAAAATAATTTAAGGCAAACATAGTCACATAGAAGTTATTCATTGCACGTTAATTTTAAATAAGGGTTAACATGACATCAAAATTAATTAAGTCAAAAGCCTACATTTATCTCTTTCAGAAATAGAACAGAAAAATATACTCTTATCACTTAGAAAAAAAAACAAACTCAAAGTTAATATTTTTTTTTACTTTTCTACCAGAAATTCAAATATTTTTAATTACTAATATTATTTTTTCCAGTAAACTTCAACTTAATACAGAAAAGTTACATGAATTGTTTAATTTAACAAAGAGAAAAAAAAATATATGACAATTATTAGATTTTTCTTTGTTGTAGAGAGTAGCTACTATTTATTCCTTTAACAGCACGCTACATAGAAACACAACAAGAGATTCATCTTTTTTGGCTACACTGTTAATGAGGCCTTATTAGCAAGGTGAAATACCACAATAATAAAATATCAGATATAGATTAATGGTTTTTCTCCTGGAATATCAAATGGGATTATTATCTGCAAGCACCTGGGATTCGTTTTTGTATTATTTTACTTACCACGCAATGGAACTGTGAAGGTTTTTATTTTACATCCTTGGACTTTTGCAGAAAAATAGAATAAAAATGAAACGGGCTTGGGAATGTTACAAGAATAAAAAGAAATTGATCTCTCAATGCTTTTTGGTTATAAAAAAAAATAATATTTTAAAGAGGAAAAGGAGAGAAAAATAATATATGAGACCAATGGTTAGATATTTTGTTTTCTACATATGTATAAGCTGTACTCTTGTGATCGACCACAGTCATGGAGAGATTTGTGCTCGGGATACTGAATTACAGTAGATACTGTCAGACTTCTGAAGCAGAATTGCTTTAAGTGTGCTTCTCATATGCAGAAAGGAATAATCTGAGAAGCATTTGTAACAGCAGCTGCATGTTCTTTCAAAATTTTCCTGTTGTTTGAAAGCCTGTAAAGTAGAAAATAATGTTTCTTCTTTTGTAAGGAACACAAATCCACTTCCTCCTGCTTCTTCACAGTAGAATACCTCTACATAAGATTTTTCTACTCTCTTGTGCACTATGAGTTTAAAAGTACATAATCTCTGAAATATGTGAAACATGTAGGAATCCTTGTGTTTTCTGTTTTTCTCCTTAAAAAGCTGAGCAATACCATTTATTAGACTTTTTGATAGCAGGAACACAAATTATAAAACTCAGAAATAAAGAAAAAAAAAGTTTAGATACTGTAACTGAAAATAAATTCATCAAATATTCTTATTTGGGTTTCATTTGGCTAGCTGTGCATGTGGGCCCACGCCAACCTCATGAAGTTCAACCAGGCCAAGTGTAAGGTCCTGCAACTGGGTTGTGGCAATCCCAGGCACAAATACAGGCTGGGCGGAGAATGGATCGAGAGCAGCCCTGACGAGAAGGACTTGGGAGTGCTGGTGGATGAGAAGCTCAACGTGAGCCGGCAATGCGCCCTTGCGGCCCAGAAGGCCAACTGCATCCTGGGCTGCATCAAGAGGAGTGTGGCTAGCAGGTCAAGGGAGGTGATTCTGCCCCTCTACTCTGCCCTGGTGAGACCCCACCTGGAGTACTGTGTCCAGTTCTGGAGCCCCCAACACAAGAAGGACATGGACCAGCTGGAGAAGGTCCAGAGGACGGACATGAAGATGATCAAAGAGCTGGAGCACCTCTCTTATGAGGACAGGCTGAGAGAGTTGGGGCTATTCAGCCTGCAGAAGAGGAGGCTCCAGGGAGACCTTATAGAGGTCTTCCTGTACCTCAAGGGGGTCTACAAGAAAGATGGGGAGAGGCTGTTCAGTAGGGCCTGTTGTGATAGGATGAGGGGTAATGGTTTTAAAATAGAGGGAGGTAGATTTAGATTGGATATTAGGAAAAATTTTTTTGCAATGTGAGTTGTAGAACACTGGAACAACTTGCCCAGAGAGGTGTGAATGCCCCATCCCTGGAAACATTCAAGGCCAGGTTGGATGAGTCTCTGAGCAACCTGATCTAGTCAGGGATGTCCCTGCTTCTTGCAGGAGGGTTGGACTAGAGGACCTTTGAAGGTCCCTTCCAACTCTAACCATTCTAACCATTCAGATCAGGACTTCTGAAGAATAACTATTTTTTATCCTTAGCATCAAAAAACAAATCAGAAAAGCATACATAGCTGTATTATGATTTACCAATATAGAGAGAATTTGACAAAAACAGTATAACAAAGAGAACTGTATTTTCATAATAAAGCTATAGTATGGATCCCCATTCTCAGGCACTTTGTTTTTTTTCTGAGAAGGATTTGCTTAGTCACATCAAATAGTATTATCTGTTAAGATCAGATTATTAAGATCAGGTGTTGGTAAAGAATGATTGAAGTGAACCTAGAAAGATTGCAGGAATAAAAGCAAATTAAGTTGAAAGAAATTATGAAGAGGATTTGTCAGTTGCAAAAAGTAACGGAGAAAGAGCAGTGGAAGACCTAAGTGTGAAACTAGAGTAAAACAAAAAGAAATTTAGAATATTTGAGAATAAGAGTGAAATATAAGTGAAATGTGCAAAAATAAACAAGGATAAAGCTGAAATGTAGTTATATGGGAGCTCCCAGCAGCAAGGTAAGGGAAGAGAAAATTATTAAAAATAAGGAGAAACAGTGAGAATAGGGAGATCATAAATATACAAAAGTAAAGAAAGAACTGGAACAAGGACTGAAGAGAAGGCAGAAGGTTGTAGGAAGGAGATTTAAACTTTGCAAGAAAAGCCTGATTAGTTAAGTATGTTTACCTAACTAATTAAATAATTCTTGATACAGTTTCCAGAGCTCACTGAAATCACCTACTTTCTTTTCATCACCTGTCTTTGCCATGTCTTGATTGCTTGGGTATCACTGGTTAATAAAGCTGATTTTCAGAGTTTATATCTCAACTGGGCCATCTTGATGACCTTTCTTAAAGAGATTCTGATTCAGAAGTGGAATCTAAGAGCTTGTGTCTACTGTTCCAGCACGTGCACGTGTGAACAATGAACTACCTACTTAAAACTTGCTGGAATTTTTATAGAGAAATTTTGGAAAATATATATTAAGCTTAATTTGAAATGTGTACAAGGTAAATGTATGGATTTAAACAGGCTTGATCTATTTGCAATCAACACACTTGCAGTAATGTTTGTTTTATCACACTTCAAGGGTTAGATTTACTTCCAGATAGTCAGCACATGAATTTAAGTGTTTAAATGTAAGTGATTGGAACTTTTAACTTTTCTTATTGTATGTATAGTTAATACAGTCTGTGGAGTCTGGAAAACTGTACAGTTGATAAAGCATACTTAACTAAATTAGTTTTAGTGGAATGGTTACTCTCCATATATACTATAGGTACTCAAATGCAGACATCTAATCTGGAACTGAAAACACCCATGGGAATTGATGAATCTTCTTAAGTAGCTCATGTAAGATTTCTTAAATAACCCTGCCTGGCTTCCAGCTCCCACTTCAGAAGGTCTGGCTTCCCTAATGAGCCTTGTGTTGAGCCCTTGGATAACCTAAGTCATCTTAAATGTTGTCAGATGCCTTTGTTTGGGTAACTGAACCAGCCATCAGATATCTATGGCCTAAATGTCTTCATCTGAATTAATAACCAAGGCTTCCTTTATAATTAATGAAGGGAAATGGGTACTTGTGAGCAATATATCTGACCTATTTTTAGGATGAGGTGAATTTTATTTTAAAAGAGCCTATTTCTTTTCAGTCAGTACAATGGAAGCCTAGGGGAACTAGCCTGAATATAGAGATGTATGTTATAGAAGCCTAAATTTAGTTGAATGAGTCCTGTCTTGCCCTGTCCTGTCCTGTCCTGTAGGAATGGATGTAAGTCATCTTGTAACGACAGGATGACTGCATATAAATATTCATCCATCAGATCAATTTATTTTCAGTAGAATAGACAAACAAATAAGCTAGGCAAAGCAGTGGAAAAGACAAACAGATTAAACCATTTGTGATTGTGTTAGACAATAGAGGATACAGACCAATTTTTCTTTTGAATACCAGATAGCACAAAATTCATTGAAGTTACTAAATTTGAAATCAGAGACACAAAATTCCTTTTTGCTGATGCTGGTTTTTTTTTTTTTTGGTCCTGTAAATATTGTATTCATTTACCATCTACTACCTTCTACCTTTCAAGAAAGTATGGAGAGGGACTCTGAAACATACTTTACTAGATCTCAGTGTTTAGTCTCTTCTCCAGAAGCAGAGATTGGATATTTATCAATCTAAATAAATTTGGTGATTCTTTTTGGTTTTTTTAATCTAGATGTCTTATATCTTAAGCAAATGATCTAATCACTTTCTTTCAGTGTGAAAGATAAGCACTCTTAAACTCAACTTAGTGCTATATTAGATGCAGGAGCATAGGTAAGGCACCTTGAGTGGTTTAGGATTTTTGGGTAAATTTTAAGTATCTAACCACTCATATTTTGGCTTTGTAGGGGTATAAATGGGTACATATGCACATGTACACTGTGCAACTCTGTTGCTAAATGTTCACTAAAATGTGAGTATCTCATAGCAGCTCTGAACTGTGGTCAAACCAAGATCCTAATTTTGGTATTAAATAACCTTTGGCATTAAAGTAGAAGAAATTATTATGACCTCATTTAACTTCTGTTTCTATTTTATCTAAGAGCTTTCAAAAATTTTATCTAAGAGATGAAGATCCAGGAAACAAGTTCACCCAGTTTATGGTTTCCTCTCTGTCTTATTCTCTAGTTTTGAACAAAATCTAAACACCTGTAAAGTTTTTAATAAACATGGCTTTGTTTCATCAAAATCTGAAAATAACATTTAGATTACAATAGGATAGGATCAATAAAAGGTTTTATGACTTCTTTTTGTAAGCTGCCATTACTTTGCCTGGTACTTATTTCACTGTGTGTTATCTACCTTTGCCATAGTTTCACTAGAGATGCTGACACCTCTATTAAATCTGTTTCCACAATTTTCCATAAATATCTACCTTCCATATTCATATCACGTCCATCCAAAATAGCTTTCAGAAAAGTGTATGGCATTGTTGCAGCTTTAATGTAATTTAGTATATGAGAAGGGGCAGAGTCAGCACTGAGAGACCAGCTATTTCTGTATGCCCTCATCATTGACATTTCTAGAATCAGCAGATCTTCAGTATTATAAGCAGGTGTTGACAGTTTTTTGTGCCATAATTCAGACATACTCTGCACTTTTATATGGTGTGACACTTCCTGTTTACGGTACATGATGTCTTTTATCATATATGCAATACATTTGCTTCTTTTCTACCAGGAGTCAACAGTATAAAATAAAAATAACTAAAAAAATTATTCAATTGGTAGAATGCATCCTATCCTGTTAACAAAATAAATAGTAGATATATTGTATATTACCTGGAAAATAAAATTACCTACATTTTGTTTTAAGAAGGTGCACATGTCTGTAAAGGACTGGAAATGTTTCTCCCAGTGCTAATTATTCCAATAAAATGCCTACTTGTTACTAATCAAAGCTTTTAAATTTATTACTTATTTTAAATTTCTTTAATTTTCCTTTAATATTATATTAATTAGTATTCCTTTTGGCTTCTATTGCTTTTTCATCACTTTTAAGTTATTACCCTTGATTTTAAAGGAATATAAATGTTTAATTTTAAAAAATAGTAATGCTATGATATTAAAAAAAAACAACATAGGGAGCAGAAGATTATCTTATTTTACTTGCTTTTTTGTTAAATATTAATAATTCACAATAGTTTTACAAAAAGTGATCAAATCTAACCTTGCTACAACAGAGTGCTTCATGTAAATTTAAAGAGTTTATGCATCATTTCAATGTAGATTATTACTTTAATTAAGTTAGGAAATATTTTGCTGACACCAAACATAGGATCAGGAATTGTTTTCTTCCATAGAATCTGTTCCTTCTTCCTCCTGCACAAAACCCTAGAAAAGTTTCACTTGAAACAGCAATGTCTAGTACTCTCATAATATTAGTTATATTAATGCTGAGAAAACTAATTTAGCTTTTTTCCTCCCCTCCCTGCCCCCCACCTTCCATTCATTTTGAAACGTTCTCCTTGCATCAATTTGGAATTTGAGCTTCTGTGTGCTATTTCTGAAATATCAGTGCAAATACAATCACATTGAGTAAGTGTTATAGCCCACTTAGGATAGTACAATATCAGTGTAAAGTGCTATTAAGTGAGCTGAGTAATATTTTTAATTTAAGTTCTCTGACTTGTTTCTTTGAGACTATAGTTTTTATCTAAAAGAAATATTGGAGCACAAAGTCTCACATCAGTGGTATAACTCAAAGCAATCTGCTGAATCTACAGTGGAGGAAGAAATTCCTGTAAATACTTTTATTAAAATACCTAGCTGCCTTCAAGGTTTTAGTTTTGTTTCTCACTTGTTTGCCTTGACAAGATTGACAACATTCATTCTTACTGTAAATTAATCCTATATTCTTTACCTTACTCACATTGCTTTTGAATGATATTAACCAAATCCACAAAGCAACTGCATAATGATAAAACAGTTACAGAAATAACTTTATTTTCCTTTTCCTCTTCCTCTCTTCAGGGAAAAAAGCTTCCAGAAATCTCTAAGCTGAGTACCTCAACTGTCTGGCCAGTATGCTATCTGGTAGAACGTGTATTATTTCCAAAGATATCAGCAGTGTTACAAATACAAGTATTCAGTTCTTTCAAACTCTCTGATACTCTAGTGTCTGAATACATGACTAATAAATGGCACATTGCAGATTTGGTCTAGGCTATCTTACATTCCATTGTAAGAATAATGACAGTTTTAGGCACTAAACAAAAAAAAAAAAAGGTATTTGTTAATTGCATAGATGTTAAACAATTGTGAAAAAGTTGATAAGCAGATTCTTCAAATTAATTTCCTTTTTAATTAAAAAATGTGATACACTTTAAGTAATTCATTTTTTTTTTTAAAGAGCAGTATTAGTAATTTATCATTTTTAACATTAAAAAGAAATTTAGCAGTGGAATATTGCTCGTGAACACCATAACTGTTTTGACAGTTTTGAGAGGATAAAAGGGATATAATTTCGAGAAGACAATTTGTTTCTACAAAGTTTAAATAATCTTCTAATAGTTTACTCAGTAGACTGTGGTGGCGCAATGCCCCCTCTCCTGAGTCATTCAGAGCTTTGTGCCATTCCTCTCTTCCTGGGCCTCATATCAACCCGGGTTGAGTCAGGAACAGACTGTGAATACGGTGAACCAGAGCATTAAGGCACCCCCTTGACACATATGGCTTCTGTTTTCCCCCAATACTGGAAACAATGGAAACAGTACAAATAATCAATCTTCTCTTGACAACCTAGTACATCATGGCCCAAGTTGAAACACAGGTGTGTGATACCAGGAACACTAGTGGAATGCACCAGAATATTTTGTCATCTGAGTCAGGCTGAAATGGAAAATACCTGCCAAAAGTCAATTACCTCCAACTCTATAAATAGGGACCCTGACTGAGGCCCATTGAGCTCTCCTGGATCTCAGTGGGCTGTGACCAGCATCTCCCCTGAGTTGAGACACCTCTCAGGCATGGCCTCCTTAGATCGACAAGATTTAAGAACTATCTGCTGGCAAAGTCAACAAAAGGCTAGGGAGAAGTTTGACTTTCAAGGTTCAATTATTGCCCGTTGAGGAATGCTGGTGCATTGTTAGTATTTACTCTAAACTCAGGAAGATGGAGGGAACTTATGACTGTAGGCTAGTCTTCTCTATTCAGCTCTCTACCCATATAGAAAAAAGAAGCAAACTTTTAACTATAGGCTAGTCCCCTCTACATAGATGTTTCATTGGATCCAAATATCTCTGTCTGTGTTTGTTTGTGTGTTTTCTGTTTATACATATATACATACATATATATAGATAGATAGATGGCCTGGCTGCTGAGCTGGTGAGTTTTCTTAAAATAAAATATACATTAAGTGTATTGCAAAAGCTGGTGGAAATAGGTTTGAGCCTGTACTGACTTCATGTGAAATTGAGTGATGGGTTTTCCCTGAATTCTTTTATTTTGGTCTCTAAGGGTTTGTAAACGTTTTTGAATGCAAAAAAAAAAAAAGTATAACTTCACTTTTTCATATTACGTGGTGCCATTTAAGAGATAGCACATGGTAACAGGCAACTGTGAGATGTATCAGGGCACACGTGGTCAGAGGGTGAAATTAGATTACTAGTGACAGAGCAATGAATGACCTCATCCAGCAACTGCCACTAACTAAACTGTATGACTTTTAAACAAAGAATCCACAAGAATGTGTCCCTGTAATATTCATGTAATATGTGTAGTAGGTTTACAGCTTTGAAGGAAGGATAAAATTACTTCACCATATTTTATCATACATTGAAAAAAAACGGTGCTCCTAGAAGACTAACATCTGCAAGTTTCTGAATAAATGACAGATGATTAGCATAAAACCATCACTGTATTGATCACAGGCCACTCTCCTTGATTAAAAAACAGGCAACAAAGTAACATGGTAAAATATAAAGACTGTATCTTTGCACTAGTAAATTATCTACATAAAGGTGAGATTGTTAAGCATCTGGACTGATCGTCTATCAAGAACTTGATCTCAGTCAGAGTTAAGTCAAAAGGCTGCTATTTAAATAGGAGGAGCTGCCTCTTAAGTAAGTGTTCCTCTTCCACACTATCAGTTGCAGTAGCACAATTCCTAACCAAGTATAAGCACTTTGCTTGGGTAATAAGATTTCAGGAAGATGTTTTGGATTTTCTTTAAATATTCACTTTATACTGTTGGTTTTTTTTTTTTTGCTGCACTTGGCATTTCATGTAAAAAATAGGAGATTTTTAATGTGTGAAATGGTGTTACTATGTTTGTTTTAAATTAATAAATCTAGAGTAACATTGTTGGTTATAATTAACATAATGAAAGTCCTGTGGCAACTGCTTTATCTGACATGGCTTAAATAGCAATGTTTGCATCCTCAGCTCTTAACGCAAATGCAGGCAGAAGAAAAATAATTATATAGTGTGTAGTTCATTCTGTTTTGTGGTGAAATAGTCAATCTCTGACCACGACAATCCTTAGTATGAGTAAGGAAAGTAAGTGGGATGTATTTCACCTTAGAGATCAACACATAATACTGTTCACTTTCATTAAATACTCTGACATCCAGCAAGTTTCTTTATGGCAGGAAATTATTTATCCTTTATTGGCAGCAGAGGGCAAAACTGACAATATGTAACACTGAAGATGTTGTATTATTAATGAGAGGAAGTTATACTGATTAAAAGACGTTCACATGCTTAGAACAAAACCTGTACTTCAAACTCTGAAATTAGTTTTCAGTGCTAAAATTTTATCTGAGTTGTGGGTTCTTGTCGTAATTTAGCCTCTCTCGGGACCAAGCTATGCAGTCTCTTTCTCACTCCCCCTACCCTCTGAGGGAATAGGGGAGAGATAATATAACAAAAAGGCTCAAGGTTTGAGATAAGGACAGAGAAAGATCATTCAAGTTACCGTTATGGGCAAAACAAACTAAAACTTGGGGAAAACTACTTATTTATTTATTTATTATTATTAAAACCAAACCAAGATAATGAGGAAAGAGAACAGAAACAACTTCCCCACACCCCTCTTTCTTCTGGGCTTAACTTCATTTCTATTATCTCTACCTCCTTCCTCTCCCCCGAGCAGCACAGAGGGGAAGCAGGAATGGGGGTTATGGGCAGTTCACCACATATCATAGAATCATAGAATGGTTAGGGTTGGAAGGGACCTTCAAAGGTCATCTAGTCCAACCCCCCTGCAAGGAGCAGGGACATCCCTGACTAGGTCAGGTTGCTCAGAGCCTCATCCAGCCTGGCCTTGAACGCTTCCAGAGATGGGGCCTCCACCACCTTTCTGGGCAACCTGTTCCAGTGTTCTATAACTCGCATCGTAAAAACTTTTTTCCTAATTTCTAATCTAAATCTACCCCCCTCTATTTTAAAACCATTACCTCTCGTCCTATCGCAACAGGCCCTACTAAACAGCCTCTCCCCATCTTTCTTGTAGGCCCCCTTCAGGTACTGGAAGACCGCTATCAGGTCTCCCCGGAGCCTCCTCCTCTCCAGGCTGAACAGCCCCAACTTTCTCAGCCTGTCCTCATAAGAGAGGTGCTCCAGCCCTTTTATCATCTTTGTGGCCCTCCTCCGGACCTTCTCCAACTGGTCCATGTCCTTCTTGTGTTGGGGGCTCCAGAACTGGACACAGTACTCCAGGTGGGGTCTCACCAGGGCAGAGTAGAGGGGGAGAATCACCTCCCTCGACCTGCTGGCCACGCTCCTCTTGATGCAGCCCAGGATGCGGTTGGCCTTCTGGGCCGCAAGGGCGCATTGCCTGCTCATGTTAAGCTTCTCATCCACCAGCACTCTCAAGTCCTTCTCCTCAGGGCTGCTCTCAATCCATTCCCTGCCCAGCCTGTATTTGTGCCTGGGATTGCCATGACCCAGGTGCAGGACCTTGCACTTGGCCTGGTTGAACTTCATGAGGTTGGCACGGGCCCACCTCTCCAGCCTGTCCAGGTCCCTCTGGATGGCATCCCTCCCTTCCAGCGTGTTGACGGCACCACACAGCTTGGTGTCGTTGGCGAACTTGCTGAGGGTGCACTCTATCCCACTGTCCATGTCGCCGACAAAGATGTTGAACAGGGCCGGGCCCAGCACGGACCCCTGAGGGACGCCACTCGTGATCGGTCTCCACATGGACATTGAGCCGTTGACCACCACTCTCTGACTGCGGCCATCCAGCCAACTCCTTATCCACCGAGTTGTCCGTCCATCAAACCCACGTCTCTCTAGTTTAGAGAGAAGGATGTCGTGCGGGACAGTGTCAAAAGCTTTGCACAAGTCCAGGTAGATGATGTCAGTTGCTCGTCCCTTGTCCACCGATGTCGTCAGCCTGTCATAGAAGGCCACCAAATTGGTCAGGCACGATCTGCCCTTGGTGAAGCCATGTTGGCTGTCACCAACCACCTCCTTGCTCTCCATGTGCCTTAGCATGGTTTCTAGGAGAATCTGCTCCATGACCTTGCCAGGCACAGAGGTGAGGCTGACCGGCCTGTAGTTACCTGGGTCTTCCTTATTCCCCTTTTTAAAAATTGGGGTTATGTTCCCCCTCTTCCAGTCACCGGGGACCTTACCAGACCACCACGACTTCTCAAATATGATGGCCAGTGGCTTGGCAACTTCATCCGCCAGTTCCCTCAGGACCCGCGGATGGATCTCATCAGGACCCATGGACTTGTGCACCTTCAGGTTCCTCAGATGATCCTGAACCTGCTCTTCGAGTACAATGGGCAGTTCTTCATTCTCGCAGTCCCTGCTTGCACGTTCTACAGCTTGGGCGGTGGGAGAGGAACTCTTGTTGGTGAAGACTGAGGCAAAAAAGTCAGTGAGAACCTCAGCCTTCTCCATGTCCTGGGTAACCAGGACACCAGTTCCCTTCTGGAGGGGGCCTACATTTACCCCGGACTTTCTTTTGTCCCCTACGTACCTATAAAAGCTCTTCCTGTTACATTTTATATCCCTGGCCAGATTCAGTTCTGCCAGGGCTTTAGCCTTCCTCACCTTATCCCTGGCCACTCACGCAGCCTCTTTGTAGTCCTCCCAGGCTACCTGTCCCCACTTCCACCCTCTATAGGCTTCCTTTTTCACTTTCAGTTGGTCCAGGAGCTCCTTGCTCATCCACGCCGACCTCCTGGCCTTTTTGCCCGACTTGTTCTTCATCGGGATGCATCTCTGCTGAGTTTGGAGGAGGTGCTCCTTGAATATGGACCAACTTTCCTGGGCCCCTCTTCCCTCCAGGGCCGCCTCCCATGGCACTTGGCCCATCAGGTCCCTGAAGAGGCCGAAGTCCGCCTTCCTGAAGTCTAGGGCAGAGAGCTTGCCATGTATTTTCCTTGCTGCCCTGTGGATCTTGAACTCCACCATGTCATGGTCGCTGCAGCCAAGGCTGTCCTTTAGTTTCACATCCCCCACCAGCCCCTCCCTGTTGGTGAGCACAAGGTCGAGCATGGCACCCCTCCTTGTCGGCTCCTCTATCGCCTGCAGGAGGAAGTTGTCATCAACGCATTCCAGGAACCTCCTGGACTGCCTGTGCCCTGCCGTGTTCTCTCTCCAACAGATGTCAGGGTGGTTGAAGTCCCCCATGAGGACCAGGGCCTGTGACCATCAGGCTGCTTCTATCCTATCTGCCTATAGAGCACTTCGTCCGCTCTATCCTCCTGGCCAGGCGGCCTGTAACAGACCCCCACCGTAACGTCCCCTGTCCGTCCCCATCCTCTAGTCTTGACCCATAAGCTCTCTGTCAGCTCCTCCTCCATCCCCAGGCGGAGCTCCACACACTCCAGCCGGTTGCTGACGTAGAGAGCGACACCCCCTCCTCTTCTCCCCTTCCTATCTTTTCTAAAAAGCCTGGAACCCCTCCATGTTGATGCTCCAGTCGTATGTGTCATCCCACCACGTCTCCTTGATGCCAATGAGGTCGTAGCCCTGCTCGTGTGCAAGCATCTCCAGCTCTTCCTGTTTATTCCCCATGCTGCGTGCATTGGTATAGAGACACTTCAGCTGGGCCCCCAGCAAAGCCGACTTGCTGACTGGAGCGACAGGGGTGCTATCGGACCGCAGTTTAGGTTTATTTGCACTTATCTGTGATCCTTCCTCAGCTTCTGGACCCTCGGTGCTGGCACTGGCGCCATGCTGACCGCAGTGGGCTGAACTGTGCTCCCCCTCCCCCAGCAACACTAGTTTAAAGCCCTCTGGACGAGCCTGGCAAGTCTTTGTCCAAACACACTCTTCCCCCTCTTGGTTAGGTGCATGCCATCCGCCCCTAGCAGCCCGGGCTTCTCAAAGCACGCCCCGTGATCTAGATACCCAAAGCCCTGGCTGTAGCACCACTCCCTGAGCCAAGAGTTAACCTGCCAGATATGTCTGGCCCTTTCAGGTCCCTGCCCTTCGACCGGGAGGATTGATGAGAAGACCACCTGCGCCCCAGAGCCTTTGACTGTTGAACCCAGAGCCCTGAAATCCCTTTTGATGTTTTTTAGACTCCTGCCAGCTGTGTCGCTGGCCCCCACATGAAACACCAGCAGTGGATAATAATCTGTGGGCCGTATGAGGCTAGGTAGTCTCTCTGTGACATCCCTGATAGGAGCCCCCGGGAGACAGCATACCTCCCGAGAGGCCGCATCAGGGCGGCAGATGGGTGCCTCCGTACCTGTCAGGAGGGAGTCACCCACTACTACCACTCGTCTCTTTTTCTTGGTAGCGCTTGTTATTACACGAGCCGGTCAGGCTACCTCGCACGGCTCCCATGCCTCCCCTGAGGTGCTGGGTCTTACTTCCTCAGTCTGCAGAGCAGCAAAGCGGTTCTGCAGGGACACCTCGGGGTTCTGAGGAAGCTGCTTCTTCTTCCTCCTGCGCCTTGCCCTTGCAGCTTTCCATTCAGTGGCATCTTCTGCCTGCTTGCTTACGTCGTGTGTCACTGCGGGGGGGGTTGATTGGTTCACTGGGTGCTGCGGTTCCGGTGCAGCCTGTGCCTGGAACCAAGTATCCAGCTCCCTCTCAGCCTCCCTGATGTCCCGCAGCCTCCTGACCTCCTCCTGCAGCTCAGCCACCTGCCGCAGGAGCTCCTCCACCTGGGCACACCTTCTGCAGTCAGGGCTACCGCCCACCCCTGCCCCGGGAGTTGGGTCCAGGCACTGCCTGCAGCCCGAGGTCTGCACCGCAGCCTCCCCCCTCGGCTGCTCCGTCTGCACGGAGGCATCGACCGCTGTAGGGGGTGCCGGTGCAGCCCTTCCGGCCGGAGGTGCAGCCTTTGTTCTCAGGTGGGTGTTGGCCACGTCGCCCTGAGAGGTGTGAATCACCAAGTGCCCCGGGGGCAGCGCCCTGGCTGACGCGCCCTTCCTGCGCGAACTGCCACGCTAACTGGCGTGCCACGCCCTTCCTGACGTGCCACGCCCTGTTTGCCCGTCCTGTTCGCCGCCCTCCGGGTCGCTGCCCCTCCCTAAGCCCTGGTTTATCCGGGGAGAGGGGCCGGACCGCCGGTGCCCCCTGGCTCCGCCCACGTCTCGTCAGCCGCTCTCGCGCGAGCTGCGGGCTCCTGGCGCCTCGCTGCGCTCCCCCCTGAGCTTCCCTGCTTCGGGAATCCCCTGGCTGTGCTGCGCTGTGCCGCGCCGCTGCGAATCGTGCCGACTCCGAAGCTGTTGCCTCGGCGACTCATATCGCTTTCCAATGATCATTCCTCCTTAGGGGAAGAAGCCCTTACATTCCTCCCCTGGTCCAGCGTGGGGTCCCTCCCACGGGCTTCACAAACTGCTCCAGTGTGGGGTCCTTTTCCATGGGTTGCAGTCCCTCAGGAACTGGCTGCTGCAGCATGGGCTCTCCACAAGCTATAGCCTCTTTCAGGCATCCACTTGCTCCTGTGTGCGGTCCTCCACCACTGTCTGTAGGTGGATCTCTGCTCCACTATGGACCTCCATGGGCTGCAGGGGGACAGCCCGCTTCACCATGGGCTACACCACAGGCTGCAGGGGAATCTTGCCAGGAGCAGCATTTCTTGTCCCCCTCCTTCTTCACTGACCTTGGCATTCATAGCCGTTCCTCTCACAAGAAATGCTTCACAATCAGGCCCAGGCAGATGCCTCTCGGGTTCTCTTCACATCTCCTCTCTTCACTTCTTTCAGCCAGGCTGGGCTGATTTGGGCCCAGACAGCCACATGGTGGGAGACCTGAATGTGAGGGCTAGGAGGCCCACAAGGCTCATGCCTCCCCCTCTCTCCCTCTGCATCTTTACTCCTTTTTTTTTTTAATTTTTTTTACCTTTCTTAAGTACTTTATGACAGACGCATTATCACTGACTATTCTGTCACCAGTTGGCTCAGCCCTGGCCAGTGGCTGGTCAACCCTAGATCCAACCAGATCCACCAGACAAAGGGGAAACTTCTAGCAGCTTCTTGCAGAGGCTGCCACCTTAGTCCCCCGCCACTAAACAAAACCAAGAGTTCTAAAGAGTAGGAGAAACTCCACCTTACAGTAAGAAAAAAAATTGAACACTAGAGTGTGTATAACACGAGCACCATTGTAAATTTCCCATGAATGCTCTAGACCAATGGTGAGATCCATGTCATCAATCCTTTTGACATTCTCACATTGCTTTTTAAGGCAAAATAGTGTGAAGAGTTTGGAAACCAACACACTTTAATCACAAATACACAGAGTTTTATGGATTACATTACTTCCCCTCTCTGTGGGAGAGATGTTGCCATCCAGAAAAAAAAAAAATGGGCAGATACACACCTGTGTATTACATTGTCCTGGAACAGGGTTGTGAGGTTCCTTCAGAATCTCTCAAGTTCTCCTTTTTCTAGGTACCTTGATGAGTCCCTCCTTAGTTTCCTAGTTATAGGATTGGGAAGAGAATACTTCCTTGGGTACTAGTCCATTCAAGTTGCACTGTTGTTGTCTGATTTATGGTCTCTCTTGTTGGTGCTCAATACCTTCTTGTTCAGAACACTTGTGAAAGTTTGCATTTCCTGATGATCAACAAGTTATTTGCATAGTTTGGCTATCTATTTCCCTGAGCACACAGTTTATTTGCTCTGGGTTTTTTTTTTTTTGGGACAGGTGATTGGCCATATTTCCTCTATTTTTACTTAAACAAAAGTTTGTTTAATTTGCCTTCTACAGCAGAAGTTCATAGATTCATGCTAACAGATAGAATATGTGGGCTTTATGCACCTGAACAGGATTTATTCTGCTAATACAAGATTAACTGCACAATATGGTGTGTGTTTTGTACTGCCAAGTACTGTAGGACTTTGTTCTCTTGCAGCACTTGGGTGTCTTAGTTTGTGGCATTCTTTGATGTGTTCACAATTTAATCAGACTTCAAAATTCTCGGGTGCTGTCAAAAAGTTAAACTAGGGAAATGCAATATATGAAATCTTTCTGGAAATAGTAACATGTCACCATCTTCAATATATGGAACCTTCAGCAGATCACATTGAATGAATTTACTGCATATGCTGAAATATGAAATAGAGGAAAATAGCTGTTGGTAAAAGGTAGATTGACTTAATGTCCAGCTTTGCAGGAAATATCAAAGGATCCCATTTTACAGATTATGGAATACTTGCTCTTCTATAGCTCTAGTTCTGTAGAAGTTAGGTATCTAGTCTCTACACTGATTGTTTAGCCTACCTCCACAGTTAATAGCAAGTTACCTTAATAAGATTATTTTCTTAGAATGAACTCTTACATACTCAGTTTGATTAGCAAATTCTGTTTAGATACCCGAAATTATGTGAAATACAATCTGCTGTAATAACATGCAAGAGATCCGGAGTTCATAACCCAGCAGATCTCTTCCAAATATTTGTTGTGAGTGGAATGTCTTTAACTGAATCAGCAGTCTGCTCTGACTTGCTATCTGATGATACAGTTGCAAGAGTCATTGAAGAAAAATCAACAGTAGCTTGCACATGGACTGAGTAAAGCTGATTATGAATCCTCACTTGTAACATCCTAGGGCAAACAGGACCTTCACAACTCTACAAATGTCTGTATATCTGAGCCTCTTTAGATCTCCTCTTTATTCATTAATGCTTCTTTTATCTCCCTTGAAGTTCTCAAGCTCTGCTTCAGTTCCAAGCATTACCTACTCAACATATGTAGGCTGAATATAGTTTGTGTCAATTATGGGAATGTTTTCCCTTCAACATACAATTTGAAGTTGCATCTTTCCATTTCATTCACATATTTTATTTGAGGAGATAATGTTACTAGTGAAAATGTAAAGTGGTTGTTTTCTTTTTTAACCTATGATTGTTGTGATTAACTAAAAAATATTAAGACATATCGCGTGTCAGAATTAGCTGTGAAATACTGATTCTAACTTAATTTTCCATATTAAAGTATTTCCAAAGCTGTTTGGAATTACCTCTTCAATTTCTGTATTTTTTACTGTACTTCTGTGACAATGTTCTTGAAAGCTGAGTCTTGTTCAGCGTATTAGTTCAGTAAGATCTATGTAATGTGTGCTTCTACACTATAAACACTTTAGTTCCAGCAAGATATTGTGAGACTCTATTAAATGCACAGATTTCCATAGTCTATCTCTAGTACTTCTGATTAAAAATAAAAATATAAAAGTTTGTGTAATTATAGCTTTTAAAGAACTCAGTTTGTGATGTGTTACTTGTAATATTAGACTAACAATATTTCATTTTGAAAGACTCAATGGCTTCAGGCCTTCAGTCTTTCATTTTGAAGAACTCTAGCTTGGACTTGTTTATGCAGTGTGACTGGTGATTATTTCTAAGATCACAGCAAAACAACTCCTTCTTACATAGAGATTACATATTATTTAAAGGCATACTAAAATGCTGTAACAGCAATCCATGGCAGGAAATGCAATGAAACAATTAAATTGTACAATGAAATTCAGCTTTCAGTTTTAGATAGAGAAAATATTCTTTCTCCTTTTTCTTCTCCACTTTTCAAACACATCAGGATATGAAGTGTAAAAATATCAATATCTATAATCTGCCTGTTGAAGAGGATACTTCTGACCATGGTGAGATTCTGGTTAGTATTGAGTTACTTCTATTATGTTAACACAAGCTTCATTTAGTTTTGTTAGTCCTCACAGTGTTGTTAGTCTAACACTGTCTGTTGAGGTTGCAGGAAAAAAAAAAAATCAACCAACCAACCAACAACCTCTTTGTTTGGATACTACTGTAGATTTCACAGCTTCATCTCAGCTAGGCTGGAACAGAATAACTACCATAGGTGTAGGCAGTTGAATAAAATATATTCTTATTTTAAGTTATGAAAAAAATATTTATCAAACGAGCCTCAGAATCAAGATTATTATTCTATTTTGTTTACTTCTATGGAATCTGAATAAAGTCCTATAAAAAGAAGCCACAACAAGTGTGCAGGAGAAAACACTTGAATGAGAACTGTCAATAAATTTGATGTAGATCTGACAATAAACCTCAAATATGAGCAGAACTTCAGAATTTTGCAGGCCACGGATTCAGCTGGAATTATATCCTATACTCTCAATTTTCTTGATGTGCATGCTTGTCTTCTAAAAGTGGATGACCACAGCAAATGTATTTCTGAAATATACAACCCCCATTTGCTTCCTCTGCCCTCACTATGTGAGTTTGTACTCAACAGAAAACTAAATATCCTTCAAAGATATATCACTGTTCCAAAGAGATGCAAAGCTGTTTTGAACTTAACCTCTTTAAAACACAAGAGTTCAATGTGTAATGCAAAGTGCATTTATATATGGTAATGTCAGTTTTCTTGATTACACACTGTCATGTCCCTTGTTTGTTGATTCTATTGAAGTTACTGTAATATTGCATTTTGTACTGTGTATCTCAACATTCCAGTAAGCATAGTAAGCAATACTTTTTTTACTAAGTGCTGTATTTAAAAAATATTTAATTTGCTACTGCTTATAGTTATTAAGGCTTCTATCAAACCATATCAATTAGCTAAAATTATTTTCTTACTACTTTTGTCCTTTACTTAATTACTTTGAATATGCTTTTAAACTCCTTTGCTCTAACAATTAGCTGTGGAAAGGTTAAGGGTTAAGAGTCTCTGAAGATCTGAGATGGTGTTGCAGTGAATTCTCAAGACTAGTTTTTGCTGTTGCTCTGGTAATATAATACGCATATACAGTTACACAAGGACTCCTCCTACAATTTGTAAAGACTTACAAAAAAGAAAGTGCTGAACTTCTCAAGTCTGAGAATGACCTTACATAGTGTATGAGTGTCTTATCTAAAGTAGCTTATCTAAAAGTTGATAAATTAGTTTATCATCTAGTTTTTCTGTATAATCCTTGGGGGAAAAGCATTTCTAAAGAGACCATGCATTCTAAAATAAGAATCCCTCTTTGGAAATACAATTGCTGAGGCAACTCTTTAAGCTAGGGGACCAATTCAGGTAGTGAAATATAGACACATAATGTAATTTGAGAGTTCACCTCTATGTGGTGTCCCAGCAGGTCTTTCAGCAGTTGTTTCAGAGGGACATCAATCTCCCATAGGTCGTATCATGTCTGTCAGCCCCGTACAGACATTTCATGTGCTTCAGTGTATCTAAAATTACACTAAATTCCTGTATTTCAGCTCCTGACTTGCTCCACAGTTGTTTACTTTTAGACAGTTGTCCTGGTTCTGGCCAGGATAGAGTTAATATTTACCTGAGCTGGGTGGAGAACTGAAGCTGGTAGCCCCTATGGCTGGGATAGTTAACTAATTAGCTAACAGCTGGGGTTAATTTACCCAAATTAGCCAAAGGGCTATTCCATCCCATCTGACATCATGCTCAGTATATAAGTGAGGAGGGTGTTGAAGGGAGGCCCTCCTAGTTGGAAGAGACTGGATGTAGAGATCTGTTGTGAGCTATTATACTGTATTTGTGTTCCATCACTCTATTGTTTTCTTGTCATTACTGTTAAATTTACTTTTTGTTTAATCTCAACCCGCGTGTTTGGTTTTTTTTTGTTTGTCAAATCTCCTCCTATTCTCTCGGAGAGTGGGGGGAGTGAGAGAGAGACTGTGTAGTCTGGTCCCCGTCGGGGCTGAACTACGACAGTTATTTTGGCGCCCAACGTGGGGCACGAAGGGTTGAGATAATAACAGATCTGACTTTCTTTATTGCTTGAAACAAATTTGTTTATACGTGCTTGTTGTATTGGTTGTCAGTTATTGGTCATGATGTTGCAGTGGTTGGTTATGTTGTTGTATTGTCTACGCTCCTATATGTACTATGTGTTCCCAGTGGTGGTGTTTATCACCTCAGGGAAAATGATGAGAATTATCCTTCTGTTATACTATGCCATATACATCTATGACATGGTGACATCAATGGCCTTAGAGATAAATTGGTATTCCTATGTGGACAGCTTCCCGAATTCTTTCACTTCCAGGGTAGTTAAGCCACTTTTTGAGAACTTTAAAGATCTGGGGGATATTCAAGCCACTATGATGTTGTTGTTATGTATTTTGAATGTGTGCCAAGTCTTGTCTAGAGCTGCAAACCCACTTTTTGGGAATCTCCTCCCGAGATTTACCCTAAGGCAAGATACTAATACGTGGCATGGTGTGAGGGAGAACAAACTGACCTGCAATGTAGGTACTCAAACCCCAGCAACAGGCATTGCAGCTGAATCAGAGGGTGAACCTGTGCTAGTTTCAGTTGCCCCTGTATCCAAGAAGACTTGGAAGCGGAAGTCAGCTCGTTTAGTGAGGGAAGAAGAAGCCCCTTTTAGGATGGAGCAGGAGGAAGAAGAGGAAGGTTTATTTGCTACATGCCTAGGAAGAACTCGGCAGGCAGGCTCTTCCTCAGGGGAAGAACTCCTAAAGGAGACAGTGAGCACCAGATTTCTATCCCTGAGCGAGCTGCGAGACATGCAAAAAGATTTTAGCCGTCATCCTGGGGAGCACATTATCAGCTGGCTGCTGCGGTGCTGGGATAATGGGGCCAATAGCTTGGAATTAGAAGGCAGAGAAGCTAGGCAACTGGGATCCATTTCTAGAGAAGCAAGCATTGACAAAGCAGTTGGAAAAGGGACACAAGCCCTCAGCCTCTGGAGGCGACTCCTGTCAGGTGTGAAGGAGAGGTATCCTTTCAAGGAGGATATAATGTGTCATCCAGGCAAGTGGGCTACCATGGAGAAGGGTATCCAGTACCTGAGGGAATTAGCTGTGCTGGAGATTATTTATGATGACCTGGACAATGATCAGTTACCTAAGGATCCAGATGAAGTCAGGTGCACACGACAAATGTGGCGGAAGTTTGTTCGAAGTGCACCATCATCATATGCCAACTCATTGGCAGTTATGACCTGGAAAGATGGAGAGGAAGAAACAGTGGATGAACTGGCTGGCCGACTCCGGCAGTACGAGGAAAGCCTGTCTTCCTCCCTAAGGGCCTGTGTCTCGGCTGTGGAGAAACTATCCCAGCAGTTCCAGCAATTCAAAGCAGATATGTCCCATTCCCCACCGGTACGGGCCAATATTTCAGCTATTAGGAGTAAACGTTTCCCTGCTCAAGAGAGATGGTTTACGCGGCGAGGTACCCTGTGGTTTACCTTGCGTGACCAAGGAGAGGACATGAGGGAGTGGGATGGGAAGCCTACCTCTGCCCTAGAGGCGCGGGTACGTGAGTTGCGTGGAAAAACCATTGCAAATAGAAGTTCTCCCCGGAAAATTGTTGCACCAGTCTCCAATAGGGAGCGTAGAAGGAATAGCTTTAGTTCTGACCCTCTTGAAGGGACCTCTCATGCATATTTAAAAGAAATGAATAATGAATACTGTGGCCAGGATTAGAGAGGCCCTGCCTCCAGCCAGGTGGAGGAGAGGGATAACAGAGTTTATTGGACTGTGTGGATCCGATGGCCTGGCACGTCAGACCCACAAGAGTACAAAGCTCTAGTGGATACTGGGGCACAATGTACCTTGATGCCATCAAGATATAATGGGGCAGAACCCATTTGTATTTCTGGAGTGACAGGAGGATCCCAACAGCTATCTGTATTGGAGGCTGAAGTGAGCCTGACAGGGAATGAGTGGCAAAAGCACCCCATAGTGACTGGCCCAGATGCTCCATGCATTCTTGGTATAGATTACCTCAGAAGGGGATATTTCAAGGACCCAAAAGGGTATCGGTGGGCTTTTGATGTAGGTGCTTTAGAGATGGAGGAAATTATACAGTTGTCCACCTTGCCTGGTCTGTCAGAGGATCCTTCTGTTGTGGGGTTGCTGAAGTTTGAAGAAAAACAGGTGCCAATTGCTACCACAACTGTGCACCGGTGGCAGTATCGCACCAACCGAGACTCCCTGATCCCCATCCATAAGCTGATTGATCAGCTGGAGAGCCAGGGAGTGATCAGCAACTCCCACTCACCTTTTAACAGTCCCATATGGCCAGTGAGAAAATCAAGTGGAGAGTGGAGGTTAACAGTGGACTATCGTGGCCTGAATGAGGTAACACCACCACTCAGTGCTGCTGTGCCAGACATGTTAGAACTTCAGTATGAACTGGAATCCAAGGCAGCCAAGTGGTATGCCACCATTGATATTGCCAACGCGTTCTTTTCAATCCCATTGGCACCAGAATGCAGGCCGCAGTTTGCTTTCACTTGGAGGGGCGTCCAGTACACTTGGAATCGACTGCCCCAGGGGTGGAAACACAGCCCCACCATCTGCCATGGGCTGATCCAGACTGCACTGGAAAAGGGTGGCGCTCCAGAGCACCTGCAGTACATTGATGACATCATCGTATGGGGCAACACAGCAGCAGAAGCTTTTCAAAAAGGGGAGAAAATAATTAAAATCCTCCTGAAAGCTGGGCTTGCCATAAAACGATGTAAGGTGAAAGGACCTGCAAGAGAGAGACAGTTTTTGGGGATAAAATGGCAAGATGGGCGTCGTCAGATTCCAATAGATATAGCTAACAAAATAACAGCTATGGCTGCACCGACTGACAAAAAGGAAACGCAAGCTTTCCTGGGCGTTGTGGGTTTCTGGAGGATGCATATTCCAAATTATAGTATGATTGTAAGCCCTCTGTATAAAGTCACCCGAAAGAAGAATGATTTTAAATGGGGCCCTGAACAACAGCAGGCTTTTGAACAAATTAAACAAGAAATTGTTCACGCGGTGGCTCTCGGGCCAATCCGGACAGGGCAAGAGGTAAGAAATGTGCTCTACTCCGCAGCTGGGGAGAATGGCCCTACCTGGAGTCTCTGGCAGAAAGCACCAGGGGAAACTCGTGGTCGACCCCTTGGGTTTTGGAGCCGGGGATATAAAGGATCTGAGGCCTGCTATACTCCAACCGAAAAAGAAATCCTGTCGGCATACGAAGGAGTTCGAGCTGCTTCAGAAGTGATTGGTACTGAAGCACAGCTCATCCTGGCACCCCGACTGCCAGTGCTGGGCTGGATGTTCAAAGGAAGGGTCCCCTCTGCGCATCATGCAACGGATGCTACATGGAGCAAGTGGGTTGCACTACTTACACAGCGGGCCCGAATAGGAAACCCCAATCGCCCAGGCATATTAGAAGTAATTACAGACTGGCCAGAAGGCAAAGATTTTGGAAAGCCACCAGAGGAAGAGGTAACGCGTGCTGAAGAGGCCCCACCATATAACAACCTCCCAGAAAATGAGAAGCGGTATGCCCTATTTACTGATGGGTCCTGTCGTATTGTAGGAAAACATCGGAAGTGGAAAGCTGCTGTGTGGAGTCCTACACGACGAGTTGCAGAAGCTGCTGAAGGCCAAGGTGAATCGAGTCAGTTTGCGGAGGTGAAGGCCATCCAGCTGGCTTTAAACATTGCTGAACGGGAAAAATGGCCTGTGCTCTATCTCTACACTGACTCATGGATGGTGGCAAACGCTCTGTGGGGATGGTTAAAGCAATGGAAGCAGAGCAACTGGCAGCGTCGGGGCAAACCTATCTGGGCTGCCACTCTGTGGCAAGATATTGCTGCCCGGTTAGAGCATCTGGTTGTAAAAGTACGTCACGTAGATGCCCACGTACCCAAGAGTCGGGCCACTGAAGAACATCAAAACAACCAGCAAGTGGATCAAGCTGCTAAAATTGAAGTGGCTCAGGTGGATCTGGACTGGCAGCATAAGGGTGAACTATTTTTAGCTCGGTGGGCCCATGATACCTCAGGCCATCAGGGGAGAGATGCAACATACAAATGGGCTCGTGATCGAGGGGTGGATTTAACCATGGACACTATTGCACAGGTTATCCTTGAATGTGAAATATGTGCTGCAATCAAACAAGCCAAGCAGTTAAAGCCTCTGTGGTATGGAGGACGATGGCTGAAGTATAAATATGGAGAGGCCTGGCAAATTGATTACATTACACTCCCACAAACTCGCCAAGGCAAGCGCTATGTACTTACAATGGTGGAAGCAACCACTGGATGGCTGGAAACATATCCTGTACCCCATGCCACTGCCCGAAACACCATCCTGGGCCTTGAGAAACAAGTCTTATGGCGACATGGCACTCCAGAAAGAATTGAATCAGACAATGGTACCCACTTCCAAAACAATCTCATAGATACCTGGGCCAGAGAGCATGGCATCGAGTGGGTATACCACATCCCCTATCACGCACCAGCCTCTGGAAAAATTGAAAGGTATAATGGGCTGCTGAAAACAACTCTGAAAGCAATGGGTGGTGGAACCTTCAAAAATTGGGATAAACATTTAGCAAAAGCCACTTGGCTAGTCAACACTCGGGGGTCCACCAATCGAGCTGGCCCTGCCCAATCTGAACTTCTACATACTGTAGAAGGGGATAAAGTCCCTGTGGTGCATGTAAGGAATATACTGGGGAAGACAGTCTGGGTCATTTCTCCCTTGGGCAAAGGCAAACCCATGCATGGGATTGCTTTTGCTCAAGGACCTCGGTGTACTTGGTGGGTAATGCAGGAGGATGGGAAAGTCCGATGTGTACCTCAAGGAGATCTAATTTTAGGTGAAAAGAGCCAATAATTTGAAGTGCTTGATGTCGGTTACTATACAGTACTGTATGTCATTATCTAGCTATTATGTGTCCCTCCTTGCTTCTTCCTGCTCCACGCCCTGAGATACTTATGTTGTGTCAAAAGTATTATAGTAAAATCGTTTATACCAACAAAGAATGAACTTTAATAAAATAGGAAAAATTGCAGCAGTGATGCAACCAGAACTGGCTCTTGCTACTAGCACCTGCCAACAGATCTTCAGTCTCCGGACTATGAACTTGCTAAGTCACTTGCACCAGACAGACTACCTGAGGAAACACTGTGTCATCTGTCCTATGCTGAGAGCCTGTTATGACAGATGGAGCCCAAAGTTATGGACTGGATAAACTCAACAGACCTTTTGAAAGGATGGACCATGGACTAAGAGAGTTACATCTGTGTGTCTGCATACAAGTAGATAAAAGGAAGAAAAATTTGATGATTAATTGGAAAGTGTAGAATCTGGGCATGATGTAGATGGTATGGAATAAGGGGTGGATAATGTCCTGGTTCTGGCCAGGATAGAGTTAATATTTACCTGAGCTGGGTGGAGAACTGAAGCTGGTAGCCCCTATGGCTGGGATAGTTAACTAATTAGCTAACAGCTGGGGTTAATTTACCCAAATTAGCCAAAGGGCTATTCCATCCCATCTGACATCATGCTCAGTATATAAGTGAGGAGGGTGCTGAAGGGAGGCTCTCCTAGTTGGAAGAGACTGGATGTAGAGATCTGTTGTGAGCTATTATACTGTATTTGTGTTCCATCACTCTATTGTTTTCTTGTCATTACTGTTAAATTTACTTTTTGTTTAATCTCAACCCGCGTGTTTGGTTTTTTTTTGTTTGTCAAATCTCCTCCTATTCTCTCGGAGAGTGGGGGGAGTGAGAGAGAGACTGCGTAGTCTGGTCCCCGTTGGGGCTGAACTACGACAACAGTAAAGTCATGTTGATTCTCTCTTTTTTCTGGACTCACGTTTTCAGTCAGAATATCAAGCTGTTCAGTTATTCTCAAAGGCAAGCACCTCCTCTTACATTCACAAAGAAAAATGTTGAAATATAATAGATGTACAAATCCATTCAGATTATGAACTAATCATACAATCATAGTAAAATTGTACAATTGTGGAATCAGCAAGTCTGAAATAATTCTTTGGTTTTATCC
This sequence comes from Chlamydotis macqueenii, assembly GCF_036417535.1. Lineage (NCBI taxonomy): Eukaryota > Metazoa > Chordata > Aves > Otidiformes > Otididae > Chlamydotis > Chlamydotis macqueenii. Next base: position 165,119,882 of record NC_141556.1, read on the forward strand.
AAAGATACACCCCTTGGTTACAGTGCTTACAATATCCTTATTCTTAAATAAGTAAAAATAAAATAAAAGCCAAAACAAAACAGAAATACAAGTGACAGAACAAATTACTTTGTCGTTATAAATATTATAGTAAAAGCCTTCAGCTACTGGGGTTTCTTACAGCCTTCTTAGACTTTTCTGCAGAGCATAGTTATCCTTACTACTAGAAATATTTACTGTAGATATTCTAAATCTTCCTTATTTCTGATCAATCTTATTGATAGCTCTTAGAAAGTACCCTTATCCTTTACCCAAAAATTACTCTAAGCATCTCCCTAGCTTTCTATGGTTTGGATTCAGACTAAGAGTTTACATTGCTAGTATGAAAAACATCACTCACTTATTTCTTCTCTCTTAAGACAGATCTTCCTGTCTCCCAATATAACAAGATAAATTGTTTTATAAAAAAGCTAAACCCTACAAATACAGCATAGCCATTATTATCTTGTGTATTAATACTTCTAGTTCCTGCTATCTTTTTGGTATATTAGTACACAGACATTTATGAAGGTCTGTGGATTGCTCCACCAGACTTTTTATCATGTGTCCCATCATTTTGTTGTGATCAGCACTTTTCACCTCTTGATCATAGTTAAAAATCCTTTCCCTTTTTCATTAAATATACTCCATCTTTGCAACCCACTTTTAAGATGAAACTGTCACTAACTAAAAAAATGTCTGTTGTATAATACATTATACTGAATTACTAGCAGATTCACCCACCTAGTTTCAGTCACTTACCAAAGACTATAACCTTTTCATCTTAGATTGTTGAGAGACACACCTCCTGTAGAGAGGTTTGTTTCTCTAGAATTGTTTGTAACTCTTTTGATTAGACAGGAAGCTTGAAATTACTTTAGGCAGCTGAGATATGTAGTACTTTACACAGTACATATGTGTACATAGTATGCAGTTACATAGTTAAATCACATGGAGCCAGACCTAATTTTTGTATCATAGACAATATCATTTATATAGATAATAGATGACAAAGGACTTAGGTCTAGATAAATGTCATTAATTTAAATTTGCCCAAAGTAGCTTCTCAAAATAGTTTTAGAGACTAATTTAAGTTTGAAAGAAAGAGTCTCTGTAGGTCATCCAGTGTTGGCTGATGAGACTTGTTCCAGCCGTCTAAGGAAAACTTAATCTACTTCCTCTTCTTGACTATGTGGTCTATTTCAGATTGTGACGTCATTTGTATTGATTTGCCTTCTGATTTTAATTTATAAAATCTCAACTGTCTTGGCTTATCATCCACAATAAATCAAAGCTTCATGCATTCAAACTACTCCTTAGCTTTACAGAACAAGCCTTCCTTCTTTTCACATACCTGATCTATCCTTCTTAAATATCCTCTATCGATCCTTCACAGTACTCCAGTCAGATGAACTATCCCACTTCTCTGTGATCCCACTGATAGCATAGCTCTGAAATTGCCCAAGGATTTCAAATTTCTCCACTATTTCATATGTTTTACATAAATATGTACAGGCATTCAAAACAAGCATTGAGCTGCATTGTTTTTGCATTGGAATTAAGTGAGTGTAGTGGTTTAGTCCCTACTCAGCAGCTAAAATACCACACAGTTGCTCACCACCACCCCCCAACCACCCCCAATCACCCCCTGCAGAGGGACAGGAATGAGAATCAGTAAATAAAAGAAAGCAAAACTCATGGGCTAAGTTAAAAACAGTTTAAGAAAATAATAAAGAAAAAAGAGATGGAAAATAAAATGAAACCAAACAACAACAGAAAATACTTAAGCACATAACTTACACTACAATAGCTCGCAATGGATCTTAAGTCTCAGCTCCCTCCTAAGTCGCAGAAACTTGCCTTTTACCACAGTCCTCATTTTTGTCGTAGTTCAGCCCTGATCAGGGCTGTGACTCATGAAATCTGGATTTTCAATACATCTTGTGTATCTAATTATGCTGTACAGATGTCTTAGATACATTTAAGTGGACAGCTTAATCAACCATTCCATTTGGTCAGATGGAAATGAGAGAAAGCATATAAGAGAAACTAAGAAAATATTATATAAGCAACACTTAAAGACATTGTTCAGTGCCTATGCACACCAACTAAGCAAGCCAGTCTCTTCAAAGATATAATCTGTTTATTTTACTCTATATACTAAGGTATTAGGTATGACTATATAGATATCTTTCCATTTCAGATATCTAGGTGTATGTTTATATATATATTTAAACTATAAACACATACATACATACACATGTAATACATAACAACTATGAGGAGGTATTGTTTCTTTTTTTTTTGTAAAGTAATAAAGAAGGTAAGCTCCAGGGATAATGTAAAGTTAAGGCAAAGGACAGTACTGTAGTAAAACTGAATAGGAATAAGCTTTTTTTTAAAAAAAAACAACCTATCATTATTTTGTTTTGTTTATATTACACAACATATGATGTGGATTTTTATAATTGTGGGTTTTTTTCAGGCAAGTTTCTCAAAACTCATTATCTGTTCCAATGGCAATGCTACACAATTTTTGACCCTGACCATTCAAATATCTAATTTCCACAGAAATCAACAGAAATCATATTCATGTATATCTGATATACCTATATACTTGAGGAATGTAGTAGGAACTGAAGCCCAGAGGCTATAGAGTTGGGGGTAATAGCATTGCTTTATGTCAGAGACTTGTGAAGGGAGATGTATTAATGTTTATGAAGCACTCAGATGCTAAAATGGCTGTTATAAGGATTGATAAGAAAATTAATAGTCCTGTCTTTAAACAAGACTTGAACAGTGTAAATAATAATGCTGAGGGCAGCTATAGACTAGGGAAAAGAAAAATATCATAGCTTCTCATTAAACAGTCATGATCCAGCCTGCACATGAATAGACGGATATCTTCTTTTGGGGAGGGGTATAAGAATAGTTGGTTATGTCATTAAAGAGTGAACAATTAACAATAATGCATATGCATCAGGGAAAGCAATGACACTCTGTGTGTTCTACATTCTGTTCTTTTTCAATAAGAAATTTCAAATTCTGCTCTGTCTTTGTGTTACATAAGAGCACAAGAGGTTCTCAGGATCTTAGATGACTAGAATCCTAGGATAAGATCTTAAGAAAGAAGTACTGCTTTAGAAGTTACAGTGCTAAAGGGACAAGATCAGCAGGATATATGAAACATCAGAAGATATCTTAATGCTATGTGTGCCATCATTCTTGTTGCTTTGTCCTTTCCTGTTAAGAAATAAATAGTTTTGATAGACATTCTAAATCAAAATACAATATTATAAACTGTATGAAAATAAGTCACAGGTTTTTTTTAGGTTAATATGCAGGAAAGTACAGAATTATCCTTTAATACATTAGCCTATATAGTTTTTAGAATCTGAATCTTAAATTTTAAAACTCAAGAGGTTGAAGAGTAGCATATCAAGATATGAGGGGTTTTTTAATTTGTAGATCAACATATATTTTGGAGAAAAGCATTTGAAAAATAAAACGGCTACACTTAGAAAAAGAATTCCCCCTAGGAAAAAGTTGAAATAAAAACCAAGAAAAACAAAGAGAATTTATCAAACAGTAAGAGCAAAAGAGACGGAATACATAAAGAGGAAGAGTTAAGTACTTTCCAATAATTTCTACTAAAAGTTTCAACAAATTTTGGTAAGAATTCTAAACAGGATTTACAAGTAAGCATAATGCAGTTACACTCATATTTATTATTAAAAAAACCCCTTGCTTTCTACCCAACTACGATCAAGTTATTGACTGACTCCTTGTTACTAACTCCCTTTATTTTATTTAGTCATCTTGAAATTGTATAAGCAGCAATCTTTCATATTATACCTTCAAGGATTCTGTTTTGAATAGTAATGTTCAGAATACATAACTATGAACATGGGCAACTGGGATACTTTTACTGCTTTTGTCTTTAAACATTCACAACAAGATACAAAACCCATGCACAGAGAAAAAAGAGAAGAGGAGGACACATATTATATATATTAGACTGTCTTACTTGATTTCTTTCCCTTTTTAGTGTGCTGCAGGAACTCTAGTTGCAATCTTATGCCTTGTCGTATTTTATTAGCTCAAGGTTTCTAATGCTATTTTCTTTAAAGCAGTCATCAGTTGATATAACACTTATTTTCAGAACTTCATTAGATTTTTCTAGGCTAGGGAAAATGTCATCTTTATGTTTCGAAAACACTGATTAAAAATAAGTCACTTAATTTCCTACATTAATTTTTATTTATTAAGATGTACACATGCCCTTAATTTTTGGATCTTAAATTGCTGCCACTTAAATTGGTGCTAAGTCTGGAGTAATACTATTAATATCTGTGGTTTTACCTTCTGTTAGCTAATCAAAGTTATAGTTGTACTTTTCAGGGTCGTACTTTACCCTGATCCATAGATGTCAAACAGCAATGATCAGTGTAGTTTACTGAGATGTGTTCAAATATATTTCTAGGTAACCTGCATCACCTTATTAGCTTTGATGGTAATTCACCACAGTACTAATTTTTTTTTAGCAACACTGTCTATTTAGTAGTAGTGCTTTGCACTATCTATAGACATTCTATTCTAAATATAATTCAAATTGTCAATTCTGTTTTTCAAGAACCATGACTTCGGTCTAACTAAAATATGATGTTCATATCCCTAAGTGGGAGTTTTACCAACATGAATACCAAAATATAGTTAGCTGATTTCCTTAGTCCTAGACCCTACAGCTAGAATATACCTGTGGAATAAATAAACAACATGGTAGTTTCAAAAATTACTGTTAAATAAATCTGTATACAATATTTAGCAGACCTTAAAATCAAAGCACAAGACTGAGTGCACTATTGACAGTAAAAGGGTAAACATTTTTTTCCCTGCTACTGTTGCGAATTACTGAGCAATGGAAAGAAAGCAGATTAAGTACTAGTGGATGCAGTTCCTTATGAATGTGAAATGGCTGTCCTTTGAAACTGAATGTTTAAGAAATCAAAAAAGGTTATTCAGTCAATAAATTATTAAAGTGTTCCCTTAAAAGTCAAATAGCTAGACCTTCCATATTATTTCCACAGCTCCTGATTTTCCTTTTGATTACAACCTTTAGAAAATGACATGATTGATTCCCATAATTGTCCACATCAAATTAAGAATCTGTTTTATCACAAGAAATAGTTCTTTAGAAAATTATTGGAATGAGGTGGTCATACTTCAAAATACGCTGCTGAAGGAAGTGGTATAGTAATTGGTAGTAAAAGTACCATTTGTGCCAAAATTGTGTGAAACATTCATACAGCAGTGAAAGATCCTGCAGTTTGCCTAATTAAGTGTGGAACATTACTATCATTCTTAGTTCATGCTGCAGAACTACAGGATTCTCATACAGACTGGATGGCATGTGTCTCATTAAACACCTACTGAAAGATAAATAGTAAATTTTATGGTGGTTTGTGATTGCCTCATGAGAAACATTTTGAAATCTTCTGTAAGTACCTCTACAAGAACATACTGGTGCTAAATACACAATTTAAACCTATTTGTGGAGTGTTTCTTCAACACTACCAAATAAATACAAAATATTATTACAAGTTAGTTGATGGACTTGAAGAATTAAGAATTAGGACTTGCATTGTTACTTAATATCTGTCAGTTTGAGTTCTTGATTTTTTTTTTCTTTTCTAAATTGTATTACATGCATTATTTGCTGTGAATTCTTAGTACTTGCCATTAATTTCTGTCTTTGTTAAAAAAAATTAAAAAACAAATAAATAGAGGCACTATTTTTAGCATGAGAAAGATATATAGAGGAGAGGTCAAATGTTGAAATTCTTAAAAATTCTGTTTCTTTTACAAAATTGTATGCACATATTTGCTCTATGGACTGTGAATAGAATTAAGAGAAAAACTAGGTGCATGAAGTGTAGCAAAAAATATGAATCTTGAAGGATATAAGTTTTAATACTTTAAAAATTATTCTGTCAAGTAATTGCTAGGTGTGATTAATATAATTTTCCAATTGTATTCTTTAAATATTTTATTTTAATTCTGTAGTATATTCATATATTGACATAATGTACCTTTGTTACAATGGTAATTGCTTTTTATAATAAAATGCTTTTATTTTATTTATGTTTTTATTTTATTTATTTTATCTTCAGGACATGGTTTAGTAGGCATGGTGGTGTTAGGTTGATGATTGGACTTGCTAATCTTGGAGGTCTTTTCCAACCTTAAAGATTCAGAATTCAGAAATTTTTTTATCTTATGATTAAATGCAGCAGGTGATGCAATATTCTGTCTTTCAAAGTAGTGGTCAGCTAATAGGTTTCTCTTTGTGCTTTCTGGATAACATATGATTCCTAGCGGAGGAACTCAAATCTTGTAAAAACTCTTCAACACACTTTTAATAAGAAATTGGCTACTTTATTAAATATCCTGTGGTTACAGAAGAATATCACCATAGCTAACTGTGTAACTGAAGAGAGAGACATTTATTTTTTGTCATCTTGAATCCAAATACTTAAATTCTTGTATTGGATTTGCATGGCAAGTTTTTGGTAGCAGTGGGGGTTACAGGAGTGGCTTCTGTGAGAAGCTACTAGAAGATTCCTCCATGTCTGATAGAGCCAATGCCAGTTGGCCCTAAGATTGACCAGCACTGGCCAAAGCCAAGCCAGTCTGTTACAGTGATAGCACCTCTGTGATAACATATTTAAAAAGGGAAAAAAAAACTTTCTGAAAAAAAAAAACAACAGTAGGGAGAGGAATGAGAATATGTGAGAGAAACAACTACGCAGATACCAAGGTTGGTGAAAAAGGAGGAGGAGGTGCTTCACGCACTGAAGCAGAGATTCCCCTACAGCTGATTGAGATTAACAGTGGAGCAGCTATCCACCTGCAGACCGTAGAGAACCCTATGCCAAAGCAGGTGGATGTATCCAAAGGAGTCTGTGACCCTGTAGGAAGCTCATGCTGGAGCAGGATCCTGGCAGGACCTGTAGACCTATGGAGGACCCATGTTTCTGAAGGACTGCACCTTGTGGAAGGGACCCACACTGCAGTAGTTCATGAACTACAGCCCATGGGAAGAGCTCACATTGGAGAAGTTCATAGACGATTGTCTCTGTGGGAGGGATCCTATGGTAGAGCAGGGGAAGAGCATGAGGAGTCCTCCTCTCAAGGAAGAAGGAGCAACAGAGACAACGGGTGATGAACTGACCACAACCTCCATGTGTCGTTCCCCCTGTGCCACTTACGGGGGAGGAGTTAGAAAATTTGAGAGTAAAGTTTAACCTGGGAAGAAGGGAGAGGTGGAGGGGAAGATGTTTTAAGATTTATTTTTTATTTGTTGTTATCCTACTCTGTTTTGATTGACAGTAAATTAAGTTAGTTTTCCCCAAAGCGAGTCCATTTTGCCCCGATGATAATTGCTGAGTGATCTCCCTGTCCTTATCTTGACCCCTGAGCCTTTCATTTTATTTTCTTTCCCCTGTCCAGCTGAGAAGGGGAGTGATAGAGCAGCTTTGGTGAACACCTGGCATCCAGCCTGGGTCAATCCACCACAATGTTATTAAATCGAGAAAGTGTTTGTTAGTTTGAATTCAGTTGAATTTATGTCATCTCTTTATGTATGGATTTTGCATATTTGCAATGTTTATGTGTATTGTGAAATATTATCTTTAAATACATATTCCTAAGCCTTAATCTATCAGAAAGAGCTACAGGACAATTGATTAACTGGAAAAGATGCTCCAGATTGAACTTAAACTAATTACCTTATTGAAGAGAAAAAAAAAAAAGATTTGATTTATTGATAATTCATAATATAATACAAGGAAAGTCCTAGCATTTTAAGGAATAGGAAGATTCTGTGGCTGCCATTTAAATATATTTAAACTAGAGGGAAAAAAATACAGTTATTTAACTGCAGAGTTAGGTAAATCTTAGTTTGTTTGTTTTTTTTTTTTTTTTTCAAGGAATGCAGTGAATTACAAATTTCTTTAGAAGTTTTAGCTGATCATTCACAAATTATCATCTGGAGAAATTATGTCATCTTTGAAAGAGATCAGAATAATAAATGTAGTTATTTCATGTGGACTTCATTTGAAGGACTCTCATATCCTTTAATGGTTACAACTATTACCATGGTTGAAATTACACCGAACACCATGTGAACAGATATTTTGATTAATTGGTTCCTTTATACTGAAGGGATAGAAGGAATATTATTACTGAAAAATCACACAGCAAGCTTGTTATACTCAAAAACCTCAAATTTCTTCTTAATTTCACCTAAAAGCCTTACCTCAATATTTCCCATAGTTGCAGAACTTAGTCACTTGGTAAAATCGAATGCAAGCTCTTCGTGAATCCTGTCCTGTGGAGCCAAGAGTCCTAAGATTTGATTATTTTTTTCTTCTTCCACATTCTAATTAACAGTAAACTTAAATGTATTTATCAGTGTATGTTTACTCACATTGGTTTAAAATTGTTCATTGTTTTATGGTTTGCTTACTCCTTCTATTTCTTTGCTTTGCTTTGCTTCAGGAAAAAAACAAACAAACAAACAAAAAAATATTTGCTGTGTAAGATGGAGTACACAAGATTGAAAATAATTTAATGATTAAACTTCTTTTTTTTTCTGTTTTTTTACCTACCATATATACATTTAAAACAGCTAAAAAAAAAAAAGTCACTTTAACAGAAGTCTGAAAATTCAAGTTTCCTATCTGGAACTGTTTACCTTGGACATTAGACGAGAGAGTTATGCACTTGTGCATTGTTGCTTGTGTTGCTTCTCTTGTACTGAATATTTTTATTTATTTTATGCAAATAAAATACTTCAATACTAGGACTGAAGTTGAGACTTTCCTACCCCTGAGTTTCTTACAATGCATTGTGCAATGTGAAATTATTGTTCTGTAAGGTGAGAGATATGGGTATAAGTTTCCAGAATGATCCTTTGTCATTCAAGTCTTCCATAAATATTCCAGTAACTAGAATTGTAGTTAATAGAAATAAAAGTGATTTCACAAATCTTTAAAGTTAAATCCAGATTCTTTGCTCTCTCTAGGTAATTGTTTCCTTTTTTTTTTTTTTTTTTTGTGACCTTGAATGCTAGGTGAAATGTAGCAGTGAACACCAGTCTTCTGTATTATCTCTACAACTGTTTGGCAATTTAGCAGTGTAGAGATCTTAGATTTTTTTTTCTTAATTGTTTATACGAAGTGTCTAGTAGTAAGTAAGGCAAAACAGCATTCCAAAAACAAGAAATACAATTCCTTGTATAATCTGTAAATAATTTTATAACTTTTTTTTCAATAATTGTTTGTGATCCAGTCCTACCATTTCAGACATCCAGATGTGAGTGATCTGAAGCAAATATAAAGTCTTATCGCTATACCGTTAAGTTTTATACATGGTGATTGTAGTAGCAAGTTCAAAGAGACATCTCAGCATTCTAAAAAAATCCTACTTTTCTCATTCTTGCAGCGTCTATAAAAATACTACACTATTTATAAGTACTAGTTTCAGTGAGTAAAATGTGCCCCATTTCTACACTACTTGTACACATTCAAGGCATTACCCTTTATAAGACTGGAAAAAGATTGTAAAAAACCTTATTCTATGATAAAAAATAAAGTGCTTAGCAAAACGTCAGTTACCTAAATCCAAGTAAACTTAACAGTGTCCTTCATTCTGTACTGCAATTGTATCTGTCAGTTGGATAATATTAGTTTTTATTTGAAATACTTTCTTGATTATATCTGCAGGGCATGAAAGTTATCCTTGATTGTCTTTTATAAACAAACCTCTGTTATACTCTGCTGTAAAATAGACATTATGAAATTAGATATTTGATTTTACAGTAGTATTTTTGACTGTGGGCCATCTCATATTAACCCACACCTAAACAGTTGTCAATCCTTCACCCTTCTGCAGCTGATATCTTTAAAAGGTGGAAAGTGTTTCTGTTCTCCTTATCTGTTTGCTGTGGTTTACAAGTGTTATTTTAACACAGTCTTCTGAAAAGCTGTTGTTTGAAAAATGTCCTACTTGAAATACACCTTTTCCATTTCTATTACAAAAGGGCTGATAGCTTTGTTTAGATTGACAAATTAAATGACACTGAGACCAGTTGTTGTGGGATAGCTTGCATTACTTCTGTTAAACACTCTTCAAAACAGAATGGTTGTACGCAGATGTATATTGGGAATGTTTCTTACTCTAAGCCAGCTCTAAACTCTTGAAAAATATTGACTGGGAGAGCTGACCTAAGCAAAATCTCTGACAGACATTGTTCTGATCTTTTAAGAATGCATGTGTGTTCACGTTCCTGTGCTGGGCAACATTCGCTGTCAATGTTTATCAGTGGTAGCTAATAACATAAATAAATAGGTTGGTATTTTGAAACACACATAAGTGAGTTTTGAAGATTTAGCCTATTGTCACTTGGTTTTAATAAGACAGTAGATTTTTCTCTTAAGAGAAGCTAAAGTAATTCTTGAAGTAATCAAAAATCCATGGGTTATTTCTAGAGGGTGCAGTAGGTAAAAAAGAAAAGCAAGCTAGTTGTCACAAAAAATGCTTGTGTTTCCAGGTTGAAAATGATGGCATGTAAGCATCAGAGGCCTGGATAGGAAAGGAAGAAGTACTGGCTGAAATGTAAGGCTCCATGTGGGAGAATCCTTCAGAAGAGGAGGCAGTATGACTCTAGGGGTTTTTTTTTTTTAAAAAAAAAAACCTTATGTTTTTAAGGAAGAATATCTAAATGATAACACAATAAGACTGAGTTCCCATTTGGGGGATATTTCACGCTGTCTGTTTCAAACCAGATTCTGTTTACAATCATACCTCATTAAGTATACTGTTTAAGGGTTGAGGGGGAAAGTACCAGTAAAAGATGTAGTTCTTGTGTTTGTGTATTTCAAAGACTCATAGAGATACATCTATACTGTGCAGCACTCTAATCTGTTTTATCGTGGAATGTTACTAGCCCATCATACCATGTACAGATTAACTGGAACTTCCAGTCTGTTACTTCAAATTAGGTAATTTGCTTGAAAACATGAATTCTGAGTATTTACTTATGATATTGATCCAAGTAATGGTGATTTACAGTTGCTTGTTCCAGGAAGCAAGGTGAAAGATGTAATAAGATCAATATTTTTTATTTACTCTGGATTTATTCATAGTACACCTTAAGCCTTTTTATCTATTTGGTTACCTTTGAATTACAAGATTGTTTCTATAGAGAATGCTGACAGTGACTGAGCCACTAGTTACAATTGGTTATGACCTCAGTCATGAATAAATCTCACTGTTAATACAATGCAGCATGCAATTTATCACAAAAAAAAAACCCAAAAACAACCAAACAAACAAAAAACACGGTAGCAACTTCTTGATAACACTGGTGTTACGACACTTACTGAGATTTCCAGATGCTCCTAGAAGGTATGTTTTGAAACCCATTTAAATGACAGAAATGGACGTTTTGCAGCCTTTCAGTGGCCTTTGAATCAGGCTCAACAGCTGAGAAGGTCTTTGAATCTCACAGACCTACTTCAACAATCCTTACTGCTTCTGCACCTGCTCGTCAGTTTTGCTCAGTATACAGCTGTCCAGTACTTGTTATGGCATTCTTCATTCCTCCAGCAATGCTGAATATCGAATTTAATTTTCTGAACAAAGAATGTGGCTGGGGAACCTTTTTCTAGATGAGAATTAAAAAAAAAAAAAAGTGTCTGCTTGAAACATTTTTAGAAAGCAAATACTGGAACATTGTCTTCAAATGTTTTAAGGTAAAGGGATGCAATAGGAGATAGTTTAGACAAGCTTACAGGTAAAAGTGGGGGATACTTTTGAGGGAAGGGAAGCAAATGAAGCTGTGGTTTTTTTTGTTTGAAAAAAAAACAAATTTAAAATCTCAGGTAATGCTGCACAACTTCTGCGAACTGATACATCTGACACTGGTTAAGAAAATTCACATATGAAAGGTCCTGTATATTGTAAGATACAGAGAGGTAAACTGACATTTTAACAGAAAAGGTCAAACTAAAAATCCCATGGTTCCAAGAATACAAGTCAAGTAGATTTGTGCTTGATGTGCCAGTACATAGAAATCCAAGACAAAATGTAATTCTGCAAGAGAATTTACTATCTATTTGCGTAGGAGAAAGAAAATTAAAATGGAGTATATTACATTGCTTACCCTTATACAAAAGGAAACTTAAGCTACTGCTGACATTTTGCTTCTAGTTGAAGTGCATTTCATTGAAAACAGAATTGTATGACTGAATTGATAATATTCAAATTATTTGCACACATAAAAAATTTATTTGCATTCAGATTATGTGAGTAACATATACTGCATGACTATGTCTGCTTCTACCTTTTTAAGATAGCTTCTCAATTACTTCAGCAATTTGTATTATCTCTTTTAAATAGCAAGTGAAGAACAAGTGAAATTGTCTCAAAGTTAAAGAAATTAGGTACCAAACACCTGCAGGCAGATAATATCCTTGGAAAGATGTATGATTTGACAATATCCATACAAATAGTTTTATATTACAAGATGAAAAGAATCTTACCTGAGACTTTAGTTTATTAATGCAGATAAACCTTTTGTTGAGAATTAATATAAAATTTTCTTCTTATTCCAACTCACAAACTAGATAAAATATTCATTCTTTAAATTAGGAGATATTTGTCTAGATCTTAACAGATATATGTCAAAGCTGTATAACTGTATGTTTTCTGGGTCTCCAAATTCCTATATTAAATAAGATTGCCTTTAATCTCAGATTTATAAGATTCCCACACTTGAAATTGATTCCTTTTTCTCAAAATTTTTTTTTCTATTTTTCCTCCATGCTAATATTAACATTGTAGTTACAGAATGGTAGAAAATAATATGCTAATATCACACTGAAATTAAATATCTCTTTTATCATCAGTTCTTTCTCAGTGGTTGTTCAACTAGTATTCTTATTTAAAATAGAAACAAAACTAGTGTTTTCTCCTCCATTTCATTCACTTTATCTTTCTGTACTGTAGATGTTACAGACATATACAATACATACTATGACATAATATTGTGTAACAGTGTAAAGTATTGTAAAGTTTTATAAAGAACCAATGTTCTGGTCTGTTAGAAAATTATTTTGAAATGATGAAATTATTTTACCTACATGTGGGGTAACGTTAGAAGGGATGCACATACGCTGGAGGGGCGGTCCGTGGCGACTCACGCACTGGATGCGGATGAATCCATCAGTGCAGGGGTTAGATGTGTCCCTGTACGTGGTGGGCACGGATAAGTCCAGGAGTGCAGGGGGCAGGTGCGTCCACGTACGTGGTAGGCACGGATAAGTCCATGAGTGTAGGGGTAGGTGCGTGGCGGGCATGGATGGGTCTATGGGTGCAGGGGGGCGGGTGCGTTCGCGTGTGTAGCGGGTGTACGGGTATTTAACCCTGTGTTGCGCAGAATTAAATTGAAGGCTTGGCTTGACGGTATCCGTGTGATGCCCTGCTTTCCCCGGGGAGAGGCTCCGGTGCGTGCGGGGTAGGTTAGCTGGCAAGAGAGCCGGCACCTACGGTCCATTGATATATATCTAAACAGCCTCAATATTGTCTTTCCTTCTCTCGCAGAACTACTGTGTAGCATTGTGCCCTGCTTTTTTGCTCTTTGTGTGTGTATATATATATATGTTATTCTTGAAAAGCTGAATCGAAGTAAAATGTATATTATTTAATTTCAATTATAGATGATACAATAATATTACTTGTTTTAAGATGCAAGCTTTTGGATGCCTTCTGTCTTCAAGCTTTTTGTGTCATCTCTACTTCTATTATACAGATGTAATAATTTAATGTGTTGGGAACAGTGATGTTCTTGGAATGCTATGGTAGGAAGGAGTGTCAGTAGGACAGAACAGAATGCTGACCTGTTATGTATTAGCTCCTGCCTGAAAGGTTTCACACATTCACCTATAGGTTCCGTGACAAAGTGGATTAAAAAAAATACCATTATTTTTCTGGGTTTATTTGCCCCTATGTCCTTGAGTGAATAAATAGTTTACTAAGAGAAATTATTTCCTCTCCCAAGCATTAGCCATTGCTCAGTCTTTTCTAGGTTCTTGATCTTGTCCTGATTATCTTGTCTGTGATAATTATGACCAGTTTCCAACATTTTAGTAAAATAAATTTAAATGAAATATTTTGATTTGATTAAACAAAATTCTTCATAAGAACTAATTCATGTCAAATGACATTTTCATTGGTGTCCTGGTTTCAGCAGGGATGGAGTTAATTTTCTTCTCAGTAGCCGGTGTGTTTTAGATTTTGTGTGTGAAGAATGTTGATAAAAGCACTCTGATGATACGAGTTGTTGTTAATGAGACCAAGGACACTGTCAGCAAGGACAATGTCAGCAAGGACATTGTCTGGCTTTCCAAGTCTTGTTAACGTGCAGATGCGGGAAGCTGGGCGAAAGACAGACAGAATAATTGATCCAAACTGGCCAAAGAGAGTTTCCATGCCATAAACGTCATGCTCAGTATATAAGTGGGGGTTGCCCATGGGAGGGGGCATTCTTTTTTGGCATTCTTTTCAGACATTCTTTTCGGGTATCCGTTTGGGCACCCTTGGCATCCTTTTCTTCCTCTTGCTTGCTGGCATCATTCCCTCTACCTTGCTAGCTTGCTCCCCTCCCTTTGCTTGCTGCTCGGTGTCATTCCTGTGATTGCTGCTCAGGACGGGCTGTGTCGGTCATTTGGACAGGGGGTGGTGAGAAATTGTACATTGTTCATTTTGTATATTTTGTATATATTAATATCCTTATATCCTGTTAGCTTTGTAGTTTTTGGTATTTTTAGTAAACTGTTTTTATCTCAATCCATGAGTTTTCCTTTCTTCTCAATTTCTCTCCCTCGTCCCACTGGGTAGGGGGAGGGTGAGTAAGAAACTGTGTGGTGATCCAGGCTAAACCACCACAATTGGCATGTTCAATTTCTATGAGTTTGAAGCCTTTGATTTTGTTTTCATCATTGTAATGGTTATAGTGTATTGGTAACAATGTTTTATGTGAGAGATTTTCATTGAATATAAAATATATTTTGATCTGTTTTTAACACTTTATTTCATTACAATTTCTGGCTTTTCAGATTTCTTCTTCCTGAATTAAGACAAAATCTATTTGTTTAAACGAGCATGTAGTATGGAGTCTTACCTGGTGTAGAATCATAGCACCACATAAAAAAGACCTGAAGTGTTCTTGAAAGGTCATTGAGTCATTGACTTTCCCAAAGGTAAATATTCTATGCTTAAACTATTCTTTATGTTTGACTTGCTTGTTAAAATCTCCACTGACAAGTATTTAACTTCTTTACATAATGTCTTTCCATTATCCACTGCCTCTATGTTCGGAAAGTGTTTTCAACAGTATGTTTGTGTTATGTCATTCTCACTTCAACTTGTAGGTAATCTTATTTAAACCAGCTTGCATTCATTTTGTCAAAGTTCTTGTTACCTAGGGTAAGGCTTATCTATAATAATTGCCCTTCATCTTTGGTTATTACATCTTGTTTCTACTGGGACTTTTTGGCTAGTACCTTTTCCCTAGAACAACTTATTCAGCTTCACAGTTACCAAATAAGTCCTGAAGCACTGAAAAAAAAAAAACAAAAACACACACACACAAAAAAAATCTGTCCCTGTAATTTTCAGTTAGCACATATTTGAAAATTAGAAGTAATACACCTAGGCAAAATATGGATATGCACTACACAGTGAGAAAGGCCATTTCACAGCATGCAAAGAAAGACAAAAAAAACCCAAAAAAAACAAAAAAAATCCCCTTGCTTCTTGACTTTCTGTCTTATATTTTCCTATGCACTACAAATTTCAGGATCACTGCTGCTTAAATTCAGTTTGTATTACTAGACTGAAGAAGAGGAAAAAAAACAAAAAAGAAAAAGAAAGAAGAAAGGGTTGGACAATACTAGTTTCTTTGTGAGAATCAATTACATTTATCACTTAGTTGTGAGTGATTAACAAGGTCTGCAATGGTGTTGCTACAAGTTTGTCATCCCCCTGAGAACAAACTATGTGAGCAGTGGATTCAGTTCACTTCAAATATCTTAAAGTGAAACACCTCTGTCTTAGTTACAAGTCCTAGCCTTTTGTGAACAGAGAGACTCCTGCAGAGGACAGTTCAAGTGAACTATGTTAGTTGGTTACATCACAGTGAGAGAGAAGCAAAACAAACTAATAATGACATATCCTTTACAGTGGCATTATGGATCTCATACTTCCAGTGTCTGGTATTCAGAGATGCAGAAGTGGAACTGACAACAATGGAGTTACATCAAAAGATAATCTGTCCCCAGTGCACATTATATTTCTTCAGTCTTTTGTTGTGAATGGTACAGCAGAACAAGAAGTCACTTTTAGAAGTCTATTAAAAAAAAAAAGAAAAACCAAATATTAATTTCTAATAAAGATTCCATAATGAAGCTGCTTTTGGAGAGTCTACTTCAATATCAGGGTATTTTGTGTCATGGTTTAGTTAGCAATTGCGCACCACACAGCTGCTCAATCATCCTCCCACTCCCCAGGGGATCGGGGAGAGAATCGGGAAGAAAAGAAAACTCATGGGTTGAGATAAAGACCGTTTACTAGGACAGCAAAGGAAAATATAATTTTATATATATATGTATACATAAAAAATATAATAATAAAACCAGAAAAAAAATAGTAATAATAAAAATCCCAAACAAACAAAACAAACAAAACCCAAGAATGATGCACAATTTCTCACCAATCAATGACCAATACAGCCTGTCCCAAGTAGCAGTCACAAAATGAAAAAAAAAAAAACCAACCTGTAAGCGATCCTGGAATGATTCTGAACAGTGAGAGAGAAAAAAAAAGAGAGCCAGACCACCAGCTGATCCCCCCACTTAAGTACTAAGTGTGATTTTTATGGCATGGAATACTCTCTTTGGCCAGTATGGGTCAACTATTCCAGCTATACCCCTCCCAGCTTCCTGTACCTGCACATTAGCAAAACCTGGGAAGCCAGACAGTGTCCTTGGTCTCTTTAGCAACAACTAATAACATCAGTGTATTATAAACATTCTTCACATATGAAATCCAAAACATATCAGCTACTGAGAGGAAAATTAACTCCATCCCAGCCAAAACCAGGGCAGTATCCACCCCTTACTCCATAAGGTGTACATCATGCTTTGGTATATATACACACAGATATAATTCCCTCAGTCTATGGGCCATCACTACAAAATGTCTGCTCATTTAGTTCACAACTTTGATCTCCATCTATCATAACAGTCTTTCGGGGCAGGAGAGATGGTATATAGTGTTGGACTGTTGCATGCTGTATCTGGAGCTCGCAGCTGGTACATCTGTGACAGCTGGTGTATCATATCCACAATTTGCAAGATGAAGATGTTTATCTTAAGGAAGTTGCTGGGTGCAAGTTCTGGTTCCATCACTGCTCAGTTTCATAGGAGTTCATTCTTCACTGATCTGGGTGATTCTTGCTGCAATACCTTTAATATGACATATAACAACTACAGAAATTATGACGTAAAGTACTATACAGCAATTAAAATCATACGGTTCAAATTATTGGCTATTTTCACTTAAAGTCACATCTCCTTGAGGTACATATCAGAATTTCCCATCCTCCTGCATTACCCAGCAAGTACACCCAGGTCCTTGAGCAAAATTAATCCATTGTACCATTTGATTTTCCCAGAGGCTGGTGCACGATAGGGAATGTGATATACCCGCTCAGTATTATGCTCTTTGGCCCAGGTGTCTATAAGGTTGTTTCATAAATGAATCCCATTGTCTGACTCAGTTCTTTCTGGAGTGCCATGTTGCCAGAAGATTTTCTTCTCAAGGCCTAGGATAGTGCTTTTGGCAGTGGAAAGGGGTAAAGATACAGGTATTGCCTCCAGCCACCCAGTGGTTGCTTCCACCATTGTAAGCACACGGCACTTGCCTTGGTGGGTTTGTTGGAGTGTGATGTAAACAATCTGCCAGGGCTCCCCATATTAAAGCAACTTTAACCACTTGGCTTGCTTAATTACAGCACGTTTCATGTTCATGGATAACCTGTGCAATAGAGTCCATGGTCAAGTCTACCCCTCGATCATCAGACCATTTGTATGTTACATCTCTTCCTCGATGGCCTGAGATGTCGTGGGCCCACTGAGCTAAAAATAGTTCACCTCTGTGTTGCCAATCTGGCTCCACTTGGGCAATTTTAATCTTAGCAGCCTGATCCACCTCGATTGTTTTGATGGTCTTCAGTGGCTCGACTCTTGGGTACGTAGGCATCTACATGATGTATTTTTACAACCAGATTCTCTAATTGGGCAGCAATATCTTGCCACAATGCAGCAGCCCAGATGGATTTGCCTCTGTGCTGCCAGTTGGTCTGCTTCCATTGCTTTACTCACCCCCACAGAGCATTTACCACCATCTATGAGTCAGTATATAGTATTGGCCATTTTTCTTGTTCAGCAATGTTTAAAGCCAGCTGGATGGCTTTCACCTCTGCAAGCTGACTTGATTAATCTTGACCTTCAGCAGCTTCTGCAACTTGTCATGTAGGACTTCACACAGCAGCTTTCCACTTTTGATATTTTCCTAAAATACAACAGGACCTATCAGTGAATAAAGAATCTCACTCCATATTTTCTGATAAATTATTATATGGTGAGGCCTCTTCAGCACGTGTCACCTTCTCCTCTGATTACATTCAAAAATTTTTGCTTTCTGGCCAGTCCATGATCACTTCTAAGATTCCTGGACAATTGGGGTTTTCTATTCGAGTCCACTGTGTGATCACCTTTCAGAGTGATTGAGCATCTGTGTGGTGCAAGATTGCTGACTGTAGCTAAACTACGACATTTGTACTTCCAGGTACCTTTAGTCACATCATTTGTATTGTAAAATACTCAAAGATGATATGCTATTAATATTGTAATCTGAAAAGGAAGGAAAAAAGAGAGAATCTTATGCATATGTTTTTTTTTTTTTTTCTCTTCCTGGGAATTTTACTGTGAGAATATTAGTGTATTTACTCATCTACTATAGATTGTATTCTGAAAATACATATAGTCTTGTTCACTGATACCTGTAGCATGCTCTAGAAAACTTTTCAAGGTCAAGTCTGAAAATATGACTATACATGTAACTAACATGTTCTGTCTCTTTTGTACTTTAGATTAGTTGTGGCACGTAAAACACCAGAGGAGACTGGAGAGTGAATGGACATTGGTTTATGTTTTGAACCTATCTTTTTCTGGGAATGAAGAAGACAAGGTGAAATATACAGGAACAGAAAAGAACTCAGAAAGAGCTTCAGGGAAAAAAAATAGGTAAAATAGGAACAAGCAGGTGATATACATGGTCTGCTATAAGCTGTAGTGAGAACACACAAGTTATTTCAAAGAATTAGAAAATTTGGGGGAGGTTGTGATAATTATAGTTACTAATCTCTCAAAAGGTGCTGCTTCCATCAGGCTGTTTCTGACTTCTAGTTTCAAAAGGAATAGTTATTCCAACAATTTCCTCTGAGTCAAATGAAGTAATTGGGCACCAACAGATATTTAAGACGAAGACAGCTGTATAATGTTGCACTGTGATTGTTACCTCTTCCAGTACAAGCTCCTTTACAATGGTTTTTCTGGGAAACTGAGATTACGTGTGGTGAATAGCAGAATTTCCATTCTGTTACATACGGATTCATTCTAGCTTTGTTGTTTCTCTTTCAATGGTTTTTGATCTAAAAATACCTTAATCTGCATAAAGTTTTATAACATATTATATTTGTATATATATATATATATAACATAATACAAAAATATTTTAATATCCATATATTTCATATTTTGTAATGTTTTAGCCTGGGAGGGAAATAATTAATCTAGTATCATAGTAAATGCTTATTTGATTTAGGTTTACAGAATTGTGTCTAGTCTTTAAAAGAGAAATTAAAATGGGAAGAAACAAGTCTTACCCACCAATATAGGGGACATCTCCAGATTTTATCAGAAGGAAAGGCTCTTTGTTCTCTTTTTCCCTCTATCATGAACTTATTCATTTTTTTTGATAGACATTTTGTAGCATGAATGATTTAATGAGCTGTTTTCCAGAAGCAAAATGCTAAAAATGTCTTTGTTGTACACAAGAAATGGCAGTTCAGGCTTTATGTGAGATAGAAGGGGGTCAATCTGGGGCAAATCTCTAGTGGGTTAGTTTCAAAAGAGTCATTGATCTTTAGCCATTTTTAGCTATAGCAGATACGTTTTAAAATGCACTGTATGAATCACTAATGTTCATGTACACCACATCCATCATCTCAGAGCCTCAGAAGTCAAAATTGGTGTTTGATGTTTACACAGAGAATCCGATAAGAAAGGTATTTAGTATCCTTACAGGCTTAACCTAAGCTTCACTATTAAGAAGTCACACTATCTCAAATAGCTTGAGGAGACACTAAACTGTAATATAAATAATATTTGCCTTATAAATAACTGAATAACAAGTATAGCAGAATAAATATAATGAAACAATATACTTTGTATCTTAAAACCAAGGATTTATCTGTCTTATCTAAAATAGCCAAAATTTGAATTGATTTAATGAGTTTCAAAAGCTAAAATTATTGTGCATTTTAATTAATATTTGGAAGAGTTCATAGAGCATATGTGAGCAACCATCACAAGACCCTTGCAGTTAACAACAAAACATTTATGGCTATGTTGTGGTTTAACCCCTGTAGGTAGCTAAACACAACATAGCTGCTCACTCACTCCCCACTAGTGGGATCTGGAAGAGAATCAGAGAGAAAAAAAAAAATTAAAAACTCATGGATTGAGATAAAGACAGTTTAATAGCTAAAAAAAAAAAAAAAAGAGCTGGGTGTAAACCAAAATAAGGAATTCATTCCCTACTTCCCATTGATAGACAGGTGTTCAGCCATTTCCAGGAAAGCAGGGCTCCATCATGCATAGCTGTTACTTGGGAAGACAAATGCCATAACTCTGACCATTCCCACCCCTCCCCTTCCTCCTTCCCTGTAGCTTTTATTGCTGAGTACAATGACATATGGTATGGGATATCCCTTTGGTCTGTTGGGGTCGGTTGTCCCACCTGCGTTCGCTCCCAACTTCTTGTGTACCAGAGCCTACTCACTAGTGGGGTAGTGTGAGAAACAGAAAGGCCTTGAAGCTGTGTAAGGACTGCTGAGCAGTAACTAAACCATTGGTGTGTTATCAACACTGTTTTGGCCACAAATGCAAAACACAGCACCATATGAACTACTATGAAGAAATTTAACTCTATCCCAGCCAAAACCTGTACAGGCTGGAAAGATATAATTGATCAGAAAGACGTGATTATATACATTCAGAATTCACATATACATACTTCACAGTAATTTTCAAGTTTTTTGCTAGCTCCATCTATATGACAGTCCAGCTTGAAGCGCTCTGTCACATTACTGCAGCACTGAGTCAAATCTAGAACATCTTCAGCTATAGGCTACATAGCCTGTGCTCTGTTTCTCATGGCACAAGCCTCTACCATACTGGTATGGTACATATTTTCACTGACAGAAGTTCCAGTTAATTTAAGTCGAATCCTCTACTGTCTCTGATACATTTTCCTACTTTGTTCTTCACATACATGTTCTCCTGTCTTCTCTCTATAGGCTTCCTTTGAGTATAGTGTTTAGCTGTCTTCTATAAGTAAATACAGTCTTCCATGACACTCAGTCTTGAACATGATGTTCATTCTACAGATAATACGAGTATTTATTTTTAAAGAGAGATGAAGTGGCTGGAGATGCACCTAAATAACAAGAAGTAGTCACTAATTTTCTCAGTTCTGCTTTAGTACCTCTTACCTGCACCATTTTTTTTGAACCTGATACAGAAGTACCTTCATTATGCTGTAAATTAATTCTTTATTTGGTGATTGCCTATTTTACTAGAATTAATTTTGGTAAAATGACAAAAGCAAACTACAGCACTTTCTTCCTTCACTATTTTTTTTTATGCCAAGTCAACCTTGGTTTAACACTGTTGGTTTCAAATACATGACAGTAAGGGTGAATTAAGTTTATTACTCTGAATAGCTATTTGAGACTGGAAAATCCACCACATGACTTTCAAAACCAGATCTAGAAGTATTAGATTGTTAAGCAAAATAGAAAGCAATTTCCATATGTGCATGCAGTGAAGGCAGAAAGTCAAAGAGCTCTGTCTGGCTAGCTCTAAGTGTAACCTTTAAATCTGCTGAGACTGTAAAGTGCATATTAGATTTACTGTTATGTTCTAACAAGTTCTGTCTGCATTCCTGATTTTTTCATGCAACAAACTGGTTTGATCCAAGAGACATAAGTATACATCTGAGAACTCTCCATCTGATGAATTGGAGGGTTTCTCATGCAGACCATCCAAATAATCAGAAATATAAATCACTGAAGTATATTCCTGCTCTCTAATAGGTAAAATCTGCAGCATGAGAGATTGTCGTAGTTCAGCCCCAATCGGGACCAGACTACGCAGTCTCTCTGTCGCTCCCCCCACACTCCGAGAGAATAGGTGAAGATGATATAAGAAAAACGGCTCAAGGTTTGAGATAAGGACGGGGAGAAATCCTTAAAGTTACCGTCACAGGCAAAACAGACTCAACTTGGGGAAAACTATTCATTTATTTCTAAAACTAGCAGGAGAATGAGACAGGGAACAGGATAACCTCCCCCCACCCCTCCCTCTTCCCGGGCTTAACATTATCTCTACTACCTTCCCCTCCCGAGCGGCACAGGGGGGAAAAAAGGAATGGGGGTTGCAGTCAGTTCATCATGCGTTGTTTTACGCCGCTATATCATCGTCGGGTGAAGAACTCCTCACATTCCTCCCCTGCTCCAGCATGGGGTCCCTCCCATGGGCCACAGTCCTTCATGAAACTGCTCGGCGTGGGTCATCTCTTCCATGGAGTTCAGTCCCTCTAGAACAGCTGCCCCAGCGGGCCCTCCACGGGCCACAGCCTCCTTCAGGCCTCCACCTCCCCTGGTGTGGGGTCCTCCACGGGCTCCAAGTGAATCTCTGCCCCTCCGTGGACCTCCATGGGCTGCAGGGAGACAACCTGCTCCACCATGGTCGTCACCACGAGCTGCAGGGGAATCTTGGCCAGGAGCCGTGTTACTCCTCCCCCTCCTTCTGAACTGACCTTGGCGTCTGCAGCCATTCCTTACAACAGGCTGGCAGACGCCTCTCAGGATCCTTTTTACATCTTATTCACTTCTCATCTCCCCTCCACTTCTTGCAGCCAGGCAAGGCCGAGTTGGGCCCAGTCGGCTGCCTGGTGGGAGGCCAGAGGGTGAGGCCTGCAAGGCCCATGAGGCCTGCCCCTCCCCCTCTCTGCCCCCTGCTCAGGTGCTTCACATCTTCCTTCTCCTTTCTTTTTTTCTGTTTTCCCCTACTTAAATACGTTATCGCAGAGGCATTATCACGGGACATTCTGCTACCAATTGGCTTGGCCTTGGCCAGCAGCAGGTCTGCCCTAGGCCCGGCCGAGTCCACTGAACAAAGGGGAGCAACTTCTAGCAGTTTCCCACAGAAGCTACCACCTTAGGCCCCCCCTCACTAACAAAACCAGAACAGAGATACTTTTAGTTCAGTATAATGAGGTCTTCCACATGCTACCTACCTCACATCCAGGCTCTTAAAACCACTTGCTTTTTGAGCGTTTCCTGGTACTAATCATTTAATCCAACCAGTGAAATCTGCTTAACTCTTTGGTGCCAGAGAGATAACTCTGTCAGGGGACTCAAACTCAAATAAAAAAAAAAATCAGTCACCTCCTAGTTACATTCACAGAACTTAGTTTTTGGTTATCAGTCCCAAGTAGAACCTGCTACCCAAAGGTGATGTCTTGAGATTCTCCATACAATACACAGGAATGCTGAATGCCTCAAAGATAGAACACAAAAACCCCACTTTGTATGCTGATTGTGGAAACAATCTAGAGCTATCTAAAGGGAAAACCTGTACACAGTGGTATATCTTCAAGGACATCTTTCTCTAGAGCTCAAAGGCTTGAATGAGATCTACAAGAAGAGAATATCTGTTCACTTGCATACAGACTACACTTACAGTTACTAACTGAATGAGTTAAGCGAGGCTGTTTCTAAAAAGTGACTTCTGAAGAAGACAGCAGTGGTTTCTTATTGTAAATCAACTCAGAATTTGAAATGACCATGCTCCAAAGGAGTATAGATAGATCTCCATTTGTTGAAGAGAAGCATATTTCCAAGGGAAAATTACAGGATGTTTCATACTCAGAAAAAAATTAAAGAAAATTACTTCCGTCAAAAATCAACAGGAAAAACCTCTGAATTTGAAAATCTTAAGTCTCTCTACATTTCTTACAGAAATATGGTCACTGGGGAGAAAGAATTAAAAGATTAATAAAGAAAAAAAGTATTTATAATTTAGCACACACAGGTACAGCTGCAAATTTGTGACATCTATATCTAAATAAAGGCCTGGAATTCAGTTGCCTAGAAATAGGTGCCACTTGATGGCTTAAGGTATGTTGTTTGGTCTCCTGTTTTCATTTCACATAGCTGGGATAGCTTACCCAAATTAACCAAAGGGATATTCAATGCCATGTGATGCCATGCTCAGTATAAAAAGTGGAGATGGAGCTTAGGGATGAGTTTTGCTACTTGGGAGTGAGCTGGGCATCAGGATTCACCATGAGCTGTTGTACTGTAAATCACATACTTAGTACATTCTGTTATTGTTTGGTTTTTTTCCCTCTCTCTTTTCTCTTTCTTTGTTGTTCTATTAAACTGTTTTTATCCCAACCCACAGGTCTTGCCTTTCTTTTTCTCTCAGTCCTCCTCCCCATCCCACTGCAAGGGGTGGGGAGTGAGCAAGCAGCTGCATGGTGTTCTAACTGCTGAGTGAGGCTAAACCATTACACACTCCACTGCAATTCTGCCCTCCCCGGCCACCAGATAGAAGGAATGAACACTATGGAGAATGCTAATTATGTTACTTAATATACATCTGAAAGCACATTGCCAGTACTTAGTCTGTGATATGTAGATGCAAAAAATGTACCTGGCAAAGGTATAGAAACGAAGAGGTAAAATGAAGGGATAGAAGTGAAAATGTTTCAGTGTGCCACAATTTCCTCCAAAAGCTGTAGGCTTTCCCAAACTGCAAAAAAAAAAAAAAAAACAAACCAAACTGTCAATGACTATATTGATTTGATACTTTAAAAGGCAATGGAGTGCACTCAGTGAAAATAATTCTGCTATGGAATTTGTAGGATGGAAAATTTCAATTAATTAAGTATACAGTCACCCATAAGCTACCAGAAATTTAGCTGGACATTCGTAAATTCCTGAATACCTTTACTTAATTAAATCTCAGTGTTACTTCATAGAATCATAGAAAGGTTTCTGTTGGAAGGAACCTTAAAAAATCACCTAGTTCCAACTTCCCTGCCATGGGGACACCATGGGGCACCTTCCACTAGACCAGGTCGCTCAAAGTCCCATCCAACCTGGCCTTGAACACAGCCAGGGATGGGACATCCACAATTTTTTTGGGTAACCTATTCCAATGCCTCACCACCCTCACAGTAAAGAATTTCTTCCTCATGTCTAATCTAAATCTACCTTCTTTCAGTTTAAAGCTATTATTTTTTGTCCTATCATTACATGCCATTGTTAAAAGTCCCTCCTCATTTTTCTTGTAGACTCCCTTTAGGTATTGGAAAGCCACTAAAAGGTCTCCCCAAAGGCTTATCTTCTCTAGGCTGAAGAACCTCAACTCTTTCAGCATGTCTTCATAGGAGAAGTGCTCTAGGTCTCTGACCATCTTTGTGGCCCTCCTCTGGACCTTCTCCAACAGGTCCATGTCCTTCTTATATTGAGATCACCAGAACAGAATGCAGTATTCCAGGTGGGGTCTCACGAGAGTGGAGCAGAGGGGGAGAATCACCTCCCTCGACCTGCTGGCCACACTTATTTGATGCAGCCCAGGATGCGGCTGGCTTTCTGGGCTGCAAGTGCACCCTGTCGACTCACGTTGAACTTCTAATCAATCAAAACCCCCAAGTCCTTCTCCTCAGGGCTTCTCCCAATCCATTCCCTCCCCATTCTGTGTTTGTATTTGACCTTGCACTTGGCCTTGTTGAACTTCATGAGGTTTACATGGGCCCACCGCTCAAGTTTGTCAAGGTCCCTCTGGATGGCATTCCTTCCATGTAGAGTATAAACTACACTGCAAAGCTTGGTATTGTCTGCGAAATTGCTGACAGTGCGCTCTATCCCACGTGTTAAGTTAAAAGCACTGATCCCAATATCAATCCCTGAGGAACAACACTCGCCAATGATCTTCACTTGGACACCAAGCTGTTGACCACAACACTTTGAGGGCAACCATTCAGCCAATTCCTTGTCCAACGAGTGGTCCATCCATCAAGTCCATGTCTCTTTCTTTAGAGACAAAGGTGTTGTGCGAGGCAGTGTCAAATGCTTTGCACAAGTCCAGGTAGATGGCATCAGTTGTTCTTCCCTTAACCACCAATGCTGTAAGCTCTTCACAGAAGGCCATCCAATCTATCAGCCACAATTTGCTCTTAGTGAAGCCATGCTGGCTGTCACCAATCACCTCCTTATATTTCATGTGCCCTAGCATGGTTTCCAGGAGGATCTACTCCACAAAGATGACTGTGACTGTGTGCTCCTCAACCCCAACCTGACTTTTATTCCCATAAAAATGCTCATGCAATAAATATGGTGGTCATGATGGATTTGTTTGGTTGTGGTGGCTGCGTCTGGCTCAAAGTGGATTCAGGGGAGACAGATAACAACACAATATCCAAGCGATAGTGATGCACCCACCTAACCCCAGGTCAATGTCTGCCTATCAATGCTGGCCAATGTTTGACTCAAGCCAAATTTGGAAGGAACTAACATCTACAGTCAATAAGCAAATGTGACTATGAGTCAATTATCTTACTCTGTAAATATTAAGCAGTCCCAGAGCCTTTTAAGCTCTCCTCCATGGTAATGGGCTGCACACCAGGATCTCTTCTTGAGTAGGGAAGCCTCTCAAGGTTACTCCTTGAGATTGAGAGAATCCTTACCACGTCAGATCCTTGATAAGTGAATTGAGAATAAGAGCATTGAAACTTTGAAATCTGATATAAAGGATTGACTGTGCACATATAATCCTTTAGAAATAAACCATTGGCAAGGCCTGGGACTAGGACTGGATCCAGCTGCACCTAGACTCCTCTCTGAGAAGAGCTGAGAAAGCAAGGGATCCTTTCTGAATCTCATGACTCAATAGGAGGTTTTCCCTGATAGTTTTCTCAGACTCTATCTTCTATGAAGCAAATAATCCAGTGTACCTTGCCATCGAATCTTGTTAAACCACTGTTGCATTTATCATTTACTATCAACATTTGTTAACTCATTGTTTTATATCAATAAAGTATGTTGTTGGTTCTCTCTTACAAGTGAAGTACATTACTCCATCCATGACAGTGAGATTGACTGGCCTGTATTTTCCTGGGTCCTCCTTTTTTCCCTTTTTAAAAACTGAGGTTATATTTCCCCTTTTCCAGTCAGTAGGAACCTCTGTAGACTGCTATGACTTCTCAAATATGATGGATATATATAGCAACTTCATCTACAAGTTCCCTCAGGACACACGGAAGCATTTTGTCAGGTTTCATGGACTTGTGCACCTTGAGGTTCCTTAAGTGGTCTCAAACCTGCTCTGCTCCTACACTGGGCAGTTCTTCATTCTCCCAGTCCCTACCTTTGCTTTCTGTGACTTGGGAAGCATGGCTAGTGCATTTGCTTTTGAAGACTGAGGTAAAAAAGTTATTGAATACCTCAGCTTTCTCCATGTTCCAAGTAACCATGTCCCCCTTTTCTTTCTGAAGAAGGTCTATATTTTCCCTAAGCTTCCTTTTATCTGCAACATAGCTATAGAAGCTGTTTGTGTTGCCCTTGATGTCCCTAGCCAAATTTAATTCTATCAGGGCTTCAGCCTTCCTAACCTGATTCCTGGCTTCTCAGACAATTCTCTGTATTCCTCCCAGGCTACCTGTCCTTGCTTCCACTTTCTGCAAGCTTCCTTTTTCTTTTTGAGTTTGTGCAGGAGCTCCTTCTTCATCCATGTAGGTCACTTGGTGTTTTTTGCCTGACTTCCTCTTCGTTGGGATGCATTGCTCCTGAGCTTGGAGGAGGTGATCTTTGAATATTAAGCAGCTTTCTTGGGCCCCTCTTCCCTCCAGGGCTTTATCCCATGGTACTCTACCAAGTAGATCCCTGAAGAGACCAAAGTCTACTCTTCTGAAGCACAGCTGAGTCTACTTGCTGTGCACCCTCCTTGCTGCTTTAAGGAACTTGCCCTTCACCATTTCATGGTCACTGCAGTCAAAATTGCCCTTGAGTTACACATTCCCCACCTGCCCTTCCTTGTTGCTGAGAAGGTCTGGCATAGTACCTGTCCTCATTGGCTTCTCTATCACTTGAAGAAGTAAGTTATAATCGACACATTTCAGGAACCTCTTGGATTGCTTGTGTCCTGCTGTGTCCTTCAAACAGATGTCAGGGTGGCTGAAGTTGCTTAGAAAGACCAGGGCTTGTGAATGTGAGGCTGCTCCTATCATTCTGCAGAGAGCTTCATGGGCTCCATCTTCCTGCTCAGGTGGCCTGTAGCAGACCTCCACTACAACTTCACCTATCCTTGCTCTCCCTTTAATCCTTACTCATAAACTCTTGGTTGGGTCCTCATCCAACTGCAGGTGGAAGTCCATGCACTGCAGCTGGTCATTGGCAGTGGTGACACTGCCTCCTCATCTACCCTGCCTATCCTTCCTAAAGAGTCTGTATCCTTCCATCCTAACACTCAAATCATAAGAAACAGCCCACTATGTCTCTGTGATGACAATAAGATTATAGCTCTGCAGGTGCGTGCAGAGGCCTCTAGCTTTTCTTTATTCCCCATGCTATGTGCGTTGGCATAAAGGCATTTGAGCTGGGCCCCTGATGAAGCCGACTTCCTGGCTGGTGCAGCTCTATTTCTTTTGTGCTGCTCTTCAGGTGCTCTCCTGCTGGCCTGTGAACCTTCTCCAGGCTCTGGGCATCTGCTACTGGCACTGGCATTAAACTGGTTGGAGTGGGATGGATTGAGGTTCCACTCCTCCAGCAACTTTAGTTTAAAGTTCTCTTCACCAGTTTGGTGAGTCTATGACCAAAGATGCTCTTCCCTTTCTCTGATAGATGGACCCCATCAGCTGTCAGTAGACCAGGTTTCTCAAAGAGTCCCATGATCTAAGTAGCTGAACCCTTGGCTGTGACACCAGTCCTGTAACCATGTGTTGGTTTGCCAGATTCAACTTGCCTTTGCAAACTCCTTCCCTCTGGCTGGGAGGATTGATGAAAGAACTACCTAGTCTCCAGTGTCTCTTACTTCTGCTCACAGCACTCTATAATGCTTCTTGATAGTCCTTGGATTGCTCCCAGCTGTATCACTGGTGCTCACATGAAACAACAGCAGCCGATAACAGACAGTGGACTGTATGAGGTTTGGTAGTCTCTCAGTGACATCCCTGATATGAGCTCCTGGTAAGCAGCACGCTTCTCTAGAGAGTGCATCAGTTTGGCAAAGGAGTGCCTTTGTACCTTTCAGAAGACAATCATCTACTGCTATCAGATATTGCCTTTTTTTAGTTGCACTGGTTGTTATATGGGGAACAGGTCGGGCTGCCAACTTGTTCAGCTCCAGTGTCTCTCCTGATGTGTCTTCCTCAGTCTGCAGAGCAGTGAAGCAATTCTGCAAGGACACCTCAGGCTTTGGGGGAAGTCTCTTCCTCCTACTGGTCCTTGCTATTGCAAGCTTCCGTTCTTCTGCATCATTGACCCCTCTCCCTTCTGTGTGTGCTGATGCGAGAGTTTTTGTTTGTTTGGCTCTGAGCTGTTGGTCCACTGCAGGCTGCACTTGGAACCAGCTATCTAACTGCTTCTCAGTTTCACTGATGCTATGCTGCCTCCTCACTGCCTTTTGCAGCTCAGTCACCTGCTTCAGGATGTCCTCCACCTGGACACACCTTTTGCAGGAAGATCTGCTGCCTGTCCCTGCCCCAGGAGAAAGGTCCAGGCACTTCCTGCAGTCTGAAGTCTGCACTGCAGCCTCTCCTATCAGCAGCTCCATCTGTGTGGAGGCATCAGCCACTGCTGGGGTAAATGGTGCAGACCCCCCAGCCAAAGCTGTAGCCTTTGCTCTCAGATGAGCGCACAAAATTCTTCCTTAAGAGTCAGATAGGTCAAGTACCCTTCACCTGTGCAGATGGTCACAGAATAGTGCCTGGTTACAAGTTCATTTGTACTTCAAGTTTGCAACTCGGCCAGAATGCCCCTCTTTCAATGAGATGCCCTCCCTGCATGCCATTCCATGTGAACTGCTGCACCACACCCTTGCTGACACACCATGACATGTTTGCTCATCCTGTTTGCAGTGCTCCTGGTTGCTAGGGCTCCCCATGACTGTGTTTTGTATGAGTGGGGCATGACTATCATTACTTCTGGCCCTACGCATACCTCGTCCACCACTGTCAGGAGAGCTGCTGACTCCTAATAGATCTCTTTCTTCTCCTGGGTTTTCCTTGGCTCAGGAAAGCCCTGTTTATGCTGTAATCCCCTGCTCCACTGTGTAACATGCCTGCACCATAGCTGAGCACCTTCCCCACAGAATTACTAACTTTGTTGCAGTTAGGGGCTAAGATGATTTAGCATTATAAGAAATATCTAAAAGAAAATAATTTTTCCTGATTTTAGAGGTATAGTGCTTTTTTTTTTTTAAGAGACTGACTGCAAAATTTTAACAGAAACATGGAAAATAAAAATATTTTTTTTTTAAAAGGAGTAATAGATTGTCAGGGCTGTGCCAGTCTCATTTTTTTTGAGAAGAGTGCCTAGATGTGAGAGAATGTCTGTGTCAAAATAAAACCAGAATAAAAAATAAATCAATAAATTCTATCCTTAGCCTTAAGCTTTTGTGTAAATATATTTTAAAGGGAAAGCAAAATTAGACAGATTTGATCTATTCTGAGTTTATAGGGAGAATTTTGTGAAGAAACCTTAAATTGCCTTAAATAACTACATAAACCTAAACTGCCTAAAGATACATATTAGAATATAATTGTCATCCTCCTGGGCGGAATTTTTTCCAGCTCTGTTCATGAATGATAAATAGGCATCTCTAGATAAATCAGGTATTTACTGATTAAGTGAAATTCCTCCTGAGGGAAAGAAGATACCACACTTGTAGTTACAAGTAAGAATATACATATTTTTGTACATAAAGAGATTAAGAAAAACTATGAAAGACAAATTTCAAGACACTTGACATATCCAGAGTTGAGGGGATACCAAGAACTTCATCAGTGTTAAGTACAACATTTCAAGCTCCCTTGAATGATTTTCTAAATATTGTCCTGTTATAAGCCTAGGAAGACGTACTGAAAACATAAAAGAGTTATATGTCTGAGTTACTCCAAGTTCTGGTTAAAAGACAGAAGAGTGAAAAATCTCCCATTTTAGTTATTCTCTTTGAAAATTTTATTTTAGAGATGCAAACAAAAACAAAAAGAACAAAAAAATGGGCCACCAAAGTGTTCTGTCTAACTTACCTCCAGTGCACTCCAGCATTATGCTCACTCAAGTGCCTGGCATATTTCCTGTCCAAAAAGCGTAATGATCTCCTTCTGCGATTTTCTCTTCTAGGTTTCCCTCTAGAGGAAGAAAAATGTAAGGTATGAAAAGTCTAATACATTTCTGGGTTGGAAGATACAGATTGGAAGGTAGCAGGAGTACTCCCTTAGACAGAGGAATCAAGATGCACTCCCACAGTCATCGATTCAAGCATAGTCTCTCTAATTCATGCTTAACAGATAGTATCAAATTTCTGGAGGATAGTACAGATTGCCCAATGAATGTTGATGTTAAGGTGTACTGATGATCTTCATTCACTAAATTAAAGAAGTAGATCCATGAGCACTGTATCTTATAAAGCCTGATGTCCATTGACTTTTACTTGTAGCTTAGTGACTTTGGTCTCTCAGAATACATAAAGTGTGAATGAACCATTTTTGGTTTTGTTTGTTTGTTTGTTTTTTAATTTCTGTAACTCATTTATCAAGTTCCTCACCACAGCAAAATGTCATATGTTATTAGGTGTAAGAACATGTTAGCTTTTTTTTCACAGCTAGAATATTAAGCTGGTATGTCCTTTTATTCATCCTCATATTTTAATCATCTTCAGTGCTTCCAAAGGCAGCAAACGCTGTACAAGCAGATAAAACTTATTTCACAGGAATCCTTGCAAAAATAAACTAGTAAAATTAGCTGGAATTACAGCTGCCTGTTACAATAGGTTAACATAAGTGTGTGAAAATGTTAATAACTGTTGGAGCTTCCTTTTGATTTGCATGTATATGCATGGATTTATGTGTGCATATTAAGACCTTTCTGTGTGCCAGCAAGCCTTCAATGTCACCAGCAGTTACTGGAATACTTTTCTGTCAGCCTGACTTGTGTAATACAAACTCTCCAAGGGAATGTACTGTTTCAACTGTAGAACATTGACACCGTGCTGCAGAGTTAAGATACTGACTGCTTAAGGTGACCCAAGAACTGATTTACAGTTTTGGCATACTCTTATGAAGAGTAGAATGTCATGTTACCATCTGAGTTCCTGAACAAAAAAAAAAAAAAAGGTCAAACTAGACTGAGACCATTTGTCGATATAAGACTTTATTAATAACACTCAAAATAGTCAGTATTAGTATAAATACTTGTAAGAGACAAGTGGTGCAGAAATGAAATAAAACTTGCTTAACATATTTGCAGAAAGTAAGTACTTATCAAATATCTCTCACTCTTCCTTATTTAATTACTTGCTGTGTTCCTCGTAAGGAGGTAGCAATTGAGAGTTCAATCTACATGTGCCAGTTTGAACTATTTGTTAACATTTATCAACAAAATTCATTCAAGAGCTGCTGTCATGGAACACATTCAGGATCACTGTTCAGAATGCACATTGAAGAATTTAATCACATCAGGGACAACAATCTTCTTGTTCTTCTTTGTTACTCTTAGATCGCTGATTTTTGTGGCCCATTTGCTTTGATTAAAATCACAAAAGAGTTTGGGTTGGAAGGGACCTTTAAAAGTCATCTAGTCCAACCCACCTGCAAGAAGCAGGGATATCCCCAACTAGATCAGGTTGCTCAGAGCCTCATCCAACCTGGCCTTGAATGGTTCCAGCAGTGGGGCATATACCACCTCTCTGGGCAACCTGTTCCAGTGTTCTACCATCCGCATAGTAAAAAATTTTTTCCTGATTTTTAATCTGAATCTATCTCCTTCTATTTTAAAACCATTACCCCTCATCTTACCACAACAGGCCCTGCTGAAGAGTTTCTCTCCATCTTTCCTATAAGCCCACTTTAGGTACTGGAAAGCCACTAAAAGATCTCCCCAAAGGCTTATCTTCTCCAGGCTGAACAGCCCCAACTCTCTCAGCCTGTCCTCATAGGAGAGGTGCTCCAGCCCTCTGATCATCTTTGTGGCCCTCCTCTGGACTCTCTCCAACAGGTTCATGTCATTCTCATGTCGAGGTCCTCAGAATGGAATGCAGTATTCCAGGCGGGGTCTCACAAGAGCAGAGTAGAGGGAGAGAATCACCTTCTGCAACCTGCTGATTGCTGTTCTTTTGATGCAATCTAGGATGCACTTGGCTTTCTGTTTTGCAAGCGTGCATTGCCAGCTCATGTTGAGCTTCTCATCCACCAGCACTCCCAAGTCCTTCTCCTCAGAGCTGCTTGCAATCCATTCTCCGGCCCAGCATGTATTTGCGCCTGGGACTGCCTTGACCCATGTGCAGGACCTTGCACTTGGCCTGGCTGAACTTCATGAGGTTTGCCCGGGTCCACCTCTTCAGCCTGTCAACGTCCCTCTGGATGGCATCCCTTCCCTTCAGTGTGTCCACCTCACCACATAGCTTGGTGTCATCGGCAAACATGCTGAGAGTGCGCTCTATCCCACTGTCCATGTCGCCAACAAAGATGTTGAACAGGGCTGGTCCTAATACCGACCCCTGAAGAATGTCACTTGTTGCCATTCTCCACTTGGACATTAAGCTGTTGACCACCACTCTCTGAGTGTGGCCATTCAGCCAATTCCTTATCCATCGAATGGTCCATCTGTCAAATGCATGTCTCTCCAGGTTAGAGAGAAGGATGTCATGTGAGTTAGTGTCAAATGTCTTGCATAAATCCAGGTAGATGACATCAGTTGTTTGTCCCTTGTCCACAGATGCTTTAACCCTGTCATAGAAGGCCACCAAATTAGTCAGGCACAATTTTCCCTTACTGAAACAATGCTGGCTGTCACCAATCTCCTCCTTCCATTCCGTGTTCCTTAGCATGGTTTCCAGGAAAAACCGTGGAGAAACTTAGGTTACAAAGGTTTCTCCATCTGTCATAGTTTTTCTGACCTTCACTGGATCTTTGTATACTTTGCCTTTAGTAATGTAATCTAATACTATTTTTCTAAAGATTAACCTTCATCTATAATAATTCTAGGGTTTAACTACACGAAATTAAACCAGTCAACAATCAAATGAAATGAAATCTTTGTGAATGAAACTCCTCAATACAGAAAGAGCCTCTGAGGAATTAATGCATCCATAATCTGTATTAGCTGCCCTTTCAGGTTCCTATTAGGTTTGACAGATTAGGTTTAATGTGATATTCCAATCTCTAAATCACCTTTCCTTTAAGTGTTGAGCTGTACAATCTTCGTATGGATCCAAAGAGAAAGGTAATGTGACAGAATTGTCTGACCTGTGTTCTGCAAATTTGGGGAATTATTACTCTGAGGTGCAAGACTTTATTAACTAAACATAGATATTTAATTGCAGTGTGATGAACTGTGCTGTGAAAGATGACATAATGCATATCATCCTGATGTAAATGTCCACATAAGATTGGAAGAATTTTTTTTTTCCCAGAAATGTCCCTTTCTCTCCACTGACTAGAAAGGGAACAAAATACAATTCAGATTCTGAAATATAGATGTCTAGTGCCATTTCAGATACTATACAGCATCTGAGACAACTGCAGAGGATTGGAACATATGATAGACTCTGAAAAAGAACCACAGCCCTTGAAATGTATGGAGATCCTGGAGTTTGGGAACTTGAACATCTGAAATTACACTAGACAGCTCTACATAGGCAGTTAGAGTTTACCCTTACTCTTCTGGATTTCCATACTGAGATGTGATGTCTATCCATCCTAGAGTCTTTCATAAAACACAAATAAGGAACCTAATAAGCTATCAAAGAGTAATTTCAGTACTATTTTGCAGTTCAGCTTTTCTTTTGGATCATGTACAATTTCAGTATAATAGTACTTTTGACAGAGTACTGTGGAGAGACAGACTAACTGGCTAAATAAGAGCTCTGCTGAGAAGGATCTTGGAATCCTGGTGGACAGTAGGTTAAACAGAAGTCAATGGTGTGCCTTGGTGGTCATGAAGGAGCAGCATACCATTAAAACAAGGGAAGTGAGTATTCCCCTTTATTTGGCACTCATTAAAAGCATCAAGAATACTGCATCCATTTTTTGGACATAAGAATAGAAGAACGATGTTGATCATCTTAAGTGAGTTCATTGGAGAGCGACCCAGATGTCTGGGTGGTTAGGGGCTGCAGCACTTGCACTGTGAGGAAATGCTAAGAGACAAGGCTTGATTAAACTGGAGAAGAGAGGCCTTTGAGAAAACTGAAGAGCAATTTCCCAGTGTGTAAAAGAAGGTTACTGACAGTGCCAGGCTTTTTACTGATATGCATGATGGGATAAGAGGCAGTGGCCATAAGTTGAAACAGGAGGTTGTGACTGCACATAATGAAATAAAATCTATGTGAAGATAACTAATTTCAGTACCTTCATCTGCTATTATTCAAAGTCATTTCAGCACTTTTTTTTTTCTAATAAAAGAAAAAAAAAAACTAGAGAAAAGGAGCACTACATAGTTGATGTTTGAATTGAGATTTCATCCAGATATGAAAATAAACGAGGTCAGATTGAGAAAAAAACCAAACCAAAACAAAACAACAAAACCAAACTAACCAACCAAAAAAAAACCCACCCTCCCCAAAAAAACCACAATGGTCTTAATGAAAGATGTTAGATGACAAGGGGATTAGACAAAATGAATTTCACTGTGGCATGGTGTCATAGATAAGACCAAATGACAGTGCAGAGACTAAATAGACTTGGATACTAAAAGAGTTTAGTTACGG
Source organism: Chlamydotis macqueenii (assembly GCF_036417535.1). Taxonomy (NCBI): domain Eukaryota; kingdom Metazoa; phylum Chordata; class Aves; order Otidiformes; family Otididae; genus Chlamydotis; species Chlamydotis macqueenii. The sequence continues at coordinate 165,156,367 of NC_141556.1, forward strand.
ATTTCTGCAGTTTTGTGAATTACATGACTTCCTTGTTTTACGGGACTGATGATATAGTCCAGAAGTTGGATGAGTCACAGTAGAGGCTCTGTCTATGCTGTGCATAGTGCTGGGTCAGGGCTTGGGCTCCTCAGAGTCCTCTCCTGACCCTGGAAAGCATCAGTTACAGGACTGAGCAGGGGATCCCTGTTTCTTGAGTGTCCTGTTCAGAGCCACTCAGTGCCTAACAATAAGCTGTTACTCTATCTTATGATCTGCTCCTCTGGAAGATTCTGGACATGTTCACAACTTTCACAGTGATTGACATGTTTGCATCTTTCACAACAAATATTTAGCAGGCTGTTTGTGTTCAGGGTACTCCCCTATCCTTATGACTAAACTATTCCCTTATTTATAGGTCCAAATAAAGTTATGTAACACTGTTTTCAACTAGGCTTGCCACAGTGTATGACTGGAGAATAGCAAGCAGAACACATACATGTAAACGCACATTATGTAAAAAGAAAAGAAAACTACAGATTTTCTAACTTCATTTGTTCTCAGTATAATACAAATTTTTAGAACAAATGACAAGAGAAAGACCAACTGAAAACTAAGAAATAAATAGAAAATGTAACAAAATTCAAGATCTGTTGATAGAAAATAAAGCCCTGATGTTTGAAAAAGAAATTAAATAAAAAGACGACAACTAGTAATGCTAGTAATTATAAGTCTCAAAGTTAAAAAAAGATTACATTAACTATCATCACTATTTGTTTCAACTAAAAAAAGTTCTGGATGTAGAATATTAACCAATGGCAGATCATGGAAGAGTATATGTGGGTGCACTTCTCTCAGTATGGTCATAGAAAATATAATTCAGAGTATTTTTATTGGAGACAGAGAAGCATGAATATTCTTGAAAAAGCAATTAGTGACATCTTAAGTAAAAAAAAAGTCACATACATTCTAATCACTCCTTTCGATGAAAAAGTAATTGAAATTCGAGGATAGAATACTTCACAGTTATATGCAGGAATAGGTACCAAATTTTATTGGAAAAGACTAAAATACTCAGCCTATTTATCTCAGAAAAATAAAGGAGGAAACTTGTGATTACTATCCACAGACACATCAGGGGCTGAAAGCTAGAGTAGCAATGCTTATAGAAAGTGCTGGTTCAAGAAAAAATAGATTTAATCTGCCCTCAGATACATCTATGGGTGTAGTTGAAAAAGAGCTCCTAGCCATATAAGAGGAATACATTAATGTTATTCTACAATAACCCTATTGAATATAAGAAGTCTAACTAGTGAGAGTTTGATAAATTTATGAAGAGTTTTGTTCATAAATAAATAATAATGTTTACCAGATTGACCCTTCAGTTTAGGAAAGCCAAAGCCAACCTGAAGCTGAATCTGGCAAGGAATGAGAAGGACAGAAAGAAAGAATTCTACAAGTAGATAAAGAGTGAAAAGAAGACTAGGGAAAATGGGACAGGGGACCTGGAGACAAATGACATGGAAAAAGCGAAAGTACTCAATGCTCTCTTTGCCTCAGTCTTTACTTCAAAGATTAGTTTTCAGGAATACCAGGTCACTGAGACTAGGGGGGAAGTGTGGACAAGGAAGACTTGCCTTTGGAGGAGGAGGACTAGGTTAAAGAGCACTTGAATAAACTGGTTGCACATAAGTCCATGGGGCCTGATGGGTTGCATCCATGAGTGTTTAGGGATTTGGCTGATGTCTTAGTGAGGCTACTCTCATTTATCTTTGAAAGATCATGGCATGGCATAGAGAGGCTCCTGAAGACTAGAAAAGAGTAGATATTGCTCCTGTCATTGAGAGGGGTAAGAAGGAATATCTAAGGAACTGCAGAGTAGTTATGCAGCTCCTGGAAAGCTGAAAATCCTCCTGGAAAGCATTCCCAAACACATGAATAACAGAAGGTATCCTGGTTTTATTTAGTGAAAGGGGGCTACGGCAGCAGCTTCTGTAAGAAGCTGCTAGAAGATGTTTCCCTTTTGTCCAGTGGACTCAGCTGGACCCACTGCTGGCCACAGCTGAGCCAAGTGGTAGCAGAACAGTCGCTGGTAATGCCTCTGCGATTACTTATTTAAGAAGGGGAAAAAACAGGAAAAAAAGAAAGAAAATGTGAAGAATCTGAAGTGGAGGCAGAGAGGGGGAGGCACGAGCCTTATGGGCCTTGCGGCACTCACCCTCTGGCCTCCCACCAGGCAGCAGTCTGGGCCTAACTTGGCCCAGGATGGCTGCAAGAAGGAGAGAGAAGATGTGAAGAGAACCCAAGAGGCACCTGCCTGCCAACTGTTTGCCCCACTCAGTAGCTAAAATACCACAAAGTGTCTCACTCACTCCCCCCTCAGCACCCCCCACAGTGAGAAGAATTGTGAAAGAAAAGAAGGCCAAACTGATGGGTTAAGATCAAAACAGTTAAAGAGAAAAACAGAGGAAAAGAAAATAGAGATAGAAAAAAACAACCAAACAAACAAAAAAAAACCCCCGAAACAAAACAAAACAAAAACCCCAGGAAATACTTAAGCAATAATTTCCAGTACAATATCTCACAGTCACTCCTCAAGCCTGGCTTCCTCCAAATAGTAAGAACTTAACCCTGAACTCAGTCCCAATTTTGTATACTGAGCATGGTGTTAAATGATATGGAATAGCCCTTTGGCTAATTTGGGTAAGCTATTCCAGCTGTGTCAACCAGCCACAGGTGCCACCAGTTTGTCTCCTAGCTCAGGTGAAAATTAACTCTATCTTAGCCAGAACCAGGACTCCCACACAAGTTACTCTGAAAAAAAAAAAAAAAGGAAAAGGAACACCAAGAAATAAAACCTAGATTCTTTAAGAGAATGACCATCGAGGAATTGCAATGTGGTATTAGTTACACATGAAATTGTGGCGTCCAATGTGATGATCCATTATGAAAAAAAACTTTCTCAATAGCTCATTTATTATTTCCACTTTACTGATTTCTTTTTTTTTTTTTTGGATCATGAGAAGCTACACATTTAGATCTTTTTTTTTTTTTTTTTGCTGGTGTAAAAGATTCAGATGGATATAATTTCATTAAATTCAATAAATGACATCATTTTATATCAGCCATTAATTTGTCTGTATGTTGACAAAAAAAAAGTCCTTTTTAGCTGAAGAATCCATTGCATTGATTCTATAAATTTGTTTAAAACTTAATATAAAGGCATAACAGCTAAATGATGAAAATATTGTGTCAAACCAAAGAATGTTTTGACTACAATTGTAATTATAATGTTTATAATGATTATATATTATAATGTTTAATTGCACTCAAGTTGTGCATGTCTTTAAGTTACATCTATAAAGCAAAAAGAAAGAAATATTGCCCTCTTTTCCCCTCTTACTTTTATTTAGTATGAAATATAGAATAACATCAGGTGTGATTTTACAGTATTCATAACATATTAGGAGCTACATTTTAAGTCCTGGTCATGCTTTTACAACACTCAAAATATTAGAAGAGGCCAGATTTTTATGTACTTGAAGTGTACTTTTCTTCTAATCAATGTACTTGTAACTTGTAGTTAATGGAAATTTGGTGTAATTTAAAAAGTGAATCATTGCACAAAAGTCCTCCATTTGCAGCTGCAGTATATGTTATTCAATCTTATATGCAGCTCATCAACTAAAGTTCTGGGACATGAATCTCCTAATTGATACTATAGTTCAACACATACTTAACTAGTTTTTAAGTTTCTGGAGAAATCTCCAATTGTTAAGAGATCTATTTCTGAATTTTATAATTATCAGCTAACCTGTCCATTTTCTGTATTCTTAAGATGAACATTTATTTAACATTGCTTAATTAAATCTTAGCTGATTGGTTCTTTCTTTCCATGACATTTGGCTTAGTCAACCTTCTCCAACATCCCTGATTGTACAGTATTTATAGCCCTTTACTAAGAGACACAGTGTATTATTTATGTGCAATGGAAAACATTTTCAGCATTTTTTATACCTCAGCACTATAGATGACATTTTATCTTCACTGTTATTAAGAAATAAAATAATACTTGTAGGTAGACTAAAGTAAACTGCATTCTCCTCTGCTTGAACTGTTATCAGAGGGAAGTCCTTACATTCAACTACTGTACTTGAGTTGTGCTTTCTTAAGTGTAGTCTTGAGACAAGTCTGATATGTGTTCTCACTTTTCTGTATGGGATAAAATATTCTTACAAGGTGATGTCCAGACATTATTGGTGTATAGTGTATGGGACTGCATATAGATTTGAGTCATGAATTAGATTTTTTTTTTTTTTCAGTTTTGAAATTCAAGCTCTGAAATTCAAGTTTGCATATCCTTCCCACAATGTCTAATGCAGTACATAGACTTTAAAAAGCATTATCGGGATTTCCACTGGAAGAATAGGGAGTCTTTTATGAAGTACTCAATCATAAATTAACAGAGTAGAATAACACAATATTATTTTGTGTATCTTTTTTTTTTTGTTTTAGGAGTATTTTCTGTTGCAGTCTTAATTTGCTTCAAACTTTATCCTTTATGTGACATTAGTAAAAGATTATCTCAGAGGAACATTGGCAAATCACATGGTAATGTCCTTGTAGTTACTCACACATCCTTAGTCTTACCATCCATAGGATGAATTCCTCAAATATGTATTTGCTTTGGCTCTATGTGCAGTCCCACCTATTTGTCCTTTTAGGGCAGTCATAATTCATGTTTTTCTTTTCTCAAAGTAGCATGTTATGTGTATCCCTTTTCCCCCTGTCAGTAAATATCTTGGTCAGAATTATTATCTCATAACCTATATCATTATAACATCATAAAATGTAATTATAGCATCATAAAATGCACCTCTCCTATGAGGACAGGCTGAGAGAGTTGGGGATGTTCAGCCTGGAGAAGAGAAGGCTCCAGGGAGACCTTAGAGCAGCCTTCCAGTACCTAAAGGGAGCCTACAGGAAAGACAGGGAGGAACAATTCAGTAGGGCCTGTTGTGACAGGCTTTGTCCTGTCAGAAGTCTGCAGAAAAAGACATTTTTCAGTGTATTTTTTAAAAAATGTCTCAAAATCTAACTCTTTTCAGCTGCAGTGAAATCAAAGTTTTCTCGTCTGTAAAGAGCAGCAAAGTTTCATTCAAACAGCCTTTAATGTCCAGTAGCAAAAGTTATGTTTATATGGCAGATTTTTTTCTCTGTATTTTTTTTTACAATACCTTTGCTTGTTAGACTTGTCTCTGATGGCAAAGCAGGATAATCAAAGTACAATATATATATAAATATAAAAATAAAATATCCAACTGTGAAAATTTCTTTTGGAGCACCCTCCCCACTTTTCAGGTAACTAGATCAAATTCCCTAGGTCAGATTCTTCTTTCCTTCCTTGATTTTCTTTTTTTTGCTTGCTTTTTGAATATTCTCAAGTAAAGCCAACCCATTATAATAATAATAATTATGCATTACAGTGTCACAACTATTTGTCTTATTTATCCTAGCAAGGCAAAAAAGAGTGAATATTGATTTTCCGACTTTTCATGCTCTATTAATTTGTGTATTGTATAACCACAGGTTCTGTAGTACTAGTTAATTGCTTACATTTTTTGCTAAGATCATTGTGTAGCCATAATGAATAAATAAGTAAATGGCCAAATTTGCCTCTCTGCATGTTCGTTGTCATGCTAGTAACTCAGTGGAGTAAATTCTTATGATATTTGTACATATAAAGAAGCAGCAGAAACTTTCACATTAGTATGAACCTTGGTGTTATACAAAAAAAAAACTGTAATAATTCCATTAGCAAAAATTCTAAACTTTGCATAAACTAAATTCTAAACTGTGCAGTCTTAGCACAAATCCAGATGAAAGTGCGATCAAAGCTTCACAGGTGACATTTACAGATTTTTTTACAGAAATGGAAAGTGAATAACACATTTTGCTTTTCAATTCCTTTTTTTATCTAGCAAGAACTTGTAATTAAGTTTCTCTGTAGGCAGGATTAAGTCACATGACATCAGGAAAATGCCATATCATAGGTGACTTCATGTAAGTTTCTTATCATAAAGTTCTGTACCAAATTGCTTGAATGTGTTAACATCACACACACACACATTCCTATTTTATAATTCTCTTACCTAAATTAAGTTTTTTGGTCAAGTTTTTTTACTAGTGGAAGACTTTACCAGAATTTTAATGCTCCACTGACTTTATATCTCAAATTTCCTTTTAAAATAAATGTATAGGTAGTTCACATACCTGGAAATCCTGCAATACCATCTAATCATTGTTTTTAGTATACCGTTTTTCAACAATAAATAAAAAGGTCTTTCATCCCTCATTTTAAGGATTGTTGTTTATTGATGTCTGCTTACTTGCATACTGTCAAAAGTCAATATATATGTATTTCCTTGTATATCAATAGGAAAAAAGCAAAAGATCAAAAGTAGTGATACAATTCAATAATTAATGTTTTGTAAGAACCAGGACATTCTAAACTACTGAAACTTGTTAACCCAGTAGCTGGGTTTTTTTGGTCAGAAGTTAAGACAACAAATTGTTATTTCAAGGCAAACTCATTATTTAATTGCATGGATTTTATTTGCTTTCGCTCCCCTATTATTAAAAACTCTTTTATATGTTAGCTCTATTTATTATTATGTAATAACAATCAAGCATAATCCTTGTTTTCAGAAAGGATTTTGGAATTTGTGCATACTAAGGGACATCCAGTTGACTCAAAAAGATTCAGTCACAAGAAAGAATTAAGTGGCTGTTGGTTAAGACTCAATATTAACTTCTTGAAGGAGTAGCAAAATATATTTCACAGTCTATATCCTGTTGAGTAGTTCTGTGATACTGTGAAGGAAACATCTGTGGATTTGTTTCCTGGAATAATTGCTGCCACCAGGAATTTCACTCACAGTGTTTTATGGCATGTAGAGTTTCCGGAGGTGATGTGTTCACTTGAAATGATAGAGCTTTTTTGGATAAATTAAACTAATGAATACAGACTTATAAATATGCTCTCAAATTTGCATATATTATAAAATTGGGCATAGGAGGGTGATAATTTAGTTTTGAGCTTAGCAACTGTGTAAAATTTAATATTGCACAACAAGTGCCCAGTGGTTTTGATTCCCACAGTCAAGTACTGAGGTCAACATTTTTTTTCGTTTATTGCTAGTAAATTATTATTCCTAAAGGAATGAATCAGAAAAGAGAATCATATAAATAATTTAAATGTGTTTTCAGTGATGAAATGATTTGTTAGAATGCTGTTCTGGTTTTGGTGGGTGAGGGGGGGGCTAAGGTGGTAGGTTCTGTAGGAAACTGCTAGAAGTCGCTCCCCTTTGTTCAGTGGACTCGGCCGGGCCTAGGGTGGACCAGCTGCTGGCCAAGGCCGAGCCAATTGGTAGCAGAATGTCGCGTGATAACGCCTCTGCGATAACGTATTTAAGAATGGGAAAACAGGAAAAAAAAAAAGAGAGAAGATACAAAGTAGGTGAGCGGGGGCAGAGAGGGGGAGGTGCGAGCCTTGTGGGCCTTGCAGGCCTCACCCTCTGGCCTCCCACCTGGCAGCCAACTGGGCCCAACTCGGCCCGGCCTGGCTGCAAGAAGTGGACAGGAGATGAGAAGTGAATAAGATGTAAAAAGGATCCTGAGAGGCGTCTGCCAGCCTGTTGTGAGGAACTGCTGCAGATGCCAAGGTCAGTCAGAAGGAGGGGGAGGAGGAATGCAGCTCCTGGCCAAGATTCCCCTGCAGCTCATGGTGACGACCATGGTGGAGCAGGTTGTCCCCCTGCAGCCCATGGAGGTCCACGGAGGAGCAGAGATCCACTTGCAGCCCATGGAGGACCCCACGCCGGAGCAGGTGGAGGTCTAAAGGAGGCTGTGGCCCGTGGAGGGCCTGCTGGGGCAGCTGTTCTGGAGGGACTGCACCCCGTGGAAGAGATGACCCATGCTGGAGCAGTTTCATGAAGGACTGTGGCCTGTGGGAGGGACCCCACGCTGGAGCAGGAGAGGAATGTGAGGAGTTCTTCCCCCGACGATGAAGCAGCAGCATAAAACAAAGTATGATGAACTGACCGCGACCCCCATTCCCTCTTCCCCCCTGTGCCACTCAGGAGGGGAAGGTAGTAGAGATAATGTTAAGCCCGGGAAGGGGGAGCGATGGGGGGAAGTTATCTTGTTCCCTGTCTCATTCTCCTGATAGTTTTAGAAATAAATGAGTATTTTTCCCCAAGTCGAATCTGTTTTGCCCGTGACAGTAACTTTAAGGATTTCTCCCCGTCCTTATCTCAAACCGCGAGCCGTTTTTCCTTATATTTTCTCCCCCTATTCCCTTGGAGGGTGGGGGAAGCGACAGAGAGACTGCGTAGTCTGGTCCCGATTGGGGTTGAACTACGACAAATGCCAGGAAAGGCATTCTGGTTAGAATTTGACAAAAAAAACCCAAACAAACAACCGACAAATCTTGCACTATTAATAGTGATGGGCTAGTTCTCTCCATTACAAGAATGCAGCATGATTTAAAAAATCTATTAGTCATAGAATGAATGATTATTTTAAAACAGCAAAATTAATTATAATTTTAAAAAACTTTTCAGTATAATTCTAGATAATGAGGTTTTATGGTTAATACTAGTTCACAGCCAAAACTTTGTTCTAAATTTAAATGTCACAAAATCTGGAAATAATAAGATGCAGTATTTTGGTTCCAACCATTATGAAGGCAGAGATCAGATCAAGAGTATAATTAGGAGTCATCTGAGTTTTCATTAGCTTTTTTTTTAAGGCCTATTTCTTTTTGGTAGAGTAAAGTGTAATTAAAATAATACATATTATATTGATTTCACTCTTAGCAAATTACTTTGTGTTGCGAATATCTTTCTTTCAGAAATGTACTGCAATGTGAAAGTGACATTGTGGTATGATTTAACTAACATGAGTCAAGAAAAACTGGAAACTCACTTCAGAAGAAACTGTTCTTTAATGCAGTGCATACATGGAATTACAGTGCATAATGCAACACCTTGAGTATTAAAATATCTTGAAAAATTTAAATATTTCCAGAGTTATTTCTCTTTCATGTGTGTGTGTGTGGTTTCTTGTATGCTGGTTAAGTTCAAAAGTTGCTTTTAAAATTTTCATATTGATGAATAGAAAACATAATCTCTAGCAATACACAGTAACACTAGGAAACTCTCTGATTCATGGGGTTATGATACGAATATTATCCTACCTCCTTTGTACTGCTGACATGCTTAGAACCCATTTCAAAACTACTGTAAATATATTTATTTCAAAGGAGGTCAAAATAAAATCTTTAAAAGTTTTGTATGAGCTGAATTTTGGTGCAGACAAAGAATATAATGTGTTTTTATTGTATCTGTTAGCATGTTCTTAAAACTCCTATATGAATTACAAACTATAATGTTAATGCAAACATACTTGGTAACAAAGCTAACTGAAACTGAGAAATTGAATGTGATATGCACAAAAAAATAACAATTTAGTAATCAACTACATTTTATCTGAACTTTGAGCTCAAATAAACAGTTTGAATACAGCTTTCTGTCTGTAAAATCTGTCTCCCACTGTAGGCTGAATATCATACCTTTCTTCAGATTAATATGGTTAAAGAGATTCCTAAAATATTGCTAATGTTTAAGGAGTAGATGGACACAAATATTTACTTGGCTAGTTTTCTTTCTGCAAAGTGTTTATTTATTTTTGGAAGAACAGAATAGCAAGAAAAGTTATAAGTTACCTCAAGAAAAGAAAGGAGCTGCTGTCAGGGCATCTCAAATGCTGCTAGGTATGTAAGCAGTCATAATAGTCATAGAATCATAGAATGGTTAGGGTTGGAAGGGACCTTCAAAGGTCATCTAGTCCAACCCCCCTGGCAAGGAGCAGGGACATCCCCAACTAGATCAGGTTGCTCAGAGCCTCATCCAGCCTGGCCTTGAATGTTTTCAGGGATGGGGCCTCCACCACCTTTCTGGGCAACCTGTTCCAGTGTTCTATAAGTCTCATTGTAAAAAATTTTTTCCTAATTTCCAATCTAAATCTACCCCCCTCTATTTAAAAACCATTACCCCTCGTCCTATTGCAACAGGCCCTACTAAACAGCCTTTCCCCATCTTTCTTGTAGGCCCCCTTGAGGTACTGGAAGACCGCTATCAGGTCTCCCCGGAGCCTCCTCTTCTGCAGGCTGAACAGCCCCAACTCTCTCAGCCTGTCCTCATAAGAGAAGTGCTCCAACCCTTTTATAATCTTCGTGGCCCTCCTCTGGACCTTCTCCAACTGGTCCATGTCCTTCTTGTGTTGGGGACTCCAGAACTGGACACAGTACTCCAGGTGGGGTCTCACCAGGGCAGAGTAGAGGGGCAGAATCACCTCCCTCGACCTGCTGGCCACGCTTCTCTTGATGCAGCCCAGGATGCGGTTGGCCTTCTGGGCCGCAAGGGCGCATTGCCTGCTCATGTTAAGCTTCTCATCCACCAGCACTCTCAAGTCCTTCTCCTCAGGGCTGCTCTCAATCCATTCCCTGCCCAGCCTGTATTTGTGCCTGGGATTGCCATGACCCAGGTGCAGGACCTTGCGCTTGGCCTGGTTGAACTTCATGAGGTTGGCACGGGCCCACCTCTCCAGCCTGTCCAGGTCCCTCTGGATGGCATCCCTCCCTTCCAGCGTGTCGATGGCACCACACAACTTGGTGTCATCGGCGAACTTGCTGAGGGTGCACTCTATCCCACTGTCCATGTCGCCGACAAAGATGCTGAACAGGGCCGGGCCCAGCACGGACCCCTGAGGGACGCCACTCGTGACCGGTCTCCACCTGGACATTGAGCCGTTGACCACCACTCTCTGACTGCGGCCATCCAGCCAACTCCTTATCCACCGAGTGGTCCGTCCATCAAACCCACGTCTCTCTAGTTTAGAGAGAAGGATGTCATGCGGGACAGTGTCAAAAGCTTTGCACAAGTCCAGGTAGATGATGTCAGTTGCTCGTCCCTTGTCCACCGATGTCGTCAGCCTGTCATAGAAGGCCACCAAATTGGTCAGGCACGATCTGCCCTTGGTGAAGCCATGTTGGCTGTCACCAACCACCTCCTTGCTCTCCATGTGCCTTAGCATGGTTTCCAGGAGAATCTGCTCCATGACCTTGCCAGGCACAGAGGTGAGGCTGACCGGCCTGTAGTTACCTGGGTCTTCCTTATTCCCCTTTTTAAAAATTGGGGTTATGTTCCCTCTCTTCCAGTCATCGGGGACCTCACCAGACCGCCACGACTTCTCAAATACGATAGCCAGTGGCTTGGCAACTTCATCCGCCAGTTCCCTCAGGACCCGCGGATGGATCTCATCAGGTCCCATGGACTTGTGCACCTTTAGGTTCCTCAGATGATCCCGAACCTGCTCTTCTAGTACAATGGGCAGTTCTTCATTCTCGCAGTCCCTGCTTGCACCTTCTACAGCTTGGGCGGTGGGACAGGAACTCTTGTCGGTGAAGACTGAGGCAAAAAAGTCATTGAGAACCTCAGCCTTCTCCATGTCCTGGGTAACCAGGACACCAGTTCCCTTCTGGAGGGGGCCTACATTTTCCCTGGACTTTCTTTTGTCCCCTACATACCTATAAAAGCTCTTCTTGTTTCATTTTATATCCCTGGCCAGATTCAGTTCTGCCAGGGCTTTGGCTTAGTCAATATAGTCAATAAAGTACTGGAAAAGTGTTAACTGAATTAAAGCTATATATGATCACCTGAATGATTCTCTGGGGTCCATTTACTGTGTTGAACAGGGATTTAGTTCAGTTGCTTGTGCATTTATATCCTGTGTTCTCAGATACTTTCTGAAATATCCAAGACGTCCACACAGGACTGATGATATGATACATGATCTAGAATAGAGGCAGCTGAAGGTGAGGTGAAATACCTTACATCATCTGAAATGGCACAAAGTACTACATTTGCACAAATAAATTGAGCACAAATTTATCTTCACTATTGCGGGAATTTACATCTCAAGTACTGAACTGGGTGCCTAACATAAGATTTTGTTCACCTCTTACATGCCCTAGGTTATCTGAGACAGCTTCAGCTGTGGCTGCTTTATATTACAGATGGCCTACAGGATACCTTTATCCAACTGAAGATGCAAGTCTGAGGTCAGATAGAATACTATTTGTCATCTAAAAAAAAAAAAAAGCACTAGACATCTGTATTTAGGCAACTGAATAGGTCACTGTATTTAGATGTCTGAACTGAAACCCATTTCTGTATTTAGGCATCTAAATATAGGAATCTTATAACTTAGAGATAAATTCCATGTTGTTGATTTTGGTGGAATTGATAGTGGATTACTTTGACCTTCCCAGTGTTAAGAGGAACAAATTTCAGGATTTCAGATTTCCAATATACTTATTTATTTACTCACTTATGTGGCCAAATTCTGAATTTCTTAGATGGTTTTTGCATATATATTAAGAACATGACTCTGAATGTATGAACAGCCTTTATGCTAATTAACATCTGACTGAAGAAACACAATCTTATAATATAATTCGGAGCATAAGGGGAAATCAGGCTTTGGTTGTCGACACCTTTGTTTTAAATTGTAATATTAATCATTATTACTTCAGGGAGGCACACAGCAAATCATGGAAACTATTGAAACTATGGTGAAATTGGAAGCATTAAAACACTATTAACTATTGCAACAACAGTATAGGAGAAGAAGACTGCTCAGCTGATTAAAAAAAAAAACAAAAAGAAAAAGTAACAGCCTTTGAGCTGAGTAGTGAAGTATTGAACAACTAAGTGAAATCAATTTAGTGTTTAATCCGTACAACTACTGATAAACAAGATCCTACAGCTTCCAAGATACAATTAATTACAATTACAGATCTGATTAAAAAGTCAATAATTGCTTGCTGAAACATTTAAACAGTCAGTCTCTTTTTTAAAAACTTCCAATAATCAGTCTCTGTCTCATGCTTCAGGGACATTTTTGCTGTTACAGCGTGCCACATGCTGGAGTACCTTCACTGGTATCAACAGTATTATGTAGGCTTAATTCTAAGTTATTGCAGTGGCAAACAAGGGCTCAAATGTCTAATTCTCTCATTAACAGTAAAATAAAATAGTATCTCTGACAAGATGCTTAACAAGAGAAAAACATCATTTCCATCCTACTAGTACTGGAGAAAAATAACAATAATGACTGCATTATACTATGGAGCAGGTGGGCTGAATGGTGTTTTTTTTTTTTCAATCCCAGCCCTGCGAGAACACATGATGACTGCACTCAGATATGTCAGGAAGAGTACTTCAGGCTTGCCACCACTTGCCTCAGCAGTGATTCCTCTGGAACTAAATCTAAGCATGCAGTCATAGAAGGAGCAGAAGTACTCTCTATATAGTACCTACTCTATAATACCATACTCTCTATGATCTCAGCTGTAGGCAATTTGTGAATGCCTTCCTTTCATTTAAACATAAGTATTTGCATTTATCTTTCAGTCTTTCCTCTCCAGCTCTAGATAACAAGGAATAATAACTGTTCAGTGGAGCAAAAGGCAGTGTTAAAGATGTCTTCTACGATTCTTCTGTGATACAAAGAGAAATAAGGAAGACCTGGGGAACTACAGGGCAGTCAATTTCATTTCTGTGCCTGGCAAGGTCATGGAACAGATCCTCCTGGAAACATGGAAAAAAAAAGGAGGTGATTGGTGACACCCAGCAAGGCTTCACTAAGGGGAAATTGTGCCCGACCAATTTTGTGGCCTTCTATCATGAAGTAACATTGGTAGATAAGGGACGACCAACTGATATCATCTACCGGGAGTTGTGCAAAGCATTTGACATTGCCTCGCACAACATCTTTGTCTCTAAACTGGAGATATATGAATTTGGAGGACGGATCACTTAGTGCATAAGGAATTGTCTGGATGGCCGCACAGAGAGTGGTGGTCAACAGCTCGATGTCCAAGTGGAGACTGGTGATGGGTGGTGTTCCTCAGGAGCTGGTATTGGGATTAGCCCTACTTAACATATTTGTCGGTGTTATGGTTTTGTTTAGTGAGGGGGGGCCTAAGGCAGTAGCTTCTGTAGGAAACTGCTAGAAGTCGCTCCCCTTTTTCAGTGGACTTGGCTGGGCCTAGGGCGGACCCGCTGCTGGCCAAGGCCGAGCCAATCGGTAGCAGAATGTTCCGTGATAACACCTCTGCGATAACGTATTTAAGCAGGGGAAAACAGAAAAAAAAAAGAGAAGAGAACATGTGAAGAAGCTGAGCGGGGGCAGAGGCACAGAAGGGGAGGCGCAGGCCTCATGGGCCTTGCAGGCCTCACCCTCTGGCCTCTTGCCAGGCGGCCGACTGGGCCCGACTCAGCCCAGCCCAGCTGCAAGAAGTGGAAAGGAGATGAGATGGATGATGTGAAGAGATCCTAAGAGGCGTCTGCCAGCCTGTTGTGAAGAACTTTTCTTGTGAGAGAAACAGCTGCAGACGGCAAGGTCAGTTCAGAAGGAGAGGGAGGAGTAATGCAGCTCCTGGCCAAGATTCCCCTGCAGCCTGTGGTGATGACCATGGTGGAGCGGATTGTGCCCCTGCAACCCATGGAGGTCCATGGGAGGAGCAGAGATCCACCTGGAGCCCGTGAAGGATCCCACATCGGGGGAGGTGGATGCCTGAAGGAGGCTGTGGCCAGTGGAGGGCCCGCTGGGGCAGCTGTTTTGGAGAGACTGCACTCCGTGGAAGAGATGACCCACGCCGGAGCAGTTTCACAAAGGACTGTGGTGTATGGGTGGGACCCCACCACGGAGCAGGGGAGGAATGTGAGGAGTTCTTCCCCTGACCATGAAGAAGCGGCATAAAATAATGTGTGATGAACTGACCGCAGCCCCCATTCCCTCTTCCCCCCTGTGCCGCTCGGGAGGGGGGAAGGCAATAGAGATAATGTTAAGCCCAGGAAGAGGGAGGGGTGGAGAAAGGTTATGTTGTTCTCTGTCTCATTATCCTGCTGTTTGTAGTAATAAATGAATAGTTTTCCCCAAGTCGAGTCTGTTTTGCCCGTAACAGTAACTTTAAGGATTTTCTCCCTGTCCTTATCTTAAACCTCGAGCTGTTTTTCCTTATATTACCTCTCCCTATTCTCTTGGAGGGTGGGGGGAGTGAGAGAGAGACTGCGTAGTCTGGTCCCGATCAGGGCTGAACTACGACACTGCAATTTCATAGTACAAATGCATTGAATGTATTTGAGATCCTGTTCCTAGGTCTCCATGAGCATAAATAGCTGCAGCTATACAAGTCTAGAAGTTCAGAAAATACAAAAATCTAGATTAGATTTACCTTTTCCAGTATCTCAACCATGTCGCTGTTTGACATAAAAATACATATACCTCATTTTTTTTTTAACAATTACAAATTACAATTTTGAACTACGTTACTAGACAAGAACAGAGCAAATACAAGACAGCATGAATAGGTTACCCTTGAAAGGTTTGATTTTGCAAAGAACAAAATGAATTGTAACTAGAATCTGAGATTATTTACATCTACTGAGGTTGTAGAAGTTTCTATTTTGTAAGATCATTAACATTAAAGTAATTTACCTTTAAAATATTTTTCTTTTCATGTGGCAGTTGCACTACCTTATCACAGATTATAGAGATAACACCAGTAAAATTTTATTTTGGCCAGTTTCTGTGCAGAGGTAACAGAACTAGCAGATTAGCTGAATATGAACAAGTATGTTATTACCAAGTTCTCTGCTAGAAAAATTACTAATAGTAACTGCCAATAAAAAGTGCACAAAAAATTGTGAGAGTTGTTAGTTGGTTTTAGGTTATGTTGCAGTCAAGCAAAGTTGAATTTATCTAGCTTTATATCTCCTTTCTGCTTTAAAGCTCCCCAGAATTTTTTTAGTTAACTGCAATAATGACAATGAAACTAGGATTTTTTTTTTTTTTTCAGCAGAGTTGGCATAGTGTTTTCTAAACTGCAATCCCTGAGCCGGCATCAATTCAAGGGCTTTGGTCCAGAGAGAGATGAAACAAGTCTATGGAAATCTTCAGTGGTTTTTTTTTTTCTTGGCTTTTACTAGAAAAAAACCAAACCTTTAAGGTATGCAGTCTCAGTGGTTACAGTCACATATATAAGCCAATCATGGGTTTTTTTTTATATTGATCTACAAGTCAGCATCAACTCTTGAGCTCTTGAGTAAAAAAAAGGAAAAAAAAAAAGAAAAAAAAAGATTGTTTTTCATTAACATACACAATAGTAGATAATATATGTCTATATTTAAGAGATCAGAAGAAGTTAACTATAATACCTGAATAAAACCCTGAAAATTATCATTAGCTCTTTGGTTCTTGGCCAGTAAGAAGAAAAGCAGCCAATCTCATGTTAGGAATTATTATAATGTAAATATATAATTAAAATAGAAAATACTTATACTATAATAAAATATAAAAGATCATGCCATTTTCTAACATCCTGAGATCATCCATTATTTTCATGTAACTGAGAGATCATTTGAGAAGTTCAGTCAAGAAGATTGTATGCTAGGAAGCTAAAGGATGTGTATACACACACACGCACATATATATATAAAGTTGATAAATATAATATATTAATATATTACAGATATATAATTGATAAATAAAAATTATATAAGATCCATATGTGAACAAAAATTTTATTCCTGTGTCTGACTAATTTTTCAAGTTAAGTCAATGAGGTTGTTTTCATAGAATCATAGAATCATAGAATGGTTAGGGTTGGAAGGGACCTTCAAAGGTCATCTAGTCCAACCCCCCTGGCAAGGAGCAGGGACATCCCCAACTAGATCAGGTTGCTCAGAGCCTCATCCAGCCTGGCCTTGAACGTTTCCAGAGATGGGGCCTCCACCACCTTTCTGGGCAACCTGTTCCAGTGTTCTATAACTCGCATCGTAATTTTTTCCTAATTTCTAATCTAAATCTACCCCCCTCTATTTTAAAACCATTACCCCTCGTCCTATTGCAACAGGCCCTACTAAACAGCCTTTCCCCATCTTTCTTGTAGGCCCCCTTCAGGTACTGGAAGACCGCTATCAGGTCTCCCCGGAGCCTCCTCTTCTCCAGGCTGAACAGCCCCAACTCTCTCAGCCTGTCCTCATAAGAGAGGTGCTCCAGCCCTTTTATCATCTTTGTGGCCCTCCTCTGGACCTTCTCCAACTGGTCCATGTCCTTCTTGTGTTGGGGGCTCCAGAACTGGACACAGTACTCCAGGTGGGGTCTCACCAGGGCAGAGTAGATGGGGAGAATCACCTCCCTCGACCTGCTGGCCACGCTTCTCTTGATGCAGCCCAGGATGCGGTTGGCCTTCTGGGCCGCAAGGGCGCATTGCTTGCTCATGTTAAGCTTCTCATCCACCAGCACTCTCAAGTCCTTCTCCTCAGGGCTGCTCTCAATCCATTCTCCACCCAGCCTGTATTTGTGCCTGGGATTGCCATGACTCAGGTGCAGGACCTATTTTATCAGACTCTACTTTGTACTGTGAAGATACAACTGTCATAACAAAATTAAAGAGTGGTATTGCAGTTACTGAAATTTTGCCAAGCAGGCGTATTGATTTAATTTGTAATAAAAACCCTGAAATATATGACTGAATGTAAAATTTCAATGACAAATTGATCTAGAGAAATATGGCCACAATTTTATTTTCTTTGAACAGAAATATCTTTTTTTTAAGATCCATTTGGCACTCACATGAAAAGTCTTGTTTTCCATAGATTTCAAGAGATACTTTAAAATGAGTATCAGTAATATTATTGCAGAAATAATAGTATAAAGAAAATGCATTATCCTACAATCTGTAGAAATACAATCCACAACAAGCATTAGACACATGAGTTTCATACAATTTATTGATTCAGTCAGTAATGTTATAAACATTGACTATTGCTGACAATTCTTACTGAGTGTTGTTTAAGGAGAGTAGATAAGAAATAGAAAGAAGCGAAGAAATTAGGGTGTGGTTTTTTTTTTTTTCTTTTCCCAGAGGCAGCTTACTGCAAAAAGGTCCACAACATGGTGGACAGAGTTCTAGTGAATAGTCTGTGCAATTGGGATTCTAAAAATAAATGTATATATGTACAACTAAGCGAGTCACCCAACTCTCTCTATACAGTCATCTATGGAGATGCCCACATTTTTAAGTAAACCTTATCTCATCATAAAGTAGATGTGTATTTCTGGTTGGATGAATCATGTATCGAAAGTTCAGAGCTGAACAATATCCATTCTGAGAGTCATCAAAATGATTAATTAGGGCATTACTATGCATCAGGCTATAAAAACCTGGTTATTTTAAAATAATGTATTTTTCCGTGCAACAGCTTCCTGTGTATTTCGTGAAGTGGCATAAATGAGACAATTTCTCAGCAGTCCAACCAATGTTAATTTTCTCTTTTGTAAGTTACCACTTGCCTCCTTTTCCAGGTCACAGCATCCTTCTTCTCTTCTTACTAAATTCAAGCCTCTTCAATGAAGTTCTTTTCTATTGTCAAAATTATTACAAACATTATTATGCTCTGAGATATTTTTAACTATACTATTCATCAGATTATTATTAAAACAAATGGCACTGATGGCGTTTGCTTGCATTTCATTGCTTCTGTTGCAGTGTGTGCAGTGGTTTAAAGACAGAAGGAACAAGTATCTAATATATACATTTCTATTTGGTGTTCTATTGTGATAATGTGTTTCATTATAATGAAGGAATACTTTTTGTTTTGGGGGAAATAGCTTTTATGCTTTGGAACAGAACACTTTCCTGAACATTAATACAGCATTAACAAACAGGAGTACAAAAGCATTTTGGTAAAGAAGCAATGCTGATATATATCATAATTTTCTCAGGGAAATATCTGTGTAATCTGAGAAGTAATTAGGACAGGTAACTCTCTGAAAGGAAGGAAGCTAAATAATCTAAATATTTATCTATATAATTGAAGATATTAAAAGTCAGTAGTAGGCAACACTCCATTGAGGTAGAATACAGTCAGCCTCCTTTTCCTCCTTAAGCTGGAGAATGATTTGGGTTTCAATCATGACAATTTTATAATGTTTTACAGTGTATACATCATGGATCATGTTCTAAAATAAAATATACAGTCTTGTAAGGTAAACACAATCTTTAAATAAAAAAAAAAAAGAATACATACATATTGAAAAGTACATTTACTTGTCCTGGTTTTGGCTGGCATGGAGCTAATTTTCTTCTCCGTAGCTGCTGTGTTTTGGCGTTAGTAGGGGGTTTGGTATGTGAAGAATGTTGATAATATACTGATGTGTACTGCTGCTAAAGAGACCAAGGACACTTTCTAGCTTCCCAGGTTTTGTTAATGCGCAGGTGCAGGAAGCTGGGAGGGGTATAGCCAGAACAGCTGATCCAAACTGACCAAAGGGAGTATACCACGCCATAAACGTCATGTTCAGTATATAAGCGGGGGTGGGCCAGTG
The DNA here is from genome assembly GCF_036417535.1 of Chlamydotis macqueenii. NCBI lineage: Eukaryota > Metazoa > Chordata > Aves > Otidiformes > Otididae > Chlamydotis > Chlamydotis macqueenii. The sequence continues at coordinate 165,175,867 of NC_141556.1, forward strand.
AGTTCGCTCAGTTTTCTCTTGCTGGTTGGAATTGTTCTGGGATTGTTTTCAGGATTTCTTTCATTCTGTGATTGCTGCTTAGGACAATCTGTATTGGTCATCGGGTCATCAGATGGTGAGAAATTGTGCATCATTCATTTTGTAGTTTTTATTTTTCCTATTATTATTATCATCATTATTTTATATATATATAATCTTTTTCTTTGCTATCCCAGTAAATTGTCTTTATCTTAATGCACGAGTTTTCTTTTCTTCCCAATTTTCTCCCCCATCCTCTTGGGGGGGGGGCGTGGGGGGGTGGGGTGAGTAGCTGTATGGTACTCTGTTGCTGATTGGAGTTAAACCACAACACTTGTACTTCTTAAAATATGCTCTGGGTAAATAGTATGAAAGTTCATGAAGAAGAAGGAAAGTCTAGAGAGAAAAATACTAGAAGGCTGACAGAGTAAGTCTGCTTTTTATAAATTGTCTGTTACATTTTACCTGCTTTCCATTGTTTTATCTCTGTGATATTTCCAGGTTCACAGTCTAATTTTTAACTGTCCATCTCATCTTTGTGAATGCAGAGGGGCTCTGAACTACAGAACTGAATTGAAGAATCAGTTAGGAATAGTGAATCCCTAAATTTTCATCTAAAATGTATTCACTTGTTCAGTTATGTTTTCAATTTAAAAAAAAATCCTAAACAACAAGAAATTTTAAAAAAAAATATTTAACTAATTACTCCTAAACCATATACTTTTATTTTCAAAGACCTTTACTCATAACTGCTATAAGTTACTTTAATTTTGTCTTCAGTGTTTTGATTAACATTCTCAGGAGATAAATCATTTTAGAGAATCTAAGAGCATTAAGTGGACCTTACTTTTGTTATAAACATATAAAGTTCAAATATGTTTTGTTATAATTCATTTATAATTAATACACACACACATATCTCCAATACCTATTGCAAACACCAACAGATCCATACATTTTCTTACAACTTATGCAAAACTAAAAACATAATAGAGCACTAATTGATTAGAACATCAACACACCATTTTAAGCAGGCAGTCAAGTTAATAAAAATACATTAGGTTTGATTTCTGCATTTTGTCAGACTTCACACATAGTTTTCAGTAGTTGTGAAGCCATTGTTTAATATCAGCAATGCTTCATTGTCTAGTACAGATAAACTGCTAATAATTTGCAAATCACTTTCCAAAGGTTGAAACATCATGCAGATTATGTATTAAGAAAAAGAAAACATTTCTTCTCTTGACCAGGAATAGACTTCGTGATTATACAGATGTATTAACATTGACTGAGAGTAAATTTATGTATTTTAGATCTCCAAGAGAAGAAGTTGGAGTTTTATAACATCTACTACCAGTAAATAATCTTGGAGATGTATCTGCTGGAAAATAAACTAACCTTTGTCTTACAGAAACTTCACTGAGGACAAGAGAAAATGCAAATAAGAGCCAAATCAAGCCTCAAATATCCTAAGATTCCCAAAGAGCATTTTAATATAAAAAAAAAACCCACCACAAAATTACATTCAAACTCACTGTAAATATAAGCCAAATAATATAAACAATTTCCTGGTCCATTTGCTGAAATTAAGGCTTCCAGCATGTTGTCTCATTCTAAATTCTTAGATGTCTAAGACGTAGGCTTCACCCTTTGTAGCTTTATTGCCTGCAGTGCAGATAGCTGTATTTCAGCTTCCTTTACAATAAAAGGAAAGAAAAGTATTTGGCATGTGGTTAATTTAATTCCAGTATAGATGTCTAAAAGTTCAAGTGACCAAAAAAAAATGCCTGTATGTGTCCAGATAAATCCTCCTGGTATCTGCTGAGTGGTGTCCACCAAATGAAACAGGAAAAATGAAACAGGTAAAGTTATTTGACAGCATTACTAAGGGTTCAAATATTAACTGAATGGGCTTCCATTTTTCATGTGCTAAAGATCATGTGCTTTAAAAATTTTGTATTTTTTCTGAAGTTGGAAAACTTTAATAACGCTTGTGTAGGTATATTAATTTTAGTTCATGGCTCAGAAGCATAAGAGATTATATGCCATTTATACAAAATAATCTCAAATGCAAATCAATTAATTTATTTCTATTGTTCTTACTCCTACTTGCCTCCACTCTTAAACAACTCTATTACAAACCTCATTTTTCAAAGGAAAATAAGGACTAGGAATGCTCTCATTTTTTTCTCACATAGTCAGGCTTCAGATAACACTACAGCAAGTAGTGTTACTTACTGTACAGTAAGTACAGCATTTATTATAGACTTGTCACTTGGAACTCTGATTTTGCCCCCTTCTGACCCCTTGAATTGTTTTCAAAATACTAAAGTCACAAGTTAGTATAAAAACACATATACAAGAGAAAAAAGTTGCCAACAAATAAACAGCTCTGTCTAATAGTCTAATCTGCCATAATTTCTCCTGCATTCAGGGTTATTTGACCTGAATAAACAGTATTGCAAAGACCCGAAAAGAGACAAAGCAATCTTTAAAGGAGTATAGATTACTGAAAATGGGTAATCTAAAATTACCAGCTGAATGAATAAAAGATATCACAGTCGTAAATATGTAGCTAAAACTACTTGATTTGCAGCTGTCTTGATAATTTCTGATTAAGCATCTGAAGACTCTTTAACATATTAGCATATCAATAGGAATATAATTATATGTTCATTCTTTATACAAACTTGTGTTTGTTACACAGCAACTTAATTTCACATTCATTATCCTGGTTTTCGTTTTTAAGTGCATACTTTCAAGTTCATTTCTTTACATGGACTCTTATGATAAATCTAGAGTAAGTATTCTCAATAAAGGAAATATTTTTGCTTATAGATACATAAATATATAGATACATAAAGTGAAGTGCTGCTAGCGTTCCCTGAAATTTAAAGTGTCTGTATAGTTAATGCTTTATATCAGCAATAAGTTACAAAGTTTATATTAATGAGGTATTCAAATACAAGTCATGAGATTGAATAATGCAATGCTTTCGGATTTTTTTTTTTAAGTCTTTGATTAAAGTCCTAAAGAGATTGACAAGAACAGTACCACCATATTGTTATTAATATCAGGAAGAAAGAAAATTGTTACTGGAACATTGTTCTGGTTTTGTTAGTGAGGGGGGGCCTAAGGTGGTAGCTTCTGTAGGAAACTGCTAGAAGTCGCTCCCCTTTGTTCAGTGGACTCGGCTGGGCCTAGGGCGGACCTGCTGCTGGCCAAGGCTGAGCCAATTGGTAGCAGAATGTCCCGTGATAACGCCTCTGCGATAACGTATTTAAGTAGGGGAAAACAGAAAAAAAGGAGGAGAGATGTGAAGCAGCTGAGCGGGGGGCAGAGAGGGGGAGGCGCGAGCCTTGTGGGCCTTGCAGGCCTCACCCTCTGGCCTCCTGCCGGGCAGCCGACTGGGCCCAACTCGGCCCAGCCTGGCTGCAAGAAGTGGAGAGGAGATGAGAAGTGAATAAGATGTAAAAAGGATCCTGAGAGGCGTCTGCCAGCCTGTTGTAAGGAACAGCTGCAGACGCCAAGGTCAGTTCAGAAGAAGGGGGAGGAGTAACGCGGCTCCTGGCCAAGATTCCCCTGCAGCTCATGGTGAAGACCATGGTGGAGCAGGTTGTCCCCCTGCAGCCAATGGAGGTCCACGGAGGGGCAGAGATTCACTTGGAGCCCGTGGAGGACCCCACGCCGGAGCAGGTGGAGGCCTGAAGGAGGCTGTGGCCCGTGGAGGGCCCGCTGGGACAGCTGTTCTAGAGGGACTGCACCCGTGGATGACGATGACCCACGCCGGAGCAGTTTCATGAAGGACTGTGGCCCGTGGGAGGGACCCCACGCTGGAGCAGAGGAGGAATGTGAGGAGTTCTTCCCCCAATGATGATACAGCGGCGTAAGAAATTTGCAAGGGTATAATTACTTACTTGCCTGTCATGAACAATAATGTACTTAAGAAAAATATCTTAGATTGATATGTGAACAAGCCTGTTTCCATATCAAAGGTCTGAGTCTTCTCTTACTTGATACTAAACTGAAAGCAAGACAATTAAAGTAAAGAAGTCATGTAAATATATGATACCAACAGAACAGAAAGATATAACTATGTCTGTATTGGAAGCCAACCTTTTCCCCCTTAAATATCAAATCTTGATTGTCCATAAGACTACACTAATAATTATAGATCTAAAGAGTCCAACTATTTGAAATTAAAAATCTAAGAAGCTAAGTGATTTCATATAGTTGAACTATTTAAATTCCAATTCTAAAGACATCACCAAACTTTTTTGAATCGACTGACTGCAATGTTTTCCTCCTTCCGGCAGCAGAAAAAAAAAAGAAAATTTGCATTCAAATTCCCTAAAATTGTTAAAAAAAAAAGAAACTTTATCTCTTGTTTTTTAAAATGTCGGTTTTGCCAGGAATAGAACAATAATTTAAAATCTTATTTATAAAGTTTGCTAAAGGTCCATTTTTATAATTGTAAATTACTAGCTAAATTTTGATTTATACCTCTTTATGTTAATAGACTTATCCACTGCCACAAAGCAAGCAACTCAGAATTTGAAGTTTAAGTTCTCTGCTTTCATTTCTGATGGATTGTAATGAACATTATTAATGATCCATTGAATTCCATATATATAATGGATATATGGATAATGTTTAGAAACACATAATACCTTAACAATTAGAATTAAGTATATTGCCTGAGTATTCTTAGAATCTAATAATCTGAATAAGAAAGGATATATTACCTCCTCTGTTAGGAAGACAGTAGTATCCTACACTAAGGTGATGTTAATGAGACTGCAACAACCAAGGGTATTTCTGTCTCAATTAGAGACTGTTTTCATTCAGTAATTTAAAAAAGTCTTATTGCTGTAACACTAAATAACATCCTTTGATTCAGCATCACATCATATAGCGATATGATAATCATCATATAGTATAAAACTGTAGAAAAATGTGTTCAAACTAAAAATGCTGGATTGAAATGTCAAAACTGACCTCCTTGTCAATGAAACTTGTTTCACTGTAGTACACATAACATTTCTCAGGAATGCCAAGTCAATACAGATTTTAAATTGAGCCTGACTTCTAAATATGTCTTAACTGTTTATCTTGCCTAATAAAGAAAAAGAAAGCGTGAGCATGTATATGAGGTACACTTCTCCTAGCCATCCCAGAAAAATATTGTTGTAATCAAAGGTCAAATTCCCAAATAACTACTTGGTTAGACCTTAGAGTAAAGTTAGCTAATCAAGAGAGAAGTTGTTTGGTTTTTTTCCCCGCTCTGTTTTTCCCCACAAACTAGAGTCACCTTTCCTTCAAAGTTATGCCATATTAAATATCAGTAATTCATATTGCCACAGATCATAAAGTCAAAGAAGTACTGAAATATATTGCTGTAATGACTCTATGAATATCTGTATTATATCATGGCAAATACCTACAAGTGTTAGTGAAAATTAATTAAATAATTATATACGTAGATAAAATACAGCTTTTTAGGAGTAACAATGCTTTGGGATACACTGTCATGTACAGTAAGGCTTTTTTATACAGCATCAGTGTGCCAACGAAACTGGAACCAAAGGGAGACATTTGAAAACAACGTGGACAAAGAAGTATTTGACAAAGTAATTATAAGACCTGATGGCTGAAGGAGAGATTAATACAGCTACCTATCTACAGTTTGGTTTTGTTTTAACTGTCTGCTAAGTAAAGTTACACAACTCTAATTGTATCAGAGGGCTTTTGCTTTTATTTTATGCAAAAAAAAAGACAACTTACCAGTAATAGCAAAGCCATCAAGGCTAATTTTAGATTATTCCAAAGTGAGAATTTTAAATTCTGACTATGTTTACCTAAAGACATACTCTGCATATAACAGAAATTAAGAGGGGGTAGTTATATGGACAATTTATGCAGAAAGAGAGACCTCATAATCATAATAGGCTTTTCTGCCTTTACAAGCTATTTGTTTTTAAATCTAATTTTACCTTAAATAGAGCTGTAGTCCTTTTAGCAAAAGTTTTTCTTTCAGGAAAATATCTTAATTCACATAAATGAAGCTTGTCTTTCTATGTCTTTATATCTTTTGATTGACTTGTTAACTGAGTTATAATTTTTTGTATGATCTGTTCTTATAGTGACATAGTTCGGTTTGAATTGTTCTTATTGCTTAAAGATCCATATGGCTTGTGGTAAATTGTCAGAGACTCAGACAACACTGGAAAAAAAGGCAATGTTTCTTCATCCATTAATATTTTTACCATGAAAAACCATTCAAAAATTCTCAAGTTCTATTAGTCAAAAGCATCAATAATCAAAGATTGTTGGTAAGATTTGATAAGTGACCTTTAACAATCTCTTCCAACCCAAACTATTCTATAATTCTATGATATACATTCAGGTGCTAATATTGATTAAATAAACCTTCTTTCTCTTATGCTTCTGCAGGCAGCATCAGGCCTGATTGACCCTGCCCAGCCTCCTCAGAGCCACTACCCACCCTGCCCACAGCCCAGAACCCCATTTCAGCCCTGTGGTACTGTCAGCTGCTGCCTCAGCAACAGCACAGCAGGGCTGATCTCCAGTACTTTGAAGAGAAGGCATAGGTATCCACCTTTGATCTTTAGCCTTTTTGATGTTTAGGGAGCTCTAACAGAGAGGTTCTGAACATGTCTGTGAACAGGGTTCAGAATCACTGGTTGTCTCTAATGACACAAAAGTCAGTTAAAAAAAAAAAGGGAGGTAAGCACAGTGCAAAAGCTCAAAGGAGTTGCACGTTATCTAGATCAGATCCAAAAGGAGTGCAACTGTAATAGGGTATCATTGTGCTTTATGGCTTCATTATTTACAAGTTCAAAAGTAAATTTTTAACCCAGCTATAAAGCTGAGTAATGCCACATGATTCAAGTGTATCAGAAACAATAATAAGTAAAAATAGGAAAATATTCTGCTTATTTTAGTAAAGTGCAAACATTCAGCATTAGGATTTAAGGAAAAAAAAAAATCTAAGGAAGTGTCTAAGGAACAGAATAGGTTATAAAATTCTATTGAGTTTACCAGAGGTAGATCACACTGGACTAACATGATGTGTTTCAGTGACAAGAAAACTTATTTCTAGCTGTATGAACTGTGGTAGATAATTTCTTTCTCCAAGATAGTGAAATATTTGCTATATTGTCACGTGGGACTGGAAAATATAAGAATTAATGTATGGCTTGCAGATTGATTGATGGCTATCTCATAGGAAGATGGAAACAGGTAATACTGAAAGAGGAAATGTAAGTCTAAAGTGAAATAAATAGTAAAAATCATTAAGTATTTCCCTGAATTGCATTGGCATAAAAATTGGATATGTGCTAATGAAATTTACTTCTGTGACAGACTGGAAACTCATTGTCAATACTTGTCAGTACAGCAGATTGTGATACCACAGATAAAGAGCTTTGTAAACACGTGACACAAATAAAGTTAAATGAAACAATGCAAGTAGTAAAATTGTTGACCAAGATGTAATGAAAACTTCTAATAAAAAATGGGATATTAGGTAATTACTGCAAAGTAAAATTATCTAGCTTTAGTAATTTCATCACAATGTGACAAAAATACAGCAATGAGAAATTAATCTGGAATCTGTGTTTTTCTCCAACAAGGTAGTTTAAACAGATATCTGGGATTGTTGCCTCTGTTACAGAGGTCCAGTCCAGTCTTACTGGACCTTTCTGTAGGATATAGCATATAGTTTTAGACATCCATTATTCAAAGAAGGATAAACTCAAGCTTAGCTAGTACAGAGAAAGATTAATAGGATGAAATTGAATGTTACAAACAAAAAATAAAATAACTTGGCTTGTTTAAGTGCAGAAAAACAAATGCTAAGAGAGAATGTGATTGCTGTCTATAATATGTAAAAATTCTGTTTGAACCGAAGGACAACCTTGGTACAAATAGAGAGAAATTATGTGGAAAAGAAAAACAAGTTACAGCTTATCAGAAGGATTCTTCCCATTAAATAAATTCTGGATTACCCTTACAAAAGGACTTCTGACACCTAAAAATAAGCTCCTTTTCAAATGCAGATCTCTAAGTGAATTTTAAAAAATGGTTGTCACAGCAGAAGATCAAGTCTAATGGCCCAAAATCCTGTTTCAAACCTAAAATATTTGACAATACAAAGTACCTGACATAGTAGAGGGAGGCTTAAGCAATACTTCAAGTATATGAGCTTCAAGTGATGAGCCCCACTGGCTTCTTAATTTACACTAGTTTAATCATTTTGAAACAAATAATTTCATATGTGATTCCTAAGAAAATAAGTGAAAATATGAGATTCTAAAATACATTTCTGTTTTCTTGACCCTGGATTTGACTTGAAGTTATATCCTTCACTGTTTGCCTCTGTAACTGACACTGTAAGAAAACTCCCACTAATTTCAACTGGTGAAAACATAGCCATGGAACTTAAAAAAAAAAAAAACCTTATCAATAATTTTGACTTAGATTAAAATCTGATACATAGATTGAGTTTGCTTCAACCACATTAGATCAAAGACAGTTCTCGACAACTTAGGAATCAGCTGAGTAGCCAAATCTGCTTCTTTCAAATGGATTCATACTGTGGAATTGTAGATATTGAAAATCTCTCTGCTCAATGATAAAAATATTAAAACCAACCGTCTGCATTTCACTAATATCAGTGGAGTCTCCCAGTTTCAATTTTGTTGAACTAACTCATGCCGCTTCAGATTTTATTAAAACTTGATCTTTCTTCCCATTGTTAATTACTTGAGAAGTGTGAGTATGCCCCGGATAATGAAAGATTATACCCTGCTTTTCTACATCTTATTTCAGATATAGAACTTTATTTCTCAGTACCAATATGTGCTGAAATCGATACTTCTCTCTAGATACAGACAGATTAGTTCTGAAATTTTAGTTCAAGACGTTTCCTGTACAATGTTAAAAATTAGCTTATCTGTCTTTCTAACTGTTTACAATTTAAAGAGACAAACACAGGATACATCTGTATTCTTTTGGGGCAGCAGCTAGAGGCTAAGAAAGTTACTTCAGAGTTTCTGAAATGGTACTAGAAACCAATGTTTAGGTAACTGAATCACACTCAGAATCTGAGCTAGCAGTTTGGTTGCTTTTATACTGGTAGAAAGAGACAGGCAGTTCCTGAAAGCAATTAATCCCACTTTAAAAAAGTTTTCTAAGAGAGAGGAAATTACTTGGAGTTACCAATCTCTCTCCATTGACTATAATGAAAACACAATTATTAGAGTAGGCAACTAATTTTTGGATGGCTAACTTCGACTGAGATGTTTGTTAATCAAAAAAGACAAAAGTATCTCTGCCAGTGACTGACCAGCAAGAGGCGATATCTCTGTACAGATGTACTACACATGAGACACATCCAGAGGCCCTCTGCCACAGAAGGTAGAGTTTTGATATTAGGGAGACAGAGGAATTGTACTCACAAAATAATGTTCTACCACCGCTTTGCAAAAAAGGGAGTAATGTTGTTGTCACATTGTAAAAGAAGGTAAAATCAGTCTCTGTGTTCTTCAGAACCTGGATCTATATCTATGTCTTCAAAAATATGTATGAGATTCTGTGGTGAATAAACTAATGCCATAGTTTTGTTATGCAAATACTTCCTATTAGAAATTGTTTCCTTATAATATTCATTATAAGGAAATATAATATAATATGCATTAAAGTGTTCAAACATCTAATGAATACGTAATGAAAAAAAATTTCCACAGTTGAAACAGATACCAGAGTGAAATCCTATCCATTAATTTTAGTCCATTTTCAGCCGTTCTTACGGTATGAGACATTCATGGATGTTCTTTCAGAAACTTTCACCTATCACCAGGAGCACATGGAAGACTAGATCCTATCCCTCTACCTTGGATTTAAACACTACTGAGTAGTGTTTGAACACTACTTAATTATTTACTTGTTCTATTGTTGCTCTTTTAGAAGTCTAATAGGGAAGATCTACCTGTCCTGTTCCATCTTCTTCTCCATTTCATGTTGTACTGGTTTTGGCTGAGACAGAATTAATTGTTTTCATAGTAGCTTATATGGGGCTGTTTTGGATTTGTGCTGAAAATAGTGCTGACAACACACTGATGTTTTATTTATTGCTGAGCAGTGCTTACACCATGTCAAGGTCTTTTCTGCTTCCCACTCTTCTTCACCAGTGAGTAGGTGGGGCATGCACAAGAAGGTGGGAGGGGACACAGTCAGGACAGCTGATCCCAACTGCCCAAGAGGATATCCCATACTATATGCCATTATTCGGGGACTGGCTATGCATCAATTTGTTGTTGGTGACGAATTGTTTTCTTTTGCAGAAGTTGTTTTGCTTGGGTTTTATTTTCCTCTCTGTTGTTTTATTTTGGTTATCTCCTTATATATTATTTTTTAATTATTACATTTTCTTTATCTCAACACATGAGTTTTGTCACTTTTAATCTTCTGCTTCTTCCCCCCATAACACTGCAGGTTGTGAGTGAGCAGTTGTATGAGGCTTAGTTGCTGTCTGGGTTAAATGGCAACACTTATGAAGATGTACACCAATAATCATATTTTATATCTGAACTTCTCATTATTTTTCAGACATGCTTCAATTTCTGTAATAGTTTCAACTTCTTTTTCTCTTTGTCAAAAAAAAAAAACCCAAAACCTCCCATTTTCCCAATTTATTTATAGAATTTAAGCTTTTGTCCTTGATCCTGTGGCTTTCCCTGAAGTAATAGTGGTGACATTTCTCCCAGTGTTCCTGAAGTATGACTGATTTTTCAGGTTAGTACAATTTTGTAATACAACCTGTAATTCTACCTTATGCTTCCTGGAAACAATGAGAGAACATTTCTGACTAACATCTCTCAAATGGCAAAGAAGGAATGTAGGTTGCTTGAAGGTCACTAAAGATATCTTTCTGGTAGCTCTAATTACTTTATATATATATACATATATATATATATAGGAGTCACTCACTAGATAGAAAATTAACCATTTTTACAGTGTACATTTAGCAGCATTTACAGTATGAACTGTACTAGGCAAGGCACTTGTCGTGGTTTTGTTAGTGAGGGGGGGCCTAAGGTGGTAGCTTCTGTAGGAAACTGCTAGAAGTCGCTGCCCTTTGTTCAGTGGACTTGGCCAGGCCTAGGGCTGACACACTGCTGGCCAAGGCCGAGCCGATTGGTAGCAGAATGTCCCGTGATAACACCTCTGCGATAACGTATTTAAGAAGGGGAAAACAGAAAAAAAAAAAGAGAGAGAAGAGAAGATGTGAAGAAGCTGAGCGGGGGCAGAGGTGCAGAGGGGGAGGCGCAGGCCTCATGGGCCTTGCAGGCCTCACTCTCTGGCCTCTCACCGGGCAGCCGACTGGGCCCAACTCGGCCCGGCCCAGCTGCAAGAAGTGGAGAGGAGATGAGAAGTGAATAATATGTAAAAAGGATCCTGAGAGACATCTACCAGCCTGTTGTGAGGAACGGCTGCAGATGCCAAGGTCAGTTCAGAAGGAGGGGGAGGAGTAATGCGGCTCCTGGCCAAGATTCTCCTGCAGCCTGTGGTGACGACCATGGTGGAGCAGGTTGTCCCCCTGAAGCCCATGGAGGTCCACGGAGGAGCAGAGATCCACTTGGAGCCCGTGAAGGACCACGTACTGGGGGAGGCGGATGCCTGAAGGCATCTGTGGCCCGTGGAGGGCCCGCTGGGACAGCTGTTCTGAAGGGACTGCACCCGTGGAAGAGATGACCCATGCCGGAGCAGTTCCACGAAGGACTGTGGCGTAGGGGTGGGACCCCATGCTGGAGCAGGGGAGGAATGTGAGGAGTTCTTCCCCCCACCATGAAGCAGCGGCGTGAAACAACATGTGATGAACTGAGCGCAACCCCCATTCCCTCTTCCCCCCTGTGCTGCTCGGGAGGGGAAGGTAGTAGAGATAATGTTAAGCTTGGGAAGAGGGAGGGGTGGATGGAGGTTATCTTGTTCTCTGTCTCATTATCCTGCTGTTTGTAGTAATAAATGAATAGTTTTCCCCAAGTCGAGTCTGTTTTGCCCGTGACGGTAACTTTAAGGATTTCTCCCTGTCCTTATCTCAAACCTTGAGCCGTTTTTCTTATATTTTCTCTCCCTGTTCTCTCGGAGGGTGGGGGGAGTGAGAGAGAGACTGCATAGTCTGGTCCTGATCGGGGCTGAACTACGACAGCACTCCACATGTAAGATGCTAATAAGAATATGAGGATTAGCATTGTAAGGGACCAAACCAAGAAAGCAAGTGCACATAAGAAAAACGTTTATGCTCTTGAAATACATAGGAAAAAATAATTTTATTGGATTAAGTTTTCCAAGCCCTCATTGTTCAGTAAAGACCTACATGGCAACCACTAAATACAATTTGAAAGAGAAACTTCCTCATTTTGTTTGATACTTAAAAGGGCAATTTATTTGTTGGTGTAAAATGTTATTCATTTCAACTGGGACATGAGGATTTATACAAAGCTGAGTAGAAGACCTTGAAATAGAGTGATATTCCTTGAGATGGCTTATTTTATTAGTGTTTATGTATTCTGTTCCACGAACTGCTGAATAGTGGCTTTACATGTTGAAAAGCTTTTGGTTAATAGACCTGAAATACATACACGAGGATAAGAAACCAGATGAGCCCTTTCCAGTATCTCCATAGAGTTACTGTTGTGTGGAAGAACAGGAAATAGACTCCAGACACTTTACAATTAAAAATAACTCAGTATTAAAACTTGCTTTGAAAATATATATGTTTTAGGTCCTTGTGGATTACTACTATTTTAACATAAAGGGGACATATCTGCCCAAAGTTGTTTTATGGATATCTAATCAAGGGTGCTGTCTTACCAGAACAATGTGGAAGCATTGCATACACTGATGTTGTATCTTCTGTATTTATTTCTGAATGTGACAGGCGATCTTCTGCTCTAGTGGAGGCAGAAATCATTGAGGACTTCAACTCAGTCATGAATTTTAGGGGAAAAAAAAAAAACTCTTTTGCATAACTTCATTCATGCCTACTTACATATATGTGAATGCTTCCAACAAGATGATGTTGTTCCTGTGCAGCAAATAATCAACCACTTTAAAAAATTCTTTGAATAAGGAAAGAAGGGAGACACAAAGTATTTTCCTCCTTCCAGTAGTCAGATTCTATCTGGTTATGATCACCGACTTTAAATGCGTAGATAATTTCTTCTCAAATTGTAGGGTGCAGATTGTTCCACATCTAGTCACTTAGGCGGATCATGGCATCATTTATGAATTGTGTTAATTAATCTCCATTAAATTAATAACCAAGTTCAAATACTGGATGTGACAGCCTTCTGTTCCCCTTTAGTGAGTATTCCAAATATTAGGAATTGTATTATATTTATTGGTCATGCTCAAATGAAATTATTTCCCCTCTATTTTGTTCAATCACTGTATGATTTTAAAAAGCCAAAACTATTGATGTAGAAGATGCATGCTTCTTTCACTTCGAGTACAATATCAAATAAAAATGTAAACATATCCTATGTATAAGAATTCTAAAATATTTTTGGTAGAACAAGAGTACGATTGACTCTTAAAAGCATATTTAAATTTCTAAGCAATTATAATGTTTGCATATTACATATGATATTCAGGGGATTTTTTTTTTTAAGTTTTTTCTATGTCAAGTTGTTTATGTTTGTCATCAAATTAGGATCAAAGCAAGCAACACCTTTTTTTTTACTACAAGCTTTCCCTCTATTCTTCATTTGTTTGTTCACAACCAGGAGTTTCACAACCAGGAGGTTGTTGAGAAGTCTAGTGTGATTTGAATAGTAATGCCTCCTACTGATGCTGTAAAGCATACTTATCATTTGTGATATGCTACAAAACTGTTGAGAAAACTCCATCCAGAAACTGAAACAGTCTCCTTTGATCTCTCAAATTTTAATGTGATACACTGTTCCATTTTATTCTATCAGGTTTAGCTAAGACATTTCTGGGGGCTTTTCTTGGCCTTTTTATAGAAAAGATAGAACAGGAAAATCATCACTTATAAAGCTTTGAGATATGTCGGTTACTGGTGTAAGGCTCTAATAATTGTGATCATATGGAAACTTACTGATATGACAGACAGAGAGACTGCAGACAAGACTATTCTTTTTTACCCTTTTACTTGCTTCCCATGTGACACACAAATAGCTTGGACGTAACTAAAGGAACAGAACAGCAGGAAAAATCGTGTGTCCCAGGATGCCTGAATCTTACAGAGTTTTGGTTGGATTTTACTGTGTCTTTTCCTTGAAATAAACAAACAAAAATATTTGAAAAATGCTTGGATATCCAAAATCTTTAATAATGTAGGTAATGACATAAAGTAGGAGAGAAAAACTTTTGGAAAAAAACAAACCAAACAAACAACAACAACAAAAAAATCAACATTATAATTTTCTGAGTGAGAAATATTAAACCAATAAATTTCGGAAACAAATCTCCTGTTTCTTTTCCAGATGGTCTCGCTTCTTGCCAGATCCGACATCTTTGCTTTAAAGAAATTGTACATTGGTTGTGCCTACAATGCTTTCTAGGTGATGGGCAGATTATGTGCACATGTGTACATATGCATGTAAGTGCAGTATAACACAGTGGAGGGTTAAGAGAACATTGTAGAAAAGGAATAATATAGTTTATTCATTATTAATATAAAACTAAGAAGACAAGAATATTTTGTTATATGTTGGAAAAGAGTGAGTGAGCGTGTGTACTGTCCTGTAAAGAGTGTTGTAACTTTCTCCTACTTACCAGTTTTCATTCTTAGACTTGTTTAACACTTGCCTGTCTGCCAATTTATGAATAGCCAGCAAAATTCCCACTTTAGGCTACTGTGCACATGCAAAAATGCACAATAAACTATTAAAACATTTATTGTACTCATTTTTCAACCCAAAGAATCTACTTCATTTAATCTCTCAGTGAAAAGAGTACTTGTAATACAGTTATACAATGAATTCCCATTACTCAATTCAAAACACAATCAGAGTTTAGACTGGGTGCTGGGATCTTCTGACTTTCTCCTGTATACTCCCTTTCCCAGTGAGTCAAAATTGCCACATGCCCACCTCTGTAACTTTGGAGAGAGCCAGGGGAATCCCCACTGACAGCTATGGTTCAAGCGCTCTGTGCTCCCTGCTCTGCTGCACATTTGCTCCTGCACCTCCTGTTCTCAGTTTACACTATTTTTTATATATTTATTTATATTTGTTTGCCAGTTAATACACTTGCAAGTGTTACAGGGTCCAGCTTTGGGCTACTTTTCAGAAAAACAAAACAAAGAAACAATTAAACATAAGAAGCCAGTATTTTTCATAACGTGTATCTCAGCTTTCTCGGATAGAGTGTAATGGTTGCTTTATTTTTCCTTCATTTTCTTCCTGTTACAAAGTTCAACTGATTAAACAAATCCTAGCTGAGCTGTTTTACAGAAAAGTGATATACCTGGGATTGTATATTTTACCTTCTTATGATATGTGTATAATTTGACAGTGCATTTCAAGCTGTGATACTAGTTAATAGAAGGAGATCTGCACCTGTAAACACTTAGGATCTGGGGCCCTGATGAAAGAAAGGGCTTACATTCTGGCCTTGGGTGTTACATGAGGTTGGAGACCCTGCTAATGTTCAAGTAGAGTGGAAAGGAGAAACTTCTGGCCCCTAGAAGTCCAGTGGATGCAGCTTCTACTTTATACATTTATTCAGTGAAGGTGCTTAGGAATCATGACCCAGAAGTGAACAGGAGAACTGAACAATTTGACAGTGTAGGTATATCTGTTGTGGCAATAAAGCTACCAATCAAAGCCTGACTCTCAGTTTTCCGTCTGGGAGCTCAGAAAGAGTACCTACACAGCCCCTCCATTACACCAGAGGTGTTCCAGAAAATAATCACACCATATTTTACAGCAATACATCCGTCTGATTCACTAGAAAAGGAACCATTGTAATGTGATATTAGGTTCCTAAGGAGAAACTATTCAGATGAAGGAAGTTTCTAATTCTCTTTGAAATAAAAAACATGCTGGATCTTATAGCTATCCTTCTCAATAATTCACAGGAGTCTTACGCCATTTGAAAACCCTAATAAATTAATCATAGTTAAAATGCAAATCAGTTATGCATTCAAGGACTGGTTTTGGCTGAAGCATGTCTTCAGCAGTCCATCACTATAATGCTCTGTGGGAACTGATTTCTAAAAGAGTGTTCTGAATCCACTTTTGTTGGTCTCATTTTTCTTCTTCAGGGCTATGTTTTTTTTTCTGCTGGTATTTACTGGTTTCAAGCCTGTAGAATAAATCGTATTGGGTTCAGCTCCATCAGAAGCAGACTGCTTACTCAGTAGACTACAACAACACTGGATTCTTTTTATCTGTCCAGGGACAGAGTTTTGTTTTGAGTATTCTGTATTTTGAGGGAAGAACTATGGAAGTATTAGTTTGAGAAAAAAAAAACAAAACAAAACTTTAAGCTTACATGCTAAGCTTTCATGCACAATACAAAATTTTATTTCGACCCTGTTCCATCTAATCTGTTTTATATTGATGTGATCCAAGATTCAATTAATATTGCTAATGGAGTCTATTCACTTAAATAAACTTTTGGTCTGGCTTTCAGAATCATGATACCTGTAATGAAATATGCCTTTTTGATCAGCATTAATAAGTAAGTTTCAGAAGGAATATGGTGTACAGATACAGATTTGCAAAAGGTATTCACAGGATTGTGGCTTTCCATCCCTTAACTCCCCATCTCCTCCTTTAGCCTTCCCACTGCTGCAGGACTTCCTACTGGATCCCATCCATCTCATCCCATCCCACCTTATCTTTATAATCTGACCTTGGTTTCCAGATTGTTACCAACAATGACCAGTGTATAGAAACACAATGACAGTCAACATCACAAGCTAATGCAAAGTGCAGTTTATAAAACAATTACCTATTGAGTAGGTAATATGAGAAAAAAAAAAAAAAAGTAGGTTAAATCTCTTCATTATGAAAGAGATATGAGAGTCTTCCGGTCAGTAAGAACATAATAGCTTACCTTGTATCAGGTCAATAATGTCACATTTAATGAGCTGGCAAATTGGAAGTGAAATTGGGTAGTGAGTTTTAGTAACTAACTACCAAAATTAAGTAGTTATTGGTGCTACATATAACTAACTTGTCAGGTCTACTGTACCTATCTACATCTTTTATAGAATTATATCACAAACAAATCCTGTGAAAAACACAAAGATAGCTATCACTGACTCAGAAGGAGAAATATAGGACTTTGCTGGGATGAGATTTTTAAAACATTAGAACAATGACAATACAATAAAGGGTACATATTTTAATTAAACATTACTGTGTGCTATTTGTTCAGTAAAATAAAACAGTTTTTTAAGACCCCTTATAATCATGCTTCTTGTAAGAGGAAATGTTAAAATTCAATGGGAAAATGGGACAGATAGATTGGACAGAGTGATTCAATGAAAGTTGACAAGAGCATGTATCATGTTAACTGCTTCTGTGTAACTAGGGTTTGACAAAATCATTACTTTGAAGCAGCAAAGGTAATACATTATATTTATACTTGTCATTAATGAATTTTATGAAGAATCTGCACCCGCATAATATTGCAGTGTTTCGAGAGGTCTTTTGCTACCGTGAACCATTTTTCTTATTATTCAAAATACTGCTGTTAATGCAATTGAGTTGATAATGCAAATCAAAGTGGTTTAGATCAGTTATAGAATAACTGTATGTTATATATTTTTATATTCTACTTGATATTTCTTCTTTTTTCTCCTTACTGGAGTTTTGTTTTGAAGCTCAGTATTTATAAGAAACCTAAATGTCCCTATTCATAAAAATGAGCTGACTATTAGAAATGTTACATCTTCCTTAATTATTTTGTATTTTTTTTATTAAGTATGTGAACTTTTTCAAATTATTTCTGAAATGTGTATATTCTGAACTTTGAATCTGTTTACAGAGTAATCTAAAATTACAGGAAATAACAGTATTAAATGTTTTTATGTTATCGTGATCAAATGGTTAATTTAATAAATTTTTGGGAAGTGAATGCCTGCTTTTATATTTAGAAAGTTTTAACTGAAGACCTTTATTATTTCTTAAATTTTTTTTTTTATAATCTCAGAAAAAAAAAAGTGAGTGTTCAAGAGGCAGTTGGTAGAATCATGGAATAGTAGAGTTATAGAATGGCTTGATTTGGAAATTAATTTTAAAGATCATTTGTTTCCAACTCCCCTTCCGTAGTCAGGGACATCTTTCACTTGATCAGGTTACTCAAGGCCTTGAGTACTCAGGTACCTCCAATAACTAGGCATCTACAGTCTCTGTGGGCAACATGCTCCAGTGTCTCACTACTCTCATTGTAAAAGAAAAAAAAAAAAAGTCCTCCTTACTTCCAATTTAAATATAACTTCTTTCAGTTTTAAACCATTACCCCTTGCCCTGTCACTACAGGCCCTGGCAAAAAAAAATATTCCTCTGTCTTTCTTATAAGCCCCCTTTAAGTACTGAAAGGTGGCAGGAAGGTGTCCCTGGAGCTTCCTCTTCTCCAGGCTGAACAACCACAACTCTCTCAGTCTTTCCTCATAGGAGAGGTGCTCTAGCCCTCTGATCATTTTAATATCCCTCCTCTAGACATTCTGTAAATGGTTCATGTCTGTCTTGTATCAGAGACCCTGGAGCTGGATGCGGTATTGCAGGTGGGGTCTCACAAGAGTGGAGTAGAGGAAGAGAATCACCACACTTTTTTTTTTATGCAGCCCAGAATATGATTGGCTTTCTGGGCTGCAAATGCACATATTACTATCTCATGTTCAGGTTTTTATCCACAAATATCTCCAAGTCCTTCTCTGTAGGGCTGCCTTCAGTCCATTCCTCCACTCGTCCATTTTGATACTGGGAATTTCCCTAACCCATGTGCAGGACCTTGCACGTGATCTTGTTGAATTCTGTGAGGTTTGTATAAGCCCACTCCTCAAGACTGCCAAGGTCCCTCTGAATGACATGCCTTCCCTTGAGAGTATGAATTGCACCACTCAGCTTGCTGTAATCCACATACTTGCAGAAAGTGCACTCAATCCCACTGTCTGTGTTGTTGATAAAATTATTGAACAGTATCAGGCATAATACAGATCTCTCAATGGTACTACTTGTTACTAATTTCCAGTTGGATACTAAGCCATTGACTAAAACTTTTTGGATGCAGTCATCTGCATTTCAAATCTATGTCCGGAATTTCACCATATTTCTCTCATTAAACTTAATGAGAGATATGTGTTCTCCATGCACTATTAGAGTACTACTAATGGCCAAAAATAGAATTTCTTTTCTATGGAAAAATCTATATAATATAATAAGTGTAAATACCAACTTATAATTGCTAAATATTTATTTTCTTGCTACACTTTTTTTTTTCTTCATAATATGTAAATTACACTCATTCCAAGTAGTCATTAAATGCCTGACACTGCAAAACCACAGTCGTTATCAGTTGCTTCTTACACTTCTGAAGAATTCACAGCTTTAGCATATCTTACTCCTACATTTCACTTATGTTGGCCCTTATGATTTTGCAACTGTTGCAGCTGCTTGTAAAAGGAAGGATTTTTTTAGCTCATGAAGTGTATAGTTATTCTAAGAATTGAGAACTGCAAGTGCAACAGAACAGTTTCCATTCCATTCAATGAACAACCTAAAACAGCTTTTCTATCGAAATGCCAATGATTTAGCCAAAGATATGCATGAAATGATGAGTGGGTAATGAAACTTTTGGAAGTTACTATTCTTAAGATTTTATCATCGAAATTTCAACACATAAGAATTCTAGCATACGACAAGCAGATAAACCACAAAGAGCATACTGAGAAGCAGATCAGATGGATGACAGGAAACTCCATGTGGGATCCACTTTATCTAAGCCAATTCTTTTTAAAGTTATTTCTCTAATTTTAACAATTTATCTAAGCATCCTTCATAGCCAAAGCAAAGGATAAGTACTTTGAATGGTGACATAGAATACCCAAAAACCATGTCTCTAAGACAAATGACACGATCTAGGAGCTGCACAGGAGGTAAGGAGGCGGTTTTACAACTTTTTTTTTCCCCCATGCCCCTAAACTTTTCCTCCTTTTATTCATTCTTCTCCTGTCTATTATTTCCAGTGACACAGTCCTATTTCTTCTCTTTATAAAGAAAGAGAGCTCTCATCAGACACTCCTCAGTTGATCCAAGTCATAATTGTGCAAACTTATCTCTTTGCTTTTTTGTTGTTGTTGTTGTTATTTGTTTCCTTGCTTTTACCCTTTAGTGATTTTTTTTTTTTTTTGTACTGAAGCCTGACAAATACTAGAGCTAGCACATGATAAACAGTGGAAATTCACAGTGGATATTGGGGGAGCAGAAGGGAGGTGAAGGGTCTATCTCATTTCAACTATTTGGAATACATTTTTTTTTTAGATAGCTGAAGCTAACTGACTTGAATTTACTCTCTTTTATCATTACAGTTGCTTGTAGTTTGTGTATGATATTCTGACAGTTACAGAAATATCACAACAAAAAAAAATTACACTGAGGATAAAGGCAGCAAAAGCTATGTATTTAACCTCACTAATATTTAAGTTAAACCTGTATTTCATCTCACTGTGTGTGTACAGAGCTTGCTTACATCACTAGAGGTCCAGAGCTCATGGTCTTGAGGTTATGGTATGTCCATTGAATGTTGTCCTGAAAAAAAATATCCATATCTAATAGACATTTGTGGCTTACCTGTAAAAACATACCAAATGACACTTAACACTTGTATAAAATAGGCTGTAACCTGGCTTAAATGTGTACATGCACAGTCTTTAAGGTTAATATTTAAAATGCATTCACAAAACTTTATTACTATTTTACACTTTCATAATTGTTCGCAACGGGGAAGAGAAAAAGAGAGAAATGAAAAAAGAAGTTAAACCAAACAAAACCAAAAGAACATATGAAGTCAAATCTTTGTGTTTCTTAAATTAATGTGCTTGCCAGCGCTTTTTATGTTGGAAAGGTTTTCAATACAGGATTCAATAGAGTTGAAATAGCTAATAAGAGCTGATAGTATAATATGGTCCAACTTACTGTATTTATTTCGTCAATTTTGCCCATGTACAGTTCACTCCCTTTTTTATTAAAAATACAATAATTCTGTGTTATAGACAGAGCATTACAAATCTATTATGTACTGCCCAAACAGGTGCAGAAATGGAGGATATAGAAGTTAAAAACAAGAAGACTCTGAAGGAATGAGCATTTAGATAGTAATTAATCAGGCATGAAATGGCTTGACTAAAACACACTCTTCTTTTGGCAACTAAATGTAAGGAAAGGATTCTTAGGATGATAAATTGTTGAACAACTTTTGAGAGCAAGATCTGTCTCTTCATTTGGCACCATCACTATCTTTATTTAGGATCTAACATTATGTAATACAGACTGAAGATGAAAAAAAACCCAAACCAAATAAAAAGAAACCCACAAAGCCCTCAAACACCTTTCCTAAACTATGCAAAGCTGAATTACTTCCTAAGTGATACAGAGAATAAAGACTTTATTCAAATGAATTCCCAGTGCATCAATTCTATTTTTTTTTCTCCAAGAAAAGTCTGTCTTGGTTTTAAAATCATCCCATAATTTTGCAGAAGACAAAAAACATTTAAATGGATAGGAGAGTACAGCAGTGAACAATATTTATTAAGATATGCTTGCAGAAGGACTTCAAAAAAGTTAATTCTGCTATGGATATAATATGAGCATGGGGTTAAAATAAAGGCTCATTTCTCTTTCCAAAGCTGAGAACATTATTTTTTTTTTTTTTTAAGTATGTACAAAGCTTTCCATGGAATTGGGCTTTTGGTAACAGAGCTTGCAAATTGCAGAGGTCATTATTATGTAAGGAAGTGTGGCAAGTACACCCATCCTAAGTAGGAAGCTTCTACAATTATGTGGCTATTGCAAAGTAGAGTCTTCAGCCAATGAGAACTGATGTGCCATATATGACTGCAAATCACATTTGACTAGCATATAAATGGAGTCCACCAGAGGGTGAGATAGAGCCAGTCCTTCTCCAAGCAGCAGGTCTGCAGTCAGAGACTCTCCCCTTTGATTTGGACAGCACCTAAGTAAACTTCTTAATGTTGAGAACCCTCCCTTTCTTAGGTGAATAATTGTGCATTTTGGATCAGTGGAACTCCTGAGCACAGTATTAATTCCTGAGTGACATTTTGAACCTGCAGGTTGTAATGTTGGAGTCTTAAAGTATTTTCAGTTAAACTAGAGCTAATTTTGACTTAATCATCAGTTTTTTACAAATAAATCCTATTTTACTTTATCACTTCCTCTAATTTAATTTCTGTGAGTTTCAGCAACATAATGCTGATGGGAGAAGATACCAATACCCTCGAGTATTTGAAAGTATTACTTGAATTAGAGCACCTGTAATCGAATTTAATCTGCAAACATAATTCTGTACTTGGTAGCTTGTACAGATCAGACAGTTTAGTAAAACATAGTGGAGACTTTGTTTATGATTAAATCAAATATAGTCATACACTTTTGATCTTTTTAATAACGCCCTGACATTAAGTTTACAGGCTTATGAGACTTGAGTTCAAATGGCTAATGAAAGAATATGAATACCATCATAATACTGAAAGTATACTATACTGTTCACTAAAAAGGATTAAAGTTTACATATCTTACCATTTTTCGTACACAGATCTCAGTTGAAAACAAACTAAAAATCTGTCCACATCTCAGCGAACTTTTAATAAAAAAGACTGTGAAGTAACAGGTTTACTATGAGATAGTCTGCATAACTCAACAGTCAATGTAGCATCCATCTAATCTCTCTAGCTATCTGAAAGCTTGCTATCTAATCTGAGCTGATCATGTACACTCCATCCTTTGTAATGGATTGCTCCAGAGACAATTATCCCACATATTTTGCAAACTGACTTCAAAATGGGATGAATCAATCTCCTCAATGTCCTGTGTATCCCCACCAAGTACAGAGAGAGTCTGTATGATAAGCTTAGACTAGAGAACTGGCTTTCAAATGGCTAAAAACATACAAAGGTAAATCCTTTCCAAGTATATCTAGGTATCAGAGTAATAGACAATGTGTCTATTGTCACAACAACACATGAAGCTTGAGATTTGGGCACTCATATGAATTAATTTGGTTGGCAGCCGTGCAACAGCTGTAATTAACTACAGTTAGAACTGCCTGAAGCATTCTTCTCTGCTTTTAGGGGTTCTTGCAGGTTTTCTCCATAATACAACCTTTTAGTAACTTTTTGGAAAACTTTAAGTACTGTAATGCACATTATGAATATAGTGTAATCATTAGGGAACAGATTGTTGACAGATTTGGGGGGATATACATGAGGAATAAACACTCATGATTCGTCCACTAAGGTCCAAGAACCTTTACACTTCACGGGACTTCTATGTCTGACTTTGCAATGAATGGAAATACCTGATCAGAACAGGCTTGCAAAAGGAGGCCTGTTTGCTGAGATCAGAGTAAGTGACGTTAATTATTTCTATCCAAATCTTTCAGGAACTCCAATTATATAACACATTGAATCACCTAGAATATTTTTTGGTTTGTTTTGAGGGATTTACTTGTTTTACATATACACACACACAAACATTTATTCCTTATGGCATAAGAAATCTGTTGGCTGTTGCAGCATACCATGTTCCATCATTGTCATTCTAGACAACTTTCATATGTGATAAGAAAAAAAAAAAAATTAGAAAATGTAATTGCCCCTAAAAAATAAGTTGTAATTTTGTGCTTTAGTATGCTAATGTTGTCACTTTACTTTTGGGTCACTTTCATTATCCTTTAATTCTCTGGCTACCATACAAGTACACAAGCTGCTCCTGAATGCCTAATATTAAATGCCTAATTAAAATGTGTTTTTTTGCTAAAGTAAAACCACTGACTTTGTAATATGTGCCTTCAATCTCTTTTTCCTCAGCACTTCATTTACAAGTGAGAGGATATTCAGCATATTTCTGTATATAATCATATAGACAGATAATTCAAGGCTCACGCTGTACTTCAGTTCTGTAGTTCTACATAATTGCTTTCAATCTAAGTATGCTGAAGGCCAACTATAATGGACAATTACTGAGGTTTAATTAGTTCAGTTTCAGCTGTGTAAGCTTTGAAATTTCCAAACTCTTGAAGAACTCAATGTGCCTGAAGGCATGCTTAGAAACTTCTGTGTACCTTGATTTATGTCTTTGTTTCTGGTAAAATAAACAATTTCATTCTAATTACATATTTAAGAGGGCAATGCCAATGTCAAGAACTGCTGAGAGGACCAGTAAAAGAAGACTATCAGTAGCTAATAATTTTTCAGGACATTAAGGCAATGTTTCAAAAATATCTATACATTGCAGGAACTAAAAGGAGTCAATGTGCTTGAGTCAAGTGGCATTCTAGAACACAAAGTGAAATTTAGATACCTGTACTTTGCAAATATGTCAGTTTTCAACAGCAGACTCCTCCAGGCAAGTACATATCTATTTTCATATATGAAGTCACTAAGTGTTGACAATTTGTGTAGCTCAGCATTTACTTTATTTCTAAATTGTAGGAGAGTTCCTGAATTAGGAATTTTGCCATCCTTGAGAAGTCAGTTCAGCAGGATTTTGGAGACCTTATATAATCCTCAAGATGATCACACATGCAACTTATCTACTGCTTTACCCTATTGGCAGCTGGTAGGCTTTGAAACTTTTTTTTTTTTTAATTGAAGGAGGATATGAATGGCACAATCACCACTGGTTTCCTCTGCACCTTCATCTAGAAATTATATTCTTCCTTCTCACTCTCCTTTACAGCTTCCCTATGTAAATACCTTCCATCTTTCAATAGATGTACTAAGATGGATCTGTAAACATTTTGCTTTACACCAACTGTTCCTAGAACTCAATCTGGAATGAAGAGAAGTAGCAGTCTACATGGAGGATGAAACCTCTGTAGATAAGAGTGGCAGTTCCTTGAACAGTAAAATGCTTGAGGTAGATCTACCTGTTCCCTTTCCTTACAATGAATACTCCAGTAACATCAAAATATCTTTTAATTTCTGCAGACTTTTATTGGAGTTTGAATTAGAACAAGGTAACTTTTGATACAGAGAAAATTCAGAATATCTAGCTGATATGTATATTTTTAAAGTAATTTATAAACAAATATTCACTTTTCCTGCAGTCTGTGCACAAGGACAGACTTGATTTCAGTCCACAGCTCTCATTGTTTTCTTCTTTGCAAGAAACTCCAGTCATCCCTAGGTCCTCAAGGGATGACATTTTGTCCCCATCACATCTCTGGGCTAGCATTGAGTATCTGGGTCTGTGCTGAGGTGCTGTACTTGCAGCTTCTCTCACTTCTGTGTGAACCACCTGCATCCAGCTGAATATCCAGTTTAAGAAGCTTGTATTGCTCTGTTGCATCGGTTACAGATGGGGAAAAAAAAACCACTAGCATCATAGCACATATAAAAAGAGTTCCTCATTACTTTCTACTTTCAAAAATGCTGTTTTGAGAAGTCTTGTTTATACACAAAATGTTACAGCAAAGATACTAATGAGATTTTAGGGTTCTACCTTTCCACACAGAGACATTTTTCCTGTGCTTTACTGTTCACTCTGTTATACAAATAAAAAACAGATATGATCCACAAACATTCTTTTTTTCTCCCTAATGAAACAACTTGATCAGCATATTTATAACTCAGACATCTGTTATAATAAAATGTTCTAGACAGATTTTTTTTTTGGCTGTATTATTTGTATATAGACTGTGTAGGGATTATGCTTGATTTTAAAATAACAAACTTAATAACTAAGAGTAAAAGTACTGAGCTGGCATGTTTGCTGAGACATATGTCTCAGAATTTTCCCTTACATTTAGTTACAATTGACTTTTAAATAGAAACTTTTTTTTTTCAGAAAGTTTCTTAGTATAAGATGACATTGCATTATCTTATCTTAAATTTTTACACAGAAGGATTTTGCAAGTTCTAAAATTATAGGAAAAAAAAAGGATAATCTGTTTTGTTAGCTGATTTTGGTTCTGTAAGGTTTCTTTGGTTTTGGTTTGGTTTTTTTATGACTAGAATTTGAATAATTACTTCAGATAAAGACAATGGGAGTACTTAGATATGCATTCTATATTTCACAAAAATTAATTGCCTTAATCCTTTTTTTTTTAATCAAAAGCTGGTAAACCTATGTGAAACAGCTGTCCTTTCTGCTGAAATTTTACTATTGACAGGAATGTAATTGTCATTTTTCTTATGTTTTCTCAGAATTTTGATGTCACAAAATGGGACCAATTTTGAAGGAGTTTCCTGTTCAGTGACTTAGAACATACAAAGCAAAAGGAAGTTTTAAAATTAATGTATTAAATATCTTTATCCTTGTCACTGAAATGTAAACTTTTATCTTAAAATTCTTTAAACACTTCATACGCCTCTCTCTCTCTCTCTCTCTCTCTCTCTGTCTCTCTCTCTCTCTCTCTCCCCCCCTGCCTTTCATTGTCTGTGTCATGTGAAGATCGGTGAATGGTGAACTGCAACTGTCAAAGACCTGTCAAAATGAACTAAGTTAGAATAGACTAGTGGTATTCTTATTACCAATATGCTTACAGTAAATTCAAAGAGAAACCAAAATTAGATCACATGCCTTAATCAGGTTCAGTGAACTTGAAAGAATGATTCACTTTCTTCTAATATTCTACTTATTTTCATTCACAACATCAGCTAAAGAAAATTATCTCTTACGAAATTTTGGCAGGGAGGACCAGAAAAAGTCTAAGTCTAAGTCTGCCCATCAGGCCAGAACCCAAGTCTACCTCTTCGGTCTTGGCAAGGACAGAGTTACTTCAGAGTGGAGAGGGAAGCCAGAATCCTGAATGCTTGTTTTCTAGTCAAATCTTAAAATATATTACCCAGTCCATGGAAAAATGTAAATGAGAGAGTAGAAAATCAGAACTGTATTAGGCCTGATAAACGTCATCCATAGTGTGGGCATTTCAAGGCAAGGGATTGTTGACCAAGGAAATTCCTTGGTCCTTTGAGACCATGGGCTCAGCAGGACTCTATCAGAAAAAAAAAAAAAAAAGAGCTAATCAGAAAGTGGATCCAGGAAAGCAGGCTGACAACATTACTGTTTTGTGGGCTTCACTGGGTCACCAGTTCTTAAAAGTCAGTGTTGTTCATTTTACTTTCTTCCTGGCTCCCAAAAGTGAGTGTCCCCTTTACATGTTTGACCTCTGTTTCAGGATTTTCTACCTCAAACACTTTCAGAGTTCTCTTCTTGCAGCTTTATTTGTAGCTCCTGATCAATAGAGTAGTTTTAGATCTCTGACTAAGATAGGGAACCTAGCAGTTTGGACTGATGCTTTGTCCAAGCACAGTAATAAAATTTCTTACACCATTACCAGAGCTGTATAGTCTGCCTAACATTCAAGTATATTATTCATAACTGACATACTGTCTGCCTGCATAATAAGGCTAGAGAGTGCATCTCCTGCTCTGATGTGTACTCTTCTATCCACATCAGTTAAAATAATGTAAGCTTTGCATATATAAGTACCTCTGTGAAATGAACCATTCTACAAGTCAGGGAGATGTAAAGCAAATTTTCTGTGGCATGCAAAAGTTAAAGCTTATGTCTTATTGAAAAAAAAATACATTTAAAATGAGCTAAATCAATCATGTTATCTGGTATTACA
The DNA here is from genome assembly GCF_036417535.1 of Chlamydotis macqueenii. Lineage (NCBI taxonomy): Eukaryota > Metazoa > Chordata > Aves > Otidiformes > Otididae > Chlamydotis > Chlamydotis macqueenii. Next base: position 165,203,761 of record NC_141556.1, read on the forward strand.
TATACAACTAAAAAAATGTAAGTACACTGGAAAATATATTTGTTAAAACCACTGCCAAATTCAAGATGGGAAGATAGTTATAATCAGATCAACTTCAGGATTTGAAGAAGAGACTTTTGTAATTTCCCAGTCGAAATGAACACTTCTGAAAGTCAGAGTTAGGTTAATAATATGACAGAGTGAGATATTATATCACAGTATGTTTCTGAAGTCTGATTATCACTTATTTTACAGGATGTGATTTTTGACATTAGCTTTCTCAGTTTTACTTTATTAATATATTTGAAAAGAGAAGTGTTTCTTCCTTTACAATGATAATTAAATTAAACCAAATTTCTAGGTGATTTTCTAAAAATACTGATATCTGTATTGTAAAAAAAAAAGGCTCAGAAATTATTTTACCATCTTACAAGTTGGAAGAGTTGACAAAAACTGGGCTTGTTTCTGAATTTGTTTGTGCTTTTGGTCAGATGGTTTAATTCTTGAACTGCTTCCTGGGATAATGATACTTCCATCTTCACTAAAAGAAATAAATCAGAGTAGAAAAACTGTGACAAGAAGTGTATTGTAAATAGCTTTAAGAAATTGATATTGTTTTTATCTACAGATGTCAAAAAATATTCTAGATTCATGCATTTTGGACTCTTACTCTGTAATAGCTTATAACATGAAAACTGGGCACTGTTAAAGATAAGTAGTATGTAAGAAATTCAGGAGAAGATCAGCATTTGCTTTTGTTAGCAGTATCTGCTAAGTGAATCCGCAAATCATTCTGTTCACTCTAGGCTAAATTTATGCCTTATATTTATGAACAGGTCATCTTCCCCTTAAAGGGGGAACAAAAGCTAAAGCTTACCTAGCAAATTCACAGGGGAATAGGAAATAAAAGTACTGGATGAAGGAGGAAAACAGTTACAAATATGACAGTTCCAGATTGCTTTGTTCCTCCTGTGTCATCTCCAGCATTTCATGAGCATTTACTAGTTAATCATGTTACAACTTCTTCTGTGAAGAGGATGAATTTTATACAGCGTACTACAGAATTATTTTTACAAAAGATCTTCTGTGAGGACAGTGATTCAGTCTATACAGTCTAGATAAATAAATCAGTTTCTTGTAATATACAAAGGACTTAATTCATTTGACCAATACTGCCAATATAAATAAATGAAATGCATAATTTCAGCCATTTGGATTATTTCCTGAGCCGTGTAGATTCTGTTGCTAGTTTTTTGCGATATAGGACTTTAGCATATCTCCTTGGATGATTAATACACATATTTTCTCTGCCCGAGAGAGAGAGAGAGAAACAGAAGTTATTTGAAATTATTGAAAGTGACAGTAGTTAAATACTTTGTTGACTCTCTCAGGTAAGACTTCTGGATAGCTAACTACATTCAAGATATCCCTTGTCACAATATAACTTTCCTTTCATATGAATCATAATAATTATAAGAGTCTCCAGCGATAAATAATTGGAAACAGTAAAACCTTTGCTTTTCTGTGGTGAACAAAGCAGGAAATGTAATAATTGTCACACACCAAATAAATATTATTCCCTCTACCCAGCACTTTAGTTCAGAGACCTTTTGACTACATATGTCCATATATTTGAAATGCCACCATGTTGAGGAAAAAAAAAAAAAGCCATTCCTGATGTAAGTGGATATATGTCACTGCTTTCATCACACTTGTTTTTTTCTCCCCTTTTTTTTTCAGTTTAAAAGTCACTCTTTCCATTCCTTTAATTTCCCATCTAACAAAAACCAGCTCTCAATATAGCTGCATGAAAGACTACTACTATGGATGTTTATACAAAGATAAAGAGATATGTGCTTTATAACTCTTCCTTTTTAATGGCATTTCTCAAGGCTTTTGTTTGTGTTAAAAAGAAGTTAAAGTCATCATAATGAGATTATATTCACACAACCTACAAAGAAACTAAAATAAATTGTTGAGTTGTCACACTTGATTTATTTATTGAAATAATTTCAATTTTGTCTCAAAAGAGTGAGAGACTGAATTGGCTTTTATTTTTGTTTAGTGTGATCAAAAAACAACAAGTAAATCAACTGACCTTTTACTGCAAAAAAATTGTTTAAATTATACTAGTATAAAATTAGTAGACCCAATGATAGATTTGCTGTGGTAGGAATGATCTGCTGATTTTGTTTTCTTTTTTAAAGGGCAATCAGATTAGGAAATACTTGAGTCTTTTGAAAGAGTGAGTAACTATGCTAATCATGGTGATTTAGTCAAGGAGGTATCAAAGTTTCCAAACAAATAATCACAAAATAAAAAGTAAGGTTCTAGGAAACAAATTACAAAAGTGAAGAGTCAGATTTCTCAATGGAAGCAGGAATTCATATAATCTCACCCTCTGAGAGAATGGGGGAGAGATAATAGAACGAAAAGCTCAAGGTTTTATATAAGGACAGGGACAGACCATCTGAATTACTGTTATGGGCAAAATAGACTCGGCTTGGGCAAAGATATTTATTTTTTTTTTATTATTATTATTAAAACCAAAAGCAGGAGAATGAGAAATAAAACAAAAAAACCCCACAACTTCCCCCCACCCCTCCCTCTTCCCAGGCTTAACATAATTTTCAATTATCTCTACCTCCTTCCCCTCTTCAAGCAGCACAGGGAGGGAATAGGGAATGGAGGTTATGATCAGTTCATCACATGTCACTTTCCGCCACTCCTTCCTCTTCAGGGGAAGAACTCTTGACGTTCTGCTGCTTCAGCATGGTGTCCCTCTCACAGGCTACAGTCTTTCATGAACTGCTCCACTGTGGTGTTCTTTTCCACAGGGTGCAGTCCCTCAGGAATGGGCTGCCGCAGCACTGGTCCTCAATGGGCCACAGCCTCTTTCCAGCATGCACATGCTCCAGCGTGGGGTCCTCCATGGGCTGCATGTGGATCTCTGCTCTTCTGTGGACCTCCATGGGCTGCAGGGGGGACAGCCTTCTTCACCATGGTCTTCACCACAGGCTGCAGGGGAATCCTGGCCAGAAGCCGCATTAATCCTCCCCCTCCTTCTTCACTGACCTTGGCGTCTGCAGCCATTTCTCTCAAAAGAAATTCTTCATAACCGGCCCAGGCAAACATTTCTCAGGTTCTCTTCACATCTGCTCTCTTCTTTTCTTGCAGCTGGGCCATTCAGGCAGAGTCAGGCCCAGACAGCTGCCCAGTGGGAGGCCTGAGGATGAGGGCCTCTCCCTCTCTGCCCCTGCTTCTGCTTCTTCATTTCTTTTTTTTTTTTTTTTTTTGTTATTTTCCTCTTCTTAAATACATTATCACAGAAGTGTTATTACTGTAACCAAATGGCTTGGTCCTGCCCAGTGACAGAACTACCCTAGACTCAGCTGAGTCCACCAGACAAAGGGGAAACTTCTAGCAGCTTCTCACAGAAGCAGATTGGTTTTGTTTTCTTGAGGGATTTCATATAGGCTTTCTGCATTTCCATCTGGCACAAACCAGAATTTTTACTGCAATGTTAACTTTTTTTCCACAGCACACGCCGTGCCCTGGAGGACTCAAGAAACACCAGAGGGGCCACTTCTGGGCTAGGGTAGCCAGCCGCCCCATGGCTCTGCTACACATTATCTTCTAACTTCCATTTATTGGAGGCAGAGAAGAGACGGAAGTACAGCTGACAATTTAATAAATGCTACTACATTTTGTAGCTTGACTTGCAGTATTTCAGCCAGATTTGCAATCCATTACCCCCTGCAATATATGCCATTTGACCCCAGCTAGGGCCCTGGCCCTGAATGCATCCACAACCCTCAAGGGTTTGGCTGATAGTGCCCTAGGTTGGCTTTGACACGAGGCAGTTGGATACCCTGGGATCAGTCTGTAAGGGTGACAAAGAGATTAGTGTGCACTTCCTTCATATTCTGTATGCACTGGAAAAATATTAATTTCAATTGCATATTCCTATAATCTTTAGCATGAATGCTAATTTTCTCAGCTGTGCACTAGCACAGCATGAATTCTTTCTTTATATATGAAGTATGCCCTCCCAAAGTCATCTGTTGCCTGTAGCAGAGGCTACTTGAGCCATAATTTGCAGCACTGTATTCTGATCGTAATTTTTCATCAATTCAAACACAGTAATTCTACTGTCTGAGAACTGTAATATCCCCATGACCTTTCCGTCTTTTGCTCTTTATTCACCATTCAGTGATTATTTCCATGCAATTCAGTATAGTTTAGACTTCATTATTGTACTTGATTGTTGACGCGGAAGTAATGGACACTGCTGACGACCAATATGATCAAGCAAATGCCAATTTATTGTTGATAAATCCCGGTTAATATAGCCCTTCTAATTCCGTATCATGTGCAAGCTCTCTACTAATTGGTTAACTATATCATGCACGTGCTCCTAGCTAAAATATGATTCGTTAAGTCTCTATGTTCACGCGCACGGCTCTCTCCACCTGCACCCTGCTTCACGTTCAGCCCCCAGTCACGTATGCCAGCTGTTTTCCTTCTTCTCAAGGTTGCTTCGTTTACTTTCTCACAGGAAGCTTCATTACTTTCTCACAGGCAGCCTCATTATTTTCTCACAGGTGGCTTCAGTACTTTCTTACAGGCAGCTTCAGTACTTTCTCACAAGTGGCTTCAGTGATGTCCTTGAGGCCTGCTGCTCACAAACATAACAATTCCATTCGGTCTGGATTGTTCACTAAGTGCCCCTGGTACTCCAGGTATCTGACACTTGATATCTCTACTTCATTACACTTTTTTTTTTCACATATTGAATGGAAATTTTATGTAACTCAGATTTTGACTGCAGTATGCAATTGTTTCCTACAGGCTGACTACAATGTGTATGTATTTGAGCAGCTTATTAGCAAATGTTAACATCTCTTTCCTCATACATTGCCCCCAAAAGAAAACACATGATGACTAACGAAGGATGTAAGACTTTGGTGCCACTTCCAAATATGTTTATTGTTTACATGTAGAGCAAAGCTGAAGGTCCAGGCAGTATCATCTACTTCCTCATCTTCATGTGAAACAGGCTCATGTTTCTTTCAAAGGGACTATTGCATAAATGAGTGATCAACAATGCAAGAAAGGTTCAAATTTCTATTGAAAATTTTAAATAAAAGATCAATAAACACTATATGAAGTGTTACATATAAATGTGGAGGGTAGAGTGAGGTAAAAAAAAAAAAAGTCAAATTATTCCAAACATTAGGTATAATTATACTACTATTGTTTCATTCTCTTTCAAAAAGGGGAAACTATTTGAAAATCATTGAAAACAGTGCTCTTAACTCACAAAGGTACTTTTGGAACGTCTGCTAAGATGAACAGTATATTATCTTGAAACCTTAAAAGAAAGACTGAACCAGTAAATACATATTTGTAATACAGTCTTGATGGTCTTGAATTGCAAATGTTTATTTCAGTCCCAATTTTTAAGTATTTAGCAACTGTAATGGTAATTTTAAAATGAAGTAAATTTTTGTACAGAATACTTTCTCCTGCATATCCTTTTCTACTCCTTCCCTCAAAATAAAAAGAAGGTGATGGCAATTAGTACTTCCTGAGATGATGATGATGTTTTGGAAAGCAAAAGGAATGATAAGAATTCAAGCCTTTGCTATCTATCAGGTTGGAACTTGTTTGGCCTTAAATCCTAGAAGTATCCAGGTCTGGGCTTCAGAGCTAAATGGTTCAATCAATAGCTTTTTGTAAAGCACCCGTGTAATTACCTCCTTCTTACATTAGCTATCTATTCATCAAAAAATTGCACTTTAATCCACTCTACACAAAGTCCAACATTTGAGGTGCCTTGTGTTTTTTTTTTTCTTGTTTGGGTTTGGGGTTTTCTTTTTTGACTCTTCACCTTTTCAATTTCCCATTGCTTTTAGTCAGTATTAAAGGAAAGATGTTTGGACAGGAGGTAATTGCTCAGTACTAGAGACAGAGTAGATTATCTAGCAACAAATATTTGCCTCTTAAGATAATTTAATATAGTAAATATACTGAAGAGACTTTATGAATTGACATCTTTCAGCATTCAGAATTTTTGGTAATTTTACATTGAATCTTTATGTATCTTTATCATCCTTGGAAAGATAGTAATGCACTACGTAGACTGTTGTACATAAAGATTGCAACAAAATCTTTCTGCATTCAGTAGCTACTTTGTTGATGGCAGTTACGTTAGATGAGACATTTGTTTCACTCAGGTTTGAATTAGAAGGCAGCCAGTTAGAACTGATAGTTGCTCTAGCATAAAACGGAGAAAGATAAGAGTTCCAGAGATACTGAGTGAAAGAATCACCTAGTAAAGCAAGTAAAAATAAGGGATAAAGTGAATTTTTGGAGGGAATTTCCAAAAATAGCATAAAGCTTTTCTTGGCACTTCATTATATCTAATCTAGAAAGGCCCTGAGAATCAGTCAGCAGATTGTGATTCTGAAAGACAGTAAGCAAAATACGGTAAGATGGAAGTAAAAACGTGCACATGCTTTCTTTATTCTTATGTTACTCCCTGAATAGACATAGGGAGTAGCACAGATGCCAGATCTAGACATCCATATTTCTCCTAGGTCACTGATGATTTCTGGTGGTTTCATTTAGTGATGGGGGGCCTAAGGTGGTAGCTTCTGTAGGAAACTGCTAGAAGTCGCTCCCCTTTGTTCAGTGGACTCGGCCGTGCCAAGGGCAGACCCACTGCCGGCCAAGGCTGAGCCAATTGGTAGCAGGATGTTCCATGATAACGCCTCTGCGATAATGTATTTAAGCAGGGGAAAACAGAAAAAAAAAGAGAGAAGAGAAGATGTGAAGAATCTGAGTGGGAGCAGAGGTGCAGAGGGGGAGGGGCAGGCCTCATGGGCCTTGCAGGCCTCACCCTCTGGCCTCTCGCCAGGCGGCCAACTGGGCCTGACTCGGCCCGGCCTGGCTGCAAGAAGTGGACAGGAGATGAGAAGTGAATAAGATGTAAAAAGATCCTGAGAGACATCTACCAGCCTGTTGTGAGGAACGGCTGCAGACGCCAAGGTCAGTTCAGAAGGAGGGGGAGGAGTAATGCAGCTCCTGGCCAAGATTCCCCTGCAGCCCGTGGTGAAGACCATGGTGGAGCAGGTTGTCCCCCTGCAGCTCATGGAGGTCCACGGAGGAGCAGAGATCCACCTGAAGCCCATGAAGGACCCCGTACCGGGGGAAGTGGATGCCTGAAGGAGGCTGTGGCCCGTGGAGGGCCCACTGGGACAGCCGTTCTGGAGAGACTGCACTCTGTGGAAGAGATGACCCACGCTGGAGCAGTTTCATGAAGGACTGTGGCGTGTGGGTGGGACCCCACGTTGGAGCAGCGGAGGAATGTGAGGAGTTCTTCCCCCAACCATGAAGCAGCAGCGTGAAACAACGTATGATGAACTGAGCGCAATCCCCATTCCCTCTTCCCCCCTGTGCCGCTCGGGAGGGGAATGTAGTAGAGATAATGTTAAGCTTGGGAAGAGGGAGGGGTGGAGGGAGGTTATCTTGTTCTCTGCCTCATTATCCCTTTGTTTTAGTAATAAATGGTTTTCCCCAAGTCGAGTCTGTTTTGCTCGTGATGGTAACTTTAAGGATTTTCTCCTTGTCCTTATCTTAAATCTTGAGCCGTTTTTCTTATATTATCTCTCCCTATTCCCTTGGAGGGTGGGGGGAGTGAGAGAGACACTGCATAGTCTGGTCCCGATCGGGGCTGAACTACGACATGATTGCATGGGCAATCAGAGTTATGTACACAAGGAAGTTTTTGTTTGTTTTTTTTTTTAAATTAATTTTGTGCCATTCAGTCATTAGACTTAAATTCTATTTCCATTTCTGTTCATGCATTTTCAAAATAAAGAAGAGAACTCCTTAATGAATTCAAGAAGTTTCTTTGGAATAGTTTATATATTGCAGCCGATTTTTCTTTTTTAATAGGAGAGTGGAGAACCAAATGTTTAAAACATCCGGATATTGTAACACTTATGGGCCAGTGAGCAGATATTTCTAAAAATTTCAAAACCATGTAGAACATCTTGTAAGCAGGGATCAGTCATTGACATTTTAGTATCAGAGAAAAAAAATATATAAACACACCACAGAAGTGCTCTGTAATGAGAAGATAACTAGTATTAAATACATAAAAAAGGAAAATTCTATTATACTGATATACTGATTCTTGAAATGCACACGTAATTCACAGAAATTTGTAGATTGCTTATTAGAAGAGTAAAAATTGGTAATTTCACTGAGAATGGGCCATGATAGTGTCTACAGTGTGGCAGATCACAATGCAAGACGAAAAACATTATATATCAGTTGATATCAAACAGGGTAGGCAACAAAAGTATTCATTCAGTAAGAAGCAATTAGATGATTTTCAGTCATTGCTGAATGCCATCCCATCCTATACAAAATAGGTAACTGAAAAATGTACAAAGTGTGCTTATTTGATGAAAAATGCCAACATGCAGATACATTTTTCACAATGTGTGTGAGCAACTATTTTGGTTTTTTTGAGTGACAATACAAGCTTAAGGAATGCTTAACAGAGGATAATTGCTTTTAAAATAAGCTTTTCCCACTTTTTTTCCTTTTTTTTTTTTTTCTGAAAGTGCTTTGAAATATCTTTAATATACTGTAGTGCATCTAACAGTTCTGTTCATTCAAAGTTATGTTACATATTGAACTCATAGAGAAAAGTAGCTTCCAATAAAATAACCTATTTATCTTCTTAAACATGTAGACACTGATTGTAGTCAGTTTGAAATGCATTCAGGTGCCTAAAAAAAATGGTTTTTTTTTCCTGACATGTTCATTTAATATTTGTGTATTATACCCATTCAGCAGCAAAAGCTGCTCAAGCAGTTTGGCAAAATAAAAACTTAAAAGTGAAGTTGCACTCTTATATTCTTATAAAGCTTCTAAACACATTTTTCTATACATATTCATTTTTCATTTATACTATTGCAAATACTATAAAACAAAAAGGCTATTGAGTATGTAGTTTACAGAAATCCCATTTTTTTTAGATCAATAAAATAATCACTAATATATAGAAAAATAAAACAAAATAATTACTATAATTAAATAAATAATAATAATGATGTAGCAAAGTAATTACTAACTATTATTTTTTTTGAGCAGGAGCCATATTCTTAACATACTTGTCAGTTCTAATATTTTTATATCCAGTGCTTCAGAAAAAGTAGTTTTAGGGAAAAAGGTGTATCTCAGCAAACTACTCTCAGCAGTTTATTTAATTTCATTAATATCTCAACTTCTTAGACTCTTCAATTTTAAAGTAGTTGTTAAGAAACAATAGTCATACAGCTTAAATAAGATGTTAGAAACAGAATGGATCGGTTAGAGGTAATTATATTGCATTAGGATGCAGGGGTCATAGCATAGTATTGTGTGATTTGGTATGCCGTGTGCTTAGCATTACTTACTTAGCATGAGTAGCTAGATTTGCCTTAGGCCACAAGCTGTGAACTTTCGCTGAGCTTTTACTGAGTTTTCATAACTTTTACTGAGATACATAAAGGATGATCCTGAGATTAGCACAGATTAGAGGATAAAGAGTCTAGAGCCATCAACAGCACCTGCGTGGTCCTGAGACAAACAAGAACCAGCAGATAAGGAAGCTAAAGCAGAAAAAACAACAGATTGATCTCCCCTTTGATCTCCTTTTTCTTGGCAGTTCTTATTTTGACAAGTTGCAGCTGTTGTTGACTGCTGTAGATGGACAAGATGTGGACAGTTAACAGTCCGTCTGGAGACAGAGAAAGAATCCAGTAGGGTATTAGAAGACCCCAGATCAGTAATTACCATTGGACCAAAAGGGACTTGCAAGATATGTGAAGAGCATGTGAGGGGCAGGTGCATAGATTGTAAAGGTATAATTGCCCAGGGATTTCTTTGTTCTGGGTCCCTTGGATTATTCCAAATAGTTTTCTCCAAGAAAAATATACATTACAAGTGCCCATCCCAAAACACTGTGACCATGAATCAGTCTGTGCCACTTAGTCATGGAGGGAGGGATTGATCATGATGCCTTCTTATTCTGCAGTGTAGATATATCCTAAAGCAGTTGCATTAGATAATGATTCTCATAGAGTCATTATAAGGAAAAGCAGTGGTGGTATAGCTAGTTTACAATGAATCCTGGTGACACCCATTAAACATATGATAGAAAAAAGAGAAAACTTACAGAGACTGGGAGGAAAGAAGAAGGTCAAAAGAGATGCTGGAAACAGGTTAAGAAGAAATAGTTAAGCAGAGTGACTTCTGCTTGGGCAATGCAAAGAAAAGCACAGTTCCCTCAAATTTAGCTTCTTTTTTTTTTTTGTCCATTTCTTCACAAAACCAAGTAGTTAAAAATTTTTGTTTCCTCAAGAGTATCAGATTGTTTCATGACTTACTGAAGGTCCTGGAAACATTCAAGGTCAGGTTGGACGGGGCTCTGAGCAACTTTATCTAGTTGAAGATGTCCCTGCTCCTTGCAGGGGGGTTGGACTAGGTGACCTTTAAAGGTCCCTTCTGACCCTAACTATTCTAGGATTCTGTGATTCTATATATATGATCACAATACTGATGAAATACTGTTTCGTGTCCAACTCCAGATATGGACTGCTCAAGCCACAAAAGATGGGTCAGAAAGCTTCTATGCTTCTAGAATATGACTTTTACAGAAAATGTTGCTTTTTTTTTTTTTTTTTCTTATGGCAATAGCATCCAGTTTGAGTAGACTGACTGCTGTCCATTTCTAAGGTGAAACTGAACTAAAAAAAAAGTGTAAATTTTTATAATGTAGACATCTATATTTCAGCTTGCTTTCTAGTCAGTGAAGAAAAATAAGAATTTCTGCAACAGTATTCCTCTTTTGGATGTCTAAAATATAACACGAAAATCCATATTAAAAAAAAAAAAAAGCCCTAGTTCTCCACTTTAAATCAAAGAGGATCCTAAAAACAAGTTGGTCAGATGTAGCCATGCCTCATGCTGCAAGTGAAAATAATTCTCCAAGCCACATCCACAGCCTTCGCTATTTCAAGGTCCTCGAAATTCGTGTTTCCTAGAGAGTATCAGATTCTTTCATGACTTATTGAAGGCCCTTATATATGATCACAATATTGATGAAATATTGTTTTAAGGTAGACTTAAGGAAGTCCCTAAATGAGCTGCTAATTTGTACCTCGAAGAAGTCTCTGAAGTCATCATGCTCAGCTACATGGATGATGAACATCTACTTAATCTTTTCTCTTTGAATAAAATACAGGCTTATGACTCCTCAGCCCCTGAAGATATCTCGTATCTGCAATCAGTGACTCTTCTTCTCTGTCAGCATCCTGGGCAGCCACTTTCCATGACCTCTGAAAAACAAATTCTCTTCCAGCATTGACATCCTTCAGATCATCTCCATATTTCTTCTCACTTGTCTCATCAGAGAAAAATCCATCTAATGAATCTCAGTCTCATAATGAAACTTCCAATGTTAGTAGTGAGGTGGATGAAAAACATACAGAAGAATGCTTAGTAAATACATTATACTACACAAATAAATTTTTGTAAATAGACACAAGCTGTATGAAAAAAAAAAACAAAACCACCAACACAATAAAGTAGCCTGTGTATTTAGCCATTTGTTTACATCAAAGTAGTAATCTCTTCCCTTAGGAGTCAAGAGGTTCTCAGAAAAAAAAAAAAAAAAGTCCTTGACTCTTTTATAGAGGAGGATAGTGTCTTATTCCAGAGCAATAAAATTATTAAAAGATGGCTACATAGAAAATTAATGCTGGACAACATAGCTCATTGACTCTAGCAAGATAAATGGTGACATTCTTGAGTATAAAGCTAAGTACTCATTTATAGAGAAAACAGAGAAACGAGAGAAGTCCACAGAGCGTATCTGATCCCCTAACATTAGTGGCGATGGAGTCACCATGGGAATTGATACAGTGTAGAAGTGTATTGCAGAAACTCAGCTCCAAATACATCTCATTGACAATTCTCTACAATACTGAAGTTTTCAGTGAAGAAGCTCAAAAGAGTCCCTTGACACTGTTTTCATTGTGCATTGACACTTTCTGAATTCCTGAATATAACTTTTTGCATGTGACCTAAGTGTCTAAGCTTCTATCACAGAAAATGTCAGGCAGGGCCGTAATTTGCTGTCCTAGAAACAGTTATCTATTGCATTTGAAATGTCTTATGATATCCTTCTCAGTCCCAGCATTCCTTTAGAAGAGCATTTATATCCCATATATCTTTTTGCCTTATTTACTTGCCCCCTACAGGCATGTCATATTCGCTAGGACTTCAGATTGTGCAAAACATCTATTATTTGTCAACTTCACAAAGTATGTGATATTAATTACCTCTAATGGCAGCTTACACATCTAGGGAGGTACGCACCTAAACTGATGAGTCTTTCATCTGAAGCAAAATCTCACCCTAAGATTTGTCTGACACTTCTGTCCACAGTTCCCTGAATGTCTTTTGAGTGACACCAACTGCTTTTGTCTAATATAATGACATGGTCTAGGACAGAATGATAGAGTGGCATGGTTCTAGGAATAGTTCACTTAGAGGATTACTTCCAAAAAGCTGCCTCCTCCCACAAGCACCATGTTTTCCTTTCTCTACCAGCCTAGTTATCTTGCAGCTTATCATTGTACTTTGAAACGGCAGCATCCCCACACAGACTCATACCACACTTCAAAATACGTGACGCATGCCCTCCATTTTATGCAATAGAATACTACTCTGAAAGCTATCATGAAGCACTCATATTATTTCATATACTTTTAACTTGGGAAAACAAAAATCTTTTTAAAATATACATTCACATGAAGAATGTTAATTAAGCCTTGATTCCCCCATCACATTAGAAAGAAGCCAAAGAACCATGTAATGTGGACAGCTAGTTTGTGCCACGGGGAGCTAGCCCTCTGTATTATGGATGTAAGCCACTCGGCTTAAGAATCTGTCCCTCTATTATTCAGTGATATAGATGAAGTCAGAGGGCTCATTATGTCTTACTGATTAATAAACAATAACCAGTATGAAGTCTCTAAAACTTTAATTCCTTTCACCTATTTTAAAATGCAGAAGTTCATTATTAAGTGATACTATAAAAAATAATTTTACTCTCCAGATCTCCAGACAAGTTGTGATGATAATTAGTCTCTCTACAGTAATACAAAATATTGGTGGATGTTCCTTACAAAAGGTTTTATTCCGTTCTTACAGAATTGAGTAAGTGCAATTAGTATAATTAATTCTTCTTTCTATTACTTGTTCCTTATTTTATAGCTCGTCAATTAAGTCAGGGACAAGCTTTTTGCAAAGAAAGAGAGCCACAATGCCCCTTCTACTGCAAACTCACAAAATTCCACTTACAACACTATGGTATACTTCTATACAGAGAAAAGTATAGTGTTTATTGACTTCTGATGGGAAATGTCAGTGATCCTGAGGATGGGAAAGGTGAGGGAAAGGGAAAGGGAAAGGGGAGATTGTGTTCTCACCCTGAGAAATAAAAAAAAAAAAAAATAGAATTTAATAATATTTTGCTGACTGGAAAATCTAAAATACTAGTTCAAAATAAAATATTTTTGCTGTTCCATAGGTTTCCTTTGAGATTCAGATAATCTATTTCGTATCATAATATTTCTTGTATTTTTACTCTGTAGTCAACCCTTAAAGAAAAGGAGGTTTTAAAGTGTGTGTGTGTATATATATATATATATATATATATAACACTCTTTCAAGTAGATGACATTGCCAAAGGAATGCATTCTTCATGCACTTTGTCTTTTATTTTCTTTTTCTCAAAAATAAGGTTTGAATGTGACTTACTTTAGCTTTTCATACATCTGACTAATTTATTTCCCACTGATAGCTAGTGATCATTATCAAAAGCATAAATAAATATGTAAATATATATATTGGAGTGTGTGTTTTCAGGAAAGTTACCCATTTCTAAGCACTAACGATCAATTTGCTAAAAGCTGTTTGAAACAGGGGTTCTGTGTTGTTACATTTATGCCGTTTCACTACTCAACAGAAGTATTTTTTTTTACAATTACTAACTGCATTTAGCTATGAAAAACCTTCACAACTTTTGTTAAAGAGTAGAAGGTATATTTGTTTTTTAGTTTATAAATAAGCAAAATCTGGAAAATACTGTGATATACTAAACCTAGGAGTATAAAGAGAATTGAAGGATTAAATTACTTATTCAAAAGATACTATTTCCTTTAGGAAGCCCAATTAAATAACATTATCTTATAAATCCTTGATTACAAGGAAAATTACTAAACTCTTTCTTCAAGGTTAACAAGAAAGACAAGAACTAACAAACACAGACTTCCAACTGGAGTGAGAATAGTTTACTTCTCTTTGGTAAAAAGTTAATCAATAAAATTTTAGGTAAAAACACGCAGACAAAGATATACAAAACAAACAAAACAGACTGAAACTAGGGCAAGCTGTTCATTTTAAAAGCAAAATCAAGCTTTTTCTCAGCTCCATATCTGATCAAGTGTTTCATATAGTGTTTCTTATAGTGTCAGCATTTTACAAGAAATTCCAGACAAATTCCATACTCCGACAAGCTCATATTAATCATTGCCTAAGCAAAATAGCAAATACTAGTATTGCATTTCAGAAAATGTTTATGAATTATTCACCGATACAGCTTTGTCCTTCTTAAGGACTAGCAGTTTAAGTTTGTTTTTTTTTTTTATACTCGTGGTTATAACTATAGCATGGCAGCTTCTGTTATGAGAAAAATACAACATATTTTTGTAATATGGCAGTGGAAAACTATTCTTTCAAGTTCACTTACACAACTTAAAGAAAAGTTGTACATCCATTAGCAAGACCAACAGCTACTGGTCTAATGAAGGCTTTTCTCAGCTTCCTCCTTTAAACCCTCCAACAAGAAAGGCAGAAAGAAGAACCAGTCCAATGTACTAAGATGATCACTAAATGCGATCAGAACTATTTTCTTTTCAAAGTTTAGCAGATGCTTATGTCCATGTTTTATAATTAATTCATTTCAGTGGTTGGAACTTTTGTTCCAAATAGCATTTTCCTCGTTCTGGGTGACTGAAGTAATCATTTCCAGACAAAGGAGGTAAAGAGCACTACTGCAAAGAGGAGTATGACTATTCAAAGCAATATTAAGGACATTTAAGAAAAGATTTAAACAAACAAATTAACTAACTAACTAAAACTCAATCCTAGCATTACGATTGCTTTTTAGCTATTTTTCTTACCAACCTGTCAGTGTTTTCAAGTGATAACAAGGCACGGAGATGTAAAATTGGATCATTAGGCGGCTTTGTCACTGCCTGCAGAAACAGATGATAGCCTTCTGCTTTCTAGTTGGCTGTTTTGTGTGTTGCTAATGCTGCTGTCATTTCTATTTACCCCTGACATGTTGCATACACCTATGGAGTTTCATAAATAATGATTAGGAGATTGTAGGATACCAATTTCATGTATTGCTTTCGTCAGAGTGATAGTTACTTTCTGCTTCACCACTTTTATTGTCATCAGCATTTAATGTCTTTCCAAGCTTCTCCATAATTAGTGAGCTTAATATACAAGGAGTCTTTGAAACAGTTTAAAATTTACACATTTCACACAGGAAGACAGAGAGGTCATATTTAGAAAACTACTTTGTAGCAGAGCTGTGTCTTGAAAATATAGAAGTCAGGCAAATGAAATGCATGAAATCTTAAAGTAACAAGCTCTGCAGGTACATAATAACTTCATTCTTAATCCTCTAGAGAGACTTAAGTAATGTTCCAGCTACAGTGTTTGTTTATTTCCTTTTCTGAAATTCTCCTCTCTTTGTGACATGGGATAAAGATAAATATATAAATATAAAAAGAAGTTAAATATCTCTAAGGTAAGCTGTTCTGAAAGCTTACTGCCAATAAAGTAACAAAAATGTGGAAGCTAGAAAAGATATTTCTAGATCCATTTTTTTTTTTTTTTTTGCTTTACTGAGGTTCATTTTTCCATTCCATCTCTTGGAAAAGTTTCTTCATCTTTCATGCTTAAAATTCAAATATAATTGCTACAGGAGAAGGAAATAGTTGTTTATTTATTTAGGGTATTACCTGGTATGCAGTGATAGGATGCATGGATATGGTTCAAAGCTGCATCAGGGGAGATTTAGACTTGACATTAGGAAGTATTTCTTTACAGAGAATGTAAAGTGGTCAGGCAGCTGGGCTAGATGATCATTGTAGGTTCCTTCCAACAGAAATATTGTATTCTGTTATGTTGTTGTGTTGTGTTGTGTTCTATTCTATTCTTATTTATTTCACAAAATCACTCTTGGTATTCCTATTACTATTTCCTTAATTGAAGTGGATGGTCATGGTATTTAAATCAGTCTGGCAGTCTGAAATTATGCATTAAAAAGTACAGTGACTTACAATTAATTGCTCTGTTCCAATATACTGGAAGCTGTTTTTCTCTGTGCAAGTACCTCTTCCCACTCATCTAAGCCACATTCTGTTCTGTTGTAATTTTATAACCCCATTATAATTGCAGAGTGGGAGAAAAATATGCCATATAAGGTAATTTGATGCTAGAGGTTACAGTAGGTTAACATACCTTGTTTAAAACAATGAAACATATTAATAGAAGAATAAGGAAGGATCATCTTCCTGAAATTATATGTCACAAGATTTTCAAAACATTTATTCTTATTGGCAAAATTAGAAGAACCAGCTTACATTTATGAATAGCTTATTGTGGTCTTCAAACTGTTCTTTTTTTTTGTATGAAACATTATTTTAAACCGTGAGTGCACGTGTGACACACACACATGTACAGATTAGCATACATGCAAGAATGCAAATTTGTTCCTCATAGTAGAATAAGAACACACAGCAAAGTCTCCTTTCCTATATTCTGGAATAATGTAGTTCAAGTAGAAGTATGCAATTACTGACATTTATTGTAAAATCTCTATTAAATTAATTGTGGCAAAAATTTCTTTCCTTTTTATGTATCCTTTATCTCACCACTCCTCTCGATGTACCTTTCCATAAAATTTCTAAATTTAATTTTGTCTTCACCTATTTTACCCTGTTGTAGTTACTTTTCCCTTCTTCCATTATGCTATCATCTGATAATTTTTACATGAATCTAGCCACTGAAATGAGGTTATTAAAGGTATCTTGAAATCTAGTAATGATATCTCCATTTATTAAGACATCAACAGAGACACCAAGAAGAGCTTAGTAAGACCTTGTACTCCAGTGTCGTGTGACACCCTTGTGCCTGTTAAGATATCTTTCACTCCACACAAATCACCCTGTCATGCACAGTGAAGTCTCAGTGCAGCTGTCCCAGCTGCTGATAAGATTCAGGATGTGAATACAGCACTGTCTCTTTCCCACTGTGTACACCTCCAGGAGAAAACTATCTGAGAACACTGCAGCCTGTGTGTTTGGAAATAAAGACCAGTGTGCTGCACTGACTTGAAGGAGACAGCATGGAGGAATGTGATAACACTAAAGGCTAAAATTCATACTAGTCAAATTAACATGGTTGGGACTGTTCTCTGGCACTGATACCAACTGGCACTGGGTTACAGAATCATAGAATCATAAAATGGTTTGGGTTGGAAGGGATCTTCAAAGGTCATCTAGCCCACCCCACTCTGCAAGGAGCAGGGACATCCCTGACTACATCAGGTTGCTCAGAGCCTCAACCAACCTGGCCTTGAACGGTTCCAGGGATGGGGCATCTACTGCCTCTCTGGGCAACCTGTTCCAGTGTTCTACCACTCTCATTGTAAAAAAAAAAAAAATTACTAATATCTAATCTAAATCTATCTCCCTCTATTTTGAAACCATTACCCCTAGTCCTGTCTCAACAGGCCCTAATGAAGAGTTTGTCCCCATCTTTCCTGTAGGGCCCCTTTAAGTACTGGAAGACTGCTATAAGGTCTCCCCTCAGCCTCCTCTTCT
The DNA here is from genome assembly GCF_036417535.1 of Chlamydotis macqueenii. Taxonomy (NCBI): domain Eukaryota; kingdom Metazoa; phylum Chordata; class Aves; order Otidiformes; family Otididae; genus Chlamydotis; species Chlamydotis macqueenii. The sequence goes on from NC_141556.1 coordinate 165,221,769, forward strand.
CTAGACTAAACAACCCCAGTTCCCTCAGCCACTTCTCATAAGACTTGTTCTCCAGACCCCTCACCGTCTTTGTTGCCCTTCTCTGGACGCATTCTAGCAACTCAACATCCTTCTTGTACTGAGGGGCCCAAAACCACACACAGTATTCGAGGTGTGGCCTCACCAGTGCCGAGTACAGGGGCACAATCACTTCCCTACTCCTGCTGGCCACACTGTTCCTGATGCAAGCAAGGATGCTTTTGAGTTGGGGTGCTCTGTTTGCCTTTAATATTTTGCTAGCTTTGTTTCCTGGATATTCACAGATCTTTGTATTTAGTATGATTAGCTTTCAGTCATGTAGCCTAAAAAACTACAGTTCTTTTCATAGCTTCACATGTCTCTCTCAAGTATATTCTTGTGTGTCACGGGTAGTCACAAAGATTTTTCTTAAAATGGAATACAAAACATCTCCACAAAAACCAATAAATGCAGCACAGATTATCCCTCACTATTATGTACTTGATTTCTGGATATTGATTCATTACTTCAGAAAATGTTGTATTTAAAGACAAGGATAGAAAGAATAACTTTGACATAATATACTTGAATTTTGTATTAAACATTCAATATACAATTAATTTTATCAATATATTTCACTTACATGCTTATTTAATATTCATGTCTCTTAAGATTGTAATGGAAATTTTTCTACTTCCACTTAGATTTTACTGTACCCACTTTTACAACAGTTTTATCTTACACAGCCTTTATATCATCCAGGTTTATATTATAATTCTATTTATATTAATTTACCTCACTGAAAGTCAGTGCCTGTTGCAGTATTTCTTCATAAGTTTAATAATTTGTAATATAGGGGGAAAAATATTTTTTTAAATGTGCATGTATTGATTCCATATTTACATATAATCCAAGCATAAAATTTTCTTATGTTGAAATTATGACTGAAAGCATATATCAGCTCTCATGGTTGTAATAAATAAAGAAAAAATTATAAGGATATTGTATTTTTCTTGAATTGATATATTAGAAATGCAGGAAATTCAGCATTATGTTTACCCACAAAGGAACTACAAACAGGTGAGCTAAGCAAAGCAATCAACCTACCTAATTCTACTTTGTTACTGTAGGACTGTATTTATTGGTAAGGCACTTTGATGCTTGCGAATCCAAGTCAGATTGAACTGTGTTTTAAAAATCCTGGACGTGACTACCCCTAAGCTAATTTTTGCACTTCAGTGACTCTCTTAAATTAGGAACCAGTTTGCCCATGGCTATCTCCAGGCAGAGAATTCACTAAGAGGGGTTTATCCCCACTTTTTCTTCTATTTGTGGACACTGGCTGATGTGTCTTGTTCCTATGTTATCTGATACAGATAAAATCTAATAATCTAGCAGCTCTCTCCTCCATTTTATGCTGGTGTAGCATCTGCAGTCCTTCATAGTGAGCAAATATATACTGCTAGAGAAAAATTCAGATTTTTAAGGAGGCTGAATAATTCCCTCAAGAAACCTCTTTTGATAGAAGAGCATATAGTGCTCTTTGTATCCTGTCTCAACCACCTAAACTGAGGGCATGAAATCAGATGGGATTGTCCAAGTGGCATAATATATAACATCTAACAAGGAATAAGGTAATTGATCCTTTTAAAAACAGTGACATTTGAGCCAGATAATTAAATTCTGAGTGCTTTTGACCTTTATCTAATCTCATACTTTAACCATCATAATAAGAAACCTTGTTGCCTGCAGGTAAGGTGTAAAGCAATGAAGAGTTTCATGAGTTGTCTGATAGAGCAGTGGTTTTCTTTTTATTGTTGGAAGTCTAGCATTAGCCTCTCTAATTATAAGCATTAGATGTCATTATCAATACTTACAGCAACAATAATATTTTCTTCCCCAACTGTGCTTTTTATATAGCATGCTAGTTAAACTGTACAGTGCTTTCAGTATTAATGATGTTCTTCCATTTAGATTGACAAAGAAAACACTAAAAATAGTGATAAAATTAAGTATATAAATTGATTGTATAAAACACTTGTATAAAATTATATATTATTATGTAAAATATTTAACCCTCTTGAACTGTAAAAAGTAATCTAAATGCTTCTTATAGTTATCTTTTCACCCTTCTTTTCCTCTTTCAATTGTTCCTTCATCGTATTTCTCCTTTCTCCATCTCTTTTCTCCTGTAGGTAATGATCTGTGGAAATTTAGCATCATAGAACCTATCAAAAAATATAATTGTCTCTCATATGCATCTGCACTACTATATAAAGAAGAGTGGGGGTGTGTGCAAGTAATGTTCAAAAATTTTAGTTATTTGAAATATTTTATTCTTAGATCACATCCCAAGTAGCTCACCTCCTTTTTGGCCTCCTGAGCAGTAACATTTTCTTCAAAATAAATTTGTAGGGATGGGACTAATCTTTCCAGACATAGATATGAGACCATCAGTTTTACTTAACTTGACACAAACCACTGATCTTTTTTCACTTTAACATGGGGATACAAGAGATACAACTGCAGCTTGCATAATGATCTCTTATTTTCTTGTATTTTTCTAATTGATATTGTCTGTTACCCAACAGATACCAAGCCATAGCTATTGCTGTCTTGTAGATGTCAGTGACAGACATACTACCTAGTAACTGTCAAACCATTTGACATGTTAATCAGGGCAGTTTTGGACAAGAAATAAGAATATTTATTGATCCTTCTTGAGAAAATAGGTCTGGAACCTGAGCAAAGGCCCTTCATTTCTGTCTTCTGGCTAACATGGAAAACTGTTTATTTTGTTTAGTCAGAACAAGCCAATTGATTTGTGACAGTCATGTTACCAGAATGTCTCACAAAAAGTTAATAGTTGCTGAATAATTCTCTGCCACATCAAGTCTAGCAAGGCTTCTAGAGGTGCTTTTTCAGGGGGCTTCCCCCTAGTCCCCAGGAAAGATAGCAAGATTGTCCCTAATCCAGGATGGATGGGAGCCAAATAATCTTTACAGTAAAATATTCTAATCAATCTGAACTCATTAAAATGCTTTTCTTTCACAGCACATTTTCTTGACTGTGGCTGAAACCCAAACCCAAACAGAAGCTCTACAGTCTATGTGCGCTGATGTTTCTGCCCAAGCAGAACTCCACAGGACGGAAATAGGTGTCCAGACATTAGACTTGCATGGAGCTTCTCACTTGAAAGTTACCTGTGGATGGCAGTGGTAGATGTCATAGCTGCAAGTGTGCCTAGCTAGAAGAATTCTTCAAACAAGTAGCTATGTTACTAGAGCAGTTTAATAGGCAGCACAGTATCTGGGAATGCGAGCAGGAGATAGATATGTGGTATTGAGTGCTGTCCCAGGCTGAGCAATAGCCCTGCATTAAGGCTGCATAAGGGGAAGGTAAGCCTGAATTCAGCTTCCTATTGACTGACACAAGTAACTCATGAGATGAAGGAGACTGGATTCTTGTTTCTTCTTGGAGAAGAATGAAGAACCTTCCTCTTTCCCCTGAATTGTCCCTGAGTAGCAGATATGATGCTCTGAGGATTGTAAAATGATGAGTATGTGAGTAACAGACAAGATCTAGGAAAAGCTGACCTTTCAAAGCTGATTCAACAATGCACCTATATTAGAACCAGTGTCAACAGAAAAGTATTAGTAATTGGAGGTTCCTTACCAAAGCACTCATTTGCCATCTACACAATTTCTCTAAAGAGATTTGCTGTCTACTAGGATCTCACATTCATTCCATCACTGAGAGGCTGCTAAACCTAGCGAACCCTATAGATTATCATCTGCTTCTACTATTCCACTTAAGTTCTAATGATAGCACAGCAAGGAAACTTAGAACCACCCAAAGGGAGTATATGTCTCTTGGAGTAACATTAAAATAATCTGGAGTAAAGGTGGTGTTCTTCTCTACCCTCCCAGTTGGAGGAAGGGATTCAGGAAGAAAGAGACAAATTGAACAGATCAACGTGTGGCTAGTTCCATACTCAAGGTTTTGGCTTCTATAATCATGGATCTACTTTTGAGAAGCCAGGCCTGTTAGGAGCTGATGGGATTCACCTGACCAAGTGAGTTCTGAGTAACAGAGAAGAGCCAGAGTCTGCTGATGTATTAGTAATCAACAGGGAATAACCTATGAAATACCTCAAAGATATTAGGGTATGTTCCTCTAATAATGTGTCAAGGTCAATAACTCAGTTGAAGAGCATCTGTACCAATGCACACAGCATGAGTAACAAGTAGGAGGAGGTGGAAGCCATCGTGCAGCTAGAAAACTATGATCTAACCACTCTCACTGAAACTTAGTGGAATGAATCATGTGACTGGAGTGCTACACTCAGCTATAAACTATTCAGAAGAAACAGAACACTGATGTTGAGAGCTTACGGATAAAAATTAGGAGCCGAGCCAAGCCAACAAAGGCCTCTTGGCTGGTGTTTAGTACATGCTTCCTGACCAAAGGGAGCCTGTAGAGAAAGCATTCTTACTTCAACTACATGAAGCATTGTGCTTGCAGGCTTCAATCCTGCTGGGGTACTTCAATCATCTTGACACCATCTGGAAAAGCAGCAGAGTAAAATGTAAGCAGTCCAGGAGACTCTCTGAGACCATGAGGAAAAAATAAAAGGGCTTCTACAGGTATGTTACCCAGAAAAGGAAGACAAAAGAAATTGTGTCTCCCTCTATAAATGAGGCAGGGTATCTGGTGATAACAAACATGGAGAAAACTGAAGTCCTCAACAATTTTTTTTTTCCTCAGTTTTCACAACCAATTGCTTTTCTCACATCTTTACAGTCTTTGAATCTAGAGGCAGGGACTAGGGGAATGAAGTACCACCTACTGTGAGAGAAGATCAAGTTCGAGATCATGTGGGGAACCTGAACACACATAAGTCCATGAGACCTGGTTAGCTGCTTCTCAGGCTCCTGAGGGAACTGACAGATGCAGTTGTCAAGCCACTCTCCATCTTACTTGAAAAGTCATGGCAGTCAGGCAAAGTCCCCAGGGACTGGAAAAGGGGAAACATCATGCCCATTTTTAAAAAGGGTAAAAAGCTTGGGAGCTACCAACCAGTTACACTCACCTCTGTGCCAAGTAATACTATGGAGCAGATTCTCCTATAAGATATGTTAAAACATATGGAAGACAGGAAGGTGATTAGAGACAGCCAGCATGGGTTCCCCAGGAGCAAATCATGGCTGACTAGCCTAGTGGCTTTCTACGACTGCATCAGTAGACAAGGGAAGAGCTACAGATGTCACATACCTGGAGTTCTGTAAGGTCTTTGACATGGACCCATACAACAACCTTGTCTCTAAATTGTAGAAATATGGGTTTGATGGATGGACTGTTAGATGGGTAAGAAACTGGCTGAATGGCTACATTCAAAGCATTATAGTTAATGTCTCAGTGTCCAAATGGAGATCAGTAGCAAGTAGTGTCCTTCAGAGGTCCATATTGTGACCAGTACTGTTCAGTAATGACACAGACAGTGGGACTGAGTGAAGCCTCAGCAAGTCTGCAGATGACACCAAGCTGAGTCGTGCAGTTAATATGCTAGAGGGAAGGGATGCCATCCAGAGGGATGTTAACAGGCTTGAGGAGTCCTGGATGAAGTTCACAAGGCAACATGCAAGGTCCTACACATGGGTCACGGGAATTCCTAATATCAATACAGACTGGGGGATGAATGGATTGAGAGTAGCCCTGCAGAGAGGACTTGGAGATACTGGTGGATGAAAATTGGACATGAGGCAGCAATATGTTCTTGCAGCCTAGAAAGCCAACTGCATCCTGGGCTGCATCAAAAGAAGCATGGTCAACAAGTTGAGGGAGGTGATTCTGCTCCTCTCCTCTGCTCTCATGAGACTCCACCTGGAGTACTGTATCCAGGTCTGGAGTCCTCAGCACAGGAAAGACATGGACCTGTTAAAGCGGGTCCACAGGAGGGCCATGAGAATGATCAGAGGGCTGGAGCACCTCTCCTATGAAGAAAGAAGGAGAGTTTTGGGGTTGTCCAGCCTGGAGAAGAGAAAGCTCCAGTGAGATCTGATTGCAGCCTTTCAGTCTATAAAAGGGGCTTGTAAGAAAGACAGAGAAAGACTTTTTTTTTCCAGGGCCTGTAGTGATAGGACAAGGGACAAGAGTTTTAAACCAAAGAATGGTAGATTTACTTTGGATATAAGGAAGAAGTTTTTATTTTACTGAGGGTGGTGAGGCATGGGAACAGGTTGCCCAGAGAAGCTGTGGCTGCCCCATCCCTGGAAGTGTTGAAGGTCAGGTAGGATGGGACTTTGAGCAACCTGGTCTAGTAGAAGGTGTCTCTGCCTATGGCAGGGGGATTGGAGTGGATGATCTTTAAGGGTTCCTTTCAACTCAAACCATTCTATGATTATATCATGCTATGATATGGTAATGACTACTATTTTTTTTTCCCTGTTCCTTTTCTGTCTTTCTTATTCTTTCATATTTCTGCCAACTTTTATGGCTTTATGTTCTGTAAAATGAAATTTCACATGCAGGATAACTCTAGGTATGCTCTTTAATCACAACAACTCAGAGCTGGGCCACCACCGAAGTGAGGGACAAAATCTGCTACGTACAAAATCTTCTTATATAATATTTCTATATGATTACATAAGGTTTAAAAATTCACAGAAGTTTCCACATGGCCTTTTCAGTTCTTAGAACTCATTAGTTTTAATGTCCACATAATTTCAGATCTTCAGCACAACTTGTTCTATCTTACTCCTGCTCTGCTTCAAATAAGTTATCTTCAGGTCATCATGTCTCATGATCTTCCTCTTTGAGGGCTTGTGGTCTGGAAAGCTTAAAATACACTTACTCAAGCATAGATCAATTGATTGATTTTCTATTCATTAACACTGCAAACACACCTGTAAAGTTAATTTATAAACTACTGTCTATCTATTCATCTACTGGTTAGCTTTGACCAGTCTTGTGATGGCCTTGGTAAGGGCTATACAGGGGACATAACTGATAATCTGTATTCTGACCTCAGTGAGCAGCAACAATATGGCAATAGGCTTTAACAGTTCATCCCACTCCCTCATAATTTAACAGATTCCAATCCTTGTGGCAAGCATTTATTTACTTATGCTTCCCTCTCTTCCTCCCTAACCATTCTTCTTTTACTAAGCACTTTACTGCAATAGATGTAAAAAGACTATTGTTCCAAAACAGATCTTTCACTTTTATATGAATATGCAGTTTTTTACTTTGTCAGAAACATGAGACAAATAAAATTGCTTTCAAACAGCTTTTTCTCAAAGATGCCTTAGTAGCCTTAGTAGTTCAATTCTGTAATTAGCTTGCCTCTTGGTCAGAGATTACACAGTGCTAGGATTTCTCTACATTTCTATTCTGTGGTTTTTTTTTTGCTCACGTTATTTGACCTCAGCATGGGCATATTCAAAATCTATCCCCTCTCTCTAACTTAACCAATATTAAATCTTTCTGATCTCACTTTAATATTCATAAAGAATGGATATATGTTCTCCATTGTGTTGTGTTTCCAGTTCATGTACTTTGTAGTTTGATGCTCAAATTCAACTGAATAGTTTCAGCTGAAATTTTTCTGCATGCCTGTGCAAAAAAGAACATTATCTTCCGTCTTTTGTTTTGTTTGGTTTTGGTTTTTTTTTTTTTTGTTACTGAGTTCTAAATATTATTCAAAGTCAGAGAATGTTGAAAGAATGGACTTCTGGTCTTTTCAGTGCAGTGAGAAAAATATAAAATAAATGAAGGAGACAGATCAGTTCCTTAGATGGTGTAGATCAGTGTAATTTTACAAAGTTGAAGGGATATCTTCTTTTATTTTAGAGATTTTGATCTTTAACAGCAAGAGGAGAGATTGGTGTAATCTTTAGCAGTTACACAATGCGCATCTTGAAATGCGGGACAGAAAAAACAAGTTGCAATGTTCATTTAAGATTGTAGAATCCTGAGAGTCTTCTTAAACAGATAAAGAAAAACTGAAGAACTGGGGAATGACTAGACAGTAAGAGGCTGTTCTTCTTATAATGAGATTAATTTTTTTTTATTTTCTAAAGGTTAAGATAAAAGACTACCTAAGAATTGAAGAGCAATGGCCAGAATGCTGCATATTTTATTAACTTTTCTTTGACTAGGACAGTATTTAACTCTAATAAAGAGACAGACTACCTTTGGACTGACACTCTTTTCTGCGCTGAAATCTACTGCTCGTCTTCAGATGCATTTTACTCTTTGCTTTAATTCAGTCTTACTGTACAAAATACATTGGTTAGATTCCACTCAACACTAAATTTTATCTGTCATAAAATCATAGAATAGTTTGGGTTGGGAGGGACCTTTAAAGGTCATCTAGTCCAACCCTCCCCTTCAAGGAGCAGGGACATCCCCAACTAGATCAGGTTGCTCAGAGCCTCATCCAGCCTGGCCTTGAATATTTCCAGGAACGGGAGGGACATCTACTACCTCTCTGGGCAACCTATTCCAGTGTTTCACCACCCTAATTGTAAAAACTTCTTCCTAATTTGTCTAAAATTTATGCTACATATAACCTTTTCACTGTGAAACAAAGATCATAATTCTCAGTGTTTTTGTTTCAGTTTTAACCTATAATCACATAAACTTATAAAGTAATATAAATGCTTATAATTCTGAGTACAAGAAAGACATGGACCTGTTGAAGCCTGATTAGATGGCTTAAAACCTCTCCTATGAGGAAAAGTTGAGAGAGTCGGGGTTTTCTAGCCTGGAGTAGAGAAGGCTTCAGGGACATCTGATTGCAGCCTTTCAGTACTTGAAAGTGGCTTATAGGAAAGATAGGGACAAACTTTTTAGTAGGGCCTGTTGCAATAGGACAAGCAATAATGGTTTTAAACTAAAAGATGGTAGATTCAGACTCGATGTAAGGAAGAATTGTTTTTACAATGAAAGTAGTAAAACACTGGAACAGGTTGCCTAGAGAGGTGGTAAATGCCCCATCCCTGGAAACATGCAAGGCCAGGTTGTACGGGGCTCTGAATAACCTGATCTAGACGAAGATGTCCCTGCTCTTTGCAGGAGGTTGGACTAAATGACATTTAAAGGCTCTTTACAACCCATATCATTCTATGATTCTGTGATTCAATTTAAATTTAATACAAACTGAAGTTTGAACAGCATGTATATTTTTGTAGAAAGTAGAACTATGTTTAAAATTTGAAATTCTCTGGGCTATGAATACATTAGTTAGGATAGGGATACATCGTCTACAATCAGGTATGTGCTAATCATGGCCACACTCATCTAGCCAGCTGAATAAAAATCAGTAGAAATAACGAAACCACTGCTTTCATTGCATTGTCATCTAGATAGAATGCTTGCTTCTAGTCAGAAGGGCCAAGATACTCTAGATGATTGTGCAATATGACATGTATTTTCAACCAAATGCGACTGCATGGCCTTTATGTCACATGTTTCATGCCTGGCTAATTCACAATGCAGTGAAACAGACGTTCTTTTATTCACAGAAGACACACTCCCAGAAGACTAAGTCTTACTGGCATTGAAAAAATATGGTGACATCCACAAAAAAAATATTTAGATTACAGGAATGTTACATATTCTTAGTAGTAGATGGCTACATAAGGTGAGGAGAGTTAAGCGGATAGACGAAAAACTGAAAAACGACTGTCATGTTTGCTTGTGTAGAAAAAACCAACTAAGACTGTTGTATTGCAAATCAATTTTAATGCACATTAGCACTGGTCCAGTAATAGACACTCAAAATAATTTGTGCATTAAAAGATATTAGTAGATACAGGGAGGAGGGATCAAAAGTCCTTGTTATGATTTTATTTAATTAAAATAGTAAATAAATGTTCTATTTAAAAAAAAAATACATAAACAATAGAGGTGAAGTCTAAGATACTTTTATGAGAAAACACAGAGGGAGGTAGATTTAGATTAGATATTAGGAATTTTTTTTTTTTTACATTGAGTGTTGTAGAGCACTGGAACAGGTTGCCCAGAGAGGTGGTAGTTGCCCCATCCCTGGAAATGTTCAAGGCCAGGTTGGATGAGGTTCTGATCTAGTCAGGGATGTCCCTGCTTCTTGAAGCAGGGTTGGACTAGATGACCTTTGAAGGCCCCTTCCAACCTTAACCATTCTTTGAGTCTATAAATCATCATTAACAAATTATTTTTAGACTACATGTAGCAGCTATTGATGTTGTAGCGGCAGTACGTAGAAGACTAAATACATATTATGGTGGGTTTTTTTCCTTACACCTTGTAATTACTTTTTTCATATTGCTTCAAATGGTAGGCTACTACAACCAGTCTCTAAATTATAACAGCAATATCAAGTGACAGCTGAGCAATATCAGTATATCACTTAATTTATTCTCAGTGTTTCTGGCCCAGTTCTGTCACTGACTTAGAAATCTTTCATAAATGTCGTAAATGGTCTTTTACAGTGTTGTAGAAGACTGTGCAATCTAATTTTTAACAACTCTTTAAGTTGTTTAAGGAAGCGTCAGATCACTTGCAGATATATATATAATATACTCTAGCATATATTCAGCTTTCTAGGTAGAATTTTTTCCTATTTAATCCTCAGAAAAAAAAAAACAACAAAACAACAGCACAGTGAATATAAATAACTTTTAAATTGAGAATTCCAATTTATAACAAACTTCTAAAGAAGTTTCTGTCATCTTCAGTGCATAAGCTCATAAGCTTTTCAACAGAACTCAATAAATCATAATGTATTCTCTAGTACAGGCTGAAACAAACTTTTCACTTAAAACAGTTCTTAAATTGAAATTGAGTTTCTCTTTGTCTTTCCTATAAGTCCCCTTTAGGTACCAGAAGGCTGCTATAAGGTCTCCCTGGAGCCTCCTCTTCTCCAGGCTGAACAACCCCAACTCTTTCAGCCTGTCCTGATAGGAGAGGTGCTCCAGCCCTCTTAGCATCTTTGTAGCCCTCCTCTGGACCCTCTCTAACAGGTCCATGTCCTTCTTATGCTGGGGGCTCTAGAGCTGGACACAGTACTCCAGGTGGGGTGTCATGAGAGCAGAGGGGAGAATCACATCCCTCAACATATGGCCATGCTCTTTTTGATGCAGCCCAGGATGTGGTTGGTTTTCTGGGCTGCAAGCACACATTGCTGGTCATGTTGAGCTTCTCCTCCACCAGAACTCCCAAGTCCTTCTCCTCAGGGCTGCTCTCCATCCAAAAGATCTCAGTTCACTTCATAAAAATGATTAAACTGTAAGGTAAGTTGTTTTCATTATTGATTTATACAGCAGCTTGCCAGATTTCTAGTCATTAAGGTTTCTGCTTTCTTAATTTCTTACATTTATCAGTATAATTTGTAATGGGGCACTATGACTAAACATACCTTGGTGAGTGGCTTTACCTGAAGATAAGACAAAAAGGAAGACCAGGTTTATTACTAGCAACTTGCTTCTCTTTTGTCTATGCAGCTCAATTAACCTGGCTGTATTTGTGTAACTTATCTGGCTACGTAGCTTGTGAACTGCTGCCTTAATTGATATTTATACAACTGCCTCCTCTGGAATCACTAAAATCAAGCAAAGTACTTGTTCATGTGCTTTCAATTAAGAATGAGAGTAATCCTATTACACAAGCACAGTTAAGTAGTTATAAAAATTTTATAAGGTTCAAGCCTAAGTGAGTTGTAATGTTTTCCTGAATTGTTTCTATTGTAGGTCCCATCTTTTATTTGGCATTATAATATATTTTTCCTAGGTTAACATTTTTTTTATTGTATTGTACTTATTATTCTCATTTTGCAACCTTCTTTTTGATTTTTTCTTATTTCTAAATGTAATTGTAGAAACTCCCGGCTGTGTTTTACGTGCAAATTACCTCAACATACCGTCAATTTGCTCTTCCAGGCTATTTATGAGACGAAATTCAACTGAGAAAATCATAGCTGACTCAATAAAAAGAGAAAAAAAAAATTACAATTAAATATGCAGATGTCACATAACATTAACATAAGTTTGCAACTGCCTTGTTTAAAACTTAAAACACATTATCATTATATATCAGTCATTAACTACTTCTTCCTGTTAATTTCTTCTCTCATACACCTCTATTTCTTTGGCCTATGTATTCTAAATTATACCAGAGTTTGACTTTTAAAAAAAATAATTATTAAAAATAAGTAAATGAATAAATAGTTTGGTAAAATGATTGTAAAATATTAATCAGATACAGATCAGGGTGACAGATTTGTTTTTATGAAATATGGGGGTTTTTCCTGCAATGTGGAATGATTTTTTTAAAATAAATTGAAGACTTCAAAGGAAAAAAGCATGTTCCATGTTCCTCAAAAGAGACCAGGAAATAAAATGTAAAACTTATTTAATTGAAATGACTCTTGAAGTACTCTTAAGAAGGATTAGGAGTAAGCAAAAGATTAATTTTACAGACTTATTGTCCAGTTCAGAAATGTGGGTTTATTACTGTGGTAGATGCTACGCTGTGTCATAGTTCAGTCCCATTCTGGACCAAGCTACTGTCACGCTCCGATTTCGGATGAGAGGAGGGCCCCCTTGCATTCTAGCCAACCTCAGATGAGTCTGGGAGACTAGGGGCAGCTAGACCAACCTCTCACACACCGGATCGTGGTTTTGCTCATATTCTCGGGAACAGAATTAAGACTCAAAATGGAGTCAAGCGCCAGGTAACTTTATTAACCCAACAACAAGTTCACAAATGCAAGAGAAAAGAGAGAAAGAAAGGAAAGAGAGAGAAAATAAAAGACTTTCAGTTGCAATAGCTACCACCACAGAGCTGCGGCATCCCAACAGTCCAGTTCACTCGGTGGGGGAACATTCCGTCTGATGTTAGTTCCGCTGTTGATTCCGTCGATGTTGATTCCTTCAATGTGGATTCCGGATGTTTTCTTCCCCTGATGTTTGTTCCCCTGGTGTTTGTTCCCCTTTTGTTGGTGTTTGTTCCCCTTTTGTTGGTATTTGTTCCCCTTTTAATGTTGGTTGTTTTTGTCCTTTCATTGTTCGTTTCATTGCATATTCATTGTATCCCAAGAGCTGGTGTGGCTAGCCGCACCCCTCACCTGGTGGTGATATGCATGCCCAATACCGTCTCTGGGCCCCTCTGTTTTTCTGGCCTCAGGTCTGGGCGCATGCTGGGGGGTAGGGCTAAATTTCCCAGAATCTGCTCTGCATTCAAGTTTGCAGGACAGCAGGAGTTGGCTCTAGTCCTATGGTTTAACTGAAGTTCTATTGTTTGGGTGGTGGTTTGATATTTCAACAATGTTGAGACAAATATTCGACACAGTCTTTTACAGCTACACAATCTATCACTCATTCCCTCCACCCTCTGAGGGAACAGGGGAGAGATAATAGAACAAAAAAGCTCGACATTTGAGGTAAGGACAGGGAGAGAGTTACTGTTACAGGCAAAACAGATTTGACGTGGGGAAAACTATTTATTAATTATTATTAATAATAAAACCAAAAGCAGGATAATGAGGAAGGGAACAAAAACACTTTCCCCCAAACCCTCCCTCTTCCCAGGCTTAACTTCATTTCAATTCTCTCTACCTCCTTCCCCTCCCTAGTGGCACAGGGGGGAAGAGGGAATGGGGATTATGGTCAATTCATCACATGTCACTTTCCACCACTCCTTCCTCCTCAGTGGAAGAACTCCTCACATTCCTCTCCTGCTCCAGTGTGGGGTCCCTCCCATGGGCTACAGTCCTTCACAAACTGCTCCAACATGGGATCCTTTTCCCACAGAGTACAGTCCCTCAGGAGCCAGCTGCCACAGTGTGGACCCTCCATGTGCCACAGCCTCCTTCTACTGTCTGACTGCTCCAGTGTGGGGTCCTCCATGGGCTGCAGGGGGATCTCTGCTCTTCCATGGACCTCCACGGCCTGCAGGGGTCAGCCTGCATCACTGACTGCACGGGAATCTTGTCAGGAGCAACATTACTCCTCCCTCTCCTTCTGCACCTTGGCATATGCAGCCGTTCCTCTCACAAGAAATTCTTCACAATTGGCTCAGGCAGATGCCTCTCAGGTTCTCTTCCCATCTCTTCTCTTCACTTCTTGCAGCTGGGCTGGGCTGAGTCGGGCCCAGTCAGCTGCCCGGTAGGAGGCCAGAGGGTGAGGGCTGCAAGGTCCACAAGTCTCACTCCTCCCCCTCCCTGCCCCCTATTTCTACTTCTACTTCTTCACTCCTTCTCCTTTTTTTTCTCTTGTTTTTTTCCCCTTCTTAAATACATTACCATAGAATCATTATAACTGAACATTCCATGACAAATTGGCTCAGCCCTGGCCAGCGGCAGGTCCAGATTGCCTAAGGCCATATCCAATTGGATTTTGAAATTTACTCTAGGGATAGAGAATTTACTACCTCCCTCGGCAACCTGTTTCAGGGTTTGACACCCTCACAACAAACAAGTATTTATTTTCATTTAAGTTGAATTTTGTGTATTTCAAAGCATAACCATTGCCTTTTGTCCTCATTGGGCAACACTGAAAAGAACTTGGCTCTGTCTTGCTTACATATCACACCTCTTTGATAAGATCTCTCTGAGCCTTCTCTTCTCCAAGCTGAACAGTACCAAATCTCTCAGCCTTTCCTCATATGATAGATGCACCGGTCCCTTTACTCCTAACTCTTTGGGACAGACCAAACGAAATAAAAACCAAACAAATAAAAAGGACAAAAAGAAGAATGCCCATAGTCCTCATCATCCAAGCCTCCATCTTCCACAAACATAGTTCACTGTGGCCTACCTACCTCCTGTGACCCTTTCTTGCATATGGCAGTCCTTCTGCTGTAAAGAGATGAGAGTTTTTCTTAAACAGCCTTCCCCGTAGCCTGTGCTCCCACAACACTCATCAGTAACACTCCTTCCTGCTCCTGCTCCTGCTTGTGGACCACTCACATGACAAGGTCAAAGGTACATTCACTTTTGTTTTGGGGTGGATCTACCTGGCCCTCCGTTTCTTGTTTTCATTTGAAGTGTTATCCTACAGTCCTCAAAAAACCGAAACTGCTCCTGAAGTCACCAAGTGTGCCTGAAGCAAGGCACATGCACATAGTCTTCCACAGACATATTATGTTTCAGGAGAGGAAATATTTTGTCACTGACAGCTGCATTAGGTATTCCTTACATGCCTGACAACCTTTCCCCTCAAGCTGAACTACCACTCCTGCTGTGTTTCCTTGGGACAAGTTCCTCTGGGCCCTGTCAGACGACCTTATAAAGTGCTTTCTAAGCTGGGAAAAGACTGGAATTGTTTGTAAATCTAATCATCACACATTGCAGATGAATTTGATTTCTTAAAACAGAATAGCTTCCTTGATTTTTTTCGTAAGCTTGAAACACTAGGCTCCCATTGGATCATTTGAATTTGCAAGGCACATCTGTATTAAATTTGATGTCCTGCATAAAACAGAGAGTCATGGTAATTATTAAGCCTGTCATTAGTGGCTGCTTTTTGAAATATCTTGTTATTGGACTTCTACTGTAAAAAAAAAAAAAAAAAAAAAAAGCATTATTCAGAATAGCCATAGCAACATTTTAATTCAAATAATGTGAAAACAAACAAATTTTACTTTTTCCCTCTGGTGGGACATAGTTTTCTAAAACAACCCTGATATTCACTTTGAGTGGGAGATTCAATTCACTCAGGAACAGTAGAACTGTCCAAGTAAACCTATTTCTCTTAATTGATTACAGAGAGTGACTGTATTTTAACAGATGATTCAATTGATTAAAGCACATTCAAATTTGAAGCCAAAAATATTGTCCAGTTTTAACAATCTAGTTTGGTTGCTGTGTAAATTTCATCAGTAGACTAAGTGAAAATCATTTTGCTCCTTTCAGAGATTGACTTGCAGTCACTGAGCAAAATCAATGGAGAATCTAACTCAAGTTACACAGTAGTGCCTGTAAAGATACAGGCAAAACTTGAACAGCTCACTTTCAGTAAAGGTTTGTTTAAATAAATGAATATGTACTCAAACTTGTGGCACAGTTTTAGATAAATGCTTTAAAAATATATTCTTGAAGGCAACTAAAACCTAAGTAATAAGAGAGGAGCGTACTCTGCAAAAGGAAAATGTACAGTTTTAATCCGCAACTGAGCGATGTTCTTATCTGGTAATAGAAAAGTCTGTGCTTTTGTAAGTATTCTTTTTGTTTATATTTTTTTCTAGAAAGCGCATCTTTATGCAGCAGTGTTTTGTGAAGTTTCTGCCTATTTGTGTATTTATAAACAGTTCTTCTCCTCAGACACTTTTAATAACAGGAAGCAATTGGGGTGCTTTTTCTAATAACTCGAAGATTTTTAAGGTTTTTCTGTTTTGTTATGAGGAATATTATTTTATAAAGTTTTTTTTTCAATTTGGTAAATATAGTGGTTAAGACAAAAATATTTAATACACAAGCAATTTATGTTAAAATTTAGAAAACAATCAACATTTTTTTCCAACCACTTTTAGCATTTTTGGTAAAATTCTCATGCTGCTTAGAGTTAGATGTTGCCCAAAGGAAAAAAGGCCAAAAGGCACCATTTTGTTACTACGCTTATATATTGTTTAGGACATAGATGTCCTAAGAGGTGTCACATTCCATTTGCAACATAAGGAAAAGATCCAAAGCTTCAAATCATCTTGCAGACTTACAGAGTTTAGACTGCTGGATTTGTTCAATTTTGTTTGAACTGCTGAAAAGTAACAGCTAAATTTTGAACTTTGAAGTGAATCATTGGTATTCATTTGCAGACTGCAATACATGACATACTAGTAAACACATAAGGAAAAATCATACAACACATGCTTATAAAAAGAGCCTTTTTTGATTGTCGACTACTTAGTATCCTCTGTGGAAAAAAAAAAAAAATCAGTGCTAAATCCTTCAGGGTTATATAGTACTTAATTTATGAGTTAGACTTATCAAAAAGAATTATCATTTGAATAAATACATTGTGACTTACCAATATACATAGTGAAAGATAGAAAAAAAAATCAATACAAATGCACAAATATAATACCTCATGGTAATATTAAGGTACTTATATACACCAACATCTTTCATTTCTTAAACTATACCTGATTTCTACATACTTTTCAAGCATAAATGCATTGAATGAAATAGAGGAAGGAGAGACGGAGGGAAAAAATATAGAAAGAGAAAAATACGATAAAAAAAATATAAAATATCATTGCCGTGATGAAAAGCATGTTTGACAAGACATCCTTAATTTTCT
Organism: Chlamydotis macqueenii; assembly: GCF_036417535.1. NCBI lineage: Eukaryota > Metazoa > Chordata > Aves > Otidiformes > Otididae > Chlamydotis > Chlamydotis macqueenii. Next base: position 165,239,045 of record NC_141556.1, read on the forward strand.
TCACAGTCTTCCATGACTTTTTATCAATCAAAAAATGTTGTGTCAAAGCATTTTGAGAACATCAAACCTCCACAGAGTTATTCTGACAAGAACGGAAAGAAAAGGCAAGCAAACATCCATCTGTTTCACTGCTATCCAATAATTAAGTCTCTCTTTGCTATCTGTTAAGTTCAAATGTTAGTTGTTTAAATATGAATAAAACTGTTATTTGGTTTAATAGATGCATCCAGTATATAAAAATAAGATTGACAAAGTTGACAAATTTAATATCATTTTTCCAATATATGTATACTACACAGACATCAGCCAGCAGAAGATTTTGTGTATTAGAATCCAAAAGGAAATACTATAATGACTACTTCTACTAAGTAAATTATGTTGGTCTTTTTTTTTTTATTTTTAATTTTTTAATTAAGAAAATTTCATAATAGTTATCATATTGTATTTCAATTTCCCTTTTTTTTACAAAAAAAAAAAAGAAGGGGTTTGTTTTTATTAGTTTTTTTTAATTATTTTTATAGCATAATGTGTGGCTAAATACAGAGCCCATTTGAGGTTAGGGAGAGCTATTCAACAAATCTGGCCAAAAATCAGGTTTTGAAAAAGAGAAGAAAAGAGGAAAGAAGAAAAGACCAACCTAAACTTGACCTCCATTTCCTAAGCGGTGACTTTTACATAACTGCAAAGCCCATGGAAATTAAGAACACATCAAAAAATGAATTTAACTGTTAACTTAAAATCTTTGTTCTGTGATTCTTAAAGCATCTAATTAGTAACAGAAAAGCACAAAGAAGTAAAATTTAAGTGAGTCAAGAAATTTCTTGAAATTTCTTATTAAATACTAAGATATTAAAGTTAATCTTTTTTTTTTTATTTGGAATATTTTTAGTTTGGTTTAGATTTTTTTTTTCAAGAACTTTAGAATTCCATGTGAATAAAATTATGTTCTTCGTTTTTTGAGTAATTACTTGAGCATTTTTTTCTAATGGCTTCTAATGTACTATTTATACATAGTATTTTAAGGTTAGAAAAAGAAATTTATTCTTTTTATTTTAAAAGTTATTTACTTTATATGTTTCAAATACACTATGTATAACTAGATTTAAATATTAAGTTGTAAATTTAGATTTATATAAAGGAAAATAAAAATTCCGATTTGAAAATCAAAGCCTTTTTTGAGGGGAGTGTTCGTATGCAGCTAAAAATTATTAAAAAAACCACAAATGAATCTGTTCTCTCACTTAAAAATCTTGTAAGTAGCTGATATTTATAGATTATTTATTTAAAATAATAGGTTTTTTTTCTAAATAAAGAGGGGTTTTTTCTTTTTTTTTCCTAGCAGTGCTTAGTAGTACCTAAGAGATAGATACCATTAATAAATAGTTTAGTGTTAATTCATTACTGCATATAGACCAGAAATTTAAAGAATATAACAATTATATGGAATAGTTCAAAGAGCTCATTTTTTAGAAAACCTCTATAACTAGTTATAGAAGGTAATCTTTTATTTTCTTTATAATTAAGATAACTCAAGCAAATTAGAAAAATCCGGAACTCTTTTTGAATCTCACTCTGAAGACACTTTGCAATTTTTCTTGTTCTTTGTTTCTTCTTGCACCTGGTATCATTGCTGATCAGTAGTTCAGGGAACAGTATTGCTATGTTTTGTGTTTTGAAATAGCAAACTACTGGAAAAAAAAAAAAAGAGAAAAAACCCAGTGTTTTTTCTATCTGGTCACTTTGAAACATTTTTTTTTCTTTATGTCTTGTCATACAAAGAAGGTAAAGAGATTTTAACATCTTCTGTTTCACCCATTTTGGGACATTTAGTAATTTAACTCACATCAGGACTAATCTCCTGAAAAGGAATCTCCCGTGTTTTAAAATATAATTTTAAAATAATAAGAACATAAAAAGCAGTACAAATATAATGAAATAATATTGTTAGCATTCAATTTTATACAGAGGTGAATCTATTATTCTTGTCTGGATCACTTAGGAGGGGATTCCTATCATCTGACTATAACCATTTAAAAAGGAGTATTCTTGTGTAACGTCTACAGACAGTATTATGTAATAGGTGGCCAATAGGCACTGCTATTCCAAATAATATCAGAAGGTCATTCAGAAACAAATACATCATATAAGTATTTACTAAAACCTCAGACAAACCACATAAAGCCACACATGCAGCTGGTATGATCATTATTGCCTTCAGGCAAACACAGGATTTTGCATTCAAATGCTGTTAGTGCCTAATTGAATTTTTCAGTGAAGTTCTTAATTTCTAAATAAGTAAAATTATTTTTATTTAAGCGCTATTTGTATATTCATTACCATCTTTCCTATAAAAAAAAATGTTTCATGTTTGATAAAAGCAAGAGTCAGATTTACCCTGGCACAAAAATAAAAAAAGCCTGAAGAGCATTAGATGACTTTAAAATATGAGTCACCTATTGCCTCCTATGGCTGGCTTGCTTCTGTAAATAAATACAATCTAAAATGCCAGTAAAAGGTAAAAAACATTAAAGTAAAAAACCTATTTGAATTATCTCCTATTTTTTAACTAAAACTGGTTCTGACATGAAGACAATAGCCTTTTAATAACAGGTTAAAGGTCAGTTCAATTTCCTCCTTAAGCCATTAACCATAATTCAGTTGTGTAAGTAACATAGTCAGTGATACTTGACATACAAGCATCAAATATTTTAGCCAAAAATTGCAATTTAAAATTCTACCTTTGTTACTTTGTGCTCAAGCCTGCCTCTTAAAGATTTTTTTTTTCCAGACTTCATGAAGATCAAAAAGTTAGAAGAGTATACTTTTAAAATTTACAGTCTATAATCTGCAAACAAATCTGGAATTTTCTGGGAAGTTTCACATACTTAGCTGATTTGACTTTTAATATCCTTGAATATCATATCTTTAAAAACTTTTTGGCGTTTCCTGTTCTTTGGAGACCTTTTTGCAATAGCTGGTTGCTATCCATATACGCCTCCGTACCTTTCACATACACTTGAAAATCATGGAATCATAGAATACTTTGGGTTGAAAGGGACTTTTAATTTTTAATTATATTTGAAATAGTCTTAATACATTTTTTATTTTATTTTTAAAATCCAACAGAGCTACTATTGTTTTTCTGATTTGTGATAGTTAAGAATTACATCTCTAAATGTGTGTGCTTCAATGAAACTTTCAGAACTGTATGATCCTGCACTTACCATTAACAATATTCTAGAATCAATCTCTGCATGCACACAAAAAGATGACAGCACTTGCATTTATGTCCTTGAATGAACAGTCACGCGACAAGAATTGTACTCATTTTGCCCTAGGAGAACAAAGACAACTATCATCTTAAAACTGGTGACTTTAAGAGGGAGGTAGACTTAAATTAGACATTAGAAATTTTTTTTTTACAATGAGTGTGGTAGAACACTGGAACAGGTTGCCCAGAGAGGTGGTGGAGGCCCCATCCCTGGAAATGTTCAAGGCTAGGCTGGATGAGGCTCTGAGCAACCTGATCTAGTCGGGGATGTCCCTGCTCCTTGCAGGGGGGTTGGACTAGATGACCTCTGAAGATCCCTTCCAACCCAAACCATTCTATGATTCTATGATTCCATGACTAGCTCATGTGTAGACACCTGGTCTGAATATATCCATAACTAAGTGAGATAATTTTTCTCTGATGGACAGTTTTAACGTCTGGATTATATCACTCCAGATTTCATAATGAAGTAATGATGTTCGATTAGGCACACTATAGTTAATATGATAGGAAAAGTCAATGAATAAATAAGTTGCTGAGCAACAATATATGAAGCTTCTTTAAATACTATGAAAGATTGTATTACCCAGGATCTCACAATTCTAGACTGAGGAATTATTTTTTGTGTTTATGCTGTATCTTTTCCTATTACCTTTAATCCACAGTCAGATTTAAGTGAAGATTTAAGTAGTTACTCATGAAACAAGCATCATCAATCTTATTCACTGTATGACACTGCATGACTGGATTAATTAATGTAATTCCACACAGCCTACTTATAGGCTTGAGATGTGACCTGAAGTCTTCTGCAATCTTCCTTCTGCTTGCCTGAACTCTTAAGATCTTGGCATTATTACAGTAATTCTCTCTTTATATAGTCTTTTATAGAGAGTTGTAATGAATTCCTCAGGGGTTGGTACTGGGACCAGTACTGTTTAACATCGTTGTCAGCGACATGCATGGTGGGATTAAGTGCACCCTCAGCAAGTTTGTCAATGACACCAAGCTGTGTGCTGCAGCCAACACACTGGAGAGAAGGGATGCCATCCAGAGGGACCTTGACAGGCTGGAGACGTGGGCCCGTGCAAGCCTCATGAAGTACAATAAGGCCAAGTGCAAAGTCCTGCACACGGGTTAGGGCAATCCCAAGCACAAATGCAGGCTGGACAGAGAATAGATCGAGAGCAACTCTGAGGAGCAAGAGTTGAGAGTGATAGTGGACAAGAAGGTCAACATGAGCCGGCAATGTGTACTTGCAGTGCAGAAAGACAATTCCATCCTGGGCTGCATCAAAAGAAGTGCGATTAGCAGGTCGAGAGAGGTGATTCTGCCCCTGTACTCCCTTCTGGTGAGACCCCACCTGGAGTACTGCATCCAGCTCTGGAGCTCCCAACATAAGAAGCACATGAACCCATTGGAGCCAGTCCAGAGGAGGGCCATGAAGGTGATCAGAGGGCTGGAGCACCTATCTTATGAGCACAATTGGGGCTGTTCAGCCTGGAGAAGAGAAGGCTCCAGGAGGATCATTAAGCAGTCTTCAGTACCTAAAGGGAGCCTACAAGAAAACTGGAGAGGGGCAAGGGGTAGTACAAGGGGTAATAGCTTGAAACTGAAAGAGGGTAGGCTTAGGTTAGACATTTGGAAACAATTCTTTACTGTGAGGGTTGGGGGGCACTGAAATGGAACAGGTTGCCCAGAGAAGTGGATGGTTCATCCCTTTAAGTGTTCAAGGCCACACTGGATGGGACTTTGAACAACTTGATGTAGTTGGAGATGTCCCTGCCTCTTGCAGGGGAGGCTGGACTAGAAGACCTGTAAAGATCAACCCAAAGCATTCTATGATTCTGTGATTCTACAATATAATATTAAGATCATACCAATTGGAGCTTGCTGAGACAACAGTTTATTTTTTCAGGAATTACCTCTAGAAAACAACAAGATGTACAATGTTCCGCTTCAGTGAATAATATAAAAAGTAGCAAAAAAAAAAAAGTTCAGTCCTATTTTAACACTAGTATTACGTTTTACATATCTAGTTTTTATTCATAAAACTACTACAATGTAATGTAAGTCATCAACGTTATAATTTTTATGAGCAACTCAGAAACTCAGAACTGAGAAACTAGCATTTTTACCTTTTGTGTATTGATACTTATTGTTATTTTTTGTTGTTCTATCTTACACATTCAGTGGAACAATAAGCTTTAAACTTATTACAGTGAAACACAAAATAAGTATGTGACCTAACAACAGTATATTCTGTTAGTTTCAGTAAAATATGTATCAAAAGATACACACTGTACTATTTGCCAGCACAGTTTAGAATTACTGTAAAACGTAGAAGTTTTTTACAATTTTCTCATTTATAGGCTTTAGAATTGCTCCAAAATATATAAGGCATCAGTGGACAAAATCTTTGATCTATGTATTAAAATCTTTTAATGGTTGAGAGATACAACTTATTCCAAATTCCCTTACACTTACTTTTGGTGAAACAGTAGTTCTCAAAGGCTATGTCTTCCTCTCAGAAAAAGTTTCTTCAACCTCTAGAAAGCAAAGCAAAAGTATGTAGCATCAGAAAAACTATCAAGTGAATGACTTGTGAAAGTCACATTGATCATACTTTTAGGTTTGAACTTTATTTAAAGTGATGTCAAAACTTTAGGCAGTAGATGTACAATGCTTATATAATACATGTATTTATATATAAATCCTTTCTAAGTGTAATGAGAATTTATAATGCAAAAGACACTCGAGGAAGGGAGGCAAAAAGAAAACTAAAAATGTTAAAGCTTTGTTAATGAACTTTTAACAGTGAAGAGAAACCTTTTTTTGTTTGTTTTAAATATATGCAGAGTTTGAAGCTTGTACAACACTGTGAAATTACACATGTTGTCTCTCGAGCAAGATGATATCCGGAAGAGTTGCATTTATTAGGTTCTTTGATAACTCTGTTTGACTCATGGATAGTTTGTCACATTTCCTTTAAGTCTTGATTAACATCTCTACTGTCAACAAGAAACTGAATAGAAGGCTTGTCGTATCTGTTACCTAGTAATGAAAAGGATGAATAATTACAAGGAAGGAATAGAATTACAGATCCAGGAAAGAAAATGGAAGGACAAATGCTAAAGCAAGAAACTTGACAAGATAACTTCCCACTGAATAATGCATGTCTCACATTTCTATCGTCATTTGAAGAAACATAATAGTAAAAATACATTCCCTTGCCAGCCAGAAATAAAGTTTTAGGGGAAGTGAAAGAAAGGACTGAATACTTGGTTAAACATGCTTCCTATATTATTTCAGGTTTTAGTGGGACAAAACATGAAGTTTCCAATGTAGTAGAATGTTAATATTTTCAGCATTCTAATTCTAATTCTTAATCACTGATATGGAACCAATATTTCATATTAGGCAATTAAGCAAAAATAAAAACAAAATCAAAACACTCTCTCCAAAAAGTGATTTAGAAAACTAGAAACAGTGAGAGACTAAAACATAAAAATTTGCCATTTGAGGTTTGACTTTTTTTTATAAGACCAGTTTTTACCAGGATACAGCTTCCACTGCATTCATTCTAGATTCATTCTGATCCTAAGATACTTTGATGTTTTAATATATCATTCAGTATTTTTCTCTGTCAGCTATTGGAAATATGTCTGCTGAAATCCTGCTTCCAGAATTTGTTGTTTCTATTTCATTATAGTTTACACACCTTGTGCTGTATTCAGTTAGGAAATAATTGTGATTTGCAAAGATGATTGTAATGAATTAAACTTCAGATCAACCCCCACATGTAATGTATGTTCTAACAATGGAACATAAAACACAGAGGTATGCAAATATTAGACATTTTTTTTAATAATAAAGCTAGTATTAGATACTTTCTTGACCCGTATGGTTTTAACTTTAATTTATCTAAAAAAAAAATTAAAAAAAAAAAGTATTGTAGTAAGACTATTTCAGTAATTTGAAATGGTAGCTAATATCCTGCAGGTGTACAAGATGTGAGGAAGGAAAACTCATTCTTCTGTTGCTTTTAGTGATGTATTTTTCATACTAATACAAAACAGTATGATGAATGCACTAAAAATTGTCATATACTTCTAGTTAACAACGCTATCTTAAACTGTGGGGGGAAAAAAAAAAGAAGGAAGACTTTTGCAATAGTAGCAGTTCATAAATGTAGAAGTTCTTGAAAGTTGTTTCTTAGAACTGTTTGCTTTGTAAATGTATTTTACCTATTGCATTATCTTTTCTGCACTGTGTACATTTATCCTTCAGCAATTCTATGACATTAATAAACCATAAGTGCAGAAACACTATTTTAGAGCCATCTTTCAACTACTATAGTACTTTAAAAATAAATACAGTCAGGTGGAATCTCTCCAATGCACACTCAATTTACTTCATTCTTTGCAATATCTCGGCTTGTCAGTAAAGTGCAATTTGACACAAGAATTTCAAAAATAGAGAATAATAGTAGAAAGAAAGGCAATACTTTACTGCATAAAGTATGTAGTGTGATTAAGCTGTGCTGCCCTCCCGTACAAGATGCAATTCTATATCTTTTAGCAATTGAAACCACAATTTATAATATTGTGGCATTTTACAGATAGAACAGTCATAGCTATACATTTCATTGTCCATTCTGTATAGATAATTTATCCAACGACTACTCTCAGTTATCCTAAATAGTTTTATTTTAAAGGTGTCAAACAACCACAGGAGGAGACAGCCCACATTAGATAGGCTAATTACACAAATGGCAAAATTTAGCATCCTACTTAGTGGACTTACTGTGACTATGTACAAAAGCAATGTTGATACTATGAAGGATGTAACTGGAGAAAGCAGTGTATGGTCTCTCTGAGTTATTGCATTTGCTAGATATTTTCTATCCACATTTATAAAACAAGAGACATTGAACAGCTTAGATGTCCTAAGAATACTGTACAGTATATAATTACATTTGGTGCATGTCTCCAATGTCTGAATGGTCTGAATGTGACCACCTAAGGATGGAGACTTCTTCTAAGCTCTATAAACACGGAGTAGGAGAAATGAAAAATCACTGTCACTTGATGTGGGCCTAGGTAACTTCACACAGTTTTTGGAACATTAATACCTGTCTGCTTCTGTTGAATTATTTTTTTTTCCTATTTACCAGCTGTTGTTGTTCAGCCCCACTTGAGACTAAGCTATGCAGTCTCTTGCTCAGCACCACCCCCACCCCCCCCCCCCGCCCTCTGAGGGAATAGGGAGAGATAATATAAGAAAAAAGCTTGAGATTTGAGATAAGGACAGGAAGAGATCCTTAAAGTTACTGTTACAGGCAAAACAGACTTGACTTGGGGAAAACTATTTATTTATTGTTAAAACCAAAGAAGGAGAATGAGAAAGAGAACAGACTGACTTCCCCCTACCCCTTCCTCTTCCTGGGCTTAACTTTGTGTGCAATTATCTCTACCTCCTTCATCCTCCCCAAGCAGCACAGAGGGGGAATAGGAAATAGGGGTTATGGTCAGTTCATCGCTTGTCACTTTACAGTGCTCCTTCTTCCTTGGGGGAAGAACTCCTCACATTCCTCCCCTGCTCCAGCATGAGGTCCCTTTCACAGGCTACAGTCCTCCATGAACTACTCTGGTGCGGGTCATTTTTCCACAGGGTGCAATCCCTCAGGAGGTGGCTGCCCCAGTGCGGGCCCACAAAGTTAGCGTATCTGGTTACAATCATGTTACATGTTTATACAATCCAGAATAACAGTTCTGCCTTTTTTGTCACACCTACTTAACTACAATTGGTTAGGTCTTTCCTTACGTCAGTTTAAAGATACAATACTTCTTGAATTTACCATGTATGCTCAGTGAATAGAAGTGTCTATCTGAGGAGGTAGCAATTTTAGCACTAGAGGTGCATTTTTCATATTATAATAAGACAGTTCACTTTGAGGACACTAATTAGTGGGATTTTGCTGACCTTTCACAACTTCTGTCAATGTTATGCACCTGCAAGTATATAATTGCATAAATGTTTTCATGCTCCAGATCCCTCCTTATCTGCCTGGGCTTCTTCAGCAGGTATGCTCTCCTTGAGCTTATCTTGGTGTTTCATTGTTCCAGTAGATTTACAGCATCATCCTGCACTTTCAGGGTCATATCTGCCATGCTTTGCTCATCTTGGTTCTTCCATGCAGATCCTCCTTCATCCCAGGAGGAGCTCAGTGAATATTTTCATACCTTCTTGACATCATTCCCTTTATCTGTCCGAGGTACCAATACCCTTGCAATATCCCAACTCCTTGTGCTTCTTTAGTTCCTACTTCTTATCAGCTACAAAGTCCAGGTGATCCTCTCCAGACTTGTGCCTGGAGTTTTTTAATAGCCCATCCATTATTGTGACTGACAAGCAAGGTTTTTTTCTTGTCATTGTTTCCATTATTGTTTGCCTGTAAGGTCTATGTTTCTGCATGTTTTTATTTATTGCCTCCTCCTTTTCTTTATCATCCCATCTGACAAGGTCCTTAATCAGATAATCTTAAGGGAGCAGATCTGCTCTTCTTCCACATACCCTTACAAACACCTGAAAGGACAAAACTTTACGCAACACATTCTGGCCTCTTAAGTGACCTTGTATTGAACAGAAAGTTCCATCCAAGCTGAATTATCCTATGGTTCTATGACTGCATGCAGGAGATAATGCTAATTTATGGATTGTGTCCAGGTTGGTAATAGTTACTGAGATCAGAGGGAAGGACATCATTAAACTCTGTAATATTAAGTGTTATTTAATTAACATTTTCCAAGACTCCACTTAAGACTATATTTGGATAAATATTCACTTTTTTTTTTCTGTATCTTGAGTAATATTTCCATTGCTATCTATCTATACTAGCTGATGATCCAATACAATAAAAAAAAAAAAGAAGAAACATTCACATACTGAAGTTGACATACGTAAAAGTAATTCCCGTAGTTCAGGGCAGATGCGATACGCTGCAGCTTTGGCTCCCCAATGGTCTTTATATAGATCTATTGCAGACATGTTATTACTGTACATATATACGTTTCAGCCATTTTTAAACCCTTGTCAACAATACTTAGAGGGTAATTTTTCTGTTATAGGCATGAGTTTTTCTTCTTGAGGGAATGCAAAATTTGTTGTCAGGATGAACGCCTTATACTGGGTTTACATGGCAAGGTTTTACTAGCAGAAGGATGTGTGTACTGCAGAGGTGACTTCTGTGAGAAGCTGTCAGAAGCTGCCCCCATGTTGTACAGAGTCAGTTTTAAGCCAGCTCTGAGATGGACCCGCCATTGGACAAAGCTGAGCCAATCAACGATATTGGTAATGTGTCTGAGATAACATATTTAAGAAAATGCAAAAACCACCACACAACAACTGGGAGAGAAATGTGAGAAAAAAAAATGTGAGAGAAACAGCCCTGCACACATCAAGGCCAGTGGAGAAGGAGGGGAGAAGGTTCTGCAGCAGCTAGTGCAGATATTCTCCTGTAACATGTGGTAAAGACCATGGTGACACAGGTTGTCCCCCCTAGAGCCCATAGAGGTCTGTATTGGGGCAGATATCCACCTTGCAGACCATGGAGGATCCAACAGTGGAGCAGGTGGACATATCCTGAAGGAAGAGATATAGCCTATGGATAGCCTGTGCCAGAGCAGGCTCCTAGTATGAAATGTGGCCCAGTGGAGAGGAGCCCATGTAGGAGCAGGGTCCTGCCAGGACCTGTAACACATCAGGGACCCATACTGGAGCAGTCTGTTCCTGAAGGACTGTACCCCATGGGGGACCCAAGCTGGAGTTGTCTATTCATGATGAACTGCACCCTATGGAAAGGATGCATACTGGAGGAGTTCATGAAGAACTGTGGCTCACGGGAAGGACTCACACTGGAGAAGTTAATGAAGGAAAGTATCCTGTAGGAGGAACTCTATGCTAGAGCAAGGGAAGAGCATGAAGAGGAAGGAGTGGCAGTAAAGAAGTGTTACAAACTGTTTGCAACCCCAGTTCCCCATTCCATTGTGCTGCCTGGGGTGGAGAGGAAGTAGAAGATTGAGGAGTGAAATTGAGCCTGGGAAGAAGGGAGGGGTGAGGGGAAAGTGCTTGCAATTTTGTTCTTATTTCTCATTATCCAAGTCTATCACAATTAAATGGCAATAAATTAAATTTATTTCCTCAAGTCCAGTCTATTTTGCCATAATGGTAATTGGTAAGCCATCTCTCTGTCCTTACCTCAGCCCATGAACATTTTGTCCTGTTTTTCCCCCTCTGTCCTATTGATAAAGAAGGAGTGATAGACTGCCTTGATTGGCAACTAGCAGCCATCCAAGGCCAACACACTACACTACTTTAAACTAATGTCTAAATATAAATTTCCATAGGGAAGAGTAAGACTTACTCATGTAATTCCAGCAGCTTCAGTGCCATGTGAAAAATAAAACTGCTGCCCAGTGGTGTGGCTGTTCTAATTCGGCTTTGAAAAGCTTTTTCCTCTCTTGAATTAAAAATTTTCTTTCAGATTTACAGATGTACATTGACATCTATATGAATATATTTAATGTATCTCCCCAGGTGTTTAAGCTGAGATCCTCAGCCTGAGAACATAGGGAAATAGTGTAAGTGAATGTATGGGAATGCAATGGAAAGGAATGTAAAAGAAAATTTATGGATGTCTCACTCTAAGCTTTTAATTTGTCTTATATTTGTAACAAAGTCAGTGAAATATCAGAGTTACTGCTCCATTTACTGTTGGTTATCAGTTCTGTCATATTTCTTACCTGAATATACTACTGATGGCTATTATGTATATTTTCTTTCTCCTTTCTCCCTTCTCCCTTTAATTTTTTGTTCTGGTTTTGTTTAGTGAGGTGGATGCCTAAGGTGGTATCTTCTGTAGGAAACTGCTACAAGTTGCTCCCCTTTGTTCAGTGGACTCGGTCGGGCCTACGGCGGACCTGCACTGGCCAAGGCCAAGCCAACTGGTAGCAGAATGTTCCGTGATAGCGCCTCTGCGATAACGTATTCAAGAAAGGGAAAACAGAAAATAAAAGTAGAGAAGATGTGAAGCAGCGGACCGGGGGCAGAGAGGGGGAGGTGTGAGCCTTATGGGCCTTGCAGGCCTCATCCTCTGGCCTCCCACTGGGCAGCTGACTGCACCCAATTCAGCCTGGCCCAGCTGCAAGAAGTGCAGAGGAGACGAGAAGTGAATGAGATGTGAAGAGATCCTAAGAGGCATCTGCCAGCCTGTTGTGAAGAATTTTTCTTGTGAGAGGAACAGCTGTAGATGCCAAGGTCAGTGAAGAAGGAGGGGGAGGAGTAATGTGGCTGCTGGCCAAGATTCCCCTGCAGCCTGTGGTGACGACCATGGTGGAGCAGGTTGTCCCCCTGCAGCCCATGGAGGTCCATGGAAGAGCAGAGATCCACCTGCAGCCTGTGGAGGACCCCACATTGGGGGCAGGTGGAGGCCTGAAGGAGGCTGCGGCCTGTGGAGGGCCCACTGGGGCAGGTGTTCTGAAGGGACTGCACCCCGTCAAAGAGATGACCCACGCCGCAGGAGTTTCACAAAGGACTGTGGCCCGTGGGAGGGACCCCATGATGGAGCAGGGGAGGAATGCAAGGAGTTCTTCCCTAGACGACAAAGCAGCGGCGTAAAACAACGTGTGATGAACTGACCGTGACCCCCATTCCCTCTTTCCCCCTGTGCCACTCAGGGGGGAAGGTAGTAGAGATAATGTTAAGCTCAGGAAGAGGGAGGGGTGTGGGGAGGTTATCTTGTTCCCTGTCTCATTCTCCTGCTAGTTTTAGAAATAAATGAATAGTTTTCCCCAAGTTGAGTCTGTTTTGCCTGTGATGGTAACTTATCTTTATCTTGAGCCGTTTTCCTTATGTCATCTCCCCTATTCTCTCGGAGGGTGGGTGGAGCGAGAGAGACATTGCATAGTCTGGTCCCGATCGGGATTGAACTATGACATTTTTACTAAAAATTGAAACCAAACAGTCCCTTCACTTCAAATTAATTTAATTTAAACATTTTTTTAGTTAACTTCTGCAGAAATAACTTGCCTTTAATGTCAAAGCTAGAGCTTTTCCATAATCTGTCTTTAAGCCATAATTTTGGACTTAATATATCAATGACACACAGTTCTAGAATAACACTTTTTAAGGACTTGTGTGATTTGGGCCTGGTGGGGTAATGTTCAAAATCAAATTATTTTACTTATGGCATAGTTTTGTAGGGGACTAATTTCTCAAAGCTTCCTAAAACAGTCTGAGGAATCATCATGTGAGTTATCAGCATTTGTTCAGCCCTTGCACAATCCAACTGCAATGCAGAAAATGCAAAATAATGCATGTCGTAGCTATTTTCACTGAATGCTAATGCAAACTCAAAAGTATCACATTTTAAAGTGCTTATAAATTGTGCTAAGAAGGACAAGACATGAAGTGTAGTCAAATACTAATCAATACAGGCACACATATTTCTTTTAAGTGCATTACTGGCCACAAACAGACACATTAGAAGTGACTTTTGTTTTAGCTCCTGAGATCAACAGAAGAAAAAAAAATAAATGTTTCATGGGAGTTCACGCAGTGACTCTCTCTTCCCTGATGAATGATCGTTTGTCTCCATGGACAGCTAAAACCTTACAGATTTAATCTGAAGTACAGAGAATTAGGGCTGGAAAAAAAAACTACATAAGTTTTTTTTCCAGGTAAAAGTGTTTCCTATTACCAACAGCTCAGCATCTTGTAACTTATCCTTGATCTTTCTGCCTGACAGTGCCATTCAATACTCACTCTTAGTTTAACTCACCTAATGGTAATGTAGTCTCATAAGTGTAGACCTCACCTCTTAAAATTCTCTCTAAAGTGCAAGCTTCAGCTCCTAACAAGAATAAAGGGAAGTTCGGTTCTCAGATACTCAAACAGAATTTAAAAATATCTCTTATTTTGGAAGACAGTGATAAACAGATGGAAAATACAGTCCAAGGGATTTGTTATTATAGAATAATAGAGTAGTTAGGGTTGCAAAGGAACTTTAAAGGTTGTGTAGTTCAACCACCCCCCACCCCCGCAAGAAGCAGGGACACTTTCAACTAAATCAGGTTGCTCAGTGCTCTGTCCAGATTGGCCTTGAATGTTTCCAGGGATGGGGCATCCAGGGATAGGCAACCTGTTCCAATGTTTCACCACCCTCATTGTAAAAAATATCTTCCTTATATCTAGTCTAAATTTACCTCCTTCTATTTTAAAACCATTTACCCTTGTCCTATCACAACAGACCTTGATAAAAAATTTCTCCTCATCTTTCTTATAACCCCTCTTTAGGTACTAGAAGGCTGCAATAAGGTCTTTCCACAGTTGTCCTTCTCCGGGCTGAACAACCCCAACTCTCTCAGCCTGTCCTCATAGGAGAGGTGCTCCAGCTCTCATCACCCTCTTCCACTCTTTTCTTATCCACCAATGCTGTAACCGCATTGTAGAAGGCCACTGAATTTGTCAGGCATGATTTGCCTATACTGAAGACAGTTGTTAGTCTGGAACATTTTATTGCATGTTCCCAGTAGCTGTTAATAGGGAATGAGTTATTTAGCAGAAATAATCAGCATGTATTCTATTTAGTAATGCAGATCAATGGGTTTCAGGTATAATATGCTCTCATTGTGACAGGTCCTTTAAAAAAATGTACCTTCACTTCAAAAAGTGTTCATCACTGGACTACATTTATTCTAACTGAAATCCTATCAACTCTGTACTTTAGTTCAAAGACAGCAAATGAGCCAATCTCTACATTTTGAGACTATAAATTCCAATTGAATATTTCCCAATGTTGAATTTATTTCAATAATCTAATATAAAGGGGGCAGACAAGGTTTGTACTTCAAAGAAAATCTTTACCCATAAGGAACAATTTGAGTAGTTTCTTGGCTACGTGAGAATGAAAACCAGATCCAAAAACATTTTAAAATATGTGGACATTTCTCATGTTACTCTGGGAATTCTGGCACCATCTGACCTGTCTCCTACACAGAAAACCTGTGTTTGGAGTATATTCTCATTTTCATAGTTTGAGATATAAATAATTTTGGCAGTTCCTTTTGCATAGACTTGTGTCTAGCCCCTTTTTTAGAAAGGCAGCATATGCAATTGAACTCAAGTGGCTCTCCAAACACCTCTATGTTTTTCATGTTGTATTGCAACATCATTCGCTCAATTCTCAATTGGCCTCTATTTGTTGTACACTATTTGCTTATGTATAAAAATATTGAACTGGAGTTTAATATTTTATTCCACCTTCCTCTATTTTCTTCGTATCAGCCAAACAATGCTGGAGCATATCTTCTCTTCCTGTGCCCCTAAAATGCAATAGGGTTCTGCTTGATACTTACATGGATATGATTACAAACTTTGAGAGAAGAAAATAAACATATCACTACTTGCATTGTAGCATTTCTAGAGGGCTGAGAAAATGTAAGATGAAGACCAAATCTCCCACTCTGTAAAGTCTGTCTAAAATCTTGTCACTGCTTGAGGCTGTACTTCTCCATGATGTTGGAGGAAGAAAGACTGAGATGAAAAGAAAACTTTTAGGAACAGATCTGCTTAAGAGACATGGCATGGATCAAGACATTCTGCACTAAAGAAAGTTCTGTGATAGTAGTCTGAATCAATTCTGTTGATAGGAAACCACTTTGCAATTTAGCATTCTATCAATATTTACCTCAAGTTCCACTGTCTCTCTTAGGTCACACTGGGAATTTTTTTATGACAGGGAAATTAAAAATGGCCACTGAGTTAGTTGTGCAAATTGCCAGTGGCTTCTCAATAGCTTGTCACTTGTGTCTGGTGCTTATTTTGCTATTCAGGCAGCATAAAATGAAAAATATTATTTTCATGAAAAAGTGAAGAATCTGCTTGCCTGAGCTACAGCTATATTTTTTTTCTCTGACATAAACTGAGGCCATTGCTAGAATACTCAGGCCCACATGACCCACCTCAAGTTTTCCTGTGTTTCTAGTTGCTCACACTTCACTCTTTCCAGCACTAATTGGAGAAAACTAATCCTCAAAAAAAAGAGTATTTATTATTATTATTATTATTATTATTATGCTGTTGAGTTCTATCATCTGATTAATTTTGCAGTCCTATGGTTATCAATGATGATACAGAGAACAAACAGGTAGAAAGAGAAAGGAAGGAATGATAATAAATTTTTGTGGCAACACAGACACATGCTGGACAAAAGTGGTAAGCTAGGTGGGAACCATTGCCTGCAAATATTCTTCCGCACCTTGTAATTGACACATCTGAGACTTTAGGGTACCAAAATAAGATCAGAGTAAATATAGATAAAAGATCTACCTCTCTTACAAATCTATGATCTAGAAAATATCCCCCAATCTCATAAACAGAGAACAGGCACTCAGTTCTCTTTGAAAAAAAAAGTCTAAGAATGACATGCCACATTAGTACCAAACTGTCTCTTGTTTTCTGAAAAATTGAATTCATTGTCCCACAAGTCTTTAACAGAGTGCAGTTAACAAAGGCAGCTCACAAGGCAGCTCACAGATGCATCATTTTTCACAGCAGATTGTGGAGAAGGGTGCACAGAAGGCAGCCAGACACTCTGCTGAGGACAGAATAAAACAGCTCAGCTGTGGTGGTGATGCACCACAAGATCTGGATAGAGCAGCAGGAGGTGGGCTTCTTGCCTTCAGGGGCCAGGTGGTGTTGAACTGTCAGAGTCACAAAGTGAGGGAGTTGCAGAAGGAGTTCAGCAGCTTGTGCAACCTAAGAGATCACCAGAAAGAGATCAACTGGATCTTCTCTGAGACCCTGTAGCCAAAAGAGGAGTCTGAATCCCCACCTCTACTGAAGGACACATGGTAGAGTCTGTACTTAAAGGGCTAGGAAATTGATGTGTCTCTGATGATAAAGGCTGGAAGCTGTGACTGAACACCAGAAGCTGCTCGACCTGCAGATTTGCAACTGCAGAAGAGATTTCATGCCCTGGTAGTAGATGAGCTGTGTACAGTGAAACGACTGAATTGCCTCAGCCCCACAGTAACACCAGGCGGAAGTAGCCTCATGTTTTCAGGCCTGGTTTTATATGAAACTTGAACCAGCCCAATATCAGCTGGAGGGAAAACATAGCAGGGCACAAGTGATAAAGGAGGGTTCTCGAGTGCATTTATGATAGCTTTCTGATGCAGATGACCAAGGAGTCAATGAGAGGAGGCTACTTTGAACCTCATCTGTTCTGTGATTCTGTTATTCTGTGATTTGTGATTATTCCAGAAATATAGCTAGTGTAATAAAAAAAAAATAAAAATAAAAAAAAGGATTACAAAGCACTATGCTATACATCTTAGTACTTAAATTATGCTATGGAATAATTAATTATAATAGTTTTCAATTTATTGGAAGAAAGTACAAGATTCAGTTGCCTAAAATGACATCATAGGCAATGTGAGATATTCTTCTTGAGTGCAACTTTGTTCCAAAATCTATTAAATTCTATGTCATACCTGCCAACTCAATGCAAATATCCGTACCTTAGCATATCTCAAAATAGTATCAGACATCTATGTTTAATCATCTTAGTTCCTTTCAAAAATATTTATGCTTGGAAGCTAAATTTTGTATAAATTATGAACAGATAATAAGAGCTGGTACCCATTAAAGAAGGGGAAAGCCTGATTCAGGTAAAAAGCCAGAGTTAACAATGTCCTTGACCACTTTGTTGGTGTATAGAAATGTAGGTGGGATAAACTGTAGTCCTTTCAAAAACTGTTGACAATGAAAAAACAGAAGTGATATGTGAATCTGAAGGCTTTGGAAAACTTCTACCAAATATTAAGAATTAAACAATTAGCTAAAAAAAAAAAAAAAAAAAAACAAGCAAGAATTTATGTAATTTGTATTTATTCTGTGGTTCTTGGAGGGCAGGGAATTAGGTTTGTTAACTTTTCTAAGACAAGAGCTGGAGTCTTCAAATATCATGTCTATATCCTTTAAACTAAATAATAGTTACTGAAGTGAGAACATCTTTGATGTAGCTGTGGTTGTCTTTTTTTTTCTCCAAATCCATCTCAAAAAATAGGCATTACTAAATATGATTACTGTGAATGTTGGGAGCAAAGGAACTCCCACTTCCATATTTTATTTTTATTTCAGTAAACTCTTAAAACATCTTGAAGGATTATAACAGGGCCTATAGGAATTGTAAAGTTCTCCTACATAATTTATAAAGCCTGTAGCAAAGCTAACCTTTTGCCTACTTACATAATTAAGATGCCTAACTTTTCCACAACTTATCAAAGACTTGAAAAAATTAATTTATTCCAAATGTGGTTTTAAGGTTTTTATATAACAGATAAAATGAAGCATAAGGTTTAAAAAGACATGCAAAACTCACTGTTAAATTGATGACAAAAGCGGACTAATGAGATGAAAATTACTTTGACAAAGATAGAATATTGACCAAAGAATAGATGAAGGAAAGAAAAACTAAATGTTGGAAATCTGTTATGTCTAAGAACACCTTCTGTACTGATAAACTTTAGAGAAAGCAGTGCCATTATAAGTGGCTTTAAGTACTGCTTCAAAAATCTTGGAGCTCTGAGGCTTGACCAAGGTTTAATAGACAAGAAAGCGCATTGACACAAAAGGGATTATTACTAGCTTTGCATTTTTTAATTTATTTTTTTTTAATGGTAAAAAAAAACCCTTTCAACCTGCAATTACAGTATGTCTTAATATTCTGAATTATGCTTGGATCTGAAGGGCCATCCTCAGTGTAGTGGCTTCTTGATTTAGGAAACTATCATAATAGGATCACCTATTCTGACTCTCCTTCAGAAAAATATAATAACTTTTGGAGTACAGGAGGAAGGAAAAACCTTCAAGATTTCTCTTGAGAGACAGAGATATTAGTGTCTCAAGTGGTTCTTCGCAGAATGATGGGTAAATGGTAATACCTCTGACATCTTTCTCATTATGTTTTCTAAACCCCATTGAGCATGCTCAGGTGAAATGGATTAAGTATCAATAACTAGGTGATACTAAAACTGACATTTAGGATCTTAATCTAATTTTGAATACTTTTCTAGCATTCCTGTATAATTAATGGAGAGAGAAAAGTGTCACTAAAGAGCAATTTACCTTACTTGCCCTAAAAACCTATGTTAGGATACAATATATTGCATTGTGGAATTCATTAAAAGGAGACGGAAAGTCCACTGTAAGGAATCCACTGAAAATGAGCCATCTTCCACTACTTAGTTTAACCTAAATGCCTAGGTTTTAGACCTAGTAGTACACCACAGCAGTAGGCTACAATGGAGACAGATATGAATAATCTACCTTTCGAACTAGAAAGTTCAACAACGTGGCTCTCTGAAGTGATACAGAGGCATCTCAATAAATATGTAAAATTGTATTTTACAGTGTCAATCATCTGCCCTAGAAAATGAGAAAGCAAGTACAGTATAAAACAACTGTAGGTAAACTAAGCAACTCAATAAAATTGTTTGTGAAGTTAAATGATAACAAATACAACACAAACTTTTAGGAGAACTGGTCCTAAGTCCTGGCAGAATGAAAAACATTAAGGGTCACCCAGGGCTATGCTAGACTCATCATTAATGCTCAGGAAAGAGGTCTTGGAACCACAGTGAGTAATCCTTTGTAATCCTTATGTCAGTGCTGACTGCCAATAAAAAAAAAAAAGAAGACAGAAGATATGCTAGCACAGATTAGCAAAGGAAGTTAAACTAAACCAGGAGACCTTACTGTCTGTCTTAAATTGTTATGTGTTCATGTCCTGTGGATTTGTTCACCACGTTTTAAAAAGGATCAGAGGTAAGGAATTGCTTCCATCTAAAGTGATATTAAATAGGTTTTTATATTAGAAAAAGATGATTGATGAGTTTTTACCAGAACTCCATACAAGAACAAGTTTGAAGAGAAAGTAAATAAGGAATGATTATTTCTAATCTCTTTAATAAAAGCATAGAAGCAAACAAATAAATTATCAAGATAAAAGTAGAAAGAAGAAAATAGTATTTCATACAATGGATCATAACATTTCTGAAATCATTATTGTACATAGTCTTGAAAGGTCTTAAAAGGAATTATTTTAATACTGTTTATCTTTGTTTGTTTGTTTGTTTTAAACATGTATCTCTCTTTTCCAAAATCAGAACTAGAGAGAGAGAGAGAGGGAGAGAGGGAGCTATAGTCAGATCCAAATACAGTGATACTTATGCTCATAAATTGAAAATTTCCCTAATATTCTCAGTATAATTATTTAAAATTACTGAGGTCTGCTAGGTAGACAATTCTATCCTTCTCCACATAATTATCATTTAATCCCAGGAATAATCTTGATCAGTATAGTTACAATAATCCAACAATTTAACTTAAATCTGCCATTTTAAAGAAAGCTATAAAATAAAATAAAAAGTTATTCATTATATGAAATTTAATGGAACTCATCAAACTTCAAGGTTTGTATTTTTATCTGTCTTGGAACAGTTGTTGACAACTTTGTTGATATTACTCTTTGCCTGAAGATAGCTTCTTCAAGACCATAGTACTACATCATCAACAAGTGTCTATGTTGTATTAACTGAACAAATTCTGGTAGAAGAAAAGATAGCTGATTTATTGCATTCTATTTTTAAATGAAAGCTTTCAATTTTTCAGGAAATTTCAAAGAGAAAAAGAGATTGCCCCCACAACAATGTTTTATTTTATCTGGTTTTATCTAATGTAAACTCATTCCATGGAAGTAAATACAAGCTGAATTTCCTCAGTACATCTGAGAAGGGATGACAGGATTTGTGTAAAGGAGTTTGTCATAGTTACTCTCTCAAAATCACCTTCAGAACTTTTCATCAAAACAGATCCTAAAGACACCAATGTTGAATAAAACTGGAAGACATAAGTAGCTATTATTTCCTCATCTTTGAAATATTTTTACTGCATGCTGAGAAAACCTGTAGTTATGAATCTGACATAACTCTTAGTTATTCCAGTGTTTATATAAAATAGTTCCTCTGCCTTCAGTTAAATTGTCTGTAGTTTACATGAATGTAGAATGAGATTTTCAATCCTTTAACTGCATTTGTCACAAATTCTGATTTTGCAGTATCTTTCAAATATTTTCAACCATTAAGATGGACAAAAATATCACTATATTAGTCTTAATTTTATTTTCTTATATCTCTTTTGTGAGTAACCATGTCATGGAACTGTATCTGAAATATGTATAACAAGAAAATACCTGTGACATAAAAGTGAAACAATGTAATTGTCTATATTTTTAAAACAGGTAAGGTTGATGCGCCATGTTGTTTGATCATGCATCTGTGCTTATATTAAAATCCAAGCACAACCAAATCATACACCTTAGTAAGTAAAGGTTTGAAACAAGAACCTAAATTATTCTTACACAAAGTAGATTTCAAGTAACGGATATTAGATGGATACATAGGCCTAACTCCTGTATTAGGATGAATGTGCTTTAAAATATTTGTTTTATTTTTGTGTTTCTTTCATTTTTTTCCCTCTCATGATGTAGGTAAATAAAACATTTATTTAGAACTAATCTATTTTTCATATTTATTTTCATATATATGGGGTATGATACAATGGCATAATTCAGTCTTGTGAAAAAATACTATGCTAGTTTTGAGTGAATAAGCTTCAGGTTTTGGAGATAATTTAGCCGTATTAGAGTATTATTGCATACTCAAGCTAATAGACGTTGCTTCTTTAACTCTGCTATTTGTATTATTCATTATATGAACTAACTCATCTAGAGCTACTCTCAGTCTCTTATATGACAGTTCATTTTGCCACAGAGATATGCTGGGTGGTATTCTGACCAAATGTAGACAACTACTGCGTAGATTAATCATCAAATACGATTGAAAATGGCTGGATAGAGAAAAAGAGCTACTTGTACAAGACAATTCATCTTGCCCGAAAATAGATACCTAAAATAGGTCAGATGAATAGCAATCTAAAAGAGTCTATTTCTCTCAGCTGACAGATTGACAGTCACTAATGACGTCTAGGGAAAATGGTTTAAATGAAATGTCCATGCTGTCTACTGCTAAGTTGGTTGAGGTGCATCTGACATAACTTGTGGTGTACGTATCCTGGTTCAGATCTTTTATAGTGCTGAGAACTTTTGTACAAGGAAACAAGGAAAACAGATATTTAATTTAATTAAATAAATGGTCCTGATCATTGTTGAAGGGCTGTTCATTTGATTAAAACTAAATGCTGACACGAATGAGCAATCCACAGCACTTGTATAAATACATCCACTTTAATATGGCTACAGGAATGGTGTCACAGCCAGGGCTACTTAGAACATGGGACTTGCTCTGAGAAGCCTGGTATACTAGGGACTGTTGGGATCCACTTAAAAGAGAAGGGGAGGTGCGTCTTCAGCCAAAGGCTTGCCAGACTGGTTAAGAGGGCTTTAAACTAATGTTACCAGTGGACGGGAACCACGATCCATCTCACTACTGTCAATATGGCACCAGTGCCACCAACAGGTACCCAGAACCTGAGGAAGGATTGCAGATAAGTACAAAGGTACCTAGAATATAGCTTAAGGGAATCCCAGCTGCTCCAGTCAGCAAGTTGGCTTCATCGAGGGCACAGCATGTCTCCGTACTAATGTACTTAGCATGGGGAACAAACAGGAAGAGTTAGAGATGTGTGTACACCTGCAGGGATACAACCTTGTTGCCATCATCGACATGTGGCGGGATGGCTCCTATAACTGAAGTGTTGGAGTGGAAGGACATGAGATCTTTAGGAAAGATAGGCAGGGGAGACAAGGACAGGGTGTCACACTCTATGTCAACGACCAGCTGGAGTGCATGGAGGTCTGCCTGGAGAAGGATGAGGAGCTGACAGAGCATTTATAGGTCAGGACTAAAGGGAGGGGGGGGACAGGTGACGTCACAGTGGGGCTTTGCTGCGGGGCACCTAGCCAGGAGGACTGAGTGGATGAGGCCCTATATAGACAACTAGGAGCAGCCTCACATTCACAAGCCATGGTCCTCATGGGGAGACTTCAACCACCCCAGTATCTCTTGGAAGGACAACATAGCAGGGCACAAGCAGTCCAGGAGGTTCCTGAAATGTGTGGATGATAACGTCCTCCTACAAATGATAAAGGAGCCAATGAGGGGAGGTGCTATGCTGGACCTTGTTTTCACCAACAAGGAAAGGCAGGTGGGGAATGTGGAGCTCAAGGGCAGGCTTGGCTGCAGTGACCAGGACATGGTGGAGTTCAAGATGCTTAGGGCAGCAAGGAGGGCACACAGCAAGCTCCCTACCCTGGACTTCAGGAAAGCAGACTTTGGCCTCCTCAGGGATCTGCTGGGTAGAGTACCATGAGATTAAGCCCTGGAGGGAAGAGAGGCCCAAGAAAGTTGGTTAATATTCAAGGAGCACCTCCTCCAAGGTCAGGAGGGATGCATCTCAAAAAAGAGGAAGTCAGGCAAAAACACCACGAGGACTGCATGGATGAACAAGGAGCACCTGGACCAACTCAAACGAAAAAAAAAAGAAGCCTACAGAGGGTGGAAGCAAAGACAGATTGCATGGGAAGATTACAGAGAGACTGTTCGAGCAGTCAGGGATCAGGTTAGGAATGCTAAAGCCCTGACAGAATTATATCTGGCCAGGGACATCAAGGGCAATAAGAAAAGCTTCTTTAGGTACATTGGAGATAAAAGGAAGGCGAGGGAGAATGTGGGCCCTCTCTGAAAGGAAAAATATGACCTGGTTAACTGAGACATGGCAAAGGCTGAGGTACTCAATGACTTTTTTTTTGCCTGAGTCTTCTCTGGTAAGGGCTCTAGCCACATAGCCCAGGTCGCAGAAGACAAAAGCAGGGACTAGAGAATGAAGAACTGCCCACTGTAGCAGAGGAGCAGGTTCGTGACCATCTAAGGAATGTGAAGTTGAACAATTCCATGGGACCTGATGAGATGCATCCATGAGTCCTGAAGGAACTGTTGGATGAAGTTGAGAAGTCACAGCAGTCTGGTGAGGTTCATGACAACTGGAAAGGGAAAAAAA
This sequence comes from Chlamydotis macqueenii, assembly GCF_036417535.1. Lineage (NCBI taxonomy): Eukaryota > Metazoa > Chordata > Aves > Otidiformes > Otididae > Chlamydotis > Chlamydotis macqueenii. Next base: position 165,263,454 of record NC_141556.1, read on the forward strand.
AAAAACCCTCCATTTTTAAAAAAGGAAGAAGTAAGACTGGGGCAACTACAGGCCAGTCAGTCTCACCTCTGTATCTGGCAAGGTCATGGATCAGATTCTCCTGGAAACCATGCTAAGGCCCATGGAATACAAGGATGCGATTGGTGACAGCCAGCACAGCTTCACTAAGGGCAAATCGTGCCTGCCCAACTTGTTGACCTTCTATGATGGGTTTACAGCATCAAGGGAGGACCAACTGACATAATCTACCTGAATGTGTGCAAAAAATCTGACACTGTCCTGCATGACAACCTTGTCTCTAAACTGGAGAGATAAGGGTTTGATAGACAGACTACTTGGTGGATAAGGAATTGGCTTGAAGGCCACACTCAAAGAGTTGTGATCAACAGTTCAATGTCTAAGGGGAGACTGGTGATGAGTGATGTTCCTCAGGGATCAGTACTGGGTCTGGCCCTGTTTAGTATCTTTGTCAGTGACATGGACAGTGGGATTGACTGTACTCACATCAAGTTCGCCAATGACACTAAGATGTGCCATGCTGTTGACATGCTGGAGGGAAGGGATGCCATGCAGAGGGACCTTGACAGGCTGGAGAGGTGAGCCTATGTGAACTTCGTGAAGTTCAACAATGCCAAGTGCAAGGTCCTGCACCTGGGTCGTGGCAATCCCAGGCACAAGTATAGGCTGGGCGGAGAATAGATCGAGACCAGCCCTGAGAAGGACTTGGGAGTGCTGGTGGACAAGAAGCTCAACGTGAGCCGACAATGTGCGCTTGCAGCCCAGAAAGCCAATCACATCCTGGGCTGCATCAAAAGAAATATGGCCAGCAGGTCAAAGGAGGTGATTCTGCCCTGGTACTCCGCTCTGGTGAGACCCCACCTGGAGTACTGCATCCATCTCTGGAGTCTCCAACATAAGAAAGACGTGGACTTGTTGGAGTGAATCCAGAGGAGGGCCATGAAGATGATCAGAGGGCTGGAGCACTTCTCTTATGAGTTCAGGCTGAGACAGTTGGGGTTGTTCAGCTTGAATAAGAGAAGACTCTGGGGAGACTTCAGAGCAGCATTCCAGTACCTAAAGGGGGTTTCTAAGAATGATGGGAAGAAACTCTTTAGCAGGGCTTGTTGTGAAAGGACGAGGGGTAATGGCTTTAAAATAGAATGAAGCAGATTCAGACTGGGCATAAGGAAAAAAAATTACAATGATGGTGGTGGAACACTGGAACAGATTGCAGAGAGAGGTGGTGGATGCCCCATCCCTGGAAATACTCAAGGCCGCGTTGGACGGGGCTCTGCGCAACATGATGTAGTTGAAGATGTCCTTGCTTCTTGCAGAGGCCTTGGACTAGATGACCTTTAAAGGCTCCTTCCAACCCAAACTATTCTGTGATTCTATTTATTTCATGTTTTCAGCAGTGTGTCAAACTAGTTGTACAATGCTCAATGTACCTTTACAAAAAAAAAAAAAAAAGGTACTGTTGAAAAAGAGGCAGATCTCACTCATATCACTGATGTTAAAGAGGGATTATTTCTTAGTTATCTATTTCATAGTAGCTTTATTGTGATATTAAAATCTAATTTAACCTTTTGAATTTCTGAACACACAGCTTATCTTTTTTGTCAAGAATTTAAAGAGGTATGACCAACAAAGAAAAGACCTACCAGCATTTGAATGTCACAAATGAAAATTTTTGTCAGTGAGATATGAAAGGCCAGCTTTCAATTACTTTGGGGAAAACATTTAAATTCCCTATTTGAATACTTATTACTTATGAACTCATCCAGAAATTAAATATGTGAACTCATTGAGTGTTTGTAAATGAGAAATAGGAAACTGAAAGTAGATTAAATTATTCAAAGCAAGAAAAAAGGAAGTATAACAAAACTAAAACAGTGACTAGAGATTAAATGATGACAAAGAGTACCATTATAGCCTAAAATACTTCATTTTCTGAAATACGTGTGCTACAGTAACAGCCTGTATTTTTTTAACTTTATTTTCACATTTAAAATTCCAAAGAGAAGTAGCAAATTAACAAAGCACTATGATTATAGTATTCTACTTAAAGAACAAGTGCTACTTAAAGAACAACTGCTGCATTGGAAGAGATGAGCCTAATGACTGATGTTCTTTAGACTAAGTGTTGCACTCTTGACCTAGAGCCCACACTAAGAGTGAATGAATATGATTACTTCCTCAACTGTGCTGCAGCTGCTTCTACTGGGGCAAATCTTATTTTGCCTCACAGTCTTTTTATATAAATAAGTATCAATTTTTTTTTTAATACAGATATATGACCTAGAGGCAAGCAAAATGTCCAACCCTAATTCAACAAGATGAGCATTCACATCTTCCGTATATGTCCATGGGAATTATAATTAATATTCAGTGATTTGTGAGGCAAGGTGCTATAACCTTTGAATGTTGAGACAAATGACAAAACAAAAGCTGAATCTGTAATTTCATTTTTCATTATTAGTAATATTTACATGCAGTGCAGGTACTTTATTTCATCATTCTTTTTTGAAAATATTATTAACCTTAAAGGAAAATTGAAGGAAATATGTTTTACCCTATGTCACTGCCTGGAGGCTGCACTATCTTGAATACAATCAAGATCAACTCTGTCTGAAGGCTAGTTAATATAAAAATATTTATTTGTGTATTACTATGTTGAAATCCCTTTACATTGCAAGGCAAAGACTGATAAAATATTCAGAGACACCATTAAATTTATGCAGGAAGTTTTAATTTGACATCAACATTCCTACATGTATGAATTAATGATGATTTAATTATCCCTACTTAATGCACTGAGTTTGGTAATTATTTGATGCACATTCACAGATAAACATCAGCTGAAACACACATAATTGTTCAGGCTCTCATACCAGCTCCTATTCTATTAACATTCAACAACATTTGGAAGCAGTATTAACATAGAACTGTAGAAGGCTAGCTTACCGTTAATTGTTTGTTTTTATTAGTTTGACCAAAGGAAAGGAACAGCAACATAAAATGAATTTCTGAGCTTAATCTTAAGTTTCTAAAATGATTTATGTTATCTTCTTTCCCTTTAAATCCAGTATGCCTTGTATAACAAGTTTAGAATTATTTTTGGGTCTATGTTCAAGTAGTTAGCTTGTTATGATGATATTTGATGAACCAACGGCCAAAAAAAGAATCAGAAAAGGCTCTAAATCCAATGCCAACATTATAAATATCAGAGTTTGTGGATTTAATGGTTTCACTGCCAACTACTTAATGTAACCATCCTGCTTTTAATGAGCATTGGACCTAAATCCTTGTATCAATATGCACCATATTTCTCAAGTGTGACAGATCACAGTCACAGTTGCATTAATGAGATTGGGAAACTTTGTAGTTCCAGAGAATAACTTAAAACTGAGTTTGGTTTAGAGCTTGATACAAAGCCTGAGGAATAATTTCACTCAGTCAATGTTTCTGCCTCCAAAACAGTTTAATATTTAAGCAGAAAAAAAAGTTCACTCTAATTAATTTTGTATGTAAGTATTAGTTATAGTAGCTTAATATCTTAGGTTACAATGAACTTTATTCTTATAGTTTTTGCTGTATTGGAACCGACTTTATTTGGACACTAGTGCAATTTTCAGGTGTGCATATAGATTAAATATATTTCAATTGGAAATTCTCAAATATGCTTCCACCCTATAGAGACACATCTCTAAGAAGGATTTAAAAGAAATTATAAGAAACATTTCCTAATTTCTAACAGAAAAGTGTGAATTCTATCTTTATTTTCAAGTAGCACTGTTTCTTATTCTCTCATTACTTCAAATACTAGCATTACTGAATATGTTTAAATAATGGTAGTTGACAATTCAGATGACCTTTAAAGGTCCTTTCCAACCCAACCCATTCTATGACTCTATGATTCTATATCTCTACAAGAACTATATAAAATCTTTTGTAATTCAATTACTATTGGATCTTTGTTTAAAAAAAAATTGTATTTATAAATTAATAATGCACTGCTGAATATAATCTCTGTAATGAAAAAAAAAATACTGCCCTAATGAAGTTTTTAGAAACTTAACTTGTAGATTCCTTTTTTTTTTTTTCTTGGGAGTTTAGATATTTTTTATTACCTACATACTGATATAAATGGACTAAGACAATGAAAGAGACTATTCTATTAACTCTCCTCCTTTCCATTATCTGTTTCTCAGTTTGAGTATGAGTAAAGTGAAAATGACATGAATGCAATTTTCCATTGATGCTCTGTCAAAATACTAGATCTACATTTTCTCTAATTTAAATCAGACTGTGTGGAACCGGTATCCAAATAAAATTTATTTATTAATTTTTAAGTCCCAATTAGGTAGAAATAATGATGCTCAGGGGAAAATAACATTCAGAGTGGGCATATAAATAATATGTCTTTTTGCAAGGCAGATGTATTCCTTATTGTGCTATAAATTTTAATGTCCTCATCTATAAGTCAGCAATAACCATTTCAGTTGTGATGCGCTAGCATCAAAACAATGTTCATGTCATTTCATGAGAAGACTTATTTGACATCATCTTACTAACTATTTAGAACAACTTACAAGCATTAGCTTCTTTGGGTTGTACCTCTTCATAACTAACAGTTTTTAATCAAATCACATAGATGTAAGCATCACTGATTGCACCTACTCCCACTTACATATCTTGTTTTGTTTTCACGTAAGTGAAATTCAATTCCTTTTAACTTAATATTGACATTTCCCTTCTCTGCACTGACAGGAATGTTTCCATTAGACACTCTCACAGCTTTTATATTTAGTAGCTTAGAAAGCAGAAGAGTAGATGAGTTTCAGCTGTGGAATTCACTTTTTCCATACGGAGCACTCACTGTTCTATTTGCTGAAAGCAAAACCCACTACAGAATTAAGGCACTCACGAATTCAAGGCTGTGACACAGAGGTTTTAGGTTCAAAGATAGATACTAGAACTGAAAATTATGACTAAAATATTGTTTATTCTTACAGATTATGAGAAAGTCCACTAAAAAGTAACTAGCAAGAAAATCTATGTGCCCAAAACATGATATATTTCTCAAGTTTAGAACTACTAGTATTCTTGAGTACCTGAAGTTTAGGTGAAAGAGGCTTCAGTAGCTGGCAAATATAGCAAAAATTCATCACTTTAACCATTTATGTCTTAAAGTAAAAAAAAAGGTCATTCTTGTCATCCAGATTTCTTGATATTTTGAACTACAGAATTATTTTCCTTCCTCAAAAAGTTTGGTATCTTAATGAATAAAACCTTTTAGTTCTGCTGTCTCATGCCTCTCTAAATATTTTTTGCTATTCCAATTAGAAAAAAAAAAATACCCAATACCAATCATGTCAAACAAACAGGTTTTCCCCCAGAGTCTTCACATTACTAAATGTTCTATACCATTGCATAAAATAAAGTCTCTTACTCTCTAATTCCAATAAGTTTGTAATTTGATTGCATAACTTCTGCTGGTAATATGCAATCATGGTGCTAAAACAGTTGTATTCTGTATTTTACTTAAACAAACCTTGACAATCATTGCTCCCTGACAACAGTATATTTTTCAGCCCATCTGAGAGAGTAAAATAATCAGTAAATAACTGACTAAATGACTGGCTAAGACGAGTTTTCAGCTCATATGGGCACTGTGAGTAAACAACTGTAGCTCAACTGATTTAGCAACCATCATTTGTTCCATAGCATTCCACACAATAAAAGTATTGAGAATGCTAAAAGAATTACCCTTTTTCTTTCAACTACAGTGTAACACATACTGTCAAAAATGCCTTTAAAAAATATGGCTTTATGTTTTTTTCTATAGGTCACCTCTTACAAGCAATATTTAATTTTAAAATAGCTATTATTAAGAAAAGTATAGCAAAAAACTTCATTTTAAGTTGATAGTATTTTAAGTAAATAGGTATACATAAGTAACAGGTCTGCATTCAACTGATCACCTGTAGAAAAAAAAAATCAGTACTGATAATAATAATCTATTGTGAAAGCTACTGATGCATAATAACTCCTCAAGGCCATTCAACTACAAATGCAAAGTGTACTCCAGCTTGATCCTATGCTGATAGCTACCTAGGGCACTTTTGCAAAAGGCTGAGATTTTACCCTTCTAACATAAAGAAATATACTACACCAGGTAACAGAGCTCTACACAAACTCTGATAGCTGTACTTTAAAATTAAACACTGATCAGCTCTTCAGCTGCCTCTGAGAGCCGTGCTCTGGGTCTGACTTATATGTATAGACTTCTCAGAGCACTGACTAATGGGTGCTTGACCCTCCCCTATGAAGGGAAGTTGTAATAGAGGCTTCTGGTACCCTGTATAAAGGGCAGATGGTCATGCTTGTTAGAAGCTGCTATACCTTGTTGAGATTTCAGTCTTGCAGCTTCCCTTACTTGACAGCAGCAGGAGATTTCAAGGTTCTTAGAAAGTTTTTCAGTGTTCCCTGATGATCCTTAACTTTGTTTAGAAAAGATCCAGAAGCTCCCAAAGCAGAATCTAAAGACTACTGCACAAACTGCTGCTTCTGTTAGCTTGTATTATATACATTTTTTTTTCTTTTCCAGAATTTCTTAAAACCTATTTCTGACTTATCAGCACCAGAAAATAAGATTGGACCAAACCCCAGTTTTAAGCCAGTTTTATTTCATTTGGACAAAAAAAAAAAGTGAAAAAAAAATAAGAAAAAGGAAATTTGTATATTAAAAAGTCTAATAGTCCAAGAAAATTTTCCTTTTCTAAGAATGCCAGGGAAAATAGTTATTTCCAAAGTGCAGTTCTGCCTAAAGGATAATATTTTGGAACTACAGTATTACCTTTCATACAAAGGAATCCTTTAATTAAAGAAAGTAAAGACTCACAGGATAACTACAGAAGTTAAAAAATAGAACATATCTGGAAAAAAAATAGCTACTTTAACCTCAGTGATTTGAAGTATTAGGGTTTTTTAATCAAAGTTTTCTATTCAGGGATTTAGTTCAGGTAGAATGGAAAGAGTTCTGAATTCTTTTCTCTGAATCAGAGTGCACTTGGGTTTTTGTTCACTGAAGTCTTGACCATTTCAGGTAGCTGAAATAAAAAGCCTGCCTTTCTGACGACATAACTGGAAAAAAAAAAAAAAAAGGGAAAGAAAAGAAATTACAGAAAATAAAAATTAAAAATGCTCTGTCCTCAAGGAATATAGTCAGTAGTTTATTTATTTCAGAGTGTGAGACTTTCTTTTCCTTCTTGGATTTAATGCATGCGTATTTTTTGCTTATTTCTTACTACTCCACAGTATTAGCTGAAAAGAACCAGCAAGACATCTAGCTTGAAGCAGCATTTTGTATCTCCCTTAACACTCTAATTTCTTCACATTAAGACAAACTGCCATCCTGGGAAAATAACATGTTGAATAAAATTGCTGTGAAGTATTCTCCTGTCTTTCACTTCTGCCACACTGCCTCATAAACTACATCAACTATTATGACTCTAGAGTAGCTGCGGTGATTCTTGAAGGGATGCAGGAGTACATGATTGAATGTTGTCTTATTTTGTTTCTGTTGTTTAATTTAGAGCTCTTGGCAGTGATGGCCAGACCTGAAGGTCTGTAAGTGAAGAGTGAAATATAAAGACAGAGCTACACAGAGAGGTTCACAGAGGTCCACCTCTACTATAAAGGCAGATGTGCACACTTTTCCACAGCTTGATTTTTTTTAATGTGAGGTTTTTTAAATAAATGCAATTAATTCAAATATCTGTATTTCAGAAGCACATTCTGCCACGAATTGGCTTGGCCCTGCCCAGCGGCAGGTCTGCTGTAGGCCTGGCCAAGTCCACTGGACAAAGGGAAAATAACTTCTAGCAGCTTCTTACAGAAGCTACCACTTTAATCCACCTTCACTAAACAAAACCAACACAATGAGAAAATATCTTGTCTTTTTTTTAAATCTTATATGAATCATAGCAGAGTTACAGCAAAGGATTTTAATGGCAGCAATGAAGTTTTTATATAGAAGAGTACACTGCATAAAAGACCAAAGCTAACCTTTAGGAAAGCATATTGAACAGAAACAAGATTGGTTATATGACATATATATGAAAAGAAGTGGCTGTTCTCCACTTATTACTTAAGGTATCCACAGAAACATAAAAGTAAAGAAAATATTAATCATTAATGGATATGCTAAAAAAAAAAGGATTGAGGGCTAGTCTGAAAAAAAATGCTTTTTTTTTGTCTCTTCTTTTTCTAAGTGAAGACATTAGCCTACAGATTTTTTTTTTTTTAAATGGAAACCAGTTATGTCACATATTCAATACTACTTTTCAGGGGGAAAAAAGCTTTTAAAATAAGAAATAAATTTTACAAACTTTTTACTATAAAGCATTGAACTATTTTAACAAGTTCAAAAATTTTATTGTATTTCAGAAAGAACATATCTAGCTTTACATCATGATATAATTGAAAAAATATAATCAAATTTTTTTATCATCCTCTTTATACTCACACCTCTGAAAGCTTTTAGAGCAGTGTATGCAACCTTCAAAGAGAGTACACTGGTGTTTTAAACACAGAGTTCTTAAAGATAGTCAAATATAGTTGGCTACTTATTTTTTTGTATATTCTTGATGAATTAGAATATAAGGTCACCATGTGACATTAATAATGATATGCCTTATTTGCCATTGTTTCCACAGTTCCATTATGAATTGGTCTAGAAGTCACATTCAAAATTTATTTAAGAATATGTTTCTAAGTAATTTTTTTTTTTTGTGACTTGTGCTTATCTGAATTCTGTAGGATATCATTTGCTCCATAAAGTAATTTTTTAAAAAAAAATCATATAAATGGATACTAAAATTCTAAATGTAGTATTAGTATATATTATTAGCTTGAATTGTCACTTCAATCTTCACTTTTTGTTATTTTAATTTTTAAAAACTTGCTTGTGTACCATACAACAGAAGATAAAAAAAACATGTAAGTCTGCTTTTGGTATGATAGGAATAATATACTACACACATCTTTTTCAGAGGGTTTTTTTTACACTAGTACCTAGCAACACTGTAGGTAAAAAAAAAAGCTCTTTCTAAAACTAAGCAGGAGAACCACTAAAGCCATTACTCATCATTGATGTTCTTAGAAGTCAATATGTATTTCAGATTGCCCGTTCATTTTACAAGTTGTAAATGAATACAGATAAATAAATAAAACCAATATAATAGAATGCAATATCATATCAATAGGAAATTCTAAATGCATTTTATTTATCCTATGTAATATCTACTTATGGAAACATTTTAAATATCGTCAAATAAATGTTTAATCCACATTGAAGAATTCTAATTCTTTTTGCATGGAAAATAGATTATGATTTCTGCAAGCATTCCAACTAGCAGACTCCAGTCAGTTAGTTCATCCTCTGTCTTACAGTCTTTCAACCCTATAAATCAGTACTAATGTTCCTACTACTTGTGATTAACTTTAGCTCCCTGACCTAATTGAGAATAAGAGCTTTAAAGATGTGCCTTATCGAGCAACTGATATCATCCACCTGGACTTGTGCAAAGCATTTGACACTGTCTGGCATGACATCCTTGTCTCTAAACTGTAGATGATACAAATAAGTATAGCCTCAAGTGATAATATAAGATCTTGTAGATTGACTGGTAATGATAAATTTTCCAGGCCTAACGTGTTTGAGCCATCACATAGTATAAAGTAGAGCAACTCAGTTTTGTACAAATCATGTTTGCTCAGCTGAAATTGATAAATATATTCCCTTTAGCAAACTAATAATTTAAATAACAAATAAAGTATAGTTACATGCCATTATAATTAGATTTTTATCTTTATTTTTATAAATAATTTTGAAAGCTACAATAAATAACTTCTATTCCCATAAATAAGACATCACAATTAAAATACATGTGGAATGTCAGTGACAATCTGTAGTTTGTGATATTTCACTTCACCTATTTTCCACACTAGGAGGTTTAACAAGCACCAGAAAAATCATTGTATTTTACACCTCTCTATCAAATAATGCACACAGTTTTCAGGCCACAGTTTCCAGTTTGGGATATGCAATTTTATAAAAGGTAAACGGCTCATAGCTGAAGACTGAATAGTGATCTCAGTTTGTCACAGGCATTCTGTGTGACCTTCATCAAATTGCTTATGCCAGTTTGAGGAAGGAATTTAACTACATGATGAATTTTAAACCAGAGTTTGGAGTTTATTTACTATTCATTATTCTTTGTTTCTTCTATTTGAATTGTTCCATTAATCCAAAACAAGGCTGAGAAACAGTTGTGACCTAGGTGATCAATCACTTGCAATGAATAGTAAAGAGTTACTATTAACAACTCAAGGACAACTGCCAGCAGGTAAAGTGTTTGGCATATCTTTTTTTTTCTTTTTTTTTTTTGACCAAATTTGCCTCAAGTGTTCCAGCTTTTTGCCTGCATGCGATTAGAGCTTGAATCTCACAATTATTCTGATCTGGTGTCAGGATTTAGCATACCACACTGTTCCTTGTCCTTTCAGCAATGAAGTTTGGGTACGAGTATTTTTTCCTATTGAGAACTGTTGGTTAATAATATGGGGCCATACTAGTTTGTGCATTACACAGGTTACTCGCTTCATTTTGTGGGGTGCCATGAACATATGCAGATCTGAATTCAGCATGGAATTAAATTCTTAATTACTCTCCTTAAATTTTCTAAAGAAATAAAATGAGGAGCTAGTTGTTTAAGAATGAGAGTTTTGGAAGTCATGCTCATCCAAAAATGCTTGAACTACTTAATAGATAGTGCCAGAAATGTACTCGAATTTTATATTTCATCTAGGCACACATGACTTGGGAGGCCAGGACTCGGATTAACCTCTCTTCCCAATCAAGTATAGCTCAGCTTCTTCTCATGTAGAAGTTATTCTGTAAAAATGAGCTGGAGAATGGTATCCTTTTTACTTACGACATTAGGCCTTTTTTTGCTTCATGTGAATTGAACTTACTTATGTAATTTGGCAGGAAAATGTTCTAGTTAAATTTGTCTGTTGAGACTGAGTCAGTGCTTAGAAAAGAATAGAATACTTTGAAAGAGAGGGAAAAATTACAAAGTGTGTGTGTATGTGTGTGGATATAGATATAGATATAGATATAGATACATATCTGTTGTCCAAAGAAGCTCTTAAGGGACTTCTGAGTTCCTGCTTGTGTTTCATCAACTGCTTTGGACTAAAGAATCAATGACTCTTTGCTTCAAGCAGGTTCAGGACCAGAAAATAGAATCCAGAAAAAAAAAAAAACAACACTTTTTTTTTTAATTACCTAATATTCTATCATCATGTCTATCAATTTAGAATACCTTAGACAAAAACTGTTCTTAAAGCTCTTCCATTTGTCACTAGAAGCCATCTCATCCTCTTTGCTTAACCCATTTGCAGCAGACCCCTATTTATTTACCAGAGGTGTTACTGATCACAGTCTGGTAAACCCACTGGCATACTCCTAAACCCAGCACATCCATATGTCATAACAAATTGTTTTGCTTTGTTTTGTTTTTCTTTTAAATAATGGCTGTGGTTTTTGAAACTAGCACTGTTCTTCTCAGCTTTTCAACAAAAGATTAAAAGTTACTATCTTGTACATGTTACTTTGAGTAAATAGTCAGAGTGGCTCTAAGAATGCCCTTTACGTAAGGAAAATGAGCTACAATAAAACTAACAGCTGTCAAACTTGTCTGTATGGCCAGATTCTAATTTTGAGTCATCTCTATGGAAACTGCAATCTCCTTTTGCAAAAGACATCAATAGACTCAACTTTTAAAATAAATTTTAAAAAAATAAAAATTTTATTAGAAGTAAACTTGTCCATCTCCTTTTTTTTTTTTGGCAGGCTATCTGTTATAGAATTACAGGAAATTAATTTGCTTCTGTATCTTTTAACCTCTTTGAAATTCATTTTAAATCCAATTCAGAAGTTGCTTTTTTTTCTTTTCCAGAAGGAATACAAAAATTACAGGCAGACATACACCCCCATGGATTCTTGATTCTAAAAGCCTTGTTTCCTGAAATAACTCTACTAAGTCAAAATTATACATACATTTTACATTATAGTGACAACACCAAGCTGTGTGGTGCTGTTGACACGCTGGAGGGGAGGCATGCTATCCAGATGGACCTTGACAGGCTGGAGAGGTGGGCCCATGCCAACCTCATGAAGTTCAACCAGGCCAAGTGCAAGGTCCTGCACGTGGGTCGTGGCAATCCCGAGCACAAATATAGGCTGGGTGGAGAATGGATCGAGAGCAGCCCTGAGGAGAAAGACTTAGTAGATGAGAAGCTCAACATGAGCAGGCAATGTGCCCTTGTGGCCCAGAAAGCCAACTGCATCCTGGGCTGAATCAAGAGGAGTGTGGCCAGGAGGTCGAGGGAGGTGATTCTCCCCCTCTGCCCTGGTGAGACCCCACCTGGAGTACCGTGTCCAGTTCTGGAGCCCCCAACATAAGAAGGACATGGACCAGTTGGAGAGGGTCCAGAGGACGTCCACAAAGATGATCAGAGGGCTGGAGCACCTCTCCTATGAGAACAGGCTGAGAGAGTTGGGACTGTTCAGCCTGCAGAAGAAGAGGCTCTGGGAAGACCTTATAGCAATCTTCTAGTAACTAAAGGGGGCCTACAAGAAAGATGGGGAGAGGCTTTTTAGTAGGGCCTGTTGTGACAAGGACTATGGGTAATGGTTTTAAAATAGAGGGAGTTAGATTTAGATCAGATATTATGAAAAAATTTTTACAATGAGTGTGATAGAACACTGGAACAGGTTGCCCAGAGAGGTGGTGGATGCCCCATCCCTGGAAACGTTCAAGGCCAGGCTGGATGAGGCTCTGAGCAACCTGATCTAGTGGGGGATGTCCCTGCTCCTTGCATGGGGGGGTTGGGCTAGATGACCTTTGAAAGCTCCTTCCAACCCTAACCATTCTATGATTTTATGATTCTATTTTATTTCTAAATTATTACACTTGTAATTCTTTTTTTTTTGTATGCATGACCTGATGAGGCTTTCTACTACAAATAGGTTTGCTTTTGAGTAGAAGACATACCTCTGGTACTATAAAGAACTTGATCCGGTGTATTTTTTTTTTCCACAGTGATGAAACAAAGAACAGAAATAATTCTAATTTCACAAGAGAAAATTATATTTTTCAAAACCTTCATCAATATTAAGAATTTTTCACAGAACTAACTCAAGAGTCTTAGAATCAAGTCTTAGTGCTGGACCTAAAACGACTGCTTCATTTGCAGTTTTCAAGTAGTTGCTATTTCCAGTAAGGAAGCTGGTATTCGTCAAAACTTTAAAAAAAAAAAAAACAAAAAAAACCCTCTCCAGTGAATACATTGATTTGTTATCACAGTTCTTCAGTAGAGTACTGTAATCACTGTCTGAACAGCTATTGTTATGTATTTGCAGTGGAAATAAGCAAGAAAACAGATGATGCCTCAGTAATGGCAGAAAATTCAACAGTGAGATAGAATCAAGAAAAAATAAACAAGACTTCAATTCAGAGATGGAAATCTTTATGGCTAGCTAATGATTTTTACAGGTCTTGTTATGATATTAGCTTTTTCAGCCACTGTGATCACATTTAAAAAAAAAAAATCAAAATTTAAAAATAAAGAATTATTTCTAAGACTTTTAAAATATTATGAAAAAGAAAGAAAAGATGAAAAAGGAAAAAAGACCTACACTAAAAACATGGAACAAAGCTTTTGATGAATCAAGTAGAAAAATGAGAAAAGTTTGAGTTTTCAATTGTGATAAAAGAAGTGGTTAATAATCTTTACAAACTCTACAAGTTTACCTTCTGATGAACATGTAGTTTAGTCTGATTACCAAATGCTGTTCTTTAAGAGAGAAACACAGAAAACAGTAGCAAAAAAAAAAAAATGCTAGAGAATGCCTAACTGGTTATATTATTAGGATACCATTCTTTGCTTTTGTTTTTTCTCAGGGTTTTTTTTTGAAAAAAAAAAAAAGTAAAAAAAAAAAAGAGAACTCTGAGAACTGATTAGTAGGAATCAAGATACATCTCCAGGTCAAGTCAGCTGCAACTGATTACCACAGTTGATAATAAATGAAGATGGATATTTGCCCAAGTCATCTTCTGCTGTCATTAAATTTGGTTCTGTCTTTCAGAAGCAGCTACGTTACTGAAGACATAACAGAACATTGTGAACTACTTAAACTATTTTACTTTTAATGATTAATTAAATTATATATTCATTATTTACATTCTCAGACTAAAATTTTGAATATTATGCCTTTAGTTACTATCTTCAAAGTTTTTTCCATTGTCTTTTGAACTAAACTTTGCTTGTGCTACAAGCAAAATCCAATAGCATTTAACATTTTAACATTTTAATCTTTTTTTTCCCTGTAATTTCTTATAAACAAAGCTATCTTTAGTGTGGATATCCAAGAAAAAAAAAGAAAGATTCCTCAAACAGGCTTTGCATTTACAAATTGCATTACAATTATTTTGGTTCTTGAAGGGAGACTTCATTGATTCAAGTGATGCTTGCAATTTCAAATGATTACTTATGGTTCTTACTACAACAGTTTGAAGATTTATTGCATGTAAGGCCTTCTGTGACCCCTTCAAAGATACACCATTTACGACGCTTTATTTTCTTGAGAGGGGAGACACACAATCTGTCTCCTTGAAAACAAAGTGCTTTTGTGGCTGAAGTCTTCTCAGAATTTCCTATGAGTTTTCCAGCAGGTCTGAGCTTAGTAAAGCACATATAGCTCTGCAAACAGTCCTTCAGGGAAATATGACACTTAGGTAGTGACTAGTCAGCTTACAAAATACTTAGGTTTTAGTATTTGGGACAGAATAACACAGAAAAAAAACATCATAAAGAAATCAATAGGTTGCAGACATGCAAAACTATCAGGAATTACCTTTCTAGGATGCTGGCAAACTTAGTATACAAACAGATAAACATTTTATTTTTAATTGGCAGTTCAGAAGACTAGAGATTCACATTTGAGATTTGGCTGAGTACTTCTTGCCCTGTCAATGTAGTCAATTCATAGCCAATGTACATAGCCATCATGCTAGGGTTATGCATGTCAGAGACCTTCAAGAAAGAACACATGGCACATGTGAAAGAGTGTTTCATTATTCAGAGTAATCATACAATGTGCACTTGGAGCCAAAAAAGCCAACTGCATCCTGGGCTGCATCAAAACAACTTTTTGGGACCTTTAAAGGTCCCTTCCAACCCAAACTATTCTATGAGTCTATGATTCTATGATACACTGAATCAGCATAGCTCCACTTCACCCCCTGCAGATGTTAGATGTATTATTTAATGACTTGACAGGAGGAATTTCATCTTGCAAAATAATGCCTAATGTGGGTGAATATGTTGCATTACCTTTGCTACAGCTCTGAAAAAAAAGTCACTTATCTCCAATTTCTGTTTTTCATACCCGGATTGAAAAACAGAGCAGCAATCCCTTACAGCTTTTAATAACATTGCATATTTTGTCCTTTTCTTCATATTACATTCATTGCAACCATACTCAGCATGATAACATACAGATGTTTATGTACATATGTATACAATAAGCATATGCCGCAATGCTCTTTGTATGTGTGTGTGTGTGTATATATAAGACACACCATATGCAAAGTATTTTGCATATTCCTGATCTATTTTGAAACATCAGGCTTAGTTATTAATTATTTACTGCTGAGAAAAAAAAGTCTAAAATGGAATAAAAGATATGTTGAAATGATATAAACTCCACTTTCTGAAAAGGAACAGCAACATAGAAAGATAGAAAAATAGAATGATAGAAGTATAAAATCGTTTGAGTTGGAAGAGACCTTTAAAGCTCATCTAGTCCAACTCCCCTGCAAGGAGTAAGGATATCTTCAACTAGATCAGGTTACTCAGACTCCATCTACCACATCTATCACCTCTCTAGGCAACCTGCTCCAGTGTTTCACTGTCCTCATTGTAAAAAATTTCTTCCTTATGTCTAATCTAAATCTACCTGCTTTTAGTTTAAAACCATTCCCCCTTGTCCTATCACAACAGACCCTGCTAAAAAGTTTATTCCCATCATTATTATAAGCCCACTTTAGGTAATGAAAGGCTACAAAAATGTCTTCCCAGAGCCTTCTCTTCTCCATGTTGAACAAAAACAATTCTCAGACTTTTCTCATACAAGAGGTATTCCATCCCTCTGATCATTTTTGTGACCCTCCTCTGGACCTACTCCAACAGATCTAAGTATTTCCTGTACAGAGGGCTCCAGAGCTGAATGTCATACTCCAGGTAAGGTGTCACCAGAATGGACTAGAGGAGGAGAATCACCGCCCTCGAATCACCATCATACTTCTTTTGATGAAGCCCAGGATGCGGTTGGCCTGGGCTGCAAACACATATTGTTGGCTCATGTCCAGCTTTTCATCCCCCAGTACTCCCAAGTCCTTCTCCTCAAGGCTTGTCTCAATCAAGTATCTGCTCAGCTGGTATTGACGCTGGATGTTACCCTGACCCATGTGCAGGAGCCTACACTTGGCCTCGATGAACCTTGGGGCAATCACAAGCACGAACACAGGCTGAGCAGCCAATGGGTTGACAGCAGTCCTGAGGAGAAGGACTTGGAAGTGCTGGAGGACAAGAAGCTTAACATGAGCCAGCAATGTGTGCTTACAGCCCAGAAAGCCAATTCCATCCTGGGCTACATCAAGAGAAGCATGGCCAGCAGGTCGAGGGACGTGATTCTCCCCCTCTGCTCTGCTCTGGTGAGACCCCACCTGCAGTACTGCATCCAGCTCTGGAGCCCCTAACATAAGAACAATGTGGATCTGTTGGAGCGAGTCCAGAGGAGGGCCATGAAGATGATAAGAGGGCTGGGGCACCTCTCCTATGAGGACAGGCTGAGAGAGTTGGGGCTGTTCAGCCTAGAGAAGAGGAGGCTCCGGGGAGACCTTATAGAAGCCTTCCAGTACCTAAAAAGGGCTTATAGAAAAGATGGAGAGAAGCTCTTAGGCAAGGACTGTTGTGATAGGACAAGGGGTAATGATTTTAAAATAGAGGGAGGTAGATTCAGACTGGGCATAAGGAAAAAAAAATGTTTACAATGAGGGTGGTGGAACACTGGAACAGGTTGCCCAGAGAGGTGGTAGATGCCCCACCCCTGGAAACATTCAAGGCCAGCTTGGTCAGGGCTCTGAGCAACCTGACCTAGTTGAAGATGTCCCTGCTTCTTGCAGGGGGCTTGGATTAGATGACCTTTAAATGTCCCTTCCAACCAAACTCTTTTATGATTCTATGCTTTTTTTTCCTTTTAAAAACTCACTAAAATGCTTTCTGAGGACAGGATTCTGTTGCCAGTATACCAGTTTTTTGTTTGTTTGTTTGTTTTCTGATGCCCTCCAGTGTTTCACTTAACCTTACTACGCTTAAATGAAAGGTCATGAGTCTGCCAGAAAGTCAATGTCACTAACCAACTGATGCCCAGCCAGTACCTGAGCAATGGCAGCCCCCATCAACCTCTACTCACCAGTTTTATTGCCAAGTATGACTTAATATGATGTAAGATATCCCTTTGGCTATTTGGGATCAACTGTCCCAGCTGTGTGACCTCCCAACTTCTTGTGCACTCCCCAGCCTACTTGCTGGTGGGATACTGTGAGAAGCAGAAATAGCCTTGATGCTGTGTAAGCAGTGCTCAGGAGTAACTAAAATATCAGTGTGTTACCAAAACTATTTGCAGCAGAAAACCAAAACATAGGCCCATATAAGCTACTGTGAAGAAATTTAACTCTGTCCAAGACAAAATTAGTACAGAAATATAAAGGCAAAACCTCCTTAATAATCTATGGCAAGAGATAGGTACCTCTAAAGAGAAAAAAAAATCTTAACATGTAGCGTTAGAGTAAGATAAATTATGATCTGGAAGTACCTATTTCATGCCATATATGACAGAGGTAGCTGAAGTTTTATACTATCTTTCTAAATATTAGAAGCCTGCAATTAAGTGATGTAACAGGAAGTCAGAGTGATTAGCCTACACTTAGGTATCTAATGTTAAGACAGATTAATGTATTCCCCAGTACAAAATGCCTGTCATATTGTAGTTTATAAAACTGAATGGAAAAAGTATATAGGGACACTTGTTTAGTATTAGAAGTTTTAATCCATCACAGAGATTTGAGTAGTTGGGATAGTTATTGAAGAATTCTAAGCTTTGGTTGCTTCTATAAGGCAGTCACTTTTACTCCTAAGACTGAACATCTCTATGTCAGTTTTAGAATTATGCAACCTCTTTTACAATGTAAAGCTTTATAGAGTTATACCTGTTCTGAATATTACCTTGCCCTATTAAAGTGATTGAATAAATTTTATGCAGACATATCCAGTCTATAGCTATATATTAACTTTAATCTGAAGTTTTCATTCTTATTTTACTTACTGATTTAAGTGTCTCTGGCACCTGTTTAAAAATTTCAGAGGTATCAATACAAAATCTTATTTCTACAGAAAATTCCCAATTGTTTTATAGCATAACAAGATGAAATGGTAAAGCTTGACATTCTTATCTTCCTCAAATGTAGATAGCTCATGAACAAATGCATACACAAGATTTTTCAGCATCCTTGGATGACAAAGTAAATGACTGATTTCAGGGAATGATTCTGGAATTCAGACTATCCTACAGAAAGTGATGCTAACAGAACAGTTATGTTTATCAGAAAAGGTTTGAGGTGAAGTGTGGAATTGCTACTTTATCTCAGTAAATTCAGTAAGCTAAGTTTAACCAACAACAATTATAAATTAAATCACTGCTCTAGTGATAAAAATAGAGAATGGAGGTAAAAATACTTTCACCTTTTAAAAATTAAAATGACTTAATGTTTATTTATCTCACCTCTTACATATTTAAGTTTCTATTTAAAGATAAAATGTTTTAAAATATATTTGTTTATGAAGAAATAAGTACCAGGTACAGAATATGCATTTGGATTTTAAGCAAAAAAAAAAGTAAGTTCACTGTTTATCTCTTTACATTACAGTGGTTGAGATGATCAGAATTTTATGTTTAGATTAGAGATTAACCATCTTTTCAAACATGAATAAGTTTCTGTGTCTGGGATCTGAACTCTATCATACGCATACAGACCTTGGATTTGCTTTGTTTTGGATAAAGCAAAAAAGTTGGGGAAAAAAGTGAAGGGAAAAAAAGTTAAATTTCTTCAAATATTACCTTGAAAAGTTAATTTTATGAATGAAAGTTATTTTGTAAGTTCTGATACAATTATGTGATTTTAATCAGATTTATGAGATATTAGAATCATAAAATCACAGAACAGTAGAATAGAATAATACAATTAATTTGGTCTACAATAGATGTCCTGAGGTCGTCTAGTCTAACCTCCTGATCAAAGCTGGACTAACTTCAAAGTTCAACCAGGTTACTCAGAGCTGTGCCCAGGTGAGGTTTGAAAATCTCCATTAGCCGTGAATCTACAAATTTTCTGGGCAACCTGTTTGAGTTGAACTGTAACTGATGTTGAGTGCTTGGGATCAAAAAAAAAATATATATCAGAATACCTTCACAATAACTTAACTTACTCAGAAATCAATATCATAGAATCATTTAGTTTGGAGAAAACCTTTAAGATCATTGAGTCCAACTGTAAACCTAACACCGCCAAAACCACGTCCCGAAGTGCCACATCTACAAGTCTTTTAAATACTTTCAGGGATGGTGACTCAACCACTTCCCTAGGCAGCCTGTTCCAATGCTTGATAATTCTTTTAGTGAAGAAATTTTTCCTAATATTCAATCTAACCCTTCTCTCTTCTCATCTTATCACTTATTAATTAGGAAAGAGACTGACACTCACCTTGCTACATCCTTCTTTCAGGTAGTTGTAGAGAGCAACAAGGTCTCCCCTGAGCCTCCTTTTCTACAGGCTAAACAACTCCAGTTCCCTCAGCCACTCCTCATAAAACTTGTTCTCCAGACCCTTCATCAGCTTTGTTGCTCTTCTTTGGACAGAACTATTACACAATCATTTGTTGTTTGATAAGATACAGACTGATTATGCTATTTTAAATGTAAAATCATAGTCTGCTCTGTAGAAGAATCTTTAACTCTGGACCTAGGAGAAAACAGTGGCTGCACAGAGTTAAAAACAGAGAAATAAAATACTTCTGTCAAAAGAAACTGAACATTTTTTGTGTCATTTTGAATGCACTGTAGAATAAACTTTGACATATCTTTCCTACTTTGTGACTGAAAAAGCAGGAGAACTTTATTGAAAATGACACAGTCTTGATTAGTTATTGATTTGGGCAAGCATAACAGAAGCCTACTGGACATATGGGTGAATTACAAGTGTGCTAGATTGATAGTTAATTGGTGATGTCAATACCATCAGATGCTATAGGAATACTATGTTTGGCAGAAGAAAATGATGCTCTTTTAATTGCAGAAACTAATTAGTTGTGGAATAACAGCTTGAATTGCCCAGCTCAAGGTATTTGTCAACTCAACTACAAATATTTAGACTTTCATTTGAAAAATTATGCACATTGGGTCAAGTTCTATAGCTTTCCTTAGTTAATGTTCTGTAACTTGCTTTGCCACTAAACATGAATATTGCTATCTTAATCTCTTAATTGGCAACATGTTGGCTGAATAAGAAAACATGTGCATTCAGCACATGAGAGGAACCAGTAAAATAAGTCCCTCATTTAATTAGTTAGATTTATTGTAAAAAAAAAAAAAAGAGAAGTAAAAAATTATTGCTTGGAAAATGAAGAAATCTTTTAAATATTTCTCAACTCTTTATTTCAAGTTACAGATTTTTTTTTCTGATCCCAAAGAATCCAGATCTTGGACAAGAAAATTTCAGAATTCTGTTTATCATCCAAATAGTTGTTAAACTATTTTCTTAAAGCACATTTTGTTTCCATCTTCAACTTACCTGAACCACTAGAGTAAATTTTCTTCAAGTAAAAAAAAACCCAAAACAAAACAAAACAACCAAACCTAAATCTGCCTTTTTAATGTTTTCTGCATTTTGGTATAGATGAGCTTAAATCAAACCACACTTGAGTGTTTTGAAGTGGCGACACATTGCTTGAAGCAATTTTCTCCTTGCATTTCTGTCTCAACTTGAAACAAGTTAAACACTTACCCACAAGGATAAAATGTTCTTACAAGACATCTAGCCCAAAAGGGGCTAAAATCTTTATAACAAATTAGAAAATTCAGATACATAAAGACAATATAAATAAAGAAAAGCCATGGGGCACCTGCTGCCTGGCC
Organism: Chlamydotis macqueenii; assembly: GCF_036417535.1. Lineage (NCBI taxonomy): Eukaryota > Metazoa > Chordata > Aves > Otidiformes > Otididae > Chlamydotis > Chlamydotis macqueenii. The sequence continues at coordinate 165,284,842 of NC_141556.1, forward strand.
CATCTGGTCCAGAACCAGTTTCCAGAACCTGTGTCACATGGGATGCATTTCAGCCAGCCCATATCAAGTGGTGTCCATGTGATATCTGAAATACAACCTAGTGTAGCAGCAAGATGCAAGCCCTTTTATTCTGCTCCAAAACCTAGATCTCTGAAAGCTTAGTCCTTTGAAGGAACTGAGTGGCATGCAGCTCACTGTTTTAAGGTATGATTTGTACTGGTGATTAAAGCAAGTAAGAAAAAAAAAAAAAGTAGTCAAAATAAAAAAGTAAAAAAAAGTAAGTTAAGATAAAAATTGACTACTCCTCCTTCCTTGTCAACTACAGGGATTTATTGTTGCTCATGATAAATAGTTTAGACTGTGTCTATACTGTAGGGTAAACATACAGTCCAATGTGTTTACAAATCAGATGACCTAGTTCTCTAGACTAGGAGACTCATTGGCATGTACTACAGCTCCTCTTTGCGCGAGGATTTCTTTTGGATGGGAACCATGGGGTACTATTATGACCAGTGCAGTATCTCAAAAAAAAAAAAACCCCAAACAAACAAAAAAAAAGCTTTTTTTTTTTTTTGTGTGGCAGTCTGGTTCTGCTTCTGGCTAAGTAATTATTCTCTGCCTGTTTAGTTTTATGACATGCCAGATTGTTTTGAAAACCTTTTTTAAAGATAGCATGTGTTGGTAAGTTTATTAAACCTTTTCTTAATCTTTATTTTTATTATACATTTACTAAGTATAGTCCAAGGCAGTCAAAGGGAGATTCTAAGTTGAAAAAGTAAAAAATGTTTCCTTTACCATAGATTCTCACAGCAGCTTCTGACATGGCACTTTTCTTAGTCTTAATATAAATATTTGAAAACACTTTGCCTTTTCACCAATAAATACTTCCAATAAATAGAGATTTCAATTGAAGCACTAAACTTGTATTTTAATTCCTTATTATTTGCTAATAATAAAAAATAAATATGTAAATAATAACTAAACTTTGAAGTTATATAACTGTGGCTTATCCTCGCCCATTTTAGGGCAAAACACTTGTATTCAGAAGAGGATTTCTGGAGTGTATAACACTAGCACAAAAGTTTTCAGAAAGAACATTATTGTCATGAATAACATTTATTTTTGTTATTAAATCAGAAGTCCCAAGAAGCAGAGAAATTTTATCATGGAAGGTATGCTACAAACAGATATTAATAACCATAAAGCGGCAAATCAATGAAAATTCAATTTCATATCAGTATGTTAGGTCAAAATAATTTTTGAAGTTCATTGCAGATAACTTTGTCTTTTTTTTAATGATTAAGGCTTTTTTCTTTCCAATATTTTAAGAGGCAAAAGTCAGCTTTTTCTTTGTTTGTCATATCTTCAGCAACTGTGAATGTTCTCTGAAAACGTATGACAATGCATCACACTATAGAGTAAAATGCATTCTACTAAGCATTACTAGGGATAATAATAACAGATTTTTTTTTTTCTTTAGGTAGAGTCTGGAGCAAGTAAATCAAAAAAGTTAGCCCCCTGAGACTTGGTTCATCCCTTCTCCTTACTGTAAGGTTGAAACGTTTTACTGGTAGAAGTTCATGAGAGCTATCACACCACTTCGAGATTCCAGGCTGACATGTTGAAGGTAGAATAAAAATTTTTAAATCCACCTGTTCAAATGAAAGAAGTGACAGAGAGGTTTCTTAATCTCTGTGACTATGCTATGAGTGCCTGTAGTCCATGTGACGGTCTTTCTAATTTTGCATGTGTATAAATATCTGATTTGAAAAAGGGCTTTTGAAATTTAATTGCAATTTGTTGTGTTTTGTTGTTTTTTTTTTTCTTACATTTAATTGCAGTAAATTTGCCTCCATACCAAACATTTCTGTAGTCCCTTTGAAACACTTTTAATCCTGGCAAAATGTTGGCTATACTGAGAGAAATAAATTCTACAAAAAAAAAAAAAAAGAAATTTCCTTTTTTTTTCTTAGCTTTTCTTTCTGCTACTCTGAATGATCCTTTCTTCTTGTACCATTAGGGAAAGAAATTGAACATTTCTGATGTCTTGGTTTTGGCAGGGATGGAGTTAATTCTTCTCTCAGTAGCCAGTGTGTTTTGAATTTCATGTGTGTCGTGGTTTTGTTTAGTAGAGGGTGGGGCTTCACATCTTCTCTCTTTTTTTTTCTGTTTTCCACTTCTTAAATATGTTATTGCAGAGGCGTTATCACGGGACATTCTGCTACCAATCGGCTCGGCCTTGGCCAGCACTGGGTCCGCCCTAGGCCTGGCCAAGTCCACTGAACAAAGGGGAGCGACTTCTAGCAGTTTCCTACAGAAGCTACCACCTTAGGCCCCCCCCCACTAAACAAAACCACGACAATGTGTGAAGATTGTTGATAAAAACACTCTGATGATACGAGTTGTTGTTAATGAGACCAAGGACACTGTCTGGCTTTCCAAGTCTCGTTAAACTCTCATTAACGTGCAGATGCGGGAAGCTGGGAGAAAGACAGACAGAATAATTGACCCAAACTGGCCAAAAAGAGTATTCCATGCCATAAACATCATTCTCAGTATATAAGTGCTAGCTTGCTAGCTTGCTGACCCCCCTCCTTTGCTTGCTGCTTGGTGTCATTTCTGTGATTGCTGCTCAGGCTGTGTTGGTAATTCAGACACTGGGTGGTGATAAATCATATATTGTTGATTTTGTATATCCTTATATTCTGGTTTGTTTGTTTTGGGTTTTTTTTTTTTTTGTAGTTTTAGTATTTTAGTAAACTGTTTTTATCTCAACCCATGAGCTTTCCTTTCTTCCCAATTTCTTTCCCCCATCCCACTGGGTAGAGGGAGGGTAAGTGAGAAACTGTGTGGTGACTCGGGCTAACCCACAACATCTGACTAGCTTTCTCAATAACATTATTTGTATTTCAATTAGATAATGGTGAATATTTTAATAAGGACTAGTTAATAATTTATGTAATATGAAACTGGCTACTTTCAAAATATTAAAATATGTATTTTTATATTGAAATGCTGTATATTTATTGTAAGAAAAGAGAAGAAGAAAAATATAGTCCTAAGCTTCCAGGGTGCTATGCAGAGATAATGAAAAATATTTAGTAAACCATGATGTAGAATAAGGGCCACTTACATAAGTAAGAGCAATGTAAGCTGCATAAGGATTTTTGTAGATTATACTATAGTAATGAAGTAGAAGGGTAAGCTTGAAAGTCAGCATAGGATTCAGCAGTCCACATGTAAGTGTCTAGTGTCATTCAAGATCTCTTAAGATATCAAGGATATTCATGTTTGACAAATATGACACTGACTTTCTGGCAGACTCATGACCATTCATTTAAGCCTAGAAGAGTTAAATGAAACACTGGAGGGCATCAGAAAAAAAAAAAACAACCTGGTATACTGGCAGCTGAATCCTATCCTTGGAAAGCATTCTGGTGAGTTTTTACAAAGGAAAGAATCATGAAATCATAGAATCATAAAAGAGTTTGGGTTGGAAGGGACATTTAAAGGTCATCTAGTCCAAGACTCCTGCAAGAAGCGGGGACACCCCCAAATAGATCAGGTTGCTATGAGCCCTGACCAACCTGGCCTTGAATGTTTCCAGGGGTGGGGCATCTACCACCTCTCTGGGCAACCTGTTCCAGTGTTCCACCACCCTCATTTTAAAAAATTTGTTTCTGATGTCTAGTCTGAATTTACCTCCTTCTATTTTAAAACTGTTACACCTTGTGCTATCACTACAGGCCCTGCTAAAGAGTTTGTGCTTGTCTTTTCTGTAGGTCCCCTTTAGGTACTGGAAGGCTTCTATAAGGTCTCCCCGGAGCCTCCTCTTCTCCAGGCTGAACAACCTCAACTCTCTCAGCCTGTCCTCATAGGAGAGGTGCTCCAGCCCTCTGATCATATTTGTGGTCCTCCTCTGGACTTGCTCTAACAGGTCCACACCCTTGTTATTTTGGGGGCCACAGAGCTGGACATAGGACTCCAGGTGGGTTCTCACAAGAGCAGAATAGAGGGGAAGAATCACCTCCTTTAACCTGCTGGCCATGCTTATTTTGATGCAGCCCAAGATGTGGTTAGCTTTGTGGGCTGCAAGCGCACATTGTCACCTCATGTTGAGCTTCTTGTCCCCCAGTACTGCCAAGTCCTTCTACTCAGGACTGGTCTCAATTAATTTTCCACCTAGGCTGTATTTGTGTGCGGGATAGCCCCGACCTATGTGCAGGACCTTGCACTTGGCCTGTTTGAACTTCAGGTGGTTTGCATGGGCCCACCTCTCAAGCTTGTAAAGGTCCTTCTAGATGGTGTCCCTTCCCTCCGATGTGTTGACCACACCACACAGCTTAGTGTCACTGGCGAACTTGCTGAGGGTGCACTCTGTCCCACTGTCCATGTCACCAGGGTCGGTTGCAATACTAACCCCTGAGGAATGATACTTGTGACCAGTCTCCACTTGGATATTGAGCCATTGACCAGAACAGTTTGAGTGCAGCCATCCAACCAATTCCTTATCCAGTGAGTGGTCCGTTCATCAAATGCATTTCTCTCCAGTTTAGAGAGAAGGATATCACGCAGGACATTGTCAAATGCTTTGCACAAGTCCAGGTAGGTGATGTCAGTTGCTTGTCCCTTGTCCACTGATCCTGTAACCTCCTGGTACAAGGCCACCAAATTGGTCAGGCACGATTTTCCCTTAGTGAAGCTGTATTGGCTGTCACCAATCACCTTCTTATTTTCCACGGGCCTTAGCATGGTTTCAAGGAGAATCTGCTGCATGACCTTGCCAGATACAGAGGTGAGATTGACTGGCCTGTAGTTGCCCCAGTCTTATTCCTTCCCTTTTTAAAAATAGAGGGTTTTTTTTCTCCTTTTCCAGTTGTCAGGAACCTCACCAGACTGCCGTGACTTCTCAAATATGAGGGACAATGGCTTCGCAACTTCATCCAACAGTTCCTTCAGGACTCATGGATGCATCTCATCAGGTCCATGGAATTGTTCAACTTCACATTCCTTAGATGGTCATGAACCTGTTCCTCTGCTACAGTGGGCAGTTCTTCATTCTCGCAGTCCCTGCTTTTGCCTTCTGCTACTCGGGCTATGTGGCTAGAGCCCTTACCAGTGAAGACTCAGGCAAAAAAAAAGTCATTGAGTACCTCAGCCTTTGCCATGTCTCAGTTAACCAGGTCATACATTTCCTTCCAGAGAGGGCCCACATTCTCCCTGGCCTTCCTTTTATCTCCAATGTACCTAAAGAAGCTTTTCTTATTGCCCTTGATGTCCCTGGCCAGATATAATTCTGTCAGGGCTTTAGCATTCCTAACCTGATCCCTGTCTGCTTGTGCTCCTTGTTCATCCATGCAGTCCTCGTGGTGTTTTTGCCTGACTTCCTCTTTTTTGAGATGCATCCCTCCTGACCTTGGAGGACGTGCTCCTTGAATATTAACCAACTTTCTTGGGCCTCTCTTCCCTCCAGGGCTTAATCTCATGGTACTCTACCCAGCAGATCCCTGAGGAGGCCAAAGTCTGCTTTCCTGAAGTCCAGGGTAGGGAGCTTGCTGTGTGCCCTCCTTGCTGCCCTAAGCATCTTGAACTCCACCATGTCCTGGTCACTGCAGCCAAGCCTGCCCTTGAGCTCCACATTCCCCACCTGCCTTTCCTTGTTGGTGAAAACAAGGTCCAGCATAGCACCTCCCCTCATTGGCTCCTTTATCATTTGTAGGAGGACGTTATCCACACATTCCAGGAACCTCCTGGATTGCTTGTGCCCTGCTGTGTTGTCCTTCCAAGAGATACTGGGGTGGTTGAAGTCCCCCATGAGGACCATGGCTTGTGAATGTGAGGCTGCTCCTATCTGTCTATAGAAGACCTTGTTTGCTCAGTCCTCCTGGCTAGGTGGCCTGCAGCAAAGCCCCACTGTGACGTCACCTGTCCCTGCCCTTCCTTTAATCCTCACCCATAAACTCTCTGTAAGCTCCTCATCCATCTTCGGGCATAGCTCTGTGCACTGTAACTGGTCGTTGACATAGAGGGTGACACTGCCTCCTTGTCTTTCCTGCCTGTCCTTCCTAAAGAACCTATATTTTTCCCTTCCAGTGCTCCAGTTATATCAGTCCTCCCAGCACATGTTCATGATGCCAGCAAGATCGTAGCCCTGCAGGCATGCACACATCTCTAACTTTTCTTGTTTGTTCCCCATGTTACACGCTTTAGAGACACTTAAGCTGGGCCTCCGATGAAGCTGATTTCTCTATCATGTGTACCCCTCAAGAAGCTGAAGGACAGGAGGATACAGAAATTCTTCTTTAAAAGGTTGTCTATACTAATGTCTGAAGTTATTTGAAACAGATCTATGTGTAAATATATTCAGTGGTTACATGTTGTCCAAATTTAAGACTCTGTAGATGAGCTCAGTGTCCAAGTACCCCTTAGGATCAGTAGAGCAGCAATAAAGTGCATCAAACCTAGATAGTTGAGTCTACCTCAAAATGAGACATCAGGGGTGGATTCTGTTCTCTACATGAAGGCATCTAGTCATTTCTAGGCACTGTGAGGCACTTTTCCTAGCTTCCACCTTTCTGTAGAAGGAGGCAGATCTCTTATAATTTATATATGTATTGGGTTTGTGTGGCAAGGTTATAGTAGCGGGGGGCCTGCAGAGCTGCCTTCTGTGAGAAGATACCAGAAGCTTCACCTACATCCAACAGAGCCAATGTGAGCCGGTTGAAGGCAGACATGCCGCTTGCCAAAGCTGAGACATTCGGTGATGGTTGTAGTAACTCTGTCACAATATATTTGTGAAGCAGAAAAAAAAAACTGCTGCACAGCAGCAGCTGGAAGAGAGGAGTGAGAGTATGAGAAGAAGTATCCCTGTAGAAAACAAAGTCAATGAATAAGGAAGGGGAGGAGGTGCTCCAGATGCCAGAGATTCCCCTGCAGCCTATGATGAAGACTATAATGAAGCAAGTTGTTCCCATGAAGCCCATGGCCCTCCATGGTGGAGCAGATATCCAGCCTGCAGCCCATGGTGGACTCCACGCAAAAGCAGGTGGATGTGCCTGAAGGAAGCTGTGACCTCGTGGGAAGTCCACGCTGGAGCAGGGTCCTGGTAGGACCTGTGACCTTGTGGAGAGAGAAACCCATGCAAGAGAAAGTTTTCTGGCAGAATCTGTGGCCCTGAGAGGGACCCATGCTGGAGCAGTGTGTTCCTGAAGGACTACATCCTATGAAAGGACCCATGCTGGAGCGGTTCATGATGAACTGCAGCCCATCGGAAGCATCTATGTTGGAGAAGTTCATGGATGACTGTCTCCTGTGAGTGGGAACCCACATTGGAACAGAGGAAGAGTGTGAGGAGGAAGGAGCAGCAGAGACAACATGTGATGAGCTGACTGCAACTCCCATTCCCCATTACCCTGTGCCCCTTGAGTGGAGTAGGTAGAGAAGATAAAAGAAGCTGCCCCCATGTCAGGACAGAGACAGCTTTAGCTGGCTTCCAAGACAGACCCACTGCTGGCCACAGCTCAGCCAATCAACCATTTTGATAGCATATCTGTGATAACATATTTAAGAAAGGGTAAAAAACACTGCGCAGAAGCTGGGAGAGAGGAGTGAGAAAATATGTGAGAAGCAGTCCTCACACCAAGACCAGTGAAGAACAGCAGCCTGTGGGAAGGATGCACGCTGGAGAAGTTTGTGATGGACTGTTTCCTGTGGTAGAGACCTCATATTGGAGCAGGGGAAGAGCACGAAGAGAAAGGAAGAGCAAAGAAAACGTGTGATGAACTGACCCCAAGCGCAGGCTGTTCAGAGGCCTAATCAATGCCACATGACTTCGTGTTCTAGCACCTGAAGGGCTGTGAGACTATATATACCATTCTCTCTTGCTTTGGAGTGTTAGTTGGAACAAGGAGCTTTGAAAATATTGCTCTTCAGAGTGTGAGTTCCTTTCTTACTGAGTTCCTATTAGACCAGCACGTCCTGATGCAAAACAGGGAACTTCATTCTTTCACTCCCTTTGAAGCTGACAAAGGAAGCCCAAAGTGTTTAGACAGACTGCAACTATATTACTAAGTTCCTCTTATTGATGAGGTCTTTTATTTTTATGTCCATTTTAGCTATTTTTCTTGCTTTTTCTAATTTTGCTTTGCCTTCACTTGTAGCTGTGTCTCTCTTTGAGGCAATGTCAACAGAAGGAAGAAGTCGTTCTATGAAACACAAAGAATAGGTTTTGGAAAATAATCCACATTCATATGAATTAAGAGGCAGATGGTAAAAAACTCTCACAACAGAAGCAACAACTTCAACATTTTGGGTTGTTCAGCCTGGAGAATAGAAGGCTCTCGGGACATCTCATTGTGGCTTTTCAATATATAAAAGGAATTTATGACCAAGACAGAGAGAAACTTTTTTACCATGGCCTGAAGTGGCAGGACAATGGTCAACAATTTTAAACTGAAAGAGGGTAGGTTTAGATTAGATGTAAGGAAGAAATTTTTTATGATAAGGGTGGTGAGACATTAGAACAGGCTGCCCAGAGAAGTTGTGGATACCCCATTGTTGTAGTTCAGCCCCAATCAGGACCAGACTACACAGTCTCTCTCTGAGAGAATAGGGGGAGATAATATAAGAAAAATGGCTTGAGGTTTGAGATAAGGACAGGGAGAAATCCTTAAAGTTACCGTTACGGGCAAAACAGACTCGACTTGGGGAAAACCATTTATTTCTAAAACTAGCAGGAGAATGAGACAGGGAACAAGATAACCTCCCCACACCCCTCCCTCTTCCTGAGCTTAACATTATCTCTACCTTCCCTCCTCCCCAAGCGGCACTGGTGGGAAGAGGGAATGGGGGTCGTGGTCAGTTCATCACACATTGTTTCACGCCACTGCTTCATTGTCGGGGGGAAGAACTCCTCGCATTCATCCCCTGCTCCATCATGGGGTCCCTCCCACGGGCCACAGTCCTTTGTGAAACTGCTCTGGTGTGGGTCATTCTCTTCCACAGGGTGCAGTCCCTCCAGAACAGCTGCCTCAGCAGGCCCTCCACGGGCCACAGCCTCCTTTAGGTATCCGTCTGCCCCGGCATGGGGTCCACCACGGGCTGCAGGTGGATGTCTCTGCTCCTCCGTGGACCTCCATGGACTGCAGGGAGACAGCCTGCTCTACCATGGTCATCAGCACAGGCTGCAGGGGAATCTTGGCCAGGAGCCGCATTACTCCTCCCCCTCCTTTTTCACTGACCTTGGCATCTGCAGCCACTCCTCTCACAAGAAAAATCTTTCACAACAGGCAGGCAGATGCCTCTCAGGATCTTTTTACATCTCATTCACCTCTCAACTCCTCTCCACTTCTTGCAGCCAGGCTGAGCCATCAAGCCCAGTTGGCTGCCCAGCGGGAGGCCAGAAGGTGAGGGCTGCAAGGCCCATAAGGCTTGCGCCTCCCCCTCTCTGCTCCTGCTCAGCTCTTTCACATCTTCCCTACTTTTTTTTTTCTGTTTTCCTTTTCTTAAATGCATTATCAAAGAGGCATTATCACAGAACATCCTGCTACCAATTGGCTCAGCCTTGGCCAGCAGTGGGTCCACCCTAGGCCTGGCCGAGTCCACTGAAGAAAGGGGAGCAACTTGTAGCAGTTTCCTACAGAAGCTACCACCTTAGCGCCCCCCCCCCCCCAATAAACAAAACCAGAGCACCCATCATTGAAAATGTTAAAGGTCTGGCTGAGTAGAACCTTGAGCAACTTGACCTAGTGAAAGATGTCTCTGCCCATAGCAAGAGGGTAGCACTACACTACATGATCTTCAAAAGTCCCTTCAAATCCAAACCATTCTATGATTCTGTATCTGTCATCCCTGTCACATTGCTCAGAATAGCATAGAAATGTTTTGTCTGGAAAACTGAAACTGATCACCTAAATTTTAGATTTCTGAATTTATACAAATTGAGTGATATGCACATTATCTTTCAGAGCTTGCGTAGACATTAGTGGTGTCAAAATAGCCACCATGGCAAAGTGTCATGTGTCTACAGAAACATCATCAATTGCATGAGATTGTAGTATAGATATAATCCCTACATATTGCAATAATATCAAAGCTGGTAGAAATGAGTAGAAATAGATATACCTTTCATAAAAAAAAAATGAAGTTCATGCCTCCCTCTGCCATTCTGCTATAGATCAGCCAAAGTTACAAAATAATAACGTAAAAGAACATGCTTTTTACCAGGCTGAAACTAGGAAAAGTTGCAGAACTTGGCAAATTTACAGCCTGGCTCTGTCACAGACTTTCAGCACTGCCTTGAACAAATGTGTAAGTGTGAGATCCAAATACGAAGTGAAAAAAAAATACAGACTCACATATAGATTTTAATAAAATATGCTTGGATACTGCCCAGTCTTAGAAATGCCTTGTGGCCTTACTCTTGTTATTATGGTGTTAAAAAAAAAAAAAAAGAAAAAGAAGCACTGAAAATATGAATCTTTTAGAACTGGAAAAATGCCTTACATATCATAGGCTTATTTGCGAAACATGTTACTGAAATAATCAATATTGCTAGTGTTAAAATGCTAACCTGTGGCTTCTGTATTGAAAACATTCCTGTTTGTATGTACAAAACACAATAATTTTCTGGGAGAGCCACATTCCAGGATAATTAAGATAAAGATATTAGTTTAAGACTTAATTTGATAACATTTTGTTCATAGGTCTTAATTATGCTTTACATAGCATATATTGACAAGTTTATTAACTACCTTTATTTATTCAGCAAGTAATATGGCACATCCTGCAATGCATCATGGGTTGATTACATCTCTGAAGAGTCAATCATCTACACTGTCTTTGTTTTCTGCCAATGTATTATTTAAAACTTTTAAAATACATTCATAACAGTTTGGTTTCTACCAATATATATTTCTTACCTTCTAACTTATATCACCTGTCCTCAAATATATGTATATATATATGTCTCTTTCTAAGATGATAGAATAGTATGTTACATCATAAAGAACCATTACAGAGTTTCAGAGTTTCAGATTATGTCATTCTTATGGCTAATAACTGCTTCTCTGTGGCATGATACTGTTGGCTTTTTCTAGGCTTATAATATTCTGGGGCTTCCTTTACATTTTAAAACTTTTTTTTTTTGCTTAAGAATATGCTGGTTTTTTTTTTTTTTTTTGGAGTTTCAACAACAAAGACACAAGCACTCTCAAGAAATGATAACAATTTTATTAACAACCTTTAACTAGAATCCTGCCTAGCTCTCACTTAAGTAGGCTGATTAAGGCTAATGATGTTCACTCTTTGGATTCTTTTCTGTTTGTATAAGACTATTATTTTTTAGTTGTATATCATAGTCCAAATTTTGGTGACATTTCAAATTTTTCTTAGAAGAAATTTTCACTCTTTGTTTCCTCTAAATCTTTAGATGCCATAGAAAACATTCCAAATTGTACTGTAAAGTAAAAGCTAGAAACTCCTACTTAGGGTTTCATACACTCTAAGAATTAAAAAAAAAGATAATATAATTGATGTCTTTATTAGTGATATGTTTAGGTAAAATTAATTAAAGAAATTAAGTTTTACATAATATTTTATGCATTTCTTTGTATTTGTTTTTATTTTATGCTTATTATTATATTTAATATGCTAATTATTATTATTTCTGCTTAATAATATTATATTTTCTGCAAGGTTTGATGGGACTCTGAGCAACCTGATCTAGTTGAAGATGTCCCTACTCCTTACAGGAGGATTGGACTAGATGACCTTTAAACATCCCTTTCAATCCAAATCATTCTGAGTCTGTGATTCTTTATTTAGTTATAAAGGTTAACTTGTTACTGAATTTTGATAAGTATTTAAGAGTTCTATAAAAATGTTGATTGTATGTGCAGGAAGTTATTTTAAAGCACCTAACTGAAACACATTTCAGTTCATCATTGACTTGTACAGTGGACGTGGGATTTTGGCTGCCTAAGTGGGTAAGTTATCTGACCTTCTCTGTTTTCCCAGATACTTGCAATTCATAGGTCATAGAGATAGCTCGACTTTCCAATATCTCTTCACATAGCTTTGCAAGAGATTATTGTAGTCTATATATATATAAACAAAAATAAATGTTTATTATGCACTTAAAACAATATACCTTATACTAATCCAATGCAGTCATTGGAAAGGTTAAATATAAAATGGAAAACTAAGAAACAAAGGTTTAAGAATATGTGGTGGTTTAGCCCAAGTCACCACACAGTTTCTCACTCACTCTCCCTCTACCCAGTGGGATGGGGGAGAGAAACTGGGAAGAAAGGAAAACTCGTGGGTTGAGATAAAAAGAGTTTACTAAAATAGCAAAGGAAAACTACAAAAATAACAGAATATAAGGATATTAATATATATACAAAATATACAAAATTAACTATGCATGATTTCTCACCACCCGATGTCCCTATGACCGACACAGCCTGTCCCGAGCAGCAATCATGGAAACTACACTGAACAGCAAGCAAAGTGGGGCAGAGCAAGCCAGCAAGGTAGAGGGAACGATCCCAGCAAGCAAGAGAGATGGAAAGAAGATGGATGCCAAGGATTCACGACAAGGATGCCAGAATGGATGCCCCCTCCCATGGGCAACCCCCACTTGTATACTGAGCATGAGGTTTACGGCATGGAATACTCTCTTTGGCCAGTTTGGGTCAATTATTCTGTCTGTCTTCCTCCCAGCTTCCCACATCTGCATGCTAACAAGACTTTAACGGGACTTGGAAAGCCAGACAGTGTCCTTGGTCTCATTAACAACAACTTGTATCATCAGAGTGTTTTTATCAACATTCTTCACACATGAAATCCAAAACACACTGGCTACTGAGAGAAGAATTAACTCCATCCCTGCCAAAACCAGGACAGAATATTTGTGTCAGCCAGAGTAAGACAACAAGTATATTGAGAGCAGGTATAAAAACTGAAAGATTTTATTCTAATTTTTTTTAAGTGCTGGTGTCCCAAGGAGTGGAATATAAATTCTGAAAGCTGCATACAAGAAGTTATTTTTGCAAAAGTAATTTTAATTCATTACTATTATACAAAAATACTGTGTTGGTCTGTAGGAGACCAACTGACCAAGGCTAACTTGTGACCTCCTGGAGCAGGGAATTTGTTTTGCTCAGAAGAGTGCCAAGAACAGCAGGAGACAAAGCTTGATAAGGGAGCAGGAGGGATGGAGACCCCTGGAACCTTTCCCAAAATCTATTTCAAACACTCACAAAGCAGAGGTCGCCATGACACTGCAACAGGATGTGGCTGGGGGATGGAACCTTGTGGTGATAAAGTGGCCTTGCCGTAGCCTATTACCACATTTCTCACATTTCTAAAGATACCATGTCCACTGAGTGAACTTTGCCTTATTAACTCCTCATTAACTTCAAAATGCATATTCTGAGTGACACCTCAGAGTATGTAAATGAAGGTTTAGGAGATCATCTGTAACCCAGCCTAGATCATGCTAAACATCACCTAACCTGCCAAGATCATGCTAAGCATCACTGTAGGAGGGATGAATTAGCATGATAAAAAGCGTTGGCTCCTAACAAAGAGTAGGATTCTCTGGACAAGTACTCCTACAGACCAGAGACCCCCCTTGGCTTGACCAGCACTGGAACCCAAACCAGGGATCTCTCTCTCTCTCTCACACACACACACTCTTTACCTTTTTTTCTAGTAAGTAATCCAAGACATAAAATCCTCACAGGCATGGTAAACAATAAGTATTTCTACTACCCAATTATTTACCAGTGAGCCTAAATACTGAATAAAAGTCTCTGTTTAGCCAAGGATCGGTATTGAATATACCTTATCCAGCCAGGGGAATCAGCGAATCTGAGTCACCTCTCCCTCCTCTCGCCGTTGTGTGCTGGGACCGAGTAAATCGGATGCGACATAGTTGTGGGCGAGAATTTGGGAAGTGATACTGTCACCTTCTCCTCTCTTCTCAACATTGTTTGCTGGGATCTAGTAAATTGGATGCAATGTAGTCATGGGTGAGAAGTTGAGATGTGCCATGGTCTTTATTTGTCCACATTTTTCTTCAGCTTTGTTTGCAAAAATACATTGATTCCTCTTGCTGCTCTGGAGATATTGCATCAATTTAGGGGCTGAAATTGGACTTTGAGATAATAATGTCTAATACCATTTACAAATTCATTTGCATATTATAAACAAAAGAGGCATCTCTGTGATAGATGAAAGGTACCTGTTTAGCCTTGTAGATGGAATATTGGATGAGGTTGTAAATCTGCGATTTGGACTGACTATAGTATGTACAACTCAAAGAATTTTAATTTCTTCAGCAATTAACTGCCTGAGCAATGTTCATATATCACCTGTGCCAGAAGACAGCTTGTTAATAAGTGAACATCCTTTTCGTCCCTTCCATTTGACCTTGTAGAGTACTTTCCTCTCCAGGAGAATAATTTACTTGAAGTCTTATCTTTTGAGACATGTAAAGCAGGACTGGACATAGATGAGAAAACAGAAGAGAGGTAAAATAGCATAATGAGTATAAGCTTTGAGATTATGAGTAGCACCAAGAAAGATAAGTAAATCTGTGACCACATAAAGAAAATTAACATCATATCTGTTATGGTGCCAGGATGACTTCCAGCAATATTACTAGCATTAATACTTTTATCTCCTGTTCTTTATTTTTTTTTTTAATTTTGTTTCTGCACTGATTTTTTCATATGTATTCTTTTTTAGTTAGTAGTTTTGTAGCTGTGATTGTTTAATAAAGTAGGTGGTGGAAACTTTTGTTAATAAGGTCATATTTTTGGAAAAAATAGACAAGCTTCCAGGTACATAGTTTCATCTTCATGTCTGAAAGTAGAAACTTCACAAAACTGGAAAAGTAGGAAGCTCTGCCTGCAATTTAATTGACATTGTGTTTTGCAGTTTGGAAGAAGATGCCTTCTGTTTTTCTAGTTTGCTTTATTATTTTTTTTTTTTTTTTTACAAAGCTCTTGCTGATGTCTGGCCTCACTCTCCCTTCACAGAACACCTGAGGATGACAAAATACCATTTAGTAGTTAATTTCTAGTTCATCTTATAGTGTCTATAACAACCTCAGTGCAGCCTCCAGGATGTTCTGCTGGCTAAAAGACAAAGCTGCAGCAGTAACTACAGCAGCAGCAGGCACTATGATATCAACTAGTCACTTTACTTCTAGTGCTCATTTTTACTTTCTAGTCTAAGTAAGATCAATTGATTTTAATGAAGAAAGGAGAAAAAAAAATGTCTTTGTGAATAAATCTAGAAGAAACTACAATGCTAATTATGTCCAAGATGGTAGCATTGGCAGCCAGTTATCCATAAGCTATGTTTTATTTTTTTTTACAAAGAAGCATATCTTGCTTTCTGCATGTAAGCAGCCCTATTTTTGTGGAACTTCTTATTAAAAGGTTTATAGAATTGGATAAACTGACTGTTAAGTTCTGTAACTGCCATGCTTTCATCACAAATATGTAGTAATTTAAGTAAATCTACTGATCTGCTTGAAATTAAGAAAATAATCTCAAAGGCTGTAAATTATCTTACCTGAATGAAGCTATCATTTACAAGATGTATCACAAATATTGTCTTGTCATTCTAGCTTGCAAACTATCTTGATGGTATCTACAAAAGATCATTACACTATTTAAACTTTAAATGTTTTGTCTTGTTTAAAAATATCCCAGGTAGTTTTTTTTTTTTTAAGTGATATTTTATTTCTTTGTTTCTCACTCTTTGTCTATCTCATTAGGAGGAGACTTGTTAGAACTCAAAGAGTGAATAAATGTGAGTTCAAAAAATAAAACTGGAAGTAAGCGAACAGAATGCAAAACCACAAATTATTTATAAGTTTTACGTTCCAACAACTGTACTTAGGAAAAGAATGTTGTATTCTCTGTGAGAGTTAAGCCTTTCAGTAAAGAAAAGTATAATTAATTAATGGGAATACAAAAGTCACTTCTGGAAGGAGAGAAAATGACAAATCACTGAAATAATTAGATTTTAGTAAGTACTTTAAACTGTATCCATGAATATGTTATTTAGAAGGCAATGTCGGGTCCAAGTGCATACTAATACATGTATAACTTAGGACGAGTTCAATCGAGTTCAATCAAGTTTTATTAGCTATAATCACAGTGAGAGAACATTGTTCTCTGTCAAGTTATTGTACAGACTGAACTTATGTAATGTTTCAGGGGAAAAAAAAAAAAGGAACAAAAAAAAAAAAGAAAGAGGTGATGAAAAAACAATAATTTAAATGTCAACAAAGCCAAGTATCCACCCCTGGGAGGGATGGACTCCTGAAATAGCTTACTAACTGCCACACTGCTAAGAAGGAACGGAAAAGTAAATAACATGCCAACATGAAGAGACTGAACTTGGTGAAGCCTATACAAGTGGCACAACCAGTGCTATATTAACTCAGAAATGGGGAGTGGGAAATAATCACAGACTATTAGGTTCTTGTTGAAAGGAATGTTCTTTTAGTTAGAATCAACCTCTTAGCCAGACCTCTTAAATCTTAAAGATTAATAATTTTACCACCACAGCAAGTACCTCACTTCAATAGCAACAAACTAGAATTGGAGACAATAATTGTTTCAAAAGTTTTCAAGGATTGAGTCATTGACAATAATAATGAAAACAACAGTGAAACCTCAAAGCAAAATTAAAAAAAAAAAAAAATTATTAAATGTTTCTACAGTGTTCAGGCTCCCAGTGGCTGGATGGCCACACTCAAAGAGTGGTGGTCAACAGTGGAGACTGGTGATGAGTGGCATTCCTCAGGGGTTAGTATTCGGCCTGGCCCTGTTTAACCTTTGTCGGTGACATGGACAGTGGGATAGAGTACACCCTCAGCAAGTTCAACGATGTCACCAAACTGTGTGGTGCCGTCAACTTGCTGGAGGAAAGGGATGCCATCCAGAGGGACCATGACAGGCTGGAGAGGTGAGCCAATACAAACCTCATGAAGTTCAACCAGGCCAAGTGCAAGATCCTGCACATGTGTCTGGGCAATCCTAAGCACAAATACAGCCTAGGCAGAGAACGGATCGAAAGCAGCCCTGAGGAGAAGGACTTGGGTGTGCTAGTGGATGAGAAGCTCAACATGAGCCAGCAGTGTGCGCTTGCAGCCCAGGCCAACCACATCCTGGGCTGCATCAAAAGAAGTGTGGCCAGCAGGATGAGGGAAGTGATTCTGCCCCTGTACTACACTCTTTTGAGACCCCACCCGGAGTACTGGGTCCAGCTCTGGAGCCCCTAACATAAGAAGGACGTGGACCAGTTGGAGCGAGTCCAGAGGAGGACCACGAAGATGATCAGAGGGCTGGAACACCTCTCCTATGAGGACAGGCTGAGAGAGCTGGGGCTGTTCAGCCTGGAGAAGAGAAGGCTCTGGGGAGACCTTATAGGCCTTCCAGTACCTCAAGGGAGCCTACAGAAAAGATGGGGAGAAACTCTTTAGCAGGGCCTGTTGCGACAGGACTAGGGGTAGTGGTTTTAAAATAGAAGGGAGGTAGATTGAGATTAGATATTAGGATTTTTTTTTTTTTTACACTGAGGGTGGTGGAACACTGGAACAGGTTGCCCAGAGATGGGGTAGATGCCCCATCTCTGGAAACATTCAAGGCCAGGTTGGATGAGGCTCAGGTCAACCTGATCTAGTTGAAGATGTCCTTACTCCTTGCAGCGGTGTTGAACTAGATGACCTCTAAAGGTCCCTATCAACCCTAACTACTCCATGATTCTATGATTCTATGATACGTTCTCCCTTTGACAGTGCATGCTTTAAAAGTGGTACTCTTTTTCTACTTTGTTTTTAAATTACTAATACTGAAAATCCACAACTGTAAGACTCATCACCCTAACATGGTGATGCTTCTTTTTTTTTGGTAAACCAAAAAAAAAAGTGAAAAACAACCAAATAAAAAAGCCCCCTTGGTTCCCAGTTTTCATTCACTATAAAAGGCAGGGATATAGCAGACTTTTTCATCTTTTCATAGGTATCCTAATGTAATTTGGTTACATAACAATAACAAAAATAAAAAAGAGAGAGAGAAAAAAGAACAAATCAAAACATAAAAAAATAAATTTTCTTTTGCAAATCTATTACACATAGACACTTTAAGCTACAATAATTAATTGAAAACAGATTTATTATAACAAACCAAAGAGGCTAATGGAAACAGTGATATACATTACAGAAATTTTCATTAGGGGAAATGAACATTCATTTCCTAGTAATGCTGATGTCAACTTACTTTGTAGAATTCCAAATGCATTCTTAAAAGACTACAGTACAATCAACCATTTAATAGACTACTGACTTTTTGGATATAAGTTATTATCATGTTTTAATTAGCTTTCAAAAGTACTCATTGAATTGAACTGGAAAACAGAAGTTATTTTCAGAATAGAAATTTTTGTCTCACAGAATGCATAAAGCTGCCTGAGACTTGGAGCCTTTTACTGAAACCACATTTTGACTATAGCCTTTCACAAAAAAAAAAAAATTGTCATGGCACATGACAAACATGAAAACTGAAGCTGTATGGTGTGGTCGACATGCTGGAGGGAAAAAATGCAATCCAGAGGGATTTTGACAGGCTTGAGAAGTAAGCACATGCAAGCTTCATGATGTTCAACCAGGCCAAGTACGAGGTCCTGCACATGGATCAGGACAATCCTAAGCACAAATACAGGCTAGGGGGAGAATGAATTGCAAGCAGCCCTGAGGAGAAAGACTGGAGGGTACTAGTGGATGAGAAGCTCAACATGAGCTGGCAATGTGCTCTTGCAGCCCAGAAAGCCAACCACATCCTGGGCTTCGACAAAAGAAACATGGTCAGCAGGTCAAGGGAGGTGGTTTTGCCCCTCTGCTCTGCTCTGGTGAGACCCCACCTGGAGTACTGCATCCAGCTCTGGAGCCCCTAACATAAGAAAGGCATAGACCAGTTGGATTGAGTCCAGAGAAGAGCCACGAAGACAGGCTGAGAGAGTTGGGATTGTTAAGCCTGGAGAAGAGAAGGCTCTGGGACGACCTTAGACCAGCCTCTCAGTATCTTCCAGTACCAAAGGGGGCCTACAGGAAAGATGGGAAGAAACTCTTTAGCAGGGCATGTTGTGATAGGATGAGGGTTAATGGTTTTAAAATAGAAGGAAGCAGATTCAGACTAGGTATAAGGACAAAAAAAAAAATTACAATGACGGTGGTGTAACACTGGAACAGGTTGCCCAGAGAGGTGGTAGATGCCCCATCTCTGGAAACATTCAAGGCTAGGTTGGACGGGACTCTGAGCAACCTGATCTAGTTGAAGACGTCCCTGCTTCTTGCGGGGCAGTGGAGGGGGGGGGGGGTGGACTAGATGACCTTTAAAGGTCCCTTCCAGCCCAAACTATTCTATGATTCTATAAAAAAGGCAAATCTCTCTCCTCTGAAGTAAAACTAAGGAGGAGAATGAGCTCTGATATATGGGGCATTTTCATACTCAGGACAGAGGGATCAAAGTGCTGAGAATTAATGTGTGTGAAAGACAAGTCCATGAGACATCTATGAAGAGACAGGAGGTCTGTGATTCTCTCTGCTAAGGAGTTGAGGGACTAACTGTTGAGAGACTTTTTTTTTTAATTATTTTTAAGGTCAAAGAGTAGTCATGAAGACTTCTCTGTGAAGGGACTTAAAAATCTGTTTTCTTTTCATGGTGGCTTTGAAAATCTGACTTCAAAAAGATTGTCCCCTCAGGACACATACATGACTTACTGAGCTTTTATGTGATCTATGAATGTCATGTATATTTGAAGGAGAATAAGACAAATCAAACCATTCTAGCTCAGAGAAACAGTGAGTGCGTAAGTGTGATATGAGAAATGGTGGCAGCCTAATGAAAGATCATGGTAATGACTTTCCCTTTGGGACGCACATACTAGACACAGAAAAGACACACAGCTACATGTAAGAGTTTGTGCTTACATTCATTTTTCTATAACTTCCAATATTTTCTTAGAGACATTTTTCTGCTAACATATTTTAGGGTAGTCACATAGGATTTATTTTTTTTAAGGTGGTATAAATATTTTTTTTAATATATGCTGAAAATATCAGCTTTTGTTGTATGATCTTAGGAATTCTTTTCCCAAGTTTTGTTGGGTCAGAACCTTTCTCAAATTTCACTATCTCTCATATTTACCTTTACCCATAAGGAATTTAATTCTTACGCTTGCTTGTATGGTTTCTTTTATTTTCTACTTAATCTAATTTTGTAATCATTTGAATGCTGGCACTACTAGCTACCCTAAATGCATTTCACTGAATATTTAATAATTGTGTCACTGATGACATGCTTTATGGATGTCATACTATACAAATACTCCTAGGGAATCCATTTGCAGTGAATCTTGTATTTTGTGAGCATTATTTGTTGTGCAATGCTTTTCAACCATGTAAAAATCTCCTCACTTTCAAAATTTTTCTCTAGTGCTTTCATTATCCAATATGTTTTTCTCCTTTTTTTTTTTAAATTGATCTTTATGCTATAAGAATTGCATGACTACCAAATGGACCTAGGGTTACTGTTCTAAGAATTATTCTCTGTAATACCATCCCTTTTCACATTTCTAGTACTTCCTTCTGCAACTAAGGCTACACTGATCCTGTCGGTAACAACTTTTTTCTCTATTGTACCATGGATAAGATAGCCGGAGACCGAAAAAATTGTATGTCAGTGTAGGAGACAGGATTTTCTTCACAGAATGAAAAAAAAAAAAAATTGTAATCTAGGATACACAAGCAAATAAAAGAAGAGGCAAAAGAAAACCTGAGTCTATAACTAAGAGCTCACAGTTTCAGAGAGGTAGATCTTTTACACTTCAAGGCACATAGTATCTTTCTCACTGGATTCTCTTCCAAATTGTGACTCTCTTTCTTTCCAAATGTGATATTTCTGCATAATTTCCTCTATACATAGGGTTTGAACTATTTTTATGTAAATAACTCAGAGTTCTCACTTTTCACTTCTGACCTCTCTCATGTGTTTAATCTATTATCTCCATTTTAACATGATTCATAATAATATACCTATTTTCTTGTAATAATCCTCAGGGTGACTTCTGAAAATAGGATTATTCATACGAACAAGGCAATTGGATTTTAACTTTGAACCCTTCTATCTGTGTTTTGAATCTGAGAAAGACAAAGTGCAAGACTGTTCCAATCAATGAGTTGCTAAATTGTTCTGTAGCTCATGCAGTTCTGTATAATTTCTTTCTTGTTAAATGTTTAAAGAAAATGTTCAAAGCACTATTGTACATAAGTTGCAAAGGGTCTTAAACTAATTTGGTACAGACTGTTGCTACTGCACAAAACAAGGACATATAATTTTCTAAAGAAATTAATTGGACTTTCCTTCAATTTTTTTTTTAATCCCCTATTTCTCACAGAGAGAGTGGGATATTTTCAGAAACACATTTCTCTGACTGACATTAATTTTAGATGATCTAAATTTATCCACAGCCATTGTATATCTATTTATTTTGTGTCTATATTGTCCCATAGCCTAATATTATTCCCAGCGATAACATTTGAGTCAATAACCTGGTATAAGCTGCCCAAGGGTCTTTAGAAGCACTGTCTTTAGAAGTATATACATTACCTGAGTTAAATGCGTGGAAGTGTAGCACTTATTCCTATCTCAGCATGAAATCATAAAAGCAACCCCAGGCAGTAACAAGACCACAAACAGTTATACCTCAGTAGTAAATGGATAGTAACCAGCAGTTAAATCTATGCATCTAAATGTGGTCAATTATTCTGGTTGCCAAGGGCAAATTAGTGCAGAGAGATTTATAGCCTCTACCTTGACAGCAGGCTGCCATACCCACGCTATCCTTTGAATTAAGTATGGTGGCCGTGTTGGTCTTGTGTGATAGCTTAGCTATTATTTTGGGGGGTACTTTTTTTTTGCAGTTGAAACTGTCTGGAATATTGTGAATGCTGTGTTGCAATTCATTAGGGTGGTTATTTTTAAACCATAAAATGACCACTTACCAGACAGTGTAGCATAAGGTCATGTGATGGTGTTCAGAGAATAATGTCGAAAGACTGCACAGAACATTGTGTACTTGAGATACACCAAAATGCTGGAAGCATTCATTTAATCCCGGGAGTGAATTAGCACTTCTATAGTGTGATTTAGTGGGTGACCAGGACTGAGGAATAATCTGTGATAATTAAAAGTGCAGAGTCATGGAGAGGGTCTACCATATTCTCTCAAAGTGTCCTGTCAATAAGCAAAATGGTTATCAACAAACTACAAACTACAGCTTGTCAGATCATCATAAATCAGTTCACAAATTAAGATTCTAAATCATAGTAAACAATCAATATGACCAAATTTCAATATCTGCTGTTTACATGTTAAGGAACCAAATGACCCATGATTCGTTGACATTTTGAAGGACAGCTGTGCTCTGCATGATAGTAAAAATTGCTAGCCATGATTCAATTTCTGAGGCATCAATGGCAAGCCATAGAATGTTTTACTGTAACTTTCTGAACTCTTGATTTTTAGACATTGATGACCACAGTGCTTTGAGAAGTTTAGTTTTTCTCATTATTATATTCAATGGTTTATTTAATGAAGCTTGTCCTTGTACTAGTTAAAAAAAAATTAAAAAAAAAGCTATGTTTTTACTAGGTTCCTTTTAGGATTATTTTAGGAATGCCTCTTCTGGGGATCTATTAATGATTGAAATGTTTAGAACCTGCATCAATTAGATTGCCTTCTGCAATTAGTTCTATATTTGAAGGAAATATTAGATTAAGACTAATAAAAACAACAACAAAAAAATCCCATCAAATAAATGAATAACTTGAATAATCATTTCCTTTAAAATTATGATGTCTGTTAAAAATTATTAAAACAAATTTTTTTTTTGTTCAAGGAAAATATAAAAGTTAAATGTGTTAATTGACTGGATAGAAAGAACACCTCTGCTTTGATTTAATGATGGAAAAGCTAATTATTTTTGTTTGTTACTAGATTTATTTTGAAAACTCCAGAGGAATCCAATCAGAAATTAACAATATGTTTCACCCCATAGTAAAGATGTAACTGTAAAAAAAAAAAAATTTTCAGGACAATTGCTTTCTAACAAATATATTTCAGCATAGTTTTATGTAAAAGTTTCAATGAGAAAGGGGAAGCATTGCTACATTTGGGGAAAAATATGATGCTTGCAGTTTACCAAGATTTATATTATGGGATGCATGCTTTCCTAGAACAAAAATTCATTCTAAAAAAGTAGCTGATTTTATACGATGAAGGAAAAAATAGTATAAATTAAATAAAACTTTAATTTTTTTTTGTCAGAAGAAAAAAAATTAGTACTATTAAATATTATCACTATTTGTTCAATATTAACTCCCTTCATCCATGAATTAAGTCTGATATTTCCATCTTCATGTCATATCATACTTGGAGAACTGACCAGATAAGTGATTCTTCATTACACTCTTTAAAACTTGCAGTTTAATTTTTGTAATTAAAAATCATAAATTTTCAGTTCTAGTACAGCTTAATTACCTAGCTATAAAATCATATAAAAATTCAGGTTGAAAGGGACCTTTAGGGAGTTATCTATACAAACTCCTGCTCAAAGCAGATGGGAAAAAAGTCCTTAACCAGTATACTACATATCTCCAAGCATTGAGATCCAACAGCTTCCCTGGGTAGCCTGCTCCAGTGTTTGATTGCCCTCAAGATAAGAATTATTTTCATATAACTGATCAGAATTTCCCGTGCTTGAACTCATGAGCATCCCTTCTTCTGTTTTACCTATGCAAAGCCAAGAAGAGTTTAAGTCTTTCTTCTGTACAACAAATCACTAGGTAGTTAAAGACGGCAAATACATCCACATACTACACCACCACTCTCTCAGCCTTGTCCAGGTTCAACACAGTTCCTTCGGCATGTCCTCCTATATATTATGCCCTAAATATCTAACCATCTCTGTGGCCTTCTGCCGACTTGTTGCAGTTTTTCAGTCTGTCCTTTGTACTGGGAGGGTCAAGACTGGACACAGCACATCAGGGGCAATCTTATAAATTCTAATAAATAATCATTGCTTCCTTCAGCCTGATGGCTCTGTTTTTGCCAGTTCAGCCCAGAGATTAGCTTTTATATCTGCAAGGGCACATTACTGACTCACATGTCACTTGTCCACCAGGAACACCTGGACCTTTCCAGCACAGCTCCTTCATCACCAATATTCTCTGAAAACAAGATAATCAACTTGATGGATCCTTTGGATGCATCTCAGATGACTGATGAGAGCCTGCCCTGAGGCCATGATATTTCTGTCATCCATATCAAGTTTTTGGAGTGTGCTGCTGCTTCCTACTGGCTGCACATTCATGTTTCCTTACTTTGGAAACAAGTCACTAGGGAACTATATGGGAATGGTCGATCATGTTCACAGGTTGTGCCTAGGTAGTTACATAGCCTACACCGAGTAACTTGAAAACAATACTAAGTTCACTCATTTACATGAGGCCTTTGACTCGAGTATATACATGAGCTATGATATATATATAAATGCATTTGCATTTAAAAGTTACTGAATAAAATTTATAAGGAAAATTGGAAGAACATACCAGACACAAGCACTTCTCCCTCCCAAGACAGTGTCTCTGGCACCAGACTACAAAATCAGGCTTTCTCTTGCTTAGCTTCTCTCCTACCCAATAAATGTTATATTCTTTTCTGCATAATGGTATCGCTACAGCAAAGAGTACTTCCTAATGTCTATCTAAATTGGCTTCTAAATTTGTTTAAAAAGCCTATGAATTCCCTTATATCATTATATGCTGATTGCATAGCAGTTTTAAAAGCCTTTACTAAAGATAAACTAGATCTTTTTGTTTCTTTGTTTTTTGGTTTGTTTTTTTTTTTTTTCAGATGTGTATATTTGAATAAGGATTAAAGCTTTTCACTACCCATTGCTTTCTGATAAGATGTAACTTTCCACAATCAGGTGAAAATGCATTCAAAAATTTATGGAAAGAAAATCAATGAAGAAAGGTATGGTAGAAATTGAACTAGCACATTTGTATGAATGCAGTAATTTAGTATGTCTCTCCATCAGTAACCTTTGTGATTCACTGCTGTTTCTTCAGCTTTTAACTCCAGAAGTAGAACACATGCTAATAAATGTGGGATTCACCATCACAATAGAAACAGTGCTTCAGCCACTGGATTTTGTTTGCAGAAAAAAAAATCTACTTGCCTAGGGTAGAGATACCTTAGAATCAAAGAGTGAGAAAAAGACTGTGTAACCAAACTGGGTACTTATGGCTATCGGAAACGGTCTTAACACACAGGCAAGAGCGTAGCTGGTGGAAGAGGCTTGGCTACAGAATTAGTGGGAAACTTGGAGGACAGCCTGATAGACATTGGATAGTCTATAGTCAGTATGTAGAGTTAAATGCAGGTTTTCAGAAGGGAAAAAGTATATACTATAAAATCAGATAATAAATAATTTCTGAGTTTGATTGGCATGATAGTATTAATGAGGACTTGTATTACTGTAAAAGATCAGAATCTGGTGATGACACTGAAAGTCAGTGAAGTCAAGGTGCTTTCTAGTTACAATGCACACCAGCTTTACAAACATAGGTCAATTAAACTGGTAAGTTAACTTTCTATTCTGAATTCTGTATGCCACTGTAAGAGGTTTATCACTCCTGAATTTCTTTTCACTGCCTTCTATTAGAAATATCCCAAACTGGCTTTTATAAAGATAGAGACAAATTCAGTTGTTCTTAGCTCTTCAAAAAGAAGGGATGAAATTGCTAAGTCACATTATACATCCTTAAAGTATAAGCTAACTTTAAAAAAAAAAAAACAAACAAAAAACAAAACAAAAAAACCCCCAACAAAACAGAAAAAAACCAAACCAAAACAAAACAAAACAAAAACATAAAGACCCTAACCTGCCATCTGCTTCATTCTATCAATTTAACTGTGTGGCAGAAAGCCACTTTGCCTTTTGCGTCAGAAAGACATGCTTAGAATTGTTATATGTCCTTTCATTTTTCTATAGATCCTCCCCCTCCACCCCCAAAATAAATATTAGGCTTGGGTGCTTTTTTTGTTTGTTTTTTGTTTTTTGGTTTTTTTTTCTGAATCTGCACAATCTTACATAAACATGTATATACATGAGGGCTCACCCTGTCTACATTTTTTAAAATTACATAAAGCTTATTTTTAACTATTTTAAATCATATTGAGAAAATGGTATTGTGATTATGAAAATGATTAGTGCATTCCTGGGACTAGAGAATGATTTTTCAGATCATTACACATGATTTCATACTATGGTACCTGTTAGTCTATTGATTAGGGACAGCTGGTCCTGCTGGAGACATAAGTTGCTTTAAACATCAAGGAGCTTTGGCTCTCTAAAACTGTAGCTTGTTGGAATACCAGCTAAAATAGGATGACTTTAAAAATCAGATCTACTGGATAAAACAGAATAAAATAAACAACTGTCCCCGCTATTTTTGCAAAGCTGATTCTTTGTTTGAAGAATTAGACTGACCTTTTATTCCCAGATGTGGAATAAATGACCTTTGGGATCTCACCTAGTTTTCACTGTCTTTGAGATACGGCTCTGGCTTATTTCCTTTATCTTCTCCAGTGTCGTCTGCTCCATGCATGCTTCAGCTCCTTTGCTCCTGGTATCTTCCTCTCTACCTCTCATACAATGCACTCCAGAAACTTCTTTCATCTTAGTACTGTCTTTTATTTCAGTAAAAGGGCCGATGATTTTTGTCAACTTCTTTTTCCTTTCACAAGTTTTCACCAAAGATTAAATAAACTTACATTAGAAGACTCTAAAGAAACGTTTTTTTTTTTCTTTCCACTGGTCAATTATATTCTTTAAATAAAAAATACTGTAAACTTAAAATAAACTGTAAGCAAATGTATATCTTTTGGTACAACATTAAAAGATGTATTTATACCTCATATAAAACCATAAGCAGGGAATAAGATCCATATATTTTACCCATTACTGGCTGCTAGTTGATATCAGACATAACCATAATGAAGCATGTTAGGATAAGCAGGAAGATCTGGAGAAACTGCTTGCAAGGAACCCAAAGTTGTCTTAATTTAGTGACTTTCATTATTAGGACAGGTTAGACCAGGCTAGGATAAAACAGGACAGGACAGAGCAGGGCAAGAGAAGGCAAGACAAGGCAAGACATGACAAAACAAGACAAAGTAAGATTACACTTCCTTTGACTTTCATGAGAAGACAATGAATATTAAAATACTCTAAAAGCAAAGAGAAAAAAAAAAGGTATCCTAATATGAAAAATAATGGTCATAACATGAAACTGAGGATCAAAAAAGAAATGCATTTGGTTGATTGTGTTAATAAGGATAGATTGTGTTCTATAAGGATAGAATCAAACAGACTCAGTACCAAAGAGATATAAACCCTATCATGCTGCCATCAAGAAGGACCTCAGCAGGCTGGAGAAGTGGGCTGACAGGAACGTCATGAAGTTCAACAAGGAGAAGTGCAAAGTCCAACATCTGGGGAGGAAAAATCCCAGGCACCAGTATATGCTGGGGAACACTCAACTGGAAAGTAATTTGTTGGAAAAGAACCTAGAAGTCCTGGTAGACATCAAATTGAACATCCGCCAAAAAACGTGCTCTTGCCACAGAGAAGGTTAATAGTATCCTGGGCTATATTAGGAGTAATGTTGTCAGCAGGGCAAGGAAGGTGACCCTTCCTTCTATTCAGCACTGGTGAAGCCACACCTGGTTTACTGTGTCCAGTTCTGGGCTCCTCAGTGCACAAGGACATAATGGAGAAAATTCAACAAAGGGCCACAAAGATGATGAAAGGACTGGAGTATCTCTGCTACGAGGGAAGGCTGAGACAGCTGGGACTATTCAGCCTAGAGAGGAGAAGGCTGAACAGAATTCTTATGAATGTAAGATTCTTATCAACTTATAATGCACTTGAATGTTTGTTACATATGTTTAAATTTAAAAATAAATGACTAGCATAAATGGCAAATTCTTTAAAAAATACTTTTTTCAGTTTTTCATACAAAGTATATCTAATCCCTCTGGGGGGTGGTAAGCACTGATGTGCTACAGATACACGTATTATAAACAGATAAATATATGTACACTTATTTTATGTGAACTTATAAGACAAATATAACTTTTTTATTTGTTATACATATATATATGAAACTCCAGGGATAGACATTTTCATTTAAGAACTGATGTGAAGAAATAAATTATTTTTACAAAAATGCAAAAATCTGAAAGTATTATGGTTTTTTTTTCCACATGGCTTATAAAATAGACAATTGGATTTCTTATCCATCAGCTCATGAAACTCTGTGAAATATTCCTAATCAGTCTTGAAACATCTGGAAAACCAAAGTATTTTAGTCATCAGAAGACTGAAAGGTTACTCCAGAGAACAGGATTCTCCATTAACAAAATTCCGGAGAAGACAAGTAACCTAATAGGTGGATGTTATTTCACCTTTTAATCTTGCTATAATTCAATAAAACAGTTGATAAAACAATATACAGTGTATTTGTTTGAGTCATAATGTCACCAATGTTAATAAACCATTTTTTACATTTTTAGATTATAGATTCATAGAATCATTCAAGTTGAAAAAGACCGTTGAGATTATTGAGTCGAATTGCAAACCTAGCACTACCAAGTTCACCACTAAACCATGGCCCTAAGTGCCAAGGCTACACATCTTTTAAACACCTCCAGGGATGGCAAGTCAATCACTTCCCTGGTGTTGTGGTTTTGTTACACCTGGGCAGCCTCTTCCAAGGCTTCAGAACCCTTTCAGTGAAGAAATTTTTCCTAATACCCAACCTCAAGCTCCTCTGGCAGAACTTGAGGCCATTTCCTCTTGTCCTACCACTTGTTGCTTGGAAGGAGAGATGAATACTCATCTCACTATAACCTCCTTTTTGGTAGTTGTAGAAAGCGAAGGTCTCCCCTGAGCCTCCTTTTCTTCAGGCTAAACAACCACAATTTCCCTAGTCACTCCTCATAATACTTGTGCTCTAGACTTTTCCTCAGCTTTGTTTCTCTTTGGATGCACTCCAGCACCTCAATGTCTTTCTTGTAGTGAGGGGCCCAAAACTGAACACAGTATTGCAAGCGTGGCCTCACCAGTGCTGAGTACAAGGGGACAATCACTTCCCTAGTCCTGCTGGACACACTGTTTCTGATACAAGTCAGGATGCTATTGGCCTTCTTGGCCACCTGGGCACACTGCTGGCTCGTATTCAGCCGGCTGTCGACCAACAGCCCCAGGTCCTTTTCCGCCAGACAGCTTTCCAGTCACGCTTCCCCAGGCCTATAGCATTGCACGCAGTTGTATGACCCAACTGCAGGTCCTGGCATGTAGCTTTGTTGAATGTCCTACGGTTGACCTCAGCCCATCAATCCAGCCTGTCCAGATCCCTCTGTAGAGCCTTCCTACCCTCAAGCAGATCAACTCTTGCACCCAATTTGGTGTCATCTGCAAACATACAGAATTCCCTCATCCAGATGGAATTTTGAAATCTTGCAAAAGAAATTCCATTAATTAGAATTATTCAAAGTATTAGAATAATTTAAATGTTCTTAAATAGGAATTGCTAATGGTATTTTTTTAAAGAATATTTATTTTTTACTAGAGCACTTAGTTATTTTTCTTATGAATTTTTTTTTTTTAAACCAAGAGACTCTAAGTGCTTATAAAAAAATATCCTTGGATAGAATTCTACCATTTTTCAGCTTGGGAAAAAAAAATAAAATCACTGTTAATACTTTTTTTTTAGAGCTTCTGAATGTGATCAATGATTCTATAAGTTCAAGACATCCATGATTTCACACAAGAGTAAAATAAGATAAGCTAAGATCTGTTTTAAAAGGTAGCATGTTTCTCTCTAGAATTGTGAAAAGAAAATAACATCTAGTGATATTTTTCGATTACATTGTCATTTCTATTGCATTTGCAGTTCATTCTCATTTCCTAGAATAATACAGATAATTTCAAGGTTGCTTTAAATATATAGAAGCTGGACATTGCCATACCAGTGCTACAAGGTATACAAGTATTTTAGCTAATTAAAATGTTAATATTTTTCACAGGCTTTCAATAAGAAAGCAGGTACATCCTCTGAGGAGAAAGGATTAATGAAATCACAGTAATCCGGAGTTATTGTACTCAGCTATCTGAGTTTCTGGAGGAAACAAAGCACTGAGTCAAAGATTACAAGCATGTAAATAGCGATCTAGAATGAACTGTCAAAATAAGTTTGGGTGAGTCTTTAGGACATAACACTTTCTGAGTGGTATTGAATGCCTCTTAGCCATCCACTCCTTTCTATTAAATCCACATTCCACTTGGAATTATAACTATTACAAAGAGATCAGCTAACATGTAGGAGTGTTCACACTAGCTAACTTTTCACACTAGTATGCAGATTATATAATTAATCTAGGAACCTAATTTTTCAGTTAGATAAATGAAGAGGAGTAGATCCCTTCAGAAAGTGATTCTTAAGAAATAAATTTGTGGTCTGTCTTTCTAATTTGGTTAGATAAGAAGCCAAAAGTTAGGCTGACTGAATACATCTGTCATACATGTCCATGATGTTCTTTACTGACAATTAAGGGAGCTTCTTCTGTTTCTAACTGAGAAAAAGAGAAAAGAGCAAGGCAAGAATCTGAATGCTATAGAAAATCCTGAAAAAAAAAAAACAAAAAACAAAATGTACTGCAAGAGAAAAACAAGCAGCAAGGAATAAGTCCCTGTTTTGACTAAGACTTATGAGCCCCTTTGTTTCAACCAAACTTAAAACTTCTTTGAGAAGCACTTTCAGCATGCAGAGTGGAGATACAGCCTTTTTACTTAAGTCATCAAAATTCTCCAAACACAGTGCTGAAAAAATTATCTCAAAATCAAAATTATTAAATATCACAAATAAATCTTCATCTATTTTTCATTTCCCAAATGAGAAGCTTGAATGCTTCAGTGACCAACCTAGTTTTCTGTTATTTATTCAGCATGTATTTTTCTTCTGTTTTATTATTTTTTACAGTTTGGTTGGAAAACTTTTATGTAATTTGTATTCATTGTCCCTAAGACTCAGTACTAGAAAGAAGGCTTCATGTGTGCACTGGGAGAAAAAAGTATGCACCAATTAATCATAGTCTTTTACTAGCTAGAATATCCTTTCTAAGTAACTCTTCGAATAAGACTGAGATACTACAGTAAGTGCTGGCAACAGCAGAAGGAGGCAAAAGCTGCATAGTCACAGTTCAATGTTTCAGAGTTTTATTTTCTTTGTTTTGTTTTATTTTACTTTTTTATTCACAGAAGTTAAACCTGCTTTAAAGATTTATTATCCTTAGCTGAAATAATATAGTATATAGTATAGTATATAGTATAGTATATAGTACCAATTTTTCCCCATACATAGAACTTCAATGAAGATTTCTGTTACTTTTATATGTACCATCAGCATAAATGGAGTTGTGAAATACTTTGCTTTCTTTTGTTTTGATTTAGTAATATCTTCTTTTTTTGTTGAAAACTCTAGTTTATGACTGTTTTTCTAATAGCCAGTGTGTGCAGGAATGATCTGTCCAAAGCATTTATCCTTTTTTGGCCCCTCTTAAAAGTCTTCAAGGTCCCTAGTTGGTACTGGGAGTTTTGTATTTGTGATGGTATGTCACTATCTACCATAGCATAAACTCCATGGTATGTCATGTAGTCTAGATTGTCCAGTCTACAGGGTGACGAGGGAGCAGAAGCCAGTTTCTGTATATCTATCTCTGGTCACCCTTTCTACCCACTTGGGAGATATAGAGTTGGACACCTCTCAAATGCATAGAAAGGATCAGGAGAGGGAGATATACACATATGTATATACACACACACACATATATCAATCTCTGTGTGTGTGTATCTCTATATATCTCTATATATCTATATATATGTATGTATCTATATACAAGTAATAGTCTGCCTATTTCAGTGCACTAAATTTGAGAGTCTGATCATTCTAGACTCCCTCTGTAGGTAGCAGAGAACAAGATGATTAACTAATTAAGATTTGAATTCAGAGGTGCTTACCTCTATCAAGTTATCACACAGAGAGCTCCAAATTCTTAATTTTATCCAGCCCTCTAATCCAGGGATGTTAAATAATGTTATATACTGAATTAATCCAGTAATTTGTATTTTTAGTTTCTCTGTTTCTGGTAGAGAAACAGATCTATAAGGATGTGATTCAACTCACCTAATTTAAAATATTTTAAAATTAGCAGTATAAGTCCAAGCTCCACATTCAAAGGGAAAAAAAAAAATCTCTAAGGACTAATTCATCTGAGTTTACAAGATTCTTTATGATGAAAGAAAAAGCCACCAGAGATACTACTATTATTTTTTTTCTTCCCATTGAATATTAAGGAAACTGAGACTAGGAGATCCAGTTGTAGACACGTACAGTAGGGTAGATGAAGTTCACTCTTGGTTTATCTTTTTTTCAAGTATGAAACTCAGATTTAAGTGTAGCTTAAATAATTATACAGTTCAATACTTTTCACACAGACAGAGCTGTGATTGTTTTTTGTTTTTCTTACTTTTGATTCTAGCTGATGCCAGGTTTTATGTTGTTAGTCATGGAACATGTACATCTAAATGTACTATCTATTCTAACAGCCTATATGCTAGCAAACTTTGATCATTTACTTAACACTAAAAAAAAAAGTACCTCTACAGCTAAGATAACACAGCAGCATATTATTTACATGGGTCAAAAACATAAAGCAGCCCTGCAGCCCAGTCCCTTAAACTGCATTTTTATATATAACTGTTAAACCATCTGTTAAAACACAGTAGGTTGTAACTTGATAGGATTCAACTTCCAACTGTGGTGGTTTAGCCCAAGTCACCACACAGCTTCTCACTCACCCTCCCCCTACCCAAAGGGACGGGGGACAGAAATTGGGAGGAAAGGAAAACTCGTGGGTTGAGATAAAAACAGTTTACTAAATTACTAAAAACTACAAAGATAACAGAATATAAGGACAGAGTCTTTACAAAATATACAAAATGAACAATATATGATTTCTCACCACCTGATGTCCGAATGACCGATGCAGCTCGAGCAGCAATCACAGAAATGACACCGAGCAGCAAGCAAAAAGGGGGGAGAGCAAGCTAGCAAGGTAGAGGGAACTATGCCAGCAAGCAAGCGAGAAGAAAAGGATGCCAAGGGTGCCAAGGAGGCCAGAATGGCTGCCCCCTCCCATGGACAACCCCCACTTATATACTGAGCATGAGGTTTATGGCATGGAATACTCTCTTTGGCCAGTTTGGGTCAATTATTCTGTCTGGCTTTCTCCCAGCTTCCTGCATCTGCATGTTAATAAGAGTTTAACGAGACTTGGAAAGCCAGACAGTGTCCTTGGTCTCATTAATAACAACTCATATCATCAGAGTGTTATCAACATTCTTCACACATGAAATCCAAAAACACACTGGCTACGGAGAGAAGAATTAACTCCATCCCTGCCGAAACCAGGACACCAACTAGACTCTACAGTCAAACTATTAACATTTAAAATACATCAAGCAAATGAGACAGTAGTTATAAACAGATACACTCAATTCAACCAACCTATGGAAGTACTATTTTTTAAAAAACTATTTTTACAGTATTATTCCAAAGTACCCAAGCAACAGGTAACCAGTACTTTATTTTGTGTTTTGTTATTACTTAAGGAAACAATTAAATAATAAGGCTGGCCTAGATGTAAACAAGCATACTATAATAACATAATAATAGGCTATACAAAATGAACCAAGTACAATTTTTTTCTGCCTGGTGACCTGATGACTGATACAGCTTGTCCCTAGCAGTGATCACACAGTGGAACCAAGAGCGATCTTGGAATGATCCCAAGCAGCAATCTCAGAACAGCAGTTTCTGAATTTTCTGCCCACCAGCCAACCCCTACTTGTATACTGAGCATGGCTTCTACGGTTTGGAACGCTTCCTTTGGCCAGTTTGGGTCAGCTGTACTGGCTAAACGCCTTCCAGTTTCTTGCACTTGCACATTAGCAAAACCTGAAAAGCTGAAAAAAAGTCATAGGATCATAGGATCATAGAACAGTTAGGGTTGGAAGGGACCTTCAAAGGTCATCTAGTCCAACCTCCCCCGCCCTGTCCCCCCCCACAAGGAGCAGGGACATCAACTAGATCGAGTTGCTCAAAGCCCCATCCAGCCTGGCCTTGAATGTTTCCAGGGATAGGGCATCTACCACCTCTCTGGGCAACTTGTTCCAGTGTTTCACCACCCTCATTGATCTCTTAGCAACAACTAATAACATCAGTGTGTTATCAACTTTCTCATACTAAATCTAAAATACAACACTATACCAGCTACTAGGAAGAAAATCAACTCTATCCCAGCCGAAATCAGAGCAACAGTCTATTGTTTGGTTATGGATTTTTTTTCTGCTATTTTTATTCTGTCCTCTCTTCTGTTTTGTTTTTTTTTTCTCTGTCTTACATGTTACCTCCCATTTCCTTCATCTGTGCCTTCCCTCATCCACAGCTTTAGACTATGCAATGCTGGAAGTTACTACAAATGGCACCTTCTTCCCATCACAGTCCAAAGAGAAAATATTTCATTTTGGTTTATTTTTCTCTGACATTCTTTCTTCGTACTACTTTGCTAACAGAGCAAAAGGCAACAACCTTTGTTATAGATCTGAAAGTGTTGTCCCCTCTAGCTATGTGTTTCTCCAAGTATTTATAAGAGTGAGAGAGGAAACATATCTCACAGGATAGAAATTTAAAACCTAGAAATGGTAATATCTTACACTGTTTATTGATTATGAGTTCTTCAAGCCTCTGTGGCACGTACACCACAGCTATATCCATACTGCACACAAGGACAAGACTAGGAATATGCCAGCCTCTTGAATGCCCAGAGAAGGAACTGTCTGGCATACATACACTATAGTAGTACTACAGTGTAACCCACACCATGTATACAACCAAAAAAAAAAAGGATTACAGTGTGATCAGTAAAGCTCATGACAGCTTAGTGCGTCTCCTATACTTAATGAGAAGGCCACATAACAACACATCAAGAAATGCTTGGGATCAAAAGTAAAGGAAACCTATTAAGTTTTATCATCTTACAGGAAAGCTGCTGTACAGAAAGTTATGTAGAACAAGAAATATGTAGAGTATAAAAGTGGGAAGGGAATATTTTCTATATATTTTGAAAACTCTTAAAGCTTCCTATGTTATTCATATAATTAATTAAGTTATGCTTAAGATCCTGAATGCCCAGTAAATCAGATATCTCACTGCAAGTAAAGAACATCCTTTTCCTCAAGCAGATTGAGCTATTTGAGAGTAATGAAACAAGACAATAAGATTATTTACTTTTAAAGAATTCTGTTATGGAGCTTGCTTTACAATTTATAACAATCAGTTATCCCTGATTGTCTATCTAGAACAGTTCATTTAATAATGGTGGGTTTTTGGAATGGTAATCAGAGCAATACTATTACTGAAACATAACTCATATGAATAGTTTCTTAAAGTAAAACTCAATAAACCATATATGTGTAGATGTTAAATATGTGCATAAACGTAGAAGGTAGCTAACGCAAGATTTTTCCCACATTTTTAAATTTTATGAACAAGTCCCTAAAGGCTCTTATAAAATATGAAAATATATTTTTCAGGTCATCTTTTACAATTAAAGGTGATTTGTTATCTAACTTTATCTAAAACCAAAATTCTAATACTGCCTCTAGATGGTCAGAAAATCTCAGTGTACCAGAAGTGTTCTATTGTTTTGAACAAGAAAAAATCAAGCTAACTCCATCTATATCACCACCTGCTAAGGTCACATTTGCTGAGTGAGAATCCTTAGCTTTCTAAAAGAAAAATCTAAGTTCTAAAATAAGCCAGACCACTTCCTATATTACCAGGAATGGCTGGAATTGCAGAAAAAAAAAAAAACAACACAACAATCCCTCAGAGAACTGTTGATCCTGAGATCTTGAATGAGGTGTGTATTTATGACTGGGATCCAAAATTATTTGATTTCTTAAAAACTGAAAAAATGATTATACTAGATTTATATATTATGTGATAATTAAAGGGAAAAAAAAAGTTATTGTACATTTTCCTCCATGTATTGCTCTGTTTTTCTCTTTTATTATACTCTGAAAGTAAGATTGATATTTTAATCCCCCTTCTAAGGCAAGTAAAAATAACAAATATTATTGGTAATTAGCATTTTGGCTTACAAAAATGCCATTAAAATCTATGCTATTCAAAACAAAAGTAAATTTTTAATTTACTGGTGGCTGTTGCCAGATAAAGAAAAAATATATTCTGATTGTCATGTATTTTAATGTTTATAGGATTTTAGAGGTGAGGAATCGTATTTACAGCAAGCTTAAATGTCTAACGCTACACCTGTCTACAAATTGAAATGTTGGTGATGAGATAAAAACAGTTTACTAAAATACTAAAAACTACAAAGATAACAGAATATAAGGATATTAATATATACAAAATATACAAAATGAACAATGTACGATTTCTCACCACTCGATGTCCGAATGACCGACACAGCCCGAGCAGCGATCACGGAAACGACACCGAGCAGCAAGAGAGTGGATACATACATACATACAAGAGAATGGATACATACTTATGTGTTGCAGATTTCCTCAAATTGTTGATTTATGTTAACTGTTGCCTATAAACTGTTGCACCTACAATGTTTTCATAGCCATGGTAAAGTGAGGCATTAGCTCCTATTCCACTTGCTTCTGCACTTTCTCCAAGAAGTTGAGGGGAACTGGATCCAGGAGGAATTAGGAAACAGGGATTCTCTCTCTCACTTTTTCTTCTCCCTTCCCTTCCCCTCCCCTCACCACCCCTCTGTGAAATGCCTCCAGACACATCTAACCTTCTCTCTGGTGATGTTTTTCACAACTCTCTGTTAGCTACATGTGAGAAAATAAAATGCAAAAGATGATAGTTTTTCTCTCCTTTATCCCCTACTTAATAGATACAAATGAAATGAGGCAAAACCAGTGAGGCAAAAAAAAAAAAGTACAGAAAAGGTAATTCTTTATCTTTCAGTAACTTCTAATATGCACTTTTCTTCACCAGGAATATAGCCCATTAGTCAACATTGGAACAGACTTCAATTCCTATTTGAGTAGTAAAATTAGATAACCCTACTCTGAAGATTGCCATTACAGCCATTTCCACGAGAGGAGAAACTGAATTTACTAAGCCCCAAGGCGTCCACATTAGCAGTGGCGTGCACTCACATCAAGAGTCAACCATCACCTTCTTTTTTAACAGGTGTTCTGGTGTTATTTAGTGAGGGGGGCGCTACGGTGGTAACTTCTGTAAGAAGCTTCTAGAAGTAGTTTCCCCTTTGTCTAGCGGACTTGACGGGCCTAGGGAGGACCCACTGGTGGCCAAGGATGAGCCAATTGGTAGCAGAATGTTCTGTGATAACGCCTCTGCGATAACGTATTTAAGAAGGGGAAAAACAGAAAAAAAAAAAGTAGAAGATGTGAAGGAGCTGAGCAGGGGAGAGAGGGGGAGGTGTGAGTCTGGTGGGTCTTGTGGCCTCCAGCCAGGTGGCCATCTGGGCCTGACTCAGCCCAGCCCAGCTGCAAGAAGTGGAGAGGAGATGAGATCTGAAGAGATCCTGAGAGGCATCTGCCTGCCGATTGTGAAGAATTTCTGGTGAGAGGAATGGCTGCAGACGCCAAGGTCAGTGAAGAAGGAGGAGGAGGAGTAATGTTGCTCCTGGTGTAGATTCCCCTGCAGCCTGTGGTGATGACCATGGTGGAGCAGGCTGTCCCCCTGCAGTCCATGGAGGTCCACGGAAGAGCAGAGATCCACCTGCAGCCTGTAGAGGACCTCATGCTGGAGCAGGCGGTTGCCTGAAGGAGGCTGTGGCCCATGGAGTGCCTGCTGGTGCAGCTGTTCTGGAGGGACTGCACCCTGTGGAAGAGATGACCCACACTGGACCAGTTTGTGAAGGACTGTGGCCCATGGGTGGGACCCCACGCTGGAGCAGGGGAGGAATGTGAGGAGTTCTTCCCCCGACAATGAAGCAGCGGCATAAAACAATGTGTGATGAACTGACCATACCTGCCATTTCCTCTTCTCCCCATGCCACTTGGGAGGGAAATGTGGGAGAGATAATCTTAAGCCCGGGAAGAGGGAGGGGTGTGGGGAGGTTATCTTGTCCTCTGTCTCATTATCCTGCTTTGATTTTAGAAATGAATGAATAGTTTTCCCCAAGTCGAGTCTGTTTTGCCCATGATGGTAACTTTAAGGATTTCTCCGTGTTCTTATCTCAGACCTTGAGCTTTTTCTTTCCTTTACTGTCTCTCCCTATTCTCTTGGAGGGTTGGGGAGGAGTGAGAGAGAGAGACGGTTTAGTCTGGTCCCGATCAGGGCTAAACTACAACAACACGTCACATGTATCACCAAGAATCTCCTTATCTCCATATCTCTGAGAAAAAGAAACAAATCCAAACAAATGATATTAGACAAAAAATCCTATGAAGCATCCTCAGCATGGAAAGACCATCTATTTCTACAGGCAG
This sequence comes from Chlamydotis macqueenii, assembly GCF_036417535.1. NCBI lineage: Eukaryota > Metazoa > Chordata > Aves > Otidiformes > Otididae > Chlamydotis > Chlamydotis macqueenii. The sequence goes on from NC_141556.1 coordinate 165,323,620, forward strand.
GAAGTCAGAACTTGTCTCATAGCCATTACTGTAACCAAAGACCACATAGGCAGACAAGTAAGTTTACAGCCCTATCCCCTCCTTAGCTTTTGATTGGTAAAAAAGCAAAGGCAATTGTCTGATTGTTCTCAGTTTTGCTCTAAAAGCAGGTTACTCTGCAGCTAAAATCTCATTTGCTATTTACCTGGTCACAGCATGTGCCTTCTACCCAGCAGGGACTATATGCATCTGCTAGCTCTTGTCTATACATAACATCTCCTTGACTCATCTCCCTTCTTTCTAGAAACATGTAACAGATGCTGGCTGATGGATTTTACAAGAATGCCAGCCCTCTCTCAGCCAGCTTGTTAGAACATACTGGGTCAGTGTCCAAGAAAATCCCTAAGAGTAGTGTTTATTCAGATAACAAAATATTCAGTATGCATGGTAGATTGCACCACTTTCCCCTTAAGTGTTCTGTCCCAGAAAGCCCATTGTTATCCATTGTAGACTTGCTAGCATCACATGGTGGTTTCTCTTGTATATTTCAGTCTTAGCAAATTTGATATTAGGTTTATGGAGTCACATAAAATATGGATTGGAAGAGACTGCTGGAGGTCAGCTATTCCAGCCTCCTGCTCAAAGCAGGGCTACCTTCAAAGTTGAACCAGCTTGCTTAGGGACTTGCCCAGTGCAGTTTTAAAAACCTCTATAGCCTCTCTGGGCAAGATGTTCCAGGGCTTTACCAGTGTTTACTGGAATTTATTTTTCTGTAGGTCATGACCACTGCCCTTTTTCTGGTCTAGAAAAGACTGACATATAGAGAGCATTCTCAGAAGGAAGCTTCTTCAAAAGTATGATATGATAATGGGTGTTCTGTAATGAGCCAGCTAGGGTGAATGGGGAAACAGTTGACACCATTCCCATGTTGAAAACAGAAATTTTGCTTTGGCTAACAGGAAACTAACTACCATTCAGTTTTTTAGTGGCGATTCAGATGTCTCTCCTTTCTATTTTCCACAGTTTGCTTCAGTGAGAGTATAACTTCTTTTGCCTCTTCATTCCTTCTCCTTTTCTATCTCCAGCATAACAGGCTGGAGAGAAAACTGTATCGTGCAAGTAGTAAAAGCACCTCAGGATAGAAAAATAATCAAGAGAGGCTGGTACAGGACAAAAAGCTTTCATGTACTAAAGAGTTGGGGGGTGTGTACTTTCCAGAGGACTGATTGTCCGAGGCTGCTCCATGCAGAAGAGGTTGCTAAATGCCAATATATATGGGACGTGAGGATGGAATTGAAAGTGTTCAAAGTGAGTCGTGTCTTTCTTTCTGGGAAAGACAGAATATGTTTTGCAGACATGAAAAAAAAAAATCTAAGAAACTTTATATATATGGGAACTCCTTTTAAGAGTTGCCACCAGAGAAGTTTTTCTTGCTGTTGTTTGCCTCTCCTAGGTCTGTAAACTCATGGCCTAATGTCTTCTCTTTCATAAAACAATATGCGAAGATGAGAAAAGATCCAGTTTTCAGTGCAAAAGTTTATAAATATATTTAACAGCATGAGGGAGCAGCAGAGCCATTTATGGGCTAGCCATGAAGCTCACTTCTTAGTGAAGATCTCTATAACTCTTTATATTCTGCTAAATAAAAGAAGACCAGGGACTGAGTCCTTACCCTGAGGCCATTTGGCAGCAATTGGCTCACAGCCACACTGCATAAGGCTGGTTCCCTCTACAGCAGAGCTGTTTCTGTGGACCTACTTGTATTCATCGAAAACAAAAGTAGGGCATAAATTAATGGCTAAAGTTTATGAACAATTAGAGGTCCTCTGTTTAACTCCTCTTGGCAATGTAAATGCACTTAGTGTCGTCACAGGAGATCAGAAATATTTTGAATGTCTTATGCGCTCATACTCTGCCAAGGAGTTCCTATGTCTTACGTCTTCTTTATATAAGCACATAGTGCAGGGCAATAGGAGTCATTCTGTGGGGTGAAAAGTTGGTTTTTTTTATATTCACTTTATGGCAGTATCCACACTATAAACTTCACAGCAGCCTCTGATCTGCTGCTGTAGACTGAATGTGCACTGCAGTGTGGAACACATTTGATGGATGTCTAGAACGTCTTTCCCAAAGGGAATCTTGTTCATATAGTCAAAGTCTGTGTCATAATGACAACCAAGACCAGACAAACAGACAATTAGATTATTCACTTGAAATATGCTTTCTTGATCTAAAGTGAATCACTAGTGAAAAAAAAAAAAACAAAAAACAAAACACCCAAAACTAAACAGAACAAAAACCCAACATTTTCACCTCTCCAATTCCACATATTCCAATTACATTCTACTCTCTTTCTACACTGAAATAATGAAAAAGTCCATTGAAACCTGGGCTATGTTTGGCAGCAGTTTTCTGCTGTGCTAAGATCCCTGAAGTGAAAAGGCAGTTGGGTTCAAGAATCAGGCAGAGGAAATTATGAAGGAAATAGAGAAACTCACATAGCCGATGGTGCCAAAACTAAGATAAAGTTTAACTAAGGACCTACAGGCTATATAGAAATGGTACAGTCCAGCTTCAGACTTCAGTACAAGGTTGGAAAGCTAGGTAGATGAAGGTCACTGTTTTGGGGAGAACTGAAGTTTCAACTTCTGGCACTTACCTTAGCACTTGCTCAGGAAGTTTTATGTTTTTCTTTAGTTACATTCAGGACAAATTTAGTCACGTTTAGTAAAATTTCTAAGCAAGGTACTTGTCACTTTACTTGAGACTCTATCTCTTAGTCTATAAATGAAATTGAATAATGCTGTCAGTTTGCTGTTCTCCTGGTGGCATTCTCAGGCCTTTTTAGATTCTTCTGAGGATCTATCTTGCCTCAAATTTATGGGGAAGGAGCTACTACTCCAGTTACTGATATCACATAGAATACTATTTAGAATAAAAATGCTTCCTTACAATCCAGGAGTCAGTTAAGTGGTCATTGATGGGAGGTGAGAGTCAAAAAAAAAGCTGAAAAATCCAGTGATGGTCAAAGTCATTAAGCTGTTACAGACACATCATTTTTATTTTCCTATTAAATTTGAATTATTTATATTTGAATGTCACACCATTCTAAGATGGCTAAAGGACATTCAAAAGATAATTATACCTTGACACACTATGTCAACACATTTTTTTTTTCTGTCTAAATTGAAGTGCTTTGGTTTTCATTTTCATCTTCATTAATCTAGCTGCAAGTTAAGACTTGGTCTATGTCTCTTATTCACTCCATCTTCTCAACAGAAATAGGTATATCTACAGTATTTTTTCCCCACATCCTATAAGCAGTACAAAAGCAAGCATAAATTTGGTAGAAATTTGCAATGCTGTTTAATAAGTGTTGTTGTTTAGCCCTAGTCACCACAGTTTCTCACTCACCCTCACTCTCCCCAGCAGGATGAGGGAGAGAACTGGGAAGAAATCTCGCAGGTCGAGATGAAGACAGTTTACTAGAATAGCAAAGGAAAACGTCAGTTGACGTGCGGAAAACGGACTCCACAATCTGTAAGATTGTAAAGTAGGTATGTTTATTCAGCGCTGGACAGCACGGGGGGATAGTCCCGCCAAAATCGTGCGTGCCTGACGCAGCAACTCACTTTGAACTCATACAACCAGGTGTTACATATACACGAAGTTTCAAAACACACCTATACATATGCATGAGCTATCCCCACTTCGTATTAAAATTAATTCCAAGGGGTCATTTCCATAAACTCCTCCTATCCGCGCTTGTGCAATGCCTCGTGGTGGTGGTCGTCGGGGGCTGTGGGGATGAAAATAGGTGGCTCCTCTTTGTCACCGCTAGTAAGCTTTTGTTTTTCTGCAGACGCAGTTATGTTTTGGCTCTTATCCAAGCCATAGGGTCAGTTTTAGCTGGTTCTTGGAGGTGGGGGCCCCCCTGGTTCTTATCAGGAACCTTTGTGAGGAATGCAAGACTTCTCACCTCAGATAATTTACACAACAGATAGCACCATTTGCCTTTGTATGCACAGCTATAACTAATCAATGCCATATCTATTAGAATTTCTTTAACCCCTTCTTTCATCAATAATAACAAAACATAAGGACACTAAAATAAACTATATGAACAATGCACGACTTCTCATCACTCAGCATCCCAATGACTGATACAAAGGATTATCATCCTTGAAAGAGTAACAGGGCTGACCCCAGCCTGACTGACAACTGCTTGGCCAGTAAAAACTCATTGGATGTGTTATTGGGATGGTGAACACACTGATGCTTAGCCCAACATCTTGCTCCTCTTAGCTATTTGCTGTCTGTATTAGTCAATAATTACTATTTTATTCTTTCAAGCTGTGTTGGTTTTGTTTAGTGGAGAGGAGGCTATAGTGGCAGCTTCTGCAAGAAGCTGCTAGAAGTTTCCTCTTTCTCTGGTAGACTCAGCAGGCGAGGGCCAAGCCAATTGGTGACAGAATGGTCCCTGATAATGCCTCTGTGATAACATATTTAAGAAAGGGATAAACAACAACAACAACCACAAAAAAAAAAAAAAAAGATGTGAAGACACAGAAGTGGGAGGTAGAGAGAGGGAGGCACTAGCCTTGTGGGCCTCTTCCTAAGGGACTGCACCCCGTGGAAAAGGACTCCACACTGGAGCAGTTCACAAAGGACTGTCGTCCATGGGAGGGACCCCAGGCCTGAGGAGGAAGAAGCAGTGGAAAGTGACATGTGATGAACTGACTATAACCCCCATTCTGTATTCCCTTTTCCCTTCCTGTGCCACTCAGCGAGGGGAAGGAGGTAGAGATAATTGAAATGAAGTTAAGTCTGGGAAGATGGAGGGGTGGGGGGAAGTTGTTTCATTCTCTTTCTCATTATCCCTGTCCTTATCTCAAACCTTGATCCTTTTTGTTATATTATCTCTCCCTATTCCTTCGGGGGGGAGGGGGGGGTGGGGGGGGGTTTGGGGTGGGGAGCAAGAAACTGTGTAGCTGGGTCCCGAGCAGGGCTAAACTACGACACAAGCATGTGTATTTTTCTTGATGAATCTCTGTGCATGATAAAAATTCCAGAATAAAGCGGTCTAGAGACAGAGATACAAAAGCAAGCTTTGAGATATAAAAGTTGTCAACAAAATATAGATTTTTTTCTCACCAATTTTTAGCAACGTCATTTATGTACAGAGTGGTAGCATGTTTTCTACATTATTCTCCATTCCAATGTATTTTTTATTTGTTTGAGTGCAGTTGCCTAATATTATAGTTACATAACCAATTCTTTTGTTTCATCAAAATGAACTTTAAGCCTATTGTGCAAAATTTTCAAACTAGCCTAGAATTCTGTTTTTAAGAGTTTTTAGGTATATAAAGGCAAAAGTAAGCATTGAGTGGGATTTATGGATCATGTGTCACTTTTGAAAATCTTAATGAATGTTTCAGAAAATGGCATATCTATTACTTATAATTATAAAATTGAAATCTCATCTAAAACCACATTTACAAAATAACCATCTTTCCTCACTTTCTGCTATTTTTGTTCCTTTAAAGATAATTTACATATTCTGAATATAAACTAATTGGTATGAGATAGGGTGTATTGGAGAATATATTTTTTCCACATAAAATTTAGATAGCTTTTTTCATTAGAAGCTTAAAATATATGTTCATGCATGCCTGTGTCATCTAGGAGAAAGGTAAGAATAAGGAAGTACTGGAGAGGAGGAAGGACCTTGCCTTTAATTGCTAGTGTTAGCTTATACTAATTAAAAGTTATTTCAGACAGGTAATAAGGAAATCTCCTTTAATCATTTAGTTTAGAAAAAGAACACTTTTAAAAATTAATCATTGAATTACTTCCACTTACTGTGCTTTGTTTCACATCATGGAGTGCTCTTGGAGTGCTGGAAGTTACGAACAAACTTCTTTTTCAGAAAAAAGAAAGAAACATGAATATGCATTTCAGCTCTTAATAAGCATTCAGTCCATTGAGTCAGGCTAAAACTAATTCAAGGTAATCCTCTCTTTATATCCACTTATGCTGTAGATATCAGGACTTTGGCACTAACTTTCATTTTATACACTTGATCATGGGCTAATTGTTAAAGTAAAAATAGTCTTCATTATGCAACTGGAGTGGATTTTTTCTCTCATAGCTTTACATATTTACGATATGAATGTTTACATCTGAGCTCATTACCCTTGATGCTGCTATTTAAACAATTAAGAAAAAAAAAGGCACTTTTAGGTAATAACCTAGGTGGATTTTACTGTCAAATTATATGTACAAAAAAAATAATTGATTTACTAGGGACTAGTTGATAATGAAAATTAGTTCAATAGTACATTCTCTAATGTTAGGTAGAAGCAAAGGTAGACTTCTAAAAAGACTTTTACTTTTTTTAGAAATCCACCTAAAATATTGTTATGTTCTACTGATATTTGATTTTGTGCAAATTTTTGGGCCAGCATATTATTTTTTTTCGTCAGGAAAGTGTATGACAACATCAGTTACCTCTACTTGAATTTAAAAAAAAAACCCCACCCTGCAGATCATTAAACAAGATAAGAAGTGAGATAAAAACTTTCTATAGTGTATGTTCTATGCTGACAGTGATATCCTGAGTTTAGTCAATCATAGGAGAATAATTTCTTATTATCTTAGTTGTAGATTGGTTCAATCAGAAAATATTAACTGGAGAAGGACTGCAAAGAAGCTATATTAGTTAAAATATTTGTGCAAGCATAGCTGCGACAGTGTTAAACAAAGAATAATTCTCGTCTTTTGAAATTCTTTGTGCTCTTCTAGTATACAAATGCCTTATAAGTTCTCTCTGGGATTACAAGGTCTAGATTTCACTGACACAAAGCCCAAGTTTGTGATCCCTAGATCAGCATTTTTTTTTTTGCTATTTCACTAGTGTTAAATCATGTTTTTTGGCCATCAAGTAATATTTTATTATTTATCCTGTACCAATTGACACAAATTCAGGATGAAGTAATTGTTATGATTTATTCTAAATCAATTATTCAGTCGTCAATTGCCACATTAGTGTCTCCTGATAATTAACCGTGTATTCTGTAGGGGGAAGGGGGAGAATAATCAAACTGATTACAGTGTCCCATGCAAAGGGAATTTTATTTTTTTTTTTTAGAAACTATTAGAAAAATTAAATCAAAGTATCTTTGGGACCACTGGAAAAACATTATTACATCATCTTCCTTCTGCCATAGCCAAAGGGAATAAAAGAATACAGCTAATAGTTTTTGGGAGTACAACTGACAGAATTTAGCCATTGGAATCCTTAAACAACAGTGCTTAAGAATTCAGTGGTTCCTGAACGAATGGGGTCCACAAAACTGTGGATGTCTGAAATAAATTTTGATCCAGAAGTGGATCCTTAAGTGCAAAATTTAGGAATATTATAGATATATAATTGGGCACATCACCTAACGAATGAAAAAATTTAAGGAAAAAAAAGTATGAAGTCTCAGTTTTATCTTTCTCAAGCAGACAAAACTCAGGGTTATAGATGTTTCTACTGAGACTGCAGCATTTTGATCATCCACTCCTCAGGCACTAAAGAAAGATTAAATGTGTAATCTAAGGGTTAGAACACTCAGCTATGGTTGTGGTATAACCAGGGCAAGGTCTTGCTGCTTCTTTAAGTGACTGGGACTTGTATCTTCAGCATCTCAGAGGAATGCTTTGATCTACCTGCATTCTTCAGTAGGGCCTGTTGTGACAGGACTAGGGGTAATGGTTTCAAAATAGAGGGAGGTACATTTAGATTAGATATTAGGAAAAAATTAATTTCCAGTGAGGGTGGTAGAACATGGGAACAGGTTGCCCAGAGAGGTGGTGGATGCCCCATCCCTGGAAATGTTAAAGGCCAGGTTGAATGAGGCTCTAAGCAACCTGATCAGGTCGAAGATATCCCTGCGTCTTGCAGGTGGGTGTTGGACTAGATGACCTTTGAAGGTCCCTTCCAACCCTAACCATTCTATGATTCTGCGATTCAAACCCTCCTATCAAGTCTTTGTTAAGAGTTATCACATTTGTCAGAGAGAGAGAATATATACACACAGCTTAGGAACTGGAATATCTGATCTGATGGAAACATTCTACTTTGCTGAATATTTAATGAAGCTCATTTTAAAATGCTTTTGAGCCTAATATAGAATCTGAAGGCATATTTATACTATTAAGTAAGAAAGAGTTAGGGAATGACCTTGAGCCTTGTGATTCCTGACAGTGCATAGTTGTTGGCTTGCTTCCTGACTCTCTTTGGGCCACTGAGACACACCTGTTAGAAAAGGGACAAGGACAAAGCCGCGTGGACACAAGACAGTCTGTGCTACTTATCCTTGAGGTCAGGAATCAGTCTGTGTCTCCCTCTTATTTAGCTAGATAAAGATACATTGCTCAGTGTCCTTTGTCTAGATAAGAGAGAGAGTGTATTTTAGCTTCTGGGATGTACAAGCATAGTCTTGTTCTCTGCCCTGTGAAAAGTGAAAGAATTTCAATAAGGCAGCATAAGAGATAATAATCTTCTGGCTCTATGGCTATAATCAATTTTATTAGCTTCTGGCTACAGCATCCACCTGAAAGATGTTAGGTCAGACTTCCTTTTTCAGATTAAGTGATTGAGCTGGGTCATCCTACACTCTGTCTGAGTGGAGTACTTGCTGAGTTATTGAACAAAAGGAGTACATGACACTCCATGTCACTGTGTTTTCTACAGTATTGAATCCTGTAGTGATTTCAGATAAGTAGTTATCAGACTGGATTTTTGTGGTTAACATATATAGAAGGTGGCCTAGTTTTTACATCCTGGAATGGTTTAAGGAGAAACCAAATATATTTCTGACAAACTGTGCTAATGTATAGAAAGCTGTAGTATGTCCTGTAGAAAATGTAGGGTTCTTTGATGATGATACTGTATATTCCAAGGGCTTTGGCACCACAGCAATTAGGCAGCAACTAGTATAGATTCTGAGAAACTGGTGATTTTTACAAACTAATTATGAACTAAGTTTTATGAACTAATTTCAGTAGTTTTGCAGATTTTACCCCAGAAAATTCATTATTTTAGTACGTAGTACGGAGCAGGAAGCAAGTAAAGCTTAAAACAGCATCTCTATCACAGCACAGCTCTTTGATAGCTGGAGTGTGTGAACTCACATTTACCTGTTTGGCATTTGTTTTTTGCGTAAGTGAATGTTCTCATTACATAGCAAAGCTTCCAAACTTGTCATGAGAACACTCTGTATTAAAAAAGAACCTGTCATAAACAAATATAGCAATTAAAAATCTACTGCCATATCTGAGACTGAAGTTTAAGTTCTTTTCATAATACCGATTTCTTCATTTCTACTAGTTCCCAATCATAAGGTCACTCAAGAATGACAGCTTTCTTGATTGTTTCAGATTTCTCAATTTAATGGCTATAGTAGTACCATTCTCATTTGATGTCTTAAAACTTATTGCATAAGTACAGATTTAATTGAATTTTAATGCCTTTTAATTTGATATTTTGACCGACTTCCTACTCCAAATATTACCAGCAGGTTGCACATGAGAACAAAACCTTTTTATGGAAAAGAAGCCATGAAACAGAGAGAATTTTTTTTTCAGTCTTGTGGCAATTTAAAGACCAAAATTCATTTCAGTTTCATCCAATAACAAAAAAAAAAAAAAAAAAGAAATCCATTCAAAGAGGAGTCCTTTTTTTTTTGTAATAGCATATCCTTCCCACTAAAGAGGGGCAGAAAAAAAAAAATAAAAAAACCCAGAAAACAAACAAACAAACAAAAACAAGGTTAAAAAGAAAACCAGTGTTTATAATTAGGGTGGTTTACCTTTAGTTTTCCGTTTGAGTCTTTCCTTTATGAATTATATAAAATGTATCAATTCTCTCTCTTTGGTAAAATCCTCACATGGTTTCTGTTTTTTTCACATAGATTTAATGCTCCCTTGCATAAAACTCCTTGACATTTAGAAGCATTCTTTCTTTTAAGACCAAGAGAACATTATGAATTGGTATTGAACATCACAAAAGGTAAATTCCTCAGAAAGGTCACATTTTTTGAGATGGACTAAATGGACTGCTACATTTTAAGAACATTCTGACATAGCCTTTATGTATTTTAACATGTTATTATATGCCAATATGACAGAGAGAATTTGATGGTTTTTTCTGTTTTGACAATATTTCTTTAACTAAACAAACTTGGATCACATATTGATGCTATGACAGTGGGATAGAACAATGTTTACAATTTAGGGCTATAATCTGTGAAATCTGAATTTGCACTCTGTGCAGAGGAAGGATGGGTTATTTACAAGATGGTACTAGGGCCAACTGTAATCTCATCAGGGACACATCAGAAAATAATCTTCTCAAGTAGAGAAAAACATGGTTAAATTGTTAGCGACTGCAATCTTAAATTATGCATGATTGTTGACAGCTTATAGTGTGAACAAATGCTATAATGCTCCATTACAGATTTTTTTTTTCCCTAAACCTTCAGTTTATTTATGAGTTTATCTATTTTGTGTTGTGAAAAACTCAGAGCTTAGGGTTTGTTTTTTTTTTTTGTTCATTTAGCTTTTTAGAAGCTATGTGTTTATTTTGCCATATTTTATGATCTTATTTATGCTGCCGTTCATGTACAAACACTACTCATGTACATACGGCACAGCAGGAGATATGATTTTACACAATGTCACTGGCACTGATGTTTTGAAATTGTGTGTGTGACTGGTTAGACTGGAAGACATGGGACTTCCCGAGGACACAAGTTTGTACAAGCAGCCAGATAGTGCAATCAGCCTTCCCAAGAAAAGAGATTTGGTACAGGCATAGTCAGACACCCATGGGAGTCAATTATCTGAAACTCATATCCTTCTAAACACCCCTGCTTATGAGACAGTCCCTTTGTTTTACTTTCATCTCTCATTCCAATGCTATTACTCAGGTCTCGACTTAGGAATTGTCCATTTAATAGAGAAAATAGTCTCCCTCCACCTGGAAACAAGAAAACTTCAGGAATGACAGTTCAGTTTGCAACACTTTGGGTAGTGTGATAAACAGGGTGCTGCATAACTCTAAAGCCTATGGATTAAACACTTTGTTGTCTATGTTTCCTGTGAGACACGGCTGTCTGGGAAACTGGACTATAATGCTCACATTTTCTATATGGTTTCACACATAAGCTTTTGGTCCTGATATATTTACCCCTGGATAGTGTGCTGCCGCAGTGAGACCTAAAAGAAAGATTCCTCAAAAAATTTGTTAGCTAAAGCCTACCATCAGAGACCCTATTCCAGAGGAGAGTTTTTTGTAGGACTGCAGAAATCAAATTCCGATCCTGCTGAAGGCAAAGTGAAAGAACATATTTTCTTGAAATGCAACGTCTGTGAGAGGAAACTGTCCAGTCCACAGTAGGTTATGTGCTGCTGACAAAGCTGGTAAAGAGCAAGCAGCATAAGGTAGGCACATATGCCTTAGTCTTTCCTTCAACATTGCTCAAGAAGACTCTGTTACTGAGGACACCATTGTTCTTATTCCTGCTTCCTCTCCAGCTCTGCTTCCACCTTTTCATTAAAAAATTCCATGCAGCAAAATAGAGCGTGGAGATTAAAACATTTGTTGAGATCAAGTGAAGGAAGAAGGTAGAAGATTAAGAGGAATGCTGGTTCTAAGTTGTTATCCAACACACTCTGCTTCTCTACAGGACTATATACTGTTACTCCATCTTTGCATGTTATTTTAGGTCAGTAAAAGATAATGCTTTGTTGTACTTTGTTGCAGTTAGTTGTTGTATTTATTTTGATGGCTCAAAACACTTTATGTAAGCAAAAAAAAAAAAGTAGTCTGTGGCCTATAATGTATGTTGAACTTCTTTTATAAAAAGGCCTGGTGGTAAAGAACATAGGAGATATCAAGTGTTTTGGGTACATTTTTCAAAGTTTATGCAGGAGATTTCAAAAATTAATTTGATAGCTTTTTCTGTTTGCCTTCTAAATTTATCTAAAGGTATTTAAAGGTATCTAAAGTTCCTCTATAGATGCTCAGAATTTACCAATTTAGGAAGATTAACATCTAACAGAAGTCTGAATAAAACTGGGATATGGAAAACTGACATTCTTTTGCTTATCTTTACATAAATGGGTTTGGGTATAACATATGTATGTACCATATGTATCTACATGAGTCAAGTTTCTCCTGTCATTTTGCTAGTGATCAAGGAGATTCAAGACATCTGTATGTGGCTAACAGAGATTATATAAATCCTGTGGAAATTATCCCTCAGGGGATGATATATTTACATGCATACCTATAAAGAGCTTGCACCCTTCTGGAGGGGCAGTGAGGCTAGCTGGAATATCCTTCAGTGCTTAAAATTGCACAAAATACTTATGCTTAGGGAACTGAATCACACAGAGATATCTAAATTTTCATAAATTTTGAGTGAGTGATCACAGGAGAAATCCAAACTCAATGCATTTTCCTTATACCATTGTCGTAGTTCAGCCCCGATCAGGACCAGACTACGCAGTCTCTCTCTCGCTCCCCCCACCCTCCGAGAGAATAGGGGGAGATGATATAAGAAAAACGGCTCAAGGTTTGAGATAAGGACGGGGAGAAATCCTTAAAGTTACCGTCACGGGCAAAACAGACTCGACTTGGGGAAAACTATTCATTTATTTCTAAAATTAGCAGGAGAATGAGACAGGGAACAAGATAACCTCCCCCCCACCCCTCCCTCTTCCCGGGCTTAACATTATCTCTACTACCTTCCCCTCCCGAGCGGCACGGGGGGGGAAAGGGAATGGGGGTCGCGGTCAGTTCATCACGCGTTGTTTTACGCCGCTGTATCATCGTCAGGGGAAGAACTCCTCGCATTCCTCCTCTGCTCCAGCGTGAGGTCCCTCCCACGGGCCACAGTCCTTCATGAAACTGCTTCGGCGTGGGTCATCTCTTCCACGGGGTGCAGTCCCTCTAGAACAGCTGTCCCAGCGGGCCCTCCACGGGCCACAGCCTCCTTCAGGCCTCCACCTGCTCTGGCGTGGGGTCCTCCACGGGCTGCAGGTGGATCTCTGCCCCTCCGTGGACCTCCATGGGCTGCAGGGGGACAACCCGCTCCACCATGGTCTTCACCACGAGTTGCAGAGGAATCTTGGCCAGGAGCCATATTACTCCTCCCCCTCCTTCTGAACTGACCTTGGTGTCTGCAGCCGTTCCTCACAACAGGCTGGCAGACGTCTCTCAGGATCCTTTTTACATCTTATTCACTTCTCATCTTCTCCACTTCTTGCAGCCAGGCCAGGCCGAGTTGGGCCCAGTCGGCTGCCCGGCGGGAGGCCAGTGGGTGAGGCCTGCAAGGCCCATGAGGCTCGCGCCTCCCCCTCTCTGCCCCCCGCTCAGCTGCTTCACATCTTCTCCTCCTCTTTTTCCTGTTTTCCCCTACTTAAATACGTTATCGCAGAGGCGTTATCATGAGCCATTCTGCTACCAATTGGCTTGGCCTTGGCCAGCAGTGGGTCCGCCCTAGGCCCGGCCGAGTCCACTGAACAAAGGGGAGCGACTTCTAGCAGTTTCCTACAGAAGCTACCACCTTAGGCCCCCCCTCACTAACAAAACCAGAACAACCATCCAGCAGAAAAGATGAAGTTTGATAGGATGGAATTGGGAACCTGAAGTGATTAACAGAGTTCCATTCTAGCTTGGCAAATATGTCATTAAATGATATAAATTAAGAACTTATTGTGCTACCTCTTGTTTTTATAAGCTGGAGCCATTCTAGAAGAGTTACCCTCTCTTTCACTAGGAGCAGATTAGAAAAGCCTTTTCAATAACTACTTTTTGTATCTTAGGCTCCGTGACGTTGGAGACTTTGGTTCCCATCACTCTGACAATGTTTAAGAAAAATTTACACAGGAGAGTTGCACAGAAACTGTCAGAATCAGAAAGTAATCCTTTTCAAATATGCCCAATAGATTCTATGCCGTTCTTCTATGTACATTTTCCTGTACTGTTTGATAAAGTAGGAAACAAAGTCTCTAACCCTGTAGTCTCCAACATAGTGAAATCTGGTAATCAAAAAGATTTTTCCATCTGTTCCAAGTGAATGCAGATGCAGCTATTATAAATAAAACCATGGTGCATGAAAATCATACAAGCTTCAGCTAGATAGAGAGGCTATGGTCATATTTAACAATTCAGATTAAAATTACACCAGGCATAGTCTTCCAATTTCTGCAAAATAAAAAAAAAATTAAACACATTAAAAATAAAGTTCAATGCATGATAGGTGGAAATGATAAATGCTGGTAACAGATGTCTGTAAGATTCTACTACACTCCACTCTGCATGGGTGGAAGAACTTATGTGAATATATTTCATTAATGCAAATGTTAATTATACATATAAAATCTGCACATTATTTTGAAAGATACTTCTAATCCTACTGATCATTTGGGTTAATTGCTCAGAAAAGTTTTTATTTTTTTTCCTTAACTTATCACCAAAAAAACCACTACAAAATAAAAAAAAAAAATTTTAGGACAGGTTGCACAATGAATGAAAAGAAATATAAATTTTTGCATGTGAGCAAATGCATTCCTAATCCAGCTGCAAGGATCTTGTTTGTAATGTCAAGTACGCCTCTGACCAATTGTTGACTCTTCTCTGTGTATGCATGTTAACAAGCCATGACCAAAATGCTTGATAAGTTGGGGAAATGAATATTTTGGGAGTCTAACTTCAAATATTCAATGCCAAGACATAATTACAGATATACAGCCCTCAGCAGTTTCCCAAAATATCTGTTTTTTTAAAGTACCCACGAACAGAGGCAGCAAAAATGTCTAGTCATGCTTAGAAAACTTAAAAAAAAATCCCCCATATTTCTATGTAAAGAATTAACCTGCCCCCACTTTATATTTCCTTCCATTATTACTATTAAAAATGTACATAAGTAAATAAACTTTTTTCTTTTTTTTTTTTTCATTTATAATTCATTTTAGTCTTTGGAACCTTAGTTTACTCACACTTCCAGAGGATAAGATTCAAGAGTAAATTTTTAAAGTCAGCAACGGTTGTGTTTTAATCCTGGTGTATTAACCATACATTTTGTACTTTAGTGGTCATTTGGTTGCTAAGTTTTGTATCTTCATAGTACGTTACAATTTATTTTATGTTGATTTATCTGACTCTCAAATCCCTCGTTGATTAAGTGAGTGTTATTTTAAATAAGAGACAGCAAATTAGTTAAACATCATTGCAAAATATTATGCAGAAAAATTATTTTTCATATTATCTAAGATTTCTGAAAACATAGGGCAATAACCAGACTGGCATTATCAAAGAAGAAATACATTCAATTAAATAATATTCACCTCTTATCAGAAAAAAAAAAACTTCTTGCAGGTAGAATTCTGAAATAATTTCTGCACAACAAAAAAATAACTTAAGAATTTTTCCTCTTCATGTCCAACAATTTTTGTTTTGTTTTCTCTGGCCTTCAACAAAGAAAAAGAATGCATATGCATTAATTTTATTATTCTACATTGAAATTGACCCATAATTATATGTTTGCTGAGTTTTGTGTTTGAACAGCTTTACGAGTCCTAGAAGAAGAAACCAAATAAATAAAACAGCAACAACAACAAAATCAAAACCCCCATAATTTAATTTTTATGTATCCCTGAGGCTTGCCCTGAAAGGTATATTTAGCATCAGGGTAAGGTCTGAGTTTACAATGTAAATGCTGGGAAAATTATTTCTGAATAACTGGTATCCCAAAATCACCAATGAGGAGAGTTGTTTACTTCAGCTGCAGTACAGCCCTTGTTCTATGCCAGTACCTAATCATTATTTGCAAACTATCTCCATAATAGATGAGAATCCTCATTTGAGACACTCTCTTAAATCATCCTATTTATTTAGACTACGAGAGCTACTAAATGCTACATCTGGGTCTTCATATTTCATAAATGACTAATGGTTAAAACAGCTATGCAATTCTTATATGAACTAAGAGAACTAGTTAATTAAGAGTATAGTAGATTTATACAGATTATTCTGTGTATGTTCTAAATTTTGTGTTTTCAGCACAGCAAAGCTTTGTTTCTTACATTTTAAATAACTACCCAACATTGATTACATTCAGGAATAAGAGAAAATATCAGATTATCTCAACTCAGCAGCTCTTATGTGGCTAGGCTAAAAGATAATGATTACATGACACACTGAAATTTGAGAATGGATTTTGTCCAACCTGACAGTATATAGTCTTCTATTAAATAATAGTTTGCCATTTAAAGAACTGAAACACAGCATAGCAGAAAAAAAAAGATAGCTATCTGTGGTCCTCTGTGAGACCTGTTGCGATCAGTGGGGAAAGCCGTCTATGCTAAATGCTTCCAAGGAACTATACATGTGATGGGGAGCAAGTTGAGTTCAACAGGTAAAGAGTACTGCTGCCAAATCCTTAACATTCTGTCACAAAGCTGTTAGTTCACTCAAGCTGTACTGTTGATGGAAGAGTACTAATGCTGTGCCAAGGTTCAAAAAGGCAAGTGAGATCACATAATCCTAAACTAGTTAATCTCACACTGGTCCTGGAGAACATAACATAAAAACTGATTCAGAACCTTTTGGATAAGAATTAAAGGAGCACAATATGCTTAATGCCAGTCAAAACTGTGTAATAGAAAAAAAAAAGTCTTGTAAAAAAAGTTTAGTTTTTCTCATTCATGAGATCATCAATCCAGTTCACAAATGTAAGGCTTTTGTTGAGCATTTGAATTCTTTCAGCAAAACCTCTGATTAAAAACACCTGCACACACACACACACAAAATTGGCAGAGCACAATATGAACAAAACATACTTTAGATGCAAAATTAACATCCCAAATTTTACTAGTGGGATCTTGATTGGAGGGAATGTTTTTGGCAGGGTTGAACAGAAATCACTACTAAGCCTATGATATACAACCTTTCCTCCAGGAATAACATAGAAATAAATTTTAAGTTGCTATTGCTGAAGCATAAGTATGATACAAAGATAGTTGAAATTATCTTTAATAAGAATGTTAATCATATTGAGTGGTCTGATGAGTAACTCTCCTGCTAACTTTTAAGCAAGCTGCTTGGTAACATAGTGGGATGCAGTTACAGGATGTAAAATAAAGAAAGCAGGAAATAGTCATGGAAAAGGGGGTCATATCCCTGAAAAATATTCAGTGTTTATAGCAGATAATTAACTTAATGTGAGGTCTCACTGTAATTTACGGTTAGAAAGGGTTAATAAAGTGCTTGACCATAAAAACTGAGCAAGGTGAATAGACATAGTATGTGCTTTTCGGGGAAAAAAACCCTACTTCTACTAAGTTCTTTGATCTAGACAAGAGACTGCATTACGAACTATTAACAGAAGGCTAAACCTAGATACACTTACAGGAGAATTGTGGCAGAAATATTTTACAGTGGAACGAAGAAAATCTGAAATAGTTATTGGTTGAGTCTTCATTTTCTGACATCCTGGAATTTCCCCTTCTTAGAGACTTATGCAAGGTGTAGGAATAACCATTTGAAACGTAATGGTTTACCTTGTACATCAGATTTCAGATAATCTAAGGGTCTTTAATAATTCAAGTCTCTTCAGTCTAAATACCGTCATTCTAAATAGGTCAATATTACAGTAAACTAGATCATGTGCCCTTCTGAATGCAGCCTTAATTCAAAATAAGGTTGTCAGAATCTGTGCCTTTTTTTAAAATATACAGAAATTTTCCAAAAGAATCAAAGAAAATAAAGAAACAAAGCAGATATGTCTATAGAGTAAGTAACTGAAGAAAAGCAAACAAACAAACAAAGAAAAAAACAAAAAAAAAAACCAAACCAAACCCAGAACACAGAAAAACATCATGGCTCTTTATCAATTCATTGTGTTTTGGACAGAACAGAATAATTTCTCCAAGTGCTTATCTCAGAAATAAAATTTCAACATTGTGTTCAAAGTTCAGCACTACGCTATATCAAAAATAAAATGAAAAAATTCTGTCTTAAATAAAAAATAAATTGTTTGAAACAGAAGGAAAAAAAAAAGAAGACTAAAGAAAAACTACTGTTAAGATTAGACGACTCAGGTATGTGCATCATGGTGCAGTGACAACAGCCAACATCTATCATAGAGTTTTGCTCGAGTATCTGTGGAAAACAGTTAGCAAAATGCTGCAAATTTTCATCATAACAAACTTCTCTGTTACTGCCTTGTGAATACTAGTGCATTGTGAAGATGCATAAGGAAAAACAAACAAACAAACAAATACAACACTGTAAAGAGCTGAGGAATCATACCTCTGTAGAACCTAAAAGAATACCTTTCTTTTACTGTGCACTGACAGTAAAAAATGAGAAGAAGGTAAACTTGTATTACCTGGGAAATTAAGTAGTTGATGCAATGGAGCTTTTCTTGGCTAGCTTCCACAATTCTTTGGGCTATTGAATTATGCAATCTGTTCATCTTAAAAGTAAAAGCCTTTTGAAAATGTTTATGTAATAACTCCTGTAGGAATAGAATGAGATTGTAATACTAGTATTTCAGAGAAAGGGGAGATAAATAGTATCAACCAAGAATATTTCAAGCATATTTCATTCCTCTTCCTTTTTTACATTGGTATTTTTGTGTAAAAAGAGAAGATGTAAATGCGTACTATTCTTAGAAAAATGTTCTCTAAAATAAGTGTTAAATAATGAAGTTTTGTGTGATCTCAGCGTAACTCCAGTAAAACTAACACACATCTGATACTGCAATATTTCTTTTTATTAAGAAAGATTATTAAAATGTTAATTCTTGAAGACTATATATACATATACACACACACATATATATATGTAAATCATTTTGTGATTTAAACTGAATCAGTGGAGCAATGTGGAAAAAAAATCAGTCATAGGAAACCCCTTCTTCTGCTATTATAAATAAATAAACATTAACTTCCATGGAATTTCATTGATTCTAGATGAAGATGTGACTGTCAGTCTCAAATGTCTTTTGATAGTGAACAGGAGGAAGTGACTTTTGAAAATTCGTAGTATTTTTGTAGTTAATCTTTCAGTGCAGAAACAGCTCTGTGGGTGCCAATAATACTGAGAACTTTAAGGCTGAATCTGCACATTCAAAGAGTCCTGCTTAACCTGATATAGTCAATAACTCTCTCTCTCTCTCTCTCTCTCTCTCTGCTTAATTTCTACATACTGATTCCTGCACTCTGCTCACACCCCATGTTGTGCCATCACAAGTGTTTAAATTATGCTTGCTCTAGCTGTCTGTCTTGAAATTAGGTGAATTGCCCTGTGGAGATGTGAATTTGGCTTCAGTGTCTACAAAAGTAAGCAGAAGTGACTAGCTTGAATTGAAGTGGATGCCTTTTCAATACTTATATGAAAGAAAATTAATCTCATATATGGGAATCTACTGTCTCCTGCATCTGGTTATCCAGGGAAACCTCCTTTTATGTAAAAGACCAAAAGTGCTCTTTGTCCAGTGGAAAACTGGTAAAACCCCAAACATTCAGTATCTGGAATTTCTAGTAGAACGAACGTGCTAAGGAGAAAAAAAATATATATATTATGCTAATAATACTGCTTCTGACGTTTCCTATATGATATTGCATTAGATAAACCATAGAGTAGTCAAAAGCATAGAATCATCTTCATGTCAAATACAAGGTTTGTTGTATCAGTGACATTCCTTAGGGAAGCCTATTAAGTTGTTCTTTAAAGTCTTCCTATTAAAGAGATTCTATTTCACTGCTGCTTCATCTCTGTTACAGAGGCATTCCTAACAAAATATTTTTTTTGTTGTAATACAAGCTCATTACTTCTTTTTCTAAGTGGTGTGTACGCATAGAGCAGAACACATTTTTAAATTTGAAGCCTTTCTCTCCACATGCAATCAGACCATTTTCTTAACCTAGAATAATAACTTAGTTCTTTCAATAATACTAATAATAACTTAGTTCTGTCAAACATTTTGTGTTGGTCACAGTGTAATAGACTTCTAGCTATTCCACTTGCTGTTTTCTGTATTCTCTTCATTGCATACCAGATTCTTAATGCTTATAACCCAAAATAGATCAATGTCCCAGCTAAGGCCATTTATGCTGAAATAAGCCAGGAGTACAAACTTCCTCCTATTATCTTTCTGTCGCATACAATGAGAAGTATTCCTTTTTTATTTTCTTGGGTGTACATTTTTGGGGGGTTGGTTTGCTTTGGATTTTTTTTGCCGACTGCTTGCACATTGCTCAGTCATGCCCAGCTCCTCACCAATTATAACTCACACATGCTTTTCTGAAAAACTATTACTTAATCAGGTTGTTGTTTTTTTTTCCCATAATAAATACAGTTGATTTTACCTGCCCTTTGTATCTTCCACTTGCCCCTGTTGAATTTCTTCCCATTTTTTAGATGATTAATGGTGTTTCATGGTCACTTGAAATTTAAATCCTTTCCTTTGAGCATAGTTGTAATGTAGTGGGACTAATAAATGTGGATTATGGATCTACTACTGCTTTCTAGTCTTTCAGGTGAGCAGTCATAACATGTATGAAAGCTGTACTTGAGAATAATGTTTATTTCTGTCAGTAAAATCCATCCTGAATTGAGACGATGTGTTGTATGATGAAAAAAAAAGCCTGATTATTCAAGAAATCTAACTAACATTTAGAAATTTAACAACAGTTTCTGATGTTTCTGATTTTTTTTTAATTACAGTCTCTGATCATAGCTATTGAAAGTAATAATTTCAATGTAAATTACATAGTGCCTGGAATAGCTTTTGAAAAACAAAGAACTCCCAAAATAGAATGTACTGGGTGTCAGAGTCCAGGTGTCAGTACTGGGTGCTGCAGAGGTGGGTTTTTATTTTTTGTGAGGAGAGTCAAATCTGTTTTATCTGCAACAAAAATTGGTGGGAAATGTCCCTGTCTTTATCTTGACCCACAAACTTTTTAATAGTATTTTCTCCCCCAGGTCCCACTGAGGAGGGGGAATGAGTGAGCAATGTCTAAAATATTTGTGCATATTTGTCTAGAGAGCTGAAGAAGTCCCAAGAAGCATTCAATACAAAAATGGAATATGTTGTGGAAAAAAAAAAAAATCTGTTCTCTGCTTTCCAAAGTTGAACTAGTCTTAAAAATCAACTAAAAAGCATCAAAGTTATATTTTCTTATTACTATGATGAGTCTCTCTCTGGAAATCAAGTGAACGATCCTTGCTTAAAATTTCACAAAATCCCCAAAACATACCTGGCCTAATAAAATTATACTAGCTTTTAAGTATAAAAGCTTCCTGAGTACATATTAGTCTTTAAATGAAATTGAAAAGGAGTTCTCAAGATCAAAACTAAAAGAAATATGGTCACAAATAACTTTTTTCACCAATGTGGATTACTGAGTATCAGGGTAAGTCTGATTCTTAGGTCAGATTGTTACAGGCTGGCAACTTCACCTGCTCTCATTGCTTTTATAGTCTCTGAAGTGCATAAATCAGGCATAATATTTCAGTACAGGCACTGAAATATGTATTTTTTTTTTTTTACAACTGGATGTCGTTACAATCCTTATAATCAGAAAAAAACTTCTACAGATGATTCTGTTGAGGTAGCATTAATCATTTTTTTGTCTGCAAAGCAACTATCACAACAACAAAGGAAAGGAACATTAACAATTGAAAACTTAGATGAAGTGGAAGGAACAACATGAAGGCAGTGTGGAGATATGGACTTTGATTTTTAAAAACACCTAATATACCGTATGGACTATAGCTGTATTTATTTTCAGGCTACTTTTATGCTATATTTCTATGTAAATTGATTTCAATATTATAAGAGCGGATGGAGACAGATAATGGAGATGTGTTTTTATACATAAAGATTATTAGTGCATTAGTCTCTTAGACCTGAGGAACTTAAAAGAGATCTCCTTCATTTACGGAGTAGCTTGTCAAACTAGTTTAGATATTAGTATTAAAATGTCTATTTATGAGCTGCTGAACTGACCATTATCACCAAGTTGAGCTCTCTGGGCTTGATTCAGTTGCCTGCAAAAAGGCAACTACTTATATCTGCTATTTCATTCAATATCTAAGACATCTTCATGGATCTGGTTAATATAGGATATATTTTTTTTTTGTCTTTCTGAAGGGGAGAAATCTGGGCTGGAGTACTAAATTAATTATATTACACATTTAAATTTGGTCACTGAATTGTGCTCTAAACTCCACTGGCTCTATCTCCACTGACTATAATGTAGACATCTAACTTGTGGGAACTTATAGTTGAGATTGGCTATGTATGTTTCAATTCTAATTCTGTGTGTTTCAAGTCCAACTAACCAGTGATGCTAAGTGACTGTTCTGCACAGCCCATTCAGTTGTTTTATGTCACAGAACTACACTTCAATATCAACCTATTCAGACAGTGGAGAGTATTTTAACACAGTTGGTAGCTAGACAATCCTTTTTTGTTTCCACAAATGTAAAGCATCAAACTTAATGAGAGGATAGTTGTGGACTGATGCTGATGACCAAAGAGTATCTCTGTATGTAGTACTTGAAGGATTGTAGCTTCCATGCTGACAGAACATACCATCTTTTCTCCTTCTAGCCACTTGATTCATTCCAGCAGTGATTATGGAAGATTATTATGGCAGGTTGCATGATAGGTCACTTAAATAATCTGTGAACCCCCATGCAAAATATTCCTGTAATCATCTACCGTTTGTAGTGTATATTTAAGGTGCTTTCTTAGAAATTAAATTCATTTGTGAGTATCTTAAAGTAGTTGCAATGTAAAATTACATGTTTCTGCAGCTTACAGTGTAATAGGCTCTGTTTCTACTGGAGATTAATGGGCATTACTCTAGTACAAAAAGTAAATACAAAACTATACAAAAATACCATTAGATGATAAAAGAAAAAAAAAAAAACAAAATCTAAGTTGAAATATTTTGTTGGTATTATTTGTAACATTGTTACAAAAGCTGTCTTGATGTTAAAAGATAAACTCTTACGATTGATAATAGAATAGATGGATATGTCAATAACTAAATTATCAGCCAGCAACAGCATACTTCAGTTTCTAACAAAGTAAAGAAAGGTATTTTCCTGACTGGTGATGTGGTTGGTTCTCCTTTCAAAGAAACTGTTAAATTTTATTCATTAAAAACCCCAAAGACTATTTTTTTTATCTTTTGTTATTATCAGTCCAAATTATGCATGAATGAAGATCCTGTTTAGAACTTGAATTTTTAATGAAACTTTACCTCAATGTGTATTGCCTGAAAATACTATTCTGCTGACCTACTACGTATATTACCTACATCTCCTCATTTAATTTAAACTGCTTTTGCAGTGTAAATTGTCTGTTTTAAGTAAGTAGAATATAACTGGTAGTGACTTATACTCTGAAAAAAAATATTATATCCTCATGAGATTTCTTATGAGTGATTAAGAGTTATTTAACAAAACAACCATATATAGTCAGAAAACAGAACAAAATGGGTTAACCACATGATGTGACAAAGCCTCATAAAAATAATTCACTTGAGAATTAGCACCCACTAAAAGCATATAAAATCATATAAATGTAGCTCAGTCAATTCATGTATTTTGTTACTGCAGCACTGCTGCCCCTGAGAATCCTCAATTCTCAGCTTGATTCTAATGGCTGTGCAATGTAAGTCTGGAAAAATTAAATAAAGGAAAAAATATTGTAATGCATAGCTGCTATAATATACTGCCTAAAAACGGAGAAACATCCATCAGTTTACAGAACTTATTTATCAATAACATTATATCTACACTTAAGTTTTCTCACATAACAAAACTTAGGCACTACAGTTCTTGAGAAATACAGAATATTTTTTTTACTGCAGAGGACTCTGCCTCCAAACCAAAAGCAAACTCTTTTTTTTTTTCCTAATTAAAAAGGATTAATCTCAGAGCAGAAGCCAGAAACCCTCTTTACACCTCTGTTGCTCATTGTTCTGTATACCAGGCTTGCAGAGCCACCATCCCACTGGGTCACATCCAGGGACAAGTAAAATGACAAAAAATAGGGGATTTTGGGACATATACATAATATAATTATGAGAAACTAGGGAATGTCTAAGCAAAAAAAAAAGTCTGTTTAAGGTTAGTAATTTTCACCATCAGACAAATGTCAAACAGTTAAGTTTTAATCCTAGTTGTGAGAGAAGCCTAGAGCACCTGAGTCCTTTTCTGAATCACGTCCTAAATTACTTAACTTTTAGTGCTGCTTCCTTCATTTCATACAACAATTTCAATTTTTCTTCACTAGCTGAAAGGTTGTTGATTCCTTGTTTTACGTAAGAAACTGTTAAATGTGAAGGGCCCAGGAAGAAAGTTTCCTGGGTCATCTATAATTTTAGATGCATCAATTTTTGCAAACTATAACATCCAATTTTGGACAGTTAGCTACAGAATTTATGGAACCTAGGTTAGTAGATATCTAAATAGTCCCAAAAATTTGATATACACAAAATTACACATAATCTTCACACATCCTGAGAAAAATAAATTAATTATGAAATAAATTATTTTAAATATCTTCTTATTATACTTTTTTTCCATTTTTCTGTTTCTATATATAAAACATAAAGCACATTCTGCTCAGGATCATGAAGGATTTCTAATAGTTGAATTAGGTGGATTTTTTTTTCCTCTATGTCAAGATTTAGAAGATATGACTCTAATCTATTTGATGTTGAGTTTTGATTATGTACAAAAATATTTACAAAAAAGTGGATCATTACATTCTTTTTCCTATTATTTTGTCCCAAACTTTTAGAGTTTATTTTACCTGTCTTCTTTCTGAAAATAATGTTCATGTGATTCCCTGGCCCAAGCTGAGTGGAACTTATATACTCCTATTTGCATATTGAGGTTTTCTTGGAGAAAAAAAAAAGGAACATAATTTTTTGTTTCATTATAGATTTGAGATTTCCTTTCCATTTATACCAGATGGAATAAAGAGATACAACAGCACTTAAAAGGAGTAAATTAGAATAACTGGGAACTTTCAGTATGAGAGAACACACACGAACTCTTTCTTCAAAACCTGTTACTTCTGGAGACAGAGAGGAAAGAAAGAAACAAGGTAGAAGTGGAAATGTAACTTACTGGTTAATTTACAGATAAAGTAAAGAAAACAACTCATAATTAATTTTTGATAACATTGATTTTTAACTTACTAATTCTAATCAGCAGTTTTCTAAGCAAACAAACAAATCTTTATGAATAAGGAAATAAGTACTCCTGTAGAGAAATAGCTATTTCCTTAATATTTGCTTTTAGAGCTAACTTGTCTTTCTACATATTGAATGAATTATTTCTAAAATTTTGCAGATCTGTGAGAAAATTCTTTTTCATTTCCTCTACCTTCAATGTGCAATCTTGCCTCCACTAAAATTGTATTATAACTGTGTTATATACCTACAATACAGAAGATGGAAATTAATTGTTAAGACATTTCAAGATTGATATTATAATTTAAAAAAAAAAAAGAAACCTAAAGCTTAAAAAAAAAATCAGTGTAAAATATTTATTCTAGAATACTGATGAAAGCTATCTTTTATTATGACTGAAGTGTTTAAGTGGAGCATAGTTTATAATATCACAGAAAATACATTAAAATTATTTAAATGTAAACATAAAAGTGTTTAATACCAAAAAATGTACATCTGACACCTTGAGCTGGCCAAAACTTGTCCTTTTAATCAATATAGAACATTGCTGGCCAAAAAAAACCCTGAAACATTTCAATTTTTGATTGAGTAGAATTGTCCAATGAATGTTCTTCCCTCTTACTCAGATAAAGCAGTGTGCAAGTTGTCAGATTAATCTGTAATTATTAATTCACTGCCGAGAGAGATCCTCAACTGGTGTATATTATATAATTTTATTTTACTTCAGGCAAATAAAGCCTTGGGATAATCTCCTCAATGAATCAGAACTTGGATCCATTTATGATCCTGGAAAATATCAATGGATATGTTCTTAACATCTTTTCCCCAAAACTGCTGGATTTTGAGATGAACTTCCAAACATAGGGTTAAAAAGTTCATAGATATCCAGATGGAATAAAAAAAAAAAATATATAACTTCAGCAGCAAGTTCATGGAGGAAAAAAACCAATTTTTATTAAGACTTTGTCTTCCATTAAACTGTTTTTCATGTGAGATTTCTACTTGAGCAAATTTAAATGAAAAGTTACAGAACTGTACATGGTAATACTTTCCTCATTTTGCGTTGTAATATTTATTTAATTAGTTAGTTAGTTATTGTTACTTAGAATTTTGAAAGTACTGTTGTAAGATCCACTATTAAATATCCAGCAATACTAAATATGATTATACAGTCTGCACCTTATCCTCAACATGCTTCGCCAATGGACCAAATTTTACTTGTTGGACATTCATCCCGAACCAGGTTTTCCCTTACCCCACTACCCCTCCAGAAGACAGAAACAGCTACTGAAGTTATTGAATTCTGCCTTATCCCAGGAAAGCTGGAAGGAAGTGACAGGAGGACAGGACATAAATACAGCACATCCTAGTCCAGCAATGGTTTCCTTTTTTTTATCAGGACAGATCATGTTTTTAACCCTTGCTATGCTCTTTCTTCTGGTACTTATACACACACACACACACACACACACACAAGCACACACGTTTACATTCATATTTGATTTGTAATCATCTTAATGTCTCCGTTACAAGTCTTTACAGTATAATCCTTGCTATCAATTCCTTTTTCAGAGAATGGACAGTTACATGGAGTACAAGCAGTCTTGTACTTACAGTGTGCATTTTTAGTTGTATGAAATCTTCATATCAAAGAGGCTAGATCATCTCACAGACAATAGCACAAAATGAGGATGGAATATATCCCAAAAGCAATTAAGTGGGTGTTCTTGGAAAATGATCTACTTTTGAATTTTTCATTTAGCAGAGGTTGAAGCCACTGAGAAAACAGCTATACTTGAAATTTGATCAGAATAGTAATAGAATGGACAGTAAAGAATTGTATTTTTTGCGTTGGTTTTAGAATTACCAATTAAATAGAAAAAAAAAAGATTTGGGAAATTGTTATAAGACTGGATAATCAACTAAGATCTCTTTTCACAATAATTTCTTGTTTCCACAGTCACTTACTGGTGCATATGAATGCAAGATTCGGTGCTTCCAAGAGCTGACAACTACACTACTCAAATGTCACAAACATCTACTGTCTTTGATTCAACACAGCTTATATTTCTCAGTCCAAGCAATGTAAAGATGATCCATATTCACAATATTGTGCCATAAGGTCTTCCACTCTTTATTTTCTGGTCTGTCTGAATGTGTATTCCTCAGATTTTTGATTTCTTAGTTTCCCGTTGCTAGGTTTGACATCTTAAACTGGCTTTCTTGATTTATATAAAATATTTATGTGTCACCCTTCCGGCTGAGTTTTATTTGAGCTTTGAGAAGATACTTTGAAATAAGTGTATTGTCTCTCTGAGCTGTCTTTTGATATTGACTCCACTACACTACTGTGGTGATAAAAAATATGTACAGTAATAGCCTGCAGAGACAAAGATTAAATGACTAAGAAGGTCAGTCTTCCCAGGTTGCCGTTAAAGGCAAAGACAAATTCAAGCTTTTACTCTGAATCTACATTGGAAGAATGCATCTCTATAAGGGAGATGAAGGTCTCCTACCTTCTACCTTCTGTCTATAGGGGATTCTACCTTCTCTCAGTAAAGCTGAATACTTTAACCTGAATACTTTAACTTTCACTGTGGAAAGGACAGAGGGCTTCTTTACTATATTTTTCAGAGTAATTCTCCATTTCAGCTTTTTCATATCTCCTTGAAAACCAATATTGTATTTCCCCAGTTATTTGGAGCATTTGGCTTGCAAAGCTGGGATGGAAACACAAGTGCACAAACTGAAAGCAAGCAGCTGAGTACTCCAGGTTCCCTGATACGAACTCTCGGGTTGCTAGGACTACTGCAGAATGCATGCTCCTGACAGTTGGTCAGGAACAGCGTTGCAAATAATTGCACTAACTGTAGACTCATTTTTCTCAATGTATGATCAGGCTGTGTTTTGGCTACTATTCCAGAAACATTGCTGCTGCCTTCAACTCTCTTACGCTTTTTTACCACACTTAGTCTTTGTTTCCTGAAAGGCTACGTCAAAGAAGGTGTGTGCAATTAATCTTGTCTTAAATAGGAGGGGGTTTAAGTGTTTTTTTTTTAAGAAAATATCTATCAGAAGGCACAGATCAAAATATGAGTTTATAAAGGACAATGCACTTGATCACAAAGAACTTATAATATTAAGACTCTCAAATTGCATGCAGAAACACTCTTTGGTCTCTGGAAAAGTATCAGAACATATACAACAACTCCTTGCACCCCATTCTAAAGACCATTTCAGATTCAAAATTTCAGATTCTAAACTGGAAATGGAAAAGGTGTCACTTCCTATGTGACAGTTCTGAGACACCAATAAGAAATATGCCTAGTCCTGATACTAACACTTTGAAAAGAATCCTGAAAAACCTGAATTCATTATATCATAAAATGTGTGCACACCTACATGCATATGCAGACAGAAAAATGCATATGTAGATGGCATGCATGCACATGCATTTGCATCTGCAGATGGATACACATGTGTTTTATGGTTCTAAAAGTATGCCTTACAATGAAAGAATGAGTAACTAAAACTACATAAACAGAATACTAAGAAGAGGCATGCTTTTAACAGGTTATGGTTATTTTTTTATGGAACATAATATCAACTCTGATGTTAAAAAAAAATACTTTACCCAGTAAACAGAAACAAGTTGAAGTTAGCAAAGTTCAAATTGAAAATAATTTTTTTTTGCTTTATTTATTGTTTCTGTTTATTTGTTTGTTTCTACATTAGCTCAGTAAAAGTAAGTTCTCATCAATTCTCCATCAAATGTTGTCTTTAAATCAGTGGTTTGCAGTTTTCATTAGGTTGATATGAATAATTAGAATGGTACCTTTGCATCTTAGAAAGGTAGCTTAAATCTGGAAACAATAAACCTTAACTGCTATATAAAGTTTCTTCCTGTCTGTCAATGAAAAGTGTCTTCTTTAAGGCACTAGAGAAAAGCATGCTTTTAGACACACTTAGTTCATTGTCACACAACTTCCTGTGCCCAACAAGTTTAACCACATTTAGTTCACATTCACTATTTTATTTTAATTCTGGTATCACTTCAGTCTCTTCTGAAAGACTTGCTCAGGTCAAAAATTTATTATACCTTCAAAGAAAAAGTGTCAGTGCTACACAATATGCGTATTTTGCATCAATCACAAATGGTGTTACTCTTAGAGCAGCTAAGAGTCTGTTCCTGTATCTTCATTTAGAGAACCTTTCAATAGATCTCAGTTTTGTAGATCTTTTCATTTTCTGAAGCAGCAAGATTATTTTTTTTTCCAATGAGGTTTTAGAACTAGAATTTATGCAAATGAACCATTTTACCACTAATTTCAAAGGACTTGTTTAGCTTTTCACTGGATTAATTATCCTTACATTAGTAGGCTGTTCATATCCTCAAACTTCTTGAAGATATTAAACAGCTTCCTTTGTGAAGAAGCATTCATTTTATTGACCTTGTTTCATCTTAAACTTTCAGCACAATGACTTTTTATTATGCATCTGTTAGAAACTAGTTACAATTAATTAGAATTCATACACACACACACACACACACACGTAAACACACACCACGTCCCCCTTAATCAACCATCACACAGCACTATAATCAAACATAAGCTCCATTTGGGCAATTTATGTCAAATAGCTTTTTTTTTTTTTTGCAATTAATGCCTGTAGGGTGTTTTTAAGTCCTGTGTAATACCAAAGCCATCAGAAGTACTTACGCATACCGTGTCTCATGCAGCTATCAGCGAAACCAGTTAGATAAATAACAGAGTGAAACAAAAGCTTCCAGTCTATTAAAATGCCATCAGATTTTCCAAAGGTACTTAGATGGTTCATAACTATCTCTTTTTAAAATGCTGTTAAAATACTGATATTATTTGCAGTCTTTTATTATAGAAATAAAATACATAAATCAACCAATCAATATATCAATAAATTACTTGAACTATGTTTTCTGTGGGAGTCCTATCACATTTTCAGGATTGCTAGGAAGCTTTATGTTAATGAAATATATCTGGAAAAAGCCTAAGATCTATTCACAGTAGACTTCAGAATATTGGATTATTGCAATTCTTATCATCATCTTCATCGCCATTATCACCTAAAGGCTACTATTCCAGAAACCTGCTATTTCCTCCTTGGTATAAAAATTCAGTGACTCAGACATAGATTATTTTATGCTAATGTATGTTGCAACCCTATATGCATACTAAAGTTACACTTCTGAATTAATATTTTGTGACTAATATGATGCAGAACATATTAATAACTTTTTTTTTTTTAGTATGTTTCTTGTCAGTTAAATCCTTATTTTGGAATAATGACTAACTGTTCACATTTTTATTAGATTTTTTTTTAAACAATAGAAAAAGCTAACACAACTATGTATATGTATACTTTGCAAATCTGCTAGCGAAAATTAGAGGTAAGTATGTGTTAGATACTTTACACGTGCAGGGCTTTGACTATCTCCGTTGACAATGAACAGAAAAAAAAGCATATCTATTATTGACTTCTAAACAAGTTGGATAAGGTCCAAGTAAGATTACTAAGGTTGTATAAGTGTTGAAATTTTTTGCTACTCTGAAACAGGCATTCCTTGCCTCTTGACAAATAAGTAGCATTCGTGAAAATAAGTATTGGACTGGCATCAAAGAATAAAGCAGGCTATACCAGAAACAATGGTATTGGCTTTGTATGTTTGTTAGCTTTTTAACTTTAAGAATTAATTACTAAAATGCATAAATGGCACTGAGATCCAGAATTAAAATCTGAGACTTCCTTCTTTGCATTGAGGTTCTTTATTCCTAGGCTATAGAATCACTCTAGCCAAACAGAGAAAAGTTAAGCCAATTTATTATTATTTTCCTCCTTATACAACACATATTTTCCATTCTTCCTCTCTCTCTCTCTCTCTGTCTCTCTCCATTTTCAGTGACTGTAAATTAGTAAAATACTTGTAGATATTAATGATAAGAATAATGACAACAGTAACATTAATGAAAAGAACTGGCTTTGACAGTCAACAGGTAAAGGGAACATGAATTTTTGCAGCAAAGGGCTGTTTAGAATCCTTGTAAGAGATAGTTTGGTGGAAATAACTAGTGTCTTCTTAAACACTGTATTTAATTTATTTTCCCCTAAAGACAAAATCCAATTAAGAATCCAATTTATGTTCTTGACAGCTATCAGTCAAACTGCTTCTGTACTCTTTCTTTTCACTACTGGGGTAAAAAGAGTGCTTGAGGCCAATTTGTTTCAAAGTCCTATAGCATCAGAAATGTAGTTTGATTCTGGGCATTGTAGCTAAGGCAAGAGGTTCAGCATTCCTCAGGCACTGAGAAAGCTGTAAAATAGTGTTTATTGCTCACAGTAAAAGTGATTGATGACTTTTGAATGCCAAGACCATGGCACAAATCTTGACTATTGTCAAAAGTACTTCAAACTACTAACTGCAGCGTTGTGAAAACAATTTTTACTAAGTGTAATTTAAAAAAAAAAATTCTTAATGTACAAAGAAATGTACTTTTATCCTTTTTTTTTTAATAAACACTTTTACATTAGTAAAGCACACTTTCTATTTATTCTTTTAACAAATTTTAAGTTTGATGGGGAATTTTGTCTGGCATTACTTCCAAAGAGCAAACCATCAAGCAGCTGTTATCAAGGTACAAGAGTGCTTGATAACACAATCAAGATCTCCATAATTCATGCTTCTCTCTTTATCCAGGAAGATATAATGATAATATGCAGTAGGTAGGTAAATTACAGAAAATTGTCTGCTTAAAACTTCATACATATTTAAAAGATACAGATTATTTTTCTGATAAACCAAGCTCTGCATTGCTAAGTCTTTTTTTTGTATGCCATGATTATGATCTTGCTGTTTCTGGTCATGTTGTTAACCTTGTTCTTCCCAATTCCCTTAATAACAAACAAAGCTATGAATATCTTTATTTATTCTGCAGTTCCTGCCATATACAAAAGGGCATCTGTAATTTGCCTGAGAAGATCAGATTATAAACTACTCACTTGTCTTTGTCAGATGTTTACAGAGACTTCAGCACTGCTGTAGTTGAAGCTCATAATCTTGTAGGATGTGGTTTCAAAAAGCCTTTTTTTACTAGAGGTATTAAGATACTAAGAGCTCTTTTCTGATATTTTTGGGGCCACTATGAATAGCATCAAGAGTAAGTTCCCTTTCAATGACTTCCAAGAAAAATAACTTAATGCTTACTACATCCTGATGATTTTTATTTATTCTAAAATAAACTGTTGTTATTAACATTCCAGTGTATTGGGTTTTTTGAGCTTGTAAAAATATTTAATATTTTTACTTATGTCACTTCAGCTACATAAATATATGCCATTATTAACCCCTTTCTTCTACAAGGTATTCCAGACTGCTTCCATGGACAGCTGCTCACCATTGTTTTTAAAATGCCTAAATTCTAGTATGGCACATGCTCAAAAGATTATGATCTTACTTTGCAAATATGAAACATCAACTAGTTTTAGTCCTATCCATGGTGAACTGCAGCTATTTGCCCGTACCATTTTCCCAGAGACTAGTTTTTGTCACATATAAATAGTGAACTACCATACAAATGCATGTCTTCCTGCAGGTCCAAAGAAGCAGCAGCAGCAGTATTTTGGTTTTACTGGAACTGGTAGACATAGACTAAAGAAAATTTGTTATCTTATCTGGGAAGTATTTTATCAGTATGTGTAATATGTCTGTATGTTGCATATAGATCTGCACTTGCTGGAGAAAAAAAAAAATGGAACAACAAAAACTGAGAAAAAAAAAAACCCAACCCAAAACCACCTAATAAAAACCTCTAAAGCAAACAAAGTAAACAGCTCACAGAAAAGACGCAAATTTTGTATAGCATGAAGAACTGAGTTCTCAATAGTTTGCACTACACAGCTTTCTCAAAATGCCTAAGGGTCAGTTTTGTACAGTTATAATACACTTAACATGAATTCTTTTGGGATCTAAGCAGCTAGAATTTGAGCTTTAAATGTCTTTGCTTCATTAACTGCTTTTAGGTTCATAGCATTATTGATCTTAATGAGGTTACGCAATGCTTGCAGTGGGGCACTATGTGCTGGGACTATGCAAAAGGAATATATTTTGTAAATTATCACAGAAAATAATGTATGCTTTATGTAAGACATCCCCTGGAAGCCTTATGGGGAAAAAATAGTATGGAAAATGTAATTTCTCCCCCCCACCCCCCAGCAAATATATTCATTCCTGAACTTATGCTACCAGAACTTTATACTAAAAAAAAATGAAATGGGGAGAGTGTGGGGGGGGGGAGATAGTTGTAAATTTTTCACCAAATCATTGCAATTGTTAAAGATCAATTAGAATATTTATGTATTCAAACAGCTTTGTCAGACCGTTCTTTTTATATGTGAATTCTTCTAATGCATGAAAATAATTAAAGTATCTAAATCACCGGTCAAACACCTAATCAGCATTCTAATCAACAGTCAAGTATGTCACACGACAAATTGGGTTAATTGTCAGCTGCACATCAGGAAAATTAAATGATTAATGAAAAAAAAAATAAGAAAGCCCTTGCCAGCAGTGTTGTTGAAGTTCAATCACAGTGACACACTGGAGCTTCGAAAGTAAGTGAAAAGGAATCTCTGACATATTGCTTGTGATCATTGCACATAAGTACCTGACAGTAAACTATTATGACACTGTAGAACTGTTTCAAGAAAAGGTTTAATTTTGTCACAGCTAGAGAAAATCATGAACAAATTTAAATAGCAAAATATATTTTACTGTGATAAATATTATTAATAACTTTAAATTACTAAATATTAATCCTTCTTAATATTTTAACCATCAGATGACAGGTGTTAACCTACATCTAAATTTCATCAATTCAATAAATATAGATGTTGCTGAATTCAGTTAAAGAAACTGTTGTCATAACCACATTTATTATGGTTATACCATTAACATGTACTTATTTTCTCAAAATAAATTATTACTATTACCTATGTTAAACGTAAGTATATGGTTCTAAAACTCTGCCAATCTGTTCTAGTGATGGATATTAGGCAGAATTTCAATTCTTAATATATGTTTGCTGAATTACTGGTATTTTTCAGCTAAAATTTTAAAGATCAATTGTGCATCTTCCACAGCTTTGCAATTTGAACATTCTTTTGTAGTTCTAAAAACTGAGTGGTATGCTATCAAGGAAGGTGAATATCTAAAGCCCAACCTGACACTGTAGGCACACATAGACCCTACCTCAGCTCTCTATTTCTGCACCATAGCTTCTGCCCAAAGATACCTTTAGTCTTGTCTTAAGAAGTGTTGTAGTCTTCACACCACTGAGAATTTGGCACACAGATTTAATCAAGATTCACAAGTTTATCTTTCTGACTAAATCAACAGCAGAACTTGACTTAGTAGGCTAGGAATGCCTAACAGTTCATACTTCGCACAGTGGACTAGTTTTGTTATTACTTTTAAGGATTTGAGTGAAATCATTCTTCTTAAGAGTGAATTTAACCTTAAATATCAACATGTAAATTATTCTGGGAAGTAGTTTTTTTTCTTTTCTCAAGGAGAGAGATTTTATATAGGTCCTGTTGAGACCATAGAGATAAGCCTGAAGTGCCCATTATGTATATTTATCATGCTGACAAATCTAGAAGTAACTGTCAAGTAAGTTCTGTAAGTTGCACCTGAACCCTAAAGATAAATTTTGTCAGGCAGAAGCTTTGATTGCAGACTTGGTGTGTCTTGACATACTTAAGATTCTTACTATCTTTCAAAGCATCCCTGGCTATGTACTTCTGATCAAATTAACCACATCTTCAGTCATAGTAAGACAAAGATGACGTTTTTCAAACCAATGTCCTTGGTTTAAGTGTGTGTTGAACTGTTATCAACTAAGAATCAAATATGGCCCAGGGAGTAGGACTCAAGATCATAAATCAGGACTTTAAGTGTCATTCTAGAAATGCCATTCACACACACACACAAAAAAAACCAACAACCAAAAAATATAAAACAAACCAAAACAAACAAAAAAACCTCCCAAATCCAAACTCAAAAAAAAACCTTGAAAGCATGAGACTTCTGCAGAAGGATATTAGTAACATTTCAAGGTCTGAGCAGTGGGGTGGACCTCTGTCCATCTATCCCAGTATTCTGTTCCTGATACTGGAAAAAGCGAGATGAGTTTGGGAACGTTTATGAGTTTGGCTACCTGCTGCAATTCTTTTTCTTTGTACTTACCTCTCCAAAACCTGTGCAACCTGTGCAATTCATCCTCCAGCTGTTTTGAATTTATCATCCTTGTATCTTAGCCCTGTGGAGACCAGCAGAAATGTTCAGACTATGGTTATAACATGCTGACAGCATTTGCTTCAGCCTAGAACACAGCCGCTACAGCTATTTACTTTAATATATGTTTTACAAAAATCTCTTATTCTCAAAAGCTATGGGTAAAAAAGGAGCAAGGGAACTCATATAATAAAATATGACATTATTATTAGTCTTACTTATGTCTTGACAATCTATTCACAATACAATAATGATATTAACTCAGTTACAATGATCCTAATATATGCAGTCCAATTATCCACTTTTTCCATGAATGATGCAGTAAATTTCCATGAATGATGCAGTAAAAAATTATTATACAGAGACTGCATAGTAGCTTCATTTTTTTTGCCTATGTTATATTTAGCCTTTCTACATCCCTCTCTACAGGTTAATGGGATCAGTCTTCACTTAGTAGGGAAGATTTGCATTCAGTCATTAGCATCCAGGACTATGTACTGGGAGGAGTTTGACGGTGAAGACAGTGGTTTCGTCCTCGTCAGTCTTAGGTCAATGTGTTGTTACAAAGTCTGTTTGGTCACTCCTTTCCTTGTTGGCTCACAGGTTTGTTAGTCACTCACGTACTATCTAGTTTTGTTAGACTATTACCTTGTATCGTTAAGCCCTTCCACTACAGAACTAGTATTAAGCAGAAGAAAAATAAACCATTACTAAGTAACAGAAAATAAGATACTGCAGAGTTAGTGTTCATGTGAAGGACATTGCCCTCTTGAACCTCTCGTGACCTTTCACAATTTTTGCAGTCACAGCTTAAAAAAATCAACAATGAGTCAAGACAATCCCTGACAAGCGCTGAGGCCTGAATTGCTAAGTTACTCAAAAAGCAGTGATCTCTCATGATCAGTAGAAACATCATATTTTCTTGGCTGCACAGTCTAGTAGGTAATCTCCTTTTCTGACAGGTCGGAAAACCTGCTCAATGTTGTCCACAGTTTAAATTATTTCAAATGAACTGTAGGCAACACTTCATGGCCTGTTTAAAATGCGCTAGTGTGTAACAGTATCAGAGCCAAAGAATAGTCCACCTTTCCACTAGTACTCTAGTGAGGCTATTAATCAAGAAAATGAAGGGATCTCCTTTTTTCTTTTTCCTTCTTTTTTTTTTTTAATTCCTTCATATTTAAAATCCACTGAACAATATTTTAAAGCATTTATCAGCACAGAAGTGCAGGTTCCTTTCCTCTGATGCGAGTAGCGGTCCTTGGGTAAATTGTAAAGTCAAAAGCCTCATTTTTTTTTTTTTCCAGTGTAAAATGAAAAAAAAAAATCAATGAATTTTCTGCGTGAGTCTGGAGTCAGCACCAGTATGACCAGAGACAGGAGGAAAGAGGAAGCAAAGTCTGTGAGAGAATCATACATTAGCCAACTATGGAGCAAATGTAAACATAGTGGCTCAAGGCAGATTGTATTAAAGACCCAGAGAAACTAGAGACTGCATAGGGACCTAGCTACAGAAAAAAAAAAAATGGGCAGCTTAAGGAGACGTGAGGGGTCTGAGAGCATTTAAATCTAGGATAAAAAGAGGGGGTTACCTGAACAGGCAGAAGGCAGTGTAGATTGGACAATGTCAGAGGCACAATATTAAGGACTGTGTCATAGCTTAGCCTCAGTTGCGGCCAGACTATACAGTCTCCCTCACACTCCCCCCACCCTCTGAGGTAATAGGAAGAGATAATATTGGAAAAAGGCTCGAGGTTTGAGATAAGGACAGGGAGAAATCCTTAAAGTTACTGTCACGGGCAAAACAGACTCGACTTAGGGAAAACTATTAATTTATTTTTCTAAAATGAAAGCAGGATAATGAGACAGGGAACAAGATAACTTCCCCCCAGCCCTCCCTCTTCCCGGGCTTAACATTATCTCTACTACCTTCCCCCTCTCCAAGCGGCATAGATGGGAAGAAGGAATGGGGGTCGCGGTCAGTTCATCACACATTGTTTCACGCCGCTGCTTCATCACAGGGGGAAGAACTCCTCGCATTCCTCCCCTGCTCCAGCATGGGGTCCCTCCCACGGGCCACAGTCCTTCATGAAACTCCTCCGGCGTGGGTCATCTCTTCGACGGGGTGCAGTCCCTCCAGAACAGCTGCCCCAGTGGGCCCTCCATGGGCCACAGCTGCCTTCAGGCATCCACCTGCCCCAGCGTGGGGTCCTCCATGGGCTGTAGGTGGATCTCTGCTCCTCCGTGGACCTCCATGGGCTGCAGGGGGACAGCCTGCTTCACCATAGTCATCACCACAGGCTGCAGGGCAATTCTGGCCAGGAGCCACATTACTCCTCCCCCTCCATCTTCACTGACCTTGGCATCTGCAGCCGTTCCCCTCAGAAGAAAAATTCTTCACAACAGGCAGGCATACACCTCTCAGGATCTCTTTACATCTCATTCACATCTCATCTCCTCTCCGCTTCTTGCAGCCAGGCTGGGCCAAGTCGGCCACCCGGCAGGAGGCCAGAGGGTGAGGCCTGCTAGGCCTACAAGGCTCGCACCTCCCCCTCTCTGCCCCTGCTCAGCATCTTCATTTCTTCTCTTCTTTTTTTTTTTTTTTCCTGTTTTCCCATTCTTAAATACGTTATCGCAGAAGCATTATCATGGGACATTCTGCTATCAACCAGCTTGGCCTTGGCCAGCAGTGGGTCCGCCCTCAGGCCCAGCTGAGTCCACTGAAGGAAGGGGAGCAACTTTGGCAGTTTCTTGCAGAAGCTACCACCTTAGCCCCCTTCACTAAACAAAACTAGAATGGACTGTGTGGAAGAATACTAAAACACAAAGTCACAAGCCTGTTGGGACTGCTCTTACTGTATCCTACATCCTGAACTTACTGTGCTCTTACTGTGCATCCTGAACCATAAAAAAAAATTTAAGAATACTAGAATCTTAAGAGCACATGGGCATCACTGAAGATACAGCAGCAAACAATATGGACTGTGGATAAATCATGCTGATCTACAGTTGTGGAGGACACACAGAATGTTCTTTCTATATTCAGGCTGCCCCATATACACCTTTTGCTACTACTGGTACCCTTAGCCTTCCGATAAAGCCTATTCTCTTTTGGTTTTTTTAGAGTGGATGATGTTAGTGTATACTCCTATGTCATCTTCCCACAGTTACCCTTTTTTGTAACATTTTCCCCTCCTGGAAGCTCAGTCCTATCAGGATGTTTTGTGTCTCTCACATTTTCCAACAGAAAAAAAAAAAAAGTGCTGCCTTTGTATTAGGACTCACTTCTCCTACTTGTTTCCTTCCCTAGCATTGTACCCTGTAATTTTGTCCTGGAGCTGTGAAAACCAATGTGTACACACAATGCTTGCTTAAATCCATTGGTTTCTAGCTGATACTGCATGAGTGCTGAGAGTTGTCTCCCAATCAGCCCATCCTCAGCTGCTGCTTTCCTTCTACAAAGATATCTTACTATGAAGTTATTAGACGCTAGACTCTTACTAGACTAATGAATCCATGTTATGCATCTGTGCCATGCAGCCACACCATGTCCAGTACCTACAACACTGCCGATGATGGGGAGAGGACCTTTGAGAAAGAAATGTCCAGCCAGCCAATATAAGAAACTTCTGTGTTTCCAGGGAATTGAGGAAGACCGAGTGCAGTTCAGGGAGTGTGGAGGTATGGGATGTTTTATGATTGCCTTTTCTGCTCAGGACAGACTGCTTCATCTGATGCTCATTGCAAATGAGAGTTGATACTGCAGACAGGAGCATTGACCTGGGCTTCCTGTCCTGGAGGATTTTTTTTTGAGACATAAATATAAGCTTGTGTTTCAGCAGCGACTGGTAGGGACTGCTGTCTTTTCTCATGCAGAATGCCCTTATGCATCCTACATGTCAACCTTGTTCTTCAGGAAAAATTAGTGGCTTCCAGGGTCCTTCTGTAGATGAGATAGCTACATGTACAATGAAAGGATAAACGCTGGGAAGAAACAATGAAGATAAAATTATTTTTAATTTTATTTTTAATATTTTGACCTAGTGACACCATGAGACTACCATGAAGCTGAGCTATTCTGACTGGATGCCTAGACATTTGTAATGTTTTCTATTATGTGAATGGAAGAACAAAATGTCCTTGGGCAAATGGATCGCTGTTAAAAATAGCCACCTACAGTGGGAGATAAGTGTCATTTGGACATCTGCTTTAAATGAATGAGCTTCAATTTCAAGTGCCTTAATCACTAGACTAGAATCAAGGTCCCTTCTTCTGTGATTTAATGCAAAGGCTCCTACTTGCATGTTCACAGTGTCTCAGCTTCAAATGAAAAGGTGATGGGCGATGACAATCAGAATACATCACTGCTTGGTGATTAAGTCACCCTCTTCAAATTAGTGAGAGGCAAATTCAGTCTTTTGCAAGCAGCAGGAGACGTGGAATGCAGGTCTAGGTAGAACAGCTTCATGAATATCAGTGTTTACAGAATCATACTGTGCTGGAAAACAGGACAGGGATGTAGGTAGAAAGGACTCTACCAAAAAAACTATGTTAGGAATGCTTACATAGTTTAAAGTATTTATTGAGCTGAATGCTTAAAGTAACTTAATGTTGTTCTTTTTATATAAAGGTAACATTAGTATAGCTAACCATACTTGTAATAGTTTTTAGAGCTTTGAAGTGCCAACTATATTGTAAGGTCTCTCTGAAGAATTATTTTTTTTTAGGAAAAGAAAAGATCATAAAGAAGATTATCACTTTAAAAATCTTAGAGTTGGAAAGTCATTCAATATGTTCCAGACTCTTGTTTACACATTAAAATAGCCTCGCTCTTCTAGTGTTTGAAAAGGAACCTGGTTCTAATCCATACAAAATAGCTTTTTAAAATGTTGTTATAATTGCAGAAGAAATCACAATACATGAAAAATTAAAAAGAACTGTTTAGAAAGTCAAGACAATAGGGATTCAGAGTTCTTCAAGTACTGCTTTTCTTTGTACAAGAAATCAATTGTACTAGTTTTGTGAAGTAGTAAACATCTTTAATAGGGGAAAAAAAATGCAATAAACCGAAAACCCCCACAAGTCCTCCTGCAGAAATTTATCTCAAAACATGTTTAAACCTCCCTTATTGGTCTGCAACTTCACTTTGGTGTATTATATTTAGGTATTTAACTCAGAACTCTAGTCTTAGCAGGTCTCCTATACAGTTAATGAAAAATAGAAACACTTCAGAATACTACTCAGGAAAGAAAACTAGATGAGTCATCTGCTAAACATGACAGAGAAAAGCTTTTCTTATAATATAGAATGTTCATGCATATGTGTTTATCTACATGTGAATGTCTGTGTCAACAAATATGCTTGAAATTGGATATGTTCATGAAGGAAAGTTGTCTTTGACATTTTCAGAGCCAGCCATACAACAATAATAACAAGTTAACTCCATAATAATGCATGTAGATGCATTTAAAACAAAGTTGAACTTTCAAGACTGTGGAGGTCAATACGTAGGGACTAGATACTCATCCGGTATAAATTAATGAAGCACCATTGATTTCCTACATCACATACCTTTCTAGAGTGGGTTACAGACTTTTATTCAGATTGAATTATTGACTGTACTCTCACTCAAATTCACAGCCCCAATCAGAGATGCACCCCTGTTGAGAGAAAAAAAAACCAACAACAACAACAAAAAAACAACAAAAACCCACAGACTCCTTTAGGTCTAAAGGATTTGAAGTATTTGAAATCAATCTCACCTTCTAGCATTTTTTTTTTGGCTAGGAATGCACATGAATCTGTGTCTAAGTGTCTAAGTGTTTTGTTTTTTGTTTTTTCTTTTTTTTCTTTTAAAGCAGGCTCTGTATTTAGAACAAAAGAAAGCATTTATAATTCTATAAAAATTACAAATTGTAAGTTAATGTGTATTTTTTCAGAGTAAAACTTTGCAGAAGTTTTATTTGAAAACATGCTTTAAAACTCCTATTAGTCTGAATTTTCACTCTCATGTGTCTATATTTAAGTGCCTAAGTCAGAATTCTAGTAAAACTTTGCAAAACAATTTGTAAAAAATGTCTGAAAAAAAACCCCTGTGTAGAGAAATTTGACAAATTAATTTGTAAAAAAAAATTGCTGTGATTTAATTGCAATGATAAACTTTATAGAAATAAAAATAGAGATATCTGGAGATTGCTGTTTCTAAACTCCATAGCTTTCAGGACAGAAAGAGCAAACTAGTTGTGTTTTCCAAGTGAGATTAAAATATAGCAAAATGCTAAGTGAGAGCTCTTTATATCAGAAAAAAAAGAAAACAGGTAGAAACAAAGAAGGTGAATTTCAAATACAAAACCATAGAAAACTTTAGACTGAAAGAGATCTCTGGTGGTTATCTAATCCAATCCACTTCTCAAAGGAGGTCTAGTAAGATAAGGCTGTCTATGGCTTCGCCCCTTTGTGTTTTTAATATCTCCAAGAACAGAGATTCACAACCCCTCTGGGCAACCTGTTCCACTGTGTGACACATTCTTACGCTAAAATGCTGGGGTTTTTTTTTTATGTACGATGATAATTTTCCATGTTCCACCTTGTGTCTGTCACCTCCTTTGCTCCCACTGAGTATTTGTAGACAGCAATAAAGTCTGCCCTTCACTGTCCCTGTTCGAGGGTGAACAACCCCAGTTCCTTCAGCTTGTAAAAAATTCCCTTGTACATCAGGTTTTTGAGGTCTCTGATTATCCTGGTGACCCTCCCTCCACTGGATGTCCTCCAATATATTCATGTCTGTCTTGTACTATGGAGCTCAGAACAGATGGGGTCTCACAAATGCTGAAAAGAATAATCACCTTATTTGACCTTTCTTTTTGTGTCTCAGCTCAGTCAGGTGTTCCCTGTCTCTTCATCTTCATCTTTTGCCAGATCTGCTTGACTTTCTACACACTGCAGTAGACCATCTTTGTGCACTGAGGAGGCTGTCTTTGAAGACCAGCCCAGTTATATTGAGTCCCTTTGCTCTCCAGAACAGTTTCCCATGTGATCTTGAAAAACAGATCCCAGAATATGCCCAAATCAGTTATTCTTAAGTTCAGGGTTGTAACTTTTTTTTTTTTTTTAACTCACTTTCACTCTCTTAGCTTTGAAAGATCATGGCAGTCTCTCAGGGGAGATTTCTGAGGAGTAGATGAAAGTAAATTTTAATCCTGTCTTCATGAAGGGCACAAAGGAAGATCTGGGGAACTACAAGCTTACCTCGGTCTTACCTCAGTCACCAGGAACGTGACAGAGCAAATAGTCCTGGAAATCATTTGTAAACATATGAAAGACAAGAAGATGATTTGGATTAGTCAGAATGGATTTATGAAACATGCCTGACCAGCCTTCTTACCTAAAAAAAATCCAAAGGCTTTATTTATATCCTCTTCTTGCTTAGGTGGTCTGTAGCAGATGTTTGCCACAATGTCTCTGTGTGGATGTGTTCTTATCCATAAGCTCTAAACTGGCTCATCACTTGGCTCAGTGAAAAAGCTTTGCGTAGTTGAGCCACTCCTTTGCAAAGAGACTATCCCTTCTCCCTCCTCTTTGCAGTTTATCTTTCCTGAAAAGCCTATATCCATCCACTGCAGCACATCTGTCGTGTGAGATATTCCACCACACCTCTGTAAACCCAGTGAGATCCTAGCTCTTCAAGTGCACTCAGACCTGTAATTCAGAGGAATTGGAGGACCATAGGATAATTCAGAAAAGAAGAGACTTAAGCCCTTCTAGTACAACTTCCTGGTGAAATAACAAGGTCAGGTCTGAGGTCAGACAATGTCACTCAGGGTTTTATCCAGTTGGGTCTTGAAATATTCCAAGGGCAGAGACTGTACTGGGCGTTCCAAAACTGAATGCAGTATCTAGATGAGGTCTAATGGGTGCTGAGTAGAGAGCAATCATCACTTTCCTTTATCTACTTCCTATGTTCCTATTTACACTGCCACAGATACTGCTCTACCAGTGTGGACTGCTGGCTCATGTTCAGCTTGCTGTCCTCCAGGGCCCCCAGCACTTTTTCCCCAGAGCTGCTCCCCAGAGTGTCAGTGCCAAGGTTGTATCACAAACATGATGTACTGATAGCATCAACAAGAAAACAAGAGAGGGAGTTAAGCAGTCTGTACAAATACACAGTTTCACCATTGAATACCCTGTACTCTGGCTTCAGGCAAAGCTTCTGACA
Organism: Chlamydotis macqueenii; assembly: GCF_036417535.1. Lineage (NCBI taxonomy): Eukaryota > Metazoa > Chordata > Aves > Otidiformes > Otididae > Chlamydotis > Chlamydotis macqueenii. The sequence goes on from NC_141556.1 coordinate 165,367,422, forward strand.
TTAGCAACACTTGCATGCTAAATATATCCTCTGACTGTTTTACAGGCTGTATGCATTTCTGCGCAGACACTTGAGGTAGAGCACTACTTGTGCTGCTTTCACAAGGAAATCATGACAGCCTCTCCCCATCACACTGTCCCCAAATGTTTCCTCACCACTCACTGTATCTTCACTTCCCTTCAAGTTATAAAAACTCTTCCCTAACATACCTAGTTTAATGTATAAGGCATGTAAAAGAATAGTTGTCAATGCAAAAATATCAAAGAGAGTCTGAGAGTTAAGGATGTTATGGGGAACAAATCACTATCTTTAAAATCTGCAAAGTAAAACTGAGAAAGAGTCATCAGTAAAATGTCAGACTGTTTATAACTGATTGATGACACAAGGTTTCCTGAGAAGCTGAATAGCAGACCCTAATTGTTACCGTGGAGGAAGAATTTGTACAGAGAGACATTACCCACATTGCTATTATTAGATACATATGTTCATTGACTGAATTTTTGTCTATTTAGCTTCAATAATTCCAATGCCTTTTTCCAATAGGTTCGTTAATGCAGGCTTCTCTTGCCAGCTAACCTACCCCGCACGCACCGGAGCCCCGCTCCGGGGAAAGCAGGGCATCACACGGATACCGTCAAGCCAAGCCTTCAATTTAATGATGCGCAACACAGGGTTAAATACCCATACACCCGCTACGCACGCGAACGCACCCGCCCCCCTGCACCCATGGACCCATCCATGCCCGCCACGCACCTGCCCCTACACTCATGGACTTATCCGTGCCTACCACGTACGTGGATGCACCTGCCCCCTGCACTCCTGGACTTATCCGTGCCCACCACGTACATGGACACACCTAACCCCTGCACTGATGGATTCATCCGCGTCCAGTGTGTGAGTCGCCACGGACCGCCCCTCCAGCGTACGTGCATCCCTTCTAACGTTACCCCACAGTTAATACAAATCCTAATTTGCTAGTTTGAAGATAAGATGTTCTTTGAAGTGTCCAACTATGACTTCTAATGCAGTAGTGGCATAAGTTTTGTGCTAATCTTGGCAGAGCTGTGTCATTGCATCCTTCTCTGCAACTCTGAACAGAAATCTGTCATTTCACCAATATGAAATCACAGAGTATAGCAATTCTCTAATCTACTCTATTCCACTAATAACTTTGCAACCCTTCAGGAAGCCAAGTTTGTGTTCCCTGGGAATTACAAAGTGTATCTCCACTAGAAAGATTTGTCAGGAAATGCCTGAAACATAAACTCTTTTATTTTTTTCTGAAAATAAAACAAAATTAAATCAAGAAAAAGTACTATCAACCTAAATTTATACCTCTACATATATGCCTGGGAATATACTTCTAAGATGGCCTGAAACGTTCTAATTAAATCATGCTATCCCAAGTTGAAACAACAGCAAATGTAAAAATCTGGAGTATTTTGGGGATTCCACAAATATAATTCAAAGACTCTCCAATGCTGCCATGGAATTATAGGAACTGACGCTTATCTGAAATCTAGAGATTTGTAAACAAACTGTACAATTTTTGTTAGTTTTCTTTTGTTTCTTCAGCAACCTTGCCCTCTTAAAGTACAATAATCTTCACATCATTATTTTTTTATTGCTAAAAAAAATGAAAAATAATTTGTAATGCAAAGTAACAAAATCAGAAGAAACAAGGTTTTGGAATAGTATTTCCTTTGTCTTCATTTTAAAAAAGAAAAAAAAATGCAGTACAGTTCGTACAGTATTTTTTAATTTAAACCCTTAAACTTTAATAAATAAATTTTCATTTTGGTGATTGCAGAATCTGATTAAATATCTCACTTTAGATATTTCTACTGCAGTCTTAGGAGAGGCTACAGCATTTTCCAGATGAGGACCACAAAAATGACCAGAGGACTGGAGCACCTCTCCTATGAAGAAAGGCTGAAAGAGTTGGGGTCGTTTAGCCTGGAGAAGAGGAGGCTCCAGGGAAATCTTATTGCCACCTTCCAGTACCTAAAGGGGGCTTATAAGAAAGCTAGGGTGGGACTTTTTAACAGGGCCTATATTGATAGGAAAAGAGGTAATGGTTTTAAACTAAAAGAGGGTACCTTTATGTAAGACATAAGGAAAAAAGTCGTTACAATGAGGGTGGTGAAACACTGGAACAGGTTGCCCAGAGAGGTAGTGGATGCCTCATCCCTGGAAACATTCAAGGTCAGGCTGGACAGGGCTCTGAGCAGCCTGTCCTAACTGAAGATGTCCCTGGTCACTGCAGGGGGGTTGGACTAGATGATCTTTAAAGGTCCCTTCCAACTCAAACCATTCTATGATTCTATGATTTCTAGCAATAAAAACAAAACTGTCACCATGTTACAGTTTGTATAAGCAGCTCCTTGGTAGTCTCAAAGCCTGCATGTATATTTCACTTATATATCAGATTTATCAGGATGGTTTTGAATGGTTTTGAATGCTTTTATCCCATTAACATTAATAAGCTTTTTCCAGTACAGTGATTAAATTTCATTAGTAGCAGTAAAACAAGTATTCGCACAAACTGCTGCAGGATGCAGTCCTGAAATATGATGGAGAAAGTGAGAAATCTTATTTGGATAGCTTTATCTATTTTGCAAGACCTGCTTCAACAGTTCACTGTAATCAGTTTTGTAGGTTCATTATAATAATTGAACAGCACATGAACAGTTCTCAGTCTTCACAAGACGGCTGAGATTACAACAAATCAGGATATCAAATAATCACCTAAGGAAAAAAAAAGTCATCAGCCTTATCCACGCTGCCTCCAGCAATTTTGGTAAGTTATGTATACAGGTGTTCTTCATTTTAAAGTGTGCCAACTTGCATGCCTATAGGGAGTTGAATAATGGCCTGAAAATGCCAACACAGGATTTCATGTGACTGACACTACAGTACTTGTGAGTCAGAATTGTAAAATTTGTGATGGAATAGATAATCAAATATTTTTTTTTTAAATTATAAAATTATATATACAATATGCAAGGAGATTTAAGTGAGAACTTTCTACACAATCATTCTTATTAGGAAAGAATGAATGCTCAAAATTTTGTGAAAAGAAAACAAAAGCATTGTGAACTGTAGCTGTTAGAAATACTTCATATTTTCTGCAACAATCTTCTTTATATATGAAAAGTTCTGACTTGTTCTCAATATGACAAAACTTTAATGAAAACATAATAAAAATGAAACTTATGCAAACAACTACCACTCACCAATAAGAAACTGATCTTGATTAAAAATTAGAGTTAGCAAAAAAAAAAGGGAAAATAAACAAATCTCAATGTTCACAAAATTTTAAGCAAGATGATGATTAGTCCAAACAGAACAAACAAACAAATAAATATCTAATCTAAACCTCACAAGTTTTTTTTTAAGTTGTGTACCTACTGTGTTAGAAAATGCTACATGGTTGCAGCCTAAGAATGTCTCCTGCCACCAGGATCCAAAACATGCAATTTGGTCCACGCACAAGGAAGCACATCTCCTCAGCTTGGGCAACCTGCTGTAGATGACCCTGCTTGATCAGGGGGACTGGACCAGATGACCTCCAGATCTTCCTTTCCAACTTCAACCACTCTGTGGTTTTGTGATTCTGTTATTTTCCTTGGAGAGCAAATAGGACAAAGGGAATTGCAGACTTTGCACTTCTGGCATTTCAGTATTAGGCACATGAGCTGAAGTAAGTGGTAAGTTGGAGTAAAGAACAAACACATAGTAAGCACATATCTTCTGATAATGTTAGTGACAGCTATATCCCATTCTTTAATAGCATGAGCCAGATACAGAGACAAAAGAATCTGAAGTGGAAATTGATTCTGTAAGTACAGTAGGACACTCCAAGATAGAACAGTACAAACAGAAGCAGCTAATGGATGCAGCAATTAATGAAGCAGGTTTTGGGCTTTCCTTCCAAAAGGGTGCCACTGCTGCTAACAGACATAGCTAAAAGAGATGTTCAGCAGTTTCTAACAGCCTTTGAGAGCTAATCCTACTCAAAAGTTGCTTACACCTGTTATCTTCAGCCAACTCTTAATGTACAGTTAGGAATTGTCAAGCACCTCCTCAGCTGGCACCAGGGAAATCATTGCCAGCTGGGAGCACAGCACACAGAGGCAGCAATTTGTGCAGCAGTTGGGGTGGAAGGTATCCAAAAACTCTCCTGAATGTGGGACTGCTCAACACTGGCAATGATGTGCCACAGGGCATGGTTCCCAGCAGCAACGGAAGCAGCTACCCCAGAACATCAGACACCCCTCAAACTCAGATCAAACTCTGCAGGGAGGACACAGCCATCCAGCATGGAGCATGGAGTGGCCAGTGTCTCTCTCTGAGCCTTGGCCAGGCAGAGATGATGGTCTTGCCTGTGGAAGGTTTACACTGGCTGGGGAGTCATTAAGTTAAGCCATTGCAGGAGGAGGTGAGTGGAAGTCTGCACATGTTGACTTTTAATATGTGATTACTTTTCTTTGGTGACAGATTGAACTTCACATCAGAGAAGCTTTATTTTACTCCCAATAAACAGTATTTATTTCATATATCTTCAAGTTATACATTATTACAAGGGGCGGGTATAAAAGAAAAACAAAGAAAACCTCAAGCTTTTAATCAGCCAGATGTTTGTAATTTTTTTTGAGCTAGTAGGAAGTTTTTATCCCAAAAGCAAAGACTGTGGCTGAATTTACTCTTCCTTGTGTTTTTCTGCTGGTTCCATTGAACATATCTATCAGCTGTCTCTAAAATTTTAAATCAATTCATAAAATCTTAACCTTACCTTTGTTGTATACCGATGAGTTATGGCAATAAAAAATACATCATCCTCTGGAAGCACCAAGTGAAAAAAACTCACCACTAAAACACTTCCTTGAGTTGTCCCAGAAATAAAATATCTTCTGCTATGACAATCAGTATCTATATTTTTTCCTGTGTAGAATCTCTACTAAGATATAAACTTACATTAAAATTTCCTTTCATCTGTGTTAGCTCTCTGATCAGAAGGAAATTAATTAATTAATTAATTAATAAAGTTTCACCCCCTTGGATGAAGTAAAAATTTCACCATCTGCAGTAACAGAACATATGAAACAGCGTCTGCTAAAATTAACTAAGCATAGCTAGACAAATTGATAGGCCTAGGCAACTCATGCCCGAGGATCTTAAGGGAAGCAAGAAATTACTGTGATAGTAACACAATTGTTTTTAACTTCTGAGCTGTAAATTCACTAGGAGGAACTAACTAGCTGAGTTATCTCCAAACCACTGATTTTAATTTTTTAATAACTTAGAAGGAAACTGACATTTCAAAGGTTTAGAGGACTGCAAACTGTAGCAATATTTCCATTACAATTAAGGAAAGGCCCAGGGAACTATAGACTACTTAGGTGGATGTTTATCTTTGATAAAATAACTGATTTCTGGTTATCAACAAAGAATCAGAAATCAAAATTCAGGTAAAAAAAAAAAATCAGGCTATATATCTGGAAACCTCTTTTTCCAGATATGGAAGAGCTGTGCAGACTTGATACTGGCAGGCTTCTTCTACCCTTGGAATAAGTAATTTTATAAATTCTTTTTTTATCCCTGCCTAGCTGGGCTGCTTTTATTACCCTTAGCTTTTTCATAATTTGTCATAATCACAGTATAAATGATTGGGGACTAAAGTGCTCACAACCTCAAGGTACATTCTGCTAGACCCAGCAAGAATGGATTTTTCGTGATGACTTTTTTTTGCAGCATGGACCATGCTGCAAACATGCTGCAACATTAACAGATATTAAAAAAAAAAAATAATCAAACAAAAACAAAAAAAAAGACCCTTAGTAAATTAATAAATTAATTTAATGAACTCCTTGAGAATACACTGTCTTGGAAAAATACTGATATATAGAAAAGAGAAGAAAGAAAACTCAACAGTCATCTATTAAAAAAAAAAAAGTATCATATACTAATACCACTAAATAAAGGAATGCCAGTACTGATCTCTGGCCATGCAGCTCAGCTCTGTGGAGTATCATTCACTGTGTTTGGACTAGCTTACTTTGAAGAAGTTGAATTTAGCCTTCTTCTTATACCCCTAAATTAAATATTTCTGTGAGGTTTTTTTTTTCAGGCCAGAATCTGTTATAAAGAAAAGACTGTTGCTTGCTTATCACGGAGCTTTTTCTATAGGAAACTGGCATGCACACTGCTTGCAGGGTCTGATGACCTGCAAAGATTTCTGAATGTGCAAACCTTCTTGAGGAATACCAAACCTGCCATCCTTAGGATCCAGAAGAACATGGGAAGGAAGGAAGTTGTTGTGTAATAGTTTTAACTTGGTTATTAACATGACTTTTCTGTAGTAGATCATTTAAATATCAGAACTAAAAATAACTCCTTAGTTTCACATATATGCTGTGTATTTCTTTGCCAACATAAGATTTTGAGTGGAAACAAAAGGCCTTTGCTGTCATTCTAAGGCTGCACTCTTCTACACTACAGTTTTAGTATAGGGCCATAGACAGCTGATTCTACACAGGACAACTACTTGTTATCAGAATATACTGGTCAAAAAAACCACATAAAACCAACGGGCTTTCCATGGCACAATGTATACAGTTATGCTGAAACTAAAACCACTCGGGGAAGTGTTTTCTCATTGTTAGAGATGTGTTCTTGTTGTAAAGCAGGTGAATATATAAAGCTCCAGGGTTTAGACAAATCCATACAAAGCAAGACTAACAATCTGAGTCGTAGGATCTTACATAGTCAATAGGAATTCCGTGGCCTGTTATCAGCACTGGAAATACCAAATTTCTGGGCTACGGTGCTACAACTCATGCAGAGTCCTTCAAAAGTCCTCAAAACTTAATTCATTGTCCAAATGAAACCTTGGATGAACTGAATAAAGACACTTTTGTTTACATATCCCATGTGACTGTTCTATGAATAACAGTACTACTGTAGAGTTTTGATTGGTTTTGTGATCATCTTTTATTTCCATGTAATTTATTATATTTATATCTACTCAGTTGATCTACCTGTTGTGTTTCTGTAGTTATCTATTCTTACCAAAACAGAAAATGTGTACTTGGCTTAACTAAATCATTTATCTTTTTAAACAATTTTTCTACTTTTTCAAAATAATTCTTAATTTCATTTCCAGTCTCTCTTATTTCCTTCTTATGGCATTCAACTGTTTTCTGAAGACTGAAATGCAGAGTCATTTTATTAGTAAAAAAAACCTCGTGGTTGAAGTGCAATAACCTGCGTCATACTGGAGGTCAGATCAGATGATTTTAAAGCCCCTCAGGCTTTAAACCCAATGAAATCTCTATTAATTTATGAAGTTTCCAAAGATATTTTACTGTTGTAAATGACTGTCTGCTAGAGCAGCTTACAGAAAGATAATAACTAAATAGTGATTACTTAAAGCCTTAAATCTAAATTTCCTTATCTATCACCAGATAGTTCAGCTTAGTTGTATTTACTCAAAGATATATATCTAAGTTTATGCCATATCTTATAATTATAATACATTTGAGATGATTAAATTCTGTCTTGAAGTTCTTAAAGATCTGCAGGCTATTATTTAATATCTAGACAACAAAATGCCTAACTGAAACAGTAACATATCTCTTCCATTGCAGTATACAATTATGGGGTTTTTATTTATGTATATGCATATGAGTGTCTTTTTTTTTCTCTCTACATGTCTATTGACAGTAATTTGCAGTACTGGATCATTTCAAAGGCCAATAATCTGTTTAAATGTGTAGTCGATTCCTTCAGTACAAAATAAGTAATCAGTAATACAATCAGGACATTTCAGTTTTTCATGAGCAGTATAGGAAAACTGAGTTTAAACATTCTCTTGAATTTTTTTAAGCTCTTCGTTATAAAAAAAAAAAAAGTGGTATTTCTAACAGTGCATTTTACTGGGAAAAAATATATTGAAGTTCTCATTTCATAAGGCACTGCAACACAAGTAAAGTTCAACTTATTATGATTAATAGTAGTAGTATATGTAATAACTACAATAAAGAAGTCTTGCTGGCAAATAGTCAATATTTGTGTGACAGTTCTCCTTATGCTGCTTAACAGTGAAACTGCATACGTTCAGAAGTACCTCTGCATCTGACCTATTAGTTGGAAAAAAAAAAAAAAAAAGAAAAAAAAAGACTAAACCACACAGGACATTACACCCTTCCTGCTGTATTCCTACAAGTGTCATCCAAGTAATCTTGACCAGTAGCTGCCATAATGAACACAGTTTGGCTGAAAACTCAATTGTAGCCCATTAAAAAGCCATAGATAGCAAAACATATGGCTTAGAATCCTAAGTATAAGATCTTTCTACAAGATCATGCAGACTGAACACTCAGAAAAGTAGCTAAAAATGAAAGGTAAGGAATCAAAAATCTTCAGAGACAATTCACAGTAAGGAAACCGAACAAGGGCTTAAAAATACAAACATAAAACATGTAGTATAAGGAAACATTTTATAGAATCATAGAATCATAGAACAGTTTGGGTTGGAAGGGACCTTTAAAGCTCATCTAGTCCAACTTCCTCTGCAAGAAGCGGGACATCTCCAACTAGATCAGGTTGCTCAGAACCCTTTCCAACCTGGCTTTGAATGTTTCCAGGGATGGGACTTCTATCACCTCTCTGGGCAACCTGTTCCAGTGTTCCACCACACTCATTGTAAAAGATTTCTTCCTTATATCCTGTCTGAATCTACCTCCTCCTGTTTTAAAACCATTACCCCTTGTCCTTTCACAACAGGCCCTGATGAATAGTTTCTCCCCATCTTTCCTATAAGTTCCTTAAAAAAATTTTAGAATTTAATTTTACATGTAGCTAAAATCATAAATATGAGCTGCTCAAATAACTTTCATAATGAGAAAGAGGATAAAATTACAAGAAAGCTTAAAAAAAAAACCATTGGGAAATACTAGGGAAAAGGAGTATGTCTCTATGAGAGCACTTTCTACTTTCTGTCCTTCCATCTTTCTTTAAAAAATTATTTATTAATAGAATCATAGATCTGCTCAGCTTCAAAGGGACCTTGAAGGACCATCTGATCCAAATTTTTGTGGGAATGGCAACCTAGACAAGATTATCTAGCACCCTGTCTTGAAAACCTCCAATGACGGGGACTCTACTGCATCTCTGGGGAGGTTGTTCCAGTGACTGTACTCAGTTTCCTAGTGCCACTTGTACCCATTGCCTCTTGTCTTCTCCATGTTGCTCCATGTGAAGATAGAAACTCTGTCCTCTTTGTAGCCACTCTATGGTCTGCCTATGTTTTACAGCAGTTTTTCCTCTGTGTCTGTTCTACAATTTGTAGATGTTTTGCTTTCTGTAAGAGCTATCTGCGAGCATAGGATATATATCCGGGCTGCGAAGATAAGATGTAAAACAAACATATCCAGTTACAACTTATCTTGATTTTTGTGTTCAAAAATACAAGAAGGCCAAATGAGCTAAATACTGAACTCATTTACAATTATGTCTCAGTAGGTACTGGTTCTGGTCCATAGTGCATAAACACTGGGTAAAATGAGTGAACACAAACTAATAAATACTGCACTGCTTAAAGAATCAGAAAACAGCCCTTCCTGAAGACTAATTACAAAATAAAATATGCATATCAAATTAACCATGCTTCAGGCCAGCAGAAAACAGAATGGATTATAAATAAAGAAATTAATACTACAGCTTCTTCTCACTTTTTAATTTTAAAGCAGTAACTACGAATTATTCTGAAGATATGACAGCAAAACAGTTGCTGTTTTATTGTCCCTCTGCACCAGGGAGCAGAGAGAGCATAACAGTATTCGCTTACAGAACAGAAAATGTTTCTCTTGAATCATCTCATGTAGAATTAATTTAGTATCATACACAACTTGGGTTTGAATGATAGCTAATGGAGTTTGGAGTTGCCTGAAGTTTGTTTATAAAACAATGGAAAAATAAGGCGGGAACAGCCTGTTATTGCCTTACCTCAGGAAGTGTAGTGCTAACTGAGCCTTTTTTCAAGAAACTGTCACCTACAGCCTTCTATTCCCATTGCAATCTCCTAGAAAAAAAAAATAATTTTTCCCTAATATCTGATATTTTGGTAAAAATAGTAATGTTTTTCTAGGTAAACAGTAAGATTGTTCTCTCTATCTTTCCAAGTCTTGTATACTTTGAAGACTGCGATCAAACTTCTCTTCTTGAGGGTAAAAACTCCTTTTTTTTTTTTTTTTTTTCAGTCTTTGGTAATTCTGAACGTTCTCTGTGCTCCTGCAATTGATCCACAATGATAATGAAATTTAAAGCTGAAAAGAGAATGCCATATTCCACAGAATTATTAGTGTTGAGTAAGTGAATGGTTCATTCTTTGATCTTTATATTTCTTTATCTTACATTTGTAAAAAAAGTCTAATTCTTACTCTATCATAAAAATGAATTTGAATGTTTTACACAGTTTGGTCCTCTAAAATCTACATTGGCCGCTACTTTTGCCTTGAAGAACAATAATTAAAAAAAAAAAAAGGTATTTGTCTGGAAATGGAAACTACGATAACTGATCCTTTCCCCCTCTTCTGTCTCATCTCCTCTTTTCTGTTTGAAACCAACATTACAATTTTTTTTTTCCTCTGAATTTCAGCTGTCCTCTCTGAGTTCTAAGAAATAACCACAATGGTTTTGAAAATCAATTAAATAAGTAGATCCAGCAGAAGTCAGAAAAACATGAAATAAATATATAATTGTTACTTAGAAATCACCTTCCTTACATCTTCATCCCCTATTTTTCCTAGTATAAAGTTCTCCTCACCAAGTTGGCCAGCTTATTGCCAAAAATGCTTTTGTTCCAATTAGTCAGGTGCATCCTGCCTCTTCTTTTAGCAGTACTCAATTCTCAAAGGGGGCTGAATGGTCAAGAAAATCAAACACCTGTTGTTAACACCACCTTGGAACCAGTTGTTAACTGATACGATCCAACCACAACTCCTCAAGCCCCCCACCCCCACAAACAGGATCAAACAGTAAAACCACTTGGGCCCCCATGCTGTCAACTCTCACTCATAGACCTAGGTAGTCACATTTTATACTTTCCAGAAATTCACTTTAAATTCGCTATACCTTTAAAAAAAAAATCTATATTGCAATAGTTTTACATTCATTAAGGTGGCCATAATTAAACTGTCCTTCTGGAAGTCACACATAAAGTCTTCACTTGCTACAGAGTACCTCCAAATAATCATGTGGGGTGGGGCCAGGGTGGGGGATAAGTAGAGGAATGATTAAAGAGCTACTAAAACCAACATCAGAAACTGAAGTTCCATGTTAAGAATTAACAAAGAAATATTTTCAATGTTCAGCTTTTACAAAGAGTGTGCCATTCTAGCTAGAGTTATGTGAATTAAAAAAAAAAGCTATCCCCAGCACAAAAGGACCAATAGCTGGGTCATTTTCACATTCTGTGTGTTACAATGTCTGCAGGTACAAGACAGTGAAATACTATTTTAGGAAGGAAATGAGAACTGTCCCACTGTAACCCCCATTAAAATCAGATCTTTCTTTTCCAGAAGACAGAGAGTTCAATCAACCATTGCAGTTTAAAGACAATCCATATTATGTCTTGCCTCTACCTATGTAATAAAAATGTGGTAAAAGTGCTAAGGGCAGTAGGCATCTGTTAGAAAAATGAGCAATAGAAGTGCACACATGTCATGCCATCAACCAGAGGAAGAAAATATTTGAAGTAACTGTAGATTCTTTAGGGACAATAGGCCTGATTATCTACTACGTCAAAACTTAGAAAAATGTTACTGACAATGAAAGATGCTCCTGTTCAGATGGGATAGCATTTTATGGCTGCTCAGTGGATAGCAAAGAGGCAAAGAAAAATGTATAAGCTCTTATTATTGAGAAGAAACTGCACAGAAAAAAAAAAAAAAAAAAGGAATATTTAGAACACACATATGATCCTTAGGCTTCTGTCTTTTTTTTTTTTGTGGTTATTTCCCCACCCCCCCGCCAAAGACCGAAATTGTCTGACTTCAGGAGTAAAGCAATCTGCTCTATTTTTTTCACTCTTGACTTTCACACTTAAAGGTGGAATTTATATAATTTTAGACATTCTGGAGCTTGAATGTGCTCACAGCTCTGCCTATAATCAGTGGGAAGACACAGATACCATCAGTGCCATTTACCCGATCTTATAATAGACTTAATGCAATAAGAAATATAATCCTCTGAAGTTTCAGCTTTTTTTCCCACTAATTGAAGAGGAAACTTAGAGAACCAACATAGATTAAGCAACAGACTTTTACCTAAATATGGTTAACTTTGTCTCACTGTAAATGGCCAACGCTTCTGCATCCACTTAACTGTAAGTGCAGAAGGACCTTGGATATGGATATGTGAGTGGCTCCTAACAGCACAGGATGCACAAACAGCCATTAGATCTTGATTTTTTTCCTTTGTTCAGGTCCAGTCTTTAAAACTTTCTTAGCCTTCTCTCTTTTATCTTTTTTTTTTGTAATCTATGTAAATATGTTATGTTACTGTTGGCCCTTCTATGCATTTCAATGCATAGAAATATACGTTGGTGTAGTGTAAAGGATAGTTGTTTTTTTTTTCATCAAGTGTTGATGTGTTATCATGCCAAATGCAATGGAAATTTCTGCAGAGGTGAAGAGCACTGTGTGCAAACTCACAATCTTCTCAAACTGTTTCCTTACTTAAATTTATAGCCAGCAAGAAGATTACTAAGTTTGGCTTCAGTTTTCCTTAATACATATCCCTATTCATTGTCACAGAACCAATCCATAAAATATTAACTGCTCTTAAATCACAAAATTATTAATCACTTAAAAACAGACATGGTGCTATCCCATGCCTTAAATGACATACACTCCTAAAGCTCAGAAAGCACCAGTGCTTTCTGATTTCAAAATTACTAAATGGGAAATTAATCCTAAAGAAATTAGGCCAGATCTTCAATCTATGGAAATGGGTAAAGTTTCACTGAAGGCAACAGGAGTGACAGCATTTTAATCTTCCAAAGATTGGATGCCAGTAGTGAGAAATCAGAGTATTTTATCCCCACACATAGATGTATCATGTTGCGTTAGTGTAATTACAGACATGTCCTTGTTAATTTATGTTATAGTTTTGCGCACAGAACAGCGAAACAATCTTAAATACTCTCTTTGTTAGTAAGTAACTTATGAAAACTTCCAGCATCTAAACTCCCAAATTCTGATAGATAAGGATATTATTTTTTCCTTTCTGCAATGCTTTGCTTAGGTGAGGTGTAGATGCTACCACATTATTTCACTCTTTGGTAATCAGCTCTCGTAAGTACACCGGTCTCTGTATAGGCACAGTCTGAGTAATTAAAATAAAAGGCCTCACGCTGCAAGTGGCATACCTTAAAACTAGACCACTAAAGATCTGCTGTGGCAATGCCACCAGCCAAATACTGTTCTGGGTCAAGCCTAAACAAAACATGGACTGGCCTTCTGTTTATTGTCAAAATATTATGTCTACCTTTTAACAACTAATCCTACAATATAGCCTCAGGAAGAATTAATATCATATAACAATGAAAAAGAATATGAAGATAAACAGTAGGGAAAAGTAAGGCTTATCACTCTCATTTTTTTCATTTAAGTCAAATCAGGAAGCATTTTATTGATTTATTAATGACATATGATTAACTAGCAATCAAGGAACCATATGTTCAGGATCAGCAGCAGCAATAAAACAGATGAAGCGCAGCACTGGACTTTGGAAAAATAAAATAGTACCAAGTTTCTAAATACCCTTCTACAGCTATTCACAAGAAACTCTAATCCCCTTCTGCAAATGCATACACTCAGTTACAAGATCACCCCACTCCCCAGCCATGGGGGTTACCATTCCTGTGGGAGACATGAGTGCCTCAGCTTTGTTTACCCTCCTTGCTCCCAGCACCTCACTGATGTATTCACTAGTGAGGAGGTGCCCCGGGTGGTGCCTCCACACCCCATGGTGATGTTCCTGTGTGCTGCCCCCACACTAGCAGCCCACTGCTGGGTGCAGGCTGTTCCTGGCGCCCCATGAGGAGGTTGCACCACCCAGCCTGGGCACAGCAGGCGTGCCTCAGGGACACTGCCACCAGGGACAGAATCCCTGTGATGGCTATTTCTTCCTTCCTGTCTCCATTTTCACTAATGTCTATGCTCTCTTTATACTTCTTTTGAAGTTGACTGCTGCTTTGTGTGATAATTTTTTTTTTTAATTTCCCTTGTTACTGTTTAATCCCACTGAAGGTCATCCTCCTCGTCAGGCCAACGGGTTTTGCGCAAATGTCCTCTCAAACAGTTTTGGGCATCCCCTTCTCACACACTGTTTACACTTCCGTCCTTTTACCAGCTGTTGTTATCCAAGGTGTGCTACCAAAGGGAGCTGCTCAAGGACCCCCACAATGTTTTCTTAATTCTTCACATCTATTTACTTACTTTTTTTTTCCATTAATTAGCATATTTCATAGGTTTTTTACCTTAACATTTTTTTTTACTCCATATCTGCTCATTGTATAATATTTTCCTTTTTTCCCCCCCAGTTTTTTACTTGTTTAAAATGTCACAATGTTATCAGTAAATGGGCCACATCTTTTCTGGTTTGCCATAGCTCAGAGATTGTTGCAGACAGCTTTGAGAAAAGTAGATATATATCTGAAGATGACGAATGACTTCCCATAACCAGTCTGGATCCAAGAGTACAACAGGGATAAATCCAAGTAAAAAGAGTACCTAACTATCAAGGGAATCTATTGAACCTTCTAGGGCTGGTACATAGTGTCAAGCTGTAACAGCCAGAAATTTATCAATACTGTAAATAGCATAGATAAACAGCTCAATGTCCAAGTGGAGATGGGTGATGAGTGGTGTTCCTCATAGAGTCCCAATGGCACTGTTTAACATCTTTGTTGGCAACATGGACAGTGGAATAGAGCGCCCCCTCAGCAAGTTCACCGAAGACACCAAGATGTGTGGTGCAGTGGACAAGCTGGAGGGAAAAAATGCCATCCAGAGTGACCATGATAGGCTGGAGAGGTGGGCCCATGAGAACCTCATGATGTTCAACAAGGCCAAGCACAAGGTCCTGCACATGAGTCAGGGTAATCCCAAGCAAAAAATACAGCCTTGGCAGAGAATGGATTGCAAGCAGCCCCGAGGAGAAGGACTTGTGGGTACTGGTGGACAAGAAACTCAGCATGAGCCAGAAATGCACACTTGCAGCCCAGAAAGCCAACCGCATCCTGGGCTGCATCAAAAGGAGCATGGCCAGCAGGTTGAGGGAGGTGATTCTGCCCCTGTACTCCACTCTCATCAGACCCTACCTGGAGTACTGCATCCAGCTCTAGAGCCCCCAACATAAGAAGAACATAGACAGGTTAGAGTTAGTCCAGAGGAGGGCCACAAAGATGATCAGAGGGCTGGAGCACCTCTCTTATGAGGACAGCCTGAGAGAGTTGGGGCTGTTCAGCCTGGAGAAGAGGAGGCTCTGGGGAGACCTGATAGTGTTCTTCCAGTACCTCAAGGGGGCCTACAGGAAAGACGGGGAGAGACTCTTCCATAGCGCCTGTTGTGACAGGACTAGGGGTAATGGTTTCAAACTAGGAGTTAGATTTAGATTAGATATTAGGAAGAAATTTTTTACAATGAGGGTGGTGAAACACTGGGTCAGGTTGCCCAGAGAGGTGGTAGATGCCCCATCCCTGGAAACATTCAAGGCCAGGTTGGATAGGGGTCTGAGCAACCTGATCTAGTTGGGGATATCCCTGCTCCTTGCGGGGGTGGCGGGGGGATGCGTCAGGTGGGGGGGGGGGGGGGGGGGCTCAGGGGTTGGACTAGATGAGCTTTAAAGGTTCCTTTCAACCCAAACTATTCTATGATTCCACGGTTCTATGATTCTATAATTTTCAAGTACAGAGCTCCAACCCATAAAGCTTTCTGGATGAAAATGTTACATCCTGATGCTTCAATTATTAATTTTATACGCTTTTCAAATATGAAGAAAAAAAAGGTTCTTGCTTTATTTGTTTCATACATTTCTATTTCGTATACAAAAGGTTGCAATTTCTGACATAATCATCTATATCATTCTGTTGCATATTCTGTCTGCTAGTACCTTTACCTTCAAGTCATTTTAGTTCCATCAGTGGACTGGTTTTTTTTTTTGTGATTGTAAAAGGTCATATTGACAGAGTGACAGATTCACAGGAAGATAGTTTCCTTATGACCATCTAGGCTAGCCTGCTGCTTAAAACAGACTGTAGGTACACACTGTAACCTATCTATTGAGCACTTAACTCCTGTTTCAGCTATGGCACATTTTAGAAAATTTCCAGTCTTGATTTGAAGTTTCAAGTGGTGATTACAGATTGCCACTGGCAAGACCTGTAAAACCATCAATCTTTTCCTCTCCAAACTTCCCTGTTACTTTTGTTATATTGCCTACCCAACAAACATTTTTTTAGACAACTTGTACCATAAAACTTATTAGAAGAAAAAATGTCTAGACAATTCTAGACAGAAAAAAAAAAAAACCACACAAAAAAACCACAAACAACTCTCATTCTATTTTGGCAATTTTTTAAATGCATTCAGAGAGCAAGACAATGGTCACTTTCAAAGTGCCTGTGATTAAATTAAGTGATAGAGATGGAAAAATAAAGTTCAGATTCACACAGCAAAGTCCTAAATCCTACATGACTTTTTTTTTTTTTCCCCCCACATATTGGTTAGTGATATCTATTCAGAAAGCAGTAGTTGTAAATTTTTCTACTCTTATGATCTTTTCCTCTTCTTTTTCCTCTGCTGTCTATAAGCAAACAATTTCTTTACGAAAATTAAATGTAAAAGTAAAAAAAGAAATAGTGATAAAGTAGTATTCTAAAAATTCCGAAGTTTTTAGCCTATCCAGTGTATCAGTCCAATTTAAGATGCATCTATCATTCTGTCATATAAAAAAAAAAAGACAGAATAAAACCTTATATTGCTCAGTTTACCCTTAACAATATTTAATGTTTGTTTGCTGGGTGTAAGAGGCATTGTATTCTAAAGGATTATTTCTTTATTATATACTCATTTCATGTTCTTAGTGCTACATAGACTCACATTAATACACATCCATTACCTTGAAAGTTCTGTATTTTTTTGTATTTTAAACTTGGCACAAGCAATACAGTTCTACTGTACTAAATGCAGAACTAAGGATTAATATTCAGATTGTATGAATACATTTAACAGTACTGTACAATCTAACAGTGATTATCATTAAACATTGCCAGTGTTTGTTGTCACTAAACAGATTATAATATGCCAACTTTGAATGCTGCACAAGGCATTAATTAACTGATCAACTGACATGGGCACATTTAAAAGCCAGTACATTTTCACTCTGGTAGGTTTTATTTGATAGATGAGTAAAATATACCCTTAAATCAAAAGATAAAGTAAACTTTAGATACAAAATAAATTTTAAAAGTAGAAGCAATCTATTCTTGGATTGGTCTTATATTTATTTATCTAAGGTAAAAGTAGAAATTTTACCTGATGTAAAATACAAATGTGTTTCACTTGCCTTCAAAATAAACTGATTAGAAAACTGTTGCTGCTTCATAAATATTATGCTGTATAGACATAAAGGCTGATCCATATATATATAATATGAGATGTATTAAGACATGATAAGTATTATACTTTTTTCAATATTCTATAGAGAAAACGAAATAGTATGCCATTTCTCTTGAACAGCTCAAACAGGCTAAAAACCATTGTTCCTGGAAAAAGCACAATAATTTTAAAGCATAGATTCACTGTATTCTGGAGGATTCCTACATGATTTGCTAACATCAATGGTGCATAGAACCCAATTCACCTATTTAACTTTTTTTTTCATCTACATTTCATGTTCTGGGCCCTCTGGAGCAATCCTGGTCATCTGGTATCATTTATCTGAACAAAAGAGAGGTGGATACCTCTAAGGATTTGTAGATAAAGAACTAACCTATTTCTCCCCCCCCCCTCCCCTTTTGGTTGTGATATCTTATCATCTCCTGCAAAATACAGTTTTGGTAATACTGGAAGATAAACAGACCAGCTCTCCAGTGGAGATTGGTGTGTTAAACTCCCACATTATTCAAAGCGCACAGAGGATTTTGGCAGACTGTATTTTACCAACTTTTATTAGATTTACACATTAAAATGGTTATACAGATACATAATGGTGTGTTAATTCTTGATTATTAGCTTAGGAGAGATATTTGGTGCTGCAGGTAAAGTCTTGAGAGCCTTAGACAGAGTGTCAACTCTTGTAATTCTACAGAGACATTTGAAATAAAACACACAATAAAGTACTGTTCCTGCAAATCTTTTCAAGATCCGAATAATAACAGAAAATCACACAGAGAGGGAAAAAGCATCTTTCCATAACACATATATATATGACACAGTATGTTATTGTCTTGCTGGGCTGTAGTTGTCAGCAGCTATTTTGCTCTTGACAAAAAAAAAATGGTTATGGTGATATTCCTACTGGATTATTTGCCACGATGATTCATTTTGACTTATTTTGTAAATATATGAAGAAAACTTCTGTGATGTATAGCAATGCAATTCTTTATACTCTGTTTTCTGCTCATTTAGAAGTCTCTTACAACTAAAGTTGGAGGTGTATTAAAATGAAAAAGTTTATCTCCTTTATTTGAGTGTAGTTTGATATGTATGTTCTTGTTTTAGGCATTGTAGTAGGAGGTGTTTTAGGAACCGAAGACTAAAAAGTCTGTAGCACTTTGGTTATTCTATTTACATTACTTCAGTAAATAATATCAGTTTCTTTTCAGTTTTTTTTCCCCACATCTTCAGAACATACCTTTTTCTGTTTTTATAATTTTGCTTTGTAATTTAGTCCACTGAAGGTAAGAAAGAAATTCAGTATAGTACTTTCTAAAAATTTTCAATTTCTGGGCCTTTAAAAAAATATTATTAAGCTCAATTATAGATTAACATAAATGTAATTTTATTTGTTCATCTTACACCCACTCACCCACCCAACTAGTAAATTTCTTGTGCTTTACCTTTGATTTCTTTGTATTTTTCGCTACATTTCCTGTGTTCTTTCCCTAGAAGCTTTTCACATTTTCTTCTCTCCTTTTTTTTTTTTGTGTCTGACAAACAGAAAATTTGTAAGAAATGTAGTGAGGGATAGGTTCAATCTGAGAGTTATAACATGCAAGGTCTTGCACGTGGGTCTGAGCAATCCCAGGCAGAAATACAGGCCGGGTGAAAAATGGATTGAGAGCAGCCCTGAGGAGAAGGAATTGGGTGTGCTGGTTGGTAAGAAGCTCAACATGACTCAGCAATGCGTGCTCAGAGCCCATAAAGCCAACCACATCTGGGCTGCCTCAAAAGAAGTGTGGTCAGCAGGTCGAGGGAGGGGATTCTTCCCCTCTACTCTTCTTTCGTGAGACCTGGAGTATTGTGTCCAGCTCTGAAGGCCCCAGTATAAGAAAGACATGGACCTGTTGGAGCAAGTCCAGAGGAGGGCCACAAATATGGTTAGAGGGCTGGAGCACCTCTCCTATGAAGACAGGCTGAGACAGTTGGGGTTGTTCAGCCTAGAGAGGAAAAAGCTCTGAGAAGATCTTAGGGTAGCCTTCCAGTATCTAAAGGGGGCCTACAAGAAAGCTGGAAAGGGACTTCTGACAACAGCATGTAGTGATAGAACAAGGGGTAATGGTTCTAAAATGGGAGAGAGTAGATTTAGCTTAGATGTAAGGAATAAATTCTTTACTGTAAGGGCAGTGAGGCACTAGAAGAGGTTCCCCAGAGAAGTTATGGATGCCCCATCCCTGGAAGTGTTCAAGGCCAGACTGGATGGGGCTTTGAGCAACCTGGTCTAGTGGAAAGTGTCCCTGATCATGGCAGGGGTTTTGTACTAGATGATCTATAAATTCCCTTCCAACCCAAACCATTCTATTATTCTACAATTCTATGATTCTATGAACTATAAAAGCTGAAGTATATGTTTTGGTTTTTTTTCTTCATAGTGTTCAGATGTTTTCTCGTACTCTAGGCAAGACACAATCTACATGTTGATAAACCTGTCTACAAAATGAGGCTAATAATATTTATCATTTTCACGGATTGCTACCAAGCTGTAATTAGTCCATTCAGTTAAGCATTCTGAGAAAGAAGAAGCTGCTGGTGTATGAAACTTAGTTTAATTATGTGTGCTAAGTCTTACAAGTTATAGCTCAGCAATAATACAATTAAGCAAACTAGATTGCTTAAAAAAAAACAAAAAAAAACCCCAAAAAAACCCCAAACCCTCATCCAAACCCCTTGATTAACTTGAAACATCGAACTTGAGGTCCCACTTCATTCTTTTATTTCTCTTTAAAATACTTGAGTGGCCAGAATTTGTTTCTTTCTAGGTGCAATCTTTTCAGTTGCAAAAGTCACAACTAAATCATTTAGATTTCTATATGTAATGGGCATATAAAACTGTGCACTCTAAAATACAAAATGGCTTCTAAAGACCTCAGAAATAAAGATGTTTTTTAGGTTGCTTTGACTTTTAGAAAGAATGTTCACAGTGATATTTGACCAGCCTTCCCCTCCCTCATGCCTTAGAGGTACAATTGATTTTGGTATTTGAGTTCATACAGAATTTACAGAACAATTCCTTTAAAAGATTTGAGAAATTCAATTTTGAATTAATCACTATCTTCAAAGACATATGGTATCGTTCATAGCCTCATTTCCTTTGTCTCTAATTTATCTAGAGATATCTAGTCAAGGCCTTGACTTTGCTCTGGGGAGACCCAGATATCACCACAATTATTTACCTGTTGTATGTTTACATATTTCACATAAATTCTAGTCAGTTCAATTTCCTTGGTGTCCATCACATTTCAGAGAAACTATTGATGATGTACTCTTAAATTCAGATTATAATGTTCTATTAAATCAATATGGTACTTGAAGAAAATTTTTAAGTTCCTCATCAAAGAGACTGCTACCATCTATAGAAGTCATACACCATGGAAATATTGGAAGACTGAAAGTTCTGGAGTATCTAATTGATGAAAACGCTTTTGCTAATATTTATCAGGCAGGTTCAAGGAATAAAAGCGGCTATTGACATTATTATTGTTTTCTGTTCCCTATTAAAAAAATGCAAGTGTTGCAACATGGAACAATTTTGTTCATGAACATTTCTGTAACGTTTGCTAAAGAACCAAAATTTCCTCTGCTCTTCATTTATATTTATATTCCTCTGTTTCAGTATAACTACTTGAGTGTGCATTATCACTATCATGCGCTCAATTTACGTTTGAAGCATCCAGAAACAGAGGTTCCACAAATCAAGCTTAAGCAGGCTCTGTCTTGGCTGCTGTTCTACTCCAATACATTTCCAGTGATTAACACCACCTGTGGCACTCCTAATTCACAGCAGCAGACAATTATATCCCTTGGATACCCATTATGGGTAATTATTCCCATGACAGACTATTAGATATGGGTTATGAACATCTCAGCTGTAAACTTTTTTTTTCAATTTTATTTTAATTCTGATATACACCATTGAGAGGTGTATTTGGGGAACAAATCAGAGTGTTACATTAATGGTATGCTTACAACAAGGAAAAGATTAATTTTTGTTGCTGGAGTTGTAGTCAGATTCATTCTTTAAATATGTGATTAAAGGAGATTTTACATGTTTGCCATTATAAGATTATTTTATTTCATTCTTTTAGTACAGAGGCAATAGCAGATCCTGCTGATAAAGTGACACTTGAGGCAGTTAGAAACTAATTGTTTGTTGTTCTAAAGACTGTCTAGTCTTCTTAACAAATCTTTTTTATGTTTTTTTTTTTTTTTTTTTAATCCTGAATATACAAGCCTGATCCTTTATAACCAGGCAGGGGAATTCTTGGTGTGAAAACAGGTTTGACCCAAAGATCAAAATTCATAAAACGTTCCTGTTGCTGTTGCTTTAATTTAGTTTTAAAGATCCATCTTTTTTTTTTTAATGAAATAACAGGATTTAACACACTCAGTCATAGACTCTTTGATTTCCTATCACATAAGATACGGTTTTATGTGGAAAATAATCGTGCTCTGAGTCTGAATTGGGATAACTTCAGTTTCAGACAAGACCAAGTGTACTAAAATCAATGGAAATGAGATAACGAATGTAAATAGAAATGTAAATAGAAATCGATTCTTCTTTGTATATTCATTTTCAAGATGTCTATTAATATAAAACTGGTAAGATTGGGTTAAAAAAGAGAAGTCAAAAAAAGGGAAGAAATCAGTTTGTTTATTGTATTAAAAATGAAACAAAATATGGGTTTTAATATTTCAGAGAGAATTAAAAGAAAAAAAAACCTAGAACTAGAAGAGGAAACGTTTACGCGTTTACACATGATGTGAATGTAGCCGTCATGGTTTCATTAATAAGACTGAGTTCAGGATAGATTTTCTGTATTGACTTAGCCTCTTTGATAAAGATGAAGAAAATACTTTCTATGATACCACCATCAGGATCCTCCCTCTAACCCCAGGCCATTATTGATCAAGTAAAACCCTTAGCTATTAATAATAACTGATCCTATACTGGGGCAGAGGGACAGGCTAGGCCAGCTGATAAGACCTCCATGCTGCTTTCATGTGATTATTGAGCTTTTAAAATCCTGTAGGCACTTCACAAGTGTTGCTGAAATGTGTAATATGACAGAAAGATATGGTAAGCTACAGCTGCCCTTAGCCCAAGTTCAAGCTTATACTTAAGATGTAGTAATAATCTACCTAGCATCTGTAACAGCAAAGTGAGACAATGTTTGCAAAATTCAGAACAAACAGAACAAATCCAAAACCCATCACTGTGTACCAAATGTGTTACGTGAAGATTCTAAGCATGATGAACGAGGTATGACTTTGTTGCACGGAGAGTCTAATTTTACCACAATTTGTCATGTGGTGGTGGATCTCTCAAAGAGAGTGAAGTCACAGAAGCAAATGGGATTTGAACAGTCTATGTACACTATAGGCTTTTACTGTGTATCAAATAGCGTGGAAATTTGAATCAAAGCTATGACATCTTGCAGCCAACAGTGTGGACATGAGCAGCTCTGTCAGAGATTTTTTCCTGACTTTATATTCTTCAGTCAGCAGAAACACAGCATAGCTTCCCTAAAGACTAACTGGTACCATATAATAAAGGAAGAATGGGAAACAGCATTCCTTGGAAACTGTAATTATTCCTGAGTTCCTCTAAGCAAAACTTAATTCCTTATCCTCCTTTACAGGTAAACTAGGCCATGGAAAATATTTATGAAGTGATCTATCATATCTGAGGACTGTCCTCAGGTAATTCTCAGGTCAGACTAATTTTTTTTAACCAGTAAGACAACACCAAATTTAATAAGTTAGATTGCCCCCAGGAATTCACTGTACTAGAGCCAACAATGTGTGCTTGTAGCTCAGAAAGCCATCCATACCCTAGGCTGCACCAAAAGAAGAGTGGCCAACAAGTTGAGGGAGGTGATTCTCTGTGCTCTCATGAGACCCACCTGGAGTACTGCATTTAGCTCTGGAGCCCCCGACATAAGAAGGATGTAGACCTGTTGGAGTAAGTCCAGATGAGGGCCACAAAGATGTTCAGAAGGATGAAACACCTCACCTATGAAGACAGACTGACACAGTTGAGGTTGTTCTGTCTTGTAGCCTCTGGGGAGATCTTACAGCAGCCTTCCAGTACCTAAAGGGGGCCTAGAAGAAAGCTGGAGAGGGATTTTGGACCAGGGCATGTAGTAATAGGGCAAGGAGTAATGGCTTTAAACTGAAAGAGGGTAGGTTTAGATTAGATATAAGCAAGAAATTCTTCACTATGAGTGCAATGAGGCAAGGAAACAGGTTACCCAGAGAGGCTGTGGATGCTCCATCCCTGAAAGTGTTCAAGACCAGGTTGGATGGCATTTTGAGTAACCTGGTCTAGTGGAAGATGTCCCTGCTCATGGCAGGGGAGTTGGAACATGATAATCTTCAAGGTCCCTTGTAAATAAAACCATTCTACGATTCTACAAAATGTGAAGGTTTTAAATTGAAATCCGGGTTATTCTGATTTTGTGCAGTGAGAACGGACCAATTCAATTGAAGAGCTAATACCAGACTGAAGTTACTGCAGTACTTGAAAAAGCAAGATTATTTTATCATCTGAGACTACGTGAAGTAAAAGTGGAAATTATTCCATACCCTCAATATTTCTTCAAGAAGCACACATTACAAACCTAAATTCTATCACTAAACTTCCCTGAAAGTGCTTACACTGAGAGGGAGGAGGGGGACAGAAAGCAGGGATATAAGAAAAAAAAAAAAAAGCCACTTTGGAGTACATGTTCTTGGAGTAATTTGACTTTACAAGCCAGATTTCACATTTTAAATGTGAAGGACTTTGCTGAATCTGTGATAAAGACAAAGCAATACCCTTTCTCTTTTTCTTTGGTCAGACATAAAACTTCATTATTGTTCATTGAAGTCAATCAGACTCACAGCAAGAGTTTGGACACTAGTACTCTACACACTGTTTTTGTTCTTCTCACTTCATCCATCACAGGTCAATTGCTAAATCCTGGCATCTTATAAGAGCATATCAGGTGTTGAAAGCATTTGCAGAATACTTAATGGTGACATACTAAAGATTTTAAAGTTCAACAGCACCATCAGAACAATCTGCTGAAGAGCAATCTTCTTAGAATAATCTGTAAATTAACATTAAACTCCAAGGACACTCTCTTCTACATGCATATCAAAGGTACTAGAGAAGCCTCAATGTTTACTGCTCAGGCACTGACAGACAGTCTGTGGCTTCATTGGCTTTGCTGAGTGTGAAAACTTATTTCTTATATCTAACTGAAAAAATTACTACACTCTATTGTCACTCCTTCCTAAAAAAAAAAAAAATCTTGTCTTAATTTCGTGGTCTAAACTTTTTGATCTGGTAGTGAAAGTTTGCCTTGCTGGCAACCCAAACTGACCTTTCTTATCATTCATAATACATTGTGGTCTTCTTTATAGTGTATTTCATTTGTGTTGGTAACCTTTTTTATTTTTTCTGGAAAGTCGCATTTTTAAGTGGTGGAAAAAACTTGTGGAACATGAGTTAACTGTCTTCAGAGTTGTTAGAAGCAGTGCAGTCTCTCTTTCACACTCCTTATTCTATTACTGACAAAAGGTCTTTTTGACTTCAACTCCATTCCAGCTGTGTTTATAAAAGAAAGAAACAATGCCATCTGTCAGTCACTTTCTTCAAATGTTGAAACTACTCTCTATTACGAGTAGTATACTTGAAAATAGACCTGCAGAGAGAGTATTTCTTTTATGTCAGTTACTAAGAATGAACTGCCTAGTAACTTGGAACTGATGTTATTGTCATTTTATTTGTGTTCAGACCACTGGATACCTGAAGTAAGTTCTACCACTGCAAGAATAAAGAATTGAAGGGATATTTGCATATTTCAAGACTTTTAGACAACATCTCACCTCAATAACACTAAAAATATTTTTGACAGCTGTATTTTAGCAATATAATGGTAAAATGAAACTTTAAAATTTGGAATAATTTAGAAAACAAAGAACAATTATTATAACATAGTTTTACAAAAACTTGGGCTTTTATAAATTTCTTTTTTTTAAGAAAGGCAGTTAACTTAAAGTATAGTTTCTACTTTTTATTATTTAACTTCCTCATATCAAATGACATTTCAGTAATTTCAGAATTCATAATGTTTCTATTTATGACATATTCCTTTTCAATTTTTCAATTTACTAAATTAAGAAATGGCCTTGGATGCGAATTGTGACAAATATAGTGAAAATTAAATAGCACTTACTATAATTTTACATTGGGAACAATATCCATTAAGTGTTACAGTCCTTCAGAAGATTCCACCAAAAAAGCCTACTCCAAACTTTTCAGAAGACAAACCCTAACTTTTTGATAAATCTTGAGCTTGCAAAAAGTGAAAACACTCATAACAATTCCAATGAAATCAAGATTCAATGGTGGTCTGAATTCATCTTTCATATCCTTTTTCCTTCTCCTTTATATCACCTGTCATGTTTAGCAAATTCTATGAAAACATCTCACAGAATTGCAGTGATTATACACTTTATAATTAAAAATGAATGTCATTAAAGTAAGATCTCTTTCTACAAAATTTTGTGAACACCACAATTGTGCTACATATTGCTGTTCAATGTGTCCTATTAAAATAAAAGAAGTAGAATCTGACCACCAGAAGACAGAAGTTGAAAGTCCTGCAAGGGCATCTGATACATCACCCAGAAGTTTCAGTGTTGCACATTTTTAATTTCAATGGGCTTTATACTTATTGAATGTCTTTCAGGATTAGGATCTAAATATTTTGCAATTTTCAATACAAGACTGGATTAAAACACAATGAAAATCTTCTATAAAGTATTTAGTAATTTTTACACAAACTAGTAGAGCTGATAGAATCTTCTGCCCTGGTATTTATTTTCTCTTACTTGATTCATCCCAACAGTCTAAACAACTCTTATTCCTGCTTAGTATTCAGGTAAACAGAATCTGGTTTGAATGTAATAGAATTTTCCGTATATAAATTAAAGAGTAAATTAAGGAAATTTCTCTGCAGACCTTGTGCTTGACACCGAAAGAGATTAGCAATCTTTTAGAGATTGTTCCAGAGAGACGAGAGTCTAGAATGGAAATAAGCTTTGCTGACACTGACAGAGGGAGAAGAATCTGATTCAAAGGCATTATGGGTACATCTGAAATATGTTCTGCAATATTTTACAGCTTGTTATTTGTGGAAATTTTTTTTCCTTAAAAACATAGCTGCAATAATATGTATTTATGTTTAAAGCAATAGTTTGGAGTTCAGAGGAACAAAAAAAAAATAAATCATAGACTGAGAAGGAGTCAGTCATTGACTAAAATTATAGACTGGGAAGTCATAGATCAGCAGCTCTATGACCTGCTAGGGGCTTGCAGTAATGACGTCACTGAGAGCCTGCTGAGTGACTGCATCAGTGGACTTTACATTTCTTATGTTTTCCTTTCCTTTACTCACACCATCTCCTTCACTCTAATAAGATTGTGAGTAGATACTGAACTGCTTATAAGGAGTTTTGTCTCGCTGTGGCAGTTAGAGAGGAACTGTCACTTCCCCATCTCAAAATAAAGGGAACAAATCCAGCTTTACTCACACATGTATAAATCAACAATGACTCAACTTGTCTCTACAGAATAACAGGCACATAACCAGTGAAGTTATGATCAAAATCAAGCCTCAGATTTGATAGATGCACTCCAAAATTGTTATGGACTCTTTATCTGATGTTAAATAAGAGTCGAAATAGAATCTCACAGTTCACCTTATGAAACAATGGCATACTACTGAGATCAAGGAAAAACTAATAAAACAGAAATCTTTACTCCCACAGTAGTTGTCCATTACAGAATTGCCCACACCATCCTCTGAAAATTTTTAGAGTAAGTGACTGCTGAGTTTGAAACAAGACTGTGTCAGCTACCAGTATTATCCTCCTGAGTTCACAAACTTCATATTGTAGTATAACATTGGTAATTTCATATATTAATAGTTTCCACAATTCTTTCCATATTTCAGGAAACACCATCTATGACCATGCACTTCCTCAGATTTGAAACTTATTTACCTATATTATACTGTTGTTTGGGTTGGGTTTTTGTTTGTTTGTTTGTTTGTTTTTTTAACTACTACTACTAGCACTATAGTTTTTTCTTTGGTATCTTTAAGCCTACTCAAAACTCCTTTTTTCAAGAACACTCTCTAACATGTTCTTCACTTCAATCTGTACAGAATTAATAAAGATATTAAGACTTTTTACAGTTTTTTTGTCTTATTGACATTGCTGTACAAATGAAGGAGATCTATGTGGATGATGTCATACTACTTCTATGTATGTTGTTGACACTACTCAGTAGTGTCAGTAGTATGATTTTTCAGTCCTAGTCCAGTCAGTCTGGTCCTTGAACTAGAGTAGCTTTGAACTAGAGCTTTCCATAAAATATCTTCTAGTGTCTACACTGTTCCTTTCACCATAACGTGATAACCCTAAGTGATATAGAAGGGTTTTACTTTCAAATAAACATGTCCATACATTTTCTTATTTGTTTTATAAAAGTTGTAATGCAGCAGAATGAACCATACGAGTTTTAATAAATTAACTTTATATGTGTGTCTGCATGTGCATATGTGTATGCATGTGTGCTTATGTTTGTTAAAGAAAGGTAATGCTTAAAGCTCACCACAGATATTATGATAACAATTAATTCAATAACATTCTACTTCACCTTCTTTTTATCTTCAAATGCCCATTTTTTGCATTCCTAGTTGCATGTCTGTTTATTGCACTGGTTTTTTACGGCTGTTCATTTACCTATACCACAGTAAGAGCCAACTCTATGCTTTGACTCACACCTACAAGTTAAAATATAAAACCATTATACCAGAAGTATACTGTAATCAACAGCTACAGATGATTACCAAAAAAAAAAAAAGCAGATTTCAAATTGGAAAAGTAATTAAAAAAAAATGAAAGACACTCTATAAAAAAGTGCCTTCATGAAGGAAAGATAAATCCCCTACTTCATCCCTGTTGACTCTGTACCACATACCTACCATATCTACTAGCCATTCACCAGGACTCAACTGTTTATTTTGAGCAAGGTATACTTTGTGGGTCTTGATTGATGTCTCTGTTCAGTTTTAAGTTTAAAAAAAAAACCCCTCAAATTAAATAATTATGTACCTATAAACTACAAAATAATAGCAATAAAACCCATCCGCTATACGGAATCTACAGGCATACAAGAGTCTTTTTAGAAAATACTGAGTGCATTTGTATATTTTAATTCCTTAGGGGGGTCCTGGGTGGGGAGTCTCCTGGAACATGGTAAAATCTGCATCTCTAGTTTACGTCCATCAGTGATAGAACCAATGGCTCCTGCTAAGCAGCATGCTAACTGTCTTCTGTTTGTGTGCAAATTCAGTTTTAAGTTACTGTATCTTTTGTAGTGAGTGATGCCAGAACCACAATATTACAGCCATTTGGGAAAACTTATTGTTAGAATAAGAAGGCCTCGTTTCAGTTTCGGGGAGCTTTTCTTTCTTGTTGTCCGGAAATTCCTTCCTCTAACAGAATTTTTGCAAACATTGATTCTTTATCTTAAGATGGGTTAAAGAACATTCCTGGAACTTAAATAACATTATTTAAGTTGCCTGCGCTAAGCTTCTATGCAAGGTCTTGGGACTTAGCTTCAACTTTCAGAGATACTTACCGGCCTTGCTTCTGTGGTTGTGAGGCTGCATTTTCCTACTTCACTGAGTGCTGTAGAGAGAGAAATACACTAAATATTACTAGGCTCCTTTTACAAAATTTTCTAATATAGTAATAGGCCCCTAAAATACATACTAGTGTTTCATGCAAAAGATGTTATTTATAAAGTGGAAGTTTGAATATTAAGTCTGAATAAAAGGAATGTAATATACATCCCAAACCATGAAATCATGAAGAGGAAAATTTGAGAGCACCAGGGCAAAAAGTACCTTGTTTCATTTATCCTCAGAGATACAAGGGACTGCAATGACTGGCCAGCTCACTTTTATATAGACAGTCATCAAGCTGGAAATTCATGACAACTCAGGAGTCAATGCTATTCACCCTGACTCTCCATGAGAGCAATAGGAATAAATTTAGCAATTTTCCCTGTATTCCTAGAGAATACTTTTACTAGTTGAAAGCTATATTTTGCCCACTTTATTTCTGTTGCATACAGCAAAGGGGTGAGTGGGAGGACATTATTAACTTATGTGCTGCAGAATAGAAGAGAGATGTGGAATTCTGAAGGAAAGTGTACGCAGTGGTTGGTTTTGTCATATTGGTGGGAAAAAGTAAAATAAATTTGTTTGAAGATATGTGGTGTGAATAAGGTGAATGGGAGACTAATGATATGGGAGACAAGTAGGGATAGAATGACAGAAGATCATAGCAGCATAGCCAGCAGTTGGAATTTTATTTTTAAATTCATAATATTCTTTGCTTTATTTAAAGAATCCACAGAAATCTCTGATTTTTTCCCTTTAATTTTCAATTTAATAATTTTTGCATTTATCCAAATGGTTGTCATCACCCATTACAATCGTACTGAGAGTAGCACAGTCTTTCTATAAGAAGGCTGCGGTGTCCACTTACATTTTGCAAGTGAAAGTGAGGCTGTTGAGTTACTAATCTCATATCCCTTTTAACAGAGTAGAAGCTAATCTGTCCTAATGGATGACATAATTCCTTTGCCATTTTGTCAGCTAGGCAAGGAATAGAAATATATGGAGATGTCAAGAACTACATGACAGGTACAGCAGACTGAGTATCGTGGTAAGAAAAAGACAGAAACTCTCTCAAGCATGCAGGCAGTACTAGAGAGGATGAGGTCTACAGTAGTAGGCCAAGACTGATATGAAGAAAGCGCCTCTCAGAGATCTATGTAATACACTTTTACATCAAAGTAGTATGTCTAGGAAAGGAAATATCTGGAAATTACCTAAGAAAGCACTGTAGAAAGCAAGACTTTGGAAAAACATGGAAAGAAGGAAAGAAATATGAGAAAATAAACAGGACTAGGAAGTAAATGAGGGAGATGGATCAAAAGGCTGCCTTCCCTATCCAAGCACAAAAGGATATACAGAAGCACAGAGCAATGTGTCTCTTAAAATAAAAATAATGATAATGACAATTACAATAATAATAATAATAATAATAATTTATTTTTTTTTTAAACAGAGCATAATCATCTCAAAACTACAAACAGGGAGTCCTGAGGCATGTTTTGGGTTGTTTGGTTTTTTTTGTTGTTGTTGTTGTTTTGTTTTAACATAAAATACTAGACTTTTAAAAGCAAGTGTTTATCTAAGAATTGTAAGACTGATAGCTTTCTTCAAATGGTTAATAGAAAGAAAAAAAAAACCCAAACAAACAGATAACACTACTACTGTCTTTGCAGTTGAAGCTCATTCTTCTACTATAAATTAAGAACAAGAAAAACCTGATCTAGTCATTTGGTCATTTGGTGACACTAGTACTAAAGAGGTAGATCAGGCCACAGTCCTGTATTTTCTCAGTTTATAAATTAACCATGGCAGGAAACTGATGCATCTCATAAAAGCTTCATACAACATGCTATTAAAGCTGTAGAACTTGTCACTTGGATGATAACAAGTCTCATGGATTCATCAAGTAGTGGAAAGAAAATCTATTCAAGTGGTCAGAGACAAACATGTTGCTTCTAGCTTAGAAAGTACTTATTCCACAGTTGGAAGTTAGGGGATTATTTGGAGACATATGTCCATATACTGTTCCTGTCTTTAAATTTCTGCTTTCTTTTACAAGTATCCATTACTATCTACTATTAGGAATGGGATGCTATGACTGATAGGTTTATTCTTATGTCACTCAGATAATTTTTTTTACTTCCCTCTTCCAGACAGAAACTGAAAATAACATTTTAAATAAAAAAAAAATTATATTCGTACTCCTTTATTATTAATTTTTATATTTAATAATCTGTGCTACAGTCAAGATGTTCCTGCCTTAGATACTGATCTCCAGTAAGGATAATACTTCCGGATTTTAAACAAACAAAAAAAAAAAAGTAGCTTTACATTGCTTAAAGATTTGTCCTATGAATGGACATGCATTTTCTGAAACAACTCTAGAGCAAATTTACACTAAAAGAGTAACAAACAGTTATAAGGTACTAGTAAATAAAATTATATGCTCTCGATGTGTTGATAGATCAAATTGTCTGTAAATTATTTTGTGCAAGAATGAATCAGTAACATTTTTTTTTTTTTACAAAAAAATTGTGTTCCTAATGGTCTCTTTGGTAGCTATTATGGAATAAAAGTATGCTATTTTTATATGAGTATATGAACATAAGCTTGCCAGTGGCTTTGACAGCTGGCTATGTATCTATGATCTTGTAATGCCCTCATGCTGTCATTGCTGTCATTGCCTCTTTACAGTTCCCCAGAATTGCCATAATAATCAGTTACGCCTAGTATTCCTAGAGATATTTGTTCAGTGTGCAACTTAAATTACTTTATATCCAGGCTTTTTATATCTATGGTGTTTCGAAAGGGCTTAGAGAGTCTCTTAATGGACTTAATTATCATGTCACACTGGACAAATCCTAGACAAATATTACTTTGGATGTATCTTTTATATTTATTAAGAGGAGATTACATGTCAAATAAAGGTTGATGCTCATCTCAGTCTGACAGATTTCTTTGTTTCAGAGTTCTCTGGAGAGAAGAGAATAGTACTAGTAATGTCTGAATAAATTTACTAAAAAATTAATATTTATTTTATATTGTTTTTCAGGGAGGAATTTTTCTGAGCTGAATGCAATGCATCGCAAATCACTTTACCAGAAGTGTAATAACATGAGTATGCTCTTCTCAGTTGCCTTTCTGAAAACAGAGATTTAAATGTCAGATCATGAAATTACTCCTTTAGTATTAATAATTATTTCTTATTTCTGCTGTACTTCTTTGCTACAGTAAGAGGCAATATCCTCAGAAAAGAATATTGCATAAAGAAATAGCTAGCCAACATGTAAGATTTTTATTTTTTTTCCAATCTGACATAGTCAGAAGAATCCAGTGACTTTTTTTTTAGTAACAGAGATTCTCATAATACTATCCTGCTATAGTTATTTCAGTTTAGTATTGTATAATTAATCTATCATGGACTGTATGTTTTTATGAGATGTAAAAAAAAATCCCAAATATATTTTTATTGCTAGGTTAGAGTTCACTCTACAGCTCTCCTTTCTGTCATGGATAGTCATTCCTCATTAGATTAAGTACAATAATTTCAGTAGAATTACTTGCATAAGGAGGGCTGATGGACAATAGTTTAAACATTGTATGCTGAATTTTAAGTGGTGATTGAAGGGAAATAAAATCTTCCTCCCTCACTGATTTTCAGACAAATGTCTAAGTAAGTCTGTTATCTAGCTGTCAAGATTAAAAAAAAATCAATAAATCAGTTTATGGTTTACCTTGTAACTATGGTCATTCTAGTACAAATTCAGACTGAGTTTATCTTTGGCTATTTCAAGTAACACTTATGAATTTAAAAAACAAATAAAGATATTTGTATCTCAGCAAATCTGAACATATACAGTTTCTTAATGCAAGTGCTTTTCAGTTTAACCTTTCAATTTAATAATGAGTAGACCTCGCTCCTCTAGTGCTAAAACGCTGGTAAGCTTAGCAGAAATTAAGAAAATTAGTAGATTATGTTAAATTTTGTTTTGTTTTGTTTTGTTTTAAACTGTAATTATTCACTACGGATAGATTTTATTTATTTAAATATTTGAGTTAAAATAGAAGAGAAGTAAAACTGAAATACAATTAAATCTGAATAAAATAATTTGGAGACTACATGAAAAATAAAAATTCTGAAGCAAAAAAGAAATACCAATGGTATGGTAAGAGTTTGTAAAAGAAAAATTGTATGTAGTAATTGCTATAAATTCTTCCCTTAATGTAGTGTCACATACAAAATGCAGATCAGCAACGTGGGGCTGGTAGAACTGGGTAAAAAAGAATTAACTTTCTTCCATCAACCTGTGATTTCCTTTGGTGAGGATGGTAACACAGGATTGTGCTTTCCTGTTTTATGTCTGTCAGGAGATCTTTTATTTAAGAAGATACTTGCAGCTTTTCTTTATTCAGTTTGTGTTTGCTGAGTAGTGCAAGGGATCTGAATGGGGCAGTCAATGGTTTTGGAATAAGATACCTTACCTCAGCTGTGCAGGTCAAAAGGACCTCAAACAACTGACAAGTCACATTTCCTGAACACATAGAACTCTAAAGACAAATCTTCTTCAGTATGTATAGAAAAAAAAAACATATATCCATGTTATATTTTAAGAAGGGGATCAGGAACATTAAGCTCAAGTAGCATCCAAACTATCTTGACAAACCCATGTCTTGGGTATATGTGTTGGTTGAATTTCAGAGTAAGACAGCAGAAAAATTTGTGCCTACTTTACTTCTCACCATGATTTTAATAGTTAGGTACAGTTACAGTGTGAATGAGCCTAACCAGCAATATCTATCCTTTCTCATGTGGTGATATCACACGATAAATGTCAGTTATAGAGTCCTTCCTAAATGCTTCTACTTAATTTATGGGCATTATCTACAAAGCCTGATGCAGTAAGCCTGAACTCAGTCAAGAGTTCAACAGTGCAGTCATGCTGTACTTAGATTTTTAAGGCACCATTATAGTTATGTGGGCTTAGATCAGAGACTTCACAATTATTTCGTCTACTTCCTGATTCATAAATTTAGGGACACAATGGACTTTGCCTCCTGATCTCAACCCATACCAGTCTGACTGGGTATTTAACAGACTTGACCAATCTCTTTGTCTTCCAATAGGAGTTTGACTATATCACAGTTGCTCATGGTAATGTAATTTCATATAATAATAGATAAGATTAGCTCTAGATTTGATGGAAGATATGGCCCTTTAGCTAAATTAGAAGTATAAAGCCCATTAGTAAAATTGTGTCATTTACAGTAGAGATACATAAAGACATATATGATCTTTGTAATTTTCAGTTTAATTCACTAAATATTCCCTACACATATTCTATTAATTATTTTTTTTGCCTCATTTAATCTTCTGCAAGTTTATTCACTTGTAATTTCTCTGAAAATCCAAGGTGGAAAACTACATCAAAAATTACAAAGATATCCATGCAGAATAACTCACCTTCTTGACTGTCTCCACTCACTGTCGCTAATATGTGTCTTCATCTGAGCTCGTTGTTTTAGTCTTTCATTATAGTCAGTGGAGGAAACAAGTACTTTCAGAGCAGACCTGTTCAAATCAAAAGCCTGCAAAAGGAGATGAAGGGCTGCACTCCACTGCTCACATACATGTATTCACCATTTGCTGAAACATTGTAGAACATCCTTACAGGTTGAGAGGTATTTCACTGAGTGAGTGAGATAAAATCAGGAGTGCTGTGACCAGGTCTGGACTCCCAAGTACAAGAAAGACTCAACAATACTTGTTATTTGTTAATAAATAACAAACAAAGAAAAAAATCCATTAAAAAAGTGGCACTTTCTTGTCTTCTTCCTTTCCAGTAATACACTTGTTACAACTGTCACAGTGCAAATTACCACTTGAAATCAGGAAGAAAATTAGCCTATTCAGTAAGAACAAGACCATTCAATTTACTCTGTTTTATGTGGCAGTAGTCTCTACAAAGATCAACATTTATCTAAGTAGTCTCAGATTAAAGCTCTAAATGCAAATGAGAAAATACCTCATTTATGAATGCATGAGTGATTTAAGAATCAAGCATTATTTCTGTAGTTTTGACAAGCTTCAGTAGTTTTGTGGATAAATTTAGACAACTGTATGACTTCATCTGTAGAAACACAGGTGAAGAATTTCCCACCAAACTGGAGTCTAAATTTTAGAAGTTTGATGAATGTGAGTGGTATCTGAATGCTGAACTCGGATGCTCAATTTAGTGTATGGGTTTCTGTTCTTCTTCTGATGCTGTCACAGGATTTACAAAGTTGTCCTGGACTACAGGCATGCAAATTTTGTTTGCAACACTTTCCTTCTGGGTTTTTGTTTGTTTGTTTTTTGTTTTGTTTTTTTGTTTGTTTGTTTGTTTGTTTTAAATACAACATTTTAGGACCTTCCAGTCAAGATGTCAGTAAAACAGTACTCCATCTTCAGAGCACTATCTTTCAGAATGGGACTTTATCTCTGGTTTCCATTTATATCTGAGAGTTTTCTCAATAACATTGAATGGAAACAAGCTTCAAATAATTTAATTTTCAGTCCAAAATTAAGAAATCTGATTACATAAGCCTTGATTTTTATTGTAAAATGCTAACAGGTTAACAGTCAGCTTACTGATGTTGATGTACAAAGTTTCTCTTGATGTACAAAGAAAAATCTGAATTAAATCTTCTTGAATGCATTTGATTATTTTTTTTAATAATTAAGTTTGTCTAGTGTTGGAATTAGAAGGAAAATCCCAGAAGATATGTTTAAGATCCTTTTAGGAACCTTAAAAACCTCTGAGCAAATGTATTTGGTTTATGTGGCAAGGTTTTGCTAGCAAGGGGGCTACAGGGATGGCTTCTGTGAGGAGATGCCAGAAGCTTCCCCCATGTCTGATAGAGCGAGTGCCAGCTGGCTCCAAAATGGACCTGCCACTGGTGAAAGCTAAGACAATCAGCAGTCATAGTTGTAGTGCCTCTATGTTAACATATTCAAGAAAGGGGAAAAAAATGCTGCACAACAATAGCTGGGAGAGAGGAGTAAGAATATGTGAAACAACTATGCAGACACCAAAGTCAGTGGGGAGGAGGCGCTCCAGATGACGAAGCAGAGATTTCTCTGCAGCCTGTAGTGAAGATCATGGTGAAGCAGGCTGTCCCACTCGCAGCCCATGGAGGTCCATAGAGGAGCAAATATCCATCCTGCACCCTGTGAAGGACCCCACATCGGAGCAGGCAGATGCGCCCTGAAGGAAGCTGTGACCCTCTGGAGAACCCATGCTGGAACAGGCTCCTGGCAGGACATGTGACCTTGTGGATAGGAGCCCATGGAGAAGCAGATCTTCTGGTAGGATCCGTGGCCCCACAGGGGACGCATGCTGGAGTAGTGTGTTCCCAAAGGACCGCACCCTGTGAAAAGGACCTACCCTGCAACAGTTTGTGAAGGACTGTATCCTGAGGACAGGACCCCACACTGGAGCAGGGGAGGAGTGTTAGGAGGAAGGAGCAGCAGGGATAATGTGATGAACAGATCAGGGCGGGAGGAGGTAGAGAAACTGAGAGTGAATTGGGCCCAGGAACAATGAAGGGGTGGGAGGAAGGTGTTTAAGATTTGATTTTATTTCTCATTATCCAACTCTGATTTGATTGGCAATAAATTAAACTAATTTCCCTAAGTCGAGTCTGTTTTGCCTGTTACAGTAATTGCTGAGTGATCTCTCCCTGTCCTTATCTCAACCCACGAGCCTTTCATCACATTTTCTCTCCCCTGTCCAGTTGAGCAGAGGGAGTGACTGAGTGACTTGACAGGAATCTGGCAGCCAATTAAAGTTAACCCACCACAGAAAACGAAGACATGTTTAGGCAACATGTTGAGTGTATCCTGTCTTACTGCAGAAAGTACTGTTGCATTTAAAGTACTTTATCCTGCGTAGAAATTATCTTCAGAAAGCCCTCTGGAGAAATGTCAAAATGTTATATCAGATTGGTCAGACATTTTTTTATGCTTTTCATGAAACAGTCTCACTATATAAAAAGAACACAAGATTTTTCAGCAGACATTAATCTGTTTTGTCTGTACTTTGAGCAGATACACTTTAAGCTGCTCACACTTCCAGCAGAGTAGGAGCTGCTGAGCGAACATGGTAACTACAGCCTTGAGGATGAGCTAGTGGCATTGAAGGTGAGTCAATTCATGCTGAAATTGAAGATTACAAAGTGAGAATTGCATAGCTACATTAACATGAGTTCTAACTGGTTT
The DNA here is from genome assembly GCF_036417535.1 of Chlamydotis macqueenii. Taxonomy (NCBI): domain Eukaryota; kingdom Metazoa; phylum Chordata; class Aves; order Otidiformes; family Otididae; genus Chlamydotis; species Chlamydotis macqueenii. The sequence goes on from NC_141556.1 coordinate 165,405,152, forward strand.
AAACCATGAACAACCAAACTAAGGAAACATATCTTAAAATTTTAGAGAGTTAATCCCTTTGATCAGTTTTTCTGCTACACAAAAGGAAGTCTTCTGTATCAGGCATGATGTTAAATTATTTCACCAGTTTTTTTTTTGTTTTTCCAAAAAGGGGTAAAATGAGAACTTGGAGCTAACAAAATGTAATTAAAACCATAAGCATGTGTTTACAGTGCATACACCATTCTTCAGATGCAACAGATTGTAATACTGTGCACAGCTTTCCATGAACAAATGGAGAATTGAATGAGGCATACTGTTACGATTTTAAGATCAAGCTCTAGGCTGATTATTAACAAGACATTGAAAGCTTAATTTCAGTTCTGTTTCTTTCTTTTGTTCCACTTTTTAAGATACTGAAAATGTTCATTGTGATACACTTCCTGCAGAGGTATGCTCACTCTATGTTACAACGCACACTTTGCATGCTGGCTTCAGGAAGTATACAGTAAGTTACAATGCCTTCCTTGCACACTGTTTTCAGAACCATATTATTTTTCGTGTTCCACAAGACCTTCAAAAGCAATCCATTCTTAAGAAAATTGGTTGAATAGTTCTGATGTTCTGCATAATGAAAGCCCCTCCGAAGGGAATCCTGTGGAATAAAAGATAGTATAGAAATTCAGGATATACTAGTTGTTCTATAATTCACATAATTAAACATGTATTTATCTGTGCACCCTGTTGCCATTCAAATGTCAAAAAGTATTACTTTTTTTTTTCCCAGATAGCATTACCATTTTTAAAATTTAATTTGATTATGGAAACCCATAAAAATATTATTCATATACAGACAGATTTGGACCATCTTTTTGATTTTAAAATTATAGTCAGCCATGCCATCAAGAGATAAAAGGCCTCTAAATATCTCTTGGAAGTTCTGTGTAACTGTAATCTTAGCTGACATTTGACAGATTCTCTGTCAGATTTCAATACTTTATCTTTCCTCTCTGAGGTTATTTTAAAAGTATGGCTATGAAAACTCACCACTGTATAGAAAGCTTATTTGTAATTAACTGGTATGGTGTTGCAACAACATATGGAGGTGTGGAACATACTGCAGTGTTCCACAAACGTGAAGCACTTATTAGAAGAAATCTTACTACATACCTGATTTAGTAATGCTCTGCTTTTCACAATGTAAAAGTCTATTTGATGTCTATAAATAAAAAGTATAAACTATTAGTTATCTAATTACTGCATGAATATTATTTTTTTACAAGTTTGAATATGATCTCTACTGAGATTTCCATGAATATAATATGCATATATAGATAAAGGTACCCAAATCCCAGCTATTTGTGTACCAGACAGAAATTGTCTGTCTGCTTCCCTAGGCTGTGTCATTTTGAAGACATTAAAATTAATTAGATAACTTTCTGTTTAGTTTGAAAGTTTCCCAGGCATGTTTAGAAATTCTTATTTTAAGGCAACAGATATCTTCCCTCTATTTGACATTCCATTATATTAAAGATTTTGGTGGGTAAGTCTAGCTAATTTGTCAGAGTGGCACCAAATCATAATACTCATCTGAACACATAGAGAGAAGCTGTTAAACTCTGTGTAAAGATCTGCTCTATAGAGGTTCCCCAATTATCATGCATCACAGCATTCTCCACCTTGCTGTTCTCGTAGAAGCCAAATCATTGCACAGACCAGTATGCTGGGGAGCTAAGAGAGGACTCATTGACCACACACAAATAATGATGTACTGGGTGCTGCAGAGGGGTGCCTGCAGGGGTAGCCTCTGTGAAGAGAGGCCAGGGCTGCCCTGTGCCGGACACAACCAGTTCCAGCAGACAATGGTCCCACAGCAGGACACAGCTGATCCCAGCACACAACATGGTGGCACCTTGGGGAAAACGTATTCAAGCAAGGGCAAACACTGCAGGGCAGTGAGGAGTGCACTGCTGGGGATATGGGCAGTTAAAAGCAGTTGGGAATGAAGGAGTGAAGTTGAGCACAGGAAAAGGTGGGGACAAAGGTGTTTTAATATTTTGTCTTTGTTTCTCACTACCCAAATCTATTTTAATTTTCAATAAATTAAATTAATTTTCCTCCAATCAAGACTGTTTCACCTGTGATGGCAACTGGTAAATGATTCCCCTGTTTTTATCTCAGCCCACAAGCATTTTTATCTTATTTTCTTCCCCTGCCCTGTTGACAAGTAAGAGGGCGGGTGGTCATTCAGCCATTATTCAGCATTAACTCTCCATGACCAGTGGAAAAGATGTCTATGCTTAAACCAGTGCATTTAGTCTCCCTTCATTCTGAGAGGAGACAATGAAGCACTTGCAAGGTACTGAGATGTGTTTCACACATGTGTTTCCTAAAAGTGCCCTTTTTTTTTTTATTATTTTTCATTTGTTCACTGTAAAATAAAGCTGAGGATGAATAGGTCTGATTTTAGTTGCAAACTCTTCTATGAAAAGTGTGGAGCCTTGTTGCTCCATAAAGTATGGATTTATAAACAGCTCCCATATTCTACTTCCGTATCAAAGCCACATTACATTATTTGCAACAAGGCCATGTGGCCATAAGTGCCGTTGGGCAAGTAAGCAAGCAAGAGCAGCCAAAACTGACACCTCTAGGCTGTCATTGGTTTCAGCTGAATATCTAGTCCTCGACTTCAGTACCATATGTCAGAGACCTGGGCCTTATGCTGGGGGCTCAGCTGCTTGTGCTCAAGCTGGCTCTAATCCAGCGCTGTCCTGTGGCCTTGCATTAGACTGTCCTGAAGAAAGCTTTGTAGGAAAAAGTTGTGAGAAGGACGGACCTTACTCGTCTTAGCAGCACTCAAGTTCAGGCACTATCCTTGCCTGTCCCATGTGGCAGGTATGACTGTGCCTGTCTGTTTATTGTGTTGGTCTTGGTTCTACTCTTGACCCACTATGAATTCCTGGCTTGATCCTCAGATCTGTCTCATGGCTATGGACTTTTCTGGCCATCCAGCCTTTTGACTGATCGAAGTCAGTGTCATTGTACTTCCTTGGCAACTCTTGATAATGGTTTGCACGACTGCACTTGGTGAAGGCACTGTTCTTCCTATGTTGGGCCTCTTGTCATTCATTACCCTTAAAGAACAGCCCACACTTGTGGCTCCCTGATCCTGGAATGAGGACTTTCAGGAACTGCTGTTACTCTCTTACAAAGTGCTATGGTCTGTGTGAGTGTTCTGAAATGTGCTTTTATTTAGAAAGTCACAATATCTATACTTATAAATAAACAGCAGCTAGAGACAAATCCCCAGCTCAGCGATCTGATGACACATCAGGTTGGAGTCTGTACTGCTTAGTGGCAGCTCCCTCTATAGCAGATTTATTTATTTATTTATTTACTTATTAACAACACTAGTTAAAACAGAGTCAGGGAATAAACTCGCAGTTAAGTGATGAAAATAACAAAAAAAAAATACAAAGATTGCTCTCCCTTATTTTTACATTTAACAGCAGAGGCATACAATTCCCGACGACAAGGCAGACTGAACCCCAAATGCATGGCAGTTCCTAACACTTCCTGTTTTCAAAACCCTTAGTGAAGGAAATATATGCTTAATTACAGCTGTCTGGATTACACTTTGGAGGCATAAAAATAGTAATCTTCCTATATCGATTATTATTTCTTCACTGTAGATGTATTGATTGTATAGAGAATAGTAATCACTATGAGAGCTTCACTGTTTTGAAGCCTTTCTCTGAGCCAAATTAATTTCCTCTTCACTAGTGCCATGCACGTAAATGAAATATCCTGCCTTGGCAGACTTGGTTTAGAAGCTAAGCTTCACTGCCTTTACAATCTTGATGGAAGAAGATAATTAAATAATCACTCAGGCTTATGTTTTTTGATACTATAAAAATATGTCTTGAGTTGTTTTTTTTTCCACACCAGAAGCACTGGATTTTAGTGCAACCTTGAAAAAATGCAGTCTGAAATATGTAGTTACAACTTTTATGACTGTTTTCATTTCATACTTCTATATCTAATAAGGTCACTCTGTCACATACATTTAACAAAATATTATTTCTAGGTGAATTAGGATACTTTTATTCCATAACATAAAAGATATAAAAGAATTCCAATGACCTGGGACAATTTATTGGAGATATAACAAGTATCTTACTCATTTATTATATTATTTTAGAATATAAAAGAATCCTGCATCATTCTTTAAAAAAATAAATTAGTTACAAGAATAGTTAATTTCAAAATTATAGATTGCAATCTCCTCTTACTCGGTATTCTTTTTTTTTCAGGCATCTTTAGAGAAAGCAGATATTTTCCAAAGTATATATACTCAGCATACATACATAGCATGCACAGCAATTACTTATCGAATAATACTCATTGCAGATAGGTAGGACTAATACTGTATTAGAGTAAGTCTGAATACTTTTAGAACTACTAGTGCAGGCAACGCACAGGCCTTTGTTGGTTGGGCAGTTGTCATTAAATTTGGGATGCATTGGTTGAATTGCAGACTTTTCACCCTCTACTTTTTAATTAAGGTCTTATACTTTTTTGCATCAGTATTTTTTTTTCCTGTGCCTGTAGGCTGCTATATGGTACTGTCTCAGAAATTCCATTTTTGTTTGTTGTCACTATTCTACATGGCCTTATGTATTTGCTCTTTTTTTTTTTTTTTTTTTTCCCCCCCAGTAAGACTGAACTGAGTTTGCACTGCACACTACTGGACTTTCAGTCACAAGCAGTGGAATTTCTGGGGTCTTGGTTAAAATATAGTCAAAAAAATTATTTCAAGACCATTGTGTGACTAAAAGTGCCAATTTCTCAAAGTTGTAACTTTTTATAACAGTGTATCAGCCTCAACAAAACTTAATAATTCTTGAGGTGGAAATTCTGGTCAAAATCAGAGAAAAATAACTTACTCCTGTAGCAAATACTATATTGGCATAGGGACCACACCTTGAAAATTACAGAAAAAAATTAAAATTATACCTTTTCTAATTCAAAACCAGGACATGTCCTTAGATCCTCCATATCACATTTGAACAACACAGTCACAGTATTTCTAGTTATTCTTTGATAATTTTACATTCCCTTGACATTTTTATTTTCTTTCTGCCTCCAAAAATTAAAGAAAATAGGACAGAGTAAAAGTCCTCAGATTTTCTCTGTAATTAGCAAAGGATGAGAAGCTATTCTATACACAGAGCACTTAAATTAGATGCCTGCTCAGAGTAGCTCTTTGGAGGAATCTATCTTTCCGCACTTCCTATAAGAGAATCAATGCAGACTAGCCTTCTAATTTAGGTATATATTTTTGGGATTCATCTGCCCTACTTTAAGTACCTAAAAACATACCAGTCTTAATTAGTCACTCTAGTCTCACTTTGTAATAACCTCCAAGGACAATTCACTGCATAGGAAAGGGCAGATAAGTTGGTCTCTAGAGATGTCAGTATCTTTTTGCAAGCTACAGAAGTAGCTTTTGGTTATCAGACCATTATGACCTTAATTCTGTTGCTCATGTAAAGGCATCCATCCCACGGAGGAGTTCTAGGGCATGTGAGACATCTGTGTAGAGCTAATAAAGATCATACAGGAAACCCATTTTCTTCCAGACAGATGCCAGGCAGAATAATAACCTGCTACACCTAAAATGGCACTAGGAATGTGCCTCGTGTCTTATGTCCAGAATCTTGCCGCTACAATTGAATGCTATTCCAGATTAAGACAATTTAATTCAGCTTTTCATGTGTGTCTGTTTTCCCCTGAGGAAGTGGTGGTTCTTTTTGGAACCTTAGTAAGAAAGTACCAGTGTTCAAGATTGATTATAGGAATTATTGCATAAAGGATGGATAAATAGAAAAGTTGATCACAATCCTCTGTCCTTCCTGATGTGAGGAACTCCAACTGTTGCAGCACTGTATGAGCCCATCTTCATTGATCATGCTGCTCAGAGTTCTTGTCCTGCACAACGTTCTTGTGCACAATACAGATTCGTCAAACACTACTAGAATTATGTCTGCAATGTGGACTTAGATCTGAAGAATCTCTTGGGGAACACACTGTAATATCCTAATCTCATTAATAAAATTACAGCTCCTGAAGAGGTGCATATAATATTTCCAGTGCACAAGACAATGCAATATTCATATAGTTATGGTTAAATGAATACACGTACATTATCATATTGATTATATGTACTTTGATTAATTATACTATTATTTAGATACATCTTGATTAAACAGTAGTCACATGGTCCCTGTGATACATTGTCATACTCCTGAACTGGGTAGTGTCTACACATGAATTATGTGTACAAATTTCCACTACTGGCACTAGACTTCTGGGACTTGATTCACTTGCCTAATGAGATATGGCAAGTGCCGTCTGAGTTCTAAACTATCTTTCCTAGCCTCCAGCTCCTTCTCCATAGAGGCATGAATTTCCCATCTGTTTTCTCAGATAATCTAAACAACTTCAAATAGCACTAGAGGCAATTTTTAGGCAGCAGATCACACTCACAGTCTGTGCAGCCTAGAAAGCAATTCATCACACCAACCACTACAGGTTAAGTTCAGTTGTCTAACGGTACGGCAGTACAGCCATTGTTACTGCCCTAGGATATCTGAGAAATACTCACTTAAGTGATACAGGACCTACAAGATACCTGTGACATCCTGGAAAGACTGTAAACTTGGAAGAATAATTAGGATATTTCAAACACTGTGAGATTCCTTTTTAGGCAAATGAATCAAACTTTATATGTCTACTTTAGAATCTTCCGAATTACTTTTTAGCCTCCTCTAATTAACGTTAATTCACCGTATCAGAAGCTTAGACACCTAAATCACATGAAAACACCTATATTGAGACTCTCAATCTTAATTTGAAATGGGAACATAATTCTTTCTTTCTCCTTAAAACTGAGGGTATTGAGTCTATCAGAGACGGAGTTAAAGTGCTGTACTTTGTATTGGTAGCTAGAAAAGTGCTGGTAACACACCAGTGTTTTGGCTACTGCTGATAAATTTAATGCTTTGGTAAAGAACTAGGACTAAATTATGCTAATAGCTGTCCATCTTTATGGAGAGAAACAGTTTATTGACCAGTTACATTACATATGAAAGATAATTTCAGAAAGACTGCACTAAGTATCATCCTAAATGACAGAGGAAAGGGTTCACGATCAGAGTACTTTTGAAAGGAAAGGAATCAATGCAAAATGAGACAATACCTTTTATCCTTGTGTACAAATAATTTGTGTTTGCAATGATGCTTATTTTTCATTATATGTACACTATACAGATATTTTATTTCTTTCTGTTTTCATATTCCATTCACGTTAAACTTCAAGCTAAGTATAATCATTTTAGAACGGTTTCCTACTCTATCCAATTGCTGAAAGCAAAGATTCCATTAGAGAACATATATTCTTGGTGTCTTCAAACAGAGACATAAACAAAAAAAAAGTCAAACCAGTACGAGTTAACAAATGAGCCTTCAGTAAAGGCTCAGAAAATTTCAGTAGAAAAAAATATTCTCATTCAATATTATGACTTCTGGAATCAGATATGATGATATTGATATGGAACATTTTGAAAATGAGACACAATCATTCAGTATGTATCTTAGTGGTAAGGGAAGTAATGCACAAAATGATGATGAAAACTGATGTGATAACAGTATGTTCCAATAAAGAGGAACTTGCAGAATACTTATTTTGTCTTTTCTGGAAAGTTTTCATTCTCCATTTCTAGTAAAGGCATCAGTAAACTAAATATTTCACAGGCATTTTGGGTATAATTAAGGACAGAGTTTTCATAAGATCTCAGTGAAGTAATCACTACAAATAGGATCGCAGTGAAGAAATAATTCAGTGTTTTGCCAAGTGATTATTATGTCGATGGCAGTAGTGGCAAGTGCTATGGAGCCTAAGGCACATTTAAGCCATAGGAGAGCCTGACATATGTGACAGCATGACATTTAAAAGTACTGCCCAGATGTCATCCCTGGGGAAGGTTTCATTCAGCTCTAGTGGTTTAAGGAAACGTTGAGAAATGCAGGTTACAAATTGGGCAGTCCCCAGCTGTGTTACATGCATCTGTGACTGAGCCTATTATAGCTCTTCTATTTATTTTTGATAAAGCTGTGTTTGCTGTTGTTCTGCTGAAGTCATTAAATATTCTCAGCATTGTGCAGTGATATTGCTAATTGAGAAAAACACCAGTAAATGTATTTTATTTTCATTTCAGCATACCACAGTAACAATTACAGTGGAGCTGAGGTTCATGCCTCTGGCACATACTCACAATTTCCCCAACTTTCACGCTTGCTGACATTTGATACGCTCAGATCCGTATCATCATCATCTTACACGTTACCCATAGGAACTAAAATTATGAGCAAAAATTAGACAGCCCCTCCTTTCACCATGAATCTTGACAATGAGAAGGCTGTAAATTTGAAAATTTCATAAGACACATAAGCACCAAAACCAACACTCAGCTCTTAATCTCTTCTAAATACAGATACTGTTCAGTGATAAGAACTGCTTAAAGGGTCTGGTTTTGTCAAGGATGTTTTTATCAGGATGTGGGATGGGGAAACAATATTTAAAAATATTCCTCTGAAAGAAACACCTAATTTACAGATTAGAAACTTCCTTTCCTAAAAAAAAAAAAGTAAAGTAAAATAAAAAAGGTTAAAAGTTTTTCATTCCTCTTAAGTGGAGAAACCCGGGAATATAGCAGGTATTTCTTGGTTCCTATCCTTCTAGCACAGTCATTCCTTTTTTTTTTTTTAGTGGTGTGGGATACTGTGCTCATAGCCTGAGGATTCAAAATCCCTGTTATAACCTTTCAGCAATACTACTATCTAATTGTTTAGATACATAAAGGAAAAACTTCTGGCTAAAATCTAACCTTTTGCTTTACATTATTTAGAGACAAGAAAGCTATCTGACAATTCTAATGCTGTGAAAAGCGAGTGTTCAGACCATCTCCTGTATTTAACCATTAATAAGATATTAACTCAAGACATGTTTGTGAGTTTGGAGTGAAAATTAGGTTAATTTCCAGTCTGGTGTTAAGAAGATTGCATTTAAGTAAGTTTATCTCATAGTATAGATATAGTCTGAGAGTTAGGTGTTCATCATGATGAGCAGCCATAACTGAACTACTCAAACCAAAAACACAGAGAAAGAAAAAAAAATTTCCCAGTGGAAGGAAAAGACAGAAGAATTAGAAAAAGAACAAAACTATTGAAAGGCGAAGCAGCTTGAGTCTCCTTAAAAGATACAGAAAACCAGAAGACTACAACGTTCATATATAAGATGGTACATCAGGTTCCAAGACTCAAGAACCTACTCCCTGTTTTTCAGCAAAGGAAAGAACTCATAGCTTTGTCAGCTCGTTGGTTGGTTGAACATTTGCTGATATGGGCAGTAATCAGTGCAACACTTCTGATCTGAGAGACAGTGGGACCAGCAAGGATATGAGCTTATGTGCCGGTGCAGTATTTACAGAATTGTTTGCCTTCCAGCTTTTCATTTCTTTTTCACTGTAATCACAATCACCACCTTTTCAAAAAAGGCCTCAACAGTAGCTAGAAAAGCCAACAGTTAGGTTTCCCATAGCTGAATGGTGACTAGTCCACACTTGGAGAAAGTTAGTAGCATCTATTTTCTTTCCCTTTTAATGTGAAAATACTAACATCGTGCAAATGTTGTTGCATTAATTAATGCAATGTTTATGTTTTAATTCAGAGACATGACTGAGAAAACAAACATTGTATGTTATATGCTTTATTTGTTTAATTGCCTAATCATGAAATCAGAATCAAGCATAAGTATCTTGACTCGTTAAATACAGAGAATCTCTGCATTGTCACTGAGTTGTTTTTTTTTTAATGAACAGTTCTGCTGCACGATTTAAACTTTCCATATCAATCTTAGTAAACATAATTTACATAATAAATAAATTTTCTGCCAACTTGCATATATCTTTTTCTGTCATTTGTAAAAGCAAGAATCTGGGTACTCCTGTTCAGAAGTTATTTTGCTTTAAAATTAGTCTCATTCTCTCGCTATATAAATATATATATATAAAAATTGAAGAAGTCTGAGTTAATTTTCATTTCATTGGAAAGAAAATTCCAAATGACAAAACGAAAAAATAAAAATGACAAAATAAAATTTTGTATTTTATTCTAAATCATAAAAATAGATTTTACAGTAGACTTTTTAATGAAATGGGTATTTCAACTTTTACACAGACTTATTTTTTTACATTTTTCATGTTACAGTTAGAACACTTGTCAGATTACTCAGATATTAAAAATAATCTTAAAGTGAAATACTGTTTTTCAAAGAAAAAAGTTAATCAAGTTATATTCTCCAAAAACTGAATTGTTTTTTATTTTTAAAAAATATTTTGTTCTAATTATCAGCAACACTTCATTTATGCTTGTTACCAAACATCAAAATACTATGTACCAAATATTACTTCATATTTAACCAATTATTAGTTAAAAGATTCAATGTCCAAAAAAATGAAAGAGCAGTTCATTAAATTAGCAAAGGTGTAGCTGATCTTTGGAATAACCAAGCAAATTAAAATTGTAGATGCTGTCCAATAGGAGAAAATGTAGTTGTTTATAGCACACCACTGGACATTGTATTTGGTTTAAGTGTCAAGGGTTTGGTATTTGGAGAGGAGGGTCCTGCACGGGTGGCCTCTATTAGGAGAGGCTGGGGTTGCCCTGTGCTGGATACAGCCGGTTCCAGACAGCTCCAAGGGACTCACCACAGGGCACAGCTGAGCCCAGCAGTCCAGATGGTGGCACCTCTATGGGAATGTATTCAGGAAAAGAGCAAAATGTTGCCTGGCAAGGTGAGAAAAAAAAAGTGTGAGAAACAAACCTGTAGACACCAAGGTGAGAGAGAAAGGAGGAGGACGAGGTGCTCCAGGCACCAGAGCAGCGATTGCCCTGCAAAAGGGCCACGGTGGAGCAGGTGTTTTATACAGCCTGCGGAGAGGACCATGCCAGAGCAGGTGTTCACACTGTAGCCTGCAGAGGACACCATGAAGGAGCAGATGGATATTCCTGAAAGAACTGCAGCCCATAAAGAGGGCCCACGCCAGTGCAGATTTTTCCCCGAAGGACTGCAGCCGATGCCAGGGCAGAGCACATGATAAGGAAGGAGTGGCAGAAAGAAATTGCTGTGTACTGACCTCACTCTTCCTTCTGTCACTCAGGAGGAGGGTGGGGAGGAGTATGGAGTGAAGGAGCCAAACTAAGCTTGGGAGAGTGGGGAGAAAAGGTGATGCTTTATTGTTCTTTTTTTCCTCACTGTTTTTTTCATCTATTTTAATTGGCAATAACTCCAATTAATTTTCCCAACATCAAATCTGTTTTGCCCACTACAATAACTGGTAACCAATCTCCCTGTCTTTATCTCAACCTATGAGTCTTCTCATTCTATTTTGTCCCCCTGTTCCACTGAGGAGAGGACTGCGTGAGAGGCTGGATGAACATTTGGCCCTTAGCCAAGGCCACTCCACCTCAGGCGTATTCAGTTTCTATATTCTGTGTTCACCGTGTACTTGCTTACATTCAACTTACCCTAAATGTAAAGGTAGCCTTTAGTAACATTACCTTATATTACAAAGCAGATGAATGTTAGAAGAACTAAAATAAATTTCAATGTGCAGGCTACATGGTAAAAAACAATCAAATAATATAGGTAAAGGAACACTTAAGGCTAATATAACATCCTGTTTCAAAGCAGTACAGTAACTAGAAATCAAATCCTTCTGTAAATACTACCATAGAAAACAATCTTTTAAATACATGCTTTCAGGAACAGATAGCATCCCAATTGTGTGACTCATAAATTATCACTGATAACGATATTTTTTTTTAGTAATTTATTCCAAAAATCAGTTAAGTAAGCTCCATCTCCCATAATGTGAATGTTGTTCCAGCAACAGACATCAATGTAAACCATTTGAATAACTAAGTACAATAACAGTACTGTCAGTATTTTGACGCCCCTCAAAATGTCTTTAAAATTACCTGTTGATGTATGATTGTATTAGGTCTTCCACACTGGTTAGGTTTCCTGTGTATTAAAAAAAAAATCCATATATAACTGAGAAGTGTGAAAGTAAGGCTAGTCTAGAAGGCTTCTGATGACTTGTGTTGCCAAACATGGGATTAGTTTCAAGCAAAATAAGAAATTCAGTCATGAGGAGTGATGCTTTTGCCCCTGGATTCTTTTATGTCCTTCCCACTCCTTTTCTGTTTGTCATAACACTTTCAAATTTGCCTAGAATATATACATCACTAGCCATGTCCAAAAGGTGGGAAACTTTTCCACTGTTCATGGCTAGTAACTGCGAAAAAAAAGCAAAGAATATCGCAGGCAAACATTAAGATTCTTGTCAAAAAAGTCCCTAAAAAAAAAACCCTATTTTTTTTTCTTTACTACTCAACCCTGAGGAGACCTTATTGTGGCATTTCAATATTTAAAGCAGGCTTATAAAAAAAGATGGGGACAAACTTTTTAGCAAGGCCTGTTGCAATAGGACAAGGGGTAATGGTTTTAATTAAAAGAAGGAAGATTTAGATTAGATATAAGGAAGAAATTTTTTTACAATGAGGGTGGTGAAACACTGGAACAGGTTCCCCAGAGAGGTGATGGATGCCCTATCCCTAGAAACATTCAAGGCCAGGTTGGATGAGGCTCTGACCAACCTGATCTAGTTGAAGATGTCCCTGCTCCTTGCAGGGGAGGGTTGGACTAGATGACCTTCAAGAGTCCCATCCAACCCGAACTATTCTGTGATCCTATGATTCTAAAATACAGAAAAAAAAAAAATGGATTCAGTGCCTAGGATGCCTAATAGCTCAGCTGGAACCCAGATTTATATCCCAGTAAGTTTCCCATTTAAAAGTTAAATGTTAATCATACCATACCAGGATATTTTGGAGCAGAGAGACAGAAAGAGGCTCTGTTACTGCATTTCTTAGCATGTTATATCTACTGGTTTAATTTGCCTGTCATATTTTTCTGTATCAGTGATCTCCAGGTCAAAGCTCACAAGCAGCATGCCTCTCCTGAGATACTCTCAGGTTGCTTATGGTCATAAGACATTAAACACTTAAAAACAAGGATAAGATTTAACAAAAAAAATAATGTTCTCCACAGCTCCATATTTTCTATTTTATTTGGTCACAGGCCAGCAAAAGTATCAGGTCACTATCATACACTTTTGAAATTGGGCTGGACAAGAAAAAATATTTTATTTGAGGATCAAAGTGCCATGAAGTAAATAAAACACCTTACTGGCAATTGGGAAAGAATAACAGAAGTCATGATAGACACAAAATAGAAAGACTGATAACCAATATTCTTCTGTCATTTTCATTTTTACATGTTGGAAAAAAGATTGAGAAATGTTTTAATAAAACATATGTTGACTGCACAGTTTTGGCTAAAAGTCAGTGACGCTGTGCCCTTGAATTCTGAAGTTAACTTCAGTAACAAAAACGGTTTTATGAATAATTACAATGGATCTCATGGTTTCTTAGTTACACTGTAATTTAATAGATTGTATTAATTTTTACAGACTTCCAGCCACTAAGTGTTTAGTGCTATTTTATTTAAATTTACAATCTATATAATATGTATTGCACACTAATAAATGGTGAAGTAAATTACATGAGAGGTCAAAGAACCATAAAGCTAGCTATCTACTGATACTGAGGTTTGTCTTTTTTTTTTCCAATTCAAAATAATTAATAAAAATATGTATTCTGCTTCAAAATAAGACAAGGGCAATATGTATGAATATTTTAAGATGGTTCCAGGCGACCTAGGCTGATAGAGAGCAGGAACTATTTTCTGTGGCTGAAGTGAAATGTTACCTGGTAATGAACTTTCCCTGCTGATATTTTTTTTTTATTCACACTGAAATACCTAAATGTTTGTTTCAGCTACTTAGAACTAGTAGCAAATTAGCATAAATTTATATGGTTACTTACATCTCAGTAAATTCATGCCAGCAGAATAAAAAGACTGAACAATTAATACTTTAGACAGATAACCTACAGAGCATAACACAGCAGTATATCCTCTCTGCATAACATCTCTCTGCCCTGACAGTTGTGACACATCACTGCCATACATCTTTTTTACTGGATGATAATTTTGACATTTATGTTACAAAAAAAAAAAAAAAAGAAAAAAAAAAGCAGTGAAGAACAGCAAAGAAGGCAAAGAATTTTCAGTCAGCTAAGTCTACCAGAAGAACAGGCAGAGTTTTAACTGCTGGCCGTGAAACCAAGTAAGACCAAACAATATGTAAAACTATAGTGAAATAATGTGACAGGCTGGGGTTACACTGCTAGAAGGCAAGTTTCTGATAGTCAGCAAACTAAATATAACTTCAACTGAGAAGGTAAATCTTCAAACACAATCTTTTAGAGGTTTTGCAGGTAACCCTAATTCATCAGGTCTGTGATTCACCCACTCCTCCTCCCAGTTTCCATAAGATTGCAACACCAAATATACTCTCTCTGCTCTGTTGGGTATTTGGAAAATGAACTGTGAGAGTTTCTTCTCAGAAAAGCCTACATAAACCCTTGCTCCTGCTACTTCATCTCTTGCAATATTTTCTACTATACCAGCAAGCCTGCTACATGGAAAAGTTGTAGCACTGCAAGTCTTAATTGAAATGGATAAAAATAGCTGTCATTAAAAAATAACCAACCAGGGAAAAGGAAAAAAGAAAAAAAGAAAAAAGAAAGATCTTCTCACATTCTACTTCTAAGAAATAAGAACGTTTCCATTAGGTCATCAAAGAGTACTCTCCTATAAAGCATGTTCTCATTTTCTCTTATTTCACTACATCTTACAAATTTATGTAAATTTAAATTAAAGGCTGCCAGGAATAAAAACATGGACTATAGGACAGCTGATTTTCTTTCAATTGTCTTGCAGTCCACAAAACAGATCTTTATGTACAAAATAGAAAAAAATTTGGACAGCTTACTCTTGATATATTTTATCCTTAAACTGAAGGTATCAGAAAGTTATCAATAATTGAAATTATTATTTGGAATGGAAACTGTTACATAACCTCAAATGTTAATGTTGTCATTACTGTACCAGTAGGAAAGGCAACTTAAAATCATGCTTTGGTGCGGTACCTTGCGTGTCATTTCATTAGGTTCCTATGAGGAATTTTTAAGCCTGTAATGAGCTCAGACTCCATAAAAATAATGCTGTGCAGTGACGCAGGTGATGTAGAAGAAAAAAATCACAGACTAAAATGTTAGATTTTCAGTCATAAATAGTTTGCTTACTGTTATATTATCTTAAATTACATACTTTAAATGAACAAAATTATATATTAGTTTGTTAGCAAGCAAAAATTTCAAACTTTGCAGAGAACACATTCTCATAGTATTCATTTAAGAAATACATAAAATTTCAGTGTATTATTTAAATAGCTCTTTTTTTTTCTGTTGCTTCATTAAGTTTTTCAAAAGTTTCCAGTACGTTATTAGACTATGTGATACGTGCCAACAATTCTTGATGGATTTTTTTTCACTTTTATATCGTGTGATTAAAACACTTTGAGAATAACAATACATATACATGGCAATTCTTTCTATAAGTAGCTTAAACTCTTTTTGTCTCTTGTGTGAAAAAAACCAGCACAGCTTCAGGCCCTGAACGCTTAGATGAAAGAAAACTCACAGGAGAGTTGTGTTGGGGATGTGGGTTGTGGTGGTGTCATTTATGGTTTCTTTATTTGGTGGTGGTGGTTCTTTGGGGGCCATTTTTTTTTTCCAATTAGAAGAGTCTTTTTGGTCTCTTCTTAAAGACTACAGGACTAAAGTTCAGCAAAGCAAATTTGCCAGAAATTTTTTTCCATCTGCACATGCATAAAATACTTGATAGTTGAGCTTGTTATACCAGATAGAGTCATTGTTCTTAATTTTGCTTTCATCGATACCCCACTTAAATAATTTCCTTGTAATCTACTGAGTTTTAACAGTGGAATGTTAGCAAGCAAAAACCTTGAATCTAGAGGTCAATTAACTCCACCATCCGCACAGAGCAAGGGACAGGACTTTACACTGACAGCAGACTGTATGAAATGAACTGTGCTCTAGGGTCACAAGTCATCTCCTGTTCAATTCTTTTTCTATAAAGAAGTCCTTTCAGCTCTTCATACAGCTGCTTATGAGTTGCTGTCATGTGTTCACTTTGTGATAGTGACCAGAAATCAAATACGAGAGAAGCCAGGTCTCTCATATTTTTCTTTATTTTTCTTGCACACACGCTAGTAGGCTATGATTAAAATAAACTTTTCAGTTTTTCTTCCATAATAGCATTCACAGTTGAATGAAGTACTAGTACTAGCAGGGGACTTACATACATGGTCAAATTTACGCACAAAATTATTACCTTACTTTTTTCCACTTGACACTGTGTCATAAGAAATTGCAAATAACCTTTGTCTACTAATTTTGTTCATACTATTAATAGTTTTATGAAAATCTGCCACTTCCTTCTTCAAACATTTTCTCTCCAAGCTAAACATGTACTACAAATTTTGTCACATAAAAGTTGTTCCACAGTTTTGGATGATCACCCTTTTTTACAGTAATTTGTACCCACTCCAGGGCTTTTCTCTCTCTCTTTTTTTTTTTTTTTATTTTTCCCCCCAAAGAACTGTGGATTTAGAATGCCAAAATTATGTTCCTTTTTTCCTTCTGATCTCAGTTTATTTCCTACTAGTTAGCTGATCCTCAAGTATTCCTCTCTGGAAAAAAAAAAGAAAAGATACAAGGTTTTCACTTCCTATTAGTAAGCCTGTTATTTGAAAGACAAGAGGACAAGTAATTGTCAGCAAATGAGAGTTCTGAATCAGATTCCGCAAAAGTTTCAAAATGCTTCTGGAGATCATGAGAAAAATAGATCATCTGACTACAAAAAATTATGAAAACAAAATTACAGAACAGCCTTCTTCACTTTAATTTGAAGTGGTAATAGGGTTTATTTTTAAAATATATATATATATATTTGATAATGAATTTTTTTTTTGTTTTTAATTAGAGACCTATAAATATAGAACTATGTCATTATCTGGATCTACTGATAACAAATGATATCACGATTCTAATTTGTGAAAAATGTATCCCAGATACTCAGCATGCACTACATACAGATCCAGAACCCATGGGAGTTTTGCCTTTGATTTCTACAGACAGGATTTTTCCACACGTGTTTTTCTTAATCTGGCTACAGTTCTGTGTGAGGGTGTGGAATAGTTTTACACACATATATTTCTGTAGATTGGTTCTACTTCTTATAATCTTTTTTTTTTATGTAGGGTGATACAAACATATCTGTTCCAAAAACATCTTACTAACCACTAAAACCAGTGATCCATCTCACTTCTTCTATCTACTTCATCCACTGTGTATTTCCGTTAATGTTGAACTCTCTACACTACTATATGAAGCATACACATGGAAATTTGCCACCAGTAGTCAGTCTTATAAGAGTATGGGCGCCCGATTCCATTTTTGCTTTATTCTTTCAAAGTCAGAAATGCTCAAGAGGCTTAGAATTCTAGAGAGCTGTATTTTGTCAGTTCTAATATTTCTTCTGCCCTTTTTTCAGATAATCACCCAAAGTATAAAGAATTTGTGCCATTCACTGAAAAATACTGACTCAAATAATTCAAGACATGTAATAAGAAAGATATTGTAGCAAACTATTAAATAGGGTTATTCTTGAACAGATTTTTGTGATTCTCTCTGTAAAGCAAATAAGTGATCTTAGAGATGAATCTGTATTTTCAAGATGTCACCCCCCCAAAAATAAAAAAAACAAACAAAAAAGAAAACATGTAAAAGACAGAAAAATAGAACATTGTTTTGTTTGAGTTTATTTTGTTCGTTTGTTTTTCGAAAATATTAGAAAAGTCTTCAATGGGTATTTTATTAAATGCTTAGTATTCCCTGTATTGTTTGATAAGAACAATAGGACACTAGACTTTGCATAAGGATACTTGGTTTCTGTTTTTAGCTCAGCTGCTCTGAGACTGATTTTGGGCAAATCATCTCAAATCTTTTAAGTTTCATTTTTGCTTTTCATTCTTACTTCTAGTCTCTTTGGATAGTAAAATTGGTTCAGTGCAGTAATTGTATCTTATTGAAAGCAAAATATCTGAAACTACAAATACAGGTGTCGTAGTTCAGCCCCAATGAGGACCAGACTATGCAGTCTCTCTCTCACTCCCCCCACCCTCCGAGAGAATAGAGAGAGATAATATAAGGAAAAACGGCTCGAGGTTTGAGATGAGGACAGGGAGAAAATCCTTAAAGTTACCGTTACGGGCAAAACAGACTCAACTTGGGGAAAATTATTCATTTATTACTACAAACAGCAAGATAATGAGGCAGAGAACAAGATAACCTCCCTCCAACCCTGCCTCCTCCCAAGCTTAACATTATCTCTACTACCTTCCCCTCTCGAGCGGCACAGGGGGGAAGAGGGAATGGGGGTTGCGGTCAGTTCATCACATGTTGTTTCACGCCGCTGCTTCATGGTCGGGGGAAGAACTCCTCACATTCCTCCCCTGCTCCATTGTGGGGTCCCACCCATACGCCACAGTCCTTTGTGGAACTGCTCCGGCGTGGGTCATCTCTTCCACGGAGTACAGTCTCTCCAGAAAGGCTGCCCCAGCAGGCCCTCCACGGGCCACAGCTCCCCTGGTACGGGGTTCTTCACAGGCTCCAAGTGGATCTCTCCTCCTCCGTGGACCTCCATGGGCTGCAGGGGGACAACCCGCTCCACCATGGGCTGCACCACAGGCTGCAGGGGAATCTTGGCCAGGAGCCGCATTACTCCTCCCCTTCCTTCTGAACTGACCTTGGCATCTGCAGCCATTCCTCACAACAGGCTCGCAGATGTCTCTCAGGATCTTTTTACATCTTATTCACTTCTCATCTCCTCTCCACTTCTTGCAGCTAGGCCGGACCGAGTCAGGCCCAGTCGGCCGCCTGGTGAGAGGCTAAAGGGTGAGACCTGCCAGGCCCATAAGGCCTGCGCCTCCCCCTCTGCGCCTCTGCCCCTGCTCAGCTTCTTCACATCTTCTCTTCTCTTTTTTTTTTTTTTCCTGTTTTCCCCTTCTTAAATACGTTATCACAGAGGCGTTATCATGGAACATTCTGCTACCAATCGGCTCGGCCTTGGCCAGAAGCGGGTCCACCCTAGGCCCGGCCAAGTCCACTGAACAAAGGGGAGCGACTTCTAGCAGTTTCCTACAGGAGCTACCATCTTAGGCCCCCCCCTCACTAAACAAAACCAGGACAACAGGTTAAATTGTCTAGAGTTTTACACACCTAAGTATACAACTGTATTGCTTTCTCTAAATTTATTTCATGTCACATTTGCTGCTTTAGACTCAAAAATTTTCTTTTGTGAGATATGAATTTTTCATTTAAAAAGTTAAAAATGCTAAAATTGCTTATTCATAAGGAAGGGCTGGAGTACCTCTCCTTTGAAGAAAGGCTGAGAGAGTTCAGGTTGTTCAGCCTGCAGAAGACAAGGTTCTGAGGAGACCTTATTGTGGCCTTCCAGTACTTAAAAGGGACCTATAAGAAAGATGGAGACAAACTTTTTAACAGGGCTTGTAACAACAGGACAAGGGGTAACAGCTTTAAGCTGAGAGAGAGCAGATTAAGACTGGACATAAAGAAAAAAATTTTTACAGTGAGGATAATGAAGCACTTGAACAGGCTGCCCAGCGAGGTGGTGGATGCCCCATCCCTGGAAACATTCAAGGCCAAGTTGGACGGGACTCTGAGCAACCTGATCTAGTTGAAAATGTCCCTGCTCTTTGCAGGGGCATTGGACTAGATGACCTTTAAAGGTCCCTTCCAACCCAAACCATGCTATCATTCTATGGTACTATAATTTTATGAAGCTACCAAATCTATCTCTCATTTGATATTTAAGTGTATTTCATATTTTCAATATAAATTCAAAATGGAAAGGTGTCACCATTTGGTTAATCCCCACTCAAACGCAACACAGATGAGTTACCACTCTTTGTTCTTCAGATGCCTCTGTGACACTGTGAAATAAAAATCGCACTGCAAATCCTAAGAAACTGAAATACTTGTGAATTAAGAGGAAACATACCAAAAAGGGTTTGACATGCTCTGTGATGCAGAGTTGAAAGCCCTTGAGAGGAATTTGGTCAGAAAAATCACAAATATCTAATAAAACACACATGGAAAAAAAAATTGCTGCAACAGTGTGATCTTTTTACATCAAGTTACCAGTTAAAAAAATCAAGAAGTAATGCTTTAAAAAGAAAAAAAAGTAGATGAGATTTTTATAACAGCTCTAAGCAGAGGGGGTAGAATAAAGTGCTTAAGGTTCTCATTCAAGAGCTGTAGACTTGTTGCTGGAACCATGGCCCATAAATAACTGTGGTAACAAATAATAACAAGTAATACCTGTGGTTACACTAACTCTGGAAAAAGAAAAAAATTACAAGGGTCATCAATCTTCATGCTTTAGGATATAAGCTGATCACCAGTTGTCATGTACAAGCAATCTTTCTCATGGTGTCTTATTACACAGTAAAGTAGATTATGAGTTTTTGTGACCTCAGAGCAGCAACCAATATAAAGCACAGGCACTGATAAAGTACAGGACAAAAGATACCATTGCTCCAAACCAAGATTACAATACTTAACAATACATGTTGTATCTTGCTTGTAAATTTAAGATCCAATGTTAGGTTACTCACTGAAGTTAATTAACCAGTCTGTACTGAGAAAAATAATTTTTTAAATGGAAATGGAAGGCAAAAATAAAAAAAATATTTAATAGAAACTAGCTTTTTTAATCATACAGAATACTTTCAGCCAACTAGGATAATATCAGGTAATTAATTAGATTATTAAAGAAGATTCTTCCTTTGACCAGCATCCCTGGTGTAGTGTGTTTCCTTGAGAGGAATGTAAGTTTTCTCAGTCAAATGAGAAACTGACAATGTGATTTAGTTTAACTTGAATAAATACAGGATATGAGTGAGTGAGTTTTCTGTGGCAGAAACTGGAACTTTTAATCCCATTCACCACACTAGCTGGGGGAAAACAAACCAAACAAACACGAAAGTGAAAAGGTTGTGTGTTGTTTTTAATCAAGACTTGCTTTATAGCTAAAAATTCTTACAGCTTCAATGTATTGTTTACATAGGCAAAGAACACCGTATCTCCAGAGGCAAAGTTTTACTACTCCTGAAGAAAAATGACTGGGCTTCCTACAAAGTTGAGTAGAAAAGGGAAAAGCCCTGCATAATGTTAGGCTGCTTTTCACAACTGTATTTTGAACATGATTATCTACTGCAGTTCTAAGGGGAGTGAAAATTTTGATTTCATTATGAGAAGTAAAAAAAAAAAAAATCAAAACAAATCAAATGATAGCAGCAGCAGAAGAGCAGAAGTTACAGATAATGATAGACTGAATGTGAAGTCTCCAGCATCACCTAATAGGCACTTGATGAAGCAAAAGAAAATACAAGCATGGGGTTACAACAATAAGCAAAAACCCCCAAAATAATGATTAAAAGGTAAGCTTAAATACTGCATACAATATACCATGCAATTTTGCAGATGTCTAATGCCTTCCATGAATTTAATTGTGAAAAATTTGGATTTAAAGCCCTCTAAACAATTCCAGATCCCTGCTATATTTCATAAATTAAATTCATGGTGTAACTCACCTGTGGTTAATTTAATTTATACTGATACAAAATGCACATAGTTGAGAACTGAATGAGACTTTATTATATACAGATAAGAAGAGCATGGTCAAGCTTTTCCAATCAGAAATTAGATCAGTGTAAGAAACATTCCAGAAGACTGGCATTCTAAAAGAAATCTTGAATGTCACAAAAGAGAAGCAATAAATTATTTTAGAAAAAAAAAAAAATAGTGTCATCAACCAGTCTTAAAACCCAAGACCTAGATTCTCAGATTATATTTTGAGCTCTAAAAAATGCAGTAGGTACACCCAACCTATGCTAGGGAGCTTCTAAAACTATGTGACTAGGAAGCTTCTAGAACCATGTGGCTGTTGTAAAGTGGAGTCTTCAGCCAATGAGAACTGAGGTGACTGTATAGGACCACAGATCAGATTCAACTAGGGTATAAATGGAGTTCCCACTAGAAGCCAAGCTTGAGCCAGTCCTTCTTGGAGCAGTGGCTCTAGAGTCTGGGATCTCCCCTTAGACTGGGATGCTGCCTGAAGAATCTCCTAAAGTTTGAGAACCCTCCCTTTGTCAGGTAAGTTATTGCACATTTTTTGATCATTGGAACTCCTCAGTGTAGTATTAATTAATTCCTGAGTGATCTTTCAAACCTGTGGGTTGTTGATGATAAGGGAGTCTCAAAGCAATTTTGCTTAAAGTAGAGCTAAGTTTGAATTTGTTACAAATAAATACCATTTGAGTTACCACCTTGTCTAATTTTATTTTTGTGAGTTTCCATGACCAAAAAAAAAAAAAATCAGATAAGGTAGATCATCAACTTACATTATTTGCTTGTATGTCTCTCACCATTCAATTCCAGATTCATGGATCCAGAAGAAGAGAATAAACAGAAGAGATAACTGTATTGCCCAGTGAGAAGGAATTAACTGCAGAAGGCTGGGCAGGAATGTCTTTGGTCTCCTTTTTCTAGGGACTCTTTCTGTTCTTTTTTTTTATTATTATTTATTATTATTATCATTCGAATAAGGAACATTAGGAAAAGACTTCATAATGAAAAACTTTGACTATTGGTTATAAACCAGTAAATTACACGTGGCCAGGTGGCAAAGAGCTGTAAGCATCAATCCTAGCAAGTTAATCTCCAGAGCTGTGTGCTTTTATGCAGAATTCCTCTTGGAATGGTTCCTAGCAAATTCTAATGCCTGAGGAGTGTCCACAGTCCTGTGGGAGACTACCAGTTGGTACATGCCAAAATCACTGTGGGGAATTTTCTAACACTTTGCTAGTTTAAAAGATTGTGTTCCGACACTTAAGAATGTTCCCAAATACTGTTTAATTTACTTGTTTAGATATAGCTTTTAGGAACGTTATCCCATAGATGTCTTCTGTATTAGGAACTCCATATTCATATTTCCTCTTGCTCATTCAATTCCATGCATTTTTGGTCCCATAAACTTTGAAGGTTTTTTTGCTGCACAGTGAGCCTGAGTTAGCGGAATGAATGCAAGAGAAGTTTTTGCAAGCTGTTCTGTGGCTTGTTGCTTAATTTCTTTTCTTGGCAAGACAGAGTTCCCTCAGGCTGACACAGATCTAAACTTCACAAATTCCTCATCTGGGACAAATTCATTAACCAATAGGAGCTTACAGAAAAGGAAGTTTCTTTTGCTCTGTAACCATCATCAAGGGAAGATCAGGCATTCTGAATCCTGAGTGCACAGGAGGGATTTACCACATGCCTCTGAATCACCTACCTGTTCTGATAAAGCTGTTTATTTAATGTTATCTATTGGGTATTTACTGGGCATTTCCAAGTTGCTCACACTTATCACCTGGGGTCACCTGGTATTATTCTATGCCAGTTCCCCATGCAGTCAAAGGAAAAAAAGGGAATTATCTACTACATCTGTCTTGAAACTTCCTGTGGAGACCTGCACTTCTCTCCTTTGGCTATAGCCAGTTGTTCTTGACTTAGGATGTTTGGATTACTCAAATGCATGCCTTTAGATGTTACTCAAAGAATAAGTTAAGACCCTAAAGCAGAGATGCTGAAGCTTATCTTATACTTTATCTTCTGGAAACAAAGAGAATTCCACTGAGAAGGGAAACATATTTTAGGGTGTACAGTGCACATCAGAGGTTCATCCTGCTTCAGAAATGTCACCGTATTTCCCTTCTGCCCCCCCCCCAAAAAATAAGCCCTGTAGGGCGCTCTTTTATTTTGCAAATACTACATTTCAAGCAGACAAACCAAATGAATAGGCAACAACTTCTGAATCTTTTCCGTCTTTATCTTCATATTAACATATTTGTACACATAATATAATATTAATTCTAACACTGGTTTTTACTAATGAGAGGCTTTATTTTTAAATTGATGTTATAGTTTGCCAAAAGGGGGGGGGAGGAGGGGAGATCTTCTTAACCGTACAACTATACAACTGGTGCCTCTTGTTCAGAATCCAACTGTCACCAGACTAATTTTTATTAGAAAAGATCTGCAGGAGGTTTTACTAGCCTCTAAAGAATGCACATTAACAGCTTTGTAAAAAAGATGTAGCCATTATGTGACACACAGAGCTAGAACAAAATCATCATGCCTAAATACCAAGAAATAACCCCTTTCTAACAACTAACACTGAAATTGAACTGAAGAGTGTCATTTGTTATTAAAAGCAGCAAAATAGAGAATCAAAGTCAAACAAAATGTATTCTGGAGAGACAAACATTTCATGCTTCAGAATGCAGCAATTGCAGCCTAAGAGATTTAAAGCATTGCCAAACAGTTTTATGTTCACATTTAGAAGCAAATGCCTTGAGAATGACAATGATTACTGATGCAAACTGATTTTTCATACTGAATATTGCAGTCTGATGTATAATTCTGGGAGCTGGGCTTTCTAATGTACTCTGGAAAAATACTGGCAGAACACAGTGGAAAAATCATCCTTTTTTTTTTTTTTGTGCACAAAAAGTGGTCCAATACTTCAGTCCATCCTTAAATTATTATTTATTCAAAGCTTTATTTCAATGCAAATGACTAGGATCATGGCTAAATCAATTCCTAAAGACATTGCTGAGGTCCAGTGTTATTTCAAATACTTAAATGAGCAGTTTTCTTTAGCACTAGGTTAGAAATGAAATCTTCAAATACTGGTAAGATGAATTATGCTGTTCAAAACAGACCTACTTTAAAAAACCCTTCCATTTCTACATGTAGGCTCAATAACATGGCTTGGCAGTATTATCAGTTACTTTTAGGAGTTAAAATCTGCTAATAAACAGAGCTGTAAAGCAACTGCCTCTCTATCTACAGCCAAACTTTTATTCACTGAGAAAACCAGAGGTCAACTTATCTTGAAAATATTTCAAAACATTCTGTCAAGTTACCTTGAATTAGCCTTAGTAGAACAGGTACCACTGACACACAAGACAGCAACTTGCAATGCCTCCATCCACAGCTTCTGGCAGAAGTCCTGCACCCTCCCAGTAGCCTCAGGGGCCACTTCCCCTGGAAGTCACTGGTCTTTCCCAGCAATGTGGTCCATTGTGATTGGTTGGCAGGAACAGCCAGGCTTGCTGGTTTACCCCAGAAGAACACTGGACTGAGGTGATCCTTCCCTGTCATACACAAGAGCCACTATTTTGGTTTGGCTGCCATTTAATGACAGGGTGCTGCCATTTAATAGCAGAGAGCTGCTGTTGTGTTAAATGTCATACTGCTCTGTGATTGGCTGACACCAACATACCATGTGTTCTCAGGCTACCCTGTGATTGGCTGGCAGGCAGGATGAGCTGGCAGGACAAACTTCCCCTGCCAATACACCCAGAAGCACATCAGAATAGGAAGCAGTCTACCATGATATAGAAGGAGGGAACCTGTTTTGGTAGCGTCTTTCCCCGTGTCTTTTCATACTTCATTGTGACTTGCTGGCAGATGTTTCTTGATGCTGTCATGCTCACATGTTCTCAGACAGGTCTGTGGTCTGCTTCCTTTGGGCAACTACGTGCTCAGATGGGAAAAAAAAAAGCATTTGTATACAATAAATAGATACATATATCGAATTATATATAAAGGAATGTACAAATATTTATAAGCATTTATTTGTTCATACATAAAGACACTATTTTTGTATATACTTCTATGTGTGTACATAGGTGAATTTTTTCCTACATAGGTTTATAAAGCTCTAGAAATTAAATACATATAGCTATAAAAACATAGGTATAAAATGGATAAAATATTATTTAATAGTAGCTAACAGAATGAATAATTAAAATTTAAACATGAGTGGGAATTAATCAAGGAAAAGTAAAAGGGAAATTCAGGGTCCTCCACTTTACCAGGCTGCAGAGAAAGCTCTGATATGTCTGTGGCGGGGTATTGCTTCAAAAGCAGGGATGCCAAAAGGCTGCAAGAGGTATGGACAAGTGGGAACATGACTGAGGATTGTGGTCCCCTTGTAGAAGACCACCAAGGGCCCTCTGGTGTAAATCTTGTCATATGCAAAGAATAACCCAGTACTTTGAGCCTGATTTGAAGGACCCCATATTGACACCCAGCCAAACAGGATGATCATATGGTGTTACTGAGGCAGATTTTGGTCTGCAAGGCAACACACAGGCAACACTATCTGCAAAAATGGAAAACCAAAACAAAATGCTAGGTTCAGAAGAAGATGTGTATGGGCACAATATAGAAAAGACCCAAAGAGAATAAAAAAAAAAATTAAAAAAAAAAAAAAAAGACTGCATGAACTAGGAAAACAGTTAATGATCCCATGAAGTGCAAACTGGATTTGGAAGTAACTGTCACTCAGAGAGGGCGGGTAGTATTGGAGGGACTCCCTTTCTCCATGGTTGTGAGGGACCTTACATCTCCCTGTAAGACCAGTATGGGGTGCAGGCTGGAACTATATGTGTTTGCTTATCCTTAGGTTGAGGCTGCAAATAAGAGGCAGCTGTCATTTTAGACTGTCCTGATTACTGCAAAAGCAGCAAGACCCTCTGAGGTACAGACCATAATCCCATTCTTTCAGAGACCACAACCAATGCAGAAAGAGTAAGCGGATCATTAAAAGCAATGGGGATGTTGCAGAGCTGAAAGACCATGATTATTACCTGGTACAGAGGAGTAGCTGGCAGGATGCTGGTACTAAAAGGGTGTCATTGTTTAACCCCAGTCTGCAATCAAGTGCCACACAGCTGCTCACTCACCCTCCCACTCTCCAGGGGATGAGGGAGAGAATCTGGGAGAAAAGAAAACTCATGGGTTAAGATAAAGATGGTTTACTGGGATAGCAAAGGAAAATATATTTTAATATATATTTATTATTAATAATAATAACAGGAATAATAAAATATACAAAACAAATTATGCACCTCAAGTTTCTCACCACTTGACCACGCGATAACTGATGCAGCCCAGCCCAAGCAGCAATCACGGAACAAAAAACTGAAAACAATCCTGGAACAATGCCAAATAGAGAGAGAAAAGTGAGCCAGCTCACTGGCCCACCCTGACTTGTATACTGAGTATGACATTCATGCCATGGAGTACTCCCTTTGGTCAGTTTGGGTCAACGGTACTGGCTGTACCCCTTCCAGCTTCCTGCACCTGCACATCAGCGAAACTTGGGAAGCTGGAAAATGTCCTTGGTCTCCTTATCAGCAACTAATAACATCAGTATATTATCAACATTCTTCACATACCAAATCCCATAATAAATCCAAAACACAGCAGCTACTGAGAAGAAAATTACCTCCATCCCAGTCAAAACCAGAACAAAGGGCTAGCTGTATATCAGTAGCACTTATACTACTGTCCTGTAGTAAGTGTGCAGTGGAACACTGTTTAGAATTTGATTTTGATATCCATTACAGTTTTTACAGCACTTCAGAAATAAAAGAATTAACAGATTTAATACTGCTGTGTAGTAGTTGTTGTGATGTTCAGGCTGTGGTGGAGGATTCAGTGAAATTGAGTCTTCATTTATACGCAATCTTCAAGAATGTTACTTTGTTTAAGGGATTCCAGCAAAGTTAAGAAGTGTTTGGGATACTGTAAGCAGCTAAGCTTCACACAGTTCACAGTTGCTTGCTCAGCACCACCCCCCCACCCCCCCCCCCAGTGAGATGAGAGGGATAATCGGAAGGGCAACAGTGGGACAAATCATGAGTTCAGAGAAAGGCAGAAGAGAAGAAAATCCACAAAGTAAATTGTCAGTGGAATTAGACAACACTGCCTTTTAATAGAGTTTAGAGTATTTCAATTAATTTTGGCTATCATATACTAGATATATTGAAAGTCTGGAGTTAATCTATTGATAATACTCAAATGGAAAGGGGGGGGGAAGAAGGAAGGGAAGGGAAGGGAAGGGAAGAAGGGAAGGGAAGGGAAGGGAAGGGAAGGGAAGGGAAGGGAAGGGAAGGGAAGGGAAGGGAAGGGAAGGGAAGGGAAGGGAAGGGAAGGGAAGGGAAGGGAAGGGAAGGGAAGGGAAGGGGAGGGGAGGGGAGGGGAGGGGAGGGGAGGGAAGGGGAGGGGAGGGGAGGGGAGGGGAGAAAAAAAAAAAGATCTTTCTCTTCCTATCCAAATAATGTACAAAAGGGAAAACTATTTCATGGCATGATAGAATATGGTACTGATAAAGCATTAAAAATAATGGAAAGCCTTTATAGATACTGTATAAAACTATTTAAACTTCTAAGACTTCAGTAAAAGTGGGGAGACTTAACATTTCATAAATCTCCTAGATTTTCCAGCAAGGAAAAGAAAGCATCAGAAGTAACACAGTAATGATAAGACTAGTAAGGGAATACTATGATTTCAGAAACACTGTGAATAGATCGGCTTTTTGAGTGAGATTTGTTTCTGGTTTAGAGAGCACATACATCTAAAAAAGGTTCCTATCAGATGTTCAGGTCATGTGTAAAAGATCTATAACTGAGTCACATTAAATGATCATTGTCTCTAAAGACATACTGGCAATACAGGGTCAGTTCCTTTCGATTGAGACAATATTTGTTATTTTAAAGTAAAATAAACACAGAAAAGGAAATACAGTTCCAGTACTCAGTAATTGAAGGCTGTCTGTATGAGGTAGATAATATTTAGACAGAGAAGTAGATAGGAAGAATCCAAATCGTGTGTGAAGTTGAACCATAAATAAAGTACAAGAGTTATATTTTAAATCAGGCAAATTAGATCAAAGGCTTAAAAAAACCAAGGCCAACAGACTTTACAGTTCTGGTACAGAACTAAGTGAGACAGTCATATTTTGTCCTAGCCATTCCATATTTCAACAACTCTTTTATAGAATTTTAAAATTGACTGTAACACAGCGTAAGAAACCAGAAGTCCTTATTCTACTTACCTCTTCACATAATATGATAATTAGGTTAGTTAATCAGAATAGTAGTTTTACCTTCTACAAACTATTTTCACTGGACATATCATAAGTACTCTGTGCTCACCAGGAAAGTCTTTATTTTGATGATTATATTTCTGTATTATAAAATCATGAATCATAGGCTGATTTGAGTTGTAAGAGACCTTAAAGATCATCTAGTTCCAACCCTCCTGTGATGGACAGCAACATCTTCCACTAGGTCAGGTTGCTCAAAGTCCCATCCAACCTGGCCTTGAACACTTCGAGGGATGGGGCATCCACAACTTCTCTGTGCAACCCGTTCCAGTGCCTCACCACACTAATAGTGAAGAATTTCTTCCTAATATCTAATCTAGTTTGAAGACATTGGTCCTCGTCCTATCACTACATGCCCTTAGCAAAAGTCCCCCTCCCACTTTCTTGTAGGTCCCCTTTAGGTAATGGAAGGACCCAATAAGGTCTCCCCAGAGCCTCCTCTTCTTCAGGCTGAACAGCCCCAACTCTCTCAGCCTGTCTTCATAGGAGAGGTCCTCCAGCCCTCTGATCATCTTTCTGGCCCTCATCTAGACTTGTTCCAACAGGTCCATGTTGAGGGAGGCCCCAGAGTTGAATGCTGTAATAAAGGTAAGGTCTCATGAGAGCAGAGCAGAGGAGGTGAATCTCCTTCCTCAGTCGGCTAGTAACACTTCTTTTGATGCAACCCAGGATACTGTTGCCTTCTGGGCTGCAAGCACACATTGCTGGCTCATGTTGAGTTTCTCTGAAATCAACACCCCCAAGTCCTTCTCCTCAAGGTTGCTCTCCAGCCGTTCTCCACCTAGCCTATATTTGTGCTTGGGATTGCTCCAACCCATGTGCAGGACCTTGCACTTGGCCTTGTTGACCTTCATACGGTTTGCATTGGTCCAGCTCTCAAGCCTGTCAAGGTCCACCTGGATGGTGTTTACCATAACGCTTTGAATGCCACCATACAACCAGTTTCTGATCCATCATCCAGCAAATCCATATCTCTCCAGTTTAGAAAGAAGGATGTCATGCAGTACAGTGTCAAATGTTTCACACAAGTCCAGGTAGATGACGTCAGTTGCTCTTCCCTTATCCACCAACACTGTAACCCTGTAACAGAAAGCCACCAAATTATGAGGCACAATTTGCCCTTAGTGAAGCCATGTTGACTGTCAACAATCACCTCCTTATTTTTCATGTGCCTTAGCGTACACAGTTTCCAGGAGGATCTGCTCCATGATCTTGCTGGGCACAGAGATGAGGCTGACTGGTCTACAGTTTCCAGGTCTTTTTTTTTCCCTTTTAAAAAATGAGGGTTATGTTTCCCCTTTTCCAGAAACTTCCCAGATAGCTTATGCCCTACTGTGTTGTCCTTCCAACAGAGATCAGGGTGGTTGAAGTCTCCCATGAGGACCAGGGCTTGTGAACGTGAGGTTGCTCCTATTAGTCTATAGAGGGCCTCATCCACTTGGTCTTCCTACTTGAGTGGCCTGTAGCTGACCACCACTATGATGTCACCTGTTTTTGATCTCCCTTTAATCCTGACCCATAAGCTCTCCATCGGCTTCTTATCCCTCCGCATGCAGAGCTCCAGGCACTCCAGATGGTCATTGACATAGAGGGTGACACTGCCTCCTCATCTCCCCTGCCTGTCCTTCCTAAAGAGCCTGTATCCTTCCATTACAACACTCCAATCATAGGAGCCATCCCACCATGTCTCCCTGATGCCAATAAGATCAGAGCCCTCCAGATATGCAACATCTAAACTTGTGTTCTTTACTCACTGCCCTATGTGCTTTTTCATATAAGTGTTTATGCTGGGTCCCCGATGAAGATGACTTACTGGCTGGAGTCGCTGGAATTTCCTTGTGGTACTTTTCACATGCTCTCCTGCTGACCTGTGATCCTTCTCCAGGCTCTAGGTGTCTATTCCTGGCACTGGCATCATACTGGAAGGAGTTGGATGGACTGAGGTTCCCCTCCCCCAGCAACTTCATATCTAATCTCGACTGGAAAGACTGACTACTTTTTTCAGATTGCTTTAGAATCTGCTGAGTTCCATTTACAGACAATCTTGCCTTGCATTTGAGAAAAAAAAAAAAATGTGATGAGGTAAAGCATTTCTGGATCTTTATGTACAATCGTGTGACGTAACACAAGAAAAAAAAACCTCAATTTCCACAGTCCTGAAAAGTAAAACATAGAATTTAACACTTAATTTTCCTAAATTTCAGCTTCTGAAAGAAGTATGTACTTGTTATATATACATATATAAAATTACCTTGGTTTTTTGTTTATAAGTCACATTTTTTTCTCTATAAAAATCTTATACACAATAGCCATCAATTGTCCTTCTTCATAAAAAAAAAAAAAAATTATTCACCCGCCATCTACTTCAGAATCATAGAATCATAGAATAGTTTGGTTTGGAAGGGACCTTTAAAGATCATCTAGCAGGGACATTTGCTTCAGGTTGCTCAGAGCCACATCCAACCTCGCCTTGAATGCTCCCAGGAACGGGGCATCTACCACCTCTCTGGGCAACCTGTTCCTGTGTTTCACCACCCACCTTGTAAAAAAATATCTTACTTATGTCTAATCTAAGTCTACTTTCTTTCAGTTTAAAACCGTTACCCCTTGTCCTGTCACGACAGGCCCTGATAAAAAGTCTGTCCTCATAGGCCCCTTTTAGGTACCGGAAAGCTACTATAAGGTCTCCCTGGAACCTTCTCTTCTCCAGGCTGAACAAAACCAACTCTCTCAGCCTTTCACACAATGTGTGATGGACTGACCGTAACCCCTATTCCCTCTTCCCCCTGTGCCGCTCGGGGAGGGGGGAAGGTGGTAGAGATAATGTTAAGCTTGGGAAGAAGGAGGGGTGGAGGGAGGTTATCTTGTTCTCTGTCTCATTATCCTGCTATTTTTAGTAATAAATGAATAGTTTTCCCCAAGTCGAGTCTGTTTTGCCCGTAACGGTAACTTTAAGGATTTCTTCCTGTCCTCATCTCAAACCTCGAGCCGTTTTTCTTATATCATCTCCTCCTATTCTCTTGGAGGGTGGGAGAAGTGAGAGAGAGACTGTGTAGTCTAGTCCTGATCAGGGCTGAACTACGCCAACAGCCCTCAGTGATCTGAGTAGGAAACCGTCTGTGCCACATGATTTCATGAGGAGGGATCACTTTCTGCCCTTCTCTTCTTTTGTAGCACAGACAGAGAGGTGAATACTTTCCATGCCATTTTCATGGACTTTTGGTAACCTTACTTTCAATAACTCTCCTCCAGGTTTTCCATCCATATCTTTGGTTTACTGATTTAAAGTCAGTCTGGTTTTTACCATCATGTTTGCTTTATAAGACATGCATTACTTTGATACAAATATTCAGTGAAGCCTTATGCTGTATTTCTTTTTTTTTCTTTAAAGAAAAATAATTCATGTCATTAATTTTTCATTTGCAAAAAGATACTTAGGAAGCCTTGTTTTATCTCCAGGTATGGCACAGGTGAACACAGCTGTGTTCAAAGCTCTTGTAAAATAAGAATTTACTTTTTTTTTATAGCTCTCCTTTTCAGTTATCTTTCCATGACCTTTAATGGAGCTTATTATTCTGTTTCTTTTCACTGTGCCAGTGGTAATATGATGTAATAGGCAATACTTGCTATATTGAATAATATGATAATTATTTTCCTTTTACTGTCAATTGTTTGTGATATTGTCCAGTAATCTAACCTTTCTGAAGGTCCCCAGGAATACTGGACTAAACTAGAAATCCAACACTCTGCTTAAACTGGAGGACTACTTTTGACATAAACCAAGCAATTAGTTACATGTTCTTCATGTCTTGGTCATCAGGGAATTTGGAAAAGCTAACTGTAAGTGACTTCAGGCTAGTTTTTTTTCTCACCTGTGCAAAATCACAGGAGAGAGTATAAATAAATAGTCCTTAGCTATTTAATTTATTCTACTGGTTTAAAAAAATATGTCTTTGCATATCTGGTTCATTACATGAATGAATTTTTCCCTCTATCTTCCATTTTTTTTTCCTTATTTGTGATAGCAACTTTTGATACTCTTAGTGTTTTGGTCATTGAAAAACAAATTTGCAGTACAGTCTGAGTGAAAAGAGTTGAAGCATGACATATCCACTTTAAATCTAAACATATTGCTATGACTACAGTTTTATCTAGCTGGAACAGTGGTACTAGTTTTGCTACAGCAGTGAATTCTGCATACTATGCTAAATGTGTATTATATCTAAACTGTTCTGGTTCTGGCTGAATAGAGGAAACCTTGACTACAAAACTATTGATAGTAGTGCCTGTTTGGACAGAAAGACTTAACTACATACACAGACACAGTTGAGCTCTCACAGTGCTATGTGCTGTTGCATCCACAGCTAATCTCTCTGGAAAGTGTTATCTGCACTCTTATGTATTTCACTCTGTAGTTGTTTGTTCTTCCTAGATAGAACATGGCAGGTAGAGGTTAAAGTTCCTAGGCGGGGCATAATTTGAAGTGTCGCTTCTGTCAGAATAATGTCCACCTTGCTAATCCTGCAGAAGAAACAGAACCATCTCTGATATTTATGTAATTAATTAAATAAATAAATACTTTTCAGACAGCATTTTAAGGGAATGTGGGAATTCATTTTCCAGTTTTTCTCAGGTTCCTACTTTAGCCTTCTTTCTCTGGGTCACTTCTGAGGAACTTATAGCATCTGCAAGGATAATACAGTGATAGTTTATACACAATTTGAGAGTACAAAGCTACTACACACAACATATTGCTAAAATTATGCTGTGGTTTAACCTAGCAGGCAGCTAAACACCACACAGTCATTAGCTCACTCTCCCTCCAGTAGGATCGGGGAGAGAATCAGAAAAAAAAAAAAAAAAAATTAAAGTAGCACTCATGGATTGAGATAAAGACAGTTTAATAAAACAGAAAACTGAGTGGTGATTATGATGATGATGATAATAATAATAAACAAAACAAGTGATACACAATGCAATTGCTTACTACCCACCAATCAATGCACAGCCTGTGCCTGAGCAGCAGTGCCTCATTCAGCTTTCCCCCTAGTTTATACAGAGCATGATGACTGTCGTGGTTTTGTTAG
Organism: Chlamydotis macqueenii; assembly: GCF_036417535.1. Taxonomy (NCBI): domain Eukaryota; kingdom Metazoa; phylum Chordata; class Aves; order Otidiformes; family Otididae; genus Chlamydotis; species Chlamydotis macqueenii. The sequence goes on from NC_141556.1 coordinate 165,439,478, forward strand.
TGAGGGGGGGCCTAAGGTGGCAGCTTCTATAGGAAACTGCTAGAAGTCGCTCCCCTTTGGTCAGTGGACTCGGTCGGGCCTAGGGCGGACCTGCTGCTGGCCAAGGCCAAGCCGACTGGTAGCAGAATGTTCCGTGATAACACCTCTGTGATAACGTATTTAAGAAGGGGAAAACAGAAAAAAAAAAAAAAAAAAAGAGGAGAGAAGATGTGAAGAAGCTGAGCAGGGGCAGAGGCACATGGGGGAGGCGCAGGCCTCATGGGCCTGGCAGGCCTCACCCTCTGGCCTCTCACCAGGCAGCCAACTGGGCCCGACTCGGTCCGGCCTGGCTGTAAGAAGTGGAGAGGAGATGAGAAGTGAATAAGATGTAAAAAAGATCCTGAGAGACATCTACCAGCCTGTTGTGAGGAACAGCTGCAGATGCCAAGGTCAGTTCAGAAGGAGGGGGAGGAGTAATGCGGCTCCTGGCCAAGATTCCCCTGCAGCCTGTGGTGACGACCATGGTGGAGCAGGTTGTACCCCTGCAGCCCATGGAGGTCCACGGAGGAGGAGAGATCCACTTGGAGCTCGTGAAGGACCCCGTACCGGGGGAGGTGGATGCCTGAAGGTGGCTGTGGCCCGTGGAGGGCCCGCTGGGACAGCTGTTCTGAAGGGACTGACCCATGCCGGAGCAGTTCCACGAAGGACTGTGGCATAGGGGTGGAACCCCACAACGGAGCAGGGGAGGAATGTGAGGAGTTCTTCCCCCAACCATGAAGCAGCAGCGTGAAACAACATGTGATGAACTGACCGCAACCCCCATTCCCTCTTCCCCCCTGTGCCGCTCGGGAGGGGAAGGTAGTAGAGATAATGTTAAGCTCGGGAAGAGGGAGGGGTGTAGGGAGGTTATCTTGTTCTCTGTCTCATTATCCTGCTGTTTGTAGTAATAAATGAATAGTTTTCCCCAAGTCGAGTCTGTTTTGTCCGTAACGGTAACTTTAAGGATTTCTCCCTGTCCTTGTCTCAAACCTTGAGCCGTTTTTCCTTATATTTTCTCTCCCCGTTCTCTCGGAAGGTGGGGGGAGTGAGAGAGAGACTGCGTAGTCTGGTCCTGATCAGGGCTGAACTATGACAATGACATATGGTATGGAATATCCCTTTGGTCAGTTGGGGTCAGCTATCCCAGCTGTGTCTCCTCCCAACTTCTTGTGTACTCCAAGCCTACTCACTGGTGGGGCGGTGTGAGAAGCAGAAAAGGCCTTGACTCTGTGTCAGCACTGCTCAGTGGTAACTAAAACATCATTGTGTTATCAATATTATTCTTAAATCCAAAACATACCGCTATGCCATCTGCTAGGAAGAAAATTAACTCTATCCCAGCCAAAACTAGGATGGAATAACAAAATACTAAGCTGATCAGTAGTATGTTCATCAGTCAATTACATAAGGAAAAGTCAGCTTTTTTTTTTTGCATTTTGGACTGGCATAACCCTCAGTATTTCTGAGTTGCTGTCTTCTAATTGATCTCCTGGTTTGGGGAGGGAAGGCTAGATAGGATTTTGGTGTCAGTATTTTTCCTCTTGAATCCTTGAGCAACTAATGCTCCCCATTTCACCATCTACCCTTTTGTCTGTGTTTTTACTTTTCTTATTTTTCATGGTTTAAAGCACTTATCTTAGCAACAATTTTCTCAGTAAAACTAAACCAAGGTCACATAGTTGCTTTGGATGAAACTAGGCCTTGAATCACAGATGGATGGATAGGGTTTAGTGTGGGGCTACTTCAGATTTAACTGAGTTGGTTCTTCAGCTGAATAACAATCCTGAGTATACAAACTATTGCAATGATTCAGTTGCCCAGATATGGATATATAACACTCTATAAGCTGTTCTAGCATATCCATATGGCTTCTGGCTATCAGTCAATATGAGTACTACCTCCTGTATATTCTATGACACATCTGACTGCTCTTTGTAGATTATTTGAATGCTAAGGGCCTCTCAGATATCTCTGGACTTTACTCAGAGCATGAATAATTCATTCATATTTAAACACCTGCACGTTGACTCCTAAATTGAAGTATCTGGAATCTGCAACTGAATCCCACCCTTAATTTTTCTATTCTTAGTCACAGCATTATACTGTAAACATTAGTTTAAATAATATCCTGGGAGTTTTTTATGCAATGTATATCATGCATGACAATGAGAAATTTACGTTCTTTGGTTTTTCTAGCAACAGCATAGAGTTTAGCTTAAAACTTTTGCCGCTGCAGCATAGCAACTCCATGGTGCTGATTTCATAAAAAAAAAAAAAAATGAGGCATCTCCTATTAACTCCATTATTCTGTAACCACTTTTCAATGGAGGTACCTATATTCCTTGCTTCAGCAGCAGCTGTGACCAACAGGGACATTTGAATTAAACATCGACTGAAGAATGCATGTTCTTACTTATAACTTCTGAAATTACACTGTAGTTTCCTCAAATATATTGGTTTGATATTAGTGACAAACTTGCAGACTACCTATCTGATGGTAAGTTTTGTGGAACAATGATTAATTATTGTTCATTTTTAAAATAAGTCCTAATTCTCCATGTAGTTGCTATATCACAAAAAAAATATCCTAGAAACCTTCTTTCAGGCCATCCTAAGTGAAATGGCATAAACAATAAATTCATTTTTTTTTCTAACACAAATTTAGACAAATTTCATATTTATGATAGAAGTAAAACATGGATCTGGAAATGTTTACTCTTTAGGTAATGAGATAATTATTTGCAATTGCAATTGCAAAGCTAGCAATTTTAAATTCAGAGATGCACAGACTCTGATAACAGCTCTTCAAATCTAGACTGTAATACAAATTCTGAAGGCCAATGTAGGGCAACATCAAGGATATGACTTTATAGAAAAACTTCAAATAACGAATCTAAAACACAAAGAGATATTACTTGATTTTTTTTAATTATTTTTTTTTAGAGGACTGTAGTGCAAATATTTTTCATGTTAAGCACAGATATGTGCTGTTAACTGATCCCAAAAGAGTTGGTTCAATCTCAAGGGTTTTTTTAATTCTGCTTACACAAATTTTGCAGCAGTCATTATGTTCTGAAGTAATTTTAACTTTTAAAAAATTCTGACAAAAATTTGATTTGAAAGTTGTAAAAATTACTGTCAATTTGCTTATGCTTTGAGTGGATATCATATACTTTTTTTTTTTTTTTTTTCTTGAAGTATGAAACACTGTGGCAGTTTCTGCAGACTTACTAGAAAAGTACCTAATCTGAAGGATAACACTCACTACAATGGACATTTTCAGTCCGCAAAAAAAAACCTGTCCCTGTTACTTTCCAAGTCAAGTGTATATGCTGCAAAAACCTATCTTTGTCTGCTCAGTTGTGGAAAGGGAAGTGACAACTGCAGCATTTTACAGCTCATAAGAGTGTCAGAGGCAAAGTCAGTAAGGAAGAAAATACAGAGGAAAAAAATCCCTCACAATGTGTACTACATTGAAGAGAAATAAGAAAGAACAAGAAAACATCTCTGTGGTGACAGCAAACCCATGAAAATAACAATAGAAGAAAATACAAATAAGAAAAGGTAAAACAGAAAATTAATCACAAAAGCAAAAGATTTGATTGGATTAGAAAAACATACAAGCACCTAGAAAAAGAAATGCATCTGGAAGCTAGGAAAAAGTTTGTGATGGATGAGGCTCTAAGCAACCTGATCTAGTCGGGGATGTCCCTGCTCCTTGCAGGGGGGTTGGACTAGATGACCTTTGAAGGTCCCTTCCAACCCTAACCATTCTATGATTCTAAGTTTAGATCAACAGCTAAACAGAGGGAGAGAGAGGGGGATTCTAAACAAATTTGGTCTTTAGCTGGGGAAAAAAAAAAAAAGCTATTTCAAACAACACACAGATTTCATCATTCTGGATGTCAGTTCATCTAGTTATGGATTATTTAGGTTTAAATAAGATTTTATCTGTTGCATTAAAATCTTAATCTCCAAGCAGTTTCCTTTATTTCTGTACATTTACAGAACTCTGTGAAATACTGTATCAAAAAAAAAAAGGAACTAATCTAGATGATCAGCAACAATAGAGGTCTTCCTGTTCACTTTAAAAGATTTTGAGCCCCTCATGAATTAAAATATCTACACTGGTACATAGATACATAGTAGATAAAGAAATAATAATAATTTTTAAAAGCCATTTAAGGATAGTTCCCTGAAGGAAGCTTCTGAAAAACAGATTTCTGATACTGAAGAAATAGCAGCAATCCAATCTCTGATCCTCCTCACCTCCAAAAAAAGCTTTTGCACAATCTGACCTTTGCTGCTATTTTATGTAGAGTTACATCCTGTATTAGATTTCAGAATTGGTTCCAGAAAACTGGTTCATGTAATGTATTATGCCTATCAGTGACAACTATTATAGGCCTGGAATGTCTAGCCTTTCAGATAAGTCTAAGGATTTGAAGCTGATCTGAAAATGTACAAAATATAGTGATTAAAGGGGTAGAGTAATAGGTAACATGAGGAAATGTTTTTCTGCCTATTAAGTCAGTAAAGAAGCAAAATTATCTTTAAAAGCACTCTTGTCATCTTATCTTTCAGGAAGCTTGTGCCTATGAGTTTCACCCTAAATGGCTCTGTTGCAGAGAAACTTGTATCTTCAGATGCATCACAAGAAGAGAAACATCAGGGGGCCTGGTTACTGCTTATTATTAAAGATTATGAAAATGTTTTCATATGATTTTCTGAGAATGTTAACAATCAGATTTATCTGAAAGGAAAATATAATAGAAGCTAGCTGCAAGAGCAAGCTTATCTTCTCCCCTGAATACAGAGTGCTATCTTGCCATGTTAATGCCCTAACTAATGAGAACCAACATTTATTTTGTAAACAATATCCTCCAAAATAAAAAATTGGTACATATTCCAGCGATATTCAGAAACACAAAAATTAAGATGCTCTTCTGGGATAATGTATATGTATTTGAGTTTCTGGATGTATTGTGAAGTATTTGAATCACATTCCTCGAATTTGCTTGCATATGATATTCTCTCAGAAAAAAAAAAAAGAAGATAAATTTATGCTAAAGGAAGATAAATTTATGCTAATAGCAAATGAATGAGAAAGCCCTTATGAGTTCTGTTATTTAAAAACTTGGAAAGGGGAGAAGAGAAGAGCATTTTGAATTTCTGTTGTTTAGTAATAAATCTGCTTATAGCAAGCAAGTAATCTGGCAAGTAGAAACCCTGCAATTTATAGAAGTGTGATTTCTGGATTTAATGAAATCGTTATTCTTATTTTTGACAAAATTAATTATCAGGGTTCATATACACTGGCACCAGCTAGAAGATAAAATTTTTGAAAAAACCCATAAAATTATGTGTTCCGTAATTTATAATTTAAAAAAAAAAAACACAAAACAAAACACCAACTACAATTAGTCCATAAATAACAGCTAATGGTTTGAGAAAGATTTTGCCTTAAAGCTCATTTTGAAAACAACTGACAGATACAGACCTGAAAGAGAAAAAACAGTGCACATTTAAAACAGAAAAATAAATGTTAAAATTCTGTCTTTTGTATAGCAGAAGATATGTTTCTTCATTATTTAGTGGGGAAAAATAATATTAAAGAATATAATTACTAGTAATTAAATATTATGTATTTTTGGTGCATGTTTTTTACATAGACTCAAGAAATTAAAACAACCTGATACAAGTTAGAAAGAAATATATTGTTCTTGTAATACAATTTAGCCCCTTCCTGTTTAGAAGCAATGGTTATTTTGAACATGAGATTGTACATAAAGTATGATTTAAATTAAAACTATGCTCTGGGTGTGACATACTTAGTTTATAATAAGCCGTTGTTAGGTTTTTTTTTTTTATGTCTCTTGTATGAGTTCTGAGTGGAAGCCAAGAAATCTGCCACTAGCCATACAACCAGGAAATGGAGCAAGGAGAGCTCATTCCAGGATGATTAATCCAGAATGAATTTCAGAGTCTGCTATGAACCAATGCTTTCTATTAAATGAGCAGGAGGGAGGAAGACAAACAGACCAGCAATCTGAAATGAATTCATTGCTAGCGGTAATGCTATTAGGTGAATGGAAAATTTCCAGCTGACTTTGTTAATTCAAGGTTCGGGCTTCTACAGAAAACCTAGAGTTGTCCATCTGATACATCAGAGTTGCTTATGTATAAGCTAATACAGGAGTTTGTTGTACGTATAATCAAATTTAGGTATTTCCTATTACTCCATTGTTGCTGCTTTCACCCAAAGGCATGATGACAGGTGAGACTGCACTACATCAGGTCTTAATATGCTTGTATTTTAGGGATACCAAAGATTACTTTCATTCTATTGTGAACATCCTGAACTGTGTAAATATATTTTTTAAAAAAAAAGGACTGGTGAAAGATACTTGCACATAAGTGCCATTTTTTATCTAAATGTAAATAGAGACTAAAGAATCAGTATACTTGTGTTATAGTTAAAATACTTCTGATATAACATAAATAATGCTCAGAGGTATCAAAATTCTACTAAGATTCTTGGAGTACTTGTGTAAAATGTGACAAAAAGAAAAGGATAACTAATACAAGTAAATAAAATAATACTCATTAGAAGTCAACCTATACTACTGAGACGGAATATCTGTTCTTTTTTTTTTTTTTTGCATTAATGAACAAGATATTCAGAAAGTTGTGCTCTGAAATTTCACTGAGAGTTTCGCAGCTGTCAGAGTGTAACACATACAGCTTACCAGCTATAAAGCTGGGTGCTAACTCATACAGAATCAAATATTCAGTCATCTTTTTGAAGATGATACAAAATCAAAGTTTGTGCCAGCAAATAAATAAAAAAGAAAAAAGGAGAGGAAATAAAATGAAGAATATTAAATTAAAATGGTTATTGTACTTAATTAAAGTGTAGGAATCTGCAGTCTGATTACAATATTTTTTTTTCTGAAGAAGAAAATGTATCAGTTGCCTGCAAACCAAGAAACCCAACAATGAATAGTGTTGAGAGACAACAAAGCCTTCCTAAATCAGCACATTAATGATACCTTTCCTCTGTTGTGATGCCTATTGACTTCCAAACTGTGAGTCCAAAGCTATTATCTGTTACAAATGAAAGGTACTATATAAATCAACAATATTTTGCCTCAGGCATCATCTTCCAGTGCTAACTTACTAGAGGCTTGAAAGTCTGCACACATCTTCCCTTTCTGAGAAACAGTAACCTCAACTTCAATCTGGTAACCATGTTGAATTCAGGTATTTTAATCACTTGCAGAGATATGTATGAGCATGTGCTGAAAATCAAACTAAAAACTGACAGCACAGCATATTATATCATACAACAACCAAGATCACTAGCTCAAATACCCAGAAGTTCCAAATACATTGGTTTTTGGCTTGTTTTAGTAGAAACACATCCTGTCAAATGGGTGCCTATCATTATTTAACCTTTCCACTACAATAATTCCTAAGGGCTCTGTTCAAGAGGAATCCTCAAAATGGAGAAAGAAGAGTAAAGGCATTCCTGACTATTTGTTTAAGGGCAAAGTGAATGTGATAATCCTGCCCGTATAACAGAATGAGGAAATAAAAAAAGAAAAAAACTGCATGGACCCAATTCTGTACATCCACACAGTTAGCTGCAGTGATCAGGGGTACTGGTCTGGGCTAGAAGCACTACAGACAAGTGATTCAGGACTCATGTCAATACTGAGATATAAAATGGACATACTTTTCTTTCTGGAATAAGCACATGTATGATTAATCTTTTCTATGAAGCATGGGGCAGTGTAGGCATGCAGAGTGGAGTTCATCTAATCACATGCAGGTATCTACAGTGTAAGCATAGACAACGTCTGCATCATTCATCCAAATTTCACTTCAGAGCTAGAAATTGGCATTTTTTTTGACGTATTCAACTCATTCTATAAGTTGTACAGCACCGTTCACCTCAGTCTAATTTCAAGAACTAAACCATGTCAGATTAATGAAGCTCTATTTATCTGCATTAATTATAAAGGGTTCCGACATTGACTAGCTCAGAAGTAGACATCTAGATATGGCTGAGATTAATTCCACTCAACTTCCTGTTTTCCAGAAAGAGTAGAATTCATTTTAATGATGCTTAGATGTCTATTCTGTGAAACAAGGAAGTAATATATATCTTTAATTTAGTAGATTTCAAACATGTTTCAAGTAAGTTTCCAGAATATTTATTTATTTTTACATTGTTGTTATTGTTTTATCTCCATTAGTTTACAACATATCAAAACCAAACAGTAAAATTGAAGTTCAACATAAACTGCAGACAGTAATGAAAAAATCTTATTTGAAATTTTAGATATGTTAGCTTGCACTATTTTGCCATATTTTGCCCTGGAGCATATCTTGTTCAATCTGGAGCATATCTGTTCAATCAGTAGATTTGCACAAAAATATAAAAATAGAATTCCTCTCATGTGTCTGTACAGTCACTAAATATCCATACATCACTTTGTTATAGTCTCAGGGTTATAAGAAAAGTACTCAGTGGTAAATATAAACATAGAGTCTGATTCATTCCACTTCAGCTGAATGCAGATAGGTCTAATGCCATCAGCTCTAATATTATCAACACTAACAGATATCTGTTTGAGAGATGTTGCGGTTTTGTTTAGTGGGGGAGGGGGGGGGGCTAAGGTGGTAGTTTCTGTAGGAAGCTTCTAGAAGTTGATCCACTTTGTTCAGTGGACTCGGCTGGGCCTAGGGCAGACCCGCTGCTGGCCAAGGCTAAGCCAATTGGTAGCAGAATGTCCCGTGACAACAGTTTCTGTGATAACATATTTAAGAAGGGGAAAACAGAAAAAAAAAGAGAAGAGAAGATGTGAAGAAGCTGAGCAGGGGCAGAGGCGCAGAGGAGGAGGCGCAGGCCTCATGGGCCTTGCAGACCTCACCCTCTGGCCTCTCACCAGGCGGCCGACTGGGCCCGAATCGGCCCGGCCTGGCTGCAAGAAGTGGAGAGGAGATGAGAAGTGAATAAGATGTAAAAAGGATCCTGAGAGACGTCTGCCAGCCTGTTGTGAGGAACGGCTGCAGACGCCAAGGTCAGTGAAGAAGGAGGGGGAGGAGTAATATGGCTCCTGGCCAAGATTCCCCTGCAGCCTGTGGTGACGACCATGGTGGAGCAGGTTGTCCCCCTGCAGCCCATGGAGGAGCAGAGATCCACTTGGAGCCCGTGAAGGACCCTGTACCGGGGGAGGTGGATGCCTGAAGGCAGCTGTGGCCCGTGGAGGGCCCACTGGGACAGCTGTTCTGGAGAGACTGTACTCCGTGGAAGAGATGACCCATGCCGAAGCAGTTTCACGAAGGATTGTAGCCCATGGGAGGGACCCCATGAAGGAGTAGGGGAGGAATGTGAGCAGTTCTTTCCCCGACCATGAAGTAGCGGTGTAAAACAAAGTGTGATGAACTGACCGCAACCCCCATTCCCTCTTCCCCCCTGTGCCGCTCGAGAGGGGAAGGTAGTAGAGATAATGTTAAGCTTGGGAAGAGGCAGGGTTGGAGGGAGGTTATCTTGTTCTCTGCCTTATTATCTTGCTGTTTGTAGTAATAAATGAATAATTTTCCCCAAGTTGAGTCTGTTTTGCCCGTAACGGTAACTTTAAGGATTTTCTCCCTGTCCTCATCTCAAACCTCGAGCCGTTTTTCCTTATATTATCTCTCTCTATTCTCTCGGAGGGTGGGGGGAGTGAGAGAGAGACTGCATAGTCTGGTCCCGATTGGGGCTGAACTACAACAAGAGAAGAATCAGACCTCTCATTTGAAGCATTTGCATAGACCAAATTCGCAGCCACTGTAGCCAGGCAAACCTCATTTCTATTATGATATTGAGCCCAAATACCTTTTTGACACATTCTATCACAAACTCATATTCACAGTACCAGTCCTAAAAGTGATCCATAAGCAAAGACGATACTTTCTAAGCACTATACAAGGACTTAAAATATATAGGTTGTATTTCTGAGCTTCTAGCTGATATACATCCTTTCTGTAATCTTAGGGAAGCTTTCCAGTTACTGGTTTACACTTCCCAGCAAAATAAGGGATACTGTCTCCCCCTTCTCTCAATTTTTCTCCATGTATTTCTTTTAAATAGTTTTATACCATTGTAATTATTCAGCTAGATTTTTGATCTATGCTCTTAATGTAAGAACAGTATATTATAAATTAAACATCCTTTAGTTGTAGCATCATTAAAATGGTCATTTAATGTATTTAAATTTGTACTAATTGAAGAAGTTACATTGATTTAACTAGATCAGTACAATTAGAATAATAAAAATATTAACTTTCTTGCATGTAAAAAACTTTGCATCACAAACTCTCTAGACAATAGATTACATAATGTATTACATGTTTAGGACAACAGTGATTTCAAGTGACGGTGAAGTTTCTTTTTATGGCTCAAGTGGGTGAGATTTTGATCTTACAGGATGTTTGCTTTAGGGTGGCCTGTAGGACAAGCTGGATTTGAAAAGAATATTCATATAGAAAGAATATGCAAAATTTTGATCTCCTATAGCAGAGAAAAAAAAAACCCAAAGGTAGACAAGTTATTTTTTTTTTTCCTTCAGAAAGCTAACTTCCTTTGCACATAAAGCAAAATCCTTTTCTTCATTGTTTTCTCACTTATGTTCCAAGGGCCATTACTACACTAAACTGACACACAATAACTGACTTTCTTTATATCTTTAACTGGAGTCTGTATGCTTCATAAAGTAATTTACTTCGATGCAGTCTCACTGTGGCTTACATTAAGACATATCATCTCACAGTTATTGCTGGCTTAGTCTATTTATTTAAAAGACAGGTAAGTCTTTATGATGATCTGACTCTCCCGTAATTATATGCACTTAGTTTATTCAATCCATCCCTCAGTTGCTTGTAGTGTGTTTTTGTTTTTGGTTGTTTTTTTTTTTCAGGTGTGTCAGATTTACAGCGTGGCATTTTTTTTCTGGCCTTTGTAGTCCAACTGCCCTTCTGCACCTACGAGTGTATTCCTTCTTTATAGAGAGAGAGACTTTGTGAGACTACATGCTTTGAATTGGCAGTAATCGCACAAGGTGTGTATTCTGTTCCAGTGTTTACTGAATGATAGCATTTCCTTTGTCATCTTCCTTTGGTCACTAGCAGTTACCTGTGTCCTGATGACAAGCAGTAACTTCTTCAACCATGGTAATGTGATTGCATGTCTTTGCCCTCAGGTTTTATACATCATTGCTTCCAGGATCTGCTGCCATCACAGTATCTTTTTTTCCCAGTCTCTCTGCAGTTTCTCACACAGCTTACTGATTAATGTTCTAACCTCTGTGTTTGTTTTCTAGAGAAATCCCTAGAGTCACCCAGCTGAGTTTCTGCTCAAACTGTCTTAATATGTGCTTAGTTTGGCAATCTCCTCTTACCTACTTAGGTAAGAAAGACTAATGGTATCTTAAAATCATTTTAACTGTAGAAAGGTGGCTAGAATAACTCCTGATATTAAAGAGAAACAAACAAACACACTTGCCCCCCTGCAACAGCAATAACTACAAATTAACACCAAGGGTGTTTTTTTTTTCCTGTTGTTTTTGTTTTCTTTTGTTTAGTTTTGTTCTCTTTTTTTTTTTTTTTCTCTTAGCTTGGTATGATTCTTCCAGGACAGCTTTGCTGCTGTAGCTTGAGTTGCAGACAAGCTCTGCATTGTCTTCCACCTTTAAAATGAAAGGAACCTTTTTTTTTCCCTTTTCTTTCTTTCCTTAACAAAATTGCATTCCATTACTTAAAAAAAAAAAAGTTCAGATAACTTACTGTATTTTAAAATATTTTACTGATACACAACAATAAAAAGCAAATGTAATTAATTTTTTTCAAAATTAGCTTGATTTGTAAAGGTTATTTGGAAAAATCTTTCCTCAAGCATATTAGGGATGGAGGAAAGTTCACAAATGACATCATGAGACAGATGGGAAGAGAAGAACACACCAGATTGCTATTGTTTTATTCTATGTTAGCTGTTAGTTCATTTGAGGAAATTATGAAGAATTTATACCCAAGTGCTTCTAAGAGGTCAGTTTGGGGAATTTGCTACAGTTTTGGGGAATTAACTACAGTTTGGGGAATTTGCCACCTACAGTGTATGCCTAACCCAGTGGTGAGCATGTATTTTGTATCTCTCTTTTGTGACTAATCACAGAAGATATAAGTGTTTTCTAGCCCTTGGCTATAGACCTAGTCCTTTCACTGAGGCTGTAGAGGATCATGACTGAAGCAATGGAAGCACTAGATCACAGCTAGGACAACAGCTGTTGCTGGTGTGCAATAAACCTTTCAGAACTTTTGCCATGTGGGCTCACTGCCAGAAAGGTATAACCTTTTCAAAAATTGCAAAAGCCCCAATTTGCAAAAGGAAGATATTTAAATGTGAAAGGCAATTGAAATCAGGCTCCTAATCTAGGTCAGGTATTCAACAAGACATTAGGCATCATTCATGTGGAATTTGGATAGTTGCCTTGAAGAAAACAAATCAGAGAGTACTTGCTGTCACACTCCAATTTCTGGCTTGCGGCTTCCATGGGAAGGCTCTTACAAGAAGATACAGGAGAGGAGGAAGCTGATATTCAGTCGCGTCTTGCTCTCAGAAAGAAAGCAGAGCTGTGAATCCCCAGGAAGCTGCTTCAGCTTCCAAATTTCAGATTCGCGTTTCATACAGGAGTGCTTAACATGCCAGCACTCAGCATGTTTGCTGCTTTGAATACTAATTTAGGTTCATGTATTTGCTGTATAGGTATATCTAAACACTTAAACCGGCACTGCAAATGCGGTTTTGAGTATCTACGTTTTAGATGCTGCAGTGCTAAGCATCACAATGCTGTCTGTTGATCTTATCTAAACAGACACCGAAGATGTACTCCATATAAAGCGGTCTTTAAATCCTGTTATCATACCTCACAAATACCAAGAGGGGGCCTGTGATATTTTTTTTTTGCATTGCTTGTTTTACAGTAGCAACATGTCTGAAAATAGTACAATTACCATATCTTCTTTTTATCTTCTCACCTATGAACTGATGCTTAAAGAATTCTTCTAGGAAACACAAAATGTGTGTTGGCAGCCCAAGGAGATTTTTAATGAGAGTCACTTAGTTGCTGTAGGGAATATTCAACTACTAGGCTTGTTGTTTTCATATAGATATACAGATATATATCTATATGAAAAAACAAACCCCTGCTATTGTTATTCCCAGATGAAAAACACGCATAATTACATATGTATCCCTTTCAGAGTATTTGGAATGGACTATGACATTTTAAATGAGAGCTGATTGTTACTGTTGTTATACTACATGATTACAGCTAGTTTTTATTAAGACCTTTAAATTTATATATTTTTGTTTATTTATATTATTTAGATCTAAAGATTTTTTTTGTAGTTCCCAAGTACATAACTACAAAGAATAAAGTAGCATTATTATAAATTATTTTATGATGTTTAGTGTTGTCTTTGCTAATTAAAACAAACTTTTTTTTTTTTTCACACTCGCATGAGTTACTTCAGAACACCTTGCCATTCCTGCCTATCACTTAGGAAAAATAGCAACCATCACCAAATATGGTAATTTACCCAACAAGGCCAGGTTGGATGGGGCTCAGAGCAAGCTGATCTAGTTAAAGGTGTCCCTGCTCCTTGCAGGGATGTTGGACTAGATGACCTTTGAAGGTCCCTTTCAACCCAAACCATTCTATGATTCTATGATTCTATGATTCTATGATTCTATGATTCTATGATTCTATGATTCTAAATTTGACAAGCTCAGTCGTACATTTGAACTTTGTGTTCCCAGCTGAGGCCGATTCCTGTGTTTAACTTAACATTGAAATAAAAAGCTATTTATTTCATTTTACTTGACACCTCATTTTGTGTAAGATAAAAATCAAAACTCCACAATTCCTGTATGTTTTCAGTGAACCATATAGATGATATGGAACTGAAAACACTGAGGAGTGCTAGGGGTATCTCCAGATGATAGTAGATGAAATCCCAAAGTCTCCTGTGTTCTGCCTGTGGAATAATTTGGGTTCACAGCCACAATTGTGCTTCCCTAAATTAAAAATATTATTTATTATGTTAGAAGAGCAAGTCAGGAGAAGATTCTCAACTTTTTTTTTTTTTTCTTGCTACAAAAGCTTCACAAATTATCTGAAAGCTCACTCTCGAGCTCACAGGAACACTTTCAAGCACTTTAAAAAAAAAAAAAATGGACCAAAATATTATATTAGATTGAGCTGTTTCTCCTTGATTGTTTGGTTTTACAGTGGTTTTTTTTGTATAATATTGCAAAATACTGTAATTCAGCAGTTGTGTTATACACTGATGTTACTGCAGAATCTTGCTACATATACTACTGCTGTAAACAAGTGCATGCAGAGCAATTGAGCAAGAAACATCTATTATGTGAAATGCAAGCAGTATGTTATTGGTAACTAATTGTTGCTTATCTACTTAGCAATAACATGTCTACTCTGCCAAATAAAATAATTTTATGCAACAAGATAATGCCTGATTATCCACACTGTTTAACTGTGAGGCCACTCTCTGGACCTCTTATGGACAGCCTTTAATTGATAATCTTCTAGAAAGCCTAGGGGTAGTTAAGTCCAGGGATGACTCCCATAAACAATAGACACAAAAATGTTCAAGGATTAGATCCCTTCACTCCACATGTCTCTTCAACTTCAACACTAAGAGCTTTGTACTCTGTGCTACCACTACATGTCCTCATGCCACCAAACAAAATATGAAACATGCCAAGTCAGTTTCACACTAGGATGGAAACAGTCATCTGAGTTTTTCCAGTTTTTAAAGAATCTTGACCTGGGGAAAAAAAAAAAAGGTGGGGGGGGAAAAGTCCTGGGAAAATAATTCTGTCTTAACATCATACAGCTCCTATACTGAGTCCAGAGCGTTTCCAGAACCAAATGCTATGCAGTGGGGATGCAGCAATCTGCTCTACAGGGAGCTGGCTCTAACAGTGGTGGAATGCCTTTCTATTTATCAATACACATTGCCTCAGTGATATGGCTATCATGAGCTTTCCTTTCATCTAGTTAACAGTGAAAATTCCAGATAATTATTCTCACCCATGATGTGATCATAGATTTTTTTGTGCTTTCAGCAGAAAGGAAAGACCAGAAAAACAACTAAAGCAGACGTCTATTTTTTTTTTCTATAATCATGCCAAACACACTCCAGGATTATATAGTACCTTTTGTACTATCTGAATTATAATTTTTTTTCCCCAGATTATTACTTTACTTATTTAGCCTTTCTTCTTAGCTATATACAAAGAAAGTATTACATTGTTAAAAATACAATGTAAGAGAAGCTTTTGTTTAAATGGATTTCTGTTTGTTTTTCTTTAAAAGGATTTATCATTTGTTACCCTTTTAAATGTTACTGTCTGTGGCTTTTGTAAAAAACTTTTCTCATTGCAAGCATATTTGATTCTTTTCAATCTGATAGGTTGACTTATCTTTCTGTGGTAAAGAAGGTAGCTGCATTACTAAATTCAGTCTTTATCCTTTCAGCAGCTGTAGCTTAGAGATGCATGCACTTGACTATAGAACAATTGTTTGTCAATTCAGCTGTTGCAGTGCTTGAACTAAAGACTACTTGAAGACTTACAAAGTGGAAAAGGAAAGGACTTGCTATATATCACTTAAAGTTGCTAAGCAGTGCAAGACTTAAATGAAAATAATAAGAAATGAGAAAGAAATTGAAAAAGCTATGGTTTTAGATAGTCAGATTTTCCTCCACCATTGGTTCCTTCTGCTTAAAACTCTGTACTTAGGTCTCCAGTCTTTCAAAATATGCTAAGGGGAAAAAAAAAAAAAAAAAACAATTTGACATCTGGGAGAAGCAAGACAGAGAAAGAGAGAAGAAGAGAGGAGAGAGAAGGGGAAAGAAGAAGAAAGGGGGAGGAAGGGAGAGAGGGAGAGAAGGAAGACAGGAAGGGAAGAAGAAAGGAAGGAAGGAGGGAAGACATGCATGTAGGCATCTGTTCAGTTTTTGAAAAAATACAGATAAGTTCTAAGACAACCATTCCCTTGAAAGGTGAAGCTTATACCTCCTGTAATAAAGTTAATTTACACTTTTAAGAAAAGATCTGGAAGCTGGAAAGTAGAGTGCATTTGATGCAGGAATGTCTGATATAGAATGATACAGGGATAGCTTACAAACTACGGAAAAATGAACAAAGCATATGAGTATACCTCCTGTGATGTAAATGGCACTATGCAAATAATGAAATGCAAAGGTAATATTATCACCAAGAGATGGTAAAAAATCTGGGGGAAAAAAAGCCCTAATTTTTTATCACCATTCAAATAACTACAATGAGTTTCATCTATAATTATTTTTATATTCTGATAGCAATTAATAACCCTGTAAAATATTCTGGTCATTCAGTACTAAACTCTTCTGGTGTAACTAAGAAGGTGTAATTTAATATATAGACAGACAATTACCTTTGTAATGAATTCTGTACAGCATTGGTTAATTCTCCCTTTCCTTGACAAGTAGAACTGGCGGGGTGGAATAAAACCGCCAGCCCGAGATAAAATTGGCATACTCAAAATTCCTGTGTTCTCACTCAGCTCATAGAAATGAGTGAACTCATGTCAGTGTAGAAAGTAAACAGAGGGAGAGAACTGAACATGTTCTGGAAGTTTGAAAATAAAGAACACTTATCTCCTGTGCACTGATTATCGGTGCTGACACAGAACTGTAACCCTACAGCAGCTTTGAGCTCTCAGTGCATGATGCGTGGGAAAAATTGAAGTATGAACACACCAGAATATAAAACTAGGAAAACTTAGACAGTTCTCTGCTGTGCCAAGCAGATCACAGAAGCAAGAGCAAATCCAGGTTTTTGTGTACAATTCAATACAGGCTACCACGTTAGGGGGAAGGAAAAAAAAAATAAAAAGAAAAACAGTATAGCTAGATACAAAAGATTCACTCTTTATTCTTAAAAGCTTGTTTATGTTTTCCTCTTCTTTAACTCACACCATATTCTACCTCTTTTAAGTACTGGCAGTGGCAACATTCAATCCATCTAATCACATAACAGATGGTTATATGGCAATTATACAGCAGTGAATATGTATCACTTCCTTTAAAATTCTGGAAATATTCCTTAACTTGCTTTGTGCTCCTGACAAGATTCCAAGTGACTTAGATTTAGGTATCCAACCTTATGCTTTGGATCTCTGGGAATATATGCACTCTTGCTGAAGCCCCTGATCTTAACAGAACACATTGGATGAATGTAACATGAAGGTAGGGCTGCTGTCCTGAAAGGCAACGTCTTCTATTCATGCTGAAGACACATTACAATTCATCTTAGAAACTCAGTTAATAAACTTTTGCAGTAACTCATTCTGTCAAGCTGCCAACTCAACCTTAGAAATTACTTTTAATATTACTTCCAGAGGCTTTTATTGCCTTCTTAATTCTCCTTTCTCTGACTATCCCCAGTTTTTTGCTGCTTTTTTATTGTCTTTTTTAATTCTATTGTCTAGAATCTAAAAATGCAGGGTTATCCACATGCAAAGTCCTTTCTCTCCGGATTGACCCTTCAAGTCTGATTACAACCAGAAGTATGCTTCTCAGTCCTGTTATACTGTCATGTAAATCCATTGCAGATCACTGCAGAAGCTGAGGGCTTGCTGTTCTCACCAAAGCCCTTGACACAAAGGTCTGCTGGGCTGCAATATACTTTCTAGTATCTTTCAGCATCCTTGGTATCAGAGAAGGCGTTTAAAGATAAAAATCTATTTCACATAGCAGGAGACAGAAGCAAAGATGCCTTTTATGTAAATTAAGTTTAAAAGTCTTCAGACTTATTTACATGAAGTGATTAAGAAAGCTGATGGAGTGTAATATGCATGGAGACATTTCTCCTGCCTCTTGACAATTGAATTTTGATTGGCTAGGCTTACTGTAATACTGTGCATATCAACTAGGAATAAAATGATTGTTAACACTAGAGAATAATCTGCTAATAAGACAGACTTAATGTGCAACAGTCTGTATGGTATGGATGCAAATTTAGAATGTTTTAAAATGGAAAATGGGCTTAATGGCTTTGCAATTTGTCTGTATAGACATGCTCCTCCATATATCAGTGGAACTGATATCAGCAAAGGGGTATATTCAGTAGTTGAATAATTTTACCTTTTTCTGTGACTGTTCAGTCACATAGTACTGTTGACATTTTATGACACTGCATTCATATAATTTTATTCTGTAACTTGACCTTGGAAATGTTTATATTTTGAAGAATGTGTTTGAAAGCTACACAATATGTGGAAACCAAATAAATCTAAGGATTTAAAGTAGCTCCTTTTGGCTATGGCACCCAGAAGCATTTGAAACAACTGTCTTGATTAAAGCTAATATAAAAGAGGAATTCACAAATTCAGTCTGTTGTTTGACAGTTGTTTCACAAGATGTTACTTTTCACTTTAGCTTAACAAATTTGTAAACTGCTCTGTGTCTTGGAATTGCTTAAGTACTCTAATTTTTAACTGTAGGGAAACAGTTTTCTATCTCTGGCACTCTATATTTTCACATAAGCAAAAATGACTATTTTTTTCCATGTAAATATCATAGAATCATAGAATAGTTAGGGTTAGAAGGGACCTTTAAAGGCCATCTAGTCCAACTCCTCTGCAAGGAGGAGGGAGAGCTCGAACTACATCGGGTTGCTCAGAGCCCCATCTAGTATTTCCAGGGGTGGGACATCTACCACGTCTCTGGCCAATCTGTTTCAGTATTTCACTGCCCTCATTGCAAAAAATTTCTTCCTTATATCTAGTCTGAATCTACCCTCTTTTAGTTTGAAACCATTACCCCTTGTCTTATCACAACAGGCCCTGCTAAAAAGTTTCTCCCTTTCTTTCTCTTTCTTTCCCCCTTTCTTTCTCCCTTTTTCCCTCTCTTTCTTTGTTTCTTTCTTTGTTGCTTTATTTCTTTCTTTCTTATTTTATTGTTGGCAAGGCAACTCAGAAGAGTTAGAAAGAGTGAAAGGTCAAGAAAGTAAGGAATCAAACCTCTTTTCTCAAAAATAGGAAAGTCTGAGAGAATTGACTTAAATCTTGAATGAGCATGAGATGTACTATTGTAGGAACAGTGACATTTCCTTGCAGTTGATGGATTCAGTGAAGAATGACTACAGCTATGAAAACAGTGGAAGGACAATGCAGAAATATATCTGTTAAATCAGTAAAAATATGGACTCCTTATATGGGCAGGGACATCAAATAATCTTTGGCATTACAGAAGCATTATGAGGATGGACTTTTTAATAGATGTGAGATTTTCATTGCTTTAGAGAATAAATACATATAAAAATGGCAAATGAAGAATGTTTCTTACTGTCATATACCTATTGGATATCTTAATTTGCAAACATCATACTTTGCATGTGCTTTGATTTGGTTTTAAAAAAAAAATAAAGGAAAAAGGCATGTCTCACCTTAGCATAGTCAGGTTTTCATACTGCAATATAAGTGTTTTTATATATTTTATATATTTTTATAAGTGTTTTATGTATTTTTTTATAAATTATTTGTCTTAAATAATTCAAGGAAGTATTTAGGAGACTATTTTAATCTCCAAACTCGTTTCTTAATTCCTATTGCTACCGACGACAGCAATATGCATGCATGAAAAGAAAAATAAAACTTTTCATATTGTTAAGCCTCATTGTTGATATTTTTATGGCTAAAAAAAATTATAATCCTGTCATTCTAGAGTTTAATACTCATAGGGCAAAGAAAATGAGTCAGAAACCTAGCTGCCGTCACTGAAGGATTAATACTATATCTTTCTGTTGTATTCATGAATGCACTCCAAGACACCTCTTCAAAATGAGACCAAAATAAAATTCACTTAATTTCACTCTAGTCATAAAGATGCATTTATTTTCCTGAAGCAAAGACTTGTCATGCATTCAGATATTCTGTTCATTTCCCTAGAGAACACATATGTCACCTCCATGCTGTCTCAGCCCACTGAGGGAATAATAATTTTTAATAAGACTGCTTTAAAAAGACAGTTTAATTTGCATGTGAAAGGTTCTGTTATAAGAGCAATTATAAAGAGCAACCATGATTACAGATATTACAGCAAACAACCCTGAAAACAATTAACATTTTATTGTCTGGACAACATAGTCAGAAAACTACCAAATTGCAAAGGTAAACATGGTATGTCCATTGTTTACTGATAAGATGGAAGGCAATCAAAGCCAATGACTACAATAGTGGAAACTCTATAGAACCAAATGTTCTTTGAAAGAAATAAAACTGACATGTTTTGAGAAAAATAAAGTGTACTTGCATTTTTTGATACCTGTCTTTACAGACTGAAATTCTCTTTTTGTTCCAGAGAATATTGTTGTGTCAGATATGGGAGATTATATCCCACTTGTAAAATCATAAGATGACTGCATAGTTGTTTTTTTTTTTACTATGTTCAGAACTGGATGGAGTGTGTTCATTTCATTATGTGCTCCGCTAAAAGAGAGGACACACTGAATTGTTCCTGGCAAATTTTGCTTTTACTGGTGGTGGATGAACATTATTTATATTTTAGACTATTGGCACTTATCACAGAGTTAAATGTAGCAACCTTTGTCTAGAAAGGAACAGTTGGAAATAAAGTAGAACATCATAAACTGTGCTTGCCTGTCAAACACATCTAGCAATGCATGTCAATGGAGACTGAGAGTCTGTTGAAAGAATGGTATTTTAATTGAAATTTGTGCATTCAGAACAACATGTAATTACTCACACCTCCATAAAAGGTATAATTAGGACTTACTAAGATAGCATTCATTTGGCAAGTCATTCATTAGATATGCTCATACCTACTGGAAAACATTTAGACAGGCAAGATTTTGACTGAGACACTTTCAAAGGCACTGACCTTTTCCCACTGAGGAAATGCAGACTCATTTAAAAATAAACAGCCTACTAAATGCATACGATCTAGACTCATTAGAAGTCTCTGATTTCTATTCTACAAAGTGTTCCTAATATCTTCCAGAGCGTTTTCTAAAAGAAGTGATACACTGTCTAAATCACAGTTCTCTATCACCAAGGTACTTGTACAACAGAGGGAGGAAATACAGCAACACATAATCTTTTAGATTAAATTGCCTCAATTCTGTAGAATAGCTGTGCAAACACTTCTGAAATAAGTCTCACCGTTCAAAACCCACACTGAAGATTTGGTGATGTGAACCCATACTTCTCCCTTGATAAGATTTTTCCAGACATCTACTTCTCCTAGTCATTTTGAAAACTATTGCTGAAAGACAGCACAAGACACTGCTATTCTACTGGTTCTCATTCTCGTGAAGTAGAATCTTTCTTCATCTGGAATGAAAATAATTTCTACCATATGAATTGACTGTTCCTGTGGTTTTTGACTTAGCTACCTAGTGACCCTTTCCAAAAGCATTTTGAACACTTTCTCATTTTTTTCTGCTCAGATAAAACCATTTTTCTAGATATGTTAATACATCCCTTGCAATAGAAAATGTTGCCACTTCCCTTGAAATAAATTGCTTATCAAATGCTGATCAAATGACAGTCACCTTACATGATTTGTAATGCCTTATACAAGGCATTTTAGTATTTCAGAGCCTATAATGTCGAAGAGAGTTTCTGTGTAGGTGTATCCTACATATTTTTTATAATGTAGTGACTAATTAACATAATACTTGCCATTGCTACCTGTTTTCCTGAGCATTAAGATTATCTTTTTGTTATCTGAATTGGAAATGCATGTGTTATGGACCTTTAATTGGTGGGGTCTGAGTTATTCAAGAATGTCCATCAATTTTTTAATTCTCACAGCAATTAATACACCTACTTAGGGAGACCAGTGCCCTAACATATTTTTAACCCTCTTTTGCAACCACATAATTTAATAAATTTTATCTTTTTTTTTTTAGTTCATTAAAAATGACATGTCATTCATACCTTTTTAGTGGAAAAAGATCTCTGTCAGCCATAAATTTAATCGTGTTATTTATTCTTATATGTTTGATTTTCTTCAATGCAGCCTCCTAGCCCACTGGCTTGTTCTACTTAAAATTAGTAAATTAGTTATTGTCACAGAAGCATTTTTGAACAGTAACCTCTCAGTGCCAAGGAACATAAGAAGTGCTTCATTGTCTTGGATTTAACTGATTCATTAACTGAGATTTAACTAAATTCATGTAACTAAAAGTTCCAAGTGGCTCCTTGTAGAAGTGTTTTACACATGCAGTTCCTCAGTTCCCAGCTGGTACTGCTTGCTAATTTCTTACAGGTCCAAAGGATACTAATAATCACAGCTGCTCCCAACTGCAAGCATTTTGGCACAGTCCCATAGTTTTAGTCCCATCACTGTTTCTATTCAAACACATGTGATCAGTCTTTTGGGAGCATCATGATTAAGCATAGGTGAGAATTCCCCCACTATTCTCCTTACCCTTTGCATCGAGAACAGTATCATATGTGTATGTGTTTACAGAGAAAATCAAATGTGAATTGAAGCTAAATAAGACATAAAGTCTTATGATCAGAAGAAACATATATAGGAAGTATATTAGCCATTAATTTTAGGCTGGCAGTAGTCAGGATAATGTGAAACTAAAATGTCATGTGGCTTTTTACTGATCTGGGTACACCTATCACAGCTCTTCAAAAGAATTTTCTTACTTGTCTAGCAAGTAAAACAGAATAGTCCCCTAAGAGGAACATCTGCCTGTTCAAAGCTGTATAAATATTCTTTCTATAAGTTTTAAATAATTAATTTGAATGTGCTAGAAAATTTTCCAATACACAAAGTTCTTTTATTTTTTTTTTAACAAATGTAGTATTTGCTAAAAACTGTTTATTATTCAAATAATACTCTGAAACAGATTGGAAAAAGACAGAGAAGCTGAAATTTGACACTCACATTTGGAAGATCAGAGGCCTTTGGATTAGATCTGCATAGGCTTTTGTTTTCTGTAAATTCCATTGGATATCAACCGGGTTAAGTGAATAATAAATATATCCATTTACCTACTGGGTTAGTGAACAGCTTGCTGTTGTGTTAATGAACATCTAACATTGGACAATTTTTTTTTTAGTGAATCATTTATCTATCTATCTATCTATCTATCTATCTATCTATCTATCTATATATCTCTGCACATGCTCAGGAAAAGCTAAGTACAGGAAACAGCTAAGCAAATGCCCTAGCTATTAGAAGTACAAAAACACATCAGAACAGATTTATTAGTTGCTGCTTTGTGTCTACTGCAGTTACCTACTCATACGCCCATAGCAGAAATCAGGTCAAGCTTGGATGTTATGAAATTTCAAATATGTCCAGGTTTTACAATGCCAAGTAGGTGAGTTACTTTAAGATGCAATTAACCTAGTAAAAGAAACATGCACCAGAGGGCAAAAAAAAGTTCCAAGACTGAATAAACACTAATCAGCATATATGATGTTTGAAAAATTGTCATATTAACATTGTCTCTTAGATAACTGATTTTTTTTTTCTTTACAGTGCTTTCTGCTGGCCTTAGCATGCAATTAAGCTGCCATCTAATGTGCTGTACATGGAGAAATAATCATTTGCAATGAGGATGCTAGCTGCTCTTATTTGTGAAAGCATTGAATATGCTTGACTATTTTGTATGGTATTGCTGAGATCTTTTCAGGAGTCAAAATTGCTGAGGCAGCCTTCAACACTCTCT
This sequence comes from Chlamydotis macqueenii, assembly GCF_036417535.1. Classification (NCBI taxonomy): domain Eukaryota; kingdom Metazoa; phylum Chordata; class Aves; order Otidiformes; family Otididae; genus Chlamydotis; species Chlamydotis macqueenii. Next base: position 165,463,326 of record NC_141556.1, read on the forward strand.
GTATTGAGAGACGTTGCATCAAAGAGGAGTCTATCAGTGTAGTCTTGTTTTCATAGCTTCCACTACTGAAGGCTCTGCTAGAGCTGAGAAGATGCTGCTGTGAGGAAGTTTGTAGTGGTCCTGAAGCACAACTGCTGTTGGAGAACATAAGCAGATATTGAGAGGATGAATAAGATTAAAACATTTGGCAAAACAAACAAAAAAAAAATAGCAAGATGTAAACTGAACAGAAAAGAAAGCAAAAGTTATCTTGACATTTAAAATACTCCTCCTTTAAGATGCCAGTGACCAAAGATAAACAGGTGAGATAAATTATCAAATAATCTGTAAATAGAATCCTAATTTGGGGAAATCTTGGGAATAATACTTAAAAAAAAATCTAAAATGCTGAAGAAAATGTATGAAAGCTTATTTCTGTTTACCAGTGAACTAAATTTAATATTGTTTGATTGTAATAAATAGGGGATGTGTGGAAGAGAAAAGACAACATCCAGTGAATTAAAAAAAAAAAAAGTAGTTATCATGCTAGGTTAAAATTTTATTCCGTAAAAAGGCTATAGAGTGGATTTCATCCCATAGAAAGTCTTCAACTAACACAATCCTTATTTTTGCCACTATTTTTCCACTGATTACATAATCTGATAGCAAATCCAGTCTCTGAGGTTCTATACTCTCAGATGAGACTTTAAGCTTGAAATATTTCTTCTTTCAACATCTTTCTCTGGTCTCAGACCTCAACTTAGGCCTTCCTTTCCCATGATGTACTACAGTCATGTGACTGTCCTAATCAGGAAATGAGCTCAAACTGAGGAATTTTAGGCTGCTTTCCCTGATGCACAGTCAAGCCATAAATCTTGGAAAGAAAAAAATAGTGGCAATTTGAAACAGCTGAAATAAATGTCTGCAAGGCCTCACCACGATTTGTAGTTTAACAGTGACTCGATGAAAACAGTTCCTTTATTTCAACAAACTGATATATATATATATATATATACACACATATATTTCTAACATAGAAGTGAAACTGATTTTGTGGAAGCTACATTTCCATCTAGTATTTACTTAAAAAGAAACTCTAGATTCCACTCTGGATTATCTAAGGTACTAATCATCACTGCATGACTGATATCAACCTGACTTATGCGTTTAATGTGAGTTGTCCTCCCATCACACATATCATCATGTATATGGAAAACAAACTCCATTTTTATAATCCCAAGCAGAGAAGCCAATGTGTAGTCTCTGAGACAGAACATTTTCTCACAGCTGTATCCCAGAAAGATATATCTTATTTTGAAACAATACAGTCTCCTTAATAGTAAGTAGTACATAACATGAACATGACTATTTTGTTCACATGTTTTCGTAATCCTCTAATAGTATAGTACAGCATAATGCAACAAAAGACATCCTTTCATTATCCTGCATACTGCAAGTTCAGAAAATACTTACTAGTATCATTTCAGACATAAATATTAGAAGTGGAGAAAAAAAAAAGTATCTGCCTTCAGATATGTACATATAAGAGGGCCAGAAAAAAAAAAAAATTACATGTTGCTTGAGTCAAATTTTGACCCTTAAACAGAGGCATGTAGAAGAACTTAATTGTATTGCTTTTGCCTTGCCCTCTGACACTTCATGAATGTCATAATTTCATTCTTCAATAGTGTATTTTTAATTTAACTGAATGCATTTAATTTAAGATATTTTCTGAAAATAGTGAATGAAGGAAAAAAGGATCATAATAACAGTGGTAATATGAATACAGCATTTTTTAAAAATCTATGTTTTTAAAACATGATTGTTAAATTAAATTGAGATGTTCTAAAGCCAGACAGGATCACCGTTATTAATATTTCACAATGTAGATAATGCAGCCCAAAGAACTTCCTTGAATAAAGTGTTTGCAAGGAATTCCGTAGAATTAGAGAACAAACTCCCAAACTTCAGCACATAAATCTTGTCATATCTTATTCAGCATCACTGTCCTTCAGGAGGGAGATGTGCTAAGTCTGGCTTAGACTTTTAGGACCTAATTCCATGAGCTGTTAGGATATCAAAAGGGCAGAATTTAGGCATTACATGGAAAGCTATGATCCAGAAAAATATTAATTATTACTGACAAATACTGGAAATTCTTGAATTCCTTGAGGAATTTACTTTCTTTGCTTTTTTTAGTGTCTAGCCACTGTATCAGATTTTCAAAGGACTGACTCAGAATTAATGGATTGGTGTAGTTCTGGAAATAAGAATGAAGGAAGGCTGCACAGTACAGATATTATCATTTCATGTGTCTGGGAGCATATGCAGAACAGCTGGTAAAAGGTAGTGGGAACACAGAGGTCACCTCCTTCACTGGCTCAGGAAATGAAAGTCTGGATTAGGTTACTCCTGCATTTGATCAGAATCCAGAAATAAACCATTAAACCTCTTTTCACCCTCATCACTAGCTGTGCACTAATCACAATGCACCTGTCTGCTTCTGTAGAGGAAGGAAGCCTCCAGTGGGAATCAAGTGACAAGGCATTATCAAGGTGTCGTAACACACACTGATAGAATCAAACTCTGCATGTAATGTGGCATTAGTTGACTTTTTTCTTTTAAAAAATATGGTGAATGTCAACCTCTGTTTTAAACTTACAACTTAAAGCAATGACCAAGGATATAGTCAACAAATTATAAATTTCCTCTCTGTCTTGAGTGATTTAAACTACTTTCCTTCTCTTAAGAATCTTCCACTCACTTTCATAAACAACTTAAGGTGTCCATGTTCTAGTGTGGTGGTGCTGGGACTGAAAGAATGGGAGAGGTAGCTTGCACTCCTCCCTTCCAATAACAACTTATCCTGTTGTTTCGGAAGAAAATCAAGGTCTGTAAGGGAGGATGGTTTTTTTTCTTCCCCCTCCTAGTCATTTTCTTCTAGAAAGGGAAGGACATGGATTCTGATTTTTAAGTCTGAATTTTTTTTGTGAGTAGAATTCAGCTCAACTTATGCAAGCATCTGTATCTGAGCTAGCTACATGTATGGATCAACTAACCTCATCCTAAAGCATCTGCTCAAAATAGGTCAGATAATTGCTATCCTAAACATAAGCATTTTTCTCCATATACTGTCATTGGGAGTAACTTTTTCAGATGCCACCGTTTATATTCAGGATATTTAAAGTTAGGCAAGACTAATCTAACCCTGGAGACTTTTGTAAAATGTAGATACTATTCAGGGAACAGGAAATGTTTTGCTCTCCCTTTTATCTGATAAATCTTGTGGTTATTGTTACATAGTAGGCCTGCTCTAACAGCAGTACTAGAAACTGATCCTGAAACCTTCCTAAAATGAGCAGAGAACCATCTCTTGACAGGAGGGTTAGCAGTAGGTGCTGAGTTTTGATTTGCCATGTAGGATGATACCTCAACTCTCTAAAAAAAAAAGTATTTGACAGCATTGTAAAGGGTAAATTTTAAGAAGAAAGGCAGAGACACTTGTGGTTGGAAAGCAATATCTAGTCTGCGCAGCAATGTCTTGGTCTAGGTCTAAGAAGCCATCTCGGTATCAAGTTAACTTGAGTTCTAAGGAAGCTCTCTTATTTTCATGTATTGTATAAAAAGCCTGAACAGCTAATATCCGTATTTCATGACTCCTATTTAAAATCACATTTTGATGCCTGATAATTTGTTAATCTTTAAAATATTCAATATCAATCATGTCAAGAGCATATTTCTCAAAGGGCACATCAAGGAGCATGCTGACAGTATCACACAAGTGTGCAACTGTAATCCTTCAGCACTGAAAGCATTATAATTCCAGTTTTAGTTCTCATTAAAAATAGCTCTTCAATCAAATTGAAAATATGTTTATAAACCTATGTTAATTAGCATTAATAAAAACTTTATAAATTACATCAAACATCATCAGCTGTATTATCATGCTTGAGACCAGTATCAGGATGAATGTCCTGTAATTGTCTAAGTCATCTCACTTGCCTTTTATATAGAATTAACTTGGTCCTTGGCAAAGTGTTTTAAAACTTTGTCTGAAACCTATTCATATGTAATAGTTTTCAGCAGTCTAATTTAAATAGTTAATATTTTATTTCCTTCTGGGTGATGTAAGGATGCAGCGTATGTTGTAATCATAACAAATATATTTTCAAAGGTTTTTCTCCAAATGCAGATTGAAATAACAGAACACTTCTACCCATGCTTGATTATTGCTTGTTAGTAGTTCAACAGGTGCCACATTTCTTTAAAAAGAGAAGACAAGTGATTTAGTTAGAATAAGTACACACTTTGGACAGCTGGAATTTTCCACAAATGCAATGAATTAAGAGCCAGATGGAAGAAGAAACATCAACTAATGTATAGCATTCTGTAATAGTAAAATAATAATATAACTGGCTTAATTACCTCAATTTTATTTTAAACAGGAAAAAGGCCATTTTTCCTTCATTCTCTTTAGTAATGTAGTGAATCTAGAAGGTAAAAAAAAATGCTTTATCTATTTGAGAGTAAACACCTCCCTCTTCTGGGACTTTCCATGAAATGCATGACAATTAAGATTCTGAACACACTGCATGAAGTGCTATTTAGTTTTCAGTGCACATATCATATAGGAAATCTGGCCATTAATTCTTTTAAATCTAGTGTGTCATTAGCTTGAGGAAGTATAGAATCATTTCTTTTCCTACTTATTCTCCTTGATATTTTTATCTCTTAAGGACCTAATTTTTCTTTGTTACTAGAGCTAATCACAAACTGCAAAGCAAGGCAAAAGGAACATATGTTTTTTTAAGATTCTTCAGTTATTAGTGACACAGTATTAGTGTACTGCAAAAAAAAAAAAAAACAAACCTATCCTGCTCATCTTTTAAATTATTAAACACTCTAAGACCAAGTGAAAATGCACTATCTCTTTATCAGATAGCTGCATGTAATGTGTTAAATGGTTGGCCAGTTTTTATGAATTAGTAATAAAAACAGTAATTTAGCTGAAAGAAAGTTCATTAATGTCTACAGTACTTATGATTACAATCTGGCAACCAGTCTCCCCATCTCTGTGTAAGAAGTACTCCCAGATTTCACCTACTGACAGGAGGTATATTTTTCAAATCTTAGGTGCGTATTTCTAGTACGGTGCTCATCAAGTATAAACTGGGTCTTAAACTGATCAGGAACTGCCATAGACAACAATACTATGCTATTATAGATGTTGCTGTCAATCAAATAATCACAGATATAATAGTACCACATTAGGAGAGATCACTTGTGACTATGTTAATAGGAAGTGCTGCTAAAATGACAAGGGACACAGATTTTATCTAGACTTTTTGTACTGACAATCATAATTTATGAGTAATATCTTTTAGCAGTGAAGTTTCCAAGATTTATGGAAAAAGTAATTGTGAACAGCTCTCAAGTATATCTTGTAGTCATTGTTGTCTGAAACACTACAATCTGTCATGAATACAAGAAGTACAATTACATCTAACTCTAAATATTCCTCCTTATGTGTACGTACACAAACATGTATATTTCTGTACAGACACACACAAAATACAGTCTGTAAGAAAGTATTTTGTGTGTGTATATAGATATATGAAAATTATGAGCATCACAGAAGAATTTTTATTTGGGAACTTGATGTATATGAATACATAGAGCATGGACACACAAACTATTTACTGAACTTATATGCATACTGGCTTAATATTTTAAAGAAAATAATTTACTGTCTATGTACGATGAAAATGCTTATGTTTTTTTGTCTCATTATTTTAATAAAATTAATGAATTTTTTAGCAAAACCAAGCATAAATTGGATTTAAAGATATCATAAATCTCCTTTTCTCATTAACTAACTTAGAAGGAATGTAATGATGACAAGTAAAAACTTGTCTTTTTTTTTTTGTAAATAATTCTGCTCATAATTGTATATTATTAGTCTCAAAAATTAGGGAAAATACTCAATAAAATTCAGAGATTTAGAGGGGGTTATTTTTTACAAATTATGACCTCTTATCAAGAGAAAGGCCAATATGTCCAAAACCAGTAAGCAAGTTACCATGGTTTATCAGTGCACATTGATTAGATCACCTAAATCACACTTAAATAAAAGTTACTTCATTTAAAGGATTACAGAGCAATCTTTTTAATCATTGAAGTAATATTCTTAGCTTTTCTGACTATCACTGTCTTCTCTGGAGTTATTTCAGCATGGATATAAAAAGCCTAAATTTGGAAATCTCCTTTGAAATTTTTCTCTGTCACTTTTGAATTAATATTGTTCTTCATCCTCCTCTGACCAAAGAGTATATTTAAAAATCAATCTCTGAATTTTGGAATTAATTTTGTACCTCATGAACCCTGTAAAAATTTGAAGTAGTTGTCACCTTTGTGATACATAGAGTTATATACTTATACATATAGATAATACATATTTATACACATTTGTGAAAACTACTGCAACCTTACCTGCACTGTATTTCTTAGACCAAACCTATAGCTAGTCAGTTCACAGACTGCAAATAAATATATAAAATTGATGGGAGAGATTTAAAAGAACAGAAATAGCCTCAGAATCTATGCTAACAATAAAAAAAGTATTCAAGCATCTTGTACAGTGAGTGCTCAGATGACTGAAATACTTTGGATTTGTTGTTGTTGGTTTTTTTTTGGTTTTTTGTTTGTTTGTTTGTTTTCTTTTATAGACTAATCAGAGAATGGTTGAGGTTCAAAGGAACATCTGGAGGTCATCTGGTCCAGCCCCCCTGTTCAAGCAAACTGCCCAGGACAGTGTCCAGATGGATCTTTAGTATCTCCTAGGATGGAGACTATACAACCTCTCTGGGCAATTTTTGCCAGTGCTCAGTCACCCTCACAGTTAAAAAAAAGCATTTCCTGATGTTCAGAGGAAACCTCCTGTGTTGTATGCCCATTGCCTCTGGTCCTGTCACTGCGCACCACTGAAAAGAGCCTAGCTTCGTCTTTTTTTTTTGCACTCTTCCTTCAGTTATTTAAATACATTTATGAGATTTCCCCCGCCCAGTGCCTCCTCTTCTCCACGTTGAACATCTCTCTCACAGGAGAGATGCCCCAGTCTCTTACTACCACAAATGGAGTGATGTACTTCACTCATAAAAGAGAAGCAACAATATGCTTTATTGGTATAAAACAGTGAGTTAACAAAGTTTAATAGTAAGTGGTAAATGTGACAATGGTTTAACAAGATTTGATGGCAAGGTACACTGGATTATTTGCTGCACAGAGGACGGGGTCAGACAAAACTGTCAGGGAGATCCTCACACTGAGTTATGAGGTTCAGAAAGGAGCCCCTTGCTTTCTAAATTCCTTCTCAGAGGAGTCTAGGTGCAGCTGGATTCAATCCTATTCCCAGATTTGGTTAACAGTTTATATCTAAAGGATTATATGTGCACAATCAATCCTTTGTATCACTTAGCTAAGATTTCAAAGTTTAGCATGCTATTAGTTGCTTACCAAGGATCTGTTGTGGCAAGGAATCTCTGAACCTCAAGGAATAACCTTGAGAGGCATCCCTACTTGAGGGGAGATCCTGACGTGCAGCCCACTGCTGCACAGGGACCTCAAAGAGCTCTGGGCTGCTCAGTGTTTGTGGAGTAAGATAATTGACTAATAGTCATATTAGTGTACCAACTGCAGATGTTAGTTTCTTCCAAATTTGACTTGAGTTGGACATTGATCAGCACTGTGGTTAGGTGGACACATCATCATAAACGAGCCCTTGGCTACTGTCTTGTGATCTGTTTCCGCTGAATCCACTCTGAGCTGGATGCAACCATCATAACAAGACACATCCATCACAATAGCACTGGTGGTTATTACTTGAGTTGTCACTTGAGCAGAATTATGAGAAAAGGTCAGGTCGAGGCAAGGGGAGAGGGGGAGGACATGGTCACATTTAATCACCTTTGAGGCCCTGTGCTGAACTGTCTTCAGTATGTCCATGTCTCTTGTACTGAGGAGCCCAGAAATGGTCACAAGACTACAGATGTGGCCTCACCAGTGCTGAGTAGAGGGGAAGGATCACTTCCCTTGACCTGCTGGCAACAACTCTCCTAACATAGCCCAGGACACCATTAACCTTTTTTTTTTTTTCACTGCAAGGGCATATTGCTGGCTTATGGTCAACTTAGTATCCATCAGAAACCCCAGATCCTTTTCTGCACAGCTGCTTATGCTGGGGCCAGTCAGCTAGAACATTGATGTATGGGGTGTCGTAGTTGAGCCCCGATCAGGACCAGACTACACAGTCTGTCTCTCGCTCCCCCCACCCTCCGAGAGAATAGGAGGAGATGATATAAGAAAAACGGCTCAAAGTTTGAGATAAGGACGGGGAGAAATCCTTAAAGTTACCGTCACGGGCAAAACAGACTCGACTTGGGGAAAACTATTCATTTATTTCTAAAATTAGCAGGATAATGAGACAGGGAACAAGATAGCCTCCCCCCACCCCTCCCTCTTCCCAAGCTTAACTTTATCTCTACTACCTTCCCCTCCCGAGCGGCACGGGGCGGGGAAAAGGGAATGGGGGTCGCAGTCATTTCATCACACGTTTTTTTACGCCGCTGTATCATCGTCGGGGCGCATTCCTCCTCTGCTCCAGCGTGGGGTCCCTCCCATGGGCCACAGTCCTTCGTAAAACTGCTCCGGCGTGGGTCATCTCTTCCACAGGGTGCAGTCCCTCTAGAACAGCTGTCCCAGCGGGCCCTCCACAGGCCACAGCCTCCTTCAGGCCTCCACCTGCTCCGGCGTGAGGTCCTCCATGGGCTGCAGGTGGATCTCTGCCCCTCCGTGGACCTCCATGGGCTGCAGGGGGACAACCCACTCCACCATGGTCTTCACCACGAGTTGCAGAGGAATCTTGGCCAGGAGCCACATTACTCCTCCCCCTCCTTCTGAACTGACCTTGGCATCTGCAGCCGTTCCTTACAACAGGCTGGCAGACGCCTCTCAGGATATTTTTTTACATCTTATTCACTTCTCATCTCCTCTCCACTTCTTGCAGCCATGCCGGGCCTATTTGGGCCCAGTCGGCTGCCCGGCAGGAGGCCAGAGGGTGAGGCTTGCAAGGCCCATGAGGCTCACGCCCCCCCCCTCTGCCCCCCGCTCAGCTGCTTCACATCTTCTCCTCATTTTTTTCTGTTTTCCCCTTCTTAAATATGTTAACGCAGAGGCGTTATCATGGGACATTCTGCTACCAATTGGCTTGGCCTTGGCCAGCAGCGGGTCTGCCCTAGGCCCGGCCGAGTCCACTGAACAAAGGGGAGCGACTTCTAGCAGTTTCCTACAGAAGCTACCACCTTAGGCTCCCCCTCACTAACAAAGCCAGAACAATGGGGTTATTCCTCCCCATGTACAACGTTTTGCAATTCTATTTGTTGAACTTCAAGAAGTTGCTGTCAAACCATTTCTCCAGTCTGTTGAGGTCTCTCAGGATGCCAAGACAAGCCTGTGGTGTATCAGCCACTCCTCTCAGTTTTGTGTTATCTGCAGACTTGCTGAGTGCATACTCTGCCACATCATCCAGATCATTAATAAAGACATTTTAAAAGATCAGACTTATATTGATCGCTGGTGTACACCACTACTTATTGGCCTCCAACAAGACTTTGTGTTATGGATCACCACCCTATGGACTCATCTCTTCAGACAGTTTTCCATCCACCTCACTGTCTGCTCATTCCTCCTATACTTCATCAGCTCGACAGTAGCATTAGCAGTATGTATTGGCAGTAGAATTTGTATTGACAGCAACAATAGTAACAGTAATGGTAATAATAACGTTATTTCTAAACTTAAACTGTTAACATTCAACTTCAGGATTTTAAAACATATTATATTCAACAGAAATCCAAATACTGCTACTTCTTGAGGCATCCTGGATTTTGTGGAAGGACCAGATTTACATGAGAAGAAATACGGAACTGATAATTTCAGGAAGTCAGTGCAATGTCAGACATAGATTTACTTAGATCACTGGGATTCACTATAGACTAATAAAAAGAAAAGAAAATCAGGCATGAAAAACCTCCAAGCCACTAGCCAACTTCATGTGTGCCCATCAAGAACTGCTTGGAAACACAGGAACAACTACGTTAGGTGAAACTTTCTTGTTCCCGAGAACTACAGTTTGAAAAGTGATCTGCAAAGAAAAGTGACTATCACCAACCTGTCCTCTCTGATGTTATGCATCCTTACCCATGTTCCTTGGACCCCCCCCCAGGCCAGTGGTGCCAGTTCCTCTCAGACCAGGGTGATGGGTGGTGTTGCAGAGAGTGTCAGCAGTCATTGTGGCACCCTTGGCCCAGGGACACAGTTGGGACACTGCTAGTGTGTTTCTACACACCCCTCCTCCCCCATGTCACACAATCTGAAATGAGGACAGTCTCATCACTGCTGCTATGTCATTTCCTCAGCAGAAATTGCAACACAGGGAGCATGAGAAACAGAGCTCCTAGTTTGGGCCCATGTCAAAACCTGAAGCCTTCTCCTTCCTTAAGACTTATGAGGAAAAAGACCTTCCCTTAGCTTTACTTGAAGCAGCATTGCATCCCCTGTTAGCATAGTTTATCCTAATATGAGAAAGGAAAGAATATCTTCTGTGCAGTATGATTTATAACAATGCAATAACTGCAAGACTTCATTTTTTTTAAAAGTGAGTCAATGTTTTATAACTAAAAAAAAAAAATTAGAATGTTACTTACATTCACAATAAAGAAGAAAACAAGTAAACAAGAAGGAACAGCAGTGACTCTTCTATAGGAGCTTAAATTGTTTGCAGTCATCATGGACCAAAGCATTATTTTTTTATTTGATTGTATTTTCACCCTCTGATGTGAGTATTATTCTAGTTTAACTGGTAATATTTAAGCAGTCTCTGTGCGGCCCCTAGTGGAGGGACTTCTATACAAAGTATTATTTGGGTGAGAAAACTGACAATGAACAATAATAAAAGCTGGGTTCAGGTGAGCCCTTTTTTTTTTTTTTTTCCCCTTCCCTTTAGTAAATATCGAAAGTCAGATTTCCACATATAGTAAAGCTTGCTGTACTGGAAGTGAAGAAAATTCACATATCTGTGTTGGCAAGAGAGATGTACATCATACATGAATCAAATTCTGCTTATAAGAGTGTAAGTCTGGTGGAAGTCCTTTGAAGTCTGCAGAATTAGAGAAGACAATAAGCTACATGAGAGAGCACAAACTGTGGGTACTGATTTTTCAAACATTAATTTCACTTATAAAAAAAAGAACTTTTAGGAGTGAGTTGTTTTTTTTTTTTTTTTCAGGCTGATGGAAAGAACTTGTCCAACATTGGCATAGATGTGAGAGTAAGTCCAGCACAATAACACATTTTTAGCATCACAAATAAATAAAATCCTGAACGGTAGTTGATGTTTTAATTCTTACATTTTTTTTTTCCCAAAGAATTAAGCCTCAGAAATTCAAAAGTTTTTTTTTTTTTTTAGTACAGCCTAGATCTACAAAGAGAGAGAGAGCAGGCAGACATTTTAAAGTTCAAAATATATCTTCCCAAAATCACTGTTCAGCTTTATAAATCCAGAATTCATGTAGAAGAGAGACTTGAACGCAGATGTTCCACGTCCCCCTTACTCAGTAGAGTATCTGTACTAGGAATGCAAATGGAGCCAGGAAAAAAATATGAAGAGCTGATAAATGTCTGTTAGCATGCTTCCTGGAACAGTTTGGCCAGTGCCAGCTAGCGCTTGTTAACACAGTGTTGAAACAAGTCCCAAGATGTTACATGCCAGGAAGTATTGTTAAAAGAACTATAGATGAGGTTGCCCTATTTTTTGGGAGAAAAAGTGGTTTTAGGCAGGAAGATACAAGTGGTACTGTGCTGTTTGTCCTCACAGGTCTTATTTTTTGTAAGGACAGAAATATAGTTTATGATATTGTAAAGGTGCGGTTTTTTAAGTCTTCCATGTGGATGTTATTCCTCTTTGGAATCTGGATGTGAATTATCCACCATGCCATGGAATCTTTCTTATTCTTTCCAAGACGTGTTGAATATTTAAATGTAACAGGGACATAACTTCAACTGCATTTATTCAGAATATCCTATATTCTAAGGAAATATCTGTAATAATCCATTTAATGGCTTGGGTGCAGATATAAATTCAAATATTTGATTCAGCTCTAGTAGATTATTGTCTTAATCAGTGTCTCCTACATTCCAGATGCCCAATCTGATTAGTCAAGCAGGTTGAAGAACACTTTATTCAGTTCATGAGCAGGCTTTGGTCTATTTTTGAATGGCTAGACTTGGGTTCAGCATTTTGTACTGGCTCGTTTCCACAGTTCCCTACCACAGCACAGGTTTATTCTTCCTAGGCTGTAAATGTTTGACTGAATTGGCTTACCATAACTTTCTGAAGTTAAAAAACTTAGAGATCAATCTCCTGTTAGTACTGGGATGCTTTCAAATACTGGCAATGGAGTGATAGCATGAAGGAAGGAAGATATTTTTCATTGATATAGCCAGCCTCTAGGAAGGTAGAGGAGTCTTTAAAATCTCTTTTCAGAGGTCTGTGAATAGGTTGAGCTACCAAAGCGTTAAAATAAAGAGTGATGAGAATGTATGAAATTTAATACTACTTCTTAATTTTATTTTTCTTAGTTCAAAAGTACCAATCTTTTTCCTTTCTTTCTGATCTAAGTAGGCATAGATAAATAGAAATAAAACCACAGTGGTTCTTCAGTTTATGAAACTGTAACATCCTTTAGCCATCAGAAACTAGAGCTAGGCATTTGTTGGTAAGCAAGTATGTACTTTAAGACTCTGCTTTGTTACAGTTTTTTTTCTTTTCCCTGAGGTGATGTGAAAGGATAAATAATATAACAGAAACAACCTCAATACACTGGCTCAGCTCTGAGTGTTCTATAATAGTAACTAAATGCAACATTACTCACCTCAATAAATCCCTGGAGCTTTTAAGACCAATAGGTTTCCAATTGCCATGATACAACAACGTATGATTTTTTTTCTCTTAATTGTTTCCAAAAAATTCTTCTTTGCTGTTATCTGCATAGCTGAGGTCTCGGTTGTTTTGTAATGTTGAATAGCTGGATTTTTTTTTCTGTCTTCCTTGTTTATCTTTGAACTTTGACCTTGACAGGCTGGAGAGGTGGGCCTGTGCAAACCTCATGAAGTTCAACCAGGCCAAGTGCAAGGTCTTGCACCTGGGTCATGGCAATCCCAGGCACAAAAACAGGCTGGGTGGGGAATGGATTGAGAGCAGCCCTGAGGAGAAGGACTTGGGAGTGCTGGTGGATGAGAAGCTTAACATGAGCAAGCAATGCGCCCTTGCGGCCCAGAAGGCCAACCGCATCCTGGGCTGCATCGAGAGAAGTGTGGCCAGCAGGTCGAGGGAGGTAATTCTGCCCCTCTACTCTGCCCTGGTGAGACCCCACCTGGAGTACTGTGTCCAGTTCTGGAGCCTCCAACATAAGAAGGACATGGACCAGTTGGAGAAGGTCCAGAGGAGAGCCACGAAGATGATCAGAGGGCTGGAGCACCTTTCCTGAGGACAGGCTGAGAGAGTTGGGGCTGTTCAGCCTGGAGAAGAGGAGGCTCCAGGGAGACCTTGTAGCAGTCTTCCAGTACCTCAAGGGGGCCTACAGGAAAGATGGGGATAGGCTGTTCAGTAGGGCCTATTGTGACAGGACTAGGGATAACGGTTTCAAAATAGAGGAAGGTAGATTTCTATTAGATATTAGGAAAAAATTTTTACAGTGAGTGTGGTGGAACACTGGAACAGGTTGCCCGGAGAGGTGGTGGATGCCCCCTCCCTGGAAACCTTCAAGGCCAGGTTGAATGAGGCTCTGAACAAGCTGATCTTGTCAAAGATGTCCCTGCTTCTTGTAGGGGAGTTGGAATAGATGACCTTTGAAGGTCCCTTCTGACCCTAACCGTTCCATGATTTTATGATTCTGGTATCTGTATTATGATAAATTCAGCCCATATGTACCTAGATTTTAAATTCTCTGATGTATCTTAATTATTTTTTTTCCTTCCTCCTAAATTCTGTGCAATAAATGTGTAAGATACTAGGGAGTGGAGTTTCAGTGTACTAAAACATGGCTCTTTTTACTTCCATGCACATTTATGTGTAGGACAAAGGAAATACTTCAGAGCAGTTATGACTGTCATTTGTAGTAGAGTCTAACCTTTTCTGACACAGTAAGTACTGTTATCTGTAGGACAAAAACCTGATTTTTCTGAATGCAAGGTTGACATTGAAAGTTTTATAAGGAAAATAAAACAAAAGAAAATAAATAACAGAATGGCTTTATTGGAGAGAAGAAAAAAATAATGCATTTTATTTCAGAAATATAAGAACTAAGAGATGATCTGTGCATCTGCCAGATTGCATTCTGGGCAGCCATATGGACCTAGATAGTTTCCTTCTTCTTCTTTCTAATAGCTTTAATTTAAAAATTATGTGTATGTGTGTGTATTTTTGCATGTGATATGCATATACACTCCAAATACATTCCCTTCATTCCCTTATTTTGGTTCTTTAATACTCTTGTTGGAGACTATTTCAATGTCTTCACATAGTAAGCTTTCAGTGTAAGTCTGCACCACTGCACCACCTTTGAAGGCAGAATCTACCCATCCTCCAAGCTAAATGGAAGCCATATGTCTGGATTAGCATGGTACTCAGCTTGAACCATGAATCAGAAAGATCTAATAGTTTGAACTTAGTTGCACGTTGTTACTAAAAGCTTAGTTGGCTTTGGTGTAGGCAGAGCTCACTTGCAACCTCCTGCAAAAGATTATGTAGACATACCCTTCCATTTTTATAGCACTGCTAAATAACACATTGTTATACTGCAGGTTTTGTACTTTTTAATCCTGTATTCATAGTTATCATTTATTCATGTAACCAAAAATCTCAGTTGACCATCTGAGTGATGTTGAAGTTGCATTTAAATTACCATGATCTGTTATTTCTAGGTTTTCTTTTCAGGGAAACTGGGTAATGTGAAATGATAAGAAACGAGTGTGCACCTTGTTCCATTCCGAGATGGAACTGTGATGCAGGCTGGGTCAAGGACTATGCTTAGGAACTTAGAAACACTCAGGGGTTTAGTAATATAAACATAGACTTAGTGAAACTATTTGTTTGATGATCAGATTATGAGGAGTTTTTAATATCTTGATACATTGATGAAATTACTATAATACTTAAATTATTCTGATATTGTATCATATTATTTGTGGTTTTACTTTCAGATACTATGGCAGATGAATTAAAGTTTGAAAACAACCCTTTTATTATAGTTATGTTAGGTTTATACCCTTACATGTGCAAATAGGATGAATTAACAAATATTTCTGTAATTATACTCTTTATTATCTCTGAATTTAATTATAGGAAAACTGAAGAATTGTTCAATTTCAGAATACCCATATGAACATATAACTATTTCTTTTTAGATGTATTGAAATGAATAAATAATGAAATTTCTTCTAGTTCATGTGGATCCCTTGTAAGAGGATGAGAAACGTGGACTTACTGTAATGCAAGAAGACCACAACTTTAGTTCTAGCTATTTTACGAGAGAAGTATGGCTAGCACCAGCAATCCTGACAACACTGATACAAACAGAAGTATTCCCAGCTGCTACCACATACCAATTTTAAAACTTCAGTATGTCTCTTTTTTAGATGTAGTTCCTGTAGGTCTTTAGCTTATGTTTTACAGCCTGCATGATTCATGGGCAACAAGTCCTAGTCCTCACGAGACAGTTACATGTAGAATGCTAAGGAAGTAAGAATTACCTTCAACACTTTTGTTGTAAGAAAACAGAAAGTGTTACAGTATACTGAATTTACTACTATTGTGTGTATTTACTTGTAGCTATTCAATTATCTTCATCTCTTCCTTTGCTTATGATATGAATAGGTACAAATGCTGTGTGTTCATTCCCTCCTCAGGAGATTTATTTCAAAAATAAGTAAGAGAATAAAATGCAGATTTTTTTTTTCTGAGGAATGCATTTTTGACTGTTAAAAGCATGAGTTAAAGCATCATTTAAAAAAAACAAAAAAAATGAAAGTTTAGGCATTGTGCTATGAACTTACATGTAGTTTATTTTAAGTTTACAGAATTATATAAAAGAACATACACCTTGTACACTTTGTGCATATTTTGAATCTCTTCTGTGCCACATCAGGTCAGACTAATGAATTAAAATACAGAGCAGTGTATATTTAAGTTCAGAATAGTGCTACAAAGCAAGATCATGGATGGTGTGATGAAAGCAGAGGGATGAAAAAAATGGTAATTTTTTTTTAATATTTACAGGGGTTTTTTTTTTTTCTCTTTTCTAAGAGATATTAAAGATTTTCAAACTTTTCACTTCCTCAGCATTATTAAATTATTGAAAAAAATCAGGTTCAAAAGGAGAAAGTGGCTTTAAACTTTAGTAGGTGTAGCTTTTTAAGAGAATACGGAAAACACAGTATGGCATCTCTTGTCACTTAAAGGATCAGGGGCCCCAAGTCCTCAGTGAGTGGTCTAAACAAAGATGTCTGTGGAATCTCATATATGTCAGTTTCTCTTCAGCTCTGTGTAGAAATAAGATTGGTGGTATAGCTTTCAGAACAGAGATTTTCTTGGAGATCTTGTACCACATTCAAAATAATTCTCTAAGGAACTTCTGCGACATAGTTTATTACCTCTGACTTTTACTAGAAATGTAATATTCAGACTGAGAAACCTTCCATTTGAAAAGTTCAGGGGAACATGTATTTATTCAGAAAGGCTGAGTCTGAACAAACTAGCATTTTCTAATGGAATACTTTTCAGAAATGATGCTGCCTTTCAGAAGAAGAAAAACCAAAGACAAAGTTGCAGAAGTTACACTTTCTGGCATGTTTTTTAACCAGTCCAATTTATTGCTCCCATTCAAAGACACCTTTTCTGAATAAGGTTAATAATATGAATTACTTTGGCAATAAAATTTTTGCAGTACAAGAAGTTGATTTTTTCCTGTAATGGAAGATATATTTCTGTGTTTCCAAATATCTCAAAGCTTGTCCAGTATTTAAAATAACCATAAAATAACCAAACACAAAATATGTTTCAGATAATTTTCTTTGAAAATATAGTTCATACTTGTCATGAATGACTATAAACAAACTAAACCTTCAGAAGCACGTGACAGCGATATTGACCTTCTGTCCTGTGAAACCAGAGTGAAGAATTTACTCATACAGCCTTTACGACACTTATTCTACATTCTGTCTCCATCTTACCTAGTGCTTAATGACATAGCTGGAACAGCGATTGTGATTATCCATTAATAATATCAACAAAGAACTTCAGAAAATGTTCAGGAAATCATGAGATATATATATCTTTGTAGGTTGACAGGATATTGGTTATAACTTATTGTTTCCAGTTCCCTAAGATATTATGACCTCTAAATATCCCCATATGTTATCTTAGAAGTAGGTCTGGGTAGGCTAATGTATGTAGAAAACTACTTAAATTGGTAGATTTTTCACATAGTGGCAATAGTAGTCAGCTGTATATTTTGAGAAATGCATTTCTGAATTATGAAAGTATGTTAGAGCATCATCATTGTGAACAACAAAACCCTGAAAGTGTTTCAGCTGTTCAATGGCATATATTTTCCATTTAAAAATGAGTGACTACAAACTTACATGTCCTTTATTTTCAATTTATGGAAATATGTAAGAGAATGAAAACCAATATATTGCATATTGTGCATTTTTGTTTTATCATGTCAGACTCATAACATAGCAATGGATATGGACAGTTCTAGAGAAATAAAGATGCAACACAAACACATTTACATGCATTAAATGTGATCCTGCTTTGCATACATTACATAAGGTTAGATTGAGTTATTGCTTTAAAATTCTAGGTAATACCTAGGTTCTTGAAGAAGTACTCTAAAGCACAGAAATAAAACCAGCTTAGGGTTCTGGGGGTTTTGTTTGTTTGGCTTTTCTTTTGTCTTTCCGAGGAACTCTCACCAGTTGTCATCTTACAAAAAAATGATGCAGATTATTTTAGATCAGCTCAATTCTTATAATTTTTTTTTCTTTCTCAATCAGTATTGTTCAGTTCTATAGCACTGATTGTTAGATGCAATTTCTTTTGAATACTGATGCCTTAATATCTATGATAATTAAAGTTTCTGTGATATTTTTCACAAGAGCAAGCTCAAAAATGTTAATATTTTGATCAGAAACCACCTTAAGCAATTTGTATTTAAGAAAGCTGATACCTCTTATGATTTTAACAATTTAGTATATTGTGCACACCAAGTTGTTTTCCCAGAGAAAAAGGGTCACAAGAGTTAACTTCTACAACAAAATTAAATTGTTATCCTGTCCAATTCATCATTCTTCAAAACAGCCAACTATCATTACAGAAATAAAAAGTTGTAAAACTTCCTATTATTTTCTGTCTGAAAATTTTCATCAGATTCACAACTACTGTTGGCAGTTTTGGGCTCTACAATATAAGGATATAAAATATAAGAACGTGTCCAAAGGAGGGCAGAAAACATGGTGAAATGACTAGAAGGTATGGTTTACGAGGAGCAACTGAGGATACTAGGTTTGTTGAGGTTAGAGAAGAGGAGACTGAGGGCTGTTGTCGTTGCTGTCTACGACTTCCTCATGAAGGGGAGTGGAAAGAGAGAGAGGTGATGATCTCTTATTTCTGGTGTCTAGTGGTAGGATGCAAAGGAATGACTTAAAGCTGTGTCAGGGAAAGTTCAGATAGGATATTAGGAAAATATTCTTCACTGAGAGGGTGGTCAAGCACTGGAACAAGCTCCCCAGGGAAGTGATCATGGTCCCAAGCCTGTTGCTGTTCAAAAAGCATTTGAACAACACTCTTAGATATATGATTTAACTTTTAGGTTGACCTGTGTGGAGTCAGGAGTTGGACTTGTCAACTCTTCTAGGTCCCTTCCAACTCAGGATATTCTATGATTCCAAGATAGAATCATTGATTTACAGATCTCGTATTAAAACAACTAAAAGAAAAAAACCCAAAACCAAAGAGATAAAAACATTATACTTCTTGAGTTAGACTTTTCCTTTATCATTTTGTCAAGACAGATTTTTAAATACATTTAAAAACACATTATCTTAAGTTACATGCATGGTGCTCAAATATATGCAGCCATGTAACATGTGTTAGCAACATTTGTACTCTAAGCCACTTTGTCCTTATTTAAAAAAAATACAGCCACAGAAATCCTAGAGAAGAAAATTATACCAGAATTTGGAATTTTTATTTTCATGCTCCCAATTTGCTTATTAGCTTACTGAGTCCTGAACAGCTTACATATGATAAATAATAGAACTTATATATATATGCCAGGAAAAAAACTACCTACAATATTTTATTTACATACTGCAATACATTACAAAGAATCACTCCTATGAGAGGTCTACTGTATTATTCCACATCTGTGAGTGGCTTACATTGTGTTTTGTGAATGTAATGTTTGCTCTAAACATAAAATTCCATTACTTCATATAATGTAACTATGACAAGGGCTGGATTGTGCTATTAAGGTACAGCTCAAATAATTACGTAGTCTCTAAGCAGTACTGGAAACCATTCCTTTTTCAAGATTATAGATATTCATGGGATCATGACATTGCTCAACATGGCAGAAGAGAGAGAGAGAGGGAAGATTTTAAAGATTTAGTTTGTGTATATTATTAGATAGCTTCATCAGCCACTGAGCACAGGGATGCCTGCCTCCTACAACTGACTCAATTCCTGATTGAATCTTTTTTTTTTTTTCTCACAGAATGGCTGTATGTTGAAATGCTTACAGGAAATGCTTCTGTCTAGGTTCTTAGACAAACTGATAGAGCCTCCAGAATACTCTAGCTATTAAGACTTTACTTTCAACAGACATGTAACATATCTCAATAGTATATCATTTGTTTTCAAGAACTGGCTTTGTGGTTACACAGTTACTCTAGAAGAGCTCAAAATAATATTTGTTTTTCTTCTGTTCCACTTTCTCTTTGTACAAATATGCAAAAGTTCACTGGGCAACATAGAACTGATCCAGTGGGGAAAAAAAAAATAATCTACCACTAAGAGGTGTGTAAGTTCACATATAAACTCTAGATTCAAGTTTCACAGTTTTTTGCAAGTTGGAACTATTCCACTTGTATGTCAGTTGTATTCAGGGGACCATAGAAAAAAGAGACTGACTTCTGTTATCTGATGTCAAAAGCCCTTCTCTGAGAGATGGCAATATCAAGTTTAAGCCAAATGACAGTGGGGGAGACTAAATGGACTCAGATACCAAAACGTTTTACTTATAGACGTGCAACTTTATGAATCACACAATTTCACTGTTCTGTAGGAGAGATGATGCAGTGCAGAAGAAATTTGGGCAGATCCAGGTAAAGACCCCAATGATGCTATGTGGAGCTCTGTACCAAGACCTAGGATCCCTGGAGTTCTCTCCCTGGGTGACCCTTAGCACCATCAGTTGCAGAATGGGATTGAGAACACCTGATTTTTGACTGTCCTCTTCATATTCAGTCAACATCGATCAACTGTCTGCCACTGGTGCTCCTGGTCTGCTCCTTTGCAAAGTTCTGGACAGATTCATAACTTTCAGAGTGATTGACAGGCTGCTTACTCTCAAGATATTGTATTCTAATAACAGCTACTCCTTTATCCTACAAGGTAAACTACATTTCATATGGTAACA
The DNA here is from genome assembly GCF_036417535.1 of Chlamydotis macqueenii. Taxonomy (NCBI): domain Eukaryota; kingdom Metazoa; phylum Chordata; class Aves; order Otidiformes; family Otididae; genus Chlamydotis; species Chlamydotis macqueenii. The sequence goes on from NC_141556.1 coordinate 165,484,121, forward strand.
CTATTGTTAACTAGATCTACATACTAACTGCTATAATTGGTTCAAGGCTTTCTATTGATTAGAGGACATATCTTTAACACAACAGAATTTAAGGAAAGAAAAGAGAAAAAGATCAGAGACCTTTCCATTCCTTTGGAAGTAATAATTGCAAAATATTTTATTTTATGTAGACCTTGCACTAAATAAAATATTACATTACATTGGTTGGTATCTGGATAAGAGTCCCACAAAATATTAACCACTGAATGTGCTGAAGCAAGAGCAGTTTGGTAATGATAAATTAAAGCAGTTGAAAACCCTACTAATAATCAATAAGGGACGTATACAACTTTAATCTGTTTTCAGTAATTCAATTTACACTGTCTTTGGCATACACCCTTGTAGTGTATGGTAGGTACCTTAAGTGAAAGAATGATCCAGCTGCTATGATACATAACCATAGTAAAACTTTGAGGATGGACTATGTATTCAAATCTTTAAGTATATAAAAGGCATCAGCATCTATTTGCAGATCAGTTTTACTTACTTTCAGCTCACTGATCAGCTGAGAGTGTTTGAAATTAAATTACTGTGCAACTTGATTATAAGAAGCTACAGTGTATTTGAGGAACAATCACTGTTTTGATGGCAATTTGAATAAACAGAATATGATTTCAGAAATGCACTATGCAGTTCTTCAACCTTCATTTATTTATGCTGCTAGCACAAATATCATAATTGCAGAGCTTTACTCGTTGGATTCTGGCAACATGGACTGAAGCTATTAGAAGAATTTAATGGGAGAAGTTTTTATTCCTCTCACCGTTACACTGGCCTTAACATTAATAACTGTAATTATGCATAATTATGTTCTGAAGATTCTGAAACATGCAGTTAGGAAGAATGTGAAGAAGTGTCTCTTATATGTGTTATGAAAGAGAAAAGTAGAAATCATTATTTGAGATCATGGTGTGAAAGGCTAAGATGTGATATAAAAATGAAGAGGTGGCAAAATACAATATGACATAGTGAAATCTACAGAATCTCATAAAATATAAGTATAGTTCTACCCACAGATAATTAATGAAAAGATCCATATTAACAAATATTACTGTATGGTAAGAGTTCAGGATACCCCTTAATAAGTGGTTTCATATTAAAAGTGCACAAGCCAAATAATAACATAGAAAATTAAATTTACTAGCTTTAGGAAAAAAAATAGTAATAAAAATAAAAAGTAAGGAAAGCAATGAAAAAAACATGAAATCAGTACTAAATCAGATTCACTAATAAGACACACTTGTCTACATTACATCCAGAACATTAGAAAATTTTAAAAGATACGTTTTGTTTTTTTAAATTAACTTCTCCACTTACAGGCATTTTAAATCTTTCCCTGTAGCTTTAAAATATAAGCAGAAAATCCTGCATCCTAACAAGTCCCTTAGTATCTAGTCTCAAGACTGGTTGCTCAAAGCGTCTTTATGACCCACTGATCATAATAAATGACTAGAGACAGAAAAAAATTGCTAAGATTTTTTTTTTAATTAAAAAGAAAACCCAACAAACAGAATCAAGCAAACAAAGAACAGTTCTCTGAAACAATTAATTTTGAAAAAAAAAAAAAAGAAATGTATTGTTTCTTAAAACATTCTTTCAAGGAATATCATTGAAAAGGACTTTAGAAAATTATCTAATACTTCACGGCCCCTATGGCAAGATCAATAAAGCACTTTTTTTTTTTTTTACACTCCTAGCATTTTTTCCTCTACATGTTCTCTAAGACCTCAGACCACTGATCAAAAATGTGTATTTGATCTGCTGTTTAATAGTTATTCATAATTTCTAACGTGAATATGCCTTGCTTCAGTTTATACCTATTCCTTTTTTTTTTTTTGCACTGTCCAGTAGAGTTATGGAAAATAAATGGTTCCTTTCCTCCTTGCAGCAGCCCTTAACAGATCTGAAAGTTGCTTTTATGTTCCTCCCATGTCATGTGTTCTCTAGTCTGAATGACATGGATTCACTCAGTCACATTTTATAAAATCTTATTCCAGTTGGTCTGGAGTCAGTTCCAAAGGACTGCTTGTTAAAATGGATATCTGAGAACATCCCCAGCCTAATGAACAGTATGAAAGGTCCAGACATGTTGGGTATTCTTCCTCAGTTTATGGATAGTATTTGTCTTTTTTTTTTTTTTTAATTTCCATAACATGTGCTTGGAGCCTCTCTCTCTAAAAGAAATTATTAATTTACGGCATGTCTGGTTTCTTATTGTCTGTAAAAGATAATTAGACCTCTCTCTTGAGGATATTTTTCTATTCTGTAATAATAAAATAAAATAAGATTCCAGATTTAAAATATAAACTGTATTCTCTTGCACAGCTCTTGTACAGGAAATTTTTGTTGTTGTTTTGTTTTATTTTTATTTTCTATGTTCTTAATCAGGAATTGTAGGCCAGATACAGATGTAAGTACACCTGTTTTCTTCTATATGCTCTGTAATCATTCTTGCCCTTTTGGAACCTGGACTTCTTGCACTTTGACTTTACCTTCATCACTGGAACTTAAGAATGAAGGAGAATAATGCACAAATTCATTGCATTGTACCATGCAGTAAAGCTAGTGTATAACCGAGCATCTAGGGATGTAGATCCCAGGTCACATTCTTTATGTCCTCTGTCTGCTTCTCTAACCATCAGTCTAACTTTTAAGAACTTAAGGAAGTAGTTCAGCAATATTGACCACTTTAATATCAGTTTCTGCAGTAAAGAAATCTTATTGCAACCTATTCTTCTATAGGTGTATTTTTAAACATGATAGCTGTGCATATTACTTGCTCTGCTTAAATAAAATACTAGTATGATGATGAAGCAAAGCTAATTGTTTATAAAAAAATAATTCTTTTTATTTTAATTTTATTCAGGAAATCAATTACATAAGAATAAATTAAGTGCTTCATTCTGAATAGTTTGAGAGGCATCCTGGTGCAGTCTCTTATGTTTCCAACTGTCATTCTCAAATAGTAACAGCACTTACAATAGGCTTGTTAAATTTCATCAGTCTTGACTGACAGTTTCTTGCACATAAGTTTCAAATAGCAAGAATTAAATTTTCTTTTCTACTCTGACCTGAGTCTATTGATGTTTTTGTTATTACAGTTTGTGATGTACTGTGTTTGCACGGTGCTAAAATTTAATAAAGGAAAAATAAATTTATCTTTTTTCTTTTGCATTAAGAATAAATGTCTACTTTCTAGTATCCTGCAGGTTGTGGATAATATATGGAAATGAAGTGTTTCTGGTTAGCCTTCACAGGGGATAATGACAATGTTGTATAATCATTGTTGCACAGTGCTACTTACTTTAATATTAAATTCAGCAGCCATTGAAAAATCCCGCTAATCCCAGAAGCCTCAAATAAAGTAAACAAGCTAAAAAGGAGGAACAATACTAATGTAGTAGTGGTTTTGGTTTGTGTGTGTGGGTGTATATATAGATATATACGTACGTAAATGGCTCTGGCATTGTGTATTATCTTACTTTTTTTTTGTGTGTGTGTACAGAGAAATAGATTTGTGATAACAGGATTGTATTTCCAACATATCTGTATGTACACATAGGCTTACAAACATAAGTTCACCTATAGACATAGTATATATTCTTTCTGACTTCCATCAATATCTGCCACTGTGGAATCCGAAGCAGCATGAAAAGAATCAGAAGCAGAGACAATTTTCCAAGTGATGACAATACTAATATGATTTTCAAATTATATTGAGTTTAAAATATAGAAAATGAGAGGAGTTCTCAAAGTCTGACTTTAATCTAAAGATATTTTTTCTCTCAGTAAGCCCAGCATTTTATAGAGAAATATAGATTTCTTCAGAAGACAATTCATTGGAAGGTATTCTGCACATTTCCCCTTTCAATTCTGGATAAGCTTCTATCATCTTATTTATTATAGAGGGAATTTACCCATCAGCTGAAATCTCTGTAAGTTACAGAAGAATTAAAAAAATACACAGACACATTTGTGGAGAAGCACATATAAAAATATCTTTGGAAATGAAGATGGTGTATAAGCAGTGTTGCACACCAGCTGATGTTTGACATCAGTCAAGCTAGCTAGAAATACTTTCAGTTCACTGGATTGCTAATTCCTACAGGAGGTTGTGGCAGTTGAATATCTATAGGGAGAAGAAATTTCTGTTCTGGTTTAACATAGCAATTCTGGTCACAAATGTGGTAATGTAAAAATATCATCATACAATCATACAATTATTTGAACAGACCTTTTATAGCAACATAAAAAAGTCTGAGTTGGGTGATATTTCCTGAGTGCTAGTGTTGTTTCTAGATGATGTTAGGTTAACACATTATTTTCCAGTGTTTTCTTCATTCTGCCATCCTAGTCTAGTCATTTTTATAAGCACATAGGTGTCATGCAGAACCAATTTCTACTAGCTGGTCAAAGGCTTCATCATTTTTTTGCCACAATCAGCCCTCATTTTGCATTCTCTCCCCCTTCATGTGGCCCTCAAAGCTGAAGTAGCTAGCTTATCTTACATTAAGCTGGGTTCAAGGCAAAGGACAAATTGTTTACTACAAGAATAATTTTTAAAATGCATTCTTTATTTGCATTTTGTCAGTTCCTCACTTGCGAATTTACTCGGACTGGTGGTTTTTGTGGTTTTCATGGTTTTCAGTAGGGCTCTCGAATTTGAAAGTATCAGGTAAATATATCAGAAATAAAATAGGCAGTAGAGCTTTGCTTAGCGAAGTCTCCAAGTCCCTTTTAGCTTTACCTTTTTCTATTTCTATAACTCAGCTTTACAGAAGGAAAACTGTTTATATTTTACAAAAACACCCTCCTAAGCTAAAATAAACCCTGAAAAATCTGTGCCACAACGGACAGATGAAGGAAAATTTTATTTCAAAGTCTGTTGAGGTTTCGTTAACATGGAATATTCAGATATCTGGAGGGTTCATATTTTCATTACACTTCCAGACACTTTGCTGACTCATTGTTATTTCAATCAACACAATACTTCCAACATTAAATGCATATGTGCATCTGAGTATATGTTTAACAACAATTTCATAAAAGTCCTAGCAAGTACTCCTATTCATACAAGTATGCATTGTAAATGCCAAAAAAAAAAAAGATAGTATATTTTTAAAAAAATTAAAGTTTCAATGTGGATATTTTAAAAGACTATATACAGTGGAGAAGTCAAAAGATGCATCCCCATTCCCTGAAAGCAATAAGCAATTATATATACACTTTTACACATCTGAATAATTCTGTTGAAGTCAGTGTTAGTTTTTTGAGGGACAAGTGAATTAGTGATGTGATTCTTTATAGGATAAGGGCATTCGATGTTTAAAATGTGTTGAAACAGGGAAAGAAACTGTTACAAACTTCCTTGATTTTAGTTACATTTAAACAACTGGAGCCACCAGAAATTTTACTCAAATGAGTTTAAGAGAACTATGATAATAAACCCCAATAATATTCAAAGTACACTTATCAAAGAGCTAGCTGAAGTTGAAGTACTGGTCTAAACACTATGTTTTATATTTACTTTCAAACTCTATATTTGGGCATTCTATATTCCAGTAAAGATGTATCTGCTCCTTTAGAGGATTGAAAATCATTGTAAATATAGTACAGGATGTCCAAGATCTGTTCCCTTATTCAGATACACTATATTTACTATTGGAATTCCATGGAAGGAAAATTCATAATGGAAATTTTATGTACACTGTTACTCTTTGAATTTCTTGATGCTATAATGAACTCTGAGAGTTTTCAACAGCTAATATTTTATTGCAAATTTTTTTTTTTTTTAAGGATTGTTAATTGTACACTGCAACCAGTTTGTGGTGTTAACAACCATTTTTTTTTCCAAAATATCTCCTGTTGCTTAATTCTTTTTATTATTAAATTTTTAAATGAAGATTAAATATTTTCTTTCTCATTTTCAAATCACTGCTTCTTTTTTTTTTTCATCCACTGTAAATAAGGAGTAACTTCAAATCTTCATTTATATATTTTCTTGAAAAATGTTGGTAGATTTTCATATGCCTCTCTTGGGCATATTTGTTGTATGTATAAACACAGTCAGTCCCTTTTTCAAAGATTATCTTATTGCATAGTAGAGCATTAATGGTTCAATAAAGGTGCTGGATTCTACTGTATGAACCTCAATTACACTCTTCAAAGATAAGTCTGTGGAAAAATCTTACTTAACATTTCCATTAATGACTTTGGCACAGAAAGCAGACGTGCTGACAGAAAATGCTGATGACACAAAGTCATAGAAAGAGATTGTCAATAAAAAAAAAAGGAGACTTGGGATAAAATATGGAAAAAAAAAATTACTTTGAAGATTGAAATAATTGAGGTAGGAAGAAATTCAACAATACAAAAATTCAACAATACATAATTCAAGATCAATACCTGTAATTAAAAAAATCTGCTGTAAGAGTTGACTTGGGTATACTTCCCAGTTAAAGGATGGCTTTAAAATGCCTCTATGATACAGCCACAGAAAACCAAAAAAAAAAAAAAAACAAAACAAGAAAGGTAGGTATTTCAGGAAAAGAGTTGAAAAAAATTATTGAAATTGTACAGAGTAACCTGAAATATGATACGGCGTGGTCATCCATGCTCAAGGTTAATTGTGGAGCTGGTGTAAAGAAGCAGAATCTGTATGATCAGTGCTATGGAAAATCTGTCTTATTAATGAATCAGAGAGATTGAGTGGTTTACCTTACCATTTAAATGCTGAGAGAACAACTGCTGTTTGTAAATGTATTGGAGAAATTCAAGGAGTAAACACTTTGGAGGAAAAGTAACAAATTACACTAAAATACTTTGCTATTGCAACACTAAATCACTATAAGTGACAGATGCATTTAGACTGGAAACAAAAGCATGTTGCTACTGCTATAACAATCTAGTTTCATAACTGTTTTCCAATAGGAGCAGAAGTAACAAAAAAAAAAAAAAAAAAACCTGAATGGAATATGAGGTGCATGGAGGCGGGGGGGTATATTCAGATTTTCTGCTGCAAGTACCACTGTTAGATATCATGAAGATGCAAGATGTGACATCTTCAGGTAACAAATAATTTGAACTGTCCCTTGCTGTCTTGATTTTAGACATGAAAGTAACACCAAAGTCCATCTTATTCACTGCAGCAGGCAAGTAGAAGAAAGAGCTTAATATATTTTCACATTTTTATGAAAGATAATTTGTTGTGGTTTTGCCATTTGTATGAAAATGAATGTAATGACCTCTCTCTGTTTCATTCCTAGACTGCAGATATATTTGCTTCTTTTCTTCTTGTTGCTTCTTGTTTTCCACAGGTATTCTAAAAATTCTGTTCCATACTTACATGACTGTAGGTTTTTGAGGTGGCACTCAGCTACTCAGTTTATTAAAATTTTTGGTTTTGCATATGAAAACCACTTAATTTTATGCTAAGATTTTGTAGGACTTCTATAATCATTTGTAATATTCTCTAGAGTAGTTACTTTCCATGTGACTGGCCTTTAAATGTGTTTTAAAAATAAATTAATATCTATTATCACTGTATTTTGCTTTTATTTGGGGGTTGTGTTTCAAGGGTAGATGAGGGGAGAAGTTTTTTTCTGAACAGTTTTGTTCATTGGAATTCAGCACTCATGCTGAAAGGTTACTGACAAATAAATCAATTTTAAGTGTCTATTACTGCTAAAGAACATCCTTCCCTTGAAAGAAAATATGAAAGGACGTCTGTTCTCTATATATTGAAAGGAACTTGTGTACAAAGACTTTCTAACTAAACTGGTAAAGCTTAACTGTTTGTTTTAGTCATGTTATTGCAGTTGATTGATTGAGTTCCAACCCTCTTAATCTTCACTGAGGTCCTCAGCCTAGATAATCTACTTGCTTGAAGCAAAATCTAATATTTACAGTAGAAGTGGATTCAGGTGATATCACAAGGAGCAGAATACTAAATAAACAATTGCTTAGTGAAACATTTATTAAAGTACATTTCCAAATGGTTTATAAAACAGATGTTCACTCTTCCATGCCTACTGTTATAACTGTTTTTCATATTTTTCCCCTCAAAGCCCTACTGTCACCTCAACAGATTTTTTTTTAAATATTTACATCTTACAGTATCTTTCATCCAAAGATTCAATAATTTGTGTCTGTCTACACTCCCAGTGTTTGACCTGATGTATTTTTACCATATAATATACATGTGAAAGGTGTTGAGTGTTTTAATGTTGATTTTTTTGTTTTGTTTTGTTTTGCTTTGGTGGTTTTTTTTTTTTTGGTTGGTTGGTTTTGGTTTGTTTGTTGTTTTTTTTTATGTCAGCAGTCTCTTTCTGCACAACATCAGTGGTCACTGATCTTTCCAAAAAAGCAGCTACTGAACACATGCAGGAAAACTGCATGTTCACAGCTGGTTAAACAACAGATAGCCAATTACTAATGCACCATCTGTACATTTCACGAGGTGAATCTCTTCGAGTCTGAAGAGGTTGATAGTGAGGATTATGCCTATGGTCTCCAAAGTCCTTAACCACATCAAAGTACTGCAATAATAGTCCCATCTACCCTGCCTTTGTTGCTAGGCAGAGTAAAACTCTGGTCACCAATCTTACTTCTAGAGTTCCAGTTCAATGTTCAAAACCCCAGCTATATCAAGTTCTCTGTATCAGCACTTACCCTGCAAAACAGGCCAGTATCTCATGAAGTATGTTAGGTCCCCACTAGTGTGAATTATTTTTTAGAAAAAATCCCTCTTTATACTCCTCACCTCACACAGCCCTCCCCCAGTTATTGCAAAATAAAAGATATTTTTATATCATTTCTGTCAATAGACTGAATTCAAGTATGATGGCATGGTTATTAAGACCACGTGGAGGTCCTGGTTGCACTCCTCACTGAAGACATCTAAAGACACAGGGCCTTCATGTTGCTGAATAAAAGGCCACTGAGAAAGACTGAGCACTAGACACTAAATTTTTGGGCTAATTGTAATCTTTCTCTCTGTCATCAATTAGAAGACACTTAATTGGCTTTTTTTTTTATGTTGATGTGGTTTGGAAAACTGTTTACCTCAACAAATATTCCCCAGAATTGAAATTTCAGATTTGGCTTTCTCCAGTCTATCAGCACTATCCCATTAGGTTTTGCACTCTTAAACATCTCCACATGACTTCATATCTCATCCCAGAGCACACAGTGCATAATTTCAGTTTCAGAACGGTGGGTTACAGCACAAATTTTACATTATTTTGGACATAATAGACAAAAAAAAAAAACCCCATGCAAAATGCAGTAGTTCTACCTTAGGGCCCTTGGTGCATCACAGAGCAGGCAAAGATTGATAGTGTTTTTAATTTCCTTCTGATAATTTCCAGAAACAAAGAGAAAAATATTCAATATGTTGACAAGCAGATGGAAATAAATTACAGATATCCCAAAGGAAAATAAGTGAAAAATAAATAAAAGAACAATTACTTATTTTTGGTAAATTTATGTAAGTATGAAAAGTGCTGCACTCATAAATATAGCAGAGGTGGTTCCAGCAAGTAGTAAAATGCAGACATTTTCAGTGGAACTATCTGTCATTCTAGATCACTGTTCACAAATGTACTATATATTACAGGACCAATACTGAAATTGGACTGAGAAAATTATCTTATGTAATGGTGACAGAATGTCAGACTTTGGCAAGAAATAAAGGGTACATGGAAAAGATATATCATAGTAAGAGTAATAATGAAAATAAAGAAAAACAAATGCCATTCCAGTTGAGAAGTGGGAAACTAGGGAAGGGAGTTGAAAAAAAAAGTTGTGATACAGTTTGCTTTATGCAGTGACAGCAATTTAAGGTGGTGAAAATACATTAAAGTGTTAGCAATTGCTCTTATTTCTATGATATGGAAAGATCATGGAAACAGGAAGTACAGGAGTGATCCAAAATTAATGAAGGTCAATGGAAAGATTACCTGTTATTCAGGTGAGTTATCATCTATGTTTCCGTAGTCTAAGGCTCTGACAACACTGTGGTCTACAGAACAGCCTGCAGTGGGGAACAGAGCAGAAGATGTAAGATTCCAGACTTCAATTTATTTTGTTGTCTAATAAGGCATTTTGTTTGACAAGGCATTATTTACTAATCTCAAAATCTCCTTATGGAGATTATCTCACATCATCCAGCTCATCTCCTCTCCACTTCTTGCAGCCGGACTGGGCGGATTCGGGCCCAGTCGGTCGCCTGGCAAGAGGCCAGAGGGTGAGGCCTGCAAGGCCCGTGAGGCCTGCACCTCCCACTCTGTGCCTCTGCCCCCGCTCAGCTTCTTCACATCTTCTCTTCTCTCTTTTTTTTTCTTTTTTCCCCTTCGTAAATATGTTATCGCATATGTTATCACCGAACATTCTGCTACCAATCGGCTCGGCCTTGGCCAGCAGCAGATCCGCCCTAGGCCTGGCTGAGTCCACTGAACAAAGTGGATCAACTTCTAGCAGTTTCCTGCAGAAGCTACCACCTTAGGCCCCCCCTCACTGAACAAAACCACAACACAGTGGTACATTGTCCATGGAAGCACAAAACAATTTTTTTCCATCTTTTGCATGGAATGTAGGTGGAGCATCTCCAAAATATTACTGTTTCAGAAAGCATTATAGAAACACAATGTCAAACATGAATGCACTGTGAGTGTTCCTATAAAAAAAATAATGACATCTGAATAAATGGAAAGACATTTGAAAGAGTAAAAGCAATATCTGTAGAATTTACCAGTGAAGGATTTCTGTTAAAGCTATACTTTATCCTGTGAAAATACGCTATAGAAATAGACACAATTAAGTCTGTTGCCATTAGAATTGACATATGCCTTTTTGTTTATTTTTCATCCATATTTTCCTTTTTTTTTTTGTTTTCTATATCTTAAAAATAATATTTCCAGAATGAGATGGCATGAAAATTGATATAATAGCTCCATTTGTAATAGATACAAAAATACAATACAAGGATAATATATTAATTTACTTAAGGTCTCAAGATCTAAAGTATCCTATTTGGTGGTTTTTTTAGCTTCTTATGGATTCATGCTGTCCTCTGCTTGAAAATGTTGGAAAATATCCTGTAAATTTTACAGGAGACAGACTAGCTCCACCCTACGAAATATATATTAAAGTTTGTCAATAAAGTAAATCCTACACCTTGTCTAAGCAACATTACAAGTGAAAAAAATATACTCTATTTTTTTTTAGGAAAACTTTTCCTTTTTGTTATATTCTAACTGCTTTTCTTGCATTTATTCTTTGTCAAATGTAGACGTTTAATCTAAAATTGAAGAAAATATCCTTTCCTTAATTTTATGCCCTAACTCTTCGATCTGATTGGTATTTACTGGAAACAACTGCTATTTCTCTCATCATCTTCCATGTCTCCTTAAACAAAAGCAAAGTGTGCATTCTGAGGCTTCTGCTTTTCGTACTGTTTTAAAAGATGCAATCCAGGTAATTCTGATAAAATTATGCAGAAATGGAAAAGCCAATGTATAATATAGCCAATCTTTATTTAAGCTATTTCTAACCTTAAAGAAGAAAAATTTAGCACTCTCTATTTTTACCTGTAATTAAAACCAATGTGTAACAATTATCAAAGATAATAGTGTATTTGTTATCTAGATCTCCAGAAGGTTTTAAACTGAGGTCTTTGATAAACAGTATAAGAATGTGTAAAGTAATACTGCTTCCTATGAGTTATTTTCAGGATTACAAATAAGATAGCCTAGCATTTAATTTCAGACTCAAATGCTACAGCCTTTGCAATTTTATTTTCTTACATTGATATTCCTGAAGCATCTCTTCAATTAGCTCGCTAGAAGTCAACAGAGAAATGCAGAATTAAGTGACACCTCCCACCTCTATCCAATTACTCCTGTTTGCTCTCACCTACTCTGATTCTGAAGTTCTGTTCTGAACCATTTTTAAATGGGCTTTAATGTTTCCAGGGATGGTGCATCTACCACTTCTCTGGGCAACCTGTTTCAGTGTTTCATTAGCTTTACTGTAAAAAGTTTCTTCCTTATAGTTTAAAATCTACCTCCTTCTGGTCTGAAACCATTACCCTTTGTCCTAGTACAACAGGCACTGCTAAAGAGTTTCTCCTCATCTTTCTTGTAAGCCCTGTTTAAGTATTGAAAGGCTGTGTTAAGGTTTCCGTGGACCCTTCTCTTTTCCAGGCTGAACAACCCCAGCTGTCTTGAAGCGATGTATTTAAACTAAAATACCCTGTCACGCCACACAAAAAAACCAGCTGCTTCTACTTTAATCACCAATGTTTTGTTTTCTGAACTGCAGGTTTATAGGTGTGAATTCCCTATCATTATTTTCCCTTAATATAGCTTGGAAATGTTTCACAGAGAAAGACACATACTGGATTTAGTTATATTTGTTTTTAAAACCTAACATAATAATTATTATATTAATTTATATTCTCTGTTTTGATTAGTGTTTATCTTCATTTTTAGACACCAATCTTAATCTCTCTAAGTGCCCAAATATGGACTAAAAATAGTCATAATCATCTTGAAATGATTGTACGTCACTATTATACAATCAAATTTTTTAGTTAAAAAAAAAAACCAAAATAACAAACTAGTTTTCCATTTGGTTTAGGTGTCTCTTAGTGTATAGGTATTAAAAAAAAACCCGGAATAACTGTTCATAAACTTCATTAAGGAATCGAGGAAAGAGGCTGATGAAAGTACATACTAATTAGGGAAATGCATAGGTTCTAAATGTAGCAATTTAGACAGTGACAACACATTTTTTTCATTACTCTAGGATCAGTGTTTTCATCTTAAATAGGGAAAATCTTTTTCAGTAACTCCGAGCAAAGTGAAGGTCTATGATGAATGAATCATTAAATGGGTACATATATCTGACAACAGTAATCAATCCCTTCATTTCCTTGAGTTGAAATCCCTGCTCTGCAAACCAGTAGTTCAGGTTCACACTGCTAAGCAATAAAGGTGTATTGTCTTTTTTTTTTTTTTTTTTTTTTTAAACAGGTAATTCCTACTTTGTCCTTTCAAATTATAATTGCTTTGCTTCCAAGGCCTTGGGTTCTGTATCTTAGTTGGATGAAAATAATTAAAATCACTTAGATTTCTAGTGGCTCATAAGGTCAACTATATTTCTGTGCTGAATGTTTTTTATAACCAGGAACAGGTGAGTTGTCATGCTAATCTGTGTTGCTGAATATGAGAGACTGGAAAATGAGCTTGAGCACTACAGCATCATCTTCTATAGATCTACTTAGTAACTCAGTTTCAGACTTTGTTAAAAAAAAAAAATTATACAGTATTGACAGATGTCCACTGACTCTAATGAGAACTTATATAGCTTGCTCAGACGCAGAGAGTTAAAAAAACAATTATTGTCATCCTCCATGAGTATTTAGATGTTAAGCACCATTTCAGATTCCCTACTGTATCCTGCATGAAGTATGGTATCCTACCTGCCTAAAGGGCACAAGTGCCTTATTGTTCCTCTACTATACATACTATAGGTTTTTATTCTGTAGGGGATCCAAAATGTCACTAGATGCCCACTTCTAGGTCTTGATTTCTGTCCAGATAAGTCCACCCCAAACCAGAAATATCATACAGTCATACCTACTCCACACTTTAGAATCATCCAGAACCTACTCAAAATAATGTATACCCAGTGTGACTATTTTCTTTGCATAAAAATGCTGTTAACATAGTGTCATGATTTTATTTTTCCTGTGAATGAAGAAAGCCTCAGAATTTTAAGACTCCTTTTCTTTGCATTCTCTTCTTTGAAAAAGATTTCACAAATGGGCTGAATCATAGATTTATGAAGTAATGCTATATTTCTATTAACAATACTATTATTCCATTTCTTATTCTGGGAGCTGTGATAGTGAGGCATTTTAAACAAGATCAGTAATAAACTGAATTACTAGTAATAAATGCAAAAGTTTCAAAAGTAGTTGTATCTTTCTGCATATTACAAGCTAACAATTCAGCAGCTTGAATTATTAGATAATGTCAGAGGGTTTAGCGTATTGTTGTTTAAATAAGTGATAGAGTAAAAAAAATATAATTAAGGAAAAATGAAGTATTAGGAAAATCACAATCAGTGGTAATAAAACTGTGTTGCATAGGAAGTAGCAGAATCAGTAAAGTTAAATTACAGCAACAGTTGTATATAATGTTGCTCCCTTGTCCTCTTGCTAAGGGAGTCAGTTCTGTGGTGAGTTAACCTAGACTGACAGCAAAGCACCACACAGCTGCTCACTTACCCCTGCCACCATTCCCAGAGGGACAGGGAAGAGAATAGGAAGAGAAAAAAGCAAGAAAACTGATGGGTTAAGATAAAGATAGTTTAATAAGGAAAGCAACAAGGAAGAAAGAGGAAGAAGAAGAGAAAAAAAACACACACAACAAAACCCAACGAAGGGAGCACCACCTCTCACAAGGAGACTGATGCCCAGGCAGTTTCTGAGCAATGACTACCTTCCCACTCATGCTGTTCCCTCAGTTTTTATTGCTGAGCATGGCACTATATGGCATGGAATATCCCTTTTGTCAATCTAGGTCTGTTGTCTTAGCTGTGTCGACTCCCAGCTTCTTGCCCACTCCCCGTCTAATCACTATGGGGGACAGAGACAAAGAAAAAGCTTTGACACTATGCAAACACTGCTCAGTAACAGCCAAAACAGTAGTGTGTTATCAACAGTGTTTTAGTCACAAATCCAAAACTCAAGACCATATGGACTGCTATGAAGAAAATTAACTCCATCCCAGCCAGACCCAGAGCTAGCTTGAAGGACCATTATTCAAAGTCAAACTCTTAGGTTACGAAATAACAGTATATGGTATATACAAAATACAGTATATGGTACTGTATATTGGCAACAGTGTTGCAGATAATTATGTTGTTTGTTACTACATAGCACCAGGACCTAGAGTAGTTCCTATCTGGCTGAAACTGCATGGTTTACATTGTCAAAACCAACTTGTCAACCTGAAAGTGACCATAACAGGCTTATTGTCAGTATTTCTAAATTTATACTTCTGATAAAACGTAGTCATAATTTATTACTGCATTTTTGTAGATTATTTCAATTGCATTCAGATTTTTTTTTTTAAAGGGGGGGGGGAGAAAAAAAAAAAAGGAAAGTTAATCTCCCTCTATCTCCCACTACTGCATATTGAAAATATTCACCTGACATAGCACTTTACCTGGTTTATTCTAAACTCTGTGTACTGCTTCTGTGTGGAATTCATTACAGCACTCAAGCAGTAGAAAAAAAGGTCCAAGAATTGCCCCTGCATTGCAAAATTTAAAAGCCATTTTTAAATGAAGAAATTCTATGTTCTGGAAATTACTCTCTGATCAAATTAAGATCACATCAAAATAGTTCCTTAAAATCAATATCATCATTTATAAACTGTTACCATGCAATGAAAAAATACAAAACTCACCAACCAAAAACCTCTCTTATTCTGGATTCCCTGTCTGAGACACGAAGATGCCTGAGTTTTGTGATGAATTGTAAGATCCCAACTTAAGTGTCCTAATTTGAAAATATTTGTTCCCTGTATTATGTTTTTCCATAATACATAGAATATCCTCCTGAAAGTGATACTACTTTAAGAAGAACGCAGGAACTCTGTGAGAGAAAAGGCTTCTGCATGTTTATGGGATTCTTCACCTTCCAACTAGTTATCTGAGATTATTCACAATTTTTTATGCTTTTGCTAATTTATTGTCATCATACAGTAGATAACTCCAATTTTTAAAATATCTTTCTTTCTTTTAACTTATCTGTCCATAAGCAGATTTTAGATTACTGCAAATATACGTACCATGCTGATATGACAAGCTTCAAGATATTTCAAATGCAAGAGAAATCTAAGTTTTTCTGCAGGTTGACTTGTCTGATTTAATTTTAGCCATCTAAAAATTAAGTGTGTGATATAAGCAGTTCATCTTGGCACTCAATATAGTTAATGAAATGAGACAGTCTGAATGACTCTTAGACAGATAGAGTGACTGTTCCTCCAGTTGTAAAATAATGACCTAAGACAAGCAGAAGAGACTTTCCATAATTTAGAGACAGATTTAGATGACTAAATTATAGATGGCTTAAACTATATAAAATGAATCCTACTTTTAATATCCATTAGATAACTCAGCCCTAGCATAAAGAAATTTTTAAAAATTTAGATGAGATATGTAAATATAATCTGTTTTTACCTAGAGTAATGGATTGCAAGTGTATCTACTATGAATGTTTACCTCAGGCTTATATTACTAGATTACTGGAAGTTCTCAAATTTGCATTTAAACTCTGGCCAAGTATCTAGGAAGATTCCTCATACTCTCTTTCCAGAAAAAGCTGTGCATCATTAAAGGAAGAGAATGTATATTACCACTGTGATTAAATTTACAATGTAAAAAGTGCTGGTTTGGGCTGTGATAGAGATAATTTTCTTCATAGGAGCTGGTATGGGGCTATGTTTTGGATTTCTGCTGGAAACAGTGTTGATAATACAGGGATGTTTTCATTATTGCTGAGCAGTTCTTACACAGAGTCAAGACCTTTTCTGCTTCTCACACTATCCCACGAGCAAGTAGACTGAGGATGCACAAGAAGCTGGGAGAGGACTCAGCCAGGACAGCTGACTCCAGCTGACCAAAGAGATATTCCATACCATATGACATCATACTCAACATACAAAACTGGGAGAAGGAGAAGGAAAGGAGGGACATTTTGAGTTGTGGTATTTTGTCTTCCCAAGTAACTGTTATGCACAATGAAGCCCTTATTTCCTGGAGATGGCTACCATCTGTCTGCTGATGGGAAGTACTGAATTATTTCCTTATTTTGTTTTGCTTGCATGCGCAGCTTTTGCTTTACCTATTAAACTGCCTTCAACTCAACCCACGAGTTTTCTCACTTTTATTTTTCCAATTGTCTCCCCATTCCACTAGTGGGGAGTGAGTGGCTGTGTGTTGCTTAGCTGTCAGCTGGATTTAAACCACAACATAGGCACATACCTTTTATGTTATAATGGTTTCAAGGAGAGTGATAATTACACAATACAGTTTTAAATTTATCTGAGTACAGTTTACAGAATATAAGGAGATCAGTACTATGCATTTGTTCCCCTACAGCTCCTAGAGGTGTACTGTATTTTGTAAACGAGTAAGAACTAAAAAGAAAATTCAGACTCTATTCTTGCAATTAACTTCTGGAACAGATCTTTCAACTTAGAAATTTATCAGATGGTTATAGCTTCTATCACGTGGCTACAACTGTGGATAAAATTCCCTGTTGAAGAAAACAATAAATCATAATCCAAACTGACACAAAACACTGAAGTCAAATGGACCATTCTGAATGCTGTTGTCCTATGAAGTAGCACTTGTTCAAAGAAAATCAGTGCAGTACATCTTTAAATTATTGATTAACATTACTTCATCTTATCTCCCTAAAATACAGAAGTTCAGTTGCCAAATCTCAAAAGGTTAAGGACATTAAAAAAGTGAGATATTAATATGTTTGTGATGAAAGACAATCTAAGAAAATATTTGTGACTTTTGACCTTGGAGATCTGGTTAGAGTTCAAATGTAGATAGAAAGAACAAATTTAACTAATTGATATTAGTCAAAAAAGGATTTAAAATTCAAGGCTCTTGTATCTCAAAATAACAGAGGACATTTTGGAAAGGATCCTTACAACTTCAGCTTGTTTCACTCTCTTCAGGAGCTGCTGATGAAATTCACAGTTAATCTCTTTTGATAATCATGAAGGACAAGTTTATTTACTACAGTATGGTCTAGGAAAATATGTTCCTTAGAAATGTTTGCCATTGTTTTTTTCCATTTTAATAAACTAATAATTCAGTCAGACTATGTTGTTTAAGTCACAGGTTTATGTACGTAAAAGATTAAGTAACAAATATTTAGTTTTTCCATTCTCTTTATTTGTGTCTTTGAGACTGAAAACAAAGACTATGGACACATTACATATGATTTTTTTAGCCTTCTTGAAAAACTGAGTAACCATTCACATGTAAGTACCCAGCTTGCAATTATAATAAACTTTGAGCATCATGTGTGAAACTGCATCCATTAGTAATTATGGATGAAAAATCATTCTTTGATTATTTGTGTTTATTATGTTCAGATTCATCAATAGTCTAAATACCTGCTCCCGAGAATTCATCTGAAACCAAAGAATGAATATTTCAGAGAGGATAATGTCTGTATTTATTAGTTGCTCAGATATTTCTGAGACAATTTTTATTAAACAAACAGACACAGAAGAGTATTTTTTTTTAATTAATATTAGGACTTTGTCAGTCAGAATCAGCTTGTAGGTAACCTGTTGCGGTAGTTTCCCTTAACCATCAAAAACCATTATGGAGAGAGCGTAGACATCTCTATCCACCAAAGTGCCCTAAAATTTGGATGATGGGTAATAAAGCTGAACTCATCTTCAAGAGTATCTGCTAAGATTTTTTTTGAGTACTATACTATTTCAGCAGCATTAAATCTGTAGTCTTAAGGTTCTTTAGTTCCCTCTGTCTTTATCTTTTTCTTTGTTATTATATTGAGGGTTTGGGGAAAAACAAATAGTCTTTGTTCATCCAGGCTTATTTAACCGTAACATCAAGAAATTTATGTAATTTTTTTTCTACTTTTTTTTTTTGTCTTTTCATTTTTAAAACAAAGCATCACTTCTATTTCTAAATTTTAGTTATGGATTTTATAGTTTGCGAGCTTGATATTTCCTTGACAATTTGAAGGCAATTTTTAATCCATCTTTTCCAAAGTTATCTCAGAAAAATTGTTTGCCTTATTGAGAAGAAAAAAAAAAATCTAGTTGAAAAGCACTGTTTGTCTACTACTGAAAATACTGAATGAGATTTACAGTTTCTCATTTTTCCCTAAATCCAACCCTTGAAAAACAATATCACATTCTGAAACAAGATTGGTTGACTAAGTTTTTTTAATTAAGCTAATTTTAAGTTTGCTGTAATATTTTATTTGGTCTTATTTTATTTTAGTTTAGTAGTTTTAGGTGAACAGAGAAGAAAAAATGCTTTCTGATTGTAAATTATTTCAGCAAACTGAATGCAGACATAGATTAGTTACATATATTGTCATTAAAAGATGAATACTAATAAGTGTTTAAAAAGATTCTGGTGATAACATCAGCTATGAGATAAAAAACACAGATTAATTAAATGTCTCTGGGGCAAAAAAGGAATCACTCCTATCTTCTTTATTTAAAAAAAAAATGTATTTTGCAGAAAAATAATATGTATTTATATATATATGTATATGTATATGCATCATTTTCAAGGATCTTAAATTCAAGAAAAGTTAGTTCCAAGATACTAACACTATGCAGAAAGATGTTGATCATTTCAGGGAACTCTGAGGGTTGACTATATGTGATCTTGTTAGAAGATATGCTATCAGCCAGAAGAAAGCCTTCGAACCAATGCTGAATGGAGCGATCAGTGCACTTTTCTGGTTGTTTCAAAAAAAAAAAGCAAAGATTCCATGTCAAGATTTCATTCCATTTTCTTGAGAATGTTATATTACAAGGGGAAAAAAAAGATATGGCCAGTGATTAAGTGAACAATTCTTTTTCATCCTTGCCCTATCAACTTTTGCCAATATTTATTAAGGCCTACTATCAATTTGTTAGTGCTGTGACTGTTTGGATAGAAGACTCAAATGTTTGCTTATTCTTTGCTAGGCCTCAAGCATATAGCAGAAGTTATCAAAAGTGGTTTTAGATTGCAGTTATTTCAGAAGCCACTTCACAATTGAAATTATGCAAGTATTTTCTCATCTCAGTAAAAACCCCAAGTTTAATGACAGAAAAACTAGATTAATTCTCTATAACATTTTAGTGTAGCCTGGCATTGACTAACATCTTTATTATTACAGCTTGAAGACAACCATCTAGGAAAAAAAAAATTTCCCAATTATTACTAAAATATACATTGCAGTGTCGCTAGTGATTTCCCAGAGCAATTCTGCAGATATTTTTTTTAAAGCAGTTGACATACAAGCCTTGAGTCAGCTGTTCACATACAGGAAGGTGTACAGTACCATCTGATTTTCCCTTTGGTAGGTCAACTGTTTTCTAAGTATGTCTGAAGGAAGTCACAGGTTTCCTATAGATCCCCCTAGACACCTATGTGCAGACAACAGATTGGGACCCTAAGAGCCTTTATGCTTTTGAAAACCGCTAGAGGGAGATTCTGAACTTCTGATATAGTCTAATTACTTTATTTAAGAGGTATAATGAGTAGCTATGCTTGTTCATCTTCAGATAGGATCTCTTCTCGCGGTGGCTCCTACTGTATTGTGGCAATGGTACAACTCAAATTATCAGACAGAATTCTAGATAAATACTGGTCAGGAGAAAAAGAGAAAATGTGTTCTCATGTACAGAAGTTTAAATTATAGTTCAGGTTTTTGGGGGGAAATTGAATTAATAGATTCAAAATAATCTTAATAGAATATTACTATGAAATTCACTAAAATGTCACAATTTTGGATTAAGTATAAAAATCTTTTTTAATATTTACTGTACAGAACTGGAAGGAAGAGTTAATGAATTCTGGGCAAGTTACATCACTTGCCTCATTTTATCCTCCTGGAGAATCTCTATAAAATTCCTTCTACCTAAAGAGTGACTAATAGGAAGTATTTTTTATTATTATTTGGATAGGAATTTGTCTGTTCCTCTGAGGTTTTGTTTTTTTTTTTTTTTTCCTGCAGTTTGACCTGTCCTTAGCAGAAGAAAAAAATTTGGTTTTAGCTTCACTTTCTGTAATAGCTTTAAAAAAAATAATAATGTAACTCTTTTCTAGTTGATACTGTCTCTCTAGGCAGGAATTCAGAAGAACTGTTAGTATCTCACCAACATACCAACATATGTTGTTCCCATAACATAGGGTAGTATATCAGTTATTGGCAGCATTGCGTGTTAGGCTGACATGTATATTAGCAGTGTCCATTCCTCAGACTGATGATCACATAATTATGAAAGATGTGGCAACCTGAGTGTTGCACTAGTTTCCTTGACACTTCCTGTCATGAACAATCTTTGGGCAACTGTCACAATCAGACATCCTGCAAAGTCAATGCAATAGAGAAAAAGCTAATCTGTAGACAGTCTATGATTGCATCTGTTTACACTTTTAAAAATCAAAATCAGACATCCTCTATACATTGTCATTTCTCATTACTTAAACTATTCTACAGGTAATGGAACCTTAAGACTGAAAACACTGTCTCAGGTGGATGGGCACATAGCAACCAGGAGTACAATAAGATCCTTTGTCATGTTTTTAAATCCTCACACAATTTAGGATTCAACAATCACAATCATAACTGTTCAGATTTGTATCCCTAATATTGTAGCTGCACAAATGTGTACAAAACAATTTAAGATTCTTTGGGAAGAGTGAGGAACACAGCCTACAGTTTACAGCAATTGCTAACAGTCTCTCCCAACTTGATTTATGAGGAAGTTGTTGACTAAGAACAGCCATGGGGGCAAGACTTCTGACAAAAAGGAGTAGGATGCCCTATTCCTACATTTTTAATAAAAACCTTCAAAGGTTTCTCAAAGAGAAAAGGTTTCTCATTCCTACATTTTTAATAGAAACCTTCAAAGGTTTCTGAGAGAGCCCTTCTATGCACTTCTATCTGTGGCATTCATAATCTGTTGGTTATAAACTATATTTTCTTCTTGAATCTTCTCACACTGAGAATAAGGAAAATGAATTTATGTTCTGACAGTTCTGCAATTAACATGCTATTGTACAGCACAAAAATAATAATAATTTAAAAAAAAACCCTCTCTACATTTGTTTTATGAGAAAAATTTCATTTTACTACATTTTATGCAAGATATTCTGTACGTCTGCTTTCAGCAAGTTTTCAGAATATCTACTGCCTTGCAAAACATACTTTGACTTTCTAAGTAAATTCAGCAATTAAAGAAACACTGACGTGATTATCTAAAGGAAAAGGAGTTCTATACACTCTTGAGACAGATACGAGGAACTAGACAGACAGACAGGAGGCTTCAATACATCTGGAGATCTGAATTATTTCTATTTGGTTCATTTTTTAATTACTTAATAGAAAGAAGCACTTTAAAGGTAGAACTAATTAATTGCTTCTTTTTTTTTTTTTTTTTCCCCTCAGTATTTTGATACTGTGAATCATTCCTCCAAAATGCCTGGTTCTCTTCCTTAATTTTAAATTGATGATTACATCAAATCAGATTATTATAGCAGACATAAATGCCTGCTTTATGGACAGAAGTAAACCAGCGCCCCTGGTAAACCAGCCCAGAGTAGATGGAGTTCAGTAGAGGACTTCAAACTTGCTCAGGGCAGAGCTTCAGACTTCACAGTCATATTAGCATGAATAGAAGTCCTACACTAAATCTTTGATTATGGCTAATCAGACCGATGGTTCTGAGTGTACCAGTAGAAAAAAGCTGAATGACAATTATTACTGATGATACATTATATGTTAATTTGGAAACAAATCAAGCAATTTAATGTGCATTAGAGGGCAACAGTATACTATTACAGTCGGTGAAAATTAAGCTAATTTTTAGCTAAATGCTGAAGGAAATTCAACCTAGTTATTTCCACTCTGTGAATTCCTGTAATCTTGACAGGCAAGCTCTTTTAAATGTAGTTATCCTCCACATAGACTGCTATTATTGTACTTTACATATGGTTTACACAATTCTGTCAGTGTTATTTTGTCTACATATTTATGTTGCCACAGTTATTCTATTACTTCGGAAAACAGAAATACTTAGGTATAGCTTCAGTTGGTATTTCTACCTGGTTATATCTATCATCTTGTGCTTTAGGCCACAACTTGTCGCCTTTCTAAAAGTCTAAAAGTTGTTTTCTATACATATAAATATATAAACCAAGAAGAAGGTATCTTGGTGCTACATTTTTAGAAGTGCCTGACAGATGGGAGGGCCATGAAGATGATCAGAGGGCTGGAGCACCTCTCCTATGAGGACAGGCTGAGAGAGTTGGGGCTGTTCAGCCTGGAGAAGTGGAGACACCAGAGAGACCTTGTAGCAGTCTTCCAATACCTCAAGGGGGCTTACAGGAAAGATAGGGAGAGGCTGTTCAGTAGGGCCTGTTGCGACAGGACAAGGGGTAACAATCTTAAAATAGAGGGAGGTAGATTTAGATTAGATATTAGGAAAAAAATTTTTACACTGAGTGTAGTAGAACACTGGAACAGGTTGCCCAGAGAGGTGGTAGATGCCCCATCCCTGGAAACGTTCAAGGCCAGGCTGGATGAGGCTCTGAGCAACCTGATCTAGTCGGGATGTCCTTCTCCTTGCAGGGGGGGATTGGACTAGATGACCTTTGAAGGTCCCTTCCAACCCTAACCATTCTATGATTTAAAACAATTATGATATAGGAAAAAGTTCTCTCCACTATTACGCCAAGCACTTCACTAATATATGTATATTTTTAAATATATATTTTTCACATAAACAGAAAGGAGGACAGATTTCCATTTAACATGGAAGTTAGGGAGTTTGTGCTTAACTCATCCCACTTTCATCCTCAGATGTGTTATTTTCTGAAAAAAAATACTTTAATGATATATAATACTAATGCTCCATGGATAACTTTATTCCTTGGGTACACTCTCTTTAACACAGTGCTTAAGGCGTGGGGCTTCAAACATTAAAAAAAGTATTGAAGGGCACTACCAAGTGTGTTTATGCTTTTGAGAAAGCTAACTAATCTTGTAGCAGCATTTATTTATTTATTTATTCAATGGCTTGAATAAATAGATATGGGAAAAGCCATGCCTGGGATAATGAAACAATTTTGGCTGATTGTCAAACTGTCAAATGGAATTCCAGGTAAACGTCCACATTGCTCACTGGCTGTCAGACAATTTTAAGATTAACTAGAAACTATGTAACCCTTTTTACTTTCACTTATATCTCTGATGAGAAATTCACAAAATTTGCAAGTCAGTTGTTTATCCTGCCAAAACTGGAAGACAGAGAACAGATAAATAGAGTAGGTGAGTCCAGAAGCATCACCATTAGGAATTCTCAGAAAATAACAGTGGTCTATTTTTCCCTTTTCTTTTCTTCTTTCTCTAGAGAGGTGTGCTGCTTACTAGGGGCTCACATCAGGGATGTTACCAAGAGATGACCAAGCCTTGTACAGCCCACTGACTGTTACCTGCTGCTGTTGTATCAGGTGGGCACCAGTGATAGAACCAGGAGCAGTCTGACAAATATCAAGGATTACAGAGCCCTAGGAGTGGCAGTAAGGGACACTGGAGTGCAGGTAGGTTTTTTTCATCAATTCTCACAGTCAACGGGAAGGAGTCTGAAAGGGCCAGTTGAATCTGGCAAATCAACAAATAGTTACAGGACTGGTGCCACAGACAGGGGTTTGGCTACTTAGATCATGGGACTTGCTTTGAGAAATCATGTCTACTGGGAGCTAATGGGGTCCATCTGCCAGAGAAGAGTCTTCAGTCATAGGCTTGCCAAGCTGGTGAAGAAGGCTTTAAGCTGAAGTTCCTGGGGAAAGGGAACCTCAATTCAACCCACTCCTACCAGTTAGATGCCAGTGCCAGTAATAGATGCCCAGAGCCTGGATAAGGATTACAGGTCCACAGGAGAGCACCTGAAGAGCAGGACAAAGGAAGTCCAGCCACTTCAGCCAGTAAGTCAGCTTCATTGGGGGTCCAACTTAAATGCCTCTATGCAAATAGAGGTAGTATGGGGAATAAACAAGAGGAGTTAGAGATACGTGCACATCTGCAGTGCTATGATCTTATTGACATCATGGAGACGTGGTGGGATGGCTTCTGCGACTGTAGTGTTGGAATGGAAAGACATAGGCTCTTTAGGAAGATCAGGCAGGGGAGATGAGGAGGCAGTGTCACTCTCTATGTCAATGACCAGCTGGAGTGGATGGAGTTCCACTTGTGGTGGAGGAGGAGCCAACGGAGAGCTTATGGGTCAGGATTAAAGGGAGAGCAAGGAAAGGAGACGTTATAGTGGAGGTCTACTACAGGCCACTTCATCAGGAAGAGTAAGCAGATAAGGCATGCCCTGGTTTTGCCTAGGATGGATTTCATTTCGCTCTCAGTAGTTGATGTGCTTTGGATTTTGTACGTGAAGCATGTTGACAAATACACTGATGCTGTTAGTTGTTACTAAAAAGACCAAGGTCACTGTCTGTCTTCCCAGACAGCTCATGTGGTGGGAGGAAGATAGCCAGAATAGCTGACTCAAACTGGCCAGAGTATTCCATGCCATAAACATCACACTCAGTACTTAAGTGGGGGAGGGAGGGTGAGCCGGTGAGTTGTCTCTCTTTCTTTTTTCCTTTCACTATTCAGAATCATTCAGGGATCATTTACAGGGTAATTTTAACATTCCATGATTGTTGCTCGGGAAAGGCTGAATTGGTCACTGGGTTGTCGAGTGGTGAGAAGTTGTGTAACTTTCATTGGTTTGGGGTTTAAAAATTATTATTATTACTATTATTTTATTATTTTTTCTATTAGTATTATTATCATTATCATATATATATGTGTGTGTGTGTGTATATATAAAATTATCTTTTCCTTTGCTATCCTAGTAAACGGCCTTTATCTCCACCCACAAGTTTTCATTTCTTCCCGATTCTTTCCCCTGTCTCCTGGGGAAGGGGAGGGTGATTGAGCAGCTGTGTGGTATTTGATTATTGACTGTAGCTAAACCACGACAAGGCCCTTTATAGACAGATAGGAACAGCCTCACGTTCACAAGCCCTGTGCTCATGGGAGACTTCAACCACCCCACTATCTGTTGGAGGGACAACATAGCAGGGCATAAGCAATCTGGGAGGTTCCTGGAATGTGTGGATGATAACTTCCTTCTCCAAGTGATAGACAAGTCAACAGGGAGAGGTGCTATGCTGGACCTTGTTCTCACCAACAAGGAGGTGCTGGTGGGGAATATGAAGCTCAGGGGCAGCCCTGGCTGCAGTGACTGTGAAATGATGGAAGTCATCCTTAGGGTAGCGAGGAGGGCACACAGCAAGCTCACTCTGGACCTTAGGAGAGCAGACTTTGCCTCTTCAGGGATCTGCTTCATAGAGTACCATGGGGTAAATACCTAAAGGGAAGAAGGGCCCAGTAAAGCTGGTTAATATTCAAGTATCACCTCCTCCAAGCTCAGGAACAACACATCCCAACAAAGAGGAAGTCAGGCAAAAATGCCGAGAGGCCTGCATGGATGAACAAGTGGATCCTGGACAAGGCCTGGTTGGATAGGGCTCTGAGCAGCCTGATCTAGCTGAAGATGTCCCTTGTCCTTGCAGGGGGTTGCGGGGGCGGGGCAGGGGGGATTAGGTGACCTTTAAAGGCCCCTTCCAACCCAAACTATTCTATGATTCTATGAAGCAATGGTGAATTGTAATCTTATATCTATACTTTGAGTTTAACAAAGAGTTTCTTTCTGTCCTTTTATTCTTAATTATCTTTTCTGGTAATATTTACTGTAGTAGTTTAAAGACTACGAAGACATTAATTGTCTTAGTTTTTGTTTTAAAAAATCTGAAAAAAATCCTATCTATATTTTAAGTGTGCTTGATTCCAAGAGCAGTCTGCATAAAAGATGTCTTCCAGAACAGATTCTTATTTCATTCTTCAAATATTATATTCCTGCCGATTAAACAAAAAAAAAAATCTATTTATTGAACTTGATTTAGTTATGTAAAAGTTGCTTCCGTTGCCACTGGAGGTATCCTAGTATATCTAGTGCAATCCTTAGGGGTTGGCAGATAGGAGAAAAAACCCATATGAGAACTACATCTTTCTGAATTGGCAGAGCTGGGCCAGGTGTCTTAACCAAAGCTTCTCAAAAGGCTCCAAGTGCCTATACTTAAGCAATAGAAAAGAAGCCACTGTCTCTTCAACTACTAGCCTCATCTTATAAAATTTAACAGTTCAGGTTTAGGATGACACTTGGAAAATCTGTCACTGGATCCTTATTCAGTCCCATATCTCTGACACAGTCAAATAAAAATGAACAACAACAGGATCTTCTGGATGTTTATTTGCACAGCAGAGCAAAGTTCATAGGACATAGAAGAAAAATATTAGAAAATTATTACAGAATGATGTCACCTACAATAGCAGATGTAGCAAACTAAAGTAAAGATTAATCAGAGTTAATTGGGAAAGTGGGCACACAGTGTTCATTTCAGAGCTATATCTGTTATGTTGAGTCAAAATGACATTAAGACTTGGGGGAAAATTACATAGGGTTCATTCATAACTTCTCACTTAAAGCTGTAACTTACCTCCCTTAAGCAAGCATGTAATGAGATAGGTAGACATGTATTAGTTAAGCCAATATTTTGTGACTCTGATAGCAAATTACTGGGAAGTTAAAAAATTAGAAACAGCAAATATTGCTAAAAATATCCATTCACTCTAGTTTTTAAATTTGCTTTAGCAACTATGTAATTTGTATTTGTTCTCTGCTAATATTCCAGTGAATAATTTACCAGCACCAAGCTCCAGCTGCATTAAGTATCACAAGATGTTAGTAAAATTATTCAAATTAGAAATAAGAAATGTTAGTATTTAAAATATGCAAGATTAAAAAATCATAATGACAGAGCTAGAGCATGAGAAAGTTGTGACTGATGATTCCAGTAACAGCTTATGTTTCAAGTAAGTGCATCCAACAAACCCATCATGAGCTATTTGCAGAAATTTTTCATCAATAAATTTAGAATAAATTAAAGCAGAATGTGTTCATAGATAACTCACTACTCAATATTCTAAGAAAGTTCCAAAGACTTGTTAGAAATGGGAAATGTAAATTGCCCTGAATTCTGCAATAACTGGTAACGGCATAATGTTAACCTTTTCTGTATTCATCCATTCGAGTTTTCCAGGATAAAACTTTCTTTCAGTATTTATTCTTCCTCCTAAAACAAATAATATTGAATAAGTACTTTCAGTATATTTGCATAACTACTGAGATGAAGTATTTATTCTTCTCGGGATGGCAGTATCTATTTAATGTACTTATAATCCAGCCACAGGATTATCTTAAACTAAATGTAAGTAAGGATTAAAAAGCCCTCCTACAATCATGTTTAAACTGGTTAAAATATTACTATATTGTTCGGTTCTATTTTCTGCTTTCCTTTATATCTTTAAGTTTTAATGCCTCAATGTCTTCATTAAGACTTCTGGTTTGCTTAATTATATTCATATTTATTTGAATATATTCTGAACTCTTTGGAATAAGATCCATTTGTGCCAAGATATTTTGTTCTGTCTTATATAATTGAGATACAAATTCCAGACTGAAGCTTCTAGAAGAATCTTAAACTGAGAAAGTCTGGGATTTTTTTCAAAGATGTGTAGATTGTGGATTTTAATTAAAATCGTTAGACCTACGGTGGGACCAAGTGATTTTTACACTAGTGTGGTTTACTGTCTGTGCGGGGTTGACCTTGGCTGGCCTCCAGGTGCCCCTCAAGCAGGACTCACTCCCTCACCATCAACAGCACAGGGAGAGAAATTACTATGAAAAGCACATGGGTTGAGATAAGGACAGGGAGATTGCTTACCAATTACCATCACAGGAAAAACAGGTTCAACTTGGGGAAATTAATTTAATTTATTGACAATTAAACACAGTATGATAATGAGAAATAAGAGCAAATCTAAAAACACCTTCTCCTGACCCCCACTGCTCCAGCATGAGCTCCTCTCTATGAGCCACAGTTCCTGCTAGAAGCCTGCTCTAGCATGGGCTCTCTGTAGGCTGCAACTGCCTTCAGGACATATTCCTCTGGTGTTGGGTCCTTATGGGCTGCAGGTGGATATCTACTACACCATGGTCCTCCACGGGCTGCAGGGGGACAACCTACTTCACCATGGTCTTCTATACAGGCTGCAGAGGATTCTCTGCTCTAGCATCTGTAATGCTCCTCCTTCTTCACTGACCTTGGTGTCTGCAGGGCTGTGTCTCTGACACTTATTCGTTCTTCTCTCCCAGCTGTTGTGCGGCAGTTTTTTACCCCTTCTTAAATGTGTTAATACAGAGGCACTACCACCATCGCTGATTGGCTCAACCTTGACCAGCAGTGGGTCTCTTGGAACCATTTGTAACTCTATCTATCCAACACAGGGACAGTTTCTGGTGTCTTCTCACACAAGCCACCCCTGCAGCCCCTACCAACACACCTGCTACCAAAACCTTCCCATGCAAACATAATACACTATCTTTGGTAATGATTCTCAGTTTATGTTCACACACAAAATACAAGATCCAAAGTTTAAAATATTCTAAACCTCAGAATGAAATTTCAGATTCAGTCATGCTGAAATTCGACGTTCTTTCCAGATCTCCTGATTTCCTTCCCTTTTCGCTATTTATCATATAGAAAGTAAAAACAAAAAAAAAATGTGTCTCAGTTGGGCCCTCTGGGCTCAGTCACTCAGTCTCATTGATCATTTATCATAGCCATTTTGCTATGATAAATTCAAAAGTGGATCTTATTAGAAAGGAAGAAAAAACCAAACAACTGAAAACACCAACAGAGAATTTGTTGACAGCATCAGTTATAACTGACATATTTTACCTACAGATTATAAATTCCATTGAAAAAGGAAGGAAGTCATAAAGCAAAAACTAAATCTCATTCTCTTTTGAGATGTCTCAGGAAAGTAGCTGTACAGAAACATTTTTTTGTTTTAGTGCAGAATCAGATTTCACATTTCAGCTGAAAACTGAAGAAATAACCTTCTACAGATGAGTAATCCTTAAATGTATGTCAGACTTGGAACTTAAAGCCTAATGTGACTGATCAGTTTAAAATTTGAAGGTAAAACAGAGGAGGTAATATCTAGTTGCAAATACAGCCTTACTACATCATAAAAGCTAGAACAAAGGGTTATATTAATCTTAGAGATGGATGAACCTTGGAAAATCTGCCTGCAAAGCGAACTCACCAGCCGTTCTAACATACTCTCAGAGACTGCTAGATCAGCAGGGTGATTCTAATGTATTTCTTTCAGTGAGAGAGCATGAAAAAGAGTGGTTATCTCCAACTAGCTCATGGCATCATGTTTTGTTTACGAAACTAGATCTCTAGTTCTCACATTTTTTCTAATACAACTTAGATGAAGTCTGTTATTCTTCTATTTATTTATTTATTTATTATCTATTCTCTTAACTTCTCAGTTGTTAGTAATTTATTTCTCTCTATTTTTCTCTCTATTGCTTATTGCATAACCAATTTAAATCTTTATGTTTTTCATCCACTTTCACCTACAAGCTCTTTTACTCATGGCAATCTCTTCTTAACCTTGTCTGTTAAAACTCAAACCATTTCATTTTTCAACAATTTCTTAAGAAGATTCTGAGCTTAAATCTCTTTACTTGAGAAGCATCAAGTTCAACAGATCTAAAGGAATTATTCTAAAATTCTAAATACACAAATAAAGGAATCCTGATATTAATTACCTAAAGTTTGTGGTTTTTCTTCATTACACCTTTTTTTTTTCTTTTTTTTTTAATCTGGGCTTTATCTATCTAACATAGCTTTAAGGGGAAAAAAACCTACCATTTTCTAAGACTGTAAGTGTCCCAGGAGAATTCCCCATGGAGATGGGGAGATGCAGGAAAGGTAATACTATAAAGAAAGTAAATAGCCTTGCATAATAATGGTAGTACCTTAGATAGCATTGAATCTCCCGCTGATATTTCTGTTACCTAAAAAAAAAAGGAACACCACTAGTAAGGATAACATATTACTTGTTTGTAAGAGCGTTTCAGTCTTCAGTGAGCTTACTCAGAATTTCTTAATTATTACCTGCTGTTGATTTTTCAGAATAGGTACAACAACAAGCATGCTGATAAACTTGTTAGCTAATAAAGTAAATATCCTACTTTAAATAATATCCTACTTTATGTCACCTTCTTTCCAAGTTCTTTGGAGGAACTTTCACCTTTTGAAGAGAAAAAAAACGCAGTGTAGTTCTTGAATTTATGCCATACTGGGAAGCCACAGATCACAGTAGATAGATGGCCGTTTAAAACAATTTTCAATCCCATATGAAAAAAAAAGAAAAAAAAGGTGCAATCATGTCTATTCCACTTAGATTAGCAGAGAAAACTGGACATGAAAGCAGTGTAGAAACAGTCAAGTATCTCCATCCATTATTATTCTCTTGGTGAAAGTGTCACTATTTAAATTACACAGAATTAACAAAATTAATATGCATTTTAATGTAAGAATAGATTTGGTTTTTTTTCCTTATGTTATCTTTTTGGAGGGACAGAAAAATCAGAATACATTTCAAAGGAAATTTACTGTCTACTTTCATTTTCATTAAGATAACATCTGTCATGAGTGATATCAGAAATATTACTAAGTTCAGTGTCAATGCTCTTTTTTTTTGTTTCGGTTAATTTAAAATATTTCTCATTCTTCATCTAAATTATCTTTCCTATATTATGGTACTATTAGTTTTTACTTTATTTTATTTTCTCCTTTTCAATCTTCCCATTTTCTTCCCTTTCTAGAGCTACTTTAATTTTTAACAGGTGCCTTCACTGTATTACCATAGTCCTGGCACAGATAATATTCAGAAAGAATAAATACAAATGCTAGTGTTGTTTATTTTCACTGTTCTTTCAGTGCAGATTTGTTCCAGCTCTCATGGTTTGTTTTTTTTTTTTTTGCCTCTGACTTATTGCTATGCTCTGTAATGTCAATATCCTTAGATTAGTTTGGGCTAGTATTTGGTCTATAATTCTCTGAAGCTCTATTCTTGTAAACAAGAACAAAAAAAAAGGAAATAAATTCAGACTTTGTTAGCAAGAAATACTTGAGAAAGAATTTTGCTTCCTCGCTATCAACAATACGTGCCCTTTGCTTGTTTTGGCTTTTACAGGGCATAAGACTTCTTTAATTCACTTTGTCAAAGATGTTTTTTGGTTTTTTTTTGGGTTTTTTTTTTTTCTCTCTAGATTTGCTTTCTGCTACATTAGTGAACTGAATCAAACAAATAGGGGTCCAGGAAATACCATAATGAGCATAAGGGAATTGGTAAAAGCAAGAAAGAGTGCCTTTCAGTGAACTGTCAGCTCAACAGTATTAGTCTACTGTAGGCCCAGATAAAGGGCTTCAAAGTATATTACTTTGTATTCCATAAACTAGCATTAATGCTAGTTCAATATAGTTACAGTATTATATATATAGTATTATAGTATTATATAGTTCATTACAGCTATAGTAACATTTTAGATCAATGTTACCAAAATATAGCAACTCTCATTTCTACTTAGAAAAACAGCAATTATAGTGATTTGATGTTTAAGTTTATATGGATTAAATTACGCATCTCAATTACGCATTTGGCTAGATAGGCAACTCAGAGTTTTAGGCATTTGAACAGCATGTCAACAAGGCAACCCCATAATCCACTGTAACTTCACAGTTTACAAAAAAAAAAAAAAAGAAGATAATTAACTCAGAATATTATTCTTTTAATAATATTTGAGACAGAGAAAATTATTTAAACTACTATATATATTTAAATGCTACACTTATACTGAGCTCTCATCGAGAGCTGTCATTCAGAACTTTCTTCAACTTCATAAAATACTCAAAATATTGGCTATCAATATTTTGTCTTCCTTTTGCTAGTATCACAAATTACTGTACACAAATTGTGCTTCTTATTATTTTATTATAGTTATATATCATGCTATAAAATCTGTTTCCCTGTGTTTAAAATGAAGAGGGAAAGTTAGCATTTTGAATTTTGTAAATTCCAAGTATTTAAATTACTGTCACATTACTATGCTTTTTTCTTTAAATCACAGAACACTTTGGATTAATATTGGTTTAATGGAGCTTTTCTTTGATGTCTGTGACACACTTCCCATTTCTATTAAACTGTTTTGCATGACTTCAAAGTGCTGTTGATTTATGAGTAATAAATATGCAAAGTGCTAATTTGCCATGTCTCTAGCATGCCTCTTAACTTTCTAGTTTTGTGTTTATTGTTGTGCTTGTATTTGTTTGCACATCATTTCATTGCAAGAAAACATTCTGTAGCTAAAAAAATATTTTGATGTAAACATTTTTTGATCTAAGAACACTCTGTCTTCACCTCAGAATCCTTATTGGCTTGGTCATGTTTGTAAATGATGTTCCTGTTATAGTGCTAACATTTTTGCAGTCATTCCCATAGTGACAAAGCCCCAGTGTTACTCATATTAACATTTTAATAATACTAATTATTTAATTTTGAGTTTCCTTTGTTTGCAAAGAATTATTTTCTAATTAGTACAGTGCCATGGCTATTAAAAAGAAAAAAAAAACACATATTCTCATCGTCATTATAATTATGGTGGCTGTAATTATAAAATCTTTTAAAAGCAGAGCAAACATAGCACTCAGAGTGTATTGAGAATCCACTCTTCCTTACAATGGAAGAGAAATCAAGATAGTAGAATAGTTGTACTGATTTTAGCTGAAGAATAGAGGAAAAAGCGATGCAATGTACTTTCACGTCAAAGCACTTGTTAACCTATCAACATTTCTTGTATTTCACATTCATTATTAGAAAACTTACCTTCAAAACCTTCTTCAAATCTGTCTCTTGAATTTTTATTTTTGAAAAACTTGTCTTTTCCTCCTTATTCTTATTTTCAGTGATGTGATGTCTTTATCTGATATTCAGGAACAATAAGGAAAAACAGTTGACAAACGAGTATCTAGAGAGGTGTGTGAAATGAAATGTGAATCTTGCAAAATAAATATATTTAGAGTCTGATTCACAAGAGGAAATTGTGCAACTTCTTAGTTTAAAGAATAGGTTCCAAGTAGTTTGAATGTTTTTAAGATGTGGGCTACTTTAGGTATCTTGGATTCACATAATGAATAAGCCTAAGTGAGAGGAGAGCAGAGTTGGATGAAAAAACGTGTTTCTGAAAAATCCTCCCAAATATAGCTTATTCAATGGGCAGGAGGAAAAGAGCAGGAGGAGGTTAAAAAAATAGGTATGTATAGTAACCTAATGCTTTGAGCACTTGTGCAGTAAGTGATAGACTCTGCACATACGGGGAGCTCAGCTGATATTGAGCCCAATCTTGCTGTTTTATTAGCATGTGAAATACTTCTCCACATGTAACTGCTACTTTCAAGTATCAATCTCAAGTTGAAGACAATAAGGAATAGCTGCAAACCAGAGATCCTTTAATTGACTTTCAGCTGTTACTCGGTACATGAAACTTCTCCACTTCTTTCACTTCAAAGTTAAATAGCTTTGGTTAAACTGAAGCTAATTAGAACAGTTGCACTTTAGCTGGTGTTTTAACCTAGAGTAGTTTGATTTTGCTACAGATGTATAGTCATGCTAAAAATTCTGTCTCTTCATGGATGAAAAAAAAGTACTCATGCCTCATATTGGTCCTTCCTCCTCTGCCAAGAAGAAATAAAAAATGTAACAAAAAGAAAGAAACAAACAAAAAATTTAGAAATGTATCAACTTGCAATAATGTTACTGAATATGAAGCTGAGCTAGGAAGCAGAAGGAAGGCCTACTGAATTTCTGACTGTACCATATGATCTATTTGGTATTAACATCAATGCAGAATTTAGAGTTCCAAGGCAGGTATTCTGGAATATAGCATTTTCTTAAATATTTGAAGTTTAGCAATTTTATAGAATTATTAATACTAACAAGAGCAGATATTTGAATCTGGATCTCTGGCACCTCAGATGAGTGCCCTAATAATTAGTTTGTATACAGTACCTTTGCATCTGTTCTGAGTTAAATGAACATTTGGAGACTTGCAGATTCACCATAGGATGAAGAATGAAACTCCAAATGCTATTACTTCTCTCTCAAACATAAGCCCTGGAGATGAGTGGGAAATCAAATTATACTATTAAGGAGAAATAGGAACATCCACATTTTCTTCTAGAAAGTTCACATATTTTTGCTAGCAAATAGCCAGCATAAAGGCTGATGACAGCCATAACAGCCACCCTGTTTCTGATGGGGATTAAAATAAATTTATAGAATGTTAGAATTAATTGCATGATTGCTTAGAGGTAAACTAAATTAGAATCAAGGGTGGTTGAATTGTAACTTGCTTACAGCTTAGTGTGAGTAGGCCTTGTTTAAAACTTAGCATAAGTGAATTTTAAATGAAATCTGTTTGTTAGCATGGATGGCTATGCACATCAAGTAACAAAGGAGTACGGGACATCCTAATTTACAAGATAAGGGGAACCAAACCCGTGACTTAAGGGGAAAATAAGACTTTCAAATCAGATAACAGACAACGAACAAAGACACTGATATCTGAGGGCCACGGGTGGGGCGGCGACCCATGCCAGAAGACAAGGAAATTAGTGTCCAGCTGCAAACTTTGAAGATAAGGAGATGGCCTATCTAGAGATAAGGATGGGACCCGATGAGGATCAAGAAGGCCCCAGCCCTGAAATACCGTTAGACTGATGCGTGGACAGCGCATGAAGAGGGCATGAAGGGTGGAGACTAGATTGTGAAGAGTATCATTGCCATAAGGTTTCTTTGTTCTGGGTCCCTTGCGGGAGGGGTGCAGCTCAAGCTGTAATAAACCAACTCTGTGACAGAACCTAGGGTCTGAACTCTTCATCACAGTCAGGGATAAAACTGTATCCAGCTGCACCCAGGCTTCTTCCTGGGAGGAGTTTAGAAAGCAAGGGGATCCAGTCTGAATCCCATGCAAGGGTCTTCCCGGACGCTCCTTTAACAGTTTCCTTGTTGGCAATTGGCTGTGAGTTTCCACAATAATGACATTCTAAGGAAGATATTCTCCTTCCAAGGAATGTAACAGATATTAGCAGCAATCTCCTCCCAAATGCTAAGAAAAGTGGATAGAAACATTGAAGCAGAAGGAAAGAAAATAATCAGAGACCTTATAAACAGAAATTTCAGAGATTTTTTGATGTAGAAGATGGAAGACATCACAAACGCTTCCAACAACAAAACTCATATGAAATACTAGTCTAGTCTGAGAACATTTCAATGGATGCAAAGCAGCTTATCTTTTCAATATAAACCCCAATCAAAATCAAGAAAACCTCAGAATCCATCTTCTTCCAAGCTTTTGACTTGAGTAGTTTTGTTTTTTTTTTACTTCTGTTGTAGTTCTGCAAAGTGTTATTAAGCCATAAGAGCCTCCTGCATGGACAAAACATGTGGCTAGGAGCCAGAAAAATCATCATTTTGGATAGCTTAATCTAATAGCACTCATCAAGATCCCTGAATAGAAAGAGATGTGGATCAGCTGCATCAAGGAGATGCTATGGTTAGCTGTCCCCAGCAATGCCCTAATGAACACAGAAAGAGAGTTCCTTTAGCAGCTGTGGGGGTGATTGCCTTAAGACTGAAGAGTGCCTGCACTAAACTTGAAATCTGAATCCACATGCATTAAACCTCACTTCACCAGAGGCAAGTAGGCTTCCTGGAACTCAGCTCATTTTGATTTAACTCATAATACATATAGGGGAGCCCATATACTATTACATAGTAATATCAATTTACTGTAAAACTCCAATATACATTCTGAAGCATCTGGGAATTGAATTCCCAGTATTCCTTAATTAAACCTCAAGATGAATGGATTTACTGGTTCTACTCTCCCAGCCAGATCACTGCTGGATGTAAGTAAAGTATGTGGGTAAATGTGGATATTTGCATGACATTTCTTTGTAGTTAAAGCCTAAATGCCTTGGGTAGGGTGTTGGAGGTAGAGGACAGTATCTGGAGTCCTCAGCTTTTCCAGTTTCAACTTCAATGAAGATTTCTTTAGAAATTCTCAGAGAAGAATATATAAAGGTGCATATTCACAACATAAAAAGCCTTTTCTTTGACTTGAAGTAACTTTGCTCAGATTTGGTTAATATACTCTATGTGCCAGATGTAAAACCACAGAAAAATTTGTATCTCTAGGTGGTTGTTTCAAAAAATGAGTTGAATGTGAGAGGAAAAAGTAATATTAAGTGCCACTTGATAGTTTTGAAATTATAAAACTGAAATAGGGCCATGCTCTTGTGAAGCCATAGAGTAAGGACACTCCTTTACTACATAGGGAACAACAATTTCATGGTGGCAGCATGCAGACATAATGGTTCTGTGGATTTCTTTGTTGGATATGGGACTGTGACCACAATTAAACTGAAAAGTCCATGAAAGAATAGAAGACAGAAGAATTTGCATTCAATAAAATATGCTAGCACATTCTTTAGTTTATAGCACTATGTGCCAGCTGCTGACATGCTACCAAACCAATTAAGAAAAGTCACCAGAGTAAGTTTAGCCAGAGCAAACTGTGAAACTGAACTGAAAAAAGTATTTCACATCCTTGAAGTCAAAGTAGCTATGATTTGCCCTGCAGTAAATGTCTGCTCTGTGACAGATACAGGTAGTGCTCTGCATCCCATCTTTAAGGGCAGCAGGCAAAATGTACTGCAGAGAGTGTTATGGAGCAATTACAGGAAGGACTGAAAGGCTAAGATCCATAGCATCTGACAATGAGACAAATGGACCCCGCTGTAGTGAGAGATAAGAGGCGATGCCTGCACTTTATAGTAGTAGGTCCTGAAGTGCTTACATCTGTAAGTGATGAAAAAGACCGCAGAAAATGTTACACCAGCACGCAGAAACCAGTGTACCAGGTCAGCCACACTCAATGCTCCTTGAAATGTATGCAGGTAGAAAGAAAAGCACATAGAGGACCTTCCCTGACATTCAAAGGACGTGAAAGTTCTGACCAGTGTTGATACTGTTGAGTTTATAGACAAGGCTATGCAAAAAAATGACCAGCATAAAGAAACTATGGCTCAGAAATGCTGAATATAAAGATACCAAAATGCATTTGCTGAGATAGCATAGGCTGAGGCAAAACAGCAGCACTGAAGAGTGATATTTCACCCTGTAGCTGGTATTCAGGTCATTAGTAAAGAATATATCAGTGTCGTAGTTCAGCCCCGATCAGGACCAGACTACGCAGTCTCTCTCTCGCTCCCCCCACCCTCCGAGAGAATAGGGGGAGATGATATAAGAAAAATGGCTCAAGGTTTGAGATAAGGACAGGGAGAAAATCCTTAAAGGTACCGTCACGGGCAAAACAGACTCGACTTGGGGAAAACTATTCATTTATTTCTAAAATTAGCAGGAGAATGAGGCAGGGAACAAGATAACCTCCCCCCACCCCTCCCTCTTCCCGGGCTTAACATTATCTCTACTACCTTCCCCTCCCGAGCGGCACGGGGGGGGAAAAGGGAATGGGGGTCGCGGTCAGTTCATCATGCATTGTTTTACGCCGCTGTATGATCATCGGGGGAAGAACTCCTCGCATTCCTCCTCTGCTCCAGCGTGGGGTCCCTCCCACGGGCCACAGTCCTTCGTGAAACTGCTCCGGCGTGGGTCATCTCTTCCACGGGTGCAGTCCCTCTAGAACAGCTGTCCCAGCGGGCCCTCCACGGGCCACAGCCTCCTTCAGGCCTCCACCTGCTCCGGCGTGGGGTCCTTCATGGGCTCCAGGTGGATCTCTGCCCCTCCGTGGACCTCCATGGGCTGCAGGGGGACAACCTGCTCCACCATGGTCTTCACCACGAGTTGCAGAGGAATCTTGGCCAGGAGCCATATTACTCCTCCCCCTCCTTCTTCACTGACCTTGGCGTCTGCAGCCGTTCCTCACAACAGGCTGGCAGACGTCTCTCAGGATCCTTTTTACATCTTATTCACTTCTCATCTCCTCTCCACTTCTTGCAGCCGGGCCGGGCCGAGTTGGGCCCAGTCGGCTGCCTGGCGGGAGGCCAGAGGGTGAGGCCTGCAAGGCCCATGAGGCTCGCGCCTCCCCCCCTCTCAGCTGCTTCACATCTTCTCCTCCTCTTTTTCCTGTTTTCCCCTACTTAAATACGTTATCGCAGAGGCGTTATCATGGGACATTCTGCTACCAATTGGCTCGGCCTTGGCCAGCAGCAGGTCCGCCCTAGGCCCGGCCGAGTCCACTGAACAAAGGGGAGCAACTTCTAGCAGTTTCCTACAGAAGCTACCACCTTAGGCCCCCCCTCACTAACAAAACCAGAACAATCAGTTTCACAGTCATGACACCTCACAGGACTTCACTCATGCCAAGCTGAAATAATTCAATATTTTCTAGAAATATAAAATCTGATAGTTTTAGCAAGTGCCTTCCTCTACTCATTTTCTAGCTTTCCCATTTCAGTTCATGTTTCTAGAATGAATTGTTTCCTTTGAGGGACTGATCTACAAAGCCCAGTACAGTCCATACAAATTCAGTGGTTTTTTTAAAATTTGTTTTGTTTTTAAAAATGGCATTTACCTTTATAAAGATAATAAAATACAAAAGGTAATCGTATATGCTGTTTAATTATAACTTTTAATGTAACGTATTTGATACATGTGTTTGTCTCAGTACACTGTATTATTTATCTGATAAAAAAAGGAAAAAAAAACACAGTAAAAATGTGTACTTTACATGCTGTCAATAAATTTGGCTATGTGATGTGAATTCTGGGGACACTGAAGGACACAATGGGTTCCATGAAAAATCTGAGTTACAGGTTTCCTCATAGGAAAGCAATGTAATTCACAAAATATTGATTTGAAAGACTAAAATTTTTCTAGTTGATATACAGCTTACAAGCTCCTCAGGAGAGAGACGATCTGTACAGGAAGTCAATGTTTTCCATTACAATATATGAATGAATTAGATTCAGATTTAGATCCAGGCACTTTAAGATGCAAAGTGCAAGTTCAGGTTATAGATGAACATACACAGAAAATCCATTCTAACCTCTAGGCCTATAGATTACATAAAAATAAGCCATATATATTCCAAAATGGTTGGCATATTAGTAAGGATTTTGGAAAATCAGCTAGTAGTAGTGACTGTGGATCAGAAATACGCCCATATTAAAAGAGAATCATAAATCTTGAGTGTTTCAACAGTATGCATGCTTTAAAAGTATCTTAAAGCAGACGAGTGGTTTAGATTAAAACTAGAATTTCTGTAGTAAAATCATCTTGGAATAATGTAGCTTAAAAGAAAAAAAATCAGACTTTTCCTGACATTCTAGTCCATTTCGGTGTAAGATAAAACTTGACATTTACTCAACTTTAGCACATGTACATGGTAATACTACCATGTCATAATAATAAGAATGTCACATTAAATCCATACTATCATAGGTAAGGAACAAAATAAAACTTTGATTTTTATGCTGTCCGGAGAAAATTTTATAGCAGGTAACCAAATATCATCCTAACACCTTACTGAAATTGAAAGTTTAAACCTTCATACACACAGATACTTAGATACATAGTCAAAGAGTAAAAGGAGGAGTATTTTGTCTCAGCAGTGTATAAGTGTGTACTTGGACTGGTAACAGCCCAGGAGAATATAGGAGGTAATGAAAAAAAGACTCAGAAGGACTGGAGTTTGAGTTTACACGGCTGTTCTACCACCATCTCCACAAGAGAGCTGCATTTCAATGCTTGGAGTTGGTTCTCAATTGTTTTGCATTTGGCTTTTGTTCACGCCCATGTACAGAAGTGATCACTCTTTTACTCTATGTAGACCAGTTGTCTTCTTCAGAGCCTCAAGTGCTCTTATCTCTAAGTGCTTTCTACAGGGAAGAAGGAGAAGGAAGAAAAAAAAAAAAACAAACCCTAAGTAGCATAACAGATTTCCAAATTTTCAGGCTCCAGACTGTTATTTTTTCATCTGTACTGATGTGGAAGGAGTGCGTTTGGATCAGTGGATCTGTACTTGCTATATACAAATGAAGTTGCACAGGACTGAAAACGAACTAGAAATGGTACATGGAGTAGAGAGACCTGTGTTGTTTGCAGTCATATTTGTGGCTACAAATTCATTGATGATCATCATAAAACTCACTTAAATCCTGGTTCCCATGAAGGATTTCCTGCAAAACTTCTGATTTCTTCCTTTATGTGTCACGATAGGGGGCATTTTTTTTTAATTATTGATCGTAGTAATTTTTTTAAAAAAATTAATTAACAACATAGTCAAATGAAAGAAAATTTATCTCACCAGAAAGATGATATGTGTATATAGAGCACAAAGTAACTGTATTTTGCAAAGCTGCAGTGCTTTCTGAGAAGTCCCACGGTCAGCTCTACAAAGCAGTCTTGCACTGGAAGTGGTGAGAATATTCTGCTCCAGCATGCGGAATGATGCCTTTATTCCTGATCTTGATTCTACAGAATTCTGTCTGGCACTATCAAAATTTAGCTCATGCTTTCCACGTTAAAAAAAAAACCCTCATATTTGATTTATTTTTTTTTCAATTTAAAAATACATTTTTATATCTATATTTTTCTTTATTATTTCTCTGTGGGACTGATTATACCTATAATTAACTATTGCTCATTAATATAAAATAACATAATAAGGTATCATATGCATGTCTATCACAATACAAGACAGGGAAAAAAAAATGATGACTTTATTCCCAAGCAGGGTTTACTTTGAAGCATATTAATTTGATCTCAAATTTGTATTATTTGGTAAAAATTAGGTATATGGTATCTCAAAATAACTCCACTAAAATTCCACTAGTTTCACCTGCAAGGATAATGCTGCAGCTAAGCAATACACTTAGACTGGAGAGAAAAAAAAAAAAGGCGGTGTGTATTAATATCTTAATACCTGAGTTATGACTTAATACAACTATTTGGATCCTAAGAAAAAAAAAAAAAAAAAAGAAAAAGAGATGTATGAATTGAGGCAAAGTGCCCATGCTCAAATTTTCAATTGCAGATAAGTCTGATAGCTTAAACTTTTCAAAATTTGGAGGGATTATAGTTTTCAGAAAGACCTTGAGTAGGGAAAAAAAAAAAAAGAATCAGTTTTTAATAGTCAGAATTCTTCTGACTTGACTATCTGGAGTGAAGTATGTTTTTAAAGAAGAACATAGAGGCGAGCTTACGCTCAGGGCAGAAGATAAAAACCCCTCCTTGCCCACCTCCACCTTCCCAGGTGCCTTTGTACAACAGGTATGAGGCTCTGGACGTGGAAGGACAGTCAATGGATGATGTGGATGACAATCCATCCACACCTGAAGTGTTGCCAAGCTCAACTCCCTGTATCACATTCATCTCCACAAGGAAGAAAAGACAGGTTACTATTGTAGGTGACTCCTTTCTGAGGGGAACAGAGAGTCCAATATGCCAGACAGACCCTCCTGTTAGGGAAGTGTGCTGCCTCACTGGGGCTCGGGTTAAGGATATCACTAGGAAACTTCCTAACCTGGTATGGTCATCAGATTATTACCCATTACTCTTCCATGTGTATGGCAATGAAGTTGCAACATGTAGTCCAAGAGTGATCAGAAGAAACTTCAGGGCCTTGGGACAGTTGGTAAGGGAAACTAAAGCACAAGTTATTTTTTTCCTTTCTCCTTCAAGTTGCAGACAGCTACACTAGAAGAAACAAATGGACATAGTCTATTAATATATGACTTCATGCCTGGTGTCACCACCACAATTCTGGGTTTTTCAACAATGAGATGGCCTACATGGCACCAGGACTACTGACATCAGATAGGGTTCACCTTTATCTAAGCGGAAAGAGCGTCTTTGCTCATGAGATAGTGGGACTCATTGACAAACTTTAGACTAGGCTTGAAGGGGGAAGGGGATAATATCAGGCTTGCTCACAGCCAAGCTCCCACAAGCTGTGGGATGACGTGCCAAGGTTTGAGGGACAGGGTGCTACCGAGGGTGTGAGACACTGTGTCGAATATTTGTCTCAACATTGTTGAAACATCAAACCACCACCCGAACAATGGCTTCCCATTATCTTGCAAGGCAACTCCTGTTGTCTTGTGAACCTGAATGCAGAGCTGGTTCCCAGAAATCTAGCCCTGCCCCCTGGTAATGGGCATGCATATCACCGCCAGGTGAGGGGTGCGGCTAGGAAAACTAGCTATTGAAATACAATGAAAACAACCAACATAAAAAGGGGAACATTTTTCGGCAGAATACACTTCTTCATTCATTCAACGGAATACACATTCACTGGAATACACATCCATGGAACCGACATCGAGACAACCAACATCGGACAGATTGTTCCCCCATCGAGTGAACTGAACTGTCGGGACGCCGCAGCTCCATGGTGGTAGCTATTACAACTGAAACTCTTTTCCCCTCTTTCCTTTCTTTCTCTCCTTTCTCTTCCATTTACAAACTTCTTGTCGGGTTAATAAAGTTACCTGGCACTTGACTCTGTTTTGAGTCTTAATTCTGCTCCCGAGAATATGAGCAAAACCAAGCTCCAGTGTGTGAGAGGTTGGTCTAGCTGCCCCTAGCCTCCCAGACTCGTCTGAGGTCGGCTAGAATGCAAGGGGGCCTTCCTCTCATCTGAAATTGGAACGCAACAGAGGCCCCTCAACCTGTTGCTCTGAGATGTGCTGAACACACTGCAGCACACGTGAAGTCATATGGAGATATGATAATGGAAGCCAAGAGGGAAACATCAGTGAATTACCTCAAAGGAATCAAAGTGTGTCCCTCTAAAAAGTGACACACTCAACAGCCTAGTTGGAGTACCTCTACACTAATGTATACAGTGTAGGCAACAAACAGGAGTAGCTGGAAACCACCATGCTGCTAGAAATCTAAGACCTAGTTGCCATTACTGAAACCTGGTGGAACAAATCCCATGACTGGAGTGTGACTATTGATAGCTACAGGCTGTTCAGAAGGGACAGGTAAGGAAGGAGGGGCAAGGGTTGGCTTCTACCTCAAGAAATGGATAGATTGTGAAGGGCTGTCTCTCAAGAATAGCCATGAATCATAGAATCATAGACTCTCAGAATCATAGAATCTTTAAGGTTGGAAAAGACCTCTAAGATTATCAAGTCCAACCAATTAACCTAATACTACCATGTCCACTAAACCATGTCCTGAAGTGCCACATCTACATGTTCTTTGAACACCTCCAGGGATAGTGGCTCTTGTCACCATCTTGTCAGGCTCTTGTCCTGCTGGGAAACTTCAACCACCCCAACATCTGCTGGAAAA
This sequence comes from Chlamydotis macqueenii, assembly GCF_036417535.1. Taxonomy (NCBI): domain Eukaryota; kingdom Metazoa; phylum Chordata; class Aves; order Otidiformes; family Otididae; genus Chlamydotis; species Chlamydotis macqueenii. The sequence continues at coordinate 165,528,384 of NC_141556.1, forward strand.
GTAATATGGCGAGCTGTAGACAATCCACAAGACTTCTGGAGTGCATTGAGAATAACTTCTTAAGCCAGGTAATACATAGCCCTACCAGAGGGGATGTGATACTGGACCTGCTGGTCACCAAAGTAAGTGAGGTAATTGGTGACATCAAGATTGGAGGCAGTCTGGGCTGCAGTGATCATACACTAGTGGAATTCACAGTCCTGAGGGATCTGGGTCAGGCAAAGAGTAAAGACAGGGCCCTAAATTTTAGGAAAGCAAACTTCCAGCTGTTCAAGTTATTAGTCAGTAGGAATGCCCAGGAAACTGTCCTTAGGGAAGAGAGAGCAGAACAGAGCTGGCAGATCTTTAAGGATGCTTTCTATAAAGCACAAGAGATCTTGATCCCCAGGTGTAAGAAACCAAGCAAGGAAGGCAAGAGACTGGCATGGATGAGTAAAGACCTGCTGGTCAAGCTAAAAGACAAGAAGAAAATGCACAGGCAGTGGAAGCAGGGGCAGGTATCCTGGGAAGAGTATAAGGATGCTGCCTGGTTGTATAGGGATGGAATCAGGAAGGCCAAGGTGCAGATGGAGCTGAACTTGGTAAGGGATGCAAAGAATAATAAGAGGGACTTCTAAAAGCCAGAAAAGGAAGGTCAAAGAAAACATACGTCCCTGATGAGTATGACTGGCAAGCTGATAACAACAGATGAGGAGAAGGCTGATGTACTCAGTAACTTCTTTGCTTCAGTCTTCACTGGCAACCTTAGTTCCCACACCTCTCAAGTGGATGGATCACAAGATAAGGACTAGGGGAGCAAAGTCCCTCCCACTGTAAGAGAAGATCAGGCTCATGATCACTTGAGAAACCTGAATATACATAAGTCTATGCAATCTGACGAGATTATCCCAAGGTCCTGAGGGAATCGGCTGATGCAGTTGTGTTCTGGTTTTGTTTAGTGAGGGGCAGGGGGGCTAAGGTGGTCTCTCCATGATATCTCTCGTGGCAGCAGGTGACTTCTCTGCTGACTGGAAAAGAGAAACTTTGCACTAATTTTTTAAAAGGCTAGAAAGGAGGACTCTACAAATTACTAACCTGTCAGTCTCACATCTGTGCCTGGGAAGATCATGGAATAGGTCCTCCTAAAAGTTATGCTAAGGTACATGAAGGACAGGGAGGTGATTTGAGACAGCCAGCATGGTTTCACCAAGGGCAAGTCCTGCCTGACTAATGTGGTAGCCTTCTGCAATGGAGCGACTACATCACTGGACAAAGGAAGAGCTACGGATGTCATCTGTCTGTACTTCTGTAAGGCCTTTAACATGACCTCCCAGAGAACATCCTTCTCTCTGAATTGGAGAAGGATGGATTTGACGAATGGACTATATGGTGGATGAGGAATTGGTTGGATGGTTGCAGCCAGCAGGCAGTGGTTAATGGCTCAATGTCAAGATAGAGGTTGATGACAAGTGGTGTCCCTCAGGAGCCTGTATTGGACCAGTACTGATTAATATTTCATCAGTGACATAGACAGTGGGATCAAGTGCACCCTTAGCAAGTTTGCAGATGACACCAAGCTTAGTGGTGTAGTTGACACACTTGAGGAGTGAGATGCCATCCAGAGGGACCTTGATATGCTTGAGAAGTGGGCCCATGTGAACTCCATGAGGTTCAACAAGGCTAAGTGCAAGGCCTTGCACCTGAGTCAGGGGAATCTCCAGTATCAATACAGGCTGGGGGATGAAAAGCTTGAGAGTAGCCCTGAGAAGAAGGACGTGGGAGTAGTGGGTGATGAGAAGCTGAACATGAGCTGATAATGTGCGCTTGCAGCCCAGAAAGCCAACCGCATTCTAGGCTGCATCAAAAGAAGCATGGCCAGCAGGCTGAGAAATGCAATTCTGCCCCTCTACTGTGTCCAGCTCTGGAGTCCTCATCACAGAAAGACATGGATCTGTTGGAGTGAGTCCAGAGGAGGGCCACAAATGTGATGAGAAGAATGGCACATCCCTCCTATGAAGAAAGGCTGAAATAGTGGAATTGTTCAGCCTGGAGAAGAGAAGGATCTGGGGAGACCTTATTGCAGCCTTCCAGTAAAGGGGGCCTACAGGAAAGGTGAAGACAAACTTTTTTTAGCAGGGTTTGTTGCGATAGAACAATGGGCAATTGTTTTAAAGTAAAAGAGAGCAGATTCAGACTGGACATAAGGAAAAAAAAATTTTACAATGAGCATGGTGAAACACTGGAACAGGTTGCCCCAAGAGGCGGTGGATGCCCCATCCCTGGAAATATTCAAGGCCAGGTTGGATGAGGCTCTGAGTAACCCGATCTAGTTGGGGATGTCCCTGCTCCTTGCAGGGGGTTTGGACTAAATGATATTTAAAGGTCCTTTCCAACTCAAACTATTCTATGCTTCCTTGATTCTATGATGCTATTAAACAGATGTTTAACATCCTCTTTTTTTTTATTTGAGACAGAGAAACATAGGATTATAGAGATTCTTTGAAGCACTAGTTCCTGTTTCTTGCCCTTTGTGAACTTAGCAAACTCTGCTTGGAAGACCAATAGACAGTTTTACTGTAATTTTTTTTCCCAGAACTTCATAGATGTTAATGTTAATATGATTCTTTTAATATCCAGTGGTATTTATTCACTTAAACATTCAGTAACTTTTTAGCAAGCTGCATATTGCACAATACATCTGTCTTTAGGGAACACACAAAGAAATAATGAAGTATGAAAGTTCGTTACTCCAGTTTCTAACTTTCATCTGAGAAACTTTTTCTACCAATCCAAGATGGTAAAATGAAAGGTAACATACAACAATTCAAGTTCAGAGGTGGTAGTGATGGTTTAAGATGAAAAAGAGAGAAAAAAACCTTCCGCAAATAGAGCATCTTGTCACATTAACAAGTATTGCTGTGTTTTAAGAACTAGAATTATAGTTTCTGTTCCATCTAGTAGGAACATTAAAGGCCTTAGTTTTTCAAAGACTTAAATATCATTGCTTCAGATAGTAACATTCATCAAACTTGTGAAAAAAAATACCATGAAAGAGAGATCTTGAAAGATGGTTGTTGAACTGAGATGACACAAAGCCAGTTTTTATGTAAATTTTTTTCTTGGTATCCCCATAGAGGACAACATATATAATAAATATAATAATTAATTTCACACAAGCACTTCAAGAAAAAGACAGCCATGCTTGCTTGCCTCACACTTGTGACAAATTTGTGCAGTAAACTGTAGGCTTACTGATTTTTGTAATACACAGCAATGCAAATGCAAGTAGATTGTACTATTTAGACACCAGTGAGTTAATTACTAATTTTAAGAGTTGTGGGAATCCATTGATTAATGAAGAAAATAGGATCTAACTTATACATATTGGTGACAGGTGAAATCACTATAATTGAAGGATTACTTTTAGCAGTTAAGCAATCAAATATGGACCAAAATAAGTACCTAAACAAAAAACTTGAAGTACATGGCCCAAATGAGGCTGACATGTACGCAGCGACACATGGATTACCTGCATACACATTTGATGCATTTTTCACTATTCTGAGCAAACATCAACTCACTTATATTAAGATAAAATAAAAACATATCGGAAATAAACATAAGAATTCTGTTAATCTAACACATTACTTTTCTCCAAAATTAATGACAAGGTAAGCAATTGAAGATAAGAAACAATTTCATAGCAACATGACAGGAAATAAATCGTTAGTACCTAAAATAGTAAAGGCTATAAATAAGAAGTACTTTCCTCTCTCCCAACTGAAATTATGTTGTGAGAAATTATACTTATCAATCTGTATTAAAAATGTCTAGGTTTGGATAGCTGTAAAAAATTTTATGAAAATTGCTGTATCTTAATATTATTATGGCAGACTACGTAACACAAACACAGACCTTTCAGCTAATGTTCCATCTACAAATCTAAAAACATCTAAAAGTGGTGTTTTGACAGCAAAAGGTTCTATCTACTTTTAAAAATATTTCAGTACTATATGGAGAAGCTGCCAAGGTTACTGCTTCTTTCAAAGAGATAAGCAGTTAATAAAAGTATATTTTACCTGAATAATTTATCATATGCATCTTTGTTTAGCCAAATTCACAGCATTAAAATATTTTCACTAAATCACTGAAAATTTTGTAGTGAAGCATGTGGTGTTTTCTTTTTAAGACCTGGGAGTGGAAGATACTACTGTGAAAAATAAAACAGAAGTGGTTTGTTGTTGTTTTGTTTGAGTTTAGTCTGATTGGGTTTAGTTTGGTTTGTTTGTTTCAATATAATTGTTTTATGTTGGGGTTTATGTCAGAAAAGAAGGGAAAGCACATTTCAATTTCAGTGCTCTCCAAATATATAAACACTGTTTCTAACAGAGACCTATTAAAACCTTTTACTAGCAAGAATAAAGAAAAGCTAGTTTGTGATTCTTAGTATAAGGATACAAAGAATAAGCATTTCATTACTAGGGTAATCCAAAATTTTATATTAAAATACAATTTCTTCACCCTCTTTTTCTTCAAATTACATAATTCTATCAATCTGTCTTTCTTCAGTTGGTTATGGACTTTTGCCATCATTCTTAGAAATCTCAAAGTTTCGCTTTGTATTGTGGAATATCTGATAAAAGACTAAGGCCTCTTCTTTTGACAAAGAAAATGCTCATACTCCCCATCATTATATTCACAAGCCCCCACATATAACTCTAATATATCTGTAACTCCATTAATAAAGTTAGTTATTTATTTATTATGGTGTACAATGTGGTAATTTTTTTAATTATTATTTAAATGTACTTTAAGAAGAAAAAACTCTTAAGAAAAAAGTTTTCCGTAAACAGCTGCTCAGAGATAGTATGTAGGGCTTATGGAGTTTCACATTAACTCTCTAAGAGTTAACTGTAACTCTCTCTCTCTCTCTTTTCATTATGGAGGGAATCTGGTCAATTAGACTAAGCTAGACATCTAGCTATATATTATATACACATTTTCTGTGTAAGGCTTACTTCACTACAGCAACGGTGTCTCTTGGGAGACAAATGCAGTCATCTTGTATAGTTTTAAATCCTATACATACAAAACTCCTATTGACCTCTTCAGATAATTAGGACTTTCTTAAGCATTTATGAACTAGCCTATCTCCAGCCTAATTTTCCACTTAACTCTTCATATTATACTGTAATCAAAACCCAAATGTTGCAAAAGAATAAGAACACACTTAATAGTAAATATTGATAGCTTGGAGAAAAGAAAGATTTCTCAAACTCTAAAGTCTTTTTAAAAGACATAAATATTAATTTAAAAACTACAGTGAATTTAGTACAGCCAAATGTTTTCCAAAATTTCCAAAACATCTGTGATGTTTGGGAAGACCTATCAGTTCAAATAATCATAATTTGTTAAGAAGCAACTTTCACACACTTTGTTCTCCTTTAATGCTTCAATATTTTGCAGTAGTTCAAAATAATGAACTACTTTAAAATATTGAAGCATTCTAAATTTGAAAATACTAAAAGTCTTAGAAGAAATTATCACAGGATAGGTTAATCACTACTCAGAAATCTGGATAATCAACAGAAGGCTAAGACATTGCCTACTTCTGTAGATCTCAACAGTACATTCTTCTTTAACAAGTCTCATATATCAGCGTTGTTAAATCTTTTGATGGAATTCATGTTGTTATGTATCATCTGAGTGGGGGGAAAAAAATTCCAACAAAACATCTTTTATTGCCCTCCAAAATAAGTGAAACTCCACTCACACGCTGGCAAAAATGTCTAGGTCCATAGTGCAAATGTCTGATAATCTACCAAATCAGTTGTCATTTTTCATGTCACAGAAGTGAATGAAGTGACCTTCATTAATGTCAAGGATTCAGGAGTATATCTGTTCACTTTCCAGCACTCCCCGTACCAATTAATGACTCTATGCATTTTTGTGTTAATTTAAATATAATTTAACATGAAAATATACAAACTTCTGCTGACCTGCTGTTAAGTGTTTTTAAATGTTAACTCAGAATCACTTTATGAGCAAAAGGAACAGATATTATGTAATTGAAGATCCAAGGATTTATTATTGGCCTAATTATAATCTTAACAATTTAACCAACATACAAATACTTACCACTAGGCCAGTTATAATATTATTAATACTTACATTCCAAATGACTACAGAAAACCTTGCTTAGAATCACTATGCATTACGTAAACATATTAATATTCATGTTTAGCAAGCACAGTAGCATAAGTTCACTTATTTATCTTTTCCACCATCTCAAATTCTTGTAATGTTAAATATCACTGCCTAATTAAAACAACTACAGAGATAAGACTTTCCATTTGCTGCTTGTTTACACGTTCTAGTAAAGTTAATACATGTCAAGGGATAAATTTCCTTGATCCAAATGCAATACGGTGTGTTTGTGAAGTCTCATTATCAGTGGTTTGATATGCTTAATCAATTCAGAAAAATTTCAAATTACAAAGAAATTGTTAAGAAACCAAATATATGCAGATAAAAAAAAAAGCAAACACGAAGGGCCTTTATCCATAGTTATAATTATAAAGAGCTGTCTGATTACTGATCTAGAGATTGTTCATTCAATGCAGCATAAATAGGATTTATGTGATGATGAAATATGACTCTCAAACTGAGAAACTTCCATTATTCTTAAGTGTCCTGCTTGGTTTGTGTTTTTTACTCACTGTATAAAAGAAATTTAAATCTACTTCCATGCCAACTAGGAGTAAAATCCTCAAAAATATACTAAAGATTACATCTAAGGTTCTTAGAATCCCTCTTCTTTCTGTCTGTTAGGTTAAAAAAAACCAAAACAACACAACAAAACAACTTTTGTTGAATAAAAAGGTTTTAATAATAATTGTCTTGGCCAAGAGTGATTTTTCTAAATTCAAGAATTGGAGATGACACTAACCATCATTTCCCACCAAACATACCAGAAAAGGGAATTATGAGTTGAAGGGGGTGGATGAATAAGCCCATTCAGTCACTGAACATGTTGAGTTGTTGAATTAATAGTGTTCTTGTTAATTCTGTCCATACTAACATAAGAATCTCTTAATATTTATTAAAATAACACTAAAATTTCTGAGAGACCTTGAGATAAAGATTTCAGAAGTAACTTAGCCCCATCTAAGGTCCTATGTTGTGCTTCTGAAAGAATGATGAATGTCATTAACTGGCATGTTTCTTTGTGTTTTAATTCTAGTTATAACATTGCCATCTTTAATTGAGGATTAGGAAATAGCAGTGATCTCAGCCTGTGTTTATTTTTCCACTATGATTTTGTAGGTGTAATTAACAGATCTGCCATGTGTTCTTTGTTGAAGTACAGTGGAGGATAAATAAAACTGAAATATACTATCAAGTAGTTAAATACAGTATTTCACAAAACCTCTAAAAATCCTCTTGTATATATTTTACAAGGGAATTATTTGTCCTGATTTCGGCTGGGATGGAACTAAATGTCCTCTCAGTAGCCGCTGTGTTTTGGATTTAGAAGGGGATTTGGTACGTGAAGAATGTTGACAAACACACTGATGTTTTCATGTGTTGCTAAAGAGAACAAGGACATTTTCCAGCTCCTCATGTTTCATTAATGTACACGTGCAGGAAGCTGGGTGGGAGTACAGCCAGCACAGTTTACCCAAACTGGCCAAAGAGAGTATTCCATACCATAAATGCCATGCTCAGTATATAAACAGGAGTTGGCTAGGGGGGCATATCTCTCTCACTCCTTTGCTTGCTGCTCAGTTTCATTTCAGTGATTGCTGCTCAGGATGGGCTGTATCAGTCATTGAGACATCAGGTGGTGAGAAATTTTGCATTATTTGTTTAGTATATTTTAGTATCTCTATTTTTCATTGTTGTCATCTTCCTTTGCTATTCTAGTAAACTGTATCCATTTCAACCCATGAGTTTTCCTTCTTCTCAATTCTATTCCTCATCCTGCTGGGGAGGGGAAGGGTGAGCAAGCAACTGCGTGGTGACTAAGGCTAAACCATAATACTGTTAAAATGAACTGACATCAGATTTTAAAGAATAAGGATTGTTGTGGGGATCTTTGAAATATTGGAGGGCAAGTTTGTAATTTACTTGTGTAACATCCTGTTTACCCAAATAATGACATATTCCCCTCAGTTTTGTATATCACAGCAAGGAAAAAAATAAAATCTGGAAATTAATGACTGGACAGAAGGAGTGAAGGGTACTTGATTCTTCCTCATGCACTGTTCCAACATTTAGCTTTTGCAAAGCTGTGCAGATATGTCTGCCCTCTACTAAAGAAGACAATTATTTATATTAATGTTACTTCTATTCACTTCTTCTGTGTGTATCCTCCACCCATGTTGTTAAGTATGGGTGTACACACGCACACACACAGATACACAAATATGGGGAGGCATAACCACTACAACTAAATTTTCATGGTTCCAAGGAAGTCAACTGGATTGATGCTGATTGAAACAATTTGTTTGGATAGTAACAGCTACATATAAAGATACACAAGTACTTGTACTCAAAACATGCTGTGAGTGACAGTAAATAATATGAAGCTTAAAATTCTGGCATCTTTTGGACCATTGTGAAGATTACTGTAAATGTTCATGCTACTATTGCAACCAAACCAAACCCAACCAAAGGTTTGGGGTTTTGGGGTGTTTTTGTTGTTTCTGACAAAAAAAAAATAACCAAACAAAAAAAAACCAACCTAGCAGTGATTTACCTTAAATATATTTTTTTATCTGTAAAAATTTTTCTGAAATCATACTGAGTTTTTGAGATGCTATCAAAATAGACCTTTATGTCTGTTCACAGAAAGGCATTTAACACAAATGTCAAGAGTATCTCTAATTTTAAAAGCAAAACTAGACACAATATTGAACAGTTAAACTCAGTGAATAAAATAAATTATTTGATTAAAACAGACTTTAGGACATATTTCTACATTGCAGCCTTACTATACATACCTTTAAGATCTCTGAATTAATCCACTGGAAAAGACAAACACCTGCATTATAGGCCAATAATTACCAGAAAATAACTTTAGAATAGTAAAAGATTAGTCATTAAAACAAACAAACAAGCAAACAAATTTGAAGTTAAAGCTTTGGAGGAAAAACGTTCTTCCTACTTCAGAGACATTTACATGTTTTTTGTTTTCAGTAAGGTAAAATTCATTTTTCACCTCATTGAAATTCTGAACCATAAGAAGTTTTATCAGGAAAGGTAAAGAATAAGGTCATTCTGTCCTCTCCATAAAGAAGATTAAATAGCTACTGTATAAAAGCATTAGAGATGAGCTTACCTTGAGATTCACTAAGGAACTTGAGACATCCCGTAATAAATTTGCTCTAAACCTATGAGACAATAAACAAACAAAGAAAAAGGGCTAGTCTTTTCTTTTTCCTGTGAATGTTCTAAACAAAAGAACAGCAAGATATATATCACTGAATCCAAACTTAATACACAAGGACATTCTTTTTTTTCAAATACTGTTGAAATTGAGCATGCAATTTAAAGTGGCTCATACCAGTAATGAATAGTGAGCTGCTTATTCACAATAAATAATTATGATCACAAAACATTTTTTGATAACATGGAAATAATTTCATTTTAAACACAAACATAATTTAAACACATAAACACCAATATATTTAAAAATTTGTTCATATACAAAAATATCTCAGTGAAAAAAAATTCCATTATTTTTACATTGAGTGCTGAGGATAAATGTAAGAAAGGTTGAGTGTATATATAGGGTTCTGCTGGCTGGGAATCTAACATAATGGTCATGATTAATGCTAACCATCTCTCAGCTTTCATTTGGTTTTCTGTATAAACAGCCAACTTCGTGTTTACAGACAAGATCATAAATTCAGAGTATTATATATGTATTTGGTAAATATACTAAGCTACAGTTCATTTGCAGATGAACAGCAGAGGTTTCTTTTAGATGAAAACATATGTTTGTTCCATAAATGTGTTAAGAATACAGTAGTTTCCTTTGAGTACATCAGTTACCTTTTGTAGATGAAGAAAATTAAATGCAAAGATACGTATGTCACCCAGTCAGCTAGGTAGTTGGGCACTACTAAAATGCTTAAGTTAGAAGATAGGTTTCTCTGTTCCATTGAGGGAGAACAATGTGTTGTATCTAGAGTAGCAGCTTGTAAGCGCCACAGCATTCCCAGAAACTCAGTCCCCCCAGTCACTCTTCCTAGTTCCCAAGTAAGTGGCCTGCAATCACAAAGGAAAAGTACAAATTCATGTCTCCTCTATATGAAGGTGGCACATAGGTGAAATTAGGAGTCTACTAATTTAAACACGGACATAGGCATGACTGGGCTAACTATTAAAAACTATCACTGCTCTTCTGACTTTTCTTTCTATTTGCATTCCCTTCAAGTGACAGAGGAGGAAAAGTAGGCTCTAATTTACATTTATCACCTATAGACCTATGCTACATCAGAACAATCGTGTCAAAAGTGACTTTTGCAGGATATGCATAGAATTCTGTTTGTGCTGCTAGCTTCAGGAGAGATCCTGGACTCTCATACAAGATGCAGAAACTGCTTATGACTCAGTTGTGGGTCTGAGCCAAGTATTCATCCACAATTCTCTGGTTTCCACAGAAATGAAAGATGAACTCTGAGGCCAACACTTCGAATTTACGAAGACACACCATCTAACATAAAACTGGAGATAACCATAGTGAATCACTGCAGAGCTATATATATATATATCCTGACTTATGACTCTTGTTTCCCCTTGGACATGATATATCTATTTTAAAAGTATTCAATATGGGTCTATTTCAATGGACAAATGCAAATAGTTCCTAAAGATAAAGAAGGCTAATAGTTGCAGATAATATTCTTAATAGAGAATATAGGAATTATCATATTTTATGAGTGTTTTTACACTCATTTTAGGTAGTTCAATATTTAAATTCACCTTTTTTTAAAAAAAAATGATCTTAGCCTATGTTCCTGATGAATACATGGACTTTGTCTTTTAGAGGATACTTTTTCCTTATTACAGCTTCTGTGTTTATGTGAAATAATAGTTAAATAAAAACAGATAATATAGTAAACACTGTAGCTTAAACTTGACTTATAATCACTATTCAGATCAAATTCCAAACTGCACTGGGGCTTTGGTTGTAGGCAAAGCACAGGGATAATATCAGGCCTAGTAACATCTGCCTAGATAGATGAACAGCCTCAGGAAAAAATTTCAACTTCCAGATTCTCAGTCCTATACCTACTGTTTTTTTTCAAAAGTTAGGGTCAAAGGTTAATGGAAAACTTCAGCACACTTGAAGTTTGAAGAAGCTTTGCTACACTGGTGAGTTGGGTATCTTTACATCTTTTGTCACTCTAGGTCCTTGAATAAACCAAGTATTTATTATTCAAGTGTTGCACTTCCACTTCTTTCTCAGAGGGCACACACTCTCCCTGGGTCAGATTACCTTATAAAAGCAAAAGAAATCCCAAGAAACAGATGTTTCAAACATTTTGTACTTCATATGTTGCAGCATCTTCCCATATGCACCTTATTCTAGGTGTGGGTTTTTTTTGTTTGGTTGGTTTGTTTTTTGTCAATCACTATTCATAATTGTACTGCTAAAGCTTCAAAACTACTTTTTTTTTTATGTCAGCATGTCATTAAGAACGTAATATATATGATAATGATACAAAGTATGACTAGTAAGCTCCTGGGTTTTGTGAAATTCTACATACTACCAAGCAATCCTCCACTGTTTTATTATGGAAATATTATCCAAGTCAGTGCTACAAACACTGGTATTTAATGCATCTGAGTCACAGAAAAACATCCTACTGTTTCCTTTTGGTTTCTTTAGGTGGTTAAAACCAAGTTTGCCAAATACTTTTTTCCATGCATCTTACCTTTCTTATCTCAGAGGCACAGAATATAAGTTAGCATAACATTTTTCAAGTTATTTGTGTGCTTAGGAGCCTGAATCTCAGTGAGAAATAACGACTCTCATGGTCCTAAGTTATTCAGTGTTCTGAAAACCTAACTCCTTGCCTTCTTTGTGTAGACAGAGCAAGGACTTCAGCCTTACTCCTACATAACTAGATAAAAGAACAATGAAGATGCATCTTCTTACAGAAGATGAGCTGTTTTCATGCTTGGTCCTACTATAACTGTGAAGCAAGCAATCAGGAAAAGAATGGAACCATATTTTTGCCCCTTCATTAATCCTCAATGAAGGGAACTGAGTCATCATCATAGGAGAAAGAAACTTGCCATAGTCTTTCTTATTGGCAAAACGACTCAGAGTATTAACTACAACAGGAAAAGGAGGAAAAGGAATTTAAGTTTTGACTGAGGTGATGATGGTTATGCATACATATTATATAATCTTTATAAATACTGTATCTGATTATAGATTACCTAAGCAAAAAGACTACATATAGACTGTGAATGTAAACTCTTCTGAAGAATTTAGAACTGCTGAAATAACAGTTGAAGAAAGAAAATATTATCTAGAGAAATAAGGTCATGTGGAACAGTGATTTAGCTTTAGGGTTATCCTTTGATGTTGTGTAAAGAAGAACAGGAAATGAAGAAGAGTTCATTTCCATCAAATCAATGCAAATAAACTAAATTATTTGGTGAGAAAACTTCATGGCAAAACTCTAAAATTGACTAGAGCTTTGAGTTTCTTTCTCTATGCAGTTAGACTTTCCCTGAAAAAAAAAGAAAAAACAAAAAAACACCAGTGAACTGATAAAACAGAAAAAGGAAAAAGTTTCAAATTATCCTCTTCTCAGGCCAGTACCCTAGTACTTCTGGATTTCCTTTTAGAAAGGGAAAAAATAGAGAAGGAATATAGAATTGTAAATAGGGGCAATTAGGGAATGTAGAAAGACAAAAATTGAGTCCAAAAGACAAAATTTCTTTCGAATAAAGGTATAATCGTATGCTTTCAAAACAAACAAACAAGATTTTTTTTTCAAAAGCAATTGTGGATCTCCCCTAAACTTTTTTTTTTGTCCTCATCAACCCAGACAGATACTTCCTGTTAAATTTTTCACATATTTTAATGTTATTGTCAACTATAGGCATAGTTCCTGGATTTGACTCAACTCAGATCTGATCAGATAATCCTCTTGCAAAGTAATAATCATTTCACTTGAGTGTGTAATAGCTATTTCAGATGATTGTTCTCTATCTGCCAAGAGTATTTGCCTGCACAAAAGCCTGTCCCTGCAGCCCTGTAGCCTTGTAAATAAAGTATCAGCATGGCTAGCAGTAAGTCACAAGCTTTGCACTATTTCTTCAAGGCATCAGGACTGGGGCTATAAGACTTTTTTTTTTGTATAGACTAGTCTTGCTTATAGATTTACTTTAGCTGTAATTGATACAGGAATTATGAAATGACAATGTGGATACTACTGTCTAGTTTGCTCTAGCTTTATTCAGCATAGTGTAAATTGATATAATTTCTATATTTAACACGTTTGTTATTTAACATGTATTTGTTATTTTTAATAATTTTGATAACAAAAATTTTGGTAGTAAAACCAGGCAATTGTGCAGAATTACTATCTTTGACCACAAAACAATCACGCAGCATACAACAGTGCAGGTTGGGAGTGACCACAGAGGCCTTGAAAAAGAGGGCACAGAATGATACAGAAGGCCCCAACTTAGCAAATCAAGAGTGATCAGTTACTGATAGTAAGGCACACTGAGACAAAACAGGCAAAAACAATTTTAGGGCTAACAAAAAGAACAAAGATAACCCAATATATTTAAAATACATCATATAAAGTCAGATGCAAAGTAGAATTGCAGGCCAATGAAAAAAGCACACAGTGCAAAGCATGTTAGAAGACATATAAGGACACCAGCAGGACCTTAGAAGGAGAAGTAGCATCTGTCATTAGCATCACAGTATTTCATACAAAGAACTCAGTACATTGATGATTCACGGCACCTCCCCTTGCCTTCCTTGTAAGGAACTCTGGTTACATCGATTGGCAATGAAAGGATGAGCATAACACCAGGAAAAAAAAAAGAAAAAAAAAAAAAAAAGGTAGATACTGAAAGGGCCTTTCTTGTCCCATAATTTTCAACCGTGGTACTGTTAATGAGATTTGGTTTTTATTAAATAGGTAATTTTGATTGTGAGTATTAATATTATTGTAACTGAATTAGTAAAAATAGTTGCTGTATTTTGAATATAATATTAATGTATTTTTATTAAGCAAATAATAGTCTTGGTTTCATGTATAGATTGTGCTCTTTTTTTTGTTTACAACAATATTCTGAGCATGACACTCCTCTTGTCATTCCAGTTTAGCACATCTTTGAACTTAGGAAGAAGCTAAATGCATTTGTCCAATGCCAGCAAAGCCAAATGTTAAAAAAACCAAGACTTTTCCATAGAACTATGATATATATACTGATCCAACGTTGAGAACAAAAAAAAAAAAAAAAAAAAAAAGAGTACAACCTCACTAGAGCAACTAAATGTATTCACACTTTGATATCACCTGGGAACTGATATGTCACTTTTAGCGGTAATTCTTTTAACTTTGAAGATGAATAACCTGAGAACCAGCAGTTTTCACTGTATTTCGCAGGTTGATGGTTTCAGCTGAGCTACTATAATCCTTGAAACATGCCATTTCACTTTTTCCTGTTTTTGACACTAAAATTCAGAGTAGCTATTATCTACCCACAATTCAAAAAGGCCTTGTATTTCCTAGTCTTTATAAAATCTTTCTTGCAAGTTTAATACTGCACAGAACAAAAGAGGAAAATGACAAACTGAACATTGAAAGTGTTTATATTGGTGTTCTAAGATAAAACTTGTGAACTTTTCAGAAGCATAAATGCTTCTGCTGCTTCATGTTGGCTCCTAAACAACTTCCATTTTCCTCTCACTTTACACTCTAAATGTCTTGCAGATCTGACAGTTACAAAACAGCATTCACATCACACTTTTATCTGACTTTCATGTTACAATTCTTAACATTGTAGATATACCCTATTCAAGAACCTCCACCTGCTCTAGTGAAGTCTCTTGGTCACACTCAGCTCTGAATGAAGACCTTTACCAATGTTTAGTGCCACAATGACACTTTGGCTTAATACAACCTCATTACAAGGAATGGAAATAAGAAGTCAAAAATACTTTTGAGACTCAGTTGAAGGGTGTTAGTTATTCAGGTTTTGATCAGCCCTCAGATGTACAGTAATCAACAGAGTAGGAGAACAGGCCTGAGCCGGTTTATTTCATATATCTCCCCAGAATTCTCCTCTAAGAGGGTTGGGATAGAAGCACTTTGTGCTTCTTAATCTGAAAACATTATTCAATTTCATTGGATATTAAGATGTCGATTCTTAACTGTCTCTGTTGCTTGCTGATATATTAAATTCAGCCAATATGCCTTGCTACGTGTGTGTGTGTATATATATATGTGTATATATATATATATATGGATATTATCATTGTAGTAAAAAAAAAGTACAAATTACAAGGCATATCATTATATACATTTACTTTTCACTTTCCTCATTTAATTTTGTGCTGATGCAATAATGCTTTTAAGAAAGGGGCTAAGGTGGTAGCTAATTCTGGAATTAGAGAAAGAATTAGTTTATCGATATCTGGTATTAACTACAGAATAAGAAAGGATACTGAAAGATATTATTAATAGGGTTAGTTTCAAACAGTGATAAACCATCTCTATGTTTTAATATCTTTTTTAACAGATGCATGTTAGGTTACAAGAAATTCTCTGACTCGCAGATAAATCTGACTGTTAAATATAATGCCCTTTGAATGAACTCATTCTGAACAAGCAAAAAGAAAAAACAAAGTATATTTTATCACGCATAATTTTACTTGTATTAACACTTGACTTTAGAAAGCAGTAGATTCCAACACACTCCCTGGATTTCATTCTCATCACTCAAAGTTCATTCTCAGTACTCTAAATCAAAAAAGAGCTTAAGTCTCTAAGGTACTTCCGAGTGCTTCAGTCAGACTATGCTCCTTATTCAAGGTCTGTCAAAAATTCCAGGCCTTGGCCACACTGTCACTTAGATAAATACTTTTATATTAGGTTTATGTATATTGATTTTAAGGTCACTCCAGATGCCTCTAAGAAACACATATTCAAGGAAAAAAAACAACTAAGATCCAGTGGTATTATCTAAACAAAACCTTAATTTCTTCTTAAAAAAAACAGAATGTCTTGCAGTGCCCTCAAGCCATAAAAGCTGAAAGTCTGTTCCAAAAATTAAACATGTTTTGGAAAAAAAAAAAAAAAAAAAGTCCTATTAGGAACCAGGCTGCTCTTTAATTTGGATCAAGAAAGATAAGAGGAAGATACAGGCTGAAATGTTCTGTCTCTGAAGAGTCATCAGTTAGAAAGATGCAGGTAAGAAAATAAGAATGTGCAGATTTAAACAGATAGCTGCTACAGATTTTTTTTGTCAGTAAAAGATCATCAGTTTGCAACCCTTGTCTCTTATCTATTCTAAAAAAAAAATCCAAAATTAAGCATAATCAAGGTGCTTTACAAGGTTGAACACTTTTATAATTCAATGTGCATGTGTTTCTAAGTGACAGATGCTTATGAATGGAGTAGAAGTTTCTAAAATGCAGAACTCTAATATGACTGATGATTTTTTTACTTGGTTTTAGAGCTTAACATTATTTCTTCTATTTTGTTTTCAATTATTTTTTTTAATAATCTCAAATTTGTTTATTTTTAATGGCTTTAGATCAGTCTTTGAGACAACACTCTTTAGCTCCAACCATAAATACAATGAGAAATTAACAAGCCTCCACTGGTTTTCTCATACCTGTCAAGCTGAATCCTTTGTTCCGTAAGTTGCATATATTTTGTTATACTCTGTATTCAAGGTTACAGATTCTGCAGCCTGAGGCAAGGCTGCTGCAGCTACGCACCCACTAGGTGCAACCAGGAGGGAAGCTGAGGATGCACTCACTCCCAGTAGGCACACGCATCTAGAACACATGTATACACTTATACACAGCTGGGCACAGAGATCACAGGCGGACACACTTAGTTCTCACATGAATGCAGACAGCATCAGTGGCCTCATCCTGCTCCCTTCTCTGGCTGAGCAAGAGAGAGATGTGCCAGTGAGAACAGATACACAGATATAAGCACAAGGTTGATTCCTCCAGCAGCTGGGCTCAGATACTTAAGTCTGACCACTAGCTGACCCTGGATCCCAGTCTCCCCAGTTACTGAGACAGGGACACAGAAAACAGAGGCTGCAGCCCCTGCCGTTACAGACTCTGTCATTTGTGCACACATGAGATGCATAGATACACACAGACTCTTGCACACCCAGAGATGGCCAGGACATCGCTGGTCCACCTGATAGCCAATTCCACCATGGTCTTACCCTTAGAGACATACACACAACCTTGACTGCTATGTCACTTAATCTACTCTCTGGCTAGTCTGGCTTAATTTTTGCTAGTGATCACACACACTTACGCGCCTGCACTTGGTCCGGTTCCTGGCAGCATGGACACACAGGCCTCTGTCACCTGAGGTCCCACTCCAGTTGTTGGCACATAAGTCCACTCACTCTGGTCTCTCCAGTTCCTGGTACCATGACTCCAGGGCTCACTGACCACTGGTCTGATGCCAGTGGCTGGCACTCAGACTCTGACCCTCCCTGTCCCCCCAGCACTGAACCAAGAGCCCATCCACCAGGGAAGGAGTTAGAAATGGCATTTTATAAGGCAAGACAGACTGCACTGATCAGACACAGAGCACTGCCAGACAAGTATACTGAGCAGCTACACACTTACATGCAACCAGACCTTTTTATCACCTTATTGCTCTATTTTCCCTTTTTTAGTCCTTCCCAAATCACCTGCTTGCCCCCCTTTCTCCACCTTTACTTCCTCCCCTAAGCATTACAAGTAAGTCTTACGCAATCCCAAAATGCTCTTCCCCTACATCCCATAATGTTTCCCTTATGTCTAGGCATCGACTCCTCTCGGTCCCAAAGGTGCTCTGGAGAGCTATTCTCCTTGACTCCTCCTGATAGGTTTCACACCTGGCTCAGGGGCTGAGAGTCTCCTGGAACAGCCCTGGGAAGGGCACAGACAAAGTGTCCCTTCAT
The DNA here is from genome assembly GCF_036417535.1 of Chlamydotis macqueenii. Taxonomy (NCBI): domain Eukaryota; kingdom Metazoa; phylum Chordata; class Aves; order Otidiformes; family Otididae; genus Chlamydotis; species Chlamydotis macqueenii. Next base: position 165,546,558 of record NC_141556.1, read on the forward strand.
TCAGGTGTTTACCTGCCTTCGTGCCCCTGTGCTCCTTTGTGGATGAACAGATGAGCTTTTATAACATAACCTTACAAGCCAAGGTGTGGATTTTATACATACTGACATGTACGTTTCTCAGCCTCAGAAAGTGTCTTTGAGCAGGTAAGTTGTTACAGACAGATTTTGTATCCCATTATCCTTGTTTTCTTTAGGCATGAACATTTAGAAGCAAACATGTAAAAGCAAATATTTAGAAGACTGAGCAAACCCATCCTGATGCAGAACTATTGTCCTTGCTACTCAGCGATTTTAAATAAAGATAAAGCAGATTATACAGCACTGCATGAAGCAGTTAGACATCAATTTTCAACCTGAAAATTGACAACGAATATTAATTTCCACATGTGAGGGAGGCTGAGGGGCAGGATTTTCCCTGTGCGTGCTCAGAACATCCATACTCCTAGTGTGCTCAGTCACAATCTTTTGGTTAATTTAATGTATTCTTTGTATTGCATTTGAATGTACGTTTGTTGACTACAAGATGACCTAGTGTGCACCCTACAGATCCTTTGGATAAAGAGCAATGGGAATCATGATTTCTGAGACTCATTATGTAAACTGCTCCCTCAGATCCGTATTATACTACCTTTGAAAATCATTCCACATGTTCAGATGTACATTTTCATAGTACTTCATTTTTTTTTTCCCCACAGACAATGTACACCACTATGGTTTGTACAACAATGTGTCATACTACTGTAATCATGTGAATAATAAGAGATATGTGACCCAAAGGCTTTTTGTTCCCTGCAGCAGTTCTCCTGGTAATACCTCTGCAGTAATTTTGAAGAATCTGCAATGATGTGCAGAGATACTCTTTCCCCTGACACCCGAGGGAATTCTACAGAGGCAAGTCCTTGGACTTAACTAGATTGATGTCCTACAGGTCTTTTTTTTTTTAGTACAGTGTATGTGGATAATTTTTTATTCTAATGTCTGTGAAGCTCTTCAGAGAGTGATGCCCTTGAACCCCTGCCAAAGTGATTCCCTGAAGGTCTTGTATTAGACAAGCATGGTTTGTCCCAAATCTTTCAGAAAAGCAAGTTTATTGCTGTTGGAGATTTTTTAAGAGGGTGATGACTCCTGCAGTGCATATTTACCTAGAATTTAAGCCCCTGAGCATATTACATGTGGGTGTTTTGTCACTTGTTACATTCATACAGGATATTTTCCCTTATTATTCTTAAGGACTGTTGCTAACTATTCCTCTCATTTATAAAAGCTTCAGTCTTTTCCACAAGTCTGATGTCACAGGCTTTTCAAAGACTGTTTTGTATTAATTGAGTACAAACAACATAGCAGTGTTGTAAATGTATCTGAAGTGCAAATGTATCTGAAGATTTGTAGTTGTGGGAATACACCCAAGCTGTTACCATGGATGCCACCAAGAAGAACCTCTGAAATAGAATCCAATACAATCGGGGAGATGTCTGACTTGAGTCAGACAGGCTCACCACTTAATAGCTGGATGCAGAGTCATACTGAAAGAAATGGGAGGTACATACTGTTCCTTCCATGCTATGCAAAATTAAAAAAAAATAATAGTGGAGAGTTAAGATGATCAGAGATGATACCTCCATCTTTCTTTTCAAGATAATTCCTAGGGTCAGAGTTGGAGGTAAAAAGATGGACAATGAACCCTAGTGCTGATGAAGATAATCTTTGTTTACTTTAAAACCTACTGATGGATCCGGGAACATAATACCTTTCAGCTTTGGATGGGAAAGGAAATTCCAGTGATTTAGCTGTTGAAAAATTTGCCTAAATAGGTGCTTATAGATATTTTTTATCACTGCAGAATTTCCCACAGGTATTTAGAAAAGTGTCAGCAACTGAGGGCAGATCTAACATAATATCCTAAACTAAGTTCTAAGATTAAAAAAAAAAAGGATCATAAATGCATTGCTTGAATTACTATTAATTCTTCATTTTGTATTTTTTGCAGTCTTATTAAAATGTATTCTTGTATATACGGTACAGATATACACATACTCTTTTAGCTAATGACTCATTTTCCTTAAAGAAAATAATCTCAACCTCCCTGTTGCCCACCTAAAGCCACAATGATAGTTAATAATTTAGAAATAGTATCAGACTAACGTATCCTTCCATACCCTCTCTCCTACAGCTCATTGAATACAACTTTTTAAAAATTAGTATATAAGGACTTTTGCTCTTATCTGCCTGCAGGTTTCTCATTAAAGATAGTAGTAATTAGGCTGTCTAATACAAAAGAAATACAGAGTTATGATCTCATGGCTAGCCAGGGGATAAGTATTCTAGCCTTTACTCCAGGCATTCTACTCATTCTTTTACTGTTCAATCCATTCATATATCTACTGTGTAAATCCAAAGCTCATGACTTATAAGCAAGATTAGTGAAGATTTGTGACACAGAAGAAATTATCTAACATGTTCACAGGCTCACATTGAAATACGATCACATGCAAATTTTATTCCAGATCCACAAAGAAATGACCTAGTTTAAAAATCATATGCAACAAATGTAACTACAGTGAGATCAGACTATTCAAAGTATCTGAGATAAAACATTTAGTAAGTATGCATGTTTTAAACTTTGCATTTTTAGATTTAGCAAGGTCAGAATATTTTAGTGGAAACAGTCCTTCAGTACTCGTAGAACATCAATAGGGCAAGATACTAATAATGATTCTCATGCTTTGTAAATTTTTCATAAATATCATTTGAAGGCATTCACTTTCTTAATCACAAAAAGAACACAGCAAATTTTGGGTAAATGTAGACTTACATACAACTAAAATATCTTAACAATAGTTTGATTCACACCTTCTTGGGTCTTGAAAATATTACTTTATTTTTCACTCCCAGCTCTATGGTTATTTCTGCAACAGCAGTATCTATTTACAGCCTCTGAAAAGATAAAGCAGCACTGTAAGATTGTGAATAGTTCCTTGTTGCCCTGGTGATTTGCCATTGCATGTAATTTTAACCTTTTTTTTTATATAGCGCCATATTAATACTTGTGTATAAGCTGCAGAGGGAAAAATATTGATTATTTGCAATGTGGCTGAAAGAAGCAGTGTTTAACAATGTGCCATGTGGGGAGCTGAAGATGTAATGGTTGATGTTCATTCACAGAACACATAAATGTTAAAGCTCATAATATTCTTTGAAATACAAAGGGGATGTAGTGGTGAATTGAGCAGTCTGCTTTCCTTCTGCTGAAACAAAAAAAAAAAAAAGGGAAAAAAATTCCTGTTTAGCTTTCCCGCATCCTGTCAATTTTCACAATTATGATCCACAATTACACTTGATAGCTATGCAAGAGCTTATCAATTCACAGTGATCTAACCTGTCATTATTTGTTTACAAAATGTAATATAGACAGTAAACCCACACTTACATTTAAAGACAGATTTTTACAGGTAATGAGGTAGTTACATCAAGTCCAACACAGTGGACATGAAACTCTCATACCACTGCTGGGAAACATTCTTAGCATGACTCCATTGCCAACTCACTCCACACGTGCTGTAAAAACTGTTCTACATGCAGGAGAGTATTTGAGATTGCTTGTGCTAGAGGAGAGGGATTTTGTATGACACTTGAGAGTTTATTTCCTCACTGTCTTGTCAGTTTGTGTACTTTTCATGAAGTGGTTACAAGACAAAACCTACATGAAAAGCTATGAGATCTGGAACCAGAACTCATCTGTATGTTTTTGGAAAATTCTGCTGGCACTGCAGAGCACATTCTCTTCCAAATTTGTGTTTCAAAGGAGCAGAGAAAATCCAGAATTTTTTAGTAGCCATATGCATAGCTATAACAGGGTCTTAAACTGAGCTAAACTTTGTCCCTACAGCTTTGAACTGAAGCCTCTGAGATTCACCCTCTTCTTAAGTATTTCTTACTGGCTACCTCATATCAACTCTATTCTGCCTCTTTCATATTTCAGCCTCAGGCAAATTGTTCCATCTAACCATTGCAACTAGGTGTAAATTATTCATCTATTTCTAATTCTCTCCCTGAAAGGCACAGGGAACAAAAGTGTTGCTAATAGGTATCTTTTTCCTAAAGACGGCTAAGAAATCTAAAATTATTTTTTAGATATGAAGTAAGAAGATAATTAGGGAATATATTTGCAAATCATTTTAGAGTAAAATCCTATTTTGCATTTGACTTACATCTGCATTATAAGGAGGTATGCTCAATGGCACCTCCCATAGTCATAGTCTTCAGTTGTCATTGTAAACTGGATGAAGCACAGAACAACTCCCTTCCAGCCTCCACGCAAGATTTCCTTTCAGTAGAAGTCTGAAACAGTAGAGAGACATTCTTGAGCCTTGACATAGGAGGAGCGGCAGAGAAGCAGTTGTCATTTTTACCTTCCTTTCTCTGCTTGCTATGGATTGAATCAAAACAGCTAGTTTTGGCTAGATGCCCTACTTTCAGCCAACGCATGCTTGATGAGTTTGGTTGTGAAGAATATTTCATTTATATTTTAGACACTTCATGCTGTGGAAGTATGAATTGAAGCTATTAGTTCTATATTCTGTTTATAGTCAGTGGAGAGGAGGAATTGTAGCTTGTCCATTTGTGCCTAGCTGATCCTAGCTTTGGATGCAGTAAATCACACTCCTGCTGTGCCTAGTTTCCCTTTATTGACAACAGAGTGTACAGAGATTGACTAAAATACAGGTTTCTGTATGTAGACAGATTAATACATCCTTCTGTGATATATCCTATCCCCAAATGCTAATAAGTACAGTATAAAACGTGTTGTAAAAAATATATATATATGTATATGTTGTTTTCTTTCATAGAGATTAAAGCCATGGCATAAGGATAGTTTTCATTTCTAGATCCATGTTTACCCAGTCCTGGTGTACAAAGTATTACATTCTTGTAACGTTATGTAGACTTTTTTTTCATCTTGATAGTATTTAGAGCATCCAGAAGAATAGTATGTACAGCTATATGTAAATACAGCTATATGTAAATATAAGCTAAAGAGTTTGGTCAAAATATGACATAATTTACCTGTCAATAACCGGCAAATCTGTCATTAAATGCAGTTGGTTATGATATGAGATTTAGTCATCAAAGAAGATCACTCAGCAGCACTTATGTATTTAGTTTAAGTTAAAAAAAAATATGATATTTTGAATATTTTTTTTCTTACTTAATGCACGTATATGAATCTCCTGAGGACAGTTGGGTTATCATACTCTTTATTCCACAAGTGCTTGATGTTTTTAATAAAAGCAAACATTGAAGACTCTACTTTAATAACACAACCAAAATTTTTATTTCTATTTCCATGTCTTTCCCTCATGCTCTGGTCAGTTGAGATTTGCAGCTGTCTCAGAAATATCAGTCTAAAGCAAAAGATAGAAATATGGAGCGAAGAGTAAATACTTCTGGATAAGAAATGCATGCATGTGTTCTCATCGCTAGTTCACAAAATTCAGTATTATTGGCACTAAATATTTCAAAATGCACAGAAGAAAGGCCAAAGCTGCTTGAAATATGCAGCTGACATTTCTCTCTGATGTTCTGTACTCTGTGTTAGTGAAGTTATAAAGGCAAAGCTATCAGTTAAATTATTTTGTAAGTGAAAATAATAGCTTCAAGGTGTATTTTATTGCAGCTCATGAAGTTGCTATGACATACAGAAACACTAGAAGAAGCATTTATAGTCAAACAAAAGCATGAAGGAGATGAATAAAAATCCTGCAGAGCCAGAATAAGAAGGAAGGGTCCAAAACAGATATTGTTTTATGCTATTGCAAGTCAGTGATATTCTGCTAGAAATCTTAGAGTCTTCATAAAAATCTTGTATTTTATTTCTTTTGAAAAGATTAGTGTTTCTCATGGAAGACAGTTATAGTAATGAAACGTAAAACTGTTTTAATATGACATTCTTAGAAAAAAAAAAAACAACAAAAAAAACCAAACAAAACCAGACCAAGGATACATTTCCAGCATGATCCAAGTAAATATTCCTTTATTTCCTGGTTGTTTCTGCATGGATCATTGTAGAACAGGACATTTATATTTATGAACTCTACTAGTGTATTTTGCTGTAAAGAAAAACAGCACAAATCAGCCTCTGCAGAAGATAGTTATATGACTGGGGCATCAGTGTTAGACACCTAAAGGCGAGGAACAGGACAAGGAGCAGAACATTTTTTCAGACTTAGGAGAAACCCACTGGCAAATGTGATCAAATGCTGTAGGACAAGCTAGAAACAGCAGATCTACTTAGGATGAGGTGATCAAGAGGATTGTGCTATTTCTTGAGTGACCATAAAACCTGGAGTACTAGAAGTACTTTCAAAGAAGTTAAGAATTACTACATAATGAAGACAGCTTGGAAAAGTGGAAGGTGAAAACAAGCAGCTCTGTCATTTGCAGTACAGAACACTGCAATAGTTACATTGTAAGGAGGAACTACGAGGTCAGAGGAAAATGCCAGTCTTTTCACTATGTAATTGGTAAGACCTGGAGTACCATGCCTGGAAATAGATTGAGCAGTTATACTAATGCATTAGAACATATGGTCCTGAAAAGGGTTAGGTTACAGTCATGAAGATTGTTAAAGGTCTGTGATTTCAAAGTCTACAATTGATTTTAGCTTCCACCCCCTCCACACCAGTTATTTTACTTTTTATTTTAGCTTCTAAAGGAAGAGTTCATTCACTCATCTAAGTTCCATAGGCAAGGTAAGAAAAACACAAGCCATTCAGACCATAGAAAACATCTGTTGTATTGACCAATCTCTCCTGTATCTATTTCTGTCACTGAAAATTTTTTTTTTTTTTGCCAGGATTGCACTTTTGACTTGGCTTAGGAAAGGTGATGAAAAAGTCAGAACATGCCACTATGCTTAAAATAACAAAGGAAATAGAGAACAGCAGAAAGTATTGAAAATCATTTTGAATGCTCACTTCATAAATAAAGATACAAACATTCCTCTCTGATCGATGACTTCAGTGGCTTCTAGCACAAAGGAGAACAACAAATTCAGATCACTTGTTATGCTTGTAAAAGTGTGCCGGAATCCCAGTATATGTTATTAGAAGAGGGAGACTGACTGGCCTTCAGAGTAGCAAGACACAGGGAAAAACAAACGTGCTGTATTTACTGTCCTTGACATATTTCAAATCCCTAATGTTCTGCTTAAGTGAATTATGCTAAGATGAGAATGCATCATTTCATTACAGTTCTTACTGTTGCCACAATATTTCATGTCTCTGTAAGTGACAGAAAACTAGGCTATTACATTTTTTTTGTTAAAATAGTTGAAGGCAAAATATGTATCTCTAAAGACACTTCCATGTCTTCATATATATATACACACACACACACATATATATACTAAATTCTCTGATAATGACTTATGTCACTGTACACTGCTCCTCATTTATTACTGACAGAAGGCATTACTTCATTATGCAAGGAGTTTTAAAGAAAAAAAAAAAAAGACAATAAACCTCTCTGCAAACTTTCTCCAAAGAAACAGTACTAAGAAAGAATGTTTGGATAAAGAAGGAAAAAAAAAAAGTCTGCTACAGCTCTTATTCAGAGACTCCTGCTTTTTGAGGTAAAGAAGATAGAGCATTCCTCTATGGTATTCCAAGGAAATTTTCTTCTAGTACTAGCTTCATGAGAAGCAAGGTCAGTCTTTCCATATCTCTTTCTAAATGAAAGAGACCTTTCACTTGTTGGCGCAACACTATAGAGCTCCCGAGACCACTGCATTATTGATGAAGAGGCTGCAGACCTGCACCACAGCTTTGCCCTTTTCTTCAAAATTATTTCAAAGCAATTTGTCCTGAGTCTAACTATTCTTTCAGCTCTACCAGTTCTTTCCATAAATGCTCAGAAATCTTAAGATTGTTTCATATTATCTAGACAAAAGGGAAATTTAATCTTTGCTCTTACACAGTGAGAGTAAAATGAATGTCTTCTCCAGATAAACATCTTAGAAATATGATCAAGCTCTCAATGAGAAAATATTGATTCCTACATAAAGGTGGCTTTTGGAAAATATGCATAGTATTAATATAAGCTACCTTATAAAACAAGAATATCTAACGTTCTCTGAAAAAAAAGTCTCATAGCTCATTTTTTTCTTTATCATCAAATTAATATAGACATAATTAATATTTTGCATCCTTATTTCAGAAGCAAGCTTATTTCCAAGGCGATTTTGTACCCATTTCCATTGTATAACAGTTGAGTCAATACTTTATGGAAAGGCTAAGTGCCTGTCTTCAGGTGGAGATTTTAAGGGAGCCAACCACTTCTTAGAAAGCCACCCAGTGGTATTTTTAAGACATTGCATATCTGAACAAAGTATGTGATTAGAAATGACTTCATTTTGTGTTTCACCAGTAGAATCTTCCTGTTATGACTACATGGATTTTTTTTTTTTAAATTCCACTCTTTACATTCCTATAGTCTTCCCTCTAATTTTACTGTATTCAGATTCCTGCTTCTGCAGAGATCACAGAAGAAAAGTAGCCTGCCAGTGAAGTAAACGACTCACTTGTTTTTCATAAGAGATATATCTTTTTATAAAAAGATGAAGGAAATTATGACAGTATTTTTTAAGTGTCTAGCATAATGAAAAGCATATATAAACAACAAAAAAAAAGACCAATTTTATGAGGAAGATTCAAATCATGCAGATGACAATTCACATGTTAAAATAAACTATTTCAAAGTTAAAATTCTATAATTTATCTACTCATCTAAAATTAAATTTAGAAATACTTATCTATACAGGAAACACTCCATAAAGGAGCATTTCCTTTTAAGACAGTTACTAAAACGAGAGAGAGGAAAGCAGGAAATTGCTTCTTAATGCATTTGCTAACTAGTCTCACTCACCTTTTATATGAGAAGATTATTTGTATTCTTATTTGGGTGCTGTTGCCTGTGTTCTCTTGAGCACATTGTCAGAGTGCAACTTATTAACAGTTATGATAAACACCCTAGGAAGATTGACAGAAAATGTACGAACACTACCATTAAGAAAAATTATTTTTTGATACATTGTCTAAGAAGTCCTATTCTCTACCTCCACCTACTGGAGGATTCTTAACAACTAACAGGCTCTGGAGGTTTTTCTAACTCTTCCTCAATGCATCTGTTATTCTCAAGGAAAGCTAAACTTCATTTTAGAAAAATACTTACGGCTATCTCTCCTGAAAATAACATTTTAAGCATAATCTAATTAGAAGAATAGTATCTATTTAGACATAAACATTGTTATAAACATCTAATTTTGTACATAATAGAATACAGTGATCTAAAAAAAAAAAACCACCCCAAAACCCGCAAAAAACCCAAAACCTCTCACTGGCATAGACAAAGATTCCCTAGATACGCTATGCATTGCTGAAGTTCTCTACACTCCAAAACTTCTGAACTGTAAGTCTCTACCTATATTAGTAGTAAATGTAACTCAGTGAGGAGCACAGCAAAACAACTAGTGCTGATGACCTGGCATCCACATTACATGCCTTTTGCAATGTTTTACCCTCATCTAGTTGTAGCCTGATTCTGTGTACTGAAAAACCCATCACTGAAAAACCAGCTGAAATGCCTTAGCTGTTAGTGTCACTTCTTGTGGTAAAGTATAATCTGAAAGATGTCCATTGTGTACAACCTTAGAACACTCCATTAAGTGCACCTTAGCACAGTGAGGGCAAGTGAGCAATTTACTTTAAAAACAAACAAACGAAAACCCCTTTTTGATGGGAAACATAATGCACAATGCAGTCACAACTGAGAGGTACCACTATGTGGGCAAAGCTTGTCATACCACAAACCATCCTTTGCTTCATGTTATTTGAAATTCAGGGTTTATTGCCAAAAGAGTCCAGTCAAGTTACCATGCTTGCAACTGTCTAACTTAACACAAACTGACAGCATCACTTTCAGCATAAAACATAGCAGTCACAGCCACTTTCATTTAATATAAATGTTGGGAAAATTGAAGCTGTACATTTATAAGTATTTTGGACATAAAGTGGGACCTATATTACACATCTTCCTAAATTTCAGAGTATAAGCCCACACCCTTTGTTTTCTGAGCGGGGCATCCTAACTGACTGAGACAGAAGTTCCTTGGATGGAGAGAAAATAATGCTGATTATCTCAGCATCTTCTGCTGTTGTGTTTTAGCCCCACTCAGCAGCTAAATACCATACAGTCACTCACTGTCCTCTTCACTGCCCCTTCAGTGAGAGACGGAGAAGAGTCAGGAAAGAAGAGAAGATAAAAAATTGTGGGTTGAGATAAAAACAGTTTAAAAGGACAACAGAGGAAAAGAAAACAGAAATGGAAAACAAAAAAAATACATATATATACTTAGGCATGTAAATTACAGTACAATACTCACAGTGGATCCTGATGCCCAGCTCCCTGCCAAGTAGCATAATCTGACACTTAGCACCATGCCCAGTTTATATACTATGCATGATGTCACACGGTACTGAATAGCCTTTTGGCTAATTTGAGTAAACTATCCCAGCTGTTGGCTAATTCCTAAACTATTCTAGCCATGTGCCTCAGCCACAGGTGCCACCAGCTCCAGTTCCTTTCCCAGCTCAGGTGAAAATGAACTCTATCCTAGCCAGAACCAGGACACCTGCTGAAATTTATTTATTTATTTATTTTTTTTCTGGAAGGGAAACCCAGAGTCAGACAATTAGAAAAAAATCACTGAATTAAAAATAGGAAAAAAGAAAAGTTGAGGGTCTGGTCATTGTGCAGAATGTATAAGCATTTGTTTTAAAGAGCAATGGAATAAGCTACTTCTGTAGTAGCAGAAATAGAGACTAGAAATCAACTTTTTTTTTTGCTGTTACTAGAATTCCCTTCATTAGCTTTCAGAGTTAGTCTCTGTCTTAATCCTGTAATCATTCAGTTCACATGCTACATTTGTAAAAGTTGAAAATATGATAAAAAATATCTCAGTCTTTGCTTGTAGATCCTGGTAGAGTGACCGTTTGCCTTGAAAAATGGGAGAAATGGTTTTCAATCACTAAAGGCTAAACACTGGAATCCAGAACTTAGAGAGACATGTCTAATCATGATCATATTTTGTAAACAGGGAAATGATGCCTCTTCCTTGTCCTGGTTTCTCTGTTTTGCATTCTCCATCAGTGTACAGTATATATTGTAAATCCATGGCTTACAGATTAGGCTGCATGATAGAATCATGCTAAAGAACCTTGCCATAGATACTCAGGATAATAAAGATCACCATGATCCAGGATATTTCTACCTGATATTATATGACATCTACAGAACAGATGAAAGCTAAAAGACATTTATACAACTATGCCCTTTAAGGAATTACATGGTTTGTTTGTGGAAAATATTTCTACAAGGGTAGCTAAACCAGAGCTGATTATATACATAACTAGTACTCCGACTGCCTCTTCCTGTCACCATTACCTTCCTACAAAACAACATGCATAATATCCTTCACTTAGAGCAGAGGACACTTATATCATAGACTCATAGAATCATAGAATGGTTAGGGTTGGAAGGGACCTTCAAAGGTCATCTAGTCCAACCCCCCTGCAAGGAGCAGGGACATCCCCAACTAGATCAGGTTGCTCAGAGCCTCATCCAGCCTGGCCTTGAACGTTTCCAGGGATGGGGCCTCCACCACCTTTCTGGGCAACCTGTTCCAGTGTTCTATAACTCGCATCGTAAAAAATTTTTTCCTAATTTCCAATCTAAATCTACCCCCCACTATTTTAAAATCATTATTCCTTGTCTTATTGCAACAGGCCCTACTAAACAGCCTCTCCCCATCTTTCTTGTAGGCCCCCTTGAGGTACTGGAAGACCGCTATCAGGTCTCCCTGGAGCCTCCTCTTCTCCAGGCTGAACAGCCCCAACTCTCTCAGCCTGTCCTCATAAGAGAGGTGCTCCAGCCCTTTTATCATCTTCGTGGCCCTCCTCTGGACCTTCTCCAACTGGTCCATGTCCTTCTTGTGCTGGGGGCTCCAGAACTGGACACAGTACTCCAGGTGGGGTCTCACCAGGGCAGAGTAGAGGGGGAGAATCACCTTCCTCGACCTGCTGGCCACGCTTCTCTTGATGCAGCCCAGGATGCGGTTGGCCTTCTGGGCCGCAAGGGTGCATTGCCTGCTCATGTTAAGCTTCTCATCCACCAGCACTCCCAAGTCCTTCTCCTCAGGGCTGCTCTCAATCCATTCCCTGCCCAGCCTGTATTTGTGCCTGGGATTGCCATGACCCAGGTGCAGGACCTTGCACTTGGCCTGGTTGAACTTCATGAGGTTGGCATGGGCCCACCTCTCCAGCCTGTCAAGGTCCCTCTGGATGGCATCCCTCCCTTCCAGCGTGTCCACAGCACCACACAACTTGGTGTCATCGGTGAACTTGCTGAGGGTGCACTCTATCCCACTGTCCATGTCACCGACAAAGATGTCGAACAGGGCCGGGCCCAGCATGGACCCCTGAGGGAGCCACTCATGACCCGTCTCCACAAGGACACTGAGCCATTAACCACCACTCTCTGAGTGTGGCCATCCAGCCAACTCCTTATGCACCGAGTGGTCCGTCCATCAAATCCATGCCTCTCTAGTTTAGAGAGAAGGACATCATGCGGGACAGTGTCAAAAGCTTTGCACAAGTCCAGGTAGATGATGTCCCTTCTCCATATTGTTATATTGTGGCTTATGTGACTGTTGTACTGGACTATACTAAAGGTCATATTGGTGCAGCAATATACGTAATTAACTTAACTTCACAGACCTTACAGGGGTTGTGGGCTCCTGTACATCCCCACAAAAATCTATTATAGTTCCTCCAGAGCTCCCCTTTAGAATCATAGCATAGTTACGGTTGAGAGAGACCTTTAAAGGTCATCTAGTCCAAGGCCCCTGCAAGGAGCAGGGACATCTCCAACTAGATCAGGCTGCTCAGAGCCCCATCAAACCTGGCCTTGAATGTTTCCAGGGATGGGGCATCAACCACCTCTCTGGGCAACCCATTCCAGTGTTCCACTACACTCATTGTAAAATGGTTTTTTCCTTATATCTGGTCTGAATCTGCCTCTTTCTATTTTAAAATCTTGACCCCTTGTCCTATCACAACAGGCCCTGCTAAAGAGTTTCTCCCCATCTTTCATATAAGTCCCCTTTACGTACCAGAAGACTGCTATAATGTCTCCCCAGAGCCTCCTCTTCTCCAGTCTGAACAGCCCCAACTCTCAGCCTGTCCTCAAGGAGAGATGCTCCGCCCCTCTGATCATCTTCATGGTCCTCCTCTGGACCCTTTCCAAAACGTCCACATCCTTTTTATGTTGAGGGTTCTGGGGCTGGACACAGTCTCACTGGAGCAGAGTAGAGGGACAGAAGAATCACCTCCCTTGACATGCTGGCCATATTTCTTTTGATGCAGCCCAAGATGCCGTTGACTTTTTTTGGGCTGCAAGTGCAGACCACTGGCTCATGTTGAGCTTCTCATCCACCTGCACTCCCAAGTCCTTCTCAGGGCTGCTTTCGATCTGTTCTCTACCCAGCCTGTATTTGTGCCTAGGATTGCCCCGAGCCATGTGCAGGACCTTGCATTTGGTCTTGTCGAACTTCATGAGGTTTGCATGGGCCCACCTCTCCAGCCTGTCAACGTCCCTCTGGATGGCATCCCTTCCCTCCAGTGTGTCAACTGCACTGCACAGCTTGGTATTGTTGGCAAATTTGCTGAGGGTGCACTCTATCCCACTGTCCCTGTCACTGACAAAAATGTTAAACAGGGCCAGTCCCAATACTGACTCTTGAGGAACACCACTCATCATCAGTCTGCACTTGGACATCAAGCTGTTGACTGTAACTCCTTATCCATTGAGTGATGCATTCATCAAATCCATGTGTCTCCAGTTTACAGACAACGATTCTGTGCAGGACAATATCAAATTCTTTGCACAAGTCCAGGTAGATGACATCAGTTGGTCATCCCTTGTCCACCGACGCTGTAATACCATCATACAAGGCCAGTATATTTATTGGTCAGAAGCAAATTAAGTAGTACTCTCCAAATGTCATTTCAGGAACGGCTTCCTGAAACCTTAATACAGAAAAACCATCACAGTTGGCTACCTCTGCTCCACATAGGTCTCCAGCAAGGTCTTGATGATTTAAGCTCACACTATTCAACTATTGCTTTTCAGGGCTGGTATGCTGCTTTCATAATATTTACAGTTTTTGCACTACCACTCCTTCCCAAACCAAGAGACACCACCATGTAGGACCCAGAGAAGACCTCTGTCAAGTGCATAGAGGGGACACAGGCAGTCCATCCCAGAGAGAGAAATCTAGCAGTGTAGAAGTGAACCAATCTGGAATACTTGGCAAAATGAAGAGAGGTCCTAAAAAAAATCTCCTATTACTGCAAATGTAGCTTGTAAAGTCCCATGTAACAACTATTGAGGAACATCAGTGTACTAGCTTCAAATACAAAATATTGCAAATGTAGCTGGTAAAGTTGCATTTAACAGCTACTGAGGAACATCAAGATATCAGCTTCAAACAAAATATTTTTATATTTTATATTTGAACTGGTCTTAGAAGACATGGAAAAGCATATAGTTTCATAAAGAATCTTACTTTATACAAGCTGGATGCAAAGAAGCCTTTAGAGACAGTTCTTCAACCTTTGAGTTTTGTAGAAGAGCAAGAGTGTCTAAGTGTGTGTTACCATCCATACTCTGGTTCAAAGACATACGAAAAGTAGTTTGAGATCAAGTTTACAGGAATTGAAGTCTTTTTTTTTTTAAAAAAAAAAAACCCTTATTTTAACATTGTTTCTATTACTTTTGTATATCTCTTGCATCGAATGCCTGATAGGGACCTTGGTTCATTCAGTCAGCTGAAGAACAGTGAGGAAGAGAGTATTAATAAGATCTGGAGTGTATACAACAGCCAAAGCTGCATTGCATTCTTTTAATGGTAATAAAAATGTGAAGAAGGAAAAATAGTTACATTTCACATTATATAAATCGGTGGTAAGTAACTGATGATACTGTTCCAGTAGCGGTGTGCTGTAGTTTAGCCCCGATCAGGACCAGACTATGCAGTCTCTCTCTCACTCTCCCCACCCTCCAAGGGAATAGGGAGAGATAATATAAGAAAAAGTCTCGAGGTTTGAGATAAGGACACGGAAAAATCCTTAAAGTTACCATCACGGGCAAAACACACTCGACTTGGGGGAAACTATTCATTTATTGCTAAAAACAAAGCAGGATAATGAGACAGGGAACAAGATAACCTCCCCACACCCCTCCCTCTTCCCAAGCTTAACATTATCTCTACTACCTTCCCTCCCCGAGCGGCACAGGGGGAAGAGGGAATGGGGGTTACAGTCTGTTCATCACACATCGCTTTATGCCACTGCTTCCTCATTGGGGGAAGGACTCCTCACGCTCCTCCCCTGCTCCAGCATGGGGTCCCACCCATGGGCTGCAGTCCTTTGTGAAACTGCTCTGGCATGGGTCATTTCTTCCACAGGGTGCAGTCCCTCCAGAATGGCTGCCCCAGCGGGCCCTTCATGGGCCACAGCCCCCTTCAGGCATCCACCTGCCCCAGCATGGAGTCCTCCACAGGCTGCAGGTGGATCTCTGCTCCTCTGTGGACCTCCATGGGCTGCAGGGGTACAACCTGCTTCGCCACAGGCTGCAGGGGAATTATGGCCAGGAGCCGCATTACACCTCCCCCTCCTTCTTCACTGACCTTGGCATCTGCAGCCGTTCATCTCACAAGAAATTCTTCGCAACAGGCAGGCAGATGCCTCTCAGGTTCTCTTCACATATCATCTCCTCTGTGCTTCTCACAGCGGGTCTGGGCTTAGTTGGGTCCAGACAGCTGCCTGGTGGAAGGCCAGAGGGTGAGGGCCACTCAGCGTCTTCACATCTTCTCTCCTCTTTTTTTCTTTTTCTGTTTTTCCCCTTCTTAAATATGTTATTACAGAGACGTTATCAGGAAACATTCTGCTACCAATTGGATCGGCCCTGGCCAGCAGTGGATCCACCCTAGGCCCACCCAAGTCCACTGAACAAAGGGGAAGCTACTTCTAGAAGCTTCTTAACAGAAACTACCACCATAGGCCCACCACCACTAAATAAAACCAGAACATGGTGCAGTAGTCTTCTGCTGCACTACTGTTTGACCACCTCTTCTCTGTCCTGCTGACAGGACAAGGCATGGTGGTGTTGCTCATCTGTTACCATTTGGAAGGAGAAAACATGGTACTAACAAAGTGTTTGTGAGCCAAACATGAAAAGGTGTGCCAAGTTGCAAACCTGGGGACCGTATACCAGGAATACAAATCAGGCAGCCATGAGAAAAACAGTCTGATAGTTGTCTGACATTGTCTAAAAAAATACAGTATGCTGTTAGATCACAGAAATTAAAGTGCTAAAAAGCAATGCAGGACATAAAAAGTTCTTACTGTCAAAATATTGTGCAGATGCTAAAGCTTACAGATAAAATGAATACTGACACCACATGGGAATTGTCTGGATCCCCTCAGGGAAGGTGTTCTAAGATGTAGACAAGTGACAGAAACTGATTGAGAAGTATAGATTAAACTTTTCACTGAACAAGTTAATTAGGACATAATAAAGAACTGCAGTGACAGTGAGTATCTTGTCTTCACCAATGGGGAGCTTTTTGCTGACATCCGTTGAGAAAGAGCTGCATACCTGAAGGACAGAATTTTCTCTATTAGAGTATGTGTGAAACACGATGCTTGTTATGCCTGCTATTGAAACAAGTCCAAAGTGCTGGGAGAGTTGTGGTACGAACCTAAGTTGATGTCTGTCAAAATTTTTTTTTGTTATTGCTTTGGTAAGCACCCTCAAAAGACAAAAAGTGCTTTAAACATCTATTTTAGTGTATGGTAGAACAAGTAACTTTAAAAAGTAGAGGGAACCCAGAAGCAACAAGAATAAACAAAAAACCAAAAAAGGGTCTTTTTCCTCTTGTGTCCTTGGAGGCTGATCTTTTGCCCCTAGCTTGATTTCAGCCTGGAAACTCAGTTTCTTTGGTTTTTAGGCAGTCCCTTCTGATTCCTAGTAATTCTTTCTTTCTCACACTTTGACCTTGGTTTGCAACAGTATTTAAATCTTTGTTGTGCTGCACACCTGGGAGATTTCTTGTCTGTTGCCTTTTTAAAGCAATATAATATACATAGTGTCATACAGATAAGACTTCACCCATTGCAAAAATTAAAGTGAATGATGCACAATAGTGTTTTCCTCCTCTTCACCTCCACCAATTACGTTATATTAAGAAGGCCAAACAGGGCTGGCAAACAGGAACTGTAGTTACCACAGCAGCTATTTGTTGTTTAGAGAAAGAGATAGGCTTCTGTATCTGTTTGCTCTTTCCTGTTTAAAGAGGATCTACACCTTCAAGCCCCTTCTGCATAGAGAGCTCCTATGCAACTTTTAACTGTTGCTGGGAATGACAGCAACCATGGGCAGCAAAAGAAGGGATTTGGCAGTCAGCTTGTCAGGACAGAGGTCCTGAAGGCACTGCTTGACATATAAGGGGATTACCAAGGTTGGTACAACCATGGTGGTAATGCACCACAGGACACAGTCCTAGGTGGCATTGACCAGTGACCTGCAAGGGCAGATCAGAAGGCCTTACCCTACTCAGTCCTGTGAGAGGATATGATTTTCTGGTGCTAGGTTGCAGGGAATGCTGGACTCCTCCCCGGGACTGGGCTGGGACAGTTGTGACTCCCCACCCTCATGCAGGTAAACTCCAGTTAGGCACTGAGTCACTCAGTGAAAGGTCTGCAGGAAGAGCTGAATTGTCTGCAAAATGTCAGAGAAAGAACAACAGAAGATTTATGAGTTCTTCACAGAAATGCTGAAAGTGCAACAGCCTCAGCTTTGGTTTGCTAGAGAAGGAAAATAAAGGCTGTGCTTGGATCCATAAAGCTTGGAGACTACAAGGTTGAGGCAGGCTGAAAGCATGGCTCTTATGGCAGCAGGAAGAAAGTTTTTCTCCTTTTGCAGCTGTGCTCTTACAGAAAAGGAAATGAGCCCTGCTAATAGATCAGAGGGAACAACTCCAATCAGGAAAGGTATCTCAGGCAGTCAAATATGCTCCATGCACTGACATAAAGTCAGAGCAGTCTGTGCTATTGTTAGTCTGTGCTAACTTCCTTCTGGCAGGGTGAAGGTGGAGAAACGATGAAGGCACCATCTGCTCACCAGCTGCGCTGTCTAACAGGTTTTGCTGTTTCTCAGGATCTTGTATCCTTCCACAGGATGTGTGGAAGAAGCCTCTGAGGCCTTGGATGAGTACCTCTTGCTGCTCATCCATGTGAGCACCAATGATACCACCCAAGTAAATGTTAAGCATACCAAGGATGAGCACAGGGCTCTGGGTGTAAGGAAGGAAGGCATAGTAGCTCATGTGGTGGTGTACTTGCTTCTGCCAGACAATGGAAAAAATTCAAGTAGGTGCAGCTGCAGACTGCCAATAAACATCTGATTGGACTGTTGGTGTCATATGCCAGTCTTTTAGCCCCAGGACCCTCTTTGACAAATAGGAACAGCTGGGAAAACACATGGTCTCTCTTTGAAAATTGATATCTTTGCCCAACCTATTATTGAGGGCTTCAAACTAGGCTTGTTGAGGGAAGTCATGCAAAGCCTAGAAAGGAGGAGGTATGCTAGAGGAGACTCTCTCAATTCCATTGAGAAAGTAATGTGACCAGGAACCCACCTTGACAGACTGTACACGAACAGGTACACCATAGGAAACATCCATGAGGAATTTAAAAGTTTATGAGGTGATGTTAAAGTTATCACCCTCACCAAGATTACAGAGATGTAGTAGCACAGGTTGCATGACTGCAGAGCTGTGATGGGTCCAGGTCCTTCAAAAGGGACAGGTCAGGAAGGAGAGGACAGGAGTTGCATTCTGAACTCAAGATAGACTCACATACACAGAACTCTGCTTGAGAATTGCTGGTTAACTAGCTAAGAGTTTTTTAGGAATGAGTAAGACAAAAGGAGTAATGTCTGTTACATAATGCCTGATCAACAAAGAATGAAGCCAGCATAGAAAAGCATTGAGATTACAAGGCCAAGTTAGGATGGAGGCCTTTAACCACACCACTATTTACTGAAGGGCAGTGTAGCTGGGTAAAAGCAATGCAGGAGATTTTTGGAAAGCACTGAAGACTGAATTGAGAATGGTTTTTCAGGAGCGAGGGCTTATGCAAGTCAAGAGTATGTCTCTGTAACTGTGGAGGCCTATAGCATCCTGAGCTGTATTACTAAGGGTATAACTAGCAGGTTAAGGGAAAATATCATTCCCTTTTCTTCTGCACATGTGAGAAATATCAGGAACACTGTCCAGTTTTGGGATCCCTAGAAGAAAAACACTGAAATACTGGAGTGAGTCCAGGAAAGGGCTACCAAGATGCACAGAGGGCTGGAATGCATGGCCTAGGAGAAGAGGCTGATGGAGGTGGATTTGCTTAGCCCAAAGAGATGGCTCAGGGGAGGACTGTTTTGCTGCTGTCAGCTACCTAGTGAGAGAATATAAAGGAAATAAAGACAAACTTCTCCAAAATATTCAGTGATAGGACAAGAGGAAAAAGGACAAACTAAAACACAGAAAGTTCAGAAAGATGCTAGCAAAAAGAGTCTGCAGTGAGGGTGATCAAACACTGGAATAGGCTGCCTGGAGAGGCTGTGGAGTCTTTGTCACTGAAGATGTTAAAAGGTTGACAAGACAAGTATCAAAATAGCAGCATCCAGATTTTAAATAGGCCCTGCTTTTAATGGGATTTAGACTTATGGTCTCCTTCCAACTAGCATTATTTTACAATTCTGTGCTCCTTTAAAGAGCAAGTGAGCATCAGGTGAGCCTTGCCAAATTGGAGAGCTTCTATTGGGAGCAGCTGAATTTGAAGAGAAGGTTCAAGAAGAACAGACTCTCAACAGTCTGGAGCAAATGGAATTGAATGGTGGAATGAATTAACAGACATGCAGTAGATGAGGCTGCCACCTGCATCCCAGAGATGCTGAGAGGATTAACAAACTGTCAGACAGGCCTCAGTGGTGTAGAAAAGGAAAACTTCCCAGGGTCAAAAGAGGATTTTTAGAGTTATCTGCCAGCCAGGAAGTGGCTCTTTTTGTTGACATCAAGCCTAGAAGGAAGGGCCTACTGGAAAGGACACTGCAGGTAGGGAAGAGACTCACTAATCTTAAGCTAGTAGCCTGGAATTGGTTTCTTCTAAAGCATTAATTATGCAGGCTTAACTTACGAAACATTATTATTATATATGTTATAATAAAAAAATTACTATAGTACGATGTTTTGGTTTTGTGTTGTTTCGTTCTTTCTTTCTTTTTTTTCTTTTTTTTTTTTTTTTCTTCTTTTCCAGAGTTTGTTTCAAGGAAAAAAAATATAGGTATTTCAAGTAAATTGCTCTGAATGAGTTGGGGTATGATCTGTCATGCTGAAGTGCTTCAAAACTGAAAATCCCCTAAAAGGATTCAGTGAAACTGCAGTGCAACATAATTGAAACTTACTGTATCTCATACTGGGCATGGAAAATAACCTTATTTGGATATTTTAAAAGTATTTATTTAATTTTGAAAGCATGAGTCTACAGACACATTGCACAAAACCAATTCCTATAGACAAGTTGACTCAGTTTTGTAAGCTGATATGAAATAAGCTAAAATCAATAAGGATTTATTTCTCAGCTTAGGCTGGGTTGAGTTTTTTGGCTCTTAAGACGTGAATGAGAAAAGACATGACACTAGAGGGCAGAGGTGGATAGCTTTTTAAATACATTAAGACTAATTCCTTCTAGAAGTACTTTTTCTATGACAAATTAGTAATTTTGGCCTCGGAATTCCTGAAAATTGTTATCTGTCCTACAGACAACAAAGGAATGAGAGACAGTTTCAAGTTCAAACATTCATTTGAATACCATTAATTAAAGTATGTAAGTCAAAATAAAGTACTTACTAAGAAAATAATTTAAAATAATAGCAAAATTACTGGTGAGACATGCAATAAGTAACAGAAGAAAAAATACAAGAATGATAAAGTAATTGTGGAAGGAAAAGTAATACTAAGTGGGAGAAAGGGAAAGTAGTATTTCCTGATCCCGGGGGGGTGGAGGAGGGCGGGGTAGGTGGGGGAGGGAATGTATTGCTTCAGGTCACTATACTTACTGAAATACAGTGTTTTAAGTTTAATATTTTATATTATATTATGTATGTTCATAGCTTGTTAACAGAACTTATTAATACTAATTGGATTTATATAGCATATCCTTCCAAATATCTTAAGATTATTTTACTGTGTATAAAAACAGTTAATCTTACAAAAGCTAAATATAGATAAACTGATGTTCAGTTAACTTAAAATTTTCCAAGGTAATACAGTGAATAATGGTATTTTTATGAACCTAGCATACAGAGTTTTCTTCTACTACTCCTGTTAACTCACAAATTACTAAGTGGTTTGTTGCTCCTAAAACTTTTTTTTTTTTTTTTCCATTTCCTGATCTGCATTTCTTTAACTGACCATGGGTGAGTTGTTAATAGCTGTGGGGTCTCTAGTGCCTGTGCCTCATCGTGTACCTGAGCTCCTCTACACCATATCATGTGTTTCTACTTCTGAAGGCCTCTGTCATCACACCAGGTCAGCCTTTCTCTGAACTAATGAATCATTAATGTCTCGTTCTACATAGAAAAACTGCTTGTTACTACTATCTATACAAAAATATGGTTCTACCACAAAGAGATACACAAAAGAGGAACAAATTAGCCCTAGGAATCTGGTCAATTAGAGAAATTGCTGTCACAACTAAATTAAGTAAAATAAAGCTGTCAATGAAGTTCAGAAAGAGCAGTCCTGACAAACCTGAGGCCTTGCAAACTCAGGACAAAGATTATGACATGCAACAAGCATACTATGTTGCTGTTCTACATGGTTTCATCAGTCAATAAAATATAGAAAGCTGTGCAGCTTTACAGCTAATGAAATGTAGGACTTCACTTCAGTTGTCTCAAAATCAGTGCCTAATGATTTTTTGAGAAGCCCTTGGGATTACCACTTGGCTTCAGTTGCTGTTCTTACAGGGTGCAGACCTCCTGTAAGTGCTCTTCTTACACATGTGTAGATGTTTTAGATGCTCTAGGATGCTTCAAACACCAGACTGACTGTCCGGGCAACAAAGCTCAGCCGAACTGTGTTTTATGATTTCAGAGTGAATTAACGACCCTCAAAGTTCTGCTGACAGTCCCAACCTGTTGCTGCACTAGGATTTGAAACACTTGATTCACTTGAGCACAGCCAAAGGCAGAAATCTTAAGTTCTGTGCTGCATACTGTACTGTATTTTTTTTTTAATTTTCTAAGAAGAAATTTGGTTTAAGCTTTATAATATGTGTGTGTGTGTGTGTGTGAAGCAAGTAATGTCATACTCATAGATAATAATGTGTATTTGTGATGGTTTAGCCCAAATCACCACACAGTTTCTCGCTCACTCTCCCCCTCCCCAGGGGGATGGGGGAGAGAATGGGGAAGGAAGGAGAACTCGTGGGTTGAGGTGAAGACAATTTACTAAAATAAAAGGGAAAACTACAATAATAACAGAATATAAGGATATTAAAAATATACAAAGTGAACAATATGTGTTTTCTCACCACCCGATGTCCCAATGACCGATACAGCCCGTCCCGAGCAGCGATCACGGAAACAAACCCGAGCAGCAAGCGAAGGAGCAAAAGGGAGCCAGCAAGGTAGGGGGAATGATGCCAGCAAAAACAAGCAGGAAGGATGGATGCTAGGAAGGCAGATACCCACCCTCACCTGCCCCCACTTATATACTGAGCATGACGTTTATGGCATGGAATACTCTCTTTGGCCAGTTTGGATCAATTATGCTGTCTGTCTTTCTCTGAGCTTCCTGCATCTGCAAATTAGTGAGACTTGGAAAGCAGGACGGTGTCCTTGGTCTCATTCACAACAACTGGTATCATCAGGGTGTTTATGAACATTCTTCACACACAAAATCCAAAACATACCAGCTACTGAGAGGAAAAATTAACTCCATCCCTGCCAAAACCAGGACAGTATTGTAGTTTTATAATTCCCGTTTCAATTCTAGTTTATAATACAGATTTGGCTTCCTCTAAAATTTTTCCTTCATGTAAACAGAAATAACACTTCTCTTCCCCACCGACCCAGATACTTATTCTGATAAAAGTTGTAGAATATTATTGTTCTTGATGTTCCCATCTCTCTGTTAAAATTGGTTGTAGTATCCAGTGGATTCAAAAAAAATAACGCACTCTGAAGGCACTAATAATGAAAAAGGCAGTTACACAAATACATGCACGTGTACAGGAAGATGAATGGGAAAAAGAGAGATTATGATTACACTAGTCTAGGTCTTTACGCTAAATACAACTGTCAGGGACAGTTAATATAACTAAAGCAAGACAGAGTTAATATAACTAAAGCAAGAATATTTTTTTTTTCACACTTACACAAAATTATCAAGATGCTCCTCTTTAAACTGAAACACAGGTTCTGTAATAAACACATCCTCTACCCTGAAGTGGGTATCTAATTTAAGTGGGACTATATTGTGACATATATAATACCACCAAATACACATTTACATACCAGCCTATTTATAGCCTAAGCCCTCTTGCCTAGGCCTCCACTGAGTATTCTAAACTCTTACATTTCTTTAGATTCCTTAAAGCCATTGTTTTACTCGTCTGTCTGTGCTTCGGTTTGTTCCTCCTTCCTCTGGAGGAACAAACTATCATAAAAAAAAAGTGGGATTATTATTAATGCCTCATAGTTTACAGTCTTCATTATTAAAAATTCAACCTTTACCAGAAAGACAACACACTAAATTTAAACTCTTGAGTTTCTCATGCCATCTACAGATGTGTGACTGCAAGTAGTAATGTTCTGATCACCACAAAGTAATTTATATTTTATTTAGTGATGTTAAAAACTGTGCTGTTTTTCAGGCTATAGTTTAGTTATTCACCTCTGTAATATTTCTGAGGTTGGTGGGTCAAACTTTATAGCAGAATTGCTTTCAATAACCAAATGCTAGTCTACATCATCCATTTAATGGGCAGATCTACTGACCCAAAATTATAATCTAATGAGTTTGTTGTGATGGGTGAATGAATTCAAATTACCAGCCCCTTTGTAACAAGGCATCTTGATATAGAATGACACATTGTATTACCACACATCACCCATAAAATCTGAATCAATATGTGCCTGATTTTCCACAAGCACAGAAGTTCAAAGAGAGAAACTAGCTTTTCCATGCAGATCCTGTCAAACAAATTTTCTCTTTGGTGTTGAAAGTAAAAGAGCTCATGTGAAATTAATTCTAGGGATTTTTAAATGGTCATTGTAGTTACAGATCTATATTCTAGGATACATGATGAAGTCTAAAATTGTTATTGTGACTTCATAAAGATCATTAAATTGTCTCTAGTCATTGCATGCCTCTTGTGGCTACATGAGTAAAACCAAAAAGACACGTAACAAAAGTGTTCCATGCATTTACCCAAGACCAGTTTATTTCAGTTTCAGTTTATCTATATTCAACATGCATATATTCCATCATATAATCCCACTTTAATGGGAATAGACTAGGACTAATTTAAAAAGAATATTTTTTTTTCATATCCAGCTTTCATTTGGAGAGCCCAATGTGCAAAATTATAATATCAATTTGCATGAGAACAATGTGTACCTCATTACATTTACAAGGGAAACATTGTAGAAGAGTTAAAAGATTTCCCAGTGTACTTAGTGAAATGTGTATACCATCTTTTCATTATAATTAGATCAGGTGAGCTAAAATATTTATTAACTATTTTCTCCCTGCACTAAATATGTCACTCTAGTTACAGGAAACCTTCCATTATTTATTTAACAACTACTGGTTTGATAGCATAGGTCTTTTTCTACCTAAGCTGTTATACCAGCAAATGTACAGCAGAAGAAACATTAAATTTACTTGCTTCTTTACAAGCATTTTAGAGAACTATATTAAGCTTCTCCTAATAGTGGTCTTATGCCTCAAAGCTTAAGCTTTGCATATACTATATACAGTACAAGTCTGATAAACCTAGGTAGTCATGATGTGACAAGCAATAGCCCTTACGTTAGATTAGATTGAGGGAAGCTCTGTTTCAGATCATTGGGAGCTGATGAGAAGGAAACAGAGAAGGAAATTAACTAAAAAAAAATAGCCTTAATGTTCTGGTTTTGTTAGTGAGGGGGGGCCTAAGGTGGTAGCTTCTGTAGGAAACTGCTAGAAGTCGCTCCCCTTTGTTCAGTGGACTCAGCCGGGCCTAGGGCGGACCCGCTGCTGGCCAAGGCCGAGCCAATTGGTAGCAGAATGTCCCGTGATAACGCCTCTGCGATAACGTATTTAAGTAGGGGAAAACAGGAAAAAAGAGGAAGAGAAGATGTGAAGCAGCTGAGCGGGGGGCAGAGAGGGGGAGGCGCGAGCCTCATGGGCCTTGCAGGCCTCACCCTCTGGCCTCCCGCCAGGCAGCCGACTGGGCCCAACTCGGCCCGGCCCGGCTGCAAGAAGTGGAGAGGAGATGAGAAGTGAATAAGATGTAAAAAGGATCCTGAGAGACGTCTGCCAGCCTGTTGTGAGGAACGGCTGCAGACGCCAAGGTCAGTGAAGAAGGAGGGGGAGGAGTAATATGGCTCCTGGCCAAGATTCCTCTGCAACTCGTGGTGAAGACCATGGTGGAGCAGGTTGTCCCCCTGCAGCCCATGGAGGTCCACGGAGGGGCAGAGATCCACCTGCAGCCCGTGGAGGACCCCACGCCAGAGCAGGTGGAGGCCTGAAGGAGGCTGTGGCCCGTGGAGGGCCCGCTGGGGCAGCTGTTCTAGAGGGACTGCACTCCGTGGAAGAGATGACCCACGCTGGAGCAGTTTCACGGAGGACTGTGGCCCGTGGGAGGGACCCCACGCTGGAGCAGAGGAGGAATGCGAGGAGTTCTTCCCCCGACGATGATACAGCGGCGTAAAACAACGCGTGATGAACTGACCGCGACCCCCATTCCCTTTTCCCCCCCCGTGCCGCTCGGGAGGGGAAGGTAGTAGAGATAATGTTAAGCCCGGGAAGAGGGAGGGGTGGGGGGGAGGTTATCTTGTTCCCTGTCTCATTCTCCTGCTAATTTTAGAAATAAATGAATAGTTTTCCCCAAGTCGAGTCTGTTTTGCCCGTGACGGTAACTTTAAGGATTTCTCCCCGTCCTTATCTCAAACCTTGAGCCGTTTTTCTTATATCATCTCCCCCTATTCTCTCGGAGGGTGGGGGGAGCGAGAGAGAGACTGCGTAGTCTGGTCCTGATCGGGGCTGAACTACGACACTTAAGCAACAAGGAGATTTTAGCACAATACAGTAGCCCCTGTCTTATTGCCCCTCACTGTTGGCTGTTCCATCTGCCACAAGGACATTTAGACTGGTTTGGCCACCAGAAAAAAATGACACTTCCCCCACTTTTGCCTTCCTCTTTTTTTTTTACCCAAATTGTTCAGGTGTACACACGCTTAGGTTGTGAAGAATTATGAAAGAAAGCACTGAGCACTTAAGTGGAACCTAAGTGGCTCCATCACTTGGTTGCCTTTGTCATCCATTAAAGAGACTCACATTTCCCCTGGCAAATTTTTCCATTAGACAATTGTAAAGAGAATCTAAACAATCCCAAGCCAAGGCAAGGCTACACAAATCCTGACACTGTACATTGTCAGTTAATTAGAAAATCTGGGGACTTCTACTAGCTGTAGCAAAATTCTATTTCCTGGGCTGGAACTTAGATTAGCTGAGTGTGTTCAAATCCACAGGGCTGGAAGAGATTCATCCGTGAGTACTGAAAGAGCAAGCTGATGTGATCAGAACCACACAATGATAGAAGAGTTTGAGTTGGAAGGGACCTTTAAAGTTCACCTATTCCAACCCCCCTGCAAGGAGCAGGGATCAAGTTGCTCAGAGCCCCATCCAACCTGACCTTGAATGTTTCCAGAGATGAAGCATCTACCACCCCTCTGCACAGCCTGTTCCAGTGTTTCACCACACTCCTTGTAAATTTTTTTTTCCTTATATCTAGTCTGAGTCTACCTTCTTCTGTTTTAAAACCATTACCCCTTGTCCTATCACAACAGGCCCTGCTAAAGAGTTTCTCCCCTACCTTTCTTTTAAGCCCCCTTTAGGTACTGGAAGACCGCTATCAGGTTTCCCCAGAGCCTTCTCTTCTCCAGGCTGAACAACTCCATCTCTCTCAGCCTGTCCTCATAGGAGAGGTGCTCCAGCCCTCTGATCGTCTTCGTGGCACTCATCTGGACCCCCTCCAACAGGTCCACATCCCTCTTATGTTGGGGGCTCTGGAGCTGGATGCATTTCTCCATGTGGGGTCTCATGAGAGCAGAAGAGAGCAGAATCACCTCCCTCGACCTGCTGGCCACCTTTCTTTTGATGCAGCCCAGGACTTAGTTGTCTTTCTGGGCTACAAGCGCACATAGCCAACTCATTTTGAGCTTCTCACCCACCTGCACTCCCAAGTCCTTATCCTCAGGGGTGCTGTCAATCCATTCTCCACCCAGCCTGTTTTTGTGCTTGGGATTGCCCCAACCCATGAACAGGACCTTGCATTTGGTTTGGTTGAACTTCATGTGGTTTGCACAGGCCCACTTCTCCAGCCTGTCAAGGTCCCTCTGGAGGGCATCCCTTCTCTCCAGCATATCAACCGCACCACACAGCTCAGTGTTGTCAGCAAACTTGCTGGGGGTGCACTCAATCCCACTGTCCATGTCACTGACAAAGATGTTAAACAAGGTCAGTCCCAATATGGACCCCTGAGGAATGCCACTCGTCACCCGTTGATAAAAGACCTGAAGAAGAGGAGGCTAACTGGAATCATCAGCATGCTTGATGATGGCTAGCTGTTTACTGAGCTATATCAAGAGAAGCATAGCCAGTAAATCAGGAGAAATTATTGTTCCCCTTTATATGAAGATGATTAGATCACATATATAATACTATGTCCTGTTCGGGGAAATAAAGGCTTTGATCACCCAGGAGTATAATTGTAGACCACCAGAATGGTCAAGGCTGGAGCCCTTACCCTCTGAGGAGACACAGAAGGACTGAGGTTTGTTCAGCCTCGAGAAGAGATGGCTGTGGTGGGACCTAACAGCAGCCTGCATCTCCTTCTCAGTCGTACCTATGGAGAGGTCAGCAAGGAGACAGAGCCAGACTTTTACTAGAAGGGCGCGATGTGACATTGAGAGACAATAGGAATAAATTTAAACAAATGAGGTTTCAACTGGATATAAAAAAGAAAATCCATTCCTATGAGGATAATAACACACGGAAGCACATTTCTCACAGAGGCTCCACAATCTCAAAAAAGAAGTTTTCAGGACCCAGCTGAATAATGCCCTCATCCTTATCTGACTTGAGGGCTAATCCTGTTTGGGATCAGAAGAGGAGGCTGGACTCCCTTCCCACCTTGGTGGTTCCATGAGTATATGAGCTGGCAGCATCTGCCAGGGAGCGGAAGGAATGGGCCTACTCCCAAGGAGGATGAGCATGGAACTAAGATGACCCCAAAGCAGTCCTTGCCCTTACTGTTGGAGTGCAGCCCCATGGCAACAGAGCAGGATAACAGGGCTAGTGTCAACAACAGGTCTCATCAATAGTCCAGAGATCCTTAGACAAACACAAAGTGAAAATTCAAAGCTGAAGTCAACCCAAGAAGTCCATCAGCAAGTCAGGAACATCAGAGGTCAGAGTTGGTCAGAGGCATACCTACAACATAGCTCAGGTCAGCACTATGTGCCAGGCCTGAGCTGAAATGTACATCCCAGGTCCACAGGCAGGGGTTTTCAAATGAGGCTGAACAAAGCCAGTAAAGCTTAATGGCACCCTCAGGACTCTGACAGTATAATGGAGTCTGTAGGTCGATGAGGGAGTATACACTATGATATCTAAAAGAGTTTTAGGGGGGAAATTCCTCTTAAATAAATATGTATGTGCTTTCACAATTTTTAAAACCAGACATAAATAAATTTAGGGATGTTGACTAATTTGGATGAGTCTTGCTTCTGTTTATCATTTCCCTGCAAATTAATTTTTTCACACACTGAAAAAATAGTTATCAAGTTTACGAGAAGTAACCATAAAGTAAGAATGAAGGAGACCATGTGGTCCTCAAGACCACCAGCCGGTAACCACATTGCAGAATGCATAAACTGAGATCGCTTTTGTGTTTATGGTGATTCTGAATATTTTTTTTTTCCCAGAAGTGGAGAAATAGAGGAACGCATGGTCTGAATGGAGATACTACAGGTACTACAACAAGGATAGGATCATGTTGCCGTCAAGACAAAAAGATATTTCTTGTGGACTTGACATTCTGAAGCCCAAATTAAAAAAAAATAGTCATAAGGAAAACAAATTTGTTAGGATAGACACCATCTGATTAAATACCTTCTAGGTATTTTATTCTGAGAACACAAAGCTAATAAAAAAAAAATCTGCTCATTCACATTCTAAATTGAAAAAACAGGGGTTCATTAATGAAAATAAAATAATTCTGTTTCATATATGATGGCATCTATTTATGTAATGTTTTAAATTTCAAATCATTCAAGATTTATACAGATTATTACATGTATACAGATGAATACAGATTATGATGTCTATACAGATGTATACAGATTATTATTACAGATATTACAATCTACTACAAATATTACAGATATTTTTCAGGACATGGTTTAGTAGGCATGGCGATGTTAGATTGATGGTTGGATTTGATGATCTTGGAGGTCTTTTCCAATCTTAAAGGTTCTATGATTCTATTACAATAAATTTAACTATGTAATGTGCTTGATTAGTTTCTAGCAAATATAAGAAAACATACACCACAGTCAGATACAAATAGAAAAAGGAAGGAATATTCTTCTTGAATTAGCCTGAATTCTGATTATTCAGAAACAGTGGGTATAACAGGATAGTTTTAAAAAAAAAGCAGTAACACTTAAACTGGCATTAATCTACTGTTGTATTTATTTGTTACTGTTGCTATTTATTATTGGAAAGAGAAGAACTAACAGATGGTCAAAGGCTAATAACTGAAGAAACTTTTCTAAAATGTCAACATTTACAGTGTAACGAAATAGGAACAGTTTGGAAAATATTAAATCAGTGATCACAAACAACGTAAGACAGGTTTGTATTTCAAACCATCTTTCTTACTGGAAGGTAAACACAATGCATTAGAAAGGTTATAACTCTTAACTATATTTCAACAGCCAAGTTGTATTTTGTCATTTATGCTGTTGTAATATTACATAATGTCACTTACCAACATTCATATGAAGTGTTCATAGATATGCAAAAGTACATAATGATAATTTATGTAGATACTTCAGATACTAGTGGATTACTTCAGATGTCTTTTTCCTCAACACTGGAAACCTCCAATATAGTGCAAGAACTTGTTGCTAACATTGGATGGAAGTCTCAGTGGAAAAAGCAATGCAAATGATATGTAGGTGTATCAGTAGGAACAAAAAATTGCGAATCCAAATGCAAACCTTTCTTTAAAACAAAAGTACTATTTTAAAATCAAAAATGAAGAAAAAAAAATTGTGTGCGGTGTCTCTAAAAGTTTACTGTGAGTAATTCCCTCCTTCTTTTGATACCTAATATCCTAATCCATCTACATAAGGCACTTTTCATTGAAGCAACTACCACCCTGCAGATAATCCCACTCTCTAATAAGCCAAGAAGCCTAATAGAAGCAAGGAAATAACTTTCTGATTCAGGTACACGAAACCTTGTTCTCTTCCAAGAATTCAAGCAATGTAAATTTTACTATCCCTGACCAGAAAAATTGTAAACTGATAGTTTAACAAAATTTGGAAGGAAAGTTTCATCCAAAGGCTACAGAGAATGTAGAAAAAACATTAATGGTCGTGCTTTCTGCAGTTTTTTTTCATATTAGTTAAAATACCTTATTATTTATAAATGACCATTTCTCTCTTTGCATGGTCATCTTTTGTAACCACAGGTAGAATTATCTATTTATAACATTTGAGCTCATTTTTCCCACTCCACTATTGACACACAAGGCAGAATCTTACTTTGTTTCTTAGTATAAAGACTAATCACAGAGATTGCTTTAATTGTAATCAACTTTAATTTTCATCATTGTCATGCTCATTTGTAGGTGGATGGTTTTTAATATTTCAGTTTTGTTATTTAATCTGCATAAATGCAAGTAAAGAAAAAAGTGTGTATATATATGTATATATATGTGTATATATGTATGAACACCTGGTAACTGGGTGGAGAATTTCTAGCAAACATTGCCAGATTACTACTTCATTGCATGACTGTAACTCTTAAAAAAAAAATCAAAATATTATGAGGATGAATAAGATAACAATAATTCAGATATGGAAGAGATAAGCACAAGTATGCATATTTATATTTGCCAAATTAGACTACTTATTCAGTGATGTGTATGGCAAAATTTCCAATTATTTCAACAGGGCCAAAATTTGAAAACATTCTAAACCATCCTAGATAGTTGCATGCATATATGTATATATATTTCAAGAGATGTGTTTATTAATGAAATATTATTATTGCTTGAAATTGTAGAAAGAGTGGCAGTAATTTCTGATGTTAATCTCAACCTCCAATTCAGTCAAAGGCTTGTCATTTGGCTACTGTGAAGGAGATCTTGAGCCCTGAAAACAAATATAGCCTTGTCCTTCATGCCAGGGGTCATCTATTTTCTATTTACACTTTCACATACTTATTATTTTTGGAATCACTAAAAAATTAAGGTGTTAACAGGAATTGATTCCAGATGACCTTTAAGACATCTCTTCTCTTAGGCTTGTCATAACTGGATAGATTTTACTGCTTTTTACAGTAGCAGTGTATTTCTTCAGCTAGCTACTGTAATTTTGCCAAAGACATGGTCAGTATTGGAATCTGGTTGTGATGGGAAGTGTGTAAGTGCATAAGAAGTTGTCCCAAAGAGCTTACAAGGTTAATAGAGAGAAGGAAAAATTGCTTTTCCTCAGCAATGTATAAATCAGGTTGGTAAGATAAATATGTTACTTATTGCTCTCTCCAGCATTTCCAGTGGTGTTTTCTTCACTTTTTCACATTATATTTGAACAGAAATAAATTTCTGATCTTTTCTTTGATTATACTTTTTCCTAACATTTTGGTATCTTGGATTAATCTGCAGAGGGAACCAATAATAATTTTTATAAGTGGTTAAAAATTTGTTGTTGAAACATCAGTTGGGAACTGTCTGAAGGCCAGTGAAGTTTATACAGACCTTTAAATGAATCGAAAATAGAATAGTTTAAATTTATGGAGAATATGTATCAGGAGGTTTAACTTTAGTGGAATATAGTTGTCATAAGAAAAAAATAAAGAAGATTTTAATTTTCTTTTTCTCCAGTAAGTTAAGCATATTGTTTGAATTATTAAAAGTAATGTTCATATTTTAGAAAGAATACAATAACCCCATAGAATTTTCAGAACTGCCCATTGATGATATTTTAGTTCAAGCATGCTGCCAGGAGAGGGTGATGTTGAACTGTAAATCTAAAGCAATCTTGTCTGCCTTCACTGTAAATTCAGTCTTCACTTGAACGTGTGCACATTATTTTGCACAAGAAAGATTATGAAACTTTCCATTTTGACAAATGTTCAGAGAAGACAAGGACACTGTAAAGATTTCAAATATACTCTGTGTAAATTTTCAGAATGAATAGAGAATGAAAAACATCTCATTTGAATTCCCACCCTTCCAACCCCAAAGACAAACATTTGTAAATGAGTCATAATGATATGATTGTATATTATCAACGTGTGTGTGTGTGTGTACTAGACAAGAGGACATAGAATTAGTACCATGGTTAAAAAAGTTATTAAAGTTCTTATTCTGATTTTTTTTTTTAAATCCTGTTGAATCATCATTTTCCTGATGTAATTTTTTATTCAGGTACGAAAGAATTAGAGATTATGAAGAACAAGTGATGATGTTTCCTATAGTGGTGTGTAAAATATGATGCAAAATTAATTATATCAGCTTTTTTCACATAAACTGGGAAATAAGAAAACATTATTTTTGCTGTAGTTCTTATCAGTTCCCCATTCTTTACTTAGTAAATCAGTAGTCTGTAATATGAAAATATGGTCACAGCCAGAAAACATCTTCACTCTCTGCCACCACCTGACTCTGAAATCAACTGTACTGTAATTTAGATTCAGCAACTTCATGCTGAGGATCTACCAGCAGCCTTATACAGATTGATTAATGTTCTCTTTACTAATGAACAAACAGATATTTTTTTTTCAGCATTTACATTTTTATCTCTCTGATCTATACTTAAAAACTGCTCCTCCATATGTTGCCTTTATAATGCAGGGTAATAAGTGGAAATGCATTACACTGGATGAAGAAAACAAGTTTTACATACTCTGAGTATCTCTTAATATCGTTCAGGACATTGAGTTTCAGTGGTTTATGTTTTATTTTCTTCCTTGGTCAAATTTATATAATTGAAGATGAAAATTAAAATAAAATTTCAAAATATTTCTGGGAAGGATGTAAGCATGTTTAATGGTAGCATATTAGCTAACACTTACTGGTTAATTACTTGTTTATATAATACTAACTACTCAAAAAAATCCTGATAAATGGATGTATTTCAAATAGCTCTGTAAGGTCAGCAAAAGCTTTCATATAAATTAATGGGTGTTTTTCCTGTTCACTTCAGTGTTAGTCTTATTGAGCTTTAAGCAGTTGAAAAATTAATCAACGTCACCTGGAAAAAGGTGGCACACAACCGAACAACAACAAGCCTACACATAGTCAACACTCTCCTTATCTTTACAAACATATGGGTATACCTATGTATACAATAGTCTACATACAGATCTAGTTTTTTTTTTATTACCTACATTGCATTATTTCGCTCTGCTGCTTGAAGTTCAAATTTTGACATTTAAGGTTATTTACTATAATTTATTTACTATCTATATAAATAATAAATGAATGCATTAATGTTCAAGCTCCTGAACAGCTGATACTTCCACAATTAAAAAAAAAAGACATGCAGTTAAACAATAGTTATGAAATGCAATTCACATTTTGAGAAAATAAAAAAAAAACCCAACATAATGCCGACACTGTCAAAAGAATTTAAAAAGTTAACTGAAACTGAACATAGAAACAGTTTATCTAGAAGCTGAAAACAAAATGTGGCACCATTAAAAGGATGGAAAAATACACTGTATATTTTACTACTTGCATCCGCTGAGACAACAGAGACAATAGAGATTAACTGATTCTGATTGTGGCATTTTAATAGGCAAGTGTAATGCAGTTTAATGAAAACATATCTGTTTGAGCTTGAGATTAGTGATCAGGGAGATACAAATGCATGTGTTCATGCTGAATAGCTGTGAAAGATGATCAATACTTTGATAATCAGTGTACTGGCATCAGGCCCTTGAGTTTCAATGCTTGTTTGTTTTGTCTTTAAGACACACTAAACAGTATAATTTTGTTTCAGTATTTTAGAATGATAATTAAATCGGCAACTGAATAAATTTGATCAATTTTAGGCAGAAGATCTGTGATCTTCAAGTTTGGTTCTGTAAGGATTTATGGTTTGTTCCATATTTTAGCTAACAATTCATTGAAAGTGCCCAGTACTTCTAAACTGACACCCATCCGTACTTTTCTTTAAAGTAGCTTTAATAATAAAGTGTGTTTCCAAAATTATATACTAAATGTGATGGAAAGGTGAGTAGTTTTTTTTTTTTTAAAAAAAAAGAGCATGAATGAGTACACTGGCAGCTTTGATTATCTGTTTTGTAGTCTGAAACAAGAAATACCAAATAAAGTAGCATTCATGGCATACATTTTTTTTCTTAAAATGATATCTTTCAAAACTAGATTAGGTCATTATTTTCAATTGTGAGGAGATCACTGTCTCTGTTACCCCAGGCCATCCATAAATATTAGGAATGAATCAAAGATAAGTCTAGGGGCCTGTAAATTGAAAACTCTAATACTTCTAAAGTTAATATTTACTTACCATAGTTGGCATTAAATGACATTTTTAATTTATTAGGATTTCTCCAAGTTAACATCACATGGCTTGTTTACTATGATCTATATCACTTTAACAAGGCATTTTAGAGATATACATTATGTTTTCAGGTAAAGTATTATTTCAATTTCTACCCATGGTAGAGAAAGCATATGACGGTATATCGCCTTGTATAAGACTAATTCCATGCTAATTATTATGTTGTGAGATATAGTAATCCATTGTTTTGAAGTGATATGCCTTAAAATTTCAAACCCATCAGATTTTACATTCCCAAAGCATTTAACAGAATCAGATAGAATTACAGAATGATTGAAGTTGGAAAGGACCTGCTTAGATCGTCTAGTCCATCCTCCCTGGCTCAGGAGTTTGCCTAGGAACATATCCAGTCTGCTTTTGTGTATCTCTAGCGATAGAGGCCCTATAACCTATCTGGGCAATCTGCTCCATGTTTTGATAACTCTCTTTTAGTCATTGCACCGTCAAAAAGTATTTTGTGAATTGACCTAATTGACTGATGATAAATTGACACCTTCAGTTCTAAAAAAATCATGATCTTTTTTTGTTGGTTTTTTTTTGTTCATTTCTTTCTTTCTTTTATGTGCATGGTAGACTTTTGAAGGACTTAAAATATCAATTAAAAAAAATAACTTCAGTTTTGGCAAACATATGGTCATCATTTACATAAAAGAGCCTCTAAAAAGGAAAAATTATTTTCAGTATTAAAGCTAGATATTTAATTTTCTAATTAAGACACGTACTATGTAATCAAGGCACTCTAAACTGAAAAACACGGTTCTTTCTAAAAGTCTTTATCTCATTGTTCCAAAAAAACCCAAAACAAACAAACAAAAAAAACCAAACCCAACTACAGCCTGAAAACAAGAGGGAGAAACAATTTATATTTATTCAATCAGGTTACACTGCACATTGCACGAGACTTTGTATTGAATTACTATCCACATTCTTTGTTATTGATTGGACTGAGATGATGGCTATCATGCTGTAGGTGATTTTGATGAACAAATACATCCCTGATATCATGCAGAATACCAGTCCCTACTACTGACTTAGCAGCTGTCCTACAGGGAAGTTCACACCTGCTCATGATCTGTGACTCAGTGAAATCCATATGGCTTTGCACAGTTGCCAGAAGACGATCAGTTGTAGTTAGATCTTTAAGTCAGATAATGATTTAGGAAAAAATAAAGTCAGAGAATGAATTCAGAAGCTGCCCTTACTATGAGTTCTAAACAAAGCTGCTTTGTCTATAAAATCTCATGTGAAAATGAGGCTAGTTCAATTGCAAAGGTTAAGTGTTCATAAAATACTTTCTACACAGGCAAGGTACATAGCAGATAGTGTGCAGGGCAATAGATTTTTGGAAACAGAAATAATGTATATATTCCTGCCTACTGTATCTGTCAGTGTCACTGAGGAATGGTACGGGTGTGCAACAATGTGACTACAGCTGGTGAGATGGACTTTCTCAATAAAGTCACTACTTTGCCCTATTGTCACCTTCTTCAATAGTAGAAAGAACAGAAAGTTTATTCTTCCTGACCTACTTTCTGCTTTTTTTCTTTACTGGAAATATTCCCACTCCTGTCCTTATTCCTCACCCCTGAGGACACTAAATTGAATTTTTCTTTCTTCATCCTAAAGAGGATTTTCTTCTCTTTTACAGATGGAAAATGTCTGATTTTGCTGTACTTACGTTCTTCCTAGTCCATGTAGGAAACTCAGGTTCACAAGATCTGAACCACAAAGGACATTTAAAGATAAGATACAGTCTGTTATATATGAGTAAAAATTCTTATTCTCACCTCAAAGGTGAACTCAAAGGTTCATTTGGTCCACACTATCTGATTACACAAAAACAAAGCAGGAGTCCATATCTGTCTAAATAAAAATAATTAAAAAATAATACTAAAGAAGGTTATGTAAGCACACTCCTATTTTGGAAATAAAACAGAACTTAGCCTAACAGAACTTAGAACTTTGATGTTAGGGATCAAGTTGTGCCATCAAAATTACAAGCTCAGCTATTGATATAGCATGCTGAACTGATCAAAAAACACCTTTCAATGCTTCTTAAAACCTTTTATGCACCTGAGGCACACATTTTTTAAAGCAAAAATCTGACATTCCTTCTGCCAAAAAAAAAAAAAAGGGGCTTAGATACAGCTATACACTTCTTTCAATAGAGAGAAATCCCTTAGAAAGTTTTAAAATAATATATATATATATTTTTTTAATTCAGGAAATGATGTACTTCTTACTCTGTCCATTGCATTTTTCTTCTGCCAAATGTGTTTATTTCTAGAGTGATTAACATGACCCTCACATTTTAAGAAGTTGCTTTCGAAAAATAAATGGCCATTTGAGAACAGAAGCCAAAAATGAAATTATTGGCAGATGTGGGTTTGTGTGTTTTTCCCACTTTGACAGGAAAGCTGAAGTGGATTCTAAAGTTGGTAGATTTAATTTCTTTAATGGGCTCTATTTGCTCTGTGATAATAGTGCGAATAGAAATAAGGAGTATGGCTTTGTGGCAGAATGCAAAGATAAGAAAACATGCTCAAGGAGGAAGCTGCTCATAAGAGTATCTGAGGATTTAGATGTAGGGATTAACTGAATAATGCT
The DNA here is from genome assembly GCF_036417535.1 of Chlamydotis macqueenii. Classification (NCBI taxonomy): domain Eukaryota; kingdom Metazoa; phylum Chordata; class Aves; order Otidiformes; family Otididae; genus Chlamydotis; species Chlamydotis macqueenii. The sequence continues at coordinate 165,584,490 of NC_141556.1, forward strand.
GTCCTGTGTGATACTTTATTTTCCTTTTTTTTTCTTTTTTTTTTTGTGCATTTTGAACCAAATAAAAGTATTCCACAGTTGTATCTGTAGTCAGGTATATTCAGGTTTTTTTTTTTTATACCTTGTGTGCTTCCCATTAGAGGCCAATTCTCTTGTGGTCTTTACTCTTCCATATAGCAACTACACCAGTGGAATGAGGGAGAGAATAGAAAGAGCAAAACAAAAACAAAACAAACAAAAAAACAAACTATGGGTCATGACACAGTTCAAAAAATGAAGGAACAAGGAAAAAAAAAATATGCAAAGGTGATCACTTACCACCTCACACAAGTAGACCAATGCCCATCCTGTCCCTGAGCAATTGCTCCTTTCCCAAAAATGGCTCTTCCCTCAGTTTTTATTGCTAAGAATGACACTACATGACATGGAATATCCCTTTGGTCAATTTGGGTCAGCTGTCTTGGTTATGTCCCTTCCCAGCTTCTTGCTTACCCCCCAACATACCATGGCAGGGTAGAGTTGGAAAAATAGGAAGCCTTGACACTGTACAAGTACTGCTCAATAACAGTCAAAACACTGGTCTTATCAACACTATTCTAGTCACAAATCTAAAACATAGCACCATACAGACTGCTGTGAAGAAAATCAACTCCATCCCAGACAGACCCAGTATACACTGCTAGCTGCCAACCTCAGACAACTATTTAGATAGGATTTATCTCAGCCATTGCAGATGTCTAAAAATTACTTGTCCAAGTCTAAGCTAATCTCTAGACATCTCCATGAATGACAGGGGTTTGCAGAGTAATGCATTCCAAAGATTGGCATCTTAAGGTAAATGACAAATTATCCCTCATTTGCCTATGCTTTAAAACAAACAAACAAACAAACCAATATATTGCAGAAATTGGACTTAACTAATGAACTTTTAAACTGAAAATTAGCTCACATCAATCCTGTATTGGGATGTCAGAGTGGTGAGATGCATATTGCCAGCTGTTGAGATCTACTTCTGTCTTGAACACTACCTACGACTTTACAGATCCAAAGCACGTTCTTTAACGGATGTGCTCACTTGCTTCAGTTCCTATATTACATACTTGAACCTGGATTTCAAAACACAGGCCAGTGCATCTGTAAAGGATATATATTATCAGAAAGAAGACAAAATAATCTTCAAAGCAGAGCTTAAATATTAACTTATCAGTGTATTAGGCTTGTGTTGGGTCCGTGAATTTTACTGAGCATTTGTATAGTATCATCAAGAGAATCCAATCGAACGCCATGGTTATTTACAATCTAGTGATATTCCAAACTTGACTGGCTATTGCAGAGTTTACTCTTCAGGTAATTTTTCAAGTTGCCTATCTATGTTAGCTTGATTTCTGTGGAACAGCAGTAGCATGTAATGTGCAATTAGGTTAGGCACAGGCATGCATTATCATGAATAGGCTTGGGCATAGTCAGCACGTAGAAACTTATTTGTGTTTAACAGGATGCTACTGTTAAATATCAATTCATTACTCACAGCCAAAAGGAAAACAAATTGTTTTACACAGCAGTTTCAGTATTTCATGCTTTCCTGTTCAAACTTATTGAAAAAGACAAATAATTATAATTTTTAACACTGAAAAAATAAATGTAAACATATGTAAATTATGTAATATCCTTTGGTTTTAATTTTTCCTTCTTTTCCTTTTCCTTTTAAGGGTTTATAACATATTAGCATATCTGCACTTTTGTGTGCTAGCAGTAAACTTTTTAAACTATTGACAGATGAATCTAAAGTTAGCAGACCATCTGGAACTGTTAACGTCTTAGGTTGTAATTTGAAAAAGAACATCGTAAGTACATTGCAAACTCATACAGCATGTGTATGTGAGTATTTCTCTACTCACTATCTTTGGAACAAAAGACCAAGCAATTTTGATTTTAAAAGAATGCGGTTTGGAAGATTAAAAAAATTGCATTACTTATTTCAAAAGCTTTACCCAATTCTTATAGCTTTGGGTTGCACCTACTATTGGTATTGAAGTGATGTTTTTTCAAGGGTCTTATGAGAGCGAGGCATTCAGCTACTGTCAGACATGAAAGTCAGAAAATTTCACTATACTTCAATTGGAATATTTGTAACTATAATGTGAGGCTGACTGCTTAAGTGTGCAGTTGGTAACTAATTGGCTGACTGTATCACACTGTGGAAAAAAAAAAGTAAGTAGAACATAACTAACATATATAAAATCAGAAGGATTTTTTAAAATATAAATTTTATTTAAATATACCTTAAAGGATATTGACTGCAAGTCCAGAGTGATCAGAAAATAAGTTAAAAAACCAAAAGAAGTCAAGGGAAATTCTTTTGAGTTAGATCTAGATTTTATCTTCTACATGGACAAAAGGCAATTTACAGCAATTGGCTTTAAAAAGGTTTCAGTTGGCTATATGGTAGTGGAGAGGATCACTTCATTCTAAACCTACAGTAATTTAAGGTCAATGGACAGTCATGCTTCTGGTGTTGCAAAAGTTACTAAGAAATGGGAGTACAGTTAGATTAGTAGAGAGGTTTTTAGGCTGCTAGCACGCTGTACAATGACAAACCATGACTCAGGGTTTTGGGTTGTGGTTTTTTTTTTTTGGTTCTTGGGTCGTTGGCAAGTTAAGTACATTTAAAAAAATATCCTTCTGATTCGTCATAACTGAAGCCTGCAAGTAGTCAGGTGACTTTTGTTCTCTACAGACGAGTCACCTCTAGGCGTTTTTTTAAACTGATGTTCAAACATGGCCAAGCTTAGGAGAAGAGAAGAAGAGAATCTACCTGTTCCAAGAGGTTGAGTCAGATCAAGGGATATCTGTCACTCCAACACCAAAATTTATGAACAAGACAGATTAACTCAGAATACGTTAGGAGATTTAAACTTTGATATTAAACTCTTCCTATATCGTGCAGAACTATCAGTTCTCTATCAATGAGTAAACAAAACATAAAGAAGTTTCAAGATCTATTGCACAGATATTGAAGAAGGAAGTAGTGCAAATTAAATAAATGTTTACACATTTGCAATGAGCTGAATAACACAATAAATCAGGATTACTAAATAAGTATGCAAGAGAAATCAGCTTGTTTTTGTCTATTTCCAAAATAAAGACTATTTGCAGCCACTACATCATATTTTATTGAATGAATAAGAAACCACTATTTTGTAAGGAGTCATGGTGCTAAGGATAGTAGGATAAAATCCATTGTTCACTCCAGCAGAAAATCTAAAGGACTATATGACTTTTTATCTGGAAAAATGAAATATAAAGAATATTAGCTTCAATACAGCTTTCTTCAAAATATTTTACTTGAGGGAATGTGATTTTTGCATGATGATGGCTATCAATACATACAATGTTATATATGTATGTGTATGTGCATATTACATATGCATATAAGGGTCTAAATTAATTTTGTTACTTAGAAGCTGCATTAGTATAATAGAAAGTTGTTCCTTTAACTTGATTGCTTTCTTATAAATGGAGATCTTCTTCAGTAGATTTTTTCAGATAATTGCCTCTAAATAAGGGTCACATTAACAATTTAACCAAATATTTACTTAGAGAATAGTCACTAGGCTTCCATATCACTTTTAGAGGGGAATCTTTACCTTTGTTTACATAATTGCAATATCTTCATGTCTGAAAAGAGCTGCACAAACAGTGTGTTCAGAGCAGGAAAAAAAGTTTTGAGTAAAACCTCTCCTAATGTGTAAAATAAGGTGCAATAGTTCTGTGAGGGAAATTGCTGTTCTGTGGTTGAATTAAAGAACTGGATGCCTGCAAAACAAAACCTTGCTTTCCTAATCCCAATCTTAATTATTTCTTTCCTGTTCACTTGACTGTTGTGAAACATATAGCTCAAGAAAACCTTTCCTAATTTGCTTTGTCATGAGAAAGAAAGGCTCTGCATTGGCTTTATAGTAGGTACTAGTAGCTTCCATAATTGTAGCTACGTTGTATTATGGGGATTTTTTGGGTTTTTTTTTGTGTGTGCCTATGTGCATGTGCTATGTTCTCTGATCTTACTTAGTTAAGACTTAACCTTGGCGACTGTCTCTCCATATGGAATTTTAATGTATACTATGTACATGACTTGCAACAGAGTCCCTCAGCCTGCTCTCTCAGGTATGAATATTCAAATGCTACTTAGTTGTTCCAGAATACTTCATTTCACTATAGTATCTTAAGCTCTCAGACCAGTACTTACAGAGTTCAAAGAGTTGTTGTTGCAAGAAATATAGGTGAAGAGTTGCTGATACGGACTAACAGCTTCTTGCAGGCAAAGCAGGATACGTTATTTGCCTCATACACTTTGTGTGGAATATTAAGAAGTGGCAATGACTTGTCAGTGACGGGGGTGTGGGGGGGGTGGGGAGCTTTACCTTCCACTGAAATAGCAAATGGAGATCCTTATTCCTCCTGTTATTCTTAAACACGGAATTTAAAAATAAAAAAATAGGGTACCATGAAAATTCACCTTTTTGAAGACTAGTCTGTAAATTGCATGTCTAATTTCCACATTTGAAGTTAATATTCTTTATATGGAAAACATTCTTCAAAGTCATCTAGAAGTGGTACCAGTAAGTTCTAACTGAAAGGGTGTGAGAAAGCTTTGCACTGCTTCTTATGGGCATCTTCAGAATTTTCCTGAATGAAGGGAATGTATTGTTAAGAAGGAAAAAACAGATTCCAGAAAAGCCTTCTTGGGCATTTTCTGGTCATACTAAAATTTACAAATTACGTAATTCAGGCTCAGATATTTCCTCTGTAATGTAAAGAGTTAAAGAAATTTGCACAGCTTTACTATATAACATAGAATTTAATAAAATGTGGATGTATTAGAACATCCTCTTTTAAGAATTTTGTGCAAGGCCTACATGTTTACTAGCATTAAAACTTCTATCTCTACATGTATATATTTATAAGACAGAAAACTCACTAGCTGGGGGGGAGGGGAATTCTGCACTATATATATATGTACTGTTACAGGGATATGGTCTCATTTTTGATCTATGGAGATGCTGTACTCTGTGAAGAGGCAAAGAGGAATGAGATAAAAGCTTAAGGCCTTTTTGGAAGTAAGTAAGCCTGACAGTTTTAGATTTTATTTATACAGCTTCACAAATTTTAAAATTGTCAGAGCAATTGATAAAGGTGAGTGTTTAAAATACAGGATACAAACTCCATGTCAGCTCAACACTGTTCATGCAGATGCACTTTTAGAATCACATTTCTTATAATGTCCTGCTTAATGATTCATAAAATTGTGGTAGAAAAACAATAATTAGCTGTATTTTTATAAACCTGGTAAATACACAGTTTGTGGAATGACAGGCATTATTGATAACCATTCTCACTGTTTTTTTACTTGTGTATGGTTAGGAAAAGCTCTCCTATTCTTAGCTGTTGCTTTCTGGAAATATTTTTGTGATCAGGTTTTACTCTTGTGAGTGTTAACTGAAAAACAGAAAAGTATGTTGTTTTTACTGCTGATATGAGTATCTCTATATATAGTTACTCTCCATCTCAAACAATCAACCACAAGTGAAGTGTGAACACCTATAAAAAGTTCAGCAAAAATTAGAAAGACTTACAATACATAAATTCAAAATGTATAAATAATGTAATGATTTATTTGTCCAGAAACAGATATCTGAGAATCTTTGAGCCTTAACAGTAAAATGCTTGCAAGTCAAGACAGAGTGACAAGATTTGTTAAAAGTAGCAAAATGTAGTCAAGTAAGTCATGTGTTGAAATGAAAGGAAATCAAATTGTTGCTGTTTCTTAGGAATATCTTATCTTTTTTTTTTAATTACATTGCTAAATTACATATTTTATCTGTAGAAAATTAAGTAGTAAAGAACTCATCCTAATAAGCCAAGGCATAAATACATATGCCTATATATAAAAGTACATGTATATATGTGTGTGTGTGTATATATATATATATGTATGTATAAGACAAGATAGCCTTCATCACATGGAACAGTATGTCACAATAACTTTTCGAAGGCCAATGAGGCCACCTGGAAAGCTATCAGCACAAAAGAAGTTACAGGAATCTGACTGCTACTGAGACTGTAATAAACAATCTGTAAAGTAATTCAAGACGCAATGAGAACAAAACAGAAATGGTATTATTTACATGGTAAATTTGCTGGAGCACTGGATCTATTGTTGCCCGTCAAAAGATCGTGAGGCTCTGTGGCAGTAGAATGAACAAGGAAGTAGAATTTGCAGCATATAAAACCATCCCATGCAGTGTACGGGGGATAAGGAAAATCTTTCTTGCATGGAATAAACATTTTCCTGGAGCTCTGCTGTATCTGCTAATTACTTGTTTATGAGCACAAAGAAAATAATACCTTAAGCATGATACATGCCTTTAAGAATACCCCCCTACCTCCCCCCCGCCAAACCAGACTGTTTTTTTTTTTTTTGTCAAAGCAGTGTTTCATGCAAATACAATGCAATCTCACATGGATAGATACCAACACACTATGCTAACATCTGTAAAACAGACAATTACTATTAACTCAGTTTTATTCCTATAGAACAAACAGGCAGTTTTAGAAAAGACTGACAGTAATCATTGTGCAGGCAGGAGCACTAATATTCTACAATTTTTTTTTTTTCAGAAATGAAGTATGTACAACTGTACGTACTCATCCATACCCCAGTCACACTGCGTGGACTGGATTGATAGCTGTACTGTTTCATTTATATACTCGAATAATCCTGCAGTTCGTTGTGATAGACGTATTTTCCAGAGGACAAGGTTTCCCTTGTGGTGTTTTCTGTGGAGTGCATTTGGGCTGGAATGCTTTCAGTTTCTAAAGCAAGCGTTTGCAGATACAAACTAAATGCAAGATCTGCCCAGGAAAACAAACTGCAAGAGCTGCAGTGGATGTTTACTGTTTTGCAAAATCAACCACTAACAGACCTTAAGGAATCTAGAAGTTATTTAGCTGAATTTTACTTTCTCAGCTTCACTTAGGTACGGGAAAAAGGAGGTGAGAGAAATTGCAGGAGGAGGAGGAGTTGATCTGTCTCAAGGTGGAGCTGTATCTTGTATTAAAAGACATTGGCAGATTAAAGCTCTCTGGTGGGGAAGGGCTTAAAGGCTGAGTCAAAAGCCAAGAAGTCTCGTTATTTACGCCTACATCCCAGCCCCTGGCAATCTGACTAATAACAAACTGAGCTAACAAGAAAGACTAGAAAGAGCAGAGAGAGCGCAGAAGCAGTTTGGATCTAGAAATCTCACAAACCAAGTGATCAAGTCAAGCTCTGCTGAGCATCTTGTTTGTTTACTGCATCCAAACGCTTGCAAACAGTTAACTATATGCAGAAAAGTCAGCATAGCTGTGAAGTATGCTGTGAATTTTAATTGAGGAAAAGGGGTAACTGCTTACAGGATGGTCTAATGTGCATGCTGCCTGGAAGATTTTTTTCAATTGAGCGCTTTGTACTTTGTCTTCTGAACAAGGATTTTAACTTTATGGAGCTGTAGTATTACCAGAGCTTGCGGCAAAGTGAAACTCAGAAGAAGGTGTGCATTTTTCACAGGGAAAAATTACATTGAAACAGCTGCTTCAATTGTGCATTACTGAGCATTTCAGGGAGTGTTTCTGCTGTACAGGTAAGAAAAAATCCAATTAATTAATTAGCTTAGCATATAAGAAATTCATTTCTCAGTACCAGTTGAATATATTTTTTTTGCATGACTTTGTATAACTTTTAAGTTAAATGATGGCAGTTTATTTTTTATTTCAAACAGTCTGCTAGGTGTATTTATTCAAACTGCCAACTGTATAGAATGTGTGTATTAAGGAAACGCTGATTTCAGATCCCTTCAAGGGGGAGGAATGGGTGTCTGTTTCCATTTCCTGAAGTGCAAAAAAATGGTTTTAAATGCATCATCTGACTGTGATTCCCTTCGTAGTTTAATAAACAATCCCAAAGGCTTTTAGAAATTACCAATTCTTAGCCTGAGGCTTTGAAATTCTTCAACATGCATTTTTTAAAATAGCTGAATTAAAACAACCAACCAAACAAAACCCCAAGTAAAATGAAATAAGTTATCTCAATATTTTTAAAGACATATTGATTATTACTTGTCAAGCATGTGATGCCTTTGCTATAAAATGACTGCTTCTGAAAGTATTCAGGGTTGCCTCACAGAAAGGACTGTGACATTTTTTTTAGTCTTTTAGAGTTCCTCCTACAAAAAGCTTAGTTACAGTATGCAGTTAGTAGTGACTTACATGAAAGCAGATTAAAACGAACAAACTTAAATTACCAAGTAGAATTTGTGGAAAAACCTCACCACATGAAAGAGAAGAAGGTTGTTTGCCAAGTCTTTTAAATTACATTGTATTTTATTATTAATTATTTCCGTCAAATATTGATCATGTGTTACTTGAAAGAAGTTTCTATTTTACAATAGTAGCCCACTGAGAGCTTCATTGCATATTACTGAGTGTTTAGATTAAAAAAAAAAAAAGACAAAAGGAAAAAAGGAATACAACTCATTAATTTTTGTTGTGTGTGTATGTGTGCATGAGAGTTCTGGCAGTGCTGCCCAGAGAATTATGATGATTATTAAAATGAGAATGCTTTCAAATTGTTTACAAATGTTGTTAGTTTCATCTCTGAGACGAGGGCTTTCATATTTTTTTTAATAACCTAATTTCTCAATATGCACTAGAATACTACATGCTTTTCATTTTTTTTTTTTTTCATTTAATTTTGCTCAGGGAGTTTATAAGTGCAGTTTGGATTTGATGTAGATTGACACTGGAATTCCTATAGAGAAAAAGTGCACAGAAATAAAATCTAATTAGTCATACAGTAGGTTTGAAGCTGGCATCTGTGTCAAGAGACTGTATTTTCTACCTAGGGTCATTGGAAAGGATATTGATGCATGTAAAGCAAGAATAAATCTCTAGCATAATGCGATCCTAGAATTATTGTGCATACTTCAAAACAACATCTTCACATGTTGTCTTTTTTCCAGTACTTCTTAGGAAAACAAACTTACAGACATACATGTTAAACATAGGCAGCTGGAGTTCAAGGAGTGCTTATGAGAAACAAATTGATCTGTTCTACTGAAATAAGGATAAAAGGTCATCTTTTTAGGGACACTTTTTCCCACACTGTGAATTGCACTTATTACTTCTGGATTCATGCATCTACTCCGACTTAGCAGGAATTTCTAATGGAGAAAAACATAATTCACTGTGCACACATTTGCTGATTTTGCTTTTGTGTGTGTGTGTGTGTGTGTGTGTAATACTCATACTATAGCAGTTAAATGTCTGCATGTGTAAATCTTTCCTATCCATTTCAAAAAAAAACCTTGAGAAATGATGTTGATAGTAACAAAGGTATATGATAAACAAAATACATATTGATGAGATGCCAAATCATATGGCCACACTATAAGAATGTTCATTCATGTAATTGAGTAGATTCTTGTAAAACATTCTGATCTTTCAGAAATTAACACTTCAGCTAGTTAATTGTGTAGTGACATTCTGTATTCCATGATTCAATAGCTTTGAAAGCTCAAGTGACCTTTATTAGACAGATTACTTCAAAAGTCTGCTTAGTTCAATCCTGGAATAAATAGCACACCCTAAAAAAGTTCTTGTTTTAAATCCTCCATGCCATTGTAAGAATGTGTTTTGTTTTAGGAAATGTGGAAATATTTAATTAGAGATTATAAACAATTATCTCATTCCATCTCATATATCAAGAATTATCACTGTTATGGCTGATTAGACAGCCTTGATAGAAAGAAATAGAGAATCTTCAAATGGAGTGTAGCATAAATTCAAACTGATGATAACAAATGCTTGATTTCAACATGTAAATTTTGCTTGTGACTTTATAGTTGTACTGTAATAATGTATTTATTAGGTATTGCAAAGCTCAAGATCAGCTTGACAGATGATAATTTAATTTACAGACCATATAGATAATACTGGTGATAATTTTTAACTTGTAAAGCACAGTTAGTTCCATGCACATTTCAGAAGTTTTTGGAATAATTAATTATTATAATAATTGGAAGGAGTCTAATAATTAATCTAAAATAAAAATATTTACTTCTTGCTTACTTGTTTCTTCTCACATGCCTTGTCAATTCTCTCTTCTTTTTTTTTTATTTTGTGTACACAATTACTTTATTTGTACATTATATGCAAATACATTACATTATTATGTGCTGTGTTCCTATTTTCACTAAATAGCCACAAAATATAACACACGCATTAAAATTTAAGTCATGAAAAAGAATTATTTTTTCTAATTCCTTTTCAGTTTGGAGGTACAAGGATTGCAAGGAAATATCTTTTGATTTACATACATAATACAGAACCAAAGGAGATACTCCCTGACTGAATGGGCTTTTGCTCACAACACATGGTTGAACCAAACCAAATTTTATTTCTTCTCTTAAGCAGCTGGACAACATTAAGTTGAGCTTAGCAAGTTACTTTTAAAATTTGCAGTACTATATGGTGACACAAAGCAACGATCCAAAATATTGTATTAGTCTTGACTGATTACTGCTGTTTACTGGCAAAGCATTCTATATGGTATATAAATAAAGACAACACACTCCTGACTATCTCTTACCTTGGTGTATCAGCGTGGAAGTACTGAAGCACTCCCCTTATGACTGTGTGTTTATTTATTCAGTACATTAAATATAGTTTTTTCTGTGCTTAGAAAATAATTCAAGTGTTTTGCACAATATAACGCTGTTTGAAAGGTGCCACAGCAAAATGACAAGTACTAGGAATGATTATTACTCCCCTCCGCCCCAGGAAAAAATAAATCAACTCTGTCAAATCATGACTCTATTACTTCTCCTTTTTCTTTTTTTTTTTTTTTTCTTTTTTTTTATAGAATCTGCTGGCAAGATGAAGTTCTGGATTTTTATTCTATATTCAGTTGTGGTTGCATCTGATCCTTACCAGTCACAGCCTTCTTTTTCTTCAGTCAGAGGATCTTGTCAGAGTTTGTGTTCCTGTGAAGAAAAGGATGATACCATGATTATAAACTGCGAAGAAAGAGGCATCAAGATGATATCAGAAATAAATGTCCCACCATCACGGCCTTTCCATCTTAATCTGTTAAACAATGGCCTAACTATGTTACATATGAATGATTTTGCTGGCCTTGTTAATGCTATTTCTCTACATCTTGGTTTTAATAACATTGCAGATATTGAGCCTGGGGCTTTCAATGGTCTCAGTCTTCTTAAGCAACTTCATATCAATCACAATTCTTTAGAAACACTTAAAGAAGATACATTTAATGGATTGGAAAATTTGGAGTTTCTTCAAGCAGACAACAATTTCATCACAGTGATTGAAGCAAGTGCCTTTAGCAAGCTCAACAGGCTTAAAGTGCTTATTTTGAATGATAATGCCATTGAGTATCTTCCTCCAAACATTTTTCGTTTTGTGCCATTGACCCACTTAGATCTTCGTGGAAACCAGTTACAGACACTGCCCTATGTTGGCTTTTTGGAACACATTGGTAGAATACTAGACCTTCAGTTGGAAGACAATAAATGGGCCTGTAACTGTGATTTGTTGCAGCTGAAGATATGGCTAGAAAACATGCCTCCTCAGTCAATAATAGGTGACGTTGTATGCAATAGTCCTCCAGTTATCAAAGGCAGCATCTTAAGCCGGTTGAAAAAAGAATCACTTTGTCCCACTCATCCTGTCAATGAACTTGAAGATCCTTCAGGGTCACTGCCCTTGGTTGTAACCACCTCTAACAGTGACAGTCACCTATCAACTAAAGTGATTCCTATCCTGAAAGCTCCTACTAAAGAACCAATTTTAGTGCTTCATACTTCAAAGCCTCCTACTCAGTTTCCAGGAATCTATTGTCCTGTCCCCTGCCACTGCACCAGCCATATGCTCTCAGGAGTTCTCATGCACTGTCAGGAGCGAAATATTGAAAGCTTGTCTGATTTAGGACCCCCTCCTCCAAACCCTAAAAAGCTTATTCTAGCTGGAAACATTATTCAGACATTACTGAAATCAGATCTTGTGGACTATGCCAGCCTGGAAATGCTACACCTGGGGAACAATCGCATTGAAGTCCTTGAGGAAGGATCTTTTATGAATCTGACTAGACTGCAGAAATTATATCTCAATGGCAATCATCTTACAAAGCTAAGTCAGAATCTCTTCCTTGGCCTTCAGCACCTTGAATACTTGTACCTTGAATATAATGCCATCAAAGAAGTTTTGCCAGGGGCGTTTAATGCAATGCCAAAACTTAAGGTCCTCTACTTAAATAACAATCTTCTGCAGACTTTGCCACCCCACATCTTTTCAGGAGTTCCACTTGCCAGATTAAATCTGAAAACAAACCAATTTGCTCATTTGCCTGTGAGTAATGTCTTGGATGAACTGGATATGTTGGTACAAATTGAACTTGAAGACAACCCCTGGGACTGTACCTGTGATTCAGTTGGGCTGCAAAAATGGATACAAAAACTGAGTAAGAATACAATGATGGGTGATATTTTTTGTAAATCCCCAGGACATCTAGCAAAAAAAGAACTTAAATCACTGCACAGTGAAGTCTTGTGTCCAGGTTTAATAAACAGCCCTGCCCTACCAACTCATGCCAGTTTTGTGGTTGTGACAACTTCTTCTACGACTACCAACACCGCAGACACCATCCTGCGATCCCTTACAGATGCTGTCCCACTTTCTGTTCTAATATTAGGACTTCTAATTGTGTTTATAACTATTGTATTTTGTGCAGCTGGAATAGTTGTTCTTGTTCTGCATCGGCGGCGAAGATGCAAAAAGAAACAAGTGGACGAACAAATGAGGGATAGTAGCCCAGTTCACCTTCAGTACAGCATGTACGGGCATAAGACAACACACCACACAACGGAGCGCCCAGCTGCAACCCTCTATGAGCAGCGTATGGTTACTCCCATGGTTCAGGTCTACCGCAGCCCATCCTTCAGCCCCAAGCATACTGAGCAACAGGAGGAGGAAAGTGAGAAGGAAGCTAATGATTCCAAACACATCCGCCGAAGTCTCCTGGAAAGAGAGAACAGTTCACCTCTCACAGGTTCAAATGTCAAATATAAGGCGACAGATCAATCTGCTGAATTTCTGTCTTTTCAGGATGCTAGCTGCTTGTATAGAAACATTCTCGAAAAAGAAAGAGAATTACAGCAACTAGGGATCACGGAGTACCTAAGAAAAAATATTGTCCAGCTCCAGCCTGACATGGAAGTTCATTATCCTGGAACACATGAGGAACTGAAGCTTGTGGAGAAACTAATGTACTCCAGGCCGAGAAAGGTTTTTCTAGAACAAACTAAAAATGAGTATTTTGAACTCAAAGCTAATTTACACGCTGAGCCTGACTACCTGGAAGTCCTGGAGCAGCAAACATGAAGTGATAATATGTTGGGCTGAGGCTGAATTTCTGTAATTCTATTTTAAATTGGAACCATTGTAAATAAAAGTGCCTTATAATAACATCTCAACAGTCAGAACTTAAGCACAGCAGTAATCCTAGCAAAAAAACCCAAAACTCAGGGATCACTGTGGGAAGCCATGGGGTTTTGTGCAGGCAATATGTTTCACCCCAAGTTAAACATGAACTGTGTGTGATTGAACTGTGGGAGGGAGATTGCTTATTGCAATATTCCTCAACATTTTAAAAAGGTGTGTATGGCACTCTCCGTTCTGTACTCAAGCTATGGAAAAATATTTGTTACCTTTACTCTTTTGGTTTTCCCTCAGTTTAATTAGATTCCTTAAAAAAACAAACAATCAAACAAACAAAAAAACCCCAAAACAAAACAAAAAAAAAACCCCTTGTATTTGTAGTGAAAAGTTAGAGTGTATTGGTTAGGTTAGAACATGCACTCCATACATGATCATTATCTACTACTACACCTAACATATCTTTATAATAAATATGAAAGGAGTTGAAATGTTGTCACAGTAAATGTCAATTAAAAAAAAAACAAAACCCACACAAAAAGAAAATATTTCTGTGTATGCACCCAAAGCCTGCAAATATTGAAGTATTTTTACATGGAACTTCATTATATGCATTCTGTAGCAGTATGTGGAAGGAAAAATATGTAACTACATTTACCCAACATCTTCAATGAAGAAAAAAGCAAGTCTTTCGCTGCTTTCCCTATCTGATAGCTTTACCTAAGTTTGGACAATCTTTTCTTGAGCTGCTGCTATAAAATATTGTGCATCACTGGTGTTTCAACTCATAATCCTGGGCAATTTGACAAGCTACTGAGAATCAGCTGTAAATATGTTACTGTGTTTAATAAGTTTGACTTTTTTTTAAATATTTTATATATATATATATATATTAAAAAAACTTCTATGCTGGCTTTAAATATTCTTGGAGGAAGTAAGTTTGCTGTGACCAGGAATTTCCAAGTGCAAATACAGGTCCTTTCCTACCCTACCCAAAAGCAACTCCCAGACAGAATAGCTGCAACAACACACACACACACACACACACACACACACACACACACACACACACACACACACGAGAAAGGATAATAGTATTTAGCTGTTTGTACAGAAAATATATATTTTCTGAAATCGGAAGAAAATAAAATGTTGTGGGAAAAATAGGTAAAAAATTAGAACACTAAAGATTTATTTTTGCAATGAATCCTAGCTAGATTTACATTTACTATTTATTTTGTATATTTTTTTTTTCAACTCTTAAGAAAAAGCTTGTTCTTGACTGTCTTTCAAGTAAATCAAGGAACGGCTCTCTATTAATGAAAAAAGAAACAAAGAGGTTTTTAAATGCCTTATTCTTAAAGGTCACTTTTTAAAGAAGGTAGCAACTTCTGCATGTACAAATTTAGAATTGTTTGGGAATTAAACATAACGCTTCTCAGTCTTGTCATGTGGACAGAAGCATCTTGTCCAGAGTTCAGTAAGGCCATTCAATTTCTTTGCATGACTGACATAGTGCCAAAACACGAATTCTAACCTGCATTTATCTTCCTCTGAGCAAATCTTTTGTAAATTGACTATGCATGAACTTCTTTTTTTCTCCAATATCTCTTTGTAGAGTGAAAGATCAGCTTAATTACTATATGTCTGCATATGTATACTAAACTTAGCATTGAAGTCTTGATAAACTCAAAGTAAAAAGTTATATTCTTTAGTCCAGCTTACTGTTGATGTCTTACCTATTTGTATATACAAATGTGAGTTCTTCATATTCTTTATATATAAGTTTCTTACAGAATATTTTTCTTATACTACATGCAAAAGTCAGATTCTCAGTTCTTTCAAAATTGCATAGAGATACTTTGATGGTGCTATACTAATCTCTGTAATTTGAGGATCTGGCCACACTGTCTCGGTCAACAAATCAACTTCCTTATTAGTATTTTTTAAATGTCAGCAATTTGCTATGGAAGTCAAACTTGTTGGCTTCCAAAAAAAAAATCAAAATGTCAGTTACTAGAGAATAAGTATTATTTCCTCTCTCTATGACTAAGAATAATTTAGTTCAGAAAGCCTGTATATTTAGGAGGCTTAGGAAGAGTAAATCTGGTGACAACATATTTGTTTCATTGCTATCTTTATTCCAGGCAAGTAAAGATAATGCTAAATATTACTTGTGCAGGTAAGGATGAGACAAAAGGGAAAATGCAGCTACATTAACTTAGGTATCTAGTGTTATTTTATCTGTCCTTGCATGTTCAATACGTGGGAATGGGCTTCATGGACATGCCATAGACCCTATGGAAACTTATGCCTTGATCTGGAGAAGCAGCTGGAGGCCAGGAGGGATGGCTTAGAGCATCAAAAAGAGACTAACTGTCTGTATTTAAGCAATTTAGTTTCACACAGAAAAAAAAAATCTAAGTAATTTTATTATTTGAAAAAAATTAAGATCCCACAAAAAGTTGAATTCAGTCAATGGAAGTTACACTAGAAAGCTTTGAATATTGAATCAGACCTGCTAATATTGTTCTTCTTTGACTTCTCAGAGATCTCATATTAGTGTAGGAAAAAAAACAACAAACCAAACAAAAACAAACAAAACAGAACAAAAAATTGTACATGGTACTTGATAACAGAGTTTAGTATTTTAGTGTCTTTCATTTCACTAGTTGTTTCCATTAATTAAAAAAAAAAAAAGGGTGTAAAAATAATACCTTGCAATTGGTAAGATGCAGAGAAATGAGTCACGCCCTCAGGCTTAGATTTAAAAGAAATAGTTTCAGACTAAAGACAATTGCCACATGCACAGATGTCACTTTGCTTAGCTGCTAACAGTTACTTGGCAGAATGTTGAGAACAACTATGTGGCAAAACATTCCTCTTCGTTGCAGTCTCAAAGCATCAGAAAGAAGAGTGAGCTAAATTCATGTTGAAGCAACTTAGTTATACAGCCGTATCAGAGCATCACTCAGCAGAATTTGAGAGAGCTTTAGCTTTTAGCTTTCCCTCAGCAGGCAGATTCACATAATTCATTATACAAGGGCAACAGTACTCTCTGGCAGTCTGTAACACTGCAAGTGGTTTTGCAGTATCCAGGAACCACTAGATTGTGGCACATCGTCCACTTTCATATCATTTGTCCCTACTAGACTGCCATGTAGTGAAAGTTTGTATGACAAAGAAAGAGGGGTTTGCCTATAGTCTTACCTTTTAATAATGTTCTCAGAAATTTTCCAGCTGTGATGAAACTTTATATTGCTGTAGCAAAAAAGAGATAAGAATTTGACCTTATATGATTGTTCTTCAGCTGAAGAATATCAATATCTGATGATAAAAATAAAATAATGATATAAACAAGGTATCATATACAAAGAAAGAAGGATACAATAGCTATTTCTAAAAGTTCCTTGAAACATTTTCATTATAACAATTAGAAATATGTCCTTAATGTTATTGGTGTTTGCGGGAAGTTGAGAGAGTTATTCAGAATTTTTTAACTAAATCTATATTCTGATTTATTTTTTTTTTCCCAGTGACAGGCACAGTTAAGTGGTTTGATACATTTCACTTAGCTAGAATAATAGAGGTTGGAAGGCAAAGCATATTTGACAGTCTGCAACAAAGTGGATCCATTTTTCTCCCGTCAGTATGATAGTTTAATTGAGTGTGAGAACAGTGCTTCGTCAAGCACACTGGTGTACGTGGCAGCTATGTATTGTTGTTAGAGTACCTCAAGGTAATCAACGCTACCATTTTTCCCCTCACATTTGAGTGAAGAAAATATATTAAATAACACTATAGACCTGTTCCCTATATAAACAGATATTGAAGCAATATATTGCACTTTTAAATTTTAAACTGTTTTTATCTCTTCAACTTCATAAAAGTCAAATGTATTTCTCTTTCTTTTTCTTCCTGCTGTAGGTATTTCACACAGACTTTTAGTACTGATACTTGGATATATTTTACCTGCAGTGATGCCTCTCCTTTTTTTTTCTTCTGAACAGAAAAAAAAAAAAAAAACAACCTGTCACCCCAAAAACCTCTTCCAATGAAACGTATAAGTTTACACATAAGTTAGGGTATTTGCCTATTCAGAAATGGTCCACTGTTTTCACACATTCTTCTCCATTAGAATGACAGATCAACCTTTCTATAACCAAATTCCAGACTGAAAATGAGTTCATTCTTTGTCAGTGTCAAAGCTACCAGATTCAAATAAAAAACTTTTTCACCTGCAGTCATTGTTTCTTTAATTGGAATCTGAGGATAAGGGTTTAGCCCCTCTTTGCATGACAAATTATAACCCCAAATAGAGGATGTTTACAATGTGCCACTTACTTATCTCCAAAGAGATTATTAATTGTATAGTATGCTAAACTGAAAAGATAAGTTTGACTGGGATGACAAACCATCTTCTAAAGATCAGTTTCTGGTGTGTTAATAAAAGAAGGGTATTTACCACAAATAAATCATTAGTTCACAGGATAAAATAATAGTGGCAAGGGAAAAATGGACACTGGATCTCAAAGTCATCATCAGAATTGATTCTGGATTGTAATTCTGGGGATGCCATTGTCTACAGCAATACACTTCATTATCCACACCAACACCATCTGCAAGTTTCGTGTAGATACACTAAAATTACGAGGAAAATAAAATCAATCAAGCACTTGTCTTAATGCAAAAGATCAGCTGAGAAACTTTCTTAAAACTGGCATGTTTCTTTTCTCTTGTGCTCTTGAACACAGAATACTTTCATTCCCATTAATGAATTTCCTGCTCAGCCATAGACAGCCCTCTGGCAGTACAAGCTACTGTTGCTTTTGAAACCTACTCCTTGGTAAAGTTTTGCAGTGTGTGTGCATTGCTTCAGCGGTCAGTTCCTCTGGGACTTGATGTTTGGTGCACCCTGTTGGATTTTAGACAGGGAAGATGGATATGTTACTGATCTTGTATACCAGTCGAAAGACCTCTCTCTTTTTGATTTTCTGAAGTTTATGATACTGATCTTGTTTGAGAAGTTGGTATCAAATCCTTTTGTTCCTGGAAATAGAAGTGAACTGTAGCTGGAACCAATATGGGGAAGTTAATCGCCATACTGAAAAGATAAAGCATGGCGTTTTCTTTGCTGCACATCTCCTAACAGTCAGCTTTGGCTTTTTAATACAACAGAACATATTCGTAAGAGTCACAGCCTAATGAAAAGCAGCTAACCTTAAGGAAGAAAGTAAAACACCAGATGTTGTACAGCTCTATGAAAGCAAGATGTGATGAAGAACTTTTTTTTAATTTATTCAGTTTCACCAAGATGGAGTGCAAGTACATGTGCACAGCATGTTTCATGAAACATACACCAAGTTTTTGTGTTTTAAGACATTAACTTCAAAATATTCACAGTATATTCCTCCTGTTACTACCAGAAGGACCACTTCTATTCCTACTGTTACTTTCAGTTCATGCAATGGAGTGATGGAATACAGAAAAGAAGAAACAATTTGGTTTCATATTTCAAGGATAAATGTTATTTATTGTAGCTTCATCTGTTTGCTTTTGTAGATTAATTAATCAAATTAGTTCATTTTGAGATAAATTGTTTTACATGTTAAGAATTATTTAAATTTTCCCAGTTGTAATTAATTACCAAATAAACTACTGAAGAGTAGATAATTGTTCAAACAGAAAGAAGCCTGAAACCTTTTATATATGCAGAAATCCTATGGAATGGTAGCATAAACTTGCACTTTAAAACAAACTATAAAATTTATTTTGTTAGCTTTTAAAAGTTAGTATTATTTTTAGTATTAAAGTAAGAGACATCTGAGCATTTTTTTTATTTTTTTTTTTAACTCAAAGCCAACATAACACTTCCATAATGACACATATTTGGGTTAAATACACATTAAATGGTTCCACACTAAGACATATTAAAAAAACAATATTCTCAAATATAATCTGATGCTTCCCTCATCTTTCCCTGCTGAAACTCTGTAGTGTGCCGACCAAAAAAAAAAATACACATTTCCTGGGCAAGGAGATCAAACAGGAAGATGAATTCTTTTGTATTTTTGTTATATGCATATTTTGGATTCTCATCCTGGTGGTGCAGTATATTCACACAGTTCATGAGAGATGTAATTATCTAAGAAGTTCAGACTTAAAACGATTAAATGCATGACATTCCTAACAGAAGGGATTGGCCTAACTAGTAATCTACACATTCATGTTATTTTGTAAATGGAAGGTTGTTGCAACTGCACTTTTTAAAAAGATCTTGTATGTCAAATATCCTTTGAATGTATCTATCTGCTAGATCAGACTCCAAAGGTCCTCTCAAATCTTTACGAAACTTGACAAGACACAAGATTCCAGGCTGCCAATTCTGAGCTAGTTTATGGATATGCAGACATCCTGGATTTAGGTACATGGAGGACACTGAAAAATCTTTAAGATAATGTGTTATAGACGAAGAGTTTTTCAGCAACAGTTAAAGATTTAGATTGCTCTTTTCATCTGGACTGAGGTGTTCAATATTCTGCAGCATTTTATAATATGATTTAAGGATTAACGTAAAATATTCATAAAGCAGAAATGTAGCATTTAGATGCCACTATTCACAAAGGGTAAATGATTCCATGAAATTAAGATTAAGATACGGAGATTTTAACTGCCTCATGTGTTACATGAGTGTCTTTAAGTAATATATCACCTCAGGAGAGATGAGAGGGAGGTAGTGTTACTAGCTATTGAACACTCATGCATTTAAATTTCCTGTAACAAAATGCTGTGCTGAGTATAGCTATCTTCATACTGCCATACGTGGTATTATGAAGGCTAAAACATATTTTATATATATATATATATTCCAAAGTAATTGTTTATTATAGGCTAAAATCTGTCGCTGCTCTAAGCACTGAAGTGTCATCTGAAGTCAACTGAACTTCTTACAGACTGAGATTCCATTATTATTTTTATTCATAAAAATGAGCACAGAATAAAGAGAAGTTTTATTATTTTCCTATATAAAAGCAATCTTGTAAAGAAAAATATGCCTTCTGAATTTTTGATTCATGTCCTGATCCAAGGGCCATTAAATGTAAGGAATTATGGTTTTTTAGATCTGGAGTTATGCATTGTCATCTTATAAGTCTATGGTTTTATCTGCACAGATGTATATAGGAAAAAAAAGAATTGTGAAAAAAACTTAAGGATGTTGCTACACCAAGTCTTTTTCCAGCCATCATGAATTAGAAGTAGACAAGACCAGTGTCTATTCTTAACTATACAGCCAACTACATATTAACTTCACAAAAATTATTTTGAAGATTCCCATGACACTGGCTCCTGAAAAAGTCAAAGGTATGTGTCTGGTTTTTCCCCCTTATTTTTTTTCTAACAGCTAAGCATATAAAGAAGATCACAACACAGGTTATAAAGGTCAATATCAATAGTAAGCACCTAAAAGGTATTTGGATAATAAGAAAACCTTCTTCACTAGGAGGGGTAGTGCAGCACTTAACTACGGTACCCAAAGTATCCGTGGAACCTTACTCCACAGGAGATTTTCAGGACTTTACTGTACAAAGTCATAGCTGGTCTAGGAGAAGCAATAGTCCTGCTTGAAGCAGGAGGTTGGACTGGGCAACCTCCAGAGGTCCCTCCCAGGCAAAACAGCTATGGTTCTAATATGATTCTGCAAAAGATTTTTGAGACCAAAGACTCATCTTTCTCTTCCATGTATAGGTTTCCTGAATACAAAGTTAAGGAAAAAGGCAATACTCACCGAACACTGTTGTGAAATAAAAGCTTTTCAACTTACTTTTGTAAGATACAGAGAAGCATTAATAGCAATGTTGCTTCAAATACTTTTCTGATGTTGGTCAGAATGTATGTGAACTGTAGTTACCTAAGTTTATAGTTAAAAGTATTTTTTTTACATGTCAAGTGACTTAAAAGTTTCTAAATAAAATGCTGAAACTATCTGAAACTCTCGAAGACTGATCCATTTCTGTATTAGCTAAAGTAATGAACTCTGTTTTCCTGACATACGTAATTTTTCACACATTTCAAAAGTAACGATAATCTTACTTTTTCAAACAATCTTTCAGGTTTTAATAATAGAATTATAGAATCTTTATGGTTGGAAAATACCTTTAAGATTATCAAGTCCTACCATCAACCCAACACCACCACGCCTATTAAATCATGTCCTGAAGTGCCATGTCTACCTGTTGTTTTTTTTTAACCACCCCCCCCGCCTTGGCCACCTGAGCACACTGCTGGCTCATGTTCAGTCAGCTGTCAACCAGTACCTCCAGGTCCTTTTCCACTGGGCAGCTTTCCAGCCACTCTTCCCCAAGCCTGTAGCGTTGCATGGGGTTGTTGTGACTGAAGCGCAGAACCCGGCACTTGGCCGTGTTAAACTTCATACAATTCATCTCAGCCCATCCATCCAGCCTGTCCAGCTCTTGTAACAGTTCTTACCTTACATATTCTATTTGTCAGAAGGCCAAATTATTATGCAGTATATGATTAATTTACATTTAAAAATAAAAATATTTTTCACATAAAATTCTATTTTGAATCTTTCTAATTGTGAAGCAGCAGTTAGAGCAAGGTGCTTCTCTAAATGTAATTGATTTATTCAGATCAGGATCAAATTGATAGAAATATATTCTGATTGTTAAAATCATATGACAATTTGCTTAGCTCTACAGTCAGGAATATGAGGGGTCAGGTTTTTTTTTTTTAATTTGCAAATGTTTTCTTAGAGTAGGTTGTTAAGGAAATAAAAATATGGGCAATATTAATGCTGAGCAGTGGAAAGAATATCAGACCTCTCTTTGGTCTAAGCACAGTGCTTCATGCTAGTGTTAATTACTAATCAGTCTTTTCACAGGCCTTGTACAGTATGTTGTCTGTTACAAGAAACCAGATACTTCCATACAGATTTAGAGCAAAAATGCATGCAATGATATTTTTCTCATACTGTTCTCTAGATATGTACTTTAGTCCTTCTTGGAGACTAGATACTAAATGGATCTCTGATTTGACCTAGGATGGCTGTCAGTAAGTTTGTAATATATACTGTGTAGGATCACTGTGAAAATCAGTTTTCTCAGACATAACTATAACTACAAGTGGTTTATTGACTTATTTTATGGACTCTTTTTTAATAGAAAGCCCTAAAAATTTCCATTCTTAAGATAGTTCTGTATTATGTTACTCTTGTAAATTAAACATCTGAAAGATAGTACAAATCTGAATATGTTTCTACCAGAGCAATTATTTAGCCACCTGAGGAGGTAGTGAAAGATTCCAATAATTAAAACAATCACAGCAAATCATCCATAAAAAATAATAAAACAACTACTACTTTGAGCTTATAGACATAAGAGTTCAAACATTTTTCAGAAATAGACACAAAAATGCTCCTTACTCCTACAATTTAAAAGCAGAAAGTTAGACACTAGTCATATAATTATTTGATATTAATGCCAATAAAAAAATGTGATTGTTTTCTACCTACATATATGACAATGTACTCCCATGAAGATTTGCAAATTTCCTTCCCACATAAAAAAAAAAATTCAGACAAGAAATGTCTAAACAGGCTATGGAAAATAACTGCGTAACGCACAGGCATACATAGTATTCTATTAGTACTGCAGTGAATCCTTGGTCTTCTTATAGGAAGATCTAAGAGAGGATTGAAAAGAATGAACAGTGTTTTAATCAGAACAACCGTAAAAATCAAAACAAATCAACCACAAGAAAAGAAGTAATTAAGGAAAATAAAAAAGATAAAGAAGATAAAAACATTTCAAGTATTGATCCATTGCTCTCTGCGTAGCCTACCATCTATTTCTCTTCAACATCTGTTTGGTTAGGGTTGAAAGGGACCTTCAAAGGTCATCCAGTTTTGTCTTAGTTTTTTTTCTTTTTTACCCTTTTTATTTTCTCACCTTTTCTTTTCTTTTTTTTCTTATAGTATAACAATGTGACCCAAATAAATTTAAAAGTTGTGGGTTTTTAGTTGGCATCTTTCTAGGTGTTTGTTGCTCAACACTAGACAGTGGCACAGTCTCTGTTGTGGACTTTGAAACAAAACAAATGTCTAAAGTCCTAATAAACTTACTAGTGTATAACTCATTACTTGGGTTCTTTTCTCTTTTGGGGTGAAAATATCACAGTACAATCAAGTAAAGCAATACCTATATGGACAGAGGGGAAAGAAAAGGAGTTGTGGCTCAAGCTGGCTGGTAATTTTCCATCAAAGTACAGCTTGATGGAAAAAAAAAATGTGTTTTCAACTCTCACAATATTTCACATAGGAAGATTTTTTTTTCCAAAATTAACACCTGATTTTTTTTTTTTAGTGGAACACAGTTGGCAATAATTAAATATTTCAGTTTGTCAGACTATTCTGTTTTGACGTTACTCACCCCTAACCTTTCATAAAATCTTACGGAAATTGTAAGAGGTCAGTCTGCTTTTTTTTTTTTTTTTTTTTTTACCTAGCAAAAAAAGTTCATTTGTTGAGCAACATCTTCCATTGTATCTTTAAAATTTTTCATCTAGCTTGATTGCAATAAGGCCTGGCCACAGAAAAAAAAAAAAAAAATCAGAGTTTGGGAAATACAGACTGCAAGATGGTGGAGTATTACGGCAGATCTGATACGAGTTTCAGTGGCTGTAACAGCCAAAATTGTATCAGGCAAAATTAAATTGAATGTTTCACTTTAGGAATGATATACTTTTTTTTTTTTTTTTGAAGTTGAACATACTTATGAACATCTTTTCATAAATATTTCGCTATTTTACTTTCTGTTTTGATACCAACTTAAACAAAATTGAAGTTCAGTTTTTCTGTTTGACCAAAATGTGTGTGAAACACAACAAATCATTTGTGTAGTATACTAAGTTTATAAGTGCTCATGAACCTAACATAAGAATAGAAATTAATAGGTTTGCATGCCAGACTCTTAAAATGCACACCTTACTATGATCATACAAACCAACCGACTGCCAGGCCTGCAAGCCTCTGCAGTGGCTGCTCTTGGATTAGTAGCAGATGATTATTCCAATCGACTAAAGGAGATCATGAAGGAGATGACTTGCAGCATGTACTTAAGGGTCACATGGTAGACGAAAGAGCTAGGCCACTGATTCCCACAGCCTGGAACATCTTCTAGTCAAAACCTTTCACTGCAATTCCCTTTTAACTAGTTTAGAGAAAATTTCAAGAACATGAGAAAAAAAACTTATGGTAACTACTGAGAAATGCCTATTTAAAAAAAAAAATTAGGAAAACATGTGTAAGAGCCTGTAGTATTTCTTCAGGTTTTGGTAGGTTTGGATTTGTTTGGGGTTTTTATTCGCTTTTCTCCTTTTTAATGTATCTAAGTCATAAAAAGAATGTAATTTTCCTTGATATGAAAGAATGATAAATCTCATGACAATTCAATGATTTATCTGCAATTTATCATTGACCTTTTGTATAAAGACAGTTATTGTAATTCTTTTCTTCTCAATTTCCATATTGCACTACAGAAACATCATTACGATAGAAACACTGTGTATACGTCAGTAGTCGAATTATGAAAGGATTTAAAATAATCTAAAAATAGGTGTTCAAGAGGATATTTCAAAGATCTGAGAGGAAATAATTTAGTAACCTGAAGAAACACTTTCTACTCTAGTACTTGTCTCTTGTAGAGGATACTAGTACTTTCTATATCACTTAGAAAAGAGAATGGAGACTTACAGATTAAATACACTGAAATAAGCATAGCAACATTTGAATCATCTATTTTTTTTAAGACCAGCTGCTGTGGAGCATAAAAGAGGAAGCTGTTTCTTGTATTAACGTTACATAATTGTTTCTTCATTTCCATTTGAACTTTCACTGAGTCTTCGGCTTTACCTGTGACACATTTACTAAAAAGAATTATTTTTCCTGCTACCACCAACAAAACAGGAAAAAAATCTGAGGGGAAATAAAAAAGCTGCTCTGCTAGCTTCTATCTGCTGCGGATGTATGTGTGTTTCTCAACCTATTTACCTATTAACCTTTCTTAAGCTGTGGGTGTAGTAATGGATCAGTTTTTATACTCCAGCAACAATTACATGTTTGTCAATCATTCCTAGTAAATGATTTGTCAATCATTCCTAGTAAACTTGCATTGGAATACACAAGTTGTCTGGCCCATCAACAGGTTAAGCTTCAAATTTGGGAAGTTCGGTAAGAAATTCCATCTTAGTTCACAGGTTTGGATTGTTTGTATCAAAGAAACATATGTGACAGTTATCAAATATTTTCTTCACAGCTGGTAGTGCATGTTATGTGTATTATCAAAGATGAAATCCCAGCACTACCTAAAAGTACTACAGGGTCTGTTGGACCCTTCTTAGATCCAGAGAACTATGGGCCCTCCAACTACAGACACTAGGACCACCACTTGCTCTGATAATAAATCTAACTGTGTTATTAGTGATGATTTTCTGTATTAGATCATTTAAACCTTTGGACAGTTAAAATATTAATTGGAATAACAACAAATTGTCAGCTCTGTGCTTATTATATGTTCCCTTTTGCCTATAACAAAACTTGAGAAGACACTGAGAAAACTTTCTGGTGAAGTAGACAGCCAGGTAGGCATCAATAGAATTAAGTAATACAAATAATGCAGAAACAAAAAGTAAGGTTTAAGCACCGAGACAGTATTTAGGCAGATTGGCTTTCATACTATACCTTAACCAATCTCTCGTCAGCAAAACTGAGCGAGACTTGAAAATGTTATAATCAGCAGCATCGTTTTCATTCAAAGAGTAGAATTTACAATAATCTTTCTACATGAACAACAGGCCATAAGGCATACAGCTGTTTATTTTTCTTTTTACCTTGTTTTTATTTATTGCTTCATTTATTAAAAAAACATGGATTTTCTACAGTGGTATTTTTTTTTTTCTTGAATGACTGTTGAATGGTTTCCAATTTTTTCCAGAGCAAGAATCCTTTCCCCATTATGCGTCCTACTTTTTAAGTTATTAAGATTAAATTTAAGGAATAAAAAGACTGTATTTCCCCATAGCTTATACTATTCATCTACATTTGCTCCCAGAACCTCATTTTCCAAACAATGGCAAGAGTCTCTCGGGGAGAGACTGTTCAGTAGGGCCTGTTCTGACAGGACTAGGGGTAATGGTTTTAAAATAGAGGGAGGTAGATTTAGATTAGATATTAGGAATTTTTTTTTACACTGAGGGTGGTAGAACACGGGAACAGGTTGCCCAGAGAGGTGGTGGATGCCCCATCCCTGGAAACATTCAAGGCCAGGTTGGATGAGGCTCTGAGCAACCTGGTCTGGTTGAAGATGTTCCTGCTCCTTGCAGGAGCAGGGGTTGGACTAGATGACCTTTGAAGGTTGCTTCCAACCCTAACCAGTCTGTGATTCTATGATTCTGTACATTGTGTATTCAAACAAAGAGCTACTTCTATTCACACATACAGTGGAATGCCCCATATATGCTGAGCTATAGTGGAAAATGGCAATCCTTCTAAAAGGAAGCTGGGCAAGGGTTAAATTGTAAGAAAGGGAAAATACCTAAGGGCTCTCTGTTTTAGAAATTTAAACTTCTAAACAGGATAAGTTTTAACAAAAATAAAATAAAAAAAAAGGACAACACTAATTATAAACGGCTGAACCGTATCATTTTGAAAAGGACTTTTAAACACTATCATTTTTTACTTATACGTGATTACTTTCTTAGATTTCTTAAATTCTTCTTCCCTGCCCTCTTAAATGTCTGTAAAGCACCCATAAATCTCTCAATGCTCTGCAGTTAGAATAAGATATTAGCTATTAGTGCACAGTGCTATGTATTAGTATATGCGCACTCTACTGATCCAGAAAACCCATAGGGGATAGAACTTGAGCAAGTACAGGACCAGGGTGTGCTATTTTAATGTATTAAACAAAGTATTAATTATTTGCTATTCCTGAAGTACAATCATTGAGAGTCCAAGTAGCAAATTTAGTAAATTTCCATGATTATTACTATTTGACTGTAACACTAGTCATATTATTACTCACACGTACAAGCAAAGATATTGTAGAGACTGGATATCCTTCTAATAAATAAGTATTTTATCAAAGACTGCTTTTATGTGAAATTGATTTTTTAAATATATATGGAATAAAAATGTCCCTGAAATGAAAGCATGAGTCCTTTATTTTTCTTCACTTTTGTAGAGTAATTGTGTCCACATTAATGTGGGAGAGAGAAGAAAAAAAATAATATTTGTATTTGGCGCTTGTTTCTCTTGATTTGCAGAGATAAATAGGAAAAACAAAGGTCCAATAAACTTCCATTGTGTTCTTTATTTTCCAAGGCCCTTTGATAAAGCTAACCTAAATGACCAAAGCTGTAAAAGCACTCCTCATTCCTTTTTCTAAATGTGTCCAGAGAGATTTTCTTGCAGCTTATAGCAAAAAAAAAAAAAAAAAAAAAAAGAAAAAGAAAGAAAAGGCTTTTTAACTCTCAGTCTTATTAGCTTGCTGTGGGATTTGATACACAAATGACATTTTCTCTGGTTTGTGGAAAAGATCCCATTATAACGTTTGAATTCAGAGTTCTAATAACAAGAATTTAACCCACTCTCCCAGAGCTTTGTCAGCTGTGCAGTATCAATGAATAAACTGTAACTTTATAATATTCAATAACCATAAGGTCATTATATTACATAAAGCTACATTTGCAGATTGACTTTTTTTTTTTTTGAATGGCTTAACTCTAGGACATGACTTCTTACTTATTTCAGTCAAAAATCAGTAATTCCCAAACCTCACTCTTCTATTGCTTAAAATCTATAAGTTTGTATTTGCCCTGGCACATAACATACTATTCATCTAACTGGTGCTTTGCATATATGAAAGAGAATGAGGTTCATGCTTCATGGTAAAATCTGGATTCTTCAGCAATGAATCACAGGCCTTTTTTATTTAAGTTACGGGAAAGCTTAAGGTAGGACAAAGTAGCTGTACAGTACCGAACTGTTTCTTTGAGTATAATCACATTTACTTTGTAATAACAATGAAGAACACATTTTTTTTCTTTTTATTTATTTGAAGGAAAAACAACCAGATGTCTGAAAGAAATAAAAATCATGGAAAAAGATCATGGTCTAAAATAGATACGCATGCATATATATAGACATGCAGCATCATGTATGCATGCATGTATACTACATATAAATAAACAAATCCTTAGATCCCTTGGTGAAGTATTAGAGGGTTTTTTTTTGGTTAAGGCAGAACAATAAGATATTCAAATACCAGCAGACCAAAACTATTAGATAGCAATTTTGGAAAAAAAATTGACATTTTCATAGGAGCTCATGAACTGACTGTGATCAAAGACGACTACTTTTGCAAAGAAAACTGATGTGCAACAAATAGTAATACTTCCTGTTTATCCAAAACCGTAAAGGACTCGACTAAATTCCTATTGTCAGCCTTGTGCATGAGACTTTAAGAATCACTTAGAACAGCTGAAAAAATAAGACAAGAGGACGTTAAAAAAGATTATTAGTGTCTAGAAAATATATTTTTTATTAAAAGATTAAATTAACTGTGATTGTTTATCCTACCGAAAACTATGGAAGAAGCAAGGTTCCGTGCAAAGTACAGTGCAAAGAGGAAAGGAATACTTTCTAAAATAGGAAAATAATAATAGTCTTAAAGTTTAATGAGGGAAAATTAGGTTAGATGTAGCTAAAAAAAACAAACTCATAGAACTTTATAATAAAGGCAGCTGAACATTTAAATACACTATCTGAGTGGTTGTTAAATCTCTGTTATGAGGGTCTTTAAATAAAACTGGACAAGCATTTGTCAACAATATTGTAAGTACAATTAATGTGTTCCTGGAGCAGGGGCTTCATGTCAGCTCTTGGATTCTAAGATCAATGGTGAGATTTTTGTTTTTCACATTGCTAGCAATTATAATCATTGCTGCGTTTTAAGACATGCAGGACTAGGAAAAAAAAAAAAGACCACAAGTGCTTTACCGACTAGGACTTCTGGCGAACCTCTCTCTACCCCCTCTCTTAGGCGCGTTAGCTGTGCTTTCAGGGTTCCGTGTGCGCGTTCTAGAATCGCCTGCCTGGTGCTGTTCAGAGGAATGCCAAACGTATGGCGGACTCCCCACACTTTCTCCGGGACTATTTGTAACCCAACGCGTGACAATCGGCTCACTAACTTAAGGGCGACACTTGGGCCTAAGGGCACCCTGCAACCAGGACGTCATCCATGTAATGGTACACAAGGTATTCGGGATGCTCTTGGCAGAACGGCTGCAGAGCAGCTGCCACATACCACTGACATATGGTGGGGGAATTCCTCGTCCCCTGGGGAAGCACCGTCCAGTGGTATCTCCTAGCCGGCTCACTGTTATTGAGAGAGGGGACTGTAAGGGCAAATCTCTGGCAATCATTGAGATGAAGGGGTATAGTAAAGAAACAATGCTTTAAATCCACAATTAACAGCTGCCAGTCACGGGGAAGCATGGAAGGGATGGGTAAACCTGGTTGCAGAGGACCCATGTCGTGCATGGAGTCATTGACAATTCGCAGGTCGTGTATGAACCACCATTTCCCAGATTTCTTTTGTATTATGAATACTGGAGAGCTCCACGGACTAGTGGTTGGTACTAGATGGCCAGTGGCCACCTCCTGCTGTACCAGTGTGTGAAGATGGGCCAGTTTTTCCTGTGATAGTGGCCACTGACTGACCCACAAAGGCCGGTCAGACTTCCAGGAAAGCTTCACCGGGCCAATACCCTCAGTGTCCCCTGTCAAAAATCCGGCCCTATGAGGATCCGGGCCTGCAGCTGCGCCAAAGCGTCTCTGCCTAGCAGGCTGAGCGGGAGTCCGGCAAGCACATAGGGTCTTACTTGCGCTTCCCCTTCCTCCCCTTCAACCTTAATCGTTACTAGATCCACGCTGCGTTGGGCGTTGCTATGACTCCCCACACCGGAGATGCCCAGCGGGCAGGTAACTGCCCTCCACCCAGGGAGCCAGACCTCTCTACTAAACACAGAAACATCCGCACCTGAATCTATATGGCAGATGACATGAATTTCGTCCCAACCCTGGGAAAGTGTCACACTCGTATGCGGTCTTGAACTTAGATCCCACATGGCCATGGCAAGGGGCAGATCCTGCGGGATGTATACAGGGGTGTCTGTCAGAGGTGTCACCACGACCTCTGTCACTGACGCTGTATCCTGACATGACGGCCACACCTGTATTCTCCAGTCCTTGGCCCCAAAACCTCCGCAGACTAACTCCGATCCTCCCCCCTGTGGCGAGCCCACAACTGAGGTCCAAGTCGGGCCCTGGAGAAAAAGGGGCTTGTCAGTTCTTAATCGCGTTCCTGGTTGGGCCCTGGCCAAAGCACCCTGGCCATAGCCAGAGGCCTCTGCGGAGGGGGTGCTGCCCACATTTGTGTCGTTGTGCTCGGACGGGCACTCCGAACCCCGTTTCCTGACCAGCATTCGCCCGAGTAATGTCCTTTCCTTCCACATTTAAAACACGCCTTTGAGGCCCGAGCCTTTTCACCAGCTCCCACCGGTTTTTGGAAGGGGCAGTCCCTCTTCATGTGGCCTGTACCCCCACATTGAAAGCATCGCCCTTGCTCCAAGCCCCTGTCCGTCGGGCCAACCACTTGCTTCACTGCTGAGGTGACTGCAAACGCTAATGGCTCCGCATCCCTCGCCCTCTCAGCCTTTATGCATGCCTCAATCATCTAACCCAACCCTGAGCCTGCCGGCAACCCCTGAATTGCCTTTTTACAGATGTCATTGGCATTCAAGAAGGCCAGGTCCTTCCCCAAAGGGCCTCTAGCGACACTGGGTAGACCAGAGACATCAAGGCTCTTGTTAAGGCGATCTAAGAATTCCAAATAGGGTTCATTTGCCTTTTGTTTAATCTGCGTGTACGGCAGGGTCCTCGTGTCCATACGAGCAACCGCCTTTAAAGCTTTCTGGGCCAGAAGACTAGCCTGCTGAAGAATGGCAGGGTCCCAGGTACACTGGCGGCGGGGGTCGATGTGAGCCCCAACGCTGCACAACTGGTCCACCCCCACCCCAAAAAATGGGTGATTTGGGGCGGTAATGAAGCCAATGGCGGCATCCACCATGAAACCCTGCCACTTGCTCACAAAGACCACCAGCTGTGCAGGCGTAAGAATAGCCTTGCACAGATTATGCCAATCATAAGGCATGAAGGCACTGGGCTCAAGTACATCCAACAAAACTTCACAGGCAGGGCTGCTTAACCCTGAGGTGGCTATCGCGTTATGAATTTCCTTAACAATCTTCCAGTCGATGGGCTCCCACCTAGCCACACCGGGACCCATCACCACCAGGAAGGCCACCAGGTCTCCCTCCTGGGGGACATCCGGTGAAATTGAAGTCACATGAGCTACCCCTTGGAGGGAGCAGTTCTTAATGACAAACTGCCAGTGGGCGGCGGGGTCAGGGCCCGGCGAGGACTCGTCCAGACCCGAGGGGAGGGGCAGACCCTCGGCCGGGGCCGGCGGGGATGACCACCTCACCAGCTCCCCGAATTAACTGCCAAACAATGGACTTCTGAGAGCAAACAGTGCACTAAGTCCTCCCCCGATCCCAACCCATGGGGGTAGGGGAAGGTTCTCCGGCCAGGCCGAGGGCATGCTCACGTCTGCAGGCGAACCCTTGTAGGCTGGTGGCGCAGAGGGCAGAAGTCCCGCCCTGGCAGGTGTCACCAGAAAACTGGGTTCCCCCCCGAAGAACGAATCAGCCATGGTATCCGGCCCACAAGCTGGATCCTCCCTCCCCACTGGGAAGGCACTAGGACCCCGCTCCGCGGCTCCTCGGGCGCCACCTCGAAACCGGCTCCCGCCTCACTATCACTTCATGTGTCATTACCAGCTTGACTGTCGGAACCCAAGTTGGGTCGCCTTTCGTTCAGTGGATCCCCACAAACCACTGAGACCACGGCTTGCCAGACACTCCAAATATTGCGGACCTTCTCAAGGCACCTCTTGACCGCCCCCCAGTTGGGAATAAAGGACAGGGCGGTTTTGTGCCCTGCGGCAGCAGAAGCTAACAGCTCCCCCGACACCGCTACTACCTTTTCCAGATCCATCACCTGCAAAGGCTGTTGGATCATCCCCTTATGTATCATCCATTGGATGAGATACTCCATACCCCTAGAGGAGGCCTCCTCATCCACCTCCATAGCCAGTACCTTCAGAACCTTCACCGTTTCCTTGATGGATACCGTCGACATGATGAGGTCTGGATTACCCCGAGCCCCGCTCACTTTGGTGCACCGAAAACCTGATCCATCAGATCATGTCGGGGTCACCACTTGTCACCGTACGACAACGGACCAACCCACCCTGACTGACCTACCCTACCGGGATCCCATCCCGGGGAGAGAGACACAGACACAGATGCTGTGGAGTCAGCTCTCAATTTACTGCTGCATCACGTTGCAATATATACCCGTACACCCGCTACGCACGCGAATGCACCCGCCCCCTGCGCCCGTGCACCTATCCGCGCCTAGTGCGCCAATCGTGCACCTGTCTGCGCCTATCATTGTGGACCACCCTTCTTGTGTACGTGCAGCCCCGCCCGTAGCCTTGTTGCTACACTCTCCCCAAACTTGCCTAGCCTTGTTGCTGCCTTGCAGGGCCCCGTATTCTTCCATACCCATTTTACTGACACTGAGTTTACAATGTTTGTGGTGTTTTGTTCTAATTATTAGATACTTGTGCCGACATATTAAAAGATTTTCCTGGTTAGGTACATTTTTTTTTGTAAATTGTTTCATTTCCTCTTACACATAAATATAAAGGAGTGGTATATCACCGTAAAGTACACTTGGACTTTCTAAGTTTAACATATTTTTCTTCTTTGGAAGGAAAAATATTTTAAAGTGATGGATGCCAAAGGTTATGTATTCAGTTTACAAGAAATTTTGTGATAATCAGCACTATTTTGTCCCAAAAGGAAAACTCTCATACAAAGTGTATTTATTGGAATGGAAATATAAAGCTTTGATGTAAGTCTCTTTAGAAAGTGAAAAAGAGGCTAAACCAGACACAGTGGTTTGTACAGATTGCATGTTTCCAAATCTTTTTGACATGTTGTCCAGAAGAATCAACCAGGCAACCAAGGGGATGAAGAGGAGACTTCCTAAGTGATTTTAAAAAGTAATACAGTTTCTTAATTCATCAACTGTTATTAAATTAGTGTGCTCCCTCAACTGTCACCTTGGGTTTCATTCAAACACAATTCTACAGTTATATCTAACCACAGGGCACGTATTCACAAAACCATTTAAAATTCATCTTTCTTTTTTTTTTTTTTTTTTTTTTTTTTTGCAGATGTTCTCTGTGTATTGCTCCACACTACAATTTCTTTATAATGATTGCAGAACAGCAATAATGTTGAGAGGATAACATTTAATACTATAAGTTACCTCTTTAGCTTAGAATTTTTCTAGTATATTAAATAGATGGCCATGTCTTTCTCCTTCAAAACAAACGCTATTGTAACAACTTTCTCCTTGAATGGAAAAGAGTGAACAGTACGTTTAAATAAATTTGTATGTGTGTGTGTGCATAAAATGTGTAAAATATGCACAAGCATTCATGTGTACGTCCATACACTGTTTTGTCCCTGATGCCTTTTTTAAACATACCATGTCTGTTACGCAGTCCTCACATCTGTCCTCCTTCAGGCCACGTCTGAAAGCCCATTTGCCATTATGGCTCAAAAAGATTTTAAGCCTGTCACTTTTATTTGTGATGAGTAACTGTCCCATTTTTTTCCTGTGGATTTAAACATTTATACTTTGAAGGAAGTCAGTTAACATACAGGTCACTGGACGGACAAAGCTTTTCCTCTCCCTTTTTCTTTCTCACTCTTAAGAACCTGTTGCATGACCTAGCAAACTTTACCAGATAAGGGATAGGAGGAGACTGAATACTCACATTTACCAGTTCTCCCAGTTACTTTACATTTGTACACAATGCAGTGTTCTGTAAATAACTTTACTGTTGTAGTTTAGCCCCAATTGGGACCAGACTACACAGTCTCTCTCTCTCACTACCCCCACCCTCCGAGAGAACAGAGAGATATAATATAAGAAAAAAAGCCTGAGGTTTGAGATAAGGACAGGGAGAAATCCTTAAAGTTACCATTATGGGCAAAACAGACTCAACTTGGGGAAAACTATTCAATTATTACTAAAACCAAAGCAGGATAATAAGACAGAGAACAAGATAACTTCCCCAAACTCTCCCTCTTCCCAGGCTTAACATTATCTCTACTACCTTGCCCCCTGAGCGGCACAGGGAGGAAGAGGGAAGCGGGGTTATGGTCAGTTCATTACACGTCGCTTTATGCCGCTGCTTCCTCCTTGGGGGGAAAGAACTCCTCACATTCCTTCCCTGCTCCAGTGTGGGGTCCCACCCACAGGCTACAGTCCTTCATGAACTGCTCCGGTGTGGTTCATTTTTTCTGCGGGGTGCAGTCCCTCCAGAACAGCTGCCCCAGCGGGCCCTCTGTGGGCCACAGCCTCCTTCAGACATCTGCCTGCCCTGGTGTGGGGTTCTCTATGGGTTGCAGGTGGATCTCTGCTCCTTCGTGAACCTCCACGTGCTGCAGGGCGACAGCCTGCATCACCATGATCGTCACCATGGGCTGCAGGGGAACCTCTGCGGGAAGCAACATTACTCGTCCCCCTCCTCCTTCACTGACCTTGGTGTCTGCAGCTGTTCTTCTCTCAAAAAATTCTTCACAACAGGCAGGCAGATGCCTCTCAGGTTCTCTTTACATCTCCTCTCCACTTTCTTGCAGCTGGGCTGGGCCAAGTCAGGTCCAGCTGGCCACCTGGCAGGAGGCCAGAGGGTGAGGGTCACAAGGCCCACAAGGCTCACGCCTCCCCCTCTCTGCCTCCTCTCTAGTTTCTTTACATCTTTTTTTTTTTTTTCTGTTTTCCCCCTTCTTAAATACGTTATCGCAGAGGCATTATCAAGGAACATTCTTCTACCAATTGGCTTGGCCCTGGCCTGCATCAGGTCCGCCCTAGGCCCAGCCAAGTCCACTGGACAAAGGGGAGCAACTTTGAATAGCGTCTTCCAGAAGCTGCCACCATAGCCCCCCCCCCACTAAATAAAACCAGAACACTGTATATCCATCAGTTGTTCTGTTTAATTTCTCAGGTAAAATTTAAACATAATTGTTCAAAGAAAAGTTACTAACTTCAGATTATCATTATTTTTATCCTGTGACAGGAGAGGAACAAATGGATGTAAACCTGTGTAAATGTTAATAGGGATGTTTGGGCTCAGGTGAGTGGGCCATGAACTTGGGAGCCCAACAGAGGTGAGGTTGCCACAGTTCCATGTCCCAAGGTCAACTAGTAGCAAGGCTGAGCACGTATTCCTAGTAGGCACATACACAAACATACAAACATACACGTGTATATATACACATACATACTTAAAGATATATATACACACACATAGAGCCAAAACAGACAGGTACATTTAGCACTCAGACAAACATGAACAGCACCAATGGCCTCATCCTGTTTCCCTCTCTGGCTGATTAGCATGAAGGTCTGTTGGTGGGAGATATATATGTGCCTGCGTACATATGTACGATGTTATCCCTCCATGCAGCCAGGCTCAGACACTCACTCAGCTCAGTAGCTGCCTCTGGATCCCAGTCTCCCCAGTTTTGAGCACCTGGATGTACAAGCTCCCGAAGTCAGTACTGGTGCAGAACTACACATGTGCTAGATTCCTCAGTAGCCAACACACCCCCTGCCCCTGTCCGTCGCCCTCTCCTCCCGCCCCTAGCATGTCACCCAGTTGAGCCCCCAGATCTCACAGTCTCTCCAACAGCTGAATGGGACACCCCTGGTCCCTCTAACAGCCACCTCACCCTTAGAGACACGGACACACTTCTGACTCCCAGGCCACTTCACCTGCTTGCTGGCTAGACCAGCTTGATCTTCACTAACACTCACACATTAATTTGCATGGCTACACTTGCTCAGTTCCTGGCACCACAGACACATGGACTCTTATGACCTGTGGTCTCAATTCAGTTGTTGGCACTTTAAATCACCTGCATGTCTCCCTTTCCTCGCCTTTGGTTCTTCCCCTAAACATCTCATAGCAAGTCTTGTGCAGTCCCAAAATGTTCTTCCCCTACATCCCGTATGATGGGATTATATACATCCCAGTGAATGCCCTTAGTCCCAAAGGTGCTCTGGAGAGTTGCTCCTCTTTACTCTTCCTGATGTGTTTCAAGCCTGAAACACCCCTTGCAGAGGGTCTCATGGGACAGCCCTTTCTTTCAGTCCTTAATTTGTTCTTGCCTGCCTTTGTGCCTTTGTGCTCCTTTAAGCTTATGGAGATGGGTCTTTGATGGGCTGATGGCTTCTGTAACGGGCTTGACAGTGGCCTGGCCAGATATAATTTTGGCTTGTCCACCTGTCATTACCTCTCTGTGCTCCTTTCTGTGTGTGCAGATAAGCTTATTTTACTATAACCTAATGAGGAATATTTTATTTATTAATGGCAGTACTTTTAAAACCAGCATTGTGAAAGACATTATGATGTGTGAAGAGATATAGTTTTTTTTTTTGGTAATGCTCAATTAAACTATTCTGAGAATAGTTAATTGTAGTAGAAGGACTAGTAATCAAAACCATGACACATATACATGCTAGTAATTACACAGACATAAGATTTCCTGCTGTCATCATATTGCTACTCAGTATCTGTCTTTTTATTCTGAACACTTTTTTTTTTTAACTGAATGTCTAGTTGTCTTCAAGGTGATACACTACCTTGATAGATCTTTGGAACATTACTAATTTCCTGGCACTAGTTTTACAACAGAGAGTAAATGTCTGCCGGTAGATGATTCCTGAAGTGCTAGGTAAACTGGATGAATCTAGTATATTAGTTTCTTTTACTTCCTTTAAATATCATTGTTGGTTCACAAGGAATATAAATTACAGTGTAAAAGCACTACGGCTTTTCTCAGAAGGAAGTTAGGAATCTTTTTGCAACTTTATCTATATAGCAACGTGATTTCTCTTTACAGGTAAATCTATCTGTATTATAAGCCATGGGGAGGAATACTGTGTTCAGATCAACTTTTTGTTGCATAGTGGAAACAGAGAGTAATCTCCACTGCCTTTTTTTTTACAAAGAAAAAAAAAGTAACATTTGTAGCATTTTAGTGAAAACACACAAATCAAATAAAGACCAAATTGTTTCAGTAGTTAACATGAAGTTTAAAAAAAAAAATTCAAATTTAAGATGTAAAAGACTTCCAAGCTGTTGTTTTCAACAGCTGAAACAAAGTTCAGCAGTTCTAGGTTAAAGTTGTATTGCATATTGCACTGGTACTGCAAATTCAAAGTGGGAAAAAAAAAAGGAAAGTAGTGGTATTGTCATTCAAGCTTTCTTAATTATGCTCCCAGCCTTATTTTTCCTCACCATATTATATATTTATAAAACCCTGGGTTTTCTTATACATTGTCACAAGTATTGTGTCTTTTGCAACAGTAGCGTAACATTGAAAACACAGTCTTAATCTTGTATATTTACTTTAAATATATTTGTAGAAGAGCAAAAGCAGATCTGACCTCAGGACACCCTTATATTTGGGATTCAGTTTCAGGATCATTTTTTTTCATGGCCCTATAAATCTGACATTTCTGCCTGTCCTTTTATAAGCTATATAAGTCATCATGTTATGGGTAATTCATTAGTGGATTTTTATATCAGAATTATTTGTTGATATTTGGATCTACCAATTCTATTTCAAAGTCCAGTGGTTAATATTTATCTATAAACCCTGTACAACTCACAGTGCTTCAGATTTAAGTCTTATGACTCTTGTGAAGAGAAAGTCAGGACTACATTCCTTGTGTTACAATTGGCAAAAGAAAGAGATGTGAAATGGGTTTCATCCCAGGTTGTCTTTGTGGTCGAGAGAGAGAGGCACTGTCTCTTCACAACATAGATTTTTAAAGTAAATCAGATGAATCTGCTCTAAAAAAAAAAAGTTTTTCCTCTATTGATTATAATGGGTGACCAGGTGATGTAGACACCTTCATCATAACTACCTAAAGCTGTATGTGAGGGAACCCTTTCAGAGAGCTGTTAGGCCTTTTCCAAGTTCACAGAGGATGTCTAGCAAAGGGAATTCAGTGCAGGTCACTCAGCTCTCACTTGTAGAAATGCTTTCCTGAAAAAAATGAATAGTCCTGATGGTCTATAAATACAGAATTTAAAGGATTTAGAGGGGAAAGATTAAGGGTGTATTGCTGGGAGGTAAAAAAAAAAGCTTCCTATGGTATTATGGGCACTCAAATTTATTTGTTTCCTCCATGTAATTAATTTGATACCTCTGATTAGTCATTAAGTCACTGGTTTCCTGATCTATTGATCCAATGTATTTTATTGCTATTTATATTAAAAGGAAAAAAAGAAATATAAAATACTGGCCTTTAAAATACCCATAAATTAAACTCTTCAAGGTTATTTTTAATTTTTTTTTTGTTTTTTTTTATTAATGAATGAGAGTTTCTAGACTTATTCTTTCCTTGTTTACCATTGTAAATTTTCCTTTCTCTACTAATTATCTACAAAATTTGTTAGTTGCTTAAACCATTTCCATTTACCATGTTTCTAAAGTATAATTTTAAAATACTGAATGTGAATATCCGTATTAAATCTGCATTTGCCTCTCATCATTTTAGTGCAAATAGAGGACAAGTTGTTTATCAAAATCCAAGTGTTTCTTTGGCTTAATTCTGTTCAGCTTTTCATCAAATGTAATTATTTTTGTGTATATATACACAGAGTATAAAATAATTTTAAACAAGTATTTATCATTCAATTCACATGACTGCACAATGACCTAGAAAACAAAGAATCAGGACTGTGATGTTTATGAGATTCCCTTGCCAAATACAAAGTGTTTTTGAAGACTGACTTTTCACATTACTGGGGATTTGTTTTTCTTGCTAAATACAGTACTTCAAATGTGGGATCAAAACTTTTAAATGTTGAATACAATATTTTACAACTTTTAAAAAATAAATTCAGGCAAAATACCTTTCATGAATACAATATAGGGTATATTACTCCATAATTATAATCTGAGTTACATAGTTAAGGCTGGCTTCATGTATAAAGCTTAACTAAATTACTGAGCTTGTCTTAACTAATGAGACTTTTATCTTAAGGATAAAAGTAGCAATACTACTAAAAAGACCTGGAACCTAGAACCATATATTCAAATGAATTATCCACACCAGGAGCACACAAATTATTAGAATTTACATGTTTATTAGAAATCGTGTACTATTTTATCCTTTTTTTTTGCATATTTTTATTGCAACTATCTATGCAGTTAATGTGCTCTATCATGTTTGCCTAACAGAGCAAATAATGAATTCGTATTTACAATGTTGTAACTGCTTTGACTAATTCAGGCAAGGTCAAAAAGCAAAACCACACACAGAAATAAGGCAAGGCTAAATGGAGAGGAAAAGCATATAAAGAACCTGTTTTCCCCTGCTTGTGTAGAAGCACGTTTCTTACTCTTCAGAACAGTTCCCTGGCTAAGGAAGGGCAGGTGAGAAAAAGTGAGCAAAGCTGGAAGGAAAAAAACTGTACTAAATGACATATGTACTTGCTTTCAAAGTTGTGATTGATCCATAGGGAAACCATCACATCGTAATTGACACGTGAAGCTTTATACATTTCTAGTAAACTATCTGATCTTCCCTAAGTGCAAACACAGAGGAAAGTGTAGGGGCTATGAACCAAGAGCAGCAAAGTTACTAATGCTTCAGTGGCTGAAGGTGGGCTGCACGGGATGATACAGGGGCATTCACTCTGCATGTCATAGAGTTGTCTATGCTTTGGTAGGCAGGTCATGTGTAACTTTGAAAAGCAATTTGAGATATTTTTACAATGTTATGTAATTCTATTTAATCTATAGGTATTCACTATTCAAATCTTTTAATGCTTTTACTTCTCTCACACCTATCAAGATTCCAAGCTTCCTCCAGACTTTACCAGATGCAAGACTTTATGCCTTATAGAAACAAAATAATCTTTTTAATTAAAAAAAAAACCAACCCATAATAAGGTATATTTTTTTTCTTTTTATGCAGATCAGATAACTTGAAAGTCTGAACAAGGGAGAATACAGATGAACAATAACATGTGTAGATAATAAATGTAAAAAAGCCTTATAGGCATGCACTAGATAAATCTATTACTGAAAATACGGAAATTTGACACAAAACCACCCCAGTGTTTAGAATTTTAACTCCACAATAATTCTGTTCAAGTGTGCCAATTGACAAATGAAACTTCTCATCTGGAGGAGATAATTTCCAAATATACTAAATTCTGAATAGGTTGTAACACAGTGACAGTGGAGGTAACTTGAAAATATTTTCCTGGTCTTTGAAAGAGAGTATGCACTAAGGAAAAGCAAGTACAAAATTCTGCAGCAATTGTATATATAGTTCTACCAAATAATTAACCTATTAACAGGATGCAAGCATATTCCAGTTTATAGACACACACACTCACACCAGGCATACACAGAGGCTCACATATATGGAGTGGTACTTATGGTATATTCATTTGGAACTGATGCTACTAACAAAGTAAATATTGTATTTAATCCCTATAATTATATTTCTATTGAATCTTAAGTAATCACATGTATGTTCTGTACTTTAACTGTTAGTAGTGTAAAGAGTGTAGAAATGTAGAAAACTCCCACTGGGATTATGACAACAGTATATTCTAAAAAAATAATTTTAGCAGGATATTCCTCTTCTATCTACCTTGTCTCTCTTCCACTAGTTCCCCATGAATTGATAATTTTAGTATTATTAGGTATTATAATCACTGAAGATGGATTCAGCTTTAGATTAGAGACACTAATTTAAATGTCTAAATGCAGTTGTCTGTCTAACCACCTCTCAAGTTCAATGAAGATCTAGGTAACAAAGCCCGTGGAGCCTAAAGACTAGTCTGTTGATCAAACGTAGGTGCCTATTTTAATGTGACGTATTTCCCTAGCCTCTACTGTCTGAATTGGCTGACTCTCCCCTAACTGTAAAGTAAGCCTAAAAAACTCTCAAGGCTGGACATCTTCACTATTAGGTTGCTAGTTACAGATTCCCTCTTTCTTCAGTACAATGAATTTTAAATTCTCTTCTACCCATGGAACAACTTCAGCAGCAAGTGTCAAGAAGCTCACTGTGTTATGAAGTTTTTGAGACAAAACACAAAATTTACAGTATTCTTCAGGAAATATGAGGAATCATTGCAGTGAGCCAACAGACGGTGTGCAGAAAGAAAGATGCAATGACTTGGACTTGTTTAGACTGAAGAAAAGAACACTGACGAGGAAAAGTGCTTAAATAGATCAAAGGATGCTGCAGTGACAAGCAGATCAATATGTCCTCCAGGCTGTTGAATTGTCTCTTTTCTGTCTCTTGAATGATATAATTTAGAAACAGTTGTTCAGTTATTTCAGAGACATTAGTATTACTAAATAGGTTCTGTCATCTCATTTACATAATTTTACATAAGCATTTCTGTCACATGCGTGCCTGAGATTTTCTGAATCATTCTATCCTGCAGAACAACCGTCAGCATAAACAAAGTTATCTGCATTAAGACATAGATGCCCATCTTAAGAAGTAAATGCCCTTCTTATTCTGTGGAATATACAAAATAATTTAATCACATCTCCCACCTTATTAATA
The DNA here is from genome assembly GCF_036417535.1 of Chlamydotis macqueenii. Taxonomy (NCBI): domain Eukaryota; kingdom Metazoa; phylum Chordata; class Aves; order Otidiformes; family Otididae; genus Chlamydotis; species Chlamydotis macqueenii. The sequence goes on from NC_141556.1 coordinate 165,626,932, forward strand.
TATGGACAGTGATGCATTTTTTTTTCCTCTGAGAACCGCTGCAATGGTTGTTCTTGTTTAGAAATAAATACTGCATTTTAGTTATGGAAAGGATTTATTCATTGCAGTTTTGCATATCCAGACATAATAATGATAATTACACTAGTTTTGCTATAGACATTAGGAACTTTAACAAATCTTGCATCACAATACAGTGAAATTGTAAGTCTAGCTTTTACATAAATATGTGTAATATAACATTGAATTAATAGGTATTCCACTACATTTATATAAATGCATTTTTAAAATGTTATAAGCTTCATAAATAGCTATATTTGAGGTTCTAGAATACTCAGCAAAGTTACTATTAAAAACTTACTTTTTAATTAGTGTTAAAGCTAAAATTGAAAACAGAATAGAGCAACAGGACACTACATGAGAAAATATACTTTTTTGTGAGTTTTACACACTGACCGCACTTAGTCCATTTAGAAAAAGTGACTTTTTAGAAAAAAAAGCCATCTAAGTTAAAATTAAAATCCTGAATCTGTACAATAACCTGACTTTGCATTCACATGGATGAACAAAGGTAAAAATGTATATGGATAACTTTTTGATTACTGAAATGCTGGTCATTATCTACACTTAACTTTCACTGCAAGATTGTAATTTTGTTGTTGTTGTTGTTGTACACATAATGTAACGAGAGTCCCCTACAGGTTTCACATTCTAATGATTTCCAAGCTTTCATGTCCTACCTTTCCTGGTGCACTTGAACAAATTGCATAACACATTATATCAAATTTCTTTTTAGTGGTAGGCATGACTACAGCATTTTTATTTTATAGCTACATGATGTGATTTGCCTAAGGGGCCTTAAAAAGCCAGAGGCCATTCTGCTTTAACAATCACTGGATGGTTGAATAAAACAGAAAAAAAATCATCTAATTATGGATTGAAGTTGTGTATTAGAATTTAAATTGATGTACTCAGAAAATTTCTGCTCTAGACTCAGCTTTAAAAGGCAAAAAGGCAAAATCATGACAAGGTTGAGCACTTTCTTCCCAGCACTGACATACTTTATCTAAAAGGAAAGACTTAGCTATCTTGTGGGCATGGACTCATAACCTGAAATGGATTAACTCTCTAAAACTTAGCTATTTAAACTATATAAATATTCTTGGATATTTTCCAAAGTCAGTGGAGGGCAACAAGTCCTCTAGAACATTCTTTAACGGTGGAATGAATTATACCTCCATATTATGCTTGTCTTTTGAAGATTTATATGTAGTAAATGGAACCTTACCTTTTTTTTTTTCAATACACCACTCAGCTGTTTCCAACTCTCTCTCTAGCATTTATATGTGGTTATATGTATTTGTACAGTACATGTAAAACAATGAGTCTTCATCTCAACCCATGAGTTTTCCTTCCTTCCCAATTCTCTCCCCCACTGGGGAGGGGGAGCAAGAAACTGAGTAGTTTGGTCCTGATCAGAGCTAAACTATGACAGATTTTAAAAAAGGAATATTGGTACCTCTGTGTTCAGTGGTATCCTTGGAAGGGGACTGAGGACTCTGTGTTAGAAACAAAGGCTGTCTACACAGCGCACATGGAGAGGAAGAGGCCTGAAGATGAGATCCAGAGTTGCCAGCACATTGATGCAGCCAGTAGTCAGGTGATGAGCAGTAGAATGTGCTGCTCAAAAACCACTGGTACATTTTGAAAATAACTTGTTAGCTCTGGTCGTAAGTGTGTTACAGAAAATCAATGCTGAATTTATCTTACTTGCTATGGGAATTCACACATACATTTGCTTTCTTTGTAGAAGTGCCATAACTCCAAATTTGGAAGGTTTTTATAATTCTAGCACACTTTACTCTCCACCTGCTTAAGATGTGCTATTAAGCAGTAAATAATTTTAAATTACCTGCTGAAGAAGAGAAGATTCAAAAGCCAGCAGGGTGTTTTGGGAAAGGAGACTGAAGGAGAGGGTTGTATTTTATTTCTTTGCTCAGTCTTTTTGACAGTTGCTTATATTAAAATTCATTAGAAAATAAAACTAATATCACAAAATATTGGAACAGGGATGGATAATAAAGGTTTTTCATCTTGGTTTAAATGTGATAACTCTAAGCTAAAAAAAAGACACATTTACATTTCCTTTCTTTTCCTGGACCAGTAAATCTTGACATATTCTGCTATTAAGAGGTTCTTGAGAGACAAGGAAAGTGTTACTACTCTTTCTTTCACCCAGCTGACAGCCTCCAGTTTAGTGCTTAAGTGACTGTCATGAGGATGAGAAATGTACATTTGCAATTTACGCATGGAGGGAAACTGAAGCTCAGGTTTTCATTGTAAGAAAAGAGACTTCAACCTGTCAGGTTTGTTTAAAGGTGCTTCACAATCTTTCATCAAAAGCATTTTAGAAGTATATATCTGCCCCAACCAAATTTTGTGTGTGTTATATTATTTCTTAGGTTGAGTTTTTCAGTAGCAATTGGGCAGATGCTAAGTTATTCAGGATTTCTTGTGATAGGGTAAGGGGTAATGGTTTTAAACTAGAAGGAGGTAGATTTAGATTAGACATAAGGAATAGATTGCCTGGAATGGTGGTAGATGCCCCATCCCTGGAAACATTCAAGGGCAGGTCGGACATGTACTTAGAGACCTCCCTGCTCCTTGCAAGGGAGTTGGACTAGATGACCTTTGAAGGTTGCTTCCAACCCAAACTATTTTATGATTCTATGATTTCTAGCTTGGAACAAATTAGTAATAGTAACTGTAGGGCCTGATTTAGTATAATATGCTTTCACTTCAGTGACAGACGAGTAGGCATTGCAATTTTAGATTTAGATACCTACTTTCTGTTTATAACTTTGTTAACACCTGTCTTTTTTTTTTCCATTTCCAAAGTAAGGGAGATCCAGCCCCAAGAGTAAAAAAGAATTTGTGGTTTTATAAGCCTGTGTAATTTTACCACTTCACATCAAAGAGGCTTTGTTTTTGAAAACAGCATTCACCAGAGAAGTAAATGCAGTTCACATTAAAAAAATTAATTACATTTGCTCTTCCATTTGCCTCAGGAAGAAGTGAACAAGGTCTTGATTTTGTTTTGGTTTTGATAGTTTGTAATTTTTTAAAAGGTTGAATTGCACTTTTTGGATAGACATGTGTATTGGAAGCCATTCAAAACTATACTAAGCCAGAAAGACCTCAGGGAAAGATTGTGCTCCAGAGACAAATGGGTGAAAGTAGCTGAATTGTGTCACCGCTTCTTGCAGTCTTTGAACCTTCTCTTCCTTGATTTGAAGAACTGCAGTTGTAACTAGCTTGGGAGAGAGTCAGAGAAGATCTTTTCCTGGTTGTTCCACTCAACCCATAAAATAGAGACAGGAAACAAGAAAACAGTTTTCCTGAAAGCTGACATACAGAAAGAGAGAGGAAAGCTACTGTGGAAAAAAAAAAATCAAGGCTGATAATTTAATGGGAAGTGTTCCAATACATATGAATATCACTTCTAGATAATTCATGGAGCTAGTACTTAGGAGATTTAAAATATCTTCCCCCATATGTGTACCCTTGAGCAAATTAATATTATTACACTTTTAATTCCTATTTGGTAAATGGGGATATTAATAGAACCTTAAGTTTCTGCTCCTTCCCCCTCTACTTCCCCCTCTCTGCTCCTTTTCCTGCTTCCTCTTCCTGATAAGTATATTATTTTATCCTTTTCGGGTAGTATGAATTCATATCAAATTTATTAAGGGGACAGATGATCACAGCTCTACTGTAGACCTAGATGTTACCATAATATAAGTAATATTTATCTTGTTTATAGATACCAAAATTCTGCCTCACAGGGTGATTATCTGGAAGATTTTCCTGGATTAAATATCTCTGACTCTTTCTTTCGTGTCTTTTAATTTATGATGTAGTCATTTATTTTGTATATATCTTTTAAATGCTTTGCTATATTATCTATTTTCTGTTATTTCAAAACACATGTATAAAACACAGAGCTTTCCCTAAAACAGTGCTAAAGTTATCTTCAAAGCTTTATAGACTTTTGGTTGAACCTGATTTGAGTTTTTAATGACTCTGAAACAGCTAGTTCTGTATGCCTTTGTTTTGACTATTTAGTAGTGCATTTAGTGACTACAGCACAATAAAAAAATTTTGCAGTCAATCTGCTGTTATATTCATACATTAGCTACTGATAAACTCTCTAATAATGGTACAAAATGAGAAAGTTTGTCAGTGTTAGAGAGGTGCACATTAAAAAAAAAAAAGCACTTTAGATGTATCTGCAAAATGTGTAAATATAGTTTAGACATAAGTACATGAAAATAGCATTCAGTACATTATTTCTTCTGTGCACATTTAGAATGAATATCTTTTTTTCTGATCCTTAAGAATCGGGGAAGATGCAGTTGTACTTTTTTCTAACCACTGCTCATCTGTTGCCTTGAGCCGCTTTAACTTCTTCGCATGAGAGACTGGTAGAACTGTGCAGTTCTGCCCTGGAGCTTCCTGGGGCTCAGAAGACATTTCTGCACCGGCCTGGGCTCCTCACATTCTGACCTCCCGCAGCCAGCTCCTACACTGCCGAACCAGATGGGTTTCCTACAAGCAAGGACTTGCTTGCCTGAGGAAAGTGGAGATGGAAAAACACGGGCATTTGAGCCTGATACAAAGCCTATTGAAGTCAAGATATGTTTAAAAAAGATATCTGGCTTTGGCTGAGATATTATGATTCTATCTTGATCTGATCAGTGTCAGTGATAGCTGTGTTTATTTCAAAAGGCAAAATTCCTCTGTACAAACAACACTGTGTAGAAACTTACTGCTGGTAGTAACAACAATAAAGGTAAAAAAAATAAATGATGCAAAAAAATAAATGATGCAATTATTGTCAACATGCATATAAAATTTATTGTTCTGTACAAAAATAGATTTGCTTATCTATGGAAGCAAATGGTGGAAATGCAATGGAATTTGTGAAGCATTTAGCAAAAGGAGTATGTCTTACATAATCATGTGAATGCTTAAAATTAAGTGCTCCTCCTTAAAGTTAGGTGCAAATCCTTCTTGGTCTCTTCTGTACTAAAAGCTCCTTGAATTGCCTCTGATCTATCTGACAAAATAAATCAGACTGTGAACACATTTAAGTTAACCAGATCTATTCCTGAGCCTAGAAATGTTTAATTAATGTTGACAGTCTTGCCCTGAGTGGTTAAAGCTTGAAAAGTACAGCAAACTACAGCCTGATCTTGGAATATATCTGCTTTGTGTTTTCAAGATGAGCGCATTTTGCTCAAAGAACTCCTACTTGTTACATTAAATTGAATAGTTGAAATCTTCTGTTACAGAAGGTTTAATGAGAAATCACAAATACACATGATTAAATTAAACTCCTATAAACATGTCAGATACCCAGCAAAAGTTATTTTTAAAGTCCTGAATACTGTAGTGATTACCACATACATCCAAACCTTACTAAGACTTTACCTAACTTGGTTTTTTCATAGCCAATGTAATAAATTCTTTTTAAGAAAATTGCAGGGATATTATGGAAAAATGGCAGTCATTATTGTGTACTCACAGAGGCACTGAAAACAGTGTCTGAACATCCAAGCTGGTAACACTTTTTTTCTCATGATGGAAAAAATCCTCATAAAATGACATAGATTTCACATAACTACTTGGAGACAGAAAAAAAAAATACATTTTGGGCCAAGGCCATTATATTAACATTATTTAATTAAAAAGAATTTATTAGAGCTTTGGTGCAGTTACAGTACTTCCCAATGTCAGGAGGAGGAAGGAGCAGCAAAGAGGAACTATTATGGACTGATCGCAACTCCCATTCCCCACCCACCTCCACTGCTAACTCTCCTGTCTTTATCTTTACCCATAAACTTTTTAATCTTTTCTTCCCCTGTCCTGCTGAGGAGTAGTGAGAGAACAGCTGGGTGGGTATGAGTGGCTGGGTGGAGGACTGGCAGCCTGCCAAAATCAGCCTACCACACACAGACCATGGCTTAAAACTAAAAAAAACCAAAGACATAGCTATGTGTTACACAAGCGCTAGTTTCTATCCAAAGTACTTGAAGGTAAACCTCTGATACCTCCACATGACTTCTGCATGTTTGGTGGCTCAGTGAAGAATCTTGTTTTCCAGGGATGTTGATACACTACTTTTAATTTTAAAATAGACAAAAATAAAATCACACAACAGTCTTATCGGGATATATATCAGAATTAAAACTGCCTTTCTGAAGCATCTGCTCCAAATGAAGGCATTTCATGTTTAAAACACAGCCAATGCCGGTTTTACCAGATTCAGTTCAGAATTCACTTTCATTCCATTCCATGATTATTCACCACTCCGGAGTCCACTACTACAGAAAAAAATACTGTATTAATAATTACTAAAAGCATTAAATCGCTCTACTATTTTTTTTTTTAATTACGGATTACACAGTTTTGAAAGAATATTAGCTTTCTAAATTCTTCTTTTCTTTCTATAGAAAACAAATATATTTGATTAATTATCTAGTTGTATATTTAAAATACTAGAAAATAGGCAGAGAAAGACTTTTTCTAATAAAAATTACTTGTTACTTGGTAACAAGTAATAAGAAACTGTTGGACCAAGGATGCAGATTGCAATTACTTTTCCATTAGATAATAAAACATTTGAGATTGGAGATAGAGCTTAAAATGCCTGATGTGGCAGTTTCTTGTTCTTTCATATATTTTGCAATAGTTAAAAATACATACTCTATTTTCAGTGACCAACCTCCTTTCATAGTGCTTCAGGAGAGTTTCAGACCTAAAGTGATCCATAAAGCCAGCCTGCTGAACTAAGCAGAAGAAATCTGTTAGCAGAAAATGCTAAGAACTGCACGTATCACGTCCCATTTCAAAGAGTCACTTTATTCTGGACTGAAAAAAAAAAAACCTCTCTGTATTTAGGATTCATAATCCATCTTGTGACGTTAAGGACCTTTAGTATACATACAAATAAATTTCTTATAAGTTGCGATACACTTCGTCTCCTTCTCCAGTATTTCCTAGCTTGATGGTTGGAGTGCATATTTTGATGCTGTAAGACTTTTGTTGAAATTCTTTTGCCTGAGAAGATTTAACATGTATAATTTATGAAGTTATAGATAGGATATTTTCTGTCATTGCTGTTGCTATTGTGTAGTTTGGATAACATTTTTATTATTATTGGAAGAGACTAGATTTGAACTTGAGTGCAAAATGTTAGAATGACCGTCTCCTGTCTCAGAAGTCTAGAATAGGCTTCTGTTTCTGTTTGTATTCTGCTACAATCACATTAAAATAGGTATCCAGTCTATTTCCTTGAAGAATGCATATAAGGAAGAGCGGCCTGTTAATACAATCGGGTTAAATAATAAGTAATTCTAAACTGACTATGGCACATATTCTTGAGAGGTATATTTTGCTAGAAAATTTTGAGTTTTTACATGTGATTTATGTCAAGTCCATTGTATCTGATCATGACTAACTGAGGACTGTGAGATTACGGACACGCGTAAACGCTTTTTTTTAGAGAGGTTTTCAATTTGTAAAATTAGGGGCTTGTAGTACATAAAGACAACTGGTATGATGCCCATGTACTGGAGTGATAAGAGCAAATATGGTAATAATTACCATTATTAGATAAGAATTCACCACTATACCTTGTAATACATACAACTTTCAATTTACTTATATAAGATGTTAATTTGATGTTGCTATTACAAAAAAAAAACTATTAAAAATTTTTCTGTCATAAGAGATATTTGTCTAGAAATACTGTTAAAAGAAACATCTCACATATTCCAAAGGCTTCTTAATTGAACGAGATTTCTATTTAGAAGTGCTCCAATATGTCTGTCTAATCAGACATAGACCAAAACTATGTCAGATAATAAAAAAAAAAGTATTTTTGGTTAAGTGTGGGGTTGTGGGGGTGTTTTTGTTTGGTTGGTTTTTTTTTTTTTTACTTTTGTAGTATAAATGTCTTTTTTTAAAACAAAAAGAAAAAAAACCCAGAAAATACTTTTCACCGGCTGTCCAATTATTTTCCCTAATTAAACACATGAAGTAAAAACTTGAATGAAAAATAATAGCATATTTAAAGGAAATACAAACATGTAGTAAGATCCAGAAATTACACTTGGTGTGCTGTGCAAGAATCTAAACTCCTGAGAGTGTGATGTCGTCTGACTTTCTAAGTCAGGTAGGACTGTCTCTTCAGTATCTAGTAGGGTGGTCTTAGAAGGATGCTTAGGGCAGATTTCATAAATCCTAATTTTATAAAACTAAAAGCTGACTATCTGATTCTAAGTTGATTCCCAGAGGCTTCCTTTGCAGACAATTAAACGAGAAAGGCACATTTGGATGGTAACTCTGCTAGTCCTGAAAAAACATTTCAAGTATTACCAGAATGATTGCACTCCAACTTCTTGCATGAATGTAATAAAAGCCAGAGATGACTTGACTAGATTTAGTGTCAGACTCTGAGATGTCAAATAAGAGTTCAAAATAATTTCACTAACATGGTCAAAGAAAATAAATAATTTAGTATTTTACCCTCCTATTAAAATAATCTAAATACATGCATACAAAGACAAGATTTTAATTGCATGGCAAAATTAATCTAAGTGCTCAAATACAAAATATTTCTCCAAATGCTACTTTTCTTGTAAAAATAATGAAAATTACTATTAAATTTCAATGTTTAAAAATATTTTTGTTTTTAAGGGATAAGAAGTTACCCTACACTTCAGTTTTGAACTTTTACTACGAAGTAGCATTGATTTTGTCATCCAAACTCTTTTTTTTTCCCCTCTTATATACAGTTATAGCCTATGTTCATGAAATATTTCAATGATTCTTATGGGGAATCGAGGAAATGTATCATAGTTGTCACATGGAAATAGTACCTATTGGGAAAAGTATCTGTCTAAGGATTCTATCCTAAAGAAGAGTCATGGAACATAAGCCAATACAGCTTAATGGGGAAAGCTAATGATTAATCTCCAGTCTTTGTTTTAACTAGAAAGAAAAGAATTTCAATTGAAAATAACTTTTTCTCAAGAAGTTTTGATTTAAAGGAAACAAAAATTTTTTCCAAAATGCTGTTTGACAAATAGTTATTCTTTCAATATTCTTCTGTCATATCTGTTAGAAATTATGATGTCCTGATATTATACACTGTCAAAGAGCAGCTGTCTTCCATGTTTCATGTGTTTGGAGTGATCCTGGGATTAATTTTCATACTCTTAAAGATTAGCTTCTGCATGAATGATGATGATATAGAAAAGAACATTGCAGGTACATAGTTTTCACTAAAGAAAACACCTACACACCTAAGATCAACACAGACTTGAAAAATGATATATTCTATATTCTATCTCATAGCAGATGTGACTGCATGTATTTCATTGTGGCATTAGCTTAAAGTGTCCTTATTTCAAATTTAAATGTAAAAATTCAGAAAAATACAGCTTATCAAAACCACTATTTTCTAATATCCTACAGTCATTTTCTTTTTTAAATGTCTGTAATGTAGTGTTACTGAAAAATAGCTTTTTGTAACTGTAACTTCATCTGTTGCAATTTGTATAGTGACTATTCTGAAAAGTGAAATTTGATCATACTTTTGGGTCACTCATACAGAATGTTATGCTTGTCAGCCTGCAACAAACCTTCAAAGTATCTCAGTTTTCTACTCAGATGGCAAAGATAGATAAGAATAGTTTATATTTTTAGGTAGCATTTATGCTGCCAGCACCTATGCATAAACGTTTTTTATGTCTGTCAGAATGTCTACTTAAAAGGAAGCAATATATGTATAAAAGTATAAATATGAAGCATACTGTAGAACATTGCAACCTAGAGGGTACACATATAGCTCTAGCATTTGTCATTAATCTTTTCCCAAATAAGAACTTATTTATTTATTTATTCTTTTACAAGAGATTGATTCTTTTTTTTTTTTTGCTGCAACACTTTCATCTTTCATTTATAAAGAAAGTGTAATCCTTTATAGTGCTTTTAGAATTCCAGAAAAAAAAAAAAAAAAAGACCCTTCTGTTCTTAAAAGAGCACCATGGAAAGTCTGTCCTTGTTCTTCCCATTGACACAAATGTTAGCTTGTAGTCACCTCTATTTAATTTTAACAAGTTTTGCTTCTTATTTTGGAGGGGGGGGGGAGTGTTGGAAGAAACCATAAGCTGAATCACTGCCATTAAAAAAAGAAATCTATCATACAATAGAAATCAGTTACAAAAGGTACAAAAGGAGAACTCACTGAGGGAAAAGATTGGTTTTTTTCATGAAGAAAAGATAATGGAGAGCTTTAATCTTTATAAAGCTTTTCTATGGATATGAAAGTGTGTTACACTTCATGTTGGTTTTTGTACTGAGACTGGCAGGTGGCTGGAAGAGGACTCAGGAGATGTTAACATCTGTCTTTTAACAGTTTGAAGAATTCAGCTTTCATCTTTAACTCATTTTAACTCTTAGAATGCTGAAAGTATTAGACTTTTCACAATCTTTTCCTGTGTTACAGCACTCCAAATGATTTATATGAACTGTGCTCCCCACCTGAGATCAATTTCTAAAGAGAATTATACATACACATACGTATGCATAATTTCTTTTTTCATTTAATTGATTTCCATTCAATTTAATTAATGATTTAAATGTAGAACATAATTATCAGTTCTTATGGTAAAATTTTCCTCATAATATCTGTCTATATCTCTGAATATTGTTTTCTCTTTTTGTCTGTAAAGTATAAAGAAACTGAGCTGAAGTCTCTAGACAGATGTTAAGTAACTTTTTTTCAAACTGCTGTTAAGGATATCACAGATTCATAGAATGGTCTGAGTAGGAAGGGACCATTAAAGATCATCTAGTCTAATCACGCTGCCCTGGTAGTTTTCAGTAGATCAGGTTGCTCAAAGCCCTGTTCAGTCTGACTTTGAACACTTCCAGTGATGGGACATCCACAATTTCTCTGAACATCTGCCAGTGTTTCATCACCTTCCTTGTAAAGCATTTATTCCTTATGCCCAATTTAAAATTACCCTTTTACAGTTTAAAAACATCGCCCCTTCTACTGACAGTACGGGCTTTTGTAGGAATTCTCTCTCTGTCTTTCTTGTAAGCCCCCTTTGAGTATTGAAAGGCAGCAATTAGATCTCTCCAGAGCCTTCTCTTCTCTGGGCTGAACACCCTCAACTCTCTCAGTCTTTATTCCTAGAAGTAATGTTCGAGACCTTTGATCATTTCGGTGGTCCTCCTCTGGATCTGCTAATTACAGTGGGATAATAAACTCTTTTGACAGGCTGGTTATACTGTTTGATGCCCCCCAGGATGTGGTTTGTACTCTTGGCTGCCAGAGCACACTGCTGACTCATAGTGAGCCTGCTGCCGACCAGCACCCCCAGATCCCTTTCTGCAGAGCTGCGCTCCAGTCACTCCTCTCCCAATTTATACTTGTGCCTGGCATTACTCCATCCTCAATACAGAATCTGTCACTTGAACTTGTTAAGTTCCATCCCATTAATCATCTATCTAGATCCCTCCGCAAAGCCTCTTGTCCCTCAACAGAGTCAACAGCACCTCCCAGTTTAGTATCATTAATAAACTTCTTAATGATGCATTCAACTACTGCATCCAGATCATTGATAAAAACATTGAACTGAACTGGCCCTAGAATTGAGCCCTGAGGAACACTGTTGGTGACTGATTGCCAGCCAGATGTAGCCCCATTCACCACAACCCTTTGAGCTCTGCCCTTCACTGCAGGGTATTCCTCATGACACAGCTGGACAACTTGTCCAGAAGGATGTCATGTGGGACAGTATCAAAAGTCTTACTAAAATCCAGAAAAAAATACATCAACCTTCTTCTCTTAATCCAATAGGTAAGTGACTTTATAATAGAAGGATATCAAATTAATTAAACAGGACTTTCCTTTTGTGAACTCATATTGACTGTGTCTGATGATTCCATTAATCTCTACATGCCTTTCAGTAGTACCCAGTTTAATCTTCTACATAATTATACAATACAGTTGGCTTTCTGCGCTGCAAGTGCACACTGATGGCTCTTGTCTAATTTCTCATCCCCCAGTATCCCTAAATCCTTCTCCACAGGAGTTCTCTTAATCCATTTATCCCCTAGTCTATATTGATATTACCTCAACTCAGGTACAGGACCTTGCACTTGGCCTTTTTGAACTTCATGAGGTTCACTTCTCAAGGTCCTTCCTTATGGCATCCCTTCCCTCAAGTGTATGTCAACTGCACCACTCAGCTTGGTGTCATCTGCAAGCTTACTGAGATTGTACTCGGTCCCAGTGTCTGTGTCATTGATGAAGATACTGAATAGTATTGGTCCCAGTACAGATGGCTGAGGGGCACCACTCGTTAGTATTTTCCATTTGAACATAAAGCCATTGACTGTAACTCTTTGGACAAAGCTATCCAGTCAATTCCTTGTGCATCGAACAGTCCATCCCTCAAACTCATATCTTTCCAAATTAGCAGCAAGACTGATATCTTAGATTTTAAAGTGGAAACATACCATACCGACAATTTTAGGAAAAAAAACCTACTGTTCATAAAAAGTAATTTATTTACTAATTTTCACTTATACACTGAATAGTCTAACTATTTTTGTACATATATATTTAAATGCCTATATGTAGATGAATATATGTACCTGTACTGCACATATATACACAAACTACTGTATAAATGTATACTATATATACACTATATACCTACTATATATACTATATGCTATACTATATATATTATCTCTATACTACACAGTGCATTGGGTGAAGAACTGGCTGAATGGCAAGGCTCAAAATATAGTGAATGGACCTACATCTGATTGGTGACCAGCCACCAGCAGTGTTCCTCAGTGGTCTATCCTAGAGGCAGTTCTGTTCAGTACTTTTAACAATGATCTGGATGCAGGAGTTGAATGCATCATTAACAAGTTTGCTGACGATACGAAATTGGGAGGTGCTGTTGACTCTGTTGAGGGACAGGAGGCCTTGCAGAGAGATCTAGATAGATTGGAGCATTGGGCAATCCGACTACCAGATTGTGCATCAAGGATGGAGTAATGCCAGACACAAGTATAAATTGGGAGAGGAATGGCTGGAAAGCAGCCCTGCAGAAAGGGATCTGGGGGTGCTGGTAGACAGCAGGCTCACTATGAGTCAGCAGTGTCCCCAGCAGCCAAGAGTGCAAACTACACCCTGGGGGGCATCAAACACAGCATAACCAGCCAGTCAAAAGAGGTGATTATCCCACTGTATTCAAAGTTGGTGCAGCCTCACCTGAAGCACTGTGTTCAGTTCTGAGCCACACAATATAAGGAGGATGTGAAGGCCCTTGAATGTGTTGAGAGGAGGGCAACAAAGCTGGTGAAAGGACTGGAAGGCATGTCCTGTGAGGAGTGGCTAAGGACTTTGGTTTTGTCTAGCTTGGAGAAAAGGAGGCTGAGGGATGACCTCATTACTTTCTACAGCTTCCTGAGGAGGGGAAACAGAGAGGGAGGTGCTGTCCTCTTCTCCTTGGTGTCCAGTGACACTACACATGAGAATGATTCAAAGCTGTGTCAGAGGCAGTTCAAATTTGATATTAGAAAGTGTTTCTTTACCAAGAGAGTGGTCTGGAACGGTCTTCTTAGGGAGGTGTTCGATGTCTCAAGCCTGTCAGTGTTTAAGAGGCATTTGGACAATACCCCTAATAACATGTTTTAACTTTTGGTCAGCCCTGAACTGCTCAGACAGTTGGACTAAATGATCATTTTAGGTCCCTTCCAACTGAAAGATTCTATTCTATCCTACATATATACACTATATGCATAGTATATTTACTATATACTGTACTACCTATGTGTATCCACTATGGTATACCATATGTATTTTATAGACATATATATGTGCGTGTCTGTAATTTTTAGAAGATGAGAGAATGTGTAGTAAAATGTGACAGAAGGCAGTCCTAATGTTCTTAGACTATATCAAATGATAAAAAGAACAATCCCTCCTAACTTCCAATTTGCTACTGTTTGCATGGTATTTAATTACAGAATCGATAACATAGACCACAAATAAATGCTAAAGGGAATGGACAGCGGCGTATGTTTTAACTTCCTCAGTCCAAAACTACAGGACTGTGGAAGAGGAAAGGACTGCAGAAGTGATGCTCTTTTCTGTAGCCTTTTGTACTGCAGTATGAACCAGTATGTTTAGCTGGATGGACCACTGATTTAGGTCAGTGGTGGTCATTCCTTGTGTTCATCTGCTCTTATTACACTTCCTGCAAAGATGACTAAATAAGCCTGTAAGTGAGTTACTAATTTAAACTCTTTTAATCATACTTTCAGGACAACATATTGTCATGCAGTTTCTCCTTTTTTCCAGAAGGTACAAATATGCCCAAATCCTATGATACTGTGTCATGACCATGAAAACACACATTAGCAGTTAGACTCTAATTAGAATAAGTATTTAAAATCCTGTGATTTTTGAAATGAAGGAATCATGTGAGAATTACAGTTAATCTTGCTTCCCTACAAATTTTAAGGACATGGCATATAGCATGAAATTACACATTAAAATAATTATTTAACTCTATAAAAACAACCACAGTGCAGAAATGAATTATGAATGTAATCAATTTTCTGGCTTTCACCTGGACCCTTACTTTCTGAAAAATTAATTCTATAATGTATACAAAGCTAAGGATACGTCTTGTTTATTACCTAAAAATCAAGATGGGACCTAGCTGTGGTCAAATAACACCAATCATCTCACATCCGTATTGCTTAGAAATAGTCTAAGCAGTGTGTCTTGTAGACATATGTGACATATGGCAACCCTCAGGGGTCCGTGTTGGGCCCGGCCCTGTTCAACATCTTTGTCAGTGACATGGACAGTGGGATAGAGTGCACCCTCAGCAAGTTCGCTGATTACACCAAGCTGTGTGGTGCTGTTGACAAGCTGGAAGGGAGGGATGTCATCGAGAGGGACCTTGATATGCTGGAGAGGTGGGCCCGTGCCAACCTCATGAAGTTCAAGGCCAAGTGCAAGGTCCTGCACCTGGGTCATGGCAATCCCAGGCACAAATACAGGCTGGGCGGGGAATGGATTGAGAGCAGCCCTGAGGAGAAGGACTTGGGAGTGCTGGTGGATGAGAACCTCAACATGAGTTGGCAATGTGCCCTTGCAGCCCAGAAGGCCAACCACATCCTGGGCTGCATCAAGAGAAGCGTGGCCAGAAAGTCGAGGGAGGTAATTCTCCCCCTCTACTCTGCCCTGGTGAGACCCCACCTGGAGTACTGTGTCCAGTTCTGGAGCCCCCAACACAAGAAGGACGTGGACCAGCTGGAGAGGGTCCAGAGGAGGGCCACGAAGATGATAAAAGGGCTGCAGCAACTTTCCTGTAAGGACAGGCTGAGAGAGTTGGGGCTGTTCAGCCTGGAGAAGAGGAGGCTCTGGGGAGACCTGATAGTGGTCTTCCAGTACCTCAAGGGGGCCTACAATAAAGATGGGGAAAGGCTGTTCAGTAGGGCCTGATGCAGTAGGACGAGAGGTAATGGTTTTAAAATAGAGGGGGTAGATTTAGATTAGAAGTTAGGAAAAAATTTTTTACGATGCGAGTTATAGAACACGGGAACAGGTTTCCCAGAAAGGTGGTGGAGGCCCCATCCCTGGAAACGTTCAAGGCCAGGCTGGATGAGGCTCTGAGCAACCTGACCTAGTCAGGGATGTCCCTGCTCCTTGCAGGGCGGTTGGACTGGATGACCTTTGAAGGTCCCTTCCGACCCTAACCATTCTATGATTCTATGACTTGTAAAAAGCTAATTGGAGCAGCCCAGGACATAGCCAGCTAAGCTGTAAAGGTGATCAGACACAATATTTCATCTTGTTTCCTGGCTGTGCTTTATTTACTACTCTGTATGTAGACTGAGGAATTTGTTATTTCACAGTCCTTCAAGCATGTAGGAAAGACTTCTTTCTAGGCCAGAGGTAGTGAGATATTTGTATGTAGACACTAAAGCAGTGACAACTAGATCCCCATCTTAGTTAACACCGTATACATCATCCGTCTTCTTTTAAAAAATCTCTTGTCTAATTTTGTTTTTCTCAGCCTCTGTCCAAAACCCGTATATCTTTGCTCGTGCCTTAGCTTGCTTTCATTCCCTGCTTTTTTTTTTTGCCACATCCTATGCAAAATTATGTAAAGAAACTTTGACCCCTATAGAAATTCTGCAAGACAAAGGAATTATAGGTGTGTTTTAGTAATCAGTCGCTTCCTACCTTCATCTCAGACAAGGTGGAAACACATTACAGCACACTACAGCTAATAAGTCTCCAAAACTCCCAGACAGGAAGATGGAGTTTCACGGCTGCACAAAAATACTAATTCATTACAACTCTGTGGAAGCTTTTGTGTGAGTAGACAGTGAATGCAAAGACTACTCCTCAGCAGCAGTGGGAATTGAGATTCTAATAGTTGTGAATTCTCTCACCCTTCAGCACATAAAGGAAAAAAAAAAAAAATCAATGTGAGTGTTTCACCCTTCCAGAAGCTACAGTTTATGCGCAAAGAAAGCATTGGGCTTTTGTAACTGTCCAGTAAATTCAGTATAGCATCTTTTAACACTTTTTCGCATTTAACTTCCACTACATGACAAGACAAGTATGAACACTCTTAGTCTGAACTTATAAAACATAAAACAGTTCTCTTGTCACAAGTAGAAGTGCTAATGAAAATATCTAAACTGCGGATGTGAGATTGTCCGGAACTGTTTACACAGAAAAGCAGGCATGGTTATTGTTTCTGGTTTATATCTCTCTCCCCTACATAAACATTCCCCATCTGTGTATACAAAGAAGTCGATAAAGGGGGAGGAGGAAAGTCAACCTGCATTTCCAGGTGCTACTAGTAAATGCATTTAATGTGAAGCACCCTGGACTAAGTTTTTAGCAACTGCTGATATATTATTAGACTACAATTAAGTTTGTAGAAAAATCTTTGTTGAGTTACAAAGGCAGAGAGAAATAAGAAGGTTTAAGGGTGAATTAGTAATGAAGGGTAAACTAGTAGAAAAGGTCTTGACTCAATGTAAGCACTGTTCAGCAATAATTAGACCATCGGTATATTACCAGCACTGTTTTGGTCATAAATCCAAAACACAGCACCATACAAGCTTCTAGCAAGAAAACTAATTCTATCCCAGCCAAAACCCAGTACATTGGGACTTAAAGCCTCTTGGAAACAAAATGGGACATCTTTTATATTTCCAAGCCTTTTCCTTCCCTGTTGTATCCCCTCAGTATCACTTTGATGAGCATCAGACACATTTCAGCAAAAAAAATAAAGTGATCCTAAGGAGTAAGAGGAGGACAATGAGAAATTTTGGAAATCCATGTGTTGCTGTCACTGATATCAGTCAATGACAAGTTAGCAGTGAACTATGAAGCCACATCTCTAAGTTATACTACTAACATAATTTCACAACTGCATTCACAATCTTTTTAGTTGTAAGGATCTCAAAAAAAGCATAGAATGATTGTTCATTCTGTAAAATATCATATTTGGTTAAGTCTGTAAGAAAACCTGTCAAAAGAAACAAAGCATGGACATCTGACTGTTATTTCTTCTCTCTAACATACATGAATGTATCCATACAAACTTTAATGCAATGTAAAATATTGGTCATTATTGGCATAAGGTAGGAATATAGTTAGTTTATTACTGGGTTTTTCCAAATGCACAGCTTGTTAGAAGAAAAAAAAATAGTAACAAAGAAAGATACAAATTTATTCCCTCATCCTAAAAAGTCTCTTGTTTCTATCTTCAAATAACCAAATCTGCTGAAGTATTTTTTAAATTTCCTTATCAGTGGATGCGGGAAACTTAAGTTACGTGTTACTGTGTAATATTGAGTACCTAGGGAATACATTAAACAATGTAAGATAGTACTAAAAACAACTCTTCATAGATATCTCTGTAAACAATCTCCTAAATTGACAATGACAGACTGATTTTTCTCCTAAGGTTTGTAGGAAATAGGTCACATACGCAAGATTTTAGAGTAGCAAATGCAGCATTAAAGAGGCAACAAGAAAAAAGTAAGCTCTTACCTCTTTTCCAATAATCTCTTGCAATAAATATCAATGACCCAGATCACGATGCAAGAAAAATCTGTGAAGTCAGCCCCATCGTATATCACCATAAGCACTGTGTAAACAAACAAACCAACCAACAAACAATCAGAAGATGCTAATTTCTTTCCTTGATCTATCTCTTGCTGCATTAATTTATTTCTACATTCCTCTTAAAAGTTCTGTAAACTAATTTTTTAAAATTGTTAAAAAAATAATTTGTCAAATGCAAAATGTTTCCTGTGTAGTTTTGAACTTTTGAATTGTTTATGGTTGTTCTATCTCATCGTATTTCCATCAATTTCTATTTTATTGAAGGTATGTGTATTAAATTCTTTAAGTCTCTGTAAGCTGGTCCTTCCAACAAATTAAATATTTTTTTTAAATTATCTGCTCCGTGCTATTTGTATTATTTGGATAGTTTTTCTTCACCTCACAAGAAATCATCTATTTGTTCCCGAAAAGTTGATTATGTCTCTTCTTTCTCCAGAAATATTTGCTGCATTATTTTACTACATGATTACACATGATTTAGAAATGACAATTGCCAACAGCTAAGAGAAACCTTTAGTGACTTATAAGGTGGCCATTAACAGACTAGAAAGCTAAACTAAAAGATTATGGTTCCTCTATTTGTCCTTGCTCATTCATGTAGATGGGAGGTATGACCTCATAGCAGAATATTTTAAAACAAGAACAGTTTATATCTTTGGGAGTAGAAAGTGAAATGACATTTTTATTTCTATGTTAGACCTGTAAGGTTCTAAATCATTCATTCTGAGCTACACCATATATATTTTGAACTACATCATACACGCTACCTCTGAATTTTACTTCAAGAGGGCAGTCTGCATATTTGAGTTACAACTCACAAAGTTTCAGTTGTGGTAATTTTGTATACATTGTCCATACATCCTTATATGTATGGACAAAGTGGTATGCAACATGATGGTCATGTCTACTTGCATTATTTTTTGGAATCATGAAACAAGCATATCCATAAGGACAGTAGATCAGTCAGAACAGGAATAACAGAAGGGCAAGAAATATGTAAAATAGATGTTACTTCAGAAATAGTTAATTTTATCCTCTAAAAGATGGAATAAAATTGAAGGGAAAAATATTTACAAATGCTACAGTTTCTTTAAATGCTATTGTCTAAAATAACATTGCCTGCCAGCAAATAAGGTGACAATTAGGAGCCTTAGATTTAGTCCTCTCAATAGGAATCTGTTCAGCACCAATGCTTTTTTGAGAAAAAGATAAGCATGAACTTCAAAAGAAATTGCCTTTGAAATTAGATGCTGTCACACAATATCATGCT
This sequence comes from Chlamydotis macqueenii, assembly GCF_036417535.1. NCBI lineage: Eukaryota > Metazoa > Chordata > Aves > Otidiformes > Otididae > Chlamydotis > Chlamydotis macqueenii. Next base: position 165,646,464 of record NC_141556.1, read on the forward strand.
TAAAAGACAAACAATGTTTGATGACCAACACATCTGTTCTCTCCTCAAGTGGCAAAATATCAAAAATCTCTCTAGTAAGGACATAATCACTTAACAAAAGTAACAGTACAGACTCTATAATTCTACAGCAATGTTTTATTTTATAGTGAGAGTAGCATACTCTATGAAAGCCAGACACAAATGAGTGTAAGAGGGTGCGCTCACATTAAAAATAGTTCCAGAATGGGTGATACACAATATGACAGAGAATTTACAATACAGCAATAAGTAGAGCTTTCTTTTTTTTTTTTTTCCCCGAGAGTTTGAAATCCTCAACCCCTGAATTTGGTCTCAGGTGGATAAGCAAACTTGACAAGATTATACTGCTTGAAGGAAACTGACAATAAGCCTTTGTAGACTAATATCAGTGTCAGTGATACTATTAGAGTAATTTTACTTACTTGTGCAGCTACAACAGTACAGCAGTTTAACTATCCTGCAGAGATGTTGGAATAGGTGTATTTCTTAAGTTTGAATTTGTTATCAGTTTGTTACAAATAAATCCTGTTTGAATTTATCACTTTGTCTAATTTAATTTTTTTGTGAGTTTCCTTGACAATGATTTGAAAGGAAAGGCAAGATTAACTAATCACATCTCAATAATGCAAATATTAAAAAAAAAAAAAAGTAGTGGGAAATCTTAGTAACAGGCTTAATTGTTAGCTGACATTCAGAAAAGTATGTACATATCAGGTTATGATAAATAAGATGAAAAGGAGCATGACACTGATAGTACTTTTGCTATCAGACAAAGGAAATTTCACAACAAAGGTCACTGCTCTTTCAGTGGCTGTTGGAATGAAAGGCTTCTGAAATTATACAGTGGGGTAAGAAGAACACTAAGTTACTAGAAGTTAGTCTGACAGACAACTTAAAATAGCTGTTTGATGTGAGCTACATGTTTTAAGTGTATTAAAGAGGAACTTGAAAAAAAATTTTGGGAAAAAAAAGTATCTTACTTAAAAAGAGAGGTTATCGTCAAATAAATTTTTATACACTAAAACAACACTTGAACTGGTCTAAAACCACAACTATTTTAAAATCATTTCGAAGAAACTGATTTTTGATGCTGGTATTGTTGCCTTTGTTGGCGTGGCGACCTGGTTCAGGAACGGCACGGAGACCACCCCCAGGCCGCTCGGTCCATCAGCTCGCAGACACCAATGTGGTGGACAGCAAATGGCATTTATTGGTAGGTAACATGGCCTTATATAGCTTGGGTTTACAACGTCACTGCCATCTGCTTACATCATAGACTAAACGCTATTGGCTATCATAGACTAAACGCTATTGGCTATCCGGAGAGGGGTCCTATCTTCCCGTACAGCGCGATATCTTCCGGCCGCCAGACCCTAGCTGCCTACACGGTATAAGGTCATTCTTCTCACTTCTTGACATAAATATCTATATGTCTATTTTAAGTTGGCTTTGAAAATCCTATGTCTACAATAAAAACTTAGACTAATGTGCAAAAAGTGTGGCAGACTTGATTAACAAGTGTCATCTTCCTTTACACAAAGCCTGTGACAACTTGTATGGTTTGGCCCTGGTGTATCAGTTGTCTAGTTAGAATGTTATTACTCACCTTAAAATTGATCGTTTGTATAGATACGGTAGGTTCTCTACTGTTATATCACTGAGTAGACTTCGAAAAATATAACAGTGAGAAAGTCCCTCCTGGTTTACTGATATATATGTAATTAGTTTGGAAATCATGGTCATGACTAACTGAAGATTTGTTTTCTTTTTGAAGAGTGTTAGGTTATGTGAGAAAAGCTTTTCTGCATACCATAAAGGGGCAGAAAGACAATGACAGGTGGAGGAACCCAAATAATACTCAGCTGGCCTTCTTCCAGACCTATCACAGGAGCAGTTAGCTCATCAAAGGTCCATCTCCACGAGCCCAAAGAAGCACAGGGGGACAAAAGCAGGCAGGAACCCAAATTAAGAACTCAGAGGACAGGATACCATGTTCAGGCCCTTGTCAGGTCCGTCTCAGGATATCCTTCACCTTAATGTCCAGATTTGAAATCCATAAAGAATATAATCAGCTCTACAGCTCACCGTTGGGACTGAGGACATTCAGTGCCTAGGGTTATGGGCCACATCATGGGACGGAGGGGAAGAGCATTTTGGACTTATACAGGACTTACTATGAGATGTTTAGGGGAGGAACAAAAGATGGGGAAACAGAAGGAGATGGATGATTTCAGGAGGAACAAGTGCAGGGAAAAAAAGGATAGGGTGTTAAAAAGGGCTGGTCATGTATAAAGAGTTGGCTGATCAGTATGCTTATCTGGGCAGCTTACAAGGGATCTTACAGACAAACCATTAAGCTTAGAGCTATGTTTACATGAGTGTGCAAGTGAGTATTCAGTCCTAATCTCAGATTCATGCATGAGAGGTAAACTTGCAAAATGTATATATTACTCTCTGGCATTTTCATAGGTCCTAAACCTCATAGGTCCTCTGTCTCAATTTGGAGTTAGTATCAACAACTATGCTGGTTAGAAAGCTATTATTTACCAGCTCCTGGTTGCGGTAACTGTCTAACAATTAACTGTGTTAGATCATTAAGTCTGTATTACAGCAAAACAAAACATGAAAGATTAAACCACCAAAACAAGTCATAGAGATGACTACCAGTTTTTCCTACAAGTGACTAGTACTGATAGTCAACTGGAAGCTGAGTTTAGAAGGTTTAAGGAGCTAAAAATAACTTTAAGCTGTTTCTTTTGTAAATTTCCAGGCAAAAGCAATGTGTTAGCACAGCTGAGCTATGCTGACACTGATATGACACTGCAGCACAAATAATAGAGGGCTGGCTAGAAACTACATTTTAACACACCTGGAGTACTGTGTCCAGTTCTGGAGCCCCCAACACAAGAAGGACATGGACCAGTTGGAGAAGGTCCAGAGGAGGGCCACGAAGATGATAAAAGGGCTGGAGCACCTCTCTTACGAGGACAGGCTGAGATTCTATGATTCTATGATTCTATGATTATTGATCTTTCTTTCACTTCTCCCCAACCACACAGAAAGACACTGTTGAATTAGCAGATGTTCTCAAAAGTTGTATGGGTTTTGTATTTATATATGCATACAGTTCCCACCAAGACCTCTCGTTCATAATGTATCTACATTTATAGGCCTTCATACTAATACAAAGTATTAGCATTACTTTCTTACCTTTTAGTTGTTAAACAATAGTAAAACAGACCAAAACCCAGTCATACACTGAGATGTGGTAATAGATATGTTACTGTACTGATTTGAGAGCATGAATTAACTCTGTATTACAGACTTTCAAATCTGATTATCACGAACTATTCATCGTCACATTGAAACATTTCACTCTCTTTCTCCACTTCATTTAGGGAACAGAAGAGTTCACTAAATAGAACTTTGAATTATTACTGGAATGTAAGATAAGATAAAGGTGAAGATGAAGATAAATATGCCAAAGTCAGGAAGAAAACAAAAAGAAAGGAAAAAAAAAAGATAAAAGAAAAAATAATTCTGCATATTTTTATACAAAATCAGCAAAATAATAAGAGTCTGCTTATAGAAATATCAGTTCTAAGCAATAGATGTTTTTCTTTTTGCATATATAAAGAGTTTATAGTAGATAATTATGTTCAGGGGTTTTGTGGTTTTTGTGGGGTTTGGTTTTTTTTTTTTTTTTTTTTTTTTTTGAAGGAATGTCTCCGGATAAGTTGAAATTTACATTTTATTCATGAAGATATTTTCAAAGATGTTTTCATTTTTCAAAGAATGTCATGAATATGTTGAAAATCAAGATGTTATCTTAATATTGATGTTTGAAGGGAGAACACAGTAAAAAAGTCTGGGTTTTTGTTCCATTTTCCTAAGGGTATTTTACCGTTTAAATAGTATATCACTTGCTAGTTGCTTTCAAAGATTTGTATTTTCAGCATCCACAACTATTTTGATGTGATGAAACAGGAAGAATCATTTGGCCTGAAGCCCAATGGAATACAACTTTTAGTCTGAGGGATATTTTTGAGAGGTTTATTTGTTTTTAATAGAAGCAGATCTGATAAAATTACTAAAAACATCTGTGAGGGAGGGGTAAATAATAGGCTTTTGCATATCTTACTTCTCAAAAATCATATTAGCTTGATCCTTAATTTTAACCTGAGTGAATCTGGTATTTTAACTTTTATATGGAACCTGCTAAACAGAATACAGTGAACTTAAAAAAAAAAAAAAAGGCAATTTGATTAGCAAATTTTCAGATATCATTTTAGCCCTTTCTGAAGCTTTGTCTGGACACAGTGTGGAGATGAGAACAGGTTTGTTTTTTTTTTTTTCCAATAGGCCGTATGGTTTACCTCCCTTTACTTCTCCACAGGTATTCAATTTTATCCATTATGTTTTACACTTTGCAACATATATGCTCTTTAGATACTTTACCTCCTCAAACATGTGATACAGACCCATCCTCAACTTAGTGCTTGAAAAATCCGTGCTAGTTATCTGCAAGGTAGCCTTCACATTATTTTAAACATTTATATTAAAAAAGCAAGCTTAAGATTGTCTAGTAATCATATGTTCATTGTCTGACTTGTTGTAGTGTCAGCTTGTTGCAATAAAATTAAAAAATTATAAAATTTAGATTAATATGGCCAAGTTAACTACCACTATAGTTACCCTTTGTATAGCCCTATCCTTAATGATTTGAAGTCAGAATAGTATTAGTTAAAGATTTATAATTTAAACAATGTGCCTTTGTCTAACCTGTCTAAAAGCAAGAAGCAGAAATGATAAAATCTTAACTCCATCAGCAACCCACGAATAACTACTTAGGTTTGCCAAACTACTGAAGAAACATGAGGAAACGTAATTCTGGCAGGGGTTACCATGACCACCCTCTACCCAAATCATACCAGTGACTCAAAAGAAGACAGCAGAGTAACAGGACTGAGCATGCATACTAATTCCATACACAGATTTTAAGAGTTTTCTTCCTCTGAGTTGATCCTGATCTTCTTGTTTATTGTTCACTTCCTAACAGATGTGGCAAATTAATTCACTGGAGATAGGCTGTTGCAATCACAGCTATTCTTCATTTCATGCAGTGTGTTTGAAGCAGATTTTTGGGGTCTTTTTTCAGTAATCTGATTTTCTACAGAAATAGCTTATTACATCCTCCCATTTGTCTGTATGTCTTCGTGATCACTCTCCTCACCAACAAGATTTTCAACTCTCCCTGAAATTTCAACCGCATTTGAGAAAGCAGTGAAGATCTCAAAGACAATAGAGATGCTGCAAGTTTCCTAAAAGTTCATGGAATTGTGCAAAAATTTACTTTCTGCCATAGTCACCATGGGATTTTTTTTTTTGAAGGCTATCTTTGTAATATATAGTAATAAGCTGTACTTTGCTTCCTAAAATTTACAGATTTGAGCAGAGATGTCAAACTGACATCCTGTCCAGGACAATATGAAGGCTTTTCCAGTCCTGTTTCTGATCTTTGACAGCATTTCTGTTTAGAGGTCTTTATTTTTTTCCTATTCATGTTTTTCCTTGATACTTTGGTGCAAATATGATTTCTTAGAAGATTTACTCTTATTATTACAAAGATATTCTGTGCCATCTAACACACAGTGAACAGTATCATTTTTTTTAATTTGCTTTTTAAGTTGGGTCAGAATGAAAGAAATATTGCATCTTAAGATATATGTGACACAGCATTAACCAAAATAGTTAATTGTACTCCTAGAATGTATGTTAAGAAAATGCTAAGTTTGTGCTTAAAAAGCAAAGATCTGTATGGAGCTGTTATTACTACTTGTGACAAAAGTTAACTTTGCAGATAAGTGACAGAAAGCAGACCTTCAACTTGGATTCTTTCCTCCTCCATAATACCCAGCCAACACAAAGATATTTAGTTTTGAAGATGGGAGTATCTCAGCCTTTAAATGCTTTAATTTGATCTTACATTATTGAAGAAATTTACAATTTTGCCATTGATTTTTATCAGCACAGATGTGCACCAACTGCAGAGAAATAAATTAGCTAAGTTTTCCAGCTAAAGCAGAAGTGTCACCTTCCTAATTCTGCCACTGCAACAGCTGTCCGCTTTGTATATATCAGAACAAGAAATAATGAGACTATAGAAGCTGATTGTTTCTGAAGTGTTGAGATGTGCAAAACTCACAGCTTTTTTCCCATCATGTCATGACAAAATGATTTTTATATACACTATGATTTTTTTTTTGGCATAAGCTCCAAGAGGTATTTTGTAACTGGATACATATATGCAATATGTAAATGAGAATTCATTATATGCTGGTGGGCATAAAAGAGCCAAAAGTTAACCTTGCGTATCCTCTAAAGCATGAATCAATAAAACATTATTCTACCTTATCTTCATTATAGGCTCTATTCTGATCCCTTAGGATAGTGCTTTCTACTACCTCATTCAGGTAACCATCTAAAGATGTTCAGTAGAGCTATTTCTGTTTCAAAGGCGACAATGAATTTAGAGTTATCTCTGACCTTGTTGTATGTTGAAAGGAGAGAATAGATCAAGAGCAGCCCTGAGGAGAAGGACTTGGGAGTGGTGCTGGATGAGAAGCTCAACATGAGCCGGCAATGTGCCCTTGAGGCCCAGAAGGCCAACTGCATCCTGGGCTGCATGAAGAGGAGCATGGCCAGCAGGTCGAGGGAGGTGATTCTCCCCCTCTACTCTGCCCTGGTGAGACCCCACCTGGAGTACTGTGTCCAGTTCTGGAGCCCCCAACAGAAGAAGGAAATGGACCAGTTGGAGAGGGTCCAGAGGAGGGCCACGAAGATGATCAGAGGGCTGGAGCACCTCTCTTATGAGGACAGGCTGAGAGAGTTGGGGCTGTTCAGCCTGGAGAAGAGGAGGCTCTGGGGAGACCTGATAGTGGTCTTCCAGTACCTCAAGGGGGCCTACAGAAAAGATGGGGAGAGTCTGTTCAGTAGGGCCTGTTGTGACCGGACAAGGGATAATGATTTTAAAATAGAGGGGGGTAGATTTAGGTTAGATAGTAGTAATAATTTTTTTTGCAATGAATGTGGTAGAACACAGGAACTGTTTGCCCAGAGAGGTGGTTGATGGCCTATCCCTGGAAATGTTCAAGGCCAGGCTGGTTGAGGCTCTGAGCAACCTGATCTAGTTGGAGATGTCTCTGCTTCTTGCAGGGGGGTTGGACTAGATGACCTTTGAAGGTCCCTTTCAACCCTAACCATTCTATGATTCTATGATTCTATGAAAGGTTTATGTCATTGTTTTGGGAACGTGGATTTTCAGGACGTTGAAGACATGGTCAAGGATGGGAAGTATGAAAAGGTGAGTCCCTTGGCTCCAACCAGTGTGCCAGATGCAGAAAAGTACCCTGGAAGAAGGACTGTCCACTATGAAAGAAAGATAATGCAGGGAAATGAGATGAGGAATGCAACCTGGTTATGTTGGAAAACTGAGACTCGAATTGATGGAGACTGGGGGATGAAATTCCAGTTTTCCCAGCAGATCCCCTGGTTCCAGTTTAGCAAGGGGGAGGAAACAATTTATTTCCTTTTGGACAGCGGTGCAACTCACTCTGTGGTGACAGATTGTAGAGGGCCCCTGAGTAAAACCAAAGTCCCAATTGTAGATGTTGTGGGATGACAAACTGCCTGAAAATTCCACCTGAGAATGCTTGGAAAGCCCAAAATTGTTCATTATTGAAGCCAGAAAATATGACCAACAAGTGCCTGAAGAAATTTTAAATGCAGTAATCATGCTTGTCTGGGCAGGAAAGCAACCTGGGAGAGCAAAGAATGTGACACCAGTTCAGATGATTGAGTTAAAACCTGGAGCAACGCCTGTGCAAACACCACAATACCAAATCAACTTCACTGCAAGAAAAGGATTGGAACTACTAATAGATACTTTTTTTTTTTTGTCCTTGAGTTAATTCATGAATGTCAATCTAACTTCAGCACCTTGATTTTGCCAGTAAAGAAACCAAATAGCACAGAATAGAGGTTTGTACAGGACCTGTGGGCCATACACAAAATAACCACAGATATCCACCTAGTGGTACCTAATCCTTGTACTCTTTTTGGCTGCCCTCTGCAAGAGGGATTCCTTCTTCACAGTGTCAGAGCTGAAAGATACCACCTTCTGCATACTATTGTAAACAGATAGCCAGACAATATTGCTTTTGAATGGGAAAACCCTGCTGTGGGAAAGAAAATCGAGACGTGTTGAGCGGTGTTGCCACAAGGGCTTAAAAACAGTCCTACATTATTGGAGTCCTGGAACTGCACTGGCCACAGATTTAAATAACTGAGATGGCCCCTGATGATCTTCGTGCCACATGCAATATTAACTGTGATGGAAGTCAAAGGAAACAAGCAGGGGACCAGTCGAACTTGGCCCAGAAATCTTGCAGCTGTAGGGGTGTAAAAATGCCCTGTGCGCTGTGCAAATAACCACAAAATCCAACTGAAACCACCAGCAGGAGAAAGAAAGAAAGGAATGAAGCCCAGAGAATGCTGGCAAATAGACTTTTCAGTGTTACCAAGAAAAGGACGGATACTTATTTGTAATAGTGGATACTTTTACTAGGTGGTCAGAAGTCTTTCCTTGTCAAACCAATAAAGCTAAGGAAGTCATAAAAATCTTTCTTAAGGAAGTGGTTCCTTGGTTTGGAATTCCTGAAGGACTTTCTTCAGAAAATTGGCCACACTTTGTATCAGAAATAGTTCAAGGAGTAGTGAAGGCCTTAAAAATTAAGTGAAATTTACATACAATGTGGAGACCACAGCTGAGTGGACAAATGGAAAGAATGAACCAAATGCTAAAAAACAATTGGCCAAAATTTGTCAGGAAACTCAATTAAAATGGCCACATGCACTACCAGTAGCTCTATTAAGGATTACGATGGCTCCTAGGGCTGGGGGGGAGTGTTAGCTCGTTTGAATTTTATATGTTAAACCATAAACTGTAAACAAACTGGTGACAGAAGGGAGTCAAATGCATGTAAAGGGGGGAAATTCAGCTAAGCAACAGTTGCTGTTCTTGTCTGCTGTATTATCCTCTCTCTCCACAGATACATCCAGGAATGGTTGTCAGTTACATTAGATGCTCCCGTACATCCATTCTGACCCGGACATCAAGTGTTGATCAGGACTTGGAAAGGTAGAAAGGTCCATACATTGTTTTGTTGAACACACGTACAATGGTCAAAGTGGAAAGAGTCAAATTGTGGATCCATTACACTTGAGTGAAGACTGTAACAGAAAAGGACAACCAGAGCACCTCACTGGAAGCAGGTGCAAAGATGACTTAGTGGCAAGGGGAACCTACTCAAGATCTAAAATTCCTGTTCCAGAAACAAAAATTAAAAAATAATATTTACTACTGATCGTAGCATTAAGTTATAACTATACAAACACACTACACATCCACAAGTGGGACAGAAGCGAGAACATTTGGAGAAATTTGGCTGGAAATATAGAAAACACACTTTTGTCTAGCAGGGGGAACACCAGCAGAAGTATGCTCACTTCCTGTGCAACAGGGTTATCTACACCCCTAAAAGTATTACAGAAGAATGTTGAAGGATATAGCAAATTTGGCAAACACATTTGGCCACATGTACAGTTGCGGCAATAACACCAGACATATGGATAAAGATAGGATAAGGCTAAAGGTCAAAGGCACACTTCTAGTAGAAAACTGTGTGAAGTTTTGTAACTGGTTCATAGGATTCCTATGTACGAAGATCACACAGCATATGATATTTAAAAGCACAACAGTATTTATTGCTCTATTATAGCCTTGCATAAGCAGTTACAGTTCCTAGCATAAGCAGTTACCAGCGTATTGTTTTCCCTTTATGAGAGTCTTACCAACCCGACTAAGCCGGAGACACCGCCGAGCAGGAGGATGATTATCAGTGGGGTCAGAGCAGAGAAGGGAGGTAGGTGCAGCACCTTCAGGGCGTCCCCTGTTGTTTGTAGAGTGTGCTCTCGGTCCTTTCTCTCTCCCTCTGCTCTGAGCCGCCTCAGCAGATTCAGAGGAAGAGTACTGACCAGGTGTTGATGCACTTGTGGCCAGCGCATGCAGCAAGGCCTGCCAAATACGTGCCCTGCTGGCTAACAGTGGTTCCTGGATAGCAACAACATACTCCTCAATAACAACCCTCCTAGTTCTCCTCTCCGAGATAACAACCCTCCTGGCTCCCCTCTCCAGGGTTGCGTTCTCACAGTTGTGTGCAGCTTGTAATTTCCCACAGTTGCCCTACACAGACTATCACTGAAATCCCTCGCACAAGTTTTGAAATTCTACAGGGAAGTGTGAAAACTTCACCCATTCTTTGCCCCACATGAAGTGTAGCACAATAGAGAAAAAATCTTTTCTATATTCGAATACTAAATTCCACCTAGGATGTTTCCTACTATGTGGTCATGAAGCCTATACCTATATCCCAGCAAATATCACAGGTAGGCCTTGTACAGTAGGCAGGTTAAATGTGCTTATGCCTTCCAAAGAGGATGTAATTGAGAGATCAAATACAGAAATTTGCAGAGAGAGAAGAGATGCAATCTAGCTATCTCTAAACTGCAAATCCAAAATTCTTCTTTTTGGTCCAGGCGAAATAGACTCAGCTGCCTTCTTTACACCAGGGGTAGATGTAGCCATGAATTATCACCCAATTAAGCATCTCACTTGTGTGATGGCCAAAAGCATAAATTTTACTTGACAAGCATTAACGGCCTTAAACGTAACCCAGCTACAATAGGCTACCCTTGGGAATAGGGCAGCCATAGATTACCTCCTGTTGAGACATAACCATAGATGTGAGGAATTCAAAGGGATGTGTTGTTTTAATTTATCAGATAACACACAGCTGGTTGAGGAAAGGATTGGACAGTTACGCACTAGTTTGGGAAATTAAACAAAACACTTGAAATTATTTTTCATGGTTGACCTCATTACTGAATTTCAGATGGTTAAAACAATTTTTTGTTATGATTATATTTTTGCATGCCACAATGATAGAGTGATGCTGTATATTATAATGCCTAACTCTGTGTCAGGAATTTTGTCAAAAAAATGTGTCGTGGACCCCAACCTATCACGATGGTGAGAGATGATTACACAGAGTATTTTTTGAAATTAGCAAGTATGGGACCTCTGTGTAAGGTCCATAGTCTCAAAGCAGGGAAATAGTGTTCCTCAGAGCAAGATTAGTCATTTCTCGACAAAGGAGATGGGAGATAAAGGGATATGGAATGAGCTGATATCAACAAAGATGAGTCACTCTATGGTTGCCAAAAGTAATTAGCATGACAAAAATCACAACCCTGGGAGGAGACCTTATGTGTTAGTGTCTGACTGCCTTTGTATAACAAACTAATCAATGATCAGCACCTGTACAGAAGTGCACCATTAAAAGCTGACCAATGAGCAAATCTTGTGCAACTTCTCCTTTGTTGTAACCTGTATAAAAAAATCTATGATCACTCTGAAGAGGTGTGCTGGAATTGTGCATTATTGCCTAACACCCCTTTCTGTACAGAACTACATTAAAGGTTAGAAGGTAGATCTTGACTCTGTGTGCTCATTGCCTCTGGCGCACAGGGCACAAACCTGTTCCTAGATTATGGGACAATTTTACTATTCAGTATTCCTTCCATTTTCAGTGCTGACAGCCAGTCACAGAATTTGTCCTCTTACTTCTATCTCCTAATTAGATTAGTCAAATCTCTCTGAAAAACTGGCAATATGCCATACTCTGTGATTTTAATATGAATTCACTGTTGGGTATCTTGCTTTATCTTCAGCCCCACAGGTCTATGCATCTCATTTCTTCATTACACCTTGGGCCATCACCAGATGTAGGTACTGAAATTTCTTTAAGACTCTCCGTCATACTAATGTCATTTTTACTTGCCATTCATTTGAAAACCACTGAACAATTTGATGCCTGAATGCTTCTCTAAATGTGAAGTCTTGAGGCTGCTGATATAATTAACTTTCTATAAGCCTCTTCAAACATATCTACTTTTCTGGAATTATCTTTGTTTTAAAGAATATCCCAAATCTTAAGGGATTGGAGACTCTTCCAAGACAGCCAAAAGTAGATAGTTACCACTGTACAGTCTTAGTTTTTTATTATCTTTTGTAAAATGTATGACACGCTTCTTTAAATGTTTAGTATTGCTTGAAATGTTGCTGTGCTACTTGCAGGAAGACCTACAAATCTGACCTTCCAGGGAGCATAAGCTACCAGAATTGTTGTTCCATGTTAATTTAATGTTAATACAGTGTAAGCTGTATTAGAAACACTACTGCATTGGGTTTACATGACAAGGTTTGAGAGGAGGCAGAGGGAAGCTGTGGGAGTGGGGTCTTTTAGAAGAGGTCCGAGGCTGCCCTGTGCCAGACATAGACATTTTTCAGCCTTCTCCAATGGACCCACCACAGGCACAGCTGAGCCCCTCCACAAAAATGTGTTTAAGAAAGGACAGAAAATTACACATAGACAGTGGAAGAGGGAAAACAAGAGTAAGAAACAGCCCTGTGAACACCAATGTCAGAAAAGAAAGAGGGGGAGGAGGTGCTGCAGGCATCAGAGAAGATATTTCCCTGCAGCACATGGAAGGAAACTACAATGGAACTGGTATTTCCCGGCAGTCTGTGGAGAGGACTGTGGTGGAGGAGGTATTTCCTTGCACCCTGTGAAGAAGACTATGGTAGAGCAGGTATTCCCTTGGAAGAGCTCACAGTGGAGAAGATAATCACTGTGGCCTGTGGAGGAATCCACATGGGAGCAGCTGGATATTTCCCAAAGGAAAATGTGACCCATGGAGAGTCCACACTGGAGCAGATTTTTCTCCTGAGGACACTGCATCCTGTGGGGAGAGCCTGCACCAGAGCAGCAAAGACATACTGCTACTTACTGACCATATATGGGAGGATTACAGAGAGATTGTGAAAGCAGCCAGGGATCAGGTAAGGCAGGCTAAAGCCCTGAAAGAATTAAATCTAGCCAGGGACATCAAGAGCAACAAGAAAAGCTTCTATAGATATGTTGGAGACAAAAGGAGGTCCAGGGAGAATGTGGGTCCTCTCCGGAAGGAAACAGGTGACCTGGTTACCCGGGACATGGAGAAGGCTGAGGTGCGTAAGGAGTTTTTTGCTTCAGTCTTCACCAATAAGGGCTCTTGTTGCGCCACCCAAGTTGTGGAAGGCAAAAGCAGGGACTGGGAAAATGAAGAACCGCCTACTGTAACAGAAGAGCAGGTTCAGGAACGTCTGAGGAACCTGAAGGTGCACAAGTCCATGGGACTCCAATGAGATGCATTCGCGAGTCCTGAGGGAAGTAGTGGATGAACTTACCAAGCTGCTGGCCATCGTATTTAAGAAATCATGGCGGTCTGGTGAGGTCCCCAATGACTGGAAGAGAGGGAACATAACCCCGATTTTTAAAAAGGGGAACAAGGAAGACCTGGGCAACTACAGGCCAGTCAGCCTCACCACTGTGCCTGGCAAGGTCATGGAGCAGGTTGTCCTGGAAACCATGCTAAGGCACATGGAGAGCAAGGAGGTGGTTGGTGACAGCCAGCATGGCTTCACCACGGGCAGATCGTGCCTGACCAATTTGGTGGCCTTCTATGATGGGGTGACAGCATTGGTGGACATGGGACGAGCAACTGATATCATCTACCTGGACTTGTGCAAGGGATTTAAAACTGTCCCACACGACATCCTTCTCTCTAAACTGGAGAGGCATGGGTTTGATGGATGGACCACTTGGTGGATAGGGAACTGGCTGGATGGCCACACTCAGAGAGTGGTGATCAATGGCTCAATGTCCAAGTGGAGATCGGTGACAAGTGACATTCCTCTGGGGTCTGTGTTGGGCCTGGCCCCGTTTAACATCTCTGTTGGCGACATAGAGAGTGGGATAGAGTGCACCCTGTCAGCCAGTTCGCTGATGACATCAAGATGTGTGGTGCCATCGACATGCTGGAGGGAAGGGATGCCATCCAGATGGACCTTGACAGGCTGGAGAGGTGGGCCCGTGCCAACCTCATGAAGTTCAACCAGGCCAAGTGCAAGGTCCTGCACCTGGGTCATGGCAATTCCAAGCACAGATAGAGGCTGAGCAGAGAATAGATTGCAAGGAGCTCTGAGGAGAAGGACTTGGGAGTGATGGTAGATGAGAAGCTCAAAAGGAGCCAGCAATGCACCCTTGCGGCCCAAAAGGCCAACTGCATCCTGGGCTGCATCAAGAGAAGCGTGGCCAGCAGGTCGAGGGAGGTGATTCTCCCCCTCTACTCTGCCCTGGTGAGACCCCACCTGGAGTACTGTGTCCAGTTCTGGAGCCCCCAACACAAGAAGGACATGGACCAGTTGGAGAAGGTCCAGAGGAGGGCCACGAAGATGATCAGAGGGCTGAAGCAACTTTCCTGTGAGGACAGGCTGAGAGAGTTGGGGCTGTTCAGCCTGGAGAAGAGGAGGCTCCGGGGAGACCTGATAGCTGTCTTCCAGTACCTCAAGGGGGTCTACAAGAAAGATGGGGAGAGGCTGTTCAGTAGGGCCTGTTGTGATAGGATGAGGGGTAATGGTTTTAAAATAGAGGGACGTAGATTTAGGTTAGATATTAGTAATAATTTTTTTGCAATGAACGTGGTAGAACACAGGAACTGTTTGCCCAGAGAGGTGGTTGATGGCCTATCCCTGGAAATATTCAAGGCCAGGCTGGTTGAGGCTCTGAGCAACCTGATCTAGTTGAAGATGTCCCTGAAGATGTCTATGATTCTATGATATCGCTCCCTATTCCTCCCTGTTCTACTCGCGGTGGGGAGAGGATTTGTCACTGACAGAGTAAATTTGAGCTTGGGATAGGAGAGAGGAAAGCTGTTTCTTTACTGTTTATCTTTGTATCTTTTTACCCAAATCTATCTTTACCAGTAATTAACTTTGCCAAGTTGATACTGTTAAGAGATCTCACTACCTTTATCTTGACCTATGAGCTTTCTTATTCTATTTTCCCTCCCTATGCTGGTGAAGAGGGGGATTGAGCGAGGAGTTTGACCCTTAGCCAACATTAAACCTCCACAACTGCTTTTTGTTACTGTATAATTATTTGAGTAAGCTACTACAGCATTAAAGAGCAGAACCTTAATACATGATCTAACTCCAGTGGCTAATTCCAGATATCTACAAAGTAGAAGTCTACATCTAAGTAGGTAATCCTAGGTATCCTTCAAAATCCATAAAGAAAAACGGCCATATTAAGATGTGCTTTCTCTGATTTATTATAGTCATCTACTTTATGGTAAGAGAAATCACACTATCCTTTCTATTGACTATAAGGAAATTTTGCAAATTCTAATTCAGATGGCAGAGATACCATTGGACCCTTCTTCCCTCAATTTTTTTTTCTTCTTCACCTGATTTCTTACCCAAAATAAGCTACTTTGCCATGAGATATTTTAAAGAAACATACAATAACTCTGAATTTTCACAGAGTTTTCCAGATGTGAACTCCAGCAGAGACTAATACCTGGATTTTTCTCTGCTGTGAGATGTCGCAAAAGACTGCTAGATGAAATATGTCTGAAATATGTATGAAGCTGAAAATGTTGACTTATTCTCCATTTGTGGAGGAAGGATTGTGTAAGTATTACTGGTGCCTTACGTGTGCCATGTATCGAAACAGGTCTAGAGCAAAAGGAGGTTAGTGCTTAAACACATCAGATAACATAATGTGGCAAATAGTTCTTCTGACAGCAATGCTGATCTATGCAGACTTGGCTCATTGCATTATCCTATTAGTCGTACTGGTAGTTACAGGGATATTACAGACAAAAAAAAATCAACAGACTGCAACAGTTATTTTTCATTTTGAGGAGCTTTAAGATACAGCTCCACAGTTGACTAAACCTTTATGACAGAGGAAGTCATGTTAGGGTAGAACAACTATTGAGTAGGAGGTGATGCATAATACAGCATATCCCCAGAGAAATGCAAGAGAAGCAGTCACATCAGACACATCTCTCCAGGCAGAAGTGAGCATCTGCAGACCTGCACATACCATGAGAGAGTATACTGTGGTTGAAGACAAGCCTGGTGTCAAATATACTATATGTCTGTCATCCTGTAGTTTCTTGAAAGGACTCTGTCATGGTTTTCAAGGCAGAGCTGCAATCAGACATGCTGTCATACAGGACACAAGCCTACCCCTCACAGATGTTCCCCTGAACTGTCTTCCCTAAGATCTTCTTTGCCAATGCAATAAATCTGTCTCTTCTTTGCTTAGACAACAGCATTTCCATGTAGTAGTATCGGGAAGGTTTCTTTCAGGTGGTGGAATTTCACTCTGAGACATAAATGATAAAGGTATTATGGCTGCTACTTCTTTATGGCAGCTGGGACTCTACTCAATCTAAAATGCTGGACCTCAGGAAATTCTTCAGCCACTCTTTCAGAAGTAAAATGATGTTTACTCTCTCATTTCTGAGATATATTTTTTTCAGGAGCATAAAGTAATACCACGATTTGCATTTAACCTTTTGACAGGTTACTAAACACAGTGCTCTTAGCTGAGTATGAAAACTACACTGAACTGAACAAAATTAAAAAATATGTGGATCTCCCTTCCTAAAGTCATTCAAAAATCTACTATTTTCTTCAAAGTAATCTGGAATTCTCTGCATTATCAAAGAATGTTATCCTATAGCACATGGAATTACTTTTACTATTGATCCTTTTTCACATTAAGTTACTATGAATGTGAAAGTATGAGCTCTCCCTCCCTTCCCTTTGAAATTCTTTCCTTATTCATTCAAAGATCAAAGACTGGAATCAACACTTCAGTTATGTAATTTTCTGTTTGGAAGGTTTTCAAACTCTTACAACTTCATAAAAGTTGAAGCAAACTTTTTTCCTCTAGCTTCCGTCAACTCAGTCTCCCAAAGCACTCCCAAAGTCAAAGATGACTCTTCTTGAAGCCTTGTACTGCAGTTGTAGAAACAAACAGGGATATGCTGACTGCTTAGCAGTCAGTTCATGTCACAGTTCTTGTTGCAGTTTCCTAATAGCTGTTACATATCTTGAATTATGATTCATAAGATTCTCACATGGCTAAGAGACTCTCGTACTATTTTTGTGCCTATTTCACACTCTGGGAGAAACAGGAGGAGAAAAGGAATGCCTTTTTTTTTTTATACAACCTGAATTACTCTAATGAATCTATTTTCATATGTCACTTAAAACATGAATCAGACTGAAAACACAATGTTTATAAGCCTCTTATGTAAGCCTCTTATGTGGTCATGATCAACAGCAGCAGTAAGTTGAGTGTTTGTTCTACATAAGGAAGATAGAAAACAGATGAGAAAATGAATACTACATAAATATAAATAACTGGAAACCAAAACAGTGCTGTATTTCTCACCAAAACAGAGGTCTTGCCTTTTGGTTCTTTCTTTTGTGGAAAGTACAGTCATTTGAACGAGCAAGATCAAAGCTTGTAGTAGAGCTGAGTTTAAATGCAGTCTGACCATTTGAGATTGAGCAATGATGACCAAAAAAAAGGGACTTGCTGAGAGTTTTCTTGTAAGAAATTGAAGTGCTAAAAGTTACTCTCAGATGAGAAATTTTAAAGCATGTAAACATATAAAACCAGAATGAGATACCTTCTAATCACAACCTTATATCTAAGGAAAACAGGTTAGATAGCAGCAATTATTACAATGCTAATTGATGGCTTTTAGACTAATGCAGATATCTTAATTTTTTTTTTCCGAACATAAAGATTACTATTGTTATGTGTTCAAAAAAAAAAAAAAAAGTTCTAACAGAACTCCTCCTCAGAACTATTCCTGACCACATGAAGAATGTCGTGTTCTATAAGAAAGACGTTGATTTCTAGTCTCAAATTTTCCAAACTATATAGCCCTTAGCAAGTTACAATTACAGCAGAAAAGAACATTTTTAACTGTGGGAAAAGAGTGCTCTGTGCCAATACTACAACAGATAAGGAAATCTAAAAGTGTCTTGTCATCTCTGTTGTTCAGTAGCAGAGGTATTACATCACATTGCTACAATTCCAGGTTTTGTCAGCAATTCTGTGTAAAATACGCCAACACCTTAAAATCCCTCTCACTACCCATCCCACTTCTAAAGTCACATAGTTCATAGTGAACTGAAGTTACATTAGGATATGAGGGTATCATAGTGCAGATATAGTCTTTAACATGTCTAACTTTATTTCTTCTGCTAAATTATACTTATGACTACCTTTCTTTGATGCCCTAACTTGGGTGTACTAACACCTTCCCCATGCTGATGTAAACTGAAGTTTCAAAGAGAAACAAATAAGATGACAAAAACTGCACCATAAAACAAAGCCAGAAACTCCTTGCAGTCTCTTTCTTCTGTCTCCTTGTATGTGCTGTCTGCAGACTCACTAGATATGTAGAGCAGGTACTCTTGTATTCATGACCAAACTTTACTGCCAGATAAAAAGTTTTGTCTTTAACCTTTCTATGGGCTTGAGTGGTCTGATCTCAGTTAGAATTCATGATTTTGCAGACAGCTACAGAAATATTTAGACACCTGGCTGCATCACAGCAGTGTCTGAATATAATCTAGATGCCTAAATGGAGCCTATACATAAGCAAGGTAGACACGCAGACATTTAAATCATATGACTCCTAGATAAAGATACTATATGAATATTTTTTTTTTAAATAAATGAGAAAGAAGATGCTGAGCAAGACAACTAACAGTCCTATTTGCAGTTCTGAATCTCTGGCTTTGGCTAGGGGCATTCCACTGAAAATTAACCATCTATTCACTGGTAGGAAAACATGAGCAGTGACGTTTGTAATAAAGGTATTGTCAGGAGAACAAAAAATCCAAAGGAAGTAAATTAATGAACTGCCAACTTAGACATCCTTTATTTTTACACCAGAACTTAAGTA
This sequence comes from Chlamydotis macqueenii, assembly GCF_036417535.1. Taxonomy (NCBI): domain Eukaryota; kingdom Metazoa; phylum Chordata; class Aves; order Otidiformes; family Otididae; genus Chlamydotis; species Chlamydotis macqueenii. The sequence goes on from NC_141556.1 coordinate 165,665,487, forward strand.
CTTAGAAGTTGTTTTTAAAACTCCATAATCAACTCCAACTCTTTCAACTTGGAAGATGAAATTTATTAGTTGGCAAATATTAGAGGATTTTTTATTCTCTAAGTGGGTAACCTTTTATTATGCCTGTAAATACTAAAATGAAAGAAGGAACAGAGACCAAACTTCAACCTGAATGTTAAATTGTCTGTGTTCCTGTACACTGGGTTTGAAATTCTAAAGAGTTTTCACTAGAAGAGTTGGTAGAGATATATACCTATAGGAGTTTCATCACGTCCTCATGGCACTGAATAAAGCAGAGTGAATAACTGATTTTTTTTTTTGTTTCTTCCACCTTGTCAAAAAAAAATAAGCCAAATGAAAAATTAGACTGAATTAGCCCAACACTAAAAAAGCAATATCCCCAAAAGAAACAAGAAAAAAACTCCCCCCGCCAAATCCTCTCTGCTGTTTTGAGACTTTTCAAAGTCTAATGTTTTAAGAAATTTATCTCAATTCAAGAATAGTTCAAAATATTTGCAACAGCATTGTTTTTGAAAATAAATACTTATTGAATAAATGAGGCAACAAATTTTTCTTTATCTGAATGTTACAGTGTCTGTCTTCAAGACTGAAATCAGGATGAATTGTAGTGGTTATGTTGTCCAAACCTGGCAGTTGTCCATAAGAATAGCTGAAATTTCTTGAAGTCATTCATGATATAAAATAGTAGAATATGACAGCTGATTCTGAGATCCATCAATTAATATATTTTGACAGAGCTAGACCTTTTTGACTTTGTTTTCCATCAGTTTGTGATGGAGGAAATCAACTAGCACTTACATTGCTTACTTCTATTTAAGTGCAAAAATACCCAGATTTATCCTAAAGAAAAACACTTCAAGATTTTAAACTCCTAAGCAATGTCTTAAAATGATAGCCCCTATGAGGACTAATGAGAAATTTGGCTTAGGTAATGAAAGTTCTGGGATCAAATACCATATCATTCTAAGTATCAAAAAGATAGTATAGAATTGAGTCATCATACTGTAAAAAGATACAGATGATAGAATTTGCTCCATCAAATTAATAAACTCAACTGAATTGCTAGCTACTGTTGATCCAAGAGCACTGTTTATTCATGGGAAAAATGAATGGTAAGTATTTCAAAGAGTCCATATTGATGAAGATCTGCTGATGAATAGGATGCCATTTACATTGGATCAGCTTCAGAAAGGAATTATATGAGCTGTGGCTGTAGATAATTCTGACAATTTATGTAATTTTGCTGTGTAGAGACCCTCTGTTATGAAGAATAATTAACTTTTTCATGTGCTAACCTCCACCTGTTGCCCATTCCCTTGAGATCACATGGCTAAACTTTTGGAACTGCAGACTGAAAATGTAGACTTTTTTTTTTTTTTACATTTGGTACATTGCTGGCTCATTAGAGCCTTCTTTCAGGAATTAGGCATCAAAGCAAAATTAGTTTTATTAATGTCTGCTTTCTTATATTATGGTGTAGATGCTTGCAACTGCAGGAAGTGGTATTTGGGCCATATCCTATTGAATCAAAATTTCTAGAAGTCAGCCTTTGAAGAAGGGAAGAGTGAATGAGGCCCAAAACCTGATATATGGACCTCCAGTCACTGTACTAATTATAATTTTTAAATCTAGACTGAATTCCAGTGATGAGACAAGTCTAATCTAGAAAAATAAAACAGGAAACAAGGAAAAAGACAGTCAAGGTGACTATGATATACCTGAGTAAACATTACAGAGGATTTAACAAGGGAGATTATTTAAATGGCAAGGGGTAGAGGAATGCTAGAGCACTTGAATATTCTGAAATGCTGAAATACATTAAGCAGTAGAGAGCTGTGTTTTTTTCGTTTTGTGGTTGGTTTTGGGTGGGTTTTTTTTGTTGTTGTTTTTTCATTTGTTTTGTTTTTTTTTTTTTAATATAGCCAGAGTTTCAAGTGACAGATTGCGAGCTTGAAGATATTGTAAATAGTCAGTGATATGACTCACAAAGAATGTATTAAAAAAAGGATGTTATTAATGTAGGAAATGCCAGCTGCTGGAGAAGAGGCAACCACAAAAACGGGATGATGTCCTGACATGTGGCGCTTTCCAGCACAGTTTTCATGCCATATGCAAAGTGTTCTTGAAAGAGCTGGAGCTGAAAGCAGGCTTAATAGAATGCATGTCCTAAAGAGACTGAGTAATGAAATGTAGTCTTTGTTGTGGTAGGAGAACAATGTTTTTTTCTTGTCCCTAAATTAATTTAGGGGTCCTAAATTAATTTATAAATGTAGATAGGATGTTGTGGAGATGTAATGGTAGTTACAGAGAACTATTTTTTCTGGGTACATAATTTCTGGTATAGAATTTGGTTGCCCATAAATATTATCAATTCCCAGATGCATTAAATAAAGATCTAGTTATAACACATCTTTTATATCTTATATGGTACAACTGAGACAAAAGAATAAGATAGATTGCATTATTCTACTGTCAAGTACCTTTGGTTTGTACTTTTAGAAATAAAATTGTGTTGTTAGACTATCTTACTAATGCAATTTAAACAGAGATTGTCCAGCATAAGAAAAAATAAAGCTAATTTTATTAATAAAGAGAGAGGGGGAGCTTAGGAGGGAAAAACTAACACTCTAAGTGCCATTCTATAAGTTCTATCAAAGAGAAAATGAAAAAATTCTAAAATATTAATCATAAAATCATAGAATCATAGAATCATAGAATGGTTAGGGTTGGAAGGGACCTTCAAAGGTCATCTAGTCCAAACCCCCTGCAAAGAGCAGGGACATCCCTGACTAGATCAGATTGCTCAGAGCCTCATCCAGCCTGGCCTTGAATGTTTCCAGGGATGGGGCATCCACCACCTCTCTGGGCAACCTGTTCCAGTGTTCTATAACCCGCATCGTAAAAAATTTTTTCCTAATTTCTAATCTAAATCTACCCCCCTCTATTTTAAAACCATTACCCCTCGTCCTATTGCAACAGGCCCTACTAAACAGCTTCTCCCCATCTTTCTTGTAGGCCCCCTTGAGGTACTGGAAGACCGCTATCAGGTCTCCCCGGAGCCTCCTCTTCTCCAGGCTGAACAGCCCCAACTCTCTCAGCCTGTCCTCATAGGAGAGGTGCTCCAGCCCTTTTATCATCTTTGTGGCTCTCCTCTGGACCTTCTCCAACTGGTCCATGTCCTTCTTCTGTTGGGGGCTCCAGAAGTGGACACAGTACTCCAGGTGGGGTCTCACCAGGGCAGAGTAGAGGGGAAGAATCACCTCCCTCGACCTGCTGGCCACGCTTCTCTTGATGCAGCCCAGGATGTGGTTGGCCTTCTGGGCCCCAAGGGCGCATTGCCTGCTCATGTTAAGCTTCTTATCCACCAGCACTCCCAAGTCCTTCTCCTCAGGGCTGCTCTCAATCCATTCCCCGCCCAGCCTGTATTTGTGCCTGGGATTGCCATGACCCAGGTAAAGGACCTTGCACTTGGCCTGGTTGAACTTCATGAGGTTGGCACGGGCCCACCTCTCCAGCCTGTCAAGATCCCTCTGGATGGCATCCCTCCCTTCCAGCGTGTCAACGGCACCACACAACTTGGTGTCATCGGTGAACTTGCTGAGGGTGCACTCTATCCCACTGTCCATGTCGCCGACAAAGATGTTGAACAGGGCCGGGCCCAGCATGGACCCCTGAGGGACGCCACTTGTGACCGGTCTCCACATGGACATTAAGCCGTTGACCACCACTCTCTGAGTGCGGCCATCCAGCCAACTCCTTACCCACCGAGTGGCCCGTCCATCAAACCCACGTCTCTCTAGTTTAGAGAGAAGGATGTTGTGCGGGACAGTGTTTGTAAAACTCAAAAGTCATTTTTCAAGCACAAAACCAGCAATTTGCAAATTCAGAAAGTTATTTCTTTTAGAAAATAAACAGAAAATAACTTCCCCTTCTTATGATTAACTGCAGAAAACAGAATCTCTTTTTTTTTGTACGGAAGAAAAATTCGTAATGCATTTTTCCTGCAGTACGTGAAACTGAATTCAAATCTCATTACAACATCCACCATCAATATACATTAGTGATATCATTTACATATAAAAATTCCAAGAAATATGATTTCTGGAAGTAAGATGGTGGTGAGGTATGCAACTTTGATACAGCCTGATACATACTGGACTGCATTTTGCAATGGCAAGTAATAAAAGTGGCAGTCCTTGGGGAAAAATATGATGTGTCAGTCTCAAGACATCTAACAGCCAACGAGCAATACAAACTGTGGACCTCGTTTTTATTAGTCTGCTAACTCTTTGTCATGGTGCTGGTCATGGTCTTTCTGCTAAGATTGGTAAAATTATAATACCTTAGGCTACATTCTCCTCAGATGTTACAAATACTTTTTTGTTGATTTTAGTTATTTCCAATACAGTTTTTAGAGCCACACATGGCATTGGAATAAAGCAGAAACCTTTCATTTCTGGCCACTGGAAATTAAAAATAAAATACTCGTGCATCATTCTACACGTAAATGTGTTTGAATAGCTTCACCTTAATCAATTCCTTTACAGAGTGTTTTAATAAAGTATAGAATTTAGAATAATGCATAACAATGTTCTTTTCTAATTAGGAGCAAAAAAAAATATAAAATTTGAACTTGCTTCGTAGGAAATTCAACCCATTACAACTGACAAACTTTAAAGAAAAGTCCAAGAAAGGAAAAAAAAAGTCCAAAAAAAAATGCCAGTAAGAACTTTAAATAAAAACAAACTGACAAAAAAAAAAAGAGTTATATGATTTGTTATTTTTAAGGCTTAAACTATAATCTTAGTGATCTTAATAGCCAGATACGTCGTTCCTCCTGCTGCTTCTGTCAGCAGTAGTAAGTTACCAGGGATTGTTCCTCCATGGAAGGAAAACATTCAGACCTCCAGCTTGTGTATGTCTGTTATTATTCTGAAAGTTTTCTGAAACAGAAAGAGAAGTCTGTGAAAAACAGAGAAAATAATAGTTTCTTCCAACTTTGTATTGAGTGTTTTGACTGAGTTATTCTGAGACCATATTTTCTGAGGTATGATGGATGTAGGCCTGGTTTTCCCAGAAATATGGTCCTCAAAATGTGCTTCAGGAGGTATAAATTAGTTTATGCCTGTTCTGCGCTAGAGGAGGTGCAGGGTTCTTTCTGGATCTCGGTAAGAAAGGTATAAGTGCAAATAGCACAGTAAAATGACTTTATTAATAGAATAGAAACAGGAGGAAAAATTAGATAGCAAGTAAATTTTATCTTCTTTCAGATACTGAGAACTTGCTTTTGTGCAGCCTCAGGTGAACCACACATGAATTCTCCCATAGCACACTGTGCATATCCCATCTGTGGAAAGGTTCACTCTCGCCCCTATAAAATGACTCCTTATATCTGATGTAACAAACAAAATTATACATCTTCTCTTGACAGGTAGTAATGCTGTCTCTTACATAGTGCTCGTTCAGAGCATATCTAGTTATATCTAGGAACTGTACACAGGAACAGCAATTATCCAAGGTATTCCAGTACATTCCCTTACATCATTATATAGAGGGAGTTGCATTATGGTTACTTATCATGCAGACTTTTCAAGCCCTGAGTACAAGCCTCAGTAGAGCAGACACAGCTTGCTCAAGATCACTAACTCCGCAAACACAGTATCTACCTCAAGACTTTCAATACAACCTCATTGCTCATATTGATAGTTTTGTAATGAGATCAGGACTAGTAGGCTGTTATTCAGTGTTAACTCCACTGCTTCTTGAGATTTGTAGCTCTTTTTCTCCATGTAAAACAAAGAATTGCATATCTGAGTTCTAGATTCAGAGAATGAACGATTGCTCTAATATAAATTTTTGGTTAGTAAAGTCAGCAATCCTGTCAGAAAGACAGAATTGTCCTCCTTCATTTATAAGTCTCCTGAAAGGAAATGCCTGGGTATCTATAATATTTACACTTTGAGTTCACTGTTCCTTTGCATACACTGTCCACCTGTACTACATAGTGTCTAGGGAAATTAAAAAAAAGAAAAAAGAAATTGTCTTAAATTAAGTAAGCATTAACCAAATTAACAGGCCTACACACTAAGTTAAGCCAAAATTGATTATCCATTAAAAATAATTGGTTTCATCCAAATAACTTCCTTTTGTGCAGGAATCAACTTAAGCCGTTGGAAAATTTTTGACTAAGATAAATGGAACAGCTTTGATATCCAGTTGTCGTAGTTCAGCCTCGATCAGGACCAGACTACGCAGCCTCTCTCTCACTCCCCCCACCCTCCGAGAGAACAGGGAGAGATCATATAAGGAAAAAGTTTTGAGATAAGGACAGGGAGAAATCCTTAAAGTTACCGTCACGGGCAAAACAGACTCGACTTGGGGAAAACTATACTTTTATTACTACAAACAGCAGGATAATGAGACAGAGAACAAGATAACCTCCCTCCACCCCTCCCTCTTCCCAAGCTTAACATTATCTCTACTACCTTCCCCCCCCGAGCGGCACAGGGGGAAGAGGGAATGGGGATTTCGCTCAGTTCATCACACGTTGTTTCACACCGCTGCTTCATGGTTGGGGGAAGAACTCCTCACATTCCTCCCCTGCTCCATCATGGGGTCCCACCCATACACCACATTCCTTCCTGAAACTGCTCCGGTGTGGGTCATCTCTTCCACGGAGTGCAGTCTCTCCAGAACGGCTGTCCCAGCGGGCCCTCCACGGGCCACAGCTGCCTTCAGGCATCCACCTTCCCCGGTACAGGGTCCTTCATGGGCTCCAGGTGGATCTCTGCTCCTCCGTGGACCTCCATGGGCTGCAGGGGGACAACCTGCCCCACCATGGTCGTCACCACAGGCTGCAGGGGAATCTTGGCCAGGAGCTGCATTACTCCTCCTTCTCCTTCTGAACTGACCTTGGTGTCTGCAGCCGTTCCTCACAACAGGCTGGCTGATGTCTCTCAGGATCTTTTTTACATCTTATTCACTTCTCATCTCCTCTCCACTTCTTGCAGCTGGGCCGGACCAAGTTGGGCCCAGTCAGTTGCCTGGTGAGAGGCCAGAGGGTGAGGCCTGCAAGGCCCATGAGGCCTGCTCCTCCCCCTCTGCACCTCTGCTCCCGCTCAGCTTCTTCACGTCTTCTCTTCCCTCTTTTTTTTTTTTTTTTTCCTGTTTTCCCCTTCTTAAATACGTTATCGCAGAGGCGTTATCATGGAACATTCTGCTACCAATCGGCTCGGCCTTGGCCAGCAGCAGGTCCGCCCTAGGCCCGGCCGAGTCCACTGAACAAAGGGGAGCGACTTCTAGCAGTTTCCTACAGAAGCTACCACCTTAGGCCCCTCTCACTAAACAAAATCACAACACCAGTTCAGTCCATGTCTCTGTGGTTAATAATTCAATAACTGTTCTTGTTCTTCTATGAACAATGAAATAATAAATGTCTCCCAATAATGAAATCCAGACTAACAAACTTTTCACAGAAGTGTTAAGACTTTGTTACTTCAGAGAGTTTTCAAGCATCTCATTATTTGCAATTGTCTCACTGAAATAAGGAAAACTAGTTGAAGTCCGAGCCTTTCTCTTTTTTTTTTTTTTTTTAAGAATCATAAAAATGTTTATAATCTAGTCCATCCTGCCACCCATATTGGGACTACTGTCGTCACAAGACTAGGTCAGCTTTAACTTTGTCTATTTGACTTCTGAAAAGCTTCAAGGATGAATATTTTTTGCAACGTCTTTGGACAATATCTTCAGATTTCATCACATCTCCTAGTACAAAAGATTCTTCCTAATGTCTAAACCTCCCAAGCTGGAATCTGTGGATATTACCCATTGTTAGATCATCTACTACTACCAAGAAGAGTTTTTTGACAATATCTTTGTAGCTTTTTCAGATAGTTGCATGATTATCCTGAGCCTCCACTTCAACAGGTGAAAAGGGTCCAACTCTCTCAAACCTGCTTTATATGCCATGTATTCAAGGCCCCTGGTAATCTGCATGATGTGCTCACGATATCCATCCAAACGTAGTCCAATCTGTAGCCCAGACAGACACTTGCTATCCTGTAAAAATAAATGAATAAATCTGCCATTGGTCTATAGCCCTTCACTTGTCCTTACTGAACTTCATGAGGTTTCTGCTGGCTTAGTCCTTAAGTTCATCAAGGTCCTTCTGGATTTTATCTGTTGAAGTTGTTCACTGCTGCACTTGCACTGCTGCTTGTGAGATTTGTCCTCCATTGGTTCAGGTGGTTCCTGTTATAGTACTTCTTATATCATCTGACTCAAATCATGGATTACAACATTTCAAAGGTATATCCATTACAATCTTCACCCTTGGTCCCTTTGGATCAGGTTACAGAGTTTAACTTTTCATTGAACTCCTCTCCTTTCTGCTGCTCAAGCATGGATTTATCCATGAGCCACAGTCCCTTCAGGGGTGTACTTGTTTCCACCTCAAAATTAATTATCCACCATCACAGATGTCTTGAGGTGTACCTGCTGTGGCATGGACTTATCCATGGCCACAGACACTTTGAGATATACTTGCCCTGACATGGACTTAAACACATCCACAAATACTACAGGGTATCTGTGAACTTATCCACAGATCACAGTCTCTTTGACCTAAGCATTATACAAGATTGTCTTTTTTTTTTTTTTTCTTCAAATTCTTTTAAACCTACTCAGGATCTAAATTAACTTAAGTATTACCATGCCTGATATCAATGTGATTTAGTTTTAATAAGTATGTATTTCTGATTTCTGTATATATATCTGATGAACCACTGGTAGGGCAGTGGAATCCAAAGACTCAACTTAAGATTCATCTCTCGTTTCAGACACTCGACCTTGTCAGGCCACCTAGCTTCTGGTTCATTAAATATGTTAATATTAAAAGAGCTGATAACTTGCTTCTCTGATATAGAATGCAGCAACATTAGTAGAAATTTAGATGGAATAAATCATATATTTGAAATCTAGGAAGTTCTCAAGATTTATGATTGTTGGAGGGTTACTGGCCTTTTTTTTTTCTTTTTTTTAAGGAGGGGTGTGATAAAGGTTCTGACACTAATGAATAATATTGCATGAGATGTAATGTCAATTCCATATAAGAAGTTGCAATACATCATGAAGAACCCCACCAGACACAGTATCATGGCTGAACTTAAGTGCTCTTTGAATGTCCACCTGAATGAAGATCCATTAAAAATCAATATTTTTTAAAAGAGTCCACAAATATTCACCACAAAGTTACCTCTCAATCTATTTGTGGGTGAAAAAGAACACACTATTTATGGGGAGCTAAGAATTTATTGACAATGCAATTAATGTTTTAACAACATAGTCAAACTGCAGCAATTATTTTTATTATCCTGTTACAATAGCACTATCATTCATAGTTCTAATTAATATTAAAAAGTGTCATTAATAATATCCTTATATTATTATCAATGCTAATATCAACCCCCTTTGTCTGCTGTTGTGCACTAAAGACAGATTAGGCCAAGGCAAATTCAAGGAAGCCCTGAGTGCCCACACTGCCAGGTCAATACAAACTTCATAGCTTTTTGCTAGTGATGGCAGAAGTAATATTTACCTGTCTATACCAAAATCTATGTGGACCTAGTTTTTATACTAGTCCTTGCAAGCTTTTTTTCTTCCTTACGTGTCTGGGCAATCATCTATCCAGTTTTAAAGTCCAGATGTCTATTTTTGTAGATGTATTCAGATTACTTTCAGCACAATTTGCATTTGATGTTTTTATTTATTAATATTAAAATCAAGCCTAGTTGAAAAAAAATAATTGTGAGAAATCAAATTAATTTGAAAGAAAAGAAACTCAAGGGGAGATTGAAAGACAGTAAAATTCAAACAATGTAAAGGAATATAAATAATTTTGTTCTGTAAGCGATGAATGTTGGCAGAGCATGTATTCTGCTGTCCCTTGTGGAAGTCAATAATATTATATTCCTTTACAAGAAACTCTCTGCTAGACTTTTTTCTGACACAGACTATAATGAAAGGAGACCACTATTATTTGAGGAAAGTGATTTGACTTAGGGAGATGTGATCTCTACATACATTGCCCCAACTTACAAAGAAGAATTATTAAACACCAAACAATTGACGTCTGGAAAAGATATGTCTTTTCACAAAAAAAAATCTCTTTCTTTGCTAATGGTGATCTCTTCTATTTTCACCAACTGTATTTTTTTTTTATGGAAACAAACAAACAAAAAAAGACACATAAGGAACCTCTTTATTTTATTATTGCTGAGTGGTAAGCAACTGCGTTTTTTCAGGTTTAGCCCTTTATCTGTCCTGTTTTAGAAGATAAAGTTGAACCCACCTTCACACATGCTGTGAAAATATATTGTCCAGGAACAGACTTATCTGTTTTCTAAGACAAGTCTCTCTATATATGTATTCCTGTTGAACTTGTTCTACAGTTTATGACCAGCTGAGTACCAGCTGGACAAAGACATGAATCTGTTTCTCAGCAGGTGAGTGAGGGCTGTAACAAATACCTATGGAATTGGTGTTCTTCCTTGGCTCTTTCCAGTGTACTGAAGATTTAATTAAATAACTGAAGCAGATCCAAGGCCACAGCACCAGCATATTTTGCACTCCAGACTTAAAAGGACATTTTACTGGTTTATTGGAAGCCTTAATTCAATACAAATTGAAAATCGAATAAGAGAGGTTCTTCTTATTATCCTGTTACGTTATATTCAGAGTAGGCAACATTACATATTTCTGTATATAATGGTGTCTGAGACTGGTTAGATGGGATCATATGTATCATATATATATATACCCTGCTGCTTTTTCACATTTACGAACGTTGAAAGGATTCATTCCTAACTAATAAAGCAAATACATATTTATGGCAAAGAACTCAATATTAAAAAATCTACTTGTGCTGCTGAAGAACTTAGCTCTGCATATCCCAGATCACCTTATCATTCATACTATATGAGTGTTAGTTTATTCCCAGACTACATTTTTAAGTTAAAAATGAGGTTTACAGCAGAAAAAACAACCTTTGATATGATTCTTTTGACTGGGACTGTGTCATGCTTATACTCTTTCAATCTACACAATCCTCCAAAGCCCTCTAGTAATCCCAGCATCCTTATACAACACTCTTTGTTATATAAATTGTGTCCTCAGTTTTCTACTATAAAAAATAAGTCAGATTTGCTCATTACTATTATTTCAGTCATTTTATGGTGAAAGAAACATATAAAACATTATAATCATATCTTAGAGTTACAGTACACCACGTGGAGCTTGAATGGGGATCCACTGTCAAATGATTTGTACCATGGATGTGGCCTATCTCCTCCTAGCAGAAGAAGCTACTGCCCCTTGACTTGCAGGAAAAGAAATAGCCAGTAGAGTTATGAACTTTGCAGTGTAATTTAAGTGTGTGTGTCTAGTGTTTAAGCAATAATAGGGAAAAAAAAAAACCAACAACAAAACAAACCATCAAACGTGAAACATGAAAAAGAACACTATAGAATTGTTCGTTATTTTTAGCAGGACCAACTAGAAGACATTCCACTGAGGAAAGAAGTGTAGACATCCTTAAATGTAAAAGACTGTTAGTGACACTGATTTCAGTATGTAAAATGGTTAAATGTTTGCAGAAATGTTTACATAACAAGCCTCCAAATTATCAAATCCATTTTAGGGATAAAGAATGCTGGAGATTCTTTGCCGGACACTCTTCTGTTTATATTTACAGTGATTCCTGTGTGACTTGAATGATATTGTTAACAAATCTGATCCTCCATTTGTTTCAGAAATGGCATCAAAGATTTTCAGGTCCTTCTAAGTTGGTTTGAAAATGCAGCCTATTTATTATTAATTTATTACTTGATCCTTTCCCCTCCCCCACTTTTAAAGGTCTCAGTGATTTTAATTAAATGGGTTTGGGGTTTTTTTTTGTTGTTGATGGAGGGGTTTTTTTGGGCAGCATGTTTCTTCCAACTGTTTTTCCCTGAATTTTCACAGTTTTATATATATATATATATATATAGTTTTTTTCACAGTTTTATATTTATATATATATAAAATCTATTATATTCAGTATGGTGAAATCCTAACAGCAATGAGAGGACTGCTCAGTTTTTAAAGATTATGAGCTCTTCATCATTAAAGTGACATCTGAACTTTTAAAATCTAAAATTAGTTTCAATATACTTACAGTTTGTTTGTTATCTTTTGCTCTAAACACCGACCGCTCTTTAAGACAAAATATCCTCTCTCATTTCAGTATGTCAGAAAAGACCGGGAAAATGCTGGATGTTGCAATTTTCTGTTTTGTACTTTTGCCAGTGACAGGATGTTAAAGTACAAGGGGACATGATTTACCTTCTCATATTTCTTACTCTTTGTCAGTCTACCAGGTGCAGGAGAAGGTCACCAAAAAGATAAAGACACTACAGATTTCTAAACTTTTGTGACATTCTGCATCTTTTCATCTCCCTTTAAAAGTTTCTTCTATTGAGATGTAGCATTTTTGGTATGAAACTATTTCCTTGGTAAATGAAATCATTATGTTTTTTATAGCCAACTTAAGAGTTGGGGGCTTTTTGTTTGCTTGTTTGGTTTTACATTACACAAACAGACATGAGAATATCAATCTGTGTGTCTGTGTTTTATGTTTTACTAAGACTGTTCGGGAAGTTCACAAAAATCAGAACTTATTCAGGCAAGAAAATTATATTACTTCTGCCATTACACTTCTCTGCAGTGTGCCATTATTTTAAGATTATCAACAGTTAAAAATTGTTACCCTTGAATTTGTTTGAAGGATATAAAGTGACTTGGACCTCATGTTGAAGACTGTGCTCCATCACTGCCCCTGCTGCATCTGTTCTGTTGATAGAGACATTAATTTTCCAGGACTGTGATTCTAAAAGCTTTCACAAGTATTAAATTGATTTTTAAAAGACAACCAATCATGTAATACAGAGCTACCAGTCCACAGAAATCTTAGAGCACAGAGGTAGGGCTTGATTAATTAGAAGGCATAAACAGAAAAATATTACTAGATACCAAATGACACAATTATACTAACAGCTATAGATGTAAGAACTTTATTTACAGCCATAAACTTTTGAGGAAGGGAGATTTTATTAAAGCAGCTAAAGTTAAACTGTTCAAAAATTGACACTTTTTTTTAGTCCTTCAGTTTTGTCCTGGTTTTGGCAGGGATGGAGTTAGTTTTCCTCACAGTAGCTGGTGTGTTTTGGATTTTGTGTGTGAAGAATGTTGATAAACACCCTGATGATACCTGTTGTTGTGAATGAGACCAAGGACACTGTCCTGCTTTCCAAGACTTGCTAATTTGCAGATGCAGGAAGCTCAGAGAAAGACAGATAGAATAATTGACCCAAATTGGCCAAAGGGAGTATTCCATGCCATAAACATCCTGCTCAGTATATAAGTGGGGCCTGGCCAGAGTGGGTGTCTGCCTTCCTGGCATCCATCTTTCCTCCTCGTTTGCTGGTGTCATTCCCTCTACCATGCTGGTTCCGTTTTGCTCCTTTGCTTGCCGCTCAGTTTTGTTTCCATCATCGCTGCTCGGGACTGGCTGTATCGGTCATTGGGACATTGGGTGGTGAGAAAACATACATTGTTCACTTTGTATATTTTAATATCCTTATATTCTGTTATTATTGCAGTTTTCCCTTGTTATTTCAGTAAATTGTCTTAATCTCAACCCACGAGTTCTCCTTCTTTCCCAATTCTCTCCCCCATCACCACTGGGGAGGGGGAGGGTGAGTGAGAAACTGTGGTAATTCAGGCTAAACCATCACAGTCTTTTTTTGATGCCTAACGTGGGGCTCAAGGAATCTGAGATAAGGACTGAGTTTAATTGGGAGCAGTAACGGGCAAAACAGGGACTGAACTCGATAAAAGAGCGAAATGATTATGGGTAATTTATGTTCTAATTGTAGTGAACGGACATGTGGTGAATTGTTTGTAAATTGTCTACTTACTGTTGGTGTTGTGCGGATATTATTTTGATCTTGGTGAGGGGAATTCTCTTTTTTTTTTTCTTTTTCTGTTGATGTGTGTGTGTATTTTACTTATAATACTTAAATACGTAATTCGCAGAGGCAAGGGGTGGAATATTCTGGTTACGTTTAGTGAGGGGGGTGGGGGCCTAAGGTGGTAGCTTCTCTAGGAAACTGCTGGAAGTTGCTCTCCTTTGTTCAGTAGACTCAGCCAGGCCTAGGGTGGACTTGCTGCTGGCCAAGGCCTAGCCAATTGGTAGCAGAATGTTCCCTGATAATGCCTCTGCGATAATGTATTTAAAAAGGGGAAAACAGAAAAAAAAAAAATGTAGAGAAAATGTGAAGGAGCTGAGCGAGGGCAGAGAGGGGGAGGCACGAGCCTTGTGGGCCTTGTGGCCCCTCATCCTCTGGCCTCCCACCGGGCAGCCGACTGGGCCCAACTCGGCTGCGCCCGGCTGTGAGAAGTGGAGAGGAGATGAGATGTGAATGAGATGTAAAAAGATCCTGAGAGGCATCTGCCAGCCTGTTGTGAAGAATTTTTCTTGTGAGAGGAATGGCTGCAGATGCCAAGGTCAGTTCAGAAGGAGGGGGAGGAGTAATGTGGCTCCTGGCCAAGATTCCCCTGCAGCCTGTGGTGATGACCATGGTGGAGCAGGTTGTCCCCCTGCAGCCCATGGAGGTCCACGGAGGAGCAGAGATCCACCTGCAGCCCATGGAGGACCCTACGCTGGAGCAGGTGGAGGCCTGAAGGCGGCTGTGGCCCGTGGAGGGCCCGCTGGGACAGCTGTTCTGGAGGGAGTGCACCCCGTGGAAGAGATGACCCACAGCAGAGCAGTTTCACGAAGGACTGTGGCCCGTGGGAGGGACCCCACGATGGAGCAGAGGAGGAATGTGAAGAGTTCTTCCCCGAACGATGACGCAGTGGCGTAAAACAACGTATGATGAACTGACCGCGACCCCCGTTCCCTCTTCCCCCCTGTGCCACTCAGGGAGAGGGGAAGGTAGTAGAGATAATGTTAAGCTTGGGAGAAGGGAGGGGTGGGGAGAGGTTATCTTGTTCCCTGTCTCATTTCTCCTGCTATTTTTAGAAATAAATGAATATTTTTCCCCAAGTCGAGTCTGTTTTGCCCATAACGGTAACTTTAAGGATTTCTCCCTGTCCTTATCTCAAACCTTGAGCCGTTTTTCTTATATTATCTCCCCCTATTCTCTCTGAGGGTGTGGGGAGTGAGAGAGAGACTGTGTAGTCTGGTCCTAATCAGGGCTGATCTATGACAAGTTTCCTAGAAAAAAATGAAATAAATATTGAAGAAATAATCAATTTTGTTTAATTGATTCAGAGAGATTAACTTAAAAAATACACTAACCTAAGTTACTTAAGAGCGATATGTTGTGATTTAACTAAGATGTCTAGATTAATATGTAGTTGCCCAGGCATATTTTTTTTTTGGTGTACGCTGCACTTTTAAAGTGCCTGTTTCTACTGATTGTGAAGATAGGTACTTCGAATTTAAACATCTAATTTTCATATGGTCACCGCTAGCTTAGATAAATGTTTCCTTGTCTCTGTGTCACTGTCAGTAATTCTCTGACTATGGAGTATCATGATACACTCCTCAGAGAAACAAACGCTCATTTTCAGTGTACTTCAGCTATTGTGGAAAGCATAAAACACAGACGAACCAGTAGTTTATAGAACTATCAAATCACAGAATAGCCCAGGTTGGAAGGAAGCTTGAAAGATCATCTGGTCCAACATTTCATGGAAAGGAGAGGCTAGGTGAGACTATCTAGCACCCTGACCAATTGTATCTTGAAAACCTTATGAAGAAAGAATATAGAATCAGATTAGAAATCAACAATAACTTAAATTCAGAAGTTAACAGAGAGTTCTAACACAGATCTGTGTAGATGACTGTGTGGAGAAAAGAATTCTTCAGCTTTATGATTCTCCCTGCCTGTACTCCCAATGGTCTTATTGCAGCTGTGATTTGAAACATAATGTGTGGACTTCATGGAGTAATAGGAAAACTCATGTGTAAACATATCATTGTTAAGCATAGTAAAAATGAAAAGAGATTGAACTCAGTGGCCCAGATTTAGTTGTATATTTTTAAGGATTTACTAATAGAACTACAATTGCTTGATTTTCCGGTTCTGAAAAACAGTGATATTGAAGAACCCTTACTCAAGGGCTGTCTAAACCCTAGACGTGGACTACACAGAGATATCCTCTGTGCTTCAGGAGCTTGTCTTTGAAATAGATTAAATGTTCTAGCTGCAAATCCTAGATTAAATGTTCTAGCTGCAAATCCTAGATTACTTGGCATCTTAGTATTTGAAGAATGGATTATTAACATCCTTCTAAGCAGTAGAAATTATGTTTTCTTTGTGCAAATAGAATAGAAACCTGAGTTTTATATAACAGTTATCTAAATTTGCATATGTGCAGAGTTGTATAAAATTATTAAAACACCAGGGAATTTAAACTGAAGTAGATCAAAACTACTGAGAAGTAAGTATCATTTCAACAAAGCAATAAAGCTTATGGTAATGTAATGATGTATCTGAAGGTAATGAAAACTTATACTCAAGAGGAGAGCACAAGCAATGCAAATGTTAAAAAGTTACATGATCTTCAAACAGTAACATGAAATGTAGGTCTTTCTTTTCTATCCATGGAATGAACTACCTTATTCTTGGTATTCAACTTCAGTACGTAATTCAAGACACATGCCTATCCTGTCTCTAAATACTAACTACTGCACCATCTAAGTTATATTTCACTAGTAGTTCCACAGCACTTTCAGTGTCATCTGATTGGATTTTTAAAGTACTTCACAAGTAGAACAAACACACAATGCAGCAGTAATTCAACAGGACCAGTGCTGGGATTTGTGAGGTTAGAGTTATTTTTTTAATTCTTGCAGAAAATTTCACAATAGAAACACCTAGATACTGAGAATTTAAGACTGTGTCCTTATTTGGCAACCTAGGAGGAACTGAATTTTTTGTAAAACTCATCTGCAGTAGTGCTCTGAAAATATAATTCTAAGCACTGAACAACCTGTCCTATTAAAAAAAAAAAAGATTATAAGGAAATTCATGCTTCATTTCCAACTATGCAGACTGCAGCAACAATTAATCAAAAATATACCAATGTAACATATTAATTTCCATCTGAATAATCAGAAAGCTCTGAAAAAAAAAATCCAGAATATTTTGCCTATACGCTGTAATGGATTTTGTTATACCAACCATTTGTTCTGTACTACAGTAAAAGCATTTTTTCCTGCTTGTCAAAAAAAATTTAAAATTTATCTTTATTGTTTTAAAATGAGAATTCAATTTGGCAGCAGCTGTGATATCTTTTTATATCTTTCCATGACATTATTCTCCCATTGCTAGTGTTAATTAATAATTTTCAAACTATTAAATTATGTGTTATGCTTTAAAATATGCAAATTCATGAGGCACATCCACTCTTTCTATAATATTACCAGACTTATATAACCTCTACTAATCTGCCTCAGTTATTAATAATAATAGGAAACAGATCAGTTCTACCTTATGTGTCAACTGCATGCAAGAACTGAGAACATTATGAACACTCACAATGGGCATGTGCTGTAATCCATCTGCCACAAGCTTATGCTGTCACTGCTAGATGAGAGGGATGTGACATATTATATTAGCTTCCAACATTTTCCCAGCCACTGTGATAATGAAAAAAAAAAACCGGATTGCATTACCTCTTCCAGATACATTCATCAGCTCAAAAATGCAGCATCAAGTATAATTCTGTTTTGTATTATTTTAGTTACAGAGCTAAAAGCTAAAAAAAAAAAAAAAAAGTGAAAGTGTAATTCTTATTTTAATTTTTTTTTTAGAGTAAACAAATGAACAGTATTGTTTTTCTGGCTTTTCATAATTTCTAATTGCTTAGTGTGCTCCCGTACTTGAAATGACAGAGGTGACAACTTGTGCTTCTCGGAATCACCCAAACTAATATTCATTATGAGCACAATGTGATCTGAAAATAGATTTTTATTAATAAATTCACACACTATGGGAAGAGTTTTCCAAAGTGTTTATTCTGGGCATAACTTTATTCTAGTGATTTTTTTTTTCAATATACCTTTTAGGTTAAAAGCTTGCAAAAAGAAACCTACAATATTAAAACCCCTTAGATTTTATTCAACTGTAGTTACAATAAATAAAACACATACAGTAGCGTGGGAGTTTGTGTGTCTTTGTGTGTACATGTATGTATGTATACAGGAATGTTATCTGTAAAGTCTTTTTTTGCCATGGTAGCAATTAGCAAGCAGATACCATGTCAGGTTTTTTGCCATTTGAACTTACCATTGGTGTTATAGTCAATTTCAAAAATATTTATTGATAAACCATCATTAATTCATTTAATTTATAGATTTGAAAATGAACCATATGTAATTCCAATGAATTGGAAAGTCATAAAGAATGCTTTAACAAGCACCAAGTACAATAAGCTAATTGAATATCACAGTACAGATGTTTGTGGGCACATACAGATTCACAAGAAAACTGTGTTTAGCTTTCACCTTTTGGGCAAAAAGACTAAATCACCTAACAAGAAAAGTACAGTTTGAATGTAAGAAGAAACCGTCAATTCACAAATAGAAGATTATTTTTTCTTTTTTTTATTAATAACTAGCACATAGCCAGTTACTTGGATTTCTTCATCTTTTCTGAATTTTCTCTGCACGCTACTGACTGTTCCTCCTATTATTATTTTGATTTTCTAAAGAACATTAGAAAAATGTTTTGAATCCACTGAACTGATTCTGATTCCACAGAAAAGCTTTGTAAAATTTTCTGCACAGCTTCATAATCATTCTGCAGTTTGTCAATATAGAAATATAAAGTTTACTGTTAAAAGAAAGATGTAATTCCTAGTGACATTTTACTTTTTTATTGATTTTACTAAGTCATACTCTTTCATAATATGTGAAAAATGTTCATGCAAGGGTAAAACACATAGATAAGATTGAAGTTGATATTTGTTGACTCTTATTTTTTTTGCTTCTTCAAAACCTATTTGGAAAGTGTGATCGCAATGCTGGTGATGCAACACACCCCGGTGAAAGAGTTAGATAAAAAAAGATCCTCAGTTTCCTTTCAGGCATGATACTGACTTTATGTATTTTTTTCATTGTGAAGTGTCTAGTAATTGTGAACAGTGTGACAGAGTTACTTGTTTAATCAATAACATATTCCATATTTCATAGTTTAGCTAATTCACCTCCATTTGCCTTTTGACACTTATAATTGGAGATTTGTACTGTTTAGCTGGTAAGAGTGCAGTAAAACAATCAATTTCTTAAAGCCTGTGTATATAAAAGATTAGAGCTATCATAGAGTGGCAAATACAAATCAAATAAACTATATCCTTCTTGGCACATGCACACACACAAATATGATTATATTAGTGTATGTACAGTTCCTGACCTGTCTGATATTTTTAGGTATCATTTTAATAAAATTAATATTTTAAAATAAATATTTGTATCCATCTCTTTTGAGATAATATTTAATCACATTTCTTTTGGATGGCATTAGTCCAAAATAAATTTGAGTTTTAAAGAATTTATTGGTGTGCGTTTGGCCATTGGCCTTTTTACCTTAGTACCTATCTATAAAATGACTTTATGTTTTGAAAGTTTCCAAATCCGTGAGTCAGACACATTCATTTTTTTATTTTTAATTTTTTCTACACTCATAAATAAGTATGCTACAACAAGGCCTTTGTGAACTGTACCAAATAATTTAAATAATAATTTTTTTTTTACCTCATATCCCTCTTGTTCTTTCCCCTCTATATAAATCTCTGAAAAGCAGTATCACTATCTTGTGGTTTTGTTCTTAACATGTATATTGTTGTTAAAAAAATGAACTTGTTCACCAAAACAAATACCTTACATCCTGATGAATACCATCTCACTGCTTCTTTGTATTCCAAATGAGACCTTTTGCATCAGTCTGTAGTATCTTCTTTTATACTTAGCTTGTGTAATGTGTGGGATAAGTTCATCTTTTTATTCAGTGTTTGTACTGCTCAAGGAAGTCCTAGAATGTGACAAAGGCCCCTAGGCAGTACAGTTATATAAAAGGTAATTCAGGAAAGGGAACAAATTTCAATGTGACACATCTAAGAAAATGGAAATCCTACAAAATAATAGATAAGACATCACTACAAATAAAATCATGAATTTTCTAGAGACTAATGCAACTCAATGCATGTAAAAAATGAGTACTGCAAATCAAGGATGTGGACAGAACCTAATGTTAACATAAATGCGTCTCACACCTTTCTATTAAAAGAGTATATGTATGAATATTGCTGAAATTTTTATTTTGCCTAAATGATAACTATGGTGGGTTGACCCTGGCTGGCAAGTAAGTCCCCACCCGGTCTCCTGCTTACCCCATCTGGTTTTATTGCTGAGCATGACATATGCTATGGGATATATCTCTTTGGTGAGTTGGGGTCAGCTGTCCCAGCGGTGTAACCTCGCAATTTCTTGCTCGTCCCCAGCCTACTTGTTGAGGGGCAGAGTGAGAACTTAATGCTGTGCAAGTACTGTTCAGCAATAGATAAAACTTTGGTGTGCTATCAATACTTTTTGGTCACAAATGTAAAACACAGTCATATGTACCTCTCTGAAGAAAATTAACTCCATTGCAGCCAGACCCAAAACAATAATAAAGACCATTACTTTTTTAATTTTTGTTTAATTTTTTTTTAGTCTGTGGTCATTAAAACACTATATTCAATAACTTCCCTAAATATAAAACTGCTTCTTGAGAAATGTTATTGCTTCTTGAGAAAACAAAGCATGCACCAGAATCTCCTGTCTCTCTTTTAATTGCACTGAAGAGTCTAAAAAATGAAGTGTATGTTTTGTGGTCACAATAACACTTTTTTTATACTTTATACTTTAGTATTCTCTTGTTGTTCATTAATTCCATGGCTGAAGTGAAAATATAGGGGAAAATTGTCTTCAAATGAGAATATTAAGAAACCATAAGCAATAATTATTTGGAGGTTTGTTGTTTTTTTTTTTTTATGTGTGCCAATATGTGCTAGTATTTCATAGATACTTAGTTAACAGATCTGTTCTTCTGTGAATCATATTATTTATTCTAAGTGTGCAATAAGTTTCAAACAATAATTATTTAGTGAGAAAACACTTGCAGATGAATACCAAGCTCTGGTACTATTCTGCTGTGTTAGGGTATTACTAGAAAGATAAGGAAATAAAGAAAAGGAATAAAAACCAAACTGCAGCAAATTATGTATTTCTTAGTCTTGGAACTTAAAGAAAAGATAATTTTATTCAAAAACACATGCATTTGTGTATGTTTCACTTGGAAGACTTCTATATATTTTGTTTCAGATGGAGTCAAATTTATGTTGCCACTCACATGCGTGAAATTCCACCTTTGTTTTAGAAGTTGCTAGATGTGATGATAGATGTTTTGGAATATCAACATGATGTATATATATATATATATATATACACAAACATATATATACACACATATATGCCAAAACATCTGGCAAACAGGGTATTTAATGCATCACCTTAGCACTGAAAATCCAAGTTTGGTCTCTTGAAAAGGTACTTAATACCAAGATAACAAGCCATTTGGGTGTAAGAAATGCCATGATTAAACCTAGAAAATAGTAAATAATACAGGGAATGATAGGTAAAGAACATGTGGTGAGAGATCTTTGAAGAGAGGATTTTGTTACACTTCAGTTGAGCCTAACAATTATACGGCAAATGGCTCCTGTTCTTTGTTAAAGAAAATAAGCTATACTCCTTTATTTATCCAGGAATGTAAATAGAGAAGTCCATTGGACAGATGGAAATCCTGTAGCTTTTGAAAGGCTGGAAAACTCTATAGGGCTTCTGGTGATATACCTGATAATATTAATAGGGCTGGCACCGAGATACAAAATAGCCTGACTGGAAGAAATCTAACTGCTCTTGGTACCTCAGACAACAAATTTGAAACTGTTTGTAGATATGCCCAGTAGCAATAACACAATAATTAAGAAATAAATCCATGCACCAGTTTTGTGTCAGTATGACATAGTCAATGCAGTAGATAAGGAAGAACAACATGGGTCAGCTTACTCACTGTTTGTAAAGTGGCACTTTTAGCATGTCACAGTTAAAAGATGTCAGAGACTATCCAGGATATCACTTAATATGTTACTGGAGCTGATTCAGTTTTGTTTGTTTGTTTTTTTGTTTTTTTTTTTATCTTTGCACTTCATGAATTTTCAGAAGTATGCTTTTTACTCAGACAGTTACCAGTTAAAAAACTCACAGTTCAAACTAGGTAAAAAGACAGATGTTGCTTTCAGGTGTACCACAACCTGTCCATTTTACTTGGAGACTACACATTGACTCGAGCTCACCCAAATTTCTGACAAGGTTCATTTAGAAGTTTTAGAAAATCTGAAAGCATTTCATTTGATAGTAACCCTACCTATTGCACACATCTACTCTTTAAAACAAACAAGCCCTTTTGAGTTTCCTCATAGAATTTCCATTTAGTCCTAAAAGTAAATTAAATATTTATTTTTAACTAAGTAAAAATAATAAAATAATTAGAATCTTCACTGTAGCTATTTATTTTCCCCTGTTTTTATCAATATTTTCTGTTTTCAATTCTCTGGAACATTAAGTTCTTGAATCTGAAGCACTGTAGATTATCTTCCTCTTTCACACACTGAAAAACTCCTAAGGCTTGCAATAAAAGTGGAAAAAGCATAAATATTTCCTAGTTTTCTAGAAAAAAAAAAGTAAACAGAAGTAGCAATAACATATAATATTGCATTTGAATAATGGTTCAAAGGGGAACTTTGAAATCTGATTGAACTGTGGCCTATAATAGAAAATATTTTGTTTGTTAAAGTATTCTTAATAAAAATAAATAATAAGCATTTTTTTTCAATTTTTACATTTGCAAACAGATTCCTCTGTGACTTAAAATGTCTATGCTAGCTGTCTATGCTTTCTCTACTATTAACAGAGGTAATTACCCCCAAAATGGTATTGTTTGTATTTTAAGAGAGGTATCCAAGATATTAATTTTAATATAAGGAAAAAATTATATAAATCAGACCTTTACATCTTGGCAGACAAAAGATAGCAGGGAAACATTAAGCGGGGAAAAGAGTTTTTCATCATTTTATTAAGAAAAGACTTATAAGACATTAAATGGAATTATTGAGGAATACATTCAAGAACCCACAAAATATATAGTTAAGCTACAGAACTTGTTGTCTTATTAGATAACAGAAGAAAAATACATCAAATCTTTATAAAATACAAGGAGAAACATAAAACAAACAAACAAAAAAAGACTCCAGAAATACCATAACAATGGAATTTTAGCAGCTGAGAAAGAGGTTCTGGGGGAAATATTATTTCATATATTCTTAGAAACTTTCTAGTACAGGTGATATGTTAGAGTAGTTATTAGTTAATCTAATAATTAGTTACTTATTTACAAGTATGTCTATATATATATACTTACAGATGAATATGTGTGTGTGTGTGTGTGTGTGTATTGGTTAATTATTACTCTGATAATTAGTTACTCTAATAAACTCGAATAAAGTTAGAGATGTGACACCTGACTGTATGTATACCCTGACAGTGTGCAGCTGCACCAGGATCATTACCTAGATGACTAACTTACTTCTTAGTCATTTTCAAAATTAGAAAAACACACTGCCTTATATGAGGAGGCAAAAAATTCTAAGAAAATCATACGTTTTTTATGATTGCATGGTAAAGTGGAAGGAATCACATGGCATTTCCTATTTCTGGCATGGTCCAAAATGCTAGGAGTAAGTAGCACTGATATTATTGGAAGCTACTAATGCTGTAGCATGTAGTTTCTTCCTCAGAAATCCAGTTTTGTGTTGCACCAACAGTATCCCAAAAGTTTCATTTTAGCTGCATGAATTAAACTGAGATGATAGTTCTACTCACTCAGAACTCACAGTATATTTAAGGAAATATGATAGGCACCTGCATAAAGCAATTAATTCTAAGAGCTCAGTCTCACTCTGGAGGGGCACATGTATTCCTATTACATCTCTGTGGAAAGTTAAAGGAAATTTCTTCAGCAAAATTTGACTTTATATTCAGAAGAATTAGGTTGGAAAATAAATTCTGAATGTCCAAAATACTCTATGATATTACTTAAGTTATCAGTTACATTTGAAGATAAGAAAGGTGTATATTCATGTATCTAAGTCATTTTAGACTTAGTTCAGCCAAAGAATATTCTTTTATTTTCCTAAAATGACAATGTCTACAATTATTTTAACTAAAGGTTTTTATGAGAAAGCAACAGTGAATATTAGGATTATGGAAGTAAAATTTTATCTACACTTCTTTAAAAGCTACAGTCTGGAGAAGCAGCTTCAGTTTCATTACTATGAGGCATTTGGATTGTGTTATCATACTTATTGTGAATGTGCATTTTTGTTCCTTGGAAAATTTTGTTATAATTAACCTATGCTTTTATTTCTCTGTCTTGAATAATAATGCCAAAGGCATATTCACATTTGTCATAAACTATTTAAAAAGCTGTCCATTTATTTCCTTTTCTTCAGGGATACATATTTTTTTTTACACTTAAAAAACCAATTTCATAATATGCAGTGTTTGCAAATGGCCATGTGCTTCATAAAAAGCTTCATACTGAACTGTCTACAATACAAAATAGTGCTTTTTTAATATTTGAAAGCTTCAACAGTAGTATTCTGAAGAATGTAGCTATTAATTACATTCCTTTAGTAATCTTGTTCAAGTGTTCAGCAGCATACAGTAAATTCAGTCACTGACATCTACATCTGAATTTAAGATTCTTTGAGTTATGTTCTATTGACAATTGTTAATAAAGATATTACCTACAATCACGACAAACAGCAAAAGCAGTTATCTACTATATCTTAATATTTTAAATATCTCAACTAGAAGTATAGTAAAAAATATCCTGATAAACTATGACTATATCTAAGGGATCTGAAGACAGTAATAAAATAACTTTATTAAAATGAAGAGGTGAAATGCTAGGATAGGACTGATAGAATCCAGAAGAAGAAAAATAAATGTTAGAGATCTTGCAACAAAGAGTAAGTGATACTTTGCAGTCCAAGACAGTAGTTTTCATCCCTTTTCACCTTTAATATTTTACTAGTACTTGCTTCTACTTATGAACAGGGAATTGGATTACTTTCTGGCTTTGACAAAACACTTTCATAATCTATAAATTATATGATCCAGTTTAAGATTCATGGTATTCTGCAGTCACTTCAAAATCTAATTTACACCTATATTTTAATTATCTAGTAAGCTAGTTCTCCTAAAGTAAGCTCCCTGTATGATAAATTGAATGAGCTAAACACTTCTGCATCTGGCACAGAAGAAACCTGTCTGTCTATGATACCTAAACATACAGAGGCAGGCTCTCTGAAAAGCATGGAAAGCTCTTCCTCTCCTGATTACACAGAGATCATTGACATTTAGGGTGGAACTGATCAGAATAAGAGAACAAACAAACTAACTAACAAACAAACAAAGAACCCCAACACCAGTACCTGAACTAACCATTATACTTTGTTTTATAGCTGGTGGGTAGAAATAGGAATGTCTGCAGCAAAATTTATCTTATTTTAAAACTGCAATCTAAAATAGTTTTAGTGAAGTGACTGTTTTTCTTTCTTGACTCTCAGTAAACATGGAAGTAGAATTCAAGTAAGTGAAATCTGTCCCATTCTAGAGAGCTACCTGGAGATGACACTGAGTAGTGCAGGGCATTTCAAATACTGAGAGCTTATGGGTGGGCAACTATATTGAAGCCTGATAGGTAGGATGAGAATCAACTCCAAATTAAGATCCCGAAATCTGTATGTCTGTACATGGATACTAAAGCTCCCATTATAATTAGTGGAAATCTAAGCCTCAATTCAGCTGCCAACTGTACACATCTAGTGCCAGTTGTCAGATCCTAAAGTACCTGAGGTATCTACATTGAGGTGGCACATATGCTACAGGCCTTAAAAAAAAAAAAGATGCGTGCTCTTCTGGAGCAAAAACTGACAGTACATCCCAGATATGGAAACTTTTTGTGTTCTGAGATACTGAGATAGTTAACTGAGTCTTACTCCTCTGAGTGAGAGCATCACATCAGCTGAGGTGCTTTTTAGGTTTCACTCACTGTAACTATATCACCATCCATGGTAATGAGAGGTCAGACTCCTGCTTTACATGTCAGTAACTGTATACAGATTCCTAAATATAAATGTATTGATCTTTACTACATCTAAAATTAAGTGATGAATGGAAATGTTTGTTCACCAAAGCTACGTACACAGAGTGAGACCTAAGAAACTTTCCAGTGCCAGGTACGCATCAATTGAATAATCTCTAATTTCTACAGGAAAGTAATCCGACTGCTCTGGCAGGAGCGTTCACAACAGATTTCCCTTTCTGAATGAACTGGAACTGAGGACTGAGAGGCAAAAAGGAATATAGATCTCCTTACGTTTAGGTACAGCTGGAGTTTCTGAAATGGTAAGTAACTAGTACTGCCATGTTTCACCTCATGGCTGAAAGATATTACTAAAAAAACTAGCCCGAGTGAAAGAAATCCTAATTGCTCTTGGTACCTTTAGACAATGACTCCTCTGTTACAAACCATAATAAATTCCCACCATGCTATCACCCCTGTTGGCCTCTTGTCTGATCCTGCAGCTTTCAACCTGCATGTCATTCATCTCATACGTCAACTCTGTACATTTGACCTGCTTCTTCAGATAGAGCGGCAACCCTCTGACTCGCATCTTCCCTACCTGTCTTTCCCGAAGAGCCTGTATTAATCCACTGTAGCACTTCAGCCATGTGAGCTGTTTCTCCATGTCTTAGCTATTCCAACACAATTATAGTATGTAACCGCATTAGTTGCTCTATTTACTCCTGTTTGTTTCTCAGGCAGTGTGCATTTGGGCATGTCATTTGAAACTGGTGTCCTTTTACCCTGATCTGCTCTTCCTTAAGTTTTTTGTAACTTTCTTTACGCACTTTCTGCTTCCCACCCTTGTTACCATTTCCTCACTTAGCTAGGTGTTTTTATCTCCTTCCTTCGTTATTCTCAATTTAAAGCTCTCCTCACCAGCTTCACAAACCTGTTGGCAAATATGTTTTTGCTGTATTTGGTCAGGCACAATCCATCTCTTCCTGTTAGTCTCAGGCTGGCAGATGGGGACTTCCATTTCCAACAGTCAAGAATGTCCCATAACTACCACCCACTGCTTACTCCTGATGCAGATCCATAATTCAGGCTTGGTCCACTGCAGTGCATGCATAGTACCAAGGCAGTAAACTTATTCTGCTGTTGCAGGTGAGGAAGGAGTCTTCCTGCTGCCAGAATTCACACGCTCTCAGTTTTCACCATTGCAGGAGTCTTCATTTGCCATCTGAATGAGCATAGTCTCTGGCTGTTCCTCCTTCTGTGTAGCTGGGGGCTTGGCCTTTTGTCTCTGCACGGTCTCTGTAAGGATCATGTCAATCTCATTGTCATTTTCCCTGATGCTGCCCGGTCTGCTTACCGCTGCCTGCAGCTTCTTTACGAGGTGACAGCTTCTCAGCTAGAGCACAGATGCAAGCATGGGCACCATCTTCACTTGCTTCAAACTCAGTGGGAGACCCCTGGACTTCCTGCAGCCCAAGCTTTGTCTGAGAGGAAGTGTCTGACGTGCTGAAGAAGTTGCTTTTATTGGGGCTTGGGTGGCACAACAACATGTATTAAGCAGTCCCATGCTGGCTTCTGTAGTTGCTGGCTCCCTTCCATGCGGCCTTCTGCACAAACTGCTATGCAAACTATTGCATCTGTGAGCTGCTTCTGTTTGCTGTGCTCCTGTTTGATGGCCACCCTCACTTTAGACTGCAGTAATATTGGGCAAGAATATGCTCAGGGTGCAGATTTTGCTTTGGCTAAGTTTAACACTTTACCAGCAACAAAATGACACTGCAGGGAAACAAAGCACTTAAAAATTACTGCAGAGAAAGAGATGTTTTTTTTTCTTTTTAAAGTAAAAATGATATGCATTTTGGCTAAATATCACTGTCAACATGCTGGAGCAGCTCAGCTTATTTGCTTTTATATCTAGTTGTACTGACTTTTTAGCCCTGTGTCTCTCATTGCTTATCACCTGGGTTTGGGGATTCTAGATTTCCCCTTTAGGACCATCACAGGCTTGCTAACCCTCAGAGAAATCTTCCTGGAGAGCTGGCTTCAGGGTGAAGACACCAGGGAGTGCCCTACAGAGTAATTTCTGTGATCAGAAGCGCAGAATCACAGAATTGCTCTAGATAGGAAGGGATTTCTGCAAATCATCTAGTCCACCCTCCTCTGCTCAGAGCAAGGTCAGCTACTGCAGGTTGCTCAAGGCCCTGTCTTGTTGGATTTCAAAGGAAAGAGACTCCACAACCTCTCAGGACAACCCATTTCCCCCTTTGACCACTCTCACAGCAAAAATGTTCTTATGTTTAAATGCAATTTCATCTGTTTCAATTTGTCTCCATTGCCACTTGTCCTGTCACCTCTCGGAAGATTCAGGTTATAATTTCTTTATAGCCCCTCATCAAGTGTTTAAGCACACTGATAGGTTGCCCCTGAGCCTCCTTTTTTCCAGGATGAACAGTCTCAGCCTTTCCTCACTTGGCTACTGCTCCAAGCCCTCAATCATCTTTGTGGACCATTCTAGGATGTGCAGGACTCTCACGCTGGGCAGCCTGGACATGGATACCCAGAACTCAAGATGTGGCCTCATCAAAGGGAAGGATCATATCTCTCCCTCCTAGGAGGGGAAAAAAATCACCTTCCCCAACTGCTGCAAATGCTTTTCCTAATGCAGACCAGGATGCTCTTGGCTTTCTTTGCCACAAGTGCACTTCTCCATGATTCCACTGAAATCAGATTGCATAAAGAAGTCAGTCCCTTGGAGAGCTCTGGTGGGCATAAAGCTTGTTTTCAGTGTTTTATGTCAAGGAGTATAGGACTATGGGACTATGAGACGGAGATGGAGAAGGAAGAGAGCATCCATAATCTGTTGTCTGGTGTCCCTGTATGCCACAAGCAGGGTGAGGGACCATTCAACAGAAACTCCTTACCTGAGAATGTGGGCATAGTGCCCCTTTTAATGCCTTAGGTGTGCCTTATGTGCCATGTGAGACCGAAAGGAGGGGTATATTGCAGAACGTACTGCCGAGTCATACGGGTGCATGTGTAGAAATGCCTGTAGGATACGTTCTGTGTTGGGCCCTGTGCCAAGTAGCTTGCAGTGGGGATGTGAGCACGGCTTTTTAAGGTAGAGTAGATTGCTAGCCTAAACACAAGCTGTGCCATACCAGCTGCCCTCACTGCCAGGCATTTAAAGTACTTTGTCTAGGTATGGTTATAGAAACAACATTCAAGTGATCATTCTAAATGTTTTATCGTTATTGTCTCCAAATTAGTTGTATCTTTCTTCAAAGAGTGAACAGCTCCTGATATAACCTTCAAGTTCTAGTCCACAGAAAATGAGTTTTCTAAAAAGATGGCACGAACACGATGCATTTTAGATGTCAAGAGGAGCTTAAGATTGGAAAGGTAGAAATATTTATTTTAGATACTGTTAGTAAAATATTGAATTATGTGATCTGTTGTATTCTATGGTACCAGATAAAGAACATTATTTTTAGGTAAAGCACCTTACTTTAAATGGAAGAAATTCACAATGGATTTTTAAGACATTTTACTTCGCAGAGAGTGGTTCATAGGTGGAATAGCTAAGAACAAAAAAAAAAAGTTTTTAGGTAATAAATCAATGTATCAACTTTAACTGAAGGGTACTGAAGGGCAGTGGTAAGCTAGCAAAGCTCAGGTTTGTGTATAGTCAGCTACACTAGCTAAATGCCAAGAGGCAATTCCTGACTGAGCATACTAATTTCTTCCTAGATTTGCAGTGATTTATTTCCTATAGAATTGCGGGTTTGGGTTTTTTTTGGTTTTTTTTGTTTGTTTGGTTGGTTTTTGTTGTTGTTGTTTTTTATTTCCACATAAACAAGCAATGACTGATTTTTCTTTTATGGTTTTAACTTTCAGTCCCTATGGGTCAGTGTGAACAAATTACTTGACAAGTTATCCCATTGCCTACATCTCATTTGGCATTGCTGTGTACTGTATTATTCTTTCCACTTTTGAAACTACAAAATAAATCTCAAGTCAAAACCATGCAATACTCTTTCAAGATGTAAACAAGCTGTTGTGATTTATTGAAAATACCTTTCACAAACATAATCTTCATTGAGGATCCCATATGCAGGTGTTCAGAAGGAGCATACATCTGGCTGAGCTAGTCTTTAGTTTATATGTTAAACATGTAACTTTCCGTGACAGATTTCAGACAGTCACTTCCTATGTATGTATGCACAGGAGTATTCAGCCAAAGAAATAATGTTGGGCAGTTTGTATGACTAATTACAGTGTATACAAATATGTGTTTGTATGTATTACCCCACCTGGAGTACTGCGTCCATCTCTGGAGCCCCCAACATAAGAAGGACACGGACCAGTTGGAGAGGGGGAGGTCCAGATTAGGGCCACAAAGATAATCAGAGGACTGGAGCATCTTTCTTATGAAGACAGACTGAGAAAGTTGAGGCTGTTCAGCCTGGAGAAGAGAAGGGTCCAGGAACACCTTATAATGACCCTCCAATACCTAAAGGGGGCCCTCAGGAAATATCATGGAATCATAGAATGGTTTGGGTTGGAAGGGACTTTCAAAGGTCATCTAGTCCAGCCCCACCCCCTTACACCCCCCCGCAAGGAGCACAGATATCTTCAACTAGATAGGTTGGGTAGAAACTCTTCAGTCAAGCCTGTTGCAATAGGACAAGGGGTAATAGTTTTAAAATAGAGGAAGGTAGACTCAGATCAGATATTAGGAAAAATTTTTTTTTTTACAATAAGGGTTGTAGAACACTGGAACAGGTTGCCCAGAGAGGTGGTGGATGCTCCATCCCTGGAAACGTTCAAGGCCAAGTTAGATGAGGCTCTGAGCACCCTGATCTAGTTGGGGATGTCCCTGCTCCTTGCAGGGGGATGTTGCACTAGATGACCTTTAAAGGTGTCTTCCAACCCTAACTATTCTATGATTCTGTGATTAATAAAATATAAACTGTGTTTATAGTTCCAAGAAAGAGATTTGTGGAATAACATTTCCTTTTAACTAGTCTGAATTTAGTATTAATTTAGTAATATACACATTAATTTAACCTGCTGATCTTGTGCATGGCAATGGCAATTTTTATTGCATATCAAACTTGCCTACTGTGTTAGAATATTTGCTTCTGAGGAGTACTCTAGGTGGTCAGTAATTGGACTGAGGTTTTTTGACATCTTTTTTTTTTTTTAAACCGAGGAAAAGAAACTAAAGCACCTTGAGCAGTGTGCCTCTTTCATATTGGCTTGTCACTTACTAATAATGTCTTCAAAGTGCCTTTTAGCACAGCTGGATATGTAGTCTGTGTTAACAGGATTTCTCTGTTTTTTGAAATGTGGGACAACCTATCTGACAAAATAGATGAGAACATTTTTCAATTTTTTTTTTTTTGAAAGCAAGTTTCAGGAGCTGAGATGAAGACTATGGAGATGGAGAATACTTTGATTTAGCTGGTTGCCTATTTTTTTTTGACATTTATTATAAAACAGCTGTTATGCTTTGACCATAACATTTATAGATCTACAAATCAAAATTATTTAATAACTTCTTATGTTTGACATTTGTTTGCAAGGATATAAAGAATTCTGGCATCTTTGATGAAATGTTAACTGTTTATTGAGCTAAATATTTCACATTCATAGTCTAGATGGGAAAAAGTAAAATTCCTTTCAAAGAAAGCACACTTCTTTGGTACATTTGTTAAAATTCAGATTTTGAAAAAGAACTAAGGTATGTACTTGAACATCTAAATGTTTACGTTAGTATACTATATAATAATTTTTGCAGTATTTTTTTCATAATTAACAATATATTAATGTAACAAAACATAATATTTGGTAATTTGAAACACTAGAATCAAGGCTGATAATGAATAATCAATTCTTTGTGCATTTCTAATGAGTCTTTTAATAGCAGGATAGTATGGACTGGAATTTATTTCTTATACATTCAAGCATCTAAAAGATTTCTAGTCTAAGCTGGACTTGTATGTTCTGTCTGTAGTCACTTCAAAAAATATGCAATTTCAGAAGGTTATTGATAATAAAATAGATGGAATTATTTGCCTTTATGAGATGTTTACCTCTCTTTAGACAATTAGACTGGACTAGATGTCCAATTTCTACATGATTAAAGCTATTTGAGACAAAACTTAATTCTGGTTTTGGTTGGTTTTTGTTATTTTTTTTCTTTTTCTTTCTTTTTTTTTTTTATCCACTCCAGAATATCTTAATTCCTTCAAAGGACAAGATTGTGTTCTAAAAAGAAATCACAACTTTATAAGGAAGGAATTATTTGTAAATAGAGCTACTTATTGAATAAATAGGAATTTTAGTAGCAAATGTGGTAGGGGACTGCAATAAGAGAAAAAAGTGCTTACAATTTCAGTTTTGACAAGTGAACTGGAAGTCCTGCTTAATACTGAACAAATTCCAGGAACTAAAATGTGTACAACACAGAAAAGCTATTCTTCCCACCTTAGTATAAACACTGCCATTTTATCAGCTGTCTAGATTCCACTGCTTATATTACTGGAGGGCTCATTTCTGCTGCCAGTACAGGCACCACATATTATGAGAGACATGCCTATGGGTCTGGCAGGTATTTGCTGCTCGTGACACACCATGAATTCTGTGTGTGGTTCAGGAGTGTTATTTCACAGTAGGTACAATATGGTCCCAGGGACTGAAAACTTCTGCAGCTGGAGCACAGCAGTGGCACTCTTATGGCATGTCTTCCAATTCTGGGTAATCAAGAGCAATCCAGATCATGTTTCCTTAGACCACTGCAAAAATGACTTAAATGCATGTAAAATGTAGCAAAGTGGGAGACTTGCTTCAGAAACTTGTGGCTAGTCTTAGTTCAAATGCTCAAATGGACATCAATACATGATTGGGTGTGCATGGTCAGTCTGGAAGCACAGAATCAGAAAAAGCTGAAAATTAATGATAGTGAATAACCATATACAGTCCTATTAGTATATCAAAATAGTTTCAAGTCAGGTGCCCATAACTGTTTGATTATGTTAATCTTAATTTCTCTGTTCCTTATACCTCAAGAGAGAAATCAGGTATAATAGTATCTCTTGGACTTACCAGGGAACATTGAACTCTACTTTAATCACTTCTAAACAAGTTCTTATTTTTAATTACAATATCCAAAATTATGCATTTTGATCTTCTACATCTTGGTCATGAGAACAAATGTGCAGCAAATTTCCTGTATTCCATCTGAAATCGAACTCTTAAAAAAAAATTCCTGTGTAAAGGACTTCTGATACTGTTAAAATAAAGATTTGCATTTGTTGGCTTGAGCTATACATAGATGTTAATTTCACTAAATGAAATGTAATAATCTTCTAGATTCAGAGGCAGGAGCACAGTGATTTGAATTTTCTTTTTGTTTAAGTTTTTTGGTTTTGTAACTGGCTAACATAACAGTTATTACATAGGCAGCTGATAGAGTTTCAATTAATATTTTATGGTCGTTCTTCACTGTTTCTATATCAATTAGCAAACATACATATGTGTATATATATGTGTGTGTGTATATATATATACAGGCTGTATTACTTGCTTACAAATACAGACACATGTTCAAATACATAATTAAAAAAAAATGACTGTTATTGTTTTGATTGATTAGGCTATATGCAGGCATTTTGTAATCAGATTATAAAGATGATTAGAGAATTATTTCCTTTTCAGCTATAATTAGCCTATATTTCAAGTTAATCATGATATATCTTGCAAGATGTTTACATTGCCAGAAATGTATACTGGTAAGCTTCAGATCTAGAAACACAGCTAGTAGTCCTATGCAGAAGGTACTAAGTGTTTCTGTGTTGTCTTTTTTTAAAATTTTTCTTGTTTACTTTTTCTTTCTTTTCTTTGTGAATAAGAGTAGATACTTTCCAGAGGAGGTAAGTGAACAGTTAAAAAGCTTTGAAGTCAGTGTTTTCAAGACTTTTAATAGGATTTCCCAAATATTCAAATAAAATATATACAAAGCAGGCCTACCAGGCAAATTCTCTGCTACCCCTGGCAAGAACTCTTTGGGGTTTTTTGCATAAATTTTGTAAACTGGTTGTAGACTAGACAAAGGTCAACCACTTCACATTCTTTGACTTTACAGCAAATTATTATGCAAGGATCCTGTTGTCATTCAACATAAACCCACTATTAGGTCAATAAAGTTTTTCCAATTTCTGTAGGTGCACTTGAAATCAGAAACAGGTTTTGGAGTTTACCTCTCCAGGAAGGGGTGTCTGATGAATGCTTATGTTTCTAAAGCACTCAGCCCATTTCCTTAGTGCAAAATTTTCCTGAAGCTTATCTTAAGAGATTAATTTGCCTGCTTTTCTTATGCAAACATAAGGAAAACTAAATTGCCAGGTTTACATATTTCCCATAAATGAGCAGAATTCAAATAAACTTAAAATCAATGCTTTTGTCAGTGTGATACAAAAAAGCACAGCTGACTGTTACCATGATTTTGAAGTTAAACAGGCTAATTGAATACAGATTATCCATACTACTCTGCAGCAAGTTACAGAAGGAACAAAGCAGCAGGCTACGTATACGCATGCACAGGCACAGCTCCAAAAAAAAAGTGAAAAACTGAAGGAGAATTAAAGCTGACCTCTTTTTTAAACAAGAGGCTGCTGTGGTTAACTTGACTATTAGCTAATTTAAACTGTGAGTCATAGAAGGGACCTGGCCTTTACTTGCTCCTTGTGGTTGTCATGGGATCACTGATCACTGGATGTATGACACCACAAAGTGATATCAGCAGGAAGAGTTGCTCACTGGCATCCGACTGCTCCTTTTTCTTTGTCGTGATGCATGAGCTCTGTAGCAGCACCACGGAGGAAAAAACACACTGAAGAAAAAAAAAAAAAGATTCTGATCTTCCAAGGCCTATGGTTCTGTAGTTTTTGTTATTACAGAACAGAGCCATGAATTTTACCACTAATTTGAATAAGGTTATATAGAGAATAAGATCCTTCTTTCTCAGGCAGAGGAGAAAAGAACTTGTTACCTGGTCAAGATATCCAAGTAGAATCTTCTTCTCATAAAGTCTGCAGTCCTGCTCTTCATTTATGTCTTTACATTTTTTCTCTGTGTTGAATAGTGAAGATCTTTGACTTATAAGAACGAATAGCAAGGATAGGGACAATGATTAAGGCACTCTTCCCCCACATGGAACAGCTTTCAACAAATCCTAGACTCGACAGATTCGTTAGTATCATACTTCCACTTGTATTACTACTGAAGAAGTAAATTAGAGATGAGGAAAAAACCCTGTTGCTAGTTTACTGTTTTTTTCTCCTACACATAGATAATGCTACCATTCCACTCTTCAGCTATGATTATAGAGCTCTTGTAGTACTTGTAATACTCCCCCTACTTGTATTCTTACCTCTATTTTAGAGAGAAAAAAAAAAGAGGAAATACAAGGATATAAAATTACTTAGATAAGGTCACCCAGAAGGTCAGTAGCAGATGTGAGGCTGTCATCTGATATGGTCTACAAGTGTCTGCATTTGATATTTGGTTCAGATGAAACATGGTTCAGTTCATATGACAAGATTAGAGCTCATCACAAGTGAGCCCTCAAAACCTGTACAGTGTTGGCACTAGGTCTTCGGCAATAAGCTTTTCTCTCTGCAGATTCACTGCTATTGCACTGCAGAACATGCTAGCAAGTATGTTGGCTCTATGCACTGTCGCATCAAGTAAAAACCACAAACCTTTCCATATAAACAAATACACACACACACACACACACACACACACACATAAATACATCTTCTTGTAACATATTATACATGCTATGTATCAATTTTGATTCTAGTATATGCTGCTAGTCATTTGGAATACATAGTCATGTAATTTTACCTTTAGAGCCAGGATCACCTCTGATAAAGGTCTAGGAAAACTTGTTCTCGGGCTTTCTTTTGCTAATGGAGAAAGAGCCACTTCCACAGAATGAAGTCTAAAATTTTAAAAGCTATCTCATGAATTGGATTCAATTTTCTTATATCCAAAGTATATTCAGAGACCTTTCCAATGATCAAAATCTATCTATGAAAGAATAGATAAAATTGTTAAAACTAAGCATGATATTCAAGAAATAACCACAAAAAAAAAAAAAAATCTGTGACTTGCAATGCTTTGAGCCATTTGCATAAAGATATTTCAGGCTACTAAGTATTTCACTCTAAGCAACTTCTTTTTGACCTATGCAAATTTGAAATTTGAAAATTCAGACTATATTGAATTTTAGTGGATGTCTAACTTAGAGATTGACTTTGACAAAAGGTTGCATATGCATTCATTATTAGCTTGTAGAAAATCCATTAATTAAAAAGAAATAGAGATAACGTTTTAAAAACACTTATGTATTCAGAATAAATTTGAAGATATTTTTAGGGAAAAATTATTCCTTCTACAATAAATTTCATTAACTTTGAAAGAGACTTAAGATCTTAAATTAATCTTTGAAAGGAAAACATTATTTTTTTTAAAAAAAAGTTCATAAAATTGAAGTTTAGTGTTTTACTTACAGCTTATAAATTTATATTTGGCTGGAGAGGTGGGTCAGTGCAAACCTCATGAAATTCAACCAGACCAAGTGCAAGGTCCTGCACCCGGGTCACGGCAATCCCAGACACAGGTACAGGCTGGGTAGAGAAAGGATTGACAGCATCCCTGAGGAGAAGGACTTGGGTGTGCAGGTGAACAAGAAGCTCAACAATGCGCCAGCGTTGCACACTTGTAACTCAGAAAGCCAAACACATCATGAACTGCATCAAAAGAAGCATGGCCAGCAGGTGGAGGGAGGTGATTCTGCCTCTCTACTCTGTTCTGGTGAGACCTCACCTGGAGTACTGCGTCCAGTTCTGGAGCCCCCAACATAAGAAGGACATTAACTTGTTGGAGCGAGTCCAGAGGAGGGCCATGAAGATGATCAGAGGGCTGGAGTACCTCTCCTATGAAGACAGGCTGAGAGAGTTGAGGCTGTTCAGCCTGGAGAAGAGAAGGCTTTGGAGAGACGTTATAGTGGTTTTCAGTACCTAAAAGGGGCCTACAGGAAATACGGAGAGAAACTCTTTAGCAGGGCCTGTTGTGATAGGACAAGGGGTAATGGTTTCAAAATAGAGGGAGGTAGATTTGAATTAGATATTAGGAAAAAAAGTTTTTACAATGAGGGTGGTAAAACACTGGAACAGGTTTCCCAAAGAGGTAGAGGATGCCCCATCCCTGGAAACAGGCCAGGTTGGATGGGGCTCTGAGCAATCTGATCTACTTGAAGATGTACCTGCTCCTTGCAGGGGGGGGTTGGACTAGATGATCATTAAAGGTCCCTTCCAACCCTAGCTATTCTATGAGTCTATATTTCCTGGGAAAAGAATAGTCATTTCTAAATGAGTACTGAAAGATGTAGTAAAAAATATGTTAGTAAAAAAATCACTTCAACAGAAGTGACGAAATTTATCAGATCACCTCTGAAAAACTCTGTTACGAAATGAAGCTTTCCTGGAAACAATAGTTACTGAAATTCATACACAGTTAAAAAGATGTCAGTACTAACAGGGAGTAGTGTGTTTTCAACTCAAAACAGACAACATTGGCAAAAATATCAGGAAAAAAAAAGTGCTATTAGCATTACTATCATTTATAGACAGCCATAAATATGGATTTCACAGTTCCATCTACACAAAAAAGATTTGTCAGAAGACTGACTAATTAACTAACACACACAAACCAGTGCTAAGAGAAGAGAGCTATGTCATTTCCTCTTCATTTGCCATTTCATCCTTCTTAGAAAGTTATTCTCAACCAGAGACTGTAACAAGCCTAAATGCCACCCCTCTTAGTGCTTGAGACACATGTGACACATTTTCTATTTAGAAAGAAAACAGGCAGACCATTTCAATGAGATAGAGACTCCCTGAGGTATAGGAACTGTTATCTATTAAAATAGTTGACAGAATAAAAGATTTGATAGCCAGAAGCAAAGGGAGGCATAAATAGTTCACAAAATATGTACTATTTTTCCTATGCACAGAATCGTGTTGGCAAGGGGCAATGACAGCACAGCCTTACCAGTACCGGTGTGTCACGGACAAAAGGAAAGTTATAAGGCTAGGCTAAGTGTGTTCAGCTGAATTTCATGGCTTTGGGTTACTCTTGTCTATTCCTTCTAGTGAGGCTGACTCAAGCACTGCAGCACGAAATTTCTTGTCCAGCAAGATGTATGTCATAGATGCTTAGTCAGAAATTTATTTTTATCAACGAAAAGTTTATTTCTAAGTAATTTGTGTAAAGTATATATGAAAAAAATCATAAGATATGGAGTTCTTAAAGTAAATTACTGAAGTACTTTTGATCGCCTGCCTTTTGCAGTCACCAGGATAGCTATGCATTCCTTATTAGGTGGTATATCTAGGATAAGAATACAATAGATTTGGAAAGATCAGTCTTCCTAAACCTGAACCTAAACCTGGTTTTAAACATGTGTTAAGCAGTAGGGTAGATGGAGATCTACATTCAGGAATGTAAATTGCATACAGAAACATAGATCCACTGGAAAATGGCCCCTAAGCTGTTTACATTTTTGAAGATTTGCATGCTACTATAAACGTATTCCTGCCCTCTGGGGCTTTTAATTATCACCCTGTTTCAGCTCTGCACCCTCAGCTATGGAGTTTATGCCACTATAATATTTTTTTTGGCCAAAATGTTATCCTGCCATCCAAAATAAGGCCTCTAAACCTTTAACTGAGAGTTTTAATTGGGTGCATACAGCAGTAATCTGAGGCAGGGCATAGTACATTGAAAAATAGTCTACAGGAGCAGGTGCCTAGGTTTTTGTATTGCTGACAGTCTGTTTTGGCCATTAGCCAAGATAAAAATCCTACCTTTTCTTTTTCCCCTCTGACTGATGGACCATAATGAAAAGATTCTGTCCTGCACCTACCGAGATCAGTGAAATGACTACCAGTCATTTCAGAGGCCAGTGAATCAGGACCTAAATTCTCTTCTGCTCCCCTGGGACAAAGTGCCATATGGCAAGCTGACTGCTTTTGCTCACAATCCTACCTCAGAGAAAGAAAAAAAGGCAATGTGATCAGACATGGGTACCCTGCATCTGCTCCTTTCTTTCTTCAGCATCACTTCAGAGCTGAAGTTGCTTCCACAGTTGCTAGTGAAAGAGAGAGAGAAAGAGAGAGAGAAAGGGAAATAAGGGCTAGCTATGTCTCAGTAGTGTCATCAGAATAATAAGCATTTTATTCAGAGATACAGAAAAGAAAAATGTATGCACAGCTAGGATTTCCTGAAAAGTGTGAGTTAGTTTGATTTTGCCTTGCTGTTGTACCTGAAATGATTTATTTCTGATGTCTTTCTACTGGCTTAGTGGAATAGATCAAAATGTGTTCTATTTCTAATGCTAAGTTATTAGATACTTTATAATTCTGCAGCTATATTTTTTACTTCTGCAGGTTTTTTTACTAGTGTTTTCTTACTTTGAAATACAAAGTAATATTTAATGACTCTGACATTACAGTTCTTTTAATGGTTATGGGTCTATTAAAAATATTTCACTCTTTACTATACTTGATTACTCCAATTTTTCTTTATATAAAAGGTGACAATGTTGATTAATCTTAATTTAATTAAAATACTGAAGAGTTGTAACATTTAAATTAAATCTAACTCTACGATTTATTGCACATAGAACAATGCAAATCAGTCCTATTGTGTTATTTTTCTGAAATATGTTAGTTAAATGCCACCAATTAAACATTGTAAAGCAAGACAGTATTACATGTTGCATCAATGTTGGACTTGATGATTGACAAAAATATAGACGCAGATCAGTATAACAAAAAGAGTAATTAAAAAAAAATCTAGGCTTGCATTATTTCAGTTTCATTAGGTAGTTAAAATAACATTTTACCAAATATTGTAGGTGCTGAGATATCTTTAGTGTTGAACTTGTTTTTATACGGGAGGTTATTATTCCATCATTTACTGTGATGCTCCTCATCTCTTCCCTTGTCTTGTGAACAATTGAATTGTATTTCCAGTGGTATAATGTGCTTTATTTAAAGACTGAGCAAGAGCATTGCTGTTACAATATATCTTTCAAATTATTTCTTCATTACAACATTTTTCTTACTGTTAAATCACTTGTTTTTCTTTGGATTGCTTTTGTACCCTTGTACTTAATGATCTTGTTGAGAGGTACTGAACTGACATTCAGGAGACAGGGTTTCTATCTAAACATCAGCAAGCTAAGCTTTGCCAGTCATTTAGTCTAAGTTTCAACTCCCCGAGTGATTAAAAAAACTTTTCTTTTTTTTTTTTCTCTTCTATTTTCCATAGTTTTCTATTTAGACTGCAAAACCTCCAAAGTAGAAAACATTTCTAACTATACATATATGCTATACCACAAGAGCAATATACAATGGATCTACAAGAAGTAGCTTTGAGGAACAATATGTCAATGAAGCAATACTCCAATCTGCAGTACACTGATATATTCATGTAGGGATTATCTATTCTGTAGTTCATTAACTCAATACTTTTTTTTTTTCCTATTATGCTGGGGTTTTTTACATGTTAAAGACTCAGACTTGGGGGTTTTGTATATTCAATACTAAAGATTTTCTTAGCTATGGCTAAAGGTGCATGTGAAGATAAACGTTTAGTAAGCTAATCAGAAAATTCTGTGCTTTAGAAAGTTTAGATAGCTGTTTTTCCTTCAGAAAACTGTTACTTTTCCTAAGTAAAAACTGAAACTCAAAGCAGTTTCAGCTTGTAAATTTACAAAAAAAAAAAAAATACAACGTACCACAGAGCTATACCTAAACAAAAGACTTGACTTAATCTTGAAGATGTGCCTCAATATAAATTTAAGAAAGTGACACAGAACTCCAAGGGCAAGAGAATCCAGTGAGATTACTAAGGGTAAACAGTTCTTTTTAAGCACATTCTCAGTTATGGGAGATGCAGAACCTGCCTGTGGCAGTTTTCAAAGGGGATTGTGTTTCAGGCAAGTACATTCCTCCTTTAAGCTTTTAGCTGAACATAGAAACATGCAACTTGTCTACCACCTTGCTCTTGTCTTCATCTTGTTTTTCCTTCAGAGATCCTCCCACTCAAAGCAATGAGAGGATTCTCATATCTTTCCCATACAGTTAATCTGAGATGCAAAATTCCTTGAAGCTTGTCAAAGACAATGTATGAACCAAAACCAAGAACTTTTTTTTTTGGTGTCTCTAATCCAAAATTATTGGGGGGGGTATATCATAAAAATGTTCGCTGAGTATTCCTCCATACCTTTGAATAAAAATGATAAGCCATTTCTCATCTGATGAATTATTTATAAGTGGAAGTGTAAATTTTATAATAATCTCAGCTAAAGTGAATAGAAATCAAGATAAATTTATTTACTTATTTTATTTACTTACTTATATTACCATAAAACCCATCAGTTTTATTTGTGAGCAACACCCTCTAGATATTAGCATCTTAGAAACCTCAGAAATGCCACAATTCCAAATAAAATAAATTTGCAATGGATTGAGATTCCTGTAGTAATTAATATTTTCAAATGTCAAACATAAAATTGTTTCATTTCTAATAATTTCCTTTTTTTTCTGTTGAAAAATCAAGAAAATAAATATTTTATGAAACTGTTATTATTAGACTACTCAAAATTCAATATAGCACTTGAAGCACCTTATGTGTCTTTTGTCCAATTGACATATCAATGTGACTCTAACATATCCTTT
Source organism: Chlamydotis macqueenii (assembly GCF_036417535.1). Classification (NCBI taxonomy): domain Eukaryota; kingdom Metazoa; phylum Chordata; class Aves; order Otidiformes; family Otididae; genus Chlamydotis; species Chlamydotis macqueenii. Next base: position 165,707,683 of record NC_141556.1, read on the forward strand.
CTCTCTCCATCAGAGTATCTGTAGTGAAATTTAGGTCAGCTGTAACAAAAAGTTTCTGCTTTCCTGAGCCATAGGATCTGTTCTTTCTATTGCGAATAATGTCACGCTCCCATGAGTTGTAGAAATAAAACTTATCCTTTCTTTTTTTTTTAATTGTGTTTTTTTTGTTCTCTGTTTTGTTCTGTTTGACTGTATTTCATTTTACATTTCCTCCAACTTTAACAAACCTAAACAGAGATATGCAAACTCTCAGTGCAAACTGTCAGTGCATAGTACTCCGTTCTTCTGTCCCTTTTCTTCATGGACAAACTCCTCAACTACTGGCTCTGAAGTAATAGTCAGAACCAAGTCTTTTATCTGTTTTACTGATATTACTTATAACACACATTTGAAGAACTGGAAAAAAAACCCCAACATTATTTGTATTTATTTATTCAATCCACCAAAAAGATTAAAATTAGATCTGTGTATGTGCAGTTAGTTATATAAATATCAGATAGACTTATCCAGTGAACGTATTTGGATCCTAACATATTCAGTACCACCAGTAATTTATTATAAACACAGAGAGCAAAGAAATTCTGAAATAAAATGTGTTTATGTATTCTGAACTATTTTAATGAAATAATAATTATCAGAATAATACCATAGTTATTTTAATTTTAATGTAATATATGTATATATTAAAAAAAAAGATCTTGATAGATTACCTAACTTGTATTAATTTGTTTCTATACTGTCCTTATATTAATATGATTTGTTAATACTATAAACCAAGTTAGGAGATCAGAGTTTATAAGCCATAGGAAAAGGATTATTTAGCACCTGAGGACAGAATGAAGGATACAAAAAAATGCGTATATATATATATATGCAGCTACAGATTATAGCTGGTAAGATTCTTCATTTATTCGATTTTTCATCTTCAGAATGAGTTAGAAACATTAATAAATGAATTTCTGAATGCAGTCATGAGATGAGTAAAAAAAGTATAACCTCTTTTTAGGGAAAAAAAAATATTTTTTAAAGGACACCACCTTCTGGTTTATTATGCTGGTAAAGGATTTCACACTAAGCCTTATGCAAATTTGCTATGCTAAGGCACAATATGAAGTCCCTTTGCCTAGAGTCATGTTTTTTCACTACTCCCTTTGTCATTCTATAGAACTTTTATATTTTAAAAAAAACCATGTATGTGCAATATGCAGACAAATCTCAGTGACTATCTGAAGTAAAAGTGATAATATTGTCTTTTAAGGCCTTATGAATATAAATAAAACCATAATTACTTTTTTGGTAATATTTTATAAGATGACACCAAATTGGGTGGGAGCGTCAATCTGTTCAAGGGTAGGAAGGCTCTGCAGAAGGATCTGGACAGGCTGGACCGATAAGCCAAGGTGAACCGTATGAGGTTCAACAAGGCCAAGTGCTGGGTCCTGCACTGCGGTCACAACAACCACATGCAATGCTATAGGCTTGGGGAAGAGTGGCTGGAAAGCTGCCCAGTGGAAAGGGAGCTACGAGTGCTGGTGGACAGCCAGCTGAACATGAGCCAGCAGTATGCCTAGGTGGCCAAGAAGGCCAACAGCATTCTGGCTTGTATCAGGAACAGTGTGGCCAGCAGGAATAGGGAAGCGATTGTACCCCTGTAGTCAGCACTGGTAAGGCCACACCTTGAATACTATGTGCAGTATTGGGCCCCTCAGTACAAGAAGGACATTGAGTTGCTGGAGTGTGTCCAGAGAAGGGCAAGGAAGCTGGTGAAGGGTCTGGAGAGCAAGTCTTATGAGGAACGGCTGAGGAAACTGGGATTGTTTAGTCTAGAGAAGAGGAGGCTGAGGGGAGACCTCATTGATCTCTACAACTACTTAAAAGGAGGCTGTAGCGAGATGGGTGTTGGTCTCTTCTCCTAAGTAACAGTGGTAGGACGAAAGGAAATTGCCTCAAGTTGCATCAGGGTGTTACCAAAATCCGGAATTAAACTCCTTAACGACAATGAGAAGTTAAGAAGCAGGCACTTCCTTATTGCAGCTCTGGGCGCACGGGGGATCGCTCCACCTAGTGTGCGCACCTGTTCGATCAACAGCACAGATTAAATACACATTTATTATACATATTCAGTAAATTTCTGAGAAATATTATACATAAACATCAACTTTCCGAGAAATCATTATAATATTCCCCTCCCACTTGTGCATGCTCAGTCTTTTGAGTTGAGGGTCTTTTGGTGGTCTTGGTGGTCATCAAAACGCCCCCTTCTCGAATTTGCTGGTCAAACTCCTCCTTGAAATCTCCATATATGGTCTTGAGCTCCAGGTCGTGCTGTCCTTGAAACTTTCTGGCTCCAAAGTGATGGCTCAGGGCCTATTTTCACAGGTGGTGTTTGGGGTGTTTGGGACCTACCATTGTTCTAACACCCTTCTTAATTACCCCCAGACATGCTAGACTAACTTCTAACTAATGGGATATTATAATACCTCTAAGATTCCCATTCCCTCTAAGGACCAATTTATTTCATATAACATATAACCTATATTTCTACAGTTCTATAGTTACCAAAAAAAATTATCTTATTAATCCTACCCATCTCTATTGATTATGATCCTCTGAGGTAGGGGTTTCCTACCAGCAAACTGGTGTCAATGACAGTTTCCTTTAAGGTTATAATTTTTGTAACTACTGTTGATTCTTAACACTCCTATATTCTACAATTTTACTTTCAACCTCTAATTATGCAACAAGGGGAGGTTTAGATTGGATATTAGGAAACACTTCTTACTGAAAGAGTGGTCAAACACTGGAACAGGCTGCCAAATGAAGTGATGGAGTCACCATACCTGGAGGTGTTCAAACAACATGTAGACGTGGCACTTTGGGACATGGGTTAGTGGACATGATGGTGTTAGGTTGATGGTTAAACTTGATGATCTTGGTGGTCTTTTCTAGCCTTAAGGATTCTATGACTCTATAATATCCCAATTTTCTTCTTCTAGAAATCTGGTTTTAGTGGTTCAAAGTATAAAAGTTCCCAATGTCTGCAAAAGATCTAATTAACTGACAAGCATAATTTATTTTAGTCATATACCTTTCTATGTTTATCTGTGTTACCTGCCGAACTAATAACCCCTCCTTCTCTCTACCTAAAACAAATTATAACAGATATAAACTACCATGAACATTAATAAAATAAATTTTAAAGCTCTTCCAGATTCTCTGTATGAATAAATAAGGAGCTCACATTTTAATCCTATAATGAAGCAAAGCAGCCTCAAATATTTTGAAACTCTGCTTTAGTGTAACCACTTAGTATCCTTTACTAATCAAGTGAAAGAAAGACAATTCTATTTCCTAAAAATACAAAATTAATGTGTATATATATCACTTCTAGAACAATGGTGGTTAATCATGCACAGTCATCTCTGTAGTTCAATGAGTAAGGTCCATCATATGTGTCAGTGACAGAACAAGGAGGCTTACTGTACAGCTGTGATAAATGCACTCAACCCCTTAACTAACTAGCAATAGTTTGGTGCAGGCTCTAAAAGAGATAAAGACCTGAGACGTAGCCAGGCCAAGAACTCTGCTAGTTTCAACTTGTTGGTTGAAAACCCACAAAGGAGCAGAGCAACACAGTCAGAATCGATGTATATGAGCTTGGAACATTGACCATGAGATTAACATATGAATAGTGGGTGGCTTTTCCAAGACTCCTTTGTCAAGGAACAAAGAAAGTTGTGAGTACAAGAAGTACGATGCATGCCTTTTCCATAGCACGTAATTTGACTATGAGCCAACCACTTTATTCTGTAGCTATGACAGTCTGAGAAGGCCTTCTTTGAGCTCTTCCTGCTAGACAGTGTGGCTCCATGGCAGTGATCTCCCCTTGAGCTGGGACGCCTCTCAAGGTTCCTTCTCAAGGTAGAGAGATCTTTTACCAATGACAGATCTTTGGTAGGCAATCGATATTATGTTACTCCAAACCTCATGCATCTCCAGTATCTCTGAGTCATTTTAATTCTAGTGTAACTCATTTTTCCTTTGTATGTTTTCCCATCCAGTAATTAATAGAGTGAACCTTGACATCAAACTTTGTTAAGTCTCACTTTTACAAGATTATCTTAAAATAATTTCTGATAACAACTTTGACAGTGGTTCTTTAAGCTATCTAAATCACCCATTTGCAACAACATGGCTTCATTAAGGGCAGATCATGCCTGACTAATTTGGTGGCCTTCTGTGATGGGGTTACAGCATTTGTGGACAAGGGACAAGCAACTGACGTTGTCTACCTGTCCTTGTGCAAGGCATTTGACACTGTCCCGCATGACATCCTTCACTCTAGAGGATGATAGGTTTGGGTCTAAGGGACCTTTAAAGGTCATTTAGTTCAACCCCACCCTGCAAGGAGCAGGGATGTCTTCAACTAGATGAGGCTGCTTAGAGCCCCATCCAACCTGGCTTTGAATGTTTCTAAGTATAGGGCATCTATCGCCTCTCTGGGCAACCTGTTCCAGTGTTCCACCAACCTTATGGTAATTTTTTTTTTTTTCCTAATGTCTAATATGAATCTACGTCCCTCTATTTTAAAACCATTACCCCTTGTCCTATCACAACAGGCCCTGCTAAACAGCCTCTCCCCATCTTTATTGTAGGCCCCCTTGAGGTACTGGAAGACCGCTATCAGGTCTCCCCGGAGCCTCCTCTTCTCCAGGCTGAACAGCCCCAACTCTCTCAGCCTGTCTTCATAGGAGAGGTGCTCCAGGCCTTTTATCATCTTCGTGGCCCTCCTCTGGACCTTCTCCAACTGGTCCATGTCCTTCTTGTGTTGGGGGCTCCAGAACTGGACACAGTACTCCAGGTGGGGTCTCACCAGGGCAGAGTAGAGGGGGAGAATCACCTCCCTCCACCTGCTCACAACACTCCTCTTGATGCAGCCCAGGATGCGATTGGCCTTCTGGGCTGCAAGGGCTCATTGCCAGCTCATGTTGAGCTTCTCATCCACCATCACTCCCAAGTCCTTCTCCTCAGGCCTAATCTCAATCCATTCTCCTCCCAGCCTATATTTGTGCTTGGGATTGTCCAGACCCACGTGCAGGACCTTGCACTTGGTCTTGCTGAACTTCCTGAAGTTTGTATGGACCCACCTCTCCAGCATGTCAAGTTCCCTCCAGCATGTCGACTGCACCATAGATCTTGATGTCGTTGGCGAACTTGCTGAGGGTGGACTCTATCCCACTGCCCATGTCGCTGACAAAGATGTCAAACAGGGCTGGGCCCAATACGGAGCCCTGAGGAACGCCGTTCATCACCAGTCTCTGCTTGGACATTGAACCGTTGACCACCACTCTCTGAGTGCAGCCATCTGCACATCTTAGTCTTTCTGCTTCTTGTTCTAGACATCTACAGTATCATAATTATACTACTTATTTAAGTTTATATTCAACTTCTTCTTCTTCTTTTTTTTTTTTTATGCCTAGAAGTGAGAAAAAGTGGCACCTGAGAGACGAAATAGAGGATTTTTAGTATAGAGTTGTGAAATCTGCATCAGGTGACATACAAGTAAAATGTAAATGGAGATGATGAACTCTTAGAAATTCGCTGTTGTGGAAAGAGTACCTCCACTGCCATATTTCAGTGAGGAGGTACCTAAATTCTATCAAATTTCATAGAATGGGTAATTAGGGCACTGTTCCAAAAAGTTAGGGCTATGGGTCCAGGAAAAGGACTTAGATACCAGGTTTACCTACCTCAGGAAAAAAAAAAAAAGTGTATGAATTAGTAATCTACTCTGAAAAAAAACCAAACCCAAAAAAGACACTACAACTCTAAATTTTCAATGAATAAACACACTATTTGCCTTTAGGCAATTCTGAGACTTTTACTCTGACTTTTGTTCCTTATTGTTATTAAGTTCTTAGAATGTTGTGAAACCTTGCACAATGGGATATCTGAGATGTTTTGGGGACTTAAATAGCTAAATTCCACCTCTGTTCCAGTTTAAGGTGTTGGTTTTTTTTTTGCCTGTGCTTTCCTTACTATTTCATAAAAATTCCTTTATTTAAAAGAGATTTGAGAACATATTAGTAATGATGTTTCTTACTTCTTGGATCCGTAAGTTAACTCATTGATATGAGCTACATAACTGCTGAATACTTATAGCTGTAAATTAAAAATCAATGGAAGCTAAGACTTGAAGGAATAAGATGCTACACAGAGTTAATACATAACACTGTGTGCTCCAGAAACCACCAGAGCATGTAATTTTAATTGATCGTTAAGAACTGGCAGATAGTTTGACCTTAAATATTGGTGCTTCTGTTCTTCCTTTATAAAAAGAGAACTATAAAATGCATTAGTTTTCTTATAATAGTGTTATGAACATAAAGTAGTTTATGCTTGTAAATGTAGTGTTTTGGTGGTGCATTAGTCCATAATTCTCTTTTCACAGCAGTTTCACATAATGTGAGCTGGATAATTTTTTAGATTTTTAAATTGAACAATGAGTAGAATAACAATCTCTAGTCAAAGGTGATCATTAAATTACCATCTATTCCCCAAGTAGATAGCAAAATAAAAGTATAAACAGGTCATTAAAGTCTGTATCACAATACACATGTGCAAGCAATTCTGTCAACACTGTAGGTTCTAACAATATTAAGGTTAGTATATGATGGGAGCAGAAGTTTCGCAAGACATATGGTTTTGAAAGACTTTGTTGAAAAGGAATTAAAACTATGGTTGGAATGCTGTTTGTGGTTAGACATCTAACTGTAGGTAAATGCCTACATATTACGAATTAGATATTTTAATTCCCACCATAGTCAATGGTGAGTAGAGGCTTAATTATTCTACCTAAGCATGGAGATAGTAGAGATATCTAACAGATGACTGTTGCAAATACAGCCTGTTGGACATCTCACTGGTGTGGCACTGGCATGACAACCATGTATCTTAAGGCATCTCAAATGGTATGAGATGATAGCTGTGAGTGGGCTGCAGTTAAAAGAATCGACTAATTGATACAATATCTGGAACTGATTCAATCTTCTCAAGCTGTTTAAGTTAAAAAGCAAGAGTTATTCAGCTAGGCTTGAGCATCAGCCTAAAATAAATCATCCATACTGCTTAAATTTAACATATTTTGTTGTTAGTCTTGGCCTGTGTACACTCTCTCAGACAATGTCATGGCATAAGGAACATAACATGGGCCAAGGATTCTTCTTGACAGTTGGTATGGATAAGGCAATCCTGTTTTGAGAAAAGAAGAGAAGGAATTGGATGGACCTGAGCTATACCATGTCAGTTAGCCCTAGTCTCTTGTATTTTCTAGTTTAGGTATAAACTGGTGTGTTCTATTCACAGTCTTTTAGTGGTTCTTCAGTGAGGATACTTTTCAAAGCACCTAGCTGTTTCCATGAACAATAGAAGTAAAGAACCTGGAGACAGACTTTAGATTCCATTCTCCAGTTTCAACACTTAAACATAAAAGTTCCTCCTAGCCCTTTGTCATAATTGAAAAGGGATAAGTTAGCAAATACAGTCTCAGTAAAAGTATATTTTATAATGTTTTGTTACTGCCAGGTGAATTGATGCTATTCATATTCACTTAGAAAATATTTACTTAACAAAAATTATTTGAATTCCTCAGTGACTGATAATTCACAAGACCAAGTGCACTGTACAAAAGATGTTTGTAATATGAAGAAAGAAGAAGGAGTCTATTGACTCTTTCTACTTAAAAAAAAAAAAAATCACTGTTTCTTCCAAACTTCCATTTGAACATGATACTATAATGCTTTAAATTCTCAGAGATAAGCATGAACAAAATGTGCAAGTGGCTAAAAGATCTTAGCTCTCATTAAGGATTTGCATCCTTCTTATATATGAAGTTACTTGAAGCATGACACAATTCCAGTGTTTCTATCTAACTGTACATATTATTATTGAGAAGGATAACTACAGGAAGACAAATGAGAACAAGAGTATTTTTAAGGTCTTGGGTTTTTTTTTAAGGTGACTGGTTTAAGGCTAATGTGTCTGTCTGGTGGTGTTGAAAGTTAGAAGTCGAATACTGTCAAATGATCTATGTGGAATTCAGTACAGTTTAACATTTACTTTTCAGCTCTCTATGGTGAGGAATGGGGTGTATTTATCACAGAAAAAAAAATTAAAGCATGTAGCTCACAAGCAATGCAAGTTACCCACAAGTATTGAATGGTTGTGGTTTAACCCTGGTAGACAGCCAAGCCCTACACAGCCATTTGCCTACTCCCCCACAATGGGATGAGGAACAGAATCAAAAGGTTAAAAGTAAGAAAACTCATGGGCTGAGATAAAGACAGTTTAATAGGTAAACCAAAAGCCACACATGCAAGCAAAACAAAATAGGAATTCATTCAGTACTTCCTACCAGGCAGGCGTTCAGCCATCTCCAGGAAAGCAGGGCTCCATCACACATAATGGTTACTTGGGAAGAGAAATGCTATCACTTCAAACATGCTCCTTCTGCCAGCTTTATATGCTGAGCATGACATCATATGATATGGGATATCCCTTTGGTTAGTTGGGGTCAGCTGTCCCAGTTGTGTCCCCTCCCAAATTCTTTTGCACCCCTAGCCTACTTGCTGCCAGTCTGAGAAGTACAAAAGGTCTCTGATGCTCTGCAAGCAGTGCTCAGCAATAGATAAAATATCCCCATGTTATCAACACTGTTTGCATCACACATTCAAAACATAGCACCATACTAGCTACTGTGAAGAAAATTAACTCTAGCCCAGCTAAAACCCATACAGTAAAGAACTGGTTTTTAATTTCTGGTAGCCAAACTGGACAGTGAAAAAAAATATTTTGCAAAAGTTTACATTTTCTCTCTTTTTTGGATCTCTTCTCTAAAACAATAGAGGAGAAAAAAAATCCAGGGAGAAAAACAGTAGAAAAATAAGCTGGTTTTCTGCACCACCCACAGAACTGAAGTCAGAAAGATAGTAGAGAGACTGACCTTTCTCTTAGGTATTAACTCAGTGTCTTCAATATTTACTCATGATGCAGATGGCCTGTTTCAATTCTCTTTTCTGTAAGACTTTCTTACAACTAAGACCTTTTAGACTGTTTTTTTTCCAGCTTGAGGCTTTCCGCATTGTGTAAATGTTTGTAAATGTTTTAATGTTTGTCACAATTATTGTCATCAGTCTCCAGTACTGAAGGAAGATTGAAAGGTTTAGCTTTGTCATATAAACTAATCAGGCGAGCCTAAGTAATTTTAAGATTTCCTATCTGATTCTATTATGTTTATGTTTTTAACATATTGCATCTGAATTACAGCTTTGTTTGCATGCGTTCTCCACGAATTTATTGCACTGTAACTTATCCAATTTATATGGACCAAAGAAATACACCTGATACTCAAAGCCAAGAATTAGTGGTTTATCTGACTGAAATTGCAAGCTTAATGATCTTTAAACTAAATCTAATTATTAGAGAAAATTAAGTAAAGCAAATAAAATAAAAAAAAACCCCAACAAACCCCAAAACCAAACCAAACTGTCTCTTATTGACAATTTGGTTAGAATACTGTGCACATGTCTTGTATGTACCCCTTCTTTCTGCTGTTATGCTCACTCACTGCCTGTGTGAGTATAAGGCTGATGTTTTCATTCAGTGTGAGGTTCTGTTACACGGAATTGTCAGCTTTATGACTACTTTCCCAGGAAAGTATGCTGTTACGAGGGAGTGCTTCTTGCCAATAGGTCCACTTGGGGTTATTTCTATACGTTTTTTAACACTCCTTATGCTTTTATTTTTCTTCATTTCTCCACAATTCCTCATTGTATCTTTATTTACTATACACGTTGGTCATTGCTTACTTTGGATACTTTCTCTTCTATTCACTCTGTTACAGCTAAAAAAAAAAAAAGGGCCTTTACCCAGCTTCCAAGGTTGCATTTCTTTAGTGACAAACAACTGGGCATTGTTTATAGTCCTGGGACCTCTGGTATCATGTCCAGACTTTCAAGGCCTGTGCTATCATTCCAAATTTGCACTTCTGTAAGTTGTTTTTTAATTTTAGGGCTGTGGAGAGTTTATTTCAAAGAGAATATTTGCTTTTGTCACTATGTGTTAGTTACAGAACTATAAAAAAAAATGTAGCAATGGAGATCATCACACAAAGCTATACTGAAACAAGTTCAGTAATAATCATTTGGTCATTAGGCAATTGCTGTTGCAGCTAAACATGCTAAAACAAAGTTCTAGCCAAGACCAAAGGAAGCCTAGACACAGAAAACTTACCTAGGTGTAGATCTGAGGCCTCACAGCATTAGTACAAAATATGTGGCTTGTTACTAGCACTGACAGTATAATACTTACAGGGTTAGAGGATCACAGCTCCCTGTGTCCAGGCTTGTTATTCTAGCCCTTTTTGATGTATCATCTGTTAGTGACAAAAGAAAAAAAAAAAAAAAGAAGATGCTTTCAGAACACTCACTATGATTTGATTGTTTCCAGTCACCTTGGTTTTTTAGCATTTTTACTGCAGATTTATTTTTTTAGATATCTTTATGGCTTTCTTGTTAATGTGAGATTTTTGTAGTTCACATTTCACTTAGATCCAGTGCTGAGACAAGATAAGGCACGTTGAGGATTTTTTAAGTGCTCTGCCAATCTTTTCTAACACAATTGTAGCACTTTTACCAAATTTCCTTCTGGTTTTATTTTTACAAATTTCCACAAACATCTTTTATAACCTGGCACACTGCTTTGAATATTTCTAATATAAAAGTTAGTTTTAGTTTGTTAATAATGATTCTGCTTTTATTTTTCCTTCATAATGAATTTTCTGACTTGGTACTTATCTTTTGTTTGGCTCTTTCTCCGTATTTTATTTCCTACAGTTTTACTGGACTTAGAATTTATCAATTTTTCTTTCAGTTATTTTTTTTTCCCCCTCACTACCTCACTTCTTGGCTTCTCCAATTCTTAATACATGTCAGTATTCAACTGTGAAAGACACAGATTGACTCACACCACCAGTTAGCAATCACCATATTTTCTTCAAGTCCAAGCTATGTCTCACCTCCTTCTACTTCCAACAGGGACTGAAATCTGTTACCCAGTTTAAACTGTAGTTTCTCATCATACTGTTGTTTTAATTCATTTTCATGTTGGTTTCTTTGCTGTTTTCTATGTTAAGTTCAGTCTTTTTTTTCAGCTTTAGTTTCAGTATAGAAATGCCAAGACTTTGTAACTGCTGATACAAACTCCTGAGTATGCCTTTCTAATTTGGATAGATGACCTGATTTAATTGATATAGATATAACTACCGTGTGCTGGATTTATGGTTCTTGTAATTTTTATTTTATTTTGCCATCTGACAGGCTCTGTGTTTCTTTGTATATGGAACAAAATACTCAAAAACTAGGCAAAAAAACCCCCAAAACATTAAGAATAATTCTGTGAATCATTGCTCATTGTTTTAGATATTGATTCCTCTTAGAGGCTAGATATTGTTGTTCATACTGTGGAGAACAGAGTGATGGAACTGGTGTTTGCCCTTTTCTTATGCCCCGATGGAATATCCTGCTGTAGAACTGACATCTTCAGGAATCTGTTCCATATGAATTACAAATAAGAACAGACAAAATTTCACCAAGGTCTACCTCTGGCAGTATCCAACAGTAAATACCAAGGTAAGAGTAGAATAACAGGGTGAACTCAGAGTACTATTGTTGAAGAATAATTTTCTAGGTCCCAACAGTCTGAAAAATTAGAACCTCTTAAATCAGAACTTATCTTTGTATCTAACCTCCTGAGGATATTCTACAAAGAATAAAGAAATACTATCAAGATAATACCACTATAAATTTAGTTGACATAGTCTGTTGGAATATGCTACTGAGCTTGCAGATGTAACTGTTCTCTCAGTCTATCTCTGTGCTCTTCAGATGATTTATCATTCCTACTCATATACCCACTTAAGGTACTTCTCTTTGTTCCAGATATCTTGACATTTTATTTATACTTTTCAGTAATGGGTAAATTACTCAGATACAGATTAGAATAAACATGCACAATGATGTTTTTGTCTGTATTTACAAGAGACTGTAGCAGTACAGGATTAAAAGGGGTACTTTAATCACTCTCCAGGAAACAGATTACCTGTATTTGTGGTGGTACAAAACAAGAACTGATTTTTATAATCAATAATAGACACATATAAATCCTTCTCTACAAATATAATAATTATTAGGCATGATAAATGCAGTATTAGCAGTATTGTTACTGAAAAGAATAAGCAAAAATGTTATTGCTAGACAAATACAGCTTTCAGAAATAAAAATCAAGTTTTGCCATTATACTTACTATTGATGTACACAGTGTTCTGCCACGTAAGATATCTCTTGACATAACCTCTTATTTATAATCAAGTCCTTTGAGTGACTTCCAGGTCCATTTGAGTATACAACTGCTACCAGAAATCAATACAACCACTTGCAGAAGAAAATATATTTTTTTTTTCACATTGGAGTTGCCGCTTTTGGCATGAAACTTCTCACATAATCAAAAATAGCAACTGACTGACGTGTCACATTACTACAGTCAAATAAACAGAAGGAGGTAAAAACTCAGTGGCTGCATGTTAGTTGGTATTTGAAGAAACTGAAGAATACCACAAGGATGAATTTACAGTAATGCATAATTCTATCAAACACATTTTTTTTTTAATCCCAGCAAGTAAAATGTCATAAATACAAATAAAAGGCAATTTACTAAACATAATCGGCCATGTATTTATATGCCTCTGAACAAAAAAAAAAAGATTTTAAATTAAAAATGAAAATGAGAAAACAGATAAACAGTGTCGTTGGTGACCAGTGGTTGAGCGCTCTGTCTGCATTCAAGCCTTGGTACTCCTAGTTCACAATAGCAGATAGCTGTTAAATATTTCTGCTGTTTCTAAAATCCATTTTATTTTCCCATCAGTTGCCTGCTCAAGATCCCTAACATCCAAGCCTCTAGGACCAAGAAATATTTCACTTATTTACTGTCCTAGTCACATACTGCTTCTTCTTATCCTTCCCCCATAAACTGTATAATACATTAAGACTGATTGCAGGAAGTAAAAGCCCCAGGTAGCAGCCAACTTTATGATCACAGTAACAGCTATAAGGGTATCTGACTTCATAAAGGAAGCTGTTGAACTTGCATGCAATTCAGCAAAACAATCCTAATGGCAAAGATGCATTTTAAAGCAAGAAACTTAGTCTACTAGAAAAAGTCCAATATTAACTGTTATTTGCTTCTAACATCACCAGTGCTGTCATAGACATCAGTCAGACACCCATCATTTCAGATTAGCAGTGGAAAGAGTTAGAATGGTGCCATGCATATGAAGCCCCTGTGAGGCTGTCACAGAAGGATACAGAAATCTGATTCATATCTCAGCTGGCCTGTCTTAGGTTGTGATGAGTTAACCCCACTGATCTTCTGACATACAGAAAAAAACACGATTAAATGCTTAGGAGAACTCATAACGTAAGTGAACAAGGGTGGTATATATGTAGACATGCATATCTAAGTGATTTGTCTCATCTTAAAATAGATTTGTAAAATAATTTGGATGAATTGAGTTCAAGAAGTCCTTTATTTTTCTATTAATTATAAAGGAAGTTTGACCAACCAGATTCAGTGCAGATGTCTATGCAATAGTTAACATTAGGTGAGATAAGTGCCACTCCAGGTGTCTGAAATTATGAAAGTAGTTCAAAGTGTGCAGTTCTAAAACCATGGGGAAGCAGAAAACAAAATTGTACTTTGGCAGGTTTTCGCTGTGCTGTCTTCCTGTTTTTTTACTGAGGAAGTCAGGACATCAGTAACAACAGCCCTGAATTAATGACACTGCTTACACAAGCAGGTATATGACAAAGATTTACAGGAATCTCTTTCAAGAAGCTTTCATCTACTTATAAAGCTTGTAGGCATGTAATGTGTACTTATGGTGATGTTGCCAGTGTTGTTTCTATGAACTTACTAACGCACTTGTGTAGCTAAGATGTAGTAGATGTATTTCGGTTCCCAGCCTAACAGAACTAAACCACAAATATATCATTGCTGGGGAAAATATTTTGGGATAATATTAAGGGATAGAAACACTTGAATACGCATATGTCATCCTAGAAGTCACACACACACACACACCACCTGAGTTTTTCCTGCTAGGACCAGAGTCCCTTCACAATGGGTACTCAATTGAGCTGACAGCTGCCCCTATCAATTCCTTTCACACACATATTCTCACTCTTGATTGCTTCTCTTTTTCCTCAGGTTTTTGTCCTAGGTTTCCCATAGCAGAGTCTCAGGTATCGATTCTTATATATATATATATATATACAGAAGAAAAAATAACAGCTACCTCCAGAGATGGACCTCAAACAAAGAAATCCCAGGGCAATTACAGCCTTAGAATCCACGCACCCACCTCTCACATGCTCTTCATGTGTGTTTCATGCACCTTTTTTTTTTTGGTCCAGTGATGATTCCTGGTTTGAGATCATCTAACACCTTGTTGGATCTCCTTCTCTGTCTCCAGGCAGACTGTTAACTGCTTTTGTCGAGTTGCAGGTTCTGCTGATGATTGTAGCCTCTATTTTCACTCTGGCCTGGGAAAACCTCCAAATAATATGGTTTTGTTCTAATCAGTGAACACCAAATACCTATGACAAGTAACAACAAAGCCACTTATGAACGCAGAAATTACAGAAAAAAAAAATGGCTTCAGTATAAATGAAAAATATGGTAGAATTTCTGTAGTCTCAAAGATAGATAAGCTTCATCTGGAGAATACCACAACATTTCCGTTACTATACACCTAAGTAATTTTGACGTATACAACATATAATGTGATGGTTTGTTTTTTTTTCCCCTAGTATGAAACTAATGAAAAAATAAGACTATAAAGAATACAAATTCTCTTTACTAGAAAAAAATATGAATCTTAACAATGAGTCAACTTCATCATATTAGATTAGAATAAGTATTATGGTAAAAACATTGAACTGAAAAAGGGGAGGCAGTCCCATGAAACCAATTGTCTACTAGAAAATACAGTCTCTGAGCACTACAGAAATTCAAAGTTTTTGATACAGATGCTTCTTTATCAAGAATTGCAAGATAATGTTATATACAAAGATCCTGACTAGGTTATGCCTTCTTCATGGGTAACAAAAAAGATACCAGAAATGCTAGATTTAAGTATTTAAAATTTACTTTTCCTTTAACTAACAGGAAGTTGTTTGTTTTTTTTGTTTTTGTTTTTGTTTTTTTTTGGGAGGATGTTTTCAGATATGTAAGAATTTCAAAGTGGAACTGCATTTAATATGAAGAGACTTTGAAAGGTTTCAAACTCTCCTCCGTGCAGGCAACAGAGTGTGATCCAGATGAAAAGCAGCTTCTCAAGTCACAAAAACCTTTACGAATGACACAGGATCCAACAAAGTCTTTTTGTCCTCCTGCATAGATAGTATACAAAACCCTGCATGACACTGCATCCCTTGACAAAAATGCAAGAACTAGCCATATTGTAGCATATTGTTTAGTTACATTTTGAAGAGCTTTTTTTTTTTGTAAAAAAAAATCACTTCAATTTTAATGTTTCGACAGATCCAGTAAAGAGGATGCTAGGGTTGTTTTTTTTTTGTCAAATCATAGCCCCTCCACAACATTTAATTTCTCATTAGCATCTGAAGGTATTATTTACTACTAATTCATCTCTTCTAATTTAAATCGTCTCTAATATAAATCTAATTTACTAGGTAATCATAGCGTAGAGTACAACAGTTTAGAATCTCAATGTAATGTTTTTTGTTTTTTCGCGGTTTTTTTTGGTGACGACTGCTTACTTTCTGTTTTTAATTCTCCTTGGATGTTTGAAAAATGTTGGAACTACCATCAACAGTTTCAACTCAAAGATTAGTTTGGAGTCCTGTGTGAAAATAAAAATATTTATTGTATGTTCTGTAAGCAGTAATTTTGTCTGTAAGTCATTGCAAAGGAGCAGTGAATAAAGAAAACAAAGTATACAGCTAGATGTCTCACACATTTTACTTCACTATAAGATCAAAGCATAATAGTCTTCACTCACGTACTTTAAAAAAAAAAAAGACAACAATCTGACCTGAAAGGCAGAGTACTTGTCTGTATGATACAAGAATATTTCACTACTGACTTTCACCTTGATGGAGATATTCAAAGATACTGTAAAATTAGAGAACACTGTTTTAGAGAGCGCATTCCCGTGGTTCACTTTGTCCATCTGTAAGAGATAGATAGGAACTTCAACAGTGACTCCTAAACTAGATCTCCCAGACTTAAACCTAGAATTAAAAGGAGCAAAGCCAAGAGCACTCTCAAATGCTGAGTTTATGAACTCCTGTGCTTTTCTTCATCACTGTACCGCTTTCACATGTAAACTAGCAATTCTGAGTATTAGTCTGTTGTGTCACATGAGGATTGCAGCATCACTCTAAGCTGAGCAAACTTGGTGCCTTTGCAGAGTGTAAAATGTAGGGTGGCCTTCTGAGCATTTTAGACTAGCAGTGCTCCCCTGATATTGATGAGTTCTTCAATTTTTAAGTTTAACTCTGTCCCAGCCAAAACCTCAGTCTGAGGTATTGGAGGTGAAATTCATAGAATCATAGAATAGTTTGGGTTGAAAGGGACCTTTAAAGGTCATCTAGCCCAATGCCCCTGCAATGAGCAGGGACATCTTCAGCTAGGCCAGGTTGCACTTGTCTCAAGTGTAGGTGTTTATAGATGAGTTAAGCATCTACAATTATACTCAACAGATAACTGGTGCTCAATTCAGGTTTTCACTCCTACACACTTTATGCAGCCTAAGGGTAGGATATCCAAAGCATCTAAGCAAGGCTGGTAAATACAAAATTGGCTTGTGATAAACTTGCATTCTTCTGCAATGGTAGCTGGATTCCAGGGAGAAGGTCCCACAGTATTAGGAGAGGTAGTAGGCATATATATGTTTAGATAACTGATTGCTGTCTTCAGTCAGTTGATGATGCAGAAACAAACATTCTAGAATGAGCAGAACACCTCTCCAGATTCTATACTTAATTAAATTCAAATTTTGTACCATTTGAGATGCCAAATATTATTACTTGAGATAATCGATATGTTATTCAAAATAGCAACATGAAACTGGTAGATATGACAGAGAAGAGACTTGTAACCCTCTAGACCCAAGTTGCTTAAAGCCCCATCCAACCTGGCCTTGAACACTTCTGGGATGGGACATCCACAGCTTCTCTGAGTAACCTGTTCCAGGGCCTCACCATCCTCACAGAAAGTAATTTATTCCTTATATCTAATCTAAATCTACCCTCTTTCAATTTAAAGCCATTACTCTTTGTCCTATCATCACATGCCCTTGTCAAAAGTCCCTCTCCAGCTTTCCTGTAGGCCACCTTCAGATACTGGAAGGCTTCTACTCAGACCTCTCTTTTCCAGGCTTAACAACCCCAAATCTCTCAGCCTATACTCATAGGAGAGGTGCTCCAGCTCTCTGATCATCTTTGTGGCCCTTCTCTGGACTCTCTCCAACTAGATGCAGTAGATAGGATGTCTAAGGGAATTTAAAATAGTAGTAGACATTTAGTGGTGGGCAACTGAGTCTTATCCTAGCCAAGATAGTCAGTGCACAGCTTGATGTTCATATAGATGCCCAAAGATATAATACCTACAATAGATGTTCTGCAATGGCATAGATCTACCATAGGTCATACTTGTCAGCTCTGTGCAGACGTCTGAGAAGTCATGCAACATCCTGAATAGTGCTAAATGAAATAAATCATGTGTATTCCCCAATATGTAGGTGCCTACAATATGGATATTAATCCTACTGCTTTAATGAGTATGAGTTTATTTTCACTCACTGTTTCAAAAACTGACTTTGAAATTAATTAACTGTGGGCATAAGTTGATTAAACAGTAACAGAATATTGAAACTCAGAGTTTGCATATGTATTTACAGCAAAGCAAAATTAGCAAAAAGCAAATATATTCACTATCAACTGATCTTTTAATCACAAGAATGTCACAAGAATGTTAGCATATATACTTGCTTTCTAGACAATTTTGTTTCTGCTTCAAGACCAAGGTTTAAAGCTCTGTAAAGAGAACCTGTGAAAGACAGAGATAAAAGCATTTTCAGGACGAAGATCATCATAGCCCAGATTTGAACTTACACAGACAATTTTTTTTCATCAGTCTAGTCTTTCAAAATGGCTAAAGTTTACAAATATTTCCTATTTCTATTTTTTTTACTGTTGTTTATTACAGCTAAACTCAATGGGGATGCCACAACTGAGAAAGCTGAGGTTAAAATGTTGAGAATGTGACAGATGAGGATGATAAAAGAACAAATTATTTCATCCAAGACAGAGGCTTGACCATTGAGCAAAATGTACTGGTTCTGTTTTCTGCTTTTCCACTTAATATCAATGATAAAAATATGTTATGTGTTTCAGCAACAGATACTAAGTGTCCCTTCATCCAGTAAATAATAATAATAAAACTCCCTGCAGTGAGAAAAGAGAACAATCACACTCCTAAAATTATTTTAGAGATTCAAAAGCAAACATAGAACAAAATAAATTATGTTATATTTAGATTGTATTGCACTCAACAGTATGGAGGAAAGTTTATAATCCTGACTTCTTTTACTGTTTTAGATATAACTACAAATTGGCAGAACAAAACACACTTTTGTATTGCCTACATGAGAACCTAGCAGAAAACTCTACAGGTTTCTATGAGTCTAATATTTGTTTTCTCAGATAGTCAGTGAGTAAGAATAGATTATCATGTTGATTCATTTTTCTTCCTTCTAAAAGATGATAAGACAGGAGCTCCTAAGGGAGGGATCATGGAAGAGATTCAATAAATATTCAGTCATGTATAAATCAATGACATCTCACAAATCTTGTAGAAAGAGATAGATACAGGAATCTAAGAACGTGGGGGAAAAAAAAATGGGAGTCTTTAAATAAAGTAGTCTGCCATAAATAGCAGAAGACGTTCAAAAATCAGGACTGTTCAGAAATCGGATGCAAGCCATTTTTGGACTGTATTTTTTTTCCCCTTGAACACTGCCCAACCATAGCAAATCAAGCACAAAGTCAGGTACATAGAATATATATGACTCTGTGGTTAGTTTGCTTCAAGGGGTCTGACTGAAGCTAAGCAAGGAGCCCTAGGCAGCTTCAGTCTTACTTAGTTTCTGTCAAAAAACAGTGTTGTTCCCTCAAGGCCCTTTTAAATGGACATATATTCTTAATTCATACTTTTTCCCCTCCTTAACTTAGATTTATGCTGCTTCTGATTTCTAAGACAGTAAATAAAAAAAGGAAGGAGTCTTAGTATCATCCACATTTTTAAAGATATAAACACACAACTCTGGAATATCTTACAGATTTATTCTCTTCTTTTTTTTTTTTATTTTTATTTCAACATCCTTCTCCATCATTGAAAGAAAAAAGGCTTCCGTTGTTTCAGAACAAAAAAAACCCACAAGACTGCTCAGCATAACAATTGTTATTGCCCACAATGTCAGTAAGACCTTGTAATGAACAGGTAAAGAAGGAGACATTACAGTTTTGCATTCCTCTGAGTATTTTGCTAGACACTGGTTCTGCCATTTGTAAAGATCTCTTCCTCGCATAAATCAATTTTTCCTTTATTTTTTTCCCCCAACTCTGCAGGTGTGTAGCCTTGCATAAAACCCAAATACTAGAAAACATTTGCAAAAGTAAGTATTAAAACTAAAAAAGTGATGTGGGAACTTGTGACTTAACTTGGTTTATGTCTACTTCCCTCTACAGTAGATTTTTCTATGACAAAGTTAAAATAAGATTACCATTAAGACTGCCATTAAGACTTATGAGTGATCAAGCAACCCATTGATTACTTTGGTCCTCTTTTATTCAGCAATAATGCATCACCTATTTTATCTCCTGTCCTGATGTATTTATCCCCTTTTTCACTTAAACTTCCTTGTTCATTTCTTCATCTAAGACCAATTTATCTAAGCTTCAGAATTACTCTCAGTTTTGGTCTAGGAAAGTTCTCTGCTTATGGTCTTCGACCATCCACAAAATTTATAATGATGCTTTAAAACTCTTAGGACTAGTGTTTTTTTTTTTTTTCTTAAGTTCTCATCTATTTTTATTACTTTCTTCCTCTTTGTTCTGCTACAGATAAAAAAAAGGTTAAAAAGTTAAAATGTTGTTCAGTATACAATATGTCTGGAAGAAGTTATATCCAATGAACTTCTACATACCATTGACTCCAAGTGAAATCAATAACAGATTCCTATTTATAGACATGGAGCTAGGACTTCTTCCAAGGTGGGGAGTACTTTTTAGTCACTCAAACTGATCAAGTTTTCTGTGGATACATAAACAAATAGAGTTGTTGGATGTCTTAGTTTAACCCTGATTGGGACCAGACTACGCAGTCACTCTCTCACTCCCTCCATGTTCTGAGAGAATAGGGAGAGACAACATAAGAAAAAAAGGCTCGAGGTTTGAGATAAGAACAGGGAGAGATTCTTAAAGTTACCGTTATGGGCAAAACAAACTCGATTTGGGGAAAACTATTCATTTATTACTAAAACCAAAGCAGGAATATGAGACAGAGAACAAGATAACCTCCCCACACCCCTCCTTCTTCCCAGGCTTAACATTATCTCTAACACATTCCCCTCACCGAACGGCACAGGGGAAAAGAGGGAATGGGGGTTACGGTCAGTTCATCACACGTCACTTTACGCCGCTGCTTCTCACATTCTCACACAGGAAGAACTCCTCACATTCCTCCCCTGCTCCAGTGTGGGGGTCCGACCCATAGGCTGCAGTCCTTCTCCAAACTGCTCTGACGTGGGTCATTTCTTCCACAGGGTGCAGTCCCTCCAGAACAGCTGCCCCAGTGGGCCCTCCATGGGCCACAGCCTCCTTCAGGCATCTGCGTGCCCGGACATGGGGTCCTCCACGGGCTGCAGGTGGATCTCTGCTCCTCTGTGGACCTCCATGGGCTGCAGGGTGACAGCCTGTTTCACCATGGTCTTTACCACAGGCTGCAGGTGAATCTCTGCCAGGAGCAGCATTACTCCTCCCCCTCCTTCTTCATTGACCTTGGCATCTGCAGCCATTCCTCTCACAAAAAGTTCTTCACAACAGGCTGGCAGACGCCTTTCAGGTTCTCTGCACATCTCATCTCCTCTCCACTTCTTGCAGCTGGGCTGGGCTTAATCAGGCCCGGTCGACCACCTGGCGGTAGGCCAGAGGGTGAGGCCCACAAGGCCCACAAGGCTCATGCCTCTCCCTCTCTGCCCCTGCTCAACGTCTTCACATCTTCTCTTTTTTTTTTTTTTTCTGTTTTTCTCCTTCTTAAATATGTTGTTGCAGAGGTGTTATCAGGAAACATTCTGCTACCAATTGGCTTGGCTCTGGCCAGCTGTGGATCCGCCCTAGGCCCGGCCAAGGCCTCTGGGCAAAGGGGAAACTACTTCTAGCAGCTTCTTACAGAAGCTGCCACTGTAGTGCCCCCCCACTAAATAAAACCAGAACACTAGATTATTCACTAATGGAACGACTCATATCACTGTCCATTTTCCAGCGATAGATATATAAAGTCTGCCTTCCTCCAATTATTACATTATAAGAAACAAGTTGGAGGTTTTTGTTATGCTCAATTTCAAAAGCCTCAAATCCTATACAGAAATGGAACCTGTTTCATGTCACCTAAGGCTACCTAACAACTTAAGGCTTAAATAAAAGGCTTGAGGAGAAGGACTTGGGAGTGCTGGTGGATGAGAAGCTTAACATGAGCAGGCAATGCGCCCTTGCGGCCCAGAAGGCCAACCGCATCCTGGGCTGCATCAAGAGGAGCGTGGCCAACAGGTTGAAGGAGGTGATTCTCCCCCTCTACTCTGCCCTGGTGAGACCCCACCCGGAGTACTGTGTCCAGTTCTGGAGACCCCAACACAAGAAGGACATGGACCAGTTGGAGAAGGTCCAGAGGAGGGCCACGAAGATGATAAAAGGGCTGGAGCACCTCTCTTATGAGGACAGGCTGAGAGAGTTGGGGCTGTTCAGCCTGGAGAAGAGGAGACTCCAGGGAGACCTGATAGCGGTCTTCCAGTACCTCAAGGGGGCCTACAAGAAAGATGGGGAAAGGCTGTTTAGTAGGGCCTGTTGCGATAGGACGAGAGGTAATGGTTTTAAAATAGAGAGGAGTAGATTTAGATTAGAAATTAGGAAAAAATTTTTTACTATGAGAGTTATAGAACACTGGAACAGGTTGCCCAGAAAGGTGGTGGAGGCCCCATCCCTGGAAACGTTCAAGGCCAGGCTGGATGAGGCTCTGAGCGACCTGATCTAGTCAGGGATGTCCCTGCTCCTTGCAGGGGGGTTGGACTAGATGACCTTTGAAGGTCCCTTCCAACCCTAACCATTCTATGATTCTATGATTCTATTCTAAACTTCTTATAGCATTTTGCTGCATTTCAGCATGATATCCCCTAGCTATATACAATATTTAAACTGTGTGTGTCTAGTTTTGTGGGTCCTTTTCCTCATTTACTAATCATTTAAGTTGAAATCAATAAAACGTGTTTAGTTTGGTTTGGTTTGGTTTGATTTTTCTCTCCTTGTATTCTCTATAGTGTGACAAAATTCAAGTATTAATTACTCGGATTTGAACTTGAACTCCCACTTGGCCTTCAGCTGCCAATCTAAAAGAGGACAGCTCTCTCTAAATTCTATAAAAGATACAGAATATCTTATCAATATCATCAGCCTATCATCTGAATATTCTATCAGCCCTGTACAGAGAATCTAGTTACCACAGAGTATCTCCAAAAGAACTGGGCATGCATATTATGGCAGTTGAATGAAGCCCATATTTTTTTTACTGGCTTAAATTTTCCCACATATTGCAGTGGGTGATCTCTTTGGATTCCAGCAAAGTCTTTTTTTTTTTTTTTTTTCTGTTGAACTCAAAACCTGTTTACATCCTGCACATGCAGACAAAGGTCTTAGCCCATCTAGAATTTTGATTCAACTCTCGTGTTCTTTTTCCCACTCCAGAAATAACAGTGTCCAAAATTGGATTTAACATTCTCCATCATGCCGTGTAGAGGTCAAAAACAATCAGAGATGAGTCTTATACAAGAATGTTTTCTGATTATGCTTTGATGCAGGTGAAATTAGTTCCAGATGCTAATTATATAAGCTTTTGCCCCGTGCCTGCTGCCAGTGAGTTAGAAGGAACTTCCTGCTTCTGTAGGCTTCTGAAACAGAATACAGATACCTGAAGAGGAATTAAATTGAAGAACTCACAAAGAATAGCATTTTGTTGTAGAGGACATTATAAAACTTTATTAAGTTAAAAATAAATAAATAAGTTGGAATCATAAGAAGTCTGCTTGTTGAAACTTGCAGTTGCATGTAAATGTTTTAAAAGAAAAGTTTAAAAAACATTTTTTTTACAAAGAATATTTATTATACATGCGTTGATGCTTTAATTCAGGTGTATTTTGCATTATAAATATTAAATATAAAGTTTTGACATCTTTTTACATAAAATTGTGTGAATATCTTAATAACAACATAGCTATAGATGAGTTATGGAACATTTAACGTGGATTTGTTCCATATGTTCAATAGGCAAAGACTTTTCCCTTTATTTGCAACAGTCTTTAGATTAACAGGTAGTTCTGTACATATCACACGATGTTGCAGATCAGATAAATGTCTAACCAATTCTTATTCATAGTTATATAAGCTCAAGTCATTTGCTCACACTTAAGTGTGCAAAACCAATTTAAACATATTACATATATGACACAAGATCTCTAGTCTATTCAAGTTCACATGGAGGCCATGTAAAATGCCTTAAGCCATCTTAAACGTCAATAGAGGTGGGCCTATGGGCATCTGAATGGACTTTTTCATTTAGTACAAACATAGCATAACAGGAAAGCACAAACAAAAATACTATATCACTAGAATCATAGAATCATAGAATAGTTTGGGTTGGAAGGGACCTTTAAAGGTCATCTAGTTCAAGGCCTCTGCAAGAAGCAGGGATATCTTCAACAAGATCAGGTTGCTCAGAGCCCCATCCAACCTCGCCTTGAATGGGGCTCTGAGTCCTGAGCTCTGAACCCCCTGGGTTTCCATGGATGGGGCATCCACCACCTCTCTGGGCAACTTGTTCCAGTGTTCCACCACCCTTACGGTAAAAAAAAAAAATTTGCTAATGTCTAATCTCAATCTACCTCCCTGTATTTTAAAATTATTCCCCCTCGTCCTTTCACAATAGGCCCTGCTAAAAAGATTCTCTTTGTTACTCTTGAAAGCCCCCTTTAGGTACTAGTAGGTTGCTCTAAGATGTCCCCAGAGCCTCCTCTTCTCCAGGCTAAACAGCCCCAACTCTCTCAGCCTGCCCTCTTATCATCTTTGTGGCCCTCTTCTGGACTCTGTCCAACAGGTCTGTGTCTTTCTCATGTTGGGGGCTCCAGAGCTGTACTCCAGGTGGAGTCTCATGAGAGTGGAGTAGAGGGGAGAATCACCTGCCTCAGCCTTCTGTCCACACTTCATTTCATGCAGCACAGGATGCGGTTGTCTTTCTGAGCCTCAAGCGCACATTGCCAGCTCATGTTGAACTTCTCATCCACCAGCACTCCCAAGTCCTTCTACTCAGGGTTGCTGTCAATCCATTCTCTGCTCAGCCTGTATTTGTGCCTGGGATTGCTACGACCCAGGTGCAGGACCTTGCACTTGGCCTTATTGAACTTGATGAGGTTTGCACAGGCCCACCTCTCCAGACTGTCAAGGTCTCTCTAGATGGCATCCCTTCCCTCCAGGATGTCGACTGCACCACACAGTTTGGTATCGTTGACAAATTTGCTGAGGGTGCACTCTATCCCACTGTCCATGTTACTGACAAAGATATTGAACAGGGTCAGGCCCAACACATATCCCTGAGGAACGCCACTTGTTACTGGTCTCCACCTGGACATGGGACTGTTGACCACATCGCTTTGAGAGCAGCCATGCAGTCAATTCCTTATCCAGTGAGTGGTCCATCCATCAAATCCATGTCTCTTCAGTTTAGAGAGAAGGATGTTTTGTGGGACAGTGTCAAATGCTTTGCACAAGTCCAGGTAGATGACGTCAGTTAGTTAACCCTTGTCTACTGATGCTGTAACCCTGTCATAGAAGGTCACCAAACTGGTCAGGCACGATTTGCCCTTAGTGAAGGCATGTTGGCTGTCACCAATCACCTCCTTATTTTCCATGGGCCTTAGCATGGTTTCCAGGAAAATGTGCTCCATGACCTTGCCAGGCACAGAGTGAGACTGATCGGCCTGTAGTTCCCTGAGTCTTCCTTGTTTCCCTTTTTATATAATATTGAAATCATAGATTCTGACACTTGAATTTAGAGCACGTATTCAATCCTGGAAAAAAAATATAAATAATAGAAAGATAGATAGATAGATAAATAGATAGACGGATGCATGGATGGATGTCTACATGTCAGTGAGGTGCCTAAGTTATTTGTATACTCAGTGACAAGCTGTTCAGTACAGTTTAAGTAGCCTAGAGAGCCATTCAGCTCGCTCTTAAGGCACCTAGGGTTACATTCAATACCCTGAATATAGGTGTTATTATGACTGACATCTGACACATCTGTATGGAATGGTCAGATACAGCACAAAATTTACAGGGATCCCATGTCCTTATGGAGAAGGTGCTGTGAGTCATGCAGAATACTCAAGGGCATCTCAAGTGTCTACAGATGGCTATATTTGGGGAGCTGAATTCAGTCTCAAGCAGCTATATATCTCCTTATTATACACTCTACTCCTCAATGTAAATAGACATATGAAGAAAGAAAAAAACAACTATAATTCTGACCTCTGTGTTTACCAACCAGCTGTAAACTTTGGGGCTCTGAAAATAATTCTTCCCTCCTGGCAGAAACCTGCGGAACACTGACCCAGATCAGTGAAGTTCTGCAACACTTCTTCCTTTGGACTGTGTCTAAATGACATGCTAAATCTTCACTAAGCTTCAAAATCCTGTTTGTAAAGCAAATTTTGTTTGTCAGCTACATTGCTATGAATTTCTTGTGTTTCACAGGCCAGATTGATAAAGTAGCAGGGTGTTATGTTTCCATCTGTTCTCAACTTTCTTCCACGTTGCAATCCATGCTACAAAAGAAATATGTTTAATGTTGTGTTAAATGGAGAATACATTTAAAGTGCAGCATATTTGTACAGCATGACATTGAAAATATATTGTCATATGTTTTGAATAATGAAACATGTCTAGTTTAAAAAAGTGGTCATATTTATTGTACAAAATGTGGCATTGAAATATGTCAAATTTTGGAAGCATTACGGCTTCTTCTTCCTGTGAAATACAGTAGAAAATTACTTTTTATTTGGAAGATCATGGTTTTCTTTCCTGTTTTCTTCCCATATTGCTCTCCTCCTTTAAAATGAGTGGAGTTGCCAACAACTGAGCTTGGCAATAATGTAGTACTGTTTGTCAGTCAACAGAGGGAACACTCAAATCTGGCCCTCCTGCAAGATAACGAGATGAAGGGTTGCTGCCGAGACACCTGGACAATCAATACTTTCTTTCCTGTGCTTTGTTACTGTAAACTATTACAGATGACCTACTTTCTTTATCCTCTCCAATAATGTAGAAGAGTATCAGATCCAGCTAAGCTGCCAATGTGGTCTGTAATTTCCAGTTTAGAAAGCAGCTATATCCCAAAGGAAAGGTAGTAGATCAGATTACCATCTCAACCCGCATTATGCTAGATAACCAAGACTAACTAAAGCTTTATAAAAGACCTGGCAGCTGATTTCCAGTATGAGACGTTTTTTTTTTTCTAAGTAAGTTTTGCATGAATTCTTAATCTTAAAACTGAAGTTTAAGTGCTGTCATTTATACTTCTTGAAACAGACCTTTACAAGTTTAGCTAACAATACCTACTCTTAAAAAAAAAAAAAAATTAGTGAAATTAATTGCTGGAATCTTTTTGAGGCAAAGAAGTTGAACAAAGTACATCAAGAGTTAGGTTTCCTTTCTTCTTTCTGATAATCAACCATTTAATTCTTACTCAGTATTGTCCAAAATAAACCAAACCAAAACAATCTGATCTTCTTACATTCCATTTGATGTCTCAATTAATGTGCCACAGAAAGTGTTCCTTCTTTCACTTACATTGAAATGGATATCCAGGAAACTTCTGGCTAACAGGAGCTGGATGAACATTGGTGCAGAACTGACCCAAGAATTCTGGGAAAACACTCAGAGATCCACAGGGAAGGCTGAGAAGTTTCACACTACAAGAAAACTCAATTTTGTGTTAGTTGAGTTCAAATGACTGTAGAGAATCAATTAACTTGTCCAGATGTCAGAGACTAAAAGAAGCAATTATGCTTGGGGGTATGCTGTAGGGACACACAGATACTAATGTGCCTTACAGCAGAGAATTCATATCTTCACTTATTTCCTCTGAAATTCAAGGACATTTGACTGTAGGATGTAGTCCTGGATTCCCGAACACTAGCTCCTGTTGCTACTGTTCAGTATAGACTTTCAGTTTGAGCCTCTAAAAGCAATATAATAAAGAAGCTAATTATTCTAAATACTTGCAGAAGTCACTAATTATTATGTAATTTCTGTTCTCTAATCTTTATATCATTATTATTTGTATTCAATTTTGGTTATTATATTTGAGGTCATTAAGCTGTTCATGCTTCGCCTGGTATTTTTGTTTATCTTTAGAAATCAAATTGGATATATGCTGGACATTCTTAATTTGGCAAATATTGTGGAAATCCTTTTAACTATAGATGGTTAGTTAGTAAGAAAGAATATAGATGCTTGTACTGTTGTTATACCAGGGTGCAGGTTTGTAAAGTTATTTATTGCACATCTAATAATAAAGCAGATGGAAATACACAAATTCATAGGGTTAAGAGTTATTTTAATTATGTCAGAAGACAAAATACTTCATTGTCAGTCCACTTGTCCATTGCTCAAGAGGCAAGTATCAGTTAATTTCTAAACTTCCTCTACACATTTATTCACTTTAAGTTATCTGGGGAAGCCAAGCACTTCTATTTCTTCATGGCAGTACTTGCTACTTACTTACCTGTAAGAATGGTAAGAATACAGTAATGTAATCTTTTTTTAACAACTTCTTTTTCCTCTTGTTCCTTACATAATACCTAATGATCAGCCAAAATTTAACTATGAGAATTTTTTTTTTACTTCATTAACTGTTAAGTTACTAATGAACTATTAAGTGTATAAAGCAAAAGTAAGAATTAACCAAAGAAAGCAAAAATCTTGTTAAGTAACTTATGGGTGGGTTTTTTTTTGCATAAAAGCCAGTTATTCCTCAGCTGTATTATCAGTAAAAGAAAGAAATATGTCTTCATTTCTGCTCTCATCTATATGCTAGTATTTCTTCAAGAATGATTATTGTCACATAAGACTGACTACAAAAAGTTATGAAAGTTCCTGGGCTTATCATCTGAATGCAGAGGAAAAATAGCCTCAGCAGATCATTCAGTATGAATGAACACATTCAAATTTAATATAATGAATGCCTGAGAATTATCTTCACAGAGATAATTCAGTATGTTATGCATATTAGTGTCAGAGAGGTCATTGGTTCTTACTCTGTTCAAAAGATAATTCCAGAAGGTATATAACTTTTACAGAAATCCTATAACAATGGTACTGAAGAAGAAATTCCTTGAAAGCAATGCTGAAGTAGGTCATCAGCACAGCCTGCTGTGTTGTCTGTTTTGTGTTTTCCCAGAAGACTAATATATCCCATGTGAATTTGCAAAGAAAGATGGAGAAAAGAAAATGGTATTTAGCAAAATTTCATCTTAGCAGTCATGGAGTTTATTAATGAATGTTTTCAAAACTATATAACACTTCGGAGACTTTAGTGAATCAGAGCTGTAGTTCTCATCATAGTTCACAGATATCAACATTTATACTAGACATAACTGCATCATAAACATGACACAGTGAACATCAAAGTTTCTAGATTTTTTTTTTTTTTCAGATTTTAACAGTAAGGCACTATGCCTTATCTGCATACCTGTTGTAGAAACATACTCCTTGGTAGCTGCACTCAAGCTTCTGTTGTTTATCTATTAACAGAAAAGGAAAATTTTCAGCTATGTAAAGGGCTGAAAAGTCAAATAAATCTTCTTATAAATAATTTATACACAAGTATTTCTTACATACTGAATCATCTTCTGAAATAATCTTTAAATATTAAATCATTTATGCTTTATTCTGACAGTGGTAACAGAGCAAATTAGAGAAAGAACTTTCACTTTCTCAGAAACCTTATTTTATTTACAGTTTGCTTTCACTTAATCTTCTTGTGTATTGTCATACAGCAAGACTGATACTGGTGGTGCTGAAGTGCACCCACAATCATAGAATCATAGAATCAGAGTCACAGAATCATAGAATCATAGAACAGTTTGGGTTGAAAGGGACCTTTAAAGGTCATCTAGTCCAACCTCCTTGCAAGGAGCAGGGACGTCTTCAATTAGATCAAGTTGCTTAGAGCCCCGTCCAACCGGCCTTGAATGTTTCTCCCCATCTGTCCTATAAGCCTGCTTCAGATACCGAAAGACTGCTATAAGTTCTCTCTGGAGCCTCCTCTTCTCCAGGCTGAACAGCCTCAACTCTCAGTCTGTCCTCATAGGAGAGGTGCTCCAGCTCTCTGATCTTTGTGGCCCTCCTCTGGACTTGCTCCAACAGATCCATGTCCTTCTTAGACTCCAGAGATGGACACGATACTCAAGGTGGGGTCTCACAAGAGTGGAGTAGAGGGATAGAATCACCTCCCTCAATCTGCTGGCCACAATAAATAGTTCTAGAGGAAATGCAAGTTCTGTGCACTCCATTTGGCATTTAAAAGCCTCCAGAAGTTTGATATATACTTTGTTCACTCCTACATTAAAAACAATGAATCAGATCTTCAAATGGCATTAATCAACATACCTCAAAGTGTAACTCTAAATTATATCAGAGAACCTGGCTAATTTTAGAAATGAACATGAATTACTGCATAAACAGTTTGCTAATGGAAAAGGTTGAGATGCTGAATTTTATTTTGCCTTAAATGTATTTTTGGGTTGACTTTTTGAAGGAGTATACATAGCAAATCTCTGATAAAGCACACCATTCCAGAGGAAAAAAAAAAAATCAAATGGTGAAAGTGAAGACATATCAATTTATAGGTTTTTCAAGGGGGGGGGGAGGGGTGAAGAATATGTCAATCAATGTGAAAAGAATGCGTTAATAAAAGCCATTAAAACAAGGCCAAATGTGTATCATTCACAGAACTTAATGAATTTTATATACAGCAGAGCATTGCAATCACAGTTAGGTGATGACATTTTAAATAAGAATGCAGAATATACTTTCCTGGCCAACAAGTTCCCTACATTTATGATAAGACATTAAACTCTCAATGTCTGTTAGACTTTTCAACAAAGACCAACTCTGTTCAGATTTATAGTTTCTGATAGTCTGCATGAATATAAACAGAAAAATGTATTAGTGATCTGATGCCAGACGTATACTTGGGACTAGTGGCACTACACAGTTCTTTTTTTTTAATGAATGCAGTGCCATTTAGACTAAATCTGAATATTTGATAGATCATTTGGCTTACCATAAGCCTTGAAAGTATACTTTTAATTAACATACACTGGATACATTAAGAGTAATGAATATATAATTAAACAGTCTAGGAAGGACTTGCTGCTAGGCATCACCCTGCTTAAAGGTCTCCAGTATAGATATTTATGGCTGAAGCAGACAGTCTACTCTCCCTTTATAGACAGTGGATGAGAAATGAGCCTTTTTTTTAGGGTGCAATTTATTTATATGTTCTGTAAAAATACGGAAACTGAATATCATATCTTTTCTCCTGAATTTTGAAATTTTTGGTTCATCTGTGGACTCTGCTGCTACTCACTAATTACTTATTCAATTTCTAAAAAAATATTATATTAGAATGTTTCTTAACATTTTGATTTTTCTTATGAATTGACTATTTTCCACTTACAGTTCATTAAATCATGTATTCTAGTAGAATCAATGAGTCTAGGACTTTGTGAAATGAAGCATGAAATACATGGATTGAAAATAATCGTTATAAATATCTCGAGCATTGTAGAACCCACATAAAATTTAGAACCTGCAATATAGGATTAGTATGCAATTATACTGGTGAATGCTTATTATTTTGTGTTTTCAGCCCCTGGATATGCAGCAAAATCATGTACAAGAATGGACATTACTTAGATGGATTACGTAGAGGATGTCAAATTAAATTATCCGGAGAGAGGGAGGGAAGGGAAGGAGGGAAGGAGGAAGGGAGGAAGGGAGGAGGGAGGGTAAAAGAAGAAAAGTGTCTACAACCTGTAATTTAACTATGGAGTTTCTGCTCAAAGGACCTTGCAGTGGCATTATGGATTCCAGAAAAGCTTAGAAAAATAAATGATGGGAAAATCAATCACAGACTATAAACCACAAGACCATATTTAGCCACATAAAATAGAGCTACACTGTTTCTTAGTCACAGGTCAGATGACGCAGACTGTCTTGTACATATACTATTACCCTCAAAATCATATTAGCCATGTCTATGCCATATAAAATTTGTCATTTGTGTCTCCATTAGACCCCTAGTAAGTTTAGCTATAAGGTGCAAAATTATTAAGGGAACAATCCTCAAACCAGTTCAGACCTTGTTATTTGTTGGTAACAGGGAAATTAGTAACGCTTTGCTGAAAAGAAAACATCTTATGCTAATACAACCAGAGAAAACTTCTACGCTTCTTACAGGAACAAGTGAAAAGAGAAGAAAGCAGACAAAGCAAAGGTCATGTTACGTGTATTTTCCCATGACCATAGATATCTGATTTCATGACTTTAGAGTTCCTTTGGAATTTATCTAATACTGTGGAACATGTTGTGTGTTAAAGAGCTTAAGAATGCCTGCTACCTTCTCACTTCTTCTGAAGGTGGTAGAACATGGGAACAGGATGCCCAGAGAGGTGGTTGATGCCCCATCCCTGGAAAAATTCAAGGCCAGGTTGGACAGGGCTCTGAGCAACCTGATCTAGTTGAAGATGTCTCTGCTCCTTGCAGGTGGGTTGGACTAGATGACCTTTAAAGGTCCCTTCCAACCAAAACTATTCTATGATTCTTTGTATTCTACTTACTCCTTAAGTCAGTCTGGCAATTTAGATGTTTTTAAAAGTATATTTCTGTACTTAAGGAGAAACGAGAACTCTCTTTAATCTTCAGGTGGTCTGTTTATGAAGTTTGATTCGCTTAATAAATATTTTTAAGGCGTTTGGTTGGGTTTTTTTTTTTTTTCTTCCTCCCCATATCCCCCAATTTGTGTACTGTCTGCACTGTCTGGATTTGTTTATGATTCAGAACAGAAACAGAGACATATGATAGGGAAACAAAGTACTGTCATACTTCCAAATGTGCTGAAACTACTGTTGGAAATGCAAGTCTTATAAGACGCTTTTTGGGGGGGGAATTTACAGCTCAATTCATAAATTAAAGTCACTATATTTGCATACATTTCAAAAAACATATCCATTGTTCTATGCATAGCTGAACTAAACATAAAAACATTTTTCATCCTTCACTGATTTTAATCTGAAGTGTTTTACATTATTTTCAGTATTCTGGAGATGTTGTAAAGCTCTCATGTGAAGCCCTCATGAGAAATTTTCTGTTTCTCTAATATGCATTATATGATATACTATGCAAATTAGATTATGAAGCAGATGCTTTTTTTTTTCTTTGCTCTGGCATCATAAAGTCACCTTACACTCTGCAAAATAGAGAAAAGTAAAAGGAAAAAAAAAGAATGTAGCATTCTTCTATACTTGTATTTAAGTCTGTGTTTTTACTATAAAGTATTTTCTTTAATAGTATGCAAAGTTAATTTTCTTTAAAGGATAAGTGATGTGCAGATGAAGACCTAGATCTGATTTTAAAATGTATCAAAACAGATATCAAGAGGAACTAGACTATTCCATATGCACATACACACTGTTTTAGTTGATACTTACAAGGAATTTGCTCCCTCTGTGAGCTCCCGTTTTCCATTCCCCTGCTATGGTACTGCTGAGTCCTGCAGCAGTGCAATTTTCCCTGGATTGTCAATCCTACGAACTACATGAAACTAATTAGCCTGACAATCACTTGTAGGTACCATATAGAAAGTAAAAAGGTATTATTTTACAGAGCAGTATGATTCTTACCAGATGTAGCCTTAAGAGACCTGAAAGGATCTGATGGAGCCATACTTCCATCGTTAAACCTGACACAGGGACAGAACTCTGTCTCATATGACACTATTGCAATGCTCAATTTTCTTCCCACCCTTGTCAAGGTCGCAGACACTCTTCTTTCTCACATACATCAATCTGACTTACAGTACAGCTTGCTAGGGATTTTAGGTAGGGAGAAGGGGGTGGAATCGTGGGGTTTTTTTGGTTGGTGGTTCTTTTTTTTTTTCTTTCTAGGAAAATAACCAAGCAGTTCCTCATGATATACCAAAACGACAATGTGGCTCATAATCTGAGGTTGATGTACAAAAAACATTCTCTCGATTATAGAAGAAATTTGAGCAGCCAAATATTTCAAAACTTCAGCTGGATTTTACTATCTCAGTATGCACTTTGTATGTTTGTTTGCTTGCTTGTTTTGTTGATCAGGCAAACCTGGATGAGTTGATGTTCAACTCTATTTGCATTTAGAGAAAGATGTTTACACTATGAATGAAAATCAACATAGTAAAACATTCAGTATTTGCTTCTCTTAGTCCCATATCTGTACTTACAAAGCAGCTAGTGAATTGCTGTTGGTGGTAACTAGTGAGTCTTAGTCTATTAGGCAAGAGCACCCTGCTAATAAATTTCAGATCAACTGAACTGAACTGTTACTGATTTTTGTAATAAAATCATGTGACATTTTCTTCAAGTTTGGTTTGGAAAGATAGAACATAACTTTAAACTTGGTTTTAAAAATCATAATATATTGACTATACTTTCTTAACCAATATAAACCACTGGTCTACGATAGGACATTGTTCCAAGAACCAAAGGGGAATTTCTAAATTTCTCTTGATTACAATACAAAATCCAACTTTGAACTTTATCATGACTTGCGAGCATTCTGAACTATTGTCTTTAATATATATTAAAGATATATATAAAAAAAAAGAAGATAGAAATTATTCATAACGTTAATGTCCTACCAACATCTCACTCTGCCATTAAGGAGGAAAAAAGTGGAATAAATGTGTTAATTTTCCTTCTATTCTGGTCAGCATTTGTTCATGTCATATAAAATGTTGGAATACACTTAGAAGTAAATGTATCCCTTCTATAAACAGAGAGATAGTGCTGTGGTTCCTAAGATCATATCTTTTGACATAAGATCATCTGATGGAGTAGATGATAGCATGAGAAGAGGACACAATGTAGACTGCTTAAACTCTCTTGTAAAGCCATAGAAATCCTTTTCTGTCCAAAAGTTTAGCTGTTTTTTTCTCAGTTACATTAGACAAATGAAATATATTACCTCTCCCTATGAGTCTTACCTCATTTAATTCCAAGTCAAGCAGAGCAAGGGTTTTTTTACCACTTTGTTCAGGTAAGATAATGTCTGAAATAGTGGCTGATTGTACCTCCTGACATCAGATGCCAGGAATTGTTAATAAACTGTACACATTTGCAAGCTTTTATATTTATCATACTGAAAATACTCCCAGAAGAATAAGTTGTGGCTATGTGTTTTGGGTTTTTTTCTATCTATATCAAGATCAAATCTTTGTCAGTACATGCATCTTTCTGATCTCATGCTATACATGGACAAGACAGCTACCTTTCATAACCAGCAATTTTTTAAAGGAAATCAAAACACTGGGAAAAAAAAAGCAGGGCTACCATTTCAGTGTCAGTTCCACATAAGAATATTAAAACATAGGAAATGTCCTACAGGGTCAGACAGTCTGGGTCAGTCTATCTAGATAAATATGCTGTCTCAGGCATTGACAATTGGAGATACTATTATGGAGGAGAACAAGAGCTAAAACAATTGCTTGGTCCATCCCCTTTGTATTTCTCCACTGTTCAGAATTCTTGTAATAGGGGCATTACACAGTAATTGCACACCCTGCGTGGTCCTTGTGGTAAGTTAACGTTGGCTAGCTTCCAGGTGCCCATCAATCTCTTCTCTCACTCTCCCTCCTCAGCAAGACAGAAAATAAAATGAAAGAGCTCATAGGTCAAGATAAAGACAGGCTTACTACAGGGTAGCCTAAATCAATGTATATGTATGTATGTATGTATGTATAAACACAAAACTCACACAAACACAGACAGAGATATTTGAATACAATTAAGTATCTATGTAGAGGAGACTAGCCTATAGTTGAAAGTTCCCTCTTTCTTCTTAAGTTTAGAGGAAATACTCTCAATGCATCAGCATTCTTCAAAGGGCTACAATTGAGCCTCAAGAAGTTGAACTTTGCCCTGGCCTTTCATCGACTTCACCAACAGATGGTCCTTAAACCTCTTCAGTCTAAGGAAACTTTGCCTGAGAGGCCTTCCAGCTCAGGGGAGATGCTGGTCACAGCCTGCTGAGACTCAGAAGAGCTCAATGGGTCTCACTTAGGGTCGCTATTTATAAAGGCTAAGATAATTTACTTTTGTCACGTACTTTTCCATTTCAGCCTGACTTGTATGGTGAAATGTTCTGGTGATTTTCCAGTAGTTGTTTCTGGCAGCACACAGCAGAGTTTTGACTTGGGCTAAGATGTATTAGGTTGCGAGAAGAAAACTGACTGTTATTACTATTTTCATTGTTTAAAGCAGGAGGCAGGTGCGTCAATGATGTGCCTTAATGCTCTGGTTCACCGTATTCACTGTCTGGTTTTGGTTTACCCTAGGTTGGTATGAGGCCCAGAAGGCGAGGAATCACACTAAGCACCGAGTGGCTCAGGAGGTGGGGGGGATTGCACCACCACACCACTCCCAAATGGTGCAGGGGGATGGGGAATAGAGCCGCAGTTAAGTCATAATTATTTGTCTCTGCTGCTCCTTTCTGCTTATGCTGTTCCTCTGCTTCAGCATGGAGTTCCTCCCATGGAATAAAGTCCTTCAAGAACTGCTCCCACATGTTACAGGTCCTGCCAGAAAACACAGTCCTGCATGGGCTCTCCATGGGCTACAGCTTCCTTCAGGGCACATCCACCTTCTGTGGCATTAGGACCTCCATGGGCTGTAGAGTGGATATCTGCTTTGGTGTGGTCATTGTCACAGGCTGCAGGGAAACAGCCTGCTTCACCACAATCTTCTCCATGGACTGCAGGGTTGTCTCTGTTCTGGTGCCTGGACCACCTCTTCCTCCTCCTTCTTCACTGGCCTTGGTGTCTGCAGAGTTATTTCTCTCACATTTTTCTCATACCTGTCTCACACAACTGGAGCCCAATAGTTTTTACACTTCCTTAAATATGTTATTGCAGAGGTGACACTGGAGTTGCTGATTTGATTGGCACACAGCTTTGGCCAGCAGTGTGTACATCTTGGATCCATCTGGAACTGTCTTACCAAGACTTTGCCACATAAGCCCAATACAACCTGCCTGGAACTTGTGTTTGGAGCAGTACTCCAGGAAGATGTGTAATCCTTTTTTTTGTTTGTTTTGATGTATCTTTTTCATAGACCTTTTCTACCTCCACACTTTTCTCTGCAGTGTGTTTCTGATGTTCCTTAGCTGCTGTGTAAAAAAGTCTCTCTTTTCTATATCTTGAACTGATGTCCTTCAAGTTTCACTGAGTGTCCTTTAGTGAATAACAGTTTATGTTCAGCTTAGCTACTGCTTTCATGATTTTTTTGTAAATCTTAGCCATATTCTTTCTTAGCCTGCTCTTCTACAAGAGTTCCAGTTTTTTAAAGTTCTCTTCTGAAGGCAGCTACTACATCCTGATGATCATTGTATAGCTGTCCTTCTCTATACCTCCTCTATCTCCACCTCAAAGTCCTTGAGATGGAGAGAGCAGAACTAATCATGGTTCTCATGATATTGGTGTTTTATATGGTAGCAAATAATGTTCTCTGTCTTCATCTTAATATCTTTCCTGTTCATTCTGAACACCTCATTAGCTTTTCTAGCTGCCACTGCACACTGAAATAATTATTTCAGAAAATAGCTAGTTGTAACTCCAATATATCTTTCCATACTTTACAACAACTGTTGTAGTTCAGCCCCGATCGGGACCAGACTACGCAGTCTCTTTCTCTCACTCCCCCCACCCTCTGAGAGAATAGGGAGAGATAATATAAGAAAAACAGCTCGAGGTTTGAGATAAGGAAGAGGAGAAAATCCTTAAAGTTACCGTTACGGGCAAAACCAGACTCGACTTGGGGAAAACTATTCATTTATGACTAACAACAGCAGGATAATGAGACAGAGAACAAGATAAACCTCCTCTCCAGCCCCCCCTCTTCCCAGGCTTAACATTATCTCTACTACCTTCCCCCCCCGAGCGGCACAGGGGGGAAGAGGGAATGGGGGTTGCGGTCAGTTCATCATGCGTTGTTTTAAGCCACTGCTTCATAGTTGGGAAAAGAACTCCTCACATTCCTCCCCTGCTCCAGTGTGGGGTCCCACCCATACGCCACAGTCCCTCCTGAAACTGCTCTGGCGTGGGTCATTTCTTCCACGGAGTTCAGTCTCTCCAGAACGGCTGTCCCAGCGGGCCCTCCACGGACCACAGCCGCCTTCAGGC
This sequence comes from Chlamydotis macqueenii, assembly GCF_036417535.1. Classification (NCBI taxonomy): domain Eukaryota; kingdom Metazoa; phylum Chordata; class Aves; order Otidiformes; family Otididae; genus Chlamydotis; species Chlamydotis macqueenii. The sequence continues at coordinate 165,745,648 of NC_141556.1, forward strand.
ATCCACCTCCCCCGATGTGGGGTCCTTCACAGGCTCCAAGTGGACCTCCATGGGCTGCAGGGGGACAACCTGCTCCATCATGGTCGTCACCACAGGCTGCAGGGGAATCTTGGCCAGGAGCCGCATTACTCCTCCCCCTCCTTCTGAACTGACCTTGGTGTCTGCAGCTGTTTCTCTCACAAGAAAAGTTCTTCACAACAGGCTGAGAGACGCCTCTTAGAATCTCTTCACATCATCCAGCTCATCTCCTCTCCACTTCTTGCAGCCGGGCTGGGCTGAGTTGGGCCCAGTCGGTCGCCTGGCGAGAGGCCGGAGGGTAAGGCCTGCAAGACCCATGAGGCCTGCGCCTCCCCCTCTGCGCCTCTGCCCCCGCTCAGCTTCTTCACATCTTCTCTTCTCTCTTTTTTTTTTCTGTTTTCCCCTTCTTAAATACGTTATCGCAGAGGCGTTATCACAAAACATTCTGCTACCAATCGGCTTGGCCTTGGCCAGCATCAGGTCCTCCCTAGGCTTGGCTGAGTCCACTGAACAAAGGGGAGCAACTTCTAGCAGTTTTCTACAGAAGCTACCACCTTAGGCCCCCCCTCACTAAACAAAACCACAACAGCAACTTGGAATCAAGCTTGCTTTGCCATCCCCTAAGGATGATGCACTCCTTATAAAGCATACTATAGTTAAAGTTATACTTATCTTTTGAATAGCAATTGTATGTAAGTATTGTTGGATAAAAACAAAGAAAAAAAAATTCTAGAAGCTTTAGTTCTTCTGTCTTCTAACTGATGCATTAACCAGATTGCTGGAGTTAGGCAGAACTATAAATAAAGGTAAAATTATTGCTAAAATATCAAAATGTCAAACAAATGGTATTCCAAGTCTCTATGTTTGTGGAGAAAAAAAAAAAAAAACAGGATGAAATAATAACAAAGAACTATATTTAAAAGCATGTAGTAATTGTACTGAGCCTTTTGCTCACATGGAGATTTCCAAGCTACTGAAAAGTTGCTATAATGGTACACTTTAATTTAGTATAAAAAAACTGGGGGAGGAAACAGGTCAAAGGCTACACTGAGAATATTATTTTTAAAAAGGTCTAGACTTCAGTCTTTAGACTTCGGGGTCCAAATGTATACATCCACAGTGACAAGCTGATCTCTCTGACAACACAAAGTAACATCTGCTTCACAATTTAAAACAATGTACATTTGGAAACAGCAATAAAGTAGGACATTTTGTAAACAGGAAAGGCAGTGCTATAAATATAATTCATACTTTTCTTTGACTAAGATCTTATAAAACAAAACCCAGACTGTTTATCTATGTACAAATTCCTGAAAGCTTTTTTTTTTTTTTTTCCCATAGTGGTCATCTACCAAATTAACATAAGTGTGGTAATTCATTAGCCATTGATATTTCTTACATTCTGAAGCATATATGTGAATTGTAATGAACTTAAATTCATTACTTTGTTTCTTTATATTCGTGCAGGTCACACGTATACCAATTGCATTGCTTTCAGTAATTGTAATCCTCAAGCAAGTCAGGAGACTACCCCTAGGAGAAAGTGGAATTTGTTGTAGTTCTGTTATGCTTGTTTATGGTGATATAAGTTAAATCAATCTCTGTATATATCAGGTATTTTTTTTATATATTTAGAAATGCTACCATTAGTTAAGACCTGCCTGTGTTAATACACTGAAAATAAGTTTGAGTAAACAAAAATGGTGCAATCTGGCTTTTATTTCCACAGATAACCATATTTGCAGAATTATTCTGAACAATTAAAGATTTTTCAAGTCTTCAATTTATTTGGCTTTAATAAGAGGAAGAATTACAAATCAGTTAAGTTGTTAGTGGCTGTGTTTTTCCCCTTTGTGGAAAAAAAAATAGCAGTACATTATTGAAATGTTTTAGAAGACAGCATATCCTGGCTCCTCAGTCTGGGGAAACAAAATGAACCTTCTGTAATATCACTGATAAATGTTGTAATGACACATTTTTTTCAAACTATCCAACAGAATTAGATGTGTTGACAGCTAGAGACATTTCAGCTGTTTTTGTTACTCACAGACTGCTCTTCTTGACCTTTTAAAAATATATATTTTAGTTATACAAACCTATACAGAAGAAAACTTTTAAAGCAGCAGCTTTGCTTTGAGTGGTTGGAGATCATGAGATTCAACTGGAATATCAAATTTAAGTGACTTAAAATGTCAGACCTCTACGCTTAAAAGATCATTAAATAATTCAGTGAAGTTATCACTAAGCAAGTTGTTTTGATTCTAACACTTTGATTCTGAGCAATATTGCTATCACTGACAGACCAGTTATGAAATATCATCTGCATGAAGATGATGATGATGCTTAGCTCCTCATCCTCTTTCAGACAAATGTTAACAACACCATCTCATCTTGTTCAGCACTTAAGTCTACACTATTTTGATAGCTGCTTCAGAGTCGCTGTAAGCACAGCATGCTCTGAATTACTCTTATTTTCCATCTGAAGGTTTCTCTGTGGTAAAGTAGTAAGTGAACACAGGTAAACAGATTATTGCATACTCTGATGGGTGTACATACTACAGCCATTTTTGAGGGTGTGTTTCAAGCTCATTGTAGGGAAACCTGGTGAATCAGAAATTTACTGTAGCTTCACAATTCTTTTAAACACATTGTTTAGAGAATGTCACTGAATTAGATCACATATGAAAAAAAACTAGTTACCACTACAAACCTGAGAGTAGTGGAAAAGGAGAAGCACTTCAAGTAAAATGTTCTTCTGCAGCAATTGAGGGTTAAGTGAATCCAGTACTGAGGGGGCCATCAAGCCTCATCAACAGTCCCATATGATCTATGAATGAGTGGAAGATTTTTCTATCTGTTAAGATCCAGTGGGAGCTGTGATAATTTGCCCATTTGTGATTTCCAGGCTTACTTTTGTCTTCCCTAAAAATAAAATGAAATACTAGAAAAGAAAAACACCAAAAACTCTCCCTCAAAGTTGCACACACTTTAGAAGCTTGTTTTCAGAGAGCTCTCCAGGGCCTTAATCACTTTCTAGTGCTTTCACATTAAATGTTCAGTTCTATTCAATATTTCTGTCTGTAATTCAAAATCCTTTGTGAGACTGGTAAATTAGCTAACAGGGTTTTTTTTCCTTTTTTTTTTTTTTTTTTTTCAGCCTTCAGTCTATCTGACAGGTATGCCTCATCAGACTTCTAAGAAAAGAGGACAGATCTCCAACAAGAATGGAAACAAGATTAAGGAACTCACTAATCTGATGAGAATGTTTTCAAACATCATGTAATGAACAAAACACACAGCTCACTTATTTGAGTTTTATTTTTCCCTCAGTAAATTCTTTTCAGTTATTAACACAAAGGGATAAAATGAAATGGAATGGAGACACTCTGTCATTGTTTCTTTGTGCTAAAGGGAGTTTGATACTGTACTGGAAAGTGACATATAAAAATCAGGAAGATGACACATTGTCAGCATCAGACCAAAGATTGTTTAGCATAGTGGCAAGAATTTTGATTAGAAATTTTTAATGTTGTGAGTTTCCATTTGGAAAAAAAAATGTAATGTTTTAATAAAAAGCTTCATAACAAAAGTAATTTCAGATTCTGGAAAGAGAATCTGATAGGTTTCAATCCAAGAGGGGATGATTTACAAAACCATGTTATTCTTGAAGTCCTTCACAATAGAATTTGATAAAAGTGAGGTAGCTGCAACATCTTTTCTGAAGTAAATTCATCCAAAACTTCAAAGCTATAGGTGATATATATCTAATCTGGTTTTTTTTAAAAAAAAAAAAAACAAACCACCAGTGAAATAAAAAGTTTGCTTGATTTTAGTTTAAGAAAGACTTTTTTGTGCAGTTTTTTTTAATTTTTGTTAGTGTTTAATTAATGTATTTATGACAAAGTAATAAAGAGGAAAGTAAAGTTTGGGGTATCTAAAGAAGAAAATTGTAGTTTTTCAGTGATCATTGATCTCTATTGAGGTCTAACTCATTCCTTCCCATCCCTTCCCCAAATTCCCTCTCCCATGGCATGGGTGAGCTTTATCTACAGTGAAGAGAATTTGCTGGGATAGAAGGAAAACCAGTACTCAAAACCTTTAAAACTTAAGTTTTATTTTGTGTGTGGTCATACTGTGCTCATATGTGTTGATAATATAACACAGTACATTATCTATGCTTTTGTGTTGGTTTTGTGTAGTGGAGGGTACTACAGTGGCAGTTTCTATAAGAAGCTGCTAGAAGTTTCCCCTTGTCCAATGGACTCAGCAGGATATGGGGTGGATCTGCCGTTGGCCAAGGCTAAGCTAAGTGGCAACGGTGATAATGCCTCTGTGATAGTGCAATTACAAAGGGGAAAACAAACAAACAAAAAAGAAGCAGCGGAAGCGCGGGCAGAGATGAGGAGGCATGAGCGCTGTGGGCCTTGTGGCCCTCACCCTCTGGCCTCCCTCCAAGTTGCTGTCTGGGCCTGACTCAGCCCACATGGCCCAGCCTGGTCGAGAGAAGTGAAGAGAGGAGATGTGAAGAGAACCTGAGAGATGTCTGCCTGAGCGTGATTGTGAAGAATTTCTTGTGAGAGCAACAGCCGCAGATGCCAAGGTCAGTGAAGAAGGAGGGGGAGGAGTAATGCTGCTCCTGGCAGAGATTCACCTGCAGCCTGTGGTGCAGATCAGGGTGAAGGAAGCTGTCCCACTGCAGCTCATGGAGGACTACACACTAGAGCAGGCAGATGCCTGAATGATACTGTGGCCAATAGAGGGCCTGCGCTGGGGCAGCTTCTTCCTGAGAGACTGCACCTCATGGAAAATAATCCCATGGTGGAGCGGCTCATGAAGGACTGTAGCCCGTGGCAGTGACCCCACGCTGGATCAGTGGAGGAATGTGAGGAGTTCTTCCCTCGAGGAGGAAGGAGTGGCAGAAAACAACATGTGATGAACTGACCGCAACACCCATTCTCTGTTCCCCCTGTGCCACTCGGGAGTCGGGGGAAAGAGGAGGAGATAACTGAAGTGAAGTTAAGCCCTGAAGAATGAGGGGTGGAAGGAAGTTGTTTCATTCTCTTTCTCACTATCCTGCTTTGGTTTTAATAATAAATAAATAGTTTTACGCAAGTCAAGTTTGTTTTGCCTGTAATGGTAATTTGAATGATCTCTCACTGTCCTTATCTCAAATTTCAGGTGTTTTTTTTTAATTTATCTCTCCCCCATTCCCTCCATGGGTGGGGAGAGTGAGTGAAAAACTGCATAGTTTGGTTCCAATTGGGGCCAATAGCTACAATAGCTTTTTCTTCATATATAGAGTAAGTATGAATATCTTTTTCAGTGTTGTGTTATTATGAGTCTAAAGTAGTTTTTGGACTCATGCTTCATAATACCTTGTCTTTCAACTTGTTAGTTAGTCAACAAGTTAGTTTCAACTGGTTAGGTTTTTCTGGCTTTTCTTACTCTTTTAGGGATTTTATTTTTTTTATGTCATTAGTCTAAATAGTCAGGTCAAAGACAAATATGCCACTGGCAGTATTTGCAGCCACAATTCTTTCAAAGTAACTTTTTTTTCTTAGAATTTTTTTAGAATTTCACTTGAAAAAATAATACAAAATACAATTTTAAATAATTCAGATAAACAAGTTGTGGGCCAAATCAGTGCTGATTTACGCTACTTCAACATCTTTAAATCAGCAACAATTTAGGGGATTAATCATTGCAGATCATGAACTGTTGGGCCCAGTTATCCAGTCTAGTCCATCACATTTATGGAAATCCCACTTACAGAGCCACATATCCCACCAAAGCCACAGATCTCACCAAAGTTGCTGAAAGATGAAAACTCCCAGTATCTTTTTAAGAAAAATACAACACAAAACTTTCTGTTTATCTTCTGAGTATGAGTGTGAAATAGACAAGCAACTTAAGAATTATTAGGAATATTTGATTTTTGCATGATTTCACTTTCATTTCTACCAAAATAATAATACCCCCCCCCGTGTTTATTTATTTATTTATTTCCCTCAAAAGTGCAAATATAAGCATATACAACCTCTCTACTACAAGTAATTGCTTGCAGACAGGGAGGAGTGGAGGAAGGATTCTCGCTTTATTAAAAGTCACTTTAGTGAGGATGAAATATTTTTGTCTACAGCAGCTTTAAAATAAATGTAAAATATAATTCACAGAAAGGAAACTTCCATTATATATATATAAGGAATGAAAGACAGAAAAACCAACTTGGCTGAGGTTCCCAAGAGGATGAATGTAATTTCTATCATACATTGTAGAAAGTAAAATGTAGTCCAAGCCAGGGATTTGCTCAACGGGCTCCCTGAAGTGTAAGGCCTGGATGCCCTCATCCAAGACTCCATGGACCCATGATTGTCTCTTCAATAGCAGAGAAGTGCTTTGTGAACTGGGAACAGTGAAAGGTACTGCTCATGTGTCTCATGGGTTAAGGAATGAATTCTGATGTAGAACATAAGTTCCTATATTCCCTAATAAATACAGACAAATAGACTTCTCCAAGAGAAAATTCAGAGTATCAGTTTATACTCAAGGACTAAATTATACTTTATAGTAGCCCTTCTCTATATTGAAAAGATAAAGAGATGTAAGATATAAGGACTATTAATTCAGATGCCAAACCAATGAAAATATCTCCAGAAATGTTACTAGCACTTTTATAATGGAATTGGAAGCTAAAGACAAGACTGTTGTCCCTCCCACCCCCAACATGTGATACATACTTATACATCCTCATTCACCACAACTAACTGTTGTATCAGCCATGTATTACTATATTTTATATTTTTTTTTTAAATAGATAACATTAAATGTCATATGTACAGAAGATAATGACCATTTTAAAGCTGAAGAAAACTGAACCTCATCTGATTCCCTTTTTGCAGCTGGACTACTTTGCAGTCAGTAATGAAGGAGGAAGTGAAGAGAAGTCATCAGAGTTGACTCAACAAACAGTCTTGCATTTCACTAAGAGTTTGTTTTGGGCAAGCATAACAAATATTGTGAGGTTTGGAGTATTTATCTTCACACTCCCTGATTTGCTGAGTAATGTTATAAGGATAAGACAGGTACATCTTGTTGTGATTTCGACTGGGATGGAGCTAATTTTCTTCTCAGTAGCTGCTATGTTTTGGATTTAGTATGAGATTTGGTATGTGAAAAATGTTGATAATGCACTAATGTTATTAGTTGTTGCTGAAGAGACCAAGGACACTTTCAGCTTCACAGATTTTGCTAATGTACAGGTCCAGGAAGTTGGGAGGGGTATAGTACAGTTGATCCAAACTGGCCAAAGAGAGTATTCCATGCCACAAAAGCCATAGTTAGTATATAAGTGGGGGTAGACTGGTGAGCTGGTTGGCTTTTCTCCTGTTGTTCAGAATTGTTCCAGGATAATTTTCAGGTTTTTTTTTTTTTTTTTATTCTGTGATTGCTGCCTGGGATGGGCTGTATTGGTCATTAGGTTGTCGGGTGGTGAGAAATTGTGTATAATTCATTTTGTATATTTTATTATTCAGATGATGATGATTATTATTATTATTAATTATAATATATATATGTATACACAAAATTATCTTTGGCTTTGCTTGCTAGTAAACTGTCTTAATCTCAACCCACAGGTTTTCTTCCCAGTGCTCTCCTCCATCTCCTAGAGAGCAGGAGAGGGAGTGAGCAGCTGTGCGTTACTAGATTGCTGACTTGGGTTAAACTACTACCCACATATTAAAAAAAGTAGTCTCTTTTCCACTTGGAGAATTCTTAGTTGTCTCTACATTGCTGGATTTCTTGTCCATTGAAATTTAGGGAATTGGACATTTCCTTCAGGTTTGTCCTCCAAAAACTAGAGTCCTAAAATGTGGTGCATCCATACCTCATTAGTCACATAGTAACTGTGTCTTATATTCTTTCTTTTTCACTTTCATTGCTATATGACTTAAAGACCTTGTCTCTGCTAGAGCTTGAAATGTGTAGAGAAAATGGGAATGCAATTATTTGAAAATCTAGTGAGAAGTAGAGGCAGCACTATTAGAAAGGGGATGTTTGTCTCTTAGTCATGAAGGACACAGAGTATATAAGGAGATCTTAGGATATGAAGACCTTTGAAAGTAACTTTATAGTTCAAGTCATAGAGTGAAGACAATATTATGGGATGTATTCGGATCATGTACCAGTGGCACTTATTTTAGTGACCTTAGAATCTTAGACATCAGTGGTCAATTCTGACAGCTAGGGCTAAGGATTCTGCCTCCCTATACCCTCATGATGTCTGAACTTCTATAGGTTTCCTGCCTACTTCTTCAATTATTCCAGAGTGAAACAAGGCTGAGCAGTCTCAGATGAAAAAGCAGCTTAAGTCTTACATTATTCTATTACTTCACTGTAGTTTGGGTTTGCCTGCCTTCCTTCCTTCCTTGCATCCCTCCCTCCCTCCCTCCTTCCCTCCTTCCTTGCATCCCTCCCTCCCTCCCTCCTTCCTTCATTCCTTTCTTCCTTCCTTCCTTTCTTCCTCACTTCCTTCCTTCCTTCCTCACTTCCTTTCTAACTTCCTCACTTCCCTTTCTTTCCTTTCTTCTTTCCTCACGTCTTATACCCCTGCCCCAGTACTTGATTATGCTGCTTAAATTTGGCTCCGAGTCAAAGCATGAAAATGATGTTCACAACACAGAATACATAAGCAGAGTAAAAGTGCATTTTTCATGACTAAATATACAGTTATTTTAGTACCCTAAGTATGAGATAATGACAATATGAATACAATTGCAATTTTCCAGACCGATTAGTTAAACTGTGTCTTTATCTGGTGACATAACCATAATTTCAAAATATTTTTTAGATGTCTTGATTTAAAATGAAATCACAAACCCCTTCGTTATACCACATCGCCTTTAATATCACACTGTTTTCCAGTATCAAGTATGTGGGGAAAATAGTTGAATAATAGTTGAGTTTCCTCTAGTCATTTTAATGAAATAAATTGTTGGATATCTACCCCAAGACAATATATATGTTAGAATGTGAGAAATGATGGTTTCAAGAAATCCATTGAATATTTGTCACTACTCTCACTTTTATTTACAAGTAGCTGACAACCTAGAGTGTCAGACAGTAACATAAAACTAAAGTACATCTAGTTACAGTGATGTTGGAGTAAAGAATAATTTAAAATTATTTACAAGATTTTTGAGAGTTGGTATACATATATGTTAGTTCAGGTGAAGAACATAAAGTTCAGCTACACCTTTGAGAGGAAAATAAACAGATTTCTCTGTCAGATGTTTGAATTTCCAATGGTGAATAAGTTTTACAAATGCAAACCACATCATGTCCTTTCACTACTTCACGGATACAGAGAAGAGGAGGGTCCATATTAACTGCATTTTCTCTCGCTAAAGTTGAATGGCTTCTAAATGAAATCTCTAAAATTAACAGGTAGTGAATACGGACAGTGGGATAGAGTGCACCCTCAGCAAGTTCGCTGATGACACCAAGCTGCGTGGTGCCGTTGACATGCTGGAAGGGAGGGATGCCATCCAGAGGGACCTTGACAAGCTGGAGAGGTGGGCCCGTGCCAACCTCGTGAAGTTCAATAAGGCCAGGTGCAAGGTCCTGCACCTGGGTTGTGGCAATCCCAGGCACAAATACAGGCTGGGCAGAGAATGGATTGAGAGCAGCCCTGAGGAGAAGGACTTGGGAGTGCTGGTGGATGAGAACCTCAACATGAGCAGGCAATGCACCCTTGCGGCCCAGAAGGCCAACTGCATCCTGGGCTGCATCAAGAGGAGCATGGCCAGCAGGTCGAGGGAGGTGATTCTCCCCCTCTACTCTGCCCTGGTGAGACCCCACCTGGAGTACTGTGTCCAGTTCTGGAGCCCCCAACACAAGAAGGACATGGACCAGCTGGAGAGGGTCCAGAGGAGAGCCACGAAGATGATAAAAGGGCTGGAGCACCTCTCCTATGAAGACAGGCTGAGAGAGTTGGGGCTGTTCAGCCTGGAGAAGTGGAGGCTCCAGGGTGACCTGATAGCCGTCTTCCAGTACCTCAAGGGGGCCTACAATAAAGATGGGGAGAAGCTGTTCAGTAGGGCCTGTTGTGATAGGACGAGGGGCAATGGTTTTAAAATAGAGGGAGGTAGATTTAGATTGGATGTTAGGAAAAAAATTTTTACGATGCGAGTTATAGAACACTGGAACAGGTTGCCCAGAAAGGTGGTGGAGGCCCCATCCCTGGAAACGTTCAAGGCCAGGCTGGATGAGGCTCTGAGCAACCTGATCTAGTTGGGGATGTCCCTGCTCCTTGCATGGGGCTTGGACTAGATGACCTTTGAAGGTCCCTTCCAACCCTAACCGTTCTGTGATTCTATGAGAAATAAAGAGAGTTTTCAATAAAGCTTCGGAAAAAGAGAAGAGAGGTGATAGAAAATAGAAATTACCTTTAAATAAAAATATGTTAGGAATTTTAACATTCATATGTTATAAAAATAAAGTCATTGTTTTGATTTGTGTTATTCAGACTCTTATGGGTTATTTTGAGTTTATGTTTAAGAGAGGTGTTGGAGTTTAGCCCAGTCGGAACCAGACTATGCAGTCTCTCTCTCTCACTCCTGCCCACCCTCCAAAGGAATAGTTAGAGGTAATATAAGAAAAAAAAAAGGCTCAAGGTTTAAGATAAGAACACGGAGAGATCCTTAAATTTACCATTATGGGCAAAACAGACTATACTTGGGGAAAACTATTCTTTTATTACTAAAATCAAAGCAGGATAATGAGAAAGAGAACAAGATAACTCCCCCCAACTCCTCCCTCTTCCTAGGCTTAACATTATCTCTACCTCCTACCTCCCCGAGCAGCATGGGGGGGAAGAGGGAAGGGGGGTTACGGTCACTTCATCATTTGTTGCTTTATGCCACTCCTTCCTCCTCAGGAAAAAAACTCACATTCCTCCATTGCTCCATCCTGGGGTCCTTCCCACAGGCTACAGTCCCTTGTGAACCGCTCTGAGGTGGGTCATTTCTTCCACAGGGTACAGTCCCTCCAGAACAGCTGCCCCAGCATGGGCCCTCCATGGGCCACAGCCTCCTTCAGGCATCCGCCTGCCCAGGCCTGGGGTCCTCCACAGGCTGCAGGTGGATCTCTGCTCCTCCATGGACCTCCATGTTCTGTAGGGGGGACAGCCTGCCCAACCATGGTCTTCACCACAGGCTGCATGTGAATCTCTGCCAGGAGCAGCATTACTCCTCCCCCTCCTTCTTCACTGACCTTGGCGACTGTGACGGGTCCGCTATAGGCCCAGCCAAGTCCACTGGACAAAGGGGAAAGGGAAACTACTTCTAGAAGCTTCTTACAGAAGCTGCCACTGTAGCCGCCCCTCACTAAATAAAGAGGACAGAATGTCAAACGTGAGACTGGCAATAAAAGAGGAATCTATAGCTTAGAGTTTGAATAAGAAGAATGATTGTAAAAAGAGAGAATTTAATGGTTAAGGACCAGTGAGAAGTTTAAATTCTGTATAACATACTGCTATCATTAACTTGAATAACATGGTAGCTTAGAAAGAAAACAAAGTTATTTTTACATAAAGTGTTCATAGAGAAAGCAGAACTGTTGCATAATGGCAACTACATCCTAGTAAGAGTAACCCTTTTCCTATTTGCAGATTAAACGCTTTCCTTATCTGTAATCATCTGAAAGTTGCTTACCTCTACTTGCTTTATAACATGAAAAACTGAGTTATTGGTATGTTTTAATCACTATACTTGCACAAATGTTTGGAGTTTTTCATAATTGTTTTCTTCTTTTTTTTTTCCCTTAAGTTATTTTTTCTTTAATTCTTCTGGCTGTAAGTTTCTCTTGGGATGAACCAGGAGAGAATCTAAAATGCAAAAGTTGGTATATATGTTCTGCTAGTCAGTGACGAGGATTTGTTGACTAGAGTAAAATATCTGTCAGAGGATACTCAAAAATTGACAGAAAAACCCGTTGCTAGAGAAAACATGAATTTAATCTTATCTAGTCCTTTTCTGTTGAGAGAGTAGCCACAGAAAAGGAAAGGTCTGTGAAAAGAAATACTCATTAAAATGTGGCCTTAGATTGGACATAGACCTCATGCTGAGATTAAAAATAATCAGTCTTTCTCTCTGAATCATGATCTTTCCTCAGAAGAAGCTTCTCCTTTATATTTGGGAAATAAGACTAATTATGTGAATTAAAAAATAAATTATAATAAGAGCATGACTTCCATTTAACACCTTTAAGTGACTACGCCTGATTAACAAGTCTGAAACAGAGTTGACCGATGGTTGATCCATATTGCATTGCTATGTTCAGCAGGACTGCGTGTTTTAATTATAACTTCAGTATACACAAAGTGTATAAGTGTAAAAGTACATTGTAAGAATAAGTAACAACTTCTTAGGCTTGTGTTGTTTTAATTGTAATTTCTTCAGTATACCCAGAGCGTGAGAAAGTACATCATAAGAATGGATAACAACTCTTTGGCCTTGTGTATGAAAAAACAGAAGATATGCAAGAGAAAAGCGTTAGATCACAGCAACTCCCTTGTTTCCTCTTTTGAGCTCTGGCCAAGCTCTAGAGGGGGGGCCAACAGGATAACTGAAACCACATGATTCTGCAATTTAGAATAATGAAAGTTGTTTATTTAGCACAATAAAAGGCTGGACCCTCTTGCAGGACTTTGGAAACCTCACCTATGAGTGGATGCACTGTGGAGGACATCCCAATTGCTGGGACAGGGTCTCCAAATTCTTGCTGCAACCGGGGCCTCCCAGCGACTGTGGATCTGGATGATGGTAACGTATCAATAGGGCAATTGGTGATGCATCTTTCTTAATCACTATACTTATTTCCATGTTGTAATGATTAGATGCATTACCTTTAAATGCTATTACTATTAATCTGTTGATAATAACTACTAATCCTTTGTTACCTTCTCTATATGAATAAATCAAATGCAACTGAAGTTTTTGGAGTATTTTGATATTTAAACCTTTTGTGCTGATCCTGCTCTGAGGTAAAATACACCTAAAAGGCATTAAGAGATGTGATCTGATATGTGACTGTGATATTTCCGTTTACTCATAAAGCACAATCAGCTGCAATTTAGTTATATTTTTGTCAGATCTCTACAACTTCTTGATTTTTTTTCTTTAAAGGTAGTACTTTTCATTTAACAATGATAAAAAAAAATTATGAACATGGATCTTAAAGAAAAAGAAAGATGATTCATAATAAAACTAAATGCTTAAAAATGCTGATAATAATTTTCATTTGAAGTTCATTGTACATGATGTATGTTTAAAATAGGGCCATTAAAGGTTATTTCAAAAACAGTAAGTTTCATAAAGAAGGTTTCTTGACATTACTGATGTATAACAAATAAACTGTGACAGTTTGCAAACCAGTCAATGTAGCCATCAACATTTTGATCTGTCACACTGATGCGTGCATCCACAACACCATTTCCTCTTTCCACTTTTCTATGCTTACATGTGTGAACAAAAAGAAAAAGAGAAAGTTACATAGCTATGAGCTATTTTGTTAATGTCAGCAAATAGTAATAATGAAAATGCATAAAACCAGAATAAACTGATAGACGAATAAACTCAGACATATAGAAAGCAAATTGTAGATAACATTGACCTAACATTGACCTTTCAGATCCCTGATACTCCCTCTTGAAGGACACTTGGTATTTGTGAACTTCAGGGTCTGTAAAGAGCTCAGCAACTAAGAATCAAAACAGTGTGGCTAAGTACCATATGGATGGATATTGTGACCTAACTTTGCTCATTTGCATTTAAAAGTTTGGTTTAATAGAATCTATTAAGGGGAGTCTTTGGTGTCCCAGGTCAGACATAATCAAGTAAGAGGGCCAGGAGGAGGGAGGGGACACAGAGGACTGAAGTTTGAGAGGCACTCTTGAAAGGATGCACTCCATATCAAAGGAGTGAGATGCCTGAAGGTAGGGTGACCTCTAAGGGACTGAGGCCCATAGGATACCCACACCAAGGCAGAAACACTCACAGGTGAAAGCAGCAGAGGAAAATTAGTAAGAAATACAGAGCGGCTGTAAGAAATCCCTAATGCAAATGACGACACACCCCAACCCCAGTGCTGCCCCTCATTGGAGAAAAAGAGACAGAGTGAGTGTAACCTTTAGTGAAAACAAGGGAAGTAGAGATGATGAATAAGAAAATGTGTTTGTCTTAAGTTCAATGTTGAGAAGGAAGAGGAAAGCTATTTACTTAATATTTATTTGGTTATATTGTGGGGTTTTTTTTCCCCCTCAGTACTGAAACCAATGATCAGAAGTTGTTGCTAATTGGCTATAAATTAAATTAAGTAAAAATTCCTGGAATCAAGATTGTTTTCATTGCAATAATAATTCAGATGTGACTTCTTGCCTTTCAAGGATGGTTTTTTGTAATGTATGATTGAATATAGAATTACTTTTGTGATGCAGTTTGCTTTTTTGCTGCTATTATATCTAGCTGCATTTTTTGTTACAAAGCTTGTTGCAGTGACATGGACATAGCCCTGAAATAACTAAGGGGGAAAATGTATTCAAGGATTCCTATTCTGTAAAATATGTGAAGGTTAATATACAGCACATACACCCTTTTACCCTAATTCTAGAAAGGCATTAGAATTCTCCAAGGTATAGTTTCTTTTATTCTTACAGTTTTTTGGTTCTTTTTTTTTTTTCCGTTGATTTCCTCCTCTAATTCCCTATATTTAACATGCCAGAGTTTTTTAGCATAAAAATAAAACACATATTAATCAGAGGTAGATTGAAGGCTGCAGAACCTCTCTATAAAAGGCAGTTACAGCTTTCTTTAATAAAGTATAGAATTTTAGAACTGTAAATCCTTTTGGAGAAATACTGCATCTCCTGCTTTCTTCTATGGTTGCAGCAGGTGTCAAAGTATTGTTTCATATGAAGAGAGAATGGTTTCAAACTCCCAATTTTCTTATTGGTCATTTTTATTTTTTCCATCCCAAGTACTCAAAAAACAGTGCATGATTGTACTTCAGTTGCATTTTTTCCTCAAATGATCACTAACTAGTGACAAAACTAACTAGTTTAATTCTTTGCATTAATATATGGTACTGAAAAATGAGAACAGATATAGTTCAGTCTGTATGACACATTTTAAGAATACTCCCCCCCCAAAAAAAAAACCACAACATTTTGAGCCATTGTCATAGTTGTTTTTTTTTTTTTTTTGCTTGTTTGGTATTGCTTTTTTTTCTTAGAAAATTACTTTTCTTTGTATAATATCTATCATATTTCAAATAACCTAGGCATAATGTTGTGCAAGTTAGTGAGCTACTTGGAGAGGACTAATATATCAAAGTAACAATTCGCTGAGAGTCTGAAGAGAAGAAAACATAAGAAACATTTTGGTGGTTGTGTTATGAAGTTTGAACACAGGAAATCCATGGATAAGAAATTAATTGCCTTTGCTCTTATGCAATAATCTAAACTAGACACACAAGACAAATCAGACAAAAGCCTATGCTCCTGTCTTTCTGTCTGTTTAGGTCACCGTAGCATGTGATTATGTAAAAGAGGTATTTACATTGGAGACTTACATGCAAATCAAAAATAAAAACAACATTTGTATTTTGAAAGAAACTGATCAACAATCAAACATCAAAATAAGCTAATGCCTAATTATCTATAAACGCATTCCCATTCTTTGTAAGAAACTGAAACTGGAACAACATTCCGATATTTGTTTAGCAGTATTTAAAATGTGTTTTAATCGACTCTTCTTGGGTCAATCATACATAATAAGACCAGATACAGATTGATGAAGAATTAAGCTGTATTTACCCACTTTAAGCTTTTCTGCATTTTGTGAAAAATTACAACCAACAAAGACACATAAGTCTTCATCATAAAAGTACATTAAGTTGGTCAACAATGACTTCCCCTTGGTGAAGCCATGATGTCTATTACTAATGATTTTCTTGTAATTCACGTGTTTGGAAATATTTTTCTGGATTGGCTGGAAAGCTTCACAGAGATAAAGCTAAGGCTGACTGGTGTGTAGATTCCTGGGTCCTCCTTCTTGCCCTTGAAGATGTAAGTGACGTTTGCTTTCTTCCAGTCTTTTGGTACTTCTTCCAGTCACTCTGATTGTTCAAAGATTGTTGAGAGTGGCCTTGCAATGACAACTGCTAGCTCCCTCAGCAGTCATGGGTGTATCCCATCAGGTCCTACAGACTTATGTATATCCAGTTTGCTTAAGTATTCCTTGACCTGATCTTCCATCTCCTTGCCCCAGGCTTGATGTGGATTGACCTTTGCAGGATGCTACCTGTCCACCAAACCACTCTATCACTCCCCCTCCTTTGCTGGACAGGGGGCAGAAAATATAACAAAAGGCTTGTGGGTTGAGATAAGGATTGGAGATCACTCATAAGTTACTGTCATAGGAAAACCAGACTTGCCTCAGTGAAATTAATTTAATTTATTGCCAGTCAAATCAGAGTGGGGTAATGAGAAAGAAAAATAAATCTTAAAACACCTTCCCCTCACCTCTCCCTGCTTCCTGGGCTTAACTTCACTCCTGATTTCTCTACCTCCTCCCGAGCAGTGCAAGGGGATGGGAAACGGAGGTTGTAGTCAGTTCATCACACATTGTCTGTGTCACTCCTTCCTCCTCACACTCTTCCTGTGCTTCAGTGTGGGGTCCCACTCACTGGACACAGTCCTTCATAGACTTCTCCCATGTGAGTCCTCCAGTATGGGTTCTTTCCACAGGGTACTGTTCTTCAGGAATGGACTGATCCAATGTAGGTCCCCGAAGGGGTCATGGGTCCTTACTGGAAAACCCGCATGGACTTCTCTCCAAGGGCTGCAACCCCTGCCAGGAGCCTGGTCTGGAGTGAGCTCTCCATGGGGTCACAGCCCCCTTCAGAGCATTTCCACCTGCTCCAGTGTCAGGTCCTCCATGGGCTGCAGGTGGATCTCTGCTCCACTGTTAACCTCCATGGTCTACAGGGGAACAGCCTGCCTCACCATGGTCTTCACCGCAGGTTGCAGGGTAACCTCTGCTCCAGTGCCTGGAGCACCTTCTCCCCCTCCTTCTTCACTGACCTTGGTGTCTGCATAGTTGTTTTACTCACATATTCTCTCTCCTCTTTTCTTATTGCTGTTGCATAGCAGGTTTTTTTTCCCCTTTTTAAGTATGTTATCACAGAGGCGCTACCATCATCACTGATTAGCTTGGCTTTGGCTAGCAGTGGGTCTGTCTTGGAGCCAGTTGGCATTGACCCTGTTGAACACAGGGGAAGCTTCTGGCATCTTCTCACAGAAGCCACCCCTGCATCCTCTCCACTACCAAAACCTTGCCATGCAAACCCAATACAAGCCTTTACCTCTGATCTTTGGAATCTGAGATTTCTGAGGGCCAGTCTTGCTAGTAAAGACTGAGGCAAAGAAGACATTCAGTACTTCTGCCTTTTTCCACATCCTGTGTAACCAGGTTCCCTATCTTGTTAAGCAATAGATCCACATTTTCCCTAGTCTTCCTTCTGTCATCTATGTATTTCTAGAAACTTTTCTTGTTGCTTTTGACATGGCATACATATGGCTTTCACAAAATATATAAGCAAACGTACAGCAAAAAAAAAAAAAACATTAAAAAAACCAAAACTATGAGATCTTATGGTCAAGGTATACCATTCAAAGTTCATAGAATACATAGGGTAAGTTCTGTCTAATGTGGACATGGCCAGTCTGCAGTAAAAGATGCACTAAGCACAATGCATGGAATAAATTCTGCATAAATTTGTATGTCCACACACCATAACATAGCATCATAAAAGCCATCTATAATTGCAGAAGTAGAACAGCACGTAACTCTACCAGATATACCAGGGATAATTAACTCAAATGAATTACCAAATCTATACAACTACACATCCTAAGGTTCCCGTGTTAGCCTACTAAGACTTATTTTCAGGCATGTCTACAGCATGTTGTAGTTTAGCCCTGATCAGGATGAGACTACGCAGCCTTTCTCTAAGAGAACAGGGAGAGATAACAAAAGAAAAAAAGGTCAAGGTTTAAGATAAGAACATGGAGAGATCCTTAAAGTTACTGTTATGGGTAAAACAGACTCACCTTGGGGAAAGCTATTCATTTATTATTAAAATCAAAGCAGGATAATGAGAAAGAGAACAAGATAACTTCCTCCTACCCCTCCCTCTTCCCAGGCTTAACATTATCTCTGTGTTCTCCCCACCCCAAGCAGCACAGGGGGAAAGAGGGAATGGGGTTATGGTCAGTTCATCACTTGTAGCTTTACGCCGCTCCTTCCTGGTCAGGGGAAGAACTCCTCACATTCCTCCCCTACTCCAGCGTGGGGTCCCACCAACAGGCTGCAGTCCTTCTTCAAACAGCTCTGGTGTGGGTCATCTCTTCCACAGGGTGCAGTCTCTCCAGAACAGCTACCCCAGTGGGCCCTCCATGGGCCACAGGCTCTTTCAGGCATCCACCTGCCCCAGCGTGGGTTTCTCCATGGGCTGCAGGTGAATCTCTGCTCCCCTGTGGACCTCCATGGGCTGCAGAGGGGACAACCTGCTTCACCATGGTCTTCACCACAGGCTGCAGGTGAATCTCTGCCAGGAGCAGCATTAATCCTCCCCCTCCTTCTTCACTGACCTTGGCATCTGCAGCTGTTCCTCTCACAAGAAATTCCTCACAATAGGCAGGCAGATGCCTCTCAGGTCCTCTTCACATCTCCTCTCCATTTCTTGCAGCCTGGCTGTGTCAAGTCATGTCCACAGAGCTGCCGGGTGGGAGGCCAGAGGGTGAGGGCCGCAAGGCCCACAAGGCTCACCCCTCTCCCTCTCTGCCCTCGCTTCAGCTTCTTCACATCTTCTGTCCTTTTGTTTTTTTTCCGTTTTTCCCCTTCTTAAATAAGTTATCGCAGAGGCATTATCAAGGAACATTCTGCTATCAATTGGCTCGGCCCTGGCCAGCAGCGGGTCCATCCTAGACCAAGCTGAGCCTGCTAGACAAAGGGAAAACTCCTAGAAGTTTCTTACAGAAGCTACCACAGTAACCCCCCCCCTTCCCCAAATAAAACCAGAACACATTTTATATTGCATGCTGTCTATTTCCCAACACAATATGCCATTCTGGAGTTATGTGAATGACTCATAACTGACTTTTTTTTTAATGTTTCTTGTTGTCATTTTGTATTAGTATGATAGGGAAAAGCTTTCAGCTGTATTTGACAGAACAGAGACAGAGGAAGAGAAGAATCTTATTCAGGTAATGAAGGAGTGAAGGAGCAGCTAACTCTAGAAATGATTTCCAGGCACATAAATGACAAGAAAATCATCAAGAGTACTCTGCATGGCTTCATCAAGGGGAAGTCATGTTTGCATAACTTAATAAGCTTTTATGATGATGACTGGCCTGAGAGATGAGGGGAGAGCAGTGGATATTTTCTACCTGGACTTCAGTATGGCCTATCTCCCACAAGATCTTCATAGACAAGCTGTTGATGTCTAGGTTGGATCAACAGACAGTGAGGTGGATTGAAAATTGAGTGAATGGCTTAGCCCAGAGGGCCTATTATCAGTATGATCTGGCAGTGTACCGTTAGCAGGTTTGCAGACAACACTAAAACAAGAGGCGTGGCTGATATGCCAGAGTTCTGCCATCCAAAGGGACCAAGAGAGGCTGGAGAAATGGACTGACAGGAGCCTCTTGAAATTCACCAGAGAAATGTACAATCGTCCACCTGAGGAGGAATAACCCCATGCACCAACATATGCTGAGGCTTGTCAGACTAGAAAGCAGCTTAGCCATAAAGAACCTGCGGGTTCTGTTAGACAGCAAGTTGAACATCAGCCGGCAATGTGCCCTTGCCTTTAAAAAAAAGCTAATGGTATCCTCGACTTCATTAGCTGAAGTATTGCCAGCAGGTCAAGGGAGAGATTTTTCCACTGGTGAGGCCACACTTCAAGTCCTGTGTCCAGTTCTGGGCTCCTCAGTACAAGAGAGACATTGACATACTGGAGAGAGTACAACAAAGGGCCACAGAGATGATTAAGGGAGCATCTGTCCTTTGAGGAAAGACTGGGATTGTTTAGCCTGGAGAAGTCTCAGGGAATCTTATAATTTTATACAAATACCTGACAGGAGAGTGTAAAGAGGATAGAGTCACACACTTTCCAGTGTTGCCCAGTGACAGGACTAGAGACAATGGACACAAAATAAAACACAGGAGAGTCTATCTCAGCATCAGGAAATACTTTTTTTTTTTACTATGAGGGTGACTGAGTACTGGAGCAGGTTACCTAGGGAACGTGTGGAGTATCTATCCTTGGAGACAGTAAAAATCTCTCTGGATGTGGTCCTGGGCAACTGGGTCTAGGTGGCACTACTTCAGCAGGTCTCTACTTTCCACCTCAACCATTCTGTGATTTTCTGCGAATCTCTAGCAATTAGGGAATTTGAAAGCAAAATGTTTTCTTAAATCTACACATTGGGTTAAAAAAAAAAAAGATGTAAGAGTTGCTCTTTTCTGAAGATAATAATAAGGATGATTTTAAAGATTTCTCTTCCTAGGCAATGTTTTCTTCAAAATGATATAGCAGAATGCTAAGAAAGAGATGAATGACTCATGAGAAAACCATTCTTCAGGGAACAATTCATGGGCTGGCACAAAAAAAAAAAAAAAGCCAAAGCTAACATCACAGCAATTTCACTAAAAGCTGAGATAATGGAACTGTGGTCATAGTAATTTCCTTTTACTTTAATGCTGTGCTCTTCCAGTTTTATATATCTGTATCTAATAGTCACATACAGTATTTTTGCTGTTAGTAAGTGTTGTAGTTTAACCCTTGCCAGACACTAAGCCCCAGACAGCTGCTTGCTCACTGACATCCAATGGAATGGGAGAGAGAATTAGAAGAGTAAAAGTAGGGAAACTCATGGGTTGAGATAAAAACTTTTTTACTAGGTAAAGCAAAAGCTCTACATTAAAGAAAAGCAAAACAAGGAATTCATTCACTGCTTCCCATTGGCAGGCAGATGTTCAGCCATCTCCAGGAGAAGTAGAGCTCCATCACGTGTAATGATTACTTGGGAAGACAAACACCTTAACTCCAAACGTCCCCCCTTCCACCTTCTCCCTCTAGCATTACATTGCTGAGCATGACATCATATGGTATGGCATATCCCTTTGGTCAGTTGAGGTCAGCTTTCCCAGTTGTGTCCCTTCCCAAATTTTTGTGACCCCAGTCACAGGAGCAGACCCCGAGTCTACTGGGTCTTGACTCTGTGTAAGCACTACTCAGTAATAATGAAAACATCTCTTTATTATCAACACTGTTTTCATCACAAATCCAAAACACAGCCCCATACTAGCTACTATGAAGAAAATTAACTATCCCAGTCAAAACAAGCACAGCAAGTCTTGTGTTCTAAAACTCTAATCTCATTAATGTAGTGTACAAATTTATCTTCTATCTTCTTTTTTTTTTTTAATGCCTTTGCCAGTCTTCATATTTCTAACTCTGAATGGTAAAAATATCAAAATGAACAGCAAATGACAAGACAGGTACTTTAGAGGTACCTGTCGCCATGTGGTGGTTTAGCCACATATGAAATCCAAAACACACTGGTTATTGAGAGGAAAATTAACTCCATCCCTGCCAAAACCCAATCACCCCAGTAAACATCCAATCCAGATATCTATTGGCTGTTTTCCAGTAATTTCCTTACTCTTTTAAAAACTATGGATCTTATCAGCAGATATTGTACAGACTATGAAGAATACTAATAGAAAGCGTGATGTATTTGCCAAAAGATTGCATTGATAAATGAAAAAAAAAATACCAGAAAACCCCAAAAAGCACCATTCATGACAACTCACTCCTTTATTTCCATTAAAATTAATGACATAATTCCTTTTCAAAATGCAAAGTTCATCAACCCTGCCTTTTAAAGATTATATAGCAGACAGCCTTAAGGGAAGAAATTCCAGAGAGTTGTATGGATGAATCTTCTTCAAGAACTTAACCTTGGCACCCAGAACAAATTAGAAACCTGGCTTAAAAGGAAGTTGCTGCTCAGAGATGTCCTGCCTCTGGGATCTGTCAGAGAAAGAGGGGCATGGCCAGGTCAAGCCTTCATTTTATATGTTTTGCCAAGTGTCACTAAAAAGCAAAACATATGTCCTGCTCCGATAGAGCTTGAACAGCCACAAGCCAAATTCCACACTGTGAAGTTTGGAAGATAACACAATGTGCATTTTCTCTTCTTCTAAACAACAAAAAAGAAAGAAATAAAAATGGTGAGAAATTAGACATACTCAGCAATATATGTGGGATCAAGCATGAAGATTTTACACTACACATTTATGCCCAATGACAGTTTAAAAAAAATAATTAAATATAAAGTATGCTTAGATTTATATACTGTAAATAAGAAAAAATAAATGAACATGCAATAACCATTGCAAACTATCTAACATTTTAAAATTTCCTTAATGAATAGCCAAAAATATTATCGGAACTCTAGTCTGAGAGAATTTGTTTGTATGTATGACATTTAGGCCTACAGTACATAAAAGACTTTCAAAGTGTAAGATTTTGAATGGACCTCACTGTTGAGGTTACTATGAACTGCAAAATTTAGTGGAGTGCCAGAAACTGCCAGCTGGAGACAAAACAGGGGAATATCAACAGGCTGCATTTAGACGGAATCCTGATATGTTGATGTAATAGCCAGATAATGAAATGATTTGCCTGCCTAAATAGTCCATTTACAAAGAGCTCATTTAGCCTTTGAAGTAGAAGACTTTGAGATCATATAAACATATCCTAGGTTGAAAACATTCTCTTTAAGAACATTATATTTGACTTTGTAAACATTAATTCTAATACATCAGTAGCTAAGGTTGATGTATTCAATAAACAAATATATAAATTGTATTTGATATCTTGCTGGCTAAAAATTTAAAAGTAAATGCTACTTTTCAGTAAGCACTGGAAAAATATGGTTTATCTGTCTAGACAATGGCAAGTATATTGTCATCACATGAATAGTGTAACAGAGTAACTGAAAAGTTCACAGACACATTGTAGGAAACAAGGAGCAAGAATGTACAGTTTTCAAACAGAACTAAGGAGGTTTGCTGCATAAATAGTAACTTCATCCAAAACCCACTAAAAGTATTTTATCTCAAAATCTTCGTATAGTGTTTAAGGGTGAGATTTCAGCTGATAATGTTCAGAAGAAAGCTACATTTCTCTTTATATCCCTCCTACTGAAACAACTGTAT
Source organism: Chlamydotis macqueenii (assembly GCF_036417535.1). Classification (NCBI taxonomy): domain Eukaryota; kingdom Metazoa; phylum Chordata; class Aves; order Otidiformes; family Otididae; genus Chlamydotis; species Chlamydotis macqueenii. The sequence goes on from NC_141556.1 coordinate 165,769,014, forward strand.
TAAATATAGCAATGGAATTAAGAGACAGTCGTACTTATGTGACTAAAACCATTATTTCCACCATCCCATAAAATCTAACAAAGCCCTTCATTATTTCTTTTAAACTCATCAAATAAGACTGTGCTTATCTGAAAAATGCATGTTGCACATCACATATTTTTCATTACTTCATACTGTTGAACACGTCCATTGTTTTGTTTTGTTTGCTTTGGTTCCTTTTTTTTTTTTTGTCTCTTTAGATTTATATGTAACATATTTGGTAATAAACTCATAATCATTCTACAACTGACATCAATTTATTTCAGTGGTTCCATTTTTTTTTCATAAAATCTGGAGGATAAGCATACTAATTTACAAACATATTTTGGAGTTTTGTCTATAAACAATCTTTTTATGTTATTCCATATTTTTCATCCTCTGTGTTTTAAAATGAGTATACTTGTTTTCATCTTTTTGTATGACACAGATTTTTCTGTATGGCATCTCTAAAAGACACTTTAAATATGAGTGATCTTTAAACCTGGAAGTGAAAAGCAAGGAAAAAGGAAAAAAAAAAACCAAAATCAATCCCATAATTATTTTCTCACTGGAATTATTCTTCTACAAGAAAATTTAAATTCTGTGATACTGGAAGAAATTAGATAGGATTTAACGGCAATGGAACTGATTCATCCTTTCCTAACACAAATCTCAATTTATACCTCAAATACATTTCTGTTTCAGAGTAATGTCTTCTAGTAACTTCTGGAGAATAACAGGTCTCCTCAGTATCAATATTTAATATTTTTTTTTCTGAGATACCCATTACAATCATGTTGTAGTCTGCATAGGAGGAAGGAGAGTCACTGTGATTTTTTTTCAAGCCCTTATTCTGCAAAGTATAGACAAACCCATATGTTGATGCTAATTCTTTTGATATCAGTAGAATGATGGGTGAAAATGTCACACGAAACACACATTACTGCAAAGTCTCACTCTTATATTTTCCGTAAGTTTTTCACTTGAGTCGTGTTATTGCTTGCTATAACAATACATCACAACTTTTTAAACACAATTACTCCATGTTATCGTAACAGAAAGTGGTTTTTGAGGTAAATAAGAGTGAATATTCCCAGTTTGCAGAAGGAACACTTTTAAAAAAAAACCACACATCAAGGCCAAGGTTTGGTTTCATAGTGTAGAATTTATGTGTGTGTGTGTGTGTCTAAATGTGTGCACCCTTATGGTAGCTGGATTTCTAAGCTCCTCTAAGTTTAATTAAGCTACAGTTGAGATTTTACAGAGGAATTTAGCAAGTTGTTCAGTTTACTCAAAGTAGATATTTGATTTTGGTCAAATGAAGAATTTCTATGTGTGTGTGTGTATATATATATACATATATATATATATATGATGCTGAAATTCAAATATGTGAACTCATAAATGAGTCTGAAAAACTACAGTGCATTGTCTTATATTACAGTCATTGTTATCAAATTTAGAATGCAACCTTGTAAAATATTTAGTACAGTACAAAAATATTAGGAAAATTATATGACACTAAACAAATGACACAGTTATTTCTTCTTGATTAACATCAAAGTAAAATTTTACTGTAAGCTCACTTTTGAAATAAAATATTGGTGTCAGATAATATCATTCTTGTCACAAACCAGTATAATATGAGGGTGTTCTATTGAAGACTTTTGAATACATTTTGACCCATAAAGCAAGAATAAGTTTGGGGAACGTCACAACTTTGGAAAAAAAATTATTAAACTGAATAAACTGAAATGATGGAATGAAATTAAGTCATTCTTCATCTTTAAGCTAGAGGTGGGGTCCAGGTGTGGAATGTATTGCCATGAGATGACCTGTCTTTGTACTTTCTATTTTGCCCTTGTTTTCTGCTGTGAGTTAATTCCATTTAACCTACTTTGAGAAAGCCAGGATCATTTTAATGAGAGAGCAGTCAACTTTATTTTGAACAAAACCTTATTAGGGTTTGAAAACAAGGACAGGGAAATTAAGACCCTGCCTAGCTGTAACAGGCACTATATCCTCAGAGAAACAACCAGCTTGTCCTGGTCCTAGCAGGCAGCCTGGCTTTTACCCACCTTGGACTTACCCTTTATCATGGTGTTAAACATCCCTGGATGTGTTTCTCCCACCTGACGAGAACAGAATCTTGTCTCCCTTAAAGCCAAGCTAAAGGCTGTGGTCTCAAGATTTGGACATACTTATTTCAGTTTAAAGAAACATATTTCTAGTTTGAATGTTGACACTGAAAGCAAATACCATTTCTAGTCCAATTCTGTGATTAAAATGCCTCCTCAGTTTCATTTCATTAAAATGCCAGTTGGCACATTGAGGGAATTAATTCTATATTTTATTTTGCATTTAAAAAACCTCAGTTTTGTGAATTGTCTGTACACATCAAAATGTATTTCTCTCAAGTGTTTTTTCTTCCACTAGCTTTTCTCTCATTTGTAATGTTATTACAAGTTAATAAATATTATTAAGTGATGTTAATATACAGCAATAAAGGGCACGAAATTAAAATTGGAAAACAGCTGCTTCCTTTTTTTTTTTTGTATTCTTACAGACAAGAACACAAAAGTTATTGTTAAAAATCTAAAGAAGAACTGAAAATTTTCTGAATAACATACTTTTTTAATAATGAAAAAATATAACAAATTATTTCTTCTCAAATGATCTAAGTTATTGTTTTTGCGGTCACTTTTTTCCCTCTCTTGCACATACACATACATTTTTATGTGTTAGCAGAACTATAATGAAAACAACACACTCCTTTTCTATATAGAACTAGTTATAATTATATAGGCCTGGTCAAAGATTTGTTCCACTGCAGACACAGATTGCTCATAGAAACCTATTATAAAAAAAATCAGCAGAATGAAAACTTCTGTAGATTTAATCTAATCTTTAAAAAAACCATACATTTAGATGGAATTATGAATGTTTTTATAAATGTTGATTGTTTCAGCTAAAAATAGTACTCTGGTATTCAACATATTTCTTGATGTTAAACAAAATAGCTGAGTGTTTTTTTCCTTTAAGTTAATCTATACTTTTCAAGATTTGTGAGGATGTATATGCATTATTTTTTTCAATTTACCAGACATTTACCAACATTAAATAACTGTAGCATGATGATCTCATTCACAGTTTTCTCAATGGATGCAGCAAGCTTATTAAAGGCATTCCATGAATACAAAACTGAAAAGGAGATCACAAAACACTTAGTCCTGGAATTTGGGCAAGAACATATACTCTTTTACAGAGAGTATAAAGAGTCTCTGAAAGGGATCTGCATCCATGCATAGTTCATTAAAAAAAGAAATTATTGAGACTGGCAAAATAGATGGCTCTTTTGTTCTTTGATCTGTAATCTTCCTTGTCATGGTAGATCTTTCAGAATAAGTTGCAACCTAGAACTTCTTGTGTTAAAAAATAAACCTATCTAGTTGTGCAACGTGAGAAAAAAAAAAAGTGTTTCCTACCTTCACATTGCTTATTTTATTCTGCTTAAATATACGTTAGAATTCAATTTAGTAGCAATAAGAGAATAACTGAAAACTAACTTAATAGCAGTCCAAGTGCTTCGATTAATACATATTTCCCTGCTCTTTGCTCTTTAAAAAAAAAAAAAGAAAATAAATTAAATAAATGCATATTTCCTGGAATTGGAATAGAAGACAACTGTCTCCTGTAAGCATGCCAAAGGATGTTAATAGCTGTCTTGCTCAAATTATTCATTTCCAACATGACAAGAAAAATCTGCTTATGAACCATGTGCAGAGCACTGTGCTTTTATCATGCCAGCCATATCTGACACACATGTTGTTCTCCTTGCCACTCATGTGCTCATGTAACACTATTGAGCCACTGACTGGAATCTCTTTGCTTGCATGGTGGTTGTGGGGCATTCTCCCTTGTTACAGTACATTCATGCTGAAATACAGAAAGAAAAAAAACCCCTCAACAGAACTTTATCTATCTGTTTTTATAAACTATTTTTAAGTCATTTTCTCTTCACAAGGATGTAAAAAATCCAGTCTTACAGCACTTCAAAGCAGTGTCCAAGATATACTGCTTACATTTTGCAGTGTTAATCAATTTATAGCCACATTTGCTTTCCTGTTTTATGTTTCAGTGGACATAGGGATATTATCTAAATTTTAGGAAGGCTGTTTCCACATAAAACACACCAAGAGGGAGACAAAGAAACAAATAATGGCATCAGATACTGTAGTGGCTGCATATTTCTAAGAAATGTCATAAATTATAAGAGAATGAAGTGTACATTTGTGCCTTTTGAACACTTCATGAAGACATATTAAAAAGGAAAATGTGTATGCCCATATTCTTTGTAAAGGAAAAATATGTAGCTTTTTGAGACTAATAGTTATTTCACAATATTTCCAGTCAGAACAGCATCTAAAGGTACTGTACAAAATTGTAAAATATTTTAAAAGTGTTGCAACATACATAGTCCCTCTGGAGTATAAACCTATAAAAATAGTCTGCCATATACATGGGATTTATTTAAAAATCTTTACAAGGGAATAGTAAATCCATTTTTTCTCTTTTTCCTACCCTAAGGGTACCTCTATATTTATCTATTGGAGGACATCACTGTACACTCTGGCCTGAGTGCTTGTTAACAGATTTCCTTTCTCTAAGATCTTGATTTTACATGGGAGAAAAAAAAAAAAAAAATCAGGTATCATTTCAGTATTATTTCAGTACAGAGTTAAGTTGAGGAACATTCAGTCTGAGAAATATGGGATGACTTCATAGCTCACAGACAAAAGCCGGTGAGCAAATCAAGGTGCTAATCTGTATTCGGGTTTAAGAAGGGAAGAAGAAAGCTGTCATTAAGATTGTAGTTTCTGACTTTCTCCTAAGCAGGTAATATAGATACAGCATTCAGAAAACTAGTATACATCAGTCCTTTCATTTATGACTTTCTCTAAAAGTAAGTTCATAAATTTCAATTGCATTAGTTGTGCAGTACATGGTAGGCAGTACAAAATGGCTGAATCATTTCCGAGGATGATATGCAAACAAAGGACTTGCTTTCTTTAGAAGATGAGTGTCCTTTCTCAAGAAGGCCTTCATCTGCTGCTTCAGCACTATAATATTTCATGGGAAAACCTTTCCAACAGAAGGTGATGACAGGCTTTCTCAGATTTTCTGACCAATGCATTACTGCCAATTATACACACAAACTTCATTCAAATTGGTAGAAATTCTATCACAGATTAATTTCATCTCAGGTTAGGAAACTAAAAAAAAAAAAAAAATCACTTTTGCCTTCTTAACATATCTAAGTCATAGGGAGAAAAGAAAGGGATCAATGAGATCCTCTGGTCAGGGTAATTAGGTTCGAAGTAGAGAACGGTTAAATATATTTAAGAAATTTCCTCAAAATAAATTTATGAGGAGTTCATTTTCAGTACTTTGATGGTAACTCTGTTCTGTTAAGTATTTATATTTTTATATCAGAGCTAGAGGCATATGTTACTTCTTTTCATTTGTGCAAGTTGTTCACTCAGGTTTCCTAGTAAGATTTAGTGAACATATTCTAGTGATTTATTTTACGGTTACCCAGAGTTCAGGTAATCTCAGGAAAAAGAATTTCCAGATTATAGGGAAGGGCAGTAAGAGGAGGAAGCAGAGAGCGAATATTTGTCAGGTATATGGGAAGCACAGTGTGCCTATAGCACAACCAATGTTTGTGATGGCAGAGTCTGTAGGAACCAGGGGAGCTGCTGGGTTGACAAAAACTGTGTGAATGTAAGTCCCAGTCTGGAAGGACACAGTGTACACAGAGATATTTCCTTACATGTCCCTTTTGTCTTTGTTCTGTCTTATCTAATCACTTTTTGTGGCCTCTCTTTCAAAATATATACATTATTCTAGTTAATTTTCTAATAAAATATGGCTTTTTTATTTCATAAAGACACTTTCGGTTTTCTTTGGGAAGCTTAGTATAAGAAGAATGTTCAAGGAGATCGGTAACAAAACTCTGACCATCTTGTGTCTTCTCTTAATCCTTAATGTTGCAGAGAAAAAAATGAATACTAAAAGTATCCTACAGCTATCAATAAGACAATAGAAAGACTATCATGTCAGCTATTATGGAATTGCTCATCTGAAAACTCTTTTTCCAAATATGTTCTCCAAATAGATTGCCCAAAACTCATTCCAACCTTGAAAAGCAAATTGATTACAATTAGCCACATAGATGACAAGTGCACTTGAAACATTTGTCCATATAGGAAATGAAGCTGGACTACAGCTATCAACTAATCCCAGACTTTATCTGCTACTGATCTAAGTTTTTGTTCCAAAAGGGAAGAGAAAAGTTTCCAGCCAGTCCTCTTCACAGGACTAAATTTCATTAAATACATTTACAGCTTCTTAATTTACACACATGGAAATTTCCAGTTCTATGCTATAAAATCAGGTATGCATTAAAAAACCACAGAATTTTAACTCTTTACTTGAAACCGCAATGTACCACAAAATTCCTTTAACAGTATGAATTTAAGAAATGCATCCACCATTTTCCAATCCAGTCAGCTGTCATTTTAGTTGAAGATTTAGAAAAAAAAAAATCAGACATATTAATTAATAAATTCTTAGCAGTTGAATCCACATTATGAAACAGTGTTATGTGGCACTATGACAGTAAGTTGTGGTTTTTTTCAAGAATTTCAAAGTAAAAATAAAATACTAGTGGCTTTTTCTATTGTTTTTCTTCATGCACTGTTGGACTTTATTTGGTGAAGTCCCTTGAAATAACCCTTCAATAAGGAAAAAAAAAGAGCAGAGGAAGGTATTGAATCCGTATTAGCAGTTTTTTGCTGAGTTCCACTGAAAGTAAATCATTAACATACTTGCTAATTAAGCTGATAATTCATCTGCCTTATATTTTAAGGTTGTCTCTCCTTTGCAGCACAGGGACAAATACACAATCTAACTTTAGTCTAAGTATCAACACTACACAAAACATACCACTAACACATACCACTACAGACTTCAATGCAGGTCTATCACATGAATAAAAATCCAAGACACCTAGTCAATGAAGCTACTTTTTACAATACCATCATTCATGTGGTTCAATGTAAACCAACACAAAACATATGTTTGGAATTTCAAATACAACGGAATAAAAAGAAAATCTGCCTATAATCTTATCCAGTACAAAAATTTCTAATTCTGCCTTGCTTCTTTTGTCATTTTTAAAATTAGAATCCATATGCTTCTCTGCTTTTGCACACCACACTCTGTTCCACTATTTCTCATCGCTGAGAGACATGTAACAGTACTTACTGAAAGCTAATTTCATGTCACTTACTTTACGAATAAAGGGTAAGTTATTAATGAAATATAGTTCATTTACACAAAGTCAGACTTTTAATTTACATAACAACATTTTTTTTCAGCTACAAATTGTTTATACTATATAATAATATATCTATATCATGGTAAATATTTACAATATTTGACTAAATGTTTGAAGTGAATTTGCCAAATCAAGTAGCTCTATAATCTAGAAAGTATTCAAACAGTTTTCAGCTTAGAAAGCACATTTATAAATACATATATGTGTGTATGTGTATATTTTACCTTGCTTTTACCACAACTTGGATGTCAACTTTAACCACTAAGCTACTGTGTGAAAAGCATACTGTCACACTCATTGTTAGTTCACCACTACTTCATGTCACTATTTGTCCTCTGGAAGTCTTCTGAATACTACCTCAAGTAGGTTTTGGTTATTTGTTCCAAAAGAGGGGAAAAAAAAAAACAAAACAAAAGCAAAATGAATAAAACCACTCCCCATCAAAACAACCCCAAACATAAGCGACTACATTTTCTTTTAATCTGATTCAAATTCATAAATAGTTTCCAGATGACTGAAACTACATTATACTGTTGGGTTTTTTTGTTGTTTTTTTTTTTTTTAATAAAAAAGCAAGGTAACTACTATTCTAAATGAATTTCGGCAATATAATTACAAACTAGCTGAGAATATACAAAGGAGTTAATTAATTATGATTACACAGGACATCTTTCTTTGCATATTTCTGAACTATGGAATTATTGAATTTACAATGGTAATATGGCTATTGCACTGGAGTATTTTGCTTGTGTGTGTGAATGAACATAAACTTTCTAAGACTGAAAAAAAACCCCTGCAATCTAATTCTTCCTCCTTTTTCTGCCCAGTTCTCCTGTGTTCTCTACCAATTGCCCCAAAGCATGAACCCAGTGAAGCTGTGGGGTGACTAAGATTTATACCTGGTAGGAGATGGGAACAAACACACACAAAACTGTCTTTTTTTTTCCCCACAGAGAAAAGACTTCAGAGGCTATTAGCTGAAGAATAGTACTTTGAATCCTAGATTTCCTTCTACAATTCAATAGGAAGTGTTTTTCCTTGACCTAGGTGCTTTCTGTTTAAGAAAAACCCTTTAAGTTATCTTCAGGGGTTTTTTTTTTTGTTTGATTGTTTTTGGTTGTGATGTTGGTTTGTTTTTTTTTTTCCCTCTCCTGAATCTTTCTACTGACACTTTTGTTAGTCTTGTCTTTAATAATTAGCTGCCCATTTCTAATGTAGGCATCTAGAATCCCTTAGATGGAAGAAATTACTTTCCTCTTATCTGTAAGGGAAATGTACTGCAGGTAGCTCAATTGTTGATGTCTTCATTAATGACAGGTAAAATTAGATTAACATACTTTCTTGTCTCAGATGCAGTTCTGACCATTTAACTTTCCTAGTTTTCCAAGTTTTCCTGCAAATCAAGCTCAAATCTGCTCTGCAGTTCAGTTGTAGACATTCAGACTTAAGTATGTGCATGAAAGGGTCTATATGTGAGTGTTGTAGTTCAGCCTGATTGGGACCAGACTACGCAGTCTCTTTCTCACTCCCCCCACCCTCCGAGAGAATAGGGGGAGATGGTATAAGGGAAAACGGCTCAAGGTTTGAGATAAGGATGGGGAGAAATCCTTAAAGTTACCATCCCGGGCAAAACAGACTCAACTTGGGGAAAAATACTCATTTATTTCTAAAACTAGCAGGAGAATGAGACAGGGAACGAGATAACCTCCCCCACCACTCCCTCTTCCTGGGCTTAACACTATCTCTACTACCTTCCCCCCTCCCCGAGTGGCACAGGGGGGAAGAGGGAATGGGGGTCGCTGTCAGTTCATCACGCGTTGTTTTATGCCACTACTTCGCTGTTGGGGAAAGAACTCACAGAATCATAGAATGGTTAGGGTTGGAAGGGACTTCAAAGGTCATCTAGTCCAACCCCCCTGCAAGGAGCAGGGACATCCCCAACTAGATCAGGTTGCTCAGAGCCTCATCCAGCCTGGCCTTGAACGGTTCCAGGGATTCTTCCTCTGCTCCAGCGTGGGGTCCCTCCCACAGGCCACAGTCCTTCGTGAAACTGCTCCAGCGTGGGTCATCTCTTCCACAGGGTGCAGTCCCTCCAGAACAGCTGCCCCAGCAGGCCCTCCACGGGCCACAGCCTCCTTCAGGCCTCCACCTTCTCTGGCGTGGGGTCTTCCATGGTCTGCAGGTGAATGCCTGCCCCTCCATGGACCTCCATGGGTTGCAGGGGGACAACCTGCTCCACCATGGTTACTACCACAGGCTGCAGGGGAATCTTGGCCAGAAGCCACATTACTCCTCCCCCTCCTTCTTCACTGACCTTGGCGTCTGCATCCGTTCCTCACACAGACTGGCAGATGTCTCTCAGGATCCTTTTTACATCTTATTCACTTCTCATCTCCTCTCCACTCCTTGCGGCCGGGCTGGGCCTAGTTAGGCCCAGTCGGCTGGCCAGTGGGAGGCCAGGATGAGGCCTGCAAGGCCCACAAGGCTCGTGCTTCCCCCTGTCTGCCCCTGCTCAGCTGCATCACATCATCTCCTTTTTTTTTTTTTTCCTGTTTTCCCCTTCTTAAATACGTTATCGCAGAGGCATTATCACGGGACATTCTGCTACCAATTGGCTTGGCCTTGGCCAGCAGTGGGTCTGCCCTAGGCCCGGCTGAGTCCGCTGGACAAAGGGGAGCAACTTCTAGCAGTTTCTTACAGAAGCTACCACCTTAGGCCCCCCCTTACTAAGCAAAACCAGAACAGTGAGGGATGAATCTAAGCTTCTACAGTAGTAAATGGAGATATGGAATGCAAACTACTTGCCTAAACATGAACACCTTCTGTCATTTGAGATGTTTAACCTTCTTTTACCCTCCACCCAAGAATGGCACAGATCTGCCGTAGATTCTGTGTTGTTTCTGCCATGTTTATATCCTTTTTTTTCAAGACTTAGCGTGTTACTAGATATCAATATATAGAGAGCCTTTAAGTGACCAATTTTAAGTATGCATGCTAACATAAACTGAGCAACTCTAGCTTATAGGGGACTATTTTGACTCTGTTATCAACACTAGGAGCTTTGTCAATAGCTCACATTTATATGTCTGTATTGTAGACATCTAAATGTAGGTATAGAAATCAAGAGTTGATTCTCACCCCACTGCTTTTAATGTAGCCTGGTCACTCACTTAACTACACAGCGGGTCACTTGGAAAGTAGGTAGAAGTCTTGGGCTAGTGGATCCTGAGAATTGTCTTAGGTTACTGAGAAGTCAATTTATGAGAAACCAGAACTCCAGAGTTACTAGGAACCTGAGGTGTCAGGTTCTCCAGCTCCTTAATAGTAGCTTGTTGTTCTGGATCAGGGTCAGTTTTTATTCTCCCAGAGGAAGGATTTCTAGGATTTCTCAACTGACACTTAAGGTTCCTAACTCCTAATTGTTACAGAAATCTTATGAATACAAGCTTGTTAACATGGAGATTGTAAACATTGGAGAAGATATAATAAAATAGCTTTCCATTTACCATGTTTAAGGATTTTTTTGACTGTCATCCGTATTTTTTTTGTGGGAGTGAGGATAAATTCTCCACCATTTGAGAACTTAAGCTTCTCAATAGTTTAATTGTTCAGAGGATTCAGTAGCATGCATTTTTGAATGTGTACGTGTAAATAACAATATTAATGTAACAACATACTCCTACTCTGCATACCAGTGAATTCTGTACAGTATCCTAGGATCTGATTTTAGGTATGAGCTTCTAAAACTATAATTGAGCTGTCCTTCTAACATAGGGTAGTTTCATATGTTCTTTTACTAGGTAAGTAATGCAAAATCGATAACTCATTCTCCCAATTTAGTGCTTATTGTATAAATTGAGATACAGTATACTTAACTTAACCGCTACAGATGTATTTCCCTATTAAACAGTAATAACAGAAAAGTGTTTGGATGTTTTATTTAGATAAAACAAAACAAAACAAAACAAAACCCTTTTCATGTATTAAAAACTGAAACAAGAGGAAAAAGTAGTACGAAGTCTGTTTGGTAACAGATGTATTAAAATTACTTATTTTGTCCAGAATGTCCAGAAGTAACTAGGAATTTACCGTTCATAATAAATATTTGAGGGGAAAAAAAAATCTAAAGTGTAATAAAAAACTTTGACAAATACCAATCTTGGTAAGAAAAAGATCCCCATAAGCTGAATATGTCATATTAATATGTTGTAAAAAGTCCTGTGTTGAATTTATTAACACCATGAAGAGTTATATCAGTGTCAGCATATTTCACCACATTGTATTCTGTTGTATTGAGTTCATTCACTCATCATTGCTTGATGATAATATAGAGAAACAGTCTTTCTGTCATACTCTCATCACAAAATCCTTGAAGCTGATCCAAAATTCAATCTAGCTCTATCATAATTAGGTGGATTTCAGAGTTCTCAGTATATAAATATCTATGTGGTGCTGCCATAATTCATTGTTTCCTCATTTAAGTTTTCAGGCAAAGGCAAAGATATTTTCGCAATTTTGCAAAACATCTGTTTTGCCTTGATTAAACAAAGTACTAAATTAAAAAAAAAAAAAAGAAGGAATGGATATTGATGCAAGAAGATTCTCTAAACAGCCTTGAGTTGTATAAGACACTGCTAGACATAATCAATACAAAGATACATTTCTAATTCTTCTAAAGTTATTGATTATTAAACACTTGGATGCTGTTTGAAATTTGCCTTTTTTTTTTCTTATTCTAATTGCATATTATGTCCCTTTCTCAATGCCATAGCACTGAACAGAATAAAAGAGTGACTTGGAAAACACAAAAATAGTCTGCCATTCCTTCCCTCTAGGGTTTTTCATAGGTTAATACTTTTCATTTGTGCAGGCTTTGAAATATGGTAAACAACATTGCAGACATTTAATAATATTATTTCCATATTCGACTAATGATGAGAGATGACAAAACTTAATATACTGGGATTTTTTGGCCTGTACTTAACAACACATTTCTGATCTAGCAAAAATTTAAGAGTCACAGCTGCTATAGAGCAGAAATCTAGTATCTTTCTTTGGCAGAAGTTAGTTGGTCTTATAAGCTCTACCAAACTATCACAGATTTACGTTAAGCTATAATTTATATATATATATATATATACTCACTTCAGATTTACCAGAACTTGTAACAAAGATATTTTCCTTAGAATAAAATTTAATGAAAAGACATTACAAACCTCAAAAGGTTTGTTTATCCTCAGTTTTTCTCTGAGTTTTTTGTTTCTTTATTTTGTTTTGGTTTTTTTTCTCCTAAATGTAGTTTAGAGTTAAACACAGCATTAACTTTCCCAGCAACAATTCAACAATTCTGCTGCCTCTTGAATCCCTCAAGTTACCTTTGAATCCTACTTTTCATATGCCTTCCCTCATAAAGAAAAATTAGGTTTGTTTTTGTTTTGTTTTGTTTTTTTTCTTTTTTTACCTTGACTTTTTCAAGAGGCTATTCAAAGACTTAACAAAGTTAGCTGAAAACTTCAGAGAATTTTATTTAAGCTCTCAGTAAGTGTATCATAAGATCATTTTCTCCAAATGGTAAAATATCCCTAGGAGGCTCTGAAGGAGTTCTACACTGCTGCCTCTTTCTTTTCTTAGAAATAATGTAATCCTTCTTAGTATAATATCTATATTTTATTATCCATATATATATATATAAACTTTTGTATCTAATAGCTATCTCTCTCTATAAATATATAAATCTGTCTTTACCTTCCTAAATAAAAGGTCACAGAAAAAACACACATGATGATGATGATACATGAATGTATCTCCTGGACTTGTTTTTGCTTCACCACAGCTCCTTCTCTAATCAAGCCCAGGCATGTTTATGGGAGATCTCTGCACAGTCGCTTCCCCAAAAGCTAATATAGATGAAAGTATTTCAGGTTTGTTTCCATCTGTTTTTCATGGCTCTTTCACAAATAATTTTGCCTTTAGTTTTTGAAGATAAATAAAAAAAAAAGCAATTCTGGATAGACTTTTAGGATTGTAATGTGACACCTGTTTTCTTTTTAAGATTTAGAATATGTGCAGATATCACTCTTTTCAAAGGTTAGACAAAGTTCAGGAGAGATATTTGTCTTTAGAATAAACAGGCCCATCCTTTCTTTTAACAATCATAACTTTCAGTGATGCATGAAGGCTTTTCATGGTGTTCTATCTGTTTTAGACCTCTTCTATATTCAGTGGAAAGAAAACCTAGGAATTGCTATAGGGTGATTATTAGAATTAGAAGTATATAAGGAGAGATGCTTATCTTCCTCTTTTGACTGAGCTTTGGATAGTTAACTTGAGTGAGATAAAACCTGTGAGTAAAAAGAAGCATTCAGTATGCTGAATATTATAGAATCATAGAATGGTTAGGGTTGGAAGGGCCCTTCAAAGGTCAACTAGTCCAACCCCCCTGCAAGGAACAGGGACATCCCCAACTAGATCAGGTTACTCAGAGCCTCATCCAGCCTGGCCTTGAACGTTTCCAGGGATGGGGCCTCCACCACCTCTCTGGGCAACCTGCTACAGTGTTCTACAACCCTCATGGTTAAAAAAAAAATATTTCCTAATATCTAATCTAAATCTACCTCCATCTATTTTAAAACCATTACCCCTCATCCTATCACAACAGGCCCTACTGAACAGCCTCTCTCCATCTTTCCTGTAGGCTCCCTTTAGGTACTGGAAGACTGCTATAAGGTTTCCCCGGAGCCTCCTCTTCTCCAGGCTGAACAGCCCCAACTTTCTCAGCCTGTCCTCATAGGAGAGGTGCTTCAGCCCTCTGATCATCTTCATAGCCCTCCTCTGGACCCTCTCCAACTGGTCCATGTCCTTCTTGTGTTGGGGGCTCCAGAACTGGACACAGTACTCCAGGTGGGGTCTCACCAGGAAAATTATACTGAAAACCTAAGTAAAACCCTAACAAAATATCTTTGTTATTGTCTATGCTGTAATAAGTCAATAAAGTAGAAGGAATTCAGATAGCATCACAAGTCTGAAACCTCACTTTTTATCAGCATTGCTAGTTTAAGCCACATGCTTCTTCAGCTTAGCTTTTGTGATATTTTGAATATCTTTAGTTTTTTTTCATATGTTTGTAAGTAGATTTCCTTCTGTGTTTCAAAGAAAGTTCTAGAGCTGCTCTTGCTGAGTTTTGAGAGTGCCTCAGAAATGTTTAGAAGTCCTCAAATGAGTCAAATGAATGACCTTTTTTTTTTTCTTTTTTTTTCAGGGAAAAATACAAGGAACAGCATAAATAAACCCAATAACTGACTGACATTGTTAAAGCTGGCATAGCACTTAATTAATATGTAGCCATCTGCTTCTTGATTATTGTTTCCTCCATGTATTACAAGCAAATTAAAGCCCAATAAAATAAAATTACTCTATGGATTCTGAGAATTACACTGCCACCTTTGTAAAGGGAGATTAACTGCAAAGGGAAAATTGTACAATTTCTCTCTTTAAACGGATTAATTAACCTGGATCTTTATATGGATGCTTATTTAGAATAAAAATAGTATTAAAATGGTTCCATTTCATTCACTTTGCAAGGAGTGTACCCACTTACATATTTAATTTTATTTCAATAGTTAGAATTGCACCTTCAATATCATGAGCTGACCTCCTTGTACATCCCCAGGTAGACAAACTGTCTCAGAGCAAAATATTGTCTAAAAAAGCTCATGCAGTATATGTTCAAAGAGCCTAGGCTACTGGCCAAGCAATTAATTTGATTTGCTAATAACCAAGTGCAGAAGTACGTCTTAGCCTGCCCAAGGGTTTGTAGAGTATGTGTGTGTCACAGATAGATAGTTAAATGATCACAATGTCCACAAGTAGGTGGACAAGGAAAGACTGCAGTAGGGAAGAGGGAGACCTGTGAGAGAGAGAGAGAGAGAGAGATATGCCAGGAGGAAAAGTGTGATAACTGGTTTGAGTCTTTACCTCACCATCCACTTGATTTGGGCACTGTCAAAGCTAGTCATGACATAAGGTCATTCTCTTCTAACTTACAAAGGAAGGAGAGGAAAATCAAAGAGATATGTATATTGCATGGGAAATGAAACAGTTGGTAAGACATTGCAGTAGAGAATAAAACAACTGTGGAAAAATACACTGATGTACAGCTGAAAAAGAAGGAAAAGAAAAAAAAACAAAGAAAAGAAAGAAAGCCTGCAGGTAGTTAAGAAAAATAAGAAAAGTTATAAAAAGGCTTGAAGAAAGCTATGCCCTAGTAATAATGGTTATGAGCAATTGCTCTGCTAATTCTGAGCAAAGGAGACATGCAGCCTTTCAAAAAATCCATAATGGAGAACTATGAAGACGGTAATACATTCTTTTATTTTGTTAGTAAAAACAAAAGCAAATATAATGTTCAGAGGAAGCAGTAGGAAACATTTATTTGATATTAAAGGAAAAGCTAATCTGAAATGAAGTTTTTAATGAACTATGCTGAGGATGACTGTGGGATTCATACTATCATAGAGAACACTCAAGGTTAACATGTCTCAGCTTTATAGTTCAGGCATAATTTAAACAATCTTATAATAGTGAACAATATTCTTGAAATCCTAATACCAGTTTTGTTCAGTGGTTCCTGCCCCTGTAGCTTCTGCTTCCCAAGATATACTCATTGTCTAATCTAAATCATTTTGTAATATGCTCACTTACACTGACATCACGCTTTCTCTATGAGGTACGCACTATATATTGTTTGTGTTGTAGATTCTAATTCAGTTACAAAACTAAGAGTTTAATTACAATCTGTGCTTATGTGCTACTGAAGTCCATAAAGTGTTAGCAAATATCAAAGGCTTTACCAAATAAGAATCTGTTCACTCACTCTCTAACAAGATCTCTCAAAATGTGGTAGTATTTATTAATCTATTTTATACTAGTATGGTTAGATTTACATGCCTGAAATACTTTGAAATAAAGAGAGTTAAATAATTACTGATAATAAATATAGTAAATATATACAACCTTTTCAGCATAATCAGTGGTATACTGACATATCACAGCAGGATGAAGAATTAACCAGTCTTAATCCTACAATATTTTAATATTTATCATCAAATGGTCCAATTAACACTACAATTTGATGCATTTAGTAAAAACACATTCAGAATATCCAGGAAAAGCTTGGGATTTTATTTGTAACTAATCCATTAAAATTGTCATATAGATGTTTTCTTTTTAAGTATCTGTGAGGAAAATGAGGAATTAGGTCCATTTGGTTAAAATAGTTTCCCCTATCAGCTTTCTGTCTCTTTCCCCTCAACACAAGACCTATGGAAGCACTTAAATCCCATTAACATCAGAACATTTGCGGTGGATACATGTGGTACTCTATTTTGCCCTTAAGATAGTGTTCTACTATATACATTGCATCAGTTATTTTCAGAATTAAACAGCAGTTGTGTTAACACATGTAAGTTAAAAATATAGAAATAAATATGATTAAATAATGGCATATTTGGTCTCTCAGGTGACTTGTTATAATCTCACTTCATTAAATACAAATAAATGTGGAAATTTACTGCCCAAGTCTCTTTATTCTCATTTTTAAACCTCTTTAATAAATCCTATGTGTAGGTATATAAGTATGTATATAAATTAAAAAAAAAAAAAAAAATTAACATCCTAAATTAATTGTATTTGTGTAGCCTTAAAATTTTGCTGTCATTCTAAAAATGGATGTTGAATAGAACAGTAAATGTCTATGTTCAAGGATATGCATATAAATAACATAATATTTTCTAACATATATTCATTTACCAGAATTTCATATACATCTGCTATTGCATTCCTTCCTGGCCACAGAAATGGGTCAGAAATTAACCTTATTGAAAAATTCTAGGGCAGAAAAAATCTTTTATTTTACATAACAAAATATGACTAGCTCAGATGTAAATTTTTACTTTTTCAGCATGTAAAGATAAATAAGGTGGATCCCTTGAAAACATTGTCACTTTCTCCACGGAAGTACTCTGGTCACTGAAGTTGGCTCAGTTCTGTAGGGGAAATACTCATGCTACAAATTCACAGCAACTATTCAACCCTAACATCATAATTCCTTTTTTTTTTTTTTGGATACTGCAAATAATCTGGTGCTTACAAGGTACATTCTATTTCTGTTCACTTTCCAAAAATATTATGTTGCTCTGTGTTTTATAGGTGACCATACTAAAATTGAAGGTTCAAAAAATAGCAATTATTGTTTTTCTTGATTCTAAGAGTTATTTCTCCATTTGAGGTATGTATTGTGATATTGTACAAGAAATCAGAGGTTATTACTAACACTGAGTGTGAGAATTAAAAAGCTTCTTTCATAGCCAAACTTCCTGAAGAGCTGTTTTGGCATTCCCACATCTGAGTACAAAACACACAGCAGAATCTGTGCAACATCCAGTTTCCCAAAAGCTGATTATTTTTTTTTTTTTCACAAGGCATTTAAAAACAAGCTGTAAAGTCACAACATAACAGTGTTCACTGAGGTTGCATCATTTAAGTTCAACTACTTGAGAACTGCTGCCATACTTCAGTGAAATACTAGATTTTTTTTTTTTGTTGCTCTACTTTTTAAGTAAGTAGGGTAGTTCACATACAATTTAACAAATTCAGAGCCATCTTCTACTGCTACCAGTAAACTGTTAATTGATTCAATTAACTGTAACCAGGACCATAATAATTCTTTATTCCAGCAACTCATTATTTTTTTGTAAATGCAGATTTAGAAGCAGAGATTAGAAGTGCCATGAGTTTGTGTTAAGTGAAACTGAAAAACAGTACATCAAATTCATTAGAGGCTTAAGTACTTTACACAGAGATGGCTTTGAAAAACTACTTCCCCTAACATGCAGAGCAACATTTTGTGTCTGGTATTCTGGAGCTATTCTTGAAAATAAGGTTTTGTTTGTGAAATTAAATCATTCCTAAGGAAAAGAAAGAACTGTGCAAATGTAAGCACCTAAAGACCTGTAGTCAAGAGGATAGATGGTTGAACTGTAAAACATTGGACTTTTTCTAGATATCCACTGCCAATCGACCTTCTTCAGAAGCTGGAACTACAGCCATGGCTGAGACAATGACATAGTTATCTACATATAAACTACTTTACCTATACATCAATTGCATATCTTAGCTCTGAATCCTCAGAGCATGAGGACTGAGAAAAAATACTCTTCAGGGTCCTAAAGGATGCTTGAAACTGCAGATGAATAAATGGAACAGAGTCAATGACAATAACAGCAGTCAGCAGTGTTGTTAGTAATGACTTATGGAAAATAAAAAGCAGTCATTCTGGTTGGTAGTGGTAGATTTTCAATCTCCTATACTTTTTTTTTTTTTTTTTTTTTGGTAAAACTCTTGTAATAGTTGAATATAAAACTTTGAGGACTGGAAGGAAAACAGACATATATATGACCTAAAATGCTGTATAAAGGGGTAGAGAAAATAAGTTTATGTAAACAGGAAACGAGCATAGGTTTATATTTATGGTTGGAGAGTGGGTTTTTTTTTT
The DNA here is from genome assembly GCF_036417535.1 of Chlamydotis macqueenii. NCBI lineage: Eukaryota > Metazoa > Chordata > Aves > Otidiformes > Otididae > Chlamydotis > Chlamydotis macqueenii. The sequence goes on from NC_141556.1 coordinate 165,787,985, forward strand.
TGTGCTTGTACATGCTGTCTTTCTGTTTTGCAATCTAGCTGAAAGGTCAATGGCTTTGGAGAAGTCATCTTTCTTTTTCCCCTCTATTGTGTTTGTATTTTTCCATGTTGCAAAGAGTACTTTTCCTGAGTCTGGTCAGAAATTTTTTTGCTATTTTATCAAGACTTTTTCTAAACATATGAAAATGAAGGTCCTGTTTTGCAGATGTTCTTAGAAAGGTAAAAAAAAAAATAATTTGTAATATTTCAAATGCTTTTTGTTAGCTGGATCATGACACTGATACTTATGCTGTGCGACGCTTAACTGTAAATAATTCCAATCAAGTAAATTTTTTTTCTAGTTACAACTTTCAGGGTAAGAAACTACTGTCATGGGTGGATAGAGAAAGCATAATTTTATCTTAATAACTGCATGTATAATTAAAGGAAGTAATTGAGGAAATCTGCACATAATATAAAACAGAATTCTGTTCCAGTTTCATCATGACAAGGAAATAGGAAAAGAAATTCCCATGTACCTGTCAAAAAAACCAATTTTTTTGTTGTTGTTGAAAACAACAACAACAACAACAAAATGCATCTCCTGTATGTTCTCTGCTGTTGAAGGTAACAGCTTTAAATAAATTTTAAGTGTTATAAAATAGTCCAATTCGTCAAGTGAAGTGGTTTTTACTTATGAGTGATTACAAAATAAAATAATGAAGGCATGAATCATAAATCATAACTCATAAACTACAAAGAAAATCAGATATTTTTTTTTCAAGATCTTCATTCAAATCTCCTTAGGCTACAAGTGGAAACTTGTGGAAACTTAGCATACCATGGAAAATTCAAGTTTTTAAGGACATTACTGAGAAAATAGCAATATTGAAGTACTTCAGTAGTGAGTAGCAATGGAAAGAGTCAGAAAATAATAGCAGCAGAAGGTAATTTATGGAAGGGTTCAATTTTCTAAGCCCTTATGGGAGGGTTCAGCAAGCCTTTCCACTTAGTCATTCACATTTTTTTCCACTTCTTTTCTGTTAGTTAATGCAGTTTAGTGCAAAAAAAAAAAAGAATTACAGAAACAACAAGCTTGTCTCTGATACCATTATATCATCTGCAATTCCACTATGTTTCATTTGAATGAAATGGGATTATGCATCAGGAAAAAAATATTCCTTAGCTTGAAGGGTGACAAAGTCCAGCCATAATTGAAAGACTTGAAAAGGCATTAAAAGAAAATATGAAATAAGGAGAAAAGACATGTCTTCAAGACTGAATGCAGACAGCATGTCAATGATTTAAGAGTGGCACAAAGATTTTATCTTCAGTATGCAAAGAAATAATTACAGAATTGTTTCTCTCTTTTTTTCTCTCTTTTTTTTTTTTTGTTTAAAATATTCCCACCCTAAACACTCTGTCCCTCCGTGGCTACTATTTTCAAACATTTTAAAGAATTGTAAAGTTTCTGTGGGTATTGAGACTAACAGTCTGTGTAAATGTTCTCTTCAAGATTGAAGGAAACATTCAAATACATAATATAAAAGCTTAATGCAGGTGTTTAGCCCAGACCTTTTTTTTTTTTTAGCCTGAAAAGCCACCAACTTTACTAGTAGCAAAAAGAGACACATAAAAGTTAAACCTTAAATGTATTTATTATTATATGGTTTTTAAATTTTATGCATACTAGGAATTGAATTAGATAAGACCCTCTTTTAAAACAAATAGTCATAGTTCTGTGCAGAAGATCTCTGTTGAATTCATAGTAGCAAACTTTTTCAGGAACTTAGCTGATGGAACACAAAACCATGGGTTTTTTTTGGGATTCACCTGCATCAGAACTAACATCTCAAACATCTTCGGAAGAAAGTAGTTAAGAAATCCTGAAATTGAAAACAGCATGAAAATTAAATGCTGAGTACAACATATACTGATTGTACTGCAGCTCCATTTCAGCCAATAAAATGATAACATTATCATAGATGATTCTTCCAAATCCCGACCTTTTAATTATACCGAGAGAGATACTATCTACTCTTTTTTTTTTTTTTACACTAATTGAATTGATGGAGTATGTATCACCACAAGCACCCTGGCATGCAGCAGTTCATACTATTTACACTTACAGAGTCCCATATTTGCCTCCTTTGTGAAAAGAATCATAGTTTAAGGTGTACCATGAGAAACATCTGTCCAAGATAGCAATGAGTGAACGAGCATAACACTACTTAAATAATATCACACTGCATAACACTACTGGAGTAGCAAAGATGAGACATATTCCAACCTTTGAAAACAGAAGGATAAGAACTGGAAATTAATTTAACAGTGGCCTAGAAGATTGAAAGTAGCTGCAGTGTCTCTCATTTTCAATAATAAATTTCTATTTGAAAAAAATCCTCAGCATTACGAGTGGCATAAATACTGTCACATTTTTCAGAGATGAGCAGTAGACTTTGACGTCTTTGTTTTGGAATTGTGTTATGCAATGATTTGCTACTTTGCCACTGGCAATCACTTGCGACTTGGAAAATGCACACTAGCACTGGTCTAGACAGTTATGCTTAAAGTTGACATCAATAGGAAGAGCAAGCTCTGTTCCTGAAAAAAAAATGCAGGAAATTCAAAATCCACCAAAATGAGCATTTTAGAATTGTCTAGATCACACACTCTGTGCAATCACAGAATTTTATTTAAGGTTGCTCTGTATGGTATGCATTAAAGTACTCAAAGATTCCTCCCAGTTCTTATTAGCAACTCTTTCTGCCTTGCACTTATATAATCCAGTTAGTTACATAGTAATGTTGGTATTAGGAGAGCAGAGGTCTCCTTGTTTGTTTTTTTCCATACTTCACTGCCCAAGGAATGCCTAATACATGCCTATTGCATACTCTTTTCAGAGTTGAAAAATAGAAAACACTTCAGATTGCAAAAGACTTCTTTCTTTTTTTTTTTAATCTGCAAAAGTGAATCACTTATCACTTAGACCTGTGAAACAGACCTTTCTGTTTTACAGACAAAGCTTTTGCTTCATTTAAAAAAAAATATTAACTAAAAATAACGTGAGAATCATTCTTGTACATCAATTTGTACTTAATCTTGGTCACTTCTATTTCTCACATAAAGGAAGACTTGTGAGCCTGAAATCTTGCCCTTTTTTTTTTGTTCCTCTTCAGCCAATAAAGATATATGTTCTTTTTATGATGCTACCTTCAGCTTTAGAAATTTAAAGTCTGCAGATAAATTGAAACAGATATCTAAGATACAGACCCTTCTCTCAGTTTTTGTGTTTATGGTAAGCACACAGAAGAAAAAAAAAACTAAACCAAAAACAACCAAATGCTCACAGAAATGAAAATCAATAATTGGTGCTAGGAATGGCTTCCTAATTATATCTGCTCAGAGAAAAAGAAAAGAAATAAATTAATTTTCAGTAACACTTCAGAAATATGAAGAAGATACTTTTGGAGAATACATGAGAATTTAACTAAATAACCATCATTTTATACTCATTTGACCTTTAGCACTTAATCTTATTTTGCCATCTCTGTAAGAAATGCCATTAGAAAGACATTGATTAAGATGAAAATCCATTTCTTCGATCTTTGATTACTAGATGTTTCTGTAAAGATATCTGAGATACAGCTAGAGAGACTTATTACAATAAAGTTGCCTACATCTCTGCTAGACATCCCCAGCTCTTCTTGATTCTACCTACTTTAGAAAGTAATCTAGCCCAAGAGGAGAGGATCCATACAATGAAAAGTTTGCTGAAGATATGGAATTACAGTTTTCCTAATTTCAAGGATTTTACTTTAGACTTCCTCTGATCTGGTATAATGATCTGAACGCTTATGAGAAGCTGGTGTGCATTAGGTACATTGTTGGCGATAATCTTCTGGTTTATTTTCTTACTAAAGGAATTCATTAGATCACTCTGCAATAATAACTAAAGATGGTAGAAGAAGACTTTTTATAAAATTCTGTAGACAAGAGAGTTTCTGACATTTTATTATTTTTCCATGTTTTACCAGCTGAACACATAATAAGAAAAAAAAAAAAAAACAACACAACAAACTTTTGGCTTTACGTCAATGTACTATGATTTGCTTTTTCTGTTTTCAGGATCATGGTAGAGATGTTAGAAGAATTATATTATCTCCTTACAGCATTACTATGCAGTACTAATTTCTAAGTCTAATTTTACTCAATGGCTTCAAAATCACAATATAGAACATCTGTGATCACTAGGATTTATTTAGAAGATATTTCCAATGAGATTGCTAATTCACAATCTAATAATTTTTATAGGTTTTTTTACCTGTTTTTAAGTTAAAAAGCTTTTATATTTCACATTTACTAGCAAATGAGTTTGTAAGTGGTTAAGGGATGTGAGCATTTAATTAACACCAATTGTTAAAATTCCTTTCATTCTCTGGAGGATTTTTTTTCACCTGTGCACTTAGATGAAGTTGAGTTCCTGTAATTAATCTAGAGAGATTCTGCACAGAAATTCAAATTTTAAGTCTACAAGAAATGAGAAATAATCTCATATGAATGATGCTATGGCTCAAGGAATTGAAGTGGTTCTTTATATTTCTTTATATTTCTTTTTCACTAATCAGATACAATACATCTCCAGGTCATGATGTAAGAAGAGGACCTATGCATCTATTAAATGCCAGTCAATCTAGACAAACATTACAAGAATGGAAACAAAAAGATTTTGCTTTTATGCCATTTTTCTCTTTGGAATTGAGGAAACAGCATACTGCAGGGAAGACAATATATCCAGAACATCAGTGTGTGTGCCACTAACTGAATCTTTCTCTAAATGTCACATAAACACGGTAAAGCTGTAGCTTGGAGCAGAATCACAGAAGTAGCATCTGTATCATTTGTTACATCAGTGCTTGAGGAGATAGCATATGAGATTTTGTTGTTGTTGTTGTTGTTAATTCTGCTACCTTTGTCTTCTTCGCATTTTGCATTTTGATCTCCCAGGTGAGATGATACAGCTAAATTTAAGATGCGTCTGAGATGCTTATTGATCAATAGTTTCATCTATGGCACAGGAGATCATTTTTACATTAAACCTCTTTTAATGCCTAAGCCTCACATTAAAGTTATGCAGAATTTTTAAAGATCATTGCACAATCCTTCAAGTTCCTTTCTATAATTTAGTCACTACCTGGGCTATTGGTGGGAGTTACAAAAGCTTTTCAATAGATGTCCACATCGTTTCTAAAAGCACTTAGGTGCTTTTGGAAACATTTGGTAGGAAGGTTCGCCAGAGCCTCAGAAGATAAAATACCAACACAGAAGGACAGCTCACACCATTTCAGTAAGGCAGTGATAAAATATCTGCTTAAACAGAGGTTCCAGCAAGTTTTAAATGCATTATGCAACTATAATACAATTTAAGAAAATCCCATCCAATATAAGAAAAAAAAGTGAGGGTATTTTGTGTGTGTGCAGCAAAAGAGGTTTGTTATGGAAGTAACACTTTTCAATAGTTATTTCAATAGTGACAGAGCAGCAATAGTAACAACTCCAATAGTGACAATTTCAATCAGGATGGAGGGTGACAGATGAAAATTCTCATTTAGTCTAGAATACTTACAGATTCCTCCAATTTAGTATAAAATCAAAGACTTTCTTTCCCTAGGAGGAAACACCTCTGAACTGAATTTTTTTTTTTTTAAGCTTCAAAAAACCTCAAACCATCTGCATTGTGAATAAATATATGAATCTAAAGAGGAATTACCAATATGGATGAAGATATCAAACATACTAGCTTAGATACGAAAGAAATTGTGAAGTTTTTATTTAAAAAAGAAAGGCAAAAGTCCGCAGGAAGAAACTACACGAGAAGCTGTTGCTATTTCAAGTACTTGCCTGCAAAAATTCACAAATACTGAACTGGGAATGCTGTTCTGTCTGTGGGGTGTAGGGTAATCATCACTGGGGAAATCCTCAGGCCAGGAAGAAAGAACACAAAACCAGAAACAATGACTATCTGCAGGAAATACATTTTCTCTTTCCTCTCCCCCTCCTTCTTTTCCTCTGGTTTTCTGAATGTTCTTGAGGCTAAATGCAGATCTGCTACAGGATTACAGCTTTGACATAGTTATTGCTCTTTCTTCTTTTAAAGGATTTCTCAGTGTTCAGATACAAGATACATGTGCTTTTTTTTTCATGTCCCAATGGAAAGAAATTTTCACCTAAAAAAAAAAAATCCATCAAGTGGAGAACACGATAATGCCTGGAAAGATGCAGATAATATAGAGAATATAATCTCTGAATTAAATTATCTCACATGCAGTGTCTGCTGTGCAAGACATTAATTTGTGGGGTATGTCTTTGTTTATTTTGGTTTGGGTTATTTTTTTTTCCCTCTACTTCAGAGACCAGCTTTTCTTTCTGCTTTAAAAATGACCTTCTGTAATCAAAGAGGTATATATAAACCCAGAAAAGTATAATCAGGTGACTTTTTAATCTATCCCAAGGCATGATACCACTTAATAAAAGATAAAAGTGCTTCTAAACATATTAAAGTTTTTACAAGAAAAATATGATCCTGCAGTTAGTAAGCTTTTACATTATGTGGTTGAAGTTAGTTAAATAATACACACAGACACACACACATCACCAAAAAAACCCTAAGCCATGACAAATCTGCAACACAATGCATGTATCAGTCTGAGCTTTCTACTTGCTAACAGAATCCAGGCATTGAGACTGTCTGATTCAGTTGGAATGCTTCCCCCACTCTTTCACTGGCATTGCTTGTTTTCAGTGGAATTTGAGAAACTGACTGTGTATTTTTGGTTGGTTTTTTTTTGTTTGTTTGACTGGTTTCATTCTTTAGAGTCTGTATGTGTGAACCACCTGCATTCTCATTTAATTTCATGAAACAACATTTAGAGAATTAACTCCTCCAAACATTTTCAGTAGGCTGCAGTGGTCTACAAGAAAGAATTAAATCATAATGAAAATTAACATAAATTTTTCAGGCTGGAAAGGGAAGAAGAAAGGTACTGATGGAGCCCCCAACATAAGAAGGACATGGACCTGTTGGATTGAGTCCAGAGGAGGACCACAAAGATGATAAAAGGGCTGGAGCACCTCTATGAGGACAGGCTGAGAGAGTTGGGGCTGTTCAGCCTGGAGAAGAGAAGGCTCCATGAAGACCTTATAGCAGCCTTCCAGTACCTAAAGGGGGCCTACAATAAAGCTGGAGAATGACTTTTGACAAGTGCATGTAGTGATAGGTGTGAGAGACTGTGTCGAATGTTTGTCTCAACATTGTCGAAGCGTCAAACCATCACCTAAACAATGGTACATCAGTCAAACCATAGGACTGGAGTCTTCCTGTTTTTTCCTGCAAGATGATTCCCTTATCTTGCAAGCCAGTCAAGCCACAGGACTGGAAGCTTCCTGGTTTTTCCTCCTATTTTCCCACAAACCTGAATGCAGAGCTGATTCTGCAAAATTTAGCCTTACCCCTACGTATGCGCCCAGACCCAGGCCAGAAAAACAGACGGGCCCAGAGACGGTATTGGGCATGCATATCACCGCCAGGTGAGGGGTGCGGCCAAGCAAACCTGCTCTTGGAATATGTGACGTGGATAAGATGAACGATAAAAGGACAGAAATGACCAACATCGGATGGAACGTTTCCCCCACCGAATCAACTGGACTGTCGGGACGCTGCAGCTCCGTGGTGGTAGCTATTGGAACTGAAACTCTTTTCCTTCTTTCCTTTCTTTCTCTCCTTTCTCTTGCATTTGCGAACTTCTTGTCGGGTTAATAAAGTTACCTGGTGCTTGACTCCGTTTTGAGTCTTAATTCTGTTCCTGAGAAATACGAACAAAACCACGCTCCGGTGTGTGTGAGGTTGGTCTAGCCGCCCCTAGCCTCCCAGACTCGTCTGAGGTCGGCTAGAACACAAGGGGGCCTTCCTCCCACCCGAAATCGGAGCGTGACAATAGGGCAAGGGGTAATGGTTTTAAACTGGAATAGGATAGAATTAGATTAGATATAAAGAATAAATTACTTAGTGTGAAGGTGGTGAGGCTCTAGAACAGGTTGCCCAAAGAAGTTGTGGATGCCCCATCCTGGAAGTGTTCAAGGTCACGTTGTACAGGGATTTGAGCAACATGGTGTAGTCGAAGGTGTCCCTGACCATGGCAGTGGGGTTGGAACTAGATGATCTTTCAGGTCCCTTCCAATCCAAACCATTTTATGATTCTATGAAGGTTTTCCTTCTTGAAGTATGTCCAGCCTTCCTGGACTCCTTTGCCCTCCAAGATTTTCTCCAGAGGGACTCTGTCAACCAGGCTCCTAAACAGGCCGAAGTCTTCCCTCTGGAAGTCCAAGGTAGTAGTTCTGCTGATCCCCCTCCTTACTTCTCCAAGAACCAGAAACTCAGTCAATTTGTGGTTGCTCTGCCCAAGACAGTCTCCAACCATCACATCACTCACAAGTCCTTCTCTGTTCACAATCCACAGGTCCAGTGGTCTCCTTCCTCAGTTTGATCACTCAAGTAGGGAGAGAGGAATGCAAACCACTAGCTGAATGTTATATTTAAAATATATTAAAACATTACATGTGCTTTTCTTAATAAATTAGTATTTCAGTCTAATACACAGTCTCAAGAACACACAGATTAATTGTTTACAATCAAATTAGAAATGCAATCCTACAGTAATGCTACCCTACAGTAATGCAACTATAAACAGGATGCAAACAGAAGGGTATTACTCCTTCTTATGGTTATGTTAAAAGGCCAGTGTCGTGGTTTTGTCCCTACTCTATGACACTAAAATCTTAAGAGTGTCAGGGTGTTGCACACTGACAAAACAGTCTAAATAATATATACTGTGTATATACTAGCAGTGTATGTACACTATTAATAATTACTAAGACTTGGTCATAGACAGCACTTCAGGAATGACTTGGTAACAGAGGAGCTTCATAAGGCCAGGCAATTTTAAACTCTGAACTGAAATAAGTTCAGTGAATTTGATTCTCTAATCAAAATACTAGGTCTGTTCATTGTGTTAAACAAGGTGCTTAGTAGCTGACAATCCACTTTTTTGTATGCATGAAAAATATTAAAATTCAAATCTGAATCCCTTGTGAACTATATTTTATGATCCACTTTGATTATAAGCACATGAATGAGCTCTGAAAAGAAATATGGAGTCAAAGATAAAGAAATATTAACCCTTAAAACATTTATTTTATCAGAGAGAGAATTAATGGACAAATAGGAAGTGCCAGCACTTAAGAACAGGAAATGAGTGAAATACATTTGCAGAACTGAAAGAAACATCTGCAGAAACCCAAGTAGGGTGAAATAGGGTGGTCCAAAACTATGCTTCAACTAGATTTTGGTTCAGAATGCGGAAATGTCACAACCAAACTGAAAAACTCAGAAGTAGTTTTGGGTCCAGTAAGATAGTCATAGCTCTCATGAAGCCTTGAGTAACACAATACATTGGTATTCTTATACCAGAAGAGCAAACCAAGTAGTATCAAAAAAAAAAAAAAAGTTTCACAGATAAGCAATGTAAAATATGTGCCTAAACTGAACCTTTCAATGGTGCATTGTAAAGTAATCTACTCAGATGTTTTGTGACTACCAAATGTTGTCTGACTGGCAGTAACAGTTGCAGGTTTAGGTTCTCCAGAAAATTCTGTCTCCCCAAGCGTCAAAACCCAGATAAAGCTTTCTGTTTCTCATGATCTGATGTTATTCTGGAGAGATTTGATTAAGGTACACTACACTTCTTTCTTGTATTCAGAAGCATTTCTTCTGAATTATTGTTTTGAACTTTTATTTCCCCAGGTTTCTACAGAAAAATCTAGGACTGATCATTTTATTTTCTTTAAAAGGAACACAAATGTGTTAGGTAGGATTTTAGTTCCTTTTGTCTGCCAGTGAGTAGGCATTCATGTGTGTTTCAGAGAAGAAAAAAAAGATACCTGCTGGGTCTCTCACAGTGGAAAATCTAAGAACTGCTATAGCAAGAAAAGTTGCTATTTCACTTGGAGACTTTGAAGTCAATTGTTCAAAGATTATTTCTGGTAGGATTTTAGCAGTTAATGTCTGTGAACAAGCAGGAGCCTCCAAACAAATTGAAGTTTTAGATATCTTACAACACCTCTTTTCTCTCCCATGCCCTAGTGTAAAATGATGCATCTATAGCATAGGAGGTATGAATTCAGGCACTAGAATAAAGGCGAAGATCTGGGTATTTAGTCACGCTGCATGTCATAATCTGTCATGTCAAAATGCTGCATATTATAACCCGCAGCAGTTGTAGTGTGGTTCTGAAAGTGGTAAACAAATTCATGAAAGAAAAAGAATAATAATAATTAAAAACAAAATCCAAGCTATTCAATGAAAAAGAAAAAAAAACATCCAGCTCGGGATAGCTCTGAGAGACTGAATACTTCAATCTGTTTTCCTGTAGCCAGTAGCATCTGCTACTGGACCATGATAGAGGCAAGGTATTATATAGAACATTTTAATAGAACTGGTATGCTCAAAAATACTGACTTAAATATGCTCATACTTTCACTGCATTAAAAAAAAAATCTGGTATGAGTCTTGTTTTAAGACATATATTGAATGTCCCAGTTAAAGACTGTAGCTGTCAAAATTATACTAGTAGGTATAATCAGAAAAAAAAATCCACTGAAGAAAAGGGTTGTTTTCACATCAGATACAAGCAAAAGATGAAAGATGAGGTGGGACAGTTTTTTCTGCATGCTGATAACTTGCGCAGAGGTCAGTAAATATCTCCTAATAAGAAAAGGCTTAATGTGCTTAAAATACAGGAAGGATAAACAAAAGACATCAGCATTGTTGTGCGGGAGTACGTTTTTAAAGTCTGTTAATTTGATCCCTATTGTGTTTGGAAACAACCGTAAATGCTTTAGAGTATTCACATATTAGTCAAAGACCTTTTTTTTTTATTATTCTTCATAGGAAAAATATTTACAAGGCTTTCTAAGAGAATCCTTGCGACAGATACACTTTAACTCTAGTTCCATACATCAAAAACAGTTTGTCTTTGATTTGAAATTTTTTTTTAACAAAAAGTCTTTCCACAGAACAAAGACATTCTTCTGCCCTTGGACATTTCACATTTGAAAATATTTGGTATCACATGAGCACTCAAAATACTGGTTAGGGACCCTATGTATCTGTGACAAAAATAAACAAATTAGACTCTTAAGAAAGTGGACCTAGAAGTCACATTTGCCACATTAATGTATACAAGAAACCTTTAGAACAAGATAAAACGCAGTACCAATACACTGAGTCACTGAAACACTAATTCAGCTAATCTTTCAATGAACAATGAACATTTTAAAATGTATGTACATTTCACTATAACTGCAACAAGATAAGCTTTAAGGGTAAACAAGATCTATAGTGCAACTTCACAATAAATAAATTATATAAAAAAAAAAGTCATCTGATGTGCTTAGCTGACACACACACAGTTGAAAACCTTTCTCTTTCTGTCTTTTAATACCTTTCCCTTTCTATCTGCAAAACTTTTCACAGTACAAATTAATATAACTATGCTACACTGAGCAGGACAATAGTTTTATACCTCAAAAAGGCGTGAAAATATATGTGTGAGTCCATGTAAAAATTCCTCAGGCTAATTCAATTTTCTTGAGTCTTAGTTAAATTTTAAAATTAATTGAATTTATCAATATTAAAATAGAACCCGATTAATAATTCTTCAACATATTCTCTCCATCTTGTATATGAGTCTGAAAATAAGTAAAAATACCTTACAGGTAAAATATGAAAAAAATCTCCCACTGATTTGTCCCATTCTTTAGAGTCAAATGACCTTTATTATTCAAAGTCTTAATTTCTTTTTTGCATTTTTTTATGTAATTCATTTTTCACAGAAAATCAATTTCCATATTCCTGGGCATTGTTTGTTCTTCTCAATATAAAGGGTGTGTTTAGGACAAGCTCAGATCTCACTCTTTGCAGTTGCACCAGACTTACCTGAAATAACAGTTAAAGGAAAATATTTCACAAAGAAAGAAGAAAAGTTAAATGTGCACATCTTCCATACTGGTCTTTCTGTTTCCTCCCTCAAAATATTTTCTGGGCACCGATATTCCTGTTCTCTACATGAAGCTTACATTTTTTGAGTATTTAACTGAAACAGGAGATTCCAGAGCTAGTACTGAGTTTTACTGACTGCAGAAATTGTCAGCAATTTACAGAAAGAACAGATAATTCTTTGCTTTTCTGCTCTGCAGTGCTTAATTCTTTGTCCTCTCTGATAGAAGCTGGAACCAAACCCAAGCAATTTGGAAGTACACAGTGACAGAAAACACTTCAATCTTATACTTTGTAATTTATTTATTCTTGTATTTCTCTAACTGATAAAACAAGATGTAGTTCCATAGTTCCGAGATTAAAAAAAAAAAAAAGAAAAAAAAGAAAAAGGGCTAAGAAGTCAAACAAATTTAAAATAGGAACTCCAGGTAAATTCTGAAGTGTCAGAAAAAGTTATTCTTAGAGGTGTTTCTTTTGAAGTAAAAAAAAATAACAAAATTTTGTAAAATAAAATATCACCCTAAAATGGAATAAGAAACTGAAAATGTGTTGAGTTTTCTCCTCCTTGTTGTAGATATATTATGTATTTTTGGGACAGTGACATATCTAGCCCACCAGAAGATACATTTCAGCACTGACTAGAGGACTAGCAGTCTCACCATGAAAGCCTGTCATGGTCTCTCTAGCGCCTGCTTTTTGACATAATTCCACTTCCTAAAGGAAAATAGTGGAGGGAAGTTTTTTTTTATTTGCTCTAACCAGAGTTGAAAACTGACTGGATAATCAGACAGGAATCAGGAAGAGGGAGATTGATCTGAACCATGAGCAAGTGTTGAGGCTGTGCCCTGATCAGAAGGACTGGCAGGAAGATCTGGTTTGAACGGCAAGCCAAGGCCTGACACATTGGTGAAGCATGGAGGTATAATGCCGCAGATTAGACTCTACTGGAGGAAAGTAGGTTGGAGAACTTGCTTTTGGGAGCACAGAACCTAAGCTGGTCCTTCTGACACACGGGCAATGCTTGTCAGAGCAATGCTTCTCTGCTAAAAAAAAAGGGCAGTTCCTTTCACAGAGTGACCTAAGCTTGTAAAAAACACTCTAAAATTGATTAAATAATACGACCTTCCCCTTTAAGTACAGCAGCTCGTGTTATAGCTACACAGTAATGTGAGTATTAAACACTCATGGACAAAGAAACACCATAACAAATACTGACAGATTGCTCAGCTGCTTCCCCCTCATTAAAAAGTATGAAAATACGCAACGTATGACAGATGTCAATCACATTTCTGGGATATGTTACGTACTCCACTGATAAGCATGTTGAAAGAATATATATTAAACTACAGTATCCAGCTGATTACACAAAACACTGTAGCACGAAAAATGAGAGCTATCAGCTGTCTTCTCCCTATCTTCTTTATTTAATCTAGGATAGCCTGTTGTAAGGAAAATATAATTATGACAAAATAAGCGTTTCCTGTCTTTCACATTACTTCAGTGCTATACACAGGATGCAAGTAGTACCATTATCATAGCAAGGCATCCATGATATGAATAAAGTGAAGGATGGGCAGAGAAGTGGGGAGGAAGAGCCCTTGTTGCTGGCAGTCTTGTGGTTACAGTGCACAAGCTGGAATCTCAGCATGGTTTTCCTGGGGAATGTATACCACCTCTGTATATAACTATAGGGTAAGGTAGTCCATATTGGATTGGCATCTACCACCAGAAAAGCAATACTTAAAAATGCAGAAAGGTTATTTTACTGAGATGATGAAAAAGAATACGTGAATTCATAACTAACAGACAACTTCCCTATTCAAAGACCTATTGAAAATCAATTTTTGCTCTAGGTAAAATATGTATGAACAAGGGAGAAAATATATGTATTAAGGTAAGACAATCTTCAAAATACTATTTTCTGAGTATCTATATAGTTCTTTCATCTGTGAACCTAAAATGTCTAAAAGCATATGATACAACAGAACAGTGCTACTGACTGAGCTCTTCCTTAGATACTTAATCTAAGAGCCACACTCACAGAAATACAAAATACAGTGTCAAGACTTCTGTACATAGATTTTTTTGTGTGCGAGGAAGTGATGGTATTCAAAAAGTTTTTCACAGAAATCTTTGTCTGAGACTTCCAACACTACTTAGAAAAGTTTAAAGCCCCGTAAGCTTTCAAAAACATCCTAAAGCAATAGTATCTTAGTCTTATGTCTTTGTGCATGCATAATTCTCTGATTTATTAATTCCTGGATCCACTATTCCAAACATTCATTGATATTTTGGACTAATCACTAGCTAACTAAAATGCTCAGATATTTGGAAATGTTTATAAAGAATGATACTATCTCAATTTTGACTACATAATTGATATACAGTAATTCAGACTGACCTACATTATCCTTAGAGCTTAACAACAATGAAACTTTTTTTACTTTTTTTTTTCAATTGCTTCTATGCATGTGAAAAGTGTATTAATTCTACTTAAGCATCAGCTAAACAGAAGACAATAACTAGCTATTCCGACGCAGCACATTGAGTAGGAACACAGGATTAGTTTCTGTTTCTATGTAAAATCAGATACAGTAGCTGATCACAGGGAATGAACCCTTTCTTCTTACCCCACCATGTAACAGACTGATACCTGCTCTGTAACTTTTTTTTTTCCTCAATAATGCATCACACTAATATTATCAGTGGGAATTAATCTCACATCATTTGCACATAAATGGGGCTATATCAATTTAGAACCTTTGGGAGCTCTGGCCTTATTTTGGTGTGCAGATAGTTTTCAGACAGGTACTGTCTATTCATTCAACATGGCCTCAAAGCACAATGATTTATTCCTTGATACAGAGCTATGACATGAGGACACAGAGGGTGATTTATCCTGTGTGATTTAATTCAGTGAACATATACTGTCAAATGGCAAAAAATGTAGTGTGTATATTGTATAATGGCAGAACTGAAATAGAATTTATAAACTGTCAGTTTATCGTAAAATCCTGTGCAGTCTCTACTAAACTCTTCAAAAAATCCCTATTGCAAGTTGTTTCAGCAGCAGCTGCAGCTGTTTAAGACATGCTGGGAAGAAGAGATAATGGCAGTGCTTAGCACTTCATTATGTATCATTAATTCATGTCGCCATTATGCTCCTCTATTTACACTGTGCTGGCACGTAATTTATCTGCTTACTTTCCTATAAAATCTGTCCAAGGATTATTTCCATTAACTTTTATTGCTATATTTTTTTTCTCAAATAAGATTGAAATCCCTGTTAGCCTCCTGTATGGGCAATTGAAGGCTTGTCTTTCTGCTCCTGGGAGTCCTGCAGCTATCTTCAGGAAGTTAATCAATGGTGAGTTAGCTTAAGGCATCCTCTTTCAGGAGGAATCAGAATGCCCTTTGCAGGGCAGCTACATTAATTTTCAGATTTCTGATCTCCTATCAGGAACATAAGGTGCATAAGGTGGTAGGAAGTGGTATTCCATACACCAGGCTGTCAGTGAGGTCATCCCATCATACTGATATTAGGCATAAAAAGAGCCACATCCTCTTCACCTGAGAGGAGAAGTAGAACTGCTTCACCTCTCCTAAGGCCAATGCTAATGCTGTTTCTTCACTAAATTGCTCAAGAATGATGCAAACTGCAAGAGACTGAAAAGGTCACCTTGCAATACCTCCTGTTTATGTTAGCCCAGTGAGCAGTAAACCTGAGGCTAAATACAGAAAAAAAAAAAATCATGTCCCTAACAAACTGGAAGGTAACCCTATCAAAGGATCCACCAAGTAACTTTCTTGAGTTCTTCATCTAAACATAATGTCGTAGCTATTGTCATTATTACTCGTGATTAATGAAGGCACATTTTTTTTTCACTCTCTTCATATGTTTTTACTATTTCAAAACAGCTGTGCTCTTTAATTTTAACCTACTAAAACTCCAGTTATTTCACTGGGTATGTATGTACCTTATCTTTTTTTTTTTAACTTAAAAAAAAAAATGAATTGCTTCTATGAGCACTTTGAAGCAAGAAAAGGAAGACAACATTATCTTGTTGAAATTAATGTTTATCTTGTGGCTTGAGATGCTTGCTTCAAGCATAGGTTCATCTCTAAGAGATTCCATTTGAACATGTAAATGTTCTATCCGGCTTTAAATCAGTCCCCAGTGACTCACACTGGAATAGGACTATGAGAAACCTACTAGCAGCAGACTAGTGCAAAAAACATCAAAATAAATTCTGTGTCAAAAACTATACTGGGATACTATGGCAGGCACAAGGTTAAAGTAAGGCATGACTGTTTTATTTTGTTTTGTTTTACATATATATATGTATATATAATTTATTTATTAAGAAAGTTCATTTTCAAAATATTTGCATATGCAGAGATAGCTTCTCCTAAACCAAATATTAAAATAATTTTTTATGTTGGAAATTTTGCTTTTTTTTTCCCCAAGAATTTTAAAAATAAACCATTCATTTTCGTGGAAGAAAACTCAGGAAAACTTAAACACATGACACTTGGAAATTGCACTACTTTATATCATGAAGTCAGGGAATAAAGGGAGGGGGGAAAAAAAATGAAAAAATGAAGAAAGAAAATGTAGACTCCTAAAACTCTGATAAACTGAGCTGAAAAATACTGGGGGCATGTATATGCAGAATTATGCTGCTACATGAACATTCCTCAGGGTCTAAACGTGGTTTACACAATTAGAATGTGTAAGGGTCTAGTACTAAGTATATAAAAAATGTAATTTCGCAGAAGAAAAAAATGTGTTTTGGTTGAAGAAAAAAATCTGCAACATGGAAATCCCTCCATATTTGTACTAGTTTTATTTCTTTGCAAAAAGCCAAACCAAACAGAACAAAAAAAAAACACCCAAAAAAACCTAACTTGCGTTCTTGTAATAGATTGCAATGTTGCAGTTTAAACACAGAAAATAATTGGCCTGAGGCAGACAATGGCACTACTGTCATTAAGGAGAGAGACCTTATAGGGTTTCAGGTTTTCAGCCCAACTGAGTTGACACTAGATTTAGCTGAGTGAATTGGTGAAAAAAAAAATATGTTCCACATACATATTCCTTCTCTCAAGGATGCACAGTATGTACTATGGCTCTCTCCTGATCAGGTTGCTATATGTCTATGTGTGTTGGTTTTGTTTGGGAGGCGGGGCGGGGAGATAGACTATGGTGGCAGTTTCTGCAAGAAGCTGCTAGAAGTTTCCCCGTTGTCTAGTGGACTCAGCTGGGTCTAGAGCAGACCTGCCACTGGCCAGGGCCAAGGGAATTGGTGACAGAATGTTCAGTGATAATGCCTCTGTGAGAAAGTATTTAAGAAGGGGGAAAAAAAAAAAAAAGAAAGAAGAAGTAAAGAAGTAGAAGTGGGAAGCAGAGAGGGGGAGGTGCGAGCCTTATGGCCCTCACCCTCTGGCCCCCCAACCAGGTGGCTGCCTGGGCCCAACTCAGACTGGCTCAGCTGCAAGAAGTGGAGACAAGATGTGAAGAGAACCTCAGAGGCATCTGCCTGAGCCTGCAAACTATGGAGGTCCACAGAGGAGTGGAGATCCACCTGCATCCCTTGGGGACCTCACACCGGGGTAGGTGGATGCCTGTGGCCTGCAGAGGGCCCACTGGGGCAGCCAGTTCCTGAGGGATTGCACCCCATGGAAAAAATTACCCACACTGGAGCAGTTCACAAAGGACTGTAGCCCATGGGAGGGACCACACGCTGGAGCAGGGGAGGAATGTGAGGATTTTCTCCTCTGAGGAGGAAGGAGCAACGTAAAACATCATGTGATGAACTGACCATAATCCCCATCCCCTCTTCCCCCTCTGTGCCACTCGATGGAGGAAGGAGGTAGAGATCATTGAAACAAAGTTAAACCTGAAAAGAGGGAGGAGTGGGTGGAAAATTTTGGGTTCTCTTCCTCGTTATCCTGCTTTGGTTTTATTAATAATAATAAATAGTTTTCCCCAAACTGAGTCTGTTTTGCCCATAACCGTAACTTCACTGATTTCTCCCTGTCCTCATCTCAAACTTTGAGCCGTTTTGTTATATTATCTCTCCCCTGTTCCCTTGGAGCATGAGGAGAGTGAGTGAGAGGCTGCGTAGCTTGGTCCTGAGCAGGGCTAAACTATGCAACTCTGCTAATTCAATATCATCCTACAATCCCTGCCTATTGTGAAAAACTCCATTTCGTCTATGAGATCTCATTTTGCCTCTTAACATAGAAAAGGCACAGAGAGTAGGACGCCAGAATTCTACCTACCTTTATGCACGTTTTATTTGTAGACAGTGTTATTTATTGGCTGTGTGGACAGTCATGTAAATAATAATGAAGCAGTCAAGCTCATTCTAGTCCAGACACACCAACTCCCACTTAGGCTAAAGTATTCTCATTAACTGACGGCTGTATAGAGGTTATGATCCATGGTTATGATCCTTGCACAAAGCTTTTAAAACTACAGTTACTGGTTCCTGTTCAAGCAAAAGGACGGATTGGCTTAGAGTATCATTATTTCTCTTGTAGAAAAATACATTCATCTCTACAGCCAAGCTGCTCCTGAAGGAAAGAACAGCCTGTTCTCTGCTATTATGAGCACTTTCTACATTTTAATCCATGTTCTTTGCTGCACAGCTGGTGGGAGCAGCATCAAGCCTAGAACTTAAGACCAGAGGGAGGCTTTCAAGTGTCATGTCAGGAGTCTAATCAGAATATCTGAAAATACAGTGTCTAAGTTCAAGAGAAGATGAAGAAAGCCCGATCCTGCTTGAGTAGGCAAACTTACTTCACGTCTGTGGACTCTTTTAATGAAACAAATAATGTTTTTCTTTTCTCCAGTATGTTATTTAGAATTATTTTAGCCATTTCTTACTACTGAATTTCATAGAATATTTTCTTTAACAGTCTGCCAACTGTAGACTTACCAAACTTCAGTTCTTGCCAAGTTTTCACCAATGCAGAAACATTACCCAGGACATGGAGAAGGCTGAGGTTCTCAATGACTTTTTTGCCTCAGTCTTCACCGACAAGAGTTCCTCTCCCACCGCCCAAGCTGTAGAAGGTGCAAGCAGGGACTGCGAGAATGAAGAACTGCCCATTGTACTCGAAGAGCAGGTTCGGGATCATCTGAGGAACCTGAAGGTGCACAGTCCATGGGTCCTGATGAGATCCATCCGCGGGTCCTGAGGGAACAGGCGGATGAAGTTGCCAAGCCACTGGCTATCGTATTTGAGAAGTCGTGGCGGTCTGGTGAGGTCCCCGATGACTGGAAGAGAGGGAACATAACCCGCATTTTTAAAAAGGGGAATAAGGAAGACCCAGGTAACTACAGGCCGGTCAGCCTCACCTCTGTGCCTGGCAAGGTCATGGAGCAGATTCTCCTGGAAACCATGCTAAGGCACCTGGAGAGCAAGGAGGTGGTTGGTGACAGCCAACATGGCTTCACCAAGGGCAGATCGTGCCTGACCAAATTGGTGGCCTTCTATGACGGGCTGACGGCATCGGTGGACAAGGGACGAGCAACTGACATAATCTACCTGGACTTGTGCAAAGCTTTTGACACTGTCCTGCACGACATCCTTCTCTCTAAACTAGAGAGACATGGGTTTGATGGACGGACCACTCGGTGGATAAGGAGTTGGCTTGATGGCCGCACTCAGAGAGTGGTGGTCAACGGCTCGATGTCCATGTGGAGACCGGTCACGAGTGGCGTCCCTCAGGGGTCCGTGCTGGGCCCGGCCCTGTTCAACATCTTTGTCGGCGATATGGACAGTGGGATAGAGTGCACCCTCAGCAAGTTCGCCGACGACACCAAGTTGTGTGGTGCCGTTGACACGTTGGAAGGGAGGGATGCCATCCAGAGGGACCTTGACAGGCTGGAGAGGTGGGCCTGTGCCAACCTCATGAAGTTCAACCAGGCCAAGTACAAGGTCCTGCACCTGGGTCATGGCAATCCCAGGCACAAATACAGGCTGGGCGGGGAATGGATTGAGAGCAGCCCTGAGGAGAAGGACTTGGGAGTGCTGGTGGATGAGAAGCTTAACATGAGCAGGCAATGCGCCCTTGCGGCCCAGAAGGCCAACCACATCCTGGGCTGCATCAAGAGAAGCGTGGCCAGCAGGTCGAGGGAGGTAATTCTCCCCCTCTACTCTGCCCTGGTGAGACCCCACCCAGAGTACTGTGTCCAGTTCTGGAGCCCCCAACACAAGAAGGACATGGACCAGTTGGAGAAGGTCCAGAGGAGGGCCACGAAGATGATAAAAGGGCTGGAGCACCTCTCTTATGAGGACAGGCTGAGAGAGTTGGGGCTGTTCAGCCTGGAGAAGAGGAGGCTCCGGAGAGACCTGATAGCGGTCTTCCAGTACCTCAAGGGGGCCTACAAGAAAGATGGGGAAAGGCTGTTTAGTAGGGCCTGTTGCGATAGGACAAGAGGTAATGGTTTTAAAATAGAGGGGGGTAGATTTAGATTAGAAATTAGGAAAAATTTTTTTACGATGTGAGTTATAGAACACTGGAACAGGTTGCCCAGAAAGGTGGTGGAGGCCCCATCTCTGGAAACGTTCAAGGCCAGGCTGGATGAGGCTCTGAGCAACCTGATCTAGTCAGGGATGTCCCTGCTCCTTGCAGTGGGGTTGAACTAGATGACCTTTGAAGGTCTCTTCCAACCCTAACCATTCTATGATTCTATGATTCTATGATTGTAAGACTGAAGGTTCAGGTATATGTTTGTAAAGTCCCACGAATGTAAAATTTAAGTTTAATGATATGATTGTGCTATTAAAGACGGAGTTTCATGGTCTCCAGTGGATGGAATTGAGATAAATTATTGATCTTGTATTCAGAGTGCAATTCACACTGCCTAACTTTTTCGTGTCTACAGTCTAAACACCTAGAAGTGCAATAATCACCTCAGGCTCCTGTTTTGGTTAGCTCAGGGAATATTTTTGATTTCTACATTTAAATGGTTGAATCACACCATAGAAATCTCTTTGTTTCTCCACTGTAAAGATAATCTAGGTAATTAGATTGGAATTCTATTCTCTAGATTCACAAAAGCATAATACTTCTGTTGAGCAAAGTGCAGAAGCCAGGATTAGCAAAAGCTATATTTGCTAGTCAGGACTAGTTAATAAATTCAGCATAAGCATTCTGAATGGGGTAATAATAATGAAAGAAAAGTAAAAAAAAAGTAAAAAATTGTCTGAGAAAGGATCATAGCCTCCAAAAAATTATTTCAAAATTTAGGATACATAGCAGTTCTTTCAAAAGTATATAAATGATCTGCCTCCACCGAGGGACACAACTTCAATAGACTCTCTAAGTGCTTCAAATGCCTGTAACATTGCTATCTTAGAATGTCGCATGAAAGATTCCACATAGTAAAATCTACAGATATTAAGTATTAAAATTAATCTGCTTATGTCTGCAGAGTACCTTATAAAACACTGAAATTTGGTATAAAAGTTTACTTGCAAGTTTAGGGGAGGTATTTAATTTCTGTATGATATTTATCATGATAGTGGCTGTATAAAATTAAATACATCTTGCAATTGCATGTGTTACAAAAGGATTTTGAAAGTTAACGTATAATAGCACGGAAGAAATTTGTGTAAACAACTGAAGAATATTTCAGAAGATATGTATTCATTTTTAGCAACTAAAATTTAACAACAGTTGTACCAATGTGTGCTGGAGGCTGACTGGCAAGTTGACCATGAGCTAGCAATGTTCCCTTGTGGCAAAAAAAAAAACCCCAGCAATAGTACCTGTGCTGCATTAGGAGGAATCTCACCAGTAAGTGCAGGGAAGTGATTCTCCCCCTCTGCCCAGCACTGGTGAGGCTATACCCAGAGTCCTCTGTGTCATTCTGAGCTGCTCCCTCTGAACACCAGGAAATCTGTTTTATTTTTACTATGAATGTGACTGAGCCCTCCGACAGATTTCCCAAGGAGACTGTGGAATCTCCATCCTTGGAGATATTTAAAAGCTGTCTGGACATGGTCTTGGGCAAGTGGCTTTAGCTGGCTTTGCTTGAGAAGAATTTGGGCCAGATGACCTCCAGAGGTCCCTTCCAACCTCAACCACTCTGTGTTTCTGTGAACTAAAATCCAATGATCTCATGTGCATTCACAGTATTGCACTTCTCCTTCTGAAATATCAGATATTTTTAATTCATTTATTTTTTTTTACATATTGTCATATAGCATACTACTATATTGTTATATTTTTTTTTTCTGAAGTAAAAACTAGTACCTAAGGAGGAATACAAAAATTTACATCTAGATAAAGCGTATAAAGTCTCCTACCAAGAACTAATCAAACACTTTTGGAAAGGACATTAGCTGAGATAAGCTAAAGCTAGTGGAACAATGCCACCAACCCATCTGACCCAGCTTGTCATGCAGGAGATTACTGTGGCTAAACAGAGCAGTTGACAGGAGAAAATCTCAGGGACAGAAAGGGAGCAGCACAAGTCATCACTCTTATTGTATGTTTATTGTAGGATCATGCTGGGAATGTATTTGCAAATGCTAATAAATATATAGGGGGATAGGAATGTGTCATACCTATAATGAAGTCTGTCCTTCCTGATGAGGAACATGAAAAGGTCTAACAGCTCTTTCATCTCCACTAAATTTCAGCAACTGACTCCTATATTTTTGTTCTTCAGACACTAAAGTACGTACCTATCACTAGTTGGCTCCAATCAAAAACTCTGTATTTGCACATATATGTATTGTGTAAGTATTAAGGAACTCGCACAATTTCTGATGAAAGATTACTTTTACTACTAGTTAGGTTTTCCTGTCTTTACCTGCTGATCTAGCAATGATACTTATTTCCAAGTGGGAAGTCATTTTTTTTCTGTTATTTTCAGTTTCTTATTCATGCCTCTAAATCTTCACATATTTCTGAGACATCAGGCCAGACCTTTTTTTTTTTTTTTTTAGCCATCATGAACCTCATGAATTATTCTGACCTGTAATTTCAGTACAAGTTCCATGGAGGGAAAAACAATAGGGCATGATACGCTGTGTATTTAACATACAGTCAAGTGAGGGCTGGGAAGAAGGATTTATATTACCTAATTTAGCAGTATGTGCCCGAGTGCAAATACAAATTCAGTCATGACTTACCTAATTCTAGAGTCTTTAGTGAGAAGACTTTACTCCTGTATAGTCACTGACTAGAAAGGGAACCAAGGAAGTAACGGCAATTAACTTGGATATCTTGGTCACATCTCTAAATGGAAAAAGACTTTCCTAGGCTACCTTTAGCAAATGTGCCAGACTCTAATCTAGCCAGGCATCCTGGAGAATTCTGTCTCTCTACTGTTCACTGAGGGAAGCTTCCAACAGGCAGCCTACTGCCTACAATACTGTAAAGCATTCAAATTACTTTTACATACATAGCTATGTAGGTACTGAAGCACTAGAAATGGCACATCTGCAACTGACTGGAAAACCAGTCATTGTACTATGTGACAAAAAGGAATGTGGGAAAGAAATTATATATTATCATATAACTAAAGACAAATATAATTAAGGGCACAATGCAAGCTAATTAAAGTTACACAAGTGACTGTAAATCTGGAATAACCCAGCTTTTCCTTGTTTCAGACTACTACTGGAAAACTTTATTTTATGGAAATAAAACCAAAACATTGACACAAGCAATAAAGAGAAGGAAAAAAAAAGAATTTTAAATAGTGTCTTACACAGCTAAGCCTCACTATACTCTCAGGTAGCAAAGAAAAAGTACTTCTTTACCCCAGGGAATACAAAGCTTTAGAGGCTTGCTGTAAACACAACAGATGCTGGCTCTGTCCCTCCCTCCTGCAAAAGCAAGCATGCACACACACAAAAAAGCACCTCTAAAACAGAGACATAAAATAACAACCCTACCATGTTAGGAGGAAGGTCTATCTAAACTATCATCCTACCTCTTACAGTGGCCAAAACGGATAACAAGGAAAGAATTTAATAATGAGTAAAAAAAAAAATGCAGTGGTACTTCGCTTGAATACTCACTTGCCTTTCAACAGTTTTCAGTTCACAGAGGTAGTGACTTTGTAATGAATACTCTTTCATGGATTTCCTTCTGATAAACTCTTCCCTTAAGCTTCTATTGTCTACAGTATTTGATGGTACGTATCTTTAATGATGAAAAATATTAGGAAAGCCTAATTATAAGCATTGCTTTTGCACTTCTATAGACAGATAATGATTATTAGTCAGAACTCCATTAAAAAGGAGCTATAATGCCAGTGAAAAATTTCTTTTTTTGAAAAAAACAAAACAAATCAGTAAAAAAACCTAACAAAAAAAAAAGCTTTCTCAGTGCAGACACTGACAAAAAAACATGTATGGAGGTAAAAAGGAGTGGCCTGTAGGTTAATAATGAGACTGAGGCAGACAAATTTTACCTTGATAGTATTCAAGTGACAAAACTGCTGGACTACTGACTAAGCAACCTAATATCATCATTGTCTCATTCTGATATCACTTACTTTTATGTCACTTACTTTTATGCAATCTTATTTAAATGGCACTGACTACTTGTAAAATTCAACCTTTCTTCTCAAGTACTCCAAAGCATTGTGGAAATGAAATAGAACAAGCAAAGCAAATTTTAATATATTCAAACAAGATTTAGTCATTTCCTTGCATCACAACATAATGTTTTTTTCATGCATGACTATCAGAAAAGCTCAATATTACATGTCACAAAAGCATTTGCAAAAAGGTCAGTTCTAAAAGCGGGAGAGCTATAGTCACACAGGACAGCAAACTGCTCATTTTTCCTGTTCCCTGTGAGTTATAAACTAACCATGTGACCAACATGTCCTGTAAAACAGATTCTCAAGAGTTTTCTACTCTTTTTCAATTTAAGGGAAAATTGAAGGCATGTGACATGGCTTATTACATCTCCTCCATCTCTCCAAGACTTAGTGAGAGACAGAGAAAGCTCTGCTGCCCATTGCTCTTTCTCCCAGCCCGGCCTCTGCTGTAGTGGCATGCTATGTTCTTCCCTTTCGCTGCTGCATGGCCACAGAGGAGTATGCGGGGGCTGCTTCAGAGGAAGTAAATGTAGTGAGTGAAGGTAGCCCGAAGGCAAGGAGTTCATGGAGAAATGAGATAGGAATTATGAGGGAAACGGTTGTCTCTAATATCAATGGGGCTAATCTGCTAAATGAGGAGTTTCCTGAAAACTTCAGCTTTAACTGGATTTACTCATGCAGAGAGTGATTTGAGTGAGGTACCTAGAAATGAGGATGAGGATAATCACCATGTTAACTGCAAGGGAGGCTTAAGCATCTTTAAGTCTAAAAGGTCTAATAGGGCTGTGTATCTACCTGAAACTCTGTGCATATTCCGAACTTGAACTACATACTTGAGAAACTGGAACTGAAAGTCTGAAATATCTCCTATATCTACATAAATAGGTATTTCTCTTTTTAGTCCAGATGAGTCTTTTTTTTTTTTCCTATGAATTATTTATGTATTCTAGAGAAACAGTACTGCAAAAAAAAAAAAAAAAATCTACCTCTCTACCCTTCAAATTACTTCAGGGTCTTGAATGTTCCCCTTAATATTGACTATGATCTGTAAAAAACTTCATTTGTTCTCATTTTTTGAGAGTGTTATTATTTTCTTTAATAACTTGACAGTGATGTGGCTTCAGCAATGGGCTTGGAAGCTGGTTTCACAAACTCTATCTTGGTAGTACTATGGTGATCAGGACAACCTCCTGAGAGGATAACATCAGAAACAGATACTGAGGAAGACAATATGTACTTAAATTCCTCTCTTATTGGACAAATTATCTTTATTAGGAGTCTTGCACTAATAGATTTGTCAGGAGATTTAAATGCAGAAATTCCTTTTTGTTAGTTTCTTTGTGCTTTTTGTAGTCAAAACAGCAAGTAAGTCATGTTTGACACAAGCAGTTACATGGTTTTAGGCTCTTAGAAAGGATTTTTACCTGTAATTTTAAGTAGATGGCGTTTCTCATACACTAAGCACGTTAGAGAAGCTTTCCTGAATGAAGGCTGCTAAACTCAATTTAAATGGCACTTCACAGCTTACTTGAATCATAGAATCATAGAATCTTAAGGTTGGAAGAGACCTCCAAGATCATCAAGTCCAACTGTCAACCTAACACCACCATGTCCTGGAGTGACACATCTACATGTTCTTTGAACATCTCCAGGGATGGTGACTCCATCACTTCTTTGGGCAGCCTGTTCCAGTGCCTGTTCACTCTTTCACTAAAGAAGTGTTTCCTGATATCCAACCTAAACCTTCCCTTCCATAACTTGAGGCCATTTCCTCTTGTCCTATTGTTAGTTACTTGGGAGAAGAGACCAACACTTGCCTCCCTACAACCTCCTATAGGTAGTTGTAGAGAGCAATGAGGTCTCCCCTCAGAATCCTCCTCTCCAGACTAAACAATTCAAGTTCCCTCAGCTGTTCCTCATAAGACTTGTCCTCTAGATCCCTCACCAGCTTCATTGCCCTTCTCTGGACACACTCCAGCAACTCAATGTCCTTCTTGGGGGGGCCCAATACTGCACACAGTATTTGAGGTGCAGCCTCACCAGTGCCGAGTACAGGGGCACAATCACTTCCCTACTCCTGCTGGCCACACAGCTCCTGATAGAAGCCAGAATGCTGTTGGCCTTTTTGGCCACCTGAGCACACTGCTGGCTCCTGTTCAGCCGGCTGTTTGCCAGTACCCCCAGATCCCTTTCTGCTGGGCAGCTTTCCAGCCACTCTTCCCCAAGCCTGTAGCATTGCATGGGGTTGTTGTGATCCAAGTGCAGGACCCGGCACTTGGCCTTGTTGAACCTCATACAGTTCACCTTGCCCCATTGGTCCAGCCTGTCCAGGCCCCTCTGCAGAGCCTTCCTATCCTCTGAGCAGATCGACACTCCTGATCAGTTTGGTGTCATCTGCAAACTTCCTGGGGAAGAACTTAATACCCTTATCCAGATCATTGATAAAGATATTAAACAGAACTGGCCCCAGAACTGAACCCTGGGGAACACCGCTTGTGACCAGCCACCAAGTGGATGTAACTCTGTTCACCACAGCTCTCCGGGCTCAGCCATCCAGCCAGTTTTCAACCCATCGCAGGGTACACCTGTCCAAGACATGGAGTGCCAGCTTCTCTAGGAGAATGCTGTGGGAGATGGTATCAAAGGCTTTGCTAAAGTCCAAGTAGATCACATCCACAGCCCTCCCATCATCCACTAGGTGAGTCAACTGATCATAGATGGGGATCAGGTTGGTCAAGCAGGAATCCACCTATGTGGCATGTACAAGACATGGATGCATCATAAGAAATTTGTAGTAGTCTTTTTTAGGAAATTCATATTTTTTAACCCTACTCCTATACTATATTCACAAGAATCTTCTTCCCCTACTAACTACAAAAAGAAGATGGTTACAACAGAATCTTTATGTCCCTTTCTTACAACAGTTCTAGGTAAACATATTGCTGCAGTGTTGTTGCATCCATCCATGTATGTGGTACAGTTTTTTACAGTCCATGGTAGAACACAGCCTAGTTTTATGTCAGTGTCCTAGTTTAGCCCCACTCACGACTACGCACTATACAGCCGCTCACTCACCCTTCTCACCCCCTGAGGGACTGGAGGAGAGCTAATATAACAAAAAGCTCGAGGGTCAAGATAAGGACAGGAAGAGATCATTCAACAGTTACCATCAAGGGCAAAACAGACTCGATTTGCGGGAAACAAATTCAATTTATTAACAATAAAAAACAAAGTAGGATAATGAGATACAAAATCAAATCTTAAGTATATCTTCCCCCCACCCCTCCCCTCTTCCTGGGCTTAAATTTATTCTCAACTATCTCCACCTCCTCCCCTACCTTGAGTAGCACAGGAGAAATAGGGAATTGAGGTTGCAGTTAGTTCATCACATGTTGTGTCTGCAGCTCCTTCCTCCTCAGGGGAACAACTCCTCACATTCTTCCCCTGCTCCAGTGTGAGGTCCCTCCCACCGCCTATAATCCTTCACAAAGTCTTCCAGCATAGGTCCTTTTCCACAGAGTGCAGTCCCTCAGGAATAGACTGTCCCAGTGTGGGGCCTCCACGGGCCACAGCCTCCTTCAGGGCACATCCACCTCCTCCAGTGTGGCGTCCTTCATGGTCTGCAGGTAGATATCTGCTCCTCCATGGGCCTCCATGAACTGCAGGGGGACAGCCTTCCTCACCATGGTCTTCACCACGGGCTGTCTGCAGCCATTCCTCACTGTTCCCCTCCCCTCTCCTCCTCTCCCCTCCCTTCCCCTCCTCTCCCCTCCTCTCTCCTCCTCTCCCCTCCATTGCCTTCCTCTCCCCTTCCCCCTCCCCCACTGCCCTCCCCTCCTCTCCTCTCCTATCTGAACCTCTCCTCTTCTCTCCTCTCCTCCTCTCCTCTCTTGTCCCCTCCCCTCCGAAACTCTCCGAACCTCTCCTCTCTGAACCTCTCTGAACCTCTCCTCTCCTCCCCAACTTCTGCTATGCAAATCCAACATAGTGAAACTTTTTCAGTTTAAAGTTTCAAGCTATTTTTAGCTGCTCTGTTTAATAAACAAATCCACAAATATATTTCACAATCAGACAACTGGAGTTATCTGTTGTCATTTCTTTTCATGTAAGAACCTGATCCCAAGGGAGCCTGTGAAGACATAAGGTCAAGAAAGAGAGATCAGTAACTAGAGATGGCAGATTTGGTTCATTAAGGATTTATTTATTCCCTATATGCTGGTGTTTGACAGCATCTTCACTATATGTATTTCCTCTCTAATCTAACGTCTGCTCCCATCAGTGCCTCTCCTACCCCTACTGAAGGATAAATGGACTGACAGGGTGTGATGGTAACAGAGCTCATACTGCAATCTAAAATAAAAAGAAAGTAGTGAATGTTTTTGCTGCTATTTTAAGTCTAGACTTTTGAGAAATTTGTCTTTACAAAAAGATCATTCCTTTTCTTTTTTTTTTCCTTTTCTTTTTTTTCCCCTGTCACTATAATAATGGAAACTATTATTACCTCACATATACACTGCGTTTTGAAATCAAACTATTCTTTTATATTAGTTTTGACTGAAGTTGACTAATAGCACCAAATTAAGACATAGAAACAAAAGGTCAGTCTACAGAACAGATGTAAGAAAAATAACCAAATGTATATACTAACATATAGGTAATCAGTTTAAGCTTTAAGTGCTATTTCATAGCCAAATGATGTTAAATACAACACAGACACTGTTAAACTTCCATCCATTTATGTATTTAAGCTTATTAACCCATCCGATTTTGCTAACACCATTTCTACTGCCTGCTGAGATGTGGATATTAACCTCTGCATGTCTTGCTTGTCTAAATGAAAAGTCATCTAGCCAATTCTGTGTTCTTTTGAAAAAAAGGTCAGGGGAAAGTTGTGCAGTTGTTTAAAAAAAGTCTAACACATTGTAAATTCAACTAAATATCTTCACAGGTAAAATGAACAAGAATAATCTCATAAATAAAAATTAGTGCAAAATTCTAAAATAAAGGGATATTTAACACAAAGATTTCTTTTAAAGAGTTTTAATTTGAGTTATATTTCAATTGTAATTATAGTGTAGCTATTGCTGCTACTATGAGCCACATGGAATGAGGTCTTTCTGAATAAATATACAAACATTTCTAGTACAAATACTGAGAAATGTGCTCATTGAGAATTAGTTCCTCTAAACAAAGTAACTGAAATATTAATAAAAGGAGAACAAAGAAAAATTAATTGAAATTTAGACCAAATATTTGTATAATTTTATCTCTAATTATTTTCTCTATTTTATTTAACTTTGCAAACATTATTGAAGACATAGGATGCGCTGAATGTAAATATGGAGAAATTGCTAGACCTGAAACTTCAGTGCAGACAATTGTAAAAATAACTACTATTATTACTTTTACAAGACACTGATACTAAAGAATTATGCTTAAGTAAAGCCCTGTGTTGGAAGTCTCATACACAATGTACACTTTTTGAGTCCCATAATTTTAGCTGGATTAAATATATACATAGGGAATTTCTAGTTCTCTTGCCTTTGAAGGAGGAAATTTAAAGTCAAGGAAAAAAAAAAAAGGGTTTTTTTTAAATACATATTTTAAGGGAAAGCTAATGTTTAAGTCAGCTTTGGACCACATCTTGAAGTACCTTTTTGTTCAATTAAAAGCATTTCTTCCTGTGAAGATCTTGAGCAAGTGCTTATTTCCCTTGAATCACAGACTCTCTCTCTACTACCGAGTAAATGTCAAATAAAAACTGATGAAGAAGGTGTGTTGGATTTTGGTGGCGGGAGAGCTACA
This sequence comes from Chlamydotis macqueenii, assembly GCF_036417535.1. Lineage (NCBI taxonomy): Eukaryota > Metazoa > Chordata > Aves > Otidiformes > Otididae > Chlamydotis > Chlamydotis macqueenii. The sequence goes on from NC_141556.1 coordinate 165,818,460, forward strand.
GGGGTGGCTTCTGCAAGAAGCTACTAGAAGTTTCCCCTTTGTCCAGTGGAGTCAGCCAGCTCCAGAGCATATTTGCTGCTGGCCAAGACTGATCCAATCTGTAATGGTGATAATGCATCTGTATTGATGTGTTTAAGGGAAAACCAAATTGCAGTGCAGGGAGAGAGGAGGAGGCACCAGTCTCCCCCCCGGCCTCCTGCCCCAGCCTTCTACCAGGTGGCTGTTGGTGTGCAGCCCAGCCCAACCTGGCCCTGCCCAGCACAGTAGCAGCAGAGAGTGGAGTATGTGAGTCAAACAGCTATGGAGACACCAAGGTCAGAGAAGAAGGAGAGGGAGGAGTAAAGTTGCCTTTGGCAAGATTCCCTGCTGCCTGTGGTGAAGACCATGGTGAGGCCAGCTGTCCCCCTGCAGCCCATGGAGGTGCACGGAAGAGCAGAGATCCACCTCCAGCCCATGGAGGACCCCACGCTGGAGCATGTGCATGCTGGAAAGAGGCTGTGGCCCATTGAGGACCAGCACTGCGGCAGCCCATTCCTGAGGGACTGCACTCTGTGGAAAAGAACCCAAGCTGGAGCTGTTTTTGAAGAACTGCAGCCCACAGGAACAATTCACACTGCAGAAGTTCATGGAGGACTGTGTCCTGTGGGAGGCACCTCATGCTGGAGCAGGGGAAGAGTGTGAGGAGCCTTCTTTCTGAGCAAGAAGGAGTGGCAGAGACAATGTGTGATTAATTGACCACGACCCCATCCCCTGTGCTGCTGGTGTGGAAGGGGTAGAAAATTTGGAAGTAAAGTTGAGTCCAGGAAGACAGGAGAGGTGGGAGGAAGGTGTTCTTAAGATTCGGTTTTATCTCTGAGTATTTTACTCTGATTTGATTGTTACTAAATTAATTTATTTTTCCCCAAGTTGAGTCTTTTTTTTTTGCCCATGACAGTGTTCAATTATTTCTCCCTGTCCTTATCTCAATCTACAAGCTTTTAGTTGTACTTTATCTCCCTTCTTGGGGAGGGTTAGTGAGCAACTGCTAATGTTTAGCTCCTGGTTGAGGCTAAACCACAAGAGAAGAATTCTTATTTGTCCTGGCCTTGGTGCTGTTGGCCTCTAAAGTTAATTTTGGCAGGCTACAAAATTCTCAAACAGACCTCAGAAATCCAGCACACAGATGTTTGTCTGAAACATTTTCTTTATTTGGACTAATTTCTTTTGAAGATAAAACACACTCTGACTGTCAACCACATCAAATTTCTCACTCCCTTTAGAAAAACTTAGTCACTTCTTGCAGCTTTTGGCTGGAATTTCTCATTATTCTTTCCTTCTTGCTCTTGTTTTCTTCTTCCTGAACTTTTTATTTCATGAACAGAGCTATACTCATTACTCCCTCGGAAGTGTATATCTTTTCTCTAGATTTACTGCTGTCCAAAATGAAATCTGTGTTTCTTGTAAGTTAAAATTCTAGTAGATTTGTATGGTGGGTTGACCTTGGCTGGCCACCAGGTGCCCACCAAGCCACTCTCACTGCCCTTTCTCAACAGGAGAGAGGAAGAACATACAATGGAAAAGCTCCTGGGTCGAGGTAATGGCAGAGGAATCACTTCCCAGTTACCATCATGGACAAAACAGACTTGACTTGGGGAAATTAATTTAATTTATTGCCAAATAATAACAGATTAGGATAGTGAGAAATAAAAACAAAACTACAAACACTTTCATTCTCCCCCTCCTCCCCCCGCCCCCCTCCCAAGCTCAACATCATTCCCAACTCTTCTACCCCCTCCCTATCGCCCAAGCGGTGCAGCAGGTTGGGGAATGGGGATGGTGGTCAGTTCACAACTCTTTGTTTCTGCCGCTCCTTCCTCGTGCTTATTCTCTGCTCTAATATTGGGTCCCTCCCATGGGATACAGTCCTTCATGTACTGCTCCAATGTGAGCTCTTCCCACAGAACTTCACTTCAAGAACTGCTTCATCGTAAGTCCCTTCAACGGACTGAGGTCCTTCAGGAAAGACTGACGTGAGCCCCAGTTCCTGCCAGGAGCCAGAAGCAGTCTCCATGGACTGCAGTTCCCTTTGGGGCATATCCACTTGCTCTGGTGTGGGGTCCTTCTTGGGCAGCAGAGTAGGTATCCATTAACATCATTGGTTGGCTTAGCTTTGGCCAGTGGCAGGACCATCTTGGAGCCAACTGAAACTGACTCTGCCTGACATAGGGGCAGCTCTTGATTTCTTCTCACAGAAGCCACCCCTACAGCTCTCCCCACTATCAAAGCCTTGCCATGCAAACCCCATACAGTTTGAAATAACCTTCATTCTTGATAAATTAATGAGCAGTATTCTGCCTGTAACTCAAGTTATAAGCCTGCCAAGTTCTGCTTAGAAACTATATAGCTTCACAGATGCTACTGAAGATTTTTTTTTTTATGTCATGCCCATGTCTTGTACATGACTGTTGACACACAGATGAATCTGAGTGAGCTGTGAACTGCTGTTTACATGGAATGTAGCAGCTGTGCATGAGAAGCCCTACCCATTGCAGTGATCTGTTCAGTCTGCAGGAGAGAAGGCTCAGGGGGACCTTAGCAATAACCTATAAATCCCTGACAGAAGGCTTTAAAGAAGATAGAAACAGGCTGTTCTCAGAGGTATCCAGTAATAGGACAAGAGGCTATGGGCACAAATTGAATTACAGGAAATTCTATTTAAACTTATGTTCCCTTAGAGACATAAAACTCAGATTTCCTCCAAAAACTACAAATAGGTAGACTGAGAGATGCCTACCTAAAAAGTCGCTGCTGGTGAAACAGAACAGTGCAATTTCCCTGTAATTCTCCTTTTTTTTTTCTATCTGTATGTGACTATTGTCTGCTGTCATGTATTTAGAAAGAAATCCATTGGAGCAAGGGTGACCTCCTTGCTCTGACTTCATGCAACACTGGGTACTTAGGACACCCATTTCCCAGTGGTACATTTTCTGCAGAGTTTCAGGCTTCAGAGGACCTATTATTATTTAAAATATAATGCTTTTTATTTGATTTGATTTTTTTTGAACAGCACATAAAGTAAGAGAATAAACTCGGAAGTGAGACAAAACTGAACATGTATTGGAACAAAAGGTGAGGAGGGCAAAAAAAAAGACCGTACAGAGATTTTAAAGAAGAAAAGAAAAGTAAAGCTATTTGGTAACACATTTTATATTTATATATTTAATTTTGTGTAGATTTCAAATATATAAAAATATATTATGAATATATATATATAAATATAAATATTTTTTGTCACCTTGAAAGAAGACGTACTAATATTTTAATACAGAAAAATTAATAACAGGGTAAATGAAAGACATACTTTACCCATGAGGAGCAATTTACCTGCCTGTGGAAGTTCTCATGTTATTTTCAGGTTGTTCTGTGCACAAGTTGGAAGGAACACTAAAATAATGTTTTTCATATTTATTAAGTTAATCGTATGCTTATAGAGACATAAGATAATTCAGGTAGGAAGGACCTTGGGAAGGCTTTAGTCCTGCCTCCTGCTTGAAGCAGGGCCAGGTCTGAGGTAGGACAAGGTCGCCCCAGGCTGTGTCCAGTTGGGTCTTAAAAACATGAGAACCAAAACAGTACATCCTGCCTGGACAATGTCTCCCATTATTTGAAAGTCCACACAGGAAAAAAGGTTATTCTGTCTGGTCTTCCCTTGTTTAATTCATGTGTGTGTCCTCTTGTCCTCCAGCCACTTGCTGCTGTGAAAAGCCTGGCTCCATGTCCTTGCTGACCTCCTCATAGCTATGGGGACTGCTGTTAGGTCCCCCACAGCAACCTCTTCTCCAGGCTGAAAAAGCCCTGGTGCCTCAATTTCTCCTCAAAGGACAAGTGGTCCAACCCTGGACCATCCTAGTAGCTCTTCCTTGTATTCACCGCAGTGTAACAATGTTTTAAACATCTGACGTCCATAATAAAAAGGTTATAAAGTTCTTCCTATCAGACAAAATAAATATGCTGTGCAGTAGAAAGTGTTCTAAAATATGAAAGCAAAGATAAAGCTCAATTTTACAACAGAAGAAAAGTTTTCAAAACCAAGATATCCGGAGTTATTCTTGTATAATTAATATAAAAATTATGCTACATTGTAGATCAAATGTTTTAAATACTAGAATTATTGTTCTAAATTGCATTACTATGTATTGCTATAGTGTTCATATTAGTGGAATATTATCTGAGACAGTGCAATACAGCAGGAGAAGGATGACTCTTGGCACAATAAAAGTTTTTTGATGGGCAAGCTTAAAAACACTGATTTTCATCAGAATCCTGAAGATGAAACTACAGTATTCTCCTGCTGATATTGGACAAAACAATGGCTGAAAACACCTGGTCCTAGAAAAGCAGTACACAGGAAAATGATCACTATACTTCAGAACAGTTCTTAGCTCTGCGTGTTCCCTTTCTGTTTCTAGCCTCTCTTTCTAAGGAGCTCGGTATTTTTAGAACAGCAATCCCTGTGCTCTAAAGGTCCAGTTAAAACACCTGAACTATGATCACATATCTCCACCAAATGGCTGTGGAAAGTCCTGGTTTCTGAAAGTTCAGTATCAAACTTTCAGACTAAATTTAGTTCTACCTATCCACTGTAAAGAAAGTCTAAATGAAAAACTTACCATGTGTATCCACTTTATGAAGTATTTGGTGTCAATGAAAGTTCACAGCACCTATCTCTCTCCCTTTCTCCATACTCCACTCATTTGTCTCCCTTAGCAATTCATGCATTGGTTCAGAAAACTGTTTTAGTTGGAAACAAAAAAAAATTTTCTTTCTTATTTTTTTTTATTATTTTAATTCACAACACAGCTAAAGGTAATTACAATCAACTGAAAAAGTGATCAGTATTAAGGTGAAAACAATGACAAGAAACTTAAGTTGATATTGACATGTTGCAGTATCAAATAGCAGCCATAGAAGATAACTGTTAGAGAGCTAAATTTGGATAAGCATAATCTAATCTCCATTTGGGGAAAGGATGTTTTATTTTTTTTTAAATAAAGTAATGAATAATGAACCATAAAAGTGACAGGGTAATATTTACTGAAATTAACTATTTTCAATGACATCTGATAAGATTTATCTTGCAGCTTTTCTTTCTTTTTCTTTGGTGAGTAAGAAGAAAGAATCTTAACATAGCATTTTAGAACATTTTATACAATCTTGAACATATATTTCTATGAGACAGAAGTAGCTGGCTTCATTATTAGTGTCACAATTTTATTTAATTTCCTTTTTTATTAATTCCAGAATACCTGAGCACATTATTTCTAGTTCCGTAAAAAAAAATTGGGGGGAAATTGTATTTTATTGCTGTTGCTCTGATATTTTAAATCTAAAATTAGAAAGAACATGTTAAAAGTTTCTTGTCATGGGCTTTTTAAGTTTTTATTATTCTTTCTATTCCCTCAGGCAGAGAACAGTTTATTTTATACAATGCATTTATTAAACTTTGTTAATAATTTTGCCACAAATGAAACAAAATTTGAAACAAATCTGCAAAATGTATTTTGTAGAATAGTTTAGATCTGGTATTTATATCACAAATTTATATCCCAGTAAATTCCATGGTTAATTTCAAAGAGGAAAACTTGCATATTAGAAAGGGTCAAGCATTTACAATAAGTTTTATGATAAGCTCCAGGTAAGGTCTTAGAGGTCTGAAGTAAGGCTTAGATGGAATAGAAATAATCATGTCTAACATTGTGACCTAAATTGCTGATTCAGCTCCTACTCATTCCCACAAGTTTTATCAATTCAACACTTTTTAAGCATTCCTAGTTACTCAGAAGTGATACTCTGAGTCTTGATGGAGCTAAATGTATTGTCATTGACCTAAGTGGGCTCTGCAACATTTTTTTTTTGTCCCATTCTAGAAACTCATTGTTGTAACAATTGTCAGAGCATTCCTAATATTTGCCTAGACAATTGGGCTCCACCAAAATACAGTGTGGTTGGTTTCTTTCATACACAGCTGGGTTTAATCTCTGTCTTTTTTTTAACTGCCTAATAGATAAAATATTTGTCAGGCAAATTACTACTTCTCTTGGCTGAGGGGATTCAAACCTTCTAAGTAATTTCCAAGAAATGCTTTGATAACTAAACCCAAGTTGAGCTTGAGAATCAGTGTAAAGAAGGGGGTTGCCTACTCTTCTGAAGTTGCTTCATTGTGCAGTGAAAAGTTCTTTACTGTACAGTAAAGTGTTCAGGATTTTAGACTGATAAAAGCTATGTAAGAGGAACACAGTTCCAGTGACTACTAAACTACGTGGGAAACACAGTCTTTGTTTTTCTAGTATATCCACAGCAGGCTGGGGAGTGGTGAGGGGATGAGATTGTCTGTTTTCTGCTTTCTAATTCTGTGTTTTATGCAAATAAATAACCAACTAAATAAATATTAATATTACATTGAAGTCCAAGATTTCTCAAGTCCAGACTGAAGATGGCAAATAACAGAGAAAGAAGCTGGAAGAAGTTACAAACAGTACTGTAAGACATTGCTGGATCACAGATGGTTCAGGTGAAGGCATGCAAGAGATGGCTGATCTTCAAAGATCAGCTGATCTCCATAAACATAATAAAGAGGACTGGAAACTTCCACACTGCTCTCACAGAAGCAACCTACCAGAGTCTTTCCCTTCATTCTTATTCCCTGCCTTGAATATTCCTTAATTACTTCAATTTTTAAAATAGTTATATCTTTTTGTTAAGTCTCTGCATAATAGATGAGTTTTCTTTGTTGTCTTAGAAACAATCACCTTCTCCTCCTGCTTCAATGTGCTTTTAGAAGGGTTTTTTAGTTGCCCTAGGCTTCTAAGAATTGAACTCAGATGTCTTTTCTTTTTGTAGTTGTTGAACATTCTGAATTAAATGTGTCCCTTGTGCAATAATTGAGTAGAAGAAAATGTTTTACTTCTATATTGATACCTTTCAGGGCTCTTTACATGCTTGTTGCAAAGTCAGGTTTATTTAGGTACAAAAATATTTTTCTATATTGCAAACAAAGACAAAAACAAAAACAAAAACAAAAAAGGCAAAACCAGAACCCTCCAAGCCATAAAAATATCAAGATAAGAAGTTAAAACATTCTGTGGTTTGGGGCATTTCAGTCTCAGAAGACCAAAAGAGATGTAAGTTATAAGAGGGTCATCAGTGTTGCCACACATGCTGTCAAGCAAACAAAGCTTGGAAACAGTCACCTGGCTACACTCAACTGTCCAAGATATAGAGGACGGGACTGCAAGACTGAATAACAATGTGCACTGTTACTTAATTATGAGGCAAATCTAGTTGTTACGTTTGGCTTTTGACAGGATGGTGCTCTGCTTAACAGCTTTTATGTATCACACCTTCTCCTCCAGCCTACAGAACATCGGCATACTTCAGAATGGCATTTCTTGCTGTCCTGGCCTTGTTTTTGGCCATCAGTATAGGTCTTACCTTGTGGAAAGAACCCTGTATGGAGCTGATTTAGGCTTTTGCATCCTATTCCTAACCACAATGGCAGACTTCCAATGTTCATTTATCTGTCCCTGAATAGATCTGAGTCCTTGGAAATTCATTCACAATCTCAGAGGGAACTTAAGTGCCAGAATGTTGATGCACTCACTCATTACTCGTTACATTTTAAAATCTGCCTAACTTTTTCTGTCAACAGTTCTTATTAATGCAGAGAAAGATAGAAAATCCCTTTAATTTGCAAATTCTTAATAATTCTAATATGAAACATTAGGCCCATTTCTACGATGCAGTATAACAGATAAAATATTTTATTTCTACGTAACCTAATGTGCTAGTTTTGACTGAGATAAATTTAATTTTAGTGGACATGGTGGTGTTATGTTGACGGTTGGATTTGATGATCTTAGAGGCCTTTTCCAACCTTAAAGATGCTATGATTCTATTATTTTCTTCATACTAGTTAGTATGAAGTTATGTTTTCAATTTGTGATGAAAACAGTGTTGATAATATAGGCATGTTTTTGTTGTGGTTGAGCAGTGCTTACACAGTGTCAAGACCTTTTCTGCTTCTCACATCACCTCACCAGTGAGTTGGCTGGGGGTGCACAAGAAGTTGGGAGGGGACACAGCTGGGACAGCTGACTCCAACTGACCAAAGGGATATTCCACACCGTAGGACGTCATGCTCAGCATATAAAGCTGGAGGAAGAAGAAAGAAAGGGGTAACATTTGGAGTTGTGATATTTGTCTTCCCCAGTAACCATTATACATGGTGAAGCCCTGCTTTCCTGGAGGTGCCTGAACACCTGCCTGCTGATGGGAAGCAGTGAATTAATTCCTTGTTTTGCTTTGCTTGTGTGGCTTTTGGTTTATGTATTAAACTGTCTTTATCTCAACCCACAAATTTTCTCACTTTTACCCTTCTGATTCTCTGCCCTATCCCACCAGGGGTTAGTGAATGAGCAACTGCATGGTGCTTAGTTGCCAGCTGGGATTAAATGACAACACTGAATATCTTGATTTTTTTTCCTTGCTTCCCTATTAGTCATTATGTTGTTTTAAAAAAGACATTATACTGTTGTATTTCAGTAATTTAATCTCTTTAGGTGAAAAAAAAAAAAGAAAAAAAACAAAGCAAAAAGGGATAGAGTTAGAACTATCAAAGGACCTTTTTTTTTGCAGATGATTTTGTGGTAAGAAGCTGTGGCCATAATTACACAGATAATGCATTTATTTTAGCTCTGATTTCAGCTAACACAATGTGACAACCTTTTGCATAGTCTTTTGTTCTTAATTATGCTACAGCTATGACTCTACTTTTATTATATTAGACATGATACTGATATATTTTAAATGGCCTAGTAATTACAGTAATGCCCTTAAGCTACTGCTAATTTCAACTTCAGCTTTCATCTAACTTCACTTGAGCATATGTGTGCATGTTAAAAGGAAAAAAAAATGTAGTCTTCAACAGTTTGTCAATTTAAAACTATTTCAAAATAATAAGTCATAAAATAATCCTTAGAGTAACCAAATATCTCCAAGCTGTCAATTATCAAACACTATTTAATCATTACTGTTTCTCAAAAAAAAAAAGTCAAACCAGATCATCTTAGCTGCTCAGTGTACTCACATGCTAGCTTTTTTTTTCAGGGCAAGAATTATAAATTATCAGCAGGGTAGAAACAATGTAATAATTTCATGGATAGCAAACTGGACTTTGGTAACGTACAAGCTACTTCTGCTTCTTGACAGCACATATGCTATAGGAAAATGAAAAATAAAACTGAATTTGTATTTTCATTTTAAGAAATCTTAAGATTTTTTTTAAAAGAAAAATGAATAAAGAAGGAAAAACAATTCCAAGTCAAGCATCCAAAACAAGTTACTTTGTCCATGACAAATATAAGAAGAAAAAATAAAATTTTTCTTTTCCTGTCCTTCGTATATTAAAGTACACAATACTTATTTGTTAAAGCAATTACAAGTTTCCAAAGGCTTTTTTATCTTTAGAAATTTATAAAAATAAGAACAACTTGAGAAATAGTTTCAGTGTACTAGTTTTTTATACTCATCTGGTATTTGCAAAATGGAGTGAGTAATCACCACAATGTGTATTTGTGCCAGTGGTATTTTTTTTTTTGTTAATAATAACTTGAAAGCTTTTTATGCTCATTGTCATTTTTATTGTCATGTGAAATTATTCACAACAAAGCAAAAGAGATGTGATGCAATAAGGGGAATGCACGTACAGTTTCTTTGTTTTCCCTGTCTTTTTAAACACATGGTGTGGTTTCAAGTTGTGAGTTTGCCCTCCAACACTATTTTCTTTAAATGATACAAGAAACAGGCTTTCAGAACTGTTTGTTGTTTTTCCATATATATGATCTAGGTGTGGATCTGTTTGCTGACTTACAATAAAAGTACAGTCTCCCTCTGACATTTTTGGATCTCTTCCTTCTCCGTGTGTTAGAAAGGTGTTACATCTACATAAATATGTAACTAGATATGTAAGAAGCATCTAGTAGAAAACATATTTTTTAAAAAATTCTCTCTGAACTTGCTGTATCCTAAAGCATCTTTATATCTTTTACAGAAGTCTTACAAACATCGATGACCAGAGGGTTAATGTAAAGGAACCGAGGAGGGAAAAAAAAAAAAATGGAGAAAGAGGAAGGAAGCAACATTATTAATCTCTGGTCACTTTTGGAAATATTTGAACTTAACTTTCTCAGTTATAGGCTCAACTTTGGCAACTTAGAGACTTCTGTACCAGGAAGGCAAAGTCCATTTATTTTAACAGACACTAGAAACTCACTACTATAATTTCCTGCAGGTAGTAATTTAATTGAAGAAGAAGCTGGGAACTGAGGAACATATGCCATACATTATGCCTACTGGTTTTCTGCTCACATAATCAGTTGACAATATTTTTACTGAGGTATAAATATTAAAACTTGAGTACAAGTTTTGCACTCTGTGTAGAGGAAATTCAGGTGCAGCTCAGGATGGGGGAAATAAAAGATGTGGTAGGCTGTATCCCATGCATACATGTGGTTAAACTTAGACAGCAGCTGGGTCTATATTTCCGTGAAAGGAATAAGGCAGGGTGATTTATTCAGACAGAAACCTGACTGACCAAGTCAGAGCTTTCAGTGTTTACTTTTGCCAAAAAACTGTTAGCTATTCTTGTCCTGACATGAACCATATGGCTGTATAAGTACCACTGCACTGTCACCAAACCATCAGAATTGATAGCAAAATGACTTGTAGTCATCAACTACTTAGAGCTGCATGTAGAAACTACAAAGCATGCTTACTTAGTAGGCGTACAGAAAAACTCAGCCTTTAGAACTACAAATGTTCAATGAGAATAAATCTAGTATGAAACCTCTTTTTCAAAAAACCTTTCAACATGATACCAGTGGGTAAATGGCTAGCAAAAGGAGATATACACTGACCAGTGCTTATGCAGTGGATACAATTCTTTGGGGACACATCAGTTTTCTTAAACGTGTAGAGCTCATGCATGATGCATATGCAAAGGGATGTCTGGTCACATGATAGATGTAGGCTTAGAGGTCCACCATCTTTGCACAAATGCATAGGATGTTACCTAGGCCACTAAGAAAGAAGTTTGGATTGCTGCTGTCATATGAAGTTAATAATTTTCATCCTAGTTAGTCCACAATAAAATACTCAAAACTATTTTTTCAAGCTATATGATTATTATTATTAATAATAATAATAGTAGTAGTTTTGTTTTGTTTTGCTTTTTTTTTTTAAACTTTAAAACCACTCCAACTGGACATATAGAGTCCAAGCCTCATGGTAACTGGATCTAATTAAAAATTATCATTATTTACTGCCTAAATGTTAATGCTACTGGACAGATTTACCAAGGTAATATCTCAAATCCTCATTTTCCATCACGTTTATTAATATTAGGGAAAAAAAAAATGTCGAAGCGCACATCTATATTCCACTTTTATTCATTGTCTCAGCTGAGATGAGACTACATTAATAGAATGAACATTTGTGCTGGTATCAATATTAGGAAACACTCAGCTAATATTTATATTTAATATTAGGAATCAGCAATAATCTGGAAACATTATTTCCAGATGTTTCTCTGTTTTCCTGTGGCAGAGCCTCTTTTTTCTTCTATGATGATTATATGCAAAAAGTCCATAAATCATTGACAGGAAATTTGGCCTCTAGAGTAACAATTTGTCAGATACAAACAGAAGGGTGAATGGAAGCTCTTTTGAGATTCACTTTGTAGTCTTTATTTTATTTTAAAACAGTTATGTCTGCTTGAGGCTCTCTGAATTACAATGTCTGCACTATGAGCACAAAAGGTACTACTTCGCCTATGTTGCACAGCTCTAAGGTAGAAAGTCATAGAATTTCCCCTTCTTTTGCAGTGTTTTGAAGATAGATACAGGTAAAACTTTAAACATGGTGATTGTTAGATGCCAAAGGAGTTTTATTTTTTTGTGTGTGAATTTTGACTGTGCCATAAGTGGAGAACTCGGATAACAATTTTTTTTTCTTTTGTTTTGTGATTTTTTTTTCCCCAGAAGTCTTAGCAAAACAGTTTATTGTGAAGTTTCAAACTTCCATATGAATTTAAACGAATAGTAGATACAGTGGTTGGATCCATCCCAACTGAAGATCATTAGCAAGGCAGCAAATGCTATTGTGAACAAGAAACCACTTTAACAAGTCAGACTTATGAATATCAGCATTTCAAACCTTCAAAGACTTTCCTCTATTTTCATTTTTTTTTCATGCTACAGCTATAGTTCTTAATTTGGAGTCAAAAGCCAGTGCGATACAATTTCCCTTGCCTCAAGCATAAAAACTTACTAAAAACATTGTGTCCCTATAATGGAATGTGGTGTGTATATGTGTCTGTGTATGGATGTAAGTTGACCCAAAAAAAAAAAAAAGATATGAAACAAGAGAAGTGTTACTGCATATATATTTTTCCTATGGCTAAAAGAGTATCTATCAAAATGTGATCTTCTTGAGTTTTTAATTAAATATTAATACAAAGGGGAAGAAAAGTACCTCATTTAGTTGCTTTCCTCAAGCACTAAATACACAGCATGGGTATGTATGCACAATTCACATTATTTTCAACAAATAGGGCTCCATAATATGAATATTTTTGTAAGTGTTCGTCTTAAATGTGAGCAAACAGGAACAGATGTAGTGGCAATTCTTCTACATCTCATTAGTCTGCATAGCATCTTGAAGGTTACAGACAAACTTAATTTCAGGCATCCGGTACTCTTATCCTCCCCAACACACACAAATTAAATTAAAATCCTTTCCTTTCTAAAAGTAGTTTTCACCAAAAAAAAAAAAAAAAAATATTCAACATGTTATCCTGTGGTTGCCTGAATCAGAGCTGTAAAAGTGCTAGAATGTATATGACATGCACTGCTATTGCTATATGTGTCTGCTTCAGTGCCTTTCCAGTTCAGAGATGGTCTGCTGAGTACACATGAACTGCTGAAACCCTCAGTTTACAGTATGAAACACTTAAGCTGTAATAGTCAAATAACTTTGGCACAGGACCACGAAGGTGATCAGAGGGCAGGAGCACCTCTCCTACGAGGACAGGCTGAGAGAGTTGAGGCTGTTCAGCCTGGAGAAGAGATACCTTCAAGTATCCAAAGGAGGCCTACAGGAAAGACGGGGAGAAATACTTTAGCAGGGCCTGTTGTGATAGGTAATCGTTTTAAAATAGACGGAGATAGATTCAGACTGGACATAAGGAAAAGAATTGTTTACAATGAGGGTGGTAGAACACTGGACAGGTTGCTGAGAGAGGTAGTTGATGCCCCATCCCTGGAAACATTCAAGGCCAGGTTGGATGAAACTCTGAGCAACTTGATCTAGTTGGAGATGTCCCTGCTCCTTGCAGTGGGGTTGGACTAGATGACCCATAAAGGTCCCTTCCAACTCTAACTATTCTATGATTCTGTGATTCTATAGAATCCTTAAGGTTAAATATTTAGGTATATTTAAAAAAAATAAACAAAAAGATAACAAAAATTATTTTTTCAATACTGTGTGACTTTCTTTGGTTAAATAAATTGTTAAAATAAAAATGTTATTGTTGCTATTCAAAACAATCAGCTACAAACATTAACTGAAGCCAAATGCAAAGATGGAGAAAATATACACAGATTGAGTCCTAAGTTACATAAATTTAGAACTGCTTTTGACAAGCTTCCAGCTGAGCCTTACTGACTGCAGAATTGTGTCAGCACTGCAAATCATTATGCATGCAAGATGTCTCACTGAAATCAGCAGGACTCCTCATGTGAGTGCATGCTCTCATTTGCATCAAGTATTTGTAGAAGGCAGTTCCTTGTTCCGATGTTACTTGTGATAAAAACATGCTGGCCCCATCTAGAAAATCCATTCATATGGTGGGGCCTCTACAGATTTGTTATGTTCTGTGTAGTGTTTTACAGGCAGCTAAGTGACCTAGCAATGTTTACCTCACACTTGAAGCCTTTCAAACTTTCAGTGAACTTCTTGTGGGGAAAAAAAAAAAAAAAAAAAAGAGACAAGGAAACAAAAAGAAAGAGGGGAGGCAGGGAGAGGAGGGAGAAAGTGTATTCAGTAGCACAGCATCCAGGAGACCTAGATTTCAATTCTCACTTTCTCTCACCTCCTATACTGCAAAAGCTGTTGAGGCAGCTGTTCAGTTTTCCCTGTCATCTTCTTGGCATTCAGCAATGACGTCTACACGAATCAGTGGTGGTGCTGATGAGAAACCAAACTGCAAATCCTTTCTCAGTCCTCAACAGAGATAAAGATCGGGCAGTCTGAGATGCTAGAAATCTTACGTCAGAGTCTAGATATTATGTTCATGTCAGTATTGCCAATGTGTACTATTTTATGGTGTGCCTTAGTATGTGTATTTCCTTTAACATGCCTGACTTGGAATGCTGTGATTACTTTTCAGCTTCAACTTTCAGTCGCAGAGCTCTCCTTTGTAGTTGTACAGAAAAGGTAAAAGTAGGTTCAAATCTGTGAAAATATAAAAAGTTTACTATTTCATTTTTTTCCCACCTGATTTGTGTGAAAACAACTACAGAAACAAGTAACCATCCCCACTTGTTATTCAAAGCTGCCCTTGCCCTTAAAAGATGTACTCCAATATAATTTCTAATCTGTTAATGAATTTGGCAAAAGACCACTATGCTTATGTTGTTATTTTACGTAAAGAGCAAAAAAAAAAGATAAATTCACATCTCCCTGTTATTCCTTCTTTCTCTACATTTTTTTTTCAGCAACAAAAGCTACTTCTAAAGTTAGAGACAGCTCCAAGTATTTTTTTTTTTATAGCTGGTGTCATTTTATATTGCTCTATGTAAGGGAGAGTCTTTTTATCAGCATTCCTCAGGAAATGTGTTCACCACCCATCAGAAACATTAATCTCAAATTATGTTCCAATAATCCAGTGTGAATTTGCAGGCGTTTCAAAATATTTAAACAAGTTTTGATATGCTAGGTGCCAAGGAACATTACATTAGAGGAGATTTTTTCCTATTTTTGAGAGGTGCTTTAACAGTTCAATAGTATATTACACCTCTCCTGATGTGCAGTACTGTAGCAGTACCTATGTAAAATTTATGAACATGACCTGTTTTATTTGATTATATAGAACTACTCAGAAGAAAAGCTTTCTTTTGTGGCAATTGCATTAGCTGTAAGTCATTGGGAGAATGGTGGAATTTCAGCTGAAAGAAAAACACTAAATTTTGAAGAAGAGCAATTTATAACTAAAAGTCCTTGCAATAAATCAGATAACTTAGCTTTTGATAGGAGAAAGGAGGGCACCTTTTTATTTGGGCTTCTTTCAAAAGTAGGTACATTTCATTGTGCTGTAAAGTTGAGAGAGACAGTCAGAAAATAAAAATTCTAAAAAAAGCTAGTTTTCTAAAGCAACTGATTTTTCAGAGAGACAATGAGTTAGTTATATTTAAAGCATTTGGAAATAAGTGCCATAAATAGAATGCTGATCATAGATATTTATTAACAATTAAGAGCTGCTGAGAAGTTATACAGGACTGAATAACAGGGTTGTGCACCTTAGAGTCCTCTAACAGTTCTAACAATGCAATGTCCACAAACTAAAGTAGGAGTTAGAATAAAACTAAAAGGAAGCCCTTGTGATTTTCTCAAACTTTTAAACTTATCTTTGAATAATATTTCTATTCTAAATAGAACTATATGAGCAAAGACAATATTACTTTGTAGAATCATTCTGGTAAATGTTAATGTATACACTGCTTTACTGAAATAACTCAGTAAAATTTCTACAGGAAGCGAAAGGGAATAACATATTAATTATTGTTATTTATTTATACTCCAAATAAGTTTATGTTTGCTAATAAAGATTACAAATTTACTAGGCAAAGAGCAAACAGACAGAAAGACATAGATATAGAGACTTTCCAGTCCTTGGACTTGCCAAGTTGCTGTGCCTTCTGTTAAAGTAGTGATAACAGATTTTTCCCTCGGTCCATTTCCTATAACACCTGACTCAAAAAAAAACCCAAAAAACCAACCAAACAAACAAAAATTATAGTATACTCTCTGAGTATTCTTCTTGCGACAGTTTCTGCACTATCGATAATCTCCTTTCCAAGTTGAAGATATTATAGCACAATATACAAAACATTCTTATTTTAAGTTTCAAATTATTATTTTTACAGTCTTGACAAGACGTAGTGTAATTGTCCTCAACTACAGGACAAGTTAACTTAGCTCTTTTTCCTCCAAGTTTTTTTCTAAGGATTTGATAGTTTAATAAATCTAAGTATAATTATTTAGTGCCTTGTTCAGAATTCCTGAGCTGATATCTAAACCCAAATATTTCAGCTTACAAAATCCTTACTAAAATGTTGGGTTTTTAAAAAAAAAAAATGCAGACATACGTATCCTTGGGGAAAAAAAAAAAACAACAAAAAAAACCCCAAAAGTGAATACATTTTGTATGCTTAAATATAATTATATTTTATTTTAAAATAATTGTTTATGTATGAGCTGAATTTCTGACAAATGCATGTCCTTGTATTCCAAAGGCATAAGCAGACACACTGTTGCAGGCATTCATCCCAGTTGCTAAATCTCTGTAATTCCTGCTGAAACACACCTGTTGCATCCTGGGATCCTTGTTCCCCTAATCATTCAGACACACAGCAGTCCATGGTTCCTGCAAGCCCAGATGGAGCTTTTTTTTTTTCTTCCAGTAGAAGTTAGAGCTCAAGAGGAACTACTCTGTGCTTAAGTCTCGGTCTCGGTGAAAGTCATTGAGTTATCATGAATCTTAAGGCTAAACTGAAGAGTGCTTCATGTTATGCTGGTCTAGGCATGGTAAATAACATAGGGAGAAAGTGCATGCTTCAAGTGTTTATTTTGTAAGGTCTTTGCAGAAAAGCGTAGTTCTAGACATGTATTCTTAGAAATATGCAACATAAGTATTTTGAACTGAGGCCTTAATCTTAATCCCTTCTGTTTACAGCAGTGCCAGGTGAATAAATTACCATTCCCTCCTTGACTGTCACACATGTGAAGAAAACATCAGATGAGCTCACAGAAATACAGAGGACTGCACCCAGCCTTGTATGCCTGAAAGATGAGCTCTAGCACTGAGTTATAGCCCCTGCTCGTATTTCCACTGTCAGAGAAGTAATAGATCTGTCTTTTATGCAGCAACTAAAAGAAAAATGCTGGGTGAAATCCTGATGATACTAATATTAACAAAAACACTTGGATGGGACCAGAATTTCACCCACCATACACTAAAGTTAAAAGGAGAGATTATGTTTAGTGTTACTGAGATGTAGTCTATATTTACTTCCATATGTTCAATTAGAAATTCCTAGGGAGTGAGGTATTAATTGTGACAGAGAAAAATAAAGCTGAAAGAAATTAGCATTACTGTAACAAAGATAATTATTCATACTATATGTCTTAAAAATGAGAAAAGTTATTGCAAAGATACTTAAGTAGTAAGCAAAAATATTTTAAAATGATGATACAAAGATAATGAGCCTCTCTCTTTGGTAATCAGAAAATACAATTGCAGGACTGGAATTTCTTGCAAAATGCTTAATATATAACCCTGTCTTGAGCATATATTAGTGTATAGAAATAAATCAATGTGTATAGTGTATAGAAATAAACAAATACTGGTGAAAGTAGGAGGTGTATCTGTTGACCCAAACAGTACACTTAGTTTGACAATTTCTTAAATCTCTTCTACTAATCTTGTTTTCTTATTTACATTTTTTGTTTAAGAAACACATTTGATGACTTTATGAAAATGAAGTTCTTTCTTATATACACAAATGCTTGATTTTATTCCTCTTTTAGGTATTTCAAATGAGACAGTGAAATGATTTCATGGACATTCCTTTGTGGACATGAATAGGTATGGAATTAAAATAAATATTCTGAAGTTTAGATAAAATAAGTTTTCTGACAATTAAGCAAACCAGGTAGGTAGTTTACATATTTGAAAGCCCTAAGAGGTAGCCATTACATTATTAATTTATGAAATTACTGAGGAAGCTCAAAATGGCAGATGTCTTTAGCTCTAGCAGTAAACTTGGATTAGCTGGGTTAAATTAGAACATAAAGGTATCGATGATGGTGGTTTTTTTGCACAGAAATCTACTGGCTAGGCTATTGCACAGGAAATGTTGAAAATTACCAATAGAAATTGCTTGGTCCAACGGGCAGGGCAGAGTCTGATATAGCTTTGTCCTCCTGCAGCCGACTGGAGGGCTGCAATCCTTCTTTTTTTTTAATTATTTCTGTAACAACTGTTCAACAAAAACAAATTTGGCTGAGGGAACAGGCTTTCCAGTCTTTTGTTCCTGGCTGAATGATTTCACCACTGGGCCATGATTAGGCTTTAAATATCTTTGCAACAATCTAATAAAGTAACAACATCCTGTTGTCTTATATTGCTGGCATGAAACTGAGTGGAATGGAGATAAAGCAACTTGCTTAATATGATACAATATATCTGTGGCAAACCCAAGTGCTTAAATCTAGCTCTTCTAACTTCTGTCGTTTTAAAAGCACCATCCTTCCTCTTAGGTTATCTAAGAACTCACAAAAGAGTGCTCAATACAACTGGAGACTAAGTTGATAACATGTTTTAAAAACTAATGATGGCCTTTTAAAATTAAAATGCCACTGTTTCCCAGAGTGCCACTCTTTGCAGAAGATGGGAAGACTCTAGAGCAGGTCATCATGTAAAATTTGTACTAACGAGGATTCATGAACTGAATTTCAAACCTGGTTTCTTTCAAAAACCAAGAGATAATTTATCCAATTAACATTCATGATTCTGGAAGATGTTATAAGACTATCAAATTTGATTCCTCTAGGAGTTCAAAGATTATGTTCTCTGGGCAATGGTTATTAATATGTTGTTATTCTGTTGGGGTAGTTAAACAGGAAGAAGAAAAGATGTCAACACCTCTGCTTGTACTTTCAAATCAAGTGGAACATTAAAACAAGCAACAAATTACAAAACTGGTAAAAGAATAAGTAGCACTGTGAAGAGAAGTCAAGTCTGAGTATCTAAGGTGTTTCTAGCACCAAAGCAAAGCCTTTATTTAAGCAAAAAGATGTTAAGTTTGACACTGTCCCTCTAAGCAAGAAGTGTCCTCAATCTAAAACATTTAATCTCACCCATCAAACCACAGTATTTCAAAAAATCAGTGTAGAGGAATTATTTGTCATTTTTTCCAGACTGTCAGCCTGATGAAAGGGTTTTGTTGTTTTTCAAACAATACTCAGACAGCATTGCTCAAGTTGTTCAAGATGCAAGTAGTGTTTGAAACTTAAAACACCATGAAAAAAATATATATTTAAAAAAAAAATTCTATCTCAATATATTAGTCTTCTTCTGACTATGGTCTTACCGAAGTGGGAGGAAAAGCAGGCAAATATATGATCTTAAAGTAAAGTTAAATTCCTGAAGTAAGTTCTTTATTACAACCTATTTCAATTCCCTTCTGACTCCCAAATTAAGCCTATACAGAATGTCAGGTCTTCAATTTCTTTCCTAATGTTATGTCAGTGAATATCACCATGGAGAACAATAATTGCTTTCATATACCTGGCTTTGCCTTTAAATAATTTTAGAGATTCTTTTTTGTACATTAATCATAGGATAAAAAGAGAGAAAAAAAAAAGAACGGAAGAAAAAGTAGAGCTACATGATTCTCACATTGATAGCGAGACTGACTGACTTGTAGTTCCTTGAGTCCTCCTACTTGCACTTCTTGAAGATAGGAGTGACATTCGCTTTCCCCCACTCACCATGACTGAGCAAAGATTGTTGAGAGTCGCCTTGCCATGACACCTGCCAGCTCCCTCAACACTCTTGGGTACATCCCATCAGGGTCCATAAACTTACATACGTCCCAGTTGCTCAAGTACTTCTGACCTTATACTCTTCTACCAAGGGTAGGTCTTCCTTACTGCAACCTTTCTCCCTGGTATCTCGGACCTGGGATTCCTGAATATCCCTTTTGCTAGTAAAGACTGAGACATAGAAGGCCTTTTTTATGTTCTGTGTAACGAAGTTTCTTGTCTCATTGAGCAATGGGCCCACATTTTCCCTAGTCTTCTTTTTGTCACCTGTGTACTTGTTGAAATTCTTCTTGTTGTCTTTGACATCTCTGGCCATTTGGGCTTTGGCTTTCCTAAATTAATCCCTCGTTTTTTAGACAATATTTCTGTATTCCTCCTGGGTTACCTATCCTTGCTTCCACCATTTTGTGTTTGAGTTTGGCCAGGAGCTATTTGTTCATCCTTGCAGGCCTCATGGCATTTTTTTGCCTGACATCATATTCATCGGAATGCAACCCTCCTGAGCTTGGAGGATGTGATCCTTGAATATTAACCAGCTTTCTTAGTGTACCCTTCCCTCCAAGGCCTCATTCTGTGGAACTTTTCTAAGTAGATCTTCAAAGAGGCCAAAGTCTGCTCTCCTGAAGTCCAGAGTGCTTTTCACCCTCCTCCTTGTCTTCAAGATCCTGAACTCCACCATCTTATGGGCCTTTGATCTTCACATGCACAACAAGCCCTTCCTTGTTGGTGGCTATGAGGTCCAGCAGAACACCTCTTCTCCTTGGCCTCTCTGTCACTTGGACGAGGAAGTTACCACCAATGCATTCCAGGAACCTCCTGGATTGCTTATACTCTGCTCTGTTGTCTCTCCAGCAGATATTTTGGTGATTGAAGTCCTCTATAAAGGTGAAGGCCTGTGAATAACATGCTGTTCCTCATCTGCTCATTCTTCCTGGTTAAAGGGTTTGTAGTAGACACTCACTGTAATGTCACCTTTGCCAGTCCTCTATTTAATCTTAACCTATAGAGTCTCCCTCATCTCCTCTTCCACCTCCAGGCAGAGCTCCATGTACTCCATCCGCTTTCCCAGATAAAGGAGGTAACTCCTCCTTGTATTCCAAACTTGTCCTTCCTAAAGAGTTTGTGTCCCTCCAGTGCAACAGTCCAGTCATGGGAGCCACACCACCAGTTTTCCATGATCCCAAGAAGGTCATAGCCCTGCAACTGCAAAGAATTAGAAGCCAACCAAATAATTTTGACTTCTCTCAGTGAGAAAAAAAACCATGATTAAAGTTAGCAGATGGCATTATAATGGAGGTGGAGTGTTAAACTACGAAATAAAACATGTTCTTACAAATCAGCAGTTAGAATTTCGTGCTATACCCCAAAATGACATTTTGGACAGCAGCAGGGTAAATTCTGAAAATAAGATATTTTATTCAACTTAAGGTTGGATGTAAAACCTTCTTCTTCCTCCTATCTATGTATTTCTATATGCATTTCATAGTATTATAATTTTACATTACTACCTGTTGCCATTACATGCTGCTGAAACTGGAAGGAAGCCAGTATCTTTTATTAGTCCCACTGATACACTTGGGAAAAAAAGGAAGCAGGCATGTTGTTTTTTTTTTTTTCAAATATTCTTCAGGTCTGAAAAGGAAGAACCAAACTTGATACTATATAAATGCTGGGAACAGGTGCCATGAAATTCAGTTCATTGTGTTAACTGATCAGTTTGACAGAAAAGTGTAGTTAACATTTGGAGTCAGCTGACAGGTTAGCAAGGAGAGAAGTAAAAAGATAAAGCCAGTGGGTAAAAGATGTAATTTCATGACACCATTTTTTCAGGAAAGACAGTTTATGAGTTTCTCATCTTGTCTCTATTTGTGTGCCTCTACAAATGCAGTTGAGTGAAATTGTAGGGGTCAAAATGGTGTCTTATTCCCAGTGCAGGTAATTTCAGTGAGCCAGTTTACAGCTGCTATTCAAGCTGTTGTGCAGGTGAGCTATGATCAAAGGGAGCAAATGGCACAGCTACTCCAAACCGGCTTTGAAAGAAAAGCCATTGTCTTATGAAACTACACACTGAAGGAAAGAGAGAGAGAGAGAGAGAGAGAGATGTAACTGATTCTTGAGGAATAATGATGGTTAGCAGAACGTGAGGGTGAAAAATTTGCAATGGACCATAAAACAATGCCACTTAGAAGTCTGCTGAGGAAGTCAGATTTTAAAGTGGTTGTTTTTTCCCCCATAGAAGGTACTCCAAGATTTTCCTTCCTAGATGACTGCAGCTACAAGAGCATAATTGTCAAATGATGGCACTTTTGGGGGCAAAATAATATATCTGCAAAAGGAAAAAAATCTCAATTGAATACCTATGTTTTCTCATAAAGATAGTTGCCTTTCAAAAAAAAAAGCCCAATGATATATTAGACGGTAGTTCTCTGTGTCTATCGTTATACAATATTCAAATTTTGAAGAGAAAGCAAGGAAATGTGATAGAACATTCTTTATATATTCTACCATTCATTTGCACTGACTGATTGCTTCCTTCTACTTCCACAGAAGTTACAATATAAACATATATAATGCACAGTTAGGATTTATTTCTTTTGTTAAATTTCATTAATTTCTCCAAGTTGCAACAAATAGACATCTCATCATTGAGCAGGATTTGATGCTTAAGTTAAATATTTGTTTTGGTATGGTTATGGGTATGGTTGATGGAACTGTGCATCAGCATTCTGACTTTCAAATAATCTGTAAAATATAGTCTGCTAAGTGGGCACTGTATGTACAGTTGCTTAATGTAATATGTTTCTAACACATGAATCCCAGGCTCTATCTGCACTGCATCTTTCTTTAATAATTTTACTGTGCTTTAAAACATTAAGTAAAATTATTTGTGATTCTCTGTGAATTTTTGAATAAGAGAATAAGCACCTTATCTCCACATATTTCGATCATTTACTTTTATGAAAATGCAAATTTAAAAGGAAAAGAAATTTCAAAATAAAGAAAAGTGGAAAAAATGAAATGTATTAGCTTTTTTTTTTTCTGAAGGAGTACTACTGTAAAAATACAAAAAAAAAGACATCTGCAAATTTATCCATTTAAAAATTTATTTCAAAATTTTGCAAGCATATTCAAACCTTGTAGAGAAGTATTGCATTAGTCTTCAGTTATATTGTACTTTTTTGACAGACATTTGTCTTGGGTTATATAACATAAAAATGATATGGGGATAGTCTTAGAGTGTAATTGAAAAATAGCATAATTCATCATTATCCCTTGCTTGGTTTTTTTAGAGTCCTTTTCTCTCCAGTATCTGTGTCTCTCAGTAGCTGGAGCAAAGCATTTGAGGAAAAAAAAAAGTTTGTTTTGGTGCAAGCTGCAGTTCATCTCATTAATAAATAGTCATCTAAATCAGTGCAAGTAATGAAAACATTAAATGTGAAACCACATGTATGTCTGCCTTTAACAAAAGCATACTTTTCATGATGGAGAATGATTCTGCTGTTAATTTGATTGTGTTTCTCAGTTAGTATGCTCTGTAATCCAAGATGTGCAAGTGATATGAATGTGTTTGCAAAAAAAAAAAAAAACAAAAAAAACCCCACCAACTTGTGGCAGTATCAGACTGGGAAAAGGACTGAGGTAATCATCACCAACATAGTCTAAAAGCATTTAAGAAACTGTTCAAACACCTTAACATAACATAAAATCCCATTCCAGTGTCCTAAAATGTTCCAAAGCACTATTGAGTGTACAAGTGTACATGTAGCCTCAGGAGCTTCACCCAGTTTTGTGAATAAATGAGGCTTCAATCTGTATTCTAGGTGCTAAAAGGTAAACAGTTTTAACACATTCTTATGAGAAATGTTTGATGTTTTCATATTTTCCTTACTTCAGATTTTGAAATAAATTAAATTAGTTGTTAGTCATACTGTTATCCTGGACTGCTTGCCGCCGTTAAAATTATACAAATCGTTACTTCTGTTTCATTATAATACCTGCATTCTTTGATGAACTGACCTTTTTCAGTCTGAAAGCTAAACAGTCTGCATGTAATGAAAAGACCATATGCAATGAATAAATATTTATTCATGGAGAATGTAATGTTTACCTTAGAATGAAAAGGTCTCCTAGAACTAAACATTATTCAATTATAAAAGGACAAAATAAATATCCAAATTAGTCTTAGACTTAGCAGGCTTCCCGTGTCAAACTGGAAGATTTCAACTTCAAACACAGCAATAGTCGAGAGAGAGGCTAAAATGTTTTATTTCTTATTTGTTCCTGCATGACTAGATTCTTCTTATGATTTCCTCAGTTTACATCATGGTTAGTGGGTTTATATCATTAATACTAGAACAACTGTTTGTTTTCCACACCAATAACATCCTGTTGAAGGAATTTCTCAAGAAGAGGACGGATGCCTGGAAATGAAGATACTTTTCCATCTCACTTTTACACAGTTTGTTTGAAAGTAAGGATATATGATAGAGAGCAATTGTTCTACCATGTATTAAGACATCCACTGTAAAGCTGTAATTGACAGTGAAGAAATTCTGAGTCAGTTTCAATTATTAAAGAGGTATATTAACATAAAATACCCACGTCAAACAGCAGACTAAGCAAGAATATTAAAATGTCAAGACACAGTAGCTTAATCTTTCTTAACTATATGCTAGTACCTCCATAGGTTCTGTCTGACTGGAGAAGAAAGTAGTGTTTGTCAACATTAGCTATTTGAGCATGGCTTCAGTTAAGTCATTTTTATAATCAAACCAAAGCAATAGGGTGATATTTTTTCTATCATCAGGACCATCTATCTTTTCAGTTTTCTGCACTGAGTTTGCCGAGACTGTAAATCTATAAGGAACTCTACTTTCCAGAGCTTCTGATCTGGCCTGTCATAGAATTGTAAAGCTAAATTATAACTTTTTCAAATTCTTGTGAATTAATATTAGAAAAAAAAAACGGGGAAGTGAGATATCTGTAAGATGTAAATATGGATATATTTCCTGACCTTGTAGAATTTCTTCATTTTACTTTACCAGCTGAACATTAATTTTGTCAGACTAGAACTTCACGACAGAGGCCAACTGTTGGTACTCCATGGCATTGTTGCCAGACAATACAGGAGTCTAGCTTATTCAAACATGATACTTTAATTTGAGAGATGTATGAAATATTTTATGTCCTTTCCTCTAAACAAAATCATATGGTAAGTATTCTTTCATAAACCAATTCACAAAAAAAAACATTCTGCTTTGCCTATTTTATCTGGAGTCCTTTCAATATTCCATAATCCATACAGAATTTGAAGTCTACTAGATAAACCTGAACTCTATTTTTTTTTTAATTACTGTTTTAGCATTATTATCTGCTACCAGCTTTATAACATCTGAGAAAATTGGCCTTGTCTTCCCAGGGTAATTTCTAAAATAAGAGACTTCCTCCAAAACAAGCTACAAGGAGGGGTGCCATGCTCGACCTTGTGCTCACCAACAGGGAGGGGCTGGTGGGGGATGTGAAACTAAAAGACAGCCTTGGCTGCAGCGACCATAACACAGTGGAATTCAAGATCCACGGGGCAGCAAGGAAACTACATGGCAAGCTCTCTGCCCTAGACTTCAGGAAGGCGGACTTTGGCCTCTTCAGGGACCTGATGGGCCAAGTGCCATGGGAGGCGGCCCTGGAGGGAAGAGGGGCCCAGGAAAGTTGGTCTATATTCAAGGAGCACCTCCTCCAAGCTCAGCAGAGGTGCATCCCGATGAAAAACAAGTCGGGCAAAAAAGCCAGGAGGCCGGCGTGGATAAGCAAGGAGCTCCTGGACCAACTGAAAGTGAAAAAGGAAGCCTATAGAGGGTGGAAGCGGGGACAGGTAGCCTGGGAGGACTACAAAGAGGCTGCGCAAGTGGCCAGGGATAAGGTAAGGAAGGCCAAAGCCCTGGCAGAACTGAATCTGGCCAGGGATATAAAATGCAACAAGAAGAGCTTTTATAGGTACGTAGGGAACAAAAGAAAGTCCAGGGAAAATGTAGGCCCCCTCTGGAAGGGAACTGGATATGGAGAAGGCTGAGGTTCTCAATGACTTTTTTGCCTCAGTCTTCACCGACAAGAGTTCCTATCCCACCACCCAAGCTGTAGAAAGTGCAAGCAGGGACTGTGAGAATGAAGAACCACCCATTGTACTCGAAGAGCAGGTTTGGGATCATCTGAGGAACCTAAAGGTGCCCAAGTCCATGGGACCTGATGAGATCCATCTGCGGGTCCTGAGGGAACTGGCGGATGAAGTTGCCAAGCCACTGGCTATCGTATTTAAGAAGTCGTGGCGGTCTGGTGAGGTCCCCAATGACTGGAAGAGATGGAACATAACCCCAATTTTTAAAAAGGGGAATAACGAAGACCCGGGTAACTACAGGCTGGTCAGCCTCACCTCTGTGCCTGGCAAGGTCATGGAGCAGATTCTCCTGGAAACCATGCTAAGGCACCTGGAGAGCAAGGAGGTGGTTGGAGATAGCCAACACGGCTTCATCAAGGGCAGATCGTGCCTGACCAATTTGGTGGCCTTCTATGACGGGCTGACGGCATCGGTGGACAAGGGACGAGCAACTGACATCATCTACCTGGACTTGTGCAAAGCTTTTGACACTGTCCTGCACGACATCCTTCTCTCTAAACTAGAGAGGCATGGGTTTGATGGACGGACCACTCGGTGGATAAGGAGTTGGCTGGATGGCCGCACTCAGAGAGTGGTGGTCAACGGCTCAATGTCCATGTGGAGACCGGTCACGAGTGGCGTCCCTCAGGGGTCCGTGCTGGGCCCGGCCCTGTTCAACATCTTTGTCAGTGACATGGACAGTGGGATAGAGTGCACCCTCAGCAAGTTCACTGATGACACCAAGCTGCGTGGTGCCGTTGACATGCTGGAAGGGAGGGATGCCATCCAGAGGGACCTTGACAAGCTGGAGAGGTGGGCCTGTGCAAACCTCGTGAAGTTCAATAAGGCCAGGTGCAAGGTCCTGCACCTGGGTTGTGGCAATCCCAGGCACAAATACAGGCTGGGCAGAGAATGGATTGAGAGCAGCCCTGAAGAGAAGGACTTGGGAGTGCTGGTGGATGAGAAGCTCAACGTGAGCAGGCAATGCACCCTTGCGGCCCAGAAGGCCAACTGCATTCTGGGCTGCATCAAGAGGAGCATGGCCAGCAGGTCGAGGGAGGTGATTCTGCCCCTCTACTCTGCCCTGGTGAGACCCCACCTGGAGCACTGTGTCCAGTTCTGGAGCCCCCAACACAAGAAGGACATGGACCAGTTGGAGAAGGTCCAGAGGAGGGCCACGAAGATGATAAAAGGGCTGGAGCACCTCTCTTATGAGGACAGGCTGAGAGAGTTGGGGCTGTTCAGCCTGGAGAAGAGGAGGCTCCGGGGAGACCTGATAGCAGTCTTCCAGTACCTCAAGGGGGCCTACAAGAAAGATGGGGAAAGGCTGTTTAGTAGGGCCTGTTGCGATAGGATGAGAGGTAATGGTTTTAAAATAGAGGGGGTTAGATTTAGATTAGAAATTAGGAACAAATTTTTTACGACGCGAGTTATAGAACACTGGAACAGGTTGCCCAGAAAGGTGGTGGAGGCCCCATCCCTGGAAACATTCAAGGCCAGGCTGGATGAGGCTCTGAGCAACCTGATCTAGTTGGGGATGTCCCTGCTCCTTGCAGGGGGGTTGGACTAGATGACCTTTGAAGGTCCCTTCCAACCCTAACCATTCTATGATTCCATGATTCTATAACTATGGCTACAAAAGAAAAGAAAAAGAAGAAATGAAGACACACAAGTCCTTTGTCATCTCCAGTTGTATCTCATAGATTTGAAACACAAAGCACTCTTTTATGAAAGAAATGGAGCACTCCTTATAGTGCTATTACCTACTCCTTCTTTTCCTCCCCCAAAAGACAAGGTGTCATGCACACTTTGTACAAAGGCCAAAATCCTGTTTAGATCATGATACTTTATTGAGGTCTTTTTTTTATGCAGAATATGTTCTTTGTATTTGATTCTAAGGCACGTGTTTTCCATCAACTGGTAACCATTGTCTTTCCTAGCCTCCAAATCTAACAGTATTGAAGGGCTGACTAGAGAGTAAGAAATGTTGATTACATCTCCATGAGCTAAAGCTGGACTTTGGCTACATTTCCCTGTAAAAATAAAAAAACAAACAAAAAAACCAACACTGTCATGCATAGCATTACAAATTTACTAATCAGTAACAAAATACTTGTGTTCACTTTATACATACACAGCAGTTTTTTCTATGTACGTCATTTATTCATGTCATGTTTGGAGATGTTCTAGCTTTCAGTGGCCTTTTGATGTAGATATTTTATATATATATATATATATATATGTCAGGCACACACTTCCTGAAAGTCCAGCTTGGTTCAGTTCAGTTGCAGACCTTCAGTCTCAACTACTTCCATCACAATATACCTACCAGATACATCAGCAGTAATTTCTAATTTCACTAATCTATTAGACTTCTAGTAACTTTGAAAAGATGAACTTAAGATGCGTTTGAAAAGACACACCAGAAACGCTCAATAGACTTAGATGCACAGAAAGCTGTTGTGGTGTTTTTATGACTTTATTTTTCCTATTCTGAAAGGACCATTTTTTACTTAACTGAATGACAAGCCACAGTTATTGGCTTGTGTCATAGTTCAGCCCCCATCGGGACAAGACTACACAGTCTCTCTCACTTTCTCACTCCCCCCACCCTCCGAGAGAATAGGGAGAGATAATACAAGGAAAAATGGCTTGAGGTTTGAGGGGAGAAATCCTTAAAATTAACGTGATGGGCAAAACAGACTCGACTTGAGGAAAAACTATTCATTTATTTCTAAAACTAGCAGGAGAATGAGACAGGGAACAAGATAACCTCCCCCCACCCCTCCCTCTTGCCGGGCTTAACATTATCTCTATTACCTTCCCCTCCCGAGCGGCACATGAGGGAAGAGGGAATGGGGGTTTTGGTCAGTCCATCACGCGTTGCTTTACACTGCTGCTTCATCATAGGGGGAAGAACTCCTCACATTCCTCCCCTGCTCCATAGTGGGGTCCCTCCCACGGGCCACAGTCCTTCGTGAAATTGCTCCGGCATTGGTCATCTCTTCCATGGGGTGCAGTCCCTCCAGAACGGCTGCCTCAGCGGGCTATCCACGGGCCACAGCCTCCTTCAGGCCTTCACCTGCCCCGGTGTGGGGTCCTCCACGGGCTGCAGGTGCATTACTCCTCCCCCTCCTTCTTCACTGACCTTGGCATCTGCAGCCGTTCCTCTCACAAGAAAAATTCTTCACAACAGGCTGGCAGACGCCTCTCAGGATCTTTTTATATCTCATTCACATCTTCTCTCCTCTCCAGTTCTTGCAGCCAGGCCGGGCTGAGTTGGGCCCAGTCGGCCACCTGGCGAAAGGCCAGAGGGTGAGGCCTGCAAGGCCCACAAGGCTTGCGCCTCCCGCTCCCCACTCAGCTGCATCACATCTTCACTACTTTTTTTTCTGTTTTCCCCTTCTTAAATACGTTATCGCAGAGGCATTATCAGGGAACATTCTGCTACCAATTGGCTTGGCCTTGGCCAGCAGCGGGTCTGCCCTAGGCCCGGCTGAGTCCACTGAACAAAGGGGAACAACTTCTAGCAGTTTCCTACAGAAGCTACCAGCTTAGCCCCCTGTCACGTTCCGATTTCAGATGAGAGGAAGGCCCCCTTGCGTTCTAGCCGACCTCAGATGAGTCTGGGAGGCTAGGGGTGGCTGGACCGACCTCTCACACACCGGAGCGTGGTTTTGTTCGTATTCTCGGGAACAGAATTAAGACTCAAAATGGAGTCAAGCACCAGGTAACTTTATTAACCTGACAAGAACTTTGTAAATGGAAGAGAAAGGAGAGAAAGAAAGGAAAGAGGGAAAAGAGTTTCAGTTGTAATAGCTACCACCACGGAGCTGCAGCGTCCCGACAGTCCAGTTTGCTCGATGGGGGCATGATCCTTCCGGTGTTGGTCGTCTTGATGTCGGTTCCGTGGATGTGTATTCCGGCGAATGTGTATTCCGTTGAATGAATGAAGTGAAGAGTAGTGAAGTGTAGAAGTGTAGAAGTGTAGAAGTCTCGAAGTGTAGAAGAAGTGTCTAAGTCTGTAGTGTCGAAGAAGTGTAGAAGTCTCGACGTGTAGAAGAAGAACTGTCTAAGAAGTGTCTAAGTCCAGAAGTTTCTCTTTTTATGTTGGTTGTTTTCATTGTA
Source organism: Chlamydotis macqueenii (assembly GCF_036417535.1). Lineage (NCBI taxonomy): Eukaryota > Metazoa > Chordata > Aves > Otidiformes > Otididae > Chlamydotis > Chlamydotis macqueenii. Next base: position 165,848,659 of record NC_141556.1, read on the forward strand.
TTTCGAGAGCTGTTTTTCCTAGCCGCACCCCTCACCTGGTGGTGATATGCATGCCCATTACCGGGCAATATGCATGCCCATTATCGGGTGATATGTATCTCTGGGGAGGGGGGAGGAGGGGGAGGGGAGCGGGGTGTAGGGATAGATTTCTTGGAACCAGCTCTGCATTCAGGTTTGCAAGACAACAGGAGTTGCCTTGCAAGATAACAGGAAGCCATTGCTCGGGTGGTGGCCCACTGTTTCAACAATGTTGAGACAAATTTTTGACACAGTCTTTTACACCCCCCTCCCCGCACTAAACAAAACCAGAACAGCTTGCTAGTCTTGAAGTAAAAGATATTACATTTCCTAGCATTAATTATAAGTATGTAAAAGTGTTGAATATTAATTGTTATTACTCCAGCTTACATACAAATGTAATGCAAAAATTGCAGCAATATGTTATATCTCTGTAAACATATATTTGCCTTTGCACATACTAGTAATGTTTTGGGGTTATGCAGATTTGCATTTGTCAAATATTTTTTTTCTTTTTACGAGGCAGCTGGTTACTATGCAAACTGCATTTAAGAGAACAAACTGGAAAAAAAGTAATTTTCTTCTCTGTTAGTAAACAAAATAGTATCCTAACTTTGCATAAACAGAGGACACAGAAACTGAAAAGATACTGAAAAAAAAAAGTGGCAGCATACAATGCTTTTTTTTATTTAAAATAATTATTGTCATGGGTTCAGGGAGGAGTGAACTACACATAATGATACACATATATGAGCCTTCCCTTTAATATCAGCAGCAGAAGAGCTAATTTATACATAGGAATAGTTCTAACGCATGCTGTGCTGAATGCCATTTTAATGTGATCTTTTATTGGGAAATTTCCAACTTTTTCAAATTCTGTTCCAGATATTTCTATGTATATATATTCAATTAACTACAACTGCATTTTTAAGCTTTCCTTTCACATCTGAAGTTCATTTCCAGTGGCTCTATTTTGTATTTTAGCTTCTGTTTTTAGGGTTCAACGAGGTTGTTAGTTGTAGTTATTGTTTTGGGGGGCTTTTTTCAATTTTCTTGAATTTCCTGAGCTTTAGGAGGCTGTTTGGTTTTGTTTGTTTTTGTTTGTTTGTTTGTTTGTTTGTTTTTAAAATGGGATCAACTGTTGAATTATTGCTTCTTTAATTAAATATCAATTCTATTTAGTTTCCAGGCAGAACTGCACATGTTGGTAAAATGGTAATCAATATGTAGGATCTTATTTGACAATCTTAACTAAGGCTAAACAGTGTTTACAAATGCAATCTAAAAATCAAACTGACCACAAAATAGCAGTCAACATAAGTAAAGATTGTGAAATAGAATCCCTGATATTGATTTATGTGGAACAGTACTTGTTTCCATCTACTACAAATTTTTTTTCCAGTGCTTTATTTTTGTTAGTGGACATGAAGTCATCAAGTCACTTTTAGCTTATCTTTACTGCTGTAATCGCTCTTGCGCTGTCTCAGGAGAGTTTGTGCACTTGTGTAAACATGTAATACACATCCAAAAAAAAAAAAAGAAGTGAAAGAGTGTTTGTAAAAAAAAAAAATCTCATTAAATCACTGCAGTGGGAAATAAAGATGAAGGAGAAATAAACAGGCTATTTTTACAATTTAACTCTCCTCTTCTCAAAATCTTGTCAAAATTCCTAATGACTTAGACAATCCAGTGTTTAAGATGATAGGCTATCAAAGTTTGTTCATAAATAGCACAACTCTTTCAGCTTTAGAAGTTTGAAGAATAGGATTTTCCTTTGTGGAGAGTTCTGACTGTATTACTAGGCAAAAGATAATTTGCCATAACTTCATTTTTTCTAAAAAAGAAGTTAATATCTTACATAACAGAAAATAATGAGGTCTTGAAATGAGCTATTATTATTGTCATTTATGTCACTAAAACCAGAATAATTTCTTAATTGAAACAGCTGAGGTCAGAAGTCCCTACTAAAGGCATTATTTTACACTTTTGATTTAACACTTATTAAATTGTATGTGTCGCAGAACTGGAAAAATTAATGACCAGAACAATGTTCTCATTACTAATCAGAAGCAAGACCCTTGCTTTTTTAAAATCTTCTTCTGTGTGCAGTAGTTTAACATTACAAAGGACGTAGTAGTTCTGAAGTCCCATCTTTAGTTTTTCTGTTGGTTTTTCAGAGTCTGAAAGATGTGGTTCGAGCAAGCAGGCCTAGAGCTGAGTCCTTCTGAGAGAGCTTTGCAGTCACAAGGTTCTCTTCCCAACTTGTTCCAACGTATCCCCCATATTTAAGCTTTCTATCAGTCTTTAAGGCTGACTACTCATAGAAAGTTCTGCATTAACTTTCCAGTCCTGGAGGCAGGGACTTCTCTACAGCCAAGAGATAAATGCAGTAGTGACAAGTGAAGGGAGAGAAAGCTCCATCTCTTATCTCCAGATGTGAATATAGTCTCTCTAAAGAGATCTGATATAGCAATTATTAACACCAGAGCCCAAAGTTCAGTGCCCTTTCTTCTTGTCAAACTGCCTCAGATGAAAGGGTAGAATTAAAATAATCCAGGCTGTTAGACTGAGTGAGATACTTCTAATTAATATAGTCCTGGTTGAAGACTGCACAATGCACCTATATCTCGTCCATTTATTTCTAGTTCCTGTCCAACCAGCCACTGGACAGTTGTGTGCAGATGACAAGCTGCTTTGTAACAATGATTCCACAGAAAAAAAAAAAAAAAAGTTTTGACATGTTTCCCATGGTGTTCCACACTTGCATGCACAATTTTTTAATCAATTTAAGTTATCAGCAACATTTAAAATAGAAAACTATATATTACAAAGTTTATCATCACTCTGAAAAACAAGATTTACAGAGCTAAAACTGTCACTTTCAGCAAATGAAAAAAAAGTTTGCTTTCTTATATGCTCACTCTATTTTTACTAGAATTTGGCTTCTCTAGATCTTTGACACTGGATTTTTCTTTTCTATTAAAGCAAAATTTTTTATAAAAGTACATTTTATCTCTAAGATTCGCTATCTCCAAATGCAGAACTGAACTGAATTTGAAAACCTCTGTCCCTTTACATTGTATCTGTATCATGATAAATAAGTGAGTATGTCTTACTCATTTCCAGGCATTCTGCTCTCTCGTGTATCTGTTAGAAACTGCGGAGACCCCACCTAAAGTACTGCATCCAGCTCTGGAGTCTCCAACTTAAGAAGGACATAGACTTGTTGGAGTGAGTCCAGAGGAGGGTCCACCAAGACGATCAGAAGGCTGGAGTACCTCTTCTATGAGGACAGGCTGAGAGAGTTGGGGCTGTTCAGCCTGGAGAAGAGAAGGCTTTGTGGAGACTTTGTATCTGCCTCTTGGTACTTAAAGGAGGCTTATAAGAAAGACAGGGAGAAACTCTTAATGAGAGCCTGTTGTGATAGGATGAGGGTAATGTTTTCAAAATACAAGGAGGTAGAATCAGACTGGATATAAGGAAGAAATTTTTTACAATGAGTGTTGTGGGACACAGGTTGCCCAGAGAGATGGTAGATGCCCCATCCCTGGAAACATACAAGGCCAGGATGGATGGGGCTCTGAGCAACCTGATCTAGTTGAAGTTGTCCCTGCTCATTGCAGGGGAGTTGGACTAGATGAGCTTTAAAGGTCCCTTCCAACCTTAACTATTCTATGATTCCATGATGACCTCAAAGATGATAGTGTAAAGCAGCAGGCACAACTGATCCAAGCCCTGTGTTTTAAGTAAAGATAGGAGCAGGAGCAGTTCTGTGCAAGTCTGTGGCTTACACACCATTAAAGTTACGCCTAACAGTTTAGGAATCCTTGTCTTTCATGATTCATGTTTTGCTCAGTCATAGTACCCAAAAACTTTTATAATATTAAAAAAAAAGCAAAAGAAATATTAAAGTACAATGTCCCTTTTGTTCCAATAACTACTGTCTATCTTTTAACGGGTGTAATATTTGTATGCTAAATCAGCCTGGCTTTTTTTTTCAGTTGCAGATTTTTGGGATGATCCAAGAATAAGATTCTCTGTCCTTTGAAACCTTCATTTCAAGATTACTTTTCCTTTCTAGAAGGCTTGTATGAGTCAAACAAGTCCTTGAGTTCAAGAGTTATGAATGAAACTTGGTAGCCTGTAATGTGCAGTTGGTCACATCAGATTAAGATTCTGTGACCTTTAAATATTCAAGTCTCAACCATTAAGTATAAGGATTGCAGTTGTGCTCTGCTGCAGAAAAGAGGAAGAAAAAATCATAAAAGAATTGTTCTCTTATTTTCTTTGGATACAATAAAACCTATCTACATCTGTGTGGACCCTTTCAGCTCCTTTTACATTCAGTGGAGAGAAATGAAAACTCTTTATTCCACTGTTTATACAGTGGAGATTTGGGAATTGTCTCAGAGACAGACTCTGGTCACAAAATTTCCCCCTTTTGTACCTAGTGACTTCCTTGTTCAATCAGTGCTTACACAATTATAATACACAAAAGTGATCATTTAATGCCATGCAGGTTAGATACACAGAAGCTGAATATCTATTTCAAGCCCAGCTGTCATTTAAACTTACCAGAATGGATCCAATAGCCATGTCTGTGCTTCATACTGAGGAAAGTCAAAGATTCCTCATACTGACTGTAGAGTTTCCATATGACTTAACAAAAGAGTAGATCTTAAATTAGGAGCCTGTCACACTTAGCACTTTTATTATGTATGCTATACAAAAATATTTGTAAGCTTCTTCTCTGTTCATCTCAAAAAAAATAGCAAATAGTTCTTTTTAACTGAAAATTCATTACAATAAGTTTTGAAGTCAGTTTTAGAAAAGACTACATGCATAAGAAGCAGCCTAAAATGCTGGGGATTAGGCCATACAGGAGTTTCATAAATTCAGATTTTATGAGAACAGAAACATAATATGCGATGTACCCTTTTGAACATAGAGATGGAGGTATTTGCACCTTAAAATGTCATTCTTAAAAAAAAAAAGAATACAGAAAATTGAGATAATTGAGTTACCATATTTTTGCTGTTTCTTTTCAAAATATGCTTTTTTTATAACCTTTTCTTAAAATGTTTACAGCACAGAGGTGTTTTTAGGAATTCAGGACTCTTGTCTGTCTTCAAAGTCACATTAGATGCAATTTTATTCCTACCTGGAAAACTGTAGATGGTTTAGAAGAATCTGTGATATATTCCTGTTAATTAGATGTAAGTCACATTTCTTTTACATCTTTTCCACTAACATCATTACCTTTAAATCACAGAAATAAATATGTTCATCCTGAAGATAAGTGCTTCATAGAAGTCTTATGAGAAAGATAGCCATAGAGGGGGAATTTGGATTTGTGAAGCAAACCTGAATAAGCAGATCTGTGGTTTCAATTTAGTAAATCAGAGAAGTATTAGTTCTTCTGGTAGATTTAGTTACAGATTCTGCCTTTGTTGCCCTTGTCTGTTCACTTGATGATATTGTAAATGACCAGGCAAAGGGTCAAATGTGTCCAATGGCTGCAATATGAAGACCATGTGTATATTTTGTCTTCATTCAAGTAGGAAATAAAAAAGCTTTTATTTGATTTCCTGTAATTAACCTTGCCAGACAGACCATGAAGAAGAGTACATAGGCAATCTGCAGTCAAGCATACAGTTACTCTTCTATAGGGTTGTATGTTGGATTTATGAAAAGAACAATTACTTACCCCTCAGTAACTCTTGTTCAAGATATTGTAATCAGGAGGAAGACAGAGAAAAAAATACATGTAATCAATGCATGTAGGCTTTGATTAAAGTGTCAGGTGTACGTATATGCCCTAAAATTTTTTCCCATATTCTCAGGTAATCATATGAAAATAGATCTATTAGCAGTATCCTTCAGTTTTATTCCCATCCAGAGAATATAATCTCTCAAAAGCAATAAGGAAGTTTGAGGGGATATCAGAATCTCAGATCTTGTATTAAAGGGCACCTCAGGCCTTACTTAAAAGGGCCCTGGACATATATACTGGTTTAGAAGTCACCAAAAAATGATCTGCCTCATGTACATGAGGTGGGGGCAGGACTCATGCATGTGCAGAGAAGCTACATTGCATATATGAGAAATAGGGTACTTTATGGCTATATCTATGTCAATATATTCTCAGAACTAAAATTAGTGGATCTGTAGCAAGGAATTGTTGATGCTAAAAACCTTACTTGACACAACATAAAAACTTCAAGTATCATACTTTTTTTCCCCCTTTTTTTTCATTGTTTTTTTTTTTAAAAAAAACTTCATACAAGTTAGTGTGATGCCCATTTGCAACTGATGTTCATTGAACACACTCTTAGGAAAAAAACCCTCCATCTCACTTTCATCCAAATGAAATTCCATTCTTATGTTCTGAGCCACTGCCACATTATGCTCTGATCTGAACAAAAACTGTAATATGGAGGTGCACCGTGATACTTGCAGGGACCTAAACTCTTATAGGCCCATAATCTAAAATCATATTGTAGCTTAATAACTGAAATAAGGGAGAGTTGCACACTAGCTGGGACTCATCTGGCCTTAATTCCATCTGTAGCCTAGTGGTAAATGCTATATAGCATCCAGGTAAGACTATTTCTGGTAGCAATTATGATAGGAATCATAGGAATGTTGGCTGGCTGACACCTTTAAACTTTGCATTATGACTCGTGTTTTAACCCCCTAGACCACTGTAGTAGCAGTAATCATGGTGCAAAACACTTTATATATGTGTTCAGTGTTTTATAGAACAAATAACTTTAGGTAACCTGTTCTGATAAAAAAAAAAAAGTAAGCTACGTAGTTCTTCAAATTAGTATTTAAGTAGAAAGAGAAGAATCAAGTTAAGCTTGGATTCCTTTTCCCTGCCTTAGGTAGCGAGATGATACAGAGGGAGAACTGTTCCCACTCAAGCTCCTATACCCTTTTATCATAGAATCACAGGATCATAGAATCACAGAATCATAGAATCATAGAACAGTTTGGGTTAGAAGGGACTTTTAAAGGTCATCTAGTCCAATCTCCCTGCAAGGAGCAAGGACATCTTCAACGAGATCAGGTTGCTTAGAGCCCCATCCATCCTGGCCTTGAATGTCTCCATGGATGGGGCATCCACCACCTCTCTGGGCAACCTGTTCCAGTGTTCCACCACCCTCATTGTAAAAAAAAGAAAATTTCTTATATCAAGTTGTAGTAGTTTAGCCCAGCTCGAGACCAAGCTACACATTCTGTCTTTCACTCCTTCCATCCTCTGAGGGAGTGGGGGAGAGATAATGTCAGAAAAAAATATTCGAGTTTTGAGATAAGTACAGAGAGAGATCATTAAAGTTACTGTTACAGGCAGAACAGACACAACTTAGGGAAAACTATTTATTTCTTATTAAAATCAGAGCAGGATAATGAGAAAGAGAACAAAGTAACCACCTCTCCCTCTTTCTGGGCTTAACTTTATCTTCAATGCTCTCTACCTCTTTTCCCTCTGCCAAGTGGCACAGGGAGGATTACGGGAATGGGGGTTATGGTCAGTTCATCACTTGTCGCTTTACACCACTCCTTCCTCCTCAGGAGAAGAACTCCTCACATTCCTCCCATGCCCCAGCGTGGGCCCTCCATGGGCCACAGCCTCCTTCAGCCATCTGCCAGCCCCATTGTGAGATCCTCCATGGGCTGCAGGTGGATCTGTGCTCCTCTGTGGGCCTCCATGGGCTGCAGGGGGACAGCCTGCTTCACCATGGTCTGCACCACAGGCTGGAGGGTGATCTCTGCCAGGAGCAGTATTACTTCTCTCCCTTCTCCTTCACTGGCCTTGGCATCTGCAGCCAATCCTCTCACAAGAAAATCTTCACAATTGGCAGGCAGACACCTCTCAAGTTCTCTTCACATCTCATCTCCTCTCTTCACTTCTTGCAGCCGAGCTGGGCCAAGTCAGGCAAGAATTGGCTTGGCCCTGGCCAGCAGCAGTTCTGCCCTAGACCCAGCCAAGGCACTGGACAAAGGGGAAAACTCTACTGTAGCAGCACCGCTTCCTCCCCGCCTCCCCCACCAAAACCAGCACACAAGTCTGAATCAGCTTCCTTCTATTTTAGAACCATTAGTCCCTCTGGATCCCTCTTTATGGTGTTTAAGGATATAGACAGGATAATTGCAATATACTACACATATGCAGTTTTATTCCAGACTTAATTTATAATCAGAGTAGAAAATCTGAAATTTTTAAGATGACATTCATTTAATCTGAAAACATTAATGACAAAAAGTTCAGTCCAATTTTGGTATTCAAGGAATCGACTAGTGGGATACAAGCAATTCTCCACTTAGTTTTACTAAGAGTAGTTGTCTGTAGTCGAGAGCTCAACTATGCCAAAATCAGTGGAGAACACTCACTCAGCCATGCAGATACCCAGTCAACCTTATACTTCTCCTGGATGCTTCATTGGCCTGGAGAAAGCATTGCAGAGCTTGCACTCCTGATGCCTTGAAACTTCCATTCAGTGTGCACAGCACAAATCACCCAGCAGTGCCTGGCCCTTGTCCTTTTACAGCTGGCAGGCTGCCCGGATGAATCCCTGAGGTTGCTGGCTGAATCACCAGCAGCCAGCTGCAGCCACACACCCTAGACAAGCCAATCATGTTTTATCTTGTAGAAGCTCTGTCTGTGTCTGTCTGCTGAATATCTATTCCTGCAGAGGAATTCCTCAACAACAGAGGAAGAAGGAGGGAGACCAGTAACAACTAGCATTCATCAGGGATAGATATTGGAACTGTCCCTGTTTAACATCTTTGTGGTCCCATGGACAATGGGATCAAGTGCCCCTTCACCAAACTTGCTGACAATATCAAGCTGTGTGTTGTGGTCGACACACTGGAGGTCGACACACTGGAGGGACCTTGATAGGCTGGAGAGGTGGGCCCATAAGAACTTCATGAAGTTCAACAAGGCTAAGTGCAAGGTCCTGCACACGTTTGGAGCAACCCCAAGCACAAATACAGGCTGGGCAGAGAAAGAACTGACAGCACCCTTGAGAAGAAGGACTTGGGAGTGATGGTGAACAAGAAGCTCAACACAAGCTGACAATGCACACTTGTAGCCCAGAAAGCCAACTGCATCCTGGGCTGCAACAAAAGTAGCATGGCCAGCAGGTCGAGGGAGGTGACTCTGCCCCTCTACTCTGCTCTGGTGAGACCTCACCTGGAACACAGCATCCAGCTCCAGAGCCCCCAACATAAGAAGGAAGTGGACCTGTTAGATCAGGTCCACAGAAGGGCCATGAAGATGATGAGAGGGTCTAGAGCACCTCTTCTCTGAGGACAGGCTGAGAGAGTTGGTGTTGTTCAGCCTGGAGAAGAGAAGGCTCCAGGGAGACTTTATAGTGGCCTTCCAGTACCTAAAGGGAGCTTACAGGAAAGATGGGGAGAAACTTTAGCAGTGCCTGTTGTGATAGGACAAGGGGTAATGGTTTTAAAATAGAAGGAGGTAGATTCAAACTTGATATAAGGAAAAAAATTGTTTAAAATTAGGGTCATGGAACACAGGAACACGTTGCCCAGAGAGGTGGTAGATGCCCCATCCCTGGAAACACTTAGGGCCAGGTTGGACAGGGCTCTGAGCAACCTGATCTAGTTGAAGATATCCCTGCTCCTTGCAGGGGACTTGGACTAGATGACCTTTAAAGATGCCTTCCAACCCAAACTGTTCTATGATTCTGTAATTCTAAATGATCACACTTTTAGAACTAAAGAAATCAAAGCACAACAGCAAGCAAGGAAGGAAAAAAAAAATCAATTGCTTATACATGACGATCCTTAGGTTTATGAGAATAAATATCCTAGTAGGACTACTAAAATTGTGCAGAAATATGAATGTGGCTCAAATATTAGTGGGGGAAAAAAACAAACAAACAAACCCTATTGGGAAGTGTAACCAGTTCGCAAGATTCCTATGCACAAAGTTCACCCAACATATGATATTTAAAAGCACAACAGTATTTATTGCTCTATTATAGCCTTGCATATGCAGTTCCTATCATAAGCAGTTACAGTTCCTAGCATAAGCAGTTACCAGCGTATTGTTTTCCCTTTATGAGAGTCTTACCAACCCGACTAAGCCGGAGACACCACCGAGCAGGAGGATGATTATCAGCAGGGTCAGAGCAGAGAAGGGAGGTAGGCACAGCACCTTCAGGGCGTCCCCTGTTGTTCGTAGAGTGTGCTCTGAGTCCTTTCTCTCTCCCTCTGCTCTGAGCCACCTCTGTTTACACCCTCAGCAGATTCAGAGGAAGAGTACTGACTAGGTGTTGATGCATGCGTGGCCAGCGCATGCAGCAAGGCCTGCCAAGTATGTGCCCTGCTGGCTAACAGTGGTTCCAGGATAGCAGCAACATACTGCCCAATAACAACCCTCCTAGCTCTCCTCTCCAAGGTCACGTTCTCACAGCTGTGTGCAGCTTGTAATTCCCCACAGTGGCCCTACATGGACCATCACTGAAATCCCTTACACAGGAAGATGAGGTGAACAAGGGAAAATGATAACCTATGTAAAAAAAAAAAGTTACTTTTTTTTTTTCTAAGTCACTGATAACTGAAGAATGATCTTGATTGTTTATGGATTAGCAGCCTAAAAAAAAAAAAGTACAAAGTGTACCTCACAAGCCATAAAATCATACAAGAGAATAATAAGACCAGACTCTTTAATCCTCCATAATATGTAATAAAAATTTAATTTTTGAGAACTTCCACTCTTATGCTACTAACACTTCCAGAGATTTGAAAAAAAACCCAGATAATATGCAAAATAATATTTAAGATTAAAAGAGTGCTTTCAGAACCAGAAAAATCTATATCTTGAGGAGCATCTCGAGAAAAGAAACACTAATCAAAGAACATAAGATAAATGTCATAAGAAAGATGCTCGTAATGAAAAAGATGCTGAGTGAATGTCTCTTTTTAAGCACATCTTAGCTACCACTATGAACAGTTTGAGTAACTGATTAGATGGACTACTATTGCATTTGTGGTAACATTTACATGCACATCGAGTGTACATATATGAAAAAAATATATACATGTACATATACTTGTATAAAAAGTCACATATACATATACAAATACTTACACATACATTTACAAATGCATATAGTGAAATGAAAACAAATAAATTTATTATTTTGAATTATTGCTAGAAATAATCTCAGAAAATTAATAAGGGAAGTGAAAAATGTAGGAAGGAAGCACAAAAAAAAAGGAGAAGAACTGAGGAGTAAGAAAAAGATTGGTAATAATGTCAGGATGTACATTTAACTGTAAATGTGTACTATATATATATATCAATATATAGTCACATTATATATCCACATATATAATATATCAATATCCTATCAACTGCTTAGGGGGAAAAAAACAGGTCACCTTCATGTCATGCGATAAAAATTTTCCCACTTCATCATAATTAAGAGGCCAATAAAGGGCATCTATTAATGTTAGACTCTTAATGTTATCGGATTTAGATAATGTGCTTTAGACACTTTTAAAAGAGCTAGCTGCTGGAAGCTTATGAAGATAAAGGTCAATTTCTACTAAGTGTCTGGAACTGATGAAATTACAGTTGCCTGGGAGAAAACTAGTATGGTGCCAATACCTAAAAACCATGAATAGGGTGAGTTAAGTCATTGAAAACTCATAAATTTGGTTCGTTAGGTCATTACTGTTCCGACACTGATCCCAAAATAATGGCAGAGCTGATACAAAACTTGATTTTCTCTATCTTCAGTACTTCTTTTTTACTGAGACTTAGCTTTGTTTGATAGAAGTAATTGAATAATATATTTATTCAAATATTTGAAAGTAGAAGTTGAAGCATGAAAGAATGGTTTAGATTCGTGATCTGATACTAGATGAATAAGTTTATCACAACATACATTATCACAGCATACAGAATGCATTATGTGTCAGCCTTTATATAGATATACATCGTTAACATCTTCTTTCAGTAACTGATGTCACACAATCTGCAGTTCTTAGTCTGCCTCCAAATTTAATCTTTTGATTATTGATTCATAATCAAAACAGTCACTGGTGAAATTTACATATAACTGTTTTGAAAGTTATATTAAAGAAACACCATAGTGAGATTAAAAATTCTACTTTCCACAGCAAAATATACATGATTGAAAAGATTAATTTTACTGTGGCCTAAAGTCAAGTCATACATCTCAGAGGGAAGAATGCCTATAATACTAGACGGGAAAAGTATATCTCAGAAAGTAATCCTAATGAACATATAAAAAATTGAATATTTAATAACACAAGGAACGATTTTTGTCATTTAGACTTACACATGGAAATAACTGTATAATTTTAAATTGGTAAATGAATATACTAGTTAAAAAAAAGAAAGTATTATTACAGTCACTGCCTCTTTTTTTTTTTTTCTTACATAAGAGCATTTTAGATTTGCTGTTGTGTTGAGTAACTAAGAAAACAACTGGAATTAGAAAACTAAGAAAGGGCCATTGTTATCTGAGATACTCAGACAAAGTCAGATAAGGCTTCCTTGCCACATATTTGTTTAAGTAACTTTCAAGACAGTGAAACAAACAAAACCAGAAAATTGTGATCAGCATAGACTCACATTCAGATTTGTTTTAAGAGTTAACTCAGAGTAATATTGACAAGGAAGTTAATCCAGGTAACAAAATTGAATCATTATTGATTATGCTGGGTCTCCCACGGGCATTTTGCCCAGACAGTAAGCCAGAGACAGAAAATAAGATGGAGCTGTTAAGTATATGGTGTGATCCAAAAATCCTTGGACTGGATTTAGTTTTGCAAATACTAATGAAAAGAAGCTGAAATGTTTCTGAAGAGTGATTTTTTTTTTTAATCATAAAGAAGCAGTATATAATTTTGTTTTGTTGTACTGTAGAAAAAAAAAGGCAAAATTTAGTAATCTGTGTATTTTCAACTAGGGGTATATATATAAAAAAAGGAAATATGTCTGAAAAGAAGAGTAGAAATTATTTGAGGCTATGATATATTTCTTCAAAACTTCATTGCATAGATTATTACCTAGATTCTCAGGATGCTTTTACTTTACAGATACAAAGAATAGGACAACGTAACTTTCCACTATCATTTCTGCTATGCTTGAAAAGCCAGCTCAGTACCACCTGGGATAATATTCAGGTTGCTCCAGGTTATATCTACATTTATTATATCTTCAGGAAACTTACCAGAAAGGTTAGAAGAAGGGCAGTACATTCACACTGCATTATCTTCCTGCAGCTTCACTTATAAATGTAGACTGTTCCTTATTCCATGTTACATCTCTTTTTTGGTATTAAGAGGTCACATCATAGGTCAGAAACGTTCATACACCATTGAAGCACTAATGTTTTTATTAAACTAACACTCATTTTCTGATTTACCATTTAGTACCAGGGATGTCACCCAGCAGCTATACCTTGGTTTTAATAGTTTGCAAATAGAATACAATGAATAACTAGAGAAGCCTCTGACTTTATGAAGTCAAACTTAATCTTAAATCAGTTATCTCTGATTTTTTTACATAACCCAAATAGATTCTGCTAAAGCAATGAGTGATACCTGAGAATTTATGACAAGGTCATAACCCAAAGGTGTCAGGGGGCTTCCAGCACTGCCTTGGGCACTTGCAGAATTTTAACAATTCTACTAAGTATGTTCTGTCTTACATGTTTTCCCTTTCAACTCCTCTTTTGTTTAGTAGGGTAACAGCACAGTCTATGCAGCTAATTCAAGCATTTCTGGCTCTGATTACAGTGCTAGTTCTTTCCTACAGCCACATTCACTCAGTTATAGGTCCTCCTTAGAATGTCTTTTACCATGAAAGAGACATAAAACATTAACAGGACTTTTATGACAGGAAAGCACAAAGAATTTTTGACTTGTATACACACAAAAAGTTTATTCTAACACAGGAAAGATACAGCCTTCATTACAAATCTCTAATGTAATCACATTTGGAGGATTAAATTTTGTTTCATCATAATCAGAAAATTGTAACATCTGGATCTTAATTCTGCAAGGATCTGGGAAGAGCTGAGAAATTACAGAGGTGGAAAAATTGGTGAAAAATGCAGGAAAATAATATAAAAAAGTCAGGTATGTATAATTTATCTAAGGGACAATGACAATAATGAAAGTGCAAGAATACATAGAAATGTAGAAATACTGAGAGATTTTAAAGCTTATAAGCAAATATTATTTAGAGTATCTGCGTGTTCTGGTTTGGGCTGGAAGGGAGTTAATTTTCCTCTCAGTAGCTGATGTGTTTTGGATTTCATATGTGAAGAATATTGATAAACACACTGATGTTATGAGTTGTTGATAAAGAGACCAAGGACACTGTCTGGCTTCCCAGGTTTCACTACTGTGCAGGTGCAGGAAACTGGGATATAGTCAGAATAGATAACCCATAATGGTCAAAAAGAGTATTCCATACCATAAACGTCACACTCAGTACTTAAGTGGGGAGTGGGCTGGTAAGCTGGCTTTTTTTCTCTCGTTGTTTAGAATCTTTCCAGGATTGTTTACAGGTTTGTTTCTTTTTTTTTTTTTGTTCCATGGTTGCTGCTTAGGACACGCTGTATCAGTCATCAGGTCATCAGGTGGTGAGGAATTGTGCATCACTTGGGTTATGGTTTTGTTTGGGGTTTTTTTGTTTTTTTTTTTTTTTATTTTATGATTAATTATTAATTACTATATTTTTATATGTATATTTTTGTCTTTTATTTTGCTACTCTAGTAAACTGTCTTCATCTCAACCCACAAGTTTATTTTTTTTTTTCTTCCCAATTCTCTCCCCTGTGCCCTGGGGAGGGAGAGTGTGATTGAGCATCTGTGTAGTACTCGATTGCTGACTGTTGCTAAACCACGACACAGAGGCACAGTCAAGTGGAACAAAATTAGCTGAATAAGCATGAACTGGTAAGGCACTTTGCCACCAATCCCTCTTAAATTGATAATTCATCTCCCATAGGAGGTATCTTTAATAGACTTGTGGTACTACTTACAATTAAGAAATAATTGATCTTTGACAAAAATATTCTCCTTCTTTGTTCAGTCCAGTCATTGAAAAGATCTATGGGCTCAAGTAGCTCTGCTAATTTACTCTAGCTGAGAAACCAGGCTTCCTACCTGCATCATGTAGCATAAGAAAAAGATAAAGAGAAGCATAACAGAGAGCACGGAAGGCATTTCTGTGGTGAAAAGATCAGTTTAATGTTCAGAGTCAGACAGAAAGAGATAAACAGCATTGCCACTGTAAACCACTACTGTTCCCCTTCATTACTCTACATTATTTTAGAAAATGTCTTTGTTTTAATCTAAAAATTAGCTTTTCCATAGGTTCAGTTAGTATTTTGGTACCATATAATGAGTCCCTCCTACTCATTATGCAAATTTAAATCACATTTTATCAGTCTACTTGTCTAATTCACAAGCTGTATTAAGCTTTACTCTAGTTCAACAGGTATGTTGTAGCTTCCAAACATACAAAATTAGTTTAGGTAAGAGTTCCTGCTCTTTAACTGGAGTAGAAACAATTTAAAAATTCACATATGATTCTTTTTTTTGGTTCACTATAAACAGACCATGTCAAAAATCTTGCCTGACATAAAAAGGCTACTCTCTGAAAATTCTCATGAGAAATAGTAAGGACATTTATGAGTCTGTGTAAAGTAATTATTTTTCTGTTTTACATGACTCTGCAACATTTTTTTTTAAGCTGATGATTTATCATTAGCTATCTAGACTTCATACAGAGCACAGTTCCGTTCACAGAGAAATGCTGATAGTTGTTTTGATTGCAACACGCAGATATAACATTTGATTCATTTACAGTCATTTGAGCCTACAAAAGAAAATATTTTTAAAAAGCTAATGTACAAATAAATTTAAAAAATCTTTCCAGATCTACGAAAGGCACAGTTAAAGGAAAAAAACCCCGTGTTTTCTGACAATTTTATGTCACTTATGCATGAAAGAAATCAGTAACAATTTATGTTAAAAATAAAACATAAGGTCTCACAGAGCCATTCACGTCCTTACCACTGTTGCATGACCATATTTTCAAAGAGAGGAATGTAGTCAATAACTCCATATTCAAGCAGGCACTCTTTTAGGGAGAAAGGCTTCTAGGAAAACCCAAAGTAAAAGGAGATCTTTCCCTTTTCAAGTCTTATTTTAGCAAAAGTTAGAAATATTTTAACAAAAAAGTAAGGCAAAAGATCACAATATTGTGCCTCTGCAACCTCCCTCCGTCTCTTCCCACAGGAGTTCTTCCTCAGGTCCTTGCTGATGTAAGTTACTGCCTTATAAACCCATACACCTATTTCCAAGCTGAGAGTCTGCTCACTTCAGAGAACATACTTGAAGCAACCATCGAAAAGTAAGTAGAATGACAAAGAGTACAAAAATAATAAAAAATAACATGAGCTTAAAAAAAAATCTGTGCCTGCTGAGAACTTAATTATAACATTAGAGAACAGCTCAGCACCCAGCAGTACTTGTCAGAGGCAGCGACAGGTGACAACATAGAATTGATGCAGAGAGCAAGCAGGTGGCAACATGAAATTGCTGAGAAATATAAGCTGTATATACTAGCTTTTTTTTTTTTTTTAAAGCCCTTGACTGCTCTAATAGAAATTTTTATGTGCAAAATCCTCTCCCTCCAGCAAAACACCCGGTTCCGTTTGACACGGAAACATTCTCTTTAACCCTGGCAAAGTAGACATACTCAGTTATTCTGCTGCTGTGAAAAATCATTTTCAGATATGAATTGTCTCTCTGAAACTAGCATCAGCACATTTTTATTGCTTGTTTTTCACCTTAACTCTTTTGTTTGCATTCATTATAGACCAGAACCAGAGTGTGCATGTACCAATTGCTAGTGTTATCTTTTCTAGGAGATCCACGATCTCATAGAATCATAGAATGGTTAGGCTTGGAAGGGACCTTCAACGGTCATCTAGTCCAACCCCCATGCAAGGAGCAGGGACATCCCCTACTAGATCAGGTTGCTCAGAGCCTCATCCAGCCTGGCCTTGAATGTTTCCAGGGATCGGGCATCCACCACCTCTCTGGGCAGCCTGTTCCAGTATTCTACCACCCTCATTGTAATTTTTTTTTTTTTCCTAATATCTAATCTAAATCTACCTCCCTCTATTTTAAAACCATTACCCCTCATCCTATCACAACAAGCCCTACTGAACAGCCTCTCCCCATCTTTCTTGTAGGCCCCCTTGAGGTACTGGAAGACTGCTATAAGGTCTCCCCGGAGCCTCCTCTTCCCCAGGCTGAACAGCCCCAACTCTCTCAGCCTGTCCTATCTCAGTCTCTTCCAGTAAGAAACTAGACGTGCAACATCCAAAAACCCTGTGATGTTCCACACCTGTAACACAGCGGCTCCCAAAAACCAATCATACACGTTAAACACATGAGTATGTGATGTTAACTGTTTTTTTTAGCTAATATCAAATATCTGTAAAGTTCTCCACCTAAATCTACTTCTAAACAGAAATTCTATGCTCTAACACCAACTACTTCTGATACAGACCTCTTTTAAATTGCACTAAACCCTATGGATTTTTGTGCTGTAGAGGAATGGGAAATGGATTAAGATTTGTTTTTTTCTTGTGATCTGAGGCAAGAATCGAGTTAAGCCACTGTATCTGACATACTAGAGGTTAGACTTACAGAAAATTTTTAGGCATCATCACTCAAAATATTGAGCTTAGTCTCAGAGAAAGGCTTTAGGCATTGTCACTCAAATTACTGGAACATTGGAAAGCTAAACCTCCGTTTTTAAGAATGAACACAAGCAGGATTCGAAAATGAGGCACCTAAGGGGTTTTAGAAGAGTTCCTTTAGCACACAAGGGGTGGCTGGACCACCAGGAGACACAATGGCTGAAATCTCACTTGATTTGGGCTTCTGCTTCAACTTTAAACCCAGTGAGAGTTGCAGTCTGAATGATCCCAGCGATTAGAGCACTTAGGGAGCTGGAGACTTTGTGTGAGGTTTTCCTGACCCTTGAGGTATTGCATCTTTGTGTTCCCACTTCCCAGAGCTTGCCCTCATTAACACGCTGTAGAGTAGGCTAGATTGGAGAAAAGAAGGGGAAGAAATACATTCATTATTCCCTTTACTGAAACTGAACTGCCCTGCAAAGAATGCAAGACTGACAACATCAGAGAGAGTAAACAAGAGGGAGTCTGATGCTGCAGGGCAACAAGGAAAGTGCCTGTGCTCCCCCAGTGCTGATAAAGGCAAAAGACCCTCCACCAGATGCAGCAAACTATCCAAGAAGGCACAGAAAAAACTGGAAAAGCTTATACAGGCAGAACATGAGCATCACTGATTATGATGTAAAAGTATTCCTTAAGGAATAGTACCATTTAAGAGAGCCCTATCTATTTTGTAGCAGAAAACATGCTACCTCATCCTGAGAAAACACTCCACAAGAATCTGACCTTTCTAGGGGCATTACGTCTGCTGCCAGTAGGACAATACTCCGCTTCTGCTTCGCCAAAATTGGAGTGACATCATTCCAGCCTGTCAGATTGTAATCTTGTCTTCCTTGCACGGCAGATCCATTGAGCAGTATCAGCTCTTACAGAGGCCAGAAATAATTCTTCAAAAGGAACTGACTAAAGAGTTACTTTCTAGAAGTGATTAATTATATGACCTCAATGGAGAACAGCTTGAAATAGTTTCAGCCAAGATCAATGTGCTACCTAAGAGTGACAGATAGGAAAAATTGCTCAAATAGCTTGAAGGGAAGTGAGGTAAAGACAAAATAATTAGGGACTGCTCTGTAAAATGAAGCTTAATCAGAAAACAGAATAGCTTTGGAGAATCAAATTATCGCCAGTGTAAGTGCTACTTACTAGGACTGTGAAAACAGCTAGAGCTATGGTAAGTTGCTTTATTTAAACAGAAAAAAAAAAAAGGAGGTTATACATGTTAAGAATGAAGATTAAATTTTCAGAGAAACTACGTTTCAATTGTTATATTTGTTAAAAGTGGCTAAACACGTCATCTTAGGGTTCTATGTGTTGTATTGCTAATATTTTTTTTTTTCAGTTTAAGAACAAAATATTTTATCACTAAGCACCAGCCTTGCAAACTCACCATGCGGTCTCGGAATCAAAGTCAACTTTTTTTTTCAGTTTTATTTCTCGTTACTAGTTTTGCAATAAGAATTTAGCTGAGAATTCTGTGTGCAACCCAGAACTGTCAATTATGTTTAGTTGCAATTACCTAATATTGGGCCAGCAAAAGCAATGGGGTTTTGTAAGAAAAATGTATACAAAACGTTGAAGTCAGCTAAATTTCAGTCAAAGTTATTTTATTTTTTCCCCTAACTTTTTGATTACAATTGAATTTCAGGATTCAGTATATTCATTAGAGGAGGGCCACAAAGATTATCAGGGGACTTGAGCACCTCTCCTATGAGGACAGGCTGAGACAGTTGGGCTATTCAGCCTGAAGAAGAGAAGACTCCGGAGAGACCTCATAGCAGCCTTCCAATACCTAAAGGGGGCTTATAGGAAAGATAAGGAGAAACACTTGAGCAGGGCCTGTTGTAATAGGATGAGGGGTAGTGGTTTTAAACTAGAAGAAGGTAGATTCAGACTAGACATAGGGAAAAAAAAATTACAATGAGGGTGGTAGAACACTGGAACAGGTTGCCCAGAGAGATGGTGGATGCCCCATCCCTGGAAACATTCAAGGCCAGGCTGGATGAGGCTCTGAGCAACCTGATCTAGTTGGGGATGTCCCTGCTCCTTGCAGGCGGCTTGGACTAGACCTTCAAAGGTCCCTTCCAACCCAAACTATTCTATGATTCTATTATTATTATTCTATTTTAAAGTAAAAAGTATTTTTACCTGCAGAATATCAAATGAATCTTAGATATATACTACACATCTGGTGCATATCTGCAAGTACAAATCAACAAGCAGAAATTTAAAAATAATAAAAAGCAGATTTTTTTTTTCTGTATCCTCTCCTATTGCCAGCTAAATATATTGATAGATTGCCAAGAATTTTAGAACTGCATGGTTGTCACAAAATTCAAAGCTAAACATAATTCACATCTACCAAGCTACTGACTTAACACATGGTGTTATCTACCAGCAAAAAACCCACATATATCTATATGTATTCAGTAAATTCCTGAGTGATCAGAATAGATTACTGATTTATATTTTACATATTATAAATTTAGGAACAGGAGTAATGGACTGGGAATCAAAATACTACATAGATGACCAATAGTGTCAGTGATGAAAAATAAACAGCAGACTACTTGTACAATCAAGTGGACACTTGCTTTCTCTAGAGTATATACTTTGGTGTCTGCAGTTTTGCTACATCACATGCCCAGAGGTGCTGTCACCTTAGAAGGCAAATAAACATCTTCTTATCTAAGTTCTGTTGTGAATTAGGATTCATTAGGTGTTTGTCCTTACAGCTATGAAATGTAATGCCTCAGTCTGAGAAAAGCTGCTTAAGGCAAAGTCTTCTTAATATAAGGAAGCTAGTATAAAGGAGGAATTCAATGCAAAGCACAAGCAGCACCTTACACTTTCACGAGGCTGAAAAAGCTGATGTGCCTCCTATCCTTGGCATCATGGATTCTCTGATGTCTCTATAGAGATTTTGCTTAATGTTGTTCACACCACAATAGTCTTATGATCAGAGAAGTTTGCAAAGAAAAAAGGCATAGTGAGGTTCAGGTTCCTCCACCTTAAACTGTTTATAATCTTCTGTCAGATGTTTGAAAAACTAAATAAAAAAAATACTTCAGAAGGCAGAGAATAAACTCCATATCTTGCTACATCCTACTTACTGGATCTAGTCAGTAGTCTTGCCTCTGGCTGGAAAGAGAACAATACTGACTGTTAAGCATAAACATTAATCTACAGTTCATTAACTAAGGGTATTGCTAATATTTCTGTTTTGTTTTGGTTTTTTTTTAAATATATATAAGACACTACCTGTTGGGTACTGAGAGTGAATGCTGAACACATAAGGCTAGTACTACATAGCTGCAAGTGAGGGCAGAGGTTATTCTCCATTCTGACAGCAACTTGCTGGCTTTAAAATTCAAGTGCACAGTGGAAATGCCCTAACTCTACTTTTGGAAAGTGTGTACCTCTAAAAGAACCAGTTTAATCCGGAAACTGTTGAATAGAACAGGAATGAGGATGTAAAGTTTTTAAACATGCCTTGATAGTGCTACTTTGTCGATAGGATGGTAAAATTGACTATGTTATCTAGTGGTCTGTGGAAAGAGACATCCTACTTAAATGAATGTACCTAAAGGTGCTGATACCAGGACTATTTCCCTCTTTGGTCGAAGGCTACCTGAATGGAGAAAAAAGTGAAGTTCACTAACATGTGAGTCTTGACATACACATTCTTTTCCACTTGTCAGACTTACATATCTCCTTGGTCAGCATACTAATTCTTTCAATCATCTAATGTATCTATGTTAGCTAAATAGATACTTAAAATTTAGAAGTAGCAATGTTCTGATATGTAGAGTCAAATTCACACTTACAGACCTCACTCTACTTCTTAAAACCTCTATTTTTTTTAATCAATATTTTAATCATATGTTTATTTATCCTTACTTTTTTTTATACAGTGATGATTTAGGAAAGAGAGCACCACAGGGTTTAGAACAAAACACAGATACACTTTTCCCTGCTAATTTACACAAGAAACTAAACTGACCATGCATGAAAAACTGCAGTTGTTATGGCAGACATTATAGTACTACAGCCTAGAACCAATGTTTAAATACTATATGTCAAACTCCTCATGCAATCAAGAGAAAGTATAAACTGTTCGTAAAGTTACTAGTAGTAGTAGTAAAAGGATATATACCTATGAAGATTTGCACATGAAATTATGAAGTCACTCTTCCATTCATTCACTCCACTTTAAAATATCCTTGATATTAATGTAATTAATTTAAACTTACTATAGTTAGACAAATTGTTTATCATTTGCTTTTTGACACTTGGATTAATTTAGAAAATCTTAGCTTTGAAATCTAAGAAGGATCACATCCAGCAGTCCCCCTTGCTTTTACCTAGTAATGTGAGAGTGTATCAGCATGGAAGAAAGTTAGCTATATGACTGTATATGCTGACTGTGTGCATTATTTCCAAATGTCTTGAGCAAAACCTACCAAGCCAGTGCATAAAATCTGATCTGAATATAATAGATTGTGAGATGACACCTGTTCTGGTTTTGTTTAGTGAGGGGGGGCCTAAGGTGGTAGCTTCTGTAGGAAACTGCTAGAATTCACTCCTCTTTGTTCAATGGAGTCGGCTGGGCCTAGGGCAGACCCACTGCTGGCCAAGGCTGAGCCAATTGGTAGCAGAACGTCCCATGATAACACCTCTGCGATAATGTATTTAAGAAGGGGAAAACAGGAAAAAAAAAAAAAGAGAGAGAAGATGTGAAACAGCTGAGTGGGGGCAGAGAGGGTGAGGTGCAAGCCTTGCGGGCCTTGCAGGCCTCACCCTCTGGCGTCCCGCCGGGCAGCCGACTGGGCCCAACTTGGCCCGGCCTGGCTGCAAGAAGTGGAGAGGAGATGAGAAGTGAATAAGATGTAAAAAGGATCCTGAGAGGCGTCTGCCAGCCTGTTGTGAGGAACAGCTGGAGACGCCAAGGTCAGTTCAGAAGGAGGGGGAGGAGTAATGTGACTCCTGGCCAAGAATCCCCTGCAGCCTGTGGTGATAACCATGGTGGAGCAGGTTGTCCCCCTGCAGCCCATGGAGGTCCATGGAGGAGGAGAGATTCACCTGCAGCCCGTGGAGGACCCCACGCCAGAGAAGGTGGAGGCCTGAAGGAGGCTGTGGCCTGTGGAGGGCCCACTGGGGCAGCTGTTCTAGACGGACTGCACCTCGTGGAAGAGATGACCCACACCAGAGCAGTTTCATGAAGGACTGTGGCCCGTGGGAGGGACCCCACGATGGAGCAGAGGAGGAATGCGAGGAATTCTTCCCCTGACAACGAAGTAGCAGCGTAAAACAATGCGTGATGAACTGACCATGGCCCCCATTCCCTCTTCCCCCCTGTGCCGCTCGGGAGGGAAAGGTAGTAGAGATAATGTTAAGCCTGGGAAGAGGGAGGGCTAGGGGGAGGTTATCTTGTTCCTTGTCTCATTCTCCTGCTAGTTTTAGAAATAAATGAATAGTTTTCCCCAAGTCGAGTCTGTTTTGCCTGTAATGGTAATTTTAAGGATTTCTCCCCATCCTTATCTCAAACCTCGAGCCATTTTTCTTATATCATCTCCTTCTATTCTCTTGGTGGGTGGGGGAAGTGATAGAGAGACTGTGGAGTCTGGTCCCGATTGGGGCTGAACTACGACACACCTATACATAGTCTAGCAAGTTTACACACACAGAGCTGGACAGGAAGACCAACATCTGTATTAGTCTGTCCACAATTGCTAAAGACTGGAATAATAGATGCAGAACTGTGTTTGTTGGCACATAAACTCTAGGCCTGCTATGAATTATGGTAGTCTTCCTGTGCATGCACAAAAAGTGCCATACTCCAAGATAAAATCAGGCTAGAGATGATTTTACGCTCCAAGGTTCTGGGAGCCAGTCTATGCCCAGGAGTACAGGCATAACTTTAATAGTGGTGGGACAGCTGCATACATTCTCCTCAGCACTTCTACTTGCAGCATTACTCGCTTGGAAACCCTTCAGATAACTTCACAGAGGAAAACATAAAACCTAGGCAAATTACTGTGAGAACTACCCATGAGGATTTGGGCTAGAAGATGGATTATTGTTGTGTCCTTCTGTTTACGCTGAACTCACTACTCTGGAGACAATAGAAATGAAGTCTACACAAGGACCTCTGCGAGGGGAGTTGAGAGAAAAAGAATAGTGATACAAAGGTTGCATTCTGGTTATTGTCTATTATGTCCGTCTCAGAAGTTGCATGCTATTACCCTATGAGACTGGGGAGAGAGCAATCAAAATTTAAAACAATAAACATTGCCACTTTGGGTCAGTAACAAATATTACAGAAAGAGAATACTTACAGGTAAATCACCCAGCATAACAGGCAGAGTATTCCGCATTTAAATATCACAAAATACTCTTCAGAACTCTTATTACTTCTCTACAATTAATTCAATTAGATGTTAGGGGCTTTTTTTTCTAAGCAAAAATAGCGATACTGTACTCCTCAGAGCTTCCAAGTGGTTCTGAGACCACCTCTATAATAAACTTTTTATTTTCCTCCCCTTTTCTAACCCTGATTTTCCAAATGCTATTTGTTTAAATCTGTATTACAAGTAGTGCCAAAACCCGAAACTCAACATGGGAGGCTGATTTTGCAGAAAGCAACTAAAAGAGGTACATTTTCACACTGAAAAAAAAATATTTCAATGTGGTTACACAGAAAATAAAAACTATGCATTAAGACATTCTTTCATGTGGAAAAGTTGACAAGAATTTTACCTTTTTTTTTTTTTGGTAACTTATTGTTTGTATTTTAACATTAAAGGCCAATCAAAATCAGAATTCAGTGAAGTTAGGTATTTCCCTTGTCCCACTGTGTTAATATCAGTGCTTGACAAAATTTATTTATTTATTGTCACTTCATGACCAGTTATAGTCTCTTGCCTGACAAAAGACAAGTTAAAACACAGAAAGACTGGATGTAATGAGGAACTTGCAGTGAAGTTATAGGCATCTGGCCTCTACAGAAAAATACAAAATACTGAAAGAATTGTTTAGGCTCTTTCTACAGTATGTAGGAAGAGCATGTGGTTTAAAAAAAAAATTAAAATTGCCAAATTACAAACATGTAAGCAGAGTATTGTTTAAATAGAATTAATTCTATGAAAAAGCCAATAAACATGAGAATTAGCTTGAAATGTGCTTGTTTTTATGTTGCTTGTTGCCTGCAGCACTGACTTTGGCGCCTTTCTTTGGAGTTTGCGGCATGCAAAATTCCTTAATGGCTTAGCTGTTTATTTCGCTTTTGTTCATTATATAAGTACTAAGAGCAGATAAATCCCCAAATCTTTTATGATATAGGAGATTAACAGTGAGGATTATTCTGCATTCCAATGTGAAGGCTTAAAAAAAGGTGTTTGAAAGCTTCATTGTTGTGACCTCAGCCTTGCTTCATTAAAGTTCCATATTATTATGCAAAAAAAAAAGGTTATACTATTCTTATGAAAAAAAAATTAGTCAAGTTATAACAAGAGACATGTGAATACTTTTCCCTGTAATTAATTCTGCTCCACAGTGGCCTATCTATTTGTAATTCTGTAAAGATTTTTTTGTTTTGGTAAGGAAAAAAATCCCTGGAGAGTCAGAAGGAACAAACCTATTAGAAGTTGAAGATTAAAAAAAAAAGAATTCTATGTTTCTTTAAATCTTAAAGTACAATAAACTTGTTTTAAAGGAGAGATCAGCTTGGCAGGAACTTTTATCATTAATCTTTGTGCACTTGTAAAAAAATCTATCAAATATTCTAACAAGCTTATGGAAAGGTTTTGCTTAGTGTAGTATCAATTTCCACTTGCAGAGACGATGATTAATTTGTGGGGGAGGTAGTGTAGAAAATTTCCAAAATAGTATTTGATCCAAAGCACAAGTAACACCTTTTCTGATTGGTTGAATTCCCTTCTAGTGAAACATTGCATGCCCTTAGGGCAGGGTGCAGGCATCATCTTCTCTAATCACACCTTAAAAACCAACTAACTCAGATACAAAGATCTGGGAGAAAACTCCCTGGGTCTGGCTAATGTCCAAGGAGTTCATAGAGCAGTTCATTATTCTAATGCAAACACGTGACAAAAATTGTTTCTTAAACAAACAAATCTGTGTTAAACCGATGTAGCCCAATAACACAGACAGGAGCATCTTCACATTCTTAGGTATTCAGTTAAAAACTCTGAGAAAGAATGTTTAAGAAAAGTTGCCTACATAAGGAAGGAAAAAAAAAAGTCTAATACTACAAAAAGAAGAGATTTTCTTAATGCTTAACTTTACTGTAAGCTGGTGGTTCAACCACATACCAGAGCAGTGTATTCATACACAGTTTTGGGCACAGATGTTGTAAGAATGTGGGCCTGTGTGTGTGTGTGTGTGTCTCAGAATTTGGGCAGGGGGGAGGTATTTTAATATATGTGTTCTTCCAAATCTATTGATCTGCAGCAATTTTGAAAAGAAACAGATTGTTCAATGAAGGGTCAACTAGTAAACTCGTGCATTTATAACTGCAAAGGAAACTCAAAACATGTTATGAAAAGGAAACAGTAAACTTAACCAAGGAGGAATTGTTTGAAATTTTTAATATTAAAATGTCACACTTCATTTATAAAGACGAATATTTAAATGGGATTATATGTAATGAGAGAAGGAGTTAAAGAAATCTTAATAGATATGGCATTGATTAATTATTGCTGTGCATCCTAAGGAATCAAGTTGATAAATAGTGCTTAATGTTTTGTTAACTACTTGCTTAATAATTTGCTAACCATTGTGCAAACTATTTGAAGCAGAAAGTCTTGCAATTCTTCACGAAAGACAGTTCCCGGTAAGGACTAGGGGGGTCGCTTCAAGAACCAGCTAAAACCGACCCTGCAGCTTGAATGAAAGCCAAGGGATAACTGAGTTTGCGCAAGAACAAAAGGTTACTAGCGGTGACGAAGAGGAGTCACCTGCCTTCATCCCCACGACCCCCGACGACCACCACCAGGAGGGCACTGCACAAGCCCAGACAGGAGGAGTTTATGAAAATGACCCCTTGGGACTAATTTTAATACGAAGCGGGGATAGGTCATACATATGTATAGGCGTATTGTGAAACTTTATGTATATGTAACATTTGGTTGTATAAATTTAAAGTGAGTTGCCACGTAAGGCGCGCACGGTTTTGGTGGGACTACCCTCCTGTGCTGCCCAGCGCTGAATAAGCATACCTACTTTACAATCTTACAGATTGTGGAGTCCGTTTTCCGCACGTCAGAAAGGCTATTGTAAAAATAAGCTAATGAATGGATCATAAATTGAGTAATTTTGTACTGTTTATTAATTTATATAAATGTCAGCCTGGTGTAACTACTGTATTTTGTAACAGAAGCAATATAACTGATTTATCTAATAGTGCCCTCAGTTTTGTACCTGATAAAATAGATTCAGAATACAGGAATATGAAAAATTTATTCAAAAAGACAGATTATGCTTGTCAGACATTCTGAGTTAATACCTACTTAATTTCATCTGACTATTAAGTTATAAAAACTGGAAAAGATAAACTATGCACAGTGATAACTAAGTCCTGAAAAGAATAAGAAGAGGAAAAAGAAAGACTTATTCATATCTCTCTATTCTTATATTGTTGTCATGCTAGTGGATATTTCAGAATTTCATGCAGCTTTCAATTTCACAGTGAAATCAAATGTTAAAAAGTAACACAAATACAAAACCTGATGACACAGTGTCCGCTGAAGGCAAAGTTGACATAGATTCATATTTTTAAAACATTCATATAGATGAAATATACAGTGCAATTAATTTTTACTACTTTTGAAATTAGTTTAAGTACATTCCAGTTAAATTTGCTTCTTATGATCTTTGTCACTGACGGCACTGTTTAATAGAGAATTCTAGAAGGTGAAGGTATTGTTGAAGTGTTAAGTTGGAAAGAGTGTGGAGTTGTTCTGTGGCTGTCTTCCTCAAGAGCTGTTGTTTGATTGCTGTTGGCCCTTGCTACAAGGCCAGGGCTTGAAGATTTGAAATCATACGGACTTTTGCAGTTGGAATGAAAAAGCAGCAGAATATTGCGTTCCTTTCACATTTTTGATTTCCTATATATCTATCATTTTATTGAAGGAAGTAGCAACACTTTTTTCAAAGATTAATAACTTAAATATCAGCTACTGTCAGTACTTCATTGGTTTTGTAGGCTGTTTCAACTGGTTGTTCATTATATGAATGTACAATCTGATAATTACCATTGGTCTTGTAATGGGAATTCTCAGAAGATTTGTACAGTATTACTTTTTTTTAATTCATTTTGCATACTAAGTAAGATATTCCTTCAGCTTCACAAGCAAGAGTGGAATTCTTGCCTCAGATTACGTTCTTAGCTCTAAT
This sequence comes from Chlamydotis macqueenii, assembly GCF_036417535.1. Taxonomy (NCBI): domain Eukaryota; kingdom Metazoa; phylum Chordata; class Aves; order Otidiformes; family Otididae; genus Chlamydotis; species Chlamydotis macqueenii. The sequence goes on from NC_141556.1 coordinate 165,876,882, forward strand.
ATTACCCAGAGAGATTCTTCAGTTCTCAAAATATTTCTTCTAAACCTGAATATTTCAAATCTTCTCTGTTAAATACTCACTGAATAAGACTCTTCATAACTCTTCTTCATAACAAGCTTTGTAGAGGCTTTTTTTTAATAACTCCAAATTTAGTAAACAACTGTTTTACAACAACTTATGATTCAAAATACAGTTATTCCAATACTACCATTCTTACATAGATATTTGGCTTTATTGCTCAATGACTTGATTGTATTTGTGCAGAAAATGTTTTATTATTTGTTTGAAAAGTAGCAGCAGAGACTTATCACATGAAGGTATATACATTAGCAAATAAACATCTCATTAGAGATAAATGCCTAGGTATAAATAAAAATAACTTAAGATTTCAACCCTATGTGGAGACACAGGAGCAGACATAACTGAAATACTTCCCAGCTATACATGTTCTCCCTGAAATTAATCCAGCTAAGACTTTAAAGAGTTTACAAAAGACATAGGTTTTACTTAGCATACAGTAATATCATTTTATGGGAAATTAAATTAAGTGTTCATTTTCCGGAAAGGAGGTTGTCCTGGTTTCCAGATCTTCAGTGGCTTGAATTGCTTTTTAGAAATGTCTTACTACACACTGAGACTAAAGGAAATTCATTTCTTAAGTGAGGCAAGATGAATCTAGCCACATTGCTGTGTAGATTTATGACTGTTCTGGTTTTGTTAGTGAGGGGGGGCCTAAGGTGGTATCTTCTGTAGGAAACTGCTAGAAGTCGCTCCCCTTTGTTCAGTGGACTCGGCCGGGCCTAGGGCGGACCCGCTGCTGGCCAAGGCCGAGCCAATTGGTAGCAGAATGTCCCGTGATAACGCCTCTGCGATAACGTATTTAAGTAGGGGAAAACAGGAAAAAGAGAGAGGAGAAGATGTGAAGTAGCTGAGCGGGGGGCAGAGAGGGGGAGGCGCGAGCCTCATGGGCCTTGCAGGCCTCACCCTCTGGCCTCCCGCCGGGCAGCCGACTGGGCCCAACTCGGCCCGGCCCGGCTGCAAGAAGTGGAGAGGAGATGAGAAGTGAATAAGATGTAAAAAGGATCCTGAGAGGCGTCTGCCAGCCTGTTGTGAGGAACGGCTGCAGACGCCAAGGTCAGTGAAGAAGGAGGGGGAGGAGTAATATGGCTCCTGGCCAAGATTCCTCTGCAACTCGTGGTGAAGACCATGGTGGAGCAGGTTGTCCCCCTGCAGCCCATGGAGGTCCACGGAGGGGCAGAGATCCACCTGCAGCTCGTGGAGGACCCCACGCCAGAGCAGGTGGAGGCCTGAAGGAGGCTGTGGCCCGTGGAGGGCCCGCTGGGACAGCTGTTCTAGAGGGACTGCACCCCGTGGAAGAGATGACCCACGCCGGAGCAGTTTCACGGAGGACTGTGGCCCGTGGGAGGGACCCCACGCTGGAGCAGAGGAGGAATGCGAGGAGTTCTTCCCCTGACGATGATACAGCGGCGTAAAACAACGCGTGATGAACTGACCGCGACCCCCATTCCCTTTTCCCCCCCCGTGCCGCTCGGGAGGGGAAGGTAGTAGAGATAATGTTAAGCCCGGGAAGAGGGAGGGGTGGGGGGAGGTTATCTTGTTCCCTGTCTCATTCTCCTGCTAATTTTAGAAAATAAATGAATAGTTTTCCCCAAGTCGAGTCTGTTTTGCCCGTGACGGTAACTTTAAGGATTTCTCCCCGTCCTTATCTCAAACCTTGAGCCGTTTTTCTTATATCATCTCCCCCTGTTCTCTCGGAGGGTGGGGGGAGCGGGAGAGAGACTGCGTAGTCTGGTCCCAATCGGGGCTGAACTACGACAATGACATACTGTGGATATATTTCCGTTGAAGATTTCATTATGTATTTCTGCTGAAGATGTTCTGTGAGAAGCCCCCAATTTGAAGTGAAGCGGCACAACAGAGTGACTAGCACCAAAGCCTCACACAGAGTGTCCTGAAGTCTACTGAGTCACGAAACAGAAATACTCTATTACAACACACAACTTGAACTGTGAAAATGTTCTAGAGACATGCTTAATTTAAACCAGATTACCAACCATATATTCCAAGCCCTTAACTGCAACTTCATAAAACTGAACAATCAAAATTTAACAAAATATTAATTTCTATGAAAAAAAATACATAGGAAAAAAGTCAACTTAAAGAATGAAATAGTAGTACTTTCTTTAACAAAGTTGTACTCTGAATTGTTCATAAAAAAATAGTAAGCATATATGAGCCAGTGGAAGCACCTCCACAACTATTATCCTGGACTATGAGAAATTCATTACATGGATCATTTAAAACATGTGAGTGAGATGATTTATTTAAAGAATAAGTAGATTGATTGCAGGTACATTTTATTCTGTTATTAAGTTCTCTTCAATTTATGCCTGAAAGTGGGCCATGTATGCTACAATATTTGCTCTCTTTTTTTTTGAAGGCAGAAGTTGTAACAGTGCCAGATCTCATTACAAGTAGGTTTTTTTCCTTAATCTCTCCTTACCAAAACCCACATAATTAATGAGGATTCCTCTGGAAATAAAATTAAATTTCTAGCTGTTGCTGCAGCATAGAAAAGACTGACAGTATGTTTCACTGTATCTTAAACATGAAAAAAAACCAGAAAGTACTGTTGTCTTTAAGCTATTTCTTCATACTGAGGAATCTGCTGTCATTTTCAAATATACCAAATTATTATTGGATGGAATGTGGTTTCACATAGGTGACAGATTTTCTGATTGCTGTAACCATATATTTAACTTTTTAAATTTACGTAGATACACACACACACACCCACCTCCCCCCGACACACAAACATGTAAGAAGACATATGGTTTGTATGTCTGTATATAAATATATTTATTTTCTTGAGGGTTAGAGTAATTAATTACAGACTTCTTCTTTGCACATTTTAAACACATGGAGAAAATAATGTAAATTCACATAACTTCATTTAACTTCATGCAGGCCTACACATTAAAAGCAACAGAATCTGGCTGAGAAAAAACATTTCAAACTCTTGTATTAATAAAGACAGGAGAAAAGCTAGTGGAACTCTGATTGAAATCATAGAATATAACAAAAACTAGTCATGCTTCCTACTTTTTAATCCTACATAATATGATGGACAATAAGATTGGCTAAAATTCATTAGACTTTTCTTTGTTTATGAATAGAAATAGAACACACAAGAACTGTCTGTGAGGTTACAGGCATAGAAGTTCAGCAACATGCCAAATACTGTTAAACTAAAGCAAATAAAAAACAAAACCAAAAAGCCCTGCTGACCACTAGCTATGAGATCCTGGATAATAAAGCCTAAAAGGTACTACATTTCAGTAAGTTTATCACCCTAGCTAATTATGAAGAATTTCAGTTCCACCCCCAGTGATCTATAGGTTATTGGATAAATAACATTTCACCTTCCTGTGAAAAAAGACATAGCTGCATTGTACGATGAGAATTTTGCTTCAGTCTTCACTGATAAGGGCTGTAGTCATGCCTCCCAAGTTGTGGAAGGCAAAAGCAGAGACAGGGAGAATGAAGAACTGCCCAGTGTAGCAGAAGAGCAGGTTCGGGAACATCTGAGGAACCTGAAGGTGCACAAGTCCATGGGACGTGATCAGATGCATCCACGGGTCCTCAGGGAACTGGCAGATGAAGTTGCCAAGCTGTGGGCTATCGTATTTGAGAAGTCATGGCAGTTTGATGAGATTCCTGATGACTGGAAGAGGGGTAACAGAACCCCCATTTTTAAGAAGGGGAACAAAGAAGACCCGGGTTACTACAGGCCAGTCAGCCTCACCTCTGTGCCTGGCAAGGTCATGGAGTAGATTCTCCTGGAAACCATGCTAAGGCACATGGAGAGCAAGGAGGTTGTTGGTGACAGCCAACATGGCTTCACTAAAGGCAGATCGTGCCTGACCAATTTGGTGGCCTTCTATGATGGGGTTACAGCATTGGTGGACAAGGGATGAGCCACTGACATCATCTACCTGGACTTGTGCAAGGAATTTGACGTGTCCCACACGACATTCTTCTCTCTAAACTGGAGAGACATGGATGGATCATCATGGATGGATGGACCACTCGGTCGATAGGGAATTGGCTGGATGACCGCACGCACAGAGTGGTGGTCAACATGTCAGTGTCCAGGTGGAGACAGGTGATGAGTGGTGTTCCTCAGGGGTCCATATTGGGCCCAGTCCTATTTAACACGTTTGTCAGTAACATGGACAGCAGGATTGAGTATACCCTCAGCATGTTCACTGATGACATCAAGCTGTGTGGTGCCATCAACACGCTGGATGGAAAGGATGCCATCCAGATGCACCTTGACAGGCCCGTGCAAACCTCATGAAGTTCAACAAGGCCGAGTGCAAGGTCCTGCACATGTTTGGGGCAATCCCAAGCACAAATACAGGCTGGGAGAATGGATTAACAGCAGCCCTGAGGAGAAGGAGTTGGGGGTACTGATGGATGAGAAGATCAACATGAGCCGGCAATGTGCACTTGCAGCCCAGAAGGCCAACCACATCCTTAGCTGCATCAAAAGAAGCAGGATCAGCCCTCTACTCTGCTCTGTTGAGAACTCCCTGGAAAATTGAATCCAGTTCTGGAGCCCCCAACATAAGAAGGACATGGACCTGTTGGAGAGGGTCCAGACGAGGGCCATGAAGATGATCCGAGGTCTGGAGCACCTCTTCTCTGAGGACAGGCTGAGAGAGTTGGGGCTGTTCAGCCTGGAGAAGAGGAGGCTTTGGGGAGACGTTATAGCAGCCTTTCAGTACCTAAAGGGGGTCTACAGGAAAGACGGGGAAAAACTCTTCAGCAAGCCTGTTGTGACAGGATGAGGGGTAATGGTTTCTAAATAGAGGGAGGTAGATTCAGATTAGATATTAGGAAAAAAAAAATTTTTACAATGAGAGTTGTAGAACACTGGAACAGGTTGCCCAGAGGGGTGGTGGATGCCCCATCCCTGGAAACATTCAAGGCCAGGTTGGATGAGGCTTGGAGCAACCTGATCTAGTTGCAGATGTCCCTGCTCCTTGCAGGGATCACCTTTAAAGGTCCCTTACAATCTTAACGATTCTATGATTCTATGATTCTATGATTATGCTCATCTGCTGTTTTATTTACGGTAACAGGTAGTCCCCATAATTTTTAATACGCATCACAATGTGTTTCAGCATCCTAGATCCTTCATTATTCATATTAAAATTTACACAGAGAGCCTTATGGATCTCCTGCACAGCAAAAACACAGAGCTTGTTTAGGTGAGACCAGCAAGAGTGAGCAGATGGCCCACATCAATCACATCTGGGAATACAAGAAAGGACCACCAGGTCCCCACACAGAGAGCCTTTGAGAGCACCACTAAACACTGTACTGGCCTCATTAAGTGAGTACACAGGGGAAATACTGAACGAGCATGCACTGCTGTGCAGTAGCAAGTCTTATGGAATCTGCTGATCAAATCCTCATACACTTGAGCTGGTTTACCATGGACAAAACAGATTCCAGTGGATTGTTTGTCCTTATCTAGACTACAGAATCTGAACACATTATCTCTATGGAAATAGAAAGGTGAAATAACAAGCTATTCTGCAGCTGGCAGATGGTCACAAAAATAAAATTTGTCCTATCATTTCCCATAACGAAAAATTTGTCTAAAATATATAAAATTATCTGTAACAAAGATTCTTGAGATCTATTGTTACAGAAACACAGTCTCACCACAATAGTTCAGAATTCTGTCCCACCTAGTGAGATATTCTGATCCTGAAAGTGATTGGAGTCAGGTCTTTCAAGCAATGAATCAAAAAACTCTGTATTAATTGAAAATAAGGTAAACAATAATTTTTTACAAAGCATGAATACTTCAGACATAAATTTGTAAACTTGCATTGTTTTGCAAGAGTACCATTGACATGACAGCCTTGCACAAGAGTAGTAGTGAACTCCCAAATAAATAAACAGATTTTTTTTTTCTGTTTTGTTTTCAAGACATGTTTTTAGAAAATGGTCTTGGTTCAGTCCTTTGAAAATAATTACTTGAGTATTTAAATACTGACATTGGAATTTATCTTGTGCCGAATCCAAAATACAAGGAAAAATGCTAATCTTTTCACTTTGGAAATATGTTTCTCTTTTCTACATTTAAATTTTTGCAATAATACTATCAAGTTAAAAAAAAATCCCAACATTTGATTTTTTTTCCTTTTATTCTTTTTCTCTCTTTCTTTTACCATCCATTATCTCTAAGTTACCTTATAGTTTTGATGAATAATGAAAACAGTAATACTTTGTGTTCCAAAAGATAGGCATTTGTGTAACTGATTTATTGAAACATACTGAAGCAGTTGGCATCGTAAAATATTATGAGTGCTAAAAGCACTTTTTTCATTAATCACTGTAAATGGCTCTGACATATTTTAAGGGCCAATTTTATGTGGAAATTATCCAAACCCTTTGGGTAAAATGATTTGTTATTTAAAACCTCTTAATGTGGAGTGGTGATACTACTTCGATTTGTTTAAAGAAATAATTATATAGCCTTTCAAGGGAGAAAAAATAACCATATCTAAAGAAACAATTTATTGAAGTTAAAAATTTTAAATTATATTTGCTACCAGTAACTAATATTATGGTTATACTTTTCCATATAAAAGTACAATTTTTATGGTAAAAATGAGAAAAATATCAACCTTTCATTTCAAATATTTATCTTAACAACTTATTAACACATAATGGATTTTAAGAAGCCTAAGCTATGTCATGGTTTTGTGAAAGGAGAAGAGAGAATCTTTACTCACCTCTTTATTATCATAGCATTTTACTTAGAAAATGTCAGACTCATATCATCAATTTTTTTTCATGTACCTTAACTTTCCTCCAAGACAACAAGCCTATACATTTCAGTGTTTTAATTTATATATATTTTTTTTTATTAATCCAAATAACTACTTCCCATTAATTGAATTTCCTATGGGAATTATAATTTGTGTTCACCATTAAGTAGAATTTTTCAGTTATTTCAGAAACAGAAGGGTAACTACCCATCATACCTGCAAAATGTCCTGGCCTTACCTACTGAAACTGAATATTCTTTCAATCATTTCAACCAGATGACTTAATAAATTTTCCTACTGTAAAAGTCTAAAATGTGCATTTACTGAGATATTTCCCTCAGAGGCTGGTAAGCAGGAAAGGTCTGATCCTGTCTGATTATCTGAAAGTACTAGCCTAGGTGGCCTCAAGGGGCTAATAAGCACACTATTTGAAAGGATTTGAGAGCATAAAGGTCATAGTTTTACTTCATAATGCTACTTTCCTTACAGCATTCAGTGGTAAGCATTATCTGTGTACTGCATTTCTCATTTCTGAGTGGCTTTTTCTCCTCATGCTTCTGAAGTTAGGGGCTGGGGATAAAGCCACTGAAAACAAGTGAGGAAAAAAAAAAAAGGAAAGAAAATGGAGAAAGAGCTTTTCAGAATAGGTTCATGTTCCATCTTCTTACTGAAGGAATAGTGATGCTTTCCTTGACAATCTGACCTTTGTTTACGTTCTCACAGTTTTCTGCCTACTCTTCAGACTCAGTTTTAGGAGACACCCAAGATCACATCAGCTTGCTTCTGCAAGGCTCTATTCTCCTCTTTCTTTAGTCCCTGCTATGCTATGATAGAATTCATTATTTTGTTGCAGCCATCTGACTCTAGGCTGTCTCTGTGAAAGTACAGTAAGTGAAAAAGACAGACAATGTGACTTAATTGTTTTCCATTTAAAAAAAATACCTTTGGCAACAACTGATCAAGATCAAGCTTTCATGAAAACTGACAGTTAAGAAAACTTTATTTTGTTAGTAAATTATTTTTTCTTTTGTAGCTGTTCTCTTGCACAGTCCAAGACTACTAACACTTCAGACTATTTGTGAAAATGTTACTGTGCTGATTTTGGCTGAGATACGGTTAATTTGCTTTGTAGTAGCTAGTATGGGGCTATGTTTTGGATTTGTGATGAAAACACTGTTGATAATACAGTGATGTTTTCATTATTCCTGAGCAGTGCTTACACAGAGTCAAGACCTTTTCTGCTTCTCACACCATTCCACCAGCAAATAGACTGGAGGTACACAAGAAGCTAGGAAGGAACACAGCTGGGACAGCTGATCCCAACTCACCAAATCAGTATCCCATACCATATGACATCATGCTCAGCAATATGAAGTTGGGGGAAGAAGGAGAAGGGGGAATATTTGGAGTTATGGTGTTTTTCTTTCCAAGTAACCATTACGCTTGATGGAGCCTTGCTTTCCTGTAGATGATGGAACACATGCCTGACAATGGGAGGTAGTGAATTAATTCCTTGTTTTGCTTTGCCACAAAATCAGGAGAGAAAAGTGGTAAGGGACTTGATCATAAAGTGGAAAAAAAGAAAATAAAAAGAGTGAAAGATAAAAGAAACCATACTTAAATTATATATTCCCAGAAGGGTTAGTATTTTATGCCAGTTTTATATAAAACAGTTATTTTTGTTTGGTATATTAAATTGCTCCAGAAACCCATCTGAAAAATAGCCCTATTTGCAACTAAAAAACAAATTTAACTTAACATTTTTCTCCTTCAGGAAAGATCTTTAAACAAAATACTGTTTTTCACACTCAGCTCTTCTCTTTGTGTAAGTACAGATGTGTCCCTTCTAACTTTTTACCCTCATTAGAGTGGAATATACAGTTTTACAAACCCTGAGAAAACAACTTACGAAATGTGGTTGCTCAAAAGTGTTTGATTACTAAATTATATTAAAAGCAGATGTTTCAATGCAATTGATTAGGAAATAGCAATTAGATCACTCTCAGTGGGGTTCAAGTCCCTTAATATGTGAACAGTGTGGTTTACTTCTGAACCCCAATTGAGACCAGCCTATGCAGTCTCTCTCTCACTCCCCCCACCCTCCAAGAGAACAGGGGGAGAGGAGATAAGAAAAACAGCTCGAGATTTGAGATGAGGACAGGGAGAAATCCTTAAAGTTACTGTTATGGGCAAAATAGACTCAACTTGGGGAAAACCATTTATTTCTAAAACTAGCAGGAGAATGAGACAGGGAACAAGATAACCTCCCCCCACCCCTCCCTCTTCCCGGGCTTAACATTATCTCTACCACCTTACTCACCCCACCCCCCTGGAGCGGCACAAGGGGGAAGAGGGAAAGGGGGGGTTGCAGTCAGTCCGTCACACGTTGTTTCATGCCGCTGCTTCATCATCAGGGGAAGAACTCCTTGTGTTCCTCCCCTGCTCCAGCATGAGGTCCCTCTCATGGGCCACAGTCCTTCGTGAAACTGCTCCGGTGTGGGTCACCTCTTCCACGGGGTGCAGTCCCTCCAGAACAGCTGCCTCAGCGGGCCCTCCACAGGCTGCAGGTGGATTTCTGTTCCTCCGTGGACCTCCATGGACTGCAGGGAGACAGCCTGCTCCACCATGGTCATCACCACCGGCTGCAGGGGAATTCTGGCCAGGAGCAGCATTACTCCTCCCCCTCATTCTTCACTGACCTTGGCGTCTGCAGTCGTTCCTCTCACAGGAAAAATTCTTCACAACAGGCTGGCAGATGCCTCTCAGGATCTTTTTTACATCTTATTCACTTCTCATCTCCTCTCCACTTCTTGCAGCTGGGCCAGGCCGAGTCAGGCCCAGTCAGCTGCCCGTCGGGAGGCCAGAGGGTGAGGCCTGCAAGGCCCACACAGGGCTTGCGCCTCCCCCTCTCTCCCCTGCTCAGCTCCTTCACATCTTCTCTACTTTTTTTTTCTGTTTTCCCTTTCTTAAATACGTTATCGCAGAGGCGTTATCACAGGACATTCTGCTACCAATTAACTTGGCCTTGGCCAGCAGCGGGTCTAGCAGTTTCCTACAGAAGCTACCACCTTAGCGTGCCCCCCCCCCCCCCCCAAGCAAAACCAGAACAGAAACATAACATTTTTGTGTCAATGTAGAGAAAAAACAATTTTAGGTTATGAATTGTCTGACTTATTTTAGCTATCTCCTTTATGAAAGGCATAGTGCCTGAAGAGTCAACATCAACATCAAAGACAAATTTGCCTAGCTACCTCAGATGTATATTACATGTTTGCATTTGGTCAAACAAATACACTTTCTCCCTAAAGGCCTGTTTCACAGCTGATACTGGACAGGTAGGTGGATTATTATGTGCAACTAAAAGAGAAGGGAAACAACAAATGGGATCGCTGCCCATGTCTAACTGTCTTAAGCACTTTTATGTGCAAGCGTAGTACTGCTAGAGTGATTTTAAGGTCATGATCTCTATTCACCTTAAAATGTAGAAGTGATACATTGCAACTCATTTAATGATGTTTCCTACACTCGATTTCTAATACTTTGCTATCTCTCAAAACAACTATTGCAGAGTGCTGCAATCACAGGTGATTATCTTTCTCTTGAAGGAGATGTTAAAAAGAATGACAGTATCCAAATCATGTCCTGGTATGAAGTCATGACATGACTGCAACATGCGCCTTAAGCTAGGTTTTCAGATCTGTTTATAGGCATGTAACCTGTTACAACAAGAGATACCTTGCAAAGCAAAATATTCTGTTTAATCTTATTGAAACATTTCCTACTTGCTTACATGACGCTATATGTCATGTAACCGGATTTGAGACATTCCTAGTCAGTGTTTAAACTTCTGTGAAATAGGATCTGTAAGAAAAAAAAAAAAAAACTAAAGAATTAAAATGTTTTCTGCATTTTTTTTTGTTTTGAATTTATATGACTTCTGTTTTCTGTAATTTTGTAGCACACTTTTTTTTTCATAGAGGATATTACTAGATTTAAACAAAGGGAGGAAAACAGAGAGAGATAGAGAGAAAGAGGTGGAGAAATGTATTATTTATATATCTGCTTCAAAAAGATCTGGCTACTGCACAGCAGCTGGCAAATAAAGAGTCACATACCTTTTTTTGCCAAAAAAACCCATATGCCATATGTTGCCAAGACAAACCATCTGCAGTAGATGTCCTTTGGGTAGGTAACACGTTGTTTCCTGGCTGACCATTTTACTGTGTCCAGAATAAAAAAGTGTATAGAAAACAAATAATATGTTAAAATGAAGGAAGAACAGCTGTCCACATTAGAAAGCTGAAATTACACACATAGAAAAAAACCCACATTTACCAAAAAAGGAGACTTTTTATTAATATTTTCCTAAATACAGATTAAAATTCTGATAACATTTATTTCTGTTAAACTTGTAAGCATTTTGAAAGTAATCAATTACTCAAGTTATTTTAACTTTTCTACTGAGATTACACAGTAGCTAAATATTGGGCCAGATTTTCATAGTATCGTAGAATTATAGAATCGTTTGGGTTGGAAGGGACTTTTAAAGATCATCGAGCTCAACCTCCCTGCCATGGGAAATATTCCACTGGACCAGGCTGCTCAAAGCCCTGTACAATCTAACCATGAACACGTCTAATGATGGGACATCTACAACTTCTCTGGGAAACATGTTCCAGAGTCTCACCGCCCTTATCTTAAAAAAATTCTTTGTTATATGCTATCTAAGTCTAAACCTCCTGTCTGTCAGTTTAAAACCATTGCCCCTTGTCCTGTCACTACAGGCCTTGGTTAAAAGACTCTCCTTTATCAACTCTCTTTATATACTGAAAGGCCACAACAAGTTCTCTCCGGAGACATTGATTGATTCAGTATTTATGTGTTTTAGTAGTCGATAAGACTGTTTTAAATAATCTCCAAATTGATAGTAAATTCTACAAATGGATTAGAATGTGCATATTGTAGAGCAATATCTATTTTTTAATGAATGAATTGGAATTAATTTACATATTTTGTGGCAATTTATTAATTAAAAAATAATTTAAATAATTATTTTTTGATCATTTATCTTTTAGATATCATTGCTATGTTATCATACTGGATATCTATTTCACAGTTTTAATTCAAATGTAATTAAATTCTACATCCTTGCAAATAGCACTTTTCATTGTAGTTTCATACTGGCTTGCAAGATTAAAGAGAGTCTGATATAATGACTTCTGACCCAGCACACTTGCTTTAATTTATTACTGAAGCATGTAATTGTTCCAATTCACACAACTGGTTTACTTGTTCAAATCCATTCTGTATTTTAAGCATCTCTATATTCTTATTGTTTGCATCTCTTGTGAGAGACTGTGTCAAATGTTTGTCTCAACACTGTTGAAACGTCAAACCACCACCTAAACAATGGTACATCACTCAAACCATAGGACTGGAGTCTTCCTGTTTTCCTGCAAGGTGATTCCCTTATCTCACAACCCAGTCAAGCCACAGGACTGGAAGCTTCCTGGTTTTTCCTCCTATTTTGCCATGAACCTGAATGCAGAGCTGATTCTGCAAAATTTAGCCTTACCCCTTCATATGCACCGAGACCCAGGCCAGAAAAACGGAGGGGCCCAGAGACAGTTCTGGGCATGCGTATCACCTCCAGGTGAGAGGTGTGGCCAAGCAAACCTGCTCTTGGAATATGTGACGTGAATAAGACGAACGATAAAAGGACAGAAACGACCAACATCGGACGGAACTTTCCCCCACCAAGTCAACTGGACTGTCGAGACGCCACAGCTCCGTGGTGGTAGCTATTGCAACTGAAACTCTTTTCCCTCTTTCCTTTCTTTCTCTCCTTTTCCTTGCATTTGCGAACTTCTTGTTGGGTTAATAAAGTTACCTGGCACTTGACTCCGTTTTGAGTCTTAATTCTGTTCTCGAGAATATGAGCAAAACCACGGTCCGGTGTGTGAGAGGTTGGTCTAGCCGCCCCTAGCCTCCCAGACCCGTCTGAGGTTGGCTAGAACACAAGGAGGCCTTCCTCTTATCCAAAATCGGAGCGTGACATCTCTCTTATTCTCTTCCAAGATTCATGAGCAGTCATATTCAGCTTTGAGATGCCTTGTGAAGTATTTACTTACCCTTCTTTTCATATTAGTTTTCAAATCTCATGTACATTTCCCCTCTGATTTACTTGATCAACAGTGGTTAATAGTACATTTTTTCTATATTGCTCTTGGATTAAAAAAAAAAACCAAAACCAACCAAACAAAATTACACCCTGAGACTCTCCAAAACAGCCTCACAAAGGGCTTGTCAATGCATAGCAAAAACTACTTGCTAAATGTGTTCAATCTGCATTTTTTTTTTATGTCCTAATTTGAAAACGTGAAACATACCAGCTTTTTTTACCTCCTTTTTTTTTTTTAATGAAATAGATTCTAGCACAGAATTTCATAAGACATCCTCCAGTAATCTGTGTCTGGCAATAAATATTTTCTAAGTAAATATTTTAGATGAGATTTCCATAATACATCACTTTTTGACTGACCTTGTTAAAATACTGCGTATGTTGTTTATCAAATACATAATTCATTATATTAAAGTAAGTTTAAATCCAACAAAAGACTTCTGTGAGAGCTTGGGATCAATACAAAATTACTGTCTATCTCATAGGAATATGTCTATCATAATTTTTATATCTACATCCGAACTAATTATCCCTAGGCTTCCTCTACAGAAAATTGAGATAAATGGGCACTTTAAGATTTCTCTGTTATTTCTCTACTTATTTTAGCTGTTACATTGGGACTAGATTTATCATATCCAATGGTCCAATCTCCATTTGGGATAAAGGGCAACTGTGGGTAACTAACTCAGAGGTAGATATCAACATAATGTGTGGCAGGAATCTTAATATCACTGCCTATCTCCTCTCAGTTTTTAAAGCTACTACTGTTAAAAGCTCTTTAAACTCTTGAGAAAGACTTATTGATTTATGTTTTCCTTCAGGGAGCTGATGATTTTTCCCGATGGTGAATTTGCTTCATTGTCCATTATCTATCATTCAAAGGTTATCCACATTCCTGAAGAGTCATGCTACAATTTCCCTGAAAAAAAAAACCCCTACATTTACAATTCTTTTTAATCAACAAAATAATAGTACCTAATCAAAAGAGTCAAGAAAATATTCACAGAGGATATCTTATAATCTTCAAAATATACAATCAGCTCAAGGTGCTCTAATCTTAAAATCTTCTTAAACAATATCTTGTCTTTGTTAAAAATGTATTCCAGTTATCAGTGAGAAGGAATGAAGATTCATTCTGCAAAACTGGAACAAAATTAAAAAACCAAACAAGTAAAGACTCCATGTTTGTAATATAAACATGATATTACATGTGATTGAAATCGCTGTTTATGTTCAGCAAATGTGCAAAACCATGTCCAAAGTGAGAACAAAGTTGATTAGATCCATTGTAGTTTATGAAAAATGAAGAAAGAAAGAAAAAAAAATCTCTTAATTATTTCCTGCTAAAGGTCTAGAAACAGATTCTGTCTTTTTTTTTCATAAATGCAAATGTAAATGCCCAGTAAAATAAAATATTATGTGAAAAGTAGCGAAAGGAATAGAAGGCATTTTAAAAGCGCAATAATGCCATTTGTGTGCTTTTTTTTTTTCATCTAGAATAGTAGGTAATATTTTGAAGTACAAAATTCATATTTAGCCAAGACTGTAAAAATTCCTAAATTTAGTTGTCCCTTTCTGATTGCCCTGAATTACTTTTCTACCCACTTTCTGACCAAGTCAGCCTTCATTATTGGCCTTGACAGCATTGATGCTATCAATTTTAGCACACAATTATAAATATCTAAGCCTTGATAACAGAAATAAATATGGTGATGGCAATATCTGCTGAGTGATACGAAAAAAAAAAAAAAAGAAAAAGAAAAAAGAGAGGAATTAATCCAAAATGATAAAGTAATATGTAAAACATCCAAAATCAAACAAAAGAAATATTATAATTAAGTGGGAAGAAAGTTACAGGCTTACTATAAAGAATTAAATTTGCAAAATGTGACAAAAGCCGTATTTCAAACTGAGCAACTCACATATTTCCTTCCTTTTCCTCTTTCTCCTAAAAATGTCTAAGACTGGAATTTTGTCAGTATTTTCATTTCAAAGTATGAATAAGGTGACATTTTAAATATTGTATTTCTGTTCTATTTAATTTCCTTTGTTGTTTTTATGTTTATCCCCTTTCTGTTTTGCCTTTTTTCCAAACAATTACTCTTCATGTTTCCCTTTGGGCATGTTCCCTATGTACTTGTACTCTTGTGTGCTAGTAAAAAACTTCTTAATATATAAAGATTGCTCATCCACTTTGAAGTGATTAACTAGATAAAAAAGCAGTGTCTACACTTTTTTTTTTTGCCTTTCTTGATTCACATTTACATATCTATACATATCCTTACAAATATGTTCTTTTGTGTAGTATTTCCAAATATCTCTTGAAGGCCAGATACCCAAGGTGATGGAAAACAAGTTGAAAATGACAAATTTGTAAAACTCCTTGGCTAAAAAGGGTACAATATCCATCTTGAAAGAAAATAACAAAAATCTGTGTTGGCTAAATTTTTCCCCAGTTCTTCACTATCTGAAATACCTTTATAGCTATCTGTCAAACTATGTTTCAGATTTTAACCGTACTGTCAATTTTGTCAAGTGATATCTGTCAAATAACTATACTGAAATAAGTCAATTTGGATACTAATTAACACTTTCTGTTCAAACTTGGAAGCAAATACAGTAATTAATTACATATAATTTATATAATTACAAATAAAGACAACTATTATTTAATTATATATTTATAATTATACATTCTTACATATTTTTAAGAACAATATGATTGTGCATAGATACAAATCAATACTGTTACATAATTTCTTTTTCATCCTATGTCTCCTATAAATAAAATGCAAAACTTAAAACCAATATCTTTAAACTTTGTACTTTGATTTTTTTTTTTTTTACTTATTCTGTGAAATGTTTGTAGAAAGTTTGTTGTACTCTCTGATGTCAGGTATTTGTATCAGGTACTTCTTTGTTTCAATTTCCCTTTACTAAACAATCACATCCTTCTTGTGGCAGTGATTGATCAATAATGGAGACAACAATTTTATTTCCATAGAAATTGAGGACATTATCACTTTGCACAATATTTGCTAGAAATCTCTCTCTCTCTCTCTCAAAAAATATATATTTCTTCATAATATCTTGCTTTCCTCCTTCCTCCGTGGACCATGCTGTATCATATGTATCTTTCTCACTTTGTCTCAACTGTCACTTAAGTCTACCAGTTTCCAGCTTTCATCTCGACTTGGAAATTTACATTATTTTTTTTACTGTTGTTAGAGCAGGCTCTAAAAGGTTGATATCTTTCCTCTGAAAAATGTCCATTTGTTAATTTATGTATTTGAAAAGTAAACAAGGAAAACTTCAACTTTAGTGTACTTGTACCCCAAACAGAAAGAAAAGGAGAATGTAATATGTATGTACATATATTTTGAGATAATAGCAAGGGTGTAAGTCAAACACCAAGGTACCTAGATTACAGAGCTTCTGTGTTTCAGACAAACAAAAACAAAAATCCTAGATCACATAGCTGAAAAGTTCTTATTTGAATAAGTGCTTTGTGACAGGCAGGTAACAGAAGGTTATGTGATATTTTGGAAATATATTGAGATCTCAGTAAAATTTGGGTTATGTGATGGAACTCTAATTTTATGAACACTATTACAGCTTCAAAGAGGGAAAAAAAAAAAAACACCCCACAAACAAGTGTCAGGGATCATTCCACAAACATCTGAAGATAGGACTTAAATTTATTGGAAGTTATAGCTGGCACTCATTCTGCTGACCATTTCTTCTGAGCTCATAGGTAATGCACATTGCTGTGGGTTTATATGTCGTAAAAAATCTATTTGAACTAATCTTCTTTAAATAGTAATAGGGAATTTGGCTAAATCCATACCACTTGCTATTATTTGACTGCCACAAATGCTAAATCTTTCCTAAAATAAACCAGCATTTTTTTTTTTCACTCAGATATACCTTAGCAAGCATCACTGATATTTTACTGGAAAACTGTGGTGGAAAATATTTGGCTATGTCTATACCAGTAAATTAAATATGAAGAGTGTACTCAAGCATTGAAGATGCCTAAACAGAGTGGCCTGCATCCACTCTGGGAAACTCCTTTTCCTTTCAACATAAGGTTACCGCATAAGAACTGCCTATGTTGGAAAGTCTCTGGAAAATTCAGTCTTCCAGATCTTGCCCAGAAACTATTAGGGACAACACTATTAACCATAAGACAAAACATCTTTGAGGCCCTTCTAACAGGGCAGTAGTATATGGAGTTGCATTTCAGGGCCCAGGAACTCTTCAGAGCGCTGTGTGCTGTATTATTAAAGCCACGAACTCTGGTGCGTACTGTAAGATCCCCTTTAAGTAAGTAATACGTTGTGAACTGTATCTTCTCCCCGCCCCCAAAAATCCTGTATTTGTTTAAACACTGATGTGCTTTATAGGATTTAATTCTCTCTGATGGCTAAGGGTGTTTCTATCTGTATTTTGTTCTACTTTATTTGTTTCTTTTTCATCATGACTCCTTGTTCTATAGCAACTAAAATAAGCTGAAAAGAGATAAAAAAACCCCAATAAAATCTAGGTTTAATATGTGAAGTTTTCAAATTTGTTTTTTAACTAATTTTCTAGTAAATTTTATAACATAATGGCATAGATTATGTAGTGATTAGTAAAATGAATTAACAGAATAGATAATCCCATAGAATTCATAGACAAAATAACCACAAAAAAGAGCAGATTTTTTGTTATGACTGCAGAGTTTGCTTCCAGTGACACGGTACATTGGTTCCTACAGATGACACAGATTATTTTTGCTTAAAAATGGAAAAAGAGGCCCTTAGCAGCCATTATACAATGATAAAGAAAAAAAAGAAAAAGAAAAAGAAAAAGAAAAAGAAAAAGAAAAAGAAAAAGAAAAAGAAAAAGAAAAAGAAAAAGAAAAAGAAAAAGAAAAAGAAAAAGAAAAAGAAAAAAAAAGGCATATCCACTCATTTCCAGATTCTCCTCCTCTTTTATGCACAGAAGATTACATTATTCTTATTGTCCTGAATTCAGTTGGGATGGAGCTAATTTTCCTTTCAGTAGTCACCGTATTTTGGATTTAGTATGAGAACTGGTATGTGAAGAATGTTGATAAACACACTGATGTTATGAGTTGTTGCTAAAGAAACCAAGGACACTGTCTGGCTTCCCAGGTTTCACTAATGTGCAGGTGCAGGAAACTGGGAGGGATATAGCCAGAAACAGCTGACCCAAACTGAGCAAAGAGTGTTCCATGCCATAAACATCATGCTCAGTATGTAAGTGTAGCTGAGTGGGGCATCTCTCTCTCTCTCTGTGTCTCTTTCTCGCTCCTTTGCTTGCCACTCGGTTTCTTTTCCATGATCGTCACTTGGGATGGGCTGTATATGTCATTGGGACATTGGGTGGTGAGAAAATGTACATGGTTCATTTTGTATATTTACTTCTCTTTTTTTTTTTTTTAATTATTGTAGTTTTCCTTTGCTATTCTAGTAAACTGACTCCATCTCAACCCATGAGTTATCCTTTCTTCCTAATTCTCTACCCATCCTGCTGGGGATGGAGAGGGAGAGTAAGCAACTGTGTGGTGACTAGGGCTAAACCACAACACTTAGAAATCCTGATGTGAGTATTTTAGGTAAGGGAAAACTAGAACCTACACTTATGTGTGTGTGTATATATATATATATATATATCTAAAACTTTTAAAGCAATTATTTACATGGCTTCTTATAAGCATAAAACTTCTTGAAACAGCCTTGATTTTTCACAAGACCATTACAGAATTTTATATAATTTCTTCTTAAAGAAAACAGATTCTACTGCAAGGAAGAAAAATATTAGCCCATTTTAATTCCCCTTGTTTTGTGGTCTTCCAAAATACAGGAAAGAAGCAGTCTTTGGTGATTCATAGATTAGATTTTGTAAGTTTATATGAGCTTATGAGGAGGCTTTCCTTTGTCCTTGTCTTCTTCCCATATTGAGAGAAATTAGTCCCTATTTCAATATAAATGGATTGTTTTAATCTGTGTAACATGAGAAGAAATCCAGAGAGAGAAGAGAGAAGACAAGCTTGTCTTGAATACAGTGCCATCTGCCATAACTACACATACATAAGTACGTTTATTTGGATAAAACAAAAACACATAATAGCCCGAGTATAGCAGAGAGTATATTAAACACAAGATTTATGCACTACTCATCAGCACCAAACAAGTTCTGACTGAAATTTCTTGTGGTAGAAATAGAAACACTAACAGTAAGGTAGTAGAAATGCATAGGTAAAGTGACATGCCTAAATAGTAAGTACTTTAATTCAGTTCACTCTGGTGATCTATTTTGTTTCTGCATCTTATTCCTTTGATTACAGTCATGAGAAAAAAAGATGAAATATTACAAATAACAGAAAAAGAGGCAATGTTTAGAATACTGAGAAAAAAAATATTTTTACCAGTTATATTTTGTATAAAGTCAATAAATTTTTAAAAAAATCAACATAATCTGGAATAGAAGAAATGAAAGGCAATCAAATCTGAAGCAATAACTTGAAAATACTGCATGAGCAAGCAGTGTGCCGCAATCACAAACAAAGCCAATGACTACCTGGACTGCACTAGGAAAAATATTTTCAGCAAGTCAAGGGAGGTGATTCTCCCATCTGCTCAGTCATACTTAGACTGCATCCAAATTTCTTGGTCCATGTCTAGGCTTCCCAAAACAGGAAAGACCTAGTATACTGGAGGGAGTTCAGTGAAGGGCCATGAAGATGATTAGCGGACTGGAGTATTTGATATATGAGGAAGTGCTGAAAGACTTGGGACAGCTCAGGCTGGAGAAGGCTCAGGAAGATATTATAAGTATGTATGAATTCCTGATGGGGAGGAATGATAAAGATAGAGCCAGACTCTTCTCACTTGTGCCCAGTGACAGAACAGGAGGCAATGGGCACAAACTTAAATACAGGAAATTCCATTTAAACACAAGAGAATAATCTTTTAACTGTGAGGGTGGTCAGAGACTGGAAGTGTTTGCCCAGAAGGTGTCTCCATTCCTGGAAATATTCAAAAGCTATCTGGACATGGTCCTGGTCAACACACTCTACATTGTCCTGCTTGAGCAGAGGGATTGGACCAGATGACCTCTAGATGACCCTTCCAACTGCAATAATTCTGTGATTCTGTTAAAAACTATGTAATGAACTATAGTAAGGAATTAGAGATTTTCCAGAAAAAAAAATAAAAAAAGATACTGATGAAAAAAAGTGTAATTGAATAAGGACACAGCTGTAATGTATTTAATTTAGCTGCTTGGAAAAGTAGAAGTTTCAATGTGAGATCTGACATCACATGTCATCTGACATCTATGATCACAGTAGATGTAATTCAAAGCCCATGGAAGGAAGGAAGGAAGGAGGGAAGGAAGGAAGGAGGGAAAGAAGGAGGGAAGGAAGGAGGGAAGGAAGGAGGGAAGGAGGGAAAGAAGGAGGGAAGGAAGGAGGGAAGGAAGAGGAAGAGAAAGGAAGGAAGGAGGGAAGGAAGGAAGAGGAAGAGAAAGGAAGGAAGGAGGGAAGGAAGGAAGAGGAAGAGAAAGGAAGGAAGGAGGGAAGGAAGGAAGAGGAAGAGAAAGGAAGGAAGGGAGAAAGGGAGAAAGGAAGGAAGGAAGGGAGAAGGGAAGGAAGAGGAAAAGGAAAAGGAAGAGGAAGAGGAAGAGGAAGAGGAAGAGGAAGAGGAAGAGGAAGAGGAAGAGGAAGAGGAAGAGGAAGGAAGAAAATATGTATCAAAGGCTCACGAATGTTTTGCAAAGAAACCTGATTTCAGATGTCTCTCATTAGCAAGGAACATACTTAAGCAAAATAAATGTTAAAAAACCAGGCACTGAGAATAGACACCTTACACATACACACACGCACACCTATATTCACTATGTAATTTAGGTAATTTAATGGATTTTTTTTTACATTTAGATTTCAAATAAGTGTAATAATTATTTAGATATGCTAGTAAAATATTAAACATACACATTTTGTTTAGAATAAAAGTCACATTACAAGCTGGTTCTGCTGAAATGGATAAAGCATTTTCTTGTTGTGAACTTTAAAAATACCTCATTCCATTATCCAAAAGAGTACAAAGCAGAAGAACTGCTCACAGATGACTGAACAATCAGTACAAGAAAATGTACTTCAATATCTGTGTCAAAACACAGATGGTTTCCGAGCACAATTAAAACTTTTTAGAGATAAAATGAGTCTCTTTAGGTTTGACTTCAAAAAGTTATTTGCATAGGTGACATTTCAATCATCATTCAAAGTTTAAGTAAAGTGCACTTTAAAGTAATTTAAAAACAACATGGTTTAATTTCTAAATTGCACCAGAACATTAATGTATGCTTGGTAAATAAAATTACATTCATTTTAAAGGTAAAAAAAAAAAAAGAGTCTTTAATACTTGTGCCGATATTGAAGTTATTTTCTCACAGTAGTGGACACTATTATAATCAGAAAGGCAAGAAACTACTTTGCATGATTGAGGTGCAGGTGTGACTGAAGAAATAAAGAATTTTGAAAACAGGATGCATACCTTTTTATCATGGTGATAAAGAGTTTTAAATAGTTATGTTTTCATTTAACTGAAATGGAAATACAGAAAAATAGTTTAATCAGAACCTAAAAAAATTTTTATAGGATCTGCCTGTAGATATAAAATTTAGAAATGGTTGTAAATTTCAAAATTGCTCTTTTGTTTTTAAAGATGGATCAATTATTTTTCATTCCATTAATTTGTAAATTACTTGTATAGATTACCGATATGAAAAAATGTTCCCATATTTCACAGTCTTAAATCTGAGTAGCAAATCATGTTCAATATACATCACGCTGCCTCTGCAGTTACCCGTTTCAATCATTTGTGTCATATTCCTACCTTATTTCTTATAGATGGTGGTAATTTAAAACAAACCCATATGGTGGAAAGTAATCCAAACATACTAGCATCACATGTAAAAAAATTTAATGTTGATTTTTGACATTGGATATTTTACTCTCTCTTTCTTTTCTTTTTTTTTTTTAACCGAATTTATTATAATTGTGTCTTTTCTAATTTGTCTGATTTCTGGGAAAATATCCTGCTGTCCAAATAAACTAGTGATTATTATTTTTCTTTAAAATTATTTATAGAAGTCCCTTATTTATGCCAATATTTATTATTCCTCTGTGTAGCACAGAAACCGTGATTCCCTGCACTTTCTTATGCATTGTTTAAGGTTTTTCTTCTGTCTTACCTCAAGGATCAATAACAGATATCCACATTGTCTTTTCCTTTGTGTCATTCTTAAAATGACTGAGTAAATATTTCACTGATACTTTTTGAATCTTCGGATGGGTTGTTTGAGAACTACTGCTATTGCTGCACCTTTTCTGGAGTGTTCACAGTCAAACTCCAGAAATCTTTTCATCTAATGTCACATGCACTAAGTCATATTTACTGTGACTTAGAGTATGAGCCATGAATTGTTCTTTTTATGTTTTGTTCTCTGGATCTTTGCTGTTAACCTCTACAGCAGCTCTGGTCTTACACAAATATAACCATGGGGTTAACTTTTGCACTCAGAGTAGTTCTGTTGCAGTCAGTAAATACATGAATGTCTGTACAGTAACAGATCTGAACTGTTGTGGGAAGGAGCAAGATACAATTACATGGTTGGCATAATCAAATGCTTTGTGATAAAAAGGTTGTATTGCAGACTGCTCCAGCATGTGTTTTTTATTTTCTAATGAGGGCCTCATTTGGATGGCAAATGCTTGCTTATATCACGGAAATTTTTTACTCCTGTTAGCTAAGCCTCTGAAGTAATTTCAAGGCATATGTATTTGAACAGTTTTATTTCCTTTTCTTTGAACACTTTTCAGAACATATAGTTTATAAACTATATTTAGAATCAGCAAGACTGAGTTAGAACAGAAATACTCTTTTCATGAATAAATTTTAAAATTTCTTTACATATTATAGGTGAAATTTGTCTTTACGTGTAAAGACGACTTTTTTTTTTAAATGAAAGCACTCTTAAAGCAGCAGAGTAACTGAGCACAGTCTCAGCACTACAGTTAGACAGCAACTTCAGCACTTACTTTGTATTATTTGATCCAAAAACTTTAAATGGTTAATGGAAAATCTACTGAAGTGACAGTTCTATAGCACAGATTTTTACTATTTTTAGAGGGAAATTATAATGTTCTCTTGCTTTGCACAGTGTAGGATAACAAGCAGTTTTTATTTACCTCAGTAAGAAAACAATAATGAAAAAAAAATCTGCTTTCCCTTTCTGAGTCCAATCCTTTTATTTTTTTTTTTTTTTCCTGAAACCTGTATTTTATATTTCCTTACTGGTGTTAAACTTACCTCTATAGAAAGAGATGGGATCTGATTTTAGGTTCTTCAATAGTTTATTGCCACAGGACCTGGAAAGTAACTGTATGAACTACTTTGGTGACAAATCCTATTAGGTCTCTCCAAGCTGGCTTCTGTAGAGCGTCCTGTTAATCTTTCCTCATGTTCCAAATGAATGCTTATGTTTATTCATATTGAGATACCTATAGGACCATGATACTAAAAGTTTAATTTCTTCAATAAAGATAACCTCTTTTACATAACTAATTGAGTATATAATATATAATAAACTACTTTACACAGAACAAATAAAATTGATTCATACATATATATATATTTAGAGCATTGTAGGACTAAATATACTAATAAGGAATTCCATCAGAAAGAGAGCTTTTGAAGTTATAAAATATCATAAATGTAAAAAGATTAGATCTTTGTAACTGTTAGAATCTCTAACAGACTAGAAGGTGAAGATGCTGAGCAAGGCCTAAACATGTCTTTTTGGAGATCCATACACTGAAGCACACATCAACTTGATTTGTACATTTATGCCCAAATATTTGATCTTCTGATTAAGATGAGACAGCATGTTGGGCTATACTTTTTGGTTTACCATTCAATATTTACAAAACCATTTCCACCAAAAAAAAAGAAATCTAGATAATAAATACAATATATAAGCAGTATGTAATACCGTATTAACTGTCACATTATATGTCACAGAAAGTAATGATCTTATTCACACACCTGCACATACACCCGTAAGAAAGATCAAAAGGCCTCTTTACCTGGCCTTTATCGTGCCTACAGCTAAGATGAAGATCAATATTTACTAGTCTGAAAAGTAAACACACACATACCAGCACTCTTTCAGTATTTACCATAAAGGATCTTTAGTACCACTGAGTTATGAAGTCAATAATTAACCTCTCTGAACTACCCAGCTAATAATCAAATACAGATCAGTTGAGACTTGTTTTGTTTTGGTGTCACTGTAGAACAAAAAACTTACTTTCTCACACATACCTCAAAATAATTGATGAGATATGTGTTACAGTTTTTATTTTAGTTTCAAAGATCACCCTTTGAAGTTGGTTGCATAGGAAGAAACTCATATCCTTTTTTCTTTATCACTGTTAGTTTTGGGTTTTTTTTTTAGTTATTTTCAATATAGTCATGACAGAAAGGTACAGTTCATTGTGTCCCTGAGCAGAACTTGTCTTCTGATGTGGTATTTAAACTTTTTTTTACTTCTCAAATTAAAAAGTAGGAAGATTTTAATTCTGACAATGGCATGAAAGCGAGAGAGACTGTTACTGTTTCAGGCCTGGAGGGAGCTCTCTGAACTTTAGCCAAGATAATAATAGGCTTTTTCATGGTCTTCTTTTAAACTGTAAAACTGCTGTTTTAAAATTGACAGCATCACTTGTTTTCCAGGTGACACTTTGATACCACCCATTACCATTTGCCAGCTGATAGCGAATGTTATTAACTGACACGTTTACCTTCAGTACTTCAATAGTGAACTGGAAATTCAGCCAGTTATTTATTCAAAATATAAACAAGTGTATCCCTTACTTGACTACCTTCTCACTCCATAGTTTCAGCCAAAATTTCAACTGATTTATTGGAAGAAAACCATAAAAGAAAAAAGAGATTCTTCTCATTTTTCTAACTGAAAGTCTAAATGGTGGAGCGAGTTCCTAAAGTGTCAGGAATATACAATGAAAATATTGATCTGTCCACACTGGAACTAAAAGCTGCCTGGAATAAGACTTTCTTGGGTCGAAACAGAAGTATTTCATACCTTCAGTGAATTTACTGAACCTTCACTGGTAGGCTATAGACAGGAACAATTATGCTGCTTTTACTCTTAATCATTAGAAACTCAGTTTGCTTGGGCTTTGCTCAGAGATCAGTGCTCTAACCTAAAATCCTGCTGAGCGCTATTAGCACAATATTTGAACAAGATATGATAATATTTTAATAACATAATCGCAAAAAAAGGTCTATGTGTGGTAAGCAAGTAAACTAGTAATAAATATCTGAGATATGAAATTTATGCTGAATGGAGTTACTTATCAGTGCCTACATAAATTGAAAATAAAAAAAAACCCCATAATTTACAGATCAATGTCTGCCAAAACCAACTTTGTACACATGTTTTACAATGCTTCAATAATGTACTGAATTTTGATTGTGGAGGTAAAAATGGCCCATGTTGCATTATTGTTTCTACTAAGAAGTCAGTTTAATAACCTACCTATGTCAAAGAAAAATAGTGTCTTTTGAAGCCTACTTCTGGAAAATTTGTGAATGAAAAGAGGGTATGAAAAGATCCTATGCAGAATAATCTGTGATTATCTCATTGAAGTTCTCTCATTTAGGAGTTGTATGCTTCATTGCTTTCCCTCTCACATAGTCAACTACATACATAAAAGCTGAATACTATTAAGTATGAACCTTTGTAACTCTAAGGGATTTATTCAATATTTGCATAACAAAGGAAATGGATACCATTATACTAAATTTGCACAGTCAAAGTATCATACAGTCAGATGGGATTCCCGTGAAAAGAATCTTTCATAAAGTGGAAACTGAATCAGAGATTTGTAATCTGGGTTCCTAGTTACAATACTGTTCTGATGGGTAACTTAAAAAAAAAAATTAGGTGCTAAAACTTCTGCAGCAAGCAGACTAATACAGACCTAACTTTCAGTTTACATGCTGTACTTTTGTTTTAGTGAGGAATCTTAAAATAAGTAAATATTTATTATTATTATATTGTAATTTAAATGTTTTTGACAAAGGAATTATGACCAAAATCAACTATGAAACAGGAGTTCTTTTTTTTTTTCAGCATAGCAGCTTATTAACCAGAGACATGGTTATCTGTTTATTAGTACGAATTGCTTTTAAGTCATCACTGGGCCCACATTTTTAAATGGCAACTTCTAAATTAAAAAAAAAAGCCCCAAAAAAAAAGCCAAAAAAAACTGTGGAAAGATTTTTTTTTTAAAGAAAACCTTGGATTCTTTCTACATCTATTTGCAAGAACACTTTCCCGCTTCATCTATTTCTTCCCTTACTATGTCATACGTACTTTTTTAAGGTCACAGCCTCCCACTTTATGCAACAATAAAATTGTTGTCCTAAGACACAAGCTTTTTGGCATTTGTTCTGTATGATTTACATTCTGCATATACCCTATATTATAGTGTATTCTGTATATTTTGCATTTAATCATTATAATAGGGTGTTCAGGACCTGTAATAACAGATACTAGAGTGAGATAATTTACAGAAAATATGAAAAGGCAATTGTTTTTGTTTGCAATCATTTGACACGTTTGACAGGCTGCTTACTTCTTCCTCCCTCTTGCCTGATACTATAAAGGTTTATCTTCTTGTTGAATAGAAAAAGACGGTATGGTGAAATCCTTACTCCCGGCAAAGAATTTCAAAGTAGAGTCACTGTCCAAAGTCACAGCAACAAAAACCAGCACATCTGAGAACCTTATGCTCAGAGGTAACTTCATCAAAAGGGTCCAAATCAGACCTGAGAGCTTCATATTAGTGCAGAATTATAATTTTGCATTCTGATCCATAGATTGGGTGAAAGTGCACAGAAATAATCAGTTTTAAATAATTTGAAAGCAAAGTACCATTTGTTGGAAAAGAATAAAGTTAGCAAGAAATGAAATATAATACATGCTCTATGTCTCTCATATAACTATAAAAAGGAAAAAAATACACAGTTGTTTATTTTTAAGAAGCAGCAAAATATGCAGAAAAAGCAAATTCATTTTTATTTCAATGATTTTGTCTTTCCTTTGTCTTCTGCGGCATCCCCTGCAGGAATTTAACAGACATTTAGAAACTACTTTCCAGGGCCTGTCACATTCCGAGTATGCTAAAAAAAAGCATTCACATTGACCCTGATTTCCATAGGAAATAAAATCAGACTCATAATATTCAACTATAAGAAAACCCATTTGATTTGAGAAAAATAATTTTTCTGTAAGTGTTCTCCAGAGAATCTCTGCAGGTTTCAACAGCTGAGCTCTCATGAAACTTAATTCTAAATCAGCTGCATAAAATCTCACCTCACTGCCCCTGCAGCACTTACAGCACAGGCTTGTTTTTAAAGCCTTCTGATCCATTAAAAAAAAAAAAAAATATTTTGAAAATCATCTGCTTGACCAAAGCACCTCAGAAACTTATTTTCAGATTCAGGAAAGAGAACGAGAGTGCTAACAACTCCCCTCCTCCCCAATATATTATATTAACAATAAGCAGTACATCTTACAAAGCCAACAAAACAAGCTAACAGACATGTAAATCTCCTAATGAAATTCAAAGACAGTATCAAGCGGAATAATTTAATTGGTCCAGTTTCAGCTGAAAATTTGAAATTTCACTTCTGCCATTCATTTAAACTCTGAGCCTGAGTTCTGTCAAACAGAATCATAAGGCTTTTATGTAAGGACTTGACTTGAAAATTTAAAAGCCAGGGTGTCACACCGAATGGTGAAGATGTGCTGTCTCTGAAATCAAATTACTTGTTTCTTTTCACAGTCAGTCAGGCTCAACAAGCAAGTGATAAATCTTTGTCTCAGGAACTCATGGAAGAAAACTCTTCCTACCTTATTAATTCAACACTGTTTAAGACTCACATTCTCTCTAGCTCAGCTTTATGCAATACTTTTTTCACTAATAGGAGTGTATTTCCTTCATTGGTGGTTTTTAATTGGGTTTGTGGTTTGGTTTTTTTGTTTGTTTTGTTTTGTTTTGTTTTTAACTGTTTTTAACTTTCTAAAAAGAAAATAATCCCAAGTAATTAACATACTAATTTAAAAACTCATAGGTAAAATATACACTCACAAAAAAAAAAAATAAAACTCTGAGCTTACAAAGCTCTCTGATGCAATTCAGATTCTTACAGTGAAATAGTGAAATGCTATTTTGGGAGAAGAAAAATATGTACCTTTCAATACTGAAACTGTGACTGGTATCGAGAAACATTTTCCTTTTTTTTATCTTTAGTGTACTGCAGTATTACCTCAGGGCTGTTTTGATCATACTATATATCTGGAAGACAATGATGTTTAGCAACACATTTTTCAATTAGAGGGTTTTTTTGTTTGCATTTTAAAAGACAAATATCTACTAATAATGCACATACTGGAGAAATCATTCCTGTAGGTTCCCCCCCCCCCCTCAAAAAAAAGCATATTCTGTATTAGCCTGTCTGAGGGGAAAAAAAGATCTAAGGACTGTCCAGCTCTTCTTACTGTCCTGCATGAATACCTTTGCTTACACTTGCTATACATTTGCTACCCCAACACAATATCATGAGTTACTGAGACCATAAACTAGTCAGACTCTTATTTAAAAGTTACCATTTTTACAAACTTATGCTTAGGAGTTATAACACTTGGTACCACTGAAGGGATTCCTAAATTAAGACCTAAAACTTTCTACAGGTGGGTGCCTTCTAATGGCTAAAGATGACATAATTTGCTTTAATCAAGTATACAGGGAGACTGGCATCTCAGCAAACCTTCATTGCGCCTAATGAAAGCTTAGATAGATAGGTAAATCATGTGTAGATAACTCTTTTATAGACATCTATATTTAGGGGTCTGAATTTGAGACTGAATTATATTTTTAAATGTGTGGTGACCATGCTGTCCAAACTGCTCATGAAGGCATTTCTTTGAGCCATCTCACTTTGTAACTGCTTTTAATTTTGCCTGGGATGATATGCAGTTTTATCTCTATGGGAATGAATATGTGGACAGTCTTTGATATGAGGAGAAGGGGAATCATGCTGACAAAGCTGTTGCTTAAGTGCTTAGTTCTTCAGTTCAAACTGGAACCTAGGAGGTCCAAATGTAGTCCTTAGAAGGTCAATGGAATCATAGAATCATAGAATGGTTTGGGTTGGAAGGGACCTGTAAAGGTCATCTAGTCCAACCCCCTGGCAAGAAGCCGGGACATCTTCAACTAGATCAGGTTACTTGGAGCCTCATCCAACCTGGCCTTGAATATTTCCAGGGATGGGGCATCCACCACCTCTCTGGGCAACGTGTTCCAGTGTAATTCAACAACTGCGCAAGCCTGCCTGAAATATAAATCTCAAGATCTCAGCTTAAAACTACTGAGGCACACAAATAATTTGGTATTCTTAATGTACAGAATGCATAGAAAATAGGTTTTTCTTCTGTAGGTTCCTGAGGTTTTTCAGGTTTGGTTTTTTGAGCTTTTTTTTTTTTCCTCCTCAGAGGAAACAGAAGACTAAGAATCTGATCTGTGATTATTTCTGGTGACATATGGTCCTGCATGGCTGATAATGTCCCAGAAAGCTAAGGAAACAGAGCCAAAATATGTTTTGTGCACTGGCATTTTATAAATGCAAACAGATTAATAACAGTTTATCTTTGTCAGTTATTCATTATTGTTAAATGAACAAACCATATACATTTGTTTGTATCTAAAATAATTTATACAAGGCATTCAAAATTTTAAGCAGATGTCCATGTTGCAAAAATAATGTGTGTAATTAGATATGATTAAATACTAAGTGTATACAGTTCCTTTTCTTTCCATAAGTCTCATTGCTAGAATGATGTCGTAGTTCAGCCCCGATTGGGACCAGACTACGCAGTCTCTCTCTCGCTCCCCCCACCCTCTGAGAGAATAGGAGGAGATGATATAAGAAAAACGGCTCAAGGTTTGAGATAAGGACAGGGAGAAATCCTTAAAGTTACTGTTACGGGCAAAACAGACTCGACTTGGGGAAAAACACTCATTTATTTCTAAAATTAGCAGGAGAATGAAACAGGAAAAAAGATAACCTTCCCCCACCCCTCCCTCTTCCCAAGCTTAACATTATGTCTACTACCTTTCCCTCCCGAGCGGCACGGGGTGGGGAGAGGGAATTGGGGTAGCGGTCAGTTCGTCACATGTTGTTTTATGCTGCTGTATCATTGTCGGGGGAAGAACTCCTCACATTCCTCCCCTGCTCCAGCGTGGGGTCCCTCCCAAGGGCCACAGCCCTTCGTGAAACTGCTCTGGCGTGGGTCATCTCTTTCATGGGGTGCAGTCCCTCTAGAACAGCTGTCCCAGCAGGCCCTCCTTCAGGCCTCCACCTGCTCCAGCGTGGGGTCCTCCACGGGCTGCAGGTGGATCTCTGCCCCTCCGTGGACCTCCATGGGCTGCAGGGGAACAACCTGCTCCACCATGGTCGTCACCATGAGCTGCAGAGGAATCTTGGCCAGGAGCCATATTACTCCTCCCCCTCCTTCTGAACTGACCTCGGCGTCTGCAGCCATTCCTCACAACAGGCTGGCAGATGCCTCTCAGGATCCTTTTTACATCTTACTCACTTCAACTGCTCATCTCCTCTCCACTTCTTGCAGCCAGGCTGGGCCGAGTTGGGCCCAGTCGGCTGCCCGGCAGGAGGCCAGAGGGTGAGGCCTGCAAGGCCCAAGAGGCTCGCGCCTCCCCCTCTCTGCCCCCCGCTCAGCTGCTTCACATCTCTCCTTCCTGTTTTCTGTTTTCCCCTACTTAAATATGTTATCGCAGAGGCGTTATCATGGGACATTCTGCTACCAGTTGGCTCAGCCTTGGCCAGCAGTGGGTCCGCCCTAGACCCGGCGAGTCCACTAAACAAAGGGGAGCAACTTCTCGCAGTTTCCTACAGAAGCTACCACCTTAGGCCCCTCCTCGCTAGCAAAACCAGAACAAATGAAGAACCAGCTTTTTTGCTCTGCCGTGTGCAGTTACAGGTGACAGGCATAGCCACCTGGGCTGTGAGTTTGCTTTGCAATCCGTGTGCAGAGCACGTTTTTCCCCTTGTCTCCATACTCACACAAACACCAAATAAAACCAAGCAAATGGTAAAACCTAAGCTTTCCAGATGACTTAATGTATTTATTCTATTCTGTAAATCTGTACATTGAAAGTAAAGAAAAATAACAGACAACTCTCTTTTTCCTCTCAATATTTCCAATTTGACCCTATAAGTCAAATAATTTATTGCACAAAAAAGACTTTTCTAGAAATAGTAACTTTTGTAATCTTCAGCCTATTTTTTTCTGGACCTATGTAGATCCATGAAATTTTGCTTAACTGACAAGACAGTAGTTTTGTGAATAGTCCTAAATGGATTCTTGGACGTGGTTAAAACCACAGACTTCCACACAAGGAATAATCAGAAGCCCAGAATTACTATGTTGAGAGAGAAAATGAATCACTGACAGCTAAGCAATATCTCCATATAGGACAAGCGCTGCCATTGGTGGCAAGTTGCTGCAGGGCAAATCTCCCTGATTCAAAAGGTTTATCAGACCATCATGGGATTTGCTGCTGAACATGGACTTAAATATTAAGCTAGTCATCAAATTAGAACTAGTTAGGATCACCAGGAAATCACAGTTTTTATTTTGTAATAAATGAAACGCAAACGTATTTCTTGTGCTGGTCCCCACCTCATGTGGACTGCGTAGCCATCACTGCTAGACTAGGCTGAAGGTGAAATTGCTAGCTCCCATCGGAGGGTCCCTAAGTAATGTCCAAATTCAAGCTGTATTTTGAAGTTACTGTGTATGTAAAGACTACATTAGTTGGTATTGCTGGAAATTTTAAAAATAGCTAGCAGCTTCAATAGCAGCTGAGACCATCTCAGATAAGCTCCAGATCTACGAGGAACTGAACAATACTCTGTGCTCTCTAGAGAAACACAAATATGTAAAACTTTATAAAATATAAGCAAAACAAACAGGATGATGAAGTATTGTTATCCAGTTGGCCTTTGTTTATGCAAGAAAATAACAGAGGAAGATTGTAAACACACACTCAAGTGACTTGCAGCTGGGGTGCCAAAAACCAGATACATCATACTAGTTGTTGTTTGACCTTGTGTGTTGGACAAGTAGAACATCTGTGTTTAGATAACATAGGCCTGTGATAGACTTAAAGGCACCCTGTTGAATGTGCTTGAGATTCCTGCCCTGTGGTGGGAAAGATCTAAGTACAGTGGTAGAGTATGCCTGCACAAATCCCTAAAATACAGGCAAACCCAGCAGGTTTGGAGGTCCTTTAGCATGAACTGAGCTCCACGGTGCCTGCATCCTTGCCTGTGTGCCTCTGTCCAGGTGCTGCTTCGAGGATCCCCAAGTTGGCAAGGTAACAAAAATAAATTTACTCTTTGCAGTTCATCTGTGGTTTTGTGGTTTTTCCTATGCCTCTCTGTGCCAGCCCACATGTTTTACAGTGGAATTTACCATAACATCAAGTGTTCCACAACATTTCACCAAATAGTACATTGAACTAGATGATAGGTTACTTAACGCAAGCTGAACAAATCTATCTTTTTCACTTTGCAATTAGATAGGCAAAAACACAGCACTAACAATCAGTGAATTTCCTCTGCTTATCTCATCTTTCACTTTTAATACTTAAGGCCAGTTCTGTTATCTTTTGAGAGTACTGACAGGCTCAGGGAATGTAGCTGTCCAGAAGGAATAAGTTCCTTCAGTCACAGTACAATATGGAATTTTAGTTGGGACATTTTATATACAAAGTGGAATAGAAATTAAGCTTGTTGAGATTCTGTTTGCAATCCTCAGATGCTCTATTTGTGAGACTGACAAGACAATTCACTCTAAATTATGAATCCTACAACTTGTCTCCATGTGGCTTATAATTCTATTGTGCAGCTCCTCAAGGGGCAGAACTGGAGGTGTAAACAGATCTCATGCAGTTTATTTAAGTTTCTGAGCAAAATTGCATAATGCAATACTGAAAAACATCATTGTGCTTCTGTTTTTTTTTTTTTTGTTTTTTACTTTTTTTTAACCAATTCTGCTGCTCCAGTAGTAGTCAGTAAGAATGACAGGTGACTCAGTCTATGAAAACAATAGGCTTCAATCTTTCTCATGTATTTTTATATATGTATGTGTTTGTGTGTAACTAATATATAATGCAATATGTACTATTTTTTCCTTTAACTGGTACAGACTGACTGATATAGTCAGATAATAATTTGATCTTCTGTGCAAATTCTGAGTTTTCTGTGAAAGAAATACTAAATGTCAAACATTTTCAAAATAAAATTTGGAAGAAAATGCTTTTCAGATCAGTTAAAAACTTTATTTCTAGTGCTACGACAGAAGATATTTTAAAGTTAAAAGGTAATATATTTAATGAAAAATAAATGTATTAACAAAATACTAAAATATGTACAATTCTTTAAGAGTTATTTCAAAAGAAAAAAAAAAGGAACTTGTTGCTAAAATGCAGTTAATTGCTAACTATTTAGATTTCAGTAAACCAACACTCCTAAACAGGAAAAAAAAAACGTTTTGCAGTCCATGGACTATACTATCAGTTTTCTCTTCACCAAAGAAACATATACTAAATCAATCAAAATAAACTTCTATAGAGAGATAATAATTTTTTTCAGGGCATAAAGCAGACTATTGGTGATATGTTTTAGACAGAGAATTGCTTTGCTTTGGTTATTTTGTCATTTCATCTTTTATACACAGGCATTCTATATGAGACAACAGACTTCAGGGGAAATAGCTGTTGTGTTGCTGCTTAATTTGGCTACAGCAGAACCCTGGAAAGTAATGCCTCCTGCTGACGTGGCACTCTCCTGTAGTGGCCTTCACTGAACTGACGTGCTAAGCATATTCTAAGTGAGCTCCTGTAGGGCCTTATGGGGAGGATTAGTGATTATTATGCTCCACTTGGACAGAGGTACTTTTACTGAGGTGGCCTTAAAAACAGGCTCAGAGGGGCAGACAACCCGTATCTTCAGTCATCAGAATGTAGGCTCTTAGACCTGTTTTTCAGCTGAGTCTCACTTGATAGAAGTAGAAATTTTTGCTGAATCCATCTCTTAGGTTTATCCTTATCTTAAAACTGAAAACTACAGTCCGAAATCAGGCAACTTTCCAGAGAGTTTCAGGACTGGGGAGATCTGCACCACTGCTGTTTAGTCTGATCTTTCAATGACCTGTAAGTAATGCATTTAGCCTTATGTAATCCAGAGTAACAGAGTCAATCTTGCATTGAAGGAATAGTTTTAAAATTTCTTCTCTTTAATTTACATCACAAATTATGATTTACCTGGTTTACATAACCTTGTTATGCAGTTTATTCTTGCAAAAATATTTTCCTTCACTATTTAAAATCAGCCAATGTGTGTAACTGAAGAAGCAGAAAGAATTTTCAATTATTTGGCTTCAGTAGGAAAGTAAGCTCTTCAATTGTGTTCTAGTAATTTTTGCTTTTTAAAGAGAAGTTTATCAGTTCAGAACTTGTCCAAAGTCCAAAGTACTAGAAAACAATATTTTCACTTGTTCTTCCATCTACAATATTAAAAAAAAATAGTTTGAACATAGTCTTTTGGAAAAATCAGAAAACTCATTTAATGATTTCACTGTACCTCTAACTACATCAGTTGGCCCCGTTTTGTATTATTATTACATTTCTATATAAAATATCTTTGGGTTTTTTTTGAACAATGTCCAATTCTTTTTTGAACAATGTCCAATCTTACAAAAGAATTCTGTCAAACTTTCCCTTATTCCTCTAACATATACTTGAAAACTATATTTTTACAGCCCTTCACTGGTAAGGATTTCCATATAGAGTCTTTTTTTTCTCAGAATCAGCAGCTGATTCAAAAGAAAATGTGAACATGTTTTCAGCGGTTCCTGATGGTTTGAGCAGATACTGACCTCTGGGTAAAAAGAATAAACAGCAGAGCTGAGAACAAAAGGAGTCCTCAGGCTGCTATTAACTCACAGTAAGAAGGCAGACATGATGTACTGTGGCCAGTACAAGTCTCATTTGTATATAAGCCACACAGAAAAAGCATTCCATGACCAAAGAAAGGTCAAAGGTTAAAGTATGATATGATTGTTTTTAACTAATCTTCCAGTGACAAATTTCTGAAATGTGAAGGAGTTCTTACATCCCTGAAATATATTTCAGGGTGTTTTTATGTGGCACTTGATGTTTCAAAATGCGTTTAGCAAAGAAAAAACTTTTTTGGTAGATTTTGGAGAAAAGGGATAGCTGAAGGAAAGGAGGTGTTAAGTTTCCTTCATAAAGTAGTCAAAGTAACAATTATATAAAATCTTTATGCTTTTCTGCCACCTGATCTTTTGGAAAACAATCTCTTTTACCTAGCATAACAGTAGAAGCATGAAATATAAGGAGGAAAAATTATTTTTAATAAATTATTTTGACAATTGATAGGAATACCTACCATACCTCAAGGACATCTCCTATTAGGACAGGCTGAGAGAGTTCGAGCTGTTCAGCCTGGAGAAAAGAAGGCTTTGCAGAGACCTTATAGTGGCCTTCCACTACCTAAAGAGGGCCTACAGGAAAGATGGGGAAAAACTCTTCAGTATGGCCTGTTGTGACAGGAGAAGGGGTAATAGTTTTAGAACAGGAGGAAGCAGATTCAGACTTGATATAAGGGAAAAAAAAATGTTTACAATGAGGGTGGTGAGACACTGGAACAGATTACCCGGAGAGGTGGTAGAAGTCCCATCCCTGGAAACATTCAAGGCCAGGTTGGATGGGGGTCTGAGCAACCTGATCTAGTTGGAAATGTCCCTGCTCCTTGCAGGGAGATGGGACTAGACGATCTTTGAAGGGCCCTTCCAACTCTAACTATTCTATGATTATGTAATTAAATAAGATCAGGTTATGTATGTTTCCTGTTCTTATGTAAATTTTCATCACTTTGCAGACAACTTCAGGGCTTGGAATGTTATCCTTGAGAAAAGGAAGAAATAAATAAATAGCATATAAAATGCCTTAAATTTCTCTGCAATCAGAAGCTGGCAGTTGAATATTTGAAAAACCTACCACTGTTACTTTAATCATAGTTAAGTTTTCTGTTGCAGCCCTTATACAATACAAGCCCTTAACAGCCCTGGGCCAACATACTATACATGCCTTGACTATTCCTTTCTAGCAATTGAAGGAACCCTGTCTACTTTTTAAAATCAGAATGGGTTACTGAAGATCCTGTGGCTGGATCCCATTTCAGTGCTTTATTGCAAACTTCTAGAAAAATGCTAGTCATCTTTGTGAATACTCAAATATTCATTAAATAACATAAATAGAAGGGCTGCAACAAGAATTATAATTTATGATGTTTGATATTAGGGGAATTTTGAAAAGGGAATGGAGGAGTATCTTTCCAGTACAGTTCTGAAAAACAGGATAAGACTTTATGAACATGATCTTTTTATTGTAATTCAGAAATTATTTTGAGATAAGGAACCAGGCTCCCTTGGTAGACAGTGAAGAAAACTCTTCCAAGGAATATCCTATTCCATTCTAAAAAGAGTGTCCAAGAGAAGTGAAATTTACCACAGGAATAATGGTTTCTGCAGTATCAACTCATAGAAACATCAGCTTGTGACAGAAAACTGTTTACCATAGCTTTTAAAGTGAATAGAAATGCTATGTATTTTGAAATAGCAGAATAAAATAAGACCTTAGGTAAATAGAAAGTCAAAGCACTGAATTAGATAATAAAGCCGGTACATGAATTGTTAAATTCTAATTTTGGAATTGACATAAGAGATTTTGCCAGACCATGCTATTCCATCAATAATACTTATTCTTTCTCAGAGGATGAGAAACAAATTTTCTTTTAATTTATTTTTTTTCTACTTTTCTACAATATGAATCAGTGACCATCTCCCTCTTATTTCTCCTAAGTCAGGGACCTGATTCACATGCATATTCATTTTTTGTCATTGCTCAATTCTGTTAAGAAACTTAGGAATAGATATCAGAAAATGAATAGAAACCATCGTATTTAGATATCTGCCTTTTATGATCTTTCAACTCTACAAGTAATATTCTTACTGGCTAGAATATATAGAATAACACTTGCTTTTAACAACTCCATATTTGTCATTATCTTAAAATCAAACTTGTATATTGTTATAATCTGGTAAGATGTTAAAGTTAATTTTGAGTTTTCAAATTCTAGTTTGAAAAGCTTCTAAGACCTTTTACTCATTAAAATGTATATTAATAATTCTAGAACTTGTACAGGGAAGCTCTTGTCTTTTGCAAAGCTACTTACATCCCAGAGGCCCAGAAAAAACAAGCATGTTAAGCTACGAAGTCCTGGCCTTAACCTGATTCCTCTCTCTTCTCCAAAGTTGTATACTAAAAAATGTTAAAAGCTTGACATTAATTAATTCAAATTCTTAATAATTCTGCCTGTTCAGAAGGTCTCCTAATGCCAAAACTCTAAATAATTATGTTCTGAGGATGTAATTACAACTCCAGTGGTGAGTTCTACAAAATCAAGAAGGGTTTCATTTGACTTTTTCTTTTCCCCTCAGTAGTGTTTTTAATGACTACTTAAAGAATTGCTGATGGTAAATTAAAAATGAGACCCTAAAAGCAGATTTTATGAGATGGCAATTATCTGATTTGGCTGAAGCCTCCAGATGAATTTGACATATTCTTTTCTTCTTTTGAAATCATTTAAGAGGACAGAATGCACGAGGATAAACATCATAGCTTTACTTTGTTGAACAAAGGAAAAAAAAAGTTCTTTTTCCCAGCTCACTTCAGATAAATATCTCTAAGGCTAACATGCTTTGGAATGAATTAATGGAGAATCTAAGTTGCTTGTTACTCTGTCAAGCAAGGAACTGTAGCACTAATAAGGACTAGAGGAAGGATGAACCTAAATCAGATGCCAAGAATTATTTAGCTTTGTCTCGTGCTATTCAACTTCTGAAGGATGAGTCAAAAAATGTAATATAATGAGCTGAGCAAGCCTGAAGAATTGCTTTTTTATTACATCCTTTCTCCTCTTCACTGTAAATGTAATAAACTTCTGAGCATTGCCTGAAAAGTGGCTTTTAGCCTCAAGAATAACTTCAACATGGTAAGATACATTTCTCAGCCTCTGCGCTTCAGCAGTTGAGGATGATGACTTGCATGAGAAAGTTGATTGATGAACTCAGCATAGTCAGGCTGAATCAAGGCTGACTAACATGGCATTACGTAACTTAAGGCATTCAGAGCAGAATTTTCCAAGATAGATACTACTAACTTCAGTTTGGAGGTTTATGGAGCAGCTCCTCCATGCCTTCTTAAACTAAGCGTAGGAAAAACAGTCCCTAATGGTCCTTTGCATGGTAATCAAATTTGCTGGTTAAAACGTATTCACTTGTTCACTTGAAGGTCACGTCTCAAGCCCTTGAATCTTGTTGCAGAGCTCTGCAGTATTGCTTGACTACTCAGCAGAGGGTTACTGCTTTGGAGGATAAGGAAGTATTTACCTAATAATGTTATGCAACTCCACAGTTAAAAAAAAATCAACAACTCCTGACTGACAGTGAAAAAGAAGATGCAAGATCAAAAGAAAGCAGCGGCACCACTGCAAATCAAGTACTGGATTGCAATGCGGGGTTTGTTTGTTGGCTTGTTTTTTTTTTCCCAAATACATATATAATTGGAGAAAAAGGGCTTTTGTCAGCTTATTTTGTAGTGTGACTTACCTGAAAAGAAGTCCCTTTATAGTCTGGACATTTTAATATAAAAATATACTAACTAAAAAAGTGGAAAAGTGAATGCCAAATTCCCTGTCTTAATCGAAATGTAGATAACTTTCTGGTTTTCTGTCAAATGGCAGAATGGCATTTCTGTGTTTCTGTATTCATTACGTAATGTTCATGTAACTTACCCTACATTAGAGTTTAACTCTGTGGTTTTGAGGTTGATTACAGTTTTAAGAAAAAAAAACGACAGAACTTGCACGAGATATTTTACTCAAAAATAATTTCTCCTCTCTCCCAAAGTAGTTTCGCAGCCATAAGTGTTCTCTTTCAGGCACACACAAAACAAAAAAATCTTAATTACGGTCACAGTGAGATCATCATACTATGATCTTTGCTCAATTCCTCTGTTGTCTCACTACTGACAAGAGGAATGCCTCAGTTCTCAGCGTCTCCTGTGCTTGCCGCAGTGGCATGTGTATTTCTAGATAAACTAGTGTGGTAATTTTTTCCTATTTCTGTTAGCACCAGCTTAACAATAGCAGGCAAAGAGCATTTACAGGCACTTTGACTAGTATCTGATTCTGTAGTGACACAGGCTTCAGCTATGGCTATTTTTCTGGAGTTACACAAAGATACTGTACAAGAGGTAATTCAGTTCAGTGTGTAAATACGGTGATGGCAGTAACAGCAACTGAATAAAGCTGTTACTTAATGGCTTCCTATTTAGTCATTACTTACGCTCCAGCAGAAAATTTTTTTTGAAATTCAGTACACTATTTCCTGCCCTTTTGATCTAAAAGAGGAAAATGATCCCCTCTTTTCAAAGAGCTAATGTTTAAAAGAATACAAGAATGAATATTTTATGACTGTAAACTGTAAGCCTGTAAATTACTAGGAGTAGTTACTGCCTTTGTTGCTGGAGGAAAATATGAGAACTTTGTTTAACTGGAAGCACAATCATTGATAGACTATCCTGAAAGTTTTCTGGCTTTTTTTGGTGGGAGCAGGTTGGGGAGTTTCAGTTTGGTTTTTGGGTTTTTTTTGAGATTTTTTTTTCTTCTTTTATTTATTTTTTTTTTAATTCAGTGTAAGATTTAAATACAGAATCTAAATTCAGTAGATTTTATTAGGCTGTAACAAAGTTTCACATCTCTTTACTTTATAATTTGATCACACAGGTTTATATCCAAATTACTTCCTATAGTTTCT
This sequence comes from Chlamydotis macqueenii, assembly GCF_036417535.1. NCBI lineage: Eukaryota > Metazoa > Chordata > Aves > Otidiformes > Otididae > Chlamydotis > Chlamydotis macqueenii. The sequence continues at coordinate 165,917,085 of NC_141556.1, forward strand.
AGGTGAGCATTAGATAGCTCATTGATTCTAATCTAGGAAAGCTGATATCCAAAGTGTTTTGCTTTTTTGAAAATTTCTATGCATCAGAGCTTGAAAATTTCTATGCATCAGAGCACAATTTTTTTTTAAGTTAATTTTTAAAGGCATGATCTAGATTAAATTATTTTTATGACAAACTAAAAGTACATTTGTTGGATTTCAGAGTAAATAAATTGAATGTAAACATAGAAAATAGTTTAGGAAAAATTTCAGGCTTTTCAGTTATATAAAAGGTAAATTAAAACAGTTCTCACTCATTGCTTTCTCAGTAGCCTCATTATAAAGAAGAACCTTTTGACAGTGATCATCCTAGAATCAGATAGAATATAAAACGTACAAGCTTTTATTAAAAAAAAAAAAACCTTCCTTTGATTCAGAACTGTAGGTGGTGAAAGCTATAACAGCAGGAACAGTGGCTAAGAAGTCTATTAAATTAATGCAATCTTGTGGGCATTTCTAACATAGCGGGATTAAGGGTAGTAGAAAATAGGATGGCTACTCTTTAAAAATAAGGAAAATGCTGTAAAATTGAACAACATAAAGTTCTTGTCTTTGGTACAATAAAAATACAGAAATGCAAATGCTGCTTTTAGAAACTGTGCTAGTGACTCAGCTTCTCTTATGCAATTATTTAGGACTGTTAGTCGTCGAAAAAAAACATTTATATGGTAACCACAGTTTTAACTATCTGCTTTGCTCAGCCAGTATTGGTTAATAGCTCAGTTCTGTACACAAGAGAACAGAGGTCTTTCTCCTGACCTGTTCACCAAAGTCGGTTGTTGTGTATGTCAGGGACAAATCCAATGGCTTAAGCACTGCAACGACTTTCTGCAGCATCAAAGCATTTGACTTAGCTTAACTTCAGTAGTGCAGGAGGAAGAGGAGAAAATAAAAGTTGATGAGCAATGAAACTAAAGAAGCTGCCCAATTTCCTGCAGATTGCTGACATACATTCTTCTCTTGCTAGTGCCTGGGGCTGCTGCCCACCCATGTTCCTCACCTGCTTGGCAGGCTAAGTTGTAGCATGCACTGAGCTGGCTGACAGCAGCACCAGTGTCTTCAGCTGCTGCTTCTTTGAATGGAGTTTGGTAGTAACCGCCTTTCAGTTGATGGGCTATCAATTTAGATCTCTGCCCTCCAGCCAACAGACAACTTTCCCAAACCTATTGGGAAATGATTTATTTTTAAAACTCTGTAGTCTTCTGTCAGTTTTTGTTAATGAGGCATCAGATTCAGAAGTTACTGATGTGAGACAGATAGACAGCTAAAGAAAGTATACTGTTTGCATATGCCAAGGTTCTTTAGAAAAGCAGGCTAATGAAAAGCAATAAATATTTTTTTTTTGTTTAATATAAAACTAGTGAAATGAAAGCAACAGAAATATCACAAAGGATGAAAAGAGCTCTAGCAGAGACAACTGAAAGAGAGCTATTAAAACAAAGAAAAAGAAAGAAAGAATTTAAAGCAGGAAAGGGATATAAAATAGAAATAAAAATAGGCAACAAAAAAAAGGGAAAAAGAGAATGTGAGCTACATTAAGAATTAAACAGAGAAAAAAAAAACAAAAAAAAATGTTCAGAATTAAAGGAAAGCAAAAAATAAGACAAAGATGTGAGCTGAAACTGGAGACGGACAGTTGATTTTACTTATTTTACTCCTGCCAGGTTAAGGATTTCCAGCAAAACTTCTGCTATTGTCAGAGTGCTCAGCTTTCCTGGGTATCTCTACTATCTCAATCTAACCGCAACATGAATCTTTCAGTTTCTTAAGCATGTAGTCTTAAAGTATTTCATTTTCTGTTACTGTAGTAACTGTGAGCTGTAAGATTCACAATTTTATATAACTACATCAAATGTACAAACTTACTTTACCTTTAGTTTGTATTTTAAAAAATCTACTTTCAAATGAAATGTAATTTCATAAATTCAATTGATTGTTTCATAAAAAAAATTCTTTAGATCTTTGACATTTCCCTCAGTAGTCTCAAAGTTCTGAAATAAATGTATTTATGTTTAAGAGGTTTGAGAACCATAGTTTTGTTACACAAGTTTGCAAATTTTGATCAAAACATACAAATAAAGTAATCCAACATAGAGTCCTATCTGGAGCTCGTTGATACCGAATTTTAGAGGCTTACTTTATTTACTTTCTTAGTTACTTGATAAAATATGCTTATTGAAGGGACCTTTTGATCAAAATGTAGGTGCTCCTGAATTTGAAGCAGAATCTTTAAGTCTGTGTCATCCCTAGAATCATCCTCCCAATCATAACTTCATCTTCTTCTTGAATTTTTGTTGCAGTGCAGCACAAAAGGGGAGAGAGAGAGAGAGAGAGAGAATTCAGTTCTCCTACCTTCACTTCTTCACAATGTTTTGAAAAGAATATTCTTAGGAGATGAGTTTGTAGATGAGGAGTGGTGATGAGTAAGCATGCTGCTAATTGCATTTTTAGTGATAATATATTATTATAGAAATTGTGCATCAGAGATTATTAGATTTTTAATGTATCTCATTTATTTTTAATATATTAAGTATTTTTAAAATTATTTATTTATTTATTAGTTAAGACTCAATCATTCTGAATTGAGATCTTCGAGAGTCTTAGGTAAAAGAACAGCAAGGTGACCCATATGCTCACCTACTCTGACTGGAGAAGTTTCTAAAATTAATAGAAACAGGACTCTTGAATGTGGGATGTCTCCGTACTAACTTTAAGCACCTCTGTTGTAAATACTTGTATTGCAGATACCCTGCTTAGTCTCTCTTTACAGTTAGTGAAGAGAAAACTCTAACTTCATGTGGTATGATAGATCCCATGCTAAGATATCTGTCTAAAATAGGTCAGTCTCACCCTAAATATCTATAGTTCTTTCCTTCTGTTCTCTGTAGTACAACTGTCTGAGGCTAGGGCAAATGTCACACCTTAAGAGCCTTCCAAATGAAATAAATTTGTGACTTTCTTTAAAGAGTTCAGATGCTTCAAGTCTTAAAGCTGTAAGGACATTTGGATCACAGTTTGGATGAAGACATCTAAGCTTCAGCTAAATCCAGCTTCAGGCTTACAGACTAGACCCAGTCTGTAGTTATATAAGGGACTGTTGCACAGCTATTTTTTTTTTTTAAACCATTACTGGTTTGCCCGTTGTTCTGCTCCCACTGAAACCAGGGTAAATTATATCTAATTTTAAAACACATGAAGAATAGAGAATAAATAACTATACCATTTCAGGTTGCAATATTTGTTGCATACATGATAGAAGGATGTAAAGCATTTATTTGGAATGAATGCACCACTCAAAAGATCTAGCCATTCCAACCTCATGTCAACAGAACATTTATACCATGACATATCTTCATTTATTTCTTGTGTCCTTTACAAGATGTAAAAGATGGTAGTAAAGCTCAAAGGAATAAAGACAGTAGACATTTTAATAATAATATTATAAAGAAGTTAATGTTGTAGCAAAAAAAAAAAAAGGTACTGAAAAAGAAATTCCCAAGATAACTCACTGAATCCAGTAACCCAATACTAGTAATATTGCACCCCTACCCCTTAATTCTTAAGCTTCCTCCCTAGCTACCCCCCCTCCCCAAAATGCTTAAGGTTGGAATCTCTCATAATAGAGTTAGAGCCAGTGAAATACTCACTTTGAACAAGCACTGGCCTTATCTGTTCATTCTAAATTGAATGAGTCTGAAAACAAAGCCAATTCTCTTCCCTTTGTGCTGCTCTAAGTTAGCCCTAAGGTACAGCAGGCTAATCTATAGGGAGCTGGACAGAAGCAGAAATGTTAGCAATTCTCTAACTGGGCTTTACATTTTAATGATGTTAAGTCAAGCATTAGGTTAGAATTTGAATTATGGTGACTCCATCCTTAAAATTTAATTCTTGAGGGGAAAATAGAAGTAATGATATAGAAATGAGTCATTTTGGCATTTTGTGATATGCTGGGGTAATGCAAGTTTTATATCCAATGCAGGACTACCTCTTTTAAAGCTGTCCTTCCCCTTGTTCCTACAATAAAGCTGTTAAACAGGATAAAGTATGTCCATTCATTAAGCCAGGATGCGTAATTTATTTTCACTGACTCTTTATAAATCATTCAGCAAGAAATGTGGAGATCAGTGTTTGCTGAGGAAAGCTCAGCTAATATATTGCCCCTACAATATGTCAAAACTCTTTGGGTTGAAGAAACTTTACCATGTGAGGTGATTGAAGGCAGTTCTTTGAAAGGGGGTTGACAGATCACTGCCAATGTGAAACATTAAACATTTATCTGAAAAACCTCAGAAAACCTTCATTTCTTAGTTTTGCATGAATAGTAGCAAAATACTTTTCTGTAAAGTTGTTCTTTCCAGTCTTCTCAATATGGAGTCTCTGCTTCGATATTCAAGTGTAGCCTTGTAATTTAAGGTATCTAGAACAATACTTTTTTTAAGACTTCTGCATTAATAATGGTGTTACATTTTCATTTAGGTTTATTTATTATATGTTAGCTTTATAAAGCTATATGTATGACCCTGTTTTATAAAAGCTTTGTCAATAAAGCATTTGGGAAGAAAAAAAAAATTAAAATCTTCCTCTATTTTTATGATGTTAACATAGAGAAGATTGTATTGAAATTAAAGATTCACTGTGGTATACATTTTGCAAACACACAGGACTTTGAACATGAAATAAAAACCATTATCATTCCCTTCATATATGAACTGGCTGTCTGTGTGGCATAATAGTCTCTCTAAATAGGAGACACATGGGTTTGATAGACAGACCACTTGGTGGATAAGGAATTGGCTGGATGGCTGCATTCAGAGAGTGGTGGTCAATAGCTCAATGTCCAAGTGGAGACCAGTGATGAGTGGCATTCCTCAGGAGTCCATATTGGGCCTGGCTCTGTTCAACATCTTTGTCAGTGCCATGGGTAGTGGGATAGAGTGCACCCTCAGCAAGTTTGCCAACAACACCGAGCTGTACGGTACCATCGACACGCTGGAGGGGAGGGACGCTGTCCAGAGGGACCTTGACAGGTTGGAGATGTGGGCTGGTGCAAACCTCAAGAAGTTGTGCAAGGCTCTGAACATAGGTCGTGGCAATCCCAGGCACAACTACAGGCTGAGCGGAGAAAGGATTGAGAGCAGCCCTGAGGAGAAGGACTTGGGGGTACTGGTGGATGAGAAGCTCGACATGAGCCGGCAATGCACCCTTGCAGCCCAGAAAACCAACTGCATCCTGCGCTGCATCAAGAGGAGCATGGCCAGCAAGTCAAGGTAGGTGGTTCTGCCCCTCTACTCTGCTCTGGTGAGAACTCCCTGGAAAATTGAATCTAGTTCTGGAATCCCCAACATAAGAAGGACATGGACCTGTTGGAGAGGGTCCAGAGGAGGGCCTCGAAGATGATCAGAGGGCTGGAGCACCTCTTCTCTGAGGACAGGCTGAGAGAGTTGGAGCTGTTCAGCCTGCAGAAGAGAAGGCTCTGGGGAGATCTTATAGTAGCCTTCCAATACCTAAAGGGGGCCTACAGGAAAGACGGGGAAGAACTCTTCAGCAAGCCTGTTGTGACAGGACTAGGGGTAATGGTTTTAAAACAGAAGGAGGTAGATTCAGATTAGATATTAGGAAAAAAAAAATTTACAATGAGTATGGTAGAACACTGGAACAGTTTGCCCAAAGAGGTGGTGGATGCTCCATCCCTGGAAATATTCATGGCCAGGTTGAATGACGCTCGGAGCAACCTGATTTAGTTGAAGATGTCCCTGCTTCTTGCAGGGAGGGAGGTTGGACTAGATGACCTTTGAAGGTCCCTTCCAACCCTAATGATTCTATGATTCTATGAATAACTCTAGACTTCATTGAAAATAATGGGAGCTTGGACGCCAGCTAAGAAACAGGTTCCCACACTTTAAACACTTGATTTTAGCAGTCTGAATCAAGGGCTGATTCCCTCTGTCTCAAGATGTCTAACATGTAGATTTTTTTTTTATTCAGTTAGATGTCTAATACCACTACAGACAGTCTAAGTTATCTTGTTTGGCTTTCAGTTGTCACTCCAGAAGAAGATGGGATTTTTACAGGTATTGTGCAATATCTGCTGGATTTGTGTGGATGTTTCAGGTACTCTAGGGCATCAGAAATGCAAGTTATCAGTCCTAGAGTATATGTCAAAAACATGGTCAACTTCATTATCATCTAATACTGATCCTTTACTAACTACCAGCAAACTAACTCAAATATAGCTACACTACATTTAAAACCATTACTTAAAAATTGGTAACTGTCATCACTGTGGGTTGTAGAAACATAGAATCATAGAATCTTTTAGGTTGTAAGTGACCTTTGAGATCATCGAGTCCAACCATTAACCTAACACTGCTAAGTCCACCACTAAACTGTGTCCCTAAGTGCCATATCTACATGTCTGTCTTTTAAATACCTCCAGATAGGATGACTCAACCATTTCCCTCGGCAGCCTGTTCCAACACTTGATAACCCTTTCAGTGAAGTAATTTTTCCTGATATCCAATCTAAACCTCCCCTGGTGCAACTCGAGGCGATTTTCTCTTGTCTTATTGCTTGTTACCTGGAAAAGAGACCAACAGCCACCTTACTACAATCTCCTTTCAGGTAGTTGTAGAGAGTGATAGCCTCACCTCAGCCTTGTTTTTTTCCAGACTAAGCAATCCCAGTTCCCTCAGCTGCTCTTTATGAGACGTATTCTCTAGACCATTCACTAGCCTTGTTGCTCTTCTTTGGACATGCTCTTGCACCTCAATATCTTTCTTGTAGTGGGGGGCCCAAAACAGTATTCGAGGTGCGGCCTCAACAATGCTGAGCATAATGGGGCAATCACTTCCCTAGTCCTTCTGGCCACACTATTTCTAATACAAGTGTCACGCTCCGATTTCGGATGAGAGGAAGGCCCCCTTGCATTCTAGCCAACCTCAGATGAGTCTGGGAGGCTAGGGGCGGCTAGACCAACCTCACACACACACAAGAGCGTGATTTTGCTCATATTCTTGGGAACAGAATTAAGACTCAAAACAGAATCAAGCGCCAGGTAACTTTATTTACCCGACAAGAAGTTCGCAAATGCAAGAGAAAGGAGAGAAAGAAAGGAAAGAGGGAAAAGAGTTTCAGTTGCAATAGCTACCACCACAGAGCTGCAGCATCCCGACAGTCCAGTTCATTCGGTGGGGTCAGATGTTGATTCCAATGTTGGTTCAGTTGATGTTGGTTCCGTCGATGTTCGTTCCGATGTTGGTTCCCTTCTGATGTTGGTTCTGTCTGTCCTTTTATTGTTCGTCTCACTGCATATTCATTGTCCTTCCAAGAATCATGTCACATATTCCAAGAGCTGGTTTGCTTGGCCACATCCCTCACTTGGCAGTGATACGCATGCCCAATACTGTCTCTGGGCCCCTCTGTTTTTCTGGCCTGGGTCTGGGCATATACGTAGGGGTAAGGCTAAATTTTGCAGAATCAGCTTTGTGTTCAGGTTTGTAGGAAAATAGGAGGAAAAACAGGAAGCGTCTAGTCCTGTGGCTTGACCAGCTTGTAAGATAACGGGAATTGGCTTGCAAGATAAGGGAATCGACTTGCAGGAAAACAGGAAGACTCTAGTCCTGTGGTTTAACTAGTGTCCCATTGTTTAGGTGGTGGTTTGACGTTTCAACAGTGTTGAGACAAACATTTGACACAGTCTCTTACAACAAGCCAGGAGGCTATTGGCCTTCTTGACCACCTTGGCACACTACCAGCTCATTTTCAGCTGACTGTTGGTGAATATCCCCAGATCCTTATCCATTGAGCAGCTTCCAGCCACTCTTCCCCAAGTCTGTATCATTACATGGGGTTGTTGCTACTCAGGTGCAGGATCTGGCACTTAGCCTTGTTGAATCTCAGACAGTTGGCCTCAGCCTCTCAATCCAGCCTGTTCACATCCTTCTGCAGAACCTTTCTACATTCAAGCAGATCTACACTCCTGCCCAACTTAGTGTCATCTGCAAACTTACTGAGGGTACACTCAATCCCCTCATCTAGATCATTGATAAAGATATTCAACAGAACTGGCTCCAGTAGTGAGCCCTGGGGAATGCCACCTGCGACCGGGTCTGGCACCCTTGAAATGTGCAAATCTTTCTCAAGTTCTGTCAGCATTATGCAGAATTTTCTGGCATCTTGGATAAACCTAGGTATTCATGTTTGGAACTGAATCAAGATTTTGTAGTTAAATAAAATTCATTCACACTTTAGATATCTCTGTTTAGCCAAATGAATCTCATACTGTCTGGCTTTCAATACTATTTCAAGTGGAAATCCCATGAACAGGCTTTTTTAAAAAAAATATGGAAAGTTCTGCTCTATGGAACGGTATTGGGTGCATGTGGCCAGGTGCTGGCAGCAGAGGAGCTGCAGGGGTGGCCTCTGTGAAGAGAGACCGGGGCTGCCCTGTGCTGAACAAGGCTGGTTCCAGCTGGCTCCAGACCCACCACAGGGTACGGCTCAGCCCAGCAGGCAACATGGTGATGCCTATGGAAAATACATTTGCAAAAAGGTAAAAGGTGCCTGACAGTGAGAGTAGAAAGGGAAAAGAAGTAAAAAACAACAAAGGGAGCACCAAGATCAGAGAAGGAGGAGGAGGTGCTCCATGGCACTGGAGCAGATACTCCTGCAGTCTATGGAGGACTCACAATGGAGCACATTTTTTCCCGAAGAACTGCAGTCTGTGCAAGAACCCTCTACAGAGGAGAGAAAAGTGTGAGAGGGAAGAAGTAGCAAACTATAACCATAATCTCCCAAGCCCCATTCACCTGCGCCACTCAGTGTGGTTAAGAGGAGTCAAGAATGACTGTCCTTATCTCAGCCTATGAGCTTCGTCATCCTATTTTCTCTCTTTGTCCCTCTGAGGAGAGAGAGAAAGAAAGTGCATCTAGGTAGGTAGGTGTCTGTTAGCAGAGGCTTACTCACCACAGGAACAAATATTCTATTCCATGGAAGATTAAACTACCATTAGATGTACATATAACCAATAGGAAAGTTATGTTCTGAGAGTATGTTTTGTTACTTGCTGTCAAACTGCAAGATTATTCTTTTGTCCTGGATCTCATAATATTAAATATTAAAAACTTGTATAAAAAAGACAATATTTTATAGATTTTTTTGATACTGACACCCAGTGGAAGATCTGAAAGCTGTTTAGGTGATAGTTAGCCAGACAGATATCAACAACTGAGTCAGATACTGAGAAAAGAATACATTTGCTAAGGTGAAATATAAAATTTTTATACTTAACAATAAGTGAGTAAAGAAATAGAAGAAGCAGCATGAGTGAGTAAGCAGGAGAACTGAGCAAGGTTACTGTAAGTTACAATGAATAATAAGTTGAATGTTTTTCCACAGAGTTCTGAAAAAGGAAAATATACTGGCATACAATAGATGTATTGTTTGAAACAAAATTAATTTATTTTTTCCATCCTACATGGCAAGTGGTAAGTCATCAGCTGCAATCATGTGTTTGATTTTGGGATACATGCAATTCAAGGAGGATATAGTCCAAAAGGAAAGAATCCAGGGAGAGGAAGAAAATAGTCAGACGTCTAGAAAACATGATGTACAGACTGGATTAAGCAACTGTGGATATTTAGTTTAGAGAAACTAAAACACTAGATGCAATGGTCTGATGCACAGAAGAAGGGAATAATCTGCTCTCCAAACCTATAGTAGACAGCACAAAGAAGAAGAAATTTAATTATTGTGAATGAGTGAGAGAGAGATGAGGTGTTTTCCTGCAGGAAATATAAGGAAGCACTGGATCATATTACTTGGGAAACTGACAAATTTATATCACAGGAAATCTTTAGAAACAGTCTAGACAAGCACAGGTATTGAATGAACTTGATGTTTTTGATTTTTGCCTCCATGTAGGAGAATGGGGGAAATGAACTCCTGAAGTCTTTTTCAGATTTTTTTTTTCTGGTGTTTTTAAGACTATTACTCTTGTGAAATATTGAGAATAGTTTGAAATGCCTGTAAAAAAATATATTTTTTTTAACTAACATAAAATTCTCAAATTATAAACATTCTCCTTATAAAATTTTCTCATATACTTGAAAGTACTAATTTCAGTGAAATAAACATAGCCCATGATGATGTTTAGACTCTTCAAATACTATTTCCCCAAGAGAGGCTTGGAAACAATTAGTAATATAATTTTATGGTGTAAATATGCTGGTGGTAGGAAAATGCTGTGTTTATTCTGTGGCCAAATAAAGACTGAATCAGTATGTTTACACCATCCATGTCAGCAGCAACTTAAAGCAATAAGATTTTGTTTTGGTTCAATTTTTATATTACATATTTATGCTGACTTTTCTGGCAATAAGAACATCTGAAAGTAAAAGCTTCCTGTGTGACATCTAAATATACCAAAATTAGTGAACTATGTTTTCACTATGTGGCATTTTCCTATAATTTTTAAGGGGGAAAAATACAATAGAAGCAATATGTTCTTTTTTTTTTAGCATATGACTGTAACTACTACTACTTAAGAAATAATATCAATATGAAATGATCACTGTAGTCTATCACTTCTAGGAAAAAAAAAACTGTAAGGAATAAATATTTTCTCCTTAGGAAAAACAGAAACACTCTTTTTTTTTCAAGAACTGGCTGCAAATATTATTGGAGCTCAAGAAATATAATAGTCAATTAACCAGTAAATTCAAAAGAGATTGTATCTTGTTCATTGTAAAAACAAACAAACAAACATACAGTCTCAAGCATTTTGAAAATACAAACCCAATGTGCATATATATATATATGTATATACATAGTTAAAAATATAAATATAATTATACCTCACTACAAAGAATTAAAAAAAAACCCCACAATGCTATAAAGAAAAAAACTAGACATAATTTCTACATTTCTGGGGTTTTTTAATGGGTTAGAACAATATAATTGCTTTTTCTGCTTGTAAGATTTTCTAGTTTTGCTTCATGAAGAATCCCTGCTGAAAGCACTGGTCTAGCTCTCTTTTATGAAAATTCCTTTCAGGAAAAGAGTTAAAAGTTAACTATGAAAAAAATAAAATTAATCTACAAGGCTTTCTTGAAGTAAAAATGGAGAAGAAATTTATTTTTGTGGGTTTTTTTAGTACTATTATTTGGTATTACTAGAGGATTTTAGCATTAATATGTGATCTTGTTTTTTAATTTTTAAATAGTGAATGTGTTGGATGAAACTTGAAAGAAATCTAGAAAATCATTGGGTTTTTTTATATTTTCAAGAAAAAAAAATACAGCTAAAGCAAATAAATGTGTTGCATCTTAGAGAGGTTGTAACATACTGATTAATAAAGAAAATATTTTTGGAATCAATATTACATTTATTTATTTTTTTTAAATTATATTAGAGTTCAGACAAGGAAGTGACTAAGAAAATTGAGTGTTATCCTGATCTGTTATAAATTATCTGTTCGGCTTTTATTTATTTCCTGTCAGTCACTACTTTTTTTTTTTTTTTTCACTTTTCAAGAATTCTTGAAATATGAATAAAAGAAAAATACATCTTAAAATTTACAGGATCATGGGATAATATAGCATATGAAATAAGCTTAAATGACGACTGTAATGCATCTAGAAATAACAAGTGGTTTCAGATGAGCTGATATCAGACACTTGAGTTTCTTTTTATTAATATAGGTAAGACAGACAATAGAATAAAGTGTAAAAAAGAAAAAGAAAAAAGATAAATATTTGTACTAAGGAGATAGTGCTAGCTTTTAAGTAATACAGAGGTTTGTTTTATCTAATGGAAATATTTCTTTTTTTATTATTATTATCTTAAATAAAAATGCAAAGAAACTCAACAAATATAGTTAGTTTATCAGGCTTATGATAGTTATAACAGCTTTCATCTTCCATGAAGCCGAGTTGACTATTGGATGGCTAATAGACAGAGATCCTGGCCATATTTGTACCTTATACCTTAATTATTTAATAATCTAATCTATAATACATTAAGTGCTTATTAAATAAAAACTTTCTTTACACTGAGTTTACTAACATAGTATTAATCATCCAGCAGTCTTGGAGTAGAAGAAAGTACACTTTTTAATTCTTAATGACTTTCCCAGATTCCTGATATTCTTTTAGTTTGAGCTCAGATAGCACAGTAATGACAGAAGAAAAGTACTGACTTAACAGTTATATCATCAAATTAAAAAAGGTCAGGAACTAGCTAGCAACGTCATTTCTTAGGTCTTTCTCCAGAGCTGACTGATAGAGTCCATACTACAGAGTAAATATCTCTACATCTCCACTATATCCCATGTGTTACCCTTTTGGTCCTAGACAATAATTGAAAGTTTCAGTGCAATTTTCTGGTGAAAAGTTCTTGGAGGAATGTGAGAATTGTGTAGTTGCTCTGTATACCAGTGCCATACAGCATGAGGAAACAAACCTGTGTCCTCCTCCTGCGGAAGGTCAGGCCATAGTTCTTGTTGAGTTGCTGAGATGATGTTGTAGATCTGGGCAAGAATAGAAGAGAGAAGTCAAACTTGGCACTGCCTGACCTCAAGTGCCATGGAAACAGATGCTGGAATATTCTTCACACTGCAACAGGCCGTTTTGTAGGAGAAAGGAAATTGGAAGTGTTCAAAGCAAAGACAGTGAGCAGGCCAGTAAACCAGTGTGAAGTTAACTCTGGATCTCACCTTCCCTCCACAGCCTTTTTCTTCTGCAGTATGATTGTGTCATAGATATAAGAACAATATTGTGTAGGTGTAAAGAAAAATGAAGTGCAAGCATATTTTTTTTTTTTTATACAAAGCATGCTAACGACATCAGAAACAGTCTGTTGCTTTTACTGCCTGGGGCTAGGACGTTGGAGTATAAGGTGTAAGTTATTGCAAAAGGGAAAAATATTGCAGAAACAATCAGTGATTGGCATTTGGGCTATAGAACCAATGCTACTGGCAATAATCCTGATGATCCAATTTGATTCCTAAAAGTAGCTTGTGTTTTAACAAATTCTTTTTTTTTTTTTTTTAAGTAATATAAACTTAACAAATGAACTAGAAAGTGGTCTGTAACACGAGCATTCCCAGCCATTAAATGGTAGGGCCTCTTCTCCATGGAAGTTCATATGAAATTACTGTCCAAGTGTTGTTCTTGGGGTTTGTTTAGTTTTGGTTTCATTGTTTTTTTTTTCCCTCGTAACAAAATTACAGGTGTATTTTGATATATTTGTGTATAGATGAATACATACATAGTATATATACAAAATATGGAGAAATGCCAAGCTAGGTAAAAAGAATAAGTTGAAATGGAAATAGAGGATCCATTCACCGTCATTATTTGTAGGGCTTACCACACTCGGTCCAAATGTGCTGAAACTAGATTCTATCTAGTTTATCACAGTAATTTGGAGCCTCCCAAGCTTCTTATAACCAGGTTTCTACATAATGTGATCTTGTAAATAATTGTAGAGAATTAAACACGGCTTCATTAAATGCACCTGCAAAGCTGTTCACTGATAGGAAAATTTTTGTCCAAGAAATGTATGAAGTCCACTGAATATCTTTTCTTCAGTAATATGAGGCAGTGAAAAGAAGGAAAATAATAGCTTTTTATAAATGGCAGAGTACCAATGTAGCACTACTTCAGCATTAATTAAATTTTAGAAATTTCCAGTTTAGGAGGGCTTAGTTTCATAGTACAGAAGAGTACACTGGACAGAAATTATCTCAACCATTTTGTGACTCTGTAATTGTATTTATGGCCTTTACTAGACTTGTTGTAATGTCACAGAATCATAGCCCATATTGGAAGGGACCTCTAAAGATCATCTGGTTCCACCTTTTGTGGAAGCCTAGAGATTATCCAGTACCCCATCCAGTCATGTCTTGAAAACTTCCAGTGATGGGAACTCTACCACATCCCTGGGGAGGTTGTTCCAGTGACTGATTGTTCTTACTGTGAAAAAATTTATTTCTTGTATCAAGATGAAACCTCTCATGGTGCAACTTGTACCCGTTACTCCTTGTCCTCTCCATGTGGCTCCTTGTGAAGAGAAAGCCTCTGTCCTCTTTGTAGCCATGCTTTAAGTACTGGATAACAGTGAGAAAGTGTCCTCTGAGCCTTTTCTTCTCCAGGGTGAAAAGATCTAACCCCTTCTGTCTTTTCTTATAGTGCACGTTCCCAGCATTTTGATCATCTTCATGGCTATCCTTTGAAACCTCTCCACTTTGTCCACATCTTTTTTGATGGACACAGTACTCCAGATGTGGCCTGATGAGTGCTGCATAGACCAGGATAATCATGTCTCTATCTTTGCTAGTAATGCCCCTGTGGATGCAGCTGACTCTTGTCTAGCTTGTTATCCACTACCACTTCCATGAAATTAAATATCGCATTAACATTTATTTATAGCTTACAGCTTCAGTTATCTTATTGTGCCTGACCCACATGACTCTGCAACTCATTTCCTAGTGCCTGCAGTTCAAATTTGTCAAAGATAGAAACAGGTTATGTCTGAATATCAAATGTAGATACATTCGTACAATTCAATATGCTCTTCAAGAACATGTAGCATTTAGAAAACTTTTTGAAGCAATTTCTACATATAGATGTAACAAAATTATAAAAAATGACCTAAATATTGTAATATCCTTTACCTTTCTTCAGAGCTTCCCAACTGCTGTATTAGTTTGAAAATTTTACCTCTTGCATATTCGTTTTTCTTGCTGTTGAAAACAGGAACATAAATGAATCATGTGAGTGAAGCAGGTTTCTGTGACTTGATTTTATTTGTCCAGTCAGAGCAGGAGATTATTTACTACTTGATGAAAGTAGTGTCAGGGTTGAAGTCACATTGTTTGTGATTTCTATGTCTAGGATCACAAATCTTTCTACACTCAGATTTGTACAACAGTGTGTCTCTCCTGGTTTTGCCTGGCTGGACTAGAGATGTTAAAATATTTATCTAGGAATACTAGAACTAGTAGAATATAATATTACAAATGAAAAACTTGCAAACATAATTACTCCACTGGAATGAAATGTTTTAACAGGATAAATTAAACCATGCTAGAATACAAAATTTTACTTGATTCGAGTACATAAGAAATACTTATCTTGGTCAGCAAAAGAAAAGATCCATTTAGTCTAAGTGACAACAGGAAACGCTGTTTGGGAAGTGTATGCAAGGCTAGCTGCTTTGTACAGCAGATTGCCTCCATTCCACATGGAATCCACAATGTTCTGCAATGGTCAGTCTTGGTCCACTTTCAGTCAGCAGAGGCTGGACATACTCTGCACAGCAGTAGGAGATGGACTTCTGCTGCCACAAACCCACCTGCCACACTCTGCAAAACCACAAAGCCTCCAGGTTGGCCTCCCAGAAGAAACCTGAGGGTCCCTCTACCAGTTTACCACAGAGGAAACTTAGGCTTATGGGCTTTTAGCTTGCAAGATCTCTTTTAGAGGTGGTTCTGTAAAACTAAAATAGTTATGTACCTTCTGTGAGGTTTTAATGACCTTTGGATTTTATTTGGACTCTATTTCTAAGATACCTGATCTGGATAGTTACGTAAAACTAATATGCTTGCAAAATAAACTGCTTAAAATATTTTAAAGTAATCATAAATCATATAAATGTAATAATGTCATAAATAAACTCTTGAGATTTAAAAGCACTTTAATTTGTATTGATATGAGACTTATACAGAGATATTTCTAATGTTCAGAAAAGTATGTATCATGCTTGTATTAATAAATAACGGACCTACTTTAAAAATATATTTCTAATGTATCCAGTGCCGATATGACACTGAGTAGAATGATAGTATAACAGCCTTGTGCCAAAACACCAAGATACAGTCTTAATCAACTAACTAAAATGTAAATATGAAATTCTACAAAACTTCCTTACATAGTAGAGAACAACAACTGTCTTATTGCGAAGTAAACAAGCTCAGAAGATAATGAACAATTTGTTTTTAGGCTTGATCTGAACTCCTAAAAATGGAAGTGTGGGATTTGCAGCTATAATTCCCACTAGATATTTTTTTCCTGCTGAATGCATATGGTACTATTTGTGCATCTATTGTATAACACAATTGTTGTGACCAGCAGCAAGTTGTGAGTTCTAGAGAGTTAGAAATGTACTATATTTATGACACAATGTTTGGAAATGTCCAGAAATGATGCCAGCTTTTCTGCAATAAATTTTATTTAAAATTTGGCAAATGTTAACATGATCAGTGTTGATGAGGTTTTGAATGTTCAGAGTTATATATTATGTATTAATTCTAAGTACAGGAAATAATCACACAGTGTTTAACTGTCCAGAGAATCTTTATCCAGGTCCTTCATGTCCCAGTTTGTTTGTTACCCATCGAATTGGGAAAAAAAATATCTTTTACTATAGACAGTGACAATTTCCTCACCTCTTAGGCCCCTTCTCTGTTGGAAATGTATTGTATATTTGCCTCTCTTTCAGATTTTATTTTTCTTATTCTGCTGCTGTCACAAATATCAATGTTACAGTCTCCCACCACATTATTTACTAGTAAATTTTCCAGTACTTCAGCAGAGCCTTTTATTTGGAGATTCAACTTTTCAGCACTTTTATTTTCTGCTTTCCTAGTAAGCTCATTCTATCTATAAGACTAGTTTTCTGCAGCTTCAGGTGATATTTCTGGTTGGCATCAGTTGTTCAGAACTCACTCAAGAACAAGAAATCTGTAAGTACACTGTTCTATTCAGTGTCAAAATTCCTAGCAACACAATGCAGTTATTTTACTGACGAATGCTTCAATATTATGAAATAACAAAGAGAACATCAAAGCTACTGCATAATATGACACATTTCCTAGGAAAACAGCAATTTCAATCACCGTATCATGAAGTCATACTGACCCACAAAACCACCCATGTTTGCATGCATTTAAATAATTATTGCAGCATATCCTTTAAGGAAAGAAATGCACAACTAAAATAGAAATTATTGTGATCAAATTAATCTTACATAATGTACATGATTGAAAAAAAAAGAGAAAACTTAGATGAACAAGTTCATCCAACACTACAACACTCGCTAGTGCCTGTAAATAAGTATTGAAAATGGTAAGAAAAATGTTGAGACTGGTAATGTGCTCTATCTTCTGAAATCAACAAAGTCAGTTTGTGTTACACAAAAATATTGCAACAAGTTTCCATAGCTATGAATAGAATAAAATTATATGCCTATATTAATGAAAGTAACTGTAGGCTACTGTGTCTATTGAGTACTTGAGAATTGATGAGCCTCACTTCCAAATACAATAATGAAGTTCAAAAAAGACTGGAACACCTCTCACATCAAGACAGGCTGAGAGAGTTGGAGCTGTTCAGCCTGTAGAAGAGAAGGCTCCAGGGACACCTTATAGCAGTTTTTCAGTACCTGAAGAAGACTTATAAGAAAGACGAGGAGCAACTCTTTAGCAGGCAGGTCCTGTTGTGATAGGATGAAGGGTAATGGTTTTGAAACAGAAGGAAGCAGATTCAGACTTGATATAAGGAAAAAAAAAATGTTTACAGTGAGGGTGGTGAAACACTGAACAGATTGCCCAAAGGGATGGTAGATGCCGCATCCCTGGAAACATTCAAGGCCAGGTTGGACGGGGCTCTGAGCAATGTGATCTTGTTGAAGATGTCCCTACTCCTTGTAGGGGTTGGCCTAGATGACCTTGAAGGTCCCTTCCAACACAAACTACACTATGATTCTATGATTCTATTAAAATATTTAAGGGCTATTGTTAAATCTTAAAGAAAGAAAGACAGAAAAAGAAAGAAAGAAAGAAAGAAGGAAGGAAGGAAGGAAGAAGGAAGGGAGGAAGAAGGAAAGGAGGAAGGGAGGGAGGGAGGGAGGAAGGAAGGGAGAAAGGGAGGAAGGAAGGAAAGGAGGGAGAGAGGGAGGAAAGAAGGAAGGAAGGGAGGAAGGAAGGAAGGAAGGAAGGAAAAATGTTTATGCTAAACTTTCTCAGATTGTAAAAAGCATTCTTTCACATCTGGGGACACTAAAAATGACTCTGAAAACTGTGAACAGAAAAATACGTACCAGTGCTCTGGACAAGCATGCAAACATTAGACTGACTGCTCACTTTAAATGGATTATCTGAGCTCCACTTTCTGCTCCTGTTCACTAGTACTTTTAGTCACCCAGTTCTTCATGCTGTTTTCACTTACTTCCCTGCTGCTACACTTTGATCTTTGCTTCCTGTCTCTCTCCCCTGCTGTTCTTCTCAACAGTGTTCTGCTTTTTGTTTGATGAGCAGTGAAAATTGCAAGATTCCTGACCTCTAAAGAACAGACAGAACTTCAGAAATCAGGAATCTTGTAAATTGTACTTGGCTGCTGGTACACAGAATACTATTAAACATCAAGGACGACTAATCTTAAAAAAAAAAAAGTGTATATAAAAGGTCTTATGCTGCATTATTGCACGTGGAATAACTTCAGTCTCTGGCATTCATTAGTACATGCATTCCTGGCACAACTTGTTTGTTTTTAATTTTGCAGAACAAAACCAATTTCAAGTTAAATGTTGAAGTATTTTTTTTTTCCTCCAATTACAAAATTTCTTGAAGTAAGGTTTTTTCCTTGATAGTATCTAAATTATTATTACTTTCCTTTTTTTCTTTCCCCGTTTGAACCATAAAAGTGAAACATTATGCACAACAGATGGTAATGGTTTCATTATTAACTTGCATAATTCCTGTGCTTTGAAAAACATAAAGATTCAATTTTTCTAAAAATCTTTCAAGCATGTCAGAATATACATCTAGTATTCAGTGTATGAGAAGTCTGGTATATTTGGTGTTCTATGGTATACAGTACTCAAATTAGATAGACATGTTAATTAGTTTACCACATATATGTTTAAAAAAATAATGGATGGAATGGTAGCTAAAAGGTAGCATGCACATCTGTACAGAAAAGTAGTAAGCTCTTTTGAGATCATCTTTACTTAACGCACTTTGTTCTCGGGATGTCAGTGAAAACTAAGCAAAATTTGTACTGGTAAATGTGAAGCAAAAAACTTGCACGTCAACAGTTTACTTATTTTCAGATATAGTAATATTATTAATATGCTCAGAAACTAAGTACCTTATAGCATTTTTAAGCCTCTGATATATTTCAAAATTCTTTATTCTCATGCAGCAGTGAATCAGTAGCAAGTTGGATGAGAGCAGCTTTTGCTTCTAGAAAAATCTTGTGTGCATATATATAATTGTCTGATTTTAACACTATACTTTTCAGGGCTCTTAGTGTACTAATAGGCCTTAGCTGCCTCAACCAGCCTTGCTAACAGCCTCAGCACTTCATTTAAACTCAGGTCTGATCATCCAGATCTTGCCTGAGTTATGCTGTACCCAACTGCCCTGTTTTTCTACTTAGAAGGTAAAATTAGGATGCTTATGGGTTTCAAACTATTTGACAGGGAAAAGAAAGAAGTACAATTAAATGTTTAGCTATCTTAAGGCTGGGATAAACAAGCTACCTATATCAAATAAGCGACTGACAACTCTTCCTCATCAGCCCTAAATCCGTACCAATCTCTATTCTATGCCTGTAGATAACACATTCTTCTTTTAGAAAGAGTATTTTTTTCCAAGTACATCCTAAAAGTATCTACCTCTCTCCAGCAAACAGTGACCAGATAAAACAGCAAGTAAGATCTCTTCCACTTCTCTTTTTCCTTGCAAAACCAAAACAAAGCTAAAAAAAAATCTCCTAAATTGTTAGAAGAAATCTCATCTTATCCTCTCATTTGACACCTTAGTTAAGTAGAGACAGTTTGTGATCCTGATGAGAGTAGAATTGATGGAAGCAATAGGTTTTGAAAAAGACATAAGTGGTAGACATCCAAGCATGAAAACAGAGGTGTAGAGAGAGTTACTGTGAGATGTTACATTGTACATATTAAAAGTGAAAAAAAAAAAAAAAAGAAAATTGAGTAAATAAGTAAGGAAAGAAATATATTATTTCTGTTGGACAAAGAAAAGTGACTGTAAAAATGAAGTAATTTTTTCCCCTTTCCCTTAGGAAAGGGGGATATTGTTTCAGCTCATTTTGTCATGGCTTAGAGTAATGCTCCAAGTCAGGCAATAACAAATATTTAATGGATTTTAAAATATATTACATTATGCTCATTAAATCACATAATCATAGTATCATAGAATCATAGAATGGTTTGAGATGGAAGGGACCTTTAAAGGTCATCTAGCCCAACTCCCCTACAATAAGCATGGACATCTCCAACTAGATCAGGTTGCTCAGAACTCTTTCCAAGCTGACCTTGAATGTTTCCAGAAAAAGAGTATCTACCACCTCTCCCACCTCTCTGAGTGACTTATTCCAGTTTTCCAAATCCTCGTCATAAAATTTTTCTCCTTATTTCTACTCTGAATCTACCTTCCTTTAGTTTAAAACCATTACTCCTTGTCCTGTCACTACAGTCCCTACTAAAAAAGTTTGTCCCCGTCTTTCTTATAAGTCCCTTTTATGTACTGGAAGGCCATAATAAGGTCTCTTTGGAGCCTTCTCTTCTCTAGGCTGAACAATCCCAGCTCTATCAATCTTAAAGGTGTTTCATCTCTCTGATCGTTTTTGTGGCCCTCCTCTGGGTGCACTCCAACAGATCCATGTCTTTCTTGTACTGAGGACTCCACAGCTGGACACAGTACTCCAGGTGGTGTCTCACAAGAGCTGAGTAGAGGGGTAGAATCACCTCCCTCAACCTGCTGGCCATACTTTTGATGCAGCCCAAGAAACAGCTGGCTTTCTAGGCTGCAAGCACAAAGTGTTGGCTTATGTCCAGCTTTTAATCCACCAGTATTCCTAAGTCCTTCTCCTCAAGGCTGCTCTCAAGCCCTTCTTTCCAAAGCCTGTAATGATATTGCGGGTTGCTCCAACTCAAGTGCAGGACGTTGCACTTGGTCTTGTTGAACTTCATGATGTTTACTGCTCAAGCCTGTTCAGGTCCCTCCAGATGGCATCACATCCATCGAGAGTGTAATCTGCAAATTTGCTGAGGGTGCACTCAATCTCACCATCTGCATCATTGATTAAGATATTAAATAGTACTTGTCTCTGTATGGACCCCTGAGGGACACCCCTTATCACTGATCTCCATCCAGACATTGGGCCATTGACCACTACTCTTTGGATGTGACCATCCAGCCAATTCCTTATCCACCAAATAGTCCATCCATAAAGTCCATGTCTGTCCAATTCAGAGAGAAGGATGTTGTGGGGGACCATGTCAAAGGCTTTACAGAATTCCAGAGAGATGACATCCATTGCTCTTCCCTTGTCAACTGATGTAGTGACTCCATCATAGAAGGTCACTAGGTTGATCAGTCAGGACCAGTTTTGTTGGTCAGTCGATGAAGTCAAGATGATGACACTTACCAAAATTATTTATTCATCTTATATGATACTAGTATATATGTACTAAATCTCTCATTGTGTGTATTCTTGCATATTTGAGAGAGAAGGAAATGCTATGAGGATCATCACAGGTTCCTGGATCACCACAGCTTAAACTAGAATATTAATTTCAGATTGTCCATCTGTTATCTGTATTTCAATATATTGTGTCTTTATCCTATATGATAAATATTGTTTATGTAATAATTTCACATGTATTTCTAAATAAACTTCCCAGTCAAGTAAGTTTTCTCACTTTTACATATCAGAGTGTGTATTTTCAGGATGTAAAAATCCATCATTGCAGAACTTTAAGCTAGATCAAATCCATAGAGCATTATATATTTTAAAGCCTTACTTGAAAACAAATAATTAAAAAGAAAAAGAGGCCCTATAGAGGGATCTGGACAGGCTGGAGAGCTGGGCTGAAGCCAATGGGATGAGGTTCAACAAGACCAAATGCCGAGTCCTGCACTTCGGCCACAACAACCCCAGGCAGCGCTATAGGCTTGGGGCGGAGTGGCTGGAGGACTGTGTGGAGGAAACGGACCTGGGGGTACTGATTGATGCTCGGCTGAGCATGAGCCGACAGTGTGCCCGGGTGGCCAAGAAGGCCAACGGCATCCTGGCTTGCATCAAAAACAGTGTTACTAGCAGGAACAGGGAAGTAATTGTCCCCCTGTACTCGGCACTGGTGAGGCCGCACCTCGAGTACTGTGTTCAGTTTTGGGCCCCTCACTGCAAGAAAGACATTGAGGCCCTGGAATGCATTCAGAGGAGGGCTACGAAGCTGGTGAGGGGTCTGGAGCACAGGCCTTATGAGGAGTGGCTGAGGGAGCTGGGATTGTTCAGTCTGGAGAAGAGGAGGCTCAGGGGAGACCTGATAGCTCTCTATAACTTCCTGAAGGGAGGTTGTAGTGAGCTAGGGGTCTGCCTTTTCTCTCGTGTAGACAGTGATAGAACTAGAGGCAATGGTTTCAAGCTGCGCCAGGGGAGATTCAGGCTGGACATTAGGAAATGGAGGACTACAAAGAGGCTGCGCGAGTGGCCAGGGATAAGGTAAGGAAGGCCAAAGCCCTGGCAGAACTGAATCTGGCCAGGGATATAAAATGTAACAGGAAGAGCTTTTATAGGTACGTAGAAAGTACCTATAAAAAGAAAAGAAAGTCCAGGGTAAATGTAGGCCCCCTCCAGAAGGGAACTGGTGTCCTGGTTACCCAGGACATGGAGAAGGCTGAGGTTCTCAATGACTTTTTTGCCTCAGTCTTCACCGACAAGAGTTCCTATCCCACCGCCCAAGCTGTAGAAGGTGCAAGCAGGGACTGCGAGAATGAAGAACTGCCCATTGTACTCGAAGAGCAGGTTTGGGATCATCTGAGGAACCTGAAGGTGCACAAGTCCATGGGTCCTAATGAGATCCATCCGCGGGTCCTGAGGGAACTGGCGGATGAAGTTGCCAAGCCAGTGGCTATCGTATTTGAGAAGTCGTGGCGGTCTGGTGAGGTCCCCGATGACTGGAAGAGAGGGAACATAACCCCCATTTTTAAAAAGGGGAATAAGGAAGACCCAGGTAACTACAGGCTGGTCAGCCTCACCTCTGTGCCTGGCAAGGTCATGGAGCAGATTCTCCTGGAAACCATGCTAAGGCACATGGAGAGCAAGGAGGTGGTTGGTGACAGCCAACATGGCTTCACCAAGGGCAGATCATGCCTGACCAATTTGGTGGCCTTCTATGACGGGGTGACGGCATCGGTGGACAAGGGACAAGCAACTGTCATCATCTACCTGGACTTGTGCAAAGCTTTTGACACTGTCCCGCACGACATCCTTCTCTCTTAACTAGAGAGACATGGGTTTGATGGACGGACCACTCGGTGGATAAGGAGTTGGCTGGATGGCCACACTCAGAGAGTGGTGGTCAACGGCTCAATGTCCAGGTGGAGACCGGTCACGAGTGGTGTCCCTCAGGGGTCCGTGTTGGGCCCGGCCCTGTTCAACATCTTTGTCGGCGACATGGACAGTGGGATAGAGTGCACCCTCAGCAAGTTCACCGATGACACCAAGTTGTGTGGTGCCATCGACACGCTGGAAGGGAGGGATGCCATCCAGAGGGACCTTGACAGGCTGGAGAGGTGGGCCCATGCAAACCTCATGAAGTTCAACCAGGCCAAGTGCAAGGTCCTTTACCTGGGTCATGGCAATCCCAGGCACAAATACAGGCTGGGCGGGGAATGGATTGAGAGCAGCCCTGAGGAGAAGGACTTGGGAGTGCTGGTGGATGAGAAGCTCAACATGAGCAGGCAATGCGCCCTTGCGGCCCAGAAGGCCAACCACATCCTGGGCTGCATCAAGAGAAGCGTGGCCAGCAGGTGGAGGGAGGTGATTCTGCCCCTCTCCTCTGCCCTGGTGAGACCCCACCTGGAGTACTGTGTCCAGTTCTGGAGCCCCCAATACAAGAAGGACGTGGACTAGTTGGAGAAGGTCCAGAGGAGGGCCACGAAGATGATAAAAGGGCTGGAGCACCTCTCTTATGAGGACAGGCTGAGAGAGCTGGGGCTGTTCAGCCTGGAGAAGAGGAGACTCCGGGGAGACCTGATAGCGGTCTTCCAGTACCTCAAGGGGGCCTACAAGAAAGATGGGGAAAGGCTGTTTAGTAGGGCCTGTTGCGATAGGACGAGAGGTAATGGTTTTAAAATAGAGGAGGGTAGATTTAGATTAGAAATTAGGAAAAAATTTTTTACGATGCGGGTTATAGAACTCTGGAACAGGTTGCCCAGAAAGGTGGTGGAGGCCCCATCTCTGGAAGCGTTCAAGGCCAGGCTGGATGAGGCTCTGAGCAACCTGGTCTAGTCGGGGATGTCCCTGCTCCTTGCAGGGGGGTTGGACTAGATGACCTTTGAAGGTCCCTTCCAACCCTAACCATTCTATGATTCTATGATTCTATGAAATATTACTTCTCGGAAAGGGTAGTCAGGCACTGGAATGCACTGCCCAGGGAGGTGGTGGAGTCACCGACCATGGGGGTGTTCAAGAAACGTTTGGATGTTGTGTTGAGGGATACGATTTAGCTGAGAAGTATTGGTGATGGTTGGACTGGATGATCTTTTAGGTCTTTTCCAATCTTGATAATAATTTTAATTCTAATTCTAATTCTAAATATTACCTTGCATATAAAGTACAGAAAGTCATAGTAGATATGTGTATTTAATGAATAATAGTAAGGATACAACAGGATAAAATATACACTAAAATGCAAACAGTATGTCAGATAACATATTCTGGTATTCTGTCTAGAGTTCAGACAAATTGGCTTTTTGTTAGGTGTGTCTGCATCAGTAGATTTCTTTGGTTGAAAGAGTCACAAATCTGTTAACACACAGGAAGCTGGTAATCTTCTCCAGCCTCTTAGACGTTGCATCTGTGTTTCTTTATCATCCTCAGAAATAATAAATAGTAGCCACTAGATGTGAGGTCAAGCCTTTTAAAATGGAGAATGCTCTTCCAGCTGAGGTCAGAACAAGTATCCAATGTTAACTGTCACATCATTCATTGCTCATGGTCCTGTAGCAAAAGAAAATTGCTTAGCTGTTCAGAAAGTAAGATTTGCACTAGGTTGCTGTAAGTATTTTATATCCATATATCCATATAACCAAAATCTCTTAACTGTAACCATCTCTTCTGTCTCCCTGAGATTTTAATGTGAACAATAATTTAATTAATTGCAATTCAGATGGGAATAAATATCCTTGCTATAACCTACTGTTTGAACATACAAATAGTATTCTTTGTTCAAGACATTTTTCTGCAGGTTTTAAAATACCTAGTTCTAGTTAGGATATTTAGAATATTATGCAATATTTATTTAATCTTCTGTTCATAGTCTGAGGCTCAAAATGGTTACTGACATTAAACTAGAGCTCTGACTAAGCTCTAAGTAGCTACACTGCTAAGATTTTGTTTTCAGTAACTTATTTAGAGAAGTGCTTTAGTCTCACCAGGGGTGAAACATTCCATCTATGCAAGTAGGAATGATATACATTTTATTGCTAACCAGAGTCAGTTCAAGCTAGGTTTTTCTAAAGTCATATTCTTATGGGAGCCTCAGCACTGAGGCTAGCAATTGGAATGGAAGACTTGAAGTAACCATTGGCTAATTTTCTCTCAATTAAATTATTCTAGTTTGATATAAATGCAGTTGATTACGAATTGACTCTTTTTTTTTTTTTTTTTTTTACATTTAGATAAAAGCAGATCCTAGATTCCCAAATAGCTAGTGTGGGTAAAGGCATATAAAGCTATGCCTGCACTGTCTCTACCCCAGCTGTACTTGACTCCTTCATGCTTTTGGTCTTGCAGAGGACTTCAGAACAGTGAAAAGGAGATAGAAAATCATCCCACTCTGCTTACTAGCATAATACATCTACTTTAATACAGTTATTTGAGGTAAAGTGCATGAAGAAGGGGTGTCTCCTTGTACCAGTTCAGTGTGTACAGATAAATTTGTTGAATTCTGTCCCGTCTGTAATTGTTAAAGCATTTGTAGAAGCACTTTGAAACCGCTGATCCCCTTAGGTCTTGGAATCATTAATAGATAAGGTATTTTGTAAACCACCTACATTCAGCCTGAGCTCAGTTTCACTACAAATCCCATCCACTCTTGCAGCAAGCAACACCAGAACATTTATAGGAGATACTAAAGGTTTTCAACTTAAAGTAACTTTGGAGGATGCTATAAGCATAGGATGTATCATCCCAGGAATCTGCAACACAAGTGTCCCTGCAGCCACCCTCGAGCATGGCAACTGCTAAGTCATGTGGGAGTGTTACAGTTCTGGCCTGGAGGCTACCCTAGGTATCGCTCTGTAAATCTTGTACTATATCTTCGCAGAAGTAGTGATTCTTGCTTCACATTGTTAAATGTTCGATCTCAGAATCATAGAGTATTTAAGGTTGGAAAAGACCTCTAAGATCATCAAGTCCAACCTTCAACTCAACACCACCATGTCCACTAAACCATGTCCCGACGTGCCACATCTGGATGTTCTTTGAACACCTCCAGGGATGATGACTCTATGACTTCCCTGCGCAGCCTGTTCCAGTGCCTGACCAACTTTTCAGTAAAGAAATGTTTCCTAATACACAATCTAAACCTCCCTTGCTGCAACTTGAGGCCATTTCCTCTTGTCCTATCACAAGTTATTTGGGAGAAGAGATCAACATCTACCTCCCTAGAACCTCCTTTCAGGTAGTTATAGAAAGCCATGAGGTCTCTCCTCAGCCTTCTCTTCTCCAGACTAAACAATCCCAGTTCCCTCAGCCGCTCCTCATAAGACTTGTTCTCCAGACCCGTACCAGCTTCATTGCTCTTCTCTGGATGCACTTCAGCAACTCAATGTCCTCCTTGTTCTGAAGAGCCCCAAACTGAACACAGTATTTGAGATGCAACCTCACCAGTGCTGAGTACATCCTCTTAGAAGCAGTGATTCTTGCTGTACATTGTTAAATGTTAGATCCAATTTAGAACTGTAAGTAGCAAAACTGTCATTCTGACTAAGGGATACATGTTGAATAATTTTCCATCTGTGTTTACTTTAGTTACAGTTTTGACATTGACATGGACACCATGTTTTTGATATTTATAAATTTTTCTCAGATTTCCTTTTCTGAGAAAAGTTTTTTCTAACTCACTAAGGAATTTAATGAATTCACCTAGTAAGAGCAAGAACAGAAGGTAAGGGAAGAAGATAGCTCCAAGTAAACTAAATAAGCATCTATTGAATTATATGCTTTCAAAGTACTTACCTGCAGTGGTATGTAATTTACATAATGGAGATTCAAAAGGATAAGAACAGTGCAGGTATTGGGAAGAATAATAATGTTATAAATTGCATAGCGTGTCTCATAAATTGCGTGTGTAGCAGGATGTTGAATTTGGCTTGCTCGTGGTTTTAATTTATTACTCTTGTTTAATTTTCACACAGACAAATTTTGTATGTAGACTTTTTGAGGTTCTTACATGGAAGATTTGTTTGTATATTTGTTTTAATTGCACATAATGTGGCGTGATGACTATTGCAATTCCCTTTCTGAAGTTGCATCAGACAAACAGCTGATCTGAATCCCTAATCACAGTCCCTGTGAGGGACTGGAAAATGTCTACATTTTCAGGACACCCAAGAAGCTAGTTGCATAAGCAATCCATGTCTCTGACACAGCAACTTGTGATTTGTAGGGATCCATCATCTTGTCTGTGAACTAGTTTCCTCTGTTCCTTGTGATACTTTGCAAGTATGTCTTTGCCTAGATAAAGATTTTAGTATGTTGACCACCTATCCTATAGGATGAAAAATTTTGTACAATAGGAAAGTAAAATTTTCTTTCAATCTTTTGTACTGATATTTAAACTCCTGGTTTGATGCATCCCTTTTCTGTAGGTGCTAAGGAGTAAAATGGATTCTAGGGAGTACGTTTCATGAGATTAGGATGAAGAAAGGAGACATGTAATAAGGCAGGAACAGAACAGAATGGAAATCTGAAACTGAGCAGAAAACAGGCTCCATCTGAACATGAAGTGGTATGGAGGGAAGAAAATATAGGTTAATGTTGTGAGCAGCTGAGGGGAGGGTGTATAAAAGTGTACAAAAGATTTGGCAAAGGACATTCTGGAGGAATGGCCTAAGTTCTCAAATAGGAGGTTAAGGAATGCCACTGCAATCAAAAAACAATCCCAATCTGCCTAGTCTTAACAGTTTGAAGCAGTGGCAGAGCAGGGTGCCCTTGTTCTTGTGGGGAACTTCAACTTACCAGACATCTGGAAATACAACACAGCAGAGAGAGGAAACAGTCTAGGAGGTTCCTGGAGTGTGTGGAAGATAACTTCCTGACACAGCTGGAGAGTGAGCCTACCAGGGAAGGTGCCTCACTCGATCTGCTGTTTACAAACAGAGAATGGCTGGTGGGAGATGTGGTAGTTGGAGGTCATCTTGAGCTCAGCAGCCATGAAATGATAGAGTTTTCAGTTATTGGAAAGATAAAGAGAGGGGTCAGCAAAACTGCTACCATGGACTTCCAGAGGGCAGTCTTTGGCCTATTCAGGACACCAGTTGACAGAGTCCCTTGGGAGGTAGTCCTGAAGGGCAAAGGGGTCCAGTAAGGCTGGACATTCTTTAAAAGGGAACTCTTAAAGAGGCAGGAGCAGGCTCTCCCCATGTCCCGTAAGACAGACTGGTGGGGGAGACCACCAGCCTAGCTGAACAGGAAGCTTTTGCTAGGACTTAGGGAAAAAAGGAGAGTCTACTGCTCTTGGAAGAAGGGGCAGGCAACTCAAGAAGAGTACAGGGAGCTCATAAGGTCATGTAGAGAGAAAATTAGTGAGGCAAAAGCCCAGCTAGAACTCAATCTGGCCACTGTTGTTAAGGATAACAGGAAATGTTTCTACAAATACAACAACAACAACAACAAGAGAGCCAAAGAGAATCTTGACCCTTTATTGGATGCAGGGGGGCAACATTATCACCAAGGATGAAGAAAAGGCTGAGGTACTTAATGTCTAGTTTGCCTCAGTCTTTAATAGTCAGACCAGTTATCCCCAGGGTGTTCAGCCTCCTGAGCTGGAAGAGAGGGACGGGGAGCAGAAAGAAGCCCCCACAATCCAGGCGGACACAGGTATTGACCAGCTATGGAGCTGGATGGGATGGGATCCACCTGAGGGTATTGTGGGAGCTGCAGAGGAGCTTGCCAACCCAGACTCCATCATGTATCAGCAGTCCTGGTTAAGAGGGGAGGTCCCAGACAACTGGAGGTTGGCCAATGTGACGCCCATCTACAAGAAGGGCTGGAAGGAGGATCCAGGGAACTACAGGCCTGACCTCCATGCTGGGGAATATTATGGAGTGATTCATCTTGAGTGCACTCACCTGGCACATGCGGGACAACCAGGGGATCAGGCCTAGCCAGCATGGGTTCACGAAGGCCAGATCCTGCTTGACCAACCTGATCTCCTTCTATGACCAGGTGACCTGTCTAGTGTATGCCAGGAAGGCCATGGATGTGATCTACCTGGACTTTAGCAAAGCCTTTGATATCATCTCTCACAGCATTCTCCTAGAGAAGGTGGCAGCTCATGACTTGGACAGGTGCACCCTGTGATGGGTTAAAAATTGGCTGGATGGCCGAGCCCAGAGAGTTGTAGTGAATGGAGTTAAATCCAGTTGGTGGCTGATCACAAGCGGTGTTCCCCTGGGCTCAGTGCTGGGGCTGTTTCTGTTTAATGTCTTTATCAATGATCTGGATGAGGGGATGAGTTCTCACTCATTAAGTTTGCAGATGAGACCAAACTGGGCGGGAGTATCAATCTGCTTGAGGGTAGGGAGGATCTGCAGAGGGATCTGGACAGGCTGGACTAATGGGCCAAGGTGAACTGTATGAGGTTCAACAAGGTCAAGTGCCAAGTCCTGCAATTTGGTCACAACAACCCCATGCAATGCTACAGGCTTGGGGAAGAGTGGCTGGAAAGCTGCCCAGCAGAAAGAGACCTGTGGGTTCTGGTAGACAGCTGTCTGGACATGAGCCAGCAATATGCCCAGGTGGCCAAGAAGGCCAACAGCATTCTGGCCTCTATCAGGAACAGTGTAGCCAGCAGGAGTAGGGAAGTGACTGTGACCCTGTACTCGGCACTGGTGAGGCTGCACCTCAAATACTGTGTGCAGTGTTGGGCCCCTCAGTACAAGAAGGACGTTGAGTTGCTAGAGTGTGTCCAGAGAAGGGCAACAAAGCTGGTGAGGGGCCTGGAGAACAAGTCTTATGAGGACTGGAAATTGTTTAGTCTTGAGAGGAGGAGTCTGATGGGAGACCTCATTGCTCTCTACAGCTACCAGATAGGAGGTGGTAGGGAGGTGGGTGTTGATCTCTTCTCCCAAATAACTTGTGGTAGGATAAGAGGAAATGGCCTCAAGTTGCAGCAGGGGAGGTTTAGATTGGTTATTAGGAAACACTTCTTTACTGAAAGAGTGATCAGGCACTGGAACACGCTGCCCAAGGAAGTGGT
Organism: Chlamydotis macqueenii; assembly: GCF_036417535.1. Lineage (NCBI taxonomy): Eukaryota > Metazoa > Chordata > Aves > Otidiformes > Otididae > Chlamydotis > Chlamydotis macqueenii. Next base: position 165,947,643 of record NC_141556.1, read on the forward strand.
GGAGTCACCATCCCTGGAGATGTTCAAAGAACATGTAAACGTGACACTTCAGGACATGGCTTAGTGGACATGGTGGTGTTAGGTTGAAGGTTGGACTTGATGATCTTAGAGATCTTTTCCAACCTTAAGATTCTATGATTCTATGATTCTTTACCCTGATTATACATGTAGCTTTAGGAATCTGATTCAAGCACTCAGAAAGTGCTGGTGCATCAACATAGCAATAATGAAGAGGAGCATCCCATTCAACACAACATCCACATAACTGATCTGACTTTTTTAGTAGCATCTATTGAAAGCAACACAGTCACAACTTGAGAAAAATGAAACTGCTACACTTCATCAAGACGCTAAACTAAGAACAGTTGTATTTTCTCTACAGGCCAGTCAGTCTCAACTCTGTGCCTGGCAAGGTCATGAAGCAGATTCTCCTGGAAACCACGCTAAGGCACATGGTATATAAGGAGGTGATTGGCGACAGATGATGCATCTTCACTAAGGATAAATAGTGCCTGACCAATTTGGTGGCCTTCTATGATGGGGTTACAGCATTGGTGGACAAGGGATGAGCAACTGACATCATCTACCTCTATGTAGATCATCTACCTGTATGTAGGGCCACAAAGATGATAAGAGGGCTGGAGCACCTTTCCTATGAAGACAGGCTGAGAGAGATGGGGCTGTTCAGTCTGGAGAAGAGAAGGCTCCGGGGAGACCTTATAGCGGTCTTCCAGTACCTCAAGGGGGCCTACAAGAAAGATGGGGAGAGGCTGTTCAGTAGGGCCTGTTGCGATACGACAAGGGGTGATGGTTTTAAAATAGAGGGAGGTAGATTTAGACTGGATATTAGGAAAAAATTTTTTACAATGAGAGTTGTAGAACACTGGAACAGGTTTCCCAGAGCGGTGATGGAAGCCCCATCCCTGGAAACGTTCAAGGCCAGGTTGGATGAGGCTCTGAGCAACCTGGTCTAGTCGGATGTCCCTGCTCCTTGCAGGGGGGTTGGACTAGATGACCTTTGAAGGTCCCTTCCAACCCTAACCATTCTATGATTCTATGATATGTCTTAAGTCAGTTTGGGAACATTAAAGTATAAGCCTGTGAAGTATAAATGCTGCTTTACTTAAAACTGATATTTGAAAAAAAAGAAAGTGCAGCACTTGAACTGCAGTGGCTGATTGCAGGAACAGAAAGCAAAATTCAGCATATCCAAAACTCAGACTTTTCAGTAGTTGCCTATGACTAGTGCTGGCCATAACCTTAGCCACTTCTTTTTCTTTTTAAAACAAGATGTGGAAAAACTTTTTATATTTTCTTATGTTAAACTCACAAATATATGTCTTCTATAACCATTTTAGTTTTCTTGTAAATTCTCTTTACTCCAATGAGGGAAAAAAAAAACCCAACCCAAAACAAAACCAAAACCAGAAACAGGGATATCCTTTATCCAGTTTTAAAAATTATTTAATTATTTTAAATTCCATAAATAGAACAGCAGTTAAAAAAGGGCAAGATGTTAACAGTTTCATCATGCTACCTCCCTAATTATTACTTTCAATATTTTATTTATTTACTATCTTTTAGTTCTAAAACACTTGTTATAACCAAAAGGTTTGCTTTTCCATTATTGAAAGCAATGAGATAAGTATCACTACACTGAGAGATAGGCCAGACAACACAGCCACAGGAGGAGACAGTGCCACTGCTTGATGAAACGCGGGGAACACTGATCATTCTGACCATCTCTTTCTAACATCTAGCAGTCACTATTGTATAAGTGCTTTTTCAGGCTAATCTCTTGAAGTTGCTGAAAGTAAAGACATCTGCCATTTTTATGCTTATATGGTCTTAGACAAAACTCTCTCTGTTGTTCACTTGTCAGAGGAGAATACAGCTCATCTTACTGTAGAAAGCCTGGGATCAGACTTTCAACATCAAGTCTTTTTTTTTGCCAGACAATATCTTTTCCATGATCAAAGCATACAAGGTATGTGGTACTCACATTCAAGTTCATGTTCACTCTCCTTTGCTGAGAATGAAAAGGAAAAGGAGAAAACACATTTAGCACAGGGAAAAAAATCTAATTATTTTCTCAAAATCTGAATTTTACTGAGTAATACAATTTCTGATCAAAGATATAAGTAGCAGCATTTGTTTAAATTCCCCTGTTGCCATACAGTCCACTAACAAATTATTTTTCTTTGAGGCTTTCTAATGTTTTATTCCCATTGTGACTTTTCAAACATTCATTTTCAGTAGATCATTTTCTTTCTTACTTTTTTTTTCACCTGAACAAATAAATATATCACATTTAGAAACACAGTCACTGAAATGCAGTCACATTCATAAACATATGACTACTGAAGACGAAGAAATGTTTTAAATCTCTTATGTTTTCCCTTATTAACTGATATGGTGTCCAGTACATTGATTCATCAGGTGTATTAGTAACAATTGCCAAATTAGTAAATTATTTTTTTTTGTTTGGAGAACTACATGTTTGCACCTACTGAAAAATGGTCTGTGAAAAGGAAGCATGTAAAAACTACTTCTGTATATACCAGCTAAACATTTGTGGTTAAACAACATCATCAACAGTGTAGTTGGATTGTATCTATAATACATTCATTCATTGTCATGTAATATCTTCTTGTTAGATTAGTTTAATTAGGTTTTTTTATTGACTATTAATAAATCTTTACGAAAACTATAACTTCTATATGCACTGAGTTAAACTACTGGAATTTATTTATGTTTTTATAACTTACCAAATACATTTTTGGAGCATTTCTGAAACTACCAAGTTCTTGGATAATATCCATCAGCTTCCATACGAAGAATGTAAGTTCTCCATTTATTATTTTAAAATAAGGATAAATATAAGGTTATACGCAATTCTTCTGAAACACAGTCTTAAAGGAATCCCACAAAATGCCTCCTTTAAATTCATGTGTTCTCAAATTAGTCATTTTTGCACCCTACAAAACTACTGGGTAATTCTGTAATTATTGTGGACATTCCAAGCAAGCCCATGCATATTATGAACATGAAAAAAGAAAAATGAATAAATAAATAATTTTGTCGATTTATGTTCACTGTTCTGCCAAACAAAGGAGAAATTTATACCGTGTATATTTAGTCATATCAAATTATTTACTGTGAATTTTACCTTAAAAACTCCAATTTTCTTCAGAATCTCAATACAGTCTCACATTCACCCTTCCCTTATTTACCATCATCCTGATACGCTCTTTGTAATAAATCTATGAAATGTTTTGAAATTTAAAAAATATTGTTATATACATATTAAATATACATATAAAATATGTATATTAATAAAATTGCTTTATTGCAGTCTAGTTTATCGCCAATCATCCTCTGTATTAATGAGTTATTTTACAGAAAACTATTTTAAGACAGTTATTTACTAAGAATATATGCTATAAAACCAACAAAATAATAACTAATGTAATGTTTGTCAGATTGCATTTTAATTTGCATGTCCAATTCCATTATAAATAATTAGAACTGTATTTTTATTTCATGTGGTTTATAATTACGTAAATATATATTATACACATATACATACATATGTGTATACATACACATATAATATACCTATTTATTTATTTATTTACAATAATCAGAATTCAAGCTAAATATTACTAACCTTACATAAAATGTCATTAAACTGTCAAGTAAAGCAAGTTTTAACACTCAGCTTTAAATTAAACAGCAAGAGTTTTTCAGTTTCTTGGTTTCTCTCCCCATTATTACAAAAATGTCCTTAAATATGGCCTGGAATCACATTAATCTCTCACATAGTTATTTGCAGTTGCATAATGGGTGATTTCTGCCCAGGTAGTTTTACACAGGTGGATTGTATGGGCCTCCTCTGCTGGGCATGGGATGGCACTATCAGGATGGAGTAACTTTGCCTTTCTAATAGTAGAATAATTCTTTTGTAATAACAAATGTTTAAATCCAGAAGAAAACCATACAATTTACTGTAATCAGGAAAGCAGCTGGGACCTTTGGCAAATGTTGCTATTCTTGCCGGCTATTGAGTGTTTATTCTAAAAGCATCTGTAGCGCTGCAGGCAACATTTTTTTTTCTGAGTGAAGTACCCTGTGTGTGTTAAATGTTGAGTACCTCACATTTCCTTCAAAAACAGCATGAAAACTTTCCTGATTTGCAGTTTTTCTTTTATTGTATCATGAGTTAGGCAAGAGATAAAAATATAACAAGTATAAGACTACAAATACGCTGTATGTTTTTGCACTTAGAATTGTAAACTTATCATTGCATCAACAATAGTTTGGGATTCATAGAATCATAGAATCTTATAATGGTTTGAGTTGGATGGGACCTTAAAGATCAACTGGTTCCATCCCCACTGCCATGGGCAAGGACGTCTTCACCTAGATTAGGCCACTCAAAACCACATCTAACCTGACCTTGAACACTTCCAGGGATTGAGCATCCTCAGCTTCTCTGGACAACCTGTTCTAGGACCTCACACCCTCACAGTAAATAATTTCTTCCTTATATCTAATCAAAATCTACTCTTTTTCAGTTTAAAGCCAATACCCTTTGTCAAAAGTCCCTCCCCAGTTTTCTTGTAGGCCCCCTTTAGGTACTGGAAGGCTGCTCTAAGGTCTCCCCAGAGCCTTCTCTTCTCCAGGCTGAACAGCCCATACTCTCTCAGTCTCTCTTCATAAGAAAGATGCTCCAGTCCTCTGATCATACTTGCTCCTTTGGACTTGCTCCAACAGATCCATGTCCTTCTTATGCTGGGGGCCCCAAAGCTGAATTTAGTACTCCATAAAGACTAAGATAAATTAAGGGTAAACTAATAATAATTCTCTCAGTCTTCTTAGGTGCCTTGTTGGTATTTCTATGGACTGTTTCTGACTGGGCTTGTGGATTGGCTTATATCCCTTTCATTTTGTGTTCTTGAGAACTTGAAGCAAACACCTTGAAACAAAATTTCCAAAGAAAATTTTTGAACTATGCTATAATTTTACTTCTGAGGGTTTTTTTTTTTGTTCTAAATGTTAATCTTTTACTACATATCTTATTGAACAGTAAATAGAACATTCTTTTGTGTCCTAATTGATTGCTAACTGTGCTAGAGGCTGCTAGATTTTTCCGGTCCTGAAGTGTTTATTTAGGTTTTTCAGCACTTCTAATGGCTATGGTACACATCTAGGGGAAGTATAAATCCTATTCTCTGATCTTTTCATAGAAATATTGTGTTACAGCAGAAATACAATTGCATGCTTGTTCACAGTCTCTCTCCCCTCCACTGGTCCTCTTCCAGAAAATGTGTTCAGAATGACATTTCATTATAATTACTTCAAGTAGTATGTCATCTAGGTTCTGTTTCTTTTCTGAAACAAAATAAAATTTCTTCAGTAATACTTTGCAGGTAATATGAATTTGCCTTCCTCAAGGTTGTTTTTTTTTTTTTTAAATAGGTAACACTTTTTTTTTCTAATTTGTATGCTAATTTAGAAAAAAAATAGATAAATGTATAACAAAGCTATAAGAACAGTAGTTATTTCTTCTACTGTTTTCCATTCCCCTTCCTCTTTCCAGCCTAATACTTAAATAAGTACTGAAGAACAGGTATCGAAAGGGTGAACAGTCTATCTTCAAAAGCCTTGATCTTGGTGAAACAAAAAACATCTGGAAATAAATGAATAATTTATTTTGAATATTGTGTTGTTCTTATGTTTAACATTAACTGGATATTTGATTCAAGATAATTTATAGTTTCACAAAGCTATAAATTCTCCATAATTGGTGAAACTGATGCTCTTAATAAGGTCTGTGTCAGAGAAAAAAGAAAAAAGAAAAGCAAGTGACAAAAAGATGGCAAAAGAAACACAATCAGTACGAAAGAAAAAGGAAAAATGAAATACCAAATTTCTTACACACAACTGCTACTAAAAAGGTACTCATCCTCACAATGTTCTTTTTAAGGCCAATAGATAGGTGCACCTAAGTACTCCAAATTCTGTCTTTCACTAGTCACATTAAGTGCACATAACTGTACTTTAATTCTTTCTTTATTTTATTATTGATTACACTTAGTGGGACTAGTGTTAAGTTTAATAAAGCCTTTTAATGGTGCTCAAAATAAAAATGGACAAAAATGAAATAAAACAACAAAACCATTCCTTACATTAACTTCCAGACTGATTTTATCTAAATGGGGACAACTAAAACTTAGGAGCTAAGTCAGCTTCATGGACTTCTTCAACAATTAGTGGAGAAAGAATTATTCTAGCAAGGAATTGAATTCACTTCTTGTTTACTTCTTTTTCTCTATTATTTAGAAATGTGGAATGCTATAGATCTAATTTGTGAGTAGCCCAATTTAGGTAAATTTTGTTAGCACAGGACTTGTATGTATTTATACAGAAATTTTGTATTTTAACAATTCGTTTTTTGTCAATATATTTAGGAAGATGTATATCTACCATCAGGGTAACAGATGGAGAATGACATTGTAATTTAAATAAAACAACACAGATGTAAGGTCTTGAAAAATATCAATGTTTTCCCTATTTATTCATGTTTCACTGGAGACAAGACTGAAGTCAAAACTCTCCTGTATATAAAATTATTTTAATATGACAAAGTGATTTACTATTTTTAAATTTTAAAGTTTATAGCAGTCCTAGTTTCAACATGGGCTTCTTCATTTTACACAGAACTTCATCCAAGGATCTTGGAGGAGAATGAATCAGTTTTATTTCCTTTATTTCCAACTTATGAAGTGAAAGCATCAGCCTTCTACTGCTAAAAGAGAGGTAGATTGCCTCCAGTTGGGAAGAGTTGCATCACTTTTGTGATAATTCCTGTTTCTGATAATGGCTTAAGAAATGTTATGGCAGTTATGAAAGTAGAAAGTACTAATAGCGGTTTCTGAAGGATGTGGAGCACTTTGCTGCAAAAATAAACACTAACAAGCTGTGGAAGTAGTCTCTTCCTACGGCTGATGCCTTCTCAGAAACAATACTATAGCCATTGGCTCATATTTTTCCTTCAAATCAAACAATATGAAGCAATATCATTTAGAGTTTTATTTGCCTCAAGCATTTGAAATTGAAAATATATTATTATATGTTCAGAGAAAGCCTCAGGCTTGATAAACTACATTCTGAATAGATTTTTACTCTTTTATCCATATGAGTTATGCAGTATCTAGCCGAAAGAAAGAAAAATTCTACTGTGTCTTGCAATGAAAAGGAGAACAGAGAAGAAAGTCTTTTCTCAGTAACAAATTAACAACAGAACAGGTAGTTCTTTTGTTTCTTTTTCTCCCACCAAATCTAAGCCACAATTTTGTCACCTTACTCGTCATAGCTACCAGTAAAATACTGATATTGGTCTGAAGTTACCACATAGTCATACCTGAGAAATTAGCTATTATTTGCCACACAGTTATACGTAACTTACCAGGTAGCATTACGTATTTGCCACAGGTCACTTCATTCTTTGGTAATGACTACTGTACTTGAAATATTGATGTAGAATTCAAACACAGCATATAGAAATCAATGTCAAAGGGGAATATAATGTGACTTACATTTTACATTGATGAGTCCAAATAGGAAAAAAATGTATATTAGATATTTTCTCATAAGTTTATTTTAAAACCCCAGACTTTTACTGCTGCAACAGCACAGTCATCTATTCTGGAAACATGTTCTGGAACTATCCACTGACTTTTCATTAGCTAGGATTACAGAAGCTTAAACCTAACTAGTAATAGTTAAAAAAAAATATTAAGATCATCATTCTGCCAGAGTTTATTTCATGTAAGAAAAACAATAATGGGAAAAAGAAAAAGGAGCTTGAGGTTTAGCTAAATGAAGGTATGGAGATAAATTTACTTGAACAGATAGGCATAAATTGGTCAGTAATAAACTCAAGCTGAGAGTTACACAGTGTCTAGCTTTCAGAGTGCTGAGGTTGTGAAATAATTTTCAGATGGATTTCTTGACCTACTATTGTTAATATTATAACCCTGAATACAGTAATGAATATGTATATGTATTTGCAACAGTATTTGAAGATACCACAGATCCTTTTAATTCCTTTGTTAAATAAATGTGATCAAATGAAGTCTATCTCTTCCTGCTATTTAATGAAGACTTCTCAGCAAAGGTAATATTTTCTTAATTCAAAAGTCACTACTCAAATTGTCAGTGTACACCTGCTCAAACAAAGGACATAAAGAATTTTTATATTAAAGAGTGTGTATTCTCTATGTTCCTACACCAACATGGGTGATAATATTAAAAAAAAAAAAATTCACAACCAACAATTTTCTTAAAGACATTGTGAGTTAAATTTTCAGTAAGACAGGAAAAGACTGAAGAAAATGCATGACAAAGTACTACCCACTTATATTTTTAAAAAATTTTATTTTGTTCCGATATAATTTTGAGAGCACTTTAAGCTATTTTTTCCATTATTATAAATACCAAAAATCCTACTATTTTCTACATGCCACTTGTAACTCTAAGTGTAAGAAATTTGGTATTTCATTTTTCCTTTTTCTTTTGTACTGATTGTGTTTCTATATTTTTTATGTGTAATTCACAGAACCATATAACTTTTCTAGTTGTCATCTATGTTCCAGATAATGCTTTCATGCTCATCTTTAGTTCAGAAGGTCTTAAGGTTTTTCGTCAGTAGGTCTAAGAAACATTACATTGTCCCTTGATGGTCAATTAATTTGCAGTTACTTCACACAAAATACTGTACAGACTCACAGTTCTTTCAAATTTAATCAAACACCAAGCCATCTCTTGACTTTTGGAGAAGCTGTCTTTCTCAAAGTGATACCTCAAACAACAGGATGAAAAAGAAAAAAAAAGTAAGAAAAAAGAATAAGATCCACAGTTTCCCTAAATATTATTTGACCTTAATTTTTGGAGAGACACCATCTTAATTGAAATTTCATTGTCGTATTGCAACTAGATTATTAAAGTCCAAGGTAAAGAAGATTCTTATGAACACACATACATGCACACAAATATAGAATCATAGAATGGTTTGGGTTGGAAGGGACAAGTTGAGTATAGAAAAAAAACCCTAGTCATCTCTAGCCAATTTATGAACCTGTAATTTACTTTTTTAGATACCTTGGAGCCCTGAGCTGTGCTTTTATTTCAGTAAACTGACCCAGGGATGACCTTTTGGTTTCCCATTTTATCTGTGGTTAATTTTCTAAAATTAACATCAAGGTATGGCTTTTGCTTCCCTGACAAGATTATAAAATTGGGGTTTTTTTTGTCTGATGTTGAGGTTTATTCTTGTGATTATCACAAGTTTGGTCAGTATAGCCTCAGAGACTAAGGTATTACAAGCAGATGCTCCTTTTATCTGACTTGAGTGAAAAGCAATAAACAGTGACATCTCCAGTGCCACCTTTCCACAGAATGAGTGAACTTTTGATTGAACTGCCCAGTATGGAAATGGGCAGTAAAGGTAAAGCCTGCCATTTACAGATCCCTGAAAGTATCTGCGTGTATATAACTAAGATCTGATAGAGAAACTATTCCTGGGACCATTCTTCATCTAAGCTGCAAACTGCAAGCCTTGCCTTTCCATATTTCCTATTTTATTCTTCACTTCAAGAGCTTCTAGCCTCTGCCCAAATCTAGAGAAGATTGCCAGAACGTGAAAGCTACTCTGCAGCGGGAAGCACCAGCTGATGTTCTGATACAGGAGTGTAGCACAATATTTTTACAGATTAACCACCTAGAACATGTGGTTTCTTGTGATCATGCTTTCATTAGTATGAAATACAATGACTGTTTAGGGGATATGTATTAATTCAAATTAATATGTACATAATTAAATATGTAATTAAGATGTAATTAATATGTAGATATGTAATTACATTCATTCTTACAGACTCTCAATTAAAAATTAATTTCAGTCATTACTGACCTGGGCTGAATTAAAAAAAAACATCCTAAAGACTCAGGTTAAATCAAAGAAATACAGGAGAGTAAAATAATCTTTGCTGTGTTAATAGAATTAAAATACATTTGCCTTTTCTTGTGTAGGAAAAACTTAATAGCAAGTTACATCAACAGTGAAAACAGTATTTCTGAAAGTAGAAAGTTCAATCTTTTTCTCAAAAATCAAACTCATAATTTGGTGGGTGAAGGAAATTTAGAAGGGAAGCACTCTTTTCCATATATGTGATTTCACAGCTACGAAATGCTGTGGGCATATTTAACTGGAAATCATATAATGTAATCTCATGAGTCCAATGCTCTTCCTATATCATATTGCTCAAATATTTTTTCTCTGTTAATACAAGGTTCAAATATACAGTTCTTTCTTAATCACTTGAAAAATGCTTATTCTAAGAAATATGTTAATTTCAGTTTTATTTATTTTTCTTATTAAAACTTTAATATCTAGCAATCTTATAAATCAAATCAATATTTTATATACTTTATCTCCATCTTCCTATTTACTTTATCCCCGTTGCATGTATATTAGGGTAAACTTTTCTAAAACTATGATTTTTCTTTTCTTTTTCTTATCTAAACTGAGGTATCTTAAAAAAAAAAACCTCAACTTTCAGAAATTTGTGAGGATATTTTAAAAAGTCTAAGATTAGATAACTAAATTCTGTATAATTCAAACATATTAGACTTCTTACATAGTTACTTCAATTTGTTATTAATAATGGCTTATTTTTGAAGTTTTGAATTTTAATCTCACTTTATCATCTTGCACAGTGTTACCACAAAGTAAACTGTGTAGTCTGTTACACAAACTAAGTCAAAAACCTTATTGTTAACAAATACCCAAGAGAAGTGCAGCTATTCTATTTGATTTTCTTTATTCAGCTGAAATGTCATATTTGAAAGAGATTAAGTGTGACAAAATATTTCTATGTTTTTCAGTATGCTTACCTGTCTTGAAGGAGTGAAGATGAAATACAGTTCAGATGTGTCTCCCTCATTATTTTCAGAGAGTTTCATTTGCAACTGACCTTTCGCTGATTCATAATGAGGCATTTAGAAATGTTTCAAATCTTAAAAAATAAAAAAAGGAAATGAACCAATGTGCAGACTAATGATAATGTTCATGAGAAACATCAGTTATTGCTTAAAGATAGGAGGTGATTTACAGAGAATAATATACAAAAGACCTGAGGAAGTTTTGTATTACTTTATCTGCACTGATTTTACTACAATTGCCACTGATGGGCATCTGCAAATGAGAAAAGAGTGACACATCGCCTCCATATTCCTGTCAGATAAATGTGAATTTTTCATCTGTAATATTTTGTGGGTTTGAATGGATAATGACACACACAGCTCAAAGTAAATTTGTATGAAAATTTTGTCAGAAATACATAGTCGTTTTCTATTATTAAACAGATAGCTCAATTCAGATTTAGTTATTCAGCACAAGTCCTTTAAATAGAGGAATTAAAATCAGAAAGATTTCTTTTTTTCCTGTTAAAATAAAAATATTTTCCACTTCTATTACCAGGGAAGAGAGAGGGTGTAAGGTACATTATGCTCAGGAGTAATGTGTCACTCTCTTCAATGGAAGTAAAAATTATTGATTAGATTAGATATTAGGAAAAAAATTTTTACAATGAAGGTGGTAGAACACTGGAACAGGTTACCCAGAGAGGTGGCTGATGCCCCATCCCTGGAAACATTCAAGGCCAGGCTGGACGAGGCTCTGAGCAACCTGATCTAGGACATATCCCTGCTTCTTGCAGGGGATTTGGACTAGATGACCTTTAAAGGTCCCTTCCAACCCTAACCATTCTATGATTCTATGAAATTGTTGAATTTCAAAAATTTTTAAAACTATTATTTTACTTTCTAACCTTTCAGGGGAGAGAATGTGGTCCAAAATAAAATAGACATTAACTCTTTATATTTGGAGATACTAAAATATTGTGGCTTTCTTGAAAATTATTCACCTAAACCTGAAATTTTCTCCATACAAAAGGGTTTGGCTTTTACTAAGTTTTACTTTATTCTGATTGAAATGCGCTATGTTTAAACATGCTAATTCTTACCATTAATTAACTATTTAGTTAATGTAGATTTTATAAGCCTACTTCACAGAGAATTAAGTTAACGGTAAATTAAATTAAAATAGGCTAATATTTGTATGGGAAAATTACTACTTTACATTTGTCTTAACAGTCCTTCAGTTACCATCTATTCTGATTGCATTTTCCATAGATTAACTGATATGTTTACCTGCCTTCTTGTCTACTGAGCTGACTGTTTGCAAGTTAACTGCTTAAATGCTGACAGGGGGCATACACTAATACATTTATCATTGTATGCTTGTAAATTGAAAAACATTTTGACACCAAAATAAGTACATCCTGAAAACTGCTGCAAAGTAACAGCCAAAGAGGTTACATCCCTAGCAAGGTTAAAAAACTCAAGATCAAAAATATAAAATCCCACCATGTTTAAACCATCCGTCCAGATTTTGAGAACAATGAAATTGGAAAGCATCCAGTTTCTCCTTTTCTTTTTCTTATTTGTCTCCTACCAGGGCAATCACAGCAGAAAATTACTTCCTCTCTCTGTGTACAGAAGGCAGTAAATTTTCCTTAACCCTTCATTTCCAACACAATAAAATCATAAAGAAAGCCTTCTAACCTATTATAATTACTAAGTAGAGCACTGTCAAAAGTAGGCACAATGTGAATTAGTTTCCCTCACAGTTTGATCAATTAGCATGTGTAATTATTACAATTTTCAAAGCATTTTTAAGAGACATTCTGTGGCACTCTAACATAAAGCCAAATATTATATACTTCAGAACATTGACTTTTGCAATTTATATGTGATGAAAATGTACCTATTATTTATATTAGATACATTTTAGTAAAAAAAAAATAATTCAGGGAACACTTCACAGCTGAAAATTTATATGCACATGGACATTTGTAATGGAAAAGCATTAGAAAATTGAAAGGTTGAAAATATTAAGCCCTAAGATTTTTTTTAAATGTTTTTACAAATGATTTTCAGTAATCTTCATAAATATTTTCAAGGAGTTATAAGGTAGAATTTGGAATTCTGAAAGTCACCAGTTTTGTCTTTAATATCGTGAGAAACTACATCATAAATATCTACTTACAGATCAATCTTTCTCTTCCAGTTCTATAACATCTGAAAAATATTCCTTCTGGGTAAACTAAACATTTTCCTTATCCTTCTTAAAGTATTATCTTCTCTGCCTCTTTTTCACACAGCTAAGCAATAGATTATTTATTACTGGAGCATGCAATTATTAGCTTGGACCTAGCAATTCCCCTGGTTTCCACAGCACAGACATACTTATCCTGCCAAATCCTGCTTAGTAATACACTGGTGTGACATAGAAACAACTGTATGCTGTTGTCCTTTTTAACCATTATTTAACTCAAAGCTACACATTTAGCATCTGAAGACCTCAAGGGTGAAAAATTGGCAGATTGCACTAGACATCTCCTTCAGACCTCTGAAATGAATATCACTTGCCATCTTTTTCAACTCCCTGCTAGGAAGAAGGAATCACAAAAAGTGTGGAAAGGAAAGAGAATAATGAAAATGTAAACGAAAGAACAAATATTTTTTTCTGACATGGAATGTCATAAAAGAGTACTACTTATTTTGTTTTAGACAGTTTAACTAGTATTCACCTTAAGATCACACCTATCAGCCTCCCAGCTCAGGAATCTGACAGAAAGAAGAAGAAATAGAGAAGAACAGGCTTAGAAGTTTCAGAGAATCATCAGCCATACAAAATGAAAGAGATGTAAAAACACTTTTCTGATCCTGGGAGCAAAAATAATAATTTAGGTTGGAAGAAGCCTATGGAGATCCTGTAATCCAACAACCAAAAAAAAAAAAAAAAAAAAGAAAAGGCTTTTCAGTAATCACGATGATCTGAAGCTGAATGAAACACTATTTCAGTATTTTAAATGTGGTGAAAAATGCACAAATATAAGGAACAATGTGGCTGGTCTAACAGTAGCATCAATGATCATGGTGGGAGTATAAGGATACGGAGAAATGCACTCCATTTGAAGTAACTAGCAGATTAAATCTTGCCAAGCAGGATCTATAAATAGATTAAAATTAATAATTAACACAAATTACCACAAGGAACATTAACAAAACACAAAGTTTCACACCCCAAACCATTCTCAGTTTCTAGAATTGTGCTAATTTATATTTGTAATAATATGCCTGAAGAAAAAAAAAAAGGAAGCAGGTGAGAGGAAGATGTGTGGAGAAATATATACTGAAAGGGACCCTAGGCCAAGTGGACTGCACCCATCACAGGCCCTCTTCTTCTCCTACGTGGGACTGCAAGGCACCTTCAGTGCAACAGCTACCACCCCAGGTTGAGGGAGATTGGTGCAGTCAGCCAGGGAGCTGCAGAGATATGGGCAGGGACATGTAACACCAGAGAAGAGTGATTGTTTTCAGTCACATCTTGTATAAATCTCGCAAAAGTATTATCAATGAAGATTTACTGTCTTAGCGTAGAATATAATTATTAATATTTTTTGTAACCGAGTCATGATAATTGTTGTATTTTGATTTGGATGTTAAATATTTGCCCCTATATAAAAAGATTGTGTAGGTTTATGTCCATAAGAGAACATAGTATTTAAAATGTGACAGTATTATTATAGTGAAGTTCTCTACATTGAATAAAAACCATAAACAAAAGTTACATCTTTTATGTAGAATATGATAGTTTTCTGTCTTCATTGTGTTCTAGAATTTCTGCATAAGGACAGGATGAAAAAAAAAGTGAAAAAGATAGATAGATGAATCTAATGCAACAGCTGCTTTTTTATTTGGGTACGAAGGAGCGCAAAAGAAAAGAAGCATGTAAAAAAATAAAAATATTAAGGATTTTGGATAAGACAGCCTGGCAAGCTGGTATTTCTGCTTATTAACTTGCCGTCCTACAAGCCAAAATCCACAGATTTGATATCTGCAGACACTGTTTAACAGGATTGGTTACTGACCATAGATCTTTATGACTTCTTTGCCTTATTTAATAAAATGGGATAGAGAAACAATCAAAGTGTCCAAATGGATATTGAATTATAATGAAAAGGAAAATGAAATATTTTTTTGAATTTCAAAATCTTGAAATGGCACATAATTTTATGTTGATCAAACAAAACAAAAATAAATAACTTGGGGGGAAAAAAAAAGTATTTTGTAATGTTCCAAACAACTACAACTTAATATATCTAACCAACTCCTTAACTTGGAAATACATTGACTCATTTAGATAGAACACTCTTGAATTCTTTTATAGCATTGACTCTTTGGAAGAGTTTAGCATGAATAATAGTGTTTCAAATCATAGAATCATAGAATGGTTATGGGTTGGAAGGGACTTGCAAAGGTCATCTAGTCCAACCTCCCCTGCAAGGACCAGGGACATCTTCAACTAGATCAAGTTGCTCAGAGCCTCATCCAGTCTGGCCTTGAACGGTTCCAAGGATGGGGCATCCACCACCTGTTCCAGTGTTCTATTACCCTCATGATGAAGGTGTTTACTTCAATATACAAATCATTTGTGTGCATTTCATTCAGCAATATCAGGGTTATTTTCAGAATTAATGATGACTGTAAGTGCTACCTAGTAAGGATCTTAAAGTCACTTGTTTTCTTCCACAATCTCCATTACTCCCTTCCTCAAGGAGAAGAACTCAAAAAAAAACGGTGGATGTGCAGTGTGGATACCTGCTCCAATGTGTTCCTCTCCATGATATGCAGAGAAATACCTGTTTCACTGTCATCTCTTCCACAGGATGCAGGAAAATATCTGCTCAGCTGTCTCTTCCATGGGCTGCGGGGGAGTATCTGCTTCTGTATCAGGAACATCTCCCTCCTTCTTTTACCCTGGCGTTCACATTGTTACTTCTCTTTTTTTTTTTCCTCACTCCTCACTGTTGTGTAGCATTTTTCTCTTTTAAAATTATGTTTTCAAAGCAGCATTCTTTCTATGACCTCTCTGAGGCTATGTTAATATACACCTGCTAAAGCTGTGAGCCAACACAACCAGTATTGTTGATTGTCACCACAGATATTATGCCCACAAATAGTTAAACAAATATCTTTAATGAACTTTCAAAACTTTTTTTTTTTTTTACATTCTCATTTCTACATCTAAAAATAGTCCAAATCTCTTGGGAAAAAACAGAATATACAGAATGAAATAAAAATGTTTTGAACATGTTTTTCAAAATACTGGATAATGTGGACATATGGATAATTAGCTAGCAAATGAGTAATAGAAAAGCTAGAAAGATGATATTAGCTAACAACATTCATATAAAATGTACTTCTAAATAATTGTTCTTCTTCCCTATGCCAATAAAGCACAGCAAATCAATCAGGCTGGACATCTGATTAAAAACACAACAAAAATGATAACAGGAAAAATCAGAACAAATCTTAATGAATCAAAGGAAAAACTTTTTCTTTAAAAAAAAAAAAAAGACTATTCTGTTTTAATCATTGTTCATCCAGCATTTAATTTCACTCAACTATGCCGACCAGTCTGCGTATTTGAAAACTGTACCCCTGTATTTGATCAAATTATATTGTCATATTTACATTTTGTAGTAATATAACGGCTACTTTTTAAAAGAAATTATATACCTGGTCAAACTAAGACATTTTCAATATTACATTCTGGCACCATATAATGAAAGATAAAAATGCTGGTTTTAGAGTAGCTTCTCATTTAGAAAAGAAACTAAACTCATCTTCACTAGGTTTTTAAAATTCTAATCCCCCCACACCCCGTCTGCACATCTGTAAAATTTCAAATGAACAAAATCAAAACACTATAAAGAAAAGTTTTCTCAGGTCCATGTTCAATAAAACCTTTAAAGTCACACCTATTTTTTGCCCTTGTTATTTTGCCAAAAAAAAATTAAGTGAACTGGATTTAAGCAACTGTTTGATTTCTTGAGTGAATCAGAGCCTTTAATCAATATTTAGATTTCATTTCTAAGGCTCTAACTCTGAAGAAAATCCAAGGTCACCTGTATATAATTAACATATATTTGTGGACACTCAGCTCAGTGTTACAGCTAAATGCAGAGACTTGGCAACCTCCTGGGAACTTAGAAGAGGATTTTGCGGAGTCCCATGAGAGAATTATTTAGTTCTGTCGAATAGGGACTACAAATGACTGTGTCTTCTGTGAGTAAAACCATGAAAAAATGATTCTTATTCAGAAAACTTGAATGCATTTCGTTAAGCTATATCAGAAGACACATGCTCATCACAAAGAAGTCCCTCTTCCAGTGGTTTCTAGTGACTTCAGAAACCTAATTATTTTCAAAATACACTTTTGTCTGAGCAAATTAACTTTTTAAAGCACTAGTTATCTCTAAATTACAGATTCAGGAGAGGAACTCTCATACATAGAGGTGCTCAGCCAAGAGAAACCATGCTCATTTTCAAGGTTTCTTATAAAGGAAATTTAGGGCCCTGTGTGGGAGGGATTAGTACTGTGCAAGGGTGGAGCTATGTTGGAGCAGGCTTCTTGCATGACCTGTGAACCTGTGGAGAGAGGAGCCCATGCTGGAGGAAGTTTGCTGGCAGGATTTATAACCCTGTGGGGAACCCACACTGGAGTAGTTGGTTCCTGAAGGACTGCATCCCGTGGAAAGGACCCACACTGGAGCAGCTTGTGAAGAACTGAAGCCCGTGGGAAGGACTCATGTTGGAGGAATTTGTGAACTGTCTCTCTCTGTGTAGTTTAATCCCAGCCAGCAACTAAGCAGCATGCAGCTGCTCACTCACTCCTCCCCCACACCTTCACCCCCCAGTGGGATAAGAAGGAGAATGGACAAAAAAAGTAAAACTTGTGGGTTGAGATAAATACAGTTTGATAGGACAGCAAAGGAAATAACAACAACAACAACAACAATAATATACACAAAAACACCAATACATTATTTCTCAACACCGAATGATTCAAAAATTGATACAAACTGTCTAAAGCAGCAATCTCAGTAGAAGGAGAATAGTGATTTCCAGAATTCTGCCCACCAGCCAACCTCCACTTATACACTAACTATGTCATCTGTGGTATGGAATACTTACTTTGGCCAGCTTGGGTCAACTTTACTGGCTATATCCCTCCCAGTTTCCTGCACTTGCACATTAGCAAAACCTGGTGTTGTGGTTTTGTTTAGTGAGGGGGGCCTAAGGTGGTAGCTTCTGTAGGAAACTGGTAGAAGTCGCTCCCCTTTGTTCAGTGGACTTGGCCGGGCCCAGGGCGGACCTGCTGCTGGCCAAGACCGAGACGATTGGTAGCAGAATGTTCTATGATAACGCCTCTGCGATAACGTATTTAAGAAGGGGAAAACAGAAAAAAAAAAAAGAGAGAAAAGAAGATGTGAAGAAGCTGAGCAGGGGCAGAGGTGCAGAGTGGGAGGTGCAGGCCTCATAGGCGTTGCAGGCCTCACCCTCTGGCCTCTCACCAGGCGGCTAACTGGGCCTGACTTGGTCCGGCCTGGCTGCAAGAAGTGGAGAGGAGATGAGAAGTGAATAAGATGTAAAAAGATCCTGAGAGGCGTCTGCCAGCCTGTTGTGAGGAACGGCTGCAGACGCCAAGGTCAGTTCAGAAGGAGGGGCAGGAGTAATGTGGCTCCTGGCCAAGATTCCCCTGCAGCCCATGGTGAAGACCATGGTGGAGCAGGTTGTCCCCCTGCAGCCCATGGATGGAGCAATTTCACGAAGGACTGTGGAGTAGGGTGGGACCCCACAATGGAGCAGGAGAGGAATATGAGGAGTTCTTCCCCCCCACCATGAAGCAACGGCGTGAAACAACCTGTGATGAAGTGACCACGACCCCATTCCCTCTTCCTCCCTGTGCCGCTTGGGGGGGGAAGGTAGTAGAGATAATGTTAAGCTTGGGAAGAGGGAGTGGTGGGTGGAGGTTATGTTGTTCTCTGTCTCATTATCCTGCTCTTTGTAGTAATAAATGAATAGTTTTCCCCAAGTCAAGCCTGTTTTGCCCATGATAGTAACTTTAAGGCTTTCTCCCTGTCCTTCTCCCAAACCTCGAGCCGTTTTTCCTTATATTATCTCTCCCTATTCTCTGGGAGGGTGGGGGAAGTGAGAGAGAGACTGCGTAGTCTGGTCCCAATCGGGGCTGAACTACGACACCTGGGAACTGGAAAAAAGTCCTTAATCTCTTAGCAATATCTAATAACATCAGCATATTCATAGAATCATAGAACGGTTACAGTTGGGAGGGACCTTCAAAGGTCATCTAGTCCAACCCCCCTGCAAGAAGCAGGGACATCCCCGACTAGACCAGGTTGCTCAGAGCCTCATCCAACCTGGCCTTGAACGTTTCCAGGGATGGGGCTTCCATCACTTCTCTGGGAAACCTGTTCCAGTGTTCTATAACTCGCATCGTAAAAAATTTTTTCCTAATATCCAATCTAAATCTACCTCCCTCTATTTTAAAACCATTACCTCTCGTCCTATCGCAACAGGCCCTACTGAACAGCTTCTCCCCATCTTTCTTGTAGACCCCCTTGAGGTACTGGAAGACCACTATAGGGTCTCCCCGGAGCCTCCTCTTCTCCAGGCTGAACAGCCCCAACTCTCTCAGCCTGTCCTCATAGGAGAGGTGCTCCAGCCCTCTGACAATGTTCGTGGCCCTCCTCTGGACCCTCTCCAACTGGTCCATGTCCTTCTTATGTTGGGGGCTCCAGAACTGGACACAGTACTCCAGGTGGGGTCTCACCAGGGCAGAGGAGAGGGGGAGAATCACCTCCCTCGACCTGCTGGCCATGCTCCTCTTGATGCAGCCCAGGATGCGGTTGGCCTTCTGGGCCGCAAGGGCGCATTGCCTGCTCATGTTGAGCTTCTCATCCACCAGCACTCCCAAGTCCTTCTCCTCAGGGCTGCTCTCAATCTATTCCCCGCCCAGCCTGTATTTGTGCCTGGGATTGCCATGACACAGGTGCAGGACCTTGCACTTGGCCTGGTTGAACTTCATGAGGTTGGCACGGGCCCACCTCTCCAGCCTGTCCAGGTCCCTCTGGATGGCATCCCTCCCTTCCAGTGTGTTGACGGCACCACACAGCTTGGTGACATTGTCGAACTTGCTGAGGGTGCGCTCTATGCCACTGTCCATGTCGCCAACAAAGATGTTGAACAGGGCCGGGCCCAGCACGGACCCCTGAGGGACACCACTCGTGACCGGTCTCCACCTGGACATCGAGCCGTTAACCACCACTCTCTGAGTGCGGCCATCCAGCCAACTCCTTATCCACCGAGTGGTCCGTCCATCAAACCCATATCTCTCTAGTTTAGAGAGAAGGATGTCGTGCAGGACAGTGTCAAAAGCTTTGCACAAGTCCAGGTAGATGATATCCGTTGCTTGTCCCTTGTCCACTGATGCTGTTACCCTGTCATAGAAGGCTACCAAATTGGTCAGGCATGATCTGCCCTTGGTGAAGCCATGTTGGCTGTCACCAACCACCTCCTTGCTCTCCATGTTCCTATTATAAACATGCTTCACATACCAAATCTCGTACTAAATCCAAAACACAGGAGCTACTGGGGAGAAAATATAGCTCCCTCCTATCTGAAATCAGGACACTTCCATGGGAGAGACCTCACACTGTGAGCAGTCCTCCTCCTGAGGAGGAAGGAGCGACAGAAACAATGCATGATAAAATGGTAGGAACCTCCATTCCCCATTCCCCTGTGCCACTCAGGGGGAGGAAGAGAATTTGGGAGTAAAGTTAGGCCTGAGAAGAAGGGAGGGGTGGGACGAAGGTATTTTAAGATTTAGTTTTTATTTCTTATTATCCTATTCTGATTTGATTGGTCATAAATTAAATTAATTTCCCCAAGTCGAGTCTGTTTTGCCCATGATGATATTTGGTGAGTGGTCTCTCCCTGTCCGTATGTTGACCCACAACACATTCATTATATTTTCTCCCCCCTGTCCAGTTGAGGAGGAGAAGTGACAGAGCAGCTTTGGTAAGCACCTGGCATCCAGCCAGGGTCCACCCATCACAGTCTGTATATCCACTCCCAGCATTATGTAGTATACACATCAGAAACTTCTTCTTTCCCAGTAAACAATCAATACTCAGCATTAAATCATCAGCTTTAATTTTAGAAGTTAAATAATACCATTTACGTTTCTTTTCTCTTTTCAGCTGCACAGGATTTTCTGTACTGATATTCCTCAATTAATTGATCAATTAACAGAAGTGAACAAATTATTGAAGCCATTTGACTAAAAATGAATAAAGAAACCATATATGAGTTATCATTCAAATGATCTTTTTCTCTGCCCCCAAAAAAATCCTAAGGTTTACATTTTTGACTCAGTGAAAGACACATATGTTATTACTTCTGCTTTTGTTTAGACAAAAATATTCACGTGATATTAAAAGTGAGAGAATCTCAAAATGCCACAATAATTTCATTGAAATTGTGTCTTTAGGTGGCTTTTTGAGGATGGAAGCGTTCTACTTCCAGGATCCCATCAAAAAATAGAAAACTTTTCAAGTTTTTCAATTTTTTAGAAATAGTAGTAAAATGTAAAGTATTAATAAGTAGCTCTTTAAACAGAAAAATTAGATCTACTAGTGAGAGATTTATTAAATAAAAAATATTAATAACAAATATTCTTGGATCCACAGTGTTGCAAGTTAAATCTTTCTACTAGTCTTTATTTCCTGTCCAGTACTTTTAATAGTTTAGACTGAAGAGACTTCAGTCTGTTGAGTCCTTTCTACCACCTCTGTCATTTGCCTTTGGGTCTCCTTTGTTCTGCAGATAATCTTCTGGTCTTCTACTAAACTGTGTTCTTTTGACTTTCCTTTTTTTTTTTCTGTCCTTAGCCCCTCTCTACCTCGACTGTAATAATGATGACTGTCCTAACTGAAATTCATCACTACTAGTCTGCCCCTCCAGAGCACAAATACAGAAAAAAAAAAGATGAATATGCAGCTTATTTCACATCTATCTTTTTTTTAATTATTATTTTAAACAAGAAATATATATATAGTGTAGATTCAGTGAATTGAAAACAACATAAACAACTCTACTTCCATCAGTAGCAGAAGTAATTTGGGACAAAAGAATGCATGTGAAAGAATTAGAGAGGTGACTTTCAGCTGCTAAGCTGTTCATAATTACTCCAACAAGCTAGGGTATAGAGGGTTGTATCTTGCCCAGACTTAGAAACAGTTCCTTATATATTCCTGTAAAGAATAGTTGGAAGAGAAACATACTGAAAAGTAATAGGGGTGATTGAAGTCTTTTTTTAAGTATTTCTGTAATAATAGCAGAAGGACAATAATAGTGGGAAAAAGCTTGAATTAAAAAAAAAAAGAATTTTCATTTGAATTACAAGCTGTATCAGCCATTAATAAAAACAGGATTAGTAACGGTGATATACATGAGAAAACTGAAGGGACAAAGTGTGAAAAGGATTGGCATTATATCCACCTAGTTGTTACAGAATGCTTGGACTCATAGAGAGAGAGAAAATGCTTGCTACAGTAGTAGTAGTAACTTAAAACAAAACAACCCTGTGATAAGTCAAAAATTCAATAGAATATAAATAGTAAAAAACAATAGCAATGCAAAGTAGAATTTGAGCAATAAAGTAACTGAGAAAAAAAATATATTTAACCACAGCTATGAGTATGTGTTTGAGGTCTGTGAGTAAAGATACCTTCTTTTCGAATATACTTTTTTTTAATGCAAAAGTAAGAAGAGAATATTTCAACATTCCATATATCTTCAGGAAGGAAACTTCAGTAGTTGTTTATATTCTAGAGACAAAAATAAATATTTAGTGTGCAATAATATATACATTAAAAACATTTTTTCAAAGTAAGTTTTCAGAATGCATATGATCAGGCAGCAAATGGAATATTTTGGAGCAGCCATGTCACACAAAGTTACCGGGAAGGGCCTTCTGTGACACTGTGAAGTATAATTATACTGACATGATTAAATTTCCAATTCCTAAACATTACAAAGAGGGCAGGTTTGAATCTATGTTAGAAATAACTGTAGCAAAAGTAAACAGAACAAGTTGAGTCACTCAGCAGTTAATTTGACCTCTACTGAAGGTAAGTACATACAAAATGACTACACCAATACTGACATTTCTAGTGCTTCTATGACCAAAATCTCTTTTACATCAATAGATCATCCTCAGTTTCCAAAGAAAACCTGAGGCATTTATTTCTAGAGTACAGTTCTGTTCTAATGGACATTATAGGCAAGATTTTCATTGCTTTAATGAGACCAAGATCAGGTTTCTGCTTTCTGTTACACAATTCTTCACGTGGATATTTTTTCTTTAATAAATATCGTAGTAACTAATTTTGTGGTATGTATACTGCTGCAATCTATTGTACCATGAATTCTAGTAACTAGATAATATTGTCTGAATAAATTACACCTTCCATTTTAGGCTTAAAGGTATGAAATATAATACATATTTTTTAAACATGTTCTGAAAAATTTTGAGATTTTGTTAGTTTTCCAGAGGTGAAAATTATTTGCTATGTGTGTGCTATTTTTAAAACTCTTCATGGGAATATTTTCCTGAGAAAATCTGGAAGACATGTATTTTACATCTATACGTTTGGCATAGGAGTCTTTAATTTTACCCATTTAAAATCAGATATCCACTCTGAATTAGTTTATCAGTCTCTCTACTGAAGGTATCTTCCTCAGTGGAAGATTCACTCCTAGAAGCAATTCAACTGGAAGTCTTTAATTCCACATAAAGCAGGTGGGATAGGAATCATCACAGCAGCAAAAATTTTTTTTGGCAAAGGCCCTTATCTGAGCTCTGTACATACCACAAGAATTGACTGTCCCGTTACTGCATCCAAAGGAATGAGCTGGTGGCAGTGAAGAAGGCAGGAGCCAGGTAGCCTGACAGTAACATGCAGTCAAGTCCCTACTCAGCACAATTGTTTATCTAATAATCTAGTTAATCAGTGTAACAAAAAAAAAAAAATTACTTTGTTGCAGCTCCTATATCACAGCACTACCCTGAAATGAGTGGTTAAGCCTTTCATTATCGAAAGGCAAAAAAAAAGAAAGAAAGGTCCTGAGGTCTGGATGGAGTGTTGATATAGCAAACAACAGAAAGAGTCCTTAGAGTGGCTCTTGAACAGAAGAGGTATAAAAGTCCCCAAGAA
The DNA here is from genome assembly GCF_036417535.1 of Chlamydotis macqueenii. Taxonomy (NCBI): domain Eukaryota; kingdom Metazoa; phylum Chordata; class Aves; order Otidiformes; family Otididae; genus Chlamydotis; species Chlamydotis macqueenii. Next base: position 165,971,918 of record NC_141556.1, read on the forward strand.
GAAGATAAATTCAAGTCATAATTATTTACTGTGAAGCTACTGAGTACTCAGAACATAGGAAAATAACAAGCCCTTTATTTTGTCATTTTATTATGAAGTCAGGATTGGAAAGTGTCAGGATTTTTTCTTACACCACACCAGGTAATTTCCAATTATGTGAAATATAAGAATAAAACCATTGACACTAATGCAAAGATCCATAGCTGTTTATGAGATGTATGGCTTATATAGACCTAAACCTTTGTATGCCATCCACCATCTGCTTGGATATGTGGCCTTTGAAAATAACTATAAGGATATTGCTATATTTTTTTTTGTTTCCACAAGAGAAATTTTCTTTCACCTAAAATAGGGTAATCTCCTTTCATGTTCTTCCTACAGAAGATGTCCAGTCCAAACACTGCAAAACTGAGAAACATAGCCAATGAGAAATTTCAGTACTCTGCAAGACCATTGTATGTTTTTCCATTCCAAGGGCAATTTTTTTTTAAAGGTTTTTTGCAGTTAGAATATGTTTACAGTTCCAGGTTTACTCACTATCTGCAATTTAATTTATGTGAATGCATTTCAATTATAAGTGTATTAATACATAATTGTTAAACTCTGGCCTGTAATATGTACCCTTTCAAAAACTATTTACATTTAAGTTGTAAATTCATATACATTTTCTCACATGAAACTAAACATTTGAGAATTTACAGTCAAAAGAAAAAACAAAAACCCTCCAAAAATTTACACCTCCCTGGCATATGTAAAAAACAAATATTAACAGAATAATGTTAGTTTCCTGGAAAGATAAATTAAAATGTAATTTCCATCTAAATTATTTCTTCTGTGTATTAACACTACAATAGCAGATGTCTGTTATGTTTTTATGATTTTAGAGAATTAACAGAGAAATATATTCTTATATGCTAGTGATTTTTTTTTTTGCTTAAAATGAAGCCATGGTCTAGTTATCATGGATTGAATAGATTTTTTGGCACCATCCTCCTTTACTAACAAGATCCTATGAGCTTTCTAGTCTAATAATTCTATGAGAAGCTAGTATTATAATACTTCATAATATTTGATAACATACACTATTTTGAGACATATTAGATAATCTGTGATGCTGCAATAATAAAAAATTGGGGTTCACTGGGTACATCTGAGGTCATACATGGATGCACTATGAAATAGTAATAGATAAATCTCAAAAGGTGAACTCTCATAATTTAACTCTTAAAGTGATGTTCAAAACAGTTTTGAACAGAATAATGAGAATACTGGCAAGACTTTTTTTTTTTTTGTTTTGAGGCCAGAAATTCTGTCAAAATGTATTTTCTTCTCATATATTTATGTCAGTAATAGAGTTCCAATAGTACTTTGATTTCAAAAGTATTTGGAGTTTTGGTCGATTTCTGTTAAAATTTCATGGGTTTTGATTTTTTTTTTTTTGGCAATTCAAATCACTTTATTAATCCTTAATAATTAAGGAATGAGATGAATAATCAGCTAGTCATCTTCAAAAAAAAAGGGAGAACAGATTGCCCACTGTTCTTTGGCATTGGGTACACTCCATGTCGTGCAAAGTCTTGCTAGCATCTGCTTAAAAATATGAGCACGAGTGCATAATGAATTGAACTATGCATGAATCAGCCCCTTTCAGTGAGTAAATGAAGACTTTGGAGAGTGTCTGGAAAGAGTCATAGTTTTCTTTTATGACCCACACTTTGTCACGTCATGGCTAGCTGCAGTTTAGAAGGGAACCATTAAACTAGGAAACTGAACGCATCCTCAAAGCTTTCTCTTTTGAAGTATGAAGCATCTGATCCTTTTTATAAAAGCAAAAAATACACATATTGAAACACTTTTATTTTTTATATATAATGAAGTAAGAATTGTGATTATATTTTCTTATGATACTCACATTTTAATAATAATAATAATAATAATAGAAAGTAATTTAATAGTACAATTAATTGTAGGTAGAAGAGGTTTGGTGTTTTCTGTTTATTATTCTATCTGAATTATTTACTCACCAAAATTCATCTTTCTTTTGTACTATGTCTTCTTTGTATACGTAATCCTTGTAGAGTAGATGCTGGTTTTAAGTAGAGTATTACATTACAGCTTAAGTCCTGATTCTGCTAATATATAATCATGGAAAGACTTGACATCCCTTAAGACCTTCCTGGCAGAATTGAGGACTTAATACGCTTATGACTGCAAAAAATGGATGATCATGTTATTACAAATTTATTCTAAATGTAATATGAATTTCTGACTTGATAGGTTCTTTTAAATTTTTTTTTAACCAAGGATGGATACATAAAACTGTTTCCATCTTAATCTGATGTTGAAATTAAGCTACTTTTTTCATATATCAAATTATGGGAACTACATTAATGTAGAAATAATATTTTCAAACTGCCAAACTCAAATGACTGTAATCATGCTATAGAATATTAATTTCTGTGATTTAATTACAAAATTTAATTATTATAACACGGATTTGATTTTGGTTTTAAAAGAATGCTTCCAAATTTTCTCTGACACTGTCATCTGGCCTTTATTATACAGTTACTTGTTTATTACTCCTTTCAGAAACAGTACATCTAAATTTTTCCTTGAATTAAAAAAAAAAAATAAATCAACTACATAGTAACATAAAGTCCTATATAATACATATATATTTTTCTGTTTATTTCTCTACTGATGTACATTGTTGCTAGCCTGTGGAGTGGAACTGAGAGACAGGCTGGTGGATTGCTCAACTGATTACTGTTACACATGGTTAGCCCTTTACCTGTGTTGCTTTTCTGTGTTCATGTTGGTTTCCATTTCTTATATATGCCGTAGTCAATTCAATAAAAATAAGACCTAAATAAAAACAAATAATCCATGCAAATCATTGTTAGTATGACAATATGCTTATTGATATCCTTTTTTCTATATTTCAAGTAATTATTTTAAATTAAGTTAAAGATCTATATTCTGTTTACCTTTCATGTCAAATTCAACTGAATTACTTCATCAGAATATTGAAGAATACATCATGAGACGCAGAGACAGAGATTAAGTCCTTCTAGAAATTCCCTATTTCAGCAGAATTCAGGAGAAACTTCAGCCTGATTGTTCTAAAGCATGAATATCTGGCTTTGTTAATTTCCATCCTATCTCAAAGCCAGTTGTTCATCTTATACTCATGACTATAACTATAACATTAGTATAGTTATTTTGTGGCTATGAAACAGAAAAGCATATATTAGCATTTTCTACTTTAAAAAAGGATTTTGACAGGGTGTTCTATGAAAAAGAAAAAATAATATTTTAATCATGATGTATTACTTTGTTTCCATTTTCTTCTGTTTACATTTTTCTGTTTGTTTTTTTTTTTAAATTATAAACACAATCTAAATATTTTTCTTACATGTGCATATGCTAAAATTATTCTTTGAATTTATAAGATGTACACTGGGCATTCCAGAAATAAAAATTTATTGAAAAAATGTAAATTAATTTTTAAAAGATTTTGGGTTTGTTTCTGAAGATATATTTGAAAGTTTATTTTGTTTTGATGTTGGAAAAGATGGACTGACTATGCATAGAACAGCTATATACTGGCAGCTGTACATTAGTATACTGTTTCCTAAAGTGGTTCAGAATATTGTAAGAACTAAAACAACCGTGAACTTAAAGCCAGGCCAATAGGAATTGCAGAGTTGAGGAGGAAAAGAACAGGATGAAGTACCTCCCTTATTTCTTAAAAAAAACCCAAAAAACAAAAAACAAAAAAACCCAAAAAAAACCCCCCAAAAAAACCCCAACCAAATGAGATAACATGAGATAACATTAGTTCATCATCAAAGGATTTTCAGTCTTTGAATAGGAATCAAGGTGGCTTATCAAATAGGAAATACTCACCAGTGTTATTTCTAAATATTTTCTTAATCACTTTTGGCCTAAATCCCAATGTGAAAGGTCCCCTCTCTCCCAGCCCCACCAAGTGATATATTCTGGAAATGACATTAGAACTTATTCTCATACATTCTAAATGGAATTCTATCTACTAACATGAATTCTGTACATTTAAGTGTTATTTAAGCATTAAGGCTCTCAACAGATGGAGTAATGTAATTTGAGACTAGCAAGCCCTCAGGCCTAGTGCTCTTCGTCTTCAAAAAAGGAACAAAACTTCAAATAAGGTCTGAAAAGGGATGGGAAAAACATAGACTACAGTATTACAGCACAAATAAATTACTGGCTTAATTGAAGAGTGACTTTTCCCCCCGCTGTTTACTCCCAACTCAGCTGTGCTGCTTTCAGAAGGAAGTTGTCACAGAGCAATGAAGCTGTTGTGCATACAGATGGCTGGGTCTCCTTGTAGGCATGGCAGCTGTACCCATCTTTGGCAAACATATTAGCGCTTTCTACTAATTATCTTTTCAATGCACTCTGATTATCCTCAGTTCTTCCCCCTAGAAAGCCATGGAGGTTTATTTTTCCTTTACTCTGTAGCATTCATGTTATTTTCAGAGTTTGATTGTATATGCATGCCACACATACACATGCAGGAAGTTTGAATGTGCACAGCCACAACATAAGGTTGCTACTAAATACAGGAAATTTGTAAAACTTATATATTTGACAAATTTTGCTTAGCAAACACTGGCATTCTGAAAATTATGGAATGTTGGTTGTTTTATTTTTCTTAATCTTGATAGTCTAAATATTTGCATATTAAAAAAAAGGGGGGGAGAAAAAAAGATAATAATAGAAAATGTGCCAACTCAAATCTACAAACCTTTCAAAAGACAATTACTTCAGTCTGAAAATGAAATTAAAGCATCCACCAGAATGTAAATATTCTTTTATTTTCAGAACTGCAGATTATATATATATATATTAACTTTTAGAAACTGGGTCCATCATTTACTGAGTGTCTTTCCTCATTCATAGCACCCTTGGGAAAAGAAAAAAAAAAACATTATATAGAGCTATCTGTCTGATCCTTTGGAGGATCACATATGCAACCATTCTGCTATTCCACAGTCCTGACCTAGATTGATACTGAACCAATCTGCCCCAAAATCTGAGGCTGTCATTGAGTTTAAGCTCCTGGATCAGGTGTGTTTTACTCAGATATTTGCTTGTTTCCCCTTCAGAGACCTGATAACTTCTACAGCTCCATAAAACAGCTGTGACTTTCATATGAGTAGCTGTAGAATAGAGATGATATATTGTACAGTGTAAAGTACCTTGTATAAATTCATGTATTCCTTTTTACTTAATGGCTACTTATTAGGGCAAGAGGAATTCAACTGTTCCTCCTGTCTCTAGTCATTTAAACAATCTTTTTTTTTTTTTTTTAAATAAAGGAGCTACCGTAGTGCTTGCAACCTACCTGCAAGTCTGAACAACTTCCTGATAAAAACAGATATGCCTCCAAGAGCTTGGATGAAGAGAATTTTTTTTCCTTTTTTTATGTATACATGTCCAGGAAGGACAATCTGTCACATTAGGAAAATATTGGTAGGATTCAAAGATATAGTTGTCTGTCTGTCAGAGTAAAGGATATTTTTAACCTCTTCGCTTTTAAGGAACTGACATGGCTGCTGAGGATTCCGATATTGTAAACTTTTTGAAAGAGTTGTAAATGAAAGCCGGTGTGTCTGACATTTAGAAGCAGTTGCAAAGATCACTGTCATATTTTTTTAATTTTGTTGTTGGGTGGGTTATTTTTGTTTCTTTTTGTGTGTGTGTGTGTATCTGTGTGTGTTTTGGGTTTGTGTTCTGGTAGGCTATTTTTTTTCACCACATCAAGAAATTCCTAAAATCACAGAGCTGGTGAGAAAAAGCACTATATGTAATAAAGAAATATGCTTTTTTTCCAACTGAACCTTTGACTCTTTGCTATATAAATCTAATAAAAAAAAAAAAAAGAAACAAAAGGAAAAATTAGAGTTCCTAAAAAAAATATAGCGTACTTAAAAAAAAAAGTACTTTACAAGAAGATGTGTGTCAAACTTGCAAAGGTTCAGTATCAGAGAATCATTGAATAATTTGGATTGGAAGGGACTTTTAAAGGGCATCTAGTCCAACCCCTCCCATATGGACCAGGCAATTAACTGAAAAGTAGCCACTTCTTAAAAAAAAAAGTTTAGACAAATATGTAGCAAGTAGCATGTCTGCTATTTAAAGTATTAACTTTAATGGTGTTTATTGATATTTTATATACATATACTTCAGCTAACTATGATGTGCTTGAAAATTGTGATATATTAGCTACCGCAGTTCAAGTCAATATTTTTAGGTAGTCAATATTCAGATAATATTCCACATTGGTTTAAAAGCTGATGTATTTAAACTATGATGGGAAGAGGTTAACTGTAGATGCAAAGTTTAATGCTTCCTGTTTTGTTAAGTGGTGACAGGAACAATCTCATATCTGAAGAATTAATAGAAATGATTAATGGCATTAATCTCATGCAACTATGGGAAAACATTTGTGTTAGGAAGTTTATCCTCCTTATGCTTAAATTAATTTCTTACTTTTTTTTTACATTGATATGTCATAATCATGTCACAAATGAAGCAATAAAGAGTACTCTGTTTATACTAGACCTCTAATATCCTGAAAATGTGGTTACCAAGATCCACTATTGAGATTATGGATTTGGCAAGAAGACAGTTAATATTTCAACAAATCTACTGTGTAACTATATAATTTACAGTGAATTAAGCACATAGTTGAATACTATGATAATGTAAGCCTATTAGCTGAAAAAATGTAGTCACAGAGTTTATGTTCTATTGTGTCCTGATGGTGCAATAAGTAAAAAAGATTACCTTTTTCAAATTTTTTTTTCTTCATCAGTTAGAATATTCCTGATGACTAGAGTCTTCAAGATGAAGATACATAGTCTCTTCTAATCCATCATCACCATTAAGAATCTGGATTGCCTTAACTTAATTAATACTTTTGTTAATGAAGTTTGAGCAAGACAGTTATGTTCCCCAACCTGCAATGGTTTTATTGCTTATAATACTCAGAAGCACTTGTATTTAAATTCTACTTATTACCTTACTTCTGAATAATTCTTTAATGTAATAGTCCTAAAATTATTCTATAATTCTATAAGACAACCATGCAGAAAGTTTTGTGGTAGAATGTAGCAACATTATTACTGTTTGAAAAGCAGAGATTTTACGTAGTGGAATGCTTTCAGAAAAAATATTTCTAATTTTTGTGCAGTGTTTTCTGAAAATTAAATTAAAAAGTATTCCTTCAAATAACTTTCCCATCTTCCAGTCAAAACCAGGATTATTATGTTCCCCTAACCTTACCTTCTGCCAAAACAAAGGGCACCAAAAAATGTCAAAAAATACATTAATCAAGACATTCTTTTCTCTAAGATTTTCATACCTTGAACTTCACAGCCCTCCCCATTTCCATCACTCAAAGCTCAAAGCTATTATCAAACATACAGTAAAAAAAAAAAGTAGGAAACAGAATGGCAGAGCCAGACTCCTGAATTTGTTCTGCTAGTTCTGCAGGGGACGTCTGTCTGGGCCCATTTCTTGTCTCACTGCACTGAGCTAGACTCAGGTTGCATATACATTGGTTCATGTTTAGACACGCACGACATCCTTCTCTCTAAACTAGAGAGACATGGGTTTGATGGACGGACCACTCGGTGGATAAGGAGTTGGCTGGATGGCCGCACTCAGAGAGTGGTGGTCAACGGCTCAATGTCCATGTGGAGACCGGTCACGAGTGGCGTCCCTCAGGGGTCCGTGCTGGGCCCGGCCCTGTTCAACATCTTTGTCGGCGACATGGACAGTGGGATACAGCGCACCCTCAGCAAGTTCGCCGATGACACCAAGTTGTGTGGTGCCATCGACACGCTGGAAGGGAGGGATGCCATCCAGAGGGACCTTGACAGGCTGGAGAGGTGGGCCCATGCCAACCTCATGAAGTTCAATAACGCCAAGTGCAAGGTCCTTTACCTGGGTCATGGCAATCCCAGGCACAAATACAGGCTGGGCGGGGAATGGATTGAGAGCAGCCCTGAGGAGAAGGACTTGGGAGTGCTGGTGGATGAGAAGCTCAACATGAGCAGGCAATGCGCCCTTGCGGCCCAGAAGGCCAACCGCATCCTGGGCTGCATCAAGAGAAGCGTGGCCAGCAGGTCGAGGGAGGTGATTCTCCCCCTCTCCTCTGCCCTGGTGAGACCCCACCTGGAGTACTGTGTCCAGTTCTGGAGCCCCCAACACAAGAAGGACATGGACCTGTTGGAGAAGGTCCAGAGGAGGGCCTCGAAGATGATCAGAGGGCTGGAGCACCTCTCCTATGAGGACAGGCTGAGAGAGTTGGGGCTGTTCAGCCTGGAGAAGAGGAGGCTCCGGGGAGACCTGATAGCAGTCTTCCAGTACCTCAAGGGGGCCTACAAGAAAGATGGGGAAAGGCTGTTTAGTAGGGCCTGTTGCGATAGGACGAGAGGTAATGGTTTTAAAATAGAGGGGGGTAGATTTAGATTAGAAATTAGGAAAAAATTTTTTACGATGCGAGTTATAGAACACTGGAACAGGTTGCCCAGAAAGGTGGTGGAGGCCCCATCTCTGGAAACGTTCAAGGCCAGGCTGGATGAGGCTCTGAGCAACCTGACCTAGTCAGGGATGTCCCTGCTCCTTGCAGGGGGGTTGGACTAGATGACCTTTGAAGGTCCCTTCCAACCCTAACCATTCTATGATTCTATGATTCTATGAAATTATGACAATAGTTGTCACTAATCACACTTTCAAACATACAAAATATGTCCTATGGCCTTCATGACAGTATGGGTTACAATACTGAGCATTTGGACACCCAATTGTTACATACATTGTCGTCTGAACAATTTGCAAATATGAAGTTTGGCATTCTGACAAAATTAATAAGAAACCGGGATCCTAAAAAAAAAAATAGGATATTTACATACCACCAAAGTTTGCTAAATTTGAGGAAAGAAAGAATTGTTAACTTTACATCTTACTGAAAAATTAGTCAATTGCTTAAGTCTGTCTCAAAAGTGGTTTTCTCCTGTGCTGTGAGGTGATTAATGCTAGTTAAAACACATAATTCAAGTAAATTAATACCAGCTCCAGAGGCAGGGCTAGACACAGGGCTGGGCACTTGCACCATAACAAGTGTTGTCACCAGGGCCCTAGTTGTGCCAAAATGGGGTCCTGGGCCCTGGGCAGGTGGGTCCTAGGTGAGGATTGTCACGGACAATAAGGCTGAGCAGCGCTCCCTGGGCCCTGATAGCAGCAACCTGGGAAGGAGAATCTCACTGTCTCAATTTCTCTCTCTCTCATTATAGCCTGTCCTACACAAAACTCTTAAATGTGCCTTGAATCAGTGAGATGGCAGTTATTTCACATTAATTTGGTATTGAGTAGATTCAACTCTAGTCAGTTATGTACGTAATAAACACAGGAAAAACATATACTTGTAAACATAAAAAAAAATTAAAAAAGCAGAAGCAAAAAGCAAACAGAATGCAGTGAGAGGGTGAAAAAAAAGTAAGAAGAAACTATTTGGTTTAAATCCACAGCTGAATTAGTAAGATAGATGGAGACACTTAAGACAGTCAGAAATGAAACACATATTTTTAGAGATTATGTATATCATAGATCTAATCAAGAACTGAAAGCTTAAAAGTTGGAATATAAATTATATTACAAGTGAATGTTTATAATTTAACAGATACAATTTACAGTGCACAAATTTCCTAAAATTTATGGAAGAGCTGTTCAGAATTGTATTTTCAGATAACGTATTCCATTAAATATATTTCAAAAACATGTTGTTACTTGATTTGTAGAAGTTGTCTGTAAAAATTTCAGATTCTGTTGAGGAAATAGGGTACTACTGATGATAATGAACTTCTATGGTTTTCTAGCTTGGATCACTTGACCAGGTATACTAAGAATCATAGAATCATAGAATACTTCAGGTTAGCAGGAACATTTAAAGCTCATCTAGTCCAACTCCCCTGCAAGGAACAGGGACATCTTCAACTAGATCAGGTTGCTCGGAGTCCCATTGAACCTGGCCTTGAATGTTTCCAGGGATGGGGCATCCACCACCTCTGTGGGCAACCTGTTCCAGTGTTCCACCACCCTCACTGTAAAAAACTTTTTCCTTATATCCAGTCTGAATCTACCTCTCTCTATAGTTTCTCTATAGAGAAACTCTTCAGCAGGCCCTGTTGTACTAGGGCAAGGCATAATTATTTTAAAATAGAGGGAGGTAGATTCAGACTTGATATTAGGAAAAAAAGTTTTTTACAGTGAGGGTGGTAGAACACTGGAACAGGTTGCCCAGAGAGGTGGTAGATGCCCCATCCCTGGAAATATTCAAGGCCAGGTTGGATGGAGCTCTTAGCAATCTGATCTAATTGGAGATGTCTCTGCTTCTTGCAGAGGGGTTGGACTACACGATCTTCAAATGTCCCTTCCAACCCAAACTATTCTGATTCTATTATCACAACAGGCCCTGGCAAAATGTTTGTCCTTATCTTTCTTATAAGTCCCCTTTAAGACTTTCTTCACAGGAGAGACATTCCAACTCTCTGGTCATTCTTACAGCTCTCCTCCTCCAGATCCACTCCAACAGGTCTGTGTCTTTACAGTACTGAGTTACTTCCTCCTGCCATTACGCCTTCTTCTGTGTGTCCAGATGAGCTTCTTATCACTTAACCTAACATAAACTTTCTTTAAAGGCTTCTAGTATTAGAACTATGCCAAAAATACTTCACTCAAATTTTCTGTATGGTTTGATGATAATATATGTTTTGGGATCTGTCAGAGGGTGATGTACAATCTTGATATTTTTTTTAAGATGCTTACTAATCAATCTTTTGTGTAACTAAGGGATTCTAATGAGCAACCTTGAACTCTTGCTAATGTAAAGATGTTGCTGACTTGCCAAAAAGAAGGAAAGAGGTAAAACTATAAACATTTTTCAGAGAAATCAAGGTCTTCCAACCGTGCTGCTGTAACACTTGCTAACGTATATACAAGGCTTAGATATGCAGGTATTACTAAGTAGTATTGTATGATGAAGCAGTATAACATTTTTTGTTCTTGAATAAACGAAACAATAAATTAACATGTCAAAGATGAAAATGTTGAATATATCTTGAGAACAGAAAACTGCAAACTGCCCCATATGCATTACTCTACTGGCCATACTCAAAATAATTAAGCTGCTACAATGGCAATTTTGTGAGATACCTGTGCATACAAGCACACTGTAAGACTATATCTAGTATGATGTGTATAATGAGGTGGGGACTGTTGTCTCGTCAGGTGGCACAGCTTTGCTTGCATCTTCTGCACTTAAATTTGGCTTAAGTTAAAATCACATCAGTACCAGTGTTCAGGCTGTTGCCCTGGCTCTTTCAGTATATTAGTAGTATGGTAGTACACTGAACAATATTTTCCTGTATGGTACAGCTTGGAGAACTTCAGAACCAGTGGATTAAACTGTATATCCACAGGGTCAAATATCTTTGCTTGTCCACAGACACATGCATCCTGACTCCTGACTATCCACACTGTATAAACATTTATTTGTTCTGAGGCTCTGTTTTATAATGACCTTTGAAAATTATGAAGATGTTTGACTGCTAGGTCTCAGAGTATTTCTGAGAAGACAAAGAGTTAGAACCAGATGCCAAAGCAGCTTTTGGATCAGATAGGAAGGCATAAGTCTATTATCAGTTAACTAGTGTGTCAGGGCTTTCGGGCTGTTATGTCCACAAATTTGGGGATATGGTAAATAGTTTTAGCATTCTGTTGCCTTGTTTTAAACAGCTTGAGTCAAATCTTGATGATTGTAAAACAAACTGGTGATATGTGCTTGATACAATTCCATTCCCAATTCCAATATACGACACAGACGGAGCACATGAGGAAAGGTAAATAAATTCAATTTACTTACTCACACACATGTGAATAGTCATATTTTAACAGAAAAGAAGTGGGCACAATGGAGAAGAGAATCTTTTCTACAGTTACTGCTTGCTAGCAACCTTTTTTGAGGCCATGGATATTTTCTTTGACTTTTATTAAAAATTAATTATATACTACTTTGATATCATTTAGAAATTCCTAGATCTGACTGATTTAAAATAATCTGAATTATATAACCTTCGAAGGGAACCTCTAGTAAATGTATTTGGTTTCTGATGTATTCTCTCATACTAATTCCCAAAACTACATCTAAATATTTCCAATTGAACTCAATTTTCTCTTTTTCCTTATTCTTTGTCCATCCTCTTATTCTTTCTTTTATCCTGCCACCTCATTAGAGAGAGTTTTGTGTTCCTATATATATCATAATTTCTTAGTATCCAATATTTATTAAGCTTTATTTCTTTTTACTTATCCTTTTCAAACAATATATATATGAATTATTTTTTTCCCCAGACTATGTTTTCTTTTGTGTTCAAAACTTTACGGTAGAAAAATGAACATCTAAAAATTTCCCTCAGAATTCTACTCACTTTAAAATGAGGTTTCAGTCTTCTAAGACTTGTTAGCATTTATAATCAGGCCTCACAAAGATGTCTTCTCAAAAGAGACAATTCAGAGATGTTCTCATGTGCCTATTCAGTACATGCTTTTTTAATTGGACTCTTAAGTGGCTTGAAAGACTTAAGATATAATGCTGTTTTGTGCACTTTCTTTCAAAAGTGAGCTTTTCAGGATAAACACACTGACATACTATTAAAAGTTCACATAAAAAATTCTACATTTTACTTCACATACCTGTATTTTAAAAGTATATGCACATTTTGAGTCAATAAGTGGTATTACTTAAAACACTTATATGTCTTATTGTATCATGATTGTTGATGTAGTATGAGAAAATGAACTATTGTTTTAATTAGCATTATCATAGCCACCAGAAGAACCACAGGGATGTAACTACTTTACTAGAAGACTTGCATAGTTCAAATCAATTCACTGAAACACCTGCTAACAAGCATATATTGCCTTTTAATAAAAACTATGGTTAGTATGGGGAAGGGAATGCTGCCACTGTTAAAATATTTTAATTGCGTTACCTAGAGTATTTGTCTTTTCCAGAAAATTAGAAGAGACATTATCAGTTACTGAAGAGATCTATTGTCGCAGAAACATCCATAATTTGTCCTTACCAGATGAAAAATTTGCATCTTCCCTTGACCATGTATAAGTGGCTGAAATTGTATTTTGATTCTTTTTTGGTTTATACAAAAAAAAATGCAACTCAATATTAAAAACCTATCATTATGGCATCCATCATACAAATAATTAATCCATAGTTTCATAATTAAAATTGCAATTAATTTTGTACTGTTGACACTACCATTAATAACACTTCTTGCAAAGTTATTGTATTTATTACAAACAAAGAAAAACTCCTACCAATAGAATAAAAGACATTTCTTTCAGATTTTTCTTATCCACAGGGTAGAGAAGGTAGGTACACACAAAAGGTTTTGTAACGAGTTTGATGCAAGAGCCAAGAATTCCTTGTCAGCTCTTGAAGAAACACAGAGTGGTAGGATCATGCCGTCTACAAGCTGCTTATCTGACTTCCTGCTATTGTCAGTCTTTGGAGATCAATTCAGTTGTACATAGATAGTTGCAATCAAATGAGCCTGAGGGAAAAAAGATGAGCTTCATCTGCCCAGCCATTTTAGATGAGGTGGACTCAAACCTCTACGTGCTGCCCAGAAGAATGTAAGATTCCTGCAAATCCTATTTTCTGTCTGTGGTAATACTGTGTGGTCTTGAACATCCATCACACCTCAGCTAGCAGTAGTGCTTTAATCTATCATTAACTTCTGCCAACAGAATCTAGAAAGCTACTGAAATGACTTATAAATAGTTTCTGTGATTAATCAGTTTAAGAAAGCCTTTTACTTTACTGCCTGCATTTACTATGAGCCTAATTAACTTGAACACACATATTTATCTCTGGCAATTTAAGATGCTTTTTGGAATTCGGCCTGGAAGCTAGTTTTCACTCAAGATAAATCCTTCCAGAGGTATTCTCATAGATACCATGTCCTATCTGTTTATCCTGTATCAGATATCCAAAGGAAACTCAAATGACAAAAAAAAAGTTGATTATGTATGGGCATTTGAATCAAACCAGTAATGTTACTTGAGATATCTAGATCATCCAAGGTAGACTGGACAGAAGATTTATGAGAAGCCTTTGTCCTGGAGCAGCTGTTAGAGGAGCAGCTGTTGGAGGCCAATCAGGTCTCTGTGACTGATCCTCATCTAGAGTTCAAATATGAACACTTAGGCCTTGATTGAGTTATCCATATAAATGGTGTCTAGTGCCATTTAATAGATCCTAGAATATCATCCTAGGTCTCCTTGTTGTGAGCCAAGTGTCTTCATAGAATCATAGAATCTTAAGATTGGAAGAGACCTCCAAGATCATCAAGTCCAACCATCAACCTAACACCACCTTGTCCACTAAGCCATGTCCCAAAGTGCCACGTCTACATGTTCTTTGAACACCTCCAGGGATGGTGACTCCACCACTTCCCTGGGCAGCCTTTTCCAGTGCCTGATCACTCTTTCAATGAAGAAGTGTTTCCTAATATCCAATTTAAACCTCTTCTGCCGCAACTTGAGACCATTTCCTCTTGTCCTATCACAAGTTATTTTGGAGAACAAACCAACACCCGCCACCCTACAACCTCCTTTCAGGTAGTTACAGAGAGCAATGAGGTCTCCCCTCAGCCTCCTCTTCTCCAGACTAAACAATCCCAGTTCCCTCAGGTGCTCCTCTTAAGACTTGTGCTCCAGACTCCTCACCAGTGTTGTTATCTTCCACAAATCCTGATTTATATCTGCCAGGTTCAATGGATGTCTTGGGCATAATACAGTTTCTCCAACACATTTATACATGCAACTGAATGATGCTTACTTTTTTTTTTTTTAATATGTGTTAGAAATATTCATTGTAACCTGCTGGAATTGCATACTTGTGTCGTAGTTCAGCCCTGATCGGGACCAGACTACGCAGTCTCTCTCTCGCTCCCCCCACCTTCCGAGAGAACAGGGAGAGAAAATATAAGGAAAAATGGCTCGAGGTTTGAGATAAGGATGGGGAGAAATCCTTAAAGTTACCGTCACGGGCAAAACAGACTCGACTTGGGGAAAACTATTCATTTATTACTACAAAGAGCAGGATAATGAGACAGAGAACAAGATAACCTCCACCCACCCCTCCCTCTTCCCAAGCTTAACATTATCTCTACTACCTTCGCCCCGCACCCGAGCGGCACAGGGGGGAAGAGGGAAAGGGGGTTGCGGTCAGTTCATCACACGTTGTTTCATCCCGCTGCTTCATGGTCGGGGGAAGAACTCACATTCCTCCTCTGCTCCAGAGTGGGGTCCCTCCCACGGGCCACAGTCCTTCATGGAACTGCTCTGGCGTGGGTCATCTCTTCCACGGAGTTCAGTCCCTTCAGAACAGCTGTCCCAGCGGGCCCTCCATGGGCCACAGCCGCCTTCAGGCATCCACCTCCCCCAGTGTGGAGTCCTTCACAGGCTCCAAGTGGATCTCTGCTCCTCCGTGGACCTCCATGGGCTGCAGGGGGACAACCTGCTCCACCATGGTTATCACCACAGGCTGCAGGGGAATCTTGGCCAGAAGCCGCATTACTTCTCCCCCTCCTTCTTCACTGACCTTGGCGTCTGCAGCCGTTCCTCACAACAGGCTGGTAGATGTCTCTCAGGATCTTTTTTTACATCTTATTCACTTCTCATCTCTTTTCCACTTCTTGCAGCTGGGCCGGGCTGAGTCGGGCCCAGTCGGCTGCCTGGTGAGAGGCCAGAGGGTGAGGCCTGCAAGGCCCATGAGGCCTGCGCCTCCCCCTCTGCGCCTCTGCCCCCGCTCAGCTTCTTCACATCTTCTCTTCTCTCTTTTTTTTTTCCTGTTTTCCCTTTCTTAAATACGTTATCGCAGAGGCGTTATCACAGAACATTCTGCTACCAATTGGCTCGGCCTTGGCCAGCAACGGGTCCGCCCTAGGCCCGGCCGAGTCCACTGAGCAAAGGGGAGCGACTTCTAGCAGTTTCCTACAGAAGCTACCACCTTAGGCCCCCCCTCACTAACAAAACCGGAACAACTTGCTATAAAGACACCGTTTCTTATACACAGACCAGTATCATTTTAGATACCTAGAATATTTTGTCTTTGTTACCATGCTCCTTTCCAGGGGAGAACACACGTATATGCCAACACCCCTGCAGATGTCTCAAGTGCCTATAGTGCAGGCATGAGATTTCTCTGTACATGCAACTGCCTACATTCAGTGCTTAAAAACAGATGTTTGATCCCACCTGAGATGCTCTGGAATTCAGAAAAACTTCTAACTGCCGTTACAGTAATAAATTTCTCCAAGTACTCTGTCATATCTGCTAATTTACTTATTGCAAATTTTCTTCATTGACAATGGAGAGAAACAAGGAGCTTTGGGATGCAGTTTGTGTAGAAGTATATTGTGTTGGAGATGTAAGTGAAATAATCTTTGGATTTAAGTGTTATAACTTTCTCTTAATAACTTTCATGTACTATTTATGACCTCATATTGACAACATAGATCAGTAAGTAAGGTGAACTGTATATTGATTGAATAACATGCACTGTGAACAAATTCATCATTGAACACCCCTGTAAAACTCCCCCAAAATCATCTCATTTTAGAAAAGCTTGCAAATTTTATGAAGATCTATAATGGAAGAAATGTATTTTGATGCTGATGTTTTCAGTAAAAGAAATCTTATTGAAGTGGGGTTTTTTTAAGAAAAAAAATAATTTAGAATATTGGTATTTTATAAGATAAAACAGAAAGCTCTTATTATGCTTAATACAATTAAGTTTTTGTATTTAGTTTTTCAGAAAAGCTGTTACACTACTGCTTCTGTGCTCTTTAGACAGTGGTTTACTACATGGAGACTTGTACTACATTGAACTAAACAATCTGCTATTAACAAATAATAGAAGTATAATGCAAACTGCTGTCGGGGGCAATTATATCTATTTATGTACTGGAAAAGAAAACAAATACTTCACATGAGTACATTTTATATACTTCATAAGGTTTGACAAATCATAGTAAGCTATGTCATACTATAATTCTATTGTGTTTGAGTCTTTTAATACAATAGCAGCTACACTCCTGAAAGACATACAGTCTTTAAATTAACTTTAAATTACTGATTTAAAGAAAAGTAAATTTTAAAAGTTAAAATGTTTACAAAATTCATATAAATTTATTTTACTATTCACATTTTTATCTTGACTTTTTTTCCTAAGATTTTTGTCCCTTAAATTTTTCTGTTTCTCTTACAGAGAAAATTCCATATTAAGGCAAGATTATATATTTTTTTTGCATGCAAACACTCT
This sequence comes from Chlamydotis macqueenii, assembly GCF_036417535.1. NCBI lineage: Eukaryota > Metazoa > Chordata > Aves > Otidiformes > Otididae > Chlamydotis > Chlamydotis macqueenii. Next base: position 165,989,376 of record NC_141556.1, read on the forward strand.
CTCTGAATCTTACATAGGACCTATCTAACTTATTTAAATTTCTTTAACAAAAAGGTTGCATCACTCCTAACTTCAATAATCTTTTTTTCTTAAGGTTCTCAAGAGCATATAAACCACTTTTTTTTTTGTTGCTTTCCATTGTAATTTTATTTTTTCTTTAATTAAATGTGCTTCTCTAGAAACCATAGTTGTTTGGTTTTTTTTTATATACAGACTGAATAATCCTTTCACAATCAACTCATTCTGAGCCAAAAGCATAGCAACCAAACTGAAAACAGTTCACTTTCTTACTGCTTCCAGAAACATGACCTACAAACCACAGAATTTTCTACAATGGCAACTTGGCACCAATCTCACAGCTTTTTTCTGTCCCTGAACTTTGATATATCCTGAGAAAGTACACATACTTCTTGTCTTATATCAAAGAGGGTCAGAAATCAAGGAATTATCCTTTCAGTATTTAGTGTATTTGTATCTGAATATATGGTTTTTACTCTTTAGGGAGATACAGTTCACTGAAATAATTATATCCTATTTTTTTTAAACTGAGTAGGACAATTCAAAAAGTTGAGATAGAAAATACTTGCAGAGGGCTATCAGTATGCAATTATGATTGAAGGGCATGCTTTTGTTAATCTGGGAACTGTACACAAATGTAAAATATGGTGGTTAGTTGGCAGAAGTCCTTGTGTGGATACTTTTTTGGAGTGTGAATAGGATATTCTGTCTGTGCTACTTTAGAATTGTTCAATTTTTCTCCTCTCATTTTCTTTTTTTCATATTTTTAAATATGCCGGGTAACAGGAAGGCAATACCAAAAGTTTGCATCTTGCTAATTTACTTAATATGTTGCAAGTAAGATAGTCTCCTTTTGACTCTTTTTGCAAATACAGTAGTTCCAACAGAAAAGGTGGAAAGCTAAGTTTCTTTTACATTTTATTTCCAGTCTTCCTTCCTTTCTGCCTTCAATTATTGTATAAATTGGCAGCTAGAGGAACCGTGTTCTTAGGAACAAGAACACCCCCCCACAGCTCCCCCCCTTGCAGGGTGGGGGTGGGGGGTGGACTAGAAGACCTTTGAAGGTCTTTTCTTACCCTAGCCATTCTATGATTCTATGATTCTAGGAAAGTTACTTCCTTCTAGATAGGACATCTAATACCCAGTTTAAGAGTAATACTGATTTTAAATGAAGAGTATCTTGCTTACTGAAATGTCCAGTTTGTGCATTCTGATACACATATGTGTATCAACTAAATGTCTGGAACTCAATTCTGCAAAACTCTTAGGCATTTCAATTTTATGCTACAAAGAAATAACTCATGCTAATTCATACAAGTAGAATCTCTGCTTCATAGTTGAACTTTACCTTTTCTCAGGTAACTTGCTCTCCGGTTGACAGGCCCCGACACCAACACTTCAAACATGGTCCTCACCAGGAAACGGGCTTCCCACGCGAAGACTGTGGCAACCCAGACAGAGGGTCTGCTCCATAATGTGGCAGTTCAGGTTTCTGGCTGCCGGGAGTGCCTCAGACTGCTGCTGCCAGGGGAGGATGGGAGGGATGTGACTTGCGTGCAGTGTGAGCAGCTAGACAAGCTGCTCGGTCTTGTGATGGAGCTTAGGGAGGAGGTAGATAGACTGCGGACCATCAGAGAATGCGAGCGGGAGATTGACTGGTGGAGTGACTCTCTGCGAGAAAGGCGCAGAGATTGCACTTCCCAGACTGAGGGAGTATTGGGAGTAATGGCCCCTCTCTCTCACCATAGTCAAGCAGGGAGAGACAGCTCGAGAGGAGAGGAGGAATGGCAGCAGGTCTCAGTCCGGCGTCGCAGGCAACCCCCATTCCGACCTACCTCGATTCCCCTGGTCCCTCTCTGTAACAGGTACGAAGCCCTGAAACCAGAGGGAGAGGTGAGTGATGATGACATGGGAGCGCTGCCGCCAAGCTTGCCCAAGGTGAGGCGGACGGCTCCACGTTTGAAGACTGCCTCCTCCAAGAAAGAAAGGAGGGTGATAGTTGTGGGCGACTCTCTTCTGAGAGGAACAGAGGGTCCAATGTCGGCCTGACCCTACCCATAGGGAGGTGTGGTGCCTTCCTGCGGCCCAGGTCAGGGATATTTCTAGAAAACTCCCCAGCCTTATCCGCCCCTCTGATTATTACCCTTTATTGATAGTTCAGGCTGGCAGCAATGGGATTGCTGATAGAAGCCTGAAGATTATAAAACATGATTTTAGGAGGCTGGTGAAGTTAGTTGATGGAGCGGGCATACAAGTAGTGTTTGCCAGTATTCCTTTGGTGGCAGGGACAAACACTGAGATAAGCAGAAAAAGCCATCTTATAAATGCATGGCTGAGAGGTTGGTGCAAACGCAAAAATTTTTGATTCTTTGATCACGGGGTGGTCTACTCGGCAGCTGGCCTGAGGTCGGCTGATGGGAATTGCCTGTCTCCAAAAGGGAAACGGATACTTGCCCAGGAGCTGGCGGGACTTATAGAGAGAGCTTTAAACTAGATAGGAAGGGGGAAGGGGATAAAGCCAGGCCTGCTAGAGATCAGCCTGGGGAAGTGGTATTGGGATTAGGAGAGAGGCGAGGGGCTCAGCTGAGGTGCGTCTACACTAATGCATGCAGCATGGGGAACAAGCAAGAAGAGTTGGAAGCCATAGTGCGGCAGGCAAACTATGACCTAGTTGCCATAACAGAAACGTGGTGGCATTGCTCCCATGACTGGAGCGCTGCAATGGATGGCTACAAACTCTTCAGGAGGGACAGGCAAGGAAGGAGGGGTGGTGGTGTGGCTCTCTACGTTAGGGAATCCTTTTCTGCTACTGAGATTGTGACTGGGGATGATAACATTGAATCCCTATGGGTAAAGATCAGAGGAAGGGCTGACAAGGCAGACATCCTGGTGGGCGTCTGTTATAGACCGCCAAACCAGGATGAAGAGACAGATGAGGTATTCTACAAGCAGCTGGCACGAGCTGCACGGTCGTCAGCCCTTGTCCTCATGGGGGACTTCAGATTCCCTGGCATATGCTGGGAGTACAGCACAGCACAGAAGAAGCAGTCTAGGAGGTTTTTGGAGTGCATAGAGGATGCCTTCCTAATGCAGTTGGTCAGAGAGCCCACGAGAGGAACTGCCCCGCTAGACCTGCTGTTCGCAAACAGGGAAGGTCTGGTGGGAGATGTGGAGGTTGGGGGCTGCCTTGGACAGAGTGACCATGAAATGATAAATTTCTCAATTCATGGTGGAGCTTGGAGGGGGAATAGTAAAACTGCTACCTTGGACTTCCGGAGGGCGGACTTTGAATTGTTCAAGAGACTAGTAGGGGGAGTCCCCTGGCATTCAGTCTTAGTGAACAAAGGGGTCCAAGAAAGCTGGTTGCTCTTCAAGAAGGGAGTCTTAAGGGCGCAGGAGCAGGCGGTCCCCCTGAGCCACAAAATGAGCCGGTGGGGAAGAAGACCAGCGTGGATGAATACGGAGCTATTCTTGAGGCTCCGGGAGAAAAAGAGAATCTACCGCCTGTGGAAGGAGGGACGGGCAACTGAGAATGAATACAAGGAAGTCGTTATGATGTGTAGAGGTGAAATCAGAAAGGCAAAAGCTCAGCTTGAATTTAACCTGGCCACTGGAAAAGGAATAAGAAACTCTTTTATAAATACATTAACAGTAAGAGGAGGACAAAGGAGAATATCCACTCTTTGCTGGATGAGGCTGGGAATGTGACCACTGAGGATAAGGAAAAGGCGGAGGTTCTGAATTCCTTCTTTATGTCTGTCTTTAAAGGTCAGACCAGTTATCCTCAGGGTACTCCTCTCTCTGACCTGGTAGTCTCGGCTGGGGAGCACGCTAACCCCCCTGTGATTCTGGAAGAAACGGTCAGAGACTTACTACTCCAACTGGACTGCCACAAGTCCATGGGGCCAGATGAGATCCACCCAAGAGTGCTGAGGGAACTGGCGGAGGTGATAGCCGAGCCGCTTTCCATCATCTATCAGCACTCCTTGTTGACTGGTGAGGTCCCGGAAGACTGGAGGATTGCCAACGTGACTCCCATTTACAAGAAAGGTTGTAAGGAGGATCCGGGGAACTACAGGCCTGTTAGCCTGACCTCGGTTACAGGGAAGGTTATGGAACAGATAGTCTTGAGGGAGATCATGCGGCATGTGCGGGATGGCCGGGGGATCAGGCCTAGCCAGCATGGGTTCATGAAGGGCAGGTCCTGTTTGACCAACCTGATCTCCTTTTATGATCAAGTGACCCATCTGCTGGATGAGGGAAAGGCTGTTGATGTGGTCTACCTAGACTTCAGCAAAGCCTTTGACACTGTCTCCCACGGTATTCTCCTGCAGAAGCTGGCAGCCCATGGCTTGGATGGGTACACTCTTGGCTGGGTAAGGAGCTGGCTGGAGGGCCGGGCTCAGAGAGTGGTGGTGAATGGAGTTAAATCCAGCTGGCTACCGGTCACAAGTGGTGTTCCCCAGGGGTCGGTGCTGGGGCCTGTCCTCTTCAATATCTTTATTGATGATCTGGATGAGGGCATTGAGTGCACCCTCAGTAAGTTTGCAGATGACACCATATTGGCTGGGAGTGTGGATCTGCCTGGGGGTAGCGAGGCCCTACAGAGGGATCTGGACAGGCTGGAGAGCTGGGCTGAAGCCAATGGGATGAGGTTCAACAAGACCAAATGCCGAGTCCTGCACTTCGGCCACAACAACCCCAGGCAGCGCTATAGGCTTGGGGCGGAGTGGCTGGAGGACTGTGTGGAGGAAACGGACCTGGGGGTACTGATTGATGCTCGGCTGAGCATGAGCCGACAGTGTGCCCGGGTGGCCAAGAAGGCCAACGGCATCCTGGCTTGCATCAAAAACAGTGTTACTAGCAGGAACAGGGAAGTAATTGTCCCCCTGTACTCGGCACTGGTGAGGCCGCACCTCGAGTACTGTGTTCAGTTTTGGGCCCCTCACTGCAAGAAAGACATTGAGGCCCTGGAACGCATTCAGAGGAGGGCTACGAAGCTGGTGAGGGGTCTGGAGCACAGGCCTTATGAGGAGTGGCTGAGGGAGCTGGGATTGTTCAGTCTGGAGAAGAGGAGGCTCAGGGGAGACCTGATAGCTCTCTATAACTTCCTGAAGGGAGGTTGTAGTGAGCTAGGGGTCTGCCTTTTCTCTCGTGTAGACAGTGATAGAACTAGAGGCAATGGTTTCAAGCTGCGCCAGGGGAGATTCAGGCTGGACATTAGGAAATATTACTTCTCGGAAAGGGTAGTCAGGCACTGGAATGCACTGCCCAGGGAGGTGGTGGAGTCACTGACCATGGGGATGTTCAAGAAACGTTTGGATGTTGTGTTGAGAGATATGATTTAGCTGAGAAGTATTGGTGATGGTTGGACTGGATGATCTTTTAGGTCTTTTCCAATCTTGATAATAATAATTCTATAACCTGGGAGGTCTTGGTTATTATATGATATATGTTATTATATTATTATATTATATTATTATTATATGATATATGTTATTATATTATTATACAATAACATTCATGCCTCTTTCCTTCAGGTACAAAACAGGAATTTGGACTGGAATTTAACTTCTGCATTGTTGAATCCAGTTACAAAAAGATGTTGGTAGGCATACAACGGTCATCCAGTTTTCCATTAAGTAGCAGTCCTCTACCATAAATGTTTCAAAAACACATTCATAAATATTTGTGAGATATTACACTGTATGCAGACAATGGAAGAGTTTTTAAAAGTGTAGAAATATTATGCTTAGTGAGAATGTGGAATATAGCAACAGTTATGGTTTGGCTACACACAGCTAAAGTAAGGTTGTTACAATTCTATTAAGAATAATATGTAAATACATATGTTTTGAATGTGTTTTCTTATTCTTTACAGAAAAAAAAAAGCTTAAATATTCATGTAACATACTTCAGGAATACAGTACTTTTTTTTTGTTAGATGTTTTTTTCCTTCCTATATTTATATTCATTTTCTTGGTCCTAAATAAGGAATTTTGCTATTAACTGTTAAAACGGAAGTGTTACTACCTAATAATGTACTGGTTTTCAGTTTTAATGGCTTTTATTTTCTTCTATTTACTATGTAAGTTAAAATAGAAAATTGATAAATATTGTATAAATACATCTTAATCAAAGATAACAGTCAGCATTTAAACTCAGTTCTGTTGTTAATTGATCCAGTAAACATCATAATATGTGGCAGCATCAATACCTGGCATTGTAAAAAACAGCTAGGATAACAGTTTTCTAAGCATAGGTCTTCCATGTGGAGCTGCAGTTACAACTATTAAGTGTATTATTACTTTGCCAAATACCAACTTTACCTGCAAGATTTTTTGATGCACTGTATCAAAACCATAGTGGTTTGCCTTCCAGCAAGTCAGACTTAAGAGCTCTTCAAGTTTAGAGGTTTGTGTCTTTTTTAAAATCATATAAAGTTGAGATTTTGATCAATTACTACATTTGCTGTCATGTTTTATTCGACCTTTTTTATCTAGTTCTTTTTCTTTTACAGAGGGAGTTTTTAATTGCATATTTAAAACCACTTGTTTCATTCTTACTGATTTCTTTCTGCCTGTGAACACAGCTACATGGAAAAAGTTTATCATAAGAGATACCTTAAGACTAGAAAAGCCTGTGTTCTAGGTACCTTCTTCCTGCAGATATTTTTTTTTTTTTTTTTATCCCTTCATTTGGCATTAAAAATAAATGAACTGGATATTAGACTGAAATCTTCAGGGCACTGAGTCAAAGCTAGAAACTTTACATTTTGCACTTCCTGGTAGTTCAGTGAGTCTTCATTTTATAAAGTATTATGTATCAAGACATTCCCATACCATAGAAGAAAAACAAATAAATGATTGGTTAAGACAGTAGATTCCCTCAGGGTCTCTGTCAGACCTGAATGTGTTGATCTGACATTCTGTTCTAGAATTTTAATCTGCCATCAAAGAAAAAAGTTTCACTTTTTATAAATTTTGGATTGCCACCTTCTCTGTAAATTTAATCTCACAGTGTTAGTTATCACGAGGCTTTTTCTTAAAGAACAAATTTTCAATTCATCATTTCCTTCTGTCAAATAGGTTTTTTTTTGTTGTATATCTTATGACAGTTGAAGCATGTAATAAATAAAATTTATTAAACCAGATAGAACAAGGATAATCAAGCTGTTAAGCATATATGCTCAAATGTTAGAAGATAGTCTCTATAATTGTTTTTAATATTTTTTTTCTTCTTTACGATACAGAATAATTCAATACTTCTCCTTTTTTTTTTTATTACTAATCCAATAATAGCAGTATGATAGTGTATCATACCTAGAAAAAGGAAGCAAACAACAAAAAAATTATTCTACCTTTTCTATTGCCACTTGGTAGCTAACTCTCAATGTTTGCTTCCAGATACAAAATCTGCTATAACTATAAGCAGACACTGAAGTATTGTCATTTAAGATTTATACATACCTCTCAGTTCAGCAAAGCATGTAAATATGTAGACAATCTCCACAAATTTAAGTGAGACTGAAATAAAAAACTAAATGCTTTTTTTTTTTTAATTCGAGTGACGGTCAGTTAGCTTTTAATAAAAAAAAAAAAAGGAATAGCTTTGTTTGCAGCACAATGTAGACTCAATTTCATGGATGCAAAGTTGAAAGGATAAGTAATTGAATCATAGATGTGTTGTAAGAAACATTAAATAGTATTGTGGTATTCTATTATGCACACAAACAATGACAGAAGTAGAATAATAATCATACATGCACACAAAGATTCACATACAATTTACTTGCACCTATTAATGCATATTTATCCACATTTGAACTAGCAACGTTGCACTGCTTAATACTTTAATCACTGTAACTTTAATTACAAGTGTAATTTTTGTCTGAAATTGTCATGGTTCATCCCACAGAACATAATTTTGCCTTTTTTTTTTAGCAGAAACAGTTCAACATTTTAAGCACTGGCATTGTCAAAGTATAAAATATATTTTCCAATATTAACTAATTTATATTTTCTTCAAAGTCTGTTAGATGAACTATTTGGACTGAAGAGCCTTTAGTGTAAACAGACAATAGGTCATGGTTTAGAGGCCACCTTTTTATTGCAGGAAAGCCTGAAATTCCACTGGCATAATTGTAAAATACAGAAGAATGTCATTTAAATATTCTTCAGGAGCAAAGACTAAAAAAAATAAATTTCTTAATGTAAAATGGATTACCTATAAAAATATGCTAATGAAGTGTGATTTGCATAAAACTCTAAACTTTGTGAAATTTGTTTATGATACTAATATTCAGACAAATAATTAGTTTTCCCTGTGGCTTCCAAGTTGAGCATACATGGGAGATATTTATGTACTTTGTGTTAATACAAGTGGACCCTACAAGACGAGCTAATGCTACCTACAAATTCATAATTTTAGAGATAAAAGAGTAAAAGATCTGATAAATTGTATAGACCATATTTCTAGAGAAAGATACAAACTTTATGGGCAGTTTCACACCAATTTTTCTTGCTCTCTCTCTGCTCTGTTTTGATAGATTTAGGCAGTGTCTGATCATTTAATATCTTCAAACAAAAACTAATTTTCTGCTTTAACTCCATTATCTATTATTCTTATATGCATTATTATATCCATTATTTCAAAAGCTGTCTGGACATAGTCCTGGGCTACTGGCTTTAGGTGGCTCTACTCGAGCCAAGGATTGGCCCAGATGACCTCCAGAGCTCCCGTCCAGCTTCAACTATTCTGTGATTCTGTGATTCCGTCTGTAAAATTAATTGGATTCTCTCCATTCCTGTGATAGAAGAAAGTAAAATTATCTGTCCCTTCACTAACAGCAACCACTGCACTCCTGCACTACTTTGCTTTTTATGAGACCTAGAAAGAGCATATTTGTAGTAGAATTTCATTGATTTCAAAATGCATATGAAGACCATCCCATACTGTGACTCATCTTATTTATGCATCTGAAAGCCTTCACATGATCTTCCTTATTTGCTTTGCAGCATCCAGCTCAACAAAATAATTGGCATTTTTACAATGTTTTGTACTTTCAAAGCTTCAAGAAATTTGACAATTAAAATATTTTCCATTACTTTTGTATTACTTTCTATACACTTAATACCTCTCTAAGGTATTTATTCAGTCCTGCCCTATTACATGCTTTCCTTGTAATTTTGATACAGGTGCTGGATGTTACTTGTATTTTTGAGAATAAATAATACCCTCTCTTATCTACATTCAAATTTCTAATGTTCCTCTATTCAAGATTATGCTATTCCTGTTTGTGACCTAAGGTTTTGTTGTTTTTTTTTAATCATCTATTTACTCTATTCTATTTATGAATAACAGAATAAAATTGCAATGCTTATCACTGTTACAGTATCAGTTTTGAATATTGAGATATTTCATACAGGGATACATTTGTTTAGTAAATGAAATAATTCCATTGAAGATTATCTATGTTGTCCATTTAGTAAATTCGTATATTAATATATACATTTGTAAAGAAGATAATTTTATAGAGTCTCAATATCTTATAGAGTTTTGTAATATGTTTGACTTTGCATATTTGGATAATTAAGATATTGTCCTTGGCACTGGGAATTTACAGTCACCAGTGACCTTTGGTTTTAATGAAACTACTCACAGGAGCTATTACTTTGAGTTAACAGCAAAGGTGAATGTAAAAAAATCACTTTGGGATTTTATCATCTTAAGGCAATTGACTTTGAGCTTTTGAAGGATTTTCTGCTAAACTGACATTGCAGTTAGAAGGTTTTCCCTTTGAAAATCTAAAATTTCAAGCAATATAGATTAAATTTTTCAAAATTAAATTTATTTAATATTATTAAAATAATAATGACAGATTCTGAGCATAAAAGTTAATTGACAAGGGTCTAGACGTACAGATGGCTGTTGCCCTGATTTCTTGCTGATTACATGACAGAGGCAAACCGCACTTGTAATAAAAATGAATGACCCAGGCCACTTCCAAAGTCATTGTCTTCCAACTTCACCCATACAGGTGTGTACACCAAATTCTAACCTTCACAGGCCTGAGCGTGATCACAGTCTGTAAATTACTTAATGCCGTTTTTTTTTTTTTTTTCTAACATCACTTTGAAAATACAGGCTGAGTGGAGAATGGGTTGAGAGCAGCTCTGAGGAGAAGGACTTGGGGGGGTGTTGGTTGACGAGAAGCTCAACATGAGCTGGCAATGTGCACTTGCACCCCTGAAAGACAACCATGTCCTGGGCTGCATCAGAAGAAGCCTGGACAGCAGACTGAGGGAGATTACTCTTCCCCTCTATTCCATTCTTCTGAGACCTCACCTGGAGTACTGAATTCAGATTTTGGGCCCCCAACATAAGAAGGACATGGATCTGTTGGATTGAGTCCAGAGGAGGACCATGAAGATGATCCTGTGAAGACAGGTGAGAAGAAGTTGTAGGTGCTTGTCATAGTCTAGCCTCACTTTGGACTATGCCCTATGCATTCACTCACTCACTCTCCCCATCCTCCAGGGAAATAGGGGAAAGATAATATGCGATAGATGACCTTCAAAGGTCCCTTCTAAGCCAAACTGTTCTATGATTCTATGATTCTATAAAAGCTTGAGTTTTAAGATGAGGACAGGGAGAAATCATGCAACTTACCATTATGAGCAAACCAGACTTGACTTAGGGAAAATAAATTCAATTTATTAACAAGAAAACTAAAGCAGGAAAATAAGATAAAACTAGATCTTAAGCACACCTCCCTACACCTTTCCCCTCTTCCTGGGCTTAACTTTGTTCTGGACTATCTCCACCTCTCCCTCCCAAGCAGCATAGTGGAATAAGAAATTGAGGTTGCAGTATATCATCACACATTGTTTCTGATGCTCCTTCTTCCTCAGGGGAAGAACTCCTCGCATTCCTCCCTGATCCAGCATGGTGTCCATCCCATGGGCTACAGTTCTTCATGAACTGCTGTGGCACAGATCCTATTCCATAGGGTGCAGTCCCTCAGGAACAGACTGTCCCAATGTGGGCTCTCTACGGGGCCATAGTATCCTTTGGGCACACTCCCACTCTGGTGTGGTGTCCTCTTCGGGCTGCAGGTGGGTATCTGCTCCTCCATGGGCCTCCATGGGCTGCAGGGGAATCTTACCAGGAGCAACATTACTCCTTCCCCTCCTTCTTCACTGAGCTTGGCATTCACAGCTGTTCCTCTCACAAACTATTCTTCACAATTGGCTCAGGCAGATGCCTCTTATGTTCTTTCACACCTCTCCTCTCCTCTCCTCTCCTCTCCTCTCTGAACCTCTCCTCTCCTCTCCTCTCCTCTCCTCTCCTCTCCTCTCCTCTCCTCTCCTCTCCTCTCCTCTCCTCTCCTCTCCTCTCCTCTCCTCTCCTCTCCTCTCCTCTTCTCTCTCCTCTCCTCTCCTCTCCTCTCCGAACCTCTCCAAACCTCTCCGAACCTCTCCGAACCTCTCCGAACCTCTCCTCTCTGAACCTCTCCGAACCTCTCCTCTCCTCTCTGAACCTCTCTGAACCTCTCCTCTCTGAACCTCTCCTCTCCTCTCTGAACCTCTCTGAACCTCTCCTCTCCTCTCTGAACCTCTCCTCTCCTCTCTGAACCTCTCCTCTCTGAACCTCTCCTCTCCTCTCTGAACCTCTCTGAACCTCTCCTCTCTGAACCTCTCCTCTCCTCTCTGAACCTCTCCTCTCTGAACCTCTCCTCTCCTCTCCTCTCTGAACTTCTCCTCTCTGAACCTCTCCTCTCTGAACCTCTCCTCTCCTCTCTGAACCTCTCTGAACCTCTCCTCTCTGAACCTCTCCTCTCCTCTCCTCTCCTCTCTGAACCTCTCCTCTCTGAACCTCTCCTCTCCTCTCTGAACCTCTCCTCTCTGAACCTCTCCTCTCCTCTCCTCTCCTCTCTGAACCTCTCCTCTCTGAACCTCTCCTCTCTGAACCTCTCCTCTCCTCTCTGAACCTCTCCTCTCCGAATCTCTCCTCTCCTCTCTGAACCTCTCCTCTCCTCTCCTCTCTGAACCTCTCCTCTCCTCTCTGAACCTCTCCTCTCTGAACCTCTCCTCTCTGAGCCTCTCTGAACCTCTCCTCTCTGAACCTCTCCTCTCTGAACCTCTCTGAACCTCTCCTCTTCTCTCCAAAACTCTCCTCTCTGAACCTCTCCTCTCCTCTCTGAACCTCTCCTCTCTGAACCTCTCCAAACCTCTCCTCTCCTCTCTGAACCTCTCCTCTCCTCTCCTCTCTGAACCTCTCCTCTCCTCTCTGAACCTCTCCTCTCTGAACCTCTCTGAACCTCTCCTCTCTGAACCTCTCTTCTCTGAACCTCTCCTCTCTGAACCTCTCCTCTCCTCTCGGAACCTCTCTTCTCTGAACCTCTCCTCTCCTCTCCTCTCTGAACCTCTCCTCTCTGAACCTCTCCTCTCCTCTCCTCTCTGAACCTCTCCTCTCTTCTCTGAACCTCTCCTCTCTGAACCTCTCCTCTCCGAACCTCTCTGAACCTCTCCTCTCCTCTCAACTGGGCAGGGCCAGGCTAGGCCCAGACAGCTGCCCAACAGGAGGCCAGAGGGTAAGACCAGCAAGTATCACACGATCCCCTCTCTGCCTACACTTCTGTTTTATTTTTCCCTTCTTAAATATGTTATGATAGAGGCATTATCAAATTGGCTCAGCCTCAGCCAGCAATGGGTCTGTCCTGGAGCCAACTGGGTCCATCAGATAAAAGGGAAACTTTTATAAGCTTCTTGAAGAAGCTGCCACTGTAGCCCCTGCCACTACCAAATCCAACAGAATGCCCCATCTCTGGAAGTGTTCAAGGACAAGTTGCACTGGGATTTGAACGACTTGGTCTAGTGGAAGATGTCCCTGCTCATGGCGGGGGGGGTTTAGGGGGGGTTGGAACTAGATGATCTTTAAGGTCCCATTGAAACAAAACCATTCTATGCTTCTATGAAAAGGAAGGAAAAAATACTTTGTGTTTGCTCTTTAAGTTAAGAACTTTAATTTGGAAAAAAAGTCTATTTTCTCACTGCTATTAACATCTGTAATGTAATCACATTGAAGTATAAGCACTCTCTGATGGTGAACATAATTCAGTCAATCATCTGCCTTGAAGTTAAGTGCTTGACTGAAGCACTGAAATAAAAAAAAAACCCACCATTTTCCTTGGAATCGTCTGTTAATGAAGAAAAAAAAGTCACATCTACAGGGACAATGAGACCTTAGATGGAGCAAACTCTTGTTTGATATGGCAAAGCTGCTTCCTGTTATTAGTCACCTTAGTGTCTTTCTGGAGCATAGCTGTTCTAATTTATGCACTTATTAATAGTTAAAATTAAATGGACTCAATCAAGCCTGAGAGACTCAGATGAAAAATAAATTTATAGAATACTTTTCAATAATCCTAATCAATATCTAGAGTGTGAAATGGAGGAAAATAGGAATGAAGGGAGTGATGGTAGTAGAGAAGGACTCATCTTTTTTTAATCCATCTAATTGTCTACTCATTCTTTTAGGTCATTTATTTTTGTGGTATTTTAACTGCCAGATAAAGTTTAAAAATAGTATGAGAGCCACATAAGAGTCAGCCAAGATGACTGTAAATAGATGTGTTCCTGACAAGTGACAGGGTTTAAATATACCTCCCTGAAAATTAGCAAAACTAATATTTTGTAATATCTATCTAGGTTGTTTTCCTCATTTCAATAGGCAAAAACCAAGCAACTCATTTCTCTTGCACTCTTTAATATATTAGGCTGGCACTTTTTTGTTGTTGTTGTTGCTGTCTGTTATTGATGAGAGTTCTAAGTTCTGGGGTCTTTGTGAATTTAGCTGTAAAAACAACAAAGCGCTCATAAATTATGTACCTGTTTAATAACAACAAAGCTCTGTGTAGGTTTATTTTATTATTTTATTAATTGTATGAATGGAGGAGATCTTTTAAAATGACAAAAATTGTGAGTTTCTTGATAACAATCACTATATTTCTTATCATGATAGAAGGTGTACTAGTTATGCTATGAAGAGAAACTGAGCATAAAGCTAGCCAAAAAAAAAAATTAAACATATCAGTATTGAAAACAGAGTTGCTCAAGAAATCGTAGAATGGTTTGGGTTGGAAGGGACCTGAAAGATCATCTTGTTCCAATCCCCCTGCAATGAGCAGAGACACCTTCCATTAGAACAAATTGCTCAAATCCCCATACAACCTGGCCTTGAACACTTCCAGAGAGGAGGCATCCCCAACTTCTCTGGGCAACCTGTTCCAGTTCCTCAACACCCTCACCATAAAGAATTTCTCCCTTATGTCTGATCTAAATCTACTCTCTTTCTATTTAAAGCCATTATCCCTTGTCCTATCACTATATGTCCTTGTCAAAAGTCCCTCCCAGGTTTTCTTGTAGGCCTCCTTTAGGTACTGTAGGGCTTATCTAAGGTATCCCCAGAGCCTTCTCTTTGCCAGGCTGAACAAGCTCAACTCTCATAACCTGTCTTGGATAAATACTCTCCTAATACAAACGAGTTGGGGCAAGCACAAGAGGGGATTATTTAGTTCTAGTGAATGACTCCTACTTTCTACTGTTTACTATCAAGTTTCAGGAGTAGCTGATACATTGCTACATGAAGCAGAGCTGAAATTTGTATACTATTGTGTTATTGAGGTGGCATTGCTTTCTAGATGATGATACTTTTTCATATTCTGTTGACAACATACTGTATCTTCTTTCTGCCTGTGCTTTGCACCATTTCTGCTGCTGAAGTAACTTCTGCTTGTATCTTAGCTAGCAGTTGTTTCAGCTGTGGATTTTATGGGAAAATAATTTTCTCCAGATAGATAGATTCAGTCAGTTATGAACTGGAGAATAGTGTCAAAGTATCTTATTATTTTTCATATACTGATATTTTTTTTTTAATTTCAATATAGTCAACTATTTTATTTCTCCCTACTGCACGTTCCTATATTCCAGACTACCATTACCCTGCAGGCATCACAGGCCTGACTGTCCTTGCCCAGTCAGCTCTGAGATCCTCTTACTCTGGCCACAGCCCAGGACCACATTTCAATCCTCTGGGACCATAAGTCCCTGTCCCAGTGACACCACAGAAGGGCCAGTAACCAGTTCCTTACAGCCCTACTCTGCCTGGCCATGAGCCTCACTGAGCTGGGCCCGCACACGGGCCTACATCCCATCCCAGCCTTGGCCTGTTCCTGTCCACGGGAGGTGCCCAGTGCCTGAGGCTGGGGCTGTCCCTGGTGCCATCCTGCTCCAGTTGCCCTGCTCTGGGCTGAGGGATGAGTTGGGCCCATGCTGGCAGGCCCTGCTCGAGCCTCTGGGGCCCTGACAGCCCCAGTCCCAGGGAGCCATCAGGCTGTGTTACACCCTGACGTAGTGCCTGATGAGAATTGCCATTTCAGTGTCTCTCGTGTTGTCTTCACAGGCTGTCTTCATCAATAGACTGTAAATCCAGTGAAGTAAATGTTCTGGTTTTGTTAGTGAGGGGGGGCCTAAGGTGGTAGCTTCTGTAGGAAACTGCTAGAAGTCGCTCCCCTTTGTTCAGTGGACTTGGCCGGGCCTAGGGCGGACCCGCTGCTGGCCAAGGCCAAGCCAATTGGTAGCAGAATATCCCATGATAACGCCTCTGCGATAACGTATTTAAGTAGGCGAAAACAGGAAAAAAAGGAGGAGAAGATGTGAAGCAGCTGAGCGGGGGGCAGAGAGGGGGAGGCGCGAGCCTCATGGGCCTTGCAGGCCTCACCCTCTGGCCTCCTGCCGGGCAGCCGACTGGGCCCAACTCGGCCCAGCCTGGCTGCAAGAAGTGGAGAGGAGATGAGGAGTGAATAAGATGTAAAAAGTATCCTGAGAGGCGTCTGCCAGCCTGTTGTGAGGAACAGCTGCAGACGCCAAGGTCAGTGAAGAAGGAGGAGGAGGAGTAACATGGCTCCTGGCCAAGATTCCTCTGCAACTCGTGGTGAAGACCATGGTGGAGCAGGTTGTCCCCCTGCAGCCCATGGAGGTCCACGGAGGAGCAGAGATCCACCTGCAGCCCGTGGAGGACCCCACGCTGGAGCAGGTGGAGGCCTGAAGGAGGCTGTGGCCCGTGGAGGGCCCACTGGGACAGCTGTTCTAGAGGGACTGCACCCCGTGGAAGAGATGACCCATGCCGGAGCAGTTTCACGAAGGACTGTGGCCCGTGGGAGGGACCCCACGCTGGAGCAGAGGAGGAATGCGAGGAGTTCTTCCCCTGACGATGATACAGCGTAAAACAACGCGTGATGAACTGACCGCGACCCCCATTCCCTTTCCCCGCCCCGTGCCGCTCGGGAGGGGAAGGTAGTAGAGATAATGTTAAGCCCGGGAAGAGGGAAGGGTGGGGGGAGGTTATCTTGTCCCCTGTCTCATTCTCCTGCTAATTTTAGAAATAAATGAATAGTTTTCCCCAAGTCGAGTCTGTTTTGCCCGTAACGGTAACTTTAAGGATTTCTCCCCGTCCTTATCTCAAACCTTGAGCTGTTTTTCTTATATCATCTCCTCCTATTCTCTTGGAGGATGGGGGGAGCGAGAGACAGACTGCGTAGTCTGGTCCTGATCGGGGCAGTTATTACGACAGTTATTTTGGCGCCCAATGTGGGGCTCGAGGAATTTGAGATAAGGATTGAGTTTAATTGGGAGCAGTAACGGGCAAAACAGGGATTGAACTTGACAAAAGAGCAAAATGATTATGGGGAATTTATGTTCTGATTGTGGTGAAGGGATAAATGGTGAATTGTTTGTTAATTGTCTACCCACTGTTGGTGTTGTGAGGATATTATTTTGATTTTGGTGCGGGGAATTCTATTTTCTTCTGTTGATATGTGTATTTTACTTACAATACTTAAATACGTAATTCGCAGAGGCGACCTTATCTCAAACCTTGAGCTGTTTTTCTTATATCATCTCTTTCTATTCTCTCAGGGGGCAGGGGGAGCGAGAGACAGACTGCGTAGTCTGGTCCCGATCGATGCTGAACTACGACAAGTTGGAACATCAGTTACTTTGTGATATCTCTGAAGTGGAAGTAAAGGTTATACAGAGCTCTAGAATGTGGTATTGTGTACAATGCTGTCAATAAGTATATGGAAAGGAATTCAGAAATGCTTTTTTCCTCAATGTCTCATTTTGTCACTTTCGGATGTTCATGTAACTGCAAAATGTCATGAAATGCAATTTAGTTTGCCTTGAAATAAATATAAAAGATAAACTACAGGTATTATTAACCGTCCTAGTCAAGCACGTAACTCGGGAGTCAGGAATTTCTTCTTTAGAAAGACTCTATGCCTGGAAAGATCACGGAACAGATGCCCCTGGAAACTATGCTAAGGTACTTGGAAAATAAGGAGGTGATTGGTGACAGCCAATATGGCTTCACTAAGGGCAAATCATGCCTGACCAGTTTGGTGTCATTCTATGATGGGGTTACAGTGCTGGTGGATAAGGGATGAGCAACTGACTTCATCCACCTGGACTTGTGCAAAGTGTTTGACACTATCTCACACAATATCCTTGTCTCTAAATTGGAGAGACAGGATTTGATGGACGGATCACTTGGTGGATAAGGAATTGGCTGGATAGTTGCACTCAAAGAGTTGTAGTCAATTGCTTGATATTCAAGTAGAAATCAGTGACAACTGGTGTTCCTCAGGGTTCGGTACTGGGACCGATGCTGATCCAGTGATATGGATAGTGAGACTGAGCATACCGTCAGTAAGTTTGCCAACGACACCAAGTTGTGTGGTGCAATCAACGCACTGGAAGGAATAGATGCCATCCAGAGGGACCTTGACACACTGGAGAGGTGGGCCTGTGCAAACCTCATGAAGTTCAACAAGGCCACGTGCAAGGTCCTGCACATGGGTCAGGGCAATCCCAGGCACAAATAAAGGCTGGGTGGAGAATGGATTGAAAGCAGCCCTAAGGAGAAGGACTTGGATGTGCCAGTGGATGAGAAGGTCAACAGGAGCCAACAATGCGTGCTTGCAGCACAGAAAGCCAACTGCATTCTGGGCTGCATCAAAAGAAACATGGCCAGCAGGCAAGGGACATGATTCTTCCCCTCTATTCTGCTCTCACGAAACCTCACCTGGAGTACTCAATCCAGATTTTGAGCCCCCAACAGAAGGATGTGGACCTGTTAGAGTGAGTCCAGAGGAGGGCCATGAAGATGATCAGAGGGCTGGAGCACCTCTCCTATGAAGACAGACTAGGAGAATTTGAGTTGTTCAGTCTGGAGGAGGCTTTGGGGAGGCCTTATAGGAGCCTTCCAGTACCTAAAGGGAGCGTACAAGAAAGCTGGGGAGGAGTGTATTAGAAGGGGTGGTAGGGCAAAGGTTAATGACTTTAAACTGGAAGAGGGTAGGTTTAGATTAGATATAAGGAAGAAATTATTTACTGTGAGGTTGGTGAGACACTGGAACACGTTGACCAGAGAAGTTGTAGATTCTCCATCCTTGGAAGTGTTCAAGGCCAGGTTGGATTGGGTTTTGAGCGACCTGCTCTAGTGGAAAGTATCCTTGTCCATGGTAGTGAAGTTAAAACTAGATGATCTTTAAGGTCCCTTCCATTCCAAATCCTGATTCTATGATTCTGTTCTGCTAGTATCTGCTTTCAATAAAATAATTTCTTTGTGAAACATCGTATCCAGACAATTGGTCTACCGCAGAATAGCAAGCAGTGACATGAAGTTACATTGCAATATGCGTGTAGTGTAAGTCTATTCTTGTGGTAAGAATTTTTTACTTAGCCCTGTAATTACTTCTGGAGATAAGAATTTAAAGAATGCTTCTGTAGGACTTGGCTGTTTCTGCTTCTTAAGGAAATAGACACATATTGGCTCAAAAATATGAATAGAATATAAAAATCTTAGTTATAAACATTTTTCTTTACAGCTGAAATCCAGTGAAAGAAATTTGGTTTTATATTCCCAGTCACCTGAGTAAGATTCTGTAGGCTTAAAATGGACACTGTAATAAAAAACAAGTACAATGTTATTAAAACACATAGCTGTAGTATAAACGTGTAACACATAAAATTAAAGAGTTTTGAAGCATAGTCTTTTCTATAATTATCCAGTGATGTCCTAGTCAGAAGTCATTGTTTTCTCTTTAATTTCATAGATATAAACATAGGTAGGGAGTAGCTATGTTTGTTTGTTTGTTTGTTTGTTTTTAAATTATTACTGTTAGGAGTGCAAAAGTTTTGTCTTACAAATTTATCCTTAATATATTACTACTATTGACTGTCATCATACTGCAATTACTTAGGAACTACTACAAAGGAAAAAAAATATATATGGAGAGTACTTGTGATTCTTAGTCTGTCAATAAGATAGCAACATCTCATGTTAAGATTATATTCTTACCATCCACATAGCAGCTCTGCATCTGTTATAGAGTTCTGCAGAAGGAAAATGGGAAAATAATGGATGGTATGCTATTTTGCCAGTAACTATCAAAGGATGATTGTATCTAGCTTTTTATTTATTTTCCAGATAATTCTGTTTTTAGAATCTGAGAATTTCTTTTAGGAACCTATGAGTAAGCCTGTTAACCTAAAGGCATGAATATAACAAGAAAGTTATGATTGCAAGAAAATTTAACTACATTAATATGTATCAAATAATTCAATGAGAGCTTTCTCCCATATCATAAGAAACTAAATGCCATTCAACTGGAAAATATACACAGATGAGCATTTTCTCCAATGCTGTCATAATGTGTATCATGGTCATAATTCTTACTGTTCAGCATTTTAATGACTTTATCCTACATCGTTTCCCGTACTCATACATAATAGCTAAGTACCCTATGGTGAAAATATAAGCTGAATAGCCATGTGCCTGCAGTCTTCTTGCTAACTGAGCAGGTTTTTGATTGGCTTTAGCAGGTTTGGGGAAATGACCGTTTCAGACAGGACACAGTCAAGCAGAAAATGGGCAGATGCTGTAAGTTGCATAATCAGTACAAAGAAAACTCATCTGCCATTTATAGTATATGAGATTAACTGATGGGATACCAACTGATTCAGGCTAATTTAATGACAACCCCTAACCATCTGTCTAGAAAGCTGTATTTTACAAAGGCCTAATGCTGACCCACATAAGCTAGTCTAAAAAGCATTTGGTGAGTTTAATAATGGATTATACATCAAAGCAAGAACTCATTACTGTTACAAGTCATGAAATATTTATTTTTAATCTGACAGTTCTGCTACTGTTAAACAGTAAGAGATTACACTGTGAAGCAGTATGTATAATAAATGACTGACTACTTTTCTGCTGTGCTAGTAAATGCAAAGCTTTCTAAGCCTGATGCATTCACTTGCTGACAGTGTGAAACTGTGGGAAAGAGATCCTCTCTTTTCTTCAATGGCATCTCTAGCACAAGATCTTCCTTTGCGCTTTGGACTTATCTTGCAATTTATCATAGAATCATAGAATAATAAAATAGTTTGGGTTGGAAAGGACCTGTAAAGGTCATCTAGTTCAACCCCCCCCTGCCCCCCGCAAGGAGTAGGGACATCTTCAACTAGATCAGGTTGCTCATTCAGCCTGGCCTTGAATGTTTCCAGGGATAGGGCATCAAATACTTCTTTGGGCAACCTGTGCCATTATTCCACCACCCAGTGTAAATTTTTTTTTTCCTTATATCTAGTCTAGATCTTACAGTAATATTTGTCACAACTGATGAATTCAACTGACTTATTAGTTGTTTTTTTTTTTTTTTATTTAGCTTGATTTAAAAAATAGTCAGCAGCCTGGAACCCAAATTATACCCATGATGCTTTTGCCTGAAAAATCTTTCTGGAATGTCATTGAAGAAGGAAATTGGGGAAAAAAAAATGTGTAATTCAGAGCATAATTTGGCTGACAAGATCCAATTTACTGGTGATGGTTTGTGACGTAGAAACAACCCAGCCTGATTCTCAAAGCTCAGAGCTGGCAGTTAGAAAACATGCATCAGCAAACTTGTTTCAAAGGCAGTGAAGCGACAAGCATTCAACTTCCTCAATGCAATTTTTATGGAGTCATTGTTATAAACAGAGCCACATACTAAAATGTTGTTGAAATATGGCAATGCCAAGTGTTTTTCAGACAGCCTATATTATCTTGTGAAGACGTGTACAGATGCATAGTGATATATTAACATTTAAGCTCTTTCCTTATGTTTTTATTTTCTTGTAATCATGTTTAAATACAATTTAAGTACATATAATAGTATGTACAAGTCAAAGAACATAACATAATACATTCTGTTCAAAGCAGAATGGAGGAAAGTGCTGAAAAATTAGAAAGGTATGTTTCCTCATAAACTTTGCATATCTGTAAGAGGCACTGCCGAATTATTTGAGGTGTAAAGGTAAATTATGCTATTTGCACCAAAATACTTTGTCCAGTATACTGCACGTATATTGATCTATATACCTCTCCTTCCCTAAAATCCACGGAGAAACATATAACTTCCCTGTGAGGCAGTTGTAAGTACCTAGTCAGATTTCAGAAAAACCTCTGATTTCTCTTCTGTTGAAAGATTCCATTACTTGTCCTAATCAGTCAGGATTATTTGTTGTCTCCAACAGTCAACAAGTGGAAAAAAAAATTACAGGTTTACAGACAATCAAGAATAATCCCTGTTAGTTTTATATATATTTTAATGTAAAAAGTTTCATTTGAAAAGTGTCTTGTGTACAAAAACAATAAAAAAAAAAATCCCCAAAACAAATCCAGAAAAGTTTTCCTAGAAGAAAAACAGATTAAGGTAGGCTTTTCTAGGAATTATAGTTACTATATTGCCAGAACATTCAAGTCATAGCTTCAGTGCTGTGTAATTGCTTTCAGATGTGGTGTCAAAGATACAGGTTCTTCAGGAGGGATAGGCAGGGTAGGCAAGGTGGAGATGTCACGTTATATGTAAGGGAGAAGTTTGCACACACCTTGGAGTTAGGGATGATGCAACTGGGAGCCTCTGAGTGAGGACTAGGGGGATGGAAAACAAAGGAGATATCGTAGTGGGTGTCTACTATTGATCGTCCAGCCAGGATGTAAGCACTGATGAGTTATTCTATCAGTTATTAGGAGAAATCTCTGTATTGGTAGCCCTTATCCTTATGAGACATTTCAATTTCTCAGACATGAACTGGGAATATCGTACTGCTGTGACAAGCAGGTCTTAGAAAGTCTTAAAGTTTGTAAGAGATAACTTCTTGTCATAGGTACTCAGTGAGTCAACTAGGAAAGATGTCTTCTGTGATGGTTTTGTTTAATGGGGAGCAGGAGGGTGAGCTACAGTGACAGCTTCTGTAAGAAGCTGCTAGAAGTTTCCCCTTTGTCCGGACGGGTCTAGGGCAGACCCGCTGCTGGCCAGGGCCAAGACAATTGGTGATGGAATGTTCAGTGATAATGCCTCTGCAATAATGTATTTAAGATGGATAAAAAAAAAAAAAAAAAAAAAAAAAGGAAGGAAGAAGTGAAGAAGCTGAAGCAGGGGTCAGAGAGCGAGCGGCACAAGTCTTGTGGGCCTTTGTGGGAGTTATTAGCAGAATACCCTGAGAATCTACTTTTGAGGGCTTAGGAGTTCACAAGTGCTGGTCGGTCTTTAAGGACTACCTTTTAGAAGTACAGGAGTAGGCAATTCCACTGTGCGGTAAGTCAAGGAAGTGGGGCAAAAGACTAGCTTGGCTGAACAGGGAACTCCTCATGGAGCTCAAGAGGAAAAAGAAATTCTCTGATCTCTAGAAGTAAGGCCAGGCTTCACAGGAATATTACAGAGCCATGGTTCATATATGCAGTGAGAAGACATAAAGGTCAAAGCTCAAGGAGAGTTTAAACTGGCCAATGTTGTTTTAGATAACAAGAAGGGCTCTTTAAAGTATGTTAATAGCAAGAGGCGGACTAAAGAAAACATTAGACCAATACTTGTTGAAGATGGTCATCTGACTAACAAGGATGAAGTGGAGGCATTTAATGGTTTTTTTTTTTTGCCTCAGTCTTTAATAACACTGATGGACCTTGGGCTGCCCAGTCCCTTGAGTCAAAGGATCATGACTGTGGGAACAGTGACTTTCCATTTGTGAACATTGAAATTGTAAGGGGCTGTTTGTATCAGCTGAATGTTCAAGTCCATGAGGCTTCATGGGATTCATCTTGGAGTACTGAAGGAGTTAGTAGATGTTATGATAGGACCCTTCTTGATCATCTACCAAAGGTCTTGGGAGTCCGGGGAGGTCCCAGCTGACTGAAAGCTAGCCAATGTTATCCAGTTTACAAAAAAGGATGTGAGGGAAGGCCTAAGGAACTACAGAGCTGTTAGTATAACCTCAGTTCCTGGAAAAAATATGGAGAAGATTATACCGGTTACTGTTGAAAGGGATTTAAAGAATAATGAAATCATGAGGCAGTCAACATGAGCTCACTAATTTCATATCCTTCTATGATAAGATCACTCCTTTAATGGATAAATGGAAGATGGTGGATGTAGTTTTACTGGATTTTAGTAGGGCTTTTGATACCGTCCCTCACAGCATCCTTCTTGACAAATTGTCCAGCAGTAGCATGAGTGGGTTCACAGTGCACTGGGTGAAGAACTGGCTGAAAAGCAGAGCTCGAAGGGTTGTAGTGAATGGGACAACATCTGACTGGTGACCACTCACAAGCGGTGTTCCTCAGGGTTCAATCCTAGGGTCAGTTATGTTTGATATATTCATTAATTATCTGAATGCAGCAGTTGAATGCATTAGTAGTAAGTTTGCTGACAATACCAAACTGGGAGATACTATTGACTCTCTCATGTGACAAAAATGCATTGCAGAGAGATGTAGACAGATTGGAGCATTGGGCTATGATGAATGGGGTGAAAGTTAGCAAGTCCAAATTCTGGATTCTGCACCTAGGATTCAGTACTTGTGCCAGGCACAAGTATGAACTTCAGGAGGAGTGACTGGACAGTAGCCACACAGAAAGAGATCTAGGGGTGCTGAGAAACAGCAGTCTTAGTATAAGTCAGCAGTTTGCCCTGACAGTCAAGAGGACAGATCACATCCTGGGGTGCATTGAACATAGCATAATCAGTCAGTCAAAAGAAGGGATTATCCTATTGTTTTCAACATTGGTGTCTCCCCGCCTTGAATACTGTGTGCTGTTCTGGGCCTCATAATTTAAGTAGGATGTTAAGATACTTGAATGCATCCAGAGCAGGGCAACAAAGCTGGTGAAAGGGCTGGAAGGAATGTCCTGTGAGGAGTGGCTAAGGACTTTGAGTTTGTCTAGTTTGGAGAAAAGAAGGCTTAGGATTGACCTCATTGCTTTCTACAGCTTCCTGAGGAGGGGAAGTGGGGAATGTGTCCTAATGTCCAGTGACAGGACTGGGAATGGCTTAAAGCTGCGCCACAGGAGGTTTAGACTGGACATTAGGAAGCATTTATTTACTGAGAGGGTGGTCAAACACTGGAAAAGGCTTCCTAGAGGGGTGGTCAATGCCCTGTGTCTGTCAGTGTTTAAGAGTCATTTGGACAATGTTAATCTTGAAGTGGTCCGGCAATTGGACTAGATGTTTGTTGTAGGTCCCTTCCAACTGAAATATTCTATTCTATTCCATTCTAGTCTAGTCTAGTCTAGTCTATTGACAGTAAAATTTCAAAGAAAGACTACCCTCATGACGTTCTATCCTTTGCTCATACTATTTGTAGAATATCATAATATCATTTTCGATTAAGTTGCATAAGATAAAAAGTTACGTAAGATTTGAGAAATAATAGGAGGATGCTAAGATATACAGGTCTATTTCAGAGGTAAAATCATATAATTATTCTGCTCAGCAAATGTGTTTATCTACATGGACTGATTCTTCTGACCTTCATGATCCCCCCCCTCTGAAAACTGTAGGCACACAACACAGAGAAGCTTTCCTTCATCTGAAATGGATTGTTTAGAGCAGTGAAAATTCAGCACACATAATTTAAGAATCTGCAGTTTCCTTTTATGCTAAAGAGTATTCTAAGGAACACCCAAACCACTGTTCTAGTCTCATGTCTATATAGCTCTTGTCTCATGAAAGAAAGTTGACTCACTGAGGAACCCTGCTACTTTCAACTATTTGAAAGGGGCGACTCATCTGTCATCTTCAGAGCATGAAGTAGTCCAAACAATAGTCAAGAAACTGCTATTTAGCACTCTTCAGTGTATTACTGTTTTCTTTCACAGTTCTTCTTCTTTGCAAATATTAGAATCATAGAATCATCATATTGTACCTGCTTAAAATTAAGCTTAAAGCCAAAATGAAGAATGTAAATTACATTAGGAATGCAGTGTTTCTCCACATTTTAGCTTCTTTCTTGTAAACAGCAGAAGACAGAATATCTCCTGCTCTCTAACCAAGGTATGTCTCTCTCTTAAAATATTTTTTCCCTCATGTTATTTTTTTTTCCAAGTATTTATTTTATGGTTTTGGTACTACTCTTTCACATCATATTTAATTTAT
The DNA here is from genome assembly GCF_036417535.1 of Chlamydotis macqueenii. NCBI lineage: Eukaryota > Metazoa > Chordata > Aves > Otidiformes > Otididae > Chlamydotis > Chlamydotis macqueenii. The sequence goes on from NC_141556.1 coordinate 166,014,928, forward strand.
TGCATCATTAAAATTTCTATCTCACCTTTTTTTTTTTTTTTCTCTCATTTTCAGGGTAAACTTTATTTGCATGGGTGACCTAAAAGCTACCTCTTGGTCAAATTATATCTGGCAAAGTATGAGTGTGAATGTTTAATGTAGTGTGTGTGAACGGGGCAGTAAAATCTGTCTGAGAGGTTATTTGGCCAGAACTGATCATGCTAAAGACACGTTCAGCCATCAGCTGGGACAAAAATAAAAACAAAAAACAAAAAAAAACCTGTAACCTCTTCCATATTGAAGGAAAAAAAAAAAGAATACCTGAATGTCTGCCATTCTTCAGTTTCACAGACAGTTTATCTAAAGGAAGAAGGTAAAGATTTCTTTTCTCAATCAGAAAAATCAAGAAGTGAATGAACTCTTTCAAATAGCCATAATCTGATGCTGAAGGTAGACTGACATACACACACACACACACACATATATATATATGGAAGACATTGACCATATTAGGGCATTTTCTTCTGTATTTCTGACTGCCTTTTGACAGTCACTATTTAATTTTTTTATTATTTCTAGGACCCACAATTAAATACAGTTGTCAGAGGTTAACCATCATTAAAACTAAGTGTAAAACCAAATATCTCCCTCAGTCTCCAAATGCTTTTGTAATTAGTTCACGTTACAAGATTGTCAGAATAAATTGCAATTCTCAGAGACTTGATTCCTCATTCCTCCTGGCACAAGGCCTACTGCCTACCCTTTTGTGATATTACACAAAAATTCAAAGGAATCTTCTCTCCATTTAACATAGTGACAGGATATATAGGTTGTTAGTCTGGAAAATTGACTGTATTTTTCTTTAGAACTGGAATCTGACAGTTTCTGCTGATAAAATGTCAAATATAATTCCAAGAAAGTTCTGCTTCAGTTTGTACCTATGTTTCTCGGTTTTCTCTTCCCCTAGATATGCATCTTAAAAATGCAAATCAGTGAAAAGTCTCAACTTACTCCTCCATGGATGAGCAACACGGGGTAATATTCCAAGGCTTAGTTTATTGCATCTACTTTTGTCTTGAAAATTGAAACGTGTAACACTGGAGGAACCTACAGAGTAACTAACAGGAAATAATAATAACACTTTTACATTGAAATAAATGGAAGTTGTAGCATTGTAGAGAAATATCCTGAAGATGAACTGTCTATAGATAGGTTATTTTTTGTCTAGTTTTATCAGAAGCTTAATTTTATTTCTAATCTATGGTTTACAGATGACCAAATGAGTGATCAGAAGTAGTTGAAAGGGAAAGGCAAATAAAATCTAGTGTGATTACTATTTAAGCATAACACAAAAACCATAGTTCAGATATAAATATGTTTGCATTTTTAAACTCAATATCAGAAAGTATTCTGAATTTTTGTGTGGAAAGCAAAACATGTTAATAGGACTGCTCACATCAGTGCATAGATATCTTCTCAGCATCTAAAAGGTCACAGATAGAAGAAAGATAACTCTCTGCATCATCTTTCCCAGAAATCCCTTTACACAGATTGCCTGTTCATTTAGATATAAATACTCTTGCAATGACCATTACACAGATAAATAAATAACAGCTAAAACCAGATAAATAAATAAATAAATAGATAAATAAGTTCATTGACTTGAAATTATTTAATCAATTTTAAAATTAAAATAATTTTGGCAGATTTTTCTAAGTCATGCAGGACAAAGAATTTGACCTTGACTCTGAAATTGGCAGAGGAAATATACACAGATGTACACATACTCACACACACACGCACACATGTACAGAAAGTACATAATAATTGTAGCACACAATGAAGTGAGAGTTTGGAATAAAAATAGGGGAATATGCAGGTATCTGTAGATTAAGGTTTAGGTTTATAAGTCAATTAACTTTTAAAGAAAAACATTTTTTTTATAATTAAACGAATCAATTGCTTGACAACTCAGACTCGAACTGTAAACATAATAAATAGCTTGAGAATTTTACCCATGAGCTCCATCCATGAGTTTTACTCAAACAGCATTCTATATTTATTAACATGTATCCACCTACATCTTTAAATTAGTAGTTGATTTAAATAGCGAAGTATTTTTCTCATTGTTCGGTAGTCACAGAGTGTTATCTAATATATTAATTCAAGCTGTCATAGCTATTTTTGCCCAGTTCAGACTGGTTCTTATGGTTCTTTCAGGATCTATTTGATATCAAAATAGTCTGCAGTCTGGATACAGATCATAAATTACAGCACATCCAAATGCACTTAGTGTCTATGTGCACCTCATCTGCTTTTCATTTCTTCATTACTTCAAAGTCTTTCTGTAATGACAGAAAAATGTTGTATCTTGACATCCCACCCCTTGACCTATGTCATCAGTGTACACAGAGTGCTGACACCCTGCACCTTGACACCATGTGCCTTGACTGATATTGGCAGTGTGGGAAGGATGCTGCCCACATTATCCATGTAAGGTATGATTCTTTCATATCACACTTCCTTCAGTGGAGCCAAGGGGTTGTGCGACTCTTACCTACATTCAGAAGGCATTTGTACAGTAGGCTGTTGCTGTCAGATAACCCAGACATCAAGCCTGCCTGGCAGTCTGACAGAGTCAGGGCATCACTTATGACCCTGTGTTTGCTACAGGTGATTGGATAAGTTGCCATACAGGCACATTGTTGCTCATCTCTCTTACTGCCTCAACGAAGTTTAATTTATAAAGTGTTGTCAGACTCCATTACTAATCAGATCACATATGTTTACTCTCTTCCTGAACAGATAGGAGAAGAGATTTGATATACTCCTGTCCCTCTCTCTCCTACAACAGCCAATTGTATGTGTTTGGCAAAGTCATGGGCAGTCAAAAATAATCAGAATAGTCACGATTTATATGAAAAGATTATATTTAAAATTCAAAACACAGTGTTTCTGGGAATATGCTTTACTTTGTGTCCGTTTGACTTACCTGACTGCAATGTATTTTCCCTATTAATACGATCTTGCCTTGGAAAGGAAAGGAATGAAGCAGTAGTCACAAAAAGGTTTACTGGATGTGGGTGAGAAAGACTTTTAAAAAATCTTTAGTATCCATATTAGTTTTGGAATTCAGTAACTCTGGTGAATATAAAAAAAAAATCTGTATTTTAGTTTCCAGCTTCCTACCTATTTTCTCATACTGATAATGATAATCAATATATTAAGTCTGGCATATTTAAGCTGTTGCCAAAACCATCCTGAGTTTAATTTTAAAGTACAAAATAACTGCAAATGTAAATGCAAATGCAAAAAAAAATATATTTATCATTAGATTTTTTTTTTTAAGAACAAAGGAAAAAAACATATTCTAGTAAGATATTTTAACAAGTATCTGTTTTTAAATTATATATTAAATTTTACTGCTTATGTAGTGGAGTATATGGTCAATCACTTTCCTCAGTTAATGAGAAAATTTGTGTTCTTCTGTTTGTTTTAATCTTATATGTAGCAGATCTGCTTCTTCACGTAAAAGATCTTATAAGAAAATACTGCATTGTTAAAAAAAATTTATCTCTGCAAAACAGAGATAATTTCCATTTAAATATTTCTATTGCCACTTTAGAAGTGAAACAATATTATTTTAATTTTTTCTCTGTCCAATCAAACATGAAAATCAATATCACCATTCACGTTCTCTATTAGAAGGTTGAGAAAATCTGTTAAACTTCATAAAGTAATTACACAGAATAAGTCAAGCTTGAAATGTTATCACTGAGGGTCACATTATCTGAAAAGAAACTTAAAAAAGTAACTTTTGAGAATGCAATTAAAGAACTTTAAAACATTGTAAACAGTTGAAAGACAGAAGTATATAACAGGAATATACTTATCTGAGGAAATTAAAATTTCTAACTAAAACCCATGAAATTAAAAGAACAAGTACCATGGTGAAGATTTAAAAATGCAGTGAAAGACTTACTTAATATTAAGCATTCTCATCCAAAGCCAAAAGTTTGTCCCGAGCAGTCGAATCCATCCCAAAGGATGCACTTTACTTATGCATAATGGATAAAAATGTACAAGTATTAGAGAAAAGCAGCCCTGCATGTAGTTCCTATATATTTTGTCCAAACAATTATGCTTAAAAAGTAAAGATTTTAAGTGATAGATATGGGTGATACATATGCACAAGTGTTTAGATTATGTCTACTTGTATCTATATCCTGCCCTGCCCTGCCCTGCTGTTGTAATATACAGCTAGGAAAATGGTCACAGTTATGGTAAAATAAAATCAGTGTAAAAACAGCTGCCTCTGGCAGTAATTTTAGAAATATTTGTTTATGATATTTTCCTAAAATCAGGTTAAGAAATAACTTTAGAAAGCTACCTAAAAGATTTTTTTTAATATAACTTTGTTAAGAGGAATACACAGGACTGTAGATCAGATAAGTATTTCTTTCTGAAATACTGAGAAAAAGGCAAGTTTCATAACATCAAATGAAAGACCTAAAAGGGTAGAATTATATTTTTAAATGTGAAAATGTGAAAAGTATGTACCAGATGAAAAGCCAATGATCTGTGGCAAGAGAATTGACCTGCTTTTGAGCAAGATTCTCCTTATCCACTTTAAAAGGGCCATGAAGATGATAAAAGGGCTGGAGCACCTCTCTTATGAGGCTGAGAGAGTTGGGGCTGTTCAGCCTGGAGAAGAGGAGGCTCTGAGGAGACCTTATAGCAGTCTTCCAGTACCTCAAGGGCGCCTACAGGAAAGAAAAGGAGAGACTCTTCAGTAGGGCCTGTTGTGACAGGACTAGGGGCAATGGTTTCAAAACAGAGGGAGGTAGATTTAGACTAGATATGAGGAAAAAATCTTTTACACTGAGGGTTGTAGAACACTGGAACAGGTTGCCCAGAAAGGTGGTGGATGTCCCATCCCTGGAAACATTCAAGGCCAGGTTCGATGGGACTCTGAGCAACCTGATCTAGTCGGGGATGTCCCTGCTCCTTGCGGGGTCGGGGGGTTGGACTAGATGACCATTAAAATTCCCTTCCAACCTTAACCATTCTAAGATTCTATGATTCTGTGACTCTTTTCAGGATATGCAGTAATAGAATAAGTGGTAATAGTTTTAAACAGAAAGAGGATAGATTTAGATTAGATATAAGGAAGAAATTTTTTACTGTGAAGATGTTGAGACACAGGAACAAGTTGCTCAGAGAGTTGTGGATGCCCCCTCCCTGGAAGTGTCCAAGGCCAGATTCAATGGGGTTTTGAGCAACCTAATCTTGCATAAGATGTCCCTACCCACTGCAGGGGGCGGGGGGATTGGAACTCGATGATCTTTAAGGTTCCTTCCAACTCAAACCATTCTACGATTCTATGATTCTATGGTTCTATGATATGTACTTGCTTATAAGGTTATTTGACTGTTCTTTGCTACACTTCACCTAGCTTTTATTACAAGGTACTATATATCCATGGTAAAAAAAAAAAAAAATTTTTTTTTAACATCAGCAAATCTGCTCGTATTTCTTGGTATGATATTCAGGAAGAATAACTAATGTGTATTCTCAAATGCACAAGCTAAACTGGAGGGAAATAACTGTTTTCCGCTTTTTTATAGCTAAAGAATGGCTGACTCACCCATTCATTCTTTGTCACTCATCATCATTTTTGACCTGAAAATTATATAAGAAATCTACAGTAGCATGAAAAATAATGTATTTTGTTTCCAGTATCATTCATACTAATCTAATCACACTAAATTTTCTGGCCATAAGGGATGATAGATAAAGGTTTTATCTTTTCTTACCTTAACAAGGTCTACGTCAATACTAACACTGAGCTCAATGCATATAAATTCATGCAACTTCTGTAGCTTCAGATGGATAGATAAATGCTGAAAAAAAAACGAAACTCCTCCAGGAAAAAAAAAAAAAACACCACCAAATAAAACCAACTATAGTAGCAGTATTGAAGTATAGCAGCACTGCAGTTAGCCCTTGAAAATACTAGTGTAAAATTAAAGATGATAGATCATATATTTCAATAAATGTTCTCCTTTAAAAAGTAAAATTCTTAGTAGAATACCTTTGTCACTAGAATGCTCATTAGTTACCACATTACTCATTTGAGACCTAACCAGTAGAAATTATTATATTTTTAGCACAATTCTTTGAGAAACTACTTGCACATGCCTTTATTGGGTTGGATATTGAAAAAACCACTATGGCTCCAAAATGCTTACCTCAATATGCAAGACACATTTAAAAGTTCCCTCATCTCTGCACTAAAATTCAAGGTAGCAAACATTCATTAAACATTTTTCTCTCTACCTATCAAGGACAGCAATTTGACTGACAATGTCAGCCGTAAGAATGATAATGTAGGTGTTTAGACTGCACTGAGTTAAAAACACTTTCTGCATGATTTCCCATTCTGAGAACTCACCCACAAGTGCTGTTGTAACAGGAAGAGTGTTCTGTTGTTCACACAGGTGTCCCATCATTCCTTTCCATTAGAGTTAGAACAACTGGGATTTACTTCTGTAATAAAATAGCAGTATTTTTTTTTTTTTTTTAAATAAGAAAACATTAAACCGTTTGACTTAGGTTTTTTTTAGAATATTTCATCATGGTTATATGTATTTTTTTCACATTGTTTTATAGAACATTATTATGCTAAGTAAACTGGTTGAGAAAGAGTACACATTTATGGTTTCTTTATTTTATTTTTTACAAGCTTTTCTAATCAGCTTGTGTCAAGAATAATCTCATAAGATATTTGAAATCTAGCACAAAATATTCCCAATGCATATGTAACCACTCATTTCATAGCATTATGTTATGATAATTTGAGTTTTATTTATTTATTTAATAGATGCTGAAATGCTTTTCATAGCAAGTGTGACTAAATATTATATAGCACTTCCACCATTATATAGGAAAAATCTTTCATTATTTCCCCACTCAAAATTGTAACAATAAATAAGTAAATTTTTAATTTTATGTTACTTTAAGATTTTGCCAGAAAGAAGACATAATTAGATTAAGATTTGCTGCTAATTTTTAAAATTCTATTTTGCTACTGATTTGAAGAGAAACATGTTTATGTTTCTTTTCAATATTCAATCTTGAGTTTAGAAAATAATAACAATAATGACCAAAATATTAAGAGGAAAAATACTTAATTTTTCAGTATAGTAATACAATAAATTATTTGGCAATCTTTCCTTTAAACTTGTTCCAAAGTTTTTCTCCTGTTAAATAAATTTAACTATTTCATATATACACAGTTTCACTCATTTATTTGTCTTAGAACATTCCACTAACAAAACACAGGAGAGTTTTCAAATGGCTGAAATATTCCTTTTTTTTTTTTTTTTCCGTAATAGGAAGTATTTTTATTTTGTTAGCACCTAAAGATTGCTTTGTAAATATGCTTATTGTAATACTAACTATAAACCACTGTAGTGATGCCCACACAGGAACTCATCATAGCACCTGAACTTTATTAACAGTCTGGAAACAGAATCATAGATTAGGGTTGGAAGGAGCCTTCAAAGGTCATCTAGTCGTGTCCCCCCCCCCCAAGGAGCAGGGACATCTTCAATTAGATCAGGTTGCTCAGACCCCTGTCCAACCTGGCCTTGAATGTTTCCAAGGATGAGGCATCCACCACCTTTTGGGGCAATCTGTTCCAGTGTTCTACCACTCTCATTGTAAAAATTTTTTCCTAATGTCTAATCTGAGTCTACCTTTCACAACAGGCCCTACTGAAGAGTCTCTCCCTGGCTTTCCTGTTGGTCCCCTTTAGGTACTGGAAAGCTGCTCTAAGGTCTCTCTTGAGCCTTCTCTTCATTTAGCAAAATACTTCCATCTAAAATTGTTGAATGTAGAAAATAATAATGAGAACATCTTAAATTATCTCCAAAAGTAGCAATAAATTGGAAAAGGAAAATAAGGAAAAATATTTTTTCATTAAAAAAATCATACCATGCAAGACCACTTTATTCTTGTTTGAATTTTGTTTCTGATTGTTCTATTGCTTGAAGCACCCATTTTGTGCCTAACCACTCATTTGTCATTGTCTCTTTAGCAAGCACTACAGTATGGGTTTAATGGTGTAAATTACCTTGAAATATTTCAATATACATTTAGTGACTTAATCACTAAGTTAATTCTTAAGTTTTGTTTACACTATCTTTTGCATGATTGTTGTTTTAAGTAAAAGTACCTAGAGTGTTGGTCTAAAGCACAAGGTGCTCAGCCACTTCTGTTTGTGATGTTTGCATATTGGACAAACATGGCAGCAAGAAGATTCCTTGAATAACTTTAATAACCTTGTAAAAGCAAGTAAAGTCTCCTCAAAAGTAGATGTGCATTATAAAAAAAATATATATATACATCTCCAGTCAGAAGATCTACGGGTACTTTTTGGCAAAATGCCCAGCCTCCTCTGTGTGATTCACTGAGGAATACTTCTGTCTTACTCTGTAAATAGGCAGGTAAGATCAGGTTTCACCACTCAAAAGAGATAAAGAAGATATCTTAATATAAACACATCTTTTTAAATGTCATTTGATAAGCATGCATCAAAACGGATTAAAACCTAGCTCCTTTTCATTTGCACTAACAATGAGATGTGAAAACCCACACAAATGGATATGACACGAAGCCTCTCACATTCTTACTAGTGCTATTGTCTTCCAACTTACCCTCGGAGCCAAAATTTTAAAGGATAGGATTGTCTCCCAAGGCATTTTGAAATACATTAAGTGAAGCACTCAGCCCTTACTGACTGTGTCTCTTTAGTCTGTGAAAATAAAAGAATTCCAGGCCTATCTTTTTGTTGCACTCTGGGCAAGTAATCAAACATGGACTGCTGGGATATCAGCCTTTCGATTTGCTGGTTTGGGAATACGTATCGTTTCAAAATAAGAAAGTGATACCTTTCAGAAAGTCTTTTCATGTTTTTAGGGAATGTCTTCAAACCTACCTAAACATTTCTATTTTCCAAATGCTCAAGCACTGCTTTGTTTTTCTTGCCAGCATTTTTTTTCTCTCATTTGCAAGTTGAAAGAAGAGATGTAAGGGCTGCTGTTAGATTAAATTGTGACTTTACCAATTAATCTATGAATTATTTAGTAATACATGCCTTCACTCCTTGCCTTACTTCTTTTTTTTGAGAAAGACTAGTCTCAGTCTGTGCTTAGGACACATAAACCTTCTCCTCATACAAGGCAAAGGAAGCTGCATGCATGAGTTGTTACACTTCTCCTTACTGTTTCTGTGAGACAGTATTGTCTCGATGCTTTACTCACTGCTATTAAGGAATTGCTCCATTTTGGAATTAGTACCTGAAGCTAGCTGAATTGTTGGATTGGGTTTAGCATATACTAAGTTGAGAATTTTCAATGAGAAAACAGAGAACCTATGCCACTCAAAAATCAGTTTGAAACTCAGGGTAAAATTTATCTCTAGACTTAAGAAAAATAATCCATCAATGCCATAAAATACTAAATAAGTAATAAATAAGCAAAATAAACCCCTGTATTCTGATGCTTATGAGCAGGTAGAAGAATAAGTTAATAGTTCAGGAGTGAGAGATAGGCATTTATATGAGGAGTTTAACTCAGTCCCTCAGTTATTCTCTAACACTGTTGATTTTCTCTCAGCTTTTAGGAGTGATGACCATTTCTTTGTGATGATACAACTTTAGCATTATTTCCTTGTTCATTTCCTTCCCCATCACGTGAAGTTTCAGAAATCCAATCTAGATAGGAAAATAGCACAGAAGGTTTTAATGGATCTGCAACCACTTTTTTTTTTATCTGATAGCAGATACAACAAACTCCACAATCTAATCGATTCACTTATACAAAGAACAGATGATAGAGATACTAAATATAGATTTTCAGGGTCGTTATCCATCTCCACAGACAACAGAAATAACAAAAGCAATTGACAAATAAATTAAAGCTCTTAGACTACAGTAACTCTGAGGGCTTAGTATATTCTGCAACATTGTATCAATGCTGAGGCACTTCAGGGAAAAAAAAAGTAAATTAACACCCTAGGGCATTTTAAATATGTAACTGTATTACACAGAGCAAAACTGATTTTTTGTGAGCACTTTGACTTGAATGAAAGCACATGGCAAGATCCCTTGAAACATGATATGCTAATTTCCAGAATCTAGGGCTTGTGGATAGCTGCATGACAGACCTGGAGATTCCTGACTATTACTTTCACTCTTCATATGTCTTACTGGTATCATTTTTGACTCCACAGGAATGAGTTTTCTTCTGTGCAGGTGTTTGACATTACAATTGCCCCAGAAGAATGTTTCGGAGCCACGAACAGTGTTGAGGGAAACAGCCTTTCTCAGACACAGACTGCTGACAACTTCTGGAAGATAATAGACAAAAAATTAATGTTAAGACTAAAAGTCAGGTTGTTAAGACATAAAAGAAAGATACTAAGATCTTATAATCCCCATGAAAAAAAATTACTACTTTATATGATCTCCAGTGAGGGGGAAAAAAAAAAGCCAGTAATGTTTATTAAAAGAGGCTGAAATTTACCTCGATATATCTTCTTCAAAAGCATCTGTTTATATTTCTGTCTTCAGACACAGCCATTTAAAAGTCAGTAAATAAAAAAGAATTCTATTATTTAGGCATCATACAGATGATATGCTATCTCAGACATTTAACTACTTCTCTCCCTAGTTTATAGTTTTCCGGAATCAAGGTAGTTTCAATTGAACACAAAATTTGTTCTTTGAGAAAAAAAAAAATGCATTTCAGATTATTGAATTTCTGTATTTTTGGTTCAGAAATCCAGAAATTAATTTTATCTTTCAGTCAACGAAGCAGAACTATATGTAGAACTCGGGCAAATACTTAGATGGATAGTTAATATACTCAACTATTTTTCTAACCTTAGCTGAAATTGTATAAGTTGCTGAAACCACTTCCAAAGGGAGAAATGGATTACACTGATAGGCCTGTTCTTGATAATGCACTATTCCTAAAACTTGTCAAAATGCACTAAAAGCAATAAAATTACTGTTTTCATTTCCACATAACAATAGGTGAGCAAAAAGTTTGGTAAGTATGGAGTTAATTAAGAAGATATATCAAAGAATGAGATTCTAGAGTAGCTTACAATGCACTTCTGATTCCCTGATCGAGGATAATTCATCTTACTTTATGTCATTATTCCCATCAGCAAAATAGAAAGCAGAATACTGTATTAGCATCGTATATTGATTTTATAAATTCATGACAAAAAAAATAAGGCTGGAATGTAAAACTTCCCTTAGAAGCTGAGTGGTCTCATGTTTAGCTTGGATAATCATATTTTTCTCCCCCTGTTTATATTCTTCAGCAGTCTGGAAGCTTACCGTCTGATAATCTCAACAGCTCATCTTCAACAAAGATAAAGATAGGAAAATTACATAAGTCAAAGCTTTCAGGAAGTAGATTTAAATATTCCGAGTTAGGCAAGAAACTAAAAACAAAGCTCTTTTGTTAAAGATGGATGACCTTTTTTTGACAGTAGGTTTTTAAAAAGAAAGGAACCATAACTGCTAGTTTTGAGGTCTTTCATGTTAATGTGTGATAAAACCTCACTACTTCCCTGTTACTTTCCAATAAATTACGTATTTCAAATTTGAAGTTTCTGGATGGCAATGAATTCTGATGAGAAGTAGAATTTATGGTCGTTGAAACAGACATAGTTCTCAGGATCCAGACTTGTAGAAGTACAGCATAACCTCATTTCTGCCTATATACCAAGATTTTATTCCACTAGCAACCTTAAATGAATTGATGAGAAGAAAAATTAGAAGAAAAGTGAGGAAAGAGCTCTAAGGTGATGTCCTGCAGGCAGAACACAGCCCAGCTATATACCTGTGCTCCACACTGGTTTTGCTTCCACCTTTCACAGCTGAGAAATGGTTGTCGCACTTTAGGGAATTTTCTACCTCAGTTCTTGAATTAGGATGGTTATGAACATGTGCACTATGAAGAATTTAGTTGTCTTAGATTTTTTTTTTAGTTAAAAAGAGGACTCGTCTAATAAGATTAAGACTATCTAAGGTTAGATGGTTTCAAATCAACATGCTTGAATGACGTGCGGAAAATGGACTCCACAATCTGTAAGACTGTAAAGTAGGTATGTTTATTCAGTGCTGGGCAGCACAGGGGGGTAGTCCCACCAAAACCGTGCACGCCTTACGTGGCAACTCAGTTTAAATTTATACAACCAAGTGTTACATATACATAAAGTTTTCTTTACATATACATAAAGATTTCTTTACATATACATAAAGATTTCTTTAACTCCTTCTCTCAGTCCCCCCTTTTCTAGAAAATTAGTAAATTCTTTTACTGTATTTAATTTAATTCTAGTATAGTGTTTCTCTATCTAACATTTTTTCAAAATATTTGTTAGACTCAAGCCTTTGTCGTAATTGGTTTCTTTTCCATTCACTGTAGGAATCTCCTGTATTCTTAAAACGCCACAAGCTGCATCGAATTGCTATACAAAGGATTATGGATAAAAGGATGATTGCTATTATTGTAACAAACAATTGTTTTAACCATGTTAAATTTGGCAGCCAGGAGGTTAACTTCTCCCAGAGTTCGGAAAAACTCCAAGAGGTGTCATCTTGTGTTATCTCATGTAGGATCTTTGCTTGCCTCCTGATCTCCTGGAGGTCGTCAGTAATCTGCCCACTCTGGTCTACATACATACAGCAGTCAACGTTGATTGCTGTGCATACTCCTCCTTGTGAGGCCAATAATAAATCTAAGGCCATGCGATTCTGTGATATTATCTTTGATAACCCAGTCACTTCTTCTTGGAGTGCAAGAATAGCATCTATTGTTCTGTTCTCTATTATTTCTATTACAGCTGAAATATTTACTATGGCCTTTTCCAATTCGCTAACCCCTAGAGATGGGATCAGCCACCGCACAAAGCTATGAAAACCCGTTGGCCTTTCTATTAGGGGATTGTTTGTCCTCCGGCTCCTAATTGAATTGATTCTCCGTTTTCTCCTTACGGGACTCTATGTTGTTTTGTCAATAATAGTGATGTTGGGGACCAGACCGCCTAAGTACAGGCTCCTCGCCATCCTAGAGGCAGAGTCTTATGGGCCACTGTGCCACACAACCAGTACTATCCTGTTCCCAGTGGAACCGGAAGACCAGTATAATTAAACTATTGAAATACAGGGTCAATATTCGTCATGTTCAATGAGATAGTTTTGTTACAATTGAGATACTCCCCAACAAACGTACCATTTCCCGAGCTTACCAGGCAGCGGTCTCCTGAGGTATTGGTTATTACTGTGTTTATTTCCAACTCCCAGCCCCACGTGGCTTGAGTATCTTTACTAAGAGTGGTACATTCCCAAAAGATCCTATTTGTCCAGGAGACATTCAACGACAATGGGATACCTATTAAAGGCACTCCATGACCAGAATGCCTTGGCATTTGGGTACAAACCCAACAATCGGTCTTGTTTAAGATTTTAGTGATGTTTTGAGTCAGCTGAACATACAAATTCCCTTGCCAAGCAGCTATGTTCATCATTTGTAGATTTACCAGGATTACACAAACCTTAATCCACATTCTACCTTCTCAGTTTAAGCTTTAGAGGTCCCTGAACTTCAGAAGTCCAGAGTTTTTGTGGTGCCTTTTTTACCCTAGTGTGGTGTATCCAGGCATTCTGCTCTCTGATCTTGATTGCTGTAAAGGAGGTGAGGAGTACCTGGTATGGTCCTTCCCACTGTGGTTCCAAGGTTTTTTCTGCAAGAGACTTTACATATACATAATCTCCAGGTTGTATATCATGCACAGGTTCATCTAGACCTCTTCCCCGGGTACCAATTACATGCTTTCCAATTCTATTGAGCTGTTTGCTCAATGCCACCATGTAGGAAGTCATAATTTCATCCCCAGCTTGCATAGACATCCCCCTCTGTATCCCATAGGGTCGTCCATACAGAATTTCAAAGGGACTCAGTCCTTCCTTTGCCCTTGGTCTCGTTCTTATACGCAAAAGGGCTAAAGGGAGAGACTGAGGCCACGTCAAGTTTGCTTCTTGTCCCAATTTCACAATTTGCTGTTTGATTAAGTGGTTCATTTTCTCCACTTGGCCACTCGACTGAGGGCGGTATGGGGTATGAAGTTGCCAATCTATTCCCAAATGGTGGCTAATTTGTTGTACTATTTTTGAGACAAAATGTGGTCCTCTATCAGAGGATATGGTTGCTGGAACCCCAAAACGTGGTATTATCTCTTGTACCAATACTTTAGTTACCTCCCGAGCCTTAGCTGTTCTAGTTGGGAATGCTTAGTTACACTTACCGGGTCACTCCTATAATCTTTTGCAACCTTTTTCCATTCCCCTAGGTCAGCAGTAGAAAAGGGTACTTTAATTAACATCGTCCCACCATCTGGCCCCACCGCCTCCCGGAGAGGTGCTTGCAAAACTGTTGGAGCAGATTTCTTCCTGTACGGGAAGATATGGGACTGTCCAGGAGGGTTGAAGCTCTGTCCGAGTCCGCATCCTGTTCCTGTGGTCGAGGGGGAGGCTTAAACAAATCAGTTAAATCTTGTTCTGGTGCCTGGTGAATCTTATTTGCCTTAGTACATCTTTGTCCAATACTACATGCCGAACAACACCACCTCAGTTTACCTCTAAGTTCCTTGTTGTTTTCTCGCTCGAGTGCGAGTACCATAGGGTCCTGTGGGGGTACCATTCCACAGTCCCTTTGCCACTCTGGGTGGTTTTAGAGGGTGAAAAACATATCTGCATATGAAACCTCATCCCATTTTCCTTCTCTTCTTAGAAAGAGCATTAGTTGTAACAGAGTATTATAATCTATTGACCCATTGAGTGGCCACTTAGCCTCGCCTTCTAGCTTATACAATGGCCACCACTGATTACAGTATTTGATAAGGGTCTTTTTACTTTTCAGTCCCAACAATATCTTTCCAGTGGGCAAGTACACACCCCAGAGGGCCTTTCTTCGCTATATCTCCTTGTGTATTACCCATCTTATAAGGTCTCCACGCAAATCACTTCCTGCAAACCCCTACAGTTTTCTCCTAATTTTCCTCTCCACACGTCCCAAATTTCCGGACAAAACAGGGGATATTCCCCAGATATCCCCTACTCCAAGGAATTTGGGGAAATCCAGTAATGTACACGTATTCCTACGGTTCAAGTCCAAACCAACTCAGGAATGTTTCTCTCCGTCCTGACATACAAGGACGTTTACTAAATTTGGATGAGAGGATGGCCCCCTTGTGTTCTAACCAACCTCAGACAAGCTGGGCAGCTAGGGGCGGCTAGACCAGCCTCTCACACCACACACACACAGTTGCAGTCTTGCTTGAATTCTCATGACTCAATCACTCTCTCACAACACAGGCACTCCCACAGCAGAACGTTCTTCGCACACACATGAATTTGTCCGGACGTTTAATTAACACTCCAATTGACATCCCTTTTAGCAGCTGCAAAATATAGCCTTCAAAATTGCAAGAGGCCCGCTTACCCTTCTCCTGCTTCTCATATGCCGATCATCAGCAGGTCCGTCCTGGCCCCCGACAATGGGATGCAGCGGTTACCTCGGACTCACTCGATCTACTCCCAAGATCGCTAGCGGCCGCTCTATCGGTCAGCAAGTCCCCCTTTGATGCTCCAAACTAACCTGGGTACCCACCCAACAGGGACTATGCTGCACGCCAGACGTCTCTGCGCGATTTACCAGCTGCCCTGGCCACGCGTGCCAGGCCCTTCAGTAAAACATACCGTTTGGTCCGCGGCTTCAGGAGGTTGTTGTCTGCTCCTGCGGTGAGCGGCTGGCAGCGGAGGCTCCTCCGAGGAAAGTGCTCGGGGCGCGCCTAGGGGCATCCGCTCCGCAGTCGATCCCGCAGCCAAGCAGAGTGCCTCCTGGCTGGCTCGCCAAACTGACGTGCCGAAAATGGACTCCACAATCTGTAAGATTGTAAAGTAGGTATGTTTATTCAGCGCTGGGCAGCACAGGGGGGTAGTCCCACCAAAACTGTGCACGCCTTACAAGGCAACTCACTTTAAATTTATACAACCAAGTGTTACATATACATAAAGTTTCACAATACGCCTATACATATGCATGACCTATCCCCGCTTCGTATTAAAATTAGTCCCAAGGGGTCATTTTCATAAACTCCTCCTGTCTGGGCTTGCGCAATGCCTCCTGGTGGTGGTCGTCGGGGGTCGTGGGGATGAAGGCAGGTGACTCCTCTTCGTCACCGCTAGTAACCTTTTGTTCTTGCGCAAACTCAGTTATCCCTTGGCTTTCATTCAAGCTGCAGGGTCGGTTTTAGCTGGTTCTTGAAGCGACCCCCCTAGTCCTTACCAGGAACTGTCTTTCATGAAGAATTGCAAGACTTTCTGCTTCAAATAGTTTGCACAATGGTTAGCAAATTATTAAGCAAGTAGTTAACAAAACATTAAGCACTATTTATCAACTTGATTCCTTAGGATACACAGCAATAATTAATCAATGCCATATCTATTAAGATTTCTTTAACTCCTTCTCTCATGAAGTTCAGGACTAAGGAGCATAAAATCTTGTTCTCGATCTCACATTTACACATAAGCAGCAATAGTTCTGTCACATTTCATCAATATTTTCATTTCTTTTTAATTATAAGAATATTATATCTAAAATAATCAGAAGATTTTAGTTATTATCTTCCCTTCCTTATAAAAAAAATAAAACCCAACCACACAGTTAATACACTCCCTAGTTTCTTCACATACACACACAAACCCATGGTAAAATAAAAAAAAAAGAAACTAAAAATAATGTGAAAAATGTATCTTTGACAAATATTTTACATTACAATATTATGACTGCCCTCCCTTCTTTACTGCATCTTTAATATATGTTTTAAATTCTTGTAATAATATTTTTACTTATAGATTGAAATCATTGTGCTTAGAATCCTGATTCTTATATCAGTTTTATAAAGTTTTACTGTAAGGAATTCATGTTCTTACTTTTTGATTTATGATTCTATTTGTTTTATTGATGTTAACACAACAATATGCCTAGAAAAAACATAACTCAAATTTGACTGAACAAGCAAGCAGTTTAGAAGCCAGTTCCTGCTCATAACTCTAATAGAGTTAACACAAACCTCAGAGGTCTCAAACCAGAATTGTTAAATGGGAAATCTTAGTTCAATGGGCATGTATCTAGTAGGATTGCACAAGGATGCTATTTTATCATTTAATTGATGACAGAGAAGTTGTGGATAACTCATCCCTGGAGGTGTTCAACACCAGGCTGGATGGAGCTTTGAGTGACGTGGTCTAGTGGAAGGTGTCCCTGCCCAGGGCAGGGGGGTTGGAACTGGGTGTTCTTCAATGTCCCTTCCAACCCAAACCAGACTTCAGGCAACTGCAGCATGGGAAACAACAACGAAGTGGGGCTTTTCGCTAGACACTCCTGGAGTTGTAACTTTAGTTTTGTAGTGATGACTACTTTTTCCTGGGTTGCACCATGACAACTGCTGTGGGGTTATACTCCACAGAACAGTAAGTAACAATGGCAAGAGAGAAGCACTGAGCATTCTTCTGTGTCCTCTTGGCTGCTCTACTTCTTCGGCCTTCCTAATGTCAAGGCTTCCATTTCCTAGTGTTTAAAGCATTTTGTCAAGACAACTGATTAGCACAGTATTTAATCAGAAAAATGTAATTTACTTTAACCTCTTTTTGTTACCATAAGGGTTTTTTTTTTTGGTTTTTTTTTTGGGTTTTTTTTTTTTTGGTTTTTTTTTGGGTTGGTTTTTTTTGGTTTTTTTTTGGTTGGTTGGTTGGTTTGGGTGTTTTTTTTTTTTTAATATTGCCTGACTTTAGTTGATTGAATATTGGATTTCATAGACTCATTTGATTTATTGGACAAACCCTCTTCAAAGATCCATCCTGTATGGCATCCTGTATGCTCCACTGAGTAGGTTTCTAACATAGATTGAAAAAAAAAACAAAACTCAAATAATGACATTGATACTCTTACAGAAAATGAAGATACTTACTCAAATTTAGTTAGTTTAATTGTAGAAGATAAGGAAAGAGTCTACTGGTTTTAAATAATACCCATCTTTATAAGGAAACTCTTACAGTTTTAAGCACACAAAATAGAGTTTATGCCCTCTGGAGTTAGGTACTAGGGGTTTTTTTTTATATTCTATCTGTGCTGAAAACATATACTTTCCAAAGGGCAAAAAAAAAATCCCATTGTTTAATACTTCCCATATGAGCAGAGTTAAGAAGAAACTTAGCTAGAAAGACACCCCAGGAGGAGGAATGAAAAAACATTTAATAATTTATGTAAAGAACACATAGTGGGAGACATATTTGTCATCAATTAACATAAATGTTTACCTTGAGAAAAATGAAAATGTCAGGGCCATTCATTACAAGTGCTGTTTTTAGCAGAAAGGGATATTCATATGATTTGTTATGTAGTTTATCTGTAAAATATCTAAGGAATGTCAGTTTCTTCCTTAATTATCAGCCATGAAATACTATTTTTTTTCTTCATTTTCTCCGAATATGTATTCAGTTAGAGTTCAACATCTTAAATAAAGTTCTAAATTATATTTGTTTAGCATTTTATTTTGTAAAAAAAAAAAATACAACAATATATGCCGATTTTGTATAGCACAGCACATGACTAGAGAGTTCTGAGGCAAAGAAATAAAAAAGTGAATGTGTGTACACAGTACATACAGAACAGTACAGAGCTGTAGTCTATACATATTCCTCAGTAATTTGTCCATTTTTGTAAACACAACTGGAATTCTAGATCTCTTTTCGATATTTACTGCATCACTCCATTAAAAAAAAAAAATCATCAAAACATAAAGCCATAAATTTCAAGGCAACTTTAGGGTTTTTTTTTTTCTTGCGTATCTATCTCAAATTTCCTTGGGAAAAATATGCTTAAAGTCAACGTGAAGTTAACCTGCAGACCAGAATTGCTGGATCTTACATAAAGTAATCTTAATTAATTTCCTTATATAAATTGAGGCATTAAGTAACTTATCTGGTGTTAAGGAGATATTGGTTCACAGCTGAAACTCCTTTCTATAGTACAGAAAAAGATAGGATGTATTTAAAAGTCTAAACCACAAACAAGGAGTCCTTTGTTATGCTTCAGGGGACAGCTTAGTCTGTAGGTAAAAAAACAGTATGAGACAGTAGTCTCCTGACACTAAGATAGGATCTTTGCCTCAGGATGTTTTGGTTTTTTTTTGCAAAGATCTGTTTATTATATGTTCATAACAATGAAAAAAAAAATAAAGCAACTTTTCTGTACTTCTGTAAATTGATTACAACATAGATTGCCCAAACTCTAATCACTGACTCACTGACTTCTTTTTCTTAAAGTCACCCTCAAGGCTTTCAATTTCTCTTTTCTATTTAATTATAAAATAATTGAGAAAAAAAAAGAATTATGAAAAAAACAAGTTTTAATTATATGGAATTTGGTTGTAGTGTATATTTGTGTGTATATATATATCATATAGAAACAAGATAATATAGTTTTATAAGAATGAATGAAATGTGTGTGTGTATATATAATGTATATAAATAAGACCATATTGTTTAATATTAATCCAAATAAATAAGATAAGAGAAAAAATGTTCCCGTTTCCCACACATCAGATCTTTATGTTGAAGAACATCCTCTTTAAAGATTTTTTTTTTTTAAATCTAACTGACTGAAGAAAGGAATTGCACTAAAACACACTTCTTGCTAACTGCTAAAATGGTCTCTGTCAAGAATAAAATTTATCAACTTAGGAATCATTACTAGCTCATTTTCAGTAAACTCAAATAACTCTTGCACTTGCTCTTATTTGATATTAAATGTAAAAGTTCAGAGTAATTATTTGCCTATAGTATCATAGTATTTTTAATGGATACCAATATTCTTGTTGCAATTCACAGAGAATCTGCATGTCTCACTCTTGCTTCCTTTTTATCTGGCAGAAAGATATGAAGCTGGTCATTTTCTGCATGCATTTTTTAACTTACCATTTGAAGTAAGGAAAAGGCAATCTTATTAGTCCTCATAAATAGCCAACAGAGAATTTGAAATTAAAAATGAGAAGATTGAGATCTACAAGGAGATCCCTTAAAGAGTTTTTTGGCAAGGTATTCATTTAAGTTTGAGTTTGTCTTCAATTACAGTTGTCTCTGGTTGCTGAGATGACACATGCATAGAAGAGGCTTATTATTATTTGTCTCCTGGAGTATTTTAGGGAGTGGAATTCAGAACAGAACACAAGAATATGGTATGGTAGATACTGTAAAATATATCCTATGAAAGATGCTTTCATTTCTCACTAAAAAGATGCATCTATGCTTATATGCAAGATACAAAATATTCTGCAAACAATGGAAAATGTTTGCATCTGTGGGACAATGACTGTGGGAGGTATTAACTTCCCTAAGATTCATCCTAATAGAAGTACTTCTAGGGTAAAATGCAGTTGCTGTTTCCAGGATGGAATGTGATTGGTGTGCTCACTAAAGCAGTTCCCTAGGCAGCACACCCTGCCTCCCTTAGCATATGCTAAGATGAACAGAAACAAACAGACTGGAGGGTGGACTGCAGTGGAGATACCATGGCCAAGCTCTGTTACACTGCCTACGCGGACGGGAAGTTTGTGGTACCTGTTGGCTAATAAGTCGTATAGTAACTGATGAACTGCATTGCAGCTGTCAAACAAGAAGAATGTCAGCTGCTGAGTCATGAACTGTGGTGAGATAATGTCCTTTAGATGAACTGTGCTCACTATAATCTCATTATAATGGTAAAACACATCTCCATCCCAAAGGCTACCACCTCCAAAGTGAGACTATCCCTCACCGGGCATGCGCTCTCTCTATTTTTTTTACTATATCTACTGTACCTTTAAGAAACAAAGTGAGAGAATTTTACCCTACAACTTCGTGATTTACATACTTGAAATAACAACTGTAGAAGTGCCAACATATATATATATATGACATTTTCTTAAAAAAAATACATCATTCAGTTTGGAATTTTTAACAAATGTAACCCAAGTAATGAAAAACGAGTGCAAGAGGACTGCTTGCAGAAAATTTTGTTTCTTAATGTAAAGATAATAAATCTAAGCTAGCATTTGTTTTATTGTTAAGATCTAATGCATTCTGTGTTTTTAAGTGGAGTTTGAACCATAGTGGCATGCCAGGTCTTTCTGGTAGATAGGAGTAATGTTACAAGCCTTTCAAAAGAGATATGAAAAATTTTAGTTTATTTCAGTAGCTTAAAAATAGAAAAGAACACCAATCTTTAAGGAGTTTTTGTTTAGTATACTGCTTGTGTGTTCAAATTAGATCAAGAGTTTGCAGGAGATCCCTAAAATGTTGTGAGTAGCATTGGAAAAAGACTGTGTTTCCTTTGAATTAAAAAAAAAAAAAAAAAAAAAAAAAAGACAAGATGGGACACAAAAAAAAAAACCCAACCCAGAAATAGGAGGGTTAGCTCCACAAAAATTGAGAAAAAAGAAAAAAAAAAGAAAAGAAAATTCGTGCAAATTGAATCTTTCTTAAACTTTCCATTCATTAGGCTGCTTAAATATGAAAGAATTTGGCCAGCCAACACTAGGTAATTGTATGCAATCACAAGAAGCATTGTCATGCAAACTTCTAAATAGCTGCTTGCTTCAAATGACTATTTGTCTGACCTGAGAGAATATATTTTACATTTATGAATTATCTTCAAGACCTCCAAATTACGAATTCTTTTAGAAAAACTTTTACAGTGATACCAGAAATCACCATTGGAATACAAAAAGATGTTTGAAATAGCTTTTTTTTAATTTTCTTTTTAAAGAGCTAAAGATAGGAATACTTAATCTATGCAAACTTTTGTGAAGTAAAAATCATATTTTATTTTACACATATATTACAATCTAAACCCAAAACTGGATTACAATTTCTTTCTCAGAAACCAATTTAAAATTAAAATGCTTAAATGTAATTGTCTGCAGCAACTGAAGACCAAGTAGGAAAACACAGGCCAAATGAAATGGTAATAGATGCCATTTATGAGTAAATACGGAGAGGCTAGTGTTGGCTGAAGAAAAGTGTTCAACTCACCAACTTTGCACATGTATTTTAGGGTGAGCTGAGCAGCTCTCTTAGTTCCACTGACTGTACTGCTTAGACAAACTATAACGTGTATGAAGACATCTAACTACTAGACAGACACTGTAGTCAACCTTAATGCCTTCATATGGGGATGAACTGCTCTTTAGATATTACTGACTACTTACACTGGAGTTCATAAATAAAAGGCATAACATAGTATTATTGTTTACATAAACCAACAGTTTACAACAACAAATTAAAAAGAGCACAATACCCCTCCAAAAAAAAAATATGCACACAATATACTACTGTTGTTAAAGCTTCACCAACACTCAAAGTAAGACACGTCACTAATTGAAAAATCTTAGTGTATTGCCAGATGAGCTATAAACTGACTTAACTTCTCTTTCCATTGAGAAAACAATTAAACACGTTTTGGAAAACACATATTCTTCAGAACATCTAAAAATACCTCAATGTATGAAAACATAAAAATGCATGGATAACGAATTTTCATTTGAATTAACTTCCATTATTTCTTTATTATTTTCAAGTCAAAAAAGGCTTGAAAAAGAAATAAAATATCACTGTACAAGTGATATTTGAAAATGGTTTTAAAAGAGCATAACAATACAATTGATTTGAACTTTTACAAGGTACCACCATTTGCATTTGATAATATGAACATAAGTTTGGAAGATACTCAGATGAAGTCTACAAATTAATGTAATGATAAACAATATGTGTTTCCAGGTAACTTTTCATTTCACATATTACTTATCTTCAGTAAAATGTTTTTTTTAGATAAGTGTTGAAACTTTCTGCAAAACAATTCAGATTCAGCACTGTGTTTTTTTTTTTTACCTAGAAACATGTGAATTGACTGAGGAATGTTCTTACAAGAAAGTAATCTCTGTAGTCTTTAAATTGTTTCCTAGGTATTAGCAGTTGTTTCTCTATATTAGGTAAGTTTCTCTTCCGTGCTTCCTGTTTGTTTTAAAAAAAAAAACAAAGACAGTGAATGTTAGAGACCTTTGATCACTGACTGTTGCTTCTACTTTTTCCTCAGTAGCTAAAATATTTTATATTCAGTCTTAAAATTAGAGGACTCTTGTCTTCAACATGCCAGAGATAGAAAACATTGATTAAAATGTATTTGAAAAAAAGGTTAGGCATGTTTTCATTGTAATTTGTTTAAAGATATACTTTAGGAAAATAGAAGAAATGAAATGTGGATTTTTTTTTCCTATACATTATTTCTCTAATATGTGATTTCAGTTTGTGGTTTCAGGTAATAAAATTAAGCCCAAACAGTAGTGTCTTCTAAAAAAAAAAAAATTAAAAGTAGTTAAAAATTAATTGGAAACAAATGTTAGAACAATTTGCATATTTACATGGAGATAGAAAATTAGAAATTTGGGTCAGCATGTGCCACTGAAAATGTTCATGTAAGTAAATTGATTTCATTCTAATTACAGTTCAAGAGAGAGAGCAATATAGTAAGTCAAAACCTTTAACTGTTTTATCCATTTCAACTTTTGTAAGCATAATTTAACTATACATGCCTGCCTACAAAAGTAGAGAGTTAACAGCAGGTGAGTGGGAATCTGTAACAATCATAGAATCATAGAATCATAAAATGGTTAGGGTTGGAAGGGACCTTCAAAGGTCATCTAGTCCAAACCCCCTGCAAGGAGCAGGGACATCCCTGACTAGGTCAGGTTGCTCAGAGCCTCATCCAGCCTGGCCTTGAGCGTTTCCAGGGATGGGGCCTCCACCACCTCTCTGGGCAACCTTTTCCAGTGTTCTATAACCCTCAGTGTAAAAAAATTTTTCCTAATATCTATTCTAAATCTACCTCCCTCTATTTTGAAACCATTACCCCTAGTCTGGTCACAACAGGCCCTTCCCAAGAGTCTCTCCTTTTCTTTCCTGTAGGCCCCCTCGAGGTACTGGTCTCCCCGGAGCATCCTCTTCTCCAGGCTGAACAGCCCCAACTCTCTCAGCCTGTCCTCATAGGATCGGTGCTCCAGCCCTCCTAGCATCTTCGTGGCCCTCCTCTGGATCCTCTCCAACTGGTCCATGTCTTTCTTATGTTGGGGGCTCATGACGGATAGCAATTTTATTAAGCTTTACACAACAATGTTATTACTAGTGCTGATCATGGTAAGGAAATCATAATGGCACTAACTATATTTAGCTCACCAAATGTACACTCAGCTCCTTCAAAAGACAATAGAGGAATTAATAATCCCATTATTAACTGCTCTTTTTATTTGTGCCTTGGCCTCCATAGTTGGAAAAATCTTGATTTTCCTCTTATCGATATGACTTTCTAGACATTGTGTGGCTTTCTAGTCATTGTGTACACACAGACATCCCCCTCACACATACTGATGCATGTTCATTAATCACTTGAGACTGGGGTGAAAAATGCATCAGCTAGGAAGAGGGTAAAAACTAAGAAATTTAGAGTTACTTATTTACATTAAACCTTTATAACATAAACACTGTGTGCAATTAGTCTGCTAGTCACGTAATGTACTTAGAATGACAGATAAAAGTTATGTAATTCCTATCATTTTGCCCATTTTTATAATTTTTAAAGTCAGAATCTTAAGAATGTATGCAATCTTTTTACTAGTACATAGAGGATTTTAGCTCCATGTCTTAGTGTCTTTTTTCTGCAATCCCATGTGACTCAGTTCATTTCACTACGGTTTGAAGTCAATGAGTGAGTCACTTTTAGATCACAAATTGAGTAAGCAGGATACTTGTGGTTTTCAAAAGATTTATTAAAAAAATTCAAATGTGCTAGCTCTTAAAAGTTTCCACAAAGAATTCTAATATTTTTTCTCCCAGTTTCTATTTCAGATTACTTAATCAAGTCACATGCTTTTGAAGTTGTGTTTCTTTCAGGAATCCGAAACTTTGTTTTTCACATTTGAAAGCTCAGAAAATATGTGGAACTAAATAGAGAAGTTCTTGTATTTAATTTGATTAAGCAGACAGAATAATGGTATGCCTTCAAGTATTTCAATATGTATGAATGAATACATTTTCATAAAAGGGACCTTTGCTTTTACAGCCATTCCTAAAGCACAGATTATACTGTAATAACACCGTTGCAACCAGGACAATCTAAGGATAAATTAAAAATGCATTTAAAGGAAGACATGTTATATTATTTTTGTCAGCTGAAAAAAAAAACCCCAAGTATTTAAACAAAAAAAACCCCAAATATTTAACTGTCTTTATATGAAGGAAATGTAATCTTCTCTCAGGCTGAGGTACTTTTATAGAAAAAAAAAGAAAATTACTAATATTAAAAGCCAGTATTTGGCAATGATTTCTTATGACATAGACGTTTTGTTGTTTTAGTTGTTTTCATCCTCTATAACAGAGATAATGATATTTTGTAAACTAAAAGAGGCATATATTAATCAGCTGTCTACTGCCTACAGGCGGTCAAGAGGGCTCTTTTCTGAAAATATTTATTGGATGAAGAGGAACACTGTATTTTCCAATGAGATAATAAAATATTGAAATATTTTAAACAAAATTAAAATTAAAGAGCTTTCATATGACTGTTATGAGAAAATTAAATGCCTTTCTATAATTATTCTGAATATTAAAAACCAAATAAAAAAAAAAAGAAAATAGGATTATCATGTGGACTGAGTGGTTTAGATGAAAGTGCACAAATATTGTGTAATTATGTACAGATCCTTATTTTTTTTTTAAGTTTCTAAGCTGATCTCAATAATTACCAAAGAGTACAGAAGAAGTAGTATCACTAAGACAGTCAGTTAGCCTGCATATAGCTTACAGTTCAGCATGAAAACTGTGAATGTGTACTTATGGAATGGCATAGCCCTGACATCATTGTAGGAATTTAACATCTGGCATTGCAGAAATGTTGGTATGGGACTTTATGGATTATATAAAAGTATTTGATACTGTATGTGCATATTTCATCTCCTCACCTCTTCTGTTTGTGAGTGGTGTGACCACTATTTTGTCCTATTTTGTCTATTACTTCTAATCTCAATTTTTTCATCAAAGATAAATGATCCAAAAATA
This sequence comes from Chlamydotis macqueenii, assembly GCF_036417535.1. Taxonomy (NCBI): domain Eukaryota; kingdom Metazoa; phylum Chordata; class Aves; order Otidiformes; family Otididae; genus Chlamydotis; species Chlamydotis macqueenii. The sequence continues at coordinate 166,041,197 of NC_141556.1, forward strand.
AATAGATCGTAGCAATTTCATCTGACGTGCATCAGACATGCATCTGACATGTACCCATTTCTGTATACAAATATACCCACAGTTAGAAATGAGCTGGATAACTTGTAAGAAAAATTGGTATTAAAAAGAAAAATAAAGTACAGATAGAGTAAAAAGGACTGAGCTCATCTAGAGAAGAAGGATATGGAGAACTAGTTTAGAAGTAGCCAATTACGCATATACCGAATAAGAGTGAATTAACAGGCCATACATATTTGAGTGTGTTTTTAAAGAAAGATGACCATAGAATCATAAAAATAGAATAGTTTGGGTTAGAAGAGACCTTTAAAGGTCATCTAGTACAACACTCATGCAAGGAGCAGGGACATCTTCAACTAGAACAGGTTGCTCAGAGCCTCATCCAACCTGGCCTTGAATGTTTCCAGGGATGAGCCATTTACCACCTCTCTGGGCATCCTGTTCCAGTGTTCCACCACCTTAATTGTGAAAAATTTTTTCCTTCCATCCAGTCTGAATCTACCTCCCTCCATTTTAAAACCATTAATCCTCCTCCTATCAGAACAGGCCCTACTAAAGAGTTTATCCTCATCTTTCATATAAGCCCCCTTTAGGTACTGGAAGGCTGCTATAAGGCCTCCCCAGAGCCTGCTCTTCTCCAGGCTGAACAGCCCCAACTCTCTCAGCCTGTTCTCACAGGAGAAGTGCTCAAGCCCTCTGATCATCTTTGTGACCCTCCTTTGAGACCCTTTGTCTCTCTCCAACAGGTCCATGTCCTTCTTATGCTGGAGGCTTCAGAGCTGGACGCAGTACTCCAGGTGGGGTCTCACAAGAGCAGAGTACAGGGGCAGAATCACCTCCCTAGACCTGCTGGCCCTGCTTCTCTTGGTGCAGCCCAGGATGCGGTTGGCTTTCTGGGCTGCAAGCATGCATATTGCCAACTCATGCTGAGCTTCTTATCCACTAGCACACCCAAGTCCTTCTCCTCAGGGCTGCTCTCAATCCATTCTCCGCCCAGCCTGTATTCGTGCCTGAGAATACCCTGACCCATGTGCAGGACCTTGCACTTGGCCTGATTTAACTTCATTAGGTTCTCGCCGGCCCACTTCTCAAGTATGCCAAGGTCACACCGGATGGCATCCCTTCCCTCCAGTATGTCAATTGCACCCCACAGCTTGCTGTCATCAGTGAACTTGCTGAGGGTGCACTCTGTCCCACTGTCCATGTCACCACCAAAGATGTTAAACAGAGCAAGTCACAATACTGACCCCCTGATAGTCACCTGCACACAGAGTGGGGATAAGAACATGATGATGAATTGAAAAGAAAAGACTGAAGAAGGAAGAAGCTGGTAAGAAGCAAGAAAAAATCTTTTGTGGGAGCAGAGGATGGACAGGGGGGAAGTTAGCTAAAAACTGATTAGTAAAGCAATTAAAAAAAAAAAGAAAAGGAAGGAGCAAGAAAATGTGAAATAAATCTGTGTAAAGTAAAAAAAAAAGTAACTGATTTTGCAAGATAGCAAACATTTTTTTTTTCCCACGGAATTTCTTTATGCAAGTGTATGTAAGCCAATGGTATGATATCCTGTCATGCATATGAGAATGATGCCTTAGAGAAAACAATCCTTCTCTGAAGGGGTTTTGGAGGATACTTACTATTTTTTTTTTCTTATTATATGTAAAGAAAAAATAATTCGAAAGACAGAGGAATATAATTTCCCAAAATGCCTGGAACATCTAGTGAGTAAATTTATTATCCCACTTTTCTATTTCAGATTACTTAACCAAGTCATATACTCTGAACTTTATCTTTTAAAATGAAGAAAGGATTTACATAAAACAAAAGACAACTGTGCTCAGAACCTTTCTAGCCATCCTAGAAAGGAGGATTACAATGCACCTTGAGTGCCATACTAATCTTACAAAGAGAAAAAAAAAAAACAAAATTTTTTTTTTGGCATTTTATTTCCAATATTTTTAATTTTTTCAAGTTACCAAAAATTTTTCAATAACATTTATTGCAATCTCATGTGATTGGCAGACAAGTTGATTTTTTTTTTTCTGCACAGAAATGTTTTATATTGTGTCGTAGTTCAGCCCCGATTGGGACCAGACTACGCAGTCTCTCTCTCGCTCCCCCCACCCTCCGAGAGAATAGGGGGAGATGATATAAGAAAAACGGCTCAAGGTTTGAGATAAGGACAGGGAGAAATCCTTAAAGTTACCGTCACGGGCAAAACAGACTCGACTTGGGGAAAACTATTCATTTATTTCTAAAATTAGCAGGAGAATGAGACAGGGGACAAGATAACCTCCCCCCACCCCTCCCTCTTCCTGGGCTTAACACTATCTATACTACCTTCCCCTCCCGAGCGGCATGGGGGGGGAAAAGGGAATGGGGGTTGCAGTCAGTTCATCATGTGTTGTTTTATGCCACTGTATCATCGTCGGGGGAAGAACTCCTCGCATTCCTCCCCTGCTCCAGCGTGGGGTCCCTCCCACGGGCCACAGTCCTTCGTGAAACTGCTCCGGCGTGGGTCATCTCTTCCACGGGGTGCAGTCCCTCTAGAACAGCTGTCCCAGTGGGCCCTCCACGGGCCACAGCCTCCTTCAGGCCTCCACCTGCTCCAGCGTGGGGTCCTCCACGGGCTGCAGGTGGATCTCTGCCCCTCCATGAACCTCCATGGGCTGCAGGGGGACAATCCGCTCCACCATGGTCTTCACCATGAACTGCAGAGGAATCTTGGCCAGGAGCCATATTACTCCTCCCCCTCCTTCTTCACTGACCTTGGCGTCTGCAGCCGTTCCTCACAACAGGCTGGCAGACGTCTCTCAGGATCCTTTTTACATCTTATTCACTTCTCATCTCCTCTCCACTTCTTGCAGCCAGGCCGGGCCGAGTTGGGCCCAGTCGGCTGCCCGGCGGGAGGCCAGAGGGTGAGGCCTGCAAGGCCCATGAGGCTCACGCCTCCCCCTCTCTGCCCCCCGCTCAGCTGCTTCACATCTTCTCCTCCTCTTTTTCCTGTTTTCCCCTTCTTAAATACGTTATCGCAGAGGTGTTATCACGGGACATTCTGCTACCAATTGGCTTGGCCTTGGCCAGCAGCGGGTCCGCCCTAGGCCCGGCCGAGTCCACTGAACAAAGGGGAGCGACTTCTAGCAGTTTCCTACAGAAGCTACCACCTTAGGCCCCCCCTCACCCACCAAAACCAGAACATATTGGTTTATGACTAAGGCATCTGAATATAAAGTGTACGCTGAAATTTCATGCTTCTATATCGTAATGTACAATTCAAGATATTTGAAACTGGTGATTCAAGAAAAAACAGATTACTCCTAAATCCTTAGGAGGAAACAAAAAAAAATGCCACCTTAGGAAATAGAAAAAAAAAAATCACTACAAACTGGTAGTCTTACAATATTTTAAGAATATAAAGGTATTGCAAGAGTTAGAGTGAATGGACACAATATGTATCCTGTGTACAAGCACAAATACTATGACAATATGATATATTATTAGACATCTTTAAATTATGTGGATCATTTGCTACAATGTAGATAACTTCGTTGTACTTTGCAATCATTATATTGTGACATGCGTGGCCATTTTTTTTCTTGAAACATAAACATAAATCAATGCTTTTTTATACATTTAATGGAAAGCCATTGTCAAAGTTATTCAGTTTTTCTTCCAAGCATGATTTGAGATACGGTGTGGAAGGCTTAATTAGAGTAAGTCAATTCAGTGTTTTACAGGTGAAAACAGAAAACGTTTCCCTGGAATACTTTCGCTAGTTTCCTGATTTGTTAGCAGATGTGAAAACATTGGCACACTTTAAGTTATTGATCTACTGAACTGTATTATACACTGCAGTGTTTCTTTGCTTCCTAGGCTGTAATAAGTGTAGTGCAGAAATCAGATAAAATGTGGCAGTATTACTTTAATTTAGCAATCGGTTTTAGCCTTTTGTCCTAGACAATATTTTCTATATATCACTTCTCTGTAATTTAAAACTATCACTGTAAAATGCTTCCTCTTTGAGAAAATAACAGTTTCTTCTGTGTTGATAGTATTCTTAATTTACAAACTAAGTTTGTGTTCTGAGGCTTTTGGCTTGCAGTGCTGTTGCTTGAGACTCCTAATAGTTTTGAAAAAAAAAAAAACACAACTCTCTCCTGAAAGTCTTTATATGCCCATCTCTTTTTTTATTTTTATTTTCTGCCTTCACACACAAGTTATGCTAACTTGATTTTTAATGGGAGTTGTGATCTAAATATTAAAACTGATCTGTGCAAAGAACTGCATATTTTTAATCTGGCTTGAGTTTTTCAGTCTCCTTTATGAGAAGATTTTTGCACTGGTTTTCAAGAAAATTCTCAAACTCCAGTAAGCCATATACATTTTTCTATAAACTTATGGAAATACACTTAAAACATAGATAAGGATTTTCTGTATCCTTTGATTTTGCCATCACTATTCTGGAATTTGATGGTGAGAAAAAATTTCTGATTTTCTGTACCTATATTTATTAATAAGCAGTTTATATTTCATTGCACTGTTCTTCAGTTTAAAATAAAAGTTTTCTTTCAATTTAAAACAAAATCTTCTTTCTTACATAAGGGGGACTGATTATATTCGTATCTCAGTCTGAATCTTGGAAAGCTAAGAAAATAATATTTTGAACATAGTCCTAAATATATGACCTACCTCTGTCCTATTTCCATTTTTTTAAATAACATTCTTTAAGATAATATACTAGCTTATACTAATGGTGATTCTTGATGGTGTATAATCAGTCTACAGATCAGGACATTAAAAAAAATGTCTTTAACACAATGCCTTCCAGGAACAGATGCCTCACAGTTTAAAGTCCTTTCACATGCAGACACTTAAAGCCTGTCACATTCAAGTCGTTGGGCTTAGCTGTTCCTTTTTCTTAGTGTATCAAACTTTTTTTTTCTTTTTTTTGTGAATCCAAAGCTTTAATTACAGGCCTACTTTTCTTCCATTTAATTTAAACGATATCAAAATTCAAAACACGTTCCAAGATGAGGGGTTTTTTTGGCCTTTCTAGAATGTCCTTATTGTAAAAATAAAACCCAATACATGTCTAAAAAAAAAGCATGATCTCTTAATGATTCAATAACTGATGAAGAATTTTTCTTTGCTATGGCATCCATGTCCTTCTATTTGTTTTTTTTTTCCTGGTTAACATTCTGAAAATTAAATTATTTAATAAAAGAATCCATATCCATGATGTTATTTGTTCCCATCACACTATGTCACATCCAAATACACAACAGAAGTCAATCAAAAATAAAGCTAAAAAGCTCATTCTTGCTAGACTCTGTTTTATCATCCTTCCTTAAAGTGGTTCGATGGGAATGTGTTCTACTATGTGAAAGCTAGATTATTTTACTCCTTCACAATCTCTCACATCAGTCATACACAATATTACATCTCTTATATTCCTAACTTTCTTAATTATTGCATATTCTTCAATATCTGTATTCTAAACAAGACAATTATATGTCATAGTATTCCCAGTATCTACTCAGTGTCTAGTTTCAGTAACTTAACTCATTTTGCTGCCAAAACATATTTTATGAGTTTGCCCACTCAATCTTTTTTTTTTTGTTTAATGTAATTCTAACCAAGACTAAATGAAATGCAGCTAACTACTAAACTTTCACTTTCTCTTATAAAGTTTAATATAAATAAGGAAAACAAAGAGAATATAAAGCTATTTTTAAATTAATTATGTTATTAATATTCCTTTCTCTAGTCTCATATTATCATTTATCTGGTTTTATTTCTCTTATAAAATAAAACTAAGGATAAAATATGTGTAAGTCTTTCCTTGATTTCTCAGTTTCTATGAGTCACTCCAGCAGCAATACAGAAAGCTACTTCTTTGTTCGCTCATATGGCATCTGTCATTCCAAATAATTTTTCGTAGATACATTCCAGTGATCAAATATTCAAAGTCTATAAAACTGCAAGTCTATCACTACGCATAGAGACCTTAGAAACTTCCTTTACTGGAATTATTTGAAGTTCATCATGAGACAGGCTACAAAGCCTTACAATAAAGAGCTGAAACAGTACAGTTGTGAGGTCAAGGAGAATCAGAGAAATATACCTTTCTGAGAACAGAGGGTCACAAAAGATCCCTAAAACCAGACTCAGTATACCTAAACAATTCCTGACAGTTGTGTCTAACCTGATCTTACATTGAAGGATGAATTTCAGTGTCCCTCTTGAACTACATAAGAACTACTTTTTTCATCCTTTGTCAGCATAGGTAAAAATTGTCTGCAAATTATGTCCTTAAAAAAAAAAAGATGAGAAAAATAGAGTATATAAATTAAAAGATTCCTTCTTCCATAGATAATATATAAATTTATTTCAATTTTTATTTACACTTTTTTTTTGTCAACTATGCTCTTTGTACTATGCTTATCAAATTTTCTGCAATATTTTTGAAGTGCACTTTCCCAAACACACATGAGAACAGACTACAATAAAATAAATAATTTCCTCCTCTAACTTTTATATAAAATTATTAGTAATATACTCCAAATGGTATTTTGTCTCTTATTTATTGCAACAGTATCATGTAGTGGAGCCATATTCTATTTTTAACCTATTGAAAGCCAAGCTCCTCTATTTTGAAATACCTCTGCTTAGCCAGATCAACTTTACTTTGATATGCCTTGCCTTAGCGCAAGAATTCACATATACTTTTAATGAAGTATATTCTATCTGTTGTCTTTTGACCATTTATTGCAATGCTTGCAGGTCCTCATATATTGATGTTTATAAACAATACAGAATGAAGTCCAAATTAAACTTCTTTTGTACCCAGCTTGAAAAACTTAAAATAATTACAATTAGACTTGCAGTACTTATTTTGTGGTTTGTTGTTTTGTTGTGAGGTTGTTTTTTTTTTTTTTTTAATGTGACATTTCTTTCTCATGAAAAGGAATTACATTTTTTTTTTAAACTGAAATTAATTTTTGTTTTGGAAAGTTCAGGTTCTTAAAGATCATTTGCAGTTTCTAACATTAGATTCCAGCACATGAATCAGCAGAGATCACAAGTCTAAGCATTAAGGTTTTATGACTTATTCTATTGTCTACAAAAGAAAAACACAGGGTCATATATCTGAAATGTGTAAGTTTTTCAGTAATGAATAATAATCACACTTTGTAAGAGCTAAGTAAGTAACAGAAAGAGATTAAACTAGCATTGAAAGTTTTGCTTGCAGGACAACTAATTGGGAAGGATAGAATTAGGAACAAAAAGAGATGTGTGCTATGCCACTCAAGACACTCAAGTGAAAAAATGAGTAAGGAAAGTTTCATCATTGTGAGAAGCTCAAAGGAACAATCAATTCACCTTGATTTTGACATACATAAATTGATTTAGGTGTTTCTCTGTTCTTAATTCCCTGACAGTAGGACATAAGAAGATAGTTAAATGAGACTGTGCACTAGGAGACTGTAGATGCTCAGATATAGAAAAGGAGGTATAAAGGCAAAAGATGCAGCTCTAGTATATCAGTTGTATAAAGATAAAATGAGAAGGAACTTGACTCTGCTTGGAAGTGGAAATGTTTGAAGTCACAGAAAGCTTAATGGGATAGAAAAAAACCCAGATATCATATTATGTTTAAAAGAAACATAATAAGTTATTCTCAGAAGAACCGCAGTGCTTACATAATTAGTTACATTGCACTGAGTTCAATTACAGAGTGTATTACTCACTTTTAAAGGATAGCATTAGACTGCAGATTTTACAACTGTAATTTAATTTATCAAATTATCCCAACTCCTTACGTGAGATACATGAAGATGAACCATTCAACATGTTGGCTTTATTTGCAGCATGAAGACACAAAAGAAGACTTGGTGCTCTGTTACCTCTCAGAGTTGTGTAACAAAACTACAACCAAAATACAAAATACAACCAAAATAGCAACCTATACCTGAACTTCTTAGGGAAGGTTTTTATATTTGTTGTGATCCTACTTTCTGTGCTCTAGGAATGTATTTTCTTCCTCTGGAGAAAAATATTAGTACTTGCTGTATTTTCAAGAAGTAGCATATTTTTTTTTTTACAGTGAATGGTTCATTTTGCATTGGCAATTAACACATTTCAATTTTTTCAATACATTATTTAGAAAGTATCGTATATTGAGATATATATATATATTTATGTTTGGAAAGGTGACTGTGCCTAAGGAGGAAACTGTTTTGTTGAATAACTTTGGTTTTATGCAGTTTGTTTCAGGTCAGGATATAAGAAGGGGATTGTGGTAACTATGATAATTTTTATTGCCAGTAGCATTAGCTAGTCAAAAATCTGGCAGATGTTATGATAGGTGCTGCATGAGTATAAAACTAAAATATAGAACTTTTTAAAGAGTACTTATTTAAATAAGTCAAAAAAAAAAAAAAAAGAAGTACTGAAACCAGATATTTTTCCCAGATTTTCACTTGGGAACAGTAATATCACTCTTAGTAACTCTGTTTATTTCAGTAAAGGCCAATATGTTCAGGTCACAGGCTATCATTGTGTGCTAAAAGCCAGATTATTCTCTTTCTTGCAAATAACAGTAATAAACTAACCATGTAAACACTCTTAGGTAACATCTTTCTGTTCTACTGGAGACAGTATGAAAAATTTTCTTCTATTTATTACAGTCTCAGAAACAGAAAACAAAATAATCCTCTACACTCTTAAGAAAGAATTGCAGCAAAAGGGCTAGTTTTATGTCTCGTTCTGAATGTAAGTCTGACTTCTATGGGCCAGTTCAGGTCCTTAGGCACAACTGATTCTCTATTACATTCCTAGTCAGAAAAAAAAAAAAAAAATTCCAAGTAGTACTGCAGAAAGAAAGAATTATGATGCAAAAGTAGCACTCTATCCAGAGGAAAAGCCATTGCATACTCATAAACTTCTTCCTTAGGGGAGACGATAATGTGTGTAAACTTAATGTCCTGAATGTATTTGAGAAGAGTAACTGGCATAGCATTTGAGAATATATGCAAAGAGAGAAAGATGAATACCGCAGCTAGAAGTGAATTTTTAAGAGCTTTCAAATCTTTGCGCAAAGACTTTATTGTTCACTTTTTTTTCCCAATAATTTATTCCAGGGTAATTTCAGTAATTCATTAATTTCTCTATATGGATAAAACAATTACATGGAAATAAGGCAGAAAGGTCTGTATCCACAATGCAAAAGTTTTTAATTCGAAATAACAGGAAAATAACTCTTTCTCGTTCCCCTCAGTCCCCAGTTGTTAAACTCAGAAGTAGCATTTATGCTAAAAATGTTTTTTAATCTTTTTCCATTTATACTCCAAAATTTCCACATGCCTCACATGGACTATGTGCTGTCTTACTGCTTTGGACTCATAATAACTAAATACCACATCTAATTTAAATACTGGAGGCAGGTAGGAACAGTCACATATCATTTATACACTATCAGATCTGATATACGCTATTATTTGCTCCCATATTGTTCCTTATTGTCTTTCATTTTATTTAGTTTAAAGACAGAAAAAGAATTCAAGAGAAATCCTGAAATCTGATATCTCAGTAGGTTTACATCTACTATCACATAAAAAAAAAAAAAAAAAGAAAAAAAAAATTCACAAGTGTTAAAAGGCAAAACCAAGACCTCTGACACCTGTCAGATGGACACAGTCCTAGGACCAGTTCCTGGTAGAGACACTGACTTCAGCTGAAATACCACCATGTACAAGAGGATATAGAGGACTATGGGACAAATGATGCCTTGCAAAAAAAAACAAAACAGAACTAACAGGTAAGATGTCTTCAGCACATATAACTGATTCAGAATAAACGTAAATCAATCTGAACAGTCAGCTTGTATTCCGTCTCCAGAAAAGAGGAAAAAAATTGATCTCTTTGTGATACAGTAAAGACCCTTGTACAATCATTAAATTTGTCTTAACTGTACCTGACAAGATTTTGTATTTCATGGATGAGTTTCTATCACAGAAATATTTCTATTCACAGAGCTGCTTAATGCCAACTTGTTTGGATGTGAATCTCTCTCCAGTAATGGCAGGCAAATAAAACCCTTAATAATTTACTGGAGACAAGCAAATCCTAAGGTACAGGACAATAGTTCTCTCGACTAATAGTACATATTTCTACCACAGACTGACAGTTCTTTTGTTACACTAATTGGATTTGATATTAATTTTCTGAGTAGTGAGCTTCAAAATGACAGCGGACATGTGCTTCAGAACAGACGTGAGTTCTTCTTTGCTTTACCCTTTTCTTTCCTTCTTGTAGCTGATTTACAATATGTTGAGAAACAGAGATACTTCTAACACACACACACTGTCCATCCACAGACATTCATCCAGTCATGCTTGTTCTGAGATCCCAAACTGAAAGCATTCTAAGTTATGTTCCTCCTGAAGCAGCTGTGCAATCTTAGCATATTGCTCTTTGTTCTTTTCTCTGTTCTCTTCCTGAAGCTGCTGAGTTGGCAGGGGAGGCTTTAACTGTGGCTTTGGTAGCTGCTGTCTAAAATGCTCTGTAGTTGTGTTGGTTTTGTTTAGTGAGGGGTGGTACAGTCCAGCTTCTGCAAGAAGCTGCTAGAAGTTTCCCCTTTGTCCAGTCGACTTGGCTGGCTCTAGGTCAGACCTGCCACTGGCCAGGGCTGAGCTAATTGGTGACAGAATGTTCCCTGATAATGCCCCTGTGATAATGTATTTAATATGGGAAAAAATAATTTAAAAAAGTCAAGAAGATGTGAAGAAGCCGAAGCAGAGGCAGAGAGGGGGAGGCGTGAGCCCTGTGGGCCTTGCAGTCCTTACCCCCTGGCCTGCCACTGGGCAGCTGTCTAGGCTTGACTTGGCCCAGCCCGGCCGCAAGAAGTGAAGAGAGGAGACGTAAAGAGAACCTGAGAGGTGTCTGACTGAGCTGATTGTGAAGAATTTCTTGTAAGAAGAACAGCTGCAGAAGCCAAGGTCAGTGAAGACGGAGGGGGAGAAGCAACGCGGCTCCTGGCAGAGATTCCCCTGCAGCCCGTGATGCAGCCCCTGGTGAAGCAGACTGTCCCCCTTGCAGCCCATGGAGGTCCATGGAGGAACGGATCTATCTGCAGCCCATGGAGGACCCCACACTGGGGCAGGTGGATGCCTGAAGGAGGCTGTGGCCCATGGAGGGCCCGCACTGGGACAGCCTGTTCCGGAGGGACTGCATCCTGCAGAAAAAAAACCCATGTCGGAGCAGTTTCATGAAGGACTGTAGCCCATGGGAGAGACTCCATGCTGGAGCAGGGGAGGAATGTGAGGAGTTCTTCCCCTGAGGAGGAAGGAGTGGAGGAAAAGTGACATGTGACAGACTGATGATAACCCCCATTCCCTATTCCCTCCCTGTGCCGCTGGGGGTGGAGAAGGAGGTAGAGATAATTGAAAATGAAGTTAACCAGGGAAGAGGGAGGGGTGGGAGGAAGTTACTTTGTTCTCTTTCTCATTATCCTGGTTTGGTTCTACTAATAACAAGAAATAAGTAGTTTTTCCCAAGTCGAGTCTGTTTTGCCCATAACAGTAACTGTAAGGATCTCTCCCTGTACTTATCTCAAACTTCGAGCCTTTTTCTTATATTATCTCTCCCTTATTCCCTCAGAAGGTGGGAGGAGTGAGTGAGAGACTGCATAACTTGTTCTTGAGCAAGGCTAAACTACAACAGTAGTGCAGCAACTGAGTTACAAAACTATAAACGTCTGGTGTCATTATATATATATACACACACACATATATATATATACACACACATATCTATGTAAGTTGATGCATATTCCAGATATCTAGCACATAAGTGCAGAACATTGTTTCATACAGAATTTCAAAATAACAGTTTTTAAATGGACTTAACTATCTATCATAGAGTCTCTCGTGGAAGAAGGACTATAGATGAATTTTCAAGGACAATCAAAATCTCAAAGAAATAAAAAGCTTTTAAAATGATCTAACAGTGAAAGGAGGACTAAAAAAAATATGGTCCATTACTTGATGAGGTTGGTCACCTCACAAATAGAGATGAAGATAAAGCAGAGACATTTAATGCCTTCTGTGCCTGTGTCTTTAAAGCCAATGATGAGGTCTGGGATCCCCGGAACCTTGGATTGGAGGACTGTGACTGGGAGAGTATTATGCTCCCAATTGACTTTAAAGTTGTACAGGATTTGCTGCTGCAACTGAATGCACATAGGTCTATGGAGCTCAATGCGATTAATTCAGGGGAACTGAGAAAGTTGGCTGATGTTATTGCGAGACATGTCTCAGTTATTTATCAATGGCCTTGGGAATCTGAAAATTCTTATTTATATTTAGTCATATCCATATTTAGTCATCTTCCAAAATCAGGTAGTACCTAATCTGAAATAAACGTATAAGCAAACAAACAAAAACAAACAAACAAAAAAAAAAACCCCAAAAACCAAACTCAAAGCTGTTCTTGAAAAAAGGAAAAAATAGCAAGTATCTAGTAGAGAACCTTGTAAAGAAAAGCTATGTTTTTTTTTTTTTCTTGTATAACCAAATGTCAGGTCACAGCTGTCATTTTTTTTTCCATTCTGTCCACTGAAATGGTGCACATCATTAGTTATTTATAATTCTATTTTTTTTTTTATTCCTTACATGAAAACTGAAAATTGAAAATCATCAGTAAAAAGACTACAAAGTTCCAGATTTTTGGTTGCCTAAAGGGCACAACTGATCCTTTGAGCTTACAATTTACACCTGTTATTTCAGCTCTGGATGTAATTTTTAGCTACCGTGATGTTGAATTAAGAACAACTTCCATTTTTTTTCCTTTTTTTTTTGGTGGTAACAGCTACAGTCCCCTCTTAAAATGGCAGTTATTTCTTTGGCTTACTTTGTGTTTCATAAGCAAGCTCTGAGTCTCTTCTGCTTACAGACTGACACAATGCTGCAGCTGCATCATCCAGGCAGATCACGTTACTGCTCAGTCACAGTTTAAATTCTTCGTCACTGTAAATACTAACGGAAACAGATTTTAACTGTTAAATTCTTTTTTTTTATACCCAAATAATCCTCTCATGAGTAATTCCTTTCAAAGTACTGTTAAAGGTTCTACAAATATTTATATTGGGTCTTTTAACCCTTTTTTTTTTTAGCACTTTGTCATTTAATAAGTCATAACCAGTAAATAAGTGACAGGTATAAACAAACAGAAGTATTTTCTGTGAATCAATTGCTCAAATTTTCTTCTTAATTTCTTATAGAAGATTTCTTAAGAAAAAATTATTTAAAGTTACTTGATTTCTAATTGCTTCTTAATTTTTGTGGGTAGGGAATTCTAATCTGATGTTCAGAACAAAAGCAGAATTCTGTCTGTTTCCCTGGAGTGTTACTCAACCTGCAGGTATGTAGAGATCACAACCATGGGTTCATAGGATTCCGTGATACGTAAGAACAAGGAGATATTTATCCTCTAATTTTTTCTACTTTATTACAGATCATCACAAACATTAAAAAATCACCACTAGCACATAAACTATCACGAAAATAACCACTATCAAGTGTATCTATGATTAATAAAGATAATCTATCTCAAGCTATTACAAATTGCTATTAGCCATCAGTAATATAGTATCAATCAATAGTATGACAGCAGTTAATAGCAGCAACCAACTGTATAGCAAAAAAAACCCAAACCCAATAACAGCAACAACTAAGTAGCTATACACTATTACAGGTTACTACAAACTTATCTTAGTGAAGCAACTTGCAATAATATAGCAGCAGATGCTTATGGTAGAGATTATTTATATGGATGAATGAAACCTGAAAGGAGGCTGTAGAGAGGTGAGTGCTGGTCTCTTCTCCCACGTAACAAGTGATAGGACAGGAGGAAGTGGACTCAAGTTGTACCAGGTGAGGTTTAGATTGGACATTAGAAAAATTTTGTCGCCAAGAGTTGTCAAACTTTGGAAGAGCCTGTTCCAATAGGCTGATAACTCAGGGAGGTGGTGGAGTCACCATTCCTGGAGATATTTAAAAGGCGTGTAGATACGGCACTTACGGACATGGTTCAGTGGTGGACTTGGCAGTGCTAGGTTAATAGTTGGACTTGGTGATCTTAAAGGTCTCTTCCAATGTAAACAATTTTATGATTCTATTATATATAATACCAGTATAAAGAAAATTAGATTTCAGAAGGGGCCAAACCATGCCAGATTGGAGAATATACTGATCCCAGATGGGGACCCAGCCATTCCAGAGGTGGGAGGCCAAATTGAACAGACTCCAGAAGTGAACCCAGAGGGAGACCAGTAAAATAACAGACTTCAGTCTTACTTCAAAGATGAGTTGCACGACAGAATCTGGAGTCAGTCAGGTTTCACTGGTGAGGGTCCAAGATGTACTAAAAAGTTCATGTGTAATTCAGCCACTTTAGGAAAGAAAAAGTATGTGCAGCACAGGAAGTTCTCAGAGAAAGAGATAAAAATTAAATCATTTTTATATCACAGAGACAGTTTGAGCAGCCAATAGATGCTGTTAACTGCAGTTTTTCACCTGTAACAGGAAATAGATGATGATGTTTTCTGTTCTTTCAGACTAATTTTATTTTCCAGGGTTGTTTACATTTTTTTCAGATGATAAGTTGCCATTACAGTTTTTTTGTTTTGATGCTTATTGATGACATCTCAGGATATCTCCCGCTTCTAGGTACCCAGCTGTACTTCAAAGGTGCCAGCTGTATTCTTCAAGGACGTTTAGAATCATAGAATCATAGAATGGTTAGGTTGGAAGGGACCTTCAAAGGTCATCTAGTCCAACCCCCCTGCAAGGAGCAGGGACAGCCCTGACTAGGTCAGGTTGCTCAGAGCCTCATCCAGCCTGGCCTTGAACGTTTCCAGAGATGGGGCCTCCACCACCTTTCTGGGCAACCTGTTCCAGTGTTCTATAACCCGCATCGTAAAAAATTTTTTCCTAATTTCTAATCTAAATCTACCCCCTCTATTTTAAAACCATTACCTCTCGTCCTATTGCAACAGGCCTACTAAACAGCCTTTCCCCATCTTTCTTGTACTTTCCAGTACCTTGAGGTACTGGAAGACTGCTATAAGGTCTCCCCAGAGCCTCCTCTTCTGCAGGCTGAACAGCCCCAACTCTCTCAGCCTGTCCTCATAAGAGAGGTGCTCCAGCCCTCTGATCATCTTCGTGGCCCTCCTCTGGACCTTCTCCAACTGGTTCATGTCCTTGTGCTGGGGGCTCCAGAACTGGACACAGTACTCCAGGTGGGGTCTCACCAGGGCAGAGTAGATGGGGAGAATCACCTCCCTCGACCTGCTGGCCACGCTTCTCTTGATGCAGCCCAGGATGCGGTTGGCCTTCTGGGCCGCAAGGGCGCATTGCCTGCTCATGTTAAGCTTCTCATCCACCAGCACTCCCAAGTCCTTCTCCTCAGGGCTGCTCTCAATCCATTCCCCGCCCAGCCTGTATTTGTGCCTGGGATTGCCATGACCCAGGTGCAGGACCTTGCACTTGGCATTATTAAACTTCATGAGGTTGGCACGGGCCCACCTCTCCAGCCTGTCCAGGTCCCTCTGGATGGCATCCCTCCCTTCCAGCGTGTCGACGGCACCACACAACTTGGTGTCGTCGGCGAACTTGCTGAGGGTGCACTCTATCCCACTGTCCATGTCACCAACAAAGATGTTGAACAGGGCCGGGCCCAGCACGGACCCCTGAGGGACACCACTCGTGACCAGTCTCCACATGGTTTCTGGTTCCTAGGCCTAGTTCCCAGGCTTACAGCTCACAGGCTAGTAGGCAATTTCTCTGTCAGTATTTTTGAATAGGTATTTTCTTCTCTTCAGTAATTTTTCTCTTCTAACTTTTATGGCTGCTCACATCAGCATGTCCACCCATCAACACATATTCCGTGAATCTTTCAAGGTAGCTTTGGCTTAAAATTGACCTTTTCAGCATTGCATGAAGATCAGAAGAGTAAGTGAAAGAGCAAATTAAGTAGCATATCATTAGTAATGCTTTGTATTCTAATGAAGACTATGGCTCTGTAACTCTCATTGTTTCTGTAATCTTCCAGCTTGATATACATTTTAAATGTTGAACCGGGGGGCCATAACAGAACCTTTCTTAAACTGTAGATGCTTCATATCATTAATAAATCATGCTCCAGTTTATCAACACATCTTAAATTAAAATTGTTATAAACACTTTATTATTTCAAAGGTCATAAGGAAATTATTTCTAAACATTCAAGGAAGAAAATTAATAATCTAGGTAGATGAACATCAGTTTAAATTAATATTCAACAGTTTTCTGAAAGGCATCTGAGCTATTCTATGTGTAAAAATTAAAAGGAATGCAGATTGTCACAATAACAATCCACAATATAAAAATGTGTGGATAAACAAATCAAAAGTGGAATATTAGAGCAAAAGTTTGTTGTGTTGTTATGTTGGAATATTTTCAGATTGTTAGGTAGATATAAGCTGAAATCTGAATTTGGATATGGTCAGTAATTTATTTTAAAAGAAAACTGGTAATTTACTTCTAAGTTCTAATAATGATGTTCACTTGATCAATAGTTTAACAGTGGTTTGTTTTTTTTTTTTTAAATTTAAAACAAATACCTGGAGATTTCTTTATCTACAGCATTGTCCAGTTCTAAAATCAACATCCAGTGTTTTCCCCTTGTTCACTGAGTATGTCATCCCGTCATGGAAAACTGTCAGGTTCATCAGGCAGTGTATGCGCTTGGTAAATCTGTGCTGACTGTTCCCAAATTCCTTCTTTCCTTCACATACCTAGACATACTTTCAAGAAAAAAAGGCTTTGAAATCTTCCTAGGGCTGCAGTTATGCTGACTGGCATGTATTTCCTTGGATTCTTCTTCTCACTTTTGTTAAAGATGAGAGTGACATTTACCTGACTATATATCTGGCTTGACTATTTATCAAAAGATCTTACTCTAATTATTGAATGTACTTAGACAATTTATGAAATAGATATATAGTGCATGTAGCCTAAAATCAGTACTGATCTGATTAAGGTCTTATTTACACAAGCAGAGATTTGAAGCTATTTCAATCCGTTCTATAACTGTGTGCTCAGAGACTCCTATTATAGTGATTAAAATTTTCAGAATATGAAAAAAAATTACTATGCTTTATTAGAAATAATTTTGCAGTCTGATATTTTTTGGTTTAGACATATAAACTAACTGTGTTGATAGTGGTAGGTGTTTGTCAAATTTATTAAGAATACACATTATGAGAAAAACAAGATACTTTTAAACATATGCAACAGGAGAAATGAAATCAGGGAGATTTAAATTTGTAAAGATCATGGACAGACTATACTAAAGTGTAAGATTATAGCATAGGATGACAGGAACAAGAGAACCACTGTCATTATTTATTTGTGTTACCATAATACTATCAATTGCATTGCTCTCAGTTTTCCTTTCTCTGCTAGAAAACTGAGCAACATATTAATTCCCCGTGAGGAAATCACAGTTAAGAACTTTCAATATTTCATGACCAAATAAGAATTTTTCTGTTATCTTTACTTTAATCACTCTTTCACTCCTCTTCTAGTGTTCATTAATATGTATTGTTCCTCTGAGACTGAGAATGTGAAAGGATCCACCGGGACCATTTGTCAGTGAATTGACTAGCAAGCTGAGTTAAAGACCCTATTATTGCCATTAACATCTGTATCAGAAAAACATAATGTGCTTTACATCTCATTGTATTATGAAACACAGACACAAGTCTTTCTTATCACATATAAAAGAAAAAAAAACAAACCTACAACAGATGGTCCTCTAATAGCCAACAAAAAGAAAAGCCCAGAGACATACTTCTAAGTATGTTTTTCACAGTACATTTTTGGTTTAGCATGTTTTCTATTTCACATCTGTTCAAATACTCACATACAACTAAAATTTTCTCTTGCAACATACGTTGTACAGTAAAGCATCTACTCACAAATAATTCTCAAATTTTACAGTGATCATTTACATGCCACAAACCCTTGTTAAATAAGTGGCTTAGAAGACAATGGTTATTACATATTTATCAGCTTTATAATGAGATAGATCAGAGACAGATTTGACTCACATGAGGAAATGCCTATCGTTTTAGAATACCCAGCTGAAAGCCAAATATAGAACATTTATATAAAAAAATTTAGAAAAATTGCCCTGATATGTATGGTATATTCCGGATTAGAATTAGGGTGTTTTCATAGATTGTGCAACAATATAGCAAAATTAAGTTGTAGTGTTTGGGTTAGGCATTTGTTTCCCCCTTCCGCCCCCAAAATTTTCCTATAATATAAAGGTGCTCATTTAAAGATTATCTTTAGACTGTAGTATTGTACTTCATTTTTGCTGCATCAAAAAAAGCAGGAATACACTGTGTGAAAGTTTTGCCCATGTATTTTTGACATTAAGTTCAAACTAATTATTTTATTTTGCAGCAATTCTGCTCTTTTCAGGTGAGTTACTGCAAGTATATGTATGTATACCAGATTATCATCAATCATACATACATTTTTTTAATACTACAGAAGTCTGTAATAAGCTTCCATACTACTTATTCTGATCTATTTGGGGCTTTATAGAACTATTCTGGTGTTATTTCCTACAAAACTTTGAAACCAATATACGCAGACACAAAATTAAAATAGCAATGTGTCCTATTTACCTGTCATATAACAATAGGATTGAACAGAGGGGAAAAAAAAAATCACAGAGAAATAGTCTGTCCACCTGGTCAATTGTACCATGCAAGTATTAGAGTCAAGTATTTGTGAAAGCATGATGAAAAAAGACAGTTTTTATTAGCAGTTATATAAAAAAAATCTTGGTTGCAAGTGTCAAACTATTGCCAAAGGTGACAGGCCCAGAGAAGGCAATGAATTATTCCAACTGAATTAATAGATAGAAGAAGCCTTCTGCATTTCTGACACTAGTTCAAAGTTCATTAGCTTACACCTTTTTTTATTAGATGTCAGATTTTCATGGGATGTCAGACTGGATTTTCGAGCCTCACTACCTCTGAAATAGATAATAGAAGATAAGCAATATCTTTGAGTGTAAGCACTAAATTCAACACTATCAATAAATGAACCAATAATCCATGTTAAATTCCTAGGCTTCAATCTAGCACTGCATCTCTCCAGCTTTCTGAGCCTCAAGTCCCAGAAGGTCACTGAGCAGATATTGCAGGTGTGATGGATGTTTTGTTTTTTTTTTTTTTTTTCTCTGAGGAAACAGGCAATAATGGTGCACTGAAAGCAACTCACTGTATATCTTCCTAATCCACTTCCTTATCTGCCATGTACTACCTTCCCCAGAAACTAAGTCACTTGAACTGAGTCAAGTACAGCTGCTCAGAAAGAAAGGGAGATTCTGAAAGACAAATCTCTTTCCTTCCCTGATATCTGATTCTTGTAAACTTATTAACATTAGCTGCTGGCCTGGGAACATCTTATCGAACAAGTTTCTCCAAACAGCATTGTATTTTGCTTCCTCTGTGAATCTGGAATGAAAATCTGGCCACCTGAGTTCATAGTTCCAACTGAATTGATTAAAAATAATGCTGATGTAGTTGTGGGAAAAATATCGGTACAAGCTACAGATTGGAGAGGAATTCTCTACAGAATTTCCTTTTCTGTATATAAATCTATTTTGAAGAGTATATTTGTAAACTACTTTAACATCTGAAAATTCTAGTGACATTTTCTTTAAGTAAGTTTCCTTCCTTTTGCAGTCTCATCTCCATTGTGCTTGATGTTGTCTCTTTCTTCGTATGTCTTTCCCACAGAGAAGGAAATACTAAAATGTCCTTTGACAGAAAAAATGGTTTATATTGACCCTTACAAAACTGTAGCTGTTCTCACTATTTTCCTTCCTAGTGATTACTGGTAACACAAGCAAAGAAAAATCTGGTTTAGTTCCTAAAGGACTTCCTTAAAATGTATTTACAGGTCACAATGCAAGAAATATATAAACGATAAAGCTAAAATTGCCAGCATGGAGCATTTAAGAAATTGAACCAGTTCCACCAAAATCGTAACTTCAGCCTACAGAAATAATAAATATGTGTATATAAGTGTAAATAAGTAAAGAAGAGAACTAGAAACTTTATAGTTGGAAACTTGTTCTTTATAACAGAAAAAAAACATCAAAAGATCTGGAACTTTAAGAAAAATATCAAATTTCTTGACTTTTCCCCAAAAATTGAGTCAGTAGACTAACACTATGTTTTATGGAAGTCTTTGCTTTTTACCATGTCATATTTATAACTTCACAAGCTGTAGGATGACTGCTAAATTTGTCTTCCTGGGAATGATGGAAAAAAATCCTATTATTTTCTTTTCCCTCTCCAAATAGACCTGAAAATTCAGTATAAAGAACTTATTACACTTCTGCAAACTAAAAGATCTCAAAATGAACAATGAATAATGAGTTCCACTAAAGCCCACTGTATAGTTAGTTTACTTCTACAAACAGGTGTGTTTCGGTATCAGAAACAAAGACAACATCATGGAATTATATCAGAAATGAACACTTGACCTCCTATTATCTGATTATGATTTAATATCATTTTTAAAAAAAATATAAAAATACATTTTAAAAATTAACATGATAATTAAAATAGCTACCACTTTAAAACTTTTTAAAACATCTGTTCCACAGATGTCTAATATTTGGTGTTGTTTCAATGCGTCAGTCATTCAGACCAGTAGTTATGTGACTTTATAGAATAATATTCTAAGTTTGTATATGGCATTACAGTAAAAGTTTATTTTCTCAGGATAAATAATCTAAGTCCTGTGGCAACAGGTATACTTTGAAGGACTGAACTGTACTATCAATATGGTGTGGAAGTTCTAATAAACTTTCATCTGTGTTCAAAAATATTATTATTTTAATGTTACTATTCAAGTCAAAATCACAGAAAGGAATCTATTAGCTAACTAGTGCCTGTCTGAAGTGGCTTTGATTAGTAGAAGAGAAGTTTTTGTGTTGCGGTGTGTTGATCCCAACTATTCCTGTAGCCAGTCATCCAACAACTATCACAAAAAAAAAATAAGCTTCTGACTTATTATGAATACATTTAAAATTAATATTTGCAAATCAAATTGTATTTTTTTTATTTCCAATGATTCTTTGAATTTCCATACAAATTACATGCAACTGTCAATACAATTTCCAAGTTTTCATCTCAAAAGTTAGTTTACACACTCTATCAACTTTGCAAACCTGTCATAATTTTTATACATCTGGATTATAGCATCTTACCTCTTACTGAGAAGAAGGAATTTCTTTTTCTTGTCAGAACTAATTGAACTGAAGTGTAAGAATAACTTCCTTTATCTGTAAAGTGAAATACCAATACCAAAAAAAAAACCTGCCCAAGGTCTTATGCTAAATTAATAGAATAACTAATTTGAAATCAGCTGATGTCATACATAGAAAAAAAATCTAAGACCACATTAGTCTGATGAGTTGATAGGTTAATATGACTGCATTGTCAACAAGTCTAGTCACATTACCGTTTAATCTCATATTTCTACTTCTTCTGTTTTGCGTGGACACTCAAACTGTTAAGAAGTGAAAATAATTTATTGAGCTGTTGGAATAGGGTAATATTTGTGCAGGGAATCAAATATCTCAAAGAGGATGGTCAGTCACTCTTGAGTGGCAGTGGGACCCTCTTCTGGAAGAATTCTTGTACTAGCATCTTCAGCTGGTCTGGGAGAAACTCTTCAAACCACTTTTCTACTCAGTGCTTATAACCCATATGGCCCTAGGTCCCATGTGACCACCTCAACACATGCATCACTTAATACACCTTAATCACTTGATACACCTTAACTATATACAAGACATCTCTTAAATATATTAGCTTCATACAAACAACTATCTGACATGGTCATTCCTGAAGAAATAGCTTCTATTAACTTTTTTTTTTACTAACGTTATATCTAAACACACCTTGATCACTTCTGTAGCAAGTCTTTGGGACACTGCACCCAGGATGTCAATCAACACATTTAGGCGTGCAAATTGCACTAGATGCAGTAGCAACCACCTGGGGGGATGGAGGGAAGAAATTATAGACTGTCCATAATTCCCACTGAAAGGGTTCCTGTCTCATATTAATATTGAATGTTCACCTTGTTTCAAGCTGGTCTGTTGTCTCACATCAGTGTGTTATATCATCTGTTCAGATGACTGGCTGGGAAGAATAAACTTAATTTTCAGATTTATAACTCACGAATAACTTAAGTCCGATCACTCTCATTATGTCTGCTCCCCACATCTTTAAGTGTAGTACTCTGTAAAACTTGCTGCAAAGGAGTCGTTGTGTTCACCTTCTTTTCATCCTGTCTCGTATTGTATCACAGGACAAGTAAACACTACAATTTCCTGCCTTTTAGATGTTCAGCAATAAAGCTTTACTCTTCTAAGAATTCATTTGCAGAGTGATTAATATAACTTTAAGTCCATGAGCTATCTCAGTGACATCAACATGATTTTATAGGGAGCTGTAATTAAGCACATCTGTAAATAGGTTTTAGGATTATTGCATGAGATGATTAATATTTTTTTCCATATGCGTAGATGGACTATGTCACATTCTTTCTAAGAACAGCACAAGATTACAGGAAGCATATTACTATTTTTGTTTGCACATTAAGAAACATTGTAGAATTGTAGAGAAAAAAAAAATCTAGCAGTGATGACTGTTCTCTCATCCTTTCACAGCTTGATTTTTGTCTACACTAAGGCCAGAAAAGAACTGAAGATATGGTTCTCTTAGGAAAGTCAACAGTGAATACTAAGCTAAGCTGAGAATCTCAGGTTAATGTCCTAAGGTGCATCCTATTATTAGAGCAATTCATTTGGGCACTAGGGCACTAGCCACTCTTTTTTTTTTTTTTTTTTTTTTAGAAGTATTACTACAAGGCAAGGCTTAAACTGGATATATACATAGTGGAAGTGTATTTACATGCAATAGTCAAAGGTAACTTTAAGAATTATTTTTCTCAGAAGGTAGGAGATACTTTTAGTGCTGTAATTTTGATTTTTATTTTTTTTTTAACCAAAGTGGCAACAATAGCTTTCCAAGAGTAATAAAGAAACAGGACCATCAGTGTCATATAAGATTTTACCTTAAGGATTATCAAAGATTAACCAGAGAAGTGTCACTGATAGTGACTAAAACCTTTGAATCTGGATGTTTACTGTTTAATTTTTAGTTTCATATTTAGATATTCAAAGTTATTTGAGTCCATCAGTACGAACTAGATCACCTACTTTTGAAAATGTTGCCTAATGTAGCATTTGTGTTCACAGCGGCTAAATGTCTAATTTTCCTTCTATTAAAGTTTTTTCTTTTTTTTTTAAGAGTGATCTGTTACTCACTGAAACAAAGACCTCTGCTGATGATGCAGCTTAAATTAATGAAGCAGTAAAGAAGGTGTATGACCTCTCAGAGCAGTGATCCACGTTCACTGCAGCAACCATGCAGAACAGATTATTTTTTTTCGTTACCAGAGCTGGAGATAGTTCCACTTTACTAAATCTAGATACAAGACAGCTTCTCTGCTTTGCAGAAAGACACTTTAAATATCTTTTTTGTTTGTTTGTTTACTGAATGATCATGCTTGTCTTGCTGTAATAGCTAATTAAATAATACTCATATTTATAATATTCTCTCAGCTTTCTGTGCAATATCAGTACATTTGTAAAGTATGGTGACTGTTTCTTTTTTGTCCTTTACCCCTTATTATGACTTACATGATTTGAAGATGAAACATATTGTCTTCTTTAGTGATAAACGGCAGACAAATATTTTCTGTCACAAACAGTTCTTAGACTGCAGGAAGTTGAATTTTCACTATACCTATTAGGTGTTGTGCAAAGTTACCTTAAATGTAAAATAAGAATAGAAGACCTCCAGGACATAAATAGGTTTGGTTTGCTTTATTCTCATTTGGGTATAAATGACTATCCAAAGTGCAAGAATATGGACAAAAAAAAAGCACAAATGATTTGCTTCTTACAGCTATGCCTCAAGTTCAAAATGATAACTGATTTACCAAAACAGATTCTAAGAAAATTGAGGATAATGAGTACATAATTCACAGCACATCACTTATCAGATGATGTAGCTGTTGAAACTGATTGCCATAAACTAGTAGCTTCTCAGTGTGAGTACATATTTTTTTATATATATAATACAAAGAAAACTGTAATGAGAATAAGATAGGATGCCATTGGCAATATTTTAAAAATTTTTTTTGACATTTATTTTTTAATAGAAAATGTGTATCAGAGAAAATAGAGAACAGCAGACAGCAGAAGTGAAAAAAAAAAAATCCAGAAGTTATTACTGTGTTTTCAACAATCCATAGATCATTCTTTTTCTCATCTGTGATTCAGGAGATGTATCAATTATACTTATGTGTGTAACAGAAGAGTCAGCTTATTCCACAACTGTCTTCAGTTGAACCCCTAGCTTCTGATCCTCTTTAACCTATTGCCCTCTGACTTCAACATTCCCCTACTTTTTTTTATCTTCCCTTTCTTGTATATATTTCTGCAAAGTTGAGAAAAGAATACTTCTAAAGATCTATGAGTTATTTAATAACACGATTTACAACATTTTTTTTTACTTTGCATCACAAAATCCTGCATTTCCATAGTACATTTTCCCATCTAATAATTAAGAATCATCATTTGTACCTTACAATGGAGGAACTAAGGGTTACTTTTTCAAAGGCAAATATATGGGAAGCACAATGTGCCTCAGGTGTATGGCGTATGTATGGCAGTAGACCATACTGTTGTTAAACAGCAGGACTTCAAATACACATTGCATATAAAGTATACTAAATCAACTTTAAATATTCTTTGCATATATTGCAATCCCTAAATTGACCCTAAGTAAGACAATCTTTATTTGAGCATCAGATTTGCTTCTAGAACAATAATAAAATCAATGTGTTGATACATTGACTGACAGCCTGAAACAGTAAATTAAAAAAGAATCTTTGCTCTTGAAACTACAGATGTTCTTCTTTCCTTATTATAAAAGAAATGGAGCCAAATCACTACTGCTTTCTTATTTAAATAAATATATACTACATTTAAATGCATGACTTGAATGTAAGTTAGAGGGTTTTCTGTGGGAAATCTTTTTGCCCAGTTCAGTACATGTGGAAATAGAAAATATGCAGACAATCCTATCTCTTTTTATCCATTTAAAAAAAAAGTAGATGAGTAGTATATCATTTTTTCAAGATGGGAGGGAAATATATGCAGGCTAAGACTAGTGTTGCCTACATAGTGTTAAACTGATCTGAAGAGAATAATTTGAAATATATATGTCAGAATACATTACAAAGAAGCCTCAAAATCTGGTAATAGTTCATGTAAGGAAAAAATACAGGAGAAATAGAATTAATTTTGAATTATTCAAACTTACTTAACAAAGTGTATATGTTCTAAGTCAAGTTTACATTAATTAAGGTTTATTGTAAATAAGTGCTTAGGCTTTATTTTCTAGTCCACTTGAAAAACCTACACTCCGTAATATGTCAGATGTATGACATTTGAAGCAACAAAGTTTTTACAACTTTAAACAAGTGCTGTAAGGACTGTAACAGACAAAGACAGACAGACATCAACAACTCTAAACCATTTACTTTTGAATATAAGAAGTGCTAGGTATTAGCTAAGATATTTTTAGATTTAAAACAATGAAAAAAAAAAAAGAAAACAAAAAATAGAGTATATTTTTAAATTGCCCCAATAAAAGCCTCATGGGTACAGTCATTAGAAGTGTAGAAAATTGCCCATCCATTCCACATGTCATTTTTCTTTTACTGACCTTTGGAATTTTTTTATTGCCTATCAATTCTGAGTGCCCTCTAAGTAAGAACAATAATTATCACAAAATCTGTAGCAGGTATCATACTCATCCATTTCCTACAACAGAGTCTATTTCTGCCTCACAAACCCCACAAGACAACCTTAACTCCAGCTCTCGTGAGAGATGGGGAATATTTGATAATATTACCAAGGGAAAAAAAAAACAACACAAACTAGTGTGTTCTGTAGTGAGTGGTCTCACATGATGGATTGCATGTTATCTGAAATTTGAATTATAGAATTAGTAAAGATCAAGAGTAGAGGAAGAGTATAAAAACATGATATTGTTGAGATGATCCAAAGAGTTCCTTGGTGTCTGTAACAATGTATAAGAAACTCTTCTATCCCATTCACAGAATGCATTAAGGAAATAAGTTGTCTCATAAAATTCTCCTTTGCTTAGTCCTAATATGGTTGATCAAACTCAATCTCTGAAAAGTATAGAAGTGAAACACAATACTCAGATAAAGCATAGAAATTCAAAATAAAAATTTTAAACTTGAAACTTAAACTTCAGCTTTTCGTTGTCAGGGCCCTGCAGGCACCACCAGATCTAGCTGTCCTTGCCCAATCCCCCAGGGCTTCCCCAACCCTGTCCATGGCCCAGGGCCCCATTTCAGCCCCATGGGGCCATCAGCCCCTGCCCCAGCAGGGTCAGTCTTCAGCTCCCACAGACCTGCCCTGCCTGACCATGGGCCCCTTTGAGCCAGACCCACCTGCAGGTCCCAGCTCAGACTCGGTCTATCTCTGTCCCAAGACAGATGCCTTGTGTCTCGGACTGAGGCTGTCTTGGTGCTCCCCAGCTGCTCTGCTCCTCTGGGGTTCTGGGACAGGCCCAGGCTGCCAGGTCCTGCCCTGACAGACTCCCTGGGGTTCCCCCTGACAAGTCCACAGGGAGCTGTCTGTTCATCTGTGCTGAACCCAGACTTGCAAAGTTTAGTCCATACTAAAGTTCATTAATTTGTACTTTTCGTTAGCTATATGGGATCTATTGGATATGACATGCAGGAAAACATCATGGTCAAGAAAAGAGGATATATTTACCATATTTTTGAGAAGCTCGGGATATAGTAAAATGAACTTTACTAGCCCAAGCAACACAGTCTATACACGGGTTAGTTTAGAAGTGTCCCATTAAATTAACTAATCAAAATCTGGTAACACCGACAAACGACTGGGCAAGCACTACAGCTTCTCTTTGTGCACTCTGTTCTGTATGCACATAGGTGTGCCAAGTGTAAGCATGAGAAATCTTCACGAGAAAATTTCTTTGACACTTGGATTGCTTACTGATGCCATTTAAATAAATGCTCCTACCTCCTTGTCTTACCAGTTTTCAAACTTTTGCTGACAATTTCAAATCTTATCTTGTTGTCTGAATGTGCAGCTCCTTCAGCTTCAGAGCAGACTGTCAGAAACAAACTCTGTCAAGTTACTATCTGTACTGGACTTTGGGCTGTGGTGAATTCTGTCTTCCTACATCCTTGAAGCTGAAACTTGTGCACTGTCAGACCTGAGAGCTTTCTCCCATCTCAGTGTGATGGATGTGGCTGCTGCAGTTCCTGTTGGCAGGTCTGGGCAACAGCAAGAGTGAACATGCATTCTGGAGATGCAGCTGGAGAGGTGTGTACACATATATGTACATACCCTCCCGACCAGAGTATCTGGCCACAAAAAATAATAGACAGAAAGTAGTATTGTCATGGCACAAACATAAACACCTACAGATCTCATATACATGAATACAGCCAGCCAGTGCTGTCATTTTCTCTGAGATCAAGTCTGGAGTTCACTGATGAAAACACGTATGTACTCAGAGGATTGAAACTCCCTAGTGGAAAATACACTCCAACCTCTACAATTGCAGATATCACTGGCTTACAGACTCCCTGTGATCTGTGTCATCTTCCAGATGCTAGTATCTAGGTAGAACAGATAGTGAAATTGCACAGAAAATAGTGATGAACATGATTTAATAAGAAGATAGGATGGACTGCAGTGATCAGGTGCAGAGCTCAGTCAGACAAGTGTACTGCTCAATAGCTTGCTTACATACAACTAGCCCCTTCTATTTGCCCTTCTCTCCATTTTCCATGTTTATACTTCTGTGATTCCCTTTGATCCCTCCCTTTTTCCAGCCTTATCCTCTCTCAAGAAACCTATCCCAAATTACCTTTTTCCAATTTGTCCCATTGTAGCTAAATCCATATCCAAATTTGATATTTCTGACAGCTCTTCTGTGCCTAAGGTTTATAGAAAGCCTTCATTACATGGTAGCATGTAGGATTCCAGCCAGTTTCAACGTTACATGTTGTAGTTAAAAGAAAAAATTAAAACGCTTGTTGAACTTTGAACATATTCTTGTGAGCTTCCCTACTGCATCTTTGGATCTCTGAAATTCATCCAACTTTCATCCATTTTTCCTTTGACCTTTCCAGAAAGACTGTATTTCCTTCTACTTTGTAAAACTTTAATTTCCTAATTCAGAAGAAGTTGTAACTTTTAGCAGTAAAATGTACTTTACTAGCAAAAATATATTTGTCAATTTTCTGCCAGGTTGTCCGGAAATCTCATTTTTATGAGTAGGGTCTATATCCTCAAAGCTCTCATCTGGTAGTTGTCCAGCTACAAATTCCGAGTCAGTTCCAAGGCTTTTGGTCAGAATAGTACTCACATTTTGTTCTGCTTTTTACAACTAAGTTTAAAAGTGTTTTAAAGCACCAGAGATGTTCATAGATGTTAGGGTGACTATACTGTATGGGCTGTCACAAGCTGCAGAACCAATTGTTCTTACTAACACACCTGAGGTTTCAGTTTTGAAGGCAAAGAGCAAACCTAAACTTGTCCATGGGAAAAATCCACTTGCCTGTGGAAAAATCTTTGCACTGCAGAAATGTCTGTAATAGACAATGAGCTCAAAAACAGAAGTAGAAGTTAACATCCATGTCACAGCCTAAAGTGCACCAAATAGATCTTAATAGGTCTGGCCAGCTTCGACTGAGACCCACACACCCTGTCTACCTGTGGGCCCAGGATGTACATTTCAACCCAGGCCTGGTGAGACCTGTTGTAGGTCTACCTGTCCCCAGCTATGTCTCCTGGACAGACCTTTCAGATCTACACTGCAGTTAGCTTGTCTCCAGTCACTGACACTTGAATGGACCCCTTGGATGGACTTCCAAGATTGCCACTTGGTAGCCCCATGCTCCTGGTGGGAACCAATCCCTGCCTTGGCTCAATGCTAGCCAAAAGTGTCAGGGCCTGTTGGTAGGCCTCATTACATTACTGACTTTGGAACTGCCTATCACACTCAGACCCTGCAAGACAATGCCCATCACGGGGGTACAGACACCACTGCCATCTCTACTGCACTTGGCTAAGCCAGGAGGGCGTCGTCAACCCTGGCTGTGCCCTGGCAGTCAGTTCAGGTCTCTGAGCCAAACACCATGGGGATTGGCCCACAGCAGTGCCCTTGTGACTTCCCCTAGACCTGGTCCTGAGCTTTTATCTCCCCATAGAGCCAAACTGCTGACCAGCCCCAGGTACCTGAGTTGTCTCTCCACAGTCCTCCCTGGACTCAGGGCTCCTCAAGGGCAGCTTGAACACTGCCCCCTCACCTCAAGGGCACATCAGGAACAGCCTGGATGTACTGCCCAGCTCCAAATGCCATATGTTATCCCTGCCATGGTCCTGACACAGATCCAAGTCCCCCGTGTCATGTGTCTGTCCCAGCTTCAAAACTCTGCCCTGTCTCTTATTCAACTCCAGGTTCCCCATCCCTTCTGAAGCGCCCTTTTCCATGGCTCTGTGTGACACCATGGCCTTGCTATGATCCTGACCTGGCTCTGAGCTCCACTCTGACACATGTCGCTTTGGAATTCTCTGTCCCACCTCTGCATCCCCTGAAATAGACCACTGACACCCCAGAGCAATCAGATCACTGTACATCCCTTCTGAGTCCAGATCTCTGTAGATGGGAGGAAAACACTTGCTCAGGGGAGGTGGAATGTGGGCTTCTGTCAGGGACCTGACGGCACTGAAAGCAGTCACTTCCCCTGCTCAGTTTCCACTGAGGATTCCTTCAACACCTATTGTCGTAGTTCAGCCCCGATTGGGACCAGACTACGCAGTCTCTCTCTCACTCCCCTCACCCTCCAAGAGAATAGGGGGAGATAATATAAGAAAAATGGCTTCAGGTTTGAGATAAGGACAGGGAGAAAATCCTTAAAGTTAACGTTACGGGCAAAAACAGACTCAACTTGGGGAAAACTATTCATTTATTACTACAAACAGCAGGATAATGAGACAGAGAACAAGATAACCTCCCTCCACCCCTCCCTCTTCCCAAGCTTAACATTATCTCTATTACCTACCCCCTGCCCTGAGCGGCACAGCGGGGAAGAGGGAATGGGGGTCACAGTCAGTTCATCACGAGTTGTTTCACGCCCCTGCTTCATGGTGGGGGGAAGAACTCCTCACATTCCTCCCCTGCTCCATCGTGGGGTCCCACCCATACACCACAGTCCTTCGTGAAACTGCTCCGGCATGGGTCATCTCTTCCACGGAGTTCAGTCTCTCCAGAACGACTGTCCCAGCGGCCCCTCCATGGGCCACAGCAACCTTCAGGCATCCACCTCCCCCAGTACGGGGTCCTTCACAGGCTCCAAGTGGATCTCTGCTCCTCCGTGGACCTCCATGGGCTGCAGGGGGACAACCTGCTCCACCATGGTTGTCACCACAGGCTGCAGGGGAATCTTGGCCAGGAGCCACACTACTCCTCCCCCTCCTTCTGAACTGACCTTGGCATCTGCAGCCGTTCCTCTCACAAGAAAAGTTCTTCACAACAGGCTGGCAGACGCCTCTCAGAATCTCTTCACATCATCCGGCTCATCTCCTCTCCACTTCTTGCAGCCGGGCTGGGCTGAGTCAGGCCCAGTCGGCCACCTGGCAAGAGGCCAGAGGGTGAGGCCTGCAAGGCCCATGAGGCCTGCACCTCTCCCTCTGCGCCTCTGCCCCCGCTCAGCTTATTCACATCTTCTCTTTTTTTTTTCTGTTTTCCCCTTCTTAAATACGTTATCGCAGAGGAGTTATCACGGAACATTCTGCTTCCAATTGGCTCAGCCTTGGCCAGCAGTGGTTCCGCCCTAGGCCCGGCCGACTCCACTGAACAAAGGGGAGTGACTTCTAGCAGTTTCCTACAGAAACTACCACCTTAGGCCCTCCCTCACGAAGCAAAACCACAACACTTATCCATGACGCAGAACCCCATTTCATCTCAGATGTGGTCATCGAGTCCTGATCTGAGCAGTGTTGTAGGTAGGCCTTTCTTCAGCCCTGTCACCTGAATGAGCTGTTTGGAACCCCACCATAGCCTCATCTCTGGTTCTAGCTCTGGCCTAGCATCCTAGACACTAGATCTACAGATCTTCAGCCCTGTGCTGCAGACAACTAATTTCTTTATGAATCCTTCGGACATAGGTTGTAGCTTGTTTCCAGCCATGTCTCCTGAATAAACTCTGGATCTATATAATATCTTGTCTCCAGACCTTTCTCTGGTGCCGACTCCTTCCATTCTTGGCTGGACACTCCACACAGACCTGGACCTGATCCACTAGTGGCATGCTGTGTCTGGGATTATTTAGCAATTGTTTTGGATTAAAAAAAAAAGTTCCTTCATGCTAGCAAACAGGACTGAGGCTACTGAATACTACACAGGAAATTGTCTGGTATGCAGACATTCATGGTAACTGAGTTGAAACATCTAATCTCTTTTCCACAAGCTAATTTAAGTAGAAGATATCAAAGACAGAAAGCTTTTTTATTTAAAACAAATCAATCAAAATAGAAAATCTGAAATTTCATGCAAAATGGATCATAAAATATTGCTACCACCAATTTCCCCTTGTTGTACACTGAGAATTTATTTAATAGTCTTTTTGAAGTACTTTATATCAATTTAAACAAAAAAAAAAAGCCCTAATATTGTAACTATCCTTGAAGATAGTGAGATCCTTCTTCCCTATTCACCATTGTCTCTTGACAAAGGAAATAAGATACGTAGAGGGAAGATGTCACTCACAGCTTGTCTAAATATGAAGTCAGGTTATTTCTGAAGCATTTTTTTTTTACCAGAATTGTGTAATGCATCATGGAATCTGTGTATTCCTTATTGGTGGGATAAGTTCCAAGAATTAGGTTGAAATTAAGGGTCCTTGTAGTATAGGAATAGTAATTTCTACAAGTGGTATTGACTTAGACCTTTCACACTTCGTGTAGGTGTTTTCCTAAATGTAAGAAATAAATGTCTAAAAGCATAAGTTAAAAAAGAAAGTTCCTGTATTATGTTGTCTTGTTTAATATGAATGATAGTACATATTATTTAATGATTTAATATCTAATTTACTTATTTATTTATATGTCCATATATAGGTACCTCAAGGCATATGATGGAGGAATCTGTCGTAGTTTAGCCCCACTCGGGACCAAACTACACAGTCTCTCGCTCGTTCCCCCCCACCATTATCCAAGAGAATAGGGCAGATAATAAAGAAAAAAAAAAAGCTCAAGGTTTGAGATAAGGACAAGGAGAGATCTTTAAAGTTACCATTACGTGTAAACAGACTTGACCAAGGGAAAACTATTTATTTCTTATTAAAACCAAAGCAGGATAACGTGGAAGAGAACAAAACAACTTCCTTCCATCTCTCCCTCTTCCTGGACTTAAATTCATTTTCAATTATCTCTACCTCCTTCTCCCACCCCAAGTGGCACAGGGTGGGAAGAGAGAATGGGGGTTATGGTCAGTTCATCACATGTCATTTTACACTGCTACTTCCTCCTTGGGGGAAGAACTCCTCACATTCCTCCCCTGCTTGATCATGAGGTTCCTCCCATGGGTGACAGTTCTTGATGAACTGCTCCAGTGTGGGTCATTTCTCCATGGAGTGCAGTCCCTCAGGAATGGTTACCCCAGCACAGGCCCTCCACGGGCCATAGCCTCCTCCAGGCATCCACCTGTCCTGGCATGGTGGCCTCCACAGGCTGCAGGTGGATCTGTGCTCCTCTGTGGTCCTCCATGGGCTGCAGGGGGGCAGCCTGCTTCACCATGGGCTGCACCACGGGCTGCAGGGGAATCTCTGCCAGGAGCAACATTACTATTCCCCTTCTTTCTTCACTGACCTTGGTGTCTGCAGCCATTCCTCTCACAAAAAAAACCTTCACACCCAGCTCAGGCAGACACCTCTCAGGTTCTCTTCACATCTCCTCTCCACTTCTTGTGGCCGGGCTGAGCTGAGTTGGGCCGAGATGGCCGCCAGGTGGGAGGCCAGAGGGTGAGGGCCACAAGGCCCACAAGGTTCACGCCTCCCCATCTCTGCCCCCCCCTTCAGCTGCTTCACATCTTCTTCCTTTTTTTTTTTAAATTATTTTTCCCCACCTTAAGTATGTTATCACAGAAGCATTTTCAGGGAACTGAACTGTCTCCAACTGGCTTGGCCTTGGCCAGTGGCAGGTCCACCCTAGACCCTAGACCCAGCTGAGTCCACCAGACAAAGGGGAAACTTCTAGAAGCTTCTTACAGAAGCTGCCACTGTAGCCCCCCCATAACTAAACAAAACCAACACAGAAGCATTTACTACAGCTGCAGTATGAAAACATTTGAGTCTTTTCTTGTTCTTAATTGCACAGTGTTCATGCTCTAATGAGATACTCATCCTGCATAGATGAATTTTTCTACCACTCTGATTCTTTATAATAAAAAAAATATAATTGGCTATTCAGACTTTCTGAAAGTAGGTGAAACACTACAGACTTCAATCAGTTCATCCCACAGACTCAAATACAGATGGAACTGTAGGAAATGAAAGACAGAAGAGCAACGTTATCTATATTACAACCTTTTTGTTCAGTTTTCAGTCTGACCGCAGCTTACACTCTGCAGTCAATGGAAAGATTAGTTCTAAAGCACAGCATCACTTATTCAAGGTTATGATCATATTCTTTACAAGAATAATCTAAAAAAAAAAATAAAAGGGAAGATTGCTTTTAAGTTTAATTTGAAGTTCTATGACTGTATTTAGGGATACCCACCTTCCATCTAAATGGGCTTCTATAATCTAAGAGTTAAAGTTATTACAATGTAAAATAGGACACACATTGTTACTGCACACAGGGTTAGATTAAAATCATTGTGACCTCTGTAATTCCTACCCTAAACTACTGAAAGCTATTGTTAGCTATTCAAGTTAATTTGATTTTTTTTTTTAAGTCCTGTGGTACAGTTGCTACTTCAAGAAACCCCAAGATCTCCATTACGTTTTTCTATTTTTTTTTTCTTTTAAAGAAAGAAGAATAGCATATTTCATCAAAAATGCAGGAAATCTATAATGAAGACAGTACAGGAGATCATTAGAAATTTTTAAAATTCTGTTTGACTGTGAAGGAGGCAGTTGACTCACATTTTATTGGTTACTGAGGACTAAACAATTCATTGTATTTTTCTGAACAAAACTGAGTATAATATAGTCCAGCTGTTTGAAGATTAGTGCTGAGAGAAACAAAATAATGTTGATATGATGGTAAAGCTAATAAAAAAAAATATATTTGTTTGGATGCTCTGTCTGCAAAAAGCTGTAGCATTTGGACATCTGATAATTATTTAGATGATCAATTAATGAGTGCTGCTTATTTCAATGACAAATTAAAATCACAAGGTCTGTGTTCTGAGGAATGCACAATGCTGATAAAAGATACACAAATACATGATGGGAGATGGGATGAAACAAGATGGAAAAAGTAAACCAAATCAATCAGTAGCTCAATCATGTTGCTCTAATTATATCAATATATGGCATTAAAGAGTCAAATCCATATGCAGCGCTATTATGTTATGTCAAATGTCTTAAATTCATGTCAAGTCATTCAGCTGTTTTTCAGTGTCTTTCTTGAGTACTTTTACAGTTTTCTCCTTCAGAAACACTTGAAACTTGCAGCAGATAAAACTTTATTGTCTCTGATTGACTAAGATCCAGCAATTTCTTTAGTTTAGAAAAGACTTTAAAGGGTTTAGAACAGTTTTTACATAAAATAATTGAAATAATAGAAAATAGGGTTTAGAATGGTTCCCGAGTGGTGTCTAGTTAAAACTCTTGTCCAAGGCAAGATTAAACTACTCATCCTTATTTTTAAAGGACTCTCTCCAATAAAAAATGTAATAAAACCATGAAAACTGCTGCAATATTAATCTGGGTTTTTTTTTTTTAAATATTCCTCATTGTTCCTCTTCATACAAAACAGTACTCCTGAATCAGACTAGCTGTAATAACTGTTCCACTCTTGTACTCTACTTTGCTACATAGCTCATGATAGACACTCTGATGATGATCTAATGAAGCTAGTGACAAAAAAAAAAAAAGCAACTGTTGATGATATATCAATACCAGCTACTACTAATTACTGTATCAAAAAAGCAATGTAAAGCAAATTATATGTTTTAGGATTAGTTATCTTTCTATTGAATGAAGAAAGAGCTGATAGCAATTTTTCCATTTGCTTCCCTTCAAAGTTAGATTGTACAGATTGTGATTTTCCTCTTCAGCTGAAAGTGTAATTACAATGTAATTTCTGTAATAATTAATGACTTATTTGAAAAATATTCTTCTCAATATTAGCAAATGGATAGATATTTATTTTCCAAAGCATTGAATTACACAATATACAGTAATAATTAAAGTTTCATATTACCTCAGTATACCAGAAATACTCTGTAACACAGAGATGACTGGGAATATTATGACAGATAAAGAAAAAAAAGACATTTGATAAATGACATAGGCAAGTCAGGAAGAGTGCAGGTACCTTCAACGTTTAGCCTGAGCCAAATCTAAACATCTTTTTTGATATTTCATAGTATAAGGATTACCACTTCCTTCCTTACAGAGCAAAGAAGTAAAAAGATTAGGACAGTAAA
Organism: Chlamydotis macqueenii; assembly: GCF_036417535.1. Classification (NCBI taxonomy): domain Eukaryota; kingdom Metazoa; phylum Chordata; class Aves; order Otidiformes; family Otididae; genus Chlamydotis; species Chlamydotis macqueenii. Next base: position 166,077,165 of record NC_141556.1, read on the forward strand.
AGGTTGTGATAATTTTTATACCAGCTCAATGAGACAAAGGATTCTTTGCAGGTAGTCTTTCCCAAATGAATCAACAACTTCTTCAAATACCCTATTGAAATATTTGTATAACCTAACATCATAAATTTAACTGGAGTAACAGATTCTTTAGAGATAAACCTGCAGCTCAGACTTTCATGATTCACACAGAAATAGTTAAAACTATGATCCACCAACATGTTGTTATCCCTGCTTTGAACAGGCAGTTGACTAGATGAGCCCAGATGCCTCTTTCAACCTAAGTTATTTTGATTTTGTCTTTTGAAATCTAGGGTTATAGTGTAGGCACAATGAAGCAGCATGGAATTTATAAAGTGTTTCTGTGACACCATAGGTGATTTCTTGTAATCACTTATAGCTGTGAAAGTAAGAGGAAGGGATTTTTTTCTTCTTTTTTTTTTTTCCCCCTTGAACTTTGTACAGGGTGTATATTATTTAATATATATCAAAAGCTTTTATGAAGTGAAATATCTGCATCTTCCCATCAAAATTATACATAACAAGAAGGAGGATGTAATGCAAGGTTTAATTTTAAAAGGTGTTTTGCACCTACATTGAGAAAAAAAACCCTATAACCATCATTTGCTGTCTCCTCTAAACTATATATATCTTTTTCTCCAATGAGTTTCACAAGCGAGTTATACTCATTGTTCATTTAATTACTTGCCATATTAGAGTAATGTGTTAAATTTTCTCAAAGGCTTACTGATGAGTGGTGAGCTTGCCCAAGAACTGTGTTTTCAGATATCCAATCACATCATAAAGTAAATTCACATTTCCAGTTATATCTATAGATTTCCAGCTGCAAAATTAGTTTATTAAGCAGCATTTCAGACTAAATATTTCTCATTTTACTGAGACTCTCCAATCAAATAAGAGGAAATATTTGTATAAATAAGGTAAATATGATTTTCCTTCAGTGGATGGACTAAGCATGATGGAAGCATGATAATCTTACATATCTGTGAGAAAAAGGAAAAAAAAATCTCAAAACTGAACTCTATTGTAAATATTTAAATTGTTAATTTAATTTAAGCATAATTATTTTCGTAATACTGAAGAATTTAATGTCAAACAACCTTATTTACAAGATCAGTATCTGTTTATGTAAAAGTAGAATACATTATTTCACCACATGTCAAGATTTTTAATAACTATATCATTCTGTATTATAAACACTATATATATATATATATACACACATAATTTACTTTTTCTCCAAACAGGGTAGTTTCTATTTAAAACTTTGTAAGTTTATGTTTTACCAACATAACACTGCTGAAAGTAGATGACCATTGTTCATGTCATAGATACATCTGTATCCTCAAGATTAGTTGAACAAACCCCCCAAATTCCCAAAGATTTTTTTTTCTTTGATTTAATTTGTTACTCTTAGTCTGTGAAAAGTATTCCATGTACTCAGGAACAATTGTTTCACCTTTTATGTGACTCAGTTACTGCTCCTTACTGCTGCAGTAATGAATATATCATGTGCTCCTTAGAACAACTTGTGAAAATTCAGTTCCAGCATTAGTTTCATGCTCCAGCCAGAATTAGTTCTCTGTTGGAGACAGAGAGACATCTCGTAATTCACAGCATTAATGATATCTGCAAGTAGATATTAAAGTATTAGCATTTTTTTTCCCAGATACTTACTGGATAGTTACATAGCAATAAAGTGTGTTGTATACATGTATATTAACAAGGTATGATATACATGATATTAAAGTGTCATCTGTGTTTTACTTTTTAATAGATTGTACTACTGTATAGCCTGCTTATGTAAAAGATGTAGAACATGTAATCAGAATCCACTTTAATTCATATATTTAATCAAATAACATTAACAAAAGATCTTTAAAATAGGTTTCCATGTACAAGGCACAAATAAAAAAACCCTGTATTTTTAAAAACGTGTTTTATAGAATCATAGAATGGTTAGAGTTGGAAAGGAAGTTCAAAGGTCCAACCTTCCTTCAAGGAGCAGGGACATCCCTGACAAGATCAGGTTGCTCAGAATCTCATCCAGCCTGGCCTTGAAGGTTTCCAGGGATGGGGCATCCACCACCTCTCTGGGCAACCTGTTCCAGTGTTCTAGAACTCGCATTGGAAAAAATTTTTTCCTATTATTTCTAAATCTACCTCCCTCTATTTTAAAACCATTACCCCTCGTCCTAGCACAGCAGGCCCTACTGAACAGCCTCTACCCATCTTTCTTGTAGGCCCCCTTAAGGTACTGGAAGACCGCTATCAGGTCTCCCTGGAGCCTCCTCTTCTCCAGGCTGAACAGCCCCAACTCTCTCAGCCTATCCTCATAGGAAAGGTGCTCCAGCCCTCTGATCATCTTCGTGGCCCTCCTCTGGACCTTCTCCAACTCGTCCATGTCCTTCTTATGTTGGGGGCTCCAGAACTGGACACAGTACTCCAGGTGGGGTCTTACCAGGGCAGAGTAGAGGGGGAGAATCACCTCCCTCAACCTGCTGGCCACGGTCCTCTTGATGCAACCCAGGATGTGGTTGGCCTTCTGGGCTACAAGAGCACATTACCAGCTCATGTTGAGCTTCTCATCTGCCAGCACTCCCAAAATGTTTTGCCTAATTTCCTTCATACAGATAAATTTACTTCAGATTACTCTTTTTTTAACTTTTCGATGATAAACTGGAGGTTGGCTGGTTAGATTAGCCAACACCTCCTTAGTGGTTTATGTCCTTTACAGAACTATCTTTTATTTAGGGTACATTTATGTCCAATGCCACTGGTGAGACAATTCTCTCCTTGTAGAGATACCTATTTAACTCTTTATGTGATAAGTTTTGACACAGATTATTCTGATGAAAGAAATACAGACTTTGTCTAAACAGATGTTCTGGTTTTGTTTGGCAAGGGGGGGCCTAAGGTGGTAGCTTCTGTAGGAAACTGCTAGAATTCACTCCCCTTTGTTCAGTGGACTCGGCTGTGCCTAGGGCGGACCCGCTGCTGGCCAACGCTGAGCCAATTGGAAGCAGAATGTCCCGTGATAACGCCACTGCGATAACATATTTAAGTAGGGGAAAAGAGGAAAAAAAAAAAAAAAAGGGAAGAAGATGTGAAGCAGCTGAGGGGGCGCAGAAAAGGGGAGATGCAAGCCTTGTGGGCCTTGCAGGCCTCACCCTCTGGCCTCCCGCCAGGCAGCTGACTGGGCCCAACTTGGCCCAGCCTGGCTGCAAGAAGTGGAGAGAAGATGAGAAGTGAATAAGATGTAAAAAAAGATCCTGAGAGGCGTCTGCCAGCCTGTTGTGAGGAACGGCTGCAGACGCCAAGGTCAGTTCAGAAGGAGGGGGAGGAGTAATGTGGCTCCCGGCCAAGATTCCCCTGCAGCCTGTGGTGATAACCATGGTGGAGGAGGTTGTTCCCCTGCAGCCCATGAAGGTCCACAGAGGGGCAGAGATCCACCTGCAGCCCATGAAGGACCCCACGCCGGGGGAGGTGGAGGCCTGAAGGAGGCTGTGGCCCATGGAGGGCCTGCTGGGACAGCTGTTCTGGAGGGACTGCACCCCGTGGAAGAGATGACCCATGCTGGAGCAGTTTCACAAAGGACGGTGCCCTGTGGGAGGGACCCCATGCTAGAGCAGAGGAGGAATACGAGGAGTTCTTCCCCCAATGATGACGCAGCGGCGTAAAACAACGTGTGATGAACTGACCAAAACCCCCATTCCCTCTTCCCCCCTGTGCCGCTCGTGGGGGAGAAGGTAGTAGAGATAATGTTAAGCTTGGGAAGAGGGAGGGGTAGGGGGAGGTTATCTTGTTCCCTGTCTCATTCTCCTGATAGTTTTAGAAATAAATGAGTGCTTTTCCCCAAGTCGAGTCTGTTCTGCCCGTGACGGTACCTTTAAGGATTTCTCCCCGTCCTTATCTCAAACCTTGAGCCGTTTTCCTTATATCATCTCCCCCTATTCTCTTGGAAGGTGGGGGGAGCAAGAGAAAGAGATTGCGTAGTCTGGTCCCGATCGGGGCTGAACTACGACAACGGACTATAAGAGATTGGTTTGTATTCGTACATTTGTTGCGAAATAAGAAACTTTTTTAAATCAAAAGTTCAAATAGTTTCTAAGCAATAGATGCAACAGACATGTCATTAAGCAGTATGTCAATTAAGAAACTAGGCTAGGTCAATATTTTTATCAATATAATGGCATGATACTAAGAAACACCAATGGAGTATTTTAGTGTCATTCATTTCATTTCATTATTTTTTTATTAAGGTATGTTTTTAAGGGTGTCCTGGATTTTCATGTCATTGTCATCATACTGTGTTTTGCAGCTACGAAAATTATTATATAACTCATTTTTATCTGATGGGAAAGAATTTCATAGCATCTTGATCCCTTCCAGATTTTTATGCCTTGGTTTTTTTTGAAGAAAACACCTGCTCAAGCTGCATTCTTGAGATTGACAGCTTCATTTTTACAGTGGATGACAGCTGTTACATAGCGGTAGCACTTCTCACTTTTACCCACATTGCTTTTAATTAACTAGTTCTAATAATTCCAAAAAAATGCTGAGAATAGAAGAAAATTACCTCTCACAGTAACTCACTCCCAGTTAAAGTCATGAGGCAGCAAAATTTCTTGAGGAACTGAAATTTCAAGTTTTCAGGCCAAATGCATTCACATATCTTTAAAGATATCCTGATAGTAATTCCTGTTCTTATTCAGAGCAAGTGCATACTTAAAGTTTTAGTTCAATTTTACTAAAAAAAAAATGAACACTTTATACACTGAGATTGTGCTGTAACAGTGGTAACATTAAAAAGGTTAATTCTTTTTTTTCTTTTTAGAATCATAGAATAGTTTGGGTTGAAAAGGGCCTTTAAAGGCTACCTCCTCTAAACCCCCTGCAAGAAGCAGGGACATCTCCAACTAGATCAGGTTGCTCAGAGCCCCATCCAACCTGGCCTTGAATGTTTCCAGGGATGGGGCGTCCACCACCTATTTGGGCAATCTGTTCCAGTACTCCACCACTCTCAGAGTGAACATTTTTTTTCCTTATATCTAGTCTGAATCTACCTCCTTCTAGTTTAAAACCATTACCCCTTGTCCTATCACAACAGGCCCTGCTAAAGAGTTTCTCCCCATCTTTCTTATAAGCCCCCTTTAGGTACTGGAAGACTGCTATCAGGTCTCCCCGGAGCCTTCTCTTCTCCAGGCTAAACAGCCCATACTGTCTCAGCCTGTCCTCATAGGAGAGGTTCTCCAGCCCTCTTATCATCTTTGTGACCCTCCTCTGGAATTGCTCCAACTGATCCCTATCTTTGCTGTGCTGAGGGCTCCAGAGCTGGATGCAGTACTCTGGGTGGGGTCTCACGAGAACAGAGTAGAGGGACAGAATCACCTCCCTTGACCTGCTGGCCACACTTTTGATGCAGCCCAGAACACAGTTGGCTTTTTGGGCTGCAAGCGCATATTGCCGGCTCATGTTGAGCTTCTCATCCACTGGTACCCCTCAAGTCCTTCTCCTCACGGCTTCTCGCAATGCATTCCCTGCCCAGCCTGTATTTGTGGATTTTATTTATTTATTTATCTGTACTTTTTATTTATTTTTTCTACAGAGTACATGACATTATCATTTAGTTTCCATGGAAGCAGTGCTAAATTAAGATGATATGAAAAATGTTACAAGCAATCTTTGGAAGTTACTACTAATTTACAATTTAAGACTGAATATTTACAATAAATTGTATTTTTTTCATTTAATGTCAAACATGAGAAAACAGTGTTAAAACAAGTTCTTGTGTCAGGACGATGTCACCTTTCTGCTGTGCAAATGCTGAAGGAGAAAAGGCACATTTATTTCAAAAATAGGAGACACTGATGTTGTAACTAAAGCAAATAGATAATTAACAAATGTCTTTTGCAAAGAAGCTAACTTGTTTACTACTCTCCTCTTTATTGAACTCTTAGGCTTTACTTCCTGTGCACTGTAATGATTTACTGTTTCATCTTCTTAGGATTGTTTATGATTAAAGAATTTTTATCTTTTTCTTTCCTAATTTTGTTAGTTAAAATAACGATGTATTTTATGTATTTATAGAGGAATGCAGGAGTCCAGAACAGATCTCCGAGGAAGAATATAACATGTCACTCTATAACTTATATTTCCTATCACTTCAGGTAGTGTTATAATGATCAGTTGAAACTGGGCTGAATCGAAACAATGGATACAAGCCTTCTCAAATTTTGAATCCATTTAAATTTATTGTAAATTTATGGTTTGAAATAGTGAAGTAAAATTCAAGATTGTGAAATACTTTAAAAACTCCATGTTTGACTCACAATAGTGAAAAATGAAAGTTTATAATTTGCAGCCCTGTCTACTGCAAAACTGAAGAAATGGGTCTTGAAAACTATGCAGCTGAACAGCAGCTAAAATTCTGAGACATCTGACAACATATTACAATCTCATATGAAGAGTGGAGATCTAGCACTGAGCACAGCACTCAATTATCAAACTTACGTATACTACAACAGCAAGGAAGATCGTAAAATCAGCACAGAATAAAAATGTTACTCTCTATGCTGTCCAAGTAGCCCCAATCAGAGGCAATGCTGATTAACAGTGGTGAGGTGATTGTTGAGATAAAACGTGTATTATTTTAACCTGTATATCTTTAGGAAACTCTATCAAGACCATGTATTGTGCCCTAGAAATTTGCCTCAAGATGATTGTCATGATTTAGCTATAGTCAGGAATCAAGTACACACAACTACTCAATCACCTTCCCTCTCCCCAGGGGATGGGGGAGAGAATCGGGAAGAAAAGAAACTCCTGGGTTGAGATAAAAGCAGTTTACTAGGATAGCAAAAGAAAATATAATATATATATATGTGTGTGTGTAGTAATGATAATACTGCTACTAATAAAAAAGACTAATAAATAAATAAAAAAACCAAACCAAACCAAACAAACAAATAAATAAAACCAACAAATAATGAACAATTTTTCACCACCCAACGACCCGATGACCTATACAGCCTATTCTGAGCAGCAGTCATGGAACGAAAAACATCTGTAAATGATCCCAGAAAAGTTCCAAAGAGTTAGAGACAAAAAAAGAGGGAGTTCACTGGCTCAGCCCCTCCCCCACCCCAACTTAAGTACTGAGCATGATGTTTATGGCATGGGATGTTCTTTTGGCCAGTTTGGGTCAAGTATTCTGGCTATATCCCTCCCAGCTTCCTAAACCTGCACATTAGCAAAACCAGGGAAGACAGACAGTGACCTTGGTCTCTTTAGCAACAACTAACATCAGTGTGTTTATCAACATTATTCACAAGCACAATTCAAAACACATAAGATGCTGAGGGGAAAATTAACTTCATCCTAGCCAAAACCAGGACAAAGATCAGTCCTACTTTTTATTTACTTTTCAGTCAGAAAGTAGCAAACATCTTATTAATAATGATGGGAAAACAAATCAACCAAAGTCTAGAATCTTCATCACTTTTCTCTTCTGATTTTTGTATCAATTTAGTGTTGTTTTCTTACATCCAAGTTCAGTATAAACAGAATACTATATCTACAAAATACAGTGTTTTTTAACATTGCCAATTTGCAATCCATAATAGGGGAACAGGGACCTATATTCCCAATAAGCATCAGCTTCCTTTATTTTTACTATTCCGTATTTTCTTGTATTTGTATTGGCTTGCTACTTTAGTTATATATGTACATGTTAAGCATTATGATGATGAAAAAACAATGAAATGAATCTTAAATAAATTAAATAGTCTATTTCATTCAAGCAGGTTTTTTTTTCTAATGATTTCTGTTTAAAAAAAAGTGAAGAAAAAAGAAAAGCAAACTATATTGCCACCATTGAGTAAACTATTTTACAGAACACCAATAATTAAACTCTGTGAAAATTTGTGAAAACAAATAATTTGAAGTGAAAAAGAAGAAAACAGAAGCACTCACAGTCCCCTAATGAGTTCAACAGCTTTGGTTATGACTAAGGCAAGTTAGGCTAATGATATTGTACTTAAAATAATGATATTGAGAGAAATCCAACAAGTCTTTTGAGATGGTTATGATTTATTCCTAAGCATTGAAGAAAGGTGAATCAAGATGTAATAGTGGTAAATTTTGAGTAGTTCTCCTTTAATATATAAGATTCCAAAGAATGTTAAGAACACATAAGTAGTGCTAATATCAAAAGAGCAGCAATAGACTAACCCAGGAAATTACTGTAATAGTCATTCCAGATAAACATCTGTAACCTCAGCTGCTGTCGTAGTTCAGCCCTAATCAGGACCAGACTACGCAGTCTGTCTCTCGCTCCCCCCACCCTCCGAGAGAATAGGAGGAGATGATATAAGAAAAAACAGCTCAAGGTTTGAGATAAGGACGGGGAGAAATCCTTAAAGTTACCGTCATGGGCAAAACAGACTCGACTTGGGGAAAACTATTCATTTATTTCTAAAATTAGCAGGAGAATGAGACAGGGAACAAGATAACCTCCCCCCACCCCTCCCTCTTCCCGGGCTTAACATTATCTCTACTACCTTCCCCTCCCGAGCGGCATGGGGGGGGGAAAGGGAATGGGGGTTGCGGTCAATTCATCACGCATTGTTTTATGCCGCTGTATCATCGTCAGGGGAAGAACTCCTCGCATTCCTCCTCTGCTCCAGCGTGGGGTCCCTCCCATGGGCCACAGTCCTTCGTGGAACTGCTCCGGCGTGGGTCATCTCTTCCACGGGGTGCAGTCCCTCTAGAACAGCTGTCCCAGCGGGCCCTCCACGGGCCACAGCCTCCTTCAGGCCTCCACCTGCTCCAGCGTGGGGTCCTCCACGGGCTCCAAGTGGATCTCTGCCCCTCCGTGGACCTCCATGGGCTGCAGGGGGACAACCTCCTCCACCATGGTCTTCACCACGAGTTGCAGAGGAATCTTGGCCAGAAGCCGTATTACTCCTCCCCCTCCTTCTTCACTGACCTTGGCGTCTGCAGCCGTTCCTCACAACAAGCTGGCAGACGCCTCTCAGGATCCTTTTTACATCTTATTCACTCCTCATCTCCTCTCCACTTCTTGCAGCCAGGCCGGGCCGAGTTGGGCCCAGTCGGCTGCCCGGCGGGAGGCCAGAGGGTGAGGCCTGCAAGGCCCATGAGGCTCGCGCCTCCCCCTCTCTGCCCCCCGCTCAGCTGCTTCACATCTTCTCCTCCTCTTTTTTCCTGTTTTCCCCTACTTAAATACGTTATCGCAGAGGCATTATCACGGGACATTCTGCTACCAATTGGCTCGGCCTTGGCCAGCAGCGGGTCGGCCCTAGGCCCGGCCGAGTCCACTGAACAAAGGGGAGCGACTTCTAGCAGTTTCCTACAGAAACTACCACCTTAGGCCCCCCCTCACTAACAAAACCAGAACAGCTGCATACAGGGCTTGAGGCAAACATTTGAAGAGAAGTTCAGACATCAGGAAATTAACAAGACAAAACAGGTATAATGTAGATACGACAGGATTTTTTTTTTTAATTCTTTTTAGGCCTATTATATCTAGGCATTTAGGCTGTTCTAGGCATGCCAGGATGTAGAGATGCATGTGTCACTACTTATCAACATTTTAAAGAAAGACTTGGAGAAATTATATATGACAAAATACACAAAATATTTAAAAATAAACCAAAATAAATAGAAATTACACCTCTCTTAAGGAGGAACATTTCTCAGTATATCTTTTGTAGGATCTAAAGTATATCTAACTTGCATGTAAGTGCTAGGAAGGCTTTTATTCATTTAGAAAATGTGAGGGTTTAAACTGAAGTTAACTGTAGTTTCTAGTTCATTAGCAGATTCAATATTAGAAATTCACATAGAATGATGCCTTGAAGTGCCTTCTGTAAGTCAGGAAGGAACTAAAGGCTGAGGTACTTAATCCCTTCTTTGCCTCAGTCTTTAATAGCCAAACCAGTTATCCCCAGGGTGTTCAGCTCCCTGAGCTGGAAGACAGGGATGGAGAGCAGAAGAAACCCCACGCAATCCAGGAGGAAGCAATTAACAACATCCTATGCCATCTGGACACTCACAAGACTACAGGGTCAGATAGGATCCACCCAAGAGTACTGAAGGAGCTGGTAGAGGAGTTTGCCAAGCCACTCTCCATCATTTATCAGCAGTCTTGGTTAACAGGGGAGGTGTCAGACAACTGGAGGTTGACAGAGTGACACTCCTCTACAAGAAGGGTCAGAAGGAGGATCTGGGGAACTGCAGGCTTGTCAGTCTGGCTTATGTACCAGGGAAGATTATGGAGTGGTTCATGCTGCCCCATCCCTGGAAACATTCAAGGCCAGGTTAGATGAGGCTCTGAGCAACCTGATCTAGTTGAAGATGTCCCTACTCCAACCGCAGTGCGGTTGGACTAGATAACCTTTGAAGGTCCCTTCCAGCCCTAACCATTCTATGATTCTATGAAAATAACAGATCTTTTCTTCATAGTTTTTCTTCTTTGTGACCAGAATCACTTTTATTCAATACGTCTCTTTCTGCATTCTGTATAATTAATATTTTCAGTTGTGACCACTGCCTAAGATTTTTATACGGACACTATATGGATCAGGAGAAAGAAAAAGTCTTCATAGCCTGGAGAGTGATATGAAATAATGTACATCTACTCTGAACACAGGAAGTATGTTTAACTGTTAAAACATGTTGAGTACAGTTCTTCCAGAAGTCATCACCTGTAAATCTTCTAGTCTAGGACTAATAAATCAACTAGACAGATTGATAGGAAATATTTTAAAAGAAGTTATCAGTGATCAAATTTGAGAGTTAATAAATATTCAGAACAAGCAGCATAGAAAATCCAAAGAGATTCTTATTTATGTAATTGGACTGAGACATGGTAAATGAAACCTAATGCTGACAAATATGCAGCAATACACAATGACAGGAAAAACATTGACCTAAAATGTAAATTACACAGAACTATTTTTTCTTCAAATATCGTAAAACAGATCTTAAAGGAACAAATATTTCAGTTAAAGTATAAGAATGTACGTAGAGAGAGTTTTTAAAATATGTTATCTTATAGACCCTACGTTAAGAGTGGATAATAAGATTTTTTTTTCATTGTACAGAAACTATTTGCAATTATTTATTGAATAACAAAAAAAATAATATGTATTTCACAAAAGAAAATGAACCATAAAAGCACATGTTGATAAGCTATATAGACAAAATCAGAAAAATATTTTTATTTGTAAGCTCATTTTCGTATTATTTAGACATATTTCTAGGAAGATTTGTATTTCAGAATAATTCTACTCAGAATTTCCCTGCTAGTTTCCTGTAATTGGTGATTTATCCCATACTGCATGCCCAGTACACATTTTTATGGCTTCAGTCAAATTCTATGGACATTTGTTTCCCAGTCCTTTAACAAGTCCCAGTCCCTTTCCAAACAAGTTTTTAAGCAATAATGTCTCCAATCAGGACTTAAATTGGGTTATCCCAGGGTATCCTTTCTTTGATTGTTTCATGTAATTAAAAAATAGACCTAATTCTTAATGTCTTTAAGTTTGACTGAAAAATAAACAAAGTGTCAGATATAATTTGAAATACTGGAGTGATGTGAACCATGACTAGGGGAAGAAAAATACAGGTTATTCTGCAAAAAAAGCCAGATACCCTGAGGAAACCTGAGTCAATTTATGGGAATTCTATGATACTTACAATGAAAAACAATGTGAATCAAATGTATAGTCAAATGGAAAAATGCTTGAACCTCAAATCTTTATATGTACCTTCACTATTGATTTAAAAAAGATTTTCTGTATTTAAGTGGTTTTAAATATTAACAAGTACTTTTCAAATTGAAAAGTTTCAAGGAATTTAATTAAGAGCTTATATTAAGAAAATGGTGTTTAGGTATACATTTTTTTAAAGGTAATTCAAATAATGTCAATTTGGAGAACAAATGGAATGAAAAGTTGATGAATGCAGGATTTCTCGACAGTTGTGATTTAGATATTTTCTGACAAGTTACTAAAACTAGACTATTGGATAAATTTTCTTTTTTTGGCACCTACCTCCAAAATGAACATTTATATTAAAACTGCTAAATAAAATCAGCTTTTTTTTTTTTTTCAGTGCTCATAACATTTGCAGTGTTTGGCAACACAAGGAGAGAACTGATCCACATTTGCAAACCTGAAGGACTCTGTAGCGATGGTTCTGAAAGCCTTGATAGACACAGTGGTGAAGGTTAGTTTTGAGAAAGTAGATTCCTGTCAGCAACTCCAGGCTTGTCTTCTTCCAAACTGAAAAGAATCCCAAATCTGTTCAAGATCAGAACAAACAAATTCTACCCAGATTACATTGTATTTGTCCATGGAGCACCTCTAAGACACACTAGATGCCCTCATGTCCCTAATCTGCAATTACAGTTTTATACTCTTTCCTATTTGACCCTCTGAAATAATGTAAAGGCAGTTTTGTAGCCTACTAGGCTAATATTTTATTAGCTTGAAACTGCTGATATGTTACATGCAGTTACATGCTGAGGCTGTAAACCAATGTGAGATGATTTAAAGGCCTTTGGATGACAAAGGCATTGAAAACTGTGTAGTATTACAGGATTAACCATATAATCTTTGTTGTACTCTCTGTTAAGTTTTGTTTTTGATGAAGCACAAGAGACCCAAGAATTAGCTAACATTTATCCAATGTACATGACCAAGGAACCAAGATGAAGAAGTGAAGTAGGAAACAGTTATTTCTCTATACATATTTATCCTGTAAATTCCTAGACTTCCTACTGTTATCTAGTAAACATTCTTGTTCTCAGCTTTGGAAATGCATAGATTCCAGGGTCCCTGAGATGATGTAGGAGAGCTAGATGGCATTTTTAAAGGAATTTTAAAGCTCCAGGCTACATGGAAGAGCACTTTAAAACCGCATTACAGCATGACATCTGGGCAAGTAGGATTCCAGATCAGCATTCTACTCTTTTCACTTCCATTTTTTACAGGACAAAAAACCAAGGTAGATTTATTTGCAAGTTTACCTTGAGAAAAATTCTGTGAAGTCATGATGAGAGACAGAAAGGAAAGAAAGGAAAAAAAAAAAAACCAACAAAAGAACAGGAAAAAGATTAACAGATTAGTTCTTTTTTTTTTGAATAAAGAAAACTTCGTCAAAAAAAAAAAGTCCAGTTTAACTCATCTGTCTAGTACTGTTTAAGTTCTGTAATTATTGAATATACTGCTCAAGCAGGTTATAATGCCTCATGTGGGAATCAATCTTGAGAAATGTGGGAACTAATTTGCAGATATATTAAAAACTTATCAATACAAATCTATCACTCTATATAAGTTTCAATCAAGCATAATAAACTCTGATTTTCTTCTTACTAAAGTGTTATGACAAATTCCATGCAAATTTCAATACATAAAAAAATGTCTCTTTATCTGATGTTGTATACAGCCAGAAGACTGATAAACTTTCAACTATTTGAAATAGTTTTTGAAGTATTTCTTGCCTTATTACAAATTTTGTTTAACTGTTTGTCATGCTGCTTGTTGGTGCCACTTTCAGAAGTAGTTTTGAACTTGATTTCATCAGCTTGGGGTAAATTAAGAAAACTTGAATTTAAAGATTGGACATCAAATATCTATGTTTTTTACTAAATTACTGTTCAAATGTTCAGCATTATGGGTAGATAGACAAGAAATAAAAGCGTTAATGATGTTACAAAGCCAAAGCAAAGATAGAGTCTTTTTTTTAATCATCACACTTATGGACAGAAAGCATATGAAGGCGGCTCACAAACTTTTTTAGGCTTTCAAACTATGTGTTGCTGAATAACTACTCTACAGAGGTTACACAATAAGTATTGCATTTGTTTTGGGAAGGTTTTGTTTTTTTTTTTTACATCTTTAAATAAATTACTCTTATGTCTCTTCTATTGCTTTTTATTTTAAGACTAGATTTACTAATACAAAGCTTAGTTCTAGCAAAAAAAAAAGAAATATTCCAGTAACTTGTCTTCCAAATATTCATTTTTAGTATTATTTTTAAAAGATTAACATATGTTGAATTTTTTTTTTTTTGTATTCCGAACTAGATAATATTCTACTGTTCCTTTACTACAATTTTAAATAACAAAGGTTTTTGTCTATTAGAGGAAGATTTATTATAATATCTTGTTTGATAGTGTTTGCTAGTTTGTTTTTTTAGCTACAATTTTTTAGGTAAGTTTTAGTGCATCATCAAAGGCATTAAGTACATTAGTGCTTACTAGTATGTGTCCATGGGTGGAAACTAGTTCTGTGTAATGCTGCAGTATAGAAAAGGTATTTTAACAGAAAACTGCTGGTATGGTACATGCCCTGGGATGTAGAATGGGGGCATAATACCTAATTTCAAAATCTATTTGCCTTTTTCTTGTGACAGATGTGAAAATGCTGTTAGCTAACAATGTGAGGGAAACATTAACCCAATGTCAAAGAAATAGCATGCACTTCTCAATGTCACCCATTTTCAATTTATGGAATTGAACAAATCAGTTGAGACAAAGTGCTTGACAATTCCCAATGAGTAGCACTACATCAGTACTGTATTTTTATCAGGCATATAAACAAAAAAAAAAACTTTACAGGTAAAATTATATATGGATACATACAACTAATTTTTCTATATTTTAGCTTCCCAAGCATACCTTTTAAATACCCACAGACTGTGAGTAGTAAACTGTGCAAGTCATAGACCTAGAACTTACAAATAATGAAATAATTCATACTTCATCCCGTTTGCAATCTATCTTTTAATCACTTATGAAAATTATCTTTAAAGTTCTGATGTCTTAGACAAAACTTCTCAGAAATCTTCAGGATATGTGGAGGAGACCTTCAGCTATGTTTTAATTCGAAAATTAGTGCAATTTTACAGTATAATGAGGCAAATGTTAGTAAATAATGACAGGGTCATATAAATGTTAAGTGCTGTAAATATTTTTAGATCAAGTAAAAATTGATAACAATTGTCTGAAAGACTTTTACATTCTTTCTACCTACTTTAGTTGTTCACATTGGCAAATACATTTCAACAGTATACTCAATGATTAAAATAACATGGCCAATTACAAGAGTCCACTATCCTTACATATGTGACTAAAATGTTGATGGTCCTACAGTGCTCTCTAAAGTTTCTTTATTCAGTTTCTGATTCAGTTTCACAAATACAAATACATTGTTTTCATCAGAAGACTATCAATAAAGTTATTAAAATTCAGCTCATATTAGGTCTAGCATCTTTAGACTTTCTGTGACTGAGGAGGGCCACGCAAATGATAAGACGACTGGAGCACCTTTCCTACAAGGACAGGCTGAGAGAGTTGGGGCTGTTCAGCCTGGAGAAGAGGAGGCTCCAGGGAGACCTGATAGTGGTCTTCCAGTACCTTAAGGGGGCCTACAAGAAAGATGGGGAGAGACTGTTCAGTAGGGCCTGTTGCGACAGGACGAGAGGTAATGGTTTTTAAATAGAGGGAGGTATATTTAGGTTAGATATTAGGAAAAAATTTTTTACACTGAGGGTTGTAGAACACTGGAACAGGTTTCCCAGAGAGGTGGTGGATGCCCCATCCCTGGAAACCTTCAAGGCCAGGCTGGATGAGGCTCTGAGCAACCTGATCTTGTCAGGGATGTCCCTGCTTCTTTCAAGGAGGGCGAGTTGGACTAGATGACCTTTGAAGATCCCTTCCAACCCTAACCATTCTATGATTCTATGACTGTATGACTGACCCTAGGAATAGTGAAAGTGTGATGAAACATCATTGTTTTCAATAACATTAGCTAACACAGCTCTCTAAGTCTTAGAGGCATGAGTTTTCACTTTCTCTTTATGTATATATGTGTATGTGTATGTGTATATGTATCTGATGAGTTCCTATATCTTTCTTACCTGTTTTACTAATTTCAAACAACATTGCACTCTTCAGGTACCAAATTCATTTAAGCCAATCACCCACAGAAATCTGTAACAGTGGAAATGTTTAATTAAGTGAATAAGTTTCCTCTCTCTTTTTTTTTGCGCTAGAATGTGTCAGGCCTGAGTCTCTATTACCTCAGTGCAGTTATTGATTTAATTGATCTGTCAGTTCTCTTTTTTTTATTCCATTTCACAGCCACTAAGTAAAGAATGTCGGATCATAGCCCTTGTACTGACTGTGTTTCTTAATATTGGTCAGCACAAGATCAAAGAACTTGCCTCAAGTCTGAATTTGAAGCATACCAAGAAAATAACCGATGGAGCCTATGTTCTGCTTTATCTCATAGAGCTGAATAGAAATACACAAATAGAATGCAAATACTATGCTGGTTGTTTCATAGATAGCATTTGATTATGACTAGAAATTTCTACATCAGTTGAAATTTAATTTATACCTATGTATCAGAAAAATAATAGCTCTTCTGTTAAGCTTGAAATATAAAATATTTAATTTACGGTCCATTATTTCTTCTTTTCTCTCTCTATTTTTTTTTTCTCCCCAGAAAACACTGATATATGACTTTACGTATGGTCCTTGAAGTTCTTATATTAGCATGTTTTATAACACACATAAGCAACTAAGGAAACACTTTGATTTCACAGTCAAAGCTTTAGGAAGTGTCAGTTGACTGTTTTTAACAGACTTCAAAAACGCTGCTAGCATTTTCTGACAATTTTAGTTTAGGTGCTGCTGCTCTAACTAACAGTGACTTTGTGATCTCTTTAGGAGTCTGCAGCCAGATACCTCCTAGCTCTTTTAGCTTTTTTAATAATTCTCCTTGGTTCTCTTCAACTTGGAGATGTTTCTCAGATCCAAGATTTATAAACCAGAAAATATCAAATTCTAGTTCAGTCCTTTCATGGTTGAGAATCTGGTTTTCCTAGTACTCAAACTAGATATGTTGTGACTTCAACAACCTTTTATATCACTGAGGACCAAGATCATTGATCATTGATTTGACCATATGAACACTGTTTTCTTGCGGTCTGCAGGTGTGCATACACATGCACGCACACACACAATTTCTATCCTAGCCCCATTATTTGTGGTTTTTCTTTGTTTTGCTTTTGTTTTGGTTTTCCTTTGCTTCTTCAGACTTTTTTTTTTCCTCTTGAAATCCTTATTCCTCTCTTTCTCTTACTATTTCAAATTTCTAAATGGCTACTTCCATCATTCCTAGCCTATAAGCCCTACTGGAGACAGAAGAGCCTTTTGACAGACCAGAAAGCCTCTCCGTCAATCCCTGTAGCTCATGATGCAGCAGCTTTCAATAGAAAGAAGAAAAGCTCCAATGAGAATCCATTCTGGGCCATTACAACTACAGAAGAGAATCCACCTTTACGCAGCAGGCTGATGCATTCACAGTCCACCCTGCCCACACAAGCTCTGAGAGTTTAGACAGAGCTGCCTATTTAATAGCCAAGCATATGTCAGCTAAATCAGGATGTCTTTCATAGGAGCTGTAAATGTCAACTCCTCACTAACAAGTAATCTTCTTGAAAAATTTCAAGTAATGCTTACAAGTTCTGTAAAATAAATTCTAAAGAATATGCATATATTTTCTACAATTTAATTTATACATTCATATGAGAATAATAGTGATTCTGGACATTTCTGCTAAAAACATTTTCAGAACACTTTATGGTAAGGGAGACAGCTAGGAAAATCAGTTAAATTATAAACAAGTGAAAATGAAATCCTACAATATGAAGCATCAAGAACCTTAAAAGTAGGCTGTACTGAAAATTCTCTCTCTAGCATCAATTAAATACTCATCAGAGATAACTAAGAACTATGACAGTGTCCTACAAATATCTTTGAAAACCTGGAGCAATCAATCACCATCTTAAAAAGAAAATGAAATGTTATATGTGAATGAGAGATCACTTTGCCAGAAATCAGTACTTCTTATGAGCCACAGTCATTAACTAATTCTGTCTTTCTCTGTCATTGTACAATGCAGAATAACAAACTCTTTCTACTAAATTATTCCAATCTGCATATTGTATCCTTTTTCAGTTATAATTTTAGGAAGTGCTTAACATAATAGACAAATAAATAAATAGGTACCTTACTGTATTAGTAGCTCTAGGATGTATTTATAAAGTATTCTGTAAAGTAGCATTTCTAATTAGTTAGAAAATGTGTAAGTAAAATAATATAATTAGGGACTCATTACATTTACAGAATCACTTATCATGTCACTGAAATGTCAAAATATGTCATGTTTATTGTTTCAAGAACATTTTTCTAGCTAAACCCTATCTAGATGATTTCTGAATATCTCTAAAGAGGGAAACTCCAAATTTCATGTGAACTCAAGTGCACTTTATCCAAATTATCTCAGTCTGGGAAATTAATATATTTTATGTATGATTAGGTAAACTTTGAGTAGATCATTTTATAGATCAATGTTTCTGTACGTGTATGTCCTGGTTTTGACAGGGATGGAGTTAATTTTTCCTCTCAGTAGCTGGTATGTTTTGGATTTCATGTGTGAAGAATGTTGATAAACACCCTGATGATACCAGTTGTTGTGAATGAGACCAAGGACACCGCCCTGTTTTCCAAGTCTCGCTAATTTGCAGATGCAGGAAGCTGGGAGAAAGACAGACAGAATAATTGACCCAAACTGGCCAAAGAGAGTATTCCATGCCATAAACGTCATGCTCATGGGGGCAGGTGAGGGTGGGTATCTGCCTTCCTGGCATCCATCTTTCCTGCTCGTTTTGCTGGCTCCATTTTTCTCCTTTGCTTGCTGCTTGGTTTTGCTTCCGTGATCGCTGCTCGGGACGGGCTGTATCAGTCATTGGGACATCGGGTGGTGAGAAAACACATATTGTTCACTTTGTATATTTTTTAATATCCTCATATTCTGTTATTATTGTAGTTTTCCCTTTTTATTTTAGTAAATTGTCTTTATCTCAACCCATGAGTTCTCCTTCCTTCCCAATTCCCTCCCCCATCCCCCTGGGGAGGGGGAGGGTGAGCGAGAAACTGTGTGGTGATTCGGGCTAAACCATCACAGTGTCACCTCTGTGCCTGGCAAGGTCATGGAGCAGATTCTCCTGGAAACCATGCTAAGGCATATGGAGAGCAAGCAGGTGGTTGGTGACAGCCAACATGGCTTCACCAAGGGCAGATCGTGCCTGACCAGTTTGGTGGCCTTCTATGACGGGGTGACGGCATCGGTGGACAAGGGACGAGCAACTGACATCATCTACCTGGACTTGTGCAAAGCTTTTGACACTGTCCTGCACGACATCCTTCTCTCTAAACTAGAGAGACATGGGTTTGATGGACGGACCACTTGGTGGATAAGGAGTTGGCTGGATGGCTGCACTCAGAGAGTGGTGGTCAATGGCTGAATGTCCATGTGGAGACCGGTCACGAGTGGCGTCCCTCAGGGGTCCGTGCTGGGCCCGGCCCTGTTCAACATCTTTGTCGGTGACATGGACAGTGGGATAGAGTGCACCCTCTGCAAGTTCGCCGACGACACCAAGTTGTGTGGTGCCGTCAACACGCTGGAAGGCAGGGATGCCATCCAGAGGGACCTTGACAGGCTGGAGAGGTGGGCCCGTGCCAACGTCATGAAGTTCAATAACGCCAAGTGCAAGGTCCTGCACCTGGGTTGTGGCAATCCCAGGCACAAATACAGGCTGGGCGGGGAATGGATTGAGAGCAGCCCTGAGGAGAAGGACTTGGGAGTGCTGGTGGATGAGAAGCTTAACATGAGCAGGCAATGCACCCTTGCGGCCCAGAAGGCCAACCGCATCCTGGGCTGCATCAAGAGAAGCGTTGCCAGCAGGTCGAAGGAGGCGATTCTCCCCCTCTATTCTGCCCTGGTGAGACCCCACCTGGAGTACTGTGTCCAGTTCTGGAGCCCCCAACACAAGAAGGACATGGACCAGTTGGAGAAGGTCCAGAGGAGGGCCACGAAGATGATAAAAGGGCTGGAGCACCTCTCTTATGAGGACAGGCTGAGAGAGTTGGGGCTGTTCAGCCTGGAGAAGAGGAGGCTCCAGGGAGACCTGATAGTGGTCTTCCAGTACCTCAAGGGGGCCTACAAGAAAGATGGGGAAAGGCTGTTTAGTAGGGCCTGTTGCAATAGGACGAGGGGTAATGGTTTTAAAATAGAGGGGGGTAGATTTAGATTAGAAATTAGGAAAAAATTTTTTATGATGCGAGTTATAGAACACTGGAACAGGTTGCCCAGAAAGGTGGTGGAGGCCCCATCTCTGGAAACGTTCAAGGCCAGGCTGGATGAGGCTCTGAGCAACCTGACCTAGTCAGGGATGTCCCTGCTCCTTGCAGGGGGTTTGGACTAGATGACCTTTGAAGGTTCCTTCCAACCCTAACCATTCTATGATTCTATGATTCTATGATTTACTTGCCACGTGTATATATGTGTTTATTTGGGGGGATTTTGGTTGAAATTCAGATAAAGTTATTCAGAGTTCTACAACAATAGTTTATGTAGCTCATATGCAATTCAAGCAAAAGCCTTCAGTTAAAATATATCAAAGTATGAAGTCCAGCAAAATTTCAAGTATCATCACTTTTATGCATATTGACTGTCACTCTATATCTACATGCTTGTATTTCCATATATATATGTATGTACAATTAAAAAAAATCTGTTACTTGAATGTCACTGATGTTTCTCAGGGATTAGGAAGTCAGAATATTATCTAGTAATTTTAGCCTTTCAAAGCTAAAATTTAAAAGACAAATAATAACCTCTACTTGCGGCAAAAAAAAACCCAGTATTTTAAATATGCTATCCATCTGCCCTGTCTCATATGTCAAGAGTCTTTTTTTTTTTTTTGTGATTTTGCTGAAGGAAGGTAAATCTTCCACATTTGGATTAGTTGCACAAAAGCACATAGGTTGATCATCTGATTCAGAGTAAACCTACCTGAGCAACTTCCAAGAATATACTAGTCTCTAGCAGACAGGTACATAGAATGCATCTGTGTTGACGTGGAAGTCATGGACACTGCACACAACCAGTATGATCAAGCAAATGCTAAGTTATTGTTAATACATCCCAGTTAATATAGCCCTTCTAGTTCCGTATCATGCGCAAGCTCTCTACTAATTGGCTAACTTTATCATGCACGTGCTCTTAGCTAAAATATGATTTGTTAAGTCACTTTTTTTCACGCGCATGGTCCTCACCACCTGCATCCTGCTTCACCTTCTGCTTTCAGTCACGTATACCAGCTGTTTTTCCTCTTCTCAAGGTTGCTTCATTACTTTCTCACAGGCGGCTTCATTACTTTCTCACAGGTGGCCTCCGCGATATCCTTGAAGCCTGCTGCTCACAAAGATAACAATTCCATTTGGTCTGGATTGTTCACTAAGTGTCCCTGATTCTCCAGATATCCAACACAGCTGGATGGGATTCTGCCACATTTTGAATTCAAATACTATTATGTTTGCAGTGAAGTTGTTGTAGCTAAAATTACACATAGAATTTTTCCATGAACCTTCATAGTTTGCCTTTCATTTACTTTTCCTTTGAGGGAAGCAATTTTTCTTATTTGCAGGTATTTTATTATATAGAGGAGTACTTTGGCAAAAATCCTTCATCTGTGTATTTTATGAGAATGTAGGATATGAGACATGTAATTAACCTGAAGGACTGTGAAACATGAAAAATGTTTCCATTACCAGAATGGAAATCCGATAGCAAAAATCTAAAAATCTCTTTCGTATGCCTACTCCTTCATTTGAACGCTATATGATCCAGATTAAAATTCATAAACAAAAGTTCTGAATATATTAAGGAGGGCATATAGCCTTTAGATTTTTCTCACAAGATCTCAGCTAAGGTTTAGACTAATGACTAAGTATTGTTTCTATGGAAATACAGCTAAGTGAAACATATATTTTATGTCACTAGTCACTAGTTTAAGAAGCTTAAGGCCTTAGATTTAGGGCGGTCTGTAAGAGGAGAGTGACACACAAAAACAAAAAGAGTAAAAGCCATCCTTTATTCAACAAGGATAAGTAGAAAATGCTAGAGTAATAAGTGATTGCAGCTACCATTTTAAAAGGGTTTATTTTGACAAGAATTTTCAATATATTCCATTATGACATAAACATACTTTGAAGCCAGAATTTGCTCATAGCTATACCTATGTACCACAATTAGTACTCAGTCCAAGCTTGCAATGAGTTCCTGAAACAGATCCTCCCAATTAAATCATTAATCCCTCTCATTGTTTCAGAAATTATAAGATTTATTAAAGAAATTATTTATGAGAGTGTTGACACCATAATTTTATTTATTTTTTTTTACAAAGTTACCATAATCCTTTATTACTTATTTATATCATCAATTTGGGTATATATCAATTTTTGCAGTTAACTCTTTTGTTTGAAAAGTTCATCTTTCTCACTTTTTTCATTCACTTTTTTTTTTATTTAATCCTTAATAATATTGTCTCTTTCAAATTTCAAAAAGTCAACTGAGAAGTTGATTTTTAGCTAAATTTCAAAACCAGAGAAAATCCTAGGAATTATATTTTTTTTAGGTAATCCAAAACATGCTGTAAAGCACTTCTGTGAAATTTCCTTGATGAAGATTTGACTGATCATAGAATTATTATTCAAAATTTGGGTTTTGTTGTGTTTTTTTTTTTCCTACCCTTATTATCAAATTAAGTGATTAACTTGAAAGATTTTCATCCTTTAACATGAGTGAGCCATAAAGAGCAGTAATTAAATAGCAGATTAAAAAGCTCTTTTTTAAAAAAACATCACATAATAAAGAATTTATTTCCTTCTTTTTTCAAATGATACTGGGCAATCTTATAGAAAATCATGGGCCCAAACTATAGAGAGGGAGATAAACATTTCCTGTTTTGCAAAAACCATCATAGTGACTTACCATCACAGAAACTCCCAACTCTTTGAAAGTAAATCTAAAGGACCTCTAACCAGGAAGAAAAATGTAGTTGTTCACTCTTGTAGTTCATGAAACCATTTAATCTATGAAATTACTTCAACATCAAGAGGATTACAAAAAAACAGTAGCAAATTGCTTTCATTGCAGTAAAAAATGGAGAATCTCTTAAGAAAAAGAGTTATATAATAGTATTTATTGTTACTCTTAACTAAACAAGCTACACCAGTAAAATTACAATGTAGAAGCTTAAAACTTCCTTTAATGGAGATGCTTGACAGCTGTGTCAGTTAGGGATCACCCTTTCTTAATGTAACTGTATGACATAGCAGTGTTGCTCAGAGTCAAACAGTATTTTACTCAGATTTCTTGATCTGACCAAGAGAAATAGAATTATCCATCTGGATAAGGATGGCCAGATTCAGATCTTGAACAAATGTTTCAAGTATTCAGCTGAACACATTTTTCTAAGTTTAGAACTTCTGATGAATTCTGAATGAATATAATATTGAGTGAAGGATTTAATGTGCTGATATGTAGATTAGTTCTGTTCACAAGATTGCAATTTTGCATTGACCTGATGTGATGAATCAACAAACCCCTATAAGGGAAGAAGGCTCAGAGATGGGTAAGGACAACATGCTAATAGAGCTCAGGGAACAATGTAGGGATGACTGACTGTTGCAAAGAAAGCTGAACTTATCTCAACACAAAGGGGACTAGAAGATGGCCTTTGTTTTAGACACATTACTATATCAGATGAGCAGATCAACTGGCTGTGTCAGTTGGGTGGAAAAACAGGCTGTGTAATGGCTTTCCCTGAACAAATCAAAAGAATAAACATGTCTTCCTGAGATATCAGACCAGCACGAAGCAAGTATATACACACAAAATAAAGTACAAAAATTGAAAAACCAACAAAATTACCTTGAAGAGAAGAAATGGACTTGAGCTGCCTTCAACTTATGTATTCCTTCTGTCAACAGAGGACCCCTAGTATTATGATGGTGACCATATAGAAACTAGTAATGGGAATCACATTTATATTGCAATACAACTGTATGTTGGATGCAGTTGAATGCTATCTTGTACTTGTATTGTGATTGCACTATATTGCTGCATCACTCTACCACATAAAAATCTTGTGTAACATCAAAAAATCTTTACAAAAACTGAATTTGGGATTAAACATCAAACTCTCTTCTTATGGGACATCTAAAGAACCTGGTCAGAGAGTGTTGGACTCTGACACATGGACTATGAGAACTCAGTATCTTTAACATTTAAAACCAAAGTATCTAAGAAGAAACCTTAGATATATACTTATTATATAGTATATAAATGCAGAAAAGGTATATGAACATGATAAAGTCTCAGTAGTTAAGTCACTCCAGGACACTCAATGGATTTGTGCCAAATGTCTGTATCTTGTCACATTTTACACTCTTTCTTTTTTTTTTTTTCTTTCTTTCTTTCTTTTTTTTTTCCTTCTTTCTTTCTTTCTTTCTTCGTTTTTGTTTCATTCTTTCTTTCTGTCTTAAAATAAGTTGTTGTTAAATTATAATTTGAAATATTGTTTACCTGGAATTCCAGGGGGGGAATGTATCTATTCCTTTAAAACATTGCTTTTAAATACTAAATAAGAAATCAAAATTCTTCTTGTTTCTAACAGACATGAAGTTACCTTATTTTTAGTCAGAGAATAGGAACAACATAAGTGTTTATAATAGCACATATATTTGAAACAAGATCTAATTTAGGTAGCTGTGCAGAAACTTCTAACATTAAATATACTAAGTCTTTTCTAACTTCTCTGTGGTTTGAGTCACAACAGAAGAAAGTATAAAATTGGTTAAATATATTGAGAAAAATCCGAGTAGTTTTTCTAATACAGGCATGTTCCCACTACAACATCATATATATTCTCTGGATTTCTTCTTCTTTTTTTTTTTTTTTTTTTTTAGTATGAGGAGAAGGAGGCAAGCTTTAATTACAAAAAAAAAATATCTTTTTATTTGTGTCTCTATTTATTCGCTTATTTATCTGTGACATCAAGATAAGGTGTCCTGATAATGATTGTGATGTCAGAGCACTATGCCTTCAGCTGGAGGAATAAACAGAAGCAGCAGATGAATTCTTATGAAACAAAACTCTGCTTTCATAAAAAAAGTCTTTGTTAATAAGAAAAAAGAACAGAAAAAAAAGCAAAAGAGATATGACATATTTAGGTTGATTTTTTTTTTCCTAAACAGACTGCCTTTTAATATTCAAGATGTATTCCAAACATGCTGATTTCTATAACCTTTTCTTGTAACATTTAACCCATTACAGACTTAATTTTGTAAAGGAGCCTTCATATTTTCCTACTGATTCTTATGACAGCTGCAACTTACATGTTCTCTATGCCTGTATAAACGTCTTCTATAGCAATGCTCTGTGATCTCATTATTCATTCCTCCAGTTACTGTGTTGTGCAATGCCTAAGGCTATAGGTGTAATTAAATACGTAAATGGAAGACACCTGAAGTCACAGCACGGAAACACAAAGATGTAATTTCTATGTATTTTTATTTGTATCAGCATTAGACTCACATTTCACACTTAGATACAAGCACATTAAACAGTCAACTTAAACAGATTAAAATATTAAACAGATTAAAATATTTATCAATTGTATGACTATGAATTAATATAATATAATATAATACAATACAATTCAATATAAATATACAATACAATACAAATAGAAAAGCAGTTTGTGAAAAGATTATATAAAAAATAGTTTGGAAGTTGGGGAGGGGGGTGGGAGACACACAAACCCAAACAAACAAAAAAACCCCAAACCCACAAATACCGGAAGATAGCCAGAAGAAACTATTTGCTCAACAGTGTAGTACCTATACAGCCCCTCCCTCACTGTACCATGATAAAATATGCACCATTTTCAATAACACACTTAAAGAATCTCTGAGCTATTCTGGACAAAAATTAAATTCAAAAAACATGAGACAGACATACAAATTTCCAAGTCAACAATCTCTTCTTTTCACAAAACTTGACGTCTTGTCACTGACCTCAACTGTAGCAACAGGTTATCCTAGGGAAAGCACTAATTTCTCAGGTAAATAGGTTGGTAGCTATGGTGGGTTTGACCTTGGTTGGCTGCCAGACCTCCACCCATTTGCTCTCTCAGTCACTCTCCTTAACAGGGGAGGGAGAGAAAAAAAAGAAAAAAAAGCTCATGAGTCAAAATAAGGACAGGGAGACCACATATCAATTACCATCACGGGCAAAACAGACTCAGCTTGGGAAAGAGCAATATAATTTATTGTTAATTAAAGATAGAGTAGGATGGTAAGAAACAAAGACAAAAATAAAAACACTTTCCCCAATCCCCATCCTTCTTTTTTCAGGCTTCCTCATTCCCAGCTCCTCTACATTCTTCCACTTTACACTTCAAGTGGTGCAAGGGGGACAGAGAATGGCTATTGCAGTCAAAATATTTTACGTCTGCTGCTTCTTCCTCTTCACGCTCTTCTGCTTCAGCATGGGATTCCTCCTACAGACACAGTCCTTCATTAACTTCTAAAACATGAGTACTTCCCACAAGCTGCAGTTCTTCAAGAACTGCTCCAGCATGGATCCTTTCCATGAGGTACAGTCTTTTAGGCATAGGCTGCTCTAGTATGGGTCACAGGTCCTCCAAAAAACCTGCTCCTGTGTGGGCCCCTGTCTATTGGCACAGTCCCTGTCAGGAGCCTGTTCTGCGGGGTCTCCAGAGGCTGCAGCTTCCTTCAGGGCACATCCACCTGCTGTCATGTGGGCTCCTCCACAGGTTGCAGTGTAGAGATCTGCTCAAACATGGTCCTCTCCATGGGCTGCATGGGAACAACCTGCTTCACCATGTCTTCTTCATGGACTGCAGAGGAAACTGTGCTCTAGCACCTGGAGTGCCTCTTCCTTCTTGTCTGACTGTGATGTTTGCAGGATTGTTTCATGTTTGTTTATCATTCTTCTCTCACGTAGGTGTTGTATAGCATTTTTTACACTTTCTTAAATACATTTTCCAGGAGACACCGCCATCTTAGGTGATGGGCTTAACTACGTCCTGTGGTGGCTCTGCTAAAGACATCTGGAACCAGCTGTATCTAGCACAGGACAGCCCCTGGCCTCTCCTCATAGACGCCATTTCTGTAACCTCTCTAGCGGATGAAATTTTGTCACATAAATCCAATACAGTAGCCTACCTGCTGAGATAAGAAATCATAGTGAAGTTTCTTGACAGTATAAAAATAGCTTTATAGTTTCTTGTTTAATAAACATTGCTGTGAAGTATTTCTATTATTTTTTTCTATTTTTTTTTGTAATGGATATTTTCTTGCTACAAATAAAATGAGAAAGATTCACTATTTCTCCTTTTGAGATGTGAAGTCCTCCACATTACTTTGAAAAGTGTTTTTAATCTCCCTTGCTGATTTGAGCACTCTAATTATGGTAGCTTTGAATATGACAGTATCTTTTACATAAGACTGACATCAGTGGGATGAAAGTAGTGAGAAGTAAGGAGTTCAGATGAGGAGTTGATACAAAACCAGCTAGGCTCATCAGGAGTTCCATATATGAAAATCATGAATAAAAGGAAGTTATATGCAACAGGCAGAAATAATACGCTTTGACAGTATCTGAGATATGAAAGGAAAGGAAAAGCAAAAGTGGCATTGGTGTTGGAGAGAGTCTGAGAGTTATGTTCTTTGAATAAACAACTATTTTTATTCACTTCCAAAACTAAAAGATGAGATGCAAAATAATCTAGGTCCAAGTTGTACACACTAGGATGTAATATAGTAAAGCCTATGGTTGCGGTCCTGTTCATCACAATACATCAACTGATTATGTCATTTTGAGTTCAGTAATGTTAAAGAACAAGTTAAAAAATATTAGTTACAAGTCAAATGAAACTTTCATTTCTGAATTCAGAAGAAAAGGAAAGAAAAAACAGGTGTAAAAATATAGAGTCAGGCTCTTTTCAGGGGTGCACAGTATCGGCATTAGGCTGACATTTCACATTTAGCTATAAGCACATTAAACATTCAACTTAAACATTCAGCTTAAAATATTTATCAATTGTATGACTATGAATTAGTATGATATAATATAATACCAGGGGCAATAGGCACAAACTGAAATGCCAGAGGTTCTGTCTGAACTTGAGGAAACACTGGTTTTTACTGTGAGAGTGACAGAGTACTGCGACAGACTGGAGATCGTGGAGATCTTCAAAAGGCATTGTGGACATGGTACAGGGCAACCTGCTGTAGAAGAACCTGCTTGAGCAGAGGATTGAACAAGATCTGCAGAGGTCCCCTCCAACCTCAGCCAGTCTGTGATTTCTGTAGTTGATGTCCTTGTCCAGACTCCTCCAAGGCTCCCTCCACCCAGCCTATGGCCCAGGACCCCATTTCAGTCCCCCAAGTTCATCATACCCTGCTCCAGTAATGCTACAGCAGGGTCTGTCTCCAGCTCCCCACATCTCCCCTGCCTGGCCATGGGCCTGCTGAGCGAGGCCCAAATGCGAATGCACATCCTGGTCTGGCCACGGCCCATCCCTATCCCTAGAGAGGTGCCCAGCACCCAGGACTAAGGCTGCCCCACAGCCCCTTGGCTACTCTGCTAGGTCAACAGGATGGACCCTGACTGCCATGCTCTGCCCTGCTCAGTCCACCTGGGGAGCCTCTGCTGCTCCATGGCCCAAGGGAAACACCAGCCCCTGCTGTACCTGACAACTCTTGTCACTGAATTTTCTTTATGGGGTTAGCATAAAGAGGGTTAGCAACAGTACAACTCTGCCCCAAAAGTTCGTTTGTTTCTTTATTTTGCTTTAATTTATGAAAATTTGGAATTTGCAAGGTATCAGGAAAGCCATAGGAAAGATCCCAGTTTTAATAACTCTCCTCTTTCTCACTATGATTTTTCAGTATTTTTTTTTGTTACAGCTTTCATATGAAATTATCAATAACTGAAAGATTAAAAAGTATTACTTGTGTATTATACTTAGCAATGCATACAGCTTTTGGTCTAATATTTTTGTTTGTTTCACTATGTAATGTATGCCCTGAAAACTCCAGTTTCACACAGAATAAATGAAATTATTCCCTTGTATACAATAAAAGCCAGATAAGTATGCTATCATTACAAATCTCAGAGATAATTTTTTTCCTCAGTAACTGCAAACAAATGATTTCTTTCATTTCAAGTCAGATATAATCTGTGTTCCCACAGTGAGAATAAGGGTAATCAAGAAATATCTTCTAACTTAATTTCATGCAAAAAAAAAACCCCACTACTGTGATAAACATTTAATAAGATAGAACACAGAACTCTTTGAATTTTGTGAAGCTGCCAGTAATTTTTACTGTAAGATTCTGAAATGTGTGATCCAGACACAACCCCCCTCATGCACCCAGGATCTCTGTGGGAATACCAAACTGAGCACAGGAGTGTGAAACAAAAAGTACTATTGTGGGGCCATCAAGCTTTTACAGAAAGGTTATTGTGTTCATAGTAATCAAAGCGCAGCATTGCTCAAAGATGTTGAATTTAGTTCAAACTGTCACTTAGCCTATAATGAGCCATGGAAAATATTCTCAGATCTTTTTTGATGGACCTTCTTGAGCCCAAATAAGTAATTTGTGGTACCCTTACTATTCAATGGGTAATTATAATGATGTTGAATAGTGGTGAATCCTGCCCCAGTTCTTGCTGCCTAAGAAGACAAGTATCAACACAATCTAAGCTGATTTGCACTTAGCTGTGTAAAGTAAACTGAACAAACTCAGTGTGGTGAAGTTGCCCCTACTGAGTTTATAGATCTAGCCTGGCAAATTTTCAGGGTAGCAAAAGAAGAAAAATTGTTTCTTGTTTCATGGCTTTGTCCTTGTATGTGATTACTTAATCTGATTACCTCATACCACTATCTTATCTTTCTTGCATATCCATGAGATGTTAATAGTTTTCAAAGGATGCAAATTTTTATTTCAGTCATGCTTTATTTAAAAGGTCATTTTTAGTGTTTTATGGTTTCCTGTGTTCTCTGTTATTTTTCATGTTCTCCCAGAAACCTAATTCAGTATTTCCTACAAATACCATTTCTTTTTTTTCATATAGAATTATTGATCTCAGCCTTGTAAACATCATTCAGTCAACATGATTACTCTGGAGAACCCAGTAGTGCAAAGCAAAGTAGACTGAGTTTCAGGAGGGGAAAAAAAAAAAAAGAGCTACAAAGGTAACCAGTACAGTTTCAGTTTTGTGTATGACAATTTTTTTTTTTTTGTAATTGCAAGAGAAATGCCAGACCTTTATAAGCTTTATAAGACTGCTAATGAAGAATTATTCATGTGGTCATTAGGTCTCTTTAGAATGTCTGTTATTTTAGACTTCAATATTTTATTCTCTTAATTCATAGAATGCTGACAAAAGTTAATGAAAATTAACTTTTTAACTATTACCTATTTACAACAGATTTGTTTGTTAGCTATGCACTTTTAACTCTGGAATTTTGATTAGCTTTTTTTTTTTGCCTTAGCTTGATTATAACCCCCTTGTCCTCTGTGGCCACTGTGTCACTGTCGGGTAACTCCCCAGTATCATTTATGTCTGACCTGACCATATACTGCGGATCCATGAATTGCAGATCAGATGGGATATCTAGAGGGTCAAGCATTATTTCAGAGATCACATAGCAGCACTTAAAGCCCCTTCTAGTAGCTCTACAATGCCAAATGCAAATTTCATGTCATGCAACCCAGCTGCACAGCCCCTGTCAGAGGCCCAGCTAGCTGTTACCCTTCAGTATTCACACCTATGTTACTGCAGCAGTCATTCATGAAAAGCTGAAATCTCTAATTTTGGGAAAGGAAAAAGAAGATGACAACTCAGTACATTGAAAGAAATGACCTTGAGGTTTTAACAGAATGACCAGTGCCCTACCTTGTGATGAGTTAGCCTTGGCACACAGTCAAATGCTCACTCACTCCCTCTCTTCAGCAGGACAGGGGAGCAAATCAGAATGAAGAAGCTTGTGGGTCAAGATGAAGACAGGGAAATACCTTACCAATTACCACTACAGGCAAAACAGATTTGACTTGGAGAAAAATAATTTAATTTATTTTCACTTAAAATATATTTGGCTAATGAGAAACAATGACAAACATTAAAACACCATCTTTCACTCCACTACTTCCTCCCCTACAAGCAACATGGTGGGGGTGGGGGGCAGTGGAAGGGGGACAGGGGATTATGTTCAATACATAGCAATTTTTATCTGTTGCCCCTTCCACATCACACTTTTTCCCTGCTCCAGCGTGGATCCTCTCAATGAGCTGCAGGTCCTGAACAAAAATTCTGTTCCAGAATGTGTCCTCTACACACTACAGTTGCCATCAGGAAAATCTGCTCTAGCATGGGGTCTCCACCATCTTCAACACATTCAGCAAATATCTATCTTCTCTAGCATGACTCCTCCACAGGCTGCAGTGGGTATCCGCTTCAGTATTACCTCTACCATGGAGCACCTCCTTCTTCTCTGACCTTGATGTCTACAAGATTGTTTCATTTTTTTTTTTTCTTATTACCCTCTCTCACAGCTTCTGTGTAGTGGGTTTTTTTTTTTTTGCCCTTTTAAAAACATATTTTCCCTGAGGTGTCACCAGCTTGGCTTGATGGCCTTAGCTGGAACCATTTGTGCCTGGCACACAGCAGCTCCTGGCCTCCTCTCATAGACACCAACCCTACAGCCCTCTCCTGCCAGGACCTTGATGTCTACACCCAATACATTCCTGCGTTGAACCTGATGGCTAGTATCAGCTTTATTTTCTGTCTGAGCAACTACACAATTCATGTGGATGTCAAAGGTGCCTTAAGCTTTCGTCACCAGCATCAGCAAATCTGAGAATGTGAGAAATATAGGGCTACTTTATTTTTCAGATATGAGATAATAAAGGGTTGCTGACACTGACTCAAACATTCACATATCCATTTTTACTTTCCTTGTTTATCCACATCCACGACCCTTTCCTTTCACTGCTTGTTCTTCTCACGCTACTTATCATATAGCGTGAGATCTCTAATACCTCACACTCCTTGCCACAGTCCACAGGAAGGCAGATATCCCAAGAGAAAGCAAGTCTTCCTGTTTTGTAGTAAGAAGCAACGTTTTTTTGTTTTGTTTTGTTTTTTTTTTTTTTGTCATGTAAGAATATGTCTGTAATTGTAGAGGGTGAAAAACTCCCTTTGAGCTTCTACTTACCATGCCATAAGAGAGGAAACTCTACCATCTTTAGAGATAAAATAGAGGCCAAGAGCAGGGAAGGGAAAGAAACATGCTTTGAAAAAGAGAGTTTACAAAAACAGAGACAGATAAAGTGAAGAAGCTTGAAATCAAAGGCATGAGTTTTACATGGGAAGCTATGGAGGCATCACATGGGAAGCTGTTTTGTACACCAGCAATACAACAAACACAGTCACATAGCATTTACTGAGAAGACCTGGTCACTATAGGACAAAGTTGCCTTCCACTGTGGAGCTACAGAATACACTTCAATAACAAGAAACACCTCACACTCTCCCACACGTTTCAGGCTCTCAGCTGCCTGCCTGAAAACACAGTCCAAGCTTGCACTCATATGTCATGAGTACTGATGTCACATCTGACCTGAGGAAAGTGACTTTTGATAATTTTTTGTGTAGTCAATATCTCAGACTTGTGTTCACTTCTACGATTTCCACTGCCCGCAATCAAGTGAACCAGAACCAGCCTAACAGTCAGTGTTCTTCTTCCAAGACAATGTCCAGGGAAAGAGAACCTCCTTTAGAAAGGTCTTTACTTAGTCCAAAGGCAGTTTGCCAAGAAAGACCAGTTCCTTTTTCTGCTGAAAGAAATAAAATTCTGATAGTTAATTGTTACCTGCTCCTAAGGGGAGGACATAACTAAAAGAAGTAGTGGATTGTGGTTGGAAGAAGGCTCTAACAGCTACCTGATACTAAGCTTGAATTAATGCACCAAGATAATTCTGGATTAACAATCTCTTAACATTTACTACAGAAATGAAAAAGTACTTATTTGAAATATGTTCCCATCTATTTATATGTGTATGTATTATGCAATACAATTTATAATGTGGAATAGGGAACAGGTAGATTCATGGAAAAGTCATATTACAATGTTCACAAGAAAGTTCTTGCTTTTTTTTTTTGGTCTGAAATACAAACTTAATGCTATTTGGTGTACTTTAGTGGCCCATTTTCATTTCATATAATCATATAAGCAGCACTCATTTACTGCTCTCAGAAGCACACCATGCTGTCCAGAATGATCAATATTTGATTTCAAGCCAAAGTCTAAAGATGAGTATTCAAAATTCTGAGTGGATCAAGACCTTCAATGCATGAAGATACATGGCACTAACAATAATAAAAGAGTTTAACACTTTATATTCTGTAGCAAACAATCAGATTAAAACTAAAAATTCATTTAAAATTGAGTTTTAAAAAAGACCAGGAAAATATTTTAATATCTTTTAAACAAATTAAGGAGTCTCATGTCCTACAAACTTTCAAAGACTTTAATGATCTTACACTATCATGGAGCTTGTTGAAATTTGGACTCTTAAAATAATTTATATATTTTACATCTACACACAAACACACACATATATACATAGTAACACTAGTTAAAAAAAGTGTTAATTTTATTGATTGTCTGGAAAGTAATAAAAAATTCACATTTGACAAAGGAAATGATTCATAAGCATTGCTGATATTGCCTGGTGATAATATTTAAGTTCTTTACATTTTGCAGTGGCATGTGGCAGTTTACCATTTATAACATTAGTTAATTTTTAGCTGACCTAGTCTCAGCATACTCTTTGGTTATTCCATGACACCAGGCTGTATCATGCAGACATTTTTTCCTTCTAGTTGGTGACTGCATTTACAAAGAGGAAAACAGCTTTCAGGTAAGCAACCTGTCAGTAATATTGAGATATATGTATCTTTTGGAACAGCCATTGCTGAAATGTGAGCACTCATATACAGTTGTTGGTTAAGATAGGTAGCTCAAGCAAAATTCTACAGAACACTGAGTTTTATTTTAAAATACTGCAGATTCTGTTACAGTCAACTTACCGGCTCCAAAACTCAGGAGCCCTTAGTTCAACCATGTCTATGATCTGTTTTCTGTCACTGGAACAAACTTCTACCGCAGAGTAGGATCAACACAAAAGATTCAGATACCAAAATGCTCCACAAACTTAAGTTTCACTTCATTGACTCAAATAGAGAAGCTAATAAGGGGTTAGTAGTGATTATCAACAGATTAACGGCAATAGCATTTAAAGGTAATGCATCTAATCATTATTACATGAAAATAGTATAGTGATTAAGAAAGATACATTACCAGTTGCCCTATTAATACGTTACCATCATCCAGATCTGCAGTCGCTGGGGAGCCCTGGTTGCAGAGAGGAATTGGAGAGCCTGTCCCAGCAATTTGGAGGTCCTATGCAGTGTGTCTACTTGTAGGTGAGGTCTCCAAAGTTGCAGCAAGAGGGTCCAGCCTTTTATAGTGCTAAACAAAAAACTTCCTTTCTTTATTCTGAAATGCGGAGTCATCTGGTTTCAGTTACCCCATTGGCCCCTGCTTTAAAGCTTAGCCAGAGCTCAAGAGAGGAAAGAAGGGAGTTCCTGTGATGTAACGCTTCTCTCTTGCATATCTTCTGTTTTTTCATACAAAAGGCCAAAGAGTTGTTATCCATTCTTATGATGTACTTTCTCACATTCTGCGCATACTGAAGAAGTTATACAAGATAATCCTGCTGAACATAGCGATGCAATATGGATCATCCATTGGTCAACTCGTGGCCAACTCATGGTCAACAGTGTGGCCAGCAGGTCAAGGGAGGTGATTCTCCCCCTTTACTCTGCCCTGGTGAGACCCCAACCCCACCTGGAGTACTGTGTCCAGTTCTGGAGCCCCCAACACAAGAAGGACATGGACCAGTTGGAGAAGGTCCAGAGAAGGGCCACGAAGATGATCAGAGGGCTGGAGCACCTCTCCTATGAGGACAGGCTGAGAGAGTTGGGGCTGTTCTGCCTGGAGAAGAGGAGGCTCCAGGGAGACCCTATAATGGTCTTCCAGTACCTTAAGGGGGCCTACAAGAAAGATGGATAGAGACTGTTCAGTAGGGCCTGTTGTGATACGACAAGGAGTAATGGTTTTAAGATAGAGGGAGGTAGATTTAGATCAGATATTAGGAAAAATTTTTTTACAATGAGGGTTGTAGAACACTGGAACAGGTTGCCCAGAGAGGTGGTGGATGCCCCATCCCTGGAAACGTTCAAGGCCAGGCTGCATGAGGCTCTGAGCAACCTGATCTAGTTGGGGATGTCCCTGCTCCTTGCAGGGGGGTTGGACTAGATGACCTTTGAAGGTCCCTTCCAACCCTAACGATTCTATGATTCTATGATTCTAACTCTGGCTCAGGCCTGTTATTCAGGCCCAGTCACTTCACAAACTCAGACCTAAATTACAACCTTGCATCTGTAACGGCTTCACAAATGCTGTTATGAGAGACTTTCAAAGGCCTTTGCAGCATGACCAACTTAAAGCAAAATGAATGTTCCAAAACAATGCTTTCTAGGGACAAGACATGCCATACAAATCTGAAGTCTTCTCTCTGTATGGGAAAACATAAAGTATTTTTCAGGACAGTAGTGGAAAGATTCTGTAAAACATACATTGACAGAGCAACAAACCCAAGTCAGAAAAAACGCACAACTTCTATTTCCTAGCCTGCTGTTGCATCCTGGTACACGTAAATAATGGCCTCAATTTGCTATGACTTTTGTGTCCAAAACAGAGACACCTGACTAAGAACCGATGTCTTTAATGTAGAGTGAATAACCTCTAAATAAATAAAAAGTGAATTATTTCTAAAAGATGACTCAACTGATTTCTGTTAGGCATCTAATTTAGAATAAGATTTATTTTTTAGGAACTTCTGTCTTTCCATTGAATAGGAAGAAAGGCTAGATTGACTAACTCTCAGTTAGATATTAAACACAGAAACATATAAAGTTAACTTAAATGAATCCTATGCAGTTTGTCTGTATAGATAATTTCAGTTTAACTGTAAATTAGTGAAAAGAGTGTTTTGGGTTTTTTTCTTTCTTTTTTTTTTCTTCTCAATTATGTGTATTTTCTGAAAATCCAGGTTTCCTTATTCTGAGCAGAATTATTCTTTTTTAACTGTGACATTATTTAGAAACAGCCTTCTTTTCAGAATGTCACAAGCAAGAAAAATCCCAATGAGTGACCTACAATCAAAAAAACAAGACATTCTGAAAACTGTAGCGAGATCCCTCAGCGTTTAGAAAACCCCTTCAAATACCATAGTGATAAAGAGTTTGCATCAATCATTTGAATAGTTGTGTATTTCCACATTTGTAAACATTGTCTGATATTTAGATGAAAATGATAAAATATTTAAGTTTCTTTATATACTCTGTTATGTCTAGCTGACAATCTCAATAATAATAGTTCTCTTTTAATTATGAAATTATGGTACGAAGTGCACATAATGCAGAGGAATTATTTTACTTACTAAGAGCTGAAAATTTTGCAATGATTCATAAGCACTGGCTTTACTAAAAGAAAGGTCATGAGATAAATTTCTGCTTTGAGGATTTTATCTTGGGTTTTTTTGGTTTTTTTTTGTTTTGTTTTTGTTTTGGTTTGTTTTTTTTTTTAATAAATTGGACTTTTCCATCTCTGAGGTTTATTACAAAGCTTTCACAGTTTTTGAACAAGTCATACTTTTTTTTTTCTTTCTGGAAAGAAAAAAAAATATTTACATGCTTTGAAGGTAAAATACAGTCTGTATGGATGAAAATGCAAGTGCCTGAAGGATCCCATGCATATTAATAGCATTGTTTGACTAAAGAACAATTATTTGCTATTTTTTTTAGGTAGACTTTTAGAGAACGAAAAAAGAAATATCATCCCATGGCCCTTGAGGGCAGGGGGTGGGAATTTCTTTTATGAGGTTTTTTTTTTTTCAGGATATCAGTCTAAATAATAGCCAGAAAAAATGTGAAAATATTTTTTTTTTTGTCAGAAACTAAGAAATGAAAACCTGAACAAAGAGTTTTGCTACATCTAGATCCAAAGGAAAAGTTTACTTACGCACATGTCTATATTACATTTCTGTCTTTGCTTACACTAAATATATATTCAAGAGGTCTAAGGGGATGTTCTAAGTGATCTTAGACGAAGATGAAACTGGTAGTTTTATCAATGCTTTAGTAGATACAATAAAAACAATCTTGGAAATTAACTCCGCGATTAATACATTTTGGTTTGCATTTTGCATTAGCCTATTATATATTTCTCTTCTGGAGTATACAATGGTTACGTAGTAGACTTACACTGATGAGAGAATATGAATTCACTGTCAATGTGTCTTTATGGCGGAACATGCTCAGAATGTGCATCTGTGACCTGAAGGATTCTCACCCTGCAGTGTATTATGGATTTTTTTAGTTCTAGGATTTTTTTGTTTGTTTGACTGGATTTGTCTGGGTTTGTCTTTAATAGGAAAGCTCAGTAGAAAATGTGATTTAAATGGCTTAGTGCACTGTGCACCATATGGCACACTGGTCGTGTGTGTCACACTACAGCATCACACCCATTTGAATGTCACAACCACATTCAAACTGTAGAAAGTGTAGTAAATTTTAAAAAGTGCAAGACACTTGCCGTAGAGGGAGGTAGATTTAGATTGGATATAAGGAAAAAATTTTTTACAATGAGGGTTGTAGAACACTGGAACAGGTTGCCCAGAGAGGTGGTGGAAGCCCCATCCCTGGAAACGTTCAGGGCCAGGCTGGATGAGGCTCTGAGCAACCTGATCTAGTCGGGGATGTCCCTGCTCCTTGCAGGGGGGTTGGACTAGATGACCTTTGAAGGTCCCTTCCAACTCTATCCATTCTATGATTCTATGATTCTAAATGCATGTCTACTTTTATTTATGTATATGAATCACTACACATTCAGCATTGTGCTGAGCATGGATTTCTACATCTGAATTACACTCAAAAACTTGGTTGTTACTTCAAATAAAAAAAATATGAGCTAACTCATAGCAGTATGTGTTGCGTATCCACACTACTGCAGGTTGGATACTGGTGACCCACAGCCAAGCAGTGATTCACTTGGTCAAATATTTATCCAGGGTCATTTGAAGTACTTTTATGATTTCCTTCCAAGTCTTCTGTTCATGGCTTATAATGACATGAGTGTTCTATAGGCACTATCTCATGTCTGCCAACCACATGTGTGTATCCTGAATTCGTTAGGGCATGTGATGTGATCAAATAGAACCAGATGACTATGTTTAGGCAGTTAATTTCCGCATTCATTTCCTCTATGTAGTCCTAATTTGAGGCTGCTGTCAATGTAATAATAATACAGATAAAGTATTTAATGAATATATCACCTATTTTGTCACAAATTATCATGTCCATAGTGGCTATCATATAGAGTTTGACCAGGCTTCTTCTTGATTTTTTGAAATTGTAATGTAATTCTGAGAATCAAACAACAAATAGAAATTCTCAAACTGCATCACAAAAAAAAGTGCTATATCTCAGTGAATATGGCACCTAAATTAAAACAAAAAAACGAAACACAATGATACAGCAAAGTCTGATTTGAAAATTTCCTTCTTGATATAAATATTATATATATATGCACACATATATATTTATATTACATAGATACATGTCTGCATAATATATATTTTTATATATAAGCAAAGTAAAGGATATAGATGTAAACATAAGGTTAAAAGGGTAAAAGTTAAAAAGGTAAAGACCAAATAAACTGTTCATCAGGAACTGTTTATCCTTTATTAGTGATTCTTTACAGCCAAAGGACCACTATTATACCCTTTACATGCTTACTAGTCCTTTAGAAATTTTATCTACTTCAGGAAATAATTTTTAATTTTTGATTCATTCGTGATTTCTTTTCACTGTAATACCCTCAGTTCTTTTGTTTGATGGGTTTTTTTTTTTCTAATTCAAATATTTA
The DNA here is from genome assembly GCF_036417535.1 of Chlamydotis macqueenii. Classification (NCBI taxonomy): domain Eukaryota; kingdom Metazoa; phylum Chordata; class Aves; order Otidiformes; family Otididae; genus Chlamydotis; species Chlamydotis macqueenii. The sequence goes on from NC_141556.1 coordinate 166,116,282, forward strand.
TCTAAGAAAAGCAAGGGGACAAAAGAAATGAAGCATATTTTTCGCCACATCTTCATAATGAGCCATTCAATATTATATGTAAAACAGTTAATACCTTTGTGCTGTATTTTGAAGTGTCATCTAGAACAATTTCTTAAGTACTTTTCTTCAAGTAAAGTTTTCAGTACTTAGATACTTAGAAATTATACATACACCTGTATAATATAATGTTTCAACTTACTTCAGTTATTATTTATTAGATTATTTTACTTAGCCGTATCACTTTAAACTAGAGTCTCTGCTATCTTTGCACTTACCAAAATAATTCCACTATGCTCAGCCTTCCAATCGACCTCTCACTATGACTTCTTATTCTCCTACGCATAAATCTCAAGTTTAATTACTTTAACTAGAGTTCCATGCTGAGGAAAAAAATCAGCATGCTTTGCAACTTCAAGAACAACTCACTAGCCCTACAGCCTGCTGATATATATTGGCTGTTGACAGTGATGGCACCTGACCTAATTTGAAATAAGTTATTTGTTTGGTTTTTTTTTAGCAAAAACTTCAAGTCCCTGTATGCAGCATGACTTTAGTGACTGCTTTTAATGGAGCCGGACTTTGATATTAGGACTAATTTTTCAAATGTTACTTTCCAGAAGTCAGCATCTAATCAGCAAATATTGAGGTAAAGCAGTTTACTTGTATACAACAGATTCTCCTTGCAGAATAACAAGTATGTGTTCAAGAGTACCGTATGGATCGTTACCAGCAACTCGTAAGATTTTAATAAGTGAACCAATGTATTAATCACTAAGATGCCACTTATTTTAGTTGTAAAAATAGTGTGCCCAGCATTTAAACTAACCTGAATACTATATATGTACTTTTATAATCTTTTGTATACATATGATTTTTATAACAAGATAGACTTTAAAAAGCAGAAAAAATATCTTTACCAACACTCAAAATTTTAAATTAGAAAGCAAAATAATTGATATACAAATCACTAGAATGAAGTAGTAATCTCCTGCCCTGAGGAGAGGGACTTGGGAGTGCTGGTGGATGAGAAGCTCAACATGAGGAGGCAGTGCGCCCTCACGGTCCAGAAGGCCAACCGCATCCTGGGCTGCATCAAGAGGAGCATGGCCAGCAGGTCAAGGGAGGTGATCCTCCCCCTCTACTCTGCCCTGATGAGACCCCACCTGGAGTACTGCGTTCAGTTCTGGAGCTTCCAGCATAAGAAGGACATGGACCAGTTGGAGAAGGTCCAGAGGAGGGCCACAAAGATGATAAGAGGGCTGGAGCACCTCTCCTATAAGGACAGGCTGAGAGAGTTGGGGCTGTTCAGCCTGGAGAAGAGGAGGCTCCAGGGAGACCTGATAGTGGTCTTCCAGTACCTCAAGGGGGCCTACAAGAAAGATGGGGAGAGGCTGTTCAGTAGGGCCTGTTGTGACAGGACGAGGGGTAATGGTTTTAAAATAGAGGGAGGTAGATTTAGATTAGATATTAGGAAAAAAAATTTTACATTGAGGGTTATAGAACACTGGAATAGGTTGCCCAGAGAGGTGGTGGATACCCCATCCCTGGAAACGTTCAAGGCCAGGCTGGATGAAGCTCTGAGCGACCTGATCTAGTCCTTGCAGAGGGGTTGGAATAGATGACCTTTGAAGGTCCCTTCCAACCCTAACTATTCTATGATTCTATGATTCTAATGCTGACAGTGTATTTTAAAACATTTGTTTTTAAACTGAGACAAGATACTGAATAACAATATTTTGGTATCAAAGTATTTAAATTACTATTTGAAGAGATCATCCTTTCAATTTCAATTGTACTCTCACCTATTATAATGCTGAATTTAAGGACCTGAAAACATTTCCAGTAAAAAAATACTCAAACTCTTTGGTATAATAAAGGAAAAGAATAAAAGCATTTATGCCAAAAAGTTAGCTCTGGGCTTAAATTAGCTGTATGAATTACATGTGGCACAAGAAGGTCTTTTTTTCATAAATTGTAGTTTATGTTGTATCACTAATTTTTAGTAAAAATAAAGAAAAACTTTTTTTTTTCTTTTTTTTTTCTGCAATAGAGACACTATTTCATACAGTTTTCCCTACCTGGCTTGCAGATGTTGGACTTCAGCAGCTTCAAATAATCAGCGGAAAGCCATTTTATTGAGTTCGGGTTGGTAACATGAGCTGTTCTGCGTGTATATCCCAGATTTTAGGTTTCCAACATAATGTGTATTTTGAGGTCTGTATCCCACATTCAGCTTTCCTGCAGAAGAATCTATTCAGATGACAGTAAGTCACTACCAGTATCAGTCATGTACAAAGAAATAACTATGGGTTTTTTTCACCTAATAATGTTGCAATACATCTCCCCTTTCCTTCTTTCAGTATCTACTCAGAATCATGTTGAAAACAAGGAATCTGCAGCATGGTTATTAACTGCAAAGTGAATCTGAATATTTACAATACATAGCATGCAGAATATATTCCTAAAAGGTAAACGTGTCAAAGAAATACTGCTTCTGCTTTTCCTAAAATGCTAATACAATTTTGCTTCTGGCCCTAACAGTGCTATATCAGTGGTGTATTTTGTCAAATAAAGAGGAAATACTGCTGAATGAAAAGAAAGAAACATGTTCTGAGAATGAGCATGAACCCTCGCTGTGGCATCGTTTGAATTATTTTTTTCCTTAAAGAATGGCTTGTTTTCTTTATGGTGAAGAAGGTGTGCTATAGGTAAAAGGAAATAAAATTCAATTATTAAGAAAAAAAAAACAAGAAACATTTATTTTGTTGTTGTTTTCTCATTTTGTTCATTAAATCATTTGCATATTTATCATTTTAAAAAATTACCAAAAGGTAAATGTTCATATACATGATACACTTACTCTTGCTTTCTTTTAATTCTTTTTTTTTTGTTATGAACTCCATTTGTTATGCAAATTATTTTAAATATAAGAAAAACATCAATAGAACTTTTTTTAACGTTTGAACTCAGTTCCATCAGAGATATTTTACAACCAGAGGCAGAAATGAGAGGAAGACAACGAAATCATTTGTCTAAAAGACCCATAACTATTCTGCCTCCTTTACAAATTTTTCTGCAGCTAAGAGGAACTCAAATCTGAGCTCTAGTGTATGATGCAAATACCTCTTTGGCTAGAGAGATTTACTACTGGTGAATAAACAGAGCAATACTTACCCTCAGTTTACATCCTTTCAAGTAATGTAACTGGAAATCACCATTTTGTGCTTGTGTCCTTGATGATCTTTTCATGTTTGTTCGGCTACTTTTCTATTCCTCCTTCAGTTCTCTTCCAGTTTAGCACACTTTCATCTAGGAAATAACAGAAAATGTTATGTTGTGTATTAAAATTAACATAACAGAAATGCCTTTTTATTTTGTTGTTTATAAAATATTTATTTCTCTCTGTCCTTAGGTCAGATCTTAACAGAGATGAGACAGTCTCCGCTGCACCCAAGGATCTCTATATTAAGCTGAATGTTTTGATTTCCCCTAAAATATGGTATTTAATATTTTCTGTGTCTTAACCAGTACACTTCCTCCTATGAGTGATAAAAAAAAAATCTTAGAGCACTAAAAAAAAAAAAAATCTTGTAATATTATTAAGGAATTATTTTATAATGTCCAGTGGGATTTACAGGTGTAAATATGGAATAAATATAATGTGATGGACTTACTTAAACACTTCTCCACGGATCACCCTCATATGCTATGTACACCATACCTCCGAATCCTCTTAGCAGGCATTTTCAGAACAGTTACATCCATAATACAGATGTTAAATATTTTGCAAGCAGGCTAAGAATTCACTTCTACTGGTGTAATTTCACTTTAGAAGGGAAAAGCTTGTGCTCATAATTTTAATTTCTCAGAAGCAGAACTCCTCACTGCAAAGTGAACTTTGCTTATTTATCTATAACATATGCTGTATGTACAAGTTCATGAATATATACCCTGTATTTCATAAAACTGCTAATTATGCTGGAAACAAATTATACTATATTTGAATTAGGCTATAATTTCAGTCAATTATAAGTGAAATACACCAGCTTAAAACTTGTATCAAGTAATAAAAATAATTCAGAACTGACAAATCTAATTTACAGATGTGGAGCATACCTACATTTACATGCAACAGACTCTAGATATTTCAAGTTTTTATAATAAGGTAGGAACACATGCTTTTAATTGAAATGCAAAGAACATAATCACCTGTTTTAAACATCAGACAGCCCTTCATGTTAAATATTAAACAATTCTGAATCTGGTTTGAACCCATTCCCAACAGCAATTAACTCTCCCTTGCATGTTTAAATATTTCCTATGTTATCTGCAAGCCGCACACCTGGAAAAAGGCCAAAGCAACATATTTTCTTATAAAGTGTATTGTAAAATGAGAAACACATTTAACAGTGAGATTCACTGAGATTTATTTTCAACATCTCATTGACGTCCACTGACTGAAGTAAAATAATTTCTTCACTGTATTTAAAAAAATAATAAATACCAGTCAAAAAGAAAAAAAAATGGCACTGACTTTTGATCTTTTTGCCAACAGAAATAAAAAATAACCTAGTAGTAAGTAGTAAGTAGTACAGTATTTCTACTGATTGCATTTAAGGACAGGAATCTGAGCCCAATTGAATTTAGAAGTGACATCAAAGAACCTGTGTCCACATAAATGAAGATGGTATAAACCAGAGAGAATTGCACCCTCCAATGGCCACTCTTATGCTGTGTGACTGACAAGATACATGCTACATTGCACAGTACGAATAGTTTATTTAATTTTCATGAGACATCCTGACCTATTGGAATTTTCCGGCATTAATCCAACCAGGAACATGATTCTCTATACCTCCTCCAAAGATAAAACAATGTCATTTGCTGTGAGTTATTTAATACAAAATAACATACCCTTCCACCAAATATGTGGAGCAGGCAAAGCCCTTTGCACTCTGGAGAATACGCTTAAGATTTTATTGAAATTTTGCTACTTGCACTGACTGTAAATCAAACGAGCTTTGAAATATAGTATACAGATGCTTTGTGTGTTTCATGCAGAGTAAGAATTACAAAAATCTGTATTTTTTTATCATTTTTTTAATACATAAATGGAAGTAATGTCTCCAACTCCACTTGCTCCAAAGTTTAAAAAAAAAAAAAAATCACATAATATATAATCTTCTTGAAATAACAGTCCAAACCTAAAGAATGATAGATATGAGTAAATGTACAAAACATAAGCTTTTACTGATATAAAAAACCAGTACATGTTTATATCAGTAAAAGCTTATGTTTCATATATTTACCTATATCAATCACATATACTTTAGGTTTATATTATTATATGTAATATATGATATGCAATATTATATAAAAATATATAATTATTTTACATTTAATGTGAAATTTAAAATTATAATGGCTTTGAAATAGTAACTTAGTTTTATTTTTTTCCATTAATACTTATCTTTTTAAAAGCTAACCTATTTCTGCTCTCCATAACATTTAGGACCTACGTTAGAGAAAGAAATTAAATAAGTGGGAAAAATATTTTGAAAAAAAAAAAGGTAACAAACAAAATGAACAGCATCTTTCTCAAAAGGATATTCTTTCCTTTTAAGAATCAAGATTAAAATCAAGAATATTGTAAAATGTACCAGAAGCAATATAAAAAAGGGAACAAAGGGCAGATTAGAGACTGTAAAATGGATGCCAAAACAAGTGCACAATTTCAGAAGAAGATTAAATAAGCCTTTCGCCTGATTCATCCGACCAGATTTTTCAAAGAGCTCTTGCAGAAGTCTTTATCCTTTTATTCAGCTATTCATAGTGAAACTGTCACTAGATTCATTCTGAGGGCTTAATTCATAAACACTTATTGCTATAGTACATTACACCTCAGGTTCATCATCATATTCTTAATTAATCTGTCCTCAAAAAGCTGTTGCTTTTACTGACCTTTACCCAGTAACTCAGTGGAAATCAGACATCTGGCTTTAGGTCTGTCTAAGGCTTGAATGGACCAGAGTGACTTTCATCATCACAAGCTGAACATAACTCCTAGGATCGAACAAAGATATAATCTGCTAGCACTGAAAGAGTTAAAGGAGTCCATGTGAGGAAGATCCTCAGTTTCTCCCACAGGTATAGACAGCTCCCCCCCCATTGATTGCTTCTTATGACAATTTGTGAAACTTAACTCTTCTCAGGCAGTGTTTTGAAATGCTACATGTCCACTTGAGGCCTGTTCTGCTGGAGAGAAAAAAAAAGGCACTAGCAGTTTGTTCTTTCAGGGCAAAAAAAAACCTCTGCAGCTCCTTGCTCCTTTCTGAATATGCGTCTAACTCGTTTTGCGTATTTAGTCATGATGTAACTCCATAGCCCAGTCATACAGTATTGCCATTGCTAGGAACAGAACAGGCCATAAGCTTTGTACTACACTTGCAAGCCCTCGGGGCTAAGGCTTGCCAGGCCTCCTTTGTCTGAATTTTTCTTCACCTACCTGCAGCTTTGTTTTACCTGATTTAACTGTGACAGCCATTTCCCTAATTTACCAGGCAGCAATGGCTAATTTTATCCTTGCACAGTACAACCATCATTTATATAGATAGTAGTAATAGAAAAAAAATTACATATAGAATGATGTATTAACATCTCTAACATAGTGATGTAGTGTAGAGAAATACAGGTCTGGTACAGTAGTAAAGACTGAGAAGTGCAGACAGAGGACATGGTGCAGAAGAGCTCAAGCATGGGGTTATAAGAGACAGGGCACAGCCTTGGCATTGGAGATGTCACACAACTGTAAACAATTCACCCATGGTCAGTTAAAGAAATGCAGACCTGGAAGTGGACAAAATTGGTTTTCAGGGTAATGACAAGAAAAAGAAAAACCAACAACAAACTAACATATAGGTATATAAAGGGCACCATATACAGTAAACTTGAATGTAACATGACACTGCAGATCAATAAGGAAAGAGAAACATGTAGAAGCTTATTATGAAACACATAAAAATGACCACAACGGGATACTGGAGAAGAAAGAAAAAGCTATAAACAGGTTATTCCTCCCAGCAAAGGATACCAGAGGCTGACGACTTAGAGTTTTACCTGTAAGTGTATGCGGAAACAATGTGCTTCCTTTAAGGGTATATGGCCAAGGACTGTTTTCGATGCAACAAGGGAAAGGGAGGAAGCCATAAATAGGAATATAGAGGTACATAGATAGGATTTTGCACTTTTAATTCTTACAAGTGGTCTTGTGACTTTTTTCCACTTGTAAATAAAATTGAAACTTTTTCTTTTCTGTAATAATTTGTTCTAGACTAAAGGTGATTCTTGAACTGAACTATTAAGATGTCCATCATGGTGATAATAACATCTTGGCTTTACTTTTACAGACATATTTATTTTGCTTCCTCTTTGCCCATAAATAACATTTGGAACATAAGGCTAACTTGTTTTTAATTATTCTGTACCATAAAGAGTTTGTTCCCACAGGGGAAGTCTGTTTTCAAGTTGTTTATTCATGGCCAGATTTATCGCACTGAACTTCAGGCATTTAGCTAATACATCTAAATAAGGGGGTACTCTGTCAAGTCCCTGTTATAGTTAGTGCAGAGACACTGGCATGCCCAGAGGGCAAATCTGCTCTTAGTGACACTGCACAAGCAAAGTTGTTCACGTTATGAAAATTAGAAAGAAGAAATGGGACTGATTCCTAATTTAAACACCTCAGAGAAGTGGAAAGTCAAGCAGAATGAATCTGACCTTGAATTGATAAGCTTTGTTTAAGGATGAACATAAGATGTACTGATATTTAAAACTCTTCCCCACTACAAATCAATAAATTCCTTGGATAATGGCACAACACTTATGTGACATACACATATAAAACACCTATGAAAGGAAAGTCTTTTCACTATAAGGAGGAGGTAGAAGTATGAATGTAGTATCAGACAGGATCAAAAAAACCTTTTACACTGTGTTTTAAATGAAGATCATGTGCAGAAGGAATGAATGCAGAATTATATCAGAAATTAATTTCATTGTCAGCAAAAATCTCAGTTGTCCAATGGTCTGAGTTAGTGCAAATTGTATGAAGTGAAATTGGAGTTCTACAGTGCTAGACTATGTTGAATTACCATTATTCTATTTAGCAGGAGACAAGGACTATAGATACTAGGGTGGAAGAAAAAAGAAAGGCCATATAAGAATTTTCTCAGAAAGAAAAAAAAAAAAGTTTCTGAAAATAAATGATAATAAATCAGTACTGAGTACTTAGTCCTGCATTTTGTTGACAATTTTTTTTTCTGCTTCTCTGTTTAATCAAGATATCAAAGAGACTTTTAGATGTATTCAGTTCAAAATAAACTGGTCAGAGATTTGCAGATAATAGATAGTTCAGAAGATAGTCAGCATCCAAAGGCCCTTAATTTTAAGTTACAGAGTACAATCCATCAGGAACATAAAATTCTTGACTGTCAGCATTACATGCTGTGTTCAACCTCGCCCAGAGCTTCCAGAGAGGCTGTATTTATCACAAGCTGATTCTTTCAGCCTACAAGCTGAAGAGCTAAGGAGAGCGAGTAATCCCTCTTCCTCACGTTTTCTGTTGCCTCCTGTAACTATATGTATCGCTGTCAGATGGAATATTTGGATTTTTCATAGTGAAAAACTTGAAGTGCTATAATAAAATGTATGAGTTAACAGTATAGAGAGAATAGTAGTTAATATGTTGCAATCTTAGCCTCCAGAAACATGTATGTTAATTAATGCCAGTCTGAAAGACACTTGTTGCCTTACAAATGAGAGTAAAGCAAATGATTTATCAAAAAAAGCAGGCTCTATCAAATTTTCAAATATTTTTGTGTTTTCATTTAGATAGGGTGAAAATAAAAGCTTTTGTATGCAAATTAAGTTTTCTAAACAGTGAATGCTGAAGAAATGAGTACATTAAGTCTGTTGGGTTCATATTTAACAAAAAAAAATACTTTTTTTTCAAAAAAACATAAATATCTCACTGCTGTATTTATACATTAACTACAAATCATTACCACTTAAAGCCTTGACTAGTGCAATCCAATCAGATAATTGAATACTGGTTCAAATTCTGAAATGGTGTGTAGCTGTACACAGTCAGAATGGCTTGAACTAACAGATACCTATTTACCATAAGTCCAATTCTGGATCTGTCAGATTCTGGATAAAAATAAGGCATTTGTTTTTTGGAAGAGAACTATAATTTGATAAGAAAATACATATAGTTCATTGTATGTCATTTCAAGTTGGGGTAAATAAGCATGGATACAATAGTCATATTTGGAACATTTTTTTTTTTACATTCTAAACTAAGTATCTTCCAAACAGTCTTACTCTATTTTGTTATAGTTCCTGTATCTCAGCCTTCTCATTTGTTAGATAAAAAAACTGGACCAGTAAAATTGAAGTTTTCCTAATGGAAAGTTTGTAATTTTTTCTCCTGTCCTTTATAAATAATATTGACAAGTATGTGGCTGTTTAATTCCCTACAGCACATGATTTAATACATTGCAATGGTAGATGTTTTACCTCAGAGGGATCATGCTGGTTTGGAAATTCTACTGATGTGTCATATATTTATATTTAATTTACAAAATCACAAATCAGGAACCCATAGTTTATATTTAAACATATATTTCTTTCTAATTAATTAATCATGTTAAAAATGAAACCATGTGTATAACAATTTATAATACTGATTAACGCAATGTATACTAAAACAATAAACAATGTATTCTCAAAAATTATCACATAGATGAATCATAGAATCATAAAATGGTTTGGGTTGGAATGGACCTGAAAGATCATGTAGTTCCAACCCTCCTTTCATGGGCAGAGACAACTCACACTAGACCAGGTCACCCAAAACCCCATCCAGCCTGGCTTTGAGCACTTCCAGGGATGGGGCATCAAACACCTCTCTGGAAAACCTGTTCCTGTTCCTCACGACCCTCATAGTGAATAATTTCTTCCTTATATATATAATCTAAGTCTAATCTCTTTCAGTTTAAAGCCATTACTCCTTGTCCTATAGCAACAGGCCCTGCTGAAGAGTCTCCACCCATCTTTCTTATAAGCTCTGTTTAGGTACTGAAAGGTCTCCGTGAACCCTTCTCTTCTCCAGGCTGAACAGCCCCAACTCTCTCAGCCCGTCTTCATAGGAGAGGTGCTCCAGCCCTCTTATCATCTTCATGGCACTCCTCTGGACCTTCTCCAACTGGTCCATGTCCTTCTTATGTTGAGTGCCCCAGAGCTGAATGCAGTGTTCCAGGTGGAGTCTCATGAGGGCAGAGTAGAGAGGGAGAATTAGCTCCCTGGACCTGCTGGCCATGCTACTTCTTATGCAGCCCAGGATGCAGTTGGCTTTCTGGGCTGCAGGTACACATTGCTGACTCATGTTAAGCTTCTCATCCACTAGTATCCCCACGTCCTTCTCCTCAGGGCTGCTGTCAATCCATTCTCTGCGCAGCTTGTATTTGTGCTTGGAATTGCCTCGACCCATGTGCAAGACCTTGCACTTGGCGTGGTTAAACTAGATGAGGTGTAAATGGTCTCATCTCTCCAGCCTATCAAGGTCCCTCTGGATGGCATCTCCTCCCTCCAGCATGTCACCTGCATCACACAGCTTGGTGTCATTGGCACACTTGCTGAGGGTGCACTCAGTCACTCTGTCCAACAGCATTGGTCCCTACACCAATCACTAGGAATGCTGCTCATCACTGGTCTCCACTTGGTCATCGAGACATTGACTGCAAGTCTTTGAATGCAACTATTCAGCAAATTCCTGAGTGGTTCATCCATCAAATCCATGTCTCTCCCATTTAGACTAAAGGGAGATTAAGTCTAGGTAGATGATGTCAGTTGCTCTTCCTTTATTCAGCAATTCTGTAACCCTATTGTAGAAAGCTTCCAAATTGGTCAGGCATGATTTGCCCTTAGTGAAGCCATGTTGGCTGTCACCAGTCACCTCCCTATGAATCATGGGGAGAAATTTCTTGGCTCATATTTAAATTTTCTCTGAGTCATCCAAACTGAAAGAAAGAGGAAAAAAGAGAATTCATTTAAAAAAAAAAATTAATCACTTCCATCTGAAACTGCGTTACTGTCTAATGATCAGCAATACCTCCACAGATAACCATATATATATATATATATATAATATACTCAAATTATAAGAAACTGGTGGTTGAAGAAGTAAAATGTTTGACAACAGAAAAGTCTAAAGCAAATCTGCTGACACTAGTAATGTATATAGATTTATATATATAATTATAATGTTAAGAAAAAATCAATGACCATCATGATCAATTTGCTTGATGTTATTCTGAAAAAGATTGCTTTAAGTTTCTTCTTGCAACTTGGATGTTTTACAGTGTGCATTAACACTAAAAGCTTTTGCATCTTAATTTTATGGGAGTTTTCCCAGTGATTCCTAATTGAAGCATAGTGTTTCAATTTTTCTGAAAAAGCATATAGCCAAAAAGCAGAGAAGATCCTTTAACACAATTACTGTCAACAAACACATTCCAGTATTTCTAGGTTACCTTTGCATTTAGACCATATCTTCTAGAAAGTGACATAAATATTACTGGTGTCACAGACACTCCATGAATACCCTTAGTGATTTTTAAATTATGATTAATTTCCACAACATTAAATGTGTTTCTTATTTTACATTTAACTTTATATGGCTTCAATATTAACTACTGTTGCCTTTGCTTCTTTTTTTTTTTTTTTTTGATAAATTCCAAATGTCTTTGGTACTGTCTTTTATCAATATGTAAAACTCAGCCATATGTGGAGCAACACAGAACAAAAGGGCTCAGAGTCATAGACTCAATATACGTGTAATCTATTATTTACAATAATTTTCTGTAAAGATTTTAGAACAATATTTCATAGAATCTAAATTTTAAGATCTACAATTCCACCACCATTTTGCTGGCAGGTAGCACAGAAGTTAAAAGGAAAGGCAAAGCAAAAAATTATCCAGCATATTTTTTGCGCTTCTATAAAGACATATAATATGTAAATTAACTATTTGTAATATAAAATCCAGCACCAATCTGTGGCAAGCATGAACCATCAACTCTGTGTTTACATGGAGATAAAAGTAAGCTGATCTTCATCTTCAGGTACAAAACTCTGTGTATTGAATTTTTTAAACTGGTAAAAAACCTGAACAAAATCAACCTGAATCTAGAAATCTCCATACTCTGTAGCAATGTGATCCAAGTGCCAGTATTCATTCACCTTGATACATTCTAAGTCAGGTAATAATATTGTCACATTGAAGCAATTTTCCTATCAGAACTATCTTATTGTATTCTTTCCTATGACATTCACTTTTTTACTCATTTCTTTTGTGACATCTTTCTTTTTAATTTTATTTCAAATGTAAAGAGCAGTCTACAGTATGAACTTAAAACAATGGTTAAGTAAAAGGTATCAGGGGAATATGTCTGCTCATTGTTAAACAGCAGTTTCCTTACAAAAGATGACTAATAATAAATGGCATTAAGTCTTCTTATGTGCATGTGGTTTTAGAATGATGTTCTGTTTTTTCAAAAGTACACTTTAAAGATCAAATGATGCAAGGGATGTCATAAAGATAGGCTGTTCAATTCTTTAGCCCACATCATTCTTAAAACTGCACACACAATGAAATAGTTGACTGTCAGTCATAGTGTCACCTTAGTAAGTCTCGTTTGTGCTGTTTGATAAGTTTTTTTCTATTTATCTTTTTAAAAAAAAGGTTAATATTTTTAAAATAATGCTGTTTATGTCCTTGACGCTTGGCAGACTGAGGAAAAAAAAAAACAGCTCAACACTCTGAAATGTGGAATTTTTATTTCTACCTATAACACCAATTAGTTTTACTACAAATCTTAATTGTTATGAAAAAAACAATGTTGACAATCTTCTTTTTTCAGGATAAAAGTGTTAGATACTAGAGGTAAAACTAAAGGCTATAAGAAACCATTGCTATAAGAAGAGTATTGGCTATGTTCATCCACTCTGGTTCTAGTAGGTTTTTCCTATGATGCAAACAGATCATGTTTGCATGCTTGTGAAAGCATGAAAATTGCATTAGGCCTAAATTCTTCTGGGTGCTAGGTGAATCAGTCCTCCTGAAATAACAACCTATTAAAGTAATTTCTGTTAAGTAGGTGTTCTATATAGTAAGCAAAAAAAAAGCTTAATGTTTTCAAATACTTTCCGAGAGAGACGAGTGTCAAGTTAAAAAGACAGATTCTTCATAGGATAAAGAGTTATGTTCATGTATCATATTTTAAAGTTAGTAAAATTAGTTTTTAATAGCAAATTATATATGATGTGATGACAGGAAGATATGTAAACATAGGAAAGAATATGTATTCTTATTCATGAATCATGAACTCAGTTCATAAAGCCTAAGCCATTCTGCTACATTGTTTTTTCTATGCTAAAGTACTGAAAGATAACTCAAGAATACTTGTGGACTCTCATCACTCTTCTTGATTGTAGTTTATACTTTCTTAACTGATGTTTGGAAAAGACAATCCCATGTAAGCCTAGATCAAACTAGAAAGAACAGTTCTGAACCTCAGAACTGTTTGGTCCTTTCCCATTACCTGAAACTAGAGACATTCAAAGACAGTGATAAGAACTGAAAGTCCAGTATTTCTTTCTAGATAACATTTTTACATACATGTTCTCTTTTGATTATTTTGCTTTTCTTGCTATGAGCACAGCCCATTTCCACAATAGAGCATGGACTCTGTTCCTATCTCCTGCTTAGTCACTAAAGAGCTATAATCATCTGTAAATACACATTTTGATCTCTGCTTTCTAGTTAAAAGACGCTTACAATGGTAACTATTTAAAAAGCCCATGGTACAATAACCCCTTTCTAGTGCTGATTCCTTTTTTTTTAATCATAAAGTATGTATTACTGATAATTCCAATGTTTTAGTTTGCTTTCAAGTATCACCATCAATTCAGTATTTTTGAACAAAATAAGAGATTATTCCACTCCTAAACTAAACAGACAAAAGGGTCTGCATAAGACAATAAAATAATCATTCCATAACTGATTTGCTGGGGTTTTTGTTTATTTCTATGTTTCATTTTCTATTTAGAATTTTAACTATTTGTTTCCATAACCCAGAGTAGCAAGTTAGCTAGATTAAATAGTCATTAAAATGCAACACGTATAGCATGGCACTTCTCATAAAAAACAAAACAAAACAAAACAAAAGAGCTTTCACGCTTAGTAATGATGACCAAACAACTATTGTCCATATTGATTTCTGTCTATAAATTTTCATTTTGCTACATAGTCCATATTTTGTGATTTTATTTTCTATGTTAACAAGTGATAGATTTGCCCCAAATTTGCTATTTTCTAAATATATTTTAGGGTTTCCTTTTTGTACCTTGTGCAGCTAAGCATCACGCGTCTTGTAAAAGTGACTGTGACAATATCTTGACTTATTCAGAGCTTTGAGGTAATTTTATTTGCACCTTTTACATGAAGTAAAATACCAAGTTTAACAAACCAATTTTGAATCTTGAAATCTAGATTTCATTATGTGACAGAAAACAATATTCAATTAACACTGAATCACACAAAAAAAAAATGAACAGACACTTTTTATTACAGTAGCCAGTCCATGTCTGGACTATCACTACAGTGGAATTTTTCTTTCTTTCCTTTACTGTCACCAGAAAATTTCTACAATATTCCTGAGATAGAATCATAGAATCATAGAATGGTTAGGGTTGGAAGGGACCTTCAAAGGTCATCTAGTCCAACCCCCCTGGAAGGAGCAGGGGCATCCCCGACTAGATCAGGTTGCTCAGAGCCTCATCCAGCCTGGCCTTGAACGTTTCCAGGGATGGGGCCTCCACCACCTCTCTGGGCAACCTGCTCCAGTGTTCTACAACCCTCATGGTAAAATTTTTTTTCCTAATATCTGATCTAAATCTACCTCCCTCTATTTTAAAACCATTACCCCTCATCCTATCACAACAGGCCCTACTGAACCACCTCTCCCCATCTTTCTCGCAGGCCCCCCTTGAGGTACTGAAAGACCCCTATAAGGTCTCCCTGGAGCCTCCTTTTCTCCAGGCTGAACAGCCCCAGCCCCAACTCTCTCAGCCTGTCCTCATAAGAGAGGTGCTCCAACGCTTTTATCATCTTCGTGGCCCTTCTCTGGACTTTCTCCAACTGGTCCATGTGCTTCTTATGTTGAGGGCTCCAGAACTGGACACAGTACTCCAGGTGGGGTCTCACCAGGGCAGAGTAGAGGGGGAGAATCACCTCCCTCGACCTGCTGGCCACGCTCCTGTTGATGCAGCCGGGATGCAGATGGCCTTCTGGACCGCAAGAGCACATTGCCGGCTCATGTAGAGCTTCTTGTCCACCAGCACTCCCAAGTCCTTCTCCTCAGGGCTGCTCTCAATCCATTCTCTGCCCAGCCTGTATTTGTGCCTGGGATTGCCATGACCCAGGTGCAGAACCTTGCACTTGGTGTTATTGAACTTCATGAGGTTGGCACGGGCCCACCTCTCCAGCCTGTCAAGGTCCCTCTGGATGGCATCCCTCCCTTCCAGCGAGTCAACGGCACCACACAGCTTGGTGTCATCAGCAAACTTGCTGAGGGTGCACTCTATCCCACTGTCCATGTCGCCAACAAAGATGTTGAACAGGGCTGGGCCTAACATGAACCCCTGAGGGACGCCACTCTTGACCGGTCTGCACTTGGACATTGAGCCATTGGCCACCACTCTCTGAGTGTGGCCATCCAGCCAACTCCTTACCCACCGAGTGATCCATCCATCAAACTCATGTCTCTCTAGTTTAGAAAGAAGGATGTCATCAGGGACAGTGTCAAAAGCTTTGCACAAGTCCAGGTAGATGATGTCAGTTGCTCGTCCCTTGTCCACCGATGCCGTCACCCCGTCATAGAAGGCCACCAATTTGGTCAGGCACGATCTGCCCTTGGTGAAGCCATGTTGGCTGTCACCAACCACCTTGCTCTCCATGTGCCTTAGCATGGTTTCCAGGAGAATCTGCTCCATGACCTTGCCAGGCACAGAGGTGAGGCTGACTGGCCTGTAGCTGCCTGGGTCTTCCTTGTTCCCCTTTTTAAAAAACTGGAGTTATGTTCCCTCTCTTCCAGTCATCGGGGACCTCACCAGACCATCATGACTTCTCAAATACAATGGCCAGTGGCTTGGCAACTTCATCCGCCAGTTCCCTGAGGACCCGCGTATTGATCTCATCAGGTCCCATGGACTTGTGCACCTTCAAGTTCCTCAGATGTTCCCGAACCTACTCTTCAACTACAGTGGACAAGTCATTGAGTATCTCAGGCAGAGATTGTTTTTCCTCCTATAATGACTCACTAAACAATCCAACTATCCCATGCATATTTTAAACTCATCCTTCATTATCAATTTATTTATCAGAAATTTAATATTTAATATTTATTTATTTAATATTTAATTCATTTAATATTTAATATTTTATTTTTATTTATTTATTTTATTTATTTTTATTTATTTAATATTTATTTTAATATTTTAATATTTATTTTAATTCTTACAAACTGCCCTCAGTCAGAAACACTTTCTTAAGAAAATATGTGATGGTTTAGCAATAAATCATGCAATAGATTTTTTAGAATTTTTTCATGCTATGTTGTTCTTGATCTCCACATTAGGGACCAAATGGATCAAAAGCAGCTGTGCAGAGTAGTATTTGGGTGGGCTGGTGGGCAACAAGTTGAACATGAAGCAGCAATGTGCCCTTGTAGCAAAGGTCACCAGCATCCCTGCTGCATCATGAAAAGTGTTGACAGCAAGTTGAGGAAGGTGATCCTTCTCTTCTTCTCATCCCTAGTGAGGCTTTATCTGGAGTGCTGTTTACAGGTTTGGGTTCCCCATGACAAGGGAGAAGTGAATATATTGGAATGAGTCCAACAATTTAACAAAGGGCTACAAATTAAGGGACTGAATCATGTTTCGTATGAGGAGACACTGAGAGAGTGGAGTTTGTTTATGTTGGAGTAAAGAAGGCTACAGGGGACATAAAAGCAGCTCCACAATACTTACAGGATGTTTTTTGAAAAGATGGAGCCAAGATCTTCACAAAGGTATGTGATGGGATGACAAAAGAGACATAAGTGTAAATAGAAACAAGGGAGGTCCAAAGTGTATATCAGGAGAAATATTTACACCATGAAGTCAGCCATGCAGTGGATCAGGTTGCCCAGAGAGATTGTGTAGGCTCCATCCTCAGAGGTTTTCAAGATCTAACTGGACGGAGCCCTGAACAACCCGGTCTAACATCAGAGTTGGCTTTGCTTTGAACAGAAGGTTGGGCTAAAGAACTCCGTATGTCCCTTGCTGCCCAAATTTTCCTATGGTCCTATCATACGTGGGCTCCATGTTCCTTTTCTAAAGACCACATGTCTCCGTTAGATCCTATATGCTATCTACGATTCTAGTCAAATGTCTTGAATACTGTAGGGCACCTCAAATGACGTTAAACCACTAGGTACGAGTAATTGAAACAATGCCAAGGCCTCACGCACTGTTTGAAATGTCTAAGCTCCCATTACAATCGACTCATACCTAATATGGGATTCAACTATGCACAATTAGGTGCTCAGTGGAATTTGATAAGTTTAATAACTGTAACAGAGAACATGTAGGAGTACCTTAGCCTCAGAGGAACAGTTGAAGGCCTAAGTGTATTACCTCACAGCACTAACTTTTAGCCTTAGTTGTGAAGTCAATGGAGTGTGTGGTTCAGCTTACCTCAAACTAGACAACTAAAGCTTGCTCCAATTGTGTAAAGATGTCATCAAGGGGAAAAATCAAATCTTCGAAAGCATCCGATGTAACACTGTGGCCTTGCAGATGTAACAGGATTTATGGGAGAGCCATGGGCTGTTTGGAGTGGGAGCTGGTCACAAGGATAAATATCCTAGGGCATCTACAATGATAAAAGCAGTCTATATGTAGCCAAATGATTAATCTGAATATGCTCTCTGTAGTTTGCTGTTATTCTGACCAGGGTCTCAATTCATCTGCCATGTTCATAGGTTTCTAATGTCATTTCAAATACCCTCAGTTGTCATGGTTATCTGCTACAACCACAATTATGTTTCAAATTCACCAGTGTATCCTAAACGTTACTAGACATCTTTGCACATAACAATTGAAGAGATATTCAAATATCCCTAAAAAGGATTTATATTTTTGTATACACACACACACACGCGCGCACACACACACACGCGCACATCCATACACATCTTATTTAGCCAGCTATATCTAACTTTAGAAACTGACCATCTGGAACTACATTTTACCCCAAAAAACATTAACTGTGTAGTATAATAACTAAGAGTACTTACCAAACATCTGACTCCTCAAGCAAGGAATAGATTCTGAGAGTCAGTGCTGACATGCTAATTTGGACAACCTCACTTCCTTTGGTTAGAGCTTTCATTGATTATATAACAACATATCAGATAAGACTTGAACTGGAATTTCATTTTAGTTTAGGGGTGACTAAAAACTAAATTATTCTCTCCAGAGTTTCAAATTTCTAACTAAAAGAATTTTCTCATTTGGACAGTGTTAGTGGCCACATATCTGGACAGCTGCTCAAGACTCAGCACTGAAATTACCTAAACACCAGATATTATTAGTGGAAAAAAAATCGATCCAGCAGTAAATATGAAAAAAAAAAATCTCTGAATGTTTTTTTTTTGTTGTTGTTGTTGATTAGTACCATAGTTGTAAGTCAAACTTTGATATATGTGCATACATATCCTTCTACACACACATTGTTTTACATAAGTATTCATTCACTCCTCTAAAATGTCTGTTCATAAAGGTTTATTTAAATGTGTTTAATCAAAGCTATTCTTACTTAAGCAAATAGAATTAAAAGTTTTCTGGCAGTTGCATTTAGACAGAAATCTGGAGACCATCTGTAACTAGAGACCACAGCACATACCCAGACAATCCCTGGTCTCGGCAAAACACTAGCCCACTTGACTCTTAAATGACTGCCTAGAAGGCATGTTTCCTTCCAGGACAAAGAAACTGGGAGGTCTGGCTGTTCTTCTGAGTACAGATGATGTTGCACCCTTGTTTTAATTACGTATAGTAAGAAACTCACAGGAATACTAAAGGGCTTATTTTATGTATTTTTTTTCCAATTTACTTTTTCATGTAAATGTTTTTTTTTAACTTTCATCTGGAAAAGTTTAGATTTGTTTGTGTTTCTTTTTTAACAATGCCAGAAACATCTGCTAGTTCATGAACTACCATAGGAAAAAAAAAAAAAATTCTAAAAAACAGTAGAAGAATCCACCAGGAATCAGCATACAGTTTTGAAAAAACAATTTACATACATCTTTTTTAGCTGGAAATATATATATATATAAAACCAAACAACCCAAAGAAAACAAAACAAAACAAAAAAACAACAAAACCCTCATGCAAACTCCTAAAAAACTCAAAAAAAAAAAAACCCAAGAAACCCTAAACTGAACAAAAACAGTCTGTGAGAATAATAAAAAAAAAAAATAAAAGTTTCAACTTCAACAACCAGGATGAGTAGGAAAAATACGTGTAACAATTAAAAGCTGTATACATCAAGAGTGATGCAATAAGTACAGTTTTGCTTCAAATCAAAAAGGAGGAGAAATACAAGAACCAAAGTATGGGAAACATAACTTAAACACTATTTAGATGCTGTTGTAATTCAAGGAATAATGAGAAAGACATAAAACCTTTTCAGACAATATTCAATATAAATATGACAACACTTTTGTACCTACTCTATTTTTTTCTTTGTTCATCTGATTGTTCATCTGATTGAAAAGTCTTAGTAACTACACACAGTGTTTTTTTCCAGCAACAGACTTTTCCTAAGGATTATGTATTTGCTACCTTCAAAATCATCATTTTATAGCTACCTCTGAAACGCACATACCTCTAATCTTTATAATGTTCAGAGACATGGAATTTAAAGGTAATTAAATTGTGCTTATATCTTAGGTCATATTATGGTTTCTGAGTGAGATACAAATTGTTGGCCTTAATTATGTATTAACTTTAAATAGGTCTTGCCCTTTAGTATAAAACCAATTTCCTGATGGCTAGGGATTTTTTCTTCCTCTTTTGGCTTGTAAAACCATTTGTTTACTCTATGCACATGTGTTAAAATAATGAATTCCTGCTGAAATCTGGTGCAAATGAATGTTCTGTTCTTTCACTTCAAAGCTCAGTGACTTTTGGACTTCTGACAGAATTGATTCAAGACTTACGTATTTATAGAAGACATGGAAATAGGTACACGTAGACCTACAATATAGCAGGTCCCAAAACTGCAACCATTATTAATTTTCTCATTAAATCATTATGTTTTACTTTATGATGTCCAAATAAATACTTTGCACTGATAGAAAACCCCTTTCATTTTAAAATATATTTTATTTTTCCACCTGGATCTGAGACTCAGTACTGAATTCAGCAGTTTACTGAAATCAAGATAAGACCAGCCAGTTATGTACACACTATAAGTCAGGTTGTATGAGCCTTCACACTTTTTTCTGGAAGTTCTGCCAAGTAGATGACTATGCTTTATGAACTTGTCTTTCTTTTGCTTTGGGTCCAAAGTCCCGCCCAGGATCTCTGACATGGTATTCAATTTTACATTGCTTATGCACACAAAACTTACATAAGATCTTGGGATCTGTGAAAAGCATGACATTCCTAAGACTGAAAGAGTCTTTATTAATAATTCTGTATTTCCTCAGAAACAACTATGTGTACAGGCAGTTGGCAGGTTTTTTCGTAATGTTGTAGCCCCATCCATTTACTCCATTTGCTCCAATACTCACCACAAAATCAGTTAATGTCCCTGTTTACTCCTCTCTGTTTGATACAACGTTTTTATCACTGTGACTAACTGATGGCTCATTTGATAAGGTTTGGCTCAGAGAAATAAAAATTATACTTTTTAATTCTAGGTTTTGACAATTTTTATTTGAAATGTGTAAAATGGCCTGATGGGGTGTCCAGCTGCCAAGCAATGCTAACTTTGCTACTGATCTCGTATGGTAGATATTTGCACAAAAAAAAAAAGTAGACCAACAGTATTTTATATAGCTTTATGTTATGAAGACACACCATACCATTAAACAACATTTTGTTTCTGTTTCTGTTCCTTATTTTTGCTGTGGTTTTGGTAGACATACCTATTTTGTATTAACAGAAGCTCAAACACAACTAATTGCACTGTTAAAAAAAAAAAAAAAAAAAAACAACCATCCAACCAACCAAACAAAATAAAACAAAACAAAACAAAAAAAAACATATTGCTTTCCCACTAAAATACATGAAGTTTTAAGGAAAAAAGGAAGTGAAGTGGCTCATAAAAGAAGTTTAATACTCATGCTTCAAATCTTTTTTTGCAGTGCTTATCTTTAATTTAATCTTTTTTTTTTTTCAGAAATAAGTAAATAAAATAAGGCTATAGTATGGTTCAGATTGTGTAGGTCGCATATTCAGGAAACTAATGCATAGTGACATTATGCCACCTGAAATATTCGACCAACAAAGACCCTTGTCTCTCAGCCTCAGTGTCATTTCTTTGAAGGTCCCTTCTAACCCTAACCATTCTATGATTCTATGATTCTATGATTCTATTTTTAACTATGATTTAGCTTTTTATTTTCCTTGATGTTTGAACTCAAAATATCTGAAAAGCTCCTACAATAACAAACAAAGAAATGAAAAGCTTCTTTATTTAGTAGTCAAGAAAGATGATCTAAGATCGATACGCTGTGCTTTGGGTGAAGTTTTTTATGTGGTACAATTACACTTTAATGAACATTATTGGAGTAAGCAAGATTTAACAATCCAGTCTCATCATTTTTTTTTTTTTGGTCTATTTTTCTTTCTCAGGCACATCTGGAACAGAGTATTTGATTATGAATTAGCCTGAGAAACTTGGTATTTATGATGTGCAAAGAAATTTGACTGTAAATGCCAAGACAATGCATTCAAAAAGCACATTTAATGAAGGTAACTATTTCTGGGTGTCAATTTTGTTCAGCAAAATAACTCACTGTCCACTATGATCTGATATAAGGGAAGGATTTCCCTTCTGAAAGACCTTGCTCAGAGCTAAGTGGGATGTGAGACACAGGAAAAAACAAGTGCTAGAGGACTAGATAGATACAATCTCTCAAAATTTTGCTCTGAATTACTCTGGTAATTCCTAGAGTAAAATGCGGTTCCCTAGAGCTTGAATTTCAGAGACTGCATGCACATGCTTCATTATTACTAACACAGGAGAAAAGAGTATAAAATATTGCAATTAGATACTTTTTTTAATCATCCTTCATTTCATCTAATCAAAATATGACCTCCATTTACTGTGTAGCATGATAGTCAAGTAGGGAAGTTGTGTGGGAGAACTGGATAATGTATGTCAGCACTCACATCAAGAACAATGTGAATTCAGTAAAGCAAGCAAAATGAAAACACAAGTTAACAGTAGGCTTCCTGAGGCTGAGAAGGGCCTTCTTCACTTCATTAGCGAAGCACTTCTTATGAGGGTGCAGAGTAAGAAGATGTAAGAGCTACCATAATAAAACATTTGTTATCTATAATTAGGACTTTGCAGATCTGTGTTCAAAAGCAACATTGTTTCATAGTAGCATAGGACAGAAAATGTATAAATAAAGTTTATGTAAAGATGTTTTAATTGCCTGTGCAAAATCAAAACAAGACTACAACGCATATTATTATTTTATTTCAGTGAGAGTTTTTATATATACTCAGTTGGAGGCAAAGCGGGCTTTTCTGTTTTGTTTCGTTTTTAACTTTGTATTCATTCACAAGAGAAAAGAGTGTTGGGAGACTGCACTGAGCACACAATAGAAAATACGCCATTTTTATGTTCTAACAGGTATTGTTTTTCTAATTAAACATATTTTTTTTCAGAGACTAGGTTTCAAGCTAACTTTACAAGCACTGTTGTTTAATAAGCAGATCATTGTTTATAATGTGTGTATTAATTTGTTTCTCCATTGTTGGCAACTTATAGTTTATTCCCACTGCTGATATCTGCATTTATCACTGCATTGATACTTAGTCACTTTACAATGACCACTTCCATAGTTTTATCTCTCTAAAGACTAGTCTAAACTTATCTAATACCCTTTAAACAAACAGCACATTAATTCAGCATCTTGTTGACAGCTATGCTGGGAAGGTGGGTAAAATGTTGCTTTATTTTGTTTCCAGGAAATAGGTGAAATGCCCATTTTTTCCAGGAAAATTATGTTATGAAAAACATCGAACTTTACATAAAATATTCTATGGTCTGTTGCTGAAATACCAAAGTTTAAGTGAAAAGAAAGGTAAATCAATAATATTGATTCTCTAAGGTGAAAGTCTCATGATACAGTGGAATAAATCAATATTTTATAAACATAAATCTAGTGTATTGTTTATTCATAAATATCTTTTTGGTGGATACATTTTAAATACATTTTTTTTTAATCAAAACAGAGTTCCTGTAATGGTGTCGTAGTTTAGCCCTGATGGGGACCAGACTAGACAGTCTCTCTCTCACTCCCCCCACCCTCCAGTGGGACAGAAGGGAGAATTTGTAAACAAAAGGCAGAAAAAAAAACCCGCTTGGGTTGAAGCAAAACAAACAAACAAATTAAGAGCAATAACAGAAAAAAAGGCCAAAACAATGATGGAAAACAAACTGACCTGCAATATAGGTACTCAAACTCCAGCAACAGACATTGCAGCCGAATCAGAGGGTAAACCTGTGCTGCTATCAGTTGCCCCTGTATATAAGAAGACTTGGAAGTGGAAGTCAGCTCCTTTAGCGAAGGATGAAGAAGCCTCTTCTAAGAGGGAGCAGGAGGAAGAAGAGAAAGACTTATTTGCTTCATGCCGAGGAAGAATTCGGCAGTCCGGCCCTTCCTCTTCCTCAGAGGAAGAACTCCTAAATGATGTAGTAACCACCCAATCTCTATCCCTGAGGGAGCTGCAAGACATGCAAAAAAGATTTTAGCTGTCTTCCCGGGATGCACATTGTCAGCTGGCTGCTGCGGTGCTGGGATAATGGGGCCAGTAGCCTGGAATTAGAGGACTGAACTACAACAAATGGTCTACAAATAATGGACTTTCTCAGTGATAGTAAAATAGTAACTTTAACATGGAAGGACTTCAGCATCCTACATTTCCATTTAAAACAACTGTCCCTGAAGAAGTCTTCTCTTATTCTGGTGTTTTGAGTAAAACAGAAGAAGAAAATTTTAAAGTTAGCCATCCACTACCAAGACAACTCTTAAGCGTTAAATTACAGGCAATCAGTCACTACCAAGTTATTCGCTAAGCTTTCAGCTAGTATATATATATCAATGCAGTTTTGAATGTTACTAGAGCTTTAACGTAGCTGAACACTGGCAAGACTTCATTTAAGTTAAAGTACATTCTCATTATCTATTCATGACAAAACATGGGACCTCCTGTATCTTGTCCTCCTGGGGCTAAAAATCTAAAGGTTTACACATCTTTTCCACTCTAGCACTGTTCAACTGCAGGGCTATTGCCTCTCTACTGCTGGGTTTACTACTGCCAACAGCAGCTTCTCTCTTTCCCCCTCTCTCCCTCTTGACACTTATGGAATGATCTTTGTCTTCTTTTCCATACCAATATTCAATTTAAAATTTTCTGCCCTCCCTGTAAGTCTTGATTTTTAATTATTTAACCTCATTTCTGTTAGCAGTTGCCAAACTCAGTTTTCAACAGAGGTGAGGCAGCCACAGTTCCCTGCCCTTAGGTACAACCAGCAAAGAGGGTGAGCATATGTTGTCAGCAGGCAAGTAAACATAAGTACATATCATATGCATACACATATACACAGCCAGCTGTATGGATCAACACAGATAGAAAACACTCTGCACATATACGGACACAGATGGCATCAATGGCCTTATCCTGTTCTCCTCTCTGACTGACCAGGATGAAAGTTCATTAATGGAAAATATATATGTTACATATATATATATTTATATACATATATACAACGCATACAATACAGATCCCTCCAGCATCTGGGCTCAGACACTTGATCTGACCAGTAGCTGTCCCTGAATCTTAGTCTGTCCACTTGCAGGCGTCTGGACATACAAGCCCCCAAGTACCCAGGCTCACACTCCCTTTCACACACCAACAAATACACATGGGCGCACATGCGCATGCGCGTGCGCGCACACACACACTCTCACACACTACAAATCTCTCTAGTAACTGTCCTCAGACACTCAGCCTACCCAGCTATTGGGCCCCTGCCCTCATCTCTCAGTTGCCTCATGCACAGACACGTACACTTGTACATGAGTATCTCTTGAGAGCTGATCCTGACCAGTAGCCAACCCCTAAATCCCATGATACTTGGCTTAGACCTCCTGGTCCCTCCAGAAACAAATTCACAGTCTCTCTGTTCTCTTCA
This sequence comes from Chlamydotis macqueenii, assembly GCF_036417535.1. Lineage (NCBI taxonomy): Eukaryota > Metazoa > Chordata > Aves > Otidiformes > Otididae > Chlamydotis > Chlamydotis macqueenii. The sequence goes on from NC_141556.1 coordinate 166,141,906, forward strand.
GCACCTGTCCCAGACTTATCACCATTTCCATATTTGATTCCCAAGCTACTTATCCTACTCATCAGCTATTCTGGCTCGATATTCTTTAGTGATCACACGTCAGCCAATGTATACACACAATAAGCATACACTATGGCATCTCCAGTTGCTGGCATCATTGACACATTGGTTATCTGACCCCTGGAAGCATCTGGTAGTCAAATCCCCATACACACTCATGCACATGCAATAGAGATTCAATTACCTCCACAAAGTTAGAAATGGAGTTTAATAAGAAGATAGGAGAGACTGTGCTGATCAGGTGCAGGGAATGGCCAGACAACCATATGGACTACTAATCTGCTTGTACACAGCCAGCCCTTTTTATGTCTTTTTTCCCTTTACTTCCTCATACTTGTTTCTTCCAAAACGTCTTTGATCTGCTTGTTTACCTGTCTTTGGCTCCTCCACTGGACATCCAATAATACATCTTGCACAATCTCAAATTTTTTTTTTTTTTTTTTGTGGCATCCCATAGTGAGTCTTGTACATTCCTACAATCTGCTTAGGGCACTCCATAACAAATTCTGTTCCATTCCCAAATTCTCTCTGCTTTGTCCTGTAATAAGGACCATAGGCTGTCCTTCTTTATTTGCAAGGCCTCCTGGTGTAAGTTGCCCTATTTCTTACTGCAGATTAAAAATGCACAATTGCTTTTTCTGAATGCACCTAAAAAGCAGTTGATTTTGTGTGCTCACTGTTCACTAGGTAGCTTACTAGGTTCCTCCACCAGTCATTAGACTTCTCACGTTTGCTGGGGTCTCTGTGCTCATGGTAACAGACTTTAAATAGATAGCCTAGCAATTTCCTTGTTTCTCTTCTTCCTACTTAAGTCTTTCTCTCTCAACACCTCTTAGTTCCATATCTATTAACCTCTATTTCTTTACACCTCTTAATTTTATACTTTTACTGTCCACCTCTGCCACCTTTTTCCCCTGCTTTATAATTTAATGAGTACAAAGAAATGAACTACCTCCTCTGCCTTAGGATTTAATTAGAAATTCTGCGTTAGTAAAATGGGAGAACCCATGCTGAGCACTGGCACACAAGAAATGCTTACTAGCTGTTCTGTTTGGATAGCATATTAGATAGTTTCATACCTTTACCATATCCTTTTAATTACAAAAGCCTAGTACATGCCCATTTCTGTCCAGGAAGTCTCAGTTCCCTCTCATATCACTTGTCAGATACTTGAATCTTCTCCAAATTCTATTTGTGATTTGGCAATACTTAATACACATATTGCTTTTTTTGCTACTGAAAATCCCTCTCATTTCTGATCCCTGTATGAGACAGGAGGATCACACAAGGTGCAGCATAAGGAATACTCCCACACAACCAGTCAATAACAGAGAAAGACCAGGTATCCAGCATGAAGCCACTGAAACTGAGAAAACGTCATAGAAACCAAGGAACAGATATTTATCAAAAAAAAAAGCACACACACACACACACACAAAAATTGGCGTTGCTTCCGATGAAATATCATTCTAGCATAGGAGAATACTGTCTTATTACTTTGTCTTAATGATTTGTGTTCATTCCCTAATTAAAATATGTAAATAATATTATCTTTATAATATAACCTATGTTTTGGCAGCCAGGTTTCCCTCTTGTTCTCATCCAGGTGCAGCCTACACTCGCACGGGAAAACTACAGGCTAAATTCCATCATAGGCATGATAATCTCACAAATTGTATTTTGTTACAAAGTCTATTAAAAAAAACAATCAAGAAAAGGAAAATCTAGACTCAGTCTTCCCTAAGTTCTTTATCTGTGGTACCAGTAGTTGTTAACATAATAAAAAAGGTTTGTTTGTTTGTTCTCTAAAGTGGTTACCATCAACAAACTACCCAGACAGAAGCAACGATAGCTTAACTTTCTGGAATAAACAGAAAATAATTAGTTGCACTGATTTACTTCAACTAAGGATGAGCAACCATATTGCATTTTCTGACAGTTTTAATCAAACTCCGTAGAAAGATATTCCATGTTAGATTAACTTTTCAGTGAACTCAGGATCACAGAGGACCCTACCTTTTTAAAATTTAGATACCTTCTTCCTTCTATTAGGAATGGATTGTTATATAGGTGTGGAAAACCAGTGGTATTTTCAGTCATGTCTTGCAGATGTCAAGAATATTTCAATACTTTCAGTTGAAGTGAGAGTAAAAAAAAAGATATTCTAGTTTAAGCTTATGATATGGCACCTGGTAAATAAGTGCATTCTGGAACTGTACAGATGACTCTATTTTTTTCTAGAACTCATTTCTGATTTTTATGTCTGTCTTTCACTAGTACCACAATTTATTAACTACCCTCCCTATTTTTTTTTTTGTTTTATGATTACACCAACTGTCATTGGCCAACGTCACACCATACCTCTCTATGTGTTAAGGAGGTTGAACTACCTGACATAACTGAAATGGTTGATTCAAACTTTTCATAAAGTTGAATGTAAAATGAACAAAAAAAAGAGAGAAGTCTAAACTCTAAGTTTTAGATATCTACTCCTAAGCTAGCTTCATCTAAAGGTCCCTTTATAGTCAAAGGGCAGAAAGATACATTTTTTAGGTCATGATTAATTTCATCTTAAAGGAAAAAAACCTAAAGATGCCCCTTTCCTAGAAAATATCAGTATTTAATACCTAACATATTCTGAACAATCCAATTCGAAATTCACCAGACTACTGATTAATTGAAATAATGGAAGAAGTCACATTTGAAGATCTGTGTCTTACTAGTAACTTACTTCTATTACTCATTATAATAGTCGTATTTCTTCCTCAGTTTTAGCTGAAACATGGTCTTCTTTAGTGATTTATGAACTGTGTTGTTTGGGTTTTTTTTTCTTCACACTCCCAACCCCCCCACCCCTGGGGTTAGTGGAGATAATTACTCTTCTAACTTTAAAATGAAATTAAAAGATATTCTAAACCGAGATGACAAACATATTAACAATTCTTCTGTAATTCATGAGCACATAGCAAATACACCATTTTGCTAGTAGCTTTTACACTGTTGTAGCTGATAAGAAGTGAGCAGAAAGAAGACATTAATTTCTTCTGAAATAAAAATGTTTTATGTCTAGTCTTTAATGATGTATCTGTTGATGGTATTAACAATAATTTCATTAAATGTATCTGCTTAGGAAGGTATGATACGTAAGTCAAATACAGTGTGACCTAAAGAGAGAAAGGATTTTTTAAGGTCTGAAAATTGCCACACACAAAAAAAAAAGAAATTACCAGTATGTAAGAGTGAAAGACATAGTAGAGTGAAAGAATTACAGAAATTTTAATTTTTCATGAGAATAAAAGTGTGTGAACCTAAAATATGAAAAATCAAAATTGTATTTTAATTGTTTCAAGCTCATTAAACATGACTATGCATAACGAAGGCAAGTCAAATAAAGAAAAGTCAATTTTTCAAAGTCAAATAATGGCATAGACAGTGGTATGAAAATGTATAGAAATTAAGACTAGAGTGTAAAATTTGGAGCAAAGAGCTTGATTAAGAATTCTGAAATAGGGAGGGTGGGAAATTGAAGAGGCAGCTTGGAAATAATGAGACTCTCAAGACTGTCCTGCAAAGCCAAAAACTAGAAGTTCCAGAAAAAAAATATTTAACACTCAGGATCTAGTTTTCAGTAATCTGATCCTGAGAACTGTACAAAAAGCATGAAGTATTATTTATATTTCCTGTTGTTATTTTTTTTTGTTCTCCAAAAGTAATGTTTTCCTCAATCTGCACAGTGTCCCTTGAAATAGAACATACATGTTTATTTCCATCCTTCAAAACAATACTGGCATGACTTCAGGCACATTTTTTGCCCCCAAAAAGCAAAGTTTCTCACTACATATAAGTAGATTCCAAACTTTTTCCTCTTTTACAGTTGTTTGTGTATTCCCTTATGTACTATAGGCCAGAATTTTTACTCAGGCTTAAGAGAAATTACAGTCTATTATGATGCATGTGAACATACCGTTCTGTATGACATTCAGAATGTCCCAAGGGGGAAAATATAAAGCCAAAACCAATTATTTTAATTGTCAAAATATAAAAAGCTTCAGAAACAGAGTGTCACATATACATTATTATTCCATGCTCAAAATAAAATAAAATTAAAATTAATTAAATTAAACTAAATGTTGGGTTAGATTTTCTGATGGATAAATTTCAGTAGACATACTTGTAAATAGTAGACGTATAATATTGCTTTTAAAGATCTAGTCACACCTACTATAGAGGCTTGATTGAACATATTTCAGCACTTTATCTAACACAGTCAAAATTTTATACCTCAATGATGTCTTTCAAAAATTTTTCAGAGCTATTTCAAAGTATATATATGTAAATAAATACATGTGTATCTGAGTATATTATGTATTCTAAAAACATCATGTATATTTTAGAATCATAGAATAGTTTGGGTTGGAACAGACCTTTAAATGTCATCTTGTCCAACCACCATGGAGGAAGCAGGGACATCTCCAACTAGATCATGCTGCTCAGAGCCCTGTCCGCCCTGGCCTTGAGTGTTTCCCGGGATGGGGCATCTACCACCTCTCTGGGCAACCTGTTCCAGTGTTCCACCATCCTCATTGTGATTTTTTTTTTCCTTATATCAAGTCTGAATCTGCTTCCTTCTGTTCTAAAACCATTACCCCTTGACTTATCACAACAGGCCCTGCTAAAGTGTTTCTCCCTCATCTTTCTTATAAGCCCCCTTTAGGTATGGGAAGGCTGCTATAAGGTCTCTGTGAAGTCTTCTCTTCTCCAGCCTGAACAACCTCAACTCTCTCAGCCTGTCCTCATAGGAAAGGTGCTCCGGCCCTCTGATCATCTCTGTGGCCCTCCTCTGGACACTCTCCAACAGGTCCACTTTCTTCTTACATTGGGGTCTCCAGAGCTGGACGCAGTATTCCAGGTGAGGTCTCACCAGAGCGGAATAGAGAGGGAGGATCACCTCCCCTGACCTGCTGGCCACTTTTCTTTTGATGCAGCCCAGGATGCAGTTGGCTTTCTGTGCTATAAGGGTGCATTGCTGGCTCATGTTGAGCTTCTTGTACACCAGCCCTCCCAAGTCCTTCTCTTCAGGACTGCTCTCCATGGTTCTCTGCCCAGCCTGTATTTGTGCTTGGGATTGCCCTGACTCACATGCAGGACCTTGCACTTGGCCTTGTTGAACTTCATGAGGTTCACACAAGCCCACCTCTACACACTTACATTTGTATCATGCATATTATTAAATAGGTATTTTTTTCTTAATGTGATCTTTTTCTAAATGGAACTATTAATTTACTTATTACTTAAAAGAACCTATGTTCATAGGAGCTCTTAAAATCTCTTACAGTGTTTTGTATATTTCCAAATTTAAATGGATTTAATTTTATTCTTATCCTAACATTCCTGAGTTTCTTTGTTAAGCCAAGTGGTTATTACCACAGAAGTCTTGAATCAGTTAATGCTGGTGCTAGAAGAAAACTGCAGCCAAAAATTTCCTTTTTCAAGTTTTCAGGTCACCTCTGTTCTTTAAAACATGAACAAGCACTGTCATTTCTCACACCATAAGTACATCTTCTTTGACATCCAAAGCTTATTTAAGAGGACTCTATTAAATGTCTTCCACTCTTACTCCACACTTCTTTTGTTGTGAGCCATTCAAAAAACACTTGAAAAGATGGAGGAGGAAGTCAAATGAAGTTGCAACATATGAAGTGCAATTACTGCACACATGTATCTGTAGGCCAAGCTTTGAAGTCCCTGTTTGGCAAAACTAAAGCTTCTTATCCTTCTATCCCCAAATACTTGGGAGAAAACCACTGCTTTTAAGCCAGTCCTGGCAGAAAAATCCTTTTGTCCAGAACAACCACACAGTAAGTGATTTAACATGTGCCAGGAGAACTTGAAAAGAGTAAAGAATTGTTTTAACAGAAATTTTGCAGTGGGGGGAGCAGTTCTGAAAAGACTATTGATGCACTTTTTTTTTTTTTTTCCCACATATACTATTATCTTGGTAATCCCACTTTATCATGAAGGTAGATATTTTTTCAGTATAAGATCCCTTATCCAGTTTTCACAGCACAAGTCCAGCATGACCAACATGAATCAGATTATCTCTTTAAATGTATACCTACCCTTTGAAAATGAATCCCTCTTCTCCCTGGCAAGATTTTAGTGTTGGCTTTTTTAATGTTTTTTCCTTATTTTTCAAAAGCATTAACAGATTTGTAACATTAGTAGAAAATAAAAAATATGATACATGAAATGAAACTTATTTCATAATTGGCAGATTAAAATGAAATAAATTACAATACGTACATATATAAGTAAAACTTCTTTCAGCTTGTTTTTTTTTACTGAAATAAAGTTTTTGGCTTTTTTTTCCCCCTTTATTTCACTAAATCAGTGTTGCAACAGGAAAAGGCAAGCATGTCTGCATTCAGAGTGACTGCCAGCGAGAGAGACTGACTAAAGCCCTTTCAGATCACTGAACAACTTCCATTGGTTTAAGTTTTCAGACAAGAAAGAGAAATATTCTTGGAGCATAACTGAGTTCTCTGCATACTGAGACATTTGATGAAAACTAAACATGTGTTTGACAGATAGACCATTCAACGAATAAGGAATTGGCTGGATGGTCACATCAAAGAGTTGTGGTCAATGGCTCAATGTCCAAGTGGAGATCGGTAACTCGTGGTGTTCCTCAGGGAACAGACCAACACTATTTGCCGGCGACATGGACAGTGGGATAGAGTGCACCCTCAGCAAGTTCGCCAATGACACCAAGCTGTGTGGTGCGATTGACACGCTGGAGGGGAGGGATGCCATCCAGAGAGACCTTGACAGGCTGGAGAAATAGGCCTATACAAACCTCATGAAGTTCAACAAGGCCAAGTGCAAGGTCCTGCATGTGAGTCAGGGCAATCCCAAGCACAAATACAGGCTGGGCAGAGAACCATGGAGAGCAGTCCTGAAGAGAAGGACTTGGGAGGGCTGGTGTACAAGAAGCTCAACATGAGCCAGCAATGCACCCTTATAGCACAGAAAGCCAACTGCATCCTGGGCTGCATCAAAAGAAAAGTGGCCAGCAGGTCAGGGGAGGTGATCCTCCCTCTCTATTCCGCTCTGGTGAGACCTCACCTGGAATACTGCGTCCAGCTCTGGAGACCCCAATGTAAGAAGAAAGTGGACCTGTTGGAGAGTGTCCAGAGGAGGGCCACAGAGATGATCAGAGGGCCGGAGCACCTTTCCTATGAGGACAGGCTGAGAGAGTTGAGGTTGTTCAGGCTGGAGAAGAGAAGACTTCACAGAGACCTTATAGCAGCCTTCCCATACCTAAAGGGGGCTTATAAGAAAGATGAGGGAGAAACACTTTAGCAGGGCCTGTTGTGATAAGTCAAGGGGTAATGGTTTTAGAACAGAAGGAAGCAGATTCAGACTTGATATAAGGAAAAAAAAAATCACAATGAGGATAGTGGAACACTGGAACAGGTTGCCCAGAGAGGTAGCAGATGCCCCATCCCCGGACACATTCAACACCAGTTTGGACAGGGCTCTGATCAACCTGATCTAGCTGAAGATGTCCCTGCTCCTTGCAGGGGATTTGAACTAGATAACCTTTAAATGTCCTTTCCAACCTAAACTATTGTATGATTCTATGATTCTGTGATTCATGGTGTGAGGTAAATCAGACGTTGAATTTGGCAGTACTTAATCATTTTCTTATTTACAGATTAACAAAGTGATCCAGTGGGATACGTTGTGGTTAAAACAGCAACTTAACTACAGATTTGAAAATGACAAGATTCACAGCAACTTGCTATGGAGTATCCTAAATCAATATGTATGTGTATATGTGTAAACACAAAACAATGAAACACAGGGAGATATTTGGATCCAATAAAATATCTAGGTAGGTGGGATTAGTCTACAGTTAAAAGTTTATTTCTTTTCTCTATATGGGTAGAGAGGTGAATAAAGAAGACTAGCCTATAGTCAAAAGTTGTTTCTTCCTTCTTGAGTTTACAGCAAATACTCACAATGTGTCTGCATTCCTCAACAGGTGATAGCTGAGCCTTGAGAAGTCGAACCTTCCCCTTAGCTTTCATTGACTTTGCCAGCAGATGGTCCTTAAACTTCTTCAGTCTAAGGCGGTTATACCTGAGAGGTGTTCCAACTCATGGGAGATGCTGGTCACAGCCTGCTGAGATTCAGGAGAGCTCAGTGGGTCTCAGAGTCACTGTTTATAGGGTTTGAGATAATTGACTTGTGTCAGGTAATTTTCCATTTCAGCCCAACTCAGATGATTTAATATTCTGGTGCTTTTCATGATTCATGCAGGCCCAAAATTTGAAATTCTGGTATTGTCCCTCTTCGGGCTCCAACCAGGTGTAAGTGCACTAGGTTGTCAGAAGATGATAAACTGTTGTTATTATTTTCATTGTTTCAATTTTTGGGAAAAAACAGGAGCCAGGAGCATTAAGGAGGTGCCCTAATGCTCAAGTTCATCATATTCACAGTCTTACCCTAGCTTGGTATGTGGCTCAGAAGGGGAGGAATCGCACCAAGTACTGAGTGACTCAGGAAGGAGGGCAGGAGTTGTACAACCACATTTTGTCCTGACTGAACAGCCTCAATTCCCTCAGTTGCTCCTCATAAGACTTGTTCTCTAGCATATTCCTAAACATTCCTTTAATGACTAATGCATTATTAATGAGTTGTTCACAGCCCTGGAGCCTCTATCATCATACCATCCACACACTTTCAAGGCCTCTTTTATCATGCATTCATTTATCTATACTGTATTTTATTCTAGGGTCAGAGCTTACTCTAAACAAAAATAATTTGATTGTAGCATTTTATAGTTACAGATATATATATATATAAAAATTATTACAAGAGCAGGTGTTACGTCACACTGTTGTACAAATGTAAGCTAAATCTTTAAAAAAAAAAAAGTAATAATAACCTGGATGCTTGACAACTGCTATTGCAATTAAGTAAGATGAATAAAACTCCAGCCAGACTAAGACAAGTGCAGGCACACCAGTTCTACAAACTCACTGTCCTGAGGCCTTGGAGATACTGAACAAAACCTTTGGCTTTTCAATAGCAAAGGCAACACCATATTTGCTCAGCTACAGAGCTACAGAGAAAGACGAATTATGTCTGTTAATGTCTAAAATTCGTACTTCACACTCTGGATACTTAGAATAGGGTAGAATGTGATAGGTTTTGTTCACCATTCTAAAAATTATTTGTACATTTTAGTCAACATATATTTAATGTTGACAGATATATTCTTCAGTGTGTTCTTCACTACAGTGCAAACTGTAATTTGCATTCTCCTAGCAAATGCAAAAACCTTTAGCCTGTAGAATGATGCTTCTAGATGTTGATCTAGTCAAGCCTCTTGTTTTTGGTTTTGTTTTTTTTTCACACAAACAAAAGGGGATAGTCAACTGCAAAATAAGAATGGAAACTGCTATGACTGCCTATAGCTGTTTGATTTTTATTTTATTCTGGGCAGGTGTATCCTGCTGCTGAGAGGAAAATTAATTTAAGCAAGTGCTTTATCTCCTACATTACTTTTTAATAAAGGAGCAGAATCACACAGACGAAATTTTTTTGTTTGTTTGTTTCTGAAAGAAAGGACATCAAAGAATGTCTTCAGGATAAGTCTGAAATGTGCGGTAGTATTTCTAAGTATCTGCTAAAAAAAACAGATTATGCTGTTCTTCCAAAACATTTCCTGTGTAGTTTACACCAAGTAACTTCTCATACTGTGCATACAAGTTGTTTGAAACCTATATGTGCAGGAAGAGCAGGTGCATGGCCCAGGGGTCTGGAACCCAAGGTCCTAAATGTTCGTCATTGCAGCACTTAGCATTGTGTCACCTACATTCCCTATGGCTCTTTTCCCAAATTCCTGACAATTTATGGAAAACGAAGGCAGAAAAAAAAGTGTCTTAATATTTTCACTTAGAAGTTTAAAGAGACAAATGGGATCTTTAGCTCAGTTTTATCAGCTTTGAGCTGGCCTTAATATTTTAGTCTGCAAGACCTGCAGACTTCCCTAGATCTACCTTTCCTTGGATTTAATTTGTGCTCTTTATCAGTGAGTTTACTACAGTTGTGCTTATCTGTTAAGCAGAACAGTCCAACTAGATGCATAGTGGGTAGCATCACTTAGCTTGGCATCACAATGAATCTGTGAGAGAACAACAAATTTAAATTCAGATTCTTGTTTCAGGTAATCTTTCTACCATGATATTTGTTGGTAAAAAACCCCATGATAGTGGTCATTCCTGTTGTAATTTGACAGAAACAAGAGTTATATTAGGAAATAGTGTATAATATATAGTCAAGACATGTAAAAGATGTTTCAATAAGAAAACATTTTTTTCTTTGTGATTTATGAGTCCTTTTAATGCTATCTACTAAAAGTAAGTATTTGCTTGGACTGTCCGTGAAAAGTTTTCATGACATTTTATAATGTATTTCTTTATAAGACTGAAGACAAAACAGCCATGTACAACATTTAGAATGCCTAGAGAAACACAAAGTTCATTTGTATATACAAACCTACAGATTCACATCATTCATATTTTTACTTATGGCCAGATCTAAAGCCAACTGAAATTAGAACTGTTTTCCATTTACTTCAGTGAGCCTCAAAGTACATTTCTCACTTAAGAATTTTATTGTATATGGGTCCAAATGCATGAAATTATACACTGTTTAAGTGTCTCCAGACTGAAGTCCAAGATTTTAAAACAGCTACTCTATAGCACATCATAGTGTAAAAGTTTGAGATTTGTAGTAATGCCAATTCAACTCAGAAATTGTATTTCCTGTGGAAATACTTTTTTTTTTTCTGTCTGAAAGCCTTCTATTTTATTTAGTGATCACACCATATATTTTAATATACCTTAAATAGTTTTTTGCAATGTTCATTTAAAGTAAATTTCAAAGGCATTACAACAAATACTGTGAAAGGACTGGAAGCTTGAACTTATACTTACAGATCACATTAGAAGACATTCTGTCATTTTCTCTCCATCTTAATTGCACATTTTGTAAACTTACCTTGGTTAAAGTTTGTTATTGGGAGTAGAGGAGGAAAGTATCAGCATTATCTCTAAAAAAACTCAGTTCATTTGAAGATTCTTGATCTACCCAAATATATCTTCAGATTAAAGTATCTCTTCTATAAAAATAGCTTTATATTTATGATAATTAAAATATTCCCAGACAGTTCTCTGCTATATATTCTTATACAAAAAATATGTTTGCGGTAGCAGAGATAAGAATCATCTGGATTCAGTTTATAATTGTGGGATAGTAAGTCATAATAACAATGAGAACTCTTAGATTTAGCTAAACTAAACTGTTTATCCATCCACTAGACATTGTTAAATTACTGCATAATCATTTCAATGTATCAATATTTTTTTTTATAAATCAGAGTACAGTGGCGAAAGACTAACAGAATTACTTCAGTGCTTTAAATTCGAACAAAAATTTTTAAAAATATAAATTGCGTCTTAAAATCAGGCCTCTATTCAATGTTTTACCCTTTTTTTTGTGAGAAAACTAATGAAACTTCATCTTATTTAATATACAAAAATAACAAAGGGGAAGTGAAACGCTTAAAGTCATGAGATGTTTATTAACAAAGATGAGAATCAAGATTTCTAAGTTGCATTTTGATGTTTTATTGTTAAACCATGCTGTCTCATAGGAACAGGGAGAAAATGGAGAATCAGCTATCAACTCCTTTAATGAAAAACTTATTTTCTAAAAAAATCCCTATGTGTAACATTTCCAGAAATAGCAATTCATCCCATACTGAATATCTAGTGAGTGTCAGACTCAGTCCCAGCTGATTCTTTTTTTCAGTCCTCCTGATTCTCAAAATGGCTAAACACTGCATCACAGGAATATAATTAAAAAACATTCATCCTTAGTTTTTCCCCTAAATATATAGGCCATGGCTGGACATGATGATTGTGATGGACATTTGAGTAGTATTGCCCCTTCCACTACCTGTTCTGTGTAATCTTCAGAAACAGTAGTAAGGATGGTATGGTGATGATAGGCATAGCCACAGTTATCATTTGTGGCATCATGGTGGTGTCAGTCCCTGCCATAGTGGTCTCTACCTTCTCTTTTGATGGAAAAGGGCTCAGAAACAGCTTTAAGGGAATGAATAGCTGCATTTGCTGCTGCTGAGGACATCAGTTCTTCTCTGCAGGGAAGGAAATGAGTGTGTTGACCTTTTTTTTTTCTCTGGCTGTAATTCTTGTTGGAGTAGTTTTCAGAGAATTTCTAAGGGAAATTTCAGTATGATTCAGTGGGTTCTTGCATGCAAAGGCAAGAATAGTTACCAAGCAGGAGAAATCAGATACAAACACAATCTGAACTTCTTGTTTCAAGTTGATCTCTCTAGATGAGTACCTCCTTCTCCATCTGGACTGCCACAAGTCCATGGGACCGGACGGGCTCCATCCTAGGGTGCTAAGGGAGTTGATGGGGGTGATTGCCGAGCCGCTCTCGGCCATCTACCAGCGGTCCTGGTTATCTGGGGAGGTCCCGGAGGACTGGAGGCTTGCCGATGTGACTCCCATCTACAAGAAGGGCCGTAAGGAGGATCCGGGGAACTACAGGCCTGTCAGCCTGACCTCAGTACCTGGGAAAGTTATGGAGCAAATCATCTTGGGTGAGATCACTCGGCATATGAGTGGCATCCAGGGGATCAGGCCCAGCCAGCACGGGTTCACGAAAGGCAGGTCGTGCTTGACCAACCTCATTTCCTTTTACGACTGGGTGACCAGACTGGTGGATGAAGGAAAGGCTGTTGATGTGGTCTACCTGGACTTCAGCAAGGCCTTTGACACAGTCTCTCACAGTATTCTCCTAGGGAAACTGGCTGCCTGTGGACTGGGTAGGTATACCCTTCTTTGGATAAAGAATTGGCTAGGGGGCCGTGCCCAGCGGGTGGTGGTTAATGGAGTCAAGTCCAGCTGGCAGCCTGTTACAAGTGGTGTCCCCCAGGGGTCGGTACTTGGGCCCATCTTGTTCAATATCTTTATTGATGACTTAGACGAGGGGATTGAGTGTACCCTCAGTAAGTTTGCAGATGACACCAAGTTGGGTGGCGGTGTTGATCTGCCTGAGGGTAGGGAGGCCCTTCAGAGGGATCTGGATAGGCTGGATCACTGGGCTGAGCTGAATGGCATGAGGTTCAACAAGGCCAAGTGTCGGGTCCTGCACTTTGGCCACAATAACCCCATGCAGCGCTATAGGCTCAGAGCTGAGTGGCTGGAGGACTGTGAAGAGGAAAGGGACCTGGGGGTGTTGGTTGATGCTCAGCTGAACATGAGCCGACAGTGTGCCCAGGTGGCCAAGAGGGCCAACGGCATCCTGGCCTGCATTAGAAATAGTGTGGCCAGCAGGAGCAGGGAGGTAATCATCCCCATGTATTCGGCGCTGGTGAGGCCGCACCTTGAGTATTGTGTTCAGTTTTGGGCCCCTCACTACAAGAAAGACATTGAAGCCCTGGAACGTGTCCAGAGAAGGGCAACAAAGCTGGTGAGGGGTCTGGAGCACAAGTCTTATGAGGAGCGGCTGAGAGAGTTGGGATTGTTTAGTCTGAAGAAGAGGAGGCTCAGGGGAGACCTCATTGCACTCTATAGCTTCCTGAAGGCAGGTTGTGATGAACAGGGGTTTGGCCTCTTCTTCCAGGCAACAAGCAGGACCCGAGGAAATGGCCACAAGTTGTACCAGAGGAGGTTTAGATTGGACTTGAGGAAAAACTTTTTCTCTCAAAGAGTGGTAAGGCACTGGAATGGCCTGCCCAGGGAGGTGGTGGAGTCTCCGTCCCTGGCAGTGTTCAAGAGGCGGCTTGATGAGAAGCTACAGGATATGGTTTAGTAGCTGTGGCAGCAATGGTAGTGGGAAGACGGTTGGACTAGATGATCTTATAGGTCCCATCCAACCATGTGATTCTATGATTCTATGATTCTATGATTTCCTCACAGCTAAAATAGATTTTTGAACCATTTAACATTATATTAGACTGTACTGGTTCAAAGAGATGTAAAGAAGGAAGGACATCAGCTGTGAATTCTTGTTCGTAAGATTATGGTATGGAGATTTTAATGAATGGATTCACTGCAGAAAACTATTATCTAGCCTTGTTAGCCGTGTTCATTCTGTATAAGTTTAACATCGGTATAGCATTGCCCCCTTCAAGAAACAAATGTTATCTAAAATCTCCTGGTACAACACTTTCAGATTTCCATGCTAGAAAGGAACTGCTTTTGCAAACAGAAAAATGTAATTTAACTCAATCAAACCATTTATGTCCTGAATTCTCTATGAAGTAGCTCACTTCTCTTCAGCATTTGGATTATTCAGTTTTATTCCAATGAGGAAGTTAAGCTAATAAGATTTACTAGAAATAATAATTAAAAAAAAACCAAACCCCAATATTTTATCCGAGGTACATTAATTCAAATTGGAAAAAAAAAATCAACTTTTTATCTTTACAGAACACATTAGTATATAAAAAATTTACAAAACTCTGAATTACAAGCTTCTGAAAATGTACAAACATGAGTTTAGCTCCTGAGGGGACTTTTTAGCAGAATACCAATAAGTACCAAAGAGTAATACTGAAATGTAATATAAATGTAGCTTAAAATGATAACAGCTTGGTGCATCATAATATTCAACTTCTCTGAGCAAGCCCTAGCAACAATTTCTAAAGTTGTGTGAGAAGGGGGAGATAAATAAATGGCTTGTGTCTAGAAGCTTGGAGAATTGACCAAATCAGATTTCTCACAAACTCAATGTAGCTTATGAGTAGTGCTGTTGCAATCAGTAGGCAAGTACAATTTTGTAAATATATATAATATCTGTTATTCCAAATCTTTCACATAAGTAAATTAATGAATGTAATAGTTCCTTTTCCCATAGCAGTTAATTGTCCTTTCAACAATATGTTCCCAAAAGAGATGTAGAATTTTTTTCACCAAACCAATTATTTCTCAAAACATAATGCCTCCTATAACAAGTCACCTCAAAGTCAGAAATAAAATAAATATTACGCCATGGACAATAAAGCTAATCTTACAGTTAGTAGATTGAAATTCTGGTCAGCATGAAACCTTGTGTAAAGCCTTGTTTGTTTAAGGGATAAGTTAAGAATTTCTGGAGTGTATGGGAAGTTTCACTTCTTCCAGCTTAGGAACAGATTCTGACTTGTCAAAATTAAATAATTTCTGCCAAACGTCTCTGTCATGCAAAATATTCTGGCTGTCCTTTATGACTTCCAGTGTTTTCTTGCATGTTCACAGTACAGAAGACTAAGAGAAGCATTTTATTCTTGGGAATCCAATTAATTCTATCTTGGTAAACAAATCTTGCTTCCTTTCTCAGCTCCAGATCTTTCTCTCCTGGGGTTTTCATACCACTTTTGTTCCAAGATTTCAGTTTACAACTTCTCCAGTTCTTCCTTGATCCAGGAAACTTTGTCCAATGTCACAGAAACTCATGAATTCTCGAACACTTTTATTTTTCCTACAGCTTTCCTTCCATTTTAGTCCCTTAACTCATAAGCTATTTCTACATTAGTAATTAAGATGAACCAGGGATCACTTTCTAACCCTGAGACAAATCGTAGAGCACAGTTAGTGCCAAGATTGCTAAACTCTTCCCTCACTCTGTACTGAAGGGCAGATCCTGCTTGACCAACCTAATCTCCTTCTATGCTCAGATGACATGCCTAGTGGGTGACAGAAAGGCTGTGGATATTATCTACCTGGACTTAGCAAAGTCTTTGATACCATTTCCCACAGCATTCTCCTAGAGAAGCTGGTGGCTCATGACTTGGACAGGTGTACCCTGTAGTGGGTTGAAAACTGGCTAGACGGCCGAGCCCAGAGATTTGTGGTGAAGAATTAAATCCAGTTTGCTGCCGGTCACAAGCAGTGTTCCCCAGGGCTCAGTGCTGGGGCCAGTTCTGTTTAATATATTTATCAATGAGCTAGGTGAGTGGATTGAGTGGTCCCTCAGTAAGTTTGCAGATGAGACCAAACTGGGCAGGAGTGTAGATCTGTTTGAGGGTAAGGAGGCTCTGCAGAAGGATCTGGACAGGCTGGACTGATGGGCCGAGATGAACTGTATTAGGTTCAACAAGGTCAAGTGCCAAGTCCTGCACTTCAGTCACAACAACTACATGCAACGCTATAGGCTTGGGGAAGAGTGGCTGGAAAGCTGCCTGGCAGAAAGGGACCTGGGAGTGCTGGTGGACAGCTGTCTGAGTATGAACCAACAGTGTGCCCAGGTGGCCAAGAAGGCCAACAGCATCCTGGATGGAACAGGAACAGTGTGGCCAGCAGGAGTAGGGAAGTGATTGTGCCCCTGTACTCAGCACTGGTGAGGCCACACCTCGAATACTGTGTGCAGTATTGGGCCCCTCAGTACAAGAAGGACATTGAGTTGCTAGAGTGTGTCCAGAGAAGGGCAACAAAGCTGGTGAAGGGTCTGGAGAATAAGTCTTATGAGGAGCAGCTGAGGGAACTGGGACTGTTTAGTCTAGAGAAGAGGAGGTTGAGGAGAGATGTCATCAATCTCTACAGCTACCTGAAAGGAGGTTAGTAGGGAGGTGGATGTTGATCTCTTCTCCCCAATAACTTGTGATAGGACAAGAGCAAATAACCTCAATTTCCAGCAGGGGAGGTTTAGATTGGATATTAGGAAACATTTCTTTACTGAAAGAGTGATCAGGCACTGGAACAGGCTACCAAAGGAAGTGTCAGAGTACCCATCCCTGGAAGTATTCAAAGAATGTGTAGACGTGGCACTTTCAGAACATGGTTTACTAGGCATGATGGTGTTAGGTTGAAGGTTGGACTTCATGATATTGGGGGTCTTTTCCAACTTTAAAAATTCTATGATTCTCTGATACTATACCTCTGAAACTGTATATATATATTGCCAGAGTGGAGCTGTTGTTGGTCCATGCTGTCCTCTTAACAGTGGAAGAGCAGATAGCACATGCCAAAACCATGCCTAAGAACCTCCTGAAAAATAAAGCCTGACTGCATAATGACAGGTCTGTCCCTGTGCCCGTAACTTTGCTGAGTTTTCACCTTAGTCTCATGACTTCTCTTGTATAGACTACATAGGGATTTCGGATAGAATTTCCTAGGTTACCATGTTCCTAGTTTCTTATTGTTAGAGTCCTTGCAGAGTCTCTCTTGCTCAGTGTGGCCAAAGTTACATTTCCTTCCTCTTTCAGGATGTGTCATATTCTCAAGGCTTCTACGTGATTTTTTTTTCCTTCCCTTGGTTTCACAGCATGGGCTCTGCTCCCGTTTAGTGAGTTTTCCCTCGAAGCTTGATCTCATAAAGTAAAGGCTGCCTTTTGGTTCTGGTCAGTTCTTCTGCAGGAAGACGTTCCTTAAGCTGCATTGCAGCTCACTATTTTGGCAGCAATAAAACATTGAGCTCAGAGCAAGGACAAAAAGAATGTTTTCTTTATTTTGGCAACAGACACTGTAGCAAATCTAGTCATGCTGTATATATGTGGAAAGTGCTGAGTGGAGTGCTATCAGGCTTATTATCTCGTGAGGCTCAAAACAGGAAAAAACAATTACTGTTATAATCTATTTTAAAAAATGAAGGACAATAAACTGTTTAGAATTAGAGCCACTATTTAGCACTGCATGGATTTAAGAAGCAAAATTAAATAGCTCTTATTGAAATTAGTTACTGTACCCTTTTTCTGTGTGGACATGAAATGAACAACTTGACCTATAATTCGGCAA
This sequence comes from Chlamydotis macqueenii, assembly GCF_036417535.1. Taxonomy (NCBI): domain Eukaryota; kingdom Metazoa; phylum Chordata; class Aves; order Otidiformes; family Otididae; genus Chlamydotis; species Chlamydotis macqueenii. The sequence continues at coordinate 166,159,788 of NC_141556.1, forward strand.
GATGTTTGGAAACAAGTTTGGGGTTCTTTTATTATGATTTTGAAAGATGTGTTCATACCATTTAGTATCTGTCTTTTAGGTATTAGCAAGTTTCTGGCACTTAAGAGCTGTAGCTATTACGTTAACAGAACTAACTTCTACTTAGAAAGTATATTTTTAAGTATTTGTAACTAAATTAAATAATTCAGAAGTAATTATTAACTGCTCAAAACCCAAAATACCTCAAGTTACAAAAAAAAAACCCAAACAGTTAGGCTTCCCAGTATGTCTGCTGAGTTATCGTACCTATCAGACCATTTTGAAGAATTCTTCAAAGCACTATTTAAAATGCTAACCTGTACAACTAGGGAAGCATGAAATTAAACTGTTTCCTCTTGGAGCTGATCTAGCACTGCACCATGACTTCCCCTTCTTTCAACATCATTCCAGTGTTTGAAAGACCAACACTTTTACCCAAGTAACAGACACACCTATATTAAGTGTAAGTGGGAATACTCCTTGAAGAATCTCATCTTCATATTGTTAGTAATATCTGTAGCCATAGGGTTTTTTGGTTTTTGGTTTGTTTTTTTTTAGCTTTTACTTTTTATGAGTGTTGTTTTTTTTTTATTTCATTTATGAAGAAGTCAGTGTGGTCTCCTTGAAGGCAGAGACAATTATTTTGAAGCTTAGCAAGAAGGCTGATATGCTAAATAGATATTTAGAATGTTGGCATGAGTTGAGCAATATGTAATTTCAATTATCTCTTCAAAATTGTTTCCCAGTTATTGTTTAAGATCACTACAGTAGCTGTAACAGAATGTTTCTGAACCAATTTTCTACAGTGAGGTAAGAGCACAGACAGCAAGATATAACTCTTGAATTAAAAGCAGTGAACTGGTAAAGAAAAAATTAATAAGGTTTAACTGAGTAACAGTATAGTGCAATTTACGAAGTGAAAAGAAATAGTAATAGAGGAAAGCAAATGGGGAAAATGTTCCAATATTCCACAGAAGAGCCAACCCTGTTTTATTTTACCATTTGCACTACTTTGTGTGCTGTAGCAATGTTGCTATTGATTAATTAACAGTACTAGTAAAAAATATTCGTGAGATTATGGTTACCTTCAAACTATCCTCCAATAAAAATAAAGTCAGAAAAATAAAGATAATTTATAGAAAAAATAGGGCAATTAAAAATAAATATTGAAGATCTCTGTGCATGCTTCAGTGTCATCATTTATATGTAAGTTTCATATATTTTATTCATGAGACCTCTGTTTCCATCTCCATTACATGTTAATTCTGCTTCACTCTGTTTGACAGCAAAGACAACCCGTTTCAAATTCAGAGTAATTTGTAAGTTAGAGGGAAATCTAAGAAACAAACTCTGGTAAAAATATAGTTTCCACTTTTATACTCTTGTCAGTGTCAGTTTAAATGGGCGAGACTTTGAGATGTTGACATGAATTAGCATTTTGCATACTTAGGGAAATTTCCTCACTGAAGATGAGATAGAGAGTGAAATGTTCCTCAGGTTATTATCTTCCACATCTGCATCTTTTAAATAGAAAAAATGTCAAATGTTTTGAGCTACAGTACTGTTAAACTGACAAAGACATTTCAAATAAAATACATATTTATTAACACCGGCCCCATTTAACATCTTTGTCAGTGGCATGGACAAGTGGGATAGAGTGCACCTTCAGCAAGTTTGCCAACTACACCAAGCTGTGTGGTGCAGTTGACACACTGGAGGGGGAGGGATGCCATCCAGAGGGACCTTGACAGACTGAGAGGTGGGCCCATGCAAACCTCATGAAGTTCAACCAGGCCAAGTGCAAGGTCCTGCACATGAGTTGGGGCAATACCAGACACAAACGCAGGCTGAATGGAGAATGGCTTGAGAGTGGCCTTGAGGAGAAGGACTTAGGAGTGCTGGTGGACAAGAAGCTCAACATGAGCAGGCAATGTGCCCTTGCAGCCCAGAAAGCCAACCACATCCTGGGCTGTGGAGAATGTGGCCAACCGAGGGAGGTGATTCTGCTCCTCTACTTCACTCCCATGAAACCCCACCTGGAATACTGTGTCCAGTTCTGGAGCCCCCAACATAAGAAGGACATGGACCAGTTGGAGAGAGTTCAGAGGAGGGCCACAAAGACGATAAGAGGTCTGGAGCACCTCTCCTATGAGGACAGGCTGAGACAGTTGGGGCTGTTCAGACTGGAGAAGAGAAGGCTCCGGGGAGACCTGATAGTGGCCTTCTGATACCTAAAGGGGGCCTACAGGAAAAATTGGGAAAACCTCTTCAGTAGGGCCTGTTGTGATAGGACAAGGGGTAATGGTTTTAAGATAGAGAGAGGCAGATTCAGACTTGATAGAAAGAAAAATAAACATAACAAGGAGAGTGATGGAACACTGGAACATGTTGGCCAGAGAGACAGTAGATGCACCATCCCTGGAAACATTCAAGGCCAGGTTGGATGGTGCTCTGAGCAACCTAATCTAGTTGGAGATGTTCCTGCTCATTGCAGGAGGTGGACTAGATAACCTTTTAAAGGTCCCTTCCAACTGTAAAGATTATATGATTCTATGATCCTCTGACCCAAAACAACAAGAAAAGGAGCATTTTGGAAAATGAAAAACAAAAAGAAAATTAAAAAAAATAGATTATATTTGAAAGCTAACAGATCTAAGACCTCCAAAAAAGTATCACTGTGAAGTAAACTGTAGAGAAACCTTTCCTTTCATGGGAATAAATAAATATTTTCACTAATAGATGACTTGGATCCATATAATAAACATATGACAATATAAATATATGAACTACTACTTTTGTGAATTTTCATTTGATTCTGTAAAAGATATGCCACTAGTGCATGATATTTATATATTCAAGGCTTTGATTATTATAACCTTTACCCTTCACTGATTTTCGTCATGTCTTTCTTCTCGTCAAGTGCTTTGTATTTTTAAAGCCATGTTTATTTCAAGTCATTCTTATCTCTTGAAATCTTTACTTCACATATGGTATATCACATTTCTTAGGCTTTCTTGCGCATGGATCTATGTGCCAGATGTTCTAGGGCACCTTTCCATTGTCTCTATTGATGTATTCTCCATGTTCCTTTCAATAGACAGCTGATGTCTGACAGTGTATATTGTATGCAAGAATCATTAAACATATCTTGTTACCCACAGATTCAGAAGAACATTTGAGTGTTTGATGTACTAATTAAGAACTTGAAGTAACAAATGTACTTAGACTATCACATTGTAATTTATACCATTTAAACAAAGTTCACAAGAAATTCTTTTCCTTATGCTTATTCAACATAGTTTGCACCCTTTGTGGTTCACCTTGAGCTAGAGGTTGAAATAAAATATGCCTCTTGATATTGCTCAGTTTCACATGATTAATATAATTACAGAGTACTCTAAGATATTTGAACATAAGAAGAATATTGTAGGAGTTTGGACAATTATCTTTTAATATATAAATTAGGGATATTTTCCTCATCGTTAATAGGTGTTACCCACACTGCAGCCTGTGGAGGACTCCATGCTGCAGTAGGTGGATATGTCCTGAAGAAAGCTGCAGCCCATGGAGGACCCAGACTGGAGCAAGCAGGAACTGTAGCCCATGGAGACGAGTCCTCACAGGAGTGGGATTTCTGGCAGGATCTGTTAACCCTTGAGGGACCCACACTGAGGTAGTTCGTTCTTGAAGGACTGCAGGCTGTGGAGAGGACCCATGCTGGAACAGTTCTTAAAGAACTGCAGACCATGGGAAGGACCAATGTTGGAGAAGTTTATGAAAGACTGTCTCCTTTGGGGCAATCCCATGCTGGAGCAGGGAAAGAGCGTGAAAAGGAAGGAGTGGCAGAGATGAAGTGTTATGAACTGACTGCAACTCTCATTCCCTGTCCTCCTGCAGTGCTTCAGGGGAGGTAAAGAAATTGAGAGCGAAGCTGAGCCTGGGAAGAAGAGAGGAGGCAGGGTGGGGCGGGGGGGGTGGGGGGAGAAGGTGTTGTTTGTTTTAATTTTTATTCTTTTATTCTCATCATCCTACTTTATTTTAATGGGCAGTAAATTACATTTATTTTCCCCAAGATGAGTCTATTATTTTCCTGTGACTGTAGCTGGTGAGTGATCTCCCCGTCTTTATGTAATCTCACTCACTTTCCCATCTTTTTTCTCTCCTACTGTCTTGTTGAGGAAAGGGGAGTGAGGGAGTGGCAAGATAGGGGATTTAGCAGCCAGTCAAGGTCAAATCCTCCACAAGGTGTTCCATCTTTCAAAACAATTCTTCTGGTCTTATTCATTGAAAGAGTCTTAATTTCTCAAAGGGAAAAAACTGTTTCTTTGTAAACTGAAGATCATATGTCCCATTTCTGGCTCATTTTTTGACATTAATAGTGGCACAAAATATTCAGATCATACTGGTACAAAATAGGAACAATTACACATCATATTTATGAATAATTCTGTATTTTTAATTTCACAGTCTTATGAGTTGTTACTGGCACAAGAAAAAATAGATCAGCCAAAGAGTTTCACTAAAGGAAGCATTGAATTGTCAGTGCATTGCTACTATCATAGTAAGAGTGCACTGGAGTTGCTGCAAAAATAGAGTGTATGTCAGGTTGACACCATATGCTGAAATTGGGCAAAGAATACTTTACTTTTTTTTCTGGTCATGGGGATACAAAAGAACGACTAGGCCTAAATAAATGATATTCTGTTTCAGTGCACTCCATATTATGGAACTGGTTCCCACTCAAGCTCTACCTCCACAGAGTAGCACCTATTGTTTTTCACTGCAAAGGAACATAACACTGATAATGAAACAGTGACCAGTGAGAAAGTTTTGGGGTCTTACTTAATCAAGTGTAAAAAAAAAATATACTGAAAGGACATGTATTCTGTATAGAAGTATTCACTGAGTCCTGTGGGTGTTAAATCGAGCTACTCCAGAAAATAAGAAAACAAAATTCCTATTTGAAGGGGATTGCATGTTTGTAGACATGACATCCATTCTGTCATAATTTAAATCCAAGGAAATGACAAATTGAAAACCATTTTTAGGGTACTTTTATACCCACACACCACACTTTTCCTGTCAGATTGTAATTTCAATAGCAACTTCAGTCTGTTTCTACCAGATAAGGAAACACAGTACGCATATTCAATCTCTTTCAGTGATAAAACAATTTCTTAGTTATGCTCCCATTCTTCTGTGTCCCAAATGCATATTGCATTGTTTCCTTAAGCTATACATATATAATAACTACGAACACAAATTTTTAATTGCATAGAGGTAGATTTAAAATTATACTTATGTTTTTGTGGGGTTTTGGCTGTTGCTTTTATATTAGTTGGAAATGGGTATAGTTTACAGTACTGCAGAAAGATGTAAATGTAAACTTTGAATGGTAATACATTTTCATTTGCTTATGTATTTAACACTACATTTAAAATTAATCAAATTTAAAAAAAAAAAAAAGAAAAGAAAATTACATCGCCAAGGAGGTTATATAAAAAAGTTTAAATCTGGACTGATTTCTGATATCTGATGTAAAAGTAGTTAAAAGTAGGTTGCTGATATAACTACTATCAGAACCTTCACTACTGTAGGTTTAAAATTACAGAGTAATTTTAGAAACTGCATTTCATTTCCCTGTGTAATTTGATTTGGCATTCCCTGTAAAAGTAAATTTTTGATGGGACTTTTAAGAACAGTGAAAAAAACCATAAAAACTGTTAAGTATACACTTGCTACAAAGAAATATCTACAGTTAGCAATTCATATGACGTGTAACTACATTTTGTTTAAATAGCAATAAAAACACAATTTGTTCTGGTATGCACAATACTCCCATGAATAAAACTTCGTATTATCTGTTTTGAATAACAGCTTCATTAGTGCTTGATTAAGCAAATTAACTCAAGTGAATTTCAGATGTTTATGACAATAAGTATTTCTCACATGTTGCAATTTGGAAAAAGAGGATTTTGGAAATCTGAGGGTGACTATGTTGGTATTAGTGTAAGAAATTCTCCAAATAAAAATTAGATTGGTTGAGGTAGCAGGGATAGTATACAGTTATGTGAAAGAAACAGTGAAAAGGAAGCATATGAGGGAGAAGTCAAATCCACATCCGCCTCTCGAAACCCTGACTCCTGGAAAGGCTCTTCCAAAGTAAGAGCGTGCCACTCAAGAAAACAAGATCTTTCCCTTAATAAAAGAAAAGACCTGACTTTTGGTCCACACTTCTAGAACAATTTATACATCAAATGGATTGGTTATTAAAAATAAGATTGATAAGCTGTTTTAGGAATACAGAAAGAAAATATTTTCCCTTCTACATCAGTAGTCCCAATCATGAAACTGCAAAAATAAAGCTTTCACTGCCTGGTAATTAAAAAAAAAAACAAACAGTCTCCATTCTCTGGACTGGGGAATACAACATTTGTTGTATTTGTAATGTGAAACTCTTCCCTCCCTCAAGGACCGAATGGTCTGATCTATACAAGTGACTGATAAAAGCCTCTGGACATATGCAGTTTCCTTAGCCTGCCTGGTCTTCTGCTGGGAGACTGTGTGATAAAGGCCAAAATTATGATAGGAATCATCATAAAAATAAATGGTGTGAATAATGGCAGGACAATGGTAAAGCTCTGTTTATTTCCTCTCTTTCCTCTGTCCCTCCTACTTGTGTTCTTTTCAAGAATATCCTTTTGGAAGATAAAGTCTATAATTATAATTTAAAATCCCTTTTTTGAAGCAATAGAGTGTAATCTAAAGGTTTTTTTTTATCTGAGAAGTACACTTGTAACTGAAAGGTTGATTAGCATTTATCAGAAAAATAAGTGATTTTGAAATAAAAGATTTACCTTGAATTACATTTTCTTTAATGAATGATCAATAGTCTTGAGAATATTCTGAAGTGTTAGTCCTTATTTTGTATATATATCTCTAACACTGACCATCCTGAGCCTATCTCACAGGAAGATTCCAAATAATCCCAGAGCAGAGTCATAGCATAATAGAATAATTTAGGTTGGAAAATACCTTTAAGATTATTGAGTCCAACTGTAAACCTAACATTGTCAAGTCCACCAACAAATCAAGCCCTTAACTGCCACATCTACATGTCTTTTAAATATGTCCAGGGATGGTGACTCAACCACTTCTCCGAGCAGCCTGTTCCAGTGCTTGATAACACTTTCAGTGAAAAAAATTTTTGTAATATCCAATCTAAACCTCCCCTAGTGCAACTTGAGGCATTTCCTCTTGTTCTATCACTTATTACTTGTCAGAAGAGACAAACACCCACCTCCCTACCAACCTCCTTTCAGGTAGTTGTAGAGAACAATAAGGTCTCTCCTCAGCCTCCTTTTCTCCACACTAAACAACTTCAGTTCCTTCAGCTGCTGCTCAGAAGACCTGTTCTCTAGAGCCTTCACCAGTTTTGTTGCTCTTCTTCGGACACACTCCAGCACCTGAATGCCTTTCTTGTAGTGAAGAGCTTAAAACTGAACACAGTATTCAAGATATGGTCTCACCAGTGCTAAGTACAAAGAGATGATCAGTTCCCTAGTCTTGGTAGCCACACTTTTCCTGATACAAGCTAGGATGCTGTCAGCCTTCTTGGCCACCTGGGCACCTTCATCTCCTTTTCCTCCAGGTGGCTTTTGAGCCAGTCTTCCCCAAGCCTGTAGCATTACATGAGGTTGCTGTGAACCAAGTGCAGGACCCAGCACTTGACCTTGTTAAGCCTCATACAATTGGCCTTGGTCCAGATCCTTCTGTAGAGCCTTTCTACCCTCAAGCAGATATTTACTATTATTTATCTGCTACACTTTAAACATTGTGGAATTTTTCTTCTATTCTGCAATATCTGCTGAAGACCACTACAAATCGAAAGAGAAATTTAAAGTATGGATGTATTTCAGATTACTGTCAGCTCATATATGATACTATAAGTCCAATAGCTATAAATACAAGCAGTACTAATGTGACTAGTGTATTAATATACTTTTAAAATATATTAAATTATAAAATCTAATTAAATAAAAGTATAATATGATTATATGATATAAACCAATGTATTTAAATACTTTAACAATATTTTATCTAGTTTGTGTATTATAATTTATATTATATAATATGGTACATTTAATATTAAAGCACTATAAAATATAATATAAAATGAACACTCATTATAAAACTATATTAATACTGATTATGTTGTATTGTATACTATAATTTATATATTACCTATTTATTATGTTATATATTACAATTATAGCATTATTACATTATCATACTTAGACAATTATCTAATATAATACAATATTGTAGTAGTAATATGTGCCATAAAATAATGTAGTAGTATTAAAATCTGATTTATTAAGTGTTAATAGACAATCAAAGATGCTTCTTATTCCTCCTACATATGGGTAAAAGCAACTAAGGCTAATTCATACAATGCTGTAAAAAAGATTTCAGTTATATTGCATGTATAAAAGATTGGATTTTTTTTATTATTGTCATTTTAATCTCCAGTATAAACCTTTGTCAATTATGATACGCCTGAAGCTCTTGTTATTAAACTTCCATTGCCTTCAAACCATGCTTGTTTCATATTTTCTCATTCACGTTAACATTTCAGTGATTGCCATAAAATAGCAGTGAATTGCCTTGGGCATTAGCAAAGAATATAATGGATTTGTAAGACATTGCTGCTACAAGTGTGCAAACTTCCATTAACTGGAGTCGTAGAGGGACACATGTAGCTGTATGTGCCGTCCCTGAGATAAAAGGACAGCTCTTAGAACCATAGAAATCTCACAGACAGGTAAGAAAATGGACAGATTTTTCTAACTTCTGTAGCAGTAGATCAGCAGTGTTACCAAGACATGATATGATTTGCTGCTAGATGTGAGAGAGTTGGAAAGTGCACCTTTGCTTTCTTGGGCGTAATACACACGAAGCACATCAAAGCACTCCAGACTATCAATTACAACTGATTTTTTGAGGCCATGTTTTAATGAAAGAGCAACACCAGCTTTAAGAATCCCGCTTCCACATGAAAAATCCCACAGCCAGATGAGAAACTATGGCTCTCATATTAAAAAAAAAAAATAAAAAAAAAAAAATCTTGAGTGCTCAAACCAGGTTTAATACTTTTAGCAGCTGAACATTTTGCCAGCTGGCTTTATAAAAGGTAACACATTATCTGTCCTCTAGAGACAGAATAAATCTAGTATGACCATACAGCCAGCAGGAGTAGGCTTATATTGTTTGTCCTATCTGTCTTATCAGTAGCTCTTCTCCATACATGCAGAATCAGGCTTGAATTTCTCCAGTTGAATAATCCTGTCATGGACATACATGGCATAAATATTGTGTCATAATGGTTTGAACTGCATTCTTGAGTTTATTCATAGAGTAGACATAGCATAATCCTCTTTGTCGTTGCTTCTGTTCCCTTTTGGATGTAAAGTTGCAAGAGAGGTGACTAGGAAGTAATGTGCTCTGTCCCTTTTGAAGTGACAGAAGAATTTATGTTGGAGATCCCCTTATGTGTATTTTATGAGAGATTACAGGAGTTTCAAGAGAGCTGATGACATCAGAAAAACGTGTCTTGATTCGGTATTTGAACTCTTAATTGCTTGAAGTACAGGTCTTTTTTTTTTTTTTTCTCACAAGACGAGAAATTTTGGCAATTCTTCACCAGTATTTCATTCTTCTATAAGGCATTTACTAATGCCTTACCTGGTCTTTCTAGTCTTTCTCTACCTGCAAGTTACACTAAGACATGAAATTTTAATTTGTGCTGGCAAAATACCAAGTCACAGTAGACCGACTTCTCAGTAATCATCCCAACCTAGAGCAGACAGGAATCTGCCAAAGTCATCGGTGCCAAGGCTTCTCCATACCAATACTGTTCTGTTGATTGGATTCAAATTAACACTTGTGTTACAGTAAAATGAGAATTAGATTATCTCCACAGCAGAACTAAAGTTATATATTAATAAAATTAGTAATCATAGATAATGCAGAAAAAAAACATAGTTAGAATGGCTTGTACAAGTCACTCCTATGGCATTGCCTAAAATACAGCAGATGTTTCTGGTAGTTCACTTCAAGAAAAATTAATTTATACTAGAATAAATGTATGCAAGGGTTGCTAGAATAATGAGATGTGTGGTTAATAGGTCTTCAACTGTTTATGAGATATAACTGCAATCTATACATATACAAATGATGAAAGATAGCTGTCCAAACTAAGAATAGTCTTGACACAAGAGTAAATGCCAATGAATACATTCAGATTGGAAAGGACATTTTCCATCCATCATATAGTGATATTCTATAGCAGCTGTACTCTCAGTCAAGAAGAGTTAAAAAAAAATGTAGCTACATTCAAGCAAATGTTTGATATATCATGAAAATAATTGTATAGTCTGAATGTCTTCAAGAGCATGAAACTGACTCAGTAATCCAAAAGTAATATTAGTACTATATTTCTACATACCAATTTTTAAGATTTAACTGAGATTTGTGAGGCATAGAAGAAGCATTTACACAAAGATTGCAAAAAGAGAAGAGAAAGATCAGTTCCATTGAGAACAAAAGTGAGTACCTGTATATAAAAACACATGGGCAAAGAAATTATAAAAATAGCTTCTTTCAAGCACCTGTCTGAAAACTCAATTCAGACAATCTTCACTGTACCATGGGAACACCTGTGAACTAAAAATATTGCCCAGCTAGGCAGATCGGAAATTGTATTTGTATTTGAATATGTATTTGCTTTTGCATTTGTATTTGTATGTGCATATGTATATGTATATGTGTAGGTATATAATTGCAAGCAATATGATACGTTTGCTATTTCATCATCAGAGAAGTAATCATCCACAATAAATATTTGGCATTTTGGTTAGCTGTAATATGCTGACCTTTTGTTTCATATTAATACTCAAGTAGGTTAACACAATGATAAACTAATTTTCTCAAACAGAATTATTGTGCAAATAAATGATATAATAGTGATACCCTTTAGAGATTCCAAAATTATGGAAGTGCTATTGAAGGAAACTGCTAAATACTGATAAAAATATTTGTATGTTCATATATATTCTGTCAGTTTGCAATTTTATAGGGTAACATTTCATACTTAGAAAAGAAATAGATGTTAGCTGTACAAATCCTTATTTCCCTAGGCATTATAGACTATTACTCTTGCTAAACAGTTGTAAAATACATCTATACATATTTTTTTTTTAGGTTTTTTTTTTTAATCTTTCTGCAGTGTATGAACCGATTCCACATCTGATATAGTATTGGGAGTGCTGTACAAGACACAGTGTTTGAGGAATTAGTGATCTCAGGCAAGCCATGTCATCTCTATTAGGCCTAATAACCCCTATGTTAGCATGAATGACCACTGTACAGCCTTACCTATGTAACAATGCCAGAGAACATGCCGGGATGACCAGAACATGTGCTGCCTCTGGAAGCACCTTCCAGATGCATGCAACTGGATGTGCTCTCGTGGACAGAAAGAGATGACACTCTTACATGTCAAGGCAAGAAATATAGTTTTGTTTGTTACACTAAGTAAAGGGCATTCTGGTATGGGAGGGAGACCGAATCTCTCCATCAGCAGGAATTCTGAGAAGCATGCTTTGTCCACCAGACGTGTCCAAAACTACATGAAAGTAGAGTTCTTAACATCTGAACAGATGCAAGATATACTCACCATCTATAATTCTCTTACTATTTCTATCTTATTATTAAAATAATTTTGTGACTTCTTGCAACTGGGCTGGGCTGAGTCGGGCCCTGATGACTGCCCAGCGGGAGGCCAGAGGGTGAGGCCCGCAAGGCCCACACGGCTCGCACCTCCCCTTCTCTACCCCCGCTCAGCTTCTTCACATCTTTTCTTCTTTTTTTTTTTTTTTTCCTGTTTTTTCCCCTTCTTAAATACGTTATCACAGAGGTGTTAGCAGGGAACATTCTGCTACCAATTGGCTTGGCCTTGGCTAGCAGTGGGTCTACCCTAGGTCTGGCCATGTCCACTAAACAGAGGAACAACTAGCAGTTTCTTACAGAAGGTACCACTGTAGCCCCCCTCTCACTAAATAAAACCAGAACAAAGCACGTATTTGTAAAGCCGAGCATTATTACCTAAAATTATGATCTTTGTCATGATAGTGCATATATTCTCCAGCTACTTACATTTTTACAGTAAAGTCCATTGTAGATCTATTTGTTGCTTATTAGAATAATAACATAACTGTGACTGGATTATGTGCTGGTCCTTGATGTTTCACTACAAAACTCATCTATGAGATCTAATCCAGAAGAAAACTTGAAGAGTATCTCAATTTACCACAGAAATTCTATTTATTAAAACATACTGTTGTCCTCTCTTTCATTCTCACTTGCTTTATCTATAAGCTAAATATTTGCTTGAGATATAGATTACATGATTCAAAGCTCTCGTTGCTTAACTGGATTTACTCCAAGGATTTTCTTGCATGTTCCCTCCTTTTTAATCCTGCTGACTGTAGATTCTGGTTTAAGTATTTACTTTGGTTATATTTTTAGTGAATAACCTTCAGCTATCCTCATCTTTACTCCGTAAACAATTCTTTTGGCTAGGCTACCCAAGAGAAGAAATGTTTCCTCTTTTTTTTTTTTTTTACTTACTTTTATCCAGAGTGAAAGAAGTCTACAGAAATTATAATTGTAGAGTATACACTATTCTTGAACTATAGGATTTATTTTGTATTAGTGTACTCAATGGCCTTTTCTGCAATATTTCAAAGTAGGAGTTACAGATATATATACACACACACATATATACTGGGGAAAACAGTCAGTGCTAATGCCTGATAAAATACTTTGTTTACTAGCTTTTTTTTTTTTTTCTCTTTGATGGGGAAGTAAGTACAAAACTGGTCTCTAAACAGAGCAATTACACTTTCCCCTAGTGTTTCTCTTTATCTCTCCTTGAAAGCTTTGAACAACAAAGAACACTCAGAATATTTACCTGAAATATGAAAATATCTGACATTAAAAAACTAGAAATAATCAGATCCACTGGACATCTTATGTGGATGATAAAATTATGAGTTAAAATATGCATACTTTTAAATTATAATAAGTATTTTGATCGTAAAGAGAAACATAAAACTCCTTGACAAGTAAACACTTCTAACTCACTGGATGAGGAGAACTCAGAGAAGTGGGAGGTAATATGTTTATTAAGACCATTCAGTCCAGATGCACAGCAGTCATAAGTGCTTCTTTTAGCTGCTTCAACTCTTACCTGCCTCTCACTCCCACCCCATGCCTGTCTCACTTCTGGTAGATTTTCTTCACTTTTCTCATGTGGATGTGCTTCACTCATCTCACTGGATGTGCTCTTGTGGACAGAAGAGAACACATTTATCTTTAAAAACCAGTATCAGAAATTTCGGGCAGTTTCTTCTTTTTCCTGCTAGTATGCCAGACTATTTCATGGTGTATGAACAAGATGTTCAAGTAAAATTCATGATGTTCATCAGTCTGCTTCTTTGAAGACTGCTTTTATTACATTTGGTGTCTTGCCCATTTTGAAGATCAAGATAGAGAATTCTCTATGCATTATATTATATGACCTTGAAAATGTCTTATACTTAGTTCCCTTCTTTCTCAAAATGACCTGTGTTTGGCAATCATAACAGCACCTCAGTATAACACACATTGGCCTGCTGCCAGACCTGGAGGGAAGGTACAATGCATGTCAATTATGATTTCCTCTGCTTTCTTTCATGAAGAAACTCTGTAAACACTTTCTGAGTAAATCCACTGGGATAATACTTTTTGAATTCTCTCTTTATTTTTTAATTCATATCTCCCTACTGTGTAAGTTTTCAATGTTATCCAGCTGGGCTGTTTTGTTTTGTTTTGTTTTGTTTTGTTTTTTACAATAATTTTCAGTATTGTAGAAGGTTCCAACTTCAGGAATCTCTTTTGGTTTTTTTCCCCCATTTGCAAAGATGTGTGAAAAATGTGTGTTTCTTCTACATTTTGTGCCAATACTTTAGAGATAAAACCAACCCCTCTACCCCACCACTACCCTAATCTCTTACCTTGGCAATTATTCCTGATGTGTTTTTTCAGAAATTTAGGTTTTTCCTTTTTTTTTCACTGTTGCAAGACTTAGGAAACAAGTTCTTTTCTCCATTCACAGTAGCTTTGATTCCATAACAACTGTGTTCAGCTGAAAAAAAAAAAAAAAAGTGTCCCTTTTGAAAATAATATATCACCTTGTTTTCCATGAAATTCTGTCTCTTACGGCTGATTTGATCTTATCAATGATTCATCAAATCTACTTTTCTGCCTTGATACTAGACCTTGGATTTTTATGATACCTCTTGATAAATACAATTCCCTTTTCTATGTGGCATTGTTGCTATGATGTCTAAACAGATATATGTTGCAAATTCTACCTTGAAATGATAATATTCAGAAAAGGATGGTTATGAAAATCCATTGACTCTGGAGATGTTTGGCATCAGGAGTTATGCAGCTAAAACTTAGTTGTTTTAATTTACTTGAACAGGGAAAAATGCTTTCACTGAGTGGCAAGGATAAAATAATGCGTTCTGAAGAACTGTTGATTTTTCAGATATAAAGTAAATGAGTGATAGTTATTCTGAATCTACCAAGCTGCCCTAAGTAATTTGTGAAAAAAATCTGTATGAAAATCATGCATTTATATATATATATATATATATATATACACTATACACACGTTCGTGGAGCTGAACTGAAATTATTTTTAAAACGTACAATACTGTCTGCATTTTATATAAAACTATTGTTATGGGGTGAAAGGCACCCAAAGGGACTGCTCAGGTAAGTGAGACATTGACTACAGCTGCTCAGCTCAAAGCTCTTCACTGGGAAAATAAACAAGGCAGAGAAAATTATTATGGAGAGGCTTACCAATAACCTTGGTATGCATGTATGTACAGGAAAAAAAAAAAAAAGAAGTGCAAATTAATTCTTAACGTATTTACATTCCTATAGCATATTTAGGGTGGGAGACCAGAAGGTAATAGTAAACCAGGCAACAACAGCTAATTTGCTTTAGATTGTTCTGGGATGACATGACCAACAAGACCACTGTCAGCATACAGCTACCACGTGAGTTGGAAAGCAAAAAAAAATATGAAAATAGAATCATAGAATCATAGAATGGTTAGGGTTGGAAGGGACCTTCAAAGGTCATCTAGTCCAACCCCCCTGCAAGGAGCAGGGACAGCCCTGACTAGGTCAGGTTGCTCAGAGCCTCATCCAGCCTGGCCTTGAACGCTTCCAGAGATGGGGCCTCCACCACCTTTCTGGGCAACCTGTTCCAGTGTTCTATAACCCGCATCGTAAAAAATTTTTTCCTAATTTCTAATCTAAATCTACCCCCCTCTATTTTAAAAACATTACCCCTCGTCCTATCGCAACAGGCCCTACTAAACAGCCTTTTCCCATCTGTCTTGTAGGCCCCCTTGAGGTACTGGAAGACCGCTATCAGGTCTCCCCGGAGCCTCCTTTTCTCCAGGCTGAACAGCCCCAACTCTCTCAGCCTGTCCTCATAAGAGAGGTGCTCCAGCCCTTTTATCATCTTCGTGGCCCTCCTCTGGACTCTCTCCAACTGGTCCATGTCCTTCTTCTGTTGGGGGCTCCAGAACTGGACACAGTACTCCAGGTGGGGTCTCACCAGGGCAGAGGAGAGGGGGAGAATCACCTCCCTCGACGCTTCTCTTGATGCAGCCTAGGATGCAGTTGGCCTTCTGGGCCGCAAGGGCGCATTGCCTGCTCATGTTAAGCTTCTCATCCACCAGCACTCCCGAGTCCTTCTCCTCAGGGCTGCTCTCAATCCATTCCCCGCCCAGCCTGTATTTGTGCCTGGGATTGCCATGACCCAGCTGCAGGACCTTGCACTTGGCCTGCTTGAACTTCATGAGGTTGGCACGGGCACACCTCTCCAGCCTGTCAAGGTCCCTCTGGATGGCATTCCTCCCTTCCAGCGTGTTGACGGCACCACACAACTTGGTGTCGTCGGCGAACTTGCTGAGGGTGCACTCTATCCCACTGTCCATGTCGCCGACAAAGATGTTGAACAGGGCCGGGCCCAGCACGGACCCCTGAGGGACGCCACTCGTGGCCGGTCTCCACCTGGACATCGAGCCGTTGACCACCACTCTCTGAGTGCGGCCATCCAGCCAACTCCTTATCCACCGAGTGGTCCGTCCATCAAACCCATGTCTCTCCAGTTTAGAGAGAAGGATGTCGTGCAGGACAGCCCCCTGGAGGGAATAAATCTACAACCAACCAACATCTTGAAGAAGGCTGAACCTGGAGTTGAGCTGCTGTGTGCAATGGCCAGGCCACCAGCCAAATGTGACATGTTGACAGGTTGGAGTGTCCTTTTCCCACAAATCTATGGTGCTTCCCTGTCACAGCTAGACCACAGTGTTTTGTGTGAGTTTATATTCTGTGTAGAATGTGTGTGTGTTGCAGGATAGAGATCTTGGAGTAGAAATCATAATCTACCCACAACATCCATGTTCTGTCATAAACAAATTTTAAATCATAGAATCATTTAGATTGGAAAAGACCTTTAAGACCATCAAATCCAATCATTAACCTAACACTGCCAAGTCCACCACTAAGCTATGTCCCTAAGTGCCACATCCACTTGAATTTAAATATCTCCAGGGATCTCCAGGGTGACTCAACCACTTCCCCGGGCAGCCTGTTCCAATGCTTGATAAACATTTTACTGAATAATTTTTTCCTAATATTCAATCTAAAATTTGATGCAATTGAGTATTGTAGTGCTGTACTTGTGGCTACCACAACCCTAAATTTCTCCACAGCACCTCCACTTCCTAAATTTATAGTAAAAAGAAAAAAAGAAAAAAAAGGAGCGTGTGAGCAGAACAACTTGCTGTGATGTAGCACTGTAATACAGCATTATTTTTGGTGACAGGCCATAAGCTTTACACTGAGTCTGCAAGACACTAGGACTGAGGCTTGTTACATTTGCTCTGTATGGACTTTTGTTGATCTAACTGCAGGTTGGTTTTGCTTGGTTTAACTGTGACAGGAATTTTCCTAACGGATCAGGTGCCTAAGCATAATTTGCTCTACTCTTAGAGCAGTAAAACCATAGTTATAATAAGCAGTTATTCTACATAGAATTAGATATACATGGCTCTAACATAGTGACATAGTGTAGAGAAATACGCATATGGTAGGACAGCAGAGACCTAGAGAAGTGAGGACACAGGACATGGTGCAGATGAGCTCAGGCATAGGGATGATAAGAGATGAGGCACAGAATTGGCACTGGAGACACCACAACTGAGAACAACTCACCCATGGTGAGTTAAAGAAGTGCAGACCTGGAGTTGGACAAGATAGGTTTAAGGGTAATGAAGAAAAAAATATATATCTAACATATGTAAAAGGCAGCATATGTAGTGAATTTGGATGTAACATGGATCTGCAGACCAATGAAGAAAAAGCAAGACTGTAAAAGCATGTTAGTGAACATGTCAAAATGACCCTAACTGGACCATAAGAGGAAGGGATATCCATCAGCCTGAACACAACAGTCCTCCCTGTAAAGGGCTCAAGAGGCTCACGACTCACTGTCAACCCCCTGACCCTCAGCACATACACACATATCAGAATGAAAACACCAACCTTAGGACCTGAGAAGCATCGAGAGCATGGGTGTAACAGCAGGAATAGGGGCTGCATCTGAGAAGTGTGCACAACAATTTTGTCTGCATTCTTTCTTTTCAGTAACAACTATATCTAGACTAATAACAGTTAGATTCTTAATTTTGTTTGTTTGTTTGTTTACACTAACAATTAATTCCTGGCTTTAGTTATATATCAGGTGCTTTTACTTTTTTTTGGCTTTCAGTAAGATTTCGAGTGCAGCAAGTTTAAGTAAGTATCCTGTAATGACTTCACATTACCTGATAAACGTTGTGCTACCGAGTCATTTTAGCAGTAAACTGTGCATCTTGCTGTCACTAATTTTAAAGAATTTGAGTTATTTTATGTGGTGTGGGGAAAAAAAATAAATTAACATAAGCCTGTAAAAATACTGTAATCAATAACCACTTTCAAGAAATGTTCAGTAAAAAGTCTTCTTCCGAGATCTACATAGATACTGCTTGAAATTGGATAGTTAAAAAAAAAAAAAAAAACAACACAAAAAACACCCAGGTTGTTCAGGAGAACCAGTAAAACAAGCAAAGGTTAATGGAATTAGTTAATGCATTAAGTTCATAAAGAGGGAGGTTGTTATTCACACTGAAATATGTAGAGCTTGGGTTTTTAATAACTCTCCTGTATTCAATGCGATTAAGATCAGTGTAGATATGAATACAATATTAGATGCCATAAGAGACAAGGGAGCTACAAGTATTCTTTAAGAGAGAACTTGAGGAAAATATATATTGAAGGGAAAATGTTCAGATTAAATTAAATATGTTCAAGGCATTAGTCAACAGGATCCCCTGGGAAACTGCCCTCAGGGACAAGGTAGTAGAACAGAGCCAGCTTAAGGATGCTTTCCATAGAGCGCAAGAGCTCTTTATGTCCAGGTGTACAAAAATCAGGAAAGTGAAGCAAAAGACTGGCATGAATGAGTCAAGACCTGATGGTCAAACTAAAGGCCAAGAAGGAAATGCATAGGCAGTGGAAGCAGGGGCAGGTATCCTGGGAAGAGTACAAGGATGCTGCCCAGTTGTGTAGGGATGGGGTCAGGAATGCCAAGGCACTGCTGGAGCTGAACTTGGCAAGGGACACAAAGAATAATAAGAAGGGCTTCCGCAGGTATGTCAGCCAGAAAAGGAAGGTCAAAGAAAGCATATCCCCCTGATTAACACAACTGGCAAATCACTACAATGGATGAGGATTTGGTTGGATGATCGCATCCAGAGGGTCAGTGGCTCAATGTCCACATGGAGAGTGACAAGTGGTGTCCCTCAAGGGTCCACATTGCGACAAGTACTATTTAATATCTTCATCAATTACATAGACAGTGTGATTGAGTGCACCCTCAGCAAGTTTGCAGATGGCACCAAGCTGAGTGGTGCAGTTGACACACCTGAGGAATGGGATGCCATTCAAAGGGACCTGGATAAGCTCAAGAAGTGGGCCCATGCAAACCCCATGAGGTCCAGTAAGGCCAAGTGCAAGGTCCTGCACCTGAGTTGGAGCAATCTTCAGTATCAGTACAGGCTGGGGAATAAAGATATTGAGAGCAGCCCTGCAGAGAAAGACTTGGGAGTGCTGGTGGATTAAAAGCTGAACAAGCCTAAAAATATACTTAACAGGCATGAAATAGTTAAGTCTGATCATGCTGTGAAGCAGAAGTGGACACTCTACAGTTCTTTTCCAGCTGGACTGTATAATTCTGCGTCACTTACCTTTGATCTGCTCTATGCTGGTCTGGGAATGCCCGTTTCATGGAACAGCCACAGATCAGTCCATGAGAACTGCTGGATTTCTTTGTTTGCTTACTATTTATCTTCAGCCTTTTTTTTTGGAATAAAACCAAATTTTAGAGAGCTTCCCATGAAGTTCAAACCCTATTATTGAGTCAGATTTAATGCAGAGCTTGTGTCTGACACCTTCTAGGGCAATGGCATTCCACAGTCTCATTACTTTCAGGCTTCAGAAAGACTTCAGAAATCTTCCCAGTCCCATAGTTGCCTCAACATTATTTTCTCAGCATCTAAACAGCAAATAGAGCTCTTGTTTCTATTTAAGAACTTGAGGGACAGTGTGACAGGAAATCAAGAAATTAATTATTAACAAAGGATCATCCTAACCACAAAAAAAAAAAAAGACAAAGCAAAACAAATCACTAATAACAGCAATCTTTATACATTAGAGAAGCGGTCTGTGGAGTTACATTATTTTTAAAAAAGCAGCAAAATACAGCTCAATGGCTCTCTAAGTACAAATTTATCCTGATTTTTTTGTTCTGTGAGTTAATGATGGCCTGAGGTCTAGAAGCCTATTCTACAGTCTTGATTGATTCTGGTAGTGACGCATGTGTCATTGAACTGCTACTTTGCTAAGAACAATACCTTTTTTTAAAAATCCTGAAGGGATCCTTATCATTCTTTAGTTCGGCCAGGAAAAAAAAAAAAAAAAAAAGTTTTCAAGATTCTTTTTTTTCTAAAATCCAGCAATAAAGATATTACAGAACTGATCAAAGTAAGCATCAATAGTACTGTAAAGATATTTTTTTTTTCAGATGGAATGTACCAGTACAGTTTTTCAGATGTAAGGGTTGTTTTGTTCCTTTGTGGTTGTTCTTGTTCTGTATGTGTCTTGGTATTGATGATTGCTTTGACATTTGAGCAGTTCTACCATATAACATTACGACAGATATGCTGAAATGGAGATTATAAAGTGAAATCTCTGGAAAAACCACACAAAAATAATTAGTTATGCTAAAGGCTTTACTTTGTATGCTTCACTTAGACAACAGAAATTGAAAGACTGATATGCAGATTGTATATAGTTTTCAGACTTTAGACGAAGAAGAGTGCTGAGAGCAGACCTTGATACATGAAGTTCATACAGTTTGCAGGTACGCTACTATCTGATCATCGTATGTTTTCACAAAGGTAAGATTTGTAAACCAATTGTATTCTATTTCTGTATATATAGACACATGAAGACACAGATGTATAATGACTCACGTGCTTTTCTTAGAAAACAGTAATGTAGTATCTTATTAAGAATGATGATGAATGCTAATATATCTAGTGATAGGAATGTGTAAACTGATACAAGACGGCATTTGTGTACTTGGCTTTTAAATTTATCTTATTAGTTTTGCATACATATTTTTATCTTGGGGGCACTAATGTATATAAATAACTATAAGTAATGGTCAAATATAACCTCTTATTCTAGTACGGAATACTATTTGTGAATTCAAAATGTTTAGCTCTACTAAATAAGATACTAAGCATGTGCAGTGAATATTAGGCACAGAATACCATTAAAAACCTGTATCAAGGAATGCAGTGGCCAAAATATTTCCTTGGTTCTTCACTTTTGGCTTCTGGTGGTGGAAAGGGGCAGATACTGTTCTAACCCTGCACAGAATGAATTTAAAGAAATAGAGTGAAAATCCCAGTGAGTTTTCCACCATTAAGGGATTTCCATGATTATACTACTTTAGTCCTCATGTGCAGGGTGTTCAGAAGACAGGAAGGAAATCTACTTCACTAAAAGCAGATACTGTGTTTCAGGAAGTTACAACATGAAGGGTTATCTAGCCTGCAGACATGTAGAGATTGCAACTGTGGTGGGTTTGTAGGATTTCATAATACACAAAGACATGGAGGCTTTATCCTCTAAAAGAGACTGAACCATCTCAAAAGTGAGAGGGCAAACCTAACTGACCCAAGAAGCGGGCCCAGAGGGGAAACAGTAAGATAACAGACAGTCTCACTTCAAAGATGATCCACGTTAGGGCATTTGGAGTCAGCCAGGTACCCTGCAGCGGTCCAAGATCTCATAGAAAGTTCATGTGGAGAGGTCAGGTTGTTTAGGAAAGGAAAAGTACGTGCAGCATGGGATGTTCTGAGAGAGAGAAGCTATATTTTGGATAAAAATTAAGTCATTTTTATATCATAGAGATATAAAAGGGTGTAGAACATCACCACTTCCAGCATCCAGTAGATGCTGTAAATTTCTGTTTTTCACCTGGAGTAGCCAATAGATAATGATGTTTTCTGTTCTTTCAGCCCTTTTTTTTTTTTCCCCCCCAGACTGTTTTCCTGTTCTTGCAGTTAGAATAGCTAATGGCAGGTACCGATCCATACTTTCTTAAAATGTCTTACCCTTTTTTTACAGATCGTTTTTCCACCTTTTCAAACAATAAGTTGTTGTTACAGTTCTTTGCTTTTACAATTAGAACGTGTGTGGTTTCTAGGTACCCAGCTGTATTTCAAAGATGCCAGCTGCACTTTTCAAGGAGGCTTCTGATTCCCAGGTCTCGTTCCCAGGTTCACAGCTCCCAGGCTGGCAGGCAATTTCCCTGTAAGTATTGCAGCAGACATTTTCTTCTGTTCATTAATTTTCCCCTTCTAACAAGGTCACCTTTCTGACTGCTCATCTCCGAGGGAAGGAGGGAAAGGAGGTGTAATTTCAAGATCCACTTTTTTCTATCTTACCCGTGTTATAGGACTATCATACTCCTTTCTAGAAGTGTCTCAACTCAGATAGCATTTACGACTTATGACACTGGGAAGAATGCATAAATAATACTCAACAAAATAAACAAAGATGAACCTGGACTTGATGCATTACTGTTTCATTGTGTTTGAATAGATGGCGTGGAAAGGCTTAAAATAGTATCGGAATGAGAAGGGAAAAAAAAATAATTTTTTTTTTAGTATAGGTATGATCTTTAAGAGAAAAAAAAAATTTCCTGTGTTTTTCTCTTTTGATTGATATGTCATCACTAAGTCTATGACTGGTAGCTGTAGTAGTATTTCTTTAAAGGACAAAACTATAATGACAAGAAATTCAACTGATTATCACTAGTGTGTGGAAGGAGTTAGACCTTTTTTCTGTCTCTGGATGATGCTAGATAGTACCACTGATGGTGTCTGCTTGAAAAGAAGTACTAATATCTAGCCAGTAATACAGTGTTGCAGTCAAATTACTGTTATTCAGGAGGGTTTTTTTACAGTCAATATTACATGTGAAGAATTATTTCTAATCACATACTAACAAGCTAATTTGCAGATGACACCAATTTGGGAAGGAGTGTTCATTGGCTTTAGGGTAAAAAGGCTCTACAGAGGGATCTGGACAGGCTGGATCAATGGGCCAAGGCCAATTGTATGAGGCTCAACAAAGCCAAGTGCCCGGTCCTGCACTTGGGTCACAACAACCTCATGTAACGCTACAGGCTTGGGGAAGACTGGCTCAAAAGCCACCTGGAGGAAAAGGACATGGTGGCCAGGTGGCCAAGAAGGCCAACAGCATCCTAGCTTGTATTAGAAAGAGTGTGGCTAGCAGGAGTAGTGAAGAGATTGACCCTTTCTACTTGGCACTGGTGAGGCCATACCTTTAATACTGTGTTCAGTTTTGGGCTCCTCACTACAAGAAAGATATTCAGGTGCTGGAGTATGTCCAAAGAAGAGCAACAAAACTGGTGAAGGGTCTAGAGAACAAGTCTTCTGAGCAGCAGCTGAAGGAACTGGAGTTGTTTAGTGTGGAGAAAAGGAGGCTGAGGAGAGACCTTATTGTTCTCTACAACTACCTGAAAGGAGGTTGGTAGGGAGGTGGGTGTTTTTCTCTTCTGACAAGTAATAAGTGATAGAACAAGAGGAAATGCCTCAAGTTGCACTAGGGGAGGTTTAGATTGGATATTACGAATTTTTTTTTCACTGAAAGCGTTATCAAGCATTGGAACAGGCTGCTCGGGGAAGTGGTTGAGTCACCATCCCCGGACATATTTAAAAAACATGTAGATGTGGCATTTAAGGATACAGTTTGGTGATGGACTTGGAAGTGATAGGTTTACAGTTGAACTTGATGAGCTTAAAGGTCTTTTCCAACCTGAACAATTCTATGACTCTATGATTCTAGTGGATGGGACAAAAGATTAATAAACTTAACAATTTCCCAAATTGTCTGACAAGTTTTTTTACATTAGAACTGCAAAAAATGAACTAATAAGATATATGTTATTCTTCTGTTTAATGCAGATCTTACCTATCATGAACTAGTGTTTCGAGGTTCACTACAAGCTTATATGTATTACTGATTTGCCAAGGATTAGAGGATATATTTTTAGCAGCAATATTATTTATATCAAAGTTCTCTGAAGGTTAATTATTTCTGGAAATTGCAATAATATCATAATCCATTCTAGGCCTGGTTCCACCACTTTTTTTTTTCTTCCAACAGACCTAAAGCCTGAGAGAAGCCCCACTAAATCAGTGAAGTCACTCCATAGTATTCACCTGAATGACAATGGAAAAATCAAGTCCTCTGCAGTCAAAATCCTTGATGACTTTTTTTTTTTTATTTCACCCCTATATTTGGCCTACTTGTTCAGCAGTGGCATTTTCTACTGAAAATTCTACTAAAATATTTGTAGCACAGTCAGATGTCACTCTTCATGAGAAATACCAAAGCTACTTCTTACCTTTCTTATGAGAAAGATCAATTTCAGTAGTACAAGGAAAGGCATTGTGAAGCATGTTGTTTTCAGTTCCTTTTAAATGCTTGCATCTTATTCTGAGTTTCTTTAAGAAAATCACATGTCAAAAAATAGAAGGAAAAGGTAACGACTAACTATTGTATTGCTATTAACATATTATCAGTCTTAGGTAGAAGTGAAAAGGGCAAAAACAGTTCTGGCTGGAAATAGAGAAGATGAATAGCAGAAAACTTGCAAGAAGAAGTTATTATAAGCCTTGTGGTTTGTTTTTTTAAAGCTAAATATTTCCTTTTTTTTTCCTCATTCCTTTAAATTCAACTGAAAGAATTAAGTTTCTATCTTAATGGTATTATTAAATCCTGCAAATCTAACCCATTATCAGAATGCACTGAGGGACATTTTTGGATCTCAACATTTTTTTTTGGCCCTGGAAGCTTAGGTTAGAATTTTAGGCTTCACTAACAACACTTATAATACTAATTTTGCATTTTGAAAAAGAGAATGTGTGTATAGAACAGCAAATAATATATTAGGAAAGTGATTTGCAATATGAATTCAAAGACAGAATAGTAACTATTATGTAAATATTTAGAATAACATATTATATGACAGGGTTACAGCATTGGTGGACAAGGGATGAACAACTGATATCAGCTACCTGGACTTGTGCAAGGCATTTGACACTGTCCCGTGTGACGTCCTTCTCTCTAAACCGGAGATCCATGGGTTTGATGGACGGACCACTCGGTGGATAAGGAATTGTCTGCATGGTCACACTCAGAGATTGGTGGTCAATGGCTCAATGTCCAAGTGGAAACTGGTGAAAAGTGGCATACCTCAGGGGTTGGTATTGGCACTGATTCCATTTAACATCTTTGTGACACGGACAGTGGAATAGAGTGCACCTTCAGTAAGTTTGCAGATGACATCAAGCTGTGCGGTGCAGTCGACATGCTGGAAAGGAGGGATGTAATCCAGAGGGACCTTGACAGGCTGGAGAGGTGGGCCTGTGCCAACCTCATGAAGTTCAACCAGGCCAAGTGTAAGGTCCTGCACCTGGGTCGTGGCAATCCCAGGCACAAATATAGGCTGGGTGGAGAATGGATCAAGAGCAGCCCTGGGGAGAGGGACTTGGGAGTGATGGCGGATGAGAAGCTCAACACGAGCCAGGAACACACCCTTGCAGCCCAGAAGGCCAACCACATCCTGGGTTGCATCAAGAGAAGCGTGGCCAGCAGGTCGAGGGAGGTGATTCTCCCCTTCTACTCTGCCCTGATGAGACCCCACCTGGAGTACTGCATCCAGTTCTGGAGCCCCCAACAGAAGAAGGACATGGACCAGTTGGAGAGAGTCCAGACGAGGGCCACGAAGATGATCAGAGGGCTGGAGCACCTCTCTTATGAGGACAGGCTGAGAGAGTTGGGGCTGTTCAGCCTGGAGAAGAGGAGGCTCCAGGGAGACCTGATAGCGGTCTTGTAGTAGGTCAAGGGGCCCTACAGGAAAGATGGGGATAGGCTGTTCAGTAGGGCCTGATGTGATAGGACGAGGGGTAATGGTTTCAAAATAGAAGGAGGTAGATTCAGATTAGACATTAGGAAAAAAAAATTTTACAGAGAGAGTGTTGGAACACTGGAACAGGTTTCCCAGAGAGGTGGTGGATGCCCCATCCCTGGAAACATTCAAGGCCAGGTTAAACAATTACTGCAAAATCAGCAAGACCTAGGCTTTGGGACATAGACTGAAGTCCCATGCTCTTAGAGATAACAGCTTCTGCAGAAAGAGCAAGTGGATCAGTAAGAGCAGTGAGGGTGTTGCAAAGCTAAAAGACTGTTTTCAAGCACAGAGAAGCAGCAGTAGGCTAGTGATGATAAAAAGTTCAGTGGAGCTGTTAGTTCTGAGGCTTTGGCTTACAGGCTTGCAAAATAGAAAAAAAAAAGTCTTGCTAATCAGGAAAGCAAGATTAATTTTATATTACTGCAAGCATCTTGTTGGCAAAAGATTATGGGGAACAAAGGGGCCCTTAAATATGAAGTGCTTTACAGAACCTGGTGAATCAGTGTTTACGTCTCTCATTAGGGTAGATCATAGAATCATAGAACGGTTTGGGTTGGAAGGGATCTTAAAGATCATCTAGTTCCAACCCCCTCCCCCACCATATGCAGTGACACCTTCCACTAGAGCAGGTCACTGAAAGGCCCATCCAACCTGGCCTTGAACATTTCCAAGGAGGAGGCATCCAAAACCTCTCTGGGCAACCTGTTCCAGTGCCTCACCATGCTCACAGTAAAGAATTTCTTCCTTATATCTAGTCTAAATCTACCATCTTTCAGTTTAAAGCCATTACTCCTTGCCCTATCACTACATGCCCTTTCCAAAAGTCCCTCTCCAGCTTTCTTGTAGAGCCCTTTTAGGCACTGGAAGACTGCTATCAGGTCTCCCTGGAACGTAGTCTTCTCCAGGCGGAACAGCTCCAACTCTCTCAGTGTTTCTTCATAGGAGAGGTGCTCCAGCCCTCTGATCATCTTTGTGGCTCTTCTCTGGACTCACTTCAACAGGTCCATGTCCTTCTTATGTTGGGAGCCTCAGAGCCGGATGCAGTACTCCAGGTGGGGTTTTACAAAAGCAGAGTAGAGGGGGAGAATCACCTCCCTTGATCTGCTGGCCACGCTTCTTTTGATGCAGCCCAGGATGCAGTTGGCCTTCTGGGCTACAGCAGCACATTGCCAGCTCATGTTGAACTTCTCAGCAACAAACACCCTCAAGCCCTTCTCCTCAGGGCTGCTCTCAATCCGTTCCCCACTCAGCCTGTGTTTGTGCCTGGGATTGCCACGACCCAGGCGCAGGACCTTACACTTGGCCTGGCTGAACTTCATGAGGTTGGCACAGGCCCACCTCTCCAGCTTGTCAAGGTCCCTCTGGATGACATCCCTCCTCTCCAGTGTGTCCACTGGACCACACAGTAAGTCAACTTGCTGAGCGCACACTCAATCTCACTGTGTCACCGACAAAGATATTAAACAGTGCCGATCCCAATACCAGCCCCTGAGGAATGTCACTTGTCATTGGTCTCCACTTGGACATCAGGTGATTGACTGCAATTCTTCGACTGTGACCATTCAGCCAATTCCTTATCCACCGAGTGATCCACCTTCCAAACCCGTGTTTCTCCAGTTTAGAGACAAGGATATGGAGGAAAATGTCAAATGCTTTGCGTAAGTCCAGGTATCAGTTGCTATTCCCTCATCCACCAACACTGTAACCCTGTCATAGAAGGCCACCAAATTTGACAGGCATGACTTGCCCTTAGTGAAGCCATGTTGGCTGTCACCAATCATCTCTTTATTTGAGGCTAAGTGCCTTAGCATAGTTTCAAGGAGGTTCTGCTCCATGATCTTGCCTGGCACAGAGGTGACACTGACTGGCCTGTAGTTCCCTGGTCTGCCTTTTTTTCCCTTTTTAAAAAATGAGGGTTTTATTTCCCCTTTCCCATTCAGTGGAAATCTCACCAGACTGCCACAACTTCTCAAATATGATGGAGAGTGGCTTGACAACTTCATCTGCCAGTTCCCTCAGGACCCACATATTCATCTCATCAGTTCTCATGGACTTGTGCACCTTCAGGTTCCTTAGATGGTCTTGAACCTGCTCTTCTTCTACTGTGGATGGTTCCTCATTCTTCCAATCCTTGCCTTTGCCTTCTGCAACTTGGGCAATGTGGCTAAAGGACTTGCTTGTGAAGACTGAGGCAAAAAAGTTATTGAGTACCTCAGCTTTCTCCATGTCCTGGGTAATCAAGTCTCCCATTTCCTTCCAGAGAGGGCTCACATTTTCCCAGGTCTTCTAGATGATGTCTTAGGAGAGACTTCCCTGTTACCGTGGCCCTCACAGAGCAAGAAGCTGTGGAACACAGTTAGGATGTTTCCCAGGGGATTTCTACCTGCTGCATTTCCAAGTCCTGATGGCTAATTTGAATGCTCAGCTTTACACCCCGCCCTCAAGGGTAGCAGAGGTGGTGAAGGAGACTGCCCCTTGGCTTCTATGGAGCATAATCAGCAATGGCAATGGCCAGTCCAGAAGTTCGGGTCTAGGTGATATATAGAAGAGCTCAGATCTATTAGCTGAGATCAGATAGCACCATATGAAGCTTACGAAAAATTCATTCAGGATGTAGAGCAATTTTATAATAATTTATGGCAGCTATTTGAACCTTATAATTCTGCTCAGCTCCATTTTGAAGCTATCACTGTTTGTGAGTCTGTATTCCTTCATTATTAATAGAAACAATATGAACACTGCAAATTTTTAGAGTGGGTCAGTACTCTCCTACAAAGTAGGAGTGACCTGTATTTTATTCAGACTTTCTGAGTCACTATCAATATCGAAAAAGCCTTTGGGGGGTGGGGTACACAGATCTTGCAGTCTCTCCCTGTAAAAGACTGTGTTCAATGTTTGTCTCAACATTGTCGAAACATCAAACCACCACCCGAACAACGGAACTTCAGCTAAACCATAGGACTAGAGTCTTCCTGTTATCTTGCAAGTCAATTCCCGTTATCTTGCAAGCCAACTCCTGTTGTCCTGCAAACCTGAGTGACAATGAATACGCAACGAAATGAACAATAAAAGGATGAAAACAATAAATTAAAAAAGAGGAACAAACATCAAGGGAAAAAAAAAAAACACCAGGGGCAACAAACATCAAGGGAACCAACATTGACGGAATCCACATCGACAGAACCAATATCCACGGAATCAACACCAGAATCAGGATCGGACGGAGTGACCAGGACTGTCGGGATGCCACAGCTCCGCGGTGGTAGCTATTGCAACTGAAACTCTTTCCCCTCTTTCCTTTCTTTCTCTCTTTTCTCTTGTATTTGCAAACTTGTTCTCGGGTAAATAAAGTTACCTGGCGCTTGACTCCATTTTGAGTCTTAATTCTGTTCCCGAGAATATGATCCAAACCACGCTCTGGTGTGTGTGAGAGATTGGTCTAGCCGCCCCTAGCCTCCCAGACTCATCTGAGGTTGGCTAGAATGCAAGGGGGCCTTCCTCTCATCTGAAATTGGAGCATGAGACTCCTCCATTCCAAAATCACAGACAAAAAGCAATGTTATTCAATTGATCTAAATGACAGCAACAACTTCTGTTTCCCTGGCAGTCACAGACCTTACAGCAGAGAGGGATCTGACAAATGGAGAATTGTTAAGCAGAGCAAAAGAGCTACATGACAAATTGGGAAGGTCTGTGCATGGGGAGGTTACACTGAATGACATTCCCTTGTCTGAGGATCTTTTACATGTTCATACATGCATCATCCTATCTGAACAGAAGAGATTAAGGGATTTTTAATCCAAACAATAGTGTTGAACATCCTCAGACTATTTTCCTCCTTTTATGTGATGAACTTTATTATGATGTTAAGAATGTCAGCAGTATTTTTAAGGTGAGAAGCTTTTGTGAGCTTTTTTACATAGTGTATAACCATGGTTACAGCTTCATCAACAAAGCAACATCCTCTTGGAAACCTAAAAGTTATTTTTGAGAATTTTGATACCTTGACAGCCTCCTCTGGGACAGTCAAAGCAAAGGTATACCTCCCCCATGGGCCTTTTTTCCCTGTGCTTCCTGTGATAGTAAAAGGCAAGCTATTGTTTCCTTTGTGCCACTCTTGTGCTGAAACCTGCCAGGCCCTCTGTGCCCACAATGGTGAAGAAAGAGCCCTCATGGGTACCTGATGTGCCTGGGAACTAAACAAGGCTCTGGGGAAGGGCTACAGGGCTGATGAAATCTATGAGGTTCACTATCTACACATGAGGCTGCAAGATTTGTGTCATGATGTTTAAACTTGAATGAGCTCTTAGCATACTTTCTGCAAAAAGCACCATTATCTATGAACCAAATAACAAGTTTGGGCAGCTGACCTAGAAACAAATTGTCCTAGTTGCTGACATTACTGCTAGCTGCTATGCTGAACACACTTCTAATGTGTGGCTAAACAATTTCCAAACACCTTTTCAAAAGTGAGGTGACCTTTCTATACAAGCTGCAGAATACACCTCCAACATCTGCACAGGATCACAGGAACATCTTGATATCCACAGAGATCATTGCTAGCTCTGTAGTAATTTAGATAAAAGTACAAGTACTTATAATTTTTTTTTGCCACTACCATTTTGGCATAGTTTTTTTTTAAATATCAGAGGCTTCCAGGACCAAAGATGTAGCTTCACATTCACCTTCTCAAAGCAAAATGAGACATGGTTGTTCTGGTCTGTCTTTATTTCAACGCTGATTGTGTCAATGTTTTGACAGTTTACCAGCACATTGTGTGGCTTATCATAGGTCTTTGTTAGGATTTCATTGTTATTAACACTGGCTGGAACACAGCACAATAAGGAACCACAAAGTCCCCAACAAGCTAGTGCTGTACAAGATCCATGTAAAGGTAGAGTGAGTTAAACCCTCCGATGATGTCTGCCACAAAGGGAAATGTCTTAGCAGCAACACTGAGAGAAGCCCCCGAAATGCATGCCAGATCCCATTGCTACTGCATTGTTGAGTAGCATGATGCAGAAACCTTCATTCACCATCCTTCTTTTTTCCCCCAACTCTACTCTGTTCTCATCTGTGAACATCTGCTCATAAACATTCTCAACTCTCTATATTGTTCTAGACACAAAGAGAAAGTCTCCCTTTTTTTTTGAGAAAATGTGCAGATTCTTTAATTTTAAACATATCTCCATATAGCGTTTCCCAAATGCTTGCAGAATTTAAAAGGTTCATGTCCATAGACTTAGGTCTGGTAAAGGAGTAATATGGGAAGTTTTATGACATCTTTTCAGAAGAAGAGGGACAGTAGACTGGAAAATTACTGTAATTTTATTTTTAAACACTTGTTTGTCTTACTGCTTTTCATCAGTAAGCAAAAGGATTTTAGAAATGTATAGTTCAGTGATAGTCTTTTTAAGATCATTGCATATTTCTAGAGTTCTCCACTTCCAGAAGACATATTATTCACTACCAGACTTAAGTGACTGATATGGAAAAGATTCTGCCAGCAATCTCATTAGTTCTACTGGGAATAACACATAATTTTATAATTTACTCTCATTGCCAAGATACTACAAAACATAAGGAAAATTATCCACAGAGAAACTTCACTTAGCTTCAACAGTAATAGCTACAAGATAAATTATTTTTTATTATTTTAGATATTTTTCATAATAATTTGAAAGGTAAGTTAAACCAAAACCAATGTCTGTGAGCCAATCTCTTAACTTTCGGCATCTTTCTTGTGTCTAAAATATTAGATGGCTGCAGTAGTAATTTACTCTCTGTATAGCTGATAAAGATAGGCTAGCACTGGGAAATCCTCTCAAACTAAACTAGGTGTAGCTCTTGGCAGATATCTGCTACACTTTATACCTCAATAGCAACCACAAACTATGTAGTACTAATTAAAATAGGAGAAGGATTAATTCCTGTCCAAGAAACCAAGAGGAACAAGCTATCATTACTTTTCCCTTTTTCCCACTAAAAAAAAAAAGTTGTCTTTACCAGTGTTATGTCATTTAACATCTTCTTTGGTCAGGTAGCATTCTTTTGCCTCTGGTTATCATATTTTGTGGGGCTTTTCTCAGCCTGGAGCATCTGAAATAATTTAGAATTTTAGTGCAATTTATTACTATGTTGGCTTTATGCTTTGAGGTTCTGGAAATCAAATTCTTTTAGGACTTTTCATGAATATTTTCCTGGAGAAAGCTGGTCGGAGCTGTTCAAAGCACAGTCAGACTTGAGCTAACAGCTAAGATCAGACATTTAGAGAGAAATTTATCTTCTTGGCCCTCTTCCATCAGGATTACAGCTAAGAGTACACATTTTCTTGCTATAGCTTTTTCTCTGTACAAGTAAATACAC
The DNA here is from genome assembly GCF_036417535.1 of Chlamydotis macqueenii. Taxonomy (NCBI): domain Eukaryota; kingdom Metazoa; phylum Chordata; class Aves; order Otidiformes; family Otididae; genus Chlamydotis; species Chlamydotis macqueenii. Next base: position 166,191,982 of record NC_141556.1, read on the forward strand.
AGACAGAAATTCAGTGTTTAAATTAGTTGCAGTAGATCTCACCTCCTAAATTTAGCAGTAAAATCCTTGGCAATTTGTCTTGTTTTTATACAGCTTCTGAATTGATCCCTGTTCTTAAGGGATTTTCTGAACATTTCAAGTATTTGTGAATATAGATTTTAAACAGGGCTGTACCATGTATTTAAATCCCATTTTGTTGTGCTTTGCTAGTGGCAAACTTCAGAATTTAATTTAGTTGCAAAATAATCTAACAAGCTTTTTTGAGAACAAAACTGGCTTTGGATAGACTATGACATTGATGCCAGTTAGATGAGATATTGAGCAGCTGCATAATCACAAAACAAATATTTAGAAGAGTGCGCTACACACTTAATTTTTGAATTGATTGATTTAGAGCTTGTGGATCTACTCAAACACTTATCCATGTGCACACATCAAGTTTAATGTGCATGTGTGCATGAGCAGGTCTTCAGCAGTGCAATACAGATTGCTCCACCAGTGAAAAACATCTGTGGTACTGGAGGAGAAAAGGAAAATAAGGATGTATGTTACGACCATTATCTGTTCTTTTGCTTTGAAGTTTTTAGGAATCTTCTTCCCCCAGAGAAAAGTCCAAAGTATTCAAGAGTCCCTGAACTCTCCAGAATAGTCCAAGAGTAACCAATTAACTTTTGCAGCTGGTAAAAAAATTCTTGAGTGATCTAGTGAAATATATTTCAATTTCTATCCTTTGTGTTTAATAAAAATGAAAAAAATCTGTTTTGTCACTGTAACACAAGGTTTAAAAAAAGTAAATTCATTTTGCTCTGCATTGTCTATGGACGCTAAAAAAAACCAAAAAATGAAACCCTAAATATCACATAATAATCTTTGTAGTTGAAATTTATTGTATGTTACATGTTTTAAAAATCTTAGTGTTTTGTTTGGTGAGCCATCCTAAAGAGGCAGTGAATGGAATTAATATATTGTCAACTTAGAAGTCATCATATTCAGAGAAATTTGAACTTGCCCTTCAGATATTATGTTGTTTAACATATCTGCAAAATAATGCCATGGTTTTCAAAGCTATTTAGATGCTTGTGCATACTTCAGCGGCACAAGAAATCTATTTAATTGTGAATAATGAAATGCTAGAAGGTATGGTTATTGGCATTAAACTCAGGACAAATAAAGGCAATAAAATTTTGAATGCTTGTCGTCTATCTAAAATATGAATTGTGCTAAACCTCCATCTTATATTTTCTAATTATTTACACTGTCTGTTATATATAAATGGGTATATGTATTTATTTATACAAACACAAAACCATATATATATATTTAATATATCTCTTTAGTGATGAATTTTTTCTGGTTTTAGGGGTATTTTTAATAATTACTGCTACATACTCTCCATCCAAACAATTCTCAAGAATTAATTCCATTAGTGTCAATATTAAACCGCACTAAGGTCAGTAAAATTCCTTTTTGCTAGATGCTTATTTTTTGTAGTGAACTTGAATCAGGAAATTAGAGCAATTGCGTTTCTAAGTAAGGTCAAACACTCATAAGACCGTTAAACAATAATAAGACAGTCAGGGTTAAATTCTTAAGCACTCAGGAAGGACATTCTTCAGATCTTGTCTCTCTTATAAATAAATAAATTCTTCTGTTGCCACACAGTGAACTCTTACAAACGTCAGTGACTAGAGCATTAATTATATTACCTCTTGTAGGCATTCAGATTCAAAGCTTTATTCCCTCATCTGGGACTGTCAGGAAGAATATTAGAGTTAGTTTGTTCAACATTTTGTTTAGGCCTGTCTCTGTCATCTTCTCTCTATTCAGTCATTTATGTTCTTACCCAGTAATCTTTCTGAATTGGAGACAGGCCAGCAAAGACATTATTCATCACTATCTTTTAATGTACCAGTGGAAATAAAGTACAAGAAGAAATCATTATTCCACATTTCATCAGTGAAGTGACTGAGATTTTTTTCCTTGTCAATATGGAAGATCAAGTCTAAAAATAAGGGGGAATATGAGGAAAGAATACATAATAGTGTAGGAGATATTGTAGATAAGGAGATAAGCTCAGGGAAATAGATGATTAGAAGAACCTGATAGAAAGCTAGAGAAGTAAATTTAGAAAAAGAAGATGAAATAAAGTCTGATAGAGTTGATGTCTGTAGTAAGAAAGACAGAAATCTGATGTCAAATATGCAAGAGATAAAGGAAAGTTTAACAGGGAGAAATAAATATCTTAAAAAGGAATTTACATTAAGATTTCCTGAAACCAAAGAATTCAACTCAGTAAATGTGGTCTGAAAGACTATGCTTTCACTCCTAAAGAAGACAGCCAAGCACTGGCTTTCAGACCAAGTGCCACCAACTGGTTCATATGCACATTGCTTAGGGCTAGTCCACTTTATATCAGATTTCTCTCAAAGAAAGATTTTTTTTTGACAGATTCATAATGGAGCTACTTAAGCAGCATGGACAATTAAATCTGCACTGCTCATCCTCAATCTATTATTTAACAAGACAGACTTCCCCAAAAGATGTGATCAGAAAATAAAACATGCTACAGAAGAGAAGCAAAACAAGAGAAAAAGAAAACAATGTAGCAAAATGCAAACCCACATCAACAACAATAAAATTCAAAGGAAGTAGATGAAGACTTTCTAAAATAATTTAAAAGTACACTGGGAAGTTTGCTGCCATATGGTGAAACATGTCATATGTTTCTCTCTGTTCTGACATTTGAATGTAAACTGGTAAAGGATGAAGCGGAGTTTCAGACAGCTCAGATTATGGTACTGGTACCTCTCCACAATATCTGACTGTTGGCTGACACAGCTTTACTCTGTTGTCTGCCACCTCTCATCATGCAGGGAGCTGAGGAAGAATTTGACATTGTTTCTTCTGCATGTTTGACTCCCTCTGATGCATTTTCTTCTGGAGGTGCACTTAGCCCATGTAGCTCCATTTGTATCTGTGCTCTGTAATGGATAATTGAACAGATAAAAAAGAAAGACATCTGAACATCAGCCCTCTCCAAACCAAGACAAGTGATACCCAAAAAAAGCTATGAATAACTGTGGCATGTTAGCAAGGATGAGACATGATATCCAGAAACAAAAGAACAAGATATGCTGACTTTGAACATTAAAAAAAAAAACAAAAACCAAAAACAAAAACCAAAAACCACCCTCAAAACAAACAAACAAGTAAACAAAAAAACCCTTATGTTTTCTTTTTGACTTCCACTTGGACACCTAGGAATTCTAAAAATGACTCAGTAGCAGCTTATTTTTATATTTACCAAAGCCTCTTTATGGCATTTTATTAGGTTTTCAACACCTTACTGAAGTGCTGGAAGGATCTCATAAGGACACTGAATTCTGTCATCAGGTAAGATTGTTGCAGAGGATCACCCTGATTCTAAACAAATCTTCACTTTATGAGACTGCAGAGCAAGAGGAGAACAAGAAAGTTGTGTAAGAAACAGCTACAGTCTAGCTGTCTGTTGTCACTCTTTTAGATATAGAGGCTGCTTCTTTTCCCTAAGACAAAGCTACTGTCTCCTCTTCCGTTGCTGGTGCTCAAAAGAAGCAGATGAGTCAAAAAAAAGTTACATCTATTTTTCTGTCATAAACTCAAAAACATGTTCTGATTTTAGTATAAGACTCGTGACATTAACTGAAGAAGTAAGGGAAACTAGACAAAAAAAAGTATTTTAAAATTTTTATTTTGTTTTTGCAATTTGTCTTGTCTCTTTAAGAAGTTGTTTGTGTGCCTCTAAATGCACTGAGAAAGTTTTAATCAGGTAACTGAAGTTGTGCATTTATAGAACACACATTATATAGTATTAGTTGTGACTTACTGCTGCTATTTTTTTGAAGTTACAGCAGTGATATTTTAGATTTTATTCCTACAAAAACTGTAAAAATATTATGGCTTTAAATTAGGCACAAACTCAAATATTTGTGTAAATACTAGAAAACAATATAGTTAGTATGAGAGTTTAAAATGAAGAAAGGAAACAAATAAGCTGTATTTTTTTTCTTCCTCTATAAAGAACTGGATATGCCAAAAATATCTGTTCATTTTTCACAGATAATAAAAATTAAGTATCACATACTATTTTGACATTTTGGCACTTTGTACTTCTCTGTACTTTCCAAGCAACAGATTCCTACATGCTGAATCCTTAGTGAGGTCTCACTAAAGGACCTACACTCTAGTTCAAGCATTTTTCTGTCTTATGTAAAACATGGCCTTGAATCGGATTTTCTCACTCTTAATTATAGGAGAGGCAATTAAGCAGCTAAATTGGTATTTACAAAAAAAAATCCACAAAATCATCCATTTGAACATGAACTATTTTCAATGAAAATATGTTTGAAGCTTCTTCCTTCTCAAATACTTATGACCTGGCTTCATGGCAAACTCTGAGAGAGCTGAATGAACTGCTCCCACAGTTTTCAAACTGGAAGTACACAGAACTGTACTCATATTTTTCCACAAGTGAAATAAAAGGCGAATGTCACACACTTTATTTACACTGTGCAAATAAAGGAGCTCAAACTGACTCCATGAAAGTCGGCTTTGGAAACAGAAGCAGAATGGAGCATAGTTTTAACCCTGACAGATGACCTATGCATGTACTGGGAGACTGTAGGCTGGAACAAGAGAGCTAGTACGGGTGCATGTTTATACACAGCCTCCCCTTCCTTATGTATTTGCATCCTTGCAAAGATCTGGAAGCCTAAAACTTTTGTTTTAAAGCAGCCATAATTCCCTTATCATCCTCCACCAAAAAAAAACCTCAACCCAAAACTCAGAAAGGTAGACTCAAGAGCCAGACTGCATAAAATGGAAGGGAGTCCCAGAGAAGTGAAAATCCTTATCCTAATGCAGTCAAACAGAATTTCATGACCCGTTCCAGTGACATTAAAGTTTCATTGAAGGATCATTCTCACAGGCTGGTACAGTGTCTCTGAACTCCCTAAGAAGCTGGTAAATAAATGCAGCTTACCTTATCTGAAGAAGCTATGCTTGCTTATAACAGCACAATTGGGTCAGGAAGAAAACCGTTGTGTTTCACCCACAGTTGCTTGTGTGAGAAGAAAGCTGCTGAGCTGAACTAGATAACAAGGATGCTTCTGTCTTTCTTTGCAGAATATCTAGTTTACAATTTGATTTTTTCACTGTTTTCTAATTATGACATCTTCTTTGGATTAAGCCCACTCAGTTTAACTTCAGTAAGGTATAGAATTTAAAGTAGTAATTTTGATTTTTTTTTAAATTTCTCCTGTGGCAGCTTTTTAGATCTTTCTCTTTTAAAGGTGTTTCAAGTAACATCTCAGCTAAGTTGTACCAAAATTCCATGGAACATTTGCCATCCTTATTTCCTAGCTGACTGACATTAAGGAACTCCATAGATATGGGAAATACCAATCTCCCATTAAGAAAACTGGCCCGTGGTGGGCTCGTGCAAACCTCATGAAGTTCAACCAGGCCAAGCGCAAGGTCCTGCATTTGGGTCAGGGCAATCCCATACACAAATACAGGCTGGGCGGGGGTTGAGACCAGCCCTGAGAAGGACTTGGGAGTGATGGTGGACGAGAAGCTCAACATGATTGGGCAATGCGCCCTTGCAGCCCAGAAGGCCAATCGCATCCTGGGCTGCATCAAGAAGAGTGTGGCCAGAAGGTCAAGGGAGATGCTTCTGTCCCTCTACTCTGCTCTGGTGAGACCCCACCTGGAGTACTGCATCCAGTTCCATGTTTAGTATGATATAACATTTAGTATTACTGGTCTTCCTCCCTTCCTTCCGTCCACGGAACACTTAAAAAAAAAAAAACAACAAAAAAAAAACCCCACAAAACAATTCTGCTTTACAAAGCCTTTCAGCGTCACTACCACTACTGAATACAACAGCAGTAGAAATGCTTTCTTCATATCCATGGATTTTCTTTGTGTGATCAGACAAGCTTTCAGTTTTCAGTTTACATATAAATTTCACAGGTGTTCTGGATTGTTTTGGCATAATGTTTCATACTTTCATACTTTGAAGACTGATAAAAATATTTTAGTATTGGCATTAAGTATATTTCAGACTTTGGCTTGGAGTTTTGAAGGACATTTTTTCTATACCTTTTTGGACAGGTAACCGTAGCTGTATATGCTACGAATAGAAAACTGAGTTATGGCAGAGGAAAAATAAAAGAAGAAAATCTTTCTGATCTTCTGTCAACTCTTCAAAGTAAGTTTTTAACTTCCTTGCAGACCATCAAGAATAGAGCTATCTGTGTCAGTTTTTATAGATTCTTCTGATAGTCTGTGCAGTTCTTGACCCAAAACTTGTTCACAGTCAGTTTTTGTTAAAAGTAAAATCACCTGTGAGATAGGTTCTTTTTATAAACTTGAAAGATGTGGATCATAAATCACGCGGCAATCAAAGGAAGTACAACAATTCTATAACCTACAGCATCAGCAGTGCAACATAAAAAATTTTTACCAGATTTGAAAAGAAATATTGCATTTCAGTGTGGTTTCAGCAGCTTTTTGATATCATCTTTATGTTCTTTTGTCAAATTATAAGTATCATCATTTTGGAAAGTATTAACATGATGATATTTCAAGACAGTTTGACATAATGAATGCTTGTAACAGCATCATGAAGAAAAAAAAATGTGTTCAAATGTAATTCAAGCTGACAAAATATTGGAAAAAACATGTCATTGTATTTGCTAAACTTCAAAGTTACAGCTACCATCTAGAAACCAAGTGGTAAAGACTAGATAATGGATGTAATTTTCTATGTAGAATAGCTTATGAACTAATTTTTCATCATGTTTCTAGTATTCTTACTCTTCTGCTATTGTGTATGCATTCTGTGCTGAACTGGTGGAGTGCAGTACAGTGACTTACAGGACTTACAGGGGAAAAAAAGCTCAGGCAAAGGATAAGCCTGCTACTGTATTATTATGATCATGAAAGGTCCTTAATGACCACCTCAACTTTATCCACACAGTGGACTTAAAAATAGCCTTAAGCATGATTAGATTTACAACTCAGACTCTTTACATTATGTTTCAGGCTGTTTGTGCTTCAGTAGCTCTGGTTCAAGACAGCTACATTATGCTCAGTTTATGACTTCAGCTGGTGTACAGAAGTGATGCACTGTGCTATTTTGTGCTGATTGTTCCAAAAGAAAAACAAAACCAAAACCAAAAACGTTAAGGCTGTACACTAAAGAAATAACATTATAGTGGCTTTATGTAACAATATTTTGGTACTGGAGGTGCTACAAGGAGTTGCTTCTGTGAGAAGAAACCACAAGCTGCCCCCATGTCCAATAGAATCAGTTCCAGCTGGCTCCAAGATGGACCTGTCCCTTGGCCAAAGCTAAGTCCATTAGCTCATATATTTAAAAGAGTAAAAATTATTGCACAACAGCAGTTGGGAGAGTGGAGTGAGAAGATGTGAGAGGAACATCCCTGCAGACATCAAGGTCAGTGGAGAAGGATGGAAAAGAGGTGCTCCAGGTGGTGGCATAGAGGTTCCCCTACAACCCGTGGTGCAGCCCACAGTGAAGCAGGCTGCCTCCCTGCAGCCCAATGGAGATTCATGAAGGAGCAGAGATCCACCTTCAGCCCATGGAGGACACCACGCTGGGGCAGGCGGATGCTCCTGAAGGAGTCTGTGACCTCGAGGGAAGTCCGTGCTGGATCACGCTCCTATAAGGACCTGTGGCCCCACAGGGGGCTCACACTGGAGTTCCTGGAGGACTACAACCCATGAGAAAGACCCATGTTGGAGAAGTTTATGAATGGCTGTCTCTCATGGATGGGGCCACACACTGGAGGAGGGGAGGAGCATGAGGGAGAAGAAGCGGCAGAGACAAGGTGTGATGAACTGACCGGAACCTCAGTCCTTGTACCCCTGTGCTGCTTAGGGGAAGGAGATAGAAAATTTGGGAGTGAATTTGAGCACAAGAAGAAGGGAGAGATGGGGGGAAGGACTTTTAAGATTTGTTCTTATTTCTCATTATTCTATTCTGATTTGATTGACAATAAATTAAATTAATTCCCTGAAGCTGAGTCTGTTTTGACTGTGACGGTAACTGCTGAGTCCTCTTGTTCTTGTCTCCACCCATGAGCCTTTCATTGTATATTCTCCTTACCTGTCTTGCTGAGGACAGGGAGTGACAGGGTGGCTTGGTGGGCACTTGGCAGCCAAATTAAGATTAACCCACAACAAACTGTGACTGAGTTTTCCCACTGTTATATTATTCTGGAGCAATTCCATATTAAATTTAAAGTACATGAGTAATAGATAAGCCTGGATTTATATGTGATCTTTGGCTCACACTTAGTTTGCATTATCCACATGGAAACTTAATGTAGTATACACAGCATTGTTAAAAATCACCTTATCCTCTTCATATAAGCTCGTGCCTTGTTAAACAAAAACTCTTATCTTTGCAAACTTGTGACACTGCTGAGGAAGTTAAATAAATGTGAATGAAGGAGATTTTGATGCAAGGCACTAATTTAAAAAAAAAAAAAGGATAGTAGGTTTGTAAATGGTAAATATTGGTCTAAAATGTCACCCTTACAACTTGCATAGGTTTTTTTTTAGCATTTTTCTCTACAGTGAGAGCAGAATCCTAGTAGCATGGAACACTCTGAAGTAAGTTTTGGGGTTGTTTTGTTTTGTGTTTTTTTTCCTTTTGAAGTGTTTTTTTATATCGCAGTTAAAAAAAAAGAGTTACAAATTTTATAACAATCAACAATCAAGTCTCTGTAGTCTTGCAATTATAAGGAATTATGATCTATCATGGAAAAAAAAAGATGTACAAGAAAAATCAGATTGAAGTGTTACTGCATGTAATAAATATCCTTTGTATTTCTGAACATTTCTTATTCTATTTTCTAATAGCAGAATAAATGTTAAAGCTTTGATTTTCAGCAATTATTTTTACATAACAAATATTGCTTTTTCAAATGAAGCATAGTATTTAATTTTCTCTATTTTTTGGCAAAATTGCAATAGTAGGGCCTTCTACCACTTCAGAGGACCATTATCTATGTATTTACACATTATCATACAGCTGAAATCTTCAGAGTTGACACAGTTTAGGGTAAGTATAAAAAAAAAATCCAATTGTACCGTTTTATTTTCCATTAGACAAATTGATTTGTTGGGTAATTTAGGTCATTGATCCATTCAGATTAATATTTTGATTCTCTTCCTGATTAGTAGAAAGTGCAAAGAGATTCTGGTGCTTGTATTTGTGTTAGAATAATTTGCTGATCAAGACAAGGGGTGGAGGGGGGGCAGGGAATGTCTTATTTTAATAATATTTATTCCACAATTGTAGCTGACATATACACCAATTAGCTATTCAGGAAATGACAGCTATCTTCATTAGATTAAATTTTTATAAGGATCTACCTTCTCCAAAATGTTTTTTAGACACGATCAGTGAGTGACTAAAAGGCAGTTGTCTTGAGTTTTAAAATCATCATCTGTAAAACAATATTTCCTCATGCAATATATGCATATACGACACTACCTCAGACTAGTCTGGAACACAGCATACAGTTTATATGTGAATTTGTTCTGCATTAATGTTAAACGTGCTGTACTACAAAAGTGATATACAAAAGTATAAAGGATATAAACTACCAGTCAGTTTCTGTTTCAGTTTTCCAAATGACCACAATATTTTCCATTGTGATAGGACAGAACTATCCTGATCATAGAATGAACAGGAGAACTACTCGTAACTTAATCACTCTGGATCTTCCTATGCATTTTTAAAAAATAATTTGTCAGTAGAAATGGTGTTCCTAAATTATTTATTTATTTTTTGAAAATTTCACTCTTAAAGGAGTCTCTCACTGAAAAGCCTACTTTTAAATTTCCTTTTGTGATGTAATAAAGACACTTAATGGAGTAACATGATTATGAATAACATGATAAAGTATGTAATTTTGATCTAATCACCCTGACTGTGGTTAGGTCTGTGGGATGTTCCCTTGGACTGTAAAACCTAAAAGATCATAAACCTAGCATGGTTGTTAACGCTTTACCTCTTCTTTCCTGTACCGTAAACAGAAGAGTACCCGAAAGCAAAAAAATAACATTGCCATGAAATTCATTCATCCATGATTATCATGGCAGAACTGGAGAAATATATATATATATATATATGATCAAAACTATAAAACAAATAACTTCTTAAAAAAAAAAATACTTAAAGAATGTCTCCCCTGATATGTGGTCTCAGCAATGGGAGATGTTGGTTTAAAACTGCTCTCTGTATTCCTATTTTTTTAGAGCTTTATTGATTGTATATGTTATAACCAGAAAGTCCAAATACAGATTTTTTACATTTTTAAGATATATTTTTAATCTTATTAATAATAAAGTATCCTTGATACAAAGTATGATTCTGATTGTAATACATTTAACTCAAAAACATGGCATGCTAGTACATTTATTTTAGCTAGAATTCTACAAGACCTGGAAAAGTGGATTTGAGACTAGTCTTTTGTTTTGTATAAGCAAACAGTGTGTGAGAGGGTTTATTATTATTATTATTATTATTATTATTATTATTATTATTATTATTATTATTATGAAGACAATGTGCTCTAGAGGACATAAAGTCAGCCACAATGGAAATTGTGGCTGACTTTGTTGGAAGCGTAACAGAAAATCTGTATGTAGAGTCTTTTTTTTTCTCAATGATGCCTCACATGGCAAATTGGCACTAATATTTTCTGACTTGACACTACTTCTACTTCCTGATTTTAAACATCTGATTCAAGTTTATTTTCATTTCATTTAGTAGCCCTAGGCTAAATTGAAATCTTACTGCTGCTTATAAAAACAGAAAAAGAGAACCTGTCCAACAGACTAATGTTAACATGCTGTGAAATACAAAGAGACTCCTACCCTCCGAGGAATAGGTGTGGTGTAAGTATTATGTTGCTGAAATACTTTTTCTTGAATAAAATTGACAGATATGGTTTGAGCATTACAAGACATTGGAAATGGATAGAGGCAATATTAGCTTGCTGATGTTACGAATGACAAAACACTGGAATGGCCTTTTTCTGAGTTAATCTGAGCACTGCAGTAAAAATAAATGAATAAATTACAAGCAGCTTCCTCAGTTAAAAAAAAAAGTATTTTCCTTCAGAATTTGTCCTCCAACCTGCTAATCCTTTTCTTGATTCAATTCCCTCAAAACTTTCTCTGAAAGATGTTTTTACTTTGGCTGTGATTAGTACAGATTTTGTTCTCTATGTTGTTCAAGCCTCCACGAGTAAGGATGCAGCAGCTGTGTGTGGTATAGGAGACAGTGCTAAAAAGATATTTGTAAACATGCAAGAAAGTTTTCCCAGGATAATCCCTACAGTTGTCAAAGGAAATATAACTGTAATATTCATAGTGCTTGCAAAAGGCCTTCAGAATGGACACAAGTGAGGAGCCTAGTGACTTCAGTGGAAACCCTTTAACTTCAGGGAACAGTCTTTTCTGAGTCTATATGGAATTTAGCAATCAATCAGTCTTCTGAGACATTTTATGTTTCCATAAGTTGCTTTACCACCTTTCTATTGGTAAGCTTGATGAGAAAAAGAGTGCTTCATCTAGCCAGTAGGTAGCAGATGGTATCTATAATTTCTTAGGGATTTAATGATTGCAAACATGCACAGATAGCTGTTAGAGACTGAGATCACAGCCCCAGATCCTCTCCTGGATTTAAATGAACCATATCACTGTTTTACAAGTTACAAATTCTTTCTTTTATTTTAATAAGTTTTTGTTTTGGGTTGTTTCTGTTTCCTTGTTGGTTTGTTTTACCAGAAATAGTGGTACGCTACACCTGGTGCAATATGATTTGGTTTATATTGCTGGAGTTGACATTCTTATTCAGAAACTGAAAGAAACAGAGGAAAGGGAGTATGATTTGGGACTCCTGCTTCCAAAGTAAATGGCCCACTCGCAGGACTAGAAAATGTTGTTTGTGTTAATAGTTTTATAAATTGATGAATCTTCAATTCAACAATTCAATGAAAGTAGCTCAAAGAGAATAGAGAATGCATCCAGTCTGGTAGTTAGGATATGCGTGTTGTTGCTGCAGTATAGACTGAAGGGAAACTGAATCTAGATATCACATATTGGTATCTTATTGAGTAAAATATGTGCAGCATTAGCACCATTTTAAGTGAAATTGCTTGTACCTGTTAAGGGCGAGTATTAAGCATTCTTTTAATTGCTATGTGAAAAGGGTGAAAGAACATTTATTTAGACTTGTGATATGGATTGATTTCAATACTGTGGTTCTATGCATGTTGAGAACTAGAACACTAGAGAGTCCTCTTCAGTTTTCAGATGCCTAAATACCTAACAGATTTAGAGAACACGACCTTTCAGGATAGCAGAATAGCACAAATGTCACTTAAAACCTTTACTATATCTCAGCATAAGCCATTGTACTGGGTGGTTTTCTACTGTTGCGGTAACTGCCACTGGAAGGAAAATTACTAGTTACTGAAACTTACTATTACTTTAAGATTCAACATGAATTAGGAGATTGGATATCGTATTTTACATAATAGAAAGCCCTATAAGTAGTAAATACCATTTAAGTGGCATAAGAGATTGCCTTACAAAAAATGAAATAGAAAATTAAATCATATATAAATGTTTCATGTAATGATACTTTACAAACAGCTGCAACAGACTTGGTTTTTGTGGCAAGACTTGCTGTTTGGATTTTATGTTAGAGATGTTGTAATGCAGTTTAGGATACAATTAACTTAAAATATTTTCAAAAAAGAGAAACAAAAAAGAGACGACTTCTATGACCTGATCATGAATGTGTTTGCAAAAAAGGAAAATTGCTGTTACAAACTGCTTTAAATTAGCTGTGTGACATAAGCTAGACAAGAATTTCACATTTAAATACATATTTTTTAAAAAGGTAACTTCACTATTATTACCTTTCATGGTAGCAGATCAGCATTTCCTAAATGTTTTTGCTAACACAAGTGCCTTTAATATTCATCTATTTTTGAAGACAAATCCATCAAATACTACCTCTTCTTCCTTTCCCTCTCAAAACATAGGGCTGCTACTTAGGTGCTCCAAGAAGCTGCTCTAATTATTGTCTACAAATGTACAATTAGCATGGGAACAACTAACTGCCTTTAATTGCTGGAAACAGCTGCGTAATTAATGCTACCCACACAGTATAAACACTTTGTAATCTTCTTTGAATCCTCTAGTGACCCTCTTAGGTGTCATAACTCACAGTTTGAAAACATAGGACTGGGGGAGAAGTTGTGAAATTTACTATTAAAGGCAGAAAATTCAGTTCCCTGTTGACAGGAATTTATATACATCCTTTATCATAGTCACTCCCAGTGCTTATTATCATGATTATTTATATAGTTGCAGTTATTGCCCATTGTGTCATGTTTGTTCATTGCTGAGAACAAGTAGTTTGTGTCCAGCAATGCTTAGAATATAAGACTTTGGTGATTAGTCCATAAATCTGTTTACCTATCTGTAGCAAACCTCTATGGGGAAATCTTCAGAAGAGATACAGGCAGTTCAGGCTGTAGCAGGCAAGAGAACAGTATGAAGAAGGCCTGGCATGGGGAAGACTTGAGGAAAACATGTTATGCTTTCTTTTGCTACCCTAAGTATGAAGGAAAGGACACAAACACAATGCAACAGTGTCCATAAAGTCAGGGCTTAGTTTGTAGACTAGATTTCTGCCTATGCCCTCCTAACTTTTTCAGCTAATTCCTTCAGGGATGTCTGCACTATAGTACAGTAAGAGAGTAACATTACCTAAGCTTTTTATAAGGTAAGATACTGACTACTGTTGAGTTAAAATAATAGATCAGGCTGTGATAAAACGAGAAACTTCCCAAAGTAGTCTACTTCTTTCCTAAGACTAATTAATGCAAAGCTAACTCATTTATAGCTAAAAATACACTGTAGTCTGAACTCCAAGCGTAGTTAGATCACATGATTATGTCTGCTTACAGCCAAAACACTGAACTAGAAATAAGAAAAACATAGTCTTTTCCTGTGTATATCACATGCTTCTTAAAAAAAAAAACATTAGGAAATCACTGAATCTTTCATTGAACTTCAGTTTGGCACTTGCTAGGAATAACAATGTACATATGTAAATATCTTAAAACTTCATTTACTATGGGACTGTCTATATCTAGTTAAACACTGATATGCTTCTTTGTATGTGTCCAATAAGAACAAGGTACACAGATGACACTGCACTAGCAGATGAAAATGAAAGGGATTTAAAAATTATTATTAAAAAGCCATTAAGCATTTATGGATTTTATATATTATAATGCAAATTATTTAAATTTATAACTACCTAGAAAAAAAAAATCACAAAAAAAACCCCAAACAACCTAACTTCCATAATAAAAAAAAAACTGGTTAGATGATTAGTGACTCATAGACTGATCTTTTATTATTTGTTCAGTGGGAAACTTTGTTCAAAGAGGAAACTCTTCAGAGAGTGTGAGACAGGAATTTTCAGAGCCTCACAAACTTTAAAAAGCTTAGAAAATTTATAGACCATATGTTGCGAACTTTCAGTTTGTTTGGTTGGTTTTTAAATAGATTCCTCTGAAATTTCAGGCTTTTGCATAGTAAATACCTGAGGATAAAATAGATGTGAAGTATGTCAAGCTTATTTCTAAAACCTTTGTTACTTTTTGTATAGCCTGACAGTCCTTTTTATTTTGTAGCTTGTTTCTTCTATTGTCTTGGTCTACTGAAGGAAGTACATGCCACTCACTATCCCATTCTTTCCCTTGATTTCCTTCTACAGCACTAAGCAAACAACATATGTTGGCTAACAGAAGCAACCCATAGGTGTAGCAATTTGAGCTGCAACTGTAGCAGCAGGAGGTCAGTTCCTTGCCTGCTGGAGTTGGGTGATGGTGAAGGATCTGTGTCACCAAGCGAAGGCACTACTGTAGGAAATCAGCAGCCTGCACAGCATTAGAGATGACCAGAAAAAAAAAAAGATTGGCCAGATCTCTGGAGACTCTGTGTCTGCAAGAGGAGTCTCAACCCCTCACCTGTGCTGAAGGAGATGTGGGCAGAGTATGAGCTTATCAGGTTGGGAAATGGAGACTTCTGTGATGGTGAAGGCTAGAATTGTGTGAGCAGAAGGTGCTCCACCTGCAATTTGTACCCACAGAAGAGATTCAAAACCCTGGTAACAAATGGGGGGCTGGGAGCATTGTCTAGAAAAGCATCTCAACCCACTGAGTCAAATCCTTGCAGCAGTAGCAGGAGGAGGATAATGTTAGTAATGGGTGAATTCCTGCAACCAGGAAGAGAGGCCCCCATCTGCTGTTCTGACAGGTGGCATTGTTGACTCCTGTCATTTCAGGACACTACTGCTCATTGGATTTTGGATCCAGAACATTGTGGAGAAGATGCAGAGGGTTGTCTGCCCTTGGGCTATTACTCCCTGCTACTCTTTCATGTGGGCACCAAAGGTACAGTAAGGGGAGACCTGGAGCACATTGAGAGCAACTACATGGCTCTGCAGGTGAAGACCGAGGACATGGACTCCTTGTCACTGAGGGGGAAGGGCTTGCAGGGGAGTGAAATCCTTGCAGGGGTTGGGGGCGGGGGGGTTGGACTAGATGACCTTTGAAGGTCCCCTTCCAACCCTAACCATTCTATGATTCTATGAAATGGATCCTGAGGGTCAACAACTGATTGCACAGATGATGTCAAAAATATCATCTGTAGGATTTGGCTTTTAGGACCACAGGACACTCTTTGTGAGCTAGGAAGAGATGGTATCCACCTCACCAAGTGGGGTAAAAATATTCACATGGTGAGAAAAATTTTAAACTAGGGGAGAGAGATGTTGACTCATAATCGGTTGAGGCAGTTGATCAATTGACGTCTCTTGGAAAACTGAGGGTGCAAGTTTCAAGTATGAAAGAGCTCCTGAAAATAATAAAACAAGGCTGAAGTGGGCCCACCTCAATGCACACAAATAAGGAAGTGCCTACAGAACAATATTTTGGGGGGAGTTTGTCGTAGTTCAGCCCCGATCGGGACCAGACTATGCAGTCTCTCTCTCACTCCCCCCACCCTCCGAGAGAATAGGGGGAGATGATATAAGAAAAACGGCTCAAGGTTTGAGATAAGGACAGGGAGAAATCCTTAAAGTTACCGTCATGGGCAAAACAGACTCGACTTGGGGAAAACTATTCATTTATTACTACAAAGAGCAGGATAATGAGACAGAGAACAAGATAACCTCCCTCCACCCCTCCCTCTTCCCAAGCTTAACATTATCTCTACTACCTTCCCCCCCCCCCGAGCGGCACAGGGGGGAAGAGGGAATGGGGGTTGCAGCCAGTTCATCACACGTTGTTTTACGCTGCTACTTCATGGTTGGGGGAAGAACTCCTCGCATTCCTCCTCTGCTCCAGCGTGGGGTCCCTCCCATGGGCCACAGTCCTTCGTGGAACTGCTCCGGCGTGGGTCATCTCTTCCACGGGGTGCAGTCCCTCTAAAACAGCTGTCCCAGTGGGCCCTCCACGGGCCACAGCCTCCTTCAGGCCTTCACACCTGCTCTGGCGTGGGGTCCTCCACGGGCTCCAAGTGGATCTCTGCCCCTCTGTGGACCTCCATGGGCTGCAGGGGGACAACCCGCTCCACCATGGTCCTCACCACGAGTTGCAGAGGAATCTTGGCCAGGAGCCGCATTACTCCTCTCCCTCCTTCTTCACTGACCTTGGCGTCTGCAGCCGTTCCTCACAACAGGCTGGCAGACGCCTCTCAGGATCCTTTTTACATCTTATTCACTTCTCATCTCCTCTCCACTTCTTGCAGCCAGGCCGGGCCGAGTTGGGCCCAGTCAGCTGCCCGGCGGGAGGCCAGAGGGTGAGGCCTGCAAGGCCCATGAGGCTCGCGCCTCCCCCTCTCTGCCCCCAGCTCAGCTGCTTCACATCTTCTTTTTTTTTCCTGTTTTCCCCTACTTAAATACGTTATCGCAGAGGTGTTATCACGGGACATTCTGCTACCAATTGGCTCGGCCTTGGCCAGCAGTGGGTCCGCCCTAGGCCCGGCCGAGTCCACTAAACAAAGGGGAGCAACTTCTAGCAGTTTCCTACAGAAGCTACCACCTTAGGCCCCCCCTCACTAACAAAACCAGAACAGAGTTCTAGCACCTTTTATGGGAAATCAACATTGCGTTCAGTGGCAGGCATATAATCTCACTGGGATCACAGAGATGTGGTAGGATAGCTCACGTGACTGCAATGTTGTGATGGATGGAAACAGACTGGGAAGGCAAGGAGAGTGATTGTGCTTTTTGTGGGACACCAGTGGAAATGCATGAACCTCTGCCTGGAGACAGGTGATGAACCAGGTAAGAC
This sequence comes from Chlamydotis macqueenii, assembly GCF_036417535.1. Taxonomy (NCBI): domain Eukaryota; kingdom Metazoa; phylum Chordata; class Aves; order Otidiformes; family Otididae; genus Chlamydotis; species Chlamydotis macqueenii. Next base: position 166,209,447 of record NC_141556.1, read on the forward strand.
TTTATGGGTCAGGATTAACAGGCAGACCAACATGGTAATGTTGCAATGGGTGCCTGCTACAGACTGCTACATCTGCAAGAAGTAGAGGAGGCCTTTTTCAAACAACTGAGAATTTAACCAACCTCATATCTGCTGGAAGGGCAACGCAGAAGGTCACAAGCAATCCGGGAGATTTCTAGAGTGCATTGGTTGTAACTTCCTGGCACACATGATGGAGGAGCCAGCAAAGAGAGGGGCTTTGCTGGACCCAATTAATCCTTATCTACAAAGAAGAACTGGTTGGAGAGTTGAAAGTCACGGGCAGCCTTAGCAATAAGGACCACAACATGATGGAGTTCAGGATTCTGAAGACTGAGGACAAGGAAAATAGCAGGATCCCATCCCTAGACTTGAGGAGGGGGTATGTTCCTGTTTAGAGGGACCTCAACAGTCTGACAAAATGAGTCAACAGGCACCTCACGAAGTTCAACAAAGGCAAATGTGAAGTCCTATACCTGAGGAGGAATAATCACACATCCTAGTACAAACAGGGGGCTGACTGGGTGGAGAGCAGTTTTGTAGAAAAGGACCTGGGTCTGCTAGTGGGCAACAAGTTGAACAAAAGCCACCTTGAAGCAAAGAAGGCAAACAGCCTACTGGACTGCATTAGGAAGAACATTGCCAACTAGTTAAGGGAAGTGACACTTCTCTGCTCAGCACTGGTGAGACACATCCAGTTCTGGGCTCCCTAGTACAAGGCAGACATAGAGATACTAGAGCAAGTCCAGACAAGGACAATGGAGCATCTGTCATATGAGGAAAGACTGAGACAGCTGGGACTGTTAAGGCTGGAAAGGCTCAGGGGAGATCTTATCACTGTGTATAAATACCTGATGGACAGAATAAATAAGATTAAGCTAGACTCTTGTCAGTAGTACCCAGTGAAAAGATGAGAGGAAATAGGCACAAATATAAAAAAAGGAAAATTTACCTAAACATAAGAAAAAACTCCCTTACTGTGAGAGTGATTGAAAACTGGAATAGGTTGCAGAGAGGTTATGGAGTTTCCATTCTTAGAAATATTAAAAACCCAACTGGACATGGCCTGGAGAAACCTGCTCTAAATGATCTTGCTCTGAGCAGGGGCATTGGACTAGACAACCTCCAGAGGTCCCTTTGGACCTCAACTGTTATGTGATTGAAAATAGTACAATATTTTAGCAGAAATGAAATACATAGTTTGCTAAACCTCATGTTGATTTTGAACTGTCCTTTAGGAAGGACAAGTACATTTAACTGCTATAAATCATAGAATGTTAACTAAATTATCATTTATAGTTGCTTTGTGTTTTGTTTTGGAGTTTTGTGGCCTTTTTTTTTTTTGGGTTGTTTGATTTTTTTTTTTTGTTTGGTTCAAATATATAATGTCAGACTATCCAAAGAAAAGCTATATTGTTTAATTATAGCTGCTTAAGTAGTAATGCAAATGCTCCTCTTGTGAAACATAAATGTATTATAAAAGAGAGGTGAGAGAGAAAAAAAATCTACTACATACTATTATAAAACCTATCTTGTCTTAATACGACACCATATTTACTTATGCACTCAATTTTTCAGTTTGAAGACTGAGAAATTATAAACAATCCTTAGACAGTTTTTCTTCGTGTTAGTTTCTGTATTGGAAATACAATATACAGACTTGAAAGGGTACCTGAATAAAGAGGATAGTTAAAGATAAGCCTGTATATAAGAAAATGTGAATAATTCTATTTCCTTATGATGTACTTATTTCCTGACCTTTCATATGTAGTAGAAAGGATTACAGAATGAGAGGTTTAAAATATATGCCCACATACCCTGTTACTGCATTTGCCATTCAGTTTAAAAACTGATTGGAAAACTTATAGCCTTACTTTTGAAAGTGATTTTTCTTTCAATCTGATGAATTTTGAAGTTGTCCATTTCATAGTCCATCCAAAAATCAGCATCTCAGTCACTAGCAAATAACAATTCCCTCCTGCATTCAATTAATTGTTGTCATTGTCCTTCAGGTCAGACAAATTCTAGCAGAATGCTAATCTACGTTTAGCAGCACAAGCATTGGGAGGGTATCTCAACCTAGACATCTAATTTTATACTTAGGCAAGCAACCAATGATTCATTTAAAAAGTTATGACCACATTTTTGTTCCTCCATACCAAATATACATATATGTTATTAGTAATTATATGAAAGTTCTAATCTTCAGAATATGAGTCAGAAAATTATCCCTTTCTGTATATACAAGGATTTTCATTAATCTTGATATCATTCAATCTGTATTTCTGGCCAGTGGTTAGAGGGATCATATTAGACAGAATTTCACCTTAGAACACATATCTGGTATTTAATCGGTATTTTATTTCACTTGACAAGTACAGTACTATTGAACAACTAGCTGCAAATCACTGCCCATGCAGATTTCTATAAAGGTAGTAAAATGTCAAACACAGAAAAGAGTTCTGATTTGGCTGCAAAGCTACATTTCAAACACATACATTAACTCTTCAACCCATTAAAGTCAGCACAAGATCTCATCTGTGAATAGGACAAATGTTGATCTACTGCTTACTGATGGTTTAGAATATGTGTATGCTTTTTGTTGTTGTTGTTTTTGTTCCTCTGAAGTGTCTCTACCTTTATGCAGCAGCCCCTTATTGAATTTTGTAGGTGGTGCCCCAACTGGCTGGGACTCTACTATGTACTTAATTCATGTGGTTTTGTATCTAAGACAAGTTGAATCCCAACCAGAGCTTTGTGATTTTATTAGGGAGGTACTCTTAAAGAAGAAAAAAGTGTGTGTTGAATACTCATGATTTTACAGTAGATGAGGTAAAAAAAAAAAGATCTCAGCTGCTCTTGTTTTAGATGTTTTTATCTATTATAGCTGTATTTTTTTTTCAAGCTATGCTTTCATTTCCTTCACCTATTCTCACTTCCTGGTGACTTAATTATTTAGGGACTTGTTTGGTTTGCAGTGCCAAATAGAACTTGATTTCACTTCCAAACCAATATAATTTATTTTAGAAAATGGGCTTCTTTCTTGCTTTGATTACTAAAAGGAAACTGAAAAGTTTCTGTGTGTTGTCAATTTGCTGGTCACATGTAGTATAGAATAAAAAAAAAATTAAGCTTAAACCAAAAATTTTGTTACATTTTTAAACCTACACTCTTTGTATATTCTTTCTAATCTAAGTCTTGAACTATGCTTTCTGCATTTACTGTGTGTAGGTTTAGTATTTATTGGTTTGTATTTGCTCTTTTAGTCTTGGGAAATATTTAGTAGGAGATATGAAGAGCTTCCCATCCAGAAGAGACCACATGATAGGCAAGTCTTTAAGCCTTGTAGTAAGATTTACTATTCTGGGCATTTTTACCATCCTGAATAATCTTTTTGGCACTTGGAATCATCGTGTTGCTGTTGTCCATACTGGACTGGAAGTTTCTGCATATCTCCTCATTGTTCCAATTTGTCCAGCCACTGTGAGCACCTGAGGGTCCATTCAGAGCTCTGGGGTGCTCAACTCTGAGGGTTAAAGTATTGCACTACACTACTCTTGACCCACTGTTGTAGTTTAGCCCCATATGGGATGAGACCACGCAGTCTCTCTCTCTCTCACTTCTCCCACCCTCTGAGGGAATAGGGAGAGATAATGTAATAAAAAAGGCTTGAGGTTTGAAACAAGGACAAGGAGAGATCCTTAAAGTTACCATTATGGGCAAAACAGACTCAACTTGTGGAAAACTCTTTGTTCATTATTAAAACCATAGCAGTATAATGAGAAAGAGAAAAAAATAACTTCCTCCCCACCCCTCCCTCTTTCCGGGCATAACTTTATTTCAATTTTCTCTACCCGCTTCCCCACCTGAGCAGCCCGGGGCGAGGAAGAGGGAATGGGTGTTATGGTCAGTATATCACTTGTTGCTTTATGCCATTCCTTCCTCTTCCGGGGAAGAACTCCTCACATTCCTCCCCTGCTCCAGCATGGGGTCCCTCCCACAGGCGACAGTCCTTCACAAACTGCTCCAGCATAGGTCGTTTTTCCATGGGCTGCAGTCTCTCTGGAACAGCTGCCCCAGCACGGGCTCTCCATGGGCCTCAGCCTCCTTCAGGCATCCACCTGCCCCAGTGTGGGGTCCTCCACGCGCTGCAGGTGGGTCTCTGCTCCTCTGTGGTCCTCCACGGGCTGCAAATGGATCTCTGCTCCTCCGTGGGCCTCCACGGGCTGCAGGGGGACAGCCCGCCTTACTGTGGTCTTCATCACAGCTGCAGGGGAATCGCTGCCAGGAGGAGCATTACTCCTCCCCTTCCTTCTTCACTGACCTTGGGGTCTGCAGCCATTCCTCTCACAAGAAATTCTTCACAATCAGGCTCAGGCAGACACCTCTCAGGTTCTCTTCACATCTCCTCTCTCCACTTCTTGCAGCCGGGCTGGGACGAGTTGAGCCCAGACAACCATCCGGTGGGAGGCCAGAGGGTGAGGGCCACAAGGCTCACAAGGTTCGCGCCTCCCTCTCTCTGCCCCTGATTCAGCTTCTTCACATCTTCTTTTTTTTTTTTTTTTAATTTTCACTTGTCCCTGTCTTAAATACGTTATCACAGAGGTGTTATCAGGGAACATTCCATCACCAACTAGCTCAGCCCTGGCCAGTGGCAGGTCCACCTTAGGCTCACTGGACAAAGGGAAAACTTTTAGCAGCTTCTTACAGAAGTTGCCACTGTAGCCCCACCCACTAAACAAAACCAACCCAGACACTTAAAACAAAACTGAACAAACTAACAAACACTGTCTCCCCTACTTTTTTGTTGGGTTGTTTTTTTCTATTAATTTATTTTCCTCATCTGATTTTTTTTTTAATAAAATGAAATATAAAAGTGTGAAGTATTTACAAACTAGCACTCATGGTTTGTTCAGACCTTGATCACGTTCCTCATCATCTTGTTCCTGACATTTGTCTCTCAATGCGATGTAGGAATATTTGGCTTGTTTTCTCCAATAGCATTCAGCAGTGTCTTCTTTACATAGTTTTGTCTCTATGTATGCATGCTGCCATGTCTAGCTAGCAAATGAATTTTACTTGTTCTTCATTGCTTCACTTGGTCCAGTGAAGTGCTATAACCATCTTTGTCATTGATAAATTATTTTATTAGAATTTTTCACTTATTGTGCCAGCACTAGCAAAGTTTAACTTCCTTAAAAATATCTCCACACATTAATCTTTAGTATAGATCTGAACACCTGCATGAACAAAGGAAGAATAAAGGTCAACTGATTTTTTTCCTTTTTTTTTCTCTCCCAAGATTATACAGTCAAAAATCAAGAGGCATCATCATTGTGCACAAAATACTCGTTTAGCGATATTCATGTTTTTCCATGAACAAGGCTCCACAGGACAATAATGAAGGATGAGGCTATTTGCAGAAAAAATGCAAACTTATTCCACCTTCACTGTGAGCTGATTAGGAGACAAATAGCTATGTTAACATGTATCTGATCTTGATCTAATATATCCAATTTCTCATTAAAGCACACAAGTGTAATGCTGTGTTTGTGCCAACAGGTGCTTATGTCCATCTAGCTTAGAGTAAGCAAGGCAAATGCAAGCCTATCTTTAAAATATCTGTAGATAGAAGTGATTTTTTTTTGTTGTTATTATTTCATCATTTTTCCTGACTATTACATTTTTACACCAAAAATGTCATCTGATGGAACAGGTAGAAAATAGAAAACATGGAGATCTGATTTTTTCACCCTTTTCTTCCTATGATCACCCACACACAGATATGTATGTTCTTAAGTACAATGCATTTTTGCATGGGAAAGCAAAGTTGGGAGGAAACATTATAAAGAACTGATTTCTGTACGGTAGAGTCATTCTTACTACTTTGCAAAGAGGATATGTTCCAGGAATATTGTGATAAGTTATATTTTTTTTGGAAGGCTTCATGTGGCAGGGGCACACTGTGCAATAGTTAGGCTAATGACTCAGCAAGGACTCAATTTTACATAGTAGTGAAGCAATTATTTTATAAATCAAAGTTGTTTTCATTCCGTCTTGATTTCCCTCATCTTTCAGAGACAATAAAAGAAGCAAAGAAAAAAGATCCAGGAAGTGCATTTACCTAATAGTCCAACCCAAAAAGTTAGAGAAGGACATTTTTTCAAGAAGCCAAATTTCGAGAGCCAACTAATGAAAGGACAGTATTTATAGAAGAAAATATGAGCTAATAGTTGTGAGCATTTGCTGATATCCATGCACCATGGATAGTACAATACCGCCCTTCACTTCCTCCTTCTCATTCTCTCCTATGAAGCAGAGCATTTGCTTGGAAGATTTTTGTTTCAACAGTAGCTGGTTATCCCTGCTAGTATTATTTTCCCTTACATTGTTGCTACATAAACTTTCCAATAATGTAATGTGTAACGGAATTATGAATGAAGAACAATTTCATAGTTGTGTTAAACCTATTAAAAAGTCACAGAATTATAAGATAACTTTTTTATTTTTCATTTTTAGACTCTAGGAGCTCCCCATGAAAAAAAAAAAAAAAACCCACACAAAAAACCCAACCCCCCCAAAATCAGTAGCATTCTTAAAACAAGGAGCTTTCTAAACTTTAATAGAAAGTTTCTGTTAAACCAAGCGTTTCTTTGGGGGGGGGGGGGAAGGACACAAACAAATCAACAGCAAAATCAAACATCTTGAAGATATATGTCTTGTTTCTGTTGCTTGATGTATGACTATTATTTTGGGGCTTTATACATTTTAAAAGATGTTGACATTCTTGGTCTTTCCTGAAAAAGCACTGTATGCCATGTTTTTGTATGCATATGTTAACTAAAAATAAATTCATTTGACATTTGGCATCTATGTTCTTTTTATAGTCTATCAGGTCATCTGTTACACAGAATTAAGGCAGATTGATAATTTGAACTTGAAGAACTGAATTTTTATGAACTTTGTGAATTATTATTTAATAAGCCATCAGTGCAGAAGTGCTATAGCACAGCTTAGAAAAATGTGAACCCTGACAAATCTGATATATCTATATATGCCACTGAATTGCACCAACAATCTTGTTAGGTTGACAGCTTCTGTGATTTTCTATAATCGTCTCATCACTCATGACAATCACACTTTTACATAAACAGTGAAGAGAAAGTGACAAAAAAAATAAAACGGATGCAGTTTCTGCACCTAATTTTATAGCAACAGATGCTTTGAACTGAGGATATTAAAACAATTCTCCAATACCAGCACAATGAAGCATTTAAGGTAACTGCAAGGATATTTGACCTAGAGCTCCACCTAGTGAAACGTTTATGAAGAACTAACAGAAGCACGTGTTCAGTTGCTTAAATTGCAGTCTTTAAAGTTAAGCTTTATGGGGTTGCTGTCGGCCATGGGTAATTGCATTTAGGAGCTCAAGCTGCTGTAAAGCGACAGTTTATTTGCATTTTAGGATTAATTTATTTTAATTAGCATAAAACATTCCTTCATTTCTTTCCCTCAATGATTAAGTTAAATAGCCATGTTTAGAATAGTATAATTTTGAGATTTAGGCCTTTTTCACTATTTACAGATTTATCTTTTTTTTTTTTTAAATGGGCAGCAGACCACATGTTAAAGAAACAAGTTACAGTATAATAATACTCATCATTAGCTCTTCCCTTTCCAGATCCAGAGGCCAGATACACACAAACAAAATACTTAAACTGTAAAACAAGTTTCTAGAATATAGGGAAATGGCAGACTTCTGGTTGTTTGAGCACTGAATAGAGATTACCCTTGTGAGAGGGTAGATTGAGGAGAATAATTTGTGAGTATACAAATAAGAGCTTTAGCATCGTATCTATACACATGAGAAAAGTGCTAAAATTTTTCAAGCTGACATAAATTTGATTTTCTAGCTTTCTAGGACTTCATAAATTTAAGAGTATGCCACAGTTTTTATTTTGTGAATATTTTCCTATATTTTTGTTTCTTTGCTTTATTTTCTTTAAAATAAAAGATCCAGGAATATGTACCTTTCGTTGTCTCATTTTCTGAATCATTATAGCTGCAAGAGAGTTTGGTACAGCTTGAGAGAGCTAGTAGCTGAACAAGCTTATGCCACAGTTTGCGCACTCAAGGCATTGAGTGTTGAAAGTGAATGTGAGGCTGGGACTTAGTCTTACTGAGAATTCCCAAGTATTGGAGGGAAGATGATAGTGGGTGTGTTAATGCTCTGTTTTATTTCTCCATATCTTTCTTATTGAGTAAAAGTTATATTGGTGTGGGTGTGGTTACATATATTTGGTTGTTAAGCATGTAAGTACAGCTAAAGGGCTTTCTAAAATTGGGAAGACTGAACTGAAGGCACAAGCATCTCAGTAAATCATCTATATAATTTTCGCTCAATACTGTAAGCCATGGATTTAGTTTTCCAGGTTCTATATTTGCCAAGAATACATTTTACTAGAGGGGAAGGGTAAGAAGTTGGAAAAACCCCTGAAACAACATACATCATATCTCCCACAGGTAAAGTCTGCTAATGCACAGAGCATTGTTGACTAGGGTATATGGCGGGAACTGCTATGCATATTTACACATTTTAATCCTTGTGCCTTTCCAAAGCTATAATTCATCATTAACATCAAGTGGTCGCTATAATCTCTAGCAGAAAATAACTTGCAGTTTTAGGGAAGGAGTACATTCAGTAAAAATGACAAATTCACTAACTCTAGCAAAAAAAAAAAAAAAAAGCTTCCTTCAAGCTATAACCTTGTATTCTTGACATGCCCTGCCACTTGTAGACATGTTTTTATGTTTTTGAATACTGTTTGCAGCTCAGAAGGTTTCCCTAAAGTGATAGCTTGGTGAATGTGATTATGTTGCATGTGTTGCAGCTGACCTGTTTGTGTTGTGGGAGTCTGAAGCATTTAATTAATGTGTCCTGGGGAAAGGCAAGGTGTTTCCTGGGGAGACTGAGGTGAGGAAAGGCAATAAATAGAGGAAAATAGATTTGGAAAAGACGTTACAGGTTCTCTAGCTAATTCTATTCCTCATATTAAAGTGTATAAGTGCATTGCTCCTAGTTATCATTTGAGAAAGTTCTGGTATTACTAGTGCATAAGAATCATAATCTTGCATGCTGTTTCTAAGCCGTTTTCTGAAAAACACAGGGATTTTCACTATTAAAGCATGGGTAGTTACTGTTTCTGCGAAGAGAATACTGACCCTACTGTCCAAGGGAACTGGAGGAGAAGGTTGGAGGCAAAGGGAGCAGAGATGTGAAGATGATGTAAAATGGGTTAGGCTGGTCAATAGCGATGAAAAATATCACATAGAAGGATCTGCGGAGCTGGCTTTCCAGTTGAAATCACAAGAAATTCTAGTAGACTTTTTCTCTCTTCTCTCTGGGTCTGCTTCTATCTATATAGTATTCTATAAGATCACAATGAACTCAGGGGTAGCATTAGCTTTACTTTCTAGAAGTGAGGTATGCACTTTGTGCTGCCTGAACGTAATTGAAAAGGAATATCAGAAAAAAAAAGTGAGAAATCAATTTCTAGATATTACTGGTGATCCCTATATCTTAGTGCTTTTTTGAATGAAGGAGCGTTTTGTAAGGACGTCACTTTGTTAACATTGAAATGGTTGCTTTTCCTCATTTCTTTCCTTCTTCTGAAACAGTATATAGGTTGGGTCTCTGCAATCACTCGGGAGACAACACGGGAGCAGAGGCAGAGATGCTGTCTGAATGTTCTTTTACCATGGTTGTAGTTAATAAAGCTTCTGATGGACGTGTCCTAAACTGTACTCATGTTACTACACAGTTAGAGTCCCTAAATTCTTCAACACCTGTCACACACTGTGTACACTGTCAGTGGTCTGGATCCTGAAATTAACAGCACTTTGATTACTCCATGTGCGTACAGGAAAAGTTACATTAGTCCATGCTGTAGATTCAGAAATCATCTGACAAATTTAACCTTTCTAGAGGTGTGGTGAATAAATACAAGTATTTGTACATGACTGTCGTGGTTTTGTTAGTGAGGGGGGGCCTAAGGTGGTAGCTTCTGTAGGAAACTGCTAGAAGTCGCTCCCCTTTGTTTAGTGGACTCGGCCGGGCCTAGGGCGGACCTGCTGCTGGCCAAGGCCGAGCCAATTGGTAGCAGAATGTCCCGTGATAACGCCTCTGCGATAACGTATTTAAGAAGTGGAAAACAGGAAAAAAAAAGAGAAGAGAAGATGTGACGAAGCTGAGTGGGGGCAGAGGCGCAGAGCGGGAGGCACAGGCCTCATGGGCCTTGCAGGCCTCACCCTCTGGCCTCTCGCCAGGCAGCCAACTGGGCTCGACTCAGCCCAGCCTGGCTGCAAGAAGTGGAGAGGAGATGAGAAGTGAATAAGATGTAAAAAAGATCCTGAGAGACATCTACCAGCCTGTTGTGAGGAACGGCTGCAGACGCCAAGGTCAGTTCAGAAGTGAGGGGGAGGAGTAATGTGGCTCCTGGCCAAGATTCCCCTGCAGCCTGTGGTGACGACCATGGTGGAGCAGGTTGTCCCCCTGCAGCCCATGGAGGTCCACGGAGGAGCAGAGATCCGCTTGGAGCCCGTGAAGGACCCCGTACTGGGGGAGGTGGATGTCTGAAGGCAGCTGTGGCCTGTGGAGGGCCCGCTGGGACAGCTGTTCTAGAGGGACTGCACCCATGGAAGAGATGACCCACGCCGGAGCAGTTCCACGAAGGACTGTGGCCCATGGGAGGGACTCCACGATGGAGCAGGGGAGGAATGTGAGGAGTTCTTCCCCCAACCATGAAGCAGCGGCGTGAAACAACATATGATGAACTGACTGCAACCCCCATTCCCTCTTCCCCCCTGTGCCGCTCATGAGGGGAAGGTGGTAGAGATAATGTTAAGCTTGGGAAGAGGGAGTGGTGGAGGGAGGTTATCTTGTTCTCTGTCTCATTATCCTGCTTTTGTAGTAATAAATGAATAGTTTTCCCCAAGTCGAGTCTGTTTTGCCTGTGACGGTAGCTTTAAGGATTTCTCCCTGTCCTTATCTCAAACCTCGAGCCGTTTTTCTTACATTTTCTCTCCCTGTTCTCTTGGAGGGTGGGGGGGAGTGAGAGAGAGACTGCGTAGTCTGGTCCTGATCGGGGCTGAACTACGACAATGACTCTTCCTTGTCAGAAAGTTTCAAAATAGGTCAGATATCTAATCTGAAAAAAAAATACCTTGCATACATTCATAAAACAGATAAGTTCTAAGGATCCATATACTCTATTATTAATTGGCACTGAATGTTCTATATTTACCATTTCTTTCTCTAGAGCTGCATATCCTAATAACTCTTATGAATGCTGCAAGTGTAAAGCATTCATATAGAATAAAACAATCCTTAGGAAAACCAGAAATATTCCTGATTCAAAAAACTCATAGTGAGAACCAGTATCTTTACTAGAAAGATAAAATCTATCTATCCTGAAGTTAGACATGCAATAAAATGCAATGAGATGCACATAATTTCCCATATGAAACTACTTTCCTGTATAAGTTAACTCATCACAGGGACAGTCCCGTAATCCTGACATAATCCTGATGTAAATGGTACTTTTTACAAAAAGTAGTAAGTATTGGGTTTATGCTTTTCTGTATAAAATGTTATCTCCTTTCATTTCTAGACAAGAGTATCTAAAATCATGTCATACAACATTCTTGCATACAACATCAGCAAAATCATATACAAAGTTTTGGCTGATCTTACACATTTTGCAGACTCCCCAATGCTGATTCCAAGACTATTCACAAGGACAAATGGTCTGAAAGTCCTGCAACTCTTTTTTTTTTTTTTTTAAATACAATTAAAATAATACTCTGAAATCCTCCATTACTCCTTATGTAGTACTTTTGTTTATGCAACTGTTACACTAAATGTAATATCCAGACATCAAAGTATTGTAAATGTATCTGCTGCAAGAGAATAACACTGGGGAAAAGAACCCTTTGCATTTAGTATCAGGTAAGTCACACTGATGGGTTACTCAACAGACTGCTTTGTTGCATCTTACTTTCTTGTCCTTTTATGCTGCAAACAATCTTTGATCTTTCTGTTTTGCTGCATCATTCCCTTCCTTGGACTTCTGGAGACATAGTTCATATATGATATATATTCTTTTATATTAGTTATATATGACAAATGTTCTCTTATAATCTTCATAATAACGTTCTTTCATAAAATATATTGAAAAGGTAAGTCGGAGGATGGCAGATACAGGTTTGAATTTCCTCAGTCAGAAGAAGAATCTGAAGCAAGACTCACACATTTGTAAAAAGTAGAGTAAAATAATGTGCTGCAATGGCTAGGATAAGTGTAATGTCCTATCTAGCTTATATAAAGCTAACTAAAACATCACTACTTTATTTTTTTTGCTGTTTACATGCATTCATGGCTGCCTAATACAGGGATAAAGCGGAATTTAGTTTCAAACAAGCCTACACAGGCAGCACCTTATTTCTACACGTCTTAATTTTTGCCTGAGTTCCGCAGCCACTGTAAGGTTGTCTTTACACCTGCTGAGAAGCACTTCAATTTTGACAGCATCTTGGCACCTATCTCCCAAATATGCGTCAGAATGATCTAGAAAAATGATGCATTGCTCCACTTGATTGTTCTGCACAGTTTGATCTCATACGCGTGTTCAAAAAACAATTAGAGATTCTGGGTCTACACAAACATAGTGGCAGCCAATATTACCTGCAAAACAAAACACTAAGTGAAGATGGGAGTGTCATGTCTTGAACAAGAAGAATTCATCTGGATATTCTCAAACATCTGGATATTCTCAGAAACTAAAATCCTATATTTAGAACAATTAAGTCCACTAGTCATTCAACCATCCACTGAGCCGTTTTCTTGGATGTCAGGAGTTCTGGGTTTAAATGAAAGGGGAAAGAGAAGGAGGGAAAAAAAAAAATAAGGGAAGAAAGGAAAGCATCCACCCACCCCAATTATAATTTCTTAATAAATATTTAAAGGTGCAGATCAGCTGAAATATTTTTGTTTACTTAATCTAATATAGGAAATAAACGCATATTCATTTTTGAAGTTCTTGTAGAATTATTGTTAATTGCATCTAATTCAGATCTTCTGTCTCAGTGATATATACGGATTGGAAGAGACCTTGACTCCCCTTAGAGTTTTATTTTAAGTTGTTGTCATGAACTGATAAAGGTCCGGTCATGAGAGGTACGAATTTCTCGGTTACAGAATTAAGACACAGCGGTGTCAAACGCATATGTTGGTTCTTTATTTCATTCACACACAAGGGGTAATGGGGGAGAGAGAAAGAGAGGAGAGAGAGGAAAAGAGAAAAAGAGGGGAGAAAATACCACCACGGAGAGTCAGCATCCTGAAAGTTTGTCTTACAGAGTGGTTGGGGTGGGCGCCTCAAAAGGATGACAATGCCACCACGGAGAATCAGCATCCCGAAGGTCCGTCTGAGTGGGGTGGAGGTCCACACACGGGTTCATGCGGCGACCCTTTTTGTAGTCCTTTGTATCAGCCCTTCCCTCTTGATGTTTTGGGGGCCTTTACCAGTCTTTCCATCTTAGGAGATCAGGTGCTTCCTGCCTGTGTTTTAGCTTGTGATTGCTGCATCATGCTGATCTGTCTCTATGGTGGTGGGTGTTAGCTCTCTGCAAATGCAAGGCCCGCTTGTCCTTTGTAAGCCGTGCAGTTACCTGAAGCATGTTGTTACCTGATTGCTAGTAAGACAGTGTCCACAAAGTCATTTTGCATCCCCCAGAGCTGGCCTCCATTGTGCAGTCACTTGGCAATGCTGTGCATGCTTGGTATCATCCAGGGCCTGAGCTCATGCACAGGGTTTGGCTCTATTCTGGGGGAAGAGTACAAAAACAAGATATCCTGTTTTGCAGTTTTTGGAGTTTTTAGACACGTATTGCTGCTTCAGCTACAAAACCAGGATATTTGTCTAGACACTCTTTCACAGTTATTGAAGTTTTTAGCATTGTGGTTTGTCAACGTTTTGCTCGGTTCCTTCCATTGTTTAGCAATATTGAGACATTAATTAAACTTTTCAGTCTCTGACAGTTGTAAATATCCATCATTGGATATGATATGATTTCCACATGGTCAAATACTATTTCTCAATTTGTTCTTCCTCAGCCCCTTGGCTTTTCACTTCAGATTTTGGCTATTGAGTACGTTATAGCTATTCAATAACTCTCTGACTACTTTTGTCTGTTGGCTACATATCAGCAAAAAAAGTGATGAAACTTAGACTGCATATTTTATTTTCCTTTTTTTTTTTTCTTTTCTTTTTTTCCTGAGCTAGGGACAACTAATTTACAGTGTATAGAAGAATGTGACACTGACGCACACTATCCAAACTGATATCTTATCCACTGCAAAATGTTATCTCCTGAAAGTTTGATTTGAAATTTCTCAGTGCAGAAAGCTGTTTGCTTCTCTGTATCTTAGTTGCTTCTGACCTCTATATGTTTTCAATTTCCTTTTATCTTTAAATGCCATGATGATGTAGAATCTGCATAGAAAGTACTGGGCTGCTGATTCCAGTGTTGGCTGAAAGTTTACAGTGAACTTTTTAAGTTGTTTTAGAACACATTATTTAAGGTCAGAGCAGCAATACTGGGGGACAGAAAACATTGTGTCTTGTCCAAATGAAGTAAGTTCTCCCTTACATTACTTCTTTATGCATATTAATCATAGAATCATAGAATGGTTAGGGTTGAAAGGGACCTTCAAAGGTCATCTAGTCCAACACCCCTGCAAGGAGAAGGGACATCCCTGACTAGATCAGGTTGCTCAGAGCCTCATGCAGCCTGGCCTTGAACGTTTCCAGGGATGGGGCCTCCACCACCTCTCTGGGAAACCTGTTCCAGTGTTCCACAACCCTCTGTGTAAACAATTTTTTCCTAATATCCAATCTAAATATATCTCCCTCTATTTTAAAACGATTACCCCTGATCCTATCACAACAGGCCCTACTGAACAGCCTCTCCCCATCTTTCTTTTAGGCCACCTTGAGGTACTGGAAGACTGCTATAAGGTCTCCCCGGAGCATCCTTTTCTCTAGGCTAAACAGCCCCAGCTGTCTCAGCCTGTCCTCATAGGAGAGGTGCTCCAGCCCTCTGATCATCTTCGTGGCCCTCCTCTGGACCTTTTCCAACTGGTCCATGTCCTTATATTGGGGGCTCTAGAACTGGACACAGTACTCCAGGTGGGGTCTCACCAGGGCAGAATAGAGGGGGAGAATCACCTCCCTCAACCTGCTGGCCATGCTCCTCTTGATGCAGCCCAGGATGCGGTTGGCCTTCTGGGCCACAAGAGCACATTGCCAGCTCATGTTGAGCTTCTCATCCACCAGCACTCCCAAGTCCTTCTCCTCAGGGCTGCTCTCAATCCATTCCCCACCCAGCCTGTATTTGTGCTTGGGATTGCCCCGACTCGTGGGCAGAACCTTGCACTTGGCCTGGTTGAACTTCATGAGGTTGGCACGGGCCCACCTCTCCAGCCTATCAAGATCTCTCTGGATGGCATCCCTCCCTTCCAGCGTGTCAACGGCACCACACAGCTTGGCGTCATCGGCGAACTTGCAGAGGGTTCACTCTATTCCACTGTCCATGTCGCCAACAAAGATGTTGAACAGGGCCGGGCCTAACATGGACCCCTGAGGGATGGCACTTGTGACCGGTCTCCACTTGGACACCACTCTCTGAGTGCGGCCATCCAGCCAACTCCTTATCCACCGAGTGGTCCGTCCATCAAACCCATGTCTCTCTAGTTTAGACAGAAGGATGTCGTGTGGGACAGTGTCAAAAGCTTTGCACAAGTCCAGGTAGATTATGTCAGTTGCTCATCCCTTGTCCACTGATGCTGTTACCCCATCATAGAAGGCCACCAAATTGGACAAGCACGATCTGCCCTTGGTGAAGCCATGTTGGCTGTCACCAACCACCTCCTTCCTCTCCATGTGCCTTAACATGGTTTCCAGGAGAATCTGCTCCATGACCTTGCCAGGCACAGAGGTGAGACTGACTGGCCTGTAGATGCCTGGGTCTTTCTTGTTACCCTTTTTAAAAATTGGGGTTATGTTCCTTCTCTTCCAGTCATCGGGACCTCACCAGACCCACCAGTTTCCCATAAATCAAGCAAAAAACCAACCCTAAGCTGTCTAAAGACCGGAAATAATTTTTTTTAAAAAAAAAATCCTTCCACCACCACTACCATTGCTGTTTCCCAAAGCAGTTTTCTTTTTCTATGTAGTTTGCAAAGACTATCTGAGACAATTAGTAACTATTAAAACGCCATAGTATCATGACTTGTTAAAATATGCTGCTCTGGCTTCATGAGTGAAGTAATGAGTTTTGGCTGAATATTAGTTTTAAGCCCCTCTAGAGCCTGAGATAAGTTACATTCTTTGGGAGATTTTGAGAGTTTTTTTGAACTGTGGCAGGACAACAAATACGAAGTTCTGGGGCTTTAGGGAGTGGATGACCTTCTATGCATAATTAAACCTTTGAAACAAAGGATCACAAAAGATTTTGTGGTAGAGTCCTGAAAGCTCTGCAGGGAGTCTATTAAAAATTTCAAGATTTCGATGGGCATTATTTATTATATTCTTATCCTTTTTTTGGTTTTTTTTCAGTAATAAACTTCTACCACATTGTTGTCGAACAGTTCAGGTTGCCACAGGTCTCTGTGGGTCATCCAGGTTATTACCATAAGATATAGTCAAATGCATATTTCCTTAATTACTTGAGTTGGAACATATTTTGTGTTGGAAAGGAAAAAGTTGAATTGATTTTTTTTCCTTTGTGTGTAAACGACATCTAAAGTAGAAAAAAAAAGTTTATTATCTATGATATGACATAATATGGCTTTTGCAGTTTTTATGTACTCTTTCTAACACTAAAACATAAATGTATAGAATATTGAAATGGAAACTAACAGAATATTTCAACCAACACTGATCTAAGACTTTTGCTAAAATAAAATCCTTTAATTGTTTTAATGCTAAACAATTATTTGGAAAAAAAAAAAAAGGAGGTTCAAGAGAGCCAAAAGACTAGTATTTCCCATAGTGAGATGTGTAAAAGAATAAGAATCAATCATTCATACAGATTTAAAAACAAAAGAAAACAAAACAATTTTCATGCAATTATGAGACAGTGTTCAATAAGCACACTTGAAAAAATAAGGAAAGGAGGACAACAGATAAGATGGAAAGAAGAGTCATTAATTGCAGAAATGTGCTCTTATTTTTGCAGTTATGAATAAAAGATTTGTCACATTTTGAGATGTTTAATATATTTTTCACTAATGTGAGTATTGGTTTAACACACTGAAGAAAACATCAGAAGTTGCTTCACAGTAGCTGAATAGGAGTTAGGAGCAAATCTGAGCATGTTGCAGCATATTATCTGTCAAGATTGCCCTATTATCAGATTGGGAAATACCTAAAACATTGGGGGTTTTTCTCAGCAAAAATCTCATCTATAAATCCATAAAAAAAAAGATGGTATAAATAGACGTGCTCCCACTCCATCCTCATCTAAAAATATGTTACATACTTATAAATATTAATGATGGAATTAAACTTACTTGTCTGCTTTAGTAAGAACTGGGCAGTGAAAGAACCTCAAGATGGCTTTACTTTATTTGCAAACAAATAAAATGTTTGTATTTATTTTATTTTTTGACTATTGCTTTTATAAATCCTTTCTGTAACATTTTAGTGGCAATTTGAATGTTTCCTCATAGAGTTAAGAAATCGAACAAAAACCAACATAAAACCAACTCTGATCTGTCAAAACCAGTAAATTTTAAATTTTGCTCAGTCTGTGTTTCAAAGTTTGCCACACTGTCAAGACCTCATAGTGAAAATCCATAAATAGTAATGGCAATGATAATGGTAATAACAGTAAAATTAATAATAATGATAGTAAAGAAAGAGAGTTTGAGTGTTAGCATAGCACAAGTTAATGAATACACCTTTTATAATCTCTGTCCTTTATATTTATCCCACTTAGCTGACACAGCAGCTTTCAAGCATTGCTGTTTTCCAGAAAGGTCTCAAGTACCAAGAAATTATCTCTGCAGAAATAATCTCAGAGGGAAATTATGGAGATTTGCTGTAGGTCTGCAGTATCCAGCCTCTCAGAGAATGAAAGGAAAAGGACAAAGAGGGAGTTCACTTACTAACACAAGATAATAAGTGAAAAAAAAATAGAAATGTGAATTTCAGAGTATCTGAGAGTCCTAAGATTTCCATTCCTTATAGCAAGTACTTCTTATTATCAGGATAACAAAAAAAAAAACCCAACAAAAAAAACCATTTTATTAGATACGAGCAATAGTTAGCATTGCCATGTAACTCCAAACAAAAAAAAAAAAGTAAATTAAAAGGATATAGAATACTTGTGCTTGCTATAACCATTATATCTTAAAAACCACACACTGATTACATATTACTGAGGGCCTCAGTAGGCTCCTGAGGGAGAGATTTATAAAATCCATAACTACTACATATATACTTTTATTATAATTATTGCCAATAATATTACTTAAATCTGTGAAAACTGTAATTAGTACCACAAAAAAAAAAAGGTGAGGCAGATAAACCTTTTCTCTTTTTTTTGTTTCAATTCACAATAAATATTTAAGAGTATTCAACGATTATGTCTCCCTACAAGTTTCTGTAGTTCTCTAAAATAGGTGTTTTGTAGGGCAAAATAATTAAATGGAAAGATATTAAGGATTACCTTTAAAAAAAAAAAAAATCCTTACTGTAAAATGGCTTTTTTTTTTTCAATTCACGAATAGAAATACTAATTGTTGTTAGTCCAGAGCTAATTATTACAGGAAAAGACAGAATTATGTAGTTAAAATTGTTTTGCACACACTTAGTTACTATCCCTACTGCTGGTCCTATGCTCAAACTTCCCTGGTCCTTTGAACCTCAAGGTCCTTTGGACCTTGTGGCTTCATTCTCATGTATGTGGGGTGAGAAGGGAGAGGGTAACACTGAGCATCTGCAGTCCTTCACCAGAGGAAATATGCTGGTCGTGTCAACAGTTTCTTCTTTCTCAATCTATGATTTATTTGGGGTTGTTTTTCTGTTCTTCAAGATACTTTTGTGCCTTTGTTTTTCCTCATTGGTCTGCAGCTCCTTGTTAATCCAAATTAACAATTTGTAGTGTCTTTTACATACGTCAGGTACTATGCCTTTATTCACTTTTTTTTACTCTTCAAACCAATTTTGACCAGCTTCAGGTCTGCATATTTTTTTTTTTAACTAACCATTGGTGAATTGTTTACAGTTGTGGTGTCTCCAGCACCAAGCCTGTACCTCATCCCTTATCACCACCCTATGCCTGTCCTCCTCTGCACCACATTCTGAGATACATCTCTGATGTATGTATATTTGAAATCCATGCTTTTATATCTGGTATACATTCCATGCTCCTTAAGATCTGCAGCAACTTATATCTAATAAAAAAATCAACTTAGCCTTGTGAGCATGACTTCTTCACTAACCAGAAAAGCAGGCTTTAAAAATGCATGACTTAAACACTTCATGCATTTAAAAAATTATAATTAGTTTCAGCTGAGTGTCCACAATTATCACAGTAAAATAAACATTTGTTCATTTGTTGAAGAGAGTAAAAATTTTGAAGTTTTCAGAGAGTAATTACACTAAAGCACATAGTTCTATTCCTAAACAATTTACACTAACAGAGCAAATTTCAACCTTCTGCTGAAAATCCATTAAATCTTAGCATACAGTAAATACAGAAATGTGTGTTAATACTAATTTTTAGTGGTTTTCAGAAGTAGCTGTGAACCTTTTACAGGAACAAGCCCTGAGCATGACCTTATAAAGATTTAATTTCAATTATTTAACCTACAGATTGTAAAAGTCAAGTAAAAACTCTCTTGGGTTCTCCCTCATTTGATGTTCACGTATTTATGAGGTGAACCTTTATGTTGAAATATTTTATATACGTACCAAAGGACTTAAAACATATAAACAAGACCTTATGTTGATAGCACACGATTTTCAGAAAAATTATAATGTTGAAATTCTAGAAAAAAAAACCTCTCACTATTACTGCAGAGAAGGAGATATGAATATTAGTTACATATTATTTATTATAATTTATTTATTCTGTGCCTTTCAACTGATAAGCTTGTCATAAAGGAATGACATTTCTATTTTTAACTACCTTGAATAATATTTCCCAGCCTTTGCATTTTTCAATAACTTTGTGGACTTCTTTCTTCCATTTCAAATAGATTCACTTTGTTCATTATCCCTTTTTTCTGTACTCTCCTTTGTAACATGAAGGGGTTGGGTTTTTTGTTTGTTTGGTTTTTTTTCTGTCAGCATCTTAATTTCTTGTGTTTGTATTCCATTAACTTTGACGTGCTTTTCGACTGCAGCATTTTTAAAACTTCATGCATATATTATTTATGCTAGCTCACCAATGGTTTTGAGATGTCTTTCTGTTTTTTGAGAGTAAACAATAGTTAATGTAAGTTAAATTGGGTTGGAAAGATCAGTTAAGGTGGAACTGAAAAGCTGATCTCATCTGGTTCAGAGAGAATAAATAACTGCAAGAGAATCAGATGCAGATTTTTAGGCAAGGATATAAGTGCCTGCACTGCTTTAAACAATATTTTGTCAGAATATTTGCAAAGGATTTTTGGATGCCAGTAGCAATTTGGTCTGCTGAGATTAATTTAATTAGCCTTGTTGAGATCCAAATATTCTCCAAAACATGGTCTTTGCCTTCAGTAACACCTACTGAAGTCTAAGGCACCTGGAACAAACTGATTTGCTGCATATGTTCTACTATCTAAGTATTTTGTCTGGAGAAGGTCTAATGTGTTCTTCAAGCATCAGCTGCACTGGTTGTGTCTACACTGCTGTGCAAAAGAGGGACAGCCTTGTGGTGGTATCTTGGAGCACCACTGTGTGTTTTGTTTTTTGGTTTTTTTTTTCCTTTATGTTCAGGGGTAGCTCTTTTTATAACATATTTTGAAGACAGCTAGTTGGAGCAGTTAAAAAATGAGTAATAAAGTGAGCTTACAATTTAGCAGTGTGGCTTATCAGGGAACATTGCTTAAACTAATTCCGTCACACTTTTTTTGTTTTTTTTTTTTTATTTATCAATGTAAACATGTCATGTGTTCTACATGGGCACAGACACCTGTGTTTGTGCAGTTGAGACTGCCTAGTTACAGGAATATGAAAGTCGTCCACTGTGAACACCTGCTATATTGTTCAGTGTGACTCCACATATTTGACTGTAGAGATTATTTCTCCTTCCCCTTTAGTCTGAGGCTTTGCCCGTGTCTGGTATTACATTAACCTGGAAATGTTCCCATACAGTGATTAGTAACTTATTAGGAGAGGAATATGAACAAAGCTTTCCTTTAAGTACTACAGGACTTCACTTCTGATCTCAAAAATTTTATTGTGACTAGTAATTTGTAATGGATAGTATCTTTAAAAAAAAAAAAAGAATTTTAACAGAGATTTCAATATATTTAGTTTTGAGATATACAAGACAAACTTTCCTTAAGGGGATTTGAGTTACATACATAATACCTTCTTTTTCTCCTGCATTGTAAGGACAAAACATTAGATTTACTTTGCTTCTGCTTCTGGTGCAAATGTAGAGGCTTATACTGACGATCTGGGTTCAGTCCTTCATGCTAAAGCTAGGTTAAAGCAGAGATATATAAAACGTAGATATTCTTTCTTCTGAATGATTTAGAAACTCAAAGCAGATGAAGTTTTTTTTAAATAGGTAAAGATAATACATATCTGCCTCACTCAGAGACTATGTTACTTTTTCAGTAATCTTCTGTATAGAATTTCAAAAAGCATTTTTCTGAGAAAAAAAGAAAATATAGAAATTTCACCTTCCTTGTATGTTTAAATTATAGTTTACTTGTCATCTCCTTTCCATGATTACAAAGTCTAGTTGTGAGTAGATATTTCTAGATGGCAACAGTGCAAGAAGCCTCAAAATTAGAATTACTTTTATTTGGACAGTGTGTGATAGGATATGGTTAAACGCTTCCTGTTGCTCCCGCAGCACTTAGCTGTTGGGATCTACTGAATATATTGATCTTTTAAAGCTTCTGGAATGAAAACAACTGATAAGTAAGAGTGCAGATCTATTTCTACTATTATATATCACCTTCTGAAGGATAGGAGAGCAGGAATTCCATCCTTACTCTCTTCCAAAAAAATTTCAGTGCATCTGTAAACTTACTGCTTCATGTCACTTCAGGAGGCATATAACATAAATTCATAAATGCCTATACAGTTACAAAAAGACTTTTTACCATCTGAATACATAATCACTTTTACAAGTGATGAGAGACTACCAGAAAAACAAAGAAACAAAAGAAAACCCCAAACTTGAACACCCAAACTTTCACAGAACAGTGCTATTTATTCTGGTTCAGTACTTCCTTGGAACTCTCTCCCAGTACTCCTGGGAGGCCATTGTTCATATGCCCCCTTGCTGCACTCCAGGACATGCCACCTATCCTCAGTTTCCTGCTATAAATGTACTTCTTTGATAGACTGAAACACTGTCTTCCACTATTTTGGATATTCTGTATGGGGAAAACCTAACAAACTGCAGCTTACTACCAGAAGTGCACTATGTGGAGTTCAGAAGAAAAGAAAGGACAAATACCAGGTAACATAAACCTGCTGTAGGTGAGATTATCTCTAACTAGTATATAAACTGACCCATAAAACTTTACTTCAAGTTCATGGATCAGTCTCTGATCCTATTTTATTTAATAGTAGGCTACTATCCCTATCTACAATTTCCATTAGCTGCACATAGCTGGTGACTCTGTGACTATTGCACAGCAGCCAAACCTTGCACATTTCCTGAAACACCTTGTCTATTCTGTAATGAGCTATCATGTTATTTAAGATCCTGCACTGTTGGTTCTACACTAACACGACATAAGAATTTTAGCCTCAGATGGCAGACAAAAACATAGAAACAAAAATCAGACTACTAAAAATAAGGGTTAGCATTATGACCCAAATATGTCCACATTGTGAGCACAAAATACTTCAGAAAGTGAAGCAGTTGTCTCAGTGGGACTTAGAGATTTACATCTCAGAGTCTGAACCTTTACGATCAAAAGGATTTAAATAGCAGTTAGACCATAAAATGGTCTCTACATATGAGTTAGGCATCTAACGTAACAGTTTGCAGTTCAAGTTGCAAATTGTCAGTGAAGTTCTGATTGTCAACTTGCCATTATGATACAATATTTCTTTAAATTGAAAACAGAATCATTAAACATAAAATGTATTTTTAAAAACCCTTTAAAGTAATATCTGGGCAGGTCATATATAGACAACATAAAGATAAGATAAAATATTTATATTTTAATTCCCAATTTAAAGTGTTATATAGGATATGCTCCTATATCACTGAAATTGAGTGAAAAAAATTTAACTTTCATGTCATTATTAGCTAATTACTGTATAAAACACAAAATAAATTATTTACTAGATATTTTAGTTTTTATCTTATCTTGGTGAAAAGGGTATAAAATGTTTACTGTCGTTACAACGCTTGTTTTCATCTCAGTGTAAGTTGATCACATATTACACATTTCCTAAAAAAAAAATGCATAAAACATAATCAATATAAACTCAAAGAGTAATTAAGAATATTAATTCTGAATTTTAATTCTGAATTCTATATTTAATTCAGAATATTAATCCTGAAATATTGAAGGCCAGGTTGGATGAGGCTCTGAGCAACCTGATCTAGTTGGGGATGTCCCTGGTCTTTGCAGGGGGGTTGGGACTAGATGACCTTTAAAGGTCCCTTCCAACTCTAACAACTCTATGATTCTATGAATTATTGTGTATAAACAGGAATATTCAAATTACTATAGTTGTTATATTAATGAAAATTTAATAATTAACATTTCAATTTCTTAAAGAAAATGAGGAACTAAAACATTAAACTGATCATACAAAATACTGTAGAAATGTTTGTTATTCTGCTTACTGTTAGATTTTATATTGCTGTTGAATATGTTTCCCTTTACCCAAGTTTTTCTCTACACTCCTTTTGTAAAGAGATATGACAGGAAAATCTATTAAAAAAAACCCGCTGAAATAGATAGTGCTATTCCCACAAACTTTCTGTGCCAGGGCAGACAACCATAATAAACTTATTTGACACAGTATATGGGGTTATTTTGGATAAAATTTTAAGATGAGGATCTCAGTAAACTGAAAAATTGAAAAGGAGTTTAGAACATTGTCGTAGTTCAGCCCCAACGGGGACCAGACTACGCAGTCTCTCCCCCACTCCCCGAGAGAACAGGAGAAGATTTGACAAACAAAAGAAAACCAGGAAAAAAAAAAACCAAACACACGGGTTGAGATTGAACAAAAAGTAAATTTAACAGTAATGACAGAAGAAAACAAAACAGTGATGGAACACAAATACAGTACAATAGCTCACAACAGACCGCCACATCCAGTCTCTTCCAAGTAGCAGGGAGCCACCCTTCAGCACCCTCCTCACTTATATACTGAACATGATGTCAGATGGGATGGAATAGCCCTTTGGCTAATTTGGGTAAATTAACCCCAGCTGTTAGCTAATTAGTTAACTATCCCAGCCATAGGGGCTACCAGCTTCAGTTCTCCACCCAGCTCAGGTAAATATTAACTCTATCCTGGCCAGAACCAGGACAAACATGTATTAAATCTTCCTTAATATCTACTGTAATGTACCATGTGTCTTACTGAATATATACTATACTACACTGAAGCAATGTATGAAATCTCCAGATCACTAAGTGTCAAAGCAAAAAAAAAAAGTGTAGCTGTAAAAGCATTGCTAGAAGATATGAGACTGAATAAAGAAAAAAAAAACAAACACAACACACCCACACCCACACCCCCACACACCCAAAAAAAAAAAAAGATGGAGAGTTTTGAACAGAATACAAGAAATTTTTGGATGTTTATCAAATAGGGTGGATGAAATACTGGAAATTTTATTATTGAATGCAATCAATAATAGAAGAGGAAAAAGAAACCCCAATATTTACTTCTGTTTCTTCTTTTCATTGTATACATTATTAAAATGACCGTGGGTTTTTACAGTAAGATACAATAAATAAGCAACTTTCAAATGGAAAACATGCAAACAAATAAAACTCGTTACTCAGGAGACCATGTTACAAGTAGATTTTTTTTTTTTTTTGTGAAAAAGCTCTGTGATTATGTTTTACCATGAGCAAAGTGAACGACTAATCCTTAACTCTTTTTTTTTAGATTTTTTTTTAGGAGGTAACGGGTTATAATCTTCTGTAATAGAGATTAGGTAATGAAAAAAAATATTTGAAATAAACTAATTTATGGACCTTCATTGTATTGCTACTTTTGCCACCCAGCATACTATTCTTTTATTTTGCTGTAACAAAAATTTTATGCTAGACAATTTTCATCATATTGTATGCATATTCTTCATATCAATGTAAGTTTTACTATTTATTATCCAGCATTATATTTTAAGAAGTTCAGGATACTGAAATTGTGTTTATTTAATGCCAAACACCTCCGGTAACAGAAAATGTTATATAATAAAATCCATAGGAAAAGTCAATATGAAACAAGCACTTCTATGGTATGAATCAGTCTTATAAAGACTGATCTGCATTGAGAGAGCTTAAGTACCCAAATATGACAAAAAAAATAAATCTTGCTTTCATACAAGAAGACTCAATGTCAACAATTTTGTTTCCCATATTCCAGAACTGTTACTTTTGAGCCCATCATTCACAGCAATCTGCATGACGTATAGACTCCACAGATCATTGCAGGTTAACAATAATCTCCTACAACATATTAATTTTGTTTCATTTTCTAATAGCTGTGCCTAGTCTTTGGATATACGTGCAGCAATTACAAAACAGTACAGTTGCAAACCTAATCAAATTGCAAAGAAAATTCTCCAAGTGGAAAAAAAAAAAACCATCTCAAGGAACCTTCCAGGCACGGGAAAAGAAACAATCAGATACATAAAGCTCAACTTTTTTCACACATTCCTGTTAGAATTTAAAAGTTGAATTTTAAGGGCTGCTAGCAAGAAAGGTAATATTTTCTTTAAAGTATTCTTTTATTTGAGATATATTAAATTGCTGATTTAATGTGTATAAGAATCAACTTTTAGTGGTGTGAAGGCTCATACATATGCAGATAGCAAAAATTTGAAAATTATGGGGTTTTTTTTGTTTACTTTATTTCTTTATGTGTACGTTTATTATTTATGTAGCTAATTTTTTTTTTTTAATTGACATCAGGAATGCTCTAATCTATTGCCTTTCAAAAAGTCCCAATTACCCAGCGGACAGATTAATAAAAGATGTAGGATCTTTCGGTTTAGACTGTGCATCCTCAAATCTTTTATTATGCAAAAAAAATGTAATGACAGATAGCACAAAAACTAACTTCAACCTGAGCAAACTAACCTCCTTCTATAAGTAACAAACACTCTCTCTCCTTGGATCATTAATACCAAGTAATTAATCATCCTGATCAATTGATTTCTAGACGAGTGTCTCCTTATAAACAACAGTATGGTTAGTCAGAGGTTAGTCTCCAAAGAATCCCTTATGAAGTACAAAGTCTTCTTAATATGCTCAGTTTCCCCTCACACATACAGGTATTCCTCTTTAAGAGCCCTGTAATAATGATCTAAAAAACTTGCTACATAAGGAAGTTTTATTGACAAGTGTAAATATTCAGATAGGCATTCTTCAAAGACAGCCTCCTCTCTGTAACTTAAGTCAGATCAGGCCATCTGAGAAGAGGAATACTCACGGCCGGATTCAAACTGGAATGAGTTGAGAGATGTCAAGATGTTCAAGCCTGGGTGAACCCAGGCACAGTCAGAGGTGGAATTGTCTTGCCAACTAGGGAACTTCTAATTTAACGGGGAAAGAGGTAGGAAGTCTAAGCATTTCCAGGATTAGCTGGTAGCTGCCCAAGGGAATTTTTTTTTTGTTTGCTTAGAATTCCAATATTATTATGCATAGCTGTTCAGGTAATGATGTTCTAATTGTCTGTACTCAATTTCACTACGTTCATTATAAAAGTAATTTTGTCCAGCCATTTTTTCCCCTTCTGAATGTATTCTAGATCAATGTTGCAAAAACAAAAAAAAACAAACCAAACCAACCAACCAACCAACCAAACAAAAAACAACAACTGTTGGGAAACATGACTATTTATTAATAAGATTTATAATATCACACCAGAAATAAAGAGGTTTTTAAAATATAATTAAAACTGAAAGCAGAATCAGTGCCACATGGGAATTGTATGAACTTTTGTTTGCTTGCTACTGCAATGGAACCAGCAATATCAACTAAGGCTCAGCATACACAATATTTAAAGTACTGAGAAAGCAGAAAAGATTATTTAAATTAATATCGTATGATCTGGATTTTTTTTTTAATTTTTTTTTTAGTTTTACATGGTATCTTTTAGAATGAGTTTATAACCAAAGAGGTTTTCTAAATATGGGAAAAATATAAATGGCAGAGATAAAAATACTGTGTCCTGGTTTCAGTACACTGACACCTGAGACACAAGAAATTTAATCAGATGATTAATAACTGCAATACTGTGTTTTCAATGTCTTTCTTCAAGTAAAGCCCTACCTATTTTACTCCTAAAAGCGACATAGCTACGTACATTTGCTTCTACATATAATGTCTACTTATTTTACTTTGTTTTAATCATTAGAGGAAAACACATTAAATTAATTAATGTATTATTTTGGATGTGTATTTGAAACATTTTCTAAATATTATTTTCATTTTCTTAATAAAATGTGTTACATTTAACTTGATCTTTCCAAAATTATGATGTAGTACATGTAGTTTAATTAGTCTTATTGGAAAAAGCTCTGCTGTTCAGTGAATATTTGCTGCCATCTGCAGACAAAATGCAATAAATGCTTTTTCTAGAAATAGAGACTCATAGAATCATAGAAGAGTTTCTGTTAGAAGGACCCTTTAAAGGTCATCTAGTCCAACCCCCCTGCAAGGAGCAGGGACATCCCCCACTAGACCAGGTTGCTCAGAGCCTCATCCAGCCTGGCCTTGAACGTTTCCAGGGATGGGGCTTCCACCACCTCTCTGGGCAACCTGTTCCCGTGCTCTACAACCCTCAATGTAAAAAATTTTTTCCTAATATCTAATTTGAATCTACCTCCCTCTATCTTAAAGCCATTACCCCTGCCCTACTGAACAGCCTCTCCCCATCTTTCCTGTGGGCCCCCTTGAGCTACTGGAAGACCGCTATCAGGTCTCCCCGGAGCCTCCTTTTCTCCAGGCTGAACAGCCCCAACTCTCTCAGCCTGTCCTCATAGGAGAGGTGCTCCAGCCCTCTGATCATCTTTATGGTCCTCCTCTGGACCTTCTCCAACTAGTCCATGTCCTTCTTGTGTTGGGGGCTCCAGAACTGGACACAGTACTCCAGGTGGGGTCTCACCAGGGCAAAGTAGAGGGCGAGAATCACCTCCCTCGACCTGCTGGCCACGCTTCTCTTGATGCAACCCAGGATGCGGTTGGCCTTCTGGGCCGCAAAAGCACATTGCCTGCTCATGTTGAGCTTCTCGTCCACCATCAGGTTACTCAGAGCCTTGTCCAACCTGGCCTTGAATGTTTCCAGGGATGGGGTATCTACCACCTCTCTGGGCAACCTGGACTCCCAGTTGACTCCAATCATCATTCCCATCCCAGCCCTGCTCTCCTGACTTGGTACCATGTGACTTCATCCCTTGGTGAGCCGCAGCCCTGCCCTCACGCTCAGCACCTGTTTCCCTGCCCTTGAGAGGTCAATTACATGGGCATAGAGGAAGGATAAGAACTAGCAAACACAAGTTAGAAAAACAGGAAGTGTGAATTAGACATTAGAATAACTACTTCCCTGTGAGGGTGGTCAAAGACAAGAAGAGGTTGCCCAGAAAGGCTGTGAGGTCTCCGTCCCTGGAGGTCACCGGGAGTCAACTTGACGCAGCCTGGAGCACCCTTCTCTATTTGGATTTGCTTTAAGCAAGAGGCTGTTCCAGATGGTCTCCAGAGATCCTTTCTGATCTATCTTGTGGTTACTAAAACTCTATTTGTGGCAAACTCCTGCTTCTGAAGTAACCAACTGAAAGTCTTATTCTCTGTTTGTACACTAACATTTCTTCTCTCAGGAGGTAAGATCCAACTGTAACAATAGTATCTTGTAACTCCTTGGTTCTAACGAAGTGGATTTCACTAATAAGGAAATGAGAGCAACAAAAAGCGACTATGAGGCATTATGTGCCTTACAGATAAAGACAAGTGGAATTTCATCTTTTTTTTTTTTTTTTTCCAAAATACACATACAGATTGAACTGACTGTGTTGAGTAGTTATATGTCCAAGACTAAGGGACTTCAGAGATTCGAAGATGACAAAGCCAGTTGTATGTGACTGGAACAGAGAAATACTCTCTCCATTCTTTTTAATAAGAATTTTACTTTTCTTTTTTAAAAAAAAATATATATATATATTTTTTTTAACAATGAAATGTTAAAGTATCTTGAGAAAATAGTCTAATACTAAGATCTTGATTAACTTTAAAAAAAAAAGTCAATACAAAAATCTCAGGAATCAGAAGGATATTATGAGCATTTTTGACTATTGAATTGTGTATTAGTAAGAACAAAAGGCTGAAAAGAGGTCATTATTAAAAACTGAGTCTTGTTATTTTAGCATAATTATGGAGCAATTCTGTTTTCTGTTAAGCTGATACAAATAAAGAATAATTCCTATAAAATCAGTAAACTTATTCCCCATAAAGCTAGCATGCAGTCATATCTTTAAATGGATTGCATATCTAAATCATTACAGTCCATTTACTTTCAAAAGTCCTCTGGTCACAGAGTACTGTTTTGAACTATAGTTGAGAAAATACCAAGGAGACTAATACTTCCTTATTTAATCCTCCTACCATTGCCCCTTCCTTCCCCCTCCTCCCTCAAAAAAAAAAAGAAAAAAAAAGGTTTGCCAAACTCTGGCTATTGCATACAAAAAATCTTTCTGATTGTTTTAAAATGCTGCACTTCTCTTCAGCACAGCTGAATTATTCAGTTGTATGTTAGTCTCTCAGAAGCATGAGATACTAATTATAATGCCAAAAGTTATTTTTAAAGCTGAAATTCTGTTTGGGTGTGCAGCTTATTTCTTTCAATTAATTCAGCTGCAGTGTGTGCCTTTTTTACTGTCATCTGCATTACAATAGTGGTGACTTCCTAGACTCTGTGGGAACCAAGCCAGAAAGACAGAGTAACCCCAGTGTCTCCTTACGCTTTCACTGCCACTTCAATGGACTACTGCTGTCAGCAGCAAAACTACAATGAATTGAGGCTCTTTCTTCAGTAGAAATCCTATGATAGAATTAAGGAGTACTTTAATATTTTACAAGAGACTGAGACCATCTGCTAAGACCCGGCTGGATTACTCTTGTTCTAATAGAGTAGAAACAAATCTTGTGACTATCTATCTGGGTGGTTTCTTCATCTGTCTTTCCCATTGTTAATCTTTCAGTAATCACATTCTGTGTCACTGAGTGGTCAGAGCAATTTCTTCTCTCAGGTCAAACCTTAAGAGTTATGCTTTTAATTTCTTTATTTAATTATCAGCTTGCTCCATTAAAGTAAACTCTTGTTAAGCCTTACCCAGGGGGAAAGAAAAGAGGAGGGATATTGGAAAGGAGAAAGCATTTCTGTTTAAAAAGGGCAAATTTAGGACTCAGATGCTAAGTAAAGAGCAACAGAAAGACCAGGAGCTATTGAAAGAAGATATCTTCCCCGGATATTTTGTGATGCTGTTCACTCTGCCACTGCCAAAATATGGACTGCCTAGTCACTAAGCTGAAAAAGAGGCATTTTGCAGTTCCATCAATTTTGGATAGAGGTTTCATAACCTTCTTCTCATTTTTTTTTTTTTTTTTTGTTTTACACATCAGAAGCATTGACACAGTATGAAATACCTGTCCACCTTCATGTAAATAGAGTTGCTACCCTGCTGGGCATTTATCTTCTCAGAAGTTGACTCAGGGAATTAATGACTGAGTGCAGCTCTGCTTTGTACTGGCTTTCTTTGTGTATATGATCATTATGACATCTTCCAACTTTACATCCTGTGATTTTTTAATCCTGTTTTCATTTTTAAATATGCCAGCGACTGTAGTAAAGGTATGCCTTTAGTGGTCTTTTGTAAAACAAAACACATTCTTAAATCCTTTTATAGTTGATAGTTTTAGATTTAAAACAAACAAACAAACAAAAAAAACAAAACAAAAAACCCCAAACCAAAACAAGACAAAACAGAAAAAAAAACCTCATATAAATAAGAAAATCTGAACAAATATTTTTTTGCTTTTTTCCCATACAAATTTGGTTCAAAGTATCTTGCAGTACTTTACTCATGAGTATTCTATCAGCCAGTAAGACGTATAGTAGTTCAGTAAAATGGGTAGGCAACAGTATATCTGTCCAACTAAAAGCACAACCACTGCATACTGTAGAATATGATAGATTTCAAAGGAAAATTTAGGGAGATTAATTTAAAACATTATTTCTAGCACTGAAACTTGAGATTGGCAAAGTCTGAGCTATTTAATTTTTGAGACTGATTGATTGTGCCAAAGGCTAAAACCAAGCTGTAAAGATGCATGGTCGTCTAAGATGCATCAAAAAGGATTTTCAGTCCTGGATATATGCTTAATATTTCATTTGCCCACAATTGTAGGAGAATTACTTCCATTCTTTCATTGGTCTGTGCTCCTGCATTCACTCATTTTGTGATTGGTGTGGACTATGAAGATTCAGAACTTAACTTCAGTGAGCAAGCTTTGCAATTCTATGTACAATGAATGCACTCTATATCCATATTCCAAGAAGTGGACTAAATGTACTTTAAAGAATTCTGTAATTTCCATAAACAAGTTGTGCTTCATATGAATTCTGTAAGAGGCTTCCCATCACTCACTGATTTTCTGTCCTTGATAATATTATTGGGTCATAAAGGTAGAAATGTATTAAGTGGAATATATCCAATTTTTGCTTATTTCTGCTAATGTATTTTCTCACTTTATTGTTTACTCAGTCTGCCATATAGAGCTAATAGCTTAGTTGTCAAATTCTATTTTTCCTGCAGCCTACAGTATTGTTATTATTAAAAAAAAATATGAACACTGCATATATTTACAAGCATATTTTCCTATTATGCCAAATAATTAAAAAGTAAATAAAGATTTAAGAAGGGGATGTGTAAGTACTGTGCCTATACTTTTATTGGTATACACTCTGGGATTGATCCTTGCTTCATGAGCCACATGTTTCAAAGTGGCTTGTGCCCACCATGCTCATGGCACACTTGGTTCAGAGTGAAGAAGCTGCATCCATCCTGCTGGGAACTGGGAGGACTCCTTGCACCTGCCACAGGAATTTGCTCACCCACCATCATCTCTTCAATGAAATACGAAAGCAGCAAGAGATGGCATGGACATCAGTGTAGATCTTTTCAGATTTTTGAATAAAATTCTGTGATCTGTACTCAGATCTCTTAGCATGGGGCTTCCCTACCTCATAGCTAAGGAATGCAGCTCTGAAATCCTTCTAGTTCTTAGACGTTGCTTGCCACAGTCGCCTTTTATACCATGATATCAAGTATTTGTGTTTCTTGCAATAGGTTGTGGCATGAGAGCTTAACACTGTCTCAGTATTATAGAGTTATAGAGTGATTGTTGCAGAGGGGTGGTTGTGACAGAATGATTGAATTTAGCAGGATCTTGTACATAAAATGATGCTTGCTTAGAAATGTTGATTATTTTTTGTCTAGAGAGGACTACAGTCACTCCAATCTAGGAAAAGAAAAAAAAAAAAGACTAAAACCAAGAAGAAAATGGATTAATGTAATTTGAAGGACTAGGGTAACAGGATCCTGGAAAGAAACAGACACAATCACTAACATTTATATCTAAGTATAAAAATGTCTTAATTGAGTTGCTGTATTTCTAAGAAAAAAATTCTTAACACAGATTTTTCCGTTACTCATTATAATCTTGCAGTCTTTCAGACAGTCAGACTTTTGCCTCTAAATTGGAGAGAAATGGATTTGATGGATAAACTATTAGATGGATAAGGAATTGACTGAATGCACATATCCAAAGAGTTACAGTCAAAGGTTCATTGTTCAAACAAAAAATCACTAATAACTGGTGTCCCTCGAAAGTCCATACTAAACCAATACTGTTCAATATTCTTATTAATGACATAGACAGTAGGACTGACTGCCCCTTCAGCAAGTTTGCAGATGACACCAAGCTGAATGGTGTGGTTGACATGCTGGAGGGAAGGGTGCCATCCAGAGGGATCTTGATAGGCTTCAGGAGTAGGTCCATCCAAATCTCATGAAGCTCAACAAGGCCAAGTGCAAGGTCCTGCACAAGGGCCAGGGCAATCCCCAGTATCAATAGAGACTAGGATATGAATAGACTGAGAGCAGCCCTGCAGAGAAGGACTTGGGGATAATAGTGGATGAAGAGCTGACAATGTGCTCTTGCAGTCCAGAAAGCCAACCACATCCTTGACTGCATCAAAAGAAGCATGGCCAGCAGGTTGAGGGAGGCAATTCTCCTCTTCTACTGTGCTCTGGTGAGACCCCACCTGGAGTTCTGCGTCCAGCTCTGGGGCCCCAACATAAGGACATAGACCTGTGGGAGCGAGTCCAGAGGAGGGCCATGAAGATGATCAGAGCGCTGGAGCACCTCTCCTATGAGAACAGGCTGAGAGAGTTGGGGTTGTTCACAGTGAAGAAGTAAAATCTCTGGGGAGACCTTATTGTGGCCTTACAATATGTAGAAGAGGCTTATAAGCAAGAACGTAGGTTCAGAATGGACAAAAGGAAAAAAAATTGCTATGATGGGCATGGTGAGATACTGGAACAGGTTGCCCAGAGAAGTTGTGAATGCCTCATTCCTGAAAGTGTTCAAGGTCAAGTTGGACTGGGCTCTGAGCAACCTGATCTAGTGGCAGATGTCCCATTTTTCACATTTGGAGGGAAAGAGAAAATTGAGAACCAACTTTTCTATCAAAAGAGTAATATGGAACTAGACAGAACTGAAGTAATATATAGTATTATATGTAAGTATTGTACTCATTATATCGTGAGACATCTTTATTTCAGCTGGCACAGAGATGGAGGCTACCCATTACAGTTTTTATACTTTACCTCTACAGGGTTTTTATTTTAAGAAAAAAAAAAAACAGTGTAAAAATATAAATTGCAACTTCATCATATTTTTCAAGTTTTAGGGTGTTTTTTTTTGCTTTCAGTATATCTTCCACTTAAAAACAAAACAGACAAATTGCTTGCAATTTCTTCTTCCTCTTTAACTGTAATAGAAAAAAGAGCTTTTGAAAAATCTACAGATTAATACACGGTCTCAAACAGGTAAGCCATTTTGTACAAGTCAAACTATATATAAAGACAATGATAAAAGCTAGGTCACCCCAGAGAGCACTTAGGAGGATGGTTACGTAATGCCTCACTCAATCAATCTTTGTCCTTCTAAGAGAGGTAATAATAGCATACAAAATACAGGGGTTTATGCTCACACACATTCACATCACATAGACTTTGTATACTATTTCAAGATTAGAGATTTTTTTTTTTGTTTGGGGTGTTTTGAAGTGTTTATTTTTTGTGTTTACATCCTGTTTATTTAATGCCAAATTTATTTAATAAACACAAAATGCCTAATCCACAAATTTTCTGCATGTAGGCTTTCCCTAAATTTCTTCAGGAGCTAAACACATGCGTCTTAATAAGGATTTTGTCTCAATTCCACATATGCTTGTTCAGTATAGTTCTGGTTTAACACCTCAGTTGGTCAATGTAATGCACATACTTGACCTAGCTGCAGTGATATAACTCTGATTAAAATCTAATTGTAGACCAGCTCTACTAATTGTAGTTGAATAGACAAGCTGTATTATACAGCGACTAAAAGCAGAATTAAACTCCTAAATGTCCAGAATTTCATGATCACAACATGAAATCCAGTAAATTTGTGACTGTTTAAATCTGACTTTGAAATTTACTGGTAGAAAATAGTTTAATAGAACTATTAGACATTGTCTTTTAAAAATCCCTGTTTTATTAGTATTATTCAGATATTTAGCTATTAAGTGTATGTGTAAGGAGCATATTTTAAAGGTTTATGAGATGTCTGTAGACAATGCTGTAAACCCTAAAATCACACATAGTAAGAGATAAGAAAATTTCATAATACAAAGAAATTATACAGCTAGTGAGAAGAACTACAAAACTCAAGTGATCTGCAGACAGATGAAAACTGTATTTGAGTGTCTTGACTTCTGGGCCACTGTCCTAACCTTGTCTCCTTTGCCTTAGAGGTATTTCAGAATCTCTTAACTAGTGTCCAGTACATCCCAGGGACAATTTTGTAAGTTAATGTCAAAGACTGCTTCATAAATGGAGGTTTGGTTAAATTTATTACTTTTTAAAATGACTGTAGTGTAATTGAACTCCCCATTATCTCTCCTAATGACCTTTAATATTATGTGTAGATTAACTGGATAATGAAATCCCTAAAGGACAAGTTTGTCTTTCTCAAATTATATGTCAAATGTTACAGAAAAAAAAAAATATTATATTGGCTCTGAACTCTGCTGGTGAACAGCATAGTTTTGTAACAATGTGTCTCCTAAATGGAGACTAAAAGGAACTATATTCCTGTAAGTATGTTTTTCCTGGTTTCTACTTCTACTGCTATTCTCTTCAAGGCATTATACGGAAATCAAAATATGACTCTCTTTATATTCTTATATCTGGAGGATCCTTCTGTAATCATCCTTCCATTTTTTTTTCTGATGCTACACCAGATTACTTTCTCACCAAAGCACTCAAAAATAAACTGGATTGAAAATTGAGTTTATTCCTAATCAAAGACTTGATTCAGCAAGGAACATATAAGAATATATATAAAAAAAAAAAAAGTACGATTTTTTATTTAGAAGTCAGTGAGTTTATTTGCATTCTGGTTAGATAAAAATTTAAACAGTGAGCTAGATGCAAGCCTAGTTTTCCCTGTTTAATTAGTCAGAATAAAACATGCTCATCTTTGACTTTTTCCTTATCAATTAAAGTTCTTTATATTCTTTTAACTGCATTCAGAGATTCTTTATTCTGTTCCATGGTATAATATAAATCTGAGAATGCCATGCACCTATTTCTGTAATGACTCCTGTTGTCACTTTTTTGAGTTTTTGAAGTGTTTCTCTGTGTACATATAATACAAACAGAAAGTGTTTTCAAGAAACATTCCAATTCTGCAAAAGTTCTGGAGTTATAATACATGATTACTTGTGAAAGGCAAGATCTTCCTTTGAATTAATGAGCTTATAAATTTTAGGGTCCAATGCTCAGCAGGTGTAATGCAACACAGATTCATTAAAACTAGTGGAAGTAGGCAAATTTACATAGGCTGAGGATCTGTCCCTTAATATTTAATCTGTTTTCACAAATAAGTCTTCTAATTGCTCTCTATGTTCAACTTTATATTTATCTGGCAGTTACAGTGGGAGTGTTATCAAATATTTAATTAAGTTGTGAAGTCACAGCCATATTTCATTTCAAAACAGTCACAAATGTTTTAAATCAATCTGTTCTATATTTAAATTTTAAACACTAACAGACCAAACCTCTTGGCCTGTATTAGTTAGCATCATTCTGTGAAAGTAAGTGAATTATACCACTTCCAAGTCAACTCCTGTTTCAAATAAAGACAACAAAGCAAGTATTTTTAGCCTAATTACTCACTAATTTATTAAAAATGTTCCTGTTGTTTCCAGATGAATGCATAGTAAAAGTCCATCCTTTGGGAGAGTTGTCAAAAACACGTTTTTATTGTTGTTGTTTTATTGGGGTTATTTCTTCTCAGGGAAAAAAAAAAAGTTACAGACATTTGTAATTGTTTAATCGGACTTGAGAATGGGACTGAAGACTCTACACCCTTTAAGCAAAACTCTGGAAGCAGAGATATTCTAATACTAAAAGAAAAGCAAATTAAGCAAAATTTCTTTTAACACTTTACTTCATAACCAGAAATGTTTGTATATTCAGGTAAAGAACTGGTCAGAGTTCAACGTGGTGCTTCAGTGTTACCACAGACCTTCATTGTGCATAATGAGTACTTTTGTCTATGTAGTGGGCTCTCATTTATCAATAATGACATAAAAGTAGGCTTGTCCTGAAGAAAGGTATCTTTAAAAGTAAGTGTGTATATATATAGATTTTTTTTATTCAGAGAAAGAAAAGCTTGAATAAAAAAATGGCACTTTGAGAACAGTTAGAAAGACACCAATAAACTAACTAATTACAAATTGTATATGATAATTAATTGTTAAACTCATAATACACAGTCTGGCATCCTGTGATCAAGTCTAAGCAGATTATGTTTAAACTTGGTGATATCAAAGGTCAGTAAAATAACATAGTAAAGTCAATGGAAATAAATATGAAGGGATACACTGCTGTGGATTAATTGAGGTAGTGAGTTAAACCCCAAACAGCAACTCACTCCCCCAGAGCAGGATGTGGGAGAGGATCGGAAGGGTACAAGTGAGAAAACTTGTGGTCTGAGATAAAGACAATTTAATAAGTAAAGAGAAAGAAGAAAACAAAAAAAAATTAAAAGAAAAAAAAAAAGGTGAGAGTAATGCAAAACCAACATCTCACCACCAGTCAAATTATGCCTAGTCAGTCCTTGAGCAATGATAACCTTTGGAAAACTCTTTCCCTTTGGAAACTCATCGTGCTCAGCATGATGTCATTTGGTATGGAATATACCTTTGTCCAGTTGGGGTCTGCTGTCTCAGCTGTTTTCCTTCCTTGCCTCTTGTGCACCCCCAGCCTACTTTCCTTGGGTGGGAGGGAGAGCAGAGTGAAAAACAGAAAAGGTCTTGATGCTTTATAAAGACTGTTCAGCAAGATCTAGAACATTGGTGTGTTACCAATGCCGTTTTGGTCACAAATCCAAAACAGGACCATAAAAGATACTATGAAGAAAATTAACCTTGTGCCAGAAAACGGAAGTTCAGAGAGGTGAATAAAGTTGATCAAGGGTTTAGAACAGCCTATATATTCAGAATGATGATACTCTTCAGATTAGAACAGAATACCAAGGACATATATGAGAGAATTATATCAAATCATGAAAGGGATAAAGATGATGAAGAGTGAACAATATTCACTTTCTCTTCAAATAGAATACAGAGTTCAAAAGAAACTAGCAGCTGGCAGTTTGAAATGGGTGGCACATTTTAACAAGTATTAAGTAGTAGAACTTTTTTCTTCAGAATGTTGTGGATACTAAGTTTATGAAAATTCAAGAAGTCATTAAGAGGAAAACAAAAAAGAAAAAAGAAGAAAAAATCCATTGAAGGCAAAGAAATACAAAAATATTAACTGTCCTTTAGGTATTTTCCAGGCATTAAATTTTTGGATGCTGAGTATTGAGGAGGAGCACGATTTCATAATTATCTTGTTCTTAGATACATACTTAGGCATTTGCTGTAGGATCTAGGATAAGATAGATGGGTTTTGCTGTCCCAACGTAAACAGTTTTGTGTTCCTACATTTGTTCTTTTCCTATATAACTGATAATGCTGGAGTTTATTCACGCTCGTCTTCTTCAATTATTTCATATATGAAATAAATGAAAATATCCTTTAGAGTGAGTGTTTTAATCTGAGCTAGAATAATGTGTTTAGTTTTTACATTGGTGCTTGAATGTGTACCACATTTAAGTTTGGGTTTTGTGTTTGCTAAAAAGAATGCTGGGTTTTATTACCACTGCTTTGCCAGTACAATTTCTCCCTGGAGCAGATGGACAAGGCAAGAAATTAGATTTTGTCAGGAAGATCCTGATTTGAAGCAGTTATAAGGATATGATGAATACTAAAGTAAAAAAAAGAAAAAGTATTTTAACTTGCTGACAGACTTTGATGCTGCAAAAAGCAATATCTGTTTAATTATAATAAAAGATTAAAGTTTAATTTTTACACTGCTAAATAACTCTAAATGCTAAATGGCAACACATTAGCTTACAACATCTATCTTGATATTGCAAGTCAATACATACTTTGTTTTAGTTATTTACTATTGTTTGAGGGATATGGAGTACAAGAGCCTTCTAACGATAGAACATAGGGTTTTTTTTTGTTATTAACACATTACTCAATCTTTTATATCTTATGAACAGCATGAGGTTTCAAACTTGCTATGGGACTATTGAATCATATTAAACTTGATTTCATAAAAAAACCCCTGCAATAGTATTTTATTTTGGGGGGAGCACTGTCTTTTGTAAAGTATTTTTGTATCGTATGCAAGACATTAATTTAAGTGAAGGTAAAATTATTTGCTGCAGCTTGATATGATCTAGTGGTTTACTGCTGAAAGGGTGATTTTTGTACTGTCTTCTTTCTTTCTTTCTTTCTTGCACCATGCCCTCACTCTGGTACTCACTGGACTCTTCATAGAGATAATTCAACTCATCAAAGTGCCAATATATTGTTGTGTATAAAACATAGTGGGGAAAAAAAAAGTAACTGATTTTATAGAATCATAGAATCATAGAATGGTTAGAGTTGGAAGGGACCTTCAAAGGTCATCTAGTCCAACCCCCCTGCAAGGAGCAGGGACATCTTCAACTAGATCAGGTTGCTCAGAGCTTTATCCAACGTGGCCTTGAATGTTTCCAGGGATGGGGCACCCACCACCTCTCTGAGAAACCTGTTCCAGTGTTCCACAACCCTCAGTGTAAACAATTTTTTCCTTATA
Organism: Chlamydotis macqueenii; assembly: GCF_036417535.1. Taxonomy (NCBI): domain Eukaryota; kingdom Metazoa; phylum Chordata; class Aves; order Otidiformes; family Otididae; genus Chlamydotis; species Chlamydotis macqueenii. The sequence continues at coordinate 166,249,485 of NC_141556.1, forward strand.
TCAAGTCTGAATCTACCTCTTTCTATTTTAAAACCATTACCCCTTATCCTATCACAACAGGCCCTACTAAAGAGTTTTTACCCATCTTTCCTGCAGGCCCCCTTGAGGTACTGGAAGACTGCTATCAGGTCTCCCCGGAGCCTCCTCTTCTCCAGGCTGAACAGCCTCAACTCTCTCAGCCTGTCCTCATAGAAGAGATGCTCCAGCCCTCTGATCATCTTCATGGCCCTTCTCTGGACTCATTCCAACAGGTCCATGCTCTTATGTTGTGGGCTCCAGAGCTGAAAAATTAGTGAGTTCCATTAGGTCATAAAGTCCCATAAAAGCCACGCCAAGTACTAGAGAAGCAGTGATCAGAAATTTGAGCAGAAAGAAAAGAAAGACTTTCTCTCTTAGGGAGGTAGTAGCCTGTTCACTAAGCTATAAAATAATAAAATAATCCAGGAAAAATCTCTAAATGTTACTGTTCATGTGATAAAACTTACTGCAATATCATTATTCTCAACCTGAGATGCAAAGGGCTAGAAAATCACTCAAAGAAATGTTGTATTATGATATAGAAACTCATTTCACTGCTTGGACTTTCCTTTTAACTCATTCTCTCTGTTTGGTTTGTTGCTTTATTTTTTTCTGTATGTCTCTACTTCTTCCTTTACCTCCAGTCATCTAACTGCCGTTTTTAGGCTACAAAATCCTGTCACAAATGTTCTGTTTTACAGTAAGACTTTTTTTTTTCTTTTTTATTTCCTAAAAGACACTTTGAGAAGAGATTTATGCTGTCCTTTTTTTTTTTTTCCCCACAGTTCAAGGACATCAATCAATCTGAGATCTAATTTCCAGGTGGATGTATTAATCTCTGGCTGACAATTCCTTTTTGGTGGTTTACACAAATTAAAACACCATTAGAAGGATATTAGGGAAGTTTTCTTTCACTGTGAAGCATCCCAGTTGATGAACTTGCCTAAGATGTGGAACATTCAGCTTTAAGTCCTCCACTTAGCTTGGGCGTTAACAGTGAGCTGTATCAGATAAGAATTTTCACTGATCCTTGAAGCATATTTCTTTTCTTCCTGCATAAATTTCATCAGCATTGTGCAACAACTGTTTGAATTAAGGATAATTATCTTTGCAAAATGAAGAAGAACTGATAAAAGAAGTTGTGAGAGAGCACTCCTGGAACAGGTATCCTGAACCATTGAAAGCACTCTCCTGTTTATCTATTAGATTGACCTTTTTTATTTATTTTGTTTAGTTGCTAATTGTTTTAAACCTAATCCTTAATCTTCTTGTAATGGACCTGCATTGGGTAAAGTAGAAAAACAAAGCATAGACTGTTCTAAAGAGATGGTTCCATCCAGACCAAGGAGGCTCTGTTCCATGTAATCTTTACTAAGAGATGAATTGTAAGTAAAAAAAGGTTTCAAATTATCTATGTTTTCCAGGGGAAAATTAAATAACCTTTGAAAACTTTTGAACAGCCACATTCACTAGTCACCTCTGAAAATGCCTGAGAAAAATAATATACACTAACAGTAATTTAGAAAGATCAGAGAATAAACTTATTCCTGAGATATTTGCATAAGATTTTCATATAGAGGAGACAGGATTCTTTTGTTCAAGTCTTTTTTCCACTAATGACAAAATAATATAAAATTGTTGGATTATTTTGTCAACTATTTTTTTAATCAAGCAAATAAAAATATTGTGGAGTTTGGTATCAGGTTTTTCTTTTTTTTAAAAAAAAAACCCAAACTTTTCCCTTGTTTTTCTCCCCATAGTTAATCTACTAAATTGATCAGTATGCTATATATGCAGCACACGTATCAAGTGTGTTTGACTCTGAAGGAAATTATTAATTTTTTGGGAGCTAACAATTTAATTTCATGTGTTTGGTTTTTTTTTTTAATGAAATAAAAAGAACAACAGAACAATAAGAAAGAATCTTTATACTTTAGGTGTAATACTCTACCAGGATATTTGCTTAGATATTTGCTAAGCTTTTTCTACCATATCTGTACCCTCAGCATGATAGAAAGTCTGAAATTTGCTATTAATAATTTTTTTCTAGACATTGCTTAGAGAGTTCTGAGTGTCCTCAGCAAGAGATAACTGTTTCTCATAGTAAGATATTTGTCTAATGATTTGATTGAATGTTTAGGAGGGATATTACGAACAGCAAAATACTATTACCTCCAGAAAAACACATCTTGGCAAAACAGGGTATGAAACAAATATGCTATTAGTTTTCTGTTTTATACTAAAGAAATACCCTTTTCGTACTAAAGGGTAAAAATAAATTAATTATTATTTTTTATAAAAATCTTTGAAATGTTAGAAAGAATTAGAATTCTGAATCTGAACTTTATTCACCCACATAATGCACTGAAAAGAATCTGTTACCATAATTTCTTGTCACTGACAGTTATAGAAAGGAAAAATGATCAACTCAATTTTCTTTTCTTTCTTTTTTCTTTTCTTTTTTTTGGGGGGGGGGCAAGGGTATACAACAATTTATTTGTCCTATTTGGTTTTCTATATTCGGCATTTCTAGCTGAACAAAGTGACATAACAAACTTAATAAAATACATTCAGTTATATAGATTACAAGAGAGGTAGTTTTCATGTAAGGTCAAGTAAAACTGAACAGGTTGAGTGGGACTTTGTATGCATTTGTACATCTGTTATGGCCAATTTCTGTCCCTCAGAATAACTTTGGAAGTTCACCTCTCCTGTATTGCATCTAAGGTAACCTCACCACTAAATAAACACCATACCTCAGTTCTTCTAGTTGTGCACACACACAGAAAGTTTATCTGTACTTCTGAAGGGAACTAGCTATGTGAAAAAAAATGGTTATTTAAACATTTTTCTAGAAAACAAAATTATGTTTAGCTATCTTTCATGTAAGTTGTATATGATATCAATAACTGTTCTCATAAAAATACTTTTCAAGTAAAGCAAAAAAAAAGGAAAGAAGGAAGGAGAAAAAATGCTATAATTCAGGAGTGTTTTGATCAATTTATATCTTATTGCCATTATTTTGGTATCTTTTATGAAGACTATACATCTCATTTGGAGATAACATGAATCATATTAAAAAAAAAAAGTTATCTAGAGTGAAAAGCCCTGAAGAATACTGAAGAATATCATAACATAATTTCTTTTTTGGTCCAAATTAAAACATGAGCTCACTCTGCACTAATCAGTTCTTTTAATATTTTAAAGCAGGTCTTGGCAGTTGATCTCACTGTTTTAAAGGATGAAAATGAAAACAGGGCTTTCAGTTGCTAAAGGGTAGGTTTCTTTGGTTATTTCTTTAAGTTTTAACATAAACATGAAAGCAATAGCCACCAGTTACCTAAGAGAAAAGAGAGTCAGATTTTATAATGATTGTTTTATTATTTAAAAGAAAGCTGGCAAAACAACAATAGCAGGTCATTGTATGCCTTTCATTATTGGGTTTCTCCTCAATTTAATAACAAGTTTCAAAATGTTTTTCAAATGTTCTATTTGTAAACAAAGCACACATCCTGTAATTTGCAGAATTTAAAACATCTTTCTATACTAGTATGATTTGTTGGTAATAGCTCAGTTCCCTGAGTCAATCCTGGATTCTGCACCCCTGAACATTCATGATACACAAAGTACATAAAAGCTAGCTCAGTACAAAGCTGTATTTTGGAGTCAAGCAACAGGTAACCTCTGAGACAAAACCTGGGAGAAAGTTTGGGGGCAGTCCATTCCAGGGAGAACTCCCAAAATACAATAGAAGAGGATGCCACCATCTGGGCTCATACTTCTTACACAGTTCAACATTAACTCAGACATCCTTGTGCTTGAATGCACTCAGAGGCCACAACCCTAAGTATCCGTCACATTCCCTCAGTTTCAGGCTATAAAATCACCACTGCAAAAGTCCTAATCTTATTTCATATACTTTAGATTTAAAACATTCAAAAAATACACTGCAAATTCCTAGGTCTATGAAGGTGCCACATAGAATCCAGAACCAAGTGGTGCATAGCAGTTGGCTGTAGAAAGGGCTACCTTGAGCAGTGTGGAAACTGATTATTGTGCCTTACTGAGGAGATTATTTTAGCACCGTAGATACAGACTCTAAAATGCAACCAGTAATTGACAGGATATTACAGGATTCATGTCCCTTACGAGGGAATAGAGGAGGTTGCGAAGTGGAAGAGCTCTGCGGGACTGGTTTTGTTCTTTCTTATTGGCATAACAGCAGTGGGGAGATGGGACAGTAATCTACTGAAAAAAATGTTGCCTGAAAATATTATTATATTAACTAATCAAAAGAGGAATGAGGTTCTTAAAAATATATATTAGTAGGAGGATCAGGGACATCAAGTTTATGTAAAGAAGCTGATGAATAGATTATTCCATGTTCTTCATGTTGACAGGGGAAGATTAAGCCAGAGTGTCATGGTTTTGTTTAGTGAGGGGGGGACCTAAGGTGGTAGCTTCTGTAGGAAACTGCTAGAAGGCGCTCCCCTTTGTTCAGTGGACTTGGCCAGGCCTAGGGAGGACCCACTGCTGGCCAAGCCCGAGCCGATTGGTAGCAGAATGTCCCGTGATAACGCCTCTGCGATAACGTATTTAAGAACAGGAAAACAGGAAAAAAAAAGAGAGAAGAGAAGATGTGAAGAAGCTGAGCGGGGGCAGAGGCGCAGAGGGGGAGGCACAGGCCTCATGGGCCTTGCAGGCCTCACCCTCTGGCCTCTTGCCAGGCAGCCGACTGGGCCCGACTCGGTCCAGCCTGGCTGCAAGAAGTGGAGAGGAGATGAGAAGTGAATAAGATGTAAAAAAGATCCTGAGAGACATCTACCAGCCTGTTGTGAGGAATGGCTGCAGACGCCAAGGTCAGTTCAGAAGTGAGGGGGAGGAGTAATGCGGCTCCTGGCCAAGATTCCCCTGCAGCCTGTGGTGACGACCATGGTGGAGCAGGTTGTCCCCCTGCAGCCCATGGAGGTCCACGGAGGAGCAGAGATCCACTTGGAGCCCGTGAAGGACCCCACACCGGGGGAGGTGGATGCCTGAAGGCAGCTGTGGCCCGTGGAGGGCCCGCTGGGACGGCTGTTCTGAAGGGACGGACTGAATTCTGTGGAAGATACGACCCACGCTGGAGCAGTTCCATGAAGGACTGTGGCCCGTGGGAGGGACCCCACGCTGGAGCAGGGGAGGAATGTGAGGAGTTCTTCCCCCAACCATGAAGCAGCGGCGTAAAACAATGTATGATGAACTGACTGCAACCCCCATTCCCTCTTCCCCCTCTGTGCCAGTCGGGGCGGGGGCGAAGGTAGTAGAGATAATGTAGAGATAATGTTGGGAAGAGGGAGGGGTGGATGGAGGTTATCTTGTTCTCTGTCTCATTATCCTGCTACTTGTAGTAATAAATGAATAGGTTTCCCCAAGTCGAGTCTGTTTTGCCCGTGACGGTAACTTTAAGGATTTCTCCCTGTCCTTGTCTCAAACCTCAAGCCGTTTTTCTTATATTTTGTCTCCCTGTTCTCTCGGAGTGTGGGGGGAGTGAGAGAGAGACTGCGTAGTCTGGTCCCGATCAGGGCTGAACTACGGCAGTAATTTTGGCGCCCAACGTGGGGCTCGAGGAATTTGAGATAAGGATTGAGTTTAACTGGGAGTGGTAATGGGCAAAACAGGGATTGAACTTGATAAAAGAGCAAAATGATTAGGGGAAATTTATGTTCTGATTGTGGTGAAGGGATAAGTGGTGAATTGTGTGTAAATTGCATGTTATATTCACTGTTGGTGTTTTGAGGATATTATTTTGATTCTTGGTGCAGGGAATTATTTTTTTTTTCTGTTGATGTGTGTGTATTTTAATTAGAATTCTTAAATACGTAATTCGCAGAATTACTGCCGTAGTTCAGCCCTGATCAGGACCAGACTACGCAGTCTCTCTCTCACTCCCCCCACCGTCCGAGAGAACAGGGAGACAAAATATAAGAAAAACGGCTTGAGGTTTGAGACAAGGACAGGGAGAAATCCTTAAAGTTACCGTCACGGGCAAAACAGACTCGACTTGGGGAAACCTATTCATTTATTACTACAAATAGCAGGATAATGAGACAGAGAACAAGATAGCCTCCATCCACCCCTCCCTCTTCCCAAGCTTAACATTATCTCTACCACCTTCCCCTCCTGAGTGGCACAGGGGGAAAAAGGGAATGGGGGTTGCGGTCAGTTCATCATACATTGTTTTACGCCGCTGCTTCATGGTCGGGGGAAGAACTCCTCACATTCCTCCCCTGCTCCAGCGTGGGGTCCCTCCCACAGGCCACAGTCCTTCATGGAACTGCTCCGGTGTGGGTCGTCTCTTCCACGGAATTCAGTCCGTCCCTTCAGAACAGCTGTCCCAGCGGGCCCTCCATGGGCCACAGCTGCCTTCAGGCATCCACCTCCCCCGGTGTGGGGTCCTTCACGGGCTCCAAGTGGATCTCTGCTCCTCCGTGGACCTCCATGGGCTGCAGGGGGACAACCTGCTCCACCATGGTCGTCACCACAGGCTGCAGGGGAATCTTGGCCAGGAGCCGCATTACTCCTCCCCCTCACTTCTGAACTGACCTTGGCGTCTGCAGCCGTTCCTCACAACAGGCTGGTAGATGTCTCTCAGGATCCTTTTTACATCTTATTCCCTTCTCATCTCCTCTCCACTTCTTGCAGCCGGGCTGGACCGAGTCGGGCCCAGTCGGCTGCCTGGCAAGAGGCCAGAGGGTGAGGCCTGCAAGGCCTATGAGGCCTGTGCCTCCCCCTCTGCGCCTCTGCCCCCGCTCAGCTTCTTCACATCTTCTCCCTTTTTTTTTCCTGTTTTCCCCTTCTTAAATATGTTATCGCAGAGGCGTTATCACAGGACATTCTGCTACCAATCGGCTCGGGCTTGGCCAGCAGTGGGTCCGCCCTAGGCCTGGCCAAGTCCACTGAACAAAGGGGAGCAACTTCTAGCAGTTTCCTACAGAAGCTACCACCTTAGGCACCCCCTCACTAAACAAAACCATGACACAGAGGAAGATTAAGCTTCCCACCACAGAAGTCTCTTTCTCTCTTACACATCTACATCCATTTGCCTTTCATAGAAGATTAGATAACTTGTCCAGCCTCTATCAAAATATTTTTAGAAAGAGAGACCAGTACCAAGAAAAGAAATATGGGTGTTACTCTGTTCTATAATCTATTCAGTTTTTAACCTGAATGATGAAACTTGTCCTTTTTTTTTTAGCCTTATTCTATCTACTAACCCTTGACTACCAGTTCCTAAACAGAGTTTTCAAAAACTCCTTCCCATATGTTAAGTCATTCTGCTACATCCTCTTTTCCTCTGTGCTCAGAGGATACCAAAGGGGAAATCTGACTTTAAACAGTAACAGTATTACTGCTGTTGCTATGAGAAACAGTTCCATTTTCACGTCTTTGATGTACCTGTAATCCTTTCACAGTATTACTACCTATTAGTAGTCGTGACACTAGCAGGCTGCAAACTAGTAAGTTACTTCCCTATCTGCAACTAGAAGGGTGTAAAAGGCTACAATAAATGAAGCAGAAGCTTATTTTTAACTGAACCTTTATATTTAATTTCCTTGCTGGTTGTGATAGCACAAACAAAAATCACCAATCATATCACTCATTTGTCCTCCGAAAAATTTTATCCAAGTGACGGTAGCCTCTAAGCTAAGATAATAAAATCTGAAATTCAGCTTGCATTTAGTCTAACTTTTCTTGTTGTGCAAAGGGGAAAGTCCATCAATAATCAAATAAAATAATAAAATGTACATAATGTTTTTTTCTTTAAACATTGTAAAAGTCTGATTCATTAAAATGCAATTCTGTTTTATGGTATACTGGAGTGAAACCAGTTAGCTTTTTCATATTTGACTAGCAATAGTTAGACTGCGAAGTTTCAGTGATTCAAAGAAGAAAAATTCAGCTCTCAACTCTGAAAGTGTTAGTAGTTCAAAAAATATAATGCCCATGGAAGAAAAAGTCACAAGAGTAAGTTTTCTTTTGTGATATTCCTGCCTTTCACTGGTGTGACAAGAGCTTGATGCTATTCAGTGTACTTCAGACATGTGTCTTAGCTAGTCAAAGACAACTCTGATCAAGAGGATCAAATAAACAAACACTACAAAGGACTGAGTAGCACATTAACCAACACATGTCGGCAGAAATTACAATGTCTTTGTGACCTCAAACAAAACGGTCTCTGTACCAAGAGATTATTTAATCATGAAACTGGTTTAGATATCCAAAGGGGAAATATGAGCCGCCTAAAAAGTCTGTATGAAAGCTGTAAAAGAAAAGGTAAACGGAAAAAAAGCATTCACTATCAAGTGTTGGAATTTTTCTTTCTTTTTTTTTTTTCTTTTTTCCCTTCTTTTTTTCTTTTTCTTTTTTTTTCTTTATTTTTATTTCTTTTTTGTTCGTTTGTTTCTTTTTTTTTTTTAGGAAATAAATAACTGTTAAACTCAAGCTTTTAACAGTTGACCTAGGAGATATGTCATTGATCAACTCAATTATTCATTTACTCAAGGTTTTACACTGTAGTCAGTGTGCTGAATCCTCATTAAATGAGAACTTATGCGTATATTATTATTAAAACCATGAAAACCTTTAATGAGTAGATTTTAAAAAAAAAAATAGTGATTAAATTGATCGACTTTTGAGATAAAGATTTTTTTTATTAAAAGAAAGGAAAAGTTGTTTAACATACTCAAGATAGATTAATGATCTGTGAACATCTGGCTAGATTTCCTTTCCTGTTTCTTAGCATGCACAATTTTGAATAATTCTGCTACCCAAGAGTTTTCTGAAGGTAGTTTCATAACTGCTTTTCTAGTACTATGAAATATAATTTTAATCTATAAACCCGTATCTATTATTTTCAAGTACCAAAGAAAATACTAGTCACCATATCGTTTCATGAATATGAAATTATCTAGTAGTCATAATATCTACTAGCCTAAACTGTCTCTTTTCTATACAAATGAGAGAAGAATAGTCTCGTTTCAAAGCTTTCTGAAAAAAAAAGTATAAAAACTCTTTTTAATTTTCTGGGTGTACTGAAGCTAGTAAATAAAATAACTAAATTAATTATTAAGTGAGCAAATAAGCACTTCCTAGCCACTCCTTATTTAGAGCGATAAGCCATCATTCAGAACCTGAAGAATTTATACTAACCAAGGCATTAATTACATTTCTAATAAGTACTGACTTAAAACCAGTATATTTACATTTTGATGTACCTTTTGATAGATAATGCATTTTGCTTTGCTTTACCATTATATTTGTAATGGTATTAGGTATGACAAATACCTATTTTTTCATTGCACCTCAATGTTGAAAAAGGTATGTACTGCAATAGCAGGAACAAGATAAATTGCTTTTGTGCCACAATATAATTTATAAACACAGAGATCTGGCTGCAGGAACTTCTTCATACATATATATATATGAAAAAATAGTGAAATAATTATAAATGTGTGCATGAAATACGTAGGAAGACTGATCAAATAAAGCTCTAGATGCTTGTGATTAGTTTGTGACATAATTTTAAAAAAAAAGTTAGTTAAATACAAAGGATATTAGATCTGCTGGTGAGGAAAAGTGAAGTATGATCAATCATTTTTTCCTTTGAATCTCTTTTTCTTCAAGACTGAAATATTATTTTATTTGGATCAACTTAGTGTGCTATGTAATTTGGCAATCACAGAGGGAAGAGTAGTGTTACAACTCCCATGGAGTAGTGTTTCCTCCCATCTCTTTTTTTTTTTTTTTTTTTTTTAATGAAGGAATGTAGTACCTTAAAGTCTGAAAATAATGGTACAGCATAGTAGCACAAGGCTACAGAGGATTTTTAACTTACTCATTTCTTGCATCATTGGCCAGGACTCCCACAGTATAACCCAAAGACTGTACGTCCAAGAATGCAAATTCTTTTCCTGTGTTCAAGGCTGAATCCATCACCACTGAGAAAGCTTAGGCAAGCAGTAAACACCAATATGAAGATAACTAAAGCTCAGGTATCAATATGGCGTATGTAATACACAGAGTTACTTTATTCTCTGGAAGAACTCTGCCTTTAGAAATAGAGATACCTCATGAATCTGCATTCTGCACACTCTTCTGCAGCTGCCAGAGAAAGTAAAGTAACAGAGGGTGATGAGGAGAGAGTAGAGGCAGCAAAGCATTGTCACTAATACATAAACTTGTGAAGCACAAGGAGAAAGAAGACAAAGTTATTATATCAATGCTATGTTTGTAATGACCCGTGACCTTTTGAGCAGCCTGTGGACATCCTCCCAGGACATGCCTGCAAGCATTTTAAGGTGGACATGGTTTGTGAACATGTTAAAAAAGTCCAAAGCACACAGAATCTCACGTAATTTAGAAACAACTTTCATCTGTAACTGCAATCTTGCTGACTGGACAAACAATTAATCTGCTCTCAAGGGCGGTCAAAGCCAGTATAGTCAGATAAAATGTCTCCTCGGTACTTTTACAGCTCAGTGACTTTACAAAGCATGTCCTTGCTCAGGGCCATGTCTACTACAATAGTTAGTAATAATTTACAGTATCTAAGAGTATAGTTTAAGCAATAAGACAGACTGATCTCTGATGAAAAGTTTAACACAACATGCTGACGCGGAAGTCGCAGACACTGCTCACAACCAATATGATCAAGCAAATGCCAATTTATTGTTGATACATCCTGGTTAATATAGCCCTTCTAGTTCCATATCATGCGCAAGCTCTCTACTAATTGGCTAACTTTATCATGCATGTGCTCTTAGCTAAAATAAGATTTGTTAAGTCTCTTTGTTCACGCGCATGGTCCTATCCACCTGCATCCTGCTTCACGTTCAGCCCGCAGTCACGTATACCAGCTGTTTTCCTTCTTCTCAAGGTTGCTTCATTACTTTCTCACAGGAAGCTTCATTACTTTCTCACAGGCGGCCTCCGCAATATCCTTGAAGCCTGCTGCTCACAAACATAACACTTCCATTCGGTCTGGATTGTTCACTAAGTGTCCCTGATTCTCCAGATATCCAACAAATCTCCCTTTTTGTTTTTGAACAATCCAGACTTCTGTCATCATACATTATACATATTCATGATCGCTAAGCAAAACTAAGTTTCACTACCATCTAGTAATTTTCTACTATAGCATTCCTCTACCATTATAGATGTAACAACTCCAGTAACTTTCTTATCTACAAGACCAGTGACTAGTTTTTTGCAGGCCTCTGTTGAAACAAGCCATAAATTCTGCTAATAATGTTTCATGTCTTAAAGCTTCCCTTCTCATTCCATGGCTTGCTTTCTGCGAGCGTGATTGCATTCCTCTCCCAAGGTCGGTGTGCTTTCACTGATACCATACTGGCTCAGTGAAATACCACATCTCCCCCTTCTTTGTTTATGAGAAGAGGCTTGTTTCACCGCTTTATCTATTAAAGTCTGCACACATTTTAACACAGGGAATATAGATCAAAATACATATATAAAAAACTGAATAGGCATCCTACAGCTATTTGTAATAAGCTTATATCAATCCACCAAAAGGGTTTCTGAATATATCAAAATCATCCCTTTCTTGCAGTTTTTGTACTCCTTTTGCAAGTTTTGAATGCTTTTGTGAATAGATTCCGAATGATCAGACAGATTCATGCAGCAAAGCCCATCAAAATGCTGACAACCATGATTTTGTGCTAATAATAAAAAAATCTATTGCTGATCTATTTTATTACCAACCCAACTACTCCAGAGACACCGCTGAGCAAAGGGATGATTATCAGCCGGGTCAGAGCAGAGAAAGGAGGCAGGCGCAGCACCTTCAGGGCGTCCCCTGTTGTTAATAGAGTGTGCTCTGAGTCATTTCTCTCTCCTCAGCTCCAAGCCACCTCTGTTTATACCCTCAGCAGATTCAGTGAAAGAGTACTGACTAGATGTTGCTGCATGCGTGGTCAACGCATACAACAAGGCCTGACCAGAGGTTGCTTCATGCATGGCCAGCGCATGCAGCAAGGCCTGTCAAATATGTGCTCTGCAGGCTAACAGCAGTTCTGTTTTGTAAAGTAGTGTAGCGTACAGAATCTGCATCAGTTAGCAGTGTTAATAGTGCCGATGCAGTTGCATTTGTTTGCTTAGCAAGCCAAAAGCCCAATTTATTTAGCGTAGCTAACGCCTGGACACTTGCCACACCAGGTGCAAAGATTGCAGCAGCAATAATTTCACTTGGTTTCCAAAACCCTATATTATCTTGGCAATCAGATTCAAAGCTATGCGTATTTTGTTTAGGTCCTTTATGCTGTCTGGATTTTGATGTGTTAGTGCTTGCATGCTTATACCATGCTGTATCGTTGCAATGTATAGATCTTAAAGCATTTACAATCATTACTCCTCTAGAAATATTAGCTCTTGAATAGTTAAAAAAATACACACAAGTCCATCTTTACTGACCCCAAAAGTTCCATCTCTTGTAGTTCAGCACTCAGCACTCGCGGCTGCTGTTGTTTTACACAGAGTTGCCGTCCTACTGTTATCTGGCAGATTGACCAAGCATGTTCTGAAAGGGTCACTTGCAGATGACACAGACAGACAAATGGCGCCCCGCCCCATGGCACCAGCCATAGTTACCCACACGTTTATTCCCTCCGTGACCAATGTCCATGGGGCTGCCACACAGCTTTTTTAACAATCTGATGAACGCAAGGCAGCTTGGAGCACTGGTCATACCCATCGTGCAGGGATCCACTTGTTCACTGCTCCTGTAGAGACACAAGCATATCCTTTCCCCCACATCATAAGAGGAAATGGTCCTTCCCAATTACCTGTTTCCAGATTCTTAACCATCACCGGAGCTCGCCCTCAGATGGCATCATGTACAGTAGATGATCCAAAATATTTCTGTATCGGGGAAGAATTGTCACTCCAATGATTTAGAAAATTAAGCACATACATTGCTTTTGCTTTTTGTTTGCAGATTTTCCTTCCATTTCCCTTTTTTTTTTTTTTTCTCTGGTGCCAGCATATCTATGGTTATGGGGGCTGTGGCTGCAGTCCTGCAGTCCCTGCTGGGGCTCGAACCCCCCTCCCCCCAGCACGAGTCGGGGCAGTGGCAGGGCTCGTTGGATCCGAGAACAGCATGCTGGTAGCAGAGGTGGACCTGCCAGCTGGAGTTAAAGCCGTGAAAGCAGACATGACAACTGAATGTTCGGCTTTCATACTTTCCAATGTTTCATTAACTAGCCTCCACACGGTGGAGAATTTGCTCGCCTCCTTTGATCCCTTGCTTATTTCTTCCCACAGCTCCTTCCCTATCTTTTCCCATGTCGGGACTTCAAAAGCAGCATCAACTGTGGGGATTAATTCCCTTTTCTTTGCCCACTGCAGCAAAGCTTCTAGGACGGCCGAGTCATACTTCAATCCTCTCATAGAGAGCATATGTTGGAGGAGCTTAACCACTGCTGATTCCTCTTTGGTCAGCGTGGACCCCATCTCCTCCCCGGCCGCTCGCCTGGCCAAGACACGTTTCCCACTGTACCTTTTGTACCTTTAGTGCTAGCGTCTTCGAGTGCCGGGGCAGCACTCGCCTTCGACCGGCTTCCATCCCCTTTTCTTCTTTCCTTCTTCTTTTCTTCTTTCCTTCTTCTTTTCTTCTTTCCTTCTTTGGCTCCGTCAGGATGTCCAACACCGATCTGAGGGTCCCTCTTCAGGTGCCACCTGCTGACACGGAAGTTGCAGACACTGCTCACAACCAATATGATCAAGCAAATGCCAATTTATTGTTGATACATCCTGGTTAATGTAGCCCTTCTAGTTCCATATCATGCGCAAGCTCTCTACTAATTGACTAACTTTATCATGCATGCACTCTTAGCTAAAATATGATTTGTTAAGTCTCTTTGTTCACGCGCATGGTCCTATCCACCTGCATCCTGCTTCACGTTCAGCCCGCAGTCACGTATACCAGCTGTTTTCCTTCTTCTCAAGGTTGCTTCATTACTTTCTCACAGGAAGGTTCATTACTTTCTCACAGGCGGCCTCCGCAATATCCTTGAAGCCTGCTGCTCACAAACATAACACTTCCATTCGGTCTGGATTGTTCACTAAGTGTCCCTGATTCTCCAGATATCCAACAATAACACATTTAAGAGTACTTAATACTTGAGTATTTTATCATAGCTTCCTACTACATCTTGACAAGACTAAAATAAATTGAAGTTCTAGTTAAAACTTTTCCAAGAAAGAAGGATTTGAAGATCTGATTGATAACTGAGATGATAAGGCCAGGTGTGAATGTTGCATGACTTCTGAAATCTGAATAACATACCGTTTTTCACTGTTAGTGAAACTTTAAAAGATTTTTCCACTTCCCATTCTCTGATGCAGTTATTGGAGCTGTTGCAGCTCTTAACATTTTCTGGAAAGCCTTGAGCAAATCTTGTGCTTTCAACTGGAAACAACCTGACTAGGGGAATAACTAGTGCTAGATTATAGATTGGCAGAAACAAGCTAAAAGACATCACGGTAAAAACTTGCAAGGAAAAAAATGGTACTTAAAAAAATAAAATTGATTTTAAATTTTGGTAGTGAAAAAAAGATGGGACATAGACTGCAAAGAAACAAAGTTAATTCCAAGGTTATTTCCTGTGTTCCAATACCATCAATTATTTGAATATTGTCTTTGCTTAAAAGTAATTGGCACTTTTTTTTTTTTAAATAGGACTTAATGTTTAATGTGAAAAAATTGTTTTAATACGAAAAAAGAAGTTAATGAGCTTTTTTTTTTTACCCTATGTTAGCTTGCAATGTGTACTCATTTCATTCTAAATCAGCAACAAACAAATTCTATTGGAAAGGGCTTTTAGGAGGTCATGAGAGGAATATTCTGCAGAAGGAGAACTAAAAATCATGGAACCATTAAGCTGCTGCACCTCTAGAGGATAAAAATTTGAAAATCACTTTGAAACTCATTGGAAGGGTGCAAGTATGTGAGGGTCAGTGTCATATAGAACATCTGTCTATTCTTTTACAGCCCATGGAGTACTATTCATGAGTATTGATAGCAATACACTTTAGTATTTATACTGAACCATTTAGAAATTGTGCTGATAATCTTCTCTACACTGGAAAAAAATGCATAATTACACAACAATTCATTTAAAGGCAAAGACATTAGGGAGTATTACTTGATGTGATGAAGCAGAGAACAATCCAGCCTGTAGTATTACAGTATACCCTGATGTTTCCAGCATCTCCTGGATATAAGTTGGTTCAGAGGGTTTTCCAGTGTTTCCTAACTTTCTTGAAATCTGTTTGAAATGTCATCTCCTACATGGGATACAACCCTGGAGGGAAGAGGGGCCCAAGAAAGTTGGTTGATATTCAAGGAGCATCTCCTCCAAGCTCAGGAGCGATGCATCCCAGCAAAGAGGAAGTCAGGCAAAAGTGCCAAGAAGCCTTGAACAGGGAGCTTTTGGAACAACTGAAAAACAAAAAAGGAGGCCTACAGAGTGTGGAAGCAAGGACAGGTAACATGGGAAGATTACAGAGAGTGGACAGGGATCAGGTAAGGAAGGCTAAAGCCCTGGCAGAAAGAAATCTGGCCAAGGATGTCAAGGACAACAGGAAAAGCTTCTTTATGTATGCCAGGGATAAAAGGAAAACCAAGGAGAATGTGGGCCCTCTCCAGAAGGAAACGGGAGACCTGGTTACCCAGGATATGGAGAAGGCTGAGGTATTCAATGACTCTTTTTTTTGACTCAGTCTTCACAAGCAAGGGTTCTAGCCACATCATCCAAGTTGTAGAAGGCAAAAGCAAGGACTGGGAGAACTATCCACCATACGAGAAGATCAGGTTCATGACCATCTAAGGAACCTGAAGAAACACAAGTCCATGGGACCTGATAAAATGCATCTGTGGGTCCTGAGGGAACTGGCAGATGAAGTTGCCAAGCCGTGGGCCAGTGTATTTGAGAATTCATGGCAGTTTGGTGAGGTTCCTGCCAACTGGAAAAGGCATAACATAACTTCCATTTCTAAAAAAAAAAGGAACAAGGAAGACCTGGGGAACTACAGGCTGCTCAGTCCCACCTCTGTGCCTGGCAAGATAATGGAGCCGATCCTCCTGGAAACCATGTTAAGGCACATATGAAATAAGGAGGTGATTGATGGCAGCCAACACAGCCTCACTAAGAATAAACTGTTCCTGAGTAATTTGGTGGCCTTCTGTGATGGGATTACAGCATCGGTGCAAAAGTTATGACCAACTGACATCATTTACCTGGACTTGTGCAAGGCATTTGACACTGTCCCACATGACATCCTTGTCTCTAAATTGGAGAGAAATAGTTTTGATGGGCAGACCACCCAGTGGAGAAGGAATTGGCTGGATGGTCACACTCAAAGACTTGTGGCTTAATATCCAAGTGGAGACCAGTAATGAGTGGCATTTCCTCAGGGGTCAGTATTGGGATCGACGCTGTTTAATATCTTTGCTGGTGACATGGACAGTAGCATAGAGTGCACCCACAGCAAATTTGCCGATGACACCAAGCTGTGCGGTGCAGTAGACACACTGAAGGGAAGGGACACCATCCAGAGGGACCTTGACAGGCTGGAGTGGTAGGCCCATGAGAATCTCATGAAGTTCAACAAGGCCAAGTGCACGGTCCTGCACATGGGTCAGGGCAATCCCAGGCACAAATAAAGGCTGGATGGGGAATGTATTGAGAGCAGCCCTGAGGAGAAGGACTTGGAAGTGATGGTGGATGAGAAGCTCAACATGAGCTGGCAATGTGTGCTTGCAGCCCAGAAAGCCAACTGCATGTTGGGCTGCAATAGAACAAGTATGGCCGGCAGGTCAGAGTAGGTGATTCTGCCCCGCTATTCTGCTCTCGTGAGACTCCACCAGGAGTTCTGCATCCAGCTTTGGAGCATCCAGCTTTGGGGCATCCAGTGTAAGAAAGACACGGACCTGTTGGAGCGAGTCCAGAGGAGGGCCATGAAGATGATCAGAGGGCTGGAGCACCTCTCCTATGAGGACAGGCTGAGAGAGTTGGGGCTGTTCAGCCTCGAGAAGAGAAGCCTCCGGGGAGACATTATAGAAGCCTTCCAGTACCTAAAGGGGGCTTATAAGAAAGACGGTGAGAAACTCTTCAGTAGGGCCTGTTGTGATAGAACAAGGGGTAATGGTTTTAAAATAGAAAGAGGTAGATTCAGACTTGATATAAGGAAAAAATTGTTTACACTGAGGGTTGTGGAACACTGGAACAGGTTGCCCAGAGAGGTGGTGGATGCCCCATCCCTGGAAACATTCAAGGCCATGTTGGACGAAGCTCTGAGCAACATGATCTAGTCGGGGATGTCCCTTCTGCTTGCAGGGGGGTTGGACTAGATGACCTTTAAAGGTCCCTTCCAACCCAAGCTACTCTGATTCTATGATTTTATTATTTACATCTACCTGAGATTTGTAATAGAGCTTCAAAAATCATCAGACTCAGTCACTACCTCATTTAAGGTAAAGGCAATAGCAAAGAATGAGGACTTTTTACTACTGAAACAGTCTCTGTTGGTGATGGAATCAGTTAATTTTAAACTACCTTTAGCTGTGACGCATACAAGTACATGAATCCATCCATGACTAAAAAAAAGCTAACCAAGATATTTAAAAAAAAAAATCTGATTGTGATCTGCACACCAAAAAGTGATTGGAAATAATAACCTGATGGAGGGCAGAGAGAAAGTCGAGATCTGCCAACTACAGCTATTTGGGGAAACATGATGAAAGAGAATTTTTATTAAAAAAAAATTGTTTCAGTAAGACTGCAGTATTTTGCTTGAAGTATTTTCCCAGAAATCATTAGAGAATTAAAAGTAGTGTTCAGAAAATATCTGACTGGATGTAGTGTGCTGCTGTGCATCCTGATGCTTCAGCAATACAGAGACTCAAGGTAGCAAACAGGTCAC
The DNA here is from genome assembly GCF_036417535.1 of Chlamydotis macqueenii. Lineage (NCBI taxonomy): Eukaryota > Metazoa > Chordata > Aves > Otidiformes > Otididae > Chlamydotis > Chlamydotis macqueenii. The sequence goes on from NC_141556.1 coordinate 166,267,482, forward strand.
CAGCTGCCTAGCATAGAAAAGTACAAGCTGCAGAGCTGGTGAGTCTCAGGGCTTACTCATAGTGAGACTCCAGGAACGAGGTTCTTACTGTGATTTTAGGTTACTTGCTACAGAGTCATAACAGCCAGTCTGGAAGGACAACAGCTTAGAGAAGACTGTTATGAAGTACTAGTCCAAGAGAACATACAAATAAGTAAAGGTTATTACCATAATCATCAAAATGTTTTACAGGATATTCTGTTCTTAGAATAAGGTGTGGTCTGAGGTAAAACTTTCATTATTAAAACTGCTTCCATTCATTTTGTCTCTATACCTCACACCAACTATCTACTGTCAGTTTCCAAAGCTGTGAACTAATGCATGCAATCATATTTGGATGTTCAGGGTTTTTCTCCACCTCAGAGTGAATGGAAGTGGAAGTTTAACTACTCAGTTGTCAGTTCCATATGTTCAACTTAGATAGACATGGATTTTTTTTTAAAAAAAAAAAAAAAACACATCTAAGTATTACTTTTTAAATTAAAGCTAAAATGTAATTTCTCTGTTTAATTGGTATTAAAATATGCAGACCTTGCTCAGGCTGATATTTATACTATAGAAAGGGAGGTTTCTTAGTTATGTTTCTTCCTAGATGATTCCTAATGCAACAGTTTGATGTTATTGAATTTATTTAACAGGTTTCTCATGGCGAATTGTAATTACTTGTGTTTACCTGGGAGGAACACGTTACAATATGTATAAAAGCTACGATTAATGTATCAAATTAATGAAGCCACAGAAATCAGTGAAGTTAAAATAGGAATGGCTTTGTTCCTATTTGTTGTAAGCACAATTGGTTCAAAATACAAAAAGAATTGTGTAAAATATTGTAAGTATGCTTGTTTGTATCCACTGACTGGCCCTGGATGCTTAGTTTCCCCAGTTGCTGGCACCTGGAACATGAACATTTGAGGTCCACAGCCCCACTCCTGCTCTCAACTCCAGCTGCCTCACACATAGACAGCACACACGGACGGGTCTCTCAGTCAACCCCCCGAGCCCCACAATACCTGGCTTGGACCTTCTGGTCCCTTCAGTAGCCAATTTGCAGACCCTCCAGTCTCTCCAGTATCTGGCACAGACTTGCAGCCTCTTTGATATCTGCCACCTACACTGCCTACCCTCACACATTAGTCCAGGTTGACAATCACTAATAATCACACATGTATGTTCAGATGTACCTGTGTGATACGCACACACTCTGAAGAGAAGGTTTATTCTGTTCCAGTAGCAGTCTCCCACCTGCCCACCTTGGGACACCTGTAGCACCACAGTTTTCTGTGAGGCATGACCTCACGATTCCCTTCAAAGAGAGTAAGTATGTTAGCAGAAAGGAAGGGGAAGAGATGGAAGTGGATGTACACAGATGTTTTCCGAAGTTGACTGAGGTGCACAAATTGGCCTGGGAAATCAGAAGATCTCCCAAGTCCCATCCTTACATATTAATGGAGTAAATGCAACAGAATGTAGCTTGTCCAAGCAGAACATTTCTGGAAGAACAAAACGAAGAAACAAACAAAACCAAAATACAACAGCAATTCAAACATTATGCACTGCATTGCATGCATCAAATCAGTAGTTCAGTTCCAAATATGATTTTAAATAATCTTGAGAATTTATTATAAAGTCAATCAGCCAACTAATCAACCCATAACAATTTTTTAATTAATGTAAATCATGAGAATTTGGCCCAGCTTAGTTAAACAGTATATGGTCCTCTAAAATAGGTCATTCAACTTTTAAATGTAAGTGGAAGTCTGTCTCAATCTAATCAGGGCAATTAAATATGTCATATTAAGGATTTACTCAGTTGTTTTAATCATTGTACAATTTATAACTCAGTTCCTTTTATCTGTAACGTGAAGCCATCAACACAGAGCACTTGAGGGACTGAGCCTCGTTTTCATTAACTATAATGGCTTTGAAGTAAAATCTTCAGTCTACTGCAGTATAATTCCCTGTTAATTTGAATCACTGTTCTGCTTTGCCTGTAATAAACTTTATTTTTTACAGCATTTGACTGTAACTGTGAGTTACAGACAAAATAGATTCTGAAGACATGAAGAAGGTGTAATTGGTACAGGATGCAGCTGTTTCAGTTTTTTTGCTTTTTTTTTTTTTTTTTTAATACTTTAGCTTCCTTTATGAAAAACTGCTGTTGGCATCTGCACTGGTTATAAAATGATTAATTATTTTCCTAGGTTAGAGCTCCACTTGGTGGTTAACTGGATAACTTTTCACTGTTTAAAAAAAAGCAAATAATAACAAATATACTCATGGTTTAAAATATAAAGAAATAACTTTTAAAACCCTAGGAAAACGTGTTCTCTGCCTGTACTAGAAGCTAATAAGAGTAGTTTTAAAGATGAGAATACAGTTTCTTAAAGAAGATGCTAATAGGATTTTAATCTAGCACCCAACAGAGACACTGGACAACAAACATCAATTGAGTTCCTAATCTTTCTGCTGCATCCATTCTTAAGCTATTGGAAAAAAAACGTAGAATTAACAATAGATAGCTGGTAGTCTAGTTACTACTTGCTGTCAGCTCTATGACCAACTTCCAGTTTACAGAAATCCTGCCCTAATTTAGTGACTTTGTAACAAAAATCTCAACAGAAGGCCCAAATTATGTCTGCTAGCTTAATTTCAGAGTTTTTAGGAAAGACAGCATAATCACAGTCTTAATAGCATGCCTCCTGTCACTTTCCAGTGACCTCCATGTCTGAATATCTTCTAAATGAAGAGGATACATAGATAAATCATGTCCATAGTGCTTTATTCAGAACTTATAAATAAGCAATGGGCACAAACTGAAATGCAGGAGGAGGAAACACTTTTTCACTGTGCCAGTTACTAAGCACTGGCACAGGTTGCTCAGAGAGGCTGTGAAGCCTCTATCCTTCGAGATATTCAAAAGCTGTCTGGACACAGTCCTGGGCAACTCAGTTCTAAGTAACTCTGATTCTGCAGGGAGCTTAGACCAGATGATGTTCAGAGGTCCGTCCCAGCTTCAGCTATGGTTCTGTGATTTTGCTTAAAAGAGAATGTCTGAAAACTTGCATTTCTGAGAATAAACAATAAAATAAATTGTAAAAATCATTATGAATTCTTATTACTACTACTGGTGTTTTTAGGTTTTCTTCATAATGTTTTTTCATGATGAGGCAACATTTGACTGTTATGATAGCTGTTTAACTCTTCTTTCTTTTGGAAAGTTATTGTTTATTCTATGAACTGTTCAGTGCAGCTTTTAAAAAAGAGGGTTTGGAGAAGTCATATGAAAATCTTTTCCTATAAATTCTCTCAAGTGTTCTTACTTTAGATAAAATTAAAAAAAAAACCACAAAAAAATCCTGACCCAAGGGTGCAGAGTTTTTATATGAGCTTATAGAAGATATCAAAATGCATAACTCATGGGGAAAGAAAAAAAAAACAAAAAAAAACAAAAAAAAACCCCAGAACACCGCAAACAAATAAACCCAAACAAATAAACCCTGTAGGATAACTATGACATTTTTGGAATCATTTACTGAAAATCCTATAATCTCTCTCTCTATACTACTTATTAGTGTATGATAAGACCTATAATAAGACACAGTACTATTTAGAAGAAGAAAATATATCTGAGTTATCCAAAGCATGCATAAAGAACTATATTTTTTTCTACCTTTTTTTTTTTTATGTATTGCTATCACTTAGTGATGCATATGAACTTATTCTTTATATAGCTGTCTCTTGAACCTAACATTTGAAGAAGAAATTCATCAACATAAATAAAAAACCCCTAAGTTCTACCTGTTCGAAAGTGATAGAGAAGCATTCACATGTTAGATGCTTACCTGGTTCTGAAAAACATCCAAAAACTTATGACTCTTTAACATTTATTTAATACATAATAAATTTTACATTATTTTATTAATCTTCACAACACATAACTTTAGTGTGATGATGTTCTGGTTTTGTTAGTGAGGGGGGCCTAAGGTGGTAGCTTCTGTAGGAAACTGCTAGAAGTCGCTCCCCTTTGTTCAGTGGACTCGGCCGGGCCTAGGGCGGACCTGCTGCTGGCCAAGACCAAGCCAATTGGTAGCAGAATGTCCCGTGATAACGCCTCTGCAATAACGTATTTAAGTAGGGGAAAACAGGAAAAAGAGGAGGAGAAGATGTGAAGCAGCTGAGCGGGGGGCAGAGACGGGGAGGCGCGAGCCTCATGGGCCTTGCAGGCCTCACCCTCTGGCCTCCCGCCGGGCAGCCGACTGGGCCCAATTCGGCCCGACCCGGCTGCAAGAAGTGGAGAGGAGATGAGAAGTGAATAAGATGTAAAAAGGATCCTGAGAGGCGTCTGCCAGCCTGTTGTGAGGAACGGCTGCAGACGCCAAGGTCAGTGAAGAAGGAGGGGGAGGAGTAATATGGCTCCTGGCCAAGATTCCTCTGCAACTCGTGGTGAAGACCATGGTGGAGGAGGTTGTCCCCCTGCAGCCCATGGAGGTCCACGGAGGGGCAGAGATCCACCTGCAGCCCGTGGAGGACCCCACGCCAGAGCAGGTGGAGGCCTGAAGGAGGCTGTGGCCCGTGGAGGGCCCGCTGGGACAGCTGTTCTAGAGGGACTGCACTCCGTGGAAGAGATGACCCACGCCGGAGCAGTTTCACGAAGGACTGTGGCCCGTGGGAGGGACCCCACGCTGGAGCAGAGGAGGAATGTGAGGACTTCTTCCCCTGACGATGATACAGCGGCGTAAAACAACGCGTGATGAACTGACCGCGACCCCCATTCCCTTTTCCCCACCCCGTGCTGCTCGGGAGGGGAAGGTAGTAGAGATAATGTTAAGCCCGGGAAGAGGGAGGGGTGGGGGGAGGTTATCTTGTTCCCTGTCTCATTCTCCTGCTAATTTTAGAAATAAATGAATAGTTTTCCCCAAGTCGAGTCTGTTTTGCCCATGACGGTAACTTTAAGGATTTCTCCCCGTCCTTATCTCAAACCTTGAGCCGTTTTTCTTATATCATCTCCCCCTATTCTCTCGGAGGGTGGGGGGAGCGAGAGAGAGACTGTGTAGTCTGGTCCTGATCGGGGCTGAACTACGACAGATGATTAAAAAAAACTTGTAAGACTAGGCTAAGTATTCTGAATAATAAAGCCTTCATACAGTGGTTAACAAAGTTAAAATGCTTTGCAGTAAATACTGTTCTGGTTTTGTTTGGTGAGGGGGGGCCTAAACTGGTAGCTTCTGTAGGAAACTGCTAGAAGTCACTCCCCTTTGTTTAGTGGACTCGGCCGGGCCTAGGGCAGACCCGCTGCTGGCCAAGGCCGAGCCAATTGGAAGCAGAATGTTCTGTGATAATGCCTCTGCGATAACGTATTTAAGAATGGGAAAACAGAAAAAAAAAAAAAAAGAGAAGATGTGAAGCAGCTGAGTGGGGGCAGAGAGGGGGAGGCGCGAGCCTTGTGGGCCTTGCAGGCCTCACCCTCTGGCCTCCCACTGGGCAGCCGACTGGGCCCAACTTGGCCCGGCCTGGCTGCAAGAAGTGGAGAGGAGATGAGAAGTGAATAAGATGTAAAAAGGATCCTAAGAGGCATCTGCCAGCCTGTTGCGAGGAACAGCTGTAGAGCCAAGGTCAGTTCAGAAGGAGGGGGATCAGTAATGCAGCTCCTGGCCAAGATTCCCCTGCAGCCTGTGGTGACAACCATGGTGGAGCAGGTTGTCCCCCTGCAGCCCATGGAGGTCCACAGAGGGGCAGAGATTCACCTGCAGCCCATGGAGGACCCCACGGTGGAGAAGGTGGAGGCCTGAAGGGGGCTGTGGCCCGTGGAGGGCCTGCTGGGGCAGCTGTTCTGGAGGGACTGCACCCTGTGGAAGAAATGACCCACGTCAGAGCAGTTTCACGGAGGACTGTGGCCCGTGGGAGGGACCCCACGATGGAGCAGGGGAGGAATGCGAGGAGTTCTTCCCCCGACAATGACGCAGTGGTGTAAAACAACGAGTGATGAACTGACCGCGACCCCGATTCCCTCTTCCCCTTCTGTGTCGCTCGGAGAGGGGGAAGGTAGTAGTGATAATGTTAAGCCCTCTAATGTTAAGAGGGAGGGGTGGTGGGGGAAGGTTATCTTGTTCTCTGTCTCATTCTCCTGCTAGTTTTTAGAAATAAATGAATACTTTTCTCCAAGTCGAGTCTGTTTTGCCTGTGACGGTAATGTTAAGGATTTCTCCCCGTCCTTATCTCAAACCTCGAGCTGTTTTTTCCTTATGTCATCTCCCCCTATTCTCTTGGGGGTTGGGGGGAATGAGAGAGAGACTGTGTAGTCTGGTCCCGATCGGGGCTGATCTACGACAAATACAAAGATAATTTACAAAAATAGGGATTTCATTATGCTTTCCCTCAAAGTTCAAAAAGGGAACAGAATCTGAACAAGTTGCAGATGATATTAAAAATTAGATTTGTGAAAGTGTATATTTTACACAAATCGTAAAATCCAGAGATCAGATAAGATTCCTTGCGTCTAGCTTTAGTCACCTAGAAGTTAGATATGTCTGATGTATGTATCTGAGGGACTTTCTGCCCCTCTACTCTGCTCTGGTGAGACCTCACCTGGAGTACTGTATCCAGTTCTGGAGCCCCCAACAAAAGAAGGTCATGGACCAGTTGCAGAGGGTCCAGAGGAGGGCTGCAAAGATAATCAGAAGGCTGGAGCGCCTCTCCTATGAGGACAGCTTGGAGAAGAGAAGGCTCAGGAGAGACCTTATAGTGGTCTTCCAGTACATAGAGAGCCTACAGGAAAGACGGGGAGAAACTCTTCAGTAGGGCCTGTTGTGATAGGACAAGGGGTAATGGTTTTAAAATAGAGGGAGGTAGATTTAGATTAGATATAAGGAAGAAATCTTTTACAATGAGGGTGGTGGAACACTGGAACAGTTTGCCCAGAGAGGTGGTGGATATTCAGTCTCTGGAAACATTCAAGGCCAGGTTGGATGAGGGTTTGAGCAACCTGATCTAGCTGAACATGTCCATGCTCCTTGCGGGGGGTGTGTGTGGGGGGGTGGGTTGGACTAGATGACCTTTAAAGTTCCCTTCCAACCCTAATGATTCTATGATTCTATGACGTAGTCTTCCTGTAACTCCTTCATCATCAATGGCAAAAAATAGACTGCTTTTGAAATAGGTTGGATAAAGCAGTCCACCTAAGAAAAAGGTGCATTTTCTTGGGGAGGCACCTATTTATTTCTGAATGATGGCCTGCATCTCCATCTAGACTACTCATTTTAATGTGCCTATGACTGTTCTCCGGCCCTGAATAACAGAAAGAGAGTAGTGACTCAGTTTGGGAATAGTGTTTTGCCCATACTCGCTCCTGAATTATGCTCAAATAGTATTTTGCAAACAGTGAGTTGCCTTAGAATGAAACCATGCCAGGAACTGTGAAATAATTTAACAGTAGAAAGGATTACTTGGTTGTGCCTAGGAAAGTATAGTGGCACTATTTAATTTACTGAAATAGATGTCATTATTAGTTTCTACTTTCAACTTGGATATCTTGCATGCAGCTCCACCAACTTAAGCCCAGAACTGCTACTTCTGATACCATAACACAGCACTTCTGGAGCTCAGTTTCCTTTGGTAAAAGAGGCTTAGTCATGTATGAACTACCTTGAGGAACAAAACTTGTAGGGTAAATCCAAAAAGTCAATACAAATCTGAAGAGACTGGGTTTTACTTGAGGTTTTTGATGGAACTTCATGGCCCAGAATTACAATGGAGCTTAAATGGCTCAAAGTGGCCTCCATCTAAAATACCAATTTTTTTTAATAATTCTTATCTGAGCACTATATAATTCTGAAAACTTTTGAAGTGAGATGCTAGCAAAGATTTGCCCTCTTCTCTGAACAGTTATTACAATAGAGAATTAAGAGGCAAAAAAAAAATTAAAAGGTTACGTCTTGGATAGTAACTGAGGAATAAGAGATCACCAGAGTTAATCTGTGAATTAGAAAAATAATTGAAAGTACAAACTAGTAAACAGCAGGATTGTCTTCATGTATGAACCAATAGTATTTCAAAAGGAGATTGTGATTTGCTAATATTTTAGATGATCTTGGAGGTCCTTTCCAACCTTAAAGATTCTATGATTCTGTATATTGAGCTACTTCTACTTCCCTATAGAACTTTTAACTTTGTTTTTTTCCCCCCTGGAGATTGGATTAGTGTATATCTCACATGTTAGACATACTTGTTCTAATCTACTTGGTATTTTATTTACAAAGAAAAGAGTACCTGTCAAATTGAAAAATTGTACATTTTTCCTCTCCACAGGGTCAAATGTAACTTTACAAACAAAACCCACTCACAAGACCTTGCTCTTTACTTCGCAGTCTTTCCCAGTGTGCCATTGCTTTGGGCCAGACGCAGAACAGACATAACCAGCACTCTGGAAAGCCCAGCAGCCACCATCTAGCTGAGTCTCTGAGTGTGCATGTCTGTGCCTCAGAAAGGACGACCAGACACACAGATTTCTAAAGTACCAGATAATAAAGTTTACTTAAATTTTGTGACAAATCTTTTATTTTAGTCTTTGATTGTGTCTAGAGAAAGCTTAATAGGATTCATTGCAATTAAGTTAAGGAATTAACAGTCAACTCTCCCGCTGCCCTCTATACTCTCTTTGTATCCAGTCTGAGTTTCTATCAATGCGGTCTTCTGGGTTTTGGTCTCTTGTTTTAGGGGGTTTTGATTTTATTTCTCTTGTAGTTGCAGCAATCTGAGCTTGCTTGCCTTTAGTATCTCAGATGTTCCTCTTTACAGTCCTCATGGACAGACAGTTTGCTGCCTTCTCTCTCCCCCAGTGATCCCACAGTCTTTTCTTGAGGTGCAGAGTCCTCTAGTTTTCCCTTTTTTTAATACCCTGAAGTCTTATAATCTTGTCCTCTAGAGCATCCTTACTTGCTTTCCAAGGCAAGGCATAATCCTTCTCCAGGATTATTATGATTCTCCAGATGAGAGAATCATAGAATTATAGAGCAGCTCAGTTTGGAAAGGACCTTGAAAGATCATCTGGTCCAACGTTTTGTGGGAAAAGGAATCTAGAAGAGATTATCTGGAGCACATCTTGAAAACCTCTGGTGACAGAGACTCAATCATATCCTGAGGAAGTTGCTCAGGTGACTGATTGCTCTCATTGTGAATTTTTGGTTTTTTACTTATATCAAAGTGAAACTTCTTCCAGTGAAACTTGCACCCATTGCCCCTTCTCATCTCTGTGCAGATCCTTGTGAAGATAAAGCCTCCATCCTCTATGTAGCAACCCTTTAAGTACTGGAAAACTGTGATGACAGCCCCCTACGCCTTCTCTTCTACAGGGTCAAAAGATATCTAAATCCTTCAGTCTTTCCTCATAGGGTAGGTTCTTCAGCCCTTTGATCATCTTTGAAGCCCTACTTTGGACCATCTCCAGTCTACCAATTATTTATTTTTTTTTAATTGTGGGGACCAGAACTGGACACAGTGCTCCAAGCGTAGCCTGACAAACACTGAGTGGGATGATGTCACGCTCCGATTTCGGATGAGGGGAAAGCCCCCTTGCGTTCTAGCCGACCTCAGACGAGTCTGGGAGGCTAGGGTTGGCTAGAGCAACCTTTCGCACACCGGAGCGTGGTTTTGCTCGTATTCTCGGGAACAGAACTCAAAACGGAGTCAAGCGCCAGGTAACTTTATTAACCCAACAAGAAGTTTGCAAATGCAAGAGAAAGGAGAGAAAGAAAGGAAAGAGGGAAAAGAGTTTCAGTTCCAATAGCTACCACCACGAAGCTGTGGCATCCCGACAGTCCAGTTGACTTGGTGGGGGAAACGTTCCGTCCGGTGTTGGTCGTTTCTGTCCTTTTATCATTCGTCTTATTCACGTCACATATTCCAAGAGTGGGTTTGCTTGGCCATACCCCTCACCTGGTGGTGATACGCATGCCCAATACCGTCTCTGGGCCCGTCTGTTTTTCTGGCCTGGGTCTGGGCGCAAACATAGGGGTAAGGCTAAATTTTGCAGAATCAGCTCTGCATTCAGGTTCATGGCAAAATAGGAGGAAAAAACAGGAAGCTTCCAGTCCTGTGGCTTGACTGGCTTGCAAGATAAGGGAATCATCTTGCAGGAAAACAGGAAGACTCCAGTCCTATGGTTTGACTGATGTACCATTGTTTAGGTGATGGTTTGATGCTTCGACAATGTTGAGACAAACATTCGACACAGTCTCTCACAGATGACTTGAACAAGTGGGATAAGTGGAATGAGTGGGATCATCCTGTCTCTGCTAGTAATGGCCCTGTAGATCCAGCCCAGGATCTAATTTGCTTTTGTGGCTGCAGCAGCTCACTGTTGACTCATGTTCAGCTTGTTGTCCCCCAGGACCCCCAGGTATCTTTCAGCAAGGCTGCTCTCAGATGTAGGAGTTTGCACTTGTCTTTGTAAAACTTCATACTGTTCTTGCTAGAGCACTTCTCCAGCATGTCCAGATCTCTCTCTAAGATGGCTCTCCCTTCAGACATGTCCACCTCACTACCCAGTTTATTTTCATTAGTAAACTTGGTAAGGGTGCTTCAGTTCCACCCTCCACATAATTTATGAAGATGTTGAAGAGAGTCAGGCCCAGTATCAATCTCTGAGGGATCTCACCTGTGACAGGCTGGTAGCCTGAGTGAAAACCATTGATCATCACCTTCTGATTCTGGTCCGTTAGCTCATGTCCTGCTTTTCTCACAAACTACCCATCCACTTTTGCCAGTTTGCCAGGGGGAGACTATGGGAAACAGTGTCCAACGCTTTGCTCAAGTCCAGGTAAACAATATCCACTGCTTGCCTCATGTCCGCAGAAAATATTACTTTGTTGTAGAAGGTGATCAGGTTGGTCAGCCTGTCGTATGTTGCCATATGAGACATTTTTTCTTAACAGGGACCCACTGAGCAGATGTCCAGATACAGTTGTTGAAACTCTTGAACTTCATGTTGACAGGGTGTACACAGGCAATCTCCTAGAGACCACTGAGGCATGAAAAGTACAGTCCAGGAACTGTTACCGTTGAATAGATTAGAAAAATGGGCAAAGGAAAAGTAGAGCAGAGACAAGCTCCACAGAACAGGACCCAGGCCACACTCTGAGCTAGCCCAAGAACAGAAGCTAGCTCACTTCCTTTCCAATATTGACAGCACTATAATTCTCTTTAAAATACACCTGTGCAAATTCACATCCCTAATAACAAGAATAGGCACCAAGTTTATAAGCAAGAAGTAGGCCGCTATCATATATTTCTGCAGAAAGACTTGTGGAAGTGTACCAAACCTGATCATGAAACAACAGTACTTAGCAGTTTGGCTGATTAATTCTGAGGGAAAGAAAAAGTGCTGGAGAAGGCTTGTGTGCTTGAAATTTTTTTTTTTTGTTTTGATTTTTTTGTTTGTTTGTTTGCTTCTTCCCCAGCTATTCCTAACAAAGTTTATTATCTGTACACATAATCATTCCTGAGAAACAATTAAGGAAAGAATTCTAAGTATGAATTTTCATTCTTAAAAAATAAACAAACAAACAAAAAAACCCAAACAAAACAAAACAAAAAATCCTGCTACATTTTAGAAAAACTTTGTTACAGGCAAACATCATTTCAACACCATTTCCCGAAGTAATTGTTTTTTTTTTTATCTGAAGTTTATTACACCTGTCTTTCTCAAGAGGTACAGTTGTATTTTTATGAAAGCTCCTAAATGCTTCGAAGAGGTCGTCGCTCAGTCATTCTCCTGCCATTTCTGGTGAGAGGAAACGTGCTTTCTGCTGCCTGGCTTTGCCTACGGTTGAACACAAGCACACACTGACTGATGCTCACCTGCCTCCTTTCCTCTGGGTGGCAGTGTTATATAGCACTTCTCCAACAGACACACACGGAGCAGACCAGTGCACTGCTATGCTGAGGAGAGAACACTGATAATAGTACATATGAAGAGAAGCATCCTGTAAGATTGAGGATGGGAAATAGGTCTGGATGCCTTGAGAGATCATCATGTAGGATCAGTAGGAATAAATTGGTAGTAACGTGGCTTAAATACACTGCAAAGAGTGTAGGAACCCATTCAGCTGCAGCAGTGATGATAGAAGCACAGCTGGTTTAAGTGCTGTACTAATTTTGGCTGAATCAGAGTATATATATATGTATATTTTTTTTTTCACAGAGGCTTGTATGGTGCTATGTTTTGGATTTGTGACCAAAACAATGTTGATAACACACTCATGTTTTAGCTATTGCTGAGCAATTCTCATACAGAATCAAGACCTTTCTGATCCTCATGCTGCCGCACCAGTAAGTAGGTTGGAGCTGCACAAGAAGTTGGGAAGGGACACAGCTGGGGTAGCTGGCTCCAGCTGACCAAAGGGATAACCCATACCATATTACATCATGCTCAGCAATAAAAGCTGAGGAATGAAGAAGGAAAGGGAGGATGTTCAGAGTTATGGCGTTTGTCTTGCCAAGTAACTGTTATGTATGATAGAGTCCTGCTTTCCTGGAGATGTCTGAACACCTGCCTGCTGATGGGAGGTAGTGAATGAATTCCTTATTGTGCTTTGCTTGTATACACAGCTTTTGCTTTATCTATTAAACTGTTTTTATCTCAAGCCATGAATCTTCTCACTTTTACCCTTCCAACTCCTCTCCATATCATGGTGGGGGAGCGAGTGATTGGCTCTGTGGTGCTTAGCTGCCTACCAGAAATCTGGCTGGATGAAAGTGGTGTTGAGGTACTGGCCCACATATCAGACTGTGAAGACTAAAAGCTGTGTTGTGAATTTTAAAGAATCTGACATTCAGTCTACAATTATGCTGTATTTTATTTTTTACCAAAATGTTAGCATATAATCAGTATCGTATGGTCTTAGTGTAAAGATTGTTAATAAAATCAAATTGTTTGCAGAAATTACATATGTATATCATTAGATTACATTTCTCTTACATATTTCATCAACAAACACCTGCATCACTATTGCAATCTTATCCATTTTTCAGACAGCCTCTCTTTTTCTTTAAAAAAAAAATCTTAAAAAATATTTCAAATAGAACTCATCTTTTAATCTTGATGTCCAAAGCAATGGACTAAGTTATCAAATACTACCTTTTTTTTATCTACAAGACAGCATCAGTAACTAGATTTGCTTTTTTTTTTTAATGTCTACGTAGCAGGTATCAAGGTACTACACTGTTGTATGAAATATGAAGGGAGACTTTGTCCTCTTTGTGGAAGGTGGCTTGTCAATCAACTGGGCTAAGTAGATGGGACTGGGTACTTCACCCTCTCTTTTCCTTGGACTACTAGAGACAGCAGGAATCCCTGCCCAGCACTCTCATGAGTAGCCACTGAGGCTAGTTTTACACTGGTCATTCAAGAGCAGAGATCCCATCCCACTCCACCCCATCACTCTGTGCTGCTTAATAACAAAGGATTGTGGAAATTAATTTCAGCAATGAGGCCAAAAAAAAAAAAAAGTAATCTGATTAATACCTTACAGACAGATTTGTCTTGGACAAAGCTAGGTGGAGTGGTCCCCAAAAGATTCAGGGGCCAAGCTAGCTGGTAGTGTGGAGGATCAGGGATGTAATTGCTCAAATTTCCTTCTTTACCCTTTTTATTTATCAGCTTGTATGTACTCGGTAGCTTTCCTGCTGCTGAGAGTGAAATTAAGACTGTTCTCATGGTTCAATTCATGACCTTGTCTGTAAAACTCATCTTCTGTGGCTCGACTTCAAAAAAGGATTTGGGTATTGAAAAAACAGAGCTGCAGTATTTAAAGTTACGGACTGAGCTTCAAGAGTAGTATTAATAATGCAGAGTTTCTAATATCTGAGACAATGATATTTTGTGGAAGAAGAGCACATATGAATGGCATTCAGAAAATCCAGCACATTCAAAGATGGCACACTCTGTAGCCAACAAAACAATGTCACAGAGAAAGTATAACGGCTACTATTTCAGAGCTGTGGATTTTCCCTTGTCAGAGGCAGAAATAGTTCTGAGGCCAGCAAAGTATTTACTGTGTAGGCAGCTTTCTGTGTTGACTTCCAAAAATGCTGAGCATTGGCTCTTTCTTGTGACTTTAATAAAACGTGCTGTTTCTGCAGCCTGAATCGCTGACTGAAGATGGGATGTATCAGTGCATATGTGTCCATGTGTGTGTGTGTCTGTCTGTGAGGGAAGAAGGGGTTAAATCACTATTTGTCATACTGCTTTGGAGAGTACTATCATACTGTATCTAGAAAAACAGTAATTTCTAGTGAACAATTAGGAATGAAAATTAGCAGGAAAACAAAAAAAAAAATTGTACACTTATACATTTATATTAAAACTTCTGACAAGAATAAGTCAAACGACAGGCCTTAGAGCTCATTCAAAAAAAATGAAGAAGTCTACCAAATTTGTCTTCCATTGTAATCAGCTTCTTAGCCCCAATGTAAACTGATTGTTGTGGAACATATAACATAAAGTTTTATAATAGTTTATTTACATGTTTACACAATTTCTTTTTGTGAAGGAAGTATTTTTATCACTCCAAAATATTGTATCATAAAAAGGAAGAAATATGGCAAATGTCAACTATAAGGCAGAACAAGACTGAAGTGCAAATGCATTGACTAAGTTTGCTTCTGTTCTTATAATCTTCTCCTGGGACGATTTACCTTTTAATTTCTGATGAGACATAATCCAAAGCAGAATATCACAAGAAGACAATTCAGGAGAAAAAATATTCACAAACAAACAAACACACACACACACACACACATAAACACACACATCCCCTTATGATAAATTACTTTTTAGTCTGATATTACATCATGCTTCTTTCAGTCTGGGAATTTCTGCATTTTATTTTATATCATCATATTATTATCAACTTCTGAAACATATTCCAGTATTCAAAACAAAAAAAAGAAAAATCAAATCCACTGGTCTAGGCACTGTATTTCCTGAAACAACAGTCCAAGGAAACATCAAAGACGACACAGGATCCTGATCATTCTACAAGCTAAAAATACCATTTCTTTTCTTTTGTCTCTAAAATATAGTTTGTAATAAATGGCTTTTGTTGCCATAAGAATTGTTTTGGCTCTCCATTTTAGCAATTATGAAATCCTGAAACAAAATGTTTGAAAAGTCTAAACACTTTCAAACTTTTACTGACATTTTCCCCTATAAATTCCATGAAACATTTTCATAGGCTATTGACTGAAAATGGTCAAGAGATATAGTAAATTAACAGGTAATCCAGATTAAGCAAATAAACAAACAAACAAACAAGCAAAAAAAAAAAAAGCCCCTATACTGTATGGTATGCTTGGGATAATAATGAATAGTCTATTTTCTTTGTTCAAGAGTAATCAATATAACGTTTCAGATCTGATATGAGAACAAATGTCACCATTAAATGTATTTTTCTCAAAAGTAGTCATAACATGTTGTGCAGCAGCTGATCCTCTTTAGTACATTATTCTCTTGAAGTGCACTTCCATAGCATAGCAAAATTGTGAACGAGGAGTGATCTATCATCTAAAGCACACTTTAAAACAAAGGCATGTCATTATGGCCAAAAGATCAGGTGTTAAAACACATGTCAGTTTCAGCTCATTAGGAAATGCTCCAGGCTGGCAGCTGTGCCCTGCCCTTCTGTTTCAAACTCCCAGGTCCTCTGGCAACACGTTGCGTATCCATTACATAGTTCGCAGAAGCTGTTTTTCAAATTATATCTTCCATTTAGGTTCACAGTTAATGCCAAGGATCAGAGCTTGAAGTTCATTATATCTAACAATTGTCACACAAAAATGTGTTTTGTTTTGGTTTTTAAATAAGGAAAAAAAACCAGAATTATTAACGTTCTTAGTACTTATATGCTCCTACCAGTTATTTCTCACATGACACCTAGCCTACCAAAAAAAAGAAAAATTTGTTAGAGGATGAGGAGTACTTAGACTAGGATCATTGTAATTCATGCCATAAAATGTGTAATCTTACGACATCTAGCAAGATTTGCATTGTTTGCAATGATTTCTCTTGCAGCTTGTAAAAAAAAAACAAGTTGTGCTTTTTATAGGACTGTTCAAATTTATTTCTCTATTATTTCTAAAGGAATTTAAATTTCTTTTAGGCACACAGAAAAAGTGCTAATTAAAACAATATAAATACAGAAGGTTGTCTGTATTTTATTTGTAAGAAGAGGACTTTCAGTTTACTCACAGTCTGTCTCACTTTTTATTATTTAAGGAACAAATTGTCCTGCTGCTTTTACTCTTGCTTTACATTGACTCTTGTGTCATAAGTGCCCTTGATTCTCTCGCTTTGCAACTATAAAGCAACGTATTTCTTCTTCAGCAGAAATACCTGCATATGCTTCCCTAAGAAACAGTAGGCTGGCAAAAATTGGCTTCATTAAGTAAGGCAGGACTGACAATATATTCTTAAAGAAAACACATATTAGGGAAAAAAAAATGTAGCCTTATCTTTAAAACTACCTTGTTTCCTTAAGAAGAAACAAGGGCTGGGTGGCATATTAAGGATTTAAAAGGAAGGTTTGAAAGGGAGCAAGGACAAATGCTTTTATCAGGAGCTTAGAACCTCATAATGAGTGACAGCTGATGCCACAAACAAACTCTAATTAATGATACTCTGGTGAGAGTAAATGTCCCCTGGAGAGGAAGCAAAATAAAATAGTGACAAAATTTGAGAGACAGAAAAAGCTAAGCATAAGACCAAGAAAATGTTATGGTATAAACAAAACCTCTGTATTCAATAGAAATTAAGCTCAAGTTCATTAAACAGCAATGGTCATACATCCTGTAATAACTTTACCATTTCTATGGTACTTGTGACATTTTGGGGAGACAGAATGTGCCTTTGGGGAACCTGAATTTACATGCTTCTGTGTGGCAATAATTAGTGAATTTTGGCTTAGGTCATAAAAAGCTTGTTGGCCATAGGAGGAAAAATGCCTTAAGGTTTTTTTTGTTTTTTTTTTTTTATTTGGTTGGTTGGTTGGGTTTTTTTGTCCAAATTGTATTACTGTTTATAGAAAATAAAACTCTGACAAAACAGATAAAAAATATTTGCAAAGGTGTTTCATTCTGCTGTGATTACTTGAAGTGAGCAAATTTTAGAACCACTGTGCACATTTATGGAGCATTTCTTAACATGAATAGTCCCATAGCCCATTTTGTCTGAGCTGCTGCAAGCGAATGCCTCAGGTTTTCCACCTCTCCCTCCACATCCCTGGATATAAGCCTTGGAAGCAGATTCCTGCATTTTCTGCCTCATACTCACTCAGCGTTTGCTGTAGACATTTTGCAATCCTGCTCCACCATTTTATAAAATGTAGAGCTCGACTTGAAAGATGACATTTCTCACTACTATGTCCTATCTACATTGGCAACATGGGGAAAGTTGATAAATGTGAGGTCATTGACTGGACTCAGAATCAGATCTTGCACATGTCAGTCTTTTCCTGCTCTTCCTTTAAGGTTTAGCTGTGCCTTGAGAACTTTGTTAGGAGGAAGAAGATTGTTAGGGAAGAAAGCTGCCTGGTTGCCTTGCCTTCACTGCCTTTTACTGAGTCAAGATTGGGAGAAATTACACTTCCTTAAGATCAAAACAACATGCTCAAGTGGGAGAAGTTTTGTATTAAACGGTAGACTAGGGAATTTATCTGAGACTTGCAGGATTCTGGGACGACAAAAAAAAAAAAGAAAAAAAAAAATCTTAGTACCAGGGACAGGATCCTGAGTCACCTTCAGAAGTAATGAGGAGACTTGCCCAGGAACAAAAAGGAACCCATCTGGAATTTATTACAATACGCAAAGCCATTAAAATTGCTGAACAGAAAATATGAGCAGGGACAAGGGTGCAGCTCAGACACCTTTTAATATCAAGCCTGTGTCATCCTTAGACTTGAGTTGTTTGTTTGTTTGTTTGTTTGTTTGTTTTTAAGAGCTAATCTCGTATAGTCTCATAAATTACATAAATGTACAAATGAGAATTAAGGCTTTGACTAACTCATCAGCCTATTGCTGACAAATATGGCATTTAGTGTTCTTTCATGTTCACTGCATTGATGAACATAGAAACCAGGGACAACGATTACAATGATCCACCTTTTATTTTTCTTTTTTTTTTAAAAAAGTATCTAAACAATCAGACAATGGGGTAAAGGTTTTGCTTGTTTCAGTTAAAAATAAAAAATGGTCTGCTGCACATACCTGATGCTAATTCATCTAGTTCATCTGTGGCTTCTTTAACATGCTATTTCTTGCACTTAAAAATTTTTGTTTTCCTGACACTCCTTTAAGGCCAGCTTTCACATCTCATTCAAATGCTTACCATTCCTGCTTTTTCAGGGCTCCAGTGAGAAAATATTTAGTATGGAAAACTACTTTATAAAAAGCAACCAGCAATCTTTTTTTTTTTTTTCTTCTATTCTAACTGCTCTTTTTCTTTGTTTAAAGGCACAGGAAGACCAAGGAAGTAACTGTTCCTAAATATTTTGTTAGTTCAAAGCTGATAAACACGTCCAAGCAAATAACTATGCACTTACTCAACCCCTTATGTAATAACATTTCCCATTTTCATTTTTCCAGCTACACTTATCTATTTGCTATCCAACTGCAAAACAAATAAATCTCTGTCGAATTATAATCCATGAGGAGTTCGGTATGAGAAAATGTGACAAAAGTGTCACTGAAGTTTAAGAAAAAAGCATCTGCAAATGTCAGTGATGTGTAGGTTGAGTCTGCAGAGGTTCATGTCCTTTCTCTGAACTTTGTTACAAATGCTAGTTTCTGATCTTGAATATCAAACACATTTAAGCTAATCTTCAAAATTTAAATTATTACATTCACTAATTTTTGCCTTCTCTAAGCCTTCCTTGGGGGAAAAAAAAACAAAAAGAAGTAGAATTGAAATGAACTGTTAATTGTGATTTTTTTTTATTTTAATTTCTTTTTAATTTATGTAGAAATTGATGATAGATTGCTGAAGTTCACGTTGAAATGAGTTGAAAAATACTATATAATCTTATGACCACTTACACCAAATTTGTTTTCACCATGTTAGATCAGCATAATACCTCAGTTGTGAGGTAGGAATGCTTAATATAAAGCACAAAGAGGGAGGGTTTTGTTTTTTTTTTTTTATTATCTCTGAAACAAACAGAAGAAATGCCAGTGTTGAGAATGGCTATTCTTTGATGGGAATATGAATTTAATTATAAATTTAATTATTTGACTTGTTCCATAAGAATAAAAATAAGAGCAAAAGCTAATTTAACAAAGCCAGGCAGTCTTTTAACAGTAATGATCCAGAAATACTTTGAATCACTTCTCCAGTTTCAAGAATCATTTGAGTCGTGCATAACAACTAAATTTATTCTTTTTTTTTCTTTCTCTGAAAAAAAAAAGTAAAGATTTAGCAGGCTACTTAAAACACTGTGCTTTTTTTTTCAGCTTTGATCAAAATAGTTATTTCTCTAAGCTATTTGTCTAGCATGGTGAATGGAGTAATATAGAATTTGGTTGTGGGGGAGGAAGTGTGAAAGGCACTTTATCACTCTATATCCCCGTCCCAAGTAACATTTAATGTAGAGCATTAAGGATTCTTTCTGCTCTTCAGTACAGCAGGAGTTTGCCCATTGATTTCATAGAAGAGAAATAAGTCACTAAAGTAGGTGCTTTCGATGTGTTTCAGTAATGCATTTTGTCAGTTTTATTCTCTCCTGAATCTTGCATTGTCACTTTAAATCTGAGTAATCTGTATCGTAAGTGACATAAAACTTTGCTATATGAAGTCTGCCATTTTGAGTTTATCATCTAAGCTGGTAATTCAGCTGGAACTGCTGCAGGGGCTGAAAGCACATTTCGTGACCCTTGCTTCTCACCTTGGTTGCTGCCCTGTATGCAAGCTGCACATCCCAATACCTTGCCCTGCTAAAGCAGTTTCTCTTCATTTGGAAGAGACTACAGTGACACAAGGAGCCATCCTCTGGGCATCTGCAGGACTATTACGGTATCTCGATTTTCTTCAAGCAGAGGTGGAATGGTTGTAGTCATCTTGCTTTGTCTTTATACGAGCACTTTTATATTTTTCATTACTAGGAATCTACGCCATCAGAAAATATTCTGCAAGGAGTGTCACATAAACACTGTAACTAGATAGAATAATGATATTTGATTTTGAATAAGCATCTGTAATAGTAGCTTACAAAACTTTGACACTTACTGAAGGAAAAAATAATCTGAAATCAAAATCCCAATTTGTATATATGAAAATGTCCTATATTTGCTTATTTCTATGTATCCTGTATTAAGGAGAAAGAGAAAAGTATTGTCTGGGGTTTTTTTTTGCAGTTATGGATTGGCAGGATTTGATGATGCAATAGGATAATTTAGGACCATTTACAAGCACAGTAAACTCAAGTGAATACTTCAAAGCTCAAACAAGTATCTGTACATACATATGTTTAATAACTCTAAATTCTGATGCATTATGTTTTTTTCAAACTTACAAATAGCAGAGAGTCAATGTCTGCATATTAAACATGTAAAAGCCCCTCAACGTAAAATGAAAGCTTGTCAATATAATTTTCAGAATTAAGGATCTTAATTCCCTTGAAAAAAAAAATGTGTTTTACTTGTGGTTTGGTTATTACTACCCGAGACAGTAAATTAGGGTTAATCCAATCTCAATTTTCTTTGGCTTGAAGGTTTCAGAGTCAGGGCAGTAGACTGTACTCAAAATGACAATGGAGTTTTTAATTTCTTTGAAGTATTTCTTCAGCGATCAGGTGTCAGGAAATATATTCTATTAGGGACTATAAGGGGAAAGACTGAGATGGGGCAGTAAAGATTAAGTCTTTAGTTTAGGAAGTGAAGGACTGGGAAGTAGATGAAAGCAGAGTCTCTGGAGGGGAAACATTAAAGCTCAATTTCATTCCTTCCTGTTCCCTCCTCAAATTTATGCACTTAGCTATGCAGCGAAGTTAAGAGTCAGTTCCACAGTGGATCAAGAGATGTTCCCATCTGCACTGGTTCTTTATCTGAATATAGTATTTTCAGTCTGTTATTTGAAATGAATGGACAGTATTTCATTAATCTTCAGTCACAGATTAAATACAAAATTGATACATCCTCACTGGTTAGCAGTGTTCACTTTGCATTTAAGACAATGTTGCACACAAGAGGAATTTAGGCTTGCTGAGAGAGAAATGAAAATATTCCATTAAAGGACTGATGGCTGACACATACACTGCAGAAACAGAATAGGAACTGCAAAGTAAAATAATACATTTGAAATGTATTATCAGCAGTAATATCAGGAGTAATATGTTATTTGAATATTCAATGCATCTTAGGTCAACGCTGTGTTCGCCTCTTTCTTCCAGTATAATTTTATTTGTATTTAGCTATTATTCTTTATGTTGTCCAAAGCTAATAGATAAGCATATTTCATTGGCAGTACGTAGGGAGGAAGTGAGTCCCTGCTGTAATGTCTGACAAGAGAAAATGCAAAGGGGAATCAGAAAAGTCCACTTCAAGGTAAAGATAAAACATAAAGACTTGACTTCCTCATTATTCTGTCTCCTTATCATTCCTCTCCTCCCCTTAAGCTTTTTTATTCTGTTTAGACTTTTATTTTTTTTTTGTGAATAAAGAGAAAGTCTAGAGTGAACAAAACCATACAATTTCAAAGCATTTGTTGACCTAAGTACTTAGAAGTCACAAAGGCTTTTGTGGCACAAATAAATCCTCATTGCTCAGGCACTGCTTAGGTAAAGATGCATTTTATTCAGAAGGCTTACAATCAGAGAGTTAATAATTGAGAGAGCTTGCTCTTTTGAGAATGTATACACTGTGGGCAAACACAACTGCAAAATAAAACTACTATGAATCAAACATGCTGATACAATCTTAACGGAATTTATGAGAATTTTCTGCTGCTTTACAGTGGGCTTTCTTTTGCTTTTCTCTTATAAAAAAATAACCATTTTTAAGAAGAAGTAGAAGAAAAACATCTTAGTACATTTTGCAAAGAAATTTATAAATATAGCTGGTAAAAATACATTAGCTGTTACTGATTTCTAATAACCTGAAGTCAGCTCCACAATCCATAAACACATTACACTACCATTTTGAAGTCTTTAATGTTTTTTCACCGAGATGTATGCTCATGGGAATTTTACTAAATATAAGCATGTCATGAAGGTTGAGGTGTCTTATTGTAACCTGAGAGAGATTTCTGATTCTCCATATAAGGGTTGGTATGATCCAATGGCCCTTTACTGGGGGGCAATAAATGGCAATGAGAATTACATTTCTGAGAGAGTATTTATTAGATTTGAGAAGGTCTGTTGGGTTTTATGTGGTACTGATCTTTTTGTTTACTTTTATTTGTGTTTGATATCTTTGATGACTGAATGTCAGAAAGATTCTGAGACAGATTCTCCAGTAAATGACACAGAACAGGAAGCTCACCTCAGGGTTGCTGAGAAGGTAAAGAAAATATGCCACCCTCTAACTTTCTGAATTTTGCAATAGACTTTCCTTCCACAGTCAGCTAGCGTTTGTCTTTCTCTTCCAAAAACGGGATCTGCTGCCTGTGATCTCTTGTTACAGCTGTTTTCCCTCCTGCTCCCTTTTGCAGTCATCAGACAGCTATCTGTTTTGAGTGCTCCTGCAATAGCAAGAGAAAGGTCCTCTCATCTGTCCTGACTACACTTTTAAAGCTTACCCTGGGACCACAATTGGCACCACTACAATATTAATGAAAGGAGGTGAATAGTTTATTATTGTTTATCACTGTAAGAGAAAGATGCAGATTTATATTAATCACTTCCTCCTAGGACACAGAGCATGGCGGGAAGGACTGGTGATTTGTGTAGCTCTGAATTACTCTGTCTCTCTGACCTTTTAAAATTGAAGCTTTATGAACCTCAGCTGTTTGCCCTGTAAAGTCTTATAGAGACTTAACAGCTTTATGTATTTTCTTCTCTCTTTCTGGCTAGTTTTAATTGTGCAACCCAGTCACAGCAAATGCTATTGCAGAAACAAAGGCTTTAATAATCTTAGTGTTAAGCAGCTTTTGAAAGATAGGAACAAGTATTCCGAACCTAAAGTCTTTAATATTTTGCTTTCACTTCATGTTAACTTCTACATCACCATTTTAGTATGGATTGGCCTGACAAGAATTCCATTTTGAAAAAGAAAACTATTATGTTAAAAATTTTAGTTCTACACTACATCAAAATGAAAAAGACACTTTGAAAAACAATATAATGAAGAATTATTAGCAGAAGGATTAGAGAACTCAGGTGGCTTGTGGAAGGCCTTGACCTATGTCTCTGTTTTGCATGATTTGGAAGAGGGACTTGAGACCAGATGAGGGCTTAGCAGGTGTTTAAAGAGCCTTTCAACTTCTTTAACCTTAATGCCAACATTTAACACCGAGTGAATATATACAGCTCCTTTAATCTCTGTTTTGCAGCTTCTCTACTTTCTGTGGGTACTTCTATCCCAGATACTTCTAGCCAGCTTGGCAAGAAAGTAAATCTGGTAGATGACCTTGTAAAGCAAGAGACACACTGAGACAGCACAAGGCAACTGCAGTTCCTGTACCTAGCTGCAGGTGCAAACTCCTGCGTTGGCCTTGTTCTTATGCAACACAACTTAAAGCAGGGGAGCATAGCAATACAGATGGCAGCTGTATCTGATTCAGCACTGCTCTGGTGCTGAAGACTGGGTGACAGCCTACACAAAATTTACCCAAATTTTGGTGTGAAACAAGCCTTGTCCCTGAATCAGAAAGATTTATGTTGACATTTGAATTCCATTCTATCCTAGGTGAGTATATTGATGAATAAACTACTCTATTTCAAGTACTAGTTCTTTCTGGGACACTTCTACAAAAATGCAATAAAGGAAATGGCAGTTCTTGCTGAAATCCTGAAAACATTTGGCTTCTGTTACAGAACATTGTGCTATATGATAAAATTAAGTCTTGATGCTGTGAGGTTTTTTTATATAGTGTATTTTAAAATTTGCTTATGCTTGGAAAACAAGAAGATTGTACCTGTGTTAACATTATATTTGACAAATATCTTTTGGAAAGAGGCTTTTACATTACATGTAACAATTGTAAAATTACTTCTTTTTTTCTTGATTTGCATTTATTTGGTTTGGGGTCAAAAAAAAAAGAAATAAATTCTATACAAACTAAACAGAAAACTTAAAAAGTATAATTTCACTAGGGGGCAGAAAATGCCTGAGGTTCATCATCTACAGAATCATGTTTGAGTTTATTTGACATAAAGGTTCTGAAACAGCTGTACTATCAGCTGTCTAACCTCTGAATCATCATACACCAAGCAAATCAATAATACTCTATGGTAGTCACTGTTCAAGGAAAGAACACTGTGATGGAAAGCCCTTCACTTAAACAGTCATGTACTGTAGGTGTACATCAGTGAGTAATAATGCTGTTCAAGGAAGTCACCAGGAAAAAAGAAATCATTTCTGTCCTCAGGTCTACTGGGAGTGAGACAAAAAAAAAAAGGGAGAGAGAAGGAGAAAAAAAGATGAAATAAAATCAAACTTTCGTCTTCAAAAGTGACTTTAAAATGTTCTTGTTTGCCTTTTAATATCTGTGATCAAATTTTCAAAATTATTTTCATTTATAGATAAATATTTTTGGAAGAATTCAACACATAATGTATATTACTGGCAGAATTGACATATAACTTGATTGTTTCTGAGATTTTTTTTTCCTACTAAAAACATTCAACAATTTTATATTAACTAACATATATTTACAAATTTTAGTCTCACTCACAGAAAGTATTTATATTTGCATATTAGTTTCAGTGTATAATAAAAATTAAGATTATGTATTTAAGTATAACGTAATAATATTATACTACAATGAAATAAAATACACAAAACCAAGATACTGCATACTGAAATTACCTTCTGGCTTATGGGGACTTTTATGATTTTGATTAAGTCCTTGTACAGTTTTAATTTTTAAACCTGCAAAAACAGAAAAATAAACTGCGCAATGTTTTTATTTGTGTTTACATAACTAAATTTCCAACTTAAATAGTAAGTCAATTAAGAACTCAAAAAAAAAAAAATCAGAAACCTTTTGTAAGTTCCTCTATCTGTTGTGGAATCAGAATACTCAAATGCAGCATAATCTTCACTTTTAGAATCATTGTAAGTTTTCTGTGGCATTTTATTGAAGTAAAGCACACAGAACTGCTTGAGAAATTCATACAGCACATAAATTCATTTATTGGTCCTGAACTTCAAAAAATATTTGAAAAGGCCCTAAATACTTGTGAATGTCTTGGTGCAAATAGTGCAAACAGTGCTAGCTTATTGAGTTGAAAGAATTCATAGAATCATAGAATAGCTTGGGTTGGAAGGGGCATCATCCTTTCCTGCAAGGAGCAGGGACATCTTCAACTACTCAGAGCCCTGTCTAACCTGGCCTTGAATGTTTCCAGGGATGGGGCATTTACCACCACTCTGGGCAACCTGTTTCAGTGTTCTACCACCCTCATGATAATTTTTTTTTTTTCCTTGTATCTAGTCTGAATCTGTCTCTTTCTATTTTGAAACCATTGCCCCTCATCCTATCACTACATGCCCCTGTAAAATGTCCCTCCCCATTTTTCTTGTAGGCCCCCTTCAGGTACTGTAAGGTCGCTATAAGGTCTCCCTGGAGCCTTCTCGTCTCTAGGCCGAACAGCCCCAATTCTCTCAGCCTGTCCTCATAGGAGAGGTGCTGCAGCCTTCTGACCATTTTCATGGCTTGCTTCTTTTAGTAGGAAAAAATACTATTTTTTTACAACAGTAATTTTCTTTTTTTAAGGTCAATTTTTTTTTTTTTTTTGTATTTTGGCTTAATCTTTTTTTTTTTTTAATGTTGAAACTGAAACTTCAAAATTAAAGAAACAAAAAAGCTTCTTGTAGTCGCTAATAAAAACTGCTGACTAGACCCTGGAAAATTGTTTCTTGTAGCTGTTCTCAAGGAAATAGGCAAATCCTACCTTTTAACATTATTCCCCTCATAAACCTTAAAAAAGACACCTGTTTAGCTTGCAGAGAACTTCACAGTGGGGAAGTATATGATAATTTTGTTCAGCTTGGCATGAGTGTTTGTCTTCAATGGCAAATTAACTGCTACATGAATAAACTAAAAAATGAAGTAGGATGGGCTGTAACTTGTGTAAACAGCAAACACACACCAGTTTTAAGTCTTAGATTAAGTCAGTCCACCCAGCGAAGAGTGAAGGACGGTTAACAGCTGAACATCCAGGAAGTGATTTGTTTGAGTTATCTTCAAGTATGCGACTAAGATGAGAGGAATTGCCTGCAGGAAGTGTTAATAGGATGGGAAAGTGATGCACTGTACTCATAAGAGAGAAGCAACAATATATTTTATTGATATAAAACAGGAGTTAGCAAAGTTTGATAGTAAATCGTAAATGTGACAGTGATTTAACAAAATTCTATGGCAAGGTACACTGGATTACTTTCTACATAGAGGACAGGGTCAGACAAATCCGTCAGGGAAACCCTCCTGATGAGTCATAAGATTCAGAAAGGACCTCCTTGCTTCCTAAACTCCTTCTCAGAAAGGAGTCTAGGTGCAGCTGGATCCAGTCATAGTCCCAGGCTTGACCAGAGGTTTGTCTAAAGGATTATATGTGCACAATCAATCCTTTATATAAGGTTTATATAAAGGATTATATTGTATCTTTATATAAGATTCAAAGTTTAGCATGCTATTGGTCACTTACTGAGGATCTGTTGCAGCAAGGAATCTCTCAACATCAAGGAGTAAGCCTGAGAGGCATCCCTGCTCAAGGGGAGATTCTGGCACACAGCTTGCTGCCATGCGGGAGAGCTCAAAAGGCTCTTGGGCTGCTCACTATTTATGGAGTAAGATAATTGACTAATAGTCATATTTGCCTACTGACTGCAGATATTAGTTTCTACCAAATTTGGCTTGAGCTGGAGATTTGATCAGCACTGTGGTAAGGTGAGGTACAACACCATCCCTTGGCTGTTGTGTTGTTATCTGTCTCCCCCAAATCCACTTTAAGTCAGATGCCCCCAACACCATCAGGACAAGACACATCTACCATTAATGCTTATCAAGTGGTCAGCGAGAGGGAGCACACTGTCACGAGGACTACAAGGTAATTAGGTTGGAATTTTTGATATCTAACTTTAAACTTATGTTAAATCAATATCATCTACTGATTCCACAGTTACTTGTGTAAGAAAACAGTGGTGCAAGGAAAGTAACATCTTGCAAGTTGTTCTAAATGTACTTTTATCAACAATTAATGCAATACACAGATACGTATTTATTTAGGAAAGCAAACAGAGGGCTTGAAAAGTGTAACTAAGTAGAAACCCCTCGTAAGATTCAGTCTGAACTAAACTATGAAGGAAGTTAGCTGTAGCGTTTGCTTTTTGATATGCACCAGCTAAGCATTGTGGCTTATATTTTATTCTGTTTTTCTATGGGCACTTTGTCTGATGAGACTAACAGATTTTTACAATATTTCTCATTCTCTGAATAAATATACTTCTATTAATTTCACAAATCAATTCTATTCTATGATATTTACAACTTTAAAAAAATCCTCTCTACAATAATCTTTCCTTGAATGTTTTACCTTGGTTTATTGAAAATTCTGTGACACACCTTCTGTTAACTGCCCTTGATCAATCAATCTGACTAGTATTTGTCCATTTTATTCCACTCTTACATGATGTCAAACTTCTCACATGGAGCTATTTAGCATTAGCATTTGCACTAGACCCAGTTGAGATAGAGTCAATTTTCTTTAGAAGCACCCCATACAGGACTGTGTTTTGGACTTGTGACTAAAGCAGTGTTGACAGCAGACCAGTGTTTTAGCTGTTACTGAACACTGCATAACATCAAGACCTCCTCTGTTTCTCATTCTACCCAACAGCAAGTAGGCTGGGTGTAGGCAAGTTGCTGGGAGAGGACACAGCCGAGACAGCTGACCCCAATTGACCAAAGGGATATTCCATACCACACAACATAACGCTCAGCAATAAAAACATGGGAGGAGTTAGGAGGAGTAGGAGCCTTTCCAAGTTAGCCTGTACTCAGAGACTGACTGGGCATTGGTCTGCTCACGGGAGGCGGCTAGTGATTGTTTTTGCATTACTTGTCTTTTAGTTTGTTGGGATTTTTTTCTGTCTCCTTCACTTATTAAACTGAATTTGTCTTTTCTTATGAGGGTTTTTTTTCTCACTTTTGTTCTTCCAATTCTCTCCAGCATCCTCCTGACTGAAGGAGTGACAGAGTGAGCAGCTGGTGGGGGCCTGGCTGGGGTCAACCTGTCACAGCATTTCTAGCTGTTCAAAACTAAACATGAGGAAACTTAAATGCCAACTGAAAGAAAATTGCCTATGTCTCTCTCTACTTGTGTATACACGTACTGTTTTCCACTGTTAATAACTGTCCTGAAGAAAGCTATTCAAAAGTGTGTCAACTTTTATCAACTGCAAATAAACAAAATACCAGACCTTCATATAAAGTTTATGGATGGGAACAGTTGCCTTGCTGATTTTAGTGTCCTAGTTTCAGCACCACATAGAAGTCTTCAAAACATCCAGATGCAGAGCTTGTATCTTTCACTCTGTTCAGCAGCAATTTAACCAATTTAGGGATAATAGCAAGAAGAAAAAAAGCATTCTGCCTTTTTTTTTTTACGGTTGCTATCAATTTCTCAAAAGTAATACTAGAAAAAAATCTTACTGGCTCCTCAATGTGAATCTCATTATTTCACTCTTTCAAGGCAGTATCTTCTTCTTTTAATAATTATGTTGAATATACACTAAAAGAAGCAGTCCTACATAATTTTTTACTTAAATGTGACAGCATGTGATGCACAGTAATATTATGATTATTAGACATTATCGTGGGCCACTGACTGTAAATGCAATTAATATTGATCTCTACTATGCTTTTTTTTCTGTATATATTTGTATAAAAGTATTATATCTGATAATATCAATACACTTGTGACAGGATCCTAAGCCTGCATCAGGTTTGAGGTGAATTGAGGTGATTTTTGTCCTCTAATGAAGCACACCACCAATTCTGCAAGGCTTTAAACTCAGAATGTTATGGAGAGAAGTGAATAAAAACTATGAAATGTTTGTCTCCTTTGAAAGAGTGAACCGAATGTGACCAGGAAACATAAAACAGAAATAACAATAATTAAAAAAAAAAAAATCTAGTGGAATTTAATAATTAAAATTTTTCATTTACAGTTATAGTTCTAAATTTAATACTCTAATTACAATTGAGAAATTTAACATTAACATTTATTTTTAATATAATTTAATGTTAACTTCAATTTGCTTTCATTTTAATTTTTAGTGGCTCATATGTTTAACTATCAGTACAGTTGTAAGGGGGAAGTTTTTGTTGATTTAAAATTAAATTAGATTGAGCTTTTTACTGTAGGAATGTGTTCAAGAATATCTTGTTTCCAGGTGGAATGATCTGAGATGTATTGAAGATAAGCACTATTTGACTTGACTTTGATAATTTTCCTTTTTTTTTTTTATGTTACTACTAGTTCAGTGAAATCAGATTCTCTGTGCTGCTTCTTAGGTTGTTACCATTCTTATGGGAGATCTCTGTCATGTGGTCTCATGTGGTCTCTCTCTTTTGTCTAAAATCTGGTTTAACTGGTGCCTCCAGTTGCTAAGGCCTCTTTGAGTTCCTTCCATGCATTAACCCAGGCCAATTTAGAACTATGCAAATCCATATGCCCTTGGGTAAAACCTTTAGACATAGTGACTGTACATACTCTTATGCAAGCTACTGCTTCATTTCAAATCTAAGATGAAAAAAAAAATGGAATTTCACAGAAGGCTGAGAATATTGTGTAGTTTAAAAAGAGATTATATAAATTCCTTTATGTTTTCCTTCTCTCCAGCAGTAGCCATAGCACCTCCTGAAAATAAAAATGCAAAGGGTCAGAACTTTATGCTTTTAGATTGAAGGACAATCAATGCCTAAATATCTACTTATAAAGTAGGTTAAAACAAGACTAGTTCAGCAATTAAGATTGAAAATTCAACAGAGGTTATCTAATTATCCACTGAAATTTTCTGCCCACTGAATAGACAGAAAGCCCTGAGAAAACTCAGTATTTGTTCTAGTAAAACTCTAATGACATCAATTTTAGCAAATGCAACTCTAAACTCAGGTAATGAGCTAAATAAATCTCAAATTTTTAATAACTAAGAAGAGAAATAATAGGATTAGCATTAAAGCATTTATAGTCAACATACTGAGCAATTTTATACTTCATTTCACTTATTACAATACCTCCTATTATTTTCTTTACTTATTTGCCCTCAAAAGTTACATGGATGAGGCAGAGAAAAGACCAGATATGTAATATCTGAAAATTTCACCTTCCCTCTCTCACAGATTATCCCACTATGTATTCTCCACTGTCACCAGTTCACCCAGAAGATTCAAGAAGCCAATGTTCTTGTTTTGGTTGTATGCATATTTGTTTGGTTACATGAGTATTTTTTTTTTTTCCTGCAGTACGAATAAAATCCATTAACTGCATTTGGGAATGAAGTTGTCAGATCTTTGAAAACCCTTGCAATGGACTTCTCAGCAGTGGAGGGTCCGGCAAATAGATAAAATATAATACTCTATGCTCAATTAACAGATCAAATGCTACCTAAAATAGCAATCTAGGCCTCTCAAGAGACAATCAGAGCAGTCAGCGTTGCTCCTTGCAGTCAGCGTTGCATCCCTGTGCAGATGATGATGGTAAAAGCCCCTGCAGGGATTGAAAAAGCTGCCAGAATCCTCAGCAAATATGAAGAATAATCTTTTGGCACCCTTTCATAAAGATAGCCATTTTACACAGATAGAAAATTGTACATTTTTGACAAAATTAAACTGCAAACCTGCACAATTTCTTTCACAGAAGAAAGAACTTACATGTCCTAGTTTTTATACATATGCTACTTAATGCAAAACTTGGAAAGTGTTCAGACAATGCAATAATGAGACAGATTATAAGAACCTTCTGTTTCTAGGAAAATAAAATGTCTTTAATACATTATTGAACAAGTCTAAATTATTAGACAATATCTTAATCTCTGCGCTTATACAACAAAGTTTTGAGCATCTTTTTTTTTTTTGCACCATGAGGTACTGGGGTTTTATGATACTAGGAGAAAGGCACTCAGACTTTGTAAGGTATCATTTTTAACATTATTTATTAGAGCTATCACTGTAAAGAAAGCAAGAATAATATAGACAATCATACATCTCTTTAGATGGTGGGAACTCTGAGACGTGCAGCATTGAACAGTCCACAAGGCAGCATGGAGACCCTACTTGTTTAAAGGGTTACCCTATTTTGGGTATTTGAGCTGTTACAGGATTTTCTTCCAAGAAAACAACTCTATTCATAATTTCTACTATGAAACAGAAAGGACATTTTCATGAGAACTTGCATTTTTACACAAAGGCAAGGCCATACAGGGAGTGTAATTGCCAATACCAAGTGGAAGCTGCCTACAGCTCCTCTGTCACAAATAGCTGGCTAATTTTATCCTGCAGACAAAGGATATGCTCATCTTAGCAAAGTCCTGAAGGCCAAGGTGTACATCCAACACAGCACAGCGAATGATGGCACAGACCTGGGCCATGCAGTTATGTGAATCATTAAGTCTTTCATGTTCAACAGTCTTCCAATGAGGATCACTGCAACATCTGCCTTGGACACAAGGTTTATTTCCATCTAATGAAAGAAATTATGAGTGATTTTTGTTTTACTTGGTCTTGGAGAAGAGTGTTTTCTACTCAGCCTACAGTGTCTCCAAAGCTCATTATTTGATAGTGTATGTATTCAAATAAAAGGGATGGGATTTATCTCATCTACCTCTACTAATCAAACAGCTAAAAGCTCTATCTTTACCTTCCCCCCTATCAAGAATAGAATGGGATAAGCACCCTCACAGTATCCTTACATAGTAACCTTTGGAATATTCTTTATTCTCACTGATTTATAAGGGACACTAAAATAATTTAGGTTACACATTTTATTACAGTTAGGTGAGATGAATGTCAGCTCCATTCTGTATGAAAATGATTACATACAGATTTCTGCATTTCATTTCTTTAAAAATGTAAAGAGTCTCTCCGTATCCTGACTATGTAAAGACACCTCATAAATCAAGTTGAGACTGTAAAAACAAAAAGCAAGTAAATAGAGTCTTAAAAAATTGAAAGCTATTTGGATTTTAATAGTTGAATTGAAGAATACAATGTCACTCGTGAAAACTTTTTATACTCTGTCACCTTTGTATAATTCTGAATGTTGAAGTTAGGCAGAAAAGCAGTTAGTTATCTTGAGTTTTTATTGTCCTTTGAATGAAAAATTCTACTTTTTCCAGAAGGAGACTGGAGCCGTGTTGAATCCACAGCACAATGGGTGGGAAACTAGGACCAGAATAACTACATTACCATGTGTACCCCATAAGGCTATGTACATTTATGGCACACAAACTGGTACATCACTTAACAGTATAAGCAAGCTAATAGTATTCTTAAAACCACAGAATTAAAATTACTGAGACATGAGGAAATGAATTTGTTCTTGTATGAGAGTATAACTAAAATATAAAGCCTTTAAAGCCTTTATTTGGAGAACATTAAATACTTAAAAGCTTTATTTAAAAATTTGTTTTGGTTTACACCATTGTAGAACTGGTTTGATGAACTGTACTGTCTGTTTAACTTAATGCTTAAACCACATAATTCTGTAGTTGTTTATTAAATTTCACAATTCCTCAGACATAGTTTGAAAAAGTTTCTGTTATTTTATATATATTCAGCTTTACTACATTATTTGAGAGATAGATTACAGGCTGGTGATATAGATCATTGACTCTGTAACTAACTTGATTTACAGCAGCTAAGAAGATGACCAAGTAGAAATCTTCTCACTCTTTACATTAATATTAATATTTGTTTATCTTTTTTTTATTAGTTAATAGAAAAGAAGACTTTAATCTCTTCTCTTACACAGAGAAAGAGTCAATACTGGACTATAATTATACTAGATAAAAAGCAAGATATATTTTACTAAACCATATAGCAAAGTATATCTTGGTTATAACTAGAGTGCATTTCCTGAAGAAAAAACAAAACTGCACCATTCTTCTTTTATTTAGTCATTCAACTGAAAGTTTTTAACTTTTAAGTTATGTACCACTTCTTTTCCAAATGGACTATCTCTTTTAAAAGATCAAAGCTGGCCTCCTGTGCAAAGTTGTAGTAAGTTCTTCATGTCTGTTTGGCTATTGCCTAACTTAATACATTTTTTTGAAAGAGTAGCTGTTACGTAACAATTTAAGTCAATGAGATTAAGATGGCCAAGCTTCAGCAGTATATAAAAATCAGTGTCTGAGCGCCATAAGAATCACAGCACAGTCCTAGGAAGACATTCACAAGATAGAGATTCGGAACACAGATGAAAATTTTGTTCAGCGCAAAAGGTAATACACATTATATGTGAGGTTAAAAATTTATGTCTAATTAATATTTTATCAGCAATCTGATAAAAAAATATAAGAAATAGTTACAGTTACAATTCCAATGACAATGAAACTCATTTAGTAAAAGTAAAAATTAAGAGAGAGAGAGAGCATCAACCCTATTAAAATAGTTAACATATGTTAATTTCCTACTACATAACCTTTTCTTCTGATGTTATGCTTACCCTTCCACAGTCCCACTGGTACTAAGGTCAAGAGCATCAGTCTTTCTTGGTAAGAAGTGGGGGTGTATAACAATTCAGTATCCTAAGGTTTTTGTCAGAAGTATGTTGCTAATGGTGGGGGTTTCTTCTGCCTTGGACTTTGATTTTTCTGTTTTCTGTTTTTTCTCTGAAGTTATTTTTTACCTGACTCACACAGGTGCTTTCCTGCATTGATCAGCATTTGACCACTGTGTTTTGTTATCACAATTTGGAAACTCTGATATCACCAGCAGTTCACTCCATGCAGAACTGCTATAAATTTGAAACAAATTTAGGCAATAGCTATCTGATTGTTAGACAATTGCTATCACAAAGAGAGCACGCTAACATCAGCTCAGGACAAGGCAAGTGCAAGTGAGTCCTGAGAGACAGCACTACCAGGTCAATTCAAAGCCTGAGGCTTTTTACAAGTAATGACAAAACATATTTCCTGGGCTACCCTTCAGCAATCCTGCTCTGCTGTGTACTGATCTGTGTATGAAATTGGATTCCAGGGGAACCAGAAAATTTGTCCTCATTGACCTTTGCTGCCATTACCTCCTTCTACAGCTAAGAGAGTTACCAGCCTTTGGGACAGCACAACTCAATTACATTACCTAACCCTTCATAGAAATTTATCAGTAGCTGTAAAACTTTTGTACTTAAAAAAAAAATAAATATGATATATCACATTAAAGTTATAGTTATTCAAATACTACATGTGCAGGCATGCTCAAGTAACAGGACAACATTTGTCGCTTACAGTGGGTAGAACTATGAACCCAAAGCATGTCAAATTGAATAATTTCTTTTCTGTTAATCATCAGTCAGACAAAACATGAAAAGAAAATATTTTCAGTGTTTGTTTATCAACTGCAAAAGAAGGTTTTTTAGAATGTCTGAACAAATATGAACCACTGCACAAACAGAATGAATATAAAATTATCTGGGACTCTTTCCTTTTCTGTCTGGATCTAGATGTAAATACTTTTTATACCTCTGGCCACAGCCTTACAAATCAACCTTTCACGTGTGGAAAACACCAAACATTTGACTGACCATGGACGTTCACCTTATTTTTTTTTCATTTTAAACTGATCTTTCTGTATGAAAAGTTTAATTCTTTCACAGTCACTTTTATAAGAACTGAATTTTCTGTGACCAGATATCCCAGACAGCTCCTGACAATACATGTATGAGCATTTCTTAACTGTTTTTCAGTCATTTAGAGATATTATTTCTGACAGTAACTGCCAACAGTCAGGAATTGCCAGCTACTTTGTACTTTATTTCAGTCATGGTGTTATATTGGCTAAAAGCTTTATTGCTTCAGAAATGCAATAAATTTGTTCTCAGTTTTCCCTGAGTAGTACTACTGTAAAACCAAGAACCCCAATTAAGAAATAATGACTAATGTTCAGAAAATCTGGATAAACATATAATCCATCACAAACATAAGTAAGATTGCTTTCTTTAAGAATGCACAATTAATCAACTGGCTTCTGACCAACTCTTTTTTTAAAGACATCCCCAAGGACTTAACTATTAACATTTGCAAAGGGATGTAATTGGCAATAACCTATATTGTCTTGAAGTAAATTATTTAAGAAAAAGTACTCACTTAGAAATAGAACTGTTAAGGATTGGAAAAGCTATGCTCTCAAGAAGGGAAAAAAAAAAGAAAAAAGATAGAATATTTTGAAAAGATGGTTCAGAAATATCAGTTTCAGCAAGATACTTCTAGTTAAAAATATTTTTTTTCATTCCATATTTTTTAAATAATAATTCTTTTTAAAAAATCTTTGTAAAATATCTTTAGTTTTTACTGTTTTGAGTAGTATTGTCATACACTTACCTTTTGAGTTAACAAGGAAAATGTAAGAATTAATCTATTCTTCATTCATATATTAGTCAAAACCAGAAAAAATAGTCATAGGTGAACCAGGCATGTAAAACCTATTTTCTCCAAATAGCCTGTTTCATTTAAGTCTTCTAGTCTTTCTATACCTCCTTCTGACAGATATAGTAACACTATTCTCTCATACACTTTCAAGTATTTGATATAGAAATGTTGTACTAACTACTGTAACAGTGAAGTGGTTTTAAAACTGTAGCAATCCTGCAGTATAAATAATACCAATAATCCCAAAGCAATTGCCAGCATCAACATAAATGTCATAATTTGCTATGCAAACCAATATATTATTGAACAAAAAAAAAAGAATTAATTTTAATTTTAATTATATATGCAGAATTCTTCTAGAAATAAAGCTATGCATTATGTTTTTTAAGTTATGTAAAAAAAAATAATTACAAAGCAGCCTTCATTACAGCTGAGAAAATACCTGTGTCTGTGTGTATGCACGCACATGCACATGTATAAACTCCTAATACATAAACTGCTTTTCTGCAAAATGAATAGAGAGATGGTTTGAAATTAGATGTAAGGATTGACTATATGTGTGCATTCTGATGCCGTATTCCTTTTAGAACTAGAGGTGGAATGTATTATTCAAAACAGTCTTATCAGTTTTGCAAAGATGTTTTTACAGAGATTTTTTTTACAAAGCATCTATTTAAGCAGATTAGCTATTTGGAATCCATTTTCCAACTGAGAGAATTATCATTGGATTCAGTATTTAAGCTACAATTTTACTTGAAGGATTATTGATGTGTATTAAGGGTTTATGTCTTTAAATTAGAAACTGGATGGACTGGTTTAGAAATCCCTGAACACTTTAGTATGCATTTTTCAATATTTAAAAATATATTTAATTAATTGGAATGACCTCAAATGCAGTTGACATACTTAGTGTCATACTTCTGTTTTTGGAAATGTCTTATAACAATTTGAATATCAAAGAAGTTTGTCTTTTTTTTTTTTTAACCAATGTAATGACAAATTATTTTATTTCTTAAACCACTTCAATGACATCTACCAAATGACATTTTCAGGACGCAAGATAAATCAGCCCTGAGACTACTGTGAAGGAGGATCTGACCTCGACTCTTTCCCTCCCCTTCAAGGGTAATTTTGTCTGTCATATTGGCTCTGTCTTCCCTTGTACCTTTGTATAGTGCTGGAAAGATAATCTCTGCCATGTGGATCACAAGAGAAATCTCCATGGATTTCATAAGATGTTTTTACTGCAAGATTGGCCCTTATATGTGTAAGACTTGCGATCTGTTTCTTTTTAAAATGTAGCTCTCATGTTGCCATAAATATTAGTTTAGGAAATAAATAAAATAAATATATGTCACAAAGCAAGTCCAGAAGAAATGAACACAAATGAGGTAAATTCTGTAAGCACTATCATCACTGTACAACATTCACAACAGGAATAAAAAGCAATGTTATAATTTTCAGAATACAGAAGTAAGTAAAGTTGTTTCAAGGATTTTTTGTTATGGGATAGTGTATGTGAAGTGCTTTACTATGTATTTACTTTTCTCAAAAAAAAATTTATATCTCAGAACAGAAGTGTCAAATACATTTTCATCTTATGATGAGTCTTCACACAGTTCTTCATTATTTTCCTCTCAGTAGTATCTTCCTAATTTACGTATTTCTTAAAAAATATTTTTTTAATTTAGTGTTTTCGAGGGTGTGTGCTATTATTTTCATTTAGAACAAAACTTCATATTCTTTTAGATAAATAATTTCCCATTAGACGGTAACAAATTTTTGAAAAACAATTCTCCAATGCATATATGATCTCATTAGTCGACAATTTTCAGCAACTTTTACTATTCATCTGATACATCACCTCTAGAAAAAGCTAGTGTTTACCCAACATTTAGTTGAAGATTTTTTTTGTTGAGACGAATTTAATTTTAAGATTTCATATTTAACAGTGAGATACTGTCTGTTTATAAAGCCTTTTTTTTAGACAGCAAAGGAAGTCTCACAGCTGCAGGCCCTGGTGTTCGTGGGAAGAAGCAGCCACTTCAATACATCCTGCAAAGGCAACATGTCTGTGTGCAAGTCACCTAGGAGATTTCTGAGGAATATAAAAGACAATTTATTGACCTTCATGAATAATAAACCAACAGGACAATGTGTATTGCTAGACTTACTGCTCTCAAAGCTGGCCAGAGTTGTGTAGGTTAATGGGACACTTGGCTGTGGTGGATGGTGGAGAATTGGAGATGGTAAAGTTCAAAATCTCAAGAGAAGTGAGCAGTACCAGAATTACAACAACATGCTTCAAGAGAGCTAATTTTTGCTTGTCTGGGGATCTACTTGAAGAGATGCCATGGGAAACTACCCTGAAGGGCAAAGGGGCCCAGGAAAGTTGATTGATTGTCAGGAACAACCTCCTTAGAGTGAAGAGCAATCTATTCCTTGCAGAAAGTCAGGTAAGTATGGCAGAAGGTCAGTAAGTTCTGGACAGTGATTGCCTGCCTCACTGAGCTCAAATGTAAAAATGAATAAATTTTGTTAGGAATAAAAAGGCACTACCCAAATGTGCAGGTGTGTAGTTAGGAAAGTAAAACTCAGATGGAAATGAAATTAGCAAGGAATGCAAAATGCAACAATTATGTTTTCTCTAAGTACATTGCCAATGAAAAAAAACGTTAAGATAAACCTGAACCTACTATTTAGTGAGGTAGGGGACCCAGTAACAAAGGATGTGGAGAAGGATAGTTCACTTAGAGCTTTTTTTCCCCTGGTTTCAATGGGGAGAGGGGGTTCTGTGAGACCAGAGAAGATGTGTATGAAAATGGTAAGCTTTAGGACCTTGCAGACACTACCAGCCCTGATTGCTCCTGCCCCATCCCCTGGAGTCTCTCCCCACCCTACTAATGGCAAGGATCCCTTTTCAGCCCCGGCTTGGGCCATCAGTCCCTGCCCCAGCAGCACTGTGGCAGGACCAGTCTCCAGCTTCCCTACAACCCTGTCCTGCCTGGCCCCCATATCCCAGCCTGGTCTCAACCACCACTGTCCCCAGGGAGATAGCTGATGCCTGGACCTATATTCTATGTAACCTGTACCTCTTTAAAGATACCTCTCATTTATTAGTGGTGGTTTAAACATTTCATTTTTTTATTCTATATGTCCATTTCCCCCGTGTATTCAAAGTTGTGTTGAATCACTGCAGTGATAAAACTAAAATTTTGATCCTTCAGAGGTTTATATGCATACTTAACTGTGGTTAGTTCCATTGACTTTACTGGTTGACTTCAAACTGGGGCTAACCACTTTTGGTAAAGTTAACCATATCTCCATGATGCCTTGAACTCTGCAGCCGCCTTCTATTTTATCTTTTTTTAAAACATAGAACTGTATTTGAGTCTACTAAAATAAAAACATTTAGATTATTTATATATTTGAAATACAGATATATATGAAAACAATCACAAAACACTACTCTGATGCCTCTTCATGACTCCACTAAAAACAACAAAGTTGCGTGACTATAAACAGTACACCTATTCTACAAACGTAAAAGAAGAAAAATAAACAGTGATTTTTTCAGGTACCAGGTTAAGTTTCCTGGTCCAGAATTTTTAAGTGTAAACAAGCTACAAGAGGCATAGAAATTACTAAAGATATCCACTACAAAATCTTTCAGATTAAGGTCAAGCAGGACCATTAAATCATCAATCTTGGCCTTCTTTCAATTACAAAACTCTAAGCTTTGCCCAGTTATACCTCTTTTGAGCTCAAGAACTTCTATTTGCATAGACAATATCTTATATTTGGCTGAAGTGTTATCTCCCAGAAAGGCAACAATTCTTTATTTAAAGATTTCCACAGACAGAGCAATCTACTTCATCCCTTGGTAGCTTGTTTCAATGATTAATTGCCCTTGCTGTTAAAAAGATGTGCCTAGATTATAATTGGAATTCATCTGGCTTCAGCTTCCAGGCATAGGTCATTGATAGGCCTTTTTCTGCCAGATTTAAGCCCTTTAGTAATGGGCATTTTGCCCCTGTATAAGTACTTATGGCTGTAATCAAGTCACTTAATCTTTTTTGATCAAACAAGCAGACTGTGCTCTAAATCTTCCACCATAAGCCATTTTGTTCAGTTCTTGAATATATCTCTGTAGTTTATACAATTTTTCATCTTTTAAAAATATGTACACTAACATTGTAATTTGGTCTTACTGTGCTGAGTAGAGGTGATACCACTCATTTTTCCCTTATTACTCTCCTGTTTATGCCTTTCAATATTATTTTCTGCCATGTTGCAACAGGTACTCATGGTAAATTGCAGTAATCTTTAAAACTTTTTCAGAATCATTCCTCATCTAGTTTGACTATATATTCCTATTGAATATGAACACTTTGAGTGTGATCCCTTACTTAGAAATTACCAAGCGATCCAGAGTATTTTTTTCTGATTCAACTGTTTTTCATGATGATGATAATTGTTATTATTATAACTATTTATGATTTATCAGGGTTTTTTTTTGTTTTATTGGTTGTTAGAATTGGTTGACTATACTAATTACTAGGAGACTCTATTAATTACTATGAAATGTCCAATATTGATTCACAACTGTTTCAGAAAAATTGTGATCAAACAATGATTTCCTATTACTGGTTACTGTTCCAGATTTTTAATTTGATAACTTTTTCAATCTACTGATCTTGTAAATTCCAAAATTTTACTGAAATATTTCATATTCATCACTTGAAAACACCAGACAAAAATTTAAATCAGAAGATGTGGACATCTGAAGCAGAGAAATTTTACATGCTCTTCATTTATACACACAAGAAACAGCAGTTTTCTCATTTTCTTCTATGTATTCTTCTTGTTGTTGCTGTTGTTGTTGTTGTTGGTTTTGTTCTACTTAGAATAAGTAACCAAAACGAACAAAGCAAGAAAAAGAAGAAAAGAATAGAGAAAGCAAACTGAGAAGTTTTTTTAGTGTTGCAAAGTGCAGAACAGTGTGGTGTATTGTTTAGAGCTAGTATAAAGATAATTTTCTTAAATATTGAGTAACACATTTGCTACCTGACGGGCAAAATTACTTATTTTTAAATCAATTTCTCCAAATTCAAAAGCAAAGTGTTATACTCTTTTCTAATAATTCTTTATTGATGCGGCTAGTAAGTATTCTGCATAAATATATTTCCATGACAAAAATTATTCATATTTCAAATTGTCATTTGATGCTTTCAGAATATAAATGCAGTTTATTGTATCTACAACATGCTGAATTTCTTGAGTATTTTACTATAGATTCACTTCAAATCTCACTCAAAAACCCACCATTCTTCTATCTCTGAAAACTTTTTGTTACTTTTTTGACCACGTAAGTGTCAGTACATTGACAATATTTGTCATGACATCACAT
Organism: Chlamydotis macqueenii; assembly: GCF_036417535.1. Classification (NCBI taxonomy): domain Eukaryota; kingdom Metazoa; phylum Chordata; class Aves; order Otidiformes; family Otididae; genus Chlamydotis; species Chlamydotis macqueenii. The sequence goes on from NC_141556.1 coordinate 166,308,721, forward strand.
TCCATTTTCACAGATTAGAAATGGAAAGTATGTGTAGACAGTTCCAAAACTGTCTCTAGAACACATGAGCACTTCCAAATTTAATGGAAGTTAAGAGCTGTAGATAAATAATACGTGGAGATAATGTTAGGACTAGCATTAGTGAACAAGTGTCTTAACATTCACTATTTTAATTTAACCATTAAAGGATCTTCTCAGCTACAGGTAGAAAAGCAGTTAAAGAAACTGATGCCATTTTAAAGAAGCTAAACAATTGGCATACAAGACAGCTTCTCATTGACCTGGGTGCTTAATAAAGCTAAATGTTAGGAAGACTAATGTACCATACTGATGTTTTAGGAATTTCATTAATGTATTTGAAAGACTGTCATAACTCACTCACTTCTGCTGAGTTTATGAGCCATGGGTTTTCTCCAGCTCATAAAATCAACTTGCTTAACACAATACAGTGACTGATAGCATCAGAAATGACCCTTTATGAAGCAAGGTGACTTCTTTTTTTTTTTTTTTTCTATTTTTTGTTTCCTTTTTTTTTTTTATAAGTTTTGTAGGACAATGCAGGGATACTGAAAAGAGACCTGTATAACAGTCTTCCAAAATATTATTCTGACTTAGTGACAGGTTAATTACAAATATCTTACCTCTGCTGCTTTTTTTTTTTTTTTAAGTGTTGAATGTAAACTGGGACATAATGCCAATTTCCGAAATATTGACAAATTAATTTTGATTTTCCATTTTTTTTTTAGATGTAGTACACCTGGCATGAAAAATCACCACTGTAAATAGTCATGTGCCTTTCTGTCAGCCGTGTTTATCTCTATATTGAACCTTAATCTAAAAATTTTGAAATTAAAAATGTTTACAATTTTCCTTTAAACAGAATAAAAACAAAAGAGCATATCTACACATTTCACTATAAGCATCAATCTCATGAATTTTTAGACATTCTTCTCACCTCTTTCTAGTTAACTACAATGCAACTATCATCTGAGATAGTCACCCAAGATTCCTTTTATCCATGAATCTAAACAGGCACTTAAAATTTTTGGTTGTTGAAGAAATATTTGTCTTTCAATTCCTGCAAAACAAATCTAAAGGGAATGGCCCAGATGTGCACATTTAAAGTTCGAGCTAGTATGTCTCATTCCTGGTCCTCAGAGCAGAAGCTACGTCTTTAGCCATCACTTACAAGATACGGTAAAAGATATCTCAGACCTGATTCAAAACAGACCTCTGAAGATCTAGTCCAGCCCCGGTGTTTACATTAGGGTTAACTAGAGCAGGTGGCTCAGGGCTGTGTCCAGTCAAGTTCTGAAATTCTCCAAAAATGGTGACCACAAAACATCTCTGACCAACTTGTCCAAATACTTGACTATCCTCACAGTAAAATGAGGAGGGGAGGATGTTTAAATAGAATTTTCTGTATTTTAAATTGTACTTCTTGTGTATTTTCCTGTCACTGGCTGCCACTGAAAAGAGTCTAACTCTGTCTTCATTACTCCCTCCTGTCATGTATTTATACACATTGATAGGTTCCCACTAAGCCTTCTCTTCTTTAAGCTGAATAGTCCCATTTCTCTCAGCCTCTCCTCAGATGACAGATGTTCCATGTCCTTAACCATCTTCATAGTCCTTTACATGGCCCTTCACTGGACTCAGTCCAATATTTCCTTATCTGTCTTGTACTGGGAGTCCAGACCTGGACACAACACTCCAAAAGCAGACTCACCAGGGCTGAGTCAAGAGGAAGGATTACATCCCTTGACTATGTTCTTCCTAACACAGCCCAAGTGGCTGTTGGCCTTCTTTTCTGCAAGTGTACATCGCTGACTCGTGTCCAACAGGACCCTCAGGTCCTCTTCTGACAAGCTACTTTCCAGCCAGTTGTCCCACAATGCGTAATGCTGCATGGAGTTATTCTTTCATGAAATTCCTTTTGGACCAGTTCTCCAAGCATACAGATTCCTCTGCATGTCCCCACATCCATGTGGCTGATTAGCCACTCCTCATAGTTTTATATAATCGGCAGACTCTGTGCCATCATCCAGGTCGTTAATGAAGATGTTTAACACTATTGTCCCTAGTATTAACCTCTGATACGCACTGTTGGTGACTGACGTCCAGCTGGACTTCGTGTCAAGCATCAGAATCATTTTAGCCCAACAGTTCATTTTTTTTCAGCCAGTTTTCAGCCAGTCCACTTCACTGTCTAGATATTTATTCTGAAATTCATCAGTTTGTCTATGAAAATGTTATGATAGACAGTGTTAAAAATTTACTTGGTGTAACAGCTTAAAAAAAAAATTCAAGCTATCAGTCTATGAGTTTATGTGGGTACAGGGTAAGATGAGCATTTTGAGATACACTTTTGGATTTGAGCACTGCTCCATTTTAGTCCCAGTTCAGATGCTTAACTTCAGATTAACCTTGTGAATCTTTGCAAAATAAATAGGTTTGATGCCCAGACTATATATAATTTTTTAAGTGATTGTGGTATTATTTCTGCAGCATTGTTCTTCCATCCATTTGAAGATTCCCTCTGAAAATCTCTTATGTTCCATTACTCTTTTACAACATATTACCTGAATGACTTTATTTTGGTTTTCAATTATGCAGTTATCTAATATAGCTCTATAAAAAACAATCACTTTCTTTGAACGATAGTATAAGACTAGTATGCGATTTTAGAACTGTGCTTATTCTAAGTAAGAACTTGCTTACTCTAAGTATTATTAGTCTTGTAGTGTCTTCTACACCACTTGACAAGAAGCAAGAAGCAAGCAATCTTAGTTCAATTGTCATTCCTAACACTGAGAAGTTTATTTAGATACTTTTAATATTGTTTTTATGATTACATTTTCTCAGTTTATTCTCCCAGTCTTCTCCCTATTGAACATGTTCCTATATTTTCATTGTTGCTTTTAATTAAGACATTGACATTTGCACTGTTTTGCATAAGCCTGCGTGTATAGTTGCAATTTCAGTAGTTGTAAGATAAATTTAACTTTCCTATCTTTTCTCTAAGATTAAAAGTAAAAAAAAGAAGTTACTAATATCTGGTAAAAAAAATAGATCCAGCTTGCCAAATGAAGTGCTAGGCCTCCTCTGCATATGCCCTGTCGTTCCAGACACTAACACTGTTATCAGACTCAAGCATTCATAATTTGCAAGAATATTACAGTTTCTTGAGAGCTACACAAAAAAAAAAATAATAATCTGTATCAATTGTGGACTGAGTTAATATATTCCTTTGTTTTGCTTGTGTTTAGTTATGAATCTCAGACAAGCACGATTTTTGTAGTTTACATCCTGTTTTCCAAGTTATTAGTTCTGAATTAGTCTGCTAATAGTGATTAACAATCTCTAAATCTATAAAATACTTGCATGTCACCAAAAAAACCTCATACATTGTACTTAAGGAAATTGGGTTCTATGATAACACTAGGATACACGGCAGGTGAATGACATTTTCATTTTTAATTTTTTGTAAATTTTCAGTTTGAAAAAAAATCCTGTACATTGAAGTTTTTCTTCATAGTTTTCTTACCCTTAATACATGCTATTTTTACTTTTCAAAAGTTTTCTGTATTAGTGAAAAATGAACTAAGTTCTTCATTACTTGATCTTATAGAAAATCTTACTCTCTTGGAGGGGTAATTTCACCTTCATGTAAGGATTTATCGAGCTATAACTGTAAAGAAGAATGAAGCCTTCATGAAAATCCATGGTTTTGAATAGAGTTTGTTACTTTTGGTAGAGCTGAATTTGGCCCATTGAATAGTGCTATGTATTAACATTGTAACAGCTGAGTTGTCCTGTATTTGCTGCATCTCTTATGAATGCAAAAGAATCTGATGGATGTTAGAATTTCCCTTCTGCACAAATAGTTGCAGGTATAGGGAACATCTGGAATTGACAGCACTGCAATGAGGTCTTGGCAGCATCTACAATATAGAGGCTAGTGGTTCAAGCAATCCAAAAGCCTAGAGAAAACTCAGGCAAATTACCCAAGGAATGGGGAAGCCAAAGAATAGCAATTTAAAGCTATCAACTGAGCCAAGGCTTTTACGCAATGCAGAGAAAATTTGGAAGCACTGTAAGAAGAGATTTTTTCAATATCTGTATTACTAAATGAGTACTAACTGAGAAAAAGAGAGAGATAGCTAGGCACACATCACATATCACTATAGTAACAGATGCCCTAAAACCACTATAACAGCAATAGATTTAGAGACATTGAAGAACACAAGAGAGGAATACAGTGAACAGTATATGAGTAATACTTCTGTACACAGTGGCCACAGAAAATTCTCTGTTCTGCTTGGAGACAGCAAGTGGCTTCGTCATGTGATTTAAGGTTTGCAGCTGCTGAATTACTACTTCTGCATCAAAGATTTTTGTAAAGATCTGGAATGATTTGGAAAAAAAATCCGAAATTAAAGTACAATATTGTTTAGAAAGTTAACACCTTCTATTGGCTTGAATAACAGACACCTGAAATGCACTTGCCAAAAAAAAAAAAAGATAAAAATGCTTACAAAAGTATAGTCAAATTTTATATAAGTTCCTGGACAATTTGAGTGACAATGTTAAAAAAAAAAAATCAAAGATGAAAAATAGCTATAGCTTGAGCTTACATGACTGAATACAAAGATTGGAATATATCTGTGCTGTTTTGAGCCCATAGTGTTGTTTTACAGTTTTGTGGGTCACACAAGACAGTATGTGAATTTTAAAAAGAGCTTATGTATAGTAGCATTTTAAACAAGAGTCATACTATCTCTGGAAACATTAAAGACCAGGTCAGATGGGGCTCTGAGCAACCTGGTCCAATTGGAGATATCCCTGCTCCTTGCAGGGGGGGTTTGACTACATGGCCTTTAAAGGTCCCTTCCAACCCCATCCATTCTATGATTCTATGATTCTGTGATTCTAATCTACGATTCTATTATTCTAATAAGAAATGTCCATAGTGTCTATGAAGATCTTTCTGAAACAAGGGATGCAAAGGAAATTATAGCCTTTCATCTTAGTGTAAAGCCAAGGCAGAAACTGAATGGAATTTTCAGACTGTTGTGAAGTTGATTAAATTTATAATGTCAATATATTAATGTTATCAATGTTATATCAAATTACAAAAAGAAACACTTGTAATTCTTTTTCATATTTCATTCCTTCTTGCTCTGCCTCTAAATTTGTAACTTTAATAATGAGTAGCTTGCACTGTGAAGGAATTATAATTCTCAAATTACTACATCCCTATTCTGAAATTACATTCTCATATACATACATACACATACATACATACATACATACATACATATATATTTATACATATATATATACACACACACACAAAAATTTTCCCAAGCCTGAAAAGAAATAGGAAAAGGAAAGCTGATGTGTAACAGGAGTTTGAAAAGAACAAGGTGACTAACCTCTTTTTTTTTTTTTTAAGGAAAATAATCAATGACTAATACAAAACATAAATTATTTCTAATTTCTTAAAATTTATGTTGCTCAGATGGGTTAGGTTTTGACACAATCTTCTACTAGGAGCAGTGATAAAAAAAATTGTCTCTTGACAGTTTAAATATAGATCTCTTTATACACAAGTTTAAATGAAATTGAGTTAATGACTTAAGAGGCCTTTTATTCTACTACAAATTAAAAAATCATATTGCTTTTCTTTGTTCTTTTGAAAATATATCATTCTGAGAACATTGTGTTCAGTATTCTTTCACTTCCATCTTCATTTAAAACCAAAACAATACTTAGCTAAGGAGATTTGCAAAGTAGTGTATAGGTGACATTGTTTTCATGAAAAACTGCACTGCATTACATCTTCTAATATGGGATTGATAGACAAGATTAAAAGACATTGGGGTTTTCTAATGTAAGCTGCTTAGACACTTTCTATGTTGTATCAGATAACAATATAATATACCTACAGGACATGTCCCACTGTTCGGGTGCAGAATTATTTTGTTTTTTAAATCATAGATTTAGAGTGAACTTAATCTTATATAATTTTAGATTTCTACAATACAAATGTTTACTTATGAGGTACCTAACCTGGTAAGTGAGTTAGTCAATGAAAAGCTACAGGAAACCTCAGGTGATTCCTCCTATTGAAAAGATGACATCTAAAATATGTCAGAGGCCCATTCTTGCTATACTGACCATTTCCCTCGAATGACTGTAAAGGAAAATTAGGCTATCCATCAAATGTGTGTGTGTGTGTCTACATTTAAAATACTTCTGAATGAAAAAAATCTCTCAAGTGACTGTTGCTAACTATGTATGATGTTTCATGTGTAAAATGAAACATTATATTCCCTCTAGTTTGCTATTTTTTTTTAATGAGCTTATATTAACTAATGGTCTATTCCAGGAGAACTCTACTAGTTATTGATTTTCCTCAGTCATCTTTTTTTTTTTTTGTTAGTTTTTGACCTTTGATATATTTTTTTTATTTCTACATTTTTTTAAATAAATGGGAGTGAAGATGCTGTGTAGCAAATGTAAGCCTCCTGTCAGTGAGGTTGTTAGATACCCTTTTGAGGCTCTTTAAAGCTTTTTACGAACCACCAGGAGTGTCCTAACAGCAAATCAAAATTTTGGACTTAAAGAAATAAAGGACTGGGCCAAGTAGCATGTAATATTAAAAAAAAATCCTTGTTTTGCAGAACAGAAGAAACTTCAGAAAGCCTACTGATCCATGAATTTTATACTTATTGTGTGAAATATCAAGGTTTCCTGTACAGAAACGCAATGAAACTCGGAGGCACAAAACACGCTTGCTACTTTCCCAGTAAACCTGGGAAAATAAGCTCTTGGACTCTCTAAAGGCAGTCACTAGAGGGAGCCATGCTCATATGCAGTTTATTACGTGTCCCTGCAAAGCTTTCTAAAATAACCAGCTAATGAACAAAATCTAGTTATTTATTTATTTAAAATTTGCTACAGAATCCTTATATAGGAAGAGAATGTAATATGGAAAACACCAGACTTTTTCCTAACTGAATATGCTAATCAAGTGAAGGATCACAGTAATAACAGTAAAGGTGCTGCTGCAACATTAGGTTTGCTCTATTCTGTGATTTTTATGTACCAGATCCACCAAGGGATTTAAACACTTAAGATTAACATTCTCGGTATTTTACTATACAGATCAAAAAACCACACGGAGGGGAAAAACCTGCTGTATTGTTGCTTAAACCCGTCATAAACTTGGCAGTTTTTTTCATGTTCAGCTTCAAAGTTTCTGAGCACTTTCATATCAAGAATTGCCCAAATCTGTCTGTTCTAGGGATTATCTTCTCAGTTATCAACGACTGGTGTTTTTCTGACTACATAACTGGAGGACTTGTAGGTGTTCTCAAGGCTGAAATATTTAAAATACAGAAAGATTGACTTCCCAGTGAAATGCAGTTGCAGCCATTTTCTTTAGAAACACAGCTGGAGCGCTTTCATGGGGATAATGGAGGTGAGTTCTTCACAATGAGAGAGACATTGAAATACGGGTTTGAGATCTCACACAAAAGAGGAAGAAGAGGGAGGGGAACACAGTAAGTACAGTACACATAATAATAAATACCATTCTTGCATAAACACTTCTTCATTTAGTCACAGAGACATAAGATATCATAAGATATTGTTGTATAAAATGAACAAGCCCTCTACCAAGAACCCCCATGATGCCACTGTACTCTGAGGTATACTCTAAGAATTAAAGCTTTCAGATGGTATAAACAGACTGAGATACAAATTAGATGGTGACTTGTTCCTCAACACTAAGAATAAAGAAATCTGGAGTAAAAAAAAAAGGTGATGCAACTGTAAGATCTAGTGATGGTTGTCAGTAATATTTGTGTATGTGGAAAGTTCAATGCAATTTAGGAGTTAGCACAGTAAGTGACTTACAAGCAAATGTGTTCAGAATCATGACTTTGTTCGTAGGTAATTACAGTGAAGTTGTGTCTTAACCACATACACATAAACACATACAGGTATATTTATCTGTGGGAATTGTTTCTGAGGTTTTCTGTTCAGATCTGTGGAGACCAGTCTCATTTTAAAGTGATACAGAAATAATAATAAAAAAAAATCAAACTAGAAAAACCTCAGTACAGGCTATGGCAATTATAAGTCAGTGAAAAGGATTATTCTAATGAGAATAAATATCGTTATTAACAGGTTCTTATTAATCTCACTTGTATTTTATTATTATTTTTATTTTATTATTATTTATTTTATATTATTATTAACCAAATTATTAGTAATAATTATTATTAACCTTAGATTTTATCAAAAGGATCAACCTACCCTATTTTTTTTTTGAGATTCTGGAGACTAAATTTCATTTTGGTTTCTGGCTTGTTCTTTTTAGTAGTTATCTTGTTTTGATTGTATATTATTTATAGTGTTATGCTAGCAGTTCTGTGTCATGTATGTGTATATATATATATATGAACCTATTTGCAGTTCAACAATAAGGCAAGATATGTCAACAATACAACAAGGTACTTGTAGTACCAATTTCCAATGCTTTTCGTATACTGTTCCTCTTTGGAGAGGGAACTTACAGATCTAGGCAAGTCGCTTCCTGAAGTTTTTCCCTGCAAGTAAGGGAACAAGAAACTTGTTTCTTTTGTGATGAAAAATGAGTCTTATGTATTCAGTGTGGTTGTAGGCATTAAGGCTTCAAGGAAAGCAGCAAATTTCCTGTGGCTCATGATGCCATTGTAAGAGTGGACACTGCATGACTAGCTCAGAAAACATGCATGTAATTAGCTGTATGAGGTAACGAGTTCTGAGATAAAATATGTTAATGAGTTAATGAATTTCTTGCATAAATTGCCTTTTTTTTTTTTAATATGAGCTGCAATTGATGAAAGTTTTCTCAACTTAGAATGTAACGTCTTGCAGGAAATAATCTGCCTGTGCATTTTCCAGGCTCCATAACACCGGAGATTCATTCTTACTAGAAACCTTGCAGTCACCTTGCCTAAAAAGTTATTTGCCCACTTTCAAAAAGAGTTGTGCATTAAATTTTCATTTTAACAAAGCTACTGTTAACATTTGAAAGGTACAACAATCCTCCTATCTGTGATGCAAACGTGAGGCATATAACTAATAAGAACATAATTATTTTAGACCAAGCTGGACAGGAACGTTTTGATTATAGACACATTTTATCTTAGAGTTATGTATCATAACTGTAGAATGTTTCCATTTTGAATTCTGAGACTGGAGCAGATGGCAGAGATGTATTTAAAATAACGGCACTTGACATATATTATATATAAATAGCTACACAGATACAAGGTGCTATTTGTAATTTTTCTCTCTTAGAAAGAAACTAAAAAAAAAATCTCTACCACTTTACTATAATTGTTCATGAAATTAATCAAAAATGGATAAATTTTTGAAATTTTTACCTTAAGGTAAAAAGGCAATGTGGGAAAATAGTGGAAGATTGTCAAAGAAAATTGTGAACATGCTCAAGTGACTTGCAGCTGGGGTGTAGAAAAACGCATCTATCATGCTAATTATTTTCTAGCCTTGTGTGTTGGACAAGTAGAACATCTGTGTTTAGATAACACAGGCCTGTGATAGACTTAGAAGCACCCTGTTGAACATGTCTGAGATTCCTGCCCTGCTGTGACAAAGATCAAAGCACGGTGGTAAACTATGCCTGTGTGAACCCCTGATATACAGGCAAAACCATCAGGTTTGGTCATCCTCTAGCAGGGACCGAGCTCTGTGGTGCCTGCATCTCCGCTTGTGTATCTCTGCCCAATGGTGCTTCAGGGATGCTTGGTGAGGTAATGAAAATAAATTTACTCTTTGCATTTCATCCATGGTTTTGTGGTTATTCCCATGTCTTGCCTGTGCCGGCTTACACAGGCAGATATGAAGGCAGAAGTTCCTTCACATATTTACTGAATTCCCACATGTCTTCACAGCCTAGTCATAGAATCAATTCCTGAGGTATATTGTGCACATAGATATAAAAATATCCTGATAGAAAAAATCATGAAAGACATATTTTCTCCAGTCTTGTAAAACAGTTATCAAATTTTCCTATCATGATGCAGAGGACTACTGGAAAAAAAAATAAAGTGTTTTTTCTATCAAGAAAGACTATGTGATAAAATGTATCACATGTCTAACTTAAAAGTGAGTTTGTGTGTTAAATTTTTTTCCATTCAGCTCATTGACGCAACAATTTAGATACTGAAATGTCAGCTATGGAGAGGAGAGAGCTGTATAGTACACCAAAAATAAAGTTTTGGTTTTATGCCACTGGTGGGTGCTTTGTGGGAGAACAGTTAGTTATTGACTCAGGCAGAAGAAAAATTAAAAACAGTCTTAGAAATGATAGCAGGCCTTATGGTAATATAGAATAAAAAAATAATGCTTGAGAGTCTTAGGCCAATTTCCATATGTTGTTTTCTGTTCCAGTATTGATATTGTCATGTTTTCATTTGAGGTTGATGTAAACAAAACAAAAAATTCAGAAAGTCAGTGCAACTACTATAAAAAGTCTTGCCGAAAACAAGACTGAACAGACTGTGTCATTTAAATGTTCTTTTAAATTTTTGGCAGCTCCAGATTTACTTTATATCCCATTTGCTCCTTATTCTTTTAGTTATAGCAAGCAGGTAATGCTTCCTTTGCCGTGAAAAATACTGGTTTTGCCAACTTTGTCAGCTAAGCTTCATTTCTACAGTTCTAGTAGAATCAGTTTGTCAACATAAAAGCTAAAATATTCTGAACTCAATCAACCTTTCTCAGGCTTGTCTCCAGAGGTGGCATTAAAGGGTTTGGATAGCCTGATCAGCCTTAGCCTACTAAGGATGTTTGTAGCTCCTGCTAAGTGCTCTCTAGAGATTTCTTTCAAAACTTATAACAGACTGCAATGTGTCTGTCTGATCATATACATACTCTTTAACACATTATTCTAGAGACTTTTTTTTTTTAATAAGGGCCTGCTAATACTGCTACTTTCTCAGCTAGTTCCATATAGATAAATAACAGCAGCATAACAGACATTAAGTACCATGCTTTATTTTGGTATATTACTATTGGATTTTTTAGGAGATATGGGCAAGTTATGAAGTGGACTGCCTCCAGAAAAAAAAAAAAAAAAAGTGCATCATGCAAGAATACTCTTTCAGATTCAGAAAGTCAGAAAAATTTCCTTTAATGAAGAAATATAGTATAGAACAGGACTCAAATTTGAACATCACTTATCTTGCACAGCTTTGAAGAATACAATTTAATATTTTATGAGATTGAGTAGATTTGCATTAGGAAGGTTATTTGTATTAGGAAATACTATTTCTATTATTGGGTGCATATTGAATTATTTCAGTGAAGTGGAACAGCTCTGATTGTGTTACCCAAGAAACCCCTAAAAACCTAAACTACTTTAAAATGCATATTCCAGTTACAATACACCTTTTTTAATTCTGCAGACTATGTGCTTTCCTTTATGATTTTGTATTAGAGCACCAAGAAATTTGAGGCTAAACTCAATGCGATCACTCTTCCATTTTATGTTTTTTTAAAGTAAATGAACACCATGGCTGTATTTTCTATGACTGTCCTGGTGACACTCTCATAGACATTTAAATTAGAACTCTTTATCATTTATTTCTTCACCAAAATCATATTGTCACATTCAGCTATATCACTGTTGGAATCAAAAAGGAAGGAAAAACTATCATTCTACCTTTAGCACTGTCTTTTCCTACTAAGTTAATTTTATAATTGTTCCCACTGCATGGAACAGAGATTTTTATTTTCAGTTGAGGTTATAATGTTTTTACACAGATGACACAGCAACAGAAGAGTTGCTGTGGTGCAATAGAGATATTGCTACTCTTCGCTGATACAAGGCCTTTGGTCTGTCTATTAAGGAAAATGAAAACCTCTATAGTAAAGAAAACATAGAGAAATGTGTATTTCTGACATTAGCTTTTTGAGAAGTTGAAAATTTTTGATGGAAATCTACACTCAAGTTAATATAACTACAGAACTGTGTTTGTGGGCAAAAATTAATGATGACACATAGAATACTGCATTTGAGCATTGCCCATGGGAATGGCATCGCTCAGTTCACATTCTGTCAGGAATGAATTCCAAGCATGCTGCCAATTTCTGCTTTTGATGAATGTGATGTTATTTGACAGTACTGAGCAGCAACTCTTAGAGCTGTCTTTCCTTGGAATGAAAGAAACTAGTTATGGAGAGAAAAGGGGTTTTTTTTTTATTTACATGGGCAGAAAAATATAATGTTTCTGTGCCCAACTACAGAATTAGTTTTATTTTTTTTTCCAGGCATTGTCAAATATGAGGAGTAGAAACTCTAGCTTCTTTCCCACTCACTGACTAGAGGAACAAGAAGCACTTTGTCTTCAGCTGAATCCCTATTAAGTAAGTCATACACAGTAGAATTTATTTTCTCACTTATTTTTCTACATAAACATGGAAGGGCTGTGACAGGAGATTGATGCAGATATTAGCTTAGAAGCACTACGTAGAGATAAAACTGTTCTATGCAGTGAGAGCTATGAACACTGACTTAAGATCTTGAACACGCTAATCCCACACACAACTCCTCCAAGAAACCAAATGCACAGACCCATCTAAAAATTTTATGTCTTAAACTGCTATTCAAGCAATCCTATGGAACCATTTGGAGGAGATTATGCTTAGATCAACTGAGTTAGAGTTCTGATATTGTGATAGGGAGAAAATATCTTAGCTAGACTAGAAAAAGGAGTAAAGACAGTTGGTTTGGTTTTTTTTCAAAAAAAAAAAACGCAAACCTAAATATACTGAAACCTAAATATATTTCTTGAACATTCTCTGAAAAAGAAAAAAATAACAAAAAAAAAACAACACCAAAACAACCTTCCCCCCCCCGCCCCACTTCCCCCCCATTAGTGATAGAATTGTTGTTAAATACAGAATTGGAAGGCACTTTAAGGTGTCATCTAGTCCATCTCTTGATGAAGGCAAAATCAATTAGATTTAAGTAAGTAATTTTTTTTTTTTTGCAGATATTTTTCTATTTCTTAAAATATTTCTATTGCTATCCAAAACTCTCTAAAATGCCATTTAGTTATTTAATCATGTGTCTTATCAAAATTTTTTGGTTTTTATCATCTACTATCTACACTAAGAGTTCTGTACCTTAGTTCAATTACTTATTTTTCTGTTCTGAGTGAAGGGGAAAGCTCACTCCTTTGTGGCAAGTTTTTTTTCTCATAAAGTTTTTTTTTTTTTTATCCTGTCTATGCATCAGTTTTCTTTTTTTTTTTTAGACAAACGTTTATATTCTAAGCTTTTCTTCTTTCAAATATAGACAAGTGTAATAAAGCATGGGCCTCACAGTGTCACACTGAACTCACTACCCATTAGCTGTAGTGAAAGCTATTTCAGTGAGAACAGTCCCTGTCTTTCATTGAATGCTGACAAATTGGCACGTCTTGTCTTCACGTTCACTACATAAAAGTGGTGAGGGTAATTTCCTCTTCACTATACAAATGCTGCCTAGCAAAATTTGTAATAATCATCTTTTCATCTTTATTAAGTCAAAATGTTATGTGATGTAATGTCTGACCCATGTTGCTCAGTTCTATGAGAACTTACAGCATAGCACTCTAAGAACTTTTTTTCCCATGAACCTGAATTTACCATAGACAGAAAAAATGGCTTGTTCCTGGAGCTAGGTCTGAATAACATTTAAGGAGAGTTCAATACAAACACATCAAATATTCATCTTGTTCATGTGCGTGCAACTACAAATTCTGCCTCTTCGTTGACTTTCCTGGCTTGAATGACTCCAAGACATGTCTTGGTTTCTGCATTAAAACAGTAGTGAACACTTGTTCTTTGTGAACCCTTAGTAAGACAGATCAGTCATCACAACACTTTTATTTTTACTTTTAGAACTAAATAATTTAACTACAATATTCCTGGTTTCAAGAACAAGATTTGTGAACAATACATGTTGTGGACTGTATTGAAAGACAGTCTCCACAATGAAAACCTTAGAGATCTTTCTTTTTCAGCACCTCTTGGATAAGAGTGAGGAACACTTGTATAGGCAAGAATATTGAGGAGATGAAACAGAAAAGTAAAAGACATTCTCTATAGTGAAAATTTGGTGCAACAACTTGACAATTTATATCTGAGCTAGTATGTTAGCTGACTTCCATTAATTGAGATACTCAGCCATGAATAGGAGCATTCAGCTCAGTTATGGTCCTATTTTATAGTTCAGGTTTCACATAAAAGCAAGAACCTTTCTGTGAAAAAATAACAGAATTATTGTGTAACCAAGCTGCTACAAATATAGGAAAAGCTACAAATGTAGAAAAAGAGGAAGCTGATTATCCCTCTTTATTGGCTCAATAAGTGGCATATATGTTATTTCCTGGGAGTTTCCTCTACACTCACATTGTGGGCAGGGACTGATGGCCCTGGGGAGGATGAAATGGGGTCCTGGTCTATGGGCAGGGTGGAGGGAGCCCTGGAGGGGCTGCACAGGGACAGCTAGGCCTCAGGACCCTGTTACATATGTATATATATATATATATATATATAAAACAACTACACAGCTATTAATTTGTGTAATATATGCTACGTAGTTCTCTAATAAGTAATTTTGTTTAATATTTCACTTTTTTTTTTTTCATTTTTGCTAGGGAGCCAGATTTCAGAGTATCTTTGTATGTGGATTTCTAAATTATGTATTTGCAGCAGTGACGTATTGGGCTGGGGTTTTTTTTTGAGCTGTAGTCCTGAGTATCTAGTATCAAAAAATGTTTCTTAGCAATAGTATACATTGCAAAATACTGAATACTTGTTGAAAAAAACAACGACCAGAAATTCATCAGGAAGTAGTTAGACAATGTGGTAAGAGGAATGTCATCATAACTGATTAAAATAGGAATAGACAACTGCAGATTAATTCATAACACCATAGAATCAATCACTGAGATGTGAAAAGTACCTTAGATGGGGCAGATGTCAATATCAGTAGATTAACACTTCTCTTAGTTGTTGATGATTTTCTTTCATAAAATAACATGAGGGCTACAGCTAAAAACGCTTGCCTTACTCAGTATCTGAGCTCTTATATATATTCAGATTCCACTTTCATTTTATAGGCATGTGTGTATGGCTTTATTTAAATTCTGTATCCTAATATACCTCATGTATTTTTTCAATTCCCTTTCAAATTGATATATGGTTTATCAAGGTTTTCTAGGAAATGTGTTCATTTTTGATACCTTATTTTCTTTCAGTGCACCTGTGTTTCTTCTGGAAAAATAAATAGCAAGTTTCCAGTCCAGCATAGTTTCACACATCAGCACAATATTTGCAATTAAATCCTCTGGACAAATGAAACAAGCTCATACTCCTTGTGAAAATGGTGGCTGAACCTCCTCCTAACTTGCAGATCATTTGTCATCTGCCTTTTCATTTTCAGGATTTTTACGAGTGAAGACTTTCCCCCTTTCTGCTTCATAAAATTTGTATAATTCTATTACATACACTTAAGATCACATACTCTTTGAGAACTAATATAAGAAGAGCAATCACTGGCAACTAAGTATTTTCATTTAAAAATTTTTTTTTCCCCTGTTTTCTCTTTTCTTGTAGGCAGGGAAAATGTGGCAGATTTAAAAAGGAAAATCCTAAACTCACTTTATGACTCTGTTCTTTTTAAAAAAAATATGTAGGAGCCAGGAACAACACAAACCAAAACACTCCTCTGATATTCAAAGACAATCTGAAGATTTTGTGTGTGTTGTAATTTAGCCCTGCTTAGGACCAAGCTATACAGCCTCTCACTCACTCTCCCTACCCTCCGAGGGAATGGAGGAAAGATAATACAATAAAAACGTCAAAGTTTGAGATAAAGACAGGGAGAGATCATTCAAGTTACCTTTATGGACAAAACAGACTTGACTTGGGGAAATTTTTTTCAATTTATTAATAATAAAACCAAAGCAGGACATTGATAGGAAAAAAAAAAAACAAAACAAACCAACTTCCTCCAACTCCTCCCCTCTTCCTGGGCTTAACTTAATTCCAGACTATCTCCACCTCCTTCCCCACCTCGAGTGTCACAGGAGGAATAAGGAATGGGGGCTGCAGTCAGTTCATCACATATTGTTTTCTGCCGCTCCTTCCTCCTCAGGGGAAGAACTCCTCACATTCCTCCCCTGCTCCAGCATGGGGTCCCTCCCACAGGCTACAGTCCTTCACAAACTGCTCCAGCACAGGTCCTTTTCCATGGGGTACAGTCCCACAGGAACACTCTGCCCCGGCGCGACCACTCCATGGGCCACAGCCGCCTTCAGGCATCCACCTGCTTTGGCATGGGGATCCTCCACGGGCTGCAGGTGGATCTCTGCTCCTTCGTGGACCTCCATGGGCTGCAGGGGGACAGCCTGCTTCACCATGAACTGCGCCACGGGCTGCAGGAGAATCTCTGCCAGGAGCAACATTACTTACCCCTCTTCTTCTTCACTGACTTTGGCGTCTGCAACCATTCCTCTCACAAGAAACTCTTCACAATCAGGCTGAGGCAGACGCCTCTCATATTCTCTTCACATCTCCTCTATTCTCTTCTCTTGTATTGATTTCTGTGATTTTCTACAAGGGCCTGGTTGTTTTTTTTTTTTAATTCCATAGTCCACAAGCTAATGAAAATGTTTAACTAGGAATGTTGTTTTTTTTTTTCACTCCAGTCTTCTGGTTTTATGAAACTAGCATATCAAAGAGAAAAAGAAAGAAGTTAAAATATTTTTAGTAAGGTTGAAACAACAAACGAGTTTCCAAGTATTGCTTGGATACTTTGAGGAGGACAGGAGTAAGTAATGAAAATTCAAGAAAAGTGTTGGAAATTTTAAAGAAGATTGGCATTTCTTGATTAAAACTGCTGTCATAAAGGTGTGTTGTAAAGGTTTTATGTTTTATTTTTTTTCCTTACATGATCTTTTTACTTGTTTTAAAATTGTAAAAGCAATTGCAACATATATCTTTTCAAGTCATATCTGCTTGTTACAATCACTAAATTACAAAAATATCTGAGATAACTCTCTGGATAATGACTAACCAGAATGACATAACAATCTATTCAGTATAATTTCTCTTGCTTGTACTATGTTGACAACAAATTATATTGTGCTGGTCAAATTTGTCATTACTGCTTGTGCAGTGCACAGCATGAATGGGACTTGACATAAAGGAATTTTATTTGGACTATCACAGCATATTTTTAAATTATTAATACCTACAACTGAGATAACAAAAGGAGTGAAGAAGGAAGACAGAATTTGCTTGGTGTTATTTGGATATGAAAAAGATATTCTTCTCATGATCTGTATTTGTTTATTGTCATGTTGAAAACTTTAAGGAAATCCCAACTGTCTTGAAATAACTCCTGGTTGTAGTATATCCACTTTAGGCAGGTCTGAGATGGCTAATGTTTCATTATTGTGCAGTCTTTCAGACCTGAAGTACTCAGTTCTGTAATTTCAGATTTTATTTTTGAGTGACATCTCAATGTTATCAGCAGTACAGATGGTTTGCATAACAATATTGCTGCTACTGTTCTCACTACTTCTGTTTTGACTTGTTTTCCTTTGTTTCTAGTATTTTTTTTTCTCCAATTTTTTCTTTGAGGTATTATTTCAACAGTTCTTGTGCAATATGTGAAATCTCTCACCTGCTTGACATCTGTGCCTATAGTATTCATTTAGTGTATTTTGACAGTCCAGAAAAGAAACTGTCTGTAACAACATTTGTCTTGCTATCGTGCGTGCTTTGGGAAATGATATAATGGTGATTTTAGTAGCAGTTTGTGAACATTATTCTAAATTTGCTAAAGTAGGCTCAAACCTTATATGCTGAATATGAAAGATATGGCGTTTGACCATATATTTATTCATGATATTTACAGCCTTTAGTGCTGTGACTAGGATGTTGTCAGAGACTGAAAAGGTTAATTAATGTCTCAACATCGCTAAATGATAGAGAGAACTGACAAACCACAATGCTAAAAAACTTCAACAACTGTGAGGGAATGTCTAGACAAATATCCTGTTTTGTAGCTGAAGCAGCAACATGTGCCTAGTAACTCCAAGAACTGCAAAATGGGGTATCTTGTTTTGTACCCTTCCCCCAGAATAGAGCCAAACCCTGTGCATGAGCTCAGGCCCTGGACGGTACTAAGCATGCACAGCACTGCCAAGTGACTGCACAATGGAGACCAGCTCTGGGGGACGCAAAATGACTTTGTGGACACTGTCTTACTAGCAATCAGGTAACAACATGCTTCAGGTAACTGCACGGCTTACAAAGGACAAGCGGGCCTTGCATTTGCAGAGAGCTAACACGTACCACCACAGAGACAGATCAACAAGATGCAGCAATCACAAGCTAAACCACAGGCAGGAAGCACCTGACCTACAAAGGACTACAAAAAGGGTCACCGCATGAACCCCTGTGTGTGTGTGTGTGTGTGTGGACCCCCACCCCACTCAGACGGACCTTCGGGACGCCGATTCTCCGTGGGGGCATCGTCATCCTTTTGAGGCACCCACCCCACCCACTCTGTACAACGGACTTTCAGGACGCTGACTCTCCATGGTGGTATTTTCTCCCCTCTTTTTCTCTCTTCCTCTTTCTCTTCCCCCCCCCCCCCACCTTACCCTTTGTGTGTGAATGAAATAAAGAACCAACATATGCGTATGACACCGTTGTGTCTTAATTCTGTAACCGAGAAATTCGTACCGCTCACGACCGGACCTTTATCGGTTAGTGACAGATGTCAATGGTTTTCACAGTTTAAATGGTTTTTCTCATTAACCCAATGCAAATGCAATGGGGCCATTCTGCAAATCATAGCAATGTTGTGTGAACACTTCACACACTCCAAACTCTGTCTTCCCCTTCCACATTTTTATCACCTTTTCCTGCATTCAGTACACAACTATTATCTCCACTGCTATCACTTTACAAGAGTAGCAGGCTGAAAGATTGTTATGGATTCTGTGAGTTTTCCTGTGCCTTCATGGGATTAGTTTTATCCATGCTTCTATTCAAATTGTGGCTACTTCTGAAATTTTAAAGGCTTTTTTTTTTTTTTAAGAGATGTGAACACTACTTTCTTTTAAGTTCATGCTTACGCTTTCCGCCAAAGAACTAACAATGACACATCTATCATGTATTTAATTCACAGTGTCATGTCTGAGGTTTCTTCTTGCTTGCTTAAAAATAATAATGCAGAAAAGCCACCCAGCCATCCATCAGAACAACATTTTTCTTACTATATTGAAGGGTCCAGAACTATTCTTTCAGAAGCTCACTGGTCATTGTAACAAAAGGTACTGCCCAAACTACTTCAAGATAGTTTTACATTTCATAGGATAAATGACTTGTAAAGTCTTGATCCTGAAATCTGAAGTAAACTCTGGTTTTATTTCCCTGAAACTAATCTCTTGAATGGCATACTGAAGCATTTTGAGCTAGTACGTAAAAATATTTTAATTATATTCTAAAATTCTGTGTTAAAACTAAAAAAAAACCAACCAAAACAAAAACAAACCCAACCTTCATAAAGGTTCCATAGAAGTTAATGTGCAGAACTCATTGCTTGTAATTTCATGGCATAACGTGATGAAAATAGGAGTGAAGATTAAAAATAATGGATATAATGGATTGATTTTTTTGACTGGTCATTGCAAATACTTTTACTTTAATGTCTTGCTTTGAGTTCAAATGATTTTACTTTTCTGTAATTTTATCCATTTTACTGCCTCATTGTACAGGTCTACTTCTACTTGTTTCAAATAAATTATCAGGTACCAATAGTCCTTTACTTTATCTCAGTAAGTAACTCTGGAACTTTCTAGGGTTACTAAATTTATATGTATAAATCTTCACTTCAGTAGATTCTCACTGAATTAGGAAAAATATGGGAGAAATATTAGTTGTTAATGCAGGCTTCTCTTGCCGGCTTACCTACCCCGCACGCACCGAAGCCCCGCTCCGGGGAAAGCAGGGCATCACACAGATACCGTCAAGCCAAGCCTTCAATTTAATGCTGCGCAACACAGGGTTAAATACCCGTACACCCGCTACGCACGGGAACGCACCCGCCCCCCTGCACCCATAGACCCATCCATGCCCGCCACGCACCTACCCCTACACTCATGGACTTATCCGTGCCCACCACGTACATGGACACACCTAACCCCTGCACTGATGGATTCATCCGTGTCCAGTGCGTGAGTGGCCACGGACCGCCCCTCCAGCGTACGTGCATCCCTTCTAACGTTACCCCACAGTTAAAAATCTGAAAGGAAGAAATGTTTCTCACTCAGGAAAGAAAAAAAAATGTAAGTAGTATCTACTTTAATAAAATTAGACATTTTACTAAATTATAAAAAAAAAAATGTAAGCAGTTCTTCAGATCTGCCATATTCATGTTGCATTGCACTTTCTCCATTTTCTAATAACAGCCTTTCTGGACTGAGAAGATTTGCTTTGACATAGCCTCCAAGCCCGGTATTGTCTCAACCAGTCCCTCTTGAATTCTCACAATCATGTTCCCAAAACCCTTGTTCTGATAGAGGGCAAATGTTCCAAAAAAGCAGCTTAGTAAAGTACTGTGTAGTTTTTACAATAGTGCAGTTTCCTCCAGCTCTACATTTTTCAACTTGTTTAAATGGTGCACGAGAAAAGCAAAATAATTCCATTTTCTTCCATTTTATTTTATTTTATTCCATCTCATTCTACTGGAGAGACTGTTCCACACAAAGGAGTCATTGTCAAACACTGATGTTATACCTGCCTGGTTTTGTTAATGTTTGCTTTTTATCTCAAAGCAAAGCCCTTCAGAGTATGCATGAAATTCTGTCTCCCTGCAAGTCAGTGAGAAAGCTCCCTCTGACTTTATTGAAAGTTACAGTTTCACTGAAGGATTCAGACTAGCACTTACCAGAAGATCTATAGTAGACTATAACCCTAAATGCCTCCTTTGCTTGTGTTAGTACCTCAGAAAATCAGTCTGGCTGTCGTAGGTGGAGGAAGAAAGGTGTGTATAGTCTTTTCAGTAGTAATAGTTGTCCATCTCACCCCTTACCCAAAACAAGACCAGCACAACTATCTTTGGACCTCACTCCTTCTACTTCCTACATATTTCTTTTCTGTAGGAGAAGAAACTGAACTCTACTCCAGTCTCTCATCTTTCCAGTGAAAAAAAAAAAAAACCAAAAACCTTTATTTGACCTAAACAAACATTCTGGGGCTCAGATCTTTCTGGAGAATAATCAAAACAAATCAGCCTAGTCAAAGAGTAAAAATACTTATTTTCATTGCAAATCATTGGTGGAATTCAATCTTTTTTCTTTTTTTTTTTCTTTTTTTTAATTTTTCTGCCAATATGTGTGAAAGCAAACTGATCTATTACTGTCGTGTACATTTTTATGGACATTATGTCTTGCTGAACTGTATTTGCAATTTGTTATCAAAATTAGACTTTGTCTCTCCTCATTTATTTCTTTGGATTTTAAGATATTTTAAAATAAAACACTGTTGTTTTATGTTTGTACAATCCCTATGCATCAGATATTGTAACTACTAGTCCTACTGTCAGTAAAAAGAAAGTTTTCTTACTTTAACAATGTGTCTTTTTCCCACAATTATAAAAATACTGAACAGAAAATGTACTTAGAAGAGCTTGTCTCCATAACAGGACTCCTTTGCCACAGCCTGTATTTTAAATGACTCCTTAACCTCTAGAAATGACTGAGTTGAACCCCACACATAAGCATATTTAAATGTCATAACCTACTCATTAGTGGGATGAATAGAAAGAGAAAAAAAATCCAAAGAAAGTTTAAGTGAAGATTGATCTTGCATGCACTTGCTCACGTGTATCTTAGAGTTACAATGCCAAAGTTAAGAATAATTACTGAAGAGGAAAGAAAAGGACAGAGAGCTGAGCTGAACTCTGTGAAGTTCAAATGTGCAAACCCTCTCAGCTCCAGAAGTGAAGTGACATTCTGTAACTTGGGTGGGAATTTGCATAATGTGGGAAAGCTTGTTTCTTATCTTCCCACAGTTGTGCTTGCTCTAGAACGGTCAATTTTCAAGGAGCATTTCAAAATATATGCAAAAAAAAAGACTAATCTTGAACCTCTGTAATCTTATATCCATTTGGAACACACATCAGGGGAGTGTTAAACCTCTGACTCGCCTATAACAATATTTACATGCTAATGGTCAACTTCTTAAATAGCTACCACAGACAAATAATTAAACATAAGTTTAGAAGAAATAGAAATCATTAGAGAAATAATCTCAGTGTTTGAGGGTAAATCATGTTTTGATACAAGGTCATACTATGCAATTATGTGTTGCCAACTTCATGCGTGTTGGAAGAACTTCTATTTCAGAAAGTACAGATGTGCATCAGGAAAACAAAGATATTTTAACAGTGTCCATGCTTGTTTTTCTAGTACAATATATTACTTTTTATCTGTTCATGTGGATTCCACAAAGAATCAAGATGATTAAGCTGAAGATATGATCAGTAGCTTTAGGTATCTCAGAGACCTGAAAGAGTCCTATTACTTATATTCTGTGTTTCATTCTACTATAGCAATGCACATTGTGGGGGGGGGCTGTTGAAGAATGCCTGCTAATGACAAAATTTTTTTTTATTGACATAAAAGATTATTAGAATTGTACTAAATCCCTGAAAGTTTTTTGAAAGTTAATACAGCTGCAAAATAACAGTAAGAAAATACTGAATTTGTTTTTGCGTTGTGTTATTTTTTTTTCATTTTCTTTTTCTCCTCTCCTCTGCAGGCTTCTCTTGCCAGCTAACCTACCCCGCACGCACCGGAGCCCCGCTCCGGGGAAAGCACGGCATCACACGGATACCGTCAAGCCAAGCCTTCAATTTAATGCTGCGCAACACAGGGTTAAATACCCGTACACCCACTACGCACGCGAACGCACCCGCCCCCTGCGCCCATGAATCTATCCGTGCCCGCCACGCACCTGCCCCTGCACCCATGGACTTATCCGTGCCCACCACGTACGTGGACGCACCTGCCCGCTGCGCCCATGGACCTATCCACGCCTAGCGCGTGTATCACTGCAGACTGCCCCTCCTGCATACATGCAGCCCTGCTAACGTTACCCCACAATTCCCCCCCTCTATGCTAAATCATCCTGGTCTAATGGCTGGTACCCTGAGGTGGATGCCGCTATAACATAGCTGATCATGGATAGTCGCCTAGTGACCCCTCAATCATAGCATGCATGAAACATAACAGTAACAGAAACAAACAAAGCATTATCAAAGCAACTGCTAGGATTGTCAAACCTATATTTCTTAGCCATCTAGGTAAACCGAACAGGTCTGGAAACTACCCCAGTCCTTTAGGGCTTTGACTGGGCAGCATGCGCATGCATCTTCTCCAAGGCCGAGGAGGTGTTCTTGCTGAAGTCCAAACAGCAGTAACCCTGGAGACCTACGACTCCCTCTAGGTCACTGCAACTGATGCCAGGCCTCGCAAGGGCATAATCTAATGCCAGCTTCATTTGTGTCAGTCCTTCGTCGTGTGCTGCTAAAGCAGTCGCCAGTTCAGATATGGCGAAGGCTGTGCGGTTGGCATTCCCAAGAGCCCAACAGGCCACGCGCTATGCAAACCTGAGTAGAGTTGGTGTAATGCGTGAATTGCTCCCAAAAGTTAGTCGTTATCACTGGCATTGGAAGACTCACAATCAGGATCAATCCCACTAGGATGAGCTGGAGAGTGCCACGCCGCTCGGTTACCCTGCTGATCCTCCAGCCACAGCTGTAATCCATCGGGTCCCCGCACCTGTGGAGATACAAGCATACCCTCTTCCCCATGTTAGCAAATCAGTGGGATCTTCCCAGCCTGGGTTTTCTGGCAGGCGGAACCAGATCCCCGGGAGTGCCTTGCCCCCAAACAGCAGCTGACATGAGGAAAAATGATTTTGGATAGGGGAAACGGGTTAAGGGTCAGCAAAGGACATATGATTCAGTACCACAAGTACTTCACTGACCAAGACTCCTGGCAAACCCCTCTTTTCCCCCTCTCTCAAGCAGATTAGCTGTGCTTTCAGGGTTTTGTGCGCGTGTTCTACAATCACTTGCTTGGTGCTGTTCAGAGGAATGCCAAACGTATGGCAGACTCCCCACATCTGCAGGAAGTGGTGAGATATCTGTGACAGCCCAAGGTCAGTCTTTATTTTCCGAGGTATCCTAGGCGAATAAAAGCCCAGCTCTGGTGCAGGATGGATTTTGTGTTATAGACGTCGTGAATGGACACACGAAGAGAGCTCGGGAGCAAGTGTCGATCGCAACATGAATGTATTTGAAACAGCCAAACAGCACATAGTCTGTGATATCTAGTTGTCATACCTGGTTCGGAGCATACCTCCGGGGTTAACGCCTGGGTAATATAAGGCCTGGTTCAGGTTAGGTGCTTGACATGCTGGATAGGTTGGCACTACAGCCCAACCGTGTGAGATGGGCAGTCGGAACTGACGTCATATAGCATCTGCGTTCTGATGTATTATTCTCTCTATCACTTTTATAGACAGGTGACCAAGCACGGAATGTTAATGATTATACCTAGTATGATGCCTAGTATCACAATTTTTTAGCTAAGGATAGCAACCACCTAGCTATGCCCTACACAAGCTAATAAGATTACTAATGACACCTTATATATATATATTAAAAAAATCCCTAAATTTCACTATTTTCTACTAATTTTCTATTATGATATTCTCTATTACTACAAACATAACAACTTCAGTAACTTTCTTATCTACAAAGCCAGTGACTAATTTTTGCAGGCCTCTGTTGAAACAAGCCATAAATTCCATTAACAATGTCTTGTATCTTAAAGCTTCCCTTCTCATTCCATGGCTTTCTCCCAGCGAGCATGATTGTATCCCCCTCCCAAGGTCAGTGTGTTTTCACTGACACCGTACTGGCTCAAGAAATACCCACACCTCTCTCTTCTTTGTTTATGAGAAGAGGCTTGTCTCACCACTTTATCTATTGAAGTCTGCACATATTTCAACACACACATGGAATACAGATCAAAATACATATATAAAAAGTATGAATAAGCATCCTGCAGCTATTTGTAATAAGCTTATATCAACCCACCAAAAAGATTTCTGAATATATCAAAATCATCACTTTGTTGCAGTTTTTTGTACTCCTTTTTGCAAGTTTTGAATACTTTTATGAATAGATTCCAAATAATCAGAGAGATGCATGCAGCAAAGTCCATCAAAATCCTGACAACCATGATTTTGTGCTAATAATAAAAAATCTACTACTGATCTATTCTGTTACCAACCCGACTACGCCAAAGACACCGCCGAGCAAGAGGATGTTTATCAGCAGGGTCAGAGCAGAGAAAGGAGGCAGGCGCAGCACCTTCAGGGCGTCCCCTGTTGTTAATAAAGTGTGCTCTGGGTCCTCTCCCCGTCCCCGCCCCGAGTCACCCCAGTTTTATCCTCAGCAGATTCAGTGAAAGAGTAGCCACTAGACATCGCTGCACGCGTGGCCAACGCATACAACAAGGCCTGACCAGACGTTGCTGCATGTGTGGCCAGCACATGCAACAAGGTCTGTCAAATATGTGCTCTGCAGGCTAACAGCGGTTCTGTTTTGTAAAATAGTATAGCGTATAGAACCTATATCAATTAACAGTGTTAATAGTACTGATATAATTGCATGTGTTTACTTAGCAAGCCAAAAGCCCAATTTATTTAGCGTAGCTAATGCCTAGACACTTGCCACATCAAGTGCAAAGATTGCAGCAGCAATAATTTCACTTGGTTTCCAAAACTCTATATTATCTTGGCAATCAGATTTAAAGCTATGTGTACTTCGTTTAGGTTTTTATGCTGTCAGGATTTTGATATTTGGTCGCATGATTACACCATGCTGTGCCATTGCAATGTATAGGTCTTAAAGCATTTACAATCATTACTCCTCTAGTAACATTAGCTCCTGAATAGTTAGAGAAAATAGGCAGAAGTCCATCTTTAGGGATCCCAAAAGTTCCATCTTCTGTTATTTAGCACTCAGCACTCGCGGCTGCTGTTGTTTTACACAGAATTGTCGTCCTACAGCTATCTGATCTGGCAGATTGACTAAGCATATTCTGAAAGGCTTATTTGAAGATGATATAGACAAACAAATGATGTCCTGTCCTGTGGCACTAACCATAATTACCCACACATTTGTTCTTTCCGTAACTGATGTCCATGGAGCTGCCACACGGGTTGTTAACAATCCGACGAACGCAAGGCAGCTTGGAGCGCTGGTCGTACCCATCGTGCAGGGATCCACTTGTTCACTGCTCCTGTAGAGACACAAGCATATCCTTTCCCCCACGTCATAAGAGGGAATGGTCCTTCCCAACTACCTGTTTCCAGATTCTTATTTTCACTTTTTTTTTTTTTTTTCCTCAGCTTCCTGCACCTGCTCATTAACGAGACTTGGAAAGCCAGACAGTGTCCTTGGTCTCATTAACAACAACCCTTATCATCAGAGCATTTTTATCAACATTCTTCACATACAAAATCCAAAGCTTCTAAGAGCAAAATTAACTTCATCCCTGCTAAAACCAAGACAGTATTCATCCCTTATTTCACACCATTTACTTCATGCTTATACACACACACACACAAACACGCCACCTCTATAACAAGGAAGCTCCAAAGACCTAAGGCTCCTTTTCTGGATCTATGGGACCTGGATCAAAGGGATTTTTCTGGCTCGCTGTTAGTCTTTGTTTCCATGGACGAAGGAGCGGAAGGGGTAACGGGTGCTGTTGAATCTCCTTTCTGTGCATGATTCTTCAAGGCTTCAAACATTACATGCCACACCGGTAATAACTTTTGAACAGCAGGGTCACCCCGCGTTACACAGTCCCACAGTCTAATACCTATGGTGTTCCAGGAGCCCACTGTATAGATATTACAGAGGTTTGCGTTTGATACGTGAGCGGACACCCAAGTCAACAAGCTCTTCAGGTCAGTGTTATTAATAGCACAGTTCTGTTCTTCTAACATTTTTGTTAGACTCGTTAAAACTGATTTATGTTCCTTTGAAGCAGTGCTTCTCGTTGTTCTGGTCTGGAGGACGACGGCTCTATCACCCGCCGCTTTATCCTTGATCTCGGGGACCGCAGCTCTTTTCCCCACCGGGAAAGCCCTAGGACCCCGCTCCGCACCCCGCGACTCCTCGGGCGCCACCTCGAAACTGGCTCCCGCCTCACTATCACCCCTCCACGAATTTACAAGCGGTGGAGCCGATGGGGCAGAAAGAGAGACAGAGGGCATTTCTGTGTCCTCGTATCTGGGGGGTTGTTCTTTCGGGTCAGGCTCCTCCGGCAAGGAAGGCGTGATACACGGGGGGGTACACCCAAATTCCATTGCCCCTCTACCACCATCAGAGGCTCCCGGCCAAATGAGGGAGACCACCGGAGCGCCACGCCCCGTCCCCTCCGCGCCATCTCGACCCCATTCGTCCCCCTCCCCTTCCGAGGGCCACCCTTCTTTGATTGCAATTAAAGCCGCAACCGACACTTCTCGAACCTAAGGTCTCCAGCCGCGTCGCCACACCCTTCGTTCCGACCCCCCCTTCTTCCAGTAACTCTTTCCCCGCCGCCTGTAACCGCACCACGTCCATCATCTCTCCCGGCTTGTTAATCAAGCCCCTTTTCTTCATCCATAGAATAAACTCCGTCAACGGTGCCCTGTGCACCGGACAATTCACATCTTTACCCAACGCCTTTAATACCTTCACTGTATCAGAGATGGATGTCATCTTAACAGCAGGCAGGCACGACCGCCGCGCGGCCCCAGCTCAAAACCGTCCGGACCTGTATCACGTCAGGGTCACCACTTGCAGGCTTCTCTTGCCAGCTAACCTACCCCGCACGCACCGGAGCCCTGCTCCAGGGAAAGCAGGGCATCACACGGATACCGTCAAGCCAAGCCTTCAATTTAATGCTGCGCAACACAGGGTTAAATACCCGTACACCCACTACGCACGCGAACGCACCCGCCCCCTGCGCCCATGAATCTATCCGTGCCCGCCACGCACCTGCCCCTGCACCCATGGACTTATCCGTGCCCACCACGTACGTGGACGCACCTGCCCGCTGCGCCCATGGACCTATCCACGCCTAGCGCGCGTATTACTGCAGACTGCCCCTCCTGCATACATGCAGCCCTGCTAACGTTACCCCACATCCTCCTTTCATATGGAAAAAAACCCAAACTGAATATTCAAGGTGTCTAGTTTTCCAAAAGGTGAGTAACCAAATTTAACTAATTCTCTGACACTACTACATTAGAAAAACTTAATCTTGGGCCAAGGAAGGTCTTGAGCATTAAGAGACTTTCCAATATTTTGTTCTATGATGTCTAAGTCATTGTAGACTTAAGGCTTTGATATTTCTCTAATGCAATTTCCTAGTTGTAAACTTGGGATAATATTTTATTTCTTTCAGTACAGCAGCATTATGAGAACAAATACATTATAAAGGAAAGTTATTGTCATGGTTCAGTAATGAGAAGAATATAGCAGTGGCACAGGTAAGTCCATGCCATGAATAATTTTACTGCAGGTAAGCTCAAGGATTCAAAGAAGTTATGTATCAAGTATCACAAGACATCTGTATAATGATGCTTGAAAAAAATACCCTCATACAGATTCACTTATTTATGCTACAATTCAAAAGAATATAAAATAACATGCAACCATTTAACATCCACTTGAATTACTGTACACTGTGACTAATGTATTAAATAAAAAACAAAAGCTTTTAAAAAGATTTCTCACACTTTTCCAATTCTTACTATTTCATTAGAAAGAAATTGACTCTTTCAGTTTTAAATTGTTCCCTGAGCATTTTCAGTTGCAGAAGTTGGGTAAAAAGATGTCAAATATTAATGTCAAAGCCACCTATGAAACATAATAGACAAGAAAAGACACGGACTGCTTTTTTTTCCCCCCATCTTTGTACAATTGTCCTTGACAAGACAAAGTAAATGAAATTAATAATGCGCTGACACCATTATTGGGTGAGTCCTTATGGCTTTAGCTTGAGGTTAAGGTGAGAAAACTTCACTGAATATGACAGCTTTTTTTTTCTCAATCAGATTTTGCTGAAAAAGTGAAAAATTAATTTCTTCAGCCTTTGTATGGTTCTCTGAAAACAAAAACTCTTGACATTTTATTGAAGTCTTGAGGTAAAATTCCATATTATTTATCTAGGGGTTCTATCTTCACATCTGAAAGCAGACTGCTCCTGATCTTTTCCCTAATGGGAGGCTTCTTTACTGATTAATATTACTGTACTACTACCATACTAATACTATTTTTTATTTCTGCACACAGTTTTCAATTTTGCATACACAGATTTTTTTTTTCCAAAGTATGACTGGTTCAACTCTATACATTTCTCAAAAAACGATACTACAGAAAGTATTTGTAGTGTAACAATAGGGGGATCAGATATGATTGCCATAGGCAGATCTTAGTTTGTTCATTATAAAATAAGGCTGAAAATAAACTAGCCAGACAAGTGCTGTGGTAAAATCTCAGGGCAGTTCGTATTCAACAAGGTAAGGAATCTATGTACATGTCACACCTATGTACATGTCACACCTCTTATGCAGTTTGCTTTGATAGTTTTGCTTTATGTATCTAACTACAGGGTAGGAAGAGTGATGTGATTTCGGAACATTCTGAGAGACACATTTGGACCCTAGAACCAAACCCCGGGATTTCTGTACCCAGTGATATAATAATACGCAGCCAGAAGAGATTAAGAAGTAAATCAACTGAGGATAGTTACATAAACTTTCTTGATGAAGTTCATTGAAAAGAGGATGAAAACATGCACAATTTTAAAAGTAGGGAAGGAAAATAATCAAAGAAAGAATAAATCGTGCAAAAAAAAAAGTGATCTGTGGAAGTCATGTTCTGTAGTGAGGATAAGACTAGAAACATTCCTATCTTTAATTTCAAATAATATTCTTAGTGATCTGCATTCTGAGGAAGAGAATGATACAAGCTTATGTCTATGAATGGTTTGTTTATACATCTGTGAATAACTTAGAAGCAGATTATCTGAGATTAAAGATTAGGCCTTTTAACTGTAATAAAAACCTGTACATGTACATTCAGATCAGTTACCTAAACATAGGTGTCCAGTACCATCTTCTTTACCTGAGACTACATATATTCCATCTGCCTTTCTAGAGAAGAATATATGCAGATCTCCTGCATTCTTGTGCCATATCTGCCAGAGTTGAGCAGATTTCGGATGTCACTAAATATATGTAGGTGAACAGGTTAATAAAGCCCCTAGTCAGTGTAGGTAATGCAGCTTAAGAGCTATGCAGCTGAACAAGTGAAGGTGCCTAATTTAGGGTGACATGAGCAGCTTTCAAGGTAACATTGACTGTACTGACTAAAGGCACCTGATATAGGTGCACACATGTAGGCACTTCTATATCGTCAGAGAATCTGAGACAGCTGTTTAGGGCTGGCAGATGAGACCCACAGAGAATCCATGTCTTCCACACAAGACCTAAGGATGTTTCAAAATATATTGGTTTTCTATCTATGGGCAAGTTAGTACTGAATGCAGCGATCCTTATAGGTCCCTTCCAACTTAAGATGTTCTGTGATGCTGTGGTTCTATGAACTGTAAGTGGGTTGTATACATATATACAGAGAGAAATGTGAGGGTGTGTGATTATTTGACAAACTGAATCTCAGTTAATGTTACTAAAGCAAACAGTCAGTAGGAGTGTGGCAAATAGTTTACATCCTCCATTATACAAATTTTCCATTTGGGTTGCTTTCCCCTTAAATTCCTATGATGTACATTACAGTCTATCTTGTTTCCTGCTAGTTTTAGTTAGGGATTGATTTGGTTGACTACACTTAATTGTTTACAGCATGAAGATACTTGTGGGTAAACCACAGAGCCTCTAGGTGCTCCTCCAAAATATAAAGGTTCCTGCATAATCCTGCCACACTGTGTGGACATTCAAGGTATCTTATAACATATCTAATGGCAATGGACTCTTATTTAGGCAAGAAAATTGAACTCTTAATGTTTAACTTTGGAAAAACACTTAAGAGTCTTGATGTTGGCCTCACCACACAAAAAATAGTGTTCATTATGTGTAACACACAACCTCAAAAAGACTTCCTTGCACGTTGGATGTCGCGACCTTTACAGCATTTATTTTGGTGTAATTGCTACTGTCTATTAAGCCACAATAAAGATGACAAGCTTTAGCATAGTCAGTAGATTTCTTTTTCCACAAACTTTATGCATTACAAATGCAAGAAATAGTCTTAACTGATATTTCCGGCATAAGAAGATATAGTGGGTTAACAAGCCAGTTACTTGATTCTCACTTACACTCAGCTGATAGAGAATGTCATTGTAGTTATGTCAGATTCCCTTAAAATGAAATGAAACTTTTTTTTTGGGGGGGACTACTTCATAGTGTGAAATGATGCAAATGAAAATAAAGCCTTGGATTTTCACTATAGTATATTTTTTTCTGAATCCTGACTACAGTTAGGTTTAAAGAAATTTAAAGTTACTGAAATTCAACCCAGTGAACTTAAGGGAAAAATGCTACTCTCTATTTCAAAATCTATTTTAGATTTTCTGTTTATTTTGTACTGTGTAGGCAACAATGTAGACTGGGGTGTCACTAAGATAGCTGAATGTTTGAAGTTAGAAGTATACTTAAGAATATTTTTTATTTTATTTTGCTGTTTAAGACTGGAATGTTTTGACTTCCAGCTCCCAAGAAGAAGGGCAAATGGATCTTTGTGGACATTTCAAAACAATACTGTTATAAGTAGTTCAGATTGGGTACCTACAAATCCATGAAAGAAATTAAGGATCAGGCACTACATCAGTGATGTAAGTGGTCAGTGTGCTGTTTGAAAAGCAGCATTCCATCTAGTCTTTTATAGAGTTGGAAAAATTATTTTGGATTGTATGTTTTATAATCTAACATCCCGAAGATATTTTCCTAGAGTTCTGTGAGGTTTTATAACATATTACCTTAAAATGGAAGGGAAGAATGTTATTTTATGTATATAAGGTATAAAAATAAATTATAGGATTCTTAGAGAATGAATTTTATCAAAATTAAAAAAAAATACACAAACGACAAAACCAATCAGCAGCACAAAACCAGACACTTTATTGTGCTGGAACAATCCACAGAAAATTTCTGTCATGCTTCAAGTATGTTACCGGTGGACTTCTTTTTTAAATCAGTTTGAGCCATTTCTTTCTTGTCCATAGAAATGACACTGAGTTAAAATGTAGTTTTCCTAAAAATAAAAATAAATTATGTAAGAAGTGTTTAGTGACTTTCCTGCACCAGGGAAGGGGGTGAGGGGCTGAGAAAGAGAGAGGCAGAGAGAGGCAGGTTTCTTTCTGGCTTTTAAGAAGAAAGGCTCAACAACAAATGACAAGGTAAGAATTGTGAGTTTAATAAGACAGAATACGAAGAGGAATGTAGATAACAAGTAAATCTCACACATCTTCAGATGCTGGGAACCCATTTGTGCAGCATTCATACAGCGTCAGATGGACACTGGATAGATTTTCCCACCTCAAACTGCGTAAGTCCACAGATTCCGTCAATGGAGAGAAGTTCCTCCTTTTTTTGGTCATTCAAGCTATTACACAATTTTCTTACAAGAAACCATAAAAGGTGTTCACATGAGAATTTCTGGCTGCACTTTTAGATAAAGGCAAGGCCACACAGGTGTTGTAATTGCCAGTACCAAGTGGGAGCCACCTGGATTCTCCTTGTTCGAAGTTTATCGTCCCGCCAAGAGACCTGTGCAACCCAACACAGTAGAGACTTGCATCTACTCGGGTTAGCTCTTTGTGGATCACTAATTCCTTAATAAACAGCAGCTTCCTGGTCAGGATCACTACAATGACTTAAAGTATTTTGGAAAGTAAGATGATCTAAAAATCTCCAAAACAATTAAGTATTTATCCTCTAGGTATATTTAACCTTTACAGAAAAACATTAAAAAGCAATAAACAGCATCATGTTTTAGTTAGTGTAACTGAGTCTGAGTATTCCCCAAGGACAACTTTAGCATAAGCAAATAAAATGGACTTAGAACCTTACTGAAATGCCCCCTGCATAAATACAGTTTAATTCACATGAGCTGTGAAAGGAGAACCCTTTGAGAAGGAAAAATATTATTATAGCCTTATGAAGTTAAATATAAGAAATCCATTCTCTCCACTGCCATTCACCATAAATGTATTGATGCCTGAATAGTTTGACTGATTACTGCAAGATCAATAAAGATGGCAGAATCTCATCCTAAAAAAAAAAAAAAAATCAAATAATTAACTTATGCCTTGACCTACAGGATAAAAGTAATATGAAGAAGAAAAAATTTTTAGCCTGGCTAAAAGTATCAGTGCAGCACTCTGAATGTATACATAACTGCCACTATGTTCCTTGTTATTTTGCAGAAAATCTCAGTGATACATTAGCCACACAAGAAGGGTTGCTAAGAAACTAGGAACCAAATCTTTGACAATAATGGAAGCTTACTTGTAACCACCATAAAATAACACTTAAAGATTTAGTGAAGAATAAGTGAAGGTGAAGAAAAACTTCTTTTTCCTTAGAAAAAAAAATACACTTATTCTAGGTTTCATAATTAGACCTTTGCCTTTTAAGTCAATCCTTATTTTAATTTGTTTCATTGCTAAAAAAGATTTTTTTTTTTTTTTTTTTAAATTATAGAATCACAGAATAGTTAGAGTTGGAAGGGACCTTTAAAGGTCATCTAGTCCAACCCCCCCTGCAAGGAGCAGGGATATCTTCGACTAGATCAGGTTGCTCAGAGCCTCATCCAGCCTGGCCTTGAACATTTCCAGGGATGGGGCATCCACCACCTCTCTGGGCAACCTGTTCCAGTGTTTCACCACTCTCACTTTAAAACATATTTTTCCTTATATTATTATATTTTTCCTTGTATTATTAAGTGCTTGCTAGCACTGTGTAACCATAAACTTTTCTCCATTAAAGGCTATCTGTTTAAA
Organism: Chlamydotis macqueenii; assembly: GCF_036417535.1. Classification (NCBI taxonomy): domain Eukaryota; kingdom Metazoa; phylum Chordata; class Aves; order Otidiformes; family Otididae; genus Chlamydotis; species Chlamydotis macqueenii. Next base: position 166,342,965 of record NC_141556.1, read on the forward strand.
AGGAGGATTTCTAACCTGTAGATTGATACATAGACAGATAGATAGATAGCCACCAAAGAATCTATTTAAGAAGTGAAGACTTAGTGTTTTAGAAAGCTCCAGATCAAAGTCTTCAGTGTTAGACTTTTTAGAGACAGAGAAAAATTGCTAATCAGGCAGTTATTGTATTGCTTTATGAGGTACATATATGCTTCACAAAATGTAGCTACCTGAACTAACTCCTCCAATCAGAATGAGGAAGAGTTGTATTGAAATAATACTTTCTCTGATATGTACTGAATTTTGGTTGTAGAATTGATGTTCATTCCTAGAATTACAGTTTAGGAGATGGGGCTATGTAGTTTCACTTCATGCTAATTCCAGAAGAGCATTTGTAGAAATAGCTAATGTATTTGTAAGCAGAATAGTATCCATGAAAGGCTATGAATGCTGACCCTGTTGGCAGGGTAACCTACTGACTCTAATGTCATGGCAGAATTTTGTTGGGAGAGATGCAAAGTGAGAACCATATCACGCAGCAACATATAATTTTAAATTTATTTATTAAGCAGGATGGGTAAAGATTTCTTTTCCACAGCACACACAGTTCACATTCCCACAGATCAAGGTCCAACCCCTTCAGTCTACCCTAGGTCCACAGAGCACTTGCCTCAACTGCTTGACTTGCTCAAGTCCTGCCTGATGGCCTGGACACTATGCAGAAGGACTCAGTCTTTGACATGACTCAGATGTTGGTGGATGTATTCCCTCCAAGAACTATTGCCTTAATGTTCGATTACTTTCTATATTAGATTGCAGCATACACTGCAAATGGCGTCACTAATCATGTAGCACTGGCTCATTTTCTTTTATTTTTTTTTCATCTCTCTAAGGCCAATTTAATGGTTCTCACTTATTTCTACCACTCTCTGTGTCCTGCTTCAAATTGGGTATAAGAAATTTTATCTTAGCAACAGTTACATAAAAAAGGTAATATTTTTTCTTTTTTTTTTTTTTTTTTGGTTTTCTGCTCATATAAGATTAATCTGTTAAGTTAGAGCTGGGCAGGTGTAGTCAATGTCTCATTTATTTGACTGGTGCTTTCAGGTAGGCTTTACTCATGGCAACTTGCTTGTAAGTGTAAATACAGGTCCAATGCTTCTTCATTTAAATTGCAGAGATATTTACCTAATTATCTTTTGAGGACACAAGTAGATACCTTTATCATATCATAACTATTCCTGAATGCTCTTCAGTTGCAGATAATGCTCATCTAAATTTATCATTTTATAAAGGAGAAAGTATCCTGTGATACACATGCTTAAATTCCCATTGTAGACAATGGAAATACAGAATAGGATGCAGTTGCCTAAATATAAGCATGTCTTTCATTTTAAACCCCTAAAATGTCCACCTTTAGCTGCTGTGTAGAAAAGTGCTTCCTTAAGAGAACTTCCTAAGGTCTTCCAAAGGTCTGCTATCACACCCCAAATGTTAGGTTTTTTTTTTTGTGAGAAAGTGCATCATGTCCCAAATCAATACAGTCAGTAGAAGCTGAAGACCATTTCTGCTTTGCTTAAATTTGGCATACAGATCTGGCCAGCAGAATAGTTCTCCATGCTCCACTGGCTACATTAACTCAAATAAATAAGGCAGAATGGCTTAGGGTGATCTCAAATTGTATGGCTTCTATGCTTAGAAAATTGAAATATATCTTCCTATTTTCATCTCAATAAGACAGAAAAGCCTATATGTTGATTACTTTTTCTAGTGATTCTTTTTTTTTTTTTTTGTAATATGTTAAGCAGACAATAGATCCAAGTTTCTGTCCTTCTGTACTTCCAATAAAGACAGTTTTCTTTTTCCAAATAGATAGTGTTACACAATTAGGAAGTTGTGGGGAAGGGGAGGGCTGGGTTTGACTTTAGTATATTTTAGCAATGTAGCAATGTTGCTACTGTCACTAGCCTCTCAATATTCTTTTTTTTTTCTTTTCTGTCTACTTGTCCAAGGAAGCTAACAACTTTTGTTTCAGAATCAGATACACAGGATTTATACTAGCCTTCTAGCCTTCTGCCGAAAGAACTTAAATATCTGCTTTGTTGTCATGATGTGAACGCTCTTACTGTAACATCTAGGAGAACGCACATGCATAGTATCAGGCATTTTTAAGTATACCATCTAATCAGAAACTATGTTTATTCAAGCTGATTACAATAAAGATGATTGACTTTATAAAGGTCAATTTCAACTTAGCTCAGAACAGATGTTTTAGTTTTGGTAATGGTAAACTTCTCTAATCCTGATCAAAGTTTTCTCAGTTATTTTCCCACTTGCACAGAATTCAATTTATTTTAGTTCACTCAAAGTCATTGGAAGGACTTCTTATTGCTTAAAATAGTGGAAGATCATCACTAATGTCCACTAATGCAATTCACATGTATCTGCAAAAAGCCAGGAGTGTCTATCCTGCATGTGAGACTTTAAATTGAACCAAGAGGGGATTCATGTTATCCAAACACTGATTCACAAAGAAATAACATTGAACATTGCAGTTTCAACTGATGTTGAAAGCTGAAGTGAGATGAATTGTAAAGCAACATTTTACATTGCATTTGCAAGTGGTAATATCACTGAAGGGCCAGCTACATGAGCTGTGGTTGCAAAGTTCATACAAGAATTACTTACACTGGAATTGTAAAAAATCCTTTATTTTGTTTGAGGAAGGTAGTTACCAGTGTAAAACCTATATCACAGTTCTAAATAATCTTGTCTAATATGGAGTTCTGATGTAGAAGTGTTTCCATCCATCTGTGCTACAATTTTGACTTCATTTAAGACCTTTGTTGCTTGGACTAAAAGTTTAGTCTCAAATCCAAGAAGCTATGTAGAAGAGTCAGTTTATTAGTTGAAATAAAGCTGACAAATTATTTGGCTTTCTGCAGACAGCTTGCATGCTTTTGCACATTACTATGCTATTTTTTTCACTGCACTGAACTAAAGAAACCGGAAGTATCATATTGAGTATTTTGTTTAGCAAACAAAAACTTTTCCATGTCAGTGGTTAGACTACTATAGATTATCAGAATAAGAGAACTACAGAATCATCCAGGTTGGAAAGGATGTCAGGAGGTCTCTAATTCAACTTCCATGCAAAGAAAAGTCCATACTGAATTCAGACCAACTTGTTTAGGCTTTATCTGAGTCTTACAGTGATAGTTCTCCATGTGATGGTAAGGCCACCATCACATAAAACTTCAGTTTCTTCTGATAATTTCCTAGGCTGTGTGCATTTGTGTGTAAGCCACCTTCTTACCTGCTTTATCCTTCACATGAATTCACTTATATCTATCACCCTACCCCATGTACCCTTGTCTTACCTTCCCTCGCTTAACTGCAAGCTCTTATCACCATCTGCTGATATTAATAGTTTAAAGCCTTCATCATCAGTCTGGCAAGTCCTGCTGGCAAGAATGCTCATACTTTGTCAAATAGATCTCATGTTCCACTAGCAGTCCTTATTTCTCAGAAATCACTGTCATAAAAATCAAAGCACTGCTTGTGATAACAGCCACACATCCATTTATTCTCTCTCAGGACGTGTCCATTCCTACCTGAACCTTTCCTATCTCATCCATAAGATCAAGGAGAAAAACTACCTTTGCCCTCACTGCTCTGTACTCACTGCTGATTGCTCCAGGTCTCCCTTAGCAGTATTACTGATGCACACATGGAGGAACAAAAAGTCTGAAGGCCACATGAGCCTTGTCAGCCCCTATGCAACATCCTAGATCAAAGCCCCAGTGAACAACAAGCCTCCTGTGGCAGCAGTTCTGGTTGGCAGGTGGGTACTTTCATATCCTCTAGAACAGAGCCTCAAAACTTTATTGCCTGCTGCTTCCTCTTGGTGCCAATGCTTGGTTAAGGCCCAGTTGGCTCTGAAGTCTACTTTAATGGGCTCTGTTCCCTTTCCTTGGCTATTAGTGCAATGTACCAATTCTGTAAATTCAGATCTGAAGGCTCAGGAGCCTTTCTTTTGCTGCCAGAGAACATAAGTTCCCATCCATCCCTATCTTAGGAGTGCCCATCCACATTCATTCAAGTGTAGTCTTTCATTATCCCTCATTCTATGCATTCTGTAGCTCAGCCTCTTGCCTCTACAGTCTCCGTGAAGATCACACAAAATCACTCATCCTCCCTGATGCTACAGAGTCTGGTTGCCTCCCCTCACAGGTGAAGCCACTATCACTCTGACTCCACCCTGCCCCAAGTAAAGCAACAGATATAAGCCCTGGGAGGCAGCAACATGCCTCTGACACTCTGACCCAGGGCCTGCAATGCGCCTGTGTGCTTCCTCCAGCCAAGGCTGGCCCTGACCCCAGTGAAGACACCACCATTGCTGTGCAGTCCCATCCTGTCTGGAGCAGAGTTTCTGGATCCCCTTTGCAGACACTGCCAAGAAAAGTGCTCCGCAAACAGTCAAAGTCCCTGTTAGCTCGTCCTGCTTCTTGGGCACTGTGGTCTGACTCACTTGCCAAAGAGGTGTTCCCATTGCAGGGGAACAGTAGATCACTTGCTCGTCAGTAGGCAGTTGTTTAGCAAACACTCAAAGAGAATATGAACATAGAGGGACCAATCTCCTGTGTTTTGTAATACAACTAACTAGAAAATTTTCTTGATTGCCTTTTTTGTTTGTCATATATTGTCTTATGTGCTTTATCTTAACTTCAGAAATAGTTAGGCATATCGTAATTTTTAACTAAAATACTATAATAATAAAAATGTTAATAATGACTAATTAGGTAAAAAAAAAAACCATCAGGAGTGACATGTGTGCTTCACAAAAAAACAGAAGTACCAAATATTTTAAAGGACATAGAAAAGAGATTTGAAGGCTTCAAGAGAGCTTTTTTCCTCCATCAGTTTTATAGGGTTATTTTGGAACAATTTCAAATGATGACTGAAGTAAAACTTCCTACCAACATAAAATTTCCTGGCAAATTAATTATTGTTCTTGTTGATCATAGATGAGGTAGGTAGGAAGGTCTATTTTTAATTTTCCTAGAATCTCAGTGTTTATGACCCTGTTTTCCAGTTAGAATTTTGCCAAGTTTCAAACATTTCGGATGAAATAGTCTGTGTATGTTGTCTCCTGCTAAATACTTGAGAAAGTTTCAATTAAACGTCTCAAACATTTTTTCAGAATGTGGTAGGGAGGGAAAAAAATAGGTTACCAAAAAAAAAAAAAGGAAAGATAAAATTATCTTGGCAGTCCAACACTTTTTGACATCTTGAGAGGCAGGAATGTCTTCCCTTTTAATTTCCCAAGGTAGTCACCTCAATATCTTTAACATGCTTTTTATTGCTCAGTTAATAACATCAAAGTACAAGAAATTGAAAAACGTACTCTTCTGATTTATTTGGTGGGGGGGGGGAGGGGCTATGGTGGCAGCTTCTGTAAGAAGCTGCTAGAAGTTTCTCCCCTTTGTTCAGCGGACTCGGCTAGGCCTAGGGCGGACCTGCTGCTGGCCAAAGCTGAGCCAATTGGTAGCAGAATGTTCCCTGATAACACCTCTGCAATAACATATTTAAGAAGGGGAAAACAGAAAAAAAAAAAAAAAAAAGAGAAGATGTGAAGACACTGAGCAGGGGCAAAGAGGGGGAAGCGCGAGCCTTGTGGGACTTGCAGGCTTCACCCTCCCGCCTCCCACCAGGTGGTCGACTGGACCCAACTCAGCCCAGCCCGGCTGCAAGAAGTGGAGAGGAGATGAGATGTGAAGAGAACAAGAGAGGAGTCTGCCTGCCTGTTGTGAAGAATTACTTGTGAGAGGAATGGCTGCAGATGCCAAGGTCAGTGAGGAAGGAGAGGGAGCAGTAATGCAGCTACTGGCCAGAATTCTCCCTGTGGTGATGACCGTGGTAGAGCAGGTTGTCCCCCTGCAGTCCATGGAGGTCCACAGAGGAGCAGAGATCCACCTGCAGCCCGTGGAGGACCCCACACTGGGGCAGGTGGATGCCTGAAGGAGGCTGTGGCCTGTGGAGGGCCCGCGGGGGCAGCTGTTCTGGAGGGACTGCATCTCTGTGGAAAAGATGACCCATGCTGGAGCAGTTTCACGAAGGACTGCAGCCTGTGGGTGGGACCCCATGATGGAGCAGGGGAGGAATGTGAGGAGTTCTTCCCCCGACAAGGAAGCAGCAGTGTAAAGTGACAAGTGAGGAACTGACCGCAACCCCCATTCCCTGTCCCCCCCTATGCCGCTCAAGGGAGCAAGGCAGTAGAGATAATGTTAAGCCCAGGAAGAGGGAGGGGTGTGGGGGAGGTTATCTTGTTCCCTGTCTCATTCTCCTGCTTTGTTTTTAGTAATAAATGAATAGTTTTCCCCAAGTCAAGTCTGTTTTGCCCGTGACGGTAACTTTATGGATTTCTCCCTATCCTTATCTCAAACTTTGAGCCTTTTTTTTCCTTATATTATCTATAATAAAACTTTGAGCCTTTTTTTCTTATATTCCTATTCTCTTGGAGGGTGGGGAGAGTAAAAGAGGGACTGTGTAGTCCGGTCCCAATTGGGGCTGAACTACAACACCTACCTCTATATATCCAGACATTTTTTAGAATTTTACAGCTAAATTCTGAAATTTTCAACTGCATTGGGAACTTTCTACTATTTGATTGACCTGTGCATATACTTTTCTCTGAGAGTGACTGAACACTTGCTATCCTAGTAATTCAAGTAGTGAGGAAAATTTCCTTTAAATCATTCGTTCTGACTGGACCAATTATGCCAGGAAGTTTGGGGGGGGGTTTAGTACTCTTTCTGCTTGCCCTAGTAACATCAAGGGAAAAAAAAAGACAGAGAATCAGAAAAGTTATTTTTAAAAAGTCTGAAGAGTAAGGAGGAAGTGAGATAGATGTTACATCATTCAGAAATTTGGAGGACTGAATTTTACATTAATTATGTTTTCTGCTGCATATCTGGTTTCTTTTATATTTTAACTTTGATACAGAAGAACACCAAAATAAGTATTTGAAATCATATATTGCCAGAAACATTACTGAAAACACTTTGTTGCTTTAAACAACAACAACAACAATTTTAAAAAAAGCAAACAAAGAAAATGTCCCTGCTTAGTGTGTTTTAGGATAGGGTCTCCTATTTCCATGTGAAGACTTACTATGAAATACAAAATTCATTTGTATTTTCGTTATTTAAATTAAAAGAATACATATTATATATGTTTTATTTGTTATAAACACAGGGTTTATATACTGTTCACACACAAATAATTGTAACTTCTTCACAAAATTATGTGTAAAGCAGAAAACATAAATTGTCCTTTATTTAGTGTTTCCAGTAATTTTAAGATTTTTTTAGATAAGTCAATAAAGTGATGTGTGACTTCTAAAATCTTCAGCATAATCTGATCTGTATAATATTAGGAACATTAATCAAGAAGTCTTGAAAGAAAAATAATATTTTGTTTTCCTCTTTTACAGTAAATAATCTATGGACTCCTCTCCAGATGGCATCAAGCAAAACACTTTTGGAAATCTTCTAAATTACATAATTCAAAACTACTATTTTGTGCAGAGTAGGAATTCTGTCCTTGACAGACTATAACTCATGAATTCTTTACTGTGAAGGAAAACAGAATATTATTAAAGAAACCAATATTCAGTTTGCCTATGTTATCTCAGAGGGAACATACAGTTTAATGAAGTTTGAAATGATCAGGCCTTGATATGGTTACTATGGTACTCCAAGATTTAGGAGGTTAAACTATATTCTCAACATTACAGTTTAAAATGTTTAAAACTGAATGAAAATTCTTTTCTGAGGTTATCTATTAAAAATGGTACAATTAAAGCACTATGGAATGTTGAATGTTAGTGTAGTGCCTCAAACTTCTTTGTCAGTCAAATCAGATTTTTTTTTTCTTTATCACACATATCATGAGACTACACTGTGCCAACCACGTGCTCTTAGTGTAGAAATGTAGAAAGGATCAACAGCTGCTCAAAAGAACAAGAAGGCTGGATATGAGCATGTCTAACTGCTTTTTTTCAGAGCCCTAAGAGTACTTTTCATTCCTGTTGTGAAATTCAACAAGGGACAATAAATATTAATTTTTTTTTCTTTTTGCTCAACTGACTGAAATAAGGTTCATGCTTAGCCTGCTGTGTTCTGTCTTTGAACAGTAAAAGCTCATATCTTCCAGGTGAGATTTGACAGTAAATTTCACTGTGTGCAATGAAGATTAAATTGGTATACCTTCAAGAGACAAAGTTCCAGACTTGGGAGGGGTCAAAGCTGGGAGCCAGTAATATAGATTAGGGTTAATGTTCTTTTGGCGTCTTTCAGACCCTGTTTAGCTTCTACTGAAATCAATGGAAAAATCCCAGTTGCCATGATGCAGCCTTGAGCTCTTAGATTCTTGCTCCATTTTGTAAAGTAGGTAACAGCATTATAGAAAAGGTCAGTCATATACATTTTACTTATGCAGCCAGTGACTTTGCAAGTGAATGTAATTATCTGCATAGCAAGAATTTTCCAGATGAATAATGCTTTGATGATCAGATCCCATATTGTAAAATATTTCATGATTCCTAAGGATAAAAACATTTTAAAAATCCATATCAAGGTCCTGTTAAAAAATGAATGTGTTTATAATTCCTAAATGTAAAAAAATCTCTCTGCAATACAAATAACTGAGAATTTGGTGTTACAATTAGTCACAAGTGCCACTCCTTATTTACATTTTTTTTTAACAGGGAAAAGTTGAAAAAAAAATACTATCTTTGATTTTTAATTGTAGAAGACAATTTTAATTAATGATTATTCATTTGTTATAAGTTGACTAGTGAAAGAGAGACTTAAATACTGCAATAGTCTGTATTATACTGTTGATAAAATTATAAGATAAAAGTACTGTAGATCTGGGTTTTTTGCAACTTTTTTTTTCTAGTGCTCAGAAAATATTCATAGACATTTTATAGAGCTAGGGTTCAGAATCCTAAATCTGAACATCCCTGAGCTTATAATTTGTAATATAAGTTATTAAAATATTATGGGTATAACCATAACACTAGAAAATGAGTATAACTAATAAGGATTTCATATTTGTCCTACTTTTGCCACAAACTCAAAACTCAGAACACAAGTTTACAGCTGTGATAAAGTATACAGGAAAATAAGCAGTGGTTAATGCTTATTTCTGAAGTACAGAATAATTAAGAATGTACAAAATATTGTGAAGAGAAACAAAGACATAAAAAAGCTCAGGTTCAAATTAAATTTCTTAAACATTCCTAAATATTATTAAGCAATATAATCATCATTAATAGGAAATGTCACAGTGAAGATAGGAATGACATCACCTTCTTGGAGAAATTGTGGAGCTGTTCTGTATTTTCAACATCAATGGCATCCTTTAGATTTCTCCTCTGTTACCTGAGAACTCCCTATGAATCTTATGCTGGATGACTATATTCTGTTTATTCTCCTGATTTTCTGGTATAGCCTGAGAATAGTGTAAGGTAAAGTATGGAAACACATAGCATACAAACTATCCTTTATGATACTGGTAAAGTTATTCTCAAACACTTTCTTTCTAACTTCACTTTTCTTCATAATGACAAATATATTATAGCAGAGTCTGAAAACAAAAGCCTGTTTCAGATCCTTTCAAAAGCTGAAGACAGCCATAAGTATCAGAATGATTCCTGTGATGCGAAGAGAAGGGTGAAGTGCAGTTGTGCAAGCAAATAATACTTTTTCCTTCAAAAACCATTTAAATGCATCAGCTATTTGAATCATTCTAAAGGCATAATCCTCAAACACTGAGGGAAAGACTTTATTATGGTCATAGTTTTTGTGTTATTTTTCACTGCAAGCTTTTAAATAAATTTTTAAAAAATAATTATGCATTAATCCAAGTTACAGTAAATAAAATGCATAACAGAGCATTTCCACTTCCCCCACCGCCAAAACATGACATTGTCTCTAGAAATGGTTGACCTTTTTTTTTAAAAAATGAGAAAATTGCAAGACAATCAAATTAACTCTTTCAAAGAGTCAAATCATTAAAACTTAAATATATCCTGAACATCATTATCTACTTCATTCCAAAAGTTAAAAATGTCAGATAGGTGTAGTCCACTGTTTACATAACCAAAATTATATAAAAGTTTTGAATTTAAGTAAAAAAAAAAAAATTGGCAGGTACCCACAAAAAAAAAATAATTCTAAACCAAATGTGAAATTATAGTTTATTTCAGTTTTCAGTTCAGAATATGTGTTAAAAATACAAAGTTTCTTTCCTTACATGGGCATAGCATTTGAAAGAATAAGAAAGTAGGGGAAAACTACAAATTCATATGCAAATCTGAATTTTTATTTTAACTTGGGAATCACTGATATATGACATCATTTTCAGTTACTGTTTTGAAGTTATTGAAATGTGATGGTGAATATTCTATTAAGGGCATGTATTTAAAAAAAATACAAAGAAAGCAGTATGTCTATTTACTTACTTAAAAAACATAAAAAAAAAAAACAAGAAAACCTCAGGGTACTCCTCTCTTCGACCTGGTAGTCTCAGCTGGGGAGCACGCTAACCCCCCTGTGATTCTGGAAGAAACGGTCAGAGACTTACTACTCCAACTGGACTGCCACAAGTCCATGGGGCCGGATGAGATCCACCCAAGAGTGCTGAGGGAACTGGCGGAGGTGATAGCCAAGCCACTTTCCATCATCTATCAGCGCTCCTTGTTGACTGGTGAGGTCCCGGAAGACTGGAGGATTGCCAACATGACTCCCATTTACAAGAAAGGTTGTAAGGAGGATCCGGGGAACTACAGGCCTGTTAGCCTGACCTCGGTTACAGGGAAGGTTATGGAACAGATAGTTTTGAGGCAGATCATGCGGCATGTGCGGGATGGCCGGGGGATCAGGCCTAGCCAGCATGGGTTCATGAAGGGCAGGTCCTGTTTGACCAACCTGATCTCCTTTTATGATCAAGTGACCCATCTGCTGGATGAGGGAAAGGCTGTTGATGTGGTCTACCTAGACTTCAGCAAAGCCTTTGACACTGTCTCCCACGGTATTCTCCTGCAGAAGCTGGCAGCCCATGGCTTGGATGGGTACACTCTTGGCTGGGTAAGGAGCTGGCTGGAGGGCCGGGCTCAGAGAGTGGTGGTGAATGGAGTTAAATCCAGCTGGCTACCGGTCACAAGTGGTGTTCCCCAGGGGTCGGTGCTGGGGCCTGTCCTCTTCAATATCTTTATTGATGATCTGGATGAGGGCATTGAGTGCACCCTCAGTAAGTTCGCAGATGACACCAAATTGGCTGGGAGTGTGGATCTGCCTGGGGGTAGCGAGGCCCTACAGAGGGATCTGGACAGGCTGGAGAGCTGGGCTGAAGCCAATGGGATGAGGTTCAACAAGACCAAATGCCAAGTCCTGCACTTCGGCCACAACAACCCCAGGCAGCGCTACAGGCTTGGGGCGGAGTGGCTGGAGGACGGTGTGGAGGAAACGGACCTGGGGGTACTGATTGATGCTCGGCTGAGCATGAGCCGACAGTGTGCCCGGGTGGCCAAGAAGGCCAACGGCATCCTGGCTTGCATCAAAAACAGTGTTACTAGCAGGAACAGGGAGGTAATTGTCCCCCTGTACTCGGCACTGGTGAGGCCGCACCTCGAGTACTGTGTTCAGTTTTGGGCCCCTCACTGCAAGAAAGACATTGAGGCCCTGGAACACGTTCAGAGGAGGGCTACGAAGCTGGTGAGGGGTCTGGAGCACAGGCCTTATGAGGAGTGGCTGAGGGAGCTGGGATTGTTCAGTCTGGAGAAGAGGAGGCTCCGGGGAGACCTTATAGCTCTCTATAACTTCCTGAATGGAGGTTGTAGTGAGCTAGGGGTCTGCCTTTTCTCTCGTGTAGACAGTGATAGAACTAGAGGCAATGGTTTCAAGCTGCGCCAGGGGAGATTCAGGCTGGACATTAGGAAATATTACTTCTCAGAAAGGGTAGTCAGGCACTGGAATGCACTGCCCAGGAAGGTGGTGGAGTCACTGACCATGGGGGTGTTCAAGAAATGTTTGGATGTTGTGTTGAGGGATATGATTTAGCTGAGAAGTATTGGTGATGGTTGGACTGGATGATCTTTTAGGTCTTTTCCAATCTTGATAATTCTGTGATTCTGTGAAAAAAACCCAACATATTAAACCAATGTAAAAAAAAAGATTTTTATTGACATTTTACAGGAAGGCCATTGTCGTGGTTTTGTTAGTGAGGGGGGGGCCTAAGGTGGCAGCTTCTGTAGGAAACTGCTAGAAGTCGCTCCCCTTTGTTCAGGGGACTTGGCCAGGCCTAGGGCGGACCCACTGCTGGCCAAGGCCGAGCCTATTGGTAGCAGAATGTCCCGTGATAACGCCTCTGCGATAACGTATTTAAGTAGGGGAAAACAGAAGGAGAGAAGATGTGAAGAAGCTGAGCGGGGGCAGAGGTGCAGAGGGGGAGGCACAGGCCTCATGGGCCTTGCAGGCCTCACCCTCTGGCCTCTCGCCAGGCAGCCGATTGGGCCAGACTGGGTCCAGCCCAGCTGCAAGAAGTGGAGAGGAGATGAGAAGTGAATAAGATGTAAAAAAGATCCTGAGAGACATCTACCAGCCTGTTGTGAGGAACGGCTGCAGACGCCAAGGTCAGTTCAGAAGGAGGGGGAGGAGTAATGCGGCTCCTGGCCAAGATTCCCCTGAAGCTCATGGTGACGATCATGGTGGAGCAGGTTGTCCCCCTGCAGCCCATGGAGGTCCACGGAGGGGCAGAGATCCACTTGGAGCCCATGAAGGACCCCATACCGGGGGAGGTGGATGCCTGAAGGCAGCTGTGGCCCGTGGAGGGCCCGCTGGGACAACTGTTCTGGAGAGACTGAACTCTGTGGAAGAGATCACCCACGCCGGAGCAGTTCCACAAAGGACTGTGGCCCGTGCGAGGGACCCCACGCTGGAGCAGGGGAGGAATGTGAGGAGTTCTTCCCTCGACCATGAAGCAGCGGCGTAAAACAACGTATGATGAACTGACTGCAACCCCCATTCCCTTTTCCCCCCTGTGCCACTCGGGGGGGGAAGGTAGTAGAGATAATGTTAAGCTTGGGAAGAGGGAGGGGTGGGGTGAGGTTATCTTGTTCTCTGTCTCATTATCCTGCTGTTTGTAGTAATAAATGAATAGTTTTCCCCAAGTTGAGTCTGTTTTGCCCGTGACGGTAACTTTAAGGATTTCTCCCTGTCCTTATCTCAAACCTCGAGCCGTTTTTCCTTATATTTTCTCTCCCTGTTCTCTCGGAGGGTGGGGGGAGCAAGAGACAGACTGCGTAGTCTGGTCCTGATCAGGGCTGAACTACAACAGCCATTAAGACTCATAGATGAACATGTTACTAGGGAAAAACAATGGTCTTTAAATATAAAAGTAGAAAATAAACTCATGACAGAGTTGCACGATGGGTATGTATGGCATCCGACCATCTGTCAGTATAAACTTAACATGAATCATATTTAAACATAGAATCGTATTTTTGCTGAAGAAACCAAAAAAAATAACAGCAGTATTGTGTGGAAACACCATTCCTGATCTGGCATACAATTATGTTGGTGTGGATTGATAGTAACTGATCTGGCGTCTACCAGCCTGTAATGATTCTTTTGTACATGCAGTAAGAAATTTGAATGATAAAGGTGAATGGATACTTGTTCCGTATATAACACAGACATGGCAGTTTTGGTCATATTCTAAGAATCAATTTATTATCTCATGAAATCTGACTTAAAAGTTTGAAAATACAGTTAAATATGAGATGGTTAGAATGGCTTAATGAGGTATAGCCTGTGACACACACATTAGAGTGACGATATTGACGTTCCTTGCCACTCCAAAAAAAATACATTTACTTAAATCTCTCTTGTTGGAGAGAGCTTTATGTATTCTATTAAGTCATATATCTTGTTTTAATGACCTGGTATGTCCTTATATTTATCTAAATCATTGGAAGAGGACAAAAAAAAAAAAAAAAAAGGAAAAAGATTGTGTCAAACCCACCTTCAGAAGAATCTTCTTCCTCACTCCTTTTCATGTCAAAGTGCAAGAGTTTCTGACCTGAAGCATAATGTTAATGTTTAACTTAGTTCTTTTAGTCAGGATACTCTGTGCTTTGTAGGTAAAGCAGAAGCCTCCTGCACTCCTAAATGAGAAGCATACCAAGCAAAATTTACTAGTAGCTTCTTGTGATCCCCAAAATAAGCCCACCAATTTAGTATAACTGGAGAAGTATTTTTTGCACCCAGTGACCCCATAAAAAATAGGATTGTCATTGCTAAAGAAAGGCCACACGCCTTACACTCACTGTCCTTTATGCTGACTGTGCAAGGCCCCAGTCTTGGCCAGCTGTTAGCAATTTATTATAAGAAACGGCTGCATGAGCTTGGCACCGCGTGTCTTTTTTTTTATAACATGCAGTTTGAGTCAGATAATGGTAAAGACTTTGAAAATATGACACAGGTCAAAAAAAAAGGCTCCAGAACCACAAACAGCTCAGCGACAGTCAAGTGCTGGTAATTGAAGAAGTTTAACATCAAGAGATAGGAAAAGATAGCTTTTGCCTTAAGTAAAGAAGGATAAAATTAAAAATAAATAAATAAATAAATAAACCAACAAGCAAAGGAACATTATAGGGAACCTGCTGGGACTGGTAAAGCAGCCTCCATCTCACCCCATCAAGCATGGTGTAAAAGCCTAGGATTTGTCAAGGAACTCAGCTGTTTAATAAAAGGACAAAATTCTAATTAAGGCATGAGGAAAAAAGATACTCACTTTTGTTTTGGCTTCTCTTCTTGAAGGACTCTTTCACCTGACCATGTCAATGACTAAGACCATCAAGGACCATGGTGATCAGCACTAGCTCTGTGGCATCAGCTGTGAACTTTGGATGTTTAAATATAATGTAGGATACGATTGTTAAGGACTACTGACTTTAAATACACAGTGATAAAAACTAACCATTGTCACTATGGGTTGTTAATGAATGTTATTCTGGTAAAGTTATATTTTCAAGTCTGAAACTGGTTTGATTGGATACTTTTTAACATCACTGTCACAACATCCTAATTCTCTGACACACATATACACACACTCAATTGCAAGTTATATCTATAATTGATCATATTTCTAATTAACTTCTCTTTTCTACAATTTAAGTCAACATTTAAGTCATATTTATGTGTATAAAAGGGACTACTGTGAATTGTCTTTGCAGTCTGTGATTTCCACTATCATCCTGTGTCTTTACTCTTCCACACCACATTTCTATCTGAGACCACAGACAATTCACTCCACACTTGCTATTAGTATAAACTAGGGCTAAACCAAAACAAATATACCATATATTAGCTTCATTGTTTGTCATAGTTTAGCCCTGCTCAAGACTAAGCTACTCAGTCTCTCACTTACTCCCCTCATCCTCGAGGGTAAATGGAGAAATAATCCCAGGCACAAATACAGGCTGGGCAGAGAATGGATCAAGGCCAGCCTTGAGGAGAAGGACTTGGGAGTGCTGGTGGACGAGAAGCTCTACATGAGCAGGCAATGCACCCTTGCGGCCCAGAAGGCCAGCCACATCCTGGGCTGCATCAAGAGGAGCATAGCCAGCAGGTCGAGGGAGGTGATTCTCCCCTTCTACTCTGCTCTTGTGAGACTCCACCTGGAGTACTGTGTCCACTTCTGGAGCCCCCAACATAAGAAGGACATGGACCAGCTGGAGAAGGTCCAGAGGAGGGCCACGAAGATGATCAGAGGGCTGGAGCACCTCTCCTATGAGGACAGGCTGAGAGAGTTGGGGTTGTTCAGCCTGGAGAAGAGGAGGCTCCGGGGAGATCTTATAGCGGTCTTCCAGTACCTCAAGGGGGCCTACAAGAAGAATGGGGAGAGACTGTTCAGTAAGGCCTGTTGTGACAGGAGAAGGGGTAATGGTTTTAAAATAGAGAGGGGTAGATTTAGATTAGCTATTAGGAAAAAATTTTTTACAATGAGGGTTGTAGAACACTGGAACAGGTTGCCCAGAGAGGTAGTGGATGCCTCATCCCTGGAAACATTCAAGGCCAGGTTGAATGAAGCTCTGAGCATCCTGATCTAGTGGGGGATGTCTCTGCTCCTTGCAGGGGGGTTGGACTAGATGACCTTTGAAGGTCCCTTCCAACCCTAACCATTCTATGATTCTATAACATAATAAAAGAGCTCGAGGTTTGAGATAAGGACAGGAAGAGATCATTCAAGTTACCATTACAGGCAAAACACAGTTGACTTGGGGAAAACTATTTATTTGCTGTTATTAATAAAACCAAAGCAGGATAATGAGAAAGAGGACAAAACAACTTTCTCCCACCCCTCCATCTTCTCATGCTTAACTTGATTTTCAATTATCTCTACCTCCTTCTCCTCCCTGAGCAGCACAGGGAAGAATAGGGAATGGGAGTACAATCAATTAGTCACTTGTTGCTTCAGGACAGTCCTTTGTCCTGGGGGGAATAACTCCTCACATTCCTCCCCTGCTCCAGCATGGGGTCCCTCCCATGGGCCACAGTCGTCTATGACCTGTTCCAGTGTGGGTTGTTTTTCCACAGGGCGCAGTCCCCCAGGACCAGCTGCCCCAGCGCAGGCCCTCCATGGGTCACAGCCTCTTTCAAGCATCTGCCTGACCCAACATGGGGTCCTCCACGGGCTGCAGGTGGATCTCTGCTCCTCCATGGACCTCGATGGGCTGCAGGGGAACAGCTTGCCTCACCATGGGCTGCACCATGGGCTTTAGGGGAATCTCTGGCAGCAGTAACATTACTCCTCCCCCTCCTTCTTCACTGACCTTAGCGTCTGCAGCTGTTTCTCTCACAAGAAATTCTTCACAATCAGGCTCAGGCAGACACCTCTGTGGTTCTCTTCACATCTGATTTCCTCTCCACTTCTTGCAGCTGGGTCAGGCTGAATCAGGCCTAGACAGCTGCTTGGTGGGAGGCCAGAGAGTAAGGACTGCACAGCACACAAGGAGGCTGTGCCTCCCCCTCTCTGCCACTGCTTCTGCTTCTTTATTTCTTGTGTACAGGGGCAACTGATAGCAGCACAGGTTCATCCTCTGATTCAGCTTCAGTGCCTGTTGCTGGGGTTCGAGTAGCCACAGTACAGGTCAGTATATTTTCCTTCACTTTCACTGAAGTGTGTTGCACCGCGCTGAGAAGTGTTTAGTAGATACTAGCCAGGGCCCAGCACAATGGAGTAAGTTGTGCCTCTTTAGAATAGCCACATGTCATGAAACAATAAAGGTCTGGTCATGAGAGGTACGAATTTCTCAGTTACAGAATTAAGACACAACGGTGTCAAACGCATATGTTGGTTCTTTATTTCATTCACACACAAAGGGTAATGGGGCAGGAAAGAGAAATAGAAAGAGGAGAGAAAGAGAAAGAGAGGAGAGAGAGAAAAAGAGAGGAGAGAAAGAAAAAGAGAAAGACAGGAAAGGAAATACCATCATGGAGAGTCAGCATCCCAAAAGTCCGTCTTACAGAGTGGGTGGGGTGGGCGTCCTAAAAGGGTGAAAATGCCACCACGGAGAATCAGTGTCCTGAAGGTCCGTCTGAGTGGGGTGGAGGTCCACACAGGGGTTCATGCGGCGACCCTTTTTGTAGTCCTTTGTATCAGCCCCCGCCTTCTTGATATTTTGGGGGCCTTCACCGGTCCTTCCATCTTAGGAGAACAGGTGCTTTCCACCTATATTTTAGTGTGTGGTTGCTGTATCCTATTGATCTGTCTCCATGGTGGTGGTTGTTAGCTCTCCGCAAATGCAAAGCTCACTTGTCCTTTGTAAGCTGTGCGGTTATCTGAAGTTGTTACCTAATGTCCAGCAAGACAGTGCCACAAAGTCATTTTGCGTCCCCCAGAGCTGGCCTCCATTGTGCAGTCACTTGGCAGTGCTGTGCATGCTTGGTATCATTCAGGGCCTGAGCTCATGCACAGGGTCTGGCTCTATTCCAGAGGAGGTGTACAAAAACAGGATACCCCATCTCACAGTTACTGGAGCTTTTAGCAAAAAATAGAGACTTTTTTTTGTAAAATGAGACATCTGCAGTTCGTCGATGTTTTGGTTGGTTTTCTTCATCGCCATATACATGTTGCTGTTCCAGCTACAAAACCAGGATACCTGTCTCACAGTTATTGAAGTTTTTAGCATTGCGATTCGTCAATGTTTTGCTCAGTTCCTTCCATCGTCTAGCGATGTTGAGACATTAATTAACATTTTCAGTCTCAGATACCACAAAAATTTTTCTTCACATTTTCTATCACTTTATCAGGATACTTTAGTTGCTCAGGACTAAAATTCCAAACCATGGGAGGTAAAAAGTTCTCCAGATATCTGCCCATATTCTACCACATGCCATACCACACATGACAACCCCACCTCAGGGCAGATCTGTGGAGGATATTCCTAAAAAGTGTTTTTGTAACTGTAAACAAGACCTGGGACACACTCAAGAGACGTAGCAATAACATCATGCTGGCTTGAATATCCCCCAGATATTCTCAAAAACTGTTGTAACTACTCTGGAGGTGAAAGAGTGGGGGAAATCATCAGCTTACAGATATCAACTTATCTTTGAAGCCATTGATGTTACCCTATCATAAATTGCTATTGCATAGTACAACAAAATGATAATTCTCATCATTTTCCCTGAAGTGATAAACAGCACCACCAGGAACACATAGTACATATAACAGTGCAGATAACACAACAACATGACCAGCCACTGCAACATCATGACCAACAACTAATAACCAATTGATTAACAGGCCTGAGCCAGAGTTGACCCACGAATGATCCATATCGCATTGCTATATTCAGCAGGATTGTGCTGGTTTAATTACAACTTCTTCAGCATACACAGAGTGTGAGAAAGTACATGATAAGAATGGATAACAACTCTTTGGCCTTGTGTATGACAAAACAGAAGATATGCAAGAGAGAAGTGTTACATCACAGCAACTCCCTTGTTTCCTCTTTTGATCTCTGGCTAAGCCACTCAAGTCAGATCTGTGGTTATCTCAACCCTTCAAGCCCCGTGTTGGGCATCAGAATAACTGTTGGCCCCACTTGGGACCAAGCTACGCAGTCTCTCACTAACTCCTCCCACCCTCCCGTAGGACAGGGAAGAGAATTGGTAAAGAAAAGAAGGCAAAAATCATGGACTGAGATTAAAAAAAGAAGTTTAAGAGAACAACAGAAGGAAATAAAAGAGAGATGGGAAAAAAAAACCCAAAAAAAAAAACAGTAACAGAAAATACTTAAACACAAACACATAATTTACAGTACAGTAGCTTAGAGTGGGTCCTACTACTTGGAGGAAACTGGATGTTATTCTTCTGTAGACAATTGCTACTATGGCTAAAACAAGCTAAAATTTTCACAGGCCAAGACAAGACCATATTAATGTTTTGTTTTGTTTTGGGTTTTTTTTGTGAGTTAAAGAAATGTGTGTGTGGTCTTTTATTGGTAATGGCAAAATTCAGACTGAGTTACTAAAAATCATACAGTTCAGTTTCAAAGTTAATATCATAGAATCATAGAATGGTTAGAGTCAGGAGGGACCTTTAAAGGTCATCTAGTCCAACCCCCCTGCAAGGAGCAGGGACATCCCCCACTAGATCAGGATGCTCAGAGCCTCATCCAGCCTGGCCTTGAACATTTCCAGGGATGAGGCATCCACCACCTCTCTGGGCAATCTGTTCCAGTGTTTTACAACCCTCTGTGTAAACAATTTTTTCCTAATATCCAATCTAAATCTACCTCCCTCTATTTTAAAACCCTTACCCGTTGTCCTATCACAACAGGCCCTACTAAACAGCCTCTCCCCATCTTTCTTGTAGGCCCCCTTGAGGTACTGGAAGATCGCTATAAGATCTCCCCGGAGCCTCCTTTTCTCCGGGCTGAACAACCCCAACTCTCTCAGCCTGTCCTCATAGGAGAGGTGCTCCAGCCCTCTGATCATCTTCGTGGCCCTCCTCTGGACCTTCTCCAACTGGTCCATGTCCTTCTTATGTTGGGGGCTCCAGAACTGGACACAGTACTCCAGGTGGGGTCTCACCAGGGCAGAGGAGAGGGGGAGAATCACCTCCCTCGACCTGCTGGCCACGCTTCTCTTGATGCAGCCCAGGATGCGGTTGGCCTTCTGGGCCGCAAGGGCGCATTGCCTGCTCATGTAGAGCTTCTCGTGCACCAGCACTCCGAAGTCCTTCTCCTCAGGGCTGCTCTCAATCCATTCTCTGCCCAGCCTGTATTTGTGCCTGGGATTGGCACAACCAACATGCAGGACCTTGCACTTGGCCTGGTTGAACTTCATGAGGTTGGCACGGGCCCACCTCTCCAGCCTGTCAAGGTCCCTCTGGATGGCATCCCTCCCTTCCAGCATGTCAACGGCACCACACAGCTTGATGTCATTGGCGAACTTGCTGAGGGTGCACTCTATTCCACTTTCCATGTTGCCGACAAAGATGTTGAACAGGGCTGGGCCCAACATGGACCCTGAGGAACGCCACTCGTGACCGGTCTCCACATGGACACTGAGCCGTTAACCACCACTCTCTGAGTGCAGCCATCCAGCCAACTCCTTATCCACCAAGTGGTCCGTCCATCAGACCTATGCCTCTCTAGTTTAGAGAGAAGGATGTCGTGCGGGACAGTGTCAAAGGCTTTGCACAAGTCCAGGGAGATGATATCCATCGCTCATCCCTTGTCCACTGATGCTGTTACCCCATCATAGAAGGCCACCAAATTGGTCAGGCACGATCTGCCCTTGGTGAAGCCATGTTGGCTGTCACCAACCACCTCCTTGCTCTCCATGTGCCTTAGCATGGTTTCCAGGAGAATCTGCTCCATGACCTTGCCAGGCACAGAGGTGAGGCTGACCAGCCTGTAGTTACCTGGGTCTTCCTTATTCCCCTTTTTAAAAATGGGGGTTATGTTCTCTCTCTTCCAGTCATTGGGGACCTCACCACACCGCCACGATTTCTCAAATACGATAGCCAGTGACTTGGTAACTTCAACTGCCAGTTCCCTCAGGACCCGTGGATGGATCTCATCAGGTCCCATGGACTTGTGCACCTTTAAGTTCCTCAGATGATCCCGAACGTGCTCTTCGAGTACAGTACCTCTAACCACATGGTAAATCTGAAATATCACCAGCATGGGAAAATTTTATAGCACTTTGTCGATGTTATGTATATAAGTGGATGTGGAAATGGCTCTCTAAGATAAATATTCCTCAGTAGTTATATTTCTCAGTTTCAATTTGCCATATAGAATTTGCTTGATAAAATGGAATATGCATAACATATTTCCAGACAAGATGACTGAGCTTTCCTATTTATCTACTTTCTTTTTTCCTTTCTTCAATACATAATCATGTTGAGAGGTTATTAATAAGATGGTATGATGTTATTTCTAGTAGAAGAGGGTGAATACTGAAGATTCTTCTACTTTTTCACGTTGCATCTTCAATTCCTACATTACACTTGACAAAGTAGTTCTAAGTTTAAGAGTGTGCACAGAGATACTTTAGCCCCAGACAGATGAGGGAGATATCTATCTTACGCTTGAATCCACTTGAGTACCTAACCCGATTAAATCCTTTTAGAAGATCATATTTTCATTATTTTTCCCTACTTTGAAAAATATAAAAGGATTAATTATTTTTACACATGGAAATAGCAATGCATACATGAACTTAAGATAAATATCTCAATCATCTTATTGTAGTGGAGTATACGGCAGGATCAAAAAAGTTGCATGGAGTGAGGATAGCCCTAGGTTGATTTTTTTTTTCCCCTATATTAACTTTTTTCCAAGATTTTTTCCTCATCCTCGTTCTCAAATGTCCTTTCTTCATTTCCTTCTCTGTAGTAACACGATGTGAATTTTTCTTTATGGATAACTTCAGTTTTGATTGCATAATTTCTATTAAAATTTATATATCAATATATGTGCTGAAGTAATTTTCTCTAGCATTTACTTAAAGCCTCTAAGTATGTTGTAATTTGCCTTTGTGTCATCCTTTCAATCATTAACTTGTTAAATTATGCAATGTGGATACTTTAGCTCACAAATTCTTCCTTCTAGTGGCTTAATATTTTTTGTTCATTAGAAGTCTGAATTTTACTTTTCTGTAACATGAGGTGGGATTCCAGATTGCACAAATCTATATTTAATGATGGGATACAGCTCCAGATTGTAGGCAACTAAATTTAGGTATTTACAATCTGGATCTGAATCCTATTTCAGTTTTGGGTGATTATGCTGAAGATCAAAATATGATAGTGCATGATTTCTGAGGTTGTGTTTAGCTTCTAAGACTTGCTTTCTTATTAGGGAAGGGAGCAGGAAGGAATAAATCAGCAGATCTTGAAGGTACATTTACAGTTCATTAATGTGAAGTATCAATGTATCAAAGACCTAGAACTAATAGCAGAAACCAATTAGTTGAGTTCTGCATGGATTAATTTACTGAGTTTACCCTGTTATTGTGACTAAGATGCAATAACACTGTGAGTAAATTCACACAATATTTCTATCTTTCTTATGGTGCTGGTGGTGGCTATGTTACCTATGTTAGGAGTATGTTCACAGATACAGAAGATAGAGTCTAGGGAGGAATTTCCCATGTAAAATCAGTTCCGATCCATAGACTTGCCTATCTATCCTGCTTTCAGAGGATTTAGCCAGTGGGTTTAAGGGAGCAGACCTTCAGCACACGTTCGGGTAGCCTTGTGTCAAGCATGAAGTGATACAATCAGCCATTTCCGTTAAAAAGCCTAAATGTGGGAAATACATTGTCTTATTGATTGGATCTTTTACCTTGAAAGTAGGGGGTCAGATTTAGGTTTTTTTTTTTTAGCCAAAACAAACTTTTCACTTCTAGTACCATATCTGGCCTTAAAATATTCCAGGTAAAGTCCTTTTTCTTCACTTTTGCTGCTGAGTAACCAGATTACTGACTGCAGATAAGAATTCTGGAGTGGCAGGTGCAGAGGTAGAACAAGTGAAAATCAGCATGATCCTCCTATCTAGTAGCTCCATCAGTTGGGAGAAGACAAAGTAAGATTTTTTTCCCCTGGTTTATTCCAATTTTACTTTTTTTTTTTTTTAAGTGACATACTTAAGTACAGCTATGAGCAGATCTCAGACCCTTTAATCTTCTTGCTGAGTGGCCTAACCACTTAAAGGACATCCTACAATTATACAGCTTGCCTAAATGTCTTTTACTAGATACTTTTACCAGAGGCAGTATTTTTGGACAAATTAACTCTTTTGCAAACGTCTAAGAGAGTCCTTATGAACAAGTATATTATTATTAAATATCAGATTATTTATTATTAAATATAGTTTTATTTAATAATACATTCATAGTAAATATAATGATAATAATCTATCGTTGTTGTTGTTATTATGACTCCAGTTTCCACCATACTTTTTCAACGCATGACACAC
Source organism: Chlamydotis macqueenii (assembly GCF_036417535.1). Taxonomy (NCBI): domain Eukaryota; kingdom Metazoa; phylum Chordata; class Aves; order Otidiformes; family Otididae; genus Chlamydotis; species Chlamydotis macqueenii. The sequence continues at coordinate 166,366,513 of NC_141556.1, forward strand.
TAAATCTATTGTCTTCCCTTATTATCCACTAAATCTATTAACTGACTGCCATGAAGGAAAAAATACAAAAGCTAGAGAAGCAGAAAAGTCCAGTACTGTACTGACTATTTCATGATAGCCTCTGAAAAGAAAATAAGTCAGCTCAGGCAACTGGAGTAATCTTTAAGTGGATGAGTATACACACAGTTTGCAGAAGCAAGAAAAAAAAGCGTAACTTTTTTGCAGACTCAGGGTCTCTGCTTCAGGAAATCTGACTGAAACCTATTGGAATGCTAAACAGTACCCTATTCCTTACTACAGATGGAGGAGAGAAAATCTGATGCATTTAAGTTCAGCCAGGTGTGTTGACAAAGATTTTCTTCAAACCAATCTTCTTATGAGCCTTAATGAAATTATAACAACATAAAATCAAAGTCCTACAGAAGTAAAAATATTCATTCAGTAATAAGCATAAATTAAAATTAAAGTGAAACTCTTTCTCAAGAAGGTATTGATATGGTGATTTTTTTTTCTGATATAGGACATCTTTCATTTAGAAAAATGGTATTTTTTTCTATTTTTAAGTGATCAATGGAGATGTATCTCTAGCATCACTTTCATTACTTGTTTTATGACTAAAATACTATGAACACAATGTTTTATTTCTATTAAAACATTTTAAAGTATATTTCACTGTTGATGATGGGAAAATTAAATAGTTTATGAATATTTTATTTTAAATAAATAATAAAGATTTAAGTTTTTGGCAGACTAGAAGACTGAATCAAATTTTGACATCTTAGAATTTGCCACAGGAAGAGGATTCTGAATTTCACATCAACTTTAATGTGATACCTCTCTTTTTTCTCTTCAGACAGCTAAGTGTAGCCAGAAGCTTTTTATGACAGTTCATACTGATTGCATAAATTAGCAAAGCAAATTTCCAGTAATAATTAAATTTTTGATAAAGTGAACATATATCTTGTTCCTACTGATTATAGTTCTCATTGTCAGTAAATACTATACAAGATTAACTTCCAAATTTTAAGTTTCTCAGGTTCGAATATTTTAAACATAAGAATACACATAACAAAATTATATCCATTCTAAGATTCAAAGGCTATCCCTTGTACTTCATGGGACTGATGTTATTATTGGCATTATAAGATTTTCAATGTCCATTAGATCAAGTCTTACACAGGCTCTGGATTTTGAGACTAATATAATGATAAGTTCAAAATTTGTTTAAGATTTACTCCTAAATATGTCTCAGATGCAAAGCTTCTTATATTTTGTGTTATGACAAAACAAAACAAAACTTGAGAATGTACTGGATTTCAAATCCAAGCAATGGAATTTCAAGGACAACATTGCTTAAAAGTGTTCCTCTTAAAAGGTGACACAGTCCATAGCACAGCTGAATACCAATATACCAATGCACACACCATGGGTAACAAACCGTAGGAGGTGGAAGACGATGTGCAGCTAGAAAGCGATGATCTAATTGCTATTGCTGAAGCATGATGGGACAGACACACAACTGGAGCACTGCAAGCAATGGCTATAAACTGTTGAGAAAGGACAAGCAGGGAAGACAGGATGTTTCCTTTATGTGAGAAAATGGATTGACTGGACAGAGCTGTCTTTGAAAAACACTGTTCTGGTTTTGTTGGGTGAGGGGGGGCCTAGGGTGGTAGCTTCTGTAGGAAACTGCTGGAAGTTGCTCCCCTTTGTTTAGTGGACTCGGCCGGGCCTAGGGCGGACCTGCTGCTGGCCAAGGCCGAGCCAATTGGAAGAAGAATGTTCCTTGATAATGCCTCTGTGCTAACGTATTTAAGAAGGGGAAAACAGGGAAAAAAAAAAGAGAGAAGATGTGAAGCAGCTGAGCAGGGACAGAGAGGGGGAGGCATGAATCTTGTGGGCCTTGCAGGCTTCATCCTCTGGCCTCCCGCTGGGCAGCTGACTGAGCCCAACTTGGCCCAGCCCAGATGCAAGAAGTGGAGAGGAGATGAATGAGAAGTGAATAAGATGTAAAAAGGATCCTGAGAGACGTCTGCCAGCCTGTTGTGAGGAACGGCTGCAGACGCCAAGGTCAGTGAAGAAGGAGGGGGAGGAGTAATGTGGCTCCTGGCCAAGATTCCCCTGCAGCCTGTGGTGATAACCATGGTGGAGCAGGTTGTCCCCCTGCAGCCCATGGAGGTCCATGGAGGGACAGAGATTCACCTGCAGCCCATGGAGAACCCCACGCCAGAGCAGGTGGAGGCCTGAAGGAGGCTGTGGCCCGTGGAGGGCCTGCTGGGGCAGCTGTTCTGGAGGGACTGCACCCTGTGGAAGAGATGACCCATGCCGGAGCAGTTTCACGAAGGACTGTGGCCCGTGGGAGGGACCCCACGATGGAGCACAGGAGGAATACAAGGAGTTTTTCCCCTGACAATGAAGCAGTGGCATGAAAAAATGCGTGATGAACTGACCACAACCCCCATTCTCTTTTTCCCCGCTGTGCCGCTCGGGAGGGGAAGGTAGTAGAGATAATGTTAAGCCTGGAAAGAGGGAGGGGTAGGGGGAGGTTATCTTGTTCTCTGTCTCATTCTCCTTCTAGTTTTTAGAAATAAATGTATAGTTTTCCCCAAGTCGAGTCTGTTTTGCCCGTGACGGTAACTTTAAGGATTTCTCCCTGTCCTTATCTCAAACCTTGAGCCGTTTTTCTTATATCATCTCCCCCTATTCTCTTGGAGGGTGGGGGGAGTGAGAGACTGCATAGTCTGGTTCCGATCGGGGCTGAACTATGACAAACAGTGATTGACAGGTTGAGAGCTTATGGGTAAAACTTAGGCACCAAGCCAAAAAGAAAAAAAATGAAACCTTGTGGTTGCTATTTACTACAGGCTGCCTAACCAAGGGGAACCTTGTAGATGTTGAGTTCTTACTTCATCTACAGGAGCCATCACACTCGCAGGTTCTTGTCCTACCAGGAGCCTTCAGCCACCTGCACATCTGCTGGAAAAGTGGCACAGCAAGCTTTGCAAGTGGCACAGCAAGCAGTCCAGGAGACTTTTGGAGAGCATCAAGGATAATGTCTTAATCCAGGTGATAGACAGCCCAGCCAGAGGAGAAGCATTACTGGACCTGCTGCTCACCAGCACAGATGAACTTATTACAGAGATCAAGACTGATGGCAGTCTGGGCCCCAGTGATCATGCCCTGGTAGAATTCACAATCTTAAGGAATATGGGCCAGAGGGAGAGTAAAGTCAGGAACCTGAACCTTAGGAAAGCAAACTTTTGGTTATTTAAGGAATTAGTGGATGGTACCCCCTGGGAAACTGCCTTCAGGGGCAAAGGCACTGAACCGAGCTTGCAGCTCTTTAAGGATGTTTTTCTCAGGAAACAAGAGTTCTCATTTCCCATGTATAAGAAAATGGGCAAGGAAAGCTGAAGGCCAGCAAGTCTGAGCAAGGATCTTCTAGTCAGACTAAAGTGTAAGAACGAAATGCACAGGCAGTGGAACCAGAAATACGTGTCGTAGAATCATAGAAAAGTTTGGGTTGGAAGAAACCTGTGAAGGTCCTCTAGTCCAACCCCCCTGCAAGGAGCAGGGACATCTTCAACTAGATCAGGTTGTTGAGACCCTTATCCAACCTGCTCTTGAAAGTTTCCGGGGATGGGGCATCTACCACCTCTCTGGGCAACCTGTTCCAGTGTTTCACTACTCTCACTATAAAAAAAAAATATGCATTCTTTATATCAAATCTGAATCTACCTTCCTCATTTTTTTTTAAAAACCATTACCAGTTATCCTATCACAACACGCCCTGCTGAAGAGTTTTTCCCCATCTTACTTGTAAGCTCTCTTTATGTACTGGAGGGCTGCTATAAGGTCTCCCTGGAGCCTCCTCCTCTCCAGACTGAACAGCCCCAGCTCTCTCAGCCTGTCCTCATAGGAGAGGTGCTCCAGTCCTCTGATCATCTTGGTGTCTCCTCTGGAGTTGCTCCAACAAGTCCACGTCCTTCTTATGTTGGAGGCTCCATAGCTGGATGCAGTATTCCAGGTAGAGTCTCACCAGAGCAAAGTAGAGGGGCAGAATCACCTCCCTCAACCTGCTGGCCATGCTTCTTTTGATGCAGCCCGGGATGCTGTTGGCTTTCTGGCCTGCAAGTGCACATTGCTGGCTCATGTTGAGCTTCTCATCCACCTGCAATCCCAAATCCTTCTCCTCAGGATTGCTCTCAATCAATTTTCTGCCCAGCCTATATTTGTGCTTGGGATTGGTCCAACCCACATGCAGGACCTTGTACTTAGCCTTGTTGAACTTGGAAGAACTTTTAAGGATGGGATGCCCAGATGTGTAGGGACAGGATCAAGAAAGGTAAGACACAGATAGAGCTGAATATGGCAAGGAATGTGTTAATAAGAAGGACTCTATGAGTACATTGGCCAGAAAAGGAATATTATAGAAAATGTACCCTCCAATAAATAAAACTATTGAACTGTGGAGAACTAACATGGAGAAGACTGAGGTACTTAACAATGGGATATTTTTTACTGAGTTTTCAACAGTAGCCTCTCTTCCCACATCTCTCAAGACTTGGAACCTCATGGCTAGTACTCAAGGAACAAAATCCCTCCACTTATAGGAGAAGATGAGATTTAAGACCACTTGAGGAATGTGAACATATATGTCACTGGGACTCAATGAGATGCTTGCTAGGGTCTGGAGGGAATTGATTGATACAGTTGCCAAGCAACACTGCACCATATCTCAAAAGTCATGGTAGTCAGGCGAAGGTCCAAGTGATTGGAGAAAAGGGATTATAGTACTTATTTATGAAAAAGAGGAAGAAAGAGGATCCTGGGAACTACCAATCAGCCAGCCTCACCTACATGCCTAGTGAAATTAAGCAGAAAAATACCCTCCTGTAAGATTGTCAAAACATATAGAAGAAAAGGAAAAGCAATAGAGAAAGCCAATATGGCTTCACCAAGAGCAAATTGTGCCTGACTAATCTAGTGACATTTTATGATAGTGTGTCTGCATTAGTGGGTAAGGGAGAAGCTTTTGATGTAAGGTCTTTGACACAGTCCCACACAACACCCTTGCCTATAAATTGGAGATAAATTGGTTTGATGGATAGACTGTTAGATGGATAAGGAACTGACTCTATGCCTACATTCAAAGAGTTATAGTCAATGTCCAAAGACAGTAACAGAGAGAGCAGAGATCAGTAACAAGTGGTGTCCCTCAGGGATCTGTATTGGTACCAGTGCTGTTTGACATCTTCATTAACGACATAGTGGAGCTGAGTGAACTCAGCAAGTTTGCAGCTAACAACAAGCTGAGTGGTGCAGTTGATTCACTACAGGGAAAGAGTGCCATCCAGAAGGACCTTTAACAGGCTTGAGGAGCGGCTTCATGCAAACCTCATGAAGTTCAACAAGGCCAAGTGCAAGGTCCTGCACCTAGGTCAGGGCAATCAACATTATCAACACAGACTGGGGAATGAATGCTGTCACGAACCGATAAAGGTCTGGTCGTGAGAGGTACGAATTTCTCAGTTACAGAATTAAGACTCAACGGTGTCAAACATGTATGTTGGTTCTTTATTTCATTCACACACAAAGGGTAATGGGGGGGAGAGAGAAAGACGAAGAGAGGAGAGAGAGGAAAAGAGAAAGAGAGGAGAGGAAATACCACCATGGAGAGTCAGTGTCCTGAAAGTCCGTTTTACAGAGTGGGTGGGGTGGGCGCCTCAAAAGGATGAAAATGCCACCATGGAGAATCGGCATCCCAAAGGTCCGTCTGAGTGGGGTAGAGGTCCACACAGGGGTTCATGCAGCGACCGTTTTTGTCGTCTTTTGTATCAGCCCCCCCTTCTTGATGTTTTGGGAGCCTTCACCAGTCCTTCCATCTTAGGAGGTCAGGTGCTTCCTGCCTGTGTTTTAGCTTGTGATTGCTGCATTCTGCTGATCTGTCTCCATGGTACTGGGTGTTAGCTCTCTGCAAATGCAAGGCCTGCTTGTCCTTTGTAAGCCGTGCGGTTATTTGAAGCACGTTGTTACCTAATGTCCAGCAAGACAGTGTCCACAAAGTAATTTTGCATCCCCCAGAGTCGGCCTCCATTGTGCAGTCACTTGGCAGTGCTGTGCATGCTTGGTATCGTCCAGGGCCTGAGCTCATGCACAGGGTTTGGCTCTATTCTGGGGGAAGGGTACAAAAACAAGATACCCCATTTTGCATTTTTTTTTAGTTTTTAGACACGTGTTGCTGCTTCAGCTATGAAAACAGGATATCTGTCTAGACATCTGCGGTTCGTCGATGTTCTGCTCAGTTCCTTCCATCGTTTAGCGATGTTGAGACATTAATTAACCTTTTCAGTCTCTGACAAATGAATTGCAAGAAGCCCTGCAGAGAAGGAGCTGGGGATACTACTGGATGAAAAATCAGACTTCAGCTGGCAATGTGTTCTTGCAATCCAGAAAGACAATCATATCTTGGGCTGCATAAAAAGCAGTGTGTCCAGCAGGTTGAAGGAGGTGATTCTCCCCCTCTACTCTGCTCTCATAAGACCTTATCTGGAGTACTGCATCCAGTTCAGGGCCCCCAGTACAAGAAAGACATGGACCTGTTAGAATGGGTCTAGAGGGTGGCCACAAAAAATGGTCAGAGGGCTGGAAGACCTCTTCTAAGAAGAAAGGCTGAGAGAGTTGGGGCTCTGTGGAGACCTTATTGTAGCCTTTCAATACTCAAAGGGAGCTACAAGAAAGATGGAGGAGACTTTTTACCAGAGTTTATAATGACAAGACAAAGTGCAACAGTTTTTAAGTGAAAAAGCATAGATTTAGGTTGGATATAAGAAAGAAATTTTTTACATTGAAACTGGTGAGGCACTGGAACTGGTTTCCTAGAGGCGTTGTGAATGCCTCATCATTGGAAGTGTTCTAGGCCAGGTTAGATTAGGCTTTGAGCAACTTGATACACTGGAAGGTGTCCCTACCCATGACTACGGCAGGTGGACTAGATAATCTTCATGGTCCTTTCCAACCCAAACCGTTCTATGATTCTCTGATTTATATTTATTTTTTGTTTTTAGCTCACTTCTAATGTTACGGAGTTCCCTAAATATGAGCAGTTAAGGTTTTTGGGTTTTGGCTGTATGTGTTTTGAACTCTTTAATATAAATAACTGCAAAATATAAAGGCAATGGTCATAATATATGAAGGGAAATTATTATGCATCCAAAAAGTTTCATTGCACCCTGAAACTAGTTGTGCCTTACATAAAATATGTTAAATCCTGCTTGAAATATTGATGATGAGTAATTGTTACAGTGCAAAAGTCAGGGCTAATATGAATTTTTTTCTTTGTCTGCAACAATTTTTGTTAAATCCATTAAAATAAGCTGATGAGTTCTAGTGTTGTTTGGATTTTATCATGCTTATTCATGCATATCCAATATTCTTTTCTGGAATTTAATGCAACAGTTATTTCTTAATTTTATTTCTTCTTCTTATTGTTGTTATTATCATTAATTATTTATATAATAGTATCATTCTCAATACCACTCATTTAAAAACCTGTGCTAGTTTACATCTCAGTCATTTTCAGTCAGATTAATTAGATTAGAAGGGACTAAATCCTTCAATTTGTGCTGCTAAAATAGTACAATAAGGTAGATATTGGTTGTTTGTATGTTCTAAGTAAGCATTGTCCTCTGACAGACAATTACTGAAAGCACACAAAATATGAGGCTTTTCTTTCTTTCCTGATTTCTCTTCTGCTGGCTGGTTCCAGATTTGCTCAGAATGACCACTAGAGGAAAAGTAATGGATTTACACCTGTAATGTTTGGCCAGATGTCAAGTTGTAGCTTAGACATTTCTAATAGCTGTAGGAGGCTTCAGAGTACTTAGTGAAACTTACAGAGATTTTAACACTTAACCTCTAGCAAGTCTCTATTAAGAATATGCAAACTGCAGTGTTTTTTAAGCTTATAACTGGGTCAAACAAGGACAGATTTTCACAGGAATGGCAAAAAAAAAAAAAAGAAATCCATTATGCAAGTCAGTCCTCTGCCAAATTTCAAGTCCCTATTCTACAGCTTGGTGCTATAACAGCATTCCAAAGAACAGATTGCCAGAATTCCTAATAGCATTAAAAAAAAAAAAAAAAAAAGTATCTTTCCTTAGATTCATACAGTAGCTGAAGCATTTTTTTTTTTGCTAGAAGTTAAAAATAACCCCCCAGCATCATCAAAATTTCAAATTGAGATAATTATTAATTTAATTGATCAAAGTCTGACTGAATAAATCACAAGCATCTGAAATTTGATCCTAAAATCAAAGGTTTGGGGAATCTTGAGAACAATGGTTGATTGACCTGCCTGTAGCAGAAAACAAAAGACAAGCCAGAACAGCATGTTTCCTTCAAGGCAAGCACCTTCGAATTGATAAACTCTGTGCATAAGTTCCACATTGAAGTCAGCATGGAGTTAGAAGCCGAGTTGTATTTATGTCAGTTAAGTCAATGGGATAACTACTAGACTATAATTATTAGGATTTGACCTGAAAGCTAAAATAACAGAGAAACCTTTAAGTGAACAAAATTCAATCTGTTAGTGTATTTCTTTTTAATACCAAAAAGAGATTTGCTGCTACCTTATCAGTGAACTTTACATATTTTGTTCATTCCCACTAGTTTGTTTTTCCTCAATTTCAAGTTAATTTTCAGATTTATACACTACCTCTTTATAAGACAATGATAATTTATAGATAGGAGAAATCAGAGAAAAGTTTTCTATTGACTTGAAAGAGAACTAGAACCTGATCATGTACCAGAACAAGACATATTTCATCACTTATTCAGAGTGATGGTTTCTGAAGCATAGGTCTGTAACATTTTTACTAGAAAATATCTGCTACATATGATGATTCACAAAAAAATAGGTCCGAAACTCACAGAGGTTACTTACCTGCACAAATGTTTTCATCTCTTTTATTTGAAGTGTAGCTATTTTTTATTATTACTATTTTGTAGAAAAAGTCCTCCTTCCTTCTTTTTTTTTATACATATATATAAATATATGTATGTCTTATATTTTCAGTGCAGGATGAGCATGAAAGCATTATGAAATAAAAAGTTATGGCTTGCTCCAGTTCAGATCTGAGCCTTAAAACTCTGCCAGAAATGATACTAACTTAAAGTAAACAAGTTGACAGAAGACTGTATTAAAAGACGACATTATCTTGGCAAACAAGGATTGTAAATCACTTGCATATCATATCCACTTATTTTAACAACAAATGGATACTATTTTCTCAGAGACATTGAGATAAGCAGGAATTATTTTAAAGTACTTCTATTTATTTATTAATTGTCTGCACAATTCATTATTTGATGTTCATTATTCTGGAACAGGTAGATAGCTCCCAGAAGACATGAAAAACCAACTAATCCAGACTAGGGTTTGGACCCAGGGTTGAAGAAGTTTAGGTTGTTTAAATATATTGAGTATAACAGTTCTCAGTGGAAGAAGGAAGAAAAGGAAATTCAAGGTGTATCTATGGCTACATTTTGCTGGTACAAATGAGATAAAGACATTCCCACTTCATTGCATTATTTTCCTGGTTTTATTTCATGGCGGGGGCTGGGGGAGCTATGGTAGCAGCTTCTGTAAGAGGCTTCTAGAAGTAATGTCCTCTTTGTCTAGCGGACTCATCTTGGGCCTAGGGCGGACCAGCTGCTGGCCAGTGCTGAGCCAATTGGTAGCAGAACATTCCCTGATAATGCCTCTGCAATAATGTATTTAAGAAGGAAAAAAAAAAACAGAAAAAAAAAAAAAAAGAGAAGATGCGAAGAAGCTGGACCAGGGTCAGAGAGGGGGAAGCGTAAGCGTTGTGGCATTTGCGGTCCTCACCCTCTGGGCTCCCGCTGGGTGCCAACTGAGCCTGACTTGGCCCAGCCTGGCTACAAGAAGTGGAGAGGAGATGTGAAGAGAACCTGAGAGGCGTCTGCCTGCTGATTGTGATTTTTTTTTTTGTGAAAGGAACAGCTGCAGACACCAAGGTCAGTGAAGAAGGAGAGGGAGGAGTAATGCTGCTCCTGGCAGAGATTCCCCTGCAGCCTGTGGTGCAGACCATGGTGAGAAAGGCTGCCCCCCTGCCATCCACGGAGGTCCATGGAGGAGCAGAGATCCACCTGCAGCCCATGGAGGTCACTACATCGGGGCAGGTTGATGCCTGAAGGAGGCGGTGGCCTGTGGTGGGCCCGCTGGGGGAGGTGTTGTGGAGGAAAAAATGACCCACACGGGAACAGTTCATGAAGGACTGTAGTCCATGAGAGGGACCCCACACTGGAGCAGGGGAGGAATGTGAAGAGTTCTTCCCCTGAGGAGGAAGGAGTGGCATAAAGCAACAAGTGATGAACTGACCATAACGCCCATTCCCTCTTCCCTGCTGTGCCACTCGGGATGGGGGCAGGTGGTAGAGTTAATATTAAATGTGGGAAGAGGGAGGGGTGGGGGAAGTTATCTTGTTCTCTTTCTCATCATCTTGCTTTGGTATTAATAATAAACAAATCGTTTTCCCCAGGTTGAGTCTGTTTTGCCCATAATGGTAACTTTAAGGATTTATCCCTGTCCTTATCTCAAACCTTGAGCCCTTTTTTCTTATATTATCTCTCCCTATCCTCTTGGAGGGTGGGGGGAGTGAGAGAGAGACTGCATAGTCTGGTCCCAATTGGGGCTAAACTATGACATCCATGGAGAGCCTGCTGGGGCAGCCATTCCAGAGGGACTGCACCACTGGAAAAAAAAATGACCCACACCAGAGCAGTTCAGGAAGGACTACAGCCTGTGGGAGGGACCCCACAATGGAGCAGGGGAGGAATGTGAGGAGTTCTTCCCCCAGAGAGGAAGGAGCGACATAAAGTGTAAAGTTTTCCCCAAGCTGAATCTGTTTTGCCTATAATGGTAACTTTTAGGATCTCTCCCTGTCCTTATCTCAAAACTTGAGCATTTTTTTTTTCTTATATTATGTCTCCCTATTCTCTCCGAGGGTGGAAGGAGTGAGAGAGAGACTGCATAATCTGGTCTCGATCGGGGCTAAACTACTACAATTATAGGGTGTACTCGTTTGTGTACTGACAGTGATCCTAGCTCTTTAATTTTTTTGAGCAAAAGTAATGATGTTTGTTGTCTGCAATTATCCTGGGTTTAGACACTCTGTCCTAGGGTGGTTATTTTCAGCACAGTGAGTCTGTGTGTGTGTGTGTGTGTGTGTGTGTGTTTTGTCCCATTTTAGCTATAGCTTATTTTGTTTCTTTTGGTAAGTGTTTCTATAATCAGTCACAGGTGTGACAGACTGATGTAACTGTTAGTTGATTTCAGCATTACTGTGGAGTTGATCAATGATATTTGATGTAACGTCAACCACCTGCTTTGCACATTCTGTTCCTGGCAGTCTTCTGGCAACCATTCTTTGTGAGCAGGATCCAAACGCTGCATGTTATTGAACTGAGGTAAAAGGAATGTGTGTAGGAGGGATGTTTATTTATTTGTTTGTTGGATTTTGGTGGGTTTTTTCATAAGTATTTCCAGAGAAGGGTAATGTGTGCCAGGAATAAAATAGCAAAAAAAAAAAAAAAAAGAGCATCCAGCTCTTGAGAAGCTGTTGAAGTAAAAAATTCTGCAAGAAGTTTAACTTACAGTTCTCTAGTGTTCATGCAAAAAACTTGAGTCAGACACTTACACTAAAAACATCAAAACATCCATGAGAAAGCTAGGTATTTATTTACTCACTTAGTCAATATGTTTTGTGCACACTATTTATAAACTTTAAAAGAGTTCTGTCAAAGTGAAAGTGCGTTTGTCATTGTGGTGAAAAAACAAAAACAAAAACCAAACCTCAACAAAAAACCTAAATGCCTATTCACTTCATTTCAAGCTAACGTCAAAATGTTTTTTTTTTTCTGCCATACTGTTGGAGCTGTTCAGCCTGGAGAAGAGAAGGCTTGGTGGAGACCTTGTAGCAGTCTTCCAGTACCTAAAGGGGGCCTACAGGAGAGACGGGGATAGACTCTTTAGCAGGGCCTGTTGTGGTAGGATGAGGGGTAATGGTTTTAAAATCTAGAGAGGTAGATTCAGAGTTCATATAAGGAAAAAAAATTACAGTGAGGGTGGTGGAACACTGGAACAGGTTGCTCAGGGTAGTGGTAGATATCCCATCCCTGGATCATTCAAGGTCAGATAGGACAGGGCTCTAAGCAACCTGATGTATTTGGAGAAGTCCCTGCTTTTTTTTGCAGGGGGCTTGGACTAGATAACCATTAAAGGTCCCTTCCAATCCTGACTGTTCTGTGATTCTATAATTCTACAATATTTCTTAAGAAGAAACTAGAGCTGAGTTGAATGAACCAGTACTCCTGAGTCCTGAGTATGCATCTGTGCATAGCTATATCAAGATGTGATAAATTTTAGCCAGTTTTGTTCAATACTTCAATTCAAATAGATTGATGTCACTGACATCCAATAAAGTTAATGGAATGTGCTAATATGACTGAGAAAAGAGGCAGATACTGATAACAGTTATGGATTCTTTTTCATCATAGCATTAAAGAAAAACACATTGAATGGTAGTTTACAGCTTTCTCTTTCAGTAAGATCATATGACCATAGAATGGTTAGGGTTGGAAGGGACCTTTAAAGGTCATATACTCCAAACCCCCTGCAAGAAGAAGGGACATCTTCAACTAGATCAGGTTGCTCAGAGCCTCATTCAACCTGGCCTTGAATGTCTCCGGGGATGGGGCATCAGCCACCTCTCTGGGCAACCTGTTCCAGTGTTCTACCACCCTCATTGTAAAAAAAAAATTCCTAATATCTAATCTAAATCTACCTCCCTCTATTTCGAAACCATTACCCCTCGTCCTGTCACAACAGGCCCTACTGAAGAGTTTCTCCCCGTCTTTCCTGTAGGCTCCCTTTAGGTGTTGCAAGGCTGCCATAAGGTCTCCCCAGAGCCTTCTCTTCTCGAGGCTGACATGAAGGACAGAACATTTGAAGGGCTCACTTAATCTGGAAGGATAACATCAGTGGCAAAGTGAAAATTGTCAGAAGAATATTATGCTTAGCAACTACCCAAGAGTTTAGATTGACCGTATAGCACACAATGGTAGGCAGACTTTTTTGTCACCTGGTGTCAAACATATGATCATAACAATGTACAACTGCTATTAAAGTGTATATCCAAGAATGAGAACAGGATTTCCGTGAGTTACCCCTATTTAATATTCTGGAACATTAATTTGATATAAAACATTAATTAACCAATATAGACACTTGCTGCTAGACATTTTTCCCAGTTTTATGGAAGTCTGAAACAATTCTTCATGTCTTCAGTATTCTTCAGTTCTCAAGGAAAATATCCTGCAACTGTTCAGATAATTTACTTGTGGTTTCTCCTTAATCAGCCTATAGTTTTCAGTTTTCACAGTCTAGAATAAGAAAATTGTAACAAAGATATCTTAAGTTTTAATAACTAAATTACACGAACCAGATAAGAGAGATTCATCAGGCTTACAGGGACCAGAAAGATTAGAAGAATTTATTTAAATATTGATATATAGACATTGAAAACGTCATTCATGATACGTATGTCATGGATAATCTGGATGATGGGATTGAAAGCACCTTTACCAAGTTTGCTGGTACAGTGGACATGTCAGAAGGGAGAACCATCTTCCAGAGAGACCTGGACAGACCGGAAGAGTGGGCAAGCAAGAACAGTGTAAAGTTTGACAAAGGCAAGTGAGTCTAAAGAAGAGCCACAAAGATGATCAGAGGGCTGGAGCACCTCTCCTAAGAGGACAGGCTGAGAGAGTTGGGGCTGTTCAGCCTGCAGAAGAGAAGGCTCCGGAGAGACCTTGTACTGGTCTTCCAGTACCTAAGCGGGGGCTTGTAAGAAAGATGGGGAGAAACTCTTCAGCAGGGCTTGTTGCGATAGGATGAGGGGTAATGGTTTCAAAATAGAGGGAAGAAGATTCAGATTAGGTATAAGGAAGAATTTTTTTTTACAATGAGGGTGGTGGAACACTGGAACAGGTTGCCCAGAGAGGTGGTAGATGCCCCATCCCTGGAACCATTCAAGGCCAGGTTGAACAGGGCTCTGAGCAACCTGATCTAGTTAAAGATGTCCTTTCTTCTTGCAGGGGGCTTGGACTAGATGACATTTAAAAGTCCCTTCCAACCCAAAGTATTCTATGATTCTGTAAGTGTGTTCGACACCTGAGATTACATAACCAAAGAGACCAGTACAGGCTAGGATCTGTGTGGCGGGAGAGCAGTCCTGCTGAAACAGACCTAGAGGTCCTAGTGGACAACAGACTGAACATAAGTCAGCCGTGCACTGCTGCGGCAACAAAGGCAAATTAGATACTGGGCCGCATTCACGGGGCCATTACTAGCAGACATAGAGACATGATCATCCCACTCTACTCAACACTTGTCAGGCCACACCTGGAATGCTGTGTCCAGTTCCGGTCCCCAGAATTCAACTAAGACGGAGACAGACTGGAGAGGGTCCAGAAGAAGGCCACAAAGATGATCAAAGGGCTGGAGAACCTGCCCTAGGAGGAAATATTGAAGGAATTATGTCTTTTGACCCTGTAGAAGGGAAGGCTCAGAGGGACCCCATCACAGTTTTCCAGTACTTAAAGCATAGCTACAGAAAGAACGAAGGCTCTGTCTTCCCAAGGAGCCACATGACAAGGCTAAGAGATAACAGGTGCAAGTTGCATATGGAGAGGTTTCATCTTGAGATAAGAAAGAAACTTTTCACAGTGAGATCAAACAATCACTGGAACAATCTCCCCAGGGACATGGTGGAGTTCTCATCACCAGAGATTTTAGAAAAGCAAGTAGACAGAGTGCTGGATAATGTCTTCTAGGCTCTCTTTCCTCAGAAGTCTGGATCAGATGATCTTTCAATTTCCTTTCCAATCTAGGATGATTTGTATTTCTATGCTGTTTACAACACTCTTTTGGAGAAAAGAACTTGCTAAAACTGTATCCTGTCATGTCTTCCTGAAGCAAGTTTCAGAATAGTAGTGTTTGGAGAATTTATTCCTAAAAAGAAACCATTAGGAAAGGAATAACAAAAATGTGGTCAGTTTGTGTATTGACACATCTTGTTGGAGTCTGGAGGCAAATCGGGTTTGTAACTTTCTGAACACAAGTGATCTGTAAGGCAGAAAAGTAAACTGAGGCACATGAAGAAGTCATGTCATAAGTGATTGCAAATATCAAGTAACAGAATATTTAGGAATTCAAAACAATGACAGGGCATACAATACATTTGTACTATATATCATGTAAATTTAACAAGTGAAAAAATACTGTATTATATTTTATTATATTATAGTATATTATATCTCTAAGTGGAGTTATCTGTTGAAAACAAAACATGTAAACCAATGAGTCCTAATCTCAGAAAGATAACATGTGGCCTGTAACATACAAAGTCACTACAGTACTTCTCAGTAGTCACATTCCACAAGTTATAACACTTTTAACAAAATGAGAAAACTGGATATTGTGGATCATATTTTACAAAAAATATCTCCAGCCAAGTGAAACATTTCAGATATGCTTTAGTATAGACAACTTACTGAGAAAAAGGATATTTTTTGGATACAAAGTAAAGATAGTCAGGAATTTTTTGTTGGAGTTGTTTGTCAATGGACTGTATTTATTTTAAAAACAGAAAAATTTCTTTTATATGGAGGAAAAAAAATACATATTTTGCATTCTGAAATATTTTGTATGCCAGAAAACCTATTTTTCTTATCAGCCTAAGTTGAACACTAGCAAAACTTTATTCCTTGTTATGCAAAATAAAAGAAAGCAAATCTATCTATATGATTGGAAGATGCAGAAATTCTAAGAAATTAAAAGCAAAAATTATTTTTCAAGTACTTACAGACTACATATAAAATATAGAGTATGTGCATATAGTACTGCATATTGAAGTGCATTAGAAGTGTGCTGTCTGATGGCAGACTCAATTTTTTTCATACGCATCTTTTGTTTTTAACAAGAAGCTGAGTGTTGTATTCTGGGAAGAAAAAATAAAATGTGAAGTTCTTACCAAGAAATACTTTTCAACCTACTTGGAAATATTTAACTAAATAAAACTCACTTAGAAACTGGAATAGTTTGGCAAATCAAGAAATCAGAATGAAGAAAATGTGACAGACTTAAATCCAAAGTAATAAATTATATTTAAGAAGATATAAAAACCTAGGGAGTGAACATGGAATGTAGATACTATAAGAAAAATGCTACAGAGGAAGACCTGAACTTATGCCCAGCATCACGGAATATTAAAAACTAAGGTGGTCAGAAATCTTACCAGAATTTAAGAGGGATCAGTTTACTTAATAACATCTCCAGAGAGAAGTAGTTTATTCCTGAGTATTTTCAGCCTGTGAAGCCCACTAAAATGTATTTCAGGAAGATATATCTGGTATAACACCATGCTCTTCCTTGGAACATGTAAGCATTGCAAGCAGCAGCATACATGTATTACATTTACTAGAAGTCACCAAATAATTAAAACCTATTAAAAAAAAAAAAGCAAGCATGTTCTAATCTGAATAAAAGTATCTGTTAAAGGAAATGACACTAGAGATTCTTGTAGCAAAGAAACTAAAATAAAGTACTTCCTTTCTGGGGTAAAATACTGTAAGAGACTGTGTCAAATGTTTGTCTCAACATTGTCGAAATGTCAAACCACCGCTTAAGCAATGGAACATCAGTTAAACCATAGGCCTGTTATCTTGCAAGCCAACTCCTAATCTCTTGCAAGCCAGTCAAACCACAGGACTAGAGGCTTCCTGTTTTAAGGACAATGAATATGCAATGAGACAATGATAAAAGGAAAATCATCATCATAGGAATCATCATCGATGGAACCATCATGGAACCAACATAGGAACCAACATCAGAATGAACATCGGATGGAACGTCCCCCCATCGAGCAAACTGGACTGTCAGGACGCCGCAGCTCCATGGTGGTAGCTATTGCAACGAAACTCTTTTCCCTCTTTCCTTTCTTTCTCTCTTTTTCTTGCATTTGTGAACTTGTTGTTGGGCAAATAAAGTTATCTGGTGCTTGACTCCATTTTGAGTCTCAATTCTGTTCCTGAGAATACAAGCAAAACCACGGTCCAGTGTGTGAGAGGTTGGTCTAGCCGCCCCTAGCCTCCCAGACTCATCTGAGGTTGGCTAGAATGCAAGGGGGCCTTCCTCTCATCCAAAGTTGGAGTGTGAAAAATACTGTTTGAGCACTACGTCTAAACTGTTCTACTGTTCTTTATGCCTAAAACATAATGGCTTCATCAAAAGGTGGTATAATTTTTTTCTGAACAGCCACAGAGCTCTATAAATGGAAGGTCTACCATAGTATTTTCCTGAAAACAAAGATCAATTAAGTGCAGTCATTGTTTCATAATTTTTAGTAGCTGCAGTTTATACACTGGGATTTATAGAGTGAGCTTTGCAAAGTTACCTCTGAATCACGGCAACAAAGTAGTGCTTGAGTCTTAATACAGGATAAAAGATGCTCAGTTTCATATTCTTATGGTATCATGAGAGCTGCTTGTCTTGGAGGCAAGGTGAAAGGGAAAAATAAGACAACAAATGTCAGATTGTGAACAATTATGACTGTCTAAAAAAAATATTCTGCAACTCTGCATTCTGTCAGTTGACTTTTCTCTTTAAAATGTACAAGAACTGTTAGATTAAATTTACTTGTTTCTTCCTTATGCATAGCTGCTATTAATTATAAAAGTTACGGTAGAAACTGAATAAATAACTATCAAATCACAAAGTACTTGTACATTGAATTGGAAATAAAGAGACCCATGTGTTATTGCTCTTCTACCTCTTCTTCTCAAGGCACTTCACATCTCAACACCTTATTTTCTATAAAATTAGGTTAATGATATTGTAGGCTTTTTTTTTTGTAAACTGCTTTGCAGACTAGTCTGTACATAATAAGTGTTACATAAGTGGTACTGTTCTAACTTCTATTATTAATGTTATCTACACTGCAGCTGTTGTAGTTATTATATTTATATTTGTACTACTAATTAAATGTCTTTCCTCTTCAGCAGTATTTTTAAAAGGCAACTTTACTGATTCCTTTGTCCTTACCATAGTTGTTTATACCATGTAGACCAACTTATTTGATCCCTGTTTTATAGTGAAAATACACGCACATGCAGGTCTATATGTTTATCTATATGCATGTATGCATATATATATACACACACAGAAATATATTATGAATACTTGTACGAAAGCTGTGTACCATCTTTTGAGGATAATGTGTAGAAGCGCTACTTTTTTCTTAATTTATTTCCCATTATAAGGCCATATTACTATAGTCTTATTCTTATTTAGTACTACTTCACTGTTAGTCGCATCAGACACCACATACCACTTTGAAAATATCTGTACTTTTACCAAGGGTAAAGCCTTCTAAGTGACACTTTCAGCTATTAGTAAAATGCTGTGTTAACATATTATTTCTACTACTTTCTAGAAATTAAATTTCAGAATAAGCAAATGGGATCATCACGCTATCTTGTGTTTTTGTTTTAGTTCTAACTTGTTTTGATTGTGTAGTTCAACTAAAATTAACCAAAGTGGCAAGCAAGAATCTGTCAGTTGCTTTATGTGCTCCTCGAGTTTTCTTCAAAGCAAGAACAAAGTGCTTCATTGCTTCTTTCCAAACTGCATAAAAGAAACAAACTTACAATGGTTCACTGCACTTAACTTCAGAAAAATGTCAGATATTCTGAAGTAAGCCTCAGATTAGTTCCATTACAGCGTGCTTAGGCAGACAGAGAACACCGTAGCTATTTTTGGATCTTTTTTTTTTTTTGCTGTTCTTGTTTTTATTTTTCAGCTCTAAATTGTTTTAACTAGTGAGAAGTGACATCAATTTTGAGTAATCGCTTGACTTAGTCAGATGATTGTGTTGAATTTTATTTTTTCTCAGCAATTTAACAAATGGTTGCCTTAATAAAGCAACCATTTTTTTTTTCTCAGAAATGGTAAAATACGGCTAAACTTTCTGTTAAATCTGTTTACCAAAAGATGAGGGATCTAAAGATGACAATGCCTGCAATTCTACGACCTCCTATTGCAAAATTCATTATGTTTCTAAGTCTCCTCCATTGCACACAGATGTTTCAGAGGCCTCACAGTCATGTGTTTATTTGCTGGAAACTTCCTGTTGATTTCAGGCAGAAATATGTCTAGGGATTTGTGCAAAGGCTCTCCACTGAATTTTCATATTTTCCCTCTATACCTAGCCAAGGCTTCTCTACAGGCTGTGAAGAGACATGGATTACTCCACTTAATAATTTCACACCATCAATACTGAAAAAAAGTACCAAAATACTATCAAGTTTCAGAACTTCAGAACTGTCATTTCCCCATTACTATATTTTTAATCTGCTCCCCATTACCTTAAACTTTCCATTTTGTCTAATTTCTGTAAGTGGTTAAAGTGTATGCCTCCTCAGCAAGCAACAGCTTTCCACTGAAGTATAAGGTGCCCACTGCTAGAAAGTCCTTGGAACTCTCAGACTCTGAAGATCACTCCCCACATAGGAATGCTCTTTTTTTTTTTTTTCCAATACCTTACAAATAACATTCTTACCCCTTAATAGGATATATAAAGGCTGTTAGATGGATAAGGAAATTCCCTGTAAGGCTGCATTCGAACAGCCATTACGGTAAATGGCTCAGTGTCTAAAGGGAGATCGGTAGCACATGGTTGCTGTGTGGTGTGATCAATGTGCTGGAGGGAAGGCACGCCATCCAGAAGGACCTTAACAGGCTTGAGGAGTGGTCTCTGCAAACCTCATAAAGATCAACAAGACCAAGTGCAAGGTCCTGCACCTGGGTAGAGGCAGGTGTCGGGTATCAATACATACTAGGGGATGATTGAATTAAGAGCAGCACCTTGGAGAAGGCTTTGGGGATACAGGTAGACAAAAAAAAAAAAAATTGACTTCAGCTAGCAATATATTCTTGCAATCCAGAAAGACAATCATATCCTGGGCTACATAAAAAGCTACATGCCGACCAGGTTGTCCTGGTTTTGGCAGGGATGGAGTTAATTTTTCCTCTCAGTAGCTGGTATGTTTTGGATTTTGTGTGTGAAGAATGTTCATAAACACCCTGATGATACCAGTTGTTGTGACTGAGACCAAGGACACCGTCCTGCTTTCCAAGTCTCGCTAATTTGCAGATGCAGGAAGCTGGGAGAAAGACAGACAGCATAATTGATCCAAACTGGCCAAAGAGAGTATTCCATGCCATAAACGTCATGCTCAGTATATAAGTGGGGGCAGGCGAGGGTGGGTATCTGCCTTCCTGGCATCCATCCTTCCTGCTTGTTTTTGCTGGCATCGTTCCCCGCTACCTTGCTGGCCCCCTTTTGCTCCTTTGCTTGCTGCTCGGTTTTGTTTCCGTGATCGCTGCTCGGGACGGGCTGTATCGGTCATTGGGACATCGGGTGGTGAGAAAACACATATTGTTCACTTTGTATATTTTTGATATCCTTATATTCTGTTATTATTGTAGTTTTCCCTTTTATTTTAGTAAATTGTCTTCATCTCAACCCACGAGTTCTCCTTCCTTCCCCATTCTCTCCCCCATCCCCCTGGGGAGGGGGAGAGTGAGCGAGAAACTGTGTGGTGATTTGGGCTAAACCATCACACAGGTCAAAGGAAGTGATTCTCCCCTTCTACTCTGTACTCCTCAGGCCCCATCTGGAGTATTGCATCCAGTTCAGGGCTTCCAGTACAAGAAAGACATGGACCTGTTACAGAATCATAGAATCACAGAATAGTTTGAGTTGGACGTGACCTTTAAGTGTCACGTAGTCCACCCCGCCTGCAAAAAAAAACCAGGGACTTCTCCAACTAGATCAGGTTGCTCAGAGCCCCATCCAATCTGACCTCGAATGTTTCCAGGGATGGGGCACCAACCACCTCTCTGGGCAACCTGTTCCAGTGTTTCACCATTCTCATAGGAAAAAAAAATTCTTCCTTGTATGTAAATCTACCTCTTTCTAATTTAAAATCATTACCCCTTGTCCTATCAAAACAGGCCCTGTTAAAGACTTTCTCCCTCTCTATCTTATAAGCTCACTTTAAGTACTGAAAGGCCACAGTAAGGTCTCTCCGGATCCTCCTCTTCTCCAGGCTGAACAGCCCCAACTCTCTCAGCCTGTCCTCATAAGAGAGGTGCTCCAGCCCTCTCATCATCTTGGTGGTCCTCCTCTGAACTCGCTCCAACAAGTCCGTGCTGGAGGCTCCAGAACTGGATGCAGTACTCCAGGTGGGGTCTCAACAGAGCGGAGTAGAGGGGGAGAATCACCTCCCTTGACCTGCTGGCCATGCTCCTCTTGATGCAGCCCAGGATGTGGTTGGCTTTCTGGGCTGCAAGTGCACAATGCCACCTCATGTTGAGCTCCTCATCCACCAGCACTCCCAAGTCTTTCTCCTCAGGGCTGCTGTCAATCCATTCTCCGCTGTTAGGGACTGAAAGAGTTAATGTCTCAAACATTGTTGTGTCTGTGGCGAAGGGTGCAGTCTGCATAGGGGAGGTGGAGGCTGCATGGGGGATGTGGAGGTCCCCAGGCCCCTGTTAATGACTCGCCAAATATGGCCAGGGGTTACACAGCAGTCATCTGAGGAAGGGGCTTCTGACCACCCCTCATATTCAGAGCCCGCTTTGCGCCTTTGCAGAGGACTCAGACCATACCAGTCTTCAAGGGACATTACCGGAGGCGGGGATTAGACACTGCCTGAGGGAGCGGTGTGGTGAGCCCCTCACCGGAAGACCATCATGGCCTCCCACCAACGTGGTCCCTACCACCAGAAGCGGCGCGCCTGCCACCCCACTGGAGGATCCACACGCCAGCCCATCATCGTCATCACTGGATCCAAGGGTGGTGATATCTCTTTCCTTCTTTTTCTTCTTCTCTTTTCTGTTTTCCTTTTCCTTCTTAGAAATATTCTGATAAGACCCCCCGCTACCAAGCTCTCGTAGTTCAGCCCCGATCAGGACCAGACTATGCAGTCTCTCTCTCACTCCCCCCACCCTCTGAGAGAATAGGGAGAGATAATATAAGGAAAAACAGCTCAAGGATTGAGATAAGAACACGGAGAAAATCCTTAATGTTACTGTCATGGGCAAAACAGACTCGACTTGGGGAAAACTATTCATTTATTACTACAAACAGCAGGATAATGAGACAGAGAACAAGATAACCTCCCTCCACCCCTCCCTCTTCCCAAGCTTAACATTATCTCCACTACCTACCCCCATCCCGAGTGGCACAGCAGGGAAGAGGGAATGGGAGTCGCGGTCAGTGTATCACGCGTTGTTTTTCGCCGCTGCTTCATGGTCAGGGGAAGAACTCCTCACATTCCTCCCCTGCTCCATTGTGGGGTCCCACCCCTATGCCACAGTCCTTCGTGAAACTGCTCCGGCGTGAGTCATCTCTTCCACAGAGTGCAGTCCCTCTAGAACAGCTGTCCCAGCGGGCTCTCCACGGGTCACAGCCTCCTTCAGGCATCCACCTCCCCCAGTACGGGGTCCTTCACGGACTGCAGGTGGATCTCTGCTCCTCCGTGGACCCCCATGGGCTGCAGGGGGACAACCTGCTCCACCATGATCATCACCACAGGCTGCAGGGGAATCTTGGCCAGGAGCCACATTACTTCTCCCCCTCTTTCTTCACTGACCTTGGCGTCTGCAGCCGTTCCTCTCACAAGAATAGTTCTTCAGAACAGGCTGGCAGACGCCTCTCAGAATCTCTTCACATCATCCAGCTTATCTCCTCTCCACTTCTTGCAGCCGGGTTGGGCTGAGTCAGGCCCAGTTGGCCGCCTGGCGAGAGGCCAGAGGGTGAGGCCTGCAAGGCCCAGGAGGCCTGCGCCTCCCCCTCTGCGCCTCTGCCCCCTCTCAGCTTCTTCACATCTTCTCTCCTTCTCTTTTTTTTTTTTTTTTCCCTTCTTAAATACGTTATCACAGAGGCATTGTCACTGAACATTCTGCTACCAATCGTCTTGGCCTTGGCCAGCAGCAGGTCCGCCCTAGGCCTGGCCAAGTCCACTGAACAAAGGGGAGCAACTTCTATCAGTTTCCTACAGAAGCTACCACCTTAGGCCCCCCTCACCAAACAAAACCACAACATAACCTCTTTTATGCTTTCCAAGTTTTTGAAGGTAAGTCATTCCTCCAAATGTTAAATAAAATCCTAAATTGATTGTTTGGTGTTGACTCACCTTAGTTTAGTCTGAGGAAATTACAAACCTGCTACGACTCCAGGCCGTAACATCTGCCCAGCCTGTATTTGTGCTTGGGATTGCCCCGACCCATGTGCAGGACCTTGCGCTTGGCCTCGTTGAACTTCATGAGGTTGGCACAGGCCCACCTCTCCAGCCTGTCAAGGTCCCTCTAGATGACAGCTCTTCCATCCAGTGTGTCAACCGTGACACATAGCTTGGTGTCATTGAGGAATTTGTTGAGGGTGAACTCTATCCCATGAGAAGAACGTGCAGTAGGGAAGGGGGGAAGGTGTTTTTTAGCTGTTTTCTTTCTAACTATCCTACTCTATTACAATTAATTTGAAAATTCTGCAATTCGAGTCTGTTTTTTGCCTGTGATGGTAACTGGTAATGATCTCCCTTTTATTATCTTGACCCACAAGCTTTTAATCATATTTTCTTCCCCCATCTGCTGAGAAGAGGGAGTCACAGAGAAGCCTGCTGGGCACTTGGTGGTCAGCCGAGGTCAACTCACCACAGTTACAGTGAGTTAAGTGTTTTAGAACTACAAAACAAACAAACAAAAAAATTCAATAAACAACAGATTATCCATCCTCTAAGAATTTGCATTTCATTTTTTTTTATGATGTACCTATCTTCTGAGCCCAAAACTGGATTTGAAATTGTTAGCCTCCCTTCTGTTGAAAACATGGTAAATCTTATACTTTCCTTTTCTTTGGGGAAGGTTTTAGTTGCTCAAATATTGATGTCAGTGCCATTTGAGACAACTTGGTATCTGAGACCAACTGCATGATGCTAAATTGTGACTTTTGGTCTTCCACCTGTTCCCAATAATCACAGAAAAGAGAAATTCTAACTTCAAATATTGGAATAAATGCAGGAAACTTCGGAAGTCACTATATAGTTTGCCTCATGAAATGTAATCAAAGGAAAAATTTAAGGGATGAGAGTTTGAAAGCCTTTTTTTTCAGTGTAATTTAACTTTAACTATGAATCTAAGTAGTGCTTACAAAAAAAAAAAAACACCATAAAATGTTAAGGTTAAGGTACAGGAAAGGCTAATAATAAATCCCAATTGGAACACATTACCACTTATAGATTGCAGCATGTCATGACTGAATTAATTAAAAAGATGAAGTTATCTATTTAATGAACTTTAAAAACCTGCAATCACCTTTCATCTCCCTGGCTAATTGAAACCAGATTTATTTATGGTACTGTGTTGTAAGCTGTTAATTCAAAAAATGTAAAGCAGAGTTGTAAATTTCTTATTTTAACACTGTGCTACCACCAGTATAGCCAGCAATAATTATTTGTAGGAAATTGTCATGTCTGCTAGTTCTTCTATTGCTTGGAGAACAATTTAATCCACGTGTATTTTTATATATATTATACACACACACACACACACACACTTGTATGGTTGTTTGTTTTTTTTTTTTTTTTTTTTACAATAAAGACTCTGTGGAGTCTTATATGGTAATGAATCTAAATTGAGGACATTTTTCAGTAAGAAATCAGACTGAAGATTACCCAGGAACAGAAAATGTCTGGATGATGAATAATGAGTAAGTTATGCTTACATTAATCTGATCCTTTCTATCCTTGCATACATTATAGAAAAGCACTGTGCAAGAAAACACAGAAATAAACCCAGTGCAAAACATGATTCTTGGAAAGGTCAACAGTGTTTAAAAATGGATCAGCATTTTCTTAATAGGTTTGTCCTCATTCTGCCTAAAGGCAAAACTGAGTTTAGCATTGTGCTAGTTAAGGTATTTCCTAATGTTAATTCATATAAACTGTAGGAAGCTCTATCCCACAATTTTTATTACATGCTCATCTTAACTACCTTTCTAATACATATATGTTTCTCATTACTTCGCAAGGTCTTAGGGGGGAAAAAAAAGGAATAAAAAAAATTCAAATCATGTCCCAGAGGTAAGATTGTTTATTTACACTTGCTGCACAACCCTCTTATCTTAAACAGATCAAGTATATTAAATCATAATTCCAGTAGCAAAGTGAAGGAAATCATCTAGTAGACTCAAAATACTCAAAGGAAATTGATAGGTGGCAGGAGTGTTTCAGAAAAGATCTGGAGAAGTCAACATAGCAAAAATTAGGGTTAAAAGATTCAAAGCAGTGTAAATGCTAGCTTATTAAAAAAAATAAATATTATTAGAAATGAAACTGAGCATTGAGAATAGCTTGATATTGAAGCAATTATAACCTTAGGAGCCCAGAGAGAATCAGTTGCCCAGAACACTAAGAGGAACAAAATCCTGTAAATGTTTGGGGACTGAAGCAGACAAAGTAGCTGAGGAAAAAAGTTCAAACAGATAGAGTCACTGAAAGAAGAAGCAGATCGAAGATTCCCTGACTACTGTAAATGCAGTGGGAGATGATTGTACTGGGGAGAGATGTCATGGATATATATTCTTAAGATGTATTCACAAAATATATTTTAATATACACTTCCAAATATAGACTAATAATCCATTGCAAACCAGCCACTGGGTCTATTACTACTTTCTTGGGATACAGTGATGAACGGCTAGTAACTCTATCCTAAATAGATTGTTGGGGATTTGCCCAGAAACATCTGGTAGAAAGTTTATGATCATATTTTTCTTTCCTTTCTCTGATGTGCTTGACTGGGAGGGTATTTTATTTTAATCGATCAGTGTACTGCTTCCTAGACATTGCTGCAATCCAGCAGCACCACTATGGCTACTTTAAATTGTATCATGAATCAAGGCAGCTTTTAGAACCTCAAGAGTTACAAAGTACAGTGATAGCTTTACATTTATTACTGTTAAAATTTGCAATTTTACAGGACTTTCAGCAATCAAGAAGGGAAGATTAGCAGGTGTAGTAGGAGTGTTTTGAAAATGACTTCTCTAAGCATAAAAAATTCACAAAGTAAAACATTGACTTGAATGCATAGGTGGCACAGACTTAGTTGAAGAAGAGACAGAGGGTAGGATAACAACACAGAAAAATGGTAATGACTGTAGAGTGAATATTATGTTAACATCAGTTAAGACGATGCTAGTATCACTGTTTTAAACTTTTCTGTGGCTGACAATAGACCTCATATATGAGACAGGAAAATCTCTGTTTTCTACATAATCATTTCACTAACATTTCCTTGCCTTTAAGAGATGAAAGAAATGAAGCATTTATTGAAATCCTGCACCTGGGTCATGGCAATCCCAGGCACAAATACAGGCTGGGCAGGGAATGGATTCAGAGCAGCCCTGAGGAGAAGGACTTGGGAGTGCTGGTGGATGAGAAGCTTAACATGAGCAGGCAATGCGCCCTTGCGGCCCAGAAGGCCAACCGCATCCTGGGCTGCATCAAGAGAAGCGTGGCCAGCAGGTTGAGGGAGGTGATTCTTCCCCTCTACTCTGCCCTGGTGAGACCCCACCTGGAGTACTGTGTCCAGTTCTGGAGCCCCCAGCACAAGAAGGACATGGACCAGTTGGAGAAGGTCCAGAGGAGGGCCACAAAGATGATAAAAGGGCTGGAGCACCTCTCTTATGAGGACAGGCTGAGACAGTTGGGACTGTTCAGCCTGGAGAAAAGGAGGCTCCGGGGAGACCTGATAGCGGTCTTCCAGTACCTCAAGGGGGCCTACAAGAAAGATGGGGAAAGGCTGTTTAGTAGGGCCTGTTGTGATAGGACGAGAGGTAATGTTTTTAAAATAGAGGG
This sequence comes from Chlamydotis macqueenii, assembly GCF_036417535.1. NCBI lineage: Eukaryota > Metazoa > Chordata > Aves > Otidiformes > Otididae > Chlamydotis > Chlamydotis macqueenii. Next base: position 166,393,576 of record NC_141556.1, read on the forward strand.
GGGTAGATTTAGATTAGAAATTAGGAAAAAATTTTTTACGATGCGAGTTATAGAACACTGGAACAGGTTGCCCAGAAAGGTGGTGGAGGCCCCATCTCTGGAAACGTTCAAGGCCAGGCTGGATGAGGCTCTGAGCAACCTAGTCAGGGATGTCCCTGCTCCTTGCAGGGGGGTTGGACTAGATGACTTTTGAAGATCCCTTCCAACCCTAACCATTCTATGATTCTATGATTCTATGAAATACTACTTGACACTTTTTTTTTTCATATTTCTGTGGACACTTTTAACTAGGTAACTGTATTCCTTATGTGACAATGCCCTTCGTATATTGAATTGAATTCAATATGGAATTCTGAGATTAAAGGAATACATGCAGACCCCCAAAACTGCTTGACAAATTTTATTAAACTTTAAATATTTCCAAGCCAAGTTCTCTGTAGAAGACAGTTTTAAAGACAAACTTTGGTTAGGGACCACTTACATTATTCGTAGTGGGATTTGACTTTAGTTTTTAACACTTATAACAATTATACAGTGATGTATAACATATATGTCCCCATCAATCCTCAGTGTCTAGGCAAGGCAATGGGAATCTGGTGGATTTGGTTGTCTAAACATAGGTATGCAGTGTCACCTGAGATGCTCTGGGTTTTACCAATCTGTTTGTACAAGGCTGGCATATATGACATTGTGTGTCCAAGAGATACAGCTCTTTCTGGAGTAATATGGAAGGCAAAACCAGTACTCTGTAGGGCCCAAAATGGTGTTAGATACCTATGTTTAGGCAACTGAATCCTACACATTGTCAAGACAGTCAGTAAACAGTCCAGAGAGCTATTTAGTAGAAAAAAAAATAGGAGCTCATATTGCTTGAGAGTGATTTGAATGCTCTTCTGACCTCATGACATATAATACAGTCATCTAAGAATGGACAGCTAGTGTTATTTGAGTTACTACAGGGAAATTTTCCTGACTGCTGATCCAGAATGATATGGAGTTCCATGTTGCATGCACCAGTTCTGAGAAGACGTCTCAGAAAGCTAAGGATTTCCGACACAATTGTGTCAAGCCTTAAATGTCTATAGTCAAGAAAGAAGGCTTTATTGGTTAAAACAAATTAAAAATCAAGTTATTTTTTTGAAAGAGAAATTAAGGATTCAGAACTAGAAAAAGAATTTTTTTTTTATTATGATGGAGATGAAAAATGCAACAGGTTGCCCAGAAAGGTGATAGATGCCCCATACCTGGAAATTTTCGAGGCCAAGTTGGACGGGGCTCTGAGCAACTTGATCTAGTTGAAGATGTCCCTCCTCCTTGCAGGGGTGTTGGACTAGATGACCTTTAAAGGTCCCTTCCAACTATTTTATGATTCTCTGATTATATGATTGTATGACTTCTCTCTGGAAGGCAATGGTATAATAAATTCCCTGTCTGGAATTTATTATACCATTTCCTGTCTGGAAGGTGAAATTAGATTAAATTGAACTAAAGTTATTTACTCATTTCCTGACATGAGTGACAACAGGTACCACTGGAACATCATGCCAATTAATCTTGATTCACTACTGATAGAACGTGTTTCTTTGAGATTCAATATATTTGGATTTATATAAAAATAAGCTCGAATTCCAGTCTAGTTACTGGACTTCAACAACAAATTAATACATTAGATTTGATTAGATAATGGACTAATTTTGCAAGCAAGCAAGCAGATCTGGTCATAGGACACATATTTGCATTGTGACCCTGCAGCCTATAGTGTCTTTCAGATTTCAAAACCTTTTTGGGTGATGTTAGAGAGCTAGAGGATAACTGAGAGCAAAGACACAAGAGGGAATATAGTGTCAGCTTCAAAGCGGGATCAAAAATTGCAAGTTCCCAAAGAATAAAACAGCACTTCTTGTTGGAGTAACAAGAAGAGAAAGGAATCTGTGTATTCTCACTTTCATTGACATCTAATTGGAAGAATCTGCCACTTTCACTACTTCGTGTATCACGGCTCCTATTTTTACTATGAATATCCCTAGAGTAAAGGTGACAGTTCAACAATAACAGTGTATTTCTTTTGTAAAATACAGAGGGAGACATCTGCAGGAATGCTATCAACATCCTACATGTACCACATGAACTACTCACTAAGTATCTTTTCTGAAATACTTCCGAAAATGGTGGTTTCGCTTTTATATAGGCTGACATTGACAGGAGACAACTAAAAGATTTTGTGAAACTTTGAAAACTCTTTCTCTCCAGTGGAGGTGTGGAAATGACAAGATTGAGGACCATGTTGACCCTTTGTGTCTGTTCCCCGTGCTTATTATTTCTGATAAGAAAAAAAAATTGTGTATGTCTTACAGAACAGTTTGTGCAAATGCCTTTTTTTTTGTTTGTTTACTGTTTGACTTTGGCAATCTGTGATTTCCTAGTCAGACAATAGAAATGTAAGAGGAAAGTTAGCTATTACTCACAGTCTACTGTCAACTTAAGCATTCACAACCTGTCATATCTTGTGAGAACTGAAGATGCAAATCAGTCTGTCTTTGCAGCAGCTCAAAGAAATCTGCCAGGTGGAATGCATCTCTTTATATGCTTGAATTATTTGAAAATAAACATAAATCTTTTAATCAATGTACATTACTAACATTAATGAGCTCCTCTGTATCACTGAGAAAAATATAGAGTAAATAATGTCTAGAAAGCTGCATTCACCTTAGACGAGACCTTTAAAACTGCTGAAGTAGTCAACAAAGCCTAATTAAATCATATGATTTTTCTTACAAATTTACAGTTTTCTAAGTCAAAATTACATGGAATTTACCTTTTCCATTTCATTTTCTCGCCCACCGATTTTACTCATTTATACTTCAGCAGTGATACAAAGATGACTTGAATTATTTACATTTGGCTTTATATTGCAAGGACCTTTCCAAGACACACTTTTCTAAATAAATTGTCATAAAAGGTGTAAAAAGATATCTGTATCTTTATCTATCTGTTGATCTATCCACACTTACTCACATGAATGTTCTTGTTTCTTTAGACCAGATCTTTTTTGATCTTCTCTTTGTGTAGAAAGCACCTACCACAAAGTTCTCCCATTTATGTAAGAACAGTCTTTTAGCAAAATATAATCTCTAAGTAAACATTCTAGTTTAAAGCAATAAATAAAAAAAAAGTGCACACATTTTTTTATTGTTATTCTTAACACAAAATGCATTAGTTTATGTATATTAAAGATTTAAGTTTATTTTATTGTGTAAATTTGTAAGATACTGTTTGATTTTATGGGGTGTTAATCCACTAAAAATAGACATTACAACACCCTAGACTTTAAGTCTAAGGAATTTTTTTTTTGCCATCTAGTGTCTGTATATGCCATTCCATTTATGAATTATTCATGCTGCAGGAACTAATAAATGTTTTTAAAGGTCTGGGACAATAGAGCAACATTTTGTTTTCTCTGAAGAATGTCTGCTGTACCACTTATGCAGTCCTGACTAAAGACTCTCCTTTTACATTTCACTCTCTGTCTTCCAAATGCGTCTTTTCTAACTTGAGTTTAGCTGGTTCCATTTGATCCTCTGATCATCAGCCTTCCTCACTGGTTCTGTGAAGCTTAACTCTGAACTTTATCTTTGAACTCACATTCTTTAACATGATTTGTGTGGTTTTCTGATAGGGTTCTTTTTATAGCAAAGAGAATGATTTAGACTTTCTGATGGATAGAATTTAACATAAGCCCAGAAAAAAAAAATGTTTCAGCCCCATCTGTTTTTTAAAGAATTTAAATTGTCACTTAAAAAAAAAAAGGTTATAATCCTTATGCTTATCATGATACTCTGAAATACCATAGTGAAGTTCATAGGGTACGGACAAGAAAATACGAAATGTGTGAATTAGCTCTAAATGTAAGATGAAGTAGCACAGAAATACAACAGCTAAACAAAATTATATTAAAAACTATTAATTTTCTTCACAAGCATTCAGCACAAAAGTTTAAACTTTCAATACAAACTAAGGAAATGAGACTATGACTTTTTGAATACAAAAAAAAAAAGAGAGATCTTTCTAAACATCTTTTGATAATCTAATTCTCATCACACCAAATGTGAGTGCGACTAAATTTCAATGGATTAATTAAAATATTTTTTTAGCTAAATGAAATTAAAATTATATATTATTTTTACTATGTAATTTTATTTTATAATGTCAAGAACTGACAAGTACTTTTTGAAAGCATTTTGCAGACATATGGTGCAGTATGCTTGTACCATTGAATGCCATCTGCTGTCTAGGCTTAAATGCACACTGATTTTACTTTTAATTCATAATGAACATGAAGAATGAATGTGACCCATGTACTGCAATTTGGTTGAGTCATTGGCAGGTGCACATTTAAGGCAAAAAATATACTTGTAATTATAAAATGACTATTTACAAGTTCCCAGATGGGTAAGTAGCCATTAGTAACAAATAATTTCATGCCAGCCCATTATGGTCCCAACCACCGTACTAGAAAAATAACCTAGAAAGATGAAAGAATAAAGCATTCCCTTACTGATAACTGTATAAGAGTTACATAATTTATACTGCCAAATTTAAATCTAATAAAGTCTTTAAAAACTTTGTTTAACATGTAAATGGAAACCTGCAAGCACAGAGTCAGGAATATTAAGGATGTCTGAGTAAAGTTATAAAATACTCTATGATGCTTTTATTATATTTGCCCTGTGGCTTTCTGTTGACATTAAACTTCCACTATTTAAATGTATTTGCCTCAGTCTTCAAATATCTTCTCAACAGAAAAAAGAAATGCCTGCACATGCTCTAATTTATCACCTTCTACACCAGAAGATGACAAATTATCCAGAAGAAGAAACAGTCTAAACACTGATTACTTTGACCCTCATCCAGAAAAAAAAAAGCTTAATCATGTAATAAATTCATTAATTGTGAATGATTCCTCAAAAATTTCGTGTAGAATCACAATGTTGAATTGTGTTCAGATGTACAGTGAAAATATTCTCCCAAATTCAATTGGACAAAGTTGTTCTTATAATATTAACATCACAGCTATGATTTGCTAGATTGTAATGTATTTCACAAGAAAGAATTACTGCTGTTAATGTAACTAATGGAATTGTGCATAGAATCGATGTTTTCTTTCTTTAATGTCTTACCTGAACATTGTTTTTATTCCTCTTTCCATTGAGAATTAGACTAACTTAGTCATATTGTCTTTTTTTTGTGTCTGTCTGGTTTTGTGTTTTCTCCTAGCAATTTATTCACTGATGAATGACTGTGAAATTCAACAGAAGGATAGGACTTCTGAGGCTATGCCTATACTGCTTTTCTTGGGAAAAAGTCCTATGTCTTGGAAAAGGTTCATCTTAGGGGAATTTCTGTATTGTGGGCTCATGGCTTGTTAGATACTGTGCTTGTAGTATCCCCTCATGTCAGAAGTACAATAGGGAGAAGACAGAAAAGACTGGGCAGTGTACTCGCATCCTGATTTTAAACTACTGATGAACAACGTTTTTTTTACCCTTTCTTATACATTATCGTAGAGGTGCTACCGGCATCACTGATGGGCTCAGCTTTGGCCAGCAGTCTGTCTGTCTTGGAGCCAAGTGAAATTGTCTCTGTTGGACATGAGGGAAGCTTCTAGCATCTTCTCACAGAAGCCACCCCTGCAGCCCCACTGCTAACAAAACCTTGCCACCTAAACGGAATATATCTATGTTATTACCCTACATGTTAACGCACTACAGATTCACACATCTAGTTCAGATGAAGATGTGCTTAATCTGTATCTGCTCTGCAGAGCTATGCTGCTGACAGAAGGGCTGCATCTGTAATACTGTTAAAATGTTTTAATTTCCATTATATGCACAAGACTCATTTTTAACAGTGAAAACTATATGAGCCATTTTACCATCTTCTGGATCTCTTCTCTACCTCAACATTTTACTCCTATGAAAACATACTGAGAGAGTTGAGGTTGTTCAGCCTGGAGAAGAGATGACTCTAGGGAGACCTTAGAGCAGACTTGCAGTACCTAAGGGAGGCCTACAAGAAAACTGAGGAGGGACTTTTGAAAAGGGCATGTAGTGATAGGACAAGGGGTAATGGCTTCAAACTGGAAGAGGGTAGATTTAGATTAGAAAGAAAGTCCAGGGTAAATGTAGGCCCCCTCCAGAAGGGAACTGGTGTCCTGGTTACCCAGGACATGGAGAAGGCTGAGGTTCTCAATGACTTTTTTGCCTCAGTCTTCACCGACAAGAGTTCCTGTCCCACCACCCAAGCTGTAGAAGGTGCAAGCAGGGACTGTGAGAACGAAGAACTGCCCATTGTACTCGAAGAGCAGGTTCGGGATCATCTAAGGAACCTGAAGGTGCACAAGTCCATGGGTCCTGATGAGATCCATCCGAGGGTCCTGAGGGAACTGGCGGATAAAGTTGCCAAGCCACTGGCTATCGTATTTGAGAAGTCGTGGCAGTCTGGTGAGGTCCCCAATGACTGGAAGAGGGGGAACATAACCCCCATTTTTAAAAAGGGGAATAAGGAAGACCCAGGTAACTACAGGCTGGTCAGCCTCACCTCTGTGCCTGGCAAGGTCATGGAACAGATTCTCCTGGAAACCATGCTAAGGCACATGGAGAGCAAGGAGGTGGTTGGTGACAGCCAACATGGCTTCACCAAGGGCAGATCGTGCTTGACCAATTTGGTGGCCTTCTATGACGGGGTGACGGCATTGGTGGACAAGGGACGAGCAACTGACATCATCTACCTGGACTTGTGCAAAGCTTTTGACACTGTCCTGCACGACATCCTTCTCTCTAAACTAGAGAGACATGGGTTTGATGGACGGACCACTCGGTGGATAAGGAGTTGGCTGGATGGCCACACTCAGAGAGTGGTGGTCAACGGCTCAATGTCCATGTGGAGACCGGTCACGAGTGGCGTCCCTCAGGGGTCCGTGCTGGGCCCGGCCATGTTCAACATCTTTGTTGGCGATATGGACAGTGGGATAGAGTGCACCCTCAGCAAGTTTGCCGACGACACCAAGTTGTGTGGTGCCGTCGACACGCTGGAAGGGAGGGATGCCATCCAGAGGGACCTTGACAGGCTGGAGAGGAGGGCCTGTGCCAACCTCATGAAGTTCAACCAGGCCAAGTGCAAGGTCCTGCACGTGGGTCACGGCAATCCCAGGCACAAATACAGGCTGGACGGGGAATGGATTGAGAGCAGCCCTGAGGAGAAGGACTTGGGAGTGCTGGTGGATGAGAAGCTTAACATGAGCAGGCAATGCGCCCTTGCGGCCCAGAAGGCCAAATGCATCCTGGGCTGCATCAAGAGAAGCGTGGCCAGCAGGTCGAGGGAGGTGATTCTCCCCCTCTACTCTGCCCTGGTGAGACCCCACCTGGAGTACTGTGTCCAGTTCTGGAGCCCCCAGCACAAGAAGGACATGGCCCAGTTGGAGAAGGTCCAGAGGAGGGCCACGAAGATGATAAAAGGGCTGGAGCACCTCTCTTATGAGGACAGGCTGAGACAGTTGGGACTGTTCAGCCTGGAGAAAAGGAGGCTCCGGGGAGACCTGATAGCGGTCTTCCAGTACCTCAGGGGGGCCTACAAGAAAGATGGGGAAAGGCTGTTTAGTAGGGTCTGTTGCGATAGGACGAGAGGTAATGTTTTTAAAATAGAGGGGGGTAGATTTAGATTAGAAATTAGGAAAAAATTTTTTATGATGCGAGTTATAGAACACTGGAACAGGTTGCCCAGAAAGGTGGTGGAGGCCCCATCTCTGGAAACGTTCAAGGCCAGGCTGGATGAGGCTCTGAGCAACCTGACCTAGTCAGGAATGTCCCTGCTCCTTGCAGGGGGGTTGGACTAGATGACCTTTGAAGGTCCCTTCCAACCCTAACCATTCTATGATTCTATGATTCTATGATTAGACACAAGGAAGAAATTCTTTACAGTGAGGGTGGTGAGGCACTGGACTGGGTTGCCCAGAGTAGTTGTGAATGCCCCATCTCTGGAAGTGTTGAAGGCCAGGTTGGATGGGGCTTTGAGTGACCTGGTCTAATGGAAGATGTCCCTGCCCAGGGCGGGGGGGGTGGGGGGCGGGTTGGAAGTAGATGAACTTTAAAGTCCCTGCCAACTCAAACCATTCTATGATTCCATGATTTCTATAGATTCCTACAGCAGTTTATGTCTCACTTTTTTCCAGCATAAGGGTAGATGTTTAGTGTAAATACTTTTGTAGATTCCTGGTACAGTAAACATTTGAGGGTGCCACTAGAGTTGGTCACTCATTCCAGTCTGCCTGTAAGTAAGTTGAGTGAAATGAATCTTTACCTAGGTTACATAATCATCAAAATGTATACATGATTTCTATTCTGTGATCAAGACAGTTAGAGTCCTTAGACAAACTTGATGTATTTTCTCGGCAAACATGTACTGAAGTCTTAACCCTGAGTTGAGTTCTGCCTTCACCAGAATAAAATTGCTTCAGAAACACAAATGTGTGCTAGTTTTACTTTAAAATTATACCAAAAATATTACTGAAGTGTTTATTGAAAATAGATATAACTCATTTTTCAAGGAATGAAGTAGCTAGGTTTGTATGTATTCAGATCTTCTAATTTATTGTTTCTGTATATTGTAGGATTCTAAGAAATATCTATACAAACATGGGGGCTTTAGCATTTAAATTTACATCTTTAAATCGAGAAGCATTTTAAGTGAATAGTACTCGACACTCAGTAGAAGGAAATAAAAAAAAAATCCAGAGGGACACTCCAAATTACTTTCTGGAGATGCTTCCCTCTCTCTTTATTGATTGCATAAAGAGCCTTGACACTTTTCTAACTCTAGGAAGGATGGAGCTGAACCACAGTAACTAGTGTTGTTCTGTTAACTGAATGAGCTATGCTGCCTGTTTTTTCTTCATTTCCTATCTTACCCTTTTTTTTATTGCTATTTTTTTTTCCTTTCTCATTTCATGGTAACTATGTATGTATGATAACAATGGCTAGTATCTTGTGTTGACTAAGAAGATTATCTAGAAATCTCTTAATTGAAAGCAAGCCAACAGGTAAATACAGAAAATTAAGTTCTGTGGTTATCTGAAATATGTTTCTCTATTCTTTCACTACAAATAATATATTTGTTCTTTCTGTAGTCCTTTAATTGTAAAAATCATTCTTGGAAGACACTGCCAAAGTAGTTTTTTTTTCCCTGTTTTCTTAGTTTGTGGAAAGATATGGCACATCTTTTCTCACGTATTTTTTTTTCTGCATTTTATTTCTTTATAAGTCTATAATGGTTAATGATCTCTTAATATCTTTTTTTTTAAGAGAAACTCACTCTTTATAATAGTATGGGTAAAATTTTATAACAGGTTAGGCCATCTTCTTATTTAGAACACATTCAGTTTTTTGAAAGCATTAACAGATTCAGTCCTTCTTGTGGGCTTTGAAATCTTACTTTGTTGATCACAGGCTTCTGCTGCTGTATTAGCACTTTGTCTTTATCTTTACTGCCAATCTTTCTAGTTAGCATCAAGTATTACAACAAATACCCACACAATTTAGTGCTTTAGGCATCTTTATGTGCCTCATTTACATAATATTAGAGCAATTAATTATCTTTAATGTTTTTATTCTTAAAATGTCCCATGGGGAATAAAGGAGTCTTATCCTCATTTTCAAACAAGTTAGTGAGAGACACACATTCATTGAGAATTTAAAAACTAAATTCAGCTACCTAAACACAGTGACATTTAAGGTCATCTAAAATATTCAACTCCATTTTCCTCTTCCATTCCAGGAAAGTTCAAGACTTCTGTAATTCCTGTGTCATATCTAACAGTTCTGTGAAAATGTGTTACATAGCCTAGTGTATCTGAAATTGCACAAATTACTTATGTTTAGGCCAATGAGTCAAACCCTAAAAACTTTAAGGATGTTTTAGGACCAGGCAAGAGATCCAGGGAAACCTGCCTGATCTGATGAGAAGAGTCATGCCAGAGACCTAATGTCTATTGACTTTTCCAGGCAAACCAAACATCTTTCCTTTCTTAACTGGGTAGTCAAATTGGGCATTTTAGAGTCAAGAAATAGTCTCAAGATTAGGTTATTCTGTTCCAGTTTAACAAAAAAAAAAGTGTATAATGACAGTCCACATTGGAATAAATAGCTATGGTTAGAGTACCCGGATAGCAGGCATCCCTAAATCTGTGATGGTTGGGACTCATGTCTCGAAAGAGTGGATGAACCTCTGGGCTAAAAAGTATTCTAATATAGTAGTTCTCCTGTTAAATTTAAATCACAATGAAGCATGAAAGCAAAAAAAAAATCTCAGCTTCAGGAAGCCTGTATCCCTGTCTTACTGATTTTACTTAATCTTATTGAAGGTCTCCAGTACCTACTCCATTATCTGTTGCTGTGCCTGGTTTTAATTTATTTTGTTAGTTTATATTAGCAAACCAATTATATTGCTGGTTTTATTATACTATGTTATAATATCATACATATATATGATATACCTATTATATATGACCTACAGGATAGTATTTAGGCAACATAGATCCAGTAGCCACTGTATATGGTATGTAAAATCCAAGGTACAAAGTTTTGGAGAGCAGAGAAAAATGAGAAAGCCCGAAAGAGAGGACTTTTGGGTAAGATTCAGACAAAACTTTGCAGCAATGTAGATGTGGAAGAGAATGAAATGCGGGAATCAAAAAGCAATTTGGAGAGCAGCATAAGACATAATTAATTAGAGTATTGAGCATGAGGACTGTGAACTACGAAAAGAAAGGAAAGGAGATAAGTGAAAAAGTAGTGATACTTCTAGGATAGATTTCATTGATGAGAAGGAAAAAAGCTCACTACTAAAAAGTGAGCAACTATTTACACTATTTAAATAACTTAAAGAGAAGAATAGGCACAAAACCACAGAGTGACTGAGGTTGGAAGGGACCTCTGGATATCATTTTGTTTGACTCCGTGTTCAAGTAGTTCACCTAAAGTGAACCCATCATCAGTTATTTATCACATGCAAACTTTCTGAGAGCGCATTCTGCCCCGTCATCCAGATCAGTAATGAAGATGTTAAACTGGGTTGGAGACAGCATTCGCCTTTGGAGTACACCACTACTTACTGGCCTCTGACTAGACTTTGTTCTACTGATCACCCTCTTGGCGCAGCCCAGCCCTTCAGACAACCGTCAACCCATTTCTTTGTCTGCTCATCCAGCCCATACATTAACAGTTTGTCTCTGAGGATCTTATGGGAAACAATGTCAAAGGCCTTAATGAAGTCCAGGTAGACAGTAGCCAGTGCTATCCCCTCATCTACGAAGCCAGTCGTTTCATCATAGAAGTTTATCAAGTTAGTTAAGCATGTGTTCCCCTTGGTAAAGCCATACTTACCATTCATGTTGATTTTCTTGTCCTTAGTATTTTCTTACCTACCATTTAGTGTCCATCTTGCTTTGATTACCTTTGATACACTGTACAAGATAAACTTTCTTTTAGTGTTTGTTTGAGTAGCTGTTACCTTAATGACATCTAAGTTTCCTCTATATGCTATATTATCAGGAGCAGTCATGAGATATGATTGATTATGAAGACTAAATAGTAATACTATGAAATACTTCATTTTGCGAGGTTTAACATGTCTGATACTTCCTTTGATAACTTCCTTTTCATTTTTCGTTAGCCAAAAAATGTCTTCTGGGGACATCCCCAGTTATATGTGAAACTGCACAGATTTTGTAGCATAGTATTTTTTACAGTGGTTTGCAACAGATAGTTGAGCCATGGTTTTGCTAAACTTGAACAATGGTAAACATTCTGCGAGACAAATTTATAGCGGTTTTTTTGTGACTGATGAAAAATATTACTTTCACTAATCTCCTTGACACCTATACCTGTATCTTGATTTGATTAAGTGTAGGATTTCCACTTCAAATAATCACTTTAATAAATATTGACTGGAAACATGGAATCATAAAAATATCCTGAACCTGTGACGATCATCAAATCCAACCCCTGGCTCCACACACAGCAACCTGAAAGTTAAACCATGTATCTAAGAGCATTGTCTAAATGCTTCTTGAACACCAACAGACTTGGGACCATGACCATTTCCTTGGGGAGCTTGTTCCAGTGCCTGACCACCTTCTCTGTTGTGGTCCCAGACACAGCTTTAAACCATTCTCTCCCATCCTGTCACCAGACATCAGAGAGAAGAGATCAGCACCTCCCTTTCCACTTCCTCCCATGAAGAAGTTGGAGGCAGCAATGAGGTCACCCCTCAGCCTCCTCTTCTGTAAGCTGAACAAACCTAGTATCCTCAGCCACTCCTCATAAGTCATGTTCTCTAGTCCTTTAATTATCTTTGTAGCTCTCCTTTGAGCACATTCAAATATTTTTATATCTTTCTTAAACTGTGGAGCCCAAAACTGCACAGAGTATCCAAGGTGAGGCCACATCAGTACTGAGTATAGTGGGATAATAACTTCCTTCTGCTGGTTAGCTATATTATGCTTAATGCACACCAGGATATGGTGCATGACTGCCAGGCTTTTGGTCACCAGGGCATATTGTTAATTCATATTGAGCTTACCATCAACCAAAACACTCAGATCCCTTTCTGCCAGTCTGCACTCCAGTCTCTTGTCCCTCAACCTATACGTACATCCAGGATTACACCATCCCAGGTGCAGAATCTGATATTTTTTTCCTTGTTAAACTTCATATAGTTTGTGATTACCTAGCACTGTAGTCTATCAGGATCTCTCTGTAAGGCCTCTCTACTCTTCAAGGAATCAGTGATTCCTTCATAATTTAGTATCATTGGTTGACTCACTTACTGTGGACTGAATTCTTGTGTCTAGGCCATTGACAAAAACACTGAAGAGAACTAATCCTAAATCTGAGCCCTGGGGAACATCACTAGTGACTGGCCACCAGCCAGGTGTTACCTCATTTGCTACAACTCTTTGAGCCTGATCCTTCAGCCAATTGCTCGCCCATCATATTGTTTACATGTCTAGCTGTATGCTGGACGTTTTTTTCCTGAAGGATACTGTGGAAGTCGGTATAAAAAGCTTTGCTAAAATAAATTTTAAAAACCTGCATCCACTGCCTCCCCTTTGTCCACTAGGTAGGCAATCTTGCCCTGAAAAGATATTAAGTTAGTAAGGCATGACTTTCCCTTCATGAACCTGTGTTGGCTTTGACCAATGACTGCACTGTGTTTCAAGTGTTTCTCAGTAGCTCCCAGAATAATCTCCTCCATAATTTTACCTGGCACCTGAAGTGAGATTGACAGGCCTATAAATTATTAGTGTCTTGTCGTAGTTCAGCCCCAATCGGGACCAGCCTAGGCAGTCTCTCTCTCGCTCCCCCCACCCTCCGAGAGAATAGGGGGAGATGATATAAGGAAAAACGGCTTGAGGTTTGAGATAAAGAAAGGGAGAGATCCTTAAAGTTACCATCACGGGCAAAACAGACTCAACTTGGGGAAAACTATTCATTTATTTCTAAAACTAGCAGGAGAATGAGAACAAGGGAACAAGAGGGAACAAGACAACCTCCCCCCACCCCTCCCTCTTCCCGGGCTTAACATTATCTCTACTACCTTCCCCCTTCCCCAAGCAGCACAGGGGGGAAGAGGGAATGGGGGTTACGGTCAGTTCATCACACATTGTTTCATGCCGCTGCTTCATCGTCGGGGGAAGAACTCATTGCATTCCTCCCCTGCTCCAGCGTGGGGTCCCTCCCATGGGCCATAGTCCTTCGTGAAACTGCTCCGGCGTGGGTCATCCCTTCCACGGGTGCAGTCCCTCCAGAACAGCTGTCCCAGTAGGCCCTCCAGGAGCCACAGCCTCATTCAGGCCTCCACCTGCTCTGGCGTGGGGTTCTCCACAGGCTGCAGGTGGATCTCTGCCCCTCCGTGGTCCTCCATGGGCTGCAGAGGGACAACCTGCTCCACCATGGTCTTCACCACGGGCTGCAGGGGAATCTTGGTCAGGAGCCGCATTACTCCTCCCCCTCCTTCTTCACTGACCTTGGCGTCTGCAGCCGTTCCTCACAACAGGCTGGCAGATGCCTCTCAGGATCCTTTTTACATCTTATTCACTTCTCATTCATCTCCTCTCCACTTCTTGCAGCCAGGCTGGGCCAAGTTGGGCCCAGTCGGCTGGCCGGTGGGAGGCCAGAGGGTGAGGCCTGCAAGGCCCACAAGGCTCACGCCTCCCCTTCTCTGCCCCCGCTCAACTTCTTCACATCTTCTCTTCTCTTTTTTTTTCCTGTTTTCCCCTTCTTAAATACGTTATCGCAGAGGCATTATCATGGGACATTCTGCTACCAATCGGCTCGGCCTTGGCCAGCAGCGCATCCGCCCTAGGCCCGTCTGAGTCCACTAAACAAAGGGCAGCGACTTCTAGCAGTTTCCTACAGAAGCTACCACCTTAGGCCCCCCTCACCAAAGAAAACCAGAACAGTCTTCATCCTCATCCTTCTTGAAAATTGGAATAATATTTGCTAGCCTCCAGTTGACTAGGACCTCTCCAAATTCCCAAGACAATTCTTCCGATTCATGACCCTCATATCTGTTGTGTAAGGGCACCTAAGAAGGCAAGGTAGATAAGCTTCTCCCACTGTCTTGAGCAGAGACTTGTTTCCATTCACCGCTGTCCCTTAAATCACTGACTTCTCCGTGGTGGAGAGAGATTCCTCTTATCTTGTGTTATGCCTAGCTGACATTTTTGTGCCACTGACAGTAGAGTATGTTTCCACCAGTCAATCTCTTTCTCAGACTCCTGGATGCTCCTCAATCTGTCATCTTTCTCCTGAAGATCAGCCATGAGGCAGAGCAGTTCTTCTACCTGGGCACACCTCTCCCGGGGATTCTCACTGCTGCCCTCAGACACCAGTGGGCACGCTCTGCAGCTGGAGACCTGGATGGCTGCATGTTTCCTTTGGAGCTTTGTCTGAGTAGCTGCATCAGTCCCAGTGGGTGCTAATACCACAGGGCACACAGAGGACATAGCTTTCTGTTGGGTGGTCACTGTTGCTCGAACTCCCTGGGGGCAGATTATAACTGGGAGCTTGGTGAAGCCACAGTCTCCCATCTTGTTATCCTTCAGCAGAGGGTCATCCTTGCTGGTGCCTAGTCCCTCCTCACACACACAGCCTAAGGGTGTCAGGGGCTCAGAAACCCTCTCAGACACTCTCCCCCTGTGTACCTCATAAGCCTCACATGCCTTTAATCACATGGCAACTTCTGCTGCTAGCATTGGCTTCCCGTGGTTTGAGCTACGACACATGCACAATGTTTGACTTCTTAAAAAGCCTATCATGAGCATTAGGTTATCTTCTAATGCAGAGGTTGCACCAGAGGACAGTGTTAGTATGCAACAGGAGAAATAATTAAAAAAAAAAAACCCAAACTCTATGTTTTCAAATGTTTTCTAAACTTTCTCTTGACGTACATATGGATATGTTCATAAACCAAATCTTCAAATTATTATAAATTATAAGAATCAAGTCCCAGCCTTTGTCAACTACTCAGAAGGTCCTTTTATTTTGGTAAAATTCCTTAATAATGGAATAAGATTATCTGACACAATGGGGACTTGGATCATTCTTCTAAATTTTTCTGTTACCTTTTTGATAAATTTAATCCACAAACTATTGAAGACCAAGGTTTTTCAGTGATTTAATACTTGAAGCTTCCTCTTTCTCCTCTGTGTTATGTTATCATTATGGACAGGAAGAAAAGAGTAGGAAAATACCAAAGCACTGTTGGTCTTTCATCAAGACATATGAGTCTGCATTTCATGGTGATTATTTATTTTAATTTTAGGTTGAATTTTATGATTGATGCATGGTATTCTGTTGTACTTGATTTGGGGTTTTTTTTTGCTTTATTTTATTTTTCATGATTATGTATAATAAATATTTCTCCCACCTCATTGGGAATGAAAGTTGCTTAAATTCCTTACTGATTTAAAAATTGTAGGTGTGTTTTTTTTTTTTCCCCTCCCCTCTCCTCTCCGAACCTCTCCTCTCCGTCTCTCCAAAACAGTCATGTGTGACTTCAATTAGATGTTCAGGGAGTTTTCAGGCTAAAAAATAAAATGTCCAATGAAATTAGAGGCCTAGGAAGTCTTGAAAAATAAGATAAATTAAATTATTGTTGTGGACTCAGTCATCTAAAACCCACTTTAAACTAAATGGGGTTTAAGTGGACTGCAACCTCAAATTATTAGATGATTGAATTACTTTATGTCAAAAACACTGGCAGCTGACCAAATTGAAAAATCTGATTATAACTAGCTTTGTTTCACCTTTAACAGTGCATTACAGCATGAGAAATGAAACTACTGTATTATTCCCTGTCACAGATGGTATTCACAGGTTGAAATCAGTATTTATTAAAGTAATATCATCCATTTTTTTCCCATACTTTCCTTTTATTATAAGGAAAGAGGCAGATGATTGATAAATTTTAAAAGACTATGGACTAAGCCTCCTCCTGCTCACCAAATGGCTATATTAATAAAAGAAAAAATCATACCTTTAAGATACTTTTGTTTAAATGTTTCTTAGAACAAAGCAGGGAAAAAAGATTGTAATTTTTAAGGCAATTTTAGTTTCAAAATAATTGAAAGTGGCTGTCATATTGCACAAAGCATAGGAATGCTGCTGAATACTTAGAGAGCAACCTTGTAATTTCCTGAAAATAGTCCTTAAATATGTGCTGTCAATCAGTGCTTTGATTTCTCTGACTTAAAAAAAAAATCAAAGTCATTCTGTTTCTCCTAATCTGCTTTTTTTTTTTTTCCTTTCTAAGGAAGAGGAAGTTTGTACCAGATTCTTCATTCCTCCTACCTGCAGAAGGACATGGAGTATATTTTATAAAAAGAGAGTAAGGGATGTTTGTAAATCAGGGAAATGCACATATCCTCATGAAGTCCTTTGCTCAGTCAGTCCCTCTCGTTCTCTCATTTTCTGAACTGTTATTGCAGAATCTCACTCTAACTTAATAGGAGTTTAGCCTAACCATAGATTTAAAGTTTGTCTTATAGAAACCAGCATCACAGGCAAATATAGTGAAAGCCAATTTCCAATTCCTTTGCTCACATAGTAGCACTTCATTCTGTAAGTTGTTCTCTTGGATTAGATTCTTGTCACCTAGCTTTGCTTGTAGACTAGTTTAGCATCTATTCTAGCCTTTTAACCTAAATTTAGGGGAGAAAGAGCAATTGGTGGAATGAAGAACTCCTAGAGACAGAATTGCTTTATCTTAATGCAGACTGAATGCTGGAGGAGAGGATTAATCTGTACCAATTCTGAACCTCTGTGTGTTGGATTTGTAATTGGAGCTAGCATATCAGACATTCATTATTGCTAGTGGAGAGAAAAAGTGCAACTGAAGTGCATAAAAAATAGGTGCCTACTGTCACATGGGTACTGTAGCATATGCATATTGTCCTCCAAGTTTCAGTTTCAAAAGGGTGCAGATTTCATTTAAGTGCTATGCCATATAGCTTAATCCCATTCAGGTGTATTGTATAGCCTAGAGTATCACAAACTATATTAGACACTTCTGTGTAAGAACCTGAATCCCTTCTGAGCAGACCGATATAGTGATTAGTTTACACTCAGGGTCTAATTTTGATCTAATATCAAAGACTGCTACCTGTAGATGCATTTCTAGTTGTAACATATACATATATATGTAAAAAATCTTATATCCATAGTCTATGTCTAGTATTATATACTATAGCTATTTTATGTAGAACATTACGTAATACTTAACATATATTATAGACAGAAAAAATAAATATATAGTACTATAGGCAACATAGGTAGTTTTTGGTTTTTTTAAACACATCTGTTGAACATTATGATTAGGATGGTATATTGGGTTTATGTGGCAAGATTTTGGTAGCAGGGGGCTGCAAGGGTGGCTTTGCGAGAAGAGATCAATGGCTGTCCCCATGCCGGAGACAGCCACTTCCTTCTGGCTCCAAAACATAATGGCCACTGGCCCAAACTGAGCCAATTAATGACACTGGTGGTGCCTCTGTGATAATACATTTAAGAAACTGTAGAAAATACTGTGCAGCAGCCATGGGAAAGATAGGTCAGTACAATGTGAGAGAAACAGCCCTGCAGACACCAAGGTCAGTGAAGAAGGAGGGGGAGGAGGTGCTTCAGGCACTGGAGCAGAGATTCCTTTGCAGCCCATAGTGAAGACCATGGTGAAGCAGGCTGTCTGCTTGCAGCCCATGGAGATCCACCGTGGAGCAGGGATATGCCCTGAAGGAAAATGCAACTCGTGGAGATCCCATGTCAGTACAGGCTCCTGGCAGGAGCTATGGCCCTTGGAGCAGGGTTTCCAGCAGGACCTGTGACCCTGTGGGGAGAACTGTACCCCATGGAACAAACCTGTACTGGATCAGTTTTTTAAGAACTCCATGGGAAGGACCCACATTGGAGAAGTCTATGAAGGACTGCCTCCTATGAGTGGGACCCTACTCTGGAACAGGGGAAAAGCGTAAGGAGAAAGGAGTAGTAGAGATAACGTGTTCTGGACTGACCACAACCGCTATTCCTCATCCCCCTGTGCTGCTCAGGGAAGAAGAAAGAAGAGTTAGGAGTGAAGCTGCGTATGGAAAGAAGGGAGAGGTGGAGGGAAGGTGCTTTTACCTTTGTTTATTTCTCACTATCCTACTTTGTCACAATTAATTGGCAATAAATTAAATTAATTTTCCCAAGCCTGTTTTGCCCACAACAGTGATTAGTCAGTGATCTCCCTGTAATCTTGACCAGAAAGCTTTTCATCATATGTTCTCACCCTGTCTTCTTGAAGAGAGTGATAGAGAGGCTTGGTGGGCACCTGGCAGCAAGTGAAGACCAATTGTCCCCAGAATATGATCCTCTTTCTTTTTTTTTTTTTTCCCAAATGGCAGATTTGTTTTACTTGAAATGAAGTTCAAGTCTGACTTACTATTATATGGACGAATATGTGAAGAAAAATCTACATTCCTCCATCTTTGTAAACATGTGATGTAACAAATATTCTGTAATAAATTCTTTGTTATTGGACAAAACCTCAAAATAAAGTAAAATAAATGTTCCTCCTTTAATAATTCAGCTTTTTTTTTTTTTTCAGGGCTGGAAGAAAATTGTGAATATTTTCCTCCAAGTTTCAGATATTATACATAAGCAATATGAGAATAATATCTGAGCTACACTTCATGCCATGAGATAGATGGTACTCTTTCTTATGGATTAATGCAAATCCCTCTTGTTGTAAACAGAATGAAAAATATCAGTACTGCTAAAACATAATGCTGGTGGGTTTTTTTAAAGATAATACTAATAATGATCGTTTACAATTATACAGTTCTTTTATTCATGAAGATTGGTCATATTTAAATGGAATCATTATCTTAAATTACAAAGGAACTTTTAGTCTACTGTATTTTCAGATAATTTTGATTTTGAGGCTCCGATGTTTTCTCTTCTCAAAGAAAGATTTCAAGATGAGTTATATCCAGACTGGCTCCGGTGATGCTGCAGGGATGCTTGCATGCAGGCCATTCTCTAGCCCTGCCTGTGGCTGGGCCTGGGCACAGTACCATGGGTAATTTTTCTCCTGGATGGGACCCTTGAGCCTGCACTATGACTTGTCTTTGGCCCCAGCTCTGGCCTCATCTCTATTCCACACCTGATAGACTACCTTGAACCTGACTTGGGCCCTGGTTCATACCTTTACCCAAGTCCTGTGGGACTTCATCCTGATTGGTGAAGGCATTGCCTGTGCTGGGTTCACCCTCAGCTCCAGTCTTTTTCCTCCTCCTGGAGCAGCCCTGCTTTGCCCTCCCTGACAAAAGGTTTAAAATAAAATTACATAATATTCCTATACTGTAGTTTAAAAAAAAATGTCTTCAGTCTCACTGTGCATAAAATACCATAAAAAAAAAAAAAGCATGTACGTAGAATCATCATAGAATGGTTTGGGTTGGAAGGGACCTTAAAGGTCATCCAGTTCCAATTCCCCCTGCCATGGGAAGGGATACCTTCCACTAGACCAGGTTGATCAAAGCCCCATCCAACCTAGCCTTCAACACTTCCAGGGATGGGGCATCCACAACTTCTCTGAATAACCTGTTCCAGTGCCTCATCCCTCTCACAGTAAAGAATTTCTTCCTTATGTCTAATCTAAACCTACCCTCTTCCAGTTTAAAGCCATTATCCCTTGTCTTATCAGTATATGCCCTTGTAAAAAGTCCCTTAACCTAAGAATGATAAACAAGACAAAAGAAAAAAATATATTTTCTCTGTAACTATTATCAAAATTTGCAAAGAAAAGTCATAAGAAAGAAACACAAATATTCATGATGACAACTTTTTCAAGAAGGACCTGGTCAAAGAATGCAATAGGCTGACACTTCATGTTGAAAATTTTTTTTTTTTGTTGCAGTGCTATATACGTTTTCTTTGGTGAAGAATGATATAAGAAAGTAAAAAGGAGGTTAAATTAATAAATGCAGTGAATATTCCAGGTAGGTGTTAAATGTTAGATTAAATGCTTCCAACTTACTCTATTAATGTCATTTTCCCCACAGGAAAATAAGGTGAATCCTGGGAACTAGCTTATGTCCTCTGAAACAAGGAACTGACTGTTGACACGAGGGTGGCTGATCAAAAGGAGCTCAAGAATTTACAGAAGTAGATCAGTAACGCACCAAAAGACACATTTGAGCAGACCATCATTCAGAACAATATCAGCACTGCTGAGGAAAGAGCAAGGGAGAAGCAGAAACTCATCAAGGAAATGGTCAAAGTACAGAACAGCCTTGTCTCCAGGTTAACAAGTGCAAGGTCCTGTGCATGGGTCATGGAAATCCCAGGCACAGATATAGGCTGGGTGGAGAATGGATCGAGACTAGCCCTGAAGAGAGGGACTTGGGAGTAATGATGGACGAGAAACTCAACATGAGCTGGCAATGCGTCCTTGTGGCCCAGAAGGCCAACCGCATCCTGGGCTGCATCAAGAGGAGCATGGCCAGCTAATCATCACAACTCTAATGCTTAAAAATGATCAACAGAACCATAAACTATGAAGCTGGGGGAAAAAAAAAAGAATAGGAGGTCAACTATCTCCATCAATTAAGAATTAGAGGTAAAAATAAAAATTAGTTCCTCTCAGAATTACTATGTGGATGCTAAAAAAGGATTTTTTTTTTAATTATGAACATGCAACTGATTAAAAACAGCTGATAAGTTCAACATTAAAAATAACAACATCCAAAGTAGAATTACTTGGAATGTGTTATTTCTCTTGGACTCATATTAATGCCACAAAGCAACAGTTAAATTAATAAAGAGGAGTCATTCTATTCAAAACACAATAAAAGTGCCCATTCTTACTTCAGTAAATTCATAATATAAATTCATATGTTAATATGTATGTCAATATGTCAGCATATCACTCTGTGTGTGTGTGTGTGTGTGTGTGTGTGTGTGTGTACAGGAAGGAAAAGAATTTACTGGTTGACTTGTGGTTTATATGTCTATTTTTCAACATAACTGTGAGGAATAGAGATGAACTGCCAGCAATATTAACATCAAAACCAAGGAAACGGAGAGATTTCCTCTTTCTTGGAGTGCCAGTGTGACTGGACTGGCATCATTGTCTTCTATTTTTTTCTTTCATTAAAACCAACAAATATATTTGCCCAATGTCTTGTATGGGTGGGAATAGCAAAGATGTCACATATGCTGAAGACTAAAAAAAAAAAACCTAAACACATGACTTTTAGATTTACCCAAAAGCTGTCTTCAAAAAAAGTGTAGATATTTCATAATATAATTCATTGGAAAAAGTCTGACGTCTTCATGTATTTTGAGAATAAGGCAGCAACCTTGTAAACCAGTTCTGTTTTCTAGATGTCGTTGACTTCTGTAATATATTCTTTTCCATCAAGAATAAAATATTCTCATTAATTTTTGAGATTATCTTTGAAATTTGAAGTTAGGACAGCCCAATTAACTCACAGTATACAGGTTCTCAGGTGTGGTATTTTGGGATTAGTTTTGCAGGAACTACAGGAATTTTTTAAGTTCTATTTCTTATTTCTGTTTTATCTCCTTTTTTTAAAAAAACAAACAACATTCTTCTTCTAAGATGGAAAAAACCTGATCAGTTCAGGGGTGAAAAGAAAAGGTTGTAAGTTAGCAGAAATATTTTGTTGCTATTACAGGTTCCCTCTATATATTTCTATGTATTAGGTATTAGCAATCCACATCTGGAATTTGTTGTGGTACAACCCTGGTCAGCAGCTAAACTCCACAGAGCCACTTGCTTTGTCTTCCCCAGTGGGACAGGGAAGAGAATCAGAAAGGTAAAAGCATGAAAACTCATGGGTTGAGATAAAGACAGTTTAATAGATAAAGAAAAAGTTGTGCATGCAAGCAAAGAAAAATAAGGAATTCACTAGTCCCCATCAGCAGGTCTTTAGCCATTTCCAGGAAAGAAGGGCATCATCACGCATAGTGGTTACTTGGGAAGACAAATGTCATAACTGTGAATGTTATCCCCTTCCTCTTTCTTTCCGCCGGTTTTTATTACTGAGCATAACGTCATACGGTATGGGATATCCCTTTGGTCAGTTGGGGTCAGCTGTCCTGGTTGTGTCCCCTCCTTGTGCACCCCCAGTCTACTCACTGCTGAAAGTAGAAAAGGCCTTGACCCTGTGTAAGCACAACTCAGCAACAGCTAAAACACTGGTATATTGTCAACACTGTTTTAGTCACAGATCCTAAGCATAGCACCATACAAGTGTCTATGACCAAAATTAACTCTGCCTCAGCCAAAACCAATGCAGACAGTAGAGGATGTCTATGATGATCCCAGATCAACTTTGGCTGCATCGAAACTTTTTGATTCTTAAGTGCTTTCCAGCTGCCTGCTCATCTCTTTCTGGATACATGATGATGTACATTAGGGGTTTCCTGCTTTCACATATCTTCATTGTTCCTTAGAAGAAGAAGTTACTATGGTGCACTCAAATAGATATGGGCTGGAGAACCAGGAATGAAATATGTACTTTATGAAGTCTTTCAGTGACTGCTAAGACAGTCTTAATGTCTACACTTTCATACTGCACTCTTAGTTCAATACATGATTATTTATTAGCTGCATTACATTCATTACATGCAGATTATTCAGTATATAATGGTGTCTTTTTTTTTTCAATATTGTTTATAGTAATCGCCACACACTGAATGTGAATCATTTTACTTAATTTTAGCCCTGATAAGTCTAGACTTCTATGCTTAACTGGTCATCTAGACTCCCTGTTTAATCAGTAGGGAGAGTTAAGAATTTTAATGGAGTGATTCATCCTGTCACAAAATGGTTGTCCAACATAAGGTGGTGACTTCACAGAATCAAAGAATCACAGAACAGTTGAGATTGGAAGGGACCTCTTGAAGTCACCTTGTCTAACCTCTCTGCTGAAGGAGCATCACCTAAAGCTGATTGTACAAGAATGTGTCCAGATGATTTCTGAATATCTCCAAGGATGGAGACTCCACAGCCACACAGATGTCTGCTTTGGAGTGTCTGTCAGTAACTAACAGGAGAGACTTAATGATTCTAATTTTTGAAGTCCTCCAAAATGAGAACCATTCCACTTAAATTGCATACTCACAACTATTAGGAGTTAGCAGTAAGATATGTACAGAAAAAATAAACTCACTAGCTTTAGTTTTCTAGAGTCAATGCCTATGGAAGTTTCAGGCATGAATTGCACCCTGGAGTTGTCTAATTCTCTCTATTGGCAGTAAAAGCAGGTCTGAGTATCCAACCAGACACCAAATTTTAAAATCTTTAATTTATGCTAGAAACTCTTGTTCTCACACTATTCTGGAAATATTGCTATATATCAATTATTTTATTCTGTTTAAATATAAATATTAAATTTTAGCAAATTAGTATTTTCTACAGTACTGGCATTTTAAAATATAAATTGATAAATAAGCCGCTAACTTTTTGTGACTATCAACAGCATTCCAAATATTCTGATGGAGAACTAGTGTCTAATTTTTTTTTTTTTAAGTCAGAAAAGGAATTTCATCTCAACTCATGGGAAATCAGGATTCTTTAGGAGGCCTAGGAGGAAAAGAAGTGTACTTTGCATAAAGTAAATAAAAAATAGTTATGAAAAAAGATACTATAAGGTGGAAGTAAGACTTTTTATATACATGAACAATGACAAGTTGAGTGATTAAGGAGAAGATAGTTTACACAAATACATTCATTTGGTATTTTGGAGGGAGAGGATGTTTTCCATTCAGAAATTATTAAAATAATGACTATTTTTATAATTGAAACCTAATTGGATTCAATTTGTAAGTAATATATCTTTCTCAAGCAACAGGAGAAACAAGAGCCAAAGAGTTTAAATGATCAGCTGGTTTATCTGTAGAGCCCATCTGTACAACTTCCTCCTCATGCTGAAGATAATCATATGGGAGTGTTTGAGTTCCCTTGCAATCAGTTCCAAACATATGGAAGAAAGTCTTAATCTGAGATTTCTTTTGTTTGTTTGTTTAACCTACAAGTCATTTGTTATAATTTTGGACTTTAAAATAAATAAATAACAAAAGATCCATCATCAATTGGGTCTCAACAGGCAGTCTGCCTGAAGACAGGATTTTTCACCGGGATAAATTGTTCTGAAGTGCAGGAAGGAAAGTGATAGAGAAATATTAAGAAACAGATTCAGTGATGCATTGCATCTGTCTTTAAAATTCTTTTGGTATGACTCCTACAGTACTTAGCTTACAGCCTTCCTTAACCACTCACTTTTTGCATGAAGTAAAAAGTGCAATGTGATCAAGGCTGAAATGCATATTCCTATCAGTAAGAAGGCAGTGCTGGTCAAGTGTATTTACTTGGTAAGAGATTTCAGATAAACGTGTTCTGTTCTAAACAGGACCTGCTGTTCATTATTGTAAAATAAAGAATAATTCCGTCAAGATATTTACTTATTTGGTGGCCTAAAATATCCTTTCAGTAAAAACTTCATTTTCCTTGAAAAATATGCGTGGTTTGCTTTTCTTTTTTTTTTTTTTTTTTTTTTTTTTTGAGTGAATGATTGGGTTAAATGTAGAATGTATAGAGAACATACTCATAATTATTTTGTGTCTCATTTTAATTAGAGTAATTTTGAACAAAATCTGCACATGTTGGTGAGTTGTGGAAAGGAATGAAAGTGAGCAGAAGGGGAAGACGTTCATACCACTATTCCAAGGACTACACACGGATCTGTTGAGCATAGTATTTAACTGCAGCTGTGTTAAGCAGGATCTTATATTTAAAAGCTCTACTTCTTCATATTTTTAAAGTGTCTTATTAAAAATGGGAAGTCAACAGGAAAGAAGGAGAGCTGTTTAGCTCATATAATATTTAGTATTTCCAGGGGACATGAGAGACAGCCAAAACTTCACTGACAGAGTAGGAGCACATTTTTCAAATATATTATTCCTTCAGTTTGGAGCTTTTCTAGGAAAAGGGAAAGACTAGCATTCTGGCCTCGATTTTTTTTTAGATACTGTGATTAACCTTACAAAAAAGTGTTTATTTTTTCAGTTCTGGATTCTGCTATAGCTATTGACTACCAAACTTTAAAACAAACAAACAAAACCAGTAATGTAAATAATACCACTGATATATTGAGTCTAAGACTTGAGAATTTTTTTATCAACACTGGATAACAATGTCACAAGAAATACACTTTACTGACCAAGTCATTCTATTAGACATACCAAATAAGAGAAAATGACAGGTTCAATACCTTTCACTGTTACTGGGAGAAAAAAAAAAAACCAACAAAACCAATGTAACAGGAACTGTGTTCAACAACTGACAAAGAAAAAAAAGTTAACTCTCTATGATATAGGCGATTAAGAAAGGAAAAGAGAATACGAGACCATAATTAATTCATATGAAGTAGTTTCTGCATAATTACAAATAAATATTTGAATTCCATATATTATGCTGTCAGATATTTTGAAGTGTAAGCACAGTGGCATATTCAGAATTTTCCAGACAAAATTTTTGCAGCCTTGATAAGAGCTAATATGTCATAGTTTTAAAAAGATATTTCCTGTAATGTACTACATTAATCACATACATACTTTATTTTTAATTTTTGGGCTTTAAGATCTTGATTATGTACTTTGGTTTAAAAGATGCATATGTTCAGCTTAAATATGGTTACTTTTTCACATTTCTATTCAGCACTAGATGGCACTCTGAATTTAAACTGTAATACATTTTTTTTTCTTTTCTCCTTAGAATACAGGGAACATTACCTTTGTTCTATAATTAAAATCCATCATAGAGATTAATCAAATAATTTCACTTTTTCCCTGATTGCAGTAGTAGGATGTCTCCTAAGGCCTATTACTATCCTATCAAATAATGAAGATAAAAGAAAGAATCAGTCAACTTATAATATCCTGAGATACTCCCACAGAAATTCAAAACCTTTTTAGTCTAAAAAACCAAATAATTTTATGCTATTTAAACACTTCTTACAATATTTTAGGTTACTTATGTGCAAAAATTAAAAATCTTTAGGCCTTAAATGTTACCATTCACCTGTGTTGTAAAATAGTAAGAACTTTGTAGAATGATCAGTGCTGTATATCTGTAATTCATATTCAACATACCAAATCATCTTAGATAGTTAGGTTTAAACCAACTATTAAAAATGAGCTTTAGATGCATAATTTACATAAAAATAATGAAATTATTATAATAATTTAAAATATAGGATTGACAAAGAATACCCTAAAACCCATAAACTTACTACAATTCTAAAAAATTAATCTCTCTTTGTCCTCTATTATTTAGCAAGACACAATAAAATGTTGTGGGGTTTTTTTTTTGTTTGTGTGTTTGTTTTTTTCCTGAATATGCTACTGGATGCCTAAGCTGTATATTTATTGCTAGTAATTTTGTAAGACGATGTTTATTTGTACATGCTCAGCTTTTGGAATATCCATTTATCTCTGCGTATTGCAGTGGAAGTTTCAAATAAATTTTTTTTAATAGAATTTTTGAAGTTAAATTATTTCAAATTGAAGGTTACATATACATTTTTTGTTTTTTGAATATCATACATAAACATCCTAGAGACAGCTGAAGACTCGTGCATATCTCTGAGTTAAAATTTAAGAATAATACACAGTAAGGCAAAATATTCAACTGTCAAAGACAGATGGGAATAAACTTTGAAATCCCTAGAATGTTTTTAGAATGGTTATTTTGTCCCATGGTTGATCTGAGCTTATACTAGCTCTCCATTGTCTTAACTTCTACTCACAATTGCTTATTTTGGTCTTTCAATGTTCATCCTAGAACAAGTAACTTCCAAGTACCAAGAGGATTTTATTATTATTATTATTATATTTCAGTTTCACTCTGTATGTAGATTACTGCTCCCAGTATAACCTGACATGAACTCTGTTATCTGCTACTTGTTACTAAACTAAAAAATCTAACATTCATTGTCTGTAAAGAAGTATTTTTTATGTTAGTCAAAGACTAGCTTTCACAGTATGATATGTTACAGATTACATTCTAAATCAAGTATATCCATTTAAATACCCCAGAAGCCAAATGAAATCTAAGACAATGAGTAACAAATGTGCATTAGTTATTCCTTTATTATATTAGAATCATAAAAGTTTTTCCATTAGTTCTGGAAAAAAATACCCTATTGATAAACTCCATCAGTGCTTGCTTTTATTTATCCTTTATTTTCCTAAAACTTATGAAGAAAAGTTAAATCGAGAAATGAATCGCTACAAACTTTGGGGCTTGTGTTCTCTCTGTAAGATTATGTCATTTTTAGAACATAATCAAAAGTTCCCTCTGTACTGATCTGCTATGTCTGTGACTTTTGGAAGTAAAAAAAAAAGGAATGTTCAAATGTATTCATTTCTCAGTAAAGGTATAATAGTCTATATGGACCTAAACATTAATATGTTTAAGCTGTTTTCAGAATACGAGTTTAGTCATTTAATATTTCTCATTGATATTTCTGCATTGCAGGGTAGACACAGTTGTGAAATAAATTCTGACATATTTGCATGTTGTTTATCCTGTAATAATATAATTTTTCAAATTCACAAAATAAATCTAAAAAAAAAAGTATCTATAAGACTGTAACACACTGAACGTGTTCAGTACAGTGTAATAAAACTTGAGTACAAATAATTTACTTTTACAGAATGGTTATTTTACAATATAAAATACGTTTGTTGACAATATAAAAACTTTATATACAGATTCTCAAAATCTAAATAGATTATCTTATTTTGTGTGTGTGTGTGATCTAACTCTTGGTCTACTTGTATTCCATGGATGGTGAGTTTCTAACAATATTATACTCTATGCTCTATGCAGAAAGCATCTATAAGAGTCTAAGTTGTATAAAAATGATATACCAGTCAGTCAAGTGATTCGTACTACTTACTGCTGGCAGTTCAATGCTGCAAGACATATTTGTAATATTTAAATACGCTACTGTGCTATCATGTTACTGGAAGATTACCTCCCCTGTAGTAAAATAGGCAGAGTGACATCTGCTTATTTTTCTCTCTGTTTCTACTCTTCCACTGCCACAGGGAATAGTTCAGCTATACATCTAATCTGATACTATACCAAGTCAGAACCTTGGCTCTCTCTGCAATTACAGGGAGTTGTGAAAAAAAAATCTGAAGAATAGCATCACTAAGTGAGCTATTTCCTTTTCTCTATTTACTACATTATAGCTTTAGATGCTTTCATAAAAAAAAAAAAAAAAAAGAGAAATTTTTTGGTAAGACAGTAAGAAACAGAAGGTGCCAAGGTGTTTCAGATTAGTATGCTGGTCGCTCCCTGGCAATTGACAAAATGAAGTGCATGAGGGCCTGGAGAGTAGCTCATCCCACTGAGTTAGGAGAATCAAGAACCAAATCTGATTTAAGTGTTCTAACAACTGGAATACCATACTACTTACGGTAACTTGTGATGAAGCTCTACTTTTTTTTTGTGCCTCTGGCTATATTTTAAGATGAAGTTACTGCTGTCTGAGTGAATGTAAGTGTTTTTAGACCATGCCTACCATGTCAAGACCTCCAGGGGAATTATAGAGATTTTTTCATACTTCTGTACTTACCTCTGAATCATATTAAAGTGTAGGTGGTAAGCATCTAGCATGAGCTGTGATGCTTCTAAACATGAAAGAGTGTATATGAGTAAGTGTTCAGGAAACTAAAGCAAAGTGCAAATTAAATGTGAGTATCTCCAGAACCTGGCAGTCTTCTTTAGTACGTGGGCTGAATAATGTTCTTAAGCCTCTAGATAAATTCCTCCTTACTCCATTTTAGGAACACTAACAGCCAGTCTGAACAAACACAATGTGTTTAAAGGCTTGCTTTTAGCTATGTCAGAATTACCTTAGGATTCCTAAATTGACATCATATAATCTATGAGGCCTAATTTAGCAAGTATGCCATTAGGTTGCCTATCAACTCAAGCCTTGATTAGTTTCAGTGGGTAAATAAACTAAATATAAGCATGCTGTCATTTTGGAGGACAAGAAGAAGGTTTTTTATATACCCTTTATCCGTATTTTCTATTGTGAACCTAAAAATATGACCTTAAAGGATATTTTTCCTTAGAATGATCTCTATTATTTCCTATTCAGATGTAACTATACTTCTCAGCACGCCTTTTTAATCCAGATGACCCATGGAGATGCAGTTGGTACCCAAATTAGCTCTTCATTGTGATGTACAGCCAAATCTCAAAAAACATACTTTAAAGGCTGTGTTAATCTGATACATAGAAAAAGCAGAAGCCTCAAAATAATGTCTTCCTCATGTATTTACAGGTTATTGGATTCACAATACTTTATATGTACTTTTTTTACCGATCTAAGAAGCTGTCTATTTGTGTGATTTTTTCATAATCATTGGTTATATAGAAGTGACTGTTATTTACATTGAATTAGTTAAGAGTTTTCAATAAAATATCTTCTTACAAGTTGACACAGGGCCAATACTTTAAATTAATGTCAATGGACACAAATGCAGTGAAATAGAAGCAGAAATTCTCATTAAAAAAATGAGCAATGTCATGACCAGGCATAAGAAAACAGATTACTTTTTTTTTCAGCCTAATGGATACAACTCAAATTCAATGAAAATGCAAAACTACACTATCAGTTCCAAAGTTCTAGTTCATTTATGAAAGTGACAAATTCTGTGAAGATTATGGAAAAATGAGAAGCTGACTCACTGCATAAAAATATATGCAAAGGATAAAACTTATATAAGTGAATTTTCAGTTACATATCCAGTAACCTGTTCTAAGCAATACTACAAGACACAAAGTCTACCAAGTTTCTGGAACATGATGGAAGAAACTTGTTCCTTGGTTTGTAAAATAGTAGTTCACAAAGATGTAGCTGTTTTGGAATTCATTCCAGTTACGAGAGCAGAACTCATTGAAAAATCTGAAGTTGCAAGGTGAAAGTAATCACAAAGAAAGACTTCACTATTCTGAGAGAAGGGAGGAGTGAAAGCCATTAAATAAAGATAGTGGAATTTAAAAAGTAGTCTTCAACAAACTTGGGGGGGGGGGGGCGGGGGGAGGGAGTCTCTGGTAAAATGTAGCCCAATTAAATTAAATATCTATATAGATCCTGAAAAAGACACAAAATGGATTTATCAAGATAAAGATGAGTCGAAGAAAAGCCTCTTGACTGAAATACAGACGAAAGTCCTACTTCTTTAAAAATCACCATAAAAGTCATCAATGTCTTGTCATCAGACTGGTAGAACATTGCAACTGAGATTGTATAGAGTATGTCTTTTGAGATGGTGTTAAATATTTTCTCTAGCAAGCTGAATAATGGAATAGAGAAAAGGCTTATAAAATTTGTGGGTGACATCAGGCTGGCAGAAGTGAAAGCAAATCAAAGAGCAGGATCAAAATTCAGAATGATAAATTGGGGATGTAATTGATAGAAATAATGATCAAATAAAATTAAAGTGCAAATTCCTGAATAAAGGAGGAGAAAATAAATACGATTTAAATAGATGATAACCCAAAGGCAAAGGCTCAGTATTTGTGAAAAAAAAGGTCAAGTTGTTACCAAATATCAAAACTTGATTGTGAATCAGAAGTCTAAAGCAACGGAAAAATCAGTAAATCTGGGATTTGATAGGAAGAATGTCATATGTATGACACAACAGGTGATTTTCTTTCCTCTTTTTTGAGGTTGATAATATACAAACTCATCTATCACATTTTCTTGTGGGCACTAAAATAATAATTTTAAAAGTCTCAAATAGTTAAAAAAAAACATAAAAAAAAATTGACAAACTGAAAAAAAAACTTCCGAGGAGGGCACTAAGAGTGCACAAATATTAAAAATCAGCCCTCAGCTATGGATAAAGGTAGGATTTAATCTGGGAACTAGAAGACTAAATGCAGGCAGGAAGGAGAAATGGAATGGTATTTGACAACCTAGTGTCAGCATGTAACAGGTAGTTAGAAAACAGCCCACTGATTTGTTGTTCTTTGCATAAGAAGGGCATGGACCTGTTGAAGTGAGTCTAGAGGAGGGCCACGAAAATTATCAGAGGGCTGGAGCACCTCTTTTGAAGAAAGGCTGAGAGAGTTGAGGCTGTTCAGCCTGGAGAAAAGAAGGCTCCAGGGAAACCTTATTGTGGCCTTTCGGTACTTAAAAGTGGCTTATACAAAAGATGGTGACAAACTTTTTACTAGGGCCTCTTGCCATAGGATGAGGGGTAATGGTTTTAAACTAGAAGAAAGTAGGTTTAGATTACAGATAAGGAAGATTTTTTTTTTTTCCAATGAGGATGATGGAACACTGGAACAGGTTACCCAGAGAGGTGGTAGATGCCTCTTCCCCGGAAACACTCAAGACCATCTTGGATGAGGCTCTGAGCAACCTGATCTAGTCAAAGATGTCCCTGCTCATTGCAGGATTAGCTGAGGAGTTCCTCCTAGATAGGAGGACTAGATGACCTTCAAATGGCCCTTCCAACCCTAAGTATTATATGATTCTATAAAACATGTGATTTACAGTCTTCCCTTTATATCTATAAAGTAAGCTGTGACTTTGCTGGAATAATAGCATGAGGAAAATACACCTGCTCATATCTTTGCACTTTTAATAAGCAAGATCTCCACAGAGGTTCTTAACAACATCTTTAGTTACACTGACAGAATATCCAGCTCGTCATCCACCCTTCATTAAATGATAAAAATTATTTACTAGAATAACTAACAATTTGAAATCAAATTAATTACTTTGTGTAGGTACCTAGCACCTAACAATAGAAACATCCTACATACCTAATGTATATCTTCTCTTCTAATCTGAAAGCTTCTTAAAAAAAAAAGAAGAACATTCAGCCCCGATCGGGACCAGACTACGCAGTCTCTCTCTCGCTCCCCCCACCCTCCGAGAGAACAGGGGGAGATGATATAAGGAAAATGGCTCAAGGTTTGAGATAAGGACAGGGAGAAATCCTTAAAGGTACCGTCACGGGCAAAACAGACTCAACTTGGGGAAAACTATTCATTTATTTCTAAAATTAGCAGGAGAATGAGACAGGGAACAAGATAACCTCCCCCCACCCCTCCCTCTTCCCGGGCTTAACATTATCTCTACTACCTTCCCCTCCTGAGCGGCACGGGGCGGGGAAAGGGAATGGGGGTCGCGGTCAGTTCATCACGCGTTGTTTTACGCCGCTGTATGATCGTCGGGGGAAGAACTCCTCGCATTCCTCCTCTGCTCCAGCGTGGGGTCCCTCCCACGGGCCACAGTCCTTCGTGAAACTGCTCCGGCGTGGGTCATCTCTTCCACGGGTGCAGTCCCTCTAGAACAGCTGTCCCAGCGGGCCCTCCACAGGCCACAGCCTCCTTCAGGCCTCCACCTGCTCCGGCGTGGGGTCCTCCACGGGCTGCAGGTGGATCTCTGCCCCTCCGTGGACCTCCATGGGCTGCAGGGGGACAACCTGCTCCACCATGGTCTTCACCACGAGTTGCAGAGGAATCTTGGCCAGGAGCCATATTACTCCTCCCCCTCCTTCTGAACTGACCTTGGCGTCTGCAGCCGTTCCTCACAACAGGCTGGCAGACGTCTCTCAGGATCCTTTTTACATCTTATTCACTTCTCATCTCCTCTCCACTTCTTGCAGCCGGGCCGGGCCGAGTTGGGCCCAGTCGGCTGCCCGACGGGAGGCCAGAGGGTGAGGCCTGCAAGGCCCATGAGGCTCGCGCCTCCCCCTCTCTGCCCCCGCTCAGCTGCTTCACATCTTCTCCTCCTCTTTTTCCTGTTTTCCCCTACTTAAATACGTTATCGCAGAGGCGTTATCACGGGACATTCTGCTACCAATTGGCTTGGCCTTGGCCAGCAGCGGGTCCGCCCTAGGCCCGGCCGAGTCCACTGAACAAAGAGGAGCGACTTCTAGCAGTTTCCTACAGAAGCTACCACCTTAGGCCCCCCCTCACTAACAAAACCAGAACTCTCTCCTTGTTTTTTTAGGTAGAGGATTATATATACATGCTGAAGTGCTTGATTTGCTCTTAGGCACTCTCTAAATTGAATTATTTCACATGTTCTACATATGTTCATTTCCCTATTTCTGCTTGCACTGAGGAGAAATGTTGATCTCCATTGACACTTCTTTTTTTGCACCAGCCAGCTGTGCTTAATGCAGTGCTAAATGGTAGAACCCTAGCACACTTGTGCTGTAAGAAAATGTTCAAATAGGCAGCCATGGCACAATCTGTACTTCACTGTGCCAAACCTTGCACGTAGTAACTTCTACAGGATGTACTGTAAATCATAGTTGTCGTAGTTCAGCCCCAATTGGGATGAGACTACGCAGTCTCTCTCTCACTCCCCCCACCTTCCAAAAGAATAGGGGGAGATAATATAGGAAAAATGTCTCGAGGTTTGAGATAAGGACAGGGAGAAATCCTTAAAGTTACCATCACAGGCAAAACAGACTGGACTTGGGGAAAACTATTCATTTATTACTACAAACAGCAGGATAATGAGACAGAGAACAAGATAACCTCACCCCACCCCTCCCTCTTCCCAAGCTTAACATTATCTCTACTACCTTCCCCCCTCAGCAGCACAGGGGGGAAGAGGGAATGGGGGTTACGGTCAGTTCATCACGTGTTGTTTTACACCGCTGCTTCATGGTCGGGGGAAGAACTCCTCACATTCCTCCCCTGCTCTATCGTGGGGTCCCACCCATACGCCACAGTCCTTCGTGAAACTGCTCCGGCGTGGGTCATCTCTTCTACAGAGTGCAGTCTCTCCAGAACGTCTGTCCCAGCGGGCCTTCCACAGGCCACAGGCGCCTTCAGGCATCCACCTCCCCCGATGTGGGGTCCTTCATGGGCTCCAAGTGGATCTCTGCCCCTCCGTGGACCTCTATGGGCTGCAGGGGGACAACCTGCTCCACCATGGTTATCACCACAGGCTGCAGGGGAATCTTGGCCAGGAGCCACATTACTCCTCCCCCTCCTTCTTCACTGACCTTGGCATCTGCAGCCGTTTCTCTCAGAAGAAAAGTTCTTCACAACAGCCTGGCAGACGCCTCTCAGAATCTCTTCACATCATCCAGCTCATCTCCTCTCCACTTCTTGCAGCCAGGCTGGGCTGAGTCGGGCCCAGTTGGCCGCCTGGCGAGAGGCCAGAGGGTGAGGCCTGCAAGGCCCGTGAGGCCTGCGCCTCCCCCTCTGTGCCTCTGCGCCCGCTCAACTTCTTGACATCTTCTCTTCTCTTTTTTTTTTCTGTTTTCCCCTTTTTAAATAAGTTATCGCAGAGGCGTTATCAGGAAACATTCTGCTACCAATCGGCTCGGCCTTGGCCAGCAGCAGGTCCGCCCTGGGCCCGGCCAAGTCCACTGAACAAAGGGGAGTGACTTCTATCAGTTTCCTACAGAATCTACCACCTTAGGCCCCCCCTCACTAACAAAACTACAACAATAGTCTACATTCGCTTTCTTTCCTGTGTAGTGCACATGGTTAGTACACTCTAAGTTCTGAAAAGAAAGTTAGTACAAAACCGAATGCTAGTTCCTGGACGTGTCTTTTCCTAGAATTTTCAGTTTTTTTACTATAACGGCTAATTGTTACTTCCTCTTCACTCTCAGAGGTCAAGTATCAAGTCTGAGAATGGGATATTTGAATTATATGTTTACTGATGAATAATTATATTAGTGTTCAGCAGTGAAACTGGTAAGTAAATTATACGTACACGTATTTTTCAAAGACTATCAACATTAATTCAGCCAAATATTCCTAACATTGAAGTTATCTGAATAATTAAAATACAATTATTTTATACTAGAAAATATATTTTCTATTTTATTTTACTATAACAATTTTTTAAAGCATATTTTCTCACATTTTCTAACTCAAATGAAAGTTCAGGACTTGTTAAGTTGTGATATTTTGTAGTCCATCAGATAATTGCTTTGAATAAACAATAAAAATTAAAGGTTTGTGAAATATTTTTAATTAATAAAAATTTATTAATAAATAGTTAATTAAATTAATTGAAGTAAGCATCCTACAACCTCAAGAAACTAGTATTTTGACTATAAAATTACATAAGTTCCATGATAATTTAATACATATATATATGTGTGTGTGTGTGTGTGTGTGTGTGTCTGTGTGTGTGTGTGTGTATATATATATATAGCCAGAACAAGAAAGGTATCAAAGTTGAAACTTAATATTTCTTCAGTCAGTCAAATCAGGAAAAATCTTAACTTAAAATACTAGCTCTACCTTTGTCAGAAAACAGTTGCCTAAATTTGGGAGAAACCTTTAGATTCTTTGTCTTTAACTCAATGATTTTGGCATGGAAACTATATACCAACATTATTTTCTGAAGAAAATTTTTAAAAAATATTTTACAATAGAAGAAGACAAACATAACAACATAAGTATTTTAAGGATCAGAGTGACCACAAGCCTATAGATGCTGTTTTGTTCCTGGGGTCCAAAATAGCTGAAAGGAGCTTACTAGGGGAACAGAGATTTTTTCCCTAAAATGAGAGAATCTTCACACAATTTTGGAGGGCTATAGCTCCAGATCTTACCTTAAACCAAACTAGTGTGTCTAGAACAGAAAGAAAAATTATATTCCTAAGAGTCCATAGTTGTAAAACTGAGCTGTAGAGCTTAAAAACAGAGTTTAAATAATGAAGTTTCTCTAACTCATCACAGCGACCAACTGTGTCAAACAAA
Organism: Chlamydotis macqueenii; assembly: GCF_036417535.1. Lineage (NCBI taxonomy): Eukaryota > Metazoa > Chordata > Aves > Otidiformes > Otididae > Chlamydotis > Chlamydotis macqueenii. Next base: position 166,429,981 of record NC_141556.1, read on the forward strand.
TGTTGCAAGTACGGGTGTGGTGGTTTAGCCTGGATCACCACACAGTTTCTTGCTCACCCCTTCCCCTACCCAGCGGGACAGGGGAGAGAAATTGGGAAGAAAGAAAAACTCGTGGGTTGAGATAAAAACAGTTTACTAAAATACTAAAAACTATAAAAATAACAGAATGTAAGGATATTAATATATACAAAATATACAAAATGACCAATGTACGATTTCTCACCACCCGATGTCTGGATGACCAACGCAGCCTGTCCCGAGCAGCAATCACAAAAACAACACCGAGCAGCAAGCAAAGGGGGAAAAGCAAGCCAGCAAGGTAGAGGGAACAATGCCAGCAAGCAAGAGAGAGGAAAAAGATGCCAAGGGTGCCCGAATGGGTGCCAGAATGGAACAGATGCCCCCTCCCATGGGCAACCCCCACTTATATACTGAGCATGACGTTTATGGCATGGATTACTCTCTTCGGCCAGTCTGGATCAATTATTCTGTCTGTCTTTCACTCAGCTTCCCGCATCTGTACATTAACAAGACTTGGAAAGCCAGGCAGTGTCCTTGGTCTCATTAAAAACAACTCATATCATCAGAGTGTTTTTATCAACATTCTTCACACATTAAATCCAAAACACACCAGCTACTGAGAGGAAAATTAACTCCATCCCTATCGAAACCAGGACAACGGGTAAATGTGATAAGATTGTTTTCACTCACCTTTTCTAAATACCAATTTCAGCTTAAGTAAAATAAGGAAAATATATCAGCTGTAAATTTCATAATATTTGTTTTGAGTGTAACAACACACAGCAGTAGTTTAACAAGTATAATTGTGAAAATTCTCTATGGAAAAGTAGAATGAAGCAGAGAAATTATAAACAAATAGATTCTAAAAGGTACATAATCCTAAATAAAAAATTAATTATCCAGAAAACCTAAATATGTGTGACATACGAAGGATCTATTGTATGTCCTACTTCAAACTTTAGGAAGAAGAAAGGCGTTGAATACAAAATGTATCACCTCAACTTGAATATTGTTTCAGATTCTGAATCTAAAAAAGAGTCATATTGACTAGTTCCTATATAGATGCTACAGAAGACATACAAGAGTATCTATATCCATAATGCGTAACAAACATAAATATTTTGTGTCTTGATGATCTGAATAAACATTCCGATATTCTAAAATCTGGAAATTTTTGAGATTCCAGATCTCAGAAAAAAAAACCCTGAATTTTTTATTTACTGATTCTAAATTAATTTTTGACTATAGTTGTATCACATTTATATTTTCACTCATCTTTTACTTTGTGTACTGACACTTGAGTTCAATTTTCAAACACTCCATTATAACTGTATCAGTGTGCCTTAACACAGATATGTGCCAAGAAATGGTGGCAGGTAAAGATATTTAGCAATAAATCTGTGCCTATATTTTACTCTTTCTAAATAGCACTCTCCCTTAACACAACATCTGAACTTTGATCATTAGAATGGATGATTGACTGTCCAACATGCTCTCTTGCATTCAGAAACTCTGTTTTGGAGGTCAACATGTGTAACAAGCATTGATATGATCTTCTTCCATGATATGTGGCCCAGTGTCTAGGAAGTTTCTCAAGAAAGTTTAGATGTATAGAATGATGCAGCTGCTCTGAGGGGTTATGAAAAGAAGTTGTTATTTGTTTTGACAATTTGTTTCCATTCTCATTTTTGTGGAATCAGAAAACAAGGTAAAGAATCTCTATGCTGGGCTGAAATAAACCCTCAAAAGATAAAATAGTCCAAACTGAACATCAGCTTCTGAAAACAGTAGATTAAAAATATACTTTATTTCGTATAATACTGTACCAAAAATAATGAAATCTTGAGAAGGCTGTCTGCTGTCTCTCTACTGAAAAATGGAGAATGGCTTAGTCATTAAAGAGAAAGTTTTGATTAGGATGACATAAATTAGAATAGACTTTGTATAAATTCCTGGTGGGGGGTGGGGCAGAGGGAAGTTGTAGTTCCAATAGATGATTACAGCACTCAAAACATATGAAAATATAACACATTTAATAAACAGCTAGGCAAGCACTGGTAAAGTGATTCATTTTCTCATCTTCATTTATTAACTTCACAAAAATAGTAAAAAAAAAATTCTATGATCAACTCTATTGGTGTATCTTTAAAGTAACACCAGAGAAATCAGTCTTTTTCATCAAAAATTATATCCAAATCCTCCTGTCAGTTCTGGCTTAACTCCAATGCCATGACTAGTTTGTATTGAAATCCACATTACATTAATAACTGAATCCAGATTGTGCTCTGTCTGAAGCTAGTAAAAGCTGAATCTATTTATAATAAATAAAAATCTTGTCATTTATTATATTTTTTGTAATACTAATTACTATTATTATAACTATATATGATAAAGTAATTTGCCTGTTGAAAGAACATTTATTAAAGTAGATGAAAATTGAGCAAAGATAAGCCATCTTACTGTATGGATGTGTACAAAACAAATAAAATAGTCTTGCAGGCTTACAGTAAAATAATTTCTGTAACTCCTAGTTGCATAACTTACTGGAATAAAGCTCACTGCTTTTAAAAACTCTTGCATACATATGAAATCCAAACCAATGGGCTTTTTGTTTAACTGTTATATTCAGAATGGTCTTTTAGTTATTATTTGTTTTTAAGGCAAATAATGGTAGCGTGGAAGACAAAGAACAAGAAATATTTGTGGATTCATTTAGGTTTTTTTTTTTCCATTAAAAAGTTGTTTTCCATAATACATGTCCTCTATTAGTGTTACTTTTTTTTTTAGGAAAATCAGAAAACTAAAGACTGAAATAAAATTAAGTTGGTCATCCCCAATATTATAGGCTAATAATATCAACCAAGCTTTCTATATTAAAATTATATCATAAAAATATACTCCCAATCCCAGCCATATGGCAGTAAACAGAGGTCATTTTATGGGTTTGACCCATTGAAGTGGAAATTTCAGTCATCATTTACATTTAATAAAGATGTTCTTGTGAGAGTTCAAAAGTTATATTTAACTGAACTCTTCCTGAAATGCCGCGTTGAACCACATACTTAATCTAGTTTATGAGTCTTTTTCAAAGTATGAAGAAAGGTACAGTAAAATGTATATTTTAACCTAGCATTTTAGGATTGTGCCAGGTTGGATGAGGCTCTGAGCAACCTGATCCAGCTGAAGATGTCCCTGCTCCTTGTAGGTGGATTCGTCTAGATGACCTTTAAAGGTCCTTTCAACCCTAACTGTTCTGATTCTATGATCTGTAATCTGTTTCAATGATAATATATTTTAATCCTTGAAAGATCAATGGTTCCATTGTAAGCAATTTCATCAAGTCTTTTTGTTTTTTTACCTTCTTCTAGCTCGACACTACCTGTTGTTGAGTAGTGACCAGCTATTTCAGATGAGCACTTTGACATTTGATTCTGGCTTCCTATCACAGAGAGAGTATAGTAGTGGTTATTAGTAATTTGAAGTTCAGGATAATCATAACCCCAATCTACTTTTTACTTTTCTTCTTGTGTTTCTTCACATCTCAAAACGTTGTGGTTTCTTTTTTTTTCAGGAAACCCGTTTGGAGCACAAGTTCACATACGGAAGCTGAAAGACTTGACCTGCTCCTCAGCATTTGATATCACTTTGTTCAACAGACGAGTTAGACGGCATATCTCCAGCTCCTTCTTCCTGGACCAGGAAAGACTTTATTATAATCAGTCTGCCTGATTTAGGATCTCTAACAAGTTCCAGAGGGCATCATGTCCAATATACCACATAAAGGATGACAGGTTCATTGTCAAGAAATTGAAGTTTAAAGTAGAATGAAACAGAGGTAATACCAAAAGATAAAACCTACCTATTACCATTTCCTGTTATCAGGATCTAAAATAGATACTTCTCATCTCCTGAGACAGCTGCACTTACAGCAAGAATTAGAAAGCTGACAAACTAATGTTTTAAAACCCTTCATTGGCATTTGACTCTTGTCTCTGTGTCCGTTCCTATAGAATTAGAATAAGACAATGTGTAGTTGGATAACAAAAAATAGTTGGCTATTACACCAAGAGCTTAACTGATTCATGGACTAACATATAAACATTTTCACTGACTGTCTTTCAACATAGATTATAAAAAAAAAAAACATTGTAGATATAGCCAGGATAAAGACATTCAGAAATAAGATTAAAATTTTAATTGTCACTAATATTTATGCCCCTTGTGCTGCTTTAGTGAATACGTAGTTAACTATTTTTCAGTCGAATCAATGCAGTATCTTACTTTTGTGAGTGTATTTGTTTTGTATTCCAATTGACAGTATGGTAGAGCCTGCTTGCTTTTGTAAAATAGTTAACAGCAACTAATTTCATTCTTATTGAAACAATATACCCTAGTATAAGCATAATTCTGGAAGATGTTTCTCAATATTACCCATACATATTACCTAGACCATAGTATGGTCTGTAGTTTCGTATTTGTTTAATTTCATAATTTTATCTTATTTTTATTTTCTAACAAAATTGCTTTTTTTTTTTTCCCCAAGATTTAATTTTACTTCATCCCTCTGAAAACTTCAGAAGGAATTCTAAATTGTCTTCTGTTGCTTTCAGATTGCAACAAAGACTGCAGCATCTACAGAACTAGAGGTTCTCAAATCCGTATTCAGTATTACATGTGGGAATTATTGGGGAAATTTAAAGATTTCTAGTAAAGAGGAAGGATAGCAAATTATTTCCTTTCTGAATGATGTTTTACAGAAGAGGAAACCTCATGAGAGATCCTTTACTGAAGCAAGACAAGATAAGGGAAAACAAGCTGATGATAGCCTTGGTAACTAATCTTAAAATACCTTACGTAAGTGATGTATCAAGAATGAAGCAAAAGAATAATGGAAGAGGCCACAGAAAACAACTTCAGGGACATATGGTTAAAATAAGTAAATAATTAAGGCATTTTTAGACTATGGACTTCATTTGAAAACCTACAGTTCAAAGATCGGACAGTCTAAATACCTCTATGGTTTAGACTGTGGTCTGAATACCACAATATCACTAAAAAAATATGATATGGCCACCTTAGGATTATAGGTTAGAGATCTACACAGAGTGAGATGAAAAGCACTCCTTTACTCATTTTGAAGAACGGTAAATGCCTTGCAAAGGATTATAGAGGTAATAGGGGGGATTATTTTGTTGTGAATTTTTTTCTTTGTTTGTTTGTTTTATTGAAAAGAAATTGCTTTTCAGAAATATGAAATATTGAGACTGTACCATGTTTATTTAAAAAATTTGAGGACAAAAGTAAAAAGCAGACAGGAGTTATGGCTATCCTGAACTGCAGAACACTAATAAGTGATTCTATGTCCATTATAGGATATAGTATCAGGTAACTGATGAGAATTCTGATGATAAGTATAAGAAAATGTTGATATACAGAGTATTACTAATATTTTTATAGAATATTGTCTGGGACATTATAGTGAAAAAAAAGACATTGATGACTCAACATATTTAGATTATTTTCCTACCTCTTCCAAATATTTGTTTCCTGACTGCATTAAGTCTTAGTGTATGACTCCAATTGTCAGTCATGTACCCTACATAAAATACCTAAAATATAAAATTATGCATGGCTTATACAGTATTGCTAGACTGGGGCTAGCACGCTAATATAGAAATGGAGAAACTTTCTTTTTATTCAGTGACTGTGAGAGATCATGTTGAATGTTTGTCTCAACATTGTTGGAGCGTCAAACTACCACCTAAACAACGGTACATCAGTCAAACCATAGGACAGGAGTCTTGTTTTCCTGCAAGATGATTCCCTTATCTTGCAAGCCAGTCAAGCCACAAGACTGGAAGCTTCCTGTTTTTTCCCATGAACCTGAATGCAGAGCTGATTCTGCAAAATTTAGCCTTACCCCTACATATGCTCCCAGACACAGGCCAGAAAAACGGAGGGGCCCAGAGACGGTCTTGGGCATGCGTATCACCACCAGGTGAGGGGTGTGGCCAAGCAAACCCACTCATGGAATATGTGACGTGAATAAGATGAATGATAAAAGGACAGAAATGACCGACATCGGATGGAACGTTCCCCCACCGAGTCAACTGGACTGTTGGGATGCCGCAGCTCCGTGGTGGTAGCTATTGCAACTGAAACTCTTTTCCCTCTTTCCTTTCTTCTCTCTTTTCTCTTGCATCTGTGGGTTAATTGTCGGGTTAATAAAGTTACCTGGTGCTTGACTCCATTTTGAGTCTTAATTCTGTTCCTGAGAATACAAGCAAAACCACGCTCCGGTGTGTGAGAGGTTGGTCTAGCCGCCCCTAGCCTCCCAGACTTATCTGAGTTTGGCTAGAACACAAGGGGGCCTTCCTCTCATCCGAAATCGGAGCGTGACAGTGGCCCCATGAAAAACAGAATTGCCATTGCTAGAAGCAGGCCACAGGCCTTGTACTGACTGTGCCTTATGCTGGCTGTGCAAGTCCCCAGTGCTAGCCTGTTGTTATAAATTCGTTACAGGAACTGGCTGTGTAAGCTTGTGTCTCTTGTTGTGATGTGCAATTTAAAAAAAGACTTTGAAAATATTACACAGTTTGAAAGTGAAGGCCCCAGAACTGTTAACAGCTGAGTGACAGTCAAGTGCTGGTCACTGAAGAATCTCAACATCAAGAGATGGGAAAAGACAGTTTTTACTTTAGGGAAAAAAGCAGCAGCTAAGTAAGGAAAAAAAAAAAAAAGGAAAAAAAAAACCCCAACTCAAACCAAGCCAAAAAAACAAAATCAAAAACCAAATCAAAACAAACAAACAAAAAATCAAACAAACAAAAAAAAAAAAACAGCCAAGGAACAGGATAAAACAGTTGCTTGGAAAAATAATCCTAATCCTCATCTTGCCCCCCAAGCTTCATGCGACATATAACGAAGGGACAGAAGAGAGGACTGGTACTTTCTGGAAACTTATAGAAGGACAAGATCCCAAAAATGGTGATTTGAAATTGGAGAAAAAAAGAAAGAAATCATTCCTCCTTGGGGTTCCCCCCTTGAAGGGATTTTGAGCCTGACCACATCGATGTCAGTGACTGAAACCATTAAGGACTGTACCAATCAGGAATAGCAATGTGATATCAGCTTTGTGGTATGGCATGCTCACAGCTAGTGTAGGCTATGATTATTAAAGAGTGATTGATTTGAATATGTAGTGATAATGATTGATAATGTATGATAATGAATTGAATTACCCATTAGTATTATGTGTTAATGAATGTCAGTCTAGTAGAGTTTTGTTCTGAAGCTTAAGACTTGCCCTATTTATCAGTCTTCTAAACATGCCCATCACAGTGGTCTCTAAACATCTGAGTATATCTACACATTCCTGATACTGGAAATCTGGATAGTGTAAAACAATTTCAAAACTATTTTTTGTTTTTTTTTTTTTTATTTTTGACTTATTGTTAAAACAGCAATTTTTAAACTTAGGTTGAGAACTGGAAATACAAAGTGGTTCTCAGAAATTACTTTGGAAGCTTTGAAATCTGAAAAGAAAGGCAGCTTTTAAGCAACACATGTTTTTTTGAGATATGTAGTCAAAAGTCCCAGTCTATAAGAGTCAATAAATCATATCTTACCATGCAAGACAAAAATACATTATTTATAAATGTTGGATCCTAGCCTCGTATCCCACTCCTTACACATCTTACTCAGTGTGGAAGCTGTAGAAAGGAATACATCCATCATGATCCCTCTTCTGGCAAATTCAAAGCTGAAAGAGACTGAAAAAAAAAGAAATGTCCATTGGAATACAAGTGTACATGTCAATATAAATTCTTACAGGACATTTACAGGTAAGTGAACTTGTCTCTTCGAGTGTCTTCACATGTGTTTGCTAACAGTGGATAACTCAGAACATGTCGCAATGCTATCTTCTGAAGGATTTCAGATCTCCAGCATGCAAACAATGCTTGCATCACTGCCTTGCTGAAATCTGTATTCTGTGGATGTTCACTGAGAGTGTGGATCAATTATACACATGTGACACAAGCAACATCAAGAAATGGAGTGTTGAGGCGGGCTGGGCTCATCATCTAATGTGTTGATGTTTTCTAATCTGATGCTCCTGGTCCTGGGTAAGAAAATTCATGGCTATTTAATCTGTTCCACTCTCTGCTGGAGAACTCTGCTGCCAGAGTTTTGGCTAGATGATACTGAGGTACATTTTCGATCTGAGGTCTCATTGATTCTCTCTCAATTTCATGAAAGTTCACCTGTCACCTCTGCACACTACCAGATATGAATCTCAGTGAACCACTTTCAGGATTCACAGTGTGTCATTTACAGACTGCACCCAATAGGACTAAATTTCAATAGCACAATGACTGCAGTGGAACAAAAGAGTGCAAAAGCAGTAAAAGCTTCTATATGGATGTGTTTGTGACAGATTTTTGGTCTATATGATGACATTTCTGACTGTTTACTTTCTGTTTACGTTGTTTTATCTTCCTATATACATTCCTATACATCTCAGGGTTTATTTCACGAACTTTTGGTATCTTAATGCTCAGCATTTGTAATTTATTTTCCATTTACTCAGTTTAGCAGTTTTGCAAATGTTGTTTTCAAAAGAGTGGCAAATTTTAGTGATCTTTTATATCAAATTTTATTCTCCTATTCACCTATGAAATAGACTCCTCTCCAAAGTGACTTTTGGTTTCTGTGACAATTTCCTTCTTAAAATTCAGTATTCCTATTCTAGAAATTTTCATGTAAAAGTCAACCTCTCACCAAACACCGATTAATCTTAAAAAAAAAAAATTCCCTTCCTAAAAACTTCTTTTGAGTCCTGTAGCATATAATGTTATATATAGGTATTTTAATACTGTGAAACAATGCCTATGTTTCACTATAGTTTATTTTCAACTCACTTTGTGATTACTAATGCTATCAGCAGCACTGGCCTCAAGAAGTCAGTACGAAGATCAGACTATTGTCCCTTACTTTGAACTTTTGGATTAACCCAAGTTGACGATAATCTAGATCAAAGTATTTATCTTTATAATTTCAACAATTTGCTTATAGAAACTTTTGGTTTTTTCTACATTGTTTGTTTGTTTGTTTTAGTTCAGAACAGAATTATTTTTTTTAAGTGATTATCTGATCATCTCAATGGCAGTGAAATACAGTAACTGTGTGAAACTAAGCTAGAAGACATGTTTCAGGGAGTACTGTATTCATCCTAGACATTAATGGACATTTAGTCTAGGGGAGCAGGCTACTATTTTGAATAAAAATCCCTGAAAAATGTAGGGCAGGCATCATATCCTCACAGCTGGTTTGTTTTTCGTATTTGCTCCTGTTTGGTTGATAATGTTAATTTAGACATAGCCCTTGTTTGCTTGCATTGCATTTGCATGATATCACAGTACCTAATTTCCTCAAACTTCGTCATTTCTCAGTAGTAAGTGGGGAAAAAAAAATCTCTTTTCTGGGGAATTCTGAAGAATATTGACACATGCAAGTGTTCTTGTGCATTTTCATAAATATATGAAATATATCAGTTTGTATTAAAACAAGCCAACAATTTGTTTTCTTTTTTTTTTAAATGGAAGTAGGTTAAGCAGGATTTCCTAGATTTTCTTTGAAGAGATGTGAACTGACATTTCAGGGCTTTCCAAAACAACCTACTTCTCTCTCCTCTCACTCCATAAAGTTTAGAGGTCTTGAGTCTAGAACAACTAGATCTACTGTTCTTAAACTGGGAGATAGACTAGGTCACATCTTGCCATAATCTACAAGGTCCTCCTAGGCTTATACCCAAGCATTTTTGGGAAAGGTAGTTTAGAAATCTTCCGGCCCTTTGTCTCTGGTACCTATTAGACAATCAGATAGGAAAATACATCAAATTGCTGTTTTCTAATAGGAAACCATTTTACTGGCAAATTCTGATTAATTCTATTCTCAGTGTTCTGTTTCTGTTTATGCCCAGATGTATTTGTGAAATTCATCTCCCTTGTATATATTGATATGACAGGGCATCAGGGCTCCAATGAAGCAGTAACAGAGGATCATGTTAGTAATTTAACAGATCAAGGACTCTTCAAGGACTCTACAATGAAGAATGCTCCATTCATTTTTCTCTTACATATGCATACTCATATTAGCTTATTCAAAGTTTATATGCAGTCCCAGCCAGGATTATAATGATGTTACTGAAATTCAGTTTATTCTGTGTAGTTTTCAAGCTGTCATTACAATAAAATAAAATTTTGTCTGGATCAAGTATAATTTCAGACAACAATATAATACTTTACATTACAGCATAAACCACTTGTGTTGAATGGTAAATTTCTTTTAAAAATAAACAAAATAATGACCATATCAAGTTTTGTTTACATATAATCAATAGTTTAATTTATGTAAATGAAAACATGCATCTTCAGAGTTAGAGCTCTAATGTTCAGCTAAATTCTACCCTTGTTTCTCAGCAGACAAACTCACTTCATTAGGGATTGTTATCAAAGACTATCACTTCAGGGATTCACACACTATCAAAGGCAGGATTTATTCCTCTCTTCATAACTTAGATGTACCTAGTGCTGCAGAGAGCATTCAACACCATGCTGTGTTAAGCTGACAGTGCCACTGTGGGTGCAGGAGCTTACATTTCTAGATGGTCATATGGCACATGCATTATAAGACACAGTCAATGCCATAACTTCCTGTGGTCTAGCCAACCCTATGAGGCAATTCCAGAAATAGCAGCTTTCCATCCTTTATAGCTTTGTGTTCCTCACAATTACTGATTTGAAAGAAGTTCCAGCTCACAGGATTCAAGCCTTGTGGTAAGATTGCTAGCCCAAGTTCTTTAAAAGCTTTTTATATCACATGTTTTAGGGCAATCATAGCCTCACAGAATTTAATCTTCACTGAAATAAGTATCTGCTTCCTTGCTCTTAATATATGTAAAGGAATGGCTGTTGGCTTCCAGACATTCTAACATTCCCTTAACTTACTTTTGCATTAAAAATATGGATATTCTTAAGCCTTAAAAGACTGTGAAAGATGCAAGTTCAAAAATGTGACTATAATGTTGTTGCCCTAAAATATGTAGAAATAAACAATGAAAACACAGTAAGATATTATTAAAGGAATTTCATGCAGTATTCTTACTGAATTAGTATGTTTTAAATACATCTTTCCTTTAATGATATAATAATACTTCTGTGAAAGTAGCATTTTGTATACACGTTAATTGATCTGTGAATAGAAAAAAAAATGTTTCCAAAAAAAAGTTGAGGTCTTATAATATTATTTTATTTCAGAGATTTTTTTTTTTTTTTGACAAGATTGTTCCATTTCAGTAGGGGTAATCTGACTGTGAATACAAAATGAAGAAAATTAAAAATTAAAGCTCTTGGAGATGTCTGTGGGAGTTAATAAACTGGTGTAAAGGTTCTTGGGAATTAGCATATTACACAGGTTTTTGGTGTCTGAATGTATTTGTACGTTATTTATTTTTCTTTCTTATAAAATGACATCAACATAAGTGACATTAATTTTCAGGGCTACATGTAAGTTCTGTCAGCAATCTAAAACTTATTTAAATAGTAACTTGCACACAGCATATTACTCCATCATATAAAAATAAATTATTATTAGATTTTTTCCTGCCTTCAAATCATATACCTATGACCACTACTGTTTAATTTTCTGGTCTACATTAGGTCTGAGAATTTTAACTGTAGAGATATTTCCCTTCAACCTTCTTATTAAGTTCTGTGTGGTAACTGCAGAATACTTGTATGTTTTCTTCCCATTTTTTATTTGTATCTCTTATATTTATTTGTATCTCTTCCCTTGTAAAAAAATCCAGTCCCCCCCCGCCACCCAAAAAAATGATAGAATCCATCTGCTTATTGCTGGAACTGAGGGGAGACTTTGTCCCTTTATTAACCAAAGATATGACATATCATCTTGTTATTAGGAGTATGCTTAATTTTATTGAACTCTAGGGGATGATTTTCTGCTCATCCTGATTTAGATGTCTACTATACAAGTAGTTAAAGGTAAACTAAATACCTAAGTTTCTGTATGTTGCATAACTCATACAATATGTGTGTCAAAGAAAAGCAGCTTACAAGTAAAGCCAGCAAGTTATTCTTAGTTTCAGTAAAATCTGAATGGAGAATTAACATGCAGTCCCTTTACAGTAATACTAACAATTATACTCCAAATTATCAAATTAAGAAGCCTCATTACTGATAACATTTATTATCCTTTCCCCTGTATAATTAACTAAAGGGCAATTAATGTCCTTTCCTCTGCTGTTATAGTCACGCTTTCAATGTTCCTTTGGGTCCCAGAGCTGATGGTGCAACTCTTCTTCCTCAAGAATGAGGCTGTTAGAAATCAGCACACTTTACCAATAGGAACACAATGTTTATGGTGAAAGGGCTCCTTTTTGGACCTGGGATCACTGGAAGCTGTTTTTACTGGTTCTTAAGCCTTATTCAGAATTTCTTTCTCTTCTTATTGGCGAACAAGTTGGTTATATAGTTACTCCATTTTGTTAGATTTTTACCGTATGTGATGAAACCATATTATTGCAAAAATAACACTAAATCTTAGCAAAAATAAGCCTGCTAGCTTAAATTATAGGAATCATCTTAGAGCCAGCTTTCAGCTATAGGAAATAACCTTCTTGATCCTTTCATAACCCCTATCAAATTTTGCAGTTTCAGCTGAAACAGACCTACAGCCACTGAGGACAATTCCTGAGTCCAGAAGTCTGAGTAAAGTTAATGCAAAATCTGTGGCCTACTGATGACAACAATATGTTATACTCTGGTGTGTACACATATGCTTTTACACTTTGGAGTCCTAGTTAATGCAGGCATTCACCAGTGTCATAGTTCAGCCCTGATCAGGACCAGACTACGCAGTCTGTCTCTCGCTCCCCCCACCCTCCCTCTTCCCGGGCTTAACATTATCTCTACTACCTTCCCCTCCCGAGCGGCACGGGGGGGGAAAAGGGAATGGGGGTCGCGGTCAGTTCATCACGCGTTGTTTTACGCCGCTGTATCATCATCAGGGGAAGAACTCCTGGCATTCCTCCTCTGCTCCAGCGTGGGGTCCCTCCACCGGGCCACAGTCCTTCGTGAAACTTCTCCGGCGTGGGTCATCTCTTCTACGGGGTGCAGTCCCTCCAGAACAGCTGTCCCAGCGGGCCCTCCATGGGCCACAGCCTCCTTCAGGCCTCCACCTGCTCTGGCGTGGGGTCCTCCACGGGCTGCAGATGGATCTCTGCCCCTCCGTGGACCTCCATGGGCTGCAGGGGGACAACCTGCTCCACCATGGTCTTCATCACGAGTTGCAGAGGAATCTTGGCCAGGAGCCATATTACTCCTCCCCTTCCTTCTTCACTGACCTTGGCGTCTGCAGCCGTTCCTCACAACAGGCTGGCAGACGCCTCTCAGGATCCTTTTTACATCTTATTCACTTCTCATCTCCTCTCCACTTCTTGCAGCCGGGCCAGGCCGAGTTGGGCCCAGTCGGCTGCCCGGCGGGAGGCCAGAGGGTGAGGCCTGCAAGGCCCATGAGGCTCGCGCCTCCCCCTCTCTGCCCCCCGCTCAGCTGCTTCACATCTTCTCCTCCTCTTTTTCCTGTTTTCCCCTACTTAAATACGTTATCGCAGAGGCGTTATCACGGGACATTCTGCTACCAATTGGCTCAGCCTTGGCCAGCAGCGGGTCCGCCCTAGGCCCGGCCGAGTCCACTGAACAAAGGGGAGCGACTTCTAGCAGTTTCCTACAGAAGCTACCACCTTAGGCCCCCCCTCACTAACAAAACCAGAACAACCAGGAATTCAGAGAAGTATTCAGCTCACTGTAAGTAGATATCTACATTTTGCCAGATGAATTCCTCTCTCTATAATGGAAGTATATCTTTCACCCTTGTAGACACCTATATTGCAGATATCTCAAATTAAGCAGGCTAACCTCATTCCAAGGGTTTGATTCAGCCTACACATAGGCGTCTCTTGTCACTTGACAAATTGTGTGGAATCTGAAATATCCTTGAGGGGTAGGCAGGAAAAAAAAAAAAGACACACATGAGACATTCAGCCATTTGGAGTGTCAGTCATTGATGCCAAAGTAGTTGGGGCCCTGCCCCAGTCTTGACATCCAGAGCTCAATTCAGTTGCCTACACATACATGGAATTTAGCATGCCTTAGGGTATCTCTGTTGGCTTCCAGCTGCCACTCCAAAATTCCATAGGCACAAACACTGTATTATACCTGCTAGCCATAAGTATATGGTAGGGTACAATAGAGCATCTCTGATGGCAATAGGGAACTATAGGTGGACAACTGAATCCCAGTTTCTGAGCTAGTAAATTAGGTTCCTCTTATATTAAGAACAATATTCACTTGCTAGTTACAATTCATCTCATTAGAAAGTAGATGTCTAAATTGTTACAGATAAAATCTACAGAATGTCTCTGTAAAAATATACAAAAGTGTCTCTGTTGCCTAGAAAATCCTTCAATGATTGTAAAGACAGCATGAGGTCAATATTAAATATGGGCACCCTACTCATTACTTGTGTGAGAGGAGTCTCCATATGAAGAATTCTTCTGCAAGATTTGAACTCTGCAGCTGAACAAGCTTGTTAACATTGATTATTACATATTTAATAAGACCAGGGTCATATCGGACAACTAAATCAGATTAGTTTTGTAGACGAGATGCATACACAAGCCCATGGGGCCTGGTGAGATGCATCCCAGGGTCCTGGGGGAATTGGCTGATAGAGTTGCCAAGCCACTCTCGATCATATTTCAAAAGTTATGGCAGTCAGGCAAAGTCCCCAATGACTGAAGAAAAGGGAAACATCATGCCCACTTTTAAAAAAGGTAAAAAGGAGGAAGGACCCTGGTTATTTCTGACAAGTCAGCCTCCTGGAAGCTTTCAAAGCATATGGAAGATAGAGGGTGATTAGAGACAGCCAACATGGCTTCACCAAGGGCAAATCATGCCTGACCAACCTGGTGGCCTTCTACAGTGGAGTGTCGGTACATAATGGAAGAGTTACTCATGTCATCCACCTTGATATCTGTAAAGTCTTTGACACAGTCTCACAAAATATCCTTATCTCTAAATCTGAGAGATCTAAGTTTGGTGGACTGTTAGATGGGTAAGGAATTGGCTGGATGGCTGCATTTAAAGAGTTGCAGTCAACAGCTCAATGTCCAAAGGGAATTTAGTAACAAGTGGTGGTGCTCAAGGGTCTGTACTGGGACTAAAACTGTTTGTTAAATTCATGAAAGCCATAGATTGAGTGCACCCTTAGCAAATTTGAGGATGACATCAAGATTAGTAGTTCAGTTTAAACACTTGAACGAAGGGACCTTGACTGGCTTGAAGGCCCATGTGAACCTCAGGAAATTCAACAAGGCCAAGTGTAATTCCCAGTGTCAATACAAACTAGGGGACGAATGAGTTGAGAGCATCCCTGCGGAGAAGGATTTGGAGATACTGGTGGATTATAAACTAGACATGAGCTGACAATATGCACTTGCGGCCCAGAAAGTCAACTGTATCCTGAGCTGCCTAGTAAGTAGTGCAACAAGCAGGTCAAGGGAGGTGATTCTCCCCCTCCACTCCTCGCTCCTGTGACCCCACCTGGAGTACTGTATCTAGTTCAGGAGTCTCCAGCAGAAGATGGACACAGACCTGTTAGAGCAGGTCCAGAGGAGGTACACGAATATGGTCAGAAGGCTGGAAAATCTCTCCTATGAAGAAAGGATGAGAGAGTTGAGGTTGTTCAGCATGGAGAAAAGAAGACTCCAGGGACATCTTGTTGCTGCCTTTCTGTACTTAAAGGGAGCTTATAAGAAATATGGAGTTTTTACAAAGGTCTGTAGTGATAGGACAAGGGGCAACGGTTTTAAACTGAAAGAGGGTAGGTTCAGATTGGACATAAGGAAGACATTTTTTACAATTAGGGTGATGATACACTGGAACAGGTGGTCCAGAGAGCCTGTGAATGCCCCATCCCTGTAAGTGTTCAAACTCAGGTTTTATGGGGCCTTGAGGAACCTAATCTAGTGGAAGATGTCCCTGCCTACGGCTAGGGGTTGGACTACATGATCTCTAAAAGTCCCTTCGTACCTTAACCATTTTATGATTGTATAATTCTATGATTCTATGCCCAAATTAATTAGATTTCTGAACTTTTCAGATTAATTTAATTATGTATGGCCAAAAGATCTTATTCTCTTTTAATGCTGATTATTGAGCTAATGCAACTCTTATGCTGATTTTAAGTTCATCTCTGATAAACAGAGATATATGTCTTTCTTAATACAGTATGAGAGCTTTGAATATGCTTAAAACTGATAAGTACTAAATGTGTCTTGTCGTTTTAGTACACGTGCCTTAATTTTTAATAGCCTTGTCTTTGAGGTCATTGCATAATACACTTGCAGTACAGAATTGTTCCAGTTAGCTCCAATCTGATGCAAATGGCCTAGTCAAAGGCCATGAAGACATAAATTTGGCTAAATTAATCTCCTTGAGAATTTCATTTGGTCTAATTTGAGTATCTCTAATTTTGCTGTGGCGTATAGACTGGACTACCCAGTCAATCTCTGACCTGGTGGCATTTGCATTCATTTTAACATTTTAACATCTAATGTTAAAAAGTTAAGACCTGAAGTACAGGGCAACAAGTATAATCTGTTCTCAATGAACAAGTATTTAAATGCTTAAAGTACAATGATTTGAAAATAATTTTAATTACTTTTTTTTCCCTAATATTGAAGATGTTCTGATAAAATATCTAGGTACACTGTATTCTCTGAAAGGCTGAGTACCTTGCTGGTAATTGCTTAGCAAGAAGACACTTTATGCAGCCTGAAAAATTGTAGTGCTTTATGTTAGAATATAATTAACTATCAATTTAATTGAGAATGTACCAGTTACCAACAAAATCACAAAAAGGATGAAAGTGCATTTTACTGTCAACCTGTTAAGTCAGGAGAAAATAGTTGAAGTTAGAATGGATCTCTCTGCTTTCCTCTCAAGGGCAGAAGGTATCCACGGTCCTCATTTCTTTGATGTGTTGACCTTGGCTGACTGCAGACCCCCACCCAGCTGCTCTCACTCCCTTTCCTCAACAGAACCAGGGGGAGAAAATAAGACAAAAAAAAAAAAAAAATCCCCATGTCATGGATCAAAATAAGGACAGGAAGGCCACTTACTGTTCTGGTTTTGTTAGTGAGGGGGGGGCCTAAGGTGGTAGCTTCTGTAGGAAACTGCTAGAAGTCGCTCCCCTTTGCTCAGTGGACTCGGCCGGGCCTAGGGCAGACCCACTGCTGGCCAAGGCCGAGCCAATTGGTAGCAGAATGTCCCGTGATAACGCCTCTGCGATAACGTATTTAAGTAGGGGAAAACAGGAAAAAGAGGAGGAGAAGATGTGAAGCAGCTGAGCGGGGGGCAGAGAGGGGGAGGCGCGAGCCTCATGGGCCTTGCAGGCCTCACCCTCTGGCCTCCCGCCAGGCAGCAGACTGGGCCCAACTCGGCCCGGCCCGGCTGCAAGAAGTGGAGAGGAGATGAGAAGTGAATAAGATGTAAAAAGGATCCTGAGAGGCGTCTGCCAGCCTGTTGTGAGGAACGGCTGCAGACGCCAAGGTCAGTGAAGAAGGAGGGGGAGGAGTAATATGGGTCCTGGCCAAGATTCCCCTGCAGCCTGTGGTGAAGACCATGGTGGAGCGGGTTGTCCCCCTGCAGCCCATGGAGGTCCACGGAGGGGCAGAGATCCACCTGCAGCCCGTGGAGGACCCCACACCAGAGCAGGTGGAGGCCTGAATGAGGCTGTGGCCCGTGGAGGGCCCGCTGGGACAGCTGTTCTAGAGGGACTGCACCCCGTGGAAGAGATGACCCACGCCGGAGCAGTTTCACGAAGGGCTGTGGCCCGTGGGAGGGACCCCACGCTGGAGCAGAGGAGGAATGCGAGGAGTTCTTCCCCCGACGATGATACAGCGGCATAAAACAACGCGTGATGAACTGACCGCGACCCCCATTTCCTTTTCCCCCCCCGTGCCGCTCGGGAGGGGAAGGTAGTAGAGATAATGTTAAGCTTGGGAAGAGGGAGGGGTGGGGGGGAGGTTATCTTGTTCCCTGTCTCATTCTCCTGCTAATTTTAGAAATAAATGAATAGTTTTCCCCAAGTCGAGTCTGTTTTGCCCGTGATGGTAACTTTAAGGATTTCTCCCCGTCCTTATCTCAAACCTTGAGCCGTTTTTCTTATATCATCTCCCCCTATTCTCTCGGAGGGTGGGGGGAGTGAGAGAGAGACTGCGTAGTCTGGTCCTGATCGGGGCTGAACTACGACACTTACCAATTACTATCACAGGCAAAACAGACTCTATTTGGGAAAAAAAAATACTTGATTTATTGTCAATTAAAATAAAGTAAGATGATGAGAAACAAAGACAAAAATAAAAGCATATTCCCCGTGTTTCACTTCTGCTTCCCAGGTTCAGTGTTATTCCTTCATTCCTAACTCCTCTACCTCCCCCTAACCCACAAGAGGCTCAAGGGAGGTGGGATATGGGGGTTGCGGCCAGTTCATGACAGCTCCTCTCTGTTGCTCCTTCCTCCTCATAATTTTGCTGCCCAGCGTGGGTCCTCTACACAGGCCATAGTTCCTGGCAGGAGAGCCTGGTCCTGGGTAGGGTCTCCATAGACCACAGTTTCCTTCAGGGCATATCCACCTGCTCCAGCATGAGGTCCTCCACAGGCTGCAGCATGGATATCTGCTCAAGCGTGGGCTGCAAGAAAATCTCTACTCTAGTGGAGCACCTTCCTCGTATGTTCACTAACTTTGGTGCTCACAGGGTTGTTTTACAGATATTTTCTCACTGCTGCTGCACAGTGGTTTTTACCCTTCTTTTCTTATACTTTACTTTTCAAAAAGTATCATTCCTGACCATGTCAGTGTTTTGCTGTTTTTCACATCCATGCTCCATGGCTTCCGTTTCATAGAACTTACAATATTTTTCCTGTAGATCACATTATGTTATGCATGCAAACTTTACATAGAACTGAAAAGATTCTAATAGACTGCTCTTGGCAGCACACCACAGAGCCCTGCTCCTAGTCAAAGAAGGTGAAAATTATCTGACCTCAGTGGGCTCTGTGTTTACTTCTCTTTGCCTGACTTGCTCTTGTTGTGGCATAGGAGAGCCCACCAGAAAATCACTGGCTTCTCTCTTTTAAAAAGCTTTCTAACTGCTACTTTTGTCATAGGGATGATGATGTTAGCTCCTAAGGTGACACCCACACTGTCACACAAAGCAAGGGCAGGAAACAGCCTTTAACACCATTTTTGTTTAACTCATTGCCCAACACAAATCTAATTTCTCTATAGTATACACGGAGTGAAGTGCGTAACCACAACATGTACTCTGGGCTCGTTCATCTTTGAGATTTCCTTTGAAAAACTGGAAGAAGGAACCATGGAACCATTCTGAGATGGTTTCAGATTCTTCCCAAATCTATCTACGTGTTCTTTGCAGTGTACCCCTGAGTTTCCTCTCTTCCGCATACACAGTATGTTCCTAATAATTTGTGACATTGTACAATGAATCTGTGATGTCAAGGAGAGTAAGCAATTTTGTAGTGAAGATATTTAATGTGAAAGCTTCTTGGAAAGGTGACTACATGCATCCAAGGCCAGAATGATGGATGAGCAGAGGTATTAGACTGCCTAATTTTTTAAAATATGGAATATGCTGTTAGTATGGACTTGGCATATTAACATCAAGTAGACTTAAAGGGATTTGAAGAGCCCTTAGCCAGATTTGGATCTTCTTCTACCAAAAGAAACTCACCAGAACACAAGATACCCACAAAACTAGTCTATGGGATTGCTGGATCTTTCTGTATATTGAATTAATGTAGCTCATCAAAAAAAGATTTTATTGGTATATATTTGATGTAAGTTTTCCTAAGGGTGAGAGTAAATACTTATCACCTATAGGTGATAGTTATGAAATACATTAAAAATTGGACAAATATTGTCATTGATTGAATTCTTTTTAATACTAATAAAATATATAGTTGGTAATGAAACAGACTGTTAGCAGTTACTACTCAAAATATTTACATCCATGTTTTTCTTTAAAAAAAAACCACAAAAAAATAGATTTTTTATCATGGTTTCATGTTAGCTTTGACCCAGTAAAAATCTTCAGCAAGGCACAAGAGATTCCTAATTACAACAATAGGTTCAAAATTAGGTATACTGAAGACAATAGCTTTTTATTGTTTTAAAATATCAAAATGGAGATAATGTATGTAGGTCTCATCAATATCTGGGGAAATTTTGTGTCAGTGGTAACAACTTTTTTTTTGGTAACAGAGCAAACTAGTATTATCCCCATTATACAAGTGGGAGAAGTGAAGCATAAAAAGTGTGCTGAATGACCAAATTGATCCAAGTAGACCAATGTGAAGCTTAATACATCATCTCTTGTAGTGCTAGTGCTTCTTTCATAAATCTATTTTACAAATAGATATTTGAATTTTTTTTTTTATTACAGATTAAGAGAGTCGATGATGGCTTTCACAATCTTTGGCTTGACTGAGGTTGCACTTTCTATGCTTTTCAATCTTACCTCTTAGGGTTTTTTTTTCAGCTCTTAAACTATGCAAGAACAATAATTCATATTTCTTTAAGCTTTACAATTACATTTTTAGGAAATATTGTATCCTGAGCTATGTTGTGAAGAGGTGTTCCACTGCTACCCTTGAGCTATGCTAACTTGATTTAAGATTTCTTTTGTTTGGTTGTTTTTTTTTTTTACAGTTTTAAATAAAACTTTCTATGGGAAATTAAATGAATCTTTAAAAATTTTCTTTAGAATAAGAGATGTATTTTTCTCAGAAAGTAAATGAGAATGATGCAGCATACTACGTACAAAGTGAGGATTATTTTTCCAGCAGGTTTTCACAAAAACGTGAACAGAAGTCTGGCTGTTGCTGTTTGTATAACTTCCTACTTTCACTCTTCTTTATTACTTCAATTATACCAACTATGACATGGAAATATTGAACAAATTCTGAACTTCAGAAAATATTCTTTACTAAAGCACAGAATCATAACAGAAGTCCAGTATTGTCAAGTATCATTTGCCACTGCTCTTTGAGTACTTCTTGGCAAATACAGTAACTTACCAATTTTTTTACCTCAGGAAACAAAATGAACTTGATCAAGACCAGTCTTAATATATATGTCTCTATATATTTATTAACACGCACATATGTAAGGAGAATGAGAGAAAATATTGTAATAAAAAAACTCAATGAAAAGCACAACCTATGAGTGTATATCCTGTAGTAAATAACAGCTATATATATATATATATATATAAATATTCTGTCCATATTTCAATTTAAGTAGTTAAGATACAGGAGCTTGATGTTTACTTTTGGTACACTTGGTAAAGATCAACTTATTTGTCATGCCAGTTGAGAAATTAAAAAAAAAAAATATTAGAATTTGGTAATGTTTTTGATGTTATACCTGCAAAATCAGACTTAAGAAAATAATATTTCCTTGAATTGTCAACATATGTATTGAAATGGTCTGAAATGTACAAGGCGTAAATTGCATTGTATAAAATAGATATGAAAGTGTGTCCACTGAGGTTCTACAACACCATGTTTATTAGATTTAGCTTTTGTTAACTTGTTAACCAGGCAGAACTGGAAATAAAATCACATAGTATTAAATTGGTTGATTCTTCCAAGCTTATTGAGAAAAATCTAAAGGGGCTTAGAGAGATCGTATATATAGATAGAAACAACAAAATGAGATTAAACCTTGAGGAAGGTAGGATAATACCTCTAGAGGAAAATAATAAGAAAGATAGATTACTCTGATGACGCTGTATCTGGAATACTGCATTTACTTCTGGGCATCTCACTCCTTGGGATGTTCAGAAAAATTGAACGAAAACGATTAAGGGGCTAAAGAAATGGCATATTATAAGATAATAAGGATTAACAATGTATATTTCTAACCAAGCCTGAAATTTAGCCTTTAATTTTCTTGTGTAAATTTGTTATGTTATGTTTATGCAAGTAACTGATTTGCAAGAAGCAAAATGTGAAGGACAAATCCTAACTACCATTAAATCCTTATTGTGCAATATACCTTTTTATGTATCACTAAACATACATAGCCTGGACTAGCAGCATTAACTGAATGACCTTTAACAGTCCAGAGAATACTGTTACTATGTAGGGAATTTTATTTGCAAGTTTTGGTTAGGAATATCTACTTACCACATGACTCAGAGGGCAATATCTAGTATTAACATTACTTCTTGCTTTCACAATACGATACTACTCAAAATTGTAATTCAGCACATAATTTTAATTCAATTTCTTTATGGAAACACATTTGAAAAAAATCCCTAATTGTGTTCATTTTTTTTTAACAGTAACATTTTAAAAATCATACAATCTTACGAATTAGGTGGGTTTTTTGAGAAACAATGTCGTAGTTCAGCCCTGATCGGGACCAGACTACGCTCCCCCCACCCTCCGAGAGAGTAGGAGGAGATGATATAAGAAAAACGGCCGAAGGTATGAGATAAGGACGGGGATAAATCCTAAAAGCTACCGTCACAGGCAAAACAGATTCGACTTGGGGAAAAACATTCATTTATTTCTAAAACTAGCAGGAGAATGAGACAGGGAACAAGATAACCTTCCCCCACCCTTCCCTCTTCCCGGGCTTAACATTATCTCTACTACCTCCCCTCCTGAGCGGCACAGGGGGGAAAAAGGGAATGGGGGTCACGGTCAGTTCATCACGCATTGTTAAATGCCTCTGCGTCATCGTCAGGGGAAGAAATCCTCGCATTCCTCCCCTGCTCCAGCGTGGGGTCCCTCCCTTATGCCACAGTCCGTCGTGAAACTGCTCCGGCATGGGTCATCTCTTCCACGGGGTGCAGTCTCTCCAAAACGGCTGTCCCAGCAGGCCCTCCACAGGCCACAGCCTCCTTCAGGCCTCCACCTGCACCGGCGTGGGTTCCTCCACAGGCTGCAGGTGAATCTCTGCCCCTCCGTGGACCTCCATGGGCTGCAGGGGGACAACCCGCTCCACCATGGTCTTCACCACGGGCTGCAGGGGAATCTTGGTCAGGAGCCGCATTACTCCTCCCCCTCCTTCTTCACTGACCTTGGCGTCTGCAGCCGTTCCTCACAACAGGCTGGCAGATGCCTCTCAGGATCCTTTTTATATCTTATTCACTTCTCATCTCCTCTCCACTTCTTGCAGCCAGGCCGGGCCAAGTTGGGCCCAGTCGGCTGCCCGGCAGGCCAGAGGGTGAGGCCTGCAAGGCCCACAAGGCTCACACCTCCCCCTCTCTGCCCCCTGCTCAGCTGCTTCACATCTTCCCTCTCCTCTTTTCCTGTTTTCCCCTTCTTAAGTGTGTTATCGCAGAGGCGTTATCACGGGACATTCTGCTACCAATCGGCTCGGCCTTGCCCAGCAGCGGGTCCACCCTAGGCCCAGCCGAGTCCACTGAACAAAGTGGAGCAACTTCTACCAGTTTCCTACAGAAGCTACCACCTTAGGTCCCCCCTCACTAACAAAACCAGAACAAACAATTACAGCTAGAGATGTGTTAGAGACTTTCTAAATTCCAGTCAAAAGCTTAGGTTCATACAGCATCCACAACTCATCTATATATATGGCTCAGAAAAACCTGAAATCACCTACACTCTATAACTCTTTGTTTCTATGGAAAGAAGTCTGGACATGGATCACAAACTAGAATTGTCTTCAAGAGGTGCCCAGGAAGAATAATGAGGATGCAGTGTCTGTGAGCACACTTGGTGTATCCGAGCAGATAAATATAGATGTAGTTTGAATGTACTAGTCAATGAAAAATTACAAATCATGTGGGAGAAAGTAAAGTTAAAAATTTACTCCTCTTGGCCAGTTCTGACTGGGGAAACAATGTTGGTCAATACTTTAAGATCTTTTTCATTCTATTTTTTTCCTTTTTTTTTTTTTTGTATTTTTCAGAAAGTCTCAAGTAACAGGTAGAATAGTGCACTGTACAAAAGAAGCTGTTGAACAAAATATTTAAGAACTTGGAAAAGGCAGCTGTTAGGTCTATTCTCAGTGATTAATTCAGACTGTAGACAAGCATTACATCAGTTACTGTTTTTTATATTCTTTCTTGTACATTAACTTTTCCCATTCCCTTCAAGGGCTGATAGAAATTGGGTTAGGGTTTAACCATTGCCTTCAATTTCAAGGAAAGCATTCTTGACAAGCAAAGTGATGAAAGAGAGCATTGCACTATGTCATTTCTAGAAAAAGCCTTCTGAGAGAGGAAAAAAAAATGCAGCTGTATCACTAGTGTGGTCCTGATCTCAGATGTACAAATGGGCAGAGGTATGGTGCTCTCAGAGAGAGCCTCTAATAGACACTGTCTGATTTGTTTGCATATTTTGTTCTTTTACATGACAGCGACAGAGTCCAGGTGACTCCTGTTCCAGAGTCTGCAGTGAGAAGCTAAATGAACAAGAGGAAGAAGAGTTAAAGCAAGGAAATAGAGCTTGTAGATCATGTGGCAATAGAGACACTTATGTGAGAAACAGTGAACAAATCAGTCAAACCTCAGAGATTATGGAAAAAAGCCTTGCTACAAAGAAAAGAAGATAGTCCCTGCTGTGACCCAGAAAAGTAATGTGTTGGCTGAAATTGAGCCAAGAAGAAAGATGTTCCTGCAAGGGTGCAGTCAACAGGGGCAGATTGCTTATAATGCTTTTTATAGCCTTACAAAGTCACTTAAACCTTTTTTTTCATTAAAAAAAAAAAATTAAGCAATCTAGTGCTGAAGTGTTAGCATTGTAACCTAAAGAAGACTAGGCAAGGGCTACAGTGAGTTGTCAAGGTTACTGAATTTGTTGCTAGGAGGAGTTTGATGTTAGAGTTAGGTTTTTCCATCCTCTGAAGTCTTTGGACTATTTGTGTAATTCTCCCTCCTGTCAGTTGCCTTTATGGTAGCCCCCACCCTGGCCCATGAAGCAAAAGGCTATTTTTTTTTGTCTGGCAAGGAGGTTCTTGGTCGGTTAGGCTGTTGCCACAGGCAGCAGTCGTAAAGCTGCAGCTACAAAAAAAGCAGGCACTAGTCACTTGACCATGAGACAATTATCACAGATTGTGGTCTTCTAATAGTAAAAATTGAATCCACTAGGCTGCACTTTGGAAGAAAAATTCTTTTCAGATTACTCTTAATTGGGAGCACAATCACCTGAGAGAAGCCTCACTGGCCGTGTGGTAGAAATCATGGATCAAAAGTTATCAGGGAAAAAAAAAAAAACCAAACAAAGAACATGGGAGAAAAATAATTCATCTTTTTAATCTGCTTTCAGCAACTCAAGCGCGCGCTCTCTCTCTTTCTCTTTTTTTTTCCCCCTGAAGTCTTCTTTGAGCTTTAACATTAAATGAAATAATAGTGAGTTGAGGAACGTAATGCAAAGCCTTTCTTGCATCTATTTGCAGCTGTTGCAACCTATTACAAGTTCAACACAGTAAAGTTCAAATCTATGTTGAAAGTCTGTGAGAGAAGGAGAGAACATCTTACAATTACAGGCTACATCCTAATCTCGCAGTCCTTGGTTTCCACCACCATCGTCAATACTTGTTACTTCATCTAATCTCTGCTATTCTCAAGGCTTTCACTGCATGCTAGTTTTGGATGATAAACATTTATGAAGTTAACTGGTATTCTTCACACATAGTCCTCAAAGTTTGTTGACACAATTGAAAGTATGTATATGCTTCCATCTCAACTACCATCAGTGTCAAAACCTATCACGTTGCAAGTCACTTATTTTATGACTACAGGTATTCTTCATCCCCTAATCTACTCTAATCTGGTCAATTAATGGGAACATCGCTTAACCCCTTATGATAACTAGTTACGCTGCCTACCTGCTGCAGTCCTGAGTCAATAGATCTTCCATCTATGACAAACAAGACCTCTTTTAATTATTGTCTGATAGCTCCTGTACGGTGCAGAATGTGCGTTTGGCTGTTTGGACTTTTAATGTCAAATGTGACCCTGATATCTCATTTATTTTTAATCCTTTTATTTCCTGCTGCATCATAGACTTAACTGTAAGAGTAGAGAGGAATCAGCAGAAAGATAGAACCATGAAGCACAAACACAACCACTGTTATTAATGAGAACAAGAAGAGCCTAATCCTGATGAATGCTCTGAATTCTAATTTTAGGCAAAACTTTCTACATCTTCAAGCAGTAATGCAAACAATGCATTAATGCATTAATTCTGCAAACAATAATTAATTCTGCATCTGTCTCTAGACAGTGCTATTTTCCCCCGTTAGCTTCTCTAAATCTGTGGAAATCCCTTATGTTTCTGAAAGTTCAGTCCTGTAGCCCAACCTGTGCCAGGCAAGGCAACCTAGACCTGTATTTCTACAGAGCAGGCCCTAGTTGCACATATTTTGACTATTTGTAGCTTAAGAACTTCAAGAATGATGACTGCAACTTTTTTTTTCTGCAAAAATGAAAAGCAAAAAAGTTTTACTACAAAGTGCATCCTGAAAAAAATAAAAAAAACCAGACAAGAAAAACTCCCTTCTATTTAAAGTTCTGTGAAACTTTGAAAAGGAGGCTAGTTGGTCACGTGGATCATTTACCATAAAGGCCCTCTGTGTGGATTAGTTTCTATTGAGTGTCCTGCTGTTGTCTGTAAAGTCACCTGCCATCTATCATTGCCTAAGTGGGTGTTCTCTACAGGCTGCAAGATATACAGAAGATAGGTTGCAGAGGGTAGGCCTTTCAAGGGAGTCAAGGAATGTTGAACATAGCAGAGATGCTGAGGGTATGACAGGTTTGAAGTTTACCACTAGCTAATAAGAATAAGAGTGATTACATTTCTACTTGCAAGTGTGTATGGTCTAGATTGATGCTTCACTTGTTAGAATAGAAGTAGGAAAATAGTGTACATTGAAAGAGGTATTTGGATGTGTCCAACTCCCCAGGGTCAATTTTGAAATTAGTTCCAGCTTCAGAATTAGATTAAGTTGCTGACTATACTGTCTACCTGAATTTTCAATGGATGCAATCAAGGATAGATATTCCGCAACCTCTTTGCACAACTTTTCCCAATATTTGCCTACCTATCTTCATTTAAAAAAAAAAAAATAATATATGACTGAAATTTCACTTACTGGAACAATGTGCCTGTTGGCTTTTGTTCTTTTACTGTATATCTCCCATTAAGCATTTGCAGGCAGCAATAAGATCCTCCTATACCCTTCTTCTCTTAAGACTGAACAAATTCATTTGTCTCAGCTTCTTGTGACAGATGATGAGCTCCAGCTCCCTAAAAACCTCAGTCATTTTCCATTAGACTTACTATGGTTTGCTAGTGTCTTTCTTGTACTGGCTAGCACTAAACTGGATGCAATACTCCAGATGTGGTCTCACAAGAGCTACATAGAGAGGTCTAACCACTTTCCTCAATTTACCCTATATGTTCTTGCTAATACAACCCAGTATGCAGTTGGCATTTCCTGCATAGACACATGCATACTCATGTTCAACTGATTGTCCATCAAGACTTTCATGTTATTTTCTACAAAACTGCTTTCTATGCATCTGACACCAAGCCTATACTATTTCATGGGTTTATTCTATCTGCCTTGGGGGCTCTGCAAGTGACTGACCACCAACTATGATTAAAAACATTGACCACTACCCTTTGAGTTCAAGCAGTCCAGTGAGTTTTCTACCTGGTTTACAGTTTTCCACTGGATCTTATAGTCTACCTATTCTGTTGCTATCTGACAATCCATGGTTGCTAAAGAATGCTGTCTTCTCTGTGGGAAGGCACATAATTACTTTTTTTTTTTATTCACTCTTATTACAGCAACCCTTTTTATTCATGTTGTCTTTCTCTTGACATGCTCTCAGCTGTACTTGTCCTTGGCTGCCTAACTTTGACTACAGGAGTTGAGATTTCATAAGAAAGAAGACATGATTATTTTTCTCTCTCATCTTTTGTTACTATCTAGATAAATAACCTTTTTTTTTTTCCCCCAGAAAACTGAAGGCCTCTTCTCTTGTTTTTCTTCACTGTGTGGGATGATGTTGGTGGTCAGAGGTTCCATTGCATACAGAGTTGAGTGGTACGGGTTGTTCTTTAAATGAGGAAAAGAAACAGAGATATGGGTCAGACTTACTGCCCTAGGCATAAGACAGTGGCAGTCAATTGTGGATGAAGATTTTTTTTCAATTCAGTGATAAAGTGTGGTTTCTCATTTGGCTATATTTGTGCAATCCTTAGGCAGAAAGAGGTGGATCAAGGAAAATCAGTGATACTTTTAACCCATTGCAAGCATCCTTATTGTTGAATGATAATAGTCAGTGTCACTCCAGATCAGATAAATAATGTCTTCATTTAAATCCAAGAGAGAGCAATGAATCTATCTTGATACTTACAGCACTGGAAGAGTAACCAAATTTTTACAAGAAAAAAACCCCAACCTTTGTAGGGTCATTTCTGAGCCTGTCAGGAATGTTAATCATCTATTTTGAATGTGTGTTCCATTTAGCTGAAATTCACTGAATACATTTTTGATTCTTATTCAAGAATTTGTTCTAGGGTCATGTCTGTTCGCAGTTTCTGTGAGTTTTTTATGTTGCTGGAAAGAGATCAAATGAGAATTTGCATATAGTATGGAAATATATAAAGTCTCTGTGATGAGATATTTTGGAAGGGAGTATTCCTAAACTCAGAGAGACTTGTGCATGCTATGGGATTGAGCCATGGCCTTAGGGTGGGGATATTGGGATGAATTGTATTCTTGAGTCCTGACAAAATCCAAGTAAGGCATATGATACAGCCCAGTAATGATCCCAAGTTAGAAGGGTTCACTGAGGTGCGGATTCCTCAGGTGCAATGTCTCCAAAGCCGTGATCCCAGACTTCCTGGTAGAGACGTAAGAGAGGCTTACCTTTACATCTAAACAGGTTGTATCAGTCAGGACAGGGGCATGATGTATCATGTTGCATGGACTCGTTTTCAAGGTGTAGGACCTAGCTACATTCTCAGAGAAAGAGAAAAATCAAAAGGCAGCAATGGGATCTCCAAACAGCTTCCTTGTTTGTTCATGACACGCTATTCGCTCCAGTCAGCTTAGGATTCTTTCACAGCGGGAAACTAGAAGAGGTTCTAGTTTGCTCCTCTCACAAAAAAAAAAAAAAAAAAAAATAGCCATTTTTCCTGAAGTCCCTGTCAAGGAAGAGATGAACTTGCATTTTACAGATACAAAAGTCTCATCTCCTTTGCTATGGAAACCCTATAGTACTCTGGAACTATACCCATGACAAATTAAAGCAGTAGTAAACTTCCTTGCTGTATGGACAGGATATCCTCCTGGCTCTAGCTTTCATCAGAATGTAGATAACCTGCAGATCCCTTTGTTGACCATGCTGAAGAGATACTGTGATAGGTTGTAACACCAATTTGTGTGGCCCTTAAGGAATAGTGACTTTCCCTGTCAAGACATTTTCAATATATTTGCCTTGTTCCAGTTAAATTCATAACAGATACCTCTATAAATCTGATTCAAGATGGACTAGGTGTGTTCTACGGTACATTTGGCTCTGATTCAGGACTAAGGTCTAGAATAGACTAACTGATGTGTTCTCATTCTGGTACTGGCTGCTGAGACAACACTGAAAGGTCCAATACCATAATTTTTTTGCAAGAAAGTGCTGTGTCCTAAATCTACACCTAAAGAAGGGTAGTGACCATCCCCAGAAACATTCCACAGTAATGAATCTGAAGAGTGAGTAGTGTGATTAGGAAATGTGTGTGAAAAAAAAACTAGCTCTGAGAAGGTCAGTAAACTTTTTGCAGAGGCACAAAACAGCAGAACCTTTATAAACAAAACAATACAAACTCATGAAAACTCTGTTTTCCTAAAAGAAAGACTGAAGTGGGAGGTTTTTTTGCACACAATTTAACTTAAAAATCTTGAGGCAGTCTTGAATTTGAGGTCATGTTTGGGTTTTTTTTATGGTCAGTATAGTAATATGACTGTGCAGCCTAGAAGCTCTCCTATTGTTAAAGGAGAAGAAATACTACAAATCAGCCTGGAACTGAATAATGACACAGTGAGAGCGATTTGTTACTACTAGTTTTATGAGTCTTCTTGAATTCTACTAATAATTATAAAATGGCAGATGATTTGGAGGTGAGACATCCAACTCTCAAAAGGCATAAGAACAAGTTACAATATACATTTTATACCCATGGTGATACTGTATGTAAAGAAAAAAAAATAATAATGGTGAAGATGAGAGGAAATGTAATGAGACGAGGAAATATAATGAGACAAGGATATAAGTATGACCATGGAAACAGTCCAAATAGGAGCTTTCATGTGCTAGTGATTCAGAAATCATTCAGTAGACCCCCCCCAAAAAGCATGCTTATAGTAGAGAGAAGAAAAATCTGGTCTGAATTTAATGGTGACCATATTTTGAGTGGGATGGTAGGATTATTTACTGGATGGTACTTTCCAGTTCTATGAATCTAAGTGTGGAATTTGTATAAATAAAAGATGAAACACAGTTACATGGGAAATCATTAAACTGAAACATCAAGAAATACCATAAGTAGAAAATGTTCCAGAGCAAGAGTGCAAGTGATGGTAGAGCTGAATACTAATTATGTACTTTCATATTTCTTTTTTTTCCTTCAGGAGAGAACTTTGCTTTACCAACATCTGCCTTCTCACTTCACCAAAAAAGTTCATTGCTTTCTAGCACTATGTGACTCAATTATGTGAAGATTGTTACTAC
Organism: Chlamydotis macqueenii; assembly: GCF_036417535.1. NCBI lineage: Eukaryota > Metazoa > Chordata > Aves > Otidiformes > Otididae > Chlamydotis > Chlamydotis macqueenii. The sequence continues at coordinate 166,460,936 of NC_141556.1, forward strand.
CTACTTAGTCAAATGGGTAATGCAGTTGAAACATTAAGTTACAATTCTTGAAGAAGGACGCATAAGATCCATCATAATAAATATTTAGAAAATAAAAAAAAAATGTACATTACAGTAATGTTGGCAGTGTGAACTGATGGTACAACATTACCACTTTAAGTGTTCTTGATACATAAAACAATACCAAAAGAACAGCTGCCTACTGGAATAGTTATTGTCAAAACCAGGATGAACATCTACAAATTTAGTTAAGGATTGTCTGAACGTCATTTGGAGTAGGAGATGTGTGCTGCTAAGAAAAAAGAGGAATGCTTGTCCTAGCCTTCAAAGAATATCTGTCATCAATAGAGAAAAATGCTATTGGAGAAAAGAATACCAATCTTGTCACACTAGGAGGAAAAACACTACAACTTCAAGTCCTCTATATAGTATAGTATAGTGTAATCAAAATGGATGTTGGTATAGCATCCTGCTTTAAACCCTGTGAGGAAAATGAAGGACACAGTGCAACACAGTTTGTCACTGGATTAAAAAGGAGGAGATCAGACAAAGCCTGAAGTTGTAGCAAAGGACTAAGAAATCTTGTTTTTCAAATCCCAAACATGGAACTGAAGATTATTTGTATGAATTAGAGGAAACTATTCAGAATTATGAAGACATCAGAAGTGAGAAAAAGAGTTGAAGATTATAAAGACAATGACAGCACAGGAAATAACAAAGAGATGTGACAGGTAAATACTGAAAGGTAATAGTAATAAAATATGAGAGAAGAAAATAGACTGACTTCATGGCCAGTCATTAGTGAAAAGTTGCTTTATAGTAGTTAAAGGTAATAGGTATCTAATAAAACTTTTTTTTTTAATATAACTGCTTTTTTTTTTAACAGGAGTTGATGCAGTTAGTACAAAGTACATTGTATGCAGTGCTGCATATCAGTGTTTTGTGGCATTAGACTACAATGTGCTAAGTTCAGTGTTAGCATTTCTAAAGCCAGATTTAGTGTTTCATGAGTTAAGGCCTCCAGAACATGAAAGCTGTATACCCTCCAATATTTGTCCTTTGACTTTCATGGATATCTTAGGAAACATATGCATAAGCTTGTCTAATAAGATTAATTATTTTTTTAAATTGTAAATTTCATGTTATTTAATCTTTGGCAGATAACTTTTTTTTTCTGTGTAAACAAATGTACAACCTAAACCAATGGAATCCTGATCAAAGACTAGAGCCTTGCAATGTTAATAAAAAATAGATAAGTGCACTGTGAAATATAAGGTGTGGCACTGTAGAAATAAGGTGTTCAAATATTACTTTTTTCTTTCATATTCTCTCATATTCTTATTTTAAAATCTGACTTTGATAGCATCCACCAAGGGGTCTTGTTTTTGGAAAAAAAAATAGTTGTTTTTTTTTTTTTTAAAAATGGTGTAATTATGACCTGATTGCATGACACTCTAGATTTATCTGTTAGTTATTTGCAAGGATTCAGAACTGGTATTATTTGTTCTACAAATGGGCTTCTCAAGTATCTTTCATGTTAATTTTCCCAGTGCTAGTTTTGAGACTCTGTGTACACTCCTTTCTGTCATCTTCTAAATTAATATTTAATTTGAGACACTTCATTTAAACTTTTTATTTTCTCCTTATTCTCAGTTGTTTCAGTTAAAAAATTAATCATGCAGTCATAGCTAGGATGTCTTCTCTGGCAGCACTGTTCTCATTTGTGCTCGAGTGTGGTGATGGAGGGTAGATTAATTCAAACTGGGAAGACAAACAAGCAAATTGTAGTTTTCTAATCCACAACAGAACCATAGTGTAATAGATGAGTGAGACACAGAAATAATGCTTAGGAGAAATCTTAAGCTGTAATCAGTCTGGGTTATAGAAAATTTTGCTGTGTCAAGGCAGAGAAAAACATTCACTGGAATGAAACCACCTGGTTTTTAGTATAAGTGATGTGAATATTTCATCTTCAGTTGCTATGAAATTAATCATATATACTTGCCAAAAAAAAAAAAAAAAAAAAAAAAGGAGGAAAGAGAGAAGAGCTTTCTCAAAAGAGAAAACTGTTTCAATAATGGAGACTTGCTATTTTTGTTATAATGGTTACAGTTAGAGTTGAACGTGATCTAAACAGCCAGAACACCTATGGCTTCCTCACATTCATTTAATGTGGTTTAATTAATGGTTTTGTTATTTTTTTTCTTCTGCATTAAAAACCAAGGGAGAGGGAAAAAATATTATTAGAGATCAGCTTTTGAATTGGATTAATTTGTCAGCTGTCATAATCTTCTCATATGTTCATCTCCCCTTGCTCTAACAGCCAATCTTACCTGATTAAAACCAGCATTCCCTTCAGCTGTATTTTTATTTTGTTTTGTATCCTTCCCTGTGTTTAAGCAGAACAGCTTTTATTTTACTTTTTTTAAATAAGGACCTGACTGTGTTCTGAGAGATGTGGGATCATGTTTTTCTATACTGATTCACCTGTCTGTAAGACAAGAACTTAGTAATGCTATCAGACATATTATCACTCCTTTAATTCAGATGGAGAAGCACATATTAAAGCTACTAGCTCATATTCTCAGTGGCATCTTGTGTAAGTGATTTCAGTGATGGTCCATGTAGGGCCACTGTGGGAAATTACAAGCTGCACACAGCTGTGAGAACACGACCTTGGAGAGAGGAGCTAGGAGGGCTGTTATCTCAGAGAGGGGAGCTAGGTGGGTTGTTATCTCAGAGAGGGGAGCTAGGTGGGTTGTTATTGAGCAGTATGTTGCTGCTATCTGGGAACCGCTGTTAGCCAGCAGGGCACGTACTTGGCAGGCCTTGCTGCATGCGCTGCCGATGCGTGCATCAACACCTAGTCAGTACTCGTCCACTGAATCTGCTGAGGGTGTAAACAGAGGTGGCTCAGAGTGGGGACAAAGAGAAAGGACCCAGAGCACACTCTACGAACAACAGGGGACGCCCTGAGGGTGCTGCGCCTACCTCCCTTCTCTGCTCTGACCCTGCTGATCATCACCCTCCTGCTCGGCCATGTCTCTGGCTTAGTCGGGTTGATAAGACTCTCATAAGGGGAAAACAATACGCTGGTAACTGCTTATGCTAGGAACTGTAAATGCTTATGCTGGTAACTGCTTATGCAAGGCTATAATAGAGCAATAAATACTGTTGTGCTTTTAAATATCGTATGTTGGGAGATCTTTGTGCATGGGAATCCTACGAACTGGTTACGTATCTATGAAAAATGTGGCCAGCATTTACAGGAGCTCAGTTCTGTTTTTGCTGTGTATTATTTCAGACTCCAGTCTGATTTGGTGATGGGTATTTGGATGAGTATACAGTATGTATTTGGACAGGAACTTTGCCTCTGTAGATGACAGCTCGTCTTCAAGGTCAGGAAATACTTGGGTTAATGTCGAGGTCTTGAATTAAATGATAAAATGATTGCAGTTATTTTATCCTAACTACCATAAAGCTACTATGTATATTTGCAGGTTGACCTAAATATCATCCTGTAGAGTCAAGTTGGTTCTATAGATGGTTGGAATGTCAGAATATCCAGTCTGTTTCCTCTGGGTGTTTCCTCACTAATTTTAGCATTCCAAGTCCCCTTGACTGTAGAGAAAATGACTTATGTAGTGTTGGGTCAACAACAGATTTAATCGTCTTCTCCAAATAGTAGTGGTCACGTGCAAGACTGTTTGAGAGGGGTCCTGAGCAGCAGTGATCATATGATTTGCTTCATTTTATATTTTCTTCTTGCTCCTTTTTTAACCTTCCAGATTCTTCAACTTAGCAACCCCATACCTCCCAAAGAAACAGCACTCCCCCCATACCTCCCAAAGAAACAGCACTCCCCTGTTTGTTCATTTACTATTGGTCTTTGTTCTGTTGATTTTTATATCCTTATTTGCTATTTGAAGTATCATTGCTCTCATAGTTTCACCCTCAGTCATCATTTAATCAGTTACTAGCAGCTTTTAACTAGAAAGCTGCTAATGTTTTCTGGAGTGTTCTGCTCTTTTCATGTTGCTATCTTGTTAGTGGTGCCACAGTCAGAGTGGGTGATCTTCACATGCATTAATCGCTTTCTATTGTTTCTAAAATTTTGAAATTCCTTTTGTTTTCTGTCGTCGATGCCATCACAGGTTGGGATTAGCCACCTGTATGGATATGCAAACTTATACAGAGATAGCAATACATCTTTCCTATTGTTCCCATTCCCATGTTTTGATTTTTGAAAAACTTTTTAACTGAAGGAATTTTTTTTAATTCCCTTTTATCAGCTCATTATCAGATAAAATTTCAATATCTGTATTCTGAAACTTCACTAACATAAACCAGATTGATTAATTGTCATGGCAATTATTACTGATCTTTATTTAGCTCATATTAAAAGAAAAAAAAATATATTGTCTGGCACTAATTAACGATCACCATTCCTTATGTTCACAGAGACTAAATTCTCCTGGAGTGCTACTTTAAAAAAAAAAAAAAACAAACAAAAAAACCAACATAGAAATATCCTTGTCCTTTTTCCCTTATCCCAAGAACACATATTTGAAGTAATCAGTCTGAAATGTTTTTCTACAGTTGAACGCTTTTCTTAAATTTTGGCAGATTATAATTTCCCTTGGATAAGGAAACCCTCATTTACTGTGATCTAATAAGGGAGTGGAACTTAATTCAAGCATCTGTGCATATGTGTTGTCCATAAATTGCCCTGGTTCACCTGGAATATCAGAAGATTGTTGTATCAAGGAATGAATGCAATTCAGAGATTGTGAGATAAGCAACAACAATTGCATAAAGATTTAACTATACCTTCTAAACTAGTAATATTCCTTATTCTGTAAGGAATATTCTGGATATTACTGTAATATAAATTTCAATGTGCAGGAATATTCAAAGACACTTAGTTGAAATAGTATGCAATTTTATTTACAATATAGTTTATTTTCTTCAGGAATGATAGTCTAAGTCTGCTATGAGTACAGACCATACTAATAGTGAGGAAACTGAAACTAGTGCTCTACCAACATTTTGTATGTGTAATTTTCTAAAGCTACCTGAATGGTGTTCTAAATGTTGGTTTGTATTCTTCGGGTTGTTTTTTTTTTTTTTTTTGTAGATTCTTAAAATTTTCTGCTGGTTAAAATCAAGAGGGACAAATCTTTCAGTGCAGTTTTCTGGATGCACTTTAACCTGAAATTCTTTGTGTTATTTATAAAATGATTTATTAGGTGTTTGTATTATCACCTTCAAACAACTTGTTTGACCCTGTTACATGGCTCCACATTGATCATTTGTCAGCAGAACTGCAGCTGTGTGCATTCCTGTTTTTTTTTCTATCCTTATTATTGAAACATATTGTTGTTCATTGTTTACTGCTAAAATAATAGTACTAAATGAAAATATATTGGCATATATATTATTTTTTATTTCAACACATGAAATGCTAGTATCTAGACTGGTGCATTCAAAGTAGTAAGACATCCTGAATTCTACCTCTTGCTGTTTCATTTATGATGATCACAGATCATTGACACTGAGTAAAATATGGAATAAATTATCTTCCTTATAATTTCTAATTGTCTGAATTGATGTTGGTTCAAACTTTTACTGTAAGGATTCATAGAAAATACAGTATCTGGAAAAGGTTGGTGTATGTTTTTATACAAATGTTTCAAGTGCATGTGTTACCATTTTTATGAACAAGAAACAGGAAAAAGAGAGTGAGCTATAACTTCAAAATTACCATTTTGCCACTGATAAACTTGCAGGTTTGTTTTTTTTTTCTTTCATAGTAAGATGTGACAAGTGAGGGTTTTTTTTTAAGATTAGGTTTTTTTTATCTTTTAAAATAATTTCCAGACTGTTTATTCAACATTCTCTTACAAATCAAGCCTGTGAATACTTACCATATATAACTATTCCCCCATCCTTAGGATAAATAGCTCTGTAGTTATATTTTTACATCTCTAGCCACGCATAAGACAACTTCTTTTTTTTTTTTTTTAAATCTGTGTTTTATTTTAGAAAAATTATCTGAAAATTCAGATAAGTTCTTACTATTTCTACATATTTACAAGACTGGATTCTGTTCCATTAATCTGTAGGAAAATGTCCTGGTTTTGGCAGGGATGGAGTTAATTTTTCCTCTCAGTAGCTGGTATGTTTTGGATTTTGTGTGTGAAGAATGTTCATAAACACCCTGATGATACCAGTTGTTGTGAATGAGACCAAGGACACCGTCCTGCTTTCCAAGTCTCGCTAATTTGCAGATGCAGGAAGCTGGGAGAAAGACAGACAGCATAATTGATCCAAACTGGCCAAAGAGAGTATTCCATGCCATAAACGTCATGCTCAGTATATAAGTGGGGACAGGCGAGGGTGGGTATCTGCTTTCCTGGCATCCATCCTTCCTGCTTGTTTTTGCTGGCATCGTTCCCCCTACCTTGCTGGCTCCCTTTTGCTCCTTTGCTTGCTGCTCGGTTTTGTTTCCGTGATCACTGCTTGGGACGGGCTGTATCGGTCACTGGGACATCGGGTGGTGAGAAAACATATATTGTTCACTTTGTATATTTTTAATATCCTTGTATTCTGTTATTATTGTAGTTTTCCCTTTTATTTTAGTAAATTGTCTTCATCTCAACCCACGAGTTCTCCTTCCTTCCCAATTCTCTCCCCCATCTCCCTGGGGAGGGGGAGAGCGAGCGAGAAACTGTGTGGTGATTTGGGCTAAACCATCACAAAATAACAAAAAAAAACCAAATAACAAAAAACAAATAACAAAATAATGTTCTTCAGACTTTACGTTCAGGAGAGATATCCACCAATCATTTAGATTTACAGCAGAAATTACATAGTGTGTACTCAAACAACTTTACCAAACTTTTTCTTACATATTCCTTATGTTGTGGCAAACCTATTCATGTAGGGTAACTTTTAGATTATTTCTGAAATGCCTCATCGTTCATATATATTTTTTTTATTTCACTGTTTTCTGCAGTTTTGAAAGCAGAAAATGTTAAATTCTTAACTGAAAAAAAAAAGTTTTATTTTAGAAGTGTTTCTTACATGTTTCTGTAAGTTGTATCCTTTTGGGTCTCTAATCCAAGAGATCAGAGACCCAAATCCAATTGTACGGAACAAGCTCAAAACCTCCAGAACAGAACGAAATACTAAAGCATTAGTAGTTTTAATAAGACAAAATAAATGAAAGGTGAAAGTTCATATAAAATGTAGGAAGGTGTCAATGCTTTCGTATAAAGAACTGACAAAAGACCATATCTTTCATAAGTAAAAAAAAAAACCATGCTTCAGTCGATATTTTATGAATGAAAGTGTAAAAATTAGTATTTGTAGATGTCAGCTGTAAACAAATAAAGGTAAATAAATGTGTAAATACGATAATATTTCAGAAATTGTTCCATAACAAAAACTGGGAAATATTTGTGTTCGAATACTAGTTAAGATTTTCCATTTCAGTTTATTTCTCATGTTACACTCACTATCCTATCAAAACTCTATAGTGAACTTTAAACATAATCATTGTATTTTTTAATAATACAGCTGGACTTAAAGTTATAATTTTTTTAAGTAGCTGCTATTTTTGAAAGTGATTTTTTGATGAAAACGCACTTAACTAATAAAAGTAATTAAATAAAAGGATATTGTACAAGACATGTGCTTATTTTATCTCACTTGAGAAGTAAGAAGACAGATCTGAAGAAACTCCAACCTATTAAAAATAAAAAATACAGTAAGTTTTCAAATTAGTGTGTGTGTTTTGTAGATTTTTTTTTCCATGTATAAGAATATATAAGCCTACTTGCTTCTTACTTATACAGAGTAATGAACTTAATGTCGTACCAGAAGCTAGATATTAGATTGCAAAGTTTTAAAGTATGTCCCAGTCTTTCTTTATCTTAAAGCATATTTCTGTTGTAGATAGTACTTACTAAATCTTAAGTGCATTAAAAATCCATAAAATCTTCAATCTACTTATCATTTTGATATAGTTTATTTACAACAAGCATACTGCACTTTCTGGAACTGTCATTGTGTTTATAAATCATGTAATTGAAATAAAAATAAATAATTTAAATCTTGAAATATAATACAGTATAACATTTTGAGTAATTTTCTGGACATGTAAGTTATATCCTCTAAGTGAAAAGCTTTCATATCTTCTGTTGCTACATTACCAGAAAGGGAGAATGGAACTAGGGAAAAAAAAAAAAAAATCCAGATTAATTATCATATATCTTCAATACAGATATAAAGATTGTAAATGTAATAATTATCTTCTGCATATTATATGTCTCATAATAAGGTAATTTAAATTCCACACATTGTTGCTGTGTCAGATAGTATTACAGGAGGCCAACAGATATTCTTCCTCAGTCAGGAGGTGAGCTTAAATATTTTCATTTCTCTGATTACACAGAAATACAACTTTTCCTTAAAATTATCATGATCATAGCACAACATACACTGAAACGTGACATAGGTATTTGTTTCCTCATAAGTATGATTAAATGGATCAAATATTAAACAATACTATCTAGTTTAAACTTCTTTATGGTGTAAAGGTACATAGAATCATAGAATGGTTTGGGTTGGAAGGGACCTTTAATGGTCATCTAGACCAACTCCCTTGCAGTGAGTAAGGACACCTTCAACTAGATCAGGTTTCTCAGAGCCCCATCGAGCCTGACCTTGAACATCTCCAAGGAAAAGGCAACCACCACCTCTCTGGGACATTGTTCCAGTGCTTCACCACCCTCATTGTATATTTTTTTTTCCTCATGTCTAGATTAAATCTACCCTCTTTTAGGTTAAAATCATTACCACTTGTCCTATTGCACAAGGCTCTGTTAAAAAGTGTGTCCCTGTCTTTTACAGGCCCCCTTTAAGTACTGAAAGGCTACTATAAAGTGTGTCCCCCCAGCCACCCCGAGAGCCTCTGTTTGTCCAGGCTGAACAGCCCCAACTCTCTCAGCCTGTCTTCATAGGAGAGGTACTCCAGACCTCTGCTCATTTTTGTGGCCCTCTTCTGGACCTGCTCCAACAGGTCCATGTTTTTCCTGTGCTGAGGGCTCCAGAGCTGGAAACAGTACTCCAGGTGGGGTCTCACCAGAGCAGAGTAGAGCGGCAGAATCACCTCCCTTGACCTACTGACTATGCTTCTTTTGATGCAGCTCAGGATTTGGTTGGCCTTCTGCACTGTGAGTGCACACTGTCAGCTCATGTCCAGGTTTTCCTCCACCAGTACCCCCAAGTCTTTCTTGGCAGGGCTGCGCTCAATCCCTTCATCCCTCAGCCTGTACTGACACCAGGGGTTGCCTCTACCCAGGTGTAGGACCTTGCATTTGGTCTTGTTGAACCTTATGATGTTCACATGGGCCCACTTCTCAAGCTTGTCCAGGTCCCTCTGGATGCCCCTCAGGCATGCCAACCTCACCACTCAGCTTGGTGTCATCTGCAGACTTGCTGAGGGTGACTTGATCCCACTGTCTATGTCATTGATGAAGAAATTAAACAATACTGGTTCCAATATGGACCCTTGAAGTACACCACTTGTCAGTGACCTCTATCTGGACATTGAGTCATTGACCACTACCCTCTGGATGTGACCATCCAGCCAGTTCCTCATCCACTAAACAATCCATCCATCAAATCCATATATCTCCAGTGTAGAGAGAAGGATGTTGTAGAGAACCATGTCAAAGGCTTTAGAGAAATCCAGGTACACAGCATCCATAGCTCTTCCCTTGTCCACTGATGTAGTCACTCCACTGTAGAAGGTGATTAGGTTTGTTAGGCAAGACTTACCCTTAGTGAAGCCTTGCTGGCTGTCTTGAACCACCTCCTTGTCCTCTATGTGCCTCAGCATAGCTTCTAGGAGGATGTGTCCCATGATCTTCTCAGGCACAGAGATGAGGCTGAGAGATCAGTAGTTCCCAGGATCCTCCTTTTCATTCTTTTAAAAATGGGTGCAATCTTTCCCTTTTTCCAATTAGCAGGGACTTCACCTGACTGCCATGACTTTTCAAATATGATGGAGAGTGGCTTGGCAACTACATCAGTCAATTCCCTCAGGACTCTGGGATACGTCTCGTCAGGTCCCATAGACAGGGGACCCATATTCAGGTTTCTCAGGTGGTCATGAACCTGATCTTCCCTTACAGTGGGAGGAACTTTGCTCCCTCAGTCCCTGTCTTATGGTTCATCCACTCAAGAGATGTGGAAAGAGGGGTTAGTTGGAGATCAAAACCTCTTGCTTTCTATGGAAGGCGTCCTTAAAGATCTGTCAGCTCTGTTCTGCTCCCTTGTCCCTGAGGGCAGTTTCCCAGGAGGTCCTATTGACTAACTCCTCGAAGAGTTGGTATCTTGCTTTCCTAAAATTCAAGATCCTGACTTTACTCTTTGCCTGATCCATTTCCCTCAGGAGTGCAAACTCTACCAGTGCATGATCACTGTAGCCCAGGTTGCCTCCAATCTTGATGTCACTGATTAGCTTACTTGTGTTGGTGACAAAAAAGATCCAGTACGGCATCCCCTCTGGTAGGGTTGTCTATCACCTGGTCTAAGAAGTTATCCTCAATGCATTCCAGAAGTCTCCTGGACTGTCTACAGCTTGCCATGCCATTTTTCCAGTAGATGTTGGGGTGGTTGAAGTCCCCCAGCAGGACAAGAACTTGTGAGCACGATGCCTCCTGTAGCTGGAGTAAGAAAATGATGTTAAAGTAATTTATACGTTTTGTAGACTAGATGTATGAGTATTATAGACCCTGAAGCTCAGCCAATATACAGGAACATTTACTGTATCAACCTTTTAGGGCTTAGGATTAAGACAATTTTTTTTTTAAATTCAAATTTACTTTCATATTTTGTTACCCCAAATAAAAATAGTGTTAAATATAACATGAGATAACTGAAATCTTGTTCTCAGTGGAGCAATGTTTTCTATTTTAAAACATCTTCACTGCAGTCACCTTATTTTCTCATCATTCTCATTATTTCCTCTGTCTTACAATATTGCATTCCTACCCATACCTACCACCACACACCTAAGTCTATAAATGGCTGGACAGAAGATCAAAAATAGTAAGGCTGGATCCATGTATAAGGAGTGGCCAAGAGAAAAACTGCTGATTTCAAATCAAAGCTTTCTCTCAATGGGACTATTCAGTTGGATCTATTACATCTGCCTAGCTGCCAGGTTCAAGGAACTTCTAAAAACTTCATAGTTTCTTTGGTACATCAACTCTTCATCATACCTCTCTGAACCTGGAGAGCCTGTGAAAATTTCTGATGGGTGAACTAGTAGAAAAAGCCTCTTCTCCATGAAGAAACAATTAAACACTTATTACAATAGGATTTATTTGAAAATAATGAATTCTTTGATTTAGAATCAGTCTGAATATGATTTAAGTTTTCTCCTGTCAAGGAAAAAGGAAGTCAAAAATTCATAAACAGTTTTAATTTTTAGGCTACAATACTACTTTAGAAGAACTTTTAAAATACAGTCAAAGAGGCAATCTGAAGTGTCATAAAGGAACATTTTTATCTTGTGACATTCATTTATGATTACAAGATTCCTAGTATAACAATAGCCCATTCTTAGTGCAGGTTTTCGATAGAGTGCAAATAACTTGTCTTCTTATGCAGCAAGATTTCCACACACACTCCTGCCCCAGTCTGGGAGTTCACAAAATTGTTTTTTCATGCTTTATGGGAGGTCTCTACATAGGCAATCACCCGCAATGAATGAGTTGAGAGAGTTGATGAATGGTTCCACAGATTTAACACTTGGTTATAATTTATCTCCGGGGATTTAAGACTTCTAGTTCATATTACTAAAGAAAGGACTTTCATATTGTCGTAGTTCAGCCCCGATCGGGACCAGCCTACACAGTCTCTCTTTCTCGCTCCCCCCACCCTCCGAGAGAATAGGGGGAGATGATATAAGGAAAAACGGCTCAAGGTTTGAGATAAGGATGGGGAGAAATCCTTAAAGTTACCGTCACGGGCAAAACAGACTCGACTTGGGGAAAAACACTCATTTATTTCTAAAACTATCAGGAGAATGAGACAGGGAACATGATAACCTCCCCCCACCCCTCCCTCTTCCCGGGCTTAACATTATCTCTACTACCTTCTCCCCCCCCGAACAGCACAAGGGGGAAGAAGGAATGGGGGTCGCGGTCAGTTCATCATGCATTGTTTTACGCCGCTGCATCGTTATCGGGGGAAAAACTCCTCGTATTCCTCCCCTGCTCCATCGTGGGGTCCCTCCCACAGGCCACAGTCCTTCGTGAAACTGCTCCAGCATGGGTCATGTCTTCCACGGGGTGCAGTCCCTCTAGAGCAGCTGTCCCAGTGGGCCCTCCACAGGCCACAGCCTCCTTCAGGCCTCCACCTGCTCCGGTGTGGGGTCCTCCATGGGCTGCAGGTGGATCTCTGCCCCTCCATGGACCTCCATGGGCTGCAGGGGGATAACCTGCTCCACCATGGTCTTCACCACAGGCCTGGAATCTTGGCCAGGAGCCGCATTACTCCTCCCCCTCCTTCTTCACTGACCTTGGCGTCTGCAGCCGTTCCTCACAACAGGCTGGCAGACGCCTCTCAGGATCCTTTTTACATCTTATTCACTTCTCATCTTCTCTCCACTTCTTGCAGCCAGGTCGGGCCGAGTTGGGCCCAGTCGGCTGCCTGGCAAGAGGCCAGAGGGTGAGGCCTGCAAGGCCCACAAGGCTCGCGCCTCCCCCTCTCTGGCCCCGCTCAGCTGCTTCACATCTTCTCTCTTCTTCTCTTTTTTTTTTTTCTGTTTTCCCCTACTTAAATAAGTTATCGCAGTGGCGTTATCACGGGACATTCTGCTACCAATCGGCTCGGCCTTGGCCATCAGCGGGTCCACCCTAGGCCCGGCCGAGTCCACTAAACAAAGGGGAGCGTCTTCTAGCAGTTTTCATACAGAAGCTACCACCTTAGGCCCCCCCTCACTAAAGAAACCAGAACACATATTTAATTGGAATAGGTTAAAAAAAAAATTGTAACCAGCTCTGATGACTTTGTATAAATATAAACTATGGGAATACAAGGTATTCCTTCCCCCAAAAGCTCTTCTACATTATTTGCACAGTAGATACATATAGATGAATTTAGCTGGGTGACATGGACTCATTGATTTCTAGGGTAAATGCTGGTATCTGAACTTATCCCAAATGTATGCACATAAGTAAGATATACAGATTAGGATCTAGTTGTTGGGTTTTGGTGTTTTTGGTTTTTTTTGAAGTAAAAGAAAATTTGGCTTTTGCTATTACTAAGAGTAGTTGTCTCACCCAACTACTGATATATATATATATATATATATATAAAAATATATTCTCCTTCACACCATTTTTACAGCCATAAACTTGTGTTTTCTTTCCTGCTTATTTGGTGATGAAGACAGTATTGAAAAGGACTTCAAAGAAAAGAAGGTTCATTCACCAAATTTGTATTTTGCAGTTTCAATTTAAAACCACAATGATCCCAATAATATTTGCATTTTTCACCAAGTGTTTGCATTCACCGTATTTTACAGGAAACAATGTTTTCTATTTAAAAAAAAAGTTAAAAAAAAGCATTGAACTCATCTTAGTAAATCCTATACTGCTGAAGAATTTCCTTAAGGAAAATCACTGTGTGTGTATAATGCATTGATAATTCTCCTTAGCATAGCTTACTAATATTTCTGCTGTTTTCCTAGCCTTTGGTAATAGCTTTTAGATAATGTTAGGGGACTAAGCAACACATATGAAGAAAGCTTAACTACCAGCAGCAAGTAGCATATGCCCCTGTTCCACACATGCTATAACTAGCACTAGCACATCGTAAGTAGAAACAACCATAGAGAGTTTGAATAGGTATTGATGAATATAATATGGTTGTTATGTGGAAAAAAAATGTTATGGAGGATGACCTGCTGCAATGGAGAAGATGCTCATGGGAGTATGCTTATCTGGGAACCCTATCACTTCTGCTTCCAGCTAGCTAATAGGGAGTTTTCGTTTTCTCTTTCTCTCTCCCTCTTACTCCCTCTCTCTCTCCCTCTACCACTCCATCTTCTGTTTTCAAAATTCTTCAGAAGTAACTGTCACCACTAGAAATGTCATCAGTTATCAAACACTCTAATCTTTCTTTTTTTTGTGAACTGTTCTTAGCAGACACTGCAAAATATTTTTTCTTCCTATCTAGAGAAAGATAAATCCTGTTGTATCTTCAAAATACACCTTTACCTAAACATATGTATGCATAATATGTGCAGAGAGAGAGAGAGAAAGAGAGAGAGAGTCTTTGTACATTGTCATGGTTTGGCCCCACTTGGTAGCTAAAATAACACGCGGCTGCTTGCTCACTCCTCCCCCTCCTGTTAGATGGAGAGGAGAATCGGGAAAAAGAAAGGCAAAAGTCATAGGTTGAGATAAAACAGTTTAATAGGATAGCAATGGAAAAAAAAACAGGAAAACAAAAAAAAATGACAATAATGGAATATACAAAGCACCTTATTCATGGTACAATTGCTCACTGCAGAACACAATGCCCAGCCTGCTCCCGAGTAGTGATCTCACCCCCTGGCAACCATCCCCACTTTATAAACTGAGCTTGACATCATATGATATGAAATATTCCTTAGGCCAGTTTGGATCAGGTTTCTTCAAAAACACCGCAGCATAGGGAGAAGACCAACCAATCTCATTTACCTGACTGTTGAGGCTGATAAGCCAGGATTATATTGTCTGACAAAGTATATCCCACACATCACAGGAAGAAACAGGACATACGTCCACTTTAAGCACGACAAAATTGGGGGGTTTTTGTTTATATTTTTTTAAAGAGAAAATTCTAACTTTGTCTGTGAGAGGAAGCAGCTACTTCATGTGATTGTGGAACTTTTTCTACCAGGGAATAAACTGTGAGCTTTTATGACTCTTCATTAAAAACTTGCAGACCACAATTCTCCAAATATTTTAATTGTCAGATGAGAGATGCGGCAAGAACCAATGTTAAAATGAATAGACAGTGTATTTCTAGAAGTGCTTATGGAAACTTCTGCACCTGATTTTCATAATGAAGATTAATTTAATAAAACAGAAGGTACATTGGCAAAGAAAAGTAGCTAAGAAGATGAATCTCAGTGTCCCGTTTCTTTCAAACTGCAGAAACTAAATTGGAATGTTTCAATCTTTTAAAAGCCTTTTTTTCCTAATAAAACATATATATATATTTACACATTAAATATCTACAGTTGTTTTATTATTAGTGGGGTTAAAACCAAGTTTCTTTTCTGTCCATGTCATTGTGGCCACAGTGCATGCTAAAAGAGGAGGATTAAATAATCTTGGGGAAACATTTATAATGTTACCCACTGTTCCTCCTTTTGCAGTCTGGGTGACTCAATAACTAAGTGTGATAGAAGCACTCAGAAGTTAGAAGCAGCACAGATAACACAGCTCAAAAAGGTGTATAGCAGAAAAAGTAACAATACATGACTATGTGTGGCTGGATGTCTTCACTGCCCCCATTGTTTCTTCAAAAACACCGCAGCATAGGGAGAAGACCAACCGATCTCATTTACCTGACTGTTGAGGCTGATAAGCCAGGATTATGTTGTCTGACAGAAAGTATATCCCACATGTCACAGAAGAATCCAATTAGAAATATTCAATATCCATGGCCACAATCAGATTGAGAATCTCATTTATTCCTACAGCAATGGGATAAGGTTTACTTGACTGGACCAATTGTGATACATCTCCATGTCATGTCTCTCTTTGGAAGTGAAGAAGATTGTACCTTTACAGTCCTCAACAATATCCTGTGGACTTGCTATGATCATCATAATTTTTTAATTTATGTTACAAACTAATCCATCTGAACTCTAAGTTGGTTTATTTGGGTGACACAATTCATGCAAAGTGCGCTTCCCAAGTAGAACTCATAAAAATGGGCTGCACACTTTTTTTTAGTACAGCCTATTTGAGGACAGCTGTTTCAGTTGCAGGAGTGGAGGGAAGAAATGCGAAGCTCCCTGTGTCACTCCAGTACATGCGAGAGACAGTGAAACTAAGAGATAGTAGTTCCATGCAGAAATTTGCATGCTTACAGCTGTCATGGGTTGTCATACTGTTCACAAAATGCAAGCTAAAAAACAACCATGCTTTACTCTCCCAGGAAATTAAGAAGATATATGTTTTTAGCAATTCTTATCTAAACTAGTTCTTTAAAAGGCCAGCTACGATAACAGGGGGAAAAAAAAAGTCAATACAAAAGTACCAACAACTATTTCTTTACGACCAAACACCTTTTTTTTTTTTTTTTGCATACCACACTCTTTAAAAAACTAAGAAATGAGAAGATTCTTGCAGAGTTCATTCAGATCAGCTGCACTTGACTATAAAGAAGGTAACAAGTAGAAGGCTCTCTCCCCATCTCCAGGTGCAATATTTAAGTAGGCTGTCGTAGTTCAGCCCCGATCGGACCAGACTACGCAGTCTCTCTCTCACTCCCCCCACCCTCCAAGAGAACAGGGAGAGAAAATATAAGGAAAAACGGCTCGAGGTTTGAGATAAGGACAGGGAGAAATCCTTAAAGTTATCGTCACAGGCAAAACAGACTCGACTTGGGGAAAACTATTCATTTACTACTACAAACAGCAAGATAATGAGACAGAGAACAAGATAACCTCCCTCCACCCCTCCCTCTTCCCGGGCTTAACATTATCTCTACTACCTTTCCCCCCCCGAGCGGCACAGGGGGGAAGAGGGAATGGGGGTTGCAGTCAGTTCATTATACGTTGTTTTATGCCGCTGCTTCATGGTCAGGGGAAGAACTCCTCACATTCCTCCCCTGCTCCATCATGGGGTCCCACCCCTACACCACAGTCCTTCATGAAACTGCTCCGGCGTGGGTCATCTCTTCCACGGAGTTCAGTTCCTTCAAAACAGCTGTCCCAGCGGGCCCTCCACGGGCCACAGCCGCCTTCAGGCATCCACCTCCCCCGGTACGGGGTCCTTCACGGGCTCCAAGTGGATCTCTGCTCCTCCGTGGACCTCCATGGGCTGCAGGGGGACAACCTGCTCCACCATGGTCTTCACCACAGGCTGCAGGGGAATCTTGGCCTGTAGCAGCATTACTCCTCCCCCTCCTTCTGAACTGACCTTGGCGTCTGCAGCCGTTCCTCACAACAGGCTGGTAGATGTCTCTCAGGATCTTTTTTACATCTTATTCACTTCTCATCTGCTCTCCACTTCTTGCAGCCGGGCTGGACCGAGTCGGGCCCAGTTGGCTGCCTGGCGAGAGGCCAGAGGGCGAGGCCTGCAAGGCCCATGAGGCCTGTGCCTCCCCCTCTGCGCCTCTGCCCCCGCTCAGCTTCTTCACATCTTCTCTTCTCTCTTTTTTTTTCTGTTTTCTCCTTCTTAAATACCTTCTCGCAGAAGTGTTATCACGGAACATTCTGCTACCAATCGTCTTGGCCTTGGCCAGCAGCAGGTCCGCCCTAGGCCCGGCCGAGTTCACTGAACAAAGGGGAGCGCCTTCTAGCAGTTTCCTACAGAAGCTACCACCTTAGGCCCCCCCTCACTAACAAAACCACGACATTGGCATAGATAAAAACAAAAAAAAACCCAAACTAAAATATTAGGGATTGTCACTTTGTAATGGGAGAAACTGGTGTATAGTAAGCTCAGTACAATAAAAACTGTCATGCAGTAGTTAGTGATATTAGTAAAGATTTTAGTATGCTTGAGTTTAATTTAGAAACAAAATATATAATGCTAAATAAAACAAAAAGAAAATGTCCTTGAGTCTAAAGAAAATTCATTAGCTACTTTAAAGTAGATGCTTGGCACTAGCAATGCAGTATTGTAAACACTCACACTTGGCCTGTCTTATTAGAAATAAAAAAAACCAAACGTAAGTTCTAGTTAAATATTTCATCATTTCTTAGCATTTCAAAATAAATATGACACTTAGAAAGTGGGAATTGTAATGGCTTGTTCCACACAAAAAAAAAGACAAAACCGTGCTAGACAGAAGGGAGTATTCACTGTCATAGTTTATACAGACCTCTAGCTCAGAGGAAAACAAAGACTGTCTCTTTTTTACAGAGCGATTCAATAAAAATAAATTATATACAAAAGTCAATTCCTGGCTCTAAATATAATGTTACTGAAAGAAAAATCTCTGATGAACAGAATATGTACATTAGTGTGATAATGGAAAAGAGGAAATGGCACAATTTTGTCACAATAAATTTTCTCAGTAATTTTGTAAATGTAGGACATTTATGCAAATTTTAAACAACGATTCTTTGCAGATTCACAGTACCATTTACAAAATATTGAACAAGATAATTCTATGTTTCCTAAGCTACAGCATGTCAGTTGTGGTTAGAATACAATTAATACATAATTTCCAACTTGATGCATGTAATTTAATTTGCTTTCATTATTAAAAAAAAAAAAAGCCAACAGAAGTAAACAAACAAAACCCCTAAACCCAGGCTTCTTTCCAGAAAGATGTGAGAGATCACAATTATCATTAAACACACAGAGACTATTAGTAACCCTGGGGAAAAATAAACAAAATTGAAACTGTTGAATTTGTGAGTTCTTTTAAGGGAAAATTGGTAAGCAAGGACCATGTCAAGAACAAAAATTGTCTGAAGGTGGATAGTCATATGCTTAACTTAATCTTTTGTCACTGCATTCATACAAATGTCAGTCCTGCAAAGATGTGTTTGTTGCTTCACTAAGTTGATATATATATGCTTATTTCATTCTTTCCTTGTCAATACTTCTAGCTATACAGCTGCAAGAACATGTTAAAAAATCTTACAGAGAGGTTCTTAAACAAATAGACTAAGCTTTAAGAGATAGTTTTGTCTAAGTATATCTTCTAATTTTTAGCAATATTTCCTTGTTTTCTTTACTGTTATCATTATACTTCAGACCTACACTTCGGATATTGAGTCATATGATCATAACATAACTCAAGCAGGAAAGGATATAATGAAGTCTCTAGTCCATCTTGCTACAAGGACAGCTCTGAAGTCAGAGTTGTTTGCTAAGATCTGTTCAGGTCTCTTCATGCTAAGTCCAGTCAGAGCTCGAGAATTGCCATTGTTTTATGACCTTTTTGGGTAATTCGCTCCACAACTTCAGTGTTCTATTGGGAACTTTCTTTTCATTGTGCCCAACTTAAATGTCTCCTTTTCCAACATAAGTCCGTTGTTTCTCATCCTTTGACCACACACAGCTGTGAAGAGCCTGGGTCCATCTCCTTGCTGACCTCCTTACAGGCACTGAGAGGTGGCTGTTAGCCCCCCCCCCCTACAGCCATTTGTTCTCCAGGCTGAACAATCCCTAGTCCCTCAGCCTATTCTCACAAGGCAAGTGCTCCAGCCCAATACAGAATCTGTGATACCATCTAATAACCAGTGCCCATTAAGCCCAGCCACCCACCTGCCTGTTTTAATTGTCTAATTCTCCACTCATCCAGATCATAATGTCTGATCTTGGATACAAATAGGTGCTAATGTGGTTTAAAACTTCAAAGCTGTTAGAAATACTAGGAAAATGTGTTTAAAATTAGTTCAGATCTTATTTTTTTCCCTGAATGTTCTATATTAATCATTCTAACAGATTTTATAGTGCTACTTTTAAGAACTGGATCTCTATCGCTGTGAAGGGACCAACAGGGTAAGAATGAAATGTAAATTCTATAGCCCACATATGGTGAAGAATGACCTATTGAACCATTTACCTTTTTGCATTAATAGGTGATTCTGTTGAGAAATAGATCACTAAATGTGTAACTATTTCATCTCCTTTCCTCCTTCTCAGTAAAACAAGAAAACTTAGAAAAGGTGTGGAAAATAAAGCAAATCTCAACTTTACTCAGAAATCTAAAGTTCTGCTTATTGTTGAGAAGAAATTATATTTATGTATATCCTATCAATCTTGGTTAGATTTTTAAAGGGTGATATCAAGTTGATGTTATCTTTTATAAGGTTAATTTTTATTAAGTTCCCCAACTACTAAACCTAAGATTATTCTCAAATTAAATGGACTATTGCCTAAAAATATAGTAGAGGAAATACACAAGGTGGAAACTGATTAAATCAGCTGGTGTTCCAGTTAGCCATGATGATACTGTAGTTCCAGAAAAAAAAAAAAAAAAAAATTGTGATAATAGAAACAATTTGATCCTCTCTTTAAAGAAGCACTAAAGGATAGGAATTTTTATTATTATTTTCTTTTTTTTTTTAATGTTCTGCTCACCTTTTTTTTTATATTTGTGTCTGAGATGTCTATTTATTTACATAAATATCAAATGTCAAAATACTTTTATAAGAAAATACATGTATTCTGAAACACTACTAAAGTAACCAAAAAAAATCTGATTCTGTATTAAGCATGACTTTACTCTTAAATTTGTAATGAGCTAATTCTCTTGATACTTTATTTTATACTTTATGAAACTATTGAAATTTTCTACATATAATTCTTTCCAGTTTTGTTGCCTCTGCAAAGCAAATACATTTGCCCTTGCTAAAAATTATTCTTAATGGATTTTTAATATGTCATATTAATGGTAATTCACTTATGGAAATCATTAAAATATCAAAATAATAAAGTTAAGACAACATACAAATATTGCTCTAAGGTGTACCTGAGTATCTTAAAACACTCTAGGCAATACTTACATTGTTTCATTTCTGTTAGATATTAGTGATGTTAAAGAAAGAAGAAAAAGCACAGTAAAAACACTGGGAAGTAAATGAAGCAGACTTAACTGTTTTTCTGGACACTGTTTTATACTGAGATTATTGGAAAATATTTGGTAAACTTAAAGGGTCACGATTTTTAGTAAATGTGTCAAATAAAAAAATATAATTAAATAGAGAAATTATACTTTAAATAATAGCAATGGACACATAATTGCTACTTGCTGTAGATGACTTCTAAAAAAAATCAAACTGGGGTGCTTAAAATACTGTAAGACAGGAATACAATAAATTCTTTCGGCTTCCTACATCTCATTCATCATGTAAATAAATTGACAGTAGCATTCAAAAGATCTCTTTTTTCATAATAGCCCAATACAAAGAGCCATCATTTACAAAGGCTGTGAAAGGTTGTAGTACACAAAAAATCGCTATTCATTATGGGAAAAACAGTTTTTAGAAATACATAAACTGTAAAATGGTGTACTGTAAATTTTACATACACAGTTGTTCCAGATACCTAGCAATAAATAATTTTATTATTTATTTATTAGTGAAAACTGTTTGTACCATCATAAAAGTGTCCTCAAGGAGTGACCACGTCCTTTGGTGTTTTACTGAAGTGAATTAATGTCTGCCAAAGCTCCAAAGAGGAAGACAGAATATTACCTAGACCAAAAAGTCTGAAACGTTTAAATTGAAGAGGGTCCAGAGTAAAATCACATATTAGGTTTAGGTTTTTCTAATTTAAAAGCTGAACTAAAACTAGAACACATTAATTAGAAGCATGAGAAGTGGCAAATTTCTGTAGATATAAAAGTTTCAATTTTATGTTTGTGTTTTTTTTTTTTGTGAAGTCCTAGTCTCTTCCTTAAATATCATTTTGCAAATAGATCACATAGCAGTAATTCCTCATATTGTATTGTGCATATTCATCATGTATGTCCTTTAAGACATAATGGGTTTATGGTACTTTTTATTTGCAAGATTCCCATACACCTTACAATTTTGAAAAAAAAAAAAACAACAAAACCCAACTTATTCTGTGTGTATTACACAAAGAAATTACTTTGTTGTCATAGAAGCAATCAGTTTTGGACAGGAAAACAATGCTGTTTACATGTATGTAGCACTGAACAAGAGAAGGAGAATAATACATTCAATCTACAGAAGTGAAACACTTGTTTAAAAGATGGAAAGAAATATGAAAATAGCTGAGGTCATTAGCCTAGGTTAGCCTTTTAGTTAAAAGTTAGCCAAGGTTAACTTTTCTATCATGAAAAAAAATCAACAAATCTTTAAATATTTTAATTACTCTGAAAGTTGTTGTGAAAGGATGAGGGGTAGTGGTTTTAAAATAGAAGGAGATAGATTCAGACTTGATATAAGGAAAAAAATCTTTTACAATGCAGGTGGTGAAGCACTGGAACAGGTTGCCCAGAGAGGTGGTGGATGCCCCATCCCTGGAACCGTTCAAGGTCAGGTTGAACAGGGCTCTGAGCAACCTGATCTAGTTAAAGATGTCCCTGCTTCTTGCAGGGGAGTTGGACTAGATGACCTTTAAAGGTCCCTTCCAACCCAAACTATTCTATGATTCTATGACTCTGCACTGAACTGCCAGACCTTTAAACTTTCTTCCTCTCCTTCTTCCCCTATGGAGGGCTATTTCTATAACAAAAAAAAAAATATAGAGAAAGTGTATTTTTCTTTATCTCCAAAGCTAATGTCTGCATATTTAGGGATTTCCTTGGAAGGCAACTCATTCTGACACCACTTAGCTTGTGAAATCTGACATGCACAGTCAAAGGTACTCTGACTCCAGCGACAGTAATGTCATAAAAGATGACTTCCAGTTTTATGCAAGGAAAGTATTAATCAGTAAATCCTGTCAGGATTTGTTCCTAAAATGAAAGACAATGCTTTCTGTCTCTGCTGCAATCACAGAATGAACAGCAGCTACTCCTGATGTCTAATTCCGAACAAAACAATTCTTCATCTTATAGTAATTTGTCATCTGATGAGTCATTTCTTACTTTCTAACTGTTGGACATGCAGATCTCCTACAAGAAGGAAATGTTTCACACACCAAGGTCAATAGTATTGATATTTCATGTCTACTTAGGAGGCATATTGTCAGTTACTGTGAATCAGCTTCTGCTTTTGTCACATTTCTGGTCCCTCCTAAGGAGAGTTCTTGTGACAGAGAGCAACAATATAGAATCATAGCATCATAGAATCATAAAATGGTTAGGGTTGGAAGGGACCTTCAAAGGTCATCTAGTCCAACCCCCCTGCAAGGAGCAGGGACATCCCCGACTAGATCAGGTTGCTCAGAGCCTCATCCAGCCTGGCCTTGAACGTTTCCAGGGATGGGGCCTCCACCACCTTTCTGGGCAACCTGTTCCAGTGTTCTATAACTCGCATCATAAAAATTTTTTTCCTAATTTCCAATCTAAATCTACCCCCCTCTATTTTAAAAACATTACCTCTCGTCCTATCACAACAGGCCATACTAAACAGCCTTTCCCCATCTGTCTTGTAGGCCCCCTTGAGGTACTGGAAGACCGCTATCAGGTCTCCCCGGAGCCTCCTCTTCTCCAGGCTGAACAGCCCCAACTCTCTCAGCCTGTCCTCATAAGAGAGGTGCTCCAGCCCTTTTATCATCTTTGTGGCCCTCCTCTGGACCTTCTCCAACTGGTCCATGTCCTTCTTGTGCTGGGGGCTCCAGAACTGGACACAATACTCCAGGTGGGGTCTCACCAGGGCAGAGGAGAGGGGGAGAATCACCTCCCTCGACCTGCTGGCCACGCTTCTCTTGATGCAGCCCAGGATGCATTTGGCCTTCTGGTCCGCAAGGACGCATTGCCTGCTCATGTTAAGCTTCTCATCCACCAGCACTCCCAAGTCCTTTTCCTCAGGGCTGCTCTCAATCCATTCCGCACCCAGCCTGTATTTGTGCCTGGGATTGCCATGACCCAGGTGCAGGACCTTGCACTTGGCCTGCTTGAACTTCATGAGGTTGGCATGGGCCCACCTCTCCAGCCTGTCAAGATCCCTTTGGATGGCATCCCTCCCTTCCAGCGTGTTGACGGCACCACACAACTTGGTGTTGTCAGCGAACTTGCTGAGGGTGCACTCTAACCCACTTGTCCATGTCGCCGACAAAGATGTTGAACAGGGCCGGGCCCAGCACGGACCCCTGAGGGACGCCACTCGTGACCGGTCTCCACATGGACATTGAGCCGTTGACCACCACTCTCTGAGTGTGGCCATCCAGCCAACTCCTTATCCACCGAGTGGTCCGTCCATCAAACCCATGTCTCTCTAGTTTAGAGAGAAGGATGTCATGCGGGACAGTGTCAAAGGCTTTGCACAAGTCCAGGTAGATGATGTCAGTTGCTCGTCCCTTGTCCACCGATGCCGTCACCTCATCATAGAAGGCCACCAAATTGGTCAGGCACGATCTGCCCTTGGTGAAGCCATGTTGGCTGTCACCAACCACCTCCTTGCTCTCCATGTGCCTTAGCATGGTTTCCAGGAGAATCTGCTCCATGACCTTGCCAGGCACAGAGGTGAGGCTGACCGGCCTGTAGTTACCTGGGTCTTCCTTATTCCCTTTTTTAAAAATGGGAGTTATGTTCCCTCTCTTCCAGTCATCGGGGACCTCACCAGACTGCCACGACTTCTCAAATACGATAGCCAGTGGCTTGGCAACTTCATCCGCCAGTTCCCTCAGGACCCGCGGATGCATCTCATCAGATCCCATGGACTTGTGCACCTTTAGGTTCCTCAGATGATCCCAAACCTGCTCTTCGAGTACAGTGGGCGGTTGTTCATCCTCGCAGTCCCTGCTTGCACCTTCTACAGCTTGGGTGGTGGGACAGGAACTCTTATCGGTGAAGACTGAGGCAAAAAAGTCATTGAGAACCTCAGCCTTCTCCATGTCCTGGGTAACCAGGACACCAGTTCCCTTCTGGAGGGGGCCTCCATTTTCCCTGGACTTTCTTTTGTCCCCTACGTACCTATAAAAGCTCTTCTTGTTGCATTTTATATCCCTGGCCAGATTCAGTTCTGCCAGGGCTTTGGCCTTCCTTACCTTATCCCTGGCCACTCACGCAGCCTCTTTGTAGTCCTCCCAGGCTACCTGTCCGCGCTTCCACCCTCTATAGGCTTCCTTTTTTACTTTCAGTTGGTCCAGGAGCTCCTTGCTCATCCACGCCGGCCTCCTGGCCTTTTTGCCCGACTTGTTTTTCATCGGGATGCACCTCTGCTGAGCTTGGAGGAGGTGCTCCTTGAATATGGTCCAACTTTCCTGGGCCCCTCTTCCCTCCAGGGCCGCCTCCCATGGCACTTGGCCCATCAGGTCCCTGAAGAGGCCGAAGTCCGCCTTCCTGAAGTCTAGGGCAGAGAGCTTGCCATGTAGTTTCCTTGCTGCCCCATGGATCTTGAACTACACCATGTCATGGTCGCTGCAGCCAAGGCTGTCCTTTAGTTTCACATATGGCTTATCATTACTTAAAATTAGGGAATGTCACAAAATTGGACTCAATCACCGTTACAAATTTTACTCACTCTGAAACAATCAACTAAGTAAGCATTACTAATTTCATTATGCCAAAGCTAATGTCAGTACTAGCCGTCATGACCACAGTATGTTTTTAATCCATGAGGAGATCGCATTTGATAAATAAAAAGATTGAAAATTAACATTAATTAATGCAAATTGATACACTGAAAATCAAGTCTAACTGCACTATTAAATAAGGTATTCTAATGATTGCTGTTTTCTAGAAATTTAACTTGGAAACTGATAACTGGACTGGGCTACTTTAATATAATACCGTCTATATCTTCAAATCACCTGAAATGTACATAGATCCAATGTGACATTATTATGTCAACAAGCAAGTCTGAGCAATAACCTGACCAAAATGAAGGAGAGACGCAAATCCATATGACATTCGTAAATGTCACCTAAATCCTTAGTTTCAGATGGCATATGTAGCCTGTGCACCTTACCCCAGGTTCACAGTATGTAATATCAAGTATATAACAAAGCATCTAAAATACAAATTACTTAATCACCCACTGTGTACTCAGGTAAGTTTCTGAAGGAGAAAGGAAGGAAGCTAGATTCCCTCTTTTGTTTGTGTTTTGGTTTCTCTGATGTCTTCTTCCTCTCATTTTTTCTTTTTAATTTGAGTTTAATAACCCTCCAGCTTAGGCAACAAGACAGTATTCTCTGATACTCTACTGAGAAGTGTTGAGGAGAGAAGCAGCTAAAAGTAATGTTTTACAGAGCTTGAGGCTTCTAAGATTTTTCTTAGTCTTTGCTAGGCTGATAAGGGGGTGTGTGTGTGTGTGTGTGTATGTGCACAAGTCTAACAAAAAATCTGCAAGTTAAATGTCATAACTAGTAAGAAGTACTACAGTTTAATCTTTCTGCTGCCATTTTCTTTTTATCTTCTTTTTTTCTTTAAGAAAACTCAAATGCAATTAACAATAGGAACAACCTCCCTAAGCTTTCTTGCCTGCCTTCTTATATCCTTAAAAAGTATGATCCTTTGGCATTTTTAATACATTTTAAAATAAAGCCAGAAAATGCATCACACTTTGTATTTCAATGTTACATACATATACACAAATGAAGGAAAAAAAAAAGTATACTGTTAATATGTAAACTATATTTCACAATTCAGTGTTGTTATCTCATGCTTCTTTTCTGCTCTTTTTTATAGTTCTGGTAAAAGTTTTTGAAGTAGTTACTAATGAAAACAAATGAAGCAGAAGGACATATCAATGTGAAAACCATGAATATATATAAAACAATTAAGTTCAATAACACAGCATGACACGAGTATGACATGACATTCAGGTTCTGAGACGGTTTTCAGATGCTCTAATAATCTGTGTATAAAACTGTACCAGGATTGTGAGTAGGATTCATCTCAAGAACCAGGCATCTTAGTATAGATGTTTGCTTGAATCTGAAAATGATTCTCTCTTTTCTTTTGGCACTTTTCCACATTTAACAAATAAAATATGTTTGATATAAACTTTAAAGTAAGTGGTAGTTTTAAAAAAGATAAGTTTTTTTTTTAATGAAGATAGGTGAACATTAGTTTTACACAGATAGAAAGCTTGTATGAGGTTTCTCCATCAGTTCACCATCTTTAAAAAAAAAAAAAAGATAGTACTATTCTTCACCTTGCATTAAAGTAGATTCCTTTTTTTTGTTTGTTTTTTTTTTGTCTGGTGATCTTAACTGTAGAAGCACAAAATCATGGAATCATACAGTGGTCTGTGTTGGAAGGAACCTTTAAAAGTCATCTAGTCCAACCCCCCCTGCAAGAAGCAGGGACACTTTCAACAAGGTAAGGTTGCTCAGAGCCCCATCCAGCCTGACCTTGAAAGTCTCCAGAGATCTTGTTCCAGTGCTTCACCACCCTCATTGTAAAAAAATTCTTCCTTATGTCTAGTTTAAATCTGCTCTCTTTTAAATAAAACCACTACCCCTTGTCCTATTGCAACAGGACCTGCTAAAAACTTTGTCACCATCTTTCTTATAGGCCCCCTTTAATTACTGAAAGGCTGCTATAAGGTTCCCCCCGAGCCTCCACTTCCCTAGGCTGAACAACCCCAGCTCTCTCAGCTTGTCTTCATAGGAGAGGTGCTCCAGACCTCTGATCATTTCTGCAGTCTTCCTTTGGACCTGCTCCAACTAGTCCATGTCCTTCTTATGTTGGGGGCTCCAAAGCTGAACACAGTGCTCCAGATGGGGTCTCAGCAGAGCAGAGTAGAGGGGCAGAATCATCTCCCTTGACCTGCTGGCCACATTTCTTTTGATGCAGGCCAGAATATGATTGGCCTTCTGGACTGTGAGTGTGTGTTGATGGCTCATGTCTAGCTTTTTATCCATCACTACCCTCAAGCGTTTCTTGGCAGGGCTGCACTCAATCCCTTCATCTTCCAGCCTGTATTGATAGTGGAGATTGCCTCGACCCAGTTGCAGGACCTTGCACCCCGTGTTATTGAACTTCATGAGGTTCACATGGGCCCACTTCTCAACCTTGTCCAGGTCCCTCTGGATGACAACCCATCCCTCAGGCGTGTCGACTGCACTGCTCAGATTGGTGCACAAAGACTAGGACTTTCAGTAGAAAACCCACTTGACTAAGCAGGGACCTTGTTGATGAACTAAAACACAAACACAGAGCATAATAGGGATGGAAGCTAGGGTAGGTAAGAAAAGAATACACTAGAAGTATTACTTGAGTAATCAGGAATTCTATTCCCAGACCTCTGTGTGTATCATTACTGTCTGGGAAGGAAAGGGGAGTCAGCAATGTGACAGCAACAGCATTATACTTAGGATTACTTAGAGAAGCTGGGCATATTCATATCCAAGGGACTGAGTAGTAGTCACCAAACAGTACTGGAAGAGTTGGCTGATATAACTGAGACCAATATCTGTCTTTTAAAAAAATTATGGTGACTGAGGAGGTCCCTGATGACAGGGAGAATTTGAAATTATGCCCATCTTTTAAAAGTAGGTAGGACAACCAGGCATTGTAGGCTAACCAGTTTTCTCTCAGTTCCTGGGATATTAAAATTCATATTGTCCTGGAATCCATTCACAAGTGCATAAAGAGGACAGTTAGAATTAGGGATTAGGATAGTTACAGTTCAGTGTAACAAAGGCAAATTGTGCTTGACCAAACGATTGCCATGCTCAGTGCAATGACTGGGTGTGCAAACAGGAGGATGCTGGTGTTTCTTGACATCAGAAAGGTTTCTGACTCTATTTGCTACAGTATTATCCTTTGGAAAATGGACAGCTGGATGGAGATGAATTGTAAATTGTTTGGGCATCTGGGCCTGAAGCATATTGAAAAATGGCTGGACATCCAGCTTGCAGCTGGATGAGAGCTCCCTAGTCATCAATAATGAAGTCCATATTGCTCACCATCATCATCAATGACCTCGATGATGACAAAGAATATACGCTCAGCAAATTCAGATATAGCATTTTATCAGAGAGAGTGGCTAACACAGTAAATGGTAGACCTTGGCAGTTATTGAGACTGCTTTGTAAACCTTTTGAGAAAAATAATTAATTCCAGTTAGGAGAAACACAACCTTGATGCAGACTAAGGAACTAGTGGCTGAATAGGACCTGGGAGACACAGTGAATACCAAGCTGAGTATGAGCCAAGAGTTCACTCATTGCAAATGGGATGAACTTCTTACTACAGTGAGTGCAAGTACATCCTATTGTGATTCAATAGGAGTGTGCCCAGCAGACAGATGGAGTGCTCCTTTACTCAGGAGGTCTGAAAGGTGAGGTCTGGAATATTGTGCCCTGTTTGGAGCCTAGAGTTCAACAGAGAGGTGAGGAAATTGGAGAGTATCCAGCAGAGAGCTATTACAGTGATCAGGCCTAAGCCATATGGAAGAGAAACTGAGCGCGTTGGAATTGTTTGATCTGGGGAAGAAGAGGCTAAGGAACACTCTTGCAGGAGATTCTACTGCTTGAAGGTCCATTCCAAAGACAATAGAACCAAACATTTCTCAATTATGTAACAATGGACAACAGCTAGAAATTTTATTTTGGGAAGACTTGATTTTAGAAAAAGATTTGCTGTTAAGACTATAGTCTAAGACTCCTAAGGAAAAAAAAAAAAAAAAAGAAAGAAAAAGCATTTTAGAGTATCAGTCTCTCTCTCTCACACATAAACACCTATGCTTCACCTATAGACACCTAAGGAAATGCATGAACTTTTCCATTCTTGTCAGTCTTACTTCGACTAGAGAGCTTCCAGGAACTCCTTTTTAGAAAGAGTGTCTCATTCTCCAGGCTTGTCACTTATGCCTGTGCAAAGTTGATAGATTTCTATAATAGCAAAAACGTTTCTTTTATATGTAGTCTGGACAGACAGATATAAATGATACAATAGGTCAAAGTAGTTGTGGCTCAGTGCTTTAAAAAGAGCTCAGTACCCAATGTACCACACAAGAGACAGTCACCCACAAAGAGAGCATATAATATGCCTCTGATTTAGTTTAGATTAATGATCTGTATTTATAAACAGGCAATTTCTTTAATTGTAACTATCTTGATATTACATCCCACATATTTAGTAAAAACAAAAAAAAAAATTCCAAAGAGATGGGGCTTCCACCATCTCTCTGGGAAACCTGTTCCATTGTTCTACAACTCGCATTGTAAAAATTTTTTTCCTAATATCCAATCTAAATCTACCCCCCTCTATTTTAAAACCATTACCCCTCATCCTATCACAACAGGTCCTACTGAACAGCCTCTCCCCATCTTTCCTGTAGGCCCCCTTGAGGTACTGGAAGACCGCTATAAGATCCCCCCAGAGCCTCCTCTTCTCCAGGCTGAACAGCCCCAACTCTCTCAGCCTGTCCTCATAGGAAAGGTGCTCCAGTCCTCTTATCATCTTCGTGGCCCTCCTCTGAACCTTCTCCAACTGGTCCATGTCCTTCTTGTGCTGGGGGCTCCAGAAGTGGACACAGTACTCCAGGTGGGGTCTCACCAGGGCAGAGTAGAGGGGCAGAATCACTTCCCTTGACCTGCTGGCCATGTTCCTCTTGATGCAGCCCAGGATGTGGTTGACCTCTGGGCCACAAGAGCACATTGCCTGCTCATGTTGGGGTTCTCATCCAGCAGCACTCCCAAGTCCTTCTCCTCAGGGCTGCTCTCAATCCATTCCCCGCCCAGCCTGTATTTGTGCCTGGGATTGCCATGACCCAGGTGCAGGACCTTACACTTGGCCTGCTTGAACTTCATGAGGTTGGCACGGGCCCACCTCTCCAGCCTGTCAAGGTCCCTCTGGATGGCATCCCTCCCCTTCCAGCATGTTGACGGCACCACACAGCTTGGTGTCATCGGCGAACTTGCTGAGTTGTTGAGACATATTTGAACAATGACCTTGAATGTCTCTTTTGAATGTGTGATAAGGTCAAACTTAAAGTACACGTTTTTAGTAGTTTTTTTCTCTCTTTTTGTAGGCCATATATATTATGGATAGAATCACGAGAACCCCTGTTACAACCCATTAAAATGGAAGCATTCTTACTGTACTTTTGTTCTGGTTAAAAAGAGCACAAACCCCCTGTGTTAAAGAAAGGTATTTATCCAGAATGCAAACATGTTAATGTCTTGCAAATAAACCTGCAAGAGTCAACAGGAGCCGGAGCCATCACTCTTCAGGCCTGAAAAAACCTGCCAGTCTCCTGATTAGTGGTATCTTGCATACATGAAATATTTCTACTTATTTCAGCTATATCTGGTTTCCGTAGGCAGCAAAAGCTGTGCCTAAACTGAGCTCGTCAACTGCAGATTCTGGGTATTCTAATTGTTTAGCCAGTTTGTTTATTTATTTATTTATTTATTTAATGTAATCTGTAACACAACTCCTTTCCAAGACACTATAAAGCAGAAATGAGAGACTACTGCTAAGTGCTTGCGTCTTACTTTTAAAAAGTGTTATGCTGAATGAGCTTAGATGCGTGAGATCCTAGGAGTCCTCTAGGGTCTACAGGACTCCTCAGCCCACTTTGAAGCCAGAATTTACTGGGAGCTGTGATCCACAATTTTCTGTGAGGGGCCACGATTGACAACTTCCCTCTAACACAAATTCCACAGCTCAATGGCAGCCCAAAGCCCCTGCCTTTCAGTGTAAGATCTTCCCTGTGAAAATGATGCTGCTTTTAATTCCCTATTCCTATTGAACTCAGCACTCAGTATGAGCCTCTGCCACACAGAGAGAGACTCTTACACATATGAAAAGCGGTCATAAATCCTTCCTCTTTTACTACTTCTCATAAGGATCCTTGTCTCACATAAAGCAGATTACTGTCTGCAGGAAAGCAGCTATCCCTAGCTCCCAGATCATGCTGGGCTCTGTCGCAGCTGATGTCCTGTTGAGCTTGGATCTGTATTCTACCTTTTTCCCCTACTTTGCACACTGAGGATGCACAGACATGTCGTGCTTGTCCACTTTATTCTTCAGGCAATCAGGTCTGGAAGAAATGTGAAGCAATATGTCTTATGGAACTAAATATTGTAACAGAACGTGTTCATTATTTTGATTTAACTTTTTCTTCTGGAAGAATTAATTCATGTTCTTGAAGGATATGACCAGGCAAGAGAATAAAAATGTCACATTGTATCAGGCTAATATAATGTATAAGAATGTTACAAATAGTAACCATCAGAGTGAACCTGCAGCTTAATTCAGACTTTACTTTCTAAAGAGTCAGGTACAAAAGTGTCAGGGGATTGCTATAAGATGTGGTATTCTCTCATGAAGTGGAACTTCCACAGACTACTTATTAGAAAATGCAGTATTTAGTCTAAAGGAAAAGCGTTTTTTAAGAATAAGATGATAAATAAGCTATTGTTTAAGGTGTACCTAGACAATATTCTGTTAGTAATACACAGTACTTATTTTGGGCCAAGTTCTATAATAATCTGTTCAAATAACCTATTTTTATTTAACTTTAAATGTTTGGGGGTTTTTGGTTTTTTTTTTTGGGGGGGGGGGTTGGTTTTTTTTTTTGGTGCTACAGTAATACAATTCGCACTTGCTAAACTAGACCAATATTTGACCAGCTCTGGGAAGTAACAGACAGCGAGAAATGGCATCCTTTCAGATTCCTATTACAGACAACTGTGATGTACATTTTGCATGATAAATGCATACTTCTCCTTATCAATCAATTCTTGCAAACCAATTTGCTTATATTCTGCAGTGAGCTACGTTTACAAGAGGCGTCCAATTCTTAAGAGGATTATGTATCAAAATAAGATGTAGTCCAGTAACAAACAGCTTTGTAGGAGCACCTCAGGATAACAAGTAGCTGCACAGTCAATTGCATCATCGTTCGTTGTTTACCTGTCTCTTTCTCTCTCTCTCTCTGTGTTCTACTCAGTATTTTAATAAAATTAATTGCAGTTGTCTACACTTTGTACAATGATATATAAAGGTGTTAGTTGAACAGATTTTTTTTTTCCCCACAACATGAGAGTTTACAGATTCTAAGGATTTTCACTTTTTGGTAGTATATATGTTTGCTCTTAGATTTATTCCATGAGTTTTTCAACTACATTAAATAACTAAAGCAAGGCAAGTAGGCCATACAATATTGAATTATAAGAAATAATACTATTAAAATAAAGTATATTTACTGTATCTGCAAGAGAGCAACAGGTTATGTCCACTTATTAAGCCTACTCTCATTTCCATTTTGCAGTCAGTGAGAGTTTTGCTAATGACTTCTAAGGAAGTTGGATCAGTCCTGTAATGAAAACAGAACATAGATATCGGAGAAAAGGTGATTGCATGTTTTACAAAACATCTTATAGTTTCATTTATTTTTAAGAATAAATTACAATACCACTAAACATTCAAAAGTAAGAACCATGGTTTACTCAATGGTCTGTATATAGAATCAAAAACCTGCATTCGTAAAAGGCTTTACCATATGTAAAGTTTGAAGATCCAGTTTTAGACCTTCCTGGTCCTATGTGATCTCCACTGATACTCAGCATACAGCACTCAAGTCATACATTGGGGAGAATTTTTTACTTTTGGAAGATACAAGATTGCTGTTTTTCTGAGGACGTTATGACACAGGAAAGTAGCTCATGTGGTTTCAGCTAGTGAGCTGAATTATGGGCAATTTCATAAGACCTTCATTCAAGGTAGCTTTCACTACTTTGAAAGTAAAATAAGCTACTTCAGTCTTAGTGAACTCTAAGCATAGACATTTGGGAAATGAGTCCAGAAAATTTAGCAGCATATTAGCATCCTTGCTCATTAAGCATTTTTCATTTAGCTAATACATGAATGATTGAGATTCAATGAATTCAGTCAGCTAGCTGAATCATCAATTTCTCTACTAAAAGTTGATGAAGATCATGATGAGAGAACAGATCTATTGCTCTTTAGTTTCTCTGGAAACATAAGCCATAAAAGTTAACTAACTCCTTTATCTGTGAGGTAGTTGACTGTGCTGTTGCTAAGCCAGTCACAGATATGACAACATATTATATTGATACAAAGGAGGAGAAATTAATCAATCGAATACATCTGAACTAATTTCCCTATGCTGCCTTAATAGTTAACAGAATAAATGAGAGAGTGTATTTCCAGGACATAATTAATCTTGCCTTAATGTAGACATCTAAAATATTTCAGATTAATTTTGTGTGATACGTGACCATTTCTCTCTTAATCTGAAATAAAATTAGGAAAACTACCTTATCTACAACACTGGTATCTAAGGATACATAACTGATCTCTAATGTTAATTAAAAAAAAATCTTAAATCTTCAAATTGTTTTGTTTATGTGTCCTCAACAGAACAATATAAATCTTCAGGTTCTGTAAAGATGTCTCAAAAAAACAGCTATTTCTTACATGCCTTCTAGAAAAAAAATACATCTTTTTTCCACTTTTGATCATATTCTGAAACGATGACATATATAGCAAATTATAATTTTTCTTTTTATTTTTTTTCCTGATAGAAATTTTAATATAATAATAGTACTTCAATTGATGGCCAGTTTTACAAGACAATAGCTCTGACTTGTTTCTAAGAAATGTGTGGCTTTCCAATAACAACTTTCAAATTTGGCCCTCTATGTCATGAACAATTCTAAGATATAGAGAAGATATATTAGTTGTTCAGTCTTAATTCTAATTATGAAGCAAAATGGAGAGCTATTTTGTTTTGTTTTGGTTTGGTTTGGTTTTTTGTGGTTACTATCGTTGCTTTTAAAGCAGATTTCTTCTGAGAGAAATTACACAGCAAAAAAATTCTAAGGAAAAACAAAAATGCTTTCTCTTTAGATTTTGAAGATATTAATAATATTGAGTAGATGCAGCAGAGATATTTTGATTTCCAGATTTTTTTTAATTACTAAAATTTTTGAAGTATCATATAAAAATTCTACTTTCAAAAAACTTTTCTAAACACGTTTTATTTCATATTTTTGAGCCTGATAGAAAAATTAACAATTTCTATTACAGTCTTTATGCATTTTATACATTAAAGCATCTCAGATAAAATTTATTAAAAACTTTCTCATGGTGAGTGAGGATACTAGGGGAAAGACAATCTTTCTTTGACCAGCTTTAGGTGAAGAAAATTATTTTTTATTTCATGTCATAGGGAGTAGTATTTTAGAGATAAGAGTTCTGAGGATACTTGGCTAGCTAGAGGTTGGGAAAACAGAAAGACAGACATGGAGGAGTGACCAGCTAACCAACTAAGTCAGCTGGAAGAAAAGAAAAATTGGCTCAACCTTCTCCAGATTTATGCCAATGACACAACTCTGATTAATCTCTCAGCAACCACTTGGCTGAAGAGTTTTTTTACTGTCTTATGTAACACTTGCAGGATTTTAATCTACAACATTATAAATACTGTAGTAAAGCACTGTAATTCTCCTGAGATGTAGCCTTTGCGAGAGTGCAACGGTAAACTTTGCTATTCTAGAAATTCTGGTCTGTTAGTTGTCACTCTCTGTCTGACTTTTTTTTCTAAACAGCTGGACTTCTTTATCCTAAGGCTTATACGCTGCTTTTAATCTCATAGAACTGTTCTCAAAGCTTGAATAAATTCAAAAATACTGGAAATGCAATACTAAAGATCAGAATTGCAATGTATGAATTTTGATGTTGCTATATTCTCTGGAGATTCTCTATAACCCTTTAAGGACTTACACAGAGAATCTTGCATAAAACTTAGTTAAGGTTCCAGATAAGATGCTGAACAGTGCTTTAAAGATTTCACCAAATCTGACAAATTTTGCAAAACGTTTTGCTGCCAGCAAATTAAGTGCTTGGGTTTGTTTTTTGTTTGTTTGGGTTTTTTTTGTTGTTCCCCCCCCACCTCCACTTCCCCACCTGGTGCTTTAAACATCATAATGAAACTTCTAAGCAATCCTGAGAGGATTAGATGGTAGTTTATATGATTGTCCAGGCACTACAGTAACATTAAAACTTTCCTCTGGTCTGACTGATTTACTAGTCCAGTTTCCATTCTCCAATATGCATGTAGAAAGCATGTCTAGCTAATCATGCTTCTCCTTCATACCTACATCATGCAAATAACCAGGAGACATATGTAGAGTCTAGACACAACTGAGATTCATTATCAGGTGAATAGTTACCAAACAGTTACTTGTTAAAATCCTATGCTTGACACGCCTGACTCAATAAATATGCAGCACAGATGAAGAGATTGAAGTAACACAGTAACCTTGGTAACTTGCTAACCTTAGGTAATAGAATAATAACCCGAGCATGAAGTAGAACTCATTTATCTTGTTCAGATAACTTTCAAGAAAAGTACATTTTAAACTAATATTTCTTTTCAAGCGTCATCTGGACATTGTTTGTTGATTTTTTGTTGGTTTTTTTTTTCCTTTAGATAATCCTGAATATTGAAAACAAAGGTGCTGTAACTGAAATCTCACATATGATCCTCACTGAGGGTATAACTTGGCTTCCTTTCTTTCTTTTTTTTTTTTTTCTGGCTAAAACCAGTGTCCTGGTTCTGGCCAGGATAGAGTTAATATTTACCTGAGCTGGGTGGAGAACTGAAGCTGGTAGCCCCTATGGCTGGGATAGTTAGCTAATTAGCTAACAGCTGGGGTTAATTTACTCAAATTAGCCAAAGGGCTATTCCATCCCATCTGACATCATGCTCAGTATATAAGTGAGGAGGGTGCTGAAGGGAGGCTCCCTGCTAGTTAGAAGAGACTGGATGTGGAGGTCTGTTGTGAGCTATTGTACTGTATTTGTGTTCCATCACTGTTTTGTTTTCTTCTGTCATTACTGTTAAATTTACTTTTTGTTCAATCTCAACCCGTGTGTTTGGGTTTTTTCCTGGTTTTCTTTTGTTTGCCAAATCTCCTCCTATTCTCTTGGAGAGTGGGGGGAGTGAGAGAGAGACTGCATAGTCTGGTCCCCGTTGGGGCTGAACTACGACAACCAGACACTTTTATTCATTCAATTGTATACTAGAATGCACTGGAAGGGATTTGTTTGGGTTTCGGTTTTGTTTTCCCTCTAAATATCTCCTGTTTAAAAATACTTATAGCATAAGCATTTTTAGTCATCAGTTGTGACTGATGTTCATTTTACTTGGAATCTCTTACACTTTCACTCAAGTCTCTATTTTGAATGTTGAAATCAAAGAGTGCATGGAGAGAAAATAGCTCCTTTTGTGTAGAAAACAGAGAGTATATCAACATTAACTAGAAGATATTTAATTTTTCAGTTAGATATCTTGGCATATGTG
Organism: Chlamydotis macqueenii; assembly: GCF_036417535.1. NCBI lineage: Eukaryota > Metazoa > Chordata > Aves > Otidiformes > Otididae > Chlamydotis > Chlamydotis macqueenii. Next base: position 166,498,068 of record NC_141556.1, read on the forward strand.
TTTGTTTTAAAAAAATATATACAGTTTATCACCTTGGTAGAATATTTTACTGTAACTGCTGCATCAAGCAATTATTTCCTACATACCAGTTATCTAACAGTGGGGTTTTTCTTCCATAATTCTAGCTTGTAAAGTATATTTAGTTTTTATTTAATATATTTGTGTTTCAGTGAACTCAAAAAATACAGGTTCTTTCAAACTAAATTTTGCAAAACCTATCTTTGCCTACAGTGCATTTTTAACTCATACAATATTTAGAATTCCTTTGCTTTGGTTTGGGCACTTTTTTTCTGTTTTTTTTTTTTCTCACTGTTTTTCCAGGCACATGTAACTTCACTATTTTCTGTAGCATTTACTTCTTGAGGGTAGACTTCTTATTTCTCTCTCAAGATTAAGAAGTTTCACAGTAGTTATATGAAATAGTAATACAATCAAACTGATTTTACAGGCCTTTGGGTTTATTTTATTTGATTTTTTTTTTATTCCTTGCAGGATTTACATTTGACCCAACAGCTTATGACACAGTTGAAAATGCACCAAGCCTTGCAGATCTTCTGAGGTGTGACAAAATTGCTTGTATTTCTGTGGGTACAATGCTTAGTTGAGTCATGTCCAACCATCAGTGCACCATAATGCTCGTAATTCTCTAGCACACCATATCTTGTACTTTGGGTTCACTTGTTTATTTCATAGAGTTAAGTGCTGTGACTTTTGGTTTGTATTTTGCATCCTTCCTTTTCCTTTCCATTTTTCTTTCCTCTTCTCTTCTTTGGGATCTTGACCTATTTCTTTTTTTTTTAATTCTTTCAGAGAGTACTATTAAATATTTTCCTACATAGTAGAGGATCATGAACAGTTCTCTGCAAAGTCAGTTTCTTAAAATTTACCATTTCAAACACAGTTTAAAAAGCTCTAGTGATGTCCACTTTTTTTTATGGAGTTAAAATTATGAGTGAGGTTTTGGTATTCTCTTTCTCCATCCTCAAATGGGAAGTGTTTCAGGTTCTCGTTTTAGTTCTGACAGTAACTGTTTGAGTGACTACACTGTTCACTGTCTTTCTTTGTGCTCTGTGTTATCTTTTTCAATATGTCAATAATGACACAGATTTTGACTAGAAATTGTTTGTTGCCCTTCAGTGGTCACAGTTACATGTAGGCATTATAAACAGACTTCAAGCCTACACAGTTATTTCCTTGTTTCCTTTACCAAACAATACCACATAATAATGTAATTACTTTCATCCTGGCATACCTTAATAACTGTTATTGCTCAGCAATGCTAAATGTCATGGCTATTTACATCTTTCTTGAATTTAATAAATGAAAATCTGTTCTATTATGCTATCTTGTATTTGAACTTTTATCCATGTTACTTTTTTATTTTTACCAGCTTTTACCACTAATATACAGATCTAATAATGGGCAATTCTAGATTCTATATGATTATAGATTTTATGTTTAGCATAAACATCATGTTTTCTACATTATTATTTCCTAATGGGTGGCTGACATCTCTGCCCATTCCTACTGAAATTGCATGTCTTGGAGAATTGCATTATTCAGAATTTTAATTCTTTTTTTTTTTATTTAGGGTCGTGGTGAAGGGGAGAAAAATCTTATTTTCTACTTAATTAAAGAACAGCTCTGCTGCCCCTGGCACTGAGACTGACAGTTTTGTTGCACCTTTTAGAATTTATGATACTCAAAAAAAAGCATGACCTTGAGGCTTTTGTTTGGTTTTATGATGTACATTAAGGAAACAAGAGAGAGAGAGAGATCTCAAAAGAGGCAGAAAAGGTAAAGCAAGATGTATGACAAAGTTCATTAAGATAAATTGTCTGATAAGAAAAGATACAAAGCTAAACAGAACATAATTGTTTTCAAAACACAAATCCCATTTAGCTTTTTTAAATGCTAAATAAAATAGATATCTTCTTAGAGAAAATCCCCAGATAAAAAAAAAATCCCAAGTATTCTAGTGCTCAAAAATAAAACAATTTGTATGATATTTGTTTTGTGACTAGCAGAGTAAATAGAGTAGTTCTATAGAAATACATTTCAAAAACTACTTGGAAAGGTATTTTTTATTTTAAAAGAAGAAAAAAGGAAATTATATAAAGGAAAATTCCTTAGAGAACAACAACTTTACCTATGATGAATTCAACACAGAGGATAAAAAATATCAAAGATATGAGCCTATCTTATTTATTTTGAATCCCTTTGTCCAGTTCTACAGATGGTTCACAACTTTGGTAGGGTTTTTATATCAGTGGAGAAAGATTATACCAAGATTGTACTGTGAACTTTCTTACTCTTAAGATATGTATTTTCCCAATGAAGATGTAAAACTATAGTACCTGGGAATGATATATATATGTCAGAAAGGAATTCACCGAATACAGAAAATCTTCTGCCTGTGATTTGCATTTAGGTTATGGTTCACTTGTAACTGCTGAGTGGCACAGTGTGATCATAACTATATTTGTGAATCTGGCACAATATTTCCCCGAGGTGTTTGCATTATGGAAGTAGCTGAACTACAATACATTTCATATATGATCTATTATCACCCTAGAAAACAAACAAACAAATATATGGAATGATATTTTGTCTATTTATAGATATTTAGAGACATTATTTATATTTACTGTACACATAATCACTTTTTTCAAAACTTTCTGATACTTCTTCACTGCATTTTTTTTTATACAAACTATGCTGTCTGAAAAATAGTTCTCTGAGTTCACACAATCTAGCTATAAATGTCCTCTTTTTTTAGCTATATTCCTTAATTATAGAAAAGAAACATACTCTAGCTTTACACCAATTATATTTCTGGAAGGATTAGATTCGTACTCCCCTCCCTCCCTGTGGAATGGCACACGTTTCTGCTAGTGATTAACAGGAACATAACGCTGTTTCATATTTTGAATTGAGATGCTAGTTTGGCATTTCAAGATGCCAACATGTGTGGTAGAAACTCTCTACAGTGCACATTTTCCTTGGATTATTAATATTGACTCTAACTTTAACAAACTAACAAAAAAAACCCCCATATATTCACAAAGAGCAAAATAATTATACTAAAGAATTTATTTTTTTTCCTTTTACTTCCTGAGGCTGGCTCTTACAGTACTCCATTATATATGTCTCAGAAAAGTACATATGGCTGATTTACAGTTTCCCGTATTTGATCAAAAGCTTTATTATATTTAATTTAAAAAATGCAATACATATTTTTCCATTCATTACAGAGATATGATAATGATTAATACTTTTTAAAACTATCTGGATATAATATATTAATATTCCTTTAGGTACACATGAAATAGCTGCAAAGATGTGAAAAGCTTGTTTTACAGCAATGTAAAGCAACTTATGAAATATTTTGGCTATTAAAAAAAATGAATTATCATGGTATTACTTTCACTTATTCCTATTTAGAGCTTTCTGTTTGTGTTCTTAACAGCTACCTTCCCTAAAAGAGAGATTCAGGTTTAGTTGGGATTTATGGCAGCATAAGGGAAAAATCTGCCAGAAATTATTTTAATCCATTAGAAGTAGCTTTATAAAATGACGGAATCACAAATTACAGATGTCTTTTTCTGAGTATAACTTTTTTTGTATAATTAAATCCTAACATGTTCTTCTGTTATTTACTAAAAAGTCTAACTTTTGTTTACTTTGCAGAATAGTTCTGCACATTATTATTTAAAGCTGTTAGTAGATATCAAATTAAGACAACATATATCTTATTAATAACATGCCACTCTAAGAAAGAAAAGGGAAAGGGAGGATTTTTTTTTAAAAAAAAAGTTCCAATGTCCTATAAATTGCTGAGCTACTCCTGAGAGTAGCTAAGCACCCTCAGAGTAAGTCAATGGGAGCTCTAAGTGCTCACAACCTCTTTAGCATCCTAGCTTCGAGCACCTGGTACTGTTACGTATCCTGTTTGTCTAGCACTTAAAAAAAGTCAGCTCCAAGTACTTGCCTACATGCTGTGCTGCAGTGTAGAAAAGTAGGAGTGGCCTATAAAACAGCTAGTTTGAGCACTGGAAACTGTTTAGTAGAAAGGATTTGGGAACTTAATTCCCTGAGGTACCTCTGGGTGTGCACTCCTGCTTGCCACTGGCTCATCTTATGATTCTCCTGTTAAAGCCAAAGGGAAACCAATGCTACATTGAGAGGCAAATAACTACACTAGCAGAATTGTTCTCATGAGGCAGGTAAGTCATTGCAATGAGTGTCACAGCTGTAAAGGAGGTTTCACCTTACTGCTCAGGGGCTTACCAATGTAGTTCAAATAACTACAACTGATCACCCTCTTTCCCAGGTGGTCCCTGAGAGATGACTGCTGGGGAGGTTCACTTTTAGTGTAGTGACAACCACCAGAAGGAGGTGGTTCTTTTATACAGTAAATATATACTCAGTGACATATTAAGAGAGAGAAGAAAAAAAAAAAAATAGGAAAAGCCCAGAGGCTGACCGCTAGTAGTAAAATGATTCATGTGGTTTGCAGCTTATCTTACTTTTCTGAAGAGAAATAAGGTAACTAGGACAGAGCATCCTACACTATTTTGTCAACTGAAGCTTATTTTAAGCTATTCAGAAGAAATGTATTTTTGAGCACAGACTTAATTGTGCATCTGAGGGAAATGTATTGACCCTACTGTTTTCGCAGAAACCCTAGATGAAAATACACTGTATAAATAGGAATTTCTGTCACATAGAATTGCTGGGGCTATGATGCATGGCTTTTGCCTACCAGTGCTGGAACTCATTGTCTCACCTAGTTACAGTTCTTTGGACATAGTCGCTATACAGATTTTTTAGACCCTGATGCTAAAATTCGCTTGCACTCAACAATGCAAGTGATATAGGTAGTTGCCAACAGAAGAAAAAAAAAAAAGAACAAGTCCAATTGCTGAGAGAGAGAATAAAGAATTGATTGATTGTGACGAATTATAGTTTTTGTATTTCATATTTTCTGTCCTTAAAATTGATTTAATGAGCTGAAAAATAAATACCACTTCTTCTTATTGATGCTGATCAGGAGATGACAGTTTTTCACATTTAAAAAAATTGTGAAATTTTCCAGGCATTTTTCTTAAGAGAAAACTGAGTTTTCATTGCTGCTTTTATTGTCAGATGAGACAAAACAGAAAGCTTTTATCTTGCAAAAGCAGATAATGTAAATCAAAAAGGTCTGATTCATTTTTGAAGGATTAAAACTCAATTTAATAAACAAAAATCTTTTTTCCTGTGTCTGTTTTATGGACATGATCAGGGCAAATGAGAAATGAAGTGATGTTGTGGCTGAGATACATTACTAGGAAGAGATCTATTCTGGCATCCAGAAAAATTACACTGCCACTAAGGAAAATCAGTCCTCCATTTTTGTTTGTCATTAGACCAAATAAAAACAAAAGCATAGGTAAGAATTATGACATTCATCACAATAAAATATGTATGTGCCTCACAAGAAAAAAAAAAAAGAGCTACAGAAATTATTTTCTCCCTGTCTTTTCTATAAACAGCTAGTTTTATATGACGTTAAACAGTATTTGTTTGTGATGACTGAGAAAGAGTTTCTCCACTAAATATTGGATAAGCGTAATTTTATGTGGTATTTGTAATCACTATGAAAATTGTGGGTTTATTTTACTTCTCTGTTCAATCCTCTTACATAGCTACCAAGTCTTACAATTTTATATAGATTTTTTTATATATTCTCAGTTTCTGAAAACTCAGAGGAGAGATGAAACTTAAGTTATTCTAATTTTCTTCTGAATAACTTTGTCAGTATTGAGATTATTTAGTAGTTCTGAAAGTTTATGATTCTTCACTGAGCCTTCTATTCTCCATGTAAACATTTTGATGAGATTTCGTTATGGTTTTCAGTCACAAGCAATGTTTTGTTTTTCTGAATTTGTTCTCATACTGGAAAATTATACTTAGCTAATAGATGATATCAGTGGTATATAGTCATGTTGCAGTGATGTTAAGTTGATAATTTTACTAGCTATTAGTCTTGTTATGTATTTCTTTTATACCACACAGAAGGAAGCAATCAAACTAGAAATTGTGCAATAAATGTAAATTATTATGAGCTCACTATGTTTGTCACTCAAAGAGGTAAAAAGGTCTATGCTGACTCTATAATTTAAAAGCCTGTATCACTATAACGGTTAATTATGATGAGTTTCAAAACAGTAGGAGTATTTTTCTCAAATAATAGCAACGCAAAGGTGGGTATGGCTTAGACAATATTCAGCTGACAAGGTCTAAATTGGTTATGACTTCCACGGAAAAACAGATTAAAAATCTGTAGGAACTAATAAACTCATTCTTGAGGTCTTTTGTTTATCTAGCTTCTGCTTCTGATGGTTAAAAAATAATGTCCTTGTCACTGTGCTGGCACAGAGCTGACCTCTTAGAATTCCACTGATTTAAAGTAAATATTAGGAAGAGAAAGGCTACTAATGCTAAAGGTCACCCTTGGCTCAAAAGCCAGACTAGAAGCATGAAAAAGACTTCTAACAGATTTGAAATTAGAGGCTAAAATAACATTTCGTAAGGACTATAGGAGCTAATAACAGTATTAAATCTAACATGACCGCCCCTCATAATAATTAAGACCATAAGTCAAAAGTCACATCACTTTTCTAGCACTACTCTGTATTTCTTAGAGCTCCAGCATATGTAATATTTCTGGATAAAATAGTACAACAAACAATGATTTCAAATCAGGAGTTACTGTCTTTCATAATTCTAATTGTCATATCAAAATATCTTTGAATGATAGCAGTAAAATCAGCTGCTCAGTGAGTCATAGTGGAAGAGGTTTGTTTGTCTGAACCAAATTATATTTCCTTTTTTTTTTCCCCATGCTCAACATTTCTTTCCTTATGCTTTAACACTATATGAACCTTTATGTTAATTTTGAATTACTTCTAAAAGGACTTTTATAAGGTCCCAGTTCACCAAGAACATTCCCTGAAGTTTAAAGCAGATTTTGAATTCTTGGTACTTTGCTCGGTAGTAGCTTCTAGGTGCCTAAACTTACATACTTGAAAGAAGAAAGGGTTAATCATAATGATATTATGGTGGTTCTTGTCTTTAAGTAGCTCTTGATGAATTTAGACAACTTTGGGACACTAGCATATACTGGACAGAAATGACATCTGAAAAGCACAGTGTTGTACAAGTTATTAATGCTTTCATGAATAACATAAGCAACTATTGCAGACTTACTCTTTTACCTAATTAATGGGCTATGCATGCCTGGAATGACTAGCCTTTCACATTTTCTTTCTGTTGGTTTTCTGATATAATACATGAGATTAAAACATATTACACATCTTATTGTGACTATTTTGCTTGTGGGAAAAGAAAGTAGTTGCGTGCATTTTGATCAAAAAAATGAAATACATTTATTTGTAGTACAAGAAAGTTCTCCTCCCAAACTAAGTGATTATTACAATTGCAGTAATTTCTTCTGCCTATTTTCTTTAAAAGCAACCAGTAGTATAATCAGAAATGATGGAAAAACTCTTCAGTAGGGCCTGTTGTGACAGGACAAGGGGCAATGGTTTCAAAATAGAAGGAGGTAGTTTCAGTTTAGATAGTAGGGAAAAAAAAAAATATTACAATGAGGGTGGTAGAACACTGGAACATGTTACTCAGAGAGGTGGTTGATGCCCCATCCATGGAAACATTCAAGGTCAGGTTGGATAAGGCTCCGAGCAACCTGATCTGGTTGGAGATGTCCCTGCTCCTTGCAGGGTGGTTGGACTAGATGGCCTTTAAAGGTCCCTTCCAACCCTAATGATTCTATGATTTATGATTCTAAATGGTCTTCATCCGTTTTTAAGCCAGTGAAAAGCCAGTATTCTAGTGGCTTAGTCTACAACTTGCTGATCGGATAATCTTAGTTTGATTCTTTGCTGTGCTATGGTTTCTCTCTGTTAGCCAGTGTAAATTGTCTGGACATTTAAGAGTGAATAAATGCCTAATAATTCAGATTTTAGCCTTTAACCACTTTGGAAGTAAGATGCATGACAGTTATCTGGTCTGTTCAGAGACACAGTTTCCAAAAGCCTTTGACATAAACGTGTTGCCCAACTCAGCCCCTTTCCCAGTCTTTCTGTGTATGAATGCACACTGCAAGGTCTATGTAAAATCCTGTAGGTAACAAAAGCTTACTCTGCCTTCAGTCTGAGATAACTGGAAGGTGTGCTGCTGTTTTTGTATGGCACAATGTTTAAACTCCACCATGGAGAAGGCTTTGCTAACATCGGCTAAGTACTGCAGCAGTTACACTTAAGTGGTTGCTGGAGAGACTGGTTTATTTTTAAGATGGAATTTGCCTAACAGAGGAATGTAGTTGACCATAAAGTGTGGTGCTATGGTTAAGAATATCAGCTATGAGGCTGTTATTCCTCCTCTTCATTTAATCTGTCACTGAAAAATCTACATCTACATTTCATAACGGGTTTCAGTTAAGACTAAGAACTTGTCAAGCATGCACTTTACTAAGTTTATGAAATTTCCCTAAGTTTAAAAACGTGCAGTGTATATATAGCTGATCAGGGGGAAAAAAAAAGGGTAATTCTGCAATATATCCTGAAACTAAACTCTTCATAAATTACAAAAGAGACATCAAGCACTTTTACTCTTTAATTCTACAGAACCACTTAAAGAAATTTATGTCGCTGATAAGAAAGCTACTGAGTTGATGGACGAGTGGGGATGCAGAGGAACAAGTGAAAGGAATAGAAGATGATGAGACAGAAGAACCTAAAAACCAGTTAGAAGAGACCTCTGAATATATAGCAAGAAGCCTGAGTCCCATGATTAATTTTCTCCAGCAGGGAAGAATCTCAAAATATAGGCTTTAGTCAATGTCATTTTGAAGGACGGCAACTCATAACCACCCTAGACATTAAGTTTCTAAATGTGATCAAACTGTATTTTCCTTGCCAACTCAAACTCATTCAAATGACTGTTCACTTTTCAGGTCATACTGCTGTTTACATAATTGGCTTAAGCTAATATATAGTAGTCAGAAATATTTTGATACACTGCATTTTCTTTCCTTATGACTCATGCTTCATGCCTTGATATTTATCACAGATTCAGCTGCACACTCAAACCATTGAGTTTGTGCCTACTTTACTGATTAAACTGAATATTTTAGTAACAGAATTTACATATACATTGATTGCCCTGTGCTTGCATATTTTTTTTCTTGAGGGTTAAAAAAGTAAGGAGTCTTACTTTTACAGCTTTCTATTATGTATTCTCTGTCTGTCTCCTTGATGTACACGTAATTAAAATTTGTTCAAAATATTTACAGATCTTTTTAATTTACCAGGTCTCAGATACAGTTTATTTAATTCTAAAATTTATACTCTTTAGGAAAATGCAGAAATTAATAGTTCTCTTAAAAGTAAAATAGTAAGTTTCCTACTACGATGGAAGAGGAGTGATGTTTGTGAAAACCTATCAAACATCTACTGATAAGCAGACACAAGGTCTACACTGCCAGAAATCACATTCTCCACAATTTGGGGAGACTGAAGACAGTATTGTGATGTGACAGGAATGTAGGTTTTGGCTGTTACGTAAAGGAAGCATCATGTTCCTCTGTTATAAATCTATGCTTTGGTATTAATCACTGATTTCACAGTGAAGACTATGCAAACAAGTCACTATTTGGAATGTGAAGCTATTTCTTTTTCCTGGTAATTTTGAATTAATTTCTGTTATCAGTTCACCCTCCAGTGTGTCTGTGAACATGTACACGGTTTTGATTGTATTCATGCCTTCATATGAAAGTAAGTTATTGAACATAAATTCTCAAATTAAGGTTACTTTCTTGCTTGGCTGTATTTATAGCTACAGAGTAATGCAAATGAGTCAGAAAAGATAGTCCTGCATCCTTGTCTGTATATACAGTGCACTGAGTAGTCCTAGGGCATGAAGGATTGCAACTTTTGGGGAGGTAGGAATGTGAATCTCTTGTAGTTGAGGATTCTCCAGAACTAAAACCACCAGTTTCCTCAGTTTTTCTGTTTGCTGGGCTACACACATTGTTGCTCCCACAAGAAGCTCCTGGCCCTGTTTTCTTATTTCACAGAAGAGGCATAGCCTCAGAGGACTTATACATAAAGCTGTCAACCCTGAAACAAAACCAATGTTAAGTGTAAGTGCTTATATGTTACGTTTAGCCAAGATGGTAGCATTACTGAATATTTGAGATTGCTTCAATAACTTATTAAGAGGGCATTTAGTCTACAATAAAACGGCTTCCGATGTTTTATGTATCTTAGTTTAAAACAAAGAAACCAGATAGAACACATGTGAGTAATTTTTCTGATTCACTCTCAGTCTTTCAGGACAAATTTCCGTGTAAGCTTTTTCCTCCCCAAAACAGAGCATTCACTTGAACGTCAGTATTCTGTAACTATGAAAACACTTGAAATATACAGACTGTATGTATATCTACAGACCTACTTTACAACTGCTCCTTCTATGGGGATTTGAGATATCAGGTGTAGACCAAAATGTTGCTCTTCATGCATTGAGATAAAGTTATTAATTATTTTCTTAGCAGATATCAAGAAGTAAGCTTTCAAGTCTTTATCTTTTGTATGAATGTGAATAATTAGAAGACAAAAAAAAATGCATTAAAATCAATATATTAAAAATCATTAAAACAGTACATGCATCAGCATGTATTAGTCTAAATCAGGAAGTTATGAATCAGGATGGCCTATAAGCAAGCTAATATTAGCAATGATGTATATAAAGCCTCAGCAACCACCCTTTGTTGGAATATCAAAGTGCACAGTTCAATTCACATACTACGAAAAAGTTAAAATGTCACTCTGCAACTGAATTGGCAAAAACTAATTTTTTTTAATGAAAAGAACTTGTCTATACTATAAATTCATTATAAAGATGAAACCAGTAGACAAATAGTGAGAAGTGTGAGGTGGATTTAAAACAAGCTGAATGGTTGGGGACAGATGGTCAGCAGCACAAGATCTGCTTGGAGGCCAGTGACTAGCAGTGGGTTATTATTAATCCATAGGTTAATACTGAGTCTAGTCCTGTTTAATCTCTCCATTAATGATCTGGATGATGAGGCAGAGAGTACCCTCAGAAAAAAATCAGACCAAACTGAGAGGAGTGTCTGATACACCAGATAGTTGTGCTGCCATGCAGAGGGACATGCACAGGGTGGAGAAATGGGCTGATAGGAACCTCATGAAGTTCAACAAGCAGACATGCAAAGACTTGCACCTGAGGAAGAACAACTCCGTACAACAATATATGCTGAAGGCCATTCAGCTGGAAAGCAGCTTGACAGAAAAGGACTTGAGGATCCTAGGGGACATCAGGTTGAACATGAGCTAGCAATGCGCCCTTGCTGCAAAGAAGGCTAATGGTATCCTCAGCTGCCTCAGGCAAAGTATTGCTAGCAGCTTGACAGAGGTGACCCATCCCATTTGTTTAGTGCTGGTGAGGCTACACCTGGAGTGCTATGTCCAGTTCTGGGCTCCACAGAGAGATATGGACATACTGGAGGTAGTCCGATGAAGGGTCACAAAGATGATGAAAGGAGCATCTCCCCTGTGAGGAAAAGCTGGGAGAGCTGGGACTGTTCAGCCTGGAGAACAGAAGGTTCGAGGGGATCTTATCCATGTATGCAAATACCTGAAGGCAGAGTGCAAAGAAGATAAAGATTATTTTTTTTTTTCCCCAGTGCTACCCAGTGACAGGACAAGAGACAACGGGAACAAATGGAAACACGGGATGGTCTGCCTGAACACCAGGAATCACTTTTCACTATGAGGGTGACTGAGCACTGGCATAGCTTTCCCAGAGAGGTTGTGAAGTCAAACAACAAAAAAGCCCAAACCATCTGGACATGGTCCTGGGCAATGGAGTCCACGTGGCCCTGCTTGAGCAGGTGAGTTCGATCAGATGACCTGCAGAGGTTCCTGTCCAACCTCAACTATTCTGTAACTCTGTGAAAAGCATTCACAAATAAAATACAAGTAACATCGTATTCTGATATCTCCTATTGACATAAATTGCTCAGCAGATAGCAAACTAGAGTGACAGAAAGAAATCATATACACCTTGGTTAGGTATACACGGTAACACATTAGTTAATAATTGCCTAATCTGACTGTAATTAGGTGAAAGGTACTTGTAAAATTACATTATTATTGAAATGTAATTTCTTAGGAAATAAAAATAATCTTTATTACCAAGGGGAAGGATTAAACATTAAAGGAGAAATAGGAGTCTAGCTTTGATACCCTTGTGAATCCATTATACTTATAGTATTTTTAGGGATTTTAAAGCTCTGCAAATGTCATACTACATGATGATCCCCAGAAGACACTAAAGAGAATCCCTTGTACTGAAGTCATTCCTACAGTGTTTGACCATACAATCTAACTTCTGATTCATACAGCAGTACATCTGGAGATTCTAGTCACTTTATCTTTTCACATTAAAGGTCCTAATGAGAGATGCACTTAGGTATCCTATCAGTAGGAACAAACACAGGAGGTGAAGGTAATTTAGGGAAGAAAATTATTATGTCATTAAAAAAGAAGGATGTTTTCACAAGTTCCATGTTCACCTAAAATTTGGAGATGTTGAAGCACAAACCTAGATTTAAAAGCCTCAGAGATCTTATAATGTCCTACTTTCCACATGAAGTGGCAGATATTCAGTAAACAGGAATTTCAGTTGCTGCTTGAGCATACTGTGCATATAATACCATGACAAAATCAGTGAGCTATAGGTAATGTACAGAATATTAAGAGCCTCTGTATGATTTACATTAAAATTTAAGTAGGTCTAATTTTTCTATATTTAAAAAATTATTTATTTTATTATTATTATTATTATTATGGCTTATGAGATAATTCCATGCCTGAAAAAAAAGGAAATAACATGTCAGCATTATTCAGATGAGCATGTTTGTACTAGTAAAGAAGAACTACAAAAATCTGAACATTAGATTGGAGTTGCTTTAACAGTACAATGAAAAATGAATTACTGTAAATCAAATTTTAAAGAAAACCTGGCTGAGGAAGCATATAAAAACAGCATGAGCAGAATTTAGAACAAAGAATTGTCTCAATAGGGTGTTAGTGATAAAAACTCTACTGCTCAGGAATGAGACAGAGATGGAGTCTTATACTCATCAGAACACAATACTGCCAATATGGACATGAAATCTTTTGTTTTGCAATTCCAACCCATAAAACTTCACATTCCAGTTGAGTAATAAAACCAGACTTGTTCTGAAAAGCTGTCTTGTGTCTCATTACAAATCTGTTGCTTGTATATGTCCCAAAGTAGCAAGTAGCAAGTTTTAAGTATTGTTATTTTAACCACAGTGAGAAAAACTGATGTACAGATGAAAGCCCAGTTTCTGAGCAATGGAGATGGATCTATTTCCACTACTCAGAGATATAATAAAGTTTTCATTAACTTGAGGCAGAATTTTACCCCAGAAATATTGACTAATCTGTTTAGCAGACTATTCAATCTTTGCAGCACCGGGGAGACAGTTGAGGAAAGAATCTTCTGTTTATTAAAATATGAATATCTTGAAACATTTTAATTGTATGCTAATATCTTCATTTTTGTAATGGATTTTTTTTTTCATTTATAATGAAAATTATGTTACCCACTTGGAAAATGCAGCTACACAAATAACAGGTTTTTAAATATGTACCAAAATGTAACAGCTTAGGGTAGGAAGTTAGGCCTAACATTTCAGTAAAATATAACATAATTTTTAAATTATTAATGTGAAATAGTTACTTATCAAAGACATAAAGGTTAAAATTACACTTGGAGAATGTTATGGAGTTTGGCATAAAAAAATACAGAAATGTAATATGATACCTCATTCAGAATTATCTTCCCGTGCTCTGTCGAGGACAGAAAAGAAACACCAGACCATGTGACACTGCAAAATTCAGTTTATAAGGAGGATTAAGAGAACTATAGGCTGGGACAGGAAAATCTTGCACTTACACACATGGATACACACACTCTGGTATGGTTAGCAGAGACATTCTCCAATCACTAAACTAGTAAGCTGGTACAGCCCAGCCTACAGCAACAGGATGCTTGCTCCCAAGAGTTCCTGTGTAAGTCTCTGGGCAGGGCTTGCCACCAGCACCTTGGGTGTTGAAAGATTATCACTTGTTGATCCATAGCCTATACCAAGGTTCATTACAGTCAATTCTTGTTTGCATAGCCATGTCAGCCACAGGTCATTTCCCTTAGTCACTCAATTTTTTGATCAAGGCAATATGATGCTCCTTGTACATAACAGTGTTGAATAATAATGCAAAGGGAGTATCTCCATACGCCAGATCCTCTGTGCTACTTACATACTTCCAGATGTTGTATTTCAGTCCACTCAAAAGACATAGCAGTGCAGAGATCGTAGACATTTTATTTAGAACATTGGCTACATCTACACTTTCAGTAAAACGAGTTAGTCGTGTGCTCGGTTCAACTAATATGGAATTACTTATGTCCAAGATTGTAAATTCTCTATCTCTATCTCATCCCAATATTTGCAAATTGGCAGTTGGAAATAGGGCATGGGTTGTGCCAAATCTTGGACCAAGTTTGGAATTTTTTTGGGAAAATGTTAACTGGTACATGACATTTTTATGTGAGAAACTATTTTAACATTTTAACCACCTAAATGATCAGTTCCAGTGGCAGTCTCAATGCAAATATTCCCTATCACTTTAAATTGACTACTACAGAGGTAGACTCTGCAAAAGTATATGAAGAATCAGAGACCCTGAAAAGTATGTAAGTGGCAGTGATGAGTTAGAAGGAGCTGCGGCAATCATCTGAAAGGCACTTAATATGGCAGATTTTTCTAGCTATCCCTCTAAGAATTGGTCTAGAATGAAAGACAGAGTTGAGTAGCTATTCATCTCCTAATACAGGTTAATACTCTTTTAGCTTTACCTATAAGGGAAACCCCTCCATAGACTATTTAATCCACCACCATGGATTTACAGACTTAGACGTGGATTTAAATCAGTTTTAAGCTCTACAGTGTCCATACTGTACTAAATTAATGACAACTGTTGTCTGACTGATTTGAAGATAAACCTGGGTTTTTTGTTACAGCTAGTGTGAAGTAGAGCTGATCTTATTTACTTCCAGCAGAGTGATACAGATTTGTGAAAATAGGATAAAATCTGCATTTCTCTTGTAAAGATCACACTGTGCTCATCAATCCAAATGCCTGTGCTGTAGGCTACACCTTTCCTTCTCACTAGATATTGAAGAAATTACTTAGGTACTATCCCAATGCCTGGATTATTTTTTATAGCTGAGATTACATATCAATTTAAAACTATATTCTGTAGTGATTAAAAGCAAACTGAGAATGCTCATCTTCACTGAGAATGTACTGTTCAATGGTGAAGAGTCTGGGTCATACAGATTACATGCTATGGTTGTGCTATGACTACTGAGACACCATTCTGAATGATGACTAGAGGGGAATCTGTGTGTTAACTACCATGATTAAACTTTTTTTTGTTGTTGTTGTTTTTAAGGAAAAAGCCCACAGTAGCAACAAACAGAAGCAGCCTGTGTGAGAAATCCCAAGGCTTTAACACACCACATTTCTTTTTAAGTTCTCCAAAATATCTGAGATGCTATTGATGTTTTCTGTATTGTGTTTAATTTACTAGGAAACAGTGTGATGGACTTGAAAGTTGTCTTGAAGATCCATAAAGATAAAGCAGAAATATGCTTTATCCTTCAACAAGGAATTGAGCTAAAGCGCATCTTGGAATACAATGCTATAGTTTCACATAATATCATCTCAGCATCTTTCTTTCCTCTTATGTCCCTAGCACCTGTTTCTCCTGTATATTCATAAATCTGCTGCTCCAGCACACTACTGCTTATCCTTTAAAAATCTGTGGAGATCACTGGTTTAACAAACTGAGGAAATAGTAATAGATCTTAAAAAAAAAAATTTGATTCATTAGATACTGTACCTCTTGTCGATTTTTATCTTACTCTGCGTACAGAGTAAGATAAAAATCCACAGATTCTTTTTTTTTTTTTTTTTCTAGTAATTCTCATTCAGGGTCTAGCTGCAGTTGAAGCCTTCTTCATCCTTAGAATTATGCACTAGCGTCATCTGAGAAATGTTTAGTCCCCAAGGACTGAAGGGTCCTTGGGTGCTGAAGGGTTTTGGTCCTGAAGTCCCCATAGGGTCATCAAGAAACTCTTGAGACATAAATCTTCCTAGAGATCTGAAAGGAGGGCAGAGCAATTCTATAATCTGAGCAGTGCAGTGGCTAAAACTAAGAACATAATGCTTGATCAGCCTTTC
Organism: Chlamydotis macqueenii; assembly: GCF_036417535.1. Classification (NCBI taxonomy): domain Eukaryota; kingdom Metazoa; phylum Chordata; class Aves; order Otidiformes; family Otididae; genus Chlamydotis; species Chlamydotis macqueenii. The sequence goes on from NC_141556.1 coordinate 166,514,494, forward strand.
ACACTCAGACAAGCTGTGAGAGCAGGTGTTTCAGGGTCTCAGGTCTGCAAAAGCCAGTTTTCTTAAAATCTGATTTGCTGAATCTACCTTATTGTATTATAAGATTAATTACTTCAACTAAACAGAGGGAAATACAGTGCATGGTGCATCATGAACCATGTTACATCTTGTTTGAAAGTTAATATATACGGATTTTAAACTAAACAGAATTGATATGCTCATAATTTATTTATATATTTCCAATGTCAGTAAAATCAAGAAGCAGAGACTGTCTTCACTACGCTGAAGACCAGAGTGAAAGCACTTCATTCCTACTTTGCACTCCTGTGAGATACAGTACAAGGTACAGAACAACACAAACCAGTCCAAACTGCATATACTCCCATTCTCCCATTAGACTTTACAAGACCCTTTACCTTCAATTTTCTATTCTCTTTGCTGTAACGAACATGGTGTATTGCTACCCAGTTATTTTGCTCCTGTTACCAGAAGTAGCTTTTTTTTCCCCCTCTCCTCTTTTGTTGACAATAGAGCAGTTAAAGACTGTTAGTGAAACCTAGGTAGGGATTCAGTTTCAGATTAAGTTGTCTACATCTAGGTGGCTATATACTAGCCACATGGAACCTGGTGTCTAGGTCACATTATACTCAGTGGAGAGCTAGACAATACACCAAAGAAGCCAATGATTACGGTGATAAGCACTAGATGTATGACTCAGCTATTTCTCAGCTACTGCACTACAGTAGGTTAGGAGGTCCAAGATATCTCTATGATGCCGGCAGGTACAACACAAGATGCAGGAAGGACTTGCTTTCTTTTGGAGTGGGAGCTGCATACTGGGTAGGATCAGCGGAAGAGTCAAACAACAGTAGATGCCAGTGGTCGTGCAGCTGAATCAAGCCCCCACTGAATACAACGTCAAATGAGAAAAATTGTTCTCACATAGGCATCAGTGTGAGAATCCTACCTGCCAGTGTCATGATCTAAACCTTGTTAAGCTCTGTGATAAAACCTCATCTCCACAACCAGAAAGGAGCACAGAAAGACAATAGCAGATGGAGGAACCCAAATAGTAGTCTTGCTGGTTGCTCCTATGCCCATCACAGGAGAGCAATTACCCCTTAAAAGGTCGATCTCCACAAGCCCAGGGAAGCACAGGGGCACAAGTGCAGACAGGAATACAAATTAAGGACTCAGAGGATGGTACAGCATCAAAGGAAGAAATAAATGCAGGAAAAGGGATAGATTCAGCTGATTTGGGGAGGGATAACTGTGGAAAAACGGAGTGGTAAGGGGATAAAAAGGATTGGCCGTGTGTGAGTCATTTCCTGATCAGTGCACTTGTTTGGCCATACCCTGTGACTGATCAGAACAGTTTATCCTACATTGATATTAAATGCATAGAAAACATAGAATCATAGAATGATTTGGGTTGGAAGGGACCTTAAAAATCATCTAGTTTCAACATCTTTGCCATGGGGCAGGGACACCTTCCACTAGACTAGGTCGCTAAAAGCCCCATCCAACCTGGCCTTGAACACTTCAAGGGAGGGGCATCCACAACTTCTCTGGGCAACCGGTTCCAGTGCTTCACCACTTTCATAGTGAAGAATTTCTTCCTTATCTAAATCTAAATCTATCCTCTTCCAGTTTAAAGCAATTACCCCTTGCCCTATCACTACATACCCTTGCCAAAAACCCCTCCCCAGTTTTGTTTTAGGCCCCCTTTAGGTATTGGAAGGCTATTCTAAAGTTTCCTCAGAGCCTTCTCTTCACCATGATGATTAATAGGAGAGGTGTTAGTAGGAGACTTACTCCAGGCCTCTGATTCTCTTCATAGCCCTCCTCTGGACCTCCTCCAACAGATCTATATTATTACTTTTGGAGCTACAGAGCTGGAGGTGGTACTCCAGGTGGAGTCTCATCAGAGTGGAGTAGAGCCACCCTCAACCTGGCCACGCTTCTAATGCAGTTCAGGATGCAGTTGGCTTTCTGGGCTTCAAGTGTGCATTGCCAACTCATGTTGAGCTTCTCATCAGCCAGCAATGCCAAGTCCTCTCAGGGCTGCTCTCAGTCCATTCTCTACCCAGTCTGTATTTGTGGTTGAAATTGCCCCAACCTTGTCTTCATAGGATAGGTGCTCCAGCCCTCTGATCATCTTTGTGGCCCTCCTCTGGACTCACCCCAACAAGTCCATGTCCTTCTTTAGAATCTGTATTTAGAATCACAGAATCATAGAATGGTTAGGGTTGGAAGGGACCTTCAAAGGTCATCTAGTCCAAACCCCCTGCAAGGAGCAGGGACATCCCCAACTAGATCAGGTTGCTCAGAGCCTCATCCAACCTGGCCTTGACCGTTTCCAGGGATGGGGCTTCCACCACCTCTCTGGGCAACCTGTTCCAGTGTTCTATAACTGTAATCTAAATCTACCCTCCTCTATTTTAAAACCATTACTCCTTGTCCTATCACAACAGGCCCTACTGAACAGCCTCTCCTCATCTTTCTTGCAGGCCCCCTTGAGGTACTGGAAGACTGCTATCAGGTCTCCCCGGAGCCTTCTCTTCTCCAGGCTGAACAGCCCCAACTGTCTCAGCCTGTCCTCATAGGAGAGGTGCTCCAGCCCTTTTATCATCTTCGTGGCCCTCCTCTGGACCCTCTCCAACTGGTCCATGTCCTTCTTGTGTTGGGGGCTCCAGAACTGGACACAGTACTCCAGGTGGGGGAGTGTCTGGGATTTTCCCTGACCCATGTGCGGGACCTTGCACTTGGCCTGGTTGAACTTTATGAGGTTCACAAGATCCCACCTCTCCAGCCTGTTAAGGTCCCTCTGGATGGTATTGCTTCCCTCCAGTGTGTCAGCAGCACCACACAACTTGGTGTCGTCAGCAGACTTGCTGAAGGTGCACTCTATCCCACTGTCCATGTCACCAGAAAAGATCTTAAACAACCCCAGTCCCAGTATCAATCCCTGAGGAACATCACTCGTCACTGATCTCCACTTGGACATTGAACCGTTGACCACAACTCTTTGAGTGTGGCCATACAGCCAATTCCTTATCCACTGAGGGGTCCATCTGTCAAATTCATGTCTCTCCAGTTTAGAGACAAAGATGTTGCGTGGGACAGTGTCAAATTCTTTGCACAAATCCAGATAGATGACTTCATTTGCTCTTCTCTCATCCACCAATGCTGTAATCCTATCATAGAAAGCCACCGAATTGATCAAGCATGATTTCCCCTTAGTGAAGTCTGTCATTAATCACCTCCTTATATTCCATATGCCTTAACATGGTTTCCAGGAGGATCTGTTCTGTGATCTTGCCAGGTACAGAGGTGAGACTGACTGGCCTGTAGTTCCCCAGGTCTTTATTGTTTCCCTTTTTAAAAATAGAGTTATGTTTTTCCCTTTTCCAGTCAGTGGGACCTTCACTGGATTGCCATCATATTCTCCAATATGATGGAGAGTTTCTTGGCAACTTCATCTGCCATTTCCCTCAAGACCCACAGATGCATTTCATCAGATCCCATGGACTTGTGTTCCTTCAGGTTCCTTAGATGGTCTCAAACCTAATATTCTCCTACAGTGGGTAGTTCTTCATTCTCCCAATCCTTGCCTTTACCTTCTGTGACTTGGGCGATGTGGCTAGAGCACTTGCTAGTGAAGACTGAGGCAAAAAAAAAATTCAGCCTTCTCCATGTCCTGGGTAACCATGTTTCCTATTTCCTTCTAGAGAAGGCCCACATTCTCCTTTGTCTTCCTTTTATCTTCGACATACCTATAGAAGCTTTTCTTGTTGTCCTTGACGTCCCTGGCCAGATTTAATTCTAACAGACCTTTAGCCAACCCTGGCTGCTCAGACAATCTCTCTGTACTCCTCTCAGGCTACTTGTCATTGCTTCCACCCTTTGTGGAATTCCTAACGCTTCTGCTGGATAAGGGACTCACTGGTCACCGCGTATATGTGTGTAGGCATAAGAGAATCCTTGTGCAAGCAGCTGGCGTCAGATCATGGGTTGAAGGGCGCATATGTCTGTGGTGCAAGCAAATGAAATGAATGTGGGTCTAGGTGCCAGTAACTGGGCTAGTGCTGTGGGCTAGAGGGTCCATATGCGTGAGTCCCAGGGACTGGAGACACCAGAGTGAAACCAAGTGCCAGCAACTAGGATAGAACCAGTAGTCAGAGGTCCATGTGTCCATGATGCCAGCACCAGGAGAGAAGGCAAGTGAGCTGGTGAGTATGTGAATACTAGCAAAGATCAAGCTAAACTAGCCTATGAGTAGGTGAAATGGTCCGGGAGCCAGGAGCGTCTCTAAAAGCAGGACTATGGACTGTTTGCTACTGGGGACCAGGGGAGTCCCGGAGAGCCAAATAGTTCTGGATGTGTGTGTGTGTGTGTGTGTATGCTTCCAGTGTTTATACCTAGGCAAAGATATGTGCATAAACATTCTTACTAATGGACTTCTATCTGGCTCAGCCAGAGGGGAGCAGGGTAAGCCTACTGGTGCTTTCTCTTCTTGTGAAGTCTCTCGTTTCTGTGTGTGATATGTGTGACCAGCTGTCTATACATGTTTACACCTGGTGTACATGTGTTCTCCGTGTGCTTGTACCTACAGGGACTATACCTTCAGTCTTGCTGCTGGCTGGATCTGAGGCATGGAAGTGCAGCAACCTCACTTCTTTTGGGCTGTCAGATCCTGCAGAATACATTTTCCTCTAACAGTCAGCATCTGACACAGATTATTTCTATCCTTACAATAATTAATAGGATTTTCCAATGTCTAATTTACCGTGATGCGACCACAACTTCTATCAGCATTATGAAAAGGTACCTTAATTTTTCAGAGCTTTGTAATGGGTTCATAAGCAGATCTTACTCATTCAGTTAATTACTGTCTCTCAACACAAAAGTGAAATGAAAAATATTCCCACAAGATTTCGATATGATTCATATTATTTTACTCTGAGGAAGGGTTTTTATTTGTTTGTTTTAGTTGTGGGTTGTTTTTTTGTTTTTTTTTGTTTTTTTCTCCACTAGCTTTGTATTCTTCCAACATTTTCCTTAGTATCAGTATAAAAAGTGAGCAGAACTGGACAAACCTTATTTTCTTCTACATATTAAAAGCTGTACATGATTTTTCTTCCATGTAAAGTAAATAAGGTAGAAAACTGTACAGAAATAATTAATTTATTTATACTACCACCTTCAACCAAGCTAAAGAGAAGCTTGTGGAATACTGTGACAACTTGCTCAAGGAAGTGACAGGCATTCAGTTTTAGTATTTGAATTGAACAACACAGTGAACTGTCTGAAAAGGTATTTTCAAAAACTTTTTATACTGAAGAGGAAGGCAACCATAAAAGAGATGAAACCAGATATAGAGATTTTTTACAATAGAGGCCTCAGCTTGAAAAGTAATAAAAAAGAAAATAAAGAAATTTATACAGCCAGATAGGTAGAGAAGAGGGCAACATAGTAGGAGTCCACACCTGTCTTGACACTGCCATCAGATGCCCCATTGGCATCAGGACCTCCAACAAGAACAGGCAGAGCTATCTCTCAATCAGATGCTCTAAGTAGTCTGAATCTAGCTTGTAGCCTCAAAAGGAAAGATGCAACAAGTAGGGACTCTACCTCAGGTGACTTATGGGGGACTTTCTCCCAGATATGTGCATTAGTGGGTTGTGGAAAGCTGGATGGATACAGAGCAAGAGCACCTCATCTCCAAGAAAAGTTGTATAAAGGTAGGAGAACCTACACTCACAGGAAAGGGGGTTGTTCTTATAATTCACATGCCCCATGGAGAGGGGGTGTGTGCACATAATTGTGGATGTGTGTGGAGATCAGAATGCTTTGGCTTTAGTTATAAGAAGGTATTTAGAAATATATAGGAGTTTACTGACATTTTGTAAGCATCTGGTATCTACTGTATTGCTGATATTGATCCTGGACATATGGTTCAAAGACTGGCAGTTGAATGTCATCAATAAATCAATAAACTACTTTAATGCTTGATTTGCTTTAAACCATGTGCAACAAACAATTTGTCCCTGTGACACACTCCAGCAAGCTCTCTATGGATCACCAAAGCACTCGGCTCAGCCAGAACAGTGTCACAATTTGGCAGATGCTGTTAAGAGGAGGTTATATTGGCAGATTTTTCGTGAAAGAAGAACTTAAGTTTATCCCAAAGAAATATCAGCAGTCTGCAAACACTAAATCATTCTGATTTGAACACAGAGGTTTCTTTTGTATCCATCTGGAATACAACCTTCTATAAAACAACCCTACCACAAACACAGATGACACCTTACTGCCCGCTGCAGTTTCTAGCTGCCTCTTATATTAGTAGTGTGTCATGGTTTTGTTAGTGAGGGGGGGCCTAAGGTGGTAGTGCAATTCAAACTGGCAATAGATAAACAGAGGACCACTCCTAGTGACAAACAAAGAGCAACTCCTCCAATGTGTTCTCTTTTTGACTATTTTCTGCTTGTCTCCCCTTTCTTCCCTTTTTCCAAACAATATCACTAGCTGATTCCATCACTGTCCAGGTCAATTCGATCTGATCTCTATATTTTATTTCATGTCCTTGACACTTAACCTTTTGTTACTTCAGAGTTAACAACAAAAAAAAAAAGTCTTCTGGCAGCAAAAGGGAAAAAAAAAATCGTAGGATTTTACAGACATACTGGTGAAACTTGACAAAACTATCCAAACCTAAATTGATACATATATTGCAATTATCAGGAAAAAAAATCCATATTTACTGTATGAGTCTTATCAGAACTGGTTAGTAATACCTATTTCATATTCAGCCTCTTTTCCTTCCAGAGAATATTGTTCTTCCTAAAGTGTAACTACCAATGTGCAAGAAAAGCTGCGTATACAATATATGATACTGTGTATTATTTCTCAACGGTGGCTTCCTATGGGGGGTAGTATGGAATGCTTTGGATATTAAGCAGGAATAGAAGGTAAGTGGCATGTGATTGCTAGCAGCTACTCAGGACAAGGATCTTTGATCTTTTATTCTCACCAGTCCTTCTCGACCACATGAAAAATGTTTCTGAGAGGTTGTCGTAGTTCAGCCCTGATCAGGACCAGACTACACAGTCTCTCTCTCACTCCCCCCACCCCCCAAGAGAATAGAGGGAGATGATATAAGGAAAAACTGCTCGAGGTTTGAGATAAGGACAGGGAGAAATCCTTAAAATTACCGTTACGGGCAAAACAGACTTGACTTGGGAAGAAGTATTCATTTATTCCTAAAACTATCAGGAGAATGAGACAGGGAACAAGATAACCTCCCCCCACCCCTCCCTCTTCCCGGGCTTAACATTATCCCCACTACCTTCCCCTCCCGAGCGGCACAGGGGGGAAGAGGAAATGGGGGTTGCGGTCAGTTCATCACGCATTGTTTTACACCACTGCATCATCGTTGGGGGAAGAACTCCTCGCATTCCTCCCCTGCTCCATCGTGGGGTCACTCCCACAGGCCACAGTCCTTCGTGAAACTGCTCTGGCATGGGTCATCTCTTCCACAGGGTGCAGTCCCTCCAGAACAGCTGTCCCAGCGGGCCCTCCATGGGGCACAGCCTCCTTCAGGCATCCACCTGCTCCGGCGTGGGGTCCTCCACGGGCTGCGGGTGGATCTCCGCCCCTCTGTGGTCCTCCACGGGCTGCATGTGGATCTCTGCCCCTCTGTGGTCCTCCACGGGCTGCAGGGGGACAACCTGCTCCACCATGGTCTTCACCACGGGCTGCAGGGGAATCTTGGTCAGGAACCACATTACTCCTCCCCTTCCTTCTGAACTGACCTTGGCGTCTGCAGCCGTTCCTCACAACAGGTTGGCAGACGCCTCTCAGGATCCTTTTTACATCTTATTCACTTCTCATGTCCTCTCCACTTCTTGCAGCCAGGCCGGGTCAAGTTGGGCCCAGTCGGCTCCCCGGCGCGAGGCCAGAGGGTGAGACCTGCAAGGCCCACAAGGCTCGCGCCTCCCCCCTCTCTGCCCCCTGCTCAGCTGCTTCACACATTCTGCTACCAATTGGCTTGGCCTTGGCCAGCAGAGGGTCTGCCCTAGGCCCGGCCGAATCCACTGAACAAAGGGGAGAAACTTCTAGCAGTTTCCTACAGAAGATACCACCTTAGGCCCCCCCTCACTAAACAAAACCAGAACAGAGGTGTAGCAGAGCATGCTACAACTGTGGGTGCTTGTTCAATCACTAAGTGCAAACTACAACTTTGTGACAAAGTCAAGCATGTTCATTGAAGAAGAGTCCTTTGGCTATACCTGAGATAGTTGTTTAGACATCTTCAAATGAGAAGAACTGCTTCTTTACTGCTTCTTGTGATTTTTCTGTAGCTGCAGCTTCTGACTATGTGACTTCTGTTGCATGCCTGTGAGAAGAGTAGACAGGTATGCCTTGTCTTCTATATAACCTCTCTTTAGATAGTAGAAGATGGTAAATGATTCAATTGACTTTTATTTTCTCCTTTCCCTTCCCTTCTCTTTTCCCTTCCCTTCTTTTCTGCCTTTCCTCGCCTCGCCTTGCCTTGCCTTTCTTCTGCACTTTCCTGCACCTTCCTTTCCTTTCCCCTCACTCTAGGCTAAACAAACTCAGTTATCTTTGCCTCTTCTGTACTTGCTTTATCCATCCTAATGGCCCTCTGCCCCACCCCCATCACAGTAATTCAGATGTGGACTCACAGGTGCCTAGTGGAGAGAAATACTGACTTCACTCCATTCACTGACTGTACGCATGGTTCTGCTCGTGAAAGAAAACATACTACCAAGTCTACTTGATCTGTGTGTGTCTGTGAGCAATTTTTGTCTGCTATGAGTATAAAACCAAGCTAGCAACAACAAGAGTTACAGAGTGTATGAATTTTCCTTAGTTTTCAGTACTATATTCATTATTTCAATAGGGTGGTTGGTATAAATTCTTGCATAAAGCTATCTCTCCCTTTTCTCCAAAATACTGTGAACCAGTTTAACAATCTGGCTTTAATACAGATAAAAAAAAATACCTATTTGACCCCTACAAAGCCCACGAACTACAAGAGATGCATTATTTAATTTTTGAGAGATAGTATTAAGCACTATATTACAGTATGTTGAAAAGAAGAATCAGAAGGCCAAGTACCCTATTTTGAAAAGCAATTGCTTTCTTTAGTGTATTAAAGTTAAATATCAATATAATCTCTGTGTATTCAAGCATTTTCTTTTTTAGTGAGTGTAATCTCTTATGAAATAAGTTTGAAAATAAGAAGATGAAAACAAATAAACCTTTTTTAAAAATTAAATTAAAGTGCTAGAACTTCACAACAGACTACAAACCTCGCAAACTATATTCAAACAAAAACTGTTACATTAGAAAAAATAATGCTAGCTCTCCCTATCCCTTTCAACAACACTTGAACATTATGTACCCTTTTAGAAATACTGTGAATGCCATTTGTCATGTAATGTGTCTTCCAAATAAGAATACATCTCTGCAGAAAAAAAGCTCACATTATGTATTGATGGCCTGTCTCCAAGCTGTCAGGAAAACTATTAAAATAGCTAATACAGTACACTTTCAGAAATACCGGCTTTGACTACAAATGTTAAGGACAGTTCAGCTGTAAGTAAAAAGATTATCTTGTCAGTAAAATTTAAGTAAATAATGAACTGCTCAATTTAGATTAAAGTAGGAAATATACTTATGCTGGAGTAAACTACTACAGAGTTCCTTGCATTCAAAGTTAAATTAAACAAATATGCTAGTTAACAGTTTTATAACTTTAACAGACATTTTAAACTGAGTCAAAAACTTTAATAACATTACAGAATAACTAATGTCCCATACTTGTGATATGCTGAGTAACCTCATTTGTCACTGAAGTCAGGGGGAGGTAAGTATATTCAAAACATTTATAGATTCTGTTTTTAATTAAAATGTTGCAGCATGAACCCAAGGGAACAGATTAAGTATTTCTACACTTACAGTCACAGAAGTTTCATTCAAGTTCCACATACTTTTGTCTTACAGTTTAAATTAATATTTATACACCTTAATTTAAAATTAATTTAAAATTAAAATTCATAGCCAAATCCAGTTTAAAAAAAATTCTTTAAAATTATAGATTAAATTTCACCTTTGCAATAATCATACAAAGCCAGTCAACAACATTAATTCTTGGATCTTAGTCACTGATACTCCACAGCAAATTTGAAATGGTTCAGTGCAAAGAAGCCATAAAGCCAACTTCTTAAGTTCTGAGGATTCCCTATAGAGCTGCTATAATGGTGTATATTTTGGGTTCATGCCCAAAGGAGATTCCCTTATAAAATGGGGTTAGTCAAAGATCTCTTACTGCCAGAATAAACCTATGGGCCGTGAGCACAAGCGCAAATAGAAGTAACCTTAAGGCGAGTGACGTTATATTTATGACTGGACTGAACTGCAGCCAAATCTCTCTTCTGAGAGAATGAGACAGGCACCCAGTTATTTCTCAGGTCCAGCAAAACAAGGCTATCAGATCTTGTCATATAAGTACATGTCATAATTTTATATATATTATTTTAAATTATATAGAAATGTAACAATTGAAATGGCAAAACATACTTGCCACAATGAATCTATGATCTAACTTATAATACATAGTAAGACATGCAAAATGCTTAAAACTCTTAATAACATAATAACTACTGTTAATATTTCATCCTCAAAAATAAACTATCAGTAAATAAATTATCCTAAAGACTAACATTGTTATTATTTTCTTTGAAACATAAAAAAAAAAAAAAGTGGAAAAGATGTTATCACTTCTTCTGGCTTGATTTATATTTTTCACTCTGTAGAAGATTTCAGAGTTTTTTTAAACACTGTCAATTCCTACTGTGTCCTTCAACATTTCCATTAGCAGATTTAAGAACATTAGCCTGGTGGATTTTATTTTCTTTTATCCTAGTGCTTTAATTTTTGTAATCTTACCTCTAGTTATTGCTTTTTCCTGTCCCAGTTCATAATGTACAAAGTTTATTCAACTTTGACAATATTTTTATTGTTTTTTTTTTAGTTTATGAATCATTCAACTATTTATCCTAGAATTTTTTTGTGTGTGTATATATATATGTATAAATGTATAAACATATAAATAAATATATAATTATTTCTGTAGATTTGAATTATATTCTAATTGTCATACATATGAAAGTTCTGATTTACTCTGATTATCTTCCTTTCTGTGGCTTACTTAAACTGTAATTTTAAATTTCATCTATAAAAATTAGAGAGAGAAACTCTTCCACAAAATTAATCTCTTCACTTAAAAGTTACATTTCCAAGAAATAACATTTATTACAAGCAAAACAAGATTTTTAAAGTTTTGATAACCAATCTTCCTTCCTTGTGATTAATTTTTATTATTCACAAATAATATATTTGTATTTTACAAGGATTTTTCCTTCCAAACTGGGACACTTTATCTATGCCTTGCTTCCTTTCCTTAAGAGAGCAGTTCATGCAAGCTGCTTGCTCTCAGCTGGCAGTCTGAAAATTTCTTGTAAGTAATTGAGAATTTCATTGTTTTGAAGTGTTATTTGCAATTGGTAACTGATGCTTCTTTTTTGTTTTGGTTTTTGTGTTTTTTTTTTTTCTTTCTGTGCTCCAGATGTTAAATTGAGTTTTGAATCAGCTCTCACTGGCCTGTACTTTGAATGAAAAGTTCTAATTACTGTGATTTTTAAAACCCTTCTGGTGTGTCAATTTCAAAAAACATGAGGCACAGAAAAAGTGTTATCATCTTTCTTGTTTCTCACTCTTGTTATTTTTCTTTTTCAAAAGGAAAATGGTTTAGAAAAGGGAAGACTAGACTATTCAAAGTAGCTTCAGATGGTGCTATAGCCAATATCAACACCCATATGCATGGAAGAGATATATTGCCAAGTCAGATGTTTTGTTCTTAGAATACTGATAAGATCTGCTGAAAATGTTGCAATATTATTGATAGTACTGGAAGTGGAAAGTTCCATCAACTGTACACATATAGAGATCATGCTACTAGATCAAACCATTGATCTAGAAGCAGTGAAGCAATAGCCCAACAGTAACATGGTAGAAAAAAAGTGGACCAAAATCAAATTTATCCTTTAATCCTTAATTGTTTATCACTGTACAATTCTTTTTAATTAGTCTTTAGTTTCTAAAAGTAAGAGTTTATAACTCGTCTACATTAGCAGAGCCAAGCTTTTTATTTCAGTTGTTCAAGAAGAGATGGAGGTTGCATGCTTGACACAGAGATGACCTGCCCCAGAGTAGCAAAGGGGTCTAGGCTCAGCCCTTTGCCTCTTACTTTCTTATTGAAGGACTATGGATAGAAAATTTTCTGGAGTTATGCCATGAGATGGAGAAATGGGGGATATTTTCCTTTGGGACTAAATAGTGACATATGTTTTCTTCTGAAAATAAGATGTAGAAATGTCCCAGCTAAACTGCTCTTTTCATAGACCTAGTCTGCATGTCCTTTTTACTTTTACTGTTTAAAAATATGGAACAAGTTTTAAGCTCTAGTGGCACAATTTTTCACAGTGCCGTGGCTATTTTGCAATGTATGTTGATATTATCATGTGCTTTATTAAGATATATTAGTAATCTGTTACTGGGAGTCTGTTGGTATCTACTAAATTAGTAATTTCTCAGTTTCTCCCTATAAAAAAAAAACTGATCTAAATATATATATATATTTTGTGACCTTGAAAAGAAATCTGATGTTTAATCAGAAATATATAATATTAAATTTTATAAGACTCATAGATTTTACAAGAGACGAAACTCTCCTTCTGTTCAAAAGTAAGCTGGTCTCTATCTGACAGTGATTAAGAAAATGCCTTTCCCTCTTTACCCTCACACAGTAGTGATATACTCTTACTATCTCCTTGGGAAGCAAGGATTTATAGTAAAAACATATCACTGTCTGTTTGACAGTGTTACACAATATGAAAATGTGGAGTACCTTGATACTGAAAAAAACAAGTGAAGTACTTTCTGCAGCTCAGGCATACATTGGTTTTCCAGGTAGAGTAGTGTGGGTTATTTGGAAAGCAATGGACATATAGTGAACAATCCAGACACAATGGGACTGTTTAATCTGTGAGCTGGAGGCCTCTGCAGGCAGCAGGCCATCGAAGTAGTGGATGGGAATGTGAGCAAGTGTATCAATGTACACGAATGTAGCGAATTGAGTTGTGCAGATGGGAATATGGGTGAATGTATCGAAGTGAACAGGATCTGAGCACAATGGACAAAGCAAGAATACGTGCTGAGAAGCAACGGTATGATGGACAAAGTAAGAAGTACATGACTGTATCTAGTATACATCTTTAACCAATCAAATTATTGCTTTAGGTGTATGGACAGCACATACTAACCAATCAACAAATGGCTTGCACATGAACAGGAACTAAAATATCTCTATAAACCGAGCTATTAGGGCAATAAAGTGGAATTTGCTTGATCACATTGGTCGATGTGCAGTGTCTGTGACTTCCGTGTCAACAGAGTAGAAACTTAGACTACTTTCAAGGAATATTTGCCTCAGTCATTTCTCATGTTACTGTCTACGGTTTGACAGCGAGCAGTACAATGCCTGTTATGTCATGAAAAATCATAAATATTGTAACTACTTACAATTTTGATATCTTTTCTTTTGCACTTGAAAGGCATTACCAAATTTATTACAGGTTCTGAACTGAAAAAAAAAATTGCTAAAGCAGATAGTAACAAAACCAAAATGTAAAGCCTAGTTTTTAATCTAAACTATTTCTGGAACTTAATACTCAACCACTCTTATTGTTGAAAGTATTAACAGTATGTCTGGTTTAAAAATAGTAGGAAGATAAACTGAATGGTACAACTTTTCCTTAACAGTGTCCTAACAGACAGCAAAATTTACTGAGATCTTTTCATCCTAAGAAAACCTTTAGTGGAAAACATATGTTTATATATATATATGTGTGTGTGTGTGTGTATGAAGCTACAACAAGGCAAGTTAGGCTTAAATTAATATGACCTACACATTTTTAATTAGACTTGAAAGATCATTGATGATTGTTTCTCAAGCTGAGAAAAGCAAAATCAGTGTTGTAGATTATGCAGATGTTGTGATATAGACTATGAACTGTCCTTTTAAAAATGGAAGGTAAAAGACTTCAAATTTGAGAAAGGAAGAATTTACTTTACATTTCCAGTCAACCTGAATGGCTTACTCTGCTGGATGCTATAAGGACATGGTGACGATCTCCAGTTTTGTATAGCTTGTTTAAATGAAGCATAATTTCAAATACTGTGTAGCATTTTTTAATATAATTGCAAAATTATACAATGTAGGTTAGAAAAGAAACATAATTCCCAGTAAATTATTTGATCCTACATTGAAATATTAATCTTAAAAGGCAAACTGATTTGTACATTGTGCTGTCACAGGAACTCGAAATTAAATGATTGTAAAGAAAGCATAAATATAAATACATTTAACTAGAATATTAACCTGGTGGGACAGACAAAGAATATATATTTTATTTAGGATTATTTAGCAACTTTATCTTTTAGGAAAATAAATTAGGAATTTTTTTTTTCCTAAATTGAGAGATAGTGTAAACATTGGCTAAGACAGAAAAATAATACAAAAACAGAGGTTAGAAAGAATTACTTATTACACTAGAGAGAAAAAGTCTTGAATGATATTGAATCTTTATTTGAAGTACTAGTATTCAATTTAAAGAAAAAGAAATGGAGAATATGAAGACTAAAAGAGAATAAGAGATGACAGTTTGATGGAAACTTGACTATGAATTTCTAGTCAGGCCTGCATCACATAACTGTTAGTGTTCCTCATAAAACTCGCAATGAAAAATTCTTTTGCATACAGTATTGTGGAAAATGCAGCTTAAAATACTGCCATAAATCCTGTGAATGCCATAAACAGAATAATAGTGATAAATCAAAAGGAACTAAGAAATAAATCATAAAATGGACAGAAATTTGTGCAGAGAGATAACTGAAGGTAGATAGGAAAGAGACATGAGTAGGCCAAGATTTATAATTAATTAAGCGATGAGTAAGGTTCCTGATGAATACTTCCATCATGATTCCATGGAAGTCTAATGCTAATTTTTGCTCCATGAAGATGTGATTATCATATCAAAGAGCTTGCCAAAGAAGAGGCTCAGTTATGATATGGATACTGAATAGATAGTGGAAGAATAGATACATTCAGAAATGAAAGACACTTATTTAGCTTGATAAGATACGTTTCTGGAAATAAAGATATTAAATTAAAAAAAAAAAAAAAGGAAGGCTATATAGAAATCTTTTATGACTGGTTGATATTTTTGGAGTTGGTAAAGACTTAGAAAGAAAACTGTGACCTGTATTTGGAGCACATATGTACAGACTGCTCAAAATTCCCAGAGCAGGAGATAGGGAACAAATATGGAAGATTATTGGGAAGATGGAATGGATGAATGATTATGTTATTACCATACCAATGGGCAGATATCTGTATAATACTTGTAGGTGTTTTAAAAAAATCCAGTACCTGATACTAATCAGTATTTCAAACATTAATCAGAGGAAGGACCTGTCACTGATTCTCTTTACTCAAGGAGGCTCATTACAGAGCTTGATTGTAATGTTAAAACTACCACTCAGATATACTAGTCTAAAATCTGAAGTGTCTTGTCTGCTAAAGAAAGAAATCAAAGCTTGTGATTTCATTAGTGCATAATATTAACTTTTTGTTTTAATTGCAAGTGGTTTTAGTTCCAGTAATACAAACATGTAGGGGAACATTTTAATGTTAAAAGTAGATTCCATTAAAATATACTCCCCCTCACACATGATTTAAACATTTTAAATAATTTTAACAAGTATTTAAAGACATTAAGTGTTTTGAGGAATATTAATCAGAAAGACTTCAATATGACTGTGCTGGTTTGTTTTGATACAAGATCCACTTACTCTTCTGGCAATTCTGTAAAGGTTTATCTAGCCTGATATACATCTATTCTTAGCACAAGACCTACAGAAAACTCTGGTGGTTTTACTTAATATTTTCTGTGTATTTTGTCCAATGTCCAATACAATATAATACTTAAAGATTGCTAATATATAAGGATACATAAAGACAAGGACGCCTCTCTCTCTCTCCTTGTCAAATACCACAACAGTATGTAAAATAGCTATTTTTTTTCCTTATTTATCTTCTTCCAGCCCAACTTCAGCTCCTTTTCAGCATAAGGTCTGATTCTATGATTCTATGATTCTATAAGGTCTCATCTGAATAGGAAGACTAGACAATGGTTTAACCCTAGTGTGTAGGGTTTGGACTGGGATGGAATTAACTTTCCCCGTAACAATCCTCATAGTACTGTGTTTTGTATTTGTAGCCAGAACATTGTTGATATCACATCAATATTTTGGCTACTTTTGAGCAGTGCTGACCCAGCATCTGTCTCTCCAACCACCTCCCAGACCTGCTTCAAAGGCCAGTAGGCTGAGAGTGGGCAAGAGATTGGGAGAGGACATAGATGGGATTGCTGACCCAAACTGACCAAAGGGCTATTTAATATCACATGGTGTTTTGCTCAGCAATAAAAGCTAAGAAAAAGGAGGAGGAGGGACATATTTGTTATTAAAATGTTTGTCGTCAGTAACAACTGCTACATGTACTGAGACACAGACATTAATTCCTAGGAAGTGGCTGGACACCACTTGCTGTTGGGAAGTAGAGAGGAACTTTTTAAAAATTTCCTTTGTTTCTGTGCACGGCCTTTTCTTTTCTTCATTAAACTGCCTTTAACTTGACCCACAAGTTTATCATCTTATTTTTTTCCCCTGTCCTTCTGAGGAGGAGAAGTGATAAAGCAGCTTGGTGGCCAGTGAAAGTGAGCCAACCACAGTCTATTTTGGTGCCCAAGATGGGGCACTTGAGGAATTTGAGATAAGGACAGTATTAGTGAGAGGTAACAGGTAAAATATGGACTGAATATTACCAGAGAGCAGAATAATTGCAGGGATTTTTTTTTTTATGATTATGCTGAAAGGAAAAGGAATGGAGTGTGTGTAACTTGTCCACTTTTGTCAGTGCTGTTAGGTAGTTATTTTGACTTTAGTGTAGGAAATTATTTTTGAGGGTTGTACTGGGTTTCCATGGCAAGGTTTTTGGTAGCACAGAGGCTACAGGGGTGGCTTCTCTGAGAAGACACCAGAAGCTGCCCTGATGTCAGACAGAGCCAGTTCCAGTTGGCTCTAAGACAGATTCACAGCTGGCCAAAGCTGAGCCAACTAAGGACCTTGGTAGCACCTCTGTGATAACATATTTAGAAAGGGTGCAACAGCAGCCAGTAGAAAGGAGTGAGAAAATTTGAGAGAAACAACCCTGCACAGACCAAGGGGACTGAAGGAGGAGGAGGAGGAGGAGGAGGAGAAGAGGAGCTCCAGGAGCCAGGGTAGAGATTCCCTTGCAGCCTGTGTGAAGACTATGCTGAAGAAGGTTGTCCCCCTGCAGCCCATGGAGGTCTACAGTGGAGCAGATATCCACCTCCAGCTCATGGAGGGCCCCATGCTGGAGCAGGTGTATATGCCTGAAGGAAACTGTGAGCCCATGGAGAGCCCACACTGGAGCAGATTTTTCTGGCAGGACCTGTGAACCCATGGGGGACATATGCTGGAGCAGTCTGTTCCTGAAGCACTGTACTCTATGTAAAGAAACCATGCTGGAACAGTTTTTGAAGAATTGCAGCTCGTGGGAAGGACTCAAGTCTAATAATTTCGTGAAGGACTGTATCCTGTGGGAGGGACCCCATGCTGGAGCAGAGGAAGAGTGTGAGGAGCAGCAGAGATAGTGTGTGATGAACTGACCGCAGCCCCCATTCCTCCTCCCCGCTGCACTGCTCAGGGAAGAGAGAGGAGGTAGGTGAGTCAGAAGTGAAATTGATCTTGGGAAGAAGGGAGGTGGAGGGAATGTGGTTTCAGTTTTGTTCTTATTTCTCAGTATCTAAAATATAATCAAGTTAATGCTGTCTTAACTACTTTACTGCATATTTACTTTTTAATATATTCTTGGATGAACTATCATTAGACAAGTGATGACTGTGCATATGCAAATACTGACAGTGCATGTTCCAAAAAAAAAATAGTGAAGGTATAAGAATAGATGAGAAATATACCTCACAGTTCATGATTTCATGTGCTGAACAAGATCTTCACCTGCTGTAAATCAGTTCATAAAATGTTAGATGGAAATCTTTGGACTTCTGTGATTTACAACTCATACAGACCTGCCTTACTCACGCCAATGGCTCAAGACCAATGGAATGGCCAGACTGCATGACAACTCAATCTATTTTTCACACTTATTTTAACATATTGGCAAATATAATCTTACAATTTTAGTACATGGCTGAGATTTAAAAAAAAAAAACAAAACAGATCTTCAGCTCTCCACAGAAAAACTTACAAGGATACATACATGTTTAAATCATGCAATTTTTTTTTATTTTTTAAGAGATAAGCTATGCCATTACTGTACTATAAAAGGAAAAAGATACAAAGGAATTAGAAACAAGTATCTCTGTTAAAAATAGTCATCAGAGCTTAAATATCAGTGAGATCCAGCAGACGGATTCAAGCTGCCACTGGAGAACTGGAACTGTGGCTCTGGTGAACATGCAGGGTGTCATTAATGGAGCCCATGGTTCAGTGCCATGGGAGAGTCTTATAGGAGATCCATGATGTCCAGCTTAGGAGAGCCATAAGGGCTATTATTCGTGTGGAAATAGAATCATAGAATCATAGAATCATAGAATGGTTAGGGTTGGAAGGGACCTTCAAAGGTCATCTAGTCCAAACCCCCTGCAAGGAGCAGGGACATCCCCGACTAGATCAGGTTGCTCAGAGCCTCATCCAACCTGGCCTTGAATGTTTCCAGGGATGGGGCCTCCACCACCTTTCTGGGCAACCTGTTCCAGTGTTCTATAACTCATTGTAAAATTTTTTTTTCCTAATTTCCAATCTAAATCTACCCCCCACTATTTTAAAACCATTGCTCCTTGTCCTATTGCAACAGGCCCTACTAAACAGCCTTTCCCTGTCTTTCTTATAGGCCCCCTTGAGGTACTGGAAGACCGCTATCAGGTCTCCCTGGAGCCTTCTCCAGGCTGAACAGCCCCAACTCTCTCAGCCTGTCCTCATAAGAGAGGTGCTCCAGCCCTTTTATCATCTTTGTGGCCCTCCTCTGGACCTTCTCCAACTGGTCCATGTCCTTCTTTTTCTGGGGGCTCCAGAACTGGACACAGTACTCCAGGTGGGGTCTCACCAGGGCAGAGTAGAGGGGGAGAATCACCTCCCTCGACCTGCTGGCCACGCTTCTCTTGATGCAGCCCAGGATGCGGTTGGCCTTCTGGGCTGCAAGGGTGCATTGCCGGCTCATGTAGAGCTTCTCGTCCACCAGCACTCCCAAGTCCTTCTCCTCAGGGCTGCTCTCAATCCATTCTCTTCCCATCCTGTATTTGTGCCTGGGATTGCCATGACCCAGGTGCAGGACCTTGCACTTGGCCTGGTTGAACTTCATGAGGTTGGCACGGGCCCACCTCTCCAGCCTGTCAAGATCCCTCTGGATGGCATCCCTCCCTTCCAGCGTGTCGACGGCACCACACAACTTGGTGTCATTGGCGAACTTGCTGAGGGTGCACTCTATCCCACTGTCCATGTCGCCAACAAAGATGTTGAACAGGGCCGGGCCCAACATGGACCCCTGAGGGACGCCACTTGTGACCAGTCTCCACATGGACATTGAGCTGTTGACCACCACTCTCTGAGTGCGGCCATCTAGCCAACTCCTTATCCACCAAGTGGTCCATCCATCAAACCCATGTCTCTCTAGTTTAGAGAGAAGGATGTCGTGCGGGACAGTGTCAAAAGCTTTGCACAAGTCCAGGTAGATGATGTCAGTTGCTCGTCCCTTGTCCACTGATGCCGTCACCCTGTCATAGAAGGCCACCAAATTGGTCAAGCACGATCTGCCCTTAGTGAAGCCATGTTGGTTGTCACCAACCACCTCCTTGCTCTCCATGTGCCTTAGCATGGTTTCCAGGAGAATCTGCTCCATGACCTTGCCAGGCACAGAGGTGAGGCTGACCGGCCTGTAGTTACCTGGGTCTTCCTTATTCCCCTTTTTAAAAATTGGGGTTATGTTCCCTCTCTTCCAGTCATCAGGGACCTCACCAGACCGCCACAACCTGTCAAATACGATAGCCAGTGGCTTGGCAACTTCATCCGCCAGTTCCCTCAGGACCTGCGGATGGATCTCATCAGGTCCCATGGACTTGTGCACCTTTAGGTTCCTCAGATGATCCCAAACCTGCTCTTCGAGTACAGTGGGCGGTTCTTCATCCTCGCAGTCCCTGCTTGCACCTTCTACAGCTTGGGTGGTGGGACAGGAACTCTTGTCGGTGAAGACTGAGGCAAAAAAGTCATTGAGAACCTCAGCCTTCTCCATGTCCTGGGTAACCAGGACACCAGTTCCCTTCTGGAGGGGGCCTACATTTTCCCTGGTCTTTCTTTTGTCCCCTACGTACCTATAAAAGCTCTTCTTGTTGCATTTTATATCCCTGGCCAGATTCAGTTCTGCCAGGGCTTTGGCCTTCCTTACCTTATCCCTGGCCATTCGCGCAGCCTCTTTGTAGTCCTCCCAGGCAACCTGTCTCTGTTTCCACCCTCTATAGGCCTCCTTTTTTACTTTCAGTTGGTCCAGGAGCTCTTTGCTCATCCACGCCGGCCTCCTGGCCTTTTTGCCTGACTTGTTTTTTGTTGGGATGCACCTCTGCTGAGCTTGGAGGAGGTGCTCCTTGAATATGGTCCAACTTTCCTGGGCCCCTCTTCCCTCCAGGGCCGCCTCCCATGGCACTTGGCCCATCAGGTCCCTGAAGAGGCCGAAGTCCGCCTTCCTGAAGTCTAGGGCAGAGAGCTTGCCATGTAGTTTCCTTGCTGCCCCGTGGATCCTGAACTCCACCATGTCATGGTCGCTGCAGCCAAGGCTGTCCTTTAGTTTCACATCCCCCACGAGTCCCTCCCTGTTGGTGAGCACAAGGTCAAGCATGGCACCCCTCCTTGTCGGCTCCTCTATCGCCATCATCTTAATCATAACTATGGTGCAGGAACCATGTCTGAATATTCAGTTTGAACTGCTATTTTAACAGCCCTGTTGAAAGACTAAATGTATGAGCCTGAAGGCATACATTTTAAGTAGTACCATTTCAAATGCCACAACTGATCTAAGGCTTTTGGAACTGGATATGAATTGCAAAGTTCTTAAGTGGTTGAGAACATACCAGTTCTGGCAGACGTGGAGTTGTTCACTATTTATCATAGCACTGAGTGAATGTCACAGAGAATTAGCAACACCTATAATTTATGTTACCTGCAATTCAATATTTCTTCATTGCAGCCTGTAATTTCCAGTTGCAGTGGCTAATGTTGCTTTTTATTCAATACTAGAAGTAAGACACTATCTCTAAAAAAGAGTTAGTCTTTAAACAAATGCAAAAAAACCCAAGCAAGTAAACAAACAAATAAACAAAACTGAAACAAGATAATGTACTTGCCCCACATTAGCTTATTTCCTGTTTGACTTTATTTTCCCTGGTTGCTTAACTTTTCAGATTGGATGAGGACTTCTGTAGCAAAGTGTAATGTTACAACCATATCAATAGGGTGACATAGATTTACAATGACAAGGATTTAGCTCACTTTTGATCATATTTATGCCACTGCAAGCTCAGAACAACCATTAAGTTAATGGAAGCTCCTGTATCCTTTAGAAATGCTTGAACTCACTTTATCACGGAGTGTTACTACTCAGCATTTTGTCAGTCTGTGGTGTTTTACAATGCATTGAACCTAGTGTGCTCATCTGTCCCACTCTAAGTGACTAGAAAAATTATTTGGGAACAAAAAAATACTTCGACATAATGTGCTTCACCATTGGTAGAAATGAAATTTACTATTTCTGTTTCCAAATATGAACCTGAGAGTTGTCATCTTCTACTCCCATCCTTCCTTCTTTTATCTACTTACTACCACTGGGGCAGATGAAAACAGCTACAGGAGGGAAAAGCTAAAAAAAGAATGAGTCACAAATGGAGCTAATATTTGAAAAAAAAAAGTTATTATCTTTTCTTAAAAGATGGGCAAACTGAGTTAAAAACCAAACATATATCCATGTTTTTTTTTTAGTATCCTGGCTAAAAAAACCCACTGTCGCCACTGATTGATTCAAGCTCCAGCTTCGTTCTGACTTTCCAACTACAGTAGCAGACTTAAGGAGCTAGGGGAATTTGTGAGGACTGTGTGCATAAGGGCTTAGTGCGAGATGAAGAGATGATCAGGCTGGGACAGGGAGTTGGAAAGAAAAGGAATGACACAGAGGGAACATACTCTAGCCATCAAAACAAAGTGTTGTGTCATTACTTAGAATATGGCACTTAGGACCGAAATTTTCCAAGTCTCTTGGTTTCACCTAGGATAGAGTTAATTTTCTTCCTAGCAGCTAGATGGAGCTGTGTTTTGGATACAAGGATGTTTTAGCTACTGCTGAGCAGTGCTTACGCAGAGTCAAGGTCTTTTCTGCCTCTCGCATCGCCCCACCAGTGAGTAGGCTGGGGTTAAACAAGAAGATGGGGAGGAACGCAACTGGGACAGCTGACCTTAACTGACCAAAGGGATATTCCATGCCATATGATGCCATGCTCAACATATAAATCTGGGGGAAGAAGAAGGAAGGGGAGGAAAGTTAGTTATGGCATTTATCTTCCCAAATAACCATAACACTTGATGGATCTTGGTTTTCCTGAAGATGGCTGAACACCTGTCTACTGATGGGAAGTAGTCAATTAATTCCTTGTTTTGCTTTGCTTGTGTGCATGGTTTTGCTTTGCTTATTAAACTGTCTTTATCTCAGCCCACGAGTTTTCTCACTTTTACTCTTCTGATTCTCTCCCCCTTCTCACCAGGGAAGGGAGTGTGTGGGTGGCTATGTGGTGCTTAGTTGCCGACTGGGGTTAAACCACAAAAGTAAGAAGTAAGGCATGTGGCTTAATCTCTGAACTGATTAGAGAAATCTCAGCCCTCTTTATTTGTGAATAAACTTTTTTTTTTTTTTTAGCAATAGTAAAACAAAATATGTCGACCATGACTGCATTTATCCCCTTTATCTCAGTGTAATTGGAAATGGCAGACGTTCTCTTGATGGCCTATGTATAGTGTGTGAACCTCTGCCAAACTGATAAACTAACGAATGCCCCTGTATTCAGATGGGAAAGAAGTGAGGAAAACAATAAAGACAAAACATAGCAACAATCGGTTTGTAGAAAGATTATGACTAAGTTCCTGTCTTTACAGTAATAATTTAAGAATCTTACTTGTGTGTCATAATTCCCTTTCTAGGAGTCTATTTTTATACTTTAATTAAAAAAAAATATATATATATCTTTCCTCTTCCAAAGAAAATGTACTTTAATAGGAAGCTAAGAATGAACATAAGTTACAAACATGTATACATGAAAAAAATATTATTGCAGAAATCATTGAAAGGTAAAATCACTGAAGGTACTGATTACTCAAATTACTAGTTGCCCTATTATGTCCTCCATGCTATAAAAATCTTCAGTTGCAGGCCCATGAGTTTCAGAGTTAACAATGAGTTTAGGAGGGAGTGAGATAGGAAGATTTCGGAATATACAATATGGACAGTCAAACCATAATTCTGCCCTATGATGAATCCCAGCAATGCTACACTATCATGAATAATACATATCCCATCTGAATGCAGACCAGATGCAGAGTTTTCTGCCTGTCAGGAAAAAAAAATGGTACTGAGTCAAACCATAGTCTATGAAAACAGATACTCTTTATCTGGGCGGAAAAATTGTGTTTAGCTTACTCAAAGTAAAGATAGGCTTTACACTTAAAAATAAGTAGTTTGTAATTATAACGCGAGTCTAGGAAAGTTACAAAGGAGTTTGAAAACAGTGACTTGTGCCAAATGTGCCTTATGATAAGTAACTATTTTGATAACTTCTTTAATAGGAGCATTTAAATGTCAGTGTTTTCTCTTTTGAAACTGAATGAAACATTTTGATTGCTCAATTTGAAATAATTTTCTTCTGTGAAGTGTAGTTTACATTATAGAAAAGATCAGGATTAAACATAATTGATTATATTTTAACCAAATGTGCTTCTTTTTTTTTTAATAGCAATAATTATTTTATGCACATTGGAGAAATTCCAAGACACTTCAGGGTTGGTTTTTTTTTTTATATTTCACAGAACAAAAAAAATTTGAAATCACAGAACTTTATAAAACCAGGAAAGTTGTTTTCTGTTTGTTTCAAATTTACAAAAAAAAAAAATACTGTCATAATAACCTAGATCAATTATTTACAGCTCTTACTCTTTCCAGTGTTCAAGGAAAACCATTAAGATTAATCAGTACAAGCCTTTGGTCAGAGAATAAGTAACATTGGTTTCCAAGAGCTACGCAGCAAAATGCTGAGCACATGCTCAGGGAGCAAGAGTGCTGGCACAAAATCTATCCTCAGGCAATCAACTGCATAAACGTAGCTAACCATGTGCCATCTGTGGATGAGCTTGTCCAGCAAAATCAGCATAATTTCTCTTACAAAGCATCCAATTGCTTTGGGATGTGATTCTATGCAGGTGAATTCAGAATATCTGAAACTGTTGCCAGCCTGTTATCTTGAAATTTCTGGAACTGTGACTGCATTTTGTGTGGTGAGGATTACTGCAGAAGCAGTAATGCAGAAAAGGTTCTCAATGCTTATTCCAGTGTCCAAGTGACTTATTTACTCCTGAACAGATGGTCTTGCAAGCACAGCATACATCAGCTGACTTCTTTATTACCCTAATAAGTAACAGGAAGAAGCACCAACAATTTTCTATCTTGCAACATATTGGGATGTGCAGGCTAGAGAGGAATGCCATCAAATGCCAGAAGTATCAAACTAGATGGATCCACCAGAAGGAACACAGTAAGCTGATCTGCCTGGTTGTTATCAAAGCCCTGTTCTTCCTCACACTGCTACTTCATACACAAGGCCTGTGTTTTTCTCCTAACAAGTTTACTGATCTGCAGCATTTCTTTGTATATGTATATCTCTTTCTTGAAAGCAGCCTTGATATTTAACCCATTGGAGACTTTATTTCTCTAGTGTAATACCTGTCTTTGAAGTGCTTGAAAATAAGGGCATTTGTGGTTTTTTTTTGTTTTTTTTTTCCTTATTTTTTGTCTGCTTTCCCAGGATTATCTAGTATATATGGCTCAATCATGGGCCACAAAAGTTGTGCTTGAATGGGATCTCTTCCTTGAATTACACCAGACACAATGATGGTAAGATTTGTGGCGTAGGTATACACATAACTACATCAGGAGCTGCCCCTGACTTGGAGAGTGCCAGTGGCCAGCTGGGGGCAATGGCCTGAGAGACCCTGGGGAGGGGGGAACAAGAGCCTTTAGTGTCACAGTACATGGGGAGCACCTGCCACATTCCCCATGGGGTCCTATGGTGCAGACAGTTGTGGAGATGAAGGAAAGAGACATCTCCAAAGCCATGAGCAGGGCTCCAGGCTGAGGAGGCCGCAACCACCATGAGCACCCTACTCCTCCTGGTGAGTACAATGCCAGAGGGAAGGGCTGAGGTTCTCAGTAGAGCCCTTTAGACTGCCATCCACCAGGATTTTCTGTAGCAATTAGATAATTCAGGCACTTAGGCTGTTAAAATATTGACTGGACTAACAGTAGATTTGTAACTCCATCTATACTGTGTATTCCTTGGACCCAGAAAAAAAACATTTAGGGCTTCATACCTTCTGGGAATGCATTGAATGTTGCACTGCTTAGAACCAGCCTACAGATGGCCCAAAGAAACAAAAACGCTGGGATGCCTGTGGTGGGGATGCTCAGTCCTTGATTTCAACTGTTTTGCTTAACAAAATAACTTCTATTGTTCCTGCAAAGATAGCCCTTGTAGGGCAGCAACAGCTGAAGCACAGCAGCATCCCAAAATTAAGAAAATGTATTTGGCTTGGTACGTGATCTTATCCCCTTACATGTACAAAACACTTTTAATTGTACAACGTTTTAATTGTTATTAAAACAGAAGCAGCAGCAATAAAAATATAAGGAAAATAAATTGTGTCAATTGTGAAAATAAGATTTCCCTCACACGCAAAATCTACCCCAGAGGAATTCCAAGAACTGAAACTGTGTTAAAATTACTATACACATCAAGGGAGAATATTTAGTTGTTTTAACAACACAACTATATTCCAGAAATATAAATTTATAGGCATTATCCTGGTTTTATCTGGGATAGAGTTAATATTCTTCCTAATAGCTTGCATAGTGCTGTATTTTGGATATAGGATGAAAATAATGTTGAGAACATACTGATGTTTTCGTTATTGCTGAGCAGTACTTACACTAAGTCAAGGACTTTTAAGCTACTAATACTGCCCTGCCAGTGAGGAGGCTGAGGGTACACAACAAGCTGGGAGGGGACACAGACAGGACAGCTGACCCAAACTGGCCAAAGGGATATTCCATACCATATGATGTCATCCTGAACATATAAACTGGAGGGAGTTGGCTGGGGAGGGGTGAACTTTGACTACAATCAAAAGTGCTATTGTGATTTGTAATATGCTTCAATATATGCATCTGATTAGATGTAATGCTGACATCTCCTTTACCCTAGATGGCATTGTTTGAGTGAGGTGGCCCTATGAATCTTCCTGCATACTCAAGATACTCAAAAAGCAAAGTATTCTAAAATAACTTAACAGCAATATTTATATTTTCTGACTAATAAATATTATGGGAAACATTCAGAAACAGTACTGGCAGATTTGAGTTCCAATATATTATACTACATCTTCATGATTGCTCTTTCTTAAAAGATAAAATTTACATCTAGATTTAACTTTCATTTATTTATTTGTTTTTACTGAAGCACATCCCATATTTATAAATTGCAACCAGCTATGCTTTTATTTCTGCTAGTGCTAGTATAGTCACACTTCTGGGTCTTACTGATATCAGTATTTGATTTTCCATAACAGCACACAGGGTCTTTATTTTTTGCAGTATTACTCAAATGAGATAATCTCTTTTACAAGTCCTATTAGTCCTGCATTGATATTCTTCTGTATGTGTTTCTATACAGGTATACCATTGGGATGTGTTCCTTTCATCTTGTGAAGGTAATTTATTGGAAGAAGAAAGTTGAGTTTACACAACCAAAGAGGATACACTGAAATATATAAATTTTATTTTTGCCATTTCCATTAAAGCAACATGATCAATGCTACAAAATATGCTGTCTCTTCAGTATCCATGACACTTGCACGTGGCTGGCAGTCAGGACACAGTTTCTATAGGGGACCTGTGTCCTTCTGGAGAGTGAGTTTTAGGGCATCTCAGATAGGCCAGGAAACTGTTTAGATGACTGAAGCAGGTCCCTAGGTGGTTGTTAAGTGACATTGGTGTCTAGGAATCACTGGTGATATTATTTATATTTCCAGGACACAGTTCATTTCCATTAACAAGTCATTAACAATCTGGACATAATAAAAGTATATCCAAGTGCCAAACAGTATTAAAGCATCCAAAGATATTCACAAGGTTGGAAGATACTGCATGGGCCTTACAGGAGGTCTGAGTAAGAGAGAAGGCAAGCACAATAAAGACCAGTCTCTTCTTTCTACCAACTGCCAAACTGACAAATCTCTCTTTTGGAAGTAGTGTTAAAAGTCAGATGAAGCATTTGAAATGAGAGAAAAGTAATACATCATATAAATAAAAATGAAACTCTTAGCATCTAACAAAAAAAAATGCCTCCAATTCAACATCTCCCAATCACAATTGATTTGATTAGTGGAGAAGGGGAACATACCTAAAGACTTTTAACTCCTCAGTTGACCACAGAAAGTAAAAATGGCTTCATTCATGACAGAAAAAAAAAAACAGTAGCACAAGCAATGAGAGCTTTCTTCCTCCCCCCCGCCGCCTCCAAAAAAAAAAAAAAAGCACATGATTTTTAATGCAAAAGAAAGGCAGAAAGCAGCTGTAGGATTGTTTAGCATTCCAAGCGGACTTGCCCACTTCTGAATGTCTGTTCTAAGTGAATATTTAGTAGTGCAGCTGGCATTGTTACTGATTCAAGAACTCCACTTATTGCACTGAACATCTTACTTTCCTAGAAAAAGTATCTCACAGCTTCCTACTCAATTCATCCATCATCCAAGCTCAAATTTCTTAGGGTGTTTATATTTTTCGGTTTTTTCTTTGATTTTTCCTTTCCTTCTCTTCCCTACCCCTCCACCTCCCCTTCCCTTCCCTGTTACACTTTTCCTCTCCCTTCTCTTCCCCCTCTTCCTCCTTGACCCTCTCCCTGTGTCCCCTCTGTTCCCTTTAATTTTTAACAGTTCTGAATATTTACTTTCCAAATAATAAACCAAAAAGTATGGAAAACATACTTAACTAAATTTTAACCATTAATGTACAGAAACCTTTCCAATAAAAGAAGAAGCCATGTGCAATGTTTTAGGGACACAGATATAATTACTTCTCTGCAAACAGAACCTCATTGTTAGAACAAAATCTGAAATAACAGCTGCTGTAGACATAGATTGTATTAGAAATTGCTAATATTTATGCATTTAAAAGTAAAGTATTTTGCTTATCATGAAGGTAATGATGGTGATGGAAGCAGGTAGACAGGTTATAAAAGTCTAAAAGAGACAGCAAAGTCTGGAATTTCAGAAGAATAAATAACTTTCACCAAAATATTACTTTTCAAAGGGTATAAGAGAAAAATACTTGCTTAGTTAGTAGTACATCATACTCTACTCATTCTGCTGTATTTACATACCTAACTGTTCCAGAATGCTGGTATCTCTTTAGCACTTATCACTGCAAATGTAATTTGTACTTACACTGAGTCACAAAAATCAGCAAAAAAATAAAGTATCAGGGATAGTCCTCTCAGCAGATACATGTTCAGTATAGGTAGAATACAGGTTCAGTGTGGGTACAGTATCCTGCACTATAATCCTTTAGTTTCAAATAAAGGTTATCCTGATTTCAAATAGTTTTTATAGATGAAAATTACTGTCTTGTCACCAGTTTCAGAAATAAGTTTTATGTTATTACAAATGTCATATATTAATTCCTCTAGTGAAGCAGAGATCCAAATGTAGCAATGACCCCAATAATACACATACATGATACTGTCTAACAAAAGAAAAAGTGTTAAAAATTCAAGTGCTCATGGTGATTCCTTTTTTCTTTTTTTCCCTCTTTTTTTTTTTTTTCTTAAACGGAGTATACTTAGTAAGCTATACCCTGTTCTGGTTTTGTTTAGTGAGGGGGGGGCTAAGGTGGTAGCTTCTGTAGGAAACTGCTAGAAGTCGCTCCCCTTTGTTCAGTGGACTCGGCCAGGACTAGGGCAGACCAGCTGCTGGCCAAGGCCGAGCCAATTGGTAGCAGAATGTCCCGTGATAACACCTCTGCAATAATGTATTTAAGAAGGGGAAAACAGGAAAAAAAAAAAAAAAGTAGAGAAGATGTGAAACAGCTGAACGGGGGCAGAGGGGAGGAGGTGTGAGCCTTGTGGGCCTTGCAGGCCTTACCCTCTGGCCTCCCGCCGGGCAGCCGACTGGGCCCAACTCGGCCCGGCCTGGCTGCAAGAAGTGGAGAGGAGATGAGAAGTGAATAAGATGTAAAAAGGATCCTGAGAGGCGTCTGCCAGCCTGTTGTGAGGAACGGCTGCAGATGCCAAGGTCAGTGAAGAAGGAGGGGGAGGAGTAATGTGGCTCCTGACCAAAATTCCCCTGCAGCCTGTTGGTGAAGACCATGGTGGAGCAGGTTGTCCCCCTGCAGCCCATGAAGGTCCATGGAGGAGCAGAGATCCACCAGCAGCTCGTGGAGGACCCCACACCAGGGCAGATGGAGGCCTGAAGGAAGCTGTGGCCCATGGAGGGCCTGCTGGGGCAGCTATTCTGGAAGGACTGCACCCCGTGGAAGAGATGACCCATGCCGGAGCAGTTTCACGAAGGACTGTGGGCTGTGGGAGGGACCCCACGATGGAGCAGGGGAGGAATGCGAGCAGTTCTTCCCCCAACGGTGATGCAGTGGTGTAAAACAATGCGTGATGAACTGACCGCGACCCCCATTCCCTCTTTCCCCCTGTGCCGCTAGGGAGGGGAAGGTAGTAGGGATAATGTTAAGCCCGGGAAGAGGGAGGGGTGAGGGGAGGTTATCTTGTTCCCTGTCTCATTCTTCTGCTAGTTTTAGAAAAAAATGAATAGTTTTCCCCAAGTCGAGTCTGTTTTGCCCGTGACGGTAACTTTAAGGATTTCTCCCTGTCCTTATCTCAAACCTCGATCTGTTTTTCTTGTATCGTCTCCCCCTATTCTCTTGGGGGGTGGGGGGAGTGAGAGAGAGACTGTGTAGTCTGGTCCCGATTGGGGCTGAACTACAACAACCCTTACCAGCTTTGCTTTATTTTGGAAATCTGCATATGATGCTATACCGTAAGCCATTGTTCCTTTAACTTAAGTATAAAAAATAACAACATTACTAAAAATGCATCTTGTTGCTAAGCTCTTAATTTTGCTGCTGATGATTCAGAGACAACTTTAAGACAATGTTTTTATTAAATATTTGGTAACTCAAGCAAAATATATCCCTTTTTCATGATAATACATTGCTTTAGTACAGTGCATTTTACTTCAATACTACTATTTCATACATCATAGTAATATATTAAACAGGTGCATATAGAAATCATTACAATTTTAATACTGAATGTATCTAAAAGCTGTTTGCAAAAATTAGTTAAGGTACAGTATTTAAATGTTAAACAGGTAAATACTCTACTAAAAATGAGAGGCAGCAAAAGAATTCTCCTCCCAAGAGGAAACAGGAAAAATACTTTTATGTCATCATCTGCACTTCAAACTTGATTGCTAAAAAAAAACACGTTCTTCATAGGGGACTTGAGGTATCTCTTGCAGAATTTGCTATGCTCAGCTTCTGCATTGTATATTGCTCCGTGTAATAATACAATAACAGGCACAATAGGCCTTTGATTTTAGAAGTGTTCCTAGGAGGTACCTTTCAAATACTCTTAATGATTATTAAAAACTTCTCAACCTTAATATAGAAAAGATACTTTATAGACAGTCTACCCATCTTCACAGGTAATAGTCTTCCTTTGTAAAGTGGAGTCATGGGATGTAAAAAACAAGATCAATTGCTATTTTGCTATGAATTATTTAAGCAGATCCTGCCTTTCCAAACCCTACTGACTGTACTTTTCATTTGTACAGGAACAATTTCATTTTAGTGGTAGGGGTTTATTTAGTGCAAATTCAGAATCTGATGGATGGTTAGAATCTACCAATGAATCAGAATGGAAATTAAAAAAAAAAAATCAGTATGTGTAACCTTCCTTCATGAATTTCTTTTCTGTTTATTTACTTTGTTGATTACTTATTCTGTGTGTATGTGGGAGATGTCTTTTCTGGGTGCACTTTATGAATCATTTACATGAGAGAATTAATTTTAGTACCTGTGGTGTGGAAAATAGAACTTCTCTTCTGACAAAAGTGGAATATCAATCATGACTTCTCTCTAAACTGCACAGCTTTTTGCTTTTGAAAATAGAATTCTAATCTAAAATCCATTAATTAAATGAATAGATCTATGCTTTAATTCATATAGGGATACCGAATGCTGCATTTCATCAGAGGCAAAAGATTTCAGTGACAAAAGAGTAGTTTGCTTCAAGGTGAGACAAGAAAGCAAACAACTTATACTCCTCATTTTCTTGTATTATTATTTTGTTTTGTTCTTCATTTTGGCCAGGTTTGCGGGTGTAATTTCTGAAGTCACGTTGAAAACGTAACAGTGTAACAAATGAAATCTTTTTTTTGCATTTATGTAGGAGGAAATTCTGTTACACTTTGGGAAGTTATTTCATATAATAGTTTGAAACTAGAAAATGGAACAGTAAAATATAGGAATCAAAGTTTGCTTTTCACTAGTTAATGAACTCAGTAAAACAGAACTCTCCTCCATAATCTCTTTAAATATTTTCTTTCACAGCTCTCTGCTTCCAGCCTACCAGCCTTCATATCTGAGCCTTTTTCAGACAGTACATTGTAATGTCATTTAAGATATAATCTTGTAAAATAAATACTTACCTAAAATTGCTTGTTTGTTTTATTTTTAAATGGTAAACTTCTTTTAAATTCCTCAAAGTTAGACAGGCTAGCCAATCCTTTTCTTAGTAAAATATACCAAAGCCTGTATTTTCGGCTCTTAAAAAAGTAATGAGTATAGGTAAGATAGAACTATACTGATACATAGGGGAATACAAAAATATCCCATGGTCACAAAGCCTTTTTATTGCAGATTTAGATGGAAGTTGTATTTTTCCTTCTATTCAGTTTCAATAGTTAAGTAGTATAAATATTATGATTAAACTTATTTAAAAGTGTTATCTCACATAAACACATTTAAAGCAGCCGTATGCCATGCTACAGATATGTAGTATATACAGTACTACAGTATTGCAGCTCTCCTGTATTCTTTTGACTATGGAGTCAGCAATGAGTAGCTCAGACTTAAAATTCTACCTTTAAGACACTTCAGATTACATGAGATCATTCTACCCTAAGGATACTTCTCTGAGACTCATAGAAGTAGGAATAAACTAGTCTGTACTGAAATTCTGGCTGCTGTGGCCAGATTGCTGTAGATATTTATGACAGCTCAAATAGATCATAGATCTACTGAAGTGTGTATCCGGAGTTGTGTACAATCATGTTCAAAGTGTAGCAATAAGCAACCTGGTTACTGTCAGCTCCTGTGACTGGGGGCTTCCACACTGACCAGGACATGTTAAAATTGTGAGCCATAGCCCTTTACTATATACCAAATTTCACTGTTACACTGTGACTTATTTTTCCAGACTGATTTCTTTCGCAATAGAATTTATTTTTCTTTAGCAAAAGTTCCTCAAGCAAATAGCAGTTTTGGCACTAATGCATCAGAATAAGGTTTTCTGATGAAGTGACTGGTCAAAAATAATTTGTCCTTTGTCACATTAATACAAAGAAAATTGGAGGAAGCTATGAAACTCCAGAGATTTTGTAATTTAAAAAGATAAATATAAGTAAAAAATACAACTTTATAACTCTGGAGAGGAAAAAAAAAAATTATCATTTTCCTCATTTAAAAGATTTGTAAAAATTTCTAAATGGAAGAAAATAAGAGGTTTGATGAAAAATATAATCTGCATAAATTGCTGGGGAAAAAAAAACCAACAGTCTACTATTTGCTGGAAAAATACAGTCTGTACTAATTGCTGGAGTATGACAGGATATTTTTTTTTAGGCTCGGTTCTGTAACAGGCTATTGTCAGAGACAGTCAACTAAGATAAGTGGATTGTAATTGAGAAAGATAGATAGGCACTTCCAGCAGGCAATCCCATCGTCCAAAAACTGATCTCTAACTTTGATCAGATGACTCACTCTTAAAAATGCCTCCATTGACCATAAATGAAGGCATGGATGAATAATTTGGGTTTATGGCTTTAGATACCTAACTATAGGACATTTCAAAAAAAGGCAATTTAATCATGTCCTTAGACTGATGTAATATGTGAAGTTTAGGCTCTTAAAACATTAAAAAAAAAAAAAAGAAATGTAATCTTAAATCAAAGAGTTAGCTAGTAAATTGCTTTTGTTTATATAATACCTGGACTAGATTAATTTTTTTTTGCCTAAGGAATTACTGGCTTACTGGTTACTCAAAATTTAAAGTATGTTATCTAATTGTCCTGCTGAGAAAAAAAAGTAATTTAAAAATCTTGCTTTGGGCAGACAGTTATATAAATTTCACACATACACATACGTTCATATGTATATCTTGATTTCCAATGGTGCTATAGAACTCAAAAGCCAGTGGAGGAAAGAATCGTGTTTGCACAAAAAGAGTTGGGTCTAGAGTTCTGCTATGGATGCTTTGTACAGACTAGCAGTGTAAATAGCTGGTAGAGTGTATTCCCTGAACAAAATCCTAAATCGGCATACAGATACCACAACTCTTATATTTCTCTCCACATATTCTTAAACGTCAAAGAGAGTGAAATGAAATATGAAACAAACCCTATTTGGAAAATTCATATTTTTTTCGGATACCAGAATGACCACTTCAGGTGTATGCGCAGAACAGCATTAATGAGGTTTCCTCTTAATCTATTTAAGTTAGGTCAGAAATCTGCAACCTCTATGGTCCTTAGCTGATACTTAATTTTGGAAATCATAATAGCTACTTATCCTCCATCTTTGTCTCCCAGCCTTTACCTCCCTGTAATTGTGCACTGAATAAGATTAATCAGAAAATTAGGAAAGAAAATTTGTACTGGCCCAATATTAGTATGCTGTTTTTCATTCTGTTTATTGAAGTACTGGCAGTTTCTTTATAATATTCTTCTGACGTTTATGAATCAGAGCTTACCACTAAAACAAGCAAAACAATTAACTAAATATAATGTCTTTGATTTCCAAGTGTTTGTATGAAAATCTTTTCATCGTCCAAATGATAATCACAGTTTTTAACCTTATTGGCATTCACTGTATTTCAGATAAAGTTTATCCATTCCATTTGAATATTTATCTAAAAAACTTATATTGTTTGCTTAGCGTTCTGTTGACTTTAATAGTTCTTGTTGGGCTTTTTTTTTGTTGTTTATTTTCTTGTTTATTTGTTTTTATTGCCCTCTAGTTTGTTCTTTTCATTTCAGTGATTTTCTTTCAGAGGTAAAATAATAAAAATACTTCAAGGATAGTGTTTTTCAATAATGGGTGTAGCTTCATGCTAGAACACTTTACAAAGCAGTTATTGAGGCAATTCTGATTCCATTGTATTTTAAAAGATTTTTTTTCCAAATTTATTTTTTTTGTTGCTAAGAATATTCACATGGATGTTTCTTTTTCCTTATTGTTGTAGTTTAAACCCATTTGACAACTAAGTCAGCAGCTCACTCACCCTTTCCGTCCCCAGTGGGATAAGGGAGAGAATTAGAGAGGTAAAAGAGAAAGAAACAAAACCCAAGAAAAAGAAGTAATGCAACCGCTACCATCTGCCGACGGACACCTGGTCAGTGCAGCGATTGCAGAGCGGAACTGACAGTAATCTTGCAATGATCCCAAGCAGCAATCTCAGAACAGTGATTTCTGGATTTCTACCCATCAGCCAACCCTCACTTATATACTGAGCGTGATGTCTATGGTATGGAATACTTCCTTTGGCCAGTTTGAGTATATTGGCTATATTATCTCAACTTCTTTTACCTGCACGTTAGCAAAACTTGGGAAGCTGAAAACAGTCCTTAATCTCTTAGCAACAACTAATAACATCAGTGTATTATTAACATTCTTCAAATACCAAATTTCATACTAAATTCAAAACACAGCAGCTACTGAGAAGAAAATTAACTCTGTCCCAGCCAAAAGCAGGACACCTATTTTTCAGACTTTTTTTTTTTCTTTTAAGAAAAATTGTCTGCTTAAAGTTATTATTAGACTTTCTATTGTTAAGGTTCAATGCCAAACCTACAGACAAGTTCTGTCATTGAAGTAACTGACTGGATAGGAATGTATTAGAGAAGGAGTGTGGAGTGTGGAAAGGTAGATAGGAAGTATGATGAGTTGAAGCCTCACAGCTGTACTGCCTGGCATTTCAGATACTCTCTCAGGAGTATGATAGAATTGAATTTGAGTCTCTGCATTGTTTTTTAGTGCTATATTTGAAGCAAGCCTTGCAGGGCAAAAAGGAGAAATTCTCACAAAGATGCAAAGTTAATATACAGGGTTTCAGATGATCACGCCTCATTTCCTTCTGAATATTTTTTTCCTTTTTTTTTTTTTTTTTAAACTTTGCTGTCATGATGACCAAACAGCATCCTTTGTTGCTAGTTCCTCCTGTGGCATTATGGTACTTGCAGCATTTACTTCACCATTCCAGATGCAACTGCAGAACCAAAAGGAAAAAAAAAAACAAACAAAAAAAAACAACCCAAAAAACCCACAAACTCTCAAGAGTTCTATCTGTCAGATGAGTTAACTGGGATCACAATTCTTGCAGATCACCCCATTAGATCTATGAATATTGCAAGAGTTAAATAACTGTTACTGTGTACCTTCATCTCCTTTCTAGCACTGGACACCTCACCCTCTGACCCTTCTCTTTTCACACTGAAGACATCATCTCTGCTGTAGCTGTAAGGTGCCTCTGACATTGATTCTCTCAGTGGGTAAGTGGGATTGCAAACATTCACAGATATAGCCCTGGGATATCCCTTCCACCTTCTCAGTTTCCCACATATGGTCATGGTTTTTAGTACTCTGACCTTATCTTTGCCAATGTGTCCATACAGATATTTGTGCTGAGTGGGAGATGACTATTACCAGACAACTTGTTACTCAAGGGAGAAATATCTCTTAAGACGTGCACATCTTAATATACTGGGTCTCAACTTATCTACAAGCCCTGTAAATACTTTAGCAGAGTACTTTCAAATGTTTAGTGCAGATGCTGACAGACAAAATTCTATCTGTGTTTCATATTAATAAACATCTCTGGGAGTTGTCCTTTATCCTGGCAAGTAAAATCAGGAACTAATGTGTTATCCAATAACTGTCAGCAGTTTATCCATATAGTTTTCTCATGCATGTTGAGTCATAAGCTAAGATAGTACCTATCCTGAACTTCTATGTGGGAAATCAGAGAGTCTATATGGTGTTTCTATCTTAGGCTTATACCAGAAAGAATCTTTTTTTTTTTTTTTTTTTGCAATTTAAAGTAACAGAATGTATAAATATTCTAATTAGACATCTAAGTTAAGGATAACTATCTTGACAGTACAGATGTGTCACTGAGTCATTTTAAACTCTAAGTGTTTATGGCTGTTAAATCTATATAGTCATTCCTACTTTCATAACTAATCAAGTTGACATTTCATGTTTGAGCCTTATGCAGATCTGAAGTCTAGCTGCTGACTCCTTTAAAAATGTAATAGTTGTTTGTGTGATGAAATATTGCAGTGGGATAAAACATATTCATGCTGCATGTCATGTTATCAAAACTGAAGTGAATAATCACTTAACAAACACAACAGCAATATAGTCAAAATGCAGAGCTTTTTTTAACATCTGCATATAACATTAGTCGGAATAAAGCTTTTCAAGTAATAAAGTAATTCAGATACAATAAAATTTGCACTACACAGTTTCGGTTTCATTCCCACTGAACTAGCATTCAATAGCATCATGAAACAGAATACTCCTTGGTAAAGCATTTGATGGTTCTTGCGTGTCAGATATAGTTTTGAACCTTAAAGTTTCTACATAATCTATACATCCAGGGCATGGCTATTTTTTCTTATTTATCTTTTAATTGAAAGAACAGAGGAGATCTTTACCAGTACTAGAGTCGTTCCATCTCAAAATGGCAGTACTAGATATTTTTTCAAGTGTAATGATTTTTTTGTTAAAAGTTCTATGTCTTGGATATGAGCAGAAAAATCTTAAGACGATTGACTTACCTAAACAATCTGATGCCCATACAAGTGAAGAAAATTGACTCTTTTGCAGCCAAACCCAATAGTATCTCCACCCCTTTACTGTATATACAATAGGTTTGGATCTTCTGTGGAGCTGCAGATCAGTGATGAAAAAGAGCTGTAAAAGCATGTTAGAAAACATAAAATATCCCTAACTGAATCTTACAGTGAGGAAAAAGAACCTATCACCAACATACTCCTCTTGCCAAAGAAACCTCTTAATTAAAATCACACTTCTTCTGAGAGTTAACAATACTGGCATCTGGGAGTGACACTTCCCAAAAGTGAAGTCCTCGACCTTAGGACTCAGAGGCGCAATGGAAAAATTAGTATAAGAGCAAAGGAAGAGGGCTTCACTAGTAAGTGTGTGTGTGTGTGTGTGTAGAACAGCTCTAGTTGTATTATTTTGATTTTTCACAATATTTTAACTTTATTTTCTTTCTCTTTTTTTTCTGCAATAATTACATCTGAATTAATAATAATTCCTTTATTTGACTGATACAATTTTCATCACTTGTAAGTTGTTGACTTGTTTTTTTGTTTAGTTTTTGCCCATTTGAAATTTTCAGTGTAGCAAATGCACATCATCTGTTACTTGGTCTGGGATAGGTTCTACCTACCTCAGTCATTATATCTTTTGTTATATAGGTAAATTAAGTCAACTGACATATGCAATCACTGGTCTCATACAAGAATATACGATGCATATGTTTCTATATTCTATGGGTTCTGCAAGTAAAATATGAAAAAAAAAAATCCCATTTCACAATATCCCCAACATATGACAGGAAGCAGTTCTGCAAACACAACCTTTCCAAGTGACTCATACTATGTACTGTAAATTTACAATTATAGTCCACTTATACAGAAAGTACAGTTCCTGTTTCCTCCCCGGAAACTTCTCTTTATGGACAACTTGATCCTTACACTTGTATGGTCCAAAATTGATCACCAAAGAATCAGAATAGTTAAATTAATTCCCAGAATAGAGTTAGTCATCCTGTAGTATCCTTAGCCCTCACCTTTGTCTCATATTTCCCTCACTAACACCATCTAAGAACATTCTTGTGCCATCCACTTCCACAAACAGCTGTTGTAGTTTGTGGAATATCCTGACAGAAAATATGCCAGGTGGCAATCATAGTAGGTAGTAGAGCTGCCAAACAATGTACAAAAAGAAACAATTTTGTACTGTCTGTTTCCAGAGGGTTCTAATAAATATAGGAAATAAATAGGGAAAGGATAATATAAAATGGTAGTATCACTCTGGGTAGGAATTGACTCTAGGACAAATGCTGAACTGTATGTGTGCTAAATTGCACACCTCCACATATACACACATATGCACTCACATCCCCACGCACTGGCACTTATGAAAGTTAGTGAGATGTATTCATATGTCATCTAAGATGTATTCACCACTTTTTTTTTTGTATATGCAAATGCGAGTAATCTATAAAGGTACACTTTTAAAAATTTTGAGTAGTCTTTTAAGTATGTTTTTAATCAGCTGTGATTATTTTTCCTTTTTTAAGTCTCTGCCTCAAGGATAAGCTACCTTTTAGAATGTCACTCTTCTGACTATTTTATTAATGATTTTTCATTTGTATTTTAATGAATTTTCAGAAAGGAGCATATTAATTTAATCTCAGAGGTGGCCTGACTTCTAGAGCATGGTCTCTGGATTTCCTCAACAGGGAGAATCAGTACTGATTTTATCAAACTGTATAGTGATGAAAATAGAGAGGGTTTCTCTTACAGTCCTGTTCTTGGTGATGTTGATGCTAACATATAAAATCAACTCCTTTCAATGCTAACAAATTTCTAGATCATGGTCATAACGTTTCTGCATCAAGGGCTTTGGATCATTTAGCTATAGGATATAATTTTCCTTACCAGTATCTACAGTTAACTCTTACAGATAAAAGAATTTGGAAAATGCAGAGTAAAAACTAGATTTTTCAAAGTCTGAAGATGAGAAAGCAATAATCTTACAGAATAATCTGGACTGATTCTTTTTACCACTAGTAAAGTACAGGATTATAAGGGAAACCTTTCCTGCTTTTATTGCTTCATATGATTTCAGAGGAAACACCCTCACAAAGATGTCCTTGCTTATGGGACTTGATTTGTTCCTTGTTTAGGGCTTTTTTTCTGTCATGCATGGAAAGGTAGTAGGATAGAGGGTGTCTTGTATTTGCTGGCAGATACATGGCTATTTAGACTGAGTCCCAAAAGGTCTGTAATCGTGTCTTCTGTAGATGGTTCCTGATACAGCAACTAAGATGAATGAAGTAAAACAGTTGTGTTGTCCAAACTAGTAACACATCAGACACATACTTCTACTGCTGCACACAATCCTTGAAAATTGTCTAGTAGGTGGAAACATCCTTGAACAGTCAAGGATCTCCCTGAAACATACACACAGAAGAAAAACAGGTCCTTGAAGACAGGCTGGGAGAGAAGGCATCACACAAAGCTCTGGCGATCCCACGGTGATTCTTCAGCAGTTATTCCCATAGTAACAGTACAAAATTTGTGATTTTGTCCTTTTATTAGATGGTTTTCTTTCTAGACTGTTCACAGCCTTTGGCCTTCATCCCCTGAACTATATACTGTGTGTTACTGAAGGACATTACTTTCCTAGGCCACTCTGTTTTGTTGTATTATTGCTTGGGTACTTCTTTCATGACTAGATTTTTACTTTTTTTTTTTTTGTATGCCTAAAGCAGTCTTTTTCCCAGCTGTCAAGGTTTTACCCCTCCCTTGACCAATAACATCGTTGAGTTGTTGATACTCCTGAGGCCTGTTTTCAATTTGTAACCTGCTGTTTTCAAGGTGTGAGGCTTGTTACAGATGGTAAGTTCAGAATGGTGTCCTCAGAGCCTAATATAATGTTAGTCTAGGGCAAATTTACCCTAAATCACTGTGGCCTGTGGCTGGCAATGACAATATATTTTTTACTGGGCCATCAGTTGACAGTCCTCTCTTTGCTAGTCTGGCAACTGGCATTTGCAGGTTATCACTCACAAGTCCAGCAAAGATGTTGAATGCCCTCTTAGGGCTCTAGGCTCTTAGAGCTGAACAATGGGAAGATTTTCTTGAACACTTTTCTCTCTTTTATCTGATCTTTGCCATATGATAACCAATATACGTTTTAAGGTGTTCTGTAATTCTTTGTTTTTGCTCTTAAAGCCAGTTATTGTATGCCAATATCATCGTTATTAAGTTTGTACAGCATTTAACCGTAGAATCAATACAGTTTTGACAACTAATACATACATATAATAAAATCAACTATATTAACTAACAAAAATCATACTGTTATTTCTGAAAGCACAGGAAAGACGTATCCTTTGATAATGATTGTGTTACATTACATACAAATTGTCAGGTAAATTGAACTACTGTATAGCTAGATTCTAGTCATTTGTGCAAAGAAAAATAGTAGCTTGGAGTAACAAGGCACATCATAGAAAGAAAGTAACAAAATCACAAAAGAGAATAATGGAAACCTACAGAGTAACATGTTTACTTTCTCATATGTTCTCTAATTTAACATATGCCTCTTGATTAGCTTTTACTCAACTTGAATTTCATAGAATAATGTGATGGCCTAGCCCGAATTACCACACAGTTTCTCACTCACCTTCCCCCTCCCCAGCAGGATGGGGGAGAGAATTGCGAACGAAGGAAAACTCATGGGTTGAGATGAAGACAGTTTACTAGAATAGCAAAGGAAAACTACAGTAATAACAGAATATAAGGATATTAAAATACAAAAAAAAAAAAAAACCAAACCAAAAAACCAATGTACATTTTCTCATTACTTGATGTCCCAATGACCGATACAGCCCGTCCCAAGAAGCGATCACGGAAGCGAAACTGAGCAGCAAGCAAAGAAGCAAAAAAAAGGAGGCAGCAAAGTAGAGGGAATGAAACCGGCAAATGAGAGAGAAAGATGGATGCCAGGAAGGCAGATACCCGCCCTGGCCAACTGCCACTTATCTACTGAGCATGAGGTTTATGGTATGGAATACTTTTTGCCCAGTTTGGGTCAATTATTCTGTCTGTCTTTCTCCCAGCTTCCTGCATCTGCAAATCAGCAAGACTTGGAAAGCAGGACAGTGTCCTTGGTCTCATTCACAACAGCTTGTATCTTCAGGGTGTTTTATCAACATTCTTCACACAGGAAATCCAAAACATACCAGCTACTGAGAGAGAAAAATTAGATTCATCCCTGCCGAAACAAGGACAAATAATAGAACGGCTTGAATTGGAAGGAATCTTAAAGATTATCTAGTTCCAACTCTTCTGCCATGGGCAGGGACACCTTCCACTAGTCTGGATAGCTCAAAGCCCCATCCAACTTGACCCTGAACACTTCCAGGGATGGGGCATCCACAACTTCTCTGAACAACCTATCCCAATGTCTCTCCACCCTCACAGTAAAGGATTTCTTCCTTATGTCTCACCAGAATCTACCATCTTCCAGTTTAAAACCATTATCTCTTGTCCTATCACAACACACTCTTGTCAAAAGTTCCTCCTCAATTTTACTGTAGGCCCTCTTTAGGTACTGGAAGGCTGCTATAATGTCTCCTCAAAGCCTTCTCTTCTGCAGGATAAACAATCCCAACTCTCTCAGCCTGTTTTCACAGGAGATCTATTCCATCCATCTGATCATCTTTGTAGCCCTCATCTAGACCCACTCCAACAGGTCCATGTCCTTCTTATGTTGGGGGCTCTGGAGCTGAAGGCAGTACTCCACGCGGGGGTCTCATGAGAGCAGAGTAGAAGGGAAGACTCACATCCCTTGACCTGCTGGCTATGCTTCTTTTGATGCAGCCCAGGATATGGTTGACTTTCTGGGTTGCAAGTGCACATTGCACCTCATGTGAAGCTTCTTATCAACTAACACCCCCAAGTCCTTCTCCTCAGGGCTGCTCTCGACCCATTCTCTA
Organism: Chlamydotis macqueenii; assembly: GCF_036417535.1. Classification (NCBI taxonomy): domain Eukaryota; kingdom Metazoa; phylum Chordata; class Aves; order Otidiformes; family Otididae; genus Chlamydotis; species Chlamydotis macqueenii. The sequence goes on from NC_141556.1 coordinate 166,557,216, forward strand.
CGCAGCCCATATATGTGTTTTGGATTGCCCTGAAGCATGTGCAAGACCTTGCACTTGGCCTTATTGAACTTCATGAGATTTGCAGGGGCCCACCTCTCCAGCCTGTCAAGGTCCCTCTGGATGGCATCCTTCCATCCAGTGTGTCAACTATATAATACATCTTGGTGTCATCAGCAGACTTGCTGAGGGCGCACTCAGTCCCACTGTTCATGTCACTGACAAAACAGCCCCAGTCACAATAGCAGTCCCTGAGGAACACCATTCATCACTGATTTCCACTTGAATATTGAGTTCTTTGACTGCAAACACCCAGCCAATTCCTTATCTGCTGAGTGGTCTGTCCATCAAATCCATGTCTCTCCAATATAGAGATAAGAATGTTGTGCAGGACAATGTAAAATGCTTTGTACAAGTCCAGGTAAATTATGTCTGTTGCTCTTCCCTCATCCACCAATGCTGTAACTGCATCATAGAAGACCGCCAAATTTTTCAAGCATGATTTGCTCTTAGTGAAATCATATTGACTGTCACCAATCACCTCTGTATTTTCCATGTGCCTTAGCATAGTCTCCAGGAGGATCTGCTCCATAATCTTGTCGGTCACAGAGGTGAGAGTGACTTGCTTGTACTTCCCCTGGTTTTCCTTGATTCTCTTTTTAAAAATGGGGTTTATGTTTCCCCTTTTCCAGTCAGTGAGAACCTCACCAGACTGTGAATTTAATTACTTGTTTCCCAATAGACAGTATAGCAAATGGCTTCACTTTAAGATAGACGTATGGCTCCATGTATACCAATATGATATAATAAGTGATTATTAATACTACTAGGACAAAATATTAATTTAAAAAATAACTGAATGGCAATATTGATATGCATAATTATCTACTTGATATCCTGTGACTGAGTGTGGAGAACACCAGATTCTGTCTTGTTAAGTATTACTTTCCATTTTAAAACTCTTTTAAAGATGACCTATTTTTTTTTGTTTTTATTATCTATTGCTTCCAACCACCGCCGTGTATTTTCTTTAACTATTCTTCCATTATATTCAACTTCAAAAAGGACTCTATACTTCTTAATTTGATGCAGGCCCGAAGTACACTGTATGTTACTGTCTAAAAAGAAGAGTAATATTTCTGTTATTTCCAAGATGGAGGAAGAAGCTTTCAATCCAAATTAGCAATCAGAGATGAATATATAATCTGAAGATTGATTTTTATTATCATTGATATTCTCCACTGATACTTAAATGCCACTAAAAGTGTGTGGCAAAAAGGGGCTTTGTATGAAAATAATAATCCACAAACAGCTAAATGGAAGAGTTTGTATTTCTGTACAAATAAAACTCCATTTTCTTGCCTGACTAATAATGTTTGAGTACTGAAATACTGCAAACACAAAATGCTATCAAAATTATTCCAAATTTTCCAGTAACTCAAACACCAGTCTCTCATTTTTAATTTCACTTAACTTCTGCATCTTGTAAACTGAAACTCAGAATATTTGTGATACATCTGTACTGACATGGAAAATAGAACAAGGAACTGAGGTTACCCATCATACTACTGCTAGTTAAGTATTATCGTGTTCCCTTTCTCTATTCTGGACGAACTCAATCAGGTTTGTCCAAGGTGGAATGTAGGAACAATTTTGAGGATTGGTCACTCTAGGGACTGTTTCCAAAAAGTAAAATGGCCAAGACTGGACTAGGTTCAACTGCTTGTATATTATCTAGTCCTCCATCTGAATACAACGAGATAAGTTGCACTCTCGCACTTTCAAGTACTCCATATATCCACATGTTCCTCTGTTTCCTTCCAGCTTTGCAAAACATAATCTAAAGTTCATGATTTACAAATATCAATTGTGCTACAAGAGAAAACACACAAAAAAAAATAGAAAGGCAGTTTATTTCTCTTAGTCTCAAAAAGGTTTTAAAGAGTTGTATCCCTATGTCTTTTGTTTAACAGCACAGACACAGCCTCAGTGTCTGCTTCTGTCTTCCTATTTTAGGTGTATACACACTTAAAATGAACATTCTGCTGAATGTCAGCCAATGTTTTCCCTTTAAAAGTTCAGGGAAGATCCTGAGGCCATAGGGAAGGCCCTAAGACCTCTTTTTCCTTACTGACAGTGCAAAAGGGTCTCTATGCAAGCCAAATGTGATTTGAATATTTAACACTGTCAGTACAATGCAAAGAAGTCCAATTGGAAATGACAATGTTTCACATTTTAATCTTAAATAACTTACCTTAGGCAACTGAAGAAGCTAGTAGGCATTCTAGAATGAGATCAATATTACTTTGTTGGAAGACTGTGCAGAATTATGAAGAAGTATATCTTCTTCCTAGTGACAATTTTTACCTTTAAAGATTTATGGAAATGGCTAGCACTGGTCTATCAAAAAAAATAAAAGTAGTAACTCCAATTACTCCAATTAGGAGTAAATAAACCCACAGAACTATTTCTTGGTGGTTTAGTGCAAATTTTTTTGTAGTGTTTTTTTTTTTTAATCTTTCTAACATGTCATTTATTCTTGTCTTTAAAAAGACTGTATTTCTGCTAGAGAAACCCTATAGGTACAGATACTTAGAATGCTTGTAGCACTAGCAATGTCAATGTTAGAAGAAAGAATGTTTTGTTTTGTTTTGTTTTATTTTTTTTTTTTTAAAGAAATAAGTATTTTCCTACAAAACCCCATTGTGGAAGACTGTATTTTTGTACAGGGATGGATTTCTTGAAGTTCAGAAGTAGAAGTTTCGTTGCTTTTTTGCATATGAGAAACCAACTCACTGAGTTTAAGATATTCTGCTACATATTACTCCGATGTATAATGCTTAAATGAGCATGACAGGGGAAAATAAAAGACTAAGAACCTACATGCACAATTGCAATTTAAGAGCTTCCCCTTCTGTCAGTAGGCTTGATTCCTTATTAGGGACTTCACAGTGACCACCACATATTTCATGTGAACATAACTGATGAGGACTGATTGACACTGACTGCTACAAAATTAGTATTTCCATGGAAGCCAACATCAATTACTATCAATGATGGGATGCTCATCTAGGAGATTCTGAACAACATTGCAATATAAAGTAAATCACTTAGGTATAGAGAAAGTACAAAAGAAACACTAGCAAATGGCGGGGGGTGGGGGGAAGAAAAAGAAATAAACTATTGGGACTGTCACTGCAAGCAGCATGATTCTGCTAGAAATAAAAAAAAAAAGTTTCAGCAAAAAATAACAAAACATAAGATTTTTTTTTTATTTTCACAAATATGTATTGTAAATTTAATAATTTATGTTGTAAAAAAAAAAAAAAGTGTTCCAGAAATATTTACACAAGGAGTATGTTTTTTCAAGGACAATGTGTTTGATTTTTTTTTCTTGTTATCCAAGTTTTTTTTTTAAATTTTGAATTTCTGCTGGGTCTGAGAGATTAATGAATCTTGAATATATTCAATATCTTAGTGTTCTTTGAAAGATGTCTATGTGAAGAGACCTTTAAGAATTTCTGGCTGAGCTTCTTTAATTTACTACTCTTTTAACCTGCTTCAATTCTATAAACTTTCAGTTAAGATGGGGTACATCTGAGATTAGGTAAAGACCAGAGCTACCATTTTCCTTTAAAAACAGAACTGGTACTCCAGGGTGAAGAATTGCTGCTGCATAGCCTACCAGATTTCCATCCAGACGTAAGTCTAGGATGCCAACAGATGGTCACAGTTCATTTCTCACATATCCTAAATAGGGAAGTTCGAACTCATAACCAATGCTAGGTAAAATATTTGTGTGTTCATATGAAAGTGTTGGGGAAGCAGAAGCAAAGCAAAAAAAAAGACTTATTTTTCTTTTCAGTTACATTTTCAAAATGTTGCTCCTTCCTTTTTTTTTATTTCACTTTTGAAAAATAACTGAATGTACAGTATCTGCTTAAATGAAGCATGCCTACAGTAGCCAAGGTCAATAAGAAGGAATTATACCAGTTGCAGTTAGGAATAACTAAAGTAGTTAAAGTGGAAAAATAAGATTGGACTCGAGGACTGAGAATATGAAAAGAAAGGAGAGAATTTTCCTGAGATAGCAAAGATTATGTGTCTGTAACCTCACTGACTCCAGATCATTAACATTTGTGTTTGAACTGCAGTAAAGACAAGGATTTTATGACCTACCTATCACTTAATGTGTCAGGGTAATATTAGCTAGTACGGTTATTAGGATGGCATGCCTTTCTGTTGGCCAGATATGAACCTAGTTTATCACATTAGTTCCCTAGATGTTGAGCTTTCTGAATAATTTTCAATTTGTCAGGCAGATATAAAAGTAAGAGGTTTTTTGGTTAATACTGAAATATGAATTTTTTTTTGTTGTTGCATATTCCAGCCTTTAGGAAAACCATGAATTACGGGCTCTCTCCCCTGCTCTGCAGCTGTAGCTTTTAGAAGTGATATTCAAGGCATAAATGTCTATAAAACTATGCATAAAATGTTTTCCTCAACTTTGATCGCAACTTGAAATATGCCAGAATATTACTGATGTTGATAGTTTCTATTGTGTATGTTAACTCCAAGTAGTTTAATGAAGCAACATCGTTATTTTGTGTTGAATTGCGAACAGAGAACATGAGATCTGAAGGGAATACAGTCCTCTCAGCATAGTCTACATACCCAAGCAGGTTAATAATCATAGAATCATAGGATCATAGAATCATAGAATGATTTGGCTTGCAAGAGACCTTTAAAGGTCATCTAGTCCAATCCCCTTGAAAGGAGCAGGGATAGCTTCAATGAGATCAGATTGCTTAAAGCCCTGTACAGCCTGGCCTTGAACGAACATCATACACATATACACACCATTCAATTACTGAGGAAAATCAGAATGGGAAATAGTCTCCTTTATAGCATCTATAATACTAAAGAAGAAAGGGCCAGGAGCCTATGCCTATCCGCATGGCACAGGATTTAGGATTAGTCTCATTAGTGTATTGTTATTTTGGAAAAATCCACTTGGAAAAGTGGACAAATCAGAACGAGGGAATGAAGCATTGAGTTGTATGGATCACTTCATTGATCCTCTTGTAAGTAGCATCTTTTCTTGGTTTATTTCCAATGTGAATCCAGCGACAGACAGTTTTTATAAAGGACCTGAAGACCTTGCACTAACAAACGTTTGTTATCCTCTCTCATTTCCTTGAAGAACAGAGTAGAGATATTCTGGTAAAACAGATATTGACTGAATTTGTGATTTGGACAATTCTTTTCCCACATATGTTGAAGTTTCTTAATGTGTTTGTAGTTAAAAATCTAATACATTCCCAAGCAATCAAAAGTCTATTGTGTTTACACTTTGTATTGTCCCCCATGTAGTATCTTTACTGGAATAGTAGCACAATAAAGTAGGAGGAGGGTATGAAGTGTGGGAATGTTGATGTGTCCCTATACATTTTTTTATTCAAAGTAATTGTTAACTTCTTACTACTGAAAGATTGGGTTCTGGAAATTAATATTGCTTTGTAATTAATTGCAGCTTTAGTTAAAGTACATTTAACACCTCTGGAAAGCTACTTTGTGTCCCAGACATCTCTGTATGTACCTGCAATCTTGACAGTATGTGTTATATGGGTGAATATTTACATCCATTTTGCAAAATGTGCTGAGTGGCAAATCAAAAAAAAAGTAGAGCTTTCTCTGCTAGAGGTGAAGGAGGACATGCTACAGAGAAGTAGCTGCACTGATCAGGCACAGCATATTTAATGTTGAAGAAATTTCTCTCTCTGTCCATCCTGTGTTCCCTTTCTTAAAAGGGCTGTGATTTTTTTTTTATATATATAACATCTTATCTCCTTTTTATTTTCACTATATATGAAATGTTTTACATATGCTGACAAGCAAGTCTTTTCCTCCTTTTTTTTTTATATACTGTAAAGCCAGGTCTATCCATTTAAGCCAGGTCTATCCATTTAACCAGTTCTATCCATTTGTCAGGATTGAATTCCTTTAAGGTCCGCTCTTTTTACCCCTGGGATTTCCATTATCTTCACAATGCTTATCCTTTCAGGAATCTCTGTTACAGTACATTCATTCTTTCTTGAAATATGATGGATCAGGGGTTTGGAGGTTTTTTCTTTGCTTTAGAGTTTGTTTCTTTTTTTTTTTTTCAGATTTTCAAGTATTTATTGCTTTCAAAACCAAATTAACTCTTAAAATTTTATTTTCAAGTTTCCCCTTCCATCTCCCACTCATATACTATTGGAATTGATACGTCTTCACGAATGTATTTGATCTACCAGATTTTTTCTCAGCTTATTATTCGGCTTGCATAATCAAGGACATATTTTTTGCATTTAAAAATATTTTTTCCTTATAAATTAACATTATTAATCATATTTCAGCCAGATAATACAAGACTGGACTCCTTAATTTACATATACAAACACAGGCTATATAAATATGAAGAATGCTAATTGACTCTAGTGCATCTTTATTAAAAAGAAATGTAAAGCCCCTTGGATTTTCTACTGTTTGTAGAGTTTTATTTTCTGTAGGATTACATGTGGTTGATGGAAGTAACTGAAGATTCAATATAGCTGGATATCTGCCAAGCAGATGATTTACTATTACATAATATTAAAAATGTAAATTATGTGGCATTGGCAGTGTGTATATTAGATGAGACAAAAAAAAACTATCTTGCTGAAAAGTACCCAACCCAGTTATAATGAGAAGATAGCCTGCTCTCGTGAAGTCACTGAAAAATCATCTGCTGGGCTTAGTTATGCTGGCTTGGTTTTAGAAAAACTTTACTGTGAAAATTTAAAAGTGATTCAAAGGTTGTAGAATTGTTAAAAAGAAGACGTATCTGATTAATGGTTCAGAACAAAACAAATTATATGAATTAGTTTCTAGTTTGGATCAGAAAGATAGAATCTGACTTACTAGGGGACCAGGAATATTTACTACCCTAAAAGACTACACACTGACACACACACTCCTTTGACTTACACCTAATGGAATGAAAGCCACATCTGCTCTTGAAGCTTTGTCCCTGCATTAAGGGACAGGGAAATTCCTTATAACCAGCATATTGTCAGAGGGCTATGTTAACAGTTGTGTGGGTTCTAAACCAATGATGGCTTATGTCCAAGCAAAAGAGATCTGGTCTGTTTATATAAACAAAAGTAAAGATACCTAGTATACCTGGGCTTAGTATCAAATATGTGCATGAAAAATAATAGTATATTATATCCACAGAGTCAAATTGAATAATGTGATATTCTCTGTTGACCTGGATTTCCATGACTATATCACTAAAAAAAAAAAAAAAAAAAAAAGAAGATAAATAATCAATAAAGAACCTGTTTCAACCATTGAGGCCAATTAAGATTGACTAGTTTACCTTTCTGTTGCATAAAACCAGTCCCACATATTGCAAATTTGTTCTAGATATAACAATTTCAGTGTTTCAAAATGGAGCCAAGAGTCAAAATAACTGTTTAAGATAGTGGGCAGTTGGAGTCCACTGTTCTAGCTCATTTCCTGACTTTGTTTTTTTTCAGAAGTTTAGGTTTATCTTTCAGATGTAAGTCAAAATCTGGGAGTAGGTAACCTCTTGCTGGATTGGATAGTAAAAGCCACTTGGATGTTAATGAAAATGAGGTCAATTAGGAAAAGAAAAATAATTTACTTTAACAGCAATTCATTGACAATAGATTTTAGTTCTAGAGAGATAATTTAGCTGTTTAAAGGCTAATTGGAAAAAATGTGCAGGAGTGTAGTTGGGTATAATCCATCAACATAGCTCTCCAGATAGCTGAACTTTTGTTTCTATACTATGAACTGTGAAACGCGAGTTCATTAGTAGATGCTAGTACATGAAAGCTCAGAAGAGAGCATTAATCTTGAGGCAAGGACTTTTGGTTTTAATCTCATATGTATATATATTTCCTCTCTGACATATGGTGTGATTTTTAGACTAACCTTTTTGGCAGATCAGTCTAGTGAAGGTCTAAGAGAGAACTGGGCAGTAATTGTGCAAAGCAATCTTGACGTAACTACATGTTAACAGCAAATCAGAAAAAGTGGGTGCATTGTGGCAGAATGTAATTATGATGTTCTTCTACGTGAACTGTAGATACATATTCCCACACACAGCATGCAATCATTGAAGCCTACTGTGTTTGCTATTATGAAACCCACTTATGCATAGTTACAACTTCTATGTAAAATTGACCAAATAATGAAATGAAAGCTGTTCTGAGTAACTCTTTGCTTTATTATAAAAGAGCAGCTAATTGCTTCTGGATATATTAAACTTTCTTGGTATTGTACAGATGTGTGTAATCACTGCCTTGCCCTGCTTGAATAGCAGCCATCTGTTTGTCTTTGGATGATTGCAGCTTTTAATAAATACACTTCTGTTTGTATCTGAGAAGCAGACAATGCCAATGTAAGCAGGATGGCATGCCACATAATGAGTTTCATCTTTTAATACCATAAACGCATTGTAGCTAGTATTTTAACTGGGTGTACTGGTTTTGGCTATGATAGACTTAGATTTCTTCATAGTCACTTCTATGGTGCTATGTTTCGGATTTAGGATAAAAACAGGGTTGATGAAACATCAATGTTTTAGCTATCGCCAAGCAGTGCTTACAGAGCATCAAGGCCTTTTCTGCTTCTTCCTGCGCTGCCCTGCCAGTGAGTAGGCTGGAGGTGCACAAGAAGTTGAGAGGGGATACAGCTGGAGCAATGACCCAAATTGACCACAGAGATATTTTATACCATATGACATCGTACTCAGCAATAAAAGCTAGGGGAAGAAGGAGGAAAGGAGTAACATTCACAGTCATGGCCTTTATCTTCCCAAGTAGTTGATATGCATCAACTACGCATCAACTACTATACATCAACGTGATGCAGGATGAAGGCCTTTTTTTTCCTGGAGATGGCTAAACACTTGCCTGCTGAGGGGAAGTAGTGAATCAATTCCTTATTTTGCATTGCTTGCATGTGCAGCTTTCTTTCCCTTTTAAACTGTCTCTACCTCAGCCCACGGATTTTCGCACTTTTACACTTCTGAGTCTCTTCCCCATTACGCTGGAAGTGAATACTGTGTGTTGTTTACCTGCCTACCAGGGTTAAACCATGACAACTCTGGCTCAGACCAGTACAATCTTTTTTGAAAGAGTTCCTATGATTCAGTTAAGTCAACTCTGCTAAATAGACATGTCAATTAATTGTAGAATTTATAGCAATCATCACAGTTGGGATTCTTTGTCTTTTCATCAATAAGAGATGATTCGAAGCAATAAGAGCTTAGAAAACTGTTATGTTATCCCTGTATTCTTATTATTTAGCTAAAGAAAAAAAAAGGATAAAAATAAGAAACTTCTAAGTAATTTCACTAATAAATGAACAGCAGCCTTGGAAGCCAGAAAGCTGTGTCGACTAGATACAAAAGAATTGGTATTCAAATATAGTACACAGTTACACTATGTTGTTGTTGTTACTGAGAGGTTTTATTTTAATGTTGAATAATACTTCAGAAATATGAGTGAAATATAGCCACAGAGAACACAGGATTGTAAATAATTTAAATATCAGTTATTTAATCTTTAGGTTTATTTACTCTGAAAACTGAGTACATGAAAAAGAACTCTTTATACTGCTTCTAACTTTCCAAGTACAGACATTGACAAGCATAAATCATATGAGATATCAAACAACTACTTTTAAAATTTTGACAATCAACAAAGGAACAATGGAAAAAGATTTAATTTAGATTAATTTTGAAATGTGGATTAAGTTGCAATAAATATCCACAATTTACTTTTCACTTCATGAATAGTTGGAGTGGAATACAGAAACTCCGTTTACCATTTTTGCGTAGATTGTAAGAGACTCAGGATGTACTTTATGAAGCATGATGGACAGTGAACTGTTTTATAGTTGACACTTCTGTATAGTTGCTCTTGATTTCAGAATCACTCAGTGTCAAGAACTACTGAATCAGACTCTTACGAGCATCCTGTTGTGCTTTGTGATGTGCAAATCATGAAAATGGCAATTTTTCCTCATATAAGTAAGTTCTAGTGCTTAAGACCCGTCTTTTTCAAAATTAATCTACCTGTCAAAGAAATAATCCCAAAAGAAGAGCAACAGTTAATGCCAAATGAGACAGAGCTACACAGAAGCATATAGCTATCTGCAAGGGTAATCAGTGGAAGGGTCCTGAGAGCATTCTATGCCTGGCCTTCTCCACAGGTTGGTTTTGAGGACTCAAGGACAAGGTAGATCCTGTGCAGCCAAGGGTGGACCCTATCCAGTCAGTGGTGGTGGTGGTGGGCAGAGACCCGCAGGCAGTGCTGCAGGATGGTCACAACTGGGGTCCAACTCCAGACCTCGAGCACTGCCTTCAGCTGAAGGTCTGCTTAGCCTTGCCTGAGCTGCAGTGCAGCCCTCCCCTTCCTAGCCATGTTGAGCCAGGCCTCACTGGTGGGCTGACCTCCTGGCCTGGTCTAGCACATTCCCAGCCTTATGGCCCTGCATGGCCATTTCAGGGCTGTGTCAACCCTGATTCCCCTCACTCGGCCTGCTCCTGATCCTGTAGCTCCCAGCACCTCAGACCCACAGAGCTGCCAGCCCTGGCAATCTGCAAATTGCAAATTTGCATGCACCTGTCCTCCATGTATGCAAAACAACACTCACAGGTATCCACAGTTTTTTTGAAGACTGAAGACCATACGTAGTAGTTCAGACATGCCTAAGCCTTTCAGATGAGAAAAGCGGTCCTGTTTTCAACATTTCCCTATGTTTGAACATGAAGTTCATATCATCATTTTAACCAACAGCTCTACAAAGGTGATAAAAATTATATACTGTTTGACCTTGTTCTAGAATTAGATACATCTTACCTAACTGGAGGCACTTCACTAATAGCCACTTCATCTAAGTTTCTAGCATAATGAAGGAGGAGAGGTTCTTCTAGGAAACAATTCAACTATTCCGAAGATATTAATGCCTGTCCTGAGGTGGCTATTTTGCTACATGAACTGTCTATTCTGAATAAGACAATGTCTTAAATTAGACGTCTTAATGCCTAGAGATGTATCTAGGTCTTTCTTTTGAGAACAAGATGAGCTTTTTGATAAGTTGCAAAATATTATGAGTTAAAAGAATTCAAAACATAAGTCCTCCATAAAATATACTGCATTCTTTCCTAAAGAAGAAAATAATTTTTTTTGAAAGAACACATACCTCAAATTTTATGCATATTGAGAATTCATTAAGCTCTTATACACAAGCTATATCTGAAGAATCATGATTTTTAAAAAAGTGAGGTTATCAATTACTAAAGTATCTAATAATCATAATTAGATTCCTAGACAGAATAATACTGTTCACGACAGCAGAATACATAAATACTCAATTTAAGGATGAAAATCCTCATAAATTTAAAAGAATGAAGCAATTAATTCTTGGAAAATTCTGGGTTAGTTAAGACCTAAGGACTATGTGAGCATATCAGTAAACAAAATACTGGTATCATGCAAAACAGGATGATTCTTAAAGCACCTAGTGTTTGTAGTCCTAGATCAAAATGTTCTCAAAATAATTGTTGTGGTGTATTTTCATCCATTAGCTTATTTATACTTTTTAAAAAATATATACATATAACTGAAATTTCAGAATCTGATTTTGTGGGTTATGCATTAACTGCAACCATTGTTTTCTGGGTTTGATTTTGTCTTTAAGTTATTGATTAATGTTCTCAACTCAGTTTCATCTGAGAGAACCTTAGATTTGGGAATAGAGCATTTCATTTAACTAGCTAGACATTCTCAGGAGTAGAAATTATCCCTGAATTTCCAAAATGTGAGAAAAGCCTTACATAAGATCCACCTGTCGATAGAGTACACAAACTATCACATGATTAGCCAGTTGTACATATTACCTGTGTTACTCTACCATTCTGGCTGTTAGTCTTGTTTTTCATAGAATCATAGAATGGTTAGAGTTGGAACTCTTCAAAGGTCATCTAGTCCAACCCCCCTGCAAGGAGCAGGGACATCCCCAACTAGATCAGGTTGCTCAGAGCCTCATCCAGCCTGGCCTTGAACGTTTCCAGGGATGGGGCTTCCACCACCTCTCTGGGAAACCTGTTCCAGTGTTCTACAACCCTCACTGTAAAAAAATTTTTCCTAATATCCAATCTAAATCTACCCCCCTCTATTTTAAAGCCGTTACTCCTTGTCCTATCGCAACAGGCCCTACTGAACAGCCCTACTGAACAGCCCTACTGAATAGCCTCTTTCCTTTTTTAAGGAAAGAGTTCTCTGGATTTTCTTTTTTTTTTTTCTTTTTTTTTTTTTTTTTTTGTCTGTGTGTATGTGAGTGGGTTTTTGTGGGATTTTTTTCCTTTTTGAATACTGAAATCAGTCACCAAAGGCTGGCTGTGTCTTTTACCTTATCTACGTCTATTTAATTTAGATTTATTAAATAGAATAGCGTGGTGAACTGAAGGACAGAAGAAATTTCACAGTAAAGCTGGCTGGACATTGGCAATGAAGGTGAGGGTTAGCTTAACTGCGGTATGGAAATGCTTTTAATAATTGGTATAGTTGGTATTGATTTATTCTGCAGAAGAATACAAAGTTTTGCCCCTCTATCCAATAAGCCATGAGCCTGAAAGGAATACAGAATTCTATATTTTTATTATCTGTTGTCAGGCACATGTTAAATGTATTCTATGGGGGAGTCTACACAATTCCCTCTAGGTAATATGACATGAGTAACAACAGCTAGTAAGATAGAAATACGAATGTAAACAGTGTATGTGGGCACAATACCGAAAACTGCACAGTTTGAAACAGTGACTGCCCATTAACTCATAAAACTACAAAGAAATTAGCAAGCTCAAAGTTTGCTTACGATGAGAGTCAACCAAACTAAAGAGTAACCAGCAGATTTTGGAGAAGTTAAGGAATCAACTTGAAAAGAAGTACAAAAGAATTATGGAGATTCATGATTATGGGGTGCGACTATGAAGTGAGAAACTGATAAAAGAGTGGCAGTTACATCTGGTTTGGCACTGCCAGAATTCTCCTTGTAGCATCATGACCTCTGTATAGACTTGATGAACCATCCTCCACTGCATTTCCTTGAATATGCGTATTGACTTCATGGGTGGGGGGGGTTGGGGTTGGCGGTCTTTTTCACTAGTTTGCTCATCAGTGGATTGTTGGGAGCAACAAGGGCAAACATGAAAGTTGTTTGTAAACACGAGAGGTGTGTGTAAACGGGGCAACCTCCACTCCCAGAAGATGGGTTTTGTGCTTGTAACCCACATTTGCTGGGTTAGCAGTGCATCTCTACATGACTATGTGTGTGGGAAGAAGGCAAGTTTAGAGCTTGAGATTAGTCATAGAAGAATGTTTGAAATCTGTAAGTGTATGTTTGCATTTTGCGAGTAGCTAACATTGTAGTTTATCTGTTGTGTTGTTAATACTTATCCTGAATGTACAGTTCATAGATTGTTGGTTAATTGAATGTTATAATAAATCAAAAAAACACTTTGATCTTGATTTGAATTAAGCTGTGCAAGCTGATAAGTTTTCCTCTGTGACAATGTATAATTGTTTAAGTTTCTGTGAATCCAAAATGTACTTTAATATAACTTAAACAGTCTGATTCCCCACATCTAATGACTGAACTTATTGCTAGAGTTCTGAGACGAGGAGACAATAGGTTATGGCTTTTCTTATTTCTATGTCAGCTGTTGTATACGGATTTTGTGAGAACTGTGCACCAGTTTATTTCTGTTAATATGTAAATTCTAAGAAGTATAAGAATGCACCACTTCTAGCAAGAACTTAAACATGTTACATATACAAAAATTCCTTTTTAATATGTTATCTCTTACAAGTATAAATACAGTGTAATTAAATGTTTCTGTAACCTGAAATAGTATTGTATGAATACATGTATGCACACACATAAATACATATTTAAAACAGCTGAAGTTGTAAAGTACAGGAAGTCACTCCATTATGAGGTTTAGTGTGAAGGAATTAACTTGAAAATAAACTGTCTCTTTATGACTTCGTCTTACCGACTACACTGGCTGCCGGTTTTAGTTGCTGAATAAACAACTGCTGTTAAAATCTAATGAAAGCTTTTAGCCAGCTAGATAAGATTTTTGCCATTGCTGGTAAAAGTCCATAGGCTTTTTAATGTAGGCTTAGAGTGCAGACCCTCACTATGTGTTTGTGCTTACCATAGCCTGAGCTGATGTTTCTTTACTTGTTTTTGGGCCAAGTAACTACCGTGTGATATGTCTCCAGCTTTTAGTATGGGGATACTACATGTGATAAAGGTCTGACCAATCTAGGTGGTACCTGTTCTTCTTGAGGAAGTTTGAAGCAGCAGCTTTAGGATCAAGAAGAATACTTTGATGAACATAGCACCAACAAAATGCAGAAGATGCTGTTATACCTTTGTAGAACAATTTTGACTGCATTATAAATTAGACTTTTCTGTATCAATTAGGTTGTTTAGTATTAGTCTAGGTCTTTCAGTAACAGTCTGAGTACAAGAATGTTAAAACATTAATTAGGCTAGCCATACTAGTCTGTGTGTATATGGTATATACCCTTTGGCTTACAGCAAGTTTTGAATGTAGCAACCTCAGTTGCAGGTATTCAACTGTCAGAGCAGAAATTCAGTAGTTAGAGCTCTATTGAGGCTGCTGGAACTATGACAGGTTGATATATTCTGATATACACAGAGATCAGGTGATTTTTTGAATATGATAATAAAAATCCTCATTCCACATGTTCCTTCATGACAACCGGCAGATGATACAAGGTTACTAACCTCAACATTACTGAGAGCAGAGCAAAAGTACGGGCTCAGGTAAGTTTAAATGAAAGGTGCTAGATTTTCCATCTAAAGGTGAGTACCTGTTCCTTTCCTTTATTGCAACTATTCAAAGTACGTACAAGAGGAACACACATATACACACATTTAAAAAAAAAAAAAAAGAAAATAGAAAAAGCTTTCTCGTGCTAATAGGATGTTTGGGTTCTTTTTCTTCTTAGACGCCTTACCTTCTCTAAGGCACCCACCAGTGACTTCCAACAGGGTTCTCATTAATATCAATTCGTCTGTGCTTCCAGGGCTTTAAATTACACTTGTTAATGCACATGCTGCTCTGCATGTGAATTTTGCGGGATTAAGCCCAAGGAGAAATGCTGAAGATAGATGCAAATACTAGAATGTGCAGAGGCCTGTTATTTAATTTTGTGGACTTTTTTCTTTAACTGCTTCTTTCACAAGGTTTTCTGTGTTTCTCTCTCTCTCTCGTAGCTTCTGAACTAACAGACTGTCTTTTATTAATTAAATTAGACAAAAAGGTTAAAAAAAACTTAAAAGAAATTAACTCTTTGTCTATTTTTGTGAAAATAAGCATACAGGTAGAGAAGATAAATGTCAATAACACTCTCACTGAGAGAAAAAAATTTAGATTCTACTTTTCAGGGCAACACATACACACACACAAAAATATCGCAACTACAGAACAAAACTTGTCTTAGCTTACTCCATTATAAATATCACAGTAGTTAACCAAATTCAGAAAAATGAGAAAAAAACTTCCCTTAATTCCATTGTCTTCAGGATAAATTTTAACATCAGTATGTATGGTGTAGGTGTATCATGTATACATACATTTATCCTGATTTTTTTTTTAATGTATGTATATAAAGTTAACAGCAAATAAAACAGCCCTTTTAGTCAGGATCTGCTAGATTGGTCTTTTGAAAGTACTATTTTTCTATAGACTCACATTCTGACTGTCCCTCTGAGTTAGAACTCCATCCAGATGAAAAAGCCCGTTTCATTTCAACGTAAGCATATAGAGAGCAACCACGCATTACGTTTGTATGGTACAATATAGCAAGATGCATATACAGTGTTTAAGCATGTCAACTTTCTATTATCGTTATATGACTGAACTTTCAGATTATTGAGCATGTCAGGGGATCAAATCCATTGAGTACATAGGGAAAAGACTTACTGTAGCCTTAAACAGACAATAAGTAGCATAGGTGAGACTATATAGCTTAAATATATAGCTATTTTCCTTGCTAGTACAGCACAATTTGTTTTGTTTTTTTTTTTGACTTCTTCAACACTGGATGGTCCTGCTAGAAGGTTTTATTTCATACTGAGATATTGTATTTTTCTATTATATTTTCCATCCATGCAATTAGTTTTGTCTCACTTAACTCTGTTTTTCATAAAATAGTACTGTAAAATTTTATAGTAAGGACCATGCCTGACCTCCCTCTCAGCTCCCTGTCAGTGGATCCTCTCTACTTTTTAAAAAAGACACAGACTTCCTCCTTTGAGCAACAATCCTCAGATGATCGGTACAGATAAAAAGAATCTAGTTTGCTAGAGATGCCTAGCTTTTCATATAAGTGACTATTACACTGCCAGTATTCTTGACTGATTACGTGTAGACATATTCACTTGACTTTGAAGAACTAAATATCTTCTTTTTTTCTGTTGTGGAGATTAAAAAATACTTAATTATAAATGTAAAATAAGCAGTAAGTTAAGTGCACGATACTTGATTTCTGCTTCCTTTTCTTTTCTTATCAATGGGTAGGTTTTTTTTCATTAGACTTGTTGAAAAACTAGGAAAAGATAGATTTAATTTCCATTGAGACATTTGGTTTTCCATTGTGGGTCCAAATGTTGATGAACCTTAGCAATTTCCCTAAGCAGTGACAACCACAGAATCACAAAATCACAGAACGGTGATTGGGAGTTGGAAGGCCGTCTACTCCAACCCCCTGCTCAAGCAGACTGGTCAGAATGGCATCCAGATAGCTTTTGAATATCTCCAAGGAGGAAGACTCCACAACCTCTCTGGGAAACCTGTGCCAGGGCGCAATCATCCTCACAGTAAAAAAAAATGTTTCCTGACATCCACAGGGAATGTCCTGTGTTTCTGTTTCTGCCCATTGCCTCTTCTGTCATTGGATACCACTGAAAAGGGCCTGGCTTTACCCTCTGCATGCTCCTTTCAGGAATTTATACACATTGATAAGATCTGCCCCACCCCCCTCCTTAAGCCTTCTCTTCTCTAGACTATGCAGTCCCAGCTTTCAGCCTTGCCTCATAGGACAGATAGCCCAGTCCCTTAATTGTCTTTGTGGCCCTTTGCTGGACTTCCTCCTATATACTGTCCATGCCTCTCTTGTACTGAGAAGCTGAAAACTGGACACAGGACTCCAGGTGCGGCCTCAACAGTGTTGGGTAGATGGGGAGGTTCACCTCCCTTGACCTACTGACAATACTTTGCTTAATGCAGCCCAGGATACCACTAGCCTTTTTTTTTTTTTCAGCAAAGGCACATTGCTGTCCGATGTTCAACTTGGTGTCCATCAGGACCCCCAAGATTGTTTCTACCAAGCTCGTTTCCAGATGGTAGACCCCCAGCATATACTGGTGCATGGATTGAAAAGTCACATTCTTTATACAAATAATATGAAATATTGAACAAAGACAATCAGAAAATAGAATAATATTAAGTGATTGTCATGTTAAAAATTAATTATATTTTACAAAAACAAATTTGTAAATTAATTTGCTTTTACTTTTTAATTTTTTTTTGCAACAAAATTCTGCTCTCATTTATATGTAAGTGAACTTTCAATTATTTTACCGTCTTTAGTATGTTAGAATTTCAAGAACGATGATCTGAAAGTTTAATAAAATTTACAGAATGATGAGCTAAAACTATATTCATTGCCTATAACACAGAGAATCTTATCTGCTCAAGGACAGGGAAATAATTTTACCAGAAGATACATGACTACTTAACTCATTTTCTGCCCTCTCTTATATCTATCCCAAGTGCATTTCCTGACCTTATGTGTGGACAAACCTTTTCAGTAATGGTTTATGTTTGAATCACCATTTCTAAATTAAGTATCCGGCCCTACAATATTTGGATGTTTCTGGTGCATTTCTCAAAGCATTGTAACATTATTGTCTTCAGTTTTCAAACAAAGATAGTTAAAAACAAAGATAACATCTTTAAAATTTTATTGATATTTAAAATGAGGATTTATTGTGAGGTCAGAAACAATGTGAGGAATTAAGATAAACACATATTAAAAATAAGAAGAATAAAAAAGAATAACCTCATATGGAAAATAGAAATGAAAGCAGTAGCTTTACCAGAAGTTCTAAATCTGTATTACAGTATAGAGTTGCACTTCCTGGAGGAGAAGGTTTTTAAGAGGAACAAGGAATATTCACATGGAAAATTAAGAATAAAATTTTTTCAAGAAGATTTTAAAAAGGAAACAGTTCTTTTAGAATAACATACATTCTTTTCTTTTAATATACTTTCCTCCTTCCTTCAGATATATATTTTTCACAAAATTACATTTGCTAACACTTTAAATGTATTTACATATCTATATTTAGTCCTTTTTTTTTAGTCACTACATATGTTACTCCATCTCCAGAACTGGATTTAACTTCAACTTAAACTCAGACTTGACAGAATTGAAATTTTTAAGTTTTCTGCAATATATCTAAGTTTTTCACATATCCAAACAGATTTTCTAATTTGCACTACAAGTAGCAGTGTACATAAAAAAAATTCTACATATTTTAAGAAATTAAGATAGCTAAGTGTTCATTATATTGTAGTGGAAGATTTTCTTGCAAATATCTTCTAAATCATGCATACACATTTTACTAAATCTCCCTTGAGGTACAAAGATAGAGTATTCATCATGCAGTCTATATGTAGCTTTTTTTTTCTCAGGTTCTAGTCATTCAACATGGTTTCTTGAGAAATCGACTTCTATCTGCCAAACTCTTAAGAAGAAAAGAGTCTTGCATGGGTTAGGGAAAACTTATTTCCTAAAAGCAAAATGTGAATTCTAGTATTTGAAATGTGAATTAAATATTCAGAGGCAGAAACTTTTTATTATAGCTTAAGGATCACTGTCATCATCACTAGAAATTGTTTACCTAATATACAAGATAATTACCTATGGTACAAAAGCAGTGTCTAATAGACAAAAGAATGTGCTGAGTTTCTTTCAGTCAAAGAGATGGTAATGTGACTCAGTATCCTTTATTTCTGTTGCAACTGATAAAAAAGAAAACTCTAATTTTGGAAGATGAGGAAGAAGGATACAAATAGTGCTACAACCTTTTAGTGGAATCCTAATTTTTCAATTTCTATTTTATGCAATATGTCTTTAGAGTGATTATCTGGATAAAGCCTTAACTTCACTTTTCTTTCACCTTAGATGAAATGAATCCTTCCGAAGTTATGTCGTATTGTTTGTTAAAGTGGCTATATAATGTTGAAGTTCACACAATTTGATGTACAAACTTTTCACATCTTTTCTATATTCCACATAAACTTCAATTTTGTCTTCCTCATAATCAATTGAACATGTATTACTATTAGTTGTGTAGCAGTAAATTAACACACATATTTTGATGTTTAACTTGAGAAATAAGTAGTCATAAAGAAAAACAAAAGTAATTTTATCTGTTTAATTGCTTCCCCAAATGGAAGAGATTATTTCTATGGTAACATATAAAGATCTTGTCATACAGACTTGCACAAACAAGATAGTAGATGAATCATGAAGAAAAAAAAAAATACTGTCAGTCAAATAATCTACTAAAGGTACTACTGCAGTTCAATTTTGTTATTGTAGCCGTCTCACCATTTTAAAATAATTTTTCCCATTTATATCCAGTTGCAAAACTGGATGGAATCACTGCAGAATATTTTTTTATTATGTACTCGATTTATGAATTCTCCTACATCAGATGGTTCCCCCATAAATAAGATTAATAGCAACTGCTACTAGCTTTTTAACTCAGGAAAAAATAATGTGATGCTTCCTAAGCTTATTTTATATTGTTTCCTTATGTCATTGTCATACTCATGATTCAAATAGGGATCTGAGGCTAACAAATTAAAAAAAAAAAAAATACACTTGGATCACTTGGATCATTACCACTTTATCGGCCAGCAGACTGAAAATACTGTGCATCACATTCAATGTGTGGATTTTATGATACTGAAAATAATGTACCATGTAAAAGAAAGGACACATTTGAAAATTTACTTCTTTAGGTACAGCACTATTAGATGTATACAATTAGTATGTAGAAATATATTTTGAATTTATCTTTTCCATTTTATCAGTGATAAAGCAATTCTGTTAAAAGATGTGAAAAATATGGGTAGCAGTGAGTAATGGTGACAGACTCTCTAGAGTTCTTGGTGCTAAACCTGGTACAGTCTAATCCATATACTTTTATGGTATTGTTCCCTGGAACTAACTTGCCTCAGAACTACACCTTGTACTCTCTTGGAACGAAATAGCTGAAGTTGTTCAAATAGCCAAGGAATGAGCTAACAGCTAAGCAATTATTCAGTTCCACAGCTGGACTAAAGCTCACTCACTGGACCTCTTTAACAATGTAGATGCAATCAGAAGTTTTATTTCTTATATTCGATTTATTTATCTTATCTACTTGAAATTTATATATATATATATGTAAAGATATATGTATATACAGTAGGTAAAAATTCTGAATTTTAAATGAAAAATATACCTTTTTTTTTTTTTTTAGAGATTCAATGAAGTACAATCCCTTAAAATAAAAATTGAGGTATTTATTTATTTTTTTTTTATAAAGTAAAGATATTAAAAAAGTTCCCTTGCAAGATGGATCCTCACTCTGCCCACGAGCTGAAGACAGAAATGACTTTGAGGTGAGTTGGAAGTAATAATTAGCAGGATGTAATTGTCCATGCTTAGGTATCTAGGGTTGTGTGATGTTCTATGGATCTTGCCTCCATTAACTGCTCAAAAAAAACCACTTCTGACTGTGTGACAGCCTAGTGTCATATCTGCCAGTTACATGACTATCTCAGTTTGAGGTGTCTTAAGCAGCACTAGACTACTACGTTTAAAAATCTGAATCCTGCTAAATCTACTTCCTGGAGTGGTATTCAGGTCATATATTTCAGGGTACATGTTTAGGCATTATGGAGAAGGTGTCCAAACATGTAGTAAATCAGAAGAAATCCAGAGATGGATTTATTTATATAAAAACCAAAGAATCCTGAAATAACCTATGTCATCTGCTGAAAAACATGCTAAGGCACATGGAATGCAAGGAGGAGAATGCTGAGAGTAAGCATAGCTTCACTAAGGGCAGATCGTGCCTGACTAACTTGGTGGCCTTCTATCATGGGGCTAGAACATCGGTGGACAAGGAATGAGCAACTAACATCATCTCCCTGGACTTGTGCAAGGCATTTGACACTGTCCCACATGACATCTTTCTCTGTAAAATGGAGAGAGAGGAGTTTGCTGGACAGACCATTAGGTGGATAAGGAATTGGCTGGATGGCCACACTCAAAGAGTTGTGGTCAACAGCTCAATGTCCAAGTGGAGATGGGTGATGAGTGGCATTCCTCAGGGAACGGTATTGGGCCTGGCCGTGTTTAAAACCTTTGTCGGTGACACGGACAGTGGGATAGAGTGCACTCTCAGCAAGTTCGCTGATGACACCAAGCTGCGTGGTGCAGTCGACACACTGGATGCCATCCAGAGGGACCTTGACAGGCTGGAGAGGTGGGCCCGTGCAAACCTCATGAAATTCAACCAGGTCAAGTGTAAGGTCCTGCACATGTTTGGGGAAATCCCAGGCACAAATACAGGCTGGGCAGGGAATGGATTGAGAACAGCCCTGAGGAGAAGGACTTGGGAGTGCTGGTGGATGAGAAGCTCTACATGAGCAGGCAATGCGCCCTTGCGGCCCAGAAGGCCAACCGCATCCTGGGCTGCATCAAGAGGAGCGTGGCCAGCAGGTCGAGGGAGGTGTTTCTCCCCCTCTACTCTGCCCTGGTGAGACCCCACCTGGAGTACTGTGTCCAGTTCTGGAGCCCCCAACACAAGAAGGACATGGACCAGTTGGAGAAGGTCCAGAGGAGGGCTATGAAGATGATCAGAGGGCTGGAGCACCTCTCCTGTGAAGACAGGCTGAGAGAGTTGGGGCTGTTCAGCTTGGAGAAGAGGAGGCTCCAGGGAGACCTTATAGTGGCCTTCCAGTACCTCAAGGGGGCCTACAAGAAGAATGGGGAGAGACTGTTCAGTAGGGCCTGTTGTGACAGGACAAGGGGTAATGGTTTTAAAATAGAGGGGGGTAGATTCAGATTAGACATTAGGAATATTTTTTTTTTAACAGTGAGGGTGGTAGTACACTGGAACAGGTTGCTCAGAGAGGTGGTGGATGTCCCATCCCTAGAAACATTCAAGGCCACATTGAATGAGGCTGGATGAGGCTCTGAGCAACCTGATCTAGTTGAAGATGTCCGTGATCCTTGCAAGGGGGTTGAATTAGACGACCTTTAAAGGTCCCTTCCAACCCTAACTATTCCATGTTTCTAATTTCCATCTCCGTAACTTAGCTATTTCGTTATACCTCTTCAAATTGTCCAGAGGAAGAGAATCTGGTTAGGAATTTCTTATATTTATTTTGAAGGGCCTTTCCAAAATAGTACATGGCTTATAAGAAAGATGGGGAAAAACTCTTTAGCAGGGCCTGTTGTGATAGGACAAGGGTTGATGGTTTTAAACTAGAGTGTGGTAGATTCAGACTGGATATAAGAAAGAATTTTTTTTACAATGAGGGTGGTTGCCCAGAGTGGTGATAGATGTCCCATCCCTGGAAACATTCAAGACCAGGTTGAACTAGGCTCTGAGCAGCATGATCTAGTTGAAGATGTCCCTGCTCCTTGTAGGGTGATTGGACTAGATGACCTTTAAAGTTCCCTTCTAACCCTAACTATTCTGTGGTTCTATGATTTTGTGATAGTCCTGTGGACGTTAGTGCTTGCTTTATACCTGTGAAGCCATGCTATCTGGCACACTGGAGGAGTTGTAGAAAACTGTCTTTCCTAAATGTGGAAGAGAGAGAGAGGATTTCCATAAACCAATTAGGCTTCTCTCCCCTTTTGTCTCCTAGCTATGAAACATTGAGAAGAGAGTGTTGAATTCACCAGCCCTCTGAAGTAGAGATGATAGAAGTCAAGGATGCTGTTTGATTTAGCTTTGCGTGGTTCTATAAGGATGTGTGTATCTTTGCTGTGTCCTAGCTGTAGGTTTGGTTATACCCTGGGAATCACACACTGATGTCCCCTTCTTACATATCCAGACCAGGATACCTATTACAGTTATTGTGATCTCTTCCTAACCAGCTATCAGGATTATTTTCTTTCAGAGGTACATGAGTAAGAACTCAGACTTATTCCTAGTGTGAGGCCAGGATGTAGTTAAGCACTTAGGGAGTAGAAGGTCACATCCCTTACCTTGCCATGTAGACACAATTAGCATGAAATATATCTAGCATTTAAATAGATACTGCATACCTTTTTGGGGTTTCTGTTATCCTTCCACCTAAAGTATCAAAAAGATTGCATAAATGTGAGGCTTCCACTGTTTAAAAAATATATGGTGTTAAGTTTTTGAATACAAAACTTAGAAACTTTTCACCTGGTAATTGTATAGCTGTGATAGGTGAAAGGAGAGCAAGCAAGGAAGACAGAGTGAAATACAGAGATGAAAAGAGACGATTAAGACATTTTTTACTTCAGGCTTGATTCTATAGTCCTGAGGAATCTGTTGCTTCTTTAATGAGTGCTGCTGCTTAGCCATCTCTACTTCTGCCTAATGAGAAGAATAGGTCCAGAGAGATAAGTTCAAAGATAAGTGCATCAAAGATAGATTGCATTTAAAATCATTTTCCCCTCAGCTTCCTTAGTCTGTCTCCATGGCATTTTTTTTTATTCTGTCATCTAGTATTCTTGAGCATGAACTGTAGGAAAAGCTTGAAATTAACAGTCACATTATGCAGAGAAATATTTCTTGGACAACTTTTTCAAAGAAATATGGTTCCCTGCACTTAATGTTTCTGTCGATATTTAATGTCTTTCTTCTATTAGTTTCTGCCTCCTTTTCCACTACCTCCTTGTTTCACTGTAATGACAACAGACAACTTCTATTTCTGGTGGCCAGGTGGCACCAGTGGCTATGTAGTATAGGTCTTCAGAATCTATAAGATGATTCATCATTCCCTTCCCACTCCATTTTGTACACAGAAGAATTGTGGTTTTGTGTAATCTGTATTCAGGACATACTTCATCTACTCTGTATGGAAATGTGAGTCATAGCTCAGTTACAGCCTCTTTCTCAGCTCTCTAATTGAGATCAGAGTTGTATCCCTATCTGAGAGTTACACAGATATGTGCACAAAAACACATGAATATATAAAGAACTGTATCTTTTCAAATGCTTTAAAAATAAAGAAGAAAAGCATAGCTTTACACTAATCACCATCATCATCATTCTGTTGACAAACACAAGAAAGAAACCCAAGAATAAATCTAACTAGAAAGCTTTTATGAAATGCCAAATGGCAATTTGGATAATTAATTTGGCAGCTACAAATTTAAAGATATATTGCTTGTATATGGCTTTTTTAGACAGCAGCTTTTTTTTTTTCCAAAGGCGAATCCAGTGCTTGTGTTACATACTAAGTTCTGATTCATCCAAAGATATTAATTAATCTTAGGTTATCCAGCTAGTATATTGGTAATCCTGTTAGTTGGGAGTTTGTCTAAATGAGGGAACAAAGCTGTACCTTTCTTTTACAATTCCTGTAAATGATGCTTTCAGTATATAGTAATTCTGGAAATGGCATTTTTTTTTAGGCGGAAAATGCTGATCTGCTAGCTTCTATAAAAACATTCTCAAAAGTGCTGCCTTAAAAAGGCACTGCTTCTGGGAATGACTACTTAATTACAAGACTTAAAAGGATAGCATGAATAGGACTTGAACTACAAAAAAAAAGGTTAGCTCTCTTAGGAAGTTTTGGATTTACCGTAAAATGCCATCTGCCTGGCCTTATCTTATATTATAACATCAGTTATTGAAGTATGATTATGTCTAAGACTCCTAAAACCTCTATAAAATATTGATTTGCAATATTTTACATTTTCATCACTTGTTAATGTACTATAGTCCTTTAAAATCAATTGTCTAAAATACCATCTTAAAACATTTTTACTATATTTACTCTTACTGTATTAAGATAATTGCAAACATTAAGAAAAAGTGGTGTACTGCAGTCTGCTTTATATTTATATAGGTCTTGCAGTGACAACATTTTACTACAAAACTTGTATTTAATGACATATGTCCAAGTCACAAAACATGCTAAACTCTTCAGAATATCACCACCTGTTTGCTGTCCACACTACTGCAGCTGCAAGTCACTGTGTGTCTCAGAATAAGAGATTTTGAATGTAGATCTATTTGATCTGATGGAAGGGATCTTGCTCTCAGTCAGTGAAGAACTCCAGAAAGGAGAGATAGATGATCAGCACTACAAAGATCTAATAATTTGCAACAAATCTTTAAGCTGTGACAAAAGTTAATGTTATAGAAAACTAGAAAAAGTTAATCAAATCTAGGGAAGCCCAAAAACATATACAATATAATATACAATTTGTCATTGTGCTGCACTATTGTAATCATACTGCATGCCACTGTGCTCATACTATAGCTGACTGAATATGAGCCTTTTACATTTCCTATGAAACACAAGTGTCAGCAAGATGTTTCTATTCGGTGTTTCTAGTCTATTCTTGGTGAGTATTTGTACTTAATTCCCTCCTCTTCTTTTTTTTTTTTTCCTTGGTTTTTTCTTTCTTTTTTTTTTTTTTCTTCTTCCTTCCCTACCCCAGAATGGAGATATATGAACCTGTGGATTTATCATGAACTTTGGGGGGAAAGATTCATAGTTTTTCACATGAATATGACTGTATTTACTCTCTTGGATTTACTTCTGTGCTGATGGCCATGGTCAGAGGCAAGTAAAGAGATCAAAGGGAGATAAGAGTTTCCTGGTAGCTTGGAGAATGAGGGAAGAGTGTACTTGCTGAAGATACCTCACAGGGAGGGACAAATGGGTGCGCAAAGAAAGAGTCAGTAAGTTCTTCCTGGACTGGGATGGAAAATTACCTATAACTACAGTCTAACTGAGGGAAAGTTGAGGATACAAGAATGTTGTATGTGGAACCGTTGGGGTTGTTCATGTGGAAAAAAAAAGAAGAAAAGGGGAATCTGGGAATGGGTCTGCATTGAGGAACAGAACTGACGATGATGGATAGTGCATCTTGCTTCTGACAGGTAGTGTGTGAATGTATTTGTGTGTGTGTGTGTATTTGTGTGTATATGTGTTTGTGTATGCACAAAATGGTCAGGTGAGCAAAATTAGAAAAAAAAAATTAATTAATATAGACATATTCTCTGACAGCGGCGTGTAGTGGAACCTTGGCTGTTTTTCAGTGTAGCCTGACTGAAAAACAGCCAAGGAAGATCAACACAGGATTCATTCTGCTGTTATGCTTCTTTGGAGACAGCTGGTAGTTCATTCCTGTCAGTTGAGATTGAAAACATAGATTAAAAAACCAAAACCAAAATCAAAACCACAACATTGCTCGTAAATCCTAGTCACTTCTTAGTGGATATATAACAACATAGTGCAGCAAACAGAGATCAAAGGATGGTAGAGACAGCTAACATGATTGCAGCAGTTGGATCAAAGGTCCTCACAATCTTTACTGAAGACTGTACAGGAATTTTGGTGATGCACCATGTAGCATGGTCCTCAACACCAGCTAGAACAGTCGACTCTAGCACATCAGAGAGATACCGCATGCTCTTTACCCATGTGAGCACCAACAACATTGCCATGAGAGACCTTGAGAGCACCAAAAGTGACTAAACTGTTACTGAAGGGCCCAGCGGTTCAGCTAGTTTCTCACCAGTCCTGTTGCTGAATGGAAAGATTTGAGTGAGAGAGGATAGATAATGCAGTTTGTTATCTAGCTTCACAGCTGGTGATGTCAAGAGCGATTTGTCTTTTAGCACCGTGAGATCTTCTTTGAGGATTGAGGACTACTGAAGAAGAGATGACATCCATCTAAGTGGGACAGGAACATTTTTGCCAACAGCCTAGCCAGCCTTGTGAGGAGAGCTTTAAACTAAGGACCATGGAGGAGGGACATCACAATGCCCAGTCAAGTAAGGAAAAGTTCAGTAGAGTGGAAAGCAAAGGATGTACGATGATTGGAATAAGGGGGTTTGACATTTATGTGAAGAAGCAGCTACAATATACAGAGATCTTGTATGAAGTAGACAAGGCTGGTTGAGAGTTTGTGGATAAGGATTAGAGAAGAGGCTATTGTTGGTGGCACTGTGGTGGGAGTTTATTACAGACTGCCTGATTACAGGCAAGGAAGTGGATGAAATCTCTCTATAACCTGAGGAAGCCTCTGGATCACAGATCCTTATTCGTACGGGGAATTTTAACCCCCTGCCAGTTGCTGGAAAGAAAAAAAAAAAGGTTGAAATGCAACCTGCCAAGATTTATGGACAGCTTCAGGCATAACTTTTTGATTCAGTTACTGGATGGGACAGCAAAAGTGACACTCAGTTAAAACAAGACAGACTCAACCAGATATAAGAAGAAAATATTCTCCATTTGGACAGTCACTCAGTGGAACAGATTGCCCAGACAGCCTTTTCCACCTCCATCCTTGGAGTTTTTCCAAACTGAAATGGGTACAACTTGAGCAACTTGGCCTGATTTCACATTTGGCCCTGCTTTGAACAGGAGATTGGACTTGAACTTCCTGAAGTCCTGTCCATCCTGAATTTTCATACGATCTTATGATTTTATAATACAAGGCATGCCCCTTTTAGAGGGCATTCTAGATTGCTGATAGGAAAATCCTAGTACTTTTTTTCTTAACCAAGTAGCTTTTCGTTGTCATGTATGTTAAAATGTAGTTAAAGTGATATTTTTTTTTCTTTGTTAGAACTAAAGGATCCTGAAGACAAGGCAGAAAAAAAAAGCCAAGATAGCTTACAGCATAAGCCACAATTGTGTAATCTTCCTAGTAGTTATAGTGTATGATCTCAAGTTGGAGGTTGTCATAGGTGACTCTTCTAGAGATTGTCCATTCTGACAAATATAGAGTGAAGACTGGTTCAGAGACAAAGAAAGCAATCATCAAAATAATTAGTGCTGCTTTATTTAGCATACCACTTCCAATAGCTCAGAACTCTATGACTATGCAGGCTAACTTATTAGCTAACTCCATCAAGGTCACTTTGATATGATCACTATTAAGATTCCTATGAAAATTAGCTGTTTGAGATTGGTGTTGGTTTTTTTTTTCCCCCCATTCAATGTCCCCTAACAAGAAGAGACATTCAAACTATACCTAGTGATTTAGTCAGCCATCAAAAGCACCAAAGGAGCTTTTTTTTTTTGAAGAGGAATAAAAATTACAAAATGACTGCCCCTAAGGCCATGGCATTTCAGAGCTGTAGATATGCAAGACCAGGAGTCTGCAAAGGATTTGATCTTCTCCCACTAAATTCAATGAGAATTTTAATTTAATTTCATTTTTACCTTTTTTTTTTTTTTTTAACTTCAACTTCAATTACAGCAACATCCAACACAGAGCTGGGTGAAGGATGAGTCCACATTTCTAATCTGAATCTCTAGACCTAGACATTGCCTAAATCCTTTAAGCTTGAAAACATTTTCTCCTGGCTTCCTGTACCAAAAGACAGAACTTAAGGTAGCTATTGAACCTTTTTATTCTCACCAGGGAATCCTTACAGATGCATTTTCTGATAAGCACAGTGCAGGAGGAAGAGGAGCACAGCACAGAAGGGAGAGTGCCAAGAATGCAGCATTCACAGCAGATGGGAACAAAATGAGAGTGTGAGAAGTTGCCTACTGGGAGTGAAACTATACAGGAGCTGGGGAGGTTTATGCGCAGCTTCCTATTCAACTAACATCTATCATATATCCCATGTTTGATGAATCACATTTAAGAAGCCGATATTTCTGTTAGCCAATTATTGAAGTCTGAACAACTCATGTTGGGAAGATGTCCACCTTTTAGATTACTAAACTGAGATAAGACTAATTCGACACACATGACTGAGGATAAGTATATTATTTGCATATATATTTTAGTTACATAAAAGTGTATGTTACTCAATGCCTTATTATGAAATTATTTTTAGCTGTTTGGCTTCACATATTTCACACTTTTTTCTTATATCATGTGACATATAAAAGTATTTCTTTGCCTTGAAAGATTAAAGTTTACTACTAGAAAGTGAACTTGTTGAGAAGTTTTATTTTGAAATGTGATTCCAAGTCAGCAGTATAAATAATAGTAAATACGATTTAATTTCTTTGTAAGTTTAGTCATTTCCCATAGATTTTGTTGTGGTATTCATCTCACTGTACTTAGCTGTTGATACTAGACAGATACTAAAAGGATGAGAAGATTAGTGTAGGATTTCCTTAACTCACGAGAAATTTAGCAGAACTTTATGTAACTAAAATAAGATAAAGTGAATCTCACTTTTACTGTTCTGCAAGTGAGCAATCTGCCTAAAACTGGTCTGAAACTAGCCTTCAGTATGTTCTATTTTTCTGTTTATATCTATTCCCAATACAGTCTTATAGTATTTATGCATATAATTTAATAATTTACTTTAATATGTACTATATGCAACAGATACACTAATATATATATTAATATTTAATGATTCACTATTTGTAAAGCATATTCAATTCATGTATTAATGTAATAAATTAATTCTTGTTGGAAATCTAACACAGAGTAGGATATAAACCAGTGGCATCTCTATGCTCATTAGGTCTGATAGAATATTCAAACAATCAGGACATTTTAGAGAAAAAAAAAAATTATTACTTTTCCTGTCAGAATTATTACACCAATTCAATTCTAGTATGCCTTTTGCATTAAAAGGCAGCAAGTTGACACAAATTTATACCTGTTGTTCCTTTTAAAAGTTAGCTTTTAGGTAAAGTTTGCTTTCTGTTATATAAACAGAATATACTATATATGTAAGTATAAGTAGAGAATGGAATGGAGAAAAATGCTGATATATATCCTGTTCTGGCTTTTGTATACAATCAGTTGGCCCCCAGTATGCACACTTGGATCCAGGAATGCTAGAGCAGTCCTATGTCTGCAGGCATAGATGTAGTCTTATTCACCTATCTTACAATAATTCTTACTTTTTAGTTAAAAAGCTTGTATTACTAAACATAGAAAAACTCTGTGACACTAGCTTACGCTAGACACCTTCATTTTAAAGAGTTAAATGTTTACGGGATTGACTTGCTTCTAATTTTCAGATATAATTGAATTCATTAATCTGAAAGGTAACTAATTAACCAAATTAACCAAATTAGTTAATTTGGAAGACACCGTTCATATAGCTATGCTTAACTATAGTTAGTTAGTTTAGAGGTCCATTATTTCCAGCAATCTCTTAGCATAATACCAAAAGGTTATGCAAAGCATCTATTCACAGTCTTTACTGAAGACAAATGTTAACACTTGTCTGCTTAACTGTGCAAGATTTACACTATACCAAGGGCTGGTCAAGCATATTAATATCCAAAAGTTGATAAGCTACTATCTCACTCTCTTCTTTATGGCAAGTTGTATTTAGACACTTTTTTTTGCAGGGTATGCATCGAACCAAAAAAAAATAATATATACAGATTTTACATGCATGAAAATTGGAAAGCATGGTGCAAAATCGTAAATACTAGTATTTTCATGGCATTCATTTTGTTCACTCCATTATGTACTGTGAGAAAGTAGAGAGCTCGGGGAGTTTGAACTGAACTATGTGACTGCCTGCTCCTGCAGCAGCTGTAGTATGCAATCAGAAGGATACAGTAGGATATATGAGGTCCTGATGTGTAGACTGTTACGATAAATAGGGTGGTACAAGTCTACCATGGTACTCTTTGCCATTACCTTAGAGAAAGACTAAATATACAACATCCTTTACATTTAGACACAGAATGATTTGTGCTTTACAAATATAACATTTAAATCTAATCCAGATTAAAATCAGGTGACATTCTGAAAGTTCTTGTTTTTTTTCCTTTCTAAAAAAAAAAAAAAAAAAATTAATCCCTCTTCCTTTTCTCCCAGTAAAGTGATAGTTGCCAATATTGGAATTTATTTTGACAGACCTGTAAGCGTGAACGGCAGCTTGTAGCTACATGTGTTTGGCTATTTTCAAGTGCAATATAAAGGTTTTTGGAGATGGTTTTCATGTGTTGCACTAAGAGTTGTAGCATATCTCTTCTTGGACTACAGTGCAAAAAGGTAGTAAAAGAACTAGAATTGTGCTTCAAGATTCACCTAAGCTGAGCCAGTAAAAAATAAAATGGACAGCATTGTTGGGTGCTGAAACTTTTTTTTTTTTTAACCAATGACACTCTGTTTTGATTAAAGTCTCCTATATCATGTGTAAGAAAATTCAGTATTTCACTAGATTAGCATTCAAAGTAGCTAACACAATGGTTGGGAAGCTGATTCGGGTTACGTGTTGTGGAAACAGTATGAATTGGCATATCCTAAATTCTCTTCTTTTACGGAACTTAGGAGTCTAGCTTGTCTTTCTCTTCCTTCAATGAATACACTTTATATACTATATAAATAGTATATAAACATACTACATTTAATATACTTTCCTTCCTGGGAAACTATATTAAATAATGGGCTATAAGATTACTTTCATTCACGTTCTCTACATCTTTATGTAGTACCTAATTAATCTTTCATTTTTTTTAAGAACAGAAATATTTTTAGGAATATTTATGGAGTGCTTAATCTATGAATGGCCCATATATTAATACTGAAGTATTCATAGGGAATACTCGAAAACAGAACTGTGTAACTGAATTCATATTGCTTAGAAGCAGTGTAACTGTACTAAAATTAACACGCAAAAAGCACTCTCCAGATGGTTTTTGAAAGAAAGTGCCCATTGCAACTTCATATTGTGTACAACTTAATTGGCTAGTCACACACAGGGCATGCCCAGTAGGTTGAAGTCTATGAGATTCTTTGTGGGTAGATGCCCAGTTTCTGGACATGGACTGTATTTAGTTATTATAGAAGATTTTAATTATTTTGCCTGTCAAGGTGAAACACTTCTGAGCATATATGAAAAGAGAAACTCTGATACCTGAGACATTTGACAATGACATTCAGATTTCTATGGAGCTTAACCTCCTACATTGACAGCTGTAAATTTTTCAGGATCACAGTTTTGGTCTTAGACATTTAACTTAGGTAATCCTACATATCTACTAAGCTCTTACTGTAGGAACTTAAACCTTCACGCATCCCACTCATACTTTTTTTTTCTTTTCTCCAGCACCCAGATGATATTCTATGGAAAGCCTCCTTGTCCAGCAAAATCAGATTTTTCGAGTTTCTTCTGCTGCTGCTGCTAATCCTGGCTTTAGCTATTTCTACTTATATGCAAAAACATGACAGAATATATAAGTACTGATAAGAAGCTGCAGACTGATTAAACCAAGTGGGACTTTTAATATCCCTGCTGTTATAGAAGAACACTTCCACTCCGTGGAAGAGTGGCCAGTTTTAGATGGTTATGAGATTTATGCCAATCTAAGAGTGATAATAGCTATGCATTGGCAAACATTCTTATTTGCTAATTACTTTCATTTGTAATATCTAAAGATTTAATGATTTTTTTTTTTCAGAAAAAATCTCACTATGTGTAGGATGTTGCAATTTCTCCTACTTCCATCTCATACTATCTCTAAATTTTTTTTAAGCAAAGTTTCAAATAATCTAATTTATTATTCACAAGACACTAGGAAAAGAAATCTGCAAATTCTCAATAATTACTAAGACCCTTTAATCCTCTACTATTTTTATAAAACACTTTACTATGATCAGAGTATCTTTGCATAAAATAGTTTCATGAATCATTCTATTTTCCTTGTGTAACCTTAAAATCAAAAGATTGCAGTAAAGATTTTTGAGTGTGCATAACAAAGCTGCATCTTCCAAGCTCACTTTTTCACAGACCTTTATTTAATAGTATGGACATACTCAGTGAATTTAACCTACTTTCAGTCTCCTAAAAAAAAGATTGAGACTCTGACACTGAGACTACAAACTTTCAGTCTCTCATTTCTTAAACGTGTGAGCTCCACTTTAAAAGTAGCTAGAGACAATTTCCCTACTCTTCCAGCAAACAGCAGTACTACTTATTTCTAGGCTACTACCACTTAACAATTTTATTTGGAATCTGTTTCTAATTTGAAATGTACATTTGCTCTTGGAGTTATATACCTTCCTAGTCTCATGCCAGCACTGTTCATTTGTTTACATTGGTCTTCTTTCTTTCCTGATGTTAATTCTGCAATTATATTTGTAGAGAGCAGTAATGTTTTGTTTTCACCTTTGTTTTTCCAGTTTTAACAAAACAAGTGCTTTTTTGGCCCCGACTGTTTTCTACAATTGATGATGATGCAGAAAGCACTGAAATTGCTATTGACTGAATCTTTTCTGGAACCAGAAGATCACGGAATCACAGAATGGTTGAGGTTGGAAAGGACCTCTGAAGATCATTTGCTCCGACCACTCTGCTCAGAGAGAAGCACTAGCCTGGACAGCTTGCCTAGGATAATATCCAGGTGGATTTTGAATACCTCTAAGGAGGCAGAGTCCACAACCTCTGTTACTTTGTGCAAATGGGTGTAGACCTGTGTTACCATGAGAGCTCATGACACAGCACTCAGACAGATGTCCCACAGAGACATGACAAGATGACAAAGTCTTTTGGACGAAGGGATTTTATGGCTAAAGCTCTCCAGGTCTGGGACCAGTTTCGCTTTCAATGATTGCCCACAGTGGAGTGTTACAGTCTCCTGCAAATTATCATTAGTTACCACCTAGTCCTAGAAAACTGCCATCTTTGTTCTCCAAGTTCTATAGATTGTGTCCTGTGGACCTTGGCTCTCTAAAGATGCTGTTGTGTAGCTTCTTGTATCACAAATACAGGTCATACTTGAGTAAGATTGAAGACTAAATACAACTTATAGGAAAGGGCAAGTCAGTTACCATCAGAATAAAAATTTACTACCGGGTTATGCACCTCTGGAAACTTTTAATATCCAGCTTTACACTGCAATTACTTCTTATCTTATGTGGTCCATCGAGTGAAGTTGCTTTGTCCCTGAGATTACACCAATAAATGGATATGTGCCAGCCAAGATAGAATACATTTATCATATATAATACTTTCAAATCTAAATCTAAAAATTGACTAGCTGAGCTCCTCAGAAATCTCTGTATTCCTACCACTGTGACAAAGAAAATTGAAACCATTTGTAAATACATCAATTTTGGACTTGTTTTGCTACCATAGAAATGTAAATAAAGGTTAGAAATTTGCTATTGCACAGGGAGAGATGTAACTGTGATACATTATTATTTTTTTTTTATCCTCGTGTTCTTTATGGTTTTCATTGCTTCAATTTATTGTTATATTTTTAATGTATTCAAATTCCCACAGCTTATAAACATTTTGCCAACTAATGAAATATATGTTAATGGTTACTTACCCATTTAATACACAGTGAACTTAAGTCTCAGTAGTTCCTTATTTCTAAACATAAGCCATATTTATATTCCAGCAAATTCCTGTGCCAGGAACATCTAACACTTTTTTTTTTGTCTCCCCAGTGCATAATAATCAATTAAAGAGATGGAAGTTTGTATTGAATTTGGCTGAAATAGAGTTAATTTTCTTCATAGTAGCTTGTATGGTGGTCCCCCCACCAGTGGGGGAGTAAGCAAGCGGATGTATGGGTCTTAGCTGCCTATTTGAGTTAAGCCACAAGGTTTTAGTTAAAGCAGATAAATCACAGAATAATAGTCTGGATGTAATTTCTTCATTAGAGCAATATTTTCTCCAGAAAGTGACAAATATTTGTGGTCTGAATTTTTAGATATTTGGAGAGACCCATGCTGCTTGGAAGACTTGAGGATAATAAAAGGATAAAACTGACATTTCTGTGAATGGACAAGGATGGAAGACTGGAGAGAGAAACTCTTTTACTAGAAGATTAAAACAAGACTTTAAACTGGACTTGAGTGATGAATAGAAACTAAAACATGAAAATAAAACTAATATTGTTGCAAAAAATGTGAAAGATTGTTCAGCCTTAAGAAGAAGACTGGAGGGATTTGTTGGACAGCTGTTTATATTAATAAACTGGCTGGGAAGAAAAACAAAGACCTTTCATCTTTGGTGGCTTCTCTGACTGGGAAAAGTCAAATCATCATCAGTGCTTTGATAAGATCCTCTTAGAGTCTCTTTAATGATCTCTGCAAGATTAACTGCAGGTTTTGTGCTTCATTAAAGAAAGAGTTGGAGGGGAAATAATAACTTCTTCAGTAATCACTTAATTTGCGTGTAAGTGTATTCAAAGCATAGTGGATTAAAAAGCTCTTTGCATCTGAGATGACCTGAAACAATTCTTTTATCCTGAAGCATAATGTCGTGGTTTAACCCCAGACAGTAACTAAGCACCATGCAGCCGCTCACTCACCCTCGCCTCCCCCAGGTGGGATGGGGGAGAGAATTGGAAGGGTAAAAGTAAGAAATCTTGTGAGTTGAAATAAGAACAGTTTAACAATTAAATAAAATAAAACATAATAATAACAATAATAATAATAATGACAAAAAAATGAGAAACAAAACCCAAGAAAAACAAGTGATGCAACCACTCACCGCCCACTGATTGATGCCCAGTCTGTCTTCGAGCCGTGACCGCCACCCCCTAGCCAACTCCTGACAGTTTATATATTCAGCACGACATCATACAACATGGAATATCCCTTTGGCTACTTTGAGTCAGCTGTCCTGGCTGTGCCCACTCCTAGCTTCTTGTGTATCTCCAGTCTCCTCACTGGCAGGGCAGTACGAGAAGCTGAAAATTCCCTGACTTGGTGTAAACACTACTCAGTAACAACTAAAACATCAATGTGTTATCAATATTATTGCCATACTAAATCCAAAAGACAGCACTATACCAGCTACTAGGAAGAAAATTAACTCTATCTCAGCCCAAATCAGGACACATAAATACCATAAATTTAGAAAAGAGGACATTGAAGGTTTGCTTTCTGAAGAAAGAGGTAGTTCCTAACACTTATTTTAAAGTGAATGGTCTTGATAGAGCAGCCATTTCTTATGCTAATCAGCATATTACTCATTCTGTGCAAGTCTGCCTCTGCTCCTCTGAGACAGAAGGATTGAATGCAAAATCATTTTCTTGCTCCTCACCACTTTCCTCAGCCTCTTATGAATTCCCACTAGAGTCCCTTGAAGTAGCCTCTTGACAATTCTTTAAAGTGAATCTTGATCTTGGGATCACTGAGTATCATTTAATGTGATTAAAGCATTTCTTCATACAAAGACATACTTCCACATTGCAGATGTGATTCTCCAGAGATACTTAGTGTGGGCTTTTTTTTTAGCTTCTTCACAAAGTTTTATGCCTGACTCAGAACTCTGAAAACAAATCACAAATCCAAGAGAATGTGGGAGATTACTGATTCTATCATAAAAATTAAACAATTCAATGACACAACAATTGAATCTTAAGATTAGATTGCTGTTACAAGTGTTACTGATGCATCACTGACCTATTCAAGTCTAGATTCTAAAAACTGCAGTTGTCACCAAAGGTCATTCTGGAACTTTCTACTTGATTTGGATCACTCAAGATGACAGAGGGAGAAGTCCACATAGAATCATATGTCTTAAGTTTTGTCCTCTTATTTGGCTAGGTGAGCATCCTAAATGAGAGGTGTGATCACATAAGATCATATTGATATTAAAATGGGGAAAAGGCATAGTCACTTTGATTCCCTTTTTATGTTCATATTGATGCAACTTTTTGCTTCCCTCAGATTACCAGTACCAAATACTTTGTTGGGAGGGCTGTAAAATAGTCCTCTCATTCTCTGGGCAACTACTCTGATATCCTCTGAATAAGGATTCAGGGCGAGATGCATCAGATAGTGAGAAACTGGGGTCATCATCAATTTATGCAAGGAATATACCAACTTTATTGCTAGAGGCTTTCTTTCTTTTCATAGTAACTAGCCTATGGGACTAGGAAGGACCACCAAGTCTGATAATAAAGCTTACTGCTGAGATTGTCCTTTAAAGCTCCTCCATCACGTCAGTGTGTCTCAGAATTTCTTTGCCCTCTGTTTCCAGGATCTGGTTTTGGTTCATAAAGTAACCTTTACAACGGAATAAAATAGCATCATTCCACCTAATTTGCTGCCCAGATGTAATTGAAAAGGCAAAAAAAAAAAAAAAAAAAAAGGAAGCGTGCCAGTCCTTCTTAGTGAAATCCACCCCTGTGACGCACTCACACCCCAAGGGGAAACACTGAGCCTCATATTTGCATCCCTACCTTGGGATCATCACTTCAGAGTTTTTATTCCAGTATCACTGATTAAAGAATATGTTGAATAACACAGTGGACAGCAAATGTTGAGCATTTAGAAAGCCAAAGAAAGCTGAACACGAAAGATGGAAAAAGAAAGACTAGCTGCTTGAGAGGTAGTCTATGTCCCCACATTGGAGTGCAGTCTATGGAGTGGGAACATTGCAGAAAGTGGTCAGCTATTTCCCAGGGCTGCAAAATAAAGTTTTCTCAAACCAAAAGTAAAGGGATGAAAGACAGAAAAGAAAAAAAAAAAAAAAGCAAAAAAGTTTTAAAAAAAAATTTTAAAACCCACCCCAATTTATTCAAGAAAAGTCCTAGAAAGAAGGAGTTACAATTAGTACTTCTGCACTCATATATTATCAAATCAGGAACTGGAACAGATCCTGTTTCAGTAATACTTCAGTCTTGTTGATAGTCAGAGTCCATGTTGTGATGGCTTGCATTTTAGGCTTGCCTTATGTCATTTTGAAACAGATAGATAAGCAACTCCAAAGCACTTGGCCAATTGATTTACCACCAGGAATTAAGAAGTCTATTTTTTTTCCTGTTGTTGAAATGCAAGCTGAGCCTTCCCAAAGAGAAGGAAAAAAAAGAAAAATCTTACTTTTACCCCTTATTTTTGTTTTCTTATGGACCAAAATTTTAGATAGTCACAGGAATAACTGTTCCTGTATGTTTTATTTAGACACTGTTAGGTGTAAGGAGACCCAGGTATGTTGGTTTGTGGGGTTTTTTTTTATTTGCTTTTCTGTTAGATTACTTCTCTTTTTTTTTTTTTTTTCTGGTGTCCTGTATATAGAAAGTTAAAGAGGTGTCCTTTCCTTAAGTTCATACCATTCATTAATTTTACAACAGGAAAAAAATTTCTTGTCCTGTCTGGAAGCTATTAGCTTTCAAGTTCATTAGCTCTCCTATGAAGAAAGGCTGAGAGACTTGAACTTATTCAACTTGGCAAAGGAAGGCTCTGGAGAGACCTTACAGCAGCCTTCCAGTACCTAAAGGGTATCTACAAGAAAGATAGAGAGGGATTTTTGACGAACGTATGTAGGGATAGAACAAGGAGTAACGGTTTTAACTCAAAAGAGGATAGATTTAGGTTAGACATAAGGAAGAAATTATTTGCCGAGAGAGTGGTGAGGCACTGAAACAGGTTGCCCAGAGAAGTTATGGATGCCCCATCCCTGGAAATATTCAAGGTCAGGATGGACAGGGCTTTGAGTGATCTGGTCTAGTGGAAGGTGTCCCTGCCTATGGCAGAGGGATTGGAACTATATGATCTTTAAAGTTCCTTCCAACATAAAGCTTTCTATGATTCTCATCTTGGATTTCTGTAAGGATGGAGTTACTTAACTTTTTTTTGCTGTCACTTGTTCAAGTTAACATGTGATGTATATGTGTTCATATATATTTTAAAGGTTTCTCCACTTGATATTTACCAATATTTATTCTTTCTTTAATCAATAGCCAAATATTTCAGAAGAAAAGACCATTATAGTTACTCTTAATGGTTAGATAAAACAAAGAAATGAAGGCAAACGGCTAGACAGCTATTTTCTTTCTGAAGAGAAAATTGCTGGATGGATGAAAAGCTTTCCTTCTATATCCACATGAACAAAGAAATTGTGAATCTCAGTCCTTGGAAAGCCTAAAACTGAAAGGAACAC
The DNA here is from genome assembly GCF_036417535.1 of Chlamydotis macqueenii. Lineage (NCBI taxonomy): Eukaryota > Metazoa > Chordata > Aves > Otidiformes > Otididae > Chlamydotis > Chlamydotis macqueenii. The sequence continues at coordinate 166,596,450 of NC_141556.1, forward strand.
CTCGGTCTGTTTTAGACTGCAGAGAAATTAAAAGATATCATCTCCCTAGGGGAACGAAAGTTTCAAGGTAAATACAACAGAAGAGAAGTTGTCGTAGTTCAGCCCCGATCGAGACCAGACTACACAGTCTCTCTCTCACTCCCCCCACCCTCCAAGAGAATAGGGAGACATAATATAAGAAAAATGGCTCAAGGTTTGAGATAAGGACAGGGAGAAAATCCTTAAAGTTACGATCACGAGCAAAACAGACTCAACTTGGGGAAAACTATTCATTTATTACTACAAACAGCAGGATAATGAGACAGAGAACAAGATAACCTCCCTCCACCCCTCCCTCTTCCCAAGCTTAACATTATCTCTACTACCTTCCCCCCTGAGCGGCACACGGGGGAAGAGGGAATGGGGGTTACAGTCAGTTCATCACATGTTGTTTTATGCCGCTGCTTCATGGTCGGGGGAAGAACTCCTCACATTCCTCCCCTGCTCTGTTGTGGGGTCCCACCCATACACCACAGTCCTTTGTGAAACTGCTCCGGCATGGGTCATCTCTTCCACAGAGTGCAGTCTCTCCAGAACGACTGTCCCAGCGGGCCCTCCATGGGCCACAGCCGCCTTCAGGCATCCACCTCCCCCAATGCGGCGTCCTCCATGGGCTCCAAGTGGATCTCTGCTCCTCCGTGGACCTCCATGGGCTGCAGGGGGACAACCTGCTCCACCATGGTCGTCACCAAGGCTGCAGGGGAATCTTGGCCAGGAGCCGCATTACTCCTCCCCCTCCTTCTTCACTGATCTTGGCATCTGCAGCCATTCCTCTCACAAGAAAAGTTCTTCACAACAGGCTGGCAGACGCCTCTCAGAATCTCATCCAGCTCATCTCCTCTCCACTTCTTGCAGCCAGGCTGGGCCAAGTCAGGCCCAGTCGGCCACCTGGCAAGAGGCCAGAGGGTGAGGCCTGCAAGGCCCATGAGGCCTGCGCCTCCCCTTCTGCGCCTCTGCCCCTGCTCAGCTTCTTCACATCTTCTCTTCTCTCTTTTTTTTTTTCTCTTTTCCCCTTCTTAAATACATTACCGCAGAGGCGTTATCACAGGACATTCTGCTACCGATCGGCTCGGCCTTGGCCAGCAGCAGATCCGCCCTAGTCCTGGCCGAGTCCACTGAACAAAGGGGAGCGACTTCTAGCAGTTTCCTACAGAAGCTACCACCTTAGGCCCCCCCTCACTAAACAAAACCACAACAGAAGGTCATTGTTGATATATACAGGTTTATGTATGACTATAAAAGGTAGTGTATGTATAAAAGATATTGAAACCTACCCATGAAAGTTAAAGACTACCAAATAATATAAGAAAATATGTCTGTTAATATGCATGCAAGTAAGTGTTTGCCAGATCAGAGGAGTCATGATTATTTAGATGATTATCAGATGCTTTAAACTTGCAAATATTTAACTTACGAACTTGTTCTAGTTTCTTGTTTTCATTCTCAACAAGTTGTTTGCTGTTCATTACTTGTTTAATGTTATAAAGCAGAAATTTCAGTGATATGTCATGCAGTTAGTATAATACCATATAGAGTCCAAGTAATTAATTTATGAACAGTTTAGGAACAGCTCGCAAAACAACTACTCTTTTCATAAAGTTCAAATGCCATTGGACAAGATTTCACAAGATTTATGACCCTTCTGTACATAACAGTACTAAAAAACTTAAGTACTGGATGCACTAGTATTACTTGACCAGTTTTTATTGCAAAGAATCTGGGTTTCTTTTCTTTGTGCAAGAAGAGAACCTATTTCAGATATTTTCAGGTCACAGTGCTAATTAACTGTTGCCCTTTGTATTTGGAAAATTGTGTCATTTTTTTCCCTAGAGCATCCTGTAGGGAAGAATAAGGTCTCTTCCTCAGTAGGACTTAGCCCAGTGTCCTACAAAGACAGGTTCTGTTTTGGTGTAAATGGGGAACATGTTGAAATTTATGACCTCATAATAAATGATACATGATAACATGTACTGCACAGAACAGTGCACAGTACAAATAATATTTAAGACACTTAAATGCTTAAGAAGGAAGAAAAGTCATAGACTTTAGGTTAGCTTGTTCATAAGAAGTTAAATTATGAAAAATATACATCTGTACAACGGGAAAAACTGCATGAGAGGTGCCCTTACTCATCTGGCTGTACAATGGCAGCCGTGCCTTGAAGAGCAATGACGGCTCTCTCCAGAGAGGAGAGTTTCTATACATCAGCCTAGGAACAGAACCTGAGCAACAGGCAATGTTTCTGTCACTGCAGCAGGGAGACCTTGAGATTGAGTACAGATTGCAATACAGATACTGGGCATTCTGTTGGGTTTGTTTAGTGGCGGGGGCTATGATTGCAGCTTCTGCAAGAAGCTGCTAGAAGTTTCCCCTTTGTCCGGTGGACTCGACCAGGCCAAGTCAATTGGTGATGGAATGTTCTGTGAGAACACCTCTGTGATAACGCATTTAAGAAAGGGAAACATAGAAAAAAAAATAAAGGAAGAAGTAAAGAAGCAGAATTAGGAGCAGAGACAAGAAGGCATGAGCCTTGTAGTCCTTGTGGCCCTTACCCTCTAGCCTCCCACCGGGCAGCTCTCTGAGCCTGACTCAGTCTAGCCCAGCTGCAAGAAGTGAAGAGAGGAGATGGGAAGAGAATCTGGGAGGCATCTACCTACCAACTGTGAAGAATTTCTTGTGAGAGGAACGGGTGCAGATGCCAAGGTCAGTGAAGAAGGAGGGGGACTAGTAATGTTGCTCCTGACAAGATTCCCCTGCACGGTGAAGTAGGCTGTCCCCCTGCAGCCCATGGAGGACCCTACACTGGGGCAGGCAGGTGCATGAAGGATGCTGTAGCCTGTTGAGGGTCTGCAGTGGGGCAGCTAGTTCCAGAGGGACTGCACTCAATAGAAAAAATGACCCACGCTGGAGCAGTTTATGAAGGACTGTGGCCCATGGAAGGGACCCCAGGCTGGAGCAGGGGAGGAATGTGAGGAGTTCTTCCTCTGAGGAGGAAGGAGTGGTGGAAAGCGTCGTGTGATGAACAGACCATAACTCCCATTCCCTTTTCCCCCATGTGCCACTCGGGGAGGGGAAGATGGTAGAGATAACTGAAATTAAGCCTGGGAAGAAGGAGGGGTGGAAGGAAGTTGTTTTGTTCGCTTCCCCTTTATCCTGCTTTAGTTTATTAATAGTAATAAATAAATTGTTTTCCCCAAGTGGAGTCTGCTTTGCCCATAACAGTAACTTCACTGATCTCTCCTTGTCCTTACCTCAAACCTTGAGCCTTTTTTGTTATATTATCTCTCCCTCATTCCCTCAGAGTGTCGGGGGAGTGAGTGAGAGACTGCACAGCTTGGTCGCAAGCAAGACTAAACTGCGACACCATGTTCTCATTCTACACAGTTTTAGTGTGGATTGTGTGTGTGCAAATGCCCAATTACTCCTTGTCTATACTGTGCATGCTCCTCGGTAGTTTGTAAGAAGCCCCTGAGATCTCACTGTGGACGTTCTTGCTCATCCACTTTTTTTTTTTCCAGGAAATTTATTATATTCTGTTCTTTCTGTGCAGTGAATCCAGTTCTCTTATACACTGACCCTAAGACAATTTTGCATCAGTAAGCATTAACAAGCCTGAAAGTCATGAAGATGTGTCTGCGGATAATTCAAAGAAAGAAGAACCATTGCTGGTAATTTGTTCCATCTTCTGAACATGCTACAATTCTTGATACAGCCTTGTTTAAATACATATTTTAAAATCACATAGCATTGATAAGTTCCAAAAATATAGAAAGGTGTAAACAGAAGTGTCAACCAGCACTTCTGGCTCTTGAAAAGACAGCTTGAATTAAAGTGAAAGACTCTGAAAAGTATAAATATTGCCTGAGGAGGAAAATGTCAGAATGTATGTCACATGACAGTGCAGCTTGCTGGTACTTGCAAGACCAATCCTTAACTTATGAGGAAATAAACTAAAGAAGAGAGTGACTTTGATGGAGGTCAGCAGGAGATGAACACGTTCCCTGGGAAGTGAATAGCAGTATCAGTGAACCCATAGCCCTGCTCCTGAGTGTATTATGGCCTTTAATACAACTCAAAAGAAAATACGAACAAGTGTTAACATTAGAAGCATTTCAGAGTGCTTCCAGCTGCAAGGGTCTGAAATGAATGTGGAAAAAATATATCCCCTGAGACATTGTAGATCCCATTGCTGTCAGGTACCAGTGAGACCATGCATCAAATAGGTAAACAAACTGTCAAACCTGAAGCACTCTTCAAATCTACATTTGTTGTAAAAGCCAACTTCTTTCTTTATCAACAAACAAAATCACTAAAAATGAGCTTACATCAATTATGTAGGGTAACAACAGCTCAGCCAGAATCGTAAATTATTTTAAATTAATATGTTTATAGCCTCTCTTGCACTCAAATACTAGTGTAAGTTATTGAGCCAAATCCTCAGCTAGTATAATTGACTTAGCTACCCTGAATTTTTTGATTTACAGTTATTTGCACAAGCCACATGTCTGGCTCACTGTATAGACAGATGTAGCCTGGGCTAAAAGGCAGATAGTAAGATTCTTATCTGCTGATTCAACCATTGCTTTCTCATGGATCAGATGATGAGTTTGTGGAGCATTTGGGAAAATAAGTTCAAACCTTATTTTTATTAGGTTTTGTACAAGCACCATAAAATCTTGCTGCTATAATGTTCATAAAAAGGACCTGAGCTAAACATTATCAAGTTTCCCATTGACCTCAATGGGTTTTGTCATCTCACAGGAAAAAAAAAAACCATAATCTTGCATGAAGTGAAAGAAATTCATGTTTAGATTTTATGCACCTAATATAGTAACTTACCAATTTATTTTGTAAAAATTGCTAAGAATTTAAAATCTCTTTAATTTATTGTGGTTTATTTCTTTTCCTCTGACAGAACGAGCATGGCAAAATAAGATTTTTATGGACTGTTTGAGGATAGTTAAATAGAACAATTATTTCAAATACGATGCATTGTAATGGGATTTTTTTTACATGTATACTATCTACCTCTGAATGTCTGTTAGAAGTACTAAGAGACATTAAAAAAAAATAAAAAGAAAAAATTGTATCATTATTTTGCATCCATTGCATTCTATAGCAAATAGTAATCAAAATAATATTCTTTGTTCATTTGTTTGTTCAGGCTATTATTAGTTTCAGCTGTGTGGCACTGTTATAGCTAGAGAATGAATTCTAGTATAATTGTTAGGGCAATCAGGTGCAATTTTACAACCACTTAAATAATATGTAGTTTTATAATAGCTTACATTTAATACAAATAATATTTGTGTTTCAAAACTTACAGTGATGCTTGATTCTGCGTAAATAATTATTATACATATTTTAGGTTATCATCTGTTAACTTGTGCTATCATAATCACATCCATTATAAAAAAAAAAATAGAGTGAATGTAGCTTTTGTACCTATACAAGTAAATGCGAGTGATAGTTTTTCAAGATTACTTCCATGGCTATGCTGAACGGGAGAGAAGGTGCAGGAAGGTGTGGGAAGGGAAGGTGCGGGAAGCTAAGGTGCGGGAAGAGAAGATGCAGCAAGGTGAGGGAAGGTGAGGAGAGGTTTGGAGAGGAGAGTTTGAAGAGGAGAGGTTCGGAGAGGTTTGGAGAGGAGAGGAGAGGTTCGGAGCGGTTCGGAGAGGTTCGGAGAGGTTTGGAGAGGAGAGGAGAGGTTGGGAGAGGTTCGGAGAGGAGAGGAGAGGTTCGGAGAGGAGAGGTTCGGAGAGGTTTGGAGAGGAGAGGTTCGGAGAGGAGAGGTTCGGAGAGGTTCGGAGAGGTTCGGAGAGGTTCGGAGAGGTTCGGAGAGGAGAGGAGAGGAGAGGAGAGGAGAGGAGAGGAGAGGAGAGGAGAGGAGAGGAGAGGAGAGGAGAGGAGAGGAGAGGAGAGGAGAGGAGAGGAGAGGAGAGGAGAGGAGAGGGAGAAAAAAAAGTAAGAGTTTTAATGCAGCAAAGTTGCAAAGAAAATGCTAAGAATTGCATCGGAATGACACATTACCTTTCTGCATCCACTTATGAGAGTGGATGGTACCAAATAAATGGTACATGAATTTGAAAGGTACAGGTGGATCTATTTTAAAAGATTGTGGTAATGCTATCCTTCATCTTTCAAATAATCCAGTGAACAGGAATACATACATTGGAAACAGGTATCTTGATTCTAGATCATCTTCCAGCTAAAAAATTTCAGATCTACAACTTCTACTACCCATGGGCTAGGATCTTTGGGATAGTCAGGGCATCTTTTATTCCAACAAATGAATATAACACAAGGTACAGCAGAAATGGCAAGATGTGTAAATTGAAAACATAATTTTTGAAGTATCTGTGTTTTAGTGTCTTGAAGCATTAATGTAGGAAGTCTTTAAATGCCTGCTTTCAGGATTATCTGTATCCCTTGCTTGTTTGGTTGGTTTTTTTTGTTTGGTTTTTTTTTTTTTTTTGAAGGGAGGATTGGGTTTGGGTATTTTAGAGCTATATTTTACACAATTATTATTATTTCAGAAGAAATGCATAAAAGGGAACTGGTGTCCTGGTTACCCAGGACATGGAGAAGGCTGAGGTTCTCAATGACTTTTTTGCCTCAGTCTTCACCGATAAGAGTTCCTGTCCCACCACCCAAGCTGTAGAAGGTGCAAGCAGGGACTGCGAGGATGAAGAACTGCCCACTGTACTCGAAGAGCAGGTTCGGGATCATCTGAGGAACCTAAAGGTGCACAAATCCATGGGACCTGATGAGATCCATCCGCAGGTCCTGAGGGAACTGGCGGATGAAGTTGCCAAGCCACTGGCTATTGTATTTGAGAAGTCGTGGCGGTCTGGTGAGGTCCCCAATGACTGGAAGAGAGGGAACATAACCCCCATTTTTAAAAAGGGGAATAAGGAAGACCCAGGTAACTACAGGCCGGTCAGCCTCACCTCTGTGCCTGGCAAGGTCATGGAGCAGATTCTCCTGGAAACCATGCTAAGGCACATGGAGAGCAAGGAGGTGGTTGGTGACAGACAACATGGCTTCACCAAGGGCAGATCGTGCCTGACCAATTTGGTGGCCTTCTATGACGGGGTGACGGCATCGGTGGACAAGGGACGAGCAACTGACATCATCTACCTGGACTTGTGCGAAGCTTTTGACACTGTCCCGCAAGACATCCTTCTCTCTAAACTAGAGAGACATGGGTTTGATGGACGGACCACTCGGTGGATAAGGAGTTGGCTAGATGGCCGCACTCAGAGAGTGGTGGTCAACAGCTCAATGTCCATGTGGAGACTGGTCACGAGTGGCGTCCCTCAGGGTTCCGTGCTGGGCCCAGCCCTGTTCAACATCTTTGTTGGCAACATGGACAGTGGGATAGAGTGCACCCTCAGCAAGTTCGCCAATGACACCAAGTTGTGTGGTGCCGTTGACACGCTGGAAGGAAGGGATACCATCCAGAGGGATCTTGACAGGCTGGAGAGGTGGGCCTGTGCCAACCTCATGAAGTTCAAGCAGGCCAAGTGCAAGGTCCTGCACCTGGGTTGTGGCAATCCCAGGCACAAATACAGGCTGGGCGGTGAATGGATTGAGAGCAGCCCTGAGGAGAAGGACTTGGGAGTGCTGCTGGATGAGAAGCTCAACATGAGCCGGCAATGCGCCCTTGCAGCCCAGAAGGCCAAATGCCTGGGTTGCATCAAGAGAAGCGTGGCCAGCAGGTCGAGGGAGGTGATTCTCCCCCTCTACTCTGCCCTGGTGAGACCCCACCTGGAGTACTGTGTCCAGTTCTGGAGCCCCCAGCACAAGAAGGACATGGACCAGTTGGAGAAGGTCCAGAGGAGGGCCACGAAGATGATAAAAGGGCTGGAGCACCTCTCTTATGAGGACAGGCTGAGAGAGTTGGGGCTGTTCAGCCTGGAGAAGAGGAGGCTCCAGGGAGACCTGATAGCGGTCCTCCAGTACCTCAAGGGGGCCTACAAGAAAGATGGGGAAAGGCTGTTTAGTAGGGCCTGTTGCAATAGGACGAGAGGTAATGGTTTTAAAATAGTGGGGGGTAGATTTAGATTGGAAATTAGGAAAAAATTTTTTTACGATGAGCGTTATAGAACACTGGAACAGGTTGCCCAGAAAGGTGGTGGAAGCCCCATCCCTGGAAACGTTCAAGGCCAGGCTGGATGGGGCTCTGAGCAACCTGGTCTAGTGGGGGATGTCCCTGCTCCTTGCAGGGGGGTTGGACTAGATGGCCTTTGAAGGTCCCTTCCCACCCTAACCGTTCTATGATTCTATGATTCTATGAAAAGAGGGACTGGAGCTCTGGCTTCTGAATGGCTGAATGCTCCAGCAATATCAGTACACTGTTGCCCTCCTCTTCAATCTTATCTGTGCTTTTGCACCAATGCTGAGATTCAACAGAAGTCTTGAAAAGTAGCTCCTAAACAGAAATGCCTAAAACCTAGGCATTATGGGTCTCTCTCCCCCCATATGGAAGTGAAGTATATGGGAAACAAAACTTTTTTTTTTTTTCTTTTCAGATCTTAGAGGTCCTCAAATCTTCATTTTTCCACTTTGTCAGTGTCGTAGTTCAGCCCCGATCGGGACCAGACTACGCAGTCTGTCTCTCGCTCCCCCCACCCTCCGAGAGAATAGGGGGAGATGATATAAGAAAAAACAGCTCAAGGTTTGAGATAAGGACAGGGAGAAATCCTTAAAGTTACCGTCACGGGCAAAACAGACTCGACTTGGGGAAAACTATTCATTTATTTCTAAAATTAGCAGGAGAATGAGACAGGGAACAAGATAACCTCCCCCCACCCCTCCCTCTTCCCGGGCTTAACATTATCTCTACTACCTTCCCCTCCCAAGCGGCACGGGGGGGGAAAAGGGAATGGGGGTCGCGGTCAGTTCATCACGCGTTGTTTTATGCCGCTGTATCATCGTCGGGGGAAGAACTCCTCGCATTCCTCCTCTGCTCCAGCGTGGGGTCCCTCCCACGGGCCACAGTCCTTCGTGAAACTGCTCTGGCGTGGGTCATCTCTTCCACGGGGTGCAGTCCCTCTAGAACAGCTGTCCCAGTGGGCCCCCCACGGGCCACAGCCTCCTTCAGGCCTCCACCTGCTCTGGCGTGGGGTCCTCCACGGGCTGCAGGTGGATCTCTGCCCCTCCGTGGACCTCCATGGGCTGCAGGGGGACAACCCGCTCCACCATGGTCTTCACCACGAGTTGCAGAGGAATCTTGGCCAGGAGCCATATTACTCTTCCCCCTCCTTCTGAACTGACCTTGGCGTCTGCAGCCGTTCCTCACAACAGGCTGGCAGACGCCTCTCAGGATCCTTTTTACATCTTATTCACTTCTCATCTCCTCTCCACTTCTTGCAGCCGGGCCGGGCCGAGTTGGGCCCAGTCGGCTGCCCGGCGGGAGGCCAGAGGGTGAGGCCTGCAAGGCCCATGAGGCTCGCGCCTCCCCCTCTCTGCCCCCCGCTCAGCTGCTTCACATCTTCTCCTTCCTTTTTCCTGTTTTCCCCTACTTAAATACGTTATCGCAGAGGCGTTATCACGGGACATTCTGCTACCAATTGGCTCGGCCTTGGCCAGCAGCAGGTCCGCCCTAGGCCCGGCCGAGTCCACTGAACAAAGGGGAGCGACTTCTAGCAGTTTCCTACAGAAGCTACCACCTTAGGCCCCCCCTCACTAACAAAACCAGAACAGTCAGCAAGAGCTAGAACTGACAGCCTTCTGTAGGAGATGGGAGAAGATATCTGTTCCTATTGTATCATATAAAGAACTTGCTCTAGTTCCTTAGTTTTACTCAGATGAAGGTAACTGAACCTTGTATATTTGGACTGTTGCATTATCAATGCATATAACTGAATTAGCCTGTACTATGTTTGGCACAGGACTAGGTGGAAGTTGCAGCTACATTACTCAAATTTAGACCAAACAATAGGGAAAAATACTGAGTTGTATGCTTGTTTGTTTATTTGTTTTGTAGTACAAGTGTGACTGTATTCGGAAAGTTTTTGTTTCTGGCCCTTAAATAGTCTATTAGGAGTTATTCTCAGTGGCTTGCAGATGGGCTGATATTTAAAGAGTAGTCTCCTTTGGAGTATCATTTTGTATCTTCTCTCAAACAGATTGTGTGACCCTGAAAAATAGATTGAGGGAAGGCTTATATGTACTATAAAGAGAGAAGAAAATATTTATATACATTTACTCTAATATACAGGAATTTAAGAACTATATGTACCCTGATATTTGGGATAGATTTTAGAGTAATTTTTAAATATTATTTTCTTTATTTCTTTTTTTATTTTAGTTCAGTTGAGATGCCTGTTTCCCATATGTATTTATAACCTGACATTGGATTTTCTTAGCATAAGCAAAGAAATTGCAAATGTTTCAGTCTTTAAAATTTTAATTGGATCTATTTCTGAATCTTAGTTTGACTGTACAGTGCCCAGAGGGAGCCACAGGGATGTCTTTACATGACCTAAAATAGTATTTCTATTCATAAAAATGTCACAACTTTACAGTCCAGTATCTCATAGCTCTGCAGGCTAAAAGTGAGTGAAGTCTCAAGGGGACAATCTTCTTCCCAGTGGAACAAAGTTCTCCACTATGGCCTTACAGAACCAAAAGATATAAAACTTCTACCTTAAGAGAATAAACAAACAAACCAGCAAAGAAGAGAAGGACAGCTATAACAAAAACTAGATATTAATTTTAATTAGGCTAAGATTGAAACAGGTTCATGTATGGTGGGAAGACAACAGTTTAGGGATTACTTTTTGGCATGGAATGAAATGAAAGTTCCCTTGATAATGTAGACACTGTTCTATAAACAAGCCATTAGAATTTGTTAAGGAATCTGACTACAAGAAAAATCTTAGCAAGCTAAGCTAATGGCCAGTTACAGCTGCCAGAAGTGTATACGAGATATACTGGTAGACCACAACACATGTAAAAGAATCAGGGATGCCATCTGTATGTAGGTGGTGCGTATCTTCTCACAGGTGTTTTAAACCCTCTTCCACTTTCAGACTTTATTGGAATTCTCTGTACCAGTCCTTCCTACTAGCTGGATCTCAGACACTGAATGAGGGCAGACCTGGCAGCTTTAAGAAGTCTTAGCGGTAACTCAACAAAATTAAGTACAAGAACTAAAAATGAACCAAGAAAAAGGAAAGAAACAAACAACAAAATACTAGACAAACAAACAAACCCTCAATAGATAAAAATGAGACATAAAGGAATTTAAGGGAGTGGTTTAAAAACTCAACACATTTCAAATTTTTCAACAGATCAGGGAGAATCCAAAAGATACAAAAAAGCACTTCACTAAGGAAAGAGCGAGTGCCAGCAGGAAAGAAGACAACTGCAAGGTAACTTAATCTCTCACAAGCATCTGTTCGCTGGAAAACAAGTTCATGTTTTTAAGAGTTTCATGTAATTCTGGCACAGGAGTTTAACTATTAATCCATAATACATGAGGAATACAAAACAGGAGAGGATTTTAATCCGGGAAAAAAAAAAAAAAAGAATAAAAAAAGAATAAACTTTGAAAGTGTTAAGATTTAGGGAACAAAAAAGAGTAAGATTGAAAAGATCTTGAGACTAATTAATAGATGGTTAGAAAATTAGTCCTTGAGAAAATCTTTCCAGACAAGGGTTAGCTTGACTACCCTGAAAATTGTGCTTTAGCCACTGTAGGGCTCTAAAGAATCAAAAGTATTAAGACAGCAAGATACACTGGGTTCACAAAACAGTGAATGTACCATCTGGTGGTACATTTCAGTTGCATTTGTGAATTAAAAAGACCAGACCACAGTCTAAGCGCTGGCACATGGTTGTTTATCTTATCAAATTATTAGCATGGACATTATTACCATCATGGCCCATAACAAACTAGCAGTGTCTTACAAGTTATTTCATTTGTGGTAGACAATTTAGATGCAGCCACACAATGTAGCTGTTCAGATATGAGTGTAACCGGTTTGTAGGATTCCTATGCACAAAGATCACACAGCATATGATATTTAAAAGCACAACAGTATTTATTGCTCTATTATAGCCTTGCATAAGCAGTTACCAGCATAAGCATTTACAGTTCCTAGCATAAGCAGTTACCAGCGTATTGTTTTCCCCTTATGAGAGTCTTACCACCCCAACTAAGCCAGAGACACTGCCAAGCATGAGGATGATGATCAGCAGGGTCAGAGCAGAGAAGGGAGGTAGCCGCAGCACCCTCAGGGCGTCCCCTGTTGTTCGTAGAGTGTGCTCTGGGTCCTTTCTCTTTCTCCCTGCTCTGAGCCGCCTCTGTTTAAACCCTCAGCAGATTCAGTGGCAGAGTACTGACCAGGTGTTGATGCACGCATGGCCAGCACATGCAGCAAGGCCTGCCAAGTACATGCTCTGCTGGCTAACAGCAGTTCCCAGATAGCAGCCACATACTACTCAATTACAACCCTCCTAGCTCCCCTCTCTGAGATAACCACCCTCCTAGCTTCCTTCTCCAAGGTCACGTTCTCACAGCTGTGTGCAGCTTGTAATTTCCCACAGTGGCCCTACATGGACCATCACTGAAATCCCTCACACAATTAGTCACACCATTCTACTGACCTGAAGGGGTATCCAATGGTCTCTGGCCCATTTTATCTGCTAGTATAGGTGTAGTATTTCTGATACATAACACAATATTAGACAATGACCCATATCTAGTCTAGAAATAATGTAAGAACAATAAAAAAAAAGAACATAAAAACTATGGAAAAGCAGGAAGATCCACAGAAATTCCCATGGGTGTAATGAACATCAATGCATCAGAACATAAATGATTTCTTATTCTGAATAAAAACAGGAATCTTATTTAATTAATTATTTTTACCACTGTACATAGGCACAGAAGTTAGTCCTTGTCATGATGTTTTTTAGTAGCATTGAAATAAAAAAAATAGTTAATGAAGGAGAGTGAATAGGTGAAATACATTGCTTAGAATAAGCTCATCCCCACTATAGACATATATAAAAATATTTAGAATATGTATCAAAATGCATAATGAAACAATTTATAATAGCATCTCAGCAAAAGATTCTACATCTGAAGGATCAGGGATCCAACACAAGAAAGGAAAAGTTTGAAACTATTTCCTAGGGCCCAAATAGTCTCTCAAAACAGTGCATCTCAAAAGAGTGCAGAACAAAGCTGAGTTCATGATCAAGGAGACTCTTTTGCCTCTAATACTGTACTATGACTCTTCCAATTCTCTTCCCCATCCCATTGCAGGGCAGTGAATGGGTGGCTATGTGATGCTCAGTTGCCAGCTGAGGTTAAACGATGACTCCTTTTTGGTGCCCAACATGGGGCTTGAAGAGTTCAAGATAATGACAGATTTGATTGGAATGTGCTAGATTGAATTTATAGCTGTTATTCATGTTATTTATTATTAATATTTGGGTTTTATTAGTTATTAATTGACAGGCTTCTGTGCTTGCCGTGGGGCTTGCTTGCCTTGCTGTATATTAGTCTAGTGCTCAACAGTGGCTGCTTTTTACTTTCGCTGCTTGCTGTGCTGCTGTACTGCTTATCATCTTGCTCTGCTGTGCCTGGGAACATTGTGCCAGGTGCATCTACGCAATGCACCTAGGCTGGCAGACGGCCAGGGCATCGTTGCTCTTTCTCTGCTGCTGTACTGAACAGGCTGGAACTCCGGTGTGAACTCAAGTCGAAAGGACTGTAATGTGTAGATGAGTCCATGCGGGAACAGGACACCGTGAAGCATCTATGGCCGTGAATAAGTCCATGCCAGAGCAGGTACATCTTGAAGTGTCTGTGGCCATGGTTATGTCTATGCTGCAGCAGGTTTACTACTGAAGGGATTGTGGCCCAAGTCCATGTTGCAGAAGGTGCACCTCGAAGCATCTGGAGTTGTGGATAAGTCCATGTTGCAGCAGGTACACCTTGAAGCATCAGTGGTTGTGCATGAGGTCATGCTGGAGCATCTCAAAGCATGTGGCCATGGATAAGTACACAATAGAACATGTCCACCCCTGGAGGTAGTGTAGCCATAAGTAAGGCCATATTGGAGCAGGTTTACTTCTCAAGGGACTGTGGTTGTGGGTAAGGCCATGCTGCAGCAGGTATATCTCTAAAGGCATTGTGGACCATGGATAAGGCTGTGTTGGAACAGGTGCACCTCAAAGTCACTGTGGCTGTGGGTAAGTCTGCTGTGGCAGGTATACCCCTGAAAATACTGTGGCTCATAGGTAAGGCTCTACTTACAGCAGGTACACTTCTAAAAGACTGCAGTCTATGGATAAGTCCAAGTCAGAGCACAGGCAATGTTAAACATTGCAATGTTAAACTCTATGGTCTGGTCCAAGGGGATAAGGGTTGGAGATTGCAACCAAAATACCTTAAAATTGTTGTAAAACATTATTTGAGTTCTATGTAACAGGAACTAATATAGCAGGAATCCCCTGAACCAATGAAGGACAAGACTTCAAAGAAGAATTTCCAGTGCAGCAGAGACATGACCTGAGCTGGCTTTGGTGCCCAGTAACTCCACACAGCAAACAACCTCTTCTGTCCTGACTGACCACTACAAAAGAAGAAACCCAAAGTCATGTACTAAATGAACTCAATGGATATTTTATTAACATTTCTGGACATTTCCGACAGATAATACCAAGTTCACGTTCACAAGCCCTGGTCATTGTGGAAGACTTCAACCACCCCAACATCTGCTGGAAGAACAAAAGAGCAGGGTTTAAGCAATCCAGGAGGTTCCTGGAATGCATTGTTGATTACTTCTTTCTCCAAATGACAGAGAAGCCAATGAGGAAAGGTGCTATGCTAGACCTTGTTCTCACCAACAAGGACAGGCTGGTGGGGAATGTGAAACTCAAGGGCAGCCTTGGCTGCAGTGACCATGAAATGGTGGAATTCAAGATCCTTAGAGCAGCGAGCAAACAGCAAGCTCACTGCTCTGGACTTCAGGACAGTGGACGTAGGCCTCTTCAGGGATCTGATTGGCACAGTCACATGGAATAAAGCCCTGGAGGATAGACGGGCCCAAGAAAGCTGGTTAATATTCAAGGATCACCTCCTCCAAGCTCGGGAGCAATGCATCCCAACAAAGAGGAAGTCAGGCAAAAACACCAGGAGGCTTTACATGGATGAACATAGACAAACTCCAGCATGAAAAGGAAGCCTACAGAGGGTGGAAACGAGGATAGGTAGCCTGGGAGGAATACAGAGAAATTGTCTGAGCAGCCAGGGATTAGCTTAGGAAAGCCAAAGCCCTGATGTAATTAAATCTGGCCAGGGATATCAATGGCAACAAGAAAAGGTTCTATAGGTATACCAGGAATGAAAGGAAGATTAGGGAAAATGTGGGCCCTCGCTGGAAGGAAACGGGAGACCTGTTTACCTGGGACAGGTAATGGCTGAGGTACTCACCAAATTTTTTGTCTCAGTCTTCACTGGCAAATGCTCTAGCCACATCATCCAAATTGCAGAAGGCAAAGGCAAGAATTGAGAGAATGAAGAACTACCCATTGTAGGCGAAGATCAAGTCTCAGACCACCTAAGGAACCTGAAGATGCACAAGTCCATGACACCTGATAAGATGCATCTTATCAGGAACTGGCAGATGAAGTTGTCAAGCTGTTGTCCATCATATTTGAGAAGTCATGGCAGTCTGGTGAGGTTCCCATTAACTGGAAACAGGGAAACATAAACTCCATTTTTGAAAAGGGAAACAAGGAATTCTACAGGCCAGTCAGCCTCACCTCTGTGCCTGGCAAGATCATGGAGCAGATCCTCCTGGCAACTACGCTAAGGCACACAGCCTTAAATAAGGAGGCGATAGGTGACAGCCAACACGGCTTCACAAGGGGCATGCCCCATCCCTGGAAGTGTTCAAAGCCAGGTTATACGGAGTTTTGAGCAACTTGGTCTAGTGGAAAATGTTCCTGCCCATGGCAGGGGAGTTGGAACTAGACGATCTTTAAAGTCCATTCAAACCCAAACCATTCTATGATTGTATGAATCTATTATATATATCCTTATTTTATACTTAATTCCATGTGTCAAATGCTTTAATGGAATATCTGATGTTGAAATCAAGCAAATCAAAGAGTAGAGAGGAATTTCAAATAATTAAAACTAGGAGAACTCACCCTCTTCTCTCCAGATCCTGACTGAAAGGTGACATACACTGTATTCTCACAAACCTGTGAACTAAATTATAATTCTACTTTGTACTAAAAATTGTAGACACAGTAGAGATAGCAGTTTGATAGTATACTGATTTTGTCTAGCCTTCATCCTCCACTACACTGAGTAATAAGTGACTGTCTCTTTTCTGTAGAAGCTAGGAATCTCACCCGCATAACCCTCAGCTCCACCTCCTCAGTGCTAGATGCCTTTTCTCCAAATTGTCTAAATGATTAACATAATGAAGTTAAGCCAAGAACAATTGTTCTTACCTAGTATTTAGCTTCAAGGCTTCTGTTTCTATTTGAAACCTGAAGAAGTGACTGAATGCCCAAAAGCTAGTTGTCTTTTTTTTCCAGCTATACTTAGTCTAATAGAAAAACATTAGACAGCTCTAAAAATCCTTTCTCATTAGCTAATAGGAACACTTTTAATTCTGTTTTAGAATTATCCACAGTTTAAAAAAAATAATCAACCCCTCAGCATGAGTAGCTGACCACATCTTTGATTTTTTCCTTAAATACAAACCAGCAACTCTCAAACCCACAGTGGATATTTCAAAAAATTGTCTTCAGTATTATGTATTGTATAGTTCTCTGTAGCTTTACAGTAGAGTTAGAGCCACTGATAACATTTCAGTTCATTGTTACAGCTGAGAGTTAGTTCTGTGTTTGCTTTCAGGAGTTCAAACTTCATTATGGCAACTTAAAATTACATACATTCTTAAGAGGGAAGTGCCTCTAGAGGGTATGAGTTCAAGGCTAGATCCACCAATTAATACTGTAAAAAACATACATGGCCTTCAGGAAACACAAATTTCATTTATGACTTCATTGCCTAATACAGTAGTAAGTATTTCACAGTAACTGTGATGAACACAGAATAGGACCAAGCAAAAAAGAGACTAGTTTGATGTTTTACGTGTGTGTTTGTGTATGCTTAACAGCTGTATGAACTTAAGAATATAATTACCGTGTATCATTTTGAAATAGAAAAATATGAAACAATTTTCCATAATTTATAAAGTAACAGCAAGCATCAGTGAGTATTTGGAAACAAATATCAAAATGTAGAATTCTGAAAATAAACTGAGTAAGAAAATGAACTAAACTTAAGAGAGGAAGGTTATAACTATTCTAAGTTGTAAGTGGGAATCAGTTTGAAATTAAATCACTTAACAGTGAATTGTCATCATATAAATTCAGTTACTTAAATGGCAAACCTAGTGCCATTTGCAACATCCCAGGGCCTTCCATATCATATTTGCCTGCTGCTCCAAAAAAAGGCAGAAGTCTTACCAGCCTTGAGTCACTTCTATTGGTCTGTGTAGGTGCCAGAAGATAGGACACGGGGTCAAAAGAAGACTTGTGCCCGCTTTAGCAGTCTCTGCAAAAGAGATAGGGTATCCTAGGGAGGCTTCAACTACTCTGGTGATCTATGTGGTTGCTACTAAATTGAGCCTGCTGTACCTAGAGGTGAATTTAACATCTAATATGGTGGTTGTTTTTTTCTGGTCAGCTTAGAGTGTGGACCCTAATGAGACTCAGGTGACCAGCTCCTCTGCATGGCCAAGAGCTGGTTCTCTCACCAGCCTCTACCAGCTGAAGAGAGATCAAATATCTTCAATAGTGAAACTGGGAATCTGAAAAACTGCTCACTTGTAGACGTGTGTAATTAGACATAAGAATGAAGGCATCATGCCTGAAACAGAATCTCCCTACCAGACTCACCTGATGAAACCTGAGAAGAACATTGATACAATGTCTGTTCACTGAAATATTTAACACATTTCCACGAGGACTACTCAATAACTCTTTCTCCCTCTGCTAGAACATTCAAGTCAAACCTTGCAAATATTTAAATTTTAGGCAGTTTGTGAAAAAGTGTTTGTTTTCTATGGGTGATATCAAATTCCACAGTGTGTGTAAATCCAGTGAGTGATACTGTGAGGATATGTTGCAATTACTATGCTAGCTAGGAAAAAAAAAAATCATAGAATCATAGAATCATAGAATGGTTAGGGTGGGAAGGGACCTTCAAAGGTCATCTAGTCCAACCCCCCTGCAAGAAGCAGGGACATCCCCAACTAGATCAGGTTGCTCAGAGCCTCATCCAGCCTGGCCTTGAACGTTTCCAGAGATGGGGCTTCCACCACCTTTCTGGGCAACCTGTTCCAGTGTTCTATAACTCGCATTGTAAAAAATTTGTTCCTAATTTCTAATCTAAATCTACCCCCCTCTATTTTAAAACCATTACCCCTCGTCCTATTGCAACAGGCCCTACTAAACAGCCTTTCCCCATCTTTCTTGTAGGCCCCCTTGAGGTACTGGAGGACCGCTATCAGGTCTCCCTGGAGCCTCCTCTTCTCCAGGCTGAACAGCCCCAACTCTCTCAGCCTGTCCTCATAACTGAGGTGCTCCAGCCCTTTTATCATCTTTGTGGCCCTCCTCTGGACCTTCTCCAACTGGTCCATGTCCTTCTTGTGCTGGGGGCTCCAGAACTGGACACAGTACTCCAGGTGGGGTCTCACCAGGGCAGAGTAGAGGGGGAGAATCACCTCCCTCGACCTGCTGGCCACGCTTCTCTTGATGCAGCCCAGGATGCATTTGGCCTTCTGGGCCGCAAGGGCGCATTGCCAGCTCATGTTGAGCTTCTCATCCAGCAGCACTCCCAAGTCCTTCTCCTCAGGGCTGCTCTCAATCCATTCACCGCCCAGCCTGTATTTGTGCCTGGGATTGCCACAACCCAGGTGCAGGACCTTGCACTTGGCCTGCTTGAACTTCATGAGGCTGGCACAGGCCCACCCCTCCAGCCTGTCAAGGTCCCTCTGGATGGCATCCCTCCCTTCCAGCGTGTCGACGGCACCACACAACTTGGTGTTTTTCCATTTTACTTTTAGGGAAACTGTTTCATAACAACTTTCTACCCTATTTTTTGAGACATTTTTGTATCAAAGAATCTAATTTTATCTTATTTCTTTGTTTGTCTCCAAGTCACCAATAGGTGCTATGTTTAAAGAAAAACACTTGGGAACTGCTTGCTTAATATAGAGAATATATTTTTGTATATACATATATAATATAATATAATATAATATATTATATGCAATTATATAGAATACAATAAGGTTAATATCTGAAAAAAGGCAAATAATAAATTGTATTTTGGAACATTCCTATTTTTATATGTAGCGAGAAGGGAGTAGTACAGTTTAATTCATAGTATTAGTAGGATTTAGCCATGCATATAAGGAAGAAAATCTTAATTAGATATTCATTTATTTACATTATTCTTAGATTTTTGTTGACTTGAGTAGCCCTGTGAGAAGAACATCTGCTTTTTCATGAGATTTCTAATCTGAGTTCTTTCTTACCCAGTGAACACAAAACTCACAGTATTACAGGACAGCTCTCTCAGTATGGTTAAAAAGAAGGTATTCCATACATGCTTTAAGCAGCTTTCCTGTTTAAGTGAACTAGGAAACAGTCACTACTAGCCTCAACTGGGATGTAACAAAACCTACAGGCTAAAATTTTTATAGTAGATATATAATCAGATTAGGCTGTTTTAATTTAAGCACAGAGTGCACATTCTATATGCTCATTCATTCTAGTCTTAAATACAATAAAAGAATAATTTTTTACTTCCACATTGAAGCCACATAATACGTCCTACAAGATGTATGGAAACTTTTTTTTTCAGGCTAAGAACTGTACAACTAATTGACTTAATTGTAATACAGCACCAACATACACAGAAAATACAACCACTATTCAGACTCACACAGAGGCATCCCCCAAAATTAGATATATTTTTTTGGGGGGGGGAATAGCTGTAAGTAGTGTATAGTTTGGAAAGAAGCAGATGGAATCAAAGAATAACAGAATAATTCAGGTTAGAAGGGGCATCTGCAGGTTGTCCATTCTAACATCCTTCTCAAATCTGGTCAAATTAGATACTAGGTGTTCAAGGCCTTGTCCAAGTTGGAGCTTTGAATATTGCCAGTCATGGAATTTCCACAGCTTCTCTGGGCAGTTCATTTCTGGACTTGACTGCCCACATGGCAAAGCACATATTATATGTAGTCAGATTTTTAAGTGTTCCAGCTTGTGTCCTATTACTGAATCTTTGAGAGAAGTCCCACTTTGTTTTCTTTACATCCTCATGTTAGGTAGCTGTAGGCAGCAATGAGACCTCCCTTTATATTTCTCTTTTCCAGCCTGAACACTTGGCTTCGCGTATCTTTATATGGCCCCTGACCATCTAGGTGGTCTCTGCTGAGCTCTCTCCAGTGTTTCCATGTCTTTTGTGTACTAGGAAACCCACTACTGAACACAGTACTCCATATGTGGATTCAGTGCTGAAGAGAGAAGAAAGCTCATTTTTCTTGGTCTATTGGCTGTATATTATCAGGACTGTTTTGGTCACAGATCCAAAACATAGCACCATACAAGGTACTGTGAAGAAAATTAACTCTATCCCAGCCAAAACCTGTATAATGTGATTCTGTGAGTCTGTCATAACCTGTTCCCCCTTCACTAATATTACAAGGGAGAAGAGTAAATTAAAGAATTTAGTTATCTATTGAATGTGAAACTGTTGACATTTTCATTGTTATTCCTGCAATAAAAAAAAAAAAAAGAGAGGATAAAGAAGACACTGCATATTCTAGAAATCTAAACATTTATGCCCCTGGAGCAACTGGAGGTGATTTGTTAACCCTTAGAAAGATAGATGGGAAATCATTTAAGGCATTACACAGTAGAAATGGCAGACAGTCAAGAATGGTCTAGCTGGCCATAAATTAGAAGAGTATCAATCCCAGAAGGAACAAAAGGAGGGGACAGAAAAAATAATAACTCTCAGAGCTCTCCCTGTTTCAATAACATTAAGAGCTTCTCTAATGAATACAATTGGCAAGGGAAGTATTTAGCAATATATAGTACTACTTAAGACATATTAGGCTCTTGCATTTCCTTATGACCGTTCCTCTGAGATATTTTGAAGGACAAATGGTTTCTTGTGGCAGGGTAGAAATATAGCTTTCTTATATTTTTTTTTCCGTATGAATGTGGCAGAAGTAGACAAATCTTCCTATGTAGATGCTTAATCAGTTGTAAGAGAAACAAAGTTTACAGCTTGCAAAGATGATCTGTCTTTAGAAGACAGATTAGTACACAAGAAGGATGTTAAAATGTCTAGCAGGGCTAAATTCTATATTAGTGAAGGAAGACAAGAAGAATATGGTAGGTCCATTGTATATCTACTAGCATACAATGCAATTTTTGTCCTATACTGCTCTACTGTTCTGCAGTTCTTGCAGTTACACAATGGTTAACTTCAATTCTAACAACATCACTACAGAAACTCAGGCCTTTTCAAAGACCTTCCAGCATAAAAGCAAGCTATTATCATATTGTACTGCCCACTGCCACTGAAGTACTTCAAAAAGTATTTTTTCTCTCTTTTGTTTATAAGTACAGGTGAGACTCCCGCAGTGAATAATTCCCAATGAGACAAGAGGGCATTCTGTCACCACAGTTTGCACAACCTTTCTAGATTTTGTGTGAGTATCACTACTACTGCTTCAGTGTCGCCACATTGCCTTATCCAAACCCAGACTTAGGAGTGATAACTATATCGCAAGCTGTCCACCCTGAAGAAAAGTGGGTCTGTTCTGTATCAGAACAGACAATTTTGTTCATTCAGTTTTGTTGCATTCATATGCATATGCATCAAAGCAAATTAAGTTAAAAAAAAAGACCACTGTATCTTGCTTTCTCTCTAAAATCTAAGACAGAGAATGTTATCAGCTGGCAATAAAGCTACAGGGATCTCTCTTTAGGAAGCATCCAGTCTTACTGAAAGGGAGAGAGAATTCATCAAAACTCTAGGCACCAGATAATTCACTTAATAGTGAAAAATCCCTTCCTATTTACTGTCTGAATACCTCCCCTTCTTTTTATCAGAATTGTGTATCATTAGGTCCTACCTTTTAGACATGAATTATAAAACCTTTCCCAGATTATATTAAAGGAATAATCATGGGATCATGTGAAGAAGGGATTGGAGTGTGAGCAGAAAGGTTTTTCAAAGGAATCTAAAGGAAGTAAAAGCTGGTGAGAGTTTTAAAATAAAATACACATACAAACATCTTGTTGGAACAAATATATTAGATTAATATCCTATATTCAATAAGCCTATGTGAGTCTCAGCAGAAAAAAATTAACTCACAACAGTGTTTTAAGAGTTCATCCTAGAATGTCCTACTATAGATATGCGGAAATACAGAATTCAGTGATTATGGCATTAGAAAGACACAGGAATAACTGCAGATAACAACAACCGCTAACAGATGACACCTGGCTCATGCAAATAGTATAGGCAAATGAAGTCTCAGCTTTGTTCTGTTTCATTTTGTTTTGTTTTATCTTAATTTAATGAGGATTTTTATGTTACTTATTTATTTATTTAACATATTGTTTATTAATATGGTCAGTTTTAATGACCATAAAGAATGCCCCCAAACTGCTTGTGTGATAGAGATATCTACTGCCTTTGGTGATAGTCTTGAGGAATTTACAGAGGATATATTGTTGCTCTCTTTCTATGTTAGTATGTTGAAAAACAATATTGAGCTACTGAACAATCATAATTCTTTACTCTATGCAATCACTAGTTCTCAAAATTTAGCTTTTAAGTTATTTTACTTGGATGTACAGTCTGAATTAAAAAGAAAAAAAAAAAGTTTTTTGTTTCTTCAATATTTTTCCAGGCATAACTTTTTTGGTTAGATCAAGCTGTCTAGAAATATCCCATATTATTGTTGAACATACAGGTGTGATGTTTTAAAGGCAGAAGCTTCTGGTGCTTTTTCTTCCAAAAATGGCCTTGAACCTCGTGCCATCTTCATCATACATGTCAGATTCACTAGGCATCTACTCAAAATACTTCTCAATCTTGCTTGTAGGGAGTCCCAACAATACTGTGAGAAGGTGATCTAACCTCAGAGAGCTGCCAAAACAAAGTTTGGCTGCCAGAGAAGCAAGCATTAAAAAAAAAAAATGACTGCAAAGGCCCCAAAACATTTTAAAAAGGGATTGCAAATTAAAGTCTCTCCAGCAGATGGAAAAGTGGGACCACCTGGCAATAGGCCAGAAATTATTTTTGTTTCGCATTTAAATTTTTTTGGATGCATGCCATCAAACCAAATCCACCATCTGCTTCTGTGGCTGCTGCAGAGGGCAACAATAATTCCTCAGGCTAAAAGCTGAACAATAGATATCACAGTAACTCAACTGATGAGTGATCAGTAAGGGACAGGAGACTTCCTAATTCTCACCCTTATGATCTGTAAGTGGACGTACAGGTAGTGAATTTAAAGAGACCTGATCTAAAGCAAATCCCATTATCAATAGAAGCTAGTTTTGCAGTCTCAAAGAATATTTTTCCCATTTTAATTCAGATATACACAGATGTACATGTGCAAAGTACTTAGCATATGAATAGAAAGTAAAAGCCATCTTTCATAAGCCATTCCATCTCCCATAGAATCCCTTTTAACCCTGGGTTTAACGTATAGCTCAGCAACCTAGAAATCAAAGCTCTGACTGTGAGATAATTAGTTTGATCCTCTATTAGTTTGATAAGACTGATAATCTGTTGCTTTCTGTAAACAGATTGAAGAAACCTTAAACTAACTACTCTATGAAGAGGATCAATGTGAAGGATGGAGTGAGACAAGATCCTTCTTGTGTACACAGGACAACTTAGTGATACATGAGATAATAGGGAATTAATAGCTCCTTCATCTCAATTAGTAATATTCTTCTTCATTCCTTGTTACAATCATAATCCTGTTAAGAGTAAAAAGGAATACACCTTATATATGGAATGAATTTTTTTTTTAATCTAATTAAGGCCTTAGCCATCAAAATGAATCAAAATGCAACAAGGAGTTATTGTTATTCTAGTTACACTGAAGCTAATACTTATTGTCAGTAACACAATTCAAATACACATATATCATATCCACTAAAGTATTTTTTCTCTAGTGTTATATTTATACTTCCAAGGGTCCTCCGACTTCTAAGGTCTACAGATTTGGTCTTAAAAAAAAAAAAAAAATTGGATCAGAGAGTTATTATGACAACTCATCAGTATTCTGAGGTTCTTGCTCAGAAGAATATGATATTGGCAGCGGAATTTTTTTTTCCTCTTTAGATTTGGGCCTACTTTTAAAAATTTTTATTTATTTTTAATATGTATATGTTTATATATATGTGACAGTGCCATGAAAAGAAAGAGCTCCATAACAGCTCTTAGAATAACTGAAGCTTCTAGAATAAAAATCTAGTAGGATATGTTGCGTGAGATATATGTAGTCTTTAGTCAGTTCACTCTAAATAGACTTGCACTCATTTTCATTTAATCCAATTGGCTGTCCTTTCACATTGTAGAGTTCTGCTGGCATGTCCCATTCTGTGTGTCATTTTGTAGTCACACCTTATTTTCTGTTTTCATTTTGATATCTTTCAAAGCTTTCTTATTAAAAATTCAAATCTTTTTGGATCTGCTTACTTCAAAAATGTTAGTCATTGCAGTCATCAGAGGTGTTGATCTACTCTCTCTGGTAACCAGCGACAAGATAAAAAAGAAAATGGAATGAAGCTGTGGGAAGTTCAGATTGGACATCAGGAAAAGGTTCTTCACTGAGAGGTTGTTCAGTCACTGGAACAGGCTCCCCAGGGAAGAGGTCATGGCACCAAGCCTGTCAGAGTTCAAAGAGCGTATAAATGACGCTCTAAGTCATATGGTTTACTTTTAGATCATCCTATGAGAAGCAGGGAGTTGGACTCAATGATCCTTACGAGTCCCTTCCAACTTGAGATATTCTATGATTCTATTCCCTGAAAGAGAAAAAAAATATAGTGGAGAAGAGCTGCAATATGATGGTTGCTAGACCTCGACTGGGGTCTGAAATGGGGCTTTTAAAAATTTTGTTTGGACCAAAATGCCATTTTTTCCACTGATCTCTGTCTTGAGTTAGCTCTGAAGAAAAGTGAAAAAAAAAAATCTTTTTTTACAAAGCAATTACATGAAAGTCTGTTTTCTTTTTTTCCCCAGAAACCTTTCTCTCAATTCGTCCTTCTTCAATATTCTGTAAATAATCTGTAGGTTACGGGACTATCTGGCAAGTCTGGCATTCAAAATAAAGGCTTAAATTTAGGGCTTTTAGTTTACAATCTTATATATTAAGAGGACTGTCTATGAAAAAAAAAGCCATCCTACTTAAAAAATCAGTTGAAACTCTACTTTTTCTACATGCATATAAGTTCATATTTCAGTAATCCAACTTTAATTAACTCCCCATTGAAGTAAAATTAATTCCACTATACAGATCTACTGCTGGTTGCTTAAACCTCCTGAAAGTTTGACATCATTTCACCTTTTTCATCCAGAAACACACTTTCTTGATTGTGTAGTTATCAAGGAAATCATAGAGCGTTGTTTTGTTTGTGAAGGTACATACCATGGATGTCATATTTCTTGTAGTATTTTCAGGGAAATACTAAATTTGAAATGTGAACATGATCTCAAAACTGAGCTCACTGCTTTAATAAAAAAAAAAATCAAAACTTTTCTTATTATTTTTACTATTTATCTCACATTTTATCTGCTCAAAAGAAATAGTAATTTTTAAAATTACTATTAATATAGAGAATCCTCTTGCTGGAAATTCTTAAAAAAAAAATCACAATATATGTTTTCTGTATTAAAAGTTTTTTGTTTTCTTTTTTTTTTTTTTAAGCCCTTCAGATAGTGTTCTTCTTACCCAAACATGAATTGGAAACATATCCTTGGTAGTTCCAGGAGAATTACAATATTCTAGAAAGAAGGAGATATACTGGTAATTTCTTCATAAAATTGTTGAAGATGCATTTGATTTCATAAGAATGAATGACACAATCGAACTTCATTTTTAAGATTTTAATTTACTAGGAAAAATATTCAAATTTACTTATCTTATTTCCTAGAAGTTAAAGTAATGAGATACTCTATTCGATATTAATAAGAATCAGTTTGTAGTTACTGTTATAATATGAATGTTATTAATTAAATTAAAAGAGCGAGGTGGTTAAATTCAAATAAAAATTTGTATTACAATATGAACTAATGCACACTTTGTTTTCATAAATCTTTACGATTTCATTATTTGTTAAAACAATTAAGTATTGGATACAACACTAGTGTAAAATACTGGAAAAATAATTTAGTACAGGCATTAAAGCTGAACAGAAGATATCTTTTTCATATTATCAGCTTTTTTATATGGATAAATAGGAAAATATTGGCTTTTGCTTACTATACTGTACAAACAGCATTCTTCAGCTTGATTGTAGGCACAAAGAGCAGATGTCTGATTTAAAACAAGGATGTAATGCCATGCCATAGCGAAAATAGGGTGGCTTAAGAAAATGACAGCACTAACATTCTGCTGGCTTACACTAATGAGAGTTGGCAACATAACAGTGTATGTCATTATAAGATGTCATCATGAAAAATTATAAGAGACAGCAACTTGCCAGAGCTGCTACATTTACTGAAGCCCGTACTATTTAAGTTATTCTTCTGCTTGCAGGATGGAACAAAACAAAGACAAATCAGAAAAGTCTTCTGGCAGCTATTCAAAAGGAAGATTTTTTTTCCTTCATTTTTTTTCTGTTTGTTATACATAACTGCATGACATATAGCTTATGCACTAAACAATGTTAGATTTTTCTTTTTGCATACAATGGACAAGATGAGCATGTAAGTTCTAATTTAAGAAGAAATCATACCAAAAAATATAAAATTTAATGGTAGCTATGGTGTCCTCAACAGTATACAAGGAAGCATTGTTCACAAAGGCACAAGTTAGGTCTAGATTTGTTAATTTAAAACTAGAAGAAAACTAGAAATGCCAAACCGCAAATCCACCTGAGCTAATTAATTCAGTTGCAACAGGCTCCTGAGACAAAGCTATTTTCTCTGCCATGGCATTATGCCATGTAGACTTACCTGTTCACTTGGTGATAATATAGATATTTCTAGAGCAGTGTTATAAAATATAAAGATATTCAGAAGAAATAGAGAGAAAGTCAGGATAAGAATGCAGAAATGTGTTCTACTTCCAAATTACCATTGTCTCTCAGGGGTTCACATCAGAACTAGTACTGTTCTATATCTTTATTAATGACATTGAGAGTGAGATTGAGTGCACCCTCAGCAAATTTGCAGATGACACCAAGCTGAGTGGAACAGTTGATTCACTTGAAGGAAGCAATGCCATACAAGGATCTTGACAGGCTTGAGGAGTGGGCCAAGATGAACTTTGTCAAGTTCAACAAGCACAAGTGCAAGGTCCTGCATCTGGGTTGGGGCAATCCTCAGTATCACTGTAGACCAGGGATTGAACAGATTGAGAGCTGTCTGCAGAGAACTTAAGGGTACTGATGAAAAATTGGACATGAGCCAGAAACATGGACCTGCAGCCCAGAAAGCCAGCCATAACCTGGGCCATATCAAATGAAGTGTGGGCAGCACACTGAGGGAGATGCTTATTCTGCTCTACTCCAATCCTGTGAGACCCCACTTAGAGTACTGCATCCAGTTCTGAGGTTGTCAGTACATGGAAGACATGAACCTTTTAGAATGGATCCAGAGGAGGGCCACAGAAATGATCAGAGGGCTGGAACAACTCTCCTGTGAAGAGTGTCTGAGAGAGTTGGGATTGTTCAGCCTGGAGAAGAGAAGACTCCAGGGAGGCTTTACTTCAGCCTTTCAGTACTTGAAGACATCTTACAAGAATGATGGAGAAGGACTTTTTAGTAGGGCCTGTAGTGACAAGACAAGGGGCAATAGTGTTAAATTGAAAGATGGTAGATTTGTATTGGATATAAGGAAGAAACTTTTTAGAATGAAGGTGGTGAGACACTGCAATATGTTTGCCAGAGAAGTTGTGCATGGTCCATCACTGGAAGTGCTCAGGGTCAAGTTGGATGGGGCCTTGAGCAGTGTGATCTAGTGGAAGATGCCCCTGTCCATCTCCCCTGGCAGGGGTTTTGGAACAAGATGAAATTTAGAAGTCCCTTCCAACTCAAATCATTCTATGATTCTATGATTCTATAATCACTGTAGCTTTATCTGAAGTACTGTGACAATGATGCTGTGTAATTGTACTTCTACAAGAGGAAATTCTGATGTAGCAGCAAAGCTGCTGGTCTGTGTTTTAAAAGTATCAGGTCTTGTACTGATTCATACTTATTTCTTCTGTGTCAACTGTTGCACTATAGTACACAGAAAAGGAGAGTGATTCTATGCTGTGATTTGTCCGAACAAGCCTTTTTACATTTTTAAGTTTGCTATATATGTTAGAAGAAAAAGGAGTCTGAGGTCTTAATGCTGTATTTATCTTAGTGATTGTGCTGGTTTTGGCTGGAGCAGAGTTAATTTTCTTCATAATAGCTTGTATGGGGCTATGGTTTGGATTTGTGCTGAAAAGTGTCAATTATACAGGGATGTTTTTATTACTGCTGAGCAATGCTTACACAGAGTCAAGGGGTTTTTTTTCTGTTTCTCACAGAGCCCCACCAGCAAGCAGGCTGGGGATACACAAGAAGCTGGGAGGGAATACAGCTGGGACAGCTGATCGCAACTGACCAAAGGGATATTCCGTATCATATGACATCACACTCGGCGTATGAATGTTGGGGAAGAGGAAGGAAGGGGAGGACGTTTGGAGTTATGGTGTTTGTCCTTCCAAATAACTGTTATGCATGACAAAGCCCTGTTTTCCTGGAGATGGCTGAACACTTGCCTGCTAATGGAAAGTAGTGAATGAATTCCTTATTTTGCTTTGCTTGTATGCACAGCTTTTCCTTTACCTATTAAACTGTCTTTATCTCAACCCCTGAGTTTTCCCATTTTCACTCTTCCAATCTTCTCCTCCATCCCATTGTGGGGGAGTGAGAGAGTAGCTGTGTTATGCTTAGTTGCTGACTAGGGTTAAACAACGACAGTGATGAACACTTTCTAAGGTGTACTTCCCCAGCTGGAAAAATAGAACTTGCTTACTTATTACTATAACAACACCCTACCACCCCCTTTCCCCACCCAAAAAAAAAGAAAGAAAAAAGACACAGTGCTGAATAAATGAAGCTCATTTATTCTAAATTTTTTAAATGATCCAGGTGAAACATATTTGGAATGATAGCCAAGGCTTCGTGCACTTTATGAATATCTGTGCCTTAGTGAAAGACATTTTGAAAGATATCTTTTTCATGCTTATTATGAACTGCAAAAAGAAAAACCAAGAATCTTACTATGATACGCATAATACAATCCTTACATACAACAGTGGAAAATAGCTACCAGAAGTGTTAAAAAAGAAACACCTAAACTGAAAATATGACAAGATATAAAGTGATATGTAGGACCTATCTGTAAAGTGGTATTCAGTGTACTGTCACTTACAAAATTACACAGCCACATTTCCATTGATATTTTATATGGCAACTAGAAAAAACTCCAAAATCTGTGCAAACCCAGTACTTATCAAAATACTATATCTAATTATTCTCTTCTTAATTTTATCAATCTCAAATCCATGATGCTGATTATTTGCAGATCATTATTAGACAAAGATTACAGCAATAAATCATTTTCATCTCTGGCTTATTTATGGGATGACACACGTGACAAAGCCTACACTTCATTTTAGTCTTAATAAAAGAAAGAAATTAGAAATGGTAGTTGTCAATTCTATTATCTGAACATCCTAAGCTTGATGCTGTACATTTTCCAGTGACTTTTGTAAAAATTTGAAGTGGGATTGATTTTGCCTTCATTTAGAAGGCCACAGTATAGATGTGTCTATGTCTGAGACAGAAATCTAGTTCTTTCAGTGAGAGGAGAAAAATAAGAGATTTATCAGGGCTTTTTTAGGATGTTAGTTAGAAATGACTTGCACTCTGAAATTAACTGCTTCATTCTTTTGATTATAAGTAGAGTGAAGACTTATCGCTCATATGGAGAATGAATAAAAAGAAAGCACTTGAAGAGAAGTATAAATACATTCTTTAAATTGATTTTAATTACTGAAGAGAGTATTTAAGCATTTACTTATTACATGTATTTTTTTTTTTGGAAGATGTCCAGCTGGAAAAACATTCTCAAAAAACACAGAAGTTAAAAAGATATATCTAGTGCTCTAAATCTTTACAAGTGTACTTGAAACCTTAAACATCTTACACAACTGTGTGCAAAAAATGTTGATACAATAAAGTTGTCCCTCCCCAATCCCATCAAACTCAGTAGTTTTACAGCATTCAAGCCCCTATTATGTCAGTTAAGAAAACTGAAGAATACTGTCTGTCTGTAAAAAACTATAATATATATTTAAATTAAGCTATTAAAATAGCGATTTGGAGAAGATCAGCATTATATCTCTCAGATAAACTTCTTAATAAATGTGAGTAATTGAGTGAAAGGCAGGAAAAGAATGTTCCACTGTATGTAGGTAACACTGAAAATGAATTACATAATATGCCTTTCTATTAATACATTTATATAACACTATCTTAGTGAAGGAACTCTGTGTTTGTGTGTGTACGTGCATTTAAATCACATAAATATATTAATGTCCTGTCTGTAAGTGAAGTAATACATTGAGAAATATTCATGTTGACATTTGAGAAATTTTTAAAATTTGTGTTTAACTAAAGAAAATTGTTCCATGCCAATCGCATAAGATAAACACATAGTTTCTAAATGAAATAGAACAAACTATTTCATGTTTGAACAAATAATAACCAGAAGCAGCAGGTTTGTTTAAGAATATAAAGACTTTATAGGTTTAGATAGACATATGAGAAAGAGAAAACAAAAAGCAGCAAAGTTAGAGATAGACTCATATTAAAATAACTATTTCTTTTTTTTCCAGTAAATGAGATAAACTGTCCTTGTGAAAATTAGCTTAGTTTTAATGTATCAGATAAAGGTCACTTGGGTTTTTATTTTCTTTTTTTTTTTCTGTCTCCACTTGATTGCCCTTTTAACTTCTGTCTCAACAGAAAGATATACTACTCAATCATGCTAACAGGATCAGCTAACTGTTTCCTCCAGTGAAAAAGAAATGTAACATCAGGACACCAACAGCACTTTCTTTAACTGACTGAAGACACCAAGCACTTCCAAGACTTCAACATGATTCACAAACATATCAAGAAGACAGGACATCTGGAAAGGAGTAGTGGCTACAGACATCGCTTTTCTGCTAGTGCACTATAGACTGAACAAAACTATTTTGGCCTTCTGTAGCACAAGGCATCAGTCATAACCTATCTCTGTAACAGAAGATAGTTTCATGAAAAGCAGAGCTCAGATAATCAAAGGGGATTATTAAACACACTTGCCTTAAAAAAAAAAAAGGAAATGAGCAACATAATTGACCTCTGAGACTAAAAAGTACAGTTCTTAAATTAAAACAAAGACTGTGCAAAATGTTAGGTCACAGGGGCGCAGGGAAATATTTCTCTTGTTCTGCATTCTGGGTTTGGAAGAGTTGAGCTCCTCATGATTCCTGTTCTACTGCATAATCATAGCTTAAGAATGTGAACAAGTACCAGTCTGAAAAATATTAAATGGGAGCTGGAAGAAAGTTAAATGATAGCCTCTGGGGTTTGAAAACACTCATCAGAAGATGGGCAGTACTTACTGCCTTTCCCTTCTGTCATTTGCAAGATGTGGCTAGAGCACCTGCCACTAGAGACTGAAGCAAAAAGTTTTTGCATACCTCAGCCTTCTCCATGTCCCAGGTAAACAGGTCTCCCGTTTCCTTCCAGCGAGGGCCCACATTTTCCCTAATCTTCCTTTCATTCCTGGTATACCTATAGAACCTTTTCTTGTTGCCATTGATATCCCTGGCCAGATTTAATTACATCAGGGCTTTGGCTTTCCTAAGCTAATCCCTGGCTGCTCAGACAATTTCTCTGTATTCCTCCCAGGCTACCTATCCTCGTTTCCACCCTCTGTAGGCTTCCTTTTCATGCTGGAGTTTGTCTATGTTCATCCATGTAAAGCCTCCTGGTGTTTTTGCCTGACTTCCTCTTTGTTGGGATGCATTGCTCCCGAGCTTGGAGGAGGTGATCCTTGAATATTAACCAGCTTTCTTGGGCCCGTCTATCCTCCGGGGCTTTATTCCATGTGACTGTGCCAATCAGATCCCTGAAGAGGCCTACGTCCACTGTCCTGAAGTCCAGAGCAGTGAGCTTGCTGTTTGCTCGCTGCTCTAAGGATCTTGAATTCCACCATTTCATGGTCACTGCAGCCAAGGCTGCCCTTGAGTTTCACATTCCCCACCAGCCTGTCCTTGTTGGTGAGAACAAGGTCTAGCATAGCACCTCTCCTCATTGGCTTCTCTGTCATTTGGAGAAAGAAGTAATCAACAATGCATTCCAGGAACCTCCTGGATTGCTTAAACCCTGCTCTTTTGTTCTTCCAGCAGATGTTGGTGGGGTTGAAGTCTTCCACGATGACAAGGACTTGTGAATGTGAAGCTATTAGTTTCTTTCTACAGAGGGCCTCATCCACTGGGTCTTCCTGGTCAGGTGGCCTGTAGCAGACCCTTACTATAACGTTACCTATCCTTGCCCTTCTATTAATCTTGACCCATAACCTCTCAATCGGCTCCTCATTCATCCACTAGCAGAGCTCCATGCACTTCAGTTGGTTATTGTCACAGAGGACAACATTCCCTCCTTGTTTACCCTGCCTGTCCTTCCTAAATAGCCTGTAGCCTTACATTCCAACACTCCTGTCACAGGAGCCATCCCATCACATCTCCATGATGCCAATAAAATCATAGCCCTGCAGGCGTGCACATGTCTCTAGCTCCTCTTGTTTATTGCTCATGCTATATGCGTTTCCATAAAGGCATTTAAGTTGGGCCCCTGGTGCAGCTGACTTGCTGACTGGGGTTGCTGGAATCCCTTTGTGCTGCTTTTCAGGTATTCTCCTGCTGACCTGTGATCCTTTTCCAGGCTCGGGGCATCTGTTGCTGGGTCTGGCATCAAACTGGTAGGAGTGGGATGGATTCAGGTTCCCTTCCCCACCAACTTTAGTTTAAATTCTTCTTCAGCAGTTTGGAATCCTATGACCAAAGATGCTCTTCCCCTTCTCTGACAGAGGGATATGTATAGAAACACACACACACACAGAGATACACATATATATATACACAGACATGATGTATGTATAGACATATATATGTGTATGTGATCTGTGGATTTTGTTCTACTCCTATTGTGTGTGAGCTGCAGGCATAGGCAATAGAAAAGGCTGTGAGAGAACTCATCCTGAGAAAGTATTGGAAATTAAAAACTCTAGGAGAAGGATAAGATTTGCTGAGATTATATTGGATCATGCAGGTCAGTCAGACTCCTCTAGGAAGCTATATTTCTTGGTTCTGTTTCTAGGATTTCAAGATATGGGTTAAATGAGTATAATAACCTTTGGCTGAGTTTTAAATAGTCTGAATATAGTACAAATTTTCAGTGGTATCCAGAGTTCAGACTAGCATTTAAGGTCTGTGGTAAGCACAACAGGTCTTTTATAACCCTCAAAATATGTGTCGTTACTCTACATCTCACTGTCATTTTGGCAGCCTCCCCTCCTCCATCATGTCAAGCATAAACTACTTCAGAAGCTGCTATGATCTCTTACTCATTTTAAAAATTTGATGGATAGATCTATTTGTTCCATTGCACTAGTTTCTATCGCCTTCATCTTCCAAACAGGCAAATTAATGTGTTTAGGTTTTTTTTGCATTATCCTTTTGTGACTTTAGGGCTCAGTGAAGGCTCACAAGTATGTATTTTCTGCTATCAGCAAGCTACCAGAAGCCTTTGGTAACAGGCCACTTTATCATTGCTATGATGACTATGCTGATGGTTAAGCTGTCTTTGTATGCCATTGTGCAAATCAGTATTTTGTGTACATACATTATTGTGTAGTTTTTATCTCCGTACCTTCTCTCTTTCTTACTATTATGTTTCTTACATTGAATTTTTAAGTAAATTTGGGAGCTAGTTATTCTTTTCCAATTTCATACAGTTCAGTCCTGGTCATATATACTAAAATAGATTTTGATCTTCATAGTTAAACATCATGGGAAATAATCAGAATGATGTTATTACTGAAACATGCTGACACATAAATCTTTGGAGAGTTTCTTCTGATTAGCTGAAGATTTTTGCCACTGAAAGTATCCTTGAGGACTTAAAATAAATATATATCATGGGAAACCTGTAAAACACGAAGAGCAACATTGAAACTGTCTCATCATCACATATGCACATTTAAGCTTTCT
Source organism: Chlamydotis macqueenii (assembly GCF_036417535.1). Lineage (NCBI taxonomy): Eukaryota > Metazoa > Chordata > Aves > Otidiformes > Otididae > Chlamydotis > Chlamydotis macqueenii. The sequence continues at coordinate 166,631,114 of NC_141556.1, forward strand.
AAAGTCTATAGTTATTTGTATCTAACAAACAAACATATGTTATTCCTAAAAAAATAATCTACCATACATGTAACAGTTAGTTTGATAGACTTTCTAACAAAGTCAAGATGACGAGAAAGTGGATACCCTGAATCCTGAAGAAAATGATAGATCGCCTTCTGTGGTATGTTCCATCCAAAAGAGAGAATACCAAAGCAAATTCAAACACAAAGTAAATATCTTAGTGCTTGATGGTACTCCAGTTCATTATATTTTTAATCATAATGAGTAACTTTTAATGTTTGATGTGCATAAATATGAAGATTTCACATGTCCATCATCAGTATGTTTTTCGAAAAAAAGAAGTTAGAAAATGGTCTCATTGAGCTGACATCTCAGTCGAGATGCTTGATATTGTTGCTGGTTTACTACATAACAGAATGAAACTAATTTTTCAAAATGAATTAGTGGATTTTGAGAGGCAGTGGGGTAGAAATTTTAATCTCCTAAAATGGCAAGTATCATTTGCTGCCCACTTGAAATTACTATGTGACATATAAGGACTGGTGAATCATGACGAACCAATGAATCCTGATTATTTATTTATATTAATTGTGGAATTATGCTAAGTTTGGGAATAGTATCTTTATTAGCTTTCTCTTAATAAGGCCAAGAAGAAGTAACTCTCTTTATTAGCATCTCAGTCATAGCTCTTTTTTGGTAACATAGAAACAAATGTACAAAATGTTTGTAGCTTTCTTTACTTTCCATCTACTCTGCAAATAAGCACTACAAATTTTTGCTTTATCAAAATAGTGACAATTAGTCTTGTCATACAAAACTATTTAACACTCTTGGTTTTGTATTGTGCAGCTGAAAGTCACAACTGCTGCCCACGCCCCCCCAGCACTGACCTGTTTCAAAAGCACCAGACCACATCTTGAACATTTGACGTAGCTTTTTGTTCTTTGCTGTGCTTTCTGAAAGGGGAAAAATTTATCTTGGAAATATGCTGAATAGTTCTAAATAATTTAGGTAGCTGCAAATTGGAAAGAATGTCAGATAACAAGCAAAGCTTTTTTTCCCCTAACACTTCAACAGGTAAATTCTAGTAGGAAGTGATGGGTAGCTGTTGAACAGGCACTGTCATCACTATACTAGTACCCCATTCAACCATCAGATCCAGTCACCTAAGTACCCACCTGCACACAATATTTCCCAGGGTTTGCTGTTAGTTTCGTTCCTTATCCACCCAAAAGGAAGTGAAGCCACTTGAGAAATATCCACTTCTAAACACTAAAATTTATATGTAGACTGATTTCTGGGTCTGTATTAACTACTGCTGAAACAGAGTGACTTCATGCCTAGTTTACTGATGACCAAACCCGTAGCTCTTCTCTTTACTGTTTTTGAAAATACAGAATTCTTTACCAATTTAAGAAAGAAAATTGAAGTGCTATAAGCATACATGGAAGTAGAAATTACTATGGTGGAATGAGAATCAGCTGATGAACTAGAACCAGGAAAATAAAAAGAGCATTTGAAACGGGTATTTTTATTTTAAGCTACATGTGAATTTCCGTGTAGAATGAGAGCAGAAGCTGACTGACATCAAGCTGTATCTACAGTTTACACTATTTAGTGGTCTTTTGGTCATACAGTGATGATGAAGATTTCCTTCATATCAAGATTTATGCTTACGGGTGCCAAAGGAGTTGCTGAAGGGTTTTTTTGATTTTTTTTTTTACACAACTTCACATAATCTGTGAGATAATAGCCTTATAAGACTAGAATACATTATCAGAGTGATGGCAGCTTAGTAGCAGCAGAGCAGAGACACAATCTTTCCATTAAAGCATTGAGAAATGGAAAAAGGGGATCAAACCCACTACGACTTGGAATTTAGTATCTACAGGGTGAACATACATGTCCAAAAAGACTGAATGTTCTTCTGTTGCCACCATTAAAAGTAAATGACAGTGGAACTAGTAAGCACAGCAAACCTCAAAACCTCAACAGATGGTCCTGTTATACAAACTTAAATTTCTCTATTTGCTTTAGAAGCTCAACAACCTTTGGACAATGCAAGTATCAAAGTATCACAAAGAATGAAACAAATTCCTATACCTAACCTGAGCCACAGCTTTCACTCTGGGTTTTGTGGATTGTTTTGTCAGTGATTTTCTTTTTGTTTGCAGGCCTGGGGCGGGGGGCGGGGGGGGGGGGGGAAGTGTGTTTTGTGAGTGTATGTGTATTAATTGTACTTCAAAATATTGTCATGTTTAATGGATCAATGACAAGTGGTTGCTTACTCTTATAGACGAATCATATAGTGATTTAGAGACTTGCAACAACAAATTGGGGGTTGGACTAGATGACCTTTGAAGGTCCCTTCCAACCCTAACCATTCTATGATTCTATGAAATTCATAATTAAGAGGTCATAAAAAGCATTCTGCAGCTTCACCTGCCATCACGTACAAGTTTGAATAAAATAATCAAGTGGCTTAAGTAATCAGGGAGCTGATTACCAAAATCAATTAAAACACTGCTCAATTTGTTTCTCAGCAGCTGTCCTTGGATTCAAGTTTCCTCTGCTGCTACTATAGAAAGCACTAGCAGAGGTCATATAGCTTATTGAATCTGCCTTTTCTGATATTCAACAAAGTGTTGGGTTCTGGCATTACAGCAAATTTACACTAGTGAAATAAAACACACTTTTTTTTTGCATTGTCATTAAATTTCTTTCTGGGTATTGAATGGAGTCTGTCAGGGCTGGCTATGCAATCTATCTTCAGATTCCCCATTAAACTCTTTGTCAATTCTCTAAGTTATCCCAGATGTACAGAATAACACAATGTCGGAAATTTGGAACAAGAAAAAATATTGTTAAGCTTCTGCTGTCTTTCCATTGTTTGAATTCTACACATCTAACTGTCACGAGACCAATAGATTACTGTATATGTACATTAACAGAAAACTGAGCAAAACCCCATCAAGATATGACTTAATATATCAAAACTATTCTAGTTTTGTCTGCTACAGAGGAAACTGGAAGAAACAATATTAACATGAATAGGGAAAGAGATGAACAATAGGAATTAAAAATGGATATAGCAAAGGTTAGAGATGTTTGCTTCTAAACAGTATTGTTGAGGATTTACAGTTACTTTTTTTTTTTTGTATTATAAAAACAGCATAGGTTCAAACCCTTTGAAAATCAATCCCAGTTAAGGAGTCTGAATTCAAGTTGCTAATTTCTAGACTTTTGGGAGAACTTGAGTGCCAGTTACACAGATATCACTAGTTCCTAGCATTTTATTTTTACATTAGAATCTTTAAAATCAAGTCCTAAAATAGTCCAAAAAAAGTTTCACAATCAGAAAAGAGGCTGACCTGTAACAAATCAAATTAAGACAAAAAAAAAAGTGACTTGTTACTTCTAAAGATCATTAGCAAATTCATATCATTTCAATGCTATCTGTTCTCAAAAGGAAATAAATAAAAATGAAAATTTCCTTTTGGAAATTTTTTCAGTGACTTTTGGGAAGTGTCCCAGATATAATCAAACTATCAGAAATCTCAGTCACTCCCAGATGTCATATAAAATTATATTTTCTTTTGCTATCCTAATAAAATGTCTTTCTCTCAACCCATGAGTTCTTTTCTTCCCAATTCTCTCCCCCGTCCCCTGGGGAGCAGGAGGGTGATTGAGCAGCTGTGTGGCACTCAATTGCTGACCATAGCTAAACCACAACAAATACCATGATCAATTTCTATGTCTGATCAAAGCAGATGATCACAGTGGCGCCTTTTAGTCTTTTAAATATATAAACTAACATGCCTTTAGGGAAATTCAGAACAGCTATGAGGTTAAGGGCATGAATAGCTGGTATGTAATGGACAGTGGAATTAATCTCCTTTTACACTTTACTGTTGTAGTTTAGCCCCGCTCAGGACCAGACTACACAGTCTCTCTCTCACTCTCCCCACCCTCCAAGGGAATGGGGAGAGATAATATAAAGGAAAAGGTTTGAGCTTTGAGATAAGGACAGAGAAAGACCTTTAAATTTACCGTTATGGGCAAAACAGACTCAACCTGGGGTAAACTATTCATTTATTATTAAAAACAAAGCAGGATAATGAGAGAGCAAGATAACTTCTCGTCACCTCTCCCTCTTCCTGGGCTTAACATTATCTCTACCACCTTCCCCCCACCAAGCAGCACAGTGGGGGAAGAGGGAATGGGGGTTACAGTCAGTTCATCACTTGTCGCTTTATACCGCTCCTTCCTTGACAGGGGAAGAATGCCTCACATTCCTCCCCTGCTCCAGCGTGGGGTCCTTCCCACACGCTACAGTCCTTTGTAAGCTGCTCTGGCGTGGGTCATTTTTTCCATGTGGTGCATTCCCTCTGGAACGGCTGCCCCAGTGCGGGCCCTCCATGGGCCACAGCCTCCTTCAGTCATCCGCCTGCCCCAGCGTGGGGTCCTCCACGGGCTGCAGGTGGATCTCTGCTCCTCCATGGACCTCCATGGGCTGCAGGGGGACAACCTGCTCCACCATGGTCATCACCACAGGTTGATGGGGAATCTCAGCCAGGAGCAGCATTACTCCTCCCTCTCCTTCTTCACTGACCTTGGCATCTGCAGCCATTCCTCTCACAAGAAATTCTTCACAATTGGCAGGCAGACGCCTCTCTGGTTCTCTTCACATCTGTCTGCATCTTGGAGCCGGGCTGGGCCGAGTTGGGCCCAAACAGCCGCCCAGCAGGAGGCCGGAGGGTGAGGCTTGCGCCTCCTTTCTGGCTCTGCTCCAGCTTCTTCACATCTTCTTCCTTTTTTTTTTTTTTTTTTTTTTATTATTCCCCTTCTTAAATATGCTGTCGCAGAGGCATTATCAGTGAACATTCCGCTACTAATTGGCTTGGCCCTGGCCAGCAGCGAGTCCACCCTAGGCCTGGCCGAGTCCACCAGACAAAGGGGAAACTACTTCTATCAGCTTCTTACAGAAGCTGCTACTGCAGCGCCTTCCCCCTCCTCACCCCGCCTGCCCAGATAAAACCAGGACACTTACATATATATTTCTTTCTCTGTAAAGAAATTTCTGAAATACTTAACAGAACAAGAAACAGATGCTCTTTCTCAGCATGTCAGTTTCTTGTATATTTTTTGTCAACTACATATCCCCATACCAATAGGAGAATTATTCAAAGCCAGTACCTCAGAATCCAACCTACATAATATAAAATATAATCTTAGTTCCAAAGATTAGTTTCTGTTCCATATATTTGGTGTTCAGCAATACAATCTGCCCTATTATATAACTTTGTTCTACCTAAAAAGCTGCTCTGTATTATGTAAGAATTCAATATTTCCACATTTGGATAAACACTGAATAAATTAAATTAAATTAAGATATAAAATGAATTTACTTAATTTCAGTAGACTTTAGATACATAATTAACAGAACAGTTCAAATATTTCTTATAAAATATAGGTATGCAATGCTCACTAGGAAAAACACCAAGATTTTTTTCACATAAGGCTATTGCCCCTCACTACAAGAAAGACATTGAAGCCCTGGAACATGTCCAGAGAAGGGCAACAAAGCTGGTGAGGGGTCTGGAGCACAAGTCTTATGAGGAGCGGCTGAGAGAGTTGGGATTGTTTAGTCTGGAGAAGAGGAGGCTCAGGGGAGATCTCATTGCACTCTATAGCTTCCTGAAGGCAGGTTGTGATGAGCAGGGGTTTGGCCTCTTCTCCCAGGCAACAAGCAGGACCTGAGGAAATGACCACAAGTTGTACCAGAGGAGGTTTAGATTGGACGTGAGGAAAAACTTTTTCTCCCAAAGAGTGGTCAGGCACTGGAATGGCCTGCCCAGGGAGGTGGTGGAGTCGCCGTCCCTGGCAGTGTTCAAGAGGCGGCTTGATGAGAAGCTACAAGATATGGTTTAGCAGCTGTGACAGCAATGGTAGTGGGAAGACGGTTGGACTAGATGATCTTATAGGTCCCATCCAACCATGTGATTCTATGATTCTATGCACATGCTACAAAATGCGTGAGTATGATTCCCTTGTACTGTGGCATTTGGGATTCAAAAAATAGGGGTAAACTGGACCCCTATATGGAGAAACAGGTCTTTATGTGACCTGTCATCAGCAGCAAGCTTCTACTGGCTTAATGCGTAGCTAATTGAGATTGCTATTCTGGCTATGTGGCTTGGCCTTTAGCTTTTCCTCTAGAAAGGAGGAGTTTTCACATGTCATAACTGTTAGGTGTGTAACTCACATGCTCTGGGCTTTCTCAAAGAGCACTGGGTAATTGTCTCTACAAGACTGCACTGAGATGTATTGGCTCCATGAGCTGAGCTTCAGTGTACTCTAGTGCCCCCAACCATCTACAGTGGCAATAGATACCTATTTTTTTTAGGCATTGATTTTCTTCCTTGGCTTTTACCACAGTCTGTGAGAGAAAAACAAAATAAGATTTCTGGAAGTGATTTAGCTTAATCAAAAAATAGAATTATAAATTAAAGCAGATTAATTCTATTCCTGGAGTGGTCTACTTTTCTCCTTTAAATTTTATCTCTGAATAAGGACCTGAAGTCTAGTGTATGCACAGTTGCCTGTGTTGGTGAAATCTGAAGTTATGTGAGACGATTGCTACTGTACATAATTATGCACCAAGTGGTCTATATCTGTAGATATTTTCAGAACATGCATATCATAAGCACTACTGAGGTTCATTTCAAAGATTAGCTTTGGCATTGTTAAGCTTATTTAAAAACACACAGTGATATCTTTACTTAAAAGTACTTAAAAGAACTTATCCAGAAAAAAATGTGAAGCCAGAATTCTCTCCCATTTGATTGGAAATGGGGGAGGAATCAGAAGAAGATTTTACCACCAACCTGAAGAACATAGTCAGGAGGAGGAAGACGAAAAAAACCCTCATTTTCCTGTTGAAGGTGGATGAGAATGTCCGTCTTACTGAAAATGAACGACAAAAAAAAAGAAAAGAAAGGGCCTTTACTGTGTTACCTAGTTCTTAGGTGTGGATTTGAAAAACTTCCAATGAAGAAATGCCCAGATTTAAGGTTTCTCATCATCTAGGTAGAGTGTTGAACCTTTTGCACTATGCAAAGGATATTTTCTGCTGTCTTTTTTCTTGAAAGAAAAGATTGGGCTAGTGATCTGTTGCTATAGATACAACTTAGTCATGCAACTGTAGGAAGCCTGTGGATTCCTAACCACTCAAATATGCTTTGCTTAGGCTGTACTGGGCTACCAAAGTCTTCATGACAGTCAGAATTTCATATGTATGCTTCATTTAGTTTCAATGTTTCCTATTTTTCCATTTGCCTATTCACTTAGTATACTTAGACATCTCATTCATTATTGTGACTTCAACCTCAAAAAAAATAACACTAATTATTGTATTTATTATAGACCAGTTGAAAACACTTTTTTTTTGTGTGCCTAACTTGGCTTCAGATCTCAAAGGTGATTTCACCCAACCTGAGTGTCTTGGTATACAGAATAATGCCTGCAGTATTAAAATTAAATAACCTGATATTTAAGTATTTCCCTATTGTACTGTTCTGAAAGCTAGTTAACATTTCTGATGTTCCATTGGGCGTAAGTTATTTTCAGTCAATGTTTCTGCCGGTATTTCCTGGGAAAGATATATCTACTTGAGAAACACATCTCTGTAGGTTTAACTACATGTGTTCTTTACACTTAGTTGTTGACTTCTGTTTATAATGTAATGCAACTAAGGCAGAAAATTGTCAGCTAGCATTGCAACAACTAGTGTGTTCATCCTGAGATAAACAGATGTTAAAGATTGCCATTATAAATGGTAGCTGCAATGTTATAGCAGTTACGCTGTAACTGTACAGTTAGAAAATCATAAGAAAAAAGTACATTCTACATTTGGCTAGTATGAAATTCATCTAGCTGGAATATTGTGATGTTTAGAAAATTTCTTTGCAATGTGGCAGAGCCAGCCTTTGGCCTGAAATCAACCAATTTTATTTCTATTCCAAGAGTGTATTTCAACCTATTACAACCTATTGCCAAGTTAATGATGTCATCCCAAGTGCATTGGGGTGGAAATCAGTTCATATATTAAGGCATTTAAATAGAGATTTCAAAATTATGTGCCAGTATCCAACTAGATATTTGATTGAATTTCCTAGACATAGGTATCTAGTGCAGTCTGAAATGCCTTAAGATATCCAAGAAATCCACGGAAGCCTGGCAAAAATGACAGTGATCCAGTGACAGTCACTTCTAGAATGCAGGTGGAAACTCAGTAGATATTCCGTATATCTCAACTGAAGCTAGAAAACTACATTAAATAACAATCATACATAAATTTCTACCTTAGAATAAGATGAACAATATTATCTGCTCCATCATCTGTGCTCAGTGGTCATCTCCTCATCTGAACCCTATACATATTTGCTCTACTATACAAGCTTAAATATCTACTTCTGCAACGAACTTATGTTTAAACAACTACAATTAAATGTGATTTTTAACCCACCTCTCTTGATAGACATGTAGTCTTTCCTGGTACATTTTGACACTTCCTGTGTTCATCCCCATATAGAAAAAATGTTTGAAATAGAGCTCTGTAGTTCACAATATCATTATGATTCCATTCTAAATATCCACATTTTTCTTCTATTCCTTCTTTGAAAACAAAATAAAAAGATAAAAACCTTAAGTAATTTTTCCCATATCTGTTGACACATTAAATTTTATTTGCCATAAAATTTCAGTTCTAATTTGTCCTTATGTAGCCTACAAATGGTGTTTATTTTTCTTGTATTTCTTTTGGTTAGTGCAGTAGAATTAGATAATGTCCTCTCAGTGTTAAATAGTAATAGATACATAATCTTCCAGATTATTCAGACCCTACACTATCTAAAATATAATGTATTGATTCATTACTTACAAAAGAATATTACAAATTGTTACTAGAAAATATGCTAGATTGATTTGTGTATTTTATCATTTTATAAAATAACAGCAAAAACAAGGTGCTACATTGAAAATATTTGCAATAAACTATCTGATTTTCCCATTATTTTAGCAATGATACATATGGATATGAAACTGATGTCAGAATTTTGTTTTACAGTCTGACACTCAATTTATGAAATATTATCCTTATCTTTTCATTATTTGTATTTGAAGGACTAAAACATAATGCAAAATTAACTTAGTACTGGTGGAAAGAATATACTTCTGCAGCAGGTAATATATTTTAAAGAGTTCTCAAAAAGTTAATCCGTTTTAAAGGGCAATAAATTCACAACCTGAACCAAAGTTCTTGTGCTGTTCTGCACAAGGTTATCTTGTCAGGAAATTGAAAATTCTCCATTCAGGTACATTTTGTTTATTTTCCTGTAACTTCATTTTAATTCCTTTTTTTTTTTCTCTTTCCTCAGCATTGGTAAAGGATAAGATGTAGGCTGTTGCTAGTCAGAGACATAAATAAAAGTCAAGAGAGGCCAAAGATAACTTCCATAAGGCTAACATGATTTATTCCATACAGACATTTCTTCCATATGCTTTATTCTATGTTTGCTCTTTTTTTTTTTTTGTACTTGCTTTCCATATGGCAGTCCCTCCTCCCAAACCTGTTCTCCTCTTTCAGTATCATGCCAGGTTTTTGAAAATGAATGAAAATTTGAGTCTACAGTTAAGATACTTGTAATTATGAGGTTGTGAGGACTGGAAATTATGATGAAAGTACTTATTTCACAGCCTAAATAATAAGAAAAGAGATACTTAAATTTTATTCCCATTCAGGTAATACATCAGATTATAATCATTTTCATTCAAAGCATTCAAGTGCATGGAAAAGATCAAAATGCAATTTCAAAAAGAAAGTTTGTTTGTGGTCATAAATGAACCACAGGGACAGATACAGAAAACAGAAAAGCCCAGAAATATATATTTGTATCCATCACTAAATCTAGTTGAAGTATGGCTCTCTTTTATCAGGTTGTAAAATGGCTGTCATCTTCTTTGAATATCAAATCCTTTACTTATTGTTTCAATTTTTTGAAATTTCTGTTAGATTTACTACTACAACTTCCTTTTGTTGTATTTTCTGATCTTGCATCAGTCTGTTATTCTGCCTCAAAGACTGCAAAAAATGTCAGAATGAAATTCTTACATGTATGCCATACCAATCGACTCAGATATTTTACATCATCATACATACACCTACAATGTTCTTGTCTTACTTTGTTACCATACTACTCATTCCATTTTTCTTTCTTCTGCTTCTAGTTTCTTTTGCTGAACCAGATTTTTTTTTCAGTTTTAATTTGTCATTATTATTTATTCCACAGTATGTTTGGCATGTTTGTATACCAATATTGTGCCACCAGTATAGTAGCAATATATACTATTGCTACTATACTTTGTAACATCAACATTTGTCCTTTATGAGAAAAAAAAAAAAAAACTTGAATGTCACTTTGTAGCTTTTTTTTTAGAGTTGCTCTCAAATACAACTTGAGATGTCTAGTCTTGTTTTTCTAAACATTTATTCAGATGAATACTGCATTCTTCCACTTTAAACCACCTCTGTCCAAGCCTTCTTTCAAAAGCCATATGCTTGAATGTTTTTATGCTTCTAAGATTTCAGTAATTTTCAGTAGTGTAATTTTGTCCAAAGTACATAAGCTTTTTCTCTTTTTTTAAAAAATATTTTTGTTATTGAACTTTTGTAGGTAAATAAACATCAGCTTAATTGTGAAATTAATTATGATCCTTCACAATGTGATGATCCTCTTTTTGGAATAAAAATAATTCAACTTCCGTGCTTCCAATACAGTTTTTAAATTATGGATGTTTACAGTAGAATGTGTCACTACCAGTAATGGTTCATCTTGGATTTGGGTCACAAAGATGATTGGAGGGCTGGAGCACCTTTCCTATGAGGACAAGCTGAGAGAGTTGGGGCTGTTCAGCCTGGAGAACAGAAGGCTTCAGAGAGACCTTATAGAGGTCTTCCAGTACCCAAAGGGGCCTTATAAAAGAGATAGAGAGAAACTCTTTAGCAGAGCCTGTTGTGATAGGACGAGTAAGTTTCAAAATGGAGGGAGATAGATTCAGACTAGACATCAGGAAGAAATTTTTTACAATGAGGATCGTGAAACACTGGACTGGGTTGCCCAGCAAGGTGGTAGATGCTCCATCCCTAGAAACATTCAAGGCCAGGTTGGATGGGGCTCTAAGCAATCTGATCTAGTTAGAGATGTCCCTGCTCCTTGCAGGAGGGCTGAACTAGACAACCTTTAAAGGTCCCTTTCAACATAAACTATTCTATGATTTTATGATTCTGTGAGGAACTAATGGCACTGTCTCAGTAAGACTTTTTTTCTTATGAACTGTTGAACTAAACAACCCTTGCATTAAACTCTTTCTATATTTTCCTTCTGTATCTTGGACATGTTTTTCAACTAATATAAAATCAACCATTGATGGCATTTACGTTAGAGATAAAATTTTCCCTTGAAAATCAGGTATCTTACTATAACATTTGCCTTGGTGTTATGCATTCTGTTCCCTGTTTTCCATCTTGGTCTGGCAATGCTCTCAGGTGTCGTGTATTGTTTCTTCTCAAGTGCTAATTCTCTGTTTCAAGACTCTTAATAATTCCTTGTCCTTTTATACCTTTCAAGTATCTAGTTTTTTAAACTGATAATTCAGTTTCTCAGAAGCACAGTCACAGTTACATCACTTCAATTCTAATTAAATAGAAACAAAATGTTTAGACAGTATATTCTAAGAGATAAAAAAAACCTTAAAAAAATATTTTAACATCATTTAAGATGTCCTTTTTTTTTTCTTTAAGTAAACACTATATTTTATAAAGAGTCCACTCCAGCAGCAACAAAAGTTTTCAGCTGGCAGTTATCCCAACAAGTTATTTCCACATTGGCAACAACTCTGACAGTAGAGAGTTCCTTTTAATTACCAGTTACTCTGTGGCTGAAGCAACTTAGAGCTCTAAAAGACCTGGCAAACAGAACCAAGAAAAAAAAATAATGAGACTGACTAGAAAACATCTAGCTCAAAACTGCTTGTGGTGCAAATTTACTAACTTGGAACTGGAAAAATAATCAGGGATATTGTTGAGGCTTAGAATAAATTGCATTCATTCTACCTGCACTTTATGTTTATCAACCTATTGTATTTGGTAGAAATAAAGTCACTTTGAGATGACAATCCATCCGACATATTTCAGTATGGAATACATTGCCTTGAGGGGAAAAAAAAATCATATCTATCTTTCCCATTTAGTACAAATTAACCTAGACAAATGACTTAGATCATATCCCTACTTCTAAATGACTAAAGTTAGACAAGATTAATTCCACATTAATTCCATAATGTGAATAAAATTCTGGAGAACTCTGAAGTATCACATGAGAGTACATTTTGCTGTGAAGGTAAATTATTTTAAATCAAGAGCAACAGGCACAAATGTGTTCTTCATTTGCTACAAAATATAAAGATTCCGTTCCTCTGTCAGGTTTGAATAAACAATACTTTTAATTCAAATTTCCTTTTTTTTTTTAGTTTATTTATGCATACAAGAACACTATTAAAATACTACATTTGATTCCTAGAGAGATGACATCAGAAACAGTTTGGTGAGCACTATTTTCAGAATCTCTTGTGGTGGAGTAAATGTGACGTGGAAACAGAGAGTGTATGTATGACATCCAAAATCTTAAGATAAAAATAAACAAATAATAATAAAAAAATCTAATTGCTATGAATTGTGATAACAAAACAAACAACCACACACACGTACACACACACAAAAAAAGAAAAACTTCTTTGTCTTATGGATTCTGAGCTATCTGCGAACTTGAAGTACTTTGGAGATGCAGCCAGGAATGCTAGAATCCTACTTTTGAAAGACAAACACTGTAACATGAAAATTATCTCTAAAATCATATGAATGCAGCATCTATGACTACAAGGGAAAAGGAGTTAAAACAAGCAAACAAAACCATTTCAACATATCTTGAGATTTAAGATTTGCCACAGTAATTACTTTCTTCTAGTAAGAAATAAATGAAATTATTGAAAGAGCTGCACATACTATAGCTATTCCTTACAGTATCAGAAGACATAGACATTGTCAAATATATGTCTGGGATAAAATCAGAGCTTGTTCCTATACCAGTTGTAGTTATTCCTCTAACTAAAACAAATTCTAGTTGTGGCCTTTATTTAGCCACATAATGTACGCTGAGAAGAACAATGATCTGAGTGACTTGCTACTAGATTAAACTATTTTTTTTCAGGTATAAGCCATTCTGTTTCTCATAGGATCGATCACATTGCTAATATTCAATAATTTTAATGTAGTTTTGCTGTTATAAAATTAATAATAATACTGAGTTTCTGGCGCTCTTTAATTATTCAGACCTTAAGAATGAATTATATTATGCATTGTTCTTTAAGTAATACAAAGGAACAATAGACTGACATTGATATACTAGAATGCTATCAATATTTTAAATTTAAATAGAATTACACTTCAAATAACATTTATCACTTGAAGCACATGAGAATAATTCTTAAATTAGTTTAAATACAAATGGATCATGATAATTTTCATGTATAAGGGACACTTTCAAATAACCGCCTTTGGTTTTATTCTCTATCTACTTCTCTGGAAGACTGAGAATTACACACGTGGGGAAATTTGAGCATACATATACCCCTCACTTACTCCTTACACCATCATATGCAAAGGCATGCCAGAAGCAGAAACAAGAACTTACTTCATGTAGCAAATCTACAGAGATACACCATCTTTTGAGAAGTGAGCTACTTCAAATTCTAGTGAGGAAAAAAATGGTACAAAAATGCAATCTGGGCATAACTGACTGCCCAGTGAAATCCCATCTCTTTCTCTCTGGGTATGTCTTTCTTACTTGATGAGGCAGTGGAAAGAATTGTCATCTTCAAATTTTCATAGAATCATAGAATCATAGAATGGTTAGGGTTGGAAGGGACATTTAAAGGTCATCTAGTCCAACCCCCCTGCAAGGAGCAGGGACATCTCTAACTAGATCAGATTGCTTAGAGCCTCATCCAACCTGGCTTTGAATGTTTCCAGGGATGGGGCATCCACCACCTCTCTGGGCAGTGTTCTACCACACCCATTGTGAAAAATATCTTCCTAATATCTAATCTAAATCTGTCTCCCTCTAATTTGAAACCAATACTCACAACAGGTACTACTGAACAGTCTCTCCCCATCTTTCCTGTAGGCCCCCTTGAGGTACTGGAAGATCGTTATCAGGTCTCCCCGGAGCCTCCTCTTCTCCAGGCTGAACAGCCTCAACTCTCTCAGCCTGTCCTCATAGGAGAGGTGCTCCAGCCCTCTGATCATCTTCGTGGCCCTCCTCTGGACCTTCTCCAACTGGTCCATGTCCTTCTTATGTTGGGGGCTCCAGAACTGGACACAGTACTCCAGGTGGGGTCTCACCAGGGCAGAGTAGAGGGGGAGAATCACCTCCCTCGACCTGCTGGCCACGCTTCTCTTGATGCAGCCCAGGATGCGGTTGGCCTTTTAGGCTGCAAGGGCACATTGCCGCCTCATGTTGTCCACCATTTCTTTTTGTTTCTCACTATCCATTTCTATTTTAATTGGCAATAAATTAAATTAATTTTCCCCAAGTATAGTCTATGCTGCCCATGATAGTAATTGGTAAGTGATTTCCTTGCCTATCTTGACGTCTATCTTGATCTATCTTGATCTATCTTGACCTATCTTGATCTCTATCTTGACCCATCGGCGTCTTCATCTTATTTTCCCTGTCATCCTATTGAGAAGGAAGAGTAAGAGAGAGAATGAATAGGTGCACTGCCTATGTGCAGTGGTTTTGCCCTTTCTTGAAGCTGCTTTTTCAGAGGTGCTACCGTCTTGGCTGAGGGGCTCAACTGTGCCCTCCGGTGGGTTGGTTGTAGCCAGCTGGAACTGGCTCTGTTGGCACCGGGCAGCCCTGGCCTCTCCAAACAGAGGCTGCCCCTAAAGCCTCCCTTCTTCAAATACCTGGGCATCTGCATCCAATACACACACAAACACAATGACAGTTGTGCAGCTGAGAATAAGAGAATTAAGTATTGTTAATGCAGACATTTTACAGAACTCATTCTCTCAGTTTTTCTAGACATAAATTTTCCTTTTTTGGAGGGGCTAGAATTGTGTCTGTACTATTGTAAAAGTTAAATATAGGTTTGTCCATTCACATTACTGCGTGGGTGAATTGCATGTTGGTTAACAGCTAATATTTGAATGTTTTAAAAGATCAAAGCAGAATTTTGTGCAAGAGGCTTGCTGTTTTTCATGTTCACCAGTGTCATCCACTACTCTTAAACTGATTAGATGCTTTCCCCAACGATTTTTTTTTCTGTCTGTTTATATATAATCCCAAAAGAAACAGAGTTTATATGTAAGGTACAGAAAGAAAAAAAAAAAGAAAATGGAAAATAAAAAAAAAAACTGTTTCATTGTTCTCTTGTGTAAATGTTAGTTGCAGTACAAACTCCACAGTTACATTCTGATTACAACTAGGCAACACTTTGGAAAACATTTATTAAAAACTCAGTCTTTAAAGAAATAAGTAAATAAATAAATTCCTTGATTTGGAAACATTGCTAGAATTATTTCATTTGACTTCGTCATTTTTAACTCAGGCTTAAAATGGCGATTTCTGTTCACCTTTATTTCTTTTCTAACTTTTTTTTTCAATTTCATTTAAAATCTGTACTAAAAAAAAAAGATCTATCTCTTTGTAGTTTGTCACATGTTCTCTATCGTGGTAATTCACTAGTCGAATTACGAACATTAGTTCGTTATGACCCATTTGGTACTTCAGTCAAAAGTACTGGACTCTAGTCAAAAGTTAATTCAATTTGCTCTCTATGTAAGACTGAAGGCAAAACTGAAAATCTGCAAAATTCAGCAGCTTCTTAGTAATTTTCCCCTTGGCAGTGAGCAAGTACATCTTTCTATTTACTCACATACTCATCTTTTTTTTTGCATTTTGTTTCCATGATCTTTTTTCTCAACTCGTTTTCCTCTCTTTCCCCAAAATTGTTGTATTAGCTGAACTAATGAAGTACTAGTCATCCTTCTTACAAGAAATTAAAACTCTTTTAATTTGTATTTTTTTTTTATTTCTACTCAATTAAAATTTTCAGCTCTACTGAAGATGAAAAACCATTAGCAAAGCTACAGCTACATTTTAAATAAAATGAGATAGATTGTGGGAAAAATTGACAAGTGCTATTAAGAAAGAATATTTAAGGATGGGGCCTCCTGAGAATTTTTCCACCTTTGGCTTTGGTTTTAGTATGCCTTTCCTTTGTCTCATTTGACTACAAGATAATACCCCTACATCAGCTGGTCAACCTGTTTCTGTACCCATATCTGAATTGAAAACGAAACTGAACCAGCCAAAGGGAAAAAAAAAAAAAAAAGCCACAAAAAACCCAACACAAAACCCAAATTATCAGATTTTGACAGCTTTGACAATTTCCTGATCTAGTTCAGTTTATGCGTGCATAAAAAAAAAAAAATATGTTGCTAGAAAAGTGGAAGATGCATTAGAAGGGCAAGAACAAGCAGCCAGTAGAAACTTAAAACCTTCAGTCCCTGAAATCAGTGTTACCCCCAAAGACCTTCATGTGGAACTGTATCATCAATACAGGCATTGTGGTATTCCCTTTTACTTGCATTTCCTCCTAACATCTTACTATTCCACTATTTTCATCACAAGCCCACAGGATAATGACTTAACATTACTCTCTTTGCTAACATCCTTATTTGTTCTAAACTAAATGTACTTTTTGTTTAAATGGTTGAATTTAAAACACTATTTGAACTTGAAACACCTACTTCAAATCCGTAATCAGCTTGATTTGCTGCTTCTGTCTCAGATCTGTAGAGGAATTTTGTGTTGGCAGCTGATCTATTTTTTCATCTATATCCATCTAATAAAATTAGAATTTCTTCCTATTTGTGAAAGAAAAAAAAATCTGTCTAAATTTTCTATGCTCAGAGGCAGCTGAGGAATTTCTAAATTAAAAAAAAAAAGTATTTATTGTTTAGCAATTTGATCAACTATACAGAAAGACAACATTTAGCTAACAGTAAATATTTAAGAAACAAGTAAAAAAAAATAAGCAATCTATCATATCCTGTATAGCTACAATTGAAATAAAGTGAATCATAAAACTGAGACTGATTTCAGTGAACTAATTTTGTGTGTACATATATATACACACACATGTACACACTAGAAAACAGTCATATATATATACACACAATCTAAAATATATGTATGTATATAAGAACTGTTTTAACTACAGTATTTTATAAGCACAGTCTTTCAGATAATATTTTTTTCTTCTTTGAGGTAATAATAATTCTCTTGTACAGTGAGTCCATTCTACAAGGGTTCTACTGTTAAAAACATTTTTTTTTTAAATGATAACTAGAAAATTAATTAAGAATGGCTGATATTTTTAGCCATGATAATCTATCTGGTACTAAATGTACTACTTGATGAAAGTTATTTTTTCAACTTGATGTTAGGTCTTGAGCCCTCCATACTAGCAATTTTGGCATTTATGTCTTGTTTGGTTTTGTGTGTGCATGTGTGTGAACAAACATGACAACATAGAGCTTTTACTGTTCCATAAATCTTAGAACTACCTCCAATTTTATAATTATACTTTATTTAAAACAAACTATATCACTGACTCTTGCAACAGAGGGGTCTAAGATGCACCCTAAAATTACAAATGTCTCTTCTGTTTTCTTCTGCATTTTGATTCATTAACAATGAGAAGTGGTCAGAGACCTAGAAAAGTTTTGAAAAGATCTCTGTGGAGCCAATGGGATATAATTTTTTAAGCTGTGGGTTATTGTGCTTCACACCTATGATAAGCCTACTCCAAATGAAATAGACTGATGTTCAGTAATCGCAAAGTTAATATCTTCGTCTTTAGTCCACTTCTAACTTTGTACTTTCATTAATTCCTAATGCTTTCCTGTTCATCTTTTGTGGTAGTGTAACATTTGAATAGGAGGAAAAAAAAAGTATATCTGAAATACTTACTAGAAAACTTATTATTATTATAGCAAAGCAATTAAAAGAAGTCCTAAGTAAAACTGTCACAGATACTTTGCTTATTAAATAGTAACTGGTAGATAAATGCACAGTACAGTTCTTAAACTCATTCAGGTTGTAAGTCTATTCAATAGAACAGATAGTGACAAGAAGTGATTAATGAATATATTCTAATATATTAAAAGAAATATGATTACATGCAGAAATCCTCCATCCAGTTTCTGCATTTTTCTACCTAATACAGCATCGTGCGAGGCAGGGAGATCTAATCTTACCAAATAACATAATTTATGAGAGTAATACAAGGCAGCATAGCATTTAATAATAAAAACTTTCAAGCAACAAAAACTCCTAACAGTAATGTACTTTCAGTAGGTTTTGTAGTCAAATATCACATCCAAAATATAAATGAACACTAAGAGGCAGTGTCATTAAATGAGTTTACCTGATATGATGCAATTGTTTCCATGTCTTGTTGCCTTAATTTTGTGAGATTTGTCCATTTCATAACATGTTTTCAAACTGCTTTTCATTATGTTTCTAAAGAATACCAGATATTTTACATGCCAGCATAGAATATTTCCTTGATGACCTACTACCTAGTGTTAAATGTATGTTTCCTTTACACCCTTGACATCACTTTTTTTTTTTTCCCCCTCAAAGATTCATAATTATTTGTATAAAAACTCAGGCATATTATTCTGTCTTTAAATTGTATGACTAATATGAACAGTGTCAGTGAATATGATAAACTGTAGACTCCTAAAATTATTATCAAAGTTAAATATAGATTCTGTCATGCTTAATTGAGGATAAGGATAGCTGAAGCATAGCCTTTTGGGAAGACTATTTCACAATCAGCAGTCTATTTACATGCTGAAAAGTCATTCTTTATCTGAGGAGATATTAAAAAAACCAAACTTCTTTGCAAGTATATATCCACTAAAATAAAAAATATTTATGTTTTCCTTATATACACACTAAGCTTATCACATAGTTTTGGTATGTTAAGTCCTATTATTCACAAAATAATAAAAATAAAACCATTTAACAAGTCTGGGAAGTAACTTTTTCAATAAGAGAATTCAGACATTTTAGTGCAGTGCTCTCAGTCATTGTAGAAAGGTTACTCCAGATGGTGCAAATGACGCACATGGCAAACAGGAAGGGAGACAGAAAGCAGGTTTGAAGATAAGAGAAATAACACCTCATTGGTAAGTCTGAGTAGCGTGAAAAAGAATACTGTAAAAAAAAATATTATGCTGGCCCATTACATAGCAAAACTATCTCCTGGTAGATTGCTGTCTTATTTAGGCTATAGGAGATACATGAGTTCAGAGAAGGCTTTACACAATGGTTAGGAAGAAAGGAAATGCAGTAGCATTACTGCAAACCCGTAATGCGTGGAGCTAGTGGCAGAGTGGGATATCACAGGGTAATGATCAGGGTGAAAATGTAACAGCTGTGTTTTGCTTTGAATGGAGGAGGATCTGAAATGTAAATATATAAATATTACTCAATATATTTCTGTTAAACTATAATGTGAATTATACAGGTGCCCTAGAGCCTTAGAACCATCTGGGTGCTATGATAGCTTGACAGGCTATGGACAGAAACAACAGTCTTGCCAGGAAAAATAACTGAAAGCAATCTGTGTTTTACCAGCCTGAAAAAAATAGCATAGCTTATTTTCCAAGTGCAATACTCAGTTCATTATAGCATTCTGCTACTTATTATTATGATCTGACTCCATGTAAAGCAACCAATTAAAGAAACTAGTTAGTAGCCCTGTGTACATCAGCTTCAGGCAGTCATTTGTCCTAGAAATAAGATAGAAACTGATGTAAACTGATATGTGCACAACTGCACCCCCTCCACTGATTATTCTTTCTACTCCCTGTCCCCTGTATCTAAAGATAAGGTGGAGCTTGGACACCATTTTTGTTTTCCCTTTAACTCAAATGCACCTCTTCTAAGCTATTTTCATTTTCAGAAATGGACTATATGCCTTAAGGCTGTCAGCCTAATTCTTGCCTGGTATAAACTGCCATAGTTAAAGCTTGTTCAAAGCTTGCTCCTTTGTCTTTCTCTTGTCTCTCTGATTATTTGCTTTTATGACCCTTCTGTCATTTCATTTCCACTATGATGAAATCCAAGTATCTGTTTCTGAAGAGCATGTCCTTCTCTGAAAGCAACACCAGCTCAAGTTTTTTGGGCCCTGTAATGAGGT
The DNA here is from genome assembly GCF_036417535.1 of Chlamydotis macqueenii. Lineage (NCBI taxonomy): Eukaryota > Metazoa > Chordata > Aves > Otidiformes > Otididae > Chlamydotis > Chlamydotis macqueenii. Next base: position 166,651,517 of record NC_141556.1, read on the forward strand.
ACATCATTATTAATTACACTTTATGCAACCCTGTCTGTGCCTGCCTAAAAAATATTTTAAAATATAAATCTTACAGAAATTTCAGAAAGTCATATCTGTCTTTGCAGAGGGGACAGAAGCAGTCCACTGAAAAGACGATGATCTTTTAGAATCATAGCTAATTGCACCGTGTACAAATAAAAGTGTTCCACTTTTCTTGGAGACTATTTAAATAAGAAATGTGAACCTTGGAGATTTAATGTAAATGTGTACATTTTTAGGGTCCCCTTTGACTATGTTTAGCATTTTCATTGTGAGTTTTTGTCATGCTTCAATAGGAATTTTGGGTCCTAAAGATTTGAGAGTATCTCTGCATTACATAATAAAGTTCCCACAGTCCTGCTAAATTAAGTCAATATGAATTATTCCAGTTCATTCTGTACATCAAGCCCAAGGCTCTGTTTATTCATGTTTCTGAAAATTAGATCCAATTTATAACAATGCCATTCTTTTATCTTGTCAAAGTTCCTTTTTTGTATCCTCTGCATTCTACTTTGTATCTTGCTTCCCAATGTTAGTACAACATTACTGTTCTTTTTTTGCACGCAGTTCATTTGAAGTGAAAAGCAGAGTGCCTGGAAAGAATGAAGCAAATGTGTTCTGAGAGCTGAAGCAGCAGAGATGTGCAGGAGAAAGAAATGGAAATTTTGGAGTCCACATAATGGCAGTTCATATACAATGAATACCATGACCACAAAGTGTAAACCTGCTGTAAAAGTTCCTTTTCAAAGGCAAGTAATGACATTATGTTTTAATATCTGAAATAGCAACGCAGAAACTCTGTTGATTTCACTACTGGATGGGTACAGTAGTTATTTTTATTTATGGGTACTGCATTATTTTCTCTCCATCCTACTTGCAGCCTGTCATGCTGTATTCCTCTAGGAACTTTTTATTTGTTCTATTTATTTTTTTTCTTTGTTTTGCTTCACAATTTTCTTATTGCAATGGATCTATTTTTCTCCCCCCTCCCACTCCCCGTGCTTTGTCTATGTTACATTTATTTTTTTAATTGTCCTTTATTATTTTCTGTTTGATGACAGCATGCAGTTGGCAAGATTCCAAGTGCATTTTCTTTGATTTCTAAGCATATAAACAGTTGTCACTACATGATGAACATTATATTGGGAAACAGTAGTTTTCTCAGATTTCCCCTCATTCTCATATCTTCTTCCCTCAATATTTATATAGTTTGATTCAAGTCCCATTTGGTTGAGCCTATATAACTTCTGTATTACAAGATACAAACCAGTTTTTACATATTAGCTATTCACAACACGGTAGACTCATAAAGCTTATAAACAAGTGACTTGAATGTCTGTTCTTATTAGAACTACAGAAGAACATTCACTAGATTTGCTGCAAGCATTGCAACATGTATGCAACAGCACAGTTGATGCAAATGTTTTGATTTGAGGATGAAACTAATTTGCCGAAAACAAGATTAAATTGTAATAGGCAGTTGAGCCAAGTCGTAACTGGAGACCTGAAGTTACAATCAATTATGCACAATTCAGAATAGAAATACTGAATAAATCAATGTAGATAAACAGAATATTGCTAAGTAGAAACAACACTCTAAAAAAAGCAAGACTTCTAAAGACATGTAGAAAAAGTGTTGTATTATTGTTCTTTGCAGTATGTGTTTGCTGGCTTCTGTAACCTGGTTTTAAATATTTTTAAATCTTTTTTTTTTTTTTTTAAATGGTGTTGGAAAGTGATGAGAAACTTTCCAGAGGGTTTGCTGATCAGTTATCTCTACTGACAATAGTATCTCTAATGATGTTGCGGTACCATTTGCAAATTCCATCAAAAATCACATCTCAACTAGACATTATATCAATATATAGGATGATACTTCCTCTTAAAGATTTTAGAGATTCTTCATAAAAAGCTACGAACTTTCTCAAGCTTAGCAGTCTGAGATGTGACTCCTTACCTTATATTCATTGAGAGCAAATGTCATACATTATATGTTCTCTATCACCTGTTGAAGCAGCCTGTCTTTCTCCACCAGGTCTGAAGAGAAGATAAATTGCCAAGTGAAAGTCTGAAGTTAGATGATATTTACTCTATCTCATTTAATTAGGACCTTCTTTTGAGAGTAGGATTGAAATACGCTTGAGCATCTTGTACAGCTATGAGTGTGTTTATAATACAAAACATAAAAATGTATTAAAAGTAAGCTGTGCACATTAATCTACAGAAATTATGCACAAAATCAAACTCTCCAAGCTGTACCAAATAATTCCTTCAGCCACTCAGCTCCATGGTCTATCCTTTATGTCACTGCAATAATTTCATTAAAAAAATCTAAATATAATGCTGTTGTTCACGTACAGTGATGTTCTGAATAAGATCAGGTCTGTAATGGGAAAACAATGAATTTTATTAGACCAACTTAGATGGGGAATACTGACACATTTTCAGATATGATAGATTTTTTTTTCCCAAGTTATAGTATTACTTCATGGTCTGAAGACAATCAGACTTTAATCAAACTAATTTCCAGAGCTGATTATGCCTCAAAAAGACTGGGCTGTGTAAAGACTCCTCTTCATTTAATCTACTGAGCCATTAGCTCAAGTATCATAGATTATCCAATTGCTGTAGGAAAGAAGCAGAATGTGTCAGGAGAAAAGAAACACTTAAACAAACAAAAACCCCTTAGAAAACTCTTATTCATCAATTCAACAATTATTCAGACAGAACTATCAAGGAGTCATGGGAAGTGGCCACTCAGAAAGGTAAACCTAAAACAATGTTATGCTGGTTGTCTAAACAAATACAGGAATCCATTCAAGACTTTAATGCCTATAAAAGTTTTAGGTAGTGAGAAAGGCAAATGACAGAAATAATGTATTTCCTATGGGAAATACTATTTAATATAGGAATTGCTAGATTCTGCACTGTGAGGTTTTGATTTGTTTTTTTTTTTTGTCTGTTGAGGGGGACGATCTACTCTAATGATTTTAATTAAATTCCTCTCTGAAAGAGATATGAGGCTGTGTCTCTACATGTCTCTGTGAAGATGGGTGGCTCAGTTTGGTGCTTTTCACTAGAGTAAAAAAAACCTTTGAGATCAGGGAGAAACTACTACCTATTTTTTTTTAATTTCTTATACCTATATCTGCCTTTTGACTTTTTTTTTTGTTTCTCTTTTATCTCTAATACAAACTTTATAATCATATTGTTATGTTCTTCCTTGTCTGAGGACATGATCATTATTTTACTGAAAATAACTTTGAGATTTATTTTTTTTTCTGTACTGCAGAAATGAGTATTTCTGTTTCTCATGGGCACGGGTTTCCTACTATCTCTAGATTTGGAAGGGATATCCTAAACTAGTCATAAAAATTTACTTCTAGAGCAGTGTTCCTCAGCTCTTGTATCAGAAATATGACAGCAGTGGATCACACTATATAATTGGTTTTCAAAAATACTTAGCAAACTAAAACAAAAAGTAAGCAAAGAAAATCTCCGCTCTTACATTTTCATTATATTTTATTCTTCTAGTTCCATTAGATTTGCCAGCTTCTTGAAATTTATGAAAAATTAACAGCGCTTATTAACAATATACTTTTGCTTTCACAATAAATGTAATTTAGTGGCTGTTTTCTTCAACTAGTAAATCACCACCTTGGAATGGCAGAGAATCATTCATCTAGAAAATCACCAGTGACCCTACACAGTCGGTTTGTGACATTTGTTTACATAAAATAATTTTACATACCAACTGTGTAATTCTGTAACAAATTATTCCATTTTAGCAGGGAATCACAGAAGTTGCTGGAATCCCTTTTAATAAAGAAGCTAATTCAAGCTTGGCTCTGGAGGTTCAGATCATAAGCAATATTAATGACTCTTCTTTTATCCTTCTTTTACATGTTTAAGGAAAAATACTGTCTGGGAAATAATGTCAGGTTTCAAGATGAAAGTGTACATGAAGCTTGTCTGAATGATCTTATTGTGGGTAGACATAACTTCACTTGCTCAGAATGCACCAGGACTAACTGGGAGCAGACATCTAAGAAAGAGAAGGTGAGAGATCTCTTCCCCCATCAACCGTCGGTATGAATGTGTTTATCTTTTAATTTCAGAAATTGAGTATTTAAAGCTGACCTGATCTTTTTTTTTAAAACATACAAAGTATTAACAAGGCTTGCTTTTGGCAAGGAAGATTTCTCTTTTCCCTTGCTCGCTTCTCTTCCTTTCCTTTCTCCTCAGATTCTTTGTCCAAAGAGAATAAAAAATAACTGAAATACTTTATTCTTTAGTTCTCCAAGTGTAATATGGGCTATTTAAACTTGAACTGTAGGCTGCACCTGTGGCTTGCATTGTTCTGGAATGCCAAGGTTCAGTGGTTCATACAGTCCTTCTTGGAGCTTTATTTTATGCTTCTTCTAAAAAGTTTTCTCTGAACTATGAATAAGCCTAAGGAAAAGCACAACAAAGCAGTATGTATTTTATGAATGAAGCCCAAATATGGATAATGGCAAAACAGCCTTATGGATGAAAAAAAAAAAGTAGTTATTCTTACTGTTATTGACTTTGTAGTAATGACATATGCTTAGAAGCTAAAAACAAAACAAAACAAAAAAAAAACCCAAACAAACAAATAAACAAAAAACAACTGAGTTTTCTCAGTGTTTTAACTTTATGCATATAAATGAGTACAATGCTCTCACGGTTACATAAAATTGATGGTTTAAGTTGTTAATGCCAGTAAAATAATAGTTTTTATTACAGAGATTATTTTCTGTAATTCATCACAATTTCTAACACATTCTAATGAATTCATTTTCTCAGTACTTGCAGACTTCCTGCTTTAAAATTCCTTTATGGAATAATTAAATATAGTAAGTCACTTAAATAAGTATGTGTTAGTTTTAAGAAATGTAAAGTAGAGTCAAGTAAAGTGATATTTTTTACTCAGTAATTTTCTACTTTGGGTGAGATAACATTTTGAACAATGTTGATGTTGAAGTAGTTCTTGCTATATTAAAGGATAATTTAAGAACAAGGAACTAGATTAAGACCTTCAACAGGATTAGGTGTTTAAGTTACTGACTTGTTGAACTTCTGAAATATAGTTTTAGCTTCAGACATTTCCTTCCTTTTTTTTTCCTCATTGACTATTCCTGCAGCAATACCCTCCAAAAGACCCTAGAGGGAAATCTTTCCTAATTTGGAAACCAGTTCTGACTCCAAGATCCAGCATTATATTGACTACAAGAAAATGGCATAGTTGTGCTGACTTAAGCCAGCAAGAACCATTTTCAGATTCAGTTCAGGTCTTTAAATTTCTCCAAGCCAGAAAAAAAAAAAAAATAGCACTGTCCAATTAAAGTTTCTTCTGCCTTAACAGAGAAAATACTTGTTTTCCTTCCAGAGCAGACATTCATCAGAGTGATTTTGAAGATACAAATTTCAGCATGTATGATCATCCATAGAAGGCAAGCTTGAAGATGAGCATTCACTAACACAGTGAAGCCACCTTGTTTTATGAATAATGTTTTACAGAAATAAGATTTTTAAACTCTTAAAATTCTTTTAAAATCGTTATAATTGAGGAGAATTTTAATGCTAGAAATTCCTTATTTCCTGAAAATTCCTTATTTCTTAAAAAAAAAAAAAGAAGTTTTTTTTTTTTTTTTTTAAGATAACAACAATTGTTGCTATTTGAGGGTTATTGGGGTTTTCCCCCTCTGATTTTTATGACAGTCTAGTTTGGAGTATAGTTAATAGGAATATTAGATTCTTGACTGCCATGAATATTGCTGTATAATAAAAGGCAGGAAATTAGTATACACAAATGGCAGTAAATCCTTCCCCTTTTACACTTATAGCTCTTAGGGAAATAGTGCAAGGTGTCCTTCCTCACCTTCACTGCTGTGAATGACTTCACTACTTCCCTTAGAGGTAATTTTTTTTTTTTTCATCCCAACAGCTGTTTTTAAGCATTTATTGATTTTTTTTATTCTGGATACTGTGCTATTGACAAAGTTTGTGGAATCTGATGGGTGAAATAGAGATTAAAAGTTATTTGGATAGGTGGCAAGCTCATCAATGTCCTGTAAGAACATCCAAATCCAGAAAAAAACTGAGGTATGCTGCTCGACCAAGACTTGCTTTTTTCTCTTTTGGTCTAGAGAAAAGCTGACAAAATAAAAAGTACTGATGATCAAAAAAATGTCTGGGTTTGAGTCTCCTGAAAGGAACAGTCCTATTAAAGTGTTAAAGGGGGGGGGGGGGAACAAAAAAACCAAAACCAAACAAACCACCAGAAAAACTACTGCCAGTTCTTCAAATTGTGTTATATTGCTGTGCTTTTGTGAAACATTTCACTAAACAATGCTTCAGAAATTTATTAAAGTGATTGGGGGAAAAAATAATTAAAATAAATCAATATATAAACGATGTCTATCTTTTCCCAAATGAGAACTCACTTCTTTAAAATTAACATATTAGAAACCATATATATTTGAACTGAGTTGAATTTAAGGGAAAACCAAAATGTAAAAATTCAGTGGCTTGGAAAACACTGCCTTTGTTTTAAAACAGCAAGAACCTGTTACGTTTAATGTGGTATGATTTTTATATTTTTTTTCTTAAGGGTTCAAATATCTTTTCTAATTAATACTTTACCTCTGTAGGATGTTTTTGAGTATCCTAGTTCTTATCATAATTAATTAGATAGGCAGATTCTTGGCTATTAAGTGATATTTTAATTTTATAGTATTCTATGTTTCTGGAGCTGTAAGATATATGCTTGAGAAGAGAGAAAGACTTACAAAGCCCAAACAATTTTCTGGTTAAAAATAAATGTAGCAAAAATTCTTTCTAAGCTGTTTGTTCTAATTTATTTCTTTTATTTCTACAATAGTTTTCTTCATCATCCTTCAAGGAGACAAATTTCTTTCAGTAGGAGTCATGCAGTTAAAACGTACTGATCTTTTTCAAATATTTGTCTGATAATAGCTATGTTAGGAATGACTTAAGACAAATAGAGCTTATTATAGAAATAGTCATGTAGTATTAAAGAATGTGAAGCTTTCATCTTCTTTTAATTCAGTGCACTATACATATAACTTGAGGAATATTTACTCTAATGATATATGTGGATTTTTGCATGATATAAGTAGCACAAAATGAACCATAAAAAAAAAAAAATAGGCCAAAAGCCAGAAAAATCTTGCATCCTGTCTCACATTGCCATTACTGGCTGTTTCATCACTATTTGAAGACTTCCAGGATGAAAAGCTATGCTTGGTTTTCTTTCTACTATCCTAATAAAGTATATTTCATTAAGTTGTCTAATGCATTTCTGAACATTTATCTTTTTATCCTTTCTCAAAATTGGTTTCCACTATATGTTTTTAGTATGTTAAAAGTACTTCCTTGAGCATGTTGGTTTTGCCTAGCAATTTTGGCATTAGGTGAGTTAGAGGTTCCTGAATTTAGTACATCAAAAAGAAGAAAAATTATTTGCTTTGTAGTTTCTCAATGCAATTCATGATTTAACATCCTCTGTTTAAGCTTATCCATAATGTATATTCCAAACCAAAGAGCTGTGAACTGCTCTGTTTGTTCAGGTCATGGAAGCTTTTCCACACTCCTAAGTGTCTTTTCCCCTTTACATATTTTCTTTGTATTATCTTCACAATGACATGATAGTAAACCTATTCCATAGTCAAGATTGATTGATGAAAACAGTTTCTGGTTTGCTCTCCAACCGCTTCGCCTAACAATTGTCCATATTGTCTTTGCATCTTTTAAGCAAGGATGAGTATTTATCTTTAAAGACTTAAAAGTGGTTTGTTTGTTTTTTTTTCCCTGTGTATTAATAACTAATTCAGGAGAGTACTGTAATTTCCTGTAGTTTAATTGCTTCCATTCCCTCCCATACACCTTACTTAGCACTTGAATTCGGTAACTCTTTGAAATGTCCAATGTTGCTAGATCATCTACACACCTATGTGATCTGCATAGGTTTCACTGTACCAATTAATATCTGTAAATTTTACTGCCTCAGTATTAACTCCTTTTAAAAGAAATTATGAATACGCAGGTACAGGTTCACTGATAATTTTGCCCCACTGTGAAGTTATTTAAAAGTCTTCATTTTACAAAGGCCATGTTATTCTCCAGTTTGTTCTGCCTGTTGGGATACTACATCTTCAAAAGTTGTTCTGGTTTGAAGTTCCCTGATTTCTACTGTTACCACTTATGCAAATGAATTTGGCTTTTGCAGAATTATATCATCACGGTGATCGCTCTTTTATCTTAAGTCTCACAAATAGTCCACAATATTTAAGTCAATAATATTTATAGGTTTTTGAGTGGCTAAGGATGCACTTCTTTGTTCAGTAAAGACTTAAAGTTAATAGCATCATCCTCAACAAATCCAAATGAAAGGGACTAATATTCCTTGAATCTAGAAACATCTAGGTAAAGATGACTGATATTTGACCAATTTATGATAATGTCAGGCTTAGAGGGGGAAAAATTTTCCTAGCAAGTGAATGCTGATTGGTATACCTATCAACATAGTGGTTCTGATCTGTGTTAAATACTGTCTTTAAACTTGATCAAGATCAAGGTTCCATTGCACTTGGCAGCCCAAAAGCACAGAAGGCAGTAATTATCCCCAAAGGCTTAATAATTTAAGTCCTCAATCCTAAAAATGCTTACAAATTATCTTAATTGAAAAAATATTTGCAGTTCCTGCACAATTAATGAAGCTGATCTCATATATAAATGTTATCTATTTGTTGGCCTGAAGAGACAGAGAAAAATAAACCAAGATAATAAGTACAATAGCCCTCCTTTTGCAGGCATTAAACTGATACTAAATGAAATTATTTAGACTCTGCAAGTTACAGGGTCCATATATAAACCAGAAAAAGAATCTGGAAACCTATATCCTGAACTTGACTTTAATTTCCATGTAGTTTGAGACTTCTTATTTTTAATCAAGTGTTTTTACTATAAGCAATGGTTGTAAAGTAGGTATTTCAGCTCAATTCAAATCTGCTTTAACTTATAGTTTAGAGGTGCTTATGTTTGACTTAATATTTAGGACTAGAACTGGAAAATTAAATTATTTATAAGCTGTCATGAATCAACTATAATGCTTAGCTCTGAAAGTAGTGATTGTCATGGAGACTCTAGTACAGATACTGGTAGAATTTATAAATACCTTGAAATGATAATTAGTCCGTTTCAATCAGTTTTAGTGTGCCATTTCTGTTAGGTAGCAATTGAAATGTTTATGAGTTTTATCACTTCCCTAGTAAGATCGTCTGAGACTCAAACTCTGCGAGTCTTTTGTCTCAGTTTAAACAGGAGATTATCTCAATATATGTCATGTCTGCTTTGTGTTTTTCCATGCTTTAAAATCTTGAGTTTATAGTAATTTTCACCGTTTGGGGGGGGTTAATGTCTCTGCCATTAATCTTAGATTATATACAATTAGTAGTTATTCACATGAACAGTGGTTGAAATGTAAACACTATCTATGTGAGAAGTTTCCAAGGGAAAAAGATTACTTGATTTGGCCAATGGAAGACATAAATCAAATTAAGATAAAGGTATCTATTATTTCCATATGTATGAAGTTGAACATGAAAAATGAAACCCGTAACAGACACAACAGTGAAAAAAAATGACATGTATAACTCAGCTGACAAAAAATACCAGTCATGCAAGAAGTCTAAATTCTAACTTGGAAGCCTAACCTGATGCTCTGGGTCAAACATTGCATCTGTATGTGCTCTGCATAGAAATATTAACTTTTTGATCACAACAACTGTTTCAAATGTCAAAAAAAAAAAAAAAAAACCAAACAAATGAGGGCTAGTTAACTCAGAGGCAGGGCCATTTGGATTAGGTTTAACAGCTCTGTGGCTGTTTTGGTTGGCCTAGCTCAGGGATCTCAAGACAAATCCACCTCATGTATGTGATACGGGACTATGGAAAGAAGGTTGAAAACCTGCATGACCAAATGCAGATCATTCCTTCTGCCTTACTTGTCTAGACTCATTTTTATAGGGGCCTTTAGGCAGAAGGTTAATTTAGTCTTAAAGTATGCACCTGTAATAATATCTTGAAAAAAATAAACAAATGTTTTTCTCCATTTGCTATAAAGACAGCCTAGCTTGGCTAGTTCTGATAAAGATGTCTATATAATGGCTACCCTAGAGCTGTTTAGGAGCCTGTGGCATCTAGCCCTGTTTAGACAACTAATGCCATTCCAGCAGCTCTCCCTCACTTACTCCAAAAGGATGAGGTGTCTTTTAAGTTCAACATCATATCTGCTGGTTCCATCTTGATACTCTAGAGCATAAAAAATTATGAAAGTGATTAATTTATATATATTCATAAAAATAATTACATACATTCATATAACATTGAACTAATTAGGCACCTAAGATGAGGTAAGATTAATTTACAACAGGTTTTCATGTTTACCACATTTACTTTCAATGACATTAAAGGTTCTATATCAAAGCTAAGAACAGTTAATCAAAGCATAAAAAGGTTAAAAATACATTAAATACACTGAAAATAAATTCTGAAAAATCTTTCCAAATATCTGTATCTTGTGAACAGGTCAGAATTAATTTTAGGTTGCATACTTTATTTGTACTCCTAACATCTTTCACAAGTCCTATGTAATTTTAACTTTGCTTCGCTATTTAACATTCTACAAAGCAATGAGTTGATCTTATAGGAATTTTCACAGTGTTCTTGTTGCTCAGTACAGGCTTATAATGAATAAAAATATACCTTTTTCCTTTTCATTCTTTTTGTTTGTTTTTTGTTCTTTCAAAATGCTGTGTTTCAGCATTGATTCTAGGGTGAGGACCTGGCAATATAGTAATTCAGTAGTTTGGAGTATGTCAAAAGGAGGTACTTGAAAGTGATTTATGACCAGAGTGCCAAAGCTGAGATTGTCTTAAGAACAGCTGATGTGGCACAATTTCTACTTACTACTCAGATTCCCTTTTGAATCATCGTAAAGTCAGAGTAAATAAGTATGTTGCTATAAAGCATGTACTCTTATTTCTTGGTTTCCTTATCTAGTAGTGTCTAGTCCTATCTTGTAGCAAGACTTTCTAACACAGGAATATGGAGGATAGTTGATGGTAGTCCCCAGGCTGGGAGTGTGGGACTGTTGGAGCATACTCATTGTTGGGTGCTGCTAGACTTCCCTGATGCTACTCTCTATGAATAGATAACAATAGTGTCACAATTTGGAAAAAAGTTGCTTAGGTGACAATAGTGATATTTTTCTGATAAGTTATTCTTAAATGCACATTAAGCAGCCATGAATGAAGGTGATACATACAGTGAGGGAAGGGCTTGTCCAGAACATACATCTGTAGTATTAACCCCTCACAGTATACTGAATATAAGCAAATGTAGTAAAAAAAGATCTCAGTTTCTTAGGTGAGTTTCTACACATTAAAATTCATACAGCAAGCAGTTGATTTAAAGAGTAGGGAACAGATGTAGCTAATTTTGTTCTCTTGTTAAATTAAAAATAAATATTTATCTTGCTTTGTTAATATGGCCTAACTGAAACAGACTAGCCTGGTTCTAAAATAACATTACTTTGGGAAGAGCTCCTAGAACCCACCTTTTCAAATTTATTTTACCAATTTTTGCATATACATTCTGTAAACAATGTAGCTAATATAGAAAGGTATAATTCTTTTTTTTTGTTATATTTCCTAGAAATCAAGTGAACATCAATGTTGTTTGTTGGTTTTTTTTCGTGCCCTAGATATGTATTAACTATTACTAGTAGCAAGTTTGACTTAGAGCCTTTTTAGTCAAGAATCAAGAATGGTCCCAGTAAGCAACACAAATGGTCTTAATAAAAAAAAAAAAATTTTTTTTCTTAATTAATAAATAAGGACAATTAAGGTTTTAGAGCAGCTTCTGTTTATATAACTACAGTGCTATTAATTTGTGTCTAGCAGGTAGTTTATACAACTCATTAAGGTCAGAAAAATTACCCAAAAAAGCGCTTTCTGATGAATGTCTGTAGTCCTCCAATCTTGAGATCCCTTAGTTTTTACTAAGACCAGAGACTTAAAAGTATGATTGTACTAACTGCTCTTAAGTAACTATTTATTGACTGACATGTACATTAATGTTTCAGGAGAGTTATGCGCTGGATTAAACCACTTTTATGTTCTCTGCCCTTAGTATCATCACCAAAGACAATGCTGCTAGTTCATGGTCAGGTGCTGAAGCCTTGACTTCGCTCTTCCCAGGAATGGCCTGCTCAGCAACCTTGATGGGCTGCCAGCTTTTCCTCTTCCTCTGTGGGATTTTTATGTTTTATCAATATAATGTGGGGTGAGCTTTATTGTCTTTGACGATTTCACATCTATTTTCTGAAATAGAACTAAAGGACTCTAATTTCCCAGTCTCACCTGTGTTTGTTCTGTATTTCTTCTTTCTTATTTCATGTAGCTACATGCTCTCTTGCTTACAGACTAAGGTAACAGTGATAACTGTCATTCGTTCTCACCTTTTGGCAAAACAGGGGTCTAAAATCACAAAGTCTGAGGTAACTACATTTTAAGAATGAAAAAATCATGATAATTTCTCCAGGGAAACTGTGGTTTTACAACAGAACTAAAGGTGTGTTAGTCATAGTCTCTCCACAAATAGCTCCTATTTCCCTGCTTTCTCTCCTTTTCGTTTTAGACACAGCTCATTGGCATTTTGACCCACATTTCGTAGTGACTGGATTGGCACAACAGGAGAGCCGCTGTAGCATGCAGCACCAGAGGATGCCTCAGGTCTCCATGAGATCATGCTGAAGATATCCCCTTATCATATGCTATGACTTCATGGCTGTACAGTTTCCCTGCCACTGCCATCTTCCCTAGGAGAGAATTAACAAAGAGCATATCTGTAAGAAAGCACCAGTCTGTGAAGTACAGTACAGTACACTGACTAGAGGGAGACTGGATGAAATTGCAGTACATTCTGTTCCTATTTTTTTATAATAAGCAAATTTATTCCAATCTATCTGGGAATTTAAATATAGCCAATGTTACCGGAGAGTGCCATCAGTTTTGTGAACTAATCATCACAATAAGTTGAACATGAGTGATTCAGGTCTTAATGTCTTACGAACATGAACATTGCCCTTCTCAAAATTTCTCTTTAAGTATAGCAACAACATCTCTTTAAGTGTAGCAATCTGTCTCCCTACAATGCAAAATAATAAAATTTGGGCATATAATTACTTAACTTCAAAGTATAATGAGTTATTTTTCATAGGGCTATTTTCCTTGTAAGTTTACATTTTTCAGTATAGTATTTATAAAAATGTATTATGAGTTGAAATACAGACAATAAGAGCAAGACTACTGAAGTAATACATACACAAGAAAATCTTGTTAGCTTTAGTAAGAGAATCTGGATATATGGATATAGATAATACAGAAAGGAGAGAAAGTGGCACTTACAAAGGTATATTTGACTTAATTATTTTAGAAAATATTGTTCAATAATTAGAATGAAACAACCTTTTAGAAGTAAGATAACAAACATAATTATGGTTTAATTTTCCATAATTACTTATTTTGCTTTCAGTGAATCTCTGAACAGGACTCTAAAGAAAGATTAATCTTACACAAGCTAAGATGCCTGCAGGGAAAATGTCAGTATCTGAACTGGTCACCCTAAGCATCCTTTGTAACTAACAGGGAAAAAAAAAAACATCTCAAACCACAATAAAACAGCTTTTTGGTCTTGGCTCATCTGACCTGTTTGAGATACTTTAGAATGATATCAGTGACATCCTGCTGAAGACTGTTGGGTTTCCTTTTTTTGTTTTTTTTTTTTGTTTGTTTCTTTGTTTGTTTGGTTTTGGTTTTTTTATGTTTTGTTTTGTTTTCGTTACCACTACAAAGGAAGTATAAGATGAGTAGCTTGCATTAGATGTCTGTATTGTAAACATCTACTTTTGGTCATGTGAATCATGCACAAATCACTCTAACATGTTTTTACTCACAGTTTTGATTGCATCTCTAATGTGCTAAAAGAATTTTAAGGAATGTGTATATTATTATTTTTACTATATTCTTTTTGTATTTACTATACTTCTAACAAAAAAAAATGTTAATAGATGTATTTGGTAGAACAAAAGTGCAAAAGACAGTCTCATACTTGGGACAAAAGCATCCCATTAGTTTTGTGAAGGCTGAAAGTATTCTCCCAAATGGATATGATAGTGCATAATTATCTATCATGTGGATTTTATCTTTTTTATCAGACATCAGTTGATAGCTGCAGGGAAGTGACAAGGCCCAATAAAGATGATACTTGTTTGGGAGCCAGGACACTCCAGTTGTACATGTATAGTCTCAGTAATGTCACTTCTGCTACCTGAACGCTGCTGTATGTTTAACCTCTCTGGCTCTAATTTCTTTTCCTGCTTTTGATTTTTCACAATTCTTCATATTTCACAGTAGAAAAGAATTCTGTTTTAGGGTTAGGCCTTCAAGTACTACAGAAATAATAATTATATGTAGCATATTGTAATAGAAACTTTTCTGTAGAACATCTAGCTGATGCCCTCTAGGATGAGTCTTCTTGCTGCTGCAGCATTGGAAATACAAGCCGTGGGTGCAGAAAGTGTGTTGCTCTAAATGAGTTAGTGGTCTAATCCAGAGGAACTCTGGATCTGTTAAGAGAAGATCTGTTCGTGACAAGTCCCTCGTGCAAATGAGATCACTTCACCAGCCTTTCACAGCATAAAGTAGAAACCAGTTTCCTTTTAAAATTAATAAAAATAAATAAATAAATAAAAATAACTCTCTTCCTTTCATTAGCACGTGCTCTTAGAGACTGAGATTACATTTTCTTTTGAGGTCAACTCTCACAGCAGCTGTGCATAAAAATGAAGTGCTGGAGACATTTGTAATACTTATAATGTTTTA
Organism: Chlamydotis macqueenii; assembly: GCF_036417535.1. NCBI lineage: Eukaryota > Metazoa > Chordata > Aves > Otidiformes > Otididae > Chlamydotis > Chlamydotis macqueenii. The sequence continues at coordinate 166,666,528 of NC_141556.1, forward strand.
AATTTGACACCGTTTTTATACAGCTCATTGTTAAGAGTATATGCAAAATAGTTATTTCTGTACTGGAGCAGTTCAGAGCAGGGAATTTAGTTGAAGCCTTCGTTTGCTTTTTGTATTCACAGCTTAAAATATTGCAGGTATGTTCTTGCTAGTTCTTGTTCTGCTGAATCAGCTCTTACAGAAGCATCATTGTTCTTGGAGACTGACACAGGTTACATACTGCTTAAGAAATGTGAATTAGATGCACTGGTGCACAGGAATGAGCAGAAGAATTTGAAAGATTTTTTTTAAATTTTGTCGAATCAACTCTGCCTGTCTCTGTAGCGCCTGTATCCAGGCTAGCTCTTCAAATAGCTTTTAACAAAGCCTCAAAAAGGCCATTTTTGCATAATTATTACCCTATTTTGAAAGCAGACTGTTTTCTTCAGGGTGCAAACTTTCTTTAAAGAGGGATTGGAATCCAAAATGAAATTCCAAGAAATTGAATTTGACCGGGCAAAACCTGCTACCTCTGTCTTAGGCATTTTTTTTTCTTTATAGCATTAACACAATCTGCTTTGCATTCCTTTTCATGGACATTTTGTCATATTATGTGAAGTACAGTGAGGTGCACATTCCATATAGGTCTGCAGATCTGTTCAAGAGGTCACTTTCAAGTGTTCATTTCCATGCAGCAAAAATAGGGAGCAATTAAGATGAAAGAAGCTGACACGATATAGTTTGTGTCTCTGCAGGAAAAGTATTCTGCTGTATAGATTAAGCATGCTATTGCATGGTATTTCTACGAGATTAAAAATTACTGCAGAGAAGACAGATTTATGGGTTGTCCACTGCTCCCCTCCTTATGGTTATGTACCAGTGAAAATCAGCATTCATGCTACGTCCTCAGCTCTCCTTAAATGTCCATGTTTTACAATATTCTGACAAAGAAGCAAGTCCTATGAATATCCATGCTGTGTCTGAGTTTAAACAGACGGAGGCTTGATTAATGGGTGATGCTAGACACTTTTAACCTTACGCTGCTATTCAGTCGAAGATGGCAAAGTGCATTTTTTCTGTAATGATTAAAATCTGTGTGGTTCCAAATTCATCAGTGGTTCCAAATCATAATGTGTCTGTTGGAGATTGACTGTTAGTAAAACAACCTGGCATCTGTACTAGTACAACATAAATGTCTGAATAAGGATGTAACAATGAGATGTTTTCATCAAGTGACCAGATTGGTACAATACATACATAATCCTTCATTATCCACTGATAATAGATTGTGTAAGTATTAGAGATAGCTTAATGTTCTGAGTGGAGAGAGCTGCAATTTTTCTGAACAAATATTTATTTATTTATTTAAATGTGATTGACCAACATTCTGAGCACATATTCAAAATTTAAATATAAACGTAAAAATACGGAGGATGTCTACGCTTTTTGAGAAAATATCGTCCTTTCAATTGACTGTAAGGAAAGTGAATTGCAGTAAATCAACTTCAGAACCCTTAAATGGTGAATGAGAATATCCACAGAGGAGTTTGATGAAGTAAAACTAGCCCACTTTAAATTTATTTCTGTAATAAATACAGATTAATTTGACCTCCATGAATCAAATATATTTTGGGGCGTGAAAGATGCAATTACAGGATGATAGAAAAGTCTACTCTGGAAAGGACCTCTGGATGTCCTCTGATCAAACCCTCTGTGGAAAGCAGAACATTAGACTAGGCTTACCATGGCTCTGTAAAGCTAATTTGAATGTTTCCAGCAAGTGAGATTCCACCATTGGTCTAAGCAGCCTGTCCAATGTTTAACTGTCCTAAAGAATTTTTTTTTTCTTACATGCAGATAGAATTTCCTCTGAAGTGAGTTATGCCTGTTGACTCTTGTCTTTTCACTTTGCAGCCTTTTGAATAAATACCTCCATCTCCTCTGTAACTACCATTCAGGTAATGGGAAACTGTGATTAGATCTTCCCTGAGCCTTTTCTTCCCTCAGCTGAAAAACTCCAGTTCCTTTAGCTTTTCTTCATACCTCAAATTCTCCAGCACTCTAATCATCTGGAGGGCCCTCCTCCAATCCTTCTTTGTTCAGTCTGTATTTTATCATGGGTAACAAAACTGGGCACAAGCCATAACAAGAGCTGAGTGGAGTGCAATAATCACTTCCCTTGTGATTCAGTTGCTCCTGCAGTCACAGATAAGGTTTGCCTTCACCACTGCAAAGGCACACTGCTAATTCACGTTCAGCTCAGTGTCCACCAGTACTACCAGATCCTTTCTAGCAGAGCTGCTTCCCAGCCAGGTAGTCCCCAGCCTGTACTACTGATTGGGATTACTGTAGCTCTGCTGCAGAACTTCATATTTGTTTTTGCTAAGTCTCATGCAATTCCTTTTGTCCTGATTTTCTAGGCTGTCGAGAGTTCTGCATTTTACCTCTTCCATCCAACATTATCTACCTCTTCTCCTAGTGTGGTATCACTTGCAAACTTGGTGACAATGTATTCAATCCCATCACCCAGGTTGTTTCTTAAAAACAATTCTACTCATGGCCAGTGGCCAGTTTGACTCTAAGTTATTAACCACCTTTTAAGTTCAGCACTTCAGACAATTTTCCATCCATCTTGAGATTGATTTGTCCAGGCCATTTCTTATCAGCTTCAACAAGGACTTGAGAGGTCATGTCAAACATCTTGCAAAAGTCAAGGTACATTGATGTCCACTGCTCTCCTCCATTAACTGAGTAAGCCATTTCATCATAGACTGCCTCAGCACAATTTAATCTTGCTAAATCTGTGTTGGCTTTTCCAAATCTGCTTCTTGTCCTTCATTTGGCAGGAAAAAAAAAGCTTCCATCTGGACCAGTGCTATGATTTTCCTGGGAACTGAGGTACAACTACCTGGTCTGTTGTTTTCTAGATTTATTTTTCTTTTTTTGTTGTTGTTGTTGTTGATGGATATATTTAACCAACTACTGTCAGGGACTCACCATTTACTTTGCCATTTCATCTTGGAATAGAGACTTGGGAGTTGACATCACCCTTAAGGATTCAGGTGAAAACAACACTGGGTACTTCTTTTCTGTGTCATTTCTAACAAACTTGCCATCTCTATTCAGCAGCAGTTTTGTGTTTTGTACTTCCACTTAATACCAACATATCTATAGAAGCCTTTCTTGCTAATTTGAGCTCCTGTTGAGCTTCTACCTTCCTAACTGCATCTCTGCAAGCTCAAGCAATATTTTTTTTATATTCTTCTTTATGTATCAGCCCCCTTTCCCACCTCTCACATATTTCTTTTTTTTCACATTTGAGCTCTTTGAGTGCTATCTGCTTAACAGAGCTGGTTTATTTCTATTTCTAGGCCTGCTTTTATTTTTAGTTATGTTATCTTTTTTTTTTTTTTTCCTATTTAGGTGGATGGATAGCTCTTGTGCTTTGAGGAGGCTACCTCTGAAAATTTTGGAGCCTTTCTGAGCACCTTTTCCTGCCAAGACAGAGAGATACGGGAGTTCTAACAGTTCACTGAGCAAAAACTCTTCCAGGAGTTGGAATCTCCACTTCTGAAATATAAGATGTCTATATGGCTACTATAATTTTGAATAAAAACTATAAAGTGAGGAGTAGGAGAAACTGTGTGTATCTATATTTATGTGTGTGATTGTGTCTATTTGTGAGATTTAAAGTAATTTTGTTATTTTGTTTGTTGTATTAATTAATATACACCATATAGAATCATAGAATCATAGAATGGTTAGGGTTGGAAGGGACCTTCAAAGGTCATCTAGTCCAACCCCCCTGCAAGGAGCAGGGACATCCCCAACTAGATCAGGTTGCTCAGAGCCTCATCCAGCCTGGCCTTGAACGTTTCCAGGGATGGGGCCTCCACCACCTTTCTGGGCAACCTGTTCCAGTGTTCTATAACTCGCATCGTAAAAAATTTTTTCCTAATTTCCAATCTAAATCTACCCCCCACTATTTTAAAAACATTACCCCTCGTCCTATTGCAACAGGCCCTACTAAACAGCCTTTCCCCACCTTTCTTGTAGGCCCCCTTGAGGTACTGGAAGACCGCTATCAGGTTTCCCCTCTTCTCCAGGCTGAACAGCCCCAACTCTCTCAGCCTGTCCTCATAACAGAGGTGCTCCAGCCCTTTTATCATCTTTGTGGCCCTCCTCTGGATCTTCTCCAACTGGTCCATGTCCCTCTTGTGTTGGGGGCTCCAGAACTGGACACAGTACTCCAGGTGGGGTCTCACCAGGGCAGAGTAGAGAGGGAGAATCACCTCCCTCAACCTGCTGGCCACGCCCCTCTTGATGCAGCCCAGGATGCGGTTGGCCTTCTGGGCTGCAAGGGCGCATTGCCTGCTCATGTTAAGCTTCTCATCCACCAGCACTCCCAAGTCCTTCTCCTCAGGGCTGCTCTCAATCCATTCCGCACCCAGCCTGTATTTGTGCCTGGGATTGCCATGACCCAGGTGCAGGACCTTTCACTTGGCCTGCTTGAACTTCATGAGGTTGGCACAGGCCCACCTCTCCAGCCTGTCAAGGTCCCTCTGGATGGCATCCCTCCCTTCCAGCGTGTCGACGGTACCACACAACTTGGTGTCATCAGTGAACTTGCTGAGGGTGCACTCTATCCCACTGTCCATGTCACCAACAAAGATGTTGAACAGGGCTGGGCCCAGCATGGACCCCTGAGGGACGCCACTCGTGACCGGTCTCCACATGGACATTGAGCCGTTGACCACCACTCTCTGACTGCGGCCATCCAGCCAACTCCTTATCCACCGAGTGGTCCGTCCATCAAACCCATATCTCTCTAGTTTAGACAGAAGGATGTCATGTGGGACAGTGTCAAAGGCTTTGCACAAGTCCAGGTAGATGATGTCAGTTGCTCGTCCCTTGTCCACCGATGCTGTCACCCCATCACAGAAGGCCAATATACTAGTCACAAGGATTTAGCAATACTTCTGAACTCAAATGTCTCGGGAGTTTAGGATAAAGGAAAACTCTCTCTCTCCAAGAATTAACTAATGTGTTTATTTGTTTCTTCTGTCCAGTCTATGTCACTTTTGCTGTTTTTATATTTAGAGCAAAGAATATTCAAAGGTCAAAATATTTCCCTGCTAGCAACAGTGTCTAATTAAAGAAAAAAAAAAAAAAAAGAATATTTTCATAGTATAAAGCAATGAAGGAATAAAATTTCCACATGGAATTTTCAAAACAGTCTCTTTCCATAGCCATGAATATGGACAAAAGAGTAAAATCTTAAGTATTATAATGTTAATCAGAACTATTCTTGGAAAAAAATCATCTCATTATGGGACAAATGGCTGTGAATGTGATTCACTTCATCTCACTTCAGTCATTCAAAAGCTGGGTATGCAGTCCAAGTTAGGTGTTTATACTTTCCATATAATCGATAGAAAAGAAAGGATTAAGGCCTCCAGAGAGTGATTAATTAATCTTTAAATAAGTATCTATTAGAAGCATGATAAATATATCTCTGGAAATGCTTCTCTCTTTAATGTCTGTGGAGGAAACTTAGATGAATAGCAAAGATGTCTAATTTTCAGATACTTAAACTGAGCTGAAATGAATCTCATTATGTATGTTAGCCCTTCATGCATAAATATGTTGGATCAGGGCATTACAGTAACTATGTACTAGTATAGCTGAATTGACACACTGAAGCAACCCATGCAAAAAACAATAAGATGATGCTTAGCAGGTATAATTTTCTTTTGTGCCTGAGAAATACTTAGGCCATTTTCTTTAATCAAATTAAATTTGACTGCAAAATTTTTTAAACTTAGATTGTTAGAATTAGTAACGAAGATGTTATACGCATGCACACTCCCCAACTTCTTTCCAAATTCATTATAGATTAAAAATTCTTTTATATACCTAAATTATAGAATCATTACAGTTGGAAAAGACCTCTAAGATCATCAGGTCTAACTGTCAAGCCAACACCCCCATGTCCACTAAACCATGTCCTGAAGTGCCATGTCTACATGTTCTTTGAACACCTCCAGGGATGGTGACTCCACCACTTCCCTGGGCAGCCTGTTCCAGTGATTGACCACTCTTTCAGTAAAGAAATTTTTCCTAATAGCCAGTCTAAAGCTCCCCTACCGCAACTTGAGGCCATTTCCTCTTGTCCTATCACAAGTTATTTGGGAGAAGAGATCAACACCTGCCTCCCTACAAACACCTTTCAGGTAGTTGTAGTGAGCGATGAGGTCTTCCCTCAGCCTACTCTTCTCCAGACTAAACAATTCTAGTTCCCTCAGCCGCTCCTCATAAAGCTTGTGCTCCAGACCCCTCACCAGCTTTGTTGCCCTTCTCTGAACACACTCCAGCAACTCAACATCCTTGTTGTACTGAGGGACCTAAAACTGCACAGAGTATTCGAGGTGCAGCATTACCAGTGCCGAGTACAGGGTCACAATCATTTCCCTCGTCCTGCTGGCCACACTATTCCTGATACAAGCCAGGATGCTGTTACGCTGTTATTCAGGCCACTGGATATTCTCTTCCCTTAGATTGCTGTAATCACTCACCTGATCTTGGAATTTTCATCATTTTCACTATGGACAATAGAAAAAAAAAAAGAAATCGCTTATTGCAATCATTGCTGCTATCCGTTTTCGTGTTACTACACTAGTTTACATGTATTTTATTTTTTTTTGTACATCAACTTCTATTCTTACAATTCAGTGTCTTTAGAATTTGATCTCTTTTGCTGCCATCTTACTAATTCCCTTTTCTTATTATCCAGTGATTATGTTGTCATACTCCACAGTCTTATGTCCTAATTTTCCAAGTTACTTACTTAAGCTGTTTTCCCCATCATTTTTCAGAAATAAATAATTAATGAGGATGAACAAAATTTAATGAAGGGGTTAATTGCTCTGGTAAAAGGAACAGGATAATTTGTTTACTTTTATAACTGTTAGATGTTAAAGCCGTAGCTTTTTTATAAAGTTATTATGTATTGTTGTGTATGCAATTAAAATGTATAAATAGCACTCAGTTACTTGCCAGTGTCCAACTAAGCAGCAGAAAACATTCAGAGAAGGTAGATATCTACACAAATAAGTTCAACCACTTCCATCTGAAACAACAAATACATGCTACCAAAATCAAAAGGAGTTTCAGCAACCGTATTCCTTCCTAGCTAGGCTTCTATCTGCTCACAGAAAATATGTGTTTGAGACTCACTCAAACAGAGAAATTAAAATAAACAAAAAATTTCCTTAAAAGTTTCACCAAGGAAGGAAGCGATCTATCTTGTAATCACATAAACTCAATATATGTCAACAAAACAACAGCTTATTCTTGCGTTCCCCATTAAATATTGAAGGTGCAGCACAAGTATTTTACTTGTACATTTGGAACTGGGCTGTGGATACAATGATCTGCAGTAATTCTCAAGAGGGTCTTTTTTTTTTTCCTTGTAATTTTATTTTTATATTTGAATCTAATTATCCCAGAGCAAGAGATAGGAAAAGAATCTTCAGAAGTATTGCTGAACCTCAAGAATACATACTATCGGAAAAGGGATTAATTCTTCAGAAAAGAGGAACTAATTTTAGATGTTGATAATGTTCAGATTTCAATGTTTGCTTGTAAGAATCAACTCAACAAATATGACTAAACAAAATCAGATTATCATTCAGTAATATGAACTACTTCAGCAAGCCACACTTCCTAATCCAAAATGCAGATCATATCGACATTTGATTTATCTTCTTGACAGAAAAACTCAATAAAGACAAATAGACACTGTGAGAATATATTTTCAGACATTATTGGCACCATCTCACTGCCTGTGAACGAATTTTAAAGGGATTAGTTCAGATTTCTATGTCTCAGCAGAAATTCACAGTTGTATTAAATGAATTCCATTTATTGCATCACTTTTTTAATAGAAACACAGTACTATACATCAAATACATTCAAATTATTCTAGGTAACATGGGTAACTTTTTCAAGCAAATAAAATTCAGTAACAAGGAAAAAACACTTATGTCTTTTGCAAAGCAAGCATGGAAAATCTTTTTCACGTAACATCTGCTGGATTACTGAAATCTATTCTCTACAGATCTGCTATCATGATGAAAGCAAATAGTTTTTGTATGGATGCTAACTTCCTGTGACTTCTTTTTCACTGCTTCATGTAAATAGTCTTTAGTACCTCCCACTTCAATGACCCATACATACAAGGCATGCAGTTTATTTCAGATACAACCTTGGGAAGTCAGGCACTTACCTTGGTTCACAGAAGTCTTGAGACTTGATGTGCCATGCTGATGGCTGGCATTCACATGGTCCTGTCCTAATGTATCATAGCAGCTTTCCTAGAAAATCATAATGGAGATAATCCCCTATAAAACTCCCTCTCCATTTTAACATTATTGAGCAACACAACATCCTTCTCATGCTGCCTTCCTCCTAAACTGGTGTAGAACGCTACTTTGTACAAAGTGTTTAGTGATATCTCCGCCTACCCTCTGTTAATTATTCTATACTGACAAGCATCATAAGTACTGGCAGGTACCATGCACCGATACACTAAGCTTGCAAACAGTTCTGGTATCAAGAGAGTCAATTTGCTGCATCTTGATTTTCATTCGGCACTTGAAACCCTTATGATACTTCTAGGAAGAGTAACTGATTTCTAGTTCTAGGCAATATTCCTGACAAACTGGTACACTCTTGGCTGCTATTATCGTTACTGTTTGGATATATAATACCTTGGTATTGATAAAAAAGGTAAATACCTTTACCTTGACAGTAAAGATAAAGATAGCAAAGAGTGTTTAACAGTATATTTTTCTCTTCTGGCAGCACAGGGCACTCACCAACTTTGAGTAGCACTACTGAGCAGTAATGAACTATACATTTCATACCACCAGAGGTTAAATAAAACTTGACCACTGTCATTACAGGAGTTTTTAAAGAGGAATTTGAGTGATTGCATTGTTTGTATATGTGTTATATATGTAAGTGGTACAGCTTTTTCAGTGTGCATCATTGATTCCATTATGGAAACAGAGTGTAAAATTTTATGTTTAATTTTGGTATAAAGTACTTCTATTCTATCTGAACTTCACCAGCTATGCAAAGATCTGTAGCTTTTTATTAACTAATCTTTTCTACAGAGCTTTGGACAGAATTTTAACCGGCACAAATGTACGCTTTTCAGAGGATCTTAATTTGGGGGCAGCTGGTTCAGCTCCAGTTTTAATCACTGGTGTGTCCATTGATTTCTATTTTTCCCTGTTAGTTGTGAGTTTTCTTGTTCTGCTTTAATATACTTTTTCATGCAGGTTTAATACTGCATGCTGTATCAGGTAAGGCATGGCCAACAGATAACGGGACATATATCAGGGCCCCTCCAGTAGGAGTTAAAAGAACTACCTTGCTATTAACCTGCTGCATTTCTGACTGTGAAGTTCAGAAAGTGTTTTGCAGTCAATATTCATGCTCTTTAGGATGCTATTTTACTACTCAATAATTATTTGAATTAAAAAAAAAAAAGGATGCTTAAATATTGTTCAGACAACAAATTCTGAAGGTTTCTGCTTTGTTAAAAGTTTTTTTTTTTTTGGCTTCTTATTTCAGTTTGCTTGTATTGTTTGGTTTCCAAGGCAATATTACTCTACTTTCAAATCCTGTTTGCATTAATGAACAGCCAACAGGAGTTTTGTTGTTTTTTTTTTTTTTTAAATGTGGCTGATGTTGAGAAGTATTTGATCTTATACATCAGCACCACTGCTCTCATAATTCTCGTTACCCTGTGTCTTCCAACTGCGTAGCTGTCTTAAAATTGGTACATGTTAAAGCTTATGGCAAAAGTTACTGCTTTGCATGGCAGTATATGATACTGTTATTTCTTTTATCAAGATTATCATAATGTAGTCATTTAAAACAACAGTTCCATTCCAGTTCTTCTGCTCTGATTTAACTTTCATGCTCAGAGCACCAAGTGTGGCCGTTCTTGTACATAACTATGAAGAACAAAGCTAAAGGAGCACATGCTTCATGATCTATGACTGGGAGTGTTATTTAGTTTTATGATCTCATAATATGCAAGCTATTAATCTTTGGATCATTGGTTATCCATTTTTACTTTTCAGGTGTTTAAATAATCTTTTATTTATCAATTTCATAGGATTTTAAAGTAAAAATTTACACAGATTACAACTGAGAATTTGGTTTGTTGTTTTTTTTTCTTTTTTTTTGTTTTTTTTTCCCTCAGTACCAGCAGTATGACAATTAATTTACAGTCATTTAAACATGCTGGATAGTCATCAAAAGGTCTTCCTAAGCTGAACATTATTATGTAAAGTGAATGAATATTGTTTTGCTTGTACAGAACTGATTAGATTAGTAAATTATTTACTAAAATAAAATAAGATAAAATAATAAAATGTAAATAAAATCTGCATTCAGTTTTTGCTTACTGGAATAAATATGAAATGTACAAAGACATGCTGTTCCACAAGGAAAGATACAATTTTACAGTATAAAGAAAAATGTCACTGCAGTTTTTTGTATTACAATAGAAAGAAAATAACAATATTTTTCTTTATACTGTAAAATAACTCAGACTCTTATATCCATGATCACAATCTAAAGGAAAATTTTATATATACATACATATTTATATAAAATAATTTAAAAAAAAAAAACAAACAGTTGCAGTATCAAGTTCAAGTGCTACTTATTTGAAAAAAAAAATAGTCTTCTCAAAATAAAACCCTAACTGGAACAAAATTTGTCCTAACATCTGTGGGTTAACTCATTCATAAGGATAACAAAGTTTTATCCAAACTATCTATTTTAAATGAGTCTCTATGGATGAGGTATGAAAACCTAGTTTATCCACAGAAGTTTCACAGAATTTCACAGAATTATTATCAAGATTGGAAAAGACCTAAAAGATCATCCAGTCCAACCATCACCAATACTTCTCAGCTAAATCATATCCCCCAACACAACATCCAAACGTTTCTTGAACACCCCCATGGTCGGTGACTCCACCACCTTCCTGGGCAGTGCATTCCAGTGCCTGACTACCCTTTCTGAGAAGTAATATTTCCTAATGTCCAGCCTGAATCTCCCCTGGCGCAGTCTGAAACCATTGCCTCTAGTTCTATTGTAGGCTAAATCAATTGCTTGAGGATATTTTACCATATTTTTAATTTAAAATGAATTGCTAGTGTTACCTTTGTATTATAGCAATGTAGACGGCCATATCTCTGAGGTACTGAAGTGAAAGAGAGAAATAGGAGGATGTGAATTAATTTGTTTAAAAAATTTCCTGAGGAACTTATATCCTATTGTGTAAATAACATCAAGTTGCTTTCTGTTATTTTTAAATCTTAGAATACAGTTTCAATTTTTTTGACCTTATCTGTTTTTGAAAGAAAGTTTCTATACACCTGCCTCTAGTATTCAGAACGTAGGCATGTCTTCTATTGATGTTACCTTTTTTTTTTCAGATTTACAGTTGATATTACCTTTCTTCAGATCTGTTCTTAAGTCAATTCTAGACAGTAATTGCCTGATTTTAATTGATTTCTTTAGACTTTTGTCGTGGTTTTGTTTAGTGGGGGGGGCCTAAGGTGGTAGCTTCTGTAGGAAACTGCTAGAAGTCGCTCCCCTTTGTTCAGGGGACTTGGCCAGGCCTAGGGCGGACCCACTGCTGGCCAAGGCCGAGCCAATTGGTAGCAGAACGTCTTGTGATAACGCCTCTGCGATAACGTATTTAAGAATGGGAAAACAGGAAAAAAAAAGGGAGAGAAGAGAAGATGTGAAGAAGCTGAGCGGGGGCAGAGGCACAGAGGGGGAGGCGCAGGCCTCATGGGCCTTGCAGGCCTCACCCTCTGGCCTCTCGCCAGGCAGCCAACTGGGCCCGACTCGGTCCAGCCCGGCTGCAAGAAGTGGAGAGGAGATGAGAAGTGAATAAGATGTAAAAAAGATCCTGAGAGACATCTACCAGCCTGTTGTGAGGAAGGGCTGCAGACGCCAAGGTCAGTTCAGAAGGAGGGGGAGGAGCAATGCGGCTCCTGGCCAAGATTCCCCTGCAGCCTGTGGTGACGACCATGGTGGAGCAGGTTGTCCCCCTGCAGCCCATGGAGGTCCACGGAGGAGCAGAGATCCACTTGGAGCCCATGAAGGACCCCATACCGGGGGAGGTGGATGCCTGAAGGCAGCTGTGGCCCGTGGAGGGCCCGCTGGGACAGCTGTTCTGGAGAGACTGCACCCGTGGAAGAGATGACCCATGCCGGAGCAGTTCCACAAAGGACTGTGGCCCGTGGGAGGGACCCCACAATGGAGCAGGGGAGGAATGTGAGGAGTTCTTCCCCCGACCATGAAGCAGCGGCGTAAAACAACATATGATGAACTGACTGCAACCCCCATTCCCTCTTCCCCCCTGTGCCGCTCGGGGGGGGAAGGTAGTAGAGATAATGTTAAGCTTGGGAAGAGGGTGTGGTGGAGGGAGGTTACCTTGTTCTCTGTCTCATTATCCTGCTGTTTGTAGTAATAAATGAATAGTTTTCCCCAAGTCGAGTCTGTTTTGCCCGTAACGGTAACTTTAAGGATTTCTCCCTGTCCTTATCTCAAACCTTGAGTTGTTTTTCCTTATATTTTCTCTCCCTGTTCTCTCGGAGTGTGGGGGGAGTGAGAGAGAGACTGCGTAGTCTGGTCCGATCGGGGCTGAACTACGACAACTTTGAATCAGATTCTTCCTGAATAGTTTTTCTGAAATGCCTCTTTAGGGAATAATGAATGAACCAGTAAGCAAAAGAGGCCTTCATAAAAAAATAAACTCTGTAAAGAAGAAAAAATACAATACACTTCCTGTTACCACTCCAGGCTTCATGTAGCTGAACAGCATGACAGACAGCCTTCAGTGTCACCACATGGTTTGAGGTGCACAGCTCTACATCTCAAACTCTTGTAGTGCTAGTTCACTTTCTAGCCTTCGTGGCTCAATAGCAAAACACTTGATACCACAGTGGATAGAGCTAATGTTCTGCTGGGAGAGCTAAGACACTTTCTAAGTTTCCCTGAGCTCCAGTTTGTGCCTGTGTGGTCAAGTATGTGGTTTAATATCCTGAATAAAGAATAATTTGGAGTCATCCAGCTACCTGAATTCACACACAAGTCAAACTAGATTAGGGTAAAACTAAAAGATAAACCCAAGCCTTTATTGATAACCTTCAAAATTAATAATACACTTAAAACCAGTTGCAGAAGGAATAAATAAAGAAACAAAAAAAATGTTGCTAATCTATGTACATGATGATTGCATCAGGAAAGTCTGCCTTTCCCTCATGTTTTGCTTTTCCCCTCCTGACAAGACAAGGTTTCAGGTTTTGGCTATACCTCCTCCCATTTGTTGGGAGAATATTAGCCTTTACAGACAATTTCTCTTCATAGAATCATAGAATAGTTAGGGTTGGAAGGGACCTTCAAAGGTCATCTAGTCCAACCCCCTTGCAAGAAGCAGGGACATCTTCAACTAAATCAGGTTGTTCAGAGCCCCAGCCAACCTGGCCTTGAATGTTTCCAGGGATGGGGCATCTACTACCTCTCTGGGCAACCTGTTCCGGTGTTCTACCACCCTCATTGTAATTTTTTTTTTTTCCTAATATCCAGTCTGAATCTCTCTCCCTCTATTTTAAAACTATTACCCCTCAGCCTAAAAACCATTACTCCTCATCCTAACGTATTTGAGAGTATCTAGGATAGTTTCAAACCAACTGCTACCGGACTGTATCCACATCAGCAGAAGAAAAGGCATTTTGGTTTTCTTTTTTTTTAAGAAGATGAAGAGCTGCAAACAGAGAAATCGGCATTTAGGAGGAAAATAAGGATGGACAAAAAAGAATGAAAGGTAAATCACCAAAGCATCTTTTCCCAACAAAGAATGAACTTGGTATTTCTGGAACAGTTTATGGGTTCACTTTTTAGAAGAGGTACTACTCTTTTTTTTTTTTTTTTATTGCAAACTAAACAAATTAGGAAAAAGTAATAATCAATCCCAAACTAATCCCTTCTTCAGAAGGATAGTAAGATTCACAGATGGAAAGAAACAAATGAGAGTCCTAAGGAAGTAAAAAAGAGCTAACTTACACGGCATGTAGAGCATTCTGTGAGCTGCTGGACTTTCTTATCTCTCGTTGAACTTCATATGAAAACATGAAACATGAGAGGATTGAACCAAAAGGCACAAAAGAAGAATTAGGAAAATGAGCATTTTATTCAAGATAGAGGAGAAATTACCCTATTATTTAGTCCTATCTTCCAGAGCAGATATAACCCTATAAAACTATTAATGCATACATTTTAAAATTCAAAATTAATGAATCATAATTGTGCTGCAGTAATCCACCTCAGGACATCATTGACACTTCAAAGACGCATTCTGATTAGTTATTTGGTACTTTGGATTATATTCTAGCTATTCATCAACTTTCAGCAAAGCTTTTTTTTGGAACATAATCACTAAAAACTCCATGAAAATCCTATAGCCATTATGAATATAGCAAATGGATGCAGTAAGTAATAATTGCTTCCTCTGTTTGTGTCCTTCCCATCTCAGTATTTAGCTTGCAGATAATTCTTTCTTACTTCAGTTACATTTTTTCACTTGGCTTCTCCATCTCTTGAATGTTCAATTTTTCCATGACCTGCGCTTGGTTAAAAATAAGTTGTGTACAAATCAACAAAGAGTCTGTACAAGAGTTGTGTCCTTTCTCCTCATACAAGTCAAAACTCACAAAAATCACAGAGTAGTAGAATATTTGAGGTTGGAAGAAACCTCTGGAGATCATCTTGTCCAAAACCCCTAATCAAGCAGGGCCTTCTAGAGCCAGCTGCCTTGGACTACGTCCAGGCGGCTTTTGAGTATCTCCAAGGATGGAGACTCCACAACTTCTCTGAGTAATCTGTGACAGTGCTCAGTGATGAAACTTGCACAAAGTATCATGTGAAACTCTGATATACTGCATACATTCCTCTGTGTTACAACAATAATGCAATTCCCACACATACGATTTTTATTAGAATGCTTACGTATTTTACAGAATAGTCCTACAGATATCAGAAATAATGTGGAACCCATTTTCTATAGATGAGGTGGGATGTATTAGACTAGGCTCTATATATAAGGTTTCTGTAGTCTACCGCTATTTAGAAGGGCTATTTGATCTGTGACCTCAGCGCCAGACGGTAAGTAGGAACATGAGGGATACAATTTCCTTTTGCAATTGAAGAAGCACTGATTTTTACTGCCAAATTATCTTACAGGTTATAAATTCTATATATTTTCAAGTAGCACTATACATTTTCTTTAGAATCATAGGGAACTTCAACAGCAAATGGACAGCCTTGATTAAAGTGGGTAGTTAGCCAGATGAGTAACTGGAAGCTAAGGGAAAATGATTGCAGGAAAAAAAACGTTTGTTAAATTATTCAACACAGATACCTTCCTCGCTGACAATATAGGTGGCTGAGGAAAATGTCTCTTGTGTTTGCTAGTAGGAATGAGGGGATCAAGCTCTTTAAATATACAAGAATTGACACCAAACAGGAGTCATTTACTTTTGCTTCTTCTTTCTAAAATAATATATTTGAGCATAGAGATAGACGAAGGACGTTCAGAGGAAAATATGTTGCTTTGAACCACAAGTATCCAAATCTAAGACCGGCAATACACCTCAGAGAAATTATATAGAGCAAAACCAGCAGTACCTGGTAAAGAATTTTTAAGTTAAATGATTATTTGTATTTGCTTCACATGTAATCTTTGTTGCTTAAATTTGAAACTAACAGTAGGATTAATTTAATCTACCTTTAGATATTTACTATGCAATTTATATATGAGCTGATTCTTCTGGCATCACTTTATAATCAATAGAGTGAAAAAAAATGAGGAAAAATTCAGTTCATCCTACTGTAACAGTCTAAATTAGGTCAGAGGAATTGTTCTCTAGAAATGTCTGTTTCTCTAGAGAATAGCAACTAAGGTGATTTTAGACATCTATACTGCTTATATAAAAATTTATGTGAGAGGGATGCCACATTTTGTTTGTTTCACTATTACACTACTGAGTCAATAAAATAGAAGGATGTCCTAAGAGACCAGATCCTGTTTATATAATCCAAGGAACTAGTTAATACCTCCTGCCTGCCTGTAGTGTGCAGTTATAAGTTAAATGTGTCAAGTTCACACACCATTTAAATCACGCCTTTTTTGAAAAACTTTGTAGATAGCAGAAACACTCTGAACAAACTCTGATATAATATTTCATAAATGTTAGATGTTCATAATATTTCATATGTTAGATTTCTTAACTGGTAATGTAAAATAGCAGTGCATGATCATCATTAGTCAAGTCCTAAAATGTTTGGAGCTACAATATGAGGGAAGGTAGACTGTAATAACAGGCTTCTTATTGTGTATATATTTAAACAAAAAACAACTGACATAAAGCTACTGATTAATCTTGGGTTAGTAGGGTGTCGTAGTTCAGCCCTGATCAGGACCAGACTACGCAGTCTCTCTCCCGCTCCCCCCACCCTCCGAGAGAACAGGGGGAGATGATATAAGAAAAACGGCTCAAGGTTTGAGATAAGGACGGGGAGAAATCCTTAAAGTTACCGTCACGGGCAAAACAGACTCGACTTGGGGAAAACTATTCATTTATTTTCTAAAACTAGCAGGAGAATGAGACAGGGAACAAGATAACCTCCCCCCACCCCTCCCTCTTCCCGGGCTTAACATTATCTCTACTACCTTCCCCTCCCGAGCGGCACGGGAGGGGGGAAAAGGGAATGGGGGTCGCGGTCAGTTCATCACGCGTTGTTTTACGCCGCTGTATCATCGTCAGGGGAAGAACTCCTCGCATTCCTCCTCTGCTCCAGCGTGGGGTCCCTCCCACGGGCCACAGTCCTTCGTGGAACTGCTCCGGCGTGGGTCATCTCTTCCACGGGGTGCAGTCCCTCCAGAACAGCTGTCCCAGCGGGCCCTCCACGGGCCACAGCCTCCTTCAGGCCTCCACCTGCTCTGGCGTGGGGTCCTCCACGAGCTGCAGGTGGATCTCTGCCCCTCCGTGGACCTCCATGGGCTGCAGGGGGACAACCCGCTCCACCATGGTCTTCACCACGAGTTGCAGAGGAATCTTGGCCAGGACCCATATTACTCCTCCCCCTCCTTCTTCACTGACCTTGGCGTCTGCAGCCGTTCCTCACAACAGGCTGGCAGACGCCTCTCAGGATCCTTTTTACATCTTATTCACTTCTCATCTCCTCTCCACTTCTTGCAGCCGGGCCGGGCCGAGTTGGGCCCAGTCGGCTGCCCGGTGGGAGGCCAGAGGGTGAGGCCTGCAAGGCCCATGAGGCTCGCGCCTCCCCCTCTCTGCCCCCCGTTCAGCTGCTTCACATCTTCTCTTCTTTTTCCTGTTTTCCCCTACTTAAATACGTTATCGCAGAGGCGTTATCACGGGACATTCTGCTACCAATTGGCTCGGCCTTGGCCAGCAGCAGGTCCGCCCTAGGCCGAGTCCACTGAACAAAGGGGAGCGACTTCTAGCAGTTTCCTACAGAAGCTGCCACCTTAGGCCCCCCCTCACTAACAAAACCAGAACATAGGGTTAAAACTTTCAAGTTCATTGTCATACTGTGATGTACCAATGTCTGAAATAGAAATTGCCCCAGTGCTTCCTAATAGGAGAAACAGTCTTGATAGGTGAAACTTTCCAAAAGCTCTCAACAATTCAGTTCTTCTTTCCCTTTACTGATGCTAAATAGTTGGCTGTTCCTAACTGAAGAAGATTAGAGTCAATACTGAAGATTTCTGAAAACTTAGGCTTTTGCTTTACAAGTAATGCTATAGATCCTCTTTAAATTGCTTACTAGTTTGATTACAAGAAAGATCTGATGGCCTTCAACTAATTACTGCTTTGTCTAGTCTATTTACGATTATAGTATCCCAGTTAATATTTTATACTATGTATTGAAATACAATATTTTTTTGTGATTCTTCTGACTAATTCTTGAAATGTTGTCTCTCTGTTTTTATTAATTATCTCAGTGCATTCAGACCTGAAGGTGGACATCACTGACAACCTTTTTTTTTTCTTTCTTTTTTTTTAAAAAAATTAAATTACAAGCAAGTAAACATTAATCTGAAACCCAGCTCAAGCAAGTAGCTAAAACTTCAGACCGTAGCAGCTGCAAGAAGACAGCAGAAGCTAGAATCAACAAATCATACAACATTCTGCTTGCACTTATCTTTTTCATTGCTATAAGTGACAATTCTGCATCATTCAGCTGTACGGGAGGGAGAGCTGATTTGGGATGATGCATAAAAGAGCTTTGTTCAGATCAGGAAATCTGGTATGATAACTACTGTAATATCTTCACAGCAAAAAAAAAAAAAAAAGAGTAATCAGAAAGCAAATTTGTTTTGTATAAATGCCCTGTGAAATATAAGTAATGAGCTGGGGTTTTTGTTTTGTTGTTACATTAGATGTCTTTTTCAGAGGAAAGGAAAAAAAATTCATTTTACGTCATTATTTATTACAATCTCTAAGATATATTAAGCTGGTTTTACTTCACAGCTTAGGTAATATCTCACGTACAGACATAGAAAAATTCTAGTCAATATTTTTTAGAACTCAGTAATTCTTTGCATGCTTGGCTTGAATAGACTTAAAGAATCTTCTCCAGAAGTAGATAACAGTTTCTGAACATTCAAAACTTTCTAAAGTGTTTCCAGTTTATGCTCTGTACAGGACTTTTCATCTTTGGACATTTTGATCACTGTGTCTATGTGCCTCTAGGAACAAAGCTTCATTTTATGAATTAATTCCTTTAAGTGAGTTTGTGGAGTTGTGTGCATTTTGACATTTTGTAGAAGCACTATGAACTGTGTTTCTCTTTGCAATGTCCTTCTCTTCAGGGCATGGTCCTTAATCTTCTGAAATATGTTGTCAGCTCATATGTTTGCAGAAGAAAAAAAAAAATTGACAGAGAACAAAAAACATAAAGTCTACTAACACAGAGACCTTCTCTCAACCTGAAAAGCTTCTAACCTGTACTTCTTTCTTGGGGAAAGGCTGTTTGGTAGGGCCTGTTGCAATAGGACGAGGGGTAATAGTTTTAAAATAGAGGGAGGTAGATTTAGATTAGAAATTAGGAAAAAAATTTTTACGATGCAAGTTATAGAACACTGGAACAGGTTGCCCAGAAAGGTGGTGGAGGCCCCATCCCTGGAAACGTTCAAGGCCAGGCTGGATGAGGCTCTGAGCAAATTGATCTGGTTGGGGATGTCCCTGCTCCTTGCAGGGGGGTTGGACTAGATGACCTTTGAAGGTCCCTTCCAACCCTAGCCATCCTATGATTCTATGATTCTTAACCTGGAGAAAAGCAGTAAGTAAATAAATCAATAAACAACCTATCAGGTCCCATTTTAAGGATTTCACAGAACAATCATAGTAAATGGCTTATAAAATGGCAATGGATCTTAAAACATTAGTTTTGACACATTTTTATATTTTCCTTGTAGTGTCAACACTTTCAAAGTTAGAACTATCCTGTTAGATCTAGTTTCCCTTAGCAGTACCCAATTTTCTAAAAATTCTTTCTTCATTATTCAGCTCTTACCTTGTGCTCATTTGTAGCAACTTTTGGATCATAATTTGAGAAATATGTATTTGACATTATAGTGGGGGTTTGCTACAGGCCACCTGACCAGGAAGACCAAGCAGGTGAGGTCCTCTATAGACAGATAGGAGCAGCCTCACTGTCACAAGCCCTGGTCCTTATGGGGAACTTCAACCACCCTGACATCTGTTGGAGGGGCAACATAGCAGGGCACAGGAAATCCGGAAGGTTCCTGGAATGTACGGATGATAACTTCCTCCTGAAAGTGATAGAGGAGCCACAGAGGAGAGGTGCCATGCTGGACCTTGTTCTCACCAAAAAAGGAGGGGCTTGTGGGGAATGTGGAGCTCAAGGGCAGCCTTGGATGCAGTGACCATGAAATGGTGGAGTTCTGGATCCTTAGAGTAGTGAGGAGGGTGCACAGCAAGCTCACTACTCTGGACTTCAGAAGAGCGGACTTTGGCTTCTTTAGGGATCTGCTGAGTAAGGTGGCATGAGATAAAGCTCTAGAGGGAAGGGAGGCCCAGGAAAGTTGGTTGATATCTAAGAGGCACTTCCTCCAGACTCAGGAGCGATGAATGCCAACGAAGAGGAAGTCAGGCAAAAACATCAGGAGGCCTGAATGGACGAACAAGGAGCTCCTGGACAAACTCAAACACACACACACAAAAAAAGGAAGCCTACAGAGGGTGGAAGCAAGGACAGGTAGCCTGAGAAAATACAGAGAAATTGTCCAAGCAGCCAGGGACCAGGTAAGGAAGGCCAAAGCCCTGATAGGCTTAAATCTGGCCAGGGACATTGAGGGCAACAAGTAAAGCTTCTGTAGGTACGCTAGGGATAAAAGGAAGACCAGGGAGAATGTGGGCCCTCTCCACAAGGAAGTGAAAGACTTGGTTACCCGGGACATGGAGAAGGCTGAGGTACTCAATGACTTTATTGCTTCAGTCTTTGCCAGTTAGGGGTCTAGCCCCATCACCCAAGTTGTGGCAGGCAAAGGCAGGGACTGAGAGAATGAAGAACTGACTACTGTAGGAGAAGAGCAGGTTCAGGACCATGTAAGAAACCTCAAGGTGCACAGGTCCATGGGATCTGGTGAGATGCATTTGCTGGTCCTGAGGGAACTGGCAGATGAAGTTGCCAAGCTGCAGTCCATCATATTTGAGAAGTTGTGGCAGTCCAGTGAAGTTCCTGATAATTGGATAAGGGGAAACACAACCCTCATTTTTAAAAAGAGAGACAAGGAAGACTTGGGGAATCACAGACTGCTCAGTCTCAACTCTGTGCCTGACAAGGACATGGAGCAGTTTCTCCTGGAAACCATACCAAGGCACATGGAAAATAAGGAGGTGATTGGTGACAGCCAACACGGCTTCACTAAGGGCAAATCATACCTGACAAATTTGGTGGCCTTCTATGATGGGGTTACAGCATTGGTAGACAAGGGATGACTAACTGACATCATCTACCTGGACTACCGCAAAGCATTTGACAGTATTGCACATGACAGCCTTGTCTCCAAACTGGAGAGACATGGATTTGACGGACAGACCACTTAGTAGATAAGGAACTGGCTGGATGACCGCACTCAAAGAGTTGTGGTAAATGGCTTAATGTCCAAATGTAGACCAGTGATGAGTGGCATTCCTCAGGGGCTGGTGTTGCTACTGACCTTGTTTAATATCTTTGTTGGTGACATAGACAATGGGATAGAGTGCATCCTCAGCAAGTTTGCAGGCAACACAAAGCTGTGTGGTGCAGTCAACACCTGGATGGAAAGGATTCCATCCAGAGGGACCTTGACAGTCTGGAAAGGAGGGCCCATGTAAACCTCATGAAGTTCAGCCAGGCCAAGTGCAAGGTCCTGCACCTGGGTCGTGGCAATCCCAGGCAAAAACACAGGCTGGGCAGAGAATGGATTGAGACCAGCCCTGAGGAGAAGGACTTGGGAGTGCTGGTGGACAAGAAGCTCAGCATGATCTGCCAATGTGCACTTGCAGCCCATAAAGCCAGTCTCATCCTGAACTGCATCAAAAGAAGCTTGACCAGTAGGTCAAGGGAGGTGATTCTGTCCCTCTACTCCACTCTGGTGAGACTCCACCTGGAACTGCATCCAGTTCTGGAGCTTCCAACATAAGAAGGTCATGGACCTGCTGGAGCAAGTCCGGAGGAGTTCAGTCTGGAGAAGAGAAGGCTCTGGGTACACCTTACAGCAGTCTTCCAGTACCTAAAGGGGGCTTATAAGAATGATGGGAAGAAATCTTTTAGCAAGATCTCTTGTGATAGAATGAGGCGTAATGGTCTTAAAATAGAGGGAGGTAGATTCAGACTAGACATCAGGAAATTTTTTTTTACAATGAGGGTCATGGAATACCAGAACAAGTTACCCAGAGAGGTGGTAGATGTCCCGTCCCTGGAAACATTCAAGGCCAGGTTGGATGAGACTCTGAGAAACCTGATCTAGTTGAAGATGTCCCTGCTTCTTGCAGGGGGGTTGGACTAGATGACCTTTGAAGGTCCCTTCCAACCCTAACTATATATGGGATATTGGATATTGGGTAGACAAAAGTGAGACTGATATTCAAACCAAGTTTTAGAATTTCAGTTTTGGCGGGATACATTACAAGTAACATAAAAACCTCATACCTCCATTTTCTAACTTGCACAGTGCATGCATCAAGGTGTTCTATCTGCAAAATAATTTAAGGAATTCACAAATAAGGATGTTTACTCAAGACAGATCTGTTGATTTCTCAATCAGGAATGGAGCCAAGCATTTCTATGAAGTGATGTAGAATGGGAAGGAGCAAATGCTTTGTGTCAAGTATTTTACAACAGAAGGCATAATGTTGTCCTTTTATATCTCCAGTAACATATTAAATTGCTTCACTCTGAAACAAGGAAACCAAAAGAAAACAAACTTTTGCTTTTCTGACCATTATAATACAAAATTAGTCACATAAATGAAGTCGATATGAGTAAAAGCATTCACTTTTAGAAAAGATGAATTAGAGGATTTTGTAGCCTTGAAGAACATTCTTGTTACAGACAGCACCAAATTTAAAAACACAACAAAATCAAAGTGACAGTTCTTACATTTCTTCAGGCATAGAGAAGTGTATATATGTGCGTCTTTCTTATGTCAGCTAATTGTTACATGTGCATCTTCATTTTAGTGTACTTAGATATATTTGATTACCCCAAACTGCCTGGTGAGAGTGAAACACAAGCAAATTGTTGGATATTTTGATATGAGGAGACATTTAAAATATTCTGTGCTAACATACTTTTTTTTTTTTTTATGCAAAGTTACTGGTCTATTTTGTGTGGAGGGGAATTTTAAACATCAAGCAAATGAAATCTGTGAGGTTTTCATTTCAGAAAGAATAATTTAAAAAAATAAAATCAGTTCAAAGCTAATAATTTTCCAGTCATGTCATCAGTCAAAACTCAGTTATTCAGATATTCCTACCTGTTTGTTCATGTCCAAGTGCTCTCCTGCTGGAAGCAGGAATGATTATCTGAAATTGCTACTAAAGCTGTTAGCCTAGTAAGAAGTTGATCCTTAATTTACTTTACAATTCCATCACCAACCTGAGTTTCAAGCACTGGGTGAGGTAAACAGCTATTTTCTTCCAGCTATTTCTTATGCTACAGTCCATCAGAGACGGAAGCATAAAACAGAATAAGAATTACTGTATTTTCTAATGATTGCCTTTATTTTCAAGGCTTCTGAGACCAAACTTCTTTTTTATGTATACACTTCACCCTGCTCTTGAGAACTAATGATTCTTATATGTGGTAATTCAAGTGAATAAATAGCAAAGAAATATGGTAGATCGCTTCTGCCATACCACCATATGAAGTGATGGTGTTCACTAAAATGAACAAAGGTCTTAGCGTTATTAATTGTGCCACAGATGCTACTGCGTCAGAAAGGGAATAACAAAATGACAAATGAGCAAGAATGATAAAATAGTTACATAAGAGATTTCTGGAGAGATATTTCTGAATGCAAAAAGCTATGTGTGAGAAAAAGCTCTGAAGGTACTTGAAGAAAAATGGATTTAGGGTGATAGAGGCCATTCCAGTGGCAACACGGTTTAGGGGCAACATATAATATGAGGGTCCACTATGAATGTTATGAAAGTTAAAGACAAATAATTTGAGATAGAAAAGAAGTTATTAGGAGGATTAAAAGCTATGCATAGAATACCTAATGGTACCTTTGTGCAAGGAGAAGGATAGTAGCAAACCTCTGCTCTAAACATCACTGTATCATCTCATGTAAAGGCATGGTGTCACACTCTGATTTCGGATGAGAAGAAGGCCCCCTTGCATTCTAGCTGACCTCAGATGAGTCTGGGAGGCTAGGGGTGTCTGGGCCAACCTCTCACACACCAGAGCGAGGTTGTGCTCGTATTCTCAGGAACAGAATTAAGACTCAAAACAGAGTCAAGCGCCAGGTAACTTTATTTACTTGAGAACAAGTTTGCAAATGCAAGAGAAAGAGAGAAAGAAAGGAAAGAGGGAAAAGAGCTTCCGTTGCAATAGCTATCACCACGGAGCTGCGGTGTCCCAACAGTCCAGTTCACTCGGTGGGAGAACGTTCCGCCAGATGTTGGTTCTGATGTTGTTTCCATCGATGTTGGTTCCTTTCTGATGTTGGTTGTTTCTGTCCTTTTATTGTTCGTCTCATTGCATATTGATTGTCCTTCCAAGAATCACATCACATATACCAAGAGCTGGTTTGCTTGGCTGCACCCCTCATCTGGCGGTGATACGCATGCCCATTATCAGGTGATATGCATGTCCATTACCGTCTCTGGGCCCCTCTGTTTTTCTGGCCTTGGGTCTGGGCACATGCCTGGGGGTAAAGCTAAATTTCTCAGAATCAGCTCTGCATTCAGGTTCACAGGATAATGGGAACTGACTTGCAAGATAACGGGAACTGGCTTGCAAGATAAGGGAATCAGCTTGCAGGAAAACAGGAAGACTCTAGTCCTACGGTTTAACTGATTAGGTGGTGGTTTGATGTTTCGACAATGTTGAGACAAACATTCGACACAGTCTCTTACACATGGTAAAAGCATAGGAAAAGGTTACCCAGGAAGGCTGTGGAATTGCCACCCTAGAGACAGTCAAAGTCAAGACTCTGAACAGCCCACTCCATCTTTGAAGCTAGCCTGCTTTGACCGTGAGGTTGGACTAGATGATCTAGGAGCCCCTTCCAATCTAAATTTTTCTATGATACTATGATTCAGCTTGTCACAGATTGTTCTGAAACACTTGGTAGAATAAAAGTTTTAAGAAGCTAACACAGTGTTCCCTGAAATAATTTTTTTAAGAGTACTTAAGTACATTGTAAACATGACAGATGAATAAGGATCAGATTTCTATTCTGGAAGAAATTGTGCACTTTCTATGCTCCTCCAATGCCATAGAAAATGAAAAAAAACATGAAACTACTTTTTTAAAATTGCCAAAAAAAAACATCATTCTGAAAACAGCAGCAACAACAACGACCTCTCTGGGAAACCTGTTTCACTGTTCTACAGTCCTCATTGTAAAAAAAAAAAATCCTAATAGAGAATACAAATCTATCTCCCTCTATTTGGAAACCATTACCCCTTGTCCTGTCACAATAGGCCCTACTGAACAGTCTCTCCCCATCTTTCTTGTAGTTCCCCTTGAGGTATTGGGAGGCCACTATCAGGTCTGCCCAGAGCCTCCTCTTCCCCAGGCTGAACAGCCCCAACTCTCTCAGCCTGTCTTCATAAGAGAGGTGCTCCAGCCCTCTTATCATCTTCATGGCCCTCCTCCGAACCCACTCCAACTAGTCGATGTCCTTATGTTGGGGGCTCCAGAACTGGACACAGTAATAAATACTTCAATCCAGCAGGAATAGTTCAGTTTAATACAGAACTAATATGCTGAGTTTCATTGGTCTGCATTACTTAGAAGATTGATAATATGATATTTTTTTTCTCTCTGGTTGTAACCTAAAAAAATCAAAATGTTAATTGCAAGAATAACAGATGTTGTCTCCCTCACTAACTATTGAATCCTATGTGGTATAGTATTTCATAATATAAGCCATTAGGGGGTGGGGGATGTCCCTTTTTTTAAAGGAAAAAATATGAAGTTCTGGTGCTTTTCAGGTTACTTAAAGAGCAAAAAAAAAATCAGTTTTGTAAGAAATTCTACTGATAAATAAACTGTGCATTTTCTATTTCATTCAGGGTAGGAAAACATATTCTTAGGAAAAATGCATGCTGCAGTCACAATATGCTGTAGGTTATGTATTGTGCAGAAATTGCTCTGTGTCTAGCTTGTTATTAAAAGCAGCAAAAAAAAAAAGAGGAGGAAGTAAGTAAAAAAAAACATTTTTTCAAGTGTTAGCAGCTGTGAAAAGTGTATATTATCTCTAAGAATTTTAGACTGAAGCAAAATTTCAGCCTTTCAGGGTGTTACACTCTCAGTCTGCTTTATGTAATGATATGCTGAAATGATAAAATGACAACTAAACTCCAAAATGTGAAAGGGATGTATGTTGACTTTTAGATAGAAAGCCTTTATTCATTTACTTTGACTCTTTTCCAGAAGGAACTAAAGAGCAGGATAGCTTAAATCAGATGTTTATCTTTTGTGCTGGTTTTGGCTGTGTTAGAGTTAATTTTCTTCCTTGTAGCTGGTAGAGTGCTGTGTTTTGGGTTTAGTATGAGAATACCATTGATAAAATACTGATGTTTTAGTTACTCTTGAGCAATGCTTACACTAAGTCAAGGACTTTTCAGTTTCTCATACTGCCCTGTCAGACAGGAGGTTGGAGGTGCACAAGAAGTCGGGAGGGAATACAGCTGGGACTGCTGACCTCAACAGACCAAAGGGATATTCCACATCATATGACATCATGCTCAGCATATAAAGTTGGAGGAACAAGAAAGAAGCAGGGGGATGTTCAGAGTTATAGTATTTTTATCTTCCCAAGTATTCACTACATGTGATGGAGCTCTGTTTTCCTGGAGGTGGCTGAACACCTGCCTGCTGATGGGAAGCAGTGAATGAACTTCTGGTGTTGCTTTGCTTGTGTGGCTTTTCTTTTTGACTTATTAAACTGTCTTTATATCAATCCATGAGTTTTCTCACTTTTACTCTTCTGATTCTCTCCCCTATCCCTCCAGGGCTGGAGTGAGTGACCAGCATGTCGTAGTTCAGCCCCGACTGGGACCAGAATACGCAGACTCTCTCTCACTCCCCCCATCCTCCGAGAGAATAGGGGGAGATAATATAAGGAAAAATGGCTCAAGGTTTGAGATAAGGACAGGAAGAAATCCTTAAAGTTACCGTTATGGGCAAAACAGACTTGACTTGGGGAAAACTATTCATTTATTACTACAAACAGCAGGATAATGAGACAGAGAACAAGATAACCTCCCTCCACCCCTCCCTTTTCCCAAGCTTAACATTATCTCTACTACCTTCCCCACCCTGAGCAGCACAGGCGGGGGGAAGAGGGAATGGGGGTTGCGGTCAGTTCATCATGCGTTGTTTTACGCCGCTGCTTCATCGTCAGGGGAAGAACTCCTCACATTCCTCCCCTGCTCCATTGTGGGGTCCCACCCATACGCCACAGTCCTTAGTGAAACTGCTCTGGCGTGAGTCATCTATTCCACAGAGTTCAGTCTCTCCAGAACAGCTGTCCCAGTGGGCCCTCCACAGGCCACAGCTGCCTTCAGGCATCCATCTCCCCCAGTGTGGGGTCCTTCACGGGCTCCTAGTGGATCTCTGCTCCTCCATGGACCTCCACGGGCTGCAGGGGGACAACCTGCTCCACCATGGTTGTCATCACAGGCTGCAGGGGAATCTTGGCCAGGAGCCGCATTACTTCTCCCCCTCCTTCTTCACTGACCTTGGCATCTGCAGCCGTTCCTCTCACAAGAAAAGTTCTTCACAACAGACTGGCAGACGCCTCTCAGAATCTCTTCACATCATCCATCTCATATCCTCTCCACTTCTTGCAGCCAGGCCAGGCCGACTCGGGCCCAGTTGGCCGCCTGGCAAGAGGCCAGAGGGTGAGGCCTGCAAGGCCCATGAGGCCTGCACCTCCCACTCTGCACCTCTGCCCCTGCTCACCTTCTTCACATCTTCTTTTCTCTCTTTTTTTTTTTCTGTTTTCCCCTTCTTAAATACGTTATCACAGAAATGTTATCACGGAACATTCTGCTACCGATTGGCTCGGCCTTGGCCAGCAGCAGGTCCACCCTAGGCCTGGCCGAGTCCACTGAACAAAGGGGAGCAACTTCTAGCAGTTTCCTACAGAAGCTACCACCTTAGCCCCCCCCCCCCCTCACTAAACAAGACCGCAACACAGCTATATAGTGCTTATTTGCCAGCTGGGGTTAAACCATAACACCTGTAAAGAGTAGCCTCCTACTGTCACTGAAGCCTCAGTGACTGAAATCTAGGGGATGATAGTCTTATTTTTATTTGAATAATATTAAGATGTGATTGACTTGAATAACATTATGATGTTATAGACTTGTTGGAGCAAGTCCAGAGGAGGGCCATGAAGACAATCAGAGGGCCGGAGCACCCCTTATATGAGGACAAGATAAAAGAGTCAGGGCTGCTCAACCTGGAGAAAAGAGGGCTCCAGGGAGACCTTATAGAGGTCTTCCAGTACCTAAAAGGGGCTTCTAAGAAAGATGGGGAGAAACACTTTAGCAGGGCCTGTTGTGATAGGACAAGGGGTAATAGTTTTTAAATAGAGGGATGTAAACTCAGACTAGAGATATGGAAATTTTTTTTTGTAAGGAGAGTGCTAGAACACTGGAACAGGTTGCCCAGAGAAGTAGATGCCCCATCCCTGGAAACATTCAAGGCCAGGTTGGACAGGGCTCTGAGAAACCTGATGTAGTTGGAGATGTCCCTGCTCCTTGCAGGGGTGGGGGGGGTTGGACTAGATGACCTTTAAAGGTCCCTTCCAACCCTCACTATTCTATAATTCTATGATTCTATGTTTACAATATATGAAGGATAGATATGACCCTGCATTTCATGTGTGCTATCCCTGACTATGACTGTTTCCTCTAGTGCTCACTTGTGGTTCCAGGTACAATCTGTGATTCTGGTCTCGGCCAGAGCAGCTACTGCTTCATTTGCTTTCAGGGTAAAGCATAAATGCCCAGGTTCAGAAATTCTGTCCCTGTCTTCATGCCTGGGCATATGTGGAGGTGCATTCCTTCTTTTTTTTAACTCAGCAGGTGAGGTATGATTCTTATGTTACCTTTTAGTATTTGGATCCCTCCATTTGAGGACTGTAATCTTACGGTCTTCTATGTCTTTGGTGTCTTATTAGCATTAGTGTTTTTTATATATATATATATATATATATATAGTTTGTATTTCTTCTGGTTTTCTTCACTATTCTGTGTCCTTTTCATGATTCACATGTTCAGAAGCACGACTCTCCTCCAAAATCCTAATCAGATCGATGTTTTCCATTCAGTTATCTCATGGTCATGCAAATTAGATTGAAATATCACCTACAGCAACTTCTCTACAGCAAAGACCATCCACATAATCTTTTGCTATACTCAGTTTAGATAATATGAGATAATACACTCTGTCTCCTACTACTCCGTTGAGAGGTAAGATACCTTAGACTTACTGCTGGATACGAGCTAGCTGAAATTATGTGTTTTAAGTTAAAATTCTAGCTTTTGTTAGAGTTGCTTGCTCATGTGCTCTAGGTATGTCATTAGTAAGGACTTCATCATCCATTAACACTGATAGCTCCATTTGAATCTATCTAGAGTATTTAATTTTAAAATTAAGCCTTGGATTCCATTGTTCCCTTAACTTCTACTGTGGGGAAAAGAACTCCATGGTTTTAGGCCTCATAATGAAAATTTCTGTTTATACACTTTGCAATCTTTCATTCTCTGCAGTTCCTTGTGAGTAAATCCATTAAGGAGATTCTCAGGACGAGCAGTAGTGTAAACAGATAGCTTTTGCTTTTTTTTTCTAGATGAGTATGAAGAGGATGAGAGTCTGGTAGGGCTGGAAAGTTCATTGAAACAACAGTGCCAAGTTGTCTGTCCTGTAGGCAGGATCAGACATTGGAGCTGAGGGAGAGGATGTAAGATATTTGCGTTATCTCAATAGACTAAAATTTTACTTTAAAATTTTTTTTTTTCTCAAAGTGAAGCTGTCTGTTAATAGAAAAATTTATGAGTAAAGATGACTGGTGAAGTGTATTACTATTAAATTCTAATAAGAGAGCGCAAAAGCAGTTATCTGCAAAACAAACTGAATTACTGCTCCAGTGGGAGAACTGGGGTGAGTGATAGAGCTGACTTAAAAACTGGAAGGGAGGAGTCAAGGTAAATTAGCAACAGACAGTGTAACAATGATTTAGAAGGTAGCAAGGATAAATTAGAAACATATTGCTGAGAAAGAAGCATACTGCTAAGGGAAAAGGCTGTAGATAGGATGATCTCAGCAGTGCTTCAAGCAGACTGATACTTAAAGTCTGGGGAGGTACTTCAAGCCAAGTACTTCAAACCCAGTGCAGTCAACAGTTTATTTTACCAGCTAAGCCAGATGTGTTTTAATAGAAAGTTTAGAGCCTGGCAAACCTGGTAGAATCTGTCTGCAGCTGCTTGAGTTTTAAGGGGATGAACAAGCTGTAGTCAATTCAAAGACAGTTAATTTGACCCAAAGGTGAAGTGACAGTTTAACGTGCCAGCCCTGTCAATGTAGGATTTGTAGTAAAATAAGCTATATGATCTGGAGTTTTTAAATTTGAATGGATTCAAGATGAAGACAACCTCTGGTATTTTTTTTGTTATGAGTGCCTTTTTTTTTTTTTCATGTCAAGGAGGCACTTTTATCTAATTAATATTTCAAATAAATTTCTGAAAATAATTTTATTTTTTATTCAGGGATGCTCATAACTTATCATATCTGATGTGTGCTAAGAAGGTCAGACCACTTTTCTGTGTAAAAAGAGCCTGCAGCATCAGCAGGTAATGCAAAAGGCTGTGAGCCAAGACACTGCTAAGGCAGCAAATGGTACAGGAGAGCAATATGAATATGAAGGAATATGAACTTCCTAATAAAGTGCAGCCATTTTTAAGTGATTCTGAATGTGTTAGAGTTGGCAATTCACATACATACAACTATCCAAACTTCCATTTTCCCTTGTGCCTTTCATTCAGATCAAATACCCTGTTCTGAACAAAGTGATGGTCTACTGCACAAGCAATACTAGTCATTGCGACAAACACAAGGGGAATGTGTACAGAAGTGACTGGAAAATAAAGAATCTGTTAAAATGACATGGCAGTATCAACTAAATGTGTAAGGAAGGAAAGGCTGAAGGAAATGAAAGAACGAATGAAGCTCAAATGAAGGATCAGGAAGAAACTCTAACAGATTTTTGGGGAATAATACATTACAAACTCTCAGACCGGGATCAATACAAGCTACACAAAAAAAAAGAAACCAAAATCTCAGAGTGACTAAAGGGAGAGTTTTAGGCAATTTACACTGGAAAAATCCCATAGCTGTAGAAATGAGAGGGGAAAAAAAAAAAAAAAAAAGCTAGTTTTGAAGATGCCTATATACAATCTGTATGTATATGGGAACATAAGGGAAAAAGTACAGATGAAACAACAAGTGGTCCTACCTTGCTGTTAAGCTGAATTATGACCATCTTTCATCTGGTGCCATGCATCAGATGTTGTTGTTTAACACTCATACAGCCATTTTACACTTCAGATGAACTCAACTTTTCTTATTGTTATAGTCATTTTTCAGTTTATCCCTTCTTCCAGTTCCCCAATGAATTTTGACTATAACCATATCTATATTGTACTTGTTTTCCATTTCACCTTAATATTGCAATACATAGATGAGTGCATATTTTTTTCTGTTATAATTTTGTTATTTAAAAAAAAAAAAAAAACAATGACTCTAACTCTTCTCTTTAAAGTCATTAGGGTAACTATACCAGTTGTATTTTAAGGAGATGATGTCCAGGATTTGTCTTGTTACAGGAAAGCAACAGATGAGAAAAATTGAAACTGAAAAGAGGGATTTTCACAGTTTACTGATGGGAATTTGAGGTACATTCAAGGTCAGGCTGGACATGGCTCTGAGCAACCTGATCTAGTTGAAGTTGTCTCTGCTTCTTGCAGGGGAGTTGGACTAGATGACCTTTAAAGGTCCCTTCCAACCCAAACTATTCTATGATTCTAAATAACATTTTTTAATAATAGTTAGAGAAACCTACAACTGTGTTTAGGAGCTTCAGAAGGTATAAATTATTATTGCTCTTTTTTTTTTTTTCAGAGACATAATAAATAATGTAAAAGACTCAGGGTAACTTTAACTGTGAATTGCAAATAAGAGCTCAATTTGGATACGCACATTTGAAATATGGACAAAATATAGTCTACGCTTGATTTTTTACTCATGCTGGAACACACATTTTTATAAAAACTTGATCCTTAAACATTACTGTTTAGTAGAAAACTGCACACTTGAAATTCAAACCATTAGATGGTCTCTGTCGACAGTAAACAGTGCAAGAACAGCACAAAAGAATGAAAACCAAATAAAATTACAAAGAGATTAAGCATATCAAAGACAGAAAACAACAAGAGGAAAATAGGGAAAACTAAATGGTCTGTAAGACATACTTTTAGAAAACTGTATGGAAACAGAGGGCAAAGTAGTTCCCTATATATATATCAAGACACATTACTGTCCTTCTGCCTTTAGGATGCAAGACTGGTTAAGGGATGAGGAACTCAGGCAGCTCTGGAGGCTGCCTTTGTGTAATGGAAAATCTGGTGAAAGCCTTTGAAAAGGGATTTCGACCAGAGCGGTCAAACAACACTGGAGGGGAGGGGCTAGAGCAGCTGTGTGGGAATAGTTTTCAGAAACTTTATGTCACCTTGCAATGTAAAGGATGAAATTTTATCTGTCCCTTTCCTAAAGATATTGTTTAAATATAATGTATTTTGGCACTGAAAAAAAAATCAGACATCCCATGGGACTCCTAGTTTTTACTAGTTCGCTAGAATGGGACAAGTCTCTGCTCCAGTCAGTTATGGAGTGAAATGACAGCACAGTCACACTATGAAGACAGCTTTCTGTACCAGTGGGAAAATAACTGAAGGTCACAGTAATAAATCTGATTTATTGTATCAAATAATTTAGTTCTGTATCTGTACACTCGCATAATAATATGATGGAGAGATGAAAACATGAAAGCATGTTTAATTAAAAAGGTGTAAGAAGTGAACAGTTAAAGAAACTAACCAAATTATATTTGTGCATTAAATTATCTAAATGGAAGGCGACCAGAGCAGCCACTACGATTTCATCGTAATGGGGGGTTTTGTTTAGTTTGTTTCAGTTTTCTAAGTTTTAGTAGAGGCTGATGAAACCTGCCAGTGGATGTTTTTTAGTTCCTCAGCAGCACAACATTTTGATATTTTTCTATTAATTACTCTACCTTGAAATAAAATATCTGATCTCACAGGAATTTTGACATGGTTTAGGTTTTCAACCAGTATAAAACATATTCATCTCTGTAGCACTGCTGGGCTTTCATGTGTCAGCCTCTTAGAAGAATTCACTCTGTCTCCATAAGGCGTAAAACAGAGATCTCATCTGGTAGGCAAATAGTTTTACTTTTCCTTTATCTCCCACAGCTGTGAAAGCTGTCAGTTCCTAAAGCATTCAAATTGAGAATTCAAAATATTCTCAGAATATTTCAGTTGTCTCACACCAGTGTTTCCTTCCTCATTCCTGCCTTTCTCCTGGATCTCCCTTTTTCATTAATAACAGTAAGATCAACCTTCTCTCTATGTACATTGATTGGATATATCCTCTGTATTTACTACAGTGACTGTTTGTGTGGGTATAAAGAACTATCTTTAAAATAAGTACTCAGTTTTATGTTAAGTGATTGAGTCCTGAAACATCTTATGAAATGTTCTAATAGCCAGTAATCATTAATAAGCCTTTAAAGACTGGAATAGTTTCAAATGCAATTTGCTCTACTGCCAAAAATCACATTTTTAAATGTCTACACTTAGCCTTTATCTCATACACAGACATAACCGGAGCTGTGCAAAATGTTACTTCTTGTTTAACTGAAAACTAGCATTTCAAAATTTGTTCTTGTTCCAAATCAAATAAAGACTTATTTTTCTGATCATTTCCCATGAAACAGACTTTTTTTTAATAGCAGCAAATTTTCAAATTGTAATTTTGTAATTTTCTTCTTTTGATTGTATAACTTAACAGTATTTCATGACATAATAGGTTCCTATTATGCACTATTAATCCTTTCTATCAACATATATCACATAATTCACAAAATATCCTGAATTGGAAGGGACCCATGAGGATCATCAAGTCCAACTCCGGACTCCACACAGGGCAACCTTAAAGTTAAACCACATATCTAAGAGGATTGTCCAAATGCTTCTTGAACATCAGCAAGCCTGCAGCCATGACCACTTCCCCAGGCAGCTTGTTCCGGTGCTTTGCCACTCTCTTAGTAAAGAACTTTTTCCCCAATATACAGTACAAACTTTCCCTGACATAGCTCTAAACCATTCTCTTGCATCCTATCACCAGACACCAGAGAGAAGAGATCAGCACCTCCCTCTCTGCTTCCCCTCATAGAATCATAGAATCTTAAGATTGGAGGAGACCTCCAAGATCATCAAGTCCAACCGTCAACCCCACACTACCATGCCTGCTAAACCATGTCCTGAGGTGCCACGTCTACGTGTTCTGTGTTTCCCCCATCTAGGGATGGTGACTCCACCACTTCCTTTGGCAGTATGTTCCAGTGCCTGACCACTCTTTCAGTAAAGAAGTGTTTCCTAATATGCAACCTAAAGCTCCCCTGCAGCAACTTGAGGCCATTTCCTCTTGTCCTATCACAAGTTGTTTGGGAGAAGAGATCAACACCTGCCTCCCTACAAACTCCTTTCAGGTGGTTGTAGAGAGCAATGAGGTCTCCCCTCACCCTACTCTTCTCCAGACTAAACAATCCCAGTTCACTCAGCCACTCCTCACAAGACTTGTGCTCCAGACCCCCCACCAGATTTGTTGCCCTTCGCGCTCCAGCAATTCAACGTCCTTGTACTGAGGGGCCCAAAACTGCACACAGTATTCAAGGTGCAGCCTCACCAGTGCCGAGTACACAATCACTTCCCTACTCCTGCTGGCCACATTGCTCCTGATACAAGCCAGAATGCTGTTGGCCACCTTGGCCACCCGGGCACACTGCTGGCTCATGCTCAGCTGGCTGTCAACCAGCGCCCCCAAGTCCCTTTTCCACATTCTGCCAGGCAGCTGTTCAGCCACTCTTCCCCAAGCTTGTAACATTGTGTGGGGTTGTTGTGACTGAAGTTCATGACCCAGCACTTGGCCTTGTTGAACCTCATACAATTCACCTCAGCCCATCAGTCCAGCCTGTCCAGGTCCCTCTGCAGAGCCTTCCTACCCTCAAGCAGATCAACACTCCAATCCAGTTTGGTGTCACATGCAACTTTACTGAAGGAGCACTCAATCCCCTCACCCAGATCACTGATAAAGATATTAAACAGAACTGGCCCCAGCACTGAACCCTGGGGAACACTGCTTGTGACCAGCTGCCAACGGGATGTAACTCCGTTCACCACAACTCTCTGGGTTCGGACATCCAGTCAGTTTCTAACCCATTGCAGGGTACACCTGTCCAAGTCATGAGCTGCCAGCTTCTCTAGGAAAGTGCTGTGGGAGATGGTATCAAAGGCTTTGCAAAAGTCCAGGTAGATCACATCCACAGCCTTCCCATCATCCACTAGGCAGGTCATCTGGTCATAGAAGGAGATCAGGTTGGTCAAGCAGGACCTGCCCTTCAGGAACCCATGCTGGCTGCATCTAATCCCCCTGCCAGGTGAGCGTACTTAAGATGAACAACTTCATAACCTTCCCCAGCACAGAGGTCAGGCTGACAGGCCTGTAGTTCCCTGGATCCTCCTTCCAGCCCTTCTTGTAGATGGGTGTCACCTAGTCAAGCCTCCCCTGTTAACGAGGACTACTGATGGATGATCAAGAGTGACTTGGCAAGCTCCTCTGCTAGCTCCCACAGTACCCACAGGTGGATCCCATTTGGCCCCATACACTTTGTGCATGTCCAAGTGGTGTTGCAAGTAGAAAACTGCTTCCTTCTGGATTGTGGGGGTTTCATTCTGGTCTGTGTCCCTGTTTTCCAACTCAGAGGGCTGAACACCCTGGGGATAACTGGTCTGGCTATTAAAGACTGAGGCAAAGAAGTCATTAAGTACCTCAGCCTTTTCCTCATCCTTGGCGATAATGTTCCCTCTTGCATCCAATAAAAGATGGATATTCTCTTTGGCTCTCTTTTTGTTGTTATGTATTTGTAGAAACATTTCTTGTTATCCTTAACAACAGTGGCCAGATTGAGTTCTAGCTGGGCTTTTGCCTCTCTAATTTTCTCTCTACATGACCTTATGAGCTCCCTGTACTCTTCTTGAGTTGCCTGTCCCTTCTTCCAACAGTGGTAGACTCTCCTGTTTTCCCTCGAGTCCCAGCAAAAGCTCCCTGTGCAGCTAGGCTGGTGGTCTCCCCTGCCAGTTTGTCTTACGGCACATGGAGACAGCCTGCTCCTGCACCTTTAAGACCTCCCTCTTGAAGAATGTCCAGCCTTCCTGGACCCCTTTGCCCTTCAGGACTCCGTCAACCAGTGTAAACCAGAAGTCCATGGTAGCGGTTGTGCTGACCCCTCTGCTTACCTCTCCAATAACTGAAAACTCTATCATTTCATGGTGACTGAGCCCAAGATGGCCTCATGGGGAAGTTGCAGACAGCGATGTCTCCTCTCAGTCTCCTCTTTTCTACATTGAACAAACCTAGTATTCTCAGCTACCTAAGTCATGCCCTCTAGTACTTTGACTACGTTTGCTGCCCTCCTTTGGATATATTCTAATGTTTTTATATCCCTATATTGTGGAGCCCAAAACTGCACACAGAACTCAAGGTGAGGCCACATCAATATTGAATACAGTGGCATAATCACTTATTTTGACCGCTTAGCTATATTGTGCTTAATGTACCCCAAAATATGGTAATTGTCATGCTTCAATTTTAGCAGTTCGTATTTTTAATTTTAATAAAAAATACGTAACATTGACACAAAAGATGATATTTATCTCCACTACATTTAGTTGCCTAAAAGTTACGAATTTCATCTAAGTCAACTAGACTTCATAGTTACTAGACAGAAATAGGCATCTCCAAATGAAAGTTCTTATCAAATATTTATCACCATCCTATTATTACCTATTTAAACTCACTGTCAACAGAAAATGGTTTACAGTTCTCATATTCTATTGTCACTTGTTCTTGCTAAGACACTACCATCTCTCCTGCAGTTACATAAACATTGATATATTCTCACAGTTAACCAGGTTAAAATTGACCCAGGAAAATATAATGGTATTTATACTAAAAATAGTTAAGGAAATAGCTCTACTTGTTTGATTTAAAAGAAACAGAAGAGGTAATATATACACAGATTTTTCTTTCTGTGCATCATCATTCATGTATAAATGATAACAATTGTACCAAATGGACTTGAATAATTTGCATGTTAATATTTTTTTAAAAATTTTAGTTATCCATAGATTATGCAATATGAAAAAGGTTCACATAAGTGCCAATATACAAATGCTATTGGCAATATTCTTTGCAAATTAAGTCTTATTTATGCTTGCTTAAAATATAACTTGGTTCCAGATTTTTCTATCTCACAAGAAATTATCTTATAATTCACAAACATGGCATAAAAATGTTAAACACGCAAGTAGAAATGAATTTGCATTTTTACTTAGAAACACAGCGCATTTAAAACTCTGATTAGACATATTGCTTTTAAAAAAAAGCATTGTAGATTGTATCAATTACAAAGAACAAGGCCTTCAAAAAACTGGGACACTGGCTCTTAAAATGTTTTACAGTAACA
Organism: Chlamydotis macqueenii; assembly: GCF_036417535.1. Classification (NCBI taxonomy): domain Eukaryota; kingdom Metazoa; phylum Chordata; class Aves; order Otidiformes; family Otididae; genus Chlamydotis; species Chlamydotis macqueenii. The sequence continues at coordinate 166,704,269 of NC_141556.1, forward strand.
TATAAAACAGGACTTGTCATATAAGTTCCAAAACTTTAATTAGCCTTTAACATACTGTTTTCTTTTAAAATGTCCCTTTTAATTATTCATGGCAGTGAAGCAGACTAATTACTCTTCTTGGATAAAAGCACGTTAGCTCATTAGTCTTGCTTTTTTCAGTTACATATAAACATCAGCTATGATGAACAGGAAAGTATTTTTTATTTTTCTTTTGCCTATATTAGACAAGGTTTGAGATCCTGAGGGAATGCAAATGTTATTTAAAGATTATAGTTGTGACCGTAAGATTCATATGAAATATTAAGAAAAAATGAAATTAGATACCATATGCAATCACTTATTATTTCTGAATTTTATCTTCAATTAATTCCTGTTGCTAGTATTTTTTTTTTCATGCTGTTAGCTATTACCTTAAGACATATTTGCTTAGGTTTTCCTAAAACATTGACAATGGATGCAAGCATCCAATATTAATTAACAAACTTTTAGGACACATAAGAAAAACAAAAAAAAAACCCACTTACTGTTTCTTAATTTTAAAATTAATAAGAAAAATTGAATTAATTATTCAGAAGACTGTATAAGAGTTTCCTCTTTCTCTTTCATTATTTCTTAAAGTTATGATAACCACCAAGTGTCACATTGTCATTACATTCTATCTTTGAGTTCCTATTTCTGTAAATCCCTGTTGTGACTTATTATTACACTGGTTAGCAAATCCAGTCCATTTCTTTGGGGTTTTTTTTACTGCAAGGTTAAAGGACACAGAAATGAATACTGATCTGGCAAACTTATCCAAACTGTTGATGCATTTTCCTCATTTTCTAGTCAATCACTTTTTTCTTTAGTTCTTTAGCTCATGATCTCCTTTTTTTTTTTTGCATGTGATCTTGAGCTCACTTCAAATAGTTTCAAATTATAATATAATTTTATTGTTATAGGGAAACCTGCAATATACTAACACACACATATGCATGTTCCCTTATATATCTTAGATACCTCAAAAATTATAAAAATCAGATAAATCTGGGTAGCATCTCTGGGGGGCATAGGAGGCAAACATCTGCTCAAATCTGGGCCAACTTCAAAACTACAAGAGAGTTAAGAGTTAGATCTGTACACTCAAGGCTTGCCCTGTCAAGTTCTGAATATCTGCAAGAATGCAGACTACACAGCCTCTCCAAGCAGTTTTTTCTAATGCTTAGCTACACTCACTATGAAGAGTGTTTTCCTTCTATACAACTAGATTTTTTTTCTTAATGCTATGTGTGTATGTTCCCTCTTGAGCTTGCATTGTGCACCTCCAAGGAGAAGATCTCAGCAAAACTCCTTCTTGGATATCATGCGCCTATTCCCAAATCATTTTAGTGATTCTTTCCTAGGCAAACTTGTTCCAGATCATCAGTGTCTTCCTCGCAAAGGGAAGTCCAAAACTGGACACAGTACTCCAGATACAATTTCACAATACCCAGCAGAAAGGAATAGCATTTTTTGGCTGGCTGCCTACATGCTTGCTAATGTGGCACACTATATTGTTGGGCTTCTTTGCTACAGGGATTACTCTAATGGCTTATGTTTAACTTCTTGCCCACCAGGATTCCCAGGCGATTACCCGGAAACCTGCTCTCTAGCCAACTGACAATGCTGAGACTACTGGAGCATGGGATTATTCCATCTGAACTACAAAACTCTGCAAATTTTGTCAAACTTCAGGAGATTTGGCTGCAAAGATATTATGGCTGGCTGTGAGAATATTGCTAAAATCAAAGTAATTTAAATACATCGCTCTCCTCCCACTCACACAGACAGACATCCCTCACCAGTGAAGACCATCAGGCTGCCAAAGGAACTTTGGTAAATACATGCTGGCTGTTCCCAATCTTCTTCTTTATGTAGGTGTAAATGAATTACAGCAGGATTTGCTTCAAAATCTTCCAGAGTAATTAGGTGAAGCTGATTATAATTTCATTTCCCAGATTTTCCATCCTTTTTTTTTCCTTGAAAATAGATGTGAAATTTCAATTTTTCCATTTTAAGAGCGGCCTTACAATGTTGTCAGCTGCTGTGGGTTAGCCCCAGGAGGCAGCTAAGCCCCACACAGCTGCTCATTCATTATCCCATACCAGGATGGTGGAGAGAATAAGAGTGAAAGTGAGAAAACTCATGTGTTGAGATAAAGATAGTTTTGTAGCTAAAAAAGCTTCACATGCAAGCAAAATGAAAGAAAGACTTCATCCACTACTGCCCATCAGCGGAAAGGTGTTCAGCCATCTACAGGAAAACAGGTCTTCATCACACATAACTCTTGTTTGGGAAGACAAACACCATAACTCTAAATGTCCTCCGTTCCTCCTCTTTCCCCCAGCTTTTGTTGCTGAGCATGACATCATATGGTACGGAATATCCCTCTGGTCAGTTGCAGTCAGCTGTCCCAGCTGTGTCCTCTCCCAACTTTTTGTGCACTGCCAGTCTACTTACTGGTGGGGCAGAGTGAGAAGCAGAAAAGGCCTTGATACCATGTAAGCACTGCTCAGCAATAACTAAAACATCCCTGTGTTATCAACACTGTTTTAATCGCAAATGCAAAACATAGCCCCATTGTAGCTACTATGAAGAAAATTAACCCTATCACAGCCACAACCTGTACATCAGCTCCCTTAGGATTACTCTGAGAACACTACTCGGTCCTATGAAGTCAGTATGTCTAATTTCCTTAGGTGGTCTCAAACTCTCCTTTAATCTACTGTGAGTAGTACTTAACTTCCCCATGCTATTGGGTACAGGGCACCTGGGACACCAGACAACAGTGCTAGACATTAAAGACTGATAGGAAGGCCATTTTCTTCCCTTTTACATGTTCCTTTACTGGTACTAGAGAAATCATCACAGGTCTTCCCAGACCATGGAAGTAAGTCAGATGTATGATTAGAACAAAGGATTTATTGTCTATATTATGAGGGTAGCCAAACACTGGACCAGGTTGCCCATAGATGTTGTGAAGCCTCCATCCTTGAGGTTGTTCAGGACTACACTGAATAGCACCATCAGCAACTTGATCTGATTAGATCTGCTTTGAGCAAGGGATTGAACTAGAGATCTCTGGAGGTCCCTTCCCACCTAAATTATTCTATGATTTTTTGCTTCTCCATGTTGTTAAGATTCAAGTTCGACAGGTACTCCAGAAAAGCTCCAATTGCATTATTTCCTTCACTTTAAATTAACTTCCTGTTCCCTCTTCCTTTAGCAATTCTTGTCTTTTACCATACCACCTTCACTCAAACACATGGCTGGTTGTTTTATCTGTCACAATGAGCCCTGATTTTGCTGACTTCATATCCTTAATATATTATTTGTGACATAGATGGTAAATTCTATCTTGCTATTTGTAAAACCTTACAATTTCTCAAGTTGTCTTGCTAGTATAGCTGCAAGTCAGGATTGGCTATACATGCAGAGACCCTAAAAGCCTTGAAGGAGGCATCAAGTATCTTACCTTTGCGATGTCCTTCGTCATTAGATTATCCACCACACCCAAGAGCAGACCCACATTTTCCTTGGTTTTCCTTTTGCTATTGATATCCCTCTGAGAGTCCTTCTTGTTCTCCTTCAGATTCCTCAGTAGTTTCAGCTCCAGCTGAGTTTGCACTTTTCTAATGCCCTACATGCTGTGGCAATGTTTCTATAATTTTCCAGTATAGTGTCACAGTTTAGCCCCTACTTGGCAGCTAAAATACCACATGACTGCTCTCTCACTCCACGCTGCCCCTCCCCCGACTCCTCTAGTTGTACAAGGAAGAGAAATAGAAAGGCAAAATTAGTGAGTTGGGATTCAAACAATTTAACAAAACAGCAAAAGAAGAAAAAAACACAGAGGGGAAAGAACAAACAACACAGTAAAAGAATATACTAAGTACACAATTCCCAGTACAATAGCTCACAGTAGCTCCTGACAAGCAGCTCACACACAAGTAGTAAAACATGACTTTCATCGCTGTCCGCAATTTATACACTGAACATGTGTCATAGTTTGGCACCAATCAGGACAAGACTACACAGTCTCTCTCTCACTCTCGCCACCCTCTGAGAGAACAGGGAGAGATAATATATGAAAAAGGCTCTAGGTTTGAGATAAGAACAAGAAGAGATTCCTAAAGTTACTGTTATGGGCAAAACAGACTGGACTTGGGGAAAGCTATTTGTTTATTATTAAAACCAAAGCAGGATGATGTGGAAGAGAACAAGATAACTTCCTCCAACCCCTCCCTCTTCCCAGGCTTAGCATTATCTCTACCTCCTTCCCCCCTGAGCGGCACAGGGGGGAAGAGGGAATGGGGGTCACGGTCTGTTCATCACTTGTTGCTTTACACTGCTCCTTCGTCCTAGGGGGAAGAACTCCTGACATTCCTCCCCTGTTCCAGCATAAGGTCCTTCCCACAGGCTACAGTCCTTGATAAACTGTTCCAGCACGGGTCATTTTACCATGAGGTGCAGTCCCTCAGGAACTGGCTGCCCCAGCACAGGTCCTCCATGGGCCACAGCCTACTTCAGGGATCTGCCTGCCCCAGCGTGAGGTCCTCCACAGGCTGCAGGTGAATCTCTGCTCCTCCATGGACCTCCATGGGCTGCAGGAGGACAGCCTGCTTCACCATGGTCTTCACCACAGGTTGCAGGGGAATCTCAGCCAGGAGTAACATTACTCCTCCCCCTCCTTCTTCACTGACCTTGGTGTCTGCAGCCATTTCTCTCACAAGACAAATTCTTCACAGCAGGCAGGCAGACGCCTCTCAGCAGCTCTTCACACCTTCTCTCTGCTTGCAGCCAGGCTGGGCTGAATTGGGCCCAAACAGCTGCCCGGCAGGAGGCCAGAGAGTGAGGCCTGCAAGGCCGACAAGGCTCACACCTCCCCTTCTCTGGCCCTGCTCCAGCTTCTTCACATCTTCTCTTTTTTATTTTTTTTTCTGTTTTTCCCCTTCTCAAATATGTTATCGCAGAGGCATTATCAGGGAACATTCTTCTACCAATTGGCTCAGCCCTGACTGGTATCGGATCTGCCCTAGGCCTGGCTGAGTCCACTAGACAAAGGGAAAAAACTACTGTAGCCCCACCTCACTAAATAAAACCAGGACAGAATGACATCATATGGTAGTAAATATCCCTTTGGCTAATTTCAGTAAGATTTCCAGCTGTTGCCTAATTGGTAAGCTCTAACAATTGTGTCCCCCAGCCACATGTGCCAAAAGCTCCAGGTCCTCTCCCAGCTCCAGTGAAAATTAACTTTCTCTTAGCTGGAACAGGGACATTATCCACCCCTTATTCCATACCATCTACATCATGCTTAGATCTTACGTTTTCTAATTTATCACCATCATTTTTCCTGTCTTTGTTATATAAATATATGTGTGTGTGTGTGTGTGTGTATATATATATACAGACACACAGAGATATCATTCCTTTAGTCTAGGGGTCATCCCTCCAAAACATCTGCTGAGTTCATTTAGTCCATGACTTCAGGCTCCATCAGTCACAATAGTCTCTCAGGGCAAGAGAGATGACATGGAGTTTACTCAGCTGGCGCTCTCTGGCATGGGTGGTGTATCATGTCCACAGTCTGGGAGTTGAAGATGTCAATCTTAAGGAAGTTGCTGGGCACCAGTTGCTAAAGCTAGATTTGGTTCCATCACTTCTGCACCTCCCTCAGTTTTATCAAAGTTCATTCTTCATTACTCTGGGTGAGTAATGTAATACGTATGATATGACATAAAAACTGCAGAAGTGATGAGATGCAGTATTATGCCGCAATTAACATCATACAGTTCAAATTATTGGCTATTTTCACCTAAAATCAAATCTACTTGAGGTACACGTTAGACTTCTCCATCCTCCTGCATCACTCACCAAGTACACCGAGGTCTTTGAGAAAAAGAAATCCCACAGATGGGTTTGCCTTTGCCCAAGGGAGGACTAAACCCACACTGTCTTCCCCAACACACTTCTTACATGCACCACAGGGACTTTATTCCCTTCTACAGTACATAAGAGTTCTGACTGAGCAGGGCTACCTCAACTGATGGATCCCTGAATGATGACTAACCAAGTGGCTCTTCCTAAATGTGTATGACAGTTTCTGAAGGTCCCACCACCCATTATTCTCAGTGCAATTTTCCATAGTCCATTGTATCATTCCATTTTCCCAGACTCTGGTTTGGGATCGAGGATGTGATATACCTACTTAATGCCATGCTCTTTGGCCAGGTTTCTATGAGGTTGTTACAGAAATGGGTCCCGTTGTCTGATTCAGTTCCTTTTGGGGTGCTATGTTACCATAAGACTTGGTTCTCAAGAGCCAGGATAGTGTTCTAGGCGGTGGCAAGGGGCATGGGATATTTCCAGCCAGCTGGTGATTGCTTCCACCATTGTAATCACATGGCACTTGCTTTGGTGGGTTTGTGGGAGTGTGATATAACAAATCTGCCAGACCTCCCCATATTTAACCTATTGTCCTCCATACCAAAGACTTTAACTGCTTGGCTTGCTTGATTGCAGCGCTTGTTTCACATTCATGGATGTCTTGTGCAATAGTGTCCATAGTCAAGTCCACTCCTTGATCACAAGCCCATCTATATGTTACATCTCTTCCCTGATAGCCTGACGTGTCATGGGGTCACCAAGCTAATAATAGTTCACCCTTATGGTCCCAGTACAGACATACCTCAAACACTTTAATCTCATCATCCTGATCCACCCGCTGGTTGTTTTGATGTTCTTCATCTTCAGTAACCCAGCTCCTAGGTACATCGGCATCTACATGATGTACTTTTACAGCCAGATTCTCTGGCCCGGCAGCAATATCTTGCCACACGTTACAGCCCAGATGGGTTTGCCTCTGCGCTGTCAGTTGCCCTGCTTCCATTGCTGTAACCACTCTCACAGGGCATTTGCCACCATCTATGAGTCAGTTGTATGGCTTTCACCTCTGCAAACTGACTCAATTTACCTTGGCCTTCAGTGGCTTCTGCAGCTTGTCAAGTATGACTCCATACAGCTTTCAACTTTCGATGTTTTCCTACAATATAACAAGAGCCATAGCTGAACAGGGCATATTGCTTCCCATTTTCTTTGAGTTTATTATATGGTGTGACCTCCTCAGCATGCACCACTTCCTCCTCTGGTGATATTATGAAGTCTTTGCCATCTGGACAGCCCAGTCTCCATTCCAAAATTCTTGGACTACTGAGGTTTCCTATTCGAACCTGCTGTATGATCAGTGTAACCCACTTACTCCACGTAGCATCAGTTCCAGGATGTATACAGGGGAGCCTCTCTTTGAACATTCAGTCCAGCACCGGCAGTCAGGGTGCCAGGAGGAGCTGTGCTTCAGTACCAACTACTTCCAAAGCAGCTTGAACTCCTTCATATGCTGCCAGTATTCCTTTTTTTTTTCATGTAGAGTATAGTGAGCTGCAGATCCTCTGTATCCTCAGCTCCAAAACCCAAGATGTCGACCTCAAGTCTGTCCTGTGTTCTCTGCCAAAGTCTCCAGGTAGGGCCATTCTCCTTGGCTGTGGTGTAGAGCACGTTTCTAACATCTTGTCCTGTCCAGACTGGTCCAAGGGCTACTGCATGAACAATCTCCCATTTAATTTGTTCAAAGGCTTGTCATTGCTCTGGGCCTCATTTAAAATAATTCTTCTTTTGGGTCACTTCATAAAAGGGGCTTACTATCATACTGTAATTTGGAATATGCATTCTCCAGAAACCCATAACACCTAAGAAAACTTATGTTTCCTTTTTTTTGTTAGCTGATGAAGACACGGCTGTTATTTTGTTGACCACATCCATCAGAATGTGATAGCATCCATCTTGCCATTTTATTCCTAAAAACTGGATCTCTTGTGCAGGCCCCTTGACTTTGCTTTGTTTTATGGCAAAACCAGCTTTCAGAAGGATTTGGATTATTTTCTCCCCTTTCTCAAAAACTTCTGCTGCCATGTTGCCCCACATGATGTTGTTAACAATATATTACAGGTGTTCCAGAGCTTTATCCTTTTCCAGTGCAGTCTGAATCAGTCCATAGCAAATGGTGGGGCTGTGTTTTCCACCCCTGGGACAGTCAATACCAGGTGTACTGGACACCTCTGTAAGTGAAAGCAAACTGTGACCCGCATTCTGCTGCCAAAGAAATTAAGAAAAACATATTAGCAGTATCAACGGTGGCATACCACTTGGCTGCCTTTGACTCTAGTTCTTTTTGAAGTTCTGGCATGTGCAGCACAGCAGCACTCAGTGGTGGCGTAATTTTATTAAGGCCATAATAGTCCACTATTAATCTCCATTCTCCATTAGATTTTTGCAATGGCCATGTTCTCCCTTATGCCATGCCACCCATCACCATTCACCCTCAGGGTAGATCTCTGGGCGTTATTCCTAATTTTTTTTTTTAGTAACCCTAAACACATCCTGGGACACATTCAGGACACACAGCGATAAGAATATACTGGCTTGGACATCCCCAAGATATTAAAAAGTCTCAAAAAACCATTGTAACTAGCCTGAAGGAAAAAGGGGAAATGAAAGAGTAGGGGAAAACATTCTCATACAGATACCAACTTAAACTCATGGGCATTGATGTTATCATATCATAAGCTGATATCACACAATATAGCAAAATTATAATCCTCACCATTCTTCCCATGGTGATAAACAGCACCACAAGGAATACAGAGTACATATACGAGTTTGCATAACACAGCCATGTGACCAACCAAAGCAACATCATAATCAGTGATTATTTAACTAACACAGTAAGTGCATGTAACAAATTTTGTTTCAACCCACTCTGATCAGATCTGTCATAATCTCAACCCTTGGTGCCTCACGCTGGTTGCCAAAAAAAGACGGTCATGGTTTAGCCCCACTTAGAAGCTAAAGTACTGTGCGGCCACTTGCTCACTCCCTGGCTCCCCCAGTGGGAGTACTGGGAGAAAAAGAAACACAAATCTCATGGGTTGGGATAAAAATAGTTTAACAGAATAGCAAAGGAAGAGAAAACAGAGTGAGGAAAATAAAATCAATGCAATAACAGGATATATCAAGCACATTATTCACAGTGCAATAGTTCATGGTGGATCCTGACACTCAGCTTGCTTCCACATAGGAAAAAAAAAAGCCCTGTGAAGCTGTGCCCACTTTATATACTGAGTATGCCATCACATGGTATGGAATATCTCTTTGTCTAATTTGGATAAGCTATCCCAGCTGTTGGTTAGTTGATAAGGTATCCCAGGTGTGTTTCTTTCCAGCTTCCTGTGAAAATTAACTCTATCCTAGCTAGAACCAAGACAGATATCTAGATACCTTCCTGGACAGCTCCCATCTTTTTAAATCTTGGCTTAGGCAGGAGGTCCTGTTCAACCATTCTGACCATGTTTGTTCAACATTCTGTACACCAAAATGGACCATTTTTGAGCTTTGAGAAGATTAACAGGTCCCTTAAGTTCAACAATTATGCCTTGGCTCCTCTGCCCTTCAGAGCAGCCTGTCATACTAGTTCCCAGAACAAAACCAAGTCTGCTCTGCTGAATTCAGAGATCTAATTCTGCTACTTGTTTTTCTTGCTTTCTTCAGGACTATAAATGCCACAATCTCATGGTTGCTTCAGTGAAGTTTACTGTCAGCTTTCACATCTCTAACCAGTTATTCCTTTTAAGTAATTAGAGTAGTTAAAAAAATAACTAGTAACATTGTGAGTAGCAGGCCATAGGCTTTGTACTGTCTACTAATGTAGGTCTCATATCTTATCTGGACACACTTTGTCCTGAATAGACAGTAGCTTGTTCTGCCTGTAGGTTTTAGCTTTGTTGTGACTAACAGCTGTCTAACAATCAGGTGATTATTGCCTATGTTGTTGTTATCTGAACTTGCTGAATAACGTGATATAAAAACTTGGGTAGTCACTGAGCTACATTAGCCCTTTATGTTAACACTAGCTGACAGGGATGGTATTGGGTAACTACCTAATAGCTAACTAGAATAATGTAACAAAATTTTATCTGGGAAACAAGAAGAAGAGATCCAAGGCAGATTCAAGATAGAGAAGGGACAAACTTCCACAGTTAACTTCACACTTCTTCTGGCAAAAAACTGGAACACTGGCAACCCCTCGTATCTACCCCCATCCTTCTTGGGAGACTGGTACTATCAACCACAGGTTACACAGGGGCTCTGAAAGGCATAGTACCCTTACAGCAGAAAAAGCGTGGATATTAAAATGTTTCTGTAGAACAATTTTTACTTTGTTATTAATGAGGGCGTAAAAGACTCTGTCGGATATTTGTCTCAACATTGTCGAAACATCAAACCACCACCCGAACAATGGAACTTCAGTTAAACCATAGGACTAGAATCTTCCTGTTATCTTGCAAGCCAATTCCTGTTCTCTTGCAAGCCAATTCCCATTATCCTGTGAACCTGAATGCAGAGCTGATTCTGAGAAATTTTGCCCTACCCCCAAGCATGTGCCCAAACTCGAGGCCAGAAAAACAGAGGGGCCCAGAGACGGTAAGGGACATGCATATCACCCAATAATGGGCATGCATATCACTGCCAGGTAAGGGGATCAGGTAGGCAAACCAGCTCTTGGAATACAATGAATATTCAATGAAATGAACAATAAAAGGACAAAACCAACCAACATCAAAAAGGGTAACAAACATCAAGGGAACCAACATCCACAGAATCAACATCAGAATCAACATTGGGCAGATCATTCCCCAGCTGAGTGAACTGGACCGTCGGGATGCCACAGCTCCGTGGTGGTAGCTATTGCAACTGAAACTCTTTTATCTTTTCCCTTTTTCCTTTCTTTCTCTCTTTTCTCTTGCATTTGCGACCTTGTTCTCAAGTAAATAAAGTTACCTGGTGCTTGACTCCATTATGAGTCTTAATTCTGTTCCCAAGAATATGAGCAAAACCACGCTCCGGTGTGTGAGAGGTTAGTCTAGCCGCCCCTAGCCTCTCAGACTCATCTGAGGTTGGCAAGAACACAAGGGGGCCTTCCTCTCATCCGAAATCGGAGTGTGACAGAGGGTTTTTTAATTAATTAATTAGATAATTTGGACTATAAATACTAGTATAGTTTAACTTGTTTGATAATAACTTTCATTGTTTTTTATAAGGTAGTTAAAACCCTAATTAATTTGACAATCAATTACTGGATTGGTATGTGCAGTGTGTTCTATTTTTGCCATTAAGAAAATATTGAATTCATTGGCCCAGAAAAGTATATCCATAGTCAGCTACACAGCACCTCAGTCAAAAAACTGTTCCCACAGCAATTCAGAAATTTCTTGAATTGTTTATGTCATGCGATATTGCCCTTCTAGTAGAAAACAGGGTGCTTAAAATAACCCGAGAACTTGAGCTTGTAAGAACCAGAGTTTATGATTGTATGTCTTCTCATTATTTAAAAAAGGTTTTGTCCACTTATTCTTCTCAATTTGACTGTTCATAGTAGATAGCCACCATATTTTCCTTTCTGTCCTCCCCTCTGATCCTGGCCTATAAATTCCGAGACATCATCCGTTCAATAGCAAAGCTCTGTGCATTTGTGCTGCTCCTTTGCATATAGCACCATCTTCCCACTTTTGTTTTCCTTGCCAGTTCTTCCCAAAAGCCTATATCCATCCAGAACTCCATAATGTTTCTCCAGTTGTATGCACTCATGTACGGGCACTTGAGATAGACCCCAGCTATGCCACTTGATAAAGGGAAATGGAGAGCCTTCCCTACCATGTTTTCCTTAGATGTTTCCTCTCTGCCTCCTATTCCTCCACTTTTCTGCAGTTTGGTCTTCATCTACCAAATAGCCTACTATAAATTCTTCCTTTAAATACTCCTCAATGAAATGAAATGCATTTAATATTTACTTTTCCCTCAAAAAAAAATTTTATATCTGTAAAAACTGGTGTTGATATATACAGAGACATGACAATTTATACTATCAACATGCTGGTATTCAAGTTGATTTAAGCTTTTAAATATAATTTGAATCTAGACAAGAAAATATAGATCTTCTTGGATGTAAGTAGAGTTGGAGATTCAAGACTCTTAAAAACATGTTTTTAAATGGATTTAGGAGTCTTACTTTGCATAAAATTTTAAAATCTTGGCTGTAAATAACTCCTCATACCTGTCATTTGGCATTTAAGTATAAATTCATTCACAGGATCTTACAGAGGAAATGTGTCATCTTTAGGTTAAACTATTTAAATTATGTTGTAAATTATTAACTGCTCAGAGAAAAATCTTATCCTATGTATGGAAAATGTCTAACTACACAGACTCTATTTCTTCTTTGATTTTGTGAATAGCACTTTTACTGTCATTATTGGCTGCCAGATGAAATCTACAAATGACTCTTTCAGCAGTCTTAAGCATTTAGTAATCCTTATTTTAAAAGAATTTTTGAAACAGATAAGAAAAACTTTTTTTTTTTTTAATTTTACGGAGTAGATCAAACAGTCCTTGTTTATTTAGAGTCTTCAAGTTCTTTCCTTTTATATAGCTTTCTTCACTATACAAATCTGTTTATATGGTGATATCAAAATGACAAACTTAAAATTTGAAAATTAACATTTATTGTATTATGACAGATTGATGATATTAAAGATAAAAATAATGAAGGGGTTCATCTCAACCACCTTTGGAATCCTATGTTGTAGAAATAATCTACATTTGAGGTATTTGTTTGGATGCTCCTTATCACTAACAAAGACAAAAAGAATTATCTTGAACAATTCATGTGGCCTATATTAGGTATCTATTTTAGGAAGAAACAAACAATTCCTTAAAGATACTATAGACTATAAAGGGAATTGAAGGATGAAAAAAAGTTAAATAGATGCAGCTATTTATAGTGCAGATGACTAATCTGACCCAGTCACGTTAGGCTTTCTTTCTGACTAATGAAGATAAAGAGGCAATCTTATGCTAGAAGAAGTTTAAAGAAAGTAAAAACAGCCCTCTGGGTCAAACAGACACAGAAGACACTATCATCAATTCCACAGCCAGTGCAGAGACAATGACTGAAACAATCAGCTTGGTTCCTGGCCTCTGGGGCACTTCCTGTGAAGTAAAGCCATATCACACACTTGCTATGTGTAAGCTTATATATTCAGGATTAGAACCGACCTTCTACTAGAATCCTTGTAAGGAAACACAAAGATCTTTCCTAATGTGTGTCTATGTGTAAATGTCTCTTGCCTTACCTACCCTAGGGTGAGACGTTTCCTTGGAGCACCTCCTGTAACTCTAGTTCTTTGTATCCAGACAACTGAATTAAGTTATGGGAGTAAGATTCAATTCAAGAAAAAATAGTGTAAGTTTGGTGACTACACATAGCTTAGGTGATTAAATATATATATTTTAAATGAAGAGTAATTTAAAGAATATAGTTGTCGTAGTTCAGCCCCGATTGGGGCTCTCTCTCGCAGTCTCTCTCTCGAACCCCTCCCCCTCCAAGAGAATAGGAGGAGATGATATAAGAAAAAACAGCTCAAGTTTTGAGATAAGGACGGGGAGAAATCCTTAAAGTTACCATCAAAGGCAAAACAGACTTGACTTGGGGAAAACTATTCATTTATTTCTAAAACTAGCAGGAGAATGAGACAGGGAACAAAATAACCTCCCCCCACCCCTCCCTCTTCCCGGGCTTAACATTATCTCTACTACCTCCCCTCCTGAGCGGCACAGGGGGGAAAGAGGGAATGGGGGTTGCAGTCAGTTCATCACGAGTTGTTTTACGCCGCTGTGTCATCGTCACGGGAAGAACTCCTCGTATTCCTCCTCTGCTCCAGTGTGGGATCCCTCCCAAGGGCCACAGTCCTTCGTGAAATTTCTCTGGCATGGGTCATCTCTTCCACGGGGTGCAGTCCCTCTAGAACAGCTGCCCCAGCAGGCCCTCCATGGGGCACAGCCGCCTTCAGGCCTCCACCTGCTTCGCATGGGGTCCTCCACGGGCTGCAGGTGAATCTCTGCCCCTCTGTGGACCTCCATGGGCTGCAGGTGGGACAACCTGCTCCACCATGGTCTTCACCACGGGCTGCAGGGGAATCTTGGCCAGGAGCCACATTACTCCTCCCCCTCCTTCTTCACTGACCTTGGCGTCTGCAGCCGTTCCTCACAACAGGCTGGCAGACGCCTCTCAGGATCCTTTTTACATCTTATTCACTTCTCATCTCCTCTCCACTTCTTGCAGCCAGGACAGGCTGAGTTGGGCCCAGTTGGCTGCCTGGCGGGAGGCCAGAGGGTGAGGCCTGCAAGGCCCACAAGGCTCGCGCCTCCCTCTCTCTGCCCCCGCTCAGCTGCTTCACATCTTCTCTCTTTTTTCCTGTTTTCCCCTTCTTAAATATGTTATCGCAGAGGCATTATCATGGGACATTCTGCTACCAATTGGCTCAGCCTTGGCCAGCAGCGGGTCCGCCCTAGGCCCGGCCAAGTCCACTAAACAAAGGGGAGTGACTTCTAGCAGTTTCCTACAGAAGCTACCACCTTAGGCCCCCCCTTACTAAACAAAACCAGAACAATAGTCAATGCAGCTTCTAGAGGTGCAATTCAGTAGCCTCAACATCAGCATCAGGAGCCATTTAAGACGTGCAAAGCCGTCCATCCTAACTTCAGATGCTTATCATAGAGGATACAGGTCTACCACATAACTTCTAGCCTCATACATATTTCTTATATACTAGAATGCATCTCAAAAGTGCTTAGAAGGCCATATTTGGTGAACCAAGCCCCTAATCTCTATTGTCAACATTATGAATTTAGGTACTTAGCTTACAGTTTTAGTTCTCTATTAAGTGTGTCCTAACAGTAGACTGAATCTCATACTAAACTTCTATGGAATCTGCACACTTCTAAACTATATCAGTATTCACTTCTGCACTGGCACATTCAACACGTTTCCTTGTTTCATAGATTTGAAAACTACTGTGAGAAATGTGACAGAATTCAGTAACATTTTCAATCTCCATTCTAGACAGCATCTCTGAGTGGACTACAGCCATAAGCAGGGTGAGACAAAAGAATACAAGTAACATTCCACAAGCCATGATCACATAATACAGAAAAAAAATTGCTGTTAGATATTGATTACCAGTACACTAATAATCTTTTTCCACAGCCCTTCCCTAGCTGCTTTTCATGACTCTTCCTACTAAATCCTGTGACAACTTGATCCGGTGAAGAACTGATCTTTTTGATCTGCTTAAGTATAGTAGGGCAGATGCCACAGAAATAGAATCATAGAATAGTTAGGGTTGGAAGGGACCTTCAAAGGTCACCTAGTCCAACCCCCCCTGCAAGGAGCAGGGACATCCCCAACTAGATCAGGTTGCTCAGAGCCTCATCCAGCCTGGCCTTGAATGTTTCCAGGGATGGGACTTCCACCATGTCTCTGGGCAACCCGTTCCAGTGCTCTACAACCCTCAGTGTAAAAAAACATTTCCTAATATCTAATCTAAATCTGCCTCCCTCTATTTTAAAACCGTTACCCCTCATCCTGTCACAACAGGCCCTACTGAACAGTCTCTCCCCATCTTTCTTGTAGGCCCCCTTGAGGTACTGGAAGACAGCTATCAGGTCTCCCTGGAGCTTCCTCTTCTCCAGGCTGAACAGCCCCAACTCTCTCAGCCTGTCCTCATAGGAGAGGTGCTCCAGCCCTTTTATCATCTTCGTGGCCCTCCCCTGGACCTTCTCCAACTGGTCCATGTCCTTCTTGTGTTGGGGGCTCCAGAACTGGACACAGTACTCCAGGTGGGGTCTCACCAGGGCAGAGTAGAGGGGGAGAATCACCTCCCTCGACCTGCTGGCCATGCTTCTCTTGATGCAGCCCAGGATGTGGTTGGCCTTCTGGGTCGCAAGGGCACATTGCCGGCTCATGTTGAGCTTCTCGTCCACCAGCACTCCCAAGTCCCTCTCCTCAGGGCTGGTCTCGATCCATTCTTCGTCCAGCCTGTGTTTGTTCCTGGGATTGCCATGACCCAGATGCAGGACCTTGCACTTTGCCTGGTTGAACTTCATAAGGTTGGCACGGGCCCACCTCTCCAGCCTGTCAAGGTCCCTCTGGATGGCAACGCTCTCTTCCAGCGTGTGAAATAGAAGTGTACATTTCCCAATTTTCTCTATTGCATTAAAGAAGAAATGGAACCTTTGTCTATGTCAGACCTGAAAAAAAATACAATAACATTATTTCTGTATCTGTTTCATTTTTATCGTAACCAATTCGTGAATAAAGTGAAATAAAGTACCAAAAAAATAAAAAGGCTACATCTGTTCTGTTTCTAGGAGGTCCACAGAATATAATATGTACTGATAGTGGGACTAGCTGTGACTAGGACTATATTATTAGACTCTGTACAGCACAGAAAGTGTTCATGAAGATCATCAATCTTTTGCATTTCAAAAAGCAAATATTTCCTTTTATTCACAGGTTATTTACAATAAGAAGCGGAATGCAGAGCAAAGAAAGCTCTCGGACAAGTCATGTACCTTTTCTTGCAAGGCTTTTGATAGCATATTTTAAAAGTATGTCTCTAGATGATTTGCAGCTTCACCTGGAAGTCCTTAAACAAAAAGCAAAGATTTTGTTGTTGTTGTTGTTCTAACATTCATCTAGTAAGACAAGTCCAAATAACAGTGTAATAAGCTTAGTCTAGTAAGCTCAGAAAGACAAATATTGACAGACTGTTTGTTAGCAGACCAAATACTACAGAATCACAGAATCATAGAATAGTTTGTGTTGGAAGGGACCTTTAAAGGTCATCTAGTCCAAATCCCCTGGGATGAGCGGGGACATCTCCAGCTAGATTATATTGCTCAGAACCCTGTCCAACCTGATCTTGAACAGCTCCAGGGAAGGGGCATCTGACACCTCTCTGGGCAACCTGTTCCAGTTCCTGTTCTACCACCCTCATTGTAAAATTTTTTTCCTTATGTCTAATCTAAATCTATTGCTACAGGCCCAGCTAAAAATGTTTGTTCCCATCTTTCTTATAGACCCCCATTTAAGTATTCAAAGGCCACAATAAGGTCTCCCCGTAGCCTTCTCTTCTGCAGACTGAACAACACCAAGTCCCTCAGCCTTTCTTCGTAAGAGAGGTGCTCCAGCCATCTGATCATCTTTGTGGCCCTCCTCTGGACTTGCTCCAACTAGTTCACATATTTTCCTGGGCTGAGGGCTCCAGAGATGGACACAGTACTCCAGGTGGGGTCTCACCAGAGCAGAGTGGAGGGGCAGAATCATCTCCCTCAACCTGCTGGCCATGCTTCTTTTGATGCAGCCCAGGATATGATTGGTCTTCTGGGCTGCGAGCTTACATTGACAGCTCATGTCCAGCTTTTCATCCACCAGTACTCTCAAGTCTTTCTAAGCTGGACTGCACTCAATTCCTTCATCCTCCAGCCTGTATTGAAACTGGGGGCTGCCCTGACTCAGGTGCAGGGTCTTGCACTTTGTCTTATTTGAACCTCATAAGGTTCGTACTTCTCGAGCTTACCCAGGTCCCTCTGGATGGCATCCCATCCTTCAGGCTTGCCTACCACACCACACAGCTTGGTGTCATCTGCAAACTTGCTGAGGGTGCACTCAATCCCATTGTCTATGTCATTGATGAAGATATTAAACAGTACTGGTCCCAGTACGGACCCTTGAGGGACACCACTCATCACCAGCCTCCACCTGGACATTGAGCCATTGACCACTACCCTCTGTATACAACCATCCAACCAATTCCTCATCCACCCAACAGTCCACCTACTGAATCCATATCTCTCCAACTTAGACAGAAAGATGTTGTGGGGGACCATGTCAAAGGCCTTATAGAAATCCAGGTAGACAACAACCATAGCTCTTCACTTGTCCACTGATGTAGGCACTCCATCACAGAAAGCCACTAGGTTTGTTAGGAAGGACTTACCCTTGGTGAAGCTGTGCTGGCTGTCTTGAACCACCTCCCTGTCCTCCATGTGCCTCAGCTTAGCTTCTAGGAGGATCCGTTCCATGATCTTCTCAGGCACAGAGGTGAAGCTGATGGGTCAGTACTTCCCAGGATCCTCCTTTTTACCCTCTTTAAAAATGGGCACAATAATTCCCTTTTTCCATTCAGTAGGGACTTCATCTGACTGCCATGGCTTTTCAAATATGATGGAGAGTGGCTTGGCAACTGCATCAGCCGGTTCTCTCAGGACTTTGGGATGCATGTTGTCAAGTCCCATAGACTTGTGTATATTCAGGTTCCTCAGGTGATCATGAACATGATCTTCTCTTACAGCAGGAGAGACTTTGCTCCTCTAGTCCCTGTCTTGTGGTCCAGCCACTTGAGGGGTGTGGGAAGAGGGGTTACCACTGAAAACTGAAGAAAAAATTTATTGATTACCTCAGCCTTCTCCTCATCCATTGTTACCAGTTCTTGCTTGTCAGGGGGATATACTTTCTTTGACCTTCCTTTTCTGGCTGACATACTTGTAGAAGCCATTCTTATTCCTTATATCCCTTGCCAAGCTCAGCTTTTGCTGCGCCTTGGCCTTCCTGACCTCATCCCTAAACAACTGGGCAGCATCCCTATATTCTTCCCAGGATACCTGACCCTGTTTCCACTGCCTGTGCATTTCCTTCTTGCCCTTTAGTTTGACCAGTGGGTCTCATCTCAGCCATGCCAGTCTCTTGCCTTCCTTGCCTGCTTTCTTACACCTGGGGATCGAGAGCTCCTGCGCTCTATGGAAGGCATCCTTAAAGATCTGTCAGCTCTGTTCTTCTCCCTTGTCCCTAACAGCAGTTTCCCAGGAGGTCCTATTGATTAAGTCCTTGAACAGCTAGAAGGTTGCTCTCTTAAAATTCCAGGTCCTGACTTTACTCTTTACCTGATCCATTTCCCTCAGGACTGCAAACTCCACCAGTGCATGATCACAGCAGCCCAAACTCACCGATTACCTCACTTGTGTTGGTGACCAACAGGTCAAGTATGGTATCCACTCTGGTAGGGCTGTCTATCATCTGGCTTAAGAAGTTATCCTGAATGCATTCCCTGAGTCCCCTGGACTGCCTACAGCTCACTGTGCCACTTTTCCAGCAGATGTCAGGATGGTTGAAGTGTACCAGCAGGACAAGAGCCTGCGAGTGCAAAGCCTCCTGTAGCTGGAGTAAGAGGGTTTGTCAATAGCGTGTAGTAAACACCAAACACAAGGTTCCGTTTGTTGGCTCAGTCTCTAATTCTCACCCAGAAGCTTTCAATCCATTTGTGGCTATTCTTCAGAGACAGCTCTTCAGACTGCCCCTCCTTCCTCACCTATCCCTTCTGAACAGCCTGTACCCATCAGGAGTCACACTCCAGTCATGGGATTCTTAAGAGCTACTAGGTCATAGCTTTCAAAATTTTTGCCTTCCAGCCAGTCCATGATCCCCTGTAAGATTACTGGGCTATTGGGATTTCTTCTTCAAGTCCACTGTGTGATCAGTGCAACCTACTTATTCCACGTAGCATCAGTTCCAGGATGTATACAGGGGAGTCTCTCTTTGAACATTCAGTCCAGCACCGGCAGTCAGGGTGCCAGGAGGAGCTGTGCTTCAGTACCAACTACTTCCAAAGCAGCTTGAACTCCTTCATATGCTGCCAGTATTCCTTTTTTTTTTTCACGTAGAGTATAGTGAGCTGCAGATCCTCTGTATCCTCAGCTCCAAAACCCAAGATGTCGACCTCAAGTCTGTCCTGTGTTCTCTGCCAAAGTCTCCAGGTAGGGCCATTCTCCTTGGCTGTTGTGTAGAGCACGTTTCTAACATCTTGCCCTGTCCAGACAGGTGGCCAACTGGGCCTGACTTGGCCCGGCCTGGCTGCAAGAAGTGAAGAGGAGATGAGATGGATGATGTGAAGAGATTCTGAGAGGCATCTGCCAGCCTGTTGTGAAGAAATTTTATTGTGAGAGGAACAGCTGCAGATGCCAAGATCAGTTCAGAAGGAGGGGGAGGAGTAATGCTGCTACAGGCCAAGATTCCCCTGCAGCCTGTAGTGACAACCATGGTGGAGCAGGTTGTCCGCCTGCAGCCCATGGAGGTCCACAGAGGAGCAGAGATCCACTTGAAGCCCATGGAGGACGCCGCATTGGGGGAGGTGGATGCCTGAAGGCGGCTGTGGCCCGTGGAGGACCCGCTGGGACAGCTGTTCTGGAGAGACTGCACTCTGTGGAAGAGATGACCCACGCCGGAGCAGTTTCACGAAGGACTGTGGCGTATGGGTGGGACCCCATGATGGAGCAGGGGAGGAATGTGAGGAGTTCTTCCCCTGATCATGAAGCAGCGGCGTGAAACAATGCATGATGAACTGACCGCAACCCCCATTCCCTCTTCCCCTCTGTGCCGCTCGGGAGGGGAAGGTAGTAGAGATAATGTTAAGCTTGGGAAGAGGGACGGGTGGAGGGAGGTTATCTTGTTCTCTGTCTCATTATCCTGCTGTTTGTAGTAATAAATGAATAGTTTTCCCCAAGTCAAGTTTTGCCCATAACAGTAACTTTAAGGATTTTCTCCGTGTCCTTATTTCAAACCTCGAGCCGTTTTTCCTTATATTATGTCTCCCTATTCTCTTGGAGGTTGGGGGGAGTGAGAGAGAGACTGCGTAGTCTGGCCCAATCCGGGTGAACTACGACAATTTGGTATTTAATCCAGAAACAATCCAGGACGTAAAATTCTGTTCCTGTTTATCATCTCTGTGGTGCTTAGACCTATAAGGACATATCTGTAGCACTACAATAAATGTATTCAATTTAACTTGAAGAAAAATTGAAACCATTTGGTGGAAAAGTTTTCATAAAGCCTGTTTTTACATATGCCTAAGTTTTGGATATTTTTCTACCACAAAATGGAGCATTGATTAGAGATATCTTAAAAGCTCAAATTAGTTGGTACATTTGCATGAGTTAGTATAGAACTATTTAAGGATATTAACTCATGGTGTATAAACAGCATAATCAGGTCAACAGGGCGCTGTTTAGCCCAGAGCTGATACTGTTACAATTTCATAATGAGCTCCTTCATAACTAGCTGAGACATTTCTGCACAAGACACCACACTGCGGACAGGTATGAGTGTAGCCTGTTAAACCCATGTGTCCTGGTTTCAATTGGGATAGACGGTAGCTGGTATAATGCTGTGTTTTGGATTTAGTATGAGAATAATATTAATAACATACTGATGCTGTAGTTGATGCTCAAGTAGTGCTTACACTAAGTCAAGGACTTTTTAGCTTTTCATGTCGTGCCAGTGAGAAGGCTGGAGGTACACAAGAAGCTGCAAAGGGACACAGTCAGCACAGCTGACCCAGACCAGCAAAAGGGATATTCCATACCACATGACATCATGCTCAACATATAAACTGTCAGGAGTTAGCTGGGGGATGTTGATCACTGCTCAAGGACTGGCTAGCCATTGGTCAGTGGGTGGTGAGAAGTTCCATCACTTGTTTTTGTTGAGTTTTGTTTCGCTGTCTTTTTGTTTTTTTCATTTTCATTACAATTTTAAAATATTATTAATATTGCAAATTTTATTTTATTTCAGTCATTAAACTGTTATTATATCAATCCACAAGTTTTCTTACTTTTACCCTTCTGTTTCTCTACCCTACCTCACCAGGGCACAGAGAGTGAGTGAGCAACTGTGTGATGCTTAGTTACTGGCTAGTGTTAAACCATGACACCATGGTAAATAACATTTGCTGAGTAACTGGCCTCTTCAAATAACACTGTAGATTTCAAAGAAAATGATAGAAATTTCAGGTATAAATATAGTTAGTTCTGAATGTAGAATTCCCTATGTTACTCCTCGAATAATTCTGGAGTAAATTCCAGAGGAAAGGGGAGTGTTGGTGTGTTTGCTTCATTTCAAATATAATTTTATTTTTTATAGGATAAACCATTTAACTCTACTGAGAAATTCTGTATCAATATGCTACATAGAAATGTTAAAATACGGATATATTAAAATTTGGGGGAAAAAAAAAAGTTCCTATATTATTTTGGATCGAAGGGTAAATTAATTAGACAACTAAGTTGTGTGTAAACTTCAGATGTTTAAACGAATGTTTTGGAGGGGTTTTTTTTTTGTGTTTTTTTTTTTTTTTAAAGTCAAGTACTGTTTTCTTCATACAAAAAAATGAAGTGATGTGGCTCTTTTCGAGTCCTTCAGAGACACATCTGTGAAGCCAAGTTTAAGTACTTAAGTCAGACAGACTGGCTCTGTTCCATCCTTTCTGGGAAGAAGTGGTAGACTATTCTTGTGTTTTATATTCTATCCATATGAGTAATGTGCTTTTATTATGCAGAAATATATATATATATTTTTAGCCATTTAGAATTATTATTTCCTTTCATTTACTGTTTGAAATGATTGGGACTCAAACAAGTACTTAATCAGTCATTTGTATGCTTTGTCAAATATTTTACATAATCAGAATCAGAATGATCACATAAATGCAAAAAGAACTTTTTTTCAGATTCTTCAGTTTGAGGAAATGCAAGACTGATTTGAATAGAATTGGCCCATATTTAGTAATTTATCAGAAAATGATTTTACTCTCCCATCAAGATGTGATATATCACAGTATTACCCTGAAAACACAAATGAGAGAAAAAACAAATCAATTAATTAAGGTTGCTTTCGTTTATTACTAAAAAACACTCCTACCAAAAACTATTAACCACAAAAGCCTCCTAAAGCATCATACTCTGTTCTTTCAATGTTTACTCAGACCTTGCTCTGTTGTAGATCAATTTGTATAGGGAACATTGTTTATTGGTGCTTTTAATTTCCTTTTTATAATAGAGTTCTTAATTCTTTATTTCAACTATAATTTCAAGCACATTTTGTGTTTTCATCATACTTTATTTGGAACAGAACACACAGACATTTATTTACAACTGATTTTTAAAGACATGTCAGTTTTATACACTTCATGGAGAACCTCTGTCCACATTGTTTAAGATGATGACTTTACCAAACAATTGGTGTAGGCACATAGATATCTATTGAGTGGATGGATGCATAAGTATGTGCACACATCAAGATACATGCACACATAAAAAAAAATCTGGTTTTAGTAGAAAAAAAAAATTCATACTAACAATTTCTGGAAAGACTAGATTTAGATTGATTTTCCCTTTTCTTAAGACAAATCTCTTTTTATGGCAGAAGTTCTTCTCTAACTTAAACTTCCAGATATGAGTTGTAAGGAGGTAAGAATCAAGGAGAAAAACTACTTCATTGTGTTTAGTTAAAAAGAATAAATTGTTCCTTCTACCTGATGCTTTTTTTTCACCCACTTTTAAGGAAAACATGAGAAAGTAGAGAGTACATTATGTATTTTTAGTCACTTTCTTTCATTAATGCATCATTTTCTGTCATAAATCAGTAATTTCTGATTTAGATCAAATACCTCTATTTTTGTATTCAGAGGGCAGGTGCCAATGCTCTATGGAAAACAGGAAAACTGTGCTTATATGGAATTGTTGAATATAGGAGAACATTGATGGTTATCAAGAGATTAATTTCCTCAGAAAATCTACCATTCCTCAGAGTCTCACACAACATGCAAAGGATTAATTTGTAGCATTCAGACAGGATTTTCTAAAGTAAGTGATAAATTTGAATATTCACATAAGAAATATGACATGATTTTTTTTAAGCTACTATGTTAACCTGAAAAGTTAAAATAAGCTTCATTTTTTTTTCCTTCAATAACTAGATTTATTCACCTGTTAAATGACTAATCTTTTAGACTAATTGCATTTACTAAAGGAACAGTACATCCTCGAATTCTCTTCCCTTTGCCTTTTCTAACCTAGCTCTTTAGCAGTCTGGTGAAACTAATTTTCATTTCCCGTTTAAAAATACTACATCAGTAACTGACTCACACATTTTGGCTCACTGCCTGCTGCTGAAGTCGGTCTCGTCTACCACCTGCCTCTGTCTGTGAGATACCTTCCTCTCATGTGGCCACAAATGAATGTCATAATTTATTTTCTCTAAATGAAAACAAATTCAATTTTTGCAAAATTTTCCTTTACTTGGAAAGAAAGGTAACATGACACCTTGCAGAACCAGAAGAGCACTTTTTTTCCCCATGAGATAGTTATGTACTCTGTTTCCTAATTAAACCTGAAAAAAAATCTTCCTTTACTAAGGTTATTTCTTCACTCAATTTTGCTCTTGCTCTTTGATCTTAGTTTTCACTATGCTGTCCACTTGTATAAATACTTCATCAAGACTGAAAGGAATGTTCAACTGAAATTCACACAGTTACAATTGCAAGTTTGAGAGATGGCGAGGGAAACACTAAAACAATGATCTGAACTTTCTTCACTGCAGCTGAACAGTTCTTGCCATTTCCAGGACGATTGCTTCAATGCCACATGGCTGTCCTCCCACTCAACAGATGTCACTCCCCATACTGTCATCTGACAGTTTCTTCTCTGTCCTAGCAGCCCATCACTAAGCAATAAGCACTGTAGCTTACTGACATGTTCAGGTTGAAACCCATACATGTGGAAGAACTTTCTTAGTTTAGACTTAGTGTGCAAATATCCTCCGACTTTGGAGAGCTGGACAGTAGACACATAAACATGTGCATATGTACGCACATATCCCCTTGCACATAGACCATTGCTTTGAACGAAATAGATTGTTCTGAAGTCTAAGATGGTCTTATTTAAAAAAAAAAATCTAAACAGAGCTCTAGAACATATAACAAGAAAACTCCAAGTGCAAAAAAAAAAAAACCAGAGACACCTAGTCCAGTTCTACCGACAATAATGAAAGCCAGACACTATTTACAAATTTTAGATAGCATAAATAGCTTTTGCAAATTATTTCTGTGGTGAAATCCCAAATCTCATTTTTTCACAGTCAGAGAAGTCTTTTAATTGGATAAACTTGTGAGCATAAACCAGGTCATTACTTTGGATTGCTATGGAGCTAGGCAATCAATTCATTTTTTGCTTTTCCTGTTCAGTTTATGCACACCAAAATATATTACTCCATATCAAATAATGGTTCTAATTCATTGTAAGAACCAGACACTGCCACTGTGTTTCTTAAAAATTTTTCTCTCCAAGCTGATTATTCTTGATGGAATCAAGTAATATTTTTATGTATGATATACAAGTTTACAGTTACATGCTTTTTATGCAGCCACTATATCAGCCTTTCTCTTCCTTTATATTTTTCTCTTAGATACTTTGAGATGATAAATCAGAAAAATCTTTCTCCGCATATAACCGACATTCTCAAGTACAGTTTTCTTTACTTACTCTTCCTCTTACAAGGAAAAAGAAATCTTAAGAAGGTAACATAAATGATCATCTTTTTGACATATATGGCAAGCACTTACACGATGGAAAGACTGAAAATATCATTTATTCTTTCTGGAACAGCTTCCCAAGATGCAGAATATTCCTATTGCACAATAGGTGGTTGGTGATGAGATGAAGTCAATTATGGATTTGATTCCTTTCATGCTAAAAAAAAATCTAAATTACCTGCAAGTTAGCTGAGTAGCCTAATCACAAAATAATTATTTGGAAAGAGTATGAGGGAGAGAGATCTGTCATCACTATTACCTCCTCCTGTACATATTTCTTAAAAGAAAGTATTGTCAACTGTGGTTTTTTTTTGTACAGAGCTCAATCATGAATTGTACTCCAACAATAACAACTGGAATGAACCACTCAAAGAGAAGGGTATCTAGTTTCTGGATATATTGCCTGGGTTTGTGTGATATAGAGTCATAGAGTCATAGAATAGAATCATAGAACATCTCAAGTCAGCAGGGACCCATAAGGATCGAGTCCATCTCCCTGTTCCTTGCAGGACTACCTAAAACTAAGTCATATAACTAAGAGGTTGCCCAGATGCTCCTTGAACTCTGACAAGCTTGATGTCATGACCACTTCTCTGGGGAGCCTGTTCCAGTGACTGACCACTCTCTTAGTGAAGAACCTTTTCCTAATATTCAGTCTGAACTTCTTCTAACACAGCTTCATTCAAATTCCTTGTGTCCTATCGGTAGTCATCAGAGAGAGGAGATCAGCACCTCCCCCTCCACTGTCCCCCTTAAGGAAGTTGTAGACTGCGATGAGGACACTCCCTCAGCCTTCTCTTCTCCAAGCTGAACAAGCCAAGTGACCTTAGCTGCTCCTCCTAAGTCTTACCCTTGAGA
The DNA here is from genome assembly GCF_036417535.1 of Chlamydotis macqueenii. Classification (NCBI taxonomy): domain Eukaryota; kingdom Metazoa; phylum Chordata; class Aves; order Otidiformes; family Otididae; genus Chlamydotis; species Chlamydotis macqueenii. The sequence continues at coordinate 166,730,521 of NC_141556.1, forward strand.
CCTTTCACCATCTTCGTCTTTCTCCTCTAAACACATTCTAACAGTTTGAAGTTGTTCTTATATTGAAGCATCCAAAACTGCACACAGTACTCAAGATGGGGCCGCACTAGTGTAGAGTGGGACAATCACTTCCCTGAAGGGCAGAGGCTTCCACACAGCTAGCTATGCTGTGCTTGATGGACCCCCCAGGACATGGTTGATCCTTTTGGCTGCTGGAGCACACTCTTCTCTCATATTCAACTTGCCATCAACACAGATCCCCAGATCTCTTTCAGCAGGGGTGCTTTCCAGCCTCTCATCTTCCAATTTGTGTATGTAACAAGGATTGCCCCATCCCAGGTGGAGAATCCAGCACTTGGTCTTGTTAAAATTGATACAGCTGGTGATTGCCCAGCTCTCTAGTGTGTCCAAATCTCTCTGTAAGAACTTTCTACCCTCAATGGATTCTACAGCTCCTCCTAGTTTAGTATCATCAGGCAACTTAATGTACATGTGATTCCTGCATCCAGATCATTTATAAAAATATTGAAGAGAATTCACCCTAAAATTGAGCCTTGGGGAACCCCACTGGTGGCTAGTCACCACTCTGATGTAATCCAGTTTGTTGTAACTCTTTGAGGTCAACTCGTCAGCCAATTGTTCACCCAACATATTATGGACTTGTCCAGCTGTGTGCTGGACAGTTTGTCCAGAAGAATACTGTGAGAGACAGTATCAAAAGCTTTGCTAAAATCCAAAACCACAACATCTACTGACTTCCCTTGGTCAGCTAGATGGGTGACCTTGACATAAAAGGAAATTAAGTTGGCTAAGCAGGACTTTCATTAATACGTGCTGGCTACAGTCAATGACTGTATTGTCTCTCAAGTGTTTTTCAATAACTTCCAGAATAACTGTTTCCATAGTTTTACCAGGCACTGAAGCAAGACTGATAGTCCTGTAATTATTAGGATCTTCCTTTTCTCCCTTTTTGAAAATTGGGACAACTTTTGCCCGCTTCTGGTCAACTGGGACCTCTTCAGACTCCCAAGACCATTGAAAAATAGTGGAGAGAGGTCCCACAATGACATTAGCCAGCTCTCCTAGTGCCCTGGTATGAATCCCATTGAACCTCATAGAGTTATGTGCATCCAGCTGGAGAAACAAGTCTTGAACAAGTTCAGGGTTGGTGGGAGTCTGTCATCCTCACCTGGTTATGGTTTTCCAACATAGCGCTCCAGGAGTCGCAGCAACCATCATCAGTGTTAAAGACAGAGGCAAAGAAGGTATATAAATCTCTGCTTTGTCTGTGTCTCTATTTGTGAGGTGACCACAAAGTAGATTCAGATTACATATTAGGAAAAAAAAATTTATAATGAGGGTAGTGGAACACTAGAACAGGTTTCCCAGAGAGGTTGTAGATGTCCCATCCCTGGAAACATTCAAGGCCAGGTTGGACAGGGCTCTGAGCAACCTGATCTAGTTGAAGATGTCCCTGCTCCTTGCAGGGGGATTGGACTAGATGACCTTTAAAGGTCCCTTCCAGCCTTAACTATTCTATGATTCTATGACCAACCTCATCAAGCAATGGACCAAAGTTATCTCGGAAACTGCTTCTTATAGGCACTTATCTGCTCATCTCATCAAGGCTGAACTGCTTTGGAACTGAAGCAAAAGTCAAATGGTGGGCTTCTGGGGAACTTTGGGAAACAGAGTTGAGAGAAATGGAGGTTGAATAGGACTCGAGATTTCAGATTTGACATTAAGAACCTGATTTTAGGGTGGGGGGAAGGGTCAACTGTGCAAATATTTATCTTTTTTTTTGAAGTTTACAGCTCATGGATAACTCTTGATGGTTCATAAGTAAATTTAGATACTCCACAGAATGTTTTGAACTGAGGTTGACAGAAACAGAAAAAAAAAAGACTGGATGAAGAATTGTTTCTTTCTGGTCATATCTGAAAGCTGCACCTTGCACTATTTATTTCTTAAGCTGTTTTTATAGACTCTATCCATTTCCTGTAGAAAGGTGGAGGGTTTTTTTGCCCACAGTTCACAGAACAGTTGTTCAAACTATGCTGGGGATTTGTGCAAATGACAACTTGGAAACAAGGTAAAATAAAGCTAAATAAAGCATTTCTAAAACTCTTGACATAATTTCTAAAAGATATCAATCTTTCATGCTTTCTGAATGAAATGAATTTTAGCTGCCAGAGCTCTGGAACAACTTGTTTAGTTTTTGACACTTGGTGTACAGGAAGGAAACCTTTTTAAGATTATATATGCACAAGGTAAGTGTGAATGGGAGAGCAACATTCTATAGATTGCTCAAGGTAGCTTTCAGATCTGCAAAAGCAGGCTTTCTAATTTGAGAGTTCTTACAATCTATATCCAAATTTAATTAATATGAATAACCTTTGTTAATGAATGTAAGAAATGATAATTCATTTAGTTTAAAGATGATTATTTTCTATTAGACTTTTCTTTTACTTTCATCTTTCAGATCAAGAAAATTTGTTACATAAATTTTAAAAAATCATTAAATATTCTGGCATGTAATCAATATTTTTGATAGATTTATTTCATTATTATATATTAGGAGTGTGTACTGTGACATGCAATTTTGCAAACAATGAAGACAGTCTTTGGAAAACAAGTAAGAACATTTCATAATCAAACTTAAGTTTATTTTTTTACATGGTTGAATTTATTCACACCAACATCAGTTCTTTAATATGGCTGATATAAATTTAAAATAAAATTATCTGAAGTCTAGCTAAAAACTCAATCAGGCCCAATAAGGAGTCTTTCATTTACATATAGTAACAAGAAAAGAGAGAATTATAATTTTTGAAGTGGAGTCCTACCATTTCTTCTTTCTGGTACATTGCTGGATAGTATGGAGGGAAAAGGACTGCAAACCTGAATGATTCAGAGTTATTGTCACAGGATGAAGTAATATCATGTTAAGGACACCTGAGTAAGCTACAAACAATCTTGGTGTTCACAAACTTCAATGCCGCACAATACCAACATGTCAGTGTGCTAAACTCTACCCTTCTGACAGTGCTTGTTCTCAGGCAGCTCAGGCAACTACATGAAGCCATAGTTCAAAGTGGACATACCAGAGTTTTTCTGAATTCTCTGGTAAAGTCAAATTTTTCTAATGAATTCAGTAAAGTCTAAGGTCTGCACAGCAACCTCCTAGTGGTCCCTCAGCTACTAGGTGTTAAAGCGTGTGGGAACGAAGGCTATTCAGACAAACTTGATGGTTTCAATCTCCAAATAAATAAGTGAAACATATTACAAGTATATATTCTAGATACTCTTTAGGTCTGTTTCTGAGGGTGCAGTAGTGGATAATGAACTTTGTCCCTTTGAAGAATAACTGTCATTTTAGCTTATACTTTTTTTTTCTGTGTCCCCCAGCTGCAGATGCCACCAGCTTCAGCTCCTCTCCAAGCTCCAGTGAAAATTAACTCTACCATAGTCAGAACCAGCACACATCCACATCTTGTTCTTGTCTTTCTTGTTCCCACAATTTTCAGTAATTCCTTGTTTAAATAGTTCCCTGTTACTCTTCTTAAGCTCTCTTCAGTGTTTCCATGTTAGTAAAGCTAATAAGCAAGTCAAAATATGAAGAAAAAAAAAATAGTAGAACGTGACATAACGTTAAAAGAAGCAAGATTTGCAGGGTGGAAGGTAGTAAGTTTATGAGAGGAGTGATATGGAAGGTTGGAATGCTACTAAACAAAATGGAACATAGTTCCTGACAAATGTTGCTTCTGAGATCTTTTTTTTCCTCTTTTTATTCATGCAGATATGTTTTCTACCATTTAAGATAGACTAGAAAGCCTTTAAACATACTTATATAAAAACAAATTATTTAATTGCTTTAACCTGATAGTTTTTATGTAAAATAAAATAACAGATTGTAAGGTGTAGAGACAAAGAACATTTCCAATTACTTATCAAGAAGTGAAAAATTAACAAATCTGCATAATTTTTTTATATCATAAACAACTAGAAAGTTATTTCTATATTGGCTAGAATAGAATGCGATTAAAATTGCTTCTTAAGGGAACATATTAAGTGCTTGTTTTTTAGAATGAATTATCTGTAATTTACAGGCACAGAAAACAGCTGCACTGGTCTCTGTATGTCAGTGTAGTAGTATTTCTGTATATATCCATATTTTTATAAGTTATATGATTTATGTAAGAATTTATAGTTACTCAAAAGCATTAGAAATGCAATTTATAGGTTGCTACTCATAAAAGTTGTCAAAGCATTAAAAACAGCAGATATATTTTAGTAAGTTTTGTTGTCCTTTTATATCATACCTCTTCTAATATCATGTCCCCGGACTACAATAATTTAATTGTAAAGTAACTGAGAGGATAAAATCCATCTGTAGAAATTATTATAAAAATAGTTATAATATATCTAGTTTTAAAAACATTTCTATATTTGGAATTTTATTCACAGAGAAAAGATAACAAGTTCATTTACAAGATGCTTTCATCTCTTTAGTCTATTTACACATTCTGGATTCTCTCATGCATTAATCAGAATCTTTTTTTAGACTTGGTATGATTTTTCAATTATTGGTGTAACAGGTTGAGTCTTTCACAGATCTTGTCACAATGTAAGACATTCCAGCACTGCACTCAAATCATGCTGTTTTTCTGGATACTCACTGTATATGATGTGAAACAGCAAATTTAACAAACTAGTAGAAAATACATTTTTTTTTCCCTTATCAAATGGAGTCTAGACAAATATTTTGGACTATCACTTATAGAATCATAGAATCATAGAATCATAGAATGATTAGAGTTGGAAGGGACCTTCAAAGGTCATCTAGTCCAACCCCCCTGCAAGGAGCAGGGACATCCCCAACTAGATCAGGTTGCTCAGAGCCTCATCCAGCCTGGCCTTGAACGTTTCCAGGGATGGGGCTTCCACCACCTCTATGGGCAACTTGTTCCAGTGTTCTACAACCCTCATTGTAAAAAAATTTTTCCTAATATCCAATCTAAATCTACCTCCCTCTATTTTAAAATCATTACCCCTTGTCCTATCGCAACAGGTCCTACTGAACAACCTCTCCCCATCTTTCTTGTAGGCCCCCTTGAGGTACTGGAAGACTGCTATAAGGCCTCCGCAGAGCCTCCTCTTCCCCAGGCTGAACAGCCCCAACTCTCTCAGTCTGTCCTCATAGGAGAGGTGCTCCAGCCCTTTTATCATCTTCGTGGCCCTCCTCTGGACCTTCTCCAACTGGTCCATGTCCTTTTTATGTTGGGGAATAATTCAAAGTGGTGTAGTATAATTTTCCTTGCAAATGCAATCTTCTGAAACTCTGCGGTTTTTAATAGACTACTGCTCTAGCATGTTGTATTTACTCTTAATATCTTCTATGTTGCAAGAATCAGTATTTTCAGGGTAAACGTACTTTACTAGTCTTTTCTCTGTGGACCTCATAGCACAGTTTACTGCTATCACTGAAGAAGTGTAAAGTGTTGACTGCAAAATACTAACTAATCTAATGTGTTTTTTAACATTTAAAACTACACAGGAAAACTTACTTATAATGGTATTTTATGATATTCATAATAAAAAATTATGCAGTCAGTGAAAACTAAGTACAAAATTTAAAAAAAATCAAATAAGAATCCTGAAGTCTTTTTTTTTTTTAAAGTAATAATTCATAATAAAACACTTTTTTTTTTAAAAAAAAAAAAACCTTCCCCTATCTCTCACCGTGGCGTTCCTGCTCAAAATCTATATAATATTGTGAACAAGTAGATTAATCTCATTCAGGTTCAACAGTCTATGATACAGATTGTTTACAAAATACAGTACATAGAAACAATTTTTAAATGTGTTGTTTTCTTGTAAAGTTGAAGTTAAATCTCTCCTTGTCATTAATTTGTGTTAATTTCATTGAAATTAAAACTACATGCCCTGGTACATTTTCTAAGAAGAGAAATATGATATTCTTCACTCTTATTCGATGACTCTCAGTCTTTAGTTGCCTAAATTCTACAAAGAAATGAGGGAATATAATGTCCAGTTTTCAAAAGATTCTGCTTTAGTAACTGTATGCATATACATGTGTGTAAATTATGTGTATTTTGAACAGACATAAGCGTAAACAAAAGCATAGATATTTCACTTATTAGAAACAGCCTTGACATACTTGATGCACAGCTCTTACCTATAAATTAACTTTAGACAAAGAATCTCCTTTAGATCACATCAAAAACTTTCAATATTTTCTCGTCAAGCTGCTTCTTCCAGAACCAGCCAGGTCCCTTCACTCAAAGCTTGTCAACACTTTTTAAAATATCTATTCTAATATCAGTCTTAGAACAAAGTGAAATGTTTCTAAAAATATTGTCTTTTCCCTTTTTATCCAATAACTTCTTAATTTAAAGCCATTTAACTATCTTGCCCTAGTAAGGGTCTATGAAATAGTTACCACAGTCCCCTTTGAAAGAACCATCTTGAAATACTAAAAGCTTTCTAGACTTCAAGGGACTGTGTAGATTTTTTTGCACATCTTTATTTTAGTGTGCCTTACTGGATACTTTATAAGTAATATCTCAATGGAAAGTGATAGGGTAGCTTTCAGGCTTTTCAAACCTTGTTGGAGAAGTACCTGGTATGTATAGAATCTGCCTGTTCTTTAAACTTTTTATATTGTCCTTTACTCGGGGCCAACTTTGAAATTGGAAGCAGAAACCATTGCTTACTTTACCTGAGTGCCATAAGTTACTTAGCAATGCTAATACTCTAGCTATCTTTCTATGTCAGTCTACAGCCATCCTGAACTAAATAATAAAGTTCTGACTCTAGTAGAAAGGAGTTACAGGATAACAACATAATGAATGCCAGTCAGCACTATTTTCTTAACAGTGGGACTTCTGAAAAAGCTTGTCTTTGGGCAAGAAGTGTAAAGGGAACATTTAAATTCAAAGGTGTGATTATATACCATCCTGATTCAAATCAACAAAGAATGTTATTTTCTGCTATAGGAGTGACAAAGACTTCATATATTATTTATACATTAAAAAATACCTGTGCTACTGCAGGCACATGGATCTGAACACCCCAGTATACAAGGCCTAAGATAAATCTGAATACAAGAAAAAAAAATTGAAAAAGATTTAAAGAAAATTAAAGGGTTTTCTCATTACTTGATGACATATATATATATATATGCATATCACATAGGGTATACATACTTGAATCTGTCAGAGTAATGAAATACAGAGCATCCATCTGTCTAAACCTCAACAAAGCACTTGATATAGCACCATATGGAAAACCACTGGTCAGATCAGAAAATATAAAAATTAGTAGAACTACGAAATTATCAATGTTCTGGTCAATGGGGAGAAGACAGCAGAAATTATTGAGACCAAACGTGAAGAAAGAAAAGTGAAATAACACTGCTTCTCAAACATTGAGTTGGTAATACTCTTATATGAAATTAAAGATCTTGCATATGAATCAGGAATAACTTGATGAAATTCACCAATATTGTAAAGGCAGAAGTCATTGTAGTGCTAGAGATAATGAAGATTCATTCCACACATGTTCTGCTCAAATAATGAGAAGTAATCAGAATAGAGTTCAAGAAAATATAAGCAGAGCAGGAAGCAACTTCCTGTGACCATGTTTGCCCTTCTCTTCTATAAAATAAAATTGGTTACTTATTTGTTGATTTCAGCTAACATATTCTTCTTTTGCGTTGTAGAATGTTGCTTGTACAGATGTGTACATTTCAATAACTGGTGAGTAACTGATGAATCAGTTCTAACTGATAGACTGGTAAATTCAGTAACTTTAATCTGATTTTTAAAAAATTGTTCAAACTCATAGGAGACAAAACGGGTGAATTATGGAACCAAAGAGATAGGCATAATAATACAACATTTGATGGTACAAAAAATCTATGTTGTGAATCTGGAAACTAATAAGAAAAATCATTGACAAAAACTGAGGGCAGGAATTTAGGCTCATTGAAGGAGCTGTGTCATACTCAGTCCTGTGAGGTACAAATATGATACAGCTGTGAAAAACGCAAATTGCATCCTAGGACTTGTCAGCTGAGTTAGGACAATATTAGTTCCATTATAAAAAATTCTGGTGAGATTGCCTCTGAGATATGTGCTCATTGAAAGAAGATTGATTCAAACCGACAGATGGAGGGAAGAGCTTCTGTGATAATGAGGGAAATTGAAAGTCTGTTATATGAGAAGAGACTGGAGGTTTGGTTAGCCTGGTGACGAAAGGCATAAAAGGGACGAGATTACTGTCTACAAATTCAGCAAAGGCTACAGATTATGTAAGGGATAGGATAATGTTGGTACAGGAACAAATGGATATAATGAGCACATTTTGCCTGGAGTTGGGGAATAGTTATTAAATCCATCCAGTGACTACAGGCACCTAGCTTTTACAGTAAGTAATGGAAGGAAAAACAAAGCATTAACAAAACAAAGATAAATGTAAAATAGATCTTCATATTATTTTTTTTTAAGGATTAATGAGTATGTTTCCTGCAATACAAGAAGCTATTGTTATATCTATGTATTGTATGGAGAGTAAATAGGTTGCATGTATTGAAATAGGTTGGAAATACAAGTTGAATATAGGTCTGCATAATTTTAACTACCTGATCAAATAGCTGCAATTATGAATCTGAATAAAGTTAAACAAGGCATTTCCTGTGGAGTCACTTAAAGGCCTGGGAATAACAAGTCCTACTATTTTTAACTGAATGGAAAGAACTCCCTTTTTCAGAAATTCTTTACGAGATCTCCAGCTTGCCTTTAGGTCAGCGTAAACTTGCACACTAATCCTATGACTGAAAGAATTAATCTAGTGCTCAACTGTCTTCATTTGATAAGATGAATCTCACCCATAAACTATAATAGGCATGAATGAGGAAAGACAGTTGTCACTAGTAGAGTCTCTTAGATTACCCAGAGAAGACTATGACTTAGTACAAGGAAGAGGAATGGGAGAGAAACTAGGGCCATCTAGAAGTGACTTGACTTGGAAATAGATGAGATTTTTTAGGGAGAAAAGTTAGGAGTGTGCTAAGATGATAAAAGTTATCTAGTTTATGACAATGTGAATATAAAATGTTGGAAATAGTAGGAAACTTAAGATAAACTAATTCCAGGGACACATTTTGGTGGGAAAAAAAAAAACAAACCAAAAAAAAAACCAACAAAAATCCACAGCTAATAATAATGAAACATCATGAAAAACACTTGAGAAAAGGACTGATTGAACAACATGTGTTGTGGTAGACTATTACATTATAGGGAGACTATATCCATGTCCAGAATCTTTTTTTTTTGGTAAAATGTATGATCTTCTATCAGTCCTAGCTATTTCTTTTCTGTGACCACTCTTCAGTGTTTGCACAGAATTCATATTGCCTCTTTCTTCTAATCTTTCAGTTCATATCATTGCTATCGAAGGCCCAGTTCTAGAGGTCCTTGGGGTTAGGCTAGGTGCTCACTTGGTGCAATTATGGTTCTGAAATGAATAGAAGCTAGTGAAAATGTCAATGTTAAAAAATAAAGTCTGAATATCTATAGTAGAGGAGGGGAGACCTTAGGTACTAAAGTGTAAATGCTGCTTGTGTAAGACAGGTATCTCAAGAAATGTGATTCAGATGCCTTAATACAGGCATCTAATTTAATTTTACTGATCTCCTTTGACATATCCTCCAGTTCAGTGTGGATGTCTCAGATGTGTTGCGTGTCTGTGCTGGATGCACTCCACTCCTTAACCAAACTAGCAGTAGTTTGGTGCAGGCTCCAAAGGAGGGAAAGGTCTGAGCCATAGCAGGGCCAAGAACTCCTCTAGTTTTAACCTGTTCTTTGAAAACCCATGAAGGAGAAGTGTGGCACAGTGATGAGCATCAATGCATATGAGCTTGGAAACCAATCATGCGATTAACAAATGAATTGCAGGATGGCTTTTCCAAGACTCATTTATTGAGCAACAAAGAAAGTTGTGAGTACAAGGAGTCTCACACATACCTTTTCCATCGCATGTAATTTAACTATAAGCCAACTGCTTTATTCCATAAACATGACAGTCTAAGTGAAGCTTTTTTAAGGTCTTCCTACTAGGCAGTGTGGCTGCATGGCAGTGATCTTCCCTTGAGTTGGGACACCTCTCAAGGTTGCTACTTGAGACAGAGAGACCTTTTACCAATGGCAGATCTTTGGCAGGCAACCAATATTACACATAACCTTCTACTATGTTAACTTTGGTTTGTGCCCTGATAACTTGTCTTGGTAACTTCAATTTGTAACTTGGTAACTTTGATTTGTGCCTTGGTAGTTTTGAATCACTCTTCAAATGATTGTGTTGTACAGTAATAGAGTGAACCTTGCCATTGAATTTTGTGAAGTTGCACTTTTGCAACACCATAGTAAAACCACTGTCATAGTTCAGCCCCGATCGGGACCACCTTAGGCCCCCCCTCACTAAACAAAATCACAACAACCACTTTTGCTAATACCTTTGATGATGATTACTTAAGCAATCTAAATCACTCTTGATGTATCTTTCAGTCAGCTGAATCATGTGTGTAACACCTGATGCAGCAGCCTACACAAACATCAACAAAATGCCATTTTCAGTGCTGTAAGGGAAAAAAAAAAAAAAAAAAAAAGGAAACTGCATTCATTTTCAGAAAGAGTAAAAGGAGGACCCTGGGAACTACCCACCTGTCACCCTCACCTCTGTGCCTGGGAAGATCATGGAACAGATCCTCCTAGAGGCTATGCTGAGGCACATGGAGGACAAGAAGGTGGTTCAAGACAGCCAGCAAGGCTTCACTAAGGGCAAGTCCTGCCTAACAAATCTAGTGGCCTTCTGTGATGGAGTGACTGCATCAGTGAACAACAGAAGAACTACAGATGTCATCTATCTGGACTCCTGCAAGGCCTTTACATGGTTCCCCACAACATTCTTCTCTCTAAATTGGAGATATATGAATTTGATGGATGGACTGTTTGGTGGATGGGGAATTGGTTGGATAGTCACATCCAGAGGGTAGTGATCAATGACTCAATGTCTGGATGGAGATTGGTGACAAATGGTGTCCCTCAGGAGCCCGTATCGGGACCAGTACTCTTTAATACCTTCATCAATGACATAGGCAGTGGGATCGAGTCACCTTCAGTAAGTCAGCTTTTTATAAAAACAGACCTAATTCAATGAAGTGAATTATTTGATACAAGAGCCTAAATGCAGAGACCCCAAAGACGGTAGGACATCACACAGGATCTACAGAAGACCTGCACTGGCTGCTAGCAGGCAGAATATTCTGCAGCATCTCAAACAGTATTAGATGCCTATATGTAGGCAACAGAATTAAACCCCTGGTATCTCACACAGGATGAGCTGAATTGTTCTCTAGGCAACACTGACTGTGCCAATTAGATTTCCATTCACTATAGTCTAAACTCAGACACCTAGCTGACATACAATATCTAGGTATAGAGAGATAAATATAATTACCTCTGAGCTGAATCCCATTGTTAGGCTCATTTCATTTGTTCATGTTCAAGCAATTGAAAAAAGCCCTCTGTTTCTTTGGCTCCACTGTATAATAATCTACCAGGAAATGACCTGTTCACTGATGGGTCTTGTCGTATTGTAGGAAAACATCAAAGGTAAAAAGCTGCTGTGTGGAGTCCTACACGACGAGTCACAGAAGCCACTGAAGGACAAGGTGAATCAAGTTGGTTTGCAGAGGTGAAGGCCATCCAACTGGCTTTAAATATTGCTGAACGAGAAAAATGGCCTGTGCTTTATTGCTGTAGTGACTCTTGGATAGTAGCGAATACCCTGTGGGAGTGGTTACAGCAATGGAAGCAGAGCAACTGACAGCACAGGGGCAAACCCATCTGGACTGCCGCAGTATGGCAAGATATTGCTGCCCGGCTAGAGAATCTGGTAGAAGTACATCACGTAGATGCCCATGTACCTAAGACCCTAAGACTCGGGCCGCTGAAAAACATCAAAACAACTAGTACATAGATCAAGATGCTGATATTAAAGAGGTTGAGGTGAATCTGTACTGGCAACATAAGGGTGAACTATTTTTAGCTCAGTGGGTCCATTACACCTCAGGCCATCAAAGAAAAGATGCAACATATAGATGGACTCGTGATCAAGGGATGAATTTGACCATGGAAACTGTTGCACAGTTTATCCATGAACGTGAATATGCACTGCAATTAAGCAAGCCAAGCAGTTAAAGTCACTGTGGCATGGAGGACGATGGTTGAAATATAAATATGGGGAGGCTTGGCAGATTGCTTATATTACACTCTCACAAACCCACCACGGCAAGCGCCATGTGTTTATGATGGTAGAAGCAACCGCTGGACGGCTAAAGACATATCCCGTACCCCATGGCACCGCCTGAAACGCTATCCTGGGTCTTGAGAATTAATTCTTATGGCAACATGGCACCACAGAAAGAACTGAATCGGATAACAGGACTGATTTCCTTTCAAATCTAGGCCAAAGAGCATGGCATTGAGTGTGTATATCACATCCCCTATCATGCACCAGTCTCTGGGAAAATAAAACTGTACAACAGACTGATAAAGCCTATACTGAGAGTAATGGGTAGTGAGACCTTCAAAAATTGGGATATACATTTAGCAAAAGTCACCTGGTTGGTCAACACTTGGGGAGCCTTGCCAGCTCAAGGGAAGAAGGGAATAAAGTCCCTGTGGTGTATGTAAGAAGTATATTGGGAAAGACAGTATGGGTTATTCCTCCCTTGGCAAAGGCAGACCCACCTGTGGGATTTCTTTTGCTCAAGGTCGTGGGTGTACTTGGTGGGTGATACAGGAAGATGGGTAAATCCAATGTGTACCACAAGTAGATTTGATTTTAGGTGAAAATAGCCAATAATTTGAACTGTATTATGTTAATTGCTGCATAATACTGCATACTATTACTTCTGTAGTTGTTATATGTCATATCAAAGGTATTACAGTATGAATCACAGAGATTAATGAAGAATGAACTTTGATGAATCTGAGTGAGGTGCAGCATGTCATCTCTCCTGCCCTAAGAGACTGTTATGACAGATGGAGCCTGAAGTCAGGGACTAAATCAACTCAACAGACATTTTGGAGGGATGGCCCATATACTAAGGGAGTGATATCTGTGTGTATATATCAAAGACAGAAAAAGTGGTAGGGACGAGTTGGAAAGTGCTGGACCTGAGCATGATGTTTTGGCTGGAGTGGAGCTAATTTTCTTCTCAATAGATGCTGTATTTTAGATTTAGTAAAGGATTTGGTGTGTGAAGAATGTTGATAATACACAGACATTACTAAGTTTTGCTAAACAGACCAAGGACATTTTTTTTTCAGGTTCCTAGGTTTTGCTAATGTGCAGGTGCAAGGAGCTGAGAGGGGTATAGCCAGTATAATTGACTCAAACTGGCCAAAGAAAGAATTCCATATCATAAACGTCACGCTCACTGTCTAAGTAGGAGTTGGCTGGTGGGCAGGGCACTCTTGCTCTTTCACTGCTCAGTATTGTGCCAGGATCACTTTCTCTTTTGTTACACGATTGCTGCTCAGGATGGGCTTTATCAGTCATTGGGTGGTCAAGTGGTGAGGAATTGTGCATCATCCATTTTTTATATTTTATTATCCCCATATTTTCTTATAGTTATCATCTTCTTTTGCTGTCCTAGTGTCGTAGTTCAGCCCCGATCAGGACCAGACTACGCAGTCTCTCTCTCACTCCCCCCACCCTCCGAGAGAACAGGGGGAGATAATATAAGGAAAAACGGCTCGAGGTTTGAGATAAGAACACGGAGAAATCCTTAAAGTTACTGTTACGGGCAAAACAGACCTGACTTGGGGAGAAAACTATTCATTTATTATTACAAACAGCAGGATAATGAGACAGAGAACAAGATAACCTCCCTCCACCCGTCCCTCTTCCCAAGCTTAACATTATCTCTACTACCTTCCCCTCCCGAGCGGCACAGGGGGGAAGAGGGAATGGGGGTTGCGGTCAGTTCATCACGCATTGTTTTATGCCGCTGCTTCATGGTCAGGGGAAGAACTCCTCACATTCCTCCCCTGCTCCATTGTGGGGTCCCACCCCTATGCCACAGTCCTTCGTGAAACCGCTCTGGCGTGAGTCATCTCTTCCACAGAGTGCAGTCTCTCCAGAACGGCTGTCCCAGCTGGCCCTCCACGGGCCACAGCCTCCTTCAGGCATCCACCTCCCCCGATACGGGGTCCTTCATGGGCTCCAAGTGGATCTCTGCTCCTCCGTGGACCTCCATGGGCTGCAGGGGGACAACCTGCTCCACCATGGTCGTCACCACAGGCTGCAGGGGAATCTTGGCCAGGAGCCGCATTACTTCTCGCCCTCCTTCTTCACTGACCTTGGCGTCTGCAGCCGTTCCTCACAACAGACTGGCAGATGTCTCTCAGGATCTTTTTTACATCTTATTCACTTCTCATCTCCTCTCTACTTCTTGCAGCCAGGCCGGACCGAGTCGGGCCCAGTCAGCTGCCTGGCGAGAGGCCAGAGGGTGAGGCCTGCAAGGCCCATGAGGCCTGCACCTCCCCCTCTGTGCCTCTGCCCCCGCTCAACTTCTTCACATCTTCTCTTTTTTTTTTTTTTTTTCTGTTTTCCCCTTCTTAAATACATTATCGCAGAGGCGTTATCACGGAACATTCTGCTACCAATCGGCTCGGCCTTGGCCAGCAGCGGGTCCGCCCTAGGCCCAGCAGAGTCCACTAAACAAAGGGGAGTGACTTCTAGCAGTTTCCTACAGAAGCTACCACCTTAGGCCCCCCTCACTAAACAAAACCACAACACCTAGTAAACTCTCTTCATCTCAACTCAGGAATTTTCCTTTCTTCCTGACTCTCTCCCGTATCCTGCTGGGAAGGGGGAGGATTAACAAGTGGCTGAGTGACACTTGATTGCTCACTGGAGTTAAACTACAACATTATCACTTTCATCAATAATCTTATACTGTGTTTGGAAATACTTCAGAGAATTTCATCTCTGAAACACCTAGCAAGAAATAGCAAGGAACTCTTGGAGCCATAAGCACTCACTTTAGTATCTAAATAAATCTCTGAAAGAGAGGTTTTTTTAAGGATAAAAAAGAAGAGTAGGTGGATTTAAATAATCAGTTTTGATCATGATTTGAACAATCACTAGCAATTTTGCTTTTTATTATTTTCCTAAAAAAAAAGTTTCATTAATTAATAATCATTAAGGCATTCAACCAAAAAAGCCTTTTACTGTAAATTTACTGCTTCTTTTTGATAGATTTGTAGGTACTCTTTGTAGCTATTGAGAACCAGGATTTTTAATAAAAATATGGCCATTATATTTTTTTTTTAAGTTTATATTAAAAAGCAGGAATAACTGTTATTTCATAGGTTGTTTATTTATTTGTGTAAAGTTTGGTGGGAGTATAAATTGGAATTCAAACAGAAATGTAGAAAAAGAGCTTTGTAAATATTTTGTTAAATGCTTTGTTTTTTAATTCAAATTTTAAAATCCACATTACCTGCACATTTTATTTTTATACTTTTTTATTTGGAGATAATAATTTACAAAGTATGGCTAGTGTCATGTATTTTAATATATAAAACTACTTTTGCTTTTTATCTAGTGTGAACTTGTACCACTTCATGGCTTATTTCTCATTTACTTTTACTGGAAGGAAGTCACTCAGCTGCCATTGCTGCCTTTGAAAATAATCACTCAACCCTTTTCTGCAGGGAGAGAAATTGTAGTTAGCTTGGTTACTAATAAAACCTGACAAAATAGACTTTGTCTTTTTCATGAAAGCTAAGTTTATAAACATTGTGTAGCCTAAACCCCAGGCATATAATAATTTAAAAATAGTGTACAGTTTCATTATAGTTATCTATTATGATTTTTAAAGAGAAAGTATTGTGGATTTTGGCAGAAGTGGTAAATATTTCATCATAAATGTCAGAAGATTACATCTTCTGTCTGTGCAATCTGACAACTAAAGCCAATCAGTTCGAGACAAGCCACAGGTTTATATGATGCTAAGAAAAAAACTTACAAGCATCAAACACATACACCTCTATATGCTTCAGAGGTGTAAATAGTTCAGGTGACCTAATTTTGAGAGCTAACTTTACAGGGGTTTGTCTTTCAAAGCATAGGTTTTAGGTAAGATACCTTCATTTTTCAGTAGCTTGTCATATGAATCAGAAGAGCAATCTTTGACATAACAAGAACAAAAACTACTAACCAAAGCAAAGCAAAACAGCAAAAAAAAAAATACATTAAAATGGGCCAAAATCAGAATGGAGCTGTGAGTTTTGAAAATGTATAGTACAGTAAGACATAACACCAAAACCATATAGGGTACACTTGGACAAATTTAGGTCATCTTTGTCCTTGTAACAGGGGGATGTTGACAGGTATAGAAATGGGTCTCAGAAACACAGAATCATGCCATCTACTGGTGACCTCCAGAGGTCACCTAGTTCCATCTTCTGTGCAGAGCAGGTTCAGTTAAAGCAGACGGCTCAGGGCTGTGTGCAGTCAGATTTTGAGTATTTTCACAGATGGATATTGCACAGCTCTGGGCAACTTGTTTCACTGCTTGACCATCATTATATTAAGAATGCTTCAGTTTTTCATTGGAAAATTTCACAGGCCCAGTAGGGAAATGATTAAATTTCCAGAGCTGAAATGTATCCAAGCTCTAAAAAAAAATTAACTGAATGTTACTGATTTACTTGGCCCTTTGTAATTGTTAACGCTCTTCATTTCATTCCATTAAAATCAGGATTACCTCAGGTGTATGTAGTAGAACTGCTTTATGGAAAGAAAGGAGACTATTAGCATTGAAAACCCCATGAGCAGTCTTGTCTTTGAGATTAAGTTGATCTCCTAAAGCCTGAATCTGTTACATTCTTACACATGGTTGTCATTTTCTCCTGTCGTAGAATCACAGAAACATAGAATAGTTAGAGTTGGAAGGGATCTTCAAAGGCCATCTAGTCCAACCCCCCCACAAGAAGCAGGAGCATCTCCAACCAGATCAGGTTGCTCGGAGTCTCATTCAACCTGGTATTGAACGTTTCCAGTGATGGGGCATCTACCGTCTCTCTGGGCAACCCGTTCCAGTGTTCCACCACCCTCATTTAAAAAAAAAATGTTCTTATCTCAAGTCTGAATCTGCCTCCCTCTGTTTTAAAACCATTACTCCTTGTCCTATCACAACAGGCCCTGTTAAAGACTGCAAAAAAAAGTTTCCAAACACAGTTTGTCAGTGAGTTTCACAAGTAAAATAGATTAAATATGTTTTATTTACCTTTTTTCTTTTAGTACAGAAGTTCCATTTGTTGCAGTCCTTCCTCTACCTTTTATTAATTTTCTGATACTACATTTGTCTTATAATCTCCTTATTCCTAGGAGTAAAAATATTATTTTCCTTTCTTCCCTCTTTCATTTTCTCTTTCTCTTCTTTTTAATTTTTATTTCCCTTGCATCATTTTGTTACTCAACAATTACATATTACTGAGGACACGGAAAAGGCTGAGGTACTGCAGACCTTTTTTGCCTTAGTCTTAGTAAAGTACATATTTGTAAGCAAGATTGGCCTTTAGGCATCCTAGGCCCTAGAAACCAAGGGGAAAAGTCTGGAGCAAGGAAGACTCTTCCTTGATCGCAGGGGATCAGGTTAGGGAACAGCTTAGAATCATACAATCATGGAATGGTTTGGATTGGAAGAGACTTTTAAAGATCATCTGGTTCCAAACCCCCTGCCAAACCCAGCCTGCCAATAGCAGAGACACCTTCCACTAGACCACATTGCTCAAAGCCCCATTCAACTTGTCCTGGAATAGTTCCAATGATGGGTCATCCACAATTTCTCTGGGCAACCTGTTCCATTGTCTCACCACCCTCACTGTAAAAACTTTCTTCCATGTAATCAATCTAAATCTAATATTTTGTCCTGTCACTACAGGCACTGGTTAAAAAAAAAAAGTCTTTCTCAGTCTTTCTTATTAGCCCCATTTAAGTATTGAAAGGCCGCAATAAGGTCTCCCCAGAGCCTTCTCTTTTCCAAACTGAACAACCTCAACAGTCTCAGCCTTTCTTCACAGGAGAGATGTTCCAGCCCACTGACCATTTTTGTGGCCCTCCTTTGGATCTCCTTGAACAGGCCCATGTCTTTCTTGTACTGGGGACCCTGGAGCTGGACACAGTACTCCAGGTAGGGTCTTACCAGGGCGGAGTAGAAGGGCAGAATCACCTCCCTCGACCTGGTGGCCATACTGCTTTTAATGCACCCCAGGATAAGGTTGGCTTTCTGGGCTGAGAACGCACATTGCTGGCCCATACCCAACTTTTTGTCCACTAGTATCTCCGAGTCATTCTCCATAAAACTGTTCTCAACCCATCTGTGCTGGCAACGTGTGCTTGCAGCCCAGAAAGCCAACCACATCATGGGCTTCATCAAAGGAAGCATGGCCAGCAGGTCAAGGGAAATGATTCTGCACCTCTACTCTGTCCTCGTGAGACCACCTGGAGTGCTGTGTCCAGCTCTGGAGCCTCCAACACAAGAAGGATGTGGACCTGTTGGAGAAGATCCAGAGGAGGGCCACAAACATGATAAAAGGGCTGCAGTACCTCTGTTATGAGGACAGGCTGAGAGAGTTGGGGCTGTTCAGCTTGGAGAAGAGGAAGATGCAGGGAGACATTATAGCAGTCTTCCAGTACCAAAAGGGAGCTACAGGAAAGACGAGGAGAAACTCTTTAGCAGGGCCTCTTGCGATAGGATGAGGGTTAGCGGTTTTAAAATAGAGGAAGGTAGATTCAGACTTGAGATAAGAACATTTTTTTTATATATATAATGAGGGTGGTGGAACACTGGAACAGGTTGCCCAGAGAGATGTTGGATGCCTCATCCCTGGAAACATTCAAGGTCAGGTTGGATGGGGCTCTGAGCTACCTTATCTAGTTGGAGATGTCCCTGCTCCTTGCAGGGGAGTTGGACTAGATTACCCTTAAAGTCCCCTCCAGCTCTAACTGTTCTGTGATTCTATTATTCTAATTCACACATTGAAGTAGCTAGATACTGTGAAGGAAAAGCAAATGCTTTTATCTCTTTTTTTCCACCAAACTCCTGGTTAAAGTCACAGTGAGAAACCTCAGCTCAGTAGGAAAATGTCATTCCTGCCCTTTGATGTATTTAGGTTACAAGTCCCATAGAGCTAGTAAGTATCTGACTGTGCTAGGAAAAGAGAAAATAACTATAAATATGTTTTCAGCGATACTTTCAGCTGGGGACCAAAACCAGGACTGAGATTAAGATAAGTCCCTGTTTCGGTTTTTCTTGTTGCTTCTCTAACAGCTGAAGTTCATTCTGTCCCTAAATATTATATGACTGCAGCATGTTCCTTCACAATAATGGTGAGATTGGCAAAGGCACAAGTGGATGTTGTTGAATACCTAAAATCTTTTTGACAATGCTCCATAAAAACCAAGTGTTTTTTTCCAGCTACTTGTAGAATTTATCTAAGCAATGAAACTTTCTTTAAGCATCAAAGTTACATATTTAAGTCTGAACAAGTTATAATACTTTTGCTGTCAGAGAAGTGAAATGAGTACTTGTATTGTAGAGTGCTTTGTGGCATTCTAAGACTGGCAGTTAAGAAAGGTCAGATATGCTATCACTTACATGTTCATCTTCCTCAATTCTCATCCAGAGGATGAAAATCATATAGTGTAGGCCTCTGGAGCATATGCAGAATACAAGAAAAATGTCTTATTGGAGGTGATAAGATGTGTTGTCTTGCTCTCTGAGTAACCTGTTACATTTCCAAAAAGGACTCAGTCTACCTTTCCATAAATTAGAACTGTTCAGACAACATGTGTACATGTCTATATGTCTATACGTGTGTTCTTAGTGCAACTTGTTGAAAGCTGTTCTTTTTCATATCAGAATGACCTTGAGACACTTTCCGTTTCTGTAAAAATTCAGAAACAAGAACATAAGTGGTCACTAGTCAGGCATTCAACTGGGATCTCTCCACTCTGATTTATCATTGTATTAGGTGTATGTGGCAAGGTTTTGGTAGCAGGGGTGCTGCAAGGGTGGCTTCTGTGACAAGAGGTATGGGCTCCCCTGTGCCAAGGACACATAGTTCCAGATAGCTCTACAATGGACTAAAGTCTGGGGAAGAACCCATACTGGATCAGGAGAAAATTATGAGGATGAAGGAGAGGCAGAGAGGAGCTGATATGGACCCACAGTACTCAATCGCCCATCCCACCTTCACCACTCTAGGGAGTCATGTAGAGGAGTCAGGAGAGAAGAGTGAGGATGAGTCTAGGGAAGCAGGGTCGGAAGAGGAGTGTTGTTTAAATTTTCTGTCTTTTTTTTTTAATTACTAAATTACTAAAATAATTAATTTTCCTCAAGTTGAATTTGCTTTGTCCATGATGGTAAATATTAAGCAGCCTCCCTATCTTTCTCTTGACCCATGAGATTTTTCTGCCTTTTTTCTTCCCCTATCTTGTTGAGGAGGGTAAGTGAGTAAAAGGCTGGACGGGCATCTGGCTGCATATGTTGTTAAACAATGATAATCACAAACAAGCTATTTTTCTCAGTTTCCTCCCTAAAAGTACTGGAATCTGATTGATATTGCAGGTATGAAATTTTTATATTCAAATTACGTTCAGATTCACATTACAGAAATTTGAAATACTTTTTTCCAAAACCAAGATAATTAATTTAAACATTAGATCTTAAAATATTTTAAAATATTAATTTTTAAATTAATAAATAATAAAATTAATTTTAAAATATTGTAGTCTCTTACAAAGAGTTCTTAGTAATGTTGACAGAGCTAACTTCACAATTAAATGCAGCATATCTAGATGAATGTAATTTTGTATGTGAACTTATTAGTTAGGGAAAAGCATGAGTCTCACCCCAGTGCCATACTCTCAAGATTGCCTGTGTTTTGAATCCTAGTCAGCATCACTGCAACATAATGCATCATGCTTCATTGACACAGTTGGTTGCTCACAGATCTCAGATATTAAACTACATTGCACTTTTTAGACATGTCCATTGTCTCTCTTACTGAGTCTCTTCTGCTCTGTTTATGCAGACAGAAACTTCTCTCTTACTGAGTCTCTGCTGCTCTTGTGCCAGACAGGAATCAAGTCTTTGTATGCCATTGATTCAGACAGTTCTCTGAACATACAAAGTTGAGACACACCTCCTAAGTCATTGTAATAGATATTATTATGTCTAAAGTATAATCTCATTTGGACAACTCTGTAGTGTTTGGTGAAAGTTAAAGTAGAAGAGCACCTCCTCTAAAAAAAAGATTCAACAGTCTCTGTACTTACAAATTCCTGTGACACCTCAAGAAGAGCTGCTTTCTATGGTAATTTTTTAAAGTCTGTCCTTTTCCTTTCAGTATCTGTATGGAAGCTTCTGCTTGATGAACAGTATAAAGACGTGGTTCTTCATATCTGATGTCTAAATATGAATTTATAAGCACTTAGACTTGACAATTTTAGCTTCAACTACAGTTCTTTATTATCCTCAGATGCCTTTTCCTCATTACTCCTCTCACAGAGTTATTCTTGAACATAGCTGTCTGCATTTAATCTTCAAAAGAGGTTATTTTATCACTTTTAAAACATTGTGACAGGTGTGTAAATGCTTTAACATTTTCAGGTAAATATTTATTTCTAAGGTATTTTTCTATCAGTTGCCTGCTATTTAATTATTCATCTGTGTTTTGTCTGGTGGTGTTTAACTTTTAAAATAAATCTTCTACTAATAAAAGCTAGTGTGAGATATCAGCATGGAAATCAGTACACCTGGATATGCAAATAACTCTGTAAAACTTTCAGTAGGACTTAATAAATACCAATGTTCACAATTTCTGTAGCTTGTTCAAATTGTACAGGTTAATATGCCAGAAACTTTCAAATTTAATCACAAATGAGGGTTTATTCATAAGCAGTTCAGTGTATAATTTGCATTTTGGCCTAGTCTGGTAGTCTCTTTATTCAAGAAAAAGCTAACATGCAATTTAATGAAGTTAATCTAGTTTGATGCTATAGAAATGGAGAATTTATACATTAAAAAAAAATGTTTCTGAATTAAGACTGCTTTCATATTAATTGAAGTCATTATTATAATGGTAATAAAAGTCAATATTTACCCACTGACAAATCAAACTGTTCCTTTTGGTGTCTGTATAGTGTGAATTAAAGCCATTCTCACAGTCCTGAAGGTTTAAATACTGCAGCTTTTCCTCTTTCTTTTGTGAAAGAATGTTGAATAGCAAATCACCACTCCCAATCCTCCCTATAGCAGAGTGAAATCTAAGACTTTAACAGAGTATTGAAATACAAAGTCTTGAACAGCAAATACAGAGGAGGAGTTGGCTTCTCATCTCCACATACAGAGATTCAAAAACTTTAACATCTTGAGAATTTCTCAGTCTCTTCTGGCTTTCTCTTCATTGTCTCTCTTTTTGGAATTCTATTGAAAATATGAAGACAGCTTGATGTGAGGTGGAGACACAACTGTTTAGTATAGGTTTTTGTGACTCCACCAAAAAGATAACACTTTCCAAGAACTAACCCTTCTTTCTTCCATTTAGAGAGTTAATGAGGGAAAACCAAAACCAAAACTAAAATCCGTCTTGTTAGTAAAGTTTAATCTTATTGGAAACCCAGTAATATAAAACAGAGAAGTTATACTTACATTCTCTGAACTAGAAGAAATACTAGTGATAAATTCAACTGCCTGTGCAAAGACTATGATTATCATTCCAGACTCTTTCAAGTAACTAGAATTGAGATAATCCTAAATTCTTTACCACATTTTTAACACCTGTATAGCTATTTTGGATGCCACTGAACATTTTAAATGGGACTTGCCATGTACGCTTAAGCGGATCCTTCCCCAAGTGTTAGCATGTAGAGGTTCTATCCTGTTTTCAAATATATTCACTATAAGAACTTCCAAGATTTCCTTATTTGTACTTAAATGGAATATATCTATATATCATTATATTATACTGAAAAAGAAGCAATTTCTCTATTGTTAGAAGAGGTCTTCTGTAGGCAAATGCATCATAATGTTTTTCTGATGAATATTTAAATTGCAGATGAGAATGCTATCAATACATTCATGTATAACACAAAAAAATAAAACAATACAGTCCATCAATGAGAGAAGGAGGCTACAATAACATGTGTGTTTGTGAGTGTTTTTAAAACCTATATAAAGGAGGCAGTGATGACTATCTTCAACTGTAAATGGAAAAAAAAAAAGCATGATAGGTAGTCGTAATACATAGTGAAAGGCATTGGTAAATCAAATGAGCAGTAATGCATTCTTTGGAAATAAGCCAGTCATTTATGGTAATTCATTGCAAGTACTTTGGATGCAGCTGTTTCCAAAACTGGGATTATATATCAAAGCCAGAATCATCACAATGGAAAGTGTAAAACATTGTCTTATTCCTAGGAATTCTGGGCCAAATACTTACACTTTGGGGTTCTAGAGTGCTTATTTCAGTAGTACTTGGTTCTGCAGAAGTTTAAATCTGTCTAGTAAGATTACTTCAATAGAATATTTTTCTTGTCTTGGTGGGTTAGCCTTGGTTACCAGCCAAATGCCAACACAGCCACCCATTCACTCCCTTCCCTCAGCAAGACAGGAGCAGAAAATAGGATGAAAACCTTGTGGGCTGAGGTAAAGACAGGAAGATTGCTTACCAAGTACTGGGGAAAATTAATTTAATTTATTTTAATCTAAAATAGATTTGGGTAGAGAAAATAGAGACAAACATTAAAGCAACACCTTTCTTCCTTCCCTCTCCCAAGCTTAATTTCACACCTTCACTCCAGACTCCTTTACTCCTCCTCTGAGAAGCAGAGTGGGGGAGAGGGAGGAACAAGTATGGATGGCCTCTCTCTGCCACTTCTGCCTCATCACAGGCTTCCCTTGCCCTGGTGTGGGCTCTCCCATTGGCTGTAGTCCTTGAGGAAAAAAAAAGTCTGCTCTAGAGTGAGTTCTCCCTCAGGCTGCAGTTTCTTCAGGAAATATCCATCTGCTCCACCCTAGGTTCTCTCTTCCTCCTCCTCCTTCTCCACCTCCTCTTCTGACCTTCCCTTGATGTTCCCACTGCTGTTTCTCATGCTATTTTTCTTCCTTTTCTTCCTGTCCAGCATTTTTTGCCCTTTCTTAAAATATTTTCACAGAGGCATCACCAGCTTCACTTGCGGGCTCAGTTGCGTCCTACAATGGGTCCATTGTGGAGACAACTGGAATCAGCTGTCACTGGCACAGGGAAGCCCTGACCTCTTCCTACAGAAGTTACCTCTGCAGCAGCCTGCTACCAAAACCTTACCACACACACCCGATAAAGTTATATAGCAGAAAACACTTACAACTAGTTTTCACTTTTCCAATTTAAGATCCTATTTCAACACACCAACACTTCTAGACTTGTCAAAGGTTTTGACAAAAGTAATAGATAAAATCACAGAATCATAGAATCGTTAGGGTTGGAAGGGACCTTCAAAGATCATCTAGTCCAACGTCCCCCTGCAAGGAGCAGGGACATCTCTGACTAGATCAGGTTGCTCAGAGCCTCATCCAACCTGGTCTTGAACATTTCCAGGGATGGGGCATCCAGCACCTCTCTGGGCAACTTGTTCCAGTGTTTCACCACTCTCATTGCAAAAAAAAATTTCCTAATATGTGATCTAAATCTACCTCCCTCTATTTTAAAACCATTATCCCTCATCCTGTCACAACAGGCCCTACCGAAGAGTTTTTAACCCATCTTTCCTGTAGGCTCCCTTGAGGTACAGGAAGACTGCTATAAGGTCTCCCCGGAGCCTCCTCTTCTCCAGGCTGAACAGGCCCATCTCTCAGCCTGTCCTCATAGGAGAGGTGCTCCAGCCCTCTGATCATCTTCGTGGCCCTCCTCTGGACCCTCTCCAACTGGTCCATGATGATGAGGAACAGCAATTTGTCTAGCAGCCCTCCTACTCGAAATACACACCATGCTGATAATTCAAATGGTGCTTCTTCATTTTCTATTAGACCTTTCCTTGAAAAACTTTAGAAGATATTATTTTCCATTTTATAATATTTTTTGTCTTATTTTGAATTCCTAATGTTTACTTTATGAAGCACAAATACTGATTTCTAGCCAGTTTTTTTTCACTTTTTAACATGAACCATACAACTGAGATCTTTCTTCATAGATGGATATTCATTAATATTTACTGTCTTTAGTTTCATACAGTATGATGCATATTGTATTAAATTTCAGCTTCTTTATACTAGTTAACTCAGTGTTGACTTTCTAGACCATATATAAATTATTGAGTTAATTTAGGTAACATTTCATTTTGTATAACATCGTAGTTATCTGAGTATAAAAATAATACTAATAAAATACTGGTTAAATTATGACAGTACACAGATAATTTACTTAAAACAATTTAATCTTTTAAAGTTATTGCCTGTCAGCATGTTGCACTGTTGAAGTACTTTGCAGGGGGCGGGGAGAGGGAAGATGTTCTGCTCTGTTTATTCTTTGTTTCATATTTATCTTTTTTTTTTTTTCTAACAAAAAGACAATTTTGTTGCTAAAATTCCTTGCAGCATCAACATTAGTTCTTCAGTGTCACCGACTGGTGGGAGCTTTATGGGTTTTAATTTAATCAATAATTCCATAGTTGTTCCAGTGGTAGGTGATCTCTCAATCCATTATTTCATAAAATTATTTATTGGAAAATTATCTTCTCTGTTTCACTGAGATTTTCTGTGTCAGTATGGACACAGCAGGGCATTAGCTTGCCTAGGTTTTCAGTATTGGGAGGATTTGTGAGCTAAATGCAACAACTTGGACCTTACATTTGACGGATCATTGTAGACTATACTTATGAGATCTGTGTAGACTCTAGGCTCATTATGCTATAATAAGCATCAAACCCAGGTTTTAGATATTAGAGTCACATTGTTCAGACTATTAATGCATGTTACATCAAGCAATAATTTCATTAAATATAAAAACTAAAATAAAAAATTAAAAAAAAAACCCAAACAAACAAACAAAAAAGTAGTCCTAGGAAATATGGTGGAGAAGCCAAAGTCTTCCCTCTCCCATTGCAGCAGAGTACCATAACCACTAGATTATGCCTTTTATTCACTCCTTATGAGTCTCTGGATTTTGTCATATACCAACTCAGTTTCAGTAGAAATCATGAAGGACTTACAATGAAGTTCCCTTTTCCCCAAAACTAACTGAGTGTGGCTATTTTTTGAGATATTTTGTTTGGTAAAGTAAGGAACAAACCAAACCATAGAGTTCTGTTTTTCATTCAAAAGATTTCTTTAGCAGATTGTTATTAACACAATGTTGGTAAAGCTGATGCCTGATAACCTTCTCCTGTAGTTATGTTTTAGGAAAAGTGTACTCCAAATATCACTATAAGCACTTACAAAGGTAGTGTAAAGAAAAAGTTTTCTGGTTCTGGATACCAACTATGCGGGTCTGCCACTTACTCTACTATCTTCCTTGAGTAAAAACATTCAAAAAGATCTGTAGAAATGAAAAATAATCAAATAATAAAAAATGTTTTTATTACTTTTTACTTATCTTAAATAAAAGCATTTTAACTTTTCATTTTGATAGAGCACACGAGTATAAAAATGTATATTCTGAAGTGGTCTATAGCTTATTATAGAAGAACTCTTGCATAGAAGTCCATTTTGAAATATTTAGTTTTCCATACAAAGAAAATAGAATGAAACAAAAATAAAAGGCAAATAAGCAAGTATACTGAATAGTTTAATATCCACAAAGAAAACATGTAAGAAACACTGGACCAAAGTCTTCTTTCCACTCAAAAATTTAGTAGCACTTTTGAATATTTAATGTTCTGTTGGTGGCTTTCTATCTGCACTAGAGCTATTAGTATTAATGCAAATTGCAGCTCTGTAGCCTGAGATGTTACATTCAAAGCTCATTTTCTGATGTCATTATAACGTGGCTTTTTTGAAAAGTGATTTACTTTCTTTTCTAAAATGCTATTCACAAGGATGTTCTGACATAATTAAACCAATAACATTACCTATAATCTCCACATAAAAGTAATTATTCCATTGTCAAATATTATGCTGATGAATGTAGACTAACGATATTATTTGCTACAATTAATGTAGTTTTCTGAAAAATTCTATTTCAGCCTGTAACCTTATAGGCCTGTGATTTTTTTAAAGGCAGAACTAATGGAAATTAACTCCACGGTTTGCTCAGAAACCAACAGACTATGCACTCCTCCCATCTTGAGAAACCCAGGATGACTATTTCAAAATTAAAATGCTGTCCTCCTGGTGGGTCCAAATCCTTTTCCTAACTTTGCTCCAGAAAATTAAGCAGAAAACAAATCACAAGGCTTTGCACTGTTCCACATGATAAAATAAATTGTATGCTTTAGCTATAGGGATATAACTGCCTGTGATGGCCTCAGTACCATGCCTACACACTGTACACGAGGCTGTTACACCTGAAATTTATTAATAGAAAAAAAAAGTTACAATCTTTTGGCAGATCTAAAGTAGGATTACAACATGCTGTATGTAATGCTCTC
Organism: Chlamydotis macqueenii; assembly: GCF_036417535.1. Lineage (NCBI taxonomy): Eukaryota > Metazoa > Chordata > Aves > Otidiformes > Otididae > Chlamydotis > Chlamydotis macqueenii. The sequence continues at coordinate 166,758,253 of NC_141556.1, forward strand.
CAAAATAGCAGTATTACCATCTTTCTACTAGAGGTGCTTAAAAATCTTAAACTGACAAGTCTTAATGCTGATCCCAGCCTCAGCTGTTCATCCTTTATGTACCTCCTAATTAAGTCACTATGGTATTGAATTGGTCTATATTCTTTCTTCTTCTACCTTGAAACATACTGCATGACTATGCATATGCGTGTACTTATTTTACACCACCCCCTGCCCCTGGTGGTCCCCAGCACCAGAACAGCTCCAGTAGGGGCAGGGAAGCTCTTTTTCAGGGGACTGGGGTGGCCTTGGTCAGTTGGAACCAGTTGGAGCCAGCTGGAGCTGGTTCCGCCAACCCTCATATAATTGTTGCCCACCTGGAGGGAGTTGCTGCTTACTCAAGGGCAACAGCCTGACAGACCCTGGTGTGGTGGGCCTTTTATATCACATGGTGGGGGAGTACCTTCCACCTCCCCCATGGGGCCCCTAGGGGCAGCCAACAGGTGGTGTGGTACTCGAGGGAGAGACACACACCGGAGGGAAGCTGGAACAGACAGGGACTTGTGACATCAAAGAAGGGTTTGTGCTAGTAATGACTTCTATGTGGAAACAGGAGGGGTAGAAGAATCAATGAGGATGAAGGAGCAATAAAGACCTTACAGATTACTCATACAATGATATTAAAAGGCACTGTTTTTTTAATACATTTTAGAATATTATTTTATAGTTTATTAGATGTCCTGAGGTCTGTGACTGAGGCTGAGGTATAAATCTAAGCAAACTTGTTCCATCTGAGGTAACTGCAGAGCCAGAAACCAAGAGATAGCAGGCAGAGACTTTCCCGGTTACTACTGTGTCCTGGTTCTGGCTAGGATAGAGTTAATATTCACCTGAGCTGAGAGGAGAACTGGAGCTGGTGGCCCCTATGGCTGGGGCACCCAGCTGGGATAGTTAACTAATTACCTAACAGCTGGGGTAAGCTTACCCAAATTAGCCAAAGGGGTATTCCATCCAATCTGACATCATGCTCAGTATATAAGTGAGGAGGGTAGTAAGAAGAGTCTTTTGCTATGTAGGAAGAGATTAGGTGTGGAGATTTGTTGTGAGCCATTGTACTGTGTTTGTTTTCTATCTCTGTTTTGTTTTCTTCTGTTATCACTGTTAAATTTATTTTTTTGTTTCATCTCAACCCAGGTGTTTTTGCTGCCTTTCATTTAACAATTCTCCCTTCTGTCCCACTGGAGGGTGGGGGGAGTGAGAGAGAGACTGTGTAGTCTGGTCCCCATTGGGGCTGAACTACAACATAATACCTGACTATTTTAGGCAAGGTGGCAGTACCGCTATGTGCAGACCTCCATCATGAAAATAAGTGGATAGGAGGGTTCTTTTTAGAATTCCATGGACTTGCTATTTGCCTTCTGAAATGTAGTTGTCAGAGAAGAAATTGGGAAGACTGTGATAGTTCTGCTGCTAATTTGTTACCTGATCTCTCTCTGAGAGATTAGATCATATTCCAGTTAAACTAAAAGGAAAACCAAAATACCAGACACTTTCCAACAAAAGATTTGCAAACCCTTAATCTTCTATTTCACATACTGCCATAATTCCTAGTTTAGAAGCCCTTATTGTTAAAGCTTAGGATCTAAGAAAGTAGAATTTGAAGAGCCATAAAATACTTTTCAGATCCGAGTCCATGGCATTTTTTGGATTAGCCTTAATTTGCCTTTTTGTTTCCTGAAAAAGAGTTTCTGTCTTAAACCATCTGGTCAGCATGCCGTATTTAATCTGAAATTATCATCTATTATTAAAGATTCATTTTCTCTAATAAATATAAGTTTTTTTTCCCTTTCTTTTTTTTTCCCCAAAACCGATTTTTTTTGTGCAGCATCTTTCTATTCCCAGGAACGCTGAAATCTGCGAAATTCTTTCATACAAATACTTACTTAATAAAAGCACTATTCTTGCAGCTTTTTAAAAAAAAAAAAATAATTCAATCCCCTCTTTGGTAATAAATCTGATTCGGGAAGTTATGTGAAGGCATATGGATGATAGAGATATCATGAGAGACAGCCAACATTGTTTCACAAAGGGCAATTGAGCCTAACTATTCTATTGGTCTTCTATGATGGAGTGACTGCATCAGTGGACAAAGGAAGAGCAACTGCTATCATCTGCCTGGACTTCTGTAATGCCTTTGATACAGTCCCTGACAACATCCTTGTTGCTAAATTGGAGAGATATGGGTTTAATAGATTAACTCTTTGATGGATAAGGAATTGGCTAGATGGCAGTGTCCAAAGAGTTACAGTCAATGACTCAGTGTCCAAATAGAGATCACAGAATCATACAATAGTTAGGGTTGGAAGGGACCTTTAAAAGACATCTAGTCTCTCTGCAAGGGCCAGTGACATCTTCAACTAGATCAGGTTGCTCAGAGCCTCATCCAACCTGGCCTTGAATGTTTCCAGGGATGAGGCATCCACTGCCTCTCTGGGCAACCTTTCCAGTGTTCCACCACCCTCACTGTAAAAAAATTTTTCCTAGTATCTAATCTGAATCTACCTTCCTCTATCTTAAAGCCATTACTCCTCGTCCTATTGCAACAGGCCCTACTAAACAGCCTCTCCTCCTCTTTCCTGTAGGCCCCCTTTAGGTATTGGAGGGCCACTGTAAGGTCTCCCTGGAGCCTTCTCTTCTCCAGGCTGAACAGCCCCAACTCTCTCAGCCTGTCCTCATAGGAGACGTGCTCCATCTTTGCAACGATCAATAACAAGTGGTGTTCTCAGGGGTCCATACTGGGACTCATACTGTACAATATCTTTATTAATGGCATGGACAGTGGGATTGAGTGCACTCTCAGCAAATTGCAGATAACTCCAAGCTGAGTGGTGCAGCTGATATGCTTGAGGGAAGAGATGTATCTAGAGGAACCTTGACAGGCTTGAGGAGTGGACCTATGCAAACTGCTTGCGGGCCTGCGCAATCCACTTGCGCTGCCAAGTGCAAAGCCCTCCACCTGGGTTATGGCTATCCTGAGTATCAGTACAGACTGAGGAATCAATGTATTGAGAGCAGCCGTACGGATAAGGACTTTGAGATATTGGTGAAAAACAAAAAAAGGAAAAATTGGACTTTCTTATAGTCCAGAAAGCCAATCATATCCTGGGCTGCATCAAAAGAAGAGTGGCCAGCAGATTGAGGGAGGTGATTATCCTCCTCTACTCCTCTCTCATGAAACCCCACCTGAAGTACTGTGTCCAGGCCTGACACCTCCATTACAAGAAAGATATAGACGTGTTTGAGCAGGTCCAGACGAAGGTGATAAAAATAATCAGTGGGCTGGAACATCTCTCCCATGAAGAAAGGCTGAAAGAGTTGGGATTGTTCAGCCCATAAAAGAGAAGGCTTCAGGGAGACATTACTGTTGCCTTTCAATACTTAAATGGGGCTAATAAGTAAAACTGAAAAAGACTTTTTACCACTACCTGTAGTGACAGGACAATGTGTTTTAAACTGAAATAGGTTAGATTTAGATTGGTCATATAGAAGAAAATTTTTACAATGAGAGTGGTGAGAAAATACAACAGGTTGCCCAGAGAAGTTGTGGATATCCCATCATTGGAATTGTTCAAGGTTAGATTGGATGGGGCTTTGAGCATCCTGATCTAGTGAAAGATGTGCCTGCCTATGGCAAAGAGAGTTGGATTAGATGATCTTTAAAGGTCCCTTCCAACTCAAACCATTCTGCGATTCTGTGATTATATGACTTGATTGATCAAGTTTGTATGTTCGCAACAGTGCTATAAAAGCAGTAACGAGACTGAAAACATGCAAAGCTCTTTTTAAGGGAAGATTAATTAAATGTGTGACGTCTAAACCTGTACTGTAAAACATACATATAAAAACCAAAACAAAGCAGGGAAGAAGTACATGCCTATGCATTTCTGTTTTGTGTCCTGTTTGAGTCCTCAAAGATACTGACAAACTGGAGAGAGTGTAGCGAAGAGCCACTAAAGAGCACATTACATGAGAGAGGTGACTGAATTCAGGGCTGCACAGTGAAAGAACACGGACAGTGATCACAAGGCGTGCAAAGGGAAATTTTGATAAGATATAAGGAGGGGAACAAACAAAAAAAACAATGAGAATAGATAAGCACTAGAACAGTTTGTCCAGAAATGCTGTGGAATCTCCGTCTTTTAGATCTTTAGGTGATCCTTGGAGTCTCTTTTAAAAATGCCTCTCCTTGCCTCTGATTTCTGAAATTTGCTTTGATCTCAATCTGTTACGTGAACAACAAGGAAAGGTTCTAAACTACAAAAAATAAATTAATGACTATGAAGATCTGTAGCAGACCCATAAAAGACTGAAGACTATGAGCCTCATCCTAAAGTATACTAAGGGTATAATCAAATTAAATATTCACAATGGGAAGAGTAAGTGACTGCATAGAATTATATGGGAAATGAGTACATTTTGTTATGTAACATGAAATGTGTCAGAATGAGCCCTTCATATTAAGTTATATTATGTATGATGGAAGAAGTGCTTCAGAAATTTAGGAGGTACTTTAGTGTTTATTTTAACAGGAAGCTTATAATTCTTATACAGAAATGAGAAAAAAAAAATCCAAATCAGTTATTTTATTTTAAAATATTTTTAAATGCCTCATCAAAAGGCAGAAGTAGTCTTCAATAACGTTCTTAAAGATCCTTGCAGATGAACTACAAGAAAAAGTGAGTCATTGCCCAGAGGAATTAATAAAGGCTCTGTAAATGTGTATGTATTCTGTGACAATGTTGAAGCATTCACCATTTAAAAAAAAATAGTTGGAATAGAAGTAAAAATGATGAAAACAACAAACTTGAGGAATGATCTTTTTTCTTTTAAAAGTTTATTTCAAAATGCAAGGGAGCAGAAAGAAAAAAAAACATTCACATGGAAGCAACATTTGTTGCCAATTTATATAGATACTGAAATTAACAAATGTTTGCAAGATATTTCAGTGTTTTGATTTTAGGGAAAAATATAGTAGTTTTTCTAAAGTGACATAAGCTGAAAGTAATGCTATTTTAAACGTAATATCTCTTAACTATCTGTTCAAATGTAAACTTGGTTTTATATTTGATTATTTTCATTGAGCTATAAATTGATAATTCAACCTGCTGTCTCAGTTGAATTAATGGTTTCATAATAGTGACAGTTATTAAAAAAAATCCTATATTTGCCATACTGAAAATAGTTAGAATACACCCGAGAGACATAGCATTCTACATATGTTTAGAAATACTTCTATAGAAATGTTAAAAAACATGTCTTTTCTGTCATCTGAATAACATAGTTGACTCAAATATGCAAGAAGACTGTCTAAAGAAGAATAGAACAATATAAGTGGTACTGACTTTAAGTGTCTTCAGGGTAATACTTAATTCATAAAAAGATGTGCTACCATCATTATAGAAGTGAAAAAAAGTTTTGACATTAACTTGTTCTAAGTTAGAAGTAGCAGACAATTATCTTATAAAACGTCTTTAAATAAAGTAAATGCATTGGTATGAAAAATGAATTGAAACAAACTGCAAGTATGATTTATGAATGAAGGGAGATTTTTCTATGCATTCTACATTTTTTTATCTGGAAAAAAATGGGAAGAATTATTGACTTCAACTACAGTCATGAGACTTGATTGGTTGGTTGCTTGCTTGCAGGGAAGTTACACCACATGTGCTAAGTAAAAGTAGTTGGGGGTCACATGAAAGCTATAAAAAACTAATATCACTACAAAAAGTCTTTTAATCTAAGTGAAAATATATGTAAATATTTTAATTGTCTTGCCATTTCAGTAGGATATAAGTTTCGTCAGCTATGTAGGAAGATGACTTCCATAGAATCATAGAATCATAGAATGGTTAGAGTTGGAAGGGAGCTTCAAAGGTCATCTAGTCCAACCCCCCTGCAAGGAGCAGGGACATCCCCAACTAGATCAGGTTGCTTGGAGCCTCATCCAATCTGGCATTGAACGTTTCCAGGGATGGGGCATCCACCACTTCTCTGGGCAACCTGTTCCCGTGCTCTACATCTCTCATTGTAAAAAATTTTTTCCTAATATCTGATCTAAATCTACCTCCCTCTATTTTAAAACCATTATCCCTCATCCTGTCACAACAGGCCCTACTGAACAGTCTCTCCCCATCTTTCTTATAGGCCCCTTTGAGGTACTGGAAGATTGCTCTAAGGTGGTCCCCAGAGCCTTCTCTTCTCCAGGCTGAACAGCCCCAACTCTCAGCCTGTCCTCATAGGAGAGGTGCTCCAGCCCTCTTATCATCTTCGTGACCCTCCTCTGGACCTTCTCCAACTGGTCCATGTCCTTATTATGTTGGACACAGTACTCCAGGTGGGGTCTCACTTTCCTGAAATAATTTTTGAGAGGAGGTTACTTAAAGGCATACAGTGCTAAAACTACATAGTCCTAGTCAGCTAGACCTGGAGGCAGCCAGTGATTTATTTAAGTTAATAATCTATTAACTCATATCAATCTTTTCACTAATGGGAAAACAAGAAGATTGTATTCCCAGGTGGTTGGAGATGGGCCTAAATCCTGAGAGGTGAAGGAAGTAGAGTCTTGTCAGATTTTCTTAACTCTTGTCAGATTTTCTTAACTCTTGTCAGATTTTCTTGGCTCTGGGTAACTAGTGGAGACAAAGAAAATACCAAATATGAAAAAAAAAAAGCAGCTTCATGCTGGATAAAATCTGGAAATTTGGATAAAGATTTAAAAAGCAGTTCACCTCAAATCCAGAAGCACCAGTTAAAAAAAAAAGAAAATTAGAAGCAGCAATTCTAGCAAAATGTGATGATTTAGATGTTTTAGAGGTTTTCAGTTAACTGAGAGGATCACCGTGACGCTCCATGAAACTCCTGTTATAGTCTTTCACAATATAAGGATACTGAAAATACTGAAAATGGAGCTTGGAAGAAAGAGACATTCATACACACCTTTGTGTTAGGCTTTTAAGATGATGCCTTATGGGTATTCAGTCTGAATAGACCTACAGATGGTTATGTACACATAGCCTAAGAGACAATTTTGTTAGCCAACCTGTCAAAAATGCCATATGTCTTTGATGCTTTATTTATTGTAGGAAAGGTAGATGGAGTGTATCTATAAGACACTCTCCAGAGTCATTTAGAAGTAGTTCTTACATAATGTGAGTGCTCACTTTAACCCATGCTGATCTGCTAAAACAAAAACACATAATAGAGTGTTTTCTCTCAGATTCCTTAACTTTAATCACTAAAGATTGTGGTGTTCAACACTTAGAAAGGGAGAAATCATATCCTAGTATGGTTGGACTGTAATCCTCCCTTGTGCTTCAAAGGCACACACCTGTGCAAGGCAGTTGTCATCTGTTGCACCTGTGTGATTACCCCTCCTGAAGATTTATATTCATCCTAGCAAGCACCCAGTGAGGGTAGACACCTAAACAATATACCTAGATTTGAAAACACTCAACTAGTGTCTGAAGAATGCTTTAGGAAGTTACTTCTGTACTCTCAAAAGATAGAAGAAAAAAAAAAGGAAAGAGATGGGAAGATTATTTCTGTGATGACACTTTTCTGCAGTAGCTGTCCTGATCTGTATTTGTGGCATGCTTTGTGATTTCACAGTGTTACCAGTTTGGGATTGATTTGGACAGTAGAAATTTCTTTTTCTTTTTCCTTTTTGATCTTCAAGGGAAAAAAAAATTACAATGGGAGAACTGAAAAAAACCCTTAATATATAATGGAATTATTCTGTACGGAAACAAACTGTATGTGACTAGGAAAAAGCAAGTAGAAATTCTCGTTATCAATAGAATTCCTAATACAATTACAATACAATATCCATACATCCCTATTTCATTCAATCGGAAACCTTGATTAAAATTCTTTTTTTTTACCATGACGTAATGCCAAGAAATGACAAAGGAACAGAAGAAACTGCAAACAAAATGCAACCTAACACACAAGGGAATGATTTGATGAGAAAGAACAGCATTACTACCATAGCAACAATCTGTTGTGTATACAGTTTCTTGACTTTAAATGCAGCTTTGTCATTGTAGTGGGTGAGGAAAGTGCCCAGCTGTAGTATTTTTATGTCTAAATCTTAAACTTGGGCTTCCCGCACTGAAAATATTTTTCTTTGGTATTAAACGTTCCGTTGAAAGGATGTTAAATAGGTTCACTGTATTCTAATAAAATAGGTGGATTTAGGCTGTGAAAAATTATAACATAATAGAGACCGATTACTGCTGAAAAGAGAAAAAAAAATTAACCTGTTGCCATAATAGTAATTAAAACAAGTCAACATCTAGTGTGTGAAGAATGAACCGAAGAGATTAAACTGGATTCTAACCTCATAAGAGGTGAAATGAAGGGCAGAAACAACCACAAACCACAAGGTAGGGAAGGGTTATGGGTGATTGCGCCTGAGTCACGCAAATGTGTATATAAAACTTTGATATTTCTGTCTAGAAAACTCCATGAAAAATGCGTGTTCATGTCATTTATGCATGTGCTGTACAACTCCCTGAACAGTGAGGCTGAAATAGAGGATATGCTATAAATGTAAAACATTCTGGAGGACTGCAAGTCAGTTCTACAGGTCATGCAAGACATCAAAATGGTATCAGAGTGACTATGCCTGAGCAAACCAAATTCACTGGGAATTTATAGTACACTAAATGCATCCCCAATGCATCAACACATTGAACTAATTTAATTTGTGCTATGCTATTAAACTGCATATACAGAACAGCCATTTTTTTCAGGATTACAGCTGTTACACAGCTCAGTCAGAATAGATATTATTTCTCTGCAGAATTCTACGGATTAGACTCAGAAATCCCAGCCACAGGTTTTATAGTTAGGATACCAAAACCACACTGACTCTCTCTTTCAAAATGACACCTGAGCAAATGAAAAAAAAAAAAATCCTTTGAATAAGTACAGAGGAAGAAATCAGGGGAATGTGGAAATAAACTGAAAAATTGAATTAATAATGTTCTAAAGAAAGAGTACAGAAATAGAATATTACGTGGAAGTTAACGTAATTACCTTAATTTTTACTACCTTAGGATATGTTATCATGCATCAAAGGACTTCCAAAATGGCGTGGGAGCTTTGGTGCAAATGAGAATAGATTATTTTACTTTTGGAGCCTGGCCAACCTACAATATGGAAGTGGGTACATCTGTTCCTACAGATATATCTTCCAAAGGTACGTGCACAGTGCCATCATACTTGAAGGCCTCATACTGTATTCAGGATTTATCCTCCAAGCACATTGTCTCCTGCCACTATACCTTGAACCCATACAGAGACAGTTTCAAGGTTCAGCCTTCCTCTTACAGGTAATGCAGACATAACTAGCTATGTTAACTAAGACAGTATATTACACTGAGATATATCCTTCAACGTTAAAATAAAGGCATAGCCAGAAAACAGAGGTCCAAATACAAAAGAAAGGTAGGATACCTGAAAAAAAATCTGAGCACATTAGCATCTTCAGACACTCAGATTAAAGTCTACAGATACAGAAGCTTCTTATTTCCTAATATACCTGAAATCTGTTGCTCCTTGCAACCAGATCAGTTTTCATTGTGGGCTAGGAAGGTCAACACCTGTTGCAAAAATAAGAGACATGCTCTTTTGGAGTGAAGATTCATCTAAAACATTATCCTATTTCTGAAAGTAGAAAATATAAAAGCATAAACAAGCGTAAATGTTTACTAAACTTCTACTTAAACAAGGTAAATGCTTACTTCCTTGCTTCCACCAACTGCTTCCAGAGATTAGTGACTTAGACTTCTTAGTAAAGAAGGAGTACCTTACTACAGAACATATTGCCTAATTTTAGAAGTCTGAAATCCATGCATGCAGCTCTATATCTGAGCCAGTGTTCTTATTCAACCTCAGTGTCGTAGTTCAGCCCCGATCAGGACCAGACTACGCAGTCTCTCTCTCACTCCCCCCACCCTCCAAGAGAACAGGGGGAGATAATATAAGGAAAAACGGCTCAAGGTTTGAGGTAAGAACACGGAGAAAATCCTTAAAGTTACTGTTACGGGCAAACAGACTCGACTTGGGAAAAGTATTCATTTATTACTACAAACAGCAGGATAATGAGACAGAGAACAAGATAACCTCCCTCCACCCCTCCCTCTTCCCAAGCTTAACATTATCTCTACTACCTTCCCCTCCCGAGCGGCACAGGGGGGAAGAGGGAATGGGGGTTGCGGTCAGTTCATCACGCATTGTTTTACGCCACTGCTTCATGGTCAGGGGAAGAACTCCTCACATTCCTCCCCTGCTCTGTTGTGGGGTCCCACCCCTATGCCACAGTCCTTCGTGGAACTGCTCTGGCGTGAGTCATCTCTTCCACAGAGTGCAGTCTCTCCAGAACGGCTGTCCCAGCGGGCCCTCCACGGGCCACAGCCTCCTTCAGGCATCCACCTCCCCCAGTACGGGGTCCTTCATGGGCTCCAAGTGGATCTCTGCTCCTCCGTGGACCTCCATGGGCTGCAGGGGGACAACCTGCTCCACCATGGTCGTCACCACAGGCTGCAGGGGAATCTTGGCCAGGAGCCGCATTACTTCTCGCCCTCCTTCTTCACTGACCTTGGCGTCTGCAGCCGTTCCTCACAACAGACTGGCAGATGTCTCTCAGGATCTTTTTGCGTCTTACTCACTTCTCATCTCCTCTCCACTTCTTGCAGCCGGGCCAGACCGAGTCGGGCCCAGTCGGCTGCCTGGTGAGAGGCCAGAGGGTGAGGCCCGCAAGGCCCATGAGGCCTGTGCCTCCCCCTCTGCGCCTCTGCCCCTGCTCACCTTCTTCACGTCTTCTCTTCTCTCCTCTCCTTTTTTTTTCTGTTTTCCCCTTCTTAAATATGTTATCGCAGAGGCGTTATCATGGAACATTCTGCTACCAATCGGCTCAGCCTTGGCCAGCAGCGGGTCCGTCCTAGGCCTGGCCGAGTCCACTGAACAAAGGGGAGCGACTTCTAGCAGTTTCCTACAGAAGCTACCACCTTAGGCCCCCCTTTACTAAACAAAACCACAACACTCAGTAGTCCATGGAGAGGAACAGAAACTCTGCAGGCAGGTTAAAGAAACCACAGAGACTGAGGTGACTGTCTTAGATTTAGATTACTTCTTCAATTTCCAAAGTTGCATTTTGAACCAGTCTAAGTACTTTGTATGACAAATATCCAGCACTCAATTCCACTACTTAGCTGTGCTCTTTGAAATGCATTGTTTTGTCTGTTTTTAAGGTACTTTTTAATTTGATATCTACCAGTTTTTCTATTTTATCTAGCATTACAAGACATCTTACCTAATTATATCTTGTATTACAATAGATAATAAGCTTTTATACATGAAAGAAGTTATCTGAATATGCTTTCTTTTAGCCCCAAAAGGTTCCCGTTGTCAAAGGACACTGGCTAATGAGGTGAACATTACATTTTGTTATGGTGATACTGTATCACCTTACTGAAAGCATCCCTTGGCCCTAAAAAGAGATTGTTAATCTGTTGTTAAACTGCAGTAGACATGACATGCAGGTCTTCCTTATCCTGCATGATTGCTTTGTATGAAATCCATTGTATAGTGTTGTTGGAATGACACTTACTTAGGTGGCAAAACTGTTTATTATTTGAATACTTAACCCCACAACGAGGAGCATGTTCTGGGTATATAATATGATGTTAATACTCCTAACTAAGATGTGTAATGAACTACATTCCAAAAAAAGGAACAGATTTCAGTACTCTTGCTCCCAAGTTATCTTTAGATGTACTCCTACAACAGCTCCTGAGGTTACACTGGATTAATGTAAACCAGCAACGGTACGCAGACCCAATTGCAGGACAGGCATGTATAGCAGCCTGTTTTAAAAACACGAGTTGGCTATACACAGAACATCTCACCTATGGGTGCAGGAAAGGTAGACTATTTTCATTGTTGTAGCCTGTCAGTTCAACGAAGTATCTGCTTGATTTGCAACCCAAGTTTAGCGTACCTAGAAATGTAATAAATCCACATAAATTTGGAATCTATTCTAAGAAAGGTGAAAAAGTTGTCATGTATTGTGTCTCATTATTTCCCATATCCTTGTGTTTCTGGTTCCTCCTGTTCCTATAACCAAACACGAACTTAAAAGATAGTGGATTAAATTCCTTGATAGAGTAATGTGATTGACAAACTGTGCATCGACTGAAGCAGAATTAGATTTTTACCTATTTTTCTAACAAATATTCTTGCAATTTCAATCAGGGATCTGTTACACAAGTTAAATGCCTTTATGTTTGTTTGGTTTACATTTTATAAATCAAAGTCAGCATTAGAAGTTTCTCAAACCAAGGTATATTCCTCTCTATACTTTTGCAACTGATTTTTCTCTAAATTGTGTTCAGAATTACATGTGCAAAGATATAGCTGTTTACATAATTTAGTAAAAAAAATATTTTTTTTATTTTCTTATTGTAATGCAATGGATAAGAAGAACTAATTTGGCATTTCGAAGTTCAGCTGGAGTTCATCCTGGTATTATGAAAAACGTATACTTTACTGGGAAAATAAAGGAAAATAAAGAAAATCTGATATAAAAATTAGTAGGACTCATATTGTCAATGATAATCATTCACATTTCAATTTTTCAACACCATTCTAATATCAAAATTGAATATTTGTGACTTTCTAGAAAATATGTTCTGGGAAAACTTTTACATGTTATGTACTTGAGAGATTTTGATTTTCTTATCATTGGAAGTTTCAGTAAAAATAGTTCTGATTCAAGGCACAACAGAAAAAAAATCACCTTCACAAGATTATCTGTACTCCTCCTCTAACCTTGTAGTTCTTGAATGTTGAATGGAAAGTTAATGCCTTGCTCATGAAAGACACTAGTCAGGACGACATGCAAAAGCACGTATGTGCCAACTTCTGGGCTTACACTTTAGGATAAATAATTGCCAAAATTAATTCCTTCTTCTATCTGATAAGTGTGATAAAGTGTATAAAATGTGTACCCGGGAGAGTGTGTGTGTGTGTGCTCGTGCGCCCACGCACGTACGCACACATATGCATGTATGAGTGTGCATTATTTAACTGACATAGAGGACTGCTTTGTGTGAATCTGTTGTTATAAAATTGCAAGGCAACATTCTAAATTGAAGTGATAACACATTTTTTCAGAAGAGAGTATATCAAAAACACAGATGGAAGCTATACCATTTCTTAAATCATTACATTTAAGCTAAAAGACAGCTCTGACTTGTAAGACACAAGCCAATTTGACTTGCAAGGTCAAGTAAGTATTTTTAATCATGAAATCTGAGAAAAAAAAGAAATAATTTCCTCCAATTGTTCTCTCCCTCTACGTTACAAATAAAAGTAAAGGAAATAGAATCATAGAATCATAGAATGGCTAGGGTTGGAAGGGACCTTCAAAGGTCATCTAATCCAACCCCCCTGCAAGGAGCAGGGACATCCCCAACTAGATCAGGCTGCTCAGAGCCTCATCCAGCCTGGCCTTGAATGTTTCCAGGGATGGGGCCTCCACCACCTTTCTGGGCAACCTGTTCCAGTGTTCTATAACTCGCATCGTAAAAAATTTTTTCCTAATTTCCAATATAAATCTACCCCCCTCTATTTTAAAAACATTACCCCTCGTCCTATTGCAACAGGCCCTACTGAACAGCCTTTCCCCATCTTTCTTGTAGGCCCCCTTGAGGTACTGGAAGACCCCTATCAGGTCTCCCCGGAGCCTCCTCTTCTGCAGGCTGAACAGCCCCAACTCTCTCAGCCTGTCCTCATAAGAGAGGTGCTCCAGCCCTTTTATCATCTTCGTGGCCCTCCTCTGGACCTTCTCCAACTAGTCCATGTCCTTCTTGTGTTGGGAGCTCCAGAACTGGACACAGTACTCCAGGTGGGGTCTCACCAGGGCAGAGTAGAGGGGGAGAATCACCTCCCTCGACCTGCTGGCCATGCTCCTCTTGATGCAGCCCAGGATGCGGTTGGCCTTCTGGGCTACAAGGGCGCATTGCCTGCTCATGTTAAGCTTCTCATCCACCAGCACTCCCAAGTCCTTCTCCTCAGGACTGCTCTCAATCCATTCCGCACCCAGCCTGTATTTGTGCCTGGGATTGCCATGACCCAGGTAAAGGACCTTGCACTTGGCCTGCTTGAACTTCATGAGATTGGCACGGGCCCACCTCTCCAGCCTGTCAAGGTCCCTCTGGATGGCATCCCTCCCTTCCAGCGTGTCGACGGCACCACACAACTTGATGTCATCGGCGAACTTGCTGAGGGTGCACTCTATCCCACTTGTCCATGTTGCCAACAAAGATGTTGAAAAGGGCTGGGACCAGCACGGACCCCTGAGGGACGCCACTCATGACCGGTCTCCACATGGACATTGAGCTGCTGAACACCACTCTCTGAGTGTGTGGCCATCCAGCCAACTCCTTATCCACCGAGTGTTCCGTCCATCAAACCCATGCCTCTCTAGCTTAGAGAAAAGGATGTCATGCGGGACAGTGTCAAAAGCTTTGCACAAGTCCAGGTAGATGATGTCAGTTGCTCATCCCTTGTCCACTGATGCCGTCACCCCGTCATAGAAGGCCACCAAATTGGTCAAGCACGATCTGCCCTTGGTGAAGCCATGTTGGCTGTCACCAACCACCTCCTTGCTCTCCATGTGCCTTAGCATAGTTTCCAGGAGAATCTGCTCCATGACCTTGCCAGGCACAGAGGTGAGGCTGACCAGCCTGTAGTTACCTGGGTCTTCCTTATTCCCCTTTTTATAAATGGGGGTTATGTTCCCTCTCTTCCAGTCATCGGGGACCTCACCAGACCGCCACGACTTCTCAAATACGATAGCCAGTGGCTTGGCAACTTCATCCGCCAGTTCCCTCAGGACCCGCGGATGGATCTCATCAGGTCCCATGGACTTGTGCACCTTCAGGTTCCTCAGATGATCCCGAACCTGCTCTTCGAGTACAATGGGCGGTTCTTCATCCTTGCAGTCCCTGCTTGCACCTTCTACAGCTTGGGTGGTGGGACAGGAACTCTTATCGGTGAAGACTGAGGCAAAAAAGTCATTGAGTACCTCAGCCTTCTCCACATCCTTGGTCACCAGTTCCCTTCTGGAGGGGGCCTACATTTTCCCTGGTCTTTCTTTAGTCCCCTACGTACCTATAAAAGCTCTTCTTGTTGCATTTTATATCCCTGACAAGATTCAGTTCTGCCAGGGCTTTGGCCTTCCTTACCTTATCCCTGGCCATTCGCGGAGCCTCTTTGTAGTCCTCCCAGGCTATTTGTCCCCGCTTTCACCCTCTATAGGCTTTCTTTTACTTTCAGTTGGTCCAGGAGCTCCTTGCTCATCCACACCGGCCTCCTGGCCTTTTTGCCTGACTTGTTTTTCATCGGGATGCACCTCTGCTGAGCTTGGAGGGGGTGCTCCTTGAATATAGACCAAATTTCCTGGGCCCCTCTTCCTTCCAGGGCCGCCTCCCATGGCACTTGGCCCATCAGGTCCCTGAAGAGGCCGAAGTCCGCCTTCCTGAAGTCTAGGGCAGAGAGCTTGCCATGTAGTTTCCTTGCTGCCCCGTGGATCTTGAACTCCACCACGTCATGGTCGCTGCAGCCAAGGCTGTCATTTAGTTTCACATCCCCCACCAGCCCCTCCCTGTTGGTGAGCACAAGGTCCAGCATGGCACCCCTCCTTGTCGGCTCCTCTATCGCCTGCAGGAGGAAGTTTTCTTCCACGCATTCCAGGAACCTCCTGGACTGCCTGTGCCCTGCCGTGTTGTCTCTCCAACAGATGTCAGGGTGGTTGAAGTCCCCCATGAGGACCAGGGCCTGTGACCGTGAGGCTGCTCCTATCTGCCTATAGAGCGCTTTGTCTGCTCTGTCCTCCTGGCCAGGCGGCCTGTAACAGATCCCCACCGTAACGTCCCCTGTCCGTCCCCATCCTCTAATCTTGACCCATAAGCTCTCTGTCAGCTCCTCCTCCATCCCCAGGCGGAGCTCCACACACTCCAGCCGGTTGCTGACGTAGAGAGCGACACCCCCTCCTCGTCTCCCCTTCCTGTCTTTTCTAAAAAGCCTATACCCTTCCATGTTGACGCTCCAGTCGTATGTGTCATCCCACCACGTCTCCGTGATGCCAACGAGGTCGTAGCCCTGCTCGTGTGCACGCATCTCCAGCTCTTCCTGTTTATTCCCCATGCTGCGTGCATTGGTATAGAGACACTTCAGCTGGGCCCGCAACAAAGCTGACTTGCTGGCTGGAGCGACAGGGGTGCTATTGGACCGCAGTTTAGGTTCATTTGCACTTATCTGTGATCCTTCCTCAGCTTCCTGACCCTCGGTGCTGGCACTGACGCCATGCTGACAGCAGTGGGCTGAACTGTGCTCCCCCTCCCCCAGCAACACTAGTTTAAATAGACCTTGATTTTGATCATCTATCTGTTATTGAAATAGTTTTAATAAAATTGAGATATTTTAGTGGAAAAATAATCCTGATACTTTTAAAAAAGGTTTTTTTTCAGAATTACAATTCAACTCATTACGGACATTGAACACTTTCATTTTGGCTACTGAACAGTCTTACAAAACCATGAACTTTGTCATTGTTCATATACAGAAGTAGATATGTGTAGATTCATTGGTATACACAGCACATAGATGATATTGAAATTAATCTTGACTTGTTTTCTATAGCAGGATGTAAAGATCTTTGTACAAAGTTGATTCTTGTACAAGATAGTATGGCCTTTCTTTAACACCATATGTGTAATTTTACTATATGCTGCACATAGTGAATTATAACTTTATTCTAATACATTCTTAAATTGATAGCTCTTTTAAGTTTGTTTTATTATTATAATAAAATCATTAGTGTCCTTTTTTTTTAATGATTGAATGGGTTTTTATTTTTTCAGGAGTTATCTTTTTTCCTCCTGCAGAACTGTGATTTTGATTCTCTCTCAATGAATGTATACACAGTGTATCCCTCTCATACCTTTAATAGAGGGTTTCCTTCTGTGTTTGTTTTTCTGTTTGTTTTTCCATTTTTTTTACTGTGTGTCCTGAAAAGATGATGGACAACTGTGTTTGTCAAGGTACAGGGGTCTCCCTATAAACCGTATTACTGAATGCAAACGGTGTTATATTGGGCTACATAAGAATTTAGGAAGCCACTGGTTCTTTATTTTCCCAAGCTGTGTTTTAAACAAATGTCCACCAGTTCTGTTTATGATTACACTTTCACCATTAGCTTTTTATCATTGCAGCAGAACTCTACTTAGACAGAGATAAATTTGTTACAGCCAGTTTCTGTAATCATCTTTGCAAAGTACATACCTCTCTGAGAAATCTAATAATTTCTGTAAGATAACAGGATTTATATAGAGGAGTTACTTTAAATTGACCTGAATTTTCCTAAAACAAGGTAATAACAACAGAAAGTAAAACAAAAAATAAAATAATAATAATATAATTATGTCAAATAATTAAAAAGGTAAAATAATATAATGTAATATAAAAATATAATAATAAAATAGTGTAGAAGTGCTGTATCAGTCCTGCTTTATCTCACTGACTTAATTTTCTGACTCAATTGTTTTGGCTTGCACGTGTCAAGTCAGAGTGCTACAGCGTATCTTGCGGAACACATAACAATTTTAAACTTGCTGCCACAGCTGAGTTCTTATATCACTGGTAGATTCACATTTCCATATGTTCTTTGTCTTATACTATATTCTGTTGGGTTTTCTCTGGTATGGCTATATGTTATGCACAGCCTGGCCCTTGTTACCCTGTAAAATATCTTTATCTATCTATTTAGAATGTTCAAGTTTAGTTTTTCCTAGATTTGTTCTCAAATATGCATCCTGAAAACCATGGAGCCAGTTTGATGGGTCTATTTATTGTCCTACCCTGCTGAGATATTTTGGGACACAAACTCCAATGGCCTGATGTATTTGTGATCTGTTTGAACAAAGTATATACATCTCAGTTAGGCGCCATTTGTTTTCTGTGACAGGTGGAAAGAGATGACTGCATAGGCACATTGCATTCTAATTTAGAGGCAAAATGTGAATGAAGAGAAAGGAATGGGACTAATAATGTGAACAGAGATGTAGACTTTAGGCAGATTCCAAAAATTTTACAATATCACTGCTACATTTCATAAATAGGCTTTTTGCCAATCCACTGACTGTCAATTTCCTGTTCATGTTTGCTGTTCATTAGCACTTCATACAGTACTAGTCATCATCTTGTCCAGCTATTCCAGAAGATATATACTCTAATTCCATTGAAAAACCTATAGAAAAAAAAATGTTACTCCTGTGAAGTGGAATTTCACTTGTCTCTGAAGTGTATAATATGAAGAAAAGGTATTGATGGTTAGAATTCTGCATTATTGGAGTTTTTGTAATTAAAAAAAAAAAAAAAAGAGAGAGAGAAACAAGAAAGCTAGTCAACCCATCAGCAAAGGATTAAGTAATTTCTAACAATTTAAACAATTTTTATCTTTCAATTCTTGGTTTAATAAAAGATAAATGAAGATGATAATTAAGGTTAGTAGGGTTAATCCTCATGCAGCCTGTCACAGTGATATGTGTCAGAAGTACTCCCAGATAGAAAGGTAAAGGAAAAAAAAAACATTGGGGAGAATAGGAATGGAGAGTAAAAGTGACAAAATACAACAAGCTCAAAGTATCATAAATTACTCCTATGATAAAGGGGGAGGAAATGAAAGATCTTTTCCTGCTTCTATCAGTACAGTAGCAAGATGGAACATAACTTCTGGAAAGTCATTTGAGACTGGCCATGTATTATTTCTACCTACTGGAGTATGGACAGCTACCTACTATGGTATTACTACTTTCACTCCCCAAAATCCATTCTAAATAACTATATATTTTTCCTACACATGTCTCTATTTTGACACCCAGGAATAAAAAAAAAATTGAAACAAAATGGGGCAGTATATAAACATTTTTTTCATCATCTCAAGAGATTTCCTCTCTTTGCAGAAACTCCCAAATTGTTTCAGGAAAAAAAAAAAAAAAGAGGTAAGGAAAGAAATATCTCCTCCATAATGTGTTCCTGTGGCTTGCTATAACATATTTCTTTCATGAAGGAAGTATTCCATAATCTGTTCTGGATGCCCAACACCAAGCCAATTCCCACAGTAGTTGTTCTAGAGGAGCAGAAGAAAAAGCGAGGGAGTCACAGAGGGTAAACTGTCCGTTCTGGGGTAATTTTTCATCTGCTGAGGCTAGAGGCATCCTGATCTCCTTTTAGCATGACATCCAAGTGTACATGATCTTATGTCCTCCTTAGATTCACCTAGAAGGGAAATCAAAAGTACGAGTAGGTGGGAACTGTGATTTGTACTAACAGCTCTCCCCACCTCAAGGACCAGGGACCAAGACTGCAGTAGAGAATGCATGATCCATGGTTAAGATGCAACTGAAGAGTTGAAAAAACTGAGTTAAGTTCTCTGATGAATGAATAAAGGCCATTAAATCCTCCAGCTTATGAATGATGCTGCTAAGGAATCTTGCACAAGAAGAAATAACATGTTCCAGAAAGCAAATATTCCTATGAGAAAGAAAAATTTAGATTTACATGATTTGGCTGCTATGAGTTTCTATATGAGTGAGAAAGAATAATTTCATATTGCAGGAAAATTATCCTAATTAAAGTGTGTAGAAATAAGAGTGGGAGGAAATGCACCTTCATATCTTTTTAAGAATACAGACATGAAAAACATCAACTTGTTCTTAATGTGAACTACCCAATGTTATGACTCACTTTATGATTAATGTAGTGCTTATTATGTAAGGCTGTTTATATCTTCTTCCAAACCCTTGTTATTTTTTTTTCATAGCCTTTTATTTGGCCTCCACACTTGAAAAAAACCTCTGTGTTGTCATGGTTTGGTCCTACTCAGCAGACCACACAGTCGCTCACTCTCCCCCTCACTGCTCCTAGCAGTCGGATAGGGAGAACTGGTGAAAAAAAAAAAAAGAAGGCAAAGCTCATGGGTTGAGACAAAAAACAGAGGAAAAGAAAACAGATATGGAAAACAAACAAACAAACAAAAAAAACCCCAACAACGGAAAATACTTAAGCACATAATTTACAGTACAATAGCTCAGGGTGGATCCTGATGCCCCGCTTCCTACTCCAGCTGCTGGCTAACTAGTAAACTATCCCAGTTGTGTACCCCAGCCACAGGTGCCACCAGCTCCAGTTCCTTTCCCAGCTCAGGTGAAAATTAACTCTATCCTAACCAGAACCAGGAAATATACTTTATTTTGTAAAGCATTCTAGTTGGGTGGACCAACTAAACATAACACAATAAATCTCCCTTTGTCTCTTTATGTAGTGATTGACTAATTCAAAATATACGGAGCGATGTTGTATTGACTCTACAACTGTCTGCTCCCAAGCAAATTGCCTAATAATTTGTCAGTAGTTCAATTCATTCCTTTTATATGACTCCTACATTCCTGACTGCATAGTGACATAGGTTCAAATAAAGGATATAGTAGCATTTTCTCCCAGAATGCCTTGTATTCTAACAGTTAAGACATTTCCTGGAGTTGAGGGAAGTTGAATTTTCCTCAGGTTTTGGAGAAAAATGGAACCCAAGTTTCTCGTTGCTGAGCACAAGACCCTAGCAACTTTCTGTTATTTGCCTGATGGATACTAGTGCTGGCTACCTTTGATAAATGTGCACGTTCAGTTCAGTGCCTACTGAAGGACATTCATCAATACTGAACATTTCTTTCAGCTAGCTCTAGGCAGTGCTTCATTGAGCACATAGACTTTTTGTGGCTTATGCTTTGGATTATTCTAACTTAATGGACTATCAAGGGAACCCAGGCACATTCAGCTTACAAGGTGTCATGCATCTCACATGCACAAATGCTGAGTCAAGGATAGTTATCCTTTTAAGCAAAAGATAAAATCAGTGTTTCCAAAGAAAAAAAGTAATT
The DNA here is from genome assembly GCF_036417535.1 of Chlamydotis macqueenii. NCBI lineage: Eukaryota > Metazoa > Chordata > Aves > Otidiformes > Otididae > Chlamydotis > Chlamydotis macqueenii. The sequence goes on from NC_141556.1 coordinate 166,779,297, forward strand.
CTGTCCTAAAGACAGTATCTAAGCAAACTCAGATAAATCAATCTTTGTAAAATCTCTTCCCCTTTTTAGCTAGCTAAAATTAACTTACATTAATTGTTTGGTTTTGATGTTGTTTGTTTTGTTTTGGTTTTTTTTATTGATTACAATGTCTAACTTATATGATCCAAATCTTGAGGCAAAGTATAAAATCCATGACCAATCTCAGACATTAAACCAAAAATAATAAGAAGGTAATAATGATGAGCAAGACTCAGTATCATTTCAGTTATATGAGATACACTGATTTATTTCCAGCTTAAATGAAACAAAGTAACAAAGCAATAGAGATATGATTTAAGTAGCTGCCTGTTCATAACCTCAGGCCAATCTGGTGACATGTGTAAGACACAAACCTCCAGTCTTTAGAATTCCTCTAATTTGCAGAGTGTTCAGTACACATTTGCCTGTGCTCAGATTTTTCTTGTCAGTTTTTGCTTTTAACTTGCAATATTATTAGTGTCCTATTGACTATGTTTAAACATCTTTCTCATGGATAGATCCAGGTAAAACTGGCTTCTCTTTGCTTAATTGCTAATTACCTGGCTAAATTATGAATCTCTAGTGTCTTGTCTCTTGTTTATTTACCGTATCAGTTGTGTCCTCATTTTATATTATCTCACAACTATTTACAATATTCATCAACAGTAATCAAGAGCCTGATTAAATCTGCATCTTTTTGTTTCAAAATTATTGTGGTTGTTCATTAAAAGAGAGGGCTAAGAAAGCAAAAGCATCCAGTATGTTGGTTTCCTAATTTAAGCAAAATGGAGTCTCAACAAACAAGATGGTTTACTTTGGCTTTATTCTGGCACAAAGAGATTTAAGTTTTCTTACAAACAACAAAAATAGTTGTTTATGCATTAAATAGATATTTTATTTAGACTAATAAGTATAATGGATTGTTTAATTACAGATTTATACATGTGAAATAGAATGCAACTTTCATTTCGGCTGTTAACATTGCTCATTATTACCTCTGTCCAAAAAATAAAATATCTCTTTTCTTACAATGTTGAGTCTTTTTTTTTAATCTAATATATGATATTTGTCACTACTCGCTGTTTAATAAAGCACATAGGTTCAGAAAATAAAAGCTTGATCTCATGTTGTATTGCATCAGTTTTACTTTTAGGCTGCTTACATGGGATTACACAATACAGTCTATTTACTTTTTTTTTGGTTAAAAAAAAATTAACAAATTTTATGTGCAGATAAACTTGGAAATACAGGGAAAAAAAAAGAGGTTGTTTGGTTTTTATGCTTACAGCTAAAAGTTTTTATTTTGTGTATATTTATGCATATATATAAGGTATATTTTATTTTAACCTTTTGACTTCTTTTAATGCTTTTGTTTCAAACCAATGCCCTTGTTATAGATATTCCTGCAATCTTTTCATAAAGTCATTGTACTAGCTTCAAGCACATGAAGTAGTAGTTTCCCTACAACAAACGTCCTGCCATTTTCATTTTCCTATAATTATTACTTTTACAAGTATACAATTTGTCATGCTATGATGTGGAGCTCTCATTGGTACAAGGAATAATAGATTACAACTTCTTTGTTGTATTCCATTTAACAGACAGAATTTTCCTCTTGTAGTTAGATGGTTCTGTTCATTCTTTCTGTCCATCCTGAAGACTGACCTCTTTGTTTTATTCTGAATGCTATCTGATAACTTTTTCATTAGAAGAAAAAAAAAATCCTGTAAGGCAGTTTTCTGAGCCAATTATAGTTTTGCAAGTAAACTCCAATGGGAGAACACCTGTTTTACCCGTCTGTGAGCTGTTGCTATTGCTCATATTGGAAAAGTGTCTGTGCATTGCAGAGGATAGGAAGAAAAGTAAAAAAAAAAAAAAAAAAGAGAGAAAGCTACTACATACCTACTTGATTTTCTGGTCAAGATGAGAGTGAGCCCAGGGAAATGCATTTGTAACCTTAGATGATTTTTCATCGGGTTCTGAAATGATCATTCTCTTTGTTCTTCATGACTGGTCTATGTATGGAGTGAGGTAAACTCTCAGAAGTATCTCCTATGTTTCTTTTTTGTTTCCATCATTGTTCTATATCCAATGTTTTTGTGGATTTTTTATTCCCTTGTGTCCTACTGGAGGTACTTCTTGATTTATATATATCCTTCTAAATTTACTCTAGCATTAACTTATTTTCTTTGCACATGAGCAAATAGCTGTCTTTTGCTAAAGTTAATTTTAGTTCATAGGATTTTAAAAGAGACTTCTGTGGCCATAGTTTTCTTCTGCCTGTAGGAGAAGAGTTTCTCACTTTTTTATTACTGCAGCAGTATCTCTGATATATCAGACAAACAGAAGAGATGAACAGATTAGCACTGTAGTTATTCATGAAGGAAAACAATGAAAGTTATAATAGGTGGTGGTTTTTTAAAATTAACTTTGTATTTTACTAATTTCTGGGTACATGCAGTATGTAATTTCTACTTTATTAAAAACAAATGAAGTAGGACTGAACGTAAAATAAGCAAAAGGAAAACTCTGTAGCGTTGCTTCACAAGTAAGCCTGACGTTTCAATATTATTGAGATTTCTGTGTGACTGAAGAAGCAACTGAAAGACAATCCAACCTTGGTATATTTGTTAAAGTCATAAATTTTTCATTTTTTTATGAATTTCATTTTAGCCTGAATTTTTCTCTACGTAAAAAATATGAAAAAGAAATCCTTCAGTCTCTGGGTATTCTAAGCCTTACCTCAATAGCTTTTACTCTTTTGGAGCTGACAGCTCCTATTCATCAGCAAAGAGAGCTTAGGTAGCCTTGATAGCTCTGCATCCATGCAGTAGATTCTTTTCTCTGGCAAAAGAAGAATGTAAGCAAGGAAAAAAATTAATCTTTCAGATTTAGAACTATAAAATTAGCTATTTAAACCTGAGCTAGTTGTCTTAATCTCTCTGTATAGTTAATAGAATTAGGCACCTTCAGAACACAGCTCATCTCATTCTGTCTAGCTATGATAGATTAAGAGTCACTCCAAGGAGATGCCTGCTTTCTTCACTGCCTATAAGGAATCATGAAGTGCCTAACTAAGACTCAGACATCTAATTCTTAGGTGCTTACGCTGGTAAAATTAAATCAAGAATAGGATTTTTTTTTTAATGTAATCACAGCTGTTCTGCTGCCCAAAGGTTCATGGAATTTAAAAAGGATAGAAGAAACAAGGAAAATTTAGAAAAAACAAGGATATCTGTACATAAAATATAGAATCATAGAATAGTTAGGATTGGAAGGGACCTTTAAAGGTCATCTAGTCCAAACCCCCTGCAAGGACCAGCAACATCTCCAACTAGACCAGGTTACTCAGAGCCCTGTCCAACCTGGCCTTGAATGTTTCCAGGGATGGGGCATCAACTCCCTCTCCAGGCAACTTGTGCCAGTGTTCTACCACATTCATTGTCAAAAAATTTTCCTAATATCTAATCTAAATCTACCTCCCTCTATTTTGAAACTATTACCCCTCGTCCTATCGCAATAAGCCCTACTGAAGAGTTTCTCCACATCTTTCTTATAAGCCCCCTTTAGGTATTGGAAGGCTGCTGTCGTGAAGAAAAACTTTAGGGATGGGATTCAATTTTAAAATTACCCACATTCTGTACTGCTTGAGACATTATTGAGCATCCAAGTTACCTCTTTAGAACTGATATGACAGAACTTAGATATGACACAGGACTTGAAGGAGATCCATCTCCTTCTTAAATGACAACTGGACAAAGGTGGAACTACTTTGAGCATGCAAAATGGCATTAAATGTCTTTGACTAAGCATCTGCGTGGGATTCAACTTTCCCTAACTTTATGTGTGTTGTAGCTTAGCCCCACTGGGACCAAACTACTCAGTCACTGTCTCTCTCTCTCACTTCCTACTCCCTCTGAGGGAACAGGGAGGGATAATATAAGAAAAAAAAAAAAAGGCTCGAGGTTTGAAATAAAGACAGGAAGAGATCCTTAAAATTACCGTTATGGGCAAAACAGGCTCGACTTGGGAAAAACTATTTGTTTATTATTTAAAAAAAAAAAAAGCAGGATGATGTGGAAGAGAGCAAAGTAACTTCCCCGCACACCTCCTTCTTCCTGGGCTTAACTTAATTTCAATTATCTCTACCTTCTTCCCCCCTCAAGCGGCAAAGGAGGGGAATAGGGAATAGGGGTAATGGTCAGTTCATCACATGTCGCTTTACACCACTCCTTCCTCCTTGGGGGGATGAAATCCTTACATTCTTTCCTGGCTCCAGCGTGGGGTCCCTCCAACAGCCTACAGTCCTTCCTGAACTGCTCCAGTGTGGGTTGTTTTTCCATGGGGTGCATCCCAGCATGGGCCCTTCATGGGCCACAGCCTCCTTCAGACATCCGCCTGCCCCGGTGTGGGGAACTCCATAGGCCGCAGGTGGATCTGTGCTCCTCCGTGGGCCTCCATGGGCTTCAGGGGGACGGCCTGCTCCACCATGGTCATCACCACAGGCTGCAGGGGAATCTTAGCCAGGAGCAGCATTAGTCCTCCCCCTCCTTCTTCACTGACCTTGGCGTCTGCAGACATTCCTCTCATAAGAAAATCTTCACAATTGGCTCAGGCAAACGCCTCTCAGGTTCTCTCCACGTCTCCTCTCCTCTCCACTTCTTGCAGCTGGGCCAGACCGAGTTGGGCTGAGAAGGCTGCCTGGCGGGAGGCCAGAGGGTGAGGGCTGCAAGAGCCACAAGGCTTGTGCCTACCCCTTTCTGCCCCCACTTCAGCTTCTTGACATATTTTTTTTTCCTTTTTCTTTTTTTTCTGTTTTTCCCCTTCTTAAATACATTATTGCAGAGCTGTTATCAGGGAACATTCTGCTACCAATTGGCTTGGCCCAGGCCAGCAGTGCGTCCGCCCTAGGCCTGGTCGAGTGCACTGGACAAAGGGGAAACAACTTCTAGCAGCTTCTTACAGAAGCTGCCACCATAGCCCCCCTCATTAAATAAAACCAGGACAACGTGCCTACAATGAAGGTACCTGTATGCAAACTAGTTGTTTGAGCTCTCATTTTGCTCAACAGAGATTAAGGGAAGAGAAAGCCCATAAGCATGTAGTGCCTTTTCTTTTCAGATGTTCTAGTTATAAAACATACCTGTTGATTTGCATCACATCATGCTGACACTGGCTTTAAAAGAAAGCCATACCCTCTGGAGTGGCAGGATAATCTAGGATACCTGAAATGGCACTGAAATTGTATATCATTTGATTAAGGTATTAGTGTATATCATTTGATTAAGGTATTAGTGTATATGTACACATGTGTGTGTGTGTATATATATATATATGCATGTGTATGTGTTTGCATGTGCGTTCCCATATATGGACAAACCCTCAGAACATTCTAATAATATTGTGTACATAAGTAGAAACATTTTAGAGCTAAAAAAGGCAGAGAGAAAGAATTTAAAATCATATCCATGTGAGTATACATTTCTGTATGTGTACAGAAATATGAAAAAAAAAGAACGATATATGAATTAAAAAAAAGAGAAAAAAAATTAACACTGTAGTTCAAATTTACACGAGACACTATTGTTACACTTATTTCCCCCCCCCTTTTTTTTTTTTGTGCTACATTTGAACTCATTTAACACATAATTTCTTTGGTGTAGTATCCATGTTTCTGTAAGGTACTAATCATACTCATGGGTAGTATAAAACTAATAAATAACAGCCCTCATGGACTTGAGCAGAAAGCAGTCATACTGCTAAGTAGGACATTTTCAAAGAAAAAAATGTGGATACAAGACAGCTATCACGATAGAAATACTGACATCCTTTTTCACATTCAGGGAGGACACTAGGGCTTAAGCTCATGTGAAAGAAAAGGTCCAGAAATCCTTTTGGACATTTTTAGACTACTGATATGATTTTTAATACTCATTGTGTCAAACATATCGATCAAAACATCCTAAACAACTGTTACATCCTTTGCAAATAACACAAAGACCTTGGTAAAACGTATTGACTAATGTCTCTTACTTTAAAATCACCATTTATTTCCTCATGGTGCATGGGCTTGCTATTTATTTTTTCTTGTAAGACATATCAACAGTAAACATTAATTCATCAGGAACAGTAGAAATGAAAGACAAATCTTTTCTTCTGGTAGTCTGTGAAGTGTGCGTATGTGTTTATGTGTATGTGTGTATCTATCTATCTATAACTATGTATTCTCACTTTTGAAATGCATTTTAGCAATACAGCAATGTCAGATTCACTGTGTTTGTGCTTCATCTCTTGGCTTTACCTGAGACCTTCATGATTACAACACCTCTTCCTGGTTTCTATACAACAGATCTGTCTAAGCTGTACTAGCAGTTCTCTAGGTTTACGTTGTAGTCACTATAAGTAGGTAATGTCCTCTAAGACAGCATTTATCCAACCAAATTATACTCCAGAGGTTGATGTCCATTCTGTCTTCTTCCAGTAACTTTATTAAAACTTCCCTCTGGAAATTTATCAATAAAAATGGTAGCAATATGTATAACTTCTAAATACTGTGATGGCATTACAAGGAGTACTTCAAAGACACTAGGCATTAAAATGCAGACCATGGTGTCTGCTGAGCTTTGCTTTTGTAGTACTCTAGACACAATGGAGCCAGGTTTAGCTTTATCCATTCTGCCATTAATTTCTTACAAAGTTAGGAAAAAATATCCTAATTTGACACTTTAAATTTGCTATGTTTCTTTTGGCTTAAACAATTATCTATAGGACTTTTACAATTAATTTTGCACAACACACTAACCCACAAGATTGCTTTAAGTCTCCGTGACCTTTTCTGCAGATTCTAGATTCTCACCAGAAATTGCCTTGTGCTAGTTAGTTTGTTATCTTCTTATCTCAACATTTATAGAAAATCTGTCTCTAGGATCATAATTTTTGTCAAAGCTACTCTTTGTTGGTAACATGTTTATCTTTGAACTGTGTGATCCTGGTAGCACCACTAAATGCTCAGTTTAGACCTCTTCCTATTCCATAGATTCTTACACAGATTAAACTGCTGCTTGAGAAAATCAATTAGTTTTTAAACTAAAAGTACAGGCACAAGTTCTGCAAGATTTTTAACTACTAAATGCTTTGCTTCTTATTCATGTTAAAAATAAAATGCAAGAACTTAACTCTTTTTCTATACTGGCACAATCATGAATCATAGAATCACAGAATGTTTCCAGGGATGGGGCATCTGCCAGGGAAACCTGTTTCAGTGTTCCACCACTCTCATTGTAAATTGTTTTTTTCCTTATATCAAGTCTGAATCTACTTCCATCTATTTTAAAACCATTACGCCTCATCCTATCACAACAGACCCTGCCAAAGAGTTTCTTCTTGTCTGTCTTATAAGCCCCCTTTAGGTACTGGAAGGCTGCTATAAGGTCTCTTCAGAGCCTTCTCTTATTTTGAAAAAAAAAAAAACAACACACTTGATAGTGAAATACCATTAACAGTAAAATTCCATTAGTAGTAATATCTTTCCCCTGTGTTGAATTTCAGTTTATTTCTGAAATTCTGTAATCCTTCTTCAAGATAGTGTATCAATGTTAACCATATCAAAGCTGCAGAGGTTTGGTTTTTTTTCTTCTTTCCCCTTCAATTATCCCCTCTCTTCTGTGAAAGAACAGATTTTTATAAGTAGGATTTTTTTTAATTATTTTTTTAAATTTTTGATAGCTACTTATATTGTTTAGTGTTGCACTGACAGCATTAAGAGAACTACAAACTTCTAGTGCACAAAACAGGTGAGAAATAACTTCAGAATGACAGACATACATCACTGGAGCAAATACTTTCTGTTTGTTATCTTGTACAATAGAAGATATGTTTCAATTTAAAAAGTAAATCACTACATATTAAGGCTACAAACATATTCTGCTTTGTGACAGTAAGGTGCAGCCAAGGTATTACTGTCTACAGTTTTCTTCATTTAACAGTCTGATGCTACTTTTACATCAGCAGATATATTTGGAAAAAGTGATGCAGGGAACTCCTTTAAGGGAAGTTATAGATGTAGTACTTGTAAGGTGCATCTTTTCAAGTGGATGGTGTTTGATTTTCTGTTATTACTGGCAGTTGATTAAATTGCCACACAAGCAATAAGAGTAGGGTACAGAATTGAACCAAAAGTCATCAGTATACAGGTCACACAGCAGTAACCATAGACAGACCTTGAAAGAAAAGTAAGATAAGCAAAAACGTATCTGATACGCCCACCTAAAATTCTTCCATTTTCCTGTCATTTTCAGCTAAGAAGATTTCTTGAGCTGTATTTTATTTTGCACATTTTGTCCTCTCACTGTTGATATTTTTTTTTATTTGGGGTGGTCTTTTTTGAGCATATGTAATTTTTGCATCCACAAGGAAATCTTCTCAAGGTACTCACAGGATTACTGTCTACTGACCAAAGAATCAATTGGGTTGGTTTTTTTAATGCATTTAAATGACACTATGCCTTCCTAAAGATTTGTAATTGTTTCTTTCTGATATGTTTCTTTCTTACCAATGTACGCCATTTTGCTTTCTGTCATCATGGAGGAGAAAACTTACTGCAGCTCAGAATAAATGGTGAATTTATCAACTGGTACATCTCAGTTATAGCCTTTGTCACTTCTCCAGGATCTGTGTTGGTTTCAGAACATATTTTGGAATTTTTGTTCATTCTGTGGAGAATATTTCTATTTTAGCTTTTATTTATTCATTGGCTGTGCATTTTCTGTTACTTTTCCAGAGAATATTTAAAATCCTTAATATGATAATCAACTGCTACCAGAGTGGTTACATTTGTTCTTCTGGGATATTCTCACAGCTTTGACTGGCAGAGGCACTTAGAATATATCCTCCTATGCATTCTGATTCACAGCAAATTTTCTCAAATGTGCCTCAGAAGAGCCTTCATTTAAAACTACGTAAACTGCCAGTAGAGTGTACTCAGTAAGAAAACTTCACTTCTGAAACAGATTGGAAAAAAAAAATTCTTTAGTGGTCTTCAGAAGAAGTTGTTAGAGAACCTATTACTACAGGCTCCCATTCAGACTGAGCTTTGATAAGAATTCATCTTTGCAGCCAACACTAAATGTTCGCTTGTTCTTTAGAATCACAGACTCGTAGAACGGTTAGAGTTGGAAGGGACCTTCAAAGGTCATCTAGTCCTGCAAGGAGCAGGAACATCCCCCGCTAGACCAGGTCGCTCAGAGCCTCATCCAGCCTGGCCTTGAATGATACCAGGGATGGGGCATCCATCATCTCTATGGGCAACCTGTTCCAGTGTTCTATAACTTGCATTGTAAAAAATTTTTTTCCTAATATCCAGTCTAAATCTACCTCCCTCTATTTTAAAACCATTACCCCTCGTCCTATCACAACAGCCCTACTGAACAGCCTCTCCTCATGTTTCTTGTAGGCTCACTTGAGGTACTGGAAGACGCCTATCAGGTGTCCCCGGAGCCTCCTCTTCTCCAGGCTGAACAGCCCCAACTCTCTCAGTCTGTCCTCATAAGAGAGGTGCTCCAGCCCTCTGATCATCTTCATGGCCCTCCTCTGGACCTTCTCCAACTGGGCCATGTCCTTCTTGTGTTGGGGGCTCCAGAACTGGACACAGTACTCCAGGTGGGGTCTCACCAGGGCAGAGTAAAGGGGGAGAATCACCTCCCTCGACCTGCTGGCCATGCTCCTCTTGATGCAGCCCAGGATGCATTTGGTGTTCTGGGGTACAAGGGAACATTGCCGGCTTATGTTGAGTTTCTTGTCTGCCAGCACTCCCAAGTCCTTCTCCTCAGGGCTGCTCTTGATCCATTCTCCACCCAGCCTGTATTTGTGCCTGGGATTGCCATGACCCAGGTGCAGGACCTTGTACTTGGGGTGGTTGAACTTCACGAGGTTGGCACAGGCCCACCTCTCCAGCCTGTCAAGGTCCCTCTGGATGGCATCCCTCCCTTCCAGCATGTCAACGGCACCACACAGCTTGGTGTCATCAGCGAACTTGCAGAGGGTGCACTCTATCCCACTGTCCCTGTCACCCATGTCTCATCATGTCCCATGGACTTGTGCACCTTTAGGTTCCTCAGATGATCCCAAACCTGCTCTTTGAGTACAGTGGGCAGTTCTTCATCCTCGCAGTCCCTGCTTGTGCCTTCCACAGCTTGGGTGGTGAGACAAGAGCCCTTATTGGTGAATACTGAGGCAAAAAAGTCATTGAGTACCTCAGCGTTCTCCATGTTCCGGGTAAGCAGGACACCAGTTTCCTTCCGGAGGGGGCCTACATTCTCCCTGGACTTTTTTTTGTCCCCTACATGCCTATAGAAGCTTTTCTTGTTGCTTTTTATATCCCTGGCCAGATTCAATTCCGTCAGGGCTTTAACCTTCCTCACCTGATCCCCGGCCACTTGCACAGCCTCTTTGTAGTCCTCCCAGGCTACCTGGCTCTGCTTCCACCCTCTATAGGCTTTCCTCTTCACTTTCAGTTGGTCCAGGAGCTCCTTGCTTATCCACACAGGTCTCCTGACTTTTTGCCCAACTTGTTCTTCATCGGGATTGTTAACTTAATATTGTGTTGTTCTAGGTTAACATCCATTAAGTGCTGTTATGGGGGTTTTTACTGCTTTAAAATAATACATTTCTGTGCAGCTTCAAGATTTACATTCAGATCCATATTGGATATTAAGTGTCCAATTCTCATTGTTTTTAATAGGATTCAGGTTTCTCAATCTGATTATCTATGTTTTGCTAAAGTGTGTCTTGCTTTTGAAGGACTAAGCTTCTCTTTTCATGGAGAAAAATATGTACCAATACTATTTTTTATTTCAATACTTTAAGTGCAGGTTGTTATTATTTCAGTTTAATAGACATTATTAGCTGTGGTAAAAAAAAAAAAAAAGATCAGAAGTTATTAATCAAGATGCTTTAAGACTTTTTAAATGGATAAATGAACTGTAAAATGTGAATAGCTGTTAGCCTTGGATTATTCTTCTTGATTAAGCTATTAGTAAGTGCTGGTCATTTTCAGGTTAAAGCAGTGTCATTGCTTCAGGTGCATGAAAAGTCAAAAAAGGGTCCTTAGCTCCTCTAATATGCAAAAGATGTAATTAATAATCCTAACTGAAGGCAATATTGTTTGAATCTAAAAATTTTTTATAAATTCCATATTGATTAAAGTATTTCTGTTTCTTCACTTACTTTGTGGTCCATTTCTCCTAACTGATGTTAACAATCACAACAATTCTGTTCCTCTGCAGTAGTGTCTTTCAGCTTCCTTCAGTCTATAGAACTCTACAGAATTTTGACTGAACCATTTATAAAAAAGCTAAACATACTGACAGTTGGATTAGTGGATTGTTTTTCTTACTTATCTTTCATAGACTCCTTTTATATACTTCATAAGCCTTTACAGGTCCATGTATCACTATTTTTAAAAGCACTGTTCATGTTGTCTGTAATCAGCTGAACCAAATAACTCAGTCCCATTCATTATGAAAATTTCAAATTAGTTCCTTTTGTCTGAGTCATAGTTTGAATTATGGGCCTGAATTCACCATCTGTACCTCCAGGACAACGAGGGGATCTGGCCGAGCCAGCACAGGTTCATGAAGAGCAGGTCCTACTTGACCAACCTGATCTCCTTCTACAACCAGGTGACTCACCTAGTGGATGATGGGAAGGCTGTGGATGTGATCTACCTGGACTTTAGCAAAGCCTTTGATACTGTCTCTCACAGCTCTCTCCTAGAGAAGCTGGCAGCTGATGGCTTGGACAGGTGTACCCTGCCATGGGTTAAAAATTGACTGGATGTCCAAGCCCAGAGAGTTGTGGTGAACGGAGTTACATCCAGTTGGCAGCTGGTCACAAGCAGTATTCCCCAGGGCTCAGTGTTGGGGCCAGTCTTGTTTAATATCTTTAACAACCATCTGGATGAGGGGATTGAGTGCTCCCTTAGTAAGACTGCAGATGACACCAAACTGTGTGGGAGTGTCGATCTGCTTGAGGGTAGAAAGGTTCTCCAGAGGGACCTGGACAGGCTGGACCAACGGGATAGGTGAACTGCATGAGGTTCAGCAAGGCCAAGAGCTGAGGTTGTCACAACAAGCTCATGCAAGGCTGCAGGCTTGGGGAAGAGTAGCTGGAAAGCTGCCCAGCAGAAAGGGACTTGGGGGGTGCTGGTTGACAGCCAGCTGAGCATAAGCCAGCAGTGTGCCCAGGTGGCCAAGAAGGCCAACAGCATCCTGGCTTGTATCAGGAACAGTGTGGCCAGCAGGAGTAGGGAAGTGATTGTGCCCCCGTACTTGGCATTGGTGAGGCCGCACTTTGAATATTGTATGCAATTTCAGTTGAGTTGCTGGAACATGTCCAGAGAAGGGCAACAAAGCTGCTGAAGGGTCTGGAGCACAAGTCTTATGAGGAGCGGCTGAGGGAACTTGGATTATTTAGTCTAGAGAAACGGAGGCTGAGGGAAGACGTTATTGTTCTCTACAACTACCTGAAAGGACATTGTAGTGAGGCCGGTGTTGATGTCTTATCCCAAGTAACTAGTGATAGGATGAGACGAAATGCCCTCAAGTTGCAGGAGGGGAGGCTTAGATTGGATATTAGGAAACACTTCTTCACTGAAAGGGTTATCAAGTATTGGAACAGGTTGCTCCTAGAGGTGCTCAAAAAAAAACATGGCACTTTGGAACATGTTTAGTGGACATGGTGGTGTTAGGTTGATGAATGATTCTATAATTCTATTATTCCTATTTATTAGCTGTTTACACATGCACTTTCCGTCACTGTACAAGCTTTGGGCATAGCAGCATTCTGGTTTAATTTCATTAGGATAATAAAGTACTAAAGCAAAAAATAATCTTGGCAAAGAATTGCCTTAACCATAAAAAAAAAATCTCTGTTTATATGAAGCAAGAGCTAAAGGTGTCCAAAACCAGCTAAAGATTCCAAGATATCCTTTTCCTGTATGTGATACCTTTGATGATATATGTTCTATGTGAGTGGGCCAGTGCCAAGTGTGGCTCATACACAAGTGACACAAGCTCTTGCAGTACTCCCTGCTTTCTATTGCCCAATGTTTTCAGACCTCCATGGAGATTATACCAAAACTGCCAACATCCTTCAGAATTAGGGCATCTGAAATGGCACATGATCAGGTAATTATATCTTGACACTTGTTTAGGCAGAAAAGGTTAGGCACAAAATATTAGCAGCAGATAATAGGGACACTGACTAATATGCTTGAGCAGGAGGATCATAAGAACCATGTTAGTGTCTAGGGGACTGGACACATGCTGATGAGAAAACGTGATGTTTGTTTGATCATTTGTGCAGGTTTCTACACAAGTAACAGCTTTCATGTATATTTTATTGCATTGTATTCTATTGTTTTATATTACACTTCCTATCATTTTACTTTATTCTCTACTTTCCTTTCATCCTTACATTCACTCTCAGATGATAATTTATCTTTAGAGATAGAAAGATACAAAGAAAGAGTTTCCTATAAAACTAACAAAATGTTGAAATGTTTGAAAATATTTGGTTTGGAAGCAGTACTTTATTATTGAAAAGAAGAGAAAAAGGAAGAGATAAATCTTAAATCAATGCACAGAGAACACAGGTTGCAGAAACATTAAGCTGCTAAATCCAAAACTGCAATCTGAAAAACCCATACTCATGTGCCAAATAATTGTGTATTTTCCTGACTTCTATATATAGTCCTTGGGATGAGCAGAAAACAGACACTTGAGCACATTTCTGTAGTCTGGAAGTACAAGTCTTGCAGGCAGTCACTATGTCAAAGAAGATCTTGTGTTTTTAATCCCATCTCCATTTCACAAAAAAAAAAAAAAAGCCAAACCATTCTAGGAGAAAATAACTCAGATACTCAGATTTTGCATTCTGCAATATATAATATGTGGTCGCCATAGGCCTGTGAACTTTTCAATGTGACAGGTGCATGCTAGTATTTTTTTTTCTTTTCTGCAGAGTGTAGAACAGACGACTCGGTCACCAGGTGCCTGCAAGGGTGTCCTTACACATATCTAAAAAGACCAAGCCCATGTTATTCTTTTTCTACTCCCTTCTAAAAGACTCTATCCATCCATTCAAATAGATAAGTAAATACACTGAATAAATCTACCTTAAAGGGATAAGCTAATCTTTGAAGAATGAATGAAGGAAATCTTGCAACCTCCTTTCCTAGTGAGTTCTTCTACAGCTTCTACACATGGATGTGGGCAATCCCAAACCAAAATGCAGACTGGGCAGAGAACTGATCAAGAGCAGCACTGAGGAAAATGTCTTGAGAGTGCTGGTGAAAAAGAAGCTCAACGTGAGCCATCAATCATAGAATCATGGAATCATAGAATGGTTAGGATTGGAAGGGACCTTCAAAGGTCATCTAGTCCAACCCCCCTGCAAGGAGCAGGGATATCCCGAACTAGATCAGGTTGCTCAGAGCCTCATCCAGCCTGGCCTTGAACGTTTCCAGGGATGGGGCCTCCACCACCTTTCTGGGCAACCTGTTCCAGTGTTCTATAACTCACATAGCTAAAAATTTTTTCCTAATTTCCAATCTAAATCTACCCCCCTCTATTTTAAAAACATTACCCCTCATCCTATTGCAACAGGCCCTACCAAACAGCCTTTCCCCACCTTTCCTGTAGGCCCCCTTGAGGTACTGGAAGACCGCTATCAGGTCTCCCCGGAGCCTCCTCTTCTCCAGGCTGAACAGCCCCAACTCTCTCAGTCTGTCCTCATAAGAGAGGTGCTCCAGCCCTCTGATCATCTTTGTGGCCCTCCTCTGGACCTTCTCCAACTGGGCCATGTCCTTCTTGTGCTGGGGGCTCCAGAACTGGACACAGTACTCCAGGTGGGGTCTCACCAGGGCAGAGGAGAGGGGGAGAATCACCTCCCTCGACCTGCTGGCCACGCTCCTCTTGATGCAGCCCAGGATGCGGTTGGCCTTCTGGGCTACAAGGGCGCATTGCCTGCTCGTGTAGAGCTTCTCATCCACCAGCACTCCCAAGTCCTTCTCCTCAGGGCTGCTCTCAATCCATTCTCTGTCCAGCCTGTATTTGTGCCTGGGATTGCCATGACCCGGGTGCAGGACCTTGCACTTGGCCTGGTTGAACTTCATGAGATTGGCACAGGCCCACTTCTCCAGCCTGTCAAGATCCCTCTGGATGGCATCCCTCCCTTCCAGCGTGTCGACGGCACCACACAACTTGATGTCATCGGCGAACTTGCTGAGGGTGCACTCTATCCCACTGTCCATGTCGCCAACAAAGATGTTGAAAAGGGCCGGGCCCAGCACGGAACCCTGAGGGATGCCACTCGTGACTGGTCTCCACTTGGACATCCAGCCGTTGACCGCCACTCTCTGAGTGTGGCCATCCAGCCAACTCCTTATCCACCGAGAGGTCCGTCCATCAAACCCATGTCTCTCTAGTTTAGACAGAAGGATGTCATGCGGGACAGTGTCAAAAGCTTTGCACAAGTCCAGGTAGATGATGTCAGTTGCTCATCCCTTGTCCACCGATGCCGTCACCCCATCATAGAAGGCCACCAAATTGGTCAGGCACGATCTGCCCTTGGTGAAGCCATGTTGTCTGTCACCAACCACCTCCTTGCTCTCCATGTGCCTTAGCATGGTTTCCAGGAGAATCTGCTCCATGACCTTGCCAGGCACAGAGGTGAGGCTGACCGGCCTGTAGTTACCTGGGTCTTCCTTGTTCCCCTTTTTAAAAATGGGGGTTATGTTCCCTCTCTTCCAGTCATCGGGGACCTCACCAGACCGCCACGACTTCTCAAATACGATAGCCAGTGGCTTGGCAACTTCATCCGCCAGTTCCCTCAGGACCCGCGAATGGATCTCATCAGGTCCCATGGACTTGTACACCTTTAGGTTCCTCAGATGATCCCGAACCTGCTCTTCGAGTACAATGGACAGTTCTTCATTCTCGCAGTCCCTGCTTGCACCTTCTACAGCTTGGGTGGTGGGACAGGAACTCTTATCGGTGAAGACTGAGGCAAAAAAGTCATTGAGTACCTCAGCCTTCTCCACATCCTTGGTAACCAGGACACCAGTTCCCTTCTGGAGGGGGCCTCCATTTTCCCTGGACTTTCTTTTGTCCCCTACGTACCTATAGAAGCTCTTCTTGTTGCATTTTATATCCCTGGCCAGATTCAGTTCTGCCAGGGCTTTGGCCTTCCTTACCTTATCCCTGGCCATTCGCGGAGCCTCTTTGTAGTCCTCCCAGGCTACCTGTCTGCGCTTCCACCCTCTGTAGGCTTCCTTTTTTACTTTCAGTTGGTCCAGGAGCTCCTTGCTCATCCACGCCGGCCTCCTGGCCTTTTTGCCTGACTTGTTTTTCATCGGGATGCACCTCTGCTGAGCTTGGAGGAGGTGCTCCTTGAATATAGACCAACTTTCCTGGGCCCCTCTTCCCTCCAGGGCCACCTCCCATGGCACTTGGCCCATCAGGTCCCTGAAGAGGCTGAAGTCCGCCTTCCTGAAGTCTAGGGCAGAGAGCTTGCCATGTAGTTTCCTTGCTGCCCCGTGGATCTTGAACTCCACCGTGTCATGGTCGCTGCAGCCAAGGCTGTCCTTTAGTTTCACATCCCCCAACAGCCCCTCCCTGTTGGTGAGCACAAGGTCCAGCATGGCACCCCTCCTTGTCGGCTCCTCTATCGCCTGCAGGAGGAAGTTTTCTTCCACGCATTCCAGGAACCTCCTGGACTGCCTGTGCCCTGCCGTGTTGTCTCTCCAACAGATGTCAGGGTGGTTGAAGTCCCCCATGAGGACCAGGGCCTGTGACCGTCAGGCTGCTCCTATCTGCCTATAGAGCGTTTTGTCTGCTCTGTCCTCCTGGCCAGGCGGCCTGTAACAGACCCCCACCGTAACGTCCCCTGTCCGTCCCCATCCTCTAATCTTGACCCATAAGCTCTCTGTCAGCTCCTCCTCCATCCCCAGGCGGAGCTCCACACACTCCAGCCGGTTGCTGACGTAGAGAGCGACACCCCCTCCTCGTCTCCCCTTCCTGTCTTTTCTAAAAAGCCTATACCCTTCCATGTTGACGCTCCAGTCGTATGTGTCATCCCACCACGTCTCCGTGATGCCAACGAGGTCGTAGCCCTGCTCGTGTGCACGCATCTCCAGCTCCTCCTGTTTATTCCCCATGCTGCGTGCATTGGTATGGAGACACTTCAACTGGGCCCCCAACAAAGCCGACTTGCTGGCTGGAGCAACAGGGGTGCTATTGGATCACAGTTTAGGTTTATTTGCACTTATCTGTGATCCTTCCTCAGCTTCCTGACCCTCGGTGCTGTCACTGGCACCATGCTGACAGCAGTGGGCTGAACTGTGCTCCCCCTTCCCCAAGCAATGTGTGCTTGCAGCCCAGAAAGCCAGCCACATCCTGGGGTACATCAAAAGAAGCTTGGCCAGCAGGTTGAGGGAGGTGATTCTTCCCCTCTATTGTGCTCTCGTGAGGCCTCACCTGGAATACTGCCTCCAGCTCTGGAGGCCCCAGCATAAGAAGGACGTGGACCTGTTGGACCACGTCCAGAGGAGGGCCACAAAGATGATCAGAGTACTTCTCCTGTGAGGACAGGCTGAGGGAGTTGGGGCTGTTCAGCCTGGAGAAGAGAAGGCTCCGCGGAGACCTTATAGTGGCCTTCCAGGACTTAAAGAGGGCTTATAAGAAAGATGGGGAGAAACTCTTTAGCAGGGCCAGTTGTGATAGGACAAGGGGTAATGTTTATAAATTAAAAAAGGATAGATGGAGACCAGATATAAGGAAGAGTTTTTTTACAATGTGGGTGGTGGAACACTGGAACAGATTGCCCAGTGAGGTGGTGGATGCACCATCCCTGGGAACATTCAAGGCCAGGTTGGATGAGGCTCTGAGCAACCTGATCTGGTTGAAGATGTCCCTGCTCCTTGCAGGGTGTTTGGACTAGATGACCTTTAAAGGTCCCTTCCAACTCTATCTATTCTATGATTCTGTTATTCTGTTATCTACACCAAATGTCCTAATTTTAGGAATATTTCCACTTACAGTATTTATTTTATTTAAAACATCCACGATATTACACTGTCTAAAATCTCTCTTTGAAAGGCACCACTCTGAGTAACTCTGTGAAGCATGTGGACATCTTACTCATGGCTCTGGCTTCAACTTTGATGGCTGGATATCTAACTATTAGGTGCTGAAGCATCTAATTTTTTATACTTATGCCTTATTTGGCTTTTTTCTCCAATGGATAAGAAATGGATCCCATTCAGAAGCATAACTTCTCTTTGGAATGCTTGTAGAATTTCCAGATGTGCTCTCATATATCCAGCTGCAATACTAGTGCAGCAAAAATCTACATAGTACAGTTAAAAGAACTTATTAGTAGGCAAGATTTTTTTAAGCTCAGCTGACCAATTATGATCAGATTTATTCCATTTAATGTTTTTTACTTTTTTAAAGTATAAAATGACAAGGCAAAAAGAAAGACAAATATGTTGTGGAGAAAGTATCAAATTGTTACTCCTACATAATGTTATTGTAATTATATGGGAGAAAATTGTCCTGGGATGTGTATTTATCTTTTATAGTCAAATACTCTTGTTATGCTGTTATGTGCTCAGAAATTCTTTCATTATGTTGCTTAACAGGATCATGAGAGCTCAATAATTTAATAATGAGACGTAAGAAACATTTCAGGGATGTTTATCAAAGGTAACTAAAAAAAAAAGAACATATTTTCTCATGTCTACGTGATCAGTAAGAGAAAAGTTCAGGTCAGTGGTAACACACATATTTGTCTTCTGATGATTATTGGATCATCTGATGTCTTTCTACCTAATGTAATATGTCAGGTGTCAATTTTTTTCTGCACAGCTTTCAAGTTTACTAGACATTAACATTGGCTATGACTTTTGTTTCACTGCCAGCAAGAAAGTCACGGACCACATAAGTGTTTGAATTAATATTATAATATTTCTAGTCACCTTTTAAAGTGGCTCCTGTAGGCTGAAGAAAAGACACAGTGGGAGGAAGTCTATGCTGTTAAGTGTTATGTTAATCCAAGCAGGCTGGTAGAAGATGTCAGTATACAGCGTTCTGGTACCTTTTGGAAGTCATACAGTGACATAATGTTGCAGATATTAAAGAATGAGGAGAAAAGCAACTGAACAAACAAATAAACCAAACCAAAAGCTATCAAATGCAAGCTAAATTACCCAAACTAGAAAAAAAATACTTAGAAACAATATGTATACATTGCATTTGACTAGAAAGTTCACTTGTCACTTTTGTTCCAACTTAAAACTTGGAAGAAAATAACTGAAGAGAGGAAACAAAAAAAACCAACAGCTTAGACAGTGAATAGCAGAGCCAGAGGCAAGTGAAGAAAATCTGTACAAATGCCTGTGGAATTCATCATGAGGCCCAGATGCTATTGCAAGAAGAATATCCTCCAGAGGCCAACATGCAAATCCTGTGATGGCTAAGTGAAAAGAAGCAGACAAGGTGAAACAAACAAACAAACCAAGCATGATGTGTTTGTGACTCTTTTTAAAATATATATGGCAGTGAAGCTCCCAATCAGCTTCCACTTGTGGCCCTTGAAGTCAAACCTATTAAACAAAAAAAAAAAAAAAAAAGGTAAACATGCCTAATTTGAGCACATTCATTCAGAATTATGAAGTTTCCTTTGCAATCTTTAAGGAAAATATTTTATTCTATCCAGCTGTTTGGAAATGAGACAGGGTAGAGGGGAGGGACTTGGACTTCTCCAAATGTTTTTCAATAGCCTGGTTGGATTTCCAGAAGTACCCATGTTGTAATGAGAGTTCTCCCTTATTGAAGCACTGCTGGCAAGATACATTGTGGGGTGAGGAAGGGGGAAAAAAAAAGTAATTTTAGTTATTCTAGTTTGTTTTTTTTTTACATGTCAGACTGTGGAAATCACAGGTCAGCTTGAGGAAAGGACTAATAAAAGTTTATTCTCCTTCCCCACAGAGTCACTGGAGGCAGATCAGGAGAGAGTAAAAACAAACCCACAAGCCATCCTTCATATTTTTTGGCCCAATCCTAATGTAAATTAGAAGGACAAAAAAAAAAAAATTAACATTCTAACCTCTCCTTTCAGGTATTAAACAGCATTCTTCATACACTGGCTGTTCCTCTTTCTTCTAGATGCCCCTCTACACAAGGTAGAAAGATGAAAATAAAGGGATAATTTATGCTGATTTAGAGCTCCTGTGTAATGACTTTTACTGCCCTTATGCTGTTCAGGCAGCATGTCCAAACTTACTGTATACAATCTTTGTGACTTTTTAAAAGTCAGAACTAGGTCCAGAGATTGACAAAATCTGTGGTCCTCCATTCTGGAGTCTCTTCGCAGTCTCTTTTTAAGACAATGACTGTTTTTGTTGTTCTAGATTGGAAACAGATTTCTTGGTGAAATATTAGTGTAACATGAAGCCTCGAAGGACCAATACCAAAGCTAGCATTTCAGCTATATAAGCTTCTTGGAGAAAGATTTGGGTGGTAAATATGTTATATCCTTAAACAACTAGCTGTTCAGAGATATCTGAGGATTTAATCTTCACCTTTTTTTTTTCATGATATACAGTTACAGAAAAAAATTATAAAGTCTTTTACTTTTTCTTCTAGTTTTAGTAATACCATACACACTAAATGTGATGAAAAATGTTAAAGTTTGACCTATCTGATGTTAGAATATTTATTTTAGGTTTTGTCTACTATGGGGCAAATATGATCCCTGGTGTAACTTGAAGGCTTGTTCTAAATTGCTCAGACTAGGAAATTTGTTAGATTACCGTCAATTCTCATGCAAGGGGTTTATTTCAGTGAAAAAAAAAAGGCAAGGAAAGATAATATTTATTGTTCACTGTTGAACTTCATGTTATCCATCAATGATCAATGATCTGCATAGAGGAATGTATTAGAGGAATATATTTGCTTTTATCTCTTTTGAATTTCAAGCTAAGGCTAAAATATTTATTCCTAAAACATTGTGGGTTTAAGATTATTACCTTAGAACTCTCATAAGTAACAGATTTGTTACAGAGGAATCTGGTTTTCAGTGAATTTTTTTAAAAAAAATAAGTCTATAAATAATAACTTCTGTTTGCCTTAATGATAAATTTTCTATCGTCTTAAAAAGCGAGGTAATTCGTCAGTCAAGTAATACTACACAGATTCACCAGCCATCTTAAAGTAGAAACAATGAGTCCTAAATCACTGAACCTTGTAAAATAGTGAACTTGAAGAAAAGTCTACAAGTGACAATCAACTGCAGAGAATACTTTTTTTGTGCCAGTGTCTATAGAATTCCTTGCTGCAGGAAAGTGTTATATTACTGTAGTTATAAATTCTCTAACATATTGTCATAATGGCAATGAACTTTTCCCTCTGCTTTGATTAGAGATATGCTTCTGCCACCAGCTGAACCTTTTTTTTTTTTTTTGCTAATAAGCTGATGTTTTTCTCTTCTATTTAGAGAATGATCAGGTATGTAAACATTGAGGATAAAACATTGAGTCTTGCATCCCAGTTCTTCTGCAGAAAGAAGAACCTGCACAAGAAAAGTTTGGTAATATATTTATTGTTTTAGTCAATGATTTTTTTTTCTAATTCTGCATCGATAGATTTTTAAATATCTGCCTCAGACATTTTCAGAAAATTTGTTTTCATTCCATATTTTTGTAGGTCTTTGATCAACTGGACCACTCCTAATTTCTGTTAAAACAATTTGAGCTGATAGCAATTGTACTTATATCATGTGACATAAATCACTTAACTTTTCATTATAGCTGATTTATTACAAAGAATATGACTGTCAGTCTGTTTAATTAGGAGTATGCCAAATAAAATGCAAAATTATGCGGTGTCCTGGTGAGGGCAGCAAAACATTCAACATCAATGCTTTTAATAAGACAGTTGCTGTTCTGTGCAAACTAATTTTGAAATTGCAAACTAATTCTAAAGTTGCAAATGACAGGCAAGTGTGCTTGTTGATTTAGGAATATATGCTAGGAAGCTGTATTTTTTCTATTTTATCAATCACTGTGTGATAGAGGTTCCTAATATTAATAATAACCCCTATTCTTAGAATTTTTTCTTCAAACTTACATCCCAAATTAGAATGGGTCTGTAGATAAAAACAGATATTTTAACTGGAAGCCATTTACAGTATTGCTCTCAAAGGATAGTGAAAATGGTGGAAGCAATCTGATTTTTTTTTCTTTGTATGACTTGATATGTGCTTTAAAAGAAAAAAAAAATACCGAAACTAGGATTGGCTACCATTTCCTACAAAAAAAAAAAAACCAAAACAAAAAAAAAAAAAAACCACCATTATATTTTGAAGGTGTAGACTAACTGTTGAAGTAATTCTTTGAAAAACAATTATGATTCCCTGAGATGGCTGGAAAATATAAAATGAGGAAGAGTATAAAAAACAAATCTGAATAGCTAAGTAGCTGTAAATAACTAAAGACAAATCTACTCATCTTCCCTCCAGGATCAAGATTTTCCTTTCTTTTTTTAGTGATTCTTTCAATTCATGTGATTTTAGTGATTCTTTCAACTCATACCTTTTTTCCTTTGTGGGGTAAACAACTATCCAAAATGGAAGAGAGTTGCTGAATTGATGAGTATTTAGTCTTACAGAAGACTAAAATGAATAGTTGGTTTTTTTTGTGCCTTGAAAAAAAAAAAAAAAGAAAAAAAGAAAGAACATTTATGAGCTATATACACAGACTTTGTAAATATCTATTCATTTTGTCCATATGTTGCTGACTCTGGCTTCCTTTTTGCCTGATTTATGTCAGAATCTGAAATACATATGATGGAAAAATGGTTTACGTGATACATTTTTTTGTCAAATGGAAAAATAATGTTATGCTTCATGCTGAGCAAAAAGCAGAGAACATTTTTAGAGGAAAACTGGACTGCAATTATTGTTAAGCATATTTGTTAGGTTTATGTTTGGAATTATTTCCAACATTCAGTATCAAACTAACCTTGAATATGAATTACACTTTATATTTCAAATCCATCTGTTGCTCTGTATGATATAAATATTTTCATTTTGTATGATGTGTGTTCTATTTAGAAGGAAAGTAGTTTAGATTTTAAAATGATTGTTTTAAAGACACTACTGTGAAGCTCGGCTTTCACAAATTACACAAAGTAGTAAGTCATTTTAAATTATACATGTTTATTCAGTTCTTAAAATTTCACTGTGTAGGGGATTATTTTAATATCTATTGCAAAGTTACTTCTCTCTCCTCTTTTTGTTCTGTTTATCTAACACTGTAAAAATTAAGTGTTGTTACATAACACTCCTGAGGCTAATTTATGTAGGTCTGGAGATAAATAAGCAAATTATATTTTTAAAGGTGTACAGGTGTGAAATATATCTTGATGCACTACCCTGCATTCTTCCAAATTTACTGTTGAAGTTCTACACAACATACTTCTTAAAGAAGGATATTCGTATTATTTGAAGACTTATGACATTAACATTTTTATATATATATAAATTAATAAATAAATATTCTGATATTAAAAAAAAGATCAAGTTTTAACTTTGTTATTCATATGGGCCAAGCTGCTGATTTCAAAATAAGTGTCAGGTAAACTGCTACAAACTAGTTGCCCCTTACAATATTAAAAATGAAGTCATATTTTTCTAACAGTTTTTCTGATCATTTAATGATTTCAGATAAATCATTGTAGGATTTTCAGGAAATAAACCCTAATTGTAATGAAATTATAAAATCTAACTAACGTAAAATATGTTGCATGGGGTTTTTTTATGTACATGAACAAAAAGTCTAAGAGATGTCATGAGCACAGCTGCATAACCACACATAAGGGTGAAGTACTTCAAAGGAGTCTCATCCATCCTCCTGTTCAGACTATGACTGCTCTTGGATATTCTCTAACTCTCATAAACTGAAGAGCTAATGGATTATGGACTTCAGAGTAACTTATGCATTAGAATTTCCCTGTGGAAAAGAAGACAAACACTTAGCAGAGGATTTTCTGAGCTGGTGCTGCTATGTGTCTTCAGTGGAGGATTTTAGAGAGGTGAGGGTACCAAAGGGATTAAGGTGTTTTAAGAGGAAGCAGAATATTTGTTGGAGTGGCCTTATTTGCTCTTTGATTTTTTGAAATTGTAGTCTTCAGGCCAATGAGAATGGTGTGAGGAAATAGGGAAAGAAAAAGAGAAATGGAAAGAAAGGGAAATTCTCCTAATGAAAGCAATGTTTCTGTTATGAAATATGATGATATGTAATAAATCTCCTTTCACTTTTCAGTACTTTCTTTTCTTTTTTTTTCCACATGAAGGTCAGTGGTCAAGACTGCAAGCTAGCTTTCTGAGTTATTTTGAGTGAGATTAAACAAAAAAAAAAAAAAAAAAGTTTAAAAAAATCTTAGTCATCATGGAACCTAAGGGAAAAAATAATTTGATTATTCCTATCCAACTTAATGGAGGAGGTGAAAAGTACAAATAGCCAAACAATGATCTCTAAAATCCTGAAAGGATTCCTCCCTTCCTTCCTTGCCTGCATTGTATATCTTTTCTCATTAACAGTTCTGGAGGGAGCCTAGGCAGGTCAAATTCATCTCATGCTGATATATGTATCTTATATTGATAAACATAAGGAATATGTTTACTGCCATAAGAATTACATGTATGGCTGTCCTATTTCTTCAGCCAGAATGCAAACTTTTTTTTTAAAGAGTTCTGGAACTACCTCAGGCTGAGATTCGTGGATGATATGTACAGTGATAATAGTCCAAAGCCCAAACTCTATAGTTCGTGTTGAGATTTTACTTTTTCTCTATTTTCCTCCTGCCAAGGTTTAGCTGAGTATACTCTGCTAGATAGAATTGGAGTTACAAGCTAAAGAATAGCAATTACTGTTCTGTGACCTGTATTATGCTAACTAGCCTTGCTAATGACAATGGGGCATACTGTCTTGAAATCTACCCAGCAGTGAAGTTGTCACCACAGGAAAATGAAAACATAGGGATGCACTAGATAGATAAATCCTTTCATTAAAATAACCTGTCCATTTCTTTGCTTCAGCTTCTCCAGGTAGTATGATATCTATATTTAGGTTTTCATTAACATCCTTGGGGAAGTAAATATTCCTCCAACTCATTGGATTAATCTCTGCTTGTTTTCTACCTGCTTTCTCACTCTACTTTTTAATAAAATATCTCCAGCTTAATTTTGATTGAACTGCATATTTTAAACTTCAGTAACTTGCTAATAACAAGGAATGTATTTCTTTTCCCCAATCTTCTTATGCTTGAGTTCATGAGTGGATGTTTTATAGGTCTACTTGCTAGCTAGCTTTTGCATGGAACTATAAGGATTTTTAACTTTAAATATGAATTTGTAAATTATAATTTCTTTGCATTTTCTTAACTTTTTCTTTATTTATTTTGCTGTACAACTATGTATTGCTGTACAACTATGCTTATGCATATAAGATGACTGAGGAAATGCATCCGCATACTGGCATGTAAAATGCATACACAAGAAAGTGTAATTAAATACTCAGAGTTGAGTTTTACACAAAAGAGCTCTGGATTTAATAATATAAATATCCCCTCTGAAAATCACCTGCAAAGGATCCAAATTACATTGAGTAAATATTTTTACAAAATCAGAAGGGAGAAGAGGGCTAGATCATAATCCTACGGGAAACAGATATATGCATAGATGTTACCTAGCAACATAGGGCCCGATCTGTTATTTACTTCATTTCTCCAATCTTACTATTGCACATTGCGGGGGAAATGACACACATTAGGGATACCGAGTCCTTAATCTCAGGTTCAGCAGGTCCAGAAAGAAATGGAAAAATGTGTATTTGTATATGTAGTTCTGGATTAATACTATGAAAGGCTTGTCTCCCTGCACAAGGCAAGCACCAGTCTCTATTATTAGCTAGTGTTTCACAGGACTTCAGAAATGTGTTAAAGTCTTCACTGATTACAAGAAGAAGAAAAGAAAAGCCAAAAGAAAAATAATTTTGAACCTTACTTCAGGTTCTACTGATGTGACAGCATGGGACAATACTGTCCTTTATTCAGTCTTACATATAATGAGTATCATAGGGAATGCACTTGTAAGAAAAGCTGTTAATGTGTCTAATGTTTACCAGCTCAGAGGTTTCTTTTTACGTAAAAAGGCAAGGAAACTTGCAAAAGAGTCATAACAGTCACATTTAAGCAAAAATGGCAAATGTGCCTACATTTTTTTTTTCCTTCATAGATACATATGTCTGATTTTTTTTTTTATCCATAGCTCTGACATTGTACAGGGGTTTTTTTTCTAGCTGAAGATCAACCACTAACTAGTAAGGGAGTACAAAAAGGTTATGATCTGAAACTTTTTTAAACAAAACGTTTTCTCTTAGTTATCTAGAGTAGACTTGGTGTGCAGTTTCAGGAACTTCCTGACTGATGTGTGCCCATGTGCCTGTGTTTGTAGATACCTTCTGGGTATCTTTTTTTTTTTTTTTTTTTTTTTTTATGTTGAAAAAGAGGAGCAATCCCTCTGTTGTATTTGGGCTCCCAAGGATACTAATGTGGTGTTGCAGGCTTGAAGAGAATCTTGGAAACTCTCTAATCTTTCACAAACTGAAAATCTCTCCACAGGTGAAGTCTCCTGACTAACTGTAGAATCTGGCATTAACAGAGCAATTCCAATGACTTTGTGTGGTATGGGTGTGTATGTGTGCTTAGGACCTGACCTGCCATCCATGTGAGTCTTCTGTTTAGGACTCTTGATTTTATTTCTACTACTGAACAGAACAGTCTAGAGAGTCACCTGGCTTTTCCTCAAATAGCATGTAGCACAGAATACCGATTTAAGTCTCTTTTTTATGGATCCTAATTCTACCGTGTTTAATCAGTGCAAAGGTTAAAAGTTAACAGCTGCACAAGGCTATTAGAGGGTCTTTTAAACTGTGGAAAGGCACAACAGTTATCACTGATGTATTGTGTGGCCTAGTGTACAAGAAGAGCAGCAAAGCTAATTTAAAGCTCTAGAGACATGGTTAGGTCCATGTGCTCTAGAAAACACTGGGCTCACTGAAGGTGAGGACCACTTGAGGAATAATTCAATACTCAACCCTGAGAAAGAACAACAAAACTTAGTATCAAAAGTTTGCAGAAACTTAAACAGATGATCAGAGCAGCTTTGACACCTTGGTAGATGATGCTGAAGACTAAGAGAAAAGGGACCAGCAAAAGCATTGAACCAGCCCAGGTAATAGCCAAACCAAAAATAATCACCTACCTCATGAAAACAAAGTATATATTTCTTTAAATAATCTTAATTCAGGTCAAGAAGCCAAAAAAAAAGCCAAAATTTTTGATATTTCTTTTCCAAAACAAGTCAGAATACTCTTCTGCATTTGTAATCTTTTGTATTCTTTTAATTCATGTGTGTGTGTTTCTATCTGTGCTTTAAAGTAAAATAATTTTGGAATGGAAATCTATACTTTACATTGTGAAAAATCAAAATAGGATTTTAAGGTTCACAAGTCTCCTCCTCACACACCTTTTTATTTCCTCTAAAATGAATGCTGCCTGAATAAAAATGATTAGTTCATAATTTTTGTTGTTAAATTGGCATTTTCTCACAGAAGCTTCTTAGACATTTTATTTCCCAAGTGAAACTAGTCACGAGACACTGAGCATCTGGCTGTGGCATACAATTTACAGGGAACTTCTGGAAGCTATGTTATTTGACTGCCATCACTGCTGCTTTCTTGTGACCATAAACCCTAAGTACTCAACAGTAAGCAAAAATGAACAAAACTGCTAAAAATGGCGATTACATGTGTCATAGGCCTTCACTGCCTTAGCTTCTAACAGTAATGACTTCTCTACTCCTTTTCTTCCTTTCTTGTTATAACATTTTATGTCTCTCATCAGTGCAAAAAACAAAGGAGCTAATCCTGCCAGGTACTGAATGCCTTCAATTCCTATTAAATTGCAGAGAATGAGATCACATAGTTAATCTCATGAACAGCTGTTGAAGTGACACCAAGGTCCTGCGTACTTTGGAGAGTCAGACATTGATGTAGCTGCAGTTGTGCAGCTCGTTCTCTGACAGGCAAGTTTTCAGTTCAGGCAGGCTTGAGAAACAGTGGCAGTAAGACCTTGCTTCACTACATCTCTTCAGCTCCACTAACGCCTGCAATCAGGGCAATTTATAAAACAAGACCAAGTGCCAGTGCTTTAGTTCTTCTTTGCTGCAGTGGAGTTTAGCAGCCTAGAGGATCAAGCCCCCTGGCATTTTTTTTCTATTTACATAAAAAAAAAAAGAAACAGCTCTGCAGTATATAAGATATGGCATTATTTTCTAGTATTACAAAGTTTTTCTTTGCTAGCTTTGATCCTTTAATTACATTTTTAAATTAATAACAGTGTTTTATGAATTCTGTTTCCTTTTTCTTAAGCGTTCTGGATTACAGCTGCAAAAATGCCTTCTGTAGAGCGCTACTAATCAGCAGCCCACGAGGAACTGTAAGAAGCAGCTTAGCAAAAGCAATCAAAATTCCTATAATCCAAGAAGTAGAAGGGAAAAGAACACAAAACAAATACACTTAAGAATCTACAGAGACAATTAGAGAAGATGGCAATAAAAGGCAACAATGAGAAATATCTGTATCACTGTAGTAGGCCCAAATTTTCGTCAGTTGTTCTACTATATTGTTAATTTCTTCAGCTAAACACTTCTGTAAATTCTCCCTACATCAGAAGGATAAGACCTTTTAGAAGGTCATTTTCTTCTCAATTATTTCGCAAAGGGACTATTATGTGGAGTGGACTCTTAATTAAAAATAATTGAAAATTGTATTTAATTCTCAGGAATTATGACATTAAAAGAGAAAATAGGCTCTGGTTATTTTGGAGACAATGAGTTCCTCTCGTTATAGTAGTGCAGTAAGTTCTTACAATATAATAATGAATTATAATTACAATGTTTCAGATAAAGACCAACTGCAAAAAGAATTATTTTTTCCAGTTGTATAATTTTAATAAGCAACATTTGCCACAGTCTGGGGTAGTTAGGAGAGTGGTAGAACAAGGCACCAATTATACAGCTTGGGCCTTGAGCCATCACTTTCAAGCCAGAAGATTCAAGGGCAAGGCGATCTTGTACTCAAGACTATATATGGAAGATTTAAGGAGGAGTTCAACCAGCGAATTCAAGGAGGGGGCATCCTGATGACCCCCAAGACCACCAGAAGACCCTCGACTCAAAAGACTGAGCATGCACAAATGGGAGGAGACGTATCATAATGATTTCTCGGAAGATTGATGTTTATGTATAACATTTCTCGTAAATCTAGTGAATATGTATATTGAATGTGTATTTAACTGTGCTGTTGTATCAGATAGGTGGGCATGCTAGGTGCAGCGATTCCCCATGTGCCCAGCGCTGCAATAAAGAAGTGCCTGCTTCTTAACTTCACATTGCTGTTAAGGAGTTTTATTCTGGATTTCGGTAACACTGCAAAAAAAAAAAAATGCAATACTCTCTATGCAGGTAGTTGGTAGAAGTTGGGGGTAGATGAGTCTGTGTTCAGCCCTAGCCAGTGAAGAAAATATTTTGTGGAGATTGCCTTCTTACAACTACTGCTACCAATATTGATCTCAGCTAACCACTGCAGTACACTGAAATCAATTCAGCTACATTCCTTGAGTCACCTAAAACTAAAGCACTCTACTGTTGAATCAAGTCCATTGACTTGAAATAGCTTTATTTGCACTGGAATGTTAACACAACACAGAGATAACACTTAAATGCTAAGACAACAGAGAGACAAATAGGGGCATTCACCCCTCTCATGACTCAGAAGCCTGCACAAAGCAATCTGGTGGGGGTTGTGTTGAAAATAATAGGATCTGAAGGGAAATAAATCTTTTCCTCTATGTAGTTTCCTTTATACCCTAGAGGGCAGAGGGTGTGGGAATGTATAGTCTACACATGAACAGATTTAACTGCATAAGTATCATCACTGACCTGAACTAGCCCTGACTGTTTCTGGTTTTGGTGTAACTTGTTTGGCAGACGTGCTATTTTAGTTAAGATGGCACTTACCCAAAGAGAGTATTTCACAGATGAAGATCTAAAACAACCGGTATGTGAGCATCCAATGATCATAGAATCATAGGATCATAGGATCATAGGATCGTTTGGGTTGGAAGGGAACTTTAAATGTCATCTAGTCCAATCTCCTCCACTCCACCCCCCCGCCCCCCACTTTCCTGCAAGGAGCAGGGCCATCTTCAACTAAATCAGGTTGCTCAAACCCTCATCCAACCTGGCCTTGAATGTTTCCAGGGATGGGGCATCTACCACCTCTCCGTGTAACCTGTTCCAGTGTTCCACCATCCTCATTATAATGTTTTTTTTTTCTTTTCCTGATGTCTAATATGAATCTATCTCCTTCTATTTTAAAAATCATTAGCCCTCGTCCTTTTACAACAGGCCCTGATGAAGAGTTTCTCCCTATCTTTCCTATAAGCCTTCTTTAGGTACTGAAAGGCCTCTACAAGGTCTCTCTGGAGCCTTCTCTTCTCCAGGCTGAATAGCCCCAACTCTCTCAGCCTGTCTTCACAGGATAGGTGTTCCAGCCCTCTGATCATCTTTGTGGCCCTCCTGTGAACTCATTCCAACAGGTCCATATTTGTATGTAGATTGCCACAACATTATGTTGTATGTAGTTTGCCACACATTATGTGTTGCCATGACGATAAAACCTCAAGCATGACCACTAAATGTCCTATCTGTCTGTTCATTAGTGTAGATTAAATGTTGCTGCTGGTTCTTTTTTGAGCTTAACCACTAGTAAGTGTACCGACTGTTAAGGAATCATGGAAATTTAAGTTTACTTTGGACAGGTTTAGCTGTTAGACAGACATACATGTGATTGTCTGTGCTGTCTTTTATGCTTCTGCAACAGAATCAAACTGCCAGATGAAAAAAAAAGTGAAACAGCCCTAAGCCACTACTCATACGCCAAGAATTAACCTCATATTTTTACTTCTAGTACAGCAACAAAGAACTGCCTCCACTAAAACTTGATGGTGATATAGTTGATGCCCATTTTTATCTCCCTATAAAAAATACAGTCTTTTGGACAGTTAACGTTTAGCCTAAGATAGAGTTGAGGGACTATTATTTATGCTTTTTTTATTGTATTAACCTACACACATTTGCATCACAGTTTTCATTCTTATGATTTTGCATGTATAAGCTGCTTGAATATATATGCATACAGATACATACGTACATACAAACAACATATGCATAGGTGTATATAGCTCTATGTATGCATTCATACAAAAGAGAATGGCCTGCTAACAAATATTTTTTGATTGCTCTTTTCCTCAAATAGAAGAGTTTCATTTGTTCTGCTATGCCAAGATCCTTCTTTCATTCAATAATCTACGTTTATTTATATATTGAATCCAATAAAATGTATAGGATATTGTACTGGAAATAACGCAGACTAGAGATTTAGACCACTAAAAAAAAAGAAGTCAGCCCTCCTGGATAAAACCAGCCTTTTTAGATTAACTTTTTTTTTTTTTAATTGTCCCACTTAAGTGGTTCCTAAACATCTTTAGTGCACATCTTATATTTAGTGTATCAAATTTAGTTAATACTTTTGCAATGGGATCTTTACTATTTCAAAGCCTAAAACCACCACTGTATTCTTCTTGTGCAGTGTACATTAAAGATGTCAAAGCACCTCTGATTTCTTAGGATGGATTTCACTACAGTTTAAAGCAAGATCCCTTTCTAAACAGAATATTATTAAACAGATCTGCTGGTTCAGACTAAATAAATGAAAAAAAAAAAAAGAAAACAAATCTTTGCTTTATCACCATGTTCTTTCAGTCTGAATATATTCCTCCACTCTTCTGTTCTAGTTAAGTAATTTTCTCTTTTTAGGATTTTTATTTTAGATCATGGCTATCAAGGTACATCCATCCCCTGAATCTTAAAACCATTTGCTTTCTTCCTGATCTGGGCCAATTTATACTCCTTCTTTGTACAGCAGCATCCACTACCATTGAAGCGAATAGCATGTCCTGACACCAAAGTTGTCCTCAGCATAAGGATCAAGTCTCCAGGATGTCACTGGGCTGCAAAATGTTAAACAAAATCCAGAGTAAGTTTAACTTCTAGCTTGATAGCACTGAGATGTGGTATACTGCTTGTTTCTTGCAAGTGATAAACCTTTGTTAACTTGTTTATTGATAATTGCCAAGTTGTTTTGATTACATCTGATGGGATAATGTTGTTTAGCTTTGTTATTTGTGTATTTAATCACAGGCATCAAAGTTATTCCATATCTCTTATAAATCTGAGAAGAGAACAAATGTTCTTCTATGCAGATAAACTGACAGGATTCTTATACTGCTAGCAAACATGTTGCTGTTACTTACATGTGTATTATTCCCAGGAAACATTAGTACTAAGAAGTCATTTGAAAATACACTCCTTTAACACATTTTAGTTTTTTAAAAAAAAATCATATTAATTGTCCAAAGCAGTAAATATAGTGGATCTATAGCTGTGGAATAGAAAAATAGCATTAGTATAGACAAAACACTAGTTATTTCTAGTATTATTCCACCAGTTAATCTAATTCTTGACCTAAAGACGCTAGACCTAAAGACACTACTGCCTAAGCCATACCTCAATTGCTTTACATGAGTGGACAACATAATGATTCATTTATTAAAAATCTCATTACATTAATATTCCTGTCCCAAAACACATTTATTATTTTTGATATTGCTGCTGTTTTGATTTCCTTCCCTTCCTTCTTTCCTTCCCTCCTTCCTTTCTTCCTTTATTCCCTGCCTCCCTCCCTCTCTCTTCTCTTTCTGTCTTCTCCTGTCTCTCACATTCTCTCTGACACACCTTCACATTTTCTCTCCTTAACAGACAGAAGGTCACAGCAAGGGGAAGAGTGTCAAACAAAATAAATCCTGCCTGCCCAGCGAATGTTTCTCTCCTGTGATTTAATTTTTAGTTCATTTTTCATACTTTAGCTTTATATTTATGCCTTATATTTATATTTTATATTTATATTTTAGTTCATTTTTCTATTTTAGGTTTATTTTTCCATGCTTTAGCATTCAGTTACACTAAATGTACAAGGAGAAAGTGAAGAAGGAGCTATTTTGCAGTGTTTTGCATCTTTGGTTCACCTTGTTTATCTTTGGATTACAGAAGGCACATGTCTAAACAATAACAGAATGTATTATCCTTATGTCTGAAATCCAAAAAGAAAACAGTGTAGGACAACAGCAAGTTCTTAAATACAGTACCAGATGTTCAGAAAACAAATATAAAATTAACAATTTATGAAACAAACACATAAAGGTGAAAACATATTGTGCATTTCTGTAAGAGAAGTGCTGCTTTTATTCTGGCTTTAATTTTCAGACTCCTGACTGAACTGAAGACAGTATCACCAAGCCAAAAAAAGTTCTTCAGTCCTTTCTTCACATAATGTAGAAATTTAAAAAAATAGAACCCAAAATCACATATACTTCTGTATTGTTTCAACCCTGCGAAGTACTGAACATCTCCATTTTACCGAGAATTCATTGGGAATTGTGAACACTCTATGTCTTTTGGGATCAGCTACCATATTAATACTACAAAACCAACCACACCCTCCAAAAACCTGCACGAAATGGAAAAAAAAAAAAAACAAACAAGCAACAAAAAAAAACCAAAAAAAAAAAAAACCCACTTGTTTAAAGACCTGTGAACAGTTACAAGAAACCACAAAGTTATTTGAGGTTGTTTTTTCTACTTATAGATCTTGCATTTTTAAAAGGATTTATGGCATAAAAAATCTGTAGTTGTGTATGTTTAGAGAAGCACAATGGATGGATAAGATTACCAGGTTTAAACTTTCAGCAGCAATGCATCTATACTGTTCTTGATATCAAGACCAATTGTTCAGAAAGTCCCAAGGCTACCTAAGTGCTTTACAAATAAAATATATATTATTATTGCCTACACACAAAGACAACAAAACATTTTTAAAATGTTAGTAAAATAAACATCACATATCTTCTCCTGTTTTAATGGCTAGGGCTGTGAGCATATATGAGTAAATGAGAAAAGTTCTCAGCTCTTCCTCAAGCAACTTGCAACTTACAGGAGCAGTCGAGCTTGTTTGATTGTTCTCTGTTTTTCATAGAATCATAGAATGGTTAGAGTTGGAAGGGACCTTCAAAGGTCATCTAGTCCAACCCCCCTGCAAGCACCAGCAACATCCTCGACTAGATCAGGTTGCTCAGAGCCTCATCCAGCCTGGCCTTGAACATTTCCAAGGATGGGGCTTCCACCACCTCTCTGGGCAACCTGTTCCAGTGTTCTATAACTCGCATTGTAAAAAATTTTTTCCTAATATCCAATCTAAATCTACCTTCCTCTATCTTAAAACCATTACCCCTCATCCCATCACAACAGGCCCTACTGGACAGCCTCTCCCCATCTTTCTTATAGGTCCCCTTGAGGTACTGGAAGACCGCTATAAGGTCTCCCCAGAGCCTCCTTGTCTTAGTTCAGCCCTGATCAGAACCAGACTATGCAGTCTTTCTCTCACTCCCCCCACCCTCCAAGTGAACAGGGGGAGATGATATAAGGAAAACACCTCAAGGTCTGAGATAAGGACAGGAAGAAATCCTTAAAGTTACCGTCACGGGCAAAACAGACTCGACTTGGGGAAAAGTATTCATTTTTTTCTAAAACTAGCAGAAGAATGAGACAGGGAACAAGATAACCTCCCCCTACCCCTCCTTCTTCCCGGGCTTAACATTATCCCTACTACCTTCTCCCCCTGAGCGGCCCAGGGGGGAAGAGGGAATGGGGGTCGCGGTCAGTTCATCACGCGTTATTTTACACCGCTGCGTCATCGGGGGAAGAACTCCTCGCATTCCTCCTCTGCTGCATCGTGGGGTCCCTCCCATGGGCCACAGTCCTTCATGAAACTGCTCTGGCATGGGTCATCTCTTCCATGTGGTGCAGTCCCTTTAAAACAGCTGTCCCAGGGGGCCCTCCATGGGCCACAGCCTCCTTCAGGCCTGCACCTGCTCCAACGTGGGGTCCTCCACAGGCTGCACGTGAATCTCTGCCCCTCCGTGGACCTCCATGGGCTGCAGGGGGACAACCTGCTCCACCATGGTCTTCACCACAGGCTGCAGGGGAGGCCAGGAGCCGGGTTACTCCTCCCCTCCTTCTTCACTGACCTTGGCGTCTGCAGCCATTCCTCACAACAGGCTGGCAGACGCCTCTCAGGATCCTTTTTACATCTTATTCACTTCTCATCTCCTCTCCACTTCTTGCAGCCAGGCCGAGTTGGGCCCAATCAGCTGCCCGGCGGGAGGCCAGAAGGTGAGGCCTGCAAGGCCCACAAGGCTCACACCTCCCCCTCTCTGCCCCCGCTCAGCTGCTTCACATCTTCTTCTTCTTTTTTTTTTTTTTTCCTGTTTTCCCCTTCTTAAATACATTATCACAGAGGTGTTATCACAGGACATTCTGCTACCAATTAGCTCGGCCTTGGCCAGCAGCGGGTCCACCCTAGGCCCAGCTGAGTCCACTAAGCAAAGGGGAGCAATTTCTAGCAGTTTCCTACAGAAGCTACCACCTTAGGCCCACCCTCACTAAACAAAACCAGAACACTCCTCTTCTCCAGGCTGAGCAGCCCCAACTCTCTCAGCCTGTCCTCATAGGAAAGGTGCTCCAGCCCTTTTATCATCTTCGTGGCCCTCCTCTGGACCTTCTCCAACTTGTCCATGTCCTTCTTATGTTGGGGGCTCCAGAACTGGACACAGTACTGCAGTACTTTTATTCTAGCACATGCAAGTGGCAAATCTTGAAGGAAGGTTAATTAATTTTTAATTAATTAACAAATAGTTTGTTAACGACAATTAATAAATAATGCTTTTAAACAACTTTTAATTTTTATAGGATATTTTTGTTGCAAATATTAAAAAGTTTTAAACTTTGTTTTGAGTAAAATAGGTTAGATAAAGATTAATTGACTTGTAGCATTGTGTTTTAGGAAACTAAGGAAACGTTATGGGCACCAGCTTGCTGCTAGGAAACCCCCTACCCTTTCCATCTCGATCTGGTTATTGAGGACTTTAATCAGTAGAATTATAATCAATGATACAACCAATGACTGATAATACGAAAATACTTAATCAATATGATTCTGGAATATCAATATGGGGTGATTCTTGCCAATTATAGAGCTATAGTCACATGGGTTAAATTTTGTATGAAAAATCCTTAGAGGGAATGGGGAGTCTTAGAACTGTTACAACATCTCGTTTATTGGAAATTAGCCTAATGTGTCAGGGCTAGCTAGGAGAGTGGTAGAATGAGGCACCAGCTGTGCAGCTTGGGCCTTGAGCCATCACTTTCAGGCCAGAGGATTCAAGGGCAAGGCGACCTTGTTCTCAAGACCATATATGGAGATTTTAAGGAGGGGTTCGACCAACGAATTTGAGGAGGGGGCGTCCTGACGACCCCCAAGACCACCAGAAGACCCTCGACTCAAAAGACTGAGCATGTGCAAATGGGAGGAGACATATTATAATGATTTCTCGGAAAATTTATGTTTGTGTGTAACATTTCTCATAAATCTAGTGAATATGTATATCAAATGTGTATTTAACTATGCCGTTGGATCAGACAGGTGCGCACGCTAGGTGGAGCGATCCCCCGTGTGCCCAGAGCTGCAATAAAGAAGTGCCTGCTTCTTAACTTCACATTGGTGTTAAGAAGTTTTATTCTGAATTTTGGTAACATTTTTAGGATTCTCCAAGTTCTAGAACATTCATCTTAGTGGTGGAAGTGACTATAGCTATGATGATCTGACATGGTTTTGTAATAGATTCTTTTTTTCAGGTTTTTTTTTTTTTTACTCCTTTACCAAACTGACACTATTAGACTGATATTTTTCATCACTAAGTTGAAGTGGATATTTGAAAAAAGTAAAAGTTTAAGTTGAAATAATTTAGCTATTTATCTCACTGTGATATCTTGTTAAATTATATTTAAGAACACATTTTTAAAAAGTTTAGAATTTCTAGTCTGTTGCAGAAAAACTTGAAACTTGCCAAGGAGGTCTTCTTGAGTAATATTTTGCCTTTTAGCTTCTTTGTGAAACCTTGACAGCTTCTAAGCTGTTAGAAAATCCCATTATATCTACTGAGCTCGGTGGTGATAGCTACATTAATTATAGTTTTGAATTACACACAGACTGAACAGAAGACCATAATAAACATTGTACTATATTGGACAAATTGTCCATCTAACCCTACATCCCATTTCTCACAGTGACCGATATTAATTAAGGTGGTTGTTTGCAGCACCAGGAAGGTGTAGCTTGACAGGTTAAAGGAATAAGTGGAAGTGTAACCTACTTTTTGTCCCCTGTCCTTTCTGTGATCAATTTGCTTTCAAGATTTTTTGTTGTTGCTGCTGCTTAATCAGATTATACATTGGAAGCTTCTACACAAATTGACTAGGAGGTTAGCATTTTAGTTGTTTACCTACTCGTTAATCAATTTTAAACTTTTTTTTAAATAAACAAAAAAAAAGGACACATTTATCTCATAAACAGTAGCTGGAATCTCCTAGCAACAACAATACCATTAAGATTTAATTTCTTCTTTTCCTTTTTTTTTTAATTACTATTTTAAATATCCCTGACTCTTCAAAGCATCTGAATTTAGATGCTACTTTTTCATAAGATTGAGATCTTAAAAGAGGTTGATTTCCTTGATGTCAACAACGTAATGCTAACTTATAAAACAGATAATATTCAAAATGTTTGTAATAAATAGTGTATGGAAAAATATTCCTAAGTATTCACAGAAAATCATACATTCATGGAGTTTTTGTAATAATTAGGAAAATTGCTTCCCAAGCATAGTTTTTTTTTTAATGAGTCAAGATTCAGAACAATAAAGCAACTTATACACATAATCTAATCAATAAAATCCAGCTTTTACGACAGTCATCAACGCAGTACTCTTTCGTTTCACTCCTCATTTCTCTCTGATATCTTGGTAGAAATATAAAAAAGATAACAAGTGAACAGCCCTCTGTAACATCGGAAATTAAGAAATAGCAACATAATATACTTCTTGTAGATTTATCCTTCCAAAGGAAATTTTGAAGACACAACTTGATGACTTTTCTTCTGCTTATTCTGCTTTGAAAAATAATATTGTTATTTTATATCAAATATCCTACTACACCTAGGTAACTTTCTGTTCAGGTATTCTTGAAATACACTAATAAACTAAAATATTTCAACTGTTCATTCTATTCAAGAAATTAGTGGAAAAACAGACTGTAAAAAAAATTGTTTTGATATTTTTTTCAATGAAATATTATTTTTATAAACATTCCCTTGATGTTAGAGTTAATCCCTTGAATGGGATTAGCAACATCTAGAATTAGTCATCTAAAAGTCAGTTAGTTTTACTGTAAATTAATGTAAACAGTAAGGGTCTTTCTAATAATGTGTCACAAATAATGCTTTCCCAACATGATCTATTCTACTTGTTTTATACATATTTTAGTACAGCTGAGTAGCTAATTTCTCTTCACTGACTGTAAGGACACCTAGGAGAGTATATCAGATTATATGCTAAAAGGTAAAGCTACCACCATACTACTGAATTGTTCCATCATAATTTGCTTCAGTTTCACTTTTAAAAGCTAATTTTAAAAGCAGTAAAATATTTTACTTAAATTATTAAAATATTTAATTAAAACCAAAATATTTTGTAATCTCTTCACAAAAAAAAAGCCAGAAACAATACTAATTAAGAAAAAATAAGAAAATGGTTTAGTCTAAATTTTTTTTTTCTATTCCAGCAGTGACCTAAAAAAAAAATCAATTGTTCAGAGAAATGTACCTCTAACCTTTAATCTCTTTAGATTTTGAGAAATCGACCAAAGAAGGGAGCTGTTACTCTGAGTCCTCAGACAAAAAGCCGTATATTTTCAGCTGATCTCTTTTTTGCTTTGTTTTGTTTTTACTTTACCTTTAGTTGACCTTCCACAGTTAGAGTGAAAGTACACAAGTTATTGAGTCAGTCCTCAATGACTTGAACTCTCATGATGAGTGTTACGGGGAAGGAAAATGAAGAAGTGTCAGAGAGAAGTGAAGTGAGTCCTTCAGCAATGACCTTGCGTGCCCTCCTAGAAGTATTTCCCACTTGTAGCACTGGAGTCCTTTAGCAACCTGTTACACACCCATAGAGGCGGCAGCACTACTATGTTTTAGAGACACTACTCACAACCAGATGCAATAAAAATTTTAAAATGCAGCATTCCAACTGCTAAAGGGGTATATTTGTGCTATTGTATGTCTACGCCACCTTCACGGGAGAGGTAGGACACTTTATTTCTCTTGGTCTACAAATGGAAGGAATGTACTTTTGTACAGGTTCACCAGATCTGTGATAGCATGAACTGCTTCTCATATGTGCGGCATAGCAGGTTTATTGTGTCTGCCGATCTGTCCGAGGCCTGCTTGTGTGGTTCTGCACTGCAAATGCTGCGCCTTGTGCATCAAACAAATTATGTATTTGAGAGCCAAGCACTTGAATCCCGGATCACATGCATCCTACAGGAGCATATACTGCAAACCTGGTCGACAGCTTATGATTTTTTTTTTCTAATTATAAATGCTGAAACTCTAGAATGTGAGTAAGTATTCATGTCAAATAAGGTAAACCAGTAAAACTGAATATTATTTGAATCACGTGGTAAACTATCCTGCTTTTCCTCAGTCTCTACAACTGAAAATATGCCAGGGAAGCCCTTGTACATGAGAGTAAGTAAAGAACTTTTATCCAAAGGAGAGAGTACAAGCCTACTTAATAAATGATGGCCCAATTCTTATGCCCAGTATTAAAAGCAAATCTCAAGTAAACTACTTTCAAGTATCTTCTGCAGAGGTTATGACACATTTAGGAATTTTAAGTATCGATGTAGCTTATGGAATATCTCATTGAGTAAACATTTATGTTTAAATAAACTTAAATAGATGTCTTCCTGACAAAGCAGAGGCCTGTTGCACCCGTAAAGTTGAAACAGATCAAGAAGGGCATATTTGGTATTTGTTTGCCTGTAATCTGAACATAAGTACTCTAAAATGACTAAACAGCAACACTATAACTACTTGTGAGATGGTACATTTTGTGATGCTACTTATGGCATAACCAGCAACAATGTCTGAGCACTTGGACACAGTTAACGGTACGTGTAAAGGTAATATGTATCTGTAAGAGGCAAAAGGAGACTTCTGTGATGTAATTGCACAAACAGGGTACAATGAAAATCATGTACAAGGCATGTACAAGATATGAACATTGGATGTAGAACGGGCAAGAAACATACCTGGGAAAATGAACAAGTCCAGCTCCCAGAAATAAGATAATCTGTGCTGGAAGCAGATGAGATTTACTCTTTCTTTTGGGGAGGCTGTAAGGATTGTAAAAATACCGTGGATGCATGAGAAAACAAGAGGAAGAAAAATTATTTTTTACTTTGGCCTCAGCTTACCTCATCAAAGAGATCTTGAAATTGATCCTCAAACCTAACTGCAGCCATCCCTGCTGACTACATTGCATTAGTTATGTGGAATTGAATACACACAGCTAATGTGGGAGATGGTTATTAAGGGCCATTTGAATATGCAGTAATTATAACTAATAATGAATAAGAACTTACTGTTGGAAAATGTGTGTTGTTAATGAATGCCAGTCTAGTAAAACACTACTTTGATCCTGGCCGGATTTCTGTCTTTTAAATACTCGCATCACAGTCACATCCAACTGCCCAATATGTACATGCATCTGTATCTGTATGCACACACATATATTCATTTGCAAGAGTCTCATGTGAAACTGCATTTCAGATTCTGTATATTTTACATAATAATTTAAAGATAATAAGGTCCAGATTCATTCAAGCTAGGATTTTGTGGGGGCTGAATCCTGGGCTTCAGTGTGTATCCATCTCCTCTAGGTATAGGGATCCTTCCTTAGCCACCTCAGCAGCAATGCTGATTTGATCCTCTCACCAGCTCAGGAAGGATAGAATTGTTTGTGGACTGCAATATGAACTGGATCAATAAAACTATCTTGGTTAAGTAAAAAGCCTCAAGAAGTTAAAATAAGTGGCTGGAGGTTAGTGAAAGCGTTAAGGGTTTTCTCAGAGCAGCTTTACCAATGGAGAAAAAAATAACAAACTATATCCTGAGTCACTGCTGCAATGTACTAGCTTTACATCAGAATAATAAATTTGAAATCATTTGGGATGCTGTGATGTAAAATTGAGTAGTACAATGATTAATCAGGTCACCAACCTCTTCTCCCTTATGTCTCTAAAATGTTATTTAATTAAAACTAAAAAGCCATGTGGGATTGGTCCCAGGGTATGGTTTCTAGGCACTGCATAAATAGAAAGAAGGTATTATTTTATTGTTAATAATGTTTCATCTAGTCAGTCTTTTCACAGTTTGCTGATGCCCAGCAATTCTCCTTTTAATGTGCAGACACCACTGGATGCTCTCCTAATGGATAGTTTCAAAAAAGATTTTCAGAATTTTTCTATCAGAAAATTCCAATTAAGCTAATCAAAGCAAGGGAAAAATAATCTTGACAAATTACAACTTTGAAAAAAAAAACTATGGAAGACAATGAAAGATATCAAATTCTGATTTCCTGGTATTCTATTCTGATTTTCTATTTCAGAATGTTTTTTTTTTTCTTTTATGTTAGGAAATAAAACTATCAAAACCAGAACAAAACATTTCACATTTTGATCAATTCAAACAGTATGTGTCAGGTTTATATTTTGAACTACACTGAAAATTTTTAATTCTGTTTGCGTCTTTACCTGGTTGGTTGGTTGGATTTGTTTTCAATTTTTTTTTTTTTTTGAGCAGAAAAAAAAAGGAGCTGATAGACTTCCTGAAAACAAGCCAAGTTCTTCACAGTTCTCATGCTTAAAAGATTTTTTTTTCTGAAGTGTTCCTTAAGTGAAAGGTACTTTGTGTTTCAAATAGTTTATTATTTGTCTCTGAAATTTGTATGTTTTTTGAAGTCTGAAATCTGAGTCAGGAAAAGACTGAGGAAAGAAAACATTATTTTTCTCCTGTTAAAATAATTCAATTACAGTGAATTAAGATGTGAATTAAT
Organism: Chlamydotis macqueenii; assembly: GCF_036417535.1. Classification (NCBI taxonomy): domain Eukaryota; kingdom Metazoa; phylum Chordata; class Aves; order Otidiformes; family Otididae; genus Chlamydotis; species Chlamydotis macqueenii. Next base: position 166,821,686 of record NC_141556.1, read on the forward strand.
AAGAAAACCAAAGCTTGATAATACTGTCACTCCACATAACTACATTAGGCCTCCAGAAAGAAAATGACTGGCATATGAAACCTTTGATGCATAAAATCAAGTCTGAGGGAGAAGGAGAAGGAGGCAGGAAACCTTTAGCTTTTCTTTTGGAACAGACTTATTTCTATAAATCAGTAGTTCTGTATCTCTAAAATGCTGGTGTAGAAGGCAAGGCTGGGCCTTCTGAGACTTGAGTCTATTTCTAGCGCTATCAACGGCTTGACATGTGACCTTCCCAAGGTCAGCACTTCTGTTTTGTGATCTGTTGAGCAAATAAAATTATACTGTATTCCATTGTAAAAGCCTCTGAGATGGATTGATAAAAAGAGGAAGAACTGGGTATTACCCTTACATAAGATTTGACTGACTCAGAATTATTAACTCAGTCACCATGTTTGTTCATCACAGATTTCAAAGTACCTTTGAGCTGTATAATTCCTTCCGGTTCCTCAGATGGGGAAACTGAGGCGTGGGAAGGAGAAATGAGTTGCATCGAATCATAGAACCACAGAATAGTTTGGGTTGGAAGGGACCTTTAAAGATCATCTAGTCCAAACTCCTTGCAAGGAGCAGGGACATCTTCAACTAGATCAGGTTGCTCAGAGCCTCATCCAACATGGTCTTCAACGTTTTCAGGGATGGGGCATCCACTGGGCCAGCCTGTTCCAGTGTTCTACCACCTGTCATGTCAACAAACTACTGGTGGAGCTAGAAATAGGGCAGGTCTGCCTCAGTGGTGTGTTCTTCACTCTGAGAAACATTTCTCTCTCTGTTATTAAACAAAGGAAATATCTTATAGTTAGAGAGAGCAGAGACATAAACTCTTACCTACTTTTGCCCATGTAAATGATCCTTATGTTGTTCTGAGACTGAGCCATGAAAATTGCTAAGAAAATAATTAATTATTGAAAACACATTATAGATCTATTATTCAAGCTGATGTGATTCAGTGGGATTACATGTATAAGCAATAGATTGAAAGTCTGAATTTTTTTTTTTTTTGCTTTTTTTTTTGGTTGAGAAAGTTACTTTTCAATGTCTTTTGTAGATCTAAATGACACTGTGATTTGTGTTGTGTGAGTTAACTCATGCTCTTCCTGTCTCAATGTTTGAGTTTATGTAACAGGATTAAAGTAATTTTTAACTAATTTCAAATAGCCTCAGTGCACTTTACTAAACTACCTCAGTCAGTTAAATATGTTGCAGAGTGACCAACTATTTCAACCTGTTGCTTGTTTGCAATCTTGAATGTTCCAGGAAAGAATGAAATAAGCAAGCAATCAAACTATGAAAAGATCACATTAGTAAAAATGCAGTGCTATATTGAGTATTGATCACACTACATGGGAGTCAAGTCTTGTAGGATGTTGAAAACTGTAATAACTGCTTAAAACAATAATGCCAGAATCTGTTAAAAAGCCAAAATTGTGCTGAGGTTAGAATATGGTGCAAATGTTATAACTTCATATGAAGGGTTATCACATTATACTAGTACTATAGCTGACCAAAAGAATGAATATTTCTCATAGCTCCAGTTAATATCACTGTTTTATTTTTGCCAAGCCTAAATGTGTGTCTTTTATCACAAAGGAAAAAAAAAAAAATCTGTGTATTTCAGTGCTGCAGTGCTGAACACTGCAATGCCAAACTTGGGAAACAGAAGCCTGGAGTGAAATCCCAGTCCTCAAGTCAGGCAGCCAACCATTTCACGCACACTAGTGGGAAAGGCAGAAAATCAGGCCTTCACATCAGGATAGAAAGCATCGAAGATGCAGCTCGGAGGACATTTCAGTGAAATGCTGCAGTGGAATCTCAGTTCACATTCTGGGGTCAGGGCTGCAGCAAAACCATCGCCCTTCATACAGGCTCCACAACTTGAAATTCTCTCCTGAAAACTGGTAACTCACTCCTGTTGTATCAAACTTTTAAAATAAGAGAGAAAGAGAGAGAGAGAGCATGAGTGTGTGTGTGTGTGTTTTGGGATGAGAGGAATAAAAGGAGGTGGGTGACTCAGCTCCCTATCTTTCTCCTCCTAACCAACAGTGTAGTGGGTAGAATACACTTTCTCAGTGGAGACACAGGGTCAATTCACTGCTAAGCTGGAAGGGGCTCAAGTCTGTCCCTTGACCTCCCTGCAGTACCCTTTTCATCTGAAAGCGTGCCACTCCAGCAAACTATGCTGGAGACTGTAGGCTGCAGAGGGAGGAAAAATAATAATTGAAAGGAACAGGGAGAGGAAGATAAAATATAAATGTCTCTGTGAATTCAATCATTCACCAAACAGCTATTCTGAATAGTCTCAGCAGTAAGAACGTAGTTCTGGGGCTCAGTCCTGTCCTAAGAACTGCTCAGGTATTTTAATGCAAGCAATCACAGTGGAAACTGGGTCAGATCAATATATTTAGTTTAAATAAGAAATTCTGGTCAAGATCTTGGCCTGGCCAAGTCACTAAATACACTTCTTGCTTCCACATCATCAGAATTTCAAAGTGAAATGTCTACATGGCTTTTATGACAGACTACACCCAAGCTGGATGCAAAAGCCTGTCCACCTTTGCAACTCCTGTTCACTTTTCTGACACCTAGTGTTTGAGGTTAGCCTTTGAGACTAACCCTGTGACCTATTCAAGCCAATGTTTCCAATAAAAAAAAAATTATCACAATATTTGAATATGTATCCTGGAGAAAGAATGTCTGTAGATTTTACTATTGGCTCCACAGTCTGAGCATCTAATATGTGAAATTTATTAGGTCAACCTCAGCATCGTACGAAAGCACAATGCAAACAAGGCCTCACAGGGCTCTGCACACCCTGGTGGGTGCTGTAAGTAGTAGCCTGTAAACTCATGCTCCCCCACTGCCTTCCTCTGGTTCAAATGATCTCAAAATTATTTTTCTTGTAAAGTAGAACAGCTGCAGCAAGGAGGCTGGTAGCCTGGCAGTTGAGGGTATGAGCCAAGAAAGAGAAACATGTGGGCTGGCTCTTACACTGCAAGAGATAGAGAATTTTTATTTTCTCATCCTAAGCCAGTCTCCTACCCACTAGATAGAAGTAGGCAAACAACTTCTCTAACTTTCTTTTCTTTCTTCCTTCTTTTTTTTTTTTTTTTTTAATCCTCATCATTCACCGCTGCATCATGTTGCAAAGCTCCATCTGGTGAACATAGAGAGGGAGATTTGGAACACACTCACATGTCACTGCCCTCAGGAAAATGAAGAAAAATACTTCGTTTCAGAAACCTTGCTAGGCCTAAATGCAATTTAGGTAGAAATTCAGTAGTTCTGTGAAGACTGGCCTGTGAAACATACTGAGATAGAAAATTCTGGGAGGAGATCCTTGTATTAGTTCAACCCCTCCTACTCTTACTTAAAACCAGATAATCTGAACTATTTTAAAGTAATTGTACACATCATACAGCATAGTTTCTGCAGGAGTTGCATCAACACATAGAGGCATCTATGTTAACTTTCACTCCCAGCATAGCCAAAGTCTACATAAATACATAATTTCAAATGAAACAATGATCACATGACTTTTCTATTTGCTGAGTCCATCATAATCTGTAGGACACACACATACATTTATATACATATGCATACACACAGCATCCTATCTACACTGTAGGATGTCTTTATTATGATTATGCCTCCCATAGAAATAATGAAGATGATTTTACAGTATGTAGCACAAGTATTGTAAGAAGGGTATCTACAGTAATAAATTTTTGTTCTGTAGAAACTTTGCAGATACTCTGAATTCTGCTTTGCAATATCTACAACATTACGTGAAGTAACTATTTTTTTAACATGTTCTGATATAACACAAATAGACCCTTAACCAGTGTTACTTACACAGTCATAGCAACAGGGAGATGGGAGATTATCAATTGGGAAAATGTAAATGTATCCCAGCACTTTTTCCTATTTCAAGGTATTTTCCATATTAGGAGTAAAACCATTCCTATTCAAAAGGCAACTGTGATGTCCAAGGCCATTTGCTTGTGTTTGGTTAAATATGAGACTTTACACCGAGAAGAAAGGTATAAGCAGAAAGCTCATTGTCTTAGACTTCTAGAAGCTACAGAGGCAAACAGTAGCTAAAATACATTAGGTAAGGAAAAGAGTCAAGGAAAATAGACTTGGGTGCTCTTTCCCCTATCTGATCTACTGGATAATTTGGAGAGGATAATGTGAGCTCTGGTTATTCAGCCTGTGTATGGACTGTAAACTGAGATGCAAAAGCTGAATTTTAAAGACCCAGATTCACTGGCACTTCAGTGCTGCATGATCTCTCACTTTACCACATTCTCTAAATAAAAGAGTAAAAAATTTCAGTCAGAGAGATCCTGATCAATCTGATGCAGGAGTAGATATGTCCTTAAAACACTTAAAGGTAAGCCTCTTCTCCTGAAGGACATGTTTTCAAACTTAGTTCAAAAGATGAGGAACTCTGGAAATTTAGGATTATGGTCCTTAGTAATGATAGATCAATTTCCTGGCCCTGATACACCTTTCCTGTGTAACTTTACTTACAGAACCAAAACTTCAGATGCCAAATCTAAAATGGATGATACTTCTTTTCTTCCTCTCTGACTTATCTTCTAGATGCTAACCTTCACATGGCAGATGCTCCCTCAATACATGTATTTTATCTATGAGACATAAATCTCTCTATGTAAGTGCAAGGTATACAGTTGAAAACACAATGGGTCCTTACTTAAATACTCTTTTGGAAGTTATATAGCATCCCATAAACACTCTTACATCTTCTGGTAGATTTTTTTTTTACTTTTTTTTTTTCCTCTTTGAAATTCTAAAGCCATAGATGGCTTTCACCAGTTCCCACCTCTCAGTAGATCCCTTGGAAGAAGCAGGCAATTTGTCCTTCATGCTTTGAAGGACCTGCTTTCTCCTTCCTTTTATTTGATTTGTATTTATTTATTTAATATCTTGTTAATGTTCAGGTCCTCTGGTTGCATTTTGATTGTTTTTACGGTGCCTGAGCAATTTTAATAACACGAAGGTAAGGATGCTCAGAGAAGCTTTATGCTGAGGTGGGAGGAGAAAAAGCTCTTTAGTCCTGCTGCCCCGTATCCCAGTTAGAGTTCACCAGGATCCAGATTTTCAGCCTTTCCTTCCTCGAGCCTTTAATCACAGTGATCTTGTCACTGCTGCTGACAGTCTGTGAGTGGGTCCCCTACCCTGACCCCCACCCCGACCCTTGCCACTTCCCCTGACTCTCCAGCCTTACTCCACATAGTTTCCTGGGGGCTTCCCTGCCTCCAGCTCCCCTTGAACTTTGAGGCTGCAATTCTTGATCTACGGAAGGTTTCCAGCCAGCCTAGCACATCCCCCTTCCCCGCCCCCCCACCGCCCCCCCCGCCCTCCCGCCTCCCACCCCTAGCATCACCGAGAGACAAAGTCAAAGAAACCGTCAGGAGAAATGAATTAATGCGCCTCAACGTGGCGCCAAGTTTCCTTCTCTCTTTTTTTTTCCTAATGAAACCACTAATATATTTCTTGTCGTGCTTTCTGTCTCTGTGGCATTTTATCTCTTCTGGCCCGTTTGTAATTTATTGGGCAGGCTTTCTCACGGCAAGGACTTATCTCTTTTTGTCTGTTTCGTTTCCTGCTCCTGTCCTGTTTCCTCCCCCCGCTCACCTCCTCCCTCCGTATTCCCTGCCCAGTGTAACGAACCTAAAGGCCAAATCTTCATCCTGGAGACCCGAAATGGCCACGGTAACTGTTTAACTTGTCTGTGGTCTAATTACATTAATTTGATAAGATGGTCATCGGCAGGATGTCTCATTTATTTGCAAGCGGCAGCCAGGGGAAAGCTTTGACCAAATTAGCATGCCACCGGGACCAGGGGGTGCGGGCTCCATATGGCTCCCTCACTTTCCCTATAAATAAGCCTCCTCCAGCCCACCCCCGCGGTTACATCTCCCCCTACCAGTATGCCGCAAAGTTCACCGGCGGCGCCGGGCGGGCGAGGTACAGCCCCGGGCTGCAGGAGGTACCCGGCGGCCGGGCCGCCTCTCCTGCCCCCGCCTCCTCCTCTTCTTCCTCCTCCCGCTCCTCCTCCCCCTCATCCTCCTCCTCAGCGCGATTTGACAAAGCAAGGGAAAACGCGGGCTTCCACTTGCACCACCAGAGGTGCAACTGGTCCTTCGCTCGTAGGCATCTGAAACCGGTCCAAATGATGCAGAAACTTTTGTGTGCTTGGCTTCTTTCTTTAAGGCCAAGCACCAGTTTTTCCGCTGTGTAATCTCTTTTGTCAGAAGAGTGGGAGCTGGAAAGGGCGGCCGGGGAGGGGGGCGGGGGTGTAAGGGGAAGGGGGGAAGGGGGAGGGGGAAGCAGGCGTTTTATTTCCACAGGGAGGATATTAGGAGTAACCCCAGAGAAATATCTGTGCTTGCACATATATGCGTCTCTAGATTTTTATATATAGATAAAAATGTCAAGATGCACAACTGTCAGTTTCAGCCCTCTCCTCCCCTCCTTAAGGGAGACACTATACTCTGTGGGAACAGGTAGCACGAATCGCTAACAGTGCAGCAATCCCCTCCTCCCCCCACCCCGCCCTTTCTTCTATGTGATCATCTAAATTATAAAACATATATATATGTCTATATATATAGATAATGCAATAATCCACGGTTCTACATCGCATAGAGACCACCAGCAAGAGACCAAAACCAGCATGAAACTCCATAGATTGCAGGGGAGGAAGAAATGCGTTTAAAGCAACGATTAAAAAAAATGGCGTGCAGAATAATTAGCTCAAATTGCTATTCGCTTGACACCCTGACACTAATTCTGTTCAAGCCATTGGGAAATACAATAAGGCAACCTTCTTCGCCTGCTTGTGCAGGTGTGAGTGTGTGTGAACGGGAGCAATAGGGAACTGGTCGGGAGGAGAGGGATGATAAACTTTCCATCTTAAAATACAAGAAATAAATTAAATAACCCATTTAGGAGAAAGCATCTAAATAGATCGACAGCTTTTAATGCCAACGTTTTTAACGCTTGCCCTGTATGCGGATTGATTTTTTTTTCCTCCAGCATTCCCTCAGCAGATGGATTTTTGCCACTGCAGCTCAGCAGAGGGTGTCAGATCTTTCAGAGTGCACCAGGTTGAAACGAGCAGAGCCTCTTAGCAACTCTCCCTCTGCGTGCATGTGAGTGTGTGCGAGCGTGCGACTCGGCAGCAGCGGAAGAAAAAAAAAAAAAAAAAGGAAAAGAAGAGCGAGAGAGCGAGCAAGCGAGGAGGGGAGGCAGCGCGGCCGGCAGGGCGAGGCGAGGCGCGGCGCGGTGCGGTGCGGTGCGGTGCGGTGCGGGCGGCCCCGCGGCAGAGGCATGGGCATGCGGGCACCGCAGCGGGGGCAGGCGCCGCGCAGCGCCGGCGGCTGGGCGGCCAGTGCCTGAGGTCGGGGCGCGCTTTCAGCACCGGGGGCTCTGGACAGCGCCCGGCGGGCGGTGGGAGAGGGAGCGCGGCTCCGCGGCCGCGCTGCAAGGTCAGCCCGGCGCGGAGCCGCGCACGGCGGCAGCCTCCGCGGCCAGCGCCGCTCTCTCCGCCTGCGCCTCTCTGACATGCAGCGGCGGCCGGGGGCCAGCAGCACCGTTCCCGTGCCGGTGAGCCAGCCCGGCCGGCAGACCTCCACTTAGCTGCCCGGGAGGCGTCAGGGAGGGGGATCGAGGAGGGTGATTTTTTTTTTTTCCCCTTCTACTTCTTTTTTTTTTTTTTTTTTTTTTTTTGCGTGCTTTGCAGTACGTGCCTGGATAGTTTGTGGATATAATTATTGACTGGAATCTGGGCTGTTGCGGTTATACGTCGGGGGGGGGGAGGGGAGAGGGAGAGAGGAGAAAAGAAAGCATTCCCCCCTCCGCCAACCCTCCCTGCTCCCCCTCCCCACATTTTTTTTTTTTCTTTTTTTCTCTCCCTTTGGTGGTGGTTCGGACATTTCATGTATTGAATGAACTGGAATTGTTTTCCGTGTGAGGAGGATGGTTGCTGTTACTTTGTGATGAGATCGGGAATGAATTGCTCGGTTTAAAAATGCTGCTTTGGATTCTGTTGCTGGAGACGTCTCTTTGTTTTGCTGCTGGAAACGTTACAGGGGACGTTTGCAAAGAGAAGATCTGTGCCTGCAACGAGATAGAAGGGGATTTGCACGTAGACTGTGAGAAAAAGGGATTTACCAGCCTGCAACATTTCACCGCCCCAACTTCCCAGTTTTACCATTTATTCCTGCATGGAAATTCCCTGACTCGACTTTTCCCTAATGAGTTTGCTAACTTTTACAATGCAGTCAGTTTGCACATGGAAAACAACGGTTTGCATGAGATTGTTCCTGGGGCTTTTCTCGGGCTGCAGCTGGTGAAACGCTTGCACATAAACAACAACAAGATCAAATCATTCAGGAAGCAGACTTTCCTGGGGCTGGACGATCTGGAATACCTCCAGGCAGATTTTAATCTATTGCGGGATATTGACCCGGGAGCATTTAGGGACTTAAACAAGCTAGAGGTGCTGATTTTAAATGACAATCTCATCAGCACCTTGCCCCCCAACGTGTTTCAGTATGTGCCCATCACCCATCTCGACCTCCGGGGAAACCGTCTTAAAACCTTGCCTTACGAGGAGGTCCTGGAGCAGATCCCAGGCATTGCTGAAATCCTGCTAGAGGATAACCCCTGGGACTGCACTTGCGATTTGCTGTCGTTGAAGGAATGGCTGGAAAACATACCCAAAAACGCTTTGATCGGCAGAGTGATTTGTGAGGCTCCCACTAGGTTGCAGGGCAAAGATTTAAATGAGACCACAGAGCAAGAGCTGTGCAAAAAGAACAGAGTGGATTCTAGCCTAGCTGCTCCCCCTGCCGAAGAAGAAACCTGTGATCCTGGTCCCATTCCAACCCCCTTTAAAACACATGGCAAAGAAGACCCTGCCACGCCAGGATCTAGTCCAAATGGAGGTACAAAGATTCCTGTCAACTGGCAAATCAAGACCAGACCCACTGCTGCCGTGTCGACAGTCAGCGTGAAAAACAAGCCACCGGCTACTGTCTCCTGCCCACAGATCTGCAGCTGCGATCAGATCCCTGGCTCGGGTTTAAAGGTTAATTGCAATGACAGGAATGTGAGCAGCTTGGTGGATTTGAAGCCCAAGCCGTCCAACGTGCAGGAGCTGTTTCTGAGAGACAACAAAATACACACCATCAGGAAATCCCACTTTCTGGATTACCGGAAACTTAATTTACTCGATCTGGGCAACAACAACATTGCCACTGTCGAGAACAACACCTTCAAGAACCTCTTTGATCTCCGATGGCTCTACATGGATAGCAACTACTTAGACACTCTGTCCCGGGAGAAATTCGCTGGGCTGCAAAACCTGGAGTATCTGAACGTGGAATTTAATGGGATCCAGCTGATCATGCCTGGCACCTTCAACGCGATGCCCAAACTGAGAGTCCTCATCCTCAACAACAACCTGCTGAGGTCTCTCCCAGTAGACGTTTTCGCCGGGGTCTCTCTTTCCAAGCTGAGCATACACAACAATTATTTCATGTACCTCCCAGTGGCGGGGGTGCTGGACCAGCTCACCTCCATCACCCAGATCGACCTGCACGGCAACCCGTGGGACTGCACTTGCCCTATTGTGCCTTTCAAACAGTGGGCGGAGATGCTGCGCCCCAAGGTTATTATGAGCGACCTGAGGTGCGAGTCCCCTGAAGACTTCTTCAAGGAGGATTTCGAGTCCCTCTCCAATGATGTGATTTGCCCTCAGTTAAAAATCTCACCCACGTTAACTTCTAACAAAAACAGCACTGGTTTGACAGAGACAGGTACTCACTCCAACTCCTACTTGGAGACTAGCCGTGTCTCTATTTCGGTGCTGGTGCCAGGGCTCCTGCTGGTTTTTGTGACCTCTGCCTTCACAGTGGTTGGCATGCTGGTGTTCATCCTGAGGAACAGAAAGCGGTCCAAGAGGAGGGACGCCAACTCCTCTGCATCCGAAATCAACTCCCTGCAGACGGTGTGCGACTCATCCTACTGGCACAACGGGCCCTACAGCGCTGACGGGGCCCACAGAGTTTATGACTGTGGCTCCCACTCCCTATCCGACTGAGACGGGGGACGGAGAGGAAGCAGCCGCCACCCGGGACCGGCCCTGCCCGCTGCGGCCGGTGGGGCGGCAAATCCCGGCCGGGGAGGGTTCTGCGCCTCGGCTACCTTTTGTCAGAAGCAAAACACACGCCCGCCCGCCCCTCCTCACCACCCCCATAGCAAGCACCGAGGCCCGGTGAGCGGTGGGGGGAGCCCGGCGCCAGTGGGCGCATCCCCGCAGCTCCGCGCAGCCCGGCGCTGTGGGCGCATCCTCCGCCCGTGCGGTGCCGGGGCAGCCAGGGACGAGCGAGGACCCGCTTACTTCGGCTCCGGCAGGGCGCAACACGGCTCCTGGTTTTTGTTGGGCTTTTGTTCCGTTGTGTTGGGGTTTGTTTTGCTCTTTTGGCCTCTTCCCCTGTGGACCGACCCCTCTCCGAGAGGCCGGGAAGAGGAGGGGGGCGGAGGAAAGGCTGGCTGGTGTCAGTCTCCTCCTGACAGCAAAGCAGGAGTGGAAAGTTGCACGAAGGCATGAATGTAATGTAAATAAATGACTTGGACTCCGAAACAAACAGACAAATGGACAAAAAAAAAAAAAAAAAAAAAAGTGCTGCATGGCTCGCATGGATACAACGCACCCCAGGGACGCTCCAGCCCCCGACTGGAAGCAGCGTCTAATTCACACCATCGTCCCTCTTACCTGATAAGTCCCTTCGTATCAAACCTTCTATATACGAAATACAGTATAATAATAAAAAGTGCCATTTCGCCATTTTTGTGTGATCAATAGGCAGTAGAGATCGTACTTTTACCGTGGAAAAAAAATTGTAAAGGTTTTATTTAAGACATAGTTGCATGAATATTCTCATTCGATTTTGTTTTCTTTCTCTTTTTTTTTTTTTTTTTTTTTTTTTTTTTTTTTTGAGGCAGGAATTACCTTGCTGGGAGAAATTTGCTTTGTTGATAGTGGGTTGTGTTTCAGTTTTTGGGAGGTGGGGGAGGGGAGGCTTTGGTCTTATTTTCTCTCTCTTCTTTTAAAATATACATATTCAGTATTGCCTTTCCATCTGAATGTAAAAATTAGTACCCTTGATTTCTATTATGGTAACACTGTAAACATTCAAAAAAAAAAAATCCAAGGCAGTTAAGCATGACCAATTAATGTCACTCTAGTGCTTAGGCTGCAAAGTTTAATGGTAGAAAATTCTGTGCTATTGTAAATCTTACTATAACTTGAGGGAACCAGAACTGAGGAAGCAAGTGAAACTTACTAATTATTCGAGGATTTTATAATGGCATATTTTTTCAGTATTAAAGTGAAAATGTTTTCAACTCTGGGTCCTTACCATTTTTCCAGCATCAGTCCTTGCAAGTGGGTTATTTGGGTTCAGGGGACAGTGCCTCCTTTCAGTGCTCTCTGTGTGTGTTTCTCTACCTCCCTCTCTTTCTCTTCTTCCCTCCCTTCCTCCCTCCCTTCCCCTCTCTCATTCATTCACGCACAGAAGCACAAACACCATTCCCTCACCCCTTCCCCAATGTAAATAACAAATAGAAGTTTCCTGCCTCCTCCTCTCTCCCTGGTTTCCTTCTTCCTTTTTTTTTTTTTTTTTTTAATAATGCGGCAGTGAATCCCTTTATTAATACTGTGAATCTCTCGCTGCTGCCGCCGCTGCTGCACACACTGCAGATATATTAGGGATGTTAGTGGGAATTTGATTTAATTGACTCTGCCAAGCTCGGTCTCATTAAGCCGGAGCCGGATTTCACCGGTCAGCACTTCAGGCCCGTAGTCAGCTTGCCGGACTGCCGGCGAGGCAGGGCTGCTGCGGGCGGCTGGGCTCCAGCAGCTACTGCAAGTGGGAAAACTAATTAGGGGAGGGACCTTTTCATCCCTGGTCTGGGTAGCTGCACCCGTTCATATTAAACGCTGAAAAAAAAAAAACAAAACCGAAAAAAACCCCAACAAGCCACGGCGCAGTGCTGCGGTTGGACTTCAGGCAGCTCGCATTTGACGCCGTTCCTGTACAGGAAAGTGCCCCTAAACCGAGTAAAACCTGTAAAGGCGAAAGCCCCTGCAGATCACTTGTAACTCGCAGCTCGAGTCCCAGTGGAGATGTGGAGAATTTCAGTCACGTTGCTTCTGGCTTTCTCCAGGCAGAGAATCCTTTTAAAGTGTAAAACACCGTAAGGGACTTGCTAAACTTCAAATGCTGATTCGGTTTGCTTTATAGAGAATGCCCACCTTTGGGATATGCGAGGAGAAAACAGACATACATACATACACATTGCAATAGATACACTCTTGAAAACAAGGCAGAAGCCTGATCCCGGGCATTCATGAAGCATGAAACGTAGGGAATAGTTCGTTCCTGCAGAATCCTTTATCACTGTGCAAAGGTCTGCAGTCTCCTAGAAAATACCTTGAAGTCTGGTTGTGTAGCTCTGAAAACGGGATGTCCTGCTTAACTACACAAATCATTCCTCTTTCGAGGGCCCTTCTTTATTCTCCCCCTTACTTCTTTGTTAGACTGATTGTTCTGCCAGGACATTCTGTGTAAAACAAAGTGATGGCAGCAGAGGCACTAGTTTGCCATTGTGCATTGTGCAATCTGCCAAACTGAGAAGAAAAAGAAAAAGCGTTTACATATGAGCCAGTATTTCTGTCCTCAGGAGGCCATCAACTTTAGCTTAGGCATAGTTAAAACAAAACAAAACAAAACAAAACATTTAAGAATAAGCTACTGCACCCCTATATGACTATCTAAGTCTTGCTGCCTTCTCCACGATATTGTGGTGATAAAACTGAAGAACCGAGAACGTTAAGGATGCATCCCATGCTAAAAATCTATAGCTACGTTACAAGCACTATTATAGAAATTAAGATAAAATATATAGTAAATTAAAGATGTCAAGTCACTGACTGAGATCAGATATGCATGCATTCCAGAGAATAGAATGCTATATATACGTCATTTTGATTTGTCGTCATCGAGAAGTAGCATAAACCTGTAACTTCGCTCATTTACTTTCCTTAAAGTGCTAGTTCATTGGCACACTGAAATAGAAATGTCAGTTCAATTGAAGTGTCCAAGTTACGTATTTATCACCTTGTTTCTAGGTTGGGTTTTGGGGTGGGGGATGGAGGGGTAATAACAAAATGACCCTTTCTCTTTCTATGTCATTTTTCTGATTTCAACACTCACATGATTCTTTCTTCAGTCTTGCAGACACTCGCATTTAAGACACATAGATCACCTAACTCTGTGAGATGATATAATAATTTCTAGGCTTTGGATTACAATGTTTGTCTTATTTGCATGTTTAGCACTTTCAAGGTTCTTTTTATCAAAACAAAACACCCAATCAAAGAAAAAATAAATAAATAAATAAATAAATAAAAGAGAAAGGAAAGGGATGATTGAGGATGTATTGAAGGAGAGTGAAGTGTAAATATGTTAAAGATGTTTAGCTGTACAGCATTAACAGTAACAAAAAAAATTAAATATTTTATTCATTTTTATAAAGCCTAACTGTGGTGATAATCCTTTTAACATTGGAAGCCAATGTAATATCCATCTTGTGTCAAAACATGTGCATTTCTTTCTGTTAATTTAAGAAAAATCTCCTAACTGCAGCCATAACATATATCATATTACGTTACTTCTTATCTCTTCTTAATCATCACAGAAATGAGATTTTTGTTGTTTCAGAAAGGACAGCCAGGAAAATAATAGATTTAAAAAAAAATGTTTATGTTTCCTTTTTTTCCCTGCAAACAGTTCAACTAAAAATAGCCTAGAATTTAAACTGTTGCCATAGAAATACATGCCTGCATGTATGCCTCTTGTATGCCGTTGCAGAAGACTGAATGGAACTCTCGGAGCAACCTGACAAAATTTTAAATTAATACTCACAGGTGATACGTACAATTTTGAGCAGAAGTGTACTGTTGGAACTGCACAGGAATGCGTTATTATATTGCTTTACTGAATTTATCAGTTGGTGCTAGGTTGTTTTATAACTTTATTGCAATTACCTTGAAAATACAGTGTTTCAGAACTGCTTGCAAACTAAGGTCATACAAACTTTTCTTTTTAGCACGTGTAGAAAGTCAGATTTTATCTGAAGGAGAAGAAGCAAAGAAGGCTTTGTCTACTAGTCTTTACTTGAGTAGAATGACAAAACGTGAAAACCTTACACATTTCTTAAACTGGTGACAAAACTAATTCGGGTGAAAGGACAGCAAGAAGCTACAGAATGGTCTTCCTAAAATAATCTCTAGTCTCCATTACCCACGTGAAATTTTGTAGGTCTCCCAGATATGAAAGACTCCCCAAGACAAGTAGCTCCCAGTAAAGGGTCAGCCTTTTTCTTTGTATTTTTGTTAATGGCTTTGTGGAAGAACAAAGCAGGATTTTGTTTGAGTTCAGTGTAGTTGTTTAAACTATTTGCACTAGTCAGAGTGGGTTTGGCTACATTTTTAATTCACCTCTGTTCAAAAGCCAGCATTCTTAGATGATTATGGACTTCAGCAGGTAGATCTTTTTTTAATTCAGAAAAGTTTCCATATGGATATACGTGAAGTAGGACAATTTCTGTAGCTGAATCTTACTCCATGTGTTTGTGCAGTTCAAATTTGTGGGAATTCTTCGTGATGTATGGTGCAGAAATTTCTAAGCAATGAGCAGGACTCCCAAGCTGGCTGCTGCATAAGTACTTTTTTTTTTTGGTATTTGAGAACAAGTCAGAAAGTGAAGAATTCATGGGGTTTTTTTTTTGGTAAGCTATGGTTGCCCTAAGATCATCCAGATATTTGTATGTCTTTAAAATGTATAGCATACAATCTGTTTATAATGTATTAGGAATATGGACATGACCAATCAAAATCACAAGAATCTTTTTTATTGTCCTCAAATATTCTCATTCAGAGGAATATTAGCAGTGGAAAAAAAATGTGGACTAAAAATGTTGCAAGTATTTTTTTTATAGTACATTACACTCATTATTATTACGTTTAGCAATGGTACCTTAACGGGTTAACTTGTAACAGAAAATGGTATGCAACATAATTGTTTGAGAGTTTCAGAAACTTCTATGATATTATAGGTGGAGAAATATAAATGAGATCCATCAGTATTCCTTCTCCAAGAATAATTACCAGGTCGATTGACATATTGTTCTGCTGAATGGTTTAATTTATCGGTGCAAGTTTCTCAATCAGTTTCTGCATATATTTCTTAAACACATTCTTCAGTCATGTGAGAGAGGGACAAAAACAGCAGCAATTCACCTGAAGGAAACAGCAGTCTCCTGCACCAAGCACTTGAAAGCTGAGACTGAGAATTCACAATAGAGGAAAAAATGCACAGAAATGGCCCATTGTAGAAGATGTAGAAGTCTAAGCGAATGACTGCTTTAAGTGCCATTGTTTTAGTGGTATCACTGACACAAAGTGCTCTAGCATTTGCCCCATAGAAATATCAGTGCCATCAGAACTCCTCCAGCTTTCTCCCTTTCCATTAGGTAGTGAGATTGATCCCCCTCAGATAGTTTCCAACTAAGTCAGTGGAACAAATTATCTTAGTTTTTAATGACTTTTATTTACCTTATGACTATTCAGACAGACCCATCAAGCTTTTGTCTCAAAGAACATCTAAGCATGAGTTATCATGCTGGGTTTGTGTTATTTTATCATTCCTGAATCTGCAATTCTCTTGCAAGTGAGACGTTTAGCAAACAAGGTGTATTAAAATGTGACTTAAGGGAAAGAAAAAAAAAAGAATGGGAAGATAATGTCATTTTCCCTTTAAATGAGAGTTCAAATAGTAAAGATGGGCTGGGAAGACAAAAATGAAAACTTTGAAGACCAGTGGAAAACATAATGCAGAACAGCTATGAAGAAATTAAGAAGCAGTACAGTCTGGTGGAAAAAAAATAGCAAACCACTCATTTTCTGGATCACTATGTAACCTAGAATGTAGGTGGCATTTGTCTTACCTAGCTTGATGGGCTTGAACAAGCTGCCCTAGCACAAGCCAGTAGTGCCCTAACAGGTGTCCCAGAGCAATTGAGATGTGTGCATGAGGATGGTAGATACAACAGAAGGGCTAGGGCACACTCATGTATTTCTGGAGTGGCAGCTGGAGCCTAGATGGGATACATTAGGGCATCTGAAATAGTAGACACTCATGTAGGAATAACTGAATTGAACTCTGGATCTACACTGAGGGGCTAGTGGCTTGGTTCACTTGGCTCACGTAAGTAATTTGAATTATCTCAGTATCTCAGCTGTCTACATGGTACTGACAGAAAAGACTCAAGGTTTGTAAGACATATGGTCAGCTGGTGCCCAGGCAAGGTACTTTAAGATACCACAAATGGTACTGCACCTCCATGAACGAGCAGAGGAGTTGAATCCTAAATGTAGCTCAGTTACATACACCTGCACTGCAGATAATTAAATGTATGTGAGAATTAAATCAAACCCTTGAAAATATACAAAATAAATTATATGAGAGATAGCTGAGACAGGACAATTTTTAAGGGACAGTTGTTAATTTTTAGAGAGTATCAATTAGGTCAGATGTACCCACACACTTTTTCCATCTGTTTTCCTCACTTAGATTTTATTCTTGTCTTTTCAAATTGCTAGCTCTTTGACTAGGAGATTGCATCCTAATGGTTGCTTTTGGATGGGACTCCTATTTCAGCTGATACCTTTAGAAATTGCTATAGTACATAATAACTATAATAGAAGCATCATAAAGTAATAGAAGGCTCAGGAAACAAAAATGTAACAACAACAACAAAATCCTGACAGTTATTGCTGCTACCATAATAGTAAATAACTGGTTCTTGGGTCAAGTTTGAAATATAAATGAGGAATCCAGGCTTGTAGTCTTTGTTGAAGTCATTAAAATTATCGCAATGTGAGATAAATGCTAGTAATGGATGAGAAAATACAGCGGAAAGTGCTTCAGAAATAATCAAGTTTATGAAAACAAAGTGACAAACTGGACGTGTTTTTTCACAGGAGGTTTGAAAAGGGAAGAATATAATTTAATTATGGACACACAGTAACAACCTATGCACGTGAGATATCTTAAAGGGAAGATGGGTTATAGGAAAAACTTAAGTGCAGGATGTAGAATATGTGGCTAGACCCCAGAGACTATTAGTTGTATTGTAAGTGGATGTATCAAATTGCCCAGGATAAATATGGCACAACATATTTGGCAGTATTGTGTATTGGGCAGTTTGTAAGCAATATGGACTTTTAGAGAGAAGCATCAGAACTTAGATTGGGTACCAAATGAGAGAATGAAAGCACAAAAACAGTGTAAGATTTTTTTTTTCCCTGCTATTACAGTTTGGGAAGCAAATATTTTAAAATTAGTTAATGTGGTTATAAAGGTTATTTTATCAGGTGTCTTTATTGTGGAATTTTCTCTATTTTAGTTAAGTTGGTAAGAAAATATTGTTAAAAAGGACCTTCTCAAAATATAAGCATAGTACTAATTCTCTGGTAGGTGGTGAAGATCGTGCTAGTTGAAAAATAAGTGTGTAAATGAAAATATTTCCTTTGTGGAAATATTCTAACATTCTTCAAAAAGCTAGGTGGATGGATACACGTAAACCACTGAAATAGAAACAATTTTCTAATTTCTGTGCATTTTCACTGTTGTAAAAGTCTTAGATCCCTACCAGAAATTTTGTTCTCCCCTATAACATTATGTGTGGCAGAGAAGAATAATATTAATAGCAGTAAAATAATAATCATACCTTTCATGTTTAAAGGTTTTCTGCTTTCATACTCTTATCATAAATTAAGATGCTTATATCCTACAGGGAGAAAACCATGCAAACCTATTTTCTCTCTCTTTGTCTGTCTTTTTATTTTCAATTTTTTTTTCTTTGTCTTTTTTTTTTTTTTTGGTACTTTAATTTAGATATGCGTACTTTTGAATGAAAGAACACGATGCATAGATTAAATATGACAGTATAAGAATGGACAAGAGGAATGCACTAAATACAGGTGCTAGCCCCTGCAGATTTCCTGAAATTACTCAGGAAGAAAAACTGCAGGTCGGAACGGCAGAGTGAAAGATGTTACTGGCATTGGCTAAAGGTGCCCATGGGAACAGGAAGCACTTATATATTTGAAAGGTCTTTCTACAACTATGCTGCTACTAATTAAAGATGATCTTAACTAACAAAAATTTTGGTATAAGACAATACTCCTCTGGTACTAAATAAATGAGAAAGTGTATTTAGGATAGTGATTAGACTGTTGATTTGGGCTTTATAATAAGGCAATATTTAAAATAAGCTGAGAAGCAAGTGATTCTTGCTACAGATTCATAAACTGATGTCGGCCCAAACTTATTAGCTCAGATGCAGACGTATATATTAAATTAGTCTTATTTGTGTTTTGAACAAATTCATAGTACTCATAAGTTCTGATCTGAATACTAAATTTAAGGATATTTAGCCTCATTTTACATTGTACTTGAGCATGTCCATTTTGTTATATGGATGAAATGAGGAATAAAATAAAACAAATAAAAAGATTTGCTAGTAAAGTTTAAAAATAGGTTACATATTTTAAAGGATCAGTTCTGGCTACTAGTGTTATATCATTAATAAGAGTACTGGTCAGACAATGTTGCAATATGTTTTATTTACATGGATTTTATGAGTGCAGTTGTTTATTTGAAAGCAATAAATTTCTGATTATGAAGCAACAAGCTTATGATAAAGACATTTAATAAAGAATGCTGAATTTTAGATAATTGCTACCAAAGAGTTGATAGTACTGGTATTAATGGAGTCTTAGAATCATGGAATCATAGAATTGTTTCATCAGAACATATTTTTTTTTAGACTAAAACCCATCCACAGATAAGTTTCTGTAGTTTTCACTGAATTAACACTTTTTTTTTTTTCCCAAATGTCAGAGTTTACTAAATTCAAAATAATTATTCCTGCAAAGAGAAGAAAGTCAGTTGCAGATCCCTGCTCTGTCTGGGTTGATAAGGAATCTGTCTTAATCTCTCATGCAGGACCAAATTGTCAAACAGTAGTAGAAGAAAGAAAAAATTTAGAAAATGTAACTGTGGAACATACATCCTTTTGCATTGGACTGAGCGGCCCATACATCTTTGACTGGAATGGGATCCTCTGTCTTGCTAAATTAATGAAATCAGAACCTGAGTGGACTCAAGCACTGGACCTATAATCCATAATAGATACTCCATAATGGAGAATCCTTACCAAATTACTGTTCTACCATAACCTAGCTCTTTTTTTTTTTTTTTTTTGAAGTTCTCCACTAGCTGTGTCCAAGACAAAATTGCTACAGAGGGGGCTAGCCCTTGGCAATGTGAACATGAGCCAATTTGTACTTGGACCTTGAGCCTAGGATTTAATTCTATGCCTTGCTCATTTATAAGTGTGAATATTCACAGTGTATCTCCTGTAGGCTTAACTTTAAAGCCCAGAGATTCATTAATGGGTTTTAAAGTTGTGGGATTTTGTTGTGTTTTTTTTTTTTTTTTTTTTCCCAGCCTTCCTACTTGCTAGGGTTTGATTGTGAAATTCCTTCTCAGAAATCCCGTTGGATATCTGTAACCACCTTTGATGTCCCTTCCTTTGACTTTGACTGACATTGCCTGACTGAACAAGCAGACAAGAATGTATCAAGGAGAATTTTTGTTTAATTAAACCAATAAAAAATAGGAATTATTTTTGTTTGTCATGTGGGCTAATATTTTATACTAAGACTACTAGAATGAATTAGCAGAGTTAATTGAAATTGCTCTAGTTATGACCAATGGCATTTGGAAATATCCTGTCTTCTTTGAACTCCGGGTAGACATTTGGAACTGGATTTTAAAAAGAGTTTAAATATTTTTTTTTTTTTAGTTGTGCATGCTTAGACAGTCTTTAAGGCATCCTAGGGTATCTGAGATACCTGCAGAAGCTTAACGTATTTTCTTTTCTGGATTGGTAGCTGGAGTCCAGGCAAGATACTTTAGCTTATCTTAAGTGTTATGCATGATTATGTTAAGGAATCTTAAGTGTTCCCTGGCTGAAATATAACAGCTGTATTGTGAGCACATGAATTTAGACATCTCAGTTTGTTACTCAATTGTAGCTTCTAAGATTGGGTAAGCTAAATCAGAGCTGAGCTATTTAACTTTTATATTGCTAAAGTTAAGTGTGATGAATAACTTATGAATAACATACTCAGGATGGAACTTTCAATTAAAAATAAAAATACACACATATAAGAAGGCAGTCAAATAATATTCTTCAAGTATTTTTTTTCCACTGTCAAATCACAATTTATGAAAAGAAAACCAAAATATTACAGATGATACATCCAATTTATTATCTTTGGTGATGTTTGTTGTAACGTTAGGACACAGACTGATACATATTTGCTTGTAAGGTTTTTACACTGTATTAATATTTAATGTTACATTACTTCATATTGGAAAGTAGGATGATATTCCGGTAGAATAACAGCAGCAACAATAAAAATGAGAATTTTTGTGTTCTCCCCCCCCCCCAAGACTGTCCCTTTCTTGGCTTCAGGAGAATATCTTCAATTTAGTACAGTACAAATAGGATCAGAATAACACTTTATCTTAGACAAAGAATATTAGCTAACTTTCATAATGTCATATTATGCTTAATTATTAAATAAGTAAGAATCATTTCTGTAATATTGCCCCTCCAAAACAGGGTAAAATTTTGCTCATTTTACTAACATCAGTTAAATAAAAAATAATCAGTAAGTAAAGGAGAAAGATGAAAATAACTAAGCTCAACTCCTTTCTTCTTAGAAGAGTAGCCTTAATATTTAATTCAGTAGTGACTGAAAGTTAGACGCCATGGACTTCGCTGTAGTATCTGAGTTTGTAGATTGAGTCTAATTCTAGGTAGAATCCATAAAGCACACAGATCAATATAACCACAATTGACAGTAACTGACAAGCCAAATTGACACTATTAAGACAGGGACCAAGAAATCACATACTGAATCTTTTTTTTTTTCCTTCTCTGTCTATGATGCACTGATTCTGACAAAAGATCTAAACTTCCTGAAAATAAACATTACAGATTATGTGCATCAGATTAATAGATGTGGCTATTAAGATTTTTTTCATCATTACATTCTTAAGCTGAGTTTTAGTACACTTATTCTGCTGAATTTCTCACACCTGCAGTGTAAAAGTCTCCTGCTGAGCAAGTCAGCTTTGACTTTCTGCACAGTCAATGTCAAGAAATGGGAGCTTTCAAGGTTTTGGGATACCAAGAATAGTTCAACTGTAGAACAAGACACCAAATGTAGGTAACTAAATATTGTCATGTGAGTGTGAACTGAATGTCTAAACTCATTACAGTAATCAAGGTTTAGTCAGAACAGTTAATAGAGAATAGAAAGTATCACAGCTCAATTTAAATAGACACTTAACATGGAGCTCAATTTTAAAATGTAGTATTACTTTGGGTTTCCTGGGGTATCTCACCTGGTCTCTAGCTGCCACTCTCAAGGCTTTCATAGGTCTTGTGTCATACCTGTGAGTACCATTAATGTTCTGAATGTTTGAGATACACTAAGGCATCTCAAATGGTACTAGTCTTTTGTGTTTTGTTCAAGACTGGGTTTTTCATTGACTGTATCTGGAACTTAGATACTTAGTTCACAATTGGACATTTATGTTTGGAAGTCTTACTGTCTAAATATACCCTATCCATATTCAGAAAGTGCATATTTTAAAAGTTTTATTTCTTTCCATTGACTTTAATAAGAATCTAGGGCATCTGGTTAAATACACACGTACTGCCATAAACAGCTGCATTTCCTCAAATTAATTCCACACTGAGTCTTTCACTTGGAATATATATTCCCTTGCTGTAAAATTGCATAGTTTTGTTGATCTTCCTGAATGGAGAGGCAAGGATTCAAGTGTTTGGCCTCTCCATCTTCCCTCTTCCCCCTTGCCCCACCAGCCAGCACATTTGGAAAACATCAGCCCCACAATGTACCTGTGCTCTCAGACCCCAAGGGACCCTCACTCACTTTGAGGAATCTGACTCCATGAGAAAAATATCCTATTGAGTACAGACATGTTTGCTCTGGCTTTTTTTTTTTTTTTTTTTCTATGGGGAGGGTGGGAAAAGAGGAGGAATATGGCAGTTTTACCTCTGAATATCTCAGAGATATTAAAAACACAAATGACAAAACGAAAATACATGGAAGCAGTTTCCTATCTCAGAAAGAGCTCATATATGCAAAAATGTCATGTCGATTCCAAAGAAATCATGCTGTTGGCTGATAAGAAAAGTATTCTTTTCCTCTCATGCATCCATGTTGTATTTTTTTCACACAAAATTGCATACTATTACACAAAAGTCCATGGTGAAGAAAAGTTTGAACATTCCTCCTGAAAATAATGTTGAAGTTATGAGAAGGATGAGTGGAGATCTTGGCAGACTAAAGCACAAATTGTTAAGAGGAGCCAAAATTAATACAAAAAGTTCCCTTGCATGATTCAGAAACAAATTGTAAAATCCATTTGTAAGCTAATTTCACTAGAAATATATTTGGATTTATAGAAATTGACTGTATGGCCTATTATCTTCAGTCAGATCTAAAAGATTACCAAAAAAAAGAGTTAAAATAAGAATGAATTGGCCTAAGTTACTTAGCTTCAGAAACATCAGTGATAGTTTTAAATAAAGCAAATGTTGTCATCTGCCTTCTGTCTCTCGTGAACAAGACTGCACAACATAACCACCATACATAATTCATAGAAAATTATTTTGAGAAAAAATCAACTCCACAAAAAATCTGCGTTGAAATAGCATTTTCATTTGAAGAGAAGTCTAAGGAGGGTGAAGCAGAATGAGGAATTTCATGCTGTATTTTTCACTACATTAGGCAGCCTGTGTGTGACAAACAAAAACAGCTCAAGTTTTCGTTCCTAATTGACTCTGATTCCTTGCAAGTTATGCATATGAATACAGTTCTGTAAGCAAATTTTAATTATTTTTCATGTTAATATAATACTTCAAACTAAATATTGTACATGACTACTATGTTCATCATCACGCTATCTTGCTCATCAGGTTCAGTGTGTTATTAACATTTTCACTGAATTGCCCTACAGAATGGTAGAACAGTTTCAGTTCATTAACTTTTCTCTCATTTCTCCATCTATCAAAGTAAAGTTTTAAGCTTGAATTCTATCATATAATTTGTGTAACAAGCCATTTGTAAATGACTGGGTAGGGTAGATCCTGGTGCAGCTTTTTAAACAGAGGAGTGTTATCTTTTTAGCAGTTTCCTAGTATTTTGAAACAGTCACATGGAAAACCAATTGCAACACGGAGATAAGTCTTCAAAAATATGAAGGAAGACTTTTGCCTAGTCAGTTCAACAGACATTAGGATAATAATGCATTAGTCATAGTTTTAAACCTCAGAGTTGCTTTACAAAATGGGAATCTTTGTTATGTACTCAAAGTTAGACCTATTTCTGAGTTTTCAGACTGCAAGCATAGGCAAGGCTAATTCAAAAGCAGTCTCCTTTGTGCACATCTGTATTTTGATACCATATAATAGAAAATCAACTCAAATAAATACAGAATTTCAATTCAAATGCAGTAATAAGAAGTTTAACAAAAAAAAAATGAAGAAAGGTTAATAAATGGTATTTAAGTTAAAAAAAAATAATACTTTATAAATTGCCAGATACATGGAACAAGATTTAACTTCTTCCATAACTGCTTTCTTCCCACTGATCTTTACACGATAATCTTGTTAACATGCCTTTAGTATATCACATACCCACTCACATATAAAATACAAGAATCTGATTTTTCTTTGATGTATACTTCTGTAAATTGGCATTCAAATCCAGTAGTGTGAGACTCTAATAGTATAATTGAGTTATGCCTATTTATGGTATTTTACAGTAATGGAAAAATCAACATAAATGAGACCTAATCAAAGTTCATACTCTGTTTGCTTGGCCATATTAATACTATAGTCCTGTATTCATTTCACATTAAAAAAAAAAAAATTCCATGTATTCAGTGCAAGCAATGCAGTAATAGAGAGAAAATCTTTGACCAATAGATTATACTCTTAGTTAAGTCCCAATGTTTAATTATATTAATATACTATCTGGAGCATACGTTTTGAATTGGAGCTGATACAGTTAAATACTCTGGTTAGTGGAGAGAAGGGATGTGTGAGTCAGAAACCCAGTTATTTCTTCCTGTTTTGGCAACTGAATAACTATACACAGGGATGAAATCTTGTCCATGTTAATGTCAGAAGTGTGGAATAAAACAAGTAAATTATGACTCTAATGTATGTGCCTAGCACCACGTACCTCAGGATAGCTGAGGAATCTGTATAGTGATGGTGGATGTTGACACAGGACTTAAGAGAATCTCATATCTTTCTGCAAAGAAAGATGGAGACTAGATATCATGTTTTAGGACACAAAAAAAATGTCACTGACACATATGTTAAAGCACTTAAATGAGAAGGACACACTGACACTAATATCAGCTGGTTCAAGATTCCTATCTCAAGTTCCTGAACCTCAAGGCAGGGACTGGGGGAAAGAAGTACCTTTTATCATAGAAGAAAATCCAGTTTGAGACCACCTGAGCAACCCAAATATACACAAGTCTGTGGGATTCAATAAGATGCATCCCAGGATACTGAAGGAACTGGTTGATGTAGTTTCCAAGCCACTCTCCATGATATTCAAAAAGTCATGGCAGTCAGGCAGTCCTCAATGACCAGAGAAAGGGAAACATGGTACCCATTTTAAAAAAAAAAGGTAAAAAGGAGGACCCTAGGAACTACCGACCAGTCAGCCTCATCTCTGTACCTGCCAAGACTGTGGAACACATCTTCCTGGAAGCTATATCGAAATCTATTGAAGACAGGGAGGTGATGAGAGACAGCCAACATGACTTTTTCAAGTGCAAATAGAGCCTTGATGAATCTAGTGGCCTTTTCTGATGGAGCGACTGCATCAGCAAGCAATGGAAGAGGTACTGTTGTCATCTGCTTGGACTTCTGTAAAGCCTTTAGTAAGGTCTCCCATTACAGCCTTGCCACTAAATTGGAGAGGCTTGGGTTTGATAGATGGGCTACTAGATAGATATGGAATTGACTGGATGGCCATGTCTAAAGAGTTACAGTCAATGGCTGAGTGTCCAAGTGGAAACCAGTAATAAGGAATGTCCCTCAAGTGTCCATCCTGGGACCAATACTATTTAATATCTTCAGCAATGACACAGGCTGTGGGATTGAGTGCATGCTCAGAAAGTGTGCAGATGACATCAAGCTGAGTGGTGCAGCTCATGCTCTTAAGGGAAGGGATGCCATTCAGAGAGACCTTGAGGAATGGACTCATGAAAAACTCATGAAATTTGTTCCTGACCATGACAGGGCAGTTGGAGTAGTGATCTTAAGGGTCCGTTCCAACCCGAAACATTATATCCTAGGACTCTATGATTCTAGTATTCCTACTCAGGACTTTAATTAATTTCTCAAAAGTTACATTGCTTATTTTTCTATTCTTTCTCATGAATTAAGCTTTTATTTGCAGCTAAACTGTATGCAGGAACTTTCTTTCCACCTCATGTAATGCAAATTATATATTAATTTCAAGTATTTTCTTCTTTTACATCTTATAACTGGTCATAGAACAGGAGCTTTACTTCAAAAGCTTTGTAAAATGTAACAGCATCTGTCTGCCTATTAACCTACTGAGGCATATCATTTTACAAAATATTAAACCCAAAACCCAAATAGCATTAATTAAAACAAAATGCTTATGATTCTACAACCAAAATAAAGAAGTGAGATCTCAAAAATATTCAAGTACTTCCTTTATGAAACATACAGGCCAACTAGAGAAAGCAGTTATGTTAGAAGTGTATGTAGTTTTAAAATTAATCATGAGGAGTTAGTATAAGTAAAACAGCTTAGACTCTAGCCAATCTTTTAAAACCCTTAGGCTGGGTTCAAATCAAATAAATTACAGCATCTATCAAAGGTATCTAAACTAAAAATTGTACCATTTATAGCTATTTCTGGGGTCGATAAAGAGAAGAGAGGCATGCTGAAGGCTGATTTAACTAGAGGTTAAATGTTAAGTAAGCAGAAGTGCCTAACATTAGCTTGGATGAATGTATGACTTGTTATTTAAAAGCTTCGAGTTTTCTGTTTAGTCACATAATTATAAATATTTTTTTGTCTTCTTTTTTTTTCTTTTGGAAATGTCTACTTCCATTACCATCACTAATATATATATATATATATATATATATATGTAGGGATTCAATTCTTTTGAATATTAGGGTCCATTCACAAATATGCATCTAAAAGTGAAACATTAAGCATTCAGATTTGAAAAAGTAGGCTTTTGACTTTCAGTGTTACCTGTATGGAATTTGTAACGTATTGTATTTTCCTCTGACTGCAGGAACTTTTTTTTTTGTCTTTTATTAAAATCTTATCTAATATTCTTAGTGAAATATTGGTTACACAAAATAATTTTTTTGAGCTGATATATTTTCTGTATTCAGTTGAAGTACTTCTATGCTTTTATCTCCAGACCCTTTTCATTCATTAGCTGGATTTGGCATATTTCACTGCAATAAAACTTATATCTTAGATATTTTTCTGTATGTTTGTAATGTTCATAGCAGTTCTTAATATTTTTATACTCTGATTTATCTATTTTGGGATAGATGTAAAGGTACATATAAAACAAGCAAAGCTAAAATCTCATAGTATTGCTTTTCAAAGCATGCAGAAACTATCTCAGACAGAAAAAAAAAGTCTGTCTAAATGTCAGTAAAGTTCTTAAAACAATTCATGCCCAAATCCTGAAAGCCAGGTTCTGTGTTTATTCTGAATCCTCTCACAGGCATTTCAATGTTATGCTGCAAGGTGTTTCAGATTGTACAGTGTAGACTTTTCCTGAAGAGGTGGACGAAAATTCTCCTTTTAAGAAACTACATAAATATGACATAAATCTCTCTCTCATTCATTCGTTCATTCCTGATCATCATGAAATACAACAGGTCCATCAGAGTGAAGGGCAATATGGGTAAAATACAGCATACACTACTGTATGTGAAAGAATCCCAAAGAAGTTACCTTTTCCATGTTAAGAGTTTGGGGACAAGAGGGAAAAGACAAGTCTAACTACTTATACATCCTACTTCCCAGGTGTTTGAACAAAGTAAATTAACCTGCAAATGTTGCTCCCAAGACTTAAACATCTGTTTCTCTTTCTATTACTAAAAGTGTGAAAAAAAATCTTATCTAATTCTGTGTGCCCAAGATTAGTTCCTAAATTTAATCAGATAAAGAAATTATCACCTCAAATGATGGGAAAGAGAGATCATAAGAATATTTTTTGTTGTACTATAATTATTCCAATTAGAAAAACTATGCATTATTATAAAATCATTTAATACAAATTATTATATTAATAACTAGAAATAATCAATAAGGTATTATTATAAAATACTAAAAATTAAAAATATTGAAAAGTAGAAATATTATGTATGCATCCTGTCTATAACATGCCTTATTAAATCACAGAAATCAGAGACCAGAAACCAGGCAGGTAAAAATGCCTGTACAGTATATTTCTACAGACTAAAAAAAAAAAAAATACATTTAAAAAACTAATTAAAAAGAAACGTTTAGCTTTCACAAAGAAAAATTCCATTTCAACTAGTGAATTCTTGCTTGATTATATGTCTGGCTTTGAGAATGAAAGCAAGGTAATAGATTTCTGGAAGAGCTTTTACAAAATAAGTAGGATTTGTAGCACAAGAAACCAGGAGGTATTTGTACAGAAAGAAAAGAATGATTCTCATTAATTCACCAGGCATATACACAGAGCAAAGTTTCCACAGAGTGTGGCCAACTTATCCCAGAGAACTGAGAGTTTACTGAAACAGTGTCTGTCTGTCTATCTATCTTTATGTGTTGGACATTACTAGGTATAGCGGGCTATCATACTCCGTTATCACCGTTCACTAGGCATTACTCAAAGCGATAGGCTAGTATATTCTATCACGCCATGTCAGCTATTGAAAGAGGTGTTAGTACTTCCTCATGGACACAAAAGGGATAAAATTATAGTACATCAAGGAAAACATCCGGGTTTGTACTTCTAAATATTTAAACTAGTTTTCTCAGGGTTTTCTCTGGGTTTAGTGATGTATCAATGAAAGAAGGAAGTTAGAGCAAATGTAGGATTTCAGGATTTCACCTTTATTTGACATATTTTTTTTATTTTATAGCTTGTATATTTGAAACAGTGAGGTACTTTTTAAAAAGATGATAATGCTAGAGCTTGGATAAGTTAATCCATATAGATATTTAACATTCTTATAAATTTCCACAAAATAACTATAATTTTATTGTCTCAGGTAAACAGCCAGATTTTTCATTTTAATTCAAAATATTTGTCCCAGAAATCTTTTCTCCAGACTAAATCATGGCATACGTCTCACTGCTAAGCAAAATTTTTAACACAGAAAAGCATTAATTTTTATTTTACAGACCTGCAAACATAAGGGAAGATTACATTTTCAGATGGATTTCTGAATTCAGCTAACCAAAAAGAGCTTCATTTTATAATACGGATTATAAATTGTGCTGGCAATTAATCTGTAATGTGACTAATCCTTTTTATTATCTTAATAAAAAATAAAATATGTTTCACATCCTCACTGAAAAAAAAAAAAGCAGTTCAGGAGCTTTTAGCACAGGGACTCAGCACGTTCATGTGCATTCTCCTACAGTTATCTACAAGTTAATACCTTGATCTTGCAATAAATGTCATGCAGGCAACACATGGCTTTTAATTCCTCAGCACAACTGAAAACTTATATCTATGAGGGTTTATTTTAAAGGTAAGTGCTTTATTTGACTGCCTTTACCACTGATGAAATAAGCAAAAAAAAAATAAAAAAGACCCCCAAACCCAAACCCATAGCCATGAACTCTTGGTTGATACAGGCAATCTTGACTTTTGTTAGGCAGAAATACCTGTCAAGAAAAGGAAGTGAGTTTTCTCAGTCTTTTAATGAAGAGTTACATTATAAAAGCAAGCAAAAGTAATTCTGTTCTGATGTTTTCTTCACGTCCCTGGCAAATGTACAATTGAAAACTTAGTAAAATTAATAAATGAAAGTATGGGCCCAATATTTATTATCGAGTTGACTTACAGTTATTTTTTTGTAAGTTACCTATGTTCATCTGTGTTGGCACACTACAGTTGTTCACAGGTAGCCACCTGAATTGAAGTAAGCCAAATAATAACATAAGCCAAAATGTTGGTATAATTATTGCTTTAAAATAAAAGTGAATAGGTACCTATGGTTGTGATTGTGAGCGGAAGTGAGGAGACACTGGCTTTGCTAGCTACCAAATGTACCTCTTTAAAAAGAGGTAGCTATTGGTAGCTGCTGATAACACAATGTTTCTCCAGTTAGCTGAAGCTTGCATATTTTTTTTTTTACATTCAGCAATATGCTAAGTTCCAAAAAATAGAAATGGATTGACTAAGGCTTTTTTTTTCCCCTATTAAAAATATATTTTTTTCCCTCTATTGGAAAATGTCAGTTTGCCTTTTTACCTGTACTATATTCAGTTTCAAAGCAATTTTATAATTTGATGAGTCCTTGATATGCTTAGCTGATTTTCTTCTAGGGCTTGGTTTCATATTCTCCCACGAATTTTTTAATCCGTATTTCAGGTATACCATCAAAATGAAACTTCTTTTAGCAGCTGAAGCATCTTCCTGGACAGTGATAATACTCTGCGATTTCCAACTTTTAATGTATTTACAACACTTATCTATAAGCCTAGTTTCCAACATAGAAAAAAATTCATTTAGTGTGAGAAATGGTCAGATTTGACTGTTAGAAGAAAAGGGCTGTGAAATTTCAAGGTAGGTATTTTTTTTTTTCCCCACAAACTTGAGATATTCTATTCAATTAGGTGGAGAAATACATATGCAGTAAAAAACAAGATAGGCTGAATGAGGAATGAAACCACAATTTGTCAAATGTAATAGTTATCATTGCTAAAGTATCTTTTTTTTTTTTTTTTCACAACTTCTCTACTCTTTTACTTCTCTTCAGTCTCCTTCTAAACTTGTATGGGTTTTTTACTGAGTCTTAGTGTATTGATTTTTTTTTTTTTTTTACTGATACAATGGAATTGATACACAAACAAAATTCAAATTTGGTGGGTAGACACATGTAAAACTGGGAAGGTATGATCACGGTTAGTATCAGACATATACAGGTGTTGTTTGACGATGCAAATAAAAGTGAATACATATGAACATGTAGTACCTTATGAAAGCAACTAAAATATTTGATTTTTTGGTGACTACATTATTTAGAGGAAACAAATATTGTCTGTAATGCAACACAATCACACAAAGGATTTTAGGACTACGTGATGAAATTCCATAGGTTGGGAAAAAAAAAGGAGGAAAAAGTAGGATTTATGTAAAAACACATACATTGTATTCGTAAAAAAAAAAAAAAAAAAGTAGTTTTCACGTGTTCACCATAAACAGATTAGCAGCAGTGTTAAAATACATTGTAAGTACATCATAAGCTCAGTGAGACATATTTATATAGATGTATATGCATGCTCTTGTTTTTGTAGTTGAAATGGGAGCAATGAAAAGAGAGAAGCCATAAAGTGTCTGAGGCTCTAACATTATGTCGTAGTTCAGCCCCGATCGGGACGAGACTATGCAGTCTCTCTCTCGTTCCCCCCACACTCCAAGAGAATAGGAGGAGGTGATATAAGAAAAACAGCTCAAGATTTGAGATAAGGATGGGGAGAAATCCTTAAAGTTACCATCACGGGTGAAACAGACTCGACTTGGGGAAAACTATTCATTTTTTTCTAAAATTAGCAGGAGAATGAGACAGGGAACAAGATAACCTCCCCCCACCCCTCCCTCTTCCCGGGCTTAACATTATCTTTACTACCTTCCCCTCCCGAGCGGCACGGGGCGGGGAAAAGGGAATGGGGGTCGCGGTCAGTTCATCACGCATTGTTTTACACCACTGCGTCATTGTCGGGGGAAGAACTCCTCGCATTCCTCCTCTGCTCCAGCGTGGGGTCCCTCCCATGGGCCACAGTCCTTCATGAAACTGCTCCGGCGTGGGTCATCTCTTCCACGGGGTGCAGTCCCTCTAGAACAGCTGTCCCAGCGGGCCCTCCATGGGCCACAGCCGCCTTCAGGCCTCCACCTGCTCCGGCATGGGGTCCTCCACGGGCTGCAGGTGGATCTCTGCCCCTCCGTGGACCTCCATGGGCTGCAGGGGAACAACCTGCTCCACCATGGTCTTCACCACAAGTTGCAAAGGAATCTTGGCCAGGAGCCGGGTTACTCCTCCCCCTCCTTCTTCACTAACCTTGGCGTCTGTAGCCGTTCCTCACAGCAGGCTGGCAGACGCCTCTCAGGATCCTTTTTACATCTTATTCACTTCTCACCTCCTCTCCATTTCTTGCAGCCAGGCTGGGCCGAGTTGGGCCCAGTCGGCTGCCCGGCGGGAGGCCAGAGGGTGAGGCCTGCAAGGCCCATGAGGCTCGCGCCTCCCCCTCTCTGCCCCCTGCTCAGCTGCTTCACATCTTCTCTTCTCTTTTTTCCTGTTTTCCCCTACTTAAATACGTTATCACAGAGGCGTTATCACAGGACATTCTGCTACCAATTGGCTCGGCCGTGGCCAGCAGTGGGTCCGCCTAGGCCCGGCCGAGTCCACTAAACAAAGGGGAGCAACTTCTAGCAGTTTCCTACAGAAGCTACCACCTTAGGCTCCCCCTCACTAACAGAACCAGAACACATTATGAATTTGAGGAGAACAAAGTGGTCTGCTGAGGACATCTGTCTTTATGTTTCTGCAGAACCATAACTCTCATACTCAAACATGGAAGACCGAGTAGATCTTAACAAATCTCAAAATATGCATGCTCAAAATAATTTGGTTCAATAGTGTGCAGGAAAAAAGAAGCACACGTCCAAGTAATCTCATTGCAACTAACCACTGCAGAAATTGTTTTACTCTTAGATTCTACAGCAAGTAACTTCACCTGCTACATTGGTCAACCTACTGCAGAGCCAGGATTGAGGAGCACCTTTACCTGTTTCAAATGACTGCAGACTAAATCTAGTGATTCGGAGTTGTCTGATACCCTGTTTCAACACACAGATTTTGTGTGTTCAAATAATGTTTTCTCCCTAATTTTTCAGGGAATTAAGTTCCATAATGATCTCCGTAATTATATACTTTTTATTTTCCAAAGCACCAACACCATACACAAATACACTTCATTAAAATCAAAAAGGATACTTCATTAAGAAACACTCTAAGTGTTGACATCGTGAACATGTTGATTTTTCAAAAACATTTGTGAAGGCTTTGCTAAAACATTTTCTTTAATGTCAGGAAACAAAAGAATTTGTGCACCACTTTGAAAGGTAAAGGTTAAAAGTTCATTTGGCACTTCCAAGAATAAAAAGAGGGCTAACAGGTGAGCTCAAATTTTGTTTCTTTATCAGGTTTCACTACGTATAATCTCTTCAATATATCAGATAGATTACACTATATAAGTAGGAGAAAGTACATTTTTCTAACTTCAGGTACAAATGTCTTCTGATATTTACTGACAGGTTACATTTATATAATTCACCCTGTGTAATTAGACAGAAATGCTAGATGTGTGAGAGTGGGCTTTTGCTGTTGACAAAGAGGAGTATAACCCTATTGTCAAAGTAACAAATACTAAGTTTCAATGTCAATCTTCTCAAGACCATGCATAATGTTTGTGGCACGTATATTTTAGAGGCAAAAGTATAACACGAGCCTGTTCCAGTATGCAGTGCATGGGGTATATGCAAAGAACTTTTCAGGTATGAGAAATAACAGAATTTGGAACATGCAAATTTAGTATGCTTTCTGACACCATATAATTAAAATGCTAGATCAAAAGCCACTGAAGTTAATAGCAGTCTTTTCAATGTTTACAGTAGGTATATTATCAGATCTACTACACATATGTACAGATTATATCTATATTATGTACAAAACTTAACTGATTCCCAAACCAAACATGTCTTTATAGCTATTGAGCTATTACAGAATACCTTGCACTCATTCTGAAGAGTTCCATCACTTCAATGAAAGATGAATGAGATTCTTAAATGGTAGAGATAGAACATTATAACATCAGACAAGATTTTACTTTTTTTTTATATTGTGATGACTGTCCTAGGCAAGTACTCTTTTCACTCGTTTTAATTTCCTTAACATATGCATTCTAAAATTATTGCATATAAAAACTATGCAGTTTCTTTTGTAAAACCTTAGCCCATAGACAAATATGAGTGGATCAATGTACAAATAAACTTTCTTTTTTTTTGTGATACTTACTAGGAAAAAAAAAAAAAAAAGAGCAAAGCAAAAAAAGAACCACCACCACTTGCATAGAAGTTAGAGAACTTAAAAGCTCTCTTTTTTTTTTTTTTTAATTTCTAGAATCATAGAATCATAGAATGGTTAGGGTTGGAAGGGACCTTCAAAGGTCATCTAGTCCAACCCCCCCTGCAAGGAGAAGGGACATCCCTGACTAGATCAGGTTGCTCAGAGCCTCATCCAACCTGGCCTTGAATGTTTCCAGGGACGGGGCAACCTATTCCAGTGTTCTACAACTGTCATTGTAAAAAATTTTTTCCTAATATCCAATCTAAATCTACCTCCCTCTATTTTAAAACCATTACCCCTTCTCCTATCACAACAGGCCCTACTGAACAGCCTCTCCCCATCTTTCTTGTAGGCCCCCTTGAGGTACTGGAAGACTGCTATCAGGTCTCCACGGAGCCTCCTCTTCTCCAGGCTGAACAGCCCCAACTCTCTCAGCCTGTCCTCATAGGAAAGGTGCTCCAGCCCTCTGATCATCTTTGTGGCCCTCCTCTGGACCTTCTCCAACTGGGCCATGTCCTTCTTGTGTTGGGGGCTCCAGAACTGGGCACAGTACTCCAGGTGGGGTCTCACCAGGGCAGAGTAGAGGGGGAGAATCACCTCCCTTGACCTGCTGGCCACACTTCTCTTGATGCAGCCCAGGATGTGGTTGGCCTTCTGGGCCGCAAGGGCACATTGCCGGCTCATGTTGAGTTTCTTGTCTGCCAGCACTCCCAAGTCCTTCTCCTCCGGGCTGCTCTTGATCCATCCTCCATCTCTTTTCAAAGGATAAATAGACTAGGCTTTACAGTATCTATGTTCTATTAGTTTTGTACTATAACATGCACTTCCTTACTGTAAGCATCTATATTATACTTTACAATAAACTTTTCTTGGATAAGATGATGTAAGTTGCCACTAAATGAAAATTGCAGCTCACTCTTAAAGTAAGGAATAACATGTATAAAAGCATTGCCATTTCTGAAATTTTGGACAGAAAAAACAATTTATAAATTTACAATAAACATGTGGAAAAATAACAGTACAGATCTCAATTTAGAATATAATTATACTTCACCATGAACCAGGACTTCACTAATATTGACGAAAGACAAAGTGTAAAATAAATTTTTTTAAATGTTTTATGGATCCCAAATGACAGCAGTTGACAGTGAGTGTTATCTGAAAGGTAAAGTAAAACCCATATGCCAGTAGCATGGCATATATTATTGGAATAATGTGGATTATATGGTAGCTGGCTGATACATATATGAGATAATTCTACAAAACCTGAAGCTTATAGCTTGTGGTAGCCTAGAAGCAAAATTAACTTTAAATAATCCTTTTTTCATCTTTTTGTTTGTTTGTTTGTTTTTGGCAGTTATTACAGGAAATAAGTTTGCAAATATAATAATTTAATAAATATCTGACAAAATTTAATGTATTTTAAGTTAGTAAGATTTTCAAAATGTAAAACAGTTGAAAACTGTAAAAAATATATCCTGCTTTTATTAAAGGCTTTCTTTTCATGTTCGATTTCTTATTAGTGGAATTTCTGACTATTAATATTTGTCACTAGGTTTCAAAGATATTCCTGAAATATTTGTCTTTATGAACACTGTGATTACACAACTCATGTGGTTATCTAACTTGTTATGGGTACCTAACTGAGACTACTTCAACATGTAGTATACAAAGATACTTTCTAAATTTACTGCTAGAATTGGCGGTTTGCTTTCCACATAATTAAATTTAGTGTGCATTGACCTGAAGGTATAAAACTTGGGGTTTTTTTAAAAATACAAAAATACAAAATGCTTATTTGACTAGCTGATTTACATGCAGAGAATAGCTGTATGGAGAAATAGCAGACACTAGTTGGCAATATTATCTGTAATATAGGAAGCATATCTAAACTTCATCACGCATTGGAGTTTTTCTCATACTAAAGTAATGCAGTATACCTAGCAAAGCATCTCTCTACTTGGAAGTTCGTTGGCTAGACTTTAGAGATGGTTGGAAGGCATGAAGTCAGCATCCAAACTGCCAATATACACCTGAAGTCCTGCCTCTGAAATTTGATATTTGACTCATACCAGCACATTTAATACCTCTGTCCATTCACGGGAGTCTTTCCTCTGGTTAGAAAATTAACTGAGTATGATTCACTCTTTTCAAAATATTGTTCAAAATATGTATGAAAATACATATTGTATATACATTTCTTTTGGATTTTCATTTATTTGTTTAGAGGTTTTATGTCAGAAATGGGAAACTTGGACTTATTGCTGATTTCAGGTAACTGAAATTCAAGATCATATAATGCAGTTGAACAGGAAAGTTGTCCATTTCTCTATACATGAGTCACTGCATAAGAGACTGAAAAACTGATAGTCACATGGAGATTAATCAAGAAGAAAGATGACTCTGTAGCATGCAAATCTGTGGGGAAAAAAAAAGCCCAAGTTTGTAGATACTACTCCCAGAGTTTGCAGTCCTGTCTTTACAAGTGTATTAGTCACTGGATTAAATAACAATGCAGAGAAGAGGAAATAGCAGTTAAGTCTGCTACTTGCTAGGCATCATCATTTATATATTTTGACGAAAATGACACACACTTTTTTTTCCTTATTTCAATTTTTTTTTTCACATATAACACAACTTCTATGGGCCAATCTAGAATTCAATAGCCTATGTGCAGTATTGACACGTATTGATTTACCAGTCTAAATAAACAGGACACATTGTGAAAAGCAAGCACTTTTCAAAACAGATAGCTACTGAAATGACAACTTTATGGATCACTTATTTGGACCTACACACCTAAATTTATTAATTTCCAATATAGGAATCTAAAATAGTAATTTTATTATCAGACAGATTCAGTTCACCTTTGTGTCTCTAGCTCTGACTGCAGCCATAAGACCTGATTTGTAATACATTAGGTAGAGTTGCTTGAGATTCATAGACATTCTATAGTTTTCTCTGAAAGATAATACCAACAATGAAACTTTCAAAGCCTCCTCCTAGATTTGAGCATGATTTACAAAGTCTAGAACTGTATTCCTCCATACAAAAGCCTTCAGCAATCAAGACAATCGGATCATGACTCTATTTTTCCCCATATAATAAGGCATTATAATACATATGTTTTGAAATAAAATCATTCCACATTACCCAAAATGAATGATAGTACCTTTTTTTCTCCAGTGAAAAGTTAACATTTTAGTTCTTCTGTGCTATAAGTGACTTTGTGAAAAGAAAAAAAAAATGCATCTTTTAAATATGCACAAGTTCCCTGTAATCAGAACGTCTTGTTACTCTGATCCTGTAGGTATCCTAAATTTATTCCTCACTCTTCTCACTGGGAGAGTCACAGGCAGACCAAAGGGAAAACAAATTCTTGTTATGTCCTTTATCTGTCTTAAGATGTTTTATTGAGATGTGGGTACTATGCTATTTCTAGCTGTATACAGCTAAAAGTTATTTGTTTAGGTATCTTTCTATAGTTGATGTTTCTTTTAGTTCCTTCCTAAATTCACATCCAAACATTGCTTGCCGATGCATGAATTTATTATAATCTGCGTTACCACAAGTGATTTTTTTCCTGATAGAGTGGAAGTGATATCTCACAACTTCCTCTTAAGTCCTTCATCTTTTCTCTGTTTGATTCTATTTCTCAATTTCACTATTTATTTTGCTTCTTATTTCTTCATTGTTTTTCTTTTCTGTGATGTGGAGATACTCTTTTTTTTTCTTGATGTATTGCGAAGTCCATTTTAGCTATATAATGCTTTCTTATTTCTGAATTGCATGTGTGATTTCTGAGATTTTTTTTTTTGTCTACAGGGTACATTTAATTACATTCATTTTTTTTAAACATAAGTATGTAAATGTGTTTACAGACTTATGTACATGTATATATAAAATCCTTGGGCAGCATACCTGATAGTTGTTGAAAGATCCCTAGGTATTCAATAATATTTACTTGAAATTAACTCAGTATTTTCTAGAAAGGTTTTATACCAAAGTTTCTCAGTTCTACTCAGTTTCCTTTGAATATTTACATAACTTCCAGTATGTTGCTATTGTCAACAAAAGACTTACCAGGGGGTTTTACTTTTGCCTTGCAGTTAGTACCTTAGAGTGGCAATTGTGAGACTCCCAGATATCATCCAGGTTTCCTGACACCCAAGCATCCCACACAAATGAGTAAAGTATGCCATGCATTCACCCACATTTCTTTTCAGACTTCCCACACAGGAATATAGGATTCATGTTTGACATGAATATACAAGTTAAATATGTCTTGCATATATATTAATGCAGATGTATTCAATTTGCCTTTTTTTTTAAAATACGTTTGTGATTTTAAAAATTGTTTCTCTTCAGAACGATGTATTTATTTTTTTCACTCTACAGCCTTCCAGAATGCATCACATCTCTTCTCACCATAAGCAAAAAGAACACTTTTTTTTAAACCTGATTGCCTAAGAGTAGGTACCATCAAACTATATTTAGGTATTCAAGGAAGTGGCCTGATTTTCTGAGATGGTAACACAAATGGACACTGTAAATTCATCTTGTACAGTAATAACAGGGTTCTTTTTATGCATTCTTTTATTGTTGTGACATAGAATTATTTATATATTGAATTAATTTCTATGACTTTAAGATCAAACCCAGCATTCTGAAAATAGTAAATGCTTTTCCTGTTAAGTCTGGAAGTAGAGAGGGCAATTTTAGAAAGGCAAAAGGTCTGTTTTAAAGCTAAGGTTATCACCTTCTTCTTTCTCTTTCAACCTCCTCTTTTGTTCTTTCACCATTTACAACCTATTACATTTTTAATTGTGCAGCTTGCACACCTTCTGTCTGATCACCTGCCTCTTCTAGTGTCAGTTCAGCAGTTTCAAATGTAGGGTCAGCTAAACAGCTTGTATGTGTACCAATTCTGTTTCACAATAGAAACCAATTCAAAACCCAGTTTCACAGGTAACTTAGCAGAAATTTTGACAGAACTTTAGGCAGCTCTTGAGGCCAAAAAAGTACCGATAGTACTGTTACTCTTTTTGTGATGTAGAAGTATGATGGATCACAGTTGTTTTAAACAATCCCAGAGAACTACTGTTTCAATGCAGTGACGTATGATAGCTTAACATGCTCACAGCAGATTGGTCTAGTCAATGCTTAATAGAAATACGACAAGAGGAAATGGCCTCAAGTAGTGTCAAAGGAGGTTTAGATTGGATATTAGGAAATACTTCTTTACTGAAAGAGTGGTCAAGCATTGGAACAAGCTGCCCAGGGAAGTGGTGGAGTTACCATCCCTGGAGGTGTTCAAAGAATGTGTAGACATGGCACTTCGGGACACAGTACAGTGAACATGGTGATGTTGGGTTGACAGTTGGACTTGATGATCTTAGAGGACTTTTCCAACGGTAATAATTCTATGATTTTATGAAATGAGAATTCAGTTATGCTGTTGTTGTTTTATGTGTTTATTTTCCCCAGTAATATTGACTTAGTTGTTGAAAGCATTCCAAAAAAACCACAACTAGCCTGTCGGTCAGGCGTCAGACATGTGTGACACGTCTGCACATTTGTACACATATACCCACAGAAATATCTACCTTGGATAGGTTTCATAATATTGTCTGCTCAGAGACGTAAAAACCATATATTATATAACCCACCTTTTTTTTTTTTTTTTTTTTTCTGCTTCTGTGACAGCATTTCAAATGAATTTTGATTTGGTACTCGTCACAAACGGCAGACAGCAGTGTAGGTCAGCTTCTGCTGCTCCTGCAGAGCTTCATACCAGGGATTACCATCAATCTGAAAGAATCTATACTCTCTAGAGTATATAATTCTGATAAAAACATAATACTAGCAACACATGTGACACAATATTGGTCTGCTTACTCAGTCTTACTAATTTACAAAATGGACAGACATAATGAGAGGCATACAGATCTTTGAAGCCAGAATAACTTAATAAATATCTAACACAAATTATTTTACATTAACAAGGAACTTCATCTTTTCATTTTTGCATTGTATCTGTAATGAGGTGATTATATTAGACCAGAAAGTTTAGTAGAGAATCAGCAAGTCATTAAGAAAATAACACTATAGTTTTACAGTGTCATAGAATCATAGAATAGTTTGAGTTGGAAGGGACCTTTAAAGGCCATCTAGTCCACATCCCAGCAAGAAGCAGGTATATCTCCAACTAGAGCAGGTTGCTCAGAGGCCTGTCCAACCTGACCTTGAATGTTTCCAGGGATGGGGCATCTACCACCTCTCTGGGCAACCTGTTCCAGTGTTTCACCACCCGCATTGTAAAACATTTCTTCCTTATGTCTAATCTAAATCTACTCTCTTCCAGTTTAAAGCCAGTACTCCTTACCCTGTCACAACAGGCCCCGGTAAAAAAAGTTTGTCCCCGTCTTTCTTATAAGCCCTCTTGAGGTATTGGAAGACTGCTATAAGGTCTCCCTGGAGCCTCCTCTTCTTCACGCTGAACAGCCCCAACTCTCTCAGCCTGTCCTCATAGGAGAGGTGCTCCAGCTCTCTGATCATCTTTGTGGCCCTCCTCTGGACTTGGTCCAACTGGTTCATGTATTTTCCTGGGCTGAGGACTCCAGAGATGGACACAGTACTCCAGCTGCAGTCTCACTAGAGTGGAGTAGAGGGGCAGAATCACCTCCCTTGACCTCCCTTTTGATGCAACCCAGAATGTGGTTGGCTTTCTCGGCTGCAAATGTGCACTGCTCATGTTGAGCTTCTTGTCCACCAGTGTCTTTAAGTCCTTCTCCTCAGGGCTGCTCTTGATCAATTCTCTGCCCAGCCTGTATTTGTGCAATGTTTTTCATGGTTTTCAGAAAGTAGATTTTCTTTTATTTCCCTAGCCGTGAATTGACTTTTATATCCTACCGTACAGTTGTGACAAAAAAATAAAAACCCCACTGATGATGAGGAAATTCAGATGGGTGATTTAAGAGTTTCACCTTGCCATTTTCACATTAAATGACCTGTAATTGCACTTTTGGAACTAAGGATGCTACTATACACACACACACACACACACACACACACACATTCATGTATATATATATGTGTGTGTGTATATATGCATACACATACACACACATTAATGAATAGGTAGGTAGACAGTCAGACAGACAGATAGACAGACACTCTATACACATGTATGCAAGTGTATATATAAAAAAAAAAAGAAAAAAAGAGCATAGTTTAGTGTTTAGCAGTAGAGAAAGATTTTCAGGAGTTTTAAGACTTTAGAAGTTTTAGCTTTTAGGAGAAAAGCTGTGTTTTGGTAGTTTAATTTTCAGCAGCTACAATGAAAATACTGTTCTTGAAACATGTGTCTTCATACAATTTTATGTGCAGTTATTTTCTGTCTGGCTTCTGCAGAGTTTGGGATTCAGAGCTGACCTCTCAGCAAGGCTCTGTGGCAGCCTGGGTAGTCATGTAAAGAGTAATCCTCACAATAAGGAAGAATAGAACTTGTTTGTTTTTTTTTTTTTCACTTGTTTCATTTAAAAAAAAATGATGAAAAAATAACACATAGCCATGAAGAGTGAAGCTTTCCATAAACAGAAATACATATTCCCTTTTATATAGTATACAAATACTAGTAAAAGGTAGCATCCATGTGGGCATCACATATCTACAGCTAAGTTTGCATTTGAAACTACTCGCATCAGCACAATAATTGTTTTTTTTAACTTTAAATAATATTTCTATATGAAAGCTCATAGAACATCTGATTATAGGGAATTTATGAAAACGGAGATCTTATTAACATATCAGCAAAACTGATTAATTGCTGCAAGTAACACAGCAACAGACTTCTACCTGTACCCATGAGGCAGAAAATGGATGCACCACAACTCAAACAGTCAGCTGCCAGAAGTATAGTATTTCTAGTTACAATACTGATGTTGATACACAACAGAAAACTATATCTGGTGTTTTTAATGATGTGCAAAACAAGTGTAAAGTACTTTTACATGTGTCATGCTGTCCAGATGGTAGCCACTAGATGCAGTAACAGATAATACCATTTCTGACACTTTCCTTCTTCATAAATCGTTTAGTTTCCCAAAACCAGAAATAAAGAGACTGTTAAAAAGAGGCAAGAGGTGGAGTCAAGAGTTCCTGAGAATATGCGTTATTCACTGTTTGTGAGCTGTGGATGACAAATACTGCAAATGTATTAGGAGGTTCAGGGAAGATTCTAGGAATTATTTTATCTTTCCAGTCTTTTCTTAGTGAATGCTGACCGAGTTGATTGGTTGTGGAGGGAATTAATACATTCTGCTAAGGGACAACATGTGATTGACTTAATCAGTTGGAATTTAACATCTGAAAGTTAGACATCTAAAATCTGAGCCAGGCGTTTTAGGATCCCTTTATAGTTAATGGAGAAAAATGGGCTCCTCCAGGGATGTTTATCTATTCCATGTTATGATGAGATTAATAACTCTCTAGAGGTGCCTGTTCCTTTCCATTAGCTATAAAGGGAACAACCATAGTGATAGCACTCCCTAGGACATGGTGAGGATATTTTACTTTAACCAGGCATTCTCCTTGGAGAGCAAAACTTGCTACCATTTTTTTCTCAAGGCTCAGTTTACTCAAGATCATGTTCCAATTTGTTGAGACAACATCCACTAAATCAGCTGGTGAAACTGAGAACAAAGTTTCATTGCTTCAAAGCATCTCTGTAGCATAAGGACAACAGTTGTATTCCAGCCATAACTGGAATATTCTGGCCATAACTGGAATATAAACACACACACACAAAAAGATCTGTTTTGAATTAAAGTTCAGCTTCTACAAATACAAATGAGGGAAGTTCAAGAGATGGAAATGAGGACACTGTGTCTGCTTAAGGCATAGTGGTCTGGCTACTTCCTGCACTTTCAGATTTCACAGAGTTCAAACGGGTGGGATTTTTCTTGAGGTTAGTGGCCACACCCCGTAACGTATTTACATGATTTGGCATTAGCAAATGTAAACATACTTTTAATTACCTTGTACTCCAGGTTTGTTCCAGAAGCTTTGTGTCTGTGCTATTGCAACATTGTGTGCCAGCACACCTAACATGGCTTCCTTTTCAGAGGGCTCCTGCAGAACTATGCAATAGCTCAGGCAAGGTGATGCACTGATGAACCTACCTGGCTTCAGGGTGCCTCAGGCCAATGCACAGGCCTGGCAAATCTGTAGCAGCTTATAGTCAGTCACAGCCACATTCCTCAGCTACTGCTGAGTTCAAGTCAGCTACTGCTCCTAAATACGAAATTGAATTCCTGAATTTAGCTCACTGTAGCCTGAAAACAGCGTACATAGCCATTTTTTAGATGTTATACTTTAGTTTCCAGTTTTCACCAGCAACCTTAGTTTGTGCCTTGATAACACTGCAGAGGATCTTCCTTCCTGGCAGGACTGAGAAACCCAAACCTATCCAAAAGCACCAGCATCTGGTGTGACCTCCACCTTCTTCTAAAATAGAGACAATCCCTCCTCTTAATACAGTAAGTAGCCTGATATTTAGAATTAAGAACTCAGGAAAAGAAAAATCAAACCAAACCAAATAAACTCATATATCTCCTTCACCAGTTTGAGCAATTAAAAACTCTTAGAACTCACCTGCAGGGAGAATTTTCTGGACACAACTCTACAAGCTTGTGAGTCTAAGGCGTAAAGAGGCTGTGATGCACACACCAGGGAC
Organism: Chlamydotis macqueenii; assembly: GCF_036417535.1. Taxonomy (NCBI): domain Eukaryota; kingdom Metazoa; phylum Chordata; class Aves; order Otidiformes; family Otididae; genus Chlamydotis; species Chlamydotis macqueenii. Next base: position 166,865,150 of record NC_141556.1, read on the forward strand.
CAGAAATGGCTTATAAAGCAGTCTGCAACCTACTTCCTGATGCCCTTCTTTCTGAGGACACCCAAATCTCATCAAGGAGTGGACAGTGCTCCATGAATTGTTTCAGCAGCTCACAGCCAACTCCCTGGGGCTCTTTGTGCTCAGGGCTTCCTCCTTGTCACACAGTAGGAGAAGTCCAGGGCTAAAGCAGAGACACGTTTTGTCACTAAACTGGCAGCTTCCAGCTTTGTGATGGGAATCAGTGTGGCTCCCTAGGCCTCCAAGGCTTTTCTAGCTGAAATACTAGAAATATCTAGGAAATATCTAGGGTAGTCAATGTCAAATTCTCCTCACATATTGAATAAAAAGCTCGAATGCTTTATGCAAGATATAAGTACCACTGCAGGGTGTAGCATCAAAATACAGATGCATCCGCAGGTATCTTGTAGTTGCCTTATTTTTTTTTAATAGTTTTAATGTAGAGGGATTGTTATAGTTTTCACATAAATATTCCTTCCATTAAAACATGAAATGTACTCTTTCATAAAGGATATGTAGAATATTGCAAAAGGAAATAAATATTTCACAATTTTGAATCTGCCCCTCCATGAGAGGATAATAATGAATATATATTCCCAAATCCTGATGAATAGTGCATGTTTCTTAAACATAGTGGTGTAATTAGGGTCCTTCACCTAAAAAAAAAAAAAAAAATGAGGGTGTGCTTTGATTGCGATCACTGTGTTAAGTTTTGTTAAAGTGTAGGTCATTGAGGACCTGCTAATCTGTGTCTAGAGGAAGGATGATTTAACAGGATCCATTAAGGTGAAATAAAATACTCATTCTAATGTAATATACAGCATAGAAACGATTAAGCATTCTCTGCAAGATCAATGGTAAAATTAACTAAATTAAGAGTTTCTTATTCGTATCAGTGATGCAATTTTATTTGCAAAAGTAGACTGCTAGATATACTCAATGAAAAACTGAGGCCTTGTTATCTGGATTTAACAATGCTGTGAAGTCCTTTAAAAATATTTTTCTTTACCAAGGTTTTGAAATATAATTTCAATTGAATCAATTGTCTTTGCATTACAGAAAGACAAAATTTTGCTGATGAAAAGACCGCAAGTGACCTGCAGTGAAGACACTGATCCAGACAATCCTTTTATCGTGCTGCTGCTATTGGCAGCAGCATGTTGAGAGTGTGCTTTTATTTTGAATTTATTTGAATTAGTGAGGATCTGGATTGCTCTGATTCATTTAGAAGCAGCTTAGTTCCATTATTCTGGTTTATCACTCATGCAGCAGGGTCTGTAGATGTCTAATCTAGTAGTTATCACACTATCTTCCTTGGCCTCTGTTAAGAAAACCAGAGCTGATTTTCAAAAGGGGATGAAGCAAGAAGCATTCTTTTTAATCTGCCTGATCTGAATTTTATGCTCTGTAGGGCAAAGGGGAGGGGCAGGAGAGGGGGATGGGAAAGAGAAGAGGAAACACAAGAAAAAGGGGGAAAAAAAAAAAAAGAAAAATAATCTTGCTCCTTTTCTTCATGGAGCCACTGCTTGAGAGTGTTTGAACCTACTTTACAATATTAAACACTTTATTTTATAGCATATACTAGTTTTTTAAGAGTAATTCAGTATTTCTATTATTATGGCAGTGAATAGTCACAAAACATTTTGCAGCTTTCTGGCACCTGCGTGAAGCTGTGACTTATGAATATGCTAATGAGACTGCAACCAGAACTGGCTGGGGTTCAACACTTGCACACAATTAGCACTCAGGCTACCAGCACTGCTGGGAGGCTGACTACAGAAAGTAATATTTAGATTGATCAGTTCAACATAATGCACTTTCTTCACAGCAGAGGCTTTGAAAAATAACAGCTTAAAGTCATCCTGTGTGAACATAGGGAAAGTTTTCATTTTAAGTCCTTTTTCTTTTTTTGCCATACTTCTAGAAGGTAATTATTCAGTTTAAATACTTGGCATTGCAAAAGTTGATCCTTGTAGCACATTACATATTTTAATAGCAGAAGAAAGAAGCAAGTACTAATAATGACTGTTCCACTTATTAATGTCTAGACTGCATCTCCTCTGCAATATCCACATGCTTGTTACCCTTGAATGCCGAAAAGCAGCTCCTTGAAGTGCATACAGAAATGTCTTTGATATAACATCTAGAATTTATGCCTTTAATATCAGGAGGTGAAGTACTGACTACAAGCCAGATATATGAACTAGGCATCAAGATTATGAGCAGCTATTCCCACTTACTGCATATTTCTAGAATTAAAACATTAAAAAACATAGCCCTGGATTTAGAAATATGAACACAAATTTCAAAAGTCCAAGTTGCATGATTTACTGTGCCAATTCAGACAATAAACCCCAAAATTTTCAGAGATTAACATCACTAGATTCCACTTATTTTATTAAATAACAGGTGAAAATATTCTGTACCTACTATTTTTAGCAACCAACTGATCTTAGATACAGATATTGAAAATTGCCTCAGTTTACACATCTGGACAGACCTTAAAGCTCAAGATATTTAGAAACTAATTAATATATATTTTTAAACTCATGGAATAGCTTCAGATGAGAGACCATACTTATTTTCAAGTGAGTCACAAATAATTATTTATTTCATTTGATTTTGATAATGCTACATTATGTAAAAACTGAATGTGGCTTACCTAGACAATGAGAATAGCACCTCTAGGTGCTATTTGCTTCTGGCAGGCAACTTATAAATAGAAAATACACAGACACAAAGAATTTCTAAAGATTCTCAGTTCTGCATATCTTTTGGTCCCAAGCAAGCATTTAATCAGAACTGTATAATATGCCACACTCAAAGGACACTCGTATCAGCTTTCTTTTTCATGGAAAATGTATCAGAAATCAGATGTTGTACAGAACTGTGTATTACCAGACACGGTGAGAGGCCATGTTAGTGCTTCCACTTTGATATTTTTCTCCAAATTACACACAATAGCAATTTTCAGACTTACATTTCTTAGGCTCAAATCCCTTATGATACATGTTCTATAAAACCTGATTCGCTCTCTTCCTGGTCAGTCTGCCCTGTGAATGTGTTGTTTCAGTAGTCATTATTTTACTATGAAGTGTATGTATATGACATTTGCAAGTATTCAAATCATAAGGATCTGAAACTGTATGCCCTTGTAACTGCTTTTTAAGTATGATATGTAGCTTTAATGGCTTCCGTTAATATATAATAACATGTGAAACATAAATTTTAGATTGTATAGAGAAAAATGAGTAGCCACTGGGAATGATATACTACTCTTCCGCAAAACTTGAAACATTTTTTTCCTGAAGGAAAAAAAAACCCACAAACTAAAAAGTCCCCATGGTTTCCATCAGCATGATGATTGGTAAGCTGAAGGATATTCCCTATTATTTATATCTCCACATGCAAGAGCAGAAGTATGGTTTTTAGGAACTGTTTTTAGGAGAAGCACTGTTGAGACTTTTTTTTTTTCTTGAATTGAGAAGTTTGGTAACTCAGTTTGTCAGATCAGTGTGTTTTCTCTCAGATCTCTGATGTCACCAAAAGAACAAGATTGAGAAGGGTTTAACACTTCATTTATAGCTAAGAGTAGTAGTACACAAGACAATACAATTTAATCCCATAAGCAAGTAGTTACAGCAAATAACCTCATACAAAGATGTGGATATCATAGATATACCATAAAAATTACTGTCTCAGGACTAACACCTGTTCAGATGGAGAAAAAAAAAGCCTTTCACGGTAGTTCCATAGGCTTCTAACTATTTTTTTTCCTGTAATTTAATATTCATTATTGCAACGGTGTGGAGAGCTCAAAGGTACCTTACACACCCACAAATGTAAGAACAAAGGAGATGAATCAAAGACAGCAGCAAGATGCCTTTCAGCCTCAAATACATTCCTTAGAACAACTATAACCTTGAGCTCAGCCAAAGATCTAAGCATTCACCCAATTTAGTGCTCTCAGACGTATTTCTTTTAGCTGTTGTTGGGTTTTGTTTTCTTTTACTTATAAACTCAAGCGGGATTTTTTTTTCCCCCTATATTACAGCACTGATGAACAGATGGAAATAAATTTGATTAAATGGGGCCTGAAATAAACAAGGAGGATCCAGTTTTCATGGTAGATCCATGTGTGCTCCCATATGTGAAATATATATACCGAGGCTCAGTCAATATAGGATTTCAAAAGTAAAAACCCACAAAAAACCCCACAAGAAACCCAAAGACTCTAGTTGAGAAAGCTAGTGAAGTCTTCTTTTTCCAAGTTGTCTTTCAAACAAGTAAAAAAGAAAGTATTTTATTCTATTTAGAGATGAGGAGGAAAAAAAAAAACAGAGAAGAAATGGTACACCTGTTCTTTTTATAGCCAAATGGAGGGATACCTAAATATATCCTGGCTTCTAGGAAAAAGAAAGATGAATATCAACATCATGTATAATTCTCAGGTTAAGTTTACAGTCTAAAGACATAGGTCATAGAAGCTTCTCTACTTACCTTTCAAATTCTGTCTTTTAAAGGATCCTAAAATCCTTTTGTTATCTTTCATTACAACATTATAATTTTCAAGACTGATTACAAATAAAGCTCACAAATTAGACAAGAATCTCCACCTCAGTAAATTTAAGTCTACTTAGAAGGTATTAACTTTGTTACATATGAAACTACCCACTCCAAGATTTTTTGACTGTTAACATCATTTCTTTGAAGCAGAAAAATTATTATGTAGTATGTAAGATAAAGAATTTTCTTGATGATTTAGTGCTAGGATTCTTCTTTGCCTCTATTAAAAAAAAATAAAAAGCTACATTGCCTAAAACTGGTTAGCAAGGAGTAAATTTTGCCTTTCCACTGGGTTGACACAGTCCCTAATTTGTTAAACTTGTACTAGTTGTGTATACTTGCACTTTTTAATTTGCTTCTGTAGTCCTATTACTTGTGCGCTATGCCAGAAGACATGAAGCTAGGCAGGCCTGTTTTCATTTGTGAATCTGCCCCTGAAAACCTGTCTGTCTGCCTTGATTCTGGCTAGAACAGAGTTAATTTTCACAGGAAATTGGAAGGGGTCACAGCTGGGATAGCTTTACTGATCAGCCAATAGCTGGGATAGCTTACCCAAATTAGCAAAGGGGAACGTGATACCAGCCTCCAATAGGCTGAACAGGTTGTTACCACAGGAAAAAGTTCCCCTTCTTTTGGGCTCTGTGTTTGCCTTTTTTTTTTTTGCTGGGTTAATACCCAGCAGTATGTGGGCAGTGGTATTAACTCCATGCTTATAATGTCTTATAATATCTACAATAGTAACTTAAAAAAATACAGATATCTACAATTTAAAATTTACATATATTATAAATATAATTTCTCCTTTGAATTTGATCTTTCAAAGTTTTGAATTCTTTTATCTTGTAATTATTTTGATATGTCATAGAAAGTTCCCTTGGAAAGACTGAGGGTACAATATGTTCTCATGCACCTGGCTTTAAATACATATATATCCAGAGATTATTCCTACAAAGAACAGCTTCTAGTTTATTTAAGTGATAAGATAGAAACACCATTTTAGATTTCTCATACTTTCTGTCAATGTTATCGATAGTAATTGAATGTAGGGATTTCAATATTATACTGCCTAGATATTCAACATCAATTTTCATTGTATAAAAGACAGGAACACTTATAACTAGAACAATTCTAATATAAAAAAAAAAGCTAGATTGCAAATGATCTTTGTAATCACTTTGATTTCATATAGTTCAGCTAGAAAAAACTGCTCAGCAAGAAGAACTGTTGAAGAACTGGGTAACATGAAAGATGATCAGAGGGCTGGAGCACCTCTCCTATGAGGACAGGCTGAGAGAGTTGGGGCTGTTCAGCCTGGAGAAGAGGAGGCTCCGGGGAGACCTGATAGCGGTCTTCCAATACCTCAAGGGGGCCTACAGGAAAGATGGGGAGAAGCTGTTCAGTAGGGCCTGTTGTGATAGAACAAGGGGTAATGGGTTTAAATTAGAAGGAGGTAGGTTTAGATTAGATATGAGAAAAAAAATTTTTTACAATGAGAGTTGTAGAGCACTGGAACAGGTTGCCCAGAGAGGTGGTGGATGCCCCATCCCTGGAATCGTTCAAGGCCAGGCTGGATGAGGCTCTGAGCAACCTGATCTAGTCAGGGATGTCCCTGCTTCTTGCAGGGGGGTTGGACTAGATGACCGTTGAAGGTCCCTTCCAACTCTAACTATTCTATGATTCTATGATTCTAACATCAGAAGTCTACATTGAAGAACTGGTGAGCACTAGAGTCTGCAGTGAAGACAAAAGAGGAACCATTTAAAATTCTTGGAGACAGGCCACCACACTACCCTATGGTCAGTATGGGAACAGGTATGAGTATTTGAAAATAGAAGGTAGGAAAGTACAATGCTGTTCTGGTTTTGTTAGTGAGGGGGGGCCTAAGGTGGCAGCTTCTGTAGGAAACTGCTAGAAGTCGCTCCCCTTTGTTTAGTGGACTCGGCCGGGCCTAGGGCGGACCCGCTGCTGGCCAAGGCCGAGCCAATTGGTAGCAGAATGTCCCATGATAACGCCTCTGCGATTTAAGTAGGGGAAAACGTATTTAAGTAGGGGAAAACAGGAAAAAGAGGAGGAGAAGATGTGAAGCAGCTGAGCGGGGGGCAGAGAGGGGGAGGTGCGAGCCTCATGGGCCTTGCAGGCCTCACCCTCTGGCCTCCCGCTGGGCAGCCGACTGGGCCCAACTCGGCCCGGCCCGGCTGCAAGAAGTGGAGAGGAGATGAGAAGTGAATAAGATGTAAAAAGGATCCTGAGAGACGTCTGCCAGCCTGTTGTGAGGAACGGCTGCAGACGCCAAGGTCAGTGAAGAAGGAGGGGGAGGAGTAATATGGCACCTGGCCAAGATTCCTCTGCAACTCGTGGTGAAGACCATGGTGGAGCAGGTTGTCCCCCTGCAGCCCATGGAGGTCCACGGAGGGGCAGAGATCCACCTGCAGCCCGTGGAGGACCCCATGCCAGAGCAGGTGGAGGCCTGAAGGAGGCTGTGGCCCATGGAGGGCCCGCTGGGACAGCTGTTCTAGAGGGACTACACCCCGTGGAAGAGATGACCCACGCCGGAGCAGTTCCACGAAGGACTGTGGCCCGAGGGAGGGACCCCACGCTGGAGCAGAGGAGGAATGCGAGGAGTTCTTCCCCTGACGATGATACAGCGGCGTAAAACAACGCGTGATGAACTGACCGCGACCCCCATTCCCTTTTCCCCCCCCGTGCCGCTCGGGAGGGGAAGGTAGTAGAGATAATGTTAAGCCCGGGAAGAGGGAGGGGTGGGGGGAGGTTATCTTGTTCCCTGTCTCATTCTCCTGCTAATTTTAGAAATAAATGAATAGTTTTCCCCAAGTCGAGTCTGTTTTGCCCGTGACGGTAACTTTAAGGATTTCTCCCTGTCCTTATCTCAAACCTTGAGCTGTTTTTTCTTATATCATCTCCTCCTATTCTCTCGGAGGGTGGTGGGAGCGAGAGACAGACTGCGTAGTCTGGTCCTGATCAGGGCTGAACTACGAGAAATGCCTGCTGACTAGTACTTTTTTTTCTTGTTGATGGCATCTTAATTTAATGCAACAGTCTTGTGAGTGATTAGTAGGCAATATGGTTGCTCCCAGCATGCAAAATCCTCTAATACTCTCAGAGAAGTCTTTGAATCCTTCAGCAATCAAAGTGTAGCCCAAGGTATTCATGCTATTATTCACCCCTGGCCTTCTATGACATGGTGACAGCATCGGTGGACAAGAGATGAGCAACAGATATCATCTACCTGGACTTGTGCAAAGCTTTTGACACTGTCCCGCATGACATCCTTCTCTCCAAACTTGAGAGGCATGGGTTTGATGGACGGACCACTCGGTGGATAAGGAGTTGGCTGGATGGCCGAACTCAGAGAGTGGTGGTCATCAGCTGGATGTCCATGTGGAGACTGGTCACAAGTGGCGTCCCTCAGGGGCCCATGTTGGGCCCAGCCCTGTTCAACATCTTTGTTGGGGACATGGACAGTGAGATAGAGTGCACCCTCAGCAAGTTCGCCAATGACATCAAGTTGTATGGTGCCGTCGACACGCTAGAAGGGAGGGATGCCATCCAGAGGGACCTTGACAGGCTGGAGAGGTGGGCCCGCGCCAACCTCATGAAGTTCAACCAGGCCAAGTGCAAGGTCCTGCACCTGGGTCGTGGCAATCCCAGGCACAAATACAGGCTGGGCGGGGAATGGATTGAGAGCAGCCCTGAGAAGAAGGACTTGGGAGTGCTGGTGGACGAGAAGCTCAACATGAGCCGGCAATGCGCCCTTGCGGCCCAGAAGGCCAACCGCATCCTGGGCTGCATCAAGAGGGGTGTGGCCAGCAGGTCAAGGGAGGTGATTCTCCCCATCTACTCGGCCCTGGTGAGACCCCACCTGGAGTACTGTGTCCAGTTCTGAAGCCCCCAACATAAGAAGGACATGGACCAGCTGGAGAAGGTCCAGAGGAGGGCTACAAAGATGATCGGAGGGCTGGAGCACCTTTCCTATGAGGACAGGCTGAGAGAGTTGGGGCTGTTCAGCCTGGAGAAGAGGAGGCTCCGTGGAGACCTGATAGCGGTCTTCCAGTACCTCAAGGGAGCCTACAAGAAAGATGGGGAGGGGCTGTTCAGTAGGGCCTGTTGTGATAGGATGAGGGGTAATGGGTTTTAAAATAGAAGGAGGTAGATTTAGATTATATATTAGGAAAATTTTTTTTACAATGCTAGTTGTAGAACACTGGAACAGGTTGCCCAGAGAGGTGGTGGATGCCCCATCCCTGGAAACATTCAAGGCCAGGCTGGATGAGGCTCTGAGCAACCTGATCTAGTCAGGGATGTCCCTTCTCCTTGCAGGGGGGTTGGACTAGATGACCTTTGAAGGTCCCTTCCAACCCTAACCATTCTATGATTCTATGATTCTATGATTCATACTGTGAACTGTCACCCTCCTCCTATTACATCATACAATCACAGGACTCAGGAAATCCAAGGCAGAATAGCGTGGACACAGGAATGTACCGTGCGGGCCCAGAGGACCCCAACCCTCAGCAGCATGTAGGATCCACTCTTCATCTCCTGGGCTTGGTCCTTGATTCTATGTTGAGCACTACCAATGTAGCCAGTATGCCTAAATCACAGGTTGCCCCTCTAACGAACTGCTGTGAAAAGTTTCTTGCCTCTGTAACGCTTAGCACTGCTGAAATAATCCCATTTCCTTTTGCTGTAATAGCTTTTCTACATGCTGCCAATCTGAGAGATCATTAATTAAAAGTGATAATTCTTACATAGCAGTTTCCTCCTTTTAAGATCCAAAAGGGAAAAGAAGCATCTCCAAATGAATGTACTTCTGATCTAAATGTCTGTGTGAACGTAGACTCTCTGAATGAGAAATGCTAGGGCTACATGATGCAGTAAAAAGAAGGGGATAAACAGAAGCAGAGAAGGATCAGGATGAGTTAAGGTCTGAAAAAAAAACAGTGTATACTTGGATATTAGTTTTCTTGCAATATTTTCCTTACCCCTCAATTTTCAATAGCAGAACTAATTTCAGATCTAATCTTAGCACTTATGCTTGATTTTTCTACTTATTTAGACCGGCTTTTTAGTGTAATTATACACTAAAAACAAACAAACAAACCAACCACAAAAATCAAAACCCCCAAACCCACAGTATTCAATTAAAATCAACCAAGTTTCATATGGTAATTGTGGAAATACTGATTCTGCAATGGAAATATAGGGGACATTTATTACAAGAATTCATGAGGCTGGATGTTCTCTTGAGATTCTTAACTTTGCACTAAGAGTTGTGTTTTGTTTTGTTTTGTTTACCAGCAAAATAGGTAGATATAAACTGAAAGCACATAGATATGTCACTTTGATATGGTTTAAGCTTTTGCTGTGATATCCATTTAAAAGAAGTATCTGCTGTCTTTATGTTTTTCAATTGCTTTGAGTTTAGACATAGGGGATTTTTCTATTTTTTTTTGTTTGCTTGTTTTATACTTAATTACCATATAAATGCAATAAATGCATGAAGCCATCGATATGCAACAGGAACATTAAAGAATTAGTGGTCATTGAACTTCTCACAGGAGCAAACCTAAGATTTTTATGGCTTACAATCTATGATTAAAAATATAAAAATTAATAAGAAACAATGACTGTGTGACCATAACAAAATGAAAATAACTTTTCCTGAGTTTGGAAATGCGTAGAAGGTGTTAATCAAAGTTATGTAAAAATAGCACACTGTAGTATAGTATCATTTGTATCATTGATGGGAAAACAGAATTTGAAGGGACCACTGATACCAGTCTTGTTCAGAGTCACAATGAATTAATCAAAGAGCAGAATATAAGAACAGCCTTGCCAGTCAGTCAGGTCGGATCCACCAGAAGTTTCACATGTGCATTAGTGTTAGCACACAAAAGAGTAAAAGAACAGGTAGTAATACATTTCAGAATAGTATTTTACCACCAATCATGCTGTGTGTGCTTTGCAAATAGGATTGTGTCTGTACTTAAATCTCTCAAAGCAACTGTCTTCCATGTTTTCTTTTATAACAATTTTGTAGAACCACATAAACTTTTTGCATCTACAAAAGTCTTCAAGTAAGACATTCCAGAACTTAACTATGCATTATACTGCCTGCAGAGATGTTCCCTCTTGTTTCTTCTGAATATGCAACCTGTTAGTTTTATCTGATGCCTGCTAGTTCTTATATTAGAAGGAACTGTAAACAATTGCTCACTCACAGGTTCTCCATGGTATACATGTTAAAGACTATTATCATAATTGCCCACCTTAGTCAGCCTCTTTACAGCCTGTAGTATCCCAGCCCATCTATTTGTTCCTTATGCTAAAGCTGTAGTGATTCTAATGATCGCAAAGGCTGTAGGCATCACCTTCAGGCATTTTTGAGGGACCTTGGCAACAGCTGTCTAGTCTGGGTAGTTATTAGCTACTGCATATTATTAAGACACTCAGAGCATAGTTACTTAGGTATGATTTAGAGACCACCTCCACACCCCACCCCCCCAATGTAGTAATAATATTAGGCTCTAGAAAGCCGTGTCCTGTAAAATTTGATAACTTTGTGTGCACATACAGTGTATGTATGCATGAATAGCTTTTAAATCTTGGGATCTTGATGTGTGAAGTAGCATGACATGGATGGACATCTGTTAAGAACAGTTTTAATTAATATGTATGAGATGCAGGTTAATGCATCAGAAGATTCGGAGGTGAGAAAATTTTAAAAAGAGAGAAACTTGAAGTGTGAGTTGTCTAAGTCCAATGACTAATAACACAGGTCACCGATTTCTGGGAATTATATTGTAGCAGCTGCAAGGGATATTCTAGGAGAATCAAAATTGTGCTGGATGCTGCAGAACCTCCATGCCAAGAAATACTTTTTCTTCCGTACCTTCCTCAGTAGTGTCTGTCAAACTGCCTTGAGTCAAATCTCTGATGCATGACGTAGGAAAGGTGAGACTTAAACCCACAGCTGTAAAAAGTAAAAATCAGAGAGAGGTTGAACTTGATTTTGAACTTAGATTTTTGACTTGATTTTGACTTAGTTTACTGCATATTTAATACCAAACAAAGTACAATATTTGCATTCTCAGGGGACATACCATCACAGTTTGTTAGTAAAATAGCGTAGATGGACTGGCAGTTAGAAATCCATCCTAAATTTGAAAGATAACAATAATTATATTTCAAACAGACAGATTTAGAAAGGGAATCTGTTTCAAACACCTCATCAATTTCTACTGAAATCACTGTCACAGTGTCTCTGGGCCCTAGACTTCCAGTTTTGCAGTTCATATTCAGGGAACGTGTTGATTATGTGGAAATCAATGAGACTTGTACTCATACTAAGTAAGTGTGGTTCCATGTGAGTAAAGTAGCCAAACAGGATCTCTCAAATAGGTAAATATTTTTTCTACCACCAAGATTTCACAAGAGAGGCTTTGCTGGATTAAGTTGTGCTACTAGAGTATTGGACTAGGGACAAAGCTGTTCAGCTTCCAAATAAACTCAGCCTCTGTGGTAGTGTCCAGAAACTGCTTCATCATTGTTTGTGCTGAGAGAAAGTAGTGGGTCTCCTTTGGCAAGTGTACAATGAACTTTACACACAACTTTGGGAGGGGGAAAGAGGGAAGACTCAAGGATAGGAAAGAAAAGAGATTGTTTTACTCCATATTTAAAAAAAAAATGAAAACATACACTTGCATACATAGACACATATATGTAAGTATATGTAGATATATTAATGTATTTATGAGCAAGTTAATTTACATATATGTATAAGCAGTACTCTGTACTGTAAAAAGTGTATATATAAAAAAACCACACACACAAACACATACGTGCTTGTGTATACATATCTATATATATACTGGCTTTCTCTGCATACAGGCACACCTAAATATAAAGAAGAGAAGAGACGTCTACAAACACAGGTTGTTTAAGCTAGTTATTTTTTTATTTAAAAAAATACCATCACATTACAAACATGCAATCTGTTCCAAGATTTATTATTATTATTATTATTATTATTATTATTATTATTATTATTATTATTATTATTATTATTATTAACATTATTATTAACATTATTATTAACTTCAGAGGTAGGAAGTATTTTGTGGTTAAGAAACAAGGATGTGTTTAGTAAGATTATCAATGAATTGTAGTATTTTAAAAGCTTCCAGTCTAATGAATCCAAATGTAGTCTGGAAGAATCTTACCTCAATGTCAGATGGCCTCTATTTCAGAAGGCTTGTGCAAGCAGCTTCTGCTATACTCACATCCTGATTTCTCAGAAAAGAAACATAGGCATGCTAGCTGGAAAGCTGATGGTATATAGTTTTCCTGTATATATATATATCTGATCTGAATGTCTAGGTGACCAGAACGTAATCATATATTTTATATATAAGAGTGTGTCTGTATCTAATACTTTGTGTGGCTTCAGTTTAATTGTCTGATCTCTCTGTCTGTATCTTCGGTAGTAAACTAAACAAGGTGAGGGCTACTACATAAAGGAAATGAATGGACATCTATACAATTCATAAGCACTATCCCTAACATGTCCTGTACCTACTACCAGTAAGTTGATCTGGAGCCTGACCAAATAAGGGCTGGCGCTTTTCAGAGGCTAATGTGAAACAGGGACAATTCACAATAGTAGGCTCGATGTAGCCTCTCTGTTCTGGAGAGTTCAGCTATATGACAGTGATCTCTGACGTGCTTCTTGCCCTCACAGCCAAAAAACTGAAGCCAGTCTTATTTAATTTACTAGTATGGACTTTCCTTAGACCTGGCAAGACAAAGATGTACTCAGAAAAAGAGCTAAGGGTTTTTAAAAATCAAATTATCTCAAGAGATACTTCTAGAGTCAAGAGACTATCCATTATATGTTTCTAGTACTTTCACTATAATGTGTTTTTCTTCAATCTACTTTGGGTGGGGTTTTTTTTGTTTGTTTGTTTGGTTTTTTTTTTTCCATGTTCATTTGGTCCCATTGCCTCCAGACACCTAGTTTTAGAGTCACAGAATTTACCTTTACCAATTCTGTAAAAGTACCATGCTCATGAATGGTGTTTTTAAACTAATAATTTTAATTATAATAAATAGTCATTGCTCCTCTTGGTGCTTATTGTAATATGATAACACGACTCACTAATTAAGAATAATTATTTTGCCATTCATGCATATGTACAAGCTTTGGCTGGGATACCTATTTTCCGGGCACTTTTAGCACTATTTTAATGTTTTGTAGTTAATTTAACATTACTGAGCAATACTGAAAGGATCTTTGGAAGCACACAGAAAAAAAAAAAAGAAGGAATTTAGTTTAAATAAATATTTATTGGCACATTTTTGTCTCAATTACCTTCTCCCTCAAATTTAGCACAATTTATGGGAGTTAATCTCAACAGTTGACTTCACAGATAGTTCTGGATGCTAAGGCAACATAGGGCAAGATACTATAAATACTGGCTTAAGAGTAGCATTTTAAAGATATTTTAAAACGAAGCCTTTAAGAAAGTGTCTGTTTTCCATAGGTGAGCAACCTCAATTATTTAGACTTAGCGGAGGAAGAAATTTCAAAGACAATCTGAGCCTCTTTATTTATTTAAATACAGAGTTGCAGAGAAAGTGGTAGGTGAAGAACATCTAATTTTAAACATAAGTAAAAAAAAAAAATAAGGTTAATGATTGTCCCAAATGAAGAAAACAGTTGTAGAGCTGGGAACACAAACAGCTGTTTTCTGTTTAACTCCTAATTGATTTAATTGTCATCATTTTACTAATATTTGTATATCAACTGGCATAACATTTAAGTTATATTCAGCAGCACAAGAAGTTGGATAAGTGTTCAGATGTATTGTCATTGGCAACTAAACGACTATTGGGATATTTGGCACTATATGCTTTCTGTTGCTGCTGTTGAAAGGTTGTTGAAATATGAGGAGTAACATGTACTCTCATGCATGTCATTTAGGTTTGCCCAACATATAAATTGAGAAATTTTATTTGTAAATAACATGGTAAGTAGATCTGAGGAGATGACAAAGATAGCTTATAAAGGTCTGCAGGTTTCACCTCACACTCACATTTTATCCTTGTTGTTCCTATCTTTCAAGCAGACAGCCATTGACTTTGTGAGACTTTCCTTTTTTGATACAATAATATACAAATGTAACAGTTAACTCACTTTTACGGTCAAACATACAGACTATCACTGTAATGAACAAGATTACACAAATTCTACTGGTCACTCTAAATATTCTTTAATGTATACAGCTAATTTATTTGCAAATGTACAGTCCTCTCTTTAAGAAATCCACTTTTATAATATTTTTCTTACTTTTACAGTTTTTTTTTTCAATGCTGTAACCAGAAGAACTTTAAGGCCAGAGAATTGAGGTCTTCTGACATTTGTTTTTTCCTTTATTGCATCTACACACCAAACCTCATTTTGAACGCCTTCACCTGCAAGACACTTGGAAGTGCTTTTATCTTGTGTGTAATAAACTTTTCTTTCTCCTTTAGCTCTTGACTGAACTCAGTCAACCATGAATTTGGCAAAGTGAAGCATGAAAAGTTCACTAACTTCTTTATTTATTGATCATACAATTATCTCAGCCTCTGGAAAAAAAAAGATCAATATATTTTCTTAGAACATTAATTTCACTGAGGCAGTTCACCTCATTTGCAAATTTCTGTCTTTGAAGACTATCTACAGCATGTTGCGTGACTTTTAATTTTAAAGGCCTTTGACCTGAATGGAGTTAACTTTTTTTTTTAATTACTACTCCCTTACCATGTATCAAGTCTATCACTTTTCTTCTGAGTGCTTGTTGATGATGATGAACCATGAAACTTTGTATCCAAACATAGCTGGTGTTCATCTGTTGTTATAGAAACCAATTTCATCATCATTATTTTGTGTTTAATAGCATACTCGAAATCAACATAATTATTTTCCTCTCTTGATTCTTCTTCATTATTAGTGTCCTTGAAATATCTTTGTTTACATGGCTCACTTGAGCTATCCCACATGCAAATATTCCCATTTAAACCAATGATACACACAACATGAAATATTTTTTAATCATTAGCAAGTATAAACTTTGTTTTTTCTTTAAAAATATATGTACTGTATCGCTTGTTATTTACATAATTCCTTGCTTCTTTGGTTTATTTTTGAGGGAGACATTTACATCATTCTTTTGAAGAAAACTCATTTTTTAATACATCAGCAGTCTTGAAAGATGCTTCAGTAGTGGTTTTCATTTTTTTTTTCTTAAAGTACTTTTAAAAGAAAAGGCTTACTTTTCTTCGGGAGACCACACAGTCTTTATTTGAGGTGTACTACTTTTGGAAAAAGTCTCATCTGATTTTCCGCACATTATGATGACATTAGACTTTATCCTTTCATTTCCTTTTCTTTTCTTTTCTTTCCTTGCCTTGCCTTTCCTCATTAGTAAGATACAGTAGATGTTTGTCTTTTTAGCAGTAGTTTTCAAACTAATTTCCCTGGTTTCCTTCAAAACAGCACACTTATATTTACTGTTTAAGTGCAGAGGTCCATGAATCACAACTGTATGTCCTTTGATTAACTTGAAACTAATATTCTTTCTATCTCAGATCTTAGTACATTTTATTTACTTTTTCTCTGTATATCTTTTTTCCTTCACTACTGGCTGTTCTCATCTCATTCTTCTGTTGACTACTGGTCTGCCTCCAACCAGTATTGCTTTTCTAAGCCACATATAAGAATGGCTTCCCATGGAGAATGTGAGGAGAGGAAAGATGTAATGAATTTTCGTCTCTCTTCTGCTCTTCATTATTCCTTACGCTAAGTGGACAACCATTCCAAACTTTCCAAAGTACAGCAGTGATGGCTAGAGAGTTCCGCTCTTCAGGTTTTAAATTAAACATTGTCATGGAGATTTGACAAGCTGGTAGGTTGTTTGTTTTTTTTTTTGGAGGGGGAGAGAGGGAGAGATTTGTAAAAGAGGGAAGGGTTTAAGCCTATATTAACCTATACAACAACAAAGATTTTAGTATCACAGAAAATATTCATTTCTCACTGTTTCTCAGTGATCTAACTGCGCTTTATCCCTCTCATATGTCTGAGAATAGATCAAACTTCAATTTGGCACCTATAGTATATGTTCTTATCTGGAGTGGGATTCACCTCATGCAGTTTCAGCTTTTTGAAGCTGAAGTCATTCTGCCTTCCAAATATAAGCACTTGAGTTCCGAAGAATTACCCACTATAGGTTTCTGATGATTATATTAAAATCCATCTTTGGGTTTTTACCACACTCTTTCTCCCTTCCTTTCTTTTCCACCCTTGGACAATTAATTTTAACCTAAGGATTGAGGGAGAATAACTAAAAACAAACAAACAAACAAACAAAAAAACCAAAACAAACCTTTTTTATTAAGTCCAGAAAATCTATGGATAATTTTGTATGTTTATTATCCTGATCTTCAAAGGCTCAATTGTATTCTATGTCTCTGTCTGAAGTAACACCTGGATTGGGAAATCAGTGGATTGAGGATATTGAGATTTCCTAAAAGCATAGCAACAACATTATCAGTAGCGCTTGAACTAGATCCAGAGTTAAGGTTCCCAGTGCCCTAATAGAAGCCACAAAATTCACTCTGCTATTTCTACTCCATACCAGTGCAAAGCACTTGGCTGCTGATTCTCTTGGTTAAGTCTGGCTGAGATGCAAGGCAGCTGCTCTTGCCCAGTGAAAGGAATGGGTGGCCATGGGATAGCAGGACATCATTAGCTGGCAGGATCTCTCTTTTGCTCTGTGGTAGGCAGACCTCAAGCAGCATTTGGCTGCTGAAGCTTAATTTTCTGCCTGAACACCAGTTCCTGCCTTCTCCAGAGAAAGACAGTGAGCCAAATGGGAACAGTCTCTAAGCTGGATCTGTATGGAGGACACACATGGTTAACTAAGACAGAACATTTGAGGAGCTCTATCGTGTTAAACTCCAGTAACTCCAATTGCTAGGGGCAGTCATTCTGTATTTAGAGCTGTTCACTACTATCAAGACTGGAGCTTTTTCCCATTATGTTGACAATCAAACCTTTTTGCACCTGAGAACTTGAAATATATGTATATAAATATCCACTTTCAGATTTTATATATGCATTTCAACACCTATAAATGTGAATTACATAGAACTTGGAGAAATGCTTTTTTTTTTTTTTTTTTGGTTTTGAATCATAATGGAATTGATTTAGAGGGAAGAAGAGAATTGTTCAGTCTCAGACAGTTCTACCAAAGTACAAATAAACTATAAATGACTACACAACTTCCTTATTCAAATGGTCAAAAGAGTTTCATTTTGCTGGCAAAAATCCTGCTCTCAATTACATAAATGGAACCCAAATCAATTTTAATAAGTTGAAATTTAAAGACTCGATCCATCTCTGAAATAAATGCTAATCATGTCACTGGCTCAAAAACTTCATTTTAGCAACCAAAGCAAATGTTGCAAAGGAGAGGGCACAACAGCTTCACAAAGTCTATGTTCATTTCAAAGTTTTACTTTAGTGTCCTCTCTTAGAGTCACCTGAAACCTGAAACGTTTCAGGTTTTCTTTGCAAAGGTGTACTTAGAGTATGAGAGATCTCACATCATTTTTACCAGTTTCACAAGAAAAGTATAAACACATTTTTCACAAGTAGATAGAGCGCAATGAGGCTAGTGTGTTCATTTAAGCATGAAGATCTCTGCTTTCTACTTTTTTTTTAACAAGTATAGCTATGCTCTTTGAAAAGAAAATCTATCTCTCCATTAATATTTATGTTTCCTTTGATAGTTAACAGGAATCTCAGAGGTAATAAAATAATAATTTTTTAAAAAAATTTCAGTTCTTTTCTGGAACATTCAATTATATGTCCAGCATCACTGGAACTTGCTTTTAGAGAACAAATGAATATATTTTGGCAGTATACAAGTGTGTGTGTGTGTGTTTGTGTGTATGTAGAAAACTAGAGGAATGGTACCTTAATTTCACTCACTGTGACACACTACTATCCAAAGAATCTTTATTTCCTGAGAATCAAAGTCAGGCATATGAATATAAATGTCTTTGGATTCCTAGTAGTTATAAAAAACAAGAGCAGCTTGTGCTGAGGCAATTCATACTAAAATTTTATGTTCACTAAATGCAGTTTAAAATGCATATTGCACAACAAGAGCTTTGTCACAATGACAAATATGTGTGCACTCCTTGTGAACCTGAAAATAAATTAAAAATGAAAGCATCTTAAATCAGATATCTGAACACAACATGGCTTGCCAGTTCATCAGTTCAATCATGTTTATCCATCCTTTAGCTCCTTGAATTGCTCTGCCACTAGGTGAAAAATGTTAAGTTTACTGCACCTTCAAGGGAACAAGTTTTTTCCACACAGCATGCAACTAAAATATTTGGTTCATTAATGGCACAAAGTAAATTTTGTCTCTAGCTACTATTTATTCAAAGTCAAGGCCAATCTCTGGCCCTTATGAAATAATTTTCTTCTGATGCAGCGGTACAAAAGGACCTCAGTCCTTCTATAAATAGGCAATGCAGGAATGAGATTTAAATTGGAACGGCAGGGTTTTGAACTATTTCAAAAGAGGGCCATATATTTAGATGTGTAATTAGGAATTTAAGATACTAATTTCAAGCACTTGTAATTCAATCTCTTGTGTCACAGTGACCTTGAGAACAATAGCGTACCACAGGTACTTTGTCTTATATAAAATGTATAGAGGTAAAAATAATATTCCAAAAGTAGTTTCATGTTTCTAGTTCTCTCATCGTGTCTATCAATCTTCCATTCCTTAATTAACCATCATTAAGATGCAAATAAGCATTTAAGAGTTGTCTGACAAACTATTCAGCTGCCATTAATCCATTCCTGTCTTTAATTCTAATGTATTGCTGGAGTTCCTTTTAATTCTTAATTGATCCCCAGACTGCACCTGAGCTGCTTCCATGCATCTGCTGCTGGGATGAGCTCTGGCTTAGGAAGTTGACTGGACAGGTAGAAGACTTTATTTTCCTGAGTACATTTGGGATAAGTTATCACCTAACAATATCTACAAATAGGAGGCAGCGCTTACAAGTCTCCAAGTGGATATACTCTAAGATTTTCCTAATTATGGAAATGAACTTGTGAAAAAAAAGCACAGTAGCTTTGCAGTATGTGTGCATTTTCTAAACAACTAACACCCATTTAATTTGAGATACATAGGTACTTATAGTCATAGAATCATAGAATAGTTTGGTTGGAAGGGACCTCTAAAGGTCATCTAGTCCAAATCCCCTGTAAGGAGCAGGGACATCTCCAACTAGATAAGGTTTCTCAGAGCCACATCCAACCTGACCTTGAATGTTTCCAGGGATGGGACATCTAACACCTCCCAGGGCAACCTGTTCTGCTGTTTCACCACCCTCATTGTAAAAAAAAAAAATCTTCCGTACAGCTAATCTAAATATACTTTCTTTTAGTTTAAAACCATTAGCCCTTGTCCTGTCACAACAAGCCCTGCTAAAGAGCTTGAGAGAGATCTCCATCTCTCTTATAAAGCCCCCTTTAGGTACTGAAAGGCTTCAGTAATGTCTCCCTGCGTCCTTCAGGGCTGGATGCAGTACTCCAGGTGGGATCCCACCAGAGCAGAGTAGAGGGGCAGAATCACCTCCTTTGACCCGCTGACCACACTTCTTTTGATGTAGACCAGGATATGGTTGGCTTTCTGGGCTATGCGCACACAGTGTTGACTCATGTCCAGCTTTTAAACCACCAGTATTCCCAAGTCCTTCTCCACAGCGCTGCTCTCAATCCCTTCATCCCCCAGCCTGTGTTGATACTGAGGGTTGCCCTAACTCATGTGCAGGACCTTGCACTTGGCCTTGTTGAACCCCATGAGGTTCACATGGGCCCACTCCTCGAGCTTGCCCAGGTCACTCTGGACAGCATCCCATCCCTCTGACATGTCAACCACACCACTCAACTTGGTGTCATCTGCAAACTTGCTGAGAGTGCACACGATCCTACTGTCTATGTCATCAATGAAGATGTTAAATAGTACTGGTCCCAATATGGGCTCCTGAGGGACACCACTTGTACACAGATTGCCACTGGGGCACTGGCTGTTGACCACTACACTATGGATGTGACTGTTGAACCAATTCCTCATCCAATGAACAGTTCACCCATCAAATCCATACCTCTCCAATTTAAATAGAAGGATGTTGTGGGGGACTGTGTCAAAGGCCTGAGAGACGTCCAGAGAGATGATATCTGTAGCTCTTCCCTTGTCCACTGATGTACTCTGTCATAGAAGGCTACTAGGTTTGTGAAGCAGGATTTGCCCTTGGTGAAGTCATTGTGGCTGTCTCAAATCACCTCCTCGTCCTCCATATGCCTTAGCATAGCTTTTGGGATGATTTGTTCCATGATCTTCCCAGGCACAGAGGTGAGGCTGACAGGTCAGTAGTTCCCAGGGTCCTCCTTTTTCCCCTTTTTAAAATTGGGTGCAGTATTTCCCTTTTTCCAGTCATTGAGGACTTCACCTGACTGCCACGACTTTCCAAATATTGTGGAAAGTGGCTTCGCAACTGCATCAGCCAGTTCCCTCATGACTCTGGGATGCATCTTACCAAGTCCTATAGACTTATGTATGTTCAGGTTCCCCAGGTGATGTATTGGGTATGTGTAGTGGTGGGGGCTGCAGTGGCAGCTTCTCAAGAAGCTGCTACAAGTTTCCCCTTTGTCCAGCGGACTTGTCCGGCTCCAGGGCAGACCCACCACTGGCCAAGGCCAAGCCAATAGGCAATGGTGATAATGCCTCTATGACAAGGTGTTTAAGAAGAAGAAAATAAAATAAAAGTGTGAGAAGAGAGAAGGAGTGAGCCTTTCAGGCCTTGCTGGCCCTGCACCTTGCTCGGCCAGGGAAGGGAAGGGAAGGGAAGGGAAGGGAAGGGAAGGGAAGGGAAGGGAAGGGAAGGGAAGGTGTGGGAAGGTGTGGGAAGGTGTGGGAAGGGAAGGTGTGGGAAGGGAAGGGAAGGTGTGGGAAGGTGTGGGAAGGTGTGGGAAGGGAAGGTGTGGGAAGGTGTGGGAAGGTGTGGGAAGGGAAGGTGTGGGAAGGTGTGGGAAGGGAAGGGAAGGTGTGGGAAGGTGTGGGAAGGTGTGGGAAGGTGTGGGAAGGTGTGGGAAGGGAAGGTGTGGGAAGGGAAGGTGTGGGAAGGGAAGGGAAGGGAAGGTGTGGGAAGGGAAGGTGTGGGAAGGTGTGGGAAGGTGTGGGAAGGTGTGGGAAGGGAAGGGAAGGGAAGGGAAGGGAAGGGAAGGGAAGGGAAGGGAAGGGAAGGGAAGGGAAGGGAAGGGAAGGGAAGGGAAGGGAAGGGAAGGGAAGGGAAGGGAAGGGAAGGGAAGGGAGGATATATGAGAGAACATGAGAGGTGTCTGCCAGGGTCCAGTTGTGAGGAATTCCTTGTGAAAGGAACAGCTGCAAATGCCATGGTCAGTGAAGAAGGAGGAAGAGGAGTAATCTTGCTCCTAACAAGATTCACCTGCAGCCCATTGAGGTCCACAGAGGATCAGAGAAGTCCGTGAAGGACTCCATGCTGGAGCAGGTGGATGCCCAAAGGAGGCTGTGGCCTGTGGAGGGCCCACACTGGGGCAACCTGTTCCCGAAAAGCTGTAGCCTGTGGAAGAGGACCCACACAGGAGCAGTTTGTGCAGGAGTGTAGCCCATGGGAGGGACTCTACACTGGAGCAGGGGAGGAATGTGAGGAGTTCTTCCCTCAAGAAGGAAGGACCTGCAGAAACAATGTGTGATGAACTGACTGCAATCCCCATTCCCTGTTCCTTCAGTGCCACTCAAGAGGGGAGATGGTGTTTTAGTCTGGAATTAAGTTAAGCCCAGGAAGAGGGGAGGAGTGGGAGGAAGGCGTTCTTAAGATCTGGATTCTTTTTCTTTCTCATCGTCATACTTCAGTTTTATTGTTAATATATTGGTTTTCCCCAAGTTGAGTCTATTTTGCCCATAATGGTAATTTGAATGATCTCTCCCTGTCCTTATCTTGAACCTCGAGGCTTTTGTTATATTATCTCTCTCCCATTTCCTTGAGGGCTGGGGAGGGTGAGTGACTGCGTAGGGCTTAGCCCCAGTGGAGGCTAAGCTATGACGATTGGTCATGAACCTGACCTTCTCTTACAGTGGGAGGGACTTTGCACCTCCAATCCCCATCTTAGGGTACATCCACTTGAGAAGTGTCAGAAAAGAAGTTGCCAGTGAAGACTGAGGCAAAAATAACCAACCGTTGAGTACCTCAGCCTTTTCCTCATCTGTTATTAACAGTTTTCCAGTCTTGCTCATCGGGGGAAGTACACTTTCTTTGACCTTCATTTTCTGACTGAGATACCTGTAGAAGCCCTTCTTGTTATTCTTTGCATCCCTTGCCAAGTTCAACTCCAGCTGCACCTTGGCCTTCCTGACCCCATCCATACACAACCAGGCAGCATCCGTATACCCTTCCCAGGATATCTGTCCCTGCTTTCATTGCCTGTGCATTTCTATCTTGCTCTTTAGTTTGACCAGCAAGTCTCATCTCAGCCATGCCGGTCTCTTGCCTTCCTTGCCTGCTTTCTTACACCTGGGGGTTGAGAGCTTTTGCACTCTGTGGAAAGTGTCCTTAAAGATCTGTCAGGTCTATTCTACTCCCTTGTCCCTGAGGGTAGTTTCTCAGGGAGTCCTATTGACTAATTCCTTGAAGAGCTGGAAGTGTGCTTTGCTAAAATTCAGGGTCCTGACTTTACTCTTCACCTGATGTATAGCCCTTAGTACTGTGAACACCACCTGTGCATGATCACTGCAGCCTAAGCTGCCTTCATTCTAGACATCACTGATTAGCTCACTTGTGTTGGTGACCATCAGGGCTACTATTGCATCCCTTCTGGTAGGGCTGTCTATTACCTGGCCTACGTTATTCTCAATGCATGCCAGAAGTCTCCTGGACTGCTTACAGCTTACCATGCCATTTTTCCAGCAGATGTTGGGGGTGGTTGAAGTCCCTCAGTAGGATGACAGTCTGCAAGCACGATGCCCTCTGTAGCAGACTTAGACTCTGTCCATTAATTGTTTTCATAAAATTATGATGCTATTCTGAAGGTAAAGGAGATGGCCAAAATTTAGTTAAGGTATATTTTAGATTTAGTCATTCAGCTTTATAGAAGAAAGAAGGTGGGAAAAGCAGATGATAAACATTACGAGATACTTTCCTGAGATCAGCTTATTCTTATATTCAGATTTTTTGATGTTATAATATAAAATTAAAGAACATAAAATAAACAACATTTAGGAAAAAACTTCTTCCTGTAAGTTAGAAATTGAAAGATCAAAATTGTACTTTTATTAGATACTTTACACATTGAAATTATATTACAGTACTTGTTTATTCTGAATAGCTGAAATTCAACAAAAGCACTTCAGGTACTGCTTTTGTTATGTATTTTTAACTTCTAGACTATATAGCTAAACAAAATTGCAGTTTCTGAGTTACAAAAACATATTTATCTTTAGAAAAGTTTTACTTTTTCAATACAGATATGCTTTACGCTGATAAGAAGACCGCTTTTACATCTTGAATTTCAGCTATGTTGTAGCTCATTACATTAGCACAAAGAACTCAGGAAATATATTACTAAAGTGTATTCAGCCATGTCTACAGATTTGATAGTGCCTACCCTGTAGAAGATCCATCATTCAAGAAAGGTCTGAAGGGACAAAAATTCAATGAAATTAAATTCCTGAGATAGAGACACACTGTTCTGCATCCCAATATTGCATGCAAAAATGCAAAGGAACACGGAATTGAGCATTCTTCAGTAATCAGTATTTTTTAGTTCATGCTGCAGAGATGCAAAAAGCAGGCTTAAGAAGACCATATTTAATGGTTTAGGGCTCACGGGGCTGCTTCAACATAGCATTTAAATCTGTTAACTTCATTTACAAGATTATGAGACTAAATATATAGGGGTAAGTTTCAATGGAAACGAGTTAATTTGAAAATATTCTGTGAAATTTAGGATTGATTTATGGTAAATCACAAATGTATGGAAAAGGTGATTGATTTACCTCTTTTTAAACATCCTCAGTTCAGGTTAATATACGGTGTTACTTCATCAGAAATATACTTTTCTACAGAAACAAGAGAAATACTGAAGATTATTGCCTGAGCTAGTGTGTCTATATATATATATTTTTTTTCTCATAATCAAGTAAACTTTTTAGGTTTAAAACCTGCTTTTTATGACATAATAGAAAGACTGATGTTTCATTTGCAATGGTAAAATAGCATTTTAAAATGCATGGATAAAGATGTCCTATTCAGCCTTAGAATGCACCATCTTTTAGCAGAGTCTTAGAATACAGAATCTGATTATATGCACTAATTGCCCCATTCAAACTATTGGTTAACTACGGGCTATGATATTGCATTGCAGAGAGCTTAATTTGGTAGAGTTGTCCTGAATATACATAGCTAAATTATTTCACTTAATACAAGTTGTTGTTACATAGGTTAAACTATGCACTTTTTGATACTGTAGAAAACATAGGAGCTGATTCTTTTTGTATTCTCTTTCTTTTGTACAGCTAAAAGGATGCAACATTAGATGGACACTGAGCAGAAATTCTTATCTCAAAATCATTAAATGGAAGTCTAGGAGTTGCAGACCCTTGTCTGTTTCTCTGTGATACTCTTGGGTCTCAGCTGCTGTAGTGTTCATAGGGAGGAAGATAAGGAATTAAAAATGCTTTTGCAGTTAACCTTAAATCAGGTCCTAAGGCCACCCAGTCTATTGTGATAGCTTAGAGAAACCGAAGATGTAAATAAAGGCTAGTACAAAAACAATGAGCATAAGGTTTTTCTTACTAATTAAAAAGAAAATTTCCTCTTTTTTTTTTCTTTTTTTTTCTTTCTCTGTCATACATTCATATATATACATACAGGCACACTCTCAGCTTTGTGAAATGGATAAACCATATGCAATACGTTGGCAATCATTATGTCATTATTATGGAGTTGGATTTGAAATAAAACAGTTATTTACATACTTGAAATATGTCTTTTATGTGATATATAAAACTGTTCTTGTAAATCATACCAACAGAAGCTAACATAAATGGCCAATCTGTGCATCAGCTGATATATGCTTATGCATTTTGCTGTTGCTCTGCATGCATAGCTACAAAATCTGTCAAAATCTCCAATTCTGGAGATACATCATGATGAACTTATATTCCTCTACTCTTCACTTTTTTTTTTTTCACACTTTTCCCAATTTAACTTTGGTTTCTTTTCTTGGGAAAAAATGTCAGCATACTATATCTCAATCTGTGGTTTCCAAATTAGGATCACTATGCTCTCATCTAGAAGCTTTGTTACACATGTGCAGAAAATGTATCTTTTCACAATCTCACAAAACTTGTTCAGCATGTATTCTCTGATAAAAAAGGTTTGCAACACTCATTAGATTAATTGCAATAACAGTACTTGACTCATTTGATCTTTTAATGTTAAATAACTCTTTATGAAGGTACCATGGATATGTACCATTTTTACAGGCTACTGTTACCAAAGATGAAGGGAAATAAGGTAAAGTTGGGTGATAAAGGAAATAGTTAAATATCTGTGTCAAAAAAAAAAATGGGGAAAAAACACAGTCTATAAACTAAAATTGGTAAACTGATACTGAGTATTTTTTAAGTACTTTTAAAGCAGTATCTGACATCATTGGAATGACAAAAACACAGATGATCTAGAAAAATGGCTGGGTATTTAAAAAACAAGTTAGAATTTTTATGGAAATGAGTGGTAAAACAAAGCAGGACTGGATGACAAGATTTTTGGAGAATAATATTGAGGATGAAGGAAAAAATGCTAAAAATATCTTGGCTGACTCAGCATAGCTGTTTTAGAGAGAAGCTGAGGACATTGAAAAAAAATCAGGTAATTTCTGGGTAGTGCTAGAGAGCTGTAGGCTGTCAGAGGAGGTAAATTGGCTTTTTTTTTTTTTTTTATAGCTATGCAAAGCTAGCAAGAAGGTTAGCATTTTAATGTGAAAGGATACTTGCTGGAATAATCCCACAAAAAACCCGTGAAGTGACATATCTACATGAGTAGTGAAGACAAGGCCAGTACTAAATAATTTTCTTTCTTCAAATTATGATTTTTTCCTTGAGAAATAAATGCAAAATTGAGGAACATCCTTCAGATGACAGACCATAAGAGTTTTTTCATCCTGCAAAATACTCACAAAACCATATGCAATGAGACCTTTCAGCACTATTAACAAACTGGCCTTATGACTTATTACTTGGTAGAAATTGTCTGAATCTAACACAAAATGCTAATCATAATTTTTTAACTCTTCTACATTGTTGTTATATTGAATTATGGAGCAGTCTGGTTATGTGTTATGGTCTAGAGAAGTAGTCTGTGTGATGGGTGGGGAACTGGCTGACAGGCTGCACCCAGAGGGTGATGGTAAATAGCTCATTTTCAAAGAGGCAACCTGTCACAAGTGGGGTCCCCCAGGGATCAATATTAGACTGAATGCTGTTTAATATCTTCGTAAGTGATATAGATGATGGATTCAAGTATACTCTGATGAAATTTGCCGACAATACCAAACTGAGTGGGAAAGTGGACACTTCAGAAGAGAGAGCCACCTTACAGGAAGACTTGGATAGGCTGGAAGAATGGCCTAACAAGAACCTTATGAAGCTCAGCAAGGAAAAATATAAGGTCTTGCATCTTGGAAAACATAATCCAAGGTGCAGGACAGGCTGGAATCTACCCGGCTGGGATGCAGCTCTGTGGAACAGGACCTGGGAGTCCTGCTGAACAAGCTCAATATGAGGAGACAGTGTGTTGCTGCAGCAAAGAAAGCCAACAGGATGCAGAGTTGCATCAACAAGGGCATTAATAGCAGAGATAAATAAGTCATTATCCCACTCTACTCAGCACTTATCAGGCCACACCTGGAATACTGTGTTCAGTTTTGGTCCCGACCCTGCAAAAAACATGGACGTGTTGGAGGGGCTCTAGGGAAGGGCCGTAAAGATGATCAAAGGACTGGGAAGCCTGCCATATGAGGAAAGACTGAGAGAACTGGGTTTGTTCAGCCTTGAGAAAAGAAAGCTTAGGGGAGATCTTATCACCATGATCCAGTATTTAAAGTGTGGCTACAAAGAAGATAGAGACTCTCTTTTTACAAGGAATCACATGGAAAAGATGAGGGGTAATGGGTACAAGTTACTCCTGGGGAGATTCCAATTGGACACAAGAGGAAAATTTTTCACAATGAGAAAAATCATTGGAATATCCATTATATATGGATATATATTATATATCCATATATATTATAAATCCCATTGGAATAATCTCCCCAGGAAAGTGTTCCTCAACATTGGACGCTTTTAAGATTCAGTTGAACAGGGTGCTGAGTCATCTTGTCTAGATCATGCTTTTTCCAAGAAAGGTTGGACCAGATGATCCTTGAGATCTTTTCCAACCTGGTATTCTACGGTTCTGTGATTCTGTGGTTCTATGATTCTATGAAATAATGACTATTAAAATAATGAGTAGGAAAAACACACACTTGAAGAAAAAAATGTCATTAATGGATGATTGATTAGCTGTGCAGAGCTGGGTAGAAGTCTGTTTACTTCAAACTTGTGAAGGGGCTTTTGCAGTGACAAGAAAGGGAGACTGGAAAACCAGAGTGATGGATGACACAGCCAAACATACATTCACACAAAGATCTATGTAATATCAGAATCTGTGATTCTCAAAGTAATTCCTAGATGTTTGAGATGGTTTGAAAGGTATGAAATGAAAGATTATAGAATTGCACCAAACTTACATGTTTATGTATAACAATGAGTATAATGAGCGGAAGAATAAGACTCAAAACAATAATGATAATAGGGATTTGTAACTTTGGAAAAACCATGCAAATAAATACCACAAAATACAGAACAATTAGATCTGTGGACAAGAAATAATAAAAAAATATTGTATGCATTACATAAACCAGTTATGAATTATAACATTCTCCCCCCCCAAATTAAGGAGATATTGTAAAAGAAATTATTGAAACCATTAATCCAGTTTGTAGCTGTAGTTGAAAAGGTAAACCGGATCATAGGATGAATATGCAAAAGTATGCAAAACAAATTTAAAAAAAAATCATTACTTATATGCAAGGGACTGGTCATTTTTAAGACTTATTTAGAATAATATACTTAGCTCCTTCCATTCACCTTTTTACAAGGACATTATTCCTCTGGACATAGAATAATATAAGGTCATAATAATATAGTTCAGCAGTCTATGCAGTAGTGAAAATTGTGGATTTATTCTCTTTAGGTGACTTAAATAGTGTCATTCAGAGTAATGAAGTTTTGATGTAGTGAAATATCAAACTGTTCAGAGTAGAGCAATAGGAAAAAAATAAATGGGACAGTCAAAAAGAGGAAATTCAGGCAGAGACTAATTTACTTAGGTAGAGAAAAATATGAACGAAGACACCAAGTAGACCAGTGAAGCAAAAAATATAAATAAGGGAAGGAACAGCCAGAGATTTATATTGCTTGAAGTGAGGGAAGATATTAAAGGACACAGAGAAAAAGCTGAAATGTGAGATTTAGATAACCTTAAAGGAAATATTTGTTTTAACCTTTTATGTATGTATTGTGTGTTTGCAGCTGTATGTAAAGTACCTAGATTATCTTAATTGCCAACTTTAATAGTCAATAACTGTTTTATAATAACTACTTGTCCAAAAGAACAACAAATTCACAATTAAAGGCTCACTTGATTCTACATGTAAGTTTTTCTTAGGGTATGCATTTACCATCAGAAATTGAAAGTCTGACTGTGATGTTACCAGAGGAAAGGAGAACTGCAGGAAAATTAGGTCAGTTCAGTGTTATTTTATATCACATGGGAATTAAAGAGGCAGAAACAATGGTAGTAGGATTCATCTGACTAAGTAAAGACATTTATAGTATAGGCACATGGCTAGATAGGGTGAACTCTACTGCAGTGACTTAAAATAGGTTGCTCTGAGGCTGGATTTTTTTTTCTTGGACTTAGACATCTGGATGATGCCTGAATTGCACTCTGGGACCTTCTATTCTTAATTTGGACTGAAGTTTATTTTCTAAGCTCATAGATGACCAGAAGTAACTTTAAGATATCTTCTGCAGCATACTTCCATTACAAGAGAAGGAAATTTGTGAAAGCATTAAGATGATTTTACAAACATGAATGTCTGCTAAAGTAAGATGAGAAGAAAGGATCTGAAAAGGAGTAAGGATACTGGAACATTAATACAAAGCAAGGGAAAGCTTTGTAATGTTTTTAAAATTCAAAGCCGTTGCTATGGAAAATAAAAATTCCAAGAATTTTTGAGATGATTTGTCAAAAAAAAAGATAAATACAGTAGCTGCAATTCCTATATATCAGAGATAAAATAAAAATAAAGAAATAAAATAGATTACCTGGCATTTACAATTGCTTACAAAGACTCCAGGGAAAGCTCAATGCAGTAAGTGAGTAGTGCCACTTAATTAATATCTGTGCCAGTAACTCCTTCTGTTAGATGCTGAAATTAATTTCCACCATCAAACTCCAAAAGAAGAGTTCTCTACTTTTTCCTTGGATTCAAAAGCTTCAGATGTAAAGAAAGAAAAATGAAGGAATTTTTTTCCTCAGGCTCTAGAATGGTAGCATTAGAACAGTAAGTATAGTTTGTCCTGAGGCAGACCTTGTGCCTTATTATATGAAGCTAAGTATTAACTTTTTTTTTTTTTAACAGTAAAATGATGGCAATTGCCTTCTTACTTCTGAGTCTGAACTTTGGACTTCAGTAAGAGGCATGCAAGTACATTGTACAAATTAAACAGAGGAATGCGTACACCTTTGAATTTTTTGTTAACCGGCTCTCACATAGGCTCTTATATCAGGGAAGATTCATTTTTTATTCTGTGCAATATAGTTAATTTCTTCTCTTATGGTCTAATTCAAAGACAGGGAGTATTTTCATTGACTCTAGCTAGGTTGTTAGTGCACAGAAAAGTGGGTGATGTATATGAGTATTAGGAGAATGAAGTCCCCACATACGTATTTTTCACCTTAGCATATCTTCTTTGAGATGTGCAGATTTCTCAAGTCTCTTTATTGACAGAAAGTAAAGGAGGAAACTACCTTGAAAATAGTACTATGAATCATCTAAAATTAAGCGAAAACCAAGAATATGGTCTCTGTGATTTCAGAAGACACAGCAGAGTATAAGATTTTGATAATAAGAGAAAAGTATAGTAATAAAAAAGTTGAATAAGTCAATAAATAACTCATTACAAAAGAATTAGACTATGAATATTTTTCTTTTATTTTTAAGAGCATAAATTGATTTTTTTTTCTGTTCTGTATCTCTTAGTCAGCTCTATAGACACACCTACACATCATATGGTGCACATTTCAGTAAATCATGATATTTTCCCCTAACCCTAGCATTGCTTTCTGTCTTTGAATTTCAGTAATACGGAATAGGCAAGATTACTTGTATGACCTATGTTAATTAGAACTTTGAAATAGATATCTGAATATGCATGTTTTCATTGGCCAGACTGAATTATTTTATAGTGATTTATGTATTAACCTTCTGGCTATTTAATTTAAAAGATTTTTAAAATGTGTGTGTGTGTAGGTATATATTTTAAAATGTGTGTTTATATATATATATATTTGGCAAAAATCCAGTCTTTTCTCTGGAAAAAAATATTGTATGCATTCAGTCCTTGTAGTCTAACTGGAAAGCATTACTATGTATTAGAACTTATACAATTTGAAAAATTCTGATATTGTCTACCTCTCTGTTCACAGCATGAAAGTGGCATATTAAGTATAACATCGTGCTATCAACACTTTATGTGCTGCCTCTAAGCAGAGAGCAGGTAAATGCAAATGAATTGTATCCAGTCTTCAAAAATAACTCCTTTCAACCTGAGAAGTTAGTCTCTAGAACCAACGAGACAGATTTTCCAAATCTCTGTAGCTGCTGGTTAGGAACTTAACTGGAGTGGCCAAGTTTTTCAAAGAGAGCTCCTGCATACTGAAGACTCCTGTAAATCTGGCCACTAAATTTTGATTCCTTAGTTAGAATTGCTCTTTTGAGAAAAGCTGCAGTACTGAGGGGGAGAGAACAGAATGACTGAGGGAGAAGAAATCTTGGGGAATCGTGATGCTGAACTCATAAAAATCCTGTGTATATATATACAAGTGCTAGCTGAATGGGATTCAGAAGTAGACTAGATTGTCCTTCTAACAAGATGTATTATTTCTGCTTATATTAGTTATTTCCTACCTTCTCTCCTCTCAGAATGTGCCTTTTCTATTCCACTGTGTTACAGATGTGAAAAATACTTCAATATAATTATTTAAAGGTTCAGGTTATAGAGATTAAATTGAATCTGATATTCTGACCAGATTACGTCAGTATGCCATGTCAGTGTGAAACTAGTTTGATGAGGGATTAATTGGGGTTTTCATTGTGGATGCAGTGAAGGGCCTATCTTAACTGAAAAGAATATGTAATCTGGCTAATTTTTAAGCTTCTAGGACTCTCAGTAGGATGCCATGACCTTTAAATATGCAAGTTTATAAGCATGTGAATGAATGTGCTCTCTGTTAAGCACATTGGCTCTGAAAGCCAAATTTCAAAGGGGAGCTAACATTGGGTCATCCTTTCCATTGCTCATCTTGTATCCCTTTCCCTCATTTATCAGAGTTTTAAATAGATATCAAACTACTTCTGAATATTCAAGTATATCTACCATTTCACTCACTAATCAGCCTAGACAGTTCGAGTACCACTAAATGAAAAAAAAATTTTTTTTTTTTTAAACAAACTACTGTGACATTTTTTTTTTCATTCTAATATAGAAATGGACATGTCCTGATTTATCCTTACAAGTATGGAAAAACAATACTGCAGTGTAAAAAACAAATGTGGCAGCATACCGTACTCAAAGACTTCAAATTATTGTCAACAACAGAACAAAACCAGCTCATTGTCTATCTGATAAGATTACTTCTACCTCCATTTTTCTATGCTGTTATAGACTTTAACACTGTTATGAACAGTGTTATATGGTAGTCTTTTTTTCTGAGAGATTAACCATACTAACTGTTATAAACAGTTGTTGTGGTTTTGTTTAGTGAGGGGGGGCCTAAGGTGGTAGCTTCTGTAGGAAACTGCTAGAAGTCGCTCCCCTTTGTTCAGTGGACTCGGCCAGGCCTAGGGCGGACCTGCTGCTGGCCAAGGCTGAGCCGACTGGTAGCAGAATGTCTGTGGTAACGCCTCTGCGATAACGTATTTAAGAAGGGGAAAACAGAAAAAAAAGAGAGAAGAGAAGATGTGAAGAAGCCGAGTGGGGGCAGAGGTGCAAAGGGGGAGGCGCAGGCCTCATGGGCCTTGCAGGCCTCACCCTCTGGCCTCTTGCCAGGCGGCCAACTGGGCCTGAGTCGGCCTGGCCTGGCTGCAAGAAGTGGAGAGGAGATGAGATGGATGATGTGAAGAGATTCTGAGAGGCGTCTGCCAGCCTGTTGTGAAGAACTTTTCTTGTGAGAGGAACGGCTACGGACACCAAGGTCAGTTCAGAAGGAGGGGGAGGAGTAATGTGGCTCCTGGCCAAGATTCCCCTGCAGCCTGTGGTGAAGACCATGGTGGAGCAGGTTGTCCCCCTGCAGCCCATGGAGGTCCACGGAGGGGCAGAGATCCACTAGGAGCCTGTGAAGGACCCCACATCGGGGGAGGTGGATGCCTGAAGGAGGCTGTGGCCCATGGAGGGCCCGCTGGGACAGCTGTTCTGGAGAGACTGAACTCCGTGGAAGAGATATCCCACGCCGGAGCAGTTTCATAAAGGACTGTGGCGTATGGGTGGGACCCCACCATGGAGCAGGGGAGGAATCTGAGGAGTTCTTCCCCTGACCATGAAGCAGCGGCATAAAACAATGCGTGACGAACTGACCGCAACCCCCATTCCCTCTTCCCCCCTGTGCCACTTGGGGTGGGGGGAGGTAGTAGAGATAATGTTAAGCCTGGGAAGAGGGAGGGGTGGAGGGAGGTTATCTTGTTCTCTGTCTCATTATCCTGCTGTTTGTAGTAATAAATAAATGGATAGTTTTCCCCAAGTTGAGTCTGTTTTGCCCATAATGGTAACTTTAAGGATTTTCTCCCTGTCCTTATCTCAAACCTCGAGCCGTTTTTCCTTATATTATGTCTCCCTATTCTCTCGGAGAGAGAGAGACTGTGTATTCTGGTCCCGATCGGGGCTGAACTACGACAACAGTTTTAGTCACTGGGAACACATAGAAGTCTTTCCAGTATCTCAAAAATGCTTCTCCATTAAAAGAAAAAAAAAATTGTGATGGCACTTCTATTTGTACAGTCACTCATTCCTTCTGGGTAGAGACAAATGCAAAAGTGCTGAGAATAGGCAATCTTGTAATTAAACCTATAAAGATCTTTTTAAAGTTTTGCTTTAGAATAGCAAATTAGTTCCTAATTCATCTTTACTGAAGCCAAACCAATTTTCTTCTTTCTCCATATTTTCCTCTAATCAACTGATCTTTTTTTTTTCCTTTTGGAAAAATAGGACTTCCCATCACAAATTATTTCTTAATTTTTTTTTTGTTTTCACTTTTTTACTGCTGTTTGCTGAAGGATGACCATAACCATTAAAGCATAAGCAAGGAGACTCCGAACACTATAATTTCAATCTTCTGCAGACTTCTGTTTTATTCATAAACATCTAGATTTTTCATTAGTTTGCATTCTGATGTTTTGACAATCTGTTTCCACCTCCTCTTTTGAAAGTGAATGCTTTTCTCATTAACTTAAGGTAGAGAAGTTCACATGCCTTAGGTCCATGGCTGTTTTCAGCAATGAGTAGGACTACACACAGTTCTGACCCATGCAATAACGACTATTGATAACAATTAACTTTCAAGTAACAGCTTAATTTTTGGAGGGTTTTTTTTGTTTGTTTATTTGTTGACTGTATACTGATTTAACCATGAAACCTCCACTGGTTCAAAAGACAGAAGAATCAGACCAGCATTAACTCTTAGAAATATAATCATCGACGTACTGTATTTATTTTCAATGTCTGAAACAAGTAAGGGGAAGCTTTGAGTTTTTACAGGTATTTTGCCTTGTAATGTATTTCCAGAGATACCTTATGAACTCTACCAGAGGCTTTGTTATCTCTTCTTCATTCTTCTTTTAAAAGCTCAAAATATCTTTTTTTTTTTTGCTTGTTTGTTTCGGCTTTTTTTTTGTGTGTTTTTTTTTGTTTGTTTGTTTTAATTTGGGTTTTGTTTTGTTTTGTTTTGTTTTCTTCTTGAGGAGACAACAGAAAACCCAATTTCTGGGCAGAAATAAAGTCAAATTGCTATCACCTTTTCCATTAAGCACATACTTGCTTTGTGACTTTTCAAGAATGTGAACATTCATGTTTAGAATTATTTGAATTAATTTTTCTGGAAATAAAAGGGATACTGTTGACACTGTTGGAAAATATGTTAATGATGATTAGAAAATACTTTTCTTCCAAAAGCAAACCTTTATAATAAGGAAAGATCAGCTTTGATTATTTTTTTTCCATTGAAAACTATAAAAAAAAAAAAAGAAAAAGGACATGGTAGGTACAGAAACAGAACACTTCAATTGACAAAAGCCAATTTTGACTTTTCACAAACCTTTCAACTTTTGAATTGAGACAGTAGGTTGTTGCTGGTTTTTTAATCTTCACCATTCTATTTGGTTTAAAAAAATCTGTTCTTCCTCCATCTGTATTCAGAAATTACTGGAATTTGTAGTGCTTCTGAAACTCTCACCCAACACCAAAGGAAAGAGAAAAAGAAACAAAACACACAAGCCATTCAGAATTAAAAAAATGCACAATAGCAAATGTTTATTTAAGTCATATATATATATATATGTATGTATTTATAACTCTAAAAAAGAAAGAAAAAAACCCAGTCATTGTAAGGAGCTATGAAGGGGCATTACCTGCAGTTTTTAATACAAGACTATCCCCTAAAATCAGGACAAAAATTTGTCGATTTTGATTTAGCATTTCTAATCAACTGGGATGAAGAGACTCATCCTGCTCTGTGTAAATGAGTTACAAAATGCTACTCTCCCTTAATCTTATTTTTCTTATTGTTCCTTTTGACACAAGAATAATGTCAGATATCTTTACACCAGTTAGAAATACTGTTCAGTGTCTGAGACAAAGAAAAGCTAAGAAAATGTGAGGTCTGAAGACTCTGGACTGGCTCCAGCTGTGCACACCAACAAGCAGCTCATTTTTAGCATGTTGGACAAAGCACTTCTTTCATGAAGAAGCAGTCTGTTACACCCTCCCCCGCTTTCCTAGCTGAAAATCCCCAAACACATCATTTTCACTGACTGTTCAACGCAGTGCTATGTCATGATGAATACTGAGAAACGATAATCAGCTTCTTTCATGTGAAGGCACCATAACTTTAAAGATTATATTGACAAATGGCTGGAATAAATGGTTAACTGGTGCCTCACCATTCCTCTAAATTGTAAATATAATATGAAGGCAGTGCAAAACTCAAAACTTCACAACTCACTCACAAATCTCAAAGTAATTATGAAGTTGTGGAATTCATTGTCCCGTGGAGGTAAATTTAAAAGGCTATTACTGGAAAATTGCTGAAATTATCAATATTTTGTTTTTCTCTTTGAGTTCTGGTCATTCTTATAATTTGAACAGGTACTGCAACAAAAACTGAGAATATAATCAAACATCAACAATATTTTAGTAATAATATTGATGTTCTTCCCAAGAGCACAACAAGGATTGTGGCTGTATTGTATTTGAGCTGAGCTGTATTTTGTGTTTGCTGAGCAAACACAAAAAAAAAGTACAGACTTTGCTTTTATGGGCTTACAAATATATTTGTGTTTCTTTTATTCCTGTATATTGTTACAGATTTTTTTTTGCACTGAGCTGCTTGTTTTTTTTTTTAATTGTACACCGAAACAGAAAGAATTAGCCATGCAAATAGGCATACTGATAGTAAGGATACTGTTTAGCACAAACTTTACTCACTGAAACTGAACCCAAAATCAGTAAGTTTCTTCCTTGAATATCATTTACAAAAGAGTCATTCTTTCTCATCATCACTGCAAAATCTTCAGCCTACATGGTTATTAGGGCTACATAAACCCTATGTATCCACTCCGTTTAGGGTTGTAGAGAATAGAAATGTCTTGTCTGCAATTTCAGAGCACCTGGGCTACCAGGTGAACTAAAAAAAAAGGTTCATGCCCTCTGCTCCCCAGGGGAGGATAATGCATAGTAATGCGATCAGCTAATGTCAGTCATGTCCTCTTCCAGATTTGGTCAGGTGAACAGATACATCTCACACATGAAAAAAATATAAAAATAAACGAGAAGTTTAATATTTTACTGTGTATAGATGGGAGAAAGAGACTGAAAACAGAGCTCTAACAACAGTATAAAGTGAAATACTCAAAAGTCAAGAAATATCAGATTAAAATTTCCTGTACAACTTTAATTTCAGCTGTCTGATATATGTGTCGTGATAGAGACTGTAATTATATAATAATTTTTCTTTTTTTCCTTGAGACAGTTCTGGCTAAAGGACAAAGAATAGAGTATATGTACAAAATATCTACTTACCTAGCCATTTATTTTTAACTTCATCGTTCAATATGTCATCTATATTTTATGTACAGGACACCATTTCAACTATATACTGAATTCAGAATTATTAACATCCTCTGGGGCATTTTTTGAGGCATACACATCACTGTGATATCTGAGTAGCTCACAAACGTTATTTTGCATACACAACATGACTTGAAGGAAGGATAATACTCTTATACCCATCTGAGATACAAGCAGCTTAATACCAGAATATTCAAACACCCATTAACTCTGGATGACCCCACTTGATATGCCTTCAGTCCAAATTTTCAGCATATTTAGCAGTTTATAACATTTCATCTGTTCATAAAGCAGCTTGAGAAGACCTCCTATGCGGTTTACTTTTCTATCCTATTCTTTCTACCCTTCTGCTCCTTCTAATCCTATTTTAATACTGTCAGCATCTTTCTGCTTCTTTGCCCCTTGCATTTGAGTTTGTCCTTTTCTCCTTCCCACTCACACTTCGCAGCTTGTTTGGTAGTAAGAAGATGGTGAACACACTATCAAAATTGTTTCTGGCTAGAAGAAAAAGCATTAGTGAAGTTTTACTGAGCTCCATGGCAGCTGCTCAGCCTATGCCTATTACAAAGACGTGATAGACACTGCAGTCTGGACCTGAGGGTGAGTAAACACTGGCCACTTTAGCACTGTACAGCAAGTAGTCATGGACAGCACCTAAGCTCCATCTGGTATCCAAATGGCTCTTGCATAGTCTTTACCATTTTTAGTTCAAAGTATTGAAAAATTTTGATGGCTGTGTTGCAACCCATCACAAAATTTTTATAAGGAGTGAGACTGATCTATCTGAAGCATGATCCGGGTGAATTACAGGATATGCAAGAGGTTTTGAAAATATAACTTCTAGAAATAATGCTACAAGATTGAGCATAGTGAAATGGACCAAATGTATGGCCTCAACCATATTGCCCAATGGAAATGCTCTTAGATAACTTTGATCCTTTGAGCTGTGGCCAGGCACAATCTCAGAGATCTTTGATTGTTGTGAACTGAAACCACACCAGGGAGCATGCTAAAACTGAATTAAAATAGAAGAAAGAATGGGATCTACTACTAGCCC
The DNA here is from genome assembly GCF_036417535.1 of Chlamydotis macqueenii. Lineage (NCBI taxonomy): Eukaryota > Metazoa > Chordata > Aves > Otidiformes > Otididae > Chlamydotis > Chlamydotis macqueenii. The sequence continues at coordinate 166,903,685 of NC_141556.1, forward strand.
CATGGGTCTAGTTTTTTTTTTTTAACATATTTTATGAGAACATATGCGAAGAGGGAGCACAGAAAGCACTCAGAGAATCAGCTGACAGTTTCAAATAGATATATTCCAACAGCTTTAACAGAAAAAAAAAAGTATCAGAGACCTTTCTGCCCATATCACCCCACTTCAGGGTATCAAATCCATTCATCAGTCATTTGAGATTTTTTTTTTATTAGTTCCTTACAAGATTTTCTTAGCGAGAATAAAAAGACATTCTAGGAAGTAACTGAATTGTTTGTATTTGAACACTGAGAAAAGCAAACAGCAAAAATAAAACCCAACAACTCTGTAGCAGAAAATGTAAAGCAGTCATATCTATTCATGACATGTCAAACTCTATTTTACAGTAGATTATACTTAAGCTTAGTTTTTGCATGATTGGCAGTTTTGTGAAAATCAGAATATGGAAAAGTAACACCTGTTTTGAACTTGTCTAAATAGTTAAATCTTTCCTAGGGTATCATTCCTGATTTAATGGTACTAAGAAAGATCTACATGTTTTTATGCATACAAATAATATTTTTATTTATTTTAAACAATAAGTAATATGTACAGTAGAAATTAATTACTTCAGGGTTAAGAAAGTAAAATTTAAGAATTGTTTATTTATTTAAATAAGAAGGCAACCAGCTACTAGCATCTTCCACTTTATGTCTAGTTTAATTAGGTAATTATTTCCTTCTCCATGTATTTCAACCTTAAAGAAGAGGTAGATTGAGTAATTTGTGAAAATGAGAGTCTGCAAACAATATATTAGGAGCTCAGAGGTTTATTTGGAGAGAAAAAAAAAACTAAAAAAAAAGAAAAGATGCACTACAGACTCTTGTACAAATAGAATCATAGAATCATAGAATGGTTAGGGTTGGAAGGGAACTTCAAAGGTCATCTAGTCCAACCCCTCTGCAAGGAGCAGGGACATCCCCCACTAGATCAGGTTGCTCAGAGCCTCATCCAGTCTGGCCTTGAATGTGGTATTACAGTTTATTAGAATGGTAAAACCAGCCAATGTATTGATTTACTGCTTTGCTTTAAAATAGATTATAGATGCTTTCTTTGGCTATGCTATGAATTATCTTTTTCAAAAGAGACAGAAGACAAAGGAAAACAAAGTTTTATAGAATAATGGAGACAGCTATATGACAAAGGAGGAGTTGCAAAACTACAGACACAGTCAAATTAATTAAGCAAGCAAGAATCTTTAGATCTTAATGTAGTCCACTGCACAACTCCTTTATTCATTAATGAAATAATTGTAAATGTTGACTCAGGTATATTCTCATGTCATGATTTTCTGGGTGAAAAGGGATGAAAGAAAGTTATAGAAGTGAGTTGTTTAAAGCTGTCTCTACAATCTCTGCATGGCTTTGGCCATGTTCCAAGTACATTACAGAAATCTCTGAGCTGTTCCTTCTTTTTTTTTCCTTTTTCCATTTTCTTTTTTTCTTTCTTTCTTTTTTTCTTTCTTCCTTTTTCCCTTTTACCCTTCTTTTTTTTTACAGTCATATTTTCTCTGTTTTTCATTTTTTATTTTCCTTTTTCCTTTTCTTTTTCTTCCTTTTACTCCTCCTTCCCCCGCCTTTTTCCTTCTGTTTCCCTTTCCCCACTTTTCTCTTCCCCTTTGTTTCCCTTCACTTAGCTTCCCACCCTGCCCTTTCACCTCTTCCTCTTCTCCTTCCTCTTCCCATCACTCTGTGTGTTCCCAAGAGAACATATGCCCAGATGCAGATAGAATACTGTTTCACAATACTCCAACCCTCTCACTCCTACAAACCCACATCATCACTGAGGAACAATCCTTGAAGGCTCCAGCTATACTAGCTTTTACAGCTTAGACATCTATCATGGTGGAGAAATTCTAATTGAGAAAAGTTGTTGTGAAGATGAATTCCATTTTGTCAGTATCTAGAGTCCATAGATTAATGAATTAATGTTCATTAATTCATAGTGTTCATAAATTACTTATCTCACTGTGGACTTTATAACTATTTAGAATTTCTAACAGCTACAATTATTGTTGATGGTTAGACTTGATGATCTTGGAGGTCTTTTCCAACCTTAAAGATTCTGTAATTCTATGATTCTGTGATTCATTATGGATTATTTTTCACCTTCCAGTTTTTTCAATATATATCAATCAGTAAACATTTTAGGCACTATGTAAAACAGTTATTACTTCTACAGCCCCAACAAAGGTCTTGGATTTTGAATCTCAAGGTTTTAGAGTTCTCCCTAAACACCTCAAGAGATTTGTTATTGAAAATGAACAAGTTGGAGTTTAGTGAAGGTATTGCTATATTAGCAGGACAAAATGCAATTTTCAAGTTAACACTTTAGGTATTTTCTAAACCACTTCTATTTTTACCTTTTTTACTAGGCAGGCTTCTAAGTTGTAATTTGGGAGAGATATTCAGAAGTAGGTTGGAGAGGCACTGGATTGAATTTTAGCCATTTACTTTCCTTTCTTTTAAAATTAAAAAATAATAATTTCCAGAGATGATATGTGAACTGTAGGATTATCCAAGTGCTGTGTTGTAAGTCACATACAACACTGAAAACACATCATTACAACTTCAAGGTTAAAAACATATTAAATCTTGCTATCGGTGGACTTCAAGACCAAAGTCAACTTTACAGGCTCACTTATGTGTACAACATCTTAAGTAATATAGAAATAAAGAATAACTGAAGATGCTGTTGATGAAGAGAAAGAGGGTGTGAGCAAAATCTCTCTATATTTTGGTGGTCTGTGTATCTTAATTTCAAAAAATCTTACAACTATTCAAATTTATTTTGAAAGACTAGCCTTAAAAAAAAGCCAAAGTAGAGGCATTATATTAATACAAAGGTTATATTTACACTTTCTTTCCTATGAGAATGAAGGAAATATACATATGTTTATGTACATTTTTGCATTATATGAGTATTAGACTTCTTAAAAATGGCAAGAAGCAGAATCCAGATCTTCTACTTCTTATATAAGTGCCTTACCAATGAGGAATAAGGATAAATTTCATTTTTCTTCTGTCCTTCGGTTGTTTTCCACGTGCTGCCAGTATCTAGTTTCAGTGATAAATACCATTTCTTAGATATCCTCTAGGCATGTCATGCAAAAGTATGACAGCCATTCTCTTTGCTTGCCTGTATTCAAAGTTCTATCTTCAAACCTTTGTAAAACCAGCAACTTTTAAGTATTTCTTACATTTATTTTAATTTATTGTGCCTGTCTGTAAAAGACAAAATGGAATCTTGATAATCTGTTTGGTCAAGCCTGGAGAGGAAAGTCATTTTCATCTGATTTTGCACATAGATAGAATACATTACTTAAAAAAAAAAAAAAAAAAGCAGAAGTAGTAGTCTGATGTGTTGGGTTTGTGTAGCGGGGGTGGAGGTGGAGGCTGTGGCCTGTGGAGGGCCCACGATGGGGCAGCCTGTTCCTGAGGGACTGCACCCTGTGGAGACACCTCACACTAGACCAGGGGAGAAATGTGAGGAGTCCTTCCCCTGAGGAAGAAGGAGCTGCGTAAACCTTGTGTGATGAACTGACTGCAATCCCCCATTCCCTATTCCCCCTGTGCCACTCAGGGGAGAGGAGAAGTTGGTGCTAGTGAGGAATGAAATTAAGGCCAGGAAGAGAGGAGGGATGAGGGGAAGCCATTCTTAAGATCTGCTTTTTCTTTTTTTTCTCTCATTATCATACTACAGTTTTACTGTTAATAAATTGAATTAGTTTTCCTGAAGTCAAGTCTGTTTTGCCCATAATGGTAGATGTTGAATGATCTGTCCTTGTCCTTATCTTGAACCTTGAGGCTTTTCTTTTATTATCTCTCTCTGATTCCCTCAGAGATTGAGGAGGATGAGTAAGTGACCGCATAGGGCTTAGTCCCCAGTGGGGCTAAAATACGACACCTGGCTTCCTGTTTTACTTCTCTATAACTAAGAGTGCATTGTTCAGTTAGCAAAAAATACTTTGTATTCAATAGTACAACCTGAGCAAAGAAAACAGTAATTTTCTAATGAGTAAAAACTAAACAGTCTTTAGAAAAGTTATTCAATACTCTGTAAGTTAAAAAACATTTTCTCATATTTATGCAAATTGTTTAGTATCTGTATGATTCAGCAAATGATCTCCTTTGTTGCTAAAGTTATAGGCCGATTATGGCTAATCAACTGTGATTGCAAGATCATAGCAAAGGTTTTGGCAGTTTGGCTGTAGGCATTTTAGTGTAAAATTATTATTCCTGATCTAAACTCTTAATTTAATAAGCATTACTAACAAATGGAAGATCTGTAGCTCATCAGGAGCTATTTTACTAGCTACAGAAAAAAGGCATTACACCACACTGAACAGATACATTTCTTCAAAGTATGAGCAGAAGTTAACTTCAAGGACACCTTTTTTTTTTCTTTTTTCTTTTTTTCTTTGTTTTTTTTTTTTTTAATTTGCGTAAGGCTGTAGTCATCACTAATAGAATGATTTCAAAATAACTTTATCTGTAAAGTTGCACTGGGCAGGTCGTTCTTATTTTCACTCTCTTATTTCTTGTTTTGGAACATTTGGCATGGCTAATAAGAGTGATTGATTGATATATGGTTAAAAGGATTATAGAGAGGAAGGTAGCTGAAAATAATGGGTGCATACTAATATTTTCTTAAGATGACTTGTATCCAGTCTCTTAGCACACACTGCATAGACACAAGATCAATGTTTTAATAATAATGATTAATAATTCATTATGATGTAATGCATGATGGGAAGAAGCCATTTCATGATAACTAATGGCTAGCTACAATATTCCAGGGCCTGAGACAAACTCACAAATACAGCAACCCCATATAGGTCATTATTACTTTTCTACAGTATTAAGAATACATTCCAGAGAACCAAAAAAAAATGGATTTTATTATTATGTAAAGTAAAAATGTAATTGAACATTCTCAGGTTTACTTGTTGTGGTGGTTTAGCCCAGATCACCACACAGTTTCTTACTCACCCTCCCCCTACCCAGTGGGAGAGGGGAGAGAAATTGGGAAGAAAGGAAAACTCATGGGTTGAGATAAAAACAGTTTACTAAAAATACTAAAAACTACAAAGCTAACAGGATATAAGGATATTAATATCTAAAAAATATACAAAATGAACAATGTACAATTTCTCACCACCCAATGTCCGAATGACCGACGCAGCCCGTCCTGAGCAGCGATCACAGGAACAACACCGAGCAGCAAGCAAAGGTGGGAGAGCAAGCTAGCAAGGTAGAGGGAACGATGCCAGCAAGCAAGAGAGAAGAAATGAATGCCAAGGGTGCCCGAACGGATACCCGACAAGAATGTCCGAAAAGAAAAGGAATATCAGAAAATGATGCCCCCTCCCATGGGCAACCCCCACTTATATACTGAGCATGACGTTTATGGCATGGAATACTCTCTTTGGCCAGTTTGGATCAATTATTCTGTCTGTCTTTCGCCCAGCTTCCCGCATCTGCACGTTAACGAGACCTTAACGAGACTTGGAAAGCCAGACAGTGTCCTTGGTCTCATTAACAACAACTCGTATCATCAGAATGTTTTTATCAACATTCTTCACACACGAAATCCAAAACACACCGGCTACTGAGAAGAAAATTAACTCCATCTCTGCTGAAACCAGGACACTTGTTCTGCTTAAAATAGATTTTTACCCCTTACATTGCAAAGCACCATGCAACGAGAGAGAATTAAGCAGCACTTCATTTACAAAGTTCTATTAAGTTTATACTCAGAAATGTGTTGTAATAATAGTTCTACTTTGAAACTAGATTTAACCGTTTTTTTTCTTCCATAGAATACTTTTTCATGCAAGTAAAGGAAGAGGTATTGCACTGGGTATTCACTATGTAGAACTGAGGTTCACACTAGACAGAATGCCAACTGAGAGAAATCTCTGAGGTTTCTACTGGAATGCTTATATACCTGCAGTGCTATCTCTTTTTGGCTTGTGTTTGACAGCTTTACAGATCTGTTTTCTATGCAGTGGTTTTTTTTTTTTTTTTCACAAGTCTTTAACTCCAGCTTTTAGAATCTCTCTTTTTTTTAAAAAAAGCTTAAGATTTAGCTATTAGAAAGTAATTTGCTTTTATTAAATAGGCCATATGACAGATCTACACATCTTCCCCTATCTTCTGCAGCTTTGGGTACTCTGATTTTCAGTCCATAATCTCCTCTGTATCTCATTCCATAGCTATTACCTAATAAAGTGAATAATTAGAAAGGAATACTCAAGAACATAGAATGGAAAAAAGCAGAAACAGGATTAAACTTATGTATGTTTAGCTACTTAAATATTGTGAGTGGGATTACACTAATCAAACTTTAGATAACTACAAAATAGATGTCTGGAGATGACAGTTACAGTAGGCTGACTTCCTTTATGGAGAAGAAAAAAAGAAAAAGGCACTTTCAGGTTATGGTTCATTTAGCATGGTTTAGATATCTACTTTAGAATAAGAAGAATAATGCCCTTGACTCCATTAACTATATTGACCACATCTTTATTGACTATATAGGTAGCCAAGGATGAAGATCTCAAACACAGATTTGGATATCAAAACCCACACAGTGAAATTTATAGTCTCATTTTTAACATACAGGAAAGACAAAAAAAGAAAACAGTAAAATATATTCCCATCTGTCCTATCTATTAAGAGTATTTGTACAAATAAGAGAATTATATTCTCTTTATATTTATAAATATATATATGAATATAACAATGAGCATCCAAAAAATTAGCTTTGCAACAACAACAGAAAAAATTATGGGTCTTTCCTTGTTAATTTTCCAACTGCGCAACCTAGCTGTCAGTGGAAAAGAATTGAGGTAGTGGCATGCTGGCTAATAGAGACAGAGAATATGTCTTTAATCTTACCCCTCTCTTTTATCAGTACCCTGTGGTACTTCTTCCCACCAGCAATTCATAGCTTTGCAGTCTCACTCTCAGATGCAAAGGAACTCTTTGACACCTGCATGACATCATAAGGGTGGTATTATATCATGATGTTCATGTGATAACTCAGTCTTTAAAGTGTTCCTCAACAAGGTAGGATATATTTTTTTTTCTTATTGTTGAAGCTATTTTCTACGGAAAAGTGTTGAGGGTCAGTAGCAGGGTAGAGATGTAGGGAACAAGCAGCAGATTAGAAGAAAATGAAGACATGTATATGTATATGTATATGTGTGTTTGACTCAGAAGCCTCATGTTGAATCATAGAATCATAGAATCACATGTTTGGATGGGACCTATAAGATCATCTAGTCCAACCGTCTTCTCACTACCATTGCTGCCACAGCTACTAAACCATATCTTGTAGCTTCTCATCAAGCCGCCTCTTGAACACTGCCAGGGACGGCGACTCCACCACCTCCCTGGACAGGCCATTCCAGTGCCTGACCACTCCTTGGGAGAAAAAGTTTTTCCTCACGTCCAATCTAAACCTCCTCTGGTACAACTTGTGGCCATTTCCTCGGGTCCTGCTTGTTGCCTGGGAGAAGAGGCCAAACCCCTGCTCATCACAACCTGCCTTCAGGAAGCTATAGAGTGCAATGAGATCTCCCCTGAGCCTCCTCTTCTCCAGACTAAGCAATCCCAACTCTCTCAGCTGCTCCTCATAAGACTTGTGCTCCAGACCCCTCACCAGCTTTGTTGCCCTTCTCTGGACACGTTCCAGGGCTTCAATGTCTTTCTTCTAGTGAGGGGCCCAAAACTGAACACAATACTCGAGGTGCGGCCTCACCAGCCCCGAATACAGGCGGATGATTACCTCCCTGCTCCTGCTGGCCACACTATTTGTAATGCAGGCCAGGATGCCGGTGGCCCTCTTGGCCACCTGGGCACACTGTCGGCTCATGTTCAGCTGAGCATCAACCAACACCCCCAGGTCCCTTTCCTCTTCACAGTCCTCCAGCCACTCAGCTCCGAGCCTATAGCGCTGCATGGGGTTATTGTGGCCAAAGTGCAGGACCCGACACTTGGCCTTGTTGAACCTCATCCCATTCAGCTCAGCCCAGCGATCCAGCCTATCCAGATCCCTCTGAAAGGCCTCCCTACCCTCAGGCAGATCAACACCACCACCCAACTTGGTGTCATCTGCAAACTTACTGAGGGTACACTCAATTCCCTCATCTAGGTCATCAATAAAGATATTGAAGACCTCAGCTAAAAGGTTAGGATGAATTCCCTGCTTCTGGGATTATGACAGTCTCTTCTCATTAAATATAAAATCATTTCTTTGATTAAGGCCTATAATTTCACCTCCCAAAGACAGATCTAACTACAGGGTTCTAGAGTCATGCTGCTTCCTTACTGCTGATTTAAAATCAAGACATCAGCTCAAGATCTAAATGATCTTGAGACAGATTAATTGTACCATAAGCCAGCATACTGCTTCACAGGATATGGACAACACTTAGTGTAGTTTCTTGACTCCAGCTGAACTGAAGCCAGAATTACATCTCTGATGTTTTTAGTACTGCAACAGTAGGCACTAACACCACACCCAAACTGTAACAAGGTGTAGCAGGGGGAGCTCTGAAAGGTTGATTCTCTGATCCGCAAACTAAGAGTCTTGCTGGACCCTGCTGATACTCATTTCATGACTCTATCATCAGGCACGTAAATTACTTTCTCAATCTACACTTTCAATCCAAATGATCTTTAAGGGCTGCAACACAGCTGTATTTTTAAGTAGCTCATAATTGTTCATTTGATGTAATGATTCAAGTACTTCTTGAAGGTATCCACATGATTGAACCAAAGCCCCTAAGAAAAAAAAAAAATGTTTCCATAGCATTTTCAATGTTTAAAGCAATGGTTTCACGGTATCATGGGATTTTTTTTTTAACCTATTTATGCCTTTAGAGAAAAAAAAAGGAATTTTCTGAATGCTTCATCAAAATTTGAATTAATAAATAAAAGATCTAATCTGGTATAATCTCTGCATAAGTATGTGGTAACAGAATATCTGTAATAGCAACTATCTGTAATAGTTGCTAACAGTTACTATGATAATTACTATAATAAGCAGTATTTTAATTTCATTTTTTTTCTTGAAAGACCTTTTTCTGTTCCATGAAAACTCTGTTTAGTTTAAGAAGAAAATACTCACATGTTTAAAAAAATAAGGCCATATAATGGGCTATATTGTCTTACACACAGACATGCAGGATATTTTCTAGAAATTTTACAGTTCTTTGCAAATGGAAAGAGACCACCTTTTTTAAAAAGGCAATGTGGAGGATATAGGCTGAACTTTCTCTGTCTGAGGAATATATAGCAGACCATCATACACACTCTTGTTCTCCACTGCTTCACCACTCAATGTCTATTTCTATTTACAATGTATGATTTTCTGTCTCAATGTAATGCTACTGTTATGGAGGAATAGGGAAAGGAGGGAAAGAGTACAAACTGGAGCACCTAACCAATAGTCTGCCAGAATATGACTGGATGTCCTCTAAGTCACATCATTGTGATCACAAGGATGTATGCAGGATATGCACAGGTCTCAAGGGACTGAGAGGAGATCTAATATAAAGCTTATACTGCAATAACTGAAGAAGATTCTGCAGGTTCTGTGAGTGGAGTTTCACAGTGTCTCTGCTACCCAGATATCTAACATTAAAAGAATGATCCTATGTCCTTTAAATAAACATCGTTCAAGGAAAAAAAAATGCTAGCGCCTCTCTGTAGATTTAGTATTATCATAGTTTCTACGAAGAATTAAAAAAAAAAAATAAATCCCCACTTCTACTGCATTATGACTCGGATTTTCCAACATGTAGTGCAGGACCAGCCTGTCATACCTTCTTACATCCTGTTGACCAAAGCAAAGGTACTGCTTTGTACAGGAAGCCAAGAACACAGTTAATGCTGTAGAGTTATATCAGTGTTATTATGCTTTGTTACATAAAAGTACAAATCAGCTAAAGAGTATTGACAACACACACACACACACACACACACACGATTAAAAGGAAATCAATAGTATGCTTAAAGTTGGAAAGTTTTAATCTTACAGTGGCTAAAATATCAATCATTAACTTGCTTTCATCCAACTTCATGAATTACTCAGAGAACAGATTATTATGGCTTACTTTATGTTAACTTTCTAACTAGCTATAACCAGCTAGGAACAAATACTTCAGAATTATTCATAAAAACTTAATGGGAATCAACCATCGGAAAAAAAAAAAAAAAATAAGGTTTGTGAAAACAGGTCAAAGACAGAATTATACATAAAAAATGAAACTGGATACAGAGACACTTTCATAAGGGAAGTGTGTGAAGCAAATACTTTTGGGAACTTGGGTAGTAATGCATACTACAAAAACTATCCAAGGCACATACTGGAAAATAGTATCATCTCTTTTAGGCTGTCACAACTGAACTATTAAACAAAGTCAAGGCAATGAAACAATAACCAAGCAGCAGTTTATATCCATCATTCATGAACATTTCATTGATCTACTTGGAATTTCCTGGCGAGGGACTTTGAGTCCAAGATTGATGTATCGTTGTCTTGATGGTCAGATAAAAAAAAAATTGTGCCAGTCTCTCTCTGGATTTTACTCAAATACGTACTCGGATAGGTATTCATATACTACACGTGGCTAGAATGAGTTAACCCAGTAATTTGAAAACTTGTGCTTCTGATCAGTCATCACAAACTGGACTACTAGAAGGAAAACACCAAAAATGATGTTACAAAATTGTCTCTTCAATGCATTTCTGCTCAGCAGTCAAGAGAAAGATAAGTAATTTATTTTAATTTACTGGGAATAGAGTATAATTTGGAAAGTAATTTTTAGTCAGTCTCTTGGCTCGCATTAGATGTGGAACAAATGTTATTTTAAATATAATCTGTAACATTTAATTGCAAGTCCCTGTTCTGCCAGATATGTAACCTTTTTTAATAATTATTAGTATTGTTCCTGAGAGGTCTATACAACCTGCAATCTCTTCATTGTTCTATTACCTAAAAGGAAGTGAATGAAACAATTTCTGATTATTTCCTGTTAAAAGTTATGAAATATTATACAAGAATATAATGAAGCAAAGGGGGAATATTACCTAATAATTCTGACATATTTGAAAAAAGGATTTGTTCAAGAAAATGAACCTGTAAGAAATTGTGTTTTGATAGCATGTCATAATAACATTAGCTAAATTGCTCTTTTCTTTCTCTTCCTTTCTTAGTAAAATTTTATTTTCCATTACTTTAAAGTGAGAAAATCATATTAGAATATGAATATTAATTTTAAGTATTTGTAATCTGGTAAAGTCTTCAGGCAGATTAATCTGTAAGTCCTATTATCTTCCATTTAAATCACATATACTGGAAAATACAGATGCAACATTTAATTTATACATATAAAAGCATTCACTGAGTCAAGAAGGATACTAATAAATCTCAGCTTTGTGAGCGTGGGACCAAAGAATGTCTTACTGACTTCTACCTAACAAAAATCAATCATATCTTCAAGAGATTCCATAGCATTAATTTTGGGATGTGTAGCTGAATATTCAAGGATCCTGACTGTCAAATTCAGCTGTGGAGAGCAATACTTTTTATTTGAAGTGATGATACTAAAAATACTGAAAGGGGTCTGAACTTCTGACATCATCTTTTATTGGAAGATAAACTACAACATGGTGACTTCTGTAGAACACAAGCTCAGATCAGCCTGGTCAGATCAAATAAAAATGAAAGCAGTATTATAAGTTCTCATTGCACACTGTTTCACCTCAGAAACATGTCCTTCAGTCTTACTTTCAGTACAACAATGTTTAGTGGCTTGCTAAGTTGTATATAATTCTAAGCAGTGTGCTGGAGACCTCTGGAAACTCTACATCTTTATAGTGTGTCTCCATCCTGTTCTTGAAAATACACATTTGTATACAGACTTGGGAGTCTTCCTGCTCTGTTTCCCTCTCTCAGGAGAGGACTACTGCTTCCCTTGCTCCACAGGACTGTGCAGTGATTCGGTATGCAACAACTAGCAGTGAGCAAGTAGGTGGCCTTTCTCCCTCCTGCTGGATTTTGTTTGTTCCAACAAAACATAATGTATGGTAAAAGATGAAACACAACAAACTAAAGATATGTTATTTGTCACCCTTAATATGAAATAATTTGTATATATATCAGGCCATTTCAGAGTCTGCATTGAATTTGTCACCAGTGGAAATGTTCTCTGCCTCCTGATAACTCTCCTCTTTCCTCAAACAGGAAACAGAGCATTATAAATGCGTTTTACATAGAACTGATTAATGTACTTGCTTTAAAGCTATTCTTAATGAAACATAAAATCCTGTACTAACAGGATATGAAGTTAGAACAGATGATTATTTTAACATTTGTAGACTGGAAAAACAAATATTCTTAAAATTAGAATTTAAAAGTTTTTTTTTTTAATATAAAAAGGTCACTTGTGTTTCCTTGAGGAAATGAAAGCCTGACCAGAGATTACAGTAAATTACAAATAAATTTGAATTGCATGTTTACTTTAGAGATGCTAAACTTGCAAGTCTGTTTTACCAAGGTGTTGTCAGAACCCTGGAGGCACAACAAGGCCTGACTGTCCCTACCCAACCCCCTGGGTTTCCTGCCACCCTGCCCACAGCCCAGGACCTCATTTCAGTTCCCTAGGGCCATCAGCCCCTGCCCCAGCAACGCAGCAGCAGGGCTCGTCTCCAGTTCCATACAGCCCTGCCCTGCCCATAGGCCCATCCCCATCCCTAGGGTGGTGTCCAGTCCCTGAGGCTGGGGCTGCCCTGGTGCCCCCTGGCTGCCCTTCTCCCGGCTGGGGTGGTCAGATGGGCCCTGCCTGCTAGGTCCTGCCTTGACAGGCCCGGGGCAAGCCCAAACACCTCTAGCACCCCAGCACCAGGGAGCCACTGGCCCTTGCAGTGCCTGGACACTGGAAAGGTGCTTGGGACACCATTCAGACAACACAAAAGAAGTCATAGCTTGTTTTGAGCCAAACAAGTTATAGTAACTTAGAATCATAGAATTGTTTAGGTTGGAAAAGAGCTTTAAGATCATTGAGTTCAACTGTAAGCCTAACATGGCCAAGTCCACCACTAAACTATTTCTCTAAGCACGACATCTACATGTCTTTTAAATACCTCCACAGATGGTGACTCAACCACTTCCCTGGGCAGCCTGTTTCAATGCTTGACCACTCTTTCAGTAAATAAATTTTTCCTAACATCCAATCTAAACCTCCCCTGCCACAACTTGAGGACGTTTCCTCTTGTTCTTTCACTAGTTACTTGGGAGAAGAGACAAACACCCACCTCACTACAATCTCCTTTCAGGTAGTTTTAGAGAGCGATGAGGTTTCGCCTCAGCCTCCTCTTTTCCAGACTAAACAATCCCAGTTCCCTTAGCCGCTCCTCATAATACTTGTGCTACAGAGCCTTCACTAGCTTAGTTGCTCTTCTTTGGACATGCTCCAGCACCTCAATGTCTTTCTTGTAGTGAGGGGCCTAAAACTGAACACAGTATTCAAGGTTGTTTTCTTTATTGTGGGTCATTCTCCTGGACATTGTACCACTTGAAAACTTAATCTCTAAAAACTTTACTGGCAGTGACTAGTTTTCTTCCATGTATACTGATTAGTGCTGAGTCAAGAATAAATATTTTTGTCACTCCACCAGAAACTTCCACAGTTTGCAGTATTTCAGCAACAATTGCTTCCTGAAACATACTAGATACTCAAGCTTTTTAATGAAATGTTGTACTGCAAGGTTAGATTGAGGATCACCATTTCTGCCTGTGTGGTTATAAGGTGCCATAAACCATTACACTTACCTTGTTCAGGAAACAATAAACATACCTGTAATGGTAATCTCCCCAAAGTAATGTTTTAGGGAAAGCATCAGTACTGGCAGAAGATAAATTTGTGAGACGATGACAATAACCTTTCACACTTCAGGATAAGACTGATTTTGAGATAAAACATGGACCTGTTGGAGCAAGTCTAGAGGAAGGCTGCGAAGATGATCAGAGGGCTGGAGCGCCTTTCCTATGAGGACAGGCTGAGAGAGTTGGGGCTGTTCATCCTGGAGAAGAGAAGGCTCCATGGAGACCTTATAGCAGCCTTCCAGTACCTAAAGGGAGCTTACAGGAAAAATGAGGAGAAACTCTTTAGCAGGTTCTGTTGTGATAGGACAAGGGGTAATGGTTTTAAACTAGAAGGAGGTAGATTCAGACTTGATATAAGGAATTTTTTTTTTTTTTTTTACAGTGAGGGTAGTGGAACACTGGAACAGGTTGCCCAGAGAGGTGGCAGATGCCCCCTTTCTGGAAGCATTGAAGGCCAGGTTGGATTGGACTCTGAGTAACATTATCTAGTTGGAGATGTCCCTGCTCCTTGCAGGGGATTTTGACTAGATTGGACTAGATGACCTTTAAAGGTCCTTTCCAACCCAAATTATTCTATGATTCTATATTTTTCACTTAGCATCCAGACTGAATTTGGCAATACTTTCTTCACTGAAAAATTCAAGCATTAAGTGTCTAAAAATAGAATAACATAAAAATGAGACTAGAGTAATGAAAAGTAATAAAATTTTAAATTTGTTCTTCTATGAGGAGAGAATTGTAGTACTCATGAACTACAATATTAAGTTTATTATCTGTCACTGGTACGTAGAGAATATAAGAGACGATTCAACTATACATTTGAAAATTGCAAAGGCATTGAAACACCATAGAGATGTTTGTGCAGTAGATACTAAAATCATTATACCAGCTTTCTAGACAGTCTTTTTGAAATCTCTGCTATATAGCATCCATGTTTGCAAAACATATATCTTGGGGTATAACTATTGTCACATGAATGTAGTGTATTAGACATTCAATAGTCTCCTGTGATCAGAGTTTCAGTACTCCTCAGAAATTCCTGGAGACCAGTCAGAAAAAAAACCAAAACGTGTTTTTCATACTGAATTGCTGTGACTGCAAATCTCATTACAGTGCAGTATAAATCTAGGTTTTATGGAGCTATCATGTTCAGAATGGTACTTTTTCAATGAAAAAAAAACAACAAACCTTTCCCCAAAACTCGTGATAGCAACATTTCCTAAAGCTCCAGAGTTCTAGTAATCCCTTCAGTAACGTGGAACAATTAAATTCTTGCTCCCTAAAAACACAAATAAGTTACTATTTGCAGAAATTTACAACTATTTAAATAAGACGCACGTGGTCTTTTGTAAACATTTCACACAACTAATTATGATCAATGATTGGATTATTTTGCTACTGACTTGAAAACAGAGATACTTGTGACCACTGTAAACAATTAACATTCATAAATATGTTTCATAAATGTGACACAGACATCTCTCATTATAGTCTGTAGCCTGGCAGCAAGGTACTTGCCTGGGTTTTAGTTGCAAAATACCTTCCTGAGAAAGGATTATATCTTGAGCAAGTACCTTTATGACTGGATTACTGCAGAAAAAAAAAGGCTATATTTTTCTTCACTAAAAAAAAAAAAAGCAGATTGTCCTGAGGAGATAAAGGTCCTGATTCCAACACTTACTTATGTTAGAAAGGGGAAAAGTTCAAATATAGTCCTAACAGCTGCTAGGAGCATGCAGCATTTCTGACTGACTTCTCTCAAATGTTCATCAACCATGTAGAGAATTAATCCAGGTGGTCAGAATCAACCAAGATGAAACTACAGGCTTAAGTGTGAGAAATTAGCAGACTGTACGTTTTATAGAATCACAGAATGGTTGAGGTTGGAAGGAACCTCTTGAGGTTATCTCGTCCAACCTCCTCGCACAAGCTGAGTCACGTACAGTAGGTTGTTCAGAAACATGTCTAGATGGCTTTTAAATATCTCCAAGGATGGAGACTTCACAGCCTCTCTGGGAAACCTGTGCCAGTGCTCATTTACTCTCACAGAGAAAAAAGTGTTTCCTTATGTTCAGATGGAACCTCCTGGGCTGTTGTTTGTGCCAATTGCCTCTGGTCTTATCACTAGGCACCACTAAAAAGAGCCTGGCTCCATCTTCTTATCTGAAGTTCCTCCGGATAGTAGCACAATCCTCTGGTGTATCAGCCACTCCTCCCAGTTTCCTGTCATCGGCAAACTTACTGACTCTATGCTCTGCCTGTTTTCCAGATCATTAATGAGGATGTTGAACAGGATTGGACCCACTATTGACCATCACTATATAGAACCATTCTTTCTGTTTCTCCACTGTTTGTTGAAGTCCTAACAATGTCCTTAACAGAAGTGGGAAAAAATCTGTTCAATTTTCCTGGCAACATTGTGTAGCATGTCTAGGGTGTTAACCAGAAGAAGGTAAAATACAGGTGCACACAAATATACACATAAATATATATATATGTACATATATATATTTAAATACAGTATTTAACATTCTGTGTTGTCCACAGCAGTATGCAGACCTGTAGACATTCCTTTGCTGTGTGTTTTCTCTGTTTAAGGGCCAATCTCTGGTGTCTCCTTTCTCTCATCCACTGTGCAAAATATATTGTTCCTTAAGGGAGTCCAGAATCTGTCAGAAGAGCCACAAATGTAGAAATTAGGAACTGAGGATTCTTAAATTCTCAGACTGAAAAGAGTGTTGATTATGAGGGAACAGTCAAATTCTCTTAAATATCTGTTCTATTCCTAGTGAATGTATAGTAAATAGTGCTATCATACTGTGCCTTACAATCTCCATAAATTGTAAACCACAATGATGAGCATAGGTGTTTTTTTTTTTTTTTGACAATTAATATACAGCATGTGTTGGCAGCATGATGTCAGTTAAAAATGGTAATTGCATATAGATCTGAGTTACAGGAGTCACGTTATAATTAATTTGAGTTACAAATATAAACAATATTAAGCAATGATGAAAAATATTTTTCTAGTTGCTAAAATTTGATTCTGTGTCATGGTTTAACCCTAGCTGGCAACCAAGTACCACACAGCCACTAGCTTATCTGCCCCCTCCCCAGCAGCATGGGGAAGAGAATTGGAAAGAATGGAAAATTCATGGGCTGAGATAACACAGTTTACTAGGACACCAAAGGAAGAGGCACTAATAATGCTGCTATATGTATGTAATGATAATAATAAAAAAAGTAATGATAATAGAATACACAAAACAAAAAACTCACAATTTCTCACTAGCCGATGACCTGACAACCAATATAACTCGTCCTGAGCAGAGATTGCAGAATGGAACTGAGACTGATATTGGTATGATCCTGAGAGAGAAAGAAAAGGAGAGAGAGTTGCCCACCAGTCACCGCCCACCGCCCCCCCCCCCCCCCCCGCCCTGTATATATATCCTGACATCTATGGCATAGAATACTTCCTTTGGCCTGTTTAGGTCAACTGTACTGGCTATACCCCTCCCATATTCTTGCATCTGCACATGAGCAAAACCTGGGGAGCAGGAAAAAGTAACTGATCTCTTAGCAACAACTAAGAGAAGGAGAAAAAATTTAGATAAAAAAAAAGCTTCAGGGATGAATTTTTTAAATAATGTTTTTGAGCAGCTAAAAAAATCTCACTCCATATGTTTCATCAGAAAAAAAATGGAACATCTACAATAACTTTTTGATTTTATGTAAAAGAGTAAGCAGCAGTAATTTCTTCTGTGAGACACAAAGAAGCGCAAGAATTGTGCGAAAGTCACAGGTAAATTCATTGGTTGTACTTGGCTGGAGAGCAGGCCCATATTTAGTGGATTCAATGAAGATACGGTATTTGTCTTAGTGACAGAACAGTGATGCAAGTAGAAATATCTTCAGAGATCTGATAGATATTAACAATTAACTGTTTTGTAGGCTAAAAGTATCATTATTATGTTATGAGATGTTATACAGGCAATAAACTTAAAAATTGTGTAATGTAATATGTACCTGATATGTAATATTTCCCTCAATATGATGTGATATGTCTCCATACTCTTTCCAGTAACAGACATTCCTTCTGCCTTGACCCAGTTCCTTCATTTAGTTTTATGAATATTTAAACTACAATGGTACAAAGAAGCGATGATGCTTATAATTTTAAAATTTATCTAATGGTTATCCTTGTAGCTTACTGTGCAGTAATATATTCTTACATTATTTTTCAGGGATAATGATGCGCTCCTATTTCAAATAACCTACTATATAAGCCATTTCACCTGCAGACCCTAAGTTATTTTGAACCTGAGTATTTCTAGATTTAGCTTCTGGAAGTCTCTTGTTAAAATTTCAATAGTAAGTTAAGGGAGATAAACTGCATCCATTTACTTGCTTATAATGATTTTAATTTGTTGTTGAAGTAAATATTTCCAGCAGAAGAGGTCAAGGAACTCGTGAAAGCATGTCTAAAGAGAGCTATTTTGCCCTCAGTGCACCACTTCTCAAGGATTTGTTGTGTGGAAGTTAAATGAAAATTAATAAATCCATATTGCTCACAAGGATCTATCTGCTTCTTTAAATTCCATTTTATATAATAACAAATACAGTTTGTGTAGTGCAGTGTGACACATCACTAGGACACATGCTGTCCCTTCCTTATCCACTCACTAGTTGCACAAACTGCAGCAGTGCATTCTCAAATCATTTTGTTGGAAAATTCAGACCAGTACTTCCAGTAATTTTCTTCTATATATTCTTGCTTACTGACTTTCAACAAATATGTACAATCCAAAGTGCCTTATAAGCTGAGGTTTGTTATTACTCATAAACATAGTAAGTATGTAGGTTTATTGGTGCAGTACACTTCAGTGACAATATTTACTAGGTCTCCGCTAACCATGATGGTCATTTAGATATCTAGCTCACAAGAAGACACCAGCATTTAGCCACTTTGAGGCATGCATGATAGCGAGCTAAAACTCTAGAGTTATGGGTTCAATTCTGTTGCCTAATTCAGGCATTTACTGACATTTGAGAGATTATAGTGTATGCAAGACATGTAAAGGGGAATAGCCTATTTGCCAGTAGACCTATGGATCATCCCTGTCTTTCTGGGCCAGCAATTTGAAGTTATGCACAAAGCCTTTTTTAATCTCAAATAGCATAGATTTCCATGTTTTGGTAACTGAATTAAGCTGTAAATTCCAGCAGGCAGAAACTGAAGTATTCTTCTTCTTCTTCTTCCTTTTCTTCTTCTTCCTCTTTTTCTACTTCTCTACAAGACTCTTTGAACATAATATAGCTATGAATGGGTGCCAGAACGCCATTTCAGCCTAAAACATAGCATAAGAGGTGACTCTGGAAGTAACATATATAGTGATAGTTATATTCAGGCCAGAGAACAGTCTTTAAAATAGTGGATGCTCAGTCATCAGTTTCTTGCTTGGTTTTATGTAAGAAGATAGACACAGATAAAAGATCAAAATAAAAGTGTAAATAGGTCTGTAATTAGGCCACTACTTATTCAGAAAAACAACAACAAAGAACCATTTTTATCGTAGTTCAGCCCCAATCGGGACCAGACTACGCAGTCTCTCTCTTTCACTCCCCCCAGCCTCCAAGAGAATAGGGAGATATAAGATAAGAAAAAAATGGCTCAAGGTTTGAGATAAGGACGGGGAGAAATCTTTAAAGTTACCATTACGGGCAAAACAGACTCAACTTGGGGAAAAGTATTCATTTATTTCTAAAACTAGCAGAAGAATGAGACAGGGAACAAGATAACCTCCCCCCACCCCTCCCTCTTCCTGGATTTAACATTATCTCTACTACCTTCCCCCCTCCCTGAGCAGCACAAGGGGGAAGAGGGAATGGGGGTCATGGTCAGTTCATCACGCGTTGTTTTACACTGCTGTATCATCATCAGAGGAAGAACTCCTCACATTCCTCCTCTGCTCCAGCGTGGGGTCCCTCCCACAGGCTACAGTCCTTCATCAAACTGCTCCAGAGTGGGTCATCTCTTCCACGGAGTGCAGTCCCTCCAGAACAGCTGTCCCAGCATGGGCCCTCCATGGGCCACAGGCACCTTCAGGCATGCACCTGCCCTGGCGTGGGGTCCTCCATGGGCTGCAGATGGATCTCTGCTCCTCCGTGAACCTCCATGGGCTGCAGGGGGACAACTTGCTCCACCATGGTCGTCACCACAGGCTGCAGGGGAATCTTGGCCAGGAGCCACATTAGTCCTCCCCCTCCTTCTTCACTGACCTTGGCGTCTGCAGCCGTTCCTCACAACAGGCTGGCAGATGCCTCTCAGGATCCTTTTTACATCTTATTCACTTCTCATCTCCTCTCCACTTCTTGCAGCCAGGCCGGGCCAAGTTGGGCCCAGTCGGCCGCCTGGTAAGAGGCCAGAGGGTGAGGCCTGCAAGGCCCACGCCTCCCCCTCTCTGCCCCTGCTCAGCTTCTTCACATCTTCTCTTTTTTTTTTTTTTTTTCCTGTTTTCCCCTTCTTAAATACATTATCGCAGAGGCGTTATCACAGAACATTCTGCTACAAATCAGCTTGGCCTTGGCCAGCAGTGGGTCTGCCCTAGGCCAAGCCAAGTCCACTGAACAAAGGGGAGCAACTTCTAGCAGTTTCCTACAGAAGTTACTACCTTAGCCCCCCCCCCCCACTAAACAAAACCAGAACAATAGGTCTGTAATTAGGCCACTACTTATTCAGAACAAAACCAAAAAAGAACCATTTTAATCTTTGTTAATTATGTTTTTGGTTTTTTTTCTTATTCTTTTTATGTGAAAGAACACATATCCTTCTATGTAGGCATGCTAACATTTTGAAATGTATTGGTCAAGGTATCCGTCAGATTCCTCTATTCTTTTTTCTATGGAGATTCTGGCACCCAATGTGAAGATATATTATTGGCAAGATTGACAGTATTTATCAAATCATTAACACTTACTTTATTTGAGAATAACACATGAGATGTTTAAAACTATCAGATTTTAGCCATTCTGCCTAAGAAGCTCCATGTCAAATGTATCCTTGGAAAATACCAGCCTACCTGAGTCTAGGAATGAGAGCAAGGAAAAGACTTCCCTATTCATGAGAGATTTTGCTCTTTCTGACCCAGAACGGACTCAGGTACCACACCTTTTAACACTTATCACTTTCTTGTTATTTTGTTAACTTTTCTGTAGTTATTCATAGTGGGGAACAAGAGAGAACACAATGAATCATAGAATCATAGAATGGTAAGGGTCGGAAGGGACCTTCAAAGGTCATCTAGTCCAACCCCCCTGCAAGGAGCAGGGACATCCCCAACTAGATCAGGTTGCTCAGAGCCTCATCCAACCTGGCCTTGAACGATTCCAGGGATGGGGCCTACACCAACTTTCTGGGCAACCTGTTCCAGTGTTCTATAACTCACATCGTAAAAAATTTTTTCCTAATTTCCAATCTAAATCTACCCCCCTCTATTTTAAAAACATTACCCCTCGTCCTATCACAACAGGCCCTACTAAACAGCCTTTCCCCATCTTTCTTGTAGGCCCCCTTGAGGTACTGGAAGACTGCTATCAGGTCTCCCCAGAGCCTCCTCTTCTCCAGGCTGAACAGCCCCAACTCTCTCAGCCTGTCCTCATAAGAGAGGTGCTCCAGCCCTCTGATCATCTTTGTGGCCCTCCTCTGGACCTTCTCCAACTAGTCCATGTGCTTCTTGTGTTGGGGGCTCCAGAACTGGACACAGTACTCCAGGTGGGGTCTCACCAGGGCAGAGTAGAGGGGGAGAATCACCTCCCTCGACCTGCTGGCCACGCTCCTCTTGATGCAGTCCAGGATGCGGTTGGCCTTCTGGGCTGCAAGGGCGCATTGCCTGCTCATGTTGAGCTTCTCATCCACCAGCATTCCCAAGTCCTTCTCCTCAGGGCTGCTTTCAATCCATTCTCTGCCCAGCCTGTATTTGTGCCTGGGATTGCCATGACCCAGGTGCAGGACTTTGCACTTGGCCTGGTTGAACTTCATGAGGTTGGCACGGGCCCACCTCTCCAGCCTGTCAAGGTCCCTCTGGATGGCATCCCTCCCTTCCAGCGTGTCGACGGCACCACACAACTTGGTGTCATCGGCGAACTTGCTGAGGGTGCACTCTATCCCACTGTCCATGTCACTGACAAAGATGTTGAAAAGGGCCGGGCCCAGCATGGAACCCTGAGGGACGCCACTCATAACCGGTGTCCACATGGACATCGAGCTGTTGACCACCACTCTCTGAGTGTGGCCATCCAGCCAACTCCTTATCCACCAAGTGGTCCGTCCATCAAACCCATGTCTCTCTAGTTTAGAGAGAAGGATGTCATGCAGGACAGTGTCAAAGGCTTTGCACAAGTCCAGGTAGATGATGTCAGTTGCTCGTCCCGTGTCCACCGATGCCGTCACCCTGTCATAGAAGGCCACCAAATTGGTCAGTGCTGAAGGTACAAAATGCTAAAGACAGAAGCTATGTGCATCAATCTTCAAGAAGATCCAGGACTAGACAGAAACAAAGACAGAATAAGGTAAAGGAATTTGCTGATGAACCAGGGCCAAAGAGAAAAAAGTCGAGTATTTTGAGGCAAAAATCTTGAAACAAAACCACGAAACAGCTAAGTGAAATAAGAATTAGATGGGCGAAGAAGTGAAAATATATGTGATGAGTAGGTCAGTGTGGTGTGAAGCAGACTTCACTGGAGTGTCCATAAGGATAAGAAGCCAGAAAAGTGCACCAGAGTGTGCACAGAATGGAAGAAAAGTGGGGAGCTGCAATCACGAAGGAATTTGAGTGAGAGAGAAATATGGTCTAAACAAAGTAATATTGGTCACCTTGGGGCGGGGGTTGGGGGGTGGAAAGCGGCTACTTCAGTGTAGCCCATTCTTCCAAGATACATTGTAGAAAATATCTCTTCTATCTTTACATGCCCACAAAAACCATTTCAGGTATAGATTAAAATGACGAATAATGAACACCATCATTCTCTAAGGAACTCAACTCAGCTATCTATATACAGGTATCTCTGTAATTTTAAAATCTGAAGAGTAATTTACAGTCTTACATGTGGCTGGCAGATATAACAAAGGACCTACAGGGGACATGTGTTGTCCTGGAAGAGCAACTGCAGACCAAATAGGATACCTCACCATCATTCATCTCGCAGTTGACATCTACATTTTCAGTCAGCTGATGAGAGTTCTTATTTAACTTTTAGGATGAACTAACAGCTCTCCAGTTTCCCTCAAATACAATGAGTGGTAGTGGGATTCAGTCTTGTGTATGCAGAAGTGCGTAATGACATTGAGATGCCCTTGCAAATCTATCCTGAATTTCAGATGCCAATGCAGACAGGCATAGGTCTTCCATGAATCCGTGTCGTGATCTGAGGTCTCATATAGCTTAAGATATTTCACATGGCACTTAAGACTTGTATTTAGGAAATGCAGTCCATCCCCAGAACTCCACTGATGACAGTAGGAACTCAGGTCCTTAACTCTCATATATCTTAATTTGGACATTTATAATTAGGTCCAGATGATGGGTCAGAGCTCTACCTTTATATATAGATGAGATTAATTCTATCCCAAATTCATGGGACTAGTCATCCTTTACAACTCTGATTGCCAAAACATACAATCAGAGCTGACAGTGAAATAACTTTTTCCCTGCAATTTGCACAGTTAAATTACAGTTTAGTGTTTTAGGACTTATATATTTTATATATTGTATATGAAAAATGAGATCATATCACTCAAATTAAATTCTGAAATAGATTATAATATCTCTGTGTCTTTCTTCCTCATATGTACAGTGGAGAGAATGATGTATACTTATCTCACAAGGATGTCATTAATGTGCAGTCACAGAATCACAGAATTATCAAGATTGGAAAAGACCTAAAAGATCGTCCAGTCCAACCATCACCAATACTTCTCAGCTAAATCATATCCCTCAACACAACATCCAAACGTTTCTTGAACACCCCCATGGTCGGTGACTCCACCACCTTCCTGGGCAGTGCATTCCAGTGCCTGACTACCCTTTCCGAGAAGTAATATTTCCTAATGTCCAGCCTGAATCTCCCCTGGCGCAGTCTGAAACCATTGCCTCTAGTTCTATCACTGTCTACACGAGAGAAAAGGCAGACCCCTAGCTCACTACAACCTCCATTCAGGAAGTTATAGAGAGCTATAAGGTCTCCCCTGAGCCTCCTCTTCTCCAGACTGAACAATCCCAGCTCCCTCAGCCACTCCTCATAAGGCCTGTGCTCCAGACCCCTCACCAGCTTCGTAGCCCTCCTCTGAACGTGTTCCAGGGCCTCAATATCTTTCTTGCAGTGAGGGGCCCAAAACTGAACACAGTACTCGAGGTGCGGCCTCACCAGTGCCGAGTACAGGGGGACAATTACCTCCCTGTTCCTGCTAGTAACACTGTTTTTGATCCAAGCCAGGATGCCGTTGGCCTTCTTGGCCACCCGGGCACACTGTCGGCTCATGCTCAGCCGAGCATCAATCAGTACCCCCAGGTCCGTTTCCTCCACACCGTCCTCCAGCCACTCGGCCCCAAGCCTGTAGCGCTGCCTGGGGTTGTTGTGGCCGAAGTGCAGGACTTGGCATTTGGTCTTGTTGAACCTCATCCCATTGGCTTCAGCCCAGCTCTCCAGCCTGTCCAGATCCCTCTGTAGGGCCTCGCTACCCCCAGGCAGATCCACACTCCCAGCCAATTTGGTGTCATCTGCGAACTTACTGAGGGTGCACTCAATGCCCTCATCCAGATCATCAATAAAGATATTGAAGAGGACAGGCCCCAGCACCGACCCCTGGGGAACACCACTTGTGACCGGTAGCCAGCTGGATTTAACTCCATTCACCACCACTCTCTGAGCCCGGCCCTCCAGCCAGCTCCTTACCCAGCCAAGAGTGTACCCATCCAAGCCATGGGCTGCCAGCTTCTGCAGGAGAATACCGTGGGTAGACCACATCAACAGCCCTTCCCTCATCCAGCAGATGGGTCACTTGATCATAAAAGGAGATCAGGTTGGTCAAACAGGACCTGCCCTTCATGAACCCATGCTGGCTAGGCCTGATCCCCCGGCCATCCCGCACATGCCGCATGATCTCCCTCAAGACTATCTGTTCCATAACCTTCCCTGTAACCGAGGTCAGGCTAACAGGCCTGTAGTTCCCCGGATCCTCCTTACAACCTTTCTTGTAAATGGGAGTCACGTTGGCAATCCTCCAGTCTTCCGGGACCTCACCAGTCAACAAGGAGCGCTGATAGATGATGGAAAGCGGCTCAGCTATCACCTCCGCCAGTTCCCTCAGCACTCTTGGGTGGATCTCATCCGGCCCCATGGACTTGTGGCAGTCCAGTTGGAGTAGTAAGTCTCTGACCGTTTCTTCCAGAATCACAGGGGGGTTAGCGTGCTCCCCAGCCAAGACTACCAGGTCAGAGAGAGGAGTACCCTGAGGATAACTGGTCTGACCTTTAAAGACAGACGTAAAGAAGGCATTCAGAACCTCCGCCTTTTCCTTATCCTCAGTGGTCACATTCCCAGCCTCATCCAGCAAAGAGTGGATATTCTCCTTTGTCCTCCTCTTACTGTTAATGTATTTATAAAAGAGTTTCTTATTCCTTTTCACCCCAGTGACCAGGTTAAATTCAAGCTGGGCTTTTGCCTTTCTGATTTCACCTCTACACATCCTAACGACTTCCTTGTATTCATTCTCAGTTGCCCGTCCCTCCTTCCACAGGCGGTAGATTCTCTTTTTCTCCTGGAGCCTCAAGAATAGCTCCCTATTCATCCACGCCGGTCTTCTTCCCCACCGGCTCATTTTGCGGCTCAGGGGGACCGCCTGCTCCTGCGCCCTTAAGACTCCCTTCTTGAAGAGCAACCAGCTCTCTTGGACCCCTTTGTTCACTAAGACTGAATGCCAGGGGACTCCCCCTACTAGTCTCTTGAACAATTCAAAGTCCGCCCTCCTGAAGTCCAAGGTAGCAGTTTTACTATTCCCCCTCCAAGCTCCACCATGAATTGAGAAATTTATCATTTCATGGTCACTCTGTCCAAGGCAGCCCCCAACCTCCATATCTCCCACCAGATCTTCCCTGTTTGCGAACAGCAGGTCTAGTGGGGCAGTTCCTCTCGTGGGCTCTCTGACCAACTGCATTAGGAAGGCATCCTCTATGCACTCCAAAAACCTCCTAGACTGCTTCTTCTGTGCTGTGCTGTACTCCCAGCATATGTCAGGGAATCTGAAGTCCCCCATGAGGACAAGGGCTGACGACCATGCAGCTCGTGCCAGCTGCTTGTAGAATACCTCATCTGTCTCTTCATCCTGGTTTGGCGGTCTATAACAGACGCCCACCAGGATGTCTGCCTTGTCAGCCCTTCCTCTGATCTTTACCCATAGGGATTCAATGTTATCATCCCCAGTCACAATCTCAGTAGCAGAAAAGGATTCCCTAACGTAGAGAGCCACACCACCACCCCTCCTTCCTTGCCTGTCCCTCCTGAAGAGTTTGTAGCCATCCATTGCAGCGCTCCAGTCATGGGAGCAATGCCACCACATTTCTGTTATGGCAACTAGGTCATAGTTTGCCTGCCGCACTATGGCTTCCAACTCTTCTTGCTTGTTCCCCATGCTGCATGCATTAGTGTAGACGCACCTCAGCTGAGCCCCTCGCCTCTCTCCTAATCCCAATACCACTTCCCCAGGCCGATCTCTAGCAGGCCTGGCTTTATCCCCTTCCCCCTTCCTATCTAGTTTAAAGCTCTCTCTGTAAGTCCCGCCAGCTCCTGGGCAAGTATCCGTTTCCCTTTTGGAGACAGGCAATTCCCATCAACCGACCTCAGGCCAGGTGCCGAGTAGACCACCCCGTGATCAAAGAATCAAAAATTTTTGCGTTTGCACCAACCTCTCAGCCATGCATTTATAAGATGGCTTTTTCTGCTTATCTCAGTGTTTGTCCCTGCCACCAAAGGAATACTGGCAAACACTACTTGTATGCCCGCTCCATCAACTAACTTCACCAGCCTCCTAAAATCATGTTTTATAATCCTCAGGCTTCTATCAGCAATCCCATTGCTGCCAGCCTGAACTATCAATAAAGGGTAATAATCAGAGGGGCGGATAAGGCTGGGGAGTTTTCTAGAAATATCCCTGACCCGGGCCGCAGGAAGGCAGCACACCTCCCTATGGGTAGGGTCAGGCCGACATATTGGACCCTCTGTTCCTCTCAGAAGAGAGTCACCCACAACTATCACCCTCCTTTCTTTCTTGGAGGAGGCAGTCTTCAAACGTGGAGCCGTCCGCCTCACCTTGGGCAAGCTTGGTGGCAGCGCTCCCATGTCATCATCACTCACCTCTCCCTCTGGTTTCACGGCTTCGTACCTGTTACAGAGAGGGACCAGGGGAACCGAGGTAGGTCGGGATGGGGGTTGCCTGCGATGCCGGACTGAGACCTGCTGCCATTCCTCCTCTCCTCTCGAGCTGTCTCTCCCTGCTTGACTATGGTGAGAGAGAGGGGCCATTACTCCCAATACTCCCTCAGTCTGGGAAGTGCAATCTCTGCGCCTTTCTCGCAGAGAGTCACTCCACCAGTCAATCTCCTGCTCGCATTCTCTGATGGTCCACAGTCTATCTACCTCCTCCCTAAGCTCCACCACAAGACTGAGCAGCTCATCTAGCTGCTCACACTGCACGCAAGTCACATCCTTCCCATCCTCCCCTGACAGCAGCAGTCTGAGGCACTCCCGGCAGCCAGAAACCTGAACTGCCACGTTATGGAGCAGACCCTCTGTCTGGGTTGCCACAGTCTTCGCGTGGGAAGCCCGTTTCCTGGTGAGGACCATGTTTGAAGTGTTGGTGTCAGGGCCTGTCAACCGGAGAGCAAGTTACCTGAGAAAAGACAAGAGCACTTGCCCGTACTGATACAAGACACAGCATCCACTCCCACTGCCACCTAATTGAATGGGCAGTGCAGGCAGCCCTCAGATGCTGACTACCTCCACCCTAGGTACTAAGAAAGGCTTTCCATACCTTCTGTGTTGCATTCCTGCCCTCCCAGGTTTCTCTTTATCCACACAGAAAATGGGTCAAGGTCAATTACCAGAGATAAAGAGCAGGCAGTGTCAGCTCCGCCCCTGGTGAGCAAGGAGGCGTCCCACAAGCTGCCAGGTGCTAGCCCAGGCACAGCACTGCTGCTGGCTCCAAAAAAAACTCTAAAAAAAGAGCTTTTCTGGTCACTTTTCTTCACTTCAGTTTCCTTCCTCAGTGCAGTTTTACCTGCTTGAAGCTGGTCTCTGAAGCAAAAACTAGTTTTTAATGGAATGTTGTACATTATAGTAAAGGGGTGCATGGAAAAATTCCAGGAGGAATTGTTACTATATTCTGAATCTGCTTTGAATATTGTGTCATATATAAGGAATATGTTTATCAGATAAAAGAGAGGAAATTATTGAGTTGTTATTTTCCAAGTAAGCACAACCTGTTCCATGTACTCATTGATGCTGGCAGCTTCTGGAAAAGTCATATAAGAGCATCTAATGAAAGACCATATATACATGGAAAGACCAAATTAAGGCCACAGACAGAACCTTAACTCTAGCTTTTTTAAACTTTTGTGAGTGGTTGACTTCCTAACCCATACAAAGAGTCTTTTAACCTAATTTTTTTTTGGTGAGTCTATAGTATTACTTAACTCACACTGGGCAGATAATGTAACCTGCAAAAGAGTGATTGAATGAAGTGTATTTTAGAAACTCACAGCTATATAGAGTAACCCTGGTTGTGTCACAACCCACTCTCTTTTCTGTATTATTTTAAATTGTTTAATGCACAAAAATTGCTGAATTTGGTCTTTTCAGATTTTCTTTTGGCACTAATGGACTGAAAGGCATCTTTTGAAGTTCATATTTATAGCAGTTATCTGTTCTTAGTTGTACAGTTCTAAAACCCTGTTAGAAATCCAAAGCTCTTCCTACTTTCTTCAACTCAGCAGACAAGTCTCTTTTATGCACTGAACTTCTTAATGTTACAGAACACCTTCTGACAGTAATGGGTTTTGTACAGCTGCCGTTGTCTTCCTCTTCCTATCTACAGGAACTCTAAAAATCTCTCAATCCTGCAGGCACATTTTAAAAGTTGAATAAAAAGCCAATGTGTAAGTCTTTCAGTCAACTATGAGTGCAATGACCTAAAGGCTCTCGGGTTCATTGAAAATCATTGTCTGGGTTCAATTTTTTTTTTTTTTCCCTTATTATTACTGATGTAAAAGGGATGTCCAGAGCCAGTCTGTCAAGGGTGCTTCTCAGCTTTTCTTCTGAATTGTGTAAAAATCACACTGGAAGCATGTGATGTTTTTTGTCTTGAGGAGCAAGTATGACAGTACAGGTGTATTCACTGTCAGGTAATTCATTGCCTTTGACTAAGAACACCACCTACAAACCCCAAGAGAAATAGAAAATAGATCCAAATGTAAATCTAATGCTTTTAAGAAGCACAATAATTAAATGCTTTTACCTCCTCCTAAATCTATCTCAGAATTATCTGAAAAAGGTACAGTATTCCTGTGAAAATTCAAAAAATTTCAGAGTGAGCACTACTGGTAAAAAAGCAGCATGATGTTAAATGGAAGGATGTGGTAAGAATCACAAGTCATACATTGGTTTTAGAAATAATATTATTAGAATTCATGTAAAATATTTTTAAAAGCTGTTATAACATTAGTAGTGAGGACCAGGAAAGATTTAAAAAAAAAAGATAGAATGTAGGCAAGATGAAATAATGTGATGACAATACTCATTATTAAAAATGTTAGCTTTTTGAAGTCAGTTCTTAACATAGTAAAATAAAAATACTGTGGACTTTATATCAGAAGTCTTAAATGTTTCTTACTAGAAAAGCTTACCTTACCTTACACTCCTGCTCTTTCATTTCTGTAAATAAACAGATGAATGAAGAACAGGGCATGAATTTTAATATCAATAGATATGAATCCTTTTCTCTGACTGTGTACATTCCTCAGATATATGTGTGTGTATATTCCATTATTATGACCAAGATAATATAACTGTAAATATTGACAACCTTTGCATTTGCAAGCCTTGTTTGGGACTGAGATGCTAGTTGGTTCAATGTTGCACTAACATATAAAAATGAAAAACTAAATCCAAAGATATTATGCCAAAAAAAAATTCAAATAGAAGAAGGATTTAAGATTTAGGACTGAAGACTAGCTAAGTAGTGTAATTTTTTTTTTTTTTAAAAAAAGATAACTGATTTATTAATTAAATTTGATAATGAAGAAAATGTTTGTTCTGAATGTTTTTCCATTGGCAATGAGAACTAAAATAAAGGAGTTTGAAAAATGAAAAAGAAAAGAAGAAGCATAGATCAGCATGGATTAAGTCTGAACCCTACTAAATTAACAAAATGAATACCACTAACTTGTGTTTTGGAACATGCACCAGTTAACATAGGCACTAATAAGATTACAATTAAGATGGCCATTATAGATACTAGATAATATTCCGCTGCCATAGGCAAGGATACCTTTCACTAGATCAGGTTGCTCAAAGCCTCATTCAGCCTGGTCTTGAATGCTTCCAGGGATGGTGTCGTGGTTTTGTTTAGTAGGGGGGGGCCTAAGGTGGTAGCTTCTGTAGGAAACTGCTAGAAGTCGCTCCCCTTTGTTCAGGGGACTTGGCCAGGCCTAGGGCGGACCCACTGCTGGCCAAGGCCGAGCCGATTGGTAGCAGAATGTCTCGTGATAACGCCTCTGCGATAACGTATTTAAGAATGGGAAAACAGAAAAAAAAATAGAGAGGAGAGAAGATGTGAAGAAGCTGAGCGGGGGCAGAGGCGCAGAGGGGGAGGCGCAGGCCTCATGGGCCTTGCAGGCCTCACCCTCTGGCCTCTCGCCAGGCAGCCGACTGGGCCTGACTCGGTCCAGCCCAGCTGCAAGAAGTGGAGAGGAGATGAGGAGTGAATAAGATGTAAAAAAGATCCTGAGAGACATCTACCAGCCTGTTGTGAGGAACGGCTGCAGACGCCAAGGTCAGTTCGGAAGGAGGGGGAGGAGTAATGCGGCTCCTGGCCAAGATTCCCCTGCAGCCTGTGGTGACGACCATGGTGGAGCAGGTTGTCCCCCTGCAGCCCATAGAGGTCCACGGAGGAGCAGAGATCCACTTGGAGCCCATGAAGGACCCTGTACCGGGGGAGGTGGATGCCTGAAGGCAGCTGTGGCCCGTGGAGGGCCCGCTGGGACAGCTGTTCTGGAGAGACTGCACCCCGTGGAAGAGATGACCCACGCCGGAGCAGTTCCACAAAGGACTGTGGCCCGTGGGAGGGACCCCACCATGGAGCAGGGGAGGAATGTGAGGAGTTCTTCCCCCGACCATGAAGCAGCGGCGTAAAACAACATATGATGAACTGACTGCAACCCCCATTCCCTCTTCCCCCCTGTGCCGCTCGGGGGGGGGGGGGAAGGTAGTAGAGATAATGTTAAGCTTGGGAAGAGGGAGGGGTGGATGGAGGTTATCTTGTTCTCTGTCTCATTATCCTGCTGTTTGTAGTAATAAATGAATAGTTTTCCCCAAGTCGAGTCTGTTTTGCCCGTGACGGTAACTTTAAGGATTTCTCCCTGTCCTTATCTCAAACCTTGAGCCGTTTTTCCTTATATTTTCTCTCCCTGTTCTCTCAGAGTGTGGGGGGAGTGAGAGAGAGACTGCGTAGTCTGGTCCGATCGGGGCTGAACTACGACAGATGGGGTATCCACAGCTTCTCTGGGCAATCGGTTCCATTGTCTCACCACCCTCACTGTAAAAAAAAAAAAAATCTTTCTTGTATCAAGTCTAAATTTACCTTCTTCTGCTTTAAAACAATTACCTCTTGTCCTATCAAACAGGCCCTGCTAAAGAGTTTATTCCCATCTTTCTTATAAGCCCCCTTGAGGTACTGGAAGACTGCTATAAGGCCTCTGAGGAGCCTTCTCTTCTCCAGGCTGAACAACCCCAACTCTCTCAGCCTTTTCTCATAGGAGAGGTGCTCCAGCCCTCTGATCATCTTCGTGGCCGTCCCCTGGACTCACTCCAACAGGTCCACATCCTTGTTATACTACAGGCTCTGGAGCTGGACACAGTACTCCAGGTGGGGTGTCAAGAGAGTGGAGTAGAGAGGAAGAATCAACTTCCTCGACCTGCTGGCCATGCTTCTTTTGATGCAACCCCAGATATGGCTGGCCTTCTGGGCCACAAGGGCGCATTGCCGTCTCATGTTGACCTTCTCATCCACCAGCACTCCCAAGTCCTTCTCCTCAGGGCTGCTCTCAATCCATTCTCCACCCAGCCTGTACTTGTGCTTGGGATTGCCATGACCCAGGGCAGGACCTTGCACTTGGCCTTGTTGAACTTCATGAGGTTCACACAAGTCTGTTTCTCAAGTTTGTCAAGGTCCCTCTGGATGGCATCCCTCCATCGAGTGTGTTGACCACAACACTGAGCTTGGTGTTGTCAGCAGACTTGCTGAGGGTGCACTCTATCCCACCGTCTATGTTGCCGACAAAGATCTTAAAAAGTGCTGGTCCCGATACTGACCCCTGAGGAACACCACTCATCCCCAGTCTCCACTGTTTCCCTTTTTAAAAATGAGGGTTGTGTTTCCCCTTTTCCAGTCAGTGGGAACTTCAATGGGCTACCACAACTTCTCAAATATGATGGATAGCAGCTTGGCAACTTCATCCACCAGTTCCGTCAGGACCCTTGGATGCATCTCATCTGGTCCCATGGACTTGTGCACCTTCAGGTTCCTTAGATGATCTTGAACCTGATGTTCTGCTACAGAGGGTGGTTCTTTGTTCTCCCTGTTGCTGCTTTTACCTTTTGTGACTTGAGTGATGTGGCTAAAGCCATGGTCAGTGAAGACTGAGGCAAAAAAAAGTCATTGAGCACCTCAGTCTTCTCCATGAACTGAGCAACCACATCTACTGTTTCCTTCTAGAGAGGGCCTACATTCTTCCTGGTCTTCTTTTTATCCCTGATATACCAAAAGAATCTTTGTACATTGCAAACAAATGAAGTAGTTGTGCGAGTTCTTCAGAAACATAATCCTCTATACTTTATTAATCTATGGGGTTTTTTTTTATTTGGAACGTTGCAGGAAGTTTCTCTCCTAATAGTAAAAAAACCTACTTAAATGGGAGATAATGGCTTCTTTCTTTGAAACTTTAGTGCTACATTTCAGGTGACAAAAACATTTGACCAACATGGTGAAATGAATCCACTCTGAAATTAAAGATATTTGTGCAAAGTAATTAACTGCTTAATTTTCATTCAAAACAGTAAAAGCAATTTTAGGAAGGCTATGTCTAAATTGCTAGATAAGTACACTGTGTGTTATGAGCCATAGTCCTGGTCTCATGATCATCCAGATAAAAAAAGTCTCTTATTGTACACCTCCTCTCTCTCCTTTGATCTGTTTTTTTCTTCTGATGTATTTTATGCATTATAAGACACTTTACCTGACTTTATGACTATCATGAAATTTAGAAACAGTCAAGATGAGTACCTGAATTTATACTATAGGAAATGCTCCTTTGTGTCATAGTTCAAATGTAAGTTACATGTTTCTATCCAGCAAATACTTTGCCTGTATGTAAAAGACTGTGTCAAAAATTTGTCTCAACATTGTTGAAACAGCAGGCCACCACCTGAGCAATGGCTTCCCGTTATCTTGCAAGGCAGCTCCTGTTGTCTTGCAAACCTGAATGCAGAGCTGGTTCCGAGAAATCTAGCCCTAGCCTCCGGCATGCGCCCAGAGATGCATACCGCCCGGTAATGGATCACCCGGTAATGGGCATGCATATCGCCCCCAGGTGAGGGGTGCGGCTAGGAAAACCAGCTCTCGAAATACAATGAAAACAACCAACATAAAAAGGGACATTTCTGGACTGAGACAGAGACACTTCTTCTACACTTCGAGACTTCTACACTTCACTACTCTTCACTTCATTCATTCAACGGAATACACATTCGCCGGAATACACATCCCCGGAACCGACATCGAGACGACCAACACCGGACGGATCGTTCCCCCATCGAGTGAACTGAACTGTCAGGACGCTGCAGCTCCGTGGTGGTAGCTATTACGACCGAAACTATTTTCCCTCTTTCCTTCCTTTCTCTTCTTTCTCTTCCATTTACAAACTTCTTGTCGGGTTAACAAAGTTACCTGGCACTTGACTCCGTTTTGAGTCTTAATTCTGTTCCCGAGAATATGAACAAAACCACGCTCCGGTTTGTGAGAGGTCGGTCCAGCCGCCCCTAGCCCCCCAGACTCGTCTGAGGTCGGCTAGAACGCAAGGGGGCCTTCCTCTCATCCGAAATCGGAACGTGACACTGTATCAAACTTCTGTTTAATAAAAATTTTCTGGTAACTTGAAAACAAAAGGTGTTACTAATATGAAATATATAGGAGAGAAACTGTTCAGAAGCTTAAAGGATAAAATGTTTGAGTTCACTGATATATTGATTATACTGAAAATACGTTCACCAGTTTCTAGGGGGAACCAGCAAATGGCAAGCAAAACTAATGGTACAGACAGTCTCTATTTAAACAGTGAAAGAAGAATATCCCTGAGGCAGCATAAATGCAAGTCAAAGGAATTCTTTATATTGGTTTCAACAGAATCTGAAATAGTTTTATAGCTTTATTTTTTTCAAATGCCTTTTTATCATAGATCACTGACTTAGAGTTTTAGTTACTTCTTAATGTAACTTTGATTGTAGTGAAAGTCTTCTCATCACATTATGCTAAACCTACTGGTTTTTTTTTTCTGATTTAATGTATTATTCTAAAATAGTTTCAGCTTTATAGTCAAGCTGTTCAGGTTTCAGCTGACTGTGAGTAAAACAATTTTTTAAACAGATTTTGAAGTGTCCATTAAAATGTCTGCAAAAAATATTTATTTTGACATTATGATCTAAAGATGAGACATTCTATGTAGCATCATCAGTAACTTTTAAGTCAACCAAATGACACATTCTTTTCTTAATGATTCA
This sequence comes from Chlamydotis macqueenii, assembly GCF_036417535.1. Taxonomy (NCBI): domain Eukaryota; kingdom Metazoa; phylum Chordata; class Aves; order Otidiformes; family Otididae; genus Chlamydotis; species Chlamydotis macqueenii. Next base: position 166,938,728 of record NC_141556.1, read on the forward strand.
TTCACATCAACATCTTACAGAAACCTTCATGCTCCTCTTTAGCTTAAGAATTAAATGAATCATATGTTTTGCCACATAAGATTTCAGATTTTTATATAAAACAATAATTTATAAATATATATTTCTGGAAAAGGAAAAAAAAAAGTCCTTTTGTGAATATGGCTCAAAGAGGTGCTATTTTGGAGAAGAAAGGCCTTGGTCTTTTCTTACCAAGATGCGCTGATTATAGGAATTACTATAGCAGGAACTACCCGAACCAATGGAGGACAAGCCTTACAAGAAGCAGTGCAAGTGCAGCAGTGACTCGACCTGAGCAGGCTTTGGTGCCCAGTAACTCCACACAACATACCATCTCTTCTCTCCCAGATGGCCACCATAACAGATGGAGCCCAAAGTCATGGACTAAATAAACTCAATGGACATTTTGTGGACAGTTGTGGACATTTTATAGAGGTGGTCCATAGATTAAAGGAATGATAGTTGTGACTATATCAAAGGATAGGAAGGGTGGTTGTTGATAATGAGAATGTATTGGATAGTGTGAGACATGAGTACGACGTAAATGGTATGGAATAAGGGGTGGAGAATGTTCCGGTTTTGGCTGGGGTAGAGTTAATTTTCTTCATATTAGCTATCATGGGACTATGTTTTGGATTTGTGCTGAAAATTATGTTGATAATAGAGGGATGTTTTAGTTACTACTAAGCAGTTCTTACACAGAGTCAAGGCCTTTTCTGCTTCTCACACCACCTCATTAGTGAGTAGGCTAGGGGTATACAAGAAGTTGGGAGGGGACACAGCTGGGACAGATGACCCCAACTGACCAAAGGGATATTCCATACCATATGATGTCATGCTCAGCATATAAAGCTTAGGGAAGAAGAAGGAAGGGGAGGAACTTTCAGAGTTATGGCATTTGTTTTCCCAAGTAACCATTATGCGTGATGTAGCCCTGTTTTCCTGGAGATGGCTGAACATCTGCCTGCCGATGGGAAGTACTTAATTAATTCCTTGCTTTGCTTTGCTTGTGCATGTGACTTTTACTTTATCTATTAAACTGTCTTTATCTCAACCCACAAGTTTTCCCATTTTCACTCTTCCAAGTTTCTCCCCCATCCCATGGGGAGGGAGTGAGCGAGCGGCTGTGTGGTGCTTAGTTGCTGGCTGAGGATAAACCACAGCACAAGATTAAATACAGAAAATCCAAAAAGTTATGTAGACCATTTCCTTCTGTAGTTTATCCCAGTGTTCTGAGTCTTCAGTAATCATCTTACCTGTATAAATTGCAATAAAATCAAAAGAAAAATCTTCTTTCTTCAGAGAAGAAAATGCAAAATTTGTGCAAAAAAAAAAAGTAAAGTCAAGCATTATGACAAAACTATGGTTACTGTTTATAAGAATAAGTAAATGACAGAAATAACAGGAAAAAAGATTTAAGAAGGGAATCTGATACTGAGCAACAATGTTAAAAGCTACAAGTACTTCTTAGAACAGTAGATAAGTGGGAAGAAGTTGATCTTTGAGTAATTCTGCATTGACTATATAATAACAACAAGCCTTGCTACAGATGTTTACTAGAAGGTGAAAATTTCAATTTTGCCTGATACCTAACATTAGTAGGAGTCCAGAACTAAATCTTCAAAGGTGTAAAGAGAGGCAGTGCTAATCTTTAAGTGCCTACCTCTGCTGTACGCTACCGCCTTGTGGAGTCCTCAAAGCCAGACTGGTCCCTTAAGAAACATCTCACAAGAACACACAAAATGGAATGATCAACAAATCAAAACTGTGGGAATACTGAATAAATCAGGAGAGAAAGAAATGTTTAAGAAAAGAGTGGGCTCATGTGCTTAAAAAGGATTACTTGATCAAAACCAGGACATCTCTTGGCTATGAAAAGGAGTGCAGTACAGAGACAGTAGCAGAGCCTGCATTCATATTCCTTCCTAAAGAAACCTGTATCAAGAAGCTATTCTTGGTCACCAAGCCAAGATTTTCCGAGTAAATTGTTCACACTGAGTATCATTCTGTTTAGGTCTTCTCTTAAAGTTTGGTTTTTTTTCTGTTCAAAGAGTTAAAAATCCTCTGAGAATCATGTCTGAGCTTATCAGACTAGCGATTTTACAGTGGGATGCCAAAGCTACGTTTTGCTTGACACAGCACTGTGTCAGTGGTGCTCGGTGGTCCAAAGTCTGAGTGTGCAACGTTGGAAGGTTGTGAAAGCCAATGTCAGTCAAGCCTGAATCATTAAGTAATGAGTCAAAGTGGTTGAAGGAGCAGATAATATTCAAAAACTGCAATAAGATTCAGACTCAAAAGAAGCCAATTGCTTCATCCAAATAGTAGACATGGAATAAGTAGTATATATCATTTTTCAGAATGGAATTTCACTTCAGAATTTAATTTATTTATTTTCAAGATATTGATATGTTTCAAACACACAGATTAGCTATGTTTTCTCAATACTATTGTTATACATTCACACCTTCTACTCCAGCTCACTTAACTTGAAGATATTTCAGCTTCAGAAAGTATTTTTTCCTCATTTCTGTTTTTTACTTCACCTTTATTTTGAAAAATAATATTGACTAATATTATTGACTAATATTATCCAAGTTTTGCATTAGCATTCAGAATACTGGTATAAATGTTACTCTGCATTTATACGGAAAAAACATCTCCTTCCTAAATCAGTTAAAAACTGGTGAGAATCAGTAACTTAGCAGTAACACAAACATGCGTAAGTAATCTTTTTTTTTACAGCATGGAATGTGAGACAATGGAAACAACAGAAGCAACAGTCATACAATTCAGCTTTGAATGTTCGATTTATTTAGAGATTTGGGATTGGCTGAAACAGTTACCTCTTAATTAAAGAAAAAAAATATTCACCAGTTAATAAATGTAAGGCTATAGAGTCAGTATAAGCAATGGAGACCAATTACCAGTAACATATTAATTATGGTGTGTTGTGGTTTTGTTTGGTGAGGGGGGGGCCTAAGGTGGTAGCTTCTGCAGGAAACTGCTAGAAGTCGCTCCCCTTTGTTCAGTGGACTCGGCCAGGCCTAGGGCGTACCCGCTGCTGGCCAAGGCCGAGCCGATTGGTAGCAGAAAGTTCTGTGATAATGCCTCTGCGATAACATATTTAAGAAGGGGAAAAACAGAAAAAAAAGAGGGAAGAGAAGATATGAAGAAGCCGAGCGGGGACAGAGACGCAGAGGGGGAGGCGCAGGCCTCATGGGCCTTGCAGGCCTCACCCTCTGGCCTCTTGCCAGGCGGCCAACTGGGCCTGAGTCGGCCCGGCCCAGTTGCAAGAAGTGGAGAGGAGATGAGCCGGATGATGTAAAGAGATTCTGAGAGGCGTCTGCCGGCCTATTCTGAAGAACTATTCTTGTAAGAGGAATGGCTGCAGATGCCAAGGTCAGTTCAGAAGGAGGGGGAGGACTAATGTGGCTCCTGGCCAAGATTCCCCTGCAGCCTGTGGTGAGGACCATGGTGGAGCAGGTTGTCTGCCTGCAGCCCATGGAGGTCCACAGAGGAGCAGAGATCCACTTGGAGCCCATGGAGGACGCCGCATTGGGGCAGGTGGATGCCTGAAGGTGGCTGTGGCCCATGGAGGGCCCTCTGGGACAGCCGTTCTGGAGAGACTGCACTCCGTGGAAGAGATGACCCACGCAGGAGCAGTTTGAAGAAGGACTGTGGCATATGGGTGGGACCCCATGATGGAGCAGGGGAGGAATGTGAGGAGTTCTTCCCCTGACCATGAAGCAGCGGCATATAACAATGCCTGATGAACTGACCACAACCGCCATTCCCTCTTCCCCCCTGTGCCGCTCGGGGCGGGGGGAGGTAGTAGAGATAATGTTAAGCTTGGGAATGGGGAGGGGTGGAGGGAGGTTATCTTGTTCTCTGTCTCATTATCCTGCTGTTTGTAGTAATAAATGAATTGTTTTCCCCAAGTCGAGTCTGTTTTGCCCATAACAGTAACTTTAAGGATTTTCTCCCTGTCCTTATCTCAAACCTCAAGCTGTTTTTCCTTATATTATGTCTCCCTATTCTCTCAGAGGTTGTGGGGAGTGAGAGAGAGACTGCATAGTCTGGTCCCGATTTGGGCTGAACTACGACATGGTGAGACTCACTTATTTTTGTTACATATAAATAAGAACACATTTACTCTGTTGTAAAAAGTTAAGTGAACAGACCTTTTTTTTTTTTTTTTTTTTTTTTTTTGTAGTTAATATATCCTCTTCCCTTCAAAAAGACTGGATTCTTTTGGAATAGCTTTCCTTTCAGTGAAAGAGTAATACTATCTTATTATGAAAACACGACTATTTAGTAACTTCAGTTATTTTCTTTTACGTCAACTTTTTTCAATATATATCCTCTGAACTTAAATGTCAGATTACTTGTCTTGGATTGCATGAGCACCCTCAGAAACCCACTATAGCCTCCTCAACTCAGCTGTTAACTTGAGAAGTTGGTAGAACTGAGAACTGATCCAAGACTGTGGTTGATCTGCTCAGGCTTATGCAGGAGTAAACCCAAGTTCCTTTGAAATTCTTAATTATGAGAAGGCCTGCTTCCTAGATGTTGACATGAAAGAGTGGGTTACTCCATCATATGCTGTTATTGAAGTATTGCTTCTGGCTTTGTCAATAGATGATGATTAAAAAACCAAAACAAAACTAAACAAAAAACTCTGGCTTTAGACTATGTTATACTACATTAAAATCTATATTGTAAATATGCAATAGTATTTTTCCCCTATGTAAGTGTTATGGCTTGGATTTATATAATATTTGTTTTGTAACATGGTCAAAATAAAAAAAAAAATTCTAAATCACAAAATCACAAAATGATTGAGGTTGGAAGGGATTCTGGACATCATTTGATCCAACCACCCTACTGAAGCAGGGCCACCTAGATCCGGTTGTTTAGGAACATGACTAGATGGTTTTTTTAATATCTCCAATGAGGGAGACTTCACAACCTCTCTGGAAAACCTGTGCCAGTGCTCAGTCACTCTCGTAGTGAAAAAGTGTTTCCTAAGGTTCAGATGGACCACCCTGTGTTTCAGTTTGTGCCCATTGCCTCTTGTCCTGTCACTGGACTCCATCTTCTTTACACTCTTCCTTCAATAATTTATACACACTAATAAGATCCCTCCTGAGCTTTCTCTTCCTCTGGCTAAACAGTCTCAACTCTCTCAGCCTCTCCTTGTATGACAGATGTTCCAGTATGATAGATGTTCTAGTCCCTTAACCATTTTCATGGCTTTTCTCTAACCTCTCTCTAGTATGTCTATGTGTTTCTTATACTGGGAAGCCCAGACCTGGACGTATCACTCCAGATGTCGTATCACCAGTGCTGAGTAGAGAGGAAGGATCATCTCCTGTGATTTGGTGGCTTTGTTTTCCTAATGCAACCCAGAAGGCTGTTGGCCACCTTTGCCACAAGGGTGCATTGCTGGCTCATTGTCAGTTTATTGTCCACCAGGACCCCCAATCCTCTGCCAAGCTGCTTTCCAGCCTGTTGACCTCCCAGCCTTTAGTGACATGTAAAGTAATTCCTCCAGAGGTGCAAGGTTGTGCATTTCCCTTTGTTGAAATTATTAAGATTCCTCTCGACCCAGTTCTCCAGTTCATCGAGGTTCCTCTGAATGGCAGCACAATCATCTTGTTAAGGGATGTCAGAAGTAGCCACCACCTCCAGCAGCTCCAGGCCCAGGACTTCCTCCTGGAGGAAGGAAGCTGGAGCCCTGCTTGGTGTATCTAGACCCCCAGGTCTCAAACAGAGCTACTGCCTTCCTATTTGCAGGTTCAACCAGTAGTGAAGATGAACATGTATCCCAGACACATGAATGCACAGGTGCACATACACACACACACACAGAGAGGACTGTCTACATACTGAACTCCCATAAAGAGTCATTATGGACAGAAAAGTTCCCTTCCCCCTCTTTGGCTGAAGGTCACTAGTGCAGGCACACAGGAGACACCGTTCAGGTTAACAAGCACATGCACATTCACAGATCTCTTAAGCACGAGCACACACATCTCTCTGCACAGCACCCCTGTCTGGATCACAGGGCCTCTTAAAAACCATACATGTCCCCTACCTGCCAACTGGTCCATGTTGGTGCTCTCTGCAAACACACAGCACTCACACACTTGTCCCACATGCACTCTACATTTGCAAGTCCCCCAAGAATAACAACATGGAACCTTGCCTGTCTGATCTCATGCTAAACCCAGGCTGCCCCATTACTTACCAACTGGTCCAGATTGAAGTTTGCTAACAGATAGACATGCACAACTCATCCACACAAGGTGTGGAGAAGACACAGACAGTCACCTCCTATCAGCCAGCACCAGGCACATTAGCTGTGACCCACAGTCCTTCTCCACTTGCTGACACTGAGCCCCTCACTGGCCTCGCTCACCCTGGTCCCTCCCAGTAGCTGAACCTGAGACTCTCACTCACTCTAGCAGCTGACATTACAGTCTGGGTGCACCTACGTGCCTCGTCTCCAGTAGCTGTCACTCAATCCACTCACACTGGACTCGCAGTAGCTGGCATTCTGGGCATAAAGTCTGTAGGACTGGGCTCAGGGGCCTGGAGCATCTTCCATATGAGGACCTGTCTTCTAGGGAGACTTATAGCAGCCTTCCAGTACTTAAAGGGGCCCTACAGGGAAGATGGAAAGAGATTCTTTATTAGGGAGTGTAGTGATAGTGGCGTCCCAAAACAGCAGTTCTTTTACTCAGTGTGGAAGAGCCAATTAACACACTGAATTGAGATATTTGTATTCATTTTGATTCTGCAGAAGTGGGTCCTAGACATCTAATAAACCTAGTCCACCTCTTAGAAATGCAAACAGTCTTTTAAACAAAATAATAACATGGAAGAAATCGTAATAAAATAACTGATTTGTTACCTGTACTTCTCTGACCACCTGTGATTACATATGCAAATATTTAAAAAAATTAGGGAGGTCCTCTTCACTAGCATACTCATTATCCATGAGGGGGTGTAATTTTTAGCATTAAAATCTCCTAAGGCTAGTTCAGGACACAAATTTTTTTTAAGATCCATAGATCACCATATACACTCAACAGGTCTGTGAACACACTATTGTCCTTGACCAGGATGCATATCCTGGTTGGGAAGAGGAGTTTCCATCTCCATCTCCAAGGATATCTGGGCTTGCTGACCTTTATTTTATTCCTGCCTAGAATAATAGGAGGAGGGGTAATGGTTTTAAACTGGAAGAGGGTAGATTTAGATTAGATATGAGGAAGAAACTCTTTACTGAGAAGGTGGTGAGACACTGGAACAAGTTACCCAGAGAAGCTGTGGATGTTTCATCCCTGGAAGTGTTCAAGGCCAGGCTGGATGGGTCTTTGAACAACCTGATCTAGTGGAAGATATACCTGCCCATGGCAGGGGTATTGGCACTGGATAATCTTTAAAGTCCCTTCCAACCTAAACCATTCTGTGATTCTATGGCATGCTCAGGAGAGCTATGGTACTTCCAACTACTGATGCTGAGAATCCACTTGCTTCAGTTACCAGCACCACAGGGGCACCTACATCCCCTGTCTGACTCCTGTAGGTGGTCCCTATCCACTCACATTGGTCCTCCAAGTAGCTAGTGCTGTTTGATTAACTCAGGGAGGGCCATTTATACAACCAGTTGATCCACTCAGCTGATAAAGCCATTGTCTAAAATAAAGGCCACCTCCTGGTCCCCTTTGTGCTGAGGTAAATCCAACTTTCTTTGCAACAGTCAGTCACTCCCTACTTCTTCCCTGAGATTCATGAGTACATCTCTTGTGCGCATCTCCTCTGTGCCTTCTTGATTGCTCACATACACTTGACAAGTCTTCTCCACTTCATCATTAGAAAAGCTTCTGAAAGGAAAAAAGTTTTTTTTTTTCCTCTTTAGGTGTTCTCATAGCCTTTCATTAAGTAGATGAAATTTATTTGAGAAGTTTGAGAAATACTGCCGTGGGGAGGGGAGGGCACATGATGAGCAGCACAAATGTTCCAATCAGCCTGCTGAATCTAAGATATCCCCTCTCATGAAGAGGGTAAAATATTAGTTTTGTGACTCATTTTCCACCTCTTGGTTTTGTGAAATAATTTCTATTTCAGTCAAACTTGCCTGTGCTGTGAAAGCAGCTCTGTCAGAAGGTGAAGGATGATGCATGGAAGATATATTGTAATATTACTCTTGTAGCAGTGGAATCCGGCTGTTACAGGATAAATGCCACTTACAAAAATTAAGAGAAGAATTTTGTGATAATATTTCTTTTAACTGAAAATCAACTCGCTAAATAATTTCTTATATTCTTTCCTATTACCTCAAGAGTAATTAAAATGAACCTGATACTACTGATGAACAATTTAGAGAAAAAGCAAGGCGAAACTCTTTTCTTATTTTCTGGGTAGGTTTGTCTTCCATATGGTTTGGTAGGAAAACAACATGGAACTTAAAAATTGAATTACTTTATAAAAAGGAAGAACATACCTGTACAGGCTGTATTTTTTCTTGGCTATTTTTTCAAATATTTTATATTAATAAAGTTATGGACTTATATCTTACCTGTTAGATTTTTTTCCCCAACTAAGACAAAGTAAAAAAACCTAGTAATTGCTTTAAAGTCTATTTCAAATCATATATACATACACATATATATATGATCACCTGCTGATTATTTTTTGTATGAACATGAATGAAACTGTCTCTAATACGTAGAAAAGTGAAAGAATGAAGTGAAATGAAGACACACAATAAAAAAAAAAATTATTTTAAATGTCACTACGCAAAAAAAAAAATAAATTTCAGCACTAATTACTGTAACACAATTTTTGGTATGATGGTCAACCACATACTTGAATGTGTTGATGTATTGATACTGAAAACTGAATTAATATTTATTTCTTTTTTTTTTCTACTTTGTAGTTTTTAAGGATAGAGCTTACACCGAGTTTTAGATTTTTGCAGAAAAGGTTTTACATTAGTCCAAAACTAGATATGTATTAATGAATATCAGACAAAACAGTGCTACTGAGATTTAATCTTTCTTGGATTTAATCTTGTGCTACTCTAATTTCAAACAGCAGCATTTCTATATAGCCTGAAGTCTTACAAAGATTGATAAAAAGACTTGCTGACAAAGGATTACAATTGTAAATACTTTATATGATGAAGCCCTGAACCAAAGATTCTGTATCTGCTAGAGATAATAATAAGGTTGAATGAAGCCTTGTTACAGATGTACAACCCCCAAAAAAAAGAAGAAGGAGGAAAAAAATGAAAACAACAAAACAACAGTATTTAAAAAAAAATATTAGCAGTGGACAATTAAAAACATTGAGAAGTGCATGAATGTATCTGCACTTCTGCCTTTTACATTAAGTGGGAAAATAAAACCGTAATGATGCTCAGTGGAACCTTTTAAGAGAGAAGTAAAACAGTTAATAGCTGTTGGTCAAAGCAGACATGAAATCATACTAGGTTGCTTTTAGATAACTTTGCAAATAGTGCCATTTATGTGGAGAAGAAATATCTGATAAAATCAGGAATGACAATTATATGTAGTATTTATTATCATAGAATCATAGAATGGTTTGGGTTGGAACGGACTTTAAAGATCATCTACTCCCCCCCTACTATGGGCATGAACACTAGACCAGGTGGCTCAAAGCCCCATCCCATCTGGCCTTGAACAATTCCAGGGATGGGGCATCCACAGCTTCTCTGGACCACTTGTTCCAGTGCCTCATCACCCTCACAGTAAAGAATTTCTTACTAATATCTAATTTAAATCTTCCTAATATCTAATTTACCCTCTTTCAGTTTAAAGCCGCTACCCCTTGTCCTATCACTACATGCCTTTGTCAAAAGTGCCTCCCCAGTTTTCTTGTAGGCCCCCTTTAGGTACTGGAAGGCCACTATAAGGTCTCCCTGGAGCCTCCTCTTCTCCAGGCTGAAGAGCCCCAACTCTCTCAGCTTGCCCTCATAGGAGAGGTGCTCCAGCCCTCTTATCATCTTTGTGGCCCTCCTCTGGACTCACTCCAATAGATCCATGTCCTTCCTATGTTGGGGGCTCCAGAACTGGACACAGTAGTCCAGGTGGGGTCTCATGAGAGCAGAGTAGAGGAGCAGAATCACCTCCCTCGACCTGCTGGCCACACTTCCTTTGATGCAACCCAGGATGTGGTTGGCCTTCTGGGATGCAAGGGCATATTGCTGGCTCATGTTGAGCTTTTCATCCACTGGTACCCCCAAGTCCTTCTCCTCAGCACTGCTGTCAATCCATTCTCCATCCAGCCTATATTTGTGCTTGGGATTGCCCTGACCCATATGCAGGACCTTACTGCATATCAAAATAATATAGATGACAATAATTAAAGTAGATGGAAAGGCAGGAAGAACAATATCACGTGGAGATCTAAGTTAGAGTTTTAAGTTAGAATCCAAAGGCAACAGTTATCTCACCTAATTGTCAGGATGCCAAGGACACCACTCAAACTTACTCTCTCTGATGAGTCTACCTGTAACATGCCACCTACCCAAGAGCTGGACCCCATTTCAGTTCAGTAGAACCCCAGCTGTAAGGGTCAGTCAGAAAATCAGTATTGTCTCAACATTGTCATTGAGGCCCTCCAGGTGGACTATGGATTTGATGGGGCCTTAAAGTTAGGCTCACAACTTGACACGAGTTGCTGGGAGCAGCCTGCCTGAGACACATTTGTTTTTCCTGGGAATGGAATGGAATTGTTATGGACAAGGTCGACTCTGGCCTAACAACAAAATGTATAACATCCTTGAGATGGTGGACAGAGTGGCACAGAGGTGCCTCAGCTCATCCCTGTTGTCAAGACTGGCAGAGATAACCATGCAGCTGCAATCGAGGAGGATGAATCACAACTTCTGTCTCAAAAAACAACAGTGAGAAAGTGCCCTTTAACTGAACTTTGCTCACTATAATGTAGAAAAAAACCACACTTCTATCCTGAGGGCCGAGAACAGGTGGAGATCCCCGAAGTAAAGGAGGAGCAAGGTGTGCTAGCTGGCATAAAAAGTCGACCCCCAACAATGAGACCCCGAGAGCTTTCCCCACCAAGGATCAACATTGACATTGATTGTGAGGACCGGTGGGATGCTGCCTGGATCTGGGGCCATAGAGACGCCTTGGACCTGTGGTGGTAGCTATTATCTTTTTTTTCCCCCCTATCTTTACTTTTCCTTTTCACTCCCTTTCACCTATTGCATGCTGCTTTATGGGCAAAATAAAAAAGTTTGTGCTGTTTAATTGAAACAAACCCCTTTGGCGTGTTTTGCCTTAGTTTTACACTTCGAGATCGCACTAAAAGAACCACCACAAGTCCCAAGTGGACCATGACACCATCCTGACCCCAGTAATGATGTGGTCATACCTATGCCTATCCTCATCTCTGGCCCTGCCTCTGGCTGGACTTAGCCAGTGTTGTGAGCATTTTATCTCCTGGATGAGCCAGTCAGGCCCAGCTCTCTCCTTGACAAAAGCACTGGGAGGCCCTATTGCCAGGTGCAGCTCTACTCGCTGCACTGAGCGGTGGGAGAAAAGGCTTTAAAACTGAGGAAGTTCTTAGCTTCAGAGTCGTAGAAAGGTATTTATTATTTTCTCAGATTTAATTGCATTTGTTTGATTCATAAAAGCACAGCTCGCTTTAGTTCTAATACAAACATTCACAAAACTGAATTTCTTACTTATGTACTTGACAGATGCTTGCATTGTTCCTAATTGGCCAATGAAAAACTTTAACATATGACATTGGGTGGATTAAGCTGGTGATTTTCAGCTAACTATGGAGTAAACAATAGCATGTTAATTTAAAATTTCAACAACCTATCAAGTAAGATTCCATCACTTAGTCAAGTAATCTACTAACTAGAGCATCAAACTGATTTTATAAATAATAAAACATCCAACTGAGAGGATTTGTAACAGATTTGCAAATTCAGGCACCTTAAGATATGGGGAGCAAAATAACCCAGGCCTTTTGTGTCCTGAGAGAGTGTTCTACACACCAAGTATAGCATGAAGAGATGAAAATTCTTTCTTTCCCCTCTCATGACTCACAAATATAGTCTATACAGTAACTCAGGGAAAGCCGTATTTAGCTTTGAATTTTCATTGAGTATATAAGATTCCTCAGAGGAAATAGTGATTTATCATATACTTACCTTCTAGCTGTTTATTCCCTAGCTTAGACACCTTACTCTCCTCCAGTCACTATATGAAGACCTTTGGGCACCTACCTCTACAGCATGATTGATCTTGGAGCTAGTTCCTGTAGTACTGAGCATCATGGTAGGCAGTCCTTTTATCAGTACCCAGCATAGTTTTTAAAATCTGGCACAAGAAGTTCATTGAAAATCCACAAGATTTAAGCAATTTTGAAAATGCTATCTATTAAAGTTAAAACATTGCAAATGTATTTGCATGCAAATGAATTTTCTAGGGTTACCAAGAGAAAGGTTGGCATGGGTACAAGCTTACAACAAAGAGAATGTTGTAAAGATGCAGCTCTAGATGCACACTAATGTTATTTTTTCCCCTCATATCCTCAAATACTTCACTTCTGCTTTGAGTCAAAGTTGGAGAACTTTTTCTCTTGCCAGTACTAGGCTAGCAAGTCATCAGACCAGGATTTTCAAGATAACCAAATAATATGTTCTTTTAGACAGAATTCCAGAGTGCCTCGCTCACCCTTAATATGTATGTAGGCTAGCTGCCCTCAGAGTTCCTTTTCACTGGAGTTCATTGCTGGTTGCATCTTATAAAATATGGTGTTCTCCAAACCAGTCAGTTGTATGTCCAAGGATAATATGATGGAATTACACTAGCTGGGTTCTTGTCAGTGGTGGAATCCCAAGATAGCTAATTATGGCACCTTTCCTGTTGCTTTTTACTGTGAGGCCAGGGTAGCATTTGGGATGAACACGTTTTGCAGTCGTCATCACTATGAAGTCTTTGTTGACATTTCTAAATGTAATATAATAGTTTCAGTCCTTACTACACACAAAAATGAAACTTTGGTATGTGGCAGGTATTTTTCAATTTGTTTTACCTAAAGAAGGAAAGAAGCCGATAAACAGGGAGGATGAGAAGAAGGAAAACTATTCCAGAATATAAAGTTCTGACTTTGAGTATAGAATACAGGCAGATTAATAAATATACAATGAGCCTGTAACGGGTCTGCTTTTTGTAGAATAATCTTTTTTTTTTTTTCCAAGTCCTAGTACAACAGAACAAATAAACAGTTTTTAAGCAACCAGCATGATACTTTACACAATGAGTTGTTTCTCCAGCAGCTGAAATTCAACTAATTAGTTTGAAAAGAAAAAAAAAAATCAAACAAAATACTGGTAAATCATAGTATGAAGACAGAATCTTCCTGTTAAAAATCAGAACTCATAGGACAGAGGATGAAAATACTTGTATTAATAGCAAGCAGTTTTGCAGATGAGTAATCTTCCAAGAACTTTACCACTAATATTGCAGTAGAGTAGCCTCAGCTGTGAGGACCAGTCATCAAAACAGATGATGGCAGATTCCTTTCTACTATGGATGCTAAGATCTCAAAGTCACTTCTGTTTTGCTATGGCAAACAAGACAGTGAAGGCTGCGCTTGAATTTCATGCTGTGGAATCCTTCAAAGTTTGCTTAAAGAACAAGACAATTTTTGTTTAGGAGAATAATTAAAGCTAATAACCACTTAGTAACTACTGCTACCAACAAGAAATGAACAAAACCAGAAATGGTGAAGTAGTGCTAGATATTTAAATCATTATATTGGATCAGGGATTTGCCCATTTAAACGAAATACTGTCTTTCTAAAGATGTTTTGTATCAATCAGATGCCATCTAGGAAGTGGAAAAAAAAACTGCAGTAGGCAGGTACAGCACAAGGCTTGGATATATTTTGCTTTTGGAGGTCTTATCCTATGAGATTAAAAGGGGTTTTTGTTTATAAAAGTCCAATCTTAATATAACGTCCTTTCTGAATTACCTTAATTCTGTCCTTGTAACGTATATAACTGAGCTCAGAGCCAGTCATTCACCCACTTACAACTGGAAAAAAAAAAAAAAAAAAAGCTTACAAAAACCAGTATTGTTCACAAGACTGTCATAATCAAGAAGTCCTTGTCATTCATTCCTCTGCCTTCAAAACTAAATGTCTGCCTGCCAGTAAACACAGATCATTGTCTGTTGCTAGAATAGCAAGGAAAAAAGTAGAGCAAATCTTATTCTGTTACGTGTTTTAAAAAATGAGACCCTATAGCTATTATTCATCTTTCGACCTTTTTCACAGCTAACGCTAGTTCTGGTGACAGTGTGAACAAAATAGCCCTTTTCAACTTTTAATAAAAACAAGCAGTAGTTGGTATAGCTAGGGCAAAGCTTATAATGCTTCAAGACATCTCATATGAAATATTTTTTCTATTTATAGTTTGTTAACTTTGAAATCTGTCAACTTGGACAGTACTGAATGGTTAATAAGTGTTTCTATAGCATGATGTCACTCTCCTCCTTATTGTCCATCTGATGTGAACCAGTTCATTTTCTTCTGTGTCTATATTACTGTTTTTATTTTTATTAATTTGTCCACTTTCTGTCTTTATATTACTATTGTCTATTTTAAAAAAATATTATTTATCATAGATTTTTTTTAATTCTTATTGATATTCTTGTCCTCTTCTTCATAAGCACACGTGAGCTCAGTAAAAAGGATGGTATGTTTGACATATTAACAGAGATCATAAATTTACCTCAAACCAGCAGTTAAAAGGTAGTAGAACTCGAGGAAATGTGACTGTGATTAGGTGATTAAAGAGATTATAACTGTTAAAGCTTTACTGTTTTCAGTTTGAATTTTGTGTAGGAGTTAAGTGTGCCACTTAATTTTTTTCCCCTCAAATTTTCCCAGAAATGTTTTTAAAAAAATTAAAATCAGTATTCTGGCAAGTTTCCCCATGTTTCTTTCTCACTACGCTTTCCTCTCTTTTGGCCACTGAATTGCACAAGAATGAATAATTTCAGGGACGTTTTCTCTAACAGTTAGTTTCCTTCTTCTTTTCTCCTTCCTTACTTAGTTTTTTCATAACATCCTCACTAAGAAAATGAAATAGGCAATTTAAAAAAAAATACAAAGACACCTTCCCCATTTTTTATTACACTAATTTTATTAACTGCAGCATCAAGAAAGTTTCTAAAAATATCCAATACACAAGCAATAAAATAATAAACCCACTACTCTGTTATCATAAGAAAAAATAAAGATCTGTACTGATTACTAATTATATCTCTGGAAGATTAATGAGCATAATTTTCTTACTAAAAAATACATGCACAAACAAATTATTTTTAGAATCTTTCATATCATTTTGTATAATGGAACCAGCAGAAAATTACCAAAGACATTGACAGATTATTTTTTAATATTTGTTTATTTATAGAATTTTCAGTTACTTTTAGTGAAGAGATAAATTGATTTACAGACATAGCTGATTCTAGGCTACTTTTTTGTTTTCCCCCTTTTTCTTTAAAGTGTTGGTTTGAATTATGCTTGTCTTAGGTTAGAATGACCTTTACCGTTTTTTTTCTGTTAATGTTTTACTTTTATACTTGTTCTATTCATTACATTTGTTAGAAATAAGAATTATTCACCAGAAAAAAAAAAATCTGGTTACCTCACTCCTTGTTTTCATAGGCATCCTTAATAGTCTTCCAGAAGATACTTTTTCCCAGTAGATCATGTTGCAGTATTGCTTTGATATGTTGTCAGTAACTTTATGTTTTGATTCTTTTCTGTTATGTGAAAGAAGCTTCTGAGCATACACATGGTCTTTGATATTGCCCTAAGCAACTGGAGGCTTTTAAAGGAGCTGAATAGCTGGGGAAAAAAAAAAAAAAAAAATTGTCAGCAGCAATTTTGTTTCTGTAGAAAAGAAAGAACCATAGAGGTAGTAAAATGATAATAGGGTAACAAATACAACAAACATTGGAAAGATTCACATCTATGGAAGCTTAGAGATTTCTAGTTTAATTTGAGTATTATAATGTGAATACCTTGTTAGTAAAGAAGGGGGAAGAAGGAAATTATATTGTGAGTATAATCAATATACTAGTTTATCTGTTGCTAAGAGTTAGCGAGAAACAGCATGTTTCATTTCTTTTGAAGTAATTATCTTCAAATAATTAAAATAATTATTCAGAGAAATTGAATCAAATACTGAAAAATTATTCAGGATAATGAAGCAGTTTTGAAATTGAGAGTTTCAAACCTAGTGAAAGAATTAAAATATTCATTTTTAGGTATCTAGGAACATATCTGTAAAATGACTCTACTTATTAGATATGTAAAAACTGAGACAAGACTTAACACACTTTGCACAGGAGCTAACTCTCCTGTCCCTTCTGGAGTTCAGCAAGAATAGATACTGGTTAGCATCCCCCCCGAAATATGAATGTGTTTGCTTATATATGACTAAAAACATATATCTATGGGTTTGTTCAGATCTGGTCATTAGAAAGGTTAAGTGCATTGAAAGAGTCAATCCAGTTTTATCCATGATTTCAGTAAGGACAATATTGGACTCTTGATAACCAGCTACCACCGAGCAACAAAATTGTTGACGTGCAGAAAGTTTGTGAAATCGCATATCTGACCTCCAGCTTTTTGTATACAATGGTGGAGTTCTTGTGCGTTGCCGGGCAGGTCTGCACATTTTGTAAGATGCATTCAAAAATCTCTCCCTGAAAATAAATTACTAAATCCTCTTTAAGAAAAGGAGATATACACCTTCATATATATACAAAAGGGGAGAAAATTCAAAACATAAATACTAAACAAAGGTAACCTGAATGATTTTCCTGCTGATGGGTAAATTATGCAACATTACAAGCTTCAACTGATTCTGCAGTGGAACACCTATAAACAAAAAGCAGAAATCCCTTTATTATCATCCCCAAGAAAAAGGACACGACATGTATTACATTAATAAAAAGGATGAGAAAATGAATCCTGAAATGATTCACATAAAGTTGTGCAGTATGAATGCATTTTACAGCGTGTATTGTGTCCAAAGTATTTGATAAGGGAAAGATAACATAGAACAAAATAAAAAAATCTAATGTTCATATGAAGAATTCTGAGTAAGACTCTTGTGATTATAGTAGAATTATAATAAGATACAATTTTAAATAAAATAGAATTATTATATTAATGCATTATGTACCGATGAGAAATGATGTATATTCTTTCCCCCCACTTACGATGAACTAAGTCCTGGTTGTTACACAGAAATAACACATGCATTCTTTTTCATAATAAAGAGAAAAAAGGAAAAAAAAAAAGAAGACAGTAACATACTCCTTATCCTGAAGGAAAAGGAGATGAGCAAGTGTTGAAAAGATAGCAGAAACACCCCATTGGTAAAGCACGGTAATAATTCTCAGAAATGATTTAGTTTAGTAACAGCAAGCAAAGTCGTTCACATCTTGTAACACACTAAGAGATCCCTGAGGATAGTTTAACATTCGGCTACATTACAGAGCAGACGTGCACGAACTTGAAGGGTACAGAACCTGAGGCCCTTCTGCTTTTGGATCTCAGTTTTCTCCGCCTGTGGAATAATAGCTGACTGAAATGATAACTGTCATCATATGGGGAATGGTCAGGTTTAAACATACATTTCCATATCTACTGCATCTTTGTTGCACAGGACATTGACCATGAAATATAAAATAATGTCCATGACAGTTGAAATTATAATGTTCATATTTTAAACAACTTTAACTGGTATTGTGTAATAAATAATTATTCATCCAACAATCAATATCTTCAAAACCTGATTAATGAAAGACTATTTTCTCATATGTTGGGTTTTTTTTCCAAAATATTCCATGTTGCAAAACAACAAAAAGAAAATGATTTTATTTATTCTAGAGTTTTAACTTAAAATAGAGTGTATTATTGATGAAAAAAAGCCCACTCTATTTTACACAGATAAAAATATTTTCTCATCTTTGCACAAAGAACAAATAGAGCAATAACCTCATAATATTAAGCTTATTTTGAGACATACATAGTTGCCACAGAAGAGTTTACTAATTATAATGAAACACTTAGAAACACTGAAAAATAACTCAACAATCCACAAAAATATTACATCTCTTTATCCTTGGGTAAAGTACATTCAAGCACCTCTCAAACCTCTACTACATGTAAGTATACTCTGCAGTGAAGCAGAAATTGCTAAATACATGTGAACCAGCTAGGAAACAAGAGCAATGGCAAAGTGCAAATCTTTACAGTGGATTCCTCACCCATTTGTTTGCTTGTTTGTTTATTCATTTATTTTCCCTTGAGGGATTTCTAATTAAAGACAGTGCTCTCTCTGACAATAAGGCATGAGGTGAGACCTTGACTCCATATTTTGTCTTCTAAGGAGAGGTTTAACATCAGTGAACTTCACTTTAATCACAAACCTATGTTGACTTTCTTGTTTAAATACAAACCTTCTCCCTTTTTATATCTTCATTATTTCTGGTAACTGGTTTTCTTTCCTATAAACTCAATTTTCCATTAAATGTTTTACCTCTTTTCAGCTCCTCAATTCTTCACTTCAGCTGCTCAGAAATTTGCAGTCTTCCTCACAAAGATCTACAATACCTATGGGGTCCTGCTTTCAGTCTCATCACTCCATTCACGTATCCATTCCTCCTTCATTTTTCTATCAATTGGAGTCACCAGTTTTTGTTTTTCCCAGGCTTGCTATCTCCATTTTCAGAGGCACAAATGAACAATACAAAGAGCTACAAAATAGTAGAAACTTTTGAAAACAGAATACAAATATATTGAAAAAAAAGGCTAAAGTTTGACTTCTGTGAACTAATTGCTTGGTTTAGAAGATTAAAAAAGACAGAGTTGGGCAATTGACACAAAATATGTATTTTCAGGGGCTGGAGAAAAAAAAAAGTATTAATCACACCTATTTAATGTCATAATTTTGTGTACTGGCCTCTTTTCATTGCCTGCCTTCTGTAACATACAATCCATTAAACTGCTTCTATTAAAGTAACATATTGCATATTCTGTAGCAAATTAAAGATTTTCTGAATTTTTTTTTCTCTTGACTTGTTTCCTGTTGCAATCAGATATAATAACCAGTATGCAGAGGAGTGGACCAGATCAGCCCATGCAACATATGTGGGCTACAGAAACACTTCTTCTACATGAAATCAAAATTCTATTATAGTCTAACTGTTATCATAACAATCTAACCAAGGAATTGGACTTGGACATCCAGTCATTTTTTTACCCAGCAAAGAGTACACCTGTCTAAGCCATGAGCCGCCAGCTTCTCTAGGAGAATGCTGTGGGAAATAGTGGCTTTGCTGAAGTCCAGGTAGATAAAATCCACAGCCTTCCTGTCATCCACTAGGTGGGCCACCTGGTCGTAGAAGGAGATCAGGTTGGCCAAGCAGAACCTGTCTTTCATGAACCTATGCTGGCTGGGCCTGATTGCCTGGTTGTCGTGTACATGCCTGGTGAGCGCACTTAAGACGAACCACTCCATAATCTTCCTTGGTACCGAGGTCAGGCTGACAGGCCTGTAGTACTCCAGAGCCTCCTTTCGGCCCTTCTTGTAGATGGGTGTCACATTGGCAAGCCTCCAGTCATCTGGGACCTCCCCTGTTAACCGGGACTGCTGATAAATAATGGAGAGTGGCTTGGCAAGCTCCTCAGCCAGTTCCCAGAGTACTCTCGAGAGGATCTCATCCAGCCCCACAGACTTGTGAGTGTCCAGGTGGTGTAGTAGGTCATTAACTGCTTCCGCCTGGATTATGTGGGGTTTATTCTGCTCTCCATCCCTGTCTTCCAGCTCAGGGGAAGAACACCCTGGGAATAACTGGTCTGACTATTAAAGACTGAGGCAAAGAAGGCATTAAGTACATCAGCCTTTTCCTCATCCTTAGTGACAATGTTCCCCTCCCTCCCACGCTCACATCCAATAAAGTATGGAGATTCTCCTTGGCTCTCTTTTTGTTAATGTATATGTAAAAACATTTTTTGTTATCTCTCATAACAGTGGCCAGATTGAGTTCAAGCTGGGCTTTTGCCTTTCTAATTTTTCTCTCTGCATAACCTAACAAGCTCCCTGTACTCTTCTTGAGTTGCCTGCCCCTTCTTCCAAAAGTGGTAAACTCTCCTTTTTTTTTTTTACCTGAATCCCAGCAAAAGCTCCCTGTTCAGCCATGCCAATCATCTTCCTCGCCAGTTTGTCTTACAGCACATGGGGACAGTCTGCGCCTGTGCATTTAAGACTTCCTTTTTGAAGAATATCCTGCTGTCCTGTACCCCTTTGCCCTTGAGGACTGTCTCCCAAGGGCTTTCCGTCATCCAGCCAATTCCAGCTGATTCAAAATTTATTCATAAATATGAACATAAACAGAATCTTATTCACCAGGCTTTCTACAGAAGCAGAGAGATTAGAGTAATATTAACTTCTAGCTTAAATATGCAAACCCCAAGATAAATTTAATTCCACAGAAGATCCACTTATATAAATCCCTGAGAGTAAAATAATCATTGGTTGGATTGTATTTTTTTCAGACGGAATGAAAAGTAACTGTTTGGGGTTTTTAATTTGTTTTTGTTCTTAATGTTATTTGGTTGGGGTTTTTTTTGTTGTTGTTGTTTTTCTTCCTTTTTTTTTTTCATTTACTGTTGCCTACTTCTTTAAGTACAGATTGAAGTGTCCTCTTTCTGGCTGGTACTTAACCAGGTATCTTTGAGATCATAACATATGGCTGACAAGACTACAGACATCTGAGCAGATATATTTTTTTCTGAGTCATTTGAAGCATGAATTACTTAGGCTAGTCCTGTGCCTTTGGAATTTGGTTTAGCTGACCTCTAGGCATTTCAATGACTGCATAGGATGCTCCATCATAACAAATCTTTCAAGAAGAAAGAGCTACTGTTCAGTTTGTCATTTTAATCCCACAGTGTGAATTAAAAGATTACTTCTGTAAAAGTTATTTTGTAGCAAATAGTCTTAATAATGTGGACCAATGAGTCATTTTGAGGACTAGTAAAATATTATGCCAGCATTCATATGAATCTTTAGGTGATATTTATATATGTTGTTCACTCTGATATTCCTCAGTGCTAAACTACAAGTTATGTAAACATGAACCTTGTAAAGAAAAAGCAATTTTTTTTTTTTTTGCTTCTTAAAGAGCATTTATTTACCAAAGAGCACTTACTTATTTGTGGAAAGCCAAGGGGAAGATTTCTAGTTTGTTTAAATGAAGTTCTAAAGTATTTCATCTATGTTAGAAAAGCTGATGATCCAATAATATTGAAATGTTCAACAAATTATTCACATATCTTGCTACAGTAAAAATTTTGGTATAGGAAGAAGGGAACACACCTATGCAGAACTAAGAATTTGTTCTTATTAAACTTTTAGTAGTGTAGTCAAAATGTACAGATAATATTTTTATTCTGGTTATAGTGTTATTAACACTAATGGTATAAACTATGTTATTATTATAGAAAAGCTGCATAAATAATACAATCTGAATTTTTACACATGCATCTTCTAGTATCTGTTGGAGGGTTTTTTTGAGTTATTCACATGATTCAAATGCTACCCTCAGTCCTGAGGTCAATAAGTATAGCTTTCCTCAAGAAGGTCTCTTGACAATAAATATATGCTCTGTTGTTAAATACACTGCATGCAAACAATGTCTAGGCTTCAACACAAAGAAAGAACATACATTAGGAGACAGAGAGAGATAACGAGTAGAACTTATTTGATTTCTTAGAGAAAGGAGATATCACACTTCAATCATTCTGTATGCTACCTATGTACTGACATGGTTGGGTTTTACTTGACATCTGGTTTACACAAAATGAAAGTTAGGTCATACAGTAGGAGCTGGAGAACAGACATGAATGTAGCTAATATCCAAATATCAGCTTCTTACACCAGAAAACCTTGAATTTTTTTTTTGTCATTAATCGCATTTAACAAAGCTTAAAGGAGATGTTCCTCCTACCTATGGCCTGTAATCTTGACATCAGGGTGCTGCCTTGTTAGGTGGAAATTGTGAATATGAGAAGAACAAAGAAGCCAAGTGACACATTTTTTGTCTTTGCTTTGTGATGCTTAAAATATATAATACTATTTAAAAAGAAGAAGAAATTTCATGTGAATTTTAATAGAGTTCTTAGAGGTAATCTAGTAAATGATTTATCTAACTGATATATGGTTAAGAACACATAAAATACAGTCATAATTTTGTTTGGAGGTGTATATTGTGGCTGAGCTAAAATAATTAGTGGACAGATTTATGTAGCCAATCTGGATAGTTTCTAATGACACCTTTTATACGTTGCAATTTTTTTTTATTATTATTTTTAGGATTTTTCCACCTTTAATGTGTGTCCTTTCACTATATCTGTGCCTCTTTTGCATTTTTTTTTCACATCCACAGTAGTCATTTGTATCTTCTTGTAAATTACTGTTCAGACATGATCCAAAGGCAACCAAGAGACATCTAAGAAAATCAGACATGTAAAATTAACTAAAATTTCACAGCTACAAAAATATTCTATAGGAAGAACTATATACTTCTCACATTATATTTAATATATACCATCTTTTCAGCTAAAGTAAAAGAATACTAGATTAGATATTTATATTTTCTGTATTTATCTAAGAGGAGGCAAAATGATATCAGGATACTTTTCTTTAACATTAACAGCACTTATACACACAGACAATTATCATTGTCTTAACGTTATTTTAGCAAAGTTTTATTACAGCCTTTAGTCACAGAAATTTATCATCTAATGTTATGACTAATGCATATAATCTACAGAAGGAATATGCAGTAGAGCAAAGTGTTCATGCAAGTCTAGTAAAATATTGTCTTCAACTTGCAGAAGACTTCACAAACTACATAATCACTGTGTTTCTGAGAAAAGTTTTATAAACGTTCAGTAAAAGAAGGATCGTTAAGATAAATACTGACTTAATCTCTCTTTTGTTTTTTTTCATCCTTCTCCCTTCCCCCACACCCATCCTCCCTAATTTGGCTGCTCAGCTATAAGACCCTTAACTGATGTTCTTTTCTCACATAAAATGGACAGATGGATTGGATCTTTTCAAACAGACATAAGAGCAAGGAAGATTACAATGGAAACATAGTGAATGGACATTTCCTTCTACAGATGAGTAGACTCAAAATTACACAGAAACAACACAACTGATGAATTTATGACATAGAGCTTTCCTGTCCAATCCATATCTGTTGTTCTTATATTGTTACTGATAACTGTACATCATGATTTATCTTGTATTCCATTATCCAATTAAAATTGTTTACTTCATTGTATGCTTGCTGTTCTAAGAGTATGGACATGCATGAAGTTAGTGGTTTTTTATTGCCTTGATGTAAATCTTTTCATGAACACTTAATGTATATTATGAAATTATTACTTAGCTATTAATTGTTTATAAAATATTGAATTGTTTCTAATGAGCTAGAACAATGAAAAAATCAAAATCAAGATCCTCACAGAGAGTCTGCTCAGTACAGCTGAAATTGTCTTTCTGACAGCCATAGCCTCTATGCACTTTATAAACATTTGTAGTTAGACATTCACCCTCTTTGACTTCCATAAAAGTACATATAAGATATTATTGAGCTTACTCACATAGCAACATAGTCTATAAAAGCAGCCACCTCACTGATTAGTCCTGCTTTCTTCACAATATTGTCAATAGCAGAGGAAGACTGCTGAGCTCTCTCTTCCATTAAAGAAAAGCTCTAGGTTTCTTTAGATCTGTTACAGATTAGATTTTACATTCATTTAGCCAATTACCTGCTAAAACTGAACACAAAACCCTATTTTCTCACTAGGCTTACATTATATGAGTTAGTAAAAGAGAAATATATTCTTCCCCCCCCAACTCCCGATGTATTTTGTTGAGTTATCCTGGACACTGGGCTGCTAAAAAATGTTCAACTATGGCTTCTAGATATAGCTTTTAATCCTTTAATCTATCTCTTTTGAAAGTTGATGCAATACATATACAAAAAAAAAAAACAACCAAACACCCAAATTTTGTCATATAATCATATAAGCTTTCTATGAGAATTAGGATATGCTATGCAAGAAGTTCAAAATTTCTAGCAAATCTGTCTGATAAATAGTTAAATAGTATCTGAATACTTCACTCTTTAAAATTTTGTTTTGAAGTAAAGGAATTTTACTTTTTTTGAGTTTATTTACTTTGACTAGATATATATATCTATATATCTCAATTTTTCTGCATATTTGATAACCTAAATTTCTCGTATCTTTGTAGTTAAGAAAGAGAGAAAGAGCAATGAAATGATAAATGAGTCCTCCAGTGCACATACATATACACATGCACACTGATAATTGCATAGTTCTTTAAGCTATAGAACACCCTAAAAATAGTACACCAGAGGTGGGATTCACCTTTCTGAACTCTACTATCCTACAGTACAGAAATCCCCACCTGACTTGGCAGTTTAACCTTCCATTTAATTTGGCCTATTTTAGCTGTCTATTTTAAGATGAAATGAACTGAGTCCTAGTATATCCACCTGAAAAACAGCTACCTTGAAGAATGTAGTAGAGATTCACAGGGAAGCAGACATTAAACTGAGGAAACACGACTGAAAATTAAGCAGGAAAAAATGAGGGATAAAGTGCATGAATTACCTTCACAGAGCTAGGATGTTAGTTTGTCACATAGGATGCCTTAGGTAATATCTCGTTTAGTTCTACATAAAAATTGGATTAAACATGCCTCCCCTCCTACCTTAAATTTGCATTGTAATGCATACTCATGAAGGTTCTTGTAAATTTGATTAAGAGAGCTCAGTTTTCAGTCTATATTCTGTAAATGCTTGTTTTTCAGATTATTTTTAAAAGTACAGATACTGTGGCCAAGTTACAAGCAACGTTTGTTTGTCCAGGGTATTTGGGGAACACAGGATATATTCTGGTATCCTAGAGAAAAAATTTCAAGGAGCTCTTTTGCCCTGAATTTTTCATCTCAGGAAGATGTTTAATGTCTGTGATTTCCATACATCCACCTAGCCCTGGCTCCAGCTGCAACCTTTTCATTTGTCTTTGATTCATTGCAAAAAGTGAAAAGCATTTAATGTCACCCGCATCATGCCAAGAGATGTAACATAGCCCTCAGCACTCAGTCCTATGCAGCACCTCTCTCACATTTAACACAGCAGAAGAGCATACATGCTAACTGTATGTCTGTTTATAAGACATCTATCCATGATGCTGGACTATTTGAATAACAAATATGTGTTATCACTTTTTTTCTGTCTCTTGTCCTTTTGTTAACTGTAGATGTATGTTGTATCATTTATATCAAGATCCTACCCAAGAGAATGTGAATTTAGCACAGTATTTGTGGAAAAATAACAGAAAATGAGGGGAATGGAAGAATACTGTTCCCCAAAGTTCAGCTTACATCTTAACATAAGCTGTAATATTAAAGCAGCTTTGAGGCGAGACACACTTGCTGCTCCCAGGAATGGAATGTGGTTGCCAAGGGCAAGGCCTGCTCTGGCTGAGTGGAATGTACTATATCCTTGAAAAGGGGAACAGAGTGGTAGGAAGGCAGCAGAGCTCGTCCCTGTTATCAGGAATAGAGATTGACCAGCAAAGATAACCGCATAGCTGCTATCAAAGAAGATAGATTGCAACTGCTGTCTCAGCAATGATGATGAAATCATGCTCTTTAGACAAACTTTGCTCATTATAATACCAAAATACACCTTCATCTCAAAAGCTACATGCCTCTGAGGTGCACCCACCCCTCACTGAGCATGTGTTCTGAATTTCTTCTAGTCTATACCTTTAAAAGAAAAGCGAGGAAAATTTACACCAATCCTAACAAAGGTATGTATGACTAGAGTCACTCAAGCTCCACCTGAAAGTTAAAAAAAAAAGAATATAAAAATGGCTTAAGAGAAGGAGGTTGTTGGAAAGACCTCCACTGGAATATGTGGAACCAGTTGAGGAGCTGGACCTCTCTTTCTTCGCCGTAGGGACACCTGTTGGGTAAGAGCTCTGTGTTATACGCACTTAGTTACTAACATCTTGCTAGCTATTAAAAATTATTACTGACAAGTTCTGTATATATATTGTTTCAAACCCATTTTCGCAGTCAGGATCTTATCACAGGCTAGCTATCTACTGTTACAAACGCATATAATAAAATTTATTTATCTATAAATTTAAGTTTCTGGAAATTGTAACAATTGATATAGGGGCTATAAGGGATTTTGTCTCAGAGTCGCTGCCCATGAGAAGGTTAGACGATCATCCTCTGACCTAGTGGGCTGTCCAGAATGATTTGTCCTAGTGATGCTGTCAGCGTAAGCCTGTCAGCCTGGCCAAATTGCAAAGGGTTTGAGGAAAACCCCCTTCTCCTTAAACAGAGTGTGGCAGGCTGACTGGATACAAGGGTCTTGCCTGTCTTGAAAAACTGGCAGGTTGGTCAAATTGAAAAGGATTTGAGGTAGCCCCCCTCTCTGTCCTCTATCGACACAATATCGTGTCTTATTGTGACAGTATGGATTTTGAAATATTACTGTTGGTGCTCATGCAGTACTTATATTTGTCATTTGGGGAATGGGAGTGTTAATCTCACCAGACTTGGGCTGTCAAAAGATGGATGTCTTATACAAGTAATTTAGAATGGGTTGAATTACCTTCCAAAGGTGCATATCTTTTTCTACCAACTACGAAGAGATTTGAAGTGACTTACATAATCCAGGCTCCTACCTTTTAGTTCATTAAAATTTGTTTCAAATTATTTCTCTTAAATTACGATAGCAGAAATTGTTCCTACTTATGTTCGCGAAGTGCCAAGCAGGTTTTTAATGCAACTGTTGAATGAATTAAATGTAATATTTCATTATTAACTTTATTATTAATATTAAAAGTAAAGATCTATTTGGAAAGTTTCAGTGGTGCAGAAAATGTATATTTAAAGAACATTGTGTTAAATGATAGGTAAATTTTAAAAGTTTAGTCATTAATTGTGTATTGTTATTTGTTAATTATAAATAACAGAGATTTCACAGCTGAGGTATAATTTCATACACAAAAAAAAAAAAAAAAAAGAAATTTTAACTGTTTGTGGTCGGTTGGCCTTGGCTAACAGCCAGATTCCCACCCAGCCTCTCATTCCCTCCCTCTCCTCAGCATGGCAGATTGAGAAAATAGGATGGGACAGGTCATGTGTTGACATAAAGACAGGGAGATTGCTTACCAGTTACCCTCATTGACAAAACAGACTTGACTTGGGGAAAAAAAAATTAATATACTGTCAATTACAATATATTTGAGTAGGGAGAAACAAAGTGGAACATAATAATACTACCTTTCCTCCCCCCCTTTCTCAGGCTCAACTTCACTCCTCTCCCAACACTTCTCTGAACAGAGGCCACCCATACAGCTCCCAACTGCCAACACCTTGACATCTGCACCCAATATGCTGTTATTTCACTCCCTGTTTGATTTGTTTTCCTATTTTTATTCTTCTCAGTCTAAGAATGGATAAAGAAGGCCTTCTAGCAAATCAGTCTTGATGCTTCTATTTTAACACGTACAATATAAAGAATTGTAAATGAAATCTGAAAATAAGAGAATTAGAAAATCACTTCACTTCTCCTAGTCAATGTTTTCTGTTCAGCACTGTGAATTTTATTAAGATTAATACTAGCTTCTAATACTAACCTATATGTGCATGTGAATCTTTAGGAGATCCTTGTGTGCCTACAAGGAAAGATTTATCTTCTTAAGAAGGAACAACAACAACAACAAAAGTTATATTCTTGTATTTATTATATTCAAGTGTGAATGGTGTGTGGGCATGTTCACTGATGACAACCAGTGCTCTGGATATTATTCCCAGAAGAAATGGGAATATATTCTTACACTATATGCATGGAAAGCAGCATCAGTCTGAAACCATTTTCTCGCTTTACTCACATTAGTGTTTGTGAGCTGCTGACATTATTTTCCATTAGCCTCATGCATTTCATTTATTTATTGCTCTGATGTTATGTGTCATCAAAATTTTTTATTAGTCCCAGGATGCTGATGTAGTAAAGTGAAGATGAAATAAAGGCTCTGAGTTTGTATTCCAAAGTTAAGGCTGATCCAGTAATATAACTTTTATTTCTAGAGCTTAAAATTTTACTGTGTTTTTCATAGGCATGTTGAGGCTACTTATTTTTGTCAGGATTTTTCCATGCCTTGCTTCCACAAATATCTTAGTAATTTGAGTTATTTAATTTAATTCACAGAGTCTGAAGTAGTTTTTGGAGGTGCAAAACATAATAGACTTTCATAGGTGACTGAAATACACACAGAAAAAAAAAGACAGTTTAATACAACAATTCATATATAATTTATCATTATTCTCAATACAACATTCTGTAAGAATAAAATTTTCCTCCATCTCTAGCTCCTTCTAAACTTTGAGATCTGTCATGTTCTTGTGTAGACTGATGTCACTATGTAATTTCTAAGATTGCAACAGGATAATGTTATAGGCATTTTCTACAGGTTGGAACACGTCACACAGTAACTTGACAAAGCCTTTTAAGTTCATTGTGGTGCCATTTAAAAACATGAAATCTAAATTCCAGATTTATGTTAGTTCATCACAAAGTACATCATGTTTAGGTCAGAAAGTTATTTCAGTAATGACTTCTTAATGTGATTTCTTTTAATGAAAGGTGTAATATGCCTGATTCTAATCTCACTTATCTCATATTTGTATGTGTTCATGCTTTTTAATAGACTCTTTCTGTTATTGTTGTTCAACATCTGTAAGCTTTATAATACTGCAGTGTCATAATTCAAATGCACTTCACAGAATATTTACTAATTATTCATGGAAAAAAACATCCTGCCTAAAATTACACAAAAAAAACCCCCATGAGAATACATAGTTATCGAAATGATTAATGCTGTGTCAGAATAATGCTGAAAATAAATCGAACATGCAAGGAAATGCAGTTATAGTTAAAAGGAGATTGCAAAGAGGCTACCTGGCAGAAATGTCATACGAGCAGCAATTTATAAAAATATACTGCTTAAATACGTTATTCAGTTGTGAAAAAAAAAATCATTTAACTGTTGAACTGATGTGATGCAGGCTTTCAAGTTCTAACTAAATTTCAATAGACTGTTTCTAAATAAAAATTAATGAGAAAAAATAAAGCACTGATATCTTTATAAATCAACTTTTTTAAAAATTACAAATGTAAAAGGAAAATATTTTGTAGATGAGACATTTCTGAAATATTAGATCAGTTAGGAATTTAAAGTAATCCTCATCATGATATACAACATTTATTTAGCCTGTTTTAAAATTCCCTTCGAAACTCCCATTAGAGGTAATCAAAATGATGCTTCAGTAAGTTGTTCAGGATTGGGATGATCACAGTTTGCTGATAGTGGTTTTAAATTGTGCAAGCAATAGAATGATAAAATATAATCGATGGCAGAGTAGAAATGTGTGAGAATTCACAAAAAAAGGCTACTTCCTTTTACCTGTCTCCAAGATAAACCTTCAAATGCAAGGAAAAAGGCACAGCTCCCTGGGGGCTGCAATGAACTATGAGTAGCAAGACTAAAAGAGAAAAACAATCAGTTTGAAATACAAAAGTTTAAAGGCATTATGTCACCCTTCAAGGTGGGAACATAATTTGCACATAAAAATAGGGACATGTCTGAAACTAAGTTAATTTAAGTGTTATAAAATTCACTCAAGTGAACAACTAGAGAAAACAATGATGAGAAATCTCTAGAACCTTTTACTGGTTGTAGCATAGAAAGAATTTTTTTTTTTTCAATAGAATGATGGATTGTATCTATGTTTTTCATTAAAAGCATCTCGAGGGCCCAAGATTAGCTTTCTGAATAGATTCATCTTGCATTCCCACAGCCTGGCTTTACACATTCAAGCACACTACCTAGAGTTTTTTAAAGTTCCCTTAGTCAAATATGCTTCATAAGTCAACCACTGAACATACCCAGATGGACTATCCCCAGGTGACCCACAAGTAGTGTACTGATGAGAAGAAGTTGTGGAGATAGGGTGTGATCACAAGGCAGATGGAAATGCTTGAACTACTTACTGCTGTTGGATTGAAAAATAATATTCAACTGAGCACAACTGTGCACCTGCTCCTGAGTTTGCCATAACAGGACATAAACTAATTCTATTTGCCATTCTTTGACTTTGAATTTAACAGAAATGGAGCTAGGCTATTTTTTTTGTTTGTTTTAAATTTGTACACAATTCATCTACTGTATAACAGCATATCATAGAGGTGCAGTGCATCATTGCATACCAGCTAGCTCATAACTACATTTAGTACTGTGAAATGCAAAGCTTGCATAACCTGAAGTGTCCTGAGCTGGTGCCTGACCAGCCTAATCACTTTGCCTTCTAAAGAATTTACACTGATTTCTGAAGACACTTTAAAATCCCACTTTAAGACTTATTGTGTTGTTGTTGTTTATGCCCTTTGTCAGTTTACGTTATTCCCTGTCTCCTTACTATGATTGCTGCAATTTTGGTTGACAGCAGTGATGTGGTTTTTCTCATGGAGCACACAGGTGATCCAGGAAGCTGCACCTTAGGTCAAGTCCACAATGCTCTTCCTTTGCTCTAATTTTGGAAGTAATCCAAGAAAAAAAAAAATTAGTTTCACTCAAGATTTACTGAAATACTGATCACTATTTTTTTAGTTTACGGTAGTCAATATTTCAGCAACTTCTTACATTATGATGACATTTTCATAAGAGCACTGGAAAAATGTCAATATGTTAAAACTAAATATAGATGAGATTTGTTTCACCTGTACCTTTAAAAAATAAAACATTTATGGAATAATCACCTGCCTTCAGTATAAAGCTCCTATGAAAAATCTGTGATGAATAAACAGTATACTCCAGCTTCCCTAATGAAAACAAGAAGTATCTTCTCTACTGGGATATATTATATATCTCAACACTCTGTACTTTTAAGAAAAATATTTTATAATAAAAAAAATTGTTTAAAAAGCAGTCAGTGCTGTTCTTCTTAGTCTCTCTCTCTCTCTCTCTCTTTTCTGGGTGTTTTCATTCACTAGTGTACCGGTTTTGGCTGGAATAGAGTTAGTTTTCTTCATAGTAGCTTCTATGGTGCTAGTTTGGATTTGTGACCAAAACTGTGTTGATAATGTTTTAGCTATTGCTGAGCAGTGCTTACACAGCATCATGCTCTTTTCTGCTTCTCATACTGCTCTGACATAAATTAGGCTGAGGGTGCACAAAAAGCTGGTAAGGGACACAGCTGGGACAGCTGACCCCAGCTCATCACAGAGACATCTCATACCGTATGTATGACATCATTCTCTGTAATAAAAGCTGGTGGAATAAGGAGGGATGTTTGGAGTTACAGCATTTGTCTAACCAGATAACCATCATGAGTGATGGAGCCTTGCTTTCCTGGATATGGCTGAACATCTGCCTGAAGATGGGAAAGAGTGAGTTAATTCCTTGTATTGCTTTGCTTGCATGCACAGCTTTTGCTTTACTTATTAAACTATCTTTATCTCAACTAACAAGTCTTCTTGCTTTTGCTCTTCCGATTCTCTTCCCCATCCTGCTATGCGGCAGTGACTGAGCAGCTGTGTCGGGCATAACTGCCTACAGGGGTTAAACTATGACAAATAGTAAAGAATTTTGTACAGTTGTCATAAAGGTAGTCAAAGTGGCAAGGCCTGGTGAGGCCAAGTACATAATCTTAGATTCTCTGTAGTTATAAAATGGAGATATTGATTATTGCCATAAGGATATACACTCACTTTACCTGAAATGTCATTGCCCTCTACATGATGTCTGCCTTTAAGCAACTTGTCAGACTGCCTGACATGAAAATATTATTTATATATTCAGATAGAAACAGAGACTTGTTTTAGTCTATAAAATGCTCAGAGTTCTGTCAAAATGAGGATTTGGACAAATGTGCAGTGACCAAAAGTAAACTACTCAGACTGTTCCAGCTTTTGCTATAGATTTAATAACCTCATAGAGGCGTTTACACAGCCATCTCTTGGCACCACAAACTTGCCAGAGGCAAATACGAGTAAAGCAATTATTATAGTTAATGTCTGAAAGGAGAGCTAAGACAATGAACAAGTAACAAATACTTGCTCGGAAATATGTCAATGCCATGTCTACAAGTAGTATGAAGAAGTAAATAACTGTGCCTGAAGATTAGGACCTGAAAGTAACATGATGAAGGAATCAGCAACAGAAGACAAAAGAGATAATGACTTGCAGTCATTCAAAGCAATACTTTCTTGCAAAGCCTGTGTAGAGCTTAGACCAAAACGTTGGTGATATAAAGCTGTTACGTTAAAGCAAAGTTGGTGTATCCTTTTGAGAGTGAGTGAGTGAGTGTGCGTGTGTGTGAGAGAGAGAGAGGAATGTGTGTGATGAGAGGGAGATTTGCCTGTAGGAATACATGGTAGCAGCCTGACTCCTCTGCAGAGTGATTATGTCAGAGGAGGAAGTCTTACCCTACATGATGAAGTATTGGAGCCTCTTGTGCTGGGTTATTATTAATTATTGTTGCTATTTAAGTAGTATTTTGTTTGGTAGAATGACTTTAGCTTTCATTTGGGTTTTTTTTTGTGTGTATTTTTTAATGAAAATTTGATAGTCTTCTATGATGGGGTTAGAGCATCAGTGGATAAAGGAAGAGTGACTAACATAATCTGTCTTGACTTGTGCAAAGCATTTGACACTGTCCCGCATAATATCCTTGTCTCTAAACTGGAAAGA
This sequence comes from Chlamydotis macqueenii, assembly GCF_036417535.1. Classification (NCBI taxonomy): domain Eukaryota; kingdom Metazoa; phylum Chordata; class Aves; order Otidiformes; family Otididae; genus Chlamydotis; species Chlamydotis macqueenii. Next base: position 166,971,719 of record NC_141556.1, read on the forward strand.
CATAGATTTGACGGGTGTACCATTTAGTGGATAAGGAATTGGCTGGATGATCACATTCAAATAGTTGTAGTCAATAGCTGGATCTCCAGTGGAAAGCAATGAAAAATGATGTCCCTCAAGGGTCTGTAGTCTGTATTGCAACAATATTATTTAACATCTTTGTTGGGGACATGGACAGTGAGATAGAGTGCACCCTCAGAAAGCTTGCAGATGACATCAAGCTGAGTGATGTGCTTGATATGCTAGAGGGAAGGGGTGCCATCCTGAGGGACCTTGACAGGATTGAGAGGTGGGCCGAAGCAAATCTCATGAAGTTCAAAAAGGCCAACTGTAAGGTCCTGCGTATGAGTTGGAGCAATCCTAAGCACAAATACAGGCTGGGCGGAGAATGAGTTGTGAGCAGCCCTGAGGAGAAGGACTTGGGAGTGCTGGTGGATGAGGATGTTCGTGGATGAAAAACAACATGACAAAACCATCTGTGCTTGCAGTCCAGAAGGCCAACAATATCCTGGGCTGCATCAAAAGAACTGTAGTCAGAAAGGCCAGTCCAGGGAGGTGATTCTCTCCCTCCACTCTCGTAAACCCCACCTGAATTATTGTGTCCAGCTCTGCAGCCAACATAAGAAGGACATGGACCTGCTGGAGCAAGTCCAGAGGAGGGCCACAAAGTCATCAGAGGTCTGGAGCACCTCTCCTATGAGGACAGCCTGAGATTGCTGGGGTTGTCCAGCTTGGAGAAGAGAAGACTCCTTCCAGGACTTAAAGTGGCCTTACAGGAAAGATGAGGAGGGACTCTATGAGGGAGAGTAGTGATAGGAAGAGGGGTAACAGTTATAAACTAAAAGAGGATAGATTTAGATTAGATATTAGGAAGGAATTCTTTACTGTGAAGGTGGTGAGACACTGTAACAGGATGCCCAGAGAAGCTGTGGATGCCCCCTCCCTGGAAACATTCAAGGCCAGGTTTGATGAGGCTTTGGGCAACCTGATCTAGTGGAAGGCATCCTTGCCTATGGCCAGGGTATTGTAATTGGATGATCTTTATAGTCTCTTCTGACTCAGAACAGTCTATGATTCTACGATTCTATTATTCCACTTTATTTTTTACAATTTATTTCAGTTATTATTTTTAATTACTATTTTAATTAATCCCACACTAACTGATTAATTTTCACAGCCCCTATGTGATACTTAGTGTATGGGTACAAGGAATTGAAGGTATTGATAGCCAGCACCATGGCTACCATGTGAGAAATATGGAAGCTAAGATGTCAGAGAAACTGAAAACTGTAAATATGTACGGAGTCACTATAAGCAAATATATTGTTTAAGTAAAAGGTGAATAAGAATATAGCTGTGCTGATTCATCAGAGCAGTCTACTGTGTAATCTTAGACAAGCTTGAGTTTCTAAAAATTCAAAGTTAATAGTGTAAAACTTTTTCCAGTTTCACTCTGTGGCTCAAAAACTGGAATTTGTTTTTCTTGAAGGAAGGCTTTACTGTATACTAATGAGTCATGAGTGCCAAACAAAAGATTCCAGATTTATCTTTTTTTAATGTTCCCTCTGTCTTCATCACTTGCTCCATATATTAAATGATGAGATAGAATCAGTTATAAAGATATTTTCAGATAAATACAGAAATTTGCATCATTAATTCTAGTTCGGTTTTGGTGACTTTCTTGGCACGGACAGGAAGGAAAAACAGTAAGTTATGAAACAAGTAGGTTATGAATCAAGGACAGCTGCTATGCAACTGACTATCATATAGTTGCTAAAACCTTCTGTAGGTGTAAGATGACAAAGCTCATCACTGACGTAGAAAGGCAGAGCCAGTATTAATGAAAGGGCAGCACAGCCTAACTTGGGAATCTTTAAAAGGATTGCAAAAATCTGCCTACAACTCAAGTGCCCGGTGCAAAGCCTTATAGAAACCTTTTATTTGACCTTTATATTAGTGTTCCAGGCTATGAAATGGGTCATCTAAGATTAAAATATCTGTGCTTTTTTTTTTTTTTCAGCTTATGCTGTACAATCTGCTATCTATACAAGAAAGATGAAGCAGTTGGGCGCAGTAATATCTTAGATCACCACAGTTACATATTCCTGGGGTTTAAGATACTACTATTATCATGTGTAGCACAATACACGTAGCTTAAATTTCAGCTGTTGTGACTCAGTAATTTCATTGAAGCAAGTTGAGGCTTTCTAGCTTTAACTACATTTACATTTGTCAGGAGTTCTGACAACCCTTAATCAAAATACAAATGTACTTAAGATCTGTGTGATTCACCTTACAAAATCTGGATATCTGTAATTAAATGCATAGATCTGTGCTGGACACCTTAGACACCATTTATCCCCCATTTTTGAAGCAAGTGGATACCCATGAATCTTTAGTTTATTTTCTATGAACATTAATAATTTATTTTAGTTTTAAAAGTCTAGCACTAAGCAAAACTGCCTAAAAACCATATAAACAGAACATTCACAAGGAGGAACATTTAACCTTGAAATGACTTCTGTATCATCATACTGTCACAATTTGCTGCTTGGTTCTAAGGCTGGTAAACTTACTTCTTTTTTTTTTTCCATTTGGCTATGGTATTTTTCTTTCACATGAGTAATGCAAGTGAGAAAGTGATGAGCCATCTATTTTGGCTCAATACCAAGTCTTGAGAGTTTGTGCTTCATGTCTGACAGCTTTTAATAGAAGCTGGATTTAATCCAATTTTATACACTATAAAGAAAAATAGAAAACCTTTTTTTTTTTCGCTAGAGTTAGCACTCACAAAAGCACTGTGTGAGCATTATGGTTAACATTATTGGCCAGTGACTTCTTAATTTTAGCCATAGATCTAGAAGCAGCAGCAGTTCCAGCTTTGCCATTTGGCCCAGACTCTTTATTCTGGGGAGAAAAAAAAAAAAAAGCTCATAAAACTCAGAGATGCTGAGCTATCTCAGCGGTATTCAGCACATGATCTCTTTTATGAAATTGTTAATAGGAATGCTAATTAAAAGAGTGACTCTATATCAATAAGTCAAATAAATTCCAGGTTATGTAACTCCAAGTGTTATGTAACTTTTTTTTTTTTTTGACTACTCCCAAATATTTTAATCTAAACATTAACTGCATTGGCTCATCTTTCTCACGGCAGCTCACTCCATGACAGGTGATTTGTAAGAAAGAAATCTAATGCAAGCTCCCGAGAGCATGATACAGCAAAGTGATAGAACGATGACATTGTTTCAAGTTTCTGTACTTCATCCTTTAGAGACTACATCATTTGATGGCAATTAAGAGGAAAGGAGTGCATGGAAAATAAAGATAGAGGAATGGAAAATGCTCATAAATAAATTTTCATTGCTGATACAAATTTAGGTTACAGACATATGCAAAAACTCAGAAGTTGTACCTGTCTTTGACTCTTCATGTCAAATAGAAAATAATAGTTTCAAATACAGACGCCAATTCATCATCTTCCCCTCCCTCCTGGTAGCTCCCTAACTTGTCTCAGACGAATATCAACTAATTCAGTCTTTTCAGTTTGCTTGATTAGAAAGTAAAGAACGAGATATTTAAAGGCATGTGAATGGGAGTTAGCCATCACAATATATTTTGTAATCTGACCTGAGAGATAGATCAAATAAAAGGCGATTCTGGCAGAGCAATGGCCAGTTTAGATTCCTTAGCTGAAAATGCCATTGAAAAGAAAAGTCATGGACCTTCTTTCATTATAAAGGGAAAGTATGTACCTAAGTGACAAATAATATGAACTCATGACAGCCAGTTCTGTAGGCAGAAGAATGTCTCTTTTACTTGGCAAGGAATTGTGAAGAAAGCAGTGTGAAAGCTTAGATACCTAAGTGTAGTGTTTGTTCGCACATGGAGAGCTGTGTCTCCATAAATAAACGAAAGCGGAAAAAGTGACAAGGTCCAATCTTAGGATCCAAGGCCAAATATCACCATGTAATTAGCGTTCACACTTAGCTCAGCTTTAGTTGTCTCCAGAACTGCTTTGTCCTGGATAGATCTACAGGACAACTAGGGAATAAATAAAAATTAACATGGTTTGTGATTGACAAAAATGCTCAGCAAGTACACAAGAAGTGGCTGTTGTTCACCAGATGACTTAATACAAGAACTAGGTGAAACTGAAAAAAAAAACAAAGCTGTTAGGACATCTGTTTAAAGTAGATGAAAGTAAGTATTTTTTTTTACAAGCAGGTACTGAATTTTGAGACATGCCACAGGAGGCATGCCATGAGAGGCTGATATTATTAGTCCATTCAAAAAGGAATTAGACAAATGTATGGACTAGAGATCCATAAATGGGTACTGAAAGGATGAGACAGGAATATCATAGAGTCATAGAATCTTAAGGTTGGAAGAAACCTCCAAGATCATCAAGCTCAACTGCCGACCTAACACCACCATGCCTACTAAACCATGTCCTGAAATATCTTCCAGTATTCTGTGTGAGCTGGCACAGGCAAGATGTAGGAATAACCGCAAAACCACAGATGAAATGCAAAGAGTACATTTATTTTCATTACCTCATCAGCCAAGGGATACCCAAAGCAGCACTCAGACAGAGCCACACAAGCAGGGATGCAGGCACCGCAGAGCTCCGTCCTTGCTATAGGATCACCAAAGTTGCTGTTTTCATGTGTATACCAGGGATTCATGCAGGCATAATTTACCACTGTGCTTTGAGCTTTCCTACAGCAGGGCAAAAATCTCAAGCATGTTCAATAGGGTACTTATAAGTCTATCACAGTCCTATGTTATCTAAACACAGATGTTCTACTTGTCCAGTGCACAAGGCTAAACAACAGTTAGTATAGTCAATGTGTTTTTCTATACCCCAGCTGCAAGTCACTTGAGTGTGTTTATAATCATTCTTACCAATCTTCTGTTATTTTCCCACATATTCCTAGTACAATTCTTAATACTGGAGTGGTATGAGAGGAATAGATAGCAGAAAGTCTGCCACTCTCAGAGACAGAATAGTGCGTCAGCTGGACCACTCGTTTGAGTTCCTAGAGCATGTAGAATAAAATGGAAAAATAGAGTAGTTTGGGTTTGAAGGGGTCTTTAGAGGTCATCTATCCAAACTCCCTGCAAGGAGCAGGGACATCTCCAACTAGACCAGGTTGCTCAGAGCCTCGTCCAGCCTGGCCTTGAATGTTTCCAGGGATGGTGCATCCACCACCTCTCTGGGCAACCTGTTCCAGTGTTCCACCACTCTCATTGTAAGAAATTTTTTCCTTATGTCCAGTTTGAATCTTCCTCCCTGGAGGGAGGTATATTAATTTCTTTCTAACAGTCCATTCTATACTTTTTTTTTTCCTGGAGCACTTGCCACATTGTGCTTTTTTATTGGATTCCTGTTATGAAATCTTGCAAAAATAATCCACCCAGCTGCTGCACTGTTAGAGGTTTCTTCCTCATTATTTTTTTTCTATGAAACTTAGCTAACACATAACAGCAATAAGAATGAAAGTCTATTCTTCTAGTATCAGACTTGACACATTTCAGTACACTTACCTTCAGAGCACATTGAAGTTAACAATTCTTTTTATATACACAGTGAATATAAATGTAAACTATCATATAGCATATTTCAATATAGTATGTGTAGGTCTCTAATTCAGCAACAGTAGACAAGAAATCATGCTTCGTCCATCATTTTTTTTCTGTTATAGCTTTACTTTCCAGTACTAACAGTACTTCTGTCCATTATTCTGTCCTTTCTCATTATATTATTCTCTTTTCACTTTCTACTTTTTCTATTTTCCTTCTTTCTTACTCCTATTAAGTCATACCACAAGATATGTGAAGAGGAAATTCAAATTATAACTGCTTAGTTATGGCGATTTGTGGCCAAGGAGTGATCTGGCATGGGGTACAAGAAGGCCCAACTACAGAAGGGATTAAACTGTTTGGCAGCAGGAATGCCAGAGACAGAAGGACTCCTTGTAAAAGAGGCAAATTTTTCTTGGTAATGAGATAAGGAACAGCCCCAATATTGTTTTGTGGCCGTCCTGGAATGGAAGTGCTCAAGGGCCACCTTTGGGTAGCAGAGCTGGTACTGTGGGATGGACCCAAGGCCGCATTGGGGCTCCCCATGCAACATCCACAGGATCAGTGCTGTTGTCAGTGTATGTAAGGTATTTGCTCATGACATATCTTCGCAGACTCCTTGCAGAACCACTTATGGTGGTAGGAGGATTCTGTGCAATGCACTGTTTTGTTTTGTTTTGTCTGTTTAAGCACAAATACGTACTTAATCTGCCTTAAGGGGTACAAGAAAAATTCAGTAACGTGTCTTTCTCTCTCTGCCTCCCTGATTCTTCCCATTTGCTCTCCTCAAGCTGACCTATTCTAAATCAGGATGCTGGAAGCAAATAATAGCTCTCTCTTCAATTTTTCTCAAAGCCTGTAGATGTTCCAAACTTAGCTCCATCTTTGAAAAAGTCTAATATTAATCACATTCATAACAACAAATATTTTCCAGAGTGACATTTGAATTTTTACATAAAAATTATTCTAGGTGGTTTTTTTGTGTGTGTGTGCTTTAAAGCCATTTAAGTACATGCTACTAGTTCACTTTCTTTGTTTGTGATTTTGTTTCTTAATTTAAGATTATTTGGTTAAAAGTAATATAAAATTCTAAAAGATATGTATTAAGAACAGCTAAAAAATTTATCATAGATTATGGTCCAGAAATACAAATGACTCCTAGAAACATACTGACTTGTGTTGACTATCTGTTATTTTTCTATTTTTCTTCTGCTGTAGTTATATTTCTAGAGAATATTCATGTCACTGAATTTGTAAGCTATGTTCCTTAGATTTTAAAGATTCACTCTACATTACCTAGGTTTCCACCTATGCTTGTTCTTTTAGTAATTTTCAAACCATAAAGAAAACAAAACATTCTGTATGAGGATACAACGTTTCTCCTATAGTTACTCAATGCTGGTACTAGTTTCCTCAGGAAGGCAAATATTACAGAATGAGGTAGCAAGAGTGCTATGAGCTACCTTTTGTCTTGTTTCTTTCTTCTCTTTTCCCTTCCCCTTCCCCCACTTTTTTTTTTGGAATGGGATGTGTGTGTTTATCTTCTACACTTTTAAACTATGTTTGTGTATGCATGTTTGGTGACAATGACCTAATCAATCAGTCATTCTGTAAGTAAAATGAGCATGATCTGAAGGTATCCTTATTGGTATTTCTGTCATTCAGAGTATAGACTTAGTTTTGGACTATTGCACTTACAAATAGACAAATTTAAATTAATAAAGATTTCATTGGGTAAACACTGAGTTTAATCCTATTACTACATAAGCAATAATAAAAAAAAAGTCCCTATATATTGCTTATTGTTTGCACAGTGGATAAATCTGAAAGAACCAACTTTCTAAAGTTATGCAAACAATTTAGTTATTTTTGTTACAGCAATGTCGTATAAATGCTAGCAGTAGTTTTATTGCTAACTGCATGCATTTATACAATTGAATTCCACTACTTTTTCTATTGAATCTGGTTGTCTCAGACGTTATTATATTTATTATGCTTGTGCTGTCCAATCATGTGTGGATGTTTAGTCAGCCCTTCTGAATACTTAAAAATTACAAATTAACATGCCACATCAGGAGCCACAAAGTGTGGGGAGTAACCACCCCAATTCTCACTTGCTTTTCCAGCTGTCTACCTCAAAATAAATCCATATATGAAGGTTCAGAACATGGACATTTTGCTAATATTTTCCTTTTTTTTTTTTTTACTTTAATCACTTTCCAGTCTTATATTTTCATCCAAGCTTTAAGGTATTGCATACAATAAAATGTTTTCCTAGGGTATAACCTTGAATTGGAAATTGGATGGATTTTTTTTGAGTGTCGTCTTGATGTGTATGACAACAGCATTAACAGCAGTGATTCTATCTCCTTTTCTGCTGTCACTCATAACACAATGGGAAAATAAAAGTTACATATCTACTTTACCTTTGGTTACATAAGATAATAATATCTGAAAGAGCATAGATTTATACTTAACGTTTTGAAATTGGATTGATGAATAATAGTAAATTATGTTGTATTGGTCTTCCTTAAAATCTTAAAGGCATTCAATTCCTTGCAATTATGCAAATGCAGACTCCTGAATGCATATCTCTTAATGATCTAATTATGTATAGTTTATCATCATTTACTTATGAGGCTGCAGTCCTTGTAGACAACTGAAAGGTAAAGCTTGTTCAATAAAAGGTTCTGCTGCTCATTTAGTGAGTATGCAGCAATACTTTCAGGTTTATATTTTTTTTTCAGATTCTCCAGCAAATATGATAGATAACAGAAAGCCACACTCAGCAGATTTAGCTTGTATTTTTTTTTTATTATTTAGCACTGTAAAAGCTCTGTGAATGGCTACACCATTACTTCCTGAAAAATTCTCTAATTTGCTACAAATTATCACAATTAAGGAAGAGACTTTATAGTTTACAACATTATCTGAAAGCTACATTTGGATTCTTAGTAATCTGTCTTTATATTTTCAAATTTGATTGTTGTAGAGCATTTCTTTCATTTTGAAGTAGGGAAACTGTATGGTAATTGGTCGTCGTACTGCTGTACTTAGAAACATTTCACTGCTGCCATTATAATCCTAGTATTTCTAGGGCTGTATAATTTATCCATGAAATTTTGCTTTGGGCTAAAACTTGGCATACCAATTGTGTGTCCATTTTTAGATTATATGAGCTTCAAAAAAAATTCCTGTTGTTATACACTTCCCCCTCCCCCCTTCCCCTTATACTTGGTAACTAAAAATAAGTTAATGCCTGACATTTAGAAAACTGAAATGCAGTTATGGCTCTGGGACCACATTCCATGAAGGGATGTAAACAGAAACTCTATATTAGCAAGAGGGCATGTGTAAAAACATGTGCAGTCTTTATTATGTACAGCTCCCACTGTGTGAAAAATACTTGGTCCATGCATGATGCTGCATGCAAATATGACTAGTAAGCATATAAACAGTATTCTGGTTATTTGAAGATTTGAGTCTTCCTTTGCAGCACTCTGTAATACTGTCTAATGATTTTTAGTACCAATGGTCTAAAAAAATGCACAGTAACAAACAATATCAGTAGGCTACTGATGTCAAAAGTCAATTATGGCAGAGAGTTGGAACATCAGAAAACTCATGTTTTTATCATACTGATGTTGAATCAATGACTTTCTAACACAACATAGATTCTAGGTGGTTTGCTGTGTCATATCCCAGTTTCCTAGAAGAGGTCACAATATCTTCTAAATCCATGTCACAATGAAGAAAGTGAAAAGCAAGAAATAGTTTGAATTGCAAAATAAACTGTCTGCTAAACTATGACAGAGACTTTGTAGTGATTTATACCACACAATTGCTCGCTCTCCCTTCCCTTCCCCAGCAGGATGGGAGAGAGAAATAGGAAGAAAGGAAAACTCATGGGTTGAGATGAAGACACTGAAGACACTTTACTAGAATAGCAAAGGAAAATGACAATAATCACAAAATATAGGGATTTCCAAGAGAAGTTGGCTCACGACCAAGCTATGCAGCCTCTCAGTCACTCCTCCCACCCTCTGAGGGAATGAGGGGGAGATAATATAACAAAGAAGACTTGAAGTTTGAGATAAGGGAGAGATCATTCAAGTTACTGTTATGGGCAAAACAGACTTGACTTGGGGAAAACTTTCAATTTATTAATAATAAAACCAAAGCAGGATAATGAGAAAGAACAAAAATAACTTCCTCCCACCTCTCCCTCTTTCCGGGCTTCACTTGATTTCAAATTATTTCCACCTTCTTCCCTGACAAGTGGCACAGAGGGAATAGGGAATGGGGTTTGTGATCAGTTCATCACGTGTCGTTCCCTGCCACTGCTTCCTCCTCAGGGGAAGAACTCCATACATTCCTCCCCTGCGCCATCATGTGGTCCCTGTCATGGGCTACAGTGCTTCATGAACTGCTCCGGCATGGATCATTTTTCCATGGGGTGCAGACCCTCCAGAATGGCTGCTGCAGTGTGGACCCTCCACGGGCCACAGCCTCCTGCAGGCATCTGCCTGCCCCAGTGTGGGGTGCTTCACGGGCTCCAAGTGGATCTCTGCTCCTCTGTGGACCTCCATGGGCTGCAGGGGGGACAACCTGCCTCACCATTGTCTTCACCATGGTTTACAGGGGAATCTCTGCTGGGAGGTACATTACTTCTCACCCTCCTTCTTCACTGACCTTGGCGTCTGCAGCCACAAAAAGTTCTTTACAATCAGGCTCAGGCAGATGCCTCCCAGGATCTCTTCACATCTCCTCTCTTTGCTTCTTTCAGTTGGGCCGGGACAGCTGCCCAGTGGGAGGCCAGAGGGTGAGGGCTGCAAGACCCACAAGGCTCCTGCCCATACATCTGCTTCTTCACTATTTTTTTTTTTTTAATTTTCCCCTTCTTAAATACATTATCACAGAGGCATTACCACTGTAACCAATTAGCTTGGTCCTGGCCAGTGACGGGTCTGCTCTAGATCTGACTGGGTCCACAAGACAAAACTGAAACTTCTAGCAGCTTCTCGCAGAAGCTGTCCTTGTAGCCCCCCAGTTAAACAAAACTAGCACATTCAGCTTCCATAATTACATAAACATTTATTATATATATCATAGCATGTTGTAGCTATAACAGTTTTCCTTTAATGTGTCTTCAATGCAACAGACATTTTAAAGACTATTAAGTTGAGGATTTGCCCAACAACCCATGATGATCCATTATTAACAAAATATATATAATCAGGATGCTTTTACAATACAACACAGATTGGGCAAACGTATAATTAGGAAGTGATTAATTTTAGCAAGATAAAACCGATGAAGATTTCTGTGCTTTGGCTTTCATAGCTAGGCTTTACTAACGAATGACCGGATAAAATTCAACAATTATTCTCATGAATTACTCACTAAATTTTGCTAAAAGTCATCCTGATAGCAGATTCAAAATGTTTGCTATTTTCTTTTGCTCGTAACTGCATATTCTTTGCAGTCCATCTAAAAATGAAGAAGAAAAATTAATTTGTCCCTTTCCACTTCAGAGGCCAGCCTATTCTTGCTGTTTTATGGGTGGAAAGTGAATGAACCCACAGTTTCCCACTATGTGCCCTAACTTCAGGACCTCACCTTGAAAATTTCAACTTACTAACAGCTCTGAAGGTAGATTCCTATAAAACAGGTGGGCCATTTTACATTCAAGGGAGAAATGGGTAATATTACCTGAAGGATAGGCTGATCTTGTATCTGAACACTCACCTGTTTATTTTAAGCCCACTAGGAGTCTCCTGGAAGTCACAGGTCATGCTGGATCCACACTCAGAAAACACAGGTGGAACCTTAATTCACAAGTCCTAGACCATGCAACACATCAAAGGTGATGAAAGATTTCTGTACATTAAAAAATAGTAGCTATTTTAAAATTGTGTTATTCTAATTTCAGAGTTTAATTTTTACTATTTTTTCTGTTACTTTTAATAAAACATTTATATGTAAATACATACTTTTACTCTTTATGTTAAGCCTACTATATTGACATCTAAATTGTGAAAGGTGTATCTTATTAGCTGTTTCACAGAAATAAAGATATTGAGCTGGTTGTATACTAGTTTTTAGAGCTATAAAAATGCAGCTGTAGCATTTTCTGATTACATTTGTGCTTGGAAGCCCTTTTAGTTATTTTGCATTCAAAGAGGCCAAGTGTTCTGGTTTTATTTAGTGGTGGTAGCTTCTGTAAAAACTGCTAGAAGTAGTTCCCCTTTGCCTACTGGACTTGGCTGGGACTAGGGTGGACCTGCTGCTGATCAGGGCTGAACCAATTGGTGACAGAATGTTCCCTGATAACGCCTCTTAAAGTATTTGAGAAGGGAAAAACAGAAACAAAAGAAGATGTGAAGATGTTGAATGGGGGCAGAGAGGGGGAGGCACAAGCCTTGTGGGCTTTGTGGCCCTCATCCTCTAGCCTCCTGTCGGGTAGCCTTCTGGGCCCAACTCAGCCCAGCCTGGCTTTAAGAAGTGGAGAGGAGATGAGATGTGAAGAGAACCTGAGAGGCATCTGCCTGCCTGTTGTGAAGAATTTCTTGTGAGAGGAACGGCTGCAGACAGCAAGGTTAGTGAAGAAGGAGAGGGAGGAGTAATGTTGCTCCTGGCCAGAATTCCCCTGCAGCCTGTGATGATGACCATGGTGAAGAAGATTGTCCCCCTGCAGCCTATGGAGGTCCACAGAGGAGCAGAGATACACTTGGAGCCTGTGAAGGACCCCACGTGAGGGCAGGCAGATGCCTGAAGGAGGCTGTGGCCCATGGAGGGCCTGTGCTGCAGCAGCCATTCCAGCCATTTCCACACCCTGTGGAAATGACCCATGCTGGAGCAGTTTCATGAAGGACTGCAGCCCGTACGTGGGACCCCATGCGGGAGCAGGGGAGGAATGTGAGGACGTCTTCCCCTGACGATGAAGCAGTGGTGCAAAATGACATGTGATGAACTGACTGTAAACCCCATTCCCTCTTCCCCCTGTGCCGCTTGGGATGGGGAAGGTAGTAGAAATAATGTTAAGCCCGGGAAGAGGGAAGGGTGGGAGGAGGTTATCTTGTTCTCTGTCTCATTATCCTGCTTTGTTTTTAGTAATAAATGAATAGTTTTCCCCAGGTTGAGTCTATTTTGCCCGTAACAGTAACTTTAAGGATCTCTCCCTGTTCTTATCTCAAACCTGGAGCCTTTTTTCTCATATTATCTCTCCCTACTCTCTCGGAGGGTTGGGGGAGTGAGAGAGAGATTGTGTAGTCTGGTCCTGATCGGGGCTAAACTATGACACCAAGTTATTAAATCTTGCTAGACCAAAATAATCTCCACACAACATCACCTGAAGGCTGAAAAGCACAGTACATGTTCTTGCATTGTGCAAGAACACACTGTACTTACATCTATTCTTTTGAGAACAGCAAGTATTAATGCTAGACTGGGTTCATCCTTGTTCCAACATAATGATCCCTTCTTGGAGGATGCAGTATGGAGACATCTGAAGAGTTCTGCTTGGTCCAGGTTGTGTTTAAGAAGGACTACAAATGTCAAGTCAAAGACAGCTACACTAGACCTGTAACTGCAGTGTCTTCACCAGTTTCAGTATTAGCAGGCGGGTTTCATTCTGTGGCTATTCATACAATGGAGAATTGACTGTATCAAATTGACTTTAAACACAGTTTGCATCTTGGTAGAGAAAATGCAGTCATTCCAGTCTCTTTCAATGCTGAACAATGCTTACAATTTTTAGTAATATTTAATGTTGTATTAAATATCTATGGTGAACTGAATGTAAATAATATCCTTATATTGGAATTTCTGTAAGAATTCTTTGCTCATAGTAAAATTAGAAAAGAGTAATACTAAATGAAAAGTGAATAACAACATAGTAAATAAAATTTTAGTCGGTATTTAAATGTGTCTTCATATATTTGCAGAAATTAGATCCTATCAACACATAAAGTGGGTAATGAAAACAAAACATCTATTACTCTTTTGTAGTACAGTTCATAGAGAAATCATCCTTTAATTTATTGCTGTAGAAATATAAAGTGAATTCTAAAGCTTATGTTTTGCAATTCCAGAAAAGCCTGTTTCACAGCTAAAATCAGTTCTATTTGACTCTTTATATGTCATAGATCCCTCTGAAACTTTATCTAACAAACCTATACCAAATAGCCAGTGAAGTAGCTCCTGTCAGCTTCAAAAAGATTTGAGTTATGTCTGAAGTGGAAGTTGTTGGGTTTTTTTTCTTTTTTTTTTTTTTAATAACCATGAAAGATATCAGTGCTTAAAGGGATGTTTCATTAGAATTGCAGAAAACAAACAGAGAAAACACACACACAAAAAAATAGAATTTTAATTTTCTACAAAGTTAAAGAAATGCAAAAGATAAGTTAGAGGAGAAAATTCTTTAGAGCAGAAGCAGAAACTGTATTTATGCAGAAATAGACAAGATAGAAATTATATATTTAAAAGACAGTATCTGGTATTCCATCTACTATTACTGTTGGTCTAAAATATCTACTATGAAAGCTAAATTGAGGAAAGAAATACATGGAAATATCAGGGCAAGGGATCACTTTCTGCAGGACCACGAATAAGGGATTAAGGCTTTCAGATCTCCTGCACATATAGTAAAAAAAAAAAAAAAAAAAAAAAAGTAGAAAAAGAGAAAATAAGTTGACAGCATGAAAGAAGTGAAAAAAAAATATGGTGGAACAGAGCAAGACAGAAAAAATTACCTAAGTTTTTATTGCATGACTATACAAAAAAAAATGTGCACATATCATACAGCTTCTTTACGTGCATGTCAGTAACTAGATGCCGCAAACTCAGACTCTGGAATGCTTAATCTTATAGTGTTTGCCTGGAGTTCTCTTACTTACTGTGCTCTGGACCACCTTGCCAGCTGCAGTCACAAGTAGTAGTCTTACTCTAATTCCCTAGCCACTGTTCTAGGTAAGGTCTTCTCATAGTAATAATGGAAGCAGCAATTTTGTGAAGGGAAATAGGAAATGAGTATCACCCAAAGCAGTCGTACACGAATGATGATTAGAGATGTGATTTAGAGACTCATTGTACAGTGCTATTTTAGGAAAGATTTGAAAGAAATTAACAGCTCCCAATAGAAGATCCGAAATGGGCTTCTATGCAAATACAAGGTTGGTCACAGCAGTGTAATCACATATGAGTCATGTTGCTGCATCTATGATTGTCTGAGGACAACAGCTAAGTCAGATCTTGTAGAGAGAGATAAAATGTTTATTATACTAGATAATACATCTGGAAAAAGCAGAACTGATTTTCAGTAGGAAGCCCTCCTATAGGTTTTATAAGTATATAGCACAGGTACGGATATATACCTGAAGCAGGGATTTTGTGCATGAGAACTTTCTGTTTTCTACTATTAGATGACTTGACCTAACAGATAACATCTCACTATAAACCTGCCTAATAAAATGATTGACTTCATAACTGAATAAAATTATCTGCTTGTTTATCCTCTGTCGCCTGGTGGCCAAAGATGTCTATCAAAATATCCCTATAATATTCTGTCTTTTAAAATATATTCTATGAGCTACATACAGCTGTAAAATGGCTATAAGAACAAGCTCTTTATATTTTTGTAGTCCTTATTTTGATAAATGACTTGAAGAAAATAGTAGCTAGATTCAACTCCTCCACAGTTTTAGAAAAAAGAGGGCACATTCAAAGGACTATTCCTTTACCTATCATTATCAGTGACTCATATTGCTATCCAAAGCAGATCCATATGGAAATTATACTGTACATTGTGAAATAAATGCATTAGAAATAGAGTGCAGCATCAAAGCAACTAGGCAACAAAAATTGGGAAGAAAAAATAATCTCTGTCTCTGAGAGCAAAGAAAAAGAAGTGTACATCATTGTTACACAGAGAGTAGTTGCAATACTAAGAACTTTGGTGTGACAGCACAAAAAAACCAAACTGCTCTCTGCTTTATAAACATCTATATGATGCTTCAAAGTGGTTAATACCTAGTTATTAGAGCTCCAGAAAAAAAAGCATGTAAATGCTTCATGTCTCCTCTACACCCATAAATGCCACAAAAATAGTCACTGATAAAAAAAAAAGTGTATTATTTACTTACTTTCATAAGTGAGCTTTAATGGATGCTAGACATGAAAATCCATGCGTGCTTAAACAGAGAATAAACCCCATGGAGTCACATTGCAGTTCACCTGGCCGCAACCTTTCAAATGTTTGTGTATTCAAAGAGAAGAATGTCATCCCTGGAAAAACAATTAGCTGTCTTAGTTGTACATATTTTTCTGCCATATGAATGAAATTAATTTTTAGAGAAACAAAAAACAACAAAAAACAAACCCCCAAACAAGCAAAAAGAAGTCCCCAAATTCTGGCTAGCCTTTGCTTTTTAACAACACATTAAAGAAATGTTACTTTGGTGTAACACCAACCCACTCTATTCTGATTAGCAGAAAGAAGAGTAGAAAGCTAGATTGTATCAAATGGCAATGGAAGAAAATAGGAGGGAAAGGAAACCGTAAGTTTTCCCACTTCTCTCTGTAAGAGTATGTGGAAGGGGAGTGTCTGCTTCTTTGAAGATATCTTGTCAAAGGAGCCATAAACCAGAACATGCAAAGACAAACCTGATCAAGAAATTATAAGGGAAGTCGTGATAAGAACAAATCTAGTAAGGAAATATGGAGTGTGAAAATGTTTATGTTTTCAGCTAGGAGGGTAAGGAAAGGGAAGGAGACATCCCTCCCTTCCCTAATCTGACCAATTAGCATTAACAAAGTAACCAGAAACAAACCTGCTCAGTCACACTAGTCGGTGGCTGTCAAGAAACTGCAGGCAAATTGGGACTTTGCAAGTGGTAAGGATGCAAGCCTGAAGGACCAGGATGTTGGAAGGGGTTGGTGGGACTGTGCCAGCTAATAAGGCAATGTGCAGGGGAATGGGGAGCAGAGAAGAAACAAAGGAGGAGTAGACAGAAAAGGGTATAAAACAAGGCTGGACAGCATGCTTGTCTGACTTAGTCCTGCACCTGATCACCACAGCCTCTCCTCTCTTCTTACATCTTTTCTTAATGTTGTCTCTGTGTAATCTCACTCTCTATCATGTGTATGTGTGTGTGTGTGTGTGCGCGTGTGTGTGTGGCAAGGACTCAGTTCCAGCTGCTGGGGAGACATGTGTGTGTGTGTGTGTGTGTGAATGAAAACAGGTGCCAACCACTGGAGAATGGGGCTGTGGGGCCCCCTGGACTGTGTTGTCAGCTATGGCAGTGAGTGAGGGTCCTAGCATCAGCTACTGGAGCAAGTTGGGGTCTTTAGACTCCTAACCACTGTGGCAAGAATAGTGTGTGTTCTCAAAACCAGCTACTGGGGGGACCGAGGTGAGTGAGGCGAGTGATGGACTCTGCCAGCAGCTGGAGTGGGTTTGCGGGGCACAATCACGTACCTGGTGCCAGCTGATGGAGGTGAGTGTTGGTGCCTTCCCTAAACTGAGTGTATGTGGAGTGCGTATGTGTATTCACTGTCAAACTTCAAGCTGGACCAGTCAGCAAGTAGGGCACCTGAGTTTGGGAAGAGATATCAGGTGGGCAGAGAATCTGTGCTGGTGTTTGGAGAGACCTGCAAGTCTGGGGTGCCTGTGAGATAAGTGTGAGTGCTGCATACTTGCAGTGAGCACCCAGCTGGACCAATTGGCAAGTCAGGGACTCATGGGGTGAGTAAGAGGGGCTGGGGTCTGGGCAGGGTTATTGGGCAGGCAGAGAGACCTTGACAGTGCTTGGACAATCCATGAATGTGAGTGTGCTTGTAAACCTGGAGTGTGGTGTGTGTGCATGTGCTGCACTAGTGACCTCCTGCCTCTGCCAGCCCAAGAGGAGGAGGGGGCATGGCTCTCTGGGCTCGTGTCTGGTGTGAGTCCTGTATGTGGGTGCTACCTTTTGAAGCTAGCACCTTGTCTGTGGTAGACTGTGTGAGTGGCCATGTCACTGTCCTTTGTGTGTCAGTGCATGTGTCTGTGTCTGTGACTTCGGGATATGTGCTCAGCTTTGCTGCTGGTTGAAGTTGCAAATGGGAAAGTGTCAGCTGTGTCCCTCAGCCTGGGCAGAGGCTTGGGTCCCAAGGCACCAGGCTGGGCTCCAGCAGCAGGGTAGGAGGGGTCCCGGGCCAGAGCAACTGGAGGAGGTGGCCTCACTCTTAACATCCCTTAACACCTCTCTAGGAATGAAGGAAGTAATCACTCTTCTTTTGGGAAAGTATTTTACTATACTTCTTTATTATCCAGTTCTACTGATGCCACTGAATAAAAGATTTACACCTTGCTATGTCCTTTCCCCTCCCAGTTACAATGCATGGAAGGATTTTGAGGGACATGAATTTGCTAGGTAGCCTTTAGACTTGAGTCACAGAGGAGAATAAAGAAAGGTCTTTTTCCCTCTTATCTCTTTATGCAACTTACGGCTGAAGGACACAATCTAACTGTTAATTTAGCTGAGTCTACCAGGCAGGGATGGCTCAGAACTGCCAACTAATTCTTGCAAACACCAGAAGAGATAGAACACTTGTGAATCAAACATCACACAGACTCAAATGTGTGGTCGTTGCTACCTCACACTTAAGTTTTCTGTCTCTCCCTTGCACCCAGTTTTTTACTACTGACTGCTCAAATAAAGTTATAAATTCTCTCAAATATTTTTAATGTGTAGCCATTCAAAAACACTTCAGAAAACTTCCAGAAACAGAACATAACCTCCTACTGATTATTAATCAGTATTTTTTTTTTATAGACAACGTATTGAAAATTGACTTGTTGATCTCCTGGTAGTATTAACATTATGTTTGCTGAACTTACTTGCTCCTGAACACCTTCAGCACCTTTCAAGCATAGGTTTGGTATTTTTTAAGCCACTTTGGAATTGGATTGCTTGTCTAAAGGTCTTTGTTCAATCTTCTGGCATGCTGAAGAAAATTCTACTCTAATGCCAATCAAACATGTAGTTTCCAACTTTACAAAAGACTTTCCATATTTAACACTGTCACAAAGTCAATGCTTCACACTTCAGAATATTGTGTGGCCAACATATTTATTTTTTGCATGATTAGGAATGAGATGCATTGTTTGTAGATAAAATAAAAAAAAAAGTCTCTATACTTCAGGGCTGACTTGCAACTTTCACTAGATTATTTTCAGATTTACTGTTAGCTATTTCTAAAACTGTGATGTGGCTTACAGATCTGAATTTAGGTTGTTTTTTTTTTTTTAAATATTGTTGATTGTTTCTTGGGAATAATGAGCGAAAAGATGTCTAAAAATCTCCTTAAGAAAATTCTGAAAAATAAAAAAAAAATCAAGTAAATTAAGAATTTGCCTGGAGAATTGTGAGAAAACATGCAAAAAATAGCAAGTCATCTTCTCTATGTTTGTGGGTAAAAGGAAAACACTTTGTATTTAATACCCTCCAGGTTGTTTATATTGCTGCAGCTGTGAAGTTTTGTGACTAATCACAAACTGAGTCTGATAACATGATAAAAAAAAGGCTGCTATATCTAATCCAGATTTTAGTACAGTGCGCTTTCGGAAAAAGATAAATACCATAATGAAGCACACAAAAGCAACATGTCTGCAAAAACTTGATGACACATACCAAGAATATATGTATATATTTGTCTAGACACATTGCATACATGCATTATGCTAACTCCATCTAAAATTACAGAAGTCCAACAAAACTGAGAAGTTGACCAATCAAAATGGAGGTGATCCCACAAACAAGAGGTTTCTGTTTCACTTTGGAATCTCATAATTATTACTATTTTGATCAGACCTGGACTATGTTCAAGGAAGGCATTAGTTTTCAGGGGTCTTCATACATTCTTAAAATAATGTCCTTATAAAAGGTTTTGCTCAGTTTCAAGTAAAACTTTATTTTCTTGCAGTTTTCACTGAAAGAAAATGATGGTCTTGTTAAAATAAGGCACTGTATGATTGTATTTAAAGTACATGTCAGATTATAAAATCAACCAATGTGGAATGTTTTGAGTATGATTTTAACTGCTACATAATGACTGCTTTCTAAGTTTGTGGAACAGAAATTAAATACTGCTAGCTACCTTCTCAGTGTAAAATATTAAATGTAATATTTTTAGGCAATAAAAGGAATTAGTTTGTCCTGTAACCACTTTACTACTGGGATTACGAAAAAACTATGGTTAGGAATTACTGTTGCTAAACTTGAAAATAATGGATTTTGCAAGCTCCTCTATCCACTAAACAGAGTAATTTACCCCACTGATAAATTACCAGCACCAGTCACCAAACTGGATGCCTTCCAAAACCAAATCTAATCAGACTACCTGAAGGAAAGCAGGTCGAAGGTGAGCTTATTGAATCCAAAAATAACAAATTGTTTGCTTCATTGAATGTGTAATGCAATGCCCTATCCGTACTTAAGATGCTGTATTAAATGCAATAAAATATTTAATAAAACATTAAAGTTGCAGAGTTATGCACCGAGAAGTCACGAAACACTTCAATGTCAGTTATAATACTGTCATAATAATGTCATGTAATGTATAAGTATATAAAATATACTCTAAAATCTAAGACATATTTTTCCACCTTACATTTTTTAACCCATTCTCTTTAATGCATCAAATGCATAATTAAGAATTCTTTATAAAAAATAGAGTTTTGCTTGCCTTCTCAGATGTTTATTCCCACTGTTTCCCTTGTGCTGGCACTGGTATTCTTGAAGCCCTGCTGGGAGCTATATCAGGTAAATAATTTGGCTGAAAATTAAGCTTATCCCCCACTCCCTTAAAGGATCAGTTTCTAGCAGCAGCATATATTTACATTGAGCTGTGACTGTGGAACTGAGAGGCTCATAGCTGAAAGCTCACAATCACAGTTTAGCTAACACATTTGCAGTGAACAAGTTCCTCTTTTTGCACTAAACCATTAAACTCAAATTAAGAAAATAATCCCCACTTTATCAAGTAAATGTAATGTGTGGGAGAAAAAATGCTATACTATAGAAAGAAAAACTATTAGACATTACAGCTGGCTGCATAAATACATTGCATAAAATAATAAACAGTTTTTCCAATAGCACTAACTCACAAACTCCCTGCAACTTAGTCCTTACTTACAGCTTTTGCTCTTAGTAGACCTGGGCACATATGTTATGCCACTGTTTTCATTCTCTCTTTTCAACTGCCTCATCTGCAGTAGAAAAAAAATAAAGGAAAAAAAATCATATTTTGTAGTAGGTGGTTCTCTATACACAAAGTGTAGGCAGAGCTGAATAGAGAAAAGTCAACCATGCAGTTATAAAAATTCATAGCAACAACTGCCTTTTGTACACACTGAGTTCTGGAACAAATATGGCGTTTCCACAAATGCTTTTCAACACAGCAGGGAAAAGCACGTAGCACCTCAATGAACTTATAGATAGAGATCAGTTTACGTGAAGTACTAGACATCAAAATAAAACCCACTCAGAAATACAACTGTAAAATGCCTCTGTAGATTTTCTTCCCCCTTGAATAAGAAGCACAGCATCAGCAAATATAGTGACCTGTGCTAAGAGCTTTGAGGTCATAGAATCATAGAATCATAGAATCATAGAATCATAGAATGGTTTGGGCTGGAACGGACCTTCAAAGGTGTCATAGTTCAGCCCGGATAAGGACCAGACTACGCAGTCTCTCTCTCGCTCCCCCCACACTCTGAGCGAATAGGGGGAGATAATATAAGGAAAAAAAAAGGCTCAAAGTTTAAGATAAGGACGGGGAAAAATCTTTAAAGTTACTGTTACAGGCAAAGCAGACTCAACTTGGGGAAAAATACTCCTTTATTTCCAAAACTAGCAGGAGAATGAGACAGGGAACAAGATAAACTCCCCCCCACCCCTCCCTTTTCCTGGGCGTAACATTATCTCTACTACCTTTCCTCCCCAAGCGGCACAGAGGGGAAGAGGGGATGGGGATTGCAGTCAGTTCATCACGCGTTGTTTCACATCGCTACTTCGTCAGGGGAAAGAACTCCTCTCATTCCTCCTCTGCTCCAGTGTGGGGTCCCTCCCACGGGCCACAGTCCTTCATGAAACTGCTCCGGCATGGGTCATCTCTTCCACAGGGTGCAGTCCCTCCAGAACAGCTGCCCCAGTGGGCCCTCCATGGGCTGCAGCCTCCTTCAGGCCTCCACCTACGCCAATGTGGGGACCTCCACAGGCTGCAGGTGGATCTCTGGCCCTCCATGGACCTCCATGGGCTGCAGGGGGACAACCTGCTCCACCATGGTCGTCACCAAGGCTGCAGGGGAATCTTGGCCAGGAGCCGCATTACTCCTCCCCCTCCTTCTCCACTGACCTTGGCGTCTGCAGTCGTTCCTTGCAACCGGCTGGCAGATGCCTCTCAGGATCCTTTTACATCTTATTCACTTCTCATCTCCTCTCCACTTCTTGCAGCCGGGCTGGACCGAGTTGGGCCCAGTTGGCTGCCCAGCAGGAGGCCAGAGGGTGAGGCCTGCAAGGCCCACAAGGCTTGCCACCTCCCCCTCTCTGCCCCTGCTCAGCTGCTTCACATCTTCTTCTCCTGTTTTTTTCTGTTTTGCCCTTCTTAAATACATTATCGCAGAGGCGTTATCATGGGACATTCTGCTACCAATCAGCTTGGCCTTGGCCAGCAGTGGGTCTGCCCTAGGCCCAGCCGAGTCCACTGAACAAAGGGGAGGAACTTCCAGCAGTTTCCTACAGAAGCTACCACCTTAGGCCCCCCCTCGCTAAACAAAACCAGAACAAAAGGTCATCTAGTCCAAGCCCCCTGCAAGGAGCAGGGACATCTTCAACTAGATCAGGTTGCTCAGAGGCCCATCCAGCCTGGCCTTGAATGTTTCCAGGGGCATCCACCACCTCTCTGGGTAATCTGTTCTACCGTCCTCATTGTAAAAAAAAAATGTTGTAATATCTAATCTAAATCTATATCCCTCTATTTTAAAACTATTACCCCTAGTCCTCTTACAACAGTCCCTACTGTAAGGCTGTCTTTCCTGTAGGGCCCCTTTAGCTACTTGAAGACCGCTATAAGGTCTCCACGGAGCCTCCTCTTCTCCAGGCTGAACAGCCCCAACTCTCTCAGCCTGTCCTCGTGAGGTGCTCCAGACTTCTCATCATCTTTGTGGCCCTCCTTTGGACCCTCTCCATCAGGTCCATGTCCTTCTTTTTCTGGGGGCTCCAGAGCTGAACACATTACTCCAGGTGGGGTCTCACCAGGGCAGAGTAGAGGGGGAGAATCACCTCCCTTGACCTGCTGGCCACGCTCCTCTTGATGCAGCCCAGGATGCAGTTGGCCTTCTGGGCCGCAAGGGAACATTGCCGGCTCATGTTGAGCTTCTCATCCACCAGCACTCCCAAGTCCTTCTCCTCAGGGCTGCTCTCAATCCATTCTCTGCCCAGCCTGTATTTGTGCCTGGGATTGCCATGACCCAGGTGCAGGACCTTGCACTTGGCCTGGTTGAACTTCATGAGGTTGGCACAGGCCCACTTTTCCAGCCTGTCAAGGTCCCTCTGGATGGCATCCCTCCCTTCCAGCATGTCGATGGCAACACACAGCTTCGTGTCATCAGCGTACTTGCTGAGGGTGCACTCTATCCCACTGTCCGTGTCACTGACAAACATGTTGGTCCCAGTTCTAGATCACTTCTTTGTAGCTCTGTTCTGTAACCTCTGAATTCTTAGTCATGGAGATGTCTACATGGAACATCTTGTGGCTCTATCTATGCTAAGGAATGGAAAAAAAAATAGCTTGTGGCATTACTCTCAGAAACTGAGGTTAGCCCTCACAGAATGATTTTTTTGTTCATTCAATTTAGTTCTCTTAATCTCCAAGCAGGCTTGCTGCATCCAAACCACCTGTTTCAAATGATCCCTGACCCAGAGATTTTTTTGGGAAATTACTAGTTGGTCTAGACAAAATACATGATAGGGTCTGTTTTAAGAACTTAAGAGTACAATTATGAAGTTCCAGGCCTGGAAATGTCTTTTAACATCACTTACTTTTTTGGTATATAAGTATAGCACATAATTTTATCTGCCTGTTTTGAGAAACGTGGCAGAGTTAAAGTTCTTTGTAATTTCAGGAACCCAGAAGATGAGCCCGTCTGCAACAGGGACTCAGATCCTGGTTAACATCAGGAAGTACAGAAGCCCTTGAACATCCCCAGATCCAGGATATTCAGTTTCCAGACTCTGAGATACAGATTTGCTGTAGATCTACAGTAAATCTGAAAATTGTTTGACTTTTAACAAGCATCTGGGTTCATGTCATCCTCCATAATGGAGATGTCCAAAAGCTATTAAGCCCAGTTTCTCTGCTACCACTCAGTGACACTTCTACTGGCATTAATAAACTGTCATAACTGCAGTCAAAATTACATAACAGTTACAGTGTAACTTACACAAATATGATGTAAAGCTAAGACAAGTTTGACAATACTTAAGGTACTGACTACTGAAAGATGTGAGACTGTACAAAAGGGAACATTATTTCATACTCTCTCCATATTTATAGTTCCTATTTTCCATTTCCATCTTCTTATTCAGCCACTGTTCAGAAACAGAATAGTGGGAGAGATGGATTTCTGCTTTCATTCTCTTTAGTTTGAGCTTTGTACTGCCACTTAAGGAAGTACGTATGTCAAGATCTTTTCTTGCTTTATTTTCCAATCTAATTTTAGATCTACTCTAACAGGGGAATGTAACAAGTGATAAAGAACAGATGAACTGATTAAAGACAAGGGATATAGAGCAAATACAGCTGCTCAATAAGAGAATATGCACATGTGGATATCTCCATTTCATCTTAAAAATAAAATACTAAACATTGTATTTAAAAACAAACAACAACAACAAAAATCAAAACCATTTCTCAGCACCTCATTCTCATTTACCACATTGTAGGAGACATAAAATGTATAAATTATTTTATGGAAAATTTCAATGCTCTTGTTGAGTTTCTTCATAATTTCAGGTCATCAGATGGTGATGAGTAATCATTAGAGTTCCTTCTTTCAAATTGTTTTCATTAAAAGAAAAAAAAACAAACTGGAAAAGCTATGTGAATTTATATCCCAAATAAGGCAACTTCTCAACTAGCTGTTAAAACTAAGTTACAGAAAATAGAAGGACTAGACAGTCTGTCAAAGAATTAAATAATATATGAAAAACTAGCAAATTTGAAAACTAGCAGTCTAAGCAATAATTTGACATCTTTTTTTTTTTTGTGTGTGTTCTTTTCCAAGTGAAACAAAACGTTAGTTATATTTTTTGTCTTTACTCTTAGTTCTTTTCTTTCCAGATAAACAGAAGTCCCTCCAAGTTTTGCCAAACCTTTCTCCACATCTTTCCTTTTCACTGAGGAAAGGATGATGACTGAAACTGGCAGCAAAATCAATAGTTAAGACTGCCTAACAATTTCCATTATAGAACCCTTTTTTTTTCAGGTGCTTACAAGTATGTCAGACTTTCAGGGCTTATGCTGATTTTTTTTTTAATTCAAGATCTTTATTTTTCAAGCTCTGCTGTTTCCAGGAGAGAGATTCGAGTAAACTACATTGCTTTTTCTCTAATGACTTTGTTGAGAAGATTTGTCTTATGGACAGAAGAATTAGAAATTAGGTCACTCTCAGGTTAAAGAACAATGTTTTCTATCCCTGTTTAAAAATGGTCCATGCCTGGCATATATTTTCTGGAAGTTTCTTTTTTTTCCAGTTGACTAAGGTCTGGCGCTAATAGCAAGGTTACTGTCCTTATGAATAATCTCTCCAAAGCTAGAACTGCAGTAGTAGGCAGAAAGGGAAGAAGTAACAAGATAGGAAACAATATACAGTGGTCTGAAGTAAAGATATAGTTAAGAAATACAGGAAATGCTGCCAAGAGAACAAAACATGACAGTGACTGATCTTAATGTTCATGTGAGAGGACCACAGGATTCTCCAAAATCTAAACTACAAAGCATAAAGCATTATCTAGAATTCTCAATCTGCAGAAAGTAACATTTTGGTAGGTTATGTTTTCTGCTTTGTGGAGTATATTGAATAATAATGAAAAAGGTAACTAGTCATACTATATAATATCTTAAATGCAGGAACAGAGATTGTCCCCTAAACACTCAGTGGTAAGCATTTAAGCATGGGTCTCAGGAACTGTGGTTCATCTTTTTTAGTTGTTTAAAACTAGCACCTCTAGTAAAGGTATTTTTCTAGTCTATCTTGATCCTCAAAGGAAAGGAATAAAAATGTCCAGAGGATAGCTTACCCAAAGTGTTTTAGGCATTTATGTCAGGATAAGATGCATTACACTTTGGAAATATATCTCTTATGAAGTGTGGGGGAGATGAAAATTTAAACTACAATTTAGAGGTAAAATGAGCTTTGAAGATGGGTACCTCACCTAATTACTGGTACCTAAGTGTAGCAATCTGCACTTGAGTTAGTTATCTTAGTATTCATGCTTTATAGAGGAGAATTAACATAAAAATTGATATGTTTATCTGATCTGTTTTAATTGTATTCTTTTTTAGGAAAAAAAAAAACAAAACTATTTTCTATAAAACTCCATTTTTCCTTGTCAATGATTGCCAAATCCTTCAGTCCAATAGAGGCCTGGCTGCTGCAGTTCCATGCATCCATGTCCAACCAGTAGCAAATCTAAGCATATATTTCCAGAAGGTGCATATGCAAACATCTGTACACAATATGTATGTAAATACATACAAAGCTGCCTGTGAAGATAATTTCACACACACACACAAAAACATTCAGCAGTCAAGAAAACATAGGCAACACTGACAAATTCATCCTGTTTCCCACTCTGTCTGATGAGGATGAATGCCCATTAAAGAGAAATACATGCATATGTAAATACATGCATACAGGTCCTGCAACAGCTGACCTTGGACAAGAAGTTTATCCAGTAGTTGGTCCTGGATTCTTTCATGTCCATTTGCCTCACACAGACAGACACATACATACAAATAAGTCTCTCCGTCAGTCCTCAGATCGTACAGTCCCTCTGGAAGTTGATCTGGACCTCTTGGTCCTTCCAATAGCCAAGTTGTCCATCTGTCTCACTCGGAGATACACACATATCTGACTCCAACCTACGACCATCTCAGTTTGTAATTTCCAAGCCATGTATTTAGCTTGCTGACTAGTCCAACTTGATATTCACTAGTGTTCACACACTGATTTATACAATCTTACTTGCTCTAGTTGACAGCCCTGGCATTACCTGGGCCCCTGTGACCCATGGGCTGGTTCCAATTACTGGCACTTTGACCTCTATATACATGTGCCACACAGAAACACACACACACACACACATGCACACGCACACACACATACACTGAATAGACAGTTTCCTCACCAGGAAAATAGTTAGAAATTGAATTTAATAAGGCAGAACTATCTCTGGTAAGCAGGCACCGGGCATGACCAGAGAAGCATATTGACCATCAGCCTGTTTATGTGCAACTGGCCCCTTTTATTCCCTTGTTATTCTCATGCTTGTTCTTCTCCCAAACCACCTTGATCCCTCCCTTTACCTGTCCTAGAGATACCATAATAAGTCTTGTGCAATCCAAATATGTTATTCTCCTAGATCCCTTGAGTTCCATACTCTGGACAGTAACCCTCCTTAGCTTGAGAGGTGATTCAGAGAGGTGCTCCTGTTGAATTACCTTAATGGGTTTCATACCCAGACCATGAGGGTGATGCATTTCTGTGACAACCATGACAGTAGCTGGGATGGGGTGCTCTCTTTTGTGATTAGGTTATTCTGATTCCCCTGCCTGTGACTGCTCTTTCATGCTCCTTTGTGTTTGCGGAGGCAAGTCTTTCTAATGATCTCCAGCACACATATAGAGATTTCTGAATGAATAGATCTATGTAGATGCCCACACTGTTTACACAGTGGATGTCTACTTTTAATAAGCTGAGTAGCATCCTAAGTACAGGAAGTTAGGTAAGGTTCTCCTGCCTCCTGTTTCTGGAACTTCAGCCTGTAAATTTCACCTAATGGGACTTCAGGTGACAAAACTGCTTACAGAATTATTGCCCATGCAAATTTGTTTTTAAATACTCAGCAGAATAAGTATTAGCATCCACACTATGTACAATTCCATAAGGCATTACATGACCAGTAAAAGATGCTATTGCACATTTCAATAAATTCCTTTGAAGAATGTATCACATTGTTATACATCTTATGCAACAACTAGCTCCAATGACTTTTCACTGTATTTTTTCTGCACTGTCATCTTTAAAGGGTTCACTAAAACATATTCAATTTAAAAGTTATATTGTCAGTTTTCAGCATGTGATTAAAAATGAATACAGCATTCCCCTTATATGTCAGTAAGGGTATTGACTTCTGTGCCACTACTTAGAAAACAAATGATTAATAGGAGTTTCATCTACATTGGCCGTACATAAAGATCAGTAGTTGCACTAAGAAAGCAGTTGAGCCATGATTTCTTTTTTACTGCAATCTTTTCTTCAAAAATTCATTAGAATCCAATAAATTTGGACACAGAAATAGCCCATCAGTTATTGTCTTTCCCTCAGTTCTATAAATATTATTCTATTTCTCTTGACTGATTCTATTTGAATGCATTTCTTTTTTATTTATAAAAATGAATTGTGATTTAAAACAGAAGTTCTGTCAGATCTCAAGCTGCAGTAGCTTAGTAAGGATTCTTGATAAAATCGGGTCAAGCAGATTAGAGAGACATACGTTGAGTGGGACTTTTTTCTTATTTTTCCTGTTTTCCTTTATCATGTATGGAAAATGCTAGAAAGAGAGTGTATGCTCATCAAGTGCCTTCTGTGATATCATGCATGATGAGCTTAGATCATGCACCTCTGGGACAGTAATTTGAATACCTAATGTTATTCTGCATGTAGCTACAATATCCAAACTGAAAAATTAACGATTTTCTTGTTTATAAAGCTGTTACACATGCCACACTACTCTCTGTGACAGAAAAAAAAGAGAAATAAAAAGGATATATTGTGCAAGACTTGAAACACTGCAGTAAAACCTGCAGGCAGAGAAAATGTTATCAGGACATCAAGGAGCAAAGTGGTAGCAGATTCAAAGTGCAAAGTGATCAATACTCAAACAAAGAAATAAAAGTGAAGCTGTATACTGATTAGCTTTCCTGTAACAAATTTAAGAAAAAAATAACCAGAATAACTCAAGGCACAATTTGCTACATCAGGAATCTAACTGTACCTATAATACATAAAGGAAAATAGCTTACAAAAGGACTAGTCCAAAGAATATAGTAATAAGTTACACCATCTTAGAATTAATATATTATATTTATTTTTTTTCTGCAACTAAAATAATAAAAGAGAGCAGAGACAAACAAGAAAATATGTGATCAGAATACTGATAATGAGTTTTTCAGTTCCTGAGAAAATTGCATGGATAGCAGCCGTGCTATCACTAGACATGGGTGTATATTCCAAGCATCAGTAAAAACATAATTTTCTTTAATTTTTTTTTTTTTTAAGCAACTAAAGGAACAGGTTGTTCTGAACTTCTTTCCAGTAAATGAAGAGCCACTTTATGTATAAAACAACATAATTCACTTATGAAAATACCATTGATCTGAAAGACGGAAATGGAAGTTATGCAGTATATAGGCTGGACTTGAAATTAGAGTATGCTAAAGCAATGAGTTATTAAGTAAATTAAACTAGTTGAAAATGTCATACTTCTCAGTCTGACTAACTTTCTAATTCAGAAATACAGCAACAACTTCTTTGCACATATTTTGGAAAAAAAAAGAAGCAAATAAAATCAGTTCTCAAAATATGTTTCTATAACTTTGGCACTGTGAATGCTTCAGCACAGAGGAGAGACTTTTAACTGCCACAAAGGGACACAGTTCAAGAAACTTCATATTTGAGTTTCTGGCTTGGAGCTCAGCTGTCTGTAGCTCAATTCAGTTGTGTAATCACAGGTCTTTAATGCCTTTTCACACATTCTAGAATAACCCACTTGGCCTTCTGCTGCTGATCATCTCCTAAGATCTATGTGGTTGTAAGGGAAAAATGAATCTGTCACTGTCTTTCTTTCCTGCAAGAGAGAAATAAGATTTCACATTGACACAGAAACAAAGAAAATTCAAGTTGTAGTACCTTGTAATACTTTCACTGTCACTGCTTTTTTACTATAGCCATGACTTCACTTCAAAGATGAGGAAAGTCATTAAAGAAACATTTCAGGAGCACTGAACAATTGTAATATCGTCACTTGAAAAAACCCTTAGAGTACTCAAAAAAGTTATAGATCAGTTATACTCACAGCAATTCTAAGTCTTAGAAACTATTTTAAGAGAGCAAATTTGGAAAAATACAGCTAGATTAAAACAACAATTTGGTTGTGCTTATTTTTTTTAAGGTCATGTCTTACTAATTTGTTGAATTTCAGTGTAAATCAAGCTGTCAGAATGATGGAGAGGTGCACTAAACACTGTTTCATAAGATTTTTTTTTAGAGATCCCTTGTGAGAAGTTCACATCAAAGGCTAATGTTTAATGTGATGAATCATCTTGGAAAAACGCTGATGCAATGGGCTATATATTAGCTGAAGCACAGGGAAGATACAGTAAATATGAACTGAAATCTTTTCAGTATACCATAAGAAGTATATCATAAGAATGTCAGCATCTAGATTACAAAAGGGATGCACATTGAAATCAGGCAATATACTGGTAGTTGTGCAGTTCTGCATTATGTGATTTTCAAGGAGCACAATCCCTTGATGCACATACTGCTAAAGCAGCTAAGATACACCTGCTGCTACCTTCACAGATTTGCCTAATTTTGCTTGCCCTTGCGATGTTGGACCTTACACAGCTCAAGTCTGCTGTATTATAATTAGTTTCTCTTACACTTATTTTCTTTGAGCATGGCAGAGCTACTACTTTTTCCACTGCAATAGGGAGAAGAACTGGAAACTCTTGAGTAGTTCCCTGTGTTCTACCTAACATCAGCTGCAATATTTCTTCTTTTCCCTGGCAAAATGTTGGAACAAAACAGAGCACTGGGAAATCAGTGTGCAATCAACAGATATTAGGAGAAGAATTAATCTGTACTAGGATAGGGTTTCTTATCCCAAAAGGATTCCCTTTGGGAAGATTTTCATGTTTCTGTGCAATAGTCTCCAGCAAGAGAGTAACAACCCTCAGGGGAAGTTCCAAGCTCCTATTCTTGACAAAAGATCAAATTATCTCTGCAGAAAAAGAGAAAGCAAGAGAGAGAGTGTTAGTAAAAAAGATAAAGACATCTTCCCACTCTCACAGTATCTTGAGTCTTTCTAATTCATTGTCTAATAGCTTTTATAGTATTTTGAAACTACATGGTATTAGGATATTAAAGTTTGACCAATATATTAAACACTTAAAAGACGTTGCCCATTGCAATAAGTATCTCATATACACTAAATGTAAAATTTCTGGTGTTGGGGAAAATAGCTAATGATTGATAAGGACTCATAGAAAAGTTAAATACAGAGGTTTTTTTCAGTGTTTAGCGATATAGTTCAAATTATGACCAATGATGTAAGTGACTTTATGACTGTCACAGAACAATGTATAACACATCCCCTGTGAATGAAAGGGAGTATGAGAGAGACAGATTTAATCTGTTTTGTTAGATTTATTTGTGCATTGTTAAATCAAATAAGAGAATGTAAGATCATACAATTGAATAATCTATACCTCTTATTACTACTTTCATGTGTAAAGAAATCAATAGTCTTGTAGGAATTTATATGCTGGTCAATGCAGTGCAATCTCACATTCAACAAAAGCCAGCAATCAGCAAATTTTCTTTGTCCTAGTTTCTACTTCATACTCGAATTAAACTAGAAACCTAGTGTCAAATGAATGCTGTAATAATATGTCTATTGACTTTCCTAAAAGTAGGGATGATTTCTGCTGGAATTCTGCCATTTCAAAAATGAATTAGTCTTTAGTTCAAAAAGTATAAAAGTTTAACTGTAATAACTGATGATGAAAGCTCACAATTGGAACTGTGAGATTGACTCTTACATCTGTAGCTTAAATTGAAAGGAGAAAAAAATGAAATTATTTTTTAATCTGAAAGATTAATAAATTTTATTTGGAAAGTGGGTCGTAATTTCTCTGTTGCATATAGGTATGCCTCTAGGATGCCCCATCCTTGGGAACATTCAACGCCAGGCTGGACTGGGGTCTGAGCAACCTGATCTATTTGGAGATGTCCCTGCTCCTTGCGGGGGTGGGGGGGAGGGGTTTGGACTAGATGACCTTTAAAGGTCCCTTCCAACTCAAACTATTTTATGAATCTATGATTCTAGGTATGTCTTTGTATTTTCAGGTTCAGTCTGTGATTTTATTTTAAATCTAAAAATTGTGATTGAACAAATTTTTTCATAAAGTCTTAATATTAAGTGATCTATTTTCCTTCTAAGGAGAACATACAGACTAGATAATTAAAACAAAACAAAACAAGACAAAACAACAAACAAGTGTATGATATTAGGGAAAAAGGATTTGATACCCGCATATGTTCTGCATGAATAAAATATTGTCATAATCTGCTGAGGTGCTAGCTGCTGATTAAACTACTGCTTAAGTATTAGTTTACTACAGGCATATTTTAGTACAAAGATCAGATAATGCAGAGAAATCTTGCCTCCTGTATTTCATAGATCACCATGCAACATGGTCAAAGCAGGACAGAACCTTCAGCTCTTATAATGTAAGGTCTGTGGAAATAGCAAGTGATGAGTAAAAAACTGACAAAATGGGAAAATTATCTGCAGAAATAGAAAATTACTGATAAGGAAAATAGTATTTGATGAAGTGAGCAGGATTTGGGTATGATCAGACATACAATGACTGTATAATGGGTTGTAGAATCAGCTACTGGAGCTGAATTTTCAAGAGAAATGTCCTGGAGCTCCTGAGGTATACTTGACAGCTTTGTTCTAGTGAACAACTAAAGAACAGAAAGCAGTAGTAATACATCGGTTGTCTTTATTCTGCTACAGTGAATAGGGTCATAAGCTTGAGTGAGATCTGACCCTGAAGTTACAACAGTGGATTTTAGAGACTAAAACAGAGAAACATAGAGGGTCAGGTGGAAAAAAAAAAAATCTAATTTATTATTCTGCCTCTGACAATAATTGTTAAAGAGATGTTTCACAGTGATACTCAATAAATTCCATAAGTGAGAAAAATATCAAATCTCAAAGTTCTGTGATAATGGGTTTAATAAATTTTATTTATTTTAGCTTCAAAATATTCAGGCTAATACTCCCCAAATCTGAAAATAAAGTCAATCGGGATTGTTTTAATCTTCTTTCACTCTGGTAGTCACAACTATCAGTATTTCATTTATTTTGTTTCCTAGATTTTTTTTTTTTCTCTGAATTGATACGTTACTCTTCATCTACTGGAGACATTTGCAAGCCTAAGCAGTTTCTCCTAATGACTTATTGAGTCTACAGTTTTTTAAGAAGCCTGAAATAAGCTGTTAGGGTTTCATTTTGTTTTTTTTTTTAATATATATTTTTAGTTTCTTTACAGCAGTTTCATATAGATGTCACTATGAGCCACAATGATCAGTTACTCTCTTTTCTTCTTTGAAGAAGTCCTTGTTATAATTTATTAGCAGCAATTCACTAATAATCCATATGATCCTTCAGAGCAATCCTGCCTTTGAAGTATGCTTTTTTTTTTTTCCCTTCAAATTAGCCAATACTTACGAAGACATAAAGTTTCCTTTCCATTTTATATACCAGGATACGTATTTGCATCATATAATGCAGTTGGCTGAAGTCTATATTTGGACTAGTCTCTTTCATTTAGGCTCTTGATTCTGCAGTTAGCACTGTCCTCTGTGAAACTTACAGGACTGGACCATGAAGTTAGCTGTTGAATTATTTGCAGGAAAAGGAAGAGCAAACTTCTGGCCTTGACCACATAAGGAGTTATTAAATTAAATAGAGCCAGAGCCCTAAAACCAAAAGGCAGGGTACAGATCATGTCAGTATGTCTGAAATCTCTCCTTTAGTGTGCCTTCATTTGCCAAGCCTTGCTTAAGCATACTAGCAATTAAACAGTGCCTACCATCACAGGACAGTCCATGAAACAATTCTATGACCATGACTCATTTACCAAATGTAAGTCTCCAGAGTGTCAAGCATGAAGTACAGTGCTAATAGGTAGCTACCGTATCCTTATCTCACAGTAATTTTGCATGTGAATTAGGTCTTGCTGTTGTTTTACTGTAATGTGTGTCCTTTTAATAAGAAATCTTGATGTAGGCGGACTTTGGTCCCATAGTTTGTTTTGCTTTGTTGTTGGTTGGTTTTTTTTTTTCTGTGTGGTTTTTTTTCCGTTTGTTTGTTTTTTAAATTTAGAAACTCTTCTTAACAAATACAGAACAGTCGTTAGAATAGAACTATCACATCTATGTGTTATAAGCCTGTTCAAATGTTCAAAAAGTACAAGAAGCCATCTCCTTTGGACAAAAAAAAATAAAAAAATGTAGTAACAGTGGTTGCTTTGAAGAAACTTACAGTGCACCAAAGCTAATTATTGTATGACTTTATAATTTTTTTTTTCCATTGTTGCATCTACAACCTCTTTACCATGTGTTAGTTGGGATGCTTCCACTAGAAATATATATTTTTAAAAAAAAACTTTTATGCAAAACCATATTTTTTTGTGTTATTTACTGTCCTTGGATTATGTTGAATTTCCACCAATTACATACAAGATTATATTTGCTGTTTAATCTTTCTGTTTAATATGTAAAACATAGGAGGATTCTGTTTTACAAATGGAAAAGACATATTAAAATTAAAATAATATTAGTTTTGAGCACTTTTGAACTCTTAGAAAGAGTATTGAGATAGATCCTAGTGTAGACACATATCATGTTAATTCCTAGTTTTAGAGAGGAACTGGTGCATGATGCAGAGCGCAACAGATAATTTTACATTTCCAAAATAAGACATATATGTCATCAAGCTGAAATTAACTCAGAAAGTTTTCTGGAACAGAGAAACAAGTTCAACAATAGACAAAAATTTTGTAGCCGTTATGTTCATTTTCATACTATTTAGTATTTATTTGCTTTTTGAATGTCATTCTGCAAGACCAGTGAAGTAAATCTGCATAACAGAAGGAATCACTGAAGCATTTTTAATAGGATGTGCCTCTTTCCTCCTCCCAAACATCCCCCTTGCTAGAATGGATTAAAGTGAGGCAAATAGTCCCATACACACCATTTTCATAAAGAAGCTAATATTGGCAGCATACTAGTTTTCCAAACTGTGTGAATACTTAAAGAGTTTGATAAAAATCTTGCAGTTGTCAATGACCACCTACCCATGATTTTTGGACCGAGATCTACAGGCTTTCTATGTATCCACAAAGATATACAATGAATACCCATGTAATAGTTTCTTCTGTCCTCTCCTTCTTGTGCATGTGTAAGTTAGTAGGTTATACCAGATGAAATTCATTTACCCAAATTTTTATGTGTACACTCAGCTCATCCTACTGTAATCATCTAAATTTATGGTAAATAAAGGATAATAAAAGTAGATGTTTCTCTCCATTATAGAAGGATTTTAGAGTGACTAGCTCAAACATGGTCTTAAAAAAAAAACCCACAACAAAACAAAATCCAAACATTCTAATCTCTCCTTCTTTTAATTAGTGATAGGTTATCAATAATATTCTGCAGTCCTTTTGGAAGCATTTGTTACTTATAACAAAAACAAGTAAACAAAAGCAATGAATCATGACTGATGTTTATTTGAAAGCTTATGTCTGCCTAGGAACATAACCAGTGCATGGTGAATGCATCAAGAAGAAAACCATCTTATCTACCTCCAGACATCTACAATTTATACCTAGATGAAAGGAAATGCTTAGATTTCCTTCTAGTAAAGGAATAAGAGAGGAAGTAAAAAGAAAAGAGAGTCTATCTATTTTTTAGAGTTGCTACAGGAAAGGGTAAATTGCCCCCTGAAGTTGTCTTTCACTGTCTTCAGAGGGATTCTGTATGACTAATTAAAACTAGATTCCTAATTTCTAAGGAATTCAAGTTACATAAAGTGCTTCTTTTCCAGGCCATCATTGTTATGCCTTCTCTCATCCAAAACAGACATCTCTTGTTGTCTTATTTACAGTGTCATGGCAATGAAGAGTGGTAGCACTGAAGAAAAATAGTTAAGTAAGTTCAGTGTTGAAATTCCTTATGATAGGCTTAAATATGTAAATTTGAGTTTAAAAGCAAGATTACTACCACTAAACTGCAAAATGAATTCTTTATCTTAAAATCTTGTGTTTTCCACTCATTTTTCATGGCAAAACAGATGAAAAGATAAATTTGAGAGAGTGTCAGCAGAGCTACACCAAGTGGAATATGTCAGTAGTCTTTTTTGAAGATCAGAGTTGCTTTTTAAGATATACACGTGGCACTATTGTTCTATATTGTGGTCTACAGCTATTTAAAGAAATATGAATTTTTTTTTTGTTTATAGTATGGTCTCCAAATACCTAAGGACATACAAAAGTGCTCTGTTTTGATAACATTCCCAAGTAATTGCGGTTTTGCTAAACTGGTTTTCCTCTATAGTTCTTTTTAAAAGAACTTAAAAAAAGAAAAATCTTAAAAAGCAAACAAGAAAATATTTTCAAAAGCTTTGAAAAAAATAAATTGCAGTGCTACACCAAGATTTCTATTAAGTGAATACATTATATTTCACTCTGTGTGTACAGGATATGATTCACCTAGTGACAGAGATGCTGCACAATGTCTATTCATTTCCTACACAAAGAGTTGCTGTATTTATTGGTATGTGGGTAAAAGGTAGTTGAAAGTCTTTATGAGATAAAAACTACTTTTATATTTGCTGTCATATCCTTCTTTATATATTATTTTACTGAATATATTTGTGTAGATTTGAATGACTGCATGTTGAGGACTAATAGGTAGCTTCATCATAAAGTGATTGCAGGAAAAAGAATGAACATCTTTATGGAAAGCAGTTGATTATTCTACCAAATGGGACACCACCACAAACCATGTTCATAACAGAAGGAATTCTTTGACTCAAAATCTAATCCTCAGATTTTCAATATTTCCACTACTTTTGTCAGAGTCCAGTGTGCACCAACAGGCCTTATTTACCCTCATCAGTATTATCTGGGACCTCCCTACATAGCTGCAACAGTGAGGGGGCTCAGGCTCCGAAGTCTTGCCTGAGCTATATGATAAATAGTTCAGTTGCCAGTTCTGTCTCTATTCCTGTCTCCCGATGTCCTGACTTGTTGACTGGACTTCCTGGATGAACTCTGGACCTGTCTTGTTTCCTCACCTTGTCTGAAGATCACCAGCTCATTGAAGAGGACCAGCTTTGTTTGGATACCCTGTATCCGAAGGACTATATCGCTTGCTACTTCAGTCACTGCCCTTTCCCTTTGTTGTGGTCAGCCTTAACTACTGGCTCATCTTCCCTTATGGAGCAGTCCTGTTCCTGCTATGTCCTTACAAGTCATAACTATTATGACCTTTATACTGCCTACATATTAAATTCTTTGTAGCTGAAAAATACAGCATTGATGTGGTTGTTTGCAAATAATTTAAGAACAAAAATTGTATAATTTATCCCATTTAAAATAGCAGTAATTGGCAAAGTAGTCTTATGAATGCTGGAAT
The DNA here is from genome assembly GCF_036417535.1 of Chlamydotis macqueenii. NCBI lineage: Eukaryota > Metazoa > Chordata > Aves > Otidiformes > Otididae > Chlamydotis > Chlamydotis macqueenii. The sequence goes on from NC_141556.1 coordinate 167,009,124, forward strand.
ATGTAGGTGTTAGCAAGATCTAACATTTACATTGAATTTTAATATTGTGCAGTGATCTGATCAACTTTTTGTAAACCAAAATTTTGTGTTGGAGTAAGTTAAGGGAATATGCTGCTGTTTCATTACTGTAGCTCAAAGCTAATATTTTCTCCAACAAATATATGAGCAGCCTAAAGCTATTATCTCCTTTTTGTTTCCTGATGGATATTATTTTCAATACGTTTTAGAAAGTAAGGTTTACCCTGGACCTCATAAGGATTCCACTGAGCAACTATCAGCTCTTCAAGTTTCCTCAGCCCAAAGTTGCTACTGTTATTAGTGTGAAATGACTACTGTGTGGAGTCCTATCTACACAGCAATTCATTTGGTGAATCAGAACCAAATTATTTTGGTGATAGATACATATTAATACAAAAAGCTCTTGAAAATTAAGACAATTGAACATGACTTCAGAGGATCTTAAGACAATTTTTTTTCCTCTTATGGGCTACAGTCCTTTTTAAACATTTGATAACTCTAATTTTTCAAGCCTTTAACACAAAGAGGAGAAAGAAGTTCTTAATGATTCTGCATAAGCTTATCTACAAAAAAAAAGTTTGGTACTTTTTCAGTAAAGTAAGTTTATTCCTTTATTTTCCATAAATTTGCATTCCCATAAAAACAGCATGAAAAAGATTAAGGTAATCAGTTAGTTTACATTGAAAGAAACCCAAAAGAAACAGAAGGGGTGGGGTGGGGGGGAGAACAAAAGATAAGGGAGAGGAGGGAGGGCAGACCAGGAAGAGAAAGAGGAGGGGGAAGAAATGTTATTAGTAGTTTAAGAGTAAATATTTTTTTTTCCAACTGTAGAATAATAAAATCCTTCAAGCTTCAGTGCAATGCAATTGTGTAATGTAATGCTTATGGTTACAATAATTTTGGAATGTAAACATACATTGAATAACAAAGAGTGATAACAACTAGTTATTCTGTATAGAATGATCTATCTGTGATCCTAAAGTGAAAAATTGAGCATAGAGTAGTACAGGCTTGGGACGATATCAGGGGCCTTGAAAGTCCAGGCACATCATAGTATTAGAGGCCTCAGGGCTATAGCTCACTCAGTAGCTGTCAATTATAGTCATCAAACAGATGATACAAACTTAGGCACTGGAGCCAGTTTTGGTGACAATAGGGTGAACAAGGTGGGGACCAATGAAGATCTGGAGGTGCAGTTCTTGCTGCTGCTGCATAAACCTGTTCTAATATTGCTGCTTTGGGGAAGCTATTGCAGATATAAGCAAGGATATAGGACCTGCACTGTACATTAATACTTGGTTTCAATTTATCTGTGGATACTTGATGTACATCTGCCTCAACTAATGTGCATGTCTATGTGTGTGTCTGAGTGTCTGTACATTTGTGTACGTAAAAAGCACATTGGAACTAACTATGGATTAACCAGTAAATCTTGGCTAACAGTATGGACTAGATTGGGATTTCTCTTCCTGTTCTCCCCTCCCCAGCCTTGTTTTGAGTTCTGATAATTTACTCTTTAACTTGGATGTAACAAATTTTTAACAAAATTATCTGTAGTAGTGGCATATCATCCAAACTTGATTTTATTTTCTATTCCTAAGATTTACCCCATATGTTATATAAATATAAATAATGAGTACTGCTAAAATGATTATATCAGTAAGTTTAACCTTACATGGACTTTTTGTTCATTTGTGTAACTCAAAGCTTAGTGGTATTTATGTCATGAGAAGCATTTACCAGTGCTACTTATTTCCTTGACCTACTGTAGGCAGATGGTAGAGGCCATAAACACACGTTCAACAGAAATCTCCAGAATAGAAGAGAAACCAATGGTGCTGGAGGAATGGCACCCAAAGGGACACTAAATACAAGCTTGGAATTAGAAGAGCGATGTTTTCATAACAGCAGCTTCTGCTTGCAATTTTTTTTTTTTTTCTTCCTGGCAACAGTGTGAAAGTATCAGCTTTGAAAAAATTCCAAGAAGATCTTGGACCACTAATACACACACAAGTTGTTAGCTAGAGAGGTAAATATATACTTTTCTACTTTTTTTTTTCTTGTTTAATAGCATGTAAAAATATATGCATATGACTACACATACATAAAGAGACAAAGAAAGAGAAAAACACACCAAAAGACAACACGTTTAATTGCATCTCAGACTGACTATGTTCCGTGTATATTTAGCCTATATATGCTAGAAGGTGACATTCATGTTACCATTTACTTTTGTACCACACGCAACACACAATGATGCAATAATTCTTGGGTTTTTTTTTTTAATTATAGTTTCACAAATTTTATGACCCCTATCTTTATTTTCCCAGTAGAGATAACGTCTCTTGATATGTCCCCTGTTCAGAGTCAAGATCTATCAGAAACATGCCATGTAACAACTGCTATGCCCTAATAAGCTCTAGAAATAGGGATTGAAATGTCAAAGTTTACTAGACAAGGTAGTGAGGGACACCGAGGATAAGTTTACTTCTGAGACTGGATATATACAGCTGTTTCTATCCAATAATAAATTATAATATTAAAAACACTCTCTCTGTCCTTGATAGAGAGGTAGAAAAAAACATGTTTTCAAGCAGCAGTGCTGTAAGAGGTTGAGAGTATGATGACACATTTACTTGGATGTAAATATCTAACTGCATTGCTGGATTATCTGTGGACCAGACTTCTGAATTTATTTATTTTCTGGCTCTGTTATGTTATTTGTTTGCTGACAATGAATGAGAACTTCATAACTAAGGAGTAAACTTTTTTTTTCAGTATTCCTGACATAGTTTGATAAAAACAATATATTCCAATCACATTTTCTATATGTGCAGCAAGTTTCTTTAAATAACTAATTCATAATATGATTATTAAGATTAATCTTTACACTTTGTAAAGCCTCCACATCCTTGGCAGTCATAAGAAAATTAAATGTTTTCTTCTGAGTGAGGTTTCAATGTGGTATGAATATAGATAGGAAAATAATATCAGGTTACCTGATTATTCCTGGCACCTATGCTGTTAGATATGGCCAAAATATTTGACTATGTATCAGCTGAAAAAAACCCACATCCTAAATCTTAGAAGAGTGATGATTTTATTCTTTATTGTTCCTGTGTTCATGTTTAGATGATATTTATTTAATTAAAGATTCTTCAACGGAGATGCCCAGTGTATCTTGTTTGTAGAGACAGTATTTAAAAGGAATTAACAGTGGGAATATCTTCTAACTGTTTAGTAGTAGCTATCAAAAGCAGTCAAGTACAAAGCTTTCTTCTGGTAATGCTCAATTACATTTTTCTGTTTGCATTAGTGGGTACATGCACATCTTCTCTTATTACTTTTATAATAACTTGTAAATTACTATAAGAATTATCCTTCTGGAGAAAACCTAGTATTTTTCTCTCCAGTTGTCTTGAAAACAACATAACTTGGAAATTTTTTTTAAATTAGAAAACCAAAATATTATTTTTTCTTCCTCCATTTCTTCCATATTTGCTTTACTTAGTATTTCTAGAGCCTGACCTAGTTAAAAGCAGTGTATGAAAATATAATAAAAATCAAACACAAATCTGTAGAAAAGAGTTTAAATCCTACTCCCCATCTCAAACCACTGCTGTGATGTTAGAGGAACTTGTGGTCTTCTCTTTGTCATTGTTTGCTGAAGTTTTCCTCTTGATAAGAGCATCAGAAAAAGATGGAATGGTAAATAGAATGAGAAGCAGAGAGAGGTATTAAAAAAATCTGATGTCTTGACTTTGGGAATCTAATTCTTATTCCAGAGAGATAACAGAAGTGCTGACACTTCTGATGAAAACATGAGGAAGAAAGAAATATTCAGGTTTGATTTAAGGATGTGCAAACTCAAATAGTGCTGGCACTTTTTCAGTAACCGATACGGAGATTGGAAAACTTTGTATAAAAATATTTCTAGTTAAGTTTATAAAAAGTTAGGTGCCATATGACACAGCATTCAGAGTAACATAAAAATTTTCATATTTTCACATTTTTCTTTAGCAGACATATATGTTGTCTCCAAGATTTATCACTTCTGATTCCATACTTCCACTAGACTTTTGTTTTCATAGTTGCATCCAGTTTCTTTTTGTTATCAGAGTATCTTCTCTGGCATTAGAATTTCCATTTCAATGAGGTGCTTTTAATTATTTGTTTTATCTTCTATAATGTACAGTATCTTCCACAAAAAAAACAAGTAAGAACATAGAAGACTCGATAGTTTGTAGATTAGAGTACTGGATTAGACTATCTTAATTACTGAGGTACTACCTTGATTACATGCACTTCACCTAATGTCTTTTGTTGGGAATTTTCCACTTTGTGTAAGTAATAAAATGTTAACTGGACAAAGATTTGTAATTGTATTTTCTGCAGCTTACAGCAAATAGCATGACTATCAGGGTTTCTTCAAAACTGGTACTTTTCCATTAATAGAGCTGATGTCAACAGATGTCATTAGCATTGACAATTTCTAAAGCAGCTCAAAATCTTATATAAAACATGATTGTGCTTTAGCCGACAGAGGCCAACTGTTTCATCAGATCTCTGCTTTGGGAAGCATACATATCTACGAGTAATTCTGAAAATAATTTGCTATCATGAAGACTGTATTTTTTTTTTTTTAATTTAGAGTACAAATCCACTGTGCACCACAGCGATGGAACCTGGAGTACAGAGAAATGCAGTCATGACTAATCTAGGCTCTGCATTCTGTTTTTCTGTGAAATACTTCATACAGAGTGTTCGGTGTCTGAAGGTAGCCAGAAGAAACCTTTGACATTATTGCTGTCATCAAAACCAGCAAGGTAGCAATTTTTCACCATTAACAGTGAGGGGAAAAAAAAATCTCAACCTCTCTTGACTTTAAGCTATTACATGTACAAAAGAGCTGCTTTAAATTAACAAAATGCCAGGAGTAACTTAGAGATGCAATTGTTAAAAAAGACAAATCAAGCATCTGGGAAGAGAAATTAAACACATGTAAAATAGACAAGCTGTTGAAAAGAAAAGAAAATAATCAAGAAAATGAGGAAGTAGTCAAAGTCAAAAAATATGTGGCTTTGAATCTGTGGGAAAATGTTTATCACTGATGACATTGCATACCTGCATAACAAAGACAGTGTTACTTGTTTAGTAGCTTCCTTCACATATAGTATTGTAGAACAGTAGTGACGGACAAAATATCATTAAATCTCAACTCCATGATGTGAAATGATAAGAACTAAAGCTGAAATAAAAAGTTACTTTTTCACTGAATTTTATAAAATAATTACAAAACAAAAGCCTTTCACAGACCTATTATCTTGAAGAAGGGTCTGAAAACAAGCCATATTTGTTCATTTCTTCAAAAGTTTAGGGAAATAACATATGAGTAAAATGTGTTTCAGAAATATCTCTGAGAAGGGAATATGTTGCATGTATTTTCACAGAGTTGCCATAAAATCATTATTTCAAGAAAACACATTATTTTGATGTAAAATAATGCTTTGAACTGTATGAAGAATACTCAGTACTTTAATAACAGGCCACAGTGCCATGTAACACATGATGTGAATGTGTCTGAAGCAAGCACATTCTCTAAAGGACAATTGTACAGTTAGTTTGCTGGAAAGTGACTTGGGAATAATCTTTAATTGGGTCTGATATTTATAAAGTGAACAAACACACCTATAACCAACATATGGCTTCCATTTGGAAGTTAATTAATTGGCTATGTCTTATTACCACACGTAAATTGTGATAGTAATACTTCATTTTTCTTGACATTAGTTTGCACTGCCTCTTTTGGATATAAGCTTTTGAGACTGGATACAACTTTCTAGGAGCATAATGTGTATAACAAGTATCTAACATCAGCAATGGTACCTGGGTTTTGCTGTAAATCCAGTATGCTTTTTGGATGACAGAAAGTGTGTATAGAGCAATTTTAAGTGCAGCTGAAAAATAAATTAATGCAAATCAAAATACTTCCATAAACAATGAGGACCACAAAATTATCAACTTTGGGAGATGTAGGTATATTTGTGTTCTTTGGTCTTACATACATGATGTAGATTGTGCTAAAGAGTCTGTGACCAAGATGGTTCATTGATCCAGAAACTTCAGTTTCTTTTACTTCAACAAAAAGCAGCCTAATTGAACCATCTTGATAATGTCTGAAGCATGTAGATCATTTACAATAATGATAACTTTAATCTCTGTGAGAAGTAACTTTATTACAATAGGACTAGCAAAAAAAACCCAAAATCTTTCTGGGGAAAAAAAATAAAGGTAGCAATTTTACTTTGAAATTCTCATTCTAGAAAGGAATAAAAAAAAAAAAAAAGCAAAACAAACTTGTCTGAACTGTCAACATTAATAAAAGATTTTTTTTCCTGATCTTTAACAGCTGTTTCAGGATAGTCACTGAAGAGTAGCAATACTTATTGGAAAGCTTTTCATGACACTGACAGTAATGTCACTTGCATGAATAGGAAAAGAAATAAATATTTTGGTTCAGATTCAGAACTTTTTCTAACTATAGTAAGCTTGTTAACCCAAGGATTTTTGATAGATGTCTGATATTTTTGAGAATAACTCTGATAATCTTTAGTAGAGAAAGCACATCCTCAATCTCTTTTTTTTTTTTTTGTTTAGTGACTCACAACACAAAGTTTAAAATGTTTCAGCATAGGACAAATATTTCAACTAAAATATTAAGGGAATAGGTCTAAAAACCAAAAATATAATTTTCAGTGTCCTCCAAATTCTATTAGAATTTTTTTTGTTTATTTATTTTTGTTACTACTGCTGTTAGTACTTTGATGAATTATATAGAGTTAAAATACATCAAATAACAAGAAACCAATCAAGAAAATACATAATAAAATATATTAAGTGTATCATCTGGAGAAAAACAATAAAAAAATAAGAAAGTAAATACGTGATCTTAGAAACACATAAGCATGCAAATAGCTACGACTTAGTCCGATAAAAGCTACTTACTTCTGACCATACTTGTAGGTTCGCTTCTCTGAACATTTTAAATAGGTTTTGACTGTTCTTTCTATGCCTATGTGAAATATTTCTTAATCAATATCAAAAAGCATATCTGTGGTTTTCCAGTTTCATTTTTCAAGCTCTGAGGCAATAGATAGTTGATTATCAACCAGATTTCTGAGAAAAAAACTCCACAATTACAAGGTTAGATGATCTGCCAGGTTTCTGAATAAGTCATTCCTATTTTACTAAGTATATTACAAAGGTTACAAAAAAAAAAAAAAAAACAAAGAAAAAAACAAAGAAAAAAACAAGCCAACTTGCAGAAAGCAGAAAATTGAGAAAATAAGCTACAGTAGTATATAGTACAATTGCACGCAAAGTTACAACCTCTGCATTTTAATGCAGTTGTAGTTAACTTAATTGAGAAGGTTAAGCATCAGGCTGCTCAGCAAGCAGAAATTAGGATATCAGAATCTGAATCTGCAGATACAGCAAGGACAGTGTTTTACATTATGTCTCAGCCTTTTCGGCATCTTCATTGATACCTAGAATCTAAACGTATCTATCTGCAATGTAATATTTATACATATACTGGGAGCTCAATTCAATTGCTCAAACTTAAACCTGTAGAACAATTTGAAACGCCCTGTGCCATCCAAAGCATCCACACAGGGCTTGAAAATATCAGATGGGACCTCTTCTTGGTTTTCACAAAGATACCAGACTAACAACTAGAGGTTAGGTTGATTGTTCTACTGCATCTCCAGTATCACTAAAAATTTGTATTCTGGCAATAGAATTGAGTTTCTAGTCAAGATAGCAAACAATGTGTAGAGGGATTGTCATATATCCAAATATAGATGTCTAATCTAGGTTGAGCTGAAAAGTTATCCTGACTCATATGAATGTGCTGAGTGGATCTCCTTGACTTTGTGAGAACTTAGGCTTTTGTGTAAACACCTACATGCAGACACTTACACTCCAATACCTCAGTTTGGAGCTGCATATTATGTTTTGTAGGAATAGTGAAAGGAAAAAGGAGGAGAAGAACAGCCTGAAAGAGAGGAGATAAGGACAGGATGATGTGGCATGAGCTGATGTAGAGAAAGGTTGCCTGTCTAACCTATGAATTAGGGGAGAACTAAAACATTTTTTTTCCAAGTGTCTAATGAGGTTTTACTGAGTTTTGTTTTTCTTACAAAATGTGAGCCATACCTTTCAGAATAGTTATTAGGAAGTTCTATTATAGTAAATGTAATTTAATGTTTTATGTACTGCAAAAAAACTGGTTAAGACATTTTTGCCACCTCTTTCTCTCATTCTACAAATGCACTATTTGCTGATGGTGTAGCTATTGAGTCATATTGTAAACCCGCTCAGTGAAATGGTCCTAATTATAAAATAAGAAAGAAAACATATACTCATTTCCAGAGGATAAAATGAATATGAGAATATGTTATCAGTTACATTGTTGTGATGATTGTTCTTTTGTCTATGTTATCTCTGTGGTACAATGGTAACAGAGAGTAGAAAATTCCTTCCCAGTAGTGACTTAGTTAAGCAGGCAGCAAATAAAAGAAAAGATGTTGATTCCAAACCGTAAACATTAGTAATTAATATTCTGAGAGAGGGAGTAAGCAGGTGAGCAGCTCCATTTAATTTTGTGTGTTTAACCACAATCCAACTAAAATATGTGTAACATAAATCAACAATCTGGTGGATTTTATTAAAATTAAGATGTTCATTGGATAGAGTTAATGATCTAAATGGACAGGTCAGATACTAGTCTGGGAAAGATCTTAAACTACAAATAAGTCAGTAATACAGATTAGTGGGAAATGGGGGAATATTAAGAAAGTTATAAACTCAATTTAAGAAAAGTGAAAGAAATTATGACACTGAAAACACAAGTGTAATAGGAGGAGACAGGAAAAGGAATAAATATGAAGTGAAACTCAGATAAAGACGCTGTAGGAGAAGAGACATGGGAGCAGTGAACAACACATCATTGGCCAGGGAAGTCCCTAATGGCTACAGGCTGGCATGATTCTCCCATGTGAAAATAAAAGGTTTTTGAATATACTGAACATTAAAAAATTTTTTTTTTAACTGGGTCTGATTCTCTGAGGGTTTGTATCAGCAGGATCCACTAACTGATCTGAAAAATTTGTTCTAAGGTATTACAGCACACAACTTTTTTTCCTGGAATACACCTTCTAAGATTTACTTTCAAAGCTTCCTTCAGTCTAACATAGAAGTGAACAATATTTAAAAGACCCAAAGAACTAGGAAGTGATCAGTTCTTATTTAAATGAACTACCTCATTCTATCATTTTTTTTTTAACCATAATAAATAATAATTGCTGCTAATACATTGTTAAAATCACTGTAAAAAAAAAATAAGTGCTATGCTATTCTTGTACTACTTCTTGGCAATAGAGGGTCCACTGTGAATTTTTTATTTCTGAAAATTTTTGGTCATTACTATCTGTGACATGAAACAGATCAAACAAAATACCATATTCAGAGTGACAGCATAGCAAATACCAGACATTAACAGGCATTAGCTGAAAGAAAAGAGCTCTGGAACTGAAGAGAAGGAGTATTTGGGTTCCTTATGTTTTGTAATATAAGTTTTAATTAGTTCTCATACCAGCACAAAATGGAAGGTAGCCAAGGAACTTCCTCTTTAGCTTGAAGGTGTTAAAGAGTTATTAATAATAAAAATTCCTATGAATTTCTTATTGGTCCTTTCTCTATCCTATGATGAAGTGATGACCTGAAGATGCATGACTGTTGCTTATCTGCCTCTCAACAGGAATACTACTCTAAGGCAATTATCTGTGTTTTAGTTATTGTTGGCCAAAACTAAGTCATGGGAAACTTGCACGCAGTATACTCCTGCAGTTGTAAGGACCTTCACAGGACTCCTTACAAACTGATGGGTTTGTAACTCAACAATGTGCTTCATAAATAATAACTGCAAAGTTTTCCATAGGGATGTCTGTCTTAAGGCAAAAGACAGAGACATCTTAGAATTTCCTGTCTGACATTTCAATCTGTATTTGCTTTAGCATTCAAAATCCTTCCACTCTTAGTGCTATTATACAGCCATCTCTACAGTGCTTAGTCATCATCAGAAGACGTGAGTGGAAGATCTGTGAGGGTAGTTTTTTTCTATCCTTAACTCCTCAAATGTGCATATTTCAAACTAGTTTTCTGATTATGCTTTTTCCAAGTAGATACGCCAGCTCTTAGGCCTTTTCATTTCCAACCTTCTTCTGTCATGTTTTTTGTCGTGATGCATTCCCGCTTTGAAATAAGTTGCAAGTAGCACATTCAAAGTGTCAGGAAGAATAAGCAAACTTTCAGACTCGACAATAATTGCATTTTCTATGACAGGCTTTGATGTCTTCTCTATTTACACCTATCTCTAATAAACATATCTAAGTAATGACTACAAAAATAAATCTTATTCTTTCTTCTACTCATCATATTCTTTTTGGCAGTCTAACGTAGCATGCATGCACTCACATTGTTTCTCAACTAAGCAAAGTACAGAGGAACAACAAAAAATAGATGTTTTCTATCTTTGAAAAGGTACTTTGAAAAAAGTAATAGAGCAACTAATAAATCAACATTATGAAACAGTGAAGACTACTGCACATTTTGTTAAAATATAAAAGGATCAATGACAAGCACAGATCAATAAATGTTGGAGAAATAGAGATAATAGAAAATTTGCTGATGCTAGATGCTGCAACAACTCAAAAATTTCTGCAATTAGACTAAATAGTCAGTACAGAAGTCCTACTTTTAATATTTATTTAGAGGATTTCTCTATTTTCATTTGAGAGAACATACTATCTGCTTTCACTGAATAAGTCTATTAGCTATTTACCTTATAGATTGTCTCAGTATGTCTCTCACTTGCACCTTAAAATATATTCTTAAAATAAAAATACAGCATTGCCTTCTTTTCCAGGAAGAAAAATTGAGATATTTCCTGTAATAATGTTCCTCTCCTTGAAACTACTTATTGTTAAATGTACAGTGTCTTTCTATGAATTGGGCCACACAGTAGCACACATATGCACTCAGAAACATATGATCTCTTTTACCTTGTATGGACACTTCACACAGGAACAACCAATAACCCTGATGCAGACTGATGGAGAACTCTGCCAAACATTATTCAAGTCTTGTTGAAGATTGTCCTTGAGGACACCCTTTTCCATTTTCTTTTTTTTTTTTTTTGCAAGGGAGTGAGCTATTTATGTTGGTGTGAATATGTCAGACATCCTGTTGAGGAATAGTCAAGAACAGACTGACTATAAAAGCTCTAAAACTCACTTACTCCTTACTCTTCTCAACCATGTACCATATGGTGTACCTTTGAGGGAGCTGTAGTCTGGAAAGCAGACTGAATGAAATTGATAAATCAACAGTGAAAAAAAACCAAACCTCCTCCATTCTATGGTGAGTATATAGCATCTTTAGGAAGTACAACTGTATTTATAAAAGGATAAGACGACTCTGAGTAAGTGCAATCATTTGTAGATACCTACATAAGAGTTTATGTTCTTGAGCTCCATTTGTAGCTTAAACCTAGATTTCTAGCACCATTTAAGACACTTAGCTAGTCTTCCTAGCTTCTTTTCTGCCCCTTCAAAAGGTCGTGTTTCTGAATCCTATCTGTCAAACTTGGGCAGATGTTCTGGCGAATCTAATGTGGATTAGAATGCATAAGATGTCTACATCAAGGCAACTGAATTGAGCCTCTATGTTCTTTATAGCCATGTAACAAGATGTAATTAACCCCACAAGTGGATATTTCTCTTTTTATTAGTAAAAAAAAGAAGCCAAGAATGACCAGTTCATACACAGTTATCCTCACTGAAGATAACAAATCCGGGTCATATTAATTCCTCTCCAGGACCTTTGCCAAACAAATCCAAAAAGGTGTCAATAAATAAACAAACAGTAAATAAAAAAAAAAAGTGTATTTCAAGAGCTACAATTATTTTGTTTTCATATTTGAGTACTCTTAAAGAAAAAAAAAAACAACTTCTCTTGCTACTTGTAAAAAAAAAAAGAAATTAATATGAAATGGAAATACAAAAAAAAATCACAAATATGCTTTATCCATTATTGAAAAATAACAATCATCCATAGTCTTAAGGTAACATAATTTGTAATGATCTAAGTTTAAAAATGCCTTTTGGTGGACTGTTGCTGACACAGAAAATCTCTTCTACTTTCTTCACATATGTGTTTAGTAAATACTTTTTTTTTTCCTAAATCCATGTTTAGCTAAATGATCTGCCATAAATAAAAACATAGCTGAAAAAAAATCCTTTAGTTGCACTGTATCTTAACAGAGTTTACTTTAAATCCTTTGAAGAAAAAAAAAAAAGCAGTTCTCCAGTTCTGATAATAGAAAGGTGGTGGCTACTGCAGTGAGGAATTCAGGAGGACTTTGAAGGAAAATCTTTGTGTCACAGTCTATTTATAATTTATATTCACAGATGGCAAGATATGTGGTGTGACAAGTAGAAATAATCACTCTGTCATATTCACTAAACTTTTTCTTACAGATGTGATGTTGACAATACATTTTTTCCCCATTGTAAGAATAAAAAGGCATGAGGTTTTTTTGTTTGTTTGTTTGTTTGTTTTTTTTTTTAACTAGTTGCCCTTGAAGAGAAACTTTCCAGCTGGTTTGCATTGCTAATTAATCTTTCATTAATAACTGAATTTTCATGCTGCTTCTTGTTATATCAGTCTTGCATTGGTATAGGTTGGGTGAGGCTCTGAGCAACCTGATCCAGTTGGAGATGTCCCTGCTCTTTGCAGAGGGGTTGGACTAGATGACCTTTAAAAGACCCTTCCAATACGAACTATTCTATGAGTCTATTCAAATAAATTCTTGTTTTTTCAGTCTTACAAATATTGCTCTGTCTCAGAAATGCTCCATCAGGAGCTGTCATTCACCAACAGAAGAGAGACCTCTCCCTCAGGATGATGACCTCTGTACCTGTACATACTGTACTCGAAAAATGTTCTTCACTGTTACTTGCAAGACATGTACACAGAAAGTGTGGGAGTTTTCAGCCATAGTTTGGTTATATGCTGTATCTCCATTATTTATCTTTCTGAGAGTAGTAACAATGCCTGATTTTTTTTTTCCTTTTTTTTTTTTTCTGAAATCTTGTCTTTTACCAGTATAGTTCTACTGTTTCCAGTCATACTACAACTACTGGAATAATAATAATAAAAAAAATCTTGTAATCTATTTGGTACATATTAGTGCTCTATTTAGTGAGGCAAATAGTGATTTGATACAAACTGGAGTGCTATAATCCAATGTGACATAGCAGAACCTAAAGGGAACAAAAAAAAACCTTCAAATTCGTTAGGACAGTTAAATGATTAGCAAAAATACTCAGGTTTATTCTATAATACTCATAAAATTGTGACATTCTTTGATTATAGAAAAAAATAACAACTTCGTAACAGAAATTGTAGATATTTGGAATGATAAACCCACTTGACTTAAATGTTCTACATGTGATCATCATAAAAAATCTTTTATGGAGTTATGAAACAGTGGCCTGACAGACTACAGAGTTCAAGAAATATTCCTGATTATTATAGTAATACTTATCAGATATATGCAACATGAGAAGTTTTAGTTTTCAACCACTCTATACTTTTTAGCTACTCTATGGAAATAGTCAGATACTATCTCAGTGATTAGTATCTAAATAGTAAAAAAAAGGATTATCATGTGCAAGCAGAAAGACTACCACAGAAGTCTACATACATATACTTGTCCACCCTTGGCTGAAGTACCATCCCCAGATCACATTGCAGACATGGATATTCACCATAAGATAAAGTCTTTCCTGTCCATGCTACTGTTTACTATTCTATTCTACGTTCACCTAGTAGACTACTACTGACTAGTACTGAATCATATAATTGTGCATTATGCTAATAAACTGTCCTTGTCCAGATTATGTATTAATTATAGTGGCTTTGTGAAAGTATATTATTTTGCAATGAAATCTCTAACTTTTTTTTAACTAATTTTTTTTTTAACTTTTTATGAAACTTCAGTTCTCAAAAGTTAGTGCTATTACATCTATAATTTTGACTTCTTATGATTTATAATAGTAATACAATCTGATCTGGTAAATAGAATCTGCTTGGCCTTCAACATGCTTGATCTTTATTTATAAATAGCTGTGCTGCTAAATTCATTCTTTTATTAAATTCTTGAAGATGGGTTATATAAATTTCCTTTCAGTTAGGTCATTTAGTTGCATTAAAATTCCTGTCTGATGTTCTATTATCAATAATTATTTTTCAAGAATAGCATGAAATTTTTGTTCCATTTAATTTATGATATTCTTTATATTAAGATAATATTTTATTTAATTCAGTTGGTTTGCAACTATTGGAACGGTATTTAAAAGGTCAGATTTTTTTTCTCTATAATGTCTTGGCTTAACTTCTGATACTTCTATTACAACTCCTATCTTTGAAAAAAAAAAAGAAATAAAATTATTAAGAAAGTCTTTAATATTGGATATAACTGTATTTCTTTATGATTATTACAAAACACAGAGCAACCGATGGGTCTGGATAAAAAAACTGATACCAAGTGTGATTCATAGTTCAAATCTTGTGTGTAGGAAGAAAGAAGAGAAATACACTATTTCAACATAACACCTGAAAATACATTTTAATTGTAGAAAGAATGAATTACTAGAATAGATTACCTGGAGAGGTTCCATGGGGTCTGAAGAGAATGAATTTACAGATACCTTTGAGAACACAGGAGGAGTCAGAATAGCATATTTGATTCTATCTCGAGTAAAGGGAAGGAAATATACATCTCTACAGGATGAAGAAGGAACAGGAAATTGTATCATGAAAGATCTGTACTCCTGAGGCACACTTCAGTCCTGTCTAAGCTGTACATCACATATTGAGCTGAATGTGCACCTTCTTTTCTACCCTCTTCTCTGCCATCTAATATCTTAGTGAATCTGGAAGGGATCTAACTACTATTCTAAAAGGGAGTCATAAAAAGCAGTGGGACTGGGTATTCCAAGATAGACAACTTTTCTGTTAATAGAAAATTTAGACAAAGAATCTAGCCCAAAGCAGACCCACACACACACACAAAAGAATATGACTGAATTGGTGGAAGACTTTTTCACCCTGAATTTCAGCCTAAGCTGTCATAATGTTCTCGTCTTTTTACTTCTCAGAACAGGCATCGAGTAAATATTGTTCTTTACAGAATGCCTGCAGGTAGTGTGGTAGCCATAGAAATACTACACTGCCAGGTTGAAAAAGTGAGTGCACAGTATGACTTACTGAACTGTGAAAATGATCTTTACTGCTGCAAATATGCACACAACTCAACTTATATTGAGGTATTTCATGAGTATTTCCATCCACAGGAGCAGGCAAATTTAGGCACATGATTATACGTTCCCTGAAGCGTGGTGGACGAACTAGTGCTTCTCTCTGTATCTGTTGCATCATCAAAAGGTTTCAAAAAGCTTAGGCTGAATATATATGGCTACAGGTCAAGTGATGGAAGTATAAAATAGTAAGCATTATATTACTGCAAGTACTGAAATATGCCAATGGCTTTAGATTTCTGTGGAGGATTTGCATCTTTATTAGTATTCAGTGAGCCAAACTGCACAATGAGTTTGGCAAATATGCTGACTTTTGACAGGCAGCCAGTAATTCAGGGGAACAGAAGACACCTGATGTAATGCTTAAATATTTATTTGCATTTTTTTATCTACTTGTTTATTTTCTGGAACATACTGATGTTATGCGTCCTACTGTAAAGGGATGAGGATTAAACAATGCTTCTAATACAGCCAGAACCAATGTGTGGCAGATGCTTCTTTGCACCTGGCAGTTCCTTTTGGTCTAAAGGTTACAGAGAAGCTATGCTTTGAATGACTGGTATTTTCTATTAAAAAGACAAATAGCATTGGTCACATTTGGCATAATTGCCTAAAAGTCAGTAAACACTATAAAACCAGACCAGTTCAAGACTATCTAAACACATAGGTGACTAAACTTGTTAAGCATGTGATCATCGTACATGCACAGAAGTGTCTATTGTAAGGAGATAGGTGCCCATGTCCCACCCTTTGCTTTAGAGAAAATACATACATGAAATCTGCTGAGGGATGATGATGACCTTTTATGTAAAGTTGAGTACCTAGATCTCAAAACTATAAAGTGAGAATCTTCCTGTCTTAGTGTCTGTGCTCTCTTTCTTTTCAGAACATCTTGTTCAAATTTATCCAAGCTGCTATTATGTTGAACAAGACTTCCTGTTTCTGAAGTAAGATCTGTGACGCTTAGTAATTACCATTCTGTGATTTTAAAATGGTAGTGATTGATTCCATCTCCTCCAACAAGTTCTTATCTTCTAAGGACCTCTGTACAGACAGTATCCGGAAAGCATGGAAACATCCAATATTTCTGACTGCTCCCTTACATCGTCAGTTCAGCAGAATGTATTGCTTACAGGCACAGTTATATGTCTTATACCTTCAGCAGGGAAAGATTATCCCCTAGAATAGGTAGATGCGATTGTCCCTGAAATTCTATATATCTGTCTACACCCCTCACCCTGTGTTGCACATCTACCCTCTTGCATGAGTAGATGGTATTATCTTCTGGGTTTCTAAGTCTTTATTAATTCCATGCAGTAGTTGACTAAGTACACCATATTGTGTGTCTTCTGATTATTTTTTGATCACAATGTATCTACCACGTATCCAAGTATTTAGCAGAAACAACAGAACTAGCATGTTAATTACTTTACTTGTGAAACTTAGTATATTATAATACAACACAGTAGATAAAAATTTAAAATGTGCTTCCTTAAGTGACAAGTGAAACACATTATCTCAGTTTCTCATATGTAAAAAAAAAAATACTCATAGAATTTAATAATTACAGAGGATCTAAATCCATTCCTAGAATCTCCTGCTTACACTGGCATTCAACTCCAGGTCAGACTTCTGTTCCCAAAATCTTTAGTGAATCCTTTGAGTCTTTCTGTTAGCAACTTGCTTCTCAGTGAACCAGAAGATGCTTATCTGTCACAGAAGCCCGTGATGTGCTTTTCCAAACCACATGAATACCGACAGTTACCATTTACTGATGAGAGATGAGTACTGGTATCATAGTTGCCATGGTGTGAATACTGAACATGAAACAGTATGGTCCACATCAAAATAAGCACATTGAATAGCTCATTGTCAATGTGACGATATTTCCCAAAAAACTCTTGATTTTCATTGTGAGATGCCTGTCATGACCTCCCACTTAAGTTTACAAAAGCCATGCTTTCTTCTGACTTTTGGAAGTCTGGCCAGGGCTTGGATTTCTGCCACGCTGGGGAGCTGCCAGCCAGTGAGGCAGATGGATCACACAAGAAATAGGTTCTTCTTTACCAAGCTGGACAGTGACTGCAAAAGGTGGTAAGACTAATGAATTTACTTGCACATCCCAAATTATACACAGCACAGGGAAATCTTTCATAGAATCAGACCAAGGTATGCACAACAAAATGGTAAGCAGTTAAGCATAGCAAGCTGCAAGAGGAAGGATGTGCCCTATGAAAGACATAAGAGGATAATAGAACTTTGTAACATTTTACACTTAGACCATTTAACACAGCTAAACTTTCTAATGCTTCCTTTTACTTTCCTGCCATTTACTTTCCTGAGTTTCAAATTCACACCTTTTTTTTTGTCCTACATCTTGTCACTTTTAATGTATCGGATTTGATTTCCCAAAACTCAGTTGTCTCTTCCAGAGTCTTCTCCATATAAAAGCCCTAGTCTCTGGTTGAATTTATCACTTCTTCCACAAAAAAAATTTCTATGTTGTGGCAAGATGGTAAATTTCATAGTATCATAGACTTAAGGCCAAAAGGAACTATTAGATCATCTGACCTTCTACATAACAGAGTTTATTTCATGGTGTTGTATATTTTTTACTGTGGATATTAGCTTAGTTTTCTAATCTTCAGCCTTATATATATGGAGGCATGAAGAGTTATTTAATAAGCTTTACTGTGTGTAAAAACTTCTAACAGGTTGTTATTTTTTACTAATACTATCAATAAAATTCTAAGTGTGGAATTGGTAGCCTTTTTATTGTGCATATTTATCTGTAGAGGTTTCAAAGATTCTGATAATTTACACTACTCTGTGACACCTAAAGGACAAAATCCTAATCGATGGAATCTATCCTTGGGTGTTAGTCATAAAGAACATATTGAGAAATAAGTAAAAAAAAAATATGTCATTTTAAAGTCAGAAAGAATAAAGCAGCTAATCACTTTTTTTTTTCTTTTATTCCACCCACACAACATCTAAAGACAGTTGAGAAGTTCAGCTGTAACATTAAATGGCTGTAAGCTTTTCAGATTAGTATCAAAAACAGCTATGCACAGTAAGGAAGTTTTTCTTGTAGTAGTTCTGTCTTTTTCTTTATGCTACAATACTATCAGTCAAATATTATATGTATATATTATTATATATATATGTTGATATATTATGAAATAAGGAAAAGTAAAACCAAAATAGACTTTTTTTTTTCCAACTATCAAAATACAATGTATTGAAAACACTAGCTTAAAAAAATGTATATGGGTTTTCTAGAATTAAATCAGTACGCATGTATATTATATGTGCATAAAGTGAAATTCCTAAACATATCCATACACTAAAGACTATGGGATTATGTCTTCTGTAAAGCTGGAAGTCTACACTTATATTCTTGAAACAGGAATGATATCTATTGTATCATGAAAACAGTACAATAACCATTTATGACATGGTAGGAATTAGGAATACTATATATTGCTATATTTAGATAGCAAATGCTGTTTTATAACTATTTAATTCTCAGTTTTCCATCCTGATCTGGACAAAAAAGGAGCAGACTCTTATTTTGTGCCCCAGTTACAAAAGCTTCAAAATTCTTAAAATGTGAGTTGTAAAATATACTCAAAAGTTACTGTGGTTTTGATATAATAATTGCTGGAATAGAATCATAGAATCATAGAATCATAGAATGGTTAGGGTTGGAAGGGACCTTCAAAGGTCATCCAGTCCAACCCCCCTGCAAGGAGCAGGGACATCCCTGACTAGATCAGGTTGCTCAGAGCCTCATCCAGCCTGGCCTTGAACGTTTCCAGGGATGGGGCTTCCACCACCTCTCTGGGAAACCTGTTCCAGTGTTCTAAAACTGGCATTGTAAACATTTTTTTCCTAATATCCAATCTAAATCTACCCCCCTCTATTTTAAAACCATTACCCCTCGTCCTATCACAAGAGGCCCTACTGAGCAGCCTCTCCCCATCTTTCTTGTAGGCCCCCTTGAGGTACTGGAAGACTGCTATAAGGTCTCCCTAGAGCCTCCTCTTCTCCAGGCTGAACAGCCCCAACTCTCTTAGCCTGTCCTCACAGGAGAGGTGCCCCAGCCCTCTGATCATCTTCGTGGCCCTCCTCTGAACCTCTCCAACTGGTCCATGTCCTTCTTATGCTGGGGGCTTGTTCTGGTTTTGTTTAGTGAGGGGGGGCCTAAGGTGGTAGCTTCTGTAGGAAACTGCCAGAACTTGCTCCCCTTTGTTCAGTGGACTCGGCCGGGCCTAGGGCGGACATGCTGCTGGCCAAGGCTGAGCCAATTGGTAGCAGAATGTCCCATGATAACGCCTCTGTGATAATGTATTTAAGAAGGGCAAAACGGAAAAAAACAGGAGAAGAAGATGTGAAGCAGCTGAGTGGGGGCAGAGGGGGGTCTCAGAGGGTTGGGGGGAGTGAGAGAGAGACTGCGTAGTCTGGTCCCGATCGGGGCAGAACTATGACAGGGCTCCAGAACTGGAGACAGGGCTCCAGGACTGGACACAGTACTCCAGGTGGGGTCTCACCAGGGCAGAGTAGAGGGGGAGAATCACCTCCCTCAACCTACTTCTGGTCACACTTCTTTTGACGCAGCCCAGGATGTGGTTGGCTTTCTGGGCTGCAAGTGTGCATTGTTGGCTCATGTTGAGCTTCTCGTCCACCAGCACTCCCAAGTCCTTCTCCTCAGGGCTGCTCTCAATCCATTCTCTGTCCAGTCTATATTTGTGCCTGGGATTGCCCCGACTCATGGGCAGGACCTTGCACTTGGCCTGGTTGAACTTCATGAGGTTGGCACAGGCCCACCTCTCCAGCCTGTCAAGGTCCCTCTGGATAGCATCCATCCCTTCCAGCATGTCTACGGCACCACGCAGCTTGGTGTCATTGGCGAACTTGCTGAGGGTGCACTCTATCCCACTGTCCATGTCACCAACAAAGATGTTGAACAGGGCTGGGCCCAACACGGACCCCTGAGGGACACCACTCGTGACCTGTCTCCACTTGGACATCCAGCTGTTGACTACCATCTCTGAGTGCGGCCATCCAGCCAACTCCTTATCCACCGAGTGGTCTGTCCATCAAACCCATGTCTCTCTAGTTTAGAGAGAAGGATGTCATGTGGGACAGTGTCAAAAGCTTTGCATAAGTCCAGGTAGATGATGTCTGTTGCTCATCCCTTGTCCACCGATGCTGTAAACCCATCATAGAAGGCCAACAAATTGGTCAGGCATGATTTGCCCTTGGTGAAGCCATGTTGGCTGTCACCAACCACCTCCTTGCTCTCCATGTGCCTTAGCATGGTTTCCAGGAGAATCTGCTCCATGACCTTGCCAGGCACAGAGGTGAGGCTGACCGGCCTGTAGTTGCCCGGGTCCTCCTTGTTCCCCTTTTTAAAAATGGGGGTTATGTTCCCTCTCTTTCAGTCATTGGGGACCTCACCAGACTGCCACAATTTCTCAAATATGATGGGCAGTGTCTTGGTAATTTCATCTGCCAGTTCCCTCAGGACCCGTGGGTGGATATGATCAGGTCCCATGGACTTGTGCAACAGGTAACTATTTTCTTGTCTATACCTGAGCAGTCATCAAAACCCACAATTGCATATTCCCAAGCATGTGTTTCAAGTCACTGTTTCAATTTGACTTTAGTCTTGCTTTCAAATGAAGGATTTTAAATTAAGGATTCTAAGCTTTTTGATTGTATATCTAGTGTAGTGCTTTATTAAATGAGAACTTAGAAACTGTGTTTTGACCTTTTCACTTCTTTTCTAAATATAGTCAGGAATTTAAGGGAAATCACACATTTAATAGCCACAGCTTCTGGGAAGGAGGTATTAGTTTCTAAGTAATCTCACATCTTAGTATATCACGTCTTAGTGTCTTAGGTTTCAACTCTGGATAATTTGTTCTACCAACTATGAGACAGGAGCCATCATTTTAAAACTGCATCCTATATAGAAAGAATAGCATACAACTTACATCTGAGATAGTTTTGTGGAACCCCTTTATGTCAAAGAAGAAAACTAGCTTGTTTTGGTTTTTTGCTTTTTGTAGATTAAGTGGTTTTCAATTGTGATTTTTTTTCCATTTGTTTGGCTTTTTCCTAGCTATGTTTCACAGTATGCTAAAGAAGAAATTGGAAACCATTCACATGAGTCTTTGAATTTTTTATTTTCTCTGTTTTTTTTTTTTTTAAGAGGAATCTAAAGGGTTACTAAATAGCTTACTACTAGTCACCTGAAGTTAGCTGACTAGATTCACCTGTGATTGCTGTTCTTCTTATTCAGTAATCACTTTCAAACACAAATTTAAGATTGTAATTTTAATTTACTCTTTATATTTGACAGAGGTGCTGGAATAACTTCATATCAAGCTACTGATGTTTTATTAATGGCAATAGTGCAAAACATAACCATGAGCCTGTCTTTCCTTTTGCCTGGCTTCATTTGCAGCCATGTAGGACTGGCTCACAGGAATATCACAAGAAAGTTGTGATCCTTGTATTTGTAAGAAACTGTCAGAATTATAACAATGATCAAGAATTAGAAAAAAATACAAAGAAATAAAGAACAGGTCTAAGGGAGCAAAAGTCATATTTATTTGGACCTGCTTATACAGGTAACCATAACCATACTTACAAGATAAGCAAACGTGAAGAATTTCAAGGGGGTTTCATGTGTTGAACAGAAACACACATACAGAGACACTTTGATATCTTACAATATGTGTTACCTGATGATTAAGAAAAGATCTGTCCAAATTGATCTCCTATTTCAGAAACTGACGTGGTACAGACAGGGCATATAATTATTTTAAAAGTGACTGAGAGAAATTCTAAATGATACAGACATAGAAAAGAAGAAAAAAGAAGAAAATCAAGATGGATCACAACGGAACAGAGCATCTGTTCCATTTACTAAAAAAATCTTCACTTTTTTAAATTTTTCAATTCATTTTAGTAAACACTAAAAATTATTTTCATCTTTTAAGAATCAGCAGAAAACTGCTTGCTGAGAAACTCTGTCTTGATGGGCTCAACTCATTTTTTTTCTAGATAGCTACTCATAAGTATGCATGAAGGCAACAAGGGGAAAACATTGCCACAATAGCTTCAGAAAAATACAGCCACAGCAACTTAGGTGAAAGGTTATGTAGATGCAAGTGAAAAATAAACCACTGAATTGCAAATAGAAAAGTCCTTAGCATTACAAAGATTAAGACATCTGTGACACTGTGCTACAATGCACCATTTGATTTTCCCCCAGGGAATCACTCTTGTTCAGGATGCTGGCCACAGACACTGTTCTCACAGCTCATAGGGTTGCAACCTGGTCTGTCATTCAGGGCAGCCTGCACACTGTAATCTGCTCTAGACTACTTCAAAGGTGAGAGATCATTTTGGATGTAATGCAGGCTTTCTGCTCTTTATGCTGTTGCCAATATACAACAATACAGCTACAAACATGTAAAGACTAACACTGTAGCAGATATGAACAGTGTTAAGACAGGATGCAATGTTAAACATAATAGACAAACAGCTGATGCCAGCCATCTGACAAAGATGCAATAACAATGGGACATGTACATAAGGGGATCTGACTGTCTGCTTCCCTCCCTGCACCCCCTTTGCCCCCAGCCTGACATTTTCACGAAACTCTGCTGAAGTGATAACCACCAGTGGCAGTCATGATGGATGCATCTTGTTGGGATGGCAACATCTAGCTTGAAGTGGATTTGGGGGAGACTGGTAACAGCACAATAGTCAAGGGCTGATTTATGGTAATGTGTCCACCTTACTACAGTGCTAGTCAATGTCCAACTCATGCCAAATTAGTCAATTATCTTACTCCATAAATAGTGAGCAGCCTAAGAGTCCTTTGAGCTCTCCTGCATGGCAGCAGGCTGCACGTCAGGATCTTCCCTTGAGTAGGGATGCCTCTAAAGGTTACTCCTTGAGGCTGAGAGTTTCCTTGTTACAACAGATTCTCCATAAGAGACTAATAGTATGCTAAACTTTGAAATCTTAGATAAGTGATATAAAGGATTAACTGTGCACATATAATCCTTTAGACACAAACCATTGGTCAAATCTGGGACTAGGACTGGTTGCAGCCACACCTAGGCTCCTCTCTGAGAAGGAATTTAGAAAGCAAGGGAGTCCTTTCTGAATCTCATGACTCAATGGGAGGGTCTCCCTGACAGGTTTGTCTGACTTTGTCCTCTAAGCAGTAAATAATCCAGTGCACCTTGCCATCAAATCTTGTTAAATCACTGTTGCATTTATCATTTACTATCAAATTTTGATAAGTCACTGTTTTGTATCAATAACGTATATTGTTGCCTCTCTCTTACGGGTGAAGTGTATCACTCCATCCGCAGCAGGGGAGCTATATAGATGCTATGTACTAAGTTAGTGGGTGTGCAGATCATCGTTCCAGAATGATGGATGATTGTGGTTGTACACTGCTGCTACAATTCATTCAACAACTTCTGTGTCATTTGCCAGATAGAAGAGAGTTTTATAGTTGAGTACATGATCCTGAACAGCTCCCACTTGTTCAGGAAAGTCCCATTGCATTCTTCACATAATTGTTGTTCTGTGGCTTCAGCAAGGTATCTGAGTACTATCTACCACCATTCTACTGTCATTCCCATACTCCGTATCTGGGGCGTGCTAAACTTACACTGTCATCTTCCTAGGTGAGCATTGCACATACCATTATTTAACAGTATTGTGGATTATTCTAGCAAGGTTCCTATGCACGTTATCACTAGGGCACAGTCCTCATGGACACACAAATCCTTCAGCCTAACTATGGGTACATGACACATCCATTGCCATGGCTGATATTTTTTCATGCCCTTGACGCCTACAAAACGGCCAGAACTATCTGCTCACTTTCCCACTGGGTGGCTTGTCCACTTCCTGTTATGTTACATAGGCTAAAAGAATATATATAAAATGTTAAACAAAGGTTCAAGTACATATTGCTATATTTACTCAGACTGTACATACCACCTTATCTGCTTAGAATCTGACAGTTCAAAAAAACCCAAAAAACCTTACTCAGATAAAGGGACACCCAGGGAATAATTCCAGGTACAAATGCAGGTTAATGTGGGGAGCTCCTCTTTCTTTCATTTCTCATCTTCTTTCCTTCCCAGCAGTGATGACTTCAATCTATTCTTTATAAGGTTACTCACATATTCTGCTTCTC
This sequence comes from Chlamydotis macqueenii, assembly GCF_036417535.1. Classification (NCBI taxonomy): domain Eukaryota; kingdom Metazoa; phylum Chordata; class Aves; order Otidiformes; family Otididae; genus Chlamydotis; species Chlamydotis macqueenii. Next base: position 167,033,826 of record NC_141556.1, read on the forward strand.
AGTGGATTTTTCAATGGCTTGCTTACATTGACTTCACAAGTTTTATCTACACTAGACAATTAAAGTGCCTTCAGCTATGCTCTTATATCTTGAAGTGAAGCTATTGAATTTATCTTACTTTTGTCAACAGTATATTATTTATTTGCTGGTTTTCTGTTGATTTTCAATGGCAATAATGATTTTTTTTTTTTTTTGTAGTTCACAGTATATGCTTGTTTTCTCAACTCCATGCCCTTTGGAATATCTTTCACATTTCTGATCCCTGGTGAGGAGATGTGCCTAATTTCAACAAAGCTAGGAACATCTTGGATTGGAGGAGAGATCTTGCTACATCTGTGGAATATGGAGACAAGGCTGAGAAGTATGGCCTGTCTTCAGGCTCAAGGAAGAGGGAGGGAAAGAGAAAGAGAGGAAAAATAGAGCACAGAGAGATGAAAGTGGGGCAACTGGATCTAGGTGACAATGCCTGAGCAGGGGATTTGGACCAGATGACCTCCAGAGGTCCTCTCAAACTTCAACTGTTCTGATATTTAGATCTCTGCAACATAATTTTTCAACATTTTGCAGAATCATTGGCTATTTTGAGCTAATTAGTAGTCAGTTTCAAGTGTATAACAGAAAAAAAATCCAACACCTTCAATATACAGAAACTTACATAGAGTGTCATATAATAGGTATTCCTCTGAATTTGACATTTCATCAACTGAGTACTTTGTCACTTGACATTATGTTAGACAGCCTTAAGACAGTTTTCTGAAAGCTCAGAGTTGTTTTCTCCATCATAAAATGTTCCACTGAGTAGCTTTTAAGCTTGCTTAATATTTTTATAATTCAGCATTGCACTCCTAATTACATATAATATCAAAGCAATCAAAACAAGTGTAGTAGAAGAGTGAACTATGCAACACATCTTGTCTACTGATAGATCACATCATTTTCAAATAATGAAAGTGACAAGAATCATACTGTGAAGCTGTCATATACATTTTCTAAGTAATAAAATATTTAAATTGCATTCAACCTTATACTAATGTATAACGTAAATTTGATGTACAGATACACCAAGTCTTGAAGCTATTTTTGCCCAGAAAGCTGCTATGTTTTTTTTTTTATGTGTGGTTGAGTAATAATAATTGAAAAAGCTGTTCTTATTGCCTAGTGCTTCAATCAGAGAGTCTCAAAAATATTAACTACTGTTGATTAATATTCTATTTAGGAAGTTATCTTATTTTGCAGGTGGAGAAACTATGGTCTAGAGTATTTTTGTATTTTTAAGACTCAAATAGAAAATCTGTGATAATACTAAGAACAAAACTCAGATCCTTTTAGTGAAACTAATCTTCGGCTTTTGTAGTAAAATTTAAAAATCCTGTAAATTTTTATTAGATCAAAATTTCAAACCCTAAACTTATATATAATCAAGTTCAGTTTTCTGTTTAGAGGACTCTTTGTTCTGTTAAAAGGCTATACTTATATATCACAAAGTAAGCATTCAGTTCTTAATGATTTATGGATTATTGAGCAGAAGCTTGACTGCTGTGTATTATGAGCAAAAGTGGAATATTTCTATTACATACTTTTAGCAAGCTGAAGTTCTTGGGAGATCTGTTTGCAAAAATTTGGGCTTTTTTGGTGTCTCTAGTGATGATTGTGCACTTTTCCATACAGTCAAATAATTTCAGTCCTGCAAGGTTAGAACTCTTTTTAATAGCAGAGTCCAAGTGTTACTATAGGCACAAATCCAGAAAGGGGCTGAATAGATTATTGCATTACTGTTTTGCAATGATAAATTGAAGATAAACATTTTCTATTACGATATTGATGAGCACAAGACTTGCTTTTAAATCCCATACCACATTTTTGTGAAGAAATGCAATGTTAATATGATAAGATTTCTAACAACATAATTCATGTCAGATACAGATTATAGTTCTGATAAAATAATAGCTTGAACTGTTTATGTAGAGGTATAAATCATAGAATGACAGAATCATAGAATAAATAGGGTTATAAGGGACCTTTCAGGTCACCTAGTACAAGCCCCCTGCAAAAAGCAGGGACATCTTCAGCTAGATCAGGTTACTCAGAGCCCTGTCCAACTTGGCCTTGAATGTTTCTGGGGAGGGGGCACCAATCACCTGTCTGGGCAATCTGTTCCAGTGTTCCACTGCTATGTCTAGTCTAAATCTACCTTCCTCTATTTTAAAACAACTACCCCTCGTCCTATCACAGGCCCTCCTAAGAATTTCTCCCACTCTTTCCTATATGCCCCCTTGAGGTACTGGAAGACCGCTATCAGGTCTCCCCAGAGCCTCCTCTTCTCCAGGTTAAACATCTCCAACTTTCTCAGCCTGTCCTCATAGGAGAGGTGCTCCAGCCCTCTCATCATCTTCATGGCACTCCTCTGGACTCATTCCAGCTGGTCCATGTCGTTCTTATGCTGGAGCCTCCAGAGCTGGATGCAGTACTCCAGGTGGGGGTCTCATGAGAGCAGAGTAGAGGGGAAGAATCACCTCCCTCAACCTACTTCTGGTCACACTTCTTTTGATGCAGCCCAGGATGTGTTTGGTTTTCTGGGCTGCAAGTGTGCATTGTTGGCTCATGTTGAGCTTTTCGTCCACCAGCACTTCCAAGTCCTTCTCCTCAGGGCTGCTCTCAATCCATTCTCTGTCCAGTCTGTATTTGTGCCTGGGTTTGCCCCGACTCATAGGCAGGACCTTGCACTTGGCATGGTTGAAATTCATGAGGTTGGCACGGGCCCACCTCTCCAGCCTGTCAAGGTCCATCTGGATGGCATTACTTCTCTCCAGTATGTCGGCTGCACCGCACAGCTTGGTGTCATTGGCGAACTTGCTGAGGGTGCACTCTATCCCACTGTCCATGTTGCCAACAAAAATATTAAACAGGGCCAATCCCAACACGGACCCCTGAGGAACACCACTTATCACTGGTCTCCAGTTGGACATTGAGCTGTTGACCACAACTCTTTGAGTGCAACTATCCAGCCAATTCCTTATCCACTAAGTGGTCCATCCATCAAATCCATATCTCTCCAGTTTAGAGACAGGGAGGTTGTGTAAGACAGTGTCAAATGCTTTGCATAAATCCAGGTAGATGATGTCAGTTGCTCATCCCTTATCCACCAATGCTGTAACCTTGTCATAGAAGGTCATCAAATTGCTCAGGCACAATTTCCCTTTAGTGAAGCCATGTTGGCTGTCACCAATCACCTCCTTACATTCCAGGGGCTTTAGCATGGTTTCCAGAAGAATCTGCTCCATGACCTTGCCAGGCATAGAGGTGACACTGACCAGACTAGTTGCCCAGGTCTTCCTTGTTTCCCTTTTTAAAAATGGCCATTACCACTTTTCCAGTCAGTGTGAACCTCACCAGACTGCCACAACTTTGCAGATATGATGGAAAATCATTTTAAGGGCACACTTCAGGCAGAATTCAACAGCAGTACACATTCATTGCAGGCCTATAACTAATCACAAATTAGTTAGACAGATAAGAAAAAGACAACTAAAATTGATTCTAGAGGTGAATAAAGGAAGAAGTCTAGCTTTTTTTAAATTCAATTCTTTTGTAATAATCTTAAAAATTATATGTTCTGTATCTTTCAATGATATCTGCACTGGCTACTGCTGCAATAAAAGTTAATGTTAGAATCTTGAAAACTAGATTTGTTATTTTCTTGGTTGGTTTGTTTTATTATAATATGTAAATGCTTTTATTGCAAGTTGAACATATTCAGCATTAAATTTGCAGTTGTCATAATTAAATATTATCGATAGTGTGTCTTTTATTCAGTTATTGCCTAAAATATTAATTTCCTCTAAAATGTGTTTTGAAAATATTTAACTTATTGTCCTTTATTTTCTTTTAATTAATAAAATCTTGACGTAAATTAACAGAAAATATATTGGGAAAACAAAACTTCTCAAATGCTGTAAGCTACAACAATTACATTGTAATTAGCAAGAAATCTCTAAATTCCCTGATATGATGATGCATACTTAAACTACTGCATTGACTTCTGTTGTCACTAAGAAGGGGTTTTACAATTGAAAAAAAAAAATTTGAACTAGCTCTCAAAATGAAACTCTTCAAATTCTCTAGTGAGTCAATTCACAAAGAGATATTAAAATATCAGAATTTAGGACTCAATCCCTAAACTTTATGTCTTGGAATATATCCTTTTATTTGCAACAGTAGTAAAAAATGGTTGTTCCTGGAATTAAAAATCTGAAGAAGCATCTGTGCTCAGAAGCAGCAAGGAGGTGGTTGGTGACAGCCAACATGGCTTCACCAAGGGCAGATCGTGCCTGACCAATTTGGTGGCCTTCTATGACGGGGTGACGGCATCGGTGAAGAAGGGACAAGCAACTGACATCATCTACCTGGACTTATGCAAAGCTTTTGACACTGTCCCGCATGACATCCTTCTCTCTAAACTAGAGAGACATGGGTTTGATGGACGGACCACTTGGTGGATAAGGAGTTGGCTGGATGGCCACACTCAGAGAGTGGCGGTCAACGGCTGGATGTCCATGTGGAGACCGGTCACGAGTGGCGTCCCTCAGGGGTCCATGTTGGGCCCGGCCCTATTCAACATCTTTGTCGGCGACATGGACAGTGGGATAGAGTGCACCCTCAGCAAGTTCACCGATGACACCAAGTTGTGTGGTGCCGTCGACACGCTGGAAGGGAGGGATGCCATCCAGAGGGACCTTGACAGGCTGGAGAGGTTGGGCCTGTGCCAACCTCATGAAGTTCAAGCAGGCCAAGTGCAAGGTCCTGCACCTGGGTCATGGCAATCCCAGGCACAAATACAGGCTGGGCGGGGAATGGATTGAGAGCAGCCCTGAGGAGAAGGACTTGGAAGTGCTGGTGGATGAGAAGCTTAACATAAGCAGGCAATGCGCCCTTGTGGCCCAGAAGGCCAACCGCATCCTGGGCTGCATCAAGAGAAGCGTGGCCAGCAGGTTGAGGGAGGTGATTCTCCCCCTCTACTCTGCCCTGGTGAGACCCCACCTGGAGTACTGTGTCCAGTTCTGGAGCCCCCAACACAAGAAGGACATGGACCAGTTGGAGAAGGTCCAGAGGAGGGCCACAAAGATGATAAAAGGGCTGGAGCACCTCTCTTATGAGGACAGGCTGAGACAGTTGGTGGGGCTGTTCAGCCTGGAGAAGAGGAGACTCTGGGGAGACCTGATAGTGGTCTTCCAGTACCTCAAGGGGGCCTACAAGAAAGATGGGGAAAGGCTGCTCAGTAGGGCTTGTTGCAATAGGACGAGGGGTAATGTTTTTAAAATAGAGGGGGGTAGATTTATATTGGAAATTAGGAAAAAATTTTTTACGATGCGAGTTATAGAACACTGGAACAGGTTGCCCAGAAATGTGGTGGATGCCCCATCCCTGGAAAAGTTCAAGGCCAGGCTGGATGAGGCTCTGAGCAACCTGATCTAGTGGGGGATGTCCCTGCTCCTTGCAGGGGGATTGGACTAGATGACCTTTGAAGGCCCCTTCCAACCCTAACCATTCTATGATTCTATGATTCTATGAAAATATCAAATGGAATAATAGAAATTATACAGACTTGGAGAACATTGCTATGCCACTGCACATACTTGTGATTAGCCATGTTCTGACTACTGAGAGCAGACCTGTTCTCTTTCCCCTCTTTCTGTGGCTGAAACATACATATGAGATTTGGAAAAGGTGCATAGAAGAGCAGCAACAATTACCAAGGATTGTGGTAAACATTAACTAATAGAGATGAATGATGGAATAAAGCATTGTCATATTTTTAACTGTGAATGGCATAAGGAAGATAGTTGTTTACTCTCTCTAGCCCAAAAGACAAATTAGGAAACATCATTGAATGAACTAGCAGATGGTAGGTAAAGAATAAACATAAGGAGGTGGCTCTTCATAAAATGCATATTTCAATTGTATAACTTCTTGCCACAGCATCCTGATGAGTTTAAAAAGCCTAATGAACATTCAAGAGATGATGAACAAATCAGAGCAAAATAAATTTATAAAGAGATACTAAAAACTCAGAAAGTTTTGTTTGTCAAGTTCCTCACATGCAGATCGTTGGAGACTAGGAAACTACTACAGCCTGGGTGGAGAATGGATCAAGAGCAGCCCTGAGGAGAAGGACTTGGGAGTGCTGGTGGACGAGAAGCTCAACATGAGCTGGCAATGTTCCCTTGTGGCCCAGAAGGCCAGCCACATCCTGGGCTGCATCAAAAGATGCATGGCCAGTAGGTCAAGGGAGGGAATTCTGCCCCTCTACTCCTCTCTGGTGATATCCCACCTGGAGTACTGTGTCTAGTTCTGGAGCCCGCAACATAAGAAGGACATAAAAATATTGGTTGGTCCAGAGGAGGGCCATGAAGATGATCAGAGGGCTGGAGCACCTCTCCTATGAGGACAGGTTGGGAAAGCTGGAGTTGTTCAGGCTGGATAAGAGAAGGCTCTGGGGAGACCTTGTAGCAGTCTTCCAGTACCTAAAGGGGGCCTACAAGAAAGATGGGGAAAAACTCTTCAGTAGTGCCTGTTGCAACAGGATGAGGGGTAATGGTTTTAAAATAGAAGGCAGTAGACTCAGATTAGATGTTCGGAAAAAAATTTTTACACTGAGGGTGGTATAAAACAGGAACAGGTTGCCCAGAGATCTGGTTGATGTCCAATCCCTGGAAACATTCAAGGCCAGATTGGATGAGGCTCTGAGCAACTTGATCTACTTGAAGATGTCCCTGCTCCTTGCAGGGGGCTTGTACTAGATGACCTTTAAAAGTCCCTTCCAACCCTAATTATTCTATGATTCTATTTGTGACAAGTATCACCAAGTGCTTAATTTATGTTTATACTCTGTTCCTATATACTTCTATCTCTGTGTTGTCCACTTTTGAAGACAGGACTCTAAGCTAGGCAGACCTTTGGACTGACCTCCTATATTCATTCTTATGCTATGATTTTCTTTTCTGCTCTTACACTTGGCTATTGAGCAATTTAATTGTTCAACAGCCGGACAGAAGACGGCAACACTAATCACAGGGAACCTAAAAAGGAAGAGCCAAAGTTTTAAACTCTTTCTTTTTCACTCATTATGAGATATATTTTAAAGATTTTTAAAACTTTCTGGGAAATAAGTTAATGAGGTTTGGATTTAATTTATACGTTTATGAGTAAAATTCAAGTTCTTAATAATTAACATTTCCAAAACATTTCATATGGAGATCTCAAAATACCTTTACAAAAATAATATTTCTTCTTACAATCATGAAATCCATCTTGAAACCTGGGATAAATAGGCAAAGAAATTTTTACTTTACTGCCATACCACAGAGGAATTATTAAAAAAAAAATATAAAATAGAAGTAATTCTACTCCTTTATTTTAATTTAAATGAAATAAATAAATAAAGAATAAGTAAATTAAATTAAAAAAAAAAAGAAAAAAAACCCACAACTTTCCCTTTAGGGTTCAAAATATTGGTTCCAGAAAAATGCAGGAGATCACCCTTACAGAGCGAATCAGATTTAGTGGTGATGATTATCACTATTTTATGTACTTCAGAGTGCTTAAGTGTGTAGTAACAACTGTGCAATATTTTTTTTTTTTGCTAGTATTGAAATAATTATTTTATAAAGGAAAATAATTGAAAGTGAATATTTCTGCAGTAAATGTTTACACTGTTCAACATTTAAAAAAATACCCTAACAATTATTATGACAATACAAAAGCACTAACTGCACACTTCGTAAGTGCAGTTACTTCTGGACTGATGTATGAAAGTAGACTTTTCTGAATCTCCTTCTGTCTTTCAAGACTGGTCAGTAGGATAAATTAATAACAGAGTGACAGCCCTGGCCCACAATCTGTCAGACCAGAGGGTATTTTAGACTACAGGGTTCATTTTACATTTAAAAGGCTTCTGTTTATGTTTAATGTTTATGTTAAGAAACTCTTGAGCTATAATTTTGGAATGATATTTCAGACCTTTTTATGCATTTCTATATACTCATCCATCTCCTTCTAATGGACAGTTTGCTCTCTTTCTAAGGTCCAGAGATATTTTAGAACAGACAGAAAGTCTTTGACAATACTTTTAATATTTTTTTTTTTTGGTGATTAAAATGTGAGCCAGGATTCATCACCCAGCTTAAATCCCATGAAAGTTGGGCAAATAATATAAAGCATTTATCTGCAGTCCAAATACAGTAATTTATATCATCAAAGTATAATTTATCCTACCTGTCTTAGACATCTATCTTAGAAATAGATTAATTGAATTTTGGATATAATTACTTGTCTCTATTGATTACTGAGGAAGCCTGATGACTAAACATGATAGGTGGAAATAATTTCATTTAACTTTAAGCACCTATGTGGTATATGTCTATATCTGAGGGAACCTCTGGAAACTCCTTTGTAGTGAGTGAAGTGAAATAAACACTTTCAGGGAAAGGTCACCTGACAATTTAATCATCTGTACTGATTTTGACTGGGACAGAGTACGTTTTCTTCTAGTGGCTAGTATGGTGCTACATTTTGGATTTGTGATGAAAACAGTGTTGATAACACATCTGTGTTTTAGCTGTTGCTGAGCAGTGCTTACATAGCATCATGGTCTTTGCTGTTTCTCACACCACCCCACTAGCGAGTAGGCTAGGGGTGTACAAGTAGCTGGGAGGGGACACAGCTGGGACAACTGACCCCAACTGACCAGAGGGATATCCTATCCTGTATCATATGTTGTCATGCTGAACTATAAAAACTGTGGGAAGCATAAGGAACAGGGGATGTTCGGAGTTATGGTGTTTATCTTTCCAAGTAACCATTACATTTCCTGGAAATGGCTAAACACCTGCCTGGCAATGGGAAGTAGTAAATTAATTCCTTATTTTGCTTTGCTTGTCCATTTAGCTTTTGCTTCCCCTATTAAACTGTCTTTCTATCAACCCACAAGTTTTCTCACTTTTAATCTTCCAATTCTTTCCACCATCCTGCTGTGGAGGAGTGAGTGAATGGCTATGTGGGGCTCAGCAGACTACTGGGGTTGACCTACAACATAATCCATTTAAAAATGAGATTAATTTCACCTTACTTCACTTAGTATAAATAGATTCTAGATAATCAACTCGAGTGTAGATAACTTCATTGTAGACTGATACATTCATTTTTCTAAAATCTAAATTGGATTATACCTTTTCCCCTGTAAGAACTGAATTAAATTCTATCCACATTTCTAGAGTGGTAAACACAAGGTTTACTGAAAAATCTCCAACCAACTCACTTTCAGCTGAGTTAAATGCCTCTATGTTTGTTGCAAACCTGCAAAATAAATATATTACAAAATTTATGATTTAAAACAAAATATCTTGCTCTGATTTTGGCAAAATTCTCGAGTTCTGTTCCCTCTCAAAGACTTATGACAGAACTCAAAATTTCTCAGCTGCAGACACCCACTTCCCCTACTCCGGAGGTCTTAGATGCCATTCCTAATGTTTTCTGATTCCTTTGAACCCATACAACATTACCACACCCCAAGCCCATTTTACTCCATCTACCTTTAGCCATTTTACCACTACTTTTAGTTCTTTCTAGTGTTTTCTGCTTAGATCTTTCCTTTAGAAAAGAGTAGTTCCACCTTTTTTTTGACGCATCATTGTTATCAATATTTCAGATAGTTTTATGATTAAAAGAGAGGGCATTAAAAAAAACCTCCAAACCAACATTATTATATAGACCCATAAATTGTAAAATTAATCTCTTCTAAATCTAAGATAGATATTTATGAATTCTTTACAATTTAGGTTCATCAGAGGCACACTCACTGCATTTAAAACTGGCTTGTAAAGAGGTAGTACTTCTGGATTCATCACAGGAGAAAAAAAAATCCCCACATTTTTAACTCCCATTTTGAACACAACAGAAAAATGCTCTGTATGCACCTGCATCTACACTAACTAAGGAGAGATGTTAGGAGAGTTGATACGTAATATAAATGACCATACTTTTATTTTAAAATAGCTACATTTAGGGAAGAAATCCTCTTATTAAATTATCTGTAAAAACAAAACTAGGAATTAAGTGAAAACTGTGATTTCCTACATCACACATTTAATCTCCTATTTTAGTTTTTAATTGTCTTGAGAGACTTCTAAAATTTCTGAAATCAGGATTCAAGCAATTGATCATCAGTATTTTCAGTGCAAAGGGATTTGTCATATCATATGCTAGTCATATGGCAAATATTGTAACTAAAAGAAATATTAATTAAATAACTATAACTAGTCTAAAGAAGGTACACTCTTAAAAATAATGTCTACTAGCAGTTTTGTTTTAATAAAACACATCAAGAAAACTGCAACAAAACTGTATTAAAAAAAAAAAGTTCACTCTTTTTTTTTGTCTGTCATACTATGGTATGGGCATCATATGCTAAAGATAGGGCATTATTTACAGTATGAGGAAAAAATACTCTTGCCATGACGTCATCTGCTACTGTTATCAGCTTGCAGTCCTCTAATAGTATGAGTGTAAGGGAAAATATGCATTTAGAATTAGGAATTCTTTATCTAGCGTGGAAGAAAAGAAAAATGAATCCTGGAGAAAGGCACAATGCTACCTATTAATTATGCATTTGTCGTGGTTTTCTTAGTGAGGGGGGGCCTAAGGTGGTAGCTTCTGTAAGAAACTGCTAGAAGTCGCTCCCCTTTGTTCAGTGGACTTGGCCGGGCCTAGGGCGGACCCGCTGCTGGCCAAGGCCGAGCCAATTGGTATCAGAATGTCCCGTGATAACGCCTCTGCGATAACGTATTTAAGAAGGGGAAAACAGAAAAAAAAAGAGAGGAGAGAAGATGTGAAGAAGCTGAGTGGAGGCAGAGGCGCAGACAGGGAGGCGCAGGCCTCATGGGCCTTGCAGGCCTCACCCTCTGGCCTCTCGCCACGCAGCCGACTGGGCCTGACTCGGTCCGGCCTGGCTGCAAGAAGTGGAGAGGAGATGAGAAGTGAATAAGATGTAAAAAGATCCTGAGAGACATCTACCAGCCTGTTGTGAGGAACGGCTGCAGACGCCAAGGTCAGTTCAGAAGTGAGGGGGAGGAGTAATGCGGCTCCTGGCCAAGATTCCCCTGCAGCCTGTGGTGACGACCATGGTGGAGCAGGTTGTCCCCCTGCAGCCCATGGAGGTCCACGGAGGAGCAGAGATCCACTTGGAGCCCGTGAAGGACCCCACACTGGGGGAGGTGGATGCCTGAAGGCGGCTGTGGCCCATGGAGGGCCCGCTGGGACAGCTGTTCTGAAGGGACTGAACTCCGTGGAAGAGATGACCCATGCCGGAGCAGTTCCACAAAGAACTGTGGCATAGGGGTGGGACCCCACAATGGAGCAGGGCAGGAATGCGAGGAGTTCTTCCCCCGACCATGAAGCAGTGGCGTGAAACAACATGTGATGAACTGACCGCAACCCCCATTCCCTCTTCCCCCCTGTGCCGCTCGGGAGGGGAAGGTAGTAGAGATAATGGTAAGCTTGGGAAGAGGGAGGGGTGTAGGGAGGTTATCTTGTTCTCTGTCTCATTATCCTGCTGTTTGTAGTAATAAATGAATAGTTTTTCCCAAGTCGAGTCTGTTTTGCCCGTGACGGTAACTTTAAGGATTTCTCCCTGTCCTTATCTCAAATCTCGAGCTGTTTTTCCTTATATTTTCTCTCCCTGTTCTCTTGGAAGGTGGGGGGAGTGAGAGAGAGACTGCGTAGTCTAGTCCTGATCGGGGCTGAACTACGACACATTGTAAAGCTAAATGAAGCTGAGGGCAGCTGTCCTTTCCCACCCTAATATCACAAAGTCTTCAACAAGTTGCAGAGATGAACAAAGACAAAGAGACACTAAAGGATGACTGAACTCCTTCTCTCAGAAGAGAAGAGAACAGAAACTTCATGGAGGTGGAAAAGGTGGAAAAGGTGGAAAAAAAAAAAAAAAGGACATAGAGATCCTATTTAGAAGGCTGAGCAATTCTTATGTGATAGAGAAAGATCACTAGGAAAGAGGGGATTAACATTGAAGAGAAAGTGAGATGACACAATGAAATAAGAGGAGAAGGAAAAGATATGGGAATGAACTTGTAGTAGGTGTGAAAAAAACAGGGTATGTGATTGTGTTGGTTTTGTTTAGTGAGCAGGGGGCTACAGTGGCAGCTTCTGCAAGAAGCTGATAGAAGGTTTCCCTTTGTCCGGTGGACTCAGTTGAGCCTAGGGCAGACTCACTGCTGGCCAGGGCTGAGCAAATTGGTGGCAGAATGTTCCCTGATAATAATAATTAAAAAAAAAAAAAAAAGAAGAAGAAAAGAAGATGTGAAGAAGCTGAAGCGGGTGAGGTGCGAGCCTTGTGGGCCTTGAAGCTCTCACCCTCTGGCCCATCTTGACCCAGCCCGACTGCAAGAAGTGGAGAGGAGGTGTGAAGAGAATCTGAAAGGAGTCTGCCTGAGCCAATTGTGAAGAATTTCTTGTGAGAGGAACGGCTGCAGATGCCAAGGTCAGTGAAGAAGGAGGGGAAGGAGTAGTGTTGCTCATAGCAGAGGTTCCCCTGCAGCCTGTGGTGATGACCATGGTGAGGCAGGTTGTCCCTCTGCAGCCCATGGAGGTCCACAGAGGAGCAGAGATTCAACTGCAGCCTGTGGAGGACCCCATGCTGGGGCACATGGATGTCTGAAGGGGCCTGTGGCCTGTGGAGGGCCCGCACTGGGGTAGTCATTCCTGAGGGACTGCACCCCATGGAAAAATGACCTGCGCCAGAGCAGTTAATGAAGGACTGTAGCCTGTGAGAGGGAACCCATGCTGGAATGTGCAGAGTTCTTGCCCCCCCATGAGGAAGGAGTGGTGTAAAATGATGTGTGATGAACTGACCATAAACCCCATTCCCTCTTCTCCACCCTGTGCCACTCAGGGCAGGGGAAAGAAGGTAGAGATAACTGAAATTAAGTTAAGTCTGGGAAGAGGGAGGGATAGGGGAAGTGATCTTGTTCTCTGTATCATTATCCTGCTTTGGTTTTAGTAATAAACAAATAATTTTCCCCAAGTCAAGCCTGTTTTGCCCGTAACAGTACCTTTAAGGATGTCTCCCTGTTCTTATCTCAAACCTCGAGTGTTTTTCTTATATTACCCCTCCCTGTTCCCTCAGAGGATGGGGGGCGGAGGGGGGGAGGGGAGTAAGCAAGAGACTGCATAGTTTGGTACTGAGAGGGGTTAAATTATGACAGAAATATTCCTCCAGGAAGTATATTCATGCAACATATTAAGTTCTTATTCTTTATGCTGGATGCTTCATTTATGAAGAAACCAAAAGCACTGAGGCTGAATGCTTGTAAGCAAGTTGTTTTGATGGAAGTGTAAGTTGCTAAACACAGGAAATAGCAAAAAACCAAACCAAACCAAACCAAACGATGCTTTTGAGAAATGAAATTTTCTTAAAACTTTAGAAAATATTCTATCTTCGAGTCAGTTTATAAAAATAGAGAGAGAGGAGCTGACTTGCCGGAAGTAGAGTACTCTGTTTATTACTTCTTTTTGTTCTGTATGTTTATCGTCAAAGCTGCTAAGTATCCTACTTTTAAGTAGATAAATTATTGTATATCTAGTAGAGAAACAGAATGAATTATAATGTAAATAGAAGTTTCATTATGAAATATGCTAAGCTGACTTTAAAATAATTTGTTTATAATGGTTTTTTTTGGCATTGTTTATTGGTTTATTTTTCAGTCCTCATTCTTTTTAAGGGTGTTTTATTCTTTTCTGTCTTCAAAACCTGAAGACATAGCAATGTTCAGTCATTCTGAAAGAACTTTGTTTAAACAAACTAACAATAATCTTCTACTTCAGATATAATTTCAGATCACTACCGTCGAACTCTTTGTCTTCCTTTCAGTATCTTCTCAAAAGAGAAAGAACTTAACATTAGTTTTTCCCATAACTCTGGAACTTGATATTCACTATTTTGCAGACAAGGAAGAAGAAAATGCAAATTACAGTTTTCAAGCAACTTCCTGAGTTCCATGTATCATTCTATCTGCCTTTATTAGGGACAATATCTTCATCAGTCACCTGGACAATGAGACGGAATGTACCAGCAGTGATTTTATAGGTGATAGTATGTTGAGGTTGGCATTCAGAGGGACCTCAGCGACTGTAGGAATAGGCCAAGAGACACCTGATTATGTTCAGCAACAAAAAATGCAAAGTCATTCCTGAGTCAAAATAACCTCATGACTCAGAACCAGTTGGATAGAAAGCTTTTTTTTTTTTTTTCAAACGGAAAGGGATGTGGGAGTCCTCACGAAGAACAAGCTCAGTGTATCCTGGCAGCAAGAAGACTAACTGGGCTGCCTTAGCAAGACTGTATCCAGTAGGTCAAGGAAATTATTATTCTGCTCTTTTTTACACTTGTGAGATTGCCTCTGGAATACTATGTCCACTTTTAGACTTGCCAGTACAAAGAAGTTGTCAGTGAACAGGAGAGTCCAGCTGAGGGACACCAAGGTGGTCAGGGGTCGGAAGCCTAATATGTACATAGAGAGACTGAAACACCTGGACTTGTCCAGCCTGAAGAAGAGAAGGCTGGGACAGGGACTTCACATTATTCTACCTCAACTTAAGGGGGTGTTGTAAGCCTAATGGAGTCAGTCACTTATCATATCTGCACAGCAAAAGGATAAGAGGCAAAAAACTGAGATTGCAAGGAGGAAAATTCCTGCTAGATAAAGATATTCTTCATAGTTAGAGATGAAGAAGTGGAATACCTTACATCAAGAGCTTACAGAATTTCTGTCTTTGAAGATGTTCAAAACTTACCTAGACAAGGCCATGAATCATAGAATCATAGAATCATACAATGGTTAGAGTTGGAAGGCACCTTCAAAGGACGTCTAGTCCAACCCCCCTGCAAGGACCAGGGACATCCCCAACTAGATCAGGTTGCTCAGAGCCTCATCCAGCCTGGCCTTGAATGTTTCGAGGGATGGGGCCTCCACCACCTTTCTGGGCAACTTGTTCCAGTGTTCTACAACTCGCATTGTAAAAAATTTTTTCCTAACATCCAATCTAAATCTACCCCCCTCTATTTTAAAACCATTACCCCTCGTTCTATCACAAGAGGCCCTACTAAACAGCCTTTCCCCATCTTTCTTGTAGGCCCCCTTGAGGTACTGGAAGACCGCTATCAGGTCTCCCCGGAGCCTCCTCTTCTCCAGGCTGAACAGCCCCAACTCTCTCAGCCTGTCCTCACAGGAAAGTTGCTTCAGCCCTCTGATCATCTTCGTGGCCCTCCTCTGAACCCTCTCCAACTGTCCATGTCCTTCTTATGTTGGGGGCTCCAGAACTGGACACAGTACTCCAGGTGGGGTCTCACCAGGGCAGAGTAGAGGGGGAGAATCACCTCCCTCAACCTGCTGGCCACGCTCCTCTTGATGCAGGCCAGGATGTGGTTGGCCTTCTGGGCTGCAAGAGAACATTGCCGGCTCATGTTGAGCTTCTCGTCCACCAGCACTACCAAGTCCTTCTCCTCAGGGCTGTTCCTGATCCATTCTCTGTCCAGTCTATATTTGTGCCTGGGATTGCCATGACCCAGGTAAAGGACCTTGCACTTGGCCTGGTTGAACTTCATGAGGTTGGCATGGGCCCTCCTCTCCAGCCTGTCAAGGTCCCTCTGGATGGCATCCCTCCCTTCCAGCGTGTTGACGGCACCACACAACTTGGTGTCATCAGCGAACTTGCTGAGGGTGCACTCTATCCCACTGTCCATGTCACCAACAAAGATGTTGAACAGGGCTGGGCCCAACATGGACCCCTGAGGGACGCCACTCGTGACCGGTCTCCACATGGACACTGAGCCGTTGACCACCACTCTCTGAGTGCGGCCATCCAGCCAACTCCTTATCCACCGAGTGGTCTGTCCATCAAACCCATGCCTCTCTAATTTAGAGAGAAGGATGTCATGCGGGACAGTGTCAAAAGCTTTGCACAAATCCAGGTAGATGATATCCATTGCTCATCCCTTGTCCACCGATGCTGTCACCCTGTCATAGAAGGCCACCAAATTGGTCAGGCACGATCTGCCCTTGGTGAAGCCATGTTGGCTGTCACCAACCTCCTCCTTGCTCTCCATGTGCCTTAGCATGGTTTCCAGGAGAATCTGCTCCATGACCTTGCCAGGCACAGAGGTGAGGCTGACCGGCCTGTAGTTGCCCGGGTCCTCCTTGTTCCCCTTTTTAAAAATGGGGGTTATGTTCCCTCTCTTCCAGTCATTGTGGACCTCACCAGACTGCCACAACTTCTCAAATATGATGGGCAGTGTCTTGGCAACTTCATCTGCCAGTTCCCTCAGGACCCACGTATGGATCTCATCAGGTCCCATGGACTTGTGCACCTTCAAGTTCCTCAGATGTTCCCAAACCTGTTCTTTGAGTACAGTGGGTGGTTCTCCATCCTCGCAGTCCCTGCTTCTGCCTTCCACAGCTTGGGTGGCGAGACAAGAGCCCTTATTGGTGAATACTGAGGCAAAAAAGTCATTGAGTACCTCAGCTTTCTCCATGTCCCAGGTAACCAGGACACAGTTTTCCTTCCAGAGGGGGCCTGCATTCTCCTTCGACTTTCTTTTGTCCCCTACATGCCTATAGAAGCTTTTCTTGTTGCTTTTTATATCCCTGGCCAGATTCAATTCCGTCAGGGCTTTAGCCTTCCTCACCTGATCCCTGGCCATTTGCACAGCCTCTTTCTAGTTCTCTCAGGCTACCTGTCTCCACTTCCACCCTCCATAGTCTTTCCTATTCACTTTTAGTTGGTCCAGGAGCTCCTTGCTTATCCACGCAGGCCTCCTGGCCTTTTTGCCTGACTTGTTCTTCATCAGGATGCACCTCTGCTGAGCTTGGAGGAGGTTCTCCTTGAATGTGGACCAACTTTCCTGGGCCCCTCTTCCCTCCAGGGCCACCTCCCATGGCCTGAATGAATAACTTGAATGAATATTTAACTTGCTCCTGCTTTGAGCAAGAGGTGTGACTAGGTGACCTTTGTATATCCCTTTTGGGTGACCTTTTGGATATCCTTTTGCCTGTGATTTTACAATTGTTTCAATTTTTAGTCTGCTTCATCACTTTTTTTAATTAAAGTAATCATTTTGAAAGTGTTATTGGTAAGCTCTTGTGTATATATATATATATATGTGAGCGTGTGCACCTATAATTATATATACATGCACATTATATGTACATATATAAATTTCATACAGGTAAATATCTTAGTTTGAGTTACTGCCAGTTCACATAAGTCTCATTAAGCCCTTTTCTTCAAATTAATTTGTAATGACTGAATCCTAGATAAATTGAAAAGCTTAAATTACATAGAAATTTGGATTATTCATTTTCACGAATTCTGTTCTGAAATGGTTATTTACAGTTATACAGGGAGAGTACAGAGTACTGAAGTCATCCTTCCCATGAATTTATGAACATAAAAACCTTCTACTGGCATATGTAAAATAAATAATGAAAGTGACTTTCATCATTAACCCAGGCCAGGACAGGGATTATTTCCCTCAAGGGGTGATAATATAGTGTGGATTTTTAGGGCACACGTCAGATTTAGTCATACAAATTCATTTGGCTCAATTTTATTCTAAAATGCTTATTTCATTGCATAGTTAAAAAGTGGATTTAACCATAACGTGTAACAACTACTATATATCTAACATCAAATGAGATTCCGCTCACAGTGTGTACTATTTTATAAATTATAATAAAGGGACTAAGTTTGTATTAAAATAAAATAAATTCAACAACTTAACCAAGTGACTGAATTAAAAAAAAAGCATAGTATAAAGATTTTTTTGAACATTATTCTGTCATATATGCAGAGATGTAATGAGCAATTCACTAATTTTCCAGAAGATTAATGTAAATTCTGTGAAAATAAAAACAGAATGTGTATAAGCTGAAGTACTGTTTGCTTTAGAGCAGGCATTTAAACTCTTGGGCATGCTTTAGCTCTAAACTAAATTAATAGTTCCTCAGATATTTAGATATGAATTAGATATTTAACACTTAAAACCACATGGCTTATAAGCATTTGAAAACAAGTAAAGGAACAGGATATTGGACTTCTTTCTAAGATATTTAAATGATTATTCAAGAACAAGATCTGATTTCACAATTACATGAAAGCAGAGTCTGAAGGTCACCAAAATCATAAACAAGGTGTGAGAATCTGATTGCTACTTGAAAATAAGGATAGGTAGTATTATTATTTCATTAACTGTGTACCTGATCAGTGCTTGTCTTTCTTTTTTTTTTTTTTATATCAGTTTGCACTGTTATTTTCCACAAAATGTTGCACATATAAAACTGGATATGGAGAAAGCAAATCTATTTTCTCCAAAATAACCAAAAATCTTTGAGAGAATGTGTGAAATTATTATGAGAATGATTTCAAACAACACTTGGGAAGTCAGTTTAATTTAGTATATTTAAAAGAAGTCAGTTGCCTTGAGGAATATGTCTTTATCTAAATTCACAATATTAATTTAGATATAGTTAGATTCTATATAGAACTATAATGTGAGACATTTCAGTTTATGCAACCATTTCATGACTTCTTTTATTAGACTGTCATTAAAACCTCCTTCTATAAGCTTCAAAAGCTCTGTCTTTCTAAGTTACACTTCTTTTAAATATGTATAAATTCTAGACCTCCTTGAGTATCTCTACCCATTTCTTTATTGTGTTTTTTTTTTTTTTGTCAAACTATTAAAATATAATTGGTCATGTTTAATAACAAAAGAAATCAAAAGCATATTAATGAGTGTTTATAGAATCAAATAACTTTCAGAGGCATTTAAAATTCTCATCCACCTAAAAAAAACCCCAATATAGTTGAATGTATATATCATTTACAAGTGCTTCTGAGTGTTATGGCGGGTACATACCTTCAAGAAATTGAAAAAAAAAAGAAACAAAACCCACTGTTATCCAACAATGAAAAAGTAAAGTTAATTATTTGTTAGTGGCTTTGAAAAGTGGCATAAATCCCTGCTTATTTCTTCATTTTACCATAGAGATGAAGAAAAAAATCTTACCAAATTTGAACTTGTTCATATAACAAGAAATAAGTGTCCAGACTGACAACTTGTATGCCAAATCTTTGATGCAATTTCAAAGAGTCAAGTTATTAATAACTCCTGAGGTTAGAAGCTAGTGAGAGAAATTAAGGAAGAATCTGAGCTATAGAGTTGCTGACACCATTCTAAAATAACAGCATATCTAGCTGTAACAGTAATTCAAACTGACCTCAGCTTTGTGAGAGAATTGCTAAGGTGACTTGTTCCTTGCAAAACCTTCTGTTGGACTTTTAGTGAAAGCATAATTATTCTTTGATTTTTTTTGTGATTCAATCTTTTATAGGATCATAAAGGTTAAGTCTTTTATGTTCTTTCTCTTGAATTTTGTTCAACTTCCATTAAGTCTCTTAGAAAGAGAGAGAGATTTTTCAGATCATAGGACATAAAAGCAGTCAATTCATGGACATTTTCACCCTAAAAAGAAGAAAACAAAATGAAAATTTTCTTTATGCCTTAGATAACTTATTACACCTCAATTTTGATAGTGTTCTGTAGCTGTTTTCTGCATGACACAGAAACTAAACACAAAAGTCACTAAAATCAATGTTTTTTGTGTATCTTGTATGCATGCTATTTATCTTCAGTGGATACAAAAAGATGTCCTGCACCTGCAAAATTGATTGCAAAAAAATGTCAGCTTTACTTTTTTTTTGCCTTTTGTAAAATAAGTAGTAGCATAAGTACATCACTTCTATGTGAGTAAAATCCACTGTACTTAAGCTTGCATTTATGCTTCAAAGTGATTAATGAGCTCTTTAAAGACAAGTTTGGGTGATCAATGTCACCCGAACATTTATGCTTACAAAGTGAATTTATAAGAATACTTGTGCGCAGGTGTAAGCACTTAAATTTACCTGATTGCTTTTGACAGACAAAGATCTTGCTAAAACTTTACTCCATGACTCCTAACAGTGTTCCTGAACACAAGCACATGAACAAACAAAGAATTAGAAATAGATGTTAATATGTGTGGATGGAAGCACAGAGTTTCAGTACATACACTTGCACATAGAGATAGCACAACAGTATTTTCACCTATCATTCTGTATTTCAAGAATAAGAATATATATGCAGGGATATAGATCTTAAACTAGTATAATTGCTGTAAATCCACTAATTTAAATGTTAGTTTACAAAAGAATTGTTAGAAAACCTACCTTACAGCTGGATCTGAGCATAGGCAAAATAGATTATTGCCTAGGGCAGTCAACAGATGGAAGCAGCTCAAGCACTATGCAGCTGCTGACATCTTTGCCTATTCCAGTGCCCTGGCAACTCTGTCCAACCACTGCCTCCACATTTACGTAAGGCAATGAGGCATGTGACTTTTATTAGAGACAATTGTTCCTGCCTTTTAATATTTATTTTCATAGTAATCCATCCCAGCTCATCCTTTTCTGAATATCAGTACCCTAGACCCCGCTTCTGATTCTTGGGGCAGCAAAATTTCATTCTGTCTGTAACACTGAGAAACTATAAGCATTCTCTGAATCATCTCTTTAGCCTCTGTATACTCTGTCCTTTTTCTGTGATGACAAAGCTGCCCACCCCAAAAAAAACCCCGCTTTCGGTATCACATATTTCCTACATACATACTAAGAAAGGAAGGAATGTTATCTAGTCTTCTACTTAAAAGATTTATTTTTTTTTTTGTCAGAAGAGTTAATTCCACAAAGGACTGCTTCCACCATATCCAAGCAATTAGCACTTTGCAACTAATTGCTGAAATGTGATCAATATGTTACCACGGTAGTCTTTCCAATTTTCAACATATTTCCAATTTTCTCTTTTGCTGTTCTTTCTTTTTTTTCTTTTTTTTTTTTCAGAAGCATTCAGTTTTCACAGGCCTTTATTTCAGATATATTCTACTTTGTTTTCTTTCTGTTATTTCTTTGGACTGAACCTTCTCTATTTAATGTCAAAGTATTGAAAAACACTATGATATTATTTACACGGGCCCAAATCAAATATGCATTTAAACACACAGACAATTTTTAGGCACTGATGCAGTCCCATATAAACTTAAAAGATTCTTCATAATATTAGATGATTGCTATGACAGGTCTGTGTTTTTTATGGCACCCTTGTGCTAGGTTACTGGAAAAGATATGGTGTAGAATTAAACCACTCTGAGGAAATTATTAAAATACTCAAGTTATTTAATGTCTGAAATCCCAGATCTGTGAAATATTTTGATACAGACCACATGCCCTGGAGGCTGATGCTTAGCCAGTGTCAGACTTTATTCTGTCAAGGTAATTATCCACTTGCTGTACAACACTGCCTAAGTGTAATTATTGTTACCCATAGACCGTTTTGCCTGGCAATGAGTAAATACTGTAGCAAAAAAAATGCCAACAGTTCTGAAAGAAATAGAGTCTAAGGCAACGTGGGCAGGGAAAAAAAAAAAAAAGATTTTGCAAATGCTTTTTTTTTGCCATATTTCCAGGACTTGTTAATACTTGTTAATAATAATGCTTATCTTTACATTCAGAGGACAGTGTCTCTGCTTTCCTTGAGTTACCCAAGGATCTCACAATGCCCTAAATTCTTCTTATGCTCATGTTATCTGGTCACGGGAATAACATCAGAAGCTAGTCAAGTCAATATAATTTCATATGCGGATGATGTATTCATCCCTGTTTGCACTCAAATAGCAGCAAAGGACCTAACAATAAAAAGTTTCATTAAAAGATCCAAAGTAAATTTAAAAATATCTCTGCTAATACAAAGTGAAATGCACAAAAGTAGGTGTGGGACATGGACATTGATCACAACTAATGAGCAGCAAATAAAACAAAGAGAAAAAAATCTTTGTCCCTCCAAATTATATGAGTTAACATCTCTGTAGGGACTATTTAATTTTCTCAAGATTTTAAATACATGTGTATAGGATTTAGCAGGCTTTTAACTGAGTTGTTTAAGGAAAAAAAAAAAAAGAAAGAATGGAAACTGGAGACCAGCACATGACTACTACTACTACAGTCAACATGAAAAACAGGTTAACACAGGCACATGCCTCAGGATCCCCTGATCTAGTACAGTCATTTAGCTTCCAATCTGGAATCACTCCAGATTCAATGGGAACCACACATGAAGAAGGAAAGAAGACCATGCAGGATTCATGCAGGTTTGGTGATGGATATACCTTGAAAGGAAGAATCTCCTCACTGTCAACACATGCAGCTGGAGTGCAAGCCATCTGCACTGTTCTGCCACAAGCCAAATCAAACAGCAAAGCAGCTATCTGAACAGATTCAAATTGGTTTACTTAAGTAACAGTTTTCTAAGCCTCAGTTTGGGATTGAAACACTATGGGAAATAGTGCTGGAAAATAGTGTTGAGAAAAGCAGTGTGGAATAGATTTCAAGATCAGAAATAAATTGAAAAAGCTGTTGCATTGTTTAGTAAAATGGAATTCACCATCCATCCCACCCAAGAGGAACTGACCTCAATGGCTGAAGAAACTGAAACCATAGAAAGTAACTTTTGGAGGGATAGATTGCTATAAAGATCCACAGCACAGAACAACTTAATGTTTTACTCAGTACGCAGTTACCAGCAGTTGAGATACAGACCCTGCCAGAAGAACCTGGGTTGATATCAGTTGCTAGCCTTGAACTATAGGTGGGCGTGGATAAATTCACACATATGTTAACAAAAGGACAAATACGTTTCCTCATCACAGAGTATGTGGGATGATCTCTTTCATACACATGAATGTTGAAGTTGACTTTAAGTGGTACAGTACTGATTTCAGCAGTTATAATAGTCTTCTTGTTATCTTGTATTTTACTGAGTACAAAATACAATACTTGGTATTCTACTAAGTTTCTCTTTTCTCTCTCTATCATTTGCAAAACTATATCAAAAGTTTAATTAAACATCTTTGAATAAAAATGTGCTAATTAAAATCTTTTTCAGTGAAAAAGAAACAAGAACTATTAATAAGGAAAACACATTCTATAATTGTTCAGTAGCATGATGAAGACAGGTATAGATTTGCTCTTGTGGCTAAGTTCTAAATAAGTTGATCTGTTACATTTATTGGTTGTTTATATCTCTTCTATAAAATGCCTCCAGGGAAGAATGCCTGTATTGTGAAACAATGTAAACCTGGCAAATTTTCCTGAGGGTTTCTCATATGCTAGGTTTTACTCCTCGTTACTCCTATCAAACCTGTATTTATTCCCAAGGTAAGAAAAGGTACCTCGTAAGAAAAGAAGACCTTTTACCACTTGATCTAGATAGAACTGAGAGATTAAAGTTTACTTCACAAATGCATTTTATTTACTGCTTCCTGAAATGTCACTTTTTATCTCCTTTTCTTAATTCCCTCTAAAGAGATCTTAACAGAAATGTTCAAATCAAACTCCATAGCAATAGTATTTGCCTGAAGATTAAATCAAATGGTCCTTCTCCACATGGGCCTGAAGTAGTACCCTGCACTCATACTTTTGTTTTTTGAAAAAGATTTAATCATATTTTTTTTTAGATCAGTCCTTTTTTTTTTTTAAGTAACATTCCACAGAATAACTACCATATAGAAGTCTGTTAATTATTCCATTTTTTTTTCTCAATGTTTGTGCTGAAAAGACGGAATTTCTTGTTTTGTTTTTTTTTTAAATCAGAGTGATGGTCTGTGACTCTTGAACTGAATATGGCTCAGAAATAACTCAAGTCCAAGTCCCATAGTGAGACTATCTCATGTGACAGACATGGCAATTTATTGATATAGGTGCTTTTAGGGAAATCTGATGGTGGAAATTAACCTTCAGGTTCTAGTAAAGCTGATGTTGTTGAATCACTGTCAGATTTAGTTGCACATTCAATGCAACTCTCCATAAAATAAAGTGCTAAAGATTGTGAACTTGAGAACTACCATCTTTCTCTCTCTCATTCTTTCTCCCTCCCTCCCTATCTATCTAAATAGGAATGGATATGAAATCACTCCTTTTGCAGTAGGATTACCCACACTAATTGTGGCTAACCCTCTTGATAATAGATTTCCCTTGTAGACAAACAGTTGGAGCAGGTCCAAAGAAAGTCAGAAAGGGAAATAAAAATTGGGCAGTATTGGATGCTGAGGAGTTCAATGATCATATTCACTCCTCCTCCCTTTTTTTTTGTGCAACAGTAAAAATGCACAGGAAACCAGCTTTATCAATCACTCGTCATCCAGGCCAGCAGTTCACCTTCTTTTCAGGTATTGCTGATCCATGAAACTTATTATGTAGGGTTCAATAATCTAAAGATTTATAGCATGTCTTATAGATGGGCCTTACTTAACCTTAATCACCTTCCTTTCCTCTAAAAATAAAACTGACTCAGCTTTTTAAAAATAATTTTTAAGTGTGATTTTGTTAAAACAAAGCAATATAAGGTTGCAAGATAGCATCCCCTTCAGCTAGGTGCAAACAATGCAGAACAATACCTGGTGTAGAAAAACACCTGGATTGTGACACTGATGCTCACTTTCCCCCTTACTGGAGTCCTGTGGTTATGAATACCAATGCCTAAAATAATTATTTTCTTTACCCTTACATTAGATTTTTTTTACATGCAGATATGTGTAACGAAACAGAAAAAAAAATTAATTGAACCAGGTCTGTTCAAAGGGGCATAAGATGAAGAATCCTCCCTTCTATCTGGAATCAATAGAATATATGTATCTTCCACTCGTAACAAAAATAAATGATCTGTTTAATTCATAGCAACACGAACATTATTCACGGAACAGCAACAGACATTCTTGAAAATATAGCACTCCAGAACATACTAGAGTGGGGAATCAGTGGTGCTTAGTTCGAGACAATGTAGTTAGAGATGAAGTGAAATGGCAAACATGGGTATAATGAACTCCATGACTCTAAGCATGAAATCCAACAACTGAGATGGAGATTTTTATACTGCAGTATGTAGTGCTGATGAGATTGACCAAATGTTTATATTAAAGCTATTTGTGTGAATTAATGCCAGTTTAGACAAATACATTAATAAGTAAATAGATTCCACAGACAGTACAAAACAGAGTACCTCTTATAAGGCTCAGAATCGGGCCCTTGTGGGTTTTTAATCTTTTACATCAAGCCAAGAAAAATTTACATGTTTCAGTAAAGTTTCATCTGTGTTTTTGATTGTTCACGCTTGTAAATTCAAAGAAAAACTCAATGAAGAAATTCATTATGCCAATCAGAATAGCTGAAAAAAAATGTTGGGTCAATGTCTATGAACTGAATCCATCATTTTTCTAAAGCTGTGCATTCTGTTAAAGGTTACCTTGTAGTTAAAATCATGCATTCAGCTGTTCCTATTGAAGTTGGATCATTTAATTTTAATATTATTCTGAAAAGTGAGGAAAGTGGCACAACAATATTATCTAGCAATTTGTATTCAGTAAATGTACAAATAGAACATATACTACAAGGTCAGCCTTGCTTTAGATACAGTAATTTGCTACTGAAAATGTTGCAGATATTAAAAGCTAGGTGTACTGAAGGGATCAACATCCAGAATAATTCTCATTCAAAACATCACAGTTAGTATAACAAATCATAAACCATGTATATGCAACATTTATTTTTCTACTCTCTCTTCTTCTGTTCCTGAAACCCATCATCAGAGCTGTATTCATTAACTCGGATAGCCCTTTAACTCCAATATCCAGATTACACTTTTCTGCATTATTTTTTTTTTTTTTTCCCACCATTAGTTATTGTAGGCAAATGAATGCAATTTCCATTTCTTGAATTGAAAAATAAGTGGAAGCTGAATTTTCAATAACATAGATAAGGTGGACTTTTTTCTTTTTTTCCCTTCAAACAGAAGTCAGAACATAATTGCATAATGGGTACGAGAAGACAATACATCTGCATGATGAGCTAAATGCTCATATATTTGGTTTCATGCCTGTGGACTATTTTGACCTATGATAATTTATTAAACATCATTAAGAATTAAATCTTCCTATCAAGTTGTTTGGGAAAACCTTGAATAATGTGGCACTAAGCTGACATAGCATTGGACCCATGAGGACCAAAATTAAATGTCCAATCCACACCTTGAAGGACTTGTGCTGCTACCTAGCTTAATTTAAAATACCAGATGCCTAAATAATTGCTCTCATTTTTCCTAAAATGAGTTTGTTAATCAAGTCTACCCCACTCTTCATGAAGGACTGATGATGTTCAGACATATTTAGACAGAAAGGTGCCATGTAGAACTAGTGCATATGCTCCTGGGTGTTTTACCCAGCTTAAAACATTTCCTAAAACTCTGAAAAAAAGGCAGAAGTAAGCTATGTAGATATCTTATAGAGGACTCAGTTAAACATTCTATATTTCCTTTGTACAGAGCAGTCTGCTGTCAGGAAGCCTGTATGTGGGATCAGTTTTATAGGAATCTCTACACAAGAAAAAATTGCCTGCTTCACTCATATTTTACAAGACTTTTGCTGCTAAATTGGAGAGAAATGGGTTTGATAGATGGACTGTGAGGTGGATAAAGAATTGGCCGCATGGATATATTCATTGAGTTATGATCAACAGCTCTGTGTCCCAGTGGGAACTAGTAACAAGTAGTGTCCCTCAGGGGTCTATATTGGGACCAATACTATTTAATATCTTTATCAGTTAGATAGACAGTGGAATTGAGTGTACCCTCAGGAAATTTGCACATGACATGAAGCTGAGTGCTGCAGCTGAGTCACTAGAGGGAAGGGATGCCATTCAGAGGGAATTTGACAGGCATGAGGACCAGGATCATGTGAACCTCATGAAGTGCAAGTTCCTGCAGCTGGGTCGGGGCAACCCCTGGTATCAATGCAGGCTGCGAGATGATGTAATTGAGAGCAGACCTGCAGAGAAGGACTTGGGAATACTGAAAAATGAAAAATTGGATGTGAATTGGCAATATGAATCCAGCTTTGGGGTTCCTTATTGAATTTTTCCAAGAGAGATGAAGAATCAGGAACTACTGTTCGTAGATGTTGTGCCTAGGCACTGAGTTGTCATTACCACAGACTCAAGGAATGACTGAGATTGGGAGGGACTTCTGGAGGTCACCTGGTCCAAACCCCCTGCTCAGGCACAGTTACCTAGGGCCAGTTGCCTGGGACCATATCTAGATGGCTTTTGAATTTCTCTAGGGATGGAAACTACATCCTCCCCAGACAACCTGTGCCAGTACTTGGTCACCCTCACAGTAAAAAAAAAAGTGTTTCCTGATGTTCAGATGGACCACTCCATATTTCAGTTTGTGCCCATTGCCTCTTATCCTGTCAGTAGGCACCACTGAGAAGAATGTGGCTCTATCATCTTTCCATCCTCCCATCAGGTATTTATATACATTGGTAAGATCCCCCTGAGCATTCTCTTCTCCAGATGCATATATACATATATATACACACAGTGTAACAAAGGTCAAATTGCATTTTTTTTGTTTGCTTGGTTGTTGAGTCTGGTTTTTTTTTTTTCCTCACTAGGACCTAACATATCCTCTGTGCTATGGGAGGGAAGTCAATAGAACTTTGGAAATGAGTCCCAGCTAAACAGAATAGATTCTTTTCTAACACTATAAACTGCTGGGCATCAGGGCTGGTTCTCCTGATACCAAAGATGTCGGTGTTATCACCCTTTTTTTTTGTATTCATTCACCTACGTTAATCAGAGAACAGTTACTAGAAAGAAGAAAAAAATACATAAAGGCTGTCTTTTACAATCTGGAAGAATCAAGATTTAGATAACATCATGATAGAATAGTGATGTGCAAAAGGCTTTATTCAGTTAAAGTGATACATATTCAGAGCGTATAAATTGAAAGCAATGCAGATCTACAGATTTCCTTTAAGAAAATGCATGATCTTCTATGACTCTTTCTATATATAGTTCCAAACTGATTGTTATGTTCTCTATGCAGACTATTACAAGAGTCATCAATCGGACAGACTCTCTGATTATCTTCTAGACTTTTAAAATGCTGCCTTTTCTTTAGAATAATTACTTTTGATTAGCAAATATGTATCTTTTCTAAAAGAAAATGCTTTTAACATTAATAGTTGCATCAAGATTAAAGATTAACAATATCCTACATAACTGAATAGTCAGTACTTTATATTCTGTATTTTATCCCATTAAATAGAATATTTCCACTCAAGGAAGGGAGTTGAGGGGAAAGAGAGGAAAATTCAAAATATTAAAAGATAATATTTATTGAAAAAAAATATAAGGTTTCTTAGGTTTCATAAGTATTGTATTTCATAGGATTTCTGATGATTTCTTAACCAAGAAGCAAATACTCAGAGATTCAAAATAACATCTAAAACAGTAATTAATTTCTTCACCAAAAAAAAAAGAAGTTCTAAAAGGATTTAGTCTCTCCTTATAAGTCCACAATTTTGAGTATATCACTATCCCTGTTCTATACTGTAATTGAAGAAACACAAAAGAATCCAAGTAATCTGAATTGTGGGATATATGGTGTACTTAAATAAAAAAAAAAAAAGAAAAACATTAAAAATACTATTTTTATTCAGCTATCTCAGGACAACTCAAAAAAAGACTGAGCAGTTATGTTTAGAGTACAGTTTAAAATACTTAACCAAAGTGGAGGAAAAAAGGAGATCCTTTATATTCTAAGAAAAAAGTAATGTCTATATTTGATCCCTTTTGAAGGAAAAAAGTAAGCATTGAAGCTAAAAAATTTCCATATATGGAACACTTAAAATTTCACTCGAATGTAATCATACTTGTTTTCATTCAGTGATCAAAAAGCATTAATTGAAGTACATAAAATCTACCATACATGGACAATTAAACCCAGTCCTCATTAGACATTGTGTATCTTCACACTTATCATTTGTCTTGGATTTATGATGTCTGCCCAACCTATGGAAACATGATAGAATATGTCTAAAAACACCAGGAACATAGTTCTCTAAAGGAAGAAGAATGGTACTACCCAAAGCTGTTGGAATTTTTTTTTGTTAACTATATGTTCTAAGAATTGGCTTGTCCAAATTCCTATGCTGAAGTGTAGAAATATGAATAGTGATTGCTTATCCAGAATGGGCACAAGAATGCAAGCGGAAAAATGCATACAGCCATATACATAAAATATACCTGCAAACGTACAAGTACTTAGAGTGATTTAATGCTTTACTATGTAGGGGAAAAAAACTTAACTATAGCACTGTCAGGAACAATGAATGCTGCCATCATCTCAAAAAGTTAGACACAGTCAGCTGTCAAATATCCGTAAGCATTTTCACTAGAGATTAATTGTGTAAGTTAAATCATTGCCAGGATGAAGCACAATAATATATCTTATCTCCTGCACCCCATGCACTACAGCTTATACACTAAATTTACCAAATCCATTCTGATTGCTTCTGCTTATATTGACTTATCCTTTTTAGAACCTGTTCATAATAATCTTAAAAATCAAAATAATAGCAACTTTATTACAGTAAAACTGACAGATGTTTTGTATTATTCATGTTTTTCCATTCTACAAGCATTTATATACATGCCACTATCCTGAATAAATGCTAATTAAAAAAATTCATAAGTAGAAATAATGTAGAGAAACCATAAATAATCTTATTTTCATTGAATAATGACTCAGAAAATGAATTCCTCATTTATTTGGCCAAGTAGAGGAACTCTACGCTTAAGGTTTAGGTAGTAAATTGATTTTTGAAATTTTAAAAGATGTTTTATATTGTTTTGCTTTTTTCTACCTTCCATGTCATTTTTACCTAATATTCTATGTGTTAAAAAGGAAGTATAAGAAACTTTGTGCCACATTCTTCAATTCCAAACTTCTGGAATCACTTCTAGTTAAAAATATAAAAATATTAGTTAAATAAGTTTCAAAAAATCTAAAGTTAAAAAAAAAAGAAACAATTTTTCCCCCCCATGTTTAATTACATTCTATTTTATTTTGAGGTGTGGTTTGGGGAAAAAAAAAAAAAAAAAGAACACTTGGGATAACAATAGAAGAGATTAAAAACTTTTTTTTTTCCTCTTGAGCATCTGCAATACAAGAAGAACCATGGTGAAAATTCAGAAAATAAGGCTTATTTTTCAATTCATATTTAGAGAATTCACAAGACTATTAATTAAACATTGATTTTAGCTGATTAAGCCTTAGTTATATTGATTTAATTCCACGGTTATACAGATTATTGAATGGTTATAATACATTGTTTTTAAGATTACTAGCTTTGTGTCCAATTCTCTGAAGAAGTAGTCCAATATTAAAGAATCTGTTACTTCATGTACAGTTGCCTAGACTACTTTCTTTCATTAATATTCTGCTGCACTAGCAACATTTTAAGAAAAATAATACTATTTCCATTTTCTAAAATTTTATTTAATCTTCACATTTATCTTATATTTGTATTTAATCTCTATTTTTACATATAGCTATCTAATTTTCTTTTGGCAGTCACCAATTTTGATTCATCTTTTTTTTTTTTTCCAGTGGTTCAATTTTCTTCCTACTTATATCTATCCAAAAAGCACAAAAGTACTTTATTGTCGAATTCACTCCATCCATTTTTTTGCTGCCTAAGTGATAGCTGCCTAAGTAAAAGCTAGTCATATAGATTCCCTTTACAGCTAATCAGAGAAATCCACAATTCCATGTGCTGTCATAAGACAGATGTCTAATATAGCTGCAAGGAATCTTCCTTTAAGTGTTTTGGTTTGGTTTGGTTTGGTTTGGTTTGTTTGTTTGTTTGTTACTATTGAGAAATAAGTCAGCTCATTATTATCCATGGTCTCCTCTGTGTATATTGCATTTTAATCCAGGTAGGCACCTCAGCCCCAACAGCCATTTGCTCACTCCTCCCCAGTGGGATAGGGAAGAGAATCAGATGGGCAAAAGTGAGAAAACTCATAGGTTGCAATAAAGACAATTTAATAGGTAATGTAAATAATCCTCATGTTCACACTTGGTGGCCATCTACATTTACGCTTCCACATATTTAGATATCTGTATGTCTCTACAGATCTCAGGTGTGTAGCTCTCACTTGCCAGACAACTGGGATATCTCATCTGGTCAGATTCTTCCATAAATGACTTGCTACTGGACTAATTCCAAATGCTGCCCTCCATATCTAGGAAGCCCTTTGTTTAACTCAGGTCTTGAGCTTAACTCGGTCCTAGTCCAGGGAGTATAACATTAGGACTTTTTATCAAAGTGGTTAGACTGAACAGAGACTGGTGCAAATTTACTTACTGGTGCAGTACTTCAGCAATAGAACAGAGACCTCCTCACAAATTGTTGGACAGTTAGACAAGATATGGATAGGGATCCAAGCATAGCTCATGAAAGATCTGGGTTACAGGGAGGGATAGGCATCACGGGGAGAGGTAACAGGCAAAACTGTTCTAGATTTTCATATATGACCCCATCAGATGGCTGGAAGAACTTTGAACATGTCCTAAGAATAAGATTGCCTGGACCCTAGGATTTCCATTCATACTCCAGCTTCTTAGACATTATAAACGAGGCCTTAGTAGAGAAATTCTCATTCAGTGTGGGTACAAAACAGTTTGCTACGACCTTTAGCACAGACATAGTATCAAACCCTTTACAAATATCTTAGTTTTTCAAGTTGTGCTTCAAACCTTTGTGAAAGTTTTGATCACTACTTCCTACTATTTCCTACTGCCTCATGAATATTATTAGGCAGTTGATAATATACAGGTTCTCACAGAAGTTCAATATATGCCAGGAGAGTGCTTAATAAGCTTTGTTTTAGATTGAATACTTAAAGTTAGCCTGAGTAACTAATCTTTCTTAAAGCCAGCTTTCCTGGAGCAGGACTCCATGTATTTCAACGTCAGAAAGACCCTTGCTCGTGACTTACCGTACAATAGTGTCCAAACTATCTTCTCCTTAGATGTATATTTTCCCACTTAATCTGACTATTATTAGGTTTTCTAATAAATTAAAAATATTCTTGATAGGTACAATGTCTATATACACTCACGTTATTAAGGTGAGCAATGGCTATATACACTCACATGATTAAGGTGAACATGAGAAGCAATAACTACAGGCAGTGTGTCCAAGATTCAGGTGGCATCATTGTGTAATAGTAACTATAGGAGTCAAACGAATACTGGATGTCACAGCCAGCAAAGGCAGGAGATTGCAGGAGATCCTCATCAGAATTTGGCATGCACAGTCATCTTAGGAGAATGATACAGTTGAAGGAAGTCACTATATAACATTGATAAATAAATTTAGGCATCATTACAAAATAAATATGTTGACTGATAAATACATAAACTGTGACCACATATGTCTCTAGACATGGAGATATTTATGATGAAGAGGTGTAGAATGGTGTTTTCTGTGCTATATACTTCAGATTTCTAGATATCAGAATTCTTAGAACTTACCAAACCAAAAGTCCATAAACACTACCAAATTCGGATTCCTAATTTCAGATGTCTACTGTCTGAAGATGAATCCCACTTTTTAAGAAAACTGAGGCTAGGAATATTGAGATCTATTCCTTTGATTAAATGTTCTATGGATGACTAAAATACAAACAAGAAACACTATCAAATTAAAATAGATTTAACATTTTTTAAAAAATCAGTTGAGATGAATGCCATGATTGTATTAATAATTTTCTTATTTAAAGTTTTTAAAACTAAATTTTGTCAGTGTTCAGCATGTCTATGCTTCACACTGAAGTGATGGAAAAATCCATAAAAAGTTCCACTTGAGACTATTGTATCTGAGTGCTCATGGCTTTTGAAATATGTTGTTATTATTATTACTATTATTATAGATGAATATCTGAAACAACTTCTTTGTGTAACTCACTGTAAATTTACCAGGTATCTTCCTTTTAATCTCAGCCTGTTCCCATCTATCAGTAGAGTGTAATTTCTGATGTCCACTTCTTATGTGAAGCTCAGTTGCTTATGCAGCTAATCTCTGCCTGAGACATTGTCTGATCTGTCAGATAATATTACCCTTCAGTTTAAAAGCAATTTACAAAATATTGGTAATTAATTAGATAATCAATTATTAATCTATAATATATGAAGTTAAAAATCAGTCTCTCTTAAATTTAGGGAGCAAGTAGAAATATGCCAGTTACTTTGAATGCAGAACATAAAAGCCTCTTCATATAAATTCTTCTTGAGAAGTAGGATGAAGGATGAGAGAAAAGAAAGACGCATGTAGGATTGGGTGAAGGAAAGGGTTCAGTTACTATGGTGATAACCAGCATATCCAGGCAGACTGTCATCTAAGGAGGTGCTACTGAATGACTGTGTAAAGTGCAATTCAGCAAGTATAAATATATTTGCATTTTGAAGACAAAGTGACACGTTTTAAAATGGCCAGCACATAGCTTGAAAATACTAAAGAAATAACTTTCTTTTTCTCTTTCTTCAAAGTTTGGTTGAGCTCCATTTACTAACGTCTGAGTCCTCACAGTGTCAAAAGGTCGTGACAGCACCATTACATTTTGTCTGACCTCTCTTCCTTTTGCTCCCTCACCTCAATTCTGTGCATTATTCTGTTTGAGCATAACAAGAATAAACTTAGAAAAGAGCAAGAAATGTGTACACCTTTCATATACAAGAGACTGCAATGAAGATCAGAGGACAAGGAAAAAGAATCATAGAATGACAGAATCATAGAACAGTTTGGGTTGGAAGGGACATCTAGTCCAATCCCCCTGCCATGATCAGATTGTTCAGAGCCCTGTCCAACCTGACCTTGAATGTTTCCAGAGGTGGGGCATCTGCCACCTCTCTGGGCAACTTGCTCCAGTGTTTTACCACCCTTATCACAAAAAAAAAATTATTCCTTATGTCCAGTCTAAATCTATCCTCTTTAAGTCTAACACCATAACCCCTTGTTCTTATTCAACTAGTCCTGCTAAAAAAGTTTGTCCCTGTCTTTCCTGTAAGCACCCTTTAAGTACTGAAAGATCTCAATAAGGTCTCCCTGGAGTGATGCCTCCTTTAGCTGGAGTAAGAAGGCTTTTTCAGTAGGCTCCCCATGATCAGACGGCCTGTAGTAGACACCAGCCACAAGGTTCCCTTTGTTTCCTCAATCTCTAATTCTTACCCATAAGCTTTCAATCTGCTCATGGCTATTCTTCAAGATAGATCTTCACACTCTATCCGTTTCTTGACTAGAGGGCAAGCTGTCCACCCCTCCTTCCTCACCTTTCCCTTCTCAACAGTCTGTAGTCATCAGTAGCCACACTCCAGCCATGGCATTTGTCCCACCAACTTTCAGCAATGGCAACTAGATTCTAGCAGCATAGTGGCTTGCAACTCCTCCTTTTTGTTGCCCATTCTGCGTGTGTTGATGCAGAGGCACTTTAACTGGGCTGTCAGCTGTGTCACCTTCTTAGAGGAATAGCCCTTAATTCCTTTGAGATATTTCACTGGTGTTTCCCTTTTGGTTCTACTCTATTACCTTAGGAGCCCCTGGCTCATCTCCATAAGTCTTCAAGCGGGCTGCAGCATATCCAGCACATCTCAGAGTTACAGGTTGAGAGCTCTCTCTAACAGCTCATCCCTCTAACCATGACATGTCTTCCCACAGCTTGTCACAGGCAAGCTTGATGTTGTGTCCTCTCCCTCCTAGTCTAGTTTAAAGCTCAGTCAATGAGCCCCACTAGCTCGTTAGTGAAGCCTCTCTTCACTCTTTGATAAAGATGAATCCCATCTCACGACAGCAAGTCTGCTGCTGTGTAGACCATCCCGTTATCGAAAATCCCCACATCAGCCACTGAGCCATGTGTTAATAGACTGCGTCTGTCAGAATATGCAATCAAAATGAAAAGATGTACAAAAAATCATGCTATAAAGGGGAAGTAAGAAGAGGAGTAAGTAGTAGAATTTTAAAAAGCAGGTAAGATAGATAGAGTGAAAAGGAGACAATAAAATAGACTACCAAGAATGGATTAGGCAGGAAATTTTGAATAA
This sequence comes from Chlamydotis macqueenii, assembly GCF_036417535.1. Classification (NCBI taxonomy): domain Eukaryota; kingdom Metazoa; phylum Chordata; class Aves; order Otidiformes; family Otididae; genus Chlamydotis; species Chlamydotis macqueenii. The sequence goes on from NC_141556.1 coordinate 167,068,981, forward strand.
AGAAAATATTACTAAAAGAATAAACAACATGTTTAAGCAGCAGAAACCTGACAAAGAGGATAAAAAGATTAGCTTTGGAAGATGGTGAAAAGACTTAGAAAATAGTGGGTTTATCCAAAAGGCAAAGAAATTAGAAGATTAAGTTAGCTTTCTTAATTATTTCTTGGTAGGGAGAAAAGGAAGATATTAAGAGGTCAAAGCGGAGTGAGGTCGAAGCAGATGAAGACAGAGAGCTCCAAGGGGCAGCAATGCTGTTAGCAGATTGAATGGGAAGGCTGGGATAGATTTTCAGATGGTATTGTAAAGTGAGAAGTGACAGAGTTTTGTATCAGCGTGGATACTGACAAAGGAAGAGTTGAAAGACAATTGAAACTGTAAGTTTGGCAAGCAAACCACAGCTACTGACAGTAGTGAAGAGGAAACTGAGTAAAGTGATTTGAAGCAATAATAGGAAAGCTATTTTTAAAAAACTTTTCACTGTACATGCTTTGTTTTTCCTAGTATAAATACATTCTTTCTTGCTTTACTAGGCTGATCTGGAGGTGGTTCATCTGTCTAACATTGTAAGGTAACATTCACCATTTATATTGAATAGTTATTTCAATTTAAGTATGAAAATTTGTGGGTTATTTAGTACATTCAATGGCCACACACTTGGGTTAGATATGGGGTTCTTTATTCATTTACCTGAAATTTAGGTAACTTAGTACCTTACATATTTTTCATATTACTAAAGTAATATGAAATATTACTGGAATATGAAATATTTTACTGGATACAGATAAATAATTAAATTATTCTAGAAAAATAATTACAATCTTTGGAGTAAATTAACCAATCCATTCCATTAAAGATTAGAGGCTATCCTGTCATTTTAATAGAATAGTAACATTTAGTAGCACTTCTTTCCCTCTTTTCATTGGCTTGTTAATCACAATTAGTACTATGAACAGCTCATACATGCTATTTTCTAGTCCTTGCCCAGTGTATATCATAACAAGGAGCATAATCTTTATTATGGAAATACTTATTAAAAAGCTCAATATTTCTTCAATTCCTGCACATAACTACTCTTCCTAAGAGGGCAGAGATTCCAAACAATTTATTTTTCTGTGAGAACCGAGGGAAAAGAAAGGACTAAACCAACGCAAAACCAGTCTTAAATAAGGAATAGGAAACATGAAAGTAAATAACTTGTTGAAACTTTTCATTATTGTTTTAGATCTAAGAAGGATTATTTATTTATAACAAAGCTGAAATTAAATGAAACAAAATAACTGCTGCATCTGAACAGGAAAAAAAAAAAATCTACCTGCTTGAATTTGTCCTGTAAAGATCATACATTAATGGGACATGTATATCTGACGAGGGTTGACATATGTTAGTATTCCTTGACCAGTAACTGAAGTTCAAGTGATATATTACTTTCAGATTTTTGTTATATATCTTTAGTTCCATAATCAGAGAGACCCTATTCTACCACTGAATTTGGAGGTCTCATCCTTAAAGCAAGGAAAGTGAACATAACCATCACAACACATCAGCAGACAATGTTCTAGTCAAATGCTTAACCTGATTTAGTAAACAAAAACAGCAACCAAAATTGGCAAATAACTTTTTTTAGATTAAAATTAGACTTGCACTTACAAAAAAAAAAAAAAAAGAGACAATGGGGATCTGGTGAAAAGCACTTACTAAAGTTTTTAATATTTTAAAGGTCCTGTATTTTAAAATAATTCTTTTATCGTATTACTTGTCAGTAAGTGTTTGTCTCATATCATTGTGAACTGGCATCTGGGGCTCAATGTAATTGTCTGCACAGTTAATGACAAATGTCAGGTAATGTGGACAGATGAATCAAGATTTAGGAATACTGTATTTCTGTAGCATTAGGAATTAATAAGACAAGTCTACAGTAGAGATAATTGTTAGGACCTTACTATACAGTCAATGTACACAAATAGCCATGTTTGGAACATCACTTAGGCTATGTATGGTCTAAAATCCTGGATGATGTTCAAAAAAGCATCCATTTTTGTCTTCTGATTCCTCCTACAAAAGGACAGGGTGACAGCATCGGTGGACAAGGGGCGAGCAAGAGATAACATCTACCTGGATTTGTGCAAAGCTTTTGACACCGTCCCGCATGACATCCTTCTCTCTAAACTCGAGAGACATGGGTTTGATGGACGGACCACTCGGTGGATAAGGAGTTGGCTGGATGGCCGCACTCAGAGAGTGGTGGTCAATGGCTCAATGTCCATATGGAGACCGGTCATGAGTGGCGTTCCTCAGGGGTCCGTGCTGGGCCCGGCCATGTTCAACATCTTTGTCAGCAACATGGACAGTGGGATAGAGTGCACGCTCAGCAAGTTCGCTGATGACACCAAGTTGTGTGGTGCCGTCGACACGCTGGAAGGGAAGGATGCCATCCAGAGGGACCTTGACAGGCTGGAGAGGTGGGCCTGTGCCAACCTCATGAAGTTCAGCCAGGCCAAGTGCAAGGTCCTTTACCTGGGTCATGGCAATCCTAGCACAAGTACAGGCTGGGTGGAGAATGGATTGAGAGCAGCCCTGAGGAGAAGGACTTGGTAGTGCTGGTGGACGAGAAGCTCAACATGAGCCGGCAATGGACTCTTGCGGCCCAGAAGACCAACTGCATCCTGGGCTGCATCAAGAGAAGCGTGGCCAGCAGGTCGAGGGAGGTGATTCTCCCCCTCTACTCTGCCCTGGTGAGACCCCACCTGGAGTACTGTGTCCAGTTCTGGAGCCCCCAACATAAGAAGGATATGGACCAGTTGGAGGAGGTTTAGAGGAGGGCCACGAAGATGATAAAAGTGCTGGAGCACCTTTCCTATGAGGACAGGCTGAGAGAGTTGGGGCTGTTCAGCCTGGAGAAGAGGAGACTCTGGGGAGACCTTATAGTGGCTTTCCAGTACCTCAAGGGGGCCTACAAGAAAGATGGGGAAAGGCTGTTTAGTAGGGCCTCTTGTGATAGAACGAGGGGTAATGGTTTTAAAATAGAGGGATGTAGATTTAGATTAGATATTAGGAAAAAAATTTTTAGCGATGTGAGTTATAGAACACTGGAACAGGTTTCCCAGAGAGGTGGTGGAAGCCCCATCCCTGGAAACCTTCAAGGCCAGGTTGGATGAGGCTCTGAGCAACCTGATCTATTAGGCAGATGTCTCTGCTCCTTGCAGGGGGGTTGGACTAGATGACCTTTGAAGGTCCCTTCCAACTCTAACCATTCTGTGATTCTATTATTCTATACTGGTTATGAAGTTACAAAGGTGTTGCAACTTAAGATCAAATTGACAATGCAGATACTAGATGGACTCAGACAGCAAAACACTTAAATCCCATGCATCTATGAATTTTTACAAATTACATTCCTTTTCTATTCTGTGGGAGAGATGACAGAGCCCAAGAAAAAAAAAAGCCAGGGCAGTTGGTGTAGTGATTCCTAACACATCTTCCTAATTCTGTTGAATTGGATGATGGAGTCCAGGCTAAGTCTTGCTTTTGCTGTTGATATACCCAAGCCCACTCGGAGCTGCATCTGTCAAGGGACATGAAAACAAACAAAAAAAAGAGCTTCTATAGGTGCATCAGCCACAAAAGGAAAACAAGCAAATATGAGTCTTTTGCTCAGTGGTGCGGAGTGCACGGTTACAAAGGCCATGGAAAAGGCGGAGGTATTCAATGCCTTCTTCACCGTGGTCTTTATTGTTAAGATTAACTTACAATGATCTCTGATTCCTGAGACCTATGGGAAAGTCTGGAGTTGGAAAGATTTACTATTCTCACAAACTAGACACACACAAACACACACAAATCTGTGGGATTGGGTAGGATGTACTCACAAACACTGAAGAATCTGAAATCAGCCAGCTGATATCATTGTGGGGCCACTTGTGATTGTCCATGAAAAGCAATCGTGACCTGGAGACTTAATGAGCTGGTTCCAGAGGACCAGAAGAAAGCCAATGTCCCTCCTGCCTTCCAGAGGGGCAAGAAGGAGGATCCAGGGAACTTCAGGTGGATTAGCCACATTCCAGAAGCTTTTTTTTTTTTTCATGATCTAACTTTGGAAAACAAAAAGAGATGGGGTTGAGTTCAAGACTGAGATAAACTAAATATGTATGCTCTAAGGAATGACATTCAGCTCCACAATGCAGAGCCTTAAATTTTGATGTCTGAACATACTTGTTTAGATATCTAAGCTTCCATTAAAAGGAAGAATTTTTTTTTTTTTTTTTTTACAATGAGACTGGAGAAAGAGTAAAACAGGTTGTCCAGAGAGATGGTACATGTCCCATCCCTGGAAACATTCGAGGCCAGATTGGACAGGGTTCTGAGCAACCTGATTTAGTTGAAGATGTCCCTGCTTCTTGCAGGGTGGGGTTGGACTAGATGACCTTTAAAGGTCCCTTCCAAACCAAACTATTCTAAGAATCTATTCTACTGTAGTCAGCGGTGATCTAGTCAACACAGTCAATGAAGTCTTGAGTAATATCGGTACCTATATCTTCACTATTTCTATGCAACAAAGTTTAGAGCTCTAAAATTTGTAACTAAATCTGACACAACGCATGATAAGACACACAAATTATTTCTAGACTTGATAGTTGTTAACAAAGAATTGTTTGTTTGTTTTTTGTTAAGTAACTGCTATTTTCTACCTCTAAAATCAATAAAGTATCATTTAGACTGTTAGCATAGTTCTATCAAAGCTGAAAGCTCTATAGTAAATGTGTCATATATTAAAAATAATTGATTTTTTTTTTTTGCATTATGTTGTCTCTTATCTTTACCTCCTCTTATATTAAACATAACTCTACTAGTAACTCTGGTTATGAATATGCGTGGTGTCTGGGAAACAAGCATATTCAAACAATTACCAGCTCCACATCCTGCCACAAACATTTTACTGAACACTAATTGCTTGGAATGAATATGCATGTGGAAAAACAAATACTAAAAGAAGCAAGTACATTCAGATTGAAACTGACTGACTTTTTCAATTTTCTTTAAATTTCTGAAGGAAAATTATGTACATTTAAAGTCTCTGAGTGGTCCAGCAAGTTAATTGTGACAAAGGCATTATTTTGCTTTTAATCATACTTAAAGTAATTAGAAACTCAAAATCAGCCTTTATCTGTCAACTGTAGCAAGAGTTCTTGTGTCATTTCTAGTTCAGCTGCTTAAGTTCATGTACAGAGAAACAAAAATTTACAAAGATTATGACCACCTATGACTCAGAGTATTAATTTACAAAATATCAATGATCATTTAGTTGTTATTTTGCATATGGAATCCCTATAGATTTCTAAGATAAAGCTTGAAATTTGCTTACCAGTGTAACTGCTACAGTACAATACCTAAAGGAATGAGGGATTGGCTTTTGAATATTAGAATAGGTCAAGCAATGAGTCATCTATAGGTAAATATTAAAAGATAGCAAGAAGAAAAGGAAGTTCAAAAAATCTATAAAAGATAACATTTTTTTTCCATTACCCCATTATTAAATAAGTGATTCAAAGGTGTACCAATAACAAAATAAATAATGTCAATTAAAAAAAAAAATCTTAATATGAACATAGTCTCTTCTTCTACAGGGAAAAGCAGACAGAAAATGAAGAATTCGTGCTATCAAGTCTTATGATATTTGTAGGAAGGTTTTTTGGTTTTGGTTTTTGTTTTGTTTTTTTTTTCCCCAGAAGAAGAGAAACTTCTTTTTTAAGTCAAGTTAGGATAAAATTAGTGCTAGGCAATAAGTGATAAATATTTTTTTTCTTTTTTAAACCTATAGCTTGAAACATTCAAAACAATTTACAAATTTAACTTGAATGTGTCAAATTACTTCAGAAAAAAAATGAAAATAACCAAAGTTATTAAGATGTATTTTACGTTCCTTTGTATTATTTTATCTTTATAAAGATGTTTTCAAAACATTTTGATTGGATATTTCAGTATAAGAGCAAATTTAATGTTGTGATATGCTCAAGAAAAATAAAGCCTAATGAAGAATGTGGAAAAGTTTGATGCCACTTCCATTTAGTTCAAAAGCTCATTATCAGGGTGAGCATCCAGAGTATAGGAAACCATTGGATTTTGGGTTCATTTTCCATTCCAGCTAACTGAAACTATCCTTCTTCCAGAGTATTGCATATAGCACCATCTGGCAGAACACTCTGAAATGCATGGCTTTCAATCACATTTTGAAAGCTCTTTTCTTTTGTAAAACTACTAATTTCCTGATTAAAATAAGGACCACTATCAAATGATAGGACTCGTCCCACTTAGACCTTTGCAATGTAAGTCTCTGCAGGTGAGCTAGTCAATCTGTGTTCCTTCTTTACTCAGTGAAGAGGAATAAGCACTTCTAAGGCATGATTCATTTCATTCCTAAAGTAGGTGTCAAAAATAAGTCAGATTAATTTCTCCCTGAAAAGTGCCTCTTTTTGTCTGTTGACTATAAAGACAACTTAGGATGACTAGCTCAGCTGTAGATGTCTATATGGTAGACAATTAAAATTAGATAAAATTGACGCTACCCTGGATGTGTCAGGAAGTAATACTACAAGACTCCAGATATCCAGTAATGAATCACCTAGTTTATGATTACACTTAGGTACTAGGACCCTAGGACCCTATTTTTCCGCATTGCTACTATACTGTTCTTACTGTACCCTCTTTTCAGGAAGAAAGAGAACTAATTCTAAACAAGATTCAAACAACCTTCTATTGGACTTGAATTATCCAGTATCTCAGATGTGTATCTCTTAATGGAAATTCTATGCAGAACAGCTTTTCATATTACCTTCACTAGTCTGCCATGATCTATAACAGAGTGAAAAAGAGAATTAGATACTAATCAGAAGATAAATGTATGAAAACATGGAAAGTTTACATATTAAAGCACATCTAAATGTTTCTTGAACAGCAGCAAATGTTAAAAGATTGGGATGGCTGAAGTATAGCAGCATTATTCTTAATAAAATCTCTTTCAATTAACATTCTGATAAATACTTGTAGAAAACGACTTCTACATAAATCCTACATAATAAATATTCATTAAGTATATGAAGAACAACTTCAAGTTAGATCTATACCAGACATTTCACTCTTCATGCGGTGTGGAATCAATCTGCATATACAATAAGTCTAATGCTTGGTATTTTCTAAACATGTGAAGACCATCTGTCTAGCCATTGTAGAATCAGTCCAACATATCCTACATCAGACCTACTGTATATACACCTGACCTATGAATGTGCAGTAAGATCATTGTGAAGTTTTGTACTAGGATTTCTGGTCAAGAAAAGATCAGTTGTCTTTGCTGAACAGATTTTGTCCAGTTTACAATGGATCTACAGATCATAAAACCTCTGACGTTGGTTTGTCCAACTTAACTTCAGGTCAATTAATAAAGCCACTGATTCCTGTCTTGAAGTTATGGTTTTATAAGTTAAAGTTTGAGCTAAAGTAAATATCTGGCTGAACTAAAATTTCAGATGTAAATCTCTATGGCAATAATGAGGATTAGAAAAAAAAAAGCTGCCTATTCTGTCAGATCTGCACAATGATTAGGTTAGGCAAACTAAATTATGTCTAAATCACCATACCTCTGTCACTACTTTTACACAGTAGCTCACCATCTTTTCAAAAAATAGTGAGTAACTTGGTCTTAGTTCTCTTTCAAATGTAGGAAATTAAAAGTTACTGTTGTTGTACACCATCCCCTCAGAGTGCCGTTCACCTAGTGATCACCCCTTATACTTAGCCATTTGAGATTCCTTTTCTTTCTTGGATCTCTGCCGTTAGCATTAAAAACCCAAGCATTTGCTCTGTCTTCCTACATGATGCCATGCTGAGCTGTGAAATCATCCAGCAGAGATTTGCTCGCTCACCAGCTTTACAGTGAGCTAAAGAGGAAGCATTAAAGATAGTCTGTAACCTTCTGGCTGCAGCTACCTCTGCTTTCTGACAATAAAACATAGTCACAGAAAAAAAAAATACTCCAATTTTATATTTTCCTTAAAGAATAGAAGGGAAGAAAATCTGTCTGTCTCCTGCAGTTTCAATTCCTCTGTAGCCCAGAATTTCTTTTGGCATAAGATTTAAAGATAAATGCTTATGTGTCTGTATCTGCATTTCTTAGACAGGTTTGCTGCAAGAATAAAACAAAATCTCTGTTTGCTAGATACATAACACTATTGCAATGCAGTGCTTTTGTACAGTAGAGACACACTGGCAAATGGCAGATTACAGTGACAAAAATAAAGCATTGCTTCCATTTTAGATAGTAACACTTACCCTTACTCTAAATGACCCTTTAACCTCAAGAGGATTGAGTGTCACACTTGATTGGTTTGGTAGTCTTCCCTTTTCATATCTGGATTTTAAAGTCAAATTATGACTTTTAAGGTACTGAATTATAAATGTAGCTGCAAACTCAACAGAATGAGAATAGAAAGACATTATTAAGCTTTTGATTTACCATCCATTGCTGACACAGTCCCCTTACTACAGTCTTGAACACAAACTATAACAAATCAAAAACTTATAAAGGAGTATTTCCATGTTAAAAAAGGCTCGTTAGTAAGGAACATGTAAAATAGGACAATTCAGTGTCTCAAAAGGATATAGGATAGAGATTTAAATAGAGGACTGAAACATTTGAAACTAAATGGTTAGATAGCTTTTGGACTACACAGTCTGAGAAGTGTTTTTGTCAATAGATGCCTACTTGCAATATACACTGTATTATAAACATGTGAAAGTTAATCTAATATATGGATTATGAGATAATTCTATGAAAAAAAATAAAAAAGGAAGGAGTTCTTACTCTTCACATGCTCATGTTAGGATCTTGTACATAGTACTTGTATATGAAGCTTCCTACATCTTAATGTTCTGAAATAAACCAAAGGCCAGAGAGTGGACCTAGATTTTACCAGCACAGCAAACTGTGTTGTCAAGTTATTGCAAATGTGAAGTAGATTGCAGTCAGTAGCAATATTAATTAAATTATTTTCTTCTAGAATAAAAAAAAAAAGGATAAAAAAATAATCTTCAGAGTCAAAAGTTTTGAATGTTTTCTGAAGCGTGCCATCTGTGTACTTCTACTTGACTCACAGCGTTATTACATGGGTACAGAACAATTTTAAGAGTTATACCAGCTTTCAAAGTAAGCTTGAATGCAATCAACCTGAAGTACAGAGAGAACAAATGTACATCTGTACTGGTCTGTAAACATACTCTAGAAAGGCCAGTATATCTTTCAAAGAGTAATTAAACAGCACATTGATCCAAAATATGCACACATTATACAAACAGGAACAAGAACAAACTAAAGGACACAAGGAGTCATAAGGTACTTCAAAACTGTTTAACTTCTCAGACTGCTCAAAGCATTTTCATGGGTCTTAACCCATCAGCTCTGAGTACATTTGGAATATCAAGAAAATTATGAACTCTCAGAGAGAGACATTCTAGCTATGTATGATTTCTCAGTCAAAAGTACTACCTTAAGAGCTATCCAGATAAAAGTGATTATAGAAAACTCTCTAGTGTGTGCTCTGATGTTCTGTGTTCTTATTGTGACAAACTACTCATAGAAGTAGTCAGCGAATCAAATGCTTGCCATAAACTCAGATTATGTTTGAGATGTGCCTCTTAAACTATGTTACCCCCACTAGCTCTTTGTCTCACTTTCTGGTATGCTTAAAATTCTTAGTCCCTGATTGTACATACACATTGCATTAATGCTAATTCATATCAGGACTCTCTTCTGGACCCATGCTCTTTGTTCCTTCAAAGAGGAAACTCAGCCACGCCTGATAGGAACTTATCCACTGGAAGAACAGAAAAGTACTCTGCCAAGTTTAGCTCCATCTTCCCAGCACAGTTAACAGGCAATTATCCAATTTGAATTGGTCATTCAAACATTCCTACTTGCTCTCATGACATGTCATGTTATGCAATATATATCTTCTGGGTCAATCTGGTAGGTGTCAGCACAATTACACTATTGAATTTTTCTGAACTGCAAACAAACAAACATACAACAAAAACACTTCCTCTCCCCAGATAATAATCGTGCCTGAAAACCACAGGTTTATCACTTGAGAATCAGAGAAAATACTTGTATGAAAAATTATGATGTGAAAATGTGTTCAACCTGATCTATAGAGTGATGATCTCTGCAGCAGTACCAGTAGTCAAACAAAAAAGGTTGACAAACAGTGGGTATTTCTATTTAATTTTAAAATGAGAAAGGCATCAGTAGCTAAAGGTAGCTTTGTTTTGGAAAGCAACATGTGAACAAGATCACATTCAAAGACATACTGCTTTCAAAAATAAAGCTATCTTTGGCCACAACTTCATATCTGACCATCTGATATTAGAAATGGTTACAAAAGAATCCCATATTTTCTGATGAAGTAACAAGTGCAAACTTCATGCTGGGTGTTGGAACAAAATCTGTTGTTTCATTCAATTTCTTTACCTCCACAACATATTTCCTTCTTGCATAGATTGAATACTATCCTACTGTTCTTGTCTGGAAAACAGACTTGAATACTGAGTAAGGAATTTTATTTCATTGTCATAAGGATGTAGTAAGGACACATTTATCTTGGTCTTGTCAGCTACTGCAGTGATATTAGTGATATTAGTGCATATCACCTTAGTAGTCCTCTATATGCTCCATAAATATATTGGTTACCACAGCTTTGGCAAGCTGCTCTTTAAGATCAGGAAATACTTTTTGTTGATGTTGTTGTTGGTTTCTTTGTTTGTTTCGATTTTTTTAAAGGAAAGAATGAGTAAAGACTTAAAAATACAATTATCAGAAGATGGATGAATGAATACAGACATCATTACATTCTATCCACATTTCCCATAACCTATTTAATACATTTAAATTTGGGTCATACGAACTGTAGCATAGAAATTTCTTTACACTGATTATAAAATGAGGTGAAGTTCAGATGTTTTTGCTCATATCCAAAAACACATGGATCCTATTTGTGTTACTGTGAAATCCAGCAATTTCCTTGGATTTCTGAGCATGCTACAAAGGCCATATAATTTTATTGCAGAGAATGCAACCAAGTTTTAATATGTAGGAACAATAAATCACAGAAGGAAGAGAAGATGTGTGACAAGGCAATAGCAACAGAGGAAGAGAAAATGCAGGACAGCAATGAATACAAAATAAAAATTTTTAATTCATGCAGCTATAGAGAACCTCACAAAGGATATCCTGGTTTCTGCCAAGGGTGCATAGGTTTCCAAGAATCCATGTTATAGAGAAGATCTGTAAAAAAGCAATGCATTGTACAGAGATATTAGTGCTATACAAGGTCTAAACACTAAATTCCTGTCCCACCTTTTTGGTGCCATCAAGACAGGAACAGACTGGTCAAAGAGAGGCAAAAATTATGACTGTGTTTACATAAGTTTGTAATCAAGATTTAATTACCAATGGCTGTTAAAACCAGAAGTCCACAGGAAATTTTTGCTCAGGAAGTTCACAAACTTCTGACTGGTGGAAACTGGGATCACAGGGAATCAGAGAGATCCTTCTAGTTTTTTTTTTTTACTCGATCTTTCTCTCAGCAGTTACTGTTGCCTATTCTTGAAGCTGCAAGCTCCAAGACAATTCTTTGATCTCCTAAATTTTAATGATTTTTTATAGTAAGTAATAATGTCGCTTGTCATTCTTTCAATTTTTCTGACACAGTGCTGAAGTATTCAGTCCATTGCCTTTAAGTTCAGCTGCTACTAGGCTGTGCATATGGCTTCTCTGAGAGCTTTAATTTGAATGTAATTTTGTGTCCAGTAAGAAATTTTTATTAAATTATATGTTTTCAACATAAATACTTCTATCATTAAGAATTTACAAGAGTAAGTCTTTCAGCTTTAGAATCAACATGTCACACAGTATAAAGGCAAAGGAACAAATCAGATGGCAGGCTAGATGTGTTATACACTGGCAGCACACAAAGAAAGTATTTTATTCTGCAAATGTATTTTTTTAAAAATTGTTCTTTGTGAATATCTGAAAAGTCCTTAAACATTTCTCTCTTGCCTGCATCTGATTAGAACTAATGCTGAACCTTTTTCTAAGATAGATTTGTGTAAGAGCTGAGAGAAGACCAAGGAAGAAAAGCAAAGATGACAAAATGCAATTCCATTGTGTCAGATGTAGATAATGTTGATTGTAGACTGATATCTTAAAGTTGGCATGGCGTAAAAGCACACACAAGCTACATAATTTTTTTTGTGATTTGACCTATAACCATGACATGCTGATTTATATATGTCATAATTCAGCCCCGATCGGGACCAGACTACGCAGTCTCTCTCCCACTCCCCCCAGCCTCCAAGAGAATAGGGGGAGATGATATAAGAAAAACGGCTCAAGGTTTGAGATAAGGTCGGGGAGAAATCCCTAAAGTTACTGTTACGGGCAAAACAGACTTGACTTGGGGAAAAATACTCATTTATTTCTAAAACTAGCAGGAGAATGAGACAGGGAACAAGGTAACCTCCCCCCACCCCTCCCTCTTCCCGGGCTTAACATTATCTGTACTACCTTCCCCTCCTGAGCGGCACAGGGCGGGAAAAGGGAATGGGACTTGTGGTCAGTTCATCACGCGTTGTTTCATGCCGCTGCTTCATGGTCGGGGAAAGAACTCCTCGCATTCCTCCCCTGCTCCTTCGTGGGTCCCTCCCACAGGCCACAGTCCTTCATGAAACTGCTCCGGCATGGGTCATGTCTTCCACGGGGTGCAGTCACTCCAGAACAGCTGCCCCAGCGGGCCCTCCATGGGGCACAGCCTCCTTCAGGCCTCCACCTGCTCTGGCGTGGGGTCCTCCATGGGCTGCAGGTGAATCTCTGCCCCTCCATGGACCTCCATGGGCTGCAGGGGGACAACCTGCTCCACCATGGCCATCTCCACGTGCTGCAGGGGAATCTTGGTCAGGAGCCACATTACTCCTCCCCCTCCTTCTCCACTGACCTTGGCGTCTCAGCCGTTGTCACGACAGGCTGGCAGACGCCTCTCAGGATCCTTTTTACATCTTATTCACTTCTCATCTCCTCTCCACTTCTTGAAGCCAGGCTGGACCGAGTCGTGCCCATATGGCCGCCTGGTGGGAGGCCAGAGGGTGAGGCCTGCGAGGCCCACAAGGCTCGTGCCTCCCCCTCTCTGCCCCTGCTCAGCTGCTTCACATCTTCTCCCTCCTTTTTTTTCTTTTTTCCCCTTCTTAAATACGTTATCGCAGAGGCATTATCACAGGACATTATGCTACCAATTGCCTCTGCCTTGGCCAGCAGCAGATCCACCCTAGGCCCAGCCGAGTCCACTGAACAAGGGGGAGCAAGTTCTGGCAGTTTCCTACAGAAGCTACCACCTTAGGCCCCCCTCACCCAACAAAACCAGAACAATATGATACAGAGATACTGAGTATGATTTGGACATGAAACTCTTCCCTTGGCTCTTGGACTTCAGTTCAAACAAATCAGTTGAAAAAAATGTCAAAGAGCCAAAAGTCTTGGCAAGGAGATTTGACTCTTCTTTATCTTGTAACCTTGTTCCTAGTCAAAACAATTCTCAACCACATATAGTATACAAGCAGAAGTGCAGAAATAGGTGGTATTTTGCGACCACGGTGGAGCATTGACAAGCACAAAGTCTGTTCTCCTGAGTAGCAGCTAGACAAAAGACAGAATGTCCTGGTGCACCACTGGTCGCGGTGGACACATGCTTTGCTTTGGCAAAGGAATCATAGAATTATAGAAGAGTTTGGGTTGGAAGGGATCTTCAAAGGCCATCTAGTCCGAACCCCCAGCAAGAAGCAGGGACGTCTTCAACTAGATCATGTTGCTCAGAGCCCTGTCAAACCTGGCTGTGTCGGTTTTGTTTAGTGAGGGGGGGCTATGATGGCAACTTCTGCAAGAAGCTGCTAGAAGGTTCCCCTTTGTCCAATGGACTCAGCCAGACCTAGGGCAGACAGGCCACTGCCCAGGGCTAAGCCAGTTGGTGGCAAAATGTTCCCTGATAAGGCCTCTGAGATAACGTGTTTACGAAGCGGAAAAAATAAAAAAAAAAAAAAAGAGAAGATACGAAAAAGCTGAAGCGAGGAGCAGAGAGAGGGAGGCACAAGCCTTGTGGGCCTCTAGCCTCCCTCCAGGCAGCTGCCTGAGCCAAATTCAGCCCAGCCCGGATGCAAGTGGAGATGAGATGTGAAGAGAACCTGAGAGGCATCTGCCTGAGCCAATTGTGAAGAATTTCTTGTGAGAGGAAAGGCTGCAGATGCCAAGGTCAGTGAAGAAGGAAGAGGAGAAGTAATGTTGTTCCCAGCAGAAATTCCCCTGCAGCCTGTGGTGAAGACCATGGTGAAGCAGGCTGTCCCCCTGCAGCCCGGGGAGGGGGGTTCACAGAGGAGCAGAGATCCACCTGCAGCCTATGGAAGATCCCACACTGGGGCAGGCAGATGCCTGAACAAGGCTGCGGCCCTTGGAGGGCCTGCACTGGGGCAGCCGTTCCATAGGGACTGCACCCAGTAGAAAAATAACCTGTGGGAGGGACCCCACACTGGAGCAGGGGAGGAATGTGACGAGTTCTTCCCCTGAGGAGGAAGGCACGGCGTAAAGTGACATGTGATTAACTGACCAGAACCCCCTTTCCCTCTTCTCTGGTGTGCTGCTCAGGGGAGGAAGGTGGTAGAGATAACTGAACTTAAAATTAAGCCTGGGAAGAGGGAGGGGTTGAGGGCGGGGGGGAAGTTATCCTGTTCTCTTTCTCATTATCCTGCTTTGGTTTTAATAATAAACAAATAGTTTTCCCCAAGTCGAGTCTGTTTTGCCCATAACAGTAACTTTAAGGATCTCTCCCTGTCCTTATCTCAAAATTTGAGCCTTTTTTTTTTATGTTATCTCTCCCCCTATTCCCTTGGAGGGTGAGGGGAGTGAGAGACTGTGTAGCTTGGTCCCAAGCAGGGCTAAACTACAGCACCCCCTTATTCAGCTTCTAAACACTTCATTGAAGCTATTTATATTATGTTGACAGGCTAGATGGTATTGCTATTAAACTGAAATGTCTGCTCTCTCAAGTTGAAAATCCAGGGTAGGAGAGAAATAATTGAACTAACTAAGAAAAAGAGAAAAAGAAATGGCAGAAATTTGAAAAATGTTTGAAGAAAGAATCCCACAAGAATAACTGGAGCCTTTCATCACGTTTATTTGAAATATTTTGATGATTAAAGGTGAGTATATGATATTATTCCTTTATTGTAAATGATAACAATGACAATATTCCTATTTAAAAACATGGGAATGTTTTTGTTTTTTTTTTTTTAATACTCTGCTTCTGGGTCCTACCTGATGTG
The DNA here is from genome assembly GCF_036417535.1 of Chlamydotis macqueenii. Classification (NCBI taxonomy): domain Eukaryota; kingdom Metazoa; phylum Chordata; class Aves; order Otidiformes; family Otididae; genus Chlamydotis; species Chlamydotis macqueenii. The sequence continues at coordinate 167,084,389 of NC_141556.1, forward strand.
CTTCCCTCTAACTATAACATTTTGTGGGGTTTTTTAGAATAATTGAAAGTTTTCATTATTTTTACTTTCTGATTCTTGCTTTAATTTCTCCAGATTCAACCTTAATACCAAATTAATAACAGTTCTCTTTACCTCCCTAGTCAAAATCAAGAGTTTGTCTTTTTTTTTTTCTAAAAGTGATATTATCAAACTTAGTGAGATGTATTTCCTGACTGAACACAAACACTAAAACAGTTACATAAAACTTAGGAAATTTATTAGGTGCTCTCTCTGTATTCAGGTAATTTTGGAGTGTATGACAGTGCTGATAAGGGTAGTGGATAACATTCTGGAGCACTGTAATATACAGCAATATTTATTACTCTTGGATTAAGATCCTGCTTATGAAAACTTGAAAAAAATCTCTCTATGGGAAATTTTAATCTGGTATCAATAATGTATAATAGGTAAGAATGTTAATTTTTATTTCCATTGGCACAGCAAGCGTCAGAGGGGGAGGAAGAATGAATTGTGGCTCTTTTCAGCTTTGTTGTCCCTGATTAGAGAGTAAGATATCAGCTAGACACATTGCAGATGGTATGATAAGTGAAGTAACCATTTGAATTTTGTGGTAGGGAGAGAATAACTTCCTTTAAGTTTTACTTTAAATATTTTTTTTTTTTTGTGAGTCAGTTTATGATGATAGAGCTGATCCAGTGCTGAATGATGTCAGGAAAAAAAAGAATTCAACAGACTTTAAAAAGCTTTGAATCTTATCCTGTATGTGTATGAAAATAACTTCTGAATCAAATGGTGTTTCACAAATAGATTTACTGGAAGCAAAAACTAATAAAGGGTATATGGCCTCATATTTAAGCAATGCTAAGTGCACAACAGACATAGTCCTACCTAAAAAGAAAGGGATGTTAAAGTACCATTCATTGCAAGAAGTATTTCAAAGATAAAATATATGTGTACTAAAAGTTAGATTCATGATAAGTCAATGGGTGAATTGACCAGATTTTAAAATCTCTGTCTCTAAATGACTGTATAGTTTCTTCAGCATGGACTTGGATTTCTATTAGCACCATAGTCATTAGAGTCATAATGCCTTTTTTATTTTACTAAACTTACTATTTTTTAGATAGTATCTTTGTGAATCAGATATGTCACACATCTGTCCTGCTTTCTATTGTTTTAATATTATGCTCATATTACAGTAAGAAGTGCATTAGAACACTTTTGAGAGATAATTCTGAAACGTCTGTTGCATTTTTTGAGTGTAACATTTTAGCTTACCTTCAGTGCTGGGCACTATTTCTTCATTTGCGGAGCGTATATCTTCCTGAATCTAGAATTAATCTGGTACAAAACACTGCACTCGTGATAAGTTTCATAAATGTAATAGGTGTTTGCTTGCCTAAGACTTTTTGACAGTTACTTTAGTGTTATTTTTTTTAGGTGCTAAAGATGGATATATTGTACATTAAAGGAAGGAAAATTTATTTGGATAGTTATACAAGATAGACACTCATATTAATTAATTAATATGGAAGATTAAATACAGCTGTTACATAGTAGGATGGCATTTTAGCTATGTGTTAAACATCTAAATATTTCAGGCAGTTGTTTAACAAGAATGTTATTAATATTTCTTTGCATGAGAAGTTTCATCTAGCCAAGATACTCACATACTAACATCAGTGAGTCTCCTTACTAAATATTTATTCATATGTAAGATTTTAAAGAACTGAATCACTAGGTATTTAATTGCTATGTTTTATGATCATTATGAAAAATTAATCACATAAGCATCATAAATGAAATCAATATAACCTCATATGAATATCTTGTTGCCATTTACAATCACAGATTGATAATCTGGTCCTTAGTTTGTAGCAGCTTTCTAGAGTTACTTTGAAATTGGAAAATATTCCATTTTATAACAAATATATATATATATTTACATTTTTACCTACAAAGGAAATGATGGGAAAAATAATTTTGTTTTTTATACAGTGTTCTGGTTTTGTTTAGTGAAGGGAGGGCTGCAGTGGTAGCAAATAAGAAATACTTTTTTGGCTACACCTGCTAAATAATGTTTGAAAAATATTTGCATGAAGGAAAGCTTCAGTGCTCTAACAAACCTGACAAAAAAAGTGTTTACCATGAGTCAAAGGACCTTATACAGCAGATTATGAAGTTACAGTAGTTTAAAATACGATATATTCATTGAATAACTAGGCTTATTCTGTTTAGATTCTTCTTTATTTTATTTTATTTTTTTATTTTTTTGCCATGGACATTTTTTCAACTTCCATTTTGTTTCTTTACTCTGTGCTCTTTTTTGTCTGGATGTCTTACCTACTTAGTTTTCAGCCATCTAACTTGCATCCATTCCTCTGTCATATTTTTTCTGTCTCTCTTAAGTGTAATACACTCAGATCAAAACAGAACTTTTGCCCTCCAAAAGCTCAGATGCAGTGAAGTGTGTAAGTTATTCAGCAGTGATTGAAGCACATGTGGCACATCCCAGGGCAGAAAGGTATGGGCTTTGAGAGAGGTTTGTTCTAGTCTGATCCTGAACCAGCCCTTCAACAATACAATGTCTCCCCATACATTGGGGCATCCTGATAACTGTTTTATATTACACAGTAACTAGTGGTCCTAAGCTTCTGATATGGCAGGAAGTTTTGCTGATAAGATGTGACCAAAGCTCCTTTCATAATCCCTACATTAGTTACAGAAGAAAGATTACTCCAAATTTTTGCTGATCCACTGAGACAGCTTCTTGAAAAGTTATTAACTTGCTGTTCTTATAGCCTGTCTTCGCAATGGTGAGAGAAATTAAGCTTGAATGCAAAGGTAAATGATGGACCATTCATCTCTAGCGAAATTAAAGTAGTATATACTTGTACATAATCCTGCAGATTGCAAAGTAAAATAAAAATAAATCTCCTTTTCTTCAGTGTATTTTTAATCCTGTACAGTAAAAATGTTATTGTATTAATAGGAAAGAAGAGTTCTGTCTCAGATTGGTAACCAAGAGTATTAATTCGTTCCCCACTATCATTATTATGACAAGAATTTAGAATGAAAATTAATGCAGAATAGAAAACAAAACAAAACAGAACAAAAATCCAAGGAGAAGTATCTATTCCTTTAGCTAGTATTCTGTTGCTGCTTTATCTGTTGCATAGTGAAAAATCCAGACTAGGCAAACTAAAAAAAAAAAACCCAGTCATTTGCAAATATATTTCAGCTCACTAGTATTGTCAAGAAGAAACCTGGACAAAACTGCTAGCAGGTATTTTAAAGTTTCTACTTTGAAAGAAGTCAGATAGCTAAGATTTCTGGAAAGACCTCTAGAGTATCCTAACCATCTACACACCCATCGTACTGCTTCTGACCATGTTCGGAAGCTCCATGATCTTGTAACAAAGGTATCCTACCAATATCTGTAGAAAGGCTGATCTATTAATCCTATTTTGACTACCACACTTAATCTAGTATTTTTAAGTGCATGTACTAGTAAGGCAGCAACAGACAGCTCCAGTTTTTGAAGAACATCACAGTGGTAAAAGCAGTTTTCCCCATAATGAGACATTTATTTTTTATGCCCTCTACATTTTTTTTTTTCAGTGGCTTTTAAGTCTTTCCATTGACTGCACATACTATCTTGGCACCTAACTTAGACGGTATGGATTGCATTGCTGGAGTTTAATAACTGGGTTTTAGATGTTGCAGTGCTTATTCCTTAATCCACAGTCCTTCATCTATTAGTGTAATACACTGCATTCAGAAATGTCTGAGAGACTTAATGAATGCAGAGTACTAGTCTCTGGTAAAGGATGTTTTCATTCCTCCTCCTTCCCTCTGCTGCCTTCTCAAAATTAAAATTCTTAACAGAGAAAAAAAAAATCCAGACTTCATGTATATTTTAACATCCTGAGACTGCTAACCACAAAAGCACTTTTTAAAATAATAAGTACTTTTTAATGTAATTAACTATCTATAAGACCTGCAATAGGATCAGAAAAGTCATTTTGGATAAGTCAAAGCAGGCAAGGGGAAGAGCAGAGGATGAGAACAGATGCAAGGAGGCATCAGAAACAACAAAACACACTTCTTTTTCATAAAGGTTAAAACTTGTTTTCTCCTTGAGCTTCAAGCCAAATGGAAGAGAATTAAGACTCTTGGGACACAAGCTGCAGTGGAGGATGAATGCAGCCTTCCAATGGACATGCTATATTTACTTTATGTGTACATAGAGACCTTAGAAGCTTAGACTTCACCCAGAAGATGACATTGACTACATCTGAATTGTGAGAATGAAGAACCCATTCAAGATGCTTCAGAATATATGATAATGAAGATTATACTACACGTACACCCTTCACCATCCCTCTTTCCTGGTCCATGTCCCGGTGAGGCTAGGATAAATGAACAGAGAGCAAGACAGCATATGCACCAACAGGGACCTTTGTGGACCACCATAGTGCCACCTTCCTCTGGTTGTTGAAGAGACATTTAATGAAGGGCATATTCATTTCCACACAGACTCTGTGGTTGTTTTGGTTTGGGTTGGGTTTTTTTTGTTTGTTTGGTTTGGTTTGGTTTTTTTTCTGGTTTTTTTTTTGTTGTTGTTTTTTTTTTTCCAAAAGACATAGACTTAGGACTTGGCAACATCAGCACCAGATACTGGAGTGGTAACGATCCTAACAGCTTGTCAGTAAGTAGAAGCAACTTAGAAAATTTAAAAGTTACCCAATAACACCACCAGGTACAGAGATGACAGAATTTCTACCTCATACAGACACTTGAAATATCACTACACATCAGTGTTTCCCTAAGACTGACAACTAACACACTTTCCTGGTTATAGACTGCTGAGCATTTTACACTAAAAATGGCAGGACTCTCTTTTACTTCAAAAGACAGACAACGTACAATGTGGTCATATTATCCCTTTATTCAATCACTTATGCTTAAAAATGAACTGAAAACTTTAATTATGTTTTCCCTTGTTCTTCTCTTTCCTAGAATAGGCAATCTAGTTTCTTTTACATTTTCTGATCATGCTTTTCATACCTCTGATTTTTTATAATTTTTTTTTTAAGTCATATTCTTATTGTCTCTTCTTTCAAAACTTTTTTTGAGGTTGTCCTTTGCACAGCATAGCACATAACTTAGTTGGCGTATGCTGGAAGAGACGGACTGAGCAACACTGTCAACAAACAGGTGTCCCACTGCCTGTGTGCCGTGAGGGCTGTAGGAGCTGTGTGAGCTTGAGAAGAAGAAAGGCCCAATTCACCTCTGAGGACCTCCAGAGGTGGCTTGGGGGAAGGCTGGCCAAGGCCATTAAGGCCTATTAGTGCACTTAAGGCCCTGACAGCTGCTTGAAGGAAGCCATTGATGAGGTCAGCTACGAAGAAGAGATGATAGACGATCAACTGGTTCTCCCATAGAGGTATCAAGAATAATTTTTTTCTCTTTTTTGGACTTACATAGAATCTCAGTCCAAGAATATTATTCTCCGTCATCATAGTTCCTTCTCACTCTCCTGAATGTGAACGTCATGCAGTTTTCCTCCTGAGTTGTGGAAGCACATGGACACTTGAGTAGGTGAGGAAGAAAAATGAGAAGAACTGGGGAAACAGGGAAACTTTGGGAGAGAGAATTTGAGAAAGAAGTTGTTAATCAGTTATCAGAATAACAAAATGTCGATATGGGAGAAAGTAAGCGTTATATTGGCACAAGCTTTTAGTAAGATACTGATACATCTTTGTGTCTCTTCAGGAACTAGAAGGTAACTACCGCTCAGTTACACTGAGCTGTTGCCTTGTTGATAATTTTGTTATTCAGAATTTTCTCTGAAGTAAGGATCTGTAACCTTGAAAGTTATCAGGAGTCAATCAAGAAAAAAAAATACTCCTTATTGGATCTATTTCACAGCTGAAACAGTCAACATCTCATCAGGCTCACTTCTTTTGTTTGCAAATTGAAGACAGACATTCTATAACTGAGATCTGTATTTTCTAATGTTAGTGTAAAATAACTGTAATCCTCCTTGTTTGTGTCAGAGTCTTCCCCAGCTGCAACTCCCCCATGACTCTGGGTAATTTTATGTGATATACATGTCATTCAATTTCGGAAGAACAAGGCACTTGGCATGCATAACACTAACAGTTATTATATTCTGCCTGCTAAAGACCAAACAAGTTCATGTCCTGCAAATGTGGTCAGAATGTTGGCAATAGCTCATTTCACACACACAAAAAAAAACATAATACAGACAGCTCTGTTTTTATTAAATCAGATCACACTTGGCAATTGCATTAACATGAGTAAAATTACATCTTGTTAGCTAAATTTGCATTTCAAGAAATGCGAGTGCATTGATTTCATTATTTCTGTTTTCCGTATGTATAGATATATGTATTAGTCTAAAGTGACAGAAATTTTTTGGTGGCTTGTTATTTTCTTTTTTTTTTTTTTCCTCTATTCTTTTAGCAATTATATATTAACAGGTAACAGTTACATAGTGGTAAAAGTTGTGACGGCCAAGACCAAGCTAAAGAAGAGACAACAGTAACTGTCTCTGAAAGAGAAGCAATTAATCTTGAGGAAGTTTCTAGCAGTCTGATTAAAGGATTGATTCTGAGACTAATTCTTTTTTAATACCAACATGAAAAGTAAGAATGAGTTAATAAATTTTATAGATGGCATAAAACCAGAAGATACCATGTCAGAATGCATCAGGAAGGGTATGTCCAGTAGGAATAGATCAGATTGCCATTGTATGAGACCCTGTTCAAACTGAAGTCCTGTGTACCATTTTGGTAATCCCTATTCAAGGAAGATGTACACAAACTAATGCAGAGAATCATGAATAGCGTGGATAACCTCCTTTACTTCAGGATAGTGGTTAGCTTATTCTAATTATTTTATTTTAATTTTTTTTTTTAAAAAAAAGGAAGAAAAAAAAAAAGATAAGGTTGAGACTGAATTGCTTTGCAAATGCACCACAAAGGAAACATCATAGAAAAAAAAGGAGTACTTTAAGCTACTAAATACTACTGACACAAGAACAAATTAATACAATTTCACCATGAATATGTTTTGAAAGGGTGTTGAAAGAAAGTGACTAAGGCCTACAGAATAATTTCTAGAAGAATAAACCTAACATTTCAAATTAGACTGTGATAAATTAACAGAAAGGGCTACACAAGATGATTACCAACTACTTTAAATCTACTTTCCACATTTCTATCATCAAGACAACACTATAAAGGGTGTTTCTATATAGCACCAGTTAACACAGCCAGGGAACCACTATTAACGTACTTTAGATCTGAAAAAGGCTACTGAAATGCTGTGGGAATACAATAATATTACTTTTAGCAGTCTAAACTGGAATTTATCATACATGTAAATGACAAACAACACAGAAGTTCCCAGTCCTCTCCTCATTCCTGTTGCTTGTTTTTTATCCTTGTGCTGCCTACACCATTAGACCAGTGTAAGCACTGGCAAGGCTACATGCTAAACCAGAGCAGGAAGCAGGTCTAGCTGAAAAATAAGCAAACAAAATAAAATAAATTACTCTTTTCATACTCAAGCCAAAACTAAGTTCACTACACATTCCACAAGCAGTTGTTTTAGTATAAGAGAAGGAGAAAGGCAAGAACAATAAAAAAAACAAATTCTGCACAATAAAATTTTAGTCCAAAGCATTACAAATTTTGATGTGGAATTAAAAAAATAGTTTTCAAACACTACAAATTAAGTAATATTATATACAAGAAAGAAAATAATTCAAAAGGTAATAATGACACTTCCAAAAATATTTTCCCTCCCCTCCTTCCCCTCCCCTTCCTGCACATTCCTTTCCCTTCCCGCACCTTCCCTTCCCAAATTTTGGAAAGCCCTAGAAAGCTTAATCTGGCCAACAGAACAAGCATGGGGCTAAGAAGAGTCTTCAGGTCAGCTTTCCCTCTACAGCACAAACCTTCTGGTTACGTGACAGGGCAATGCAACTATTTCCATGCATTTTTCTTTTCCACAATACAGTTGAAATTGTCCCCATTTCATTCAGGGCTTAAAGACTTGAAAAGTGTCATTCATTTTTAGAAACCAATTAGGAAAATCTGTAAATTTTGAGTTTAGATGCAAATGTCTCAATTAACCACATAAGACTAATTAATGCTTCATTTTCCCATATAAACAAACAAGAAATGCTGAGAGTGAATTTTTTTTTGAGAAGTTACTTCTATTCTGAACATTCTTTCATACATAAATACTTTTCTTAAGTGTACATGATGATGAAGACATAAAGTAGGACATGTCAATAAGCTTAAAGCCAGGAGAACACAGAAGTTGAAATGTAGAAAATGCTGACACTTTCGAACAGATAAATGTTTCAGTCTATCTAGATAAAACTTGGATTTGCATCAACTGAAATATATGTGAAGAGAATATATGAGACATAATGACTAAATAAGAGGAATTCAACAAGCGATGCTTTCAAAAATCTCAGTGAAAGTTTTAGTTGATTTGTATCGTATTCTATACATTTTAAATAAAAAAAAACCCTAATCTGCTTTAATTTCTATGCAAACAAAAAAAAAAGGAGAGCTGAAGAATTTATTAGATGATGACTCTTTATCTTGGGACCCTATGAATAAATAATCACATAAACTGATTGAACATAGGCTATTAAGAAAATCGGACAAAGAAAAGTTACATATAGCAATCTAATTTTCACTGGAAGAGCAGGAACAGTAACATATCCCTGAGAGGTGTATTGTCTATAGAAAAGAGAATTGACCTTTTAAGCACTAGAAATATTTATGTTTAGATGGTATTTTAACAGGAATCAAGGGAAGAAAAATTCAGAAAAAAAAATTCTGTGTCCTAAAAATGCATAGGTCTGATCTCATTTCTTTTTTTTCTTTGACTTTATAGGGGAGAGAAGTTCAATAACATCAGTCATTATCTCAATTCTAATGCTTGACAAAAACCAACAAGCACACCCCCCACCCTGCCCCCTCCCCGCTGGCCATCATTGTATAAATTCTGTTCCAGTGTGACTGAGTGAAGGAATGAATCCTGTCTAAGAGATCCAAGCTTTACTGCTTTATATAGTACAGAATGTGCTTACATAGTCAAGTGATAAGAATAGTGTATACTTCCCATACAATGTAATTCCAAGTAAATGAAATAATCATGAATGATCTTTGAATTATATTTTCAATATTATATTGTTTTTCAAATAGCTCAGATGATACTAAATTGTTAACTCTCATGCAAGTTAATCTCCAGGAAATTCAGTTAGAAGTGAAAGAGATAGAGCTGAAAAATTAAGAAAGAAACAGATAAGCAACTAAGAAGCATCAAAAACTAGGTTTTATCCTGTATTAAAAAGGCAAGTTTAAACCACCTCAAATTATAAAAATCCAAACAAATGTCTATAGGAATTTTTCACATGGAAAAGTGGGATGAGTTGCTTTCAACTTGCAGAACTTTAAATTTCTTAGTCTTTAGGAGATTTTTTTGTGTTATTATTAGTAAAGCAATAGACAGTTATTGTTTCTTCTTTGAGTTATTTAATCTATTAGATTACTAAATTTATTTTTAAATTTTGGTACTACTCTTACATTCACTCTTGCCCAACCCTGTAGCATTGCATAGGGTTCCTGTGATCGAAGTGCAAGACTTGGCACTTGACCTTGTTGAACTTTATACAGTTCACCTCATCCCATCAGTCCAGCCTGTCTAGATCTCTCTGCAGAGCCTTCCTACTCTCAAGCAGATCAACACTCTCTCCCAGTTTGGTGTCATCTGCAAACTTACTGAGGGAGCACTCAATCCCCTCATCCAGATCGTTGATAAAGATATCAGCACTGAGCCCTGGGGAATACTGCTTGTGACCAGCTGCCAAATGGATTTAACTCCGTTCACCACAACTCTCTGGGCTTGGACATCCAGACAGCTTTTAACCCATCACAGGGTACACTTGTCCAAGCCATAAGCTACCATATTCTCTTGGAGAATGCTGTGGAAGATGGTATCAAAGGCTTTGCTAAAGTCCAGGTAGATCACATCCACAGCCTTCCTGTCATCCACTAGGTGGGTCACTTGGTCATAGAAGGAGATCAGGTTGGTCAAGCAGGACCTGCCTTTCATGAACCCATGCTGGCTGGGCCTGATCTCCTGGGTATCCTGGACATGCCTGATGAGTGCATTCAAGATGAACCACTCCATAATATTCCCCAGTACCAGGGTCAGGCTGACAGGCCTGTAGTACTCCAGATCCTCCTTTCAGCCCTTCTTGGAGATGGGTGTCACATTGGCAAGCCCCCAGTCATCTGGGACCTCCCCTGTTAACCAGGACTTCTGATAAATGATGGAGAGTGGCTTGGCGACTTAAAACTGAAATGGACTTACTTCATTTCTTCTCTCCAATTTTCCTCTTTTATGTCAGATATTTTTATGCCATTACCCTCCTCCCCAAAACTGGAGGTCTCCCCTGCTTCTGATGCTGCTTGTTTTGTTTTATCTTGTAAATCACCCTTCTTGTGTGTTCAGATGTCTCATCTATTTGCAGTCTCTCACAGACCTATTGCTAACACGCTTAAGTAAAATTGTGTCCTGCTCTGCCATCAGTGTTACAAAGTGTTTAGATAATATTCCTAGTTACACAACTTTAGTACACTTATATTCAGGTTCAAAACAATTATGCCCTGAATAGTATATAATTTATGTTTCAAAAGCTTCTGCAATGGCTACAGAAATATTGTAAAAAAAAAAAAAAAAGGAAATAAAACCAAGCTGAAATGAAAAAAAAAGAAGAGGAATGTCAGTGTTTTAAGGCTATTTTACATTTCTAGTTTATTTTTAAATTCACCAAACATCTTTTAGCGATATCAAGTGTAGGAATAAAAATTAAAGTATTCAATACTAAAAAGTAGTATCATACTTGGGTGACACAATAATGAATATGTACCTCAGGGCACTGGATCACTTCCAGTGTTTAGCACTGGATCACTTCCATTGTTTAAATAAAACATAGACAGGAAATAAGGCAATAGAATTTAACCTAAGAGTTTTTATTTAAAATTAGGCAAATTATGTTAAAATTAAACTCATCATTAAATTTAAACATGAATGAGTTATCATTAGGTTACTAGTCAAATACAAAAATTCAGCAACTATGGTAATTAGGATTAGAAGGAATTTTGTGCTACAGAGTGACAAGTAAAAATCATACTTTAGGTATATATGTATATATGATTATACCATTATACATTGTTACTTGTTAAAATATTTGTAAATGTCATAATCTTTCATAGTCAGGATAGTTCAATATTATCTTCAAACACAATGTGAAACAATACTTTTTTTTTCTCAAAAACTTCATAACTTTTTTTTTCCAAAATGATTTGCCTAGGAAAAAAACAAACTGAGGCCCTTTTCTGATCCCTCTGGTGTATAAATAAGAGGTTAAATTTTAACATACTTATTAAAAAGATGTTACTGGAATACAAATATTTATATTGCCAAATACAATAGCAGAAAAATAGCAAGGATGGGGAAAGAAGAGCCCTTGTATGAGGAAAGAAAGAAGAGGGAATAAGAAAAAAAGACAGGGGAAATATGCACCAGTAGCAGATTGTGATTGGCTAAACCCCTAGGCATGGAATGTAACTCACTGAACAAACCCCAACATTGCCAGAAGGATCCATAGAGGTGGACAAGGATGATGTGCCCAGATGCTCAGAGAGTAATGGAAAGAAGCTGACTTTATCTCAACATAAAGAGGACCAGAGAGTGGCTATTCTTTGAGATAAACAAGTATTAACAGTTGAGTGGATCAAATGGTGTTGTAAATGTTTCCCTGAGTCACCAGACCAGCATAAAGGGAGTAAACACATGGCTCAGCCCAATACAGAGTGCAAAAACTAGACAAATAGGTAAAGAATTTCAAAGACACCAACAGACTTGAGCTGACTTCAATCCATGTATTCCTTCTTGGAGATTGAAGAGGCTCAGTGTCATGACAGTGAGCATACTAGAGAAACCAGTAAAGGGAATCACATTAGTGTTGTGATTGCATTGTGTACTGCAATTGCTGTATTTTGCTAAATGTCACTTACATTTGTATTGTGTTCTCACTATATTTTGTATCACTCAAAATAAGTAAATTTGATGTCAAACATTGCACCCTTCACACATGGAATATCCCAAATAAACTGATCAGAGTATTGGACTGTGACACAGACTCTGAATAAGTCTTACCTGGTGTACTTAAAACAAGCCTCTTGTTCAGGGGAAGGTTCTCCTCTGAATCTATTTTGCGGCAGAGGAGAAAGCAGGTGAAGGGAGATAAGATAAAAAATTGACACTGTGTCCTAAAAACTTCTCAACATAGCTCTGAGTCAGAGTACGGTCAGATGGCCATGCGTAGCATATTTTAAAATGCTTTTACTCCTGAACTTGAATTAAAATTGAAAATATAATACAGAAAGTAATTTCAGAGAGTGGTTTGTGTATTATGGTAACTGTAAACATGATGTGACAGTTTAAAAAAGTATGCGAAAAGTGTTAAAACAACAACAAAAAAAATTGTTCTAGAGAAGGAAAAGTCATTTTGTAAAGCTATCAAAAGCTGTTAGCTAACACATATGTAACTTCCTTCTTTTGAGAATAAAAGTCTCTTAAATGTTCTTTGAAGTACAACCAAAAATACACTCTGAGTCACAGAAAGAAAGAAAATCTAGGGAAAAAAAAAAGTGTAAAAGCAAAGAAAACTAAAGCTTTTATCAACACCTCTCTTCCCCCTAAACTAGTCAGTAAATAATATATTCTGGAAAGCTAGTTTGCTTTAATGAAATTGTAAATACAGGAAACTCTGTCTTGATCACAGTTTGTGGTTTTCTATTTGTTATTCATTATGTTGAAATAAACAGTATTAAGTTTTTGTATTGATTTTTTTTGGGTGAATTTCCTTCAAGTTAAAAAAAAAAAGCATATTTGTAAAACCTTAAAATTGATGAAGGTGAAACATTACAATGTTGTAATGATATGCTGTAGGAAGAGCCAAGTATGTGCTACAAGTCATGTGGACATTAGTTTAAACCTAATTAAATAATTCTATTCTATCAGTCTAAACTGATTAATTTCTAGAGTAAAAAAACCCCTACATTTTAAAATTACTCATCAAATGACAAACTTTGAATTACCTCTCACCGAAAAAAAAAGAACATTTAAACTTTTTAAATAATACAGCCACAATTATAAGCAATTTTATTTGAAGACACCAATTTATTACCTTTTCAGCTAGAAAGTATGCAACTGAAAATAAACTTTTTTTTTCAGTTATACTCAGGACTAGCAACAGTTCACCACACCATCTCTTTCATATGTTACAGTAATTGATTGATTCACAGCCTCTCTGATTAATCCATAAAGTGCCATCTTTCAGAATTTCTTCATTAGTGTTTGTCTTCATTAGACATAAATCAGGCAATGTCTCAGGTGTGAGACAGCAGTTTGGCCTGTTAACTCTGACTGAATGTTTTCCTAGGCTGAGGACACATCAAAATTGCAAAACCTAGTAATTATTTCACATTTCCTGATCTGGATGCACATGTTGGACTTCACCTTGGCTCTTCACTTATATGAACCCTGAAGTTTTTCTTTTCCTGTACTGTTTACTTGTACTAATATTGGATGAAATGCAACATCCCTAAGACAATATTTACTTTTGGCATGGCAAGGGTAGAAGGAAACCGAAACGTTTGGATGTTTGGAACTCAAAGGATTCTTTGTGTGGACTGTTTGGGGACCCAGTTGCTAAGATCTACCTTAGTTATCCTGCACAGATAAGATCAGATATAGTCTGAGTTCAGACAGATGTTCTACTAGAGTTTCTGAGGACATAACCAATGTTTCTTAATGATAATTGATTAATTACGAGGAAAGTGTATCCATTCTGAACAGTTGGAGGATTTTTTCTTCTGTGGAATACAGACAGTTTGTCAGTCTTCCTTCGACCTGGCTATATCCCAGTTTATGCTTGTTTTTCTTGGAAGTAGTTTTCTTCCTATTCTATTTTGTCCGTCCTTAACGTCTTGAATTTGTTCAGTTTGTAGCTATATGTATTTTTTTCTCTCTCTCTCTTTTTTTTTTTTTTTCTTAGGGTCTAAGAATGATTACTTGTTCACCAACGAAAACCTATTTTAAAATCTCAGTTGTAACTGTCTTTCGACTAATTATTGTTTCCTTTCTTCATGATATTTTCTTTCCCTCTGTGATGCTATAGATGATGCACTCTGAAAAAAAAAGTGATAAAAGCAAGCTTTTAGACATTCATTAAATAATACAAAGATGCATGCAGCTAGACATGGTGCGCTTTGCTCTTTAACAAGGGAGTGATGTTATTCATCTAGCTGTACATATTAGAACAAAGGGATGGATGATGTGGAACCTCACAAAACAAAGCCAGACTGACTAACAAATTAAAAAAGGGATTTATTTTTACAAGGTGGTAACAAAACCAAACTAAGTTTCTCTCTAATCAAAATCTCCTTGAGACTCTAACAAATGTGACAATCAATAGGTTCAGAATGTTCTTCAGGAGTTACTAGTACACAAGTGACTTAAGAGTTCTTAAAGTTTATGGTCAATGACCCAACACACATAGTCACTCACTTAACAAAGGGAGGGCTCTCAACCTCCAGGAGTTTCCTTGGGCAGCATCCTGACTTAAGGGGAGAGTCCTCAACTGCAGATCCACTGCTCCAAGGAGAATTGACTCAAAAAAATGTCTCTCTAGTGCGGCTCTGTTTATATCCTAGTCAAATTCGGTCCGTGGTCAAATATGGCCATATAGCCCCTCCATTGGCTGAGGATTCCAACTTCCTCACCTTTCAACTGAAATGTGTATGTGCTGACCACTGCTGTCTGGATGCGACAAGAGCTGTGACTCGAATTTTCCAAAGACTTTTGTTGAGTCTTTGTCAGGTCTTTGTCAAGGCAAGTGCATCTGCCACAATGGGATGAATAATGATTTTCACCTATCCTTTCCTCAGCGGGTTAGACAAACAATGAGAGACCTTTTGTCACAAAGCCTTCTATACATTGGCTTCACATTCAGCACTATATTTTGAATGGTAGACACAAGCTTTTGCTCTTCCCTCACGCACACATGTACCACATAGCTCATGCAGTCCTCTTAACATAGTTTCTCAAGATTTTTTTTGGTAATTCTTTTATCGTTTGGTAATCTTAGAACAGCATACTTGGTGACATCTTGAATCAAGGATTTACAATGAGAACTGCTTTGCTGCACACACACAAATGTGCATAGCAGAAACTGTTTTAACAATACTACCTTTGTTGTATATGTTTTGTATTTTAGGTTTTTTTTTTAGTCTGTTAAATTGACTTACAACATTGTTTGGCAAACAAACATAAGAAACACGACAAGAAAGAAACTTCAACAAAATACAATTTGCATCCGTGTAATAGAAGCTCCACCATCTAATCCTTCCATGCTGAAAAGAAAGCAATTTTCTCTTAAAATAACATTGAGTCACTTTTTGTTTGCTGTTGCAATATAAGTTCATATCATTAAACTAAAGAGGTGTGTATTAACAATATCATCAAATACGACACAAAAGGTCTGATCTTGCATTTCACATGCAACTCAAACTCCCACTGAAGTTTATAATGGTACATAATAATAGAGCAAGGATGTGTTTTTTTTTTTTCCTTGTGCAGTATTATGTTTTTAAAATCATGTCTAACTATGCTATACAATGCGAAATTACTCCTTTTAAAGTACAGAAAAAAAAAAGGTGTTTCTGAAAACATGAAATCTGAAAATTAGAGTAAACTCCAGCTACAGAAATAAACTATTGACTTTCTATGTGACTTTGCTGGGCAGCTGATGCATTACAGATGCTTTTCCATTTCCAATAGTACAACAATGGTTATCGTTGAAGAAGAGGGAAACCTTATGGTGAGAGACAGTCAAGGCAATTTATGGCAGGGGTAAAGGAAAGCTGTGAGGTAAATAAAAGTTATTCAGGCAGATGATGACCACAGAATTGCTGAATTATTTAGATTGGAAGGGACCCAGAAAGGTCAACTGTTTCCAAGTCCATGCAAAAAAAAAGCAAGTCCAGTTAGTGCAGGTTGCTCAGGACTGCATCCAGTCCATTTTGGATACTTCCTATGGTAAAGACTACACGATCTTTTTTTTTGGGCAGCATCTGTCAGTGCTTAAGTATCCTGAAAGTGAACAGAATTTTTGTAATATCTAATCAGAATTACCTTGTTGTATCAACAGTATCAAGGCATATAAATATTTTTATAATGCTGTGAGCATACCTAGGCACAGTGTACAATCATTTAGCCTAAATATGTGAGAAATGTGAAGGGAAACAAAAAAAGAAGCAAGTGTAGTTGTATGTACACAGTAACATTTAATTTCCAAATAAGACAAGTGCTTAAAAATGAGAAAGCTCGTTAAAAAGGATTAAGGGCCAAGGTAAATCATAGCATGTGGATGTGATGATTTTTGTTTAAGATAATTGTACGGGAGTCTCAGAGCTAATACATACTATCTAAAAAGTCTTTACAAGTGACCATAGAAGCCAATATGAACAAGCAAGGTAATAAAGAAATGTTTAAAAAAAAAAATAAATAAAACCCTTCCATAGTAGGTGCAAAATCAGTAGAAACAATAGTTAGTAAAGGGGTAAAATTATTAGATATGTGAATAAACATGTGACAGGAAAGAACATTAACAGCACTTTCAAATATAGCTGTATGAAGTGTAACAAACGAGTTCTCTGAAGTAGTTGATAAGCATGCAGACAACTGTCCTTAGGTTCCTACAATATGTTTAGATTTACAGAAAAACAAACAAACAAATGAACAAACTTTTTTAGGAAATCTAAAGAAACTAATTTAATATGAGGCTATATGTAAGTAAGGATAGTAACATTATTTGAAATAGGATGACACCAGTGACTTCATCCCATACGGTTCTGTCCTGAAGCTTGTACCGTGCCACATATTTTCAAATTACTTGAAAGTTAGGTACATACATAGCTGACAATTTAGCAATGATACAAAAGGTTTCAGGATAATCATAAATAAATTTATATAGCCAAATACAGAGGCTTGTTTTACCCGTGAAAGATGAAGTAGACCAAGCAGATTTTAACCACATTCAGTTTGTTTTAAACCTAAGCATTAGCACACTGATATTGCATAACTGGAGAAGCTTTTCTTTATCCAGCAGCCCCCCAAAAAATTGTACTGCTAAAAGCAGCGAAGCCCTGGGAACCTAAACAACTCTGTGCTGGTCAAGCATTTTTCCCCTTGATTGAGCAGTGGTGCAAATTGCCCAAGGAGGAGGTGCTGTATAAATCCTTAAAGGTTTTCAAGGTGTGCCTGAGCAACTTGGCATGAACTCAGGGCTGACCCTTCTTTGAGAATGGGATTGGACTAAAGACTTACTGAGGTTTTGCATGCATACTCAAGAGCTGGATAAAGACTGTTTTTGTTTTAAGAAAATTAGAAGCAGCCAAGCAAGGGGTGGTGGGAGTGGGGATGGGGAGAGGGATTGGGAAAGCCACACAAGAGGACAAGGCATCTGCTGCAGCCTGGGAAAGTGATGCTTCTCCAGGCATCACACACCATGTAGCCCCAGGGTGGAGGCCAAGAGTCTCAGACTGTAGAGACCCACCCTTCTTATAGAAGGACCAAACCCTTAAATAGAGGATGGGGAGGCAGAAGCAGAAAGAGGACCTCATGAGGAGCACACATTGAACTCAGTGAATAAGAACATCACAGACGGCAGCTACTAGTGCTGACTACACGGCATCAGCTCTGTGATGTTGCATATTCACAGCTGGTGTAAGATACAATTGTTAAGGGAGGATTGCTTTCAGTAAGCAGTGATAATGATTAACAATGTGTGATAACCAATTATTGTCAATGTGTGATGTTAATTAATGTCAATCTAGCAAAGTGGTTTTTTTTTTTTAACAGTTTGAGACTGACTTGATTTTTTCAGTCTTCTAAGCACTCCAGTCACAGTACTCTCTTGTTTCCTGATACACACATAGGCATTCAGTTGCAAGAGCTTGCTGTGCAAGATTGCAGAATGACCTAAAAATACTGTTGTTAAAAACATGCTGAAAAACTAATAAAAAACCCCCCTAATGTTGAAATAATAAAATTAAATGAGCAATTATTTCTTAAAATATCTATGAACATTTTTAATTAAAATCTAAACTAGATCATTTTTTCTGCTGTCTCCTTTTTGACTAATTTTTACTGTAGAAATGAATGAATGCATCTCAAATAGAGTGTGCAGTACTTGTTCCATCGCCTGAAAGAGGTTTATAAAAAAAAAAAAATCACAAACTGAACAGAGTATAAGCATGGAATATCCCTTAACGATAGAATCATAGAATAGCTTGAGTTGGAAGGGACCTTTAAAGGACATCTAGCCCAATCCCCCCCTGCAAGAAGCAAGGACATCTCCAACTAGATCAGGTTGCTCAGAGTCCCGTCCAACCTGGCACTGAATGTTTCCAGGGATGAGTCCTCTACCACCTCTCTGGGTAACCTGTTCCAATGTTTCACCACCTTCATTGTAATTTTTTTTTCCCTTGTATCAAGTCTGAATCTGCTTCCTTCTATGCTTCCTTCATCCTATCACAACAGGCCTGCTAAAGAGTTTCTCTCCACCTTTCTTATAACCCCCCTTTAGGTACTGGAAGATGACTATAAGGTCCCTCTGGAGCCCTCTGGATTAATGTTATAAAACATGACATTAGGGACATGGAAACTATCAAAGTAGGTGAAATTATTGGTACAAGCGATAGAAATAAATTATTTTACAACAAAACCTGACTTTATGTGAGATTGTGGAGGTGGAAATTGTAAAGAGGATAAAAACAGATTGGTCAGGTTTATTAGAAGTCATGTATACCCCAAAATCCAAGAACACATATTCTACTCAAGAAAACCTGAGGTCTTAGCAAACAAGAAGCTACAAAGCTGTATCTCAAACATCTAACTATACACTTACCCCTAATAATCCACTTCCTAATATCTCATGACTAAAATGACAGAACATGTTCAGAATCTAGAAAACATCAGTTGTAACTGACAATTTCACTGCTGACACTCCATCACGTAAATGTCTTCAGAGACTGGTGATATTGAAGCTAATAAGTACTTCAAGGGAATGTTAATTTTGTCAGTAGGGATGGTTTCACACTGCACACATCTGATTTATATAGATCTGTAATTAAGATCTTTGCAGCTGAGGTAAACTTCCTAAATTCCTTTTTTTTTAGTTAAAGAGAAAAATCTAGTACTTTTAGGGAAAGCTTTATCAGGTCTATTTTAAGATCCACTTTGGTACACGCATGCAAATGTGAAATGTTATCAGTAACCAATGGAAAAGGTTGAATTGGTTGAAGTTCTGAGTAAAGTATAAATTCAAGTTATGAATGTCAATGCATTTCAATGTAGAGGTTCAAGTGTACAAATCCTCCCAGTACAGGATCCAGGGACAATTAAGTGAAGTTAGTAAGTGCTAGTTTCAACCAAACAAATAAAAAAGCCCACCAAAAAAAAATTCAGCAAATAACAGATATGTGAGATTCCTATGTAAAAGACATCACCACTGAAATAAGTTCACATTGGTTTATGAGGAGGCTGGAATGTACTTGGAAGAGAGATTAACTGGAAGTTACTGGATAGATGAAACATACCAGGCTCAGGACTCTTCCTGAGAGGGAAATAGCAGGGAGCTGGGAGAGGATTGTGGAACTGAGGAGAGAAGCAGTATCACATATGCTTGCCTTTTAAAACTTTTCCTAAGTGTTCTCTTATAGCTGCTATTGAAGATATAGCACTAGGCCAGATGGCAGCTTGATTTGAACAAGTTTTTGCTGTTCCTATATGTGGTCTTATGCAACCTAAATTCTAACAACTTATGTGTTGACCACCTGAGATCCAATTAGTTCCAATGTCAGTTAGGAGTAGTCCAGGTGATTGTGGATCCTTCTGTTATGCCTGCGTTAGGCTAATAAACAGAACATGGGTTTAAGCACTGTTCCACAGTACTGTTAAATTGTATACATTCTGTTTGGTTTGGTTTTCACCGATGATATCCAACAATCTCACAGAAAATTCCCATTCATAGTCAGAGAATAACACAGACCAAGATTTGTTCCAAACAATAACATGGACAACGGCACAATGCTATGGAGAACATAAGAGAGATAGTATGTTTGACTGAAAGCTATTCTACGCTACTTGCCCTAAGGAGCAGATAATGGAAAAATGTTGCCTTTACTGCTCCAGACATTCAGCTGTAGTTCCTTGATAGTCTACTATTACATTTCAGGAGAGGAACACAAATCCTCTGTACCACATTCCTGCTAGAAGCCCCAGAGAAAGAGAATAGGGGTTCACACTGGCTCTGTAAATTTTGTTCAAGACAGCTTGTCCTGACAAATGTCTTTTTCCCATAAAATGAAAGGCACTCAACTTAAGGTAGATATGCCAATTCTCATACACTGAATGCAAGAAACCTTTACTTGACCTCCTGCTCTTCACAATCTTCTTCCATAGTGCCAGCTTCTCTTTTCTTAGTGCAGCACTTCTGCCTTTCTTTCTCTCTGTAATCAAGATGTAGCTTGATTTGTGATCTGTAGCAAGCCTCGCTAGGACACTCAAAGGATGAACACGCCATGACTGAAGTGATATTGAAATTGTTCCTACTATTTTCCTTTTTCACCACAGAAGTCCCACAGCAGTCCCACCCACTGCAAGTTTGGAGAAGAGAGTTAATGTTTTTTCTGTTCCATCACCTAATTCACACTCCAAGAAAGGAGCCAGTGCTTGTGTTTCTCACCCTTTCAAAGTGTAAGTATCACAAAGGGGACAGAATAGACCACAAAATCTATTCTGGACCATTATGTGTGTGAAAGGTATCAGATCTTTCAAATATGTTCTGCCCTCAGTATGACAAAGATGAGCTTTGATATAACCAGAGAATGTTTAGAGGGGATTTTGTAAACATTTTTTTATTTCCATGTTATCTGATACGTACAAAGTAAGGAGCATGATAGAAGATTTCTCTGTGGACAGCAGCAGATATTTTGTTGAACCATATCCTAGTCCATTTTTCTCTTCACTGACCATGTATTAGCTGATCAAGATGTACTTTGAGTCCTAGAGATTTCTCAAGTGTTGCAACCACTGTGAAAAGCAGATATACAAAAGCAGATACATAAAAAACTTTCAGTGAGTCATTCCTCTATCTGAAAGTTATACAGCCTACTGTCCTAAACTGCTGACTTTTTTTTCCCTGTTAACGTTAAATATAGAGTTTGAAATAGAGATAAGAATCAGAGACAGCATCAGAGATAAGAACTGCAATGTTTGTACATGTCAGATTACTCTTCCATGTTTCATCCATTATCAATATGTCCTTATCTGATAACATTCCAGCTTTAAGGCTCTGTGTAAATGTCAGATTCTCATTGTAATATCACACAAAATTCTCCTTTCCAATCAAATTGCGCTCTTGTTTCCAGAGTGTCATCTGAATTATCACAAAAAAAAATGCAAGTAATGTTTTAATGCTGAAGTTGGCAAACAAATGTTTCCTCTAACTGTATCTCAGGTCAAAAATCTTATGTCTCACTCACAGTAAATATATACTTGCTAAATGATGTACAGTCTTCAAAGTTTTTCATGCTAATAATGCAAATAATTTATCAAAATAACCTGAAAACAAGCACAGGAAAATTCACCCAAATACTTATAGGGCATGTAATAGTTCATTTGTCCTAGTCTGCTAATAGTCTAAAGAGTATGAAGCAGATAATTTTCTTTTTATTTTTTGACAGAATATTACAAGGTATTAATGAAAAATCGGATACAATCTGTGCCAGAAATTTCCTGCTGATCCTGCTTGAACTGAAATGATCTATAGGTTTGCCTTAACATGAAAATGTTGGGAAGACTCTTGTTAACAAAACACAGAGTTTTGGATGACAGCACCCAAGTGTGCTGTCTTGTTATACCAGCTTCTGAAGCAAACCTTCATTTGAAAAGAATGGAAAGCATACAAGCATACTTGAATATAACAGGTGTTATACAGGTACAAAATACTGCAGTTCAGTGTAGTTCTTGGGAGCTTATAAATTACTGTAATCCATTATCTAAATTTTTTTTTTTCAGTAATTTTCTTTCATGTAATAAACAAGGCAAAACAAGATTTTACATCTGGACAGTAGCAGCAACAAATTGAACAAATGTGGTCCTTTGACCCAGAAATAAGAAAGGACTTGAAGAAAACAGCTAATTCTTATAATATTTTTTTTCTCAAGACCGTTTGTGCCAATAAGCTTTACAGCACTATAGAAATACCATATTTCGCAAGTTGCTCAGCTAGTGGCTTATATCTGCCTTCTCTCTTTATTTAGTTCTGATATAAATTTTTTTCTTATCTCTAGAGAAAGGTCTCTTTAATAGAGCCAGCTGCATTTTGCCAGTATTACTACTTCATGGTGTGTTTTGCATAACATTCTATTAATATAATGTTAACATAGTTCAGGCCACAATGAACAAAATTATGACTGTCTTTATTTGCCACTCATTCGGTATGAAAATAAATTCAGCACTATAACTGTAGAATGAAATTTCAAAGAATGAATTGCTTAATGGTTATTTAATTTTGTAAATGTTTTCTCTAATTTAAACATTTTTTTCTGTGAAAAAGCTTTTAGAACTATGCAAGCTAATATGCTTTAACATATTAAAACTACTTTTTTTTTTTACAAAATTTTTGAATAAGTGGTTTGTAATTTTTTAATCATGCTTCAAAAATTGTAAAAAGTAAAGAGAGGGAGTTGTAAAGAGGAGTTAAAATCAGTAGTTAAGCTATTACATTGTTAGTAATTGTATCAAGGGAAATGGCAAAGTCATTCTTTTAAAAATATATCTCTTTTAAAGTCAACCAACTTCAAAACCAGCTAGAAGGGGAACTTATGTATGATTTAACACTACATGTCCAAATTCAGCTAGTTGCACACAGTAGGCATGTGAAATGGAATATGAACATCTTGAGCATAAAACATTGGGAAAAAAAATGGTCAAGAGAAAGAAAATAATGAAACAAACAAACAAAAAAAAGACTCATTTTTTACTCCTACTAAAAGCATGAGCAACAAAATCCTATTTATTTTAATTGAAGTTAAACTGGGTTGAAGTGGAAAATTACAGCAATGCTAAGTAACTAAAGCCCTGTGAAATAAAATAATCTGATTCTGATTTTAGTTGTAGTAAGTAAAGGGAAAAGACAGACATTTAAAGGCTCTGTGACTGTTCAAGCCACTTAACCATAATTTTATTGTTTACTGTAAGAAAAAGGACAGATGCAACATCATAAGATTTTTTTTGTATAATTTTAAGTGAGTTTAAGTGAGCCACTACTTGACATTAAAAAAAAAATTAATCAGTTCTTGCTTCTGAAAATAAGTGGGTTTTTTTTTTTTTTTTAAGCAAAAACAGAAGAAGCTGCTGTGGAAAGAAAAAAAAATGTTATCTGCTTCTGAAAACCAGAGACACTCTATGCTACTCCCAAAGAATACAATGCCAACTGAAACAAAACCTCCCTCTCTCTCCTGTTTATGCTCAAGGCTATACAACAGACTATCAGTTTGACTTACTTATACACATTCAATGTCTCTCATGGCCTCTAGTTTCTGACTTACTCATTTTAGCAAGCGTATACAACAGTAGACTCATCTGTCTGTACCTCCATTGTGATGCTTGGTCAGGTCCTTAATTGTCTATAGAGCTTAAGTGGGATCAGTCTAACTCTTCTTTCTCAGCTTTCTTACATATGTACACAAAATAGCTCCCAGGCTGTCAACTTGGGCTTGACAGGACAACCTAGGAGTTTGGCTCCTTGGAGGAGAGTAAATCAGAGCCCTGAAATAATACAAAACACAACCCCAAATCTACCTTGAACCATATTTCTGGTGCAAGTATGTCAAACACTTTCTAAACTGAATGGGAAAAAGAACATTTGAACAACTTCATTTTATTTGAACCATATGACACAGCCAGAGACCTTCCTTGCATGTGTCCACTAACGTATTTCCTGCAAATTTTTTTTGGGGGGGTGGTGGTGGCTTTTTTTTTTTTTTTTGGGGGGGGGGGTGTTTTATTTTTTAACAGTTCTAAGAAACTTGAAGAGTTGTTCCTACTGATCCATTCAAGATCAATACTACGAATCAGTCAACATTGTAGTAGTTTCCATGGAAACGTATTTCTTACACTTTTCTTCCAACAGATTTTAGCAGGAGAAAATTCTTACTGTAAATTATAGATTCATGCCATTGGAAACTACTTAGTTACTTTATTTCAGTGTATTGGAGTGACTGCAAGATTCCTACTTTAACAGAAGAACCTCAAGATATAGGAAGACCTTTTTGCTTAGGATTCCAAGATCCATGCACAATCAACTTGTGAAGCCAAATCTTCTGAAGAGAAATCTTACTTACTTTTAAATCTAGAAAGGATTTTTTTTTCAATCATTTTGGCTGATATTTCACTCTAAATCAAGGCCTAAAAGTTAACTATTTAAATCTAAGCTGTTAAACTCAAGACATTACGTATAACAAATTAATGAACAGGAAAATCTCAAAAGGAAAATATTCTCAGTAAAAATAGCCACACCTAATTCTTTCCATTATCTATAAAGGGAATCTAGGATTACTAGTTCATCCTTGATTAGCTTAAATATCTTTAGCTGGGTGAGATAACTCTGACCCTTTATTTAACAAGGCAGCCTTCTAGCTTTGAACATGTTCGCTGTTATTCTTCTTTTCATTAAGGCTTTGACAGATACACTCTTACGAAAACAGCTGTTACAAATAAGCAAGTTACACTTCCCTTCTATTTCTCTAGCTAACTGCTGGCGATCTCCATCCCTCACTCTCTCCTGGCAGATACGTCTTCATCACAGTTGATTCACTGCAAAGTCCATCAGCTTATAGTATGCCCCATCACTACCAGCTATTTTTTAAAACTTCCAAATTTTCACCTAAGTGGCTCATCTCCTTTCCTCCCTCTCTGTTACAAAGGTAGAAGCTTCTAGCAGGGAGGCACTAACAAAAGCTGAGGAAAATACGGGAGAGCAGGTAGAGGATCTTAAAGTGTTTTAGCTAGTTAGCTAATCAAAAAATATGTTATAACTTATATGCATTTGAAATCTCATAATAACCATTCTTGCACTATAGTAAAACAGCAACATAAATAACAGAGATGGTAATAAGCAGAAATGAGCTAAAAAGATAGAGCAATAAGGATACATGGTAGACCTGAAATAAAGAGCTATGCAACAGAAGTAAAAAACTGTCTTTGATAACTAAGAAATAGCCATTTTTTATAGAGACTTTTTTTTTTTGTTATCACCTTTGCACTGCAGAATGCAAATGAACTATTTTATTTATTCTATTTTAATAGGAGAAAAACATGAGCAGATTTGTATTGTCATGTGGTCTCATAGTGTTGTTCTGAGACACTTTCTCCATTTAATTTTGCATTGCAAATTCCTCAGATTTTATGTATCAGCAGTGTAACACTAGGCATTTTAATTACAATGAATAATAACTTTCCTACATTGAATAAAATGGAGACACCATCTCATGAGCTCACTTATTATATAGGTACTTGACTTCTGCTAAATATTCTGGCAACATTCAGACAGAGTAAATGTGTTTTACCACTGAATAGTCTGTATTTACTGAAGTGGTTCAGTGATTTAAAGTGGCGGTTAATGGGCAACCATAGCGTAGCTGACACAGTGGAAATAAGTGGTGGGAAAAAAAAATGCTTTTAAAAGTGCCGTGTGCTGTGTTTCTTGCATATCATCAAATGTCACTGAGACATTTGGTACTATGTCTTAGTGGCATAACAGCAAAGAGTATTATATGCCATAGAGATTTATATACCAAAGAGCACCAAAGAGTTAAATAGTGGAGTGGGTTTTTTTTTGTTTGTTTTACATTGTCAGTGCAACAAATTTCAAACATCACTGAAAACTTTAGCTTTTGTTTAAGCTATGTTTTGCTTACTAAGCAAATACTTAGCCTCAGAAAATATAGTTATATTAGGAAATATAATTTTAAAGCAAAACAAAAATGGACACAAGTTATTTACAAAATATTTTCATTTCTGAGTTTTTTATAAATATTTATTTTAAATTATTTTTTTATTGAACATAAAGAGCATTGATATCATGAAATTTAATTTTGTAAGAAGTTATCATTTTGTCTGTCACTTAAATTATTACAGGTCACCTGCATTCCAAAAACAGAATGTATAAGGGAAAGGGATTCCAATCTTTCAGAATGAGTCAATAAAATATTAGTATAATCTAATAGAAGGAGGCCTGAGGAGTATAACTCTGTTCACTTCTAACAAAAAAGGTATGTAAGTTAATGAGCAATTTTAGCACTGATACAAACTGGACATTAATAAGTCTACTCTTTAACCTGCAGAAAGCTTATATTTTAGAATATAGTTGCCACATCAGAATAAAGGGAACAAAAATGTAAATAATTTTAAGAAGACTGTATAATATTAGACAGCACTGGGTTCCACAACTTTTTAAATCCTATGTTTTCCTTGTTACAAAATAACTGTAGACAATGATCAAAGTCTTGGAGCCTGTCATTACATTATTTTCTAAGAGAGATTAGTGGGAGAGAAGAGAGTCATCTTTGGATAAGTATCTACTCCTTCAAAGATGTTTTAAGCTGTGTCTCAGCTGCAGGAGAGATGAATTCTGTGGTGTTCCTAGTTTGGACCTAGGATCTGATGGGCGGTGATTTTTCATTTCACTCAGTGCCCCGAGAAAGCAGTTGGAAAGAAAGGGAAAGCATGTGAATTTGGGACACAGCCAGGACTGTGTGTGTGTGTGTGTAATGGTAGCAGAGGTATAAGACAGGAATGAAAAGTGTTTAATTGGAACTGCAGAACACAAAATAGATGCTTTTGCTGAGACTTTTAAAATAATAGTAATAATAACATGCTAAAATTAATTTAATTCTTTGTCTTCCTTTGCTGATAACATTAATAGCAATATAAGCCAGATTTTCAGTTGCTCTATACCTTTGATCAGAGCCAGAATTTCCTAATTAAGTATCAAGATAAAAGCTAGAATGTTGCAAGACTTGCTCACTTTTTTAAGAAACTCTGATGCTGGCATGCTGGAAATAAAATACAGTACAAATATAGATGACTAACAGGACTTTTTAAAAATCTAATTATTCCTCTCCTAGTAAGGCCATGATGAAGCTGAAGCCCAGCCATTTTATTCCCTGAAAAACAAGAAAAAGACACAGAAAAATTATAAAATTTTACTATAATGTCTATGAGTTACTAATTTCAGACTGTATTTGAAAGTCTAGGAATGCCAGCGTGAACTTAAAGAACACTCAGGGGTTTATGGCAGGGACTAATAGAGATCCGTCATGATTTTAACAAAAGCTGCCGGTTGGGATTTTAAAGCTTGAGAGCAGAGCTGCAAAGTGATTTTATTTGTGGAGTATCTGTGTGTTAATAAAGTACTTTCACTGCTTTCTTCTTAGTGTTGTGGACCACTGAAAAATATTTTCTTTTAGACTACTCTTTAAAATAGCTGAACTACTCAACTTGTATCTAGCTGACGTTGCATAACTATAGCAACAAGACCTTGAGGAAAACCACCTGGGGAGAAAATTCTTTAAAGAAAATGATGATTCAAAATAATGGATCTAGGGAGAACTTTACTAAAGCTATAGAATAATTTAAACAGAAGAATCAGCAAGGCATAAAATATACCTCCTCAAAAATCCTTCTGAAAGAAACCAAAAACCTCGCAGAAGTGACAAATACTCTGAGAAACAGGGTAATCCTTAGATAAAATGGGGAATATTTTGGAGTACTGTAAAATGAAGAGAAGTGACAAAGTCACTAATGTAATCAGAAAAAAATAGCAAAGAGATTGATTGCTTGGGACTAGATACAACAGACAATTAAAGAATTGTGATCCTGAACATCACACAATTTATCTTTTACATGTGTGAGTCCCAAAGCAAAATTTGGCTAGTGTGGAGTGCTTTTGCTCCTAGTCTAATGCACTGAAGAACTAAATAGCTCAGAATGACAGAATTTATAGCAATTGGCTTACAATTGCCTGAAGCATCCAGTAAGAGACTTTGTGAAGACAGCTGTGTCTCTAGATCAATGCTTCATAGACACTCAAAGACCTGGCTTGCAGGGAGAAGCACAGAATTCAGCACCCACAGGCTTTTCTTTGTTTAGGGAGTTTGCAAAACTGCAGCAAAGGAGGTTTACTTATTTCTTTCATAAGACAATAGAGAGTCTTCTTTTGGAAAAAAAGCGTTAACTAATTGCACACTCGTGTGATATATGAGAAACTCCTGTTCCAGGTTTTAAAAAAAAAATAGTTAAAATTCTATACTCTAAGGAAAGTGTCACAACCAGAGCTATATGCTGTTCTACTGTGAACAATAGCATCTCTTCCTGTTGATGCTGTCTACATTAACAAAAAAAAAAAAGAAAAAAAAATACACTGAATAAAAACAATTATCTGGATATTAGAGGAGATGTAAGAAGGATCATTAACAATCTAACACAGTAAAGATAGTGCTAATTTGGGAGAGTAGAGAGCAATGTTTGATATGTGTTCAAGTGGAATTTCTATATTTTATCTAACAACTGTCATGACCAGAGTCAAATCATAAGCTACTGTCATTGGATGAAACACTTCTACTTTTCTGTATAATAATGTCAGTCTTGCTACAGTCTTAGTATCAAAAATGATTGTTTGAGCATCACTACTTTCAGAGAAGCAGGCAGCATGATATCAATATGATATGTAAGTATTTATCTTCTTTTTTTTTTCACTCCTTTCTCTGAAAGCCAACCTAGGGATAAATAGAGACAACTATGAACTACATGAACACCCCATATAAAAGTCTGCCCCACTTCTGGGAGACAGAAGCAACAGTAGTCCACAAGAGAGATGTTTAGTAGGAAAACTTCTGTATCGTACCAACCAGGACGGCTTATTCCGCTTCTTATCCTGAGGAAGGATGGAATTTACCATGGAGGAAGAAAGACTCTCTTTTTAACAATTAACCTAGAAAGTTGTCAGGGAAGAATTCTGACCAGTTTTTTTTTCCACTCATGTCCCACAAACCTTTGCTCTTTTCTTAAGGTCTAAAAAGAAAAAGTAAAAATGAAGAATAAAAAAAGATACAAGACATCATGAGGCAGAAGACATACTTTAATTTTATAATGAAAAGATAATATTTGTTTTGATTAACATTAATTCTAATGCCATTAAAAATTCTAGCATTTTGAGTCAAATACTGTCTTTAGCAATAAACACATTTTCACTTGTAAGGATCACATTTTGCTTTTCTAATCAATATAAATAGAAATGGTGAAAGGTTAAAAACAGGACATATTTTGAAATCACCATCAGGTTATTGGCTGTTATCAGCAATACAAACCCATTTCAGCCTTATTGTGTGAAAGCAATTTGAAGCAGAGCTCTGTAGTGTTTTCTTAGTAACTTTTTGAAGTTATTTGAAAAGTAAGGAAGCCAGAGATCCATTCTCACCTCAGAAACAGATAAAGTATTCCTTCCATAGGTAGAATACCAAAATAGCTCTTCCAGGCAGAGTTTGGAATCTCATCAAACTGAAAACAAATCTGAAACTGTCTTCCTGTTCCATATAGCATGCTGTTATACTAAAGGTGGGACTCTCACATCTCAAAGCAGCAGCAACTACATTGCAGACACATAAGTCTTCCGTTGAGTCTATCCCACTCTGTCTCATTTGAGTTTTTATTTACTTCTCTTAATGTGCTAGGAGGTCTTTGGGATTTAGTCTCAGTACATTAATAATTTAAATATAATTATCACTTCGTGGAACATCTGTCTGTCTTCTATCACTTCAGCTAGCTTTAATTCCTCTGTCAGTTTAGTAGCACTGAGGTTTGAGGTTCACATTATAACTAAGATGAAAGTTGATGAGCAATGAAGCTGTGAAGTTCAACAAACTATCACAGAGGATTTATTCAAGAATATGAATCTGAGTCACAATATACAGAACACCAATGTAGATAACAGATTTTTTTTTTCTCTTTGAAGTCCTTAGCTGTTATCCTTAGACCATGGGATAATTAGATCATAAGCTAATTGAAACATACAAATTAATTGCACTGATTGTTATTTATTTGAGATGATAGTCTTTTCCTGACACATTTGCTTTGATGAGGCAAAGGAAGCACTTGACATTTTGCCACTGAAAATTAATTGCTCTCCTGCACCAATTAAAATTACACACCATTTGAACTGAACTGCTTAATGTGCTGTTCCAAAGGAAAAAAAAGAAAGCAATGTATAACCTAAGGTGCCCATGTTTTTAAAGAATAATGTATCAGTCTGACCATGTTTGTAAGAAGGCTAGAAATCCTTTAGCTGCCGGTGACTTCTGGCAGAGAGTTCTTAACTTCTTAGGAAAAAATGATGGTCTTTCAGTAAACCAATGATAGGCTAATGACTCCTCAATGTTCACATGAGCTTTGAAGGGTATTCCCTGTGACTTGCTAGATCTAGAGAAAGAAAAGCAAATAACGCATGTAACAAAAACTAAACTTAAGCGAGAGTCATGGAGTAGAAGTGGCAAGTGGAACAATTCAGCCTGACCATGACTGCAAGCTTTTGTGAACCTCTTTCTGACAAAAAAAAAAAGAGCAGTAGTACATCAGAGAATATAAAAATAAATGCTGTTAGGGTCCTGCATGTGAACACTTATCATAGCATTCTAATCTCCTCCCACACATCAGTTCTCCATTTGTAATGTAATTCATAGCTCATCATTTGTGGTACTTCACCACTAGTTCCTTCTGGAGCAGAGTCAAACAGGCACTACTACCCAAACAGTCTCTTCAGGTCCAACAGTAAATGTAGCATTTAAAGTAAGTAATATTCACTAGGCCACAAAAAAAAAAAAAAAACAAAAAAAACCCAAAACCAACTATTTTATCTATTGACTTTTTTTTTGCAGAATGAATAAGCAATTTTGAAAGACAAGGATAAAAACCAAGGTTCTATTTTGTACTGTAACAGTTAATCTAGATAGTAATATGTATGTTTTTTCATTTGTCTATAGCAATTGCTTTTCTTCCCTTCTGCATTGTTTCAGACTTAACACAAGAATTTAAATCCCTGTTTCTAGTTAAACTGCTTACTACCTTCACCTTCATTGCTATCTGTAGCTGGATGATTACACTATTTTTGTAATAGATGAGAGAGGATGGCACTTCTAGCTGAGATATTGGTATACACAGAAACAGAAATAGAATGACTTGTGGGGCGAGAAGGGATCCAGCTCTTCCTGCAGACAGAGGCTAACACAATGTTAATACTCCCAGTCATACAGCAGACACACCATGAAGTAGCTGCCCCCTTCCTGTCATCACTGTGGATACATATTTCTTTGACTTGATGGCCTGAACGCATAAACAGATTTTGTCTTTCAGCCTCACTGAACACCATCAGAACTGCTTACATGAATGCTTAAGGCACTTTGTTTTTTTTAACTTAGTCTGCTGGGCTAATATTTTGGGGTGGGATTTTTTTTTCCAGTTTTTGAACCTCCTAATAAGGTTTGTGGACAGTTTACTACTTTAAATAAGTTCCTAATGCCCTCAAAACACTGCTTGTGTAATTAACTACTAGCAAATACAAAACATCATTCTTTGATTGTGTACTACTCTTTATAGAATCATAGAATCATAGAATGGTTAAGGTTGGAAAGGACGTTCAAAGGTCATCTAGTCCAAACACCCTGCAAGGAGCAGGGACATACCCAGCTAGATCAGGTTGCTCAGAGCCCCATCCAGCCTGGCCTTGAATGTTTCCAGGGATGGGGCATTCACCACCTCTCTGGGCAATCTGTTCTAGTGTTCTACAACCCTCATTGTAAAAAAAAAAATTTTGCTAAGATCCGATCTAAATCTACCTCCATTTTGAAACCATTACCCCTCATCCTATCACAAGAGGCCCTACTGAACAACCTCTCCCCATCTTTCTTGTAGGCCCCCTTGAGGTACTGGAAGACCGCTGTAAGGCCTTCCCAGAGCCTCCTCTTCTCCAGGCTGAACAGCCCCAACTATCTCAGCCTCTCCTCATAGGAGAGGTGCTCCAGCCCTCTGATCATCTTTGTAGCCCTCCTCTGGACTGTCTCCAGCTGGTCCATGTCCTTCTTATGTTGGGGGCTCCAGAAGTGGATGCAGTACTCCAGGTGGGGTCTCACCAGGGCAGAGTAGAGGGGAAGAATCACCTCCCTCGACCTGCTGGCCACGCTCCTTTTGATGCAGCGCGGGATCTGGCCCGCAAGGGCCCAGATCTTTTGTCAATATGCTGTGTTTACTTTGAAAGGTACCTAGAATGGACGTCTTCGGTGTTATCTTTTTCCTTCAGAAATGAATGGCAAAACTTCACTTGAAGTCAGCTACATCAAGGTTTCATACCTTACTTTTTTTTACTTATACTCAATGTCTCATATATCACATTATTCAACTGACTAAATGCGTTTATTCTCAGTGGTATTACAGTACCAGATTATTAGGATTTTAAAAATATTGGTAGCACTTGAACTCAAATTATTTTAAAATAAACTTGCACATTTCAGCAGTTATCAAGTTAGAATTCTTATTAAAATTGTAAAGATTAAAAGATAGAATTAATATATTAGAAAGCTTGTTCTGTTTCATATTGGTCTTTACAGTTCATGTAGTCTGATTTTGCTGCAGTCAAATGGATAGAAAAAATATTTAATTTTAACTCTAGATATGTTAAAACATGTTTTGACATATTCTTCATTATCACATTAGTCAAGTCAATACATGCAAACTCTCCTTCAGATAAGATACTTGTTAATATTGCTAAAATCTTGCAAAATTTGTAAAAGGAACTATGATATTTCAGTGTAAAGAGCTGGAAATACAAAATGTCTCTAGAGTGCAAGCAAACAACAACAGGAAATATTTTAACATTAGGTCTATTTAATTGTTTTCTCTAATTGCAGAAACTAGACAACACAGAAAGGCTGAAACAGGTTTTGTTCATTCAGCTACTCTTGAGAAGGATGAACCCTCAGTGAGTGAAACTAGAAATTGACTAAATAAAGCCCTGGTACCCTGGCTTTTTCTAATAAAGCTTTATTAAGCCAACTCAAGGAAGCAGATGACTATTAAAAGTTTTTATGGAAAATATACCACCAAAAAAAAACCACCCAGATCTAGAAATATCTTGTGAATTGATCAAAATAACAAAATCATTCCAGAAAAGACTTAGTGGTAATTATGCAACTTGCCTTACTCTCTTGCGGCATGGTGAAAGTTATTGTAAATGGAAATTAAGAATATCATCAAAAACCTGTAGGAGATGGAATTGTGATTTTTCTCTGAGTCTGATGAAAGTGGGGCTCTGAGGTCTAGTACATTAAAAAGATGCTACACAAAACATATTCCCCAATAGAAACCTAATTAAAAGGTGCAGCTGAAGAAAGCAGTAGAAACTGCTTCTACTCAGGCCACTCGTATTGGGTAGAAAAGACAAGCATAACAGGAAAGTGTCGAAGTGAGCTTGCTTTGACTTTATCAAACTTTTAGTTCTTCTCACTCTTATCATAGGGTTTGGTTTTTTTTTTAATTTTTACCTTTACCTTTATCCATTCTCTTTCTCTTTCTCTTTTTCTCTTTCTCTTCTCTTTCTGTTTATTTGTCTTCAGTTTTATGAATTAACACTTGATATACTGAAATTATTTGTGTAATTATTCATAAAGTTCATTTGATCAATGACTTAACATAGTTATTGACCACACTCAGCAAGATTCAGTTGAAATTAAATTCCTTTTAATTCAGGTTGTCAAAAAATATGAGGCAAGATCTTATTCAGTATATACTTGTTTAAACATTTGTTGTATACTTTTGCAATTTATTTATATTATTTCTTAACACTGCTTCAGTGAGGTCCCTCCCACAAGACACAGTCCTTCACAAACTCCAATGTGGGTCCTTCCCGTTGGCTACAGTTCTTCAACAACTGCTCCAGTATGAGTCCTTTGCATGGGATAGTCCTTCAGGAACAGACTGCTCCAGTGTGGGTCCCACACAGGCCACAGGTCCTGCCAGAAAACCTATTCCTGTATGGACTTTCCATGAGCCGCAGCTTCTTTTGAGGTATATCCACCCTCTCCAGCATTAGGTCCTCTATGGACTGTAAGTGGATATTTGCTCCACTGTGGTCCTCCATGGACTGCAGAGGGACAGCCTGTGTCACCATGGTCTTCACAATGGGCTGCAGGGAACTCTCTGCTTCAGCATCTGGAGCATCTCCTCCCCCTCTTTCTTCACTGACCTTGGCTTCTACATTATTGTTTCTCTCACATTTTATTATTCTTCTCTCTCACAGCTGCTACATAGTGTTTTTTTTCCCCCCTTCCTTAAATGAGTTATTGCAGAGACTCTACCAGCATTGCTGATTGGCTCAGCTTTGGGCGCTGTCCAACATGGCTGCAGTTCCTGGTGTTTTCTCACAGACACTAGACCATGCTGCTACCAAAACCTTGCCACATAAACCCATTACACAATTATTCCAGAAAATTAACACTTAAAAAATAGGATTTATATATATAGAATTAGAATTTAATATAGAATTAAGGGAGTGATCATGCCCCTGTACTTGGCACTGGTGAGGGTGCACCTCGAATACTGTGTGCAGTTTTGGGCCCCTCAGTATAAGAAGGACGCTAAGTTGCTGGAGTGCATCCAGAGAAGGGCAACAAAGCTGGTGAAGGATCTAGAGCACTAGCCTTATGAGGAGTGGCTGAGGCAACTGGGATTGCTTAGTCTGGAGAAGACAAGGCTGTGGGGAGACCTCATTGCTCTCTACAGCTACCTGAAAGGAGGTTGTAAGGAGGTGGGTGTTGGTCTCTTCTCCCAAGTAACTAACAATAGGATGAGAGGAAGTAGCCTCAAGCTGTGGCAGGGGAGGTTTAGGCTGGTTATTAGGAAATACTTCTTTACTGAAAGAGTGGTCAGGCACTGGAACAGGCTGCCCTAGGAAGTGGTGGAGTCACCATCCCTGGAGGTATTCCAACAACATGTAGATGTGGCACTTCAGGACATGGTTTAGCAGGCACGGTGGTGGTAGGTTGACAGTTGGACTTGATGATATTGGAGGTCTTTTCCAAGATTATTTATTCTTAATTATTCTATGATTCTACCTTAATTATTCTATGATTTTTGTACTTTGTAGTGTTTTCAGATTCTTTAATGTTTTGAGTACGGTTGAAGAAATACATTTCCAACCAGGAGAAATAATATTGAAAAGGAAAGAATGAAACTCTGCTCGGTACGCCTTGCTGAAAGTGACTGACTCTGCAGGAATTTTGGTAACTGTGTCAGATCCTTATGTGTTTTAAAAAGGTACTGATGAATATAGTACTGAATGAGTACTGAATAGTATTGGGATAATGAAGCATAAGAGTATAGGCCTAGACATTGGCCTTGTCCCCATTCTACTAAAAAGAACTTTCCAATTGACAAAGATAATGAAGTTCTGTAAAACAGGAAGTAAACTAGTTCAGAAAGAAGGAAACAAGCTGATTTTTCATTTCCCTGTGTCTACTGCATAGCTGTGCAACTTTCTCTAATTTTGATGAGTTCTTTTTCAGTGCAGTTAAGATGTACAGAGAGCTGCAAGAGAATTTTTAACTTCAGAGACTGCTTGGAGCCATGAATCTCTTTTTGCAGTCTGTCTGGAGAGGGAGGATGCTCATTCTTCTGAACTTAACTGTAGCTTTCAAATGCCTATCAGACTAAGCAATACCTTATTATGAAACTAAAAATAAAGAATTTTTGTATAAGGATATGATAAACAGAATAATTTTAACACAGTGTGCTAAGAGGAAAAACAAGGCATCTGGTCTTGTTACTATCTTTCTATAAAACTTTCCTCACTATCTTTTTCTTCTTAGCTTAATGTGTCCAGAAATGTATCTATATCTTCAGCATTTATATACTGAGTTCTACGGTTACTACACATTTGTTTTTTTTTTTTCCTCTAGGTGCATCCAGAAGTCTTATCCCGAGGCTGGACTGTATGTGAATTGTTCAGTAATGGTTCACATGAACAGTGGGCTCAATTTTCTTAAACAACATAACCCAACATGATACCAACATGCACATTTCATAGAATCATAGAATCACAGAATGGTTAGGGTTGGAAGGGACCTTCAAAGGTCATCTAGTCCAACCCCCCTGCAAGAAGCAGGGACATGCCCGACTAGATCAGGTTGCTCAGAGCCTCATCCAACCTGGCCTTGAACGTTTCCAGGGATGGGGAATCTACCACCTCAATGGGCAACCTGTTCCAGTATTCTACAAACCTCAGTGTAAAAAATTTATTTTTCCTAATATCTATCTATTTCATGATTGAGGAACCCATGTTCACTAGGTCCACTCCAACTTTTGCTTTCATATCCAAAATTTCTCATTCTTATATCAAATGTTGAATATTGAATATCAAATGATAAAAGATAAGAAAACACAAAACAAAATAGACCAAATGTTAGAATTCACAAAAATCACTAAGCAAATCTTTTGATGATGAAAAAGATGAGAACATGAAAAATATGGCTATATGGCTATAACTGTTATGAAAAGATGTCAGTTGGTCTGTTGGATCTAGATTTTGAAACCAGTATTTTTTTTTTTTGCAGTATTTCACAGAATCACAGAATATTTGAAGTTGTAAGAGACCTCTAACAACTCTGCTCAAGAAGAGTCACCCAGAGCCAGTTGCCCATGACCTTGTCCAGATGGATTTTTTAATATCCTCAAGGAGGAAGAATCCACAATCTCTCTAGGCAACCTGTGCCAGTACTTGGTCAACCTGACCATTAAAAAAAACCATTTCCTGATGTTCAGATGGATCACCCTGTGTTTAACTTTACACCCATTGCCTTTGGTCCTGCCACTAGGCAACATTGAAAAGAGCCTGTGTGAGACACTGTGTTGAATGTTTGTCTCAACATTGTCGAAGCATCAAACCATCACCTAAACAATGGTACATCAGTCAAACCATAGGACTGGAGTCTTCCTGTTTTCCTGCAATATGATTCCCTTATCTTGCAAGCCAGTCAAGCCACAGGACTGGAAGCTTCCTGTTTTTTTCCTCCTGTTTTCCCACAAACCTGAATGCAGAGCTGATTCTGCAAAATTTAGCCTTACCCCTATGTATGTGCCCAGACCCAGGCCAGAAAAATGGAGGGGCCCAGAGATGGCATTGGGCATGCATATCACTGCCAGGTGAGGGGTGCAGCCAAGCAAATCCGCTCTTGGAATATGTGACGTGAATAAGATGAACAATAAAAGGACAGAAACGACGAACATTGGACGGAATGTTCCCCCACCGAGTCAACTGGACTGTCAGGACGCCGCAGCTCCGTGGTGGTAGCTATTGCAACTGAAACTCTTTTCCCTCTTTCCTTTCTTTCTCTCTTTTCTCTTGCATTTGTGAACTTCTGGTCAGGTTAATAAAGTTACCTGGTGCTTGACTCCGTTTTGAGTCTTAATTCTGTTCTCGAGAATACAAGCAAAACCACGCTCCGGTGCGTGAGAGGTTGGTCTAGCCGCTGTAGCCTCCCAGACCCATCTGAGGTTAGCTAGAATGCAAGAGGGCCTTCCTCTCATCTGAAATTGGAGCGTGACAGCCTGGCTCTGTCCTCTTTGAACCCTCCTTTCAGGTATTTATGTACATTGATAAGATCCCCTTGAGTTTTCTCTTTTCTAGGCTGAAATGTCCCAGCTGTCTCAGCCTTTTCTCAA
Source organism: Chlamydotis macqueenii (assembly GCF_036417535.1). Taxonomy (NCBI): domain Eukaryota; kingdom Metazoa; phylum Chordata; class Aves; order Otidiformes; family Otididae; genus Chlamydotis; species Chlamydotis macqueenii. The sequence continues at coordinate 167,122,408 of NC_141556.1, forward strand.
AGGAGAGATGCTCCAGTCCCTTAATCATTTTAGTGACCCTTTGATGGACTTTCTTGAACATGTCCATGTCTCTCTTGTACTGAGGAGCCCAGAACTGGACACAGGCATCACCAGTGCTGAGCAGAGGGGAAGAATCACCTCCCTTTATCTGCTGGCAATACTTTGCCTAATTTAACCCAAGATATCATTAACTTTCTTTGCTGCAAAGGCACATTGCTGACTCATGTTCAACCTGGTGTCCACCAGGACCTCGGGGTCCTTTTCTGTAAAGCTGCTTTCCAGCCGGTAGCCCCCAGCATATATTAGTGCATGGAGTAGTTCCTTCCCAGGTGCAGCACTTTACACTTCCCCTTGTTGAACTTCATGGTTCTTGTCAGCCTATTGCTCCAGTCAATTGAGTTAAAAACAAAACAAAACAAAACAAAAAAACCCAAACAAACAACAAAACCACAAAACCAAACTCAAACATATTAACTCATAATTTAAGGATTATGTCAACACTAATATAATTAGTGTTGTTCAGTAAGATGAATGAGAAAAATCAAATTTCTTAACAGAATGGCTTACTGAAATCACACAGCTCAAGATGAGCAGGACTAGGATATTATAACAATGGCTTTACAAGGTAACTAAGAAAGGACATTCGGGGGAATTCTTTAGCCCAAAGATTTCTGAATTCTCTTCTGGACAACGGTAGAGCTTACAGAGGTAGAGAAAGTAAGGGACTATGGGCTAGCTTTTTATGTTATGGTTAGATCACTCTCCAGAATCATAAAAGTTAAAGTTTATAATGCTGAAAATGAACTTGAGTATCCTGTCCCACCGTGTTCTAGCCTACATCAGGATGTGGATCAAAATTACTGTGATGCAGGAGATACTGGCTTCTACAAATTCTCTGGAGCACCATCCTACAGATGTGTGTGTGTAGTGCTCTGGAAGAATCCTTTTTTTTTGCTTCAAGTCTCCAAATATCTTAGTATGGAAACACAACATTCCTACAACCTAATCAAGTTTGCATATGAAAAACAGTACAAAGAAAATGCTCAAGTCCTGTCACAACTCTGTCCTTCACAACATGAAAAGAAACTTTAGACCCCTACAAAAAAAAAAAACAAAAACAAAAACAAAACCAAAACCAAAAAACTATCAAAGTCAATCTAGGCATTTTCTGAGTACAGACAGCAGCTGAATTTTAAATCACACATCTAAGGTCTACCCATCTCCTACACAGGGCACTCAACTGCTTTCTTGGATCCTACTTTAGCAGATCCATTACCCTACTTCAGATGTTACTGGAATTCTTTTTAAAATAAATCGTTACTCATAGTCTCTACCTACACTGGTTACTGTATCCATCATAGGAGAGGTATCACCCTACTATGTGGTACAGAGTGATTCATATCTATTTGGCTCAGGACTAGCTACTTCCAGGACAGACTGGTGGCATCTGCACTACAGATCATGTAACCCTGGGCAATTAGGGTCTCGTGTATCTTCCGAGAATCAAAATATTTTTCTTTTCCTGTTCAAAGTGTCTGATATACTGTGCAGATTGTGTTACAGGAAAGTTATTTTTATATTTTTCCTGATTTAGGATGTGGTATTAGGTAATATGAGCATGACTTAGGATTTGCTAGGGTTTGAGTGTGTTCATTAAAGTAGAAAAACCTAGTCTGCTGTCATTTCACCTTTGCTGGATTTCGAGAGTGGCACTGGATGAACTTCTGAAAACATGCAAGGATTTGTTCTGGGGAAATATGTTGACTCACTTCAACAAAGAACCTGGGCAAAAAAGAATATTTACATCATGTAAATGTGCAGAGGCAGAAATGAAATGGTGATGTGAACAGCCATAAAGGTGGCCTGGTTAGAGTGGGAAAGTTACTGAGCAGAAGAAAGTGTCTGCTGAAAACCACTGACAGACAAATTGCTTGCCAGCCTGGGAGCTGTGGGCCTGGGAACTAGGCTGTGGAAGCAGAAACGTCCTTGAAAAGTACAGCTGGCATCTTTGAAGTACAGATGGGTACCTAGAAACCACAGACGGCCTGAGATACTATTGATAAGCACAAAACCCAATGAACAGTAATGGCAACGTATAATCTGAAAAAGTGGAAACATTCTGAGAAAATAAATTGGTCTGAAAGAATAGAAGGCATCACTATCTATTGGCTATTACAGATGAAAAATAGAGATTAGCAGCATCAATTGGCTGATCAAAATGCTGGTGTCCTATTCCTTCATGTCTCTGATATAAACAGAAAAAGACTTAATTTTTATCCTAAATGTAGCCTTTCTCTCTGAGAACTTCACAACCTGTATGTAGTTTTCCTTTCCTAACAGGCTGAATTCTTCACACAAACTTTCTGCGAGGCCTTGAACCCTGGCTGGGGATGCCTGGCTGACTCCAGACTTCGTGATGTGGATTGTCTTTGAAGTGAGACTCTGTCTGTTACTTTCTTGGGCTCCCTTTGGTCCCACTTCTGGGGTTGATTTGGTTTGTCCTCTACCTCTGGGATGGTTGAGTCCCGTTCTGGAATTAGTTTGCCCTCCTCTTCGGGATAGTTTGGTCCTTTCTGAAATCTGCCTAATTCACTTGATACTGGTATTACATATCCATATAAGCAATCTATTCCATCTACTGTTATATCGTTGCTAAGTTTGTTTCACTAATTATAAGTTTCTGGTAACTGATAATGCTATACATCTATTTGACTTTTACTATACAGTTAATTGTTCCCAAATTATTGATTGCTGCCATGATTGATTGTTGCGATTCTGTTGGTTGATACTATGTTATTGATTGCTGATAGTAATTTGTAGTAGCTAGATATATATATACACACATATATTCAATTTATTAATCATAGATTTCCTTGCTAGTGGTGATTTTGTAGTAGTACACCTGTTAGCGGTGATTTAGAGGATATTTTTGGTTATCTGTAATAAAGTAGAGACATTTAGAGGATAAAAGCCTATGTGTCCTTGTGTGTTATAGAATCACATGAACCCACAGTTTCAATTTCTACATACACATAGGCTAGATAATCTTTTAGTTTGTGAGAAATGGTAAGACAAGCTACTTGACAGATTTACTCATTTTAAGTGTGCCAGTGTCTAGTACACTCTGACCAGGTTCTTTGAGCTATTCTCCATGTGGAGGTTGTAACATTTAATATCATTTTTAATTATTTTAAAGATATGATGTTACACAGAACTTCTGATTTACCAGAGTGATTCAAAATATACCATGTAACACAATCAAATACAAATTACAGTTAACAAAATACAGCAAGTGCAACACACAGTTCAATTCAATACCAATGTGATTCCCATTACCAGTCTCTATAATATGCTCACCATCATGACACTGGGCGTACTCAGTCCATGAGAAGGAATACTTAAGTTGAAGCCAGCTCAAGCCCTTTGCTCTCTTTGAAATTCTTTTCCTATTTGTCTAATTTTTATACTCTATGTTAGGCTGAGCCATATATTTACTCCCCCAGTGTTGGTCTGGCTGACTCACGGAGGCGTTCACAGTTTTAAAGAACTCAGAGAGAAACATTTATATCACCAATTGACCAACAAAACTGGTAATAGTTGTTTATCTAAAACAAAGGCCACCTTCTGGTACCATTTTTGTTGAGATTAGATCAATTTATTTGTATTACTCTCTGAACTTCTTGGGCACATCACCTTGCCCTACCTTCACTGAGTCTTCTTCCATTGCAGGAGTTTATTGATCATATCAGGGCTCCCATTAAAAAAAAAAAAAATCATAGGGAAGTCAGTCATTTGATTATAATCAGCAATAAAATATTAGTTTGTCTGGTTTGTTAATATCCTCTCCTAAATAGAAAGTTTTCTATAGTAAGAAGAAGATTTAGTCTACTTTACTCTAGATGATAAAAAGTCATGAGACTTTCTGTAAAGTTAACAGAGTGGCTGGATGACTAGACTTCAGCTCTAGATGGTTGGTTGATTCTGGATAATAGTGAGTGTACAGTTAGTGCATTGAGAAATTCCAGTCTTTCAGTAATCTGTAAAACTTTTATTTCAGTCTGTTAGATCATTGAACAACCATTTACATATAATTTTCATATTAGGAGAGAACCATGCTCTAATAAATGGCTAGTTGGTTATTAGAGTAACTTTCCAAGGTTTTCAGTTTCCCCTTACCACCACCAAACACTTCTTCAGCTGTGGAGAAATGTGCATCTGCCATTCTGTTAGGATAACTCTTTCCTGTATGTATCATTTCCTTGAACTGGCTTTTCAAGATGATAAGTTATTTGTGATTGTACTATAATGACATTGTAGGGAAAAATAAAGGTCTTGAGAATTTTTTTCTCTATAGGAAAGGAATTAATATTTTGCTACTGCTGACTAGGCAGTAAATAGATTTCCCAGAGTAATTACACATAATCAAGAAGCAATTACCACATAGAGTCTACAACAAAGACTAAAATAATGCACTACAACAGTGGACATTATTGACAGATACACATCAATATTCCTTTGTTAAGAACCATACAAATTTGTCAACTTAAATCAATTTAATTCTGATGATTTCTAAAATTGTTTAAGTATCCAATATCTGATGGTGTTTGAATGTACAAAAGAAAAATACAGATCCAGTATATATTGTCAAGTGACTCTTATCTTTTTGTGAGTTATCAGGAAATTGTTCTTAATTGCTCATAGTTGTACCATTGCACGTGGATATACAAAAAAAAAAGAAAAATATTTCTGTTAAGTTTACCCATCTCATTAATGCAAAGCTTGCATTTCAAAAGCTTTGGGAAAGCTGGGAAACTGAATCTAAATATGCCAAACCTTGTGAACACAAACAATGCATATTAGCATGACAATCAAGCCAGACCATGCAGAATTTGCTCAAAGAGAATGTCTTATAGTTATAAATATAAGGTTGGTAGGAGTTAAAGCAGAGGTTGGTGTAATTGAGGTAGTCTACTATATTTAAAATTATGTTCCCCAAGTCAGTAAAATCCATAGTAAACAAAGACTTTTTAAGGTGACTTATCAAAAATATGAAATAAGAAATGTGACCATAGTGAATTTTACAGGAAAGTATAGGAAGATCAGAGAAAGCATACTCCACCTGATGAGCAAGACTGCTAACAATGGATGAGGAGATGGCTGAGGTACTCAACAACATTTTTGCCTTAGTCTTCACTGGCAACCTATCTTCCTATACCTCTCAAATGGATGGACTTCAAGTTGGGGTTTGGGGGAGCAAAGTTCCTCCTGCTATAAGAGAAGACCAGGTTTGTGACCACCTGAGGAACCTGAGCATACATAAGTATGGGACCTGATGAGATGCATCCCAAAGTTCTGAGGGAGCTGGCTGTTATAGTTGTCAAGTCACTCTCCATGATATTCAAAAAGTTGTGGCAGTCAAGTGAAGATCCTGGTAACTGGAAAAAAGAGAAACATTGCACTTATTTTTAAAAAGGGTAGATAGGAGGACCCTTTGAACTACTGACCTTTCAGCCTCCATCTGTGCCTGGGAAGATCATGGAACAGAACTTCCTAGAAACTATGCTAAGACACACAGAGAACAGGGAGGTGATTTGAGAGAGCCAGCACAGCTTCATCCAGGGCAAGTCCTACCTGACCAAACTACTGGCCTTCTATGATGAAGTGACTGTATCAGTGGACAAGAGAAGAGCTACAGATGTCATCTGTTTGGACTTCTATAAGGCCTTTGACATGGTCCCCTACAACATTCTTCTATCTAAATTGGAGAAAGATGTATTTCATAGCTGGACTGTTCCATGGGTGAGGAATTGATTGGATAGTTGCATCCAGGGGGTAGTGGTCGACAGTTCACTGTCTAGATGGAGATAAGTGAACAAGTTGTGTCCCTCAGGAGCCCATCTTGGGACCAGTACTGTTCAATATCTTCATCAGTGACATAGTCAGTGGTATTGAGTCACCCTCAGCAAGTTTGCAGACAAAACCAAGCTGACTGGTGTGGCTGACACATCTGAGTGACAGGAGGGACCTGGACAAGCTTGAGAAGTGGGTCCATGTGAACTTCATCAGGTTCAACAAGGCCAAGATCTTAAACGGTCCCTTCCAACGCTAATGATTCTATGAGTACCTTTGCTGTCATGCATACATATAGAAACAAACAAGTTGTTTCAATGTCTGGAAGAGAAGACTATTGTCACTTAGACAATATATTACCCAAAATTTCACCTGTGAATCAATGCACTAGACTTTCACTAAGTGCAAGTGTTATTAAAAAATATTATTCTGATCTCAAGCAGCATCTCCAGTTTTCCACTTTTACCATGCTCAGTCTTTTCATCCTTCCTGCATTATCCCACATCTGTACTGCTTCCTGGAATGCAGCTCTGAACATGCTCTTAAGAAATGTTGCTGCCTACTCAGAATTTTGCTGAAAGATCAGTCTGAAGTACCTCCTTTGTTCTCCCATTTGTATTTGAGTAACCGTAGACCCCCCCTGAATAAGTAATTTATACTGACCCTTTTTATCTCTTTACATTTCCTTCTGAGTGCCTTCTCTCCAAGTCTGAGTTTTGTTACTGATTTACATAATCTTCTTCCACTAGCAGCTCAACCCTGGAGTCTCTCTTTTCGAGAATCTCACCCTAAGATTGGTAACGAATTACATGTTTCTTTTGGTCTCATTTTCTTTAGCTGGGAAAGGAAGCTAAGACATGGAAAAATTCCTGCTGATTCTTGAACATCTTGAAAAGCTACCCTGGAGAAAGAAAAATTACAAAATTAAATGGATTTCATAATTTATGACTAACACTCAAAATTGTTTGTAGCAAAACAAGAAATGTTTTTGTACTGCTTCACATGAAAATTGTCTATGAAAACTGGTTGGACTGGAAATGATACACAGCATCACCTCGACTGATTTGTTCATTTTCAGAACACTCCTGAAACTGTGCACCGAGCAAGGCAGAGCATGACATTCTGGGAGAAGGGGAAACTCTCATTGCTTCCACAGGCAACTTGTTGATTCCACATCCTGAGACTCCCCCCTACTCCCAAAGAAACAACCAACCAACCAAACAAACAAACAACAAACTAGGCTATAGCAAAACTGGAGTAATAGATTAAACTTGCTCATCCTAGTCATTGTGAAGGAGCACTCCTAGTACATATTTGAACACATATGGCTTGCAGTTCTGGCCCGATGTTGACACTTCTACAATGTAAGAAGACAAGATGAAAGTTTTACACATTTTAAACTCATTGTTCGTTAAATAGAATGCCAAGATAAGGTTCTAGTGAGCAAAGAGGGGATGCCAGCAAGGGAAAATGTACCAAAAAAAATTTAATTTATTCTAAGATTCCAAGCTGGAATTAAGAACAAATAAACAAGTAGACAAAAAAAAATATTCTAGAGCAAGCCAATAAATCCAAGGATGAATTGAATTATCTTCCCATTCTTCTTATGTGTCTATGCGCTATTATGGAGAAGCAAAACGTACCCTACTGAGTTTTGGTGTAATTTTTCTTCCTTATGCCATACTTGCACCACAATGATATATTTTAAACTGTAGTATTGTTTGTAAGAGGTCTAATAGCACAAAACTGTTGAAATGAGAGTCATATTCTGGGGGACTTCTAGTTATACACTCTTGGTACATTATTACAATGACTCTATGTCAATTCATTCTTTTTCTTCTTTCTCTCACCACCTGTTTTTAATTCCTTGAAGCCCCACATTATTTCACTTGGAACTTCAACAGCATAATTTCTTTGATCTACATTTTTGTGACCTTTTAATGACCAGCAGGTATAAAAGGTATGTCTTGTGCTCACTGCCTGAAAAATTGTTTTATTTATATTTAGATCCCACTATGCCATGGGGTTAGAGCCTAATTTCATTTATACTGGTGTAAATCAGAAGTGAATTACAAAGGTAAACTAGAGATAAAACTGAGTAAAACAATACCAGCATTGTACCCTACTGTACATCAGTCACGTGTATCTGATTGATAGCTTTTTTTTTTTTTGAAGTTAAGGAAAGATCTGAATTTTGACCTTATTCAAATATTGCAGTTTTCTTGCTTAACAGCAAACCAATCCAAAATTTAAAAAGCCCTACAACAAACTACAAGAAAAACGTAATTTAGAATTCCCATACTATTATCATTCTGTGATTTTTACCCTCATCTTTGACTTACAAAATTGACAGTCCATTCTGCATTTTATATAGATTTTACATTAGTCACAAGCTAACTCTGGTCAATTAGTCTAGACTGAATAAAAAGGAGAAATGGGACAGAAAGAGTAAGCATTTTTATTGCTATAGTCACAAATTACATCGTAGCTTTAATAAGACAAAGTAACGGCAGATAGAAAGATGACACTTTTTATTCTGGATATTTTTGAAGATGTGGCTATATTGATTCAGAAAAATTAAAATATCTGCTAATATCTGTGCTACTTCACGATTCATTAAAATCATTACTACAAGGACTTCATAGAAAAGAGATACTTTTCTTCTGTTTCCATCAAATACGTCTGTCACAATGCATTTGCTGTCATGCTTAAAAAGTCATATTCCTGGAACGTAGCAGTTGTGGGAATTTTGTTATTCTTAACATGGTAGCAGGCTAGTATTTTGACTACCTGAGGGCATTGCTTCCAGGCAGCTGTTTGAAATATTAACAATGCCACATAAATCAGTTCTGGTGTTGTTCTGCATATGTACATAGCATATTAATGTTGCAGTTCTAAAAACAAAAAAAAAAGATAACTAACTTTTTCTTTTTTTTCCCCTCACACTTGGGACTTGAGATTGAACAGGACAACATTTACATTATTTACTTTAGCACCTGTGAGTCTAAAGTTTAAAATAAAAAAAAAGTTGCTTATTGAGTAAAAAAAATAACATAAATGTGTTTCCTGAAGGAAGTGCTACTTCAATCATTCTTCAATCATTTAATCTTACTTTCCTAAAGATACCTAAATTCTGTATGAAGCAGTAAAGAATGTTAGTATTTCTCTGAGATCTTCTTGAACTATGTAAAAATTTGCAAAGCCATATTATTAATGTCTTAGTCCTTTTGGTACTGTTCACTTGCAGAATAACTCCTTGGAGTGGGTGTGAATCATTCTAGAAGCATGAAGTTTGTGAATTCAACTCAAAGCAAAATTAAGGCCTGGATATTTCCATTTCCCATTGATTTACATTTGTAAAAACAACTAGGATGCTCTGCCAATGAGGAGAAACTCTTTCAGGATGTTAGAAATAAATAAGTTTTTTTTTTTTTCACTTCAGAAGGTCCTGATATTAAAAATCTACTTTTCAGATGTCTCTGTAGCACAGAAAATGTTGAAGAACTAGAATGAACATTAATTCAAGTCCACAGTGTGGTAAAAAGTTAATTTGTAAGCTTATTCAACAGTACAGGAGAGTGGCTTGAAGATTTTGTATTCTATTTGAAATTAGCAGTAGAGCACTTCAGGTGGAAAGACACTCAAGCAACCAAAACATTTTCATTGTCCCTATACTCAGTAATGGGCCAAGTAATTTAGTTTTCTTAAGTGGTGCTTCTGCCAGTATACTCCTAGCAGAATATTCTGAAACTGTGTCCTGTCCTTTAGATAATGACTAAGTATTTTACATGAAATGTGTCTCATTGTGAATACAAACAGATAGCTGTCATATTTCAACAGCAAACCTGAGATTCAGCATTTAGGATACTAAGTGGCATTTGTAATGAAACGGCTAGAATTTAAAGATTAACTAATTAATTTAGATAGAATAACAACTGTTTCCTTGTATTATGTTTCATATAAAAGACCATTTACCTGTCAAAATACCTGCACCTCTTCCTTTCTTAGAGGATCTTGAACAAGATGACTTAAAAATAAATTTAAAAACAACCTAGATATCCCAAGTGCCTACCATATAAATATATTCATAAACTGTGTTAACAGTCATTTTTATATGAAATCACAAAAGATGCTCAACATGAGCAGGCAATGCGCCCTTGCAGCCCAGAAGGCCAACCGCATCCTGGGTTGCATCAAGAGAAGCGTGGCCAGCAGGTCAAGGGAGGTGATTCTCCCCCTCTACTCTGCCCTGGTGAGACCCCACCTGGCGTACTGCATCCATTTCTGGAGCCTCCAACATAAGAAGGACATGGACCAGTTGGAGAAGGTCCAGAGGAGGGCCACAAAGATGATAAAAGGGCTGGAGCACCTCTCTTATGAGGACAGACTGAGAGAGTTGGGGCTGTTCAGCCTGGAGAAGAGGAGGCTCCAGGGAGACCTTATAGCAGTCTTCCAGTACCTCAAGGGGGCCTACAGGAAAGACGGGGAGAAGCTGTTCAGTAGGGCCTGTTGTGATAGGATGAGGGGTAATGTTTTTAAAATAGAGGGGGGTAGATTTAGATTGGATATTAGGAAAAAAAATTTTACAATGAGGGTTGTAGAACACTGGAACAGGTTGCCCAGAGAGGTGGTGGAAGCCCCATCCCTGGAAACATTCAAGGCCAGGTTGGATGAGGCTCTGAGCAACCTGATCTAGTCGGGGATGTCCCTGCTCCTTGCAGGGGGATTGGACTAGATAACCTTTGAAGGTCCTTTCCAACCCTAACCATTTTATGATTCTATGATTCTACGATTCTATGTTCCAATCAACGTTTTGCATATGAGTTGATACTGATGACCCATAAGCCCAGAAAGGTTTTTCAGCAGTTACAGGAATGTCAACCTGCTGATCTTGTTCCCTAGAAAAATTAGTATAAGATAAGTTTCTATTGGGCTACTCTCTGTCTCTAATTTTAAACCTTCCCAAATATTTAAAATCTGAAGTTGGAGAGAATAAAGAAGGAAAAGGAACATCTAATCCTTAAGTAGGAGCCAGAACATGTAATTCAAGACTTTTAAGAAAAATTATTTTCTATAAATTTTTTGCACTTTTCTCTTTCTGCCTTTTTTTTTCTCTGTTGTTTCACAGTACACATTATTCTCTGCACAATTTATAGCAATATTATTGTGCAACTTTACTCCTATCTTTAAACTCAGGTCTAAGTGCCTTATCAGCTACTCTCTGTACAGGTTGTTGGTATCTCAGGTTCTGCTTCTGCTCCTTTGAGAACAACAGAAATGACCTTCATTTATATCAAAACCTACACTTCAGACAGTATGTCTAATCTGGATATGCTCAGTTTACTCATGGTATCGTGAATAAATCTCAGAAGGCCTTGTAGAATATTCATTATAACTTCATGTAGTATCCTAACACTGAGATTCTCCACTTTGGTTACCTGCTACAAAAAAAAGAAAAAAAAAATCTGAGTCTTTCTGAGCTGTAAAGCAGGTCTCTCTTTTCCACTGTTTTGTCTATCACCATAATGGATTTTTAGAGAGGAATGACATGGAGCACTGAAGACATCTAGGTTCTTCAGAACATCGATAAGATATATGCTGGTTCAGTGTGCTGAAAAACAACAACAAAAAAAATCTACTTTTTCATAGGGAATAGTGTTAGAAGATGGCTTCCTTACATGTAGATCAAGAGGTAGCCTTTGGAAACAGATTTTTACAGATGCCTCTAGTATAAAAATTTCAATGTAATACTCTCCAGTCTCAGGGATCTATGTCAGCACTCCATATCCATAATCCAGAGCCAGAGCCAAACACTGGGGTCCATAGGTTATAAGGAAATTGATTTTCTGCATGCTTTGATGTTGCATACTCATGTTGCTGGGAGGGGAAACAGGAATCAATGAACTGGGCATGTATCCTGATTTAGAAACACATATTGTATAATGTTGACTTTAAGTTGTCAGCTAATACATGTTGTCAGTATGAAGGACCTTTGCAACCCACCCTTACCTCTCCCAATAGGGAAACATTAATCCTAACATCATCAGAGAATGCTGTATACTTCAAAGGAAGTACAAATATTGTCATACTGTTGAGGTATTCCCTATCAGTTTAGGTAATTTAACACAATTTTCAAATCAGTAGAAAAGCCTCTATCTCGTATTAGTAAACACAGTAGCATACTAACCTTATACTGTATTTAGTTGGAACAAAGCCTACAAAAGATTCCAATAGTAATGAGGGTTTATTTTAGTGACCAGTTACTATGTTCAAGAAAAATATCTGCCATGAGACTTCATTCAGACAAATTAATTAACCTGAAAATGTATTATGTTTCGTTTTGAAAACGTAGCAGTAGCTGGAGTACGTGCTCTCAATTAATTAATAAAATATGCAGCTTCATTTGTTCCTCTGTATTTCACTTTTGTAAAAGAAAATAATAATGTTCATTGCATACTTCTAATGTGAAGGGGATCTCTGCAAGGCATACATAGATCAGGAATGTGATGCCTCAATTATTTATCTGCCTAAGTAATTATTCTCCAGTACTGCGCTGCCATGTCTAAGAAAATTTCCCTCTAATAATTCCTGAAATGGGAAAAAAAATATTTTTTAAACAAATCTTCTTCAAGTACAGTTAAATAATGTGATTTCCAAGTGTCATTTGACCACTCATCACTGAACCCTTGAATTTGTTCACAGTGTTTTATATTTGGTGTTTGGTTACTTGGATTTTGAGCTTATATTTGCCTGGTTGCATTTTTAATATTCTTATTTCATTAAGTGAGAATCAAAAGCCATTTCTATAATTAGAAAATTATAGTAGGGCATAGGACAATTGAGTATGTTTACAGGAGATGTGTAGGAGATTTTGTCTTTGTGCCCGGATAATTAAGAAACTTGTCTATTTAATCTCCAAAATGCAGCAAGTTTGATTTGATGAATTTACCTTGCAGTAACTCAATTTTATAATTCTGTTTTGTTTTTTTTTTTAGCCAATGATTATTAAATTATGACTTACTGGGAATTTATTAATAATAAAGAAGACAATCTTTCACCTGTAGGGTTTGAGTTCCATCCAGCTCAGCAGGATTTAAAAGCTGTTCCTCTCTAATTAATTTCAGTGGTTCATTCATGAGAGATTTTCAGTTTGAGCTCCAGTGTCACAAACTTACCACCATACTTTCACTAATTGCCAGACTCATCAGACAACAAGAGCTTTAAAAACTCACCTAAGCTAAACTCTGCACTGTCTATCTCCTTTATAAGGGTCAAGCCTGACTAAGAAAGTGCACGTGGGGAGCAATCCTTGCTACAGACCTGTGAGCACACAAAGTGAATTTTCTGAGGCTGTCAGGATGGAACCTCTCAGCCTCAGTAGCGCTACACCATACTTTGAAGTTAATGTAATAGATAGGTTGCCAGTAACATAGATGAGGAGCCACGTTTTCTTAAGCATATTGAGAAAAATAGCCTTTTATTTAAAATTCAGCATTTCTATGGCCAGTCCCAGCACTAAGGACAGCAAAAGCCTTGAGCTCCTGCACTCCCTGCAACCCTTCCTCACTGGATCTTTTTTATTCACGTGCCTTTATCATACACAAAAATACTCTTCAACCAGAAAACTTAAGAATTATTTATTAACACAGCAATTATTTGTTGACAAATACATACAATAGATAGAGTAGTACTAAGCTAAACATTATATGAACTTGCTCAGCTCTCTGGATAAGACATCCAGTGAGTCTCTACTGGCCAGGCATGTGCCAGTTCGGTGAGGTATGGTTGTTTCCTTGGAACAGGCTGATCCTGGATTTCATTGTGCTACTATCCTTTTCTTTTTGTCTTTAGGTTGTATATCCTTTCACATCAGTAACTTTACTCTTAAAGCTTTAAGCTATTATTTATATCTACTTAATAACATTTCTGTCATGGTTTTTACTATTCTTGTCTTACATGGATGTTATTTGTGTACTTCTGCCTTACACGTCAACAACTTTCTGAGCAAAATTGAGCTTACACAGCTGGACTGCACTAAACTGGGCTTCAGGTGTCAGGATTATATCTTTTTCATTCTGTCACACTCTTTGTTCAAACTGTATAGCTGCTTGCAAAACACTCAGTGGATAAGATCTGTTAAACTCTTGATCTATTAATGGGAAGTGTTTGGAAAAAATTATTACTGTCCCAGGCTTAAGCAATGTTGGGAATTATTCTACTATTTTAACCATATAAACATTTAGGTGCCTCTCACTGTTCAATTTGTAATGGAATCAGAACAATAAAGTCTCAGTAGCAGATGGAAGCCTCCAAGACCTAACATAGTGCAATGGATAGAAATTTTAAATTAATATGTAAATTAACTGAACAGCACATTATGTTCAAAAGCCTTTTATGGGCAAAAAGGAAGAACAACTTACAGGTATATAAGTAAGGCCAAGACTTTAATGATTAGTATAATGGAAAGCATAACAGTCTAATTAAAGAGCCATAGAATCATGGAATAGTTAGAGTTGGAAGGGACCTTCAAAGGTCATCTAGTCCAACCACCGTGCAAGAAGCAGGGACATCTTCCACTAAATCAGGTTGCTCAGAGCCTCATTCAACCTGGCCTTCAATGTTTCCAGGGATGGGGCATCCACCACCTCTCTGGGCAACCTGTTCCAGTATTCTACCACCCTCATTCTAAAACATTTTTTTCCTAATGTCTAATCTGAATCTACCTCCCTCTATTTTAAAACCATTACCCCTCGTCCTATCACAACAGGACCTGCTGAAGAGTTTTTCCCCGTCTTTCTTGTAGGCCCCCATTAGGTACTGGAAGGCCACTATAAGGTCTCCCCGGAGCCTTCCCTTCTCCAGGCTGAACAGCCCCAACTTTCTCAGCCTGTCCTCATAGGAGAGGTGCTTAAGCCCTCTGATCATTATTTTGATCCTCCTCTTACTGATAGTCTTACTGATCTAGCACCTCAAACTACTGATCAAAGTGATGTTAGGCAAATATTTTTTATTTCCTCTAAGTTTAAATCAAATACCCCTCTGTTCATTGAAGTAACCCTCATTACGGGTTACTAAAAGGACTGGGGCTGTCATTAAAGCTGTATGTAAGTTTAAGTACCACATTCTGTTCTTTACTGTATATCAGAAAAGTGGAATAAGTACTTTCTTGAAGGTAGTTACTCTAGCTTTACAAAATCTAGAACTATTCTTGGGGACAAGTTATCTCTGTTAGCAAACGATGTCATTATCTGTGTTTCTGTAGTATATACTTGGTGATCATTAATAATCTCGTTGTTGAATGCACCCTATTATCTCTAATACAAATAAAAGCTGCAGAAAATTACAACCAAGGTGTTAAGGTGCTAACAGGCATTATCTCATGAAGAGTAATACACAGTACTGTCATTCCACTCTAAGCAAAGGCTGAAGGCCTGGAAAAACAAAAACAAAAACCAAAACAAAAACCTTTGATTTTGAAGCCTGGTGGTTTAAGCCTGGGAAGAGAAAAAAAAAAAAAAAAAAAAGAAAGTGCTTGAAGTAGCAATTTTTGTTAGCAAGCATTAAAACTGAGCTTAGTTTCACATTACTTCTAACTGAGAAGTCCTGTATATTTGATAGTCTGCCCCCGAAAGCTACAATTTTGACTGTAAGCTTTGTCATCTTGTACAGATTAATGACAACTTGTGTGTACTCTCCTAGCCTGCGCTATTTTAATTTACTGTTGGAGTTTAATTAGCCTTTTGCCACCAAGTGATTAAGATGCACCCTGTTTTATCCAAAAATCATGTCCTGCTTCTAACACACTATCAGTCTATTCACGTTCTCATGCCTGGCTTTTATAACTGTCTGTAAAACTGTCCTTTATAAACTTAGAAATTCAAGACTGTTGTGCTGCTTAGAAAAAAATAGTTGTGCAATAGCACATTTCATAGAGTAGCTTAACAACTACACTAAAAAAAAAAGGATGTTGTAAATCTGACAATGCATAAACACAGACTCTGAGCTATGGGACTGGTAGAGCTTAGCATTTTGTTCAAAGAGAGAGCTGGACAATATTGCCTCTTGGTTTTCTCTAAAATCGGATTATACCTGCATTAGGTCTAGTTATGCACATGACAAGAGTCAAATAACAGACTAAGCATATTGATCACTGTAGTGCAAAGCACTCTTTTATTACATGTTGGAGCGGCTGATCAGGCACAGAACCTTTTATGTCTTTCCAAATGAAAACTCAATATTTTTTCATTGTCAAGATTGTAATTTACATTTACTGGTCTTCTACTCAAAATAAAGTCTCTGAATTTCATATCCAGAGTAAGTCAGTTTCTTTGAGGTGGATGAAATATCACTCTCCAGACCTTTAAGTGGAATAATCTTAAGGAACTCTGGTCTGATATATCATGTTTCTCATAATTCAAAGTTGTTATCAGGATACGATAAAAATACATATTCATAGATAAGCAAACTCAACTTATTTATATTTGCATTAAATGGGTAAAACATATGTTTTATCCTGAGAATATATTTATATTTTCAGAACTAGAAATTATTAACTTTCTCTACAAATTCCTATACATTTGAAATGGTGTAGCTGTCACACCTCTTGATGCCTTCCATATTTTTTTTGCAGATTTTCAGATCTGTTGCTATCACTGAGATTCAGAGTCCTTATACCAATAGATTCACATAACATGATATAATACAAATAATTGAGGGGAATAAAGTAGATCTTTGATTATCTTACAGCTATGATCATGCAGAGAATCCCTTTCCTGAATTTCATTTTTTTTCTAAAGAGGTGCCACGCATTATTGACCAGAAACCAGAAAAGAACTACACAGCTTGTTGAAAGTATTTAACATGAGGTACAGCTACATAGGTATTAAAAGTTGCCCAGGCTTTTTTCCTAGTTCACTCTACAGAGTGAAAATTAACTTATGGGAAGCAAATTTGAACTTTTTTTTGTACATCACAGTATGAATGTTAAAAAAAAAAGTCCAAAACTTATCACATGCTCACCTGCAAAATGAAATGACAAAAACTTTCAGCAACTTGCTAACTAACAAAGCAAATGCCTAACCTTTATATGTACCTCAGTCTTGTACACAAGTCTACCTGTGAGTCTGACTCACATCCAATACTGGGATTCAAAAAGTACTTGTTTCTCCCCTTACCTACCTAGAAAGAGTAAATGTTTTAACAGGATTGACGTTCTATCTTCATTTGAACAGTCTTAGGTGACATACTCACATGCCAATTATTCTGAAACAACAAGCTTCCATCTTTCCCTGCCCAGAGGCCGGAGGGAGTTAACACTGACCCCTGAAGACTTGTTGGGAGAAAAGGAGCACCTCAGTCAATCAGTAACTCCCAGACTTTCACTACATTTTCCCTTTCACATCTGACTAGACAAAGTTATTTGGAAAGAAAAGATGTCAAACCTGTGTGGTAAACAGCCTCAGTCAAACGTTGTATCTCATGCTGCACAAAACAGTATCTACTGGCACTTATAAAACATATCTGCAGGAATCAATGCTTCCATGTTACACAGTACCTCACAAGCAGCACTTATTAAGGATATTGAATATCTAATTTAAACTTCTTCTGCAGGCATTTAAAACTTGATAATTTATCCTAACAGTACTGAATAAAATTGCTAAATCCTCCATAATAGCTGATTTTGGCAGCTTTCCACTTAGTAAGTTGCCATTTTGCTTGTCTGAAGTGTAGGTTTTTATGGTCAGTGTAGTTAACCAGTTCTGGATTTCAAGTTAAGCAGGGCCAATTAAACCAACTCAAATTTTGTGGGGAAAAAAAAAATTATAACTTCTCATTATGCTTAATAACATGGAGAAAATTCACAACCAAGTAATTTAACTAGCTTTCAGACTGAAAGGGAGCAGTTCTGTTGTTTGTACAACTTCAAGTAGATACATCTTAAGTTACTGTAATCGCATCTTGAGTCAGAAACAGCTTTGAAGTAGTTTTACCTATTTTGCTTGCAGGGAGCTCCCTTATAAGAAAATGATTTAGACTACCTAATAAATAGAGAAAGCTTAAGTAAGGAGGTAAGGTAGGAACACAAATTAAAGAAAAAAGTTTTATAGGCAGCTTGCTTCCTTCTTTTTGTGTCTTTGTAGGGTGGGTCTCAGCTTTCAGGCTTGTTTTTAATTCAGTCATTTTATAAGTTGAAATCCCTTAAGGTGCCTTCCAAGTTCCTTGTTTCAGTCTCTGCTTGAGCTGCAGTTTCCTAGTTCTTTCCTGTCTTTCTCACATTTGCCATTAAAGCCACAACCTATACTTTGGAATTTTCCTTCTTCTAAATATGCTTATTTGCTTTTGAAGGAAGGGATAGCCTTCTGTTCTTCCTGAGTATCTGCCTTGTTAAAAAAAAAAAACAAACAAACAAAAAAAAACCCAAAAACCCAACCATTCTCTAAAGGAAAATAAATATGCAAGCAAAGAAAAAATTAAGTACTCTGATAGTGACGGGGAGCACAATGTCTATTTGAAGACTGAAGACTGGCCTGACAAAAGCCGAAATGCAAGTAAAATAATGCTAAGCATTTTGGTGCTTTATTTCCTTAGGATCTGAAAGCTGAGACCCACCCTACAAAGACAAAGATCTTTCTTTTGATCAAATTGATGTTGTCTTAAGACAAGTTTAAACAAGCCCAGATAGAGCCATACAAAAGAAGCAGTAGTAGTAGGTGGTAGACCCTCATCTCCCTTTATCCAAAGACATCTGCTGATCTTTTGTCATAGAGAGAACGTACTTGATACCATTACTGTGATTCATCAAGCAAAGTACTAATAATTTGTACCTATGACAGGGCATTTATCTTCATCTGACAGATTGGCTTTTTTACAGTAGAACTTTTCCAATAACCAAGATAGATCATTATTGAGAATATTCAATTTTGAAAATGGCCTCAGAAGAAAGCCAGTACAGATGAAATGTATACTTCTGTAGTTCTTGCAACTATATCCTTGCTGCTGTAAAATGTTAGAGCAGAACATTGTAATTTGGCTGTACCCAGATGCAACAATGCTCCTCTACCATTCTTACTGCACACACTCCAGGCCTCTACTCTATCATTTCATATCTCCAAATGTTCTTGCAACACACACAAGGGGTCCAAGAATCTCTGATAGTGACACATTTCTTATAGCTAAGGATAGTAGTGGAAAGCCAATTATAATAGCTTCCCTACTAGGTCCTGCGGTGTTTGAATCTTTGTAATTCTTGTGGCTTACTTTTCTCTGAACTGCACTGTTAAATTTCTAAAGAGACCGCCCTTCGAGGCAGTCATCATTTTCTGAATCAGAACTGATGAAGAATACTGTGGAGGAGACACGTTGTTCTCTTTCAGGGGGATTTTATTATAGTTACTTCTGCGTTGTTAAATCTAAACTTTTAGAATGAAGTCAAGGTGAAGACAGTTATGCTACATCAGCATTTCCCATTGCCACTAACTTTATAGAAGACAAAATATTTGTTAAAAGGTTGTGTATACCTTCAATCCGTCCATTCTCCTACCTTGCTATAAACTGAACTATTAAAATACTGTACTCTGAAGTCCCAATGTTTACTACTATGAACTGGATGAAACAGGATATGTACCCTGTAAATAGTTAAGTATGAATCTTCTTGAAGTTTAATTATATGATTGAGGATAAAAGCCAATTAAATAAAATTTCTTCTGACTGGCAGGAAAATTATTATTTCACACACTTGATGCTTCTACATCAAATGGGGAACAGCTTAATAATTAAACACCAGCTTAATTTATTTAGAGTGACCTTGAAAGGACCAAAAAAAAAAAATGGGTTCTAGAGGAAAAGCTATTCCGTAGCCTTGAGGGAGGGGAATCACTGGAGAGGTTTATAATCTGACATTTTATTTATTCTTTGCTAGTATACAATCAGATCAGAAGCACTTTAAAGTAAAGAGTAATTTTTCAAGAAGCTTAGGTTTTTAGCAGCTACAACTGTTTATGAACATGGTGAATAGCTTCACCCTATCTCTCCATCTTGCTCCCCAGAATTACAGGAAAAAAGTATTAAATTTTCTAAAGCTTTTAATTTCAACATTTTCAGTTTAAAATACGTCATAAATCCCCAGCAATATACTTCTTTTTCAGTTTATCAAACTGGAAAATTCTTTTTTTTTTCTACCAGAATTTGAGAGGAAATATAGCACATAATAACCTTTTCGTCCAACACTGTTATAGAGCAGTTCTAAACTCTTTTCCCTCTGATAATGTCAGAGAGGAACAGAGGAGCAGCTAAGAACTTTGGGTTTGTCTAGTTTGGAAAAAAAGGAGGCTGAGGGGCAACTTCATTGCTCTCTACTGCTTCCTGAGGAGTGGAAGTGGAGATGGAAGTGTTGTTGATCTCTTCTCCCTGGTACTCAGTAATAGGAAGTATAGGAAGAGTTCAAAGCTGCAGCAGAGGAGGTTTAGATAGGGTGCTATGAAGCACTTCTTTACCAAGATGTGGTCAAACACTGGAACAGGCTTCCTAGAGAGGTGGTCAATGTCCCAAGTCTGTCAGTGTTTAAGAGGCATTTGGACAGTGCTCATAATAATATGCTTTAACTGTTGATCAGCCCTGAACTGGTCAGACAATTGGACTAGATGATCATTGTAAGTCCCTTCCAACTGAAAAATATTCTATTCTATGTCATAGTGTTCTGGCTTTATTTAGTGAGGGGAGGCTACAGTGGCAGCTTCTGTAAGAAACTGCTAGCTGTTGTTCCCCTTTGTTCAATGGACTCAGCCGGGCCTAGGGTGGACCTGCTGCTGGTCAAGGCCAAGCCAATTGGTAGCAGAATGTTCCCTGATAACGCCTCTGTGACAACGTATTTAAGAAGGGGAAAAAACAAGAAAAAAAAAGAGATGATGTGAAGAAGCTGAGTAGGGGCAGAAAGGGGGAGGCACGAGCCTTGCGGGCTTGTGTATACTTCTTTTATGATTCAATATAATTGAAGCTCTACAGAAATCAGATTGCAGTCTTTCTCTCCTTCAGCAACCACATGCCGAAACCAGAACAGAAATATGATGAAGTTAGAACAACAGAAATTAAAACAGCAACATGATATAATTTAATGCATTGTTCTTCCTTCACAGAATTGTTAATCATCACTAATTTGAAAGGAACTGGATCTAAACTATTTACACATTATGGAATTGACAAGGAATATATCAATCCAAGAAACCTTTTGACATAATTTAATTAGTTAGAAAGAAGCTGAAAAAAGTGAGTTTGTCAGAATAATCTGGGACTGAAATCTTTCAAGATTAGAACAGTTTCAGCAAAATACCTTCAACCAAGTAGTTTAAATATGACTAATGTATTTTTAAAGTTTATTTTAAATTAAATAGCATGCTAAATATTGTGGAATACTATCAGTTTATGATAATAATTATATATTTCATAAACTCATAATTTAGTATCATCTAGTCAAATTCTTTACTGAAAGCAAGTTTAAGTTCAGAATTAGATCAGGATGCTCAGGGGCTTCTGTAGTTAAGTTTTGAAATTCTTCTAGGATAGAGATTCCACAGCTTCTCTGAGAAATTCATTGCAGTGTTTAACTGTTCTCAGGATAATGCTTAACCATAACATTTACCTTATTTAATGTATTTCATACAATATAGATTTAATTCTGTCTCTGGTCTCCAGACAAGGTATACATCACAAGTTATCATGTTGTTGGTTTTTTTTTTTAACCAACTTTCTATACATCTTACAAGTCTATGGGTTAGGGCTTGGTTTTTTTTGTTTGGTTTTTTTTTTTTCCCAGGTGAGTTCTGGGGTTTTTTTTCCAGTACTATAAAATATTTTCACTTTTGGTAATATAGACAAGATACAGAACATAATCAGCAAACTTACCACTTGTGTCAACCTTTGATTACTATGAATAAAGGAGTTGGAATGGGAAAGGGTTGCTACTTATTCTAAACTGACCTGAAATGGGCATTTTTCTAATTTACAGTTTGCTTCTAGACTGGTTATTTAGGCCATGCTTTAACAAATTATTTCACTGAATTCATGATTTATGAATGGCTATAACAGTTATTGTTTTGCTTCTGAATGATATCAATGTTTATAAGGGAGGAAAATGTGAAATTGCAGGATTTCTCCATATATATCAGGCATATAGTTACATGAGTAATCAGCCTTCCATAAGCATTTCCAAAAAAAAAAAAAGACAAAAAAATTAAATGAAAAATTACAGGATTCTTCTGAAGGAATACTCTGTTCTTGTTATACACTAACCTATAAGATACTAGTATTTGAACATGCCAACCACAGCAAATACATGGAATTTGCATATATTGTACCTGTTTCCAAATTAAATTACTCATTTATATCAATTAAACATCAGAAATTAACTTTTAACATTAATATGACTTCAAGATCTACTCATAAAGCTATAATATATCAATGAGACAGCAAGGCAGTTGCTCATGCATCAAGTATTTCTCTGGTTGTCATGCACCAAAAGTGTATTGACCTACAAGTCAATCTTCACAGAAATAAGGCTCAGCCTCTTTCTAAGGGATCTTTTATTTCCCAGGTCCTCCAGTTTGACTATCTAAACATTCCTCCTGCTGCACTGAATGACTCTTAGATTGTTTCCCTTCCATCTGCTGAAGTTTGCATCACTAAAGGCAACTTTCTCCATACTGATACTTACCTAGACAGTAAGTTCCACCTACACATGGCACGTGTTTGTTCTTTCTCTAATGTGAAGGCTGATGTGCGTTGCACTCCCATTTACCTTGCAGCCATACTGTTGGTAGTAAAATTGTTTATGCTGCTGGAAAATTTCAAAGGATGTGAAATTATGAGTTTGTACTTGGAACAAGTACAAATTTAGGTGAAGTATTGATAGCCTGCAAACAATGAATGAGGTTGCCTTACTTAATTTTAGACTTAGATGATATAGAAACCTACCTTTGACCTAGACACTCTATTGTCTTTTTCTATTGAGGCAAATTTAAGATGCAATATAACCAATGGATGTTAAATATGTGCAAAATGAGATAATTTGCACTTTGAAAGTGACTGTTTTTCTCATTTGACTCAAAAATACCTGATGTGAGTCAAGGAAGATGAGAGAACCAAGCTCTTTTCAGTGATGCCCAGTGTCAGGACCCAAAGTAATGGGCACAAGCTGAACTACATGACATTCCATCATTACACAAGAAAAGCTTTTTTTTTTATGCTGAGGGTAGTCAAACACAGCTTGCCCAGAAGGGTTATTGTGTCTCCATCCTTGAAGATATTCAAAATCTGACTGGACAAAACCATAAACAACCTGATCTACCTGACCCTGCTTAAGCAGGAGAGTTGGACTACATAATCTCAAAAGGTCCCTTCCAATTTCAACAGCTCTATGATTCTGTCATTTTATTGCTCTTAGTTGATATCAAAATCTATATTTTCTCAGCTGATGTCTTATGTCATGCTTGTAAAAGGTTCCCTTGTAGTTATAAACCAACTACAATTATGTGAAAATAATGCAGTCATTATTATAAAATCTTTTGATGGGTGATCATAGTACAAGACGTGGGAAGTTTAAGAAAACATTCAGTTGTCCTACATTTGTTTTAATAGCTTGGTTCTTGAGAACAGCTAAAACCACTAATTATTCCTCCAATCTGAATCATCAAAAACAAACAAAAGACTCTAAACAGGCATTCAAGGTGTGATTAGAACAGTCTGAGCTCAACAACAAAGTAATGAGCAATTAAAAATATAGCAACTACAGCAAATAGAGGTAGATGTGTAATTAAGTTAATATTGTGTAAACATCCACAGAATGTCTTCCAGGTCCAAAGGAAACCATTAAAATGCTAGCAATGACAATGAGACAATGAAGTAAACTGCAGTACAAGAAGTAGAGAAAGAGGAACTTAATCATATTAATGTAAGCACTAAAAAGGCAATAAAATAGCCAGTGCTGTGCCATTAAAAAAAAACCAAACAACAAACTTTTTTTTACTGATAATGTAAATAAACTGAATAAGACAAACAGCTGTTCTCCTACCTTTGAAATAGCTTTTTGAAAATGCAACTGGACAGTCTTAAAAAATCATGGTCATGAAAAGTTATTATAAAAATATCCAAGTAAATGTATTCAGCAAAAATTGAACAATTTTCTTTTCCCTAGATGCATGTAAGTGCTATCACCCCCAAGGTATCATTACACTAGTTCTACAAAGGCTTAAATATTCATTCACTGCAATGTACTCTATTAAATTATTTTCTCTTTTGACCTGTTTCCAGGAGCAGATATAAATTAAAAACACACCTCTAATGTGTCTTTTTTCCCTTTCGGAATATTAGCATACCACTAAAATTATACTTTTTTTTTTAAAAAAAAAAAAAAGGAATTTCTGTAATATGTAATTATTTATTAATTTTAAAGATTTCTAAACTGTGACTTTGATAATCCAACTGTTTAAGATATTGTGGAAAAATTATTTGGAATACTAATTATTAATTTTTTTAGCTACTGATATAGGGGAAAACACTTAATCATTTTTTTTATAATATGCCTTTTTTATAATATGCCTTCCTTCTCTCAAAATATATATAAAAAAATCTATTTCTTTTTTTCTCTTCTTTGTAATTAAGAAATTTGGCTTTGTCATTTGATATTGTTCCTATGTAATTCACAGGATTTATTTAATTCCTAATACACTCAAAATCCTTATAGTCCTTATTTCTGTCAGATCTTCCCTCCTCTTCTTCCAGAGAGAGAAGTAGAAATGATTAACTACAAGCAGATCTAGACATCTAAATATAGCTGTCTTGGTTTCAGATTGAGTCTCATCTTTATAATCAGATAATAGAAGACTGTTTCATTATTGTTTGTACATACAAAAAGAGAATTCTTTTGACAGGAATCAGTGGCTGTTCTTTTGCAATAGCAGTGTTTGCTTAAACGCTTCAACATCTCTGTTTCTGTCTTCATACAACACCTCCTAAAGGTTTTATTTTGATTTTATATGATTAAGGGTGTGTTTGTATATGCATTTTCCCTGGGGAAAAAAAAAATTGGAATTAAATATCCTGAAAATGTGAAATTAAATATCTTATCCATTCTGAAGTGGATAATTCGTAGAATCACATCAACACAGAATGACTGAAATGGGAAGGGACCTCTCGAGATCATCTAGTCCAAATTTCCCACTCAGAGAAGGGCCACTTAGAACACGTTGGTTAGGGCCACGCTGCATCTTCCTTATTCACACCCACCAGATATTTATACACATTGATAAGATCTCCCCAAGTATTTTCATCTCTAGGTTGAACAGTTGAAGCTCTCTCAGCCTTTCCTCATATGACAAATACTCCAATTTGTTAATCAACCCCATAGTCTTTCATTGAATTTGCTCTAGCATGTTCTACGTACCACTTGTACGGGGGAGCAGAGATCTGGACCTGGCTCTCCAGACGTCACCTCCTGTCTAACTCTTTCTGGGGCGAACGCTGTGCATGCATGTGTGTGTATGAACGTCGGAGTGCCAGCAACTGGAGCCAAACCATGAGTCGAAGGGCTTTGTTTCCATGGTATTAGCAACTGGAGTAAGTGCAAGTGTGCAAGTGAGTATGTAATTGCTAGTAAAGATCAAGCTGGAGCAGCCAGTGAATGGCTGAAGTGGCCTGGGAGTAGAGTGAAGTGAGAGCACTGCAGGGATTGGCTGCTTACATGCGGGACATCCTGGCCATGGGGGTGGGGGGCGGGGGGGGATGTGTGTGTGTGTGTAACAGTCTGTACCACCAACTGGAGTAGGGCTGTGGTCTTGGCGGCGGTCGTATGTCCCAGGATGAGTAAGTGAGGAGACTGAGATCCAAGGGTCAGTTACTGGGCAGACTGAGAGTTAATTTCAGTCATTAATAAAAGCCATTAATTTCTTTGTACTGATTAAGTAAAACTTTATTTTGTATTCTTTTACCTAACAACTACCAAAATTCTTAAGATCACATTAATCTTGAAAATAAGCTATGTTTTAAAATAATTACTGTCATTGGTACTTGTCCTTATAAGATCCTAAGAGACACATCAAACTTCAGATATTCCAAAATATTTTCTCTTACCAAACTTCTACTTGAACCAGAAATATATACTAGAATCAGTAGAAAGTTTGTATCATTTGAAAGTTATAAAGCTTTTCTTTCAAATAGAGAACATCTGAAGATACAAATTTTAACAGATAGAAGATGGCCTTAGGAGAAAAGGTTAAGACAGTATATTAAATTATTCTCTAAAAAGAAATATAAAGAAGACTCCCTTAAAAATATTATTGGAAGATATATACTTCACAGTATAATGTCAACACAAGTATAGATGTATAAGAAAACTGCACGTTTTTCTTGAAAGCAAAGGATTCCTCTTCAAATATTCAAATATTTCGTGT
This sequence comes from Chlamydotis macqueenii, assembly GCF_036417535.1. Taxonomy (NCBI): domain Eukaryota; kingdom Metazoa; phylum Chordata; class Aves; order Otidiformes; family Otididae; genus Chlamydotis; species Chlamydotis macqueenii. The sequence goes on from NC_141556.1 coordinate 167,148,696, forward strand.
ATCTTACACTGCTTATCACTGTTCACTAGAGAAATATTGTAATTAATATTCCCAGTGAAGCTAGAATTTTTTATCTGATAAATACTGTCTTCCTTTGGCCACTTTCCCCCTCTTTTCTCTCCAAGGGATATTGCAATAATAGGGTTTCTAACCTTCATCACAGTCCATTCACCCTCCAGCTATAATAAAGTTACTTAGAAAAATATAACCTTGAGCATTTAAGGTTGGTATTAATATACTGTTCAGTGCAAGAGAAAATATTAAAAAAAAAACCCAACAAAAAAAAAATCTTAAAATATTAGCTAATAAGAGTAAGAAAAAGGGCTCTTCCTTCTCGACTCATTTAAACATGGCATCAAATTCAGAAGTCTTTTTATCAGTTGACAACCCCAAGTACTTGAGGTATCAAAGGCATACGCTGGGCTTCAAATTTCCATGTAGATCTATAATAAAATGCATAGACCTATTGTAATATAGTATCATTTAAAGATTTATGAGTATTTTGGATTAATTTTTGTCCTGCTTTAAGATTTTTCTCTTCAAAATAAGATATTCAGATACATAATCTGATTTGGTTTATACAGTTTAAGTAGAAACTAAAATTCTCATTTCTTCTTTTCCTCAAAATGTCACGATTCATACTTTATCTAGAACATGAAAAAAAAAAAAAAGAAACTCACTTGATTTTTAAACACTTACTTTAGACCACATAAAACGTCGTGAGTTTCACTGTTGTCTCTTCCAGAGACATATGATGTATTGTGTTGGTTCTCCTCATTTTGCTAAATGTGCCAATCTTTATATCTTTCCTTTATTTCTTTACAATTTCTCTTTTTAATCCACTTAATCAAACTGTCCTTCTCTGCTCATTTTAGCTTTCACAATCTTTGTCTTTTCATCTTTTTTAAGGTCCTGAATTTTCACAGCAATACATTATAACCATATAATTTATTAACATATATTGTCTTCTCTTAGTCCTCTTTTCAGAATATAATAAAGTAGTTTTGACACTAAATAATTATTTTTAATGGAAATACTAGTTTTATGGGTTTATCCTATTTATCCCGGTCACCTTATAAAGAAATATACTGGGATATCTCATATAAAATTAATTCTTAGATAGAAAATGGTTTTAAAAATATTTTTCTAAATAAGCATTTTAAAAGACTGATGATGCTTATTTTTCCAATAACAACATATTTTGCTGTTTTTCACTGTAGAGAACAAAAAAAGATTTTAATCTAATCTAATTCCATGTTCTTATATTTGGGGTTTTTATCACAACCTTTAAAGAAGAAAAAAAGCTTTTTAATACACTGTAATAGTTTGAAAATTGTTCACAAAAATATCCATGCTTTTTTTTTCAGTTGGTCCAATAAAAAATCAGGTATAGAGCTGAATTATGCTTTCAGTAGATGCTACTTTGCATTAGTCAATAATAAACATCATTTGTCATCATGCTGGTCAGTAAGCAGGTTTTCTTTGGGTCTTCAGAAATTATTTGCATTCTTCTTTGGTTTGTTTAGCCAAAGACAGATTCGTGTAATCTACACAATGTGGCCTGAATTTACTTGCTAGTTTTAAGCAGATTTTGAAAGCACAATATGAGACAGAAAAAAAAAATCTAGTTAAAAAAAAAAAACAAAACAAAAGCAAAAGCAAGCAAGAAACTTTTTGTTGTTGTTTAACCCTCTTAGGTAGCTAAGCCTCATGCACCCTCTTACTTGCTCCACCTCTGGTGGGGTGGGGAAAAGAATCAGAAGTGAGACAACTTGTGAATTGAGAAAAAGTTTTATACATGAAGCAAAAGCTGTGCTCTCAAGCAGAACAAAATAAGGAATTCATTCACTACTTCCCATCAGCAGGTTTCCTATTCAGCTGCCTCCAGGAAAGCAGGGTTCCATCAAGCTTAATGGTTGCACTGGGAAAACAAATTCAATAGATCTGAATGTTCCCTCTTCTTCCCTCAGCTTTTATTGCTGAGCATGATGTCGTATCATATGGAATATCCTTTTGATCAGTTGAGGTCAGTTATCTCAGATGTGTTTCCTCCCAACTGCTTGTGCATCCCCAGCCTACCTCCTGGTGGGGCAGCGTGAGAATAAGAAAAGGCCTAGATGCTGTGTAAGCACTGCTCAGCAACAGGTAAAACATGTGTATCATCAACACTATTTTCAGCACAAATCCAAAACATAGCACCATGGACGCTAGTATGAAGAAAACTAACTCTATCCCAGACAAAATCAGCACACTTAAGCAAATTTAAAAAAACAATCCTGTAAGGAAACTAATTTTTTCTACTTACTTTCTTTTTTTCAAATTTGAAAATTCATAAAGTATTTTTTTTTTAGAATCTAAAAAGCATAACCTAGCCACAACATAAATACCTTAAACAGCAAACATAACTCAGAACTTAAATAGTATTTTCTTTTCCAGCAGCCAGAACATGCACAACAAAACAGTCTGAGTTTTGGATAGCAATAAGATAAAAGCCAATACTATGGAAAATCTTTTTGAGAACCATTGCTTAGCCATATGATTTTTCTGTACCATGTTATGCATGCTGTTTACTATGTGATGCCATTCTGAATAAATTATTTTGAAGCACGTCCAAACGGCATGTCATTATACTGTACAAAAATACATTTCAAACTGAAAAATATTTATACTTTATGAGTTTGAAGTGGAAGTAAAATTAAATTAAATTAATTTATTCCAGATAAGATAGCTACACTTGGCATTATCAGTGACTTGACAAGTGTCAAACAGTCAGTTTTGGAAGAGTTAAAAGCCAGGACTTTCTGTCCCAGATCCTTTTCTTGATGAAAAGAGGTGGCATTTATTTCGCTAACACATGGTCTATGTTGTGAATTAGATGTTTAAAATTAAAACAAAGCCAAGACAGCAATCTTATCTGCCTGCTTCCTGTGACTGGTTAACCTTACCAGCATCCAAAAATAATAAATTACTTCCTTTTTAGCCTCAGGTTCCCTAGGTGTCTAATTGTGCAGGAATTCTTAGGAGCATCTGTCCTAGGAGGTTAGTATTGATCTATGTTCAGAGAAAGAGAACTAAGGTTCCCTCAAAGACCTTGAGATCTTCCACGTAGCACAACTAATTTCAGCTAGGTGCCTAGCTCTAACATTTAACCAGAAAATGGGAAGTTCTTAATCTCAAAGGATTCTAAATATATGCATTTCTTGAGAATATGACAACCACTAAAGTAAAGAATATTTTAGTCAAGCATAGTCTCCACCTATCTGGAGAGAGAGAGAGAGAAAAAAAAAATTATCTCTGAGAACAAGAATCAGAGACCCATGTTTTCCAACTCAGCTAAATACCTTAAACACCAGATTCTGTCTTGTCTTCTTTGTTATTCATCAACAACTTTTGTATGCCTAGTTGCAAATAAAAAGTCTGAGCTTTTTTAACCAAGGATTGGATGTCTTTACAGTCAGAACACTCTCCTGGGATGCAAAGCATCTTGCTTTTCACTTTACTGAATAAAGCATAGAACCAAGGATTTGCCATTGAAATTGTAGTTCCACTTTCCACGTGAAGCTGTATTTTATTTAGTTCTCCATAAACTCAGTAGAGATAGGTATTTAATTTAGCAGACTGGATCAGTCATGTAGTTTGTAAAAGATCTCAGATATTTGTTTTGAAAGTGGCTATCTTTCTGCAGATTTTCAGAGATATTAAAATTTCTTCATTGATATCATAGGGTAATCTTGTAAGTCACAATGACATATATGTCTGAGCCAAGTGAATAATATTTTGGTGAGGTAGCACCTAAGCTAGCCACCAAAATTAATCGTAATGTATACTGTCTGAGCTCCAAAAGCTTATAAACTGAAAATATACATGCTTATGTCCTTCCACTAAGGTGTAGTTAACTCACAGTCATTTTTATTTGAAAGAGAGTTGCAACTTACAGAAAGTAAAAAAAAAAAAAAAAGAAGGCCTCACTGTATCATATGACAATTTTTGACATCTTGTTCACATCTTCACTTGGAAAAGCTACTTGTTGACAAGCTCTGCTGTGTGAAGTATCGTAGGTAGGAGTTACCTCGTGTTAACGCATGTTTGTACTCACAAATTCAGAAAACATAGTAACACCTTGACTGAACGTTGCCTGACCAAAACCATCTTTTCAAATGACAAAAGGACATGCGTGTAGACACGCAGACACGTTCTACTCATACATCCACATAGCATAGTTTTCTGTATGTATTTTGGTCTCGAAGTGAAATTACAGTGCAAAGTGAGACAATATAACAGCACACTCTCTAGGTATTGAGCTCTCCCTTTCCAAGGACCTAAAAACTAGGCTTCAGCATCAAAAATGATGGTACTGAAATACATAGACACATATACACTTGCTGCTTGGAACATGTGAACTTAATTTAACATCTGAAACAACAGCTCTCCTGTTTTATCCCTTTTCATCACTAACAGTAACCAACAGGGGGTATAGCAGTTTGCTACATAATGACTTATAAATGATCTAATTAATTGTCTCCTTGCAGTTGTCTTCACACTTCATTAGTGAGGTGGTTGTTTATTAAGCTAGGAAATTTATTGTCATTCTAATAATTCATTCAGTTTTAGTTAAATTTATAAAGGCTTTGATGGTATTATTTGAAGGAAGATTTGACAAACTAGTTAAAAATATTTTTTCCCAAATTATTTATTCTTCAATAACATTCTCTTTTTCCTTGAAAGTATTGAATAAAATGAGGAGGATGTGCATACAGTATGTGTTTTACAGATTACTTCACCCAATATATCTTGTATTCTACCACATTCTTTTGTCCCTTTAACTTAGGAATGCAAAGGAAATGGCACTTCCTATAACATACTTGCATCATCTTAATAAATCAACTGACCAGGAATGGACTGGCAGGTCCAGCATAGGCCAGAGTGGACACAAGGAAATTACATGCTCGGTGGAATTTGGATTATTATAGTGTGAAAAATTAGTTTTAATTCATTGCTGCGCTTACGTTTTAAGACAGACATTAGAGGAGCAGCTTAAAAGATAGGTTGTGAATAATCAAGTAAACAGCCATTCGAAACAACTACAAAGAGAAGGCAATGACTGCCAATTCCTGTAGATGAGGAGTTAGGCCAGGAAGGTAGAAGCAGCACAGCAATTAAACAGTATATCCTTCAGTTCAAAGTCTTGCTGTTTACAGACTCTCTTTCAAAGCGTTACTTTGATTTTAGGTATCTATTTTGTCATGTAGAACTAACAAATGAAGTTTGTTGTGTTCAGAAAATACTCCATTGAGGCACACACAAGACAAAGCCCATCTCTAAGCTTGTCATTAAACAGTCAGTGTACTGTTTTGCTGAATGTAGTATCATTGCAAGGTCAGTTTGCAGATTCCTGTTTGCCGCTAATGGAGGATAAAGATCATAGGCTTGTCTCTCTTTTAGTGTCTTTTGTGAATATAATAAAAAATGAAACTTAAAAAACTTTTTCTAAAATTGGAGTGGGGTATCAAAACTCAGCCTTTTCCCAAGTTAAATCACTCACATGGTGAAAGACCTTTTTCTTGTATCAAGTCAGAATTTCCTGAGTTTCAATTTATGTCCACTGTGTTTTATTGACATTGTGTTATCCACAGCGCACCTCAGAAAATTCTGTCTCTGTTTTTGTTTGTTTTTCTGTTTTATTCTGTTTTAACATTCTACAATTTGAAATTGTAGACAGCAGTAAAAACCTCATGGTAGCCTTCACTTTTCAAGGCTGAACAAACTCAGTCTTCTCAGCCTTTGCTTGTACACCATGGACTGAAGTCCCCTTAGATTTTGATGGCCTTCTGCTATACTCACTCCAGGTTGTCAGTATTTTTTTCATACTGTGGAGTCCAGAATGGACACAGTTCTCCTCATGCAGTCTTCAAGCAGTAAAAAAAAAAAAAAAAAAAAAAAAAAAGCAATAATAATTTCCCTTCTGGAAGTGGATTAAAGGATTAAAATAGCTGTTCTGGTGCAATAGCTTTCTTAAATTGTGCAGCACTTCTCCTTCAGATCATGACTAAGTACTCCATTTTCTGTTTCTGTCTTCCAATTCTGCTATGTCACTGGAAGGGTGGCCCCTTGTCTGCTTTCTGAGCTAATATGGATAGCTAAAAATGGGTCACATAAATCAGAGATCCTCACGGACACTACAGCTCTCCTTTCAGGAAAGCCACAGTTATGGAATACATAGAGACTACACATAATCACAGACTGTTTAAAGAAATGGCAGTTAAAAAGAATGTGAGAAGACAGTGATTTTTCTCCCTTTCTTGCTGAATTTACCTTGCAGAAAGTCATCATGTGAAATAAAGACATAATCAACTGAAAAGTATGGGTTGGTACTAAAACAGTTAGTAACAAAACCACTACAGAAGGTAAGGATAGCCTTAATATTTCACAGTCATCAAATAACCAAATATATCAGTGTAGAGAAATTACAGGAGGAGATTTCCAGAGAGGTCACGTAAAGGGGGTTTCCCAAACCTGTTTTATACACACACACACACACACACACATATATATATATATATACACATATTTGAGTTTTACTACTGTTCCAGCAAATGATATAACCATCAATAGTGTATATGCACATGTGGAGAAACTAGTCAGGGTCCAGACACCCAAAATCAGAAGTAGTAGAATGAAGATATTGCAAACATAAGTCACAGTATAGTCTTGCCCTTCCAAAGTATCATGGTACAGAGATTTCTAGACAGAGGTCAGAATAATTGAGTAAGGAGAAGAAAGATCCAAAAGAAGTGTTGTCTCTCAAAATTACCTTATCTTTTCTTATGCTTGCTTTTAGCAGAACATACATCCATTCCCAAATGGTATACATACCAATATTTGTTGTCTACTTGTTCAACTTTTAGATGGGAGAATCCAGTTCTGAAAATCCCTGGAAAAAAAAAAAAAAACTAAATAATATTCAATAGTGAATGATAACTGTTAGGTGAAATTCACCATTAACTAGAAGAACTGTGAATGCAATTATCTCTATAGATGAGGAGTTCAAAAGCAGACATATGCCTCTACCGTGTGTTGATCACCTTCACAGCTTGATTTTTGTTAGAGTAAATGTCATCTAGTTTTCCTATTTACAGCTCTTATCTTTCAGTTTTTGTACCCTTCAAATATTTCAAATTGCTATTCTCGTTAGCAATTTCCTGTAGCCAGTTTACAGTACTCAGATTTTTTTATTCTTTAATATTCTCATTAGTTCTTCCAGATAGTAAATTTGTTTTATTTTTAATTTTTAAATTTTCCAGTTTGTCAAACTGTTTTTTCATTATAAAGTGTTACAGCCTGCTCTCTGTTCTAATAACTAATTTCTAATACCAAAAAGCAAGGATTTTCTGAGTTTACTTTCCAATATCTTTATTTCTGCAGTACAGTTTTGCTTTTTTTTTTTTTTGGCTGCTACAGTACATTGAAACTGATATCAGGTTTGCTATTCTTTTCACCCCTAGTATTTATTGCCAAAAACATTTCCTCCCTCCCTCAGATGGTCTTTCTGAATCGTTATTCCCCAGATGTACAGCTTGCATATTTCCCAAGACTAAATATCATTTTATTTCCTGCCAATAATTTTGCCTCCCTTGGTCTTGTTATATTATATCTTTATCCACAATTATATTTGCAATACATTCCAATTTCATGTCATCTGAAAATTAATTAATGTGCCATTTATTCCTCCACCAAAAGCAGAAATAAAATTGCAGAATAAAACACCAGTCCTGGCTACACCTCCTTGGCCACTGCAATTTAATATAACTTCACTGATTAATTGTCCTTCAGACAGTTTTCCATCAGTGTGATGGTGCCAGTTGAAATTAGTTTTGTAAATAACAATAGAAGTTCTGTATTAAAGTATTTAGTACAAGATTTTATAGAAGTTGCATGTTACTTTTGCAGCCAGACTGTATTTCGACTCATGAAAGCTTGCAGACCTAGTTTAAGTTCCTTTGTTAGAAAGCTGAAGTCCTGAAATAGCAGACGTTATTTGACACCTCTGCATGATCTTAACAGATATTACACGGGTTCTGTAGGAAGTCATGATATTCTTCAAGTCTGGTCTGGAGACTAGGTGGGATAGATATCCTGTACTATCAAAAGTGGCACTAAGCCCCAATATTTAAAACTGAATCACTCCTTTATTTTCAATCTTTAGTCAGTGGAGTGTGGCAGTCACATGCAATAAATGGTTCAGAAAATGGGCTTGGTTTATAAGCCTATAAATCAAGTCTGTTGTCTGCTGGAAGAGACAGTCTTTTTCTCTTTGACTAATGAAAATTGACAATAGAGTTCATTTTAGCTAACCTTAATTATCCAGAAGACAAATATCTACAGCTCTATTTGACTAACCACACAAAGGTATTAAGTGATGTTTCAGATTCCCTGGAGTATATGAAATATCCTCACAGGGCTGACAGAAAAGAGGTAGGCCTTACAGGACAACCATGCTAGAATACCCTAAACATCTCAAAAGCACTAGCTTCCCATCTACATAAAATTAAATTAAGCTCCTATATTCCACTTAGTGTTTTAAGAGATCACCATCCTGCTCTTCCTCTATCTCCTCACTCTGTTGCTTGTAGTTTTAATCTATAACTCTGTCCTAAGATCTCTTCACCACTCACCTTACAGCTTTTAGTCCGTAAATTCATATTACGATAAATAGATTCTAGTAGATAATGAGGTAATAGTCCTTTTCATACTTGATAAATATTATTCAATTAATATACATGCACAAAGCTTAACAATCAATTAGCATGCAACACCCACATCTAATTAAGCTACTCCAACCAGCACTAATACAGTCATAAACATAAACTACCACTGGGGAGCTTGAGGGAGTCTCAATGAAAAGTGTAATTATACTAGGAAGAAAACATTAAAATCATCATTCATCATTATCATCTTAATTGTCATCACTACCTGGTGTGTTGGAAAGGATGCCCAAAGGATACTTTTCTGATGACCCTCACTGCTGTTCTTCTGACCTGGCCGCTGGAGAGAGGTTTCCCTGTATCTTCCTCTTTTCCTTTCCTTCCCTAGTTTCTGCCTGGTAGCTGTGATTTCATGTATGCTGTCAACTACTGACCCTAAAAAGAAAATTTTCTTAATTTAAGATTATTCCAACTTTCTTTTTGTAACAACTGTGCTGTCACTCAGAGACCTATTGAAATACTGAAGAAACAGCACAAAGAAAAAGGAGAAAGAAGCTAGTATGTCAGTGAGTTGGCCTGATACAAAACTAGAATGTAGCTGGTACATATACCAAGATCAGATGTCACAAAAGACTTTCAGGTTTTTCAGTCTGTATGAATTTAGATTAAATAATCTATCTGCTGGATGACTACAGATAAAAAAAAAATTGTATAATCCTTTTTTTTTTTTTCCCCAGCATTATATTTCCAAACTGCCTTTTTAAAATTCTTTGTACTTTCTCCTTTAGCATAGCTTCTAGTTGTTTAAAAATTCATCAGGAAAAAAAAATATCATCCATTATTTCCCATAACAATTTTATTTTTTAGATAACAAGTCTTTGAATCTCCTGAAAACAAGCTAACTTCGGTTTGCAGCAATATGCAAAGATTTCTTACTTGTTTGCTATGTTTAGTGCTATAGTGTTACTAAAATTTCAGCATTATTTATTCAGTTTGGAACTGCTGGAGAAACAAGCAGATAATAATAATAATAATAATAATAATAATAATAATAATAATAATAATAATAATAATAATAATAATAATAATAAATCTCAATAACTCCAGAAAAAGAGCATACCAATATACCTTGAAAGGAAGTTTGGAAAAGAAGGCAAGACATCTCAAGTACAGGCTGAAAATTTCTATTGCAGGATCCTGTTCTTAGCCTGAAAGTGAAGTAACTTTCACAAAAGGATTTGACTGCTTTGGACAAAGAAAGTCCTAAGGAAGCATCTGAAGCCACTGAGATAATTTAAATTTCCAGAAAACAGTAGAAGAGATAACTAGCTGGTTAGCTAGATATGCAGATTGAAAATTACTTTCTGACTTTTTTTTTTGCATAGTTTCTTCTCACTGTAGTTTGTCTTCTTTTTTTTTTTTTTTTTTTTTTTGCAATAGTATTAAAAGTTACTGCAGGCATAAGTACATGCCTGTTTCTTCTAGTCTAGTGCTTTTTGGAAGATGGAATGGCATCTATCTATGGAAAAGAAACCAAACTCTTCTTAAAAAAATAAAATAAATATAAAACAAAAATATTCCCTTCCAGGAGATATTTTCACTCATGTGCTCTGAGCTGTGTGAAAGCTTGTTATCAGGAATCTCTCTTGTAATGATGCACATTCTAAGCATGGGATAAGAGTATTTTAAGCATGGGATAACAGAAGAAAAAAAGAATTGTCACTGACTGAAGTCTGAGGGGCTAAAACAACAAACACTGTAGTGATGGTATGACTTACTAAACCCCTAGGAGTGGAATGTAACTCACTGAAAAACCCTGGAAGAAGGCTCAGTGGAGATGGGCAAAGGCATATGAAGTTCAGGCAGTAATACAAAAAAAAAAGAAGCTGACTTAATCTCAAAACAAAGGGAACCAGAGAGTGGCTTTTGTTATAGATAAAAAGCTATCAAAAATTCAGTGGATCACCCAGTGGTGAAAATGTTTCTCAGAGTAAGCCAGACCAGCAGAGGGGTAGTGAATGGCTAAGCCCAACATAAAGTGCAAAAACTAGACAACTAGGCAAATAATTTTATAGGCATTAACAGATTTGAGCTGCCTTCAACTCATATATTCATTCCTGGTGAGCATTTTAAAGAGACCAGTAATGGGAATCACATTGGTATTGTGATTGAATTGTGTATTGCACTTCCTGCATCTTACTACGTGTCACTTGCATTTTTATTGTGTTTTCAGTAAGTTTTGTATCTCTGCTAAATCAGAAACCCCATGTAACATCAATTGTCTTCAAATAGTAAATTTTATATTAAACATTACACCTTCCACACACAGAGCATCTCAGAGAACCTCGTCAAAAAGTATTAGACTCTAACAGATGGTCAAGTACTAAAAGATCCCCATCTCAAGAACTCAGTCCTAACCTAACTCAACAAGGAGCTCTCCAAACTGGCCATCTCAGCCTTGGTGACTAAGACTGTTAAGAACTGTAGTCACGCTAGGCATACTCACAGGTAAAGTAGGATGTAATTCTTAGGGACTGACTGCTTTGAAAATGCAGTCTAATAACTAATAGTCTAATGACTAATAACATGCAAGAATAACAATTAGCATTGTGATGTTGATATCAGCCAAGTGCTATGACACTGATCTTCTTTATTAGTCTTCTAAACAATCTCGTCACATGTCTTGTCTGTTCCCTGAGATAGATAATCATTTGCAACAGATGTCTTAAGAAAAGGTTCTTTCTGCAGAAAAGCCTGAGGCTGGGCTTCTTACAAGAACTTTGATTTGAAGAATCATTCTCAAATGTCTCTGTTTGGAGCCTTCAGGGTCCATAAGAGGATCCAGTTCTGCCCCAGTTCCCTCCCTGTTGCAACTCTTGCCCACTTGGTGGGAGCAGCTGTTTGCCTGGGGAGCACAGTTGGCTGGCTGGGGGCAATGGCCTGACAGACCACAGGCTGGGGAGGAAGCAATAGCCCTTTGTATCAGGAGATTGGGCAGGGACATATGCTGTCCTCCATTGCAGGGCCCCAGGAGGCAGATGGCATGGAGGGAGAGAGGAGAAACACATTCCCAGAGCTCCATGGGCACCCTACACTTTCTAACCATGGGCCTGAAGCACTGGCAAACTGCAGTCACATGCCCCAGCACAGCAACCTTCAGAATGACTGACAATGACAACCTTTGGGTCCAGAGGGAGAGTGAAAGGGTGATTTCAGCACCAGAGCAAAGGAGCAGATACTCAGAAGAGTGCATGTGAGAGGTGGGTTTTGGCGGGCTAATTTTGGCTAAGGGACAAGCTCCCACCCAGCTGCTCACTCGCTTCTTGGTCCTCAGCAGGACAGGGGGAGAAAATAGAAAGCTCATGGCTTGAAATAAAGGCAGGGACATTGCTTAACAATTACTGTTATGGACAAAACATACTTGATTTGAGGAAAATTAATTTACTTTATTGCTAAATAAAATAGATTAGGATAGTGAGAAACAAAGTCAAATATGAAAAATAACACCTCCCCCTCTCCCAGCAGGCAGTGGAAATGTGATCTCAGCACTAAAGTGGTAGATACTCAGAAATGTGCATGTGGTAAGTGGATATAACAGTTTTATAGAATCATAGAATGGTTAGAGTTGGAAGGGACCTTCAAAGGTCATCTAGTCCAGCCCCCCTGCAAGGAGCAGGGACATGCCCGACTAGATCAGGTTGCTCAGAGCCTCATCCAGCCTGGCCTTGAACATCTCCAGGTATGGGGCATACACCACCTCTCTGGGCAACATGTTCCAGTGTTCTACAACCCTCATTGTAAAAAAATTTTTCCTAATATCCAATCTAAATCTACATACCTCTATTTTAAAACCAGTACCCCTCGTCCTATCACAACAGGCCCTACTGAACAGTCTCTCCTCCTCTTTCTTGTAGGCCCCCTTGACGTACTGGAAGACTGCTATAAGGTCTCCCTGGAGCCTCCTCTTCTCCAGGCTGAACAGCCCCAACTCTCTCAGCCTGTCCTCACAGGAAAGGTGCTCCAGCCCTCTGATCATCTTTGTGGCCCTCCTCTGGACCTTCTCCAACTGGTCCATGTCCTTCTTATGTTGGGGGCTCCAGAGCTGGATGCAGTACTCCAGGTGGGGTCTCACCAGGCCAGAGTAGAGGGGGAGAATCACCTCCCTCGACCTGCTGGCCACACCCCTCTTGATGCAGCCCAGGAGGCTGTTGGCCTTCTGGGCCGCAAGAGCACATTGCCGGCTCATGTTGAGCTTCTTATCCACCAGCACTCCCAAGTCCTTCTCCTCAGGGCTGCTCTCAATCCATTCCCCACCCAGCCTGTATTTGTGCCTGGGATTGCCACGACCCAGGTGCAGGACCTTGCACTTGGCCTGGTTGAACTTCATGAGGCTGGCATGGGCCCACCTCTCCAGCCTGTCAAGGTCCCTCTGGATGGCATCCCTCCCTTCCAGCATGTCAAGGGCTCCACATAGCTTGGTGTCGTTGGTGAACTTGCTGAGGGTACACTCTATCCCACTGTCCATGTCGCTGACAAAGATGTTGAACAGGGCCGGGCCCAACACAGACCCCTGAGGAACGCCACTCGTGACCGGTCTCCACTTGGACATCGAGCCATTGACCACCACTCTCTGAGTGCGGCCATCCAGTCAACTCCTTATCCACGAAGTGGTCTGTCCATCAAACACATGTCTCTCTAGTTTAGAGAGAAGGACGTCGTGTGGGACAGTGTCAAAAGCTTTGCACAAGTCCAGGGTGATGATATCCCTTGCTCGTCCCTTGTTCACTGATGCTGTCACCATGTCATAGAAGGCCACCAAATTGGTCAGGCATGATCTGCCCTTAGTGAAGCCATGTTGGCTGTTACCAACCACCTCCTTGCTCTCCATGTGCCTTAGCATAGTTTCCAGGAGAATCTGCTCCATGACCTTGCCAGGCACAGAAGTGAGGTTGACTGGCCTGTAGTTGCCCGGGTCCTCCTTGTTCCCCTTTTTAAAAATGGGGGTTATGTTCCCTCTCTTTCAGTCATTGGGGACCTCACCAGACTGCCACAACTTCTCAAATATGATGGGCAGTGTCTTGGCAACTTCATCCGCCAGTTCCCTCAGGACCCGCGGATGGATCTCATCAGGTCCCATGGACTTGTGCACCTTCAAGTTCCTCAGATGTTCCCAAACCTGCTCTTAGAGTACAGTGGGTGGTTCTTCATCCTTGCAGTCCCTGCTTGTGCCTTCCACAGCTTAGGTGGTGCGACAAGAGCCCTTATTGGTGAATACTGAGGCAAAAAAGTCATTGAGTACCTCAGCTTTCTCCACGTCCCAGGTAACCAGGACACCAGTTTCCTTCTGGAGGGGGCCTACATTCTCCTTGGACTTTCTTTTGTCCCCTACATACCTATAGAAGCTTTTCTTGTTGCTTTTTATATCCCTGACCAGATTCAGTTCTGTCAGGGCTTTAGCCTTCCTCACCTGATCCCTGGCCACTTGCGCAGCCTCTTTGTAGACCTCCCAGGCTACCTGTCTCCACTTCCACCCTCTATAGGCTTCCTTTTTTACTTTCAGTTGGTCCAGGAGCTCCTTGCTCATCCACGCAGGCCTCCTGGCCTTTTTGCCCGACTTGTTCTTTGTCAGGATACACCTCTGCTGAGCTTGGAGGAGGTGCTCCTTGAATACAGACCAACTTTCCTGGGCCCCTCTTCCCTCCAGGGCCGCCTCCCATGGCACTTGGCCCATCAGGTCCCTTAAGAGGCCGAAGTCTGCCCTCCTGAAGTCTAGGGCAGAGAGCTTGCCATGTAGTTTCCTCACTGCCTCGTGGATCTTGAATTCCACCATGTCATGGTCGCTGCAGCCAAGGCTGTCATTTAGTTTCACATCCCCCACCAGCCCCTCCCTGTTGGTGAGCACAAGGTCCAGCATGGCACCCCTCCTTGTTGGCTCCTCTATTGCCTGCAGGAGGAAGTTATCGTCCATGCATTCCAGGAACCTCCTGGACTGCCTGTGCCCTGCCATGTTGTCTCTCCAACAGATGTCAGGGTTGTTGAAGTCCCTCATGAGGACCAGGTCTTGTGACTGTGAGGCTGCTCCTATCTGCCTATAGACCGCCTCATCTGGTCTGTATTCCTGGCCAGACAGCCTGTAACAGACCCCCACCGCAACGTCCCCTGTCCGTCCCCGTCCTCTAATCTTGACCTATAAGCTCTCTGTCAGCTCCTCCTCCATCCCCAGGCGGAGCTCCACACACTCCAGCTGGTTGCTGACGTAGAGAGCGACATCCCCTCCTTGTCTCCCCTTCCTGTCCTTTCTAAAAAGCCTCTACCCCTCCATGTTGACACTCCAGTCGTACAAGTTGTCCCACCACGTCTCAGTGATGCCAAAAAGGTCATAGCCCTGCTCATGTGCACGCATCTCCAGCTCTTCCTGTTTATTCCCTATGCTGCGTGCATTGGTATAGAGACACTTCAGCTGGGCCCCCGACAAAGCCAACTTGCTGGCTGGAGCTACAGGGGTGCTATTGGACCGCAGTTTAGGTTCATTTGCACATACCTGAGATCCTTCCTCAGCTTCTGGACCCTCAGTGCTGGCACTGGTGCCATGCTGACAGCAGTGGGCTGAACTGTGCTCCCCCTCCCCCAGCAACACTAGTTTAAAGCCCTCTGGATGAGTCTGGCAAGCCTTTGTTCAAGCACACTCTTCCCCTTCTCGGTTAGGTGTACGCCATCCTCCCCTAGTAGTCCCAGCTTCTCAAAGCATGCTCCGTGGTCTAGATACCAAAAGCCCTGGCTGTAGCACCACTCCCTGAGCCATGAGTTGACCTGCCAGATACGTCTGGCCCTTTCAGGTCCCTGCCCTTCGACTGGGTGGATTGACAAGAATACCACCTGGACCCCAGAGTCTTTGGCTGTTGTACCCAGGGCCCTGAAATCCCTTTTAATGTTTCTCAGGCTGCTGTCAGCTGTGTCGTTGGCACCCACATGAAACACCAGTAGCAGATAATAGTCTCTTTATATGAGGTTTTGGATTCTCTTGGTGACATCCCTGATACGAGCTCCCAGGAGACAGGATACCTCCCGAGAGAGTGCATTTGGGTCGGCAGATGGGTGCCTCCATACCTCTCAGAAGGGAGTCACCCACTACTACCACTCGTCTCTTTTTCTTGATAGCACTAGTTATCACGTGAGCCAGTCAGGCTACGTTGCATGGCTCCAGTGCCTCCCCAGAGGTGCTAGGTCTTACTTCTTCAGCCTGCAGAGCGGCAAAGCGCCACTTTAGTAGTATTACTACTAAATCTTTGTGTTCATTAGATAATTTGAATTCATATAACACTAATTTGTTTAATATTTCATTCTTAGCTTTCTATGTATATGGTGTGTTCCCTTTTGCCTGTAACACATTTTTGAGTGTAACAGTCTGCTTCTCTTCCTGGAGTAGCTGAAACATTGACCCAGAGCATTAGCAAAGTTTTGGTCATAGACATCGTTCTCTAAATTGTCTGTCTTTTAAAGCAAGTTCCTGTATGAGGAAAACCAAGTGTATATACCTAACACAAGCCCACACACACGCATGCCAAGGTGTCATCTTGAACTAACATGACAACACAGACAAAGCTTCTCTCTTTCTGTCAGGGCCGTTTGTTTACCCAGTGTTTGATAAGACAGAAGTAGTACATTGCTAGCTCTCCCTCCAACATTTTATTTAACTGTAAGTAATAATTACATTGTTTTCTGAAGTAATTTTCCCACTCTTTGCTTTATCTTCTTCAAAATTATTGCTGCTTACACTACACTAAGTAATTTGTGTTAGAGCTGATTAAATAAAATTATCTTCTTACGCATCAGCATGCAGATCATTGAATACAATATGTGACTAAGTAATTGGAAAGAAAAACAGTTGTAGGTAAGGCTTTGTGAGAACTGCAGTATAAATGTGGTAATAGGAATAATTTCTAGTCAGCTGTGGCTTACTGCTTTCTAATACCTACATAATTAAAAGGCTAGTTAATTAACATTTAACCTACCTATGTAGGATTTTAAAAATACAATTTTACTTTCCAGGTATGATTTTTATGTTTTACAGGTAGATTTCACTGTGTGAAATAGTTTTTGAGTAATCATATATGCATAGTATAATAAATAGTAGTACAACAGTAGCTTTATTTAAGCCATTAAAATCATCAAGAATAATAATTTTGGCCAGCAGAAAGATTTTAAACATTTTAATTGTAGCGTCTACAACATAAAAAAGGAATTTAAATAAAAAGTATATAATAGGTTCTAATCCACTGCTATACTATATCAAATGCTTTTCTAATATTGGACATCTGTCTATTTTTTTCCATAATTTTAGAAAACTCTTTGTTCACAAGTATTAATATCCTTAACATTCTAGAATGCACATTACCTTAATATGACTCTGTATCATCATCACGAATAAAGTGAACCTTAGCATGATTTGCAGTTATTACCTGCCTTCTTTGAGACTTTTATCACTTAGTATCCAAAACTGCAATGTAAATGGTTTTAGTAGTGTACTGGCTTTAGCTGGAGTAGAGTTACTTTTCTTCGTACTAGCTGGTATGGGGCTATGTTGTGAAGTTGTGACCAAAATAGTGTTGATAACACACTGATATTTCAGTTCTTACTGAGCAGTGCTTACACAATGTCAAGCCTTTTCTGCTTCTTATACTCACCTGCAAGTGAGTAAGCTGGAGGTGCACACAGAGAGAGACTTTTAACCAAGACCTGAAGTGACAAGAGCAGGAAGAAGAGTGAAACTGAAAAGAGTAGGTTTAGATTGAACACAAGGAAGATACTTCATACAGTGAGGGTAAAATCACAGTCAATTGACTAAAGTAAATTTATCTCATCCACAGACTGGCAGTGTGGTTGCCTCTTGTTTCTATGCCTGTAAACAGATAATGGTGTAATCCAATTGTAATCAATACCTGAGACAACTTCTATGCCTGTAAGGATGTACTGATATCCTGAGAAGGGTTTAAAGGGTTCAATGTAATCAATTTGCAATGTTGACCATAATGTCTTTCCTTCACTGATGTGTAGGGGAGGTGTTTTAGCAGGGTGACCTGTTTGTAATTTTGATTTACATTGCAGGCATTCAGTGAGGACAGTTTCACATGTTTTTTTTTTTTCCTGCTGAGAGGTTAACCTTGGCTTTGGGCTGCAAAGAAAAGAGCCTCTTGGCCTGTATGACCTCATTTCTGATGTAATGAGTCAATACTGTTTTGGATTTTGGTTGATTCATCTACTTCTTTATTCCATTTAGTGGCTGATTTATTGCCATTGGCATGAGCTTTTACCCATCCTATCTGGAATGGTGTTTTTCTGCCTATGCTTGATAATAAATCAACAGATTATGGTGATGCAATTCCCTGCTTCCTGAGTCTCTCAGTGCTTCATATGATTGCTACCATCCTGGGCTTCATACCAGCCAAGGGTAAGTGAGGAACAGACTGTGAATATGATGAACTCAAGCATTAAGACACCTCCTTAAAGCTCCTGGCACCTGTTTTTCTGAAGAATGGAAACAATGGAAAGAGTAGTAACAATCAGTTACCTCGTGACAACTGTTGGTTGGTAACAGCCAACGTGGCTTCACCAAGGGCAGATCATGCCTGACCAATTTGGTGGCCTTCTATGACATGGTGACAGCATCAGTGAACAAGGGACGAGCAAGGGATATCATCACCCTGGACTTGTGCAAAGCTTTTGACACTGTCCCACACGACGTCCTTCTCTCTAAACTAGAGAGACATGTGTTTGATGGACAGACCACTTCGTGGATAAGGAGTTGACTGGATGGCCGCACTCAGAGAGTGGTGGTCAATGGCTCGATGTCCAAGTGGAGACCGGTCACGAGTGGCGTTCCTCAGGGGTCTGTGTTGGGCCTGGCCCTGTTCAACATCTTTGTCAGCGACATGGACAGTGGGATAGAGTGCACCCTCAGCAAGTTCACCAACAACACCAAGCTATGTGGAGCCCTTGACACGCTGGAAGGGAGGGATGCCATCCAGAGGGACCTTGACAGGCTGGAGAGGAGGGCCTGTGCCAGCCTCATGAAGTTCAACCAGGCCAAGTACAAGGTCCTGCACCTGGGTTGCGGCAATCCCAGGCACAAATACAGGCTGGGTGGGGAATGGATTGAGAGCAGCCCTGAGGAGAAGGACTTGGGAGTGCTGGCGGATGAGAAGCTCAACATGAGCCGGCAATGTGCTCTTGCAGCCCAGAAGGCCAACTGCATCCTGGGCTGCGTCAAGAGAGGTGTGGCCAGCAGGTCGAGGGAGGTGATTCTCCCCCTCTACTCTGGCCTGGTGAGACCCCACCTGGAGTACTGCATCCAGCTCTGGAGCCCCCAACATAAGAAGGACATGGACCAGTTGGAGAAGGTCCAGAGGAGGGCCACAAAGATGATCAGAGGGCTGGAGCACCTCTCCTATGAGGACAGGCTGAGACAGTTGGGGCTGTTCAGCCTGGAGAAGAGAAGGCTCCGGGGAGACCTGATAGCAGTCTTCCAGTACGTCAAGGGGGCCTACAAGAAAGACGGGGAGAGACTGTTCAGTAGGGCCTGTTGTGATAGGACGAGGGGTAATGGTTTTAAAATAAGGGGAGGTAGATTTAGATTGGATATTAGGAATTTTTTTTTACAATGAGGGTTGTAGAACACTGGAACATGTTGCCCAGAGAGGTGGTGTATGCCCCATACCTGGAGATGTTCAAGGCCAGGTTGGATGGGGCTCTGAGCAACCTGATCTAGTTGGGGATGTCCCTGCTCCTTGCAGGGGGGTTGGACTAG
The DNA here is from genome assembly GCF_036417535.1 of Chlamydotis macqueenii. Lineage (NCBI taxonomy): Eukaryota > Metazoa > Chordata > Aves > Otidiformes > Otididae > Chlamydotis > Chlamydotis macqueenii. The sequence goes on from NC_141556.1 coordinate 167,168,202, forward strand.
ATAACCTTTGAAGGTACGTTCCAACCCTAGCCATTCTATATTTCTATGATTGTAACTGAATACATCTTGGCCTGGGTTGGTACACAGGCACGTGATACCCGATTTTTCAAATTCTGGGCTTGTGCGACTCATGCACAAGCACCAGAATATTACATCATCTGAGTTGGGCTAAAATGGAAAAATACCTCACAAAAGTCAATTGTCTCAGACCCTGTAAGCAGCAACCCCAAGTGAGACCCAATGAGCTCTCCTGGATTGCAGCGGGCTGTGGCTAGCATCTCCCCTGAGTTGGTCACCTCTCAGGTGTAACCTCCTTAGACCGAAGAGATTTAAGGACCCTCTGCCAGCAAAGTCGATGAAAGGCCAGGGCAAAGTTTGACTTCCTGAGGCTCAATTATTGCCCATTGAGAAATGCCTGTACATCGTGAGTATGTATGCTCTAAACTTGAGAGGGAAGTGGGAACTTTTAACTATAGTCTGGTCTCCTCTACAGAGATATTTCATTGGATCTAAATATCTCTATCTATGGTAGTGTGTTTTGTGTGTGTGTAAATATATAAATACATAATATATATATGTATATATAGATTTAAGACACTTGTAGTAAGTTTGTGTGAATCTTGTAGTACTTGAATCTGTAATGAAGTCGCTGTTTTAATAATAACAGATTCTATTGAATCACTTTGTTAATCTTTGAATTGGTTAATGATTAAGTACTGCTAAATTCAACCTCTGATTTTCCTTACATCATTAATAAATCTTAAATTGCATCTAAATCATAACCATGTGAGATATTGCATCCGTGAGGACTGTCATTGGAAATGTTCACAGTCAGGTTGGATGGGGATTTGAGCAACTTGATCTAGTGAAAGATATCCCTGCCCACGGCAGGAGGATTTGGCTAGATGGAGTTTAAAGGTCCCTTCCAACCAAAACCATTCTGTGACTCTCTGATTTTAGGATTCTAAGAAGCTGGGAGGGGACACAGCCAGGACAGCTGACCCCAATTTACCGAAGGAATATCCCATACCATATGATGTTGTACTCAGTAATAAAAGTTGGGGAAAGGGGGAAAGGAAGGGAAGGGGGAAGGGGCAGTCTTCCCAAGTAATTGCATGATGGAGCTCTGCTTTCCTGGAAGTGGCTAAACAGCTACCTGCTGATAGGAAGTAGTGAATCAATTCCTTATCTTGCTTTGCTAGTGGGGCTACTTTTGCTTGTGCTATTAAACTGTCTTTATTGCAACCCATGAGGTTTCACACTTTTACCTTCCGATTCTCTGCCCAGTTCTGCTGTGGAGGAGTGAGTGAGTGGCTGTGTGGAGCTTAGCTGCCTGCCAAGGCTAACCCACAACAAATAGAAAACTGTGGAGTGTTGCATTTTATCTCTCTCTTCATTAGTCCTGAACATACCTTTTTGAATTACGATCATTACTTCTGTTTAATCACAATACTGAAGGTGTTTGCTTCATGACCAGGCAGTCTCCTTTTTATGAGATAATTAGATCAGTATAAGCACTATCATCTCAGAGAAATTCCAAACTAAAGCAAGTAAGGCCTACTATAGGAAAGACTGATTGTAGCTGTCTTCACATATTGGGATGACTGCAGATGAGTTATCCAGAAAATGGAAGCAATTAACTCATGTGATCTTATAAAGTTTGTCTATTTTTTTTAGGGAAGTTGTTAACAAGTTGGTTTTGACAGACTAACACATTAACAAGAAAGAATGAGAACAATATATTTTCTAGCCTCAACCCATAAATATTTCCTTTTTAAAGAACCAGACACATTTTACCACATTCACTTTATGATGAAATTGAAGTACAGTTTCAGTCTTGCTTTCTGATTTTTTTTGTGGATTAACACAATTACTCAAAAATCTGTCATACACTACTTATAATAATTCCTTTCTATGGCAGATAATTTGAATCTGCAAAACTACGTAGCTTTTGCTGGAAGTTTATGATTGACAATTGGGACTAAGTGACAAAATTAAAAATCTCATAGGCAAGTAATCTGTGTGGATGGAAATATATATATATTTATATATAATACTAATATTTGAACTAGGAAACAAATGGTATCAAACATATTTCACGACATCTAGTTTGTGGCACTCCATAAATGCCACTAAAACATTCAAAATGTATGAATTTAAAATCTAATCCAGATATATCTTGTCTTTGTTCATACTTTGTCCATTTCAATAGGAGTTAGCAGAGTCTAACAGATTCAATACTGATTAAGGTACTTTCTAGGGCAGAATATTTGGTTCTGATTCTCATCTGCACTGTTTCCTTTTGTAATTTTAGCAAAAACAATGTAATCTCCCCCTGTTGCCTGTTCCAATTCTTTGGCTATCCTTCTGTCTGTTGAAGAGAGAAATGGAACCTCAAGGAGTTGGTTTGTCAGAGGATATAACACACTATTGACATTAAAGTCACATCAATTATAGAATCCACTTTCAGGATTATGTTATCTAGTTTTCTTTCATATTGTTGATATTTGAAAACAAAAGTTTAGGTATTTACATTTTGTATCATCATTTCTTATATCTTTCTTTGGAATGAAAAAGGTAGAGTTTTTGCATCTACTTGCAAGATATCATTTTAGTAATTCAGACACAAGATGAATATATCATAACCAAGGTACAATTAACAGAAAATGTGAATAAGTAGTGTTAAATTCAGCATACACTGGACTGTGCTTGCTAATAAACTATTAGAATTTTTCCTGGCACAGATTTTACCTATTCCAAATAGCACTTGTCCTAGTAATTTCTGGACATGGTTTATCTGTTAAATTGTTCTTGCCCGGTAGGTGGCGTTTTGGCAGCCTAAGGCACTTCATCAGCATAGAAACAGGCTGTATTATGGCAGTTCCCTTCAGTGCCCAGGAACAGCTCTGCTCACTTTTAGTGCAGACTTAGCACTATTAGTGTACATACAGCCATAAGATCTTGCTAAAATGTTTCTTATTATTAAGGATCTTCAACATGAGAACTAAGAACTGTACTTAAAAATCAGTATGTATACAAGACTAAGAAAAATAATGTTAAGTCTTGATAGCCTGACCGCTAATATTTACCCTTTACATGAATTAAAGTGAATGAATGTACTTACAAGTATAGTATTTTCTAATGTCAGCTGTAGAGAAAAAAGAAAAGAGAATTGCTAGCATATTTGAATGACCGGAGTACAGCCAGTTACTGAACTTCCTTTGCTGGGTTCATAGGTTTTTCTTCTCAAGCATATGAACTTAATTCTGTGAACATGTCCACTTGTGACTTCAATGTCATCCTCATTCGTCACCTCTAATTTTTTTTAATTTTATTTTTTTTCCATTTTGAATTTCACAGGGATTTGGAACTCGTTGCTTTTCTCTAAAGTGTAGTCTAGGGAGAATATAAAAACACATGAGTATTATTTGCTAGCAAAAACTTTCAATCTTTAGATCTTGTATCTAACAAATGCCTTCTTTATAGCTATACACCTTCTACTTCTGTGTTCTTTATAAGTGCAAACACTGACATTTTCCTTAATGCAGTCACCGTACAATAACTTTGTGCAACATATGAAGTACGTTTTGATGAGATGATTAAACACAGGTTAAAAAAAAACACACAAACACATTTGAGTGACTTGAAGTCATCGAAGTAGTCTGCATAAAGACTAGGTCTTCTGCTGTAACTGCAAGAGTAATTTTCTGTTTCTCTCTGTAATAAACAAGACAGATTACGAGGTCTCTTTGCAGGTGAACAGAAAGCAGAGATCACTTTCAAAACCTCAAAAATCTTATTTTCTGAAATATAGCTGGAATATAATTGTTCATTTCATGTACCACTGAGCTCTTTCAAATTTCTCATTCGACAGACCATGATTTCATCACTATCCTCTGTTGCTTCTCTGACTTTTAGACAACCCTTTTTCACAAAGAACTGTCAAAATACATACTTATTTAATGATATTTTGATATTGAAACCTTTACTCCTCTTTGACGTTTACATACCTAGCATTGTATATCGCCATTGCTTGCAATACCTCATAGACAGGCACATAGAACTTGTGCTTAAGAAGTTACACCAATGTGCAATATTTTAAGGCAGATATGTATCAGTCAATCATCTCTCAGAAATAATAACCCTTTCTACTCAGTATTTTTAAAGTGATGAATTTGAAACACAATCAGTTTGCTGTTCAATTGATTATAATATAATCACTAATATAGTTGCACTTGCTTTGTGCTGCGTAATAGCCCAGTAGCAATAATAAATTTGTTTTGCACAGACTGTGTACATGCTTTTGTACATGTTATGTGTGTAGTTGTATGTGCTTTGGGCTTTGTAATAGTATAATAAAAATAATAAATATTTAAAGTGTTGTCATCAAGAGCCTTGTTCTGGCGCACTTAATACTGGAGGAAACAATTGCACAAAGTGATTAAAGAGGTAGCAATTATAGGACAAAGCTGACACTACTTTGTAAAGTACATGTTAAGTTTCAATAAAGGTTTATGTTCAGTGTCATCTAGTTTATCATTGATGTGATTAAAATTGCAAACAATTAGGATCCAACACACAGTTGTACAACTCAGTGTAACAAGTTTTAAAAAAACACTGTTGTCTGTGTTGCTACTTACCCAGTAGCTGTTGCCAACTATCCTCCTCCAGTTACCATTTAAACATTAAACAGTTAAGCCTTTACTATATTGATAGTAGTTGTTACTTATGAAGGATTTCCAATGTAGGTACAGAAATACTCATTTAGCTTTTCTGTTATTCCAACACAACAGAGATATGTACAAGGATAGTAAATCTAATAGAGGATCAATAAAAGATCTGTGCCCAGGGTGGCAGCTGGACATCTGGAGAAATTCTTAAAGGCATCTCAAATGGCAGAAAACATCTAGTTGGTGGCAACTGAATTGACTCTGTTTAGATACCTAAATATAGATGTCTTGAGTCTGGAGCTGAATGAGAGTCCAGAAGTTGTGGATTCTGCCAGTCAGCTTTAGAGGGTCTGGGTTGAAAAATAGTTGTCATGAATCACTTCAGTGCAATTGACCAGAAAGTGAAGAGTCACTTCCTATGTTAGATTAGGTCAGCAGTGTAGCTGCCACCTAATGTTCTCCACTCTACTAAGTCTAGAGGATTAGCTCAAGTGTATAAATGCAAATCATAGTTGTCCACATTTGACTAGGTGAATTCAACTCAGAACAGCTTACATGTCACTATTCATTTGGTAACATTTAAAATTACCATTTTTCTTCAGATGACTGTTCAGAAACTTCTATTTATTTCTTCCAGCATGTAATTTCCTATGCAGTCTTTTAAGTTCAAATAATCTCTTGAAAGGTCAGACAATGACTACTTTGATCCATTTCAACATTTATAAAAGGTGATGTTTAATATGGCTTCCTGATAAAACAAGCACCATTATTTTTACAATAAATGCTTGCTGTATCAATCTCTGAAACATCAGCAATTCTGAACACAAATGACTTCACAACGCCATTTTTAAACTTATATGTGTGTTCTTCCCTAAGTTATATGTAGCTGATGGAATGCATTTATACACACAAGTCACTACTAAGGAAACAAACACACCTCTAACAACTAAGTACACTACTCAGAACAAATATCTACAGACACCACTTCTGTTCTATAACAAAAAAAAAATATAACAAAGAAAATAGCAATTGTAAGGATATTTCTCTTAGAATGGAAAGTGGAGTCATTTGGTAATCTACATTAAGAACTGGAAAAAGCATCACATAAAAAAAAAGTTTAGAATATCACATTCTTTTTTAAACTGTTGATTTTTATTCTTTAAATACAACATGAAAGTTATAAAATACTAGGTAACAAAAAACCTCAGAAGACTATTGCACATTTATAATTGTACTTTAAAGTTTAAATTTTTAGCTTCAGTAACTATCTCAAATGACATTAAATTAAACAAATATACAAATAAACAATTTTTTGTAAGAATGATTTTTTTTTTTTGTTCTGCAAGAAGGCAAAGGAAGAGACTGGGAGAATGAAGAACCACCACTGTAGAAGAAGATCAAGTTTGAGACCATCTAAGGAACCTGAAAGTGCACAAATCCATGGGACCTGATAAGATGCTTACGCAGGTCCTGAGGAAACAACAGATGAAGTTGCTAAGCCACTATCCATCATATTTCAAAAGCTGTGGCAGTCTGCTGGAGTTCCCACTGACTGCAAAAGGGGAAAAACAACTCCCATTTTTAAAAAGAGAAAAAGGAAGGCCCAAGGCACTACAGGCCAGTCAGTATCACCTCTGTCCCTGGCAAGGTCATGGAGCAGATGTCATGAGCAGAGTGATGGAGCAGTTTCCTCCTGGAAACTATGCTGAGACACGTAGAATATAAGGAGGTGATTGGTGACAGCCAGAATGTCTTCCTAAAGGGCAAATAGTGCCTGACAAATTTTATGACCTTCTCCGACAAGGTTAGAGCATTGGTGGATGAGGGAAGAGCAACCGACATCATCTACCTGGACTTAAGCAAACCATTTGACACTCTCCCACATAACAGCCTTGTCTCTAAACTGGAAAGATATGGATTTGACAGACAGACCACTCAGTGGATACGGAATTGACTGGATGGTCTCACTCCAAGGGATGCAGTCAACGGTTTGCTGTCCAAGTGGAGATCAGTGATGAGTGGTGTTCCTCAGGGGTCAGTATGGGACTGAATATGAGTTGAAAAGGGAAATGTAAAGTTTGGAGAAACTCCTTCTTACTGTTTTTAGTTGAACTGTAGTTCAAGTGAAACAATGATTAATTACTACAGGGGTAAATGAATAGTTACAGATCAGCAGCCTGAGAAAGAAAAAGAGAGGCAGCTTCATTCAGATTTGAGATAGGAGATGAATATTCAATGATAATTATGCAATGATAATTGTGCAATGATAGTTGCACAATTATAAGTATAAACAATTACTAGTATGGTTACAGGCCACTCAAAGCGGACAAAGTATTTTCTAAGCAACTCAAAGAAGTCTTCAGATCACAAACCCAAAACCTTCAGCCTTCTTGACATCTGCTGGCAGGACAACAGAGTAGGACACAAGCAATCCAGGAGGGCTATGGAGAGTGTCAGAAAAAAAAAAACAAACAACCCTTCTTAAAAGAGATACTACATAAAGTAGCCAGGGATGGTGTTTTCCTAAATTTGCTGATCATGAGCATGGAAGAACTGGTAAGAGATGCAATAATCAATGGTAGCCTTGATGGTAATGTCCACGAAATAGTGGAGATCTAGATCCTGAAGAGAAGGAAAGTAACAGGGTCCACACCCTGGGCTTCATTGGCATGGAAAGCAGACTTTGGCTTTCTAAGGAAAGTGATACGTGGGATCCTGTGAAAGGCGGTTCTGAAGAACAGAAGAGCTTGGAAAAGCTAGGAGCTCTTTAAGGACAGTCTCCTCCAGGCTGAAGAAACAATATTCAGGATAACAAGCTGATGCATCAAGAGATTGACTTGTCTAAATGGGGAACTCCTGAAAGAGCTCCAGCACAGAAACATTTATCCAGGTAGTGGAAGCAAGAACAAGTTACAGAGGAGAAATGTAAACACTCTGCCTAGATGTTGTTGGTCAAAACTCAGCATGAGCTGAAACTGGCAAACGATTTAAAGGGCAACAAGAAGAGTGTCTACTACTACATGATGAGTAGAAGAATATGCAAATAAAATGCAGGCCAATCGATGAATGGGACAAGTAATTCAGTGATGGTAAACACAAGTATGGTTGCAGTATTTAACATCTTCTTTGCCAGAGGTATTCAAGGAGGAGAGGAACAACCAGCAGGGTAAGAGCCAGGGGTTTCTTGAGAAATCTCTACCCATACAAGTCCATGGTATCAGATAAGATGCATCTGAAGGTCCTGAGAAAAGACGTCATTTCTAGGCCACTATCATCTTTGAAAGGTTATGGAGCTCAATAGAATTCCACAAATACTGGAGAAAGGCAAGTGTGACATGCATCAGAAGAGTAAAGATTATTGAGGGAACTAGAGAATGGTCAACATCTTTTCAGTTCCTGAGAAAATTAAGCCTTCTTGGAAGCTGTTTCTGATACCAGAAGGAGGTGCCTGGGAAAAGATAAAGCTCTTGGTAAATCCATGCTTGATCAACCTGATTGCCCCGCATGACATAATGACTGGATCTGTGAATCGGAAGGAAGAAACCACCATCATCAGCTTTGTGGATGACACCAAATTGAAAGGTGTTATAAATCTATTTGAAGGTGAGACTGCCATTCAGAGCAACCTAGACAGGCTAGAGGAATACACTGACAGAAACCTCTTGAAATTCAGCAAAGACGTGTAAAATCTCATACTTGGGACAAACCAATCATTTCAGTAGTACATGCTAGGGACTATCTGGCTAGGTAGTAGTTCTATGGAATGGACCTGGGGAACAGTAGGCAAAACATGATTCAACAGCATGCTCTCACCATGCTGAAGGCCGTCAACATATGTTACTGTGTCAGCAAAAGCACAGTCAGTAAATAAAGTAAAGTGATTGTTTCTCTTTATCCTGCACTTGTTAGACAACACCTGGAACACAGCATTCACTTTGAGGGCTCTGAGTAAAAGAAAGAAGTTGATAAACACAGCAAATTTAGTGGGCGGACAGAAGACAGGCAGAGGCTGAAACTTTTGAAAAAGAGAGGCTGATTGGACTCCTTCATATATGAGAAGGGAGGAGAAATAGCTGCCTTTCAGTATGTAGGAGGAGGTTACTGAGAAGATGAAACCAGCCTCTTTATGGAGGTGTACAATAGGAGAACGAGACACAATGGTCATATATCAAAAAGGGAGGTTCTGACTGGAAGTGAAGAGAAAAGATTCATTATTACAATAAGAAAGCATTGGAACAGGTTACCTAGAAAGATGATGAAGAGTTTGTCTTTTGATAATTTCTGGACGAATCCCTGAACAAAATGGTGTGACACCAGTGTTGACTGTCCGTTGAGTACAGGTTCAACTAGAGGGCTTCCTCAGATTCTGATTCATTAATAGGGTCAATTATTATCTTTTTTTTTTTTTAACGTATCGAATATGAGTGATAGAGTTGGTATTTGTAAAAAATAAACCAAATCAAAAATACTACCACATGTGGAACAGATTCTCTCCCTCCTCCATTTTGTCAGCCTACTAACAAAGTATTTGATCACTCTTCAGTTACAGTCTTTTGCTGCTTTCAATTGCCTTACTCAGTCAGAAGATGTTTGTAGTGACTAAAGTTTTAACCCTGCAGGTAGCCAGTTTAGAAGACCTAAGCGATTTCAAATAATGGTATTTTTATTCTAATGGTGTTTTTATCTTTTGGTAGGCATATTTTTAAAACTTCTTGGGGAAAAAAAAAAGAAAAAATTGTATTGTTCATCTTACCAAGTAAACATTGGAAACTGTGACAACACAAGTAAAAATCCATTTTAAACTGTCGAAAGAGAATAGTTGTAAATGCTATCAGTTCTCAGCTTCATTTCTTCTTGAAACTGGAAAGTACATCGTGAATGAATAACAAAACTAAGAAGGAAAAGGCTGAGGCATCTGGAAGCCAGCATTGAATGTTGAATTATTTCTTTGATTCCTCTGTAGATTTTTAATGTGATGCTGAACAAATTACTTCAATGCTACTGTTCACAGGTGATCATTAAATGTGCATGTCTCATTCCCTGGTGCTTACACTGAAAATCGAGGTTCCCACCAGCAAAACCACTAAGCATTTGTAACTTTGAATAAGGAATGTGCTTGGAAAATATTGCATAGTATTAGAATGTTAATGCTCAGAAACAAACAAATAAACAAACACCACCCACCCCCTCCACCTCCAAACAAACAAATTTAAAACCCCAAACAAACAAAAGACCCTATAGTAAATCAGGGGCTAGGATATCACATATCAAGACCCTAGAATTTTGTCTTCATCACTCTACTTCAACATTTTCTGTTTAATATGAAGATCATTCTCTTCCTCTATGTGTCATTGTGGTGGGCTGACCTTGGTTAGCTACCAGGTTACTATCAAGTTGCTCTATCACTTCTTCTCATTTGGATAGGAGGAAGAAAATATGATGAAAGACTCGTAGGTTGACATAAGGACAGAGAGATCACTTACCAGTTACCGTCATGGATAAAATAGACTTGACTTGGGGAAATTAATTTATCACTAATCAAATTAGAGTAGGATAATGAGAATTAAGAACAAATCTGAAAAGCACCTTCCCCTCACGTCTCCCTTCTTCCCAGGCTCAACTTCACTTCTGAATCCTCTGGCTCCTCTCCCCGAGCATTGCAGCAGGATGGATAATAGGGGTTGCAGTTAGTTTATCACATATTGTCTCTGCTACTCCTTTTTCCTTACACTCTTCCCCTGCTCCAGCATGGGATTCCACCCACGGGAGACAGTCCTTCTCTAACTTCTTTGATGTGGGTCCTTCCCATGGGCTGCAGTTCTTTGCGAACTGCTCCATCATGGGTCCTTTCCACAGGGTGCAGTTCTTCAGGAAGAGTCACAAGTCCTGCCAGTACACCTTCTCCAGCGCTGGCTCCTTTCCAAGTTTCACAATTCCTGCCATGAATCTGCTCTAGGACAAGCTCCCCATGGGATCACATCTTCCCTCAGGGCACATCCAGCCAGCCCAACATGGAGTCCTCCACAGGCTGCAAGTGAATATCTGTTCCACTATGGGCCTCTATGGGCTGCAGGACGATAGCCTGTGGCATCATGGTCTTCACCACGGGATGCAGGGGAATCTCTGCTCTGACACCTGGAGCACCTCCTGCTCCTATTTCTTCACCGACTTTGGTATCTGCAGAATTGTTTTGTTCACATATTCTCACTCCTGGCTGTTGTTGTGCAGCAGCTTTTACACTTCCTTAAATATGTTAGCACAGAGGTGCTACCGACATCATTGATTGGCTGAGATTTGACCAGCAGTGGGTTCATTTTGGAGCCAGCTGGAACTGGCTCTGTTGGATATGGAGGAAGCTTCTGCTGTCTTCTCACAGAAGCCACCCTTGCCCCCCATGCTACCAAAACTTTGCCACGTAAACCTAATACAATCATATGGATATATTTCTGCCTGGTAGGTGTATTGTAAAGAAAAACTCATTGATATTTATGAAGGACTTATATATGATAAGAAGTGCCACAGAAAAGCTTATTAGGAACTTAAACTCTTTGAATACATATTTACTAAATAATTTTTACATATTAAAAAAAACCTGGGGGGGGGTCACATGTAGAACAACAATGAAGGAGGAGTATGGAATGATTTATAGTATTAAGTCATGCAATTAAATACTTTGCCATCTATATATAGACACAAATAAAATTAAATTTAACTTGAGCCTTATTTTTCCTTTGTTTTCCATATCTTTGATGCATATTTAAGCACATATAGTAACTGTCTCTAGGAAAGTTCAGCCTAACTCCTTTCATCTGATGAAATGTTACTGCATTAATTCTCATGTGCAAGGAAAATTCTCTTAGGTTAGCATTCTGATTAAATTTTTGTTTTCTCTTGGAAGACTAGTGTACTGCATTCCATCTCATATGGAACGTCAAATCATACACTTTGTTTGCTCCCTTTGTTCGTCTAATTGATGCCTCTGTTAAGGAAGGCCAGTAGTTAGCTTGACATTAGCTGCAGTTCAGTAATTTATGCTTAAATTAAATCTCCAGTTCTTGCTTTCTTACTCTTGTTGATTGGTGCTTTTCTTGATAAGTACTGATGGTGCTTTTGGAACAACAGGTTTCTTTATGTAGTAAAATTACATAGAACACAAACAAGAAAGATTAAGTCAGTGAATTACTGTTCTGGTTTGGTTTAGTGAGGGGGGGCCTAAGGTGGTAGCTTCTGTAGGAACCTGCTAGAAGTTGCTCCGCTTTGTTCAGGGGGCTCATCCGGGCCTAGGGCGGACCCGCTGCTGGCCAAGTCCAAGCCAATTAGTAGCAGAATGTCCCATGATAATGCCTCTGCGATAACGTATTTAAGAAGGGGAAAACAGGAAAAAAAAAAAGAAGAGAAGATGTGAAGAAGCTGAGCAGGGGCAGATGTGCAGTGAGGGAGGGGCAGGACTCATGGGCCTTGCAGGCCTCACCCTCTGGCCTCTTGGCGGGGGCTGACTGGGCCCAACTGGGCCCAGCCTGGCTGCAAGAGGTGGAGAGGAGATGAGATGTGAATGAGATGTAAAAAGATCCTGAGAGGCGTCTGCCAGCCTGTTGTGAAGAACTTGTCTTGTGAGAGAAACAGCTGCAGATGCTAAGGTCAGTGAAGAAGGAGGGGGAGGACTAACGAGGCTCCTGGCCAAGATTCCCCTGCAGCCTGTGGTGCAGCCCAGGGTGGAGCAGGTTGTCCCCCTGCAGCCCACGGAGGTCCACGGAGGAGCAGAGATCCACCTGGAACCCGTGGAGGACCCCAGACTGGGGGAGATGGATGCCTGAAGTAGGCTGTGGCCTGTGGAGGGCCTGCTGGGGCAGCTGTTCTGGAGAGACTGCACCCTGTGGAAAAGATGACCCGCACCAGAGCAGTTTCACTAAGGACTGTGGCCTGTGGGTGGGACCCCACACTGGAGCAGGGGAGGAATGTGAGGAGTTCTTCCCCCAACGATGAAGCAGCGGCGTAAAACAAGGTGTGATGAACTGACTGCAACACCCATTCCCTCTTCTCCCCATGCCACTTGGGGGTGGGGGGGTAGGTAGTAGAGGTAATGTTAAGCTCAGGAAAAGGAGAAGGGTTGTGGGGAGGTTATCTCATTGTCTGTCTCATTGACCTGCTGTTTTTAGTAATAAATTAATAGTTTTCCCCAAGTCGAGTCTGTTTTGCCCGTAACGGTAACTTTACGGATTTTCTCCCTGTCCTTATCTCAAACCTTGAGCCGTTTTTCTTATATTATCTCTCCCTATTCTCTCAGATGGTGGGGGGAGTGAGAAAAAGACTGCATACTCTGGTCCTGATCAGGGCTGAAGTATGACAATTACTCTCCCTCTATGCCACTAAGCAAGTGGCAACACTAAATTATGTTTTATGTCTAAAGTTGGTAATAGAAGCAGAACTGGGATAGGTGAAGCTCAAATCACAGCTGCAGCAATTCCACACTCATTTCTACTTCATGTTGTGAAATAGTACTAATAGCATTTGAAAGTCCATTCTCTATATTGTTTCTTTACCCTCAGTTGTTCAATGACATGTTGGAGGGCTTACATGCTCCCACTTCCATAACCTGACTTCCACGGAAAGAAAAGGGTGTACAGACCCCAACTAGCTCGTAAGTGACTGTAAACTGCCTTATCCGGATAACTGTAAGCTCTCCAACATGTCATTGAACTGATGACTGTATTTTCTTACACCTGTGTCATGTTTTAACTCCAGCTGGCAACTAAGCTCCACGCAGCCTCTCACTCAATTCCTATCCCCCCTGACTTCCTCTAGTGTGATGGGGGAGAGAATTAGAAGAGTAAGTGTGAGAAAACTTGTGGGTTGAGATAAAGACAGTTTAATAAGTAAAGCAAAAGTCATGCACACAAGCAAAACAAATCCAGGAATTCATTCACTACTTCCCATGAGCAGGCAAATATTCATCTATTTCCAGGAAAGCAGGGCTCCATCAAGTGTAACAGTTAATTGGGAAGACAAACACCATAACTCCAAACATCCTTCCTTCGTTCTTCCCTTAGCTTTATATGCTGAGCTGGACATTATACGGTGTGGAATATCTCTTTGGTCAGTTGGGGTCAGCTGTCCTGGCTGTGTCTCCTCCCAACTTCTTGTGTACCCCTAGCCTGTTCACTGATGTGATGTTGTGAGAGGCAGAAAAAAAGCATTGACTCTTTGTAAGAACTACTCAGCAGTAATTAAAAACATCCCTGTATTATCAATACTATTTCGAGCACAAATCCAAAACACAGCCACATAGTAGCTACCATGAAGAACATTAACTCTATCCCAGCCAAAACCAACATAACCTGGCGGATAAGTGAAGAAATTATAATTGTGTTCCATAGTAACTTGTCTTTTGCCAACAAATTTCTAAGCCTTACCAGTCTGTTGGGGTTGTGAGAAAAAATTGTTGCTCAACTATAGGAATAGTTTTTTTGCTATGATGTTTGCTATGTGAACTGGTTCAGCCTTCACCAATACACTTCTGTGTTGTATTTCTAGAGTATGTAGCTTTTTGCAGCTCTTGCTGTTTATATGCAAACAAACCAAGGGAGGGGAAAATTGTCTTGTGAGGGCAAAATAGACAAGAAAAAACAGAGCATGTCAAGGGGAAAAAATGAATCTGAACTACAAATACTGACTGAAGTCAGTATTGATATTAGAGCAAAGATGTTCAATTTAAGCAACAAAGTGTTTGGTTACAATTACCTCTCTAATCTTGCTTGCTAAAATTATAGAACAGTATACAGAATGAAAGTGCTTGGTGAAATGTCAGCACATTAAGAAAACTTATTGATTCATATGTGATAAGAACTTATTCATGCTATTGGCACAAAATTTGTTTTCATATACAGACACTGTTTTATTTCTTGTATTCATAATGTGAATACCACATTTACTTTGTTTTTAAGTCCTTCACCTTTTAAATATACTGGGAATCTGAATAGATATATAGGAAGTGCATTTAAAATAATAATAAAAAAAACCTCCCTAAACCACTAAAATCAGTGTGTGAATTATCAGTTATCAGTTTATCCCTGAAGTAAAATCTAAAGAATGTAAAAACTGTCAGACTGAATTGAGACTGTGATCCATCTGGTCTAGTATCCAGTCACTGACTTTAATGGTAATAGCCGTAATATGTATTTATACATTAATTTGCAACAGGAAAATTTTCTTCTAACTCCATTAGTTGGATTTATGTTATGGGCATATTTAAAGAAAAACAAAAACTATTACAGTCTTTGTTAAATTTTTAGAAATCTAGATATACCCCTCAACAGCACTGATTGCTAGCTGATGGGGTGCAGAAATGCTGTCCCAATACACCTCAAGAGAGAGAAGGTACCCATACCAACACGGCTGCACCTGACACAGGCACCCTGATCCTCCCAAAATAGAGTTCAGGGTAGCAGTAAGTTGTGATCACACCTCCAAACCCAGTGACCCTGAGGACAACTGATACTGGCGACCTTCAGGTCCAGAGGAGGAGCAGAAGGGTGATTTCAGCACTAGAGTAAAGTGATAGATACTCAGAAGTATAAGTGGAGGAGGCTGTATAATTTTTATCTGTATTACTATAAAATATGTTCTGTATTCATTAGATAATTTGGACCTCTAGCACAGTAATTTGACTAACATTTGGGTCTTAGTTCTAAACATATATATAGTGTGTTCATTTTCCTGGTAACAAGATTTTTGAGTGTATAAATTGTTTCTTTTTGCGATGCTCAGCTTTTTAACCTCCACTAAGTGAACCTCTGTCCTGGTTTCAGCTGGGATGGAGCTAATTTTCTTCTCAGTAACTGCTGTGTTTTGGATTTAGTATGAGATTTGCTAGGTGAAGAAAGTTGATAATACACTAATGTTATTAGTTGTTGCTAGAGAGACCAGCTTCCCAGGTTTCATTACTGTGCAGATGCAGGAAGCTGGGAGGTGTATAACCAGTATAGTTGACCCAAACTGGCCAAACAGAGTATTTCATGTCATAGAGGTCATGCTCAGTACATTAAGTAGGGTCTGGCTGGTGGGCAGGGCTCTCTTGCTCCTTTGTTTGCTGCTCAGGATCATTTTTCGGTTTTGTTTCTGTAATCACTGCTTGGGAGAGGCTGTACTGGTCATTGAATTGTCAGGTGGTGAGAAATTGCTTGTCATTCATTTTGTATACTTTAGTATCCCTATATTTTTTTTTTTGTGTACTATTATCACCTTCTTTTACTATGCTAGTAAACTGTCTTTGTCTCAACCCAGGAGTTTTATTTTCTTCCAGATTCTCTCCCCCAACCCTTCGTGAGGGGGAGCGAGTGGCTGCATCGTATTCCATTGCTGATTGGGGTTAAACCATGACTGCCTCCTTCTCACACAGTGAAGAGAAAAAAAAATATAAATACTTTTCCCTTAATTTCTATGTGTCTTTGTAGAAGCAGTCCCTATATATTTGCACTTACTGCCTTGACCTTCCCATTTAGCCATTATACGGTTATATATATATATATATATATATTAGTTGTGTTAATCAGAAAAATGTGCTTCATGCTGGTCTACATCAGGGAAAGATTAGGAGAAGATCTCGGGGACATTTCCTCCTTTCCCACTGTGCCATGTTAAACGATATAACTAACCATAAAATTATGCAACTTGTCTTTGCACTTGAATCATAGCTGTTATATGCCATCTGAGGATTTCTGCCACACATAAACTGCACCACCAGACTGAGGCAATGCTCTCTGTTCACTCACTATTTGTTCCTTTGGGAAGTTAGCAAGGGAATCACTGCAGTAAGGATACAGCTTTTCTAGCTTACCAAACTGCACATTTAAAGGAGTGATTCAGCAGGAAGCACAGAGGGACCTATTCCATCACCTCAGTCTAAGTCTGTGTCTATTACAAATAATCTATATTACACCTAAGAAACTGTTGATCACATCTTCCACGTCCCCACAGAGCACCTGAGATGTAATGTTTCTTCTTGGATTCTGGTACTGTTCCTGGATGCAGTTAGGCCAGGACTGCCTAGCCTGTTGATTTCTTCTCTGCACTCTTCTACTACAGCAGTCATTCTTTGCAAGCTCTTTGTAATCTGCTAGGGGCTGTGTAGAATTTATGACTTCTTTCTGGTAACAGACCTCATGATGTCTGCCACAGATGATCTGTGACAGATCATCCCCAAGCTAATGCCTTCAGTTTCACACAAGCTATTGTGAGAAAAAAATCTAGACTCAGTGCAAGAGTTCAGATAATACTGACAAGTTGTCATGTGAGTTGTAAGGACACTGTCCCATGTAGCCACATGTAGTAAAGTTTACCAAAAGACTGAAAAAAAAAAAACCAAAATCTCCTGTGGCTTTGCTATTGATCATTTTCACATGTGGTTAATTTTGCTTCATTTTCTCACTACCTGACACTTATAAAACTAGCTCAGCTTGAATGTTACATTCAATTATCCGGAACTCTTCATAAAAATACAGTGCTTGTTCTCCCGGAGTTTCTGGTGTGATGAATGTACTTTGGTGGGCCTTTGAAACTGCTATAGAAAATTCTCTTTAAGTATAGCCTTTTCCATTTCTCTTTGTCTGGAAATCTTCCCTTTGCTTACGGTCAGTGCTGCAGACCATATTACTCAGTTCTCCTGCTGTTCTCATTTGAGGGATAAATAAATTATGCCTTTTCCCTGAATCAAGGGAATCATCAGCAAAAGGTTACCTGGTTACATTTTTCTTTCTAGCTAAAGTACATGGTGAGAAACAGAATTCAAGATACAAAAGTAGGAGATGGAACAGATTATTAGAATAATCTGATCAGTTATTCCTCATGTATAAAAAGTTCATATGTATACAGTTCACAAAAGTGCATAGGCAGTAGGAAACTGGGATTTCAGAGTATGTTCCTGAGTCAGCTTATAACCATCATACTAGCTCTGCTTCATAGTTTGTTGTCTCTTTTTTATGAAATCTAATTAGTATAGAATTTCACAAAATCATAGAACAGTTGAGATTGGAAGGTACCTGTGGAGATCATCTTTTCTAACCCCCTGCCCTGCTCGAATTAGGGTCTAGCTCCAGCAGGCTGATCAGTATTTTTCCAGTCAGGTTTTGAGTATCTCCAAGGACGGAGAAACCACAGCGTCCCTGGGCAGCCTGTGCCAGTGTTCGATCAACATCACAAGAAAAAAAGTTTTCTGATGTTTAAATATAATTTATTGTATTTCAGTTAGGCCCATTGTCCCTTGTCCTTTCCCTGGGTGCCACTGAGAAGAATCTGGCCCTAGATACTTAACAGATATTGTTCAAATTTAGTTAGGACAAACAGCTGTTGAAACATTTGGATAATCCAGTAACTTTTCCCACAGAGACTAATAACTGAGTAAAAATTAGCGTGAAAAGTAACAGAGGGAAATAATGTATTTTCAAAGATTTGAGTTGGATTATATTTCTTACTCTAAATACAACCTTTTTCTTCTTTCTTCAGTGAGCCAAGAGGGGAGAAATGGTTAGCAAACAATGTTACAGCCACTTATATTTACTAAAACATCAGGCAATCTTACAAGGTATTGGTATGTTTCAAAGATACAAAATAAAAATTTTCATCTGTGCAGTGGCATATGATCACAATGACACTCATTGGTTCAAAGATACAAAATAAAATTTTTGATCTGTGCAGTGAAATATGATCACAATGACACTCATTAGAGATTAGTCTCTGAGGCACTTCTGTATTTAAACAGAGACCTCTCTAAATGGACTGGAGACTTAAATAACAAAACATTTGACACTGACTTGCTCATGGAACTACTTAAGCTAAAGTGAGTTTTTTCTCATCAACCTTTCTTTTAGGACAAGTCATTGCCGAAAATACAGTGAAATCTCTCTCTCTTTTTTTTTCTTTTTTTTTAACACTACTGTGTTAGCTACTAGGTTGAAATTGGGCTTTATTAAATACATTACTCTTTCTCCATGAACAAAACCAAGGTGATACTATGACTGACTTTGCCTAGATATTTTCACTCCCTAAACAAAATGTATTTACAGCAAGATCGGCCATTAATACATATTATTTATCTCATTATAAAATTACTACTGATATAAAATGAGACTTGGTTTTGACTTTGATGTAGTGAGGCAAGGTCAATAGTATCATTCAACATCCTCCTCACCCAAAAGGTTGCTGTGATTAGACACACAGTAGGAAAGATTGTATGATCTTTCTGATAAAATTCTATAGCACCCACTATCTATCTGTGTAGCTCTAAAAAAAACCCCGCAAAAAACAACAAAAAAGAGGCATGTTTGTGAATATGCTTGTAGGCTTGGACATAAGGAAAGAACAGAGACAGCCATAGCCTGTAGTAGAACTTGCTCAGTTAGTCCCCTAAGCACAACTTACTACTTACCCCTATTTTTTTTTCAGTGATGAACAACAACATCATGTAGCCTCCTTCATCCTGACATTGAAGAAACTTTTGGATTTGTTATGTACTTATTACAGGGTTCTCCCCAGCTGGTGAAAGTCACTGGAGAATAGGGGTACTCTACACAAGTAAAGGCCCTTTGAGAAAACTTGGCTGCCAAGTGCTTCAAAGAAATGTAGTTTGGCCCAGAGATGATACTGGCAATTTTGACAGTCCAGTTTTTCACTAAGGATCCTAACACTAGAGACTGTTTTTGGAAGTCATGGTCATATTTTAGGTAGTTTGCAAAAATTGACAATCATCAAAAAGAGCACTGAAAAAAAAAAATCCAAATCTGAGCTGTCTTAAGTTATCTGAAGAAGGGTGACATTATTGCAATAAGTGCCACTGCAGCTGTGCAATGAAGTCTGGATTCAAGTCCATGAAATTATAGCCACAATTTATCTACAACAGTAATGATCCTTCCAATAACGTCAGTAGAGTGCAATAAATCAACTACACTAGTATATTTACAAAGAGACAATGGTCCAAATTAGAAGCAATGTTAAATTGTTCTGACGTAGAGCTGGGATTTTTCTTCCTTTGACGCTAATTGCTTTTAACTGAAACAACTAAAAAATATCAAGTTATTAAAAATGTGCTCTTTGCTGCTTGTACTTATGGTCTAATAATTCCAATGCTGTAATAAGAAAATGAACAGGAAGACAACATATGTCACTGATCTTTTTTGACCATTAATGTTAATATAAAAAGTAACAAACGTTTGTTACTTGGTTATTGAACAAGTAACAAACACTATGTGCTTCATTGAGTATATGTGATGAGGCAGGGCCTCCCAGTGCCCCTAATTCTGGGATAGGGTTTACAACATATCACAACTGGAAAGAAAGCATTTCCCAATAGCCAAATTAGATGACTTTCTACTGCCCTCCTTCACATTTCCTGCTGGTTACCATAGGTGCAAGGCTTTTGTCAGTACTTCAGATCTGTTAAAAGGCACATCCATCTGAGCATTCTAGGATGTAAGTGGATGATTATTGTGCTTGACATTGACATTGCAGAGTGACCTTGGTACACTTAGGTTTTTTATTTTATAATTCCAGTTGATTTAAGGATATAAATTGCTCTCAAGGGTGTGCTATAATTTCAGTCTATGTTAAAAAAAAAAAAAAAAAAAAGGAGGCAAGTCTGAAAAATGTATTTTTACGTTAAAGTTGTTTAGAAATAAGGAAAATTTGAAAAGATGCATAGGCTTATTCATAATACACCCTTAAAGAAGTTGGCTTATAGCTGTGCTAAGCTTTTATTATTTAAGAGTATAGTCAGCTGTTACCTGAGACTACCCTACCAGTAAGTATCTTAAAGTTTTGTGGTTTGGAGTACCCTTTGACATGCAGTAAGATTCATAGGTCTGTAGCATAAACAGCTTAGAAGTTGTTTCAAGATCACTTTTCCCTTGCTACTCCACTGTTTGGTTTTTTTTTTATTCTCAGAGCTCCTATTTTTGAAACTCCTTTTCTTACAGGAAGTACCTTACTCTAATTACAGATTCTATGAATCACACCTGTGGATTAGAGATGGTATATCATTACAAAAAAAAAAAAAAAAAAGCCCTAAATTGCAGTATACTGGAGATCCATAATTTCTTACTTGGTGCCAGTTTAATAACAGCTCATCTGCAGAATTACTTTTTCATTTAATGCACCTGAAGCTTCCCATTGTTTACTCTGTTTTAGACTTCTTCTGTGCTCTTCGAAAGAGATCACTTCAGACACATACCTCAGCTGAGCACTTTCTCCCACTTTATTGAATCTTTCTAAGTTTGCTAAGTCCTGTGTTGTGAAATAAAATTGTTTTAAAGGTGTTCACCTGTTTTCTTACATTCAATAGTTTAGTAAATATATAGCCAAAAAGTTTGCTAAAAATATATTGTAAAAACATTCTGAGTTTTTTTATATAGCAAAATAAGCAAACTCAATATCATAGACTAACTGGATAATGAACTGACCTACAGAAGTTCTTCCCTTCAGTTTACGAGTTGTTTTTAAAGCCATAGTGTTAAACTGTTCCCATATAACTCATAGCATGATATTTCCTACTCTCCCCTCACCTTTTTGGAGGAGGCAGGCAGGCTGGAATACGAGCAAATACAACCCATCTTTCAGTAGAACAAGCTATGAATGAAGTAGCAGAAACTGAAATACAAATATTTTGGTACACCATCGGTCAGGTAGCAGCAAGAACAGGGCTGCTTCCTGCAGGATAAGGAGGATCACACAGCCAGCAGTAGTCTTGCCAACCAGAGCCCAGTCCTACAAGTACCCAAGCAAGACAAATAGAACAGGCCTAGAGATTGCTGTCAGGTCCAAGCAATAGCCCAGATAATAAAATAATATCAAGATGATGAGGCAAGTTCAAGTTGAAAAGTCAACCTGTAGATCACAATTTGTCTCAGGTCCAGTGATCACTGGGCAAGTTCCCAGTAATAAGGCAGGGCTAAGATCAAGCTCTGTCGAGGTAGACAATTCTATTGGTTGAAAATAATGCTGTCATATCCAAGTTAGACTGCAGGTGGAAGTCCAGATCAAAGGACTGTTCCTCAGATAGGAACTAAAGCCCTTGGGTTGAGCTCCTGGCCCCGTGGGTGTGGGTGAAGGCCCCAGGTGAAGCTGGTCAAGACCATTAGGGCCTATTAGTGTATGCAGAGACTTAGCAATATCTACATTTATTTCAATTTGTATGTTTATTTCCAACCAATGGAATAATTTCATCATAATTACCTTTTAAGTTGCAAATTGGATCATGCTAGTTGTGAGTGGTCATGCTTTGTCTGAGAGGGAGATTAGTAGCGATTCCTGAGACAATCAAATAACGCACCTGGGTCTTGCATATAGTTAAGTAAAAGATTACACAAGGATTTGGCAACTGGCAGTTTAGAAATACTGCCCTAGCATCTTTTGCACGTAATAGTTGAAAGGTAGATGAAGAGGATTTGATACCTGTTTCACATACACTCTGTTCCACCTCTGGAAAACTATAATTGACAGTAATCACAGCAGCAAAACTGATAAGGCATGTTTGAATGAACAAATGATGAAATAGCATTTTTTTTTTAATTTTATTTAGAGTTTCAATAAAGGAAGCTTAATACTGTAAACAAGTATATTCAATTCTATTCTAAAAAAATATCAGGTGCTTGAAATAGCTGAAATGGACATATTTGTAGCAAAAGCAAAATACTACTTTTTTTTTATACACTATTAAGAAATTATGTTCAACATTGTGTGGCTGATGTCATTAAAGTAACCTTCAGGAGAAGTAGGGATAATATTTTTTCAGATCTATTGTATGGCCTATACCTTCAATATCTTTTTTAAGCACTTTCTGGTTCTGCTGAACTGTTTTCCATGGCATGTGTTATTGGGACACAGGAAGAACAGATGCAAAGCAGGTATTATGTTGTGACTTGACTCATGGCTGCAAACCACTCAAAATGCAAGAACAGCACACCCTGGGAATCTATAGATGAAGAAGGATTTCTAGAATCCCTCTTTGCTTATCTGAAGCAATACAGTTTTCCTTTTACTACTAGAAGTTTGCATACTGATCTCCATAAGCAAGCAATTTAGTTGCTATTGCAGTGCAAGACAGTCTTAGTTTGAATTAAATGCTTTGACATTTATCTCATACTTTGCCTCTTAAGGATTTATAAAGGAGATACTTCCTTTCTCTGTGTGACTTTTACAGTAGCACATACACATTCCTGGAAACAGGAACTGAAACATAGTGCTCTTAACCTACAAAATGATTGTTGCTACGTTTTAGAATCTAAATCCCACCTGTTTCTTCCTTATGATTTTCTGTGAATTATGATCATATTTAATCAAAAATTCATCGTATTTCTGTGTTCAAACCTGGCTTCAACCCTACATCTTCTAATCGGTATGAGTTCAAAGCTGAGAAGAACAGTAAAGTTCAGTATCTCAGTTACACTCACCTAACATATCAGGTTTTGGAAGTGTTTAAAATAAGAGAAAAAGATAGTTATCTGTATCCAAGTGTACCAGTTAAGTAACTTGAGTTGTAAGAAGGGATTTTGAGCCACTTCTCAACTTGCATAAGCTGGGCTTGTTTAAAGAAGCACAGAGAAATGTGCCTCATAATGGCATAAGCAACAAATGTTAAGAGGGATCTGATGGGTTGACCCTGGCCAGCAACTAAGAATTCACCCAGTTGCTCACCTCCTCCCCTTCTCCCTTCCCTCTAGCAGGACAAGGGAGAGGACTGGAATAGCAAAGACATTCTTTATTTCATGGGTCGAGATAAAGACAGTTTAATAAGTGAAGGAAAGAGAATGGAAGAAAAAAAAGTGATGCGAAGGCAGTTGTTAACCACCTCCCACAAACAGACTGATGCTCAGCCAGTACTCAAGCAACAACTACCTGCGACAGACCAAACTCCCAGTTTCAACTGCTGAGCATGATGTTATGTGTCATGAAATACGTCTTGGGTCAATTTGTATCAGCTGACCTAGCTGTATACCCTCTGAACCTCTTGCCCACACCTAGCCTGCTCACTGTCAGGAGCAGAGTAAAAAACAGGAAAAGTCTTGACATTATTCAGCAATAGATAAAACATTGGTGTATTATCAACATTGTTTTAATCTCAAATCCAAAACACAGCACCATACAAGCATAAAGAAAATAAACTCCTTTCCAGTCAGACCCAGTACAGAGGACTGGAAATTTTAGGTTCCGGGCACAGATTTCTCTTTTTTAAATATAAATATATATAATTTAATATTATGCATTATTTATACACATAGTAATAATGAAGTATCAGCTAAGTATTATTAGTCACCCATCTCAAAAAAAAAAGAATACTGCAGAAGTTGAGGGCGCTTATGTATAAGTAATGGGAACAATCAAAGGTACAGAGAAACTCCTATATTAAGACAAACTGAAGAAGTTGTCAGTGTTTATGTTATAAAAAAAACCAAACAAACTAAAATCAGAGAAGATATGAGAAGCCTACAAATTAATGACTAGTTCAGAGAAAATAGATCGTGAGCTTCTTGTCTTCTGACATATAAACAAGGGAACATTCACTAAAACTGAAGACTGAGAATTTTAAAGCCAATCAGAAGTTAGTACTGAAGAGTTTATTCTAGAATACTTTGCAACAGAAGTCCCAAAGGCTGAGAATCTAAATTTCAAGAAAAAAAAATTAATCGTAACTATTGTTTCTAGTTCCTATAAATCATTATAATTTTATTATATATATTCTCTATATTACATATTATATATTACATATTTAGAATAATAAAAATAATCAGATTCTAGAATGTTCATGTTGGAAACTATTGTTTCCAAGTGCTATAAATTGCTATAATCACAATATGTAGCAATATTTATATTTTTTAAATATAGATAATTGCTATAGAATTCATTTCATTGAATCCCTGACAGTGGGAGAGCATGTTAGGTGAAGAGTTATTTAGAACTTCTTAAAAATTTCCTAGAGTATTTCCTAAGTATCTAGTTGTGACTATTGGAAATGAAGAAGAAATACAAGTGGAACTTTAGTCTGACCCATCCATTGTGATAATTTATAGGCTTTTAACAATGACAGTTTAGTAAATTATTTTTATTAAAATCCCAGAGGCTGGAGTTAAAAGGGTAGCACAGTAATTTTTTTTTTAATCTTCCCTCCTCCCTGTCCTTACTCTTCCAACCTATTCTCTTTTCCAACTCCTATACCTTTCTGCTTTTGTAGCTGGCAGATAGTCATTTAATTATTTTATATTCATTTGAAATATGCCTAATTAAAATCAGGCTTTATTTTAAGTCTATGTTAAAAGTATTCTTTCCATTGCTTTTCTTCTTTTTATGTTGCCTTAAATACATATGCTAGTTCAACACTGGAAGGCAGTGTCCTGTATCACAGCCAAATGCTCCGAGCAGCAGATTTTATATCCACACAGCTTCTCAGGCTTAATGCCAGCCAACCCTTTTAACCTCAGGGAAGGAATACAGTTTTCTTAACTTGCTAACCTGCATTTAAAAGAAACAGATACAATGTTGAAACCCCCAGGACCAAATTTAATTGTTTAAATATAGGAGTCTAGTGTTATCTGAGATGCCTCAGGGTATCCACATGTGGCTGGCAGGTAGCACAGGACTCTTTTTACATCTCTGCCTTTCTGGCATGGCAGCAGAAGATAAGGTAGCATGCTCAGGTGTCCCAAATACCCACATTTTATATTACTTTTTTTCCAAACACAATAGCAAAGCAACTACTATTTCTGCTTTTTAGTACGCCTTAACACATATTATCCACAGATCTTGTGATCTTAGAAGAAGAAATGACTCAAACTGTCCTTAGTGGCCCGAATTCTTTTTGAGGATTTGTTTAGATTAACCACTGAGAATGAAACCCTATGCATGTCCTAGCATCCTGTGCCCCAACATATGTTAGCAAATTTGGCCTATATCAGATTTTCCATCTGGCCTCAGAATTCAGGTTTCTTTTATCTAGAAGGGAAGAAGAGGTGATACATATCTTGATGTCTTCTCTAACATGAAGTCAACATGAACCTGTGCCAAACACCTGTACTAGGATCTCTGGGCCCAGTAATATAAACAACATTAGTCTGCTATGTGAACATTTCATTTTGCATAAGTAGCCAAAAAAAGATAAATGTATTGTTCTTAATTGAACATAAAATGAAGAGGTATCAAAACTAATTGCTTTTATTAAAAGGAGTTGTAGAAAAGTTCTTACTAGTAATTTTTTAATACACATGAAGCTATTTGATGCTTTGATTAAAACAGAATTTTAGAAAACCTTTGCAATTGAGGATATCTTTGTCCAAATTGTTCTCTGGGGTACAGTTTCTCTAAGAGGATGTAAATGAGTAATATTTAAATATTCTTAAAATATGTAGTATTTTAAAAATACTAAAACACTAGCTGTGTATAAAAACTGTCAAACTGTTTGGGATTATTGAGTACCACAGTGAGTAGTGAAGATGAGAAAGTTCTTTGATCTTAAGTTAAAGTTTTTGTATCTTTATTTCATAAGGAAACAGAAACCAAATTAAGCATTTGTCAGATTAGGTAAAACATTATGTCAGCCCTGACAAAATGTCAGTCTGTTGGAGAAGAGTGAAAATCTACTTCCAGGTAAAATTCAGTGTGTTGTTTTTAACAAATCTGTATGTGGTATCAAAATCAAAGTCCATATAAGAAAGAGATAAGAAAACTACATGCAGTTTCTCGTGCATAGTAGACTTTCAAATATTTTCTTATGCTCTTGAGAATTATGAATGATTTTACAGGTTTTATGACTACAAATAGGGATATATTCAAGTGCATAAGTCATACAGAAAAGAGATGTACAGTATGTTTTTTCCTCATATGACCTAGCAGTTCTACAAGACAATAAACAACAAAAGCAATACCTGTATCTTCAACAAAGTAAATGTACAGAAAATGCAGATTCCTCATCTTATTATTCTTTAATCATCCTATAATCCTTTCGGTAAATGGCTTGAATACAATCACAAGATGGTAATTTTTGCATTAGAATATCTCTTTTCTTCCACTTTTGCCCTTTTAGTAGCAACTCTGGAAAGATAGGTCATTCTGGGTTGTGACATTGGTAACCGTGTGCATGAATGCAATATTTTATACCTCTGGTTCAGCATCAGAAAAACATGAAGCAGGCCTTAAAGCTAACAACACAAAAATGAGTGACAGTTTTTTTTTTTCCTCAGAGAGACTTCTAGGCATGGTGGGAAGAAACTACTTCATGCAAATCCCAACAAGATGGTAGTGTTACTTCAAAAGTAACTTAAGGAAGTTTGAAAGTGAATGAAATTGCAATCTGCTGGACTTTTTTTTTTTTCATGATGAGGAACAACTAAGGATATCATAGGGAAAGTACGGCTTTTGGCTTTTTTTGAGGGACTGAGTTTTTTGAGATGATGTGTTTGTCTAGAATAGGATATACCTCAAGATGAAACATGTGGTTAGAATCGATGTGTAAAGTGTATTTTTTTTCTCCTGTTACACAATTTTATAACAAATATAGCTCTATAAAGAAATCTTTACTTGAATACCTGAATAGTCTACTTACACAGCCAAAAAAAAAGTGGTGTCTGCTATTTTTTACACACATCATAAGTGTAGTAATAGATACAGGAATATTTCCTCTTGAGCAGGAGATTACACTGTGGCTTTTGAGGTCAGAAAACAGGTGAACTCACAGTTACAAGGCCATACACTTATTTCACATACATCAAACGCTTTTTGTCTAAACAAAATTATACCTTTATATCCTCTTGAAATTAAATGCATGCTGTATACTGTAGAGTATAAAACAAAGTAAAAGTCTTTTTCATGCTTACATTTTTAACAGACTTACGTAAGTTTACTGTACTAACATTAATGAAACTGTCTTTTAACTGAACACAAAATTTTAGTGAAAAGACTTGGTTCACCAATTCTTGATGCTTAACTACACAGACAAAAAATATTTTTAAAGAATGCCTAGAAACTCTGAAAATATACTTCATTTGGTGGAAAATAAAATTTATTGTGTAAAAGCTCCAGAAATGCTCTTTATCATATCAGTCAACTACTCACAACAGTTCCGTGAGGAATATTTTGTGTCCATTTCTTAATATTTATAATTTTGAACTACTAAAACATAGACTAGAATTTCTAAATGAGCTCAAAAAGTAGATGAAATCTATGTCGGCAATAGGTGGTAAATACTTTTATCTGCTGAATTTTCTTTATCTTGGCACCTACTTCACAGTCTTGAATGTCCTGACTAAGTCTCTACTGAAACATCTACCTTTCATTCTCTGTCTCACCAGTGAGTAGCATCTCCATCTCTCTGGCCTCTCATCTCACACGTCCATCAGGCCATGAACAACTCCCCAGCTCTCTACCCAAACTTGATAATTAGACAGATGCATGCACCCCTCTATCCCAACAGCCCTTTGCCCAGCAATATCTTCTGCCATAGCCTCATGTCGTGGACCTTAATGCCCATCCACCCCCATGTTACAAGTATCTGATTAGTCTAATTGTATCCCACTTGTGACATCACAAGTGGGGAGGGGGAGTGTGAGCGAGAAACCTTGTGGTAATTCGGGCTAAACCATCACAGATTCTATGATTCTATTCTATGATAACGTGAACTGCAGGTCTTGCTACACTGCATGGTCACTTCTGAGTAGGAGTTTCTGCATCTGTATAGGTGTCTGCAAACTGCTTGCCAACACTGTATTTTCTTTGTTCTCATCTCATTCTTTTCAGGTTTTCAAAAATGTATGGTGAATCTCTTTGTAGCAAACCACAGGAATAGCCTTTATTAGCAGTTCTTGGTGAGTGTTTTGTCTCCTGGCTTTTATGAATCTTCTACAGGTTCAGAACAGACAACAGGAAAAGAAGAATAGATGATATCTTATCCTTTTTCAGTCAGGTGCCTACTGTGAGGAAGTTGTCATTGATAAAGAAGGGAATAACAATTGCAAGATTTGTGAGTCTTTATTGAAAGGAATAATGTTTTAAATGAAAAATCTATTATCTGCATAGTGCTTGCCTCTTTTGAGAGATACCTGCCTTATACAGATTTATGAATGGTGTAATTAGATTGTGGAAATTGTTACACAAAGCAATATTGTGAAGGTAAAGAATATGATACGTTTCAAGAGTTGTCAGACAAATTAATGATACCCATGGTTATTAATTAGCTTCTGTAATAGAAAGTGCCTAAATTACTGACGGGAGGAATATGAAAAGGAATAGTTAATGAAAGATTGTTCTTAAGCCTTGTTGTTAACTACAGGCAGAAACAGGAAAGATAATTTCACTGGGGTCTGATTTGAGTTTGGCCCATGCTTAAGATCAGTGCTCATTGTACCATGTTTAGTCATAGGAAACTAACTGAAGAAAGTTTCCATGCAAGTCTACTACTGAGACCAATGTTTTCACTGCTCTTACTGTTATTAGTAACACACTAAGTGGTTCACACCTATCACCTCCCTCCATATTGCTGATCAGTGTAACAGTTGTGTCTCCTTTTTCCTTGGTCACACAGTCAAGTTCAGGTTTACTATGAAAAGGCTTGAAGTAACTTCTAATCTTTAGGGGAAAATTGTAGAGTAGCATTCATCTTTACTTCCTTTTTTCACTTTTATTTTATCATACCAGGGCAAAGGACTGCAAACTTGTTCAAAAATAGATACAGAGATTATTATTTTTTTTTTACTTTTAGAGCTCTCCAACTATGAATAGGGCCACCAACTTGTTGAACTTTGCTAGATCATGCAACTTTTTTCCACGTTTAAATTAGATTCTTCAGTTGCCCTCAAACATTCCTTCTTCCTCTTTTTTAGCATCATGATCCATCAGTAAAGAATTATGGAAAATACTTGCAGGTACATTTCAATCTTCTTCAATATAATTGAATGTGCAGGCTAATTAAATAATTCTTTTCACATTTATTTTAAAGTCTGCTATAATTACAGTTCTATTCTTTGTTCAAAGACTTATGAATATCTCTGTTTGGATCCTGCATATAGTTTCCTACTTCTTTATTACTGTTGTTATTTTGTATATTGATATACTTCTTCATTATTGTTTGAACAATATCTTGCTAGTGGTTTGACAGTACAATCCTAATTATAACAGAAGATGGGACAACCCTTAGGTGGGGTTAATTTGTACAAGTCAAAATAATTCCATGGAGCTGTGCTGATTTATGTTAACTGAGGATCTGTTTTTACATTTGTATTTGTATGTCTAATATTCATTTTTAGTTTTTAAAAAATAGACTTTTCTAAGTAGAAAATGGTGAATTCTGAGTTCACTGATGTTAATCTAAAACTAGAATAATGTAAACTACTTTAGTCCTTATGTAACTGAACACAATCTACCTGTATGCAGCGAACAGAATAACAAGACTCACACATGGAACCATCCTCAGGGAATAACTATTAGCATGAGGACATTATAATAATTCTTTTGTTTAAATAAAGACTACCGACACGATTGCATGTTCTGCAGTGTGGGTTTATTCAGCTCTCAGCAAGCCAGCTGCGTGTAGTCAAGAGCTCCTTCAGAGATCCCAAAGGGGAGAGAAAAGCAGCAGCCTCTCAGTGAAAAAGAGTGCCCTATGGCTAAAGTGTATATAAATTCTATTGTCACATATCTTTTCCTTTTAAAAATACAAATTGAACATGGAAATAAAATAAATGTGAATTTATACATCTGAGGGCTGCAAAAGTTTCTAAGCATCTAAACCTCCAGGTTTATCTCATGATAGAAAAAGCACAGACTGGCCTTTTTGATGATAATGCCACAGGAAAAAAAAAAAAGACAAGCAGAGAACCAATATAAATGCACAGTTGGAGTCTTGTTCAATGTTATGTGTTATTTTCTTAGC
Organism: Chlamydotis macqueenii; assembly: GCF_036417535.1. NCBI lineage: Eukaryota > Metazoa > Chordata > Aves > Otidiformes > Otididae > Chlamydotis > Chlamydotis macqueenii. The sequence goes on from NC_141556.1 coordinate 167,198,769, forward strand.
TCTGAGAGCTGGAGGGTATGGAAATAAAAGCCTTCTGCAGAACAGTCCATATGGTGAATTTATAATGTGTGATCAGGACAAAACATGAATTACTGTGAGTAGTCCTTGAGTATTCATTTCAGTGATTTTAATTAGATAAGAACATTTTCATACTCTTGGATGCCTGTTACAATTTTTGTCTTCATATTCCAGAAATTCATCTTCTATTTCCAACAAAGTAGTTATCGAAGAGAGTGAACTTAGCACTGCAAGTCTTCCATCTGCTTTACATGTTCTTTCATTAACACTACCACAAACATTGCTCTTTTGGTAAGAAGCTCTTGAAGTAAGACAAGTGCAGTCATAGCCTTTTATTAATATATGAAGTAACTCCTGGAAAAGTCAGAAATGAATTACTTCAAGTTCTTTATCTATAGTTTTCTGACGCACTTACACTTAGTATCTGCAGACATGCTGCCAAATAACTCATGGATCTTGATCATTAACTGACCAGATTAGATGCCTACTGGAGCCTGCCATAGTATCTGATCTGCAGCCTGAGTTTCTCTGTTTATGAAAATGAAGACACAGGGTAGCATACACTCAGATCTAACCATGCTGTGGAGCTGGGACTTGGCTAAGGCATTTTGAACTAGAAAATGCACCTGTGTTTTTTTAAACGAGGTTTAGACAATATCTTCTGAAGATGGACTTTGTGTTATGGATAATATTGTTGAAGAAGAGTTATTCAAGCTGACTCAGCATGAATAGTAATGAGATATATAATGCTAAGGTGAAAGAGTCTGTTTCTACTTATTGCCAGTAATACACAGAGTGAGCTTACATATCAAGTAAAACTGAACAAGCTATGTGAGTCACTATAAAAATTCTGGTCCAAGACTGTACAATATGCAAACTCATGGTTTTCTGACACTGTAAAGTTCATTAAGCAGCCTCTGGACAATTATAGTCATGGAAATGCTCAGAAGATCATCCTTACCAGTAATCTACCTTGTAGCAAAAAAAAAAAGAATTGTGCTTGCAGTAAGATACAAACAATGCTTTCCTTGGCCTGTTACTGTATTGACCAGATTTTAAATAATCTATAGTGTGTGGCTTGTAGTAAATTTATAGTCAGTTGTAAGTGTGCAGCAATTTTTCAATGAGCTCTTGATCATTTGTCTCAGATGATGCATTTTTTCTAAAGTACTTAGTATGGGTAGAAAGGATTGTAAACTAATACTTCACAATGTAAATCTTGACATACTACACAACAGCAATAGGAAGTCAAGATGTTTGTACAAGATGGATACTAATAGCGTGTCCTCAGCACATACACTTAATCCTGAAATAAAAATACAAAATAATTCATATACCTACTGTTTGTTAGTGTTTTGTCTTATTTTTTAATGTTTCTTATTTTGTTCCATTCTTTTTAAAAAAAAACCTTTTTGTCCTCTGACATCACAAATTACATATACATACGATCTCATAATCTTTTTCTGTTTCTGGCAAAAACCACAGTCCCCATCCCATATAATAAATGCATTTGCAAAAAAAAAAAGCCCAAACAAAATCACACAGCTCTTTTGTAGTTACTGATTACTTTCTTATACATAGGTCCTCATATCCACTGTTTTGTAGTGAGTGTGACCTGTAGAAACACAGAAAAAAACTAACTGCAAGGAGCTCCTGGAGTTCTTCCAGCTTAACTTCCTACTTAAATTATATCTAACTTCAAAGTTACATTGCTCTAACTCTTGTCCAGTCATGTTTTGAGTATCCCAAAGAATGGAAATTCCACAGAAATTTAATTCCACAATTACTTTGTGACGTAGCATCCAGTTTAGGCCAACATGCTGATAACTTCTGTGTGAGTCATGTGTTGGAATTGTTTCTTAACAGCTATATGGCATGAAATTGATCTTTTTTTTTTTTGAGTTAGCATAGCTATATTTCAAAGGTAAAATTCTTTCCTCGTCTTAATTGCACAGATTTGTTTCATTATTTTGTTTTCTCCATACTATAAACAGCTTTGGAAGACTGCAGAGGTTTAACCTTTGATCTTTTGAGTTTTTACCTCATTTGCCTCTAATCATACCTATTTACTCTTTGGTCAATACTAACCTTGAAAATGAAAAGGATCAATATAGGACTATTCTCTGCATTTCGTCACACATTGTTTACAATATATTCTAATTATTCTTTCAGTATGCTACCTACACAGAAGTCAACACTCTGGAAAAGGTAGGAAGTCCTCCCATTCCTCAGTATCTCAAAAAAAAAAAAAAATCCTTCATTTTATAACTTCTACTAGAACATACATGATCTTGATTTCTCTCCTGCTCAAACTGTGCCTTACAGAGTCAGTAGACTGAGGAAATATTTTGGGTGCATTTATTGGTTAGTTCCTTCAGAAACTGGGCAAAGAAACCCTACAATAACAAAGAATAGGTATCCTCACTTACCATAACACACGTGCAAATCATAGACATAGCAGTACAACCTGTGATCTGTGGGCTGACTTTATAAACAACAACAAGGTATGTCAGTTTGACTCCATGTCTATTAGAAATATGTTATGTTATGGATAAAAGGCTGTTGATCACATATTCCACATCCCCGTAGGGAAAGCTGAGGTCCAGTGCTTTCCCCTGGGTCTTGGTACTGTTCTTGGATGATGTTAGGCCAGGACTGCTTAGCCTCTTAATTTCTTTTCTGCACTCTCCTACCACAGCAGTCACCCTTTGTGTAACATGCTAGGTACCTGTGCAAAACTAGTTACTTCTTTTTAATCACAGATGTCATGTTGTCCACTAGAGATCTGAGTCAACTGTTACTTCACATTCATTTTCACTTGTGAAAATTTTCAGAACTTCCTAAATCTAGTTTATGTTATTGCTAAACTGTGTTAAACAGCACATTTATGGTTAAAGGGTCAGCTATTCATCAGTTTCTCCCTTGTAATTTTATCTGGCCAGATGGCTTTACAAGACCCTCAATACCACTTGAGTGAGAATACTTCCCACTGATTCTGTGAAGTGTTTTTAATTTATCATGCATTGCAAACACTTTTGGGAATCTTCCTTTACAATCAATGCCCTAGATACTAGCGAACCAGATCCAAAAGTGAATTCAGTGATCTAAAAAAAAAAATTGTCTGGGCATTCAGCCTAAATCCAAATAAGAATTTAACTAATTTTACACAGTCATAATTTTATATTAAAAAAAAGATTAAAATTCAAGATACGTATTTTCATTTCATCTGCAAATTATCTACTAACCTTAAGTTCTGTGGCTTTTTTTTTTCATTTGTAGAACTTCCCTAGCCCGATCAGTCTCTTTGTGATGTCTTCTTGTTCTCAAAAATCTACCAAACTTCAAAAGTGCTGAAAAATTTCATTAAAGAGTCCTGTCTAGAAAATATACTTTCTGCAGACATAAACCATACAAGACGTACTAGGTCCATTCTTAACACACTTGCTTTTAGCAGAAGAATGCCTTAATTTTGTAACTGATTCTGCTTTTTGTATATAATAAGAATAAGGTATTTTATAGGAAAATTGCAAATCCCTTCAAAATACAGTATATCTCTGCTACTATGGTGCTTTTTTGTCTTTTGTGCTGGACAGTAGTAAATATAATCCACAGTGATGAACAGGAGGGAAAAAGACTGTGTTTTCAAGAATCTACAGACACATAGAATAGCTTTCCTTCCATCTCATTTTGTGAATAAAATAAATGTCTTGCATATTTTTTTTTTGTTTATTTTTTCAATATGTGCAGTAGTACTGAGGTTTTGAGCATCACCATATCAAATCTGGTTTAATTCCTTTCTGTTCAAGATCACATACTACTACACTTTAAAGAATCCATAACAGAGATTTAGATTACACTTGCTAAGTTAGGGCATCCAATAGATACTAAATACATGACTTAAGTGTGCACTTATATGTCCATACTTATTACAATTTCTTTAACTCTACCATTGCTACTTCATATGTATCATTGTCAACAATTTTAAATGGAAATTACAGAAAGTTTACAAGAATAAATAGTATATGAGGGCATATACTTCTCATACAGAATCCACTGTGAAAGAACTTTAAAAATTAGTAATAAATGCTATACTTTTTCTGACAGAGAAGAACTGAAGAGAAACCCCAAAAACTGAAAATAACACTATTTTCTCTTAAGTTACCTTCATGAACTTGTATTCTTGATTTGTAAATGCTGATAAGATACCAGTCTTTCAAGATGGGATTTCTCCTCGGATTCAGACACAAGAACTTATGATGTCTACAGTACAGCTGTGAATAGACTTTTGGGAACTCTGCACTTTTGTTTTGTTCGCATTACCAACAGAACTTTTATTTAATCTTACTTCTACGTGACATTGATCATAACCTGAAAAATGTCAATTGATGTTTGCAGTGCGGTCTTAACAAAGGCCCTTTGAGGACTAAGTTGAAAACATGGTTATATGATTCTAACTCACATCTATCATTTTACTGGGTGATGGATGATAGTAAATTGCACTGAGTACAAACATACCAAAAAATCACTTCAAAATGGAAAAAAAAAAGTCTTTGACCAAGTATACATATTTTAATGTTGAAGTTGTCTATATATGTGAGACATGCAGTCATGATCCTGCAGATCATAATCTTACATACAGATTCTGAGACAACATACACTTTCTGACATGTATTTATACTATCCTGCTAACATAAAACTACATTAACTTACTTTAATTTTAAGAATTGTGCTTCAAAATAAAACATATGCTTAAATATACTAAGAATTTTTAGCCATGTTCTTTGCATTTGAATTAAATATCAGGTTATTTTTTACTGAAATAGAATCACAGAATCATAGAATCATTACAGTTGGAAAAGACCTCTAAGGTCATCAAGTCCAACTGTCAATTCAACAACACCATGCCTACTAAACCATGTCCTGGAGTGCCACGTCTACACGTTTTTTGAACATCTCCAGGGATGGTGACTCCATCACCTCCCTGGGCAGCCTGTTCTGATGCTTGACCACTCTTTCAGTAAAGAAATGTTTCCCAATATCCAAGCTAAACCTTCCCTGGTGCAACTTGATGTCATTTCCTCTCATCCTAACACTAGTTACTTGGGAGAAGAAACTAATACCCACCTCACTACAACCTCCTTTCAGGTAGCTGTAGAGAGTGATAAGGTCTCCCCTCAGCCCCCTCTTCTCCAGACTAAGCAATCCCAGTTCCCTCAGCTGCTCCTCATAAGTCTGGTGCTCCAGACACCTCCTCACCAGCTTTGTTGCCCTTCTCTGGACACCCTCCAGCAACTCAGTGTCCTTCTTGTACTGAGAGGCCCAAAACTGCACACAGTATTCGAGGTACGGCCTCACCAGTGCCGAGTACATGGGCACGATCACTTCCCTACTCCGGCTGGCCACACTATCCCTGACACGAGCCAGGATGCTGTTGGCCTTCTTGGCCTTCTTGGCCACCTGGGCACACTGCTGACTCACATTCAGCCGGCTGTCTACCAGCATGCCCAGGTCCCTTTCCGCCGGACAGCTTTCCAGCCCCTGTTCCCCAAGCCTGTCGCGTTGCATGGGATTGCTGTGACCAAAGTGTAGGACCTGGCACTTGACCTTGTTGAACCTCATACAGTTCACCTCAGCCCATCATTCCAGCCAGATCAATCTGTCCAGATCCCTCTGCAGAGCCTTCCTATCCTTGAGCAGATTGACACTCCCATCCAGTTTGGTGTCGTGTGCAGTCTTACTGAGGGAGCACTCAATCCCCTCATCCAGATGGTTGATATAATATTAAACAAGACTGGCCCCAGTACTGAGCCCTGGGGAACACTACTTGTGACCAGCCGCCAACTGGATTTAACTCCGTTCACCACAACTCTTTGAGCTCAGCCACCCAGCCATTTTTTAACCTATTGCAGGATACATCTGTCCAAGCCACCAGCCACCAGCTTCTCTAGGAGGATGCTGTAGGAGATGGCATCAAAGGCTGTGCTAAAGTCCAGGAAGATAACATCCACAAATACTGCAACAACCTTTCAGATATGAAATATCCTGGTGCAGATAATCAAACTGCTTAATCCTTTGTTTCAGCTGAGATCCTGGTACATGCCTGATACTCTTCTTCTCAAACATTTAGACTTTTGCATTGGTCTCAAGTTGTATTCGTTAACATACATTAGCATAAATTAGCATAAGAACATAAGTTAGATTAAGAAGTACTGCTATAAGAAAACATATCAAAAAAGAAAATAATCATAGATGAGAACACTTAAGAGGTGCTGAATACCCCACAGCTGACATTTAGATGTATTTATACACAGAGTGATTAAATTGGACTAGTCAGAACTAGCATGACTTCAGATTATCAGACTGAAGTGCACTTTCTTGAAGTATTTGTATTCAGATAGCTTTACATTAATCATTTTATGAGAAAAATGTCTGTCACGGAACTCTAAGATTTGACATTTGGATTCCAGAGCAGAGGCTGACAAACATTATGGTTTTCAAACATTTTTTATTTGTGATTCCATCAAAATTTTTCAGTGAAAATGTGTATTAAATATAAATCTACTTTTAGAAGTTTACTTTTTTTTTTTTTCCCCCAATTAGCAGTCACGGACAACATACTTACACAGATCACAAACTGATTTCCTTCAGCATTCTAATTATCTTGAAAGAAGTTATTCTGCTCTGTTTCAGACTTCTGGCCATCTTCCTATCTGCCCATGAACACATTTCTTTCTTTCTCTTCTCCTAGCTTAATCTGTTGTTCTGGTTTTATTTAGTTGGAGAGGCAGGGGCTATGGCGGTAGCTTCTGTAAGAAGCTGCTAGTTGTTCCCCTTTGTTCAGAAGCTGAGCAGGGGCAGAGGTGGGGAGGCGCAAGCCTTGTGGGCCTTGCAGGCCTCACCCTCTGACCTCCCACTGGGCACCCGTCTGGGCCCAGTTCGATTCAGCCTGGCTGCAAGAAGTCGAGAGAGGTGTTCTGGTTTTGTTAGTGAGGGGGGGCCTAAGGTGGTAGCTTCTGTAGGAAACTGCTAGAAGTCGCTCCCCTTTGTTCAGTGGACTCAGCCGGGCCTAGGGCGGACCCGCTGCTGGCCAAGGCCGAGCCAATTGGTAGCAGAATGTCCCGTGATAACGCCTCTGCGATAACGTATTTAAGTAGGGGAAAACAGGAAAAAGAGAGAGGAGAAGATGTGACGCAGCTGAGCGGGGGGCAGAGAGGGGGAGGCGCGAGCCTCATGGGCCTTGCAGGCCTCACCCTCTGGCCTCCCGCCGGGCAGCCGACTGGGCCCAACTCGGCCCGGCCCGGCTGCAAGAAGTGGAGAGGAGATGAGAAGTGAATAAGATGTAAAAAGGATCCTGAGAGACGTCTGCCAGCCTGTTGTGAGGAACGGCTGCAGATGCCAAGGTCAGTTCAGAAGGAGGGGGAGGAGTAATATGGCTCCTGGCCAAGATTCCTCTGCAACTCGTGGTGAAGACCATGGTGGAGCGGGTTGTCCCCCTGCAGCCCATGGAGGTCCACGGAGGGGCAGAGATCCACCTGCAGCCCGTGGAGGACCCCACGCTGGAGCAGGTGGAGGCCTGAAGGAGGCTGTGGCCCGTGGAGGGCCCGCTGGGACAGCTGTTCTAGAGGGACTGCACCCCGTGGAAGAGATGACCCACGCCGGAGCAGTTTCACGGAGGACTGTGGCCCGTGGGAGGGACCCCACGCTGGAGCAGAGGAGGAATGCAAGGAGTTCTTTCCCTGACGATGATACAGCGGCGTAAAACAACGCGTGATGAACTGACCGCGACCCCCATTCCCTTTTCCCCCCCGTGCCGCTCGGGAGGGGAAGGTAGTAGAGATAATGTTAAGCCCGGGAAGAGGGAGGGGTGGGGGGAGGTTATCTTGTTCCCTGTCTCATTCTCCTGCTAATTTTAGAAAATAAATGAATAGTTTTCCCCAAGTCGAGTCTGTTTTGCCCGTGACGGTAACTTTAAGGATTTCTCCCCGTCCTTATCTCAAACCTTGAGCCGTTTTTCTTATATCATCTCCCCCTGTTCTCTCGGAGGGTGGGGGGAGCGGGAGAGAGACTGCGTAGTCTGGTCCCGATCGGGGCTGAACTACGACAAGAGGAGATAGGAAGAGAACCTCAGAGGTGTCTGCCTGCCTGTTGTGAAGCATTTCTTATGAAAGGAACGGCTGCAGATGCCAAGGTCAGTGAAGACAGAGGGGGAGGAGTAAAGCTGCTCCTGGCCAAGATTCCCCTGCAGCCTGTGGTGAAGACCATGGTGGAGCAGGCTGTCCCCCTGCAGTCCATGGAGGTCCACAGAGGGGCAGAGATCCACCTGCAGCCCATGGAGGACCCCGTACCGGGGGAGGTGGATGCCTGAAGGTGCCTGTGGCCCATGGAGGGCCTCCATTGGGACAGCTGTTCTGAAGAGACTGCACCCTGTGGAAGAGATGACCCACGCCAGAGCAGTTTCATGAAGGAGTGTGGCATATGGGTGGGACTCCACAACAGAGCATGGGAGGAATGTGAGGAGTTCTTCCCCCGACGATGAAGCAGCGGCGTAAAACAACGTGTGATGAACTGACTGCAACCCCCATTCCCTCTTCCACTCTGTGCCGCTTGGGGGTTGGGAGGGGGGCGGGGGGAGGTGGCAGAGATAATGTTAAGCCTGGGAAAGGGAGGGGGGGAAGTTGTCTTGTTTTCTGTTTCATTATCTTGCTTTGATTTTAGCAATAAATGAATAGTTTTCCCCAAGTCAAATCTGTTTTGCCCGTAACGGTAACTTTAAGGATTTCTCCCTGTCCATATCTCAAACCTCGAGCCTTTTTCCTTATATTATCTCTCCCTATTCTTCTGGAGGGTGGGAGGAGTGAGAGAGAGACTGCGTAGTCTGGTCCTATCCTGGCTAAACTACGATACTATTTAAACTCTGGAAGAGGTTACCTGGAGCAGTGGTGGAATCTTCATCCTTAGAGACAGTAAAAACTTGACCAGACTCAGTTTTGAGCAATGTGCTCTGAGTGGGTCTGTCTTGGGGGAAGGGGAGAGAGGGAAGATGACTCCCAGAGATTCCTTACAGCTTATATTATTCTGTGATTTGGTTATCTGAAGTAAGACATAGCTGAGAGTTCTGAAATAATGAAAGTAGTGGACTTGGTGATCACAGACTTGTAACTCACCAAATTTCACTATACTAGAAATAGGAATCTCTCATTAAATCAAGAGATCCACTTAAAACAGAAAGAAAAAAGTGGACATACACAAGTCTATGAGACTTGATTGTATGCACTTGTCGTAGTTCAGCCCCGATCGGGAACAGACTACGCAGTCTCTCTCTCACTCCCCCCACCCTCTGAGAGAATAGGAGGAGATGATATAAGAAAAACGGCTCAAGGTTTGAGATAAGGTCGGGGAGAAATCCTTAAAGTTACCGTCACGGGCAAAACAGACTCGACTTGGGGAAAACTATTCATTTATTTCTAAAATTAGCAGGAGAATGAGACAGGGAACAAGATAACCTTCCCCCACCCCTCCCTCTTCCCGGGCTTAACATTATCTCTACTACCTCCCCTCCCAAGCGGCACAGGGTGGGGAAAGGGAATCGGGGTTGCGGTCAGTTCATCATGCGTTGTTTTACGCCACTGTGTCATCGTCAGGGGAAGAACTCCTCACATTCCTCCTCTGCTCCAGTGTGGGGTCCCTCCCATGGGCCACAGTCCTTTGTGAAACTGCTCCGGCATGGGTCATCTCTTCCGCAGGGTGCAGTCCCTCCAGAACAGCTGTCCCAGCGGGCCCTCCACGGGCCACAGCCTCCTTCTGGCCTCCACCTGCTCCGGCGTGGGGTCCTCCACGGGCTGCAGGTGGATCTCTGCCCCTCTGTGGACCTCCATGGGCTGCAGGGGGACAATCTGCTCCACCATGGTCGTCACCACAAGTTGCAGAAGAATCTTGGCCAGGAGCCGCGTTACTCCTCCCCCTCCTTCTTCACTGACCTTGGCGTCTGCAGCCGTTCCTCACAACAGGCTGGCAGACGTCTCTCAGAATCCTTTTTACATCTTATTCACTTCTCATCTCCTCTCCACTTCTTGCAGCCAGGCTGGGCCGAGTTGGGCCCAGTCGGCTGCCCGGTGGGAGGCCAGAGGGTGAGGCCTGCAAGGCCCACAAGGCTCGCGCCTCCCCCTCTCTGCCCCCCGCTCAGCTGCTTCACATCTTCTCCTTTTTTTCCTGTTTTCCCCTTCTTAAATACGTTATCGCAGAGGCGTTACCAGGGGACATTCTGCTACCAATTGGCTCGGCCTTGGCCAGCAGCGGGTCCGCCCTAGGCCCGGCCAAGTCCACTGAACAAAGGGGAGCAACTTCTAGCAGTTTCCTACAGAAGCTACCACCTTACGCCTCCCCTCACTAACAAAACCAGAACAGCACTCACGAATACTTGGGCAAGCTGACTAGTGTCATTGTGAGACAATTCTTAGAATCACAGAATCATAGAATATCTCAAGTTGGAAGGGATCCATAAGTATCATAGAGTCCAACTCCCTGCTCCCTGCAGGACTACCTAACACTAAACCACATATCTAAAAGTATCATTAAGGCACTCCTTGAACTCTGACAGGCTTGGTGCTGGGGAGCCTCTGCCACTGAGTGATCAGCCTCTCATTGAAGAAACTGAACTTCCCCTGATGTAGCTTCATTCCATTTCCTCGTATGCTATCAGTGGTCACCAGAGAGAGGAGATCAGCACCTCCCCTTCTGCTGTCCCTCTTGAGAAAGTTGCAGACTGTGATGAGGTCACTGGTGACCGGCTGCCAGTCTGATGTAACTCCATTTTCTGTAACTTTTTCAGTCTGAATTGCCAGCCAATTGCTCACCTAACATATTATGGACTTGTCTAGCTGTATGCTAGAAAATGGGCATTTTATCCACAATCAAAAGCTTTGCTAAAATCCAAAACCACCACATCTACTTGCTTCCCTTGGTCAACTAGATGGGTGATCTTGTCATAAAAGGAAATTAAATTGGTTAAGCAGGGCTTTCCTCTTGTGAACCTGTACTAACTATGATCAAGGACTGCATTGTCTCTCAAGTGTTTTTCTATAACTCCCAGAATAACCTTCTCCATAGTTTTACCAGGCACTGAAGTGAGACTGACAGGCTTGTAACTACCAGGATCTTCCTTCTTACCCCTCTTGAAAATTGGGACATTTGCCAGCTTCCAGTCAATTGGGACCTCTCCAGACTCCCAAGACCATAAAAAAATAATGGAGAGAGGTCCTGTGATTATATCAACAAGCTCTTTCAGTATCCTGGGATGAATCCTATTGGGTCCCATTGATTTATATGCATTCAGCTAGAGCAGCAAGTCAGAAAGACAGAAGTGAAGAAGGCGTTAAACATCTCTACTTTGTCTACATCCTTATTTGTGACCAGACTGACCGCATCAAGTAATGGACAAATGTTATCTCTAATACTCCTTTTGTTGTTAACGTATTTTAAAAAGCCCTTTCTGTTGTCCTTCACACGCTGGCCAGCTTGAACTCTAATCAAGATATGGTCACACAAATTTTCTCCCTGCGGTGGTGAACAATATCTCTTTTGTCCTCCTGCGTTGTCTGTCCTTGCTTCCAATATCCATACACTTTCCTTTTCTGCCTAAGTTCTAGAAGAAGATCCTGCTCATTCGTGAATCTTGGTCATCTTTGAAAAGTCATGGTGATTAGAAGAGGTTTCTGAGGACTGGAAGAAGGCAAATGTCATTCATGTCTCCAAGAGAGAGAGGAAAGAAGAAAGATTCAGACAACTTCAGTCTGCTCAGCGTCACCTTGATTTCTGAGAACAACATGGAGTGAATCATCCTGGAAACCATTTCCAAGAATAAGAAAGCAAAAAAATGATTGGGAGTTATCCATATGAATTTATAAAATAGAAATAATGCTTAACCAGTGAGATAGCCTTATATGATGAGTTAATTGACTCCGTGCATGATGGGAGAGCAGTAAATGTGATTTATTTTATTAAAGCTTTGTCTTGTTTCTGGCTAGGATAGAGTTAACATTCACCTGAGTTGAGAGAACTGAAGCTGGTGGCCCCTATGGCTGGAGCACACAGCTGGGATAGTTTACTCATTAGCCTACAGCTGGGATAAGTTTACCCAAATTAGCCATGTCACCATGTGACATCATGCATATAAGTGACAAGGGTGCTAAAGGGAGCTTCCTGCTACTTGTGAAGAAATCAGGTGTCAGGATTTGCTGTAGGCTATTCTGCTATATTTGTTTTCTATCTCTGTTGTGTTTTCTTCTGTTAGTTCTCTTAAACTTATTTTTTTTATTTCATATCAACTCATGAGTTTTGCTACCTTTTGTTTATCAGTTCTCCTCTCCATCCCACTGGAGGGTGGGGGCGAGTGACTGGGAGACTGTGTAGCTTGGTCCTGATCGGCGCTGAACTACAACAGTTATTTTGGAGCTGTTTGCCATAACATCCTATTACACCATCTGATGAAGTGCAGACTCAGTAAGTGGACAGCAAGTGGGATTGAAAACTTAGCTGCTTGTGCTTTGGTCAAGCAGGTTGGACCAGATGATCTCCAGAGTATCCCTCTGACCTCAGTAATTCTATTATCAACAATGACTAAAAGAGTATTAATATTTTGTGGTGTTTTCTGTTGACACAAGAAAATTTAGGTTGTGGTAGCCTCAGGAATGGAACTAAGCCACTCTGTGACATGAAATCTAAGGTCTGAGTGAGATGAGTACAGCAGGTTGTTAACAATTTCTGTTCTCTGTTTCACACACATACGCATATAGATACCACGCTCCCACCAGTAAGTGTCTGGCCCAGCTGTGGATGGCACCAGGGTCTTGGAAAATCAGGACATTCACTCCAGCTGGTCAAGATTTTTAAATACTGAGTGACATGCCGCAGTTTCACTGCCTGTTCAGCTTTCAGTGTGGTGCCAGTTGTCCATAGATATACATGGGTTGTGTGTATATGTGGACACAATTATTTTAATTATTTATTGCTTTGCAATTTAGAAGATTGGCATGAACTGCCAATGATGACTGGAAAAGAGTTGATTTTGTTTAGATTTTTTTTTTTTTTCAATTTATACTCATGTGACATCTAAGACCACCAAAGACAGGGACAAGCTTGACATGAGCTTTTACTTTGGGGAGGTACCTTCTTGTATTTCCCTTCCGATGACCTTTACAAACACTCATCAAATAGTTGTGCCATCATGTGTAATTCACACACATTACAGAAGTACTTCTGAGACAGTAACTTCAATACAATTACTATGAATGTGTTTGAAGTTCAGTATGATTAGGCTCAAAAATTACTGCATCATCAGTCGTGGGACTGGGGTATTACTGCTGTTAATACACTCATTTAAACTAGGATTGAAAAAAAGGTCATTTCAGACTTCATGGACTGAAGCAACATCCACAGAATTAATGTGTTAGCAAAAACTGAAAAAAACACTTCTCTGATCAAAGGATTAATTTTATATTCCTTTGACATAGCTAAGAATATGAAAATGGATTATAGCCTTCTATTGTGGTATAACTGAACACATATTGTACAGTTTTTCTAGTTATTTGTGATGCTTGTTACATGATGTCAGAAATAGTGCCATATATTCAATAATATGGGTGGTTTTTTTCCAAGTAAACAAACTACTGCCCATGAACATTTATACTGACATCTTACAATATACATGTATCCAGAGGAAGAACCTGGTCCTTTTAAAACTTCTAGCAAAATTAAAGAAGAAAGTTATTGGGTTCTTGCCTTAGTACCACTATCTATGACACACACACACACACAAAAAAATCATTTAACTATTGTGAGATTATGATCATGGTCAAAGCAATAAGAAAAAAAATAACTATAAAAATTTAGAGACAGTTTTATTTGATAATAAAAATAAAGATTTTTGGATTAAAATAAGTTCTGGATTTCTTACATATATTTATTGTATTCATGCATTACTGTATCATTGCATAATGAAAACCAACCATTTACAAACAATTATGACTCCCACTATAATACAATACAAGACCTACTGAAAAGTTCTTTATTTTTATGTCCCTGCTCCCCAGACACCAAATATATGAACTCATGGATCCTTTTAATAAGAAGGCCCGCTCATGTGTTTATTATCTTCCCAGATCGAAAGTACTAGATTGGTCCGTGGTTATCTGTTTAAAGTGACTTAGCAAGGACAGAGAAATAATAGTTAAATGTTTTCAGGCAATAAGAAGGCAACAGATAAGAGATAATGACTAAGATAATCCTAAACATAATTTTTAGAATGGATGCTTTTGATTGTATATAACACAAGAATACAGCTCTTACTAGAATACAGTTATCTCTATTCAGTTATTCACATTGTTCAAGTATTCTATTATGTCATATGAAATGAAATATTACATCAGCTTTTAATATTCTGATGTAAATCACTAGTATTTCCAGACAGTTAAAAAACCCCCCAAAAAACCCGCTATCATAAAGAGTAATTTATGAAAGTATTTACTTTTAAAAAATTACTGGACAAATCTAGGCCTTATATGTAGGTAATTTTTTAAGTAAATCTGACATTTCAAAAATATAATCTGAAAACAGATGAGACATACTGGAATATTTCCTTTAATTAAATTAAGTTTATTTTCTCTTTTTTTTTAAATTGAATTTTTACTTGGTTATTGAACATAAATATATATGCCTGATCTTTGTCTCTCATTTTGGGCCTACCTTGACAATAACTATCTAGGCAAGTCATCTCAAATTTGCACCATGTAACTCACATGTTTGAGAGTTCATAAATTTGGTTTACAGGTTATTATTTGCTTGATTTCAGATTCTGATTTGTTGATTTACTTTATTTTCACACTATTATTATTACTAGTACTAGTAGTAGTATGGCAGATAACCCACGAACTAAGATAACGGCATAAACAGGCATCAAATTAATGTAACTAACAGCAGCAGTGATAGAAATTGTTCTCTACTGCAGGTAATTTCTCATTTGATAAGGTTCCATAATCACAAGCCTAAAGCTAGAATTCTAAATTCCAAAATCTATAAATTCATGTTTGATCATACTGAAGAAGGAAGTACCTTTGTGAAGAAAATGAGACCACAGTCCATCATTATCTTGGTGGTAGTTTTACATTTTACATCACTGTTGCAACACATTCTTTTATCATTTAACTTGATTTCTTCAGGCCCTTGTTCTTCCTTCACTTTATTTCTTAAACTTTTTTTTCATAATATTAAGCACATTTACATGTTCAGGTTTACTTCAAGATTCCTAAGGAGTCAACTCAATCTTTACCATTTCCACATTCAGTAAGAATAATTATGTGCTTCCAGCTATGGATTTAGACCTTCGATGTGCTGATTCATCTTCTGGAGATGTCTACTGTCAGGGCCCTGAGTGCACCAATAAGCCTGAATGCTATCCCATTCTAGCCTCAGCTGGGACTACCATACTCCAACTGGCATTGGCCCAGGAGCTCCATTTGAACTCAGGTCCAGGATCCTGGTCATTGCTTGAGACATGTAGGTGAGCATGTGTCCAGCTCTATTCCTTGACAGATCTTTGTTTCAAACTAGGCTTGTGAATTGATCTTGGACTTGCCTCATCACTTGAGACTTGTCTCATGATCACTAGGCCCGTGACTGAATCTGCTACTGTGACTGCATTTGCTCTACTTGCCTGGTTTGGGTACTACGTGACTGTTTTCTTGTTGTTGAGGTGATGATCCCTGCCTGTATTGTAGTCACTCTTGGCTCCTGGCTTATCTTCGCTTGCAAAGTAAATCCACCCTTCCTACTTTCTTGCATTTCCTGTTCTCCAGTGATTATATATCTAAAATTCAAAAGGGATGAATTCAGGCCCAGGACCTGATATAACGGCTACTGAGTGACGTCTTCTCAAGCTGTTGAGAGACAATTGTGTTTCATTTTGGCAGATGATAATTCCTATTCATATCTACATTATCTCTTACAAATCAATTTACTTAAACATGAATTTCTGAGACTTTATGAAACTGCAGCTCATTTAGAACGTTGCATAACGTCTTAACAAAACAAACTGCTAGCAATGTATTAGATCTTTCTATTTTAGTTCACAAAGAAGTCCATAGCTGTTGAAGATTCAAGAAAAACTATTCCAGAACAATTTAGGAGGAGAGGGACCTCCAGTTCCCAGCTTCTGTCACCTTATTTCTTTGTCCAAGCTTCTCCCTGTCTAACATCCAATCTGCTCCTAGTTTAGTCTTTATCTTCTATCCAGTGTGTTGGCTTAACTTAGAGCTTTCAGTCAGACCACTTCTGTCTAATCTAATCTGACAACTTTCTAAATGGAGAGAAATCAGTGTTTTTTAAAGTGAATCTTACAGCCTGAGTGGCATCTTTTTTTTTCTGAACAGACATATTGTTATGTCCAGCCAACGTATGTTATATTGTTACATATCACACGAAGAGTCATATTAGCAAGTATGTAGACAGCAGTTATTATGCCCCTTTATTTAGCACTTGTAACACTATATCTGGAGTAGTATGTACAATTTTGGTCTCACCAGTACAGAAAAGACACTGACGTATTGGGATCCAAAAGAGGGTCATCAAAGTTGGTAGAGAGCTAGACCCCATGAGATAGAAGGAGAAGCTGTAAGAGCTGGTTTTTTTCCTACCTTTGGAAGATCAAGGACAAAAGGAGATTTTTTTTTTTTTTTTTTCTTTCCGCCGCTACCAAATGGAAGAGCATAGTGATAATAGAATCAGACTTTTCTCCAAGGTGGACAGTAGAAGGATGAGAGGCAACGGACGCAAATTGGGAAATTCTGACTCAATGTACAGAAAACTTTTTTCATCATGAGGGTGTTCAAGCATTGGAACAAGTTGCCAGGGAAGAGGTGGAATCTGTCTCCTTGGATACTATTAAAAGTCAAGTAGAAGGCCTCGATGCTATTAGAAAATATTAAAGGTGACCTTGATGCTATTAGAGAATAAGGTGATATTTAGTGAGTATTATGTCAGCTCACAGGAAGCAGCCCATGAAGAAATCCATGGATGAAACTATAGAATCTTATTTTTATTTTTCTGCTTGTTGTTTGCTATATTTTTTTTCACTCAGTTGATTTCCTGTGGGTTGTTTTTAGGGTTTTTATATTTTACGAAAAGACAGGCTTTTTGTTTTAAACAATAGCTTTTTTTAGTGTTTCATTAAACACCACCACTCACATTCTGATTGTTCAAAACCAGATTTCAGAAACAGAGAAGAGTGTTATAGTCAAAGCTGAAGTTCAGATTTACCTATGCTTAACCTGGCAGAATAATTACTTTAAAAAAAATTAATTACTTGGAATTTATACCTAAAATGTCAGAGAGTAAAAAAAAAAAGTAAGGGATTAAAAACAATCTTAATAGCATGTAAGATAATGTAAAATATAGGAAAGAAAAACCTATTTTTTCCCCACATAACAATTTCAGGTGGTCATGACAACAAGAAAATGAAGAAAAAAAACCAAAGAGATGAACAAAATATTTGCTTTATGTAGTTAGTGAAGCTGAAACACTTTCCAGATTTTATTTCAAGAGGGTATGTAAAATTTAGTCCCCATATCCTGAAAAACCTGAAAAGTTGTCCTTGAAGAATAACTTCCTGTTATAAAAGCCTTTATATCTCACTCAAGAGTAAATAAATTGCATCATCATTTTAGGAAGGTAATGATTGTGAACATTTAAATTCAACAACAATCGAACCTGACCTTAGTTTGGTAAATTAATGATAGTGATAACGTGTAACATTTATGGGAGCAGTTACCTGCTACAGCAATAGTAGACATTAATGTAATACTAGACTAAACACGTGATCCCGCTTGCTCAGCTTTTATTCTCTGTTCTGAAATGTGAGGTGCGATATATCTTGTTTGAGAACACAGTAGAAGGAAAGAAATATTTACTACTTCTACCAAAAATAAGAGGTCTTTTCCTAAATTTAATTGACCATCTCAGTTAATCTCTACTAGATGATAAGAATCAGACCGTATTTTTATATCTTAATGCTCAAACTTGTGCTGTGCAGCTCGCAATGAGGGTTGAAAAAAACAGAACAGCTTTTAGTTGCACCTTTGGTTCGTCTCACTGACTATACAATAAGATTATCAAAAAAAGTAATGCCAATTTTTATCTATCTTATCAAGAACATGGAAAGTGTATGAACCCACAGTGAAAAATGTGCTATTAAATGCATTAAATATTTGGAAATTCTGAATTTAATTCTGTGTTGAAATAGAAAAAGCACTATGGAATATCTGACACTGGCAGCAGTCAGTCTATATTAGACATTCCATGGTTCGAAAATACATTTATGCCTGTAAGTAAATGCCAGTTATTTCAATAGCATGGCGCTAGCAATCTTTAGCCATAAGGAACACTTAAAGCAGGGATATGAAGGCAGAAAATGGGTTTACAGTTAATGAAACTGCACCTGCTTTATGTAAAACATTCATAATGTTCCAGGATGTGTTCTCTTTCCAGTCTGGCTATTGTATCATGCTGTAACAGGTACATAAATGCATACACACACACACACACACAAAGATATTTCAGCAAAAATATAGAAGGCTTTATTTCAGACCCATATCCTGTCATTATTTGCTTACTCAGGCTAATATATCTTGGCAGAGAGCAGAGGTGCTACTGCAGGGCTGTCATAGCCATGGAATCGTCAGACATACAGTCCTTTTAGTGAGTGTCTTTGTCAAAAAACCATTCTTGTGAGAACTTTAGGTACCCTGCAAGTGTTTATCCAGTTCAAAGTATTCTGCTGCTAAAAGGCTTTCAAAGTTTTGCTGAAATAAGAATAATATTTAACTATTAAATTATCTTTCTAGTAGATTTTATTCTACAGAATTTGTAAGCAGTTAAGTCCGAACTTAAGTATCAGTTAGGAAGTAGCTATCAGCTAAACTTAGAAAGTTGGCTAAGTTTTTTTTTTCCTAGTTGGGTGGGGTTTTGTTGCTGCTGTTTGTTTGTTTGTTTTTTTTTTTTCCTTCTCTGAATCTCCCTTACTGTAGCTTAAGTCCATTACTTCTACAGGTTTTTCACAAGAGACTTGGAAATCAATTTATGCCCCTGGCCCTTACAACAACCTTTCATCTGCTTGAAAACTATTCTCATAACTCTTATCCTTTGTAGAATAAGCAGACACAAAGCTACAATCTTTGTTCATATTATTTTATTATGTTGTTATCTCACATTCTCTGAACGAGTTAATATTCCTTTCCAGTTCTTCAGTATACTAAGTTCTGGAAATGTCAGGAAATGCTATGACCTCCTTTTTTCCCCCTAATTACTCATTTCCTTTTTCTATAGATGCCACTTAAACTTCAGTTCTTCCTGATATTGCCAGTCTTTACAGTCAAAATAAATTAATACACTAATTAAGTGACTAAATAAAGAGAAAGGTAGTTAAGATTGGTGCTTGGCAGTCCAATATTCAGTCTGGCAGAGCTCTTCATTGCTTCTTTACAGTTTGTTTTGGCTTAGAAATGTTGCACTTCAAACAAAATCTACATGTTGCTTGACAGTATCCAGTAGTGCAGAAGTCAAGGAGTCTCAGATTTGTGTGAACAGTATAGCATTACTCATGGAGTGGTAGACCTTGTTTTTTGTGACTTAACATAGACTATACTTAGCTGAACACAGTTGCATCAATTCTTATGAGAATCTTATTTGAGTAAGGCAATATTCAGTGGTAGGGAAGGTGACAAGAGTCAGTACATTATGTTTGAAGCTTTACAACGTGCAGCATTCTTATTCCTCTGACGTGGCTCAAGCCTGAGGTAAATGAAATAATGAAGTTAAAGAGCTTTCTAAATTTATTTTTAAGACGGTTTTGCCAAATTTAATTCATTTAATTGTATTTGCCTATGTTTCATATAGAATATGAAGATGTAAACTTCATTCTATGACTATGTTTTATAAGGAATTATTATATATGTCTTAAAGTATGTGCAAGTAGGAACATGTATAAGATGAAACATAAAATGGATCAAAGAGCTTGGTTGTTTGGTGTAAACTGAAAGACATGTAAGCAGTCCCATATGTCCAGTTTGTGTTCTCCTGTGTAACTTAAAGATTGTCCTATTTTTCAAAGGAAGGAGACACCATGAGTCATAGAAATGGAGTGAGAAGAAGCAATTAGCATCCTTTACTTCGTTTTCTATCAAGTTAAGCCATTATTTAACCTATCAACTACCATTTTCTTTCAACATTCAGGATATATGCAATTTTAATAACAACAATAGTAGTAATGCAGTAGTAGAAGTAGGTTGGTTCACTCAGAATAACATGGTAAATTGTGTGGTACATTCATCATACATATATCAAAAAAAAAAAAAAAAAAGCCAAAGAAAAAGAAGTTTTTAACACATGCTACATTGATGTTACTTGACACAGTTCTGTGTGTTCACATTCCAGACAACACACTTGAGGTTGCCCTCTACTTTTCAACAACCATTCATTCCTGTTATGATACTGACATCTTTGAATATCTATTTGATTTACACAGCAAGGTTCTGGATTTTGAGAGGCTACAGGAGTAGCCTCTGTAATACGGTATTACAAGGGCTGCCAGAAGAGATACAGTCAGTTCCAGTCAGCTTTGCAATGGAACCACAAGTGTGAGAAGGAAGAAGCGGCAGAGAGGTGCTGTTATGGACTGAACTACCTATCCTCCATCCTCCCTTGTGCTGCTGGGGGTGGAGGTGAAGAGAGAGGGAGAGAGAGAGAGGAGTCAGGAAGGAAGGAGTGAACTTGAGCCTGGGAAAACAGCAGGGTGAGGGGAAGGTGTTTCTATTTTTTTCTTTCTTTCTTACTATCCAACTCTGCTTTTAACTGGCCATAAATTGAACTAATTTTCCCCAGGTTTATTCTGTTTTGTCTGTGATGGCAATTGGGAAGTCATCATCTTGCCTTTATTTGGACTCACAAGTTTTTAATCTTATTTGCCTGCCCCCTTTCTTGAGGAGGGGAAGTGAGAGAGTAGCTGGGTTGGGGACCGCAAGCCAGTCAAGTTCAACCCATCATATTGTAATAAATAATAATTTAAATAAATTTCATTTAGTATTTATACATTTCCAAAATAGCTTTATTATTTTAAATTATTGTAATATATATGTAATTATACAATCATAATTATATTAAATAATGTGACATTGTTCAGGCAAATTCTTATTGCATTTTCTTACTCCTTTCACTATCTGCACCCTCTTCTAACTTCTGGCTTATTGTTTATTTATAAAACCTTCCTGTTTTTCTACCTGTGTATGCTGAAGGACTCTATGTTGGGGGAAAGAGGTATAATTTATATTTTATAACTTCTTTCCATTTGCTTTATAGAAAATACCAATTATGGGGGTTTTTTTGCTGGTATATTTTCACTGTTTATTTTTATACTGCTGTTTACAATTCAAATATTGATTAACTTGGAAATGTCTTAAATATTTACCAATTATTGTTCATATATTTCTGCTCATACTTTTTTTCCTCTCAAATAATTAATCTCATAGTTTTCAAATTCATAATGCTCATTTTTGTAATAGCTGACCTTTTCATTTCACCAAAGTTTTTATCTGTCAAGTGAAATCTATCACAGTGTTCTCCCACATTGCATAAAGCGCCTTCAGAGGAAGAAAATATTTTATACAATTTAGAAATTCTGTAGATGTTTTGTGTTTGCAATTTGAGTGTACATAGTACATTATAGATTATAAGCACCACAGGTTCTATTTTGCTCAGATACTATAAACTACTCTTAAAAGAACTGATCAATCTGTTTTGAGGACTTACTAACATACATAATGGTAACGGACTCCAAACAGTAAAGTCTTCCTTGACAAAGTGTATTCTTATTCCTCTTGCCCCAACTTAGTTTTACCTGCAAATACTAGAAATAACGTTCCTGATTTTAATATCTCAGTCATAAGAATCTTCCTAACAGACTTATTTAGACACTTAAATAGGTATTTTCATTTATTTTGGTTTAGCATCCTTATTTATGTACAGGCAGTTAAATAATTGTTGAAAAACAAATTCTGGGTCATAATAAGTGTCTCTTTTGTCATTAAGGAGAAAAAAAAAAACAGAGCACTTTTATTTTTGATCAAAGCCATTATTCTGTTATTATCCATAATATGATTAAAAACTGAATTTAGAATCGGAAGAAAATTTCACATGCTCAATCTAAAGCTTTCCTTTTAGCTATTCTGTTCACAGTTCTAGGAATTGCTTGACAGTTGACTTTGAGACTGAGTCTTAGTGTTCAGCTACATCCTTCCTCAGTGATCAAAGAGGAGACGGGCATCTCAATGACTTTAAATGCTTTAAATATCTCAGTGAGGACAAACTGACATGTTTCTCAGTTACCTGAAGGTATGCCACAGCAATAGACAAGAAGAATAAAAGAGCATTTCATACCAACTTTGATCTCAGGATTTACATCTCTGGGATGTGAATATCTCTCTTCTACATTCCCTGGTGCAATGAACAATTTTATATGCTTCTGATTGGTGCTTTTATTGATATGCTAATTGAACAGACATGAACAACCATTTCAAGCCAATCAAGAAGGAATATGCAAAAATCATGGAAGATTTCTAAGAACAATGTCAATCTATTGACATGTGAGATGTGAATGTTTTACAGTCTCACTTGTTTGAAAAGTCTGATTAAATGTTAAACTTCAGGGAAGTACTGGGCAATTCCTTTCAAATAATTTATATATCTATTATGTTCTTTAAAATCTTTGATAAGATTTATTTCACAAAAGTTTTTATGTCTGAATATTAGATAGCTCAGTCTAAGACAGGCTTTCATGATAGAATGGAAAGTAGTACATGTTTCAAAGGAAATTGAACTGAACTTTCTTAGACAGCTACTGCAGATGTCTGCCTGTGGTCAGATGAATCTCACACATGTCTAAAAAAAATTCAAGCTCAATGAAGAATGATGGCATTCAAGTTATATAGAAAGAATGTATGTTTCCTTTTCATTTCAAGTTATGCTGCATCTATATTTATGTATCTTGAAGTAGTTGGGACAGAATTATTTTCATTTACCTTTCCAGAGGAAATTCATGATATCCTAAGATGGATGTGTAACATATAAGATTAATAAGCATCTAGAATTTATAAACCAGTCACAGACTTCATAGACACCTAGCTTAGAATAGTGTTGCAATAAGGGCATGGACTCTGTGGATGGTGTACCAGAGACCTTTATTGTCCATCAGCATCACTCTTTTATATCTAAGTTCCATGCGAAGCGCACGCACCTGGTCTAATTCGATTGGTAGCAATATACTGTTCATGCACCTTAAACTTCATTTGGATTGGTTATAGATTTTTAGTTGTCTTTACTATTTTTGCCTTTGGTATTTACTTATCTTGTTCTAATTGCTGTTTTTTGTTATTGAGCAAGTGGTGTTCAAGGACATAGCTCAAATTCTTCAGTATTAGACAGCTGTGCTGCATTCTCTGTTCCCACAGAATAGGTGCCTAACTCAGTTGGCTAAATTTAGGAAGGAAATTTCTTTCCCATGGCTGTTAATCACTATATATCTTTAAAAGAGAACATCATTAAAATATTTTTATAAATATAAATGTGAATACAAAACTATATATTTAACTGCTCCCTCCTCTTTGCCTTGCAACTGCCTGTCTTTTGGGGATTTTAAAATAAATATATAACACTTACTCATACTTAGAAAATATTTGTCAAATGTAAATTAGTAAATCTGCATCATTATGAAAAATGAACAAAATAAGGATATAGTCTTCAATATCCACCAAAAATTGAAATATCTCTAAAAATATCTCTTTATAGCTAAAGGTTTCTTTCACCTGTAAGTGACACATATTTTGTGTTGATTGAGAACTGACAAAAGCTAATTTAGAATTTAAAAACTTTGTTTCTTTTGTGTTCTTTCATATTAGTGATTCTTCAGTGCCTTTTCTTCAGTCTATTATTATCGTTTGTAACAGAATGTGGGAATAAGGATACATGAATCAAAATCTTATTGTTATTATTATTTTTATATTGTTGAAACTTACAAGACTTTATTGCATTTCAAATGAAATGTTCAGTTTAATGTATTGTGATTGACAAGTATTAACTGTAAAATTGCTGTAGTAACTAAAAAAAAAAGTTGTTCAAATAGCAAGATATTGCTATGCTAATTTTTCGATGACTTTACTCATGTTTGCAAAAGTTATCATCATCATATTTGTAAATTAACACATTTTATGTATTTCAATCATCATACATTGTTTATTTAGGCAGCTGTCAAGATTAACACATTTAGAATGTCACCTTGAAGATGCTGTTGTTTTTGGCTACAGGTAGACATTGTGACATCAAGGAAAGACTTCTAGGAGCTTTCCACCAGTCCTCTTTTTTTAATCAGATTTTCTCTTTTATACTTTTTAATCTACTTTTATACCTGAGTTTTAAAAGTCAGGATTAACCCATAAGTAGGATTTTCACAACTAAGTAATAATGTCAGGTAGTGACTCTAATTAGAGTATCTTATTTGGCATTTTTTTGTTGTTGTTGTTGTTTTTTGGTTTGTTTTTTTTTTTTTGGAGTGGGCTGCTTTGTAATTTTGAAAATCAGTAGTCATTAAAGTGTTTCAAATGGTGGTACTACAAACAAAGATGAACAAAATATAAAGTTGCTTAAACATCTCAGTCATCTTGTTGGTCCTCAGGGACTTCAGAACAATTCTTACAAGTATGAACCAGCAATGAAATTAGAAGGCTAAAATTATGCAGCTTTCCAAACTACCACAAAACCAAGCTTTCTAAACAAGCACTAACCTTAAAATAAGTTTTACTTTATGATATTCATCTCCTAAGGATGTAATATTGCTTTCTATGACACAATTGTTAGATTGTATTGGCAGTGAGCCAGGCTAAAATCTCCTCCAGAATTTCTAGTAAAACAAAATGGACAACTTAGGTATTTCATACAGCTTACAGTTAAAAATCGAAACGAAAAACAAACAGTTTGAATACAACCAATTATTTTAAACAGTGTAAACTTAACATGGAGAACAGGAAAGAATTCATGAATAAATATAAGGAACAGAGGTTATTTTGAATAATTTCAAATCTTTGTTCTGTAGCTACAAACACATACATTTATCTGTGTGTATATATATAGTTTCACAATAATTCTGACTGAAACATTTATTTCATATATAGAAAAAACATGAAATAATTGCTTCAGGAAAATAAGTATTTAAAAATATAACAAAAAATATTCTCTGTGTTTTCTTCTCTTTATTTCCTCATTTTATATTTATTTGAGATCACATAGATAGTTGAATGATTTCTGAAGAAATAAAAATATTTAACATCAACATTTTACTAGACAAAAAAAATATTCTCTCTGCCAAGTTTGACTTGAAAATCTCATTCTGGTAATTCATGTAGAATGTATATACTTTGATTTCAAAATTAATAATAATGTCTTTTTTTTTTCATTTAAGATGTGAATCAAACGTTTCTGGGAAACACACACAAATCATATATATGAAACACAGACATACATGCATTATGTATTTATATATATAATTATAGGGTTTTTGGTGGAAGGTTGTTTGGGTTTTTTTTGTGGTTCACGATCTGATTTTATAAAATAAAAAATCTATTATAAGCGATTTGAATAACAGCAATAACTATAGCAATAATAATGAAGGCTGAGACACTGAAATTCTTCCTTTCTACTGTCATTTTTCATTAATGAATAAAACACATAAATAAAAGAGGCTGTTCATGTTTCTGCTATGCTGTGTGCCGATCCTTATTCTGCTCTTAACAAATGAACACAGCAGCTTTTCTAAAAATGAAAAACTGGGTTTATAAAGTTTAAAGGTGGTTAATTTTATAAATTATGTATCAAATAAAGTGATATGTGTCATTATTGTATGACTTCAACCCTGCAGTGATTTATCCTTTTTTTTTTTCTTCTGAAAAGGAATCTTTCCTTATCTCCTTCAACATTGAAACCAGATACCAAATCTAGAATGTATTTCCCATCAATGTCATGCGGCTTTACAGTTTCTTGGCTGATCTCTTTCACAGTCTTGTAGCTGATTCCACTTTTTGTAGTGGTTATTGAAATGTGTCTAGGGCTTTTTCAAGAAAAAGCTTTTGACTGGCATTTTACAATTACATTCCCATTTGAATTGCCATTGGTGCCAAAGACACTAATTTCTGTATCAGATATCCTAGAACTCTACATATTGCTTGAAAGACATTTGAAAATTTATTTACTTTCTAATGCTAAAGTTCTACTACACAGAAATAAGAACACACCTCATAAATGTTAGGTATCACTCTGAAATTTCCTGTATGCAAATGGTTGTATGGAATCAATACATAAAAACCATGTGATGATGTTTTAGGTAGAAGTGCTTCCTTATGCTTTATGCAACATTTCTATGGTATCATCACAGAAACAGATGTCTCAAAGGTATATACAAATGTATCCAAATGAAGATCAGGCTTAATTTGCTTTGGCTTTACATGTTGTCATTGGCCAAATACCTACCTGATATTTTTTTTGTAAATTCAGAGGTGAAAAATTATTATTTAGAGTAGGTAGATTTTTTTTTCCAGTGGAAGCTCTTAATATTCAGTACAAGTACACTACACAGATAATAAAAAAAAGAACTATCCTTATCTTCTCATACATGTTTCCTTTTTTTTTTTAATTGAAGCTGAGTAGATACTGGATTTCTCAGATTATCAGTGAGATTAGATCAATTGCAAAAATAAAGAGTTTAGAAAAAAAAAAATAAATATAAAACCACATAAAGATTGGCTTAAAATAAGCAAAAACTAACTGTCTATAGTTGACTGTAAAAGATCTCAGATTTGAGATTCCTTCTCTCTCTCTCTCTCAGTTGAAAGAAAGAGCAAAAGATTCCTTTCCATCATTTAAAATGCTCCAAGATAGGCAGATCAAAGAATTATTGATAGGAAGCAAGAAAGCAAGGACTTCAATTTGCATTCTATATATTATAAATAAATAGAATAAACATTGCAGGACTTCACAGCTCTCAAAAATCTATCCTGGATCTGTGTAACTGCCTAATAAACCTAACATGATATCAAAAAGCCTCTGTGTTCTGGAATTTCAAATAAATTAAAAATACAGGTATTTCTTGCTTGCTTTATCTTTCTTTAGGTAGGCCTTAGGGAAAATGCTGGTTTATCATGTCCTGAATATCTACAGCCTACCTCACTAAAAGTCCTCTGAAATTTATGTAGAGATATTCAAAGAAATTTAAAGTTAAGACTAGAATACTGGTATAAAAGAATATTTCAGGTGTTCGCACTTCTTATTTCTGTCTACACTTTCCCAAATGAGAGTTCCTATGTAGTTTCAGTAGTTTTCCAAATGTGATCTAGAGGATTTCTAGGAAGGAAATCTAACTAAATAAACTAGAAGTCTTTCTTTAATCTGTTCCATCAACAGGAAAGTTATATGAGATCATTGTTGTAACTATCCTCAGACCACAGGGCTCATGCACATACTCTTGTTTTATCTGAGTGAATAACAAGTTCTAGGCTGTCATAAAAGTACAGGTTTCCTTTATTGTCCAGTAAAGTTTTACAGCTTTGTTATTCAACACTCTGTAGAGATTTCCTTGCTCATTTCCATTTTCCACTCTATTCAAAGCCACTCTGTTATTTTAATTTCTCCTGTTCTTTTTAGTTAAATTCACAAGTATTTTCTTCCTCATGTTCACTACGTTTTCAGTGTTCTCCTTGATCCTGAGTCTTGGCAAGTTTCTCTTTCCTCCACTGATTCATATGTCAATTATTGCTTATATCCATGTTTTTTCTTACCATAAGGCACTTGACCACATGTCGTAGTTCAGCCCCAATCGGGACCAGACTATGCAGTCTCTCTCTCGCTTCCCCTACCCTTCCCTCTTCCCGGGCTTAACATTATCTCTACTACTTTCCCCTCCCGAGCGGCACAGAGGGGAAGAGGGAATGGGGATCGCGGTCAGTTCATCATGCATTGTTTCATGCCGCTGCTTCATGGTAGGGGGAAGAACTCCTCACATTCCTCCCCTGCTCCATTGTGGGGTCCCTCCCACGGGCCACAGTCCTTCGTGAAACTACTCCGGCGTGGGTCATCTCTTCCACAGAGTGCAGTCCCTCCAGAACAGCTGCCCTAGCGGGCCCTCCATGGGCCATAGCCTCCTTCAGGCGTGGGGTCCTCCACAGGCTGCAGGTGAATGTCTGCCACTCCATGGACCTCCATGGGCTGCAGGGGGACAACCCGCTCCACCATGGTCATCATCACAGCCTGCAGAGGAATCTTGGCCAGGAGCCGCGTTACTCCTCCCCTTCCTTCTGAACTGACCTTGGCATCTGCAGCCGTTCCTCACAACAGGCTGGCAGACGCCTCTCAGAATCCTTTTTACATCTTATTCACTTCTCATCTCCTCTCCACTTCTTGCAGCCAGGCTGGGCCGAGTCGGGCCCAGACGGCCGCCTGGTGGGAGGCCACAGGGTGAGGCCTGCAAGGCCCACAAGGCTCGTGCTTCCCCCTCTCTGCCCCTGCTCAGCTGCTTCACATCTTCTCCCTCCTTTTTTCCTGTTTTCCCCTTCTTAAATACGTTATCACAGGGGCGTTATCACGGGACATTCTGCTACCAATTGGCTCAGCCTTAGCCAGCAGCGGGTCCGCCCTAGGCCCAGCCAAGTCCACTGAACAAAGGGGAGCAACTTCTAGCAGTTTCCTACAGAAGCTACCACCTTAGGCCACCCCTCACCAAACAAAACCAGAACACCACGCTGAGTTACCAAATCAGCTAAAGAAAAACATAATATTATTTTTTTATAATAACAAAAAATGTGACACAGAAGTACTCTCATTCAGTCAGTATTGTTGGCTTTTTAATGAAGAATTATAGGACTATATGCAAAGTAAGACAGACTTTCAGGAGCTCATCTCTTATTAAAAAAAAGTAAAGTATTATTTTTGCTAAAAAAAGCAGAAAGAGCCTTAATATTTTGCACAGTAAAAAAAACCAAACCAAACCAAACCAAACCAAACAAACAAAAAAAACTAAGCCCACAACTGAATTCTCGTTCTCATAAACCAGCCTTAAATTAAAGAATTAAGTTATGGATTATAACTGTAATCTGTTTTTATTTTAAATTAATTAGATTTTTACCAGCTAAAATACAAATTACAATCCAAATAATGAATGCAAACCTACATTTTTGCATTAATCACATAATGGAAATTACCAGAATGATTAGTTTTGGACCTTGAGAGTAACATTTAGTTAATTACTGTACTGAAAGCATTACTTTTATTTAAGTGAATTCATTCTCTCTGTCGAAGAGAACTTATTTTCTTCAAAGCTGATTGTTAAAAAAAATAATATTTTACTTTCTCAATAGAAATTTTAAACATTAATAGATTCTGACTCGACTGTCTTATCTTGAGAACCATAAGTTATTAAGAGGATTATCAAAGATAAGACTATGCCTAGGTCAATCCTTTCTCAGTGAAAAAAAAAATCCTGTCACAATATTACATTTGCATTCTCAGAGCAAGGCAAAACGAAGCGTCAGTATTTTTATATGGACAACTCTCGTATTTGAGGAAAAAAAAAAAAAAAGACAATCAGGTTTACAAGTCATTCTTTAAATTTGTACCATACACACAACTGCAGGATAACTGCTGATTTTATATTTCAGAACTATATGTATTCAAGAATCTCCAGGAAGAAATCAGGCCATTTTAAATTTGGTACTCAGCTTCTGGGAATCTCCAAGTGCACCCACTGCTGTCCATTTACTACTTATAGAACTTACCCTCTTCAGAGGGTTGCTTCATGACATGCTAAAGATGTAGATGCGAGTTTGACAGCTAGTTGGCTAAAATAGTTCCAACTTTATAGTTCTGTGTTTTATGTTCTTAGAAGCACAATTTCTACAGTAAATTTAGGCTGATTAAATAATTTTAAATATTGGGAACAGATAAAATCTAATTATCATAGCAGTATGATTAAAGCACTGTGGAGCTTGGGATCACGACTGACAAGGAATTAGATTTAGACTAAGATGTCTGGAGTCCATCAAAGGACTGTGGGCAGCTATATAGAGGGTGCTATATTGAAAAATGATAGGTAGAATGTGAAATTCCCAGCATAGCATTTTGAGGTTAAAAAAGTGCTGAAAATATGGTTCCTACGATTAAAGCTTCACTGCATTTTTAGTTTTTGGATTATATACTTGGTCTAGCGAGTCTGGCTGGGATGGAGTTAATTTTCTTCATAGCAGCCTGTATGGTGCTGTGTTTTGGATTTGCAACTACAACAGTGTTGACAGCACGTCAATGTTTCAGGAATAGCTGAATAGTTTTGGCACATTATCTGTATCTTCTCTGCGACCCTCCTGTGAGTAGGTTGAGAGTGCAGAAGAAGCTGGGAGGGGACATAGCTGTGACCCCAACTGACTGAAAGGATACTCCCTACCGTATAACATCATGATCTGCAATAAAAGGTCCGGAAAAGGAATAGTAAGGTGGGACATTCATGGTTATGATGTTTAGTTTTCCACGTAACCATTGCACGTGCTGAGGTCTGGCTTTCCAGGAACTGTCTGAAAAATTGTCTTGCTGATGGTTTTACCCTTCCAGTTCTCTCCCTGATCCTGCTGAAAGGAAGTGCACAAGTGATGGGATGGGGGCTTCGCTGCTGCTGAGGTCAACACGTAATACTTGGTTAGTAGGTGCAGGGCAGATGCAGTAAATGAATTCATGAAATAATGTGTATTATTCAAAAAGAGAGGAATATCTTGGAATCTGTGAATGCAGTTTTCTGTGAAGTCAGTCACACCAGTGTGTCATTTGCTACCTACCATGCTGCCTTTGAAAAAATAATTTTGATGGCAGAACACTGTTAAGTCAATCAGTGTGGCTGAACAGAACAGGGTAGCTCTGCTAATGGGAAGAGCTAAGATTAGAGACAGCCTTTGTGTCAATCATCTGTAGACAGAGGATGAGCTGCTGTACTCCTGTGTGCCTGTAAAGAATCAGGATCCATACAGTGCCTGGCTTTTAGTTCTGATACATGATGTAGTACCACCCACCAGAGCAAAATGGGAGAGTAGACACTGGAAAAAAAGCAACCATTATCAATAAAGAGATTTTTTTTGTTGTTTTCATTTGGGTATTTTTTTTTTAATTATATGTTGTATTTTCTGATTACTTCATCAACTTTTGGTGACCAGAACATGCTTTGAGAAATCGAACCAATTGAAGATTACTTTGGCCAACAGTACACCTCAAATAAGGAATACATAAGCATATGTACACAAATCTTAGTGATCTCATAGGAAAAATATCTAGAACTTAAAGCAATTGACAACAGAAAAAAATAAATGTGTCATTTCACGGAAACTGAAACCAGTTAGTTTCAAATTAGCAGAAAATCAGACCTCCAAAAAACCAGACCATTCACTGGAAGAGTTCAACAGGATTATTGCTTTCATGCATTTGCAGTTACTACTTTTGCTTATCCTCAGGTAAGAAAGGATGGAAGAGAGAAGAAAGGTTTTGCGGGGGTTCAAGAAAGTTGTTGTACCACTTGTACAACAGACCTCTTAATTGGTTTTCCACTTGCACAGTGGCAGTCCTGGGTTAAAGTATAACTAGGATCTAGGAACATTCAGTTTCTAGATCTGCAACATTCAGTCGAACAGAACTCCAAAGTTTTCATACCTTTTCATCAAAAATATTGAAGGAATGGAGAAATCAAACTTACTTTTATTTTAAAGAAAGTAACACAGCTAGAGAACTCTTAAAATAAATTGAAATATTTTATGTACCAAGAAAGAAAAAAAAAAGCCACTTACATGCGGATATAAGAAAAGCAGACATGAAGGCACATCGTTTTTGAGTGATACCACATTTAGCATAACATTTTAACTTCTCATTACTGCTGACATTTAAAAGATTTTTTTTTTTCCATAAGTGTTCCTCATGAAATACTGGCAAATGCATGAGTACTGAGAGAGAGTTTTTTACATATAATTCAAAACATCCAGAAAACTGACTTTGTAAGGTAAAATAGATAAGTAAAAGCTGTCAGTTCAGTCCTTTATCCTCCACGCATTATTTTAAGTGTTCCAAGTCAAAACAAAAATCTCACAACTTCTAAATAGCAGGGTTTTTTTTTTAACTCTGTGTCTATTATTAATGAATATATTATTCTTGTAAAAGTTTCAAAAATGCAAAGGTTATTTTACATAAAATATACTTATTATTTTTTTTCTATGATAGATCTATTAGTTTCAAATTATGAAGTCAAAAGTGTCTCCAGTAATCCATAAAAATCACATATTTTGGCAAATAATATTTTAAAATCAGATTTTCAATTGATAAGCTAAAATTTCTGAGAGAACACTTGCAATTAATAATATAAAAACCTTTTATTAGAAGAATGTTTTATAAACATGTTACAAGTAAAGGGGTTAAATTTAATTTTAAGTAATCAAAAGCAGCTTCAGGACCATCTAAGGAACCTGAAGGTGCACAAGTCCACAGGACCTGTTGAGATGCATCCAAGGGTCCTGAGGGAACTGGCAGATGAAGTTGCCAAGCCACTGTCCATCGTATTTGAGAAGTTGTGGCAGTCTGCTGAGGTTCCCACCAACCAGAAAAGGGGAAACATAATCCCCCATTTTAGAAAGGGAAACAAGGACCCAGGGAACTACAGGCTGGTAAGCCACATCTCAGTGCCTGGCAAGGTCATGGAGCAGATTCTCCATGCTAAGGCACATGGAAAAATAAGGAGGGGATTTGTGACAGCCAACATGACTTCACTAAAGGCAAATCATAGCTGACAAATGTGGTAGCCTTCTATGATGGGGTTACAGCATTTGCGGACAAGGGATGAGCAACTAGTGTCATCTACCTGGACTTGTGCAAGGCATTTTACACTGTCCCACACAACATAGACTTATAGAATCATAGAATGGTTAGGGGTGAAAGGGACGCTCAAAGGTCATCTAGTCCAACACCCCTGCAAGGAGCAGGAACATCTTTGACTAGATCAGGTTGCTCAGAGCCTCATCCAATCTGGTCTTGAACATTTCCAGGGATGGGGCATCCACCACCTCTCTGGGCAACCTGTTCCAGTGTTTTACCACCCTCATTGTAAAATTTTTTTTCCTAATATCTAATCTAAATTGACTACTCAGTGGATAAGGAATTGGCTGGATGGCTGCACTCAAAGAGCTGTGGTCAACAGCCCAATGTCCAAGTGAAGACCGGTGACGAGTGGCATTCCTCAGGGGTTGGTTTTGGGACTAGTGCTGTTCAACATCTCTGTTGGTGACATGGACAGTGGGATAGAGTGCACCCTCAGCAAGTTCGCTAATGACACCAAGCTGTGTGGTGCTGTCGACATGCTGGAGGGGAGGAATGCTATCCAGAGGGACCTTGATAGGCTGGAGAGGTGGACCCGTGCAAACCTCATGAAGCTCAACCAGGCCAAGTGCAAGGTCCTGCACATGGGTCGCGGCAATCCCAGGCACAAATACAGGCTGGGCGGGGAATGGATTGAGAGCAACCCTGAGGAGAAGGACTTGGGAGTGCTGGTGGACTAGAAACTCAACATGAGCCGGCAATGTACGCTTGCAGCTCAGAAAGCCAACTGCATCCTGGGCTACATCAAAAGAAGCATGGCCAGCAGGTTGAGGGAGGTGATTCTCCCCCTCTATTCCACTTTTGTGAGACCCACACCTGGAGTACTTCATCCAGCTCTGGAGTCCCCAACATAAAAAGGATGTGGACCTGTTGGAGTGAGTCCAGAGAAGGGCCATGAAGATGATCAAAGGCTTGGAGCACCTCTCTTATGAGGACAGGCTGAGAGAGTTGGAGCTGTTCAGCCTGGAGAAGAGGAGGCTCCAGGGAGTGCAACACATTGAGAGTCACAACTTTTTTCTCCAGTGCTGATACTGTATGTTGCTGACTATTCAAAAAATCTGGCAAGGCGTGTTTCTAATCATCAGTAATCATAAAACAATGGTTAAAATCAGATATCTTGAAATGTCACAGATAGCAAACAACATTGTCAAGTTTCGCACTAATGAGGAGAAACAGAGAAGTTGTAATAGAAAGCATGGAACATTTTTTTTTCTGCAGGTACTAAGGAAAAATATTCATAATTTTAGGAAACTAGACTCTCATTACTTCGTAAATTTAGAGGTTCAAATCAGTGATACCATATGCAAAAAAAAAAAACCAAACAACAAGCAACCAGAGACATATAGCACCAAGAAAGAAGCTTCATTTCCTGGTCAGGCCTCATGGAGAGAGTTTCTCAGGAACACTTTTTGTAACTATGAAGCTTCTAAGAACTATATCATTTCATAAATTGAAATCTATGAGGCAATGAACTCAATTTCTTTCCTTTTTTTTTTTTTCCCCCTCTATTTATTATATGGAAAGGTAGAAGACAGAGACAATAGATCTTAATAGCCAAGTCAGGACCTTAGGAAGTTTCCTGACTTAGCTAGACAAAACATTTCCTAGTGAAAACAGTGAGCATTCTGAATATTTTTTTTATCCTACAATACAAAAGAAATTTATTTAATTAGTGCATTAAAATACAAAAATATTTGCTGTAAATTAGACATCACAAGATAGAGAACACAGGAATTGTTAAAAAATTAAATGTTCACAGTTCATTAAGTTTAATTTACTGATAGAATAATTTTTATTGATGCAGAAACCAAATTACTGCTAATAGGGTAGAGATCTATTCCCCTCACTCCTAGCAGAACTAGGCATAGAATACTTTGTCTTTCTTGTCTTTCTGGCAGCATCTGAAAAACTATACTAAAATGTCAAAGAGATTTGATCAGGAAATTGTTAATAATTTTTCTCTTTTTTGGTCATCATTTCTTGTTATATTCCTTCTATCTGCAATTTTATATCTGCCAGGATTTGTCTGTCAATTATTATGATGGAAAGCTCAATATTTAGTCAGATGAAGTAGTATGCATTTAAACACAACGACAAGGTAATAAGTTTAAAGGAATGATGTGTGACATTATACAGTAATGTTTCCAGTTAAAGAAAAGGTCTTCCCTTTAAAATTATGAGATTAAAAGTTTTCTTCTTGTATATCAGAGGAATTAATATTTTGTTTCAGTCTTTGTTACTGTTTTACATATTAAAATCAATGAAAAAATATAGATCTATATATGCGAATTTGAAGATAGAAGTATCAGGTTTTGCACTGACTTATCAGAACAAAGGTTTGAACTTTGGCTTCCAGGTCTCATGTAAATTGTCTAATTCTAGAGTCCTTCTAATGTCCCTTAATACATAATTTAATAAAATCTGCTTGTTTTACAGTGACATTATCATATTCCTCTGTACAACAGACATGAAATGATAGATCTTTTAAAATGCAAAACAGAGCTTGAATATAAAAGTTAAGCTCTGTTCTTTCTGGTTCAAGCATTATCACTTGCAATAAAGATTTCACATTTGGTACTATAATACTAGTACAGATGATACCTGAAACAAAAAAAAAACCCCACGCTGCCATCATAGAAAGCATCTGAGATTTAAATTTAACAGAGTGCAGTAATGTTGACTAAGAAAATTACAGTTTTACAAATATTCTTCTCTGTCCGTAACTGGAATTTAAAATATATCCAAGGGGAAATTTTATTATCTGTTCGAAAGTAAGAACAGAAGTGTAAAAAAGTTACAGGGAGAATCTAAAGGTCATGCACTCTACCAAAAATAAATTTCTCACTTAAGATTTCACAGATTTTCTAATAAAAGTCTGTAAAGCCACAGCTATTATTTATTTCATTTTGTTGGCAGCATACCATATAGAGCAATATGAATGTTATTTTCAGAGTCATCTCTTAGCAAGGTTCACAGTTGATTCTTTACGAAAAAATTTGTGTTTCCATATACATAGTTTAGCCCCGCTTGGGACAAAGCTATGCAGCCTCTTGCTCACTCCATGCATCCTGCAAGGGAACAGTGAGAGATAATATAAGAAAAAAAACCTCGAGGTTTGAGATAAGGACAGGGAGAGATTCTTAAAGTTACCATTATGGGCACACAGACTTGACTTGGGCAAAACTATTAGTTTATTACTAAAATCAAAGCAAGATAAAGAGAAAGAAAACAAAGTAACTTCCCTCCACCTCTCCCTCTTCCTGGGCTTAATTTTATGTTCAATTATCTCTTCCTCCTTCCCTCTCTGAGCAGCACAGGGGGGAACAGGGGACTAGGGTTATGGTCAGTTCATCACGTCACTTTGCAACACTCATTCCCCCTCAGGGGAAGAACTCCTCACATTCCTCCCCTGCTTCAGCGTGGGATCCCACCCACAGGCTACATTACTTGATAAACTGCTCTGCTGCGGATCATTTTTCCATGGGGTGCAGTGCCTCCAGAATGGCTGCCCCAGTGGAGGCCCTCCATGGGCCACAGCCTCCTTCAGGCATCTGCCTGCCCTGACGTGGGGTCCTCCACAGGCTGCAGGTGGATCTCTGCTCCTCCGTGGACCTCCATGGGCTGCAGGGGGACAGCCTTCTTCACTATGGGCTGCACAGCAAGCTGCAGGGGAATCTTGGCCAGGAGCCGCATTACTCCTCCCCCTCCTTCTTCACTGACCTTGGCATCTACAGCCATTCCTCTCACAAAAAAAAATTCTTCACAATTGTCTCAGGCAGATGCCTCTCAGGTTCTCTTGGCATCTCCTCTCCACTTCTTGCAGCTGGGCTGGGCCGAATTGGGCTTACATGGCTACCCAGCGGGAGGCCAGAAGGTGAGAGCTGCAAGGCCCACAAGGCTCACACCTCCCCACCTCTGCCCTCACTTCAGCTTCTTCACATCTGCTTCTTCTTTTTTTTTTTTATTTTTTTCCCCTTCTGTCGTAGTTCAGCCCTGATCAGGACCAGACTACGCAGTCTCTCTCTCACTCCCCCCACCTTCCGAGAGAACAGGGAGAGAAAATATAAGGAAAAACGGCTCGAGGTTTGAGATAAGGACAGGGAGAAATCCTTAAAGTTACCGTTACGGGCAAAACAGACTCGACTTGGGGAAAACTTTTCATTTATTATTACAAACAGCAGGATAATGAGACAGAGAACAAGATAACCTCCATCCAACCCTCCCTCTTCCCAAGCTTAACATTATCTCTACTACCTTTCCCCCCCCGAGCGGCACAGTGGGGAAGAGGGAATGGGGGTTGCAGTCAGTTCATCATACGTTGTTTTACGCCGCTGCTTCATGGTCGGGGGAAGAACTCCTCACATTCCTCCCCTGCTCCATCGTGGGGTCCCACCCCTACGCCACAGTCCTTCGTGGAACTGCTCCGCTGTGGGTCATCTCTCCCATGGGTGCAGTCCCTCTAAAACAGCTGTCCCAGTGGGCCCTCCACGGGCCACAGCTGCCTTCAGGTATCCACCTCCCCCGGTACGGGGTCCTTCACGGGCTCCAAGTGGATCTCTGCTCCTCCGTGGACCTCCATGGGCTGCAGGGGGACAACCTGCTCCACCATGGTCATCATCACAGGCTGCAGGGGAATCTTGGCCAGGAGTCACATTACTCCTCCCCTTCCTTCTGAACTGACCTTGATGTCTGCAGCCGTTCCTCATAACAGGCTGGTAGATGTCTCTCAGGATCTTTTTTACATCTTATTCACTTCTCATCTCCTCTCCACTTCTTACAGCCAGGCCGGACCGAGTCGAGCCCAGTTGGCTACCCGGCGAGAGGCCAGAGGGTGAGGCCTGCAAGGCCCATGAGGCCTGCGCCTCCCCTTCTGCGCCTCTGCCCCTGCTCAGCTTCTTCACATCTTCTCTTCTCTCTTTTTTTTTTTTTTTCTGTTTTCCCCTTCTTAAATATGTTATTGCAGAGGCGTTATCACGGGACATTCTGCTACCAATCGGCTCGGCCTTGGCCAGCAGCGGGTCTGCCCTAGGCCCGGCCAAGTCCACTGAACAAAGGGGAGCGACTTCTAGCAGTTTCCTACAGAAGCTACCACCTTAGCCCCCCCCTCACTAACAAAACCACGACACCTTCTTAAATATGTTATTGTAGAGGCATTATCACTGAACATTCTGCTACCAATTGCCTTAGCCCTGGCCAGTGGCAGGTCCACCCTAGGCCCAGCTGAGTCCACTGGACAAAGAAGAAATTTCTAGCAGCTTCTTACAGAACCTGT
Source organism: Chlamydotis macqueenii (assembly GCF_036417535.1). Lineage (NCBI taxonomy): Eukaryota > Metazoa > Chordata > Aves > Otidiformes > Otididae > Chlamydotis > Chlamydotis macqueenii. The sequence goes on from NC_141556.1 coordinate 167,237,086, forward strand.
CACCATAGCTCCCTGTCACTAAGCAAAACAAACACAACATGAAAATCAACAGTAAATAAATTGTTTTTCTAGCTCGGAATACTGAATTTCTTTTCCCGTTGGATATAAACCTCAGAAATTCTCATTGTATCTCCTAATTTCCTACAATAGATATTAACTAGGAAATAATTGAATTCACTCACAAATCACAAAATATATTCTGTCTCAAGCACTGGAAGAAGTTGTCACTTGTCCTTCAAATACCTTATTACTGCTGTCTTGTAAAAAAGTGCAAAAATCCTTATATTACACTTTGACTTTTGTGTAGGCTATTATTTTAGTATGCTAAGCTAGCTTGGAAGTGTTCCATTTTATAGATGGTGGTTCCTTAATTACCTTTAAGTAGTCTATTAATGAAAAATAAGGAAAAGTATTTTAGTGTCACTAAAAATATCCTTTGTCAACTTTCTATTTTGCTTTAATTACTCTTCAGAATATTTGAGCTTTTAAAGAGAACTAATCACTATAGTTTCTACAAAGGGGAATCATATCTTTTCCTGTTAGAATTCTTAAAACCTGTCAACATAATACTAGGTAAAGACAAAACAGGCAACATAATTTATGTAGGCTTCCAAAAACCTTTTGATAAGATGCCATGCAAGACACTATTACAGAAAATGAATAATCATAGATGAAGGTTATGCAGTTTTCTCACATATCAAAAAATATATGGAATACTTAAAGCAAAAATAAATACAGATGATCGATTTTCAGTATAACAAAAGAGTAATAATAAGATATTTTGAGGTTATGTACTAGTTTCATATAATTACCTATTTTCATAAATGACCTAGAAATGAAGTTAATCGTGAAGCAAGAAAATTTCCAGAAATGTATATATATATATTTTAAATTGATCAGTTATAGACACATTGAAAAAGTCCAGGAGGTATTACTGCAAAAACATTGTGTTTTGAAGGAAATACTAGGGTTGCTAACATATTTTCTAGGGAAATAGATTAGGATATTTAAAAATATATTAACTTACTTTATTAGAATTAATATATATTTCTATTTGGAGCGTGTCTTCTCTCAGTCTTAATTCACAGAAGTGAGGAGGCAATCAATCTAAACAGAAAATTAAAAACTAGTTGCAAGTAGCACCTTTAAAAAAAAATTGAATAATATTCAAATTAATCAGATCAAATGTTGTAAGATGTATGTAAAAGACTTACTCAACTTCAATGATAATTTTCATATGGTTAGTGACACTTAATTTTAACCAATATTTTCATTGAGAGCATTAACATGAATTTCAAGTGAATGCTCTGTTTACCAATAGTAACTACTCTCTGGTTCAGTGTGCACAGCCATTCCATTGCTTGCAAGCTAGAGTCTTTGGAAGTAAATATAATCACAAGTGTTACTCCAGGTGTGATTGAAATGCCCTTAACACAGATGTAAGGTGTGAACCAATGATTGTCCTTTTGGACAGCCTTGAATCAGTCGCAAGATGGGGACATTCAATACGGATGACCAGATTAAATGTAATGTAGAATAAAAACATTGACCTGCAGATTGCACCTGTATAGAAGCTTGTTATCAACTCTTTCCATGCACTAATATTTTTCTGTTCAGATAAATTCCTTTCCAGTATAAAAATAAATGTAAGAAACTCGAGTTTTAATATTCAGTTCTGTTTTCACTTTTTCTTCAAAGATGTAAGACAAGTTTTAAGACAAGTTCTATCCAAAATTTCATATAAAGAGAGACAAATGATGACATTTAATTATGATTTATTTATATTATTTAATTATGTAATTAATAATTGTTAATTATTAATTCTGTGGTATTTCTTCTTCCCAATACTAACTGCTGTAAGCGGTATGACACTGAAGTCCTCCTTTACTTGAATTCCGTATAAATTTATTTGTTCTGTGTTTGCATTTGGCAAGAACACTTACCTGTAGTATTCTTACAGTCAACTGGTTCATAGTATATTTTACAATTGTGTTAATCTGCTCCCAAAGGTGTAAAATATCAGATTAGATGAACAATAAATTTAATCTTTCCTGAGGATGTCTGCATTCTCATATATGCTAATGTACAGGCACAATGTAAAAAAATCAGAGTGTTTCCAAGCTTAATGAAACTTTTCATGTTTGCTCTCAGTTTGTCAATTTCTGTATGCTTATTTTCTTTCATACAAATTTTTTTTTTGCATCATCATACTGCAGTTTCCTTCACTAATGAAAAAAAACTCAAGAGACAGTACTCATATACTGAAGCACTCAACAGTTTATATTTATTCTGACAGGTTATAAAGTTGTCGTGGCTTCAGCAGGGATGGAGTTAATTTTCTTCTCAGTAGCCGGTGTGTTTTGGATTTCATGTGTGAAGAATGTTGATAAAAACACTCTGATGATACGAGTTGTTGTTAATGAGACCAAGGACACTGTCTGGCTTTCCAAGTCTCGTTAACGTGCAGATGCGGGAAGCTGGCGGAAAGACAGACAGAATAATTGATCCAAACTGGCCAAAGAGAGTATTCCATGCCATAAACGTCATGCTCAGTATATAAGTGGGGGTTGCCCATGGGAGGGGGCATTCTTTTTGGACATTCTTTTCGGGCACCCTTGGCATACTTGTCTTCTCTCTTGCTTGCTGGCATCGTTCCCTCTACCTTGCTAGCTTGCTCTCCTCCCCTTTTTGCTTGCTGCTCGGTATTGTTCCTGTGATCACTGCTCAGGACAGGCTGCGTCGGTCATTTGGACATCAGGTGGTGAGAAATTGTACATTGTTCATTTTGTATATTTTGTATATTTTGTATACATTAATATCCTTATATCCTGTTGCTTTGTAGTTTTTAGTATCTTTAGTAAACTGTTTTTATCTCAACCCACGAGTTTTCCTTTCTTCCCAATTTCTCTCCCCCGTCCCTCCGGTTAGGGGGAGGGTGAGTAAGAAACTGTGTGGTGATCCGGGCTAAATCACCACAAAAGTAAAAGGCCCTGTTTAATGCTACTTGTAATCCTGGAGGAAAAAAAAATATATGGTGAAATTTTTAAAATGTTTCTTCACATTGGACAGAACTTCTTCCTTTCAATTTTTTTAGGTGTTTCATAATGGAAAAAGTAATTGGTAAAAAATAAGGTGGTTTTTCTTTTTTTTTAAGAGTAAAAATGTTAAAATTCACATACATTAAAATCAATAAAAAGGAGAAGATGTATTTCCCCGCAGTTCTTGAAAATTCTCCTTAACAGGCAAATGTTTTCTATAGTTGATTTCCCAAATGTAGGAACTCAACCTTACTTCTGGGCCTAAGGATTTAGCTACATCAGCTCTGATGGTAATGGTACTTACAGATATTTGGGAAGAAGAGGTCAATGTCTAGGTGGAGAATGGTGACAAGTGGCATTCCCCAGGAGTTTCTGCTGGGTCTGGCCCTGTTCAACATCTTTGTTGGCGACATGGACAGTGGGATAGAGTGCACGCTCAGCAAGTTTGCCAATGACACCAAGCTGTGTGGTGCCATTGACACGCTGGAGGGGAGGGATGCCATCCAGAGGGACCTTGACAGGCTGGAGAGGTGGGCCTGTGCAAACCTCATGAAGTTCAACCAGGCCAAGTACAAGGTCCTGCACCTGGGTCATGGCAATCCCAGGCAGAAATATAGGCTGGGTAGAGAATGGATCAAGACCAGCCCTGAGGAGAGGGACTTGGGAGTGATGGTGAATGAGAAGCTCTACATGAGCTGGCAATGTGCTCTTTGGCCCAGAAGGCCAACCACATCCTGGGCTACATCAAGAGGAGCGTGGCCAGCAGGTCGAGGGAGGTGATTCTCCCCCTCTACTCTGCCCTGGTGAGACCCCACCTGGAGTACTGTGTCCAGTTCTGGAGCCCCCAACACAAGAAGGACATGGACCAGTTGGAGAAGGTCCAGAGGAGGGCCACAAAGATGATAAGAAAGCTAGAGCACCTCTCCTATGAGGACAGGCTCAGAGAGTTTGGGCTGTTCAGCCTGGAGAAGAGAAGGCTCTGGGGAGACCTGATAGCGGTCTTCCAGTACCTCAAGGGGGCCTACAAGAAAGATGGGGAGAGACTGTTCAGTAGGGCCTGTTGTGATAGGACAAGGGGTAATGGTTTCAAAATAGAGGGAGGTAGATTTAGATTAGATATTAGGAAAAAATTTTTTACAATGAGGGTTGTAGAACACTGGAACAGGTTGCCCAGAGAGGTGGTGGAGGCCCCATCCCTGGAGACGTTCAAGGCTAGGCAAGATGAGGCTCTGAGCAACCTGATCTAGTTGGGGATGTCCCTGGTCCTTGCAGGGGTGTTGGACTAGATGACCTTTGAAGGTCCCTTCCAGCCTTAACCATTCTATGATTCTATGATTCTGGTTTTTTGTTTTTTTTTTAATTACAGTTTAGAATTAGTTTAGATAAATTCAGTGAAATAGGTAGTATTTCATTAAGTTCAGCTCACCAAAAAGCACCCCTAAAATTGTCATAAGACTCTATATTTCTTCTCAGTAAAGAAGAAAACAACCACACAGAGATTAAGTTAATGCTCCTGTATTGCTAAAATCAAAACAATCTATTTCTATGTAGATTTAAAATAGAACAGGGAAGATAGCTGTGACTTGTGTCACTGTACAATAGAAAGCGATAACAAAGTATACTTATTCTGTCCCAGAAATGCTCAAGTTAGCATGCTTATCGTTATCCTATCATAACTTACTGTATCATTTCACACAAGCATTTTCCAAGTCCACACTTAGTTAAAACATATGAGTATTTAATTCTTAAAGATTCTTCAAGGAACTTCTTTACCTTCATATTAAGCATATATCATCACTTATCCAGTATTAATTTAGCAAATTGACCTCACAAGCAATTTGTCAAAATGCCTGGCAACAAAATATCTGTAATATACAGTTGCTGTGTTATATAGCCAATTTATGTTCCTCAATTAACTACAGTTTTATCTTAGTAAGATGATATATTTTTCTTTCATTACTTACCCCAAATCTTCCTCTATACCTTACTGAGAAATTGAAAGAAATCTTTATGTATTCAACTGTTTGAAACAGTAGCATTCAAAATGTTTTTTTATAATAAGATGGAGTGACTGTTTCCTATTACATAACAAGATCCAAATTATATTACGATTTTGATTGCAGGAAGGAAGAGGAATGTTCTGAGAAGAGGAATAGATTTTAATGAGAAACAAAGTTTCTTTCTTCCAGGATAGAGACACAGTAGGTTTTTTCAAACTCACTTTGAAATGTTCACCACTCAGAGAACTAATGTATTTATAAGAGAATCCCAAAGCAAAAGTCCCTTTTATCGTAGTTTCAGAAGTATCTTAAACATGACTTGAAAAGTGCTATGAACAAGATATTATTTCATCGAGAGCAAAAGTTATTTCTTCCCTGGATTCAAATGACAGATTCATAGAAGGTCAATATACCGAAATAATTCACTCATAGCAGGATACTTCTTACTACTGTATTATGCCATTTTGTGTCACTATAAAGCAGATTATTCTTCCATGGCTATAAAAGGAATGAATTCGAAGAATTCCTGAATTTTTGTGTAACATCCATAGAGGGATGCATCCTCAAATATTTGAGCTATGTCAGCAAAAGACACTGCTTCTAGAGACAGAAAAATTCCAAGCAGGTGACAGAGAATGCTGCCAGTTCTAGTTGTTCATCACCACAGAGGAAAAAAAAAAATCACAATAAAGAGGACAAGCTGGGCAACAAAGCCCTATAAATTTAGTTCTGAGTCAAGGTGAGACAGAAACTACTTTATTATTATTATTATTATTATTATTATTATTATTATTATTATTATTATTATAACTGAGGTAAAATCTAATAGAATTTATTTAGTTATTCAATAAATTTGTATGTGAACGATTTCTATGAATCCTAGTTTCTCTGAACTAAACTAGAAAAAAAAAGAAAAAATTGTTTGCATCAGCACACTTATGACTTTAATTTAACAGTTTGTGGAGCAAATAACTTTCCTAATAAAATGAGTTGCGAATTATTTTCTTTGTTATTGATTTTAGATTCTATGGCTTAGTGCTCTATGCTTTTCCTGCTTGATGCAACAGATTAGCATTTTTCAAGACCAGTGAATTTGTATACATGTGTAGAAACTTGTGTCTCTTTTGAACTATTACTGTGGTTAGAGTAATACAGTATTTTCTTATTGAATATGTTATTTTTCATTGGAATGGTATTTAGATATATGAATGTTAAACTCTATTATAGGTATCTCCCCCCCCCCCCAGTAGTTTATTCTTGTAAAGCATTTATTTCCCATACATATGTTTTTAAGCTATTTGGAGAAAATTTTTAATAGTATAGTTGTATGTACAGTTTAAAAACAAAATCGACAACACAACTCTCCTTCAAAAACCCTAGAATGTCAGTGACCATGCAGTCAAGAAACGCAGTGAGAATGCCAGCATACTGTGATGAAGGTACTTCCTGTAGGAAAAGTTTAATTTAGAAGTTGCCATTTTTGAAGGTGCTATAAGCATTAACATTCCCTGAAGGTTTCTTCAGCTATTGCAGGCATGTCTTGATGATAAGTTGACTTCATTTCAGCATTTCATAAATACTGTATTTGTTAAACTCTGTGAAAAGGCAGCAGGAGCTTTTCTGTATTTCCTGTAGTATGGATGACTTCCTGTATTAGCTCTCAAAAGCACAAAGTCAGAAAGTTTTCATCAAGCACAGAGCAATGACATTCAAACAACTTTGAATAACTCAGGCTTTGGATTCTATTCTATATATCAGTATTGGAATGAGACTTAGAGGCAGGTCTATGTGCCAGGTGTGCCTCTGGACTCCCACACTACACAGCAGCAATAGTACCAGGGCAATGTAAATACAGCTATTTTACTATTGAAGGTCTCTGGAATCCATGCAGTTAAACACTGTAACTTTTGTTCAAATTCAAGCTCTTGACTAGAAAACTACTCAAACAAGTATATTGCTTTCCAAATACATATAAGTAAATTGCCAATTTTATTTCCAGTAGTACCTGACATTTTAAATACTTTCAAATATTTCTTCTTGATAGAGTTATAACATTTTCACAAGTGTGTATATTCAATGACCAACAATAAAATATTATCTTAATTGCTTACTACTATATCTGTCAGTACAGTAAAAGCATCATAATGTTGTGATATTCAAAGAACACAAGAAAAAAAAGAAAAATACAGGCCACTCATCCTAATTTTGCAGGAACTGTTATACAGACAATAAATCATAAAAGTATTATGAGGCATTAGCATAATACTACAAACCTTACTTTTAAAACATCCATATCAGACTTTTAATTTAACCATGTTTCCCAAAGTTTAGGATGAGACTAATTTCCAATGGTCTGTGCCTGCATCCCTATTCTTATTTTGCGGCATGAATGCATGCAAAAAAAAAAGTGTGCATGATCTGGAATGTCTTTCTTTGGCTTACCAATATATTTAGAGGTTTTGCAGTACTTAGGTTATTGCAGATCCAGCCTTCCTTTGTTTGTTTTGATTATGTTTTAATATGTAAGTCTTGTACTTTCAAATCTAGTAAAAATTCTGTGTGAAAAGAATCTGATTAGTCAAGATCTGTTCTAGTGGAAGTGGGAGAATAAAGCATATTTTAAGGATTTACTTTAAAGCTACAGAGGAAAATTTATTTACAACACTGTGTATACTATTCCAAATCTTAATATTCAGTCCTGTTTAGCTAAATGTGTTCTGCCCCATGTAAAATCATCCATATAAACTACCTTCTAGGAAGAATTGTAAGGAGTGCTCCCTCTTGCCCCTTCCAAAAGAAATGTCTAGCATTTATTTTATACATACCTGAATGTCAGAGCAAATAGTCTTTCTCCCTATTTTTATTTCATTTTCTTCCTATATACCTGCAGATAATATTTCCTTCATACATTCAATGCACTTCTCCATCAAACATCTAAATACTCTAAATATTTTAAACTGATATTTGAGGTGATAATCTGAAGCGTAATATCAATAAAATCAGTAATGATAACTTTTACAGCAATATAAAAATATCAGCAATTTCCATCTTTATAAAAATGTAAGCAGAGAAAAGACATTATGACTACTTAAACATTATGTGAAAGATGTATTTGCTAATTCAGATAAATATTTTTAAGCTTCAGAGACAGATTTTGTCACGCTGGACTACTTACAGTAGTGTAACCCACTTTTAAATTTTGACTCATAATCTACATTTATAGATGCCTCTATCATGTAGAAGCCACTGTTTAGCTATAAAACTATCAATATGAACTTTTCTAATTATTCTTTTCTACAACATTAATTTAACTTTTGAATAAAACAGGACTTATTTTTTAACCATTTTAAAATCCAGAGATGTGAGATAAAATTCAAGTTGACATATCAAGTTATTTAATTGTTAAAGATGTGTTAGCACTGCAATAATAGTGAAGACTACTAGTTTGCTAGTATCATCTAGTATACATTCAGTTTATGAGGTTGGTCTGAAAAAATAGGACTTCCGTGCTTAAGGGAATATAGCTAAAGGAAAATTCTTTGAGACATCACTTCAATTAAAAAAAAAAAATAGCCACAATTGCAATCACTTTTATCCACTTACCTCTGTGGATCTCTGTTCTGTTTGATGTGGTGTACCTCATGCCTTAATGATGATGTTGATTTTTTTTTAATGGTCTCTTCAAGGTACAGAATATGTTCATATGTGAATGTGAACATGTCATTCTCTCAAAAGAACCTGAACTGTAAGAAGAGATCTAGACACAAGTAACATGTGAATGTATGTATAACATATTTATTTACCTACTTGGGTACATAAATTGACTAGTAAAATACTAGTAAAATAAATATGCCTGGGACTGTTATGTGGCTGGTATAAAAAACACCCGTTACATTAATATTACATTAATAGAAATTAAACCTCATTATTCTCCAAAATAAGGTACTACTTTCAAATGGTACATTGCAAAGGGTACCTTACCTGTGCCAGCTCCCAAATAATATTCAGGAACTGCTTGGATAAATACTGGCTGACATGGGCCAGAGTTGTGCCCAGGGATCATTTGAATGGCCTACCTCTACAGAGGAGTGAGATCCCATCCACAAGAACATTTACAGGCAGTGTCCAATTTGCTGGTATAGATGTAGTCTAGCTGAACCAGCACTTATACAGAGGGTACACAGATTCTTAGTATAAGCACTGGAGAGAAAGCAGGTTGTTCTGAAGATGCTGAAGAAGTAGAATATACCTTCCTAAACTAGGTATCAAAATCAGATGGACTAGCTCTTTCTAACCATCTAACAATTAATGGAATCTATATTATAAATAATGAAAAATTAGAACTGATGAACATGTAGCTACTTAAGTGCAGTAAACTGAAAACTATACAGCAAAACACAAAATATCACTGATCAAAATAAAAGTGTTATTATTACAAATAAGATACTACAGTAAATAAGTCATAAAATGAGAAGGTATGAAAAGATAAGTTAAACTCCCTGATTATAAAATGTATAAACAGAGCCTATTAAAGTTAATCTACAGATTTAACTGCCAATATGACTCTGGTTCATCAATATATTCTGCTAATACTGTAGTTTTTAGCTGAACCAAAAGTTGACATACAAACATAGTAATATCAGTAGATTCTCAATAATTAAAGCAGTGCTTTGTAGAATGTTAGTTCATACATTACTTTCAATTTATAGTTCTAATAGAAATAATGAAGAAGAAGCTGAAAACAAGCTGCTCACCCTGTAGAAATAGGGTTTTATACACACCAGTCACAGTATTGTTCAGTGTCATCTGCTCAAAATCCCATCTTTGTTTGAGATTTCACAAATTTTGTTCTGCTTGACTCAGTGAGCCACTGTAAAGGGTTATTTAATGCTGAAATGAAGTATAACAAAGCATTTAATTTCACAATTGGATGCTTTTATGCACGTACTCCAGTCATCATAACTTTGTAGCCCAGTCTTACAATGACAATACTTTTTCTGTTATGTTCTTTTTTTTTCACATGGAACACTGGTTTCATGAAATTTTATGTTTATTTCAAACAATTGGAATACATAACCTGTTTTGAACTCCAGTTGCTTTTGATAGCTAATAAAAAAACTTTCACTGCCAAGCTTATAAAAATGAGCTTTTTTAAAAGCTATTGATACTGTTGACAAAAGTTGTTCAATATATAGACATGATATATATTCTGATTTTGTGACTTATCATCTGTTTTTTTTTTTTCTTTTTTCTTTTTTTTCCGATATTAAAATGCTGCATTCATATTCTTTTTCAGTAGGGTTCTTTTTTTGGTGGGTTGTTTTTTTTTGGTGAGGATCTTTCAGTTTATATTTTCTTTGGTGCAAGTCAACCAGAAAGAAATATATAAAAGTAGAATGTATCTATATAAAAGTAGAATATCGGCAGTGGCTTGCAAAACGACACTCAGGTCTCAGTAGTGTAGAAATGTTTGAATGTTTCCAGTATTAAACTTTAAAATTCATGTTATTTGCTAAAAGAAGATGAAAAATTAAATCTTATATTTGCCAAAAAAAAAAAAAAAAAAAAAGCAACCCAAACCTTAATCTTAAATTGTCTTTACAGGAGAACATGGGAAAGAAAAGACTAAAAGTAGAATTTACTTAAACTAATACCAGTATCTAGGCAAAGCTCAGTTTCTAGTAATTGTATATAATCAGTGCAAGTGTATATTGGAGGCAATTAATATAATTTATCTGCTTTAAAACTGAATGAATCACTAACTGGAAAGGTCTTCCATTAACTTGAAAAGGAGCTTTGATATGACTCTGACTCCACATCTCAGTGTCCAAGTGTTTCTGAATTGTCACCTTCAGTTAATCAGATCTGTAAAATGAATATAAATCAGAACTTCAATTTCCATTTTGCAGTTTTATGGAATACATAATAGCTTCTGATTTCAGAGTAAGTAGCGTTTAAATGCATTATATATTTTTATTTATTTATTTTCAGAGAAGCTTGCATAATGGGAAGGAAAAGTAAAAAAAATGTCATCTTGGACTCCCAGTTTTTTTTTTTTAATTCAAACTTTGTAGCTAACATAGTTTATAATTTTTTTTTGTGAGTATGTGTCTTATGAGCAACCTTATGACACATCCTAGAATGGACATATGCTCCACGACAGGTAGACACAGACTTCAGTTCATTGTCTCCCAGTTTAGATGTAAACTCGCAGTCCAGAAAGCCAACTGCATCCTAGACTGCATCAAAAGAAGCATGGCCAGCAGGTCGAGTGAGGTGATTCTACTCCGCTCTTGTGAGACCCCACCTGGAGTACTGCATCCAGTTCTGGAGCCCTCAACATAAGAAGGACATAGATCTGTTGGAGCAAGTGGAGAGGAGGGGCACAAAGGTGATCAGAGGGCTGCAGCACGAAGCACCTCTCCTATAAGGACAGGCTGAGAGATTTGAGGATGTTCAGCCTGGAGAAGAGGAGGCTCCGGGGAGACCTTATAGCAGTTTTACCATACCTAAAGACAGCCCACAGGAAAGACGAGGAGAAACTCTTTAGCAGGGCCTGTTGTGATAGGACAAGGGATAATGGTTTTAAAACAGAGGGAAGTAGATTTAGATCAGATACTAGGAAAAAAATTTTTCACAGTTAGGGTGGTAGAACACTGAACAGATTGACCAGAGAGCTGGTGGATGCCCCATCCCTGGAAATGTTCAAGGCCAGGCTGGATGAGGCTCTGAGCAACCTGATCTAGTTGATGATGTCCCTGCTCCTTGCATGGGGATTGGGCTAGATAACCTATAAAGGTCCCTTCCAACCCTAGTTATTCTATGATTCTATGATTCTACACTTTATGACACAGTCTGTAACACTGTCAGATTAGTTACGCACATTTAACTTGCAAGGATATTAAACCACTTTTAACTGCACCCCAGACAGATTTTTAACCTTATCCAGTACACAGCTGGATTTTTTATTCTTTAGTGTCCTTCATAAAACTCCATAGTTCTCTCAGTCAAAAATGAAAAAAAAAAAAAAGAAACGGAGGAAGACAGAGAGATATAAACAAGTTTTCTTTCCTATAGAATTCCTGTCTTGCAGAGAGGTTGGACTAGATGGCCTTTAAAGGTTCCCTTCCAACTATTCTATGATTCTATATGTTTACCTGGAGTAGATTAAACTCTATTATGTCTAAAGACAAGGGAATCTGCAAAGTTGTTCATTTGATCTAAGAGAAATTTATAGGATAAACCTCTGAAAATAATTTTATAATTGTAAATTTATTGTATTGAAATATCAGGTTTTAATTTTTATTTCACTTGCCCTATTGTAAGCATAGGCTCAAATAACCTGAGAAAGCAATACATTGTAACAAAGAAAACAAAGAAAAAAACTCTCACATAGCCGTGGTATAAGGTGTAGTGTCTCCCATAATCTACAGTTTTAACCCACATTGACACATATATAAACCTCACCCAAAAAAAAATTGTAACTATATTTTTCTTCACTTAGAAGATAGTTTGTCTTCTTAATTACTAATTTTCACAAAGGTTAATATGTTTTAAATGTCTTTTTCATACTCCCCAAATTCTGAGAGGTAAACCAAATTTTTTACCATCATGGAATACAGGAATATAAGACCATATTTGGCTTTATTTTTTTTCATCTGGTAAGTAACTCCACCCTTTCTACTAATTAAATGGGATGTCAGTCGTGAAAAGTGACTATTTTCATGGAATATGATCTCACACATAGACAGTACAGTGTCACTAAATTCTGTTGTATACTCCAGCAAATTTAGTACCTACCATTTAAAGTAGCAACATTTTATTGAAATACTGTAATAGCAACTTTGTTAACTGCCCACAAATGTCAGAAATATTTTCAATCAGCATTTTACTTCATGAAGCCAAGCTGTGTAAAACTTTCATTAAAGAAAGCAAACCCATGCAAAACAAGATTGTGTCATGTTTCATTTGTGAACGCAAAACTCATCTCAGTTCTCTGGCAATATCCACAGCACAAGAAATATTTTGGTGAAATGTAACTGTCCCTTCTGCTGAATTTATTTTCTTTCTTCCAAGTTCTTGGAAATGAAACCACAGTGCCTATCAAGTGGGCTGTTATTTTCCAGTTTATCATGTGCTTTTAGGAAATAGATTTTACTTGATTTTCAAAGCTTTCAGTGTTAAGGTAGGACTGTGTCTAAATAAGGGTGAAGGGGGCACACACAACTGCCAAAAATATCCAGTCATCCAGGAGAAATGTGTCCAGCCCCTTCTATTTTTGAAAGATTGCTTTCTGACTGTATTATCTGCTTGTGCCTAACTATCTTTTCTCAGGTATTCTTTTGGAGACAAAAGATGAAAAAAAAAGCTGAAAGGCTGCAAATTTCCTGCCAAGCAAATAAATTCTTATATAAACCACACTAGCATTCAGAGAAGGACTTTTTCTCATTTGTTTCTTTAGAGAGGGACTGGAGAGAATCTCTGGAGATCCTCTTAAGGAAATACATTTAGGAAAAATAGTCAGTAGGTGCCCAAAGAAATAATGAATTGCCATTCACTTCCACAAAAGCACTAGTATTTTTCCATATAAATAATTTGTCTCATATGCTCTCTTCTAAGTAGTAAGTCTCTTTGCATGAAATGAATGAGCATGATAAAGACAAGCTTGCTAATATTTTTAACTTGATTCAACTTCTACAGCTGCCCACAGAATCTCTTTACAGTTTTCAAAGCCTGTACATTTTTATTCTAAGTTGTGTGCATGAGTCACACAAAGTGAGAGTTTTGGAACAGCCTTCAGAGTACATTCAGATTTTTTTTTTGCCTAATACCTTGAAAATTAAGATCACTCTGTTTCATTTTCCTTTCAGTGCATTTATTTATAGTTTAAAAAAATACTCATCAATTAAAAATATATAAGGAGTGATGGTGTTAACTAATAAACCTTAGTAATAATCATGTCTAGAATGTGAAAAAGACTGAAGATTATAAGTGAGGAGAAATGTTTTGTAAAAAAAACCTACAACAATATTTGCAGAATTTTTCAAAAGGAAGATTAATCTACACCCAAGCTTGAGGAGTGGACAGAGTACCTTGTACACGGTGCTTGAAAAACATTTGTAAATACTGGTTAAACTTGTGCCACTGCTAAAGCAGTCTGTAGGAACCGTTACAGAGGTGCGGGTAAGCCTCAATTATGTCTTCTTTACTTTTCCTCTGCCCCTTTTGACTTTTGCTCCAAACACCGTTGCTCCTGAGTGAAACTAGAAAATTCTCTGCATTAATAATAAAAGAAATTGGAAAGGATTAGTATGTGCCCATGTCACTCTACTTTTGGAGACAGTTAGTGGATTAGGATAAATTAAGCTTTAGGCATGTCATTATTTTTACTTGAGTTCGAAAATAATCAAAATCAAATGATCTTGGAGACTTTCTCTTTCTCAAATGTAGACACCTGATGCAGTTAGCTATCCATGTACAGATGAGTAAGTATTTCTGAGATCACTAGATGTGCAAGGGCAGCTGAATAGTTGTCTTCTCAGGTGTGATTCATGTCATTTTAAAGATGGAGGTGTCTAAAATAGGTCAGGTAAATCATGACCAAATAGAAGCTCTTTTTCTACCAGTAATATAAAAGGTTACTGACTTAGTAACTCAGACACAGATTTCTATGTTTTAAATACCTAGATTTAGATAAGTCCTAACTCTCATATCCAAAAAGTGCTGACTTTACTGTCTATTAAGAGATAAGCAATTGTAAATATGGTACCCATTTGCTAATCCTGCTTAGTATTTAATCTTTTTTTTTTTTCATAAAATAACTGGAAATCCTTTTAAAATTAGCATTTTAGCAAAACAACATCTCAGAGTCACTACTCTTTTTTTAGTTTGTTTTGTTTTGTTTTGTTTTTCCCCTCAGAGCTAGATTTCAAAATGTTCACAGAGATCCATAACAAATTGTTGCTGCCTTTTGAAGGGCTTTGGTTTTCTGTGTCCTCTATAAGTATATATTGACTATATGGTATTAATCTTTATTCTTATATCTAATTTTGTAGGAACTGGGTGAATAATCAGAAAAAATATCCACTGTGAAGTTGTATGTATGAACAAAAGTCACACAGAAATAATAATTTAGTAAAATTTAATAACTTTTCTTATTTCTCATAGAACAAATTCTTTTGTTGTGTTTTTTTTCTTGTTAGGTGTTTGTTTTTTTTTTTTAAACCAGCAAAAACCAAAGGGTTATATATAATATCTAAATGGATACAAATAGTACTGGACCAAAATTTGATTAATTATAAATAGAATAGAAACAATGATTTTTTTTTGGGGAAAAAAAAATAATCAGTGAATCCAAGAGAGTTTGTGACAAAGTTTTCTGCTACCAATTTCCTTCAAGTTTTTCTGAAATATGCCTACATAACAGGCACTTCCTTTCCATCTTCTTTTTTTTTTTGAGATGGAAAAAATGTATTTCATTGTCAAAAATATTGCCAGTAACATTTCATTTGTATCACAAAGGTATTTCACATCCTAGTGCACCAGCAATATAATACATGTATAAAATCCCCAGAAATAATTCCCAATAGCCTCTTTGGATTTACTAATTCCTACTGAATAATTTATTTATGTTGATTAATCCTCTTCATTTTACCAGACAATGGATACAAGAACACCAGCAGGTACTACCTGTGCGTAGTCTTTTGTGGCTCAATCAATGAACACCTGGTAGGAAAAATGTGAAAGTCTGCTATAAATATTATCAAACTTAGAGACAATCAGAAAAGAAGCAGAAGAGACACCCCCTAGGCTTTTTCAATCTAGTCCTTGGAAATACTCATTAACTAGTAAGAATCTAGTATCTTGAGCTATTTCATACCAAAATCAGCAGCAACATTGTAGATTTCCCTTAACTGTATGTCTTTGTGTCTATCTTAAATTAGTTTGTTGCTATTACGTATTCTAAAGAACAAAAATTTCTTTATTATTCCTATAATTACCTCCAATTTCTTTAAAGCTCATGAATAAGAGTGGAGCTTTAAAGATGCCAACACAGAGAAAACAGAATTAAATTATTGATGCATGTACTGGGCAAAAACATATCTTAAATATGCTATAAAAACTCCAATATACTCAGTGAGATATTAATATCGGTATAAAATTTGTGAAGGAAAAAAAAAATGAAATATCTTCTCTGCTACTGGATCAAGTGTCCATAGAAATCTAAGTAGTAAAAGTTTAAATAGTCCTGGAAGCATGACCTGAGCAGGATGCTTTTCCTCCTTTAGGACTAAGGAATCTCAGTAACTGTAGAGTAAGCCAATCCTGTTTTCTTATGTAAGGTGGGACATCTGCAACTGAGAACACAATGTTGCCTGTCCCGAAAATTCGTCTCAGGCTTGACAGTACAAGATAAGGAGTCTTATTGCTAGCTGCCAATCACAGGGATTGTCCTGGTCTCCCTTTCACAAACTTTCAGAGCATGTGCTCTGCACGTACTTCAGTGGCATATCTGATCACATAAAGAGCAATTTTAGGGAGGAAAATCACTAGGGGAACAGGAATGAAAGGGCAGATATGAGGGGAAGAGGAACAGCCTTCAGCATCTGATCAATAGATCATCTAACCACCTCTCAGACTTTTGCACAGCCCTGAGGAGGGGGACTTATACCTTGACTTGTTAAAAAAAAAAATTGAAAGAATAGATGTGATTTGGAGTTTTTCTCTTACTTCCTATGTGGTCACATAATATACAGTAAAGTTAATGAATTAAAAAAAAAATACACACAAGCAGAAAGATCCTTCTTTCTGAAAAAAAAAATAAATCAGTCATTTCATTATTCATCTGCAAATACTCAGCTTCAGTTCAGGTTTTCTTCTTTGTCTGATCCCCAGATCTGCACAGACCTAAGCTCCAGCCCATAGAATAATGCATATATGCCCTTCTGAGCACGAGCATGAGAGTCTGCTCCCACAGATAGGAAGACTGAGTTAAACTGGGAGAGAATGAAAGAGAAAGGAGAACAGTCAAGCCTATAAATAGAAAGTGGGACACTGAGCACGAATACCACAGCCAGCAGCTTACAAGGACAGCAGGTAGATAAGATGATTTTTCCCTGAGCTAATTATTAGGAGTGGAAGGGGCAGCTGTGAGAGAGAGCAACTCATAGTAATAAGACTTTTAAAGAGCACTGAGCATCAAGACCTTTAGTATCTTCATGCCCACTCTCTATTTATGAGTACTTTCACACACACACACACACACAAGGATTTAATCCCAAAATTAACTTGTGCATAAATAACATCCTATGATGTTGTTCATTTCTTTATTTTCCCACAAGCTTGGGCCCTCAGGTAAGATAGTAAGCTAAAACCCACATGTTCAGGAAGCTGTTGTGAAATCTTTCCATCATATTCTGTCAAATAACCTTGCTCTTGCACTGCACAAGACTTCTTTCTATATTACAGGTCTTACTCAAATAACACACACTAGGTACACTGAATTGTACAGGCTTTTTTAGTGGAAGACTGGTATTTCAAAGAATCCCAGTTATTTTGAATGTTCTCAAACTGGCCTAGACCCAAAACTCCAAAAGTGAAAGATGAATTATTACACTATGTCATAAAATTAGGGTGGCTTTATTTTTTTTTTTCTCAGTAAGTAACTATTCCTTCTTAATACAATGGAAAGTGATTCTTCCCCTCTACTCCCCTCTCATGAGACTCCATCTGGAGTACTGTGTCCAGCTCTGGAGCCCCCAACATAAGAAAGATGTGGAGCTGTTAGAGCAGATCCAGAGGATGGCCACAAAAATGATCAGAGGGCTGGAACACCTCTCCTATGAGGACAGGCTGAGAGAGTTGAGGCTGTTCAGTCTGGAGAAGAGAAGCTCCAGGGAGACCTTATAGCGGTCTTTCAGTACCTAAAGGGGGCTGTGTTGTTTTTGTTTGGTGAGGGGGGAATTGTGGTGGCAGCTTCTGTAAGAAGCTGCTAGAAGTTTCCTCTTTGTCAGGTGGACTCAGGTGGGCCTAGGGCAGACCTGCCACTGGCCAAATCTGAGCCAATTGGTGGCAGAATATTCCCTGATAATGATTCTGCCATAACGTATTTAAGAAGAGGGAAAATTAAATTAAAAAAAAAAAAGAGATGATGTGACGAAGCTGAAGCTGGGGACAGAGGTGGGGAGGCGAGAGTGTTGTAGGCCTTGCAGCCCTCACCCTCTGGCCTCCCTCTAGGTGGGTGTCTGGGCCTGACTCATCCCAGACTGGCTGCAAGAAGTGGAGAGATGTGAAGAGAACCTGAGAGGCATCTGCCTGCGCCGAGTGTGAAGAATTTCCTTTGAGAGGAATGGCTGCAGATGCCAAGATCAGGGAAGAAAGAGGGGGAGGAGTAATATAGTTCCCAGCAGAGATTCCCCTGCAGCCCATGACAAAGACTATGATTGTCCCCCTGTAGCCCATGGAGGCCCATGGAGGAACAGAGATCCACCTGCAGCCCGTGGAGGACCCCACGCTGGGGCAGGCAGATGCCTGAAGGAGGCTGTGGCTCATGGAGGCCTGTGCTGGGGGCCCTCTGAGGGAACAGGGAAGAGATAATAAAACAAAAAACTTGAGGTTTGAGATAAGGACAGGGAGAGATTTTTCAAGTTACCGTTACAAGCAAAAGAGACTCAATTTGGGGAAACTAATCCAATTTATTAACAATATTAACAATAAAAAAACCAAAGTAGGATAATGAGAGAGGAAAAAAACCCCAGATCTTAAGAACACTTTTCTCTCTCTCCTCCTCTCTTCCCAGGCTTAACTTAATTCCCAAATCAAACATCTTCTCCCTGCGCTGAGTGGTACAGGGGGCATAGAGAATGGGGGTTGCAGTCACTTAATCGCACGTTGTTTCTGCCTCTCCTTCCTCCTCAAGGGAAGAACTCCTCACATTCCTGCCCTGCTCCAGCATGGAGTCTCTCCCACAGGCTGAAGTCCTTCAAGAACTGCTCCAGCACCCGTTCTTTTCCATGGGGTGCAGTCCCTGTGGAATGGCTGCCCCAGAATATGCCCTCCATGGGCCACAACCTCCTTTGAGCATCCACCTGCTTTGACGTGGGATTCTCCACAGGCTGCAGGTGGATCTCTGCTCCTCTGTGAGCCTCCATGGGCTGCAGGGGGACAGCCTGCACCTGCATCACCGTGGTCTTTACTAAATGGGAATCTTGTCAAGAGCAACTTTACTCCTTCTCCTCCTTCTTCACTGACCTTGACATCTGCAGCTGTTCCTCTCACAAGCAATTTCTCACGATTGTATGCAGGCAGGCACTTCTTGGACTCTCTCACATATCCTCTCTTCTATCCTCTCTTTTCTCAGCTGGGCTGGTCTAGGCCTGGCCTGGCCCAGTCAGCCCCCCAGCAGGAGGCCAGAGTGTAAGGCCTGTGCCTCCCCCTCTCTGCCCACACTTCTACTTTTTTTTAATCTTTTCTTAAATACCTTATCACAGAGGCATTATCACTGTTACTGATTGGCTTGGCCCCAGCCAGCAGTGGGTCCACTCTGAAGCTGGCCAGCTCCACTGGACAAAGGGGACACTTCTAGAAGCTTC
Source organism: Chlamydotis macqueenii (assembly GCF_036417535.1). NCBI lineage: Eukaryota > Metazoa > Chordata > Aves > Otidiformes > Otididae > Chlamydotis > Chlamydotis macqueenii. The sequence continues at coordinate 167,256,715 of NC_141556.1, forward strand.
TTGCAGAAGCCAACACTGTAACCACTCCCCACTACACAAACTCAACACAGAGGTTTTAAACAATACTAAACAGTGTCTCCAAAATAATTTGTTATAGTATTAGAATGAGTCAGAGATACTGACATGAATTTTGTATGAATTATTAAAAACCCACAACCTGTACAAAGGGTGATGCTGAGTATACTGCCTAGTAAAATGCATTAATGTTTGAATAGTGATGTTAGTTTTCCACTGAATAATGTTTTAAGTAGAGACTCTTTTATATCCATTGTTTCAAAGATTGCAGCTTCTTCTATTTACCAAGGTATGAAATCTGCAACAGAAATTTTTTGATAGCTAATCAACTTATGAAATAAATGGAATTCTTAAATATTTTTTTCTATTTTTTTTATTATTAAAATATCACATTTATTCACTCTTCCTTGTGACTGACACACATGCTTTTTTTCTGAAATGGTTGTGACATTCATGCACTACCTGTGCATAGGTAACCAGCAAAGAGCCATGCATAAAAGTTTCCCCATTACACAGCCCTCAGTCTCTTGACAGTTTTTTTTTTTCATTATTAATCTAGCTTTGGAATCTTTCCAAAGCAGAAGCTGCTAAACAAAATACAAAATAGTTTATCTTCCTGAAGTAGAATCCTTATTTTTCTGCAAAACCAGAGGCCTATTCTTGTTTCTGTTGTGATTGGTTTTCATGCATGACTTTTACATGGATTTCCTGACTGATATAAGAAATTACAGCCACATCCATACCATATTAAATATATTTACTATTAGGATGCCTAAATAGTACAGATAAAAGATACTAGCTCCTCTTTCCCTTGGTCTCTTGCTCAGGTATTTTTTAAAATGCATGTTCAAAGTAAAATTGACAATTAACAAATACACACTTTATTGATCTTATTTATTCATTTTTAGAATAATCCATCAATGAATCTCTGTAGGCATTGCAGCAGGAGTTCGCAGACTTGAAAGAGATCACAGAGAATTTTATAATAAGATGACCAATTAAAACATGAAGCTTTTCTTGGGGATTTATTTCACTTCACTTTATGCCTCGTTATTTTTTCTGTGCTGATTTGTCCAAAACTGATTGATGTTTCAGTGAGAAAAGCATAATGGGACACGTCTTTTGAAGACAGTTTTATTGCATAGACAGCACAGTGGGAATGATTATACAGTCATAAAAAAATACGAAAATATCTTTCCATGTCAAAGGACACTTTCTGTGAGTGCCAGTTAGAAGAACCTGTCATGACTTCAAGATCTGGTTCTTCAGTTGGCAGAGAGACAACAGATCATAATGTAACTGGGAGGGTTAAAATGTGTTACGGGCTTTCACTCTCCCTGCAGTAGCAAACCAGGCTGTTTTAAATGTTGTTAAGACCATAAACATGACAAAAAACTTCATTTTCCCTGTCTTGACCAGAATTCTGAAGTAGAGCAACCCAGTCCAATCTGTGGAAAAGACCAATTCAAGCAAAGAAAGAAATTCAAAAGACTTTTTAGGTTGTGACACCCAATCTAGAAGACAGTTTGAATCAAATTGGTTCTGAATTACCAAGTATCAGTTTGTGCACTTAAAATTATATATAGAAATAAAAACAGAATTAAACTTTTAGTAATTAAGCAGATCATGAGAAAGGATTTGACTTAAAAATGACATCTCAGAATCCCAAATAACATGATGTCAGTAAAATTCAGGTTCAGATGGTACAGTTTATATTCTAAGTGTGTTCTGTGCAGCTTCTTTGAAACTAGCAAAACATCTTTTGTGGAAAGACTGTATTAAACCTGCTAATCGTTTTTTTCGATATGATCCGTGAGGATTTTAACACGCAGATACACAGGGTGACTTGACTATAAGGGAAAAAACAATTTTAAGAAAAACAATACTGAAGAAATTAAATTAAAATAAAGTAAAAATTACTAATGTTATTAAAAACGCTGTGTATTTGGATGAAGTGCCTGACTGAACTAGCATGATTTGCTAAAATATATATTCTGTCTGTGATGATGCAGGGTTCTTACCTGAAATAGTTCTTTAAGTTTAAATAATATGGTTTATTTTTTTTTTATATTACTTGGTATTTATTTCTAGCACTTTATATTGTAGATAGTGCATTTCTTACTCTGGACACACAATTACCATGAATCATGATTTCTTTGTTACATTGCTTTGTTGGATTGTAACCCTTTTATAAATCTCATGTTACAATGATTGTAATGGACTTCCAGTCTAAGAAAGAGTAGGTTTGAGTGTTAATTAATATGTGGATGATACAGAATTTTTCTCTTTCTTTAAACCGACACAGGGAGCTCCAAGCCTGGCCTGAGGGGTACATGGGTACCACAATTCTCCTGGTAATGACTGTGGGGTGCTGGTGTGACTCCACTGTAACTCCACAAAACCTTATTTTGCTTGATCTCAGGAGCTGTTGCCTTCTGGACTCAGGGGGATATTGGATGAGTGTAACACACACACACACACAGAAAAAGGCTTAAAAGTCAAATGGATTTTTGTCTATGACAGTTATAAAGGTATTACTGAGTCTTCCTTCTATTACTCTGGACAGTTTGTGTTAGTGTTGTTTGTTAAAGTTTGTTAAGAGCGTGGCTGCCCCCTCCACCTGCTGTTTCTTTCACAGATCCTTGCATTGTTGTAATTGAATTAGCAACAACTATTTGTTATATCTTGATTAGAATGCTAAGATTGTAAGAAGGTAAAGTGTGTTCTTTTTTTTTTTGCCTCAAACGACCTTTTGACTAACACTTGGATCCACATACATGTTTAGACATCAGTAATAAGAACAGACTTGAAATTCAACAGGAAATATGCAATGGAATCAGGTACAGAAGTAGATACCCTACACTCAGGCATTTACATTACCTATAATACCTAAGGACAAGCCTTAGGCATTATAGGTAATGTCCAGTGGCATTTGAGATGTCCTGCTATACATAGATCCTTTGACCTTTATCTGGCATTTCAGAAAGTGTGTTTCCAAAATCTTGTGTCATATACACCAGTACCTTATCTTATGTGTCTGATCATGCAACAAATTTCATCGTTTGGGCAACTGAATCAAGTTCAAGGTTTGGACTGGCTGTAACAGGAGCTTAAATATGCAGCTCACACGTAGACACCTACATTTAGATGTGCACGGACTACATAACTTCAGTAACTTCTAAGACTTTACATGGCACTACATGTTGTATTTATTTTAGAATTGCATCCACTGCAAGCAATACAAATTCACATAACATTAAACACCATAGCTTGTACTTAATCTTTTCCTTCCTTCAGCCAGATTTCTTTTGGGTGAATATTTCTTCCTGTACACAACTTTGAAGATAATGGATCCCAAGGTATCAGATAAAGGTATAAATATAAAGTGAACAGATAGAGGTTTAGATGTAAAGTACTGTGATTAGCTCTAAACCTGACCATCAGGCAGGAGTCTGAAAGATACGCAATTGCTCTAGAGTTCTGAGGGATGTATAGAAGCAGCAGCTGAGGTCAAGGCAGTTCACAGGATCTAACATCCCCTAAGGTCTAGATGTTCAAATGGAAAAGTAGTGAAAGAAAACATATCAGCTGGTGCCACCACTTTTGAAATATAAGTTGAACAAGTCAGCTTTATGGGAAGCCAAATCGTCAAATCTGTAGACCCAACCCTCATGTACAGGCTTTGGCTAACGTAGAAATTTAATGGTAAATAGCAGTCAGCATTAGGATAAAGTGGAAGCTCTTCTTCTAGAAAAACCTGAAAGACGTTCATGGAACTGAACACACACTCCTAAAATTCTGTATTTCCTGTAGAATATTTACATTTTAATAAAATGAAGTTATTAACAAATTTTTATAGTGCAATTACTTATACGTAGCAGTGAGGAATATAACCAAAAGGTGGCAGTACTATATCCAGTAAACATTAGGTCTGTATTGGATTATATTATTGTTGGGAATCTTATATACACATTTATATATCCACTGTGATTTAAATATGTTTATACTGTCTCACTGTTGTTTGTGATTATGTATGAAGAACAAGAAGCAGAAATGCAATTTTTTCATGTTATTTAAAAGACTTTTCACTTGCATTAAATCTTTTAAATTCATAGTACGGAGACAGAAAGATGATATATATGAAGAGTGGAATAAATTGATAAAAGTTAAATACAAATTATCTTCAGGAAAATAAAGTGAAACTGTGTGGCTGAAATTCTCCATATCTCAGATTTAGCAATTCTGAAAGAAAGCATTGTCCTAAGAAAATTATTTAGACTTGGAATAGCCACTTAATGTTTTGTTTTGTTTTGTTTTGTTTTGATTTGGTTTGATTTTAACCTGTTTTTTAATAAATCCAACTGAACTTCAGAATTTACAAAACATACCTTTATTCTTTTGCAGCAAAAAGGAAATATTGGTCTCTGGTAAGATTGTTGAACTAAAATAAGTTAATAAAATGAACTACAGCTACTTCATATAACCCTTCTGGATCAAAATAGATTATTTTTACTACACTACATTTTTATTATGCAGAAATAAACTATTTACAACCTGAATTTTCAAGAAATAGAAGTATCAACATGAATTGTACAATATCAACTTTAAAAAAACCCCCTAAAGATTAGCAAGAGCCAAAAAAGGACAGGTTGAACAACAACAGTTTCTTAAAGTCTCAGAACGAAATTCCTGTAGCATTCTTCTGTGGTTAAAGCTAAATATATCTCCCTATATTTCTCTTTCACAAATGTTTCTAAAAAAAAAAATCCCAAAGAATGATTCTCAAAGGTTTTCAGTTTAGTGTGACATAAATTACATGGAAGAAAATAAAAAATTTGAAAGAGTATTCTCAACTACTTAACATTTAGTTTTGTGTAATTTCTTTGAAGTTTTCCATTGTTTTCAAAACTCTACAGAAGACAGCATCTCTTAGTCTAATTGTACCTTTTATCTTTCTTGTTGTATACAAGTGTTTATTTTTCCTGTTTCTCCATAGATATGTCACACTACTAATTAAGAGCTCCCTAGTTAGTTTATTCTTGGATGTTGGTAGCCTCACTATCTATGCTGCATAAAGGCAAGTTCACTCCTTTGAAGTCAGTCAGTTCCCTCTGAAATACATTCTAGGTTCTGCAAACAATACAGCCGGGGAGCAGCTCCTATTGTGAAATATGGATGAGCCTGAGCTGGAACTTGGCCCCATCCAGCCTTCTCAGCTGTTGTGCATAGTTAGAGCAGACTTTGAACCCCCAAACACTCCCATATGTTGTCACACTGCGCTTTTCAAGTTAGAAAAACACCACTCTCATGGTGGCCACTCTGGCGACACAATCCTATTACTTCAGATACCATGAAACAGAAAAACAATAGTATTTCTGGAGCCATGGAGGACTCAAAGAGACTCAGAGCCAAGTGTTATGGTCACAGCCAGGCTGCTTGAGAAGAGGTTAAGTGTGAGCAGTCTAATCACCAGCGCAGTCAGTCTGCACAGACTGGCCTCCAGGTCAGCTCCCAGTGGAATATAAACTTGAAGTTAGAAAAAAAATCCAAAGTATTCCAGAAAAACAGTTGTGTTTTCAGTTCCTTTTTTTTTTGTCCCCCTACTCTAATGTGGAGTATTTTCCTATGATACTTTTTTTGAAATTAGGTAAGTGGAAAAATATGGGAAACAATGGGCAGGGTCAAGGACTCTGTAGAGAATTGCTGGGGATAATTAGCAAAGGTTAATTATTTAGGAGACACACAAGCAAAAGAAACAGGTTCAAATCAAGTTACCTGCTAAGAAAATAATTATGTCTAAGTAAGATAGAAATCCAATATTTCTCACCACATCAGTAAAAATCAGGCTGACAGATACTGACCTTCTACATTCCTAAAGGGAGGTTTGTTTTTTTTTTTTTTGTTTTTTTTTAAAGACTTTCACTATGTTCCCTCTTCTGGTCATCAGATATCAGAGGAGAAGGAAGCAAGTTCAGTTCTCCTACAGCTCTCCAAGCAGAGACAGAAAGGGGAGGGCTGTTTGAAATACTTTTTTTTTTTTGCTTTCCCTAATTTAAATTTTTATGAGTAGCAGAGAAGGATACTGAAAGTTTCAGATAGCTTTTAAAGGACAGGTTGAATTTAACCTGACCTACTGTAGAAGAGAACTCACAGGAAAAAGGAACAGAGAGAAGACAAAACCACAGGTGAAGCTAGAGGAGCAGAGATAAAAGATGGATTCACAAAAGCCAATTTTATCCTGTAGAAGATGATTTCATAGAACTGTTTCCATAGTATTTGGAAAGAGGTTGTTTGAGGGGTAATATAAAAAAAAAATGTAAAGCTAGGCTATTGTTTGGAATTACCTTCTGGAGTTGTCTGTTGCTTGCAAATGACTATCAAGTGATATGAGGGAAGTTAGTGCTTTTGGGCTGAATTCACAATTTGAGTGAAATGAAGTTTACTGAGTAGAAGAGAAAAAAAAATAGACAGCATTTAAAAGGCAGATGGAATTAAACCTGATCTAGAACAGTTTTCTTGTTCTTAAAAGCAGAAATATACAGAACAAAATAACTTTGCCAGAATTTTTAAAGGAACTGAGTGTGCTGAGAAATCCTGAGCGTATCATTTTCAGAATACATTCTTCTTCTTTCATATAAAATAAAATCAAAGAAAAAGAAAGAATTAATAGTAATAGATAAAAAAAGATGAAAAAAATATTTATCTATATTGCACGTGACAATTACACCTTCTGTTACTGCAGGCCTGGTATCAGTGTTTCTCTGAAGATTCACAATACTTTCACAAACATTTTTTTTTTTTAAAGGAGCATACTATTCCAAAAACAGGTGCATAATATTTACAGAAATTAAGTGTATAGTGCGTATCTACCTCTCTTGTTATAGACTTCATTAAAGGTCATATAAATTTCTCAGTGCTTTCTTATGTGTACAAATATGAGACTATCTAACATATCAAAGGTATATACTTTTTACTATGATTAAACTGATTTTTTTAAAAATTGATTGATGACTGTCAAGCAAGCTCAGGCAACAGAGAAGCAAGTTTACTTAGTCTAGGAATACGTGTGTGTGACTGCAAGTGTGTTTATATATATGCATTTTTAGATATGCATATGTTTATATAAATATTTTTACACACTCTCACACATAATTATTGTTCTGTTTTGATGAATTTCATTAAGCCTGCTCCCTAATACCTGTAGATCTTATTAATTTAAAAATGTAATATAAAAGAAATAATCAAAGCCTCCCTATTTTTCCTTCTGCCTTGATCCAGTCAACTACCCACACAAATAAACAAACTCTTCACACTGCACCCTTCCTACCAGCACCTGTTGATGCTAGGAAACAATCTCCTTCCATCTGCTATTGTTTATGGAGGACTCAAAAAAAAGGATCTCAAAATTTCCGTGCTGATGTATTTTGCAGAGGAAGCAATTGTTACAACACTGTAAAGTAAGCAAAAATTGAGCAAATCATAGATACATATTTACATACTATTTTTGATTGAAAATTCTCTACAGCTCTACTTAATGTTTAAATGGACTAATTTATCCAGTAGTGTTTTATTTAGCCCATTTATAAGCATTTGATCTATTAAATGGGAAGTCTATTTTTTTTCAGCATCCTAGTAACTTTATTATTATAAGTATTTACTTGGTGCTTCTAAGTGAGATATGTGACTTGTAAAATTTAAGTTGTGGCATTCAGCAGTTGGACATATTTAAAGGAGAAGGGAATAAGCTATTCCTGTACACATAAGCAAGACTATTTATTTATTTATTTATGTATTTTTATTTGGAGAGATATTAAAATATCAATTGACCCCAGGAAAAAGTATTCCTTTTCAATCTTGGACCATAATTTTTAATTTGCAAATACAGCAATAAATTTAAATATGGTAAAAATAAGTTGCTATATCCTAACTGCATGACAGCAATTTCTACATGGCTGAAGACATTATAAAGGGTAGTTTTTCTTCACCTATGTTCACAAACTTAACTAACCTAAACTTATTGCCTTATACTAAGTAATATCTTTACTAGATAAATGTAATTTGTGGTATTTATGAAAGTTATTTTGTAACTCATTTTGTATAAATTCAAATTTAACTATGCACTTTTAGTTTATGTACAATTTCCCTTTCATGATGTTGTGTTCTCAACTGCAACAGTATGGTTTATCTTGAAAAATAAATGAAATACAAGCTTGCAGGACAAAAAGAGAAATGATCATCTTTATAATTCAAAGATGATCAACTAACGGGAATGTATCTGTTTCAGTCTGGCTCAATTCCAGATGGGAAGCAGTCTGGCTTTCTTGAAGACAGGTTACTTTTTTGGTTTTCATGTTCATGATCTTAAAGCTAGAGAAAATTTTATGGCTTTTTATTGAGGAAAAATAATAACAGATCTTACATTTCTTTAAATATGTGTGCAGGAACTTAAGGGACTTAGGACTGAGGTTTTAAAATAATTTTTTTAAATATACACTGCCTTAATGCATAGTGAGTGTATTGTAAAAAAAAAAAAAACAAGACAAAAAACCAACAAAACAAAGCAAGAAATAAGCACTAACTCTAATTTCTTATGCAACCTCCCCCAGAATAGTAAACTTGGAAAATTTTAAGTCTTTAAAATTATTTTAATTCCAGATTTTTTTTTATTAATGTTTTTATTTTCAATGCTTACTAAAATTGAGTCTTTCGACAGTTGTCTAAAGACAAATTTAACCTTTGAAATGTTCTATATAGATTTGAATATGAAAATCTATAGTCTATAAACTTACAGAAATAATACTCTAAAAATTTCAGCTAAATTAGAATCTATTAAAAATCTAAGTGAAAATACTTGAGAGAAATTACAGTCTTTCTAGTAGATACTGCTAATTTTCATACGTTCCTGTGTGTTGTAGTGAAATTCAAATTCTATCCTCATGGCACTGTCTGTTTATAGTTTTGACTTTGATATCTTAGTTCATTTCAGGAATAGATTATCTGACGTAAGCCTGTATTTGGTATTTTGGTTTTTTCCTGGTTTAGGTGTCCCAGCGCTTGTCATTCTGGCTATGACAGGTTCTCACTGAGGATTCTAATTCCCTCTTGTTTTATTCACAAGTACCTACTTCAACAGGGTGCACATTCCCGAAACACAGATACTTTACTGTTGGTTTTGCAGGAGCGCACCGTAGCCTTTCCTTCTTAGCTCCAGCCATAATGCTCCAACATGTAAAGACTTCTGCCACAGGAAGAAAGCTCCATTGTTGCCACTGAGAGCCAGCAACTGATGATGGAGTCAAGTCCACTGAACATCATTGCAAACTGAGAGTCTACAAAGTGTAGACATAAACTGGAGAGCAAGTAATATTTACCAAAAGGTGAATGATAGAATATGAAGCACTGATTGAAATGCCAGGTGGAAAGAATGAATCAGAGTATTTGTGGGATTTTTCTTTAAAATAATTTTATTTATGCAAGGATGCATTTTTTTTTTTTTGGTCTTCATGCTACATCAGCTCAAATTAGCTGATCTGTACCTCACGAGAACAAAATGGATTGCAGTCTATGGGTAACAAGCCAATATGCCAGATATTCAAGAGAGTGTTTTTATGACATAATAATTAGTATCCCAAGCAGTAATACAATGTGAAGTTGGACCATATATATTTGACTAATGTCCTGGACATTAGAAGTAGAAACATATTAATAACCTGGGTTTATCACATTTCAGATCAGAGACTGAAAAATCTTGTGCAGTGAAACATCACAAGATTATTCCAGCATAAAACTGATATAAAACTCAGCTCTGAGGAGCAAAAGGAAGAGAAAATTAAGTGCATACTAAGCCCTTACTCTTGCAGTCTGATTTGAAGGCTCTTTGACAGCTGTTGCCATGCAGCTGTGGGGCTATTCAATGACAAACCTCTAGCTATGCCAGGCATCTAAAACTTTGCCAGCACCATTCCTTTTAAAGTTACTTTTCAAAACTGGCTACCTTTTTCATCATGAGGAGGTTTAGGAAAAAAAAAAAAAAGGTATTTCCTGACTTAATTCCTGTTTCCAATAGCCGTAATTTTTACTCATTTGGAAGTGGAATCTTCTGAAGTAAATCATCACCTACTAAGTAGCAGGCTACTAATTTCAAGGAATTTACTAACACTTATTTTCTACAGTATCAGATATTTTAAAAAATGTCACTTTTTAAACAGAAATTAATAGTTACTTCTCTGTATTCCCTTCTACATTGTTAAATAATACATGAGATCAAAGTCTCAGGAATATTGTGGAATGTAAAAGGGATATGTGGACTGTTAAGGATTATCAATATACAGTGTATCATAGGGTGGAAGATATGAGGGAAACTGGAGAGAGATTAAAGAGAATACAGAAAAAAAAAATCAAACCTACTCATTCAGAGTGTCCTGCTGTGAAAATAATGAAAGAGGCTGAGTTTCATGCAAACACGCTGAATATTAGAAGCCATAAAACAGAATAAAAGCTAATATGTATTGAGGAGATGTCATTTCAGTTTTGTTACTTTTAACATTTTTTAAGGATTCAAAACTTGTAGGTATAGGAGGAGTGAGTGAGATGAGGAAGTACGGATTTAAATGAAGAAACAATAATATGTTTACAAATCATGGCTGGAAAATAGTGAAAAAAAAGGGATGGAATACAACTGAGAAAAGTAAACTATTTGTGATTTCAGGATCTGTAGACTGGACTGCACCTGTAAATGTAAAAATTTGCTATGTTCTTCATAAATTCATTCTGAGATTTCTTAAGGTGTTAATTCGAATGCAAATACATTTGGGTCAGGGGAAAGAATTCAATCCAAGAAATGCAGATAAATTCTGAGTAATAACACTACTGCTACCTCAAGTATTTACATTTTCTGATATTAAAGGAAAATACATGCTTTAAGAACATGAGAATCATACTTTTTTCCATCTTTTTTTTTTTTCCTTACAGTTCTTAGCTATCTCTTCTTTTTGCTCTGGATAAGATTGCTATGAAGATGGCTAAGCAGAGACTTCAGTTTCAATTATGCATATGACCTTGGAGAGGTTAGAAGACATTTTATCACCTCCAAAGATGAGCATCAATTATGTATGTGTGAGCCAGATTTTCTAGGAACTTAGAATGACAGAACATGATGGAAAATACTGTGTTCAAATCCTTTCCTTATTGTATCTACCCTCAGCATTTTCATGCTAATATAAATTGATCATTGGTTTTGATCACTAATTTAGTTGTAACACTGGTATAAATAAATGGTTTGCATATATTTGCAAAACATCTGAAATCTATATTTTTTTTTATTTTAGACTTCTAAGTAGATTACTTGAATTCTAAGCAGAATGAATAGAGGTTATTATTTTACTTAAATTTCATAATAGTGTAACTCTCAAAGCTAATGAAATTACTTGTAACTAGAGAAAAATGCAGAGAAAAGCAAGCCCATTTTTGAGGCCTTTTCCCACTCAGATAGTTGCTATTTCTCAAAGGGAAATATCAGCTCACTCTATTACTGTGACAAAAATAAAGTCACAAGATTACTTATGGGAATTTTAGTGAAAACAAGTTTGGTGACAGTGTTTAAATACACAGTGGTCTTAATTAGATTTTTCAAAAGAAAGATGAAATAATATTTTAGTCAACAGATCTGGGGTACTTTGTTTCTCTTTTTGGCCTCATTGTTTTGAAGAGAAATTTCTACAGCCACAGAATACAAGACTTCTTTTAGGTATACTAACATTACTTATTTAAGCACGATCAAGTTTTGGTGGGTGAACTACTCACTGAAATATGCAGTGTTGGTCAGCCAGAAGTGGTCCTGAATATGGATTATACTCAAGTGAAAGAGCAGAAAGCAGTAGCTGACAGAAATGAAATATTAAAAGGAAAAAAAAAGTTTCATTGTTATTTTCAGGTAAAACAATTTTCATTAGAGAATTACCAAAATTAATAAATTACTTTATTTTAAAATGAGTAAAACACCTTGATTAACCCCCAGATCAGTTTTATTTTTAGCTGGATGATGAAGCTCTAGTTGTTACTATCATTCTAATTCTGGATATTTTTGTCATTGCTTTAAATGTTGTAGTTTCAGTAATAGCCTAAGGTAGGAGGTTCCATCATCTATAATTGTTCATTTAATAGAATCATAGAATAGTTTATGTTGGAAAGGACGTTTAAAGGTCATCTAGTGTAGCCTCACTGCAAGGAGAAGGAACATCTCCAACTGGATTAGATTCCTCAGAGCCCCGTCCAACCTGGCCTTGAATGTATCCAGGGTTGGGGCATCAGCCACCTCTCTGGGCAACTTGTTCCAGTGTTTCACCACCCTCATTGTAAATTTTTTTTTCCTTATGTCCAGTCTGAATCTGTTTCCGTCTATTTTAAAAGCATTACCCTGATCCTATTGCAACAGGCCCTGCTAAAGAGTTTCTGCCTATATTTCTTTGTAAGCTCCCTTTACGTACTGGAAGGCTGGTATGAGGTCTCTCTGGAGAATTCTCTTCTCTAGGCTGAATAGCCCCAACTCTCATCCTTTCTTCATAGATTATCGCATATTAGGTATTTGATTAATAAAAATCACGGTACAAAACTATGCAGAAATGAGGTAGCAGCTCTATCGATTAGTTATACATGCTTTATGTAAGCCTTCTGGAAGTCCCAGAAAGAAATTATAAAAGTTTAGTTTAATGTGAGACTCAATTTGTGTTTCCTTTAAGTAAAATAATTTAATTATTTTTTATGATCTAGAAATTTAACAAATCACTACAGAAATTTTGAGGAAAACAATTAAGGAGCCATGAGAAGATTATTTGTTTTTATTCAGATTATCAAAGAGTAGAAACGGTAATGGAATGACAGTATTAAGAAATTAATAGAGAAAATTTTATTTCCTTGCCTGGCATCCAAAGCTAGCTCTGGTCTTTTCTCAAAGGGTGACAGTGATCTGTTCATATCTATTATGTGGTAGGACATGAAGTTAGGATGCAGCTGAGCAAAATATGTGCTGAACTAGGCCCATCTCACATGTCAGTACATGTTTGCATAAAATTGTGATGGTTTTATTTGGGGGCAGGGGGGGGCGTGGCTACGGTGGCAGCTTCTGTGAGAAGCTGCGAGAAGTTTTTTCCCCTTTGTCCAGTGAACTCAGCCAGGCCTAGGGTGGACCCGCTGCTGGCCAGGACCAAGCCAATTGGTAGCAGAATGTTCCCTGATAATGCCTCCACAATAAAGTATTTAAGAAGGGGAAAAACAGAAAAAAAAAAAAAAAAAAAAAAAAAGAAGAGATGATGTGAAGAAGCTGCAGCAGGAGGCAGGGAGAAGGAGTCTCAAGCCTTGTAGGCCTTGCAGCCCTCACGCTCTGGCCTACCGCTGGGAAGCTGCCTGGGCTTGACTTGGCCCAGCCTGGCTGCAAGAAAGTGGAAAGGAGATGTGAAGAGAAACTGAGAGGCATCTCCCTGCTAATTGTGAAGAATTTCTTGTGAGAAGAATAGCTGCAGACACCAAGGTCAGTGAAGAAGGTGGGGGAGGAGTAATGTTGCTCTCGGAAGAGGTTTCCCTGCAGCCCATGGAGAAAACCATTGTGAAGCATGTTGTCCCCCTGCAGGCTGTCGCCCTGCAGCCCATGGAGGCCCACAGAGGAGCAAAGATCTACCTGCAGCCCATGGAGGACCCCACGTCAGGGCAGGTGGATACCTGAAGGAGGCTGTGGCAGTGGAGGGCCCATACTGGGACAACAGTTCTGGAGGGACTGTACTCTGTTGAAAAACGACCCACACTAGAGCAGTTTCACGAAGGACTGTGGCTCATGGGAGGGACCCTCTGCTGGAGCAGGGGAGGAATGTGAGGATTTCTTCCCTCGAGGAGGAAGGAGCAGTGTAAAGTGACATATGATGAACTGACCATAAACTCCATTCCCCCCTGTGCTGCTCAGGAGGGGAAGGAGGTAGAGATAATGTTAAGCCTGGGAAGAGGGAGGGGTGGGGGGAAGTTATCTTGTTTTCTTTCTCATTATCCTGCTTTAGTTTTAGTAATAAAAAAATAGTTTTCCCCAAGTTGACTCTGTTTTGCCCATAACAGTAACTTTAAGGATCTCTCCCTGTCCTTATCTCAAATCTCGAGCCTTTTTTCTTATATTACCTCTCCCTATTCCCTTGGAGGGTGGAAGGAGTGAGAGAGACACTGCATAGCTTGATCCCGAGTGGGGCTAAACTACGACATTCTCACTGGTTTCAGAAGGGAAGAGTTAAGAGAGAAAAGCAAAAAGCTATTCCTTGGACATCATCTGAAGACCAGTTGCAGTGGCAGTACCTCTAAGAATACTTTTGTATTAATGGCTCAGTTTAATGTGACAAGAATGAAACCTTTCATCTTATTAGGCCATGAAAAAAAAAGTAAAGACAATTTCAGGTAGCTGAAGCTGATGAAGGATGTTATTCATCAGGGCAGATCTCATCTTGTGTCAAACAGCATAGCAAAACATAGTTGAAGTTTCTAACAGCTCATGCTACCTAGTTTGCTTCCTTTCTTCTCCTTCTGATCACTGCTTTGACAGCATCTATTGTGTTACTGAAGAGTCCATTTTCATTAAATGGCTATGTTCATTTGGAGTGACAGCATGTCATAGTTCAGCCCCAATCGGGACCAGACTATGCAGTCTCTCTCTCACTCCCCCCACCCTCCAAGAGAATAGGGAGAGATAACATAAGGAAAAATGGCTCGAGGTTTGAGATAAGGACAGGGAGAAAATCCTTAAAGTTACCGTTACAGGCAAAACAGACCCGACTTGGGGAAAAATATTCACTTATTACTACAAACAGCAGGAGAATGAGACACAGAACAAGATAAGCTCTCTCCACCCCTCCCTCTTCCCAAGCTTAACATTATCTCTACTACCTTCCCCTCCTGAGCGGCACAGGGGGGAAGAGGGAATGGGGGTTGTGGTCAGTTCATCATACGTTGTTTCACGCCGCTGCTTCATGGTCGGGGGAAGAACTCCTCACATTCCTCCCCTGCTCCGTTGTGGGGTCCCTCCCATGGGCCACAGTCCTTCATGGAACTGCTCTGGCATGGGTCATCTCTTCCACGGGTGCAGTCCCTCTAGAACAGCTGTCCCAGCGGGCCCTCCACAGGCCACAGCTGCCTTCAGGCATCCACCTCCCCCGGTACGGGGTCCTTCACGGGCTCCAAGTGGATCTCTGCTCCTCCGTGGACCTCCATGGGCTGCAGGGGGACAACCTGCTCCACCATGGTCATCACCACAGGCTGCAGGGGAATCTTGGCCAGGAGCCGCATCACTCCTCCCCCTCCTGAACTGACCTTGATGTCTGCAGCCGTTCCTCACAACAGGCTGGTAGATGTCTCTCAGGATCTTTTTTTTACATCTTATTCACTTCTCATCTCCTTTCCACTTCTTGTAGCCGGGCTGGACCGAGTCGGGCCCAGTCAGCCACCTGGCGAGAGGCCTGAGGGTGAGGCCTGCAAGGCCCATGAGGCCTGCGCCTCCCCCTCTGCGCCTCTGCCCCCGCTCAGCTTCTTCACATCTTCTCTTCTTTTTTTTTTTCTGTTTTCCCCTTCTTAAACACGTTATTGCAGAGGCGTTATCACGGAACATTCTGCTACCAGTCAGCTCGGCCTTGGCCAGCAGTAGGTCCGCCCTAGGCCCAGCCGAGTCCACTGAACAAAGGGGAGCAACTTCTAGTAGTTTCCTACAGAAGCTACCACCTTAGGCCCCCCTCACTAAACAAAACAACAAAACAGCACTTTTCAGTCGCATTAGTAAATGAACAGGTCTCCTCAGAAGTTTTCTGTGAAGTGTCAAGAAAAGACAGTATCTTCAAAAAAATTTTGAAATGACATTGCTGGAGTTGTGGGATAGCTGTATTACTATCAGTACTACATTTTCTCTATGGTTCAGAATAAATCCTTAATAACAATAATAATAATAATAATAGTAACAGCTACTTGTTTTAATCCTAGAAAATATATGTGGAAAAAAAAGATATTTTGTCTATTCTAATAAACATGTTAATAACCACAATCAAGATGAGAAGATTAATACTGCACTTATTATGTGATTATGTTGGATAAGCAGCGAAGTTTTTTTTCATGTGTATTACTTGTTCTTTTCTCAGCTGAAAATTTAACTATGTGATTGTGAACCAGTCACCAACAACAAAGACATAATAAAAATAAAGCTCCCAGATACTTTATCCTCAGATTATGCTTCAAGAATTTTTATATGAAGAAGAGTGTTCATGGATGAGGAGGAAAGATATTAATAGTATTTAATTTCACAATATTGCTACAATTCAAGTGATAGCTGGTGTTTAGTCAATTAATTTTCCCATATCATCAAATGTGCTGAAAGGAACAAAAAATAATTTCTAATCCCTCAATGGCAAGTGGCAAGTCAGACATTAGGCTTTTCAATAGTCTGAGGAAAACCAGGGTAGTCTGGCCAGTTTTGAGATTACTTGTGCAATTACTTGAGTCCATGTAAGTTATTGTCATCCCAGTTGTGGTATTCTGTGGAACAGACAGAAATTGGTAATTTAAAGTCAGGATGGAGACCTGTTCCCATTCAGGAATTTCACAAAAAATCTTCTCCTTAACTAGTAATGAGGAGTGAATACTTTCTCAGCTTCTTGGTGTGCAGTGGGACAGAGAATACAAACGTCTCATTTTCTACTAATCCCTCCCAAAAAGCGACACCTGTTGCCAGTCTGATTTGAGGACGATAGACAAAATTCTTCTAAAGCATTCAGAAAAAGTCTTAGTTACCAAGATTGTAGATACATCAATATAGGTCTGTTGTGGTTTTGTTTAGTGAGGGAGGGCCTAAGGTGGTAGCTTCTGTAGGAAACTGCTAGAAGTTGCTCCCCTTTGTTCAGTGGACTTGGCCGGGCCTAGGGCAATCTGCTGCTGGCCAAGGCCAAGCCAATTGGTAGCAGAATGTTCTGTGATAATGCCTCTGTGATAACGTATTTAAGAAGGGGAAAACAGAAAAAAAAAAAAAAAGAGAAGAGAAGATGTGAAGCAGCTGAGCTGCTGCAGCAGAGGCACAGAGGGGGAGGTGCGGGCTTTGTGGGCCTTGCAGGCCTCACCCTCTCGCCTCTTGCCAGGCGGCCGACTGGGCCTAACTCGGTCCAGCCCAGATGCAAGAAGTGGAGAGGAGATGAGATGGATGATGTGAAGAGGTTCTGAGAGGCGTCTGCCAGCCTGTTGTGAAGAACTTTTCTTGTGAGAGGAACAGCTGCAGATGCCAAGGTCACATCAGAAGGAGGGGGAGAGTAATGCGGCCAAGATTCCCCTGCAGCCTGTGGTGACGACCATGGTGGAGCAGGTTGTCCCCCTGCAGCCCATGGAGGACCACAGAGGGGCAAAGATCCACTTGGAGCCCGTGGAGGACCCCACACTGGAGCAGGTGGATGCCTGAAGGAGGCTGTGGCCCATGGAGGGCCCGCTGGGACAGCTTTTCTGGAGGAACTGCACCCTGTGGAAGAGATGACCCATGCCGGAGCAGTTTCAGGAAGGACTGTGGCCTGTGGGAGGGACCCCGCAACAGAGCAGGGGAGGAATGTGAGGAGTTCTTCCCCTGACCATGAAGCAGCGGCGTAAAACAAGGCGTGATGAACTGACCACAACCCCCATTCCCTCTTCCCCCCTCCGCCGCTCAGGGGTGAAGGTAGTATAGATAATGTTATGCCTGGGAAGAGGGAGGGGTGGAGAGAGGTTATCTTGTTCTCTGTCTCATTATCCTGCTGTTTTTAGTAATAAATGAATATTTTTCCCCAAGTTGAATCTGTTTTGCCCGTAACGGTAACATTAAGGATTTTCTCCCTGTCCTTATCTCAAACCTCAAGCTGTTTTTTTCTTATATTATCTCTTCCTATTCTCTTGGAGGGTAGGCGAAGTGAGAGAGAGACTGCGTAGTCTGGTCCTGATCAGGGCTGAACTATGACAAGGTCTTAAACCTTTCCAGTTAATATTTGTATACTTGTATATATTTGTAAAAATGTTCATGAGAGCAGAGAAAACATTAGATAACAAAATTATGATTTGGAGACCAATGTGGATGGCAGAAGAGGTGGGATGAGTCCCTGAGCTAACAAATCTTTATTCAGCCAAGCAAATTTATTATAGAAAATAAAACAAGTCAATAAATGGACTTCTAGGGGGAAGGAAATTTTTTTTTCCCTTTATATCTTAGATGTGAAGTGCCGATCCACAAAATGTCAAGCTGGCCTCAGGGACCAAGAGCAGTCTCTGAATCATTCTATTTTCTGGGTTTGCAAAGCTTGCCATCCCTAGATACAGGTCCCTGCCAAACCAGATGTAGTGGTGAATTTGACCAGAATTTTATCCTCACCTGTTGCATGTATTAAGCTACTGATTAATTCTTTACATGAGGACACATGCATTTTTCATCCAACTGTTTCCTGAGGGTCTGAAGAAGCAACCTGAAGGTTGTTTCCTGAATAGACTCTGAAAATACCTATCATTTCCAATTATGTTGATGAGAGAGATTATCTGTAGAGAGCACTGGTCTGAAAATCAGCTTGGGTTCAACTTGGGTCACAAGTAGTTTTGAGTTTCTGCAACACTTACAGAAGCATATTTCTACATAGGAGTCTTTTGGGTTCAGAAAGAGCTCAGTAAATTTTCAAAAAATTCATCACTACATAAATATTTTATCAAGGTGTCTAAATCCATGCAAGGCCCAGGCTTTATCTTAAATAGACACACACACACATAAAAATTGCACTTCCTACTTCATTTTTATGAACTGGTTCACTATTGAATTGATTCACTAATTGCAAGAGCCAGGATTTCCAGCCAAAATTCTCATGGAACATCTTTCTTTCCAGCTTCACTTATTGAATGCAGGACATAATTCAAAGATAGTTCTGTGGCTGTTAAAAAGAATACAATATTCTAATGCAAGAGACTACAATTCATTCCATGTTATATCTGCTTCCAACACAGACTAAAAGTGCATCAAACATCTTAAAAATAATAACAAAAATTACGATCAAGCTGTCATCTTGCTATCAACACAGCACTAGCATACTTAGCATTAGGCATTAGAATAGCAGGCATACAGAAAGTGGGAATTCACCTTACCATCTGGACATTTGTTAGGCTTAAAGTTTTTTTTTTGTGGAGATGATGGAGTGATTTACACCACGGTGAACTAATTAATGGCATGATCAGGTTTCAAATAAACAAAAATCTTCAAAAGAAAGTATAAGTATTTAAAGTGTATTAAAACTTATTCAGCCACACTTCACTTATTTCTTTTACTTTTTGTGGATCTTGTGGGGTGTTTTTTGTTTGTTTGTTTGTTTGTTTGTTTTTAAATACCTTTGTTTTTACCAGAGAATTTACTGGAGGGTTTGGAAAAGGCTTTAGGAAGTGAAATGTTGAGACCGAGTGACTAGCCTTTGTTCTGGGAAGTTGTTTAAGTAAGCGGTTTGTGGAATTTGTTTTATTTTTTTTTTTTTTAAGGAGAGGGGGAATGTTATGTTACTGCAGCTACTTTAATGAAATATTTAATTCACATTGCCTGAAGATAGTCTGATAAGAATTTCCTAAGTAAGGTGGGGGATGTAACTGTTTAATTCCTTCATTGTTTACTGTGTGTGCTTTTTATGTTATACTCTGTCCAAAGCATATGTGTGAGCAGCAAAAAAACAGTGACCACATGTTTACCTTCCCCTTGGATTGTACTTTCTGAATTAAGTGAAACTGCATAGTGGGAACAAGGGATTGCTATTTTTGTGAAGCCACATGACCATCAGTAGTTTGGAGAGATCTTCTGGAAACTCAGATGAGGTGAAAGTATTGTGAAATCACACAAATAAAACTGAGACACTTCTGAGAGAAGCAGAGAGTATATAGGAGCCAGTTCTTTCAGGTGACCAAAAACCAAACAAACTAAAAAGAAATCTTAGGGAACAAGGAGGAACTTCACTGTAGTACAGCAAGACCCTGAGAGTTTCTGGACTCAGACATAAGCAAAAAAAAAAACAAAAAAAACAAAAAAAAACCAACTTTATCCAGGAAGGACAAGAAAATAAAAATGGCAGATTTGTTTTCAATTTGTTTTATTTCAATCTATTCCAGAAACACAGTTTTATTCTATTTCAAAAGATGCTTAATCTTAGTGTATTTTCTAATAATACCTCTAGGTAGAGTCTTTAAGGATGACAACACTTGAAAGGGAATATGTTATTAAAAAAAAAATCTACTGAAAGAAGGGGATATATTACCACTACTAAATATATAGTTGTTCTATTGGTGACTTGGTTTTGGTATAATTTATCTGCTAGGTATAGTCTAGTTCCATATCAGTAGATTTCTGTTTGACAGAAAAAAAAAGTACAACTAAGTGTCTAAATGTTACTTCAAATACCTGCCAGATTTCCTATATTTAAATATCATATCTTATTTTACCTAGCTTAAGCAAAAAAAAAAAGCATAATTAATATTCCTTTGTAACATTATTAAAAATGTATCTACAGAATGGAAAAATATGAATGATTTTTTTAAAATAAAATTTGTGCTACATGAATTCCTATAATGATTTCAATATTTTTGTTCGGGTTGTGAATTTCTTTGCATTTCTCACAATACTGAGATGAGTCAAATACTTATGCTAATATAGGCAAAAGAAAGTATATTTCACAGAGATGATGGGGAAGCATTTAATGAGGACACTTTGGATAATTCCTAGCTGACTATAAATAGTTGACAAAACTGATTATAAACTGAGGCATTGTGCCTGGTATTTGAAGTGTCAAACAAGCAATCTGAATAACTTTAGAGCTTGTCTTTGAAGTACTAAGGGTGATATTCACTAGCTAACCTCTAACTTACTCTTTTTTTTTTTTTTTTTTTTTTCCTGCATGATGCTTCAATGGACTTACTTATTGATAAGGGAATTATTGAATTCTGAAAATTCTGAAATTCCTGTATTTACTATAATTGGATAACATATGTCTATTTTCCTTTGTATACAATTACATGATGGTAATTTAAGTACTCCAAGCTAAACTACGGTACTGAGCTCTTCAGGGGCTTAAGCTTAAATCAGCCTGGTAACAGAAGCTAGTAAAGAACACAGTAGCCTGCATATCTAGTGAAATATTCTTTTGACGTCACATGATACCTT
The DNA here is from genome assembly GCF_036417535.1 of Chlamydotis macqueenii. Classification (NCBI taxonomy): domain Eukaryota; kingdom Metazoa; phylum Chordata; class Aves; order Otidiformes; family Otididae; genus Chlamydotis; species Chlamydotis macqueenii. The sequence continues at coordinate 167,277,923 of NC_141556.1, forward strand.
TATACTCCCTAGTTTGCCTGTTTAGGCTATGGGTATTTCTGATTTTGCCTAAACAGCTCAAGATCTGGACTTCTGACATCCATCCTCCAGATTGGGCTACTAAATTTTAAAGACTTTCTTTCCTCTTCAGTAGGTCCAAACCACTTTGAATCTGTTGAACTTCAGGGTTCCCTGTTCAAAAGTTTAAATGGAGGTCTTTCTGAACTTTGTTAGCCTCTTACCTTTCTTCCTTTATTGTCCTCTAAGAAGGGATTTGTTTCAATAACTAAACAGTGTTGGGCCACAGCACTTAATTCATTGCTGGCACATAGATGTCCAGAGTTGTTATGGAAGTTCTGGGATAAATAAGGCATGATCAGAGGGCTGATGGATATGATGCAGGACTTGCGGAATACTTCTTCTCTTGGTGTAACCAGCAATCAACCATGATCACCTTTGGCATCTTAAGTGGCACTGCACATTTTTGCTGTGCTTTCTTCACATCTGCATTTTATTTCTGTTTCTGCTACTCTATGATACTTAGGACATGTAAATCCTTTGTTTTTCTCAACCCATGGACACCAATTTGCAAGAAATTCCTAACATTTCAAAAACCAGATGTACCTTTTAGTCAAGTGAAATCATAGAATCATAGAATCTTAAGGCTGGAAGAGATCTCCAAGATCATCAAGTCCAACCATCAACCTAACACCACCATGTCCACTAAACCATGTCCTGAAGTGCCACATCTACAAGTTTTTTGAACACCTCCAGGGATGGTGACTTCACCATTTCCTTGGGCAGCCTGTTCCAGTGCCTGACCACTCTTTCAGTAAAGAAGTGTCTTCCTTTTTTCCAGAATTCTTAATATCACTTCATTTTCCCTGAATGCTCTTCTACTCTTCTGCTACACTGCCAATGTCCTTCAGTTTTGTGACATTTGCACTTTTTGTCAAGGTCTGCAAGGACAGGCAGCATGACTAGTCTTTCCGGTATCCCTCTTCCTGTTCCTTTTTCCTCATGTTTCTTTTTTTCTATAGTATCTCCTCTGGGCTGGTCCTTACATATATTGTGCATGTTTGTGCTTATCCTTGTGTTCTTTACTGACACTCATTTGCATAGACTGTATTTCTATCTAAATTATTTAACCTTAGGATTTACCATATATATTTCACAGCATATTTAGATATCTGCAATGCTAGCTTTGAATTGTCTTCCATATAAATAATGATAAATTTGAAGAAGAACAGATGATAAAATGTCACAACTTATGTAACCAGATATTTTTTCAGGCACATTTCACATAAAATAGCAATTGTGGAAGCATTAAAGTTTTGGTTTGGTTTTTTTTTTTTTTTTTCAAAAACATCAGGTATAACCATGTTTCTGCCTACTGGGGCAAAGCTCTTTTTCTTCTAACCATTTCAGCTTTAGCAGTGATGCAATAGTTTGGTTTTTTTTTTTCACAAACTTGTAGCTACCATTGTCACTGACACTGTAAAAAAAACATTGGAATCACCCAATGGTTGGAGATCCGGTGCTTCCAAAGCTTTTATTTTCTACCAAGAAACTTGGGGCTTCTTCTCATTTACTTTTAAATGCCTCAAACATAGCATCTTCATGAGACAGTTATATCAGACTCCTCTCTTCACAGTGGAGTTGCATAGTCAACATCAGAACTCAAATGGATGATCAGTTGTAGAAGTACATTTTATAGCAAGAGTAATCATGTCTGTAAGTACCATTTCATAAGGTTAATCTGAACAGTTAGGTCAACTATAAAATGAACACTATAAAAAATACCTCAATAAATAAACTACATTCAAAGATCTTTAAAATCCCTCAGCCTAGGGTATACCAGACATTCTGGGACGTGCGCTTTCACATTTCTGTGCCTGAGATTCTGTTTCTTTGATTATACTGGAAATGAGCACCTGCTGGGTTGTTGCTCAGCACAGTTGGCATTCTGGCTTTGTAGTAGCAGTATAGTTGATAGGAATGTCAACAGCACTGGACATCTGCAGCCTCTGTGAAATAGGTGACATTTCAGAAAAATTGTGTCAATACCTGTATTTTGAAACTTTTTCAATATTTTTGATTTTCAGATTTTTTTTGGGGGGAGGGGGCAATTGCGACAGACGTTTGTATTTCATTTAAACAAGATCAAAACTAAATATAGGTACCCTTTCACATTGAGAATCTTGATTTTTATGGCAATCCTATAATACCTGTGATTCCATTTCCAAAGTTTCTCACTTGGAATATAAATACTACTTGAAACAATTAAAAAAAAAAAAAAAATTGAACCTATAACTATAGTAAATATGAGAGGTTTGCTTTTCCTGAAGAAATGCTGGAGGTTTGTTTAATCGTATTTGATTTTTTTTTTCTATGTAGCTGATTAAAAGAGCTATTTTTTGACTCATGTATCACACTATTCCAGCAGTGCATAGCAGTCAGTTTTTGTATACTACAAAATGTGAAATAAATAAAGAAATAATATTTTTCATTTCATATGAAGTAGAAAAGAAAGATTAATGTATATAAACTTTTCTATTGTCTAGTTGAAGCAAAGAAGGCCATGTCAGCAATTTCATTTCCTTTGATTTGCTGTGAAAGCAAAGCCATATAGCCTTAAATTAATGCATAAAAAAGAGAAAGACTACTTCATTTTGCACAAAAGTTCTGCAACAGACAAAATGGGCAGTTTGGAACACTAGGCATTATCACTGTTTTTTATCTTTATTTCATCAAACTGACAAAACAGTCACAGCTCTTTAAGTTAGAGCCTGCAGTGCATTTGTTGTGAAAGTTCTTGAGTGTATTGTCAAACTGGGAATGCTCAGCATGAATTTCATTTAAGTGCAAAGTCACAATGTGACTTGGCATTACGTACTAAGCCCTTTCAAAAAAAAAAAAAGCATTAATATTCTAAGTTTTTAAAGAACACAACCAAAATGTATTACACCATTTTCATTTTGCTACTCTCTACACACAACTATATTATAAAATCAAGGAAATAAAATCCAAAAGGAATGTCTAAAGATCATAAAATCTCGTCTCAACCTAGTTGAACAATGTATGAAGGCTCAGGTGGAGAAGCTGATGAAACCAATGCAAGTTAGATCTCCTCATAGTCTAATGTATATCATAGTATCACAGAATTGTTCAGGTGAGAAGGAACTTCTGGGGATCGTCTAGTTCAGTGCTCCTGCTAAGATCGGAGTCAGTTACAGCAGATTACTAAGAGCTGTGTTCAAGTCAGGTTATGAATATCTCCAGTGAGGGATTTTCCACAACCTCTCTGCAAAACCTGGTCCAGTGTTTGACCATTTTCTTGTGGTCACATTGAATTCCTTGTATATCAGTTTGTGCCTTCTTGTCCGTTCACTAATATCACTGAGAAAAGTCTGGCTCTGTTGTCTTTACTCCTCCCCATCGGGTACTTATACATATTTATAAGATTCCTTCAAGTTTTCTCTTCTCCAAGCTGAACAGTCCCTGCTTTCTCAGCCTCTCCTCACATGTCAGATGCTTCAAGCCCTTAATAATCTTCATGATCCTTTGTAGGACTTACTCTAGTATGTCTATGTCTCTTTTCTACTAGGGAGCTTAGACTTGGACCCAGCACTCCAGATATGGCTTCACCGATGCTAAGTTAAGGGGAAGAATCACCTCCCACAACCTCCAGGCAGTGTTCTTCCTGATAGAGCCTGGGAAGTTTTTGACCTTCTTTACTGCAATGGAGCGCTGCTGGTTCATGTCCAATTTGCTCTCCATCGGGACTCCCAGGTTCTTCTCTGCAAAGCCACTTTGCAGCTGTTTGACCCCAGCATGTAGTCTTGCACAAATTTATTCCTTCCCATGTGCAGGACTTCACATTTCCCTTTACAGAACTTTTTGAGATTAGTGTTGGCCAGGCTGTCCAAGTTCCTCTGAACAGCAAATAAAAAAAAGCATTTGGTTTATTAAGCACTTCTATCAGATTTGTATCACTGCAAACTTTTTGAGAGCTCAGTCTGCCCAAAGATCCAGGTCATTAGTGAAGAAGTCAAACAGTATTGACAATAGTATCAACCCTGGTACACACTCTGGTGACTGGTCTCCAAGTAGACTTTGTGCCATTGATCACAACCCTTTCAGTCCAGCAGTTCAACTGGTTTTCAGTTCACCTCACTGTCCACTTATCTGAGCCAACTTTATTTTAGATGCATTGTCATAGCAACATCGCAATGTAATACAGTAAACCTATTATGAGCTGCTGCTAAGAGTGAGTCATCCTCAAGCACCAGATTCTCATTATTACTGAAAATATATCTATGTCAAGCACAATCCTCATATGCAAGTAGATATCTACATAGAGGTTATCTGAATCTACAGTCTATTTTGTTATCTTTATCCCTCTTCTTTTTCTTTTTCTTTTTTTTTTTTTTTTTTGCCCCTAGAGCCCCATTTTGTAAATCACAACTATTAGTTATTGAGGCTGGTTCCTGTGTCTGCAGTGGTAGATTAGATACCAGTGATTTCATACACATTCCAGCTAGTTTGTACAGTCTAATCTGTTCCATACCCACTATTTTTCCAGATTCATCTTTTGTTGAATTCTCCAGCATGTCAATGTTTGATCTGATTGAAACAAAAGAGGCTCTTTCTAGATTAATTCTAGCAGCCTAATTGTAAATCTCTCCTACCTATCATCATTTTATTTGAATATCCTTTTATTAACTTCTTTGCATTAAATCTTTATGTTATGATACCAGTACTATTTACTAGCCTTAGGATGACTTAGAATACCAGTGTAATAGCAAATAGAAAAAAAAAAATCTTTGTTCAGTTGTTAGTGAGAAATAATTTAAATTATGAAGGCAGGGACAAAGGTGACATATTGAGGCCTGAATGGCTGAAATTACAAGCAGACATAAAACCTCATATACTAAATAAAAAATGCAGGAAATCAAAACAACATGGCTGGAAAATTGCATGTACTGCAATAGAAATTTAATTATTTTATTTCTTCGGTTCATACAGAAGAGTTTTATCTTCAGAATCTCTATATAGTGTAATATGCTTAGCATGTATCTCTTTGGAGCTTCATTTGGGATTGTACTGTATGTTTCACTTTAAAAAAAAAAAAAAACTATACTAAAAAATGGATTTTTTGGATCTCTGTTAATTCAGTATGCTTTAGAATATGACAATATCAGTCTTTTTACACAAAATACAAAATTGTTAGTATAGCATTACTTTTATTTCCTTCATTCTGCACATAACATCTGCCTTACTGTTCAGAATTAAATTTAGCTTTTACTGAACACTCCAACACAAGGAAGAAGTGAAATGTCCTAGATGCAAACATTTCCCTTTCTTCATAATCAGTTAAGTGATGTCTCCCTACTTGACTGCCAGAACCTTGTCTACAATAAATATAATTACTAACTTTCTCAAGCTGTATGAGGGGTAAAAACCCCATGACAGTTCTGTTGTAGGAACATTTCCTTTAGGCTGCTTTCTCCTAAATCTCTGATTTCCACTTTACAGCTGGAAAGACAGTGAGAAGGGCTACAGTTTCAAAAACTCTTCACTCTTTTCTCCACAGCACATGCAAGGCATCAATTTTTTTTTCCCATTTCTAATACCACTGATGTCATTTCAGAGGACTCCATCATCCTCTTTTTAAACATTATTTACTGGATTTTCATTATAAGAAAACAAAATCTAATTGTTTTGACTGTGATTGCTATATATTACAGAGAAATCATTTACCACGAACTCTGGCATAGACTTTAAAGAGTAGCATCAACATGGAAACCTATCTGAAAACTCTGATGAGAATATCTAACCACTGGAAATCTGATCTGAAGATTGTAACATGTCAACCTCTCCAAGCAAGCACAGTGTTACTCTTTCCTCGCCCTGTTTCATAGTGCTCCTTTTTTTTTTTGGAGGATGATAGCCATAGGTCTCCTATTCAGGCACATCATCTGTCGTGAAGCAATGTCTTTGCTAGATACATACATCCTCCCAAATCTGAAAGATTTAGGCTCTAGTTTATCTGTCCTCTAGTAAATGGTATGTCCAGAATTTTCACACCACTATTTAAGTTATGTTTTCTAAATCTATCTTTTTCAAAATTTGTTTGTGTGAGGACTCGTACTGTTTTAACAATTTAATAAATGACTCAGTGTCTTTACTGAGCTGCTACCAATAACTAACAAGACCCTTCATCAGAATCCTTAAGAATCTTTTGCACAGATTCCAAACCGTGGCTCTGCCTTTACTTAAAGTGTTTGACGTGTTTTGCTCACTTTTTTTTTCTTTTTTGTTTCATAATTTTTTAGATGCATCTAATGTAAAAAAACTATATTGTACTACCCTCAAGTTATTTAAAAAATGCACACAATTCTGTGTTGTTATCACACAATCTTAAATATTCTTTCCAAGAATATGCTCTTTATTAGAAATGCTAATAGACCTATGGCAAATTCTTTTCTGGTCATTCAAAGTGGATTGATTCCTCCAGAATCAAATGTATGCTTTCAGTACTGTTAGACATAAATGGACAAGATAATTTAGTGCCTAAGTACTTTTAGCCTTCTATCAAGTTTGCCTTAATCGGAAATTTGTAAATTGTCTTCTCATGCTATGATATATATATATATTTCATACATATATATATAAATACGTGCTTGTATGTACATACACACATATATATCCATGTATTTTAAAATAAATAGATTTAAATATGGAAAATATAAATTAATACTTAATAGAATATGTTACTATAGTTAATATAATAAATGTATTTCATATATTTATTAAATAAATTTAACATGTATTTAACAGCTATATCTGTGTGTGTGTATTTATATATATATAGGTGCACCTATGGCTGGAGCACCTTTCCTATGAGGACAGGCTGAGAGAGTTGGGGCTGTTCAGCTTGGAGAAGAGGAAGCTTCAGGGAGACCTTTTAGCGGCCTTCCGGTACCTCAAAGTGTCCTACAGGAAAGACAGGGAGAAACTCTTTAGCAGGGCCTGTTGTGACAGGACGAGGGGTAATGGTTTCAGAATAAAGGGAGGTAGATTTAGATTACATATTAGGAATTTTTTTTTTTTTTTACAATGAGGTGGTGGAACACTGGAACAGGTTGCCCAGAGGGGTAGTTGATGCCCCATCCCTGGAAACATTCAAGGCCAGGTTGGATGGGGCTCTGAGCTACCTTATCTAGCTGAAGATGTCCCTGCTCCTTCCAGGGGGGTTGGACTAGATGGCCTTTAAAGGTCCTTTCAAACCGTAATGATTCTATGATTTTTAACACAAAAAAAAAATGGTCAAGATATTTGTAGCTGCATTCAAGAATTGATAATATTAATATTTTTCTGTCATATTTACTAAATACACATTTACTGATATTTTCCCTTCCTATTTCTGATGTTACTGTTACTCCCTTTACTTTACATTAAAGTAGTTGTAATTTTGATTCAATTAATTCTTCCCTGTATCAGATACTTCCCCATTGTAATAAAGGAGACATCAATGAAGCTGATAAGCTGCACACCCATCTCCACTATGTCATACGGTAAATAATCAAAATTATTCTTTATTAATATGCATATTATGTGATGACTTTTTTATTTTTGGAATCAACTTGATTAGTTTTAAGAGATCAGTTAATGTAGAGATTTTGTTAATAAAAAGCTAAACTCTTTTTTTGCTATATAACACTTGTCTTTTTTTTATTATTTTTTAATGAAATCTTTGCATTCTGAGCAAACTTTTCTCTTTTTCAAGGATGTCAATGAAAACATTCTTTCTTCCAGATGCATTGACTCATTGACTTTTAAATCAAGTTTTATGATATCTTCAGGTTAGGACTCTGTTGTCGTAGTCATCATTTTAAGAATACATTTCACATATTTTATCTGGTTGTGTGTTTTTAGGCTCTTCATAGCTAGGTAAATCAACTATTAAAATAATACATTTTAGTTTTTCTTGTGTGTTTGCATCTCTATTATTGTGTAGTTACAAAGCCGTTAACATGAAATAGTTCCAGTGTAGTACATCTCTTTTTTTCTGCACCAGTTTTAAAATAGAAAAAAAAAAACCTATCCTATTCTGTTTGCAGTTCATTGTAATCTTCAAATATTTTCTGTTGAAATTAACCAGAGAAGACTCAATTTTCTATCTCTTCACCTGCTTTTATTAGATTATATCACATCTGTTCACTCAAATCTTTCAACTTTGCAGGACCTAGCACACAGTCCAAAAAAACCTCAGTCAAAAACGTTTCTATTGTTAAAGCAATATCTTACATCAGCACTGTCTCACTTCTATGATTTTGCTGTGTTGGCACCAGAACACTAGCATCAGTGCAATTCTTTTCTCCATGTGGCCATGCGGAAGGCCACTGTGGAGACTCTGCAGTACCTGCTCTTGATGTATGAGGTTGATGTCAGGAAACCAATGATTTAAAGTCTGTTTCTGAAAACTTATACTACTCAGGTGCTGTAATTTAAGTGAAGTCTAATAAGAATCATTGACTTACCTCAATTTCTTTGTTATACTTGCTTCCAGAGTTACACATTTTTTTGACTGTCACAAAATGTGACTTCTTTTCTTTAGTCAATTAAAATTTTAGATATCATTTTAGTTTCATAAATTTGTTGGTTTTAATTTGGCCTTCCTATCTGGTTACTTTCAGCCAGACTGGCTTACGTTCAAAAGTCTGATATTTTCAAATAGCCTTTTTTTTTTTGGTAACAGAGTAGTTTATCTTATTAAAGACATTTCCATTGTGTCATTTATCTTTAACAGAAATACAGGCAAGAGCCAGCTCATGACTATATGCCCAGCCTCTTACAAAGAAGACTGTAAATGTAGAAGGGCTGGTGAGGAGGTGGGACAGATAACAATAGAATATGGAGAATGAATGAAAACAAATATTTTTAAGGAAAATAATTTACATGCATAAAATAAGTGGTAAATAATTCCAATTGCCAAAAAAAATTGTTGTGTCATAACAGAGTAATTTAATAAGAGAATAATTTCATACTAGAGTAATGAACTTACTGTGTTTTACCTGAAGCTTCCAAGCCAAAAGTAAGCTTCATATGAAAAGATCTTATCCCTGAACTGAGGTGGATGAGTCTAATATTTCTGCAAAGACAGAGAAACCCTATGAGATTTTGCAAAGGGCTTTATAAACATATCCCATAAGTGATCTGGAAAACAAGGACAGGATAAGAGTGAGCTCTGTTGCCTCAGCTGTTGAGAGGGAAAGAATATCAGTTTCCTACTACAGGAGCATGATAGGATGTCTATCAACAGCAACTCTGTATGAATCTTGAACCTGGAATGGTATTTACAGTGAACACAAGAGTCAACATTGAAGCCTAGAAAATTATTGTGGGCTTTTGGCAGAAAGAGAGGTAACACTCACTAGTTTGAGTTATCTGTTTTCTGTAAAAATACAGAGAAGATGGCATTGACAGTAGCCTAGAAAAGGTCAGAGTAGAAAGGCAATAATGCTACATTTTTAACTCTAGAACAACTGAGAATCTGTATCTTTTCCAGTGACAAGGCAAAGACTCCAAGAGCATGTTGGATGGATTAGAAAGAGGATTCATTTGGATGGAAAGTCTCTCTAGAGCAGAACTATAATTATTCCTAGCAATATACCTGTTTACTAGAAGAACAGCTGTCCTATGTACTGTGCTGGTAAATGCTAAGGTAAACTAGCAAGCCAAAATTATAATCTTATAATGATTTTCTAAGAATAAAAAGAGAATTGATGCCACCTTTTCCAGCTCTACCAAGAAGCTCAATTTTATCATAGACCATAAAAATGGAAGGCAGGAGGGAGACCACTCAACAAGTTAGCTCCATCTGCTTCCCAGCCAGTCTCTGAAGCTGGAAGCCAAAATCAGCATGTCACCTCCTAGCAAGTCGTAGAAGTATTACTAATTAAAATATTATCAACATGTCAGATTTTATTTTAATCAAGTAATTACTAGTGCTGTGCACTAAAATAAGTCTGGAAAAATACTGTAAAGTACATTTTAATCCATTTTTTAATTTGTTTAATACACAGTAGAAAAATTGTTTTATAATAAATCAACTCCATTAACGAATTGAATTTTGTTTCCACTGTATAAAAACCTCACTAAGTACTATACCTACTAGCTTAAGAAAGTGGATACTGTGCTAGGAAGTATATGGAACTGGGAGTCAAGAACACTTCTACGTTAATATTTTACTTTCATCAGATTTGTTAAAAAAAAAATCTGTTTCTTTTAAAGTGCTTCCTCTCTGGATGACATCCTTAGATGTGAGAAAAATGCAAGAATGTAAACATTATTTAAACTTTATTAGATAGATAATCTTATACCTGGTAGATAGTCTAAATTGTTTGGTTCTGGTGGTGAAATTTATAACAGATAATTTTAGCTAACTAAAATTAATGCATCCAGTCTAAGTAACATGGATGCCTAAAATCTAGCCACTGAACTGAGGCTTAAGTTGCACTCATCCTTAGGTTTTACATCTGAATTTAGTGTTTAAATGTAATCACCTAGGTATGAGTCAGGTGATGTGATTCAGATACAAAAACATATGCTATTACGTGAGATGCCCTTGAATAGCCAAGACATCTCTAAGATGCTGATAATTCTGACACCAGAAATTTAAGCTTTCCTGGAGCAGCACGTGCAAATTAAACTAAATTTTTCTTCTTAGACAACTGAAAATTACCTTTTACTAAAACAAGAACTCAAACATCTTGAGATGGGCTTCACTGATTAAACTTGGGCTAGTAAATGACATTGAAATATTTAAGTCAAAACTATATCCTTCATGGACTTGGCTGATGTGACCCTGGGACTGTAAGAGCTGTGTATCCTGGTAGATTGTATCTGGGGTGACAGCATCAGTGGACAAGGGATGAGCAACGGATCTCATCTACCTGGACTTGTGCAAAGCTTTTGACACTGTCCCGCATGACGTCCTTCTCTCTAAACTAGAGAGGCATGGGTTTGATGGACGGACCACTCGGTGGATAAGGAATTGGCTGGAGGGTCGCACTCAGAGAGTGGTGGTCAACGGCTGGATGTTCAAGTGGAGACCGATCATGAGTGGCATCCCTCAGGAGTCCGTGTTGGGCCCAGCCCTGTTCAACATCTTTGTCAGCAACATGGACAGTGGGATAGAGTGCACCCTCAGCAGGTTCGCCTACGACACCAAGCTGTGTGGTGCCGCAGACACGCTTGAAGGGAGGGATGCTGGAAGGGAGGGATGCCATCCAGAGGGACCTTGACAGGCTGGAGAGATGGGCCCATGCCAACCTCATGAAGTTCAACCATGCCAAGTGAAAGGTCCTGCACCTGGGTCATAGCAATCCCAGGCAAAAATACAGGCTGGGCGGGGAATGGATTGAGAGCAGCCCTGAGGAGAAGGACTTGGGAGTGCTGGTGGATGAGAAGCTCAACATGAGCTGGGAATGTGCTCTTGCGGCCCAGAAGGCCAACTGCATCCTGGGCTGCATCAAGAGGAGCGTGGCCAGCAGATCAAGGGAGGTGATTCTCCCCCTCTACTTTGGCCTGGTGAGACCCCACCTGGAGTACTGCATCCAGCTGTGGAGCCCCCAACAGAAGAAGGACATGGACCAGTTCGAAAGGGTCCAGAGGAGTGCTATGAAGATGATCAGAGGGCTGGAGCACCTCTCCTATGAGGACAGGCTGAGAGAGTTGGGGCTGTTCAGCCTGGAGAAGAGGAGGCTCCGTGATGACCTTACAGAGGTCTTCCAGTACCTCAAGGGAGTTTACAAGAAAGATGGGGAGAGGCTGTTCAGTAGGGCCTGTTGTGATAGGACGAGGGGTAATGGTTTTAAAATAGAGGGAGATAGATTTAGATTGGATATTAGGAAAATTTTTACAGTGCGAGTTTGTCGTAGTTCAGCCCTGATCACGACCAGACTACGCAGTCTCTCTCTCACTCCCCCCAACCTCTGAGAGAATAGGGAGAGATAATATAAGGAAAAACGGCTCGAGGTTTGAGATAAGGACAGGGAGAAATCCTTAAAGTTACCGTCACGGGCAAAACAGACTCGACTTGGGGAAAACTATTCATTTATTACTACAAACAGCAGGAGAATGAGACAGAGAACAAGATAACCTCCATCCACCCCTCCCTCTTCCCAAGCTTAACATTATCTCTACTACCTTCCCCCCCCCAAGCAGCACAGGGGGGAAAAGGGAATGGGGTTTGCAGTCAGTTCATCATACGTTGTTTCACGCCGCTGCTTCATGGTCGGGGGAAGAACTCCTCACATTCCTCCCCTGCTCCGTTGTGGGGTCCCTCCCATGGGCCACAGTCCTTCATGGAACTGCTCTGGCATGGGTCATCTCTTCCACGGGTGCAGTCCCTCTAGAACAGCTGTCCCAGCGGGCCCTCCACAGGCCACAGCTGCCTTCAGGCATCCACCTCCCCCGGTATGGGGTCCTTCACGGACTCCAAGTGGATCTCTGCTCCTCCGTGGACCTCCATGGGCTGCAGGGGGACAACCTGCTCCACCATGGTCATCACCACAGGCTGCAGGGGAATCTTGGCCAGGAGCCGCATTACTCCTCCCCCTCCTGAACTGACCTTGATGTCTGCAGCCGTTCCTCACAACAGGCTGGTAGATGTCTCTCAGGATCTTTTTTTTACATCTTATTCACTTCTCATCTCCTTTCCACTTCTTGTAGCCGGGCTGGACCGAGTCGGGCCCAGTCGGCCACCTGGCGAGAGGCCTGAGGGTGAGGCCTGCAAGGCCCATGAGGCCTGCGCCTCCCCCTCTGCGCCTCTGCCCCCGCTCAGCTTCTTCACATCTTCTCTTCTCTTCTTTTTTTTCTGTTTTCCCCTTCTTAAATACCTTATCGCAGAGGCGTTATCACGGAACATTCTGCTACCAATCGGCTCGGCCTTGGCCAGCAGCAGGTCGGCCCTAGGCCTGGCCGAGTCCACTGAACAAAGGGGAGCGACTTCTAGCAGTTTCCTACAGAAGCTACCACCTTAGGCACCCCCTCACTAACAAAACCACGACAGAGTTGTAGAACACTGGAACAGGTTGCCCAGACAAGTGGTGGATGCTCCATCCCTGGAAACGTTCAAGGCCAGGCTGGATGGGGCTCTGAGCAACCTGATCTAGTCGGGGATGTCCCTGCTCCTTGCAGGGGGGTCCCTTCCACCTCTAACCATTTTATGATTCTATGATTCTATCAGTTACACTACTCCTCCTTAGGTACCTCTTTACTTACTCAAATTTTACATTATTGTGAGGAAATTGGCTTCAGCTTTATCATAATATCTCTGACCATAGAACAATATAATTTCCTTTGTATATCAGTCTAGTTCTAAGCATTTGTCTCTTGTGGAAACACAGTTTTTGTATAAAGTCATTATGCTGAAGGTCAGCTTATATCATATAAAGTGACATTTCTCCCAAGCCCTATGTTTAGCACCAAGGAGGAAACAGGATGTCAGTTTCTATTTATCTTGCTCTGCCCCAAACAGCCGAGACCAACATGTTACATGAATGAAAATATGCCTTTACGGAAGTCTGGAATTAAACTATAAACACTAGACTTCAATCCTTGAAGTGACAGGTCATTTAAATGAATTGATTAAAAGATTAAAGTATCATTGCTAGACAAGCTGAAAGAAAAAAAAAAAAAAAAAAGTACAGTTTTCTGTGTCCAGGCTAACATTACATGAAACCTAAGTTAGCAACCTATATGGTAAGCCAAAATGGAATTAAAATAAAGGGAATTTCAAAATAATTCCTTTTAATGTAAGCACTTAACAAAATGTTCTGTGGGGACATGTTTGGTTTGTTTTTTTTTTTTTTTTAATTGCTATCCTAAGTAAAATTCATGTAGATCAAACATCCAAAATTACTGAGCTGAAGAAGTACTACATTCACTACAATTTAGGAGTCAAATATATGTTTTCTAATCCGTTCTTTATTTTGGGTGATAGAAATACCCAGGCATGTTCTGGAGAAACTTTCATAGAACATACTCTGCTGGAGAAAAATATTAATGGATGAATTTTAAATTTATCTGTCTACAAATGGGAACAAAAAATCACACCCATATATTTAATTTGCTCATCTAATATGTTCTGGAAGTCTTCAGGTTAAGGAATATGTTTGGAATTAATGCTTTAACCACTGAGATACTGAGTGTTCTGGGTTTAAGCATTTAAGAAGCCTTTCTTTGATTCTGTCCAGAAATTATCCCAGAGTTTCAATTTTTTTTTTCCAAATAAGCATTAAAAATCGTGCATTCTTTGAAAAATTATAAGTTAAGGTAATTGAGAAGCCTAAAATAATTACTTTTTCACTGATCTAATTCTTAGAACATATGTGGATGAAACTAGCTTCATATTGCTATCTTGAACAGAAAAGTTAAAAAAAAAAAATCCTGAGTAATAACAACAGGTGATGCTTTGGGATTAAGAAGTGTAAACTGTGAGCCAGATGAAGTAATAGCTTCTGCATAGACCATTGTTTTGAGGTAATCTAACCTGTCTTTATTGAGTAATGTAGCTAGAAGAAACCACAGAAGAAACTCAATATTTGTAAAAGAGCAAAGCTAGAGATCATAACATATCTGTGCCTGAATTCAGGGGAAGAGTCAAGAACTTGAAAAGGGCTTACAATTTTCCTTTTCATAATTTAAAACATAAATTAAAGAATAGCGTTGGAAATAAGACAGATCTCTGTGAGGTATGAACGTACATAACCTTCACGTTTGAGGGCATGTTCCTGGTAACTATTGGCAGGATGCTTTTTCCAACCCGTTATGCATTTATTCTACATGGATTTTCTCTTCATCATATAGCTTTTTAATTTAGATGTCAAACTGAGAAAGAAATTAGTATCATGATTTGGCAGCTACCATGATCAACAATTTTGAACAGATCCTTTTGTTACCTGGTCCTCAAAAGAGAAACAACAGTTTAGTTCTTAGCAAAATAACATCTCCCTAGTACTTGGCATTTATTTGGGTCTCCTGCAGCCACAGCAACTGTGCCTTTTTAAAAAAAAAAAAAAAAATTGATTCAATTCCAGCAGAAAGTATTTTCCTTTCTCTTTTGAGAGGAATGAACACATCTGCACTGTAGAGCATTGGAATTGTATTCTTTGCAAAATAGTTTAAAATGGCAAATATATTTGAATCAAAGTCTAAAACAAAAAATTATATCTTATGGAAAATTTAAACCCAGACTTTTCTGCTTCTGAAATGAAAAATTTCATTAAAAGCTTCATATTTTACAATGTTTATACATTGGGGAGGAGGAAAGACATGTTAGTTATATTCAACTCTAACAAATTATTTTCAAATACCGTATTAATTATAATTGCTATTAATTGAAAAAAAAAGTTAAATTCTGAAAATTCAGTAAAATTCTGAAAATACTTTTCAGTTAAATTCTGAAAAGTAGAATGGGTGAATATATCAAAGGGTTTAATAAATTCAAGATAACATTGGTTATCAAAGAAAAAAGACATTATTGTTTTGATAGAATTTATTAATATCTACCAGCATTTCAGACATAAACACTTCAAAAATTCACTAAAGTAGATTTCATCAGACCCTGTTCATTTGCATACATGTAGGAGAGTCATTTACTCTTTAATCAACTCTTTCCCTGTTTTAGCTTGTGATTTTGATTCCCAGGTTAATAGTAAACCTACTACATTTCTTTTAACATTAGTTACAATTTTCAAAAGAGCGATAAATTCAGCACTTAAGTGCTTTCCACGTTTCTCCTATTTCTGTGAGTTAGTTTGCCAGTTTTTCTATATAAATACATAGTGATGCTTCTTACTTGCCCAGACATACCCCTCATTCATGTTTGGCCAAATTTATTTAGATCATCAAAGAAAACCTTTAGTCCCTACTATGCTTTATGCTTTCATATACAAATCCGTATATTTTTCTGTTAATGATTTTCATATTCTCTCTTTTAAAAAGAGAAACCTCTGTTTGCCCTCAGTTGCTTTAATTTCTAGACATCTTATGTCAGAATATTTTTTTCCTGCCAATTGTCTGTCTTTAATGGAGTCAAGTTTTTGGGTTAGGGGTGTATATGTGTAGTATTTTGCTGCTACAATAACTCCTTTTCTTTTAATAAAAACTTCTGTTATGTATTGAACCTTTTCAGCAGAACTGTTTCCTAGACAGCAATTTCAAGTAGTTGTATCTAGTTTTATTTGTGACCATCTAACAAAAAGATCAACACTTTTCAATAATTTATTATAGAATCTATTTTCTATTGTATTTTCTGGTTACTTTAATTATTTAATATAAAATTATAATCAGTTCTTCCTGAGATAAGAAGAGGAGTAAATCTCCCGTATCATTGCTTTTGGACTTTCTCTCTTTCATCTTCACCCAGAACTTGTCGTCTCTTTGATACTTATATATTTGGCATTTCAGACCAAACTTTGAGGTAACAGCTCCTTCAAGACTCATGTGTCAACAAATGTACATTTTTTATCTGTTATCCTAAATATTCCCATCATTTCTGAATATTCCTCATATTGCTGTCAATCTAGTAACACCTGAAATATATGGGGGTTTTTTTATCCTTTTGTTTTCTCTACTAAAAATTTTTTACTTTCAGTAAAATGCTATGCCTATAGATTTCAATGCTTTGATGAAATAATCATTTTTTAGTTTGGTTTTAAACAGTTTTTTAAGATTTATATTTTAAGGTTTGTCAACTGTTTAAAATTACTGCTTCAATACTATTTTGTTTTTTACCAGAAATCACCATTTCAACAAAGCAATCTTTCTGAAATAACAGTGCATAATAAAAACCCCAAAGTTACAGACTTATCATTTACTGTATCTGCTAGTAATTTCCTGGTTTCTGGTCTTATCGCATGGATTTGATTCAATATTGTGTTATAGTGGTCCAATACTCCTGACAAAAAAAAAGACATTGTTCTATGTTGTGTTTATATTCTTTAAAAAAAAAACTAATTGTTTATCTTACTAAGTTATTAAAGGAAAAAAAATAATAAGCTATCAACAAAATCAGCATTAAGATGGTAAACTAACCAGAGATAATTTCAACACCAAGTTCATATCGTGCTTTTTCTCATCCTAAATTGTTAATCAGTACTTATGAGAATAAAATATTAAAATAAGAAAGAATAAGAGAAAAATAGTAGAACAGTTTATTACTGGGCCTGCTAGGATAGTGTTAATTTTCTTTATAGCAGCTCATATGGTGCTGTGTTTTAGATTTTTAACCAAAAGAGTACTAATAACACACTAATGTTCTAGCTTTTGCTGAAGGGTTTTCATAGCATCAAGATATTCTTTGTTTCTTACTCTGCCCACACATTGAACAGATTAGGAGATGAAGAATAGGCTGGGAGTGAGCACAACAGGGGAGATGACCCAAACTAGCCAAAGAGGTATTCCATACCATATGACATTGTGCTCAGCAATAAAAGGGAAAAGAGGGGATTTTAGAAGGGTTAACCATCTTTTGCTTAGGAACAGTCTGGGCATCAGTTTACGCATAGGAAGTGCTGAAAGATTGCCTTTGCATTTCTTGTTTTGTTCTGGTTTCCTCTTCCACTTATTAACCTTTTTTTTCTTATTATTTTATTTTGTCTGATTGTGTTATATTTACCCTCAAGATTCCTTTTATTATTCCTTTCTTTTTTCTCCAACCTCCTTTGGGTGGGGCAGAGATGGGTTGCAAGAGACCCTTAAAGGTGATCCATCTAAACCCCCTTGCCATGGGCAGGGACACTTTGCACTAGATCAGATCACTCAGAGCCCTGTTCAACCTGCCATTGAACATATCCAAGGTCGGGACATCTACCATCTCTCTAGGCAACCTGTTCCAGTGTTTCACTACTCTCCTTGTTGATTTTTTTTTTTCTTATATTCAGTCTGAATCTAACTCCCTCTATTTTAAAACCATTACCCCTCATCCTATTGCATCAGGCCATGCTTGAAAACTTCTCCCCATCTTTCTTATAAGTCCCCTTTAGGTATTGAAAGGTCGTTATAAGGTTTCTGGAGCCTTTTCTTCTCCAGGCTAAATGGCCCCAAATTTCTCAGCCTGTCCTCATAGGAGAGATGCTCCAGCCTTCTGATCATCCTCATGGCCCTCCTCTGGACTCACTCCAGGAAGTCCATGTCCCGCTTATGTTTGGGGCTCCAGCACTGGACGCAGTAGTCCAGGTGGGGTCACAAAAGAGTGGAGTAGAAAGGGAGAATCACCTCCTTCGGCCTGCTAGCCATGCTTCTTTTAATGCAGCCCAGGATATGGTTGGCTTTCTGAGCTGCAAGCACACATTGCCAGCTCATGTTGAGCTTCTCATTGACCAGCACTCCCAAGTCCTTCTCCTCAGGGCTACTCTCAATCCATTCACCATCTAGCCTGCATTTGTGCTTGGGATTGCTCTGACGGATGTGCAGGACCTTGCACTTGGCATTGTTGAATTTCATGAGGTTCTCATGAGCCCACCTCTCCAGCCTGTCAAGGTGCCTCTGGATGGCAGCCCTTACCTCCAGCGTGTCAACCGCACCACACAGCTTTGTTTCATCAGCAAACTTGCTGAGGGTGCACTCTATCCCACTGTCCATGTCACCAACAAAGATGTTGAACAGGGCCAGTCCCAATACTGACCCCTGAGGAACGCCACTCGTCTCCAGTCTCCACTTGCACTTTGAGCCATTGACCACAACTCTTTGAGTGCAACCATCCAGCCAATTCCTTATCCACCAAGTGGTCCATCCCTCAAATCCATGTCTCTCCAGTTCAGAGTCAAGGATGTTGTGTAGGACAGTGTCAAATGCTTTACACAAGTCCAGACAGATGACATCCCTTTTCCATGAGAATTTTAATTTTAAAGTAGCTCTTTTTTTTTTTTCACTGAAAGCAACTCTGACTGTAGTTCCACTATTGTGTTAAGCTCACTTGTTTTCATGTTCCATGTTACCTAAATCAAGTTTCTTCTTCCAGTATATGTTCTTTATTTTCGGTTTATGCTTTTTATTTGAGGTTTTTTTTTTAATGCTTCCAAGGTAATACCTCTTAAAAGAAGAAAAGTACAGATATGAGATATGTTTATTATTTTGACTATTATTTGCAAAGTTAATATTACTTTCTGCAAAGTTCATATTACATTCAAAGTGCTTGATAAAGTACCTATGTCTATGCTATGTGGGAAACAAAACTGTATACAGGTGTGTATCATACAATGCATTTGATGAAATAGTGCAATTCTAGCAAACTTTAAACCAGAATGAATATTCAGAAAATGTGACTGATTGGCTGCTTCAGCCCAAAATGTTTTGTGCTTCTCTAATATTTTTACATCTCTAGGCCTAAATGGACTGGTGAATGTAGGTATGCATTACTGGCTTTACGTCACAGTTGGAATAGATTCAATTCATAGTTGGAATTAGATTGAATATTCATTAGAGTCATCATCTTTTGGAGAAGTAGCCCTCTGTATCAATAAGCATAATGTTTTACCTCACTCTTCTTCCCCAGAGTCCATGTAGCAGTCCCTTTTGAAAGGTTATGTCTGTTCTCAGATTGCCATCTTGCAAAAGGACTGTATTCATTTATCGTAGACTGATGCAGCTTGAATAGAGCAGCAGATTTTTCCCCCACAAATCAATCACTGTTTCCAAGGTAAACTATTAAATGATTGAAAAACTCTTTAACTAACATCTCACTTCTCCCTCACTGCTTCATAAGTGAGGCTAGATCCTTCCTTCCTTCCTCATTCTTTTCCTCCCTTCTCTCTCTCTGTTTCTACATTTCTCCTTCTCTCTTCTCTTTCCCTTTCTCTTATCTAAAAGACAGAATACTCCCTTGCAGTTTGAAATTGTGTTTTTAAGGAAAGCAATCAAGAGCTGGGAATGAACTACACTTGTCTGTTGTATTCTACAGCTATAATGAGTTAAAAAGTGCCAGCTGTACAGCTTGTCCACAGCTGTTGTCTTTCAAATCTCTGTATAAATTCATTTTCTCTCCAATGTTTACAGAATTTATAACTGCAGTAAGAGTTTATCAAAATTACTCTAGTGTAGAACTCTACTAGTATAATAGCTCTTAGTTTTAAGCTATGCATGAAGGAGTCTATGGCAGAAATAATTCTTCATATAATACTTAAGACTGCACAGATGTCCATGTTTGATCTAAGAAGGCATAATTAAGGAGAAAAGGCTGACAGAAATAAAGTATACATGCTACTAACTAAAACAGAAAAAAAAAAAGCACGTTGAGGAAGCTGAAATGCTAGTGTTTGAGGAGGAGAATATACAATAAGCAAAACACGTCACCTATGTAGTTTGACTATAAACAGAAAGAACAATGCAGAGAGAATAAGACAAACAAACAAACAAAACCAACAAAAAAAAAGTCTCAACACCAACTTCTCCAGATAATTTGTGTGTGTGTGCGTGTGTGTGAATACTTGTAGTACCAGGTCACAGCAAACTGTGAGAGGAAAATCTGTTCAAGAGGCAGATTAAATATAAATGTGTGTATGTGAATGTGTATACATGTATCTGAGTTCAAACTTCAGTGCTGAAACCTTAACATTATGAAATTTTGGACAGATGGGAAAAACAACATACTCTCTCACCTGTACAAGAAACATCTGTTTCCTTGCTTACTTAGATTTTTTTTTTTTCATATCCCATGAGATCCATTGCAGAGTTACAACTGATTTGGCAGTTGCTGAATAGCTGGCTTCTGTGCCAAAAATGTGTGTAGTCTGACATGCTCCTGAAGTCCTGGGGGACCTGGATAGTCTAGCTTTGTCTATTATGATAAATAAAAAACAAACCAGGAACAAGTCCCTGACTCTGAAATCTAAGGTGGTACAAAATAACTTTCGTTCCCATTATTGTGGGTAGTAACCTCAACGGCACATTTGCACTAAAGAAATAGTTGGAATGGCTCAAATCTAATCTGGGAAACAGAGAGATAGAAAATATATAGTGCTCAAATAGTGTTCACATTTGTTAGCCCATTTGAAAGTTTCTGCTTTCAAAGATTTCTCCATGACCATGAAAAATATTCAGTGAGCTCACACCTACAGGATCAGGTTTATGGTATCAAATAGATTTCTTAGGCATGCTAGTTAATTGCCATCTGAACAGATTTCTGTCCTTTGTCAGGATTTCTTTTTCAAGGGGAAGTCATCCAATTAAAATAGTAGACACTTGCTACTGCAGTGGAAGAAACCTAAGACAGCTTTTAAGTGCTTGGTGACAGATATAACATTAGCGTATGTCCTAATACTATTTAGGAGTACATAAAGGAGTGGATGTTATTAGAAT
Organism: Chlamydotis macqueenii; assembly: GCF_036417535.1. NCBI lineage: Eukaryota > Metazoa > Chordata > Aves > Otidiformes > Otididae > Chlamydotis > Chlamydotis macqueenii. The sequence goes on from NC_141556.1 coordinate 167,299,274, forward strand.
TTGATTCTTTGAAGTCCACCATATGATCAAACTGCATGTATCATTAAGCACATTGTGTTGTAATATGTATTTATTATGCTCCAATACTGGGCTTTCCTTATATATGTGGTTCTCTTACAGATATTGTTACATATTTGTTCATATATATATAACTGTAGTGATATATGTAGTCACATACACACACACACATACACACATATATATATGTTTATATCATGTTCTAGGCTTTACGGATCTCCAGAAAGATTTAAAGCAGAGACTAACATTTTTCATACTTAAATGGAATAAAAGTCAATGTAAGGGATCTGCTACAAATCTTATTGACCTTTATTTCTCACAGATTAAATATATGCAGATACATTTACTACTGAAAACAAACTTCAGTGGTTTTTGAAAACTCTAGAGGAGGTTCATGATGGACCATGAATCAATGAACCAGAGTATTTGAATTAATACCCAAAGATCAGCAGTTCCAGTATTTCACTGCTTCAAAATGCTGCTAATTAGTCAGTTTTAAAGCAAGTTTTTAACACATCGGCATGCTTATAATTTATTACTTATCAATGTGCTATTCAAATTAAGTTTGATTACCATAAGACCTTCTTACCCATCAGTTCTGTTATGAGGCTTTTTAACGCACAGTATGAGATTTTAAATGTGTAATTATAGGATATTACAATTTGAAAAATTGATTATTAGTCCAAGTTATTAATTATTTTAAATACTTATCTCATTAAGTTAAATTTTAAAATTACATTATTAAGTATTATGTGTACACAGGTAATTATAATGATAATTTTATGTGTGTTTTACATTAAAAAATCTTAAAAGACAAAACACTGTTCAGGGAAAAAAAAAAAAAGAAAGAAAATTAGTGTACAAGCAGCCCTCACAGTTTAACTCTGTTCGTTTTAAAATCAGAGATATGTACCTAAAACTAATGAATGAGTTCGTTTTAGTTTTTTGATGACTTGAAGAAACAAGTTGCAGAAAAATGTATTTTTTGCATGATAAGTGAAGATGACTATATGCATGGCAGATCAAAGGTCCATATGTACCTAATAAAATCTTCACTGTAAAAATAAAAAACAAACAGACAGTAATAAGAGATCAGCTATATAGAGGTTAACCTTCTGAGCTTTCTTTGTTTGTTGTGTACTGATTTTATCAAAGAAGTTGAGGTTGATTTCCTGCTTCCAATGGGCTGCTGAGACTCCGTTGGTGAACAGGTCAATAGTTTAGATATTTGATGTGGTTTAGCTAGTGGAAATGTATACGCAAGTGAAAAATAAAATATTCAGCTATGATGTGAGATCTGTTTATATAAATTGAGATAACAAGTGACAGAACTTTGGCTTATTCACTGCCATATCTTCACTGTCTCGGATTTCGCATCAAGATGGCAGCTCAGGGAATAAAGCTAATTGCTTGGCTGAATTATAAAGTTACTTTTGAGCGATGTATTGTGACTGATTTGTACATATAAATTTAAAACATGCTGTATTAAGCTCTTCTAATAAACAATAAACACAAAGTACATGGAACATAAAATGCCACAAGCAGGTACATGTACAAATACAAATATTCTTGTGAGTAAAGAAAATTTTCTGTGCAAAATTTTGAAGTTTTGTATAATACAGAAATATTAGTGTGCACTGTACTAAGCAAATCTTAGCAGTAAATAAAATGATCCATTACTTAGAGTTAATACTTCACATATGCAACATATTTCTGAAGTGGTTTATCTTAAAAGGAGACTACTTATTGTCCTAAACTTTTCTCAATTTATATAAAATTGTCTCTTAGAAAGATTTGCACTCCATGGTGGAGTGCAAATCCACTCCTCTTGGGAGTGCTGGTGGACGAGAAGCTCAACATGAGCCAGCAATGTGCTCTTGCGGCCCAGAAGGCCAACCGCATCCTGGGCTGCATCAAGAGGAGCGTGGCCAGCAGGTCGAGGGAGGTGATTCTCTTCCTCTACTCTGCCCTGGTGAGACCCCACCTGGAGTACTGCATCCAGCTCTGGAGCCCCCAACATAAGAAGGACATGGACCAGTGGAGAAGGTCCAGAGGAGGGCCACGAAGATGATCAGAGGGCTGGAGCACCTCTCCTGTGAGGACAGGCTGAGAGAGTTGGGGCTGTTCAGCCTGGAGAAGAGGAGGCTCCGGGGAGACCTGATAGCAGTCTTCCAGTATGTCAAGGGGGTCTACAAGAAAGATGGGGAGAGGCTGTTCAGTAGGGCCTGTTGTGATAGGACGAGAGGTAATGGTTTTAAAATAGAGGGAGGTAGATTTAGATTGGATATTAGGAAAATTTTTTTTACATGCCAGTTGTAGAACACTGGAACAGGTTGCCCAGAAAGGTGGTGGAAGCCCCATCCCTGGAAATGTTCAAGGCCAGGCTGGATGAGGCTCTGAGCAACCTGATCTAGTTGGGGATGTCCCTGCTCTTTGCAGGGGCGTTGGACTAGATGACCTTTGAAGGTCCCTTCCAACTCTAACCATTCTATGATTCTATGATTCTATGGTAGTTATATACAATACATTAAATTAGTTTTGCTTTAAAGGTGTTCTGAATTTTCCCACACACCTGATACTTGAAAGAAATAGTCAATTTTCGGGAAATAGCTAGTATGATTAAAATAGTTACTATATGTAGACATATGTGACAAAAATTTATTAGTTTAATTGTTCTATCTTGAAAGATGATGGAGACAAAAAAAAATGTGCATTCAAGCAAGACATGTAGAGGTCAATACTTAGATGATGAACTGCAAATAAGCATTTCATATTTGAGGGACAGTAAATTGCTTAGAATAAAAATTGACAAAATTAAATGTTTAAACTTGATCCTGCAACTTTTGATCATAGTGACTACAGCATTTGTTTATGAGAGCAATGCAATTATTAAGTATCTTTTTTCACTTCAGTGAGAAAAGCCTCTACATTCAGGCTTGGTCACAGAATTTGGATGTATTCACATGATCCATAAGCTTTAAGATCTCTTTACCTAAAATGAAATTGATCCTGTAGTCTTTTTTAGCTCATAAAATGTCTCTTTTTTTTATTAAAAAAAAACCTCACTGAAGTTTATATAGTTCCATGCAAAAAGAGGAATTCCCCCATTCAAATCTGCAAAGACTTCCTAAGAAATGTAGCAACCCACTTAAATCAAAGGTTTCAAAAATGTCCTAATTGCTTCAGGACATTATTTAAATGAGTCTTACAAAGTTATAGATCTTCATCAGAGCTTAGTCAAATTATAAAGTCTTTGAAGCAGATGACTTAAAAAAAAAAAAAAAAAAGTGTTCATTTAGTAGTGAGCTGTATAAGACTGTCTCCCAGGTATGTTTCCTATAGTATTTGTTCAGCCTACTATCACTTATTTGGAGTTTTGCTTGTAATGGCTGGCCAGTCATAACCTCTTCTGCACCATACTCATAGCTGCTACCAAACTATGAAGGACAATTCATTATATCTGCAGTATTTATTTATTCATGAGACACTGTTCTGTACACTAATTTTCTACAAGTCACCAAATTTCAAGGAGCTGTACAACTATGTAAGACTCCTATCTCTAACTCTGTGATTAGTAAAAAACTTCACAGTAGTAGAGAGGCAAGGAATAAAAAAGGCAGAGGCAAACTGTATAAAAGCTAACTTTAATAGAACAAACAAACAAAATAAACTCTTTCTGATTTCTTAAAAATTGATAAGTGCATAGTGGATTAGTAGCCATTTCAGACAAACCATATTTTCTTCAGAGTTATTTTTCATAAGCAAAATTAAAAAGATCAAACAATTGTAAGCTATTTTATATCATCATAATTAAAAAAATAGTAAATAAGCAATAATAAAGCTTTTGAATTTTAATCTTAAAACTTGTGATTCTGTGAAAAGTAGGACTAAAACTAGGCTTCATATGAATGTCAGTTATATACTTGCTGCAGTATTAAACAACTAACCTACTTTCTCTGAGCTGCTTGAGAGACTCTTGTAAATCTTGGTGGAAACTGCTCAGGCACACAAGTTATTCGTGTGAGGAGGAGGAGGAAGTGTGGAAAAGTAACATGTAATTACAAGCATCCAGGCAAAGTTATAGCTCATTCCTAAGTTTCATGTAATTCAATAAGTTAGCAAAACCAAAAAAAAAAGAAAATCCAAACAACAAAAAAAAATACCCTCCAAAACCCACAAGCAGTTACAGTGACATCTACTTATTATTTTAGCACTGGATGCAAAAGGCACTGAACTATCCTGCTCCATATTGGTCATTTTTAGTGTTATAACAAGAACTATTTAAGACAGATGAAGTCAGAACAAAGAAACTGGAGAGGCATAGGTGTGACGCACAGACCACTTGGTGGATAAGGAGTTGGCTGGATGGTTGCACTCAAAGAGTTGTGGTCAATGGCTCAAAGTGCAAGTGGAGACTGGAGACGAGTGGCGTTCCTCAGGGGTCAGTATTGGGACTGGCCCTGTTCAACATCTTTGTTGGTGACATGGACAGTGGGATAGAGTGCACCCTCAGCAAGTTTGCTGATGAAACAAAGCTGTGTGGTGCGGTTGACACGCTGGAGGTAAGGGCTGCCATCCAGAGGCACCTTGACAGGCTGGAGAGGTGGGCTCATGAGAACCTCATGAAATTCAACAATGCCAAGTGCAAGGTCCTGCACATCAGTCAGAGCAATCCCAAGCACAAATGCAGGCTAGATGGTGAATGGATTGAGAGTAGCCCTGAGGAGAAGGACTTGGGAGTGCTGGTCAATGAGAAGCTCAACATGAGCTGGCAATGTGTGCTTGCAGCTCAGAAAGCCAACCATATCCTGGGTTTCATCAAAAGAAGTATAGCCAGCAGGTCAAGGAAGGTGATTCTCCCCCTCCACTCTCATGCAACCCCACCTGGAGTACTGCATCCAGCTCTGGAGAGCCCAACATAAGAAGGAAATAATCTTGTTGGAGTGAGTCCAGAGGAGGGCCATGAAGATGATCAGAGAGATGGAGCACCTCTCCTACGAGGACAAGCTGAGAAAGTTGGGGCTGTTCACTTTGGAGAAGAGAAGGCTCCAGGGAGACCTTATAATAACCTTCCAGTACTTAAAGGTGGCTTATAAGAAAAATGGGGATAAACTCTTTAGCACGGCCTGTTATGAAAGGACAAGGAATAATGTTTTTTTAAAACAGATGGAGGGAGATTCAGACTGGACATAAGGAAAAAAATTTTTACAATGAAGACGGTGAAATTCTAGAACAGGTTGCCCAGAGAGGTGGTAGATACCCCATCCCTGGACACATTCAAGGCCAGGTTGGACGGGGCTCTGAGCAACCTGATCTAGTTGAAGATGTCCCTGCTCCTTGCAGGAAAGGTTGGACTAGAGGACCTTTAAAGGTCTTTTACAACCCTAAGTATTCTATGATTCCAAGAAATAAACAATTATTTTTCTTTTCCCAACTGAATTATTGATATATTATTTTCTAATCTTACTAATTTAGTTCTGTCACAGATTAGAAAAAACTATAAATCTGTCTCCTGGTACACAGAAAACAAGGAGAGCTCTATGGCTTTGTGGTTATGTACAGGAATATACTGTGTATTAGGTACATATCATGAGCTCTTCTCCAAGTCTAAGAGAGTTTTAATTAGTTAAAAAATTAGAAAAAGAAATTGACTGAGAATACAAGTTCAGAGGATCAACTGTGTGAACTGAGCTTCCATTCATCATGCAGCAGTTAATAATGATTGTGGTTAGAACTGATGAGGAATTTTTAAGTAAGCATCAATGTGCTGAAATTTTCATAAGAATGTATTGATCACAGTGATCATATCAGCTAAATTTTCTCAGGTATAGAATGAAGTGACTTAAGAAAAAGAAAGATTGCTGCTGAATAATCAACTGTTAGGGTACTCACTAGATTAGGATTCCTTTGTTCAAGCCTCAGACTGATGAGTTAAAACTGAGTTTGAGATTGAAATAATAAATACTCTAAGCCTAAGACAGTCAGCAAAGATTTCCTTTGTAATCAATACAGAGAAATTGTCATTTAGAAAAGTGATTTATATTAATCTGAATTCTTCAGTCTTTCATTATGGGAAAGTTCTAATACTTCTGTGTCTTTAATACAAAGGATAACAGAAGCCAGCATAAACTATTGCTCTCTACACAGACTGTAAGTAATTGATGACAATCTTTTTTTTTTTTTTTTCATTTAAGTATACTTGCTTTGAAACAGTAAAAATTCAGCTGGTATATCATCTCTTGCAAGATTAACAGACACGCAATATATTTCAATTCTTAGAAAAATAATCTTCCTTGAAGAAAAACATCCTCTATAAAGTAAAGTTTCAAACACATTATATTTCACAATTAATAATGGTTAATAGGAGATTAGTACATGTTGGTACATTATTTTAATATGTCAGAAAAAAAAATTAAAAGATCACCTGTAATTATTTAATTTTCCTTGAATAGTTAAAATTAATATTTCTGAACCTAATTTTCAAAGATTCACTTTTTTATTGCTTCGTTAGCATGTACCACTTAAAAGTCAAAGCAAATGGAATTCCGTCTAGGTTATACCACATTTCCATTAAGCACAATGAGCTTAGAATTTAGTTTGTTATCGGTAAGCAGGTTCATTGCCCAGCAAATTTAAGCACAAAATTGTTTAAGACCTTCTTATTAAATACAAGTTATTATACCACACTCTCATAAAATGTGGTTGATTAGAAATTAATGAAAGAACTCATAGAGGAGAAAAGGAAAAGACTGTCTCTTGAGTTTAAAATTAATTTAATGTTTGTTTAATTAAATTAGAATTTTACCTGTGTAATAATCTCTCTCCCTTCTAAAAATTTACTTAATGAGCAGAATGAATAGGTTATTGGATTAAAGAAATGAATTTCAAGTAATTACTTCAGTCTTTTCAGTTTAACTAGTTTTTTTTTATACATAACAGCTTTTAAGAAAGACATTTCCTGATATATTTTCAGGACCTGATCTTAACAAGTACTGAGTGATTTAATAGGTTACTACTGTCTTTTCTGAGGGTCTATGATCTGCTCTAACCTCTATATAATGAAAGGAAATAAAAAAGAAGAGTTCTCCTATTCAAAGAAAAACTGTTTAAATCTCAAATCAGGTCTACTTGATTAATTCCTATTATAAAAGATATATTTACTTGATTACAAACAGCTGAAATGGCCATATGGTTGAAGCATCAGCCAGGGAACAAAGTAATTGTCCCATGGATAACAATAATGTGAATACTCTCTTGAAATATTCAGCATCGTATCCAAGTTTGAGGTATTCTGTCATGTTGTAATTTCTCAGTGGATTTTCACCAGCTTCTAACTTATTAGTGAATATCACTGTGTTATTGTTTTCTGTAAAGTTTCTTCCATCACAGGTATTCTAATTAAAAGTCAAGGGTAGTGGAAGACAACATTGTTCACAGGTTCATATAGATTGTTACTCAGTCTTATTGTTAGTATATGTAGACTTATTCTTAGATGTCTATGCTTTTAATTGCACTTTTAATACTATATACCATTGATTTAAAAAAAAAAAAAATTGCTTTCAGTGGCAATAAATAATTACCTTTACTTAGTATTTTTTTTAAAAAAATATTTGAAAGAGGCTATAGTTCCTGATATTCTTTGGTTAAATAAGAAAAAAAAAAAAGTCAGCTTTGAACAATTCTGTCAATGTATGCAGGTAGTGTATTCCATGCAAGCTTTTAAAATTTTTCCTTTTCATTATGGTTAAAAAAAAACAGCTTTGCTTTAAAAAACAAAAATAATAAAGAACTTTGCAATTTGATTACCTGTCTATTGCCATGTAGCTGTTTCTGGCTTACAGAGAGAGAAGGATTTTAATTGTTGGAAAACATATAAAGCATACTTTCATTTTTTTTCTTTGTTCCTCTATTCTCAGGAAAAAAAAAAAGATGGTTCTCTGTAATTACAGTGTATTTGTATTTAAATAGCTTGACATACTTCACATCTAAACCTCAAATTTAATTAAAATAATCTTTGATGTTAAAAAGTGTGTGAACTGAAAAACCTTTGGGAAAGAATAAGAAAGCATATTGCTAAATATCAAAATGTCAAGTAGACTGGAATTTGCAAGGTCTACTGAAGGTAAGGTAAACCATGAAAATAGTCTGAAGAGAATAAAACACAACTACAACAAAAAAAATATATATATAAATATAACAATGGTTTTCCTTTTGAAGAAAAAAAAAAGACAATAGAAAACTTAGGTATTCATTTGGAAGAATAAAAAAAACTTGAAAAAAAAGGCACAGTTCTGGAAGATGTAGCTGTAAGAGTATATAGCAAAATAAATGTGAGTTTATTATGCCTTTGTGACAAAAAAAAAAAAAAAAGACTTAAAGGTTTTGGAATATATGTGCAATTTTACCAGGAAAATACACTTCTAAAATGTTTACATGGAGGTTGCTTATCATTCATAACAGATGTTATTATATGTACTAAAAATATAGAAACATTATTAATAATTTGGAGAAAAAATAACAAAGATCGATTGTTACATAGTCATTAGCATGATACACTGAAAGGCTGCTTTTAAGAGCATTAAAAGGACTCTTATGAACATTTGAAGTCAGCCTAAAGCCAATACTTGCTCAGCATTGAGGGAGAAAACAAATCAAGGTCACTGTGTGGAGAAGTATTTTGTCAGCTTGGCTTTGTATTTATAAACATAGCAGATTTCTGTTCAGTTACTTGGTTAAAAAAAAAAAAAGAAGACAGTAACAAAACAATTTGTCTTCATCCTTATTTGCTGTTAATGTACATATCAGAGCAAGGCGACACTCTAAAATCCAATACTAATACTGTCTTTAAAGAATAATATCTACCAAAGTAGAGACTATATATTTAACATATGACCTTTACCTTCTTGTTTAAGACTGCAGTGGTTTTAGACTTAGCAGGACATTCTGAATAAAGGTTACAACAGACCATGTGACATTTGAAGACCATGTAAAACTAGAGATGCAAGCAGGCCCAAAGAATAATGTATTCATCCTCCACAGTCTTTACTTTCACCATCTTCCTAGGTGCTTTCTTTTCTGACTTTGTATGAAAGCTTATTTGCTGCCATTTTACTCAGCCAGTGTGCAGTTATTAAAAGTTACTCTCAGTTTGCAAGACAGAGCAGTATGACCATAACCTCTCCTTTCAATGAAGCCTTTTAATTCTCATTCAGTTCTCTTCTTTTAACTGAGGTTGGACCTACATCAAGAAAGAATAATATCTTCATGCCCTCAAACATAACCTCTTCATTTTTCCCTAGCGCCTGTAGCATTCTATCCTTGTCCCAGGTGTACAAGGTCAAAATCATGGTCCCTCCTACACTATTAGTCACAAATGGCTTCAACGTGGGAATCCTATGGCATTTCTGATCCAGAATAGATAGTCTTGCAAGTTGTGTGACTGAACTACAGATGAAGTTTTCCATCAAAAAAAAGAAGGTGTCAGGACTTCATGTTTCCTCTGGAAATCTCAGAAGCTTAACGTCCCTCCTTTGTTGTGGATTGTCTGAAATTTCCAGTCATCTGTACTGTGCCAGTAAGATTTTGCCTAAGGATTTAGTCTGCCTTGAGAGTTTTTTGTTTGTTTCCCATTCTCTGGAAAGGTTTGCATTTGAATTCAATAATAATTTAAATGAGAAATGTAAAAATTAGACTTCTGTCTTGGCTCTTTATCTCTAAATTCAAATAAGCATGCCACTCTAGTTATGTTTTTATGTAATTTTATTCCTTGCATATTTGTTAGATATGGTGTAGATGACTTTCTAAGATTTAAGTTTCTTCTGTTTTGAACTGTATTTCATAAATCTCAAACATGCAAACTTAGTCTGTAATTTGGTTCGGTATATTGAAAATTCAGATGGGGTAGTTAACTAAAGTGATTTTTTTTTTTTAACTGAAGATAAGAAAATCAAATGGTTCATCGTATATGAATTAGCATTTGGGAGGATTGTATGGCCCTCAATTGTGCATCCAAGGTTCTGCATTTTGCACGCACTCGTTCATTCAGTGTTTTGTGTATTTTTATAAAGTACTTTTATATTGAAGTAAAAACTTTAAAAACAAAATAAAAATCTTACTGAATTACAGGAATATGCTAACACTTAGCATTTTAGAGTGAAGTCATACTAAGAAAAGCTAAGCCCCACAAAATGAAATAACTTTCACAACTTCTTTTCCACTGTGCTTCTTGATCTGAACAGACAGCCTGAGTCAACAGATACAATGGAGAGCTATTAGGTTTAGTCTATTTCAGATAAGTATATAGAAACACAATCAAAAGATTAAATGCTTCCAAAGAAGATGCTGCTGTGATTTCTTTCGTCCTAACATTGAGAATTACACACAAACACATATCTAGATATCTGTATCTGAATTTCGGTTAAAAGTGATGGTCTGAAAGAAGATATTTGTCTCACTTAGAAAACCATTCTATATATAGTAACTTTGAAATAAAGTTTAGAATCAAAAAGGATGATCAGGCTATTTCCACCTGTAAATACTTTATTTTAGTTTTGTGTCTATTCTTTCTGGTTTGGATGAAGTATATAATTTTAAGATTCAGCTTTAAAATACCTGTGGACCTAGAGTGGACTGAAAAGACCCCCCGCTCAGATCTTTCACCTCAGTCTTACCTGTTCATAATTTAATATTTTCCCTAGTCTGGGATAGCAATTTAAATAATAAAAATAATAAAATAAACTTTAAAATCTAATAACTTCAAATAAAAGGGCTATTCTGTCCTTATTGTTTATCATCTATACAAGTCAGAACCATATAAAAGTTTACTTGAAGAGGCTTCTAGAGGTGCCTCATCCAGGATCCTTCTCAAAGCAGAATTATCATCAAGACTAATATGGATCAGACATGCCTTTATCTATCTGAAGTGTGAGAAACTCTATAGACATGGTTTTGTTTTTTTTTTCTGCTGTGTCTCTGCAGCCTTTTACAGTGATTAACTTTCTGTCAAGTGAAAAGGTTTTTCCCTGGTGTCTAATCTCAGCCTCCAAAATACCACCTTCTGGTTGTTGGCCACTGCTACCTCATCTGCCACGACTGAGAAGAATTTGTCGCTTTTATCTTTGTAACTTCCTTTTGAATAATTGCAATGACAGATCATCGGCCTCCTCTTTACCAGACTAAACAAGCCCAGTTCCCTCAGCATTGCCTCATAGGTCATGCTCTAGGTCTCTGACCATCTTGGTAGCTGTCCACTGGACCTGTCCAATTTCTCAGCATTGTTTTTGAGGTGTTTTTGTGGTGACACCATGTAAAATAAAACTGGACAGAGTATTTAAAATGTAACCTTCCAAGGGTCAAGATGAGAGGAATAATAATTTCCCTTCTCCTCCTAATGTAGCTCACCATACACTTTCCTGTATCTGCAATGAAAGTACACTTTGGGCTTACATTTACCTTGGTGTTTGCAGTCACATTGAGGTCCTTTTCAGCAAAGCTGTTATTCAGCCATTTTGTTCCCAGCCTGTACTCACACAGATGGTCACCCTACCCAAGATATAGAACTTCCCAGTTCTCCACGTTGAACATGAACATGCTTCTGTTGGCCCAGTCCTCAAGTTTGTCAATGTCCCTTCAGATTGAAGCTCTACAATGCAGCATAATAGTAACTCCCCTTAGTTTAGTATCATTCAAAATTTGTGAATGGTGCATTCATCTTCATTAAACACTGTGGGACATAGTATTGATTACTGAAATAGATACTCCAGGGGTTATTGGCTATCAAGTCATTTATTACTGTCCTATGAGCCAACAGAACCTGAATATGTTTGTTACTTGTCTTTTATTTTCTAACCAGGATATTTGTTTGTATCAACAATGTCTCTTTTATGTTCACTCATTATTAGAAAGTAACAAGACAGCAAGATGCATAGCTTTTGGTGATGTCTTAAGAAATATTAAGTTCCTGTTATCTGCTTATTGAGTTCTTATAATATTGTCAGGGCACAGTGCCAGGGCACTGGAAGCCACAGGCCTACCCACTGCAGCCAGCAGGACAGGGGCCTCACCAGACACGATCTATCCCACCACCTCCAGTGATGATGCAGAGCAGGCTGAGAAGGCAGCTGGGGGCAGTTTTCACCCCAGGACATGAGGCATCTTCCTGGGGATGGGGATGTGCTGAGACTGGGCCAGGCTGTCAGTCTGTGAGCAGGGGGTGATGATCAGGCCCCATGAGGAGAATTAGGCTCGGAGACAGCTCCAGGATGGCCTGTGTACTGAATGAAAATGTGACATTAAATTTCCAAGTGCACCTTCCATGGGTGCTAGATACAGGTCCAGTGTTCCCTTGAAAAAAATTATGCAGTATGCTTGTGGTGATAAATAACTGAGGGTCAGGGAGTGAGCTCCAGCATTAGACTGCTGACCAGCTGTAATGTTTATTTTCTAGTTCAAAAAACCATTTTTTTTTGTTGTGTTATTTCGGTGTTGTGTCCCCCCCAAAAAACAAAAACCAAGTCTATTTACAGAGGGCTATCCCTAAGCAACATGGACATGGACTGTCCATCTTAGGCAAGGAATCAGACCTTGACTCTCCTTTGTTTTGTAGTGTAGACATAATTATACAGATTTCCTTCTACTGTCTTAGATGTCGTTTAATTCGTAGTCAGATGACAATGACAGCCTTTCCCGTCTGTCCAGATGACTTACAAAGACTGAAAATCTAGTTCTAGAGAGAAAGAGGAACAACCTCACTATAAATCTTCCCTTGTAGACAGTTTGAGTATTTTTCATTTGTCATGAGGGGTTAACATTTTTATTGCTTGGTTATCTTAAAGACCTGTGCAGATAATGAATTTGTAGTTACAAGCTCAGGCACAGGTAGACGGTATCTTGGAGGCCTAAATATACCAGATGGTTTTCTAAGCTAATAGGCTTATCCAAATAGTCTATCCACAGTCCCATGTGTCAACAGGAGGCTAGTGGCAGACGGTGTTCATGGCTGTCCTTTCAAGCAGTCTGGTGTTCTGACTGAGACAATGAATACTGCAGAATGTGTTTCAAACTCATTTTATGCAGTAGGCTGGTTCTGATATCCTAGCGGGTTACATTCAACAGAGCTAATTCAAATAAGAGAAATAGAGTAAATGTTAGTGTGAACCATATTGACCTGTCTTTCTTATACAACAAAAACAGGAAAAAAAACATGAAACTAAATTGCTTTAAAAAAAAAGTCAATCATGCAAGTTTCATGATTAATACTATTGAAAATATAATCTGTGCATCCTGTATCAACACCATGAAAATATTTCTTTATATTGAAACTTTACCTATTGTGTGATTAAAGTGTTTGCACATGTCGTAGTTCAGCCCCAACAGGGACCAGACTATGCAGTCTCTCTCTCACTCCCCCCACTCTCCGAGAGAATAGGAGGAGATTTGACAAACAAAAGAAAACCAGGAAAAAAAAAACCAAACACATGGGTTGAGACTGAACAAAAAGTGAATTTAACAGTAATGACAGAAGAAAACAAGACAGTGATGGAACACAAATACAGTACAATAGCTCACAACAGATCTCCACATCCAGTCTCTTCCAACTAGCAGGGAGCCTCCCTTCAGCACCCTCCTCACTTATATACTGAGCATGATGTCAGATGGGATGGAATAGCCCTTTGGCTAATTTGGGTAAATTAACCCCAGCTGTTAGCTAATTAGTTAACTATCCCAGCCATAGGGGCTACCAGCTTCAGTTCTCCACCCAGCTCAGGTAAATATTAACTCTATCCTGGCCAGAACCAGGACAGTACATAGTATATGTTTTCCTACATATATGTGCAGAAGCCTAGAACCTGAAGTGCTGATAGACTTTTAGGTGAACACTGAGGTTCACACTAAAATGTGACCAGCAGCAGTATTTATAAGAGCACAATATTGTAAGAATTCAAGTATACTATTCTGTGCCCAAAATATCACAGTCCTGTGTTGCTACAGACAGGATTTAGTTGTTAATTTTACTGATTCTTCATCATAAATTAAAAAAAAAAAGAATATTTTCTATTTTCCATTGTACAGAATAGATACACCCAAAGATTCATCAAAATAGGGTTACACCAGTCACATTTGATCCCAGTTTGGTGGAATCTTTTCATAATTCCACTAGTGCAAGTTTCACTCTCTGCCTTAATTATTATTTCTGCGTTCCTTGTGCTGGTCTTACTGAACAGCACTTTCATCATCTTCTTTACTAATGAGGCTTAGAACATCTTGCCTATTCCTTGCCTAATTTCTGCCCTCCAGCACACATTTCTTTTTTTTTTAGCTCTCCACCTGCAGTCAGTATTGATGTGGCAGTAATAACCTCAGGAGGATACCTCTATTCTCCAGATTAGATTTAGCACTAAGCCTTACAGCTAACAGGACAGTAATAGACTATTACAAACTTTTAACATTAAAGCGAATTGTTCATAATGCATAAATTAAATTGAAATTGATTATTTACCTTATTTTTTTTTCATCTGTAGATAGGAGACTAATAAAATATGTCACAGCTATAATGAGATTCAAACTGCCAACTTTAAGATGTAGCATTTATTATGGATACAGAGAGACCTGCTCTAACTCTGTGAAGGTAAAATATTAACATATGCAATGACAATCAAATACATAGTTCTGATGCAAGTTTGAAGAGCCTGAAGAAAATCTGTTCACCTTTAGATTAATTAGTTGTGGCAGTTCGCTGTGGTTCACTGAATAGGTATATAGGCTAAAATTTTAACTATGAATTCAATAATATTCTTCAGTTTTTTGTCAGATGAACTTCTGTGATTATTTACTATTTCCCTCTGGCAGTGCAAAATTGTTTTCTATGGTATTGAACTTTAAGACAAAGAAGTCTTTCTCAAGTACTAGGAAGAAAACTAAGCTGACGTAAGTGACATGAACTTTAAAATAACTAATTAAAAAAATCCTACTGTGGATGTGAAAACACATAGACTCATCATTGCATGTTTTTTTTTAATCAGAAATTATTTCTGCCTTCAGAATTAATGCAGTCTCTTGGGGCAGGCAAGATTCCTCTTCCTTCACTCTAGACATTCAAATACTAAGTGTTAGATGCAGTTTTTGGCCACAATTGTCATAGGCTCACTTTATAGACAATAGAAAGACTGGTAATATCTTCAAGAAATTAATCTGGTTTTAGATCAGAGCTTTACATTATATCAATCTTCATATGAAGTCTTTATTTCTCCTGCTGAATCTAATTAGAGTCTAGGATGATTAGCATAGACCTTAGAAACCCATTTCTACTACCCACACCTAAAGGTCTAATTCTAGTTAAGATGCTGTACGGTGTCTGAGATGATCTCAGGGCATATGAAAAAGAATTTAAGGACAATTTATGTTGTTGTGAAAGAATAGCTGGATATAAGGTGGGATATCTAGCCATCTCAAATGTTTCTAGTTGCCCACCTGTGTGTGGGCAATTGAATTAAAAGCCACAGATTTTCAGATATCTGAAGTCAGGATGGACATGAACTATTCAAATTTAAGGATAATTAGTCTTAGGTTCCTAAAGCGATTCTTAATAGAAATACTTTTACCTTTCATCACAATCTGTTAATCAAATCAATTTCTCTGACACTCATAGGGAGTGCTGAGAGTGTGCTAGATTTGAAGGAAATTTGCAAAGATATGTTGTTATTTTTAGAACATTACTCCATTTACATTAATATAATCAAAGCCTGTAGTGGGATAGACAGGGCTATCAAAGTCAAGCATCAGACACATCCTGTATCATGTAGAGATATTGCAGAATATTTATTGTATGACTGATGTTTCAATCATACATAGTAAACTGAAAAAATAGATCAGATTAAATTCACAAATAATAGGAAAAAAGCAGATACTTTTTTTTTTTTTTTTTTGCATTCAAGGCTGTACTCCTTTACACCATGTTTATACACGGCCCAAATAAATGTATTCTGCTTCTATGGCAATTACCCAGTGTTAGAAATGTTCAAAATGCTTCCCTTGTTTGCTTTTTTTTTAATTTCATTTGTCAAACCTGTTATCCCTTCATAGAGTATAAAAAATTATTTAATCAAATTATTTGTAATGGTTTCCCTTCTTAATGAGCTGTCAAGATACACAGCTTAGCAAAGGGTGTCATTGGGTGTCTATATTTGATAGACAAAAAAAAAAAATGTATTCTGTATCAGCCATACAGCACAGTTGTGGTTGTAAGAGTGTATAAGTTTTTATTTTATCATTAAAATCCTTTACTTCAGTTCTTACAGTTTGTATGTGCCCCAAGAAGTTTTCCAACAGAATACTTTACTGCGTTATGTTACTCACAGGACAACGGACTGCTTCTGATTTGCTTTTGATGTGTTAAGTAAGTATTTTCTTGGATGGCAGAAAGATTGTTTCAGCACAGAGTGTAATTATTTAGCAAAATTATGATGCTTAGTTTTACATGTTACTATTTCTATGCATTTACTATGAACTGTGTAAGAGACCTATATTAAATAATGTTCATAATTAAGTTATTCTCCTGTTCTCATTGTTATAGTAAAAATGTTATCTAGTACTACAATTAATATATATAAATATATATATATATATGTTAGATTGTCTTGCATTTTCCAGTAGTAAGTGTCATTAACATCTGTTAGTTTAATTAATTAAACTACTTCCCTAATTGAACGGTGTCTTATTCTAAAATCAGGTTCATTTTCCATTCCACACTTCAACACTCAGTTCTTCAATTACAGATCATTGTGTATGGCCAAGTCTTCCATAATGTCAACACTACAAAGGGAAAACATAAAATGCACTTGGATTTATTGCAAGTATATAATGCTAAGCTTGATGGTTTTCTTTATACGAAATTTTACAGAAAATGGGAACACAGAAAAGCTGCTGACCTGGCTTTATTAAATCATTTTGTGTAATAAAATGTGGGATATCACACTGGGTATTTTAGAGAAGTTTAGAACTGGTAAAAGAATTATGTGATGTAAGTGGTTGATGACTTAGAGGGTATGATTCAGACAGAGGTTACTAGAGGTATTCAAGTAAGATCAGCCCCAAGATTGATTCTGTTTAATAGTTTCATAAATGATTTTTTTGGGGAAAAAAAAGAGCATGCAAAGGAAATTTATTTGTGACACAAATAGAAGAAAATTGACTGTATGAAAGAGAATCAGAAGACTGGCTAGAAAGTGTGAATTTACCTTGAGGAACAGACTAATAAACATGAAGTAAAAATCAATGCTACAAAATATGAGGAGAAAGAATAGGAGTTTAATAACAAAAAAAAAAAATCTGCTATAAAATGAGGTCTCATGTGTAAAATGGGGAGTGGCTGTTTGCACAAGAACCAATTTGAATTCAGAAGTACCATAGGCAGTTACTTATTCCCAATTTGAGTCTTACAACAAACTTTCTTAGTAATCATACATTCTCATTTTATCCTGGGTGCAACTCAGGCTAATCCTTTAGTGTTCCTAATCTGTTTTGAAAGATTCAAACTTTGAGGCAGATGAGATGCACTGTGACAAGTCTGCTGATGCTCAGTCCTTTAAGATGGCATCAAAGTGGTACAGTATCATACTATGGTCTGAGTTTTTCCTAAGTCATGTTTCCTTTCTTGGTTACAAACAATGTGGAAGTTAGGTGAAACAGGAACTGAATAGAGGTTAAGTTATCTGTTTGATTGAAACATAATTGTTTGCACTGCATCTGAATTATGAGATATGAATTTGAATACGTCTTCCCCAAAAACTGTGATGTTTCCCAGGTCTATACCCTGCCCTGCTCTACAATTTCTGGTTCTGAGTCCTGCTGTACTGCCCACAAACATGAAATAAGACACCCTAAAATAATATTTTCTTTCTTTTTTTTTTTTTTTTTTACGTCAATTATAGGAAAATAAAGACAAGAGGAATTATGGGAAAAAAAATTAAATGTGAATCAGGATTGTTAGGCATTACTGAATCCAGTAGCCCTATGGAGACGAGGCTGATGCAGCTCCGTGTTGCCAGATCAAATCCATAGTGAAGCTGAGCACGTGCTTCCAATAGGCATACACATGCAAACACACAGAGACACAGATACACACACACACGCACATACACACATACATATATGTCTGTAAATGTATATGCAAGTGTGTATGTGTATACGTGGTTGCACAGATCAATACAGACAGACAGACAGAGCACTTGCACAAAGAGCACCAACGGACCCATCCTGCTTCCCTTTCTGGTTGACCAGGATGAAGATGTCTTACTGGGAATATGTATACATCTGTGCAAAGTGTATCCTTCCAGCAGCTGAGCTCAGATGCTGAGTCCACCCAGTAGCTACCCCTGAATCTCAGTCTCCCCAGTTGCTGGCACATGGATACACAAGCCCCCAAGACCACAGACCCCACTCCATTTGCTGGTACAACTCCCATTGCATACATCCAGCCTTGCCTTGCCCTAGACACACGCTGGATTGCTGCAGTTCCTCGCTCTTCCCAATTTTCTCCTGCACAGAGACTGGGGCAGGCATCTCTTCCCATAGTCCCACCTTTAGAGACACACACACACACATATCTCTGGCTACTCCAGGTAGAACTCAAGTTCACTCGATCTAGTCTCTCCAGTTTTCGGCACCATGGATACAGGAGGTCTCTAACCTGTGGTCAAGTTCAATTGATGGCACCTAGAGAGGCACACGTACAGATGCATACACCAGTGTTGTTCATACAAGAAAAGTCAGAGGTAGAATGTAAACAGACAGGACTGACTGGGAAGATCAAACATGGGAAATGGCCAGTCAAGCCACTATATTCCCAAGTACTGGCCAGCAAACTGCTTACACACAGCTTACCGCTTTTAACTGTAATCTGTTTTCCCACACTTTTTCCTCACCCAAACCACTTTGATCTCTTTCTTTTCTGGCTTTCATTCCTCATCTAAACATCTCATCATATGTCTTGTGTAATTCCAAAATACTTTTACCCTGCACGCCAACCAATGGGCGGCTGCAGTTGTACTGTAACAGCTCCTCTGCCTATCCTTCCTCCTCACACTTTTCCCCTATTCTAGTATGGAGTCTGCCCACAGGATACAGTCATTCAGAAAATATCCACCCACTCTAGCATGGTCTTGTCCATGGGCTGCAAGGAAATTCTTTGTCCAGTGTGGTCTCCTCCAGGGGCTGTAGGGGAATCTCTGCTCCAGCAACTGCAGCACCTCCCCCCACTCCTTCTCTCACCTTGGTATCTGCAAGGCTGTTTCTCACACTTCTCCACCTCACTCCTCTCTCTGCTGTGTGGCATTTTTTTCCCCTTTCTTAAACACATTTCCCCAGAGGTGCCACTACCTTGGCTGAGGGGCTCAGGCATGCCCTGTGGTGGGTCCATTGGAGTCATCTGGAATTGACTGTGTCTGACACATGGCAGCCCCAGCCTCTCCTCATAGAGGCTGCCCCTGCAGCTCCTGGCCTGCTATCACCTTCGCACCAGCATCCAATGTACCCCACTCCTCCTGTGCTTCTGTGCTCCTTCGTGTGTGAGGAGGTGAGCTTTTTGTTATGTAGCTTAACAGAAATAATTACCAGAGATTATGAAGAAGAACATACATTTAAGCTAAAGGGCAAAGGCAAAAAAATAAATATGTTTTATATATATTGATGAAAAGAGTTATTTAATAGGTTGCTGGCAATTGATAGAAACTCAGCTCAGTGATTCTGAAGGTCTTCTCCAGTTGTGCACAATACTGTAAAACTTAGAGGTCTCTTAGGAGAACCTTTGAAGATGCCTTAGGAGATCTTTGTACAATGACCTCTACAAGAGGTGTGTGTTACCTTTGAAATCCTTATATTTCTCCACTCTTTTTTTTTTTTTTTAACTTTTCCTCCTCCTACTTGGTTCAGAGCAATCTTCTAGGGACTATGTCTTAGCCTTAATTGTACTACTGATAAACATCATTTTTTGCATTTGAGGAGTGGACGATGAAAGGTAAAATTACTCTTCTAGTTTCTCAAACTATAAACTAATTTTACATATTCACTTGGTTTTATAGGTTGCACTGGTAACCAAAGTTTCTTCTCATTTTGTGTTATGCTTTGTATTTCATCACACTTCAAATCTCAGGTGCCTTTATAAAATTCTAGGACTTAAAAAAAAAAACCCCACACTTCATTATATTTCATCTTAATGAGCATTAGTTTACCCATCTTCATAAATAAAGTACTCTGCATTGCCTATAAAGTAGTACTTCCACACGAAAGATGATAGTTTTATACATTGCACTGAATGTACCTTTCCCTGAAGAATAAAAGGAAGAAAGATTCCTATAGTTATTTCTTCTCCCTTGTCACTCTTGCCTGTGCTTACTTTAATCATTTAGAAGCTAAGAAACTGACATCCTACAAGACTCGAGATTAATTCCTGTAGAAACTGAGATTAAATGATGGACAAGGCATACAGGTAAGCACTAAATAAATTGTATTCAAGTGCATGGACTAGAACGGTTGGCTGCAGATTGCTCCTTAATATAATTCCAGGATAATGAAAAAAGAAAGATCACATGTAAACAATTACTGTCAGTCGTGGTGGGACTGGATCTCAGCATGGTGGCTTCAAATAAATGTTAAATTTTGCCTGTATTTTAAGAAATAATGTACCAAAACCACTTCAAATATTAATGGAACTTTCCAAAATTAGTAACATAGGTTTCAGCCTAAGTCAAATCAAATATATATATTTTCAGCTTTAGTATACACACATAAACATATAGACACACACAGTAAAAAAACCTACATAAGTGCATAACCATAAACACATCCAGGTATAGAGCTTCCACTAAAAAAGCAAAACCAAAACCAAAACCAACTATTGAACAAAGAAGTAATGACAACGCAAAACAGTGCGGGGAGTGGGGGAGGTCAGTTTCAATTTACTTATACTGAAACAAACTTTTCTTTTTCCAAAAACTGTCCTTTTGTTGAAATGCAGCTATTTTAAAAGTTAATGTTGTCTAAAGTAGAGAAGCATAACAGTTTGTTCAGTTGATGTGCTGCTGATTTTCGCACAAGAGAAGGAATAAAAAAAAAGTCAGTGGAATTTTTATTTGTATTTCTTTAATTTAAGAAGTTCTTTGTAGGTTTTTTCATGATGTAGCCATTTTGAGAATAATCACCTTCAATGAATTGCTTTTCATAGGGATGCTGAAAGACTCATTTTCTAATGTTCAGTTCAGCTTCTGTGCCTCTGTCTGTTCTGGACAACTCACTTCATTTTCAAAACATAGATGATGGTATCCATTATAACATAGCTTAGTATTTCCTAAGACTAAAGCTCTACTCTGCAACTACTACCAGTGTCACAATCAGACAATGAAAGCATAACATCTTTAAGGACTTTATCTTGCATTAATCTTTTAGTAGACTCCTATAGAGGCTTGGAAGAGCTAACTCATACCAACTCATTCAGGACAAAGAATTGCATCTTTATGCATGAATGTGGCATTAAACATACAAAAATAGGTTGTCATGCATACAATTGTAAAAAAAAAAAAAAAGATATCAAGTTCAACCCAGGGAGTTATCTTGGTTATAGAAAGAAAATGCTGGACAGCAGGAATGTCAGTCAGAGTATTAACAGCCGTGGTGAGTTGACCCTGGCTGGACGCTACATGCCTACCAAGCCACTCTATCGCTCTGCCTCCTCAGCTTGACAGAGGAGGGAAGATATAATGAAAGGCTTGTGGGTTTAGACAAGGAGGGGGAGAGGTCACTCACCAGTTACCATCATGGGCAAAGCAGACTCAACCCGGGGAAAAGTTCATTTAATTTATTGCAAATCAAATCAGAGTAGGATAACAAGAAAAAAACCCTAAATCTTAGAACAACTTTTCCCCACTTCTCCCTTCTTTCTGGGTCAAACTTCACTCACAAATTCTCTATCTCCTCCCTGCCAGCAGCAAGGAGGAGGGGAAATGGGCCTTGTGGTCAGTTCATCACATGTTGTCTCTGCTGCTCCTTCCTCTGACTCTTCACACTCTTCTCCTGCTCCAACATGAGTCCCTGCTATGGGAGAGAATCCTCCACAAACTTTTGCAACAAGAGTCCTTCCCACAGGCTGCAGTTCTTCATGAACTGCTCCATTGCGAGTCCTTTTCCATGGGGTGCAGTCCTTCAGCAACAGACTGCTGCAGTGTGGGTCTCTTGTGACAAGCGTGCTGACAAGTCTTGTCAGCAAACCTCTTCCAATGTGGGCTCCTCTTTCTCCATGGGTTCACAGGTCCTGCCATGAGCCTGCTCCAACATGGGCTTTCCACAGGGTTGCAGCCTCCTTTGGGTGCATTCACCTACTTTGGTGTGGGGTCCTCCACAGGCTGCAGGTGGATCTCTGTTCCTCTGTGGCCCTCCATGAGCTGCAGGCGGACTGCCTGCTTCACCATGGTTTCACCACGGCCTGCAGGGGAATCTCTGCTCTGGCCCCTGGAGCACCTCCTTCCCCTCCTTCTTCACTGACCTCAATGTTTATTGGATTGTTTATCTCATATATTCTCACTCCTCTCTCTGGCTGCGGTTGCTGTTGCACAGCAACTTTTCCCCTTCTTAAATATGTTATCACAGAGGCACTACCACCATTGCTGATTGCCTTGACCTTGGCCAGCAGCGTGTCAGCCTTGGAGCCGGTTGGCATTGGTTCTATCAGACATGGGGGAAGCTTCTAGTGGCTTCTCACAGAAGCTAACCCTGTAGCTCCTCTGCTACTAAAACCTTTCCATGCAAGCCCAATGCAACAGCCTAACATGTATTTTTTATAATGGAGAAATAAAACAGAAAATTTAATTCTGAAGTGCAGTTTGTCCAGGGAAAGTTGCATTCATTTAGCACAAAAGTCTTTATTTATCATAAATAATGATGAAACCATCCTTTCCAGGAAGAATATGGATACTGACACGTCTAGCTATTGTGACTACAATATGTCTCGAAGGTGATTTAGTCAACAGACAAAAGAAAAAGAAAAAAAAAAAAGAAAATATCTTATTTCAGAGAGAAAACAAAAGAAAGGAAGAGGCAATTTTCTGCTATGAGAAAGAGACAACAAATCTGAGTTTGAAACTTGTCTGCTGATTTTGTTCCAAAGGATTAAAAAAAGCTTCTGAATTTTTCCTGCTTGCTCATTTGTTAGTTGATTTGTTTGTTTGCTTTTACAATCCATAGGATTTATTTTAATTTTCTATATAAAGTGGTATTGTTGTTTTTAACTATTACTGAAATTTTTACCAATGATTTAGTATTGATTGTTGATGCTATACAGTGCTATGTGGCTACACAATGATGGCCAGATTATGCGAGAAAGTAATACAGATACACACATATACTTTAAAAGATAAGATTTTAATGGAGAACAGCTACTATCTAGTTTTAATTTCTATAAATTTTTTATTTCAGTAGTGATAGATTAATAATAAAGGTGTTCACTGTTCAGAAAAAAAAGGAATAGAACTACTCAATTATCATAATTGGTGCCTTATTCAAATTAACTTGTTTATCTTGAAGAAGGGAGTTGAAACCAAGTTCATATCTTAGTTTACCATCCTAAGATGATTTGAAGGGGGAGTGGAGAATGGCAAAGTAGCTAGTGGAAATGACCTTAATAAAACACTTAAATATGAACAAATGTTTTTATATACTGTGCTCAATCCCTCTCTTCTGGTGGTTCAAAAGGGTTCAGCATGGATTTGAGTGCAACAATCAGTTGCACAGTAAAATAATTGTGGTTAGATTATGATTTTTTTCTGCTGTACAATCATTTCCTTAACTTCTCCTGCTAGTATTAAAGGTCTACACCTTACAGACAAGGCTAAACACAGTCATTATATGAATAGAGAGGAAAAAAACAGTACAAGGAATTGCCAAGGAAGGTGCTTGGCTATGACCAGTAATGTTTGTGGGAGTATGTTAACTACCGTGATTAAAGCTGACAGAGGAGGAAGAATTTTGTCAGTCTTCTTACCTCTACAAATTCCAGCAAAAGCTAGTCAAGAACTAGCACATCCATGCTGAAGAATGCTGGCAAATACACACATTAATGGACTACGTGCTTAGCCTGAGTCTTCAGGATTTATTTGAAAGAAACAAACATTTCCAGGTGGAAATCTGATACTGAGTCAAAAATCAGTCACTGTGATGAAAATCTAACCTACCCCCATTTTACAGAAGGACAATGCCATCACTGAAAGCAATTTTGAAATCTCCAGTGTTTGACAGAAGTGCAAGCTTTATAGTATTGATAGTTGAATGTATATATCAATTTCTTAATGTTTTCTTAGAAGAATTCAACTTAAACGCCATCTACATTTATAGATTTAAGACCAGACTAGAATATTGTAATTTAATAATATCTAATCCATAAAAAAGAGTATATTTAAACTTTAGCTTTAAGCTTAATAATCTTTATTAAATTCCAACTAAATTTTCCTTAAAAAAAAAGATGTTGAAAATCCAATACTGCAATAAAAAATCCAATTACAGAAAATGTTTGGGTCCTGTTGGCATTACAGACCTCGCTGAGCTTGCTTGACCCCACCCCACCCCCCCACCAAGACTCCCTCCACCTGCCCATGTCGTCCCCTAGGGTCGCCAATCCCTGCTCCAGAAATGCTGCAGCAAGGACAGTCTTCAGCTCCCCTCACCCCTGCTCTGACCAGCCATGGGCCCTGCCTAGCCAGGTCCACACATAAGCCCATGTCGTGGCCCGTCACCCTGTCCCAGTCCCCATAGTCCTGCTGACCATCTTGGGGCTGTGTCCACAGGGACCTGCCAGCCTGTACTGCACCTGATAGAATCATAGAACCATAGAATGGTTAGGGTTGGAAGGGACCTTCAAAGGTCATCTAGTCCAGCCCCCCTGCAAGAAACAGGGACATCTCCAACTAGATCAGGTTGCTCAGAGCCTCATCCAGCCTGGCCTTGAATGTTTCCAGGGATGGGGCATCCACCACCTTTCTGGGCAACCTGTTCCCGTGCTCTACAACCCTCATTGTAAAAATTATTTTTTCCTAATATCTAATCTAAATGTACCTCCCTCTATTTTAAAACCATTACCCCTAGTCCTGTCACAACAGGCCCTACTGAACAGTCTCTCCCCATCTTTCTTGTAAGCCCCCTTGAGGTACTGGAAGACCTCTGTAAGGTCTCCCTGGAGCCTCCTCTTCTCCAGGCTGAACAGCCCCAACGCTCTCAGCCTGTCCTCATAGGAGAGGTGCTCCAGCCCACTGATCATCTTCATAGAACTCCTCTGGACCCTTTCCAACTGGTCATAGAATCATAGAATCATAGAATCATAGAATGGTTAGGGTTGGAAGGGACCTTCAAAGGTCATCCAGTCCAACCCCCCTGCAAGGAGCAGGGACATCCCCCACTAGATCAGGTTGCTCAGAGCCTCATCCAGCCTGGCCTTGAACGTTTCCAGAGATGGGGCCTCCACCACCTTTCTGGGCAACCTGTTCCAGTGTTCTATAACTCGCATCGTAAAAATTTTTTTCCTAATTTCTAATCTAAATCTACCCCTATCTATTTTAAAACCATTACCTCTCGTCCTCTTGCTGGTCCATGTCCTTCTTATGTTGGAGGCTCCAGAACTGGACACAGTACTCCAGGTGGGGTCTCACCAGGGCAGAGTAAAGGGGGAGAATCACCTCCCTCGACCTGCTGGCCACGCTCCTCTTGATGCAGCCCAGGATGCAGTTGGCCTTCTGGGCCACAAGGGCGCATTGCCGGCTCATGTTGAGTTTCTCGTCCACCAGCACTCCCAAGTCCTTCTCCTCAGGGCTGGTCTCAATCCATTCTCCGCCCAGCCTGTATTTTTGCCTGGGATTGCCATGACCCAGGTGCAGGACCTTGCACTTGGCCTGGTTGAACTTCATGAGGTTTGCACAGGCCCACCTCTCCAGCCCGTCAAGGTCCCTCTGGGTGGCATCCCTCCCTTCCAGCGAGTCGACTGACTTTTTAAGCTTTACCAAAAGTTTGTAACTTTTCCCCTTCTTGTCTCTGTCTGAATTCATCTGCCTTCAACTTCCAGATACTGTACAACTAACATGTTAATATGGACGGCATATAAGGGAATATGGGTTTAAAAATAAGCTATCATGTAACATTCTATTGCATTTTTAAGAATATTTTAGCAAAATTATTTCAGCCTTCCATTTTGTTCACACTTTATTACATAAAGAAGATATTATTATTATAAGCAATCATCAGCAATCGAGTACCACACAGCTGCTCAATCACCCTCCCCCTCCCCAGGGGACAAAGGAGAGAATCAGGAAAAAATATAAAACTCATGGGTTGAGATAAAGGCAGTTTACTAGAATAGCAAAAGGAAATATAATAATATATATTTTATATATATATTAATAATAATAATACTGCTAATAGGAAAAAAATAAGAAGAATTTTTAAAAATCAGAACAAACAAACAAACAAAAACAACAAACAATCCACAGTTTCTCACCACCCAATGATCCGATGACCAATACAGCCTGTCCTGAGCAGCAGTCATGAAATGAAAAAAAAGCCTGTAAACTATTCCGGAACGATTCCAAACAGTGAGAGAGAAAAAAAAGAGAGAGGTCATTGGCTCACCCCCTCTCCTCCCCCCACTTAAGTACTGAGCATGATGTTTATGGTATGGAATACTGTCTTTGGCCAGTTTGGGTCAACTGTTCTGGCTATATCACTGCCAGCTTTCTGTAACTGCCTGCACGTTAGCAAAACCTGGGAAGCCAGTGACTTTCATCTCTTTAGCAACAACTAACAACATCAGTGTGTTTATCAACATTCATCCATACAAAATCCAAAAGACATCAGCTACTGAAAGAAAAACTAACTCCATCCTAGCCAAAAACCAGAAAATAATGAACTTTTAAAATCTCCTGCTATGTGTGTATACATGTTTACCTGTATCTACATCAAACAGAAAGAGCAAAGTTTTATACAGCTCGAATTCTTGTCTGATGTGAATTCTTGTCAGGTGGGTGGGAAGTGAAATCAAAGTATAGATTCACCAAGCTGTACTCTTCCTCTCAACATCTGAATATACAGAATATGTATGTATATATACATATGAGCTATCAATAATCAGTACCACATTGTAGGTGCAGTATTTTTTTTTTTTGTAATTTTTTTTTTGTTTTTTTTTTGTTCCTACATTTTGTGATACCTGAAGAATCTGAATAACCTAGCAGGATTCTAAAACATGTATTGTAATTTTTTTTTCCCCATCAACAATCATTCACAATTCTTTTCTAGAGTTGAGAACCACAAGGCATATCTATACACGTCGTGTAATGAAAAGTATGCTGCCCTGTTACAACTGGAACCTACAGAGTGATAATGGAGACAGCTGCTGAATCATTAATATAGTGAAAGCAGAGTAAAAATATAATATTTTTATATTTCAGCGTATTTCAAGAGCAGCATGTTCTCTTAGATGGTACTGATTGATGATTCAAATTATCCTCTGTACTTAAACATCAAAAAAAGGAAAAGAAAGCAAGTGTTGGATGGAAATGTTAAAGAATAAAATTGAAGTTTACTTTCAAATGTATGCTTAGGCTGAAGTACTAGTAAAGCTTCTAATTTGCAGACCCTCAAAGCCACACTGTTGATTAAATTAAAATCAGTAGATCCCTCTCATTAATAATCCAGTTATCACTGTAGTATCATTCAAATATGAAGAAAATAACCTGGCATACTATCTTCAGTGGTTAATTATAGGTAATATTAAAATTACTACAAAAGTATTATTTTTTTTTAAGACAGAAAAATGCATTTTTAAGAGTAAAATAATATTCCTCCAATGACTGTTCTAAGTTTTGCTATACTTAAATTAAGTCTGAATGTTTTCACTACTAAGGTCAGTGTAAAAACTGCATTTCAGACACTGTTTCTGTGACAGTTTATTCATCGCAGTATGGCAGTATAATTTCAGAACTGATAGATATAATTCCAGTTTTAAAAAGCACTTCATTATTATTTTCTAATCAGCACGTTAGTTTATCTGATCAAATAAGAAATCAGCTCCAGGTTGAGACTTCTAAATGAAGTCTTTGAAACTCCTTTGAAACAGCCATTTACGGTTCTGTTATATTCGTTGGAGAATTATGCAATAGAATCAAGGGAGCCTATGGTGTGATACAGAGCACCCTAACTTGGATACTTAGAGTACAATTCAGTTGCCAAAACATACGTATCTGAAGTTATTTTTCTTGCTGCAAGGATTGGCTTCCGGTAGCTGGTCCAGAATAATGCAGGTCTCCATTCGGTTATATTCCTGGATGCCCTATGGTGTCACACATGGCATTGGGTGCCCACATCTGGATAACTGAAATCCCCTTTTCTTCTGAATAACTCTCTTGACTACACTGAACATACTGACTAGGACTGAAATTATAAATAAGTATGTTACTGAGTTGTCCTGAAATGGCAAATAGACATTATGAGATTGTCGGGCTCTACACAGGACATAAGGGAGATGTGGGCTGTTCCAAGGCCACAACTGGTGACAAAGCTAGGATAATCTGGGGAATTTCAAACACTGTTTGCCATCTACATTTAGGCAAAAGAACTAAATCCCGGTTCTCTGTTAGATATAATGTCAACTTCCACACTTAGACATCTCTTCAGTTTCTAATACAGAGGCATCTAGTTTTATTTAAGAAGAAATAAAGATAGCTAAAACATTTGCGGGGTGCTGGAAGCTATTACAAAGGGCCTACTGGAGGACCATTGGCTTCCTGGAGCAGCAGCTGGAAGCCAGACAGGATATTATAAGCCTTAATACTTTTAAGACACAATGCTTATATTTGGACAACTAAATTTTGCCCCTATATCATACACTGAGGTATTGCCTCCAATTACTTCAACTACACTTATGCTCCCTTTCTTTAGAAACTCTATTAGAAATTGTTACAAAGAAACACTTGAATTTCTTCTCAAATGTAAAGGTGTTTCTTTCAAAAATCTTTTGAAAAAATCTTTTGATCTTTTTTCTGAATTTTGTGATGATGTATGAGGAATTCAGCTGGATCATTTATTGAGATATCATTGAGAATGATATGGAGCAGAAATGTGTTTTAAGGCACAGAAATCAACGTAAGTGGAGGTTTGGCTATTCCTTCAAGGATCAGTTATAGCAAGAGAATCACTGGAAATTGATAGAAAATACAGTTTAGAGAGAAGATGGTCTGACATCATAAAGGATCAATGATTGAGAGGAAAAAAAGTTTTGTATTGTTTTGGGTTTTTTTTAGAATTGCTGATCCCTTATTTTTGTTTTAGTCTTCTGTTGAATTCATACTGTTTTCTGTATGTAAACTAATCTACTTAGGAAACTAAGGTGTGTAGGTAGAAAATGACACCAAAAAAATGTGCATATATCATTCAGTCATGTCTCTTTCAGTCATTCCAAAGCTATGTGCTGTTACCAAAGTCATTCTACAAGAATTTTATGCAAAAATATCATAGATGTTATTTTTAAGCTTTCGGTTTCAGTTTCAGTTCAAGCAAGTCAAGTCATTTCATGAGCGAAGCATTGAGCCCGAGGTGATGCAGGGTGGACACAATGCTACTGCAATGCAATGCAACACTATGGTGCATAACAATTTGGAGCAGATTAGAGCACCATTCTGTTAGCTTGAGCATAGCATCAGATTTATATAATCTAATTACTTCCACCCTGGAGACAATTTGTTTAGCAAAGGTCAATATCATATCTTTCTGAAGATACATCCTAACACTCAACTTAGTAATGCTACCCAAGAATCAGTCAAAACCTCCTTCTATTTGGGAAGCAGGAATGTCTAAAGAAGGAAATGACTGGAAATTACTTCAAATCTGATACCAGAAGCAAAAGAGACTGAAATATCTCCTGTCTATTTTAGTGTCAGGTGTTCTTAGAAACCTATATACAGTGCTGGAGGTTACCAAAACACACATGCTTCCAGAGTCCCTGTATATATCCCTTCATCCAGATTCTGTAACAGGGTCTAGGAACTTTACACATTTAGCTCAGAAACAGGTTGGACACCAGTTTCTATCCCAGTAGAGGCTACAGCAGAGTCAGCCTAACAATACTAAAGTTATTTATTGCCTGCTATTTTCTTTCTTCTTGGTTTTGTTTTTCAGATTATTCACTGAGTAGCCCAAAGGGGATTAGAAAGTGGGCACAAGGTATACGATCATGTTTTCTTAGGTTTCCAGTGACTGAAGAGCTCTAGTTAGCTGACAGAATACAGTAAATTGTGTAAAGATATTTTAATAGTAGGAGTTTTAAATGTAAAATAACAAGATTAAAAAAAAAACCTCACAAAATTCTTCCTTTTATTCTCAAAAACATTTATTCAGTGAAAAAATAAAAAGACCAAACCAGCAAACCCCTCCTCTTCCACATACTTGAAATATGTTTCTTTCACATTTCATTGTATCAGATTATCGTATAAAGAAATAACTTAATTACAGTCTGTTCCATTTTTCACCCACAGTGAGTAACTGACTAAAGACCCTTAGGGATCAATAGCATTGTAGTTTCATTGTCTAGTTTCAGTCAGGTGATGAGAGGGAAGAAAAAACTCAAAAAGACTGTGGTTTTTTTTCAAGGACTTGCTTTCTTCTATTGATTATGAGAAGGCATAGTTGTTCAATACGTCAAATTGTTCTTCAGGAGCATTTCGGGAATTAATTACTTAAAAGACTTTTCAATTTATTTTATACTACCATTACCTGATGTGAATAAAAATCTATCTAATTATGTTTATTGCAATGCAAGTGAAATGAAAGCTCTTTAAGCCATTTTGAGTTTGTTTTCCAGCTATATAGTAACAGGACATTTTACAGTCTACTGGGAGACAAACAATCTGCTCATATTCCCAATAAATGAACAGTGTGATCTTTAAGATCTCCCAGGTTACCATGGATACGAACATGTATTCTGTCTAACACCAAGTCACAAGATGTACTTACACTGTTTCTGAATTAAAAATCAGTTTTCAGAATTGATACAGTAGAGTTTGGGTTTTTTTTTTTTGTTTTATTTTGGTTTTGGTTTTTGTTTGTTTGGTTTTGTTTTTCTTTTTTTTTTTTTTTTTTCCAAAAAACGGCATAGTAACACTAAAGGTAGAAAAAAAAAATGATGCTCACCAGTAGTCATTTGCAACTTGGGATCTTCATCAGCTAAGCTGTCTTCCTAGTTGCTGAGTGATAATGATTTCATTTTATGCAATTTTACTTTGAACTACTAAAGGTTACTATGGAAACCTCTACCCTTTTCCCCCTCTTCACATTCTTTGAACAGGTAGTAAGTGTCACTATATGGGGAAAGTGGCATACCCACTGAGACATTACTTGAAAATCATCTCCAGATTGCTTTTACCATTCATGAGGCAATGTTAAGCTAGCATTTGCCAGACAGTCTGGTAAAAGAAGAGAATATTTTCAGGGGGAAAAAAAAAAAAGAAAAAGTTTGCCTAAATCTTTTAGTATCTGCCAAAACCTGATTTTTTTTTTTTTGACTTACTGAAATTTCATCTTTCCTTGATTATCATTTTTTTTAATAGTAACTACAAAGTTTTCCAAGATGAAATATAAATGATTCCAGCAGTAATCAACATAATAAAAATCATGCAAGATATATACCCACGTGGTTGCATTTCTTTTCAGCTTTTGGTCAGCTTACCATTAATTTTTATTTTTTAATTTTTCAACACTGTGTCTGACTTATCTTGGAACTGCAATAGCCTTTGGGGTTTTTCTCCTTCTTTGAACAATGCTAGCAATTAATTGTCAAACTACACTAATGGATAGCGTTAGCCAGCTCTTCTTTTATCACCTCCAACTTACTTATAACACTATCATTAGTTTCTAGTCCAGAATTAATGTTGTCTAATCAGAACCTGCATGTGATTTCCTAACTTAATCTAAACTTGGTTCACAATTTAGAATTTTGAAACGTTTAAGTTCAGGTCAGTCTTTAACTTTGGCCATCAAATTGTCTAATTCTTCATACATTACAATCCAATCCTGTTTGCCAGTCTCTAAGAAAGCAAGACAATGATCTGGGACTCTTATTTGTTTACATTTCTTTCTAGTCATGTAGGGGAAAAAATAATCTATAGCTTTGTTCCTTGTCATTCACTCTTCTGGGTTTTATCCTTTATTTGGTTTTATCTACTTTGATTGGAAAAATTCCAATATCAAAAATTAAACAATACTCGGGAATACAGCCAGTAACAAATCTTTGACAATCATTTTTATAAGTCTTTTTCACTGCCAGAATTTAATTTAGTATTTTTGGAAGAGACCTCAGTAAAGACTTTACTTTTTAATTTGCATTCAAAGGGGAATTGAAGGGCAGAAGAGACCAGAGCCTCCTTTGCCAAGAACGGATGTCACATTATTCATTTCCCAAAGCTGCTCTGGCAATATCCAACTGTAAATCATTTTGTTCTGCTACATCAGAGACTTATCCTTCTTCACCACCATCAGCCAACATCACATTTAAGTACATGTATCTTACATTTTCTGTTCATTCTGCCTAGTAAGCCTGAACAAACATGTAATTTTTGTTAATATTTAAATGATAAGATTTTGCATGGAAATCCACATTCAGGGAAGCTTTTGTGAGATAGGGAAATATCAGAGAGTTTTAGTCCCGCTCTTTCTTTCACTTTCATTGACAGTATGGTGATAAAATGTGATATTCCAGATCTAAGTGAAGGTTTCTATTCTTTCTTTTTCATCTGCCAGAGCATAATAAGCTGATAGGAAGGCACGTAAAAATGCTTGAGAAAGAATATTTACTTTTTATTCAATTACTTTTTGGTTCAATTAGTCCTCTCTTTTGTTTGTTTGTTTGTTTGTTGTTTTTTTTTTTAACTTTTAATAATATTAGGCATTTAAATAGCATCTCTTTCTTTCTTTCTTTCTTTCTTTCTTTTTTTTTCCATATCCTAAATCTATTTTGATACGGCTTTTACTCTGAGAAGAGTTAAAAAAAGTAAGTAGTTCACATCCTCCAAACTAATTACTGTTTTGATAAACAGACTACATGACATCAACACCATTGAAATTACTCTTAAATAAATAGCCTTGTATGAGCTCTGTGCTGCATGAAGTTTTTAGACCTTTGGTGATTAGCTATAAACCGTTATTTAAAAAACCTGATTATTTAAAGGAAGCTAGTAATTTCAGTCTCTGTGTCAAAGGACCATATGTTTCTGCAGATTGATTAGGCTTAAGGAAGCATAAAAGATAAGAAGGCACTGTTGACATGTTCAAAGTTGTTCTTTCAGACAGGTGACAGCAAATTCAATAATTAAGAAGTCCCATTATCTGAAGAGTGATATGTAAGAATTACATACTCTTTACTCTAATAATACTAACATTGAAAATAATAAATAATTGATGGACTTGAAAGTGGTAGTGTTAGGTTTACGGTTGAACTCAATGATCTTAAAGGTCTTTTTCAACTTAAATTATTCTATTTTTTTTCCCCATTAGACAAATAAATTATGTAAAATTCATGGGCTTTTTTCCCCCCACTTATATGTTTCAGTAGTCATAGGCAAAAAAAATTACTCAAAAAATAGCTGTAAGGAACCTGAAAAAAAAATACTTTGAGACAATGAAAGTTTGTATTTTGATTTTAAAAATTAGTTATATCATAGAATCATATCATAGCATGGTCTGAGTTGGAAGTGACCTTAAAGACTGTCTATTTCCATACCCCCCACCATGGTCAGGGACACCTTCCACTAGATCAGGTCTCTCAAAGCCCCATCCAACCTGGCCTTGAACTCACATTTAGTCCTTATCCCACTCCAAAATAATTAATTTCCACATACTAGGGTGCTGTCTGAATGTACATAATATAACCTATATTAATTCACAGAGACTTAAAGCTCAGGAATATGATGGAACTATAGGAAGTGCACACAAACAAGAAAAATCAGAGGAAAAAAAATTCATAATAAGATCAGACCTTCATTAAATTAAGGATTTATGTGCCAAATTCCTAGATGCTAATCTTGTCATAAAGTGTTTCAAATCAATATCTTTCTCTCTGTGTGTGTGTGTGTGTGTGTGATGATAAATGTCAGTAAATTCACATAGTCAATACTATCTGTATTCAATAGATATCTAGTTAATACTACCAGTTACAGCAATGGGTTACCAATACTATCTACAATATCTACCTCTAGGCCTGAATGTTGGTAGCAATTTTAATCATCAGGAAATGGGAGTTCATGATGCAGTTGTCCACATTTTCCATGTCAGATTTCTAGTTAGGTCACTCACCTGTGCTGGCCCGTGTTAACTAGGAAACTCTATGACAAACAAGTGTTGGGCAACAGCAGCGGAAGCTCCACAGCTCCTTCTGCTGTCGGCACTGGGTTACATGGATTGAAGAATTACAGAGAAGGGGAAAAAAAAGCTAAGAATCCTATGGGTCTAGCATACTAGTTAGCATCATATATAGCATCCCATAATTTAGAATGGCAGACCTGGAGGTCCTAGGCTGACACTGTATTTAAAAAAAAAAATGTAACTACCAGTAGTAAGGGAACAGGATCAGGATCATATCTAGTACAGTTTAAGTAACTATCAGCACCCAATAACAAATCGGAGTTGTTCTTTCTAGTTGTGGCAGTAAGTATACAAAGTATGTGTGAACAACTTTCTTTTCAGTCATTCTTAATTTAAAGTAGCTGGGATGAACGTGCGAAGGTTCCAAAAAATTATTTTGGCCCTATAGAAATTAAAAAAAAAAATTGGGGGGAAAAAAAATATTCAGGATTTCCACTACAGGATGCATTTATACTAAGTGATTTTTTTTCCCCATATTACCTTTATGCATTTGAATCTTACTGTCCTGCTGTCTGATTTTTCATAATTATTAAAGAAAAAGTGCCTGTAAGCCTACCTGAAAAAGCTAGTGTGATCTTCAGGTGTCGTTTTTTTTTTTTTCTGAAAGTGTCTCAATATGTAGGTCAGATACAGTTATTTTTATTACTTTTGACAAGTCTTCCATTTTTCATCATTAGTACACCTTTTGCTATAAGGATATTGATCCTAAAAACACTTTTACTTTTAGGCTGCCTTCACTTTTTGTTTAACTTCACATTGTGTCTGAGGTCATCACCAGTTCCGACATTAGACAAAACAATGACTGTGCTAATTCACTGACATTATCATCAAATAAAATTTACTTTGAAAGCAATTGCTTTTCCCAGCTAGTTAATCTTTAGTTAGGATTAAAGACTGTAGTTGTGGTTGTAAATTCTTAATGTCTACCTTAAACACTCTGTAACAGGCTTTACAGATGTCATTACAGTGATGGCTGAGATAGAAATTAATGGGATAGATGACATTATGGATGGCAATTTGTAGAGCATATTGGTCTTTAACAAGAATTTGATTAAGGAACATAGTGAACTGGTGCTGCAAGTTCTTTCAGAGCTGTTTACCTCTTGTGGCAATGCTTCAGTAAAGAAGGCAAGCTGATAGAAGATCTCCTGTAGTTCAGTGGTAATCAATACAGGAAGAGAACAGTTTAAGATAAATTTGAAAGTATTGACAGAGGGTTGAAAGAATTAGATGATTTGAAATCACAGAAACAAATGGAGGAGTGTGAAAAATAAAAGAAAAATGTCTAATTACAAAAAAATTGAAGATCAGTATGATTGCAAGTAAGCTTTTCTCAGCTACTTCGTTCAACCTGACTTGACACGTGAATGACATTTATTCACCCTCTGCTATCTTTTCAATCACAAAATCCATGTGGAGTCTGGTATAGTTATTGATATTCTTTCTGTTTCAATATTGCAGATATGATCATTAAATCACTGCTAGGAAATGGTGAAATGCTGCTCCATAAATACGTGCAAGCACAGACTTCCTCAGGGGCTGGAAGCTGAAATACAAGCTATCCAGGATGTGCGGCTACCTGCTTTGTTTGTCATCCATGTGCGTAGATCTTTGCCTTAACAACTTTTTAACAATCCGTGCTATAATCTCACCTTTCTGTTATGTAGACTCATCCCTAGAAACAACCTTTTAGGTATATCCAGTGGGTGTTCACCTTTTCACTTTCTTCCCAGATAAAATTTTGCAAAAGAGGTAGCTGACCTCTGAGTGACCTGTTTCAAAGACAAGTAGATTACATGGCAATCGGCCACAAAAACTAACTTGCATATTTAAGCAACTAGATTATACATCACTTTTGTCTAACCTTTCTAATGCAAACACCAAAACTCCAAAATTATCTCTGACTGATAAACTGTCCAAAAGTACCAAATTCATAATACCACTGATAGGCAGTTATTCTGTAGTCTTAAAATATTAATCCAGTTACCCTATCCTACATAAGTTAGATAAGAAAATAAAAAGAACGTTGCCATTGTGAAGGGTAATTTTAGGCACAAAAGCTTAAACTTTATCACAATCCTTTTATAATAGTTTTGAAAAAATGTGCCAAGTCTTCCTAGGCAAAAAAAAAACCACGTAATTACAAAAATTGCATAAATTATTATAATAATGGTTTTCTGACAATGCTAATTTCCTTTCCCCTCCCCTCCCCTCCCCTCCCCTCCCCTCCTCTTCCCTCCCCTCCCCTCCTCTCCCCTCCTCTCCCCTCCTCTCCTCTCCTCTCCTCACCTCACCTTTCCTCACCTTTCCACACCTTTCCGCACCTTTCCTTTCCGCACTTTTCCTTTCCTTTCCTTTCCTTTCCTTTCCTTTCCTTTCCTTTCCTTTCCTTTCCTTTCCTTTCCTTTCCTTTCCTTTCCTTTCCTTTCCTTTCCTTTCCTTTCCTTTCCTTTCCTCACCTTTCCACACCTTTCCACACCTTTCCACACCTTTCCACACCTTTCCCCTTTCCTTTCCACACCTTTCCACACCTTTCCTTTCCGCACCTTTCCTTTCCACACCTTTCCTTTCCGCACCTTTCCCTTCCTTTCTGCACCTTTCCGCACCTTTCCTTTCCACACCTTTCCTTTCTGCACCTTTCCTTTCCACACCTTTCCTTTCTGCACCTTTCCTTTCTGCACCTTTCCCTTCCTTTCTGCACCTTTCCGCACCTTTCCTTTCCGCACCTTTCCACACCTTTTCCCTAACACATGTTCTGCTCTTTAGGATTGTTTATTAGAAATCAGTGAGAGGAAAGTTCCGAATGTTTTCATTTTTTTGCATGATTTGTTTTTCTAAATGACATATATAATATATATCCCGTAATCACTACAATGATTTTAATGTTTCTTTTATATTATTTAGACACATAGAAAATTAAAATCATTTTGTCATGCTATCTTAATGATGCTGCAATTAAAAAAAATGTACTACCTTCCAGGATAGAAAAAAACTAAAATAGACATCTATATTTTGCAATTGTCTTTTCCAAGAGTTTTGGTGAAGGAAGTGTATTAGTCAACCAATATACAAGATAGTAAGTGAGGTTCAGCTGTACTTTTTTTCAAAGTTCAAAGTTATGTTATATATGTAAACCTTTTTCTCCATAGCCTGCACTACAACATTTCTAGCCCTTAGAAATTTGGCTGTTTCTGTTGTAAGGATCTGAAACCTTGCACTGACATGGCACAACTGTGTAATCTTAGCCTAGGTTGCCAATAAATTGTTAACTTGTGAGAAAGAGCTGTGAAAATGTATGTAGAGCCATAAGAAATGTAAAAGTACAAATGAATGTAGAATTTTGAAGGAAACATGTATCAAACACAGCATAACCAGCCACTCAAAAGAGGTGACCATCCCACTGTATTTGGAATTGGCGCAGCCTCACCTTGAATACTGTGTGCAGTTCTGGGCCCCAAAATTTTAAGAAGGATTTTAAGGTACTTGAATATGTCCAGAGGACAGCAACAAAGGTGAGGACAGGGCTGGAAGGAATGTCTCAAGAGGAGTGCCTAAGGACTTTGGATTTGTCTAGTTTGGAGAAAAGGAGGCTGAGGGGTCACCTTATAGTTTTCTACAGCTTCCTGAGGAGGGGAAACAGAAAGGGAGGTGCTGATCTCTTCTCCCTGGTATCCAGTGACAGGACACAGGGGAACGGTTCAAAGCTGTGCCAGGAGAGGTTTAGACTGGACATGAAGAAGTATTTCTTTACCAAGAAGGTGGTCAAACACTGCAACAAGCATCCTAGAGAGGTGTCAATGCCCCAAGCCTGTCAGTGTTCAAGAGGCATTTGGACAATGTTGCCATTCCTAATATGCTTTAACTTTTGTTCAGCCCTGAACTGATCAAGCAATTGGACTAGATGATCATTGTAGGTCACTTCCAACTGAAATAGTCTATTCTGTTCTATTCTAGTCTAAGTAGAAGCTTAAGGATTCATGAGGAAAAATATCACTTTAAAAAGGTATGAAATTCTGAAAGTAAAACCACAGAGTCATCATTCCGTTGTCAGTCAAGTCATTGGTTGGTCAGTCATCAGTTATTGTTTCTGGCACCACCAGCGTCAATATATTTGATTGGTAAGGGTGATTTAGCATCAATGAGGATGTTTCCAGGGAGCAGCAGAGGCTGACTGTCATTGTCCTGACTGACATTTGCTGTGCCAGCAATAAGTTTAATGACTTAATGAGGTTCCTGACTCTTCTCACCCACTTTATCCCTACCACAACTACTTGTCTCTGTCCTCACACTTTGCTTACCATTATTTCAGTATAACTCTTCAGGAACAGAAGGGATAGACTAAAAAATAACTCCATGTTTGGAGGGCTCTCTTCAGCTCGTCTAGTTTTGAGATGCAATTACACATTACAGATAGACTGATATAACAGATGCTACAAGAAGGGTCTACACAAGGTAGACAATGGATTTGGAGGGATCTTCGCCTATTTAGTGTCAAAGTGTTAGCATAGGTACAAGACATGGAGCAGGATTCAGTGGTCAAGCAGGGAGGAAAGGGAAGGTGAAAATTACTCAGCGGCCACTAGACACTGAATGAGTTTAGTTGCCAAGAGAGACTTAATGCTTAGGGATGCAGATTTGAAACACTGTTTTGCAAATACTTTGAGCAGCATAACTGAGACTGTAGAAAACGAGGATACAAAAGGAGAATAGGGAATCAGAACTGCAAGCAGAGGAAGAATTTATTAAGTCCAAACCAAACCAGCATCCCATGAACCAATGGCCACAGGAAACAGACTCTGAAGCCTACAGGTAAGTGAGCATTCATTTAGGATTCCTATTGGTTTCAACTGCACTACACAGATAACTCTGTATTTGATGGTCAAAGTAAAGTTTCAAAATCGAGATCTGCTGTATATAAAGCCATCTGAGAGTAAACTTGGTCAAAAGTCTCCTAATTATAGACTTACCATGCAATTTTTCACATTTTCAATATATAATTGCAATTCTTGACTGAAAAAAAAATGCACATATTAACAAAGTTGATTTTAAAGCAGGCAGACTGAACTGACACCAAGACAACCTATCACTTCACTGCATTATACTTTTGAGTTTTGTTTAAGATACTTTAAATAAGAATATATTGCTAGTAGTGTGATACATACTGCAGAAAAAAAATCATTTGTGGAAGGGTAAGAAACAAACACTGCATTTTGGGACACAAAGTAGGGCAATTTGAAGGAGCTAAAGCTGGATAAAAACACTGGCAAAACTACAGAAATTTAAGTCTGGTTTCCTAGGCTTATTCTCAGTGTGTCATTTTAATTTCTTCCTTCTATCTCACATCTTTTAAATTTTGAATTCCAGTTTCAAAGACACCTTACAGTGGACATGAGATCACAAAGATAAATAAGTGTATCTATCTTGTATATCAGTGACAATGTATGCAAGACTGCTTTATGTGGAGGTAGAAGCTTATAAAAATTCAGATTTTATTAATTTTGAATTATTAAGTCATATATAAACAGAATGTATTTATATTTGAAATTTAACATTGACAATTTCTAGAGGTCATAGAGATGTTTATAGAAATTGTAGAACTGTGAAAACAAAAGAGAATAAAAATTTGGTGGGAAAAAAAATCTTTCTTTTCTTAATTAACTTAGAATTTTGGAAGCTTTCAAATGCTACTAAATATCCTTTCTGGTTCCTTTGTTTTTAAAAGTTTTTTTTTTATATATATATTTTAGGGTTTTGACCTTTAAGAGATTTAAAAACCTCTGTAAAGTCCCATATGGACATTTACTAAGAAAGAGAGGCCTTTTTCTGCACAGTGGGCCTCACATGAGGCTTTATCAATCAAAAGTTTTTCTCGGAAGTTGAAAAGCTAGGAGGTGGGATGTTCAGATAACAGAATGTAGTGTCTGTGCCACAGAAGAGTTCTCAGTTACCCTTTGGAGTTGCAAAGATGACCTTCTTTAGAAAAGGGAGTCTAAATGCCTGTTACAGCTTGCAGACAATCTCTGTTTTAAAAGCAAAACAAAGTAGGTAATATTTTAGAGGTCCATTGTCTTGTAGCAACTTACTCAGAGAGTATGTCAAACAACTTCTGAATTTTCAATTTCAGTGTGTGACTTTTTTTTTTTAATTATTGCCAGCTTTTTTCCACCTCGTGAAAAAAGAACAGATCTGAACTCTGCCTTCAGTTTCCAGAAGGTAATTTAGCAAAACATTTTTATCTTTTTTGAACAAAAACTGAGAACTATAAAAGGTTTTTATTTGTGAGAACAAAACCAATACAAGTGAGAGACTCTGAGGTGTTTTTTGAAGAGAGTTTTCAAATTTAACTTTACATACTTCAACACAAGTGGCTAAGCGCAGCGCCTCTGTAGTTTTTTTCTTTATAAAGATATTGGACTCAATAGACTCCATCCAGACTCACACCTGTGTAAGTGTATGTGTTGGCTTTGTTTAGCTGCAGAGGAGCTACGGTGGCAGTTTATGCAGGAAGCTGCTAGAAGTTTCCCCTTTGTCCAATGGACTTGACTGGGTCTAGGGCTGACTCGCTGCTGGCCAGGGTTGAGCTCATTGGTGATGGAATGTTCAGTGATAACAACTCTGCGATAATGTATCTAAGAAGGGGAAAAATAAAAAATAAATTAAAAAATGAAGAATATGTGAAGAAGCAGAAGCAAGGGGCAGAGAGGGGGAGGCATGAGCCTTGTGGTCCTTGCAGTCCTCACCCTTTGGCCTCTCACCAGGCAGCCTTCTCAGCCCAACTCGGCCCAGTCCTGCTCCAGCCGCAAGAAGTGAAGAGAGATGTGAAGAGAACTTAAGAGGTGTCTGCCTGAGCCAATTGTGAAGAATTTACTGCGAGAGGAATGGCTGCAGACCCCAAGGTCAGTGAAGGAGTGGGAGAAATAATGTTGCTCCCAGCAGAGATTTCCCTGCAGCCTGTGGTGCAGACCATGGTGAAGCAGACTGTCCCCCTGCAGCCCATGAAGGAGCAGAGATCCACCTGCAGCCCATGGAGGACTCCACACTGGGGCAGGTGGATGCCAGAAGGAAGCTGTGGCCCATGGAGGGCTCACGCTGAGGCAGCCTCTTCTTGAGGGACTGCACCCCATGGAAGAAATGACCCACACTGGAGCAGTTTATCAAGGACTGTAGCCCGTGAGAGGGACCCCACGCTGGAGCAGGGAAGGAATGTGAGTTCTTCTTCCCCTGAGGAGGAAGCAGTGGCATAAAGTGACATGTGATGAACTGACCATAAACCCCATTCCCTATTCCCCCCTGTGCCGCTCGGGGTAGGGGAAGGAGATAGAGATAATTTAACATAAAGTTAAGCCCAAGAAGAGAGGGGAGCGGAGGGAAGTTGTTTTGTTCTCTTCCATATGATCCTGCTTTGGTTTTAATAATTAATAGTTTTCCCCAAGTCAAGTCTCTTTTGTCTGTGATGGTAACTTTAATGATCTCTCCCTGTCCTTATTTAAACCTTGAGCCTTTTTTTGCTATATTATCTCTTCCTCATTCCCTTGGAGGGTAAGGGAGTAAGCAAGAGACTGTGTAGCTTGGTCCCAAATGCTGCTCAACTGTGACAGTGTAAAAAGCAAATAACTAAATGAAAGGGAAATTGAAATGCCTACATTTTCTGGCTATGTGCAGACATTCTAAGAAGATAATTATTTACGAGGAATTCATATGTAAAGTAAAATTGAATAGCAACTCCAACTCCATCTAAATAGCAACAGATGAAATCAAGAGGGTGAAATAGTTACAAAGATAGCTCTTAAATCTAAGTATCTACATTTAGGGAAGGTTCACCTGTAAATCTGAAAACATCCAATTAAAAAAAATTGTAATAATAAAAACATAAAAGTGTCATCTTCACCCCATGTTACATTCTCTCAGTATTGTTGCCAGTAGTACTATATCTTTCAAGAATATACTTGTTTTTTCTGAGCATTCTTGCTCTAAGTATACAGTGGTAAAAAAGAGTGGTAGAAAGAGTGGTACACAGTGATAAAGAGGAAAAAAGTGTCAAAGCAAAAATAGTTTGGAAATAATTTCACAGCAGTTGCAAAGTAATATTCAAAAGTTGTGGCTTTTGTCACTTTTATAGGTACTTTATTAACCTTATTATAATGTTTCTTCTATTCAACTGCCTTTAGTCTGAACGAAGTGCATGGCATAATTTATTATGCAGCAAGAGTTCTTTCACCTGACCCTAAGACATCTAGAGCATGATTTAATATTTTATACAAAAAAAAAATCTAAACCATATTATTTTTCTTACAAAGAAAAACACTTGAAAGTAGAGAAAAAGAGAAATTCAGAATCCTAGTGCAATGTGATATATGTCATGTATGGTTCTTTGCACTTAGCTTCACAAAAGTGAATCCAAACTGTTATTACACTGCTGTATTCTTTTTCTAGCTTCCTCATATCTCCTGTTCTTCCAATAGCTGGATTTGGCTTAGTGAGAGCTTTTAAAAAACTGTTCCCCTATACAAGATCACACCTATTTCCCTAAAGAAAAAAAAAAAAGTCTCTTTTAGCAGATCATTTTAGGTAATGACAATTTCCCTTTCCTTCTCCTTAACTTCTCTCTGTGAGTCCTGTAAAGCTCCCATGAAAGGTTTTATGTTTTGAGGTGGAAATAGATGGAGTTATAAAAAAAAAAATTCTAATGTTCCAGTAAGGTTTCGGCTGTATTCTTCAGTAGCCTCACAAGCATAATGCAGGAGCTCCCTTTTCTGTCCTTTGAAAACTGCTCCCAAAGGCAATATGCTGGATCTATTCTTCATCCTTTGAATAGTTTCATGTGCAGATTTCCAAGTCATTCTAAACATTACCTTTAAATCGATTCATGCTCTTCAAGATATTTTTGCTTCATAGAGGTGAAATAGTACATGACATAAATAAACATTACAGCTGTAGCAAAATAAGGAAAACTAATGTCGTAGTTCAGCCCCGATCGGACCAGACTACGCAGTCCCTCTCTCACTCCCCCCACACTCCGAGAGAATAGGGAGAGAAAATATAAGGAAAAACAGCTGAAGGTTTGAGATAAGGACAGGGAGAAATCCTTAAAGTTACCGTCACGGGCAAAACAGACTCGACTTGGGGAAAACTATTCATTTATTACTACAAACAGCAGGATAATGAGACAGAGAACAAGATAACTTCCATCCACCCCTCCCTCTTCCCAAGCTTAACATTATCTCTACTACCTTCCCCCCCCCGCCTCCACTTCTTGCAGCTGGGCTGGACCGAGTCGGGCCCAATCGGCTGCCTGGCGAGAGGCCAGAGGGTGAGGCCTGCAAGGCCCATGAGGCCTGTGCCTCCCCCTCTGCGCCTCTGCCCCCACTCAGCTTCTTCACATCTTCTCTCCTCTCTTTTTTTTCTGCTTTCCCATTCTTAAATACATTATCGCAGAGGCGTTATCACGAGACATTCTGCTACCAATCGGCTCGGCCTTGGCCAGCAGTGGGTCCGCCCTAGGCCTGGCCAAGTCCCCTGAACAAAGGGGAGCGACTTCTAGCAGTTTCCTACAGAAGCTACCACCTTAGGCCCCCCCTTACTAAACAAAACCACGACAACTAACAAAGGGTAAAACAGGACCAAATGCACACAAGGTCATCATATGCCAGTGTG
The DNA here is from genome assembly GCF_036417535.1 of Chlamydotis macqueenii. Lineage (NCBI taxonomy): Eukaryota > Metazoa > Chordata > Aves > Otidiformes > Otididae > Chlamydotis > Chlamydotis macqueenii. The sequence goes on from NC_141556.1 coordinate 167,343,380, forward strand.
CTAACTGTCAAACTTTTAAAATTTATTTTATAAGGGAAACTTCAGCCTTAAAAGGTCAAAATTCAACTGCCTGTGGAACACTTACGTTAAATCTAGCTGTTAAAATTTGCTGATAAGCAGTTTGATGAGAAATCTGATACCTAATATGAATCTGATGTCACTCTCCTTCAACAGGTTTTCCTGTTAAACTGCTTTTTTTTTTTCTTTGTTATAATAAAGACTCATCACAGTTATAAACAACAGCTCACAGTTCTCTTTACTTGCCACCAAAAACTATTCAATGTATGAAATGGGAAAAAAAAAAAAAAAAGTTTTTGCCAGCATATGTCAATTTGTTGAAAGGAAATGTTTCTTGAGATGTCATTGTAATTACAAAATGCAGAATTTTCTGTGATGGAAGTATAACTAACTTGTCCCTGTCAGCCCATCCAGTTATACAGGTGCTAGATACGTGGATGTATTAAGATATCTGGTATTTCTGGTGTGCAAGAACCTCTAAAGCCATAGCTTTAGCATGGCTAGGGAACTATGAACCTAGTTTCAGATGAGATCAACAGCTTCAGTATAGGACAATAAGTACATTCAGGAGGTGAAATCCCTGATGTATCTCTATCTAAAGAAATTAGTCCAGTCAGGCTTTGAAAATTTCACAACTACTACGTGAATTCATGAATTTTCTAGTTCTGAGTCAGTGAACAGAAGTACTACTAATACTGATATAAATCACTTAAAATTCAATCAGCCATTGCAAGATGCACACAGTGTATTTCATTCCTGAAATAGTATATATCAATATTTTCAACAACACAGGCTTTCTGTTTTGTGTGATTTCAGGTGCAGAAGAGCATTGGTCTGGATTAAAATTTAATACTCTAATCCAAGTTTTGAAATGGTAAAAACCCACAAAACCTATATTTCAACTTTGTCTACTGGCAATAATTCTGAAGAGGATAGAGTAAATAGACAAGAAAAGAGAGAAAAACCTTATTTAAATTTCCATTCGTCAAACTCACTTCAGAACATCTGCAATTGAGTCAGTGGGTAAAGTTAAAATTTTACAGAGGTATTTAGAAGAATTACTTTGAGATCAGATTTCATATTTCAGGTAAGTTTCAGTAGTTGTATTACTCTGTTTATTTGGCTTAAGAGACGTATGAGCTGCATGAAATGTAGTTTAATTCACAACAAAAAAAAAGATCAACACTAAATTGAGTTGTCTCACATTTGCCATGGGTTATCAACATGCTAAACACAGAGGCTCATTTAAAGAATGCAGACTTATTAAATTGTTAAGAAAGTTGGTCAACTATCTGATTCCTGAAGGTACGGTGGTAGTTTAGAGCATAGACAGCACCTCATATTTTATGAAATAAAGTATTTATCTTACAAATAAATGTATTCTAATGTAAAATAAATATCTCTACTTCAGGAAAGGCTTGTCTCTGTGATCCTGCCTATTATCTCCATTCTTTATTTTTACTGATTATGTGAATAGCTTCTGTTAATATTTTAGGGTTTATTCCATCATGCTACCCAAATAAGTGAACTGTGGAGGAGCATTTTCAGTATACAAAATGTCTCCAAATGTGAATTACCTGTCACAGCCCTCTATAATTTATGGACTTTGAATCTAAATCTACAAAAGTTTGTATTTATCTGCTCAGAACACTCTACTCAAAAAAAGCTGAATGCATTAGCTATTGCGTATTACTCAGTGGCTATGTCCACACAGCCAACTGGCTCTTACCACTAGATACAAAGGAATAAAAGCTTCCTCATTTTGTGTTCATCGTCATGGGATCATATCCAAAACTCTTTAGCTAGCCTTTTGGCCTTTAATAATCTGGAGGATGTAACAGAATACTAGTTAGAAATGGGAGATAAGATTAAATCCTCAGAAGTTCCTACCTGGCACCACTGTCAACCCACTACAGCAACAAATATCAGTACTCCCTGGTAGAATGCTGTTGTTCCAAATAGGCAGCAGCCTGTATTCAGCAGCTTACTGCCAATCAGCTCCAGTTGGCTGAATAGTTTGTGCAGCTGTTTTCACAACAGCATCAGCAGTTATCCCACCCCAGCTGCATTAGGAGGAAATGACAGCAACTGAAATCGGCTGCTACTGAAGGGTCTTGGATGTGCTTTCCTTGGTAAAGCACCATTGATAGGCTTGTAAAATAATTAACAACATCTTCTGGAATCTTCCTTAGCTGAGGCAGCCTAGGAAATAGGGCAAAGATAAATAGCTAGAAACACAAGGAGGAAAATTGCATTAAGCAAAAGTAGTTATTGGATCCTATAAATGTATTTATTTGGTGTAACTCGACATACATGAAAGATATTTAGTCATATTAGCATGGTTGGCTAGCTGTACTGATTTTGGCTGGGATAGCATTAAACTTCCTCATGGATGTTTTTGTGGTGCTATGTTTTGGATTTTTTATGAAAACAGTGTTTGATAACACAGGGATGCTTTTGCTATCACTGAGCAGTGCTTACACAGAGACAAGGTCTTTTCTGCTTCTCCCACTGCCCCACCAGAGAGTAGGCCAGGGGTACATAAGAATTTGGGAGGGGATGCAGCTGGGATATCTGGCCCCAACTGACCAAAGGGATATTCTATAACATATCACGTTGTGCTCAGCAATAAAAGCTGGGGGAAGAAGGAGGAAGGACATTTGAGTTATGGTGTTTGTCTTCCTGAGTAAATGCTGTACCTGATGGAGCGCTACTTTCCTGGAGATGGATAAACATCTTCCTGCTGCTGAGTAGTGGCAAATGACTTCCTTATTTTGTTTTACCTATTATAACCTCTTTATTTAAACTCATGAGTTTTCTCACTTTTCCCCTTCTGATTCTCTCCCTCACCTCACTATAGCAGAGACTGAGAAAGAGGTTGTATGGGGCTGAACTGCTGGCTGGTATTAAACCACAATACAAGCCTTTTATCCAGGAAAGGTTATTTTTTGGGGTTTTTTTTAATTCTTTTTTTTTGCTTTCTGGTTAAGAATTGCTTACTGGATTGTCTGAGAATAAAAATGAAATAATAACTAAGTAATGGCAATAAGATAGGATGTTCCAGTGGACATTTAAGGGAGCTTGGAAAAATATATTTTATAGCTTAATGATATCAGATAGAGGCACAGACATATAGAGTACAAATATTGTGTAACACAAGATTATGGAAAAATTGTTTAGAAAGGTTTGAAGACCTTGTTCTTGAAAACTTTCTTTCACAGACTTCTGCCTTTACTATTCCTATAGGCTGTTCTAAAAAAAAAAGTGTTAAGCATCCTGAACTAGTTCTGTTGCATTTTTTTTTGTTTCATGATAAAAGAAAAAAAAAATGTATTAAATAATAAAAGACTAATTCACTTCTTTATGTGTTTTTATATATTTAAAACATTTATGATTTACTTTAGTGTCAGAGACAAATTGTCTAGAAAGAAAATAAGTCAGTGTTGTAGTTCAGCCCTGATTGGGACCAGACTATGCAATCTCTCTCTCACTCCCCTCACCCTCAGAGAGAATAGGTGGAAATGATATAAGAAAAATGGCTTGAGGTTTGAGATGAGGACAGGGAGAAATCCTTAAGTTACCGTCACAGGCAAAACAGACTTGACTTGGGGAAAAGCATTCATTTATTACTAAAACTAGCAGGGTAATGAGACAGAGAACAAGATAACCTCCCCCCCACCCCTCCCTCTTCCCGAGCTTAACATTATCTCTACCACTTTCCCACCCCAAGCGTCATAGGGGGGGAAGAGGCAATGGAGGCTGTGGACAGTTCATCACACATTGTTTCATGCCGCTGCTTCGTTGTTGAGGGAAGAACTCCTCACATTCCTCCCCTGCTCCTCGTGGGGTCCCTCCCACAGGCCACAGTCCTTCGTGAAAGTGCTCTGGTGTGGGTCATCTCTTCCACGGGGTGCAGTTCCTCCAGAACAGCTGTCCCAGCAGGCCCACCATGGGCCACAGCCTCCTTCAGGCATCCACCTGCTCTGGAGTGGGGTCCTTTACGGGATGCAGGTGGATCTCTGCCCCTCTGTGGTCCTCCATGGGCTGCAGGGGGACAGCCTGCTCCACCATGGTCACGACCACAGGCTGCAGGGGAATTCTGGCTAGGAGTGGCATTACTCCTCCCCCTCCTTCTTCACTGACCTTGGTGTCTGCAGCCATTCCTCTCACAGGAAAAAATCTTCACAACAGGCTGACAGATGCCTCTCAGGATCTCCTTACATCTCATTCACATCTCATCTGCTCTCCACTTCTTGCAGCCAGGCTGGGCCGAGTCAGGCCCAGATGGCTGCCTGTTGAGAGGCCAGAGGGTGAGGCCTGCAAGGCCCACAAAGCTCGCACCTCCCTCTCTCTGCCCCCGCTCAGCTCCTTCACATCTTCTCCCTTTTTTTTTTTCTGTTTTCCCCTTCTTAAATACGTTATCGCAGAAGCGTTATCACGGGACATTCTGCTACCAATCAGCTTGGCCTTGGCCAGCAGCGGGTCTGCCCTAGGCCCGGTCGAGTCCACTGAACAAAGGGGAGCAACTTCTAGCAGTTTTCTAGAGAAGCTACCACCTTAGCCACCCCCCTCGCTAAACAAATCCAGAACAATCAGTTTCACCTACAAAAGCATCAACTTCTTGATACCACCTTTTTCTAGGAACTCAGGCATTTTTTTTTAGAAATTAGTCTAATGTAATCTGTCCTGAAGAATACTGAACTCATCACCCCAGGGCCAAAGAAAGCACATTTATTTCTTAAATTCTTATCTTTCTGTTCACTTTAGGAACATCTCGGTAAGTATTTAGCAGTATGTAATTAAGATTCATCATTAATTCTGGAAGCGAAGAGTCTCTACCTCCCCCTCCCCCGCTTTTGATTGCAACCTGTTCAGGAGAGCTTTATAATATTTTCTCTGTTTGTCCGTACTCCCTAGCAAGAACATTTTTCAAAATTTTCCCATAAACCTAGGAAATTTAGAGAGCTCAGACTTCAGAACATTGGTAAAGCTTCAATATTTATATTCTAGCCTTTATATAAATATGTGTGTGTACATTGAAGATCATTATAAGCACATATAATCTAATCTTGCGTTGCACATTGACAAATAGTATGGAATATATTTACTGAGTACTGGAAAAAGTAATAAATATAACTTTTTTTTTTAAATAAGCTTTAAAGTTTATATTATATTCTGCTGCAATATAATGCTTCTAATATTAATCTGTTATTAGAAATTTTTTTCATAGCATATGGAATCTCTTGTGTCAAGATAAATGCTGTAGGTGCAGAGGGCTCCTTTTTTGCAAAGAGTGGTTAGAACACATAATTCATTGCAATGGTTGTGGTCTCATTTTATTTCCACCTCTTCTTCTTAATTTTATATTTGCAAGGAATTATTTTAATACATATGTATAACTGTTATAACAATAATTACAAACATGTACTTCTATACAGTAATATCATACTCTAAGATATTAGTATATGAACAGCTTGTAAAGCCTGAAGTGACCAACAAGATCATGATGTCTGGGCTAAGTATACCATAAGAGTCCTTGAAAATAAGCCCTGTTTGAAATAAAAAATTCCTCAAAGGAAACAATTATTCATGAAGAAATTTTTGTCATCCTTCCCAGTTAATTGTTCTGAAGTCTCACCCACAATACGGTGGATGAACAACTGGCTGATTTAGAGCCACTTCTCTTCAACATTTCTATCAATGACCCAGACAAAGGAGTGCACAGAAGGTAGCTTTGCCAACAATTATTAAATTAGGAGGAGCTGTTAAGTCTCTTAAGGGTAGAGACGCCTTACAGAGCGATCCTGATAGATTAGAGTGTGGGGCAATCACCAACTGTATGAAATTTAACGAGAAATGCTTGACTCTGCACCTGAGTCAGTGTAATCCTGGATGTACTTCTAGACTGGACAACAAGTTGGAGTACAGCCTTGCAGAAAGGGATTTAGGGGTTTTAGTTAATGGCAAGCTGTGACAATGTGCTTCCCCACTCCCAACCTGACCACTTTGCCTGTAACCCTGCACAAGTGATAGCCATCAGTGATAGATGTGTCTGGTCCTGATGGTAATGGTGGCATCTGATTCCAAGTTAATTTGAGGTGACAGTGTGAGAGACTGTGTCGAATGTTTGTCTCAACATTGTCGAAGCATCAAACCAGCACCTAAACAATGGTACATCAGTCTGGAGTCTTCCTGTTTTCCTGCAATATGATTCCCTTATTTTGCAAGCCAGTCAAGCCACAGGACTGGAAGCTTCCTGTTTTTTCCTCCTGTTTTGCCATGAACCTGAATGCAGAGCTGATTCTGCAAAATTTAGCCTTACCCCTAAGTATGCACCCAGACCCAGGCCAGAAAAATGGAGGGGCCCAGAGACGGTATTGGGCATGCGTATCACCACCAGGTGAGGGGTGCGGCCAAGCAAACCCGCTCTTGGAATATGTGACGTGAATAAGATGAGCGATAAAAGGACAGAAATGACCAACATCGGACGGAACGTTTCCCCTACCGAGTCAACTGGACTGTCGGGACGCCGCAGCTCCGTGGTGGTAGCTATTGCAACTGAAACTCTTTTCCCTCTTTCCTTTCTTTCTCTCCTTTTTCTTGCATTTGCGAACTTCTTGTCGGGTTAATAAAGTTACCTGGTGCTTGACTCTCTTTTGAGTCTTAATTCTGTTCCCGAGAATACGAGCAAAACCACGCTCCAGTGTGTGTGAGGTTGGTCTAGCCGCCCCTAGCCTCCCAGACCTGTCTGAGGTCGGCTGGAACGCAAGGGGGCCTTCCTGTCATCCGAAGTCGGAGCGTGACAGACAGATAACACAATAGCCAAGGAACGGCGATGTACCCCTCTAATCACAGTGCTGTTTCATGTCCAAGATAAATTTGACAGAAAGTAACATCTACAGTCAGTATGTGAATGTGGCTATTAGTCAAGTATCTTATGCCGTAAATAGTGAGCAACCCAAGAGCCCTTTCAGCTCTCCTGCACAGCAGCAGGCTGCACGACAGGATCTCCCCGTTACTTCTCAAGGTTGAGAGATTCCTTGCTGCAATAGATTCTTGGTAAGTGAATAATAACATGCTAAACTTTGAAATCTTAGTTAAGTGATATAAAGGATTGATTGTGCACATACAATCATTTAGACATAAATCATTGGTCAAGCCTGGGACTAAGATTGGATCCAGCTGCACCCGGACTCGTCTCTGAAAAAGAGTTTAGAAAGTTTTTGAATCTCATGACTCAATGGGAGGATCTCCCTGAAAGGTTTTCTGACCCTGTCCTCTTTGCAGGAATAAACCAGTGTACCTTGCCACTGAAGCTTGTTAAGTCACCATTACATTTACCATTTGTTATCAAACTTTGTTAAGTCACTGGTTTATATCAATAAAATAAATTGTTCCTTCTCCCTTACAAGTGAAGTGCATCACTTCCATCTACGACACAAGCTCAACATGAGTCGCTAATGTGCCCTGGCAGCCAACCATATCTTGAAGTGCATTAAGTGTAGCTAATCCATCTAAAGAAGTAATTGTCCCACGTATAGTCAACACTGATGTGGCCCCAACTTCGGTACTGTGTGCAGTTTTGGGTTCAACAATACAGGAAGGATATAAAAATATTAGAATGTGTCCAAAGGAGGGCAAGAAATGTGGTGAAAGGAAATAGAAGTCATCCGTCAAGAATTTTGACTGAAAGGCAGTATAGCTAAGGAAGAAAAAAGGAGAAAGGGAGGAAATCTTTTCTCACCTGAACAGTTGTCATAGTTCAGCCCCGATAGGGACCAGACTACGCGGTCTCTCTCTCACTCCCCCCACCCTCCGAGAGAACAGGGGGAGATAATATAAGGAAAAACGGCTCGAGGTTTGAGATAAGGACAGGGAGAAATCCTTAAACTTACCGTCATGGGCAAAACAGACTCAACCTGGGGAAAACTATCCATTTATTTATTACTACAAACAGCAGGATAATGAGACAGAGAACAAGATAACCTCCCTACACCCCTCCCTCTTCCCAAACTTAACTTATCTCTACTACCTTCCCCCGCCCCCGAGCGGCACAGGGGGGAAGAGGGAGTGGGGGTTGCAGTCAGTTCATCATACGTTGTTTCACGCCACTGCTTCACGGTCAGGGGAAGAACTCCTCACATTCCTCCTCTGCTCCATCGTGGGGTCCCTCCCACGGGCCACAGTCCTTCGTGGAACTTCTCTGGAGTGGGTCATCTCTTCCACGGGGTGCAGTCCCTCCAGAACAGCTGTCCCAGCGGGCCCTCCATGGGCCACAGCCGCCTTCAGGCATCCACCTCCCGCGGTACGGGGTCCTTCACGGGCTCCAAGTGGATCTCTGCTCCTCCGTGGACCTCCATGGGCTGGAGGGGGACAACCTGCTCCACCATGGTCGTCACCACAGGCTGCAGGGGAATCTTGCCGCATTACTCCTCCCCCTGTGCCGCTCAGGAGGGGAAGGTAGTCCCTCCTTCTGAACTGACCTTGGCGTCTGCAGCCGTTCCTCACAACAGGCTGACAGATGTCTCTCAGGATCTTTTTACATCTTATTCACTTCTCATCTCCTCTCCACTTCTTGCAGCCGGGCTGGACCAAGTCAGGCCCAGTTGGCTGCCTGGCGAGAGGCCAGAGGGTGAGGCCTGCAAGGCCCATGAGGCCTGCGCCTCCCCCTCTGTGCCTCTGCCCCCACTCAGCTTCTTCACATCTTCTCTTCCCCCTTTTTTTCTGTTTTCCCCTTCTTAAATATGTTATCGCAGAGGCGTTATCACGGGACATTCTGCTACCAATCAGCTCGGCCTTGGCCAGCAGTGGGTCCACCCTAGGCCCGGCCAAGTCCACTGAACAAAGGGGAGCGACTTCTAGCAGATTCCTACAGAAGCTACCACCTTAGACCCCTCCTCACTAAACAAAACCACAACAACAGTTTTGGATTTTGTTTTTCTTTGTTTGGTTCTCCATCCCGAAGAATATTCCAAAGGTGAGGAAACCACACACACACAGACACGGAAAAAAGTAAACATATTGCTTTCAATATCTGTGTTTACAGTTAAATAGAAGCTGTAAATGTGGTTTAACTTACATCCAGATCTCTCTGATATCTCCCCAACCACGGAACATTTTAGAGCTTGCTTGTGGGCTGTCTGTGTAAATGTGGTGCACACCTTCAGGAACTCTAAGTCAGCTTTGCTCTGGAAGCCAGGTAGTGACCCTGCTAGAGGTCTCCAGTACTTCAACAGACACAAAGCAGGTAAAGCTTGAATGAATAAGGTCATGAATAAGGCTGGTTCACCTTCAGCAGACAACATATTTGCAGCACACTAGCTCAAAGATTCACCAAGAGGAAAAACAGTAGCGAAAAACTACTAATAGGAAAAGGAACTATGTCTCTGTACATAACCCAAGTTAGATAACAGGCTACAATGTAAAAAACCTAGATGTTTGGTATCAGTACAAAGTGTCATTATTAACAACAGTCCCATAATACGTTAATGGATTCTAGCTTAACTTTGTTATCCTGTATTTGGATTTTTGACAGCATACTGAAGTATTCTAAGACTATGGATATGAACCCATGTTAATCAAAGGCAAGAAATTCAAAGACATCCTTAACTCAGCATTTCTGAGTGAGTACTGCTGAATTAATTAGTCTAGAATTGTAAGAGCACAAGATCATAGGATAGATTGTGCAGCATTTCTAATTTATCTCAGCTATTTTTACCCAATTCAATGATTGACAATGGAAAGTTTAGGATTAAACAATTCCTTCCTTACATTTGTGCACGTAAAGGACATATTACAAGCAGTTGTCCAGTCGTACACTGATGGAACAGGGACATTTTAAAAGATTTACTTATTTAAAGGATAGAAGGAAGCTGCATACTACTGCTGCTTTCTTTTTCAGAGCCTTCAAGGCCGGGGAGCATGCCCGGTAGATAAGAAGTCTCAACGGTTATGATTTTGTTCTTCTGCTGCTGCTATTTTCATTGCCCCCACATCCATACAGTCTGCCATTCTCTGTCTATACCTATTTTATTATTTCTGTTGCAGATTTCTACAGTCTAAATTATCGGACAACTGAGTTTTCTGGTATTTGTAATGCTCCCCTGCCTGTCAGAACTGTGTAGTTGAACTCTTAGGTTAGATCCAAACTAGTAACCTACACAAGACCAAGTCACGGAGTCAAGAATTTGTCTGATATCATGCAACAGTTTAATAATAGCATCCCTTAGCTTACTTTTCATCCATGGCAGTTAACGCAAAGACAAAATATGAACACTGTCCAGAGAATAGCATGGCCTGGAGACTTTCCCAAAAAGAAGGTGGCCACTCTGATCTGGAGGAGAACCCATATGTGCTATATGGATGCCAGCTGTGCCATTAATTTTGCCCTCATGTCTGAAGAACATGTATGTCTCATGTCTATGTACTACCATAGCTGTAGATTCTCAGGTGAAGTACAGCCAAATGCTTAGGTTTTTTTTATTTTCCTAAATTAGTGGTCTAACACTAAATGCCAGTGCAATATGATCTTCTGCCTCATAAGATACTCAGTTCAAAAGAATTCTTGGTAGTGAGAATTCAAAAAAGTGGAAGTATTTAATATTTCCTATAATTTCTATGTAGTAAAGAAATAATCCTGGAATCAGCTGCCCTCTCTTCCAGCATATCTCTGAAATGCTAAGATGATGGTTTACAAGTTATTAGTCTGTATAGCAGGTACTATTACTTGGCATACCCTGTTTCACCAGAGATACAAGGTTGCAGAATGATTTTGTGTACAAACTTGATGCAATCCTGAATAAATATGAGGACCTGTACCACACAGAATACTGCATGTCAATAGTTTTCCACTTATTTTTATTTTGCTGTATAAACTTCTTTTAGTGATACTCTATGACAAACAGCCCCGAGACTTTGATTACCTGCTTGAATATGATAAAGAAGATTTACTGAAACAGATGTTGATGTTACTAATGTGTTGTTAAGGGAATTGCTTAGCATTTATATCTATATTGTTTAATTATTTGCAGTTAAGGAAATTTGACTCTAGATACTGACTGCTGAAAAAGTATAAATTCTGACTGACTGGTTATTATTGATAGCTCTCTTTGCTTAGTCAGGAATGCTTCATACAGTGAGGAAAAAACTGTGTAAGGTATTTTGATAAAGGACTTTGAAATGGTGTCATACAGGGCGTAGTGTTGGTAGTGAGAAATTCACAAAAACTTACGTTTATGTTCAAAGGTACTGTAGCAGGCCTTATCAAAGGTAGCTCATTGATAAAATTTAAAGTAACCAAAGAACTGACTCCAGAAAGGACAGGTAAAAATCACAGCTATGGGCTGGTATACAAAAAAGAATCTATGATCATATAATTTTGAACATGTTTTGACAGAAGTTTCTTTACTGTTGGTTGGCATCCATTCACAGATGTTACAGTATCATGAAAAGCTTCAACAGAACTTTAAAAGTTCTATGAAAGACATCGTGATACAGTATTAGAAGACAAATATTAAGAACCATTAAAAATGACCTTTTTTTCTACATCCCCCTACTCCCTACTTGGTATCACAACTTGGAACCTGAACACTTGAAAGCAGACAACAAGTTTTTATGTCAAAAGATAACACGACAGGGAATTGTATAGCAAAGTATTCAGACACATCAATAGCCTGTCTTTCTTATGCCTGAACAATAATAGTCATATTGCTGCTATTACACTTTGTAGTACTAAAAGAATCAGCATTAATGATTACTTGCAGTCACAAATAGCTGCTATTCAAGATTTTATGTAGAGTTTTCCATACATGCTGTCTCTTTCATTAGATTTTATTGCTTTATATAGCATTTTTAGTTTTTTGTATATAAATCATATACTGATGTTTGCCATAAGCTGTCATGTAAGAAACTATATTGTACTATATCACTTTTAGTCACAATTTTTTAAAAAAACGTTAAGTCCTATCTTTCGGCTGGTATAAATCATTCTAGCTCTACCAGCTGCAAATCTGATCTAGGGTATGAATATTTAAATTTTTAATGTTACAAATGTTTTCTTGTAGAGCAAATATGAAGAAGTTTAGATAAGATTTTTAAGATTATAAGTAAAAATGATCACATGATTTGAAAAACATTTTTCAAATTTTTTTTTTTAAAAAATCCTTTGAGGATCTGGAACATGAGAGGTACTCCTTATCACTGAATTTCTGGAATTTAGATATTTCGTTTTCATGGTACCATTTCACAAAATACCTACTATGTAATCATAGATTAGGTGGCCAGAACCTCACTGTATAGAACATAAATTCTGAGCTGTAATCTTAGAATAATAACTATGACCAGAGATCACTACTTGGAATTCATGGAAAAGGACATTGTAAATTATTCTATATATAATTGTATTTATAAAATATAAATTATTTTAAGCATATACAATAAGTACCTAAAATTTCTTTTAATACAAAATAAAAACTAAGGAAAAAAGATGGTCCTATTGCAACATCCCTGTCTGATACACATATATATCCCTCTCTGTGGAAGGAAGCAGAGGAGTTTGGAATGAAAGAATTAAATTCATCCTAGGAAAAAGGAGAAGGTGCAAGGAAGGTGTTTTTAGTTTTGCTTTTGTTTCTCACTATCCAAAAAAAAAAAAAATTAAATGGGGAAAAAGATATTTTTTCCTCAGTTGGTTCTGCTTTGCCTTTGATGGCAACTGGTAAGGGATCTGCCTGTCATTATCTCAACCCATGAGCTTTCTCACCTTCCCCTGTTCTGTTGGGGAGGGAGAATGAGAGAGTGAGTCACTGGGTATCTGAGAACTAGTCAAGGTTAACCCACTGTGACTTAACAAAAAATAGTTATACAGAGTAAACTATAAATATACCATATTTTAAAGTTTGGCCTTTTTATTTTAGTAAATTATTTTTATCTCAACCCACGAGTTCTCCTTCCTTCCCAATTCTCTCCCCCATCCCCCTGGGGAGGGGGAGGGTGAGCGAGAAACTGTGTGGTGATTCGGGCTAAACCATCACAATTATATAAACAGTAAACAAATTTATACTCTACTATGAACAAAATTATTCACAATAAAGAGTATATATTTGAATTACAGAAAAATATTAATAAGATTTTCTTAAAGAAATAATACATATATTTAAAATAAACCTTAATTATAACAATAAAATTGAAAAATCAGAAAATAATGATTTTACATACAAATTACAGATTGGTAGGAGAAAAAGAGAGGTGGCATTTTAGAGATACTGGAATCCCTATATAAAACCTTATTTAAGAATGCAAACATTATTTTTTTTTCCCTTCCCTCTTCTCTTTCCTTTCCCTTCAATACCTTATTGATGTTTTCCTGGCAGCTGTTCAAGAGATAGAATTAATATAATTAATATTAGGTACTGTAATAAATATAACTTTAATTCAATATCACATCAGCACACATTTCCTTTTACTAGTAATTTAGATTTAAATGATCCTTTAAAAACAAACTGAATCCTTAAAAGATCTAGTTTCCTCAATAGACTTGAATAGTTCTTGTTAGTGTTGATAGTGGGAATAATAGAGAAATATGTTTTTCTGAAATAACTAAGAGTGAATATGTTCAGATTTTTATATAAGAGGCTTTAAAGTGAATTGTCCAGGGATTCTTCTTGCATGTCTGTTTTGCTACCTTAGCCATTTTAATTGCTATAGTTCATCTTTGTTGTCATTTTAACACCATTATGACCAGAGATCACTCATTCTTTCAATTTCGTACGTTACGTCTTTCAGGTTAAACTTCACTATGCCTCTATGTAATTTCATAAATTATACCAGGATGTACAGAAATTGAATTTACTACCAGTTGTGCAAAGTCCTACACATGGGTCCGGGCAATCTCCAATATCAGTACAGCCTGGGGGATGAGTGGGTTGAGAGTAATCCCATGGAGAATGAAGTGGGGATATTGGTGGATGAAAAAATTGGATGTGAAGCAGCAATGAGCACTTGCAGCTCAGAAAGCTAATTGTATCCCTGGCTGCATAAAAAGCAGCATGGTCAACAGGTTGAAGGAGGTGATTCTGCTCCTCTATTCCACTCTGGTGACACTCCATCTGGAGTATCACATCCAGCTCTGGATCCCTCAACACAGGAAAGATGTGGTTCAGAGGAGAGACACAGAACTAATCAAAGGGCTGGAAGACCTCTCCTGTGAAGAAAGGCTGACAGAGTTAGGATTGTTCAGACTGGAGAAGAAAAGGCTTCAGGGAGACCTTATAGCAGCCTTTCAATATTTAAAGAGGGCTTACAAGAAAGAAGAGGACAAAGTTTTTAATGGAGCCTGCAGTAACAGGACAAGGGGCAATGGATTCATGTTGAAAGTGTGTAGATTTAGATTGGACATAAGGAAGATTTTTTTTTTTTTTACGATGGGGATGGTGAGACACTGGAACATATTTCTCAGAGGTGGATGTCCCATTGTTAGATGTGTTCAAGGTCAGGCTGGATGGGCCTTTGAGCAAGCTGATGAACTGAAAGATCTCCATGGCAGGGTGTTGGACAAGTGATCTTCAAAAATTCCTTCCATCCCAAACCATTCTGTGACTCTGATTCTGTGATTCTAATTTATGGAAAGCATTGCAAAACAAGACTTAATTTACTATACGTATCAAATCTATTGGCTTTAAAATTTGTTCCAGTTGGGATATAATTAGATAGCAATATGCACATTACTATCTGGTCGTTAGGAAACTACCATAGTTTAGCCTCAGTCGGGGACAGACTACGCAGTCTCTCTCTCACTCCCCCCACCCTCCGAGAGAATAGGGAGAGATAATATAAGAAAAAGGCTTGAGGTTTGAGATAAGGACAGGGAGAAAATCCTTAAACTTACCGTTATGGGCAAAACAGACTTGACTTGGGGAAAAATACTCATTTATTGCTAAAAACAAAGCAGGATAATGAGACAGAGAACAAGATAACCTCCCCTCACCCCTCCCTCTTCCTGGGCTTAACGTTATCTCTATCTCCTTCCCTGCCCCAAGCGGCACAGGGGGGAAGAAGGAATGGGGGTGGTGGACAGTTCATCACACATTGTTTTATGCTGCTGCTTTGTCGTCAGGGGAAGAACTCTTCACATTCCTCCCCTACTCTATCGTGGGGTCCCTCCCACAGGCCACAGTCCTTCATGAAACTGCTCCAACGTGGGTCATTTCTTCCAGGGGGTGCAGTCCCTCCAGCATGGCTGTCCCGGCGGGCCCTCCACGGGCCACAGCCTCCTTCATTCATGCACCTGCCTCAGCGTGGGGGCCTCCAGGGGCTGCAGGTGGATCTCTCTGCTCCTCCATGGGCCTCCATGGGCTCCACAGCCTGCTCCACCATGGTCTTCGCCACAGGCTGCAGGGGAATTCTGGCCAGGAGTGGCATTACTCTTCCCCTTCCTTCTTCATTGACCTTGGTGTATGCAGCCATTCCTCTCTCAGGAAAAATTCTTCACAACAGACTGGCAGATGCCTCTCAGGATCTCTTCACATCTAATCTCCTCTCCATTTCTTGCAGCCGGGCTGGGCCGAGTCAAGCCCAGATGGCCGCCCGGTGGGCGGCCAGAGGGTGAGGTCTGCAAGGCCCACAGGGCTTGCGCCTCCCTCTCTCTGCCCCCACTCAGCTGCTTCACATCTTCTCCTCTTTTTTTTTTTTTTTCTTCTGCTTTCCCCTTCTTAAATACTTTATCAGAGAGGCATTATCACAGAACATTCCGCTACCAATTGGCTTGGCCTTGGCCAGTGGCAGGTCTACCCTAGGCCTTGCTGAGTCCACTGAACAAAGGGGAGCAACTTCTAGTAGTTACTTACAGAAGCTACCACCTTTGCCCCTCCTTGCTAAATAAAACCAGAACAGAAACAGTTATTCTAAATGAAGAATCTGAAGTCCTGATGTCCAATGAAAGGAACAGAAAGTTTTAGGGAGAATAGAAAGCTCTGGGGAAAACTTTGGCTTGCTAAATGCCACACTCCTTTTATCTTTTTTCTCTCTCACTGAGCGATTGAAGTTCTGAAAAGCCTTCAAGGTCAATATTTGAGAAACAAGTAAAAAGTTATGATCTTAATAACTTATAACTTGATACCTTATGAGTTAAGATTAATAAACAGGAAAGTAAATAGGGCTGTGAACATGCTTGAGTGTACCAGTAAGAATGCAGATGTGAAAAGAGTGGCCAAACTTATCATAGAATCATAGAATAGTTCGTGTTGGAAGGAATCTTCAAAGGTCATCTAGTCCAATGCCTCTGCAAGGACCAGGGACATCTTCAACTAGATCAGGTGCTTGGAGCCCCATCCAACCTGGTCTTGAATGTTTCCAGGGACAGGACATCTACCACCTCTCTGGGAAACCTGTGCCAGTGTTCCAACACTCTAATAGTAAAAACTTTTTTTCCTTATGTCTGGTGTGAATCTACCTCCTACTATTTTACAATCATTAACTTTTGTCCTATTACAACAAGCCCTGGTAAAGAGTTTCTCCTCGTCTCTCCTATAAGCCTCCTTTAAGTACTAGAAGACCGCTATAAGGTCTCCCGGGAGCCTTATCTTACCCAGGCTGAACAGCCCCAATTCTCTTAGCCTGTCCTCATAGGAGAGCTGCTCCAGCCCTCTTATCATCTTCATCGCCCTCCTCTGGACTCGTTCCAACTGTTCCATGTCCTTCTTATGTTGGAGGCTCAAGAGCTGGATGTAGTACTCCAGATGGAATCTCATGAGAGCAGAGAAGAATCACCTCCCTGTTGGCCATGCTTCTTTTGACGCAGCAGACAATGCACTTGGCTTTCTGGGCTGCAACCACACATTGCCAGTTCATGTTAAGCTTCTTGTCCACCAGCACTCCCACATCCTTCTCCTCATGGCTGCTCTCAATCTGTTCTCCACCCAGCCTGTATTTGTGCTTGGGATTGCCCTGACCCGTGTGCAAGACCTTGCACTTGGCGTGGTTGAACCTCATGAGTTTTGCAGGGGGGCCACCTCTCCAGCCTGTTGAGGTCCCTCTGGATGACATCCCTTCCCTTCAGTGTGTCTACCGCACCACAGCTTGGCGTTGTGGGTGAACTTACTGAATGTGCATTCTATCCCATTCTCCATGTCACTGACAAAGATATTAAGCAGAGCCGGTCCCAGTACCAAACCCTGAGAAACGCCGTTCATCACCAGTCTCCAGCTGGACGTTGAGCCATTGACCACCACTCTCTGAGTGTGGCCATCCAGCCAATTCCTTATCTACTGAATGGTCCGTCTGTCAGATCCATGTATTTCCAGTTTAGACTCAAGGACGTCATGTGAAACAGTGTCAAACGCCTTGCACAAGTCCAGGTATGATATCAGTTGCTCCTCCCTTGTCCACCAGTGGCGTAACCCCATCGTAGAAGGCCACCAAATTGATCAGGCACAATTTGCCCTTAGTGAAACCACGTTGGCTGTCACCAGTCACCTCCTTATTTTCCATGTGCTTTAGCATAGTTTCCAGGAGGATGTGCTTCATGACCTTGCCAGGCACAGAGGTGAGACTAACTGACCTGTATTTCTTTGAGTTTTCCTTGTTTCCATTTTATAAAATGGGGATTATGTTACCCCTTTTCCATTCAGTGGGAATTTCACCAGATTGCTGCTCTGGCTGCATACAAAGCAGGTGGAAATCCCTTGAGACAGCAACATTCTCACTTGAGTATTTTGGACTGTATAACAGTCAGAGCTCATAATGCCAGTTGTTTCCCCATGCAACATTCTGAAAGCTGTAATTCTTGATAGCTGAACTAGACTTTTACTTTTACGTAAGTGACTTACGTGTGCAGTTAGACTGCACAAGGGCAGAGTGAAGAATCCATGCTGAATCAAATGTCCATACAGATCCCAGCTACTTGAGCATCAATATAGTGATATCACCAAGCATTTCCAAATATAATTACAGTTCAAAAGTGTGTACTTGGGCCAATTCTGGGACAAGTTAAGGTATCTGTACTTGTTGAGGAAGCCTATACACTTTAACAAATTTTTGTATTACACTCTGTTATGTAAACTTAGGCTCACTTTAGATAGGTTCAATGATCACAGATGAAACAATTAATTTAGGCTTTTGGTATCTGTAGATGTGTAAGCAGTTATACACTCTTCAGTGTAGCTAATTCACTAAACATACTGCAAGGCAAAAAATTTTATTTGAATGATGCTGAATAATGCCCTATAATTGACTAAAAGATCCTTTATTAAAATATCCTTTAGGTATACTTTAGCTTTCTAAAATGAGGCTGAAATTTATTCTGGATAAGAATATGGTAAAAAAAAAAAAAATAAAAAAATTATTCTTGCTCTTTTTAAGGAACTCTTATTCAACTAACTTACAATTCCCATGTTTGCGTTTTAAGATTGCATAGTAAAATAACAGGCAGAGATGCTTGCCATTTATATGTATCATCAGCCACAAAATTAAACTGTAAGAAAGTTTTTGAGTGCACACTGAGAAGACATAGTTGTGGAATTTAATAGTGAATAGCCAAAAACCTTTCTTTATCAAGTGAAAGACATCTGTAATGAAGATACTTCTGTGTCTTCTGGTAAGAGCTGGTAACATTAAATGGTTTTAGTTATAGCCAATGCCATGTGAAAGAAAAGTTAATACAAGTTTGTTAGGTATTTAATGTGAAGACACTGCACTTCATCCTTATATTTTGTCACCTTACTGTATGAAGAAAAAGAGGAGAGGTATGGCTGCTGTGTGAGTTGCAGATCTCTTAGGCTGACATAAAACTGAAGTTTATCTGCTTTTTAATAAATATTTTTATATAGTGGAATTATTTCAAGTATACCACAATTTATGATGCAAAAGCAGCAGATGTATTGAAGCAATACCCTAATCAAAAGTGTTTATCTACTCCTGGAGCAGAGTACTCTGTTCAGTTGTTCAAGTCATGGCTGTGTTTGACCTTATATATTCCAAAAATTCATAAATTCTGCTGTTCAATCTGAGTATTTCAGTAATGCAGATATAAAATGCTTGAACTTGACTAGGAATTAAAATTAAACTTTCAAGGTACTCTTTCATGAAATAATAGCCTATTAATGCAGAACTCTTAGAAAAGCAAGGATCACATGTCAACTAAGATTGCAGAGTCTGAATTGACTTCCTGTCAGATTACCTTAATCAAAGTTTAAGTTAATCTCATCTAATTTTAGTTACTTGAAACATTTAAGAACTGAAAGCTTTCTCTGTTTCTCTGTGTATAATGGAGATTTTCTAATAGAGTAATTTAGGCATTATTTGATTATAAAGGCATCCCTCATCAGGACAGGAAGAATTTTATTTTGTATAACAGGAAAATCTACCACAAAAGGCCCTTCTCTCACTAATTGCCAGTGTCACTTTAATGTAAACAGCAATACAGGAATAATGCTTTGCATTTAGATTCTATCCACTTGTGCTTGTCTATCTAGTCAAAAAGAGTAGAAAGATATCAATAAAATATCTCTCATCATGTTTCGTATTCTTTCAATTTACCTACCTTTTGTTCTTCTACTTCTGTTTCTATCCATTCATACAGTTTCCATAGTGGTTCATCATGGTGCCATTAATTTTATTGGAGAGGATTGGCAAGGTGCAGAGGATGAAAAGGAAGCCAAGGAAGCCTGAATTTGGAAAAGCACTTGACCATCTTGGTGCAATTGAATCCACTTGCTTGGTACTGTGACAGGAACTCTGGAGAATTTTATCACTTACCAGAGAGGGAGGTAGAAGGGAAGGAATAAAAAAAAAAGTTCACACAGATGCGTAATAAGGCATGATGACAATAGCAGATTAGTAGAGAAATGAAGATTCCTGTTAAGGTGAAAAGACTTCCACCATTGTCAAAATTAATGCATTTGTATACCTTACTGACAGTTCTTCAGCGACTGTATGAGTATATAATAAAGACAGTAAAATACAGTCTTAAAACATGTTGTTATAGCTTGACATAGGGGGAACAGTATGACAAAAACCCATTCAATTTACTTATTTAAGTACTCTGTTGGGGGAAAAAGGGGAAAGGAAGGTGCAGGAAGGGAAGGTGCAGGAAGGGAAGGTGCGGGAAGGTGGGGGAAGGGAAGGGAAGGGAAGGTGCGGGAAGGGAAGGTGCAGGAAGGGAAGGGAAGGTGCAGGAAGGTGGGGGAAGGTAAGGTGCGGGAAGGTGGGGGAAGAGAAGGTGCAGGAAGGGAAGGGAAGGGAAGGTGCAGGAAGGGAAGGTGCAGGAAGGGAAGGTGCAGGAAGGGAAGGGAAGGGAAGGGAAGGGAAGGGAAGGGAAGGGAAGGGAAGGGAAGGGAAGGGAAGGGAAGGGAAGGGAAGGGAAGGGAAGGGAAGGGAAGGGAAGGGAAGGGTAGGGAAGGGAAGGGAAGGGAAGGGAGGGGAAGGGAAGGGAAGGGAAGGGAAGGGAAGGGAAGGGAAGGGAAGGGAAGATTTTAAGTTGGAAGTGACTTACAATGATCATGTAGTTGTACTCCCTAACCACTTCAAGGTTAACCAAAAGGTAAAGCAAATTCCTAAGGACATTGCCCAAATGCCTCTTAAACACTGACAGGCTTGGGGAATTGACCACCTCTCTAGGAAGCCTGTTCCAGTGTTTGACCAACATCTTGGTAAAGAAATGCTTCCTAATATCAAGTCTGAACTTCCCCTGCTGCAGCTTTGAACCGTTCTCATGTGTCCTATCACTGGATACCAGGGAAAAGAGATTAGAACCTTCCTCTCTGTTTCCCCTCCTCAGGAAGCTGTAGGGAGCAATGAGGTCACCCTTCAGACTCCTTTTCTCCAAATCAGACAAACTCAAAGTCCTTAGCCACTCCCCATAGAACATTTCTTCAGCCCTGTTACTAGCTTTGTTGCCCTCCTCTGGACACATTCAAGGACCTCCAAATCCTTCTTTAATTGTCGGGCCCAGAACTGCACACAGTACTCAAGGGGAGGCTGCACCAATTCTGAATACAGCCAGATAATCACCTCTTTTGACTGGCTGATTATATTATGTTTGATGCACCCCAGGATGTGGTTTGCCGTCTTGGCTGCCAGGGCACACTGCTGACTCATAGTGAGCCTGCTGTCAACCAGCACCCCCAGATCCCTTTCTGCAGTGCTGCTGTCCAGCCACTCCTCTTCCAATTTATACTTGTGCTTGGTGCTACTCCATCCCAGGTGCAGAATCTGGCACTTGAACTTGTTAAATTTGATCTCATTAGTTAGTACCCAATACTCCAATCTATCTAGATCCCTCTGCAAGGACTCTCATCCCTCAAGAGAGTCGACAACAACTCCCAGTTTGGTACCGTCAGCAAACTTACCAATGGTGCATTCAGGTGCTACATCCAGATCATTGCTAAATTTATTGAACAGAACTGGCCCTAGGATTGAGCCCTGAGAAACACTGCTGATGATTGGTCAGTTGGTCATTCCCCTCAAAAATCTAAATGTGGAACTTGCCAGTGAAAATCAAAAACATTACATAACTATTAACATATTGATAATTTTTAAAATAAGAGCATTTTATTAAGATCTGATAGAGGAGGGGCTTTTTTCCTCCCACTAGCCTTTTAGTCAGCGACTTTATTAGGCTAGCACCTACAGATGTTGACTTATTAGTTAATTATCTTTTTTTTTTCCCTTAGAGCTAGTGAGGTTTTTTTTTTTTTAAGATTTTTTTTTTTTGACCTGATGAAATTTATCTGAAGGAGTTGAACTCCTTCTCTCAAGCTCACACATTATACGCGTCAGTGCTCTTATAGTGCTTCACTCCTATTCATGTTTATAGTATCACTTACTTTCTGCAGTGAGTTTGCTTTTAAGTCAGCCCTTTCTTTTATCTTTTTTTAAGCTTGGAAGTAGTTAGTATCTTCAAGGACCTTATTTTCATTCCCTCTGCTCTTACTGTCTCCTGTTCAGGTCGATTACTTTCTCTTTCTTTCCTTTCTTTCTCTATTTTTTTAAAAGTCTGCGTCCTCTAGAGACCAGGAGAGCTACCCATACTGAATTTTTGAACTTTGCTTCCTCGAAATTGAGTGAATTTTATCTGCAAGCTTCAAGGATTTCTTTTTATTTGAAACAGGTTGTATAGATATAGGCTGCACCAGAGGTCCATTCCATGCAGCTTGCATCTGTCTAAGAGGCATAGGGAGATGAAGGGAGCAATAACCACCTTTGTACTCTACCCACCAAGCTGCAGGTGAGCAGTGTGAGCCAGGAGTGTGTCAGTCAGCAATGATTCTTGTCTACTCCTCTCACTCTCATCCATTAGCATTAAAAATCTTTTCCTTATGGCTCATTATGTTATTATCCCTTTCCTAGTAACCAGCCAATATGAAACTTTGATGTAAGAGGTCTTACTCAAGCATCTTTCCACAGCAATCACAGACTGCATACAGAACCAGGTGTTCAAGCATCAGCATTTCTGCCCAAGCAGGCTACTTTGACCCTTGGGGTGAGAAAGACAAAGCCAAGGACCAGAGCAGAGGAGTATTGAGATGAGGCCAGCAATTACGTGTGAGTTGAGGTGTATTTACATGCCTCATACAGGTATATACTGCAGCCTTAGGTGACTATAGAAAGACTTTTAAGAATCCATTCTCTACCGTACTTGGTGTTGAAATGCCTGGACACTAGGAAAGCATATGAAAATAACTTTGTCATAGTGTAAGTACTGAAATAGGAGGACTGAAGGTGTTGAAAACAAAGACTTTGAATATGGTGTCAAAGTATGACCTGATGCTGTATCTTCCTACTTAGAGATTGTCATCAGATGAGCTGATCCATTGCACCTTTTCAGGTTTGTGCAATCATACACGCTCCTCAGAGTGCCCTGCTCCTATGCTTCGGTCAGTACTTGAAGGTGTGTTTGAATTACCAAAGTTGCTGCTGAAGATCACTTAGTGCTAATCCTTCAGGGGACAATCTATACTCTTAAATGCCTTTTTCTCTTTACTGCAGTAATTTATTTCTCAGCGCAGAACTTTTCTCCTTTTCCAGTCTACCTTCCAGGATCAGGCTGATTGCTGGGATAGCACAATATCTTAATCCCATTCCATTGTCAGAAATTAACAAATCTGTGTTTTACAATTCCAGGAATATATAGTAGCAAAGCACTAAGAAACAAAGATGCATTGTACTTATACATTTAATTTGTCTTTGGTCAAAAGAAGTGCATAAAGTTAAATAATATGATGTGTTAATTTCCCTGTTTCACTTTCTTACAGTAGTTTCTGGGACTTCTTTGGATTTAATATCCTCTGAGATCTATCCAGTGCACTGCAAATCTTAGCTAGATACAGTTTGAGTAGATTTAAATGAATCATAGAATCATAGAGTCATAGAATGGTTAGGGTTGGAAGGGACCTTCAAAGGTCATCTAGTTCAACCCCTCTGCAGGAAGCAGGGACATCCCTGACTAGATCAGGTTGCTCAGAGCCTCATCCAGCCTGGCCTTGAACGTTTCCAGGGATGGGGCCTCCACCACCTTTCTGGGCAACCTCTTCCAGTGTTCTATAACTCGCATCGTAAAAAAATTTTTCCTAATTTCCAATCTAAATCTACCCCCCTCTATTTTGAAACCATTACCCCTCGCCCTATTGCAACAGGGCCTACTAAACAGCCTTTCCCCATCTTTCTTGTGGGCCCCCTTGAGGTACTAGAAGACCACTATCAGGTCTCCCCAGAGCCTCCTCTTCTCCAGGCTGAACAGCCCCAACTCTCTCAGCCTGTCCTCATAAGAGAGGTGCTCCAGCCCTTTTATCATCTTCGTGACCATCCTCTGGACCTTCTCCAACTGGTCCATGTCCTTCTTGTGTTGGGGGCTCCAGAACTGGACACAGTACTCCAGGTGGGGTCTCACCAGGGCAGAGTAGAGGGGCAGAATCACCTCCCTCAACCTGCTGGCCACACTCCTCTTGATGCAGCCCAGGATGCGGTTGGCCTTCTGGGCTGCAAGGGTGCATTGCCTGCTCATGTTGAGCTTCTCAACCACCAGCACTCCCAAGTCCTTCTCCTCAGGGCTGCTCTCAATCCATTCCCCGCCCAGCCTGTATTTGTGCCTGGGATTGCCATGACCCAGGTGCAGGACCTCGCACTTGGCCTGCTTGAACTTCATGAGGTTGGCATGGGCCCACCTCTCCAGCCTGTCAAGGTCCCTCTGGATGGCATCCCTCCCTTCCAGCGTGTCAACGGCACCACACAACTTGGTGTCATCAGCGAACTTGCTAAGGGTGCACTCTATCCCACTGTCCATGTCACCGACAAAGATGTTGAACAGGGCTGGGCCCAGCACGGACCCCTGAGGGACACCACTCGTGACTGGTCTCCACATGGACACTGAGCCGTTGACCACCACTCTCTGAGTGCGGCCATCCAGCCAACTCCTTATCCACCGAGTGGTCCGTCCATCAAACCCATGTCTCTCTAGTTTAGAGAGAAGGATGTCATGCAGGACAGTGTCAAAAGCTTTGCACAAGTCCAGGTAGATGATGTCTGTTGCTCATCCCTTGTCCACCGATGCCATCACCTCGTCATAGAAGGCCACCAAATTGGTCAGGCACGATCTGCCCTTGGTGAAGCCATGTTGGCTGTCACCAACCACCTGCTTGCTCTCCATGTGCCTTAGCATGGTTTCCAGGAGAATCTGCTCCATGACCTTGCCAGGCACAGAGGTGAGGCTGACCAGCCTGTAGTTACCTGGGTCTTCCTTGTTCCCCTTTTTAAAAATTGGGGTTATGTTCCCTCTCTTCCAGTCATCGGGGACCTCACCAGACCGCCACGACTTCTCAAATACGATAGCCAGTGGCTTGGCAACTTCATCCGCCAGTTCCCTCAGGACCCGCGCATGGATCTCATCAGGTCCCATGGACTTGTGCACCTTTAGGTGCACCTTTAGGTTCCAGATGATCCTGAACCTGCTCTTCGAGTACAATGGGCAGTTCTTCATCCTCGCAGTCCCTCCTTGCACCTTCTACAGCTTGGGTGGTGGGACAGGAACTCTTGTCAGTGAAGACTGAGGCAAAAAAGTCATTGAGAAGCTCAGCCTTCTCCACGTCCTGGGTAACCAGGACACCAGTTCCCTTCCGGAGGGGGCCTACATTTTCCCTGGACTTTCTCTTGTCCCCTACGTACCTATAAAAGCTCTTCTTGTTGCATTTTATATCCCTGGCCAGATTCAGTTCTGCCAGGGCTTTGGCCTTCCTTACCTTATCCCTGGCCACTCGCACAGCCTCTTTGTAGTCCTCCCAGGCTACCTGTCCCCACTTCCACCTTCTATAGGCTTCCTTTTTTACTTTCAGTTGGTCCAGGAGCTCCTTGCTCATCCACGCCGGCCTCTTGGCCTTTTTGCCCAACTTGTTTTTCATCGGGATGCACCTCTGCTGAGCTTGGAGGAGGTGCTCCTTGAATACAGACCAACTTTCCTGGGCCCCTCTTCCTTCCAGGGCCGCCTCCCATGGCACTTGGCCCATCAGGTCCCTGAAGAGGCCGAAGTCTGCCTTCCTGAAGTCTAGGGCAGAGAGCTTGCCATGTAGTTTCCTTGCTGCCCCGTGGATCTTGAACTCCACTGTGTCATGGTCGCTGCAGCCAAGGCTGTCCTTTAGTTTCACATCCCCCACCAGCCCCTCCCTGTTGGTGAGCACAAGGTCCAGCATGGCACCCCTCCTTGTCGGCTCCTCTATCGCCTGCAGGAGGAAGTTGTCGTCCACGCATTCCAGGAACCTCCTGGACTGCCTGTGCCCTGCCGTGTTGTCTCTCCAACAGCTGTCAGGGTGGTTGAAGTCCCCCATGAGAACCAGGGTGTGTGACAGTGAGGCTGCTCCTATCTGCCTATAGAGCACTTCATCTGCTCTGTCCTCCTGGCCAGGCGGCCTGTAACAGACCCCCACCGTAATGTCCCCTGTCCGTCCCCATCCTCTAATCTTGACCCATAAGCTCTCTGTCAGCTCCTCCTCCATCCCCAGGCGGAGCTCCACACACTCCAGCCGGTTGCTGACGTAGAGAGCGACACCCCCTCCTCGTCTCCCCTTCCTGTCTTTTCTAAAAAGCCTTCTTCCATGTTGACGCTTTAGTCGTATGTGTCATCCCACCACGTCTCCGTGATGCCAACGAGGTCGTAGCCCTGCTTGTGTGCACGCATCTCCAGGTCTTCCTGTTTATTTCCCATGCTGCGTGCATTGGTGTAGAGACACTTCAGCTGGGCCCCCAACAAAGCCGACTTGTTGGCTGGAGCGACAGGGGTGCTATTGGATCGCAGTTTAGGTTTATTTGCACTTATCTGTGATCCTTCCTCAGCTTCTGGACCCTCGGTGCTGGCACTGGTGCCATGCTGACAGCATTGGGCTGAACTGTGCTCCCCCTCCCCCAGCAACATAAACAAAACGAAACAGTAAAATTATTATAATCCAGGGCCCAGAGGTTATAACCAAGACATAAAGGCACTGCACCTAAGTAAATTAGTCCTATTTCTAAGCAGGAATAATCAATTCAGGTGCAACTGTGTACTCACGTTTTTTCTAAATTGGGGTACCTGGAAGAACTTACTATGTACGGGTGCATACCCTGGATAAATATCTTTTAAAGTCTTACTTTGGTGTATTCCACCATGAGCGTGAGGTTTGTCTGGCTCTGATATGAAACAATTTATTCTTCTTGAGAGGAAGGAATATATTCAGGAGACATTCATTTTTAAAATACTAGAAAAGTATTTTTGAATACTAGAAAATAAATACTACTAAAAAAACTATGAAGTCTGTAGTTTCAGCAAGACATGTACATTGATATTTCTGAGCATTTCTTAGAATCAAATTTAAAACCTCAGAAGTAGTAAAATTGAGAAAGTGTATCTTTCTTTCAGTTATTACTATAGGTGAAGATCCATATTCATCAAGACTTTTTTCTTGTGATTTACTTAATTTCATGACATTTTTTACACATTTATGAAATCTTTTTCTTTTTTATAATGCTACTAGTGTTTAACATTGAGTTTGAGGTTTTACATATAATGTGCTGGGTCTAGAGTATTAAGTTTGGAAATATTGGATGTAAAATAAATAACTAATTTTAGAAAAATGACACTAAAAGAAAGTATGTGGTTTTACTATTTAAAAATATAAATATATATTTTTAGTTATAACTTTGCTTCTAAAGTATTAGTCCTTTACTTTGGGGTAAAGACATTGGGATTTACTTCTCGGAGGAATAGTAAGGTGCTATAATTAAAGACTGTATTATAATGTCTGTGAACACATAAGCCAATTTACTTTGTACAGGAATACTCAGTTTTTAAATTTTATGATTTCTGAGTAGTTTGCAACGTTATGTTGTTTTCTGATTCTAATGAAGCTCCCAGTGAAGACAGGGAGTTGTTTTCAGTTGACATTGGAACACAAAATCATGCAGATATTATTCTAACACTGAAGATTCTGAAAACATTTAATTCTGAAGAAGATCTAGCATGAATTCCACAACCTGTGCTCTCAACTTAAACTTCAACATCTACAGTATCAGAAAAGCAATACAGCAGTGTTTTCCCTTGTGACTATTTAAAAGGTTATCTATAAAATCAAAGGCAGAAGGGAGAAATATATTCTGCTGAACTGAAATGCTGAGCAAGCAACATATTAATCAAACAGGGCAGATCAAGGTCAAAAGGTGTTTGTTTAGCATCTTTTTTACTAATAGCTGATGAGAAGGTAGGAGAAAAGAATGACTCATAATCTCGTGAGCATTCTCAAAATCAAAGATAACATGAAAAATTCAGGAATGAAATGAGGAAAAAAATGTTTTGAATGAAGAATTAAGAGAATGTTATTTTTAATTTTTTTTTTACTTGAAGACAGACACTTTCCATAAAACTTTGGCTGGTCTTAGCATGCTATGGCTGACTACCAGGAGAATTCATATTTTTTAACTGTATACAATGCTTCATAAGTTGTACTGAGTATTTGCAAAGTATGTAGCTTATTAATACGGTCCTAAGGATGAGCATAACATACCATACATATGCAGATACTTATTGTAGATTATGAATAGTTTATGTAATTTATTAAAATTAAAGTTAAAAATATGTAATTTCAAATGTATGTTGTTCTTGTTTGTACTAACAAATCATCTGGCCCACTCATGGAATCTGAAGACCATAGTACTTTCAAAAAGGTTGTTTAAATCAGTGGGACTAGGTAGTCTACTGAAGTCTTTTTTGTATGTGTGTAGATACAGAACTGAATGAAAAATTTAGCATTGCAGAAAATGACAATTGAACCATCATCATGCTGAGGCCTTTACTCAGTCAAAAACTTAATTTGTCAGAACCTTTCTTTCTTACCATCTTGCCTTTAGTATTGTTGGCCAATTAGTAAACTACCCCAGTTATGTCCCCCAGCCACAGGTGTCACCAGCTCCAGTTCCTCTCCCAGCTCAGGCGAAAATTAACTCTATTCTAGATAGAACCAGAACACTGACTTGGTCTCGTAATACCTAACATCCAGAGAAGATCTGATTGCCGCCTCTCCAATATTTTCTAACACTTTGTTTTACTCTTACCTAGATATTCAAGGCAAGGTGTTAAATATTACTGAAATTCAATGATCAGTAATATCTTCCAGGAAAAAAAAAAAAAAAAGGAAAGCCTTCTATTATACTGCATGGACATTCTGGGACATGTCGGGACAAGAGGGTGCAGAATTTGGTGTATTTCCCAGTAAAGCTGTGTTGCTGCTCAATCAAGAATACAAAAGAGTCATAGGGACTGAAGAATCAGGGGAAATAGTGGCTACAGAGCTGAACTAGAAAGGAGAATATACAGGACTGCAGTATCTCTATGGTTTGTTTCTATCTGTCTAAAGGTAGACTAACACAAAATCTGTAAAAAAAAACTGTAGAGATATCAAGTAGACAAGTTGTCTAGGAGTCATCTACATGTTTAGTTTTATCCTAATTTGCCATTGTAAAATTATCTTCTCACTTAGAACATGTGTTGGAGACGTGAGCTTCATGAGGGTTTGGAATCTACTTTTACATTTTCTTGAGTAAGTCCCCAATGGTTAGGTTACTATGCAAAGAGCAGCTATTACTAACTTCTCTTTTTTTTCAGCTCTTCTTATTTTTTGATATACTTAAAAGCAGTTCGGCTTGAATAAGTGGGTAGAACTGCCTAAAATGTACCTCTTTCAACTCAGAGGTTGAGAGGTCATCTTAAGCAAGAGACGATACTTGCTCTTGCAGTTAGCAATTTTCAGTCATTACCTGTACAGGTTTACATGAAGAGTCTCTGAATACCTGACCTGTTCATCTTTAGAAAGTGCTTGACTAGAGGTCTGTTGAAGGCCATTTCTATGACCCCACTAGAGCTTGAAATCCAAACTTCGTACTGAGGAATGGAATTAAAATGGTTTTAGTAGAGTCATAGAATCATAAAGTAGTTTAGGTTGGAAGGGATTTTTAAAGGTCATCTAGTCCAACCTCCCTGCAAGAAGCAGGGACGTCTTCAACTAGATCAGGTTGCTCAGAGCCCTGTCCAGCCTGGCCTTGAATGTTTAAAGCAGATCAATCTCACTTCATTAGATGTGTATAATGTAGATGCACACACATCTGATACTCAGTTTAAAGTTATTTTCAATGGAATAGACTTAAAAAGGTACTTTGAGAGAAGTCAAGTACCAAATGTCCATTTCAAGAATAAATGAAGCACACTCCAGAAGTGCTTTCTGTTACAATAAATGGTGACAGGGGTGACATGGATGTCTACATTATCTATATGCAGCTAAAGTTTACAGAAAATTAAACTTAACCATTGCATCTTGACCTTAACTTCTATTTACATTCTTTTAAAGGGCATAGATTTTTACTGCTATTGACATGGAGAAAAAAAAAATGTATTTATTTAATTATTATCTTGGTTATAAAAGCATACTTCCTTTTTTTTTTTTTTTGCATGATCAATATTGATTTTCTCTAATAAAATGTTAATTTTTGATGTATTAGCATTCTTACTTTTTTTTTTTATTTATATCAATTTTATAAAGAAATTGCTTGGTCTAGAAGAAATACAAATAAATACCACCAAGAGGGAACCTGTTATTGGCTAAGTTGGAAGTTAGAGCTGAAGGTAAGCTACTTATTTTGGAATGCAGGCCACATTAAAAAAAAGCATAAATGTGTTAACATTTTTTTCCAGTTCATTTTCTTGCAAGCAGTGTATTTCTCACTGGTTTTTTTTTTTTTTTTATAAAACTTCTCATTCTTATAAAACTTCTAATTCTATATGATTTTCTATATCCCAAGGGTCAAAAATATTAGTATGTCCAACTATGGATAGTGAGCTGTATATAAAAGAAAAAAAAATATGTCAAAATGTAGACAATATAGTTTCAGAAATGATGTGGAGGTGGCATAACTATTATCGCAAACAAATAATCAAAATATTCATAGAAATAAAATGTTTGACAAAATATTATGTAGTTATTTGGTGATATTTCCTTTAACTAATTTAGATGCTTCATATTCCTTTATCATTGTATTTAGGTAATGCAAATTAATGAGGAAAATAAAAGAAAAAAAATCTCAGAAAACAACCAGAAGATTTTGAAAATTTAACCCACTTTTAAATAATCTCAGATAATTTTTAAATGGTCTTGATGCTTGAAGAGGTGGTAGCGTTTTTAAAACTCTCAGTTTTAACAGCGAATTTTAAAGTTCCATTTAAAGATTTGGTGAATATAAGTGAATCTGATATGTGACTTTCTACATAATACTGACATCTTAAATCATTCTAGTAAGTTTTAGCTTCCTACAGGTTGTCACCATTTTCACAATATGAGAAGAGTATAGAGCTGCCCCTCGTATGTCTGTGACTTTTCAGTGAAGTGTGCTAACTCTTAAGATGACTTAATATTTTCTTTATAAATTACTTAGTATTCTATATAAAGTTAGTGCAGATTGAAATACTTGGAAAGACTTTATCAGACAAGCAAACTATCCTAAATCTTCTATTCCCAAACCATGTGAAGCTTTTCTGTCTCAAGATACCATTGCTTTTATTCTTTATTTAAAAAAAAAAAAATCATAGAATCACAGAATCAGAGAAGGATTGAGTTTGGAAGGCACTTCTGGAGCTCCTCTTGATGAACCATGCTGCACAAGTAGGGCCACTAAGAGCCAGTTATGCAGGACAACATCTAGATTCCACAACCTCCCTGGGCAACATATTCCACTGTTCAGTCATGTTCTGGTTTTGTTAGTGAGGGGGGGCCTAAGATGGTAGCTTCTGTAGGAAACTGCTAGAAGTCGCTCCCCTTTGTTCAGTGGACTTGGCCGGGCCTAGGGCGGACCCGCTGCTGGCCAAGGCCGAGCCAATTGGTAGCAGAATGTCCCGTGATAATGCCTCTGCGGAAAACAGGAAAAAGAGGAGAAGATGTGAAGCAGCTGAGCGGGGGGCAGAGAGGGGGAGGCGCGAGCCTCCTGGGCCTTGCAGGCCTCACCCTCTGGCCTCCCGCCGGGGAGCCGACTGGGCCCAACTCGGCCTGGCCCGGCTGCAAGAAGTGGAGAGGAGATGAGAAGTGAATAAGATGTAAAAAGGATCCTGAGAGGCGTCTGCCAGCCTGTTGTGAGGAACGGCTGCAGACGCCAAGGTCAGTGAAGAAGGAGGGGGAGGAGTAATATGGCTCCTGGCCAAGATTCCTCTGCAGCTCGTGGTGAAGACCATGGTGGAGCAGGTTGTCCCCCTGCAGCCCATGGAGGTCCACGGAGGGGCAGAGATCCACCTGCAGCCCGTGGAGGACCCCACCCCAGAGCAGGTGGAGGCCTGAAGGAGGCTGTGGCCCGTGGAGGGTCCGCTGGGACAGCTGTTCTAGAGGGACTGCACCCCGTGGAAGAGATGACCCACGCCGGAGCAGTTTCACAAAGGACTGTGGCCCGTGGGAGGGACCCCACACTGGAGCAGAGGAGGAATGCGAGGAGTTCTTCCCCTGACGATGATACAGCGGCGTAAAACAATGCGTGATGAACTGACCACGACCCCCATTCCCTTTTCCCCCCCCGTGCCGCTCGGGAGGGGAAGGTAGTAGAGATAATGTTAAGCCCGGGAAGAGGGAGGGGTGGGGGGAGGTTATCTTGTTCCCTGTCTCATTCTCCTGCTAATTTTAGAAATAAATGAATAGTTTTCCCCAAGTCGAGTCTGTTTTGCCCATGACGGTAACTTTCAGGATTTCTCCCCGTCCTTATCTCAAACCTTGAGCTGTTTTTTCTTATATCATCTCCTCCTATTCTCTCGGAGGGTGGGGGGAGCGAGAGACAGACTGCGTAGTCTGGTCCTGATCAGGGCTGAACTACGACAAGTCATCTTCACAGAAAAAAAAAAAAAAAAAGTGTTTCCTGATGTTCAGAGGGAGCCTCCTGTGTTTCAGTTTGTGTCCATTGCCTCTGTCCCTGTCACTGGGCATCACTGAAAGGGCCTGTCTCTGTGCTCTTCGCAGACTTCCTTCAGGTATTTATGCACATTAATAACAATTCCCCTGAGCCTTCTCTTCTCCAGGCTGCAGTCCCAGCACTGTCAGCCTTTTCCTATATTTTAGGTCTTGCTAGTAAAGACTAAGGCAAAGAAAGCATTCAGTACATCAGCCGTTTCCATGTCCATGTAACAAAATCCTCCATCTCATGGAGCAGTAGTGCTACATTTTCCCTCATCTTCCTTTTGTTGCCTCTGCGCTTGTAGAAGACTTGTTGTCTTTGATACCTCTGGCCAGACTAAATTCCAATTGGGCTTTAGCTTTCCTAATTTAATCCCTGAATGCTTAGAAACCAAAGTCTGCTCTCCTAAAGTCTAGAGTTGTGGGCTTGCTTTTCACCCTCCTCCCTGACCTCAGTGTCCTGAACTTCACCGTCTCATAGTCACTCTTCTACAAGTGCATTTATCACCAATGCACTCCAGGAGTCTCCTGGATTGCTTATACTTTACTGTATTACTCCTCCAGCAGATTTCAGGGTGATTGAAGTCTCCTAAGAGGATCAAGGTTTTCAAATGTGAGGCTGTTCCTATCTGTCTGTCAAGGGAATCATCTAGTTGTTCTTCCAGGTTGGGTGTTCTATAGCATAAACCCACTACAATGCTGCCTTTGCCTGTCCTCTTCTTAATCCTAAACCAGAAGCTCTGGATCAGCTCCTCTTCCATCCTCAGGAAAAATCCTCAGCCACAAAGATGATGAGAAGACTGGAGCACCTCACCTGAGGACAGGCTGAGAGAGTTGGGGCTGTCCAGGCTGGAGAAGAGAAGGCTCCGGGGAGACCTTATAGTGGCCTTCCAGTACCTAAGGGGGCTTGTAAGAAAGATGGGGAGAAACATTTTAGCAGGGTCTGTTGTGATAGAACAAGAGGTAATGGTTTTAAAGTAGACCATGGTAGACTCAGACTGGACATAGGAAAAAAAAATTACAATGAAGGTAGGGAAACAGTGGAAGAGGTTCCCAAGAGACGTGGTTGATGGAAATATTCAAGGTCTGGTTGGACAGGGCTCTGAGCAACCTGATCTAGTTGAAGACGTCCCTGCTTCTTACAGGGAGGTTGGACTAGGCGACCTTTAAAGGTCCCTTCCAACTCAAACTGTTGAATGAAGCTAAAAAATGTTCTGAGGGTGTGGGGGAAGTTGCCCCTTTGTATTTCTTTGGCCTCATTTTTCAAAGGAAAGATTACTTGCAGAATCACACTGCCAGTTCTCTCAGGGTAACTTTTGAACACATTATCTAGTTTCAGTCAAAGCTGAAAGAACAGGACATTTCAAAGACAAGAATTTCTAATAGGTTTACTAAAGATTAGCATGTAGGTAGAGTGAAAAGACAAAAATTGTGGAAAGTCTGCATGATAAGTGCAGCAGTGAAATCATCATACAGCTATCTGGAGTTCATCAGGCCACATATAGCTGAGAATCAGCCTAGGACATACTGCTCCCTGTCTAACTAGTGCTCAGAGATGTCGGAGAAGTGAGGTATTATACTGAGGGAGAGTCTGCCAAGGAAACGAGAAAGAAGAACTAATCATAGGCATTCAGAAGAATGTTGAGAATGTTGCAAACTGACAGTGGTATGGACTACAGTAATTGTAGTACTGACAGAAAATAATGGAAAATGGTCCATGCTTCTATTAATTTATCTGATTATTAAATAAAATTTTTATTTTCATTTCTAGTTTCCTCCAGTTATTAATTTTGAATAATTTAATCTCATGGAAAAAAACTTGACTGATAATCTTAATAATCAAAGTCATTAACAAAGGTTACACAAAACTGAGACTGTTTCAGCCTTTCTTCCTTCCAATGAGTTTAAAATATGATCTGAGGAAACACTGCAGGAGGTAAGAAGTCAATATGTGCTTTCATCCTGTGGAAATTTGTTTCTGTGCTGTGATTATACAAATTGACTTATAGTATTCTTGATGGTAGGTTTTTATCACACACAGTTTTCCATCAGAAACTGGAATGAGACTGGCAGCTCATTTTGCATAAGCCACCCAAAAATCTGGACAATATTTCCTAAACAAGGATGTATCTGAACAAGTGATCTATAGCTTGAAATAAATAGGACTCATTTGTCATCTAAGCTACACTATTCCTGATGAAGGTTATTTTTAGTTTTAGCACTATTCTATTTCCAGTGATTTAGGTGTGTAGTGAATAAATCACTTAAGTACCTGAGTGCATTGGAATATTAAGACAATACTCAAAATTCCATTTCTACAGAAACTGATAAACTTTTTTTTTTATCAAATCTTCAAATAAGGTGAAAGCAAGTAATTTTAAAAGGGAATCTTGAAATCCTAAAATTAAACTGTATTTAAAAAAAATAATTAAAAAATGCTTATACTCACAAAACAGAAAGATAACCGTTTCTCATGTTACATATGATGGGGTTTTTTTAGTATTCCACTTCCCAAACATGTGTAAAATAATGAGATCAAAATGAAAAAAAAAATACTGTAGTAAGTATCAAACCAGTAAACTTCTCCCTTTATATTTAATGCACAAAGTTTTCCTGTAGATTTATAACTTATTTTGAAACCAATGGGAAACAAGAACTATAAAGAATAAAAACAATGTTGCTCACTTTTTTTGTAAATGTCTATTAATACTCAGACTAAAATAATAATATTAGGAATCTTAAAGTGTTGTGTCCTGAAATCTTGAATCAAAGTTTCAGATGTATTTTAGAGTTTCTATCCACAGCTAAATTATGTATATTCTCCTTTAGATAATTCCCAGTTGTGCTGCCTACCAACTAAAACAAGCAACGTAACACAAGCATGTATTACCTATTGGTGTATCATGAAATAAGGCTTATAACATTGCACATAAAATAATACATAGTTATGCCTATGTGTACCCACACATATGTTCGTATAAGCACATTCATGAATACATTTTCTAAAAAGGAGTTTATTTTTTTCCCTTTATTTGACAGCTAGTACAAACTATTTTCTTTCAGTGATGGCTATATGGAGCTGACTGGCCAGTATGAACTAACTCACAGCTAGAGGCCCGAGGAGGGTGGACTTACAAGATACTCCACTCTTACCAGGTCAGGTGGTAGAACTGTTGCTGAATCAGAAGGAATAAGCTCTGAGAGATCTAGTTGAGTATGTGTGAATAGTATCCATATACTTTTGACACTTTTGCTGTCAGATTTTTACTTCTTTTTTTTTTTTCCCCCACTTGCTGGATCATTTCAACTCCCCACTGCCTCAGAAAATGTAGAGCTAACTGCATAGAAATCTCATTGTATTTATCTGTTCCACAAACAGGTGACCAGAAGAATAGGTCCTCAAGTATAGAAAATGAATCAGCTTTGATATCAACTAGTCTGCTGAATTCTTTGGAATACGCCTCTGGACACCTAGTCTCAGAAGAAAACTCTGCACTGTACCCTAAATACTAGGAAACAGCTGTCTTTGACTTTAAATCACTGCCTTCTCCATGAAATGAAAAAGGAAAGTGACACAAAAAGACAACTCCCAGTATATCAACATTTTTGTTGTTACCTTCTGGTGCCTTCTTGCTGAGCATATGGGCTTCCTGACAATACACTTCTGATAGATCTAATTTTAATTATAAATTGAATTTTTTTTTTTTTTTTTTTCACATTTCTAGAGGGCAGAACCAAAAATTTTCAGAGTTGAACTGGTAGGCATTTATGTCTTACCAAATTAAACTCTTAAATTTCTTTTAATGTAAATACCAATATAAAAACTGCCCTAGAATTTGAAAGTGTTACTACTTTTAGCCTGGAAAACAGACTGCGGATTCTTTTTGGACTGTTGCAATTAAGAGAATAAATTAATGATGGGGCCATGTATTTAGTTGACATGGTCATTTTTATTCGCTAAAAAATAAATACTGTTTCACTGAGAACAGAAGTAAACAAATTATAGGAGATAAGTTCCTTTCTCACATCCTCAAGGGGTTTTCAGACAGAAGCTGACCTAAAACCTCCTTTCTGGGTTCCTTTAAGGACAATGCATATTATCCATCCCCAAACTGTGTTCAGCCTGTCTTATTTTATTTCTAACTACTACTTTCATTCACAACATGAACAAACACACCCATACACTGCTACTCAGCAATGTCCAATGGGAAAAAAAAAATCTACACAGCTTTAATTACTGAATTGACTTACATATTTGGTTTTAGTAATTATATGTTTCGCTTTTGCTTTGGGAGCCATCTATTGTTTTTTTCAATTAATCTGAACAAAAGACAATTACGAACCTTAAAAGCTTCAGGAGTTTTGCTTCCAAAGTACGTATTAGTGCATTCATAAATAGAGAATAGAGGCTAAATAAAGAACAGTCTTGTTTCCTACTTACTTCCTTTCTGAATTTAATGCTCCTAATAGAGGAGATGATATACTATTTTTAGATTTGTAAAGTCAGCTGCACGTTAGCTTATAGATTCTTGATCATCTGCTGCCAGCTTTTCTTCTGTGTTATGACTGAATTTTATTTATGTTTTTTTTTTTTAAAAGAAAGTATAATATCAAATGAGTCAAAATAGGATTATTCAAATTTACTTGTATTTAATAATCTGCATTTAGCATGGTTGGCACATAATGGAATCTAAAATTTAGTGTCAACAATGAGTTACATATTATCAAAGCTTCAGGAAAGAGTTTCCTATTAGTTTATTATTCCATCAACAGGATGCACAACTGGGACATCCAGTTTAGTAATGGCTCATTAACTCTTTCTCATGTTAATAATATTATTAAAAAAAAAAAGGTTAGAATACAAAACCTTTTAATTATATTGGACAACTAGAGAAGGAAAAAGCCCCTTCATTTTGACAACAGTATTTTTTTAGTATGCATGGGGCTATTCTATAAGCAGTGACCTGTGTCAGGCGTGTGACAGCAGCAGTAATTACCTCCATCCAGTTGTGCTGGGCATGAAGCTGTCATTTGTCTCCATTATGGCTGAACATTGAAGCTGCCTTACACTTTATCCAGCAAATGAAATGCTTTAGAATCTGACGGTGAAATGCTACTGAAAAAAAAAGAAAAAACAAAAAGACGATAAAGAAAACAAAATTATTACAAAACTAAGATAAGAATCAATACTTACTCTTCATAAAATATTTTCTGTCATAATGATTTATCCTTGTTAGAAGAATTAAGGATTCTTACAACAGACAGGTATTTGTACATGAGTACTCCCTACTGGTGTTGAATTGTTTCAGTTTAGAATACGTAAAGCACTACAGAAAGATATATAAATGGGGTGGAATTAGTAGCTGTTATTTCTGGGGGGGGCAAAACTGAATCTGCTATTTTGGAAGAACAGCTTGTGTTCAATGGGGAGAAGGATGCCGATTCTCTCAGAATCTGATAGAAGCTGATGAATGATATATGGGAACTGGTATTTATTAGTTTGGTCAAGGTAAAAGTCTTCAGAAATACATTAGAAAATATTAGCGCAGTAATGAAAGAAGAGACTGAAAGATGAATGAGTGAATATAACCTTGAAATCCTTGTAATTTAGGTATATAACCCTGAATTATTTTCAAGGATTTGAAGCTGCAAAGCTAAAATTTTTATTCTAGCAATGTTTGTGAATATTTTGCAGCATTCATTGTGTCTAAATGGTAGAAAAACAGAGAGGTACTATCTACAGACTGTAAGAATTTCACTTCCAGAATTTTGTTGATGTTAATAGATTTGTGCCCCTGCCCAGTCAGCTGACTATTAGCTGCACTGTGCTTATATATGCATGCCTACATGTAAGTTTAAGCTCTCTGCAATTGTTCTGTCTCAAAAATAATTGCAGAAGAATGGCTGAAAAAAAAAAAGAAAACCCAACTAAATTTACAAGTCCAAGCACAAGTACCAAAGATTAAAATTAACTACTGGAGGACTTGGCTCTGACATATACATTCTTACAAAACTGTACTTTATTATTAATACGATTTTACATAGGGCTATAAAATAGCTTTATGGAGATGAAAAATGAAAGTACTTAAGAAGTAAATAATGAGCAATTTCTGTTTTATCTCATCACGTCTTCATGAATTACTTCACAGTTGATAGCGTGCTTTATTTTTTGTTTGTTTTCCCCTATATAAAAGAACAAGAAGAAAAAAAAGATGCTTCAGTTTGTTTTTTTTTTTTAATCAAAATATGTTATAATTGCAGCATACCAAAACTTCATGCTCTTTCAGGTTCGGCATTTTTAGAATGACGAAGTATTGTCTTTATTTCTATTTAGTACTGATTTTCTGTAACTGAAAACTTTATTTTTTTTTCCAGGAACAAATGGAAATGACACTAAGAAAAATGGAAGATCACTTTTTTTTTTTTCTCAAGATCCCTTATGTTTCACGGAAACAATGTAAAACATTGAGGAACATAGCATATTTGGCTATATTTCTGGCCTGAAAGGCTACAATAGAAATTCCACTAACAATCTCTGCAAAGCTTTATTACCAGTGCAAATATATGACTATACAGGAATGCTACAGTAAGGTCAACATGTCTGAGAGGGAAAGGCAGTTGTCAGTTTTAATCACAGTTAAGCCGATACAGCCTTCAGAAATGGTAGCAACTTCAGTTTCTCTAGGCCTTGCATAAAAAATGTGCCATTGGATGGCCTTTTTTATGAAAGGCAGATTCAGTTATAGCTTTGGGTCTAAATTCAGAGTGTGGTAACTTGCCTTAGTGACACATAGCTCATTAATTATGGGTACTTTTAGAAGTGTGCTTCATCTCTGCTCTTCAGCTAGTGGTTTGTTCCAGTAAATCCTAATAATATTACATGAAAAACAAAATAAAGTCCTGGATGTAGTAATGTAAGAACCTCTTAATTGATAGGTTCCTATGCATGTAAATACCTAGGACAGTGTTTCCCAGTAAGCTCAAAAAAACCCACCCTGGCATATTTTTTTTTTATAAAATCATCAGTTTTCACAGTTAATGTTGACTCACATTGTTCTTTTTCTACTTGAACTATTCTACCTTTAATTTTTGATAGACTTTTTATATACATATATATGTGTGTGTTTTTGTAGAGTACTGGAAGATTTTTAGGGCTTTTTTTTTTTTTTTAAAGCAATTTTCAATGTTTATACTTACTTGAGAAAAAGAGAGCCCAGGTAATTTATTTTGACAAGAGCAAAATTTTTTTTTTTGCCATAAAAGCTTGATATTATCTGTAAAATCAACATTCTCAGTAGTTTGCTACTTACATTCCTTAAATGACCTTGTGAAACAGCTGTAACAAAGGTAATAGATTACAATTTCCTCTTTCTAATCATAACTGGAAAACTTCTCATTCAGTTTTAATAAGCAAAACTTAGAAAATAAACAAACAACAAGTAGAAATTTATTTATTTATTAGGGTATTTTAAAAAGTACTAAGTTCAGAATTTTTCTATGCAGTATTTCAATAATCTACAGAGAAACATTATGTTATTCTAATGCAGATATGTTTAAGAATTCCCTGTATCCCCATCTTAAAACCTCTTTAATCTCTTATTTAATTATTACGGTTAAAGTTTGTTGTTTTTTTTTTTTAAAGATCAAATTGGTCACAATAATTTAAAGTCTGATTTTTTTTTTTTGGGGGGGGGCGTTATTTTTTTATTTAATACAACTTTTTCACCCCCAGTACTTAACAACATGATTGACTCTTGGTATGAGGAGCTAGGTATATCTTTGTCCTTTTGGTGGTCACAAACTTAAGTAAAATGCTTATGTATTGTTCCTAACTTTGACTTCCAGGTGTTACAAACTACTTATATATTGTTGTTAGTGTATATACTATATAGTATTGCTAACACTATTTTAGTATGCTTCTATTTAGGCTCAGTGCAAGCCAGCATTATGTCCTAAGTACTGCATTCCTACTTTATAGATGTTATAGGCCTCAGCTTTCACTAAAATATGCTACTGAAAAAAAAAAAATGTAGATGCTTAAAAAATTATTACTGATCTAAATAGCTGTAACTAAACTTTACTTATGTATTGCAATTTTGATACACACATTCTAAAGTCAAATCATTTTTTGAGGACTGTCAAAAAGCATGAATGTCACGACATCGTTTTCCCATTATGGTAACTGAATTTAATCTTTCATCTCTCTATAATTGTGCAGCTTCCAGTCACTGCATTATATGAAAAGTTTTTTGTTAACAGGTAAATTCAGGCAAACTAGGGAGTAAACACCTTAAGCAATATAGGACTTACTATGGGATGGGAAAGATTATTTTAGAATAGACCAAAGAGTCTGGAGACTGTGCATAATATTTTATGGAATATTGGAGGGATCAAGACCAGCTAGGAAAAAAAAAACTAGCTCGGAAAAAGGAAGATAAAAGGGACAGATCACTTATTAGCAGAAACTGGTAATTTTGCCTGTCAGAAAGTGCTAGTTTGATCACCACAATCTGTCCTACAGTCTTGCTAAATCTTGTTTCTAACTGCCTTCTATGTGAATGCCTCCCTATTTTGAGCCTCTGTGTGTGAACTTAATGTTGGACCAGCTGGTAAGTAGGAAAAGAGGTCTGGGTGCCTGCTACTGGGGAATGTGGTGCTCTGTGTGTGTGTGTGCAATTATGTGAAACTGCTAGGGAACTTTAAGCAAGTGATATTCATATATTTGGAATAAAGATCACACAAGAGAAAAGGAGAAAAAAGATGAGGGAGAAAAAAGATGAGGAATAAAAACCGAAGTACAGTTCAGTAGAAAAATATTTTCCCTTAACTTCCTAGGAATTTTTACTTGGAAAATATCAATTTGAGTCTAAATTCTGAATATTTTCCTACTCTGTAAAATAAATAAATGTCTTGCAAGGCTTGAAATTGTTTCCAATAGTTAAATACCTTTCACTGAATAAGAAAAACACATTTTTACTTAATCTTATCTAGCCTCTTTCCAGAAATAAAGACTCAACGGAGTACTGATAATACTGAAATTAACTGCAGTTCCTATCAACTTGACTTGTGTTAGAATTTCCCTTCAGGTCTCCTCAGTTCAGAAAAATAATTGTTTTAATATTCCCATATTCAAAAATTTACATGACATTTTGGTTAAAGAAGTAAGAATTCATACATTAGAAGAATCTGTTGTTTCCAGGTCAGCTATTTGTGTCAGATCTTTGTGTTTATACCATGGTTCACAGAATCATAGAATCACAGAAGGGTTAAGGTTGGAAGGGACCTCTGGAGGTCTTCTGGTCCAACCTCCCCTGCTCAAACATCACCACCTAGAGCCAAGTTGCCCAGGATCATGTCCAGATGGCTTTTTAACATTTCTAAGAACTGAGTCTCCACAACCTCCCTGGGCAATCTCTTCCGGTGATCAGTCACCCTCACAGTAAAAAAGTTTTTCCTGATTTTTTTTTTAATATGAGTGTGACAGAGCACTAGAGCATGCTGAATTTAGAGGTTATAATGTTAAAGTTAAATATATGTATTATAGAAATATAAGTCCTCTATATAGATGTAGAGGTTATAGTGTATATATAAAAACTGCATACGAGTCATACCAAAGCACAATTTTAAAAATGCCTTCTTTCTAATTGCATACACTTGCAGTAGGTTCAAAAAATATTTTTTTTCCCCAATAATCACATTGGTATTGAGATTTTTTTGAACTAAAAAAATACACTTTCATATACTTTTTTCTTTTTTACTAGTCTCCTCTAAGTGAAAGTAAAATTTATTCCTAGTGGTATAAAATAAACCCACCTACTTTTTTTTTTTTTTAAAGAGTAAACAATTCAGCAAAATTCAGACATCTACAACTATGAAACTGCTGTAGTCTACATCCAAATATAATAAGACCCAAGTGGCTATAAAGCCTATACTCCACTTAGTTACTAATGTTTTGGAAAAGAGCTCATTTCAGAGAGTCCATCAGATATAACTATGTCGTTATTTTCATTAGGCAGCGAAAGATTATTATTCAGTATTAAAATACTGTTGATCAAACACCTTTAGAATTTCCAACAATTCTGTTTTCAGTATAAAACTATACCATCTCAAAACTGTCTCAAATATTTAAGCAACTAAATATTTTAAATCCTTTTCTAAAATGAAAAATATACATTTATATAAAGTGCAACCTGTCTATAATTTTAAAATGAATTTTTATGTTTTTCATGAACAATATGAATAAAAAGTATTACTGCTGATTTCTTTGCCTAGTAATGGTATTATTCTAAAAGGAGACTTTTAAATGTATTTTTATTTCTTTTGTGATTTGCTTCTTTTAACTTTCTCTTTTGTCTTAAATATAAATGGACTTGAGATTTGCTTCCCTAAGTATAAAAACAAATTGACCTTTTAGAAATATGATTGACTCAGGACTTTAATATGTAACTTCCCAAAGAAATGTAGCCTATATAGAGTTAAATTTAATTTAAAACCTTTGTGAGGGTATGAGTGAGTGTGTCTATGTGTGTTCTCCAGTAAAAATTCCTATATTTCATCTCTGGTTAGTAAAATCTGTAGTGTAAAATGAAAGAACTATTAGCAGTATGTGAAAAAAAACCACCCAATCTATACCTCTCTGAATGAATAAAATATGATTATTCAATTACTCGTAATGCTGATAAAGATATGTATATGAATTTTTTGTGTGTTTATGTGTGTCTATATGTCCATGAATATGGTTTTATATTCATAGTACTTCTGATTAGGTGTCATAGAAGATTCTTGATTACTGAAACTTGAAAGGAAACCTAATAAAATTTACATAAAAATTTAGAAGAAAAAGAAAAAAAAAAAACAACCCACCAAACCAACCTAACAAAAAACCCCACAAAACAAACCCAAAACTAAATTACTAGTTTAGGTTTAGCATTAGACAAATTACAAGTGGACTGTGCCTGATAGTTTGAAGTACTTTATGTTAAATTATAAATTCAGTTGCCCATTACTCTGATGATTACTTATATTTTAGGACTCAATGCTTCTCAGATATTACAGTATGATATACGCTTTCCAAAGTATCTTAAGCTTTTTATGCATTTAAAGGATGTATTTAGGGGAAATGCTTTAGCTTTATAATAATAAAATACAGCTTTATATTTAGCTTTATAATATATGTATCTGGGCAAAGTTTAAAGGAATACTAATAATAATAAAATTAGTTTTCTAATTACCTATTTTCTAACTATTTTATAATACACTGCATAATGAGAATGTTTATCGTTGTGAAACTAATTTGTTATACAAATGGACCAAATCATAATCAGTCTTTTAAGAATATGAACATTTTTTTTC
The DNA here is from genome assembly GCF_036417535.1 of Chlamydotis macqueenii. Classification (NCBI taxonomy): domain Eukaryota; kingdom Metazoa; phylum Chordata; class Aves; order Otidiformes; family Otididae; genus Chlamydotis; species Chlamydotis macqueenii. The sequence goes on from NC_141556.1 coordinate 167,387,176, forward strand.
CTAATAAAAATGAGACTTTGACCCTTGTGAAGTTTTGTTGTGAAGACTTCTGAGTGTTTATTACTCTTTATGTAACAAAGGTTAAGTTACTCACCAGACCTGGTATGAAGAAGGAATCTTTTCTCAATCAGATTAGCAGAGAGTAAATACGTTTCTGTGTTTTCCTCTAAAATTTGTAGCCTAGTAGCATTTCTAAGATGATCTGACATTTTTCACTTGGTAAATTCTCCATTATTGATGATATCAGTTTCTCCCGTTTTGCTCTGTTGGTACTCTGTGGTTTTAAGTTTTTGGCTATCTTCTTCTAAAGCTCTGGAGTTTGCTAGGTCATGGGTATGCTTATGTTTCGTGGATGGGGCAGTATGAGTTTGTTGCCAGAAGTGGGGTTGATATAGAGTAACTAGATGCAATTTATGAACATTTGTGAAGGTTGTTGAGAAATATGGTCTAGTGCACACTCAGTTATCCTTATGGCACAAGCCTGTGTTTGAGAGCTAGAGAGTATGTTGTAAAGTAGCAAATACTTACTCAGTCCCCAGCTTTTCCCTCAAGTATTTCACAAGAATAACCCATTGCTTTTAAAATAAGTTGTAGGTTCTGGAATAGTTAAAAATAACAAACAAGTTTATGTTAAGCCAATGCTAATTCACTAACTAAAGGTTTTACAATGAACAGATTAATTATAATGATATACCTTTAAAATTCTTTCTTATGGAAGATCTAAGCTCTCCCAAAAGGTGTGAAAAATAAAGAAGAAATGGTACATTCATCTCCTAATTCCCATTATTTCAAATACAAGGATTTTCACTCTGGAATATGAATGAAAATGAATTGTTTTGATAGTTTCTAAAAATATATATTCTACTTCCCTGAAGAACTCTAAAATGTGAAGTCAAATGGGTGAATCATTTAAAAAAAAAGCAATTGAAATCAATCCCCTAGTTCTATATATCTAACAAGAGATGAGAGAAATTTAAGTCTAGATATTTTATGAATTTCTTATCTCTATAATGAGACAGCTTAACATTTAATTACAAATATTAAATTGAACTTTCTATAACCAAGAGGTCTTATGTCCATTTCTGCATCTCAATTACCTTTCCAAACAGAAATCAGACTTGCGTATAATACATTATTGTAAAGTAGTACTGGCTATAAAGATCTTGAAGTTTTCTAAGAACTCTCCTAATTGTCTAGATGTGATACTTCCTTATTGCTCTTATCTTATATTGAGACTATAAGACTCACAGTGTCATTTATATGAGTTGTACACAATAGAAAAGACCAAAACTGAAGAATAATAAAAATTAAGGTGAAGACCCCATAAAACAGCATACTTTCAACTCTTACTGTAATGACCTACATTCTTGCCTTTTCACATTTCAGTAATTGGAAAGTTCAACATCATTTGAACTTACTCAGCAAACATTTACACTGCTTTATAAAGGAATTAAAAGTTTGCTTCTGTTATAGGGGATTACCTAGTAAAGTTTTAACTTCATAAAATGAAACTTTATAGACTCACTCAAAATGCAAGATTCTGGGGGACAGCACATAACATCAAAGCAGTTTTCAAACCTATTTAAAAAAAAAAAAAATTACATCTCAGAGATATTTTGAATGCTATTATGAACAATCCTGACATTTCTCCTCCTCCATTTGTAGTTCACCATTTTTCCCCTCTCTATTTTCCCACTTGCAGCTCTACAGAGCTCACAAGAGGACTTGCGACTTCTGTCAACAAGAAGTCATCTTGGTAGATGCCACATATCGCTGGAAAGATTCAACACCAGGTTGGATGGGGCTCTGAGCAACCTGATCTAGTTGGAGATGTCCCTGCTCCTTGCAGGGGGATTGGACTAGATGACCTTTAAAGGTCCCTTCCAACCCAAACTGTTCTATGATTCTATCCTTCAGCGTATTTTCAGAGAGGAGTGAATTCTGCTAGGGAAGGTACTTGGACCAGTCGTGCCTGACTGAAACCTTAAGCACAAAGAGGAAATGCTGGATAAAAGTAGTGGTGGGCTCCCTTCTGAAAGACCTGCTATTTTTAGAGCTTTACTGCATCTTTTATACCTAAGAAAGACACCACAGACAGATTGCCAAAGCTTGTCTAGCATGGCAACTACCAGTCTTTGCAATAAATATGACGCTAGGGAAGATCTTGAGCAGATCAAAGGTAACCAGAGGTGTCTGTAGGATAGCATGAAGGAAATTGGAGCCTGTCATTATTTTATTTTTAAACAACTAGAAGAAATCTCTTGATCACAGAAATGGATTCTTATGGAGGACTCTGACAACTCCAGATTTCATAGAGTGCAGCATGGTGAGCACAAGTAAGGCAGGTGCTTTCCAGTGCCTGGGAGACAAATATGATACAGGTACTGGATGTGCCAGCAAAAGAACATGCTTCACTGGGTTTGGTGTTCACAAAAGAGAAAAAAAACTGACCAAGGATATGGTAGTCAATGGCAGCTTTTGTTGCTGTGACCATGAGACGGCAGAGTTTGAGGTCCTGAGGAAAGCAAAAGGCAGACCAAAGACTCTGATACTGGTTTGTTCAGGACCTGAAAAGCTCCCTTTCTTGGGAGGTTGCCTTGAAGGGCAAAGAAGCCCATGAGAGCTGGCCTGTCTTCAAGAGCAGCCTCCTCAATGTAGAAGAATAGCCCATCCTCAATGGCAAAAGAACAAGGAGTAACAGGAAAAGGTCGGCTTGGTCTAGCAGGGAACATCTGATTTGGCGTAAAAGAAAAAGGAAGAGCATGGGAGACGGAAAAGGGACAGATTACTGAGCAGGAGTATAAATGCAACACATGAGCATGGGTGGAATTAAACGACCAAAGTTCAGTTGGAGCTGAAACTGGTGAAGGGTGTGAAAGGAAATGGGAAGGACCTGAATAGACCCAGAGGCAGCAAAAGGAAGACAAGGAGAATACTAACCCTCCAGCAAATGGGAAATGAAAGCTGGTGATGGAAGACATGGAAAAGGTTGAGGTACTGCAGTCTTTATTTTCTTCACTCCCTATTTGTCTGATCTGTAGTACCAGACTTTTAAGCTTGTGGGAGAGAACTACTACCCTCCTATCACAGGCTTGAATTAGAAGGTATTCAAAAAAGCCGGAAATATACAAGTTCACAGCCCCTAACAAAATGCATCCAAGACTCCTGGAAGAGCTACTTAATGTCATTATGAGGCAGCCCTCTCCCATCCTGCAAAGGTAATTGCAACTGCAGAAGGATCTTGATAGCTGAGGAAACGCAAGTATCATTTTTATATTAAAAAAAAAAAAAAGACAAGAACAGCCTCCCTGCAGTCTTTCGGAAGATCATAGAGCAAGTAACCCTCACGGCTATATTGAGGCACATGAAGAACAGGAAGGCAACTAGGAACACTGGCATATATTTACAAAGGGCAAGCTGTGTGTGACCAACCAAACTGTTCTGTATGATGAGATGACTGATGTCTTGGCTGAGGGCAGAACAGCTGGATATCATTTGCTTTCACTTTAGTAAGGCTTTTGGTACAGTGTTCCGTAGCTAACAAAAACCACATGGAATTCAACAAAGGCAAATGCAAAATCCTACATCTCTGATAGAACAATCTGTTTTCAGTACAGTCTGGGGACTAACTGCCTAGGTAGCAGTTCTGTAGAAAAGGAGCCAGGATTTTGGTTAACAGCTAGTTGTCTGAAAGTCAGTGGTGTGCCCACGCAGCACGTCCCATACTATTTCAGTGAAAGTGTAGCCAGCATGTTTGTTTTGTTATGTTATATTAGGTTACATTACGTTATGTTACATTACATTACATTACATTGTGTTATGCAATGTGTTATTCCCCTCTATCTGGCATTTGTGAGACCACACCTTCAGGACAGTTTTGGGCTCCCAAGTGCAAAAAAAAAAAAAAAAAAAAAAAAAGAATTGACAGAGATCCAGAGGTGGACCTCCAAGGTGATCAGGACTAGAGCCCATTATGGGTAGGAAAGTCTGAGACAACTGTGTTTATTCATTCTTAAAATAAAGAAGGCTAGTGGGAGGTATCTTTTGCTGTCTTCAGCTACCTAAGGGAAGACTATATAGAAGAAAAAGCTTGACTTTCTTTGGAGTGATAGGACAACAGACAATAGATAAAAGTTGCAATACTGGAAATTTTTCACAGGATGGTGGTAAAGCATCAGAACAGATTGCCCCAAGAGGTTGATAAAAACTCCACCCTTGATGATATTTACAACTAAAACTGGAGATGAACCTGGGGGACCTATCTAACATTGCTGCTACACCTGACTTCAAAGTTGACCCTGGTTTAGGACAGTATTTGATGAAGCTGACTTCCAGAGGTCTCTTCCAATGTAAACTATTTTATGATTCTAAGTCTCATCTTCCCAGACCAATTATTTTCAAGATAAGTTTACTAAACAATCATTCTTAATGTACAATTATCATTCTATCCAGTTTATATTCAGTCTGAATGAAAATATATCTGATATCTAAACACACAGTTTTTCAATGATTTTTTTAAAATTATTTTTGTATACTTCATGTTAAAAATAAAAATACTGCTAATAGTCAGCTCTACATATAAAAAAAAAGGTCTGTTTTGCTATATTGTACTCCTTTGATTAATCTATCTTGTTTTCAGCATGTATTTTTTCTCTTGCTTACTTGTTTTTATAAATCATTGACTATGAGTAGCTGTGTGACAGTTGGTAACAATGGGGAAAAGCCTGCTATGGAAGTTGGATAGCATTAAGCAGTGAATTTTCAGCCACAGTATGTTTTCAGTATTTTATATTTGAAATACAATTGCAACTTCCCTCAGGGACAATTTAGAATTATTGTAAAGTAGGTAAGCAAAACAGACTAGAACATGAGTTGGTTGCAATGATAGAATGAAAATAAACAAATAAAATGCATACACTTAAATATGATAGGATTTATGAGAAGAGTTTCCTCATTGTTTTCACTCCTGAATTATTTAAGAGCATAACAACTGAATTAAATATGAAACATTTACCAATAGGTGTACTGGAAAGATGCTGAATGAAAAAAAAAACTGTACTAAGAAACTATGCCAAATACATAATGCAGAAAGTTTTATCAATAATCAAGGTTCACTTTAGTGCATCAGTGGTTCCTCTTGATTAAAAACTTCTATCATACATGAAAGGAAAATTTGCACAGAATAATATAGAAGTATATTAGCACACTAGAAAACATATAGTAGTGTTTATTATTACTAAACATATTTCTCTCTTCTTCTTTTCAACATTAGAATATTAGACATTTATCTTCTAACAAGAAGCTTTGAGGCTTAAGTCTCATGATATGTACCTTCCTTCCTTCCTTTGGCTGACAATTGTTTGACAGACAGTTGAATTTGCTCAGGAAGTGTCTATATGATAAACATTGAAAGTAGAGTGTAGGCAATAAAACCTTGTAAATTTTTTCCTCTTGTACAAGCATTCAGTATAAAAGAAACAGTGCATGACATACTTCCCCCCCCTTTCTTTTTTTTTTTTTTCTTTGTCAGATTTATCGTAGTTTCTCTTTCTTCTTCTCTTTTAAGTGCAAGTCTGCTGTGGTTTTTTTTTTTTTTAGAATTTAGGAAGGTAAATTTTAAACATGATCACTCATATTATAATTTCATCTGCTCCCTAATTTGTATATGTAATGAGTGAAAATCATAGGTTTTTAAATGTTGTGAACTTTCTAATTACAGTGGAGTGAAAAATATTTTTAATGTATGACAACTTAAAGTGGTGTACTTATTAAAAGTGAGGAAAAAACCCAGAAAAAAATACAGTGAGAACATCATAGCTTAGACTTGGAAAAAATCCCAAACCTCTACTGATTTTTTTAAGGGAATGGCTACTTGGGAACTTTTTCTTGACATAGCAATGGCTTGAAAAATAAAGTCTCAAAAATCCTAATCTTCTTGAATATATTTTTTATTTTATTTGAAATTTAAAAATACAAAAATAGGCAGAAACATATTTTTATATACTCTGAAATGTTAACTGAATTATCATGAAATTACCCTTTAAAGAAATTTAAAAAAAAAAGAAAAAGAATGGTTTGAAGATAAAAATATGAAACCAGGTCTATAGCATTTTATTAAAATTAAAAGCAAGGGTCAGTGTACTTTTTTGGGGGGGATAAAAAACAACAACAACAACAAAAAAACCACAACCCAAAACTACCAAAAACCCCCACCTTTTTGCTTTTCCGTCTTTGCTTCCCTTATCCATTTTACTAAGCGTGACTGCTACACGTTGCCAGAAAAAGTGATGTCCTGGTTAATACGAACCTTTATATATATATTTTTTATATATATAAATAGCTATATTTCAGATTTTAAGATAACATTTTTCTGAAGTAGCACAGTTCTTAGAATGATTTGGAAATTTATCTAGGAGATATCAGAGGTATCTATTGAGTTTGCAGAAGTCATACTCAACAAAGTAATTAGAAGGTCTCTGAGATTCATTTTAATACCTATGAACTAAGCATTGATTTCTAGTTTATAATGTAAATTCAGCTTTATTTTATTTAATTAAAATTGAGAATATCTGTAACATAATGTTTTCTTAGGGTTATTTTACTGTATTCTAAAAATAGTTCTATAAAAAAAATAAAAGAAAAATTCTTCAATATCTTCCTTTTTTTTACTTCCTTAAATTTTATTAATTTTATATATCCACCTTTCACACCACTGTTACTTTTTCATCTTCCTTTTGTAATCATTTTATCTTTTCTCTGCTTTTTCTATCAATTTTAATCCATTTTTATGTCTACATTCATTTGAACTAACATAATGAACAGAGTAAATTAACAATTTCTAGATGCTTCTAAATTCCAAGGCAGTAATACAATATGGATGGCTTATATCATCTCAGTAAAAATATCTCTCCTCAGGTTACACAGGCTATTTCTTTCTTCACTCTCTTTGTTTCCCATGGCTCTACGGCAATGTGAAAACTTACATGTAAGCAACTGATATAGTAAAATCTAGAAACTACAAAGCAATGTACATTGTAGCCAGCCTCACTGCATTTGAAAGATTGCATATGTACACAGACTTTCCTTCAGAACAGAAAAATAGTCTTGTTCTTTCTTTCTTCCTGAAAACAATAGTGGGAATTGTTGGGAGAAATATCTGGGGACCAACTGTTGAAGAATGTATGTAGTTATTTCATTTGTTATAAACCAGTGACCCTTTGAATCGATATATTTAAAAAAAACATCAGTCATGCTCAATGCCTTTGATGGATATAAAGGAGTAATAAGAAGCATCAAAATATATAAAGTAAATTAAGATGAAAATTAGGTTTTTATTGAAAATTAATAAACTCAGTAAACTTATCTGATCCTTTTCATAACACTTCAGTCTTTAGACTTTTCCACTTATAAACAGGCCTCAATAAACCTAGCTTCACACAAATGCCATCTCATTGCTGTATTCAATTCCCGTCTATCTCTCAAGCACACATTTATATGTGCGTATGTGTCAATTGGTATTGTCACTGCTAAGCATCACATCAGGGAAAGTGTTGGCAGCAGCAAAATCATGACTGAAATAGAAAGTGAAAAGAAAGTTTAATATATTCCTTTTAGCAGCTGTGAATCATTCTGTTACTTGTATTCAGACTCGTTCCACAGCTAGTCACAGCACAACCAGGGATGAAAAGATTTTCTGGATACGTACTTAATGGAAAGTAGATAAGATTTTTGTAATGGAAAAAGCTGTACTGGAATATAGTGTTGGTGCTTTCCATTTTGCTCAGAAAAATGTAAGCTAAATCTTTTTTTCATCTTTCCATTATCTCTTAATTGACTGGATAGTTAGTCACAATTGGCACATCTAGCTGACAGGCTTTATTTCTAAAGTTTGACAAGAAATCATGAATAAAATGTTCTAATTACATTAACTTTCAGGACTTTTTTTTTTTCAGAAAACAAATGAACAAAGATTGCCTTTCTGCAATTAGTTACCAAAAATTGGTATTTAATAGCTAGTCCTACATAGAATGTCCAGAAACATGTCTTATGAATAGACTATTTTCTTTCACACTATTTGTTCATTCCTTAAAAGTAACTGAGGCAGACTCAGTGCTTATGAGCTGGAGAAATAGAGAATCTTGTGATGATGAAGGCTGAAATGTGTCCTGTGACACCAGAGACTACTACTCCACCTGCAGTTCTGCAACTACAGAATAAGTTCGGTGCCCTGGTAGGAAATGAGGGGCTGGGAACGCTTTCCAACAAAAGAAACTGATACTGAGCCCTGCAGCAGTAGCAGCAAGAAGTAGTGAGTGATACCACTGAAAAGACTCCCTGCAGGAGGGAATGGTCATAATCTACCAATGTTACCTACTCTCTGGTGATGTTTGCTGCTTGCTGAGGCCTTGGACTGAGGATGCTGTTGGAAATTTGCTAAGGCTTGTCTGATCCTTGATTTATTAACCTCTATTGCTTTTCTGTGTGAGCACTAAATGCCAGGGGAGCTGCCCCGGGATACTTAGCATGTTGTGACTTACACAGCTCTGGAGATGAGATTGGCCCAGAGATCTAAGACTGTGGAGGCCTAGGATATGTTATCCTTGATCCTGCTAGTGTGTTGAAGAGCTTGAGAAGTGAACAGATCCTGCATGTCAAGACCAGATCCTCTATATCCTGGTGGCAGCAAGAGGATTTGGCTTCTATGTCTATGGGACCCTTTTGGAGAACTGAGGAATTGCTATTAAGAGGTAATATCCACCTGATAAAGTGGAACAAAAGCACCTTAGCCAACAGGCTTACCAGCCTGATGTGAACAGTTTTAAACATGCCAGAATGACAGAAGAGAAAGCTGAAAACCCACAGTCAAATGAGCAAGTAGTGGACCAGCTTGGCAAGCAAAGCATGAAAGATAATGTGGACAAGACACCTCAGAAGTAACAAATAAAACAACTTAAAAGGGCTTAGCTCAAGTATATTCACACACACACACACACACAAAAAAAAAGAAGTGTGAAGCCTGTATTATAACAGAAGATCTCTTTTTTTTTTGTAGGGGAATTGATATGACTGGGCGCCTCTCTGAAGTGTCTGTACTCTCACACACACACACACACACAGCATGAGGAATATACTGGAAGAATTAGAAGTCTGTGTGCAATTGCAGGGCAATAAACTCATGAATATCAGAGATGTAATAGACTAGTTTGCATGACTGATGTGCTGCCATGGATGCATATAGGCTTTTCAGGAAGGACAGGCCAAGACAATAGTGGTAGAGTAACCCTTTACGGGAATGCGTGGAGATCTGCCTGGAGATAGATATTATGAGTCAACTGAGAACCTGTGGGTGAGGATTAGAGAGGGTAGACCAATATGGGTCATGCTGTGCATGTCTACTACAAACCACCTGATTAGGAAGCAGAAAAACTCTAAGCCTAAAATTCTCAGAACCTGGGCCTCATGAGGGTGTAAACATCATCATTTACAAACTTATGAAATGTGGGGCAGACAAGTGGACAGTGAAGTAGATTGAACTGCAGAGTTCAAGGCATTATAAACAGTGGCACGAAGTCCAGCTGGAGGCCAACCATTAGTACTGCACAGCAAGGATTGACACTGGGTTCAATATTGTTCAGTCTCTTCACTAATGACTCAGATGACAGGACAGAGTGTACCCTCAGCAAGTTTGAAGATGATACAAAACGGGGATGTGTGGCTGATATACCAGATGAGTGCACTGTCATTCAGAAGGATCTCAGCAGGCTGGAGAAATCGTCAGAGAAGAACCTCATGCAGTTCATCAAAGGGTAGTGCAAAGTCTTGCACCTGGGCAGGAGTTTTCCTATACATCAATACATACTTGACACCAACCAACTGGAAAGCAGCTTCCCTGAGAAAGAGCTGGGGATCCTGGGGGACAACACACTGACTGCAAGGCAGCAATGTGGCCAAGCCACAAAAAGAGACCAGCAGCTTCTTGGACTGCCTGAGGAAAAACATTGCCAGAAGGTCAAGGGAGATAACACTCTCCCTCTCTCTTTATTCAGCAATGTTGAGGTTGTATCTGGAGTGTTGTATCTGGTCTCCCTAGTACAAGAGGGACGTAGACATACTGGAGCACATTCATCAAACGATCAAGAAGAAAATTAAGAGATTGGAACAACTGTCATATCAGTAGAGGCTGAGAGAGCTGGAGTTGTTCAGCCTGGACAAGAGAAAGCTCAGAAGGGATCTTCTCCCAGTATCAGGTATTAACATATCTCGATAAGAATATGGAACTAGGCTCCTCAGTTGTTTCCAGTGACAGAACAAAAAGAAATGGATACAAATAAATTATACTTAAGCATAATTTTATTATTAGTTTTATTAGGATGGTGATCAAACCCTGGAACAGGTTGCCCAGAGAGGCTGGCAAGTCTCCATCCAGGGAAATATTAAAAACCTAATTGATCACAGCCCTGAACAAATCTGCTGTATTTGACCCTGCTCAGAGCAGGCCAGTGAGACTAGATCATCTCCAGAGGTCCCTTTCCGCTTCAACAATTCTGCTTCTGTGATAAGTTTCAGTGAAACTTCATTGAAGGTTGAAGGCTCAGTATTACTTTACAGGACTGAGCTGCACTTATATCAGGGTTTCTCCCAGTTGAATATCAGCTTCTGTTCTAGTTGAAGGCACTGTCAAAAAACAATTTCATGGGGAATAGATAAGTTATATGATGATGATAGCTATTTTTTTGTCAACTACACTAGAGCCTCAGACTTTCACAAATTTTGGTACATAGAAAAATTATTGATGCACATGTGTTCTAGGTGATTGTATTTTGTATATCTGTGTCTTAACTACCAAAACAGGGGACTTTGTATTTTGTTTAGTTTGGTGTGTCCCCCCCTCCCACCCCCCCTTCTCCGTACACATATATATTTGTCACAACACTTGCATAATTCAAATTTTTTTTTCTCATAATTCTTCTTCTGTTCTACTAATCAGATTGCTCTACAAAAGAAACTGTGTCATCTTGGCACCTAATTCTTGTATCAGTTGCTAATTTCATTAAGACTAGAAGATAAATAGCAGTGAAGTGCTTAAATATCTTTAAACATCTCTGTTTAGATAATTACAGTGCACCACAATTACATTCAAGTGTGCATTGGGTAATGTTGAGCCAACTGTTCACAGAATAAATTCAGTCCATGAATACCTGGACTACTATTTTGTTGTCAGAAAATACAGGGAACATCTGTTACATGGACTTGTTAGGTGATAAAACCATCAGTATCTGTGGACAGCTATGTAACTGCTATAGTCATGTGAAGGAGATGGGCTGAAGTTATTATCTTTACTGCGGTGAGGCCAACACCAAAAACTGTAGATGTTGTTGTAACAATTCATCTCACATCCTTGCATGCAGTGATACAGCACTTTTCTTAATGTTTCATCTTAAAAACAGTTTGGCTAGATAGGACTCAGAAGCCTGACTGATTTTTATTTAAGTGCAGTGTTACTGTTTTCCAAAGGAGAAAGTTGAGCAAGCATAATTCAATAATATATTTCAATTTCTATGTAAAGAGAAAATGAAGTTATATATACCTAGAAGACTTGAGTGGGGAGTGGAAGTGAGGAAGGAAACAGAAGTAGATATTTGCATCATTTAGAGCCTAATTTACTTTGGTTTCTGTCAGTGATTACAACGAAATTCTACTTTACATGTCACTTTTCCAATGTAAGAAAAATAAAAACACTTTTCAGTGTTCATGTGCAAAAAAAAAAAAAAGATCAAAGCCCTCTCGTAAGTATCTTAAATAGGACAATCCAGTAATGGACAACATCACAGTTCAGAGAGTAGAAATTGAATTGGTCATGGAATAAAATTGCCTGCAGCTGGTAAATTCTTGTGAAAATTCTAGAACTGACATCTATCAGAGGATTTTTATCAAATATTATTCTGTAACTTTTCTAAAAAGCATTAATTTACTTTCTAATATAAGTAAAAATTAATACCTTAAGTCTTAATCTTCTGCTCTGAATGTTGGCATTTTACGTCTTTCTCCCATTTGTTCTGATTCCTTTTAAATACATATTTATACTTAGGTTTAATATGTAGTCTACATAGCCCTTATTCCACATACATGCATTTCATTAAACTAATCAACTAATTGACCATCAAAGAAACATAATTAGTTTTTATATTGATTTGAACACTTCACTACAGTATCTTGTTTATTTGACGTTGTTTATCTTTCTCCCCTCATCTTCGTTTTACGTTTACATTATGCTGTGCTTTGATATAGTCTTTTTAATCCTGGCAAAACAACACAGCCCATCTATGGATTATCAAAGTCAAAATTCCTGGAGAGATAGAAATTTAAGATATTGCATTTTTCTATTACTGGTTTAAATAGTTAATGTCATACTTTATTGTTTTGTCTATGCATTATATCACTGTATCTCAGTTCAACAAGACATGAATAAATGCCAAGAATCAAAAATAACTAAAATTTTATTGAATCTATTTTTTTCATCTGGTGAATATCAGGAGAATCATCAGTACCAAGGACATATTTGTTTACAGCTATGGTGGATTGACTGTGGCCAATTGTCAGATGCCAACCCAGATAATTTCTCGTTCGCCTCCTCAAAACGACACAAAGAGAAAATGGGATTAAAAAACTCATGGCACATCACTTACCAATTACCATCACAGGCAAAATAGATTCAACTTGGGGAAAATTAACTTCTTTTTTTTTTTTTTTTCCAATTAAAGTAGATTTGACTACTGAAAAACAAAGACAAATTAAAACACCTTCCCCACTACCCATCACTTCCTCCTAGGCTCCACTTCAATACTTCATTCCTGACTTCTCTACTTCCTCCCTGCCTTGCTGGGTAGCACAAGGGCATGGGGAATGATGTGGTGTGGTTAGTCCATAACAGTTCCTTTCTGATGCTCCTTCCTCCTCACACTTTGCCCCAGCTACAACACGAGTCCTCTGTGGGCTGCAGTTCCTTCAGGAAATATCCACCTGCTCCACCATGGTCTTCTTCACAGGCTATGGGGGAATCTATGTTGCATCATCAGGAGCATCTCCCCTTCCCTACCCCCTCCCCCCACCCCTACCCTTCTCTGAGGTGCCACCATCATGGCCAAGGGGCTCAGCTGTGCCCTGCAGTGGGTATGTTGGACAGCTGGCTTCATCTAGCATAGAGACCTTCTGGCCTTTTCTCACAGAAGTCATCCCTGCAACACCTTGACAGCTGCACCAGTAAAATGGATAACATACAAGTTCTGTGTACCTCTATGTACATCAAACTCTTTTATTTTGGCATTATTCTTTTTCAAAGTTAAGTTATACATTAAATAACAGGAAGAATATAAAAACTAATAAAGCTATCAGCAGCTATTTATAGCCTATTAGGTTTTGAGTTTTTTCCCAAGTGTATTTGGAAAGTTAACTGTCAAAGTTCTTTTTTTTTCGTTTTGCAATTTTTCCAGGTTAATTAAGCTGAGAGGAAGAAATTGCAAATACATGTGTCTGCACTTAAGAGTACAAATGTACAATCACAGCAGGAAAAGGAATATGTTTTCCACTTGGTTGCAATACATTTATCGGGAGAGTTCTCAAGGAAAGTAGTATGTCACTTAGATGTGGTTTTGAATCATTTTCAAAAAATATCTTCTCACGCTGTTGTAAATGCCATTTTGAAACACAGATTTGTAAGGGCATAAACTAGGAATAAACTTGTAAGGAAGAGAAATATATAGCTAAATCACAGTTCTTTGCTCTATTTTGTATTTGTCTTATATTGATTCTTAGCACCTCATTTTCAAAAGGGTGAATCTGTCACAGCTGCCATTGACAATTGCTTATCTAATTGGGCATGCAATCGAATTGCATGCAATTTAAATTTTCAACAGGTATCGAGATGAGACATGGGCTTGGCCCGGTAAAGATGGTCAGTAATTGAAAGAGGAAAGCATTTATTTTTAATTATTTTCCTTTAATTTGAAAATAAGTTAAGATTAACATAATTTCAACAGGTTTCTATGTTTTTGCGTGGATACTAAAACAAGATGATAGTGTTAAAAATGAACTGTTCCCTTTCTTTACTGATTTCATCATTAGCCTCTTAAAATAATTTTCTTTCTCTAGATTGATCAGCTGAACTATTAAACAGGAAGGCATAAGTCTTCCTGTTTACAGGAAGACTTCCTGCAATACAGCAGCTGTATTGCCACAGAAGTCACTAATAAAAGAAGAAAATAATTGCTTTAAAACATTATGAATTTTACTGGAAGGTACCTTAAAAGAAAAACAGATATATTAGTCAAATCAGAGATATATCTAGTCAGGTAATTGGTTTTGTTAGTTATTTGTTAGTGGACAGTTAAGTAACAACTAGATATTGACACATCCTTATTTTGTACACCCTTCCAAATATCAGTAATAGCTAGCAATTAAGATTTCAAGATAATATACATCTTCCTGGAGCACTGATTGGAGTAATTTTTTTTTTCTTTTTATCTGAGTACAACAAATTACCTGTGAGGAAGGTTTTTTTTTACATTTGTCTTTACAAAAAAAAAAAAACCCAAAACATTCTACAGCTTTATCAAACTATATGTTGAGAGGAATGTATGATCTAAAGCAAGATTCAAGTTTTGAAAAAGCATAGAGAACATCTACAAAGAGTAAGGCAGACTCTGATAATGAAATACATAATTTTATTTGTTTTAAGTACATGTACGAAACTTTCTTGTAGCACTATTTTTTTCATAGCTCTTTTTGTATCAAATTACTTCAAATATTATAGGGCAAATTCTGATAAAATGAAAATTATTATTTATGTATTTCATTTAGCTAATGGGCTGGACTATTACCATGCTTGACCTGTCTTATCTATCCTGACTTTTTCTATTACAGCATAATAATATCTAATGATCCAAAATGTATAAGTAAAATCAGCTGCAACAACTTTTACAGGTATGCTGAGAAGTCCAGAGTGGCTGATAATATTCAAATATGAATATACAAGACTTTAGCAAATATATACTCTTTTGTCAGATCAGATAAAAAAATAAGTAATTCAAGGACCTGATTAAAAATGAGTGTGTATTCAATGGACAAGTTACAGTTTTGTAAGATGAATGAGCAGTTCTTCAGGAGTCTCTGAAGATACCCAGAAACTGCAGGATCTTGTAAGGTATCTGTTTAACAGGCTTACATTTCAACTATAATCTCAAAGTGATTATTTATGGTAGATTATGAATTGATAGAAAAGCATTTAAATATTTTTTCTTAGATCTGAACATCTTAGAGTACTGAGTTAAGATATATTAATGAATTAATTATTATGTAGTAATATACTGTGTAAATAAAATGCATTTCTTTAAAATCAAACTAGAAAAGTCAGCATTTGTATTGTGCTACTGTTATTAATTTAGTATATACAGAATATTATAGTATAAAAAGCTGTTCTTAAAATGTATAACTCCAAGCTTGATGTGATTGTCAATGTAATTAGAAACAACATATCCCATCTGAGCTACATTATTTATATTCTACGAAAATTTTTGGAAAACTGGAGGAGCTACTATATGAGATCAAATCTAAAAAATAAAATATAAAACCTTATCTTAGTAGGTTCTGTGATGAGGAGGTTATACAACAAAATGATGTGTAGCTCACACCAACTGTAACCTCCACTTGTAATATGAGAAATCTTTTTTTTTTAAAAAAAAAAAAAAAAAAAGAATGGATAATTAAAATCACATACTTCTAATGATTAAAGAACAGAAAAAAAATAAATTCGAAATTGTTCCTGGAGAACCATAGCAGAAAGAACCATAGTAGAAGTTTAACTGGTTAAAATTATGTATGCATGTATAACTATTTTTACTGACTAGATGTGTCAGAAATATGTCAAAAAAGTTTTACAAATACCTCAAAAAAAAACCTGAAGATCTTATAAGTAATTTTCGTTCACAAAACCAGTCTCACTGGTGTATATGCCCATAACAGACAAAACCAGACTGCTACCAAGGGCTCAGGGAGCAGTTTATTTTTCCCTTTTAAGCAAGCTGTTATGCATTTCAACAGATTGCTGATCTGAACAATTAAGAGTACTAGCTTTTGAATTACAAAGAATGGTACTGTGTTCCAATAAGGAAGACTAGGTATATCATTACATTTTATTCCTAATATCCATTTGCCACTGTTTTAGGGACCAAATCAGCTTTACCTCAGTCTTTTCATCTGTAAAATAGGAATGAACTCTCATCTGTATGCAGGATTTTTACACATTCAAGTTATCATAGACCTCAAGATAGAAAGTATGTTATATAACAACAATAATAATAATAATACCTATTGTTGTATTTGGATCTTGAGCAGAAAGAATACTCAAAATCAGGACTATGTAAAACTATTTTCATAGTTATGATGAGAAGTAATATTCTGAAAGCAGAAGAAAGAAATTGTTTATATTTCCAAGCTGTTCATATGATTAAAATGTTGTTCCCTTTCCCACAACTGATTTATCTGCAGTCTGATGAGCCACACATATCCTAATATTTAATTTACCTCTCCCTTCAGGGTTCTAGCAGACAGAAGTGAGTGACAGGCTAGGAATGCTGCACCATCCTCTTAAAATCTGCTATCAAAAATAAAAGGAAGCTTAATAAAGGAACAAGAATTGTTATGTGAATAAATGAGAGCTAGGTGAGTATTTTTAACATAACATGAAGCTTCTTCTACTAGAAATGTATCTTACTAAAAAATACATAATAATAAATTACTCCAGTAATTTATCTAACTCAAAAAAAAAAAAAAACCAAACCATGGATTGCTTTTTTTTTTGTCCTACCTGCTTCTAAAAACCCAAGTTATAATATTTTAATCTAAGTGGAATGTTATATATTTTGTCAGAGATTATTAACAAAACTAAGGAAAATATAAGGCGAAGCTCACACACTGCTCTAAAAATGAGGACTATGTTTATGGGGAACAAAATCAATCAAATCCTCTGACACTGAATGAACCCATTTTTCCCAACAATTTGACCCAGCTGCCTGAAAACTTCCTAGATGAAGGTGGAGAATTTAAAAGCTTTAATATCTACTTTATTGGATGGTGAACTTTGCATAGAATTTATAAATAATAAAGCACTGAGTGTTGCGGAAGATTAACAAAGCTAGTAGCAAAAGGCTGTGGTTTAGACTGGTCACCTGAAAACAGAGGGTTAAGATTCAAATCCATTCTTCCGTATATCAAAGGATGCCTCAAGATAGGCAATGAAAAGGCATAGAAAATTGTTTTATCTTTCCCAGATACTCCACAGCTTGGTATTTAAGAAAATCCTCTAGCAAATTGCAGGCTTAAGTCTCCTGAGGCAGCGGAATAAATTGAATCAAGTTTTCTTAAATTCTGTGTGATGCTTTAAGCACAGGACTCTTCATTAAATCTGTGATTGTAGCTGTCACACATCATTTTTTCAAACCATACTATTTGGCCAGTTCAAACTAAGTCTTCAAATACTTTTAAAATGATCAACATCTTTTTTTGTTTGTTTGGTTGGTTGGTTTTTTTGAACTATATTTCATAAGGAAGTCAGCAGGTTTTACAGCCAAATCTATCTTTAAAAAGAATAATTAATAAGGGAAATTGGTACCAAAAAAAATCAAGAAACTCCTAACCAAAGCAGCATATTACAGAAATAAAATGTACTCATAATAGAATACCATGAAGTCTGTTTGAGTCACCCTCTTCATGAACAAAAAATATGGTTTCGCTATAATTAGTAACACTTCTAGGTGGAAAACGAGTATAATTACATTTATTTTAAAAGATTGTGAATTCAGTTTCAACTATTTTTATTATTTTTTTTTTAAAAAGCCTCTTATGTGATCAAAAAGATTAAAAAAATAAACTAAGTTGCTTTCAAACAACAATGCACAAAAACAATCAATATATCACTTCAGGTGAAATTAATTTTCAGGATTTAATAACATAGATTAAAATACTTCTGATCCAGTTTTTAAATTATTAATTTTGCTGTGATATATGCCAAAAAAAAAAAAAACAACCAAAGCCCTCAAAGACGACCTTTAAATTTTAAGAGAGTGTTCAAGGTGGATGCCATGCCTGCAAACATTTTCATGCATGTTACAACAATACTTATTATTTAGTGAAGTCTATATTCCCTTTCAACATCCAAATTCTTGAAAAATATAAAGTGGAGTTCAGTTGTCTAGATCTAAATATTCAGTGTTGTTTTTCTTGACACTCTAGGATAGCTCCTCTGGCCTCTAGGTCTTGCGCCAGAAATGCATCAGTTCCTTGCAGGTCTTCCATCTCTGTACGTCAGGCAACTCTATGCGGATGTCACACATAGATGTCACAGTGGGGTATACAGTTCCCCGTGAAGCAGAAATATGTTCTCTAATTCATTTAAAAATAGAGAACAGCATTCATATTTTTAAATGTGCATCTAGTGTGATGGTTTCTGTATCTAATAGGACACTGTATAAGTAGACAGTAATGATTTTTTCCAAGGCAAATATCATGCTTGGGAACTTTGCCACTCCTTTGATCCAAATTATATAGGAGTTAATTAGGCTTTACCAGAAACTTGTTGACACAATCCTCATTGATGTGTAGAATAAAAGGGACTCCCAGTATTACAAGGCCCATAGCCTGAGCTTCTGAAACATTGCACATAAATAAACTAAATGTTTCTTCATGAATAACTGTCCATTCCCAGGCAGCATGCTTAAGGGTTGAGCAATTATACGAAATCCTGGAATATATGCTTGCCAAAATCCTAAGGTACCTAAGGCTTGTTGGACCTCCTTCTTATTAAAGTGTGAATGTAATTCCAGTATTTGCTGTATGATATCAGAGGGAATATGCTGTGTGCCAACTTAATAGGCTATGCCTAAAAATCTACTTGACTAAGTCCTTGTTTAGCTTTGGCGAGAGTACTTTAAAATAAGATTTGTAACAGAAGAGACAGCAGAATGCAGTGAGAAAACAGACAAAATATTTATCATTCACTATTAGCAGTATACAAAGTTTTTCACTAATATTAATTTAAAAAAATTTGACCACTTGAAAGGGATTGTTGGAAGGTCCTCTGTTCATTTTCTAGTAATAGGATCTGAAGAGCAAATGAGACAATAATTCCTGGCACCCTCCTCGCATCCAGGCTAGCAGGGCAACCTCTCTCAGAATTAATCCCATAGTTTCTGTAACTCACTTGTAAACTCTAATCCTTGCAGGAGATCCCGTAAATATCTCTGTTCTAAAACTCCCTTCTGTTTGTCAAGGGGTCCTTTTGTGTCAGATGGATTAGTTTTACTGGGGAATTTTGAACATTTTATGCCTTATAATTTCCCTTTGGTGTTTGCGCAATCTTGACCCAGTCTTCCCTTTTACAAACTATTGTTTCTGGGGTAGTTCTCTGTCCTTGTTGCCTTCCCATAGGGGATATCTAATTTTGCAGCCTACGAGCCATTACAGTCTTCCAATCAGTGTTCCTACTGTGTAATATTAAGGTTAAACCCTTCAGCCCCCGGGGCACTCCATTTTGCAATAGGCTTGTTTTCCCTGTTGCTATTGCTAGCACAGTCATCAAGTTCCAGGGTAAAGCACCTCATCCCTTAAGGACACTCTAAGCATTCAGTCTCATTGTCCATTCAGAAAATCTGTTGGGAATATTTCATGGAGGCGGGAGGTTTACATTCCCATGATCCTGGCATTTGTGTAAGAGCATGTATCAAAGATAATAGAGAGAAGGTATAGGGATCAGTCCCTGCATCAGGATTATGAAGAATTATTCCTCCTTCCAGAAATATTTGTCTGATCTCATTCTGATAAAAAATAATGGTTTCAGCTCTCATTTGATAACACTATACCACTCATGTAGACACCCATCTTTTTGCTGTATTTAAGGACCTCTGCACTAGTTGTTACGCCATACAATTTGCTACAGTTATCATGACCTGGCGCAGCAGGGAAGTGCCTTTGTTTCTGGCAAGAGTTGGGAGTTGTACCAGGGAAGTCTGAACAACAGAGTGCAAGGAAGCTGTCCAATCTAGATCAGACTCAGGTAATGAAGAGGGAGTAGGTGACCTCTTTTCCAGAACCAGATTGATGAGTTGGCATCCTCTTTATTATCAATATTCAGTATATATATCTTTTCAGTGATCACACTCTCTGAGACTAAGCATGCATGCTCTTGCTCTGGCTGTTGTAAAGACATAGGTCTGAAGCTGGTTTCTAATTCCTAAAGTGGCTTGTTTCTATCAGGTCTATGAGATTCAAGGGGCAGCTGTTTGAGCTGCTCTAACTCACTGTGAAATATCTTAAGCTTCCTCTCTAACAGCTCTCAGCAAAGTGCATGCAGTTGTATACGCTTCTGTGAGAAGCCAAATACTTTCCTGCCACTTCTGAAATTCTCCTTGCAGGCCAGAGGTGGGAGAACAAACAAAACTAACTCCAGAAGTGAGACCAATAAAGTAACAGGTAAAGTCTGACTTCAAAGATGATCCATGTCACAGAGTCTGTAGTCAGCCAGGCGTCCCCAGTGAGAGTCCATGATATTATAGAGAGTTCGTCTGGAGAATTCAGCCTGCTTAGGAAAGGAAAAGTATGTGCAGCATGGGAAATTCTCATAGAGAGAGGCTTCATTTTGGAAAAATTTAAGTCCTTAAGTCCTGCTGTTAATTTCTATTTTTCACCTGTAACACCTAAGAGATAATGATATTTTCTGTTCTTTCAGACCAATTTTAATTTCCCAATCTGTTTCCACTTTTTCAGATGATAATTTGCCATTATAATTTCTCAGGTTTTGCACTTATCAATAATATCTCAGGAAGTCTCTGGTTTCTAGGTACCCAGCTGTACTTCAAAGACACCAGCTGCGCTTTTCAAGGATGTTCTGGTTCCCAGCTCTTGTTCCCAGACTCACAGCTTCCAGGCTGGCAGATAATTTCTCTGTCAGTATTCTTCGGCAGACATTTTCTTCTGTTCAGTAATTTTCCCCTTGTAACCAGGCCACTTTTATGGCTTTTGCACAACAACAATAAAGTCCTCCATCTCCACCAACAGTACATGGAACTTTGACACCTACGTTGTGAGCATTAAATGCAGTTTTTTGTGAACCTGTACCTGAGTCTACTCAAAAGTAAAACTATTCCTATGCAGCAGAAATATTTGAAATCATTGTCATTCAAATATATATAAAAAAACCAAACCCAAACCAAACAACAAAAAAAAAAAACAAACCCAAAAGTATGCACTAATAAATATTTTCATGTGGTTTGTCAGAAGTATTATCTCTGTCATTATGCACTATTTCAGTACATGTGCTTATTCTATCAGTGAGCATTATCTCATCAGTTCAGATTACACCACTTCAGAATATTTTTTACAGTCAATCCTAACAGCTCTGAGGCTATTATATAATATCAAGAAATAGAATCATAGAATCACAGAATATTCAAGTTGGAAGGGACCCATAAGGATCATCGAATCCAACTCCCTGCTCCTCACAGAACTACCTAAAACTAAATCATATGACTAAGAGAGTCATCCAGAAAATCCGTGAATAGAAAAGGGGATTGTTATTTTGCTCATTTACTATTCAAATGCTACTATTTGTGTTTCTTCAAAAGTTGTAAACTTAACTGAAATGAAATTCTTATGTGACTGACTGTACATTCTACTCACATATCCAAGGTTTGCTGTTAAGATGCAAGTTTGGTTCAGGTCAGGCTGTCAGTGCCTTCTTTTGTTTCTGCAGTAATGCCTGTGTAGCATGCAGTGTGGTTGACTACTTAGTCTGCTTGGAATTCTAAGTTGTATCTTAACTGAAGGCAGGTGCAGTCATGATCCCCAGGCAGTCCAGTTCAATTGTTTGCTGAGATTTCTTCAAATACGTTGCACTTCCCTCACTAAGTATCCACCAGTCTGTCCTTACAGAGGAAACAAGGAGATACTTCACATCTAAGAAGTTTCATTCCAACAGGCAGTCATGGTGCAGCCTTGAGGTGCTATGGAAATTTGAAGCTGACCAGATACATGCTTAGTGATCTTTGCCATCTCCTGGCATGTCTCCATGGCTAAATTAGAAAATGCTAGGGAAAGATCTCTGGCCTACAGAATAGATAGCATGCATAGTTTCTTGTAAAAAGTTATTTGAGCTAATCTACTGTGTATAAAATGCATGTTAGAGTGAGATTGTCAGAGCAGCTGGTGATTCTATTTTACAATAATTGCTTAACTTAAAATTCACAATTATAATATAGATTACATATGTCTATAAAATGTTATATATATGTTTACTAACACCATTGCTATATTATTTAATGGAAAAAAAAGGCACAAAGAGAAAACATACTGCATTTTTTAGAAACAAATAGCACACTACTAAGAATTTTCAGGGCTATGCATTTTCAACTTAAAGTATGCATAAAGAAGCAAAAGGTTAAATACTTAGCTGTCATGGCCTATTAATATATATGCAAATAGTAGACAAAATCATGAACATGCAATCTATTTTGTTTATATTTTACAAATGTGTTGTATAACACTAGATTGAACAATATTTAGTAATATGTGAGACAGAAATGCATGTTCTCTTCATTACCAGTTTTTTAAGTGATTTGACTTGTTTGTTCTTTCACGTAAAATTACCCAGGTGTGTTTTAAAGATGTAGTCTTTATTTTGTTTAAACATATATCTATATATGTCTTTCATGATTGATGTAATTAATTACAGTAATTGCTATTATGGTTGTTTGCAAGTCTAATTTATATGTAAATTTAATTCTGAATTATTCATCATGTTAAATTTGATCTTCCTGAAAAGCCATGAGACAATTAGTTTCTTATATGATTGTATCGTTTTCCTGTTTTACACAGACATGATATTATTTTGTTGATTTTTCTTAATTATATGAATAAATACACTTAATGAAAATAGCAGTAATGACTGAAAAAAAATCTAAGATACCTTTAAACAGTAAATACTAATTGAAATAAAGAATTTGGTTCTTAGATCTGAAGGAATCTAACCTAGCAGAAACCTGAATTCCCTAATCTTTGCTTTGTATTAGAGACACTACAGGACAACCAAAGAATACCAAAATAAAGAGCAGGAGCCCCTCATCCCATAACAATTCTAGAAACAGAACTAAGGAGTTCTCATTTTACATAATTATGTTACTATCAGGCCACAGAGACAGACTTTTCTCTAGTCTGGCATTTTTGCTGCAGGGGTGCCTTCTGGAAGAAAATACCAAAAGCTGCCATCATGTAGGACAGAACCAGTTTCATACATCTCCAAGACAGCCCAGTGGCTGGACAAAGCTGAGCCCATCGGTGATGCTGGTGGCACCTCTGTAATAATATATTTAAGAAAGTGCCAAAAAAAAAAAAAAAAAAAAAGGCTGTGTAGCTGTTGGGAGAGAAAGGAGTAAGAAAAAAATGTGAGACAACTATGCAGACACCATAGTAAGTGAAGAAGAAAGTGGAGGGAGTGTTCCACGTGCTGCAGCAGAGATTCCCTTGCAGCCCACGGAGAAAATCATGGTGATGCAGATTTTGCCCCCCCCCGCAGCTCATGAAGGACCACAATGGAGCATATATCCACGCTGCAGCCCATGGAGGATCCCTGGGTATGCCCTGAAGACAAGTGCAGAGCCACACTGTGGAGAGCCCACGCTGGAGCAGATTTTCTGGCAGGACCTGTGACCCTATCAAAGATCCATGTTGGAGCAGTCTGTTACTGAAGGACTCTACCCCATGGAAAGGACCCATGCTGGAGAAGTTCTTGAAGAGCTGCAGCTCATGAGAAGGATCCACTTTGGAGCAGTTTATGAAGGACTGTGTCCTGTGGGAGGGGCCCCATGTTGGAGCAGGGGTATAGTGTGAGGAGGAAGGAGTAGCAGAGATAAAGTGTTATAACCCTTGCTCCCCATCCCTCTGTGCCACTCATGGTGATGGGATATTGAAGAGTCAGGAATGAAGTTGAGGGGTGGGTAGAAGTTGGTTTTAGTTC
The DNA here is from genome assembly GCF_036417535.1 of Chlamydotis macqueenii. NCBI lineage: Eukaryota > Metazoa > Chordata > Aves > Otidiformes > Otididae > Chlamydotis > Chlamydotis macqueenii. The sequence continues at coordinate 167,411,234 of NC_141556.1, forward strand.
TGTTTTTATTTGTATCTCTCCTACTCTGTTCTTAATCGGCAGTAAATTAAATTAATATTTCCCATGTTGAATCTATTTTGCCCATGATGTTAATTGGTGAGTGATCTCTCTGTCCTTATCTTGAGATTATAATCTTGTTTTTTTTTCCCCTGTCTTTCTGAAGAGGGAATGATAGAGTAGCTTGGTGGGCACATGGCAGCCAGCCAAGGTCAACCCACTAAAAAGGGCTGTAGTTCTGCATGTGGGAGAGAATTCTCTTGTCAAATATGACCTTCTAGACTATAGTTGCCGCTTTGGTTTTTTACTTTTTTTTCCTACAGGAAACAAATGAACTGTGTGTAGCATGGGTCCCAACTTCATACAGCCACCTAACTGCAACTGGAAGTGAGGTACCTAAATCCAAGAGCAAGACGCTTTCAGACATACTTCCCTCCAGCATTTCCCACTGACTCACAAACTTATTTTCACCCTATCCTTTGGCATATAATTCTCCTATATGATCTATTAAAAATTAATACAATTCTAATTAAGCATTGTAAATTCCATTCTTGTAATGAATTTTCTAACTTTCAGTCAATGAATACATTACCAAGCATCATAATGCCTAGTCTCCTTGTAACTTTAGCTCTTTTTTTTTTCTGTGGCTCTATCTCTGTGCCTAGAGTTTTAAGTGAGTAAGTCAGATAAATATTTATCTAAAACCCATCAGTCTTCATTCCATATTAACAATAGATCATCAGAGAAAGTTAGCAGCTGATGGATTTTTGACGGAGTTATGTAGCTTAATTGATATTTGTATCTCTGGAAACATTTCTGTTCAAAATAATGAGTCACAGAAAGTTCATAAGAAAAAAAAACTGGAATTTAATGGTAAGAAACTAACTCAGCTGAAGTCAATGTCAAAATTTTGTGGATCTTGACCGTGTGTATCTAGTTATACCAGTATATTATAGACTGTAATATTCTCTATTTTCTTGAGCATCTTTGGAAATATTGTCACTAACATCAAATGATCAAATGGCTTTGTAAATTGCTACAGTATACATTTACAATGTTTTACAATCTGCAACAGTAAGATATTATAGTAAATAAACAAACTAATATATATTAAATAGATCTATACATTTCAATATTTCTTATTTTTAATATATATTGTCATAATTATTATTTTTCAAGAAATTAAGGTTTATTGTCCAGAAGGATTATACTTTGCTGGAACCACTGGAAGTTATCAAATTTTCAATTGTTTAGATGGAGAGAACAGTACTTCTTCAAGTATGTGAATTGTCACTCTATAGTTATTAAAATAAATTACAGCTTGTGAAAACTATGTATATAATTAAATTCTGCTTGGAACAACAACAGACTTAATACATTTTTTTTTCAAAAGTTCCTTTTTTTTTTTACCTTGGAACAGTTGTATGAAGTAAACTGACAATTAAAAGGATCAGAGATTTAGTATTACAATCTTGGTCTTTTCTCAAACATTAAAATACTTCAGCATTTTCACAAAAATGAAGACCAATATTAGAAACTTAGGGCTGATTCACTTCTCAGCACATAGCCATCTACTGCTTTATGGATTTTTCTCATTCAGAAGGGCATATATTGCCTACAGTTCTTCTGTAATATAGATGAATCTTTTGTGGATGCCTTAGATACCCTAGGAAATGTCATAGTTATTAGGTAACTGACCTAAGCCCTCAATCTCATCCCCAGGGTCAAGAAAAATAGAAGAAAACATGGTAGAAGGATTAAGCAATATCCATAACTTTTTTTTCACCTGTCCTGTAAAAATGAACAAGGTTAAATAAATTAAGAAGTGAAAGATTTAAGAGTCTGTATTTATAAAAGGAAACAGTTTATACATGGGCATGGAAACGGTAGCCATTACTGACAAAGGAGGTTGCAGAGACCAAGAAACTGGTCTCTGAAAAGGAAGTGTGGTTCATCTGAATCACTATTAAGAGGTCATATTACAAAAAATAAATCTGAGGGAATATTAAATCACACATTTACGTATTGGAAATTTTAGTAAATAGAATAAAAAACGCCACTGAAAGGGTAGAGCACTAGAACAAATGAGGACAATTATTCTACAATAAGCTGTTGTTCAGGTTCTTATAACTAATGCTGGATGGTACGAAAAATATCTTTAATCAACTCTAATATTCTCCAAAAGACTGTCACAAAATATTTCAAGGCATATCCTTATAATTGTGAGCTCTAAAGCATTCAAATGTAGCAGCCAGGTAAATATCAATACACAAGAAAATTGTTTTATGGTCACTACTGAACCACTATACTCAAGTAAAGGACATTGCCTATTGGGATGGAAACTGCAGACATACTTAGAGTTTGAAAGAAGTGGTGTAAAAAGTAAAATAATTTTTTTTTTTAAGAAAAGAATGGAGACTTCTGAGGGAAGATAATTTCAGAAACAATTAGCCTCTATGTTCTTAATATTCTGTATTATTTTCAATGTTTTAAATACAGAATGAGAGGAGAAAAAAATAGCATATCCTAAAAAAAAAAGTTTCTCGTTGTAAGTAAGATCATGGGAAATAAAAAAAAAAAAAAAAAAAAGATGGAATACTCCAAAATATGGCTTCATAGAATATGAAAACTTTCGTGGAACAATAGCCAACTTTCAAACTCATATTTGAGCACTTTAATGTTCCCTTTTGTGTAGTTTTGCCATTTTCTGGAGGACTGCCAATGTAATTCAGCAAGTTTTAAAAACATGGCCATTTACGTTTAGTGAGTGAATATTTATTTATTTAATGATTTGCTTATTTATACTCTGCAATGTTTTCTCAGCATTTTTGTGTCCGAATTTAGATATTAGCCTAGTAAGCAAAAAAAAAAAAAATAGATGGAAGTTTATTTACATTGATTATTTACTTTTTGGCAGTTTTGTATTTAGCTTCCCTTGCCTTCCCCTACCTATAAAAAGGCCAATATATCTTGATTCTTCAAAAAGAAACATTTGACACTGAAATGTGTCTAGTCTACAATAATAGTTCTGTTACCGTGATTCTACTGTTTTGTTTGTTGGCTGGTTTGGTTTTTTTTTCAAAAAAAATGGGCAGTTATGAGAAAAATAAAAGTTATGATTTTTTTTTCTTTGTTTGATGAAGTGGAGTGAGATTCAGTTAACAGTTCAATAACATGCATCTAGATACCTAAGTAAAGGTAATTGGACATATAAGGTGGTTATCTAAGCCTTCATTTAAATTCAAACTAAATCCATTAGTGTTTTGGCTGCTAAATAAGGCTCATAGTAGTTATCTTTTGAATTACTGGCTTTATTGAGAATATACACTTAAGAAGACACCTGAATTTCTATGTCTTAATTCATTTAATTTGGAGAGCTGAGAGCCAAGTCTCCATGTAGTGTCCAACCGATTGTGTAGTAGAGTGTTGTTACATGTTAAGTTCTTTGTTAAATTAGGTGGTTCTTTGCAAACATCATGAATACCACTGGATATCCAATTACATCAGGTGCCTTTATTTAGGCATCCTAATGAAGGTTTTCACTGAAAAAAAAAAAAGAAAAACAATTTTACTTTTACAATTTTTTTTGTCATATATGTTACAAGTCATATATGCACATGTACACATCTCTTTGCAGTCATTTAAAAAAAGAAGATAAATTCATTGTGAAAATGAATCTTGCTCACTTCAAATATTCTTACTAAGCTCAGACCTACTGGAGAAAACAGTGTTTGAAAGCTTCTTGATAAAGAGTTTATCTTCCGGAGCTCTTCAAATATAAGGACTGTCCTCTGAAACAAAACACAAACATGAACCTATGTATAGATTTCACACAATAATGTGAATGTATGCTTTGCACAGATTTTGAACCAAGAAGCTTTCCTGTGCTTAGTGGTAATATTTAGAAGATGGTACAACTATACGTCTATGTAAAATGTTCAACTGGTTCACTCTGAAGTGTACCTGACTGTCTTCAAGTCTAGAAGAGAGACCTGTTAGAAGGTATCATCGGGCTTTCCCAGGCAGCATACCTGAGTTTCTTTTCTACAGAAGGCAGAGTGCAAGAACAAGTACTATATAACTACATCTTGCTTCAAGAGACAGGGAAGAACCACGGGCATGTGTACCTGGGTCCTAGTTCGGAAAGGCTCCTGAGTTTCACAAGCTTAATGAAAAAATAGAAGAATGCTGATTTACTAATATAAATGTCAAGTAAAAATGCAAGGGTCATCTATAGATCATGGATCTTTAATGACAAGTTCAATTAAACAAATAAGGGTGGGGGAATAGAATGAGAGCACTACTGAAGGACTGTTTCCAAAATCAAGTAGGCTCCATCAAAAAATATTGTGAAAAGATATTAACTGTTGAGATAACAGATGAATGGGTGATGCAGATATTGATCAAACTATGGTTTATTTTCTAAAGGTCATTACATATCAAAGTTTAGTGCTGGGCTACAAAAAGTGAACTTGAGAATAGAAAATTTAGTATAGATAGAGCACAGACAATATTTAAAAAGAAGATAGAAATGCCCAGTATGACAAATTACCTGCATTCCCAGGGAAGAATAGTGTTGTTGCCAACAATTTGATGTTCACAAGTAGGGATAAGGGTGAAAAGCTAAGCATTCATTCAGATAAATTGCTTAAAGAGAAATTACGAGGAAAAGCTACAGCTACAGCTTTGCAAGAGGTTTCTATTGTATTGTATAAAATAATATTGAGAAAACAATGTAGGAAATATCACAAAGCAAGTCATTTCACTCAAGCAAGCCATGCAGACAAAAAAGGAAACTCCAGTGAGTACAAGCTCCTCCGAGGAGATCAGTGGTGTCCCTCCCTGAAAAAAAGGCATGTATGAGTGTCCTAAGAAGCCTAAAATAACTCATATATGTACAAAGAAAGTGTCAAAATCAAGTTTCTTATGGAATAGCCATACCAGCAGCACCAATGCGAGTATTGTGATATCTTACAAACATTCCACATCATAAAAAAAAAATCTGAACAGTTGTGAAATTATTTTTTAAAAAGCATAAAACGCAGAAAAAAAAAAACAAAAAACTTGAGAGTAGCTCTGAGACTGGAAAAAAAAATCATTCTGATATGTTTAAAGGCATAACAGGTATAACTTATCTAACTTGTTTTAGATGTGCTTAATGCACTTCTTAGCATGGTTTCCAGGAGAATCTGCTCCATGACCTTGCCAGGCACAGAGGTGAGGCTGACCGGCCTGTAGTTGCCCGGTCCTCCTTGTTCCCCTTTTTAAAAATGGGAGTTATGTTCCCTCTCTTCCAGTCATTGGGGACCTCACCAGACCGCCACAATTTCTCAAATATGATGGCCAGTGGCTTGGCAACTTCATCTGCCACTTCCCTCAGGACCTGCGGATAGATCTCATTGGGTCCCATGGACTTGTGCACCTTTAAGTTCCTCATATGATCCTGAACCTGCTCTTCGAGTACAGTGGGCGGTTCTTCATCCTTGCAGTCCCTGCTTGCGCCTTCTACAGATTGGGTGGTGGGACAAGAGCCCTTATCAGTGAAGACTGAGGCAAAAAAGTCATTGAGAACCTCAGCCTTCTCCATGTCCTGGGTAACCAGGACACCAGTTTCCTTCCGGAGGGGGCCTACATTTTACTTGCACTTTCTTTTGTCCCCTACATACCTACAGAAGCTGTTCTTATTGTCTTCTAAAGACAAAATTGAACTTTCTTAAGCATAGATGTGCAGTGTCATCGAACGCATTGCGTTTGTGTGGCAAGGTTTTGGTAGTGGGGGGAGGTTTCAGGGGTGGCTTCTGTGAGAAGTAGCTAGAAGCTTACACTATGTCTGATATAGCCAATGCCAGCCGGCTCAGATGAACCCACCACTGGCCAGGGCCAAGTCAATCAGTGATGGTGGGAGTGCCTCTGTTATAACATATTTAAAAAGGGGGGGGAAAAAAACCCAACCAAACAAAAAAAAACAACCACCAAACCTACAGCAATTGCAGCTGTGAGAAAGGAGTGAGAATGTGTGAGAAACAACTATGCGGACATTAAGGTCAGTGAAGAAGGAGAGGGAGGAGATGTTCCAGGTGGCAGAGTAGGGATTCCCCTGCAGCAAAGACCATGGTGAGGCAGGTGGTCCCCCTGCAACCCATGGAGGTTAATGGTGGAGTAGAGATCCACCTGCAGCCCAAGGAGGATCCTGCACTAGAGCAGGTAGATGCTGGAAGGAGGCTGTGACCATGTGAGAAGCCCATGCTGGAGCAGGCTCCTGGAAGGACCTGTGAACCCATGGAGAGAGAGGAGCCCACACTGAAGCAGGTTTCCTGGCAGGACAGTAATCTCAAAAAACTGTACTTCATGTAACTGTATCCAGATTACCAAGATCAGAACAAAGTGATTTTAAAGCTGAAAAAAACCAAGGCCCTGCACTGTTAACCAAGAAATCAAGCTTTGCAGGTAAAGTTGCTGCAGACCCAAAATTCTGTAGCAAAGCTCATGGCTTGTGAGTTACATAGGGGGGTGAAGAAATAGGTCTTTGGGGTATATACAGAACTACCAAAACACATACATTCTAAACCACTAGTCATGTATCAATGGGTATACCTGCATTGCTAAATGAAAGAAAGGAGAAAGAATATTAAATCATTAGAACCCAGTCTTCTGCACAACTGCATCCTTTGGGTGCTCCCTGGCTCTGCTCTGAATCTTAACAACTGTATTTCTCCAAGTCAGGTACTGCACAGTGGGTTAGCCCTGCTTACAGAGGATGTGAAGCAGTGGTGTTTGACTTCAAGGCCAGGGAGCAGCGTATATGCCTCTTCTGTTAGCACTGCAGTTCTATTGTAGATCTGAGACCAGGTCACAAGAGCAAATCCTAGTGTTGCCCATTAAATTTCTTTTGCAGTTCAGTTTTCTGCAGGCACAGAGTTCTGCCTCTGCACATGGTCTGATTTGCTCCATTTTGATAGTGCCAAGTTATTTACCACCATATTCTTAATGCTTTATTTGGATGCAGGAATTAAGTGCAAAGCCATTGAAGGGCTTAATTAGGAAGGCATTCTCATGTTACGTCTTATGTCCCCTAACAAGGTTAATTTCTCCACAAAATGTTATTGTACTTACTCCCATCTTCTCATATGTCATTCTGGAATATAATAGACTTCTGAGTAAAGCACTTTTAAAATGCATGAGCTACAGATTCATCTTCCTCAGATGTAGCAGGTCAAAGTGTGTTGCCCTAACTACTAGGTTACTTAGTATTCTATTTTGGGAAAGATACGGTGTGAAGATAGTAATTTTTTATCTATCTCTTTGAAATTGTGCTGTTGTATATGCTACTACTACTTCTACTTCTACTACTACAACTTCCTAACTTAGGGAGAAAAAAAAAAAAAGGAAAAAAAGGAACACTCAGTGATGACTGTATATTCTAAAGATTAAGAAATTGATCGAAAAGGACAAAGTTCAGGGTCCTGGCCACAGCAACAAAGATCAAACAAAACAATCCTAGGAGCAAACTTGTAGTTTAACCCTGCTTGGGACCAAGCTACGTGGTCTCTCACTCACTTCCCCCACCCTCCGAGGGAATATATTATCTAATATAACAAAAAAGGCTCAAGGTTTGAATAACGACAGGGAAAAATCCTTAAAATTACCATTAGGGGCAAAACAGACTCAAATTGAGGCAAACTATTTATTTATGTATTATTGTTAAAATCAAAGCAGGATAATGAGAAAGAGAACAAAGTAACTTCTCCCCACCCCTCCCTGTTCCCAGGCTTAAACTTCATTTTCATTCTCTCTACCTCCTTCCCCTCACTGAGCAGCACAGGGGGGGAAAAGGGAATGGAGGTTATGGTCAGTTCATCACTTGTCGCTTTATGCCACTCCTTCCTTGTTGGGGGAAGAACTCCTCACATTCCTCCCCTGGTCCAGCATGGAGTCCCTCCCACAGGCTACAGTCTTTAATGAACTGCTTTGGCGTTGGTCGTTTTTCCATGTGGTGCAGTCCTTCTGGAATAAGCTGCCCCAGCATGGGTCCTCTATGGGCCACAGCCTCCTTCAGGCATCTGCCTGCCCCGATGCAGGGTCCTCCACGGGCTGCAGGTGGATCTCTGCTCCTCCCTGGACCTCCATAGGCTGCAGGGGGACAGCCTGCTTCACTGTGGTCTTCACCATGGGCTGCAAGGAATCTCTGGCAGGGGCAGCATTACTCCTCCTTCTCCTGCTTCACTGATCTTGGCGTCTGCAGCCGTTCCTCTCACAAGAAATTATTCACAATGGGCTCAGGTGGACGCCTCTCAGGTTCTCTTCACATCTCCTCTCTTCACTTCCTGCAGCCGGGCTGGGCTGAGTCAGGCCCAGATTGGAGGCAAGAGGGTGAGGGCCGCAAGGCCCACAAGGCTCACGCCTACCCCTCTCTGTCCCTGCTTCTGCTTCTTCACTGCTTCTTTTTCTTTTTTTTTATTTTTCCCCTTCTTAAATACGTTATCACAGAGCTGTTATAACTGAACATTCTGTCACCAATTGGCTTGGCCCTGGCCAGTGGTGAGTCTGCTGACATTCCATTCTGATGGAATGTCATTTTTTAAAAAAAAAAATCTTCCTTTTGTAGCAAACTAAACCTAAGTAAAGACTTGGCTGAAGCAAAACCCTGAAATATATGGCACAATAGCAGTATAGCAGTAAGATATGTTATATTGAGTTAACTCTGTTACACAGAGTTAACTTATCTAATTTGTTTCAGTATCTTTTTAATTGAAAAAAAAAACTTTTTTTTTTTTTTGTAACTTTACCTCAGAAGAAATTCTATATTGTCCAGTCAAAGCAATTCATCTCTTCTAGTATGTTTGGGGTTTGGGTTTTTTTTTTCTTCGTCACTTTTGGGTCCATATTGGGTCATTTTTATACATTTCAAATGCAGTACAATTAGTTGATCTTACTTTATTATTCTGTAAAATCCAAGGTAAATTCAAGTTTTATTATATATGCTATGGTTACCATATTTAGTATGGATGCTCATTCTTTGTTCAATTTTTAATAAATAATGTACATTTTAAAGTAAAATGGGTTAATAATTATTATTATAATAATTATAAATATTAATACATAAATATTTTAAAGTAAAATTAGTTTTAAAATAAAGCAAATAAACAGAATTAACAAAATAAAGCAAAAAAAAAGGAAAGTAGAGAATGATTGTTACATTGAAATTTCTGAACTAACCAATGTTTCTGGCTGGTTTGTCTATTTTAAAAAGTTGTTCTTACAGAATAGGTTTCCTATTGAATTCTATCATCCAGTAAAAGTGGCAAATTTCAATATACTGACAATGTTACAAATAAAATTTACACAGTGGAACATAATATGCTTTAAAAATCCATCATAAAGAGCAGACTGCGATGTTCCAAATGAAAGCATCTTAGCATTAAACAAAAGTTGCCAATTTTCCAAATATCTGATTTTTTTTTTCCAAGTTATTATTAGATTGTAAGAAATGTAGGTGAGTTTTGAGGACAGCAAGGGTGTTACACACTCTAGTTTTATTTACAATACCACTGTTTGTCATATCTTTCTAAATGAACAGGAAAAACTAAAGGAAAATGGGTTTTAATCACAAGCAATAGAACATACAAATTAAATTTTAATAGAAGATTAAACAGAGAGAAACTGTAATTGTGATAAATCTTAGTGTTTCTTCTGAATAAATCCTAAAAGTTAGAAGACAAATAGTCTCTGTTAACTGGTTCTACAGGAATATTAGCATTTCTGGATATCTAATGGGAAGGCTATGAAATTCATTGACTGCATCACAAACATAGTATAATAATTATTTTTAAGCAGTTAGCCCTCTCAAGGTCATCAGACTCATGATAGCTCTCTCATGTGGGCAAGAAATGTCACACCTTAAAAAAGGGTATTTTCTAAATGGCATATTAAAAATCACATAGCAAAGGTGTTTGTAATTATTCATCCATAAAGCACTGAGATTACTGATTCCTGGCAGAATGTTTCAAAAAATGTAATTAATATCCAGAGGAATAATTTAATTTCACTTTAAATAACTCAGATGTAGCTATACAAGGGCTTGAAAAAAGTAATTTCCCTATCTACCTGTTGCTTTGTAAAGAATGTTATTTCAGTAAACGAGTGCTGTGGCATATTTTTCAGAAATGACAAAACTGTTTAGAAGCTACTATTTAATAAACAGCTTTGTACTTATATAGCCTTATATTAATGAAAAAATTATGAATTTAGTTCTGTTTTTCACATGATTAGTGGATTATCTGATGCTTGTAAAAAATTGATTTAGCTGTCTTAGAGATATGTAGGGTATGTAACAACTTCAGCATTTTTCTACTTTGTTCATAAACTGCAACTAAAAGAACCTAAATAGTTTCCATTTTTGTCCTGCTTGTTTGAACAAAGAGTTAAAATCAAAACTCTGTTTAGCATAAACTTCTATACTGCTACAAAGCTGGTACAATTAGAGATAATTCTACCTTACAGAATATTAAAAAAAAAACAAAACAAAACAAAACAAAAAACCACAACAACAACAACAACAACAAACAACTCAGTAATACTAATACACAACATAGAATGTATCAAATGGTTGATTCTTCCAATATTCTTGAAGTTAGATGCCAATTCTACAAAATAATAATAGAAATGTAATGTATATATGGGGGTTATGTATATATGAGGGTATGATATTGGGAGTGGCCCTATTTAACATCTTTGTCAGTGGCACGGATAGTGAGACAGAGTCCACCCTCAGCAAATTCGTCAACAACACCAAGCTGTGTGGTGTGGTTGACACGCTGGAGAGTAAGGATACCATCCCTAGGGACATTGACAAGCTGGAGAGGAGGGCCCGTGCAAACCTCATGAAGTTCAACCAGGCCAAGTGCAAGGTCCTGCACACGGGTCAGGGCAATCTCAAGCACAAATACAGGCTGGGTGGAGAATGGGTCAAGAGCAGCCCTGAGGAGAAGGACTTGGGAGTGCTGGTGGACGAGAAGCTCAACATGAGCCAGCAATGCGCCCTTGTGGCCTGCAAACCAAACCACATCCTGGGCTGCACCAAAAAAGTGTGGCCAGCAGGTCAAGGGAGATGATTCTTCCCCTCTACTCTGTTCTTATGAGACCCCACCTGGAGTACTGTGTTCAGCTCTGGAGCTCCCAACATAAGAAAAACATGGACCAGTTGGAGAGAGTCCAGAGGAGGGCCACAAAGATGGCCTGGAAAAATCATGATTATGAATAGAAAAAAAAAGTCATCACAACTTTTTCTATAATGCATGAGATCAGAATCGAAATTTTATTTTTATATTCACAAACTATTTTAAAATATCCTTTTGAATCATCATGTCTGGTTTATCACATCTTGCAGATTTGTGAAACTAGATATTTGTAGATATATTTTCAGATAAAATAAATATTCCTTCTCCCAGAACAGTGAGTGATACACATTTAAAACAAATGTGTTCTTGTTACTAAGAGAACTCAACCAACATGATGTTGCTAAGACAGCTCAACCAACAATCAGATGTAAGATTTTTTCCTTTGAAAAAATCAAGTAAACGCCTTAGTGAGAAAAATCTTCTCCTTACTACACAGTAGTTTAAACCTATTAAAGATACTGGTATTTATTAACAACAAAAACAGTAGCAGAAATAAAATAATAGCTATTACATTAATACATTGTTGTTGTTACTTTTGTTGTTATTACTGTTACTAGCATTTGTGCTTAATTGCATCTGTTAAGATTAGAAGCTCTTGATCTACCTATTCAAATATACACCAAAATTTAGACTTTCAGAATTTTCTTACATTTTAACACATGCAAAAAAAATGAGTTCAGGCAGTATATATATCCTCATATCTGATGTAGCAGAAACAGCAGTCCAGTATCATCCAGTTGTGGAAGTCTGCAGATTAATCAATCCTTCTCTGGTTAGTCTGAAAGTTTCCTTGGCGCATAAACTTGGATGTTCAGTTTGCGCATTCTAAAGTGCTTAGTTCAAGTATTTAGGAGTAAAGCTGTAATAAAATGTCAATTATAATTGGAGTTCAAGATAAAAATACCAAAGTCACAGAAAGATGTGATTCAATAAACATGTTATTAGCATGCTTAACACTACACTGATACGGTACAAAAGCATATTTGCTAGAAGTACCAAGTTAAACACAGCTGCAACATACATCTGCATTGATACATAACAGCAATGGTATTTTCACCAACCTCTTTGAACAGTAGATTTAAAGCACTTATATACAGAGAGGGAACATGGATTCTTGTCCTTTTGTAGCTGAAAGGAATAGAAGCTGTCGTTCCCACTTCCCAAGTGCACTAGCCACTGAGCTAACAGTAGGAATGAATAGGAAAAAGGGAAATGTTTAGAGTCTCAATTTGTTGTCCCATTTCTGGGTTCGTTTACCCAGTGTGCAGTATGCCACACATAGAGTAGAGGTATTTATTTATTTCATTTCTGCACAGAAATAGGTGCTAGGGGTAAATCTTCAAAGCTAGCACACCTGGTTATAATAGGACTTTACAGTTCAGAATAACAGTTTCATCTTTTGGTCATGCCTACATAACTACAATTAATCAGTTTTGTTTTTTTTTTTCTTATGTTAGTTTAAAGATACAATGCTGCTTAAATTTACTGCATATGCTCAGTGAGTAGAGGTCTTTATCTGAAGAGGGGGTGATTTTAGTACTAGAGGTGTGGTTTTCATATTATAGTGAAAGAGTTCACTTTGAGGAGACTAATTAGTGGAATTTTGTTGACCATTCACAACCTTTATCGATGTTATGCACCTGCAAGGATATACATCCCCTTAGTTTAATAAATGTTTTCATGCTTTGGATCTCACCTTATCTGTTTGGGCTTCTTCAGCAGGTCTGCTCTCTTTGAGCCTATCTTGGAGTTTCTTTGTTCTGGCAGATTTAGGGCATCACTCTGCTCTTTCAGCATCACGTCTGCTATGTTACTCTTTGCCTATCTTGGTTCTCCCTTTCCCATGCAGATCCTTGCTTACTTCATGCTCCTTTGACAATCATCCAGCTTTTTACACCTTCTGGGGCAAGATGTTTCTTTTTTTTTTTTTTTAATCAATCTCTCAGTTTCTCTTCAAGGGTACAGACATTAGCAGGGTATGCATTGTTTAAACAAAGTAACTTGGGTTTCTCAAGTAAGATTCTGTTTCAAAAAATATTAATTGTCTTTGCCTAATGGAAACTTCCATAAAAAAACTCATTCATATAAATTCACAAAAATTTCATTCATATATATCAAATCTACAGGCTGAAGTGGGCCTCTTGTGAAAAAGAAAAGAAAAAAGGTGCAGGAAACTGCAAGCCTAATGGTTGGACTTTTTCTCAAGCAATGCAAATAACACCTCTTATATTGCTGATGAGGAGACAAGGATGATCAAAATAACTAGTTTACTGGGCAGTACAGAAAGAAAAAAGGAGAATATAGGATTATAGTCACATACTTGAATAAACTTTTGGAATTACACTCAGTAAAGTAAAAAGAAGCTGCAAATACACTTTTATTTGCAGTCCAAATGTCTGCTAAACAACTGGCATGATGAACAGGTATTACATTTGTTCATACTGTTTTGTTTTGTCTTGTTTTGTTTTAAATACATCATTGAATGTAATTAAATGATAGATGACATTTTTAGTCTTTCTAATTTAAATATATTGGAAAATTAGTTCTTAAACCCCAAAATTATAAATTATGTATAACAGGCTCAATTGATTAAGGATATGCTTCATCCCCATGATTCTGTTTTATGCTTAAAAAATTTTGTATTTTTTTCAGATTTATATTTCTAGAAATTTTTTTTTCTTCTTAGCTGCTTATATTCTTCAAGTACTTTTTATGAATAATAGTAATTTAATCTTTTATAAACTTTCTTTATGCTAATTTAAAATCATTAGCTGAAAGATTTTTTACATTAGTAAAGACAGTTATAGATAAACATTTAACAAAATATGTTCATTACAACTTCCAACCCATTCATGTTAATTTATTGCATTGTTATACTAATTATTTTGGCAAAAAAAAAAAAAAAGGAAGATACTCCAGCAATACAAGACAGACTTTTTTTTTTTTTTAGTGGAGTCTTATTCTACTATTCTAAATATACTTAACCTTCTTTATATATTTTAAAGATGTCTCCTTAGGAGCATTGGTTTATATTTATTAATAGCTGGCAACAGTGCATATTTTCATCCTCTATAATTTAAAGTAACAGGTGTTCTTTCTGACCTAAGCTCATTCCTAGTATTTTCCAAACAATATTTTTCTGCAACAATACCATAGAAATAACATAAAAATCAAACATGTCTCCAGTGAAGACAAAGCTGACAAGTGCCATTGCTGAAAGACACTAGGAAGCTTGGAGACTTTAAAGAAAAAGCTAATGCTGTAATTGAGAGAATAGATTTTTATTAAAAAACTCTGGGCTTTCTTTTTTTTTTTTTTTTCAGATGCCCCAAAATGTCTTTCTTGAAATTCTTTCACTCTAAGGAAAACGTCTGTCTCAGGTGACATGTTCAACATTAAGAATTGATGCCTCCACTTCTAATAATAAATAAAATCTGTAGAGAAGAAGTTGGGATCTCATCACATTTCATTTTGTACTCACAACTGAGAAAAAAATTCTCTGTGGAATACCAGTCAGAGCTGAAAGGAATGGAAGGTAGCTTGTTTTAACATTGTATCCCTTTAGGCTTCAAGTGAACTTCAGGAAAACATTTATTTTCTGTTATTTGCTTACTCTGAAAAGACTGTCAATTTTATTGCTTACAGAACAAACAAACACTCATGGAGTCACACTGCTCTGCAATTTCTGATTCAGACTAAGCTTTCTGTATATGTACTATTTCTTAAATACTTGTTTATTTTTAAGTCTATACTTGTCACAGGCATTTTCTTTCCATTGATGTTGTTTTCATTCTTGTTTGTGAAGAGTCATCTAGGTTTTTGTTACTTCATTTTAATTTTATTTTCATGCTGATCGCAATACTTCAAAAAGAAATTGAGTCATATTCATGTGTGTCAAAGTTGTCTTAATGCTAAGACTCCTTTGGTTATTCAGCCCACTTCAATGGAAAGCATCATTTAGGACATGAATGCACCTGACTCCTATGATGCTTAGTGTAAAACACTGGTGCTGGCCAGCCTTGCCAGGATCACGTTGACCTCAACTTGACCTTGGATAATGACATGATACAACAAGGTTGCAGACTATGTCAGCTTTTGTCCTAGTAGATCTTCACCTGCAATTATGGAAATCTTAAATGTAAACTGACAGCTCATGCCAGAGTTCGAAATATACTTGTTTTCAAAAACATTTTTTATTGATGGCCACAGTTATCTCAGGCCGATATTAACTTTTAGATTTAACTGACTCTGATAGTCTTGGGGAGATCACTCCAGTATTTTTATTCTCCTTTTTCATTAATCACAGTCCTATTCCTTTTTCATTTCACCACAGTAATGTTAAACAACAGCAACAAATACATGTGTAATCATTCAGACAGGATAACGACAACGATTTTTAAAATAAATGTCTAATATTCCATTAGATATAATAAAAAATCTTCTCAAATAATCTTCATTTTCTTTGCTGTTGTACTAAAATATATTTTATATTCATGCAAGAAAATCCATTATTTAATTGAGGCTGAAAGACTTCAGGTCATGGGTTTTTTTTTCTTTCCTTTTTAAATGTTCTTTAAAAATCCATCAGTTTTTGTAACAAAGGTGACTCAAAATAGGCTTTTTTTTTAAGCATCTTTGTTAGTTGGGAAAGTTACCTTCAAGGTGACCACATTTTTCAAAGTTGCTGGAAGAATTAAATAGTAGAAATAGAAAAATAAATCTTTCAAGTCAGACAAAAATTAATCATACAATGTATTATTGGCTAGTATAGCCAAATATTTCCAGAAGCATTTGACTGGTTTGCTTCAGCAAGATGCGGGGCTTGTTTTAAGTTGAACATACACAGGGATCCAGAGTCACTTGAGGTGATCTAATATATCCCAGTCGAACCCCAGCTGCAACTCCAGAAAGGTAAGGTCTTCTCTGGGACCTTTATTATGTCTTCCAACATCATACAGCTAATCCACTCAGCACACCCAAGGACACTAGCTGGCAAAGGCAACTGAACTTAGCCCTCAACATTCATAGTCTTCTTAAAAAGTGCCTCTCACATAGCTACACCGAAGTTAAGCATATTGGGCTCCCACTAACGAGACTTAAATGCAGATGTTTAGAAAATATTATGTATCTACCATACAAGTTAGGTTTTCAGAATGATGTTTGTCTTTTACTACAGGTATACGTAAATTTTCATTCACTGCAGTGGAGACAAGACACAATACTCTTGAGCCTGGACTGCAATTTAAGAAGCAATGAAATAATTTTAAGTGTTCTTTGGATTATGCTCAGCTAACATTGCTATTCATGCTTCTGTAAGAGTTTAGCTGCTATGTTATATGGAAATTACTACACCACTACAAAGGAGTGAATTTTATTTTTCTTTTCTGAAATTATTACTTTAAACTAGAAACAAGTAAGTAGATAAACAAACCATGAATATATCTAGTCCATTTAATCTACAGAAACTCAAATTATGATGTGTTTTCACTCAAATTTTTATAGATCGTAAATGTGCAATAAATATTCATTAAAAATACTTCTATTGTTTCCAAGTTTTATATATTTGAAGACTGCCTGCTGCTTTAACTGTGGTGTATTTTTAATAAAATATAATTTGCATTTCATAAAGTAAAACAAAGCAAAATATACAACATTTTTTTTTTGCTTTGTAGTCTTTTGGGTATTTGTAAGTAGATCGGTTTGTGTTTATCCCATAAATCTAAACTAAACATATTATTTTTTTTTAATATTTTATTCAAAAAATTCTAAACCTGAAAACTCTAATGTTGTTAGAAGCATTTTCTATTTGTAAAAATAGATGCAGATCATAAATAGTCCTCCAAAGTCTGTACCTCCTAAATTTAAGATGCCAGATGGTCGTGATAACAAGATGTAAATTCATGTATGACCCAAAGATTAATTTCATTTATGGAGTTAAACCTAGTCTTTTTATTTGGAGTAAAGAGACTCAATTATAAGAGACTCAATTATATTCTGCTTCTGCCAGTCTCTCTCTGAAAAAGATGTTCTAACCTAAATTACTAAACTGCATAAATTCAAATCTAAGAACTGTTGATTAGACCCACCTTTTTTTTTTTTTTTCTCCTTCAGAAAAGAACCTTAAACTCTTACCTGCCTTTTCTGGTATGTTGACACTGTTCTATTTAATTAAACAAAAATAATGAAGAGAAAGGGAAAAGGTACGAGCTTAGATTATCATGAGAAAAAAAAAAAGTGGTAAATATTTGATAACTCCAGTACTTTCATAATGAAGCTGTTCGCTTTCACAAAGATGAAAACATTACCTCAGCCCAGAAAAAAACAACAGTGTTTATTTCAGTCTCAGCTCATGAATGATCATAATGGCTGCCCATATTAAAAACGACTGGGACTGTCAACTTTCTTTTCAACTCTGTTTTGTTTCTGACAAAATATCCAGTAGTCATCAGATATTTCAGATATTTCAAGAACTCCTTACACATATACGGAAAGCAGGAAAATGGGAAGATAAACAGTTATGATACACTGACCATTTTATTTTATTAAGTATGAAAACCACAAAGATGATCAGAGGCCCGGAGCATCTCTCCTATGAGGATGGGCTGAGAGAGTCGGGGCTGTTCAGCCTGGACAAGAGGAGGCTCTGGGGAGACCTGATAGTGGTCTTCCAGTACCTCAAGAGGGCCCCCAGGAAAGATGGAGTGAGAGAGACTGTTCAGTAGGGCATGTTGTGACAGGGCTAGGGGTAATGATTTTAAACTAAAAGAGGGTAGATTTAGAGTGCATATAAAGAAGAAATTTTTTACACTGAGGGTGGTAGAACACTATCACAGGTTGCCCAGGGAGGTGATAGATGCCCCATCCCTGGAAACATTCAAGGCCAGATTGGACGGGGCTCTGAGCAACCTGATCTAGTTGGAGATGTCCCTGCTCCTTGCAGGGAGGTTGGACTAGATGACCTCTAAAGGTCCCCTCCAATCCAAACTACTCTATGATTCTAGTCTATAAAAGTCAATGGCTGGCCACCTCTTGTAAGCACAAAACTCAAAGTGCTTCAGACACAGATGTAGAATACTATGCTGCGTACAGTTTTAAATGCAAATTAAAATGTAATTCAAGTTAGGGAAAGTTGTTCTCCAATTCTTCTGATGCTGTAAAACGTTTGTCTGTGTGTTTGTGGTGAGGGGATTGTGCTTTTCTGGTAGAGGAAGGTGGGAGATGGCAAAGTCCTCAACTGGATGTGATTAATTCTACATGAAATATTCTGAATAATACAAACTCATCATAGTTTTAATTTACCTCTGCCAAGTCTTTTCATTATATTATAATGATTTTGCTGTGCTTTAGCTATATGAAATTTTATTTGATTTGTAATAAGAGAATTAAGCTGATATTAATTTTTTACTAACTGGTGCAAATAACATGTTAAGATCAGCCTTTTGCTGTCAGTCTCAGTAATTAGTTTAATTTAAATCTCTTTTTCTTAATGAAATCTTAACTTTTGTAAATGTCATAGAATCATAGAATCATAGAATGGTTAGGGTTGGAAGGGACCTTCAAAGGTCATCTAGTCCAACCCCCCTGCAAGGAGCAGGGACATCCCTGACTAGGTCAGGTTGCTCAGAGCCTCATCCAGCCTGGCCTTGAACGTTTCCAGAGATGGGGCATCCACCAACTTTCTGGGCAACCTGTTCCAGTGTTCTATAACTCGCATCATAAAAATTTTTTTCCTGATTTCTAATCTAAATCTACCCCCCACTATTTTAAAAACATTACCCCTTGTCCTATTGCAACAGGCCCTACTGAACAGTCTCTCCCCATCTTTCTTGTAGGCCCCCTTGAGGTACTGAAAGACCACTATCAGGTCTCCCCGGAGCCTCCTCTTCTCCAGGCTGAACAGCCCCAACTCTCTCAGTCTGTCCTCATAAGAGAGGTGCTCCAGCCCTTTTATCATCTTTGTGGCCCTCCTCTGGACCTTCTCCAACTGGTCCATGTCCTTCTTGTGTTGGGGGCTCCAGAACTGGACACAGTACTCCAGGTGGGGTCTCACCAGGGCAGAGTAGAGGGGGAGAATCACCTCCCTTGACCTGCTGGCCATGCTCCTCTTGATGCAGCCCAGGATGCAGTTGGCCTTCTGGGCCGCAAGGGCGCATTGCCTGCTCATGTTGAGCTTTTCGTCCACCAGCACTCCCAAGTCCTTCTCCTCAGGGCTGCTCTCAATCCATTCCCCGCCCACTCTGTATTTGTGCCTGGGATTGCCATGACCCAGGTGCAGAACCTTGCACTTGGCCTGGTGGAACTTCATGAGGTTAGCACGGGCCCACCTCTCCAGCCTGTCAAGGTCCCTCTGGATGGCATCCCTCCCTTCCAGCGTGTCAACGGCACCACACAACTTGGTGTCATCAGCGAACTTGCTGAGGGTGCACTCTATCCCACTGTCCATGTCACCGACAAAGATGTTGAACATGGCCGGGCTCAGCACGGACCCCTGAGGGACGCCACTCATGACCGGTCTCCACTTGGACACTGAGCCGTTGACCACCGCTCTCTGAGTGCAGCCATCCAGCCAACTCCTTATCCACCGAGTGGTCCGTCCATCAAACCCATGTCTCTCTAGTTTAGAGAGAAGGATGTCATGCGGGACAGTTGTCAAAAGCTTTGCACAAGTCCAGGTAGATGATGTCAGTTGCTCGTCCCTTGTCCACCGATGCCGTCACCCCGTCATAGAAGGCCACCAAATTGGTCAGGCACGATCTGCCCTTGGTGAAGCCATGTTGTCTGTCACCAACCACCTCCTTGCTCTCCATGTGCCTTAGCATGGTTTCCAGGAGAATCTGCTCCATGACCTTGCCAGGCACAGAGGTGAGGCTGACCGGCCTGTAGTTGCCCGGTCCTCCTTGTTCCCCTTTTTAAAAATGGGAGTTATGTTCCCTCTCTTCCAGTCATTGGGGACCTCACCAGACTGCCATGACTTCTCAAATACGATAGCCAGTGGCTTGGCAACTTCATCCGCCAGTTCCCTCAGGACCCACGGATGGATCTCATCAGGTCCCATGGACTTGTGCACCTTTAGGTTCCAGATGATCCCGAGCCTGCTCTTCGAGTACAATGGGCGGTTCTTCATCCTCGCAGACCCTCCTTGCACCTTCTACAGCTTGGATGGTGGAACAGGAACTCTTATCAGTGAAGACTGAGGCAAAAAAGTCATTGAGAACCTCAGCCTTCTCCATGTCCTGGGTAACCAGGACACCAGTTCCCTTCCGGAGGGGGCCTACATTTTCCCTGGTCTTTCTTTTGTCCCCTACGTACCTATAAAAGCTCTTCTTGTTGCATTTTATATCCCTGACCAGATTCAGTTCTGCCAGGGCTTTAGCCTTCCTTACCTTATCCCTGGCCACTCGCACAGCCTCTTTGTAGTCCTCCCAGGCTACCTGTCCCCACTTCCACCCTCTATAGGCTTCCCTTTTTACTTTCAGTTGGTCTAGGAGCTCCTTGCTTATCCACACCGGCCTCCTGGCCTTTTTGCCCGACTTGTTTTTCATCGGGATGCACCTCTGCTGAGCTTGGAGGAGGTGCTCCTTGAATACAGACCAACTTTCCTGGGCCCCTCTTCCCTCCAGGGCTGCCTCCCATGGCACTTGGCCCATCAGGTCCCTTAAGAGGCTGAAGTCCGCCTTCCTGAAGTCTAGGGCAGAGAGCTTGCCATGTAGTTTCCTTGCTGCCCTGTGGATCTTGAACCCCACCATGTCATGGTCGCTGCAGCCAAGGCTGTCCTTCAGTTTCACATCCCCCAACAGCCCCTCCCTGTTGGTGAGCACAAGGTCGAGCATGGCACCCCTCCTTGTTGGCTCCTCTATCGCCTGCAGGAGGAAGTTGTCGTCCACGCATTCCAGGGACCTCCTGGACTGCCTGTGCCCTGCCGTGTTGTCTCTCCAACAGCTGTCAGGGTGGTTGAAGTCCCCCATGAGAACCAGGGCCTGTGACCGTGAGGCTGCTCCTATCTGCCTATAGAGCACTTCATCTGCTCTGTCTTCCTGGCCAGGCGGCCTGTAACAGACCCCCACCGTAATGTCCCCTGTCCGCCCCCATCCTCTAATCTTGACCCATAAGCTCTCTGTCAGCTCCTCCTCCATCCCCAGGCGGAGCTCCACACACTCCAGCCGGTTGCTGACGTAGAGAGCGACACCCCCTCCTCGTCTCCCCTTCCTGTCTTTTCTAAAAAGCCTATACCCTTCCATGTTGATGCTCCAGTCGTATGTGTCATCCCACCACGTCTCCGTGATGCCAACGAGGTCGTAGCCCTGCTCGTGTGCATGCATCTCCAGCTCCTCCTGTTTATTCCCCATGCTGCGTGCATTGGTATAGAGACACCTCGGCACAAAGCCGACTTGCTGGCTGGAGCGACAGGGGTGCTATTGGATTGCAGTTTAGGTTTATTTGCACTTATCTGTGAACCTTCCTCAGCTTCTGGACCCTCGGTGCTGGCACTGGCACCATGCTGACAGCAGTGGGCTGAACTGTGTTCCCCCTCCCCCAGCAACACTAGTTTAAAGCCCTCCGGACGAGCCTGGCAAGTCTTTGTCCAAGCACACTCTTCCCCCTCTTGGTTAGGTGCACACCATCCACCCCTAGCAGCCCAGGCTTCTGAAAGCACGCCCCGTGATCTAGATACCCAAAGTCCTGGCTGTAGCACCACTCCCTGAGCCATAGTTAATGGTTTTAAAGCACCGTTTTTTTTTCTAGAATTAACATGGTCAGAGGACACATTACTAGGTAACTCTGCGTAAAGGTTTCCATCAATACAACAAATAAGGATGCAGATATTTCCCTAATAAAGTTGTGCTGGAGGGTTATGTTTTGACACCGTGTCATTATAAGGGGATCTTCCTGTTCCCTTCATACATGTTTGTGGCTTTGACTGACATTTGGTCTTTTTTTTGGGAGAGTATATAAACACTGTAAGATCACCTACTGCCTCATGCTCTTAGTGATCTTATGCATTATCTTTTCACAACTATTTTCTCCCATGAAGAAACTTTCCTAAGAATTATGTGAGGGTATGTGGAAGAAAACTCTCTGTTCCTTTAAGGATGTCTGATCAAGGACATTTTTCAAGGCAAAAGAAAAAAAAGGGATAATTAAAAAAAAACGGAGGAAGTCATAAACAAGAACATACAAGGACAGAAATTTGACCGATAAATGTTAAAGGAGGCAGTGATGAAAACCAAACTTGGTGAATCACACAAATGCATGAAGGCATGTGGGAGTTTGAGAACGTTTATTCCAGGAAGTTTATCTTATTGGGGACCAGAAACAAGATACAGAGACACACAGACAAAAAAAGTGTGGTGACAATAACAAGCAACAAACCTCACTATTGACAGAAATTGATGGACTATCAAGAAACTAGAGGTACACTTCCAGGGAGATCTTCTGGATTTTGTGACTGATAAGACTGTAAACCAGGGGTACCCCAAACTAGGAGAGGTTTAGGAGTTGATAGAGCTGTAAAAGCCAGAAAGAGTTGTGCAGGGGAAGGGGAAGCAGAAGGAAAAAAGAGGGTGAGTAGACAGAAAAAATGTATAAAAGGGACTGACTGCATGTAAACAGGGACGATCAGTACGCTTGTCTGGCTGAGCCCCATGCCTGATCACTGCAGTCTATCCTATCTTCTTATACCTTCTTATTAAATAATTTATTAAGTGTCTTTGTGTAATGTCGCTCTTTATCCCCTGTGTATATGTGCTGGAAGGACTAAGTGTCAGCTGCTGGCAAGACCAGTATATATATATGAGTGGAACCTGTCAGTGGTATTTGGTATCAGCTACCAGAGTGCATGGGAGTCCTAGCATCAGTAGTTGAAGGGGCCATATCTCTCTGGATGTAGACATTGTATCCAGAGTGTCAGCTACTGGGGCAACTGGTGTGAATGGTTCCAGCCACTGGAGTCAAACCAGTGGTGTATGTGTCCCTGCCGTGTGGTGTCACCTGCTGGAGCAGATGTGTATCCCTGTCCACTGCTCATTCAGGTGTAGTCTCTAGCTGTTCCACTTCCACTACATTCTATGACTCAGGCTCTCACCTCTGCAGAGTCACTGTGGATACACATGATTAACTGTTTATCCTCCTGAAGTACACAGAATGCTTATTTCATCCAGCACTTGATGACACAAAGTCTTGAACAGACAGTCTTGAACAGTCTCCTGTAAGTGACACTGCTCTGGTCCTCAGTCCCACAGAGAGGCCACTGCCGTAATGGTATCTCATGGTTTGAATAACAGTATCCCAGAATCACAGAATACTTGAAGTTGAAAGGGACTTCTGGAGGTTATCTGGTTCAATTCACTTGCTCAGCCAGTGGCCCAGGACCATGTCCAGACAGATTTTTTAATATCTCCAAGGATGGAGACTCCAAAACCTCTTTGGGCAACTTGTGCCGGTGCTCAATCACTCTCATAGTAAAAAAACTGTTTCCTGATGTTCAGAAGAAACCTCCAGTGTTTCAGTTTGTGCCCACTGCCTCTGGTCCTGTCACTGTGCACCACTGAAAAGAGCCTGGCTCCGTCCTCTTTGCACCTTCCCTTCACATATTTATACACATTGATAAGGTCTCACCTGAGACTTTTCTTATATAGGCCAAAGAATCCTCGCCTGCTCTGTCTTTCCTCATAAGAGAGATGCTCCAGTGCCTTAAGGATCTTTGTGGCCCTTTGCTGGACTCCCTCCCAGTCCAGCAAAGGGCCCCTCTAAAGAACCATCTGAGTCAAACTCTCTGATTGTGCTGAGGTGCTTCCTCCACCCAGTGCCAGGAACAAAGACAGGGACACATCAACAATGTTTTCATACTCTCCTATACTATCTGGAAAATTTTAGAATTTCCTTCATATCCCCCAGCCCCACAGCTGCCAAATCTCTCATAGGTACTTGGGTTTTCTTGGCTCCGACTTACTAGCTAAGAGCCACTGCCAGCCTTCTCAGGTCAGCCTTCCACACCATCAGCCACCTGGATTGGAGGGAAGACATAGGATAGGGCAGGCCCTTTTTCTAATCAAGAACCAGCATATCAGGAAACATCTTACAATCATTAACGTGCCAATCAAGAAACAACTAACAGTAGCTGTTACCACCCGGGTCTGCTGGAAGCTTCCAGAAGCATTCCCTCTAGCAGAGTTGCTATCCCTGAAGCTCTTTAATTGGAAAAATCAAACTGGCTCATGTAATCTTGCATAACTAATTAAAAAAAAATAAATGAAGTAGAAGAACAATAAGTATGTACGGGCCCATATGTGAGAGTGTATGCATGTGTGTGAATAACCAGAGATGTTCATAGATAATGCAAGGAAACAGAGAAACAAATATCATAAATGTGCTAAAAATATATTAATCAGATCTTACTTATATTTTAGTAACATTTTTCAATTAAAAAATCTAAGCAGGGGAAGACTGGCTTTTTTTCAGTGGTGCTCAGTGACAGGACAAGAAACAAAGGACACAGAAGGAAGTTCCTTCTGAACATCAGGAAACACTTTTATACTGTAAGGGTGACTGAACACTGGCACAGGTTGCCCAGAGAGATTGTGGATCCTTGGAGATCCCTTCCAACTTCCGTCACTTTGGGAAACTGTGATTCAATCCTATGCTATTTCCGCACTAGATGAATAACTTTCATTACAGTCTTATCAAATAAAGTCTTAAAAAATCTACAGTCTCTGCTTATAAACTACCAACTGCTATAGTAATTAAGCATAATATTTCTTCAGCATTTCTATAAAATTTATATGAATCTTCGAGCAAAGATACTGACATCATAGTTTAATTTAATAGTAAAATTGTGCTCTGAGCTTAAAACTGGAAGGGGTGTAGTGGGGGTGAGGTGTGGGTCTTTTAAATGTTTTTTTCTGTAAGAGAAACATTTTCACCTGTTTCAAGAGACAAATACGCAAGAGGTTTTTTTCTCGATCCTTAAGAAGACCCTAACTGGAAACTTCAGGAGCTGAGTGAGCTTGCTAATCGCTGATCATACCCACTTGAAAAATAAGGAAACTTTATCCAAGTCTAAAACTAAAACCTCTTAATCAGCAGTATGATTGCCAATTAACTTCATGTGGACATTCATAAGGATGAAAATGATATGGTTTAGAAAGGAGATTTTACAGCAAGAAACAAATATGTAGAAAGCATTTTGGTGCTTCTAGTCATTCAGATTACAAAATCATCAAAAGGACCTCCAGGACAAGCAAGATTCATCACTGGAGGGTAATAGTATTTCTGTTTCCCCAAGCTGTTTTATTTCAGTAATGAGACCAGTAATTCATCCTCTAAGACTTTGGAGAGTAAAATATTCACTTTCTTCACCATTACATTGATTCATGAAGTCAGAAGAGCTCCAAAGAATATGAACTTCAGAGACAGAATATTTGTGAAGATTTTAGTGTTTTCATTGCAAAACCCCACTTGTTTAAAGTCCTACAACTACTTTATATATAGATAAATTTCCTGCTGAGACATCCTGTTTTAAGAATAATGTGTATCAAGATATACCCTTCAACATATCCCAGCCCTTCAGTTTGTTGGTTTTGTTGTGTTTGTTTGTTTGTTTGTTTTTAAATTTTTGAAAGTGCAGTGTTTATCAAAAGTATTAAGAGACTCATCAGTTGTGTATACTGAGAGTGGCTTCAGGAACTCTTTTTGGAAAATAGAAGTCTAAGAAAACATTACAGGATCAGGATGATGGGCAGAATTTTAAGAATACTGCTTTTGGGTAATTCTTAAAACCACCACCCCTTCCCACTCCCTCCTGCTGTGGCTCCAGTGGTGGTGGTGGTGGCAGTGCAGCCCCAGCATGGACAGGAAAGGTCTCTCGCAAGGACTGGGGCAGTGTTGGCTGGTTGGGGTTGGTTGAAGCAGGTTCACTCACGCTCCCCACTGGTTGACGTGACTGATGCGAGTGGCAACAGCAAAGTAGACAGTGAGGTTGAAGACACAAAACAGCTCTTTGTGTCATGGGACTTTTTGGGTGGCACTTGCCGCCCTCCCCTGCTGGGACTCCAGAATGCAGTTGGTGGGGGCTGAGGGGGAAGGAATGCACCCCAAGATATTTCCACTCGTGCTTATTTTATGACCTGCAGTGATATCTGCTAGGCTGGTTTGGTCTGTTTGAGTATCTTTTTCTCCAATTACTGTTTCATCAAAACTGTTTTGGTCTTAGTAGGGAGAAGAATGATTCAGATAAATTGGCATTTTCTGATGTAAATCTGTTTAGTTAAAAATATCCTTGTCTGCTCTGCCAAACACATGTACACTAGCACTGTGCATTTTTAGCAAAATATGTAGGCATGGGATTTAAGCATATAATTGAGTACACTCTTGTTAGATAGGAACTGTTTAAATAAAGTCAAGCAATAATTAAGTTTCTTCCAGATGATTCAATGGGCTTTCATCATTGCCTATTGTTATTTATCCCAACCTGAACATCTTAGTGCTTCTACCCTGTTACTCTTGTTTCTCTGTTCCTTGTTCTGTATGTTTTAAAGGCTGTGTTTGTTCTCTATTTGCTGTGATATAGGGAAGAAGAAAACAGTTGCATCCTTATATTTTATGAATATTTAAGTATTTGTATTTATACATTTAGCTTGATTACTGGATAGTTATGGAAGTGTGTAAGGCCAGGGCAGATGTATTGTGATATGTTGTCACTACAGAGATCACAAGAGATGTACAAATGGTTGCTGTAGGTATCAGTGATTAAGAGAGTGGAATTTGGATCACACATACCAGGACTGGAGAACCCTACAGAGGTGTCTCTAATTTAATTACAGACATGCCTATGAATTTTATGAGGGAATAACAGGAATAAGGGAATGCAGATTAGAAAGCCTCTGGGATTCAGCCATGTGGCAGAAGATGGAGAATAGGGAATCCATATATTATGCTTGATCTTGATCTTATTGCCAGGGATGAACAAGGAAGGTGAGGAAAGTAGTGTTGGGTTGCAAGCTTTGAGAACTGCAATTTTGGTTGCTATACAATGTGTGGCCTTGAAAATCTGTTTTTCATTTACATGCACTCTGTTAGAAGACATACAAACACAAATAAAGGACAAGAAATAGTCCGACAAGTTGCAATCGCCTCTAATGTAACTTTTGAATATGAATAAGTTTTCATTAACGATATAAGGACATCATGTTTGTGTTATATACACATACATGACTGGCCAACAGCTGGTCCAGAAGAGTTTGTGAAACTACTGAATTGCAGAAATTCTAGGAAAGAACTAGGAAATTTTAAGAAAGAACTACATGCTTGCAAGACTATAATGCATTAAGACAGCCTAATTCTAATAAGTTGTAGATTAGAATTATTCAATATGTAGCCAAAACACAGGCCTATGACACCTATAAATTAAAACTCCATAATCTGTATATATTTAAAATTAGTTTGCTTTGAATTCAAATATAATCTTGCTAAAACAGTTTAAGAAACAGCAGTATTTCAATATTTTGTAATATTGTGATGGTATAGCTGGACACAATGTATAATCATTTTACATAAATATGTGTGCAATGTGACCAACAAAAAGGCAAAAAAAATCATATAGGCAAAAAAAAAAAGGCAAATAGAAACACTTAGGAAGCATCAGAAAACATAAACAAAGACTAAATTAGGAGAGTAAAGAACAAGAAAACAAAAAGCTTGCTTTGGGATTGGGACTTGGAACAGACAGAATGTCTGCTGAACAAAGAAGCAGCATACTGGCAAAGCCAGAAACAAGATAAACATCACTGGAGCAGATGAAATACATTCTCTGGGAATGTCGTAGTTCAGCCCCGATCAGACCAGACTACGCAGTCTCTTATTTTTTAATCTTTAAGACGTGCCTGGTTTGTCAGTCTTCCAAACACTCTGTTCATAGCGATCTCCAGTTCTCTAATTGTGTATACGCACATGTAGGCAGTTGCAACAAATGCTTATTTCAGTGAAGGTGCAGCAGTCCTGATTGATAAGTGTGCTGATTCACCCTGTCATAAAATCATCAGATAATACAGTAACTCTCAGCTGAGGCTACATAGTGTGAGAGTTAGTCACTATGCATCTTAAACGATACCTTATTTTCACTTGTAGTAGCAGTCATGTAAATACTTCTGCTCTTTCTGGCTACCTCTGTGTACTGAATGTGGAACCTAAAGTCACTTCTCCTTATTTAGACCTTTGATAACTATTTCAACTAAGTAAAATGAAACTTAGGTAGAATACTTATGCTTTTACTTTAAGAATGTGTTAAGATCCTTTTTAAATTCTTACATTACTTAGGTTCATTTACATTGTAGAGAATATTAAATATTCCTAAAATAAAATATTTAAACTATTTATATGTTTGGAAATATGCTCCGGGAATTCAGAAATAGAAGATCTGTGGAATTAGGCTTACTGACTTCAGTCAGACTACTAATGTTTTCAGTTAAGTACATCCTGATGTGCTTCAATGAACTAGGGCCTAAAGACTTTATAATAAGACTATATAATAAAAATTCTTCTGATAGGAGAAATACATTCTCCTATCGGAATATATAGAAAAATATATCAGAATATATAGAAAAACATATTCTCCTATCAGAATGTCTTTCACTTCCTGATTCAATTTTTCAGGAATAGTTGCAATGTCCTTAAGTATTTTAAAAATAAAGAATAGTATAAAACCAAAATATAGAAACAGAAGTTTTCAGTATAGTCTCCATTTATGTTGGAGATTGAAATGATTTGGTGTTCTATTTTTCAGTGATTTTTATAAAGCAAATTTTCAGGTTTTTACCTACATGCAAAACAGTACAAGAAAGTGGATCTTGCTGACAATTTATGACAGTAGAAGAATTTTAAGCATGATGATAAAGATTTTTAGAATATGTCCTGGAGTTTTTCTAGAATGTATCTGATGGACTTTAATCTGTTGCTAGGAAATCTTCAATGCTTCAATGTTAATTTATGAAGCATACTTAAGATTTTTTGTTCTTTTATTTTTCTGTACACATTTAGATATCCTTTACAAATTGCTTTAAACGTAAGGATTTCTAGCAATGTCTGTAGTGTTTAATAGCAAAAACTACAACTGAAGGCTAAGAGCTGTCTGGTACAGATGCAAAAATCAGTAAAACACACTACTGTTGATTTAAGCAGGCATGTCTTTTTAATATTAATATACTGCTATTTTCAGATTTCAGCTTATGCTCACCTGTGTAAGTTTTCTGGTTTTCACCAAATTTGTATAGTTGCAAATTGTAAATTGTGCTTTGACTTTTACTAAGTCTTTTGTGTTGAAACTAAAAACGAATTTTCTCAAAATCATTCTTTTTTTTTACAAGTGACTTTTTTTTTTCCTCTTTTCAAAATTGTATCCATTTTTTTCCTTTCTTTTTTCTTTTTTTTCCTGTTTTTGTGATAATCACTAGTGGTTTTCTGTTCTAAAGATGTTTGGATAAGCACATATTACTGCATTTTCCTTTAAAGATTTCAGTATAATATTTCTTCACCCTCTCTGTTCACTGCTTGGATGAGTAGTTCTCTATGTGAGTCATAATTTTCACTAAGCTGTTTCAGAAGTCTGGATTACCCCAGGAACTATGTCAATTTCTTTTGGCTGCACAGTGTCTGGTATCATTGTGAAAATATCTCAGGACAGACGAAGTTGGTAACAGATTTTCTACTTTTTTTTTCTTCTCAGGGCTTTATCACTCATTTTAAATTATAATTTGTATTTTTTTTTAACCTCAATTTGTGTCTATACAGAGCAACTGTTCACACTTAACAAGGAGTGGTTATTCATTTTTTAGTAATTTAAAGCAATGTTATTAACCACTACAGTCTTACCTATTGTGTTTAATGAGGCATGACACAAAGCTTAGTGAAGTCAATAGCAAATTTTCCATTAAGTACATTGATGTGGAATATATATTGGATTTGGAGTCAATCTTTAATTTAATTTTAAATAAACGTTTAGTATTTAACTATTCTTTAATAACAGCAATAAGTCATATGATTATTAACACTGTTATTTGGGAAAACTGAATATTTTTTATGAAAAGTATTATTAATGTTTTTGAGCTGCATTTTCTCCAGAATAGGAGCATTAAATCTTACTTTGACATCAAAGCATAACATTTTTAAAGCAGCATGTAAATACCAATGTCTTTACAAAACAAACAAAAAATCCTCTGCAAAATGTCAAGCTGCTTGAGTAGATTTCCTTCTTAGCATCTTGGTGAAAAGTGGGAAGAAAGAAACAAGATTAATAAGAGTAAGAAGAGAAAAAGTAAGATAGACTTTTATTCCTGAAATAATGGACTGGAATGCTACCATAGGTGCAAGAAATTTCTAGGCTTTAGTCTATGCTCCTATTGGAGCTTTGGCTGTTTTTGTTTATTTTGGTTCGCTTTGGGTTTGGGTTTTTGGGGTTTATTTGTTTGTTTGTTTTTTCTCCAATACATCTTTATTGGAAAATTAAAGCTTTCAAGCCTGACCAGCTTGACCTTCATGTCCAAGAAACACTGAAGAAAATAGTCATCAGTGGTAGCTATACAGCATCAACTATATGGCATTAAATACTCAGAGATAACGTAGGATATAGCTGTTGTGTACAATTTGAAGATCAAGATTTCATTTTTAGGTTAAAGGCTAGCCTTATTCTTTAGTTTTCTAAACTTTCCCATCACAGAGAACTCTAATACACCAACTAATATATATATATATATATATAATTTTTGTTGTAATATTAGATACTCCAGTTTAATTAGTAATCTAATGCTGTGCCAAAAAAAAAAAAAAAGTACAAGAATAGTACTAGTAAAAGTTCTGAAATGAAAATTAACATTAGTATATTGATGTTAAGAGTCTTAATTAAAAAAATAAAAATAAATTAAAATATTGAGGGCTTGGACAGGTGACGTTACAGTGGGGATCTGCTACAGGTCACCTGATCAGAAAGCCGGAGTAGATGAGGCCTTCTATAGACAGATAGGAGCAGCTTCATGGTCACAAGCCCTGGTCCTCATAGAGGACTTCAACCACTGAAGTATCTGATGGAGAGAAAACACAGCACAGCATAAGCAAGCCAGGAGGTTCCTGGAATGCGTTCCTTCTCTAAATAACAAAGGAGACAATAAGGAGAGGTGATATGCTGAACCTTGTTCTCAACAACAGGGCTGATGGGGAATGTGTATCTCAAGGGCAGCCGTGGCTGCAGTGACCATGAGATGGTGGAGTGCAAGATCCTTAGGGCAGAGAGGAAGGAGTGCAGTAAACACTCTACCCTGGATTTCAGGAGAGCAGACTTCGGCCTCCTCAGGGATCTGCTAGGTAAAGTGCTATGATATAGCCCTGGAGGGAATAGAGGCCCAGAAAGTTGGTAGATATTCAAGCAGCACCTCCTTCAAGCTCAGGAATGATGCATCCCAACAAAGAGGAAGATAGGCAAAAATGCCAGGAAGCCTGCATGGATGAAAAAAAAAGTTGCTCCTGGACAAACTGAAAAACAAAAAGAAAGCTTACAGAGACTGGAAGCAAAGACAAGTAGCCTGGGAGAAATACAGATAAATTGTTTGAGCAGCTAGAGAACAGGTTAGGAAAGCTAAAGCCCTGATGGAATTAATCTGACTAGGGACATCAAGGGCAATAAGAAAATCTTCTAAAGGTACACTCAGAATAAAAGGAAGAGTATGGAAAAAGCAGGCACTGTCTAGAAGGAAATGAGGGACCTAGTAACCAGGGACATGGAGAAGGCTGAGGTACTCAACAACTTTTTTGCCTCAGTCTTCCCTGGCAAGATGTTTAGCCACATTGCCCAAGTCACAGAAGGCAAAGGCAGGGACTGGAAGAATTAAGAACTACGCACTGTAGAAGACCAGATTCAAGACCATTTAAGGAACCTGAAGGTACACAGGACCATGGGACATGATGAGATAGATGCATCTGCTGGTCCTGAGGAAAGAATAGAAAAAGTTGCTAAGCCACTATCCATCATATTTGAGAAGATGTGGCAATTCAACGACATTCCCACTGGAAAAGGGGAAACATAACCCTTTTAAGAAGGACAAGAAGGAAGACAGGAGGAACTACAGGCCAGTCAGTCTTACCTCTGTTGCTGGCAATATCATGGAGCAGATCCTCCTGGAACTATGGTAAGGCACATGGAAAATAAGGAGGTGATTGGTGACAGCCAACATGGCTTCACTGAGGGCAAATCATGTGTGACAAAATTGGCGGCCTTCTATGACAGAGTTACAGCATTTGTAGATGACGGAAGAACAACTGATGTCATCTACTTGGACTTGTTCAAAGCATTTGACACTGTACCCCATGACATCCTTGTCTCTAAACTGGAGAGACACAGATTAGACTGTTGGACCACTCGGTGGATGAGGAATTGGCTGGACGGTTACACTTACGGTCAGTGGGTTGATATCCAACTGGAGATCAGGGACGAGTGGCGTTGGGTGGAACAGTGTTGTGGAACAACACTGGTCGCTGTTGGGACTAGTGTTGTTCAACATCTTTGTCGGTGACATGGACAGTGGGATGGAGTGCACTCTTACCAAATTTGATGATGACACCAAGCTGTGTGGTGCATTTGACAGGCTGGAGGGAAGCGATACCATCCAGAGGGACCTTGAGAGGCTGGCGAGATGGGCCCACGCAAACCTCATGAAGTTCAGCCAGGCCATGTGCATGGTCCTTCACACTGGTCATGACAATGCCAAGCACAAATACAGGCTGAATGGAGAATAGATTGAGAGCAGCCCAGTGGAGAAGTACTTGGGGCTACTGGCTACAGCTCAACATGACCTGTCAATGTGCACTTGCAGCCCAGAAAGTCAACTGCATCCTCAGCTGCATCAAAAGAAGCCTGGCCAGCAGGTCATGGAAGGTGATTCTGCACCTCTACTCTGCTCTTTTAAGACACCACTGCATTCAGGTCGGGAGGTCCCAACATAAGAAGAATGTGGACCATTTAGAGAGAGTCCGGAGGAGGACCACAGAGATGATCAGAGGGCTGGAACACCTCTCCTATGAGGACAGGCTGAGAGAGTTGGGGTTGTTTTGCTTGCAGAAGAGAAGACTTCAGTGAAATTTTATTGTGGCTTTTCAATACTTAAATGGGGCTTTAAGAAAGATAGGAACAAATGTTTTCGCAGGACCTGTCACAACAGGACAAGGGGTAATGATATTAAAGTAGAAGTAGGTAGATTCAGACTAGACATAAGGAAGGAAGTTTTTACAATGAGGGTGGTGGAACACTGGAACAGGTTTCCTAGAGAGGTTGTTGAAGCCCCATCCCTGGAGACATTCAAGGTCAGGTTGGGCGGTGCTCTGAGCAACCTGATCTAGTTGGAGATGTCCCTGCTCCTTGCAGGGGAGTTGGACTAGATGACCTTTAAAGGTCCCTTCCAGCTCAAACTATTATATGATTCTGTTTTCTGATTCTGTGTCAAAGTCTTTAACTAAGAAAGGTTTGAATTCTTTATTGTAGTCTTATGTTGGGGCTTTGTATGTGTGTGTGTGTGTGTGTGTTGATTTTGGCTGGGATTGAGTTAATTTTCTTCATAGTAGTTAATACGGGGTTATGTTTTGGAGTTCTGCCGACAACAATGTTAATTATACAGGAATGTGTTTTTTTTTTTTTTTGTTGAGCAGTACTTACACAGAGTCAAGGCCTTTTCTCCTTCTCACACCACCTGACGACAGAGGAGACTGGGCTGCACAAGCCCAGTTGTTAGCGGATACAGCCAGGACAACTGACCCCAACTGACCAAAGGTATATTCCATACCATATAATGTCATGCTCAGCACATAAATCTGTGTGAAGAGCAAAGAAGAGGGAAGGATTTGGAGTTGTGGTGTTTGTCTTCCCACATTATTACACATGATGGAGCCCTACTTTCCTGAAGATGACTGAACACCTGCCTGCCAACAGGAAGTTGTGAATGTATTCTTTATTTTGCTTTACTTGCATGCACAGCTTTTGCTTTACCTTTTAAACTGTCTTTATCTCAACCCACAAGTTCTCATTTTTACTCTTCCAGTTCTCTCCCCCTTCCCCTGGGGTGAATGAGTCAGCAGCTGTGTGGTGCTTTGTTGTTGGCTAGGGTTAAACAATGACACTTCAGTTTATTTTTATTATGATAAAACCCACTGAGCTTAAAATTCTGGTATGCTTGTTGAGCAGCAAAATAAAAGACAAACAAGTTTTACTTATATTTATTTGTTTGGAATAGTAGTAACTGTTTATATGGTAAACTCATTCAAAAGCATATAAAATAATGTAAGGAAGGGGGAAAAAAGGGAAGTGAAGGGTTCAAGAAAAAAAATTAATAAATACCCTCAACAGTAATAAACTACATCTACCAGAAGGAACTTTAAACTCCTCTTCCTATTGAACAGTCCTATGACAGTTGATCATGACATTTTTTTTTTTAATTTATCTTATACATAATTTGTCTTTCTCTTTCATACAAGTTTAGACAGATGAAATTCTTGGTCTGTCTGGAAATCTCAGTTGTTATCAATGAATACCAGTTAATACTAAATATTGCCTAGTACATTTGCTCTCAGACTTTTAGACACCTGTCTGTGCCTGTTGTGGGCTTCTATTTTTCATGTCCATTTTTAAGGGTGAGAATATCAAGTGCAGTCCTGCAAGTTAATAGGCAGGGAAAAAAAAAAAAAAACTTAGGGAAGAAAGAGAAAACACTAACGAGTGAGGTACTTTAGGCTTTCTTC
Source organism: Chlamydotis macqueenii (assembly GCF_036417535.1). Classification (NCBI taxonomy): domain Eukaryota; kingdom Metazoa; phylum Chordata; class Aves; order Otidiformes; family Otididae; genus Chlamydotis; species Chlamydotis macqueenii. Next base: position 167,446,174 of record NC_141556.1, read on the forward strand.
ACCTCTATTTTTTACTGATAATATTTGCCCTAATGTCTCCCAGGTCCTAGTACCTAGTACCACAATCTGAGAAAGTTAAACAATAAGTTAGTGTGAAAACACTAAGTTAGAGGGAACAGTTCATACACTGGAGGGCAAGTCCGCCCTTCAGAGGGACATACAAAAGGTGGAGAGATGGACTGGCAGAAACCTTATGAAGTTCAATAAAAGCAAATGGAAAGTGCTGTGCCAGGGATGGAGTAATCACATATACAGTAGAAGGTGGATACCAACTGTACAGAAAGCAGCTTTTATCTGAAAATCCTGTCAGATAGCAAGCTGAAATTGAGTCAGTAATATGCTTCTGACATAATAAAGGCAAAATGCATGCTATTGCAGCAGTTTCAGCTGTATTAGAATGAATTATCCAACAAGAAGAAGGAAGTATTTTTTTTTCCCTTGTACTCAATACTTCTGAGACTGCATCTGGAGTAATATATCCTATTTGGTGCTTTTTAGTACAGTAAAAATATTGACAAACTGGAAAAAAAAATCACTGACACCCTATGAGGACTGGAGCACTTGATGTTCAAGGAGAGGTTCAGATAGATGGATTTATTCAGCCTTAAGAAAGCACTAAGGAGACTCTAAATGTAGTCTTCAGCTACCTAATGGATATGTATAAAGAAGATCGAGCCAAATTTTCCTCTGCAAAACACAGCGTAAAGATGAGAGTCACAAGGTACAAAATACAACGATGAAAATTTCAGACATATGTAGATGAAAAAATATTCAAAAGAAGAGTGAACATATACTGGAACTGGAAATCCAGAGAAGCTGTGGAATGTGTATTCTTGAAGATATTCTGAACTTGAGTGGACAAAGTACTGAGTAACCTAGTGTAACTTTTTCACTTACCTTGTTTTGTGTAAATTGCTCAATCAGATGATCTCCAACTATCTATGGTTCTAAAAAAAAAAGACTAAAGTCTGAATTAAAGTTTCTTCATTATCTATGAAGATTGTTAAATCACTATGTTTTAGATAAACCAGTATATTCACTTGTAATTGGCACAATATTTCCTTCCTGCTACAACAAGTGGCTCACACAGTGCTCTTGAGTTACATTAGCTGAATCATGATTGTACTCCTTAATACAATAGACATAGGTCTTATGTGTATTGCATCAGTTCTCAGGGTTTTATTTTTTTAAATGTATTTGTTTCAGAGCAGAGTGTTTAGTGATGGACAGTCTTTTGGTCTTTGTCTTCAGTATATTTGAGCTACCACTTAGAAGACCTACTCATCAGCAAAAACTGATAATATATTGTTCGTTGAAATGTATGCCGTATGTGACATTCAGAGACATTCTATCCTAGCAAAATCAATGGTACTGACAACTAGCTTCTTCCTATTACCTGTTCAAATTGATTAATATGCTTGATTTTATAAAATTATTAATAAGTAATCCTGAAACTAACTGATCTAGGATATATTTAATGAAAACTTAATACTTCCATAAGTGCCATATGTATTAAAATGGACAAAATCGTAACTGAAAAGGAAAAAAATATAAAGAAAAATAGGAAAGACTCAAGTAAGAGAAGATTAATTAAAGTATGAGTTTCTGTGCTACAGATGAGTCTAAACTTGTATCTATACAGATAGTAATATTTTTTAAGGTTAGATATGCGGTTGCAGTGGTTAAGTAACTATTTTACAAATGAAAATTTCAGGCTTACTTTGTTAGTAGAACATTCTAAAAATATCAGGCATACTTTAGTGTAATATTTAAAACCTTCTCATATTAAAAATAAAATTGTTAAGATCTTTCACTATTTAAATATCTAGCACCAAGGAGAAGGTGAAGAAGCAGCAAGAGTGTTGCTTAGTCAACTACAACATAAAAAAAATAGGCTTGTGTTCAATACACTTGTTCGTTTTTCCTACCTCACTTTTACTAATATAAATGAGTATACAAGAATCTTAATAATGAAGAGGTTTTTTTTCCTCTTTTCTTTTCATAGAAAGAGATGTATGAGAAAATTTGCATGTTATATAAAGACAGGTAAGAGTAAGTACATTGTTTAGATCTTCCAGTTATGAACACATATCAATGAGTTTTCAGTACTTACATACCTGCATACCATTGGGATGCAGTTACTCCTCACAAAGTCTACAAATATTGTTTCTACAGTACTGGTCAATCCTGACAAAATATAATTAATCACCTAATTCCAGATAGTCATTTATATTATTTGATTGTTTCTATGGTTGTATGGTTGGAACAAAACCTGGCGTGATATTTTAAAGTGTGCTTATATAAAGTTGTGTCTGATTTACCATCTGCATTTGAAAGGATGGGAAAAGTGTTCAGAATAGTACAATTTAAAAAAAAAACAAAAAAAACCACCATCTAAACAAGAAGGAAAAACAACACTGAATATTTTTCATCTTTTTTATACATGTGAAAGCATCATGTACAGAATAATAAATAAACTATTCTGTATATCAAAATATCGCCTATTGTTTTTATGTCATAATGAATACACAATAATTATTATGACAGAACTTGTTATTTTTATGTCCTCTAAAGCACTCTATGAAAAAAGTAAATAGCCACACTACAAAATGATGAAAAAACCAATGCTTTGTAACATTTATAAAATGTTTTAGAAATCATATAATAATTAGTAACAATATCCATATCCTCAGGGAAAAACAATTTATTATAAGGATAAATAGTAAGTATTTGAACATAATTAAATATAGTATCCAGACAGTACTCTCTTCTGTTTTTTCCTTTAAGAAAATATTCCAAACTCTGTAAAAGCCCATCCTAAATAATAAATCTCATCTGTGATATCATAGATCACTTAATACCTTATGCTAGAACAAAGAAGCAAAGTAGTAGCAAATGGAGAAAAAAAAACAAAAACAAATTAAGCAGCTACTCATTTTAGTAAATAAAGCCTTTGCTTTGTTAAAGCAATCTCTCAAATTGGAGAAAAGAGTGGGAAAGTAGAAAAACCTGTCACTTTTTTTCTTAGTCATTTCAGTAATACTTTTCTGATGTAAAACAAATATAGTACACACATCAATGTTGCATGTATGTGGATGAACACTTTCAGAAATAGTGTTCTTTCCGAGTTTTATTGAATCATAATTGAAAACATTCCCCCCAAAAAAGGCAATAATATTTATTTAGAAAATGAGTGTAGGTAGGTAGGAAAAAAAAAAGGTAGGTAGGAAAATACCTAGTATTTTCCAACATTTGCATCACATACTACATTATACTTCTAGCATTTCTGACATGAATATGATAACTGCTTTTGCATGTCAGAGAATATATAGAGGATGTTCTTTCTTGTTATATCCAGGACATCAATTTTAAGGGCCTAAAAAGGACCATTGTGAGGTAACTTAGATTATTATTTTATATTAAAATTTATCCAAATATCTTACTTTAATGGTACTGGAGATTTTTCTCTTCATTATTTTACAAATAAGCTCTACAGTCTTCCATGTTTGTATTAAGTCTCTGGAAAGTACATTTTGTCTGTATTCTTTCACGTGGACTCTCACTATGATTCTGCAGTTTGGTTCTCCAGGGTAAATTCTTGGCTGCTTCTTTTTGAAATGCTTTGATTTCCTAGAGTTATCTTAAAAATGAAAACTCGCCATGTTGAAACTTACTTTTTGAAGCATATGCATATTTCGCCCTCAAGATATGCGGTTAATGCTCCCTTTCCTTAAATGGAATTCTAAAAAAAAAGAACTTTAACTAAACAAAACATATCTGACTTATGAAATAAAACAAACTATATGGCATAAGGATCTTTCGCTTCATTTAAAAATTTCATTTCAGATAGGGGCCTGACATTGCTTCTGTTTTTTTTTTTTATATTAATCATAAAAATACCATCTAATCTCAGCATTACAAAAGCAACCCTGAAGAACAGTGATTTTATTATTAGTACACAATCACCAAATACAAATAGACAAAGTTTACATACGTGTTTGTTCTCAGTGTTATGCTGTTTTGCTGAACCTCTTACATCAACTGGACTCACTCAAGTATATTAAGGATTTATATTTACCTCATTGCTCTTATTCTATAGGCATGTATTTTTATGAGTGTTGATATAAACATTGTTTTGAGTAGGATTTGATTTATATGACCTGATTGCTTAGCCCTTAAAGTGAAATTATTGCACATAAAAGAAGTCATCACACAGCCCTGAGGCTGAAATCATATGTCTTGCAATACTTCGTTTCTGTTTCAGACTAAAAGTACAATGGTATCTTGTTCTTTGGATTTGTTTCCTCAGAATTTGTCTTTTTCAGAGCCAACAAGACAAATAATATCAAATTGTAATTAAATTATTCAGTATCCATTTAGTAACTGAGTGAAGAACTTTAATAGGACTATCAGTTTATAATATCATTCTTTATTGTTGTCACATGTGATTTAAAATATTATTGATGTTTAATTTATGAAAAAGTACAGTCATCTAGCAACATTTATCTCACTACCGTACGTGAATGTACTGTGTGCAGATGTCCAGGGGTTGGTGGTGGAGAGGCTGCAGAACTGGCCTCTGTGAGAAGAGGTTGGGGCTGCCCTGTGCTGGACACAACCAGTTCCACATGGCTCCAATGGACCCACTGAAAGGAACAGATGAGCCCATCAGCCAAGACAGTGACATCTCGAGGAAATCAGGTTTAAGACAAAGTAAAATACTGCGCATGCAGTGAAGAGCAAGGAAAACAATGTGATCATCAAGGTGAGAGAAGAGGAGGAGGAGGAGGTGCTCCAGGTACTGGAGCAGAGAATCCCCTGCAGCCCATGGAGGAGACCATGGTGAAGTAGGCTGTCACTCTGCAGCCCGTGGAGGCCCACGGAGTAGCAGAGATCCACACTGGAGCCCTTGGAGGACTCCACACCAGAGCAGGTGGACATGCCCTGAAGGAAACTGCAGCCCATGGAGAGCCCACACAGTAGCAGTTTCTTATTTTCTCCTTCTATTCTGCTGAAGAGAGAGATGGAAATAGTGTCTGGATCCATGTCTGGCAGTCAGCCAAGGTCATCCCACCACAATGAATATTCCTTTTATGCTAAAACCCAGAAATATTGCAAAACAATGAGGAGGTGCAGGGAATATATTATCCTCTGCTGACATCTCTAATTAAAATGAAATAACATGTATACAGAAACAAAGCATGATACAACATAAATTACTGTCAAAAATCACATCGTTATTTGCTGTGGATTTCACCAAGTCCTGTCCTACTTCCTCTAAACTCAGTTCACCAAATTCAGGACTGTTATTATATCTTCTAATGGAAATGTTTCAAGAGTTTAACCTGTGTTGTGTTCTGTGTTTAAACTGTATACAAGTCTCTGCCTTTATTTATTCCCTTCTGTGTTTCCTCAGTTGCACATCTTCATACTTCTACTATTCCTTGTTTTTCTAACACTTCCCCAGCTCCCCATATTCTCTACTGCTTACCATTTTCTTCTTCTCAGATACAATAAATGTGTCTCAAGATAACAGTCACTACAATTCTGTAATGTAGAAATAAAGCACCAGAATATATATAAGAAGTTATTTGCTTTGTTTCATAACTGTTAGCATCACAATTTCCTGGACTTTATTTTATCATCTATCATCTCCATACAAGACCCATTGTCGCCCACATGAATCTAACCTCCTACTTACTGACAAGACATATTTGGCAACTACAATCTTCTAGTTACCATGACAGAATTAATACTTACTTTTCATACAGTCCTTTCCAACACAACACAATTAATGTAGTTACTCTTTCTGCTATCCAGAAACGACAGACGAATTATAATTCTGTTTTAGTTACTTTACCTGCTGCCTCTCTTAGCAACAGAAGACCCAAAGGTTAAACCTCAAATCATGTCACCTAGCTAGGTTACAAACAAGAGGAAAGGATATTTTACATTTATAATGTTTATAATACATAAGGAGGACAGATTTGTCAATAGTGTTATAGTCAGGGATTTCTTATGTTCAAAGCATTCAAGACATTAGCTAACTAAGTTCTGAGTGCAATGAAAGGTACCTACATTTGAGGTCAGCTTCCTTTCCTTATGAAAATTCTTAAAATGTTTGCAAACTCTTTTCTTTCCGCCTGTGACCTACTCCAGACATTTCTACATGAAAATTCATGTTTCAAACCACTCTTATCCATTAGGCCTGCAGTCAAAAGCAGAATATTTTATTTTATTTTACCCTATAATGATTGAAAGAACTCTTTTTAGATGAATATGTAACCAATCTGTTTTGCTGGAGTTACAGAATAGGTTGCTTGAATTTTCACCTCTTTATTCTTAGTCTAATCAAAGTCTTATGAGCACAAGTCTTATGAGGAGCGGCTGAGAGAGTTGAGATCGTTTAGTCTGAAGAAGAGGAGGCTCAGGGGAGATCTCATTGCACTCTGCAGCTTCCTGAAGGCAGGTTGTGATGAGCAGGGGTTTGGCCTCTTCTCCCAGGCAACAAGCAGGACGTGAGGAAATGGCCACAAGTTGTACCAGAGGAGGTTTAGATTGGACGTGAGGAAAAACTTTTTCTCCCAAAGAGTGGTCAGGCACTGGAATGGCCTGCCCAGGGAGGTGGTGGAGTTGCCGTCCCTGGCAGTGTTCAAGAGGCGGCTTGATGAGGAGCTACAAGATGTGGTTTAGTACCTGTGCCAGCAATGGTAGTGGGAAGACGGTTGGACTAGATGATCTTATAGGTCCCATCCAACCATGTGATTCTATGATTCTATGATTCTTAACAGTCTAACTAACAAGTTATTAGTATACTTAAAATTACATTAACACCGTTCAAATTATATGCAGTTAAAATTACAGATGTGGATGTGTTTTGAATGTGTATAAGTTTATAAATACATATATTTATAAGTTATATATAAAAATATACATGTAAAATCTTCCTAGCATCAGTCCCTTTCTCTGCTTTCATGTTCACCTGTCTGCTGCCCCTATGGTGGGTCTCAGAGTGGATGGTTTCTGTCTGAGAAGGGTGTGTATGGAGACTCATCAGCAACCTAAGTCCTTCACTGGCAGTACTACAACGTTGATTCTGACAGTTTCTTCATCCACACACTAAGACCTACCTCAAGTAATTTTTATGTGTCTGCTAACATACTAAACATGTTGTTCACTTTTCATTGGTCTGCAAGTGCTTGATGTAATCAAATGCTCTTTATATGGTGTGCTTTACATATGTTGGATGCTTGTCCTTTGTGCTCTTTGTTATCTCAAAAAAAAAAGAAATGTATTTTGCCCAGATCCAAAGACTGCATTTCTTAGATGATTAGAAATTGACCACTGGTGAGGTTTAGATAGATCTACGGCCTCCAGTATTATTTTCTCCCTTGACTTTCAAGGCCTTTGTTGTTGTTGCATACTGACATTCTTCTTTACCACATTTTATTCTAGGGTCTTAGATAGTTCCTCCTAAACAGTATAAACTATGCTATAACTATCTATTAGTTACTAAATGCACACCATGATAAACATTACACCACATGTTTGTACAAAACAATAAGAACTAAAATGAAATAGGAAATATTTAGCTGGTCATTATGTAATTGCTGTTACAAATTAAAATATATCTCTAGGCAGACCAAAGCAAGTCCAGACAAAGCCAGGCAGGTTTTGGCATCTGATTTGTCAGCTTAACAAAACCTGTTGCAAGCCATGACAACTTGGTATTTACTGGGATACAGTGCTACAAATAATAAAATTGGGCATTAGATTAGCAGTACCTCACTGCTAATTCCAGACTATTATTTTCATTTGCTTTGCATAGCTGCTGCAACTACTATCAGTGTAACACAGGTGAAATTCATTAACCACATCAATAGCAAATAACATGTTTTTTTATCTCCAAATGATTTTACCAATATTTCCAATGTTAAAAGTGTAGAATTTTTTAAAGATATATATATTTATAACTGTAACAAGACTTCCAATAATGTACAGCTATTATTGAAATAGGCACAGTCACAGCTTTCTTCAGTCTTGCAGGCTTCAATAAAACATAATAGTAATAATAACTAGTATACATTGATTCAATAAAAGTAAGGAATTTATAGAAGTGAAATGACCTGTTGCATGAGAATTTCAAGAAGTTTTTCAATTAATATCCCTTACACTTCAAGGCTATTGAACTTTATTCCCTACAAGTTTTCAAGACCTCTGTTTTGTTGTATGTGGTTAATGTATATAATTTTCAGTACAGCAGATTGTAAACAACACTTCTTTTTTTTTTTTTGTATATTGATAACAAATGTTTTACTTAACTATTTAAATAGAAATTGACCGACAGCAGTTTTATACAGTTTTATCTGTATTGCCTCCTCATGTGTACTTAGAACATAATTTACTTCAGAATGAAGCAAGTTGTGAAATTTCAGAAAACAAAATAAGTCTTCAGAATTAAATCTTACAATGGAATGTTGCTTAAGCTTTATTTTCAGTATTGTTATCTGTATTTTCCAGTAAAACACTTCAAAGAATGGCATGTGTTATTGATACTTGGAAAAACATAGATTTTCATTAAAGAGAAGGCTGGTGACCAAGTCTTAAAACAAGCAATTTTAAGAGCTCTGTAACTAATGAATACTCCTCTTGGGATGAATTGAATCTCCATCTGGAAGTACTCATTTCTATATAGAACTCTATATGACCACAGGAGGATGCTAAGATGCTTCTAGGAAGATGAACTTCATCTTCCTTTTGCATGGATATAAACCGACACCAGCCCATGCATATTTTCTTTCTCTGTTCCAAGCCAGGAGTTTCATCTAGCCATGATTTAAAAGGTGAATTATGCCATACTGCGTGTCGTGGTTTTGTTTAGTGAAGGGGGGCCTAAGGTGGTAGCTTCTGTAGGAAACTGCTAGAAGTCGCTCCCCTTTGTTCAGTGGACTTGGCCAGGCCTAGGGCGGACCCACTGCTGGCCAAGGCCGAGCCGATTGGTAGCAGAATGTCTCGTGATAACGCCTCTGCGATAACGTATTTAAGAATGGGAAAGCAGAAAAAAAAAAAGAGAGAAGAGAAGATGTGAAGAAGCTGAGCGGGGGCAGAGGCGCAGAGGGGGAGGCGCAGGCCTCATGGGCCTTGCAGGCCTCACCCTCTGGCCTCTTGCCAGGTGGCCGACTGGGCCCAACTCGGTCCGGCCCGGCTACAAGAAGTGGAGAGGAGATGAGAAGTGAATAAGATGTAAAAAAGATCCTGAGAGACATCTACCAGCCTGTTGTGAGGAACGGCTGCAGACGCCAAGGTCAGTGAAGAAGGAGGGGGAGGAGTAATGCGGCTCCTGGCCAAGATTCCCCTGCAGCCTGTGGTGACGACCATGGTGGAGCAGGTTGTCCCCCTGCAGCCCATGGAGGTCCACGGAGGAGCAGAGATCCACTTGGAGCCCGTGAAGGACCCCGTACCGGGGGAGGTGGATGCCTGAAGGCAGCTGTGGCCCGTGGAGGGCCCGCTGGGACAGCTGTTCTAGAGGGACTGCACCCGTGGAAGAGATGACCCATGCCAGAGCAGTTCCACGAAGGACTGTGGCCCGTGGGAGGGACCCCACACTGGAGCAGGGGAGGAATGTGAGGAGTTCTTCCCCCGACCACGAAGCAGTGGCGTAAAACAACATATGATGAACTGACCACAACCCCCATTCCCTCTTCCCCCCCTGGGCCGCTCGGGGCGGGGGGGGGGGAAGGTAGTAGAAATAATGTTAAGCTTGGGAAGAGGGAGGGGTGGATGGAGGTTATCTTGTTCTCTGTCTCATTATCCTGCTGTTTGTAGTAATAAATGAATAGTTTTCCCCAAGTCGAGTCTGTTTTGCCTGTGACGGTAACTTTAAGGATTTCTCCCTGTCCTTATCTCAAACCTCGAGCCGTTTTTCCTTATATTTTCTCTCCCTGTTCTCTCGGAGGGTGGGGGGAGTGAGAGAGAGACTGCATAGTCTGGTCCGATCGGGGCTGAACTACGACACTGCGTAATTTTCAAAACATTTTTTCCTATAGTCTAATCCTCTGTTCTTGTCATTCTTAATATAATGAATTAATTTTTAAGGAGACATTAGATAATGCAGTAACAAGAAGAAATTGACATCAAAGTAGCGTTATATGTACACATGTTTGTATGTATGCATAACCTTTTTGCTGTATGATGTTGTAATTTTATTACCTGAACTTCTTCAAGCAGGTTCTTCTAGTTGAAGGAAAAGTGAAGCACAGATAATAGATTCTGAAATAATGAAAAACACAAGATGTGAGATAACTAATATAAGAATCCACAGAAAGACACAGAAAATACAGAATAAAGAATTGTGAAAATTACATGTGGAGAAAAAAATGAAAACTACTACATTTGAAGATAATAGACAGCGATGTAGTGTTTTGTTCCTCAAGAAAGGGAGAAAGTTCAGACTCAAGGGCACGTGGAACTTGTTAGTTCTGAAGTAAGTGGATAATTCAACTTTTCTTTTACACCTACTTAGAAGAATTTGAAAGGATAACAGAACAAGATACTTTATTTGTTAAAAATTATTTGGACTTTTCTTTTTTTTTTTTTTCAGTTATGCTTGCTTAGTTAACAGTAAGGATTCCAAATCCCCGTACTCTACCTAATGAAAGCTTTAACAGCACATTGATTTCTTCATTTGAGCATATTTCCTCATACTTTGTATACAGGTCATTAGAATTTGTTGCTACTGAAAGAAACAATACACTGTCATCAATTCAAAACTTAATTTCAGCATTATTTCTGTCATATTTCAGAAAGGCGCAACAAATATATTGTGTTTTGTAGCACAAAGGGAACATCAAAATGCAGAAGTGTGAATATATCTGATTTTATCAGAGTGCACTGCACTGCTTTTTTTTTCCAGTAAAAATAAAATATGTCTAAATTTAAAACTCAGCCTCAGGGCAATTTATTTTTTTCTTTGTGCATGAGGACTACTTTTATTTGAAGTAATACTCTCCCATTCAGGACTGTGCAGCCACTCTAACTCTATAGTTTTGAAAGGCTAATATTCAGATAAAAATAAAGGAAAAAGGTTTCTTTTGATCGACAAGCAATTTAGTTCAGGGGCAAGTTGCTAAACTGGGTGCTGAACTGATAGATATGGAAGCTGAAATCCTGATTAATGGAAAATCCATGTTACTGCTTTTGTAAGTGACAAAATGCATTTTTTTTTCAGACTATTTCTGCCTTTCTGCTTCTAACCTACTTTGCCAGTACAATCTTTAGGGATAAATACATTGTTCAGGCATTAGTTTCTGAGGCTGCCAGAAATGGTATCCCACAAAATAATTTTCTTTGAGTGGATAATTTGTGAATTGAACAAGTTTCTTTTACAACTAATTCTGTGGTTTCAGGTAATTTCTTTGATTTCAAGATATTGATTTAGAATCAAGGTTTCTTTTAAAGAGCTAGATATCGTGTTATATACATTTCACATTATATATGTATTGGTATGTATTCCTATACATATACGTATGTACATATATTTGTTATAATGTATTTTATATATATATGTGGGTGTACAAATTAGCATCTATTGAACAGACGTGTACTGGAAGACATGTTGGATGACTTGTTTCCTTCTAACTTCAGTGATCAACAGTGTAGGCGTGCAAAGGAAATTTCCTTCACAGTCAGTGGAAATAAACAATATGTCTAGGAAGCAGCATTCAGGCAAGAATTTTAAGATGAGCAAACACAGATTTTGAAGTGCTTATTTCTTTCTACAAATTTTAAAGCAACAACATGTCTGCATATGATCAGGTAAGTCCCACTCTAATTTTCCACAATATTAAATCAAATACTCTGACATCACTTAAAGCATGTGTCCATATACAGGCACTTTTTTTTCACTTTAAGAAGTTCTGACTATGTCACGATCCCTGTGATTTCACTTATGGCCTGAAAGTGCTTTTTAACATTGTTTAAACTCAGTCAGATTTCATTTTAAAAGTTTTCTTTCAACAGAAATTTCAAATACATTTTTGAGAAATAGTAGTAATTTAAGCTACTTAATTGTTGTCTTCATTTAGATCTTAAAATATAAAGTATGTTAAATTATCAGGTGGCCTTGGTTCTTATTAAAGGCTGCAGTGTACCTGCTGTAGGCATGAGAACATAAAATCCTTTGATCTCGTTGTACAGTGGGCCAAGGTATCTCTTTCTTCTACTCTTAAATATTTCCTCCTGGAGAGCCCTCTCAGGTGAAGCTGATGGGCAATATTGCATCTCTGGCAACAGTTTTACTGCATTACTAATAACATGTCCTTTGAATATTTAACCACACTTGAGATCATAAGTAATTTGCAATTTCTGTGAGAGAAATACTTAGTGAAAAGCTGAAACCTTGTGGGGTATTTACTACTTTTTCATTTATTTTCTGTTTTTCCTATTTCAAATACACATTTTCATTCTACTAACCACAGTACTGTTACAGCAGTGCCTAGCGAAGTGTGAGTCAGACAGCACCTATTAATCACATCATTTAGTCTCTGTCTTATGAATATGACTATATTTAACCAAAAAAAAAAAGGAAAAAAGTCCATAGAAAGGAGAAAAGAAAAAAAATTGAAACTAAAGTTACTTAGATTAATGTAATGCCTCAAGAATTTTGATAGTTTTGTAATAAACCATAGTGTTTTCTAACTGTATAGAAGCTTCCTTACAAAGATATACCATGAGTAGCTCAAGAGTTGTTTGTTTGCTTAACTTTTTATTATTTTATTTTCCTAACTGGAACAGAGATCTTAAATATTAAGAATTCACTAACCATAAAGAAATATAAAGACAATATAAAAAAAGGAATGAAAACATAAAGTAATTTGAGTGCAAAATATTCTGTGGTATAACTAGTTCTTTGTAAGAAAAAATAGCAGCAATTAACATGACAGCAACTCAAATTAAACATAAAACGCACATTTATTTTAAGACAAAAATGTGGAAAGCACGAGTGTAATCAGGCTTTGAAATTAATATTCCATTACTCCAAAAGATTTCAGCTTATCTTGGTTGTCAGCTGTATTGTGCCATACAATAGCTACAGGTTCCTGTTTTGTATGATGTACACAAAAGCTACTGTGATGCACAGTATTTTCCTCTCATGTCCTGTTTGTTTTATTTACTTGTCGTCGATTAAAATTCCAGCATATGGAAAAAAAAAAAAAAAAAGGACCACAAATGAAAAGCAGCAGACCAACAACACCAAAACCAGGCCACAAAACAGGCTATATCTGAGCAAAAAGTTTATGGATATGGTTAACTCTGAACACGTGAGTAATATCAGCCTAGTCTATCCAGCCTCTAAACAAACACTTGATTCTTTCTGAAGTCAGAAATGTTGCAAATCTTCCCAAATTATCAAAATCAATGGACAAGATATTAGCAAAAGTGATAAAATCTTATATTTAGTATCTTCATGGACATAGAAGGACATATAAAAGGCAAGTTGAAAGGGTCCAGACATTTATTGATTTTAAATTATCTGCAAGAACTCAAGAAATCATAGAATCATAGAATGGTTTGGGTTGGAAGGGACTTTAAAGATCATTTAGTTCCAAGTCCCTCCCACCCCATCATGGGCAGGGACACCTTTCACTACACGAGGTTGCTCAAAGCTCCATCCAACGTGGCCCGGAAAACTTTCAGGGATGGGGCATGCACAACTTCTCTGGACCAACCTGTTGCAGTGCCCCACCACCCTCCAAGCAAAGAATGTCTTCCTTGTATCTAATCTAAACCTTTCCTCTTTCAGTTTAAAGCCATTACCCCTTGTCCTATCACTACATCCCCTTGTCAAAAGTCCCTCTTCAACTTTCTTGTAGGCCCCCTTTAGGCACTGAAAGACTGCTATAAGATCTCCCTAGAGCCTTCTCTTCTCCAGGCTGAACAGCCCCAACTCTCTCAGCCTGTCCTCATAAGAGAGGTGCTCCAGCCCTCTGATCATCTTCGTGGTCCTCCTCTGGACTCACTATAACAGGTCCACGTTCTTCTTATGTTGGGGGCTCCAGAGCTGGATGTACTGCTCCAGAGCTGGATGTATTACTCCAGGTGGGGTCTCACAAGAGTGAAATAGAGGGGAGAATCACCTCCTTCGACCTGCTGGTCACACTTCATTTCCTGCAGATCAGCATGCAGTTGGCTTTCTGGGCTACAACCACACATTATTGGCTCATGTCAAACTTCTCATCCACTAGTACTCCCAAGTCCTTCTCCTCAGAGCTGCTCTCAATCCACTGTCCATTCAGCCTGTATTTGTGCTTGGCATTGTCATGACCCATGTGCAAGACCTTGCAATTGGCTTTGTTGAACTTCATGAAGTTCTCATGGGCCCACCTCACAAGTCTCTCAAGGTCCTTCTGGAAGGCACTGCTTCCCTCCAGCATGTCAAATGCACCACACAGCTTCGTGTCATCAGGAAATTTGGTGAGAGTGCACTCAATCCCACTCTCCATGTTGCTGACAAAGATATTGAGCAACACTGGTCCCAAAAATGGCCCCTGAGGAACACCACTTTTCACTGATGTCCATTTGGACATCAAGCCGCTGACCATAAGTCTTTGAGTGTGACCATCCAGCCAATTCCCTATCCACCCAGTGGTCCATCCATAAACCCATGTCTATCCAGTTTAGAGACAAGGACGTCATGCGGGACAGCGTCAAATGCTTTGCACAAGTCCACGTAGATGATGTCAGTTGCTCTTCTGTCATCTACCAACGCTGTAACCCCATCATGGAAAGCCACTAAATTGATTAGGCATGATTTACCCTTAATGAAGCCATGTTGGCTGTCACCAATCACCTCCTTTTTTTCCATATGCCTTACCAGTTTCCAGGAAGATTTGCTCCATGATATTGCCAGGAACAGAGGTGAGACTGACTGGCCTGTCTTTGATGTCCTTGGCCAGATTTGATTCTATTTGATTCTATATATTTAATTCTACAGCTTTCCTAACCTGACCCCTGTCTGCTTGGGCAATTTCTCTGTATTCCTCCCAGGCTACCTGTCCTTGCTTCCACTCTCTGTAAGCTTCTTTTTCATGTTTCAGATTGTTCAGGAGTTCCTTGTTCATCCATGCAGCTCTCCTGGCATTTTTGCCTGACTTCATCTTTGTTGGGATGCATTGCTCCTAAGCTTGGAGGAGGTTGAACCTTGAACATTAACTAGCTTTCTTGGGCCCTTCTTCCCTCTGGAGCTTTACCCCATGACACTCTTCCAATCAAATCCCTGAAGAGGCCAAAGTCTACTCTTCTGACTTCCAGGGTAAAGTGCTTGCTGCACTCCTCTCTCACTGCTCTAAGGATTTTTGAACTCTACTACTTCATGGTAGTAAGGCTGCCCTTGAGCTCCACATTCCCCACCAGCCCTTCTGTTTTGGTGATAAAAAGATCGAGCATATCACCTCTCCTTGTTGTCTCCTTTGTCATTTGGAGAAGGAAGTTATCATCAACACAGCCCAGGAACCTTCTGGATTGCTTATGTCCTGCTGTGTTTTCCTCCCAACAGGTATTGGGGTGGTTGAAGCAGCCCATGAGGACGGGGGCTTGTGACCATGAGGTTGGTCCTATCTTTCTATAGAGGGCCTCACCCACTCAGTTTTCCTGGTCAGGTGGCCTGTAGCAGACCCCCACTATAATATCACCTGTCCCTGCCCTCCCTTTAATCTTGTCCTGTAAACTCTCAGTCTACTCCTCATCCAGAAAAAGTGGCTAGATTTTTTTTTTTAATGAAACTACTTTCACTTAAGTTTTCCGTTGTTAAAGTAAATAATAAATAACTATTTAGGTAAATAATAAATTATTTACAATATTATTGGAGGAAAAAAAAAGTCAAAATTAGGTTCTGAAAATCTCACACTATCTTCTTAATGAAATTTTAGCCTTGTTACATACTAGTAACCATGTCTTATATTACTATTAAATATCTTGCCTTTTGGAGAATGGGTATAATATCTATTGAACTTAGAAATAATAATTGTGAAATCATACAAATTTTTCAAACTAAATTCTAAAGCCATACAAAAGCCTTCTGCAAGTAGATATTCCACTGTTTAAGACTGAACAATCTTATTCACCTAGAAGTGGGATATACAATTCACAGTATAAAATCTAAATTTCAGTGTATTTATTATACTTTCTAGAGGCGTGAGTCATTGCTACTTCAAATGGTATATTGATTACTTTGAAATTGAGGATTATCAAGTATTTATTGACTTCTTTTTTTAAAAAAAAAAGTTCATTATTTTAGCAGTTTAAATTAAACAAATAAAAGCATGAAAATGCTAGATTATCATCTGTTAATGTAATTAGGAATTCTTCCTAAACCTACATTAGTTTTTACATTTTCAATTATAATAAAAATAAAGTATTTTGTATTTATTACATATTAAATTTGTTTCACTTAGTTTTTCTCCAAGGATCTATTTTTTCTTTAAGATTTTATTCTATATACACATACAAAATTGGATAATAAAACCATTTTAAAGAAATATGAAACAAACAGACATAAATCAACAAGCCAAATGCAATGTCTTTGACAGATGCTAAGGAATCACATGGTCACCAGTAATGTATATATGCAGATACAATAGAAGTATTACTAGCCTATGTGTATATTATGTCAAATACCAAAACCTTCAGGTGTTGATGCCTACAATACCAGCCTTTTGCTTTTCTGTGCAGCACCGCTGTGTTATTCTTTAATGATCACCCTGGTGTGTGTTGGATTCATAACTCCTTCTCAACCCTACCCCTCCCCTCCCTTGCCATTCACAGCCAGTCTCATCACGGGATCTGAATATCCTATTTTAGAACTGAAATAAAAGCTGTAAATATTCCCTCATCCCCTTTTCGTGTATGCCCTCTCCCTTCCTACTTAATGGTTTTCTGCCCTTTCTCAGTAAAATCCTGCATGCAGGCAGAGATGCTGTATGAACCAAGAGAGGAGAAGAGGCATCTATTGTATCTGTGAGCAAAGTGAGTGAGGAAGAGGTACAGTGGTGGATCAGAGGATCTCAAATGCACTGTGGCAGAAAAGCACTCTTAAG
This sequence comes from Chlamydotis macqueenii, assembly GCF_036417535.1. Taxonomy (NCBI): domain Eukaryota; kingdom Metazoa; phylum Chordata; class Aves; order Otidiformes; family Otididae; genus Chlamydotis; species Chlamydotis macqueenii. The sequence continues at coordinate 167,463,267 of NC_141556.1, forward strand.
TTTCCATCAGGATTTTTGGTATCTATATTGTTACAGATTCAAATGTTAGCCCCTATATCTATTAATTAATTATGTCATATATTCATTATGGTAATTTTAACCATGTTAAAACTGTTTTTAAAAAAAAGAAAAAGATTTTTTTTTAATAAAAAGAAAAAAAAAAAAAAACAAAACCAAAACAACCAAACAACTCTTACAATATAACCCTTCCAGAGCATCTAGCATTTTCCTCATATAGTGTTATTTTGTAACCTACAAGAAAGAGCACACATGGAGAGTGAGCTGTATCAACCTCAGAACTGTGCACTGTGGCATATCTGTGAAAGTAACAGGGTGTCGTGGTTTTGTTAGTGAGGGGGGGCCTAAGGTGGTAGCTTCTGTAGGAAACTGCTAGAAGTCGCTCCCCTTTGTTCAGTGGACTCGGCTGGGCCTAGGGCGGACCTGCTGCTGGCCAAGGCCGAGCCGATTGGTAGCAGAATGTCTCGTGATAACGCCTCTGCGATAACGTATTTAAGAAGAGGAAAACAGAAAAAAAAAGAGAGAAGAGAAGATGTGAAGAAGCTGAGCAGGGGCAGAGGTGCAGAGGGGGAGGCGCAGGCCTCATGGGCCTTGCAGGCCTCACCCTCTAGCCTCTCACCAGGCAGCCGATTGGGCCCAACTCGGTCCAGCCCGGCTACAAGAAGTGGAGAGGAGATGAGATATGAATAAGATGTAAAACAGATCCTGAGAGACATCTACCAGCCTGTTGTGAGGAACGGCTGCAGACACCAAGGTCAGTGAAGAAGGAGGGGGAGGAGTAATGCGGCTCCTGGCCAAGATTCCCCTGCAGCCTGTGGTGAAGACCATGGTGGAGCAGGTTGTCCCCCTGCAGCCCATGGAGGTCCACGGAGGAGCAGAGATCCACTTGGAGCCCGTGGAGGACCCCGTACTGGGGGAGGTGGATGCCTGAAGGCAGCTGTGGCCCGTGGAGGGCCCGCTGGGACAGCTGTTCTAGAGGGACTGCACCCATGGAAGAGATGACCCACGCCGGAGCAGTTCCACGAAGGACTGTGGCGTAGGGGTGGGACCCCACACTGGAGCAGGGGAGGAATGCGAGGAGTTCTTCCCCCGACCATGAAGCAGTGGCGTGAAACAACATGTGATGAGCTGACCACAACCCCCACTCCCTCTTCCCCCCTGTGCCGCTCGGGAGGGGAAGGTAGTAGAGATAATGTTAAGCTCGGGAAGAGGGAGGGGTGGGGGGGAGGTTATCTTGTTCTCTGTCTCATTATCCTGCTGTTTGTAGTAATAAATGAATAGTTTTCCCCAGGTCGAGTCTGTTTTGCCCGTGACGGTAACTTTAAGGATTTCTCCCTGTCCTTATCTCAAACCTCGAGCCGTTTTTCCTTATATTTTCTCTCCCTGTTCTCTCGGAAGGTGGGGGGAGTGAGAGAGAGACTGCGTAGTCTGGTCCGATCGGGGCTGAACTACGACACAGGGAATAGCAAGCCATAACATATTTTAGTAGAAGAAATGTGGTTGCACTGTAAAGAAAGCATTTAAAAAAAATCTCTTATAGCTTGGAAAGTAAATGCTCAACTTTTTTTTTTTTAAGAAAAAAAAAAAAAGCAAAAGCAATCAAATCTAGTATCTGTCAGGTTCACAAACAGTAAATTAAAATCTACTGTTTCATATTTGAATACTAATGACACTGTACAATTATCAGAAGGTTCTTCTATTTACTGCTAGCCTCAAGTATTCAGTAATGAACTATCCAGGGATCTGCTGCAACAAAGTAATTGTTGACTTCCTCCCTTGTATTCTTCTTCTCCAAAGATTTACCAGCTTTCTTTTTCCTTGTAATTACTCTGTGGTTAAAAAAAAAAAAAAAATCCAGAGGTTGGTTTGTTTGTTTGTTTTAAATTTAATTGTAGAATATTGGGTATGCCTCTTAGTGTCCAACAACAGTGTGCATCTTTGGGTTTTGATAGAGTTAGTGGAAGCATTGGTCTGTCTCAGAGCTATTATATCCTTTGCATTAGTGAGACCTGGTGAAATGAGTCCCATGACTGGAATGCTGGGTGAAGGCTTGTGGGCTGTTCAAGAGGGACAGGCAGAGCAGGTGAGGCAGAGGACTTGCACCATATGTAAGGTAGAGGACTGAGTGTTCACTCCTCATAGTTAGCGACGTTGTGTTTGAGAGCCTCTGGTTGAGGATTAGGGGGGTGGAAAACAAAGCAGACGTCATTGTGGATGTCTACTATCGATCATCCAGCCAGGATGATAGCAACGATGAGTTATTTTACAGGCAATTAAGAGAAATCTCTGGACCAACAGCCCTTGTCCTTATGGAAGATTTCAACTTCTCAGATATCAGCTGGGAATACCGTACTGCTGTGACAAGTCTGGGAAATTCCTGAACTATGTTGAAGAAAATTTCATGTCAAAAATACTCCGTGAGCCAACACGGAAAAATGCTCTCCTAGACTTGTTGTTTGTGAGTAGAGAAGGTCTTGTGGGAGATGTAACGGTAGACGGCTGTCTCAGCCACTGTGATTACAAAACGGTGGAGTTGAAAATTTTCACTGTGATGACAAAAAAGGTCAGTGGAGTTGCCACCCTGCATTTCAAGAGAGCAAACTTTAAGTTACTCAGGGAGCTAGGTGGCAATGTCCCCTGTGAATCTGCCTTGGAGGGCTTAAATATCCATGACAGCAGGTCAGTTTTTAAGAATCACCTGTAGAAACATGTAGGCAATCCCATGGTGCCAAAAGTCAAGCAAGCGGGCCAGAAGACCATCTTGGGTGAACAAGGAATTCCTCTTGCAACTCAGGTGGAAAAAAGAAATTGTGTGATATCTCAAAGTGAAGTTAGGCTTTGCAGAAAGATCACAGAGCTGTAGTTCACATGTCTAGGGAGAAAATACGAAAAGTCAAAGCTCAATGAGAGTTGAAACTGGCCAGTGTTGTGACAGTCACCAAAAAAAAAAAAAGCTTTTTTAAAGTAAGTAAAGTAAGTTAATAGCAAGAGCAAGTCTAAGGGAAATATTGGACCAATACTTGATGAAGATGGTCACCTGACTAATAGGGATGAAGAAAAGACTGGGGCATTCAATGCTTTTTTTTGTGTGTCAGTCTAATATTAAGGATAAATCTTGTACAGCCTAGTCCTCTGAGTTGGAGGACCATGACTAGAGGAATTGTGACTTTCCATTTGTGGATACCGAAATTGTAAGGGACGAGTTGTATCAGCTGAATGTTCACAAGTCCATGGGGCCTGATAGGATTAATCCCAGAGTACTGAAGGATGTGGTGGATGTTACAGTAGGACTCTTCTCAATCATCTACCAAAGGTCTCAGGAGTCTGAGGAGACCCCTGCAGACTGGAAGCTAGACAGTGTTATTCCAGTCTACAAGAAAGGTATGAGGTAAGGCCCAGCGAACTACAGAGCTCTTAGTCTAACTTCAGTTCCTGGAAAAATTATGGAGAAGTTTATACTGGGTACTTATTCTGGTTTTGTTATTGAGGGGGAGCCTAACATGGTAGCTTCTGTAGGAAACTGCTAGAAGTCGCTCCCCTTTGTTTAGCGGACTCGGCCGGGCCTCGGGCGGACCCATTGCTGGTCAAGGCCGAGCCAATTGGTAGCAGAATGTCCCATGATAACGCCTCTGCAATAACGTATTTAAGTAGGGGAAAACAGGAAAAGAAGAGAAGAGAAGATGTGAAGCAGCTGAGCGGGGGGCAGAGAGGTGGAGGCACAAGCCTCGTGGGCCTTGCAGGCCTCACCCTCTGGCCTCCCGCCAGGCAGCAGACTGGGCCCAACTCAGCCCAGCCTGGCTGCAAGAAGTGGAGAGGAGATGAGAAGTGAACAAGATGTAAAAAGGATCCTGAGAGGCGTCTGCCAGCCTGTTGTAAGGAACGGCTGCAGACGCCAAGGTCAGTGAAGAAGGAGGGGGAGGAGTAACGCGGCTCCTGGCCATGATTCCTCTGCAGCTTGTGGTGAAGACCATGGTGGAGCAGGTTGTCCCCCTGCAGCCCATGGAGGTCCACGGAGGGGCAGAGATCCACCTGCAGCCCGTGGAGGACCCCACGTCGGAGCAGGTGGAGGCCTCAAGGAGGCTGTGGCCCATGGAGGGCCCACTGGGACAGCTGTTCTGGAGGGACTGCACCCCGTGGAAGAGATGACCCACGCCGGAGCAGTTTCATGAAGGACTGTGGCCCGTGGGAGGGACCCCACACTGGAGCAGAGGAGGAATGCGAGGAGTTCTTCCCCCGACGATGATACAGCGGCGTAAAACAACGCGTGATGAACTGACCGTGACCCCCATTTGCTTTTTCGCCCCCCCATGCCGCTCGGGAGGGGAGGTAGTATAAATAATGTTAAGCCTGGGAAGAGGGAGGGGTGGGGGGAGGTTATCTTGTTCTCTGTCTCATTCGCCTGCTAATTTTAGAAATAAATGAGTGTTTTTCCCCAAGTCGAGTCTGTTTTGCCCATAACGGTAACTTTAAGGATTTCTCCCCATCCTTATCTCAAACCTTGAGCCGTTTTTTCCTATATCATCTCCTCCTGTTCTCTCAGAAGGTGGGGGGAGTGAGAGAGAGACTGCGTAGTCTGGTCCCGATTGGGGCTGAACTACGACAGTACTATTGAAAGGCATTTAAAGAATAATGCAATCATCAGACACAGTCAACGTGGATGCACAAAGAGAAAAACCCTGTCTAACTAATTTGATATCCTTCTATGATAAGGTCACTTGCCTCTGGCAGGAGGGTGGTTGTCTTCAGCTGGTCCATGAAAGCTCTCTGCAGCAAGGATGGCATGCTGCTCCCAGATCATCCAGGTAAACACGTCTGGCCGGGGGGTCCTCATCCTGCTGGCTCTGGAGAGGCAGTGTCCTCAGCAGAACAACCTTAGGCGGGGAGCGGGGACAAAGCTGGCTCCTCCCCATGTCACTCACCTGCAGCCACCGATCTGTCCTGACACAGTGAGAGCTACAGAGCCATCCACACTTGCTTCTCTTCCTGAGGAATATTCACCCGCCCCAGGGCCTCTCTTCAGTCAAGCAACTCTACTCTGTCCTTTGTAGAATCTGCCAGCTCTCCTGCAAGAGCGAGGATCATCCAGAGAGGGGATATTCCAGCTTCTGGCCAGCAAGCACGCCTCTCGGAAGCTGAAGGAGACCCTCGACAGGGAGCAGAGATTCATCTTGAAAGCCAGCCTGTGCACCTTCATCTTGAAGGTGAAGTCTGCTGACCTGGAGCCCAGAAGCTCCCCGCTCTGTTGGCGCTGATGGGTACCTGCGAGAGCAGGAACAAAAACCCATCCATCTCCTTGTAAGCCCAAGTATCAGGGATGCTACCTGTGCTCCTGGCATCAGTGGTCAAAGCTTCACCTGGAGCCCTTAGCATTGCAGGACTTCCTCCAAAACACCCTCTCTAATCTCCTTGAAAGAGACTTCTTTGTGGATAAGCACCCTGCAGAAGACCAGCAGGCAGGAGAAGCTGACAAGACTGAAAGAGTAAGCATGGCAAGCAACCTACCTGCTCCACAGGAACGGCCAGAGGGTAGAGGCTTGCCTGCAAAGGGATCGCCTCCTTGAAAAAGCTGTATCTTCTGCCAGCCACATCTTGCTACTGTGGGGTTGAGTTTTGGCTATAAAAATCCAGGTCATAGTCTGTTTGATTTGGGGGAAACTTCTGAAATAATGTGTAGGTGTTGTGACTGCCACATAGGCAGTAAAAAATATTCATGGTATAATAACAATTTTAATGTGGTTTGAAATTTTTTGTTAAATTCCGTTAGTTTTTAAGTGACAAGCCCCAGTATGTTGGGTGCAGGTGTCTAGGTGTTGGCCGTGGGGTGACTGCAGGGGTGGCTTCTGTGAGGAGAGGCCAGGGCTGCCCTGTGCTGGACACAACTGGTTCCAGCCAGTTCCAGATGACCCACCACAGGGCACACAGCTGAGCCCCTCAGTCAAAATGGTGGCTTCTTAGGGAAAATGTATTTAAGAAAGGGGGAAAATGCCACAGAACATAGTAGTTTAAAGTTGAGGAGATCTAGATATCTATCTGCCAGTAGTTAGCCACCCTGTAGACAAGATGCCTATCTTTGATAGCCCAGTTCAGAGCCCCATTTCCTAAGTAAGATTTTAGAAAAGTTAAGTTTCGGTTTAGCTGACAAATTATGCACAGAAGATATAAACTATTCTTATATAGCATTGTTGTGCTGTAAACACAGTGATCTCCAACAGAGGAATAAACAGAAATCAAGGGCCAGGTGAACCTTTTCAGCTAAACCTCTCAGGGCTTATTTATAACTTAAGTACATAAATGAACTTTGGGCACATCACAAGAAGTTAGGAGGGGACACAGCTGGGAGAGCTGACCCCAGCTGACCAAAGGGATATCCCATACCATCCGGTGTCATGCTTAGCAACAAAAGCTGGGGGGAAGAAGAGGGAAAGTGGGACGTTTGAAGTTATGGCATTTGTTTTCCCAAGTAACCATTATGGTATAGTGAAACTCTGCTTTCCTAGAGATGGCCCTAAACACCTGCCTGCTGATGGGAATTCATTCCTTATTTTGCTTGTTGAGCCTGCCATCTTGTCATAGAAGGCAATCACATTAGTTAAGCATGATTCCCCCCTTTTGCAAATCCATTCTGACTATCCCAATAAACTTCTTGTTCTTAATATTTTGGCAAATTGTTTCCAAGTGCATTTGCTCCACCACCTTCACAAGGATGGAGGCAAGTCAGATCATCTTTTAGTTCCCTCAAGGCTCCTTCTTGCCCTTTTTAAAATCAAAGTGACATTTTGTTTCCTCTAGCCCTCAGGAATCTCCCAGTCGCCATGACATTTCAAAAGTGAACGAGAGTAGCCTTGCAATGACATTGATCAACCCTCTCAGCACTTGTGGGCACATCCCATCAGGTCCAATGGACTTGTGTACATCCAATTTGTTTAAATGGTCGTAACCCGAATCTCTTCCACTGATGGTAAGTCTTACTTGCTTTGGACTTTCCCACAGATTTCAAGGGTGTGGCATTTCTGAAGCTGAGTACCTGATTGGTAAGTCAAGGCCAAGGTGAAATGGGCATTAAGTATTTCATTCTTCTCCATATGCCTTATTGCCATGTCCCCATTCTCATTCAGCCATAGACCTACATTTTCTTCATTCTTTTTGCTATTTATCTGTTTATGTGCTTCTAGAAGACTGTCTTGTTGCCCTTCACGTCTTATAATAAGATTTAAGTCCAGATGGGTTTTGCCTTTCCTAATGCTGTCTCAGAACACTCAGACAACCTCTTGGATGACTTCAATGCTTCCACCTCTTGCATGCTTTATTTTATGTTTGAGTTTAGTCAGGAACTCCCTGTACATCCACATAGGTCTCGTGTAATCTTTGCTCAGCTTTCTGCATGTTGGGATGGACCTGTTGAGCTTGGAGGATACGATCTCCTAAAACCAACCATCTTCTAGGCCTTTCAAGCACACCCCCAAATAGGCAGAGATCTGCTCTCCCAAAGTCCAAGGTTGTAATACTGCTATTTGCTCTGATTGTCTGCTATTTCTGTTGCTTTAAGACTCTGAACTCCACAATCTCATGTCACTGCAGCCATGTTGATACAGGATGTGGATACAGTTTATCAGTGACTACTAAAACTTTATGAGCATTTTTCTTTTCTTTTTTTTTTAAGAATAAGAGAAAAACTAGTTAATGTGTATTGGGAGGTTCCAGACAAAAGGATTGTCAGGATTTAAAATATATTTCATTTCATCTTGACAATTATTTATAATGAGGTACACTTCTAAACTAGTTGCGTCCCATTAAACAAAGACGCCAAATCATTTTATGAATGCATGACACCACTGACCTTCACAGTGATCTGAATTCACTATATTTTTACATTTTAGTAGTCCTTTATCATCTTCCTCCTTATTTGTCTTAATTTCAACCTGAAGAGTTCTTATCTGTTTAGTCACTCATCCTAGAGGCCATTAATTTTCTAGGAGCAGCGATGTTAACTTTATTTTGGTAACTTTTCTAGTTACCTAGACCCTCGATGAAATGGTATAACTGTGATTACATGTAGTTTTCAAGACACAAGGATATAAAAAATGTATGTCCCATGGATATGTATGTGGGGTTTTTTTTATTTATTTGTTTCAATCCTTTTCCAAAAAATTCTCGCTATTCTATTTTCCTTTGGCCACCACTAAATTCAGATTCACCTGAAGCTTGATGTAGCAGCACATGAATGCGGTTTGAAAAATGTTGACAGGGAGAAGGCATTCATCATGAGAAAAAGAAAAGAATATATTCCCTTTTTTTTTTTTCTATATGCTGCTTATATTTCTTGTATTTTTTTCCTTCTGATTAATGCAAACTTATTTTTAATCTCTGTATTTCAATAATTGCAGAAGCTGAGAAAAAGTAATTTTCTTTAAACATTATTTAGTATCTTTCTTACTGTACATTTTATGACATTATGTGTTTGTAATATTCTTTCTAGACATATGGTACCATAATAGTATCTTCTGCTTCTGCCTCCACTTGTAGTGTATAACACTATCACTAGTGGTGATAAACCATCTGCTGATGCTGATTTATGTACACATTAAAAGGAAATGTAGCAACTGAGATGCACTTTAAAAGGGATTATTGCATTACCTGAAGTCTTTTACTGCTGTGAACACCTTTGAAATAAAATATGAAAGCTGAATTAAAATAGACACATATATATATGCCTGAGCCCCATGAATAATATGGCAATTTTTATTAGGAAAATGGTGAACAACTGTATCAGGTTCTAAAGATAAATCAATTTCTACTTAATTTCTTTTAAAAAAACCTCCTACAATCCCTGTACTTTTTAAGTGAAGAGATAAGTTGAAAGAACTTGGCATATCCTATCTGAAGTGACTGCATTACTGAAATGGTGATAATCCTTTTATTTTTCCCACTAATAATGGTGATGTCACAAAGAATTTTAGCTGTTCACTTTTGTATCAGGTGCACAGATGAGAAACTATACAGAAAGTGTAACAAAAAATGAGTACTATTGTCCTACAGGAAATTTTGACATATTGTACTCTAAATCTTTTTATTGTATGTACTGTGGTCATACTGTCAAGTTTCTATTTTCACTCCCTAGTTCAGGATGATTATGTAGCCCAATGCACTTTTTCAGAATATTAATTTTCCTTTGTAAGCTTTATGTGACAGTAGCCCTTTCCTTTGCATGATAGTCTTCTCTTCGAAATAAAAATTTTTAACTTTAAATGCAGAAATATATAAAATGCTCAAATAAAAGATACAATTTGAAATGTTTCCTGATGTTGTAAATACCACTGATGTCAAAAGCATTTGAGTTCACAGAGAAACACTGGATAAACCTCATTAAGAATCTCACTGAGGCTTTAGAAATATTTATAATTCAATTTTTTTTTCAACCATTGTTTTTACTGACTTTTAGGTTTACAGACTTTTTCCTGAAAAATAAAGAAAAAAAAATACAAAATAAAATCTCCTCTTTTTTTTTTTTTTCCTAATTACTGAAAAGTTGATTGGTTTGTCTAAGTAATGAGAATGTTTACAGTCTCTGAAGAAAATTCCTAGTGCACAGGGAGTCATCCTGGTAGAAACTGGTTATGTGGTCATGAGATGTTCTATGTTTTTTTACAGTACGTACCATTTCATTTCAAACACTCTATCAGGAAAAATCTAGGATCCAATAAAATAAATCCAATAAAAATTAGATCCAAAAACAGATAAAAATTTTGAAGCACTGCATTCCTTAAGTGTTTAATTTTTAAGGACTCATGAAAGCATAGTTCCTTTATGTATTTGTGAACTACTGGCAAACATCTCCTTAAAACTTGACTGTGGTTATGCAGAACTATTCAGCTTTTTAATACTTCATGACAGTAAGTCATTAAGATATAGCTGAAAATATTATTTTGGTTGTTACACAGAACTCAGTAATGTATTTTTGTGTTCTAATAGATCAGTTCATGCTGGTTTTAATTTGACGTTAAAGTGTTATGATGCAATTGAAACCAACAACGTACAACTGAAGCTTATAGATCTTATTTATGAAGCTAACTTCTTGTCTTTACATACCTTATATCAATAAAAGATATAATCAACTGTACTAACTAATCCTTGATCAGAAGTTTTGTGTTTACTTTTTCTTGTATTTTTCCTGAGGACATTAGAGCCATAAATACACGTCATCAGCAATTAAAACATTATTATTATTCCCTGACTGCTCGACTTTTTTTTTTCCTAAGGAGCACTGTTTATTATTTGTAGAATATACTTGTTCCTTAGTGGGAGAATATATCCTTAAGTAGCTACTACTGAAATGTTCAAAGAAAACATGAACAAAATGCCAGGAAATACATGCTGTTGTCATGCATAATCAAAACAAAAATTAATATAATTTCTTTTAGATAAGGTATTAAAAAAAAAAAAACAAAAACCAAAAAACTGACCATAAGCCCAGGAGATGACATTTCTCAACATCTATTCAGAGACAAAATTTAGGAGACCAAAATGAGCCAACTGTCTCTAACCCCATATCTGATTTTTGAAAATGTTCATATATTTGACATATTGTCATACAATGTCTGTCATCATGAAAAAGTCCTAAACCAGATATTTGATCACTTTTTCTGAACAGTGGAAAAAAATATTATGAAAGACATGAGAAAAACTCAGGTACATTATCTTCAAAGATAAGGATAATATAATTTGTGTGGTAGCTAAACAAAGAAAATATGTCCCCTATTTATTCCTGTTATTTTATTCAGCTTGTCTTTTGCTGTAGGAAACAATCTATAAGAGAAAATGCATGCAATGGTACTTGTAACAGATATAAGGATGTATGGTTTTGTGTATGAAAATGTCTGTATTTCTATAAATTATCACTCAAAGTTAACTATGGAGAGTAGGATTCAGTCCACTTAACACTGATATCTAACTAGTATCCAAGTCTTGATGCTTAGAGAAGCAATTCTCCCAATCTAGGTATCTACATATCCATTGTAACTGTACTTTAGATTCTTAGGGGAAGCCAAGACCTTCGACTGAGAGGTCTGGAGGAGCTTCACCACAGTGAAATAACACACAGGACAACTACAATGGAAAAAAAAAAATCCTTAATATTGTTGCATGCATTTCATTTTCCTCAGTGCTACACATAATCAGCAGGAACAAAATTCCCATAAAAAGCTGTGAAGACACTACCTCACTGTCGTAGTTCAGCCCCGATCGGACCAGACTACGCAGTCGCTCTCTCACTCCCCCCACACTCCGAGAGAATAGGGAGAGAAAATATAAGGAAAAACGGCTCAAGGTTTGAGATAAGGACAGGGAGAAATCCTGTCACGGGCAAAACAGACTCAACTTGGGGAAAACTATTCATTTATTACTACAAACAGCAGGATAATGAGACAGAGAACAAGATAACCTCCCCCCACCCCTCCCTCTTCCCAAGCTTAACATTATCTCTACTACCTTCCCCCCTCCCCGAGCGGCACAGGGGGGAAGAGGGAATGAATGGGGGTTGCAGTCAGTTCACCATATGTTGTTCTACGCCGCTGCTTCATGGTCGGGGGAAGAACTCCTCACATTCCTCCCCTGCTCCAGCGTGGGGTCCCTCCCACGGGCCACAGTCCTTCGTGGAACTGCTCCGGCGTGGGTCATCTCTTCCACGGGTGCAGTCTCTCCAGAACAGCTGTCCCAGCGGGCCCTCCACAGGCCACAGCCTCCTTCGGGCATCCACCTCCCCCGGTATGGGGTCCTTCACGGGCTCCAAGTGGATCTCTGCCCCTCCGTGGACCTCCATGGGCTGCAGGGGCACAACCTGCTCCACCATGGTCTTCACCACAGGCTGCAGGGGAATCTTGGCCAGGAGCCGCATTACTCCGCCCCCTCCTTCTGAACTGACCTTGGCGTCTGCAGCCGTTCCTCACAACAGGCTGGTAGATGTCTCTCAGGATTTTTTTTTTTTTACATCTTATTCACTTCTCATCTCCTTTCCACTTCTTGCAGCTGGGCTGGGCCGAGTCGGGCCCAATCGGCTGCCTGGCGAGAGGCCAGAGGGTGAGGCCTGCAAGGCCCATGAGGCCTGCGCCTCCCCCTCTGCGCCTCTGCCCCTACTCAGCTTCTTCACATCTTCTCTTCTCTCTTTTTTTCTGTTTTCCCTTTCTTAAATAGGTTATTGCAGAGGCGTTATCACGGGACATTCTGCTACCAATCGGCTCGGCCTTGGCCAGCAGCAGGTCCGCCCTAGGCCCGGCCGAGTCCACTGAAGAAAGGGGAGCGACTTCTAGCAGTTTCCTACAGAAGCTACCACCTTAGGCCCCCCCTTACTAACAAAACCACGACACTCACTTTCATCCAGCCCCCTTAATAAAACACTAGTATGAGGAGGCTCATTGGAAGCTAATCACTAGGTAGGTGGCAAACTTGAATAACTGTGATTACTGCTGCTATCTTGTTTAATATACCCATAATTTATTCAATTAATTCTGCAGTTTGTCTCACTAATCTATTCTGGTTGATCTCTTAGAAGCTTTTGGGGACTGTGATTAACATTTTTTTTTGGAAGTTCATTCAAAAAGAACAAAAGAAATAGATTCAAAAGACTTCATAATTTCCAAACTTTCCCATTTTTTTTTAAATTTTTCATGAGCCCAAGAATAAATTTACTAACTTACTTTTTTTTTCTTTCAGTATTCAGAAAATAAAAAAGAAATAGTGATGTTATAATTTCCTGTTCATGTCATATATTGCCCTACTTGCCATCTCTCATCACTGTTTTGTGAAATTGATCCATCCAATATGACACAATGTAAAAAAATTCAATTTTTTGGAATAGTGAAAGTTACCCTGAGAAATGCCTTTTTGCTCAAATAAAGATGAAGATATCCTGAATTAAATAAAATACGAAAAGAAAAGTTTACTTGTCTGTGTTGTGCTGAATTTATGAGAAAAAAAAAAAAACTTCTCTAGAAAAATAGAAATAAACAACAATACTGAAACAAGTATAAAACTAATTTATGAGTTTTTGTCACTTACACAAAGCACACAAGCATCTGTAGAGACGTGATTATAACAAACTTTGAAATATATTTTTGTGGTTGGAAAGAGAATATTAAGAATATTGAAATATTTAGGTTAAAATTCAGGCTATGAATTTTTCTTGTTGAAAAGCTCCTGTATAGGTATATATGAATACAGCTTGGTTTCAGAACTGTATCCACTTCCCAGACTGTAACAGATCTTAAATTCAATATATTATGCATATTGACAGTACAATTCTCAAGGATATGTAAACCTCATTTTATATATTAAGATTCTAAATGGCAGGGTTTTTTTTTTTCAGCAAAAACTAAAAAATAATGCCATAAATGATAAATCGTACAGAAAATGTAGTATATATGTATGCTCTTCTAATGATCAAGGCCATTAGTTAGGATATAGGAAACTGAGGTTTGATTAATTATTTTTCTTTTCATTTTTATACTGGAATTAACTGATGGACCACTTTACTAAAAAAAAAAAAAGTATTTAAAAAAAAAAAAAAAAGAAATGTTGGAAAGGAATATTACTCTTATTGCCCCCCCCAAAAAAGATAAGTTACCTATCTGTGGTGGTTTAGCCTGGGTCACCACACAGTTTCTCACTCCCCCTCTCCCACCCCAGTGGGATGGGGTAGAAAAATTGGGAAGAAAGGAAAACTCGTGGGTTGAGATAAAGACAGTTTACTGGAATAGCACAGGAAAACTACATTAATAACAAAATATAAAGATATTAATATATACAAAAATGAACAATGTACGATTTCTCACCACCCAATGTCCCAATGACCGATACAGCCCATCCCAAGCAGCAATCACAGAAACAAAAACCAAGCATCAAGCAAATGAGCAAAAGGGAGCCAGCAAGGTAGAGGGAACAATGCTAGCAAGCAAGCAAAAGAGATGAAAAGGAAAAATGGGCAACCCCCCCTTATATACTGAGCCTGTGTGCTTGAGATTGCCCTGACCCACGTGGAGGACCTTGCACTTGGCCTTGTTGAACTTCATGAGGTTGGCACGGGCCCACCTCTCCAGCCTGTCGAGGTCCCTCTGGATGGCATCCCTTCCCTCCAGCATGCTGACTGCACCCCACAGCTTGGTGTCGTCGGCAAGCTTGCTGAAGGTGAACTCTATCCCACTGTCCATGTTGCCAACAAAGACGTCAAACAGGGCCAGTCCCAGTGCTGATTCCTGAGGAATGCCACTTCTCACCTATCTCCACTTGAACATTGAGCCCTTGACCACAGGTCTTTGAGTGCAACAGTCAAACCAGTTCCTTATCCACCAAGTGGTCCATCCATCATATCCATGTCTCTCCAGTTTAGAGACAAGGATGTCATGTGGGACAGTGTCTACTGTTTTGCACAAGTCCAAGTAGATGACGTCAGTTGCTCTTCCTTCATCTACCAACACTACAACCCTGTCATAGAAAGCCACCAAATATGTTAGACATGATTTGCCCTTGTCATCAATCACCTCTCTATTTTCCATGTGCCTTAGTATAGTTTCCAGAAGGATCTGCTCCATGATACTGTCAAGCACAGAGGTGAGACTGACTGGCCTATAGTTCCTCTGGTTTTCCTTCCTTTTCATTTTCAAAATAGGGGTTATGTTTCCCCTTTTCCAGTCAGTAGGAACCTCATCGAACTGCCATGCCTTCTTAAAAATGATGAATGGTGTTGTAGCAACTTCATTTGCCAGTTTCCTCAGGACCCATGGATGTATCTCATTATGTACCATGGACTTGCGCACCTTCAGATTCCTTAGATGGTCTCAAACCTTATCTTCACCTACAGCGGGTGGTTCTTTATTCTCCCCGTCCCTGCTTTTGCCTTCTGTGACCTGGGCGATGTGGCTAGAGCCCTTGCCGGTGAAGACTGAGGCATGTAACAAGTGATATGTACATAAGTAACTGTTGTATAAGTGTTACATAGGAAAAAAAAAAAAAAAAAAAACAAACACAACCTAAATTTAGCTTTCTGATCCTTATTTTGCATTCAGGCCTTAATTCTTCATTGTCCTGTTAGTTTACTTCAATGTGAAACCAACTTCTTTTTGGCTGAGAAGCAAAAGGTACAGAACTGCTTGCAGACTGTTCTCTCTATATAACATGAAGGAAAGTTGGGCCGGATTTGGCTCTGCCAGCCCTTTGCAGTCTCATAACGTTAGACCAGGAAACTGTGGTGCCCTGAGTAAGTCAGGAGTGCTAAAGCAGACTGATCTGGTAGGCAGTGTTCTCATGCTGCCTTGACAGAAAAGTTAGATATCATGTCTTCATATGCTCTTACCATGAAGTACTGTACAGCCATACTGTAGATATTCCTGAGAATAAATTACACATGTGCAAATTGATTGTCTTGGCCAGAGAATGGCAGGGTGCTCCTGCAGCAGTTAGTAACTCTGTAATAGATAAAGTCTTTGCATCCCAAAGTATCCACATGCATTATTTTTGGTTTTTATACATAAGGCAGCTATGAGACTATAATACATAATAGGTCCTAGAAGAAAGTGTTACATGTGAGAGATGCTTTGAAGTAAGAATATATGTATAGGAGTATTTCCAAATAAATCTAAACAAAAGTAAACTTGGCATTCTGAACAGAAGATATTTGATATCTCCCTACTTCTGAGTGAGAGTGAGTTTTCCAAGTCTAAGGGTTTTTTTTTTTTTTTAAGAAAATAAAAGGTAGTCTTTTGTCCCACTGCTTCCTTATCCTTCTGCTTATCTAAATGACATTATCTGAAATCCAATCACTTAAGCAGTTATTAGAAACATCTTCAAATATTAAAGTTTTCCAGATTATGTAATTAATTGTAATATAAATTACTTTATGTCTAGGAGAAAAAAGATGTATGTTAGTATTAAAACTATACACATAAATTTCTGAAAAAAAATCTTGAATTTTTATTGTTAAGCCTAAAGGCAAATACTCCTTTCACTTGCTGAAACTTCTGTGTTGGCATGACATGCTCTAGTGATGACACTGTTTTAATAATGTTAAATTATTCTTAAGCTATCTTGAACAACAAAAAAAAAAGATTGTGTTATTGAAATGAAATATTGACATAATCAAAGCTTTGATTTCTTTTACACATTTTTCTTAGTTTGTCCCATAAAAATACCAAAGAACTATGTATATTCTACAGATAGCCTAAAGTAGAATATTGGAACACATATTCTAAAAGTAAACTAGTACAACTTCTGGAAAGAATTAAAAAGGTTTTACAAAAACATCCCCTTCTTCCCCAGTCTTGCATGCTTGTTTTCTTTCCAGCAACTCAGTGATTTTTCAGAAACAAAATATTCAGCCTTTTCTGTATCTCACAACGTTTCTTTCCATCATACCTAAGGTCACCCTGTTCCCATTCTTCAAAATTCTCCAGTCTCCATTTACTAAAGGCTTCCTTCTGCTTTTTTATTACTCCCTCTGTGTTGGGGACAATGAACATCAGAAGCCCTGGGAGTGAAAAATAAGGGACTTTTTAAGAGAAGCAAAATCGAGGACACCTGGTGGTGGGAAAAGATAAGGAACACCTGGTGGTGGTTAGAGGAACTATGGGTATAAAAGAACAGAAACAGTTACAGCAGTCAGCTTTCTGCAGAACATGCAGCGGTGTCCGGGACTACAACTGAGACTATGCTCTAAACAACTATGTACTGACACCTCTGCATGCTTGAATGCTCTTCCCTGCATTTCAGAAGGTTCCTCCAGTTCAGCAACCCTAGCTGATCCCACAGCAAGGCTGAGTTTCCTCTTCTTCAACAAGTTCTATTCGATTCAGCAGGAAGCAGTCAAGACAAGAAAAACAGATATCATCATTCCCTGCTGCCAAGCTATGTCTTTTTAAAAAGCAGAATGTGACATATAATAACATAAACCTAGCAATAAACAAAGCAAATGTGTCATCCCTCACATTCATTTTGGAAAACAAACTGGACTGTGCACACTTAAAAGTAATTCTTACAAAAAGGTAATGCAAAATATTTTACTGAAATATTTTATGTAAGCTGAGAATGTGTCTTTGCACTTGATTCAAAATATTTGAAAAAAAACAAATGTGCTGGGGTAGGGGAGGGATAAGAACATGAAACGGAAAGAAAGGTGACAAATCAGATTTTCCCCAAAATCAGATTGAGTATGGCAGCGAGAGGAAATAATGTATGAGGCTGCCAATGCTCCACATCCCCTGGTCCAACCACTATCAAGACTGAAGCAGGCACATGCAGAGAGAGCTCACATATACACCACATACATATATGCCAGCCACATAGATAACAGAGAGAGACTCAGAGCATTCACATGAACACAGGCAGTACCAACAGCCTCATACTGCTCCACTGTCTGGCTTACTGGACCCAACAGTAAATCCCTACTTTGCTCTCACCCTTACAGGCACGCAGGTGCTCTCACATGTAGAGTTGTCTGGGGCTCCCACAGTAACTGGAGCTGAGAGTACTCCAGCAGAGTACTATTTGGACACCACCTCCTACTGTTGTCTCTCTGAGCTCCTCTGTGAGTGTGTAGATGAGCTGGTATCATATAACCCAACTTGGTGATTTAAAGATGACTCATTTAATTTTCTTTGTAGTAGAATAAGTGTCTTGCAAACCAATGTGAAAGGTCAAAGTTAGGTAGGTGTGTTAGGACTTAGTGTTAAATTTTCTTAATGCACACATATTTTAAAGACAGGCTTTACTCTACGAGGTTCATTTAATGTAACAGAAAATTACTCATGTGCTGAAGTTAAATTCTTCAGATCTATCCTTGTGTTAACTAAAACATTAAGAGATCAGAGTTTTTTTTAAAAAATCAATTAATTTAGCTGTATAATCAGTTTGCATTGTTCCCACAAATTTCTTTCTTCTTTTTCATGAGGTTTTATTCTGACTAAAGACTGCTTCTTTGCCTATGCAAACCTACTGGCATGCATATATATTTATTGCTTTTTGCATGAACTGAAGTTTAACAACGACAAAGTCCTTCATTGAAAGGTACAGTCTGTACAGTGTCCTTAACTAAACAGTTGTGAAATTCCATTATTAATGATTTTGTATTATAAATTCCACTTTAAATGGAGAAACCTATTTTTCACTAAAAGAGTCTTAAGTACAAGTTAGTTGCAGCAGTGTTTCTGTTTTCAGTCTAGTCTATGCAAAAAAAAAAAAGGCATGCATACAAGAAAATATACATCTTTGAAGAAACCTCAAAATACTGTGGACAGATTCACTATCATACAGAAAACTACCTCCTATGATCATATAACCCAGGTTTTTGCCTATTTACTTAGCTTAAAACCTAAGAGGAGAATAATTAAATAATTATAGTCCATAGTGGAAGATGACCATGCCTATATCTTTGTCTCCTCAGAGCTCTTCTTTCCCAGCTGTTCTAGCTTTAAGTAGCCTTAGCAGAAAGGAACTTTCCAGAGATAAAAATGTACACAACTGAGCTATCTTCCTGACACAACAATAAATGTCTCTGTGATCAATATATCAAAATCCTAGAATTATCTAATTGTATACTTCAGATGTAGTGTACTTCAAGTAGCATGTAAAATGCCAAACCCACTCTGATGGCGAGACCATAAAATCATTACCCGTGTAGCTCTTCTGTAGACAGTCTATTACACCTATGTGTGCTAGGGACTAGAAAATATCCTGTGTGGCCTATAGGTCTTCTTCCAAAAGCTTTCCCATAAATCCTTATCAGACTTGTATAAGTTCTGTTTCACATCTGCCAGTCCCAAGTTTATGTCTTGGATATCACAAGACATCTCCAAGAGCGATAGAAACTTATTTGCAGACAACCAATTGTAAAATTGGATGCCTAAAGACAGATGAGAAGATTCTTCCCCGCTACCGGAGGACAAACACACCCATATCACATTTGTTCTGTCTCTGACATCCCAGTGCTGATCCTCAAGTTAAATCTTACAAATCAATTTCAGAATAAATGAGCCAAGAAACAAAACTTCACACATTGGTTTCAAGGCATACAACAATTTTCACCAAAACCTTTAGTCACTGCATGCTTCAGGAAAAGATTTCCACCTCCACCATCTCTGAGGAATTTCTTATCTTTACACGTGGTAGACCCTCCTCTGTTCCACATCTTTTTTACCTAATTTTTCTAATCTGTACTTACATAGTCAAATAATTAAGCTAAACATAAACTATTATTGGGAGTTCATAAATTTAGTTTTGAAAGCAGTTTCATATATAAAAAAAGTTTTATTTACTTGAAAACTCATCTGTGTTAGATTGAGTTGATTTAATAAAACTACCACCTCTCTGTGCAAACTTCATCTAGTTTAAGTCTTTAGATCAAAGCTACAGCAATGCTATTATACCATGAAAAGCAACTCACAAGCATGCAGTATGAAAGTCATGTGTGTATAAACTCTAGAAGTCACATCTAACAAGCCTGAAAATTCATAGACATAAGATGATTTAAATATGTCTATGAATCACCACTTTTTGGTGGGCTTTCAGTCAGCTTGCTCTTATCCTTTACAGACAGGCAATGAGCAAATAATAACATTATGTTACAATCTCAGGCAAATAATAAATAAATAATTAAATTAAAAGATTAACAAGTCCAATACTTTTTATCATCTACTAGCCTGTTACAACACCAGGAAATAACATCAACTACTGTATCTTAAGGAAAATTCTCCTCTTGGCACAGTTTTGTTTTTTGTTTTGGGGTGTTGTAGTTTACCCCCAATCGGGACCAGACTACACAGTCTCTCTCTCACTCCCCCACCCTCCAAGAGAATAGGGGGAGGTAATATAAGGAAAAAGGCTCAAGGTTCGAGATAAGGACAGGGAGAAATCCTTAAAGTTACCATTACAGGCAAAACAGACTCAACTTGGAAAACTATTCATTTATTACTAAAACCAAAGCAGGAAAATAAGACAGAGAACAAGGTAACCTCCCCCCACCCCTCCCTCTTCCCAGGCTTAACATTATCTCTACCACCTTCCCCACTCCCTGAGCGGCACAGGGCAGGGAAGAGGGAATGGGGGTTGTGGACAGTTCACCGCATGGCACTTTACGTCACTGCTTCCTCCTTCAGGAAAGAACTTCTCACATTCCTCCCCTGCTCCATCATGGGGTCCCTCCCACAGGCCACACTCCTTCGTAAAACTGCTCTGATGTAGGTAATTTTTTCCACAGGGTGCAGTCCCTCCAGAACAGCTGACCTGGCACGGGCCCTCCATGGGCCACAGCCTCCTTCAGGCATCCACCTGCCCCAGCGTAGGGCCCTCCACAGGCTGCAGGTGGATCTCTACTCCTCCGTGGACCTCCATGGTCTGCAGCGGGACAACCTACTTCACCATGGTCATCACCACAAGCTGCAGGGGAATTCTGGCCAGAAGTGGCATTTCTCCTCTCCCTCATTCTTCACTGACCTCGGTGTCTGCAGTCATTCCTCTCACAAGAAATTCTTCACACAGGCTGGCAGATGCCTCTCAGGATCTCTTAACATCTCATCTCCTCTCCACTTCTTGCAGCTGGGCTGGGCTGAATTGGGCCCAGATGGCCACCCAGCAGGAGGCCAGAGGGTGAGGCCTGCAAGGCCTGCAAGGCCCACAAGGCTCGTGCCTCTCCCTCTCTGCCCCTGCTCAGCTTCTTCGTATCACCTCCTTTTTTTTTTTCTGTTTTCCTCTTCTTAAATACGTTATTGCAGAGGGGTTGTCATTGAACACTCTGTTCCCATTTGGCTCGGCATTCACACCTAGGCCCGGCCAAGTCCACTGATCAAAGGCGAACAACAACTAGCAGCTTCTCACAGAAGCTACCACTGTAGCCGCCACGCCCCCCCACCAATAAAACCAGAGCAGTTAGTAGTATGCAGCCACACATTGGCGCATTAGATAAGACTAGAGATTGGAAGTATAGAGCATTCTTCTTAAATTTCTGTAATATCCTGGCACTTCAGAACTGATATATTCAAAAATATTTTGATGCGTACAAAGGAAAATAAATTGTGATGTTTCTAAAAAGCCCTCAGTGGGGGACATTTCAAGCTTCTTTATCTTCTTATTTGGAATAAAAATAAACTTGTCAAGCACCAGATTTCCAAAGAAATATATTTTATTGCATTTTTTTTTAATATAAGGAGGGCAAAGGCAATAAAATTACTGATAGAAACACCTAAATATTGTAAAGATTAGAAAGAAAACTTCATTCCTAGTGTAGTATGTACTAAAAAAATGGCCTGCCACAGAGAGGATATCATGATAAAAAAAAATAGAATTATTTCTTCCGTCTTTCTTTTTTTTCACTCTCTAAATTTATCCAGAGTCTATTTTCCTTTCTGCATCCAAGAACTTACATTAAAATGCCTCTCTCTTTTTGACAGTGTTATTGCTGCTCTCCCTGATTTCCTTTTTGTTTGATTCTCAAACTCCTTAGGCAAAAATATATTTAGCTCTCAGAATTGAGAAGAGTAGAGATATTATTGTATTAATACATATATATATATTTGTATGTATATTAACAATTGCAGAATTTAAAAAAAAAAACCACCCTTTAAATTAGTCTGGCAGATTTAAAACCTTAACAATAAGCTAAAAATCCCTAAAATAGTTTCACAGAACCGTGAACCTTAATACTTACTTGTATTTTGTTTGCCTAAAAATTACTATCCAATCTTTGTAGAAGAAACAGAATAATAAAACAAAAGAATAATATTCTTCCTAATGTAAGTCTATACCCTACAAACTCTGTCTTTAGTAGAAAAAAAAAAAAGTACTCCCAACTTTGTATAATCTCAAATGTTTTGAAGATCATAATGTAATTATTCATCTAGATGGGTAAGAAGAGTCTGGAGTCCATTCCTGTGAAAATATGATGCTGAAGGTTTCACACCACATGAAACAGATTAGGATCATCTCTAAGCATTAACTGAATAACCATAATTAAATTTGATATGGTTACATTAATTCATATGAGAGAAAAATTCTGATATTTATAAATTAGATTTTATAATTAGAATTTATGAATATTTATTTAGGCTATATTTATTAATTTATTGAACTGAAGAACTATTCACAGCATCTACCACATAGAGGCGCAACCAAATTAAATAATAAGTATGTTGTTGTGTAACATACTGCAAAAATTCCTTTTGCTGTATAACATATAAGAATAATCTGAATTACTGTGGGAAAATATGATCTAGTGGGCAAAATGAGAATCTGTTGCCAAAGCAGCTTAGTTTTGAGGGTGTTTTGCAAGAGAGCAAATAAGCTATTTTTCCATATGAACATAAGGTGTAGATAAGTAGTGTCCTATTGCTTCTTAGTATTAACAATAAAAAAAAGAATTCTAAAGCAACCTCTCTCTCATCTTATTTAAATAGTAAATTGAAAAAAAGTCAGAGTTTTCGAAGCCCATCTCTTGCAAGATAAAGTATTGGAAGATTATTAGAATAATCTCTTATTCAGAAACGACTATTCCACAAAAAGTCATGTAGAAGTTGAAAAAGTTCACATCATAAAACAGAGCTAATATTGCTTTTTAATAGGTTTTCCTGTGAAGAACATACAAACACACAAACACACGAACACACAAACAAAATGAGAAGAGTAACAAAACTATGACACACACAAGTGGGTGAATGCGCATCTCAGTATTTTTGCCCACAACTATTCGTTTTTGTGAACAAAAGGACAGTTTTACTAGTATAAAAAAAAAAAAAAAGAAAAAAAAAACCAAGATTTTTTAAAATGTGAAAATAGACTACATATCTAAATAAAGACATGCATGGTCATACATGGAAATTGTCATGAAAAATACATTTATATCATCATACAATGTAGGGACAAAATAAAAATTAATAAATTGATAAAAGCCCTGTGAGATGTCCAGTAAAGCTCATTTGTGCGTTCTTCGCCTTCTGAGGTGAGGTGAAAAAAAATAAAAGCTTTTCCCCTTTCTTGAATATGTTAGTAGAGAGGCACCACCAGTGTAACTGATAGTCTCAGCTTTGACCAGTGGTGGGTCCACTTTGGAGATGACTAGAACTCTCTGTGTCTGACACGGGGGCAGCTCCTGATGTCTTCTCACAGAAGCCACCCCTGCAGTGCCCCTGGTACCAAAATCTTGCCATGTAAACCCAATAAATTCTCACATTAAATTGCTTTCTGGCATCAAAGCACAGATTATGTATACTATGATACACTCAGATATAAAGGTCTTGTTGATACAGAATTTTTCTTATTCCTTATTTATTTCTCATTGTGTGTTTCTTACTGATTCTGGGAATGAAGCTATTGTACTATTGTCTATTGTCCATAGTCAATATTGTCTGTAGTACATATTTTCTGTAGTCTATATTGACTATTGTCGTGTCTGTCACTGTTAATTTTGGATTTTTGCAAGCTCAGATTTCATATTTATTCTAAAAGAAAATGATTGATTTTTCAATACACGTTCACTTTTAACATTGTCTATATTGATGTATGTTTCTAGAAGTGGTGGTATAGTTTCATTTTCATCTCAGTATTTTACAACTTTTCAAATACTTCACTCTAATTGGACCTCCATTAGAAGATTTGGAAAACCATGCTTCTATTAAGTATACCTGTGGTAGTTCCTATGGCTGATAAAGTCTTCCAATATTCAAAGGCAAGTAGGAACAGTAAGATTTTATGTCACAGTACTACAAGGAAGAAAATTTTAATAGCTACTTAGTTTTTGATAGTGGAAATATCAACTATATGAACTGAGCCTATGTTAATAAAATGTTGAGTGCCATCACACCTTTCTGCTTTGCAGTTATAAGTAATGATCACATTTCTAAACTGACATGCAGGGTTGGGGGTTCTAAGACAAATAGAGATATCAAACTTAGTCATGTATACATAAGGGAACATGAGATGAAATTTCATGCTAAGATAGTTGTCTAAGATATATGGGGTAAATTATAGTTGGTGGAAAATAGAAATCAAAGAATCACAGACAGGTGGAGGTTGTAGGGGATTTCTGGATGTCAACTGGACCAACCCCCCTGCTCAAGCAGAGCCACCTAGAGCTGGTTGCCCAGGACATGTCCAGATGGCTTTTGAAGATCTCCAAGGATGGAGATTCCACAGCTTCCCTGGGCAACCTGTTCCAGTGCTTAGTCACACTCACATGAAAAGGTTTCATGATGTTCAGACAGAACCTCCTGCATTTCAGGTTGTGCCCATTGCCTCTTGTCCTGCTGCTGAGCACTACCTTAGTAGACTGTCCAATTACCAATTCAAGGCCATCATAATATGATTTATGCCCTACAGAAAACTCTTGTCTAGCAACCCTTGGCAAGCTGCCTCTAGTTACCTTCCAGATATTCTCTGTAATCACTCTCTCATATTTTTTTTTCACACTTTTGGAATGCTGCAAGATACTGAAGATGTTGTGCCTCTGCAATAGCTCAGATAGTGCTCATAGGAGAACAAAGGGCAAGAGAAAGTTAACAGGGCAAGGGACAATTAAGCAAACCAGAGTTGCTCAGTGCCATGTGGAGGAAGGTCTGTAAACACCTTACTCTTTCCTCTGTGTGTATGTTCATGTCTTTGCACACAAAGCAGAATTGTGGTTTATTGAAGTCAAAGTCACTTGCTATCTCAGTCTCTTCTAGTGGGAAACAAAAGGGGATACTCATCTACGCTTGCAGTGACTGAGGGTTTTTAAAGAAGTTACTGTGACCCAGCAGCTACTTGGATAGAAATTTATATTCTCTGGGCTGGAAACATGTTAGACTCATAAAAACATATCTCTTAGACCTTATGTGCCTGCTGTCCAGACTCCTTGTTCTGCCAGCATGAGTCAAAATTTTGTGCTATGAGAGTTACTACCTAAAACTGAGTTTAGCAAGAAGAGCAAAAGTCCTAGCATCAGACTGATTTCTCCTTGCATATCCTAGAGATGTTCCCTTTGTCTCTTTAAGTATTCCACAGCCTGTCCTCTCTGTCAAGTTAGTCATCCCTTCCTCTGTATAATAAAACAGTAATAGTATGTATTTCACATCAGCGTTGTGATACTGCTTCAGTTTAAGAAGACACAGAGTTATGCAAGTGCTCTTGTTACCAGGAATGATACATAGCACAGACACCTCTGTGTGAGATACTCTCCACATCAACATTTGTTCTAGTGTCAAACATTTCATTTGCAGTATTGTCTTTTGTATTTCTTCTTCCTTCAGAGACTGTATTTATTTATTTGCATCTTATATTTGTTGAACTGAGAGCTGTAAGTTCTCCTTTTCACAGGAACAAAAGCAGTACAGTACCCTGTGGGTCAGCACAAAAGAGGCTTAACTATTATGCTGTTTTCTGAAATCTTCCATGGTATTCCATAGTGAATCATAGGTATATTCTTTTAAATACTTTTCTTCTTTTTTACAGAAAAATTCGTTTCAAAGCATGGGATGTTTTGTTTTGTTTTGTTTTGTTTTGTTTTAACTTTCCAGCATCCAGAGTCTTCTTGCATATCATCTTTCTTTTGATGATCTAATCCAGGGAATGAGATATAATTAAATGTGTAAAAGAATCCAAGCTTTTCCAATACAATTGTTGCAAGAACTGCTGCCTGATCATTTATATCAGTTCTCAGCAGTTTTTTAACTTCGATATTAACCTGGACCTCCCTAAAAGTCATATTACTGTTTTTGCAGTAATTGCATCTGCAGTAATTGCAGATTCTCCATTTTAATGTTACATAAATTATTGTCCTCTTAAATTTGAAACACACATTACATTATTTATTTAAGTACCAGTAAATTTCAAACTAATCCAATAAGACTGACTCTTTCTCATAGCAAAAAATATTGACTGCTATTTTAAGTGCATCAAAATGTTGATTTATATCTACAATTGTTAAAATAAAAAAAAAAAAGAAAGAAACAAAAGGAAGGGAAAATTTCTGGCTGAAAAAAAGCAATTCTAGAAAAAGTTTGGTTATGCAATGAAAAGCTCATCTCCCCACTCATGTTGGAGTGCAGAGGCACAGGATGAGCAGAGGAACCTCAACAACTTAGTTGGAGAGACAAGCACCACCCTGCCTCAGGGGTCAGCTGAGATGCACATTTGTCTGTGTGTGTCTGTCCATCTATGCCTGAGGCAATGAGGGAAGAGCAAAGATCCAGAACCAGCTGACAGATGGACTCTTTGTGGAATCACAGCTTCTGGAGAGATTCAAAGTGTGTGTGTGTTTGGGTGTCTATGTGTTGGTGCACGTGTACAAGGGGATCTGTACCAGCTACTGGAGTAGGGCTGCAGTGCAGAGGCTAAGTGCAGGTGCCAGCAACTGGGGAGACTGGAATCCAGGGGTGATTACTGGGCAGACTAAGTGGGATTTGTGTTGCACAGTTGTATATATACACAAATATATTTTCAACTGTCTGGCCTTTATCCTTACCAGTCACAGAGGGGAGCAGGATGAGGTTGGTTGTGATGTGTTCATGTGAGTTCCCTGTGTGCCTAAGATTGCTGTGGCCAGCTATGTATTTTTGTATGTATGTGTTGTTTATGTCTATCTCTGCCTGTGCCCATTGGGAATACACGCTCAGCCTCCCTCCTGGTTTTAGATGGGGATATGAAGCTGAAGCAGTCTTTTCTCCATTAGGTTACTGAATTTGACAGCTCCCTAAATAAAGAGATATATCAAAATGTAGGCTGAAATGATGATTTCAAATTATATTTAACCTCAGGTTAATTCTGAAGGATTCATTTGTATATCTGATTTTATTTTGGTGTTCTCAGAATGTTTTTTTTTTAATTCTAGCTTTTTTAATTTGTTTTTTTTTACAATTATATTGATGTCTTAAATCGTAATTAATATAATGATTATATTAATTATTTTTATAAATTCAGAGATGTTTATTTTGAAGGAACCAAAATAGAGCTGCCAGAAGGAAAACAGTGTATATAGAATACATAACAGAAAACTATTTCAGAAC
The DNA here is from genome assembly GCF_036417535.1 of Chlamydotis macqueenii. Classification (NCBI taxonomy): domain Eukaryota; kingdom Metazoa; phylum Chordata; class Aves; order Otidiformes; family Otididae; genus Chlamydotis; species Chlamydotis macqueenii. The sequence goes on from NC_141556.1 coordinate 167,490,290, forward strand.
AAAATGTACAGTCTTCTGTGTTGTAATATTTCAACAACTACAAAAATAAATTATTCAGCTGTTCTCAAAAAAAAATTATCTTATGTTTTCATTTTTCCATTGTATGGTTTTATTTGGTTTTATTTCCTCCACAAAATGAGAAATATATAAATATTTAAGAATATCCTATGCAATGTTTTTGGAACATTCTTATTCACAAGACTTTTCTGGATGTATAGTAAACATGCCTACTATGCTAAATTAAAGAAGGTTAGAGCAGCACATTTGAGTGATGGACTCCTTGTCATATACTCCCTGCCTCTGTCTTAGGCTGTTCCAACAATCATCTGTCCAAGATAATGGCCACGTGTGCTTCAGGGATTATTTCACTGTAGCGATCACTTTTGAGAGGTGTTGTTGATGAACCTGCACCAAATGTGATTCTTTGCCTGTCCCAGGCACCTTAGGACCTTCAAGCAATCTTTTATGTACTCAGGTCATGCTCCAGCCTTGCAGGAGGCAATCTCAGTTTTGTGCTATGAAAATCACCACTCTTGTATACTGCATAACAGTCCTTTCACTATTCTAGACACTTTGAACTGAGAGAATAAAAAGTCCTACTCATGAAACATTATTTATGTCTTAGATTCACAGAGACGTTGTATGATTGATAGCAAAGGTTAAAGGCTAAGTGTGGGCATAGACAGTCTACTTTATTGTTATTTAAGCTGATTTCAACATACATGGGCTCCTCTGTTTTTGCTTGGGACTCATGGACAATTTCCTGGAACAAATGCATTTAACAGTACTGATGTAACTGTCTATGCTTAAAGGCTTCAGCAAAATTTATCTTCCATGATGTCATCCTGATACAGGGAGATACAGGGCAGAGAGAAAAATCTGACACATTTTTCATGGGAAGTCTTGCTCTATAGCAGTCCACTGTGCAAGATTAACCTTACTGAGCTGCAACAGTAATGAGCAAAGTCTACCTTTGCTGAACAAACATCCCCATTAAGGTAATAAAAAAAGATGCTACAGGTACAACTTCAGCAATTATTGTATGGAATCTTTATCCAAAACTTGTTAAATCAGGTTTTGCCATGAGTCAAAAGATTTGTCCCTTAAAGCTAATGAATACATCTTACATATTTAGGTGTGCAGCCAAATATATTTTCTATGTAGATGAGATACTATAGCAGTTACTGTAACTGTATGAACTACCTAGCATTACCTCACACTCTTTTAACACTGATGAACCTTAAAGAGCTTTTCCCAGCTTGGTTTTGCTTATGATTATTTTTTTTTCTTTAATGAACTTGCATATCTGTGTGCAATCAAAAACCTACTTAGTGGAATATTTTAATTCTGCTGATTTAAGAAGAATCTTAAAAAGCAGCTCAGGCAGGTATGCAATCAGGTGCTGATGCAATCATCTTACTTAGGATGCTCCCCTTAGACTGAACTCTTTTTTCCTCTTTTACTGCCCTTCACCACACCAGGCCAAAGTGTTTAATTGTACCGTTAAGAAAAACTGCTCTTTGCTGTAATTTTAGCCATTTTCCACCATGCCTGATTTTTTTTTTTCTCCCTTTCTTCATTCCTGCTTCCCATTTGGAAAATAGCCAGTAAATTTACGAGCAACATAGGCTGATCAGTAATATTTTTTGCACTTCTTATCACAGATAGAGCCAAGCCTAAAATAGACCACGTTTTATGGCATTACTCCATATCTCACTCGTGCTTACACTCAAAACAATGTAACACGAAAGATATGTACAGATATTTAAGAAGGCATATTTTTTTCACATAGCCCCAGACAATCTTCTTTTTGACTGGAAATGAAATGTATTACCTTTAGTTTACTTTTTTTTTTTTTCTGAATGTTGCAATTACGGAAGGCATTTTAAAGTGTACAAGTTATAGACGTTCCTCCCAAATAAGTCATGTATATATATATATATGTGTGTTTTAATAGTTTTTATTCTGTCTCCCAATCATAATGCAGCATTGGACTTCAGGATCAACCCCATCTTTAAAATAATTTCAACATTTCTTCCTTTACTTATGTCAGGAAGTGATTTCCATATCTAAGATTTTGTTAGTTTTTGCTTTGTTTTAGTTTTGGATTTTTGTTTTGATTTAATAAGACTATCAATCTTTTAAACTTTGCTTTCTGAAATTGTTTGAGGGTTTTTTTTTTTTAGTTTAAATGGTAAAAGGCTTGCTTATCACTTACCAATTTGAGTCTTAAAGAAATTAAAATTTCTTTTAGACGGATCATTTGAGGGGTTGATATGCTAGGTAGTCTCAGTGCATGAGGAAAGCACAAGCACAGGATTAGGCATAGTGTAGTAGTCAGCAGGAGTTTTTGATCAATCTTAAACTCTTGTTAGAGATGATGATTTTTCTGGTTAATGTGCTTGCCCAAGATATATGAAACTTGATTTCAATTTTTGAATTGAATTTGAATTTGTTCAGAATGCTTTCCAGATCACACTATGGATGCGTATACTGGTGGAGTGATTCATATGTCTAAACATAGATGACATTTCCCATGTAGACGTTAGGTGTGGTACCCAGCCTTTGATTGCTACTAATAGTGAATTCAGGCTGTGCATAGTTGCCTCTATCATAAAAGACAGTTCTGTGTAGATTCTCAGTACCTAAAATAGCTGTTCTAATATCCTGAAATTTCTAAAATGACAATAGATATAGATGTAGAAGTAAATGTAAAGATCTACTCTAGAATGAGCTGTTCTTTAGTTCTCATTAACAGAATCAAGTTGAAGTATAACATCTGAGCTAAAGAGTCCACAATATGGGGCTGAGTTTCACCCACGATAGGGGGATTTTTTTGATAATAAAAATAGTGTATCACATTTTGACTATAACTTTTGTTAAACATCAGACAGATAAAAGTTTGTTCCAGTTCATTCTGCAAGAACTAAATCTGTATTTTATTACGTGTGGAATGCTTTGTGAATTAATAACATTTACGATGAATAAAAGTTCACTACTCTACATATGGAAAGGCAAAACTGATTACATCCTTGAGCGTCATTCCTGTGTCACTCTTTGGTGATATCACCTTTTGGTTCAACAGTATAGCTTGCTTGAGAGCAGTGGAAAGTATTTTCTCTCCTTCACCTATTATTTCTTACCAATTCAGATTAATCTAAAACATTGTAGTTGAAGCATACTTCTGGGAGATGTGCATTTTTGCCTATTCATGCAAACGGAATCATTGAAACAAAGTTTTCCATATCCTGGAAACTGTATAATAAGGTGGCTTTCGTATAAAGGGTATGTAAAGAAAAACATCACCACTGTCAATTTAGGGTTTTTTTTAAAAAAAAAAAAAAATTTATATTACATTCTAGTTAGTGAGGACTTTTAATATGGACTTTCAAGCTTAGAGGCTTAAATAATTGAGAGATATGAGACTGGAGGCACTTTTGCCTCCTTAGTATTTTCCTAGATACTAGATCTGAGACGCTCTTTGGTTAGAGTCCTGGTTATGTTAGTAATCTGAAGCATGTAGCTGTTACCAATGTCTGTTTAGGGAAGTTAGGTGCAAACATATGTCATGGATTGTCCTTCTGAGGCCGTATTGATAGTTATTGACATTATATGATACAATATATAGCTATCTATTTACTTACCTAAGAATATTTAATTAAAATTGTGCAAATAATATATTTTATGGTTGAAGAAAAAGGCAATAATGAAGTTTTGGAACAGTTTAAAAAAAAAATAGTTTCCTGAGACAAGATGAAAATTATCTCAGAGATTGTTTTGCATACTACAAAATGTTTCAGCCAACCTGAAATTTAATAATTATTTTACCTACAGATTGTGAGCAGATACATTCAAATTTCTTAGAAATCAGGAAACTCAGGATGTGAAGTTGTAAAAAATTCATTAGATGAAATCAACATTCCACATTTCAATATTGCCTCCTTTTACATTTATCCATTTTTACTATTGCATTTGATCCAAATATGTATAGTTTCAGTTACCTTAAATTTCATTTGGAGGAAAATATACTGTTAATGTATTGATAATATCTATCAATAGAGATTATAATGTCAATAAAGATCAAATCAAGTTAAGACTAAAAAAAAAAGATTTCTTCATATAATTTTCAGAAAAAGTAGCCCAACTTTGATTTATAAACAACTTAAAACAAACTATGGCAGATATCTGATAATAAATATCAATTCAATGGACTAAATTAAATTTAAATTCAATACTAAATTATAATTTCTTATGTGAGAAACAACTTTTTAGCAAGGCTTGTTTTGATATGATAAGAGGAAGTGGTTTTAAACTAGAAGGAAGTAGATTTAGACTAGATATAATGAAAAAAATTTTACAATGAGGGTAGTGAAACACTGGAACAGGTTACCCAGAGAGGTGGTAAATTCCCCATCCCTGGAAACATTCAAGGCCATGTTGGACAGGGCTCTGAGCAATCTGATTTAGTTGAAGATATCTCTGCTCCTTGCGGAGGGGGCTGGGGGAAGTGGGGGAGTTGGACTAGATGACCTTTAAAGGTCCCTTCCAACCCAAACCATTCTATCATTCTATGATTCTCTGACTAATAGTACTGAGGATGAGATGGCCTAAAAAATCTTCTTAAAAAAAAATGTATCTAATTCAAAATGTTTTTTTAATTTAACTTTCAGAGATAAATTCAGACAATAGATAAACTACACATTTTTTTTTTCACAAACTCTCTAGAGTTTTTTTTTCTTATTCCATGAATATTTGTCAAAAATACAAGTGAGATATTTTAGAGTCTATTATACAAATACAATTGTGATTGACTCATTAGAAATAAAACTGTAATTAAGCAGATCTTAACATCTAATTGCACTTTAATATGGAACTCCTGTGTGGCTCAACAAACTTGATCGTTAAACGGAAGTGTAGAATAACTGAAGAGGCCTTGATACATAAATACATGAAGACCTTCTGAAAGGTTATGAAGTCTCTCATACTCCTAAACTGTCCCTTTAGGTGAATAATTTGTAGAAGAAATCTTACTACTGAACATTATTTGTAAGGTCTCTTCAGTATAAATTACATCTGAAATAACATATAAAAGCTCTGATATATGTGACCCTTTCCTAAAGGCATAAAGTAATTAGAGGCATTCATTAGCTCTCCCAGGTCTTGCCTAGTTCAAAATGGGATTTATTTTCTTGGTTGTTAGTGGGACTCATTAAGTTTGACAAGCAGTAACCCCAATGAGAATTTCCCCTTCCATTTTTTTGGGGGGGAATAAAAAACAAATTTGTTTCTGCCATTTCCCTTCTGACAAATAAGATTCAGTCTAGTCAGGTAGGCAGAAAGACTTGGGAGATTTTCTGGCGGTTCTTTGCTAAGATACTCAAATCTCTCTGTTCCTATACTGATATCTTCCTTGCTCAAATCCTTCCTCTGTCTTTTAGTATCCACGTCGTCCATACTGATGAATTTCTTCTTAAAGTTTGGTAGAAAATTCCTGTCTTATTTTGCATTGGTTTTTTTTCGCTGCTTACTGGGAAATGGAAATTTTCCCCATTTTCTGCAGATTCAAATGTTGAATAGCCACTGGAATATCCATAAGTCATTCTTTAATTTATTTACACACACACACACGTGTATATATGTCTGTATATATGTATACATACACACACGAGTCACCTATTTGATAGTTTTCAAATAAAACTTCCATAATTTAGCATTTTCTGGGGGAAAAAAAAAACAACTGACATTTATTCTCTTGACAAAGATGGTACATTTTGAAATTTACTGTGGAGCTGATTTTCTGTAGAGAGAGATGTGTGAAAAGGAGATTTTTCATGTGGATTTGGTTTTTAGGGTTTTTTTAATACTCTTTGTCTGATACCCATTATTTCTCTTCTGAAGAACTGGAAGTAATTTAATCATAGTGGAAGAGGTAATTGCGAATATTGTTGACTGATGATATATGGTGATATATTTTAGATGAGAAGAGACAGTCAGAAATTGGTGATGTTCTTTAATAAAAATGTTGTCTATTTTAGAAAGAAAAACCATAGAGTAGCTCTCAACAGAAAAAAAAATGAGGAGCAGAATACTTCTTGGAGGATATTTTGAGAAAAAAAAAAAGAGAGCAATTCAACATAATTTTTGAAATAGAATGACCAACAAAATTTTCTGAGTTGTAAAGTGGAGAAAAATTGCAGGGAGGTAGTAGAGAACATAAGATAAAAAAAGAGACATTAGAAGAAGAATAAAATTAGATCAGTGTGAAAAAGAACTTAATCACTTGTAAGATCATTTCTAGTTCTGTTGCTCCCGGTGTTTTTCTGCTCTTATGCTAGAAACATTGCACAATAATTCAATAATATAAAACTCATTGTTGTCTCTTTTTCATACTATGATAAGGGTAGGCAAAATACTTTCTTGCTTGAGTAGTTCTGAACATTTTCCAATTCATAAAATGTTTAAAACTTACTGGGATTAACTGCATGATCAATACTAATGACAAAGTTAATTACAAGTCAGAAATCATGACCAAGTTTTATGCAGTGGAAACTGCTGCAAAAACAAGCACCAAATATTGTTGAAAATGTTAATGAGCTGTTTGGTTAAATAAGGTAAGATCATAACTCTATTGAAATAAAATATCTGAAAATTTCTAAGAAGGGTGTATGGGTATTGAAATATTAATGAGTATCTTGTAACATTAACAATTATTTCAGTAAATTGCTTAAATAATTGCTGTCCCGTATCAAACATATTGGGCAGCTCTTCAGCTGGTGTGAATAAATAAATTCACCAACTTCTATGTGAAATCGTTGTACATACTGATCTGGGCCCGTATTCTTTGACTACTGTCCAATGCCTAGAGAATCCCCCCCCAAAAAAAAAACAAAACCAAAAACAAACACTAACTTCTTACTGATTTTTGGTACCATCTTTTGAAAGGAATAGGTCTCCAGAATAGTTTTGATTTGGTACATTTTGCTTGTTATATTACTATTGTTAAACCTATCACTGCACAAAATGACTGAAAAATTCAGTCAGAAAAAGTAAGTCGTAGGGGGAGTTCAGGATCTTCCTTTCTCATACAGAAGTTAATGAATCGCACAGGACTAACTTTCACAGAACTACATCCACTCTGTGGTGAGAGCACCATCCAGAGCTTGTTAAGAGCAGGGGAAGTAAGAGGGGAGCTGGCAAGAAGTGACCGGCCAATGAAGAATCAACCTGAAGGATGTTCTAGGAAAGGGAAATCTGGCCAAAATGATACAGTTTTAGTCCAAATATAGCCACAAAGCTTCACTGAATAACATGTTTTCAAACAGCTTGACCAAAAGCACTTAAAACATTATCCAGGATTTCATTTCTCAGCAGGACTGAATGTTTCAGCAAAAAGTTCTGTATCATGGCCACATTATCCCAGTCATGGAGTAGGATGTCACTGTGAAAGTCTCTGGAGGACTGAGCACTGGGAAAGGAATCCCCAGAGCTCACTCAGACACTGATGTGCCTTCTTCATCAGCATAGTCCAAAGAGAGTTCTGGATGTCAGTTAGCAAGTTCTTGAACTTGAAACCTTCCTAAACTTGCAGGAGGAGGCTCTGTGATGTTGCTGGACTAGGTACCTCCTCTTTCAGCTGGAGCGTTCTTTCCCACCCACTGACCCGCTCCAGCCTTGTGCACCTTTTTGGTGTGCAGTCTGCTGCAGTTTCTCCCAGTTGTTGTGTTCAGACACAAGCAGTCATGGGCTGCTTTCCAGGGTTTATCATGGAGAACAAAGAAAGATTTTTCACTCAGATCACACTGCTTTCCACCACTGCTTGCCTTTCCTTTGACACCTAAAGCCTGCCAGAAACAAATGTGTAAACTCTAGCCTTAAGATGATTGCTGTAAAAAGCAAACTGAATGCAATGCTAAGGTGAATCATTGAAATTCCCAGCAGAAAGGTATGGTCTGCCTGAGGCTGATGGTAATTTAATAAAATCATGGAAAGTTGAATGAGTAAATATTTGACAGGGTGATGCAGGACTGCACATACTGCCAATGTGTTGGGTTAGATATTCTTTGTGTATAATGGAAGGATTGCTAACAAGACTAACAGTTGCAGGTGTATTATTTATTCATGTCATAAAAAGCAGAGCTTTAGCTGCTGTGTAACAAGGATGACAGCAGAGATTGAAAGATTGTGTGCTTCACTGCTTTCCTGGGCTAGGTACATGCACGGGGAAAGCAAGGGACTGCTTTTGTAACGACATTGCTCATACAGACACAAGGAAGGGAGTCTTCTAGTCCTCTAGACAGGGTTAGGGCCCTCATCTTGACTGATCCAATGAATCTGAGCACTGGAAATGTATAAACCTTTTTTTTTTTTTTTTTTTTTTGTTAGCAAACTGTATTTGAGGAACTAGAATCAATCTAAACAAAGCACTTTGCCTAGTCAGACACTGATGCTTCAGAATATATTGAAGCAGCAATATGATTTGCAGCATATAAAATAAAATATAAGCTCCTATTAAATAATTTGCCCCTTTGCTTCCCCTCCAGCCAACATTGGTCACTGCTTGTTCATATATATCCTAAAAATAAATTAAATGGCTTTAAAAAAAAAGTCATTTGAAGCTTTTCCTCTCATAGATTAATTAGTACATCTTAACAAGATGTTTTACAATCAATTTAGAACTTTTTAAAAATTATTTTCTTCTGAAAAAATACAGGAAATTTATGTATCAAAACCCATATATATCATTGAATTTGAGTAGATCAAATTCTGTACACTGTAATGTGGTAAATTTGTAAGAGGCAGAATAGACAATACAGTTGAGAAAGGGAAAGATCACTCATTCTACTGGCATTTCTATTTATAGAAAAATTGTTCTATTTAAATATGGAAAAGAAGTACGTCCAAATTATTTTTTTTTTCAAGTAGTATATGGAACGAATTTTCCAAGCCAAGTTTATTTCTGTGATTGCTTTTCTTAGAGCAAACTTCTCACAATACGCAGGTGTAGTAGACATAGACTTTGTCACTAGCTTAAATTGAAATTGCTATGTCATTCTGAGAAGGCTATGAATTTGTTCTCGAGTAGGCTTACTCTACTAAACTCCGCAGTAAGCATACAAATTTAGAACAGCAATTTACAAGTGTCCACTTTTAGAACAAATACATACGAACATAGTGGAAGTAATCTTCTGGTATTGAATATAATTCTGTCTGATAGTTGACTTTATTGTGTGATAGAATAAAAAGGTGCAAACTCTCTTCTAACTACAGACTAACCAATCCAGGAAGATTCTTGCTAATGATAACGAAGCACACTTCAAAATCTTTGTCTATTTGTTCATGAGATTTTTTTTTTATCCCTTACTTACTCTGTTTCATATTATAGACCTTCGCTGCATCTGGGGTTATTATGAGATTATAGATAGTGTCTTTCACTAACTTCTGTGGACTGCTTTGCATCCTGACAGATGTATTGCACCTCTTATACAGTGTTGTTAATTAAGGAAAAGGGAGACAAGATTTTACTTATCTGTTTTTTCTTCTCATTAAAGTGTTTTTTTTTTTTTAATCTTATGTGTATTATTCTATTTTCTGTTTTAGTAGGGGCTAATGGATACACAAAAATATATATTCTTTTATGGTGTCTTGATCATGATTTAAAAATCAATATTCTAAATATTTTATCCATGTTTATGTGGTGTGTACACCACTCAAATAAATTTAGCAGTAAGATTGTATTGCATTTGGAAATGTGATTTTTTTTTTTAAATGGGAAGTATATTTTTGAAAATCTTGTAGACTTATAGTGAATTCAAAATTGATTATTCAGTTTGTTTTCTGTCTTCCATTACCTTTATTTTGTTTTGTTTTTATCCTAACATTTACACAAAGAAAGTGGAAAGGAACAGAAGAATAATGAGAAAGGAAAAGCATAAAGAAGTTGGATAGTAATGAAAAAAAAAATTGTACAAGCTAAGGAAGATGGAGAGGAGGATAAATTGGTGACAAGTTATAATCAATGAAAGGAAAAAAAAAAGCTGTCAGAAAAAGGTGATATATATTCTTAGATATACATTCTGAATCCTAGAAGAATAAGAGAGCAAATCCATTATTTTCCCTGAATAGTTCTAGAACAGGGATTTTTTTGTTGTTGTCTGTAGTTAACAGAAATCAGAATCCATTTTCTAACTATAGCACTTAAATGGAAAGGTGGAAAGTGTAATGGCCACTGCTCATGAGCTATATGGATTGCCAGAGAGCATTTTTCTTTGTTACATGCCAAAGTGGGGAGTGGTGGTGTTTTTGTAATTAGAAGAGCGGTACATATATATAGCATTTTCTGCAGTTAAAGACACAATCTCTACTAAAGTATGCAGTCCTCAGTCATACAAGACTGAATAAAACTCTCAAGATTTTTCAGACAGTACCAGATTTTAGCTAACATGACTTTAATGGCAGCGAAACCAAAACAGCTAAGACACTCTAAATGCAAAGAGAAAATTATCTGTCTGTTCTGAAGTATTTCAAGACATCTGTGTTTTCCTTATCTCATTTTGTTTCTGACAGAAGCAGATAGACAGATAAACAGTTAAGTAGCATCTCACAATGCTGATCAGTGACAGGGTTCTCATTCACTTCAGATTTGTAGGGCTTTGTAAGGCTTTGTGGTACCAACACTGAGACAGGAGCAGTGTTTTTCCAAATGAGCAGATGAAGACTCTCTGTGACCCGTACTAAAGTGATCTAAGAAAAGCAAGCACTTGCAGTTTTCTTAAACAGTTGCTACAAGATTTCCATCAGATGATTACCCTTTTGTAACGGTGGTGGGTTGATCCCAGTTAGTAGGTAAGTTCTCACCCGATTGCTCACTCATTTGGCCCCAGTGGAATGGATGAGAGAATTGGAAGGACAAAAATGAGAAAAAGTATAGCGATATGGCTATGTAATAGGGAAAGAGGAAAAAAAAAAACAAACAGAAAAAAAAATCTAAATTATGCAAAAGCTACCACTCACCACATCCCACCAGCAGACTGATACCCAGCCAGGAGTACCCATACCTAAGCAATAGCTACCTTGGGGAAACTCCTTCTCCTCAGCTTTTATTGCTGAGCATGATGTTGTATGGTGTGAGGTACCCCTTTGGTCAGCTGGGATCAGCTGTCCCAGCTTTGCCCCCTTCCAAACTTTTTTTCACCCCTAGCCTACTCGATGCGAGGGGTAGAGTGGGAAATAGAAAAGGTGTTGACACTATGTAAGCACTGCTCAGCAATAGCCAAAACATTGTGTTATCAGCACTGTTTGCTGACAAATATAAAACACAGACCCACGTGGGCTGCTATAAAGAAAATTGACTCCAACTCAGCCCGGCCCAGTGCAATGATAAAAGCCATAACTACAAAACAGAATATCTGAGGCTAAAGGTCAACGGTAGTACCTCTTATACAAACCATAGAATCATAGAATAGTTTAGGTTGGAAAAGATCTTTAAGATCGTAAATTCCAACTGTTAACCTAGCACTACCAAGTCCGCCACTAAACCATGTCCCTGAGTTCCACATCTACACATCTTTTAAATACTTCCAGTGATGATGATTCAATCACTTCCCTGGACAGCCTGTTGCAATGCTTGATTACCCTTTCGGTGAATAAATTTTTCCTAATATCCAAACTAAACTTCCCCTGGTACAACTTGAGCCCATTTTCTCTTGTCCTATCACTTGTTACTTTGTAAAGCTAAACAACCCCAGTTCACTCAGTCACTCCTCGTAAGAGTTGTTCTCTAGACCCTTCACCAGTTTAATTGTTTTTCTTTGGACATGCTTGAGCACCTGAATGTCTTTCTTGTAGTGAGGGGCCCAAAACTGAACACAGTATTTGAGATGCAGCCTTAGCAGTGCTGAGTACAGGAGGATGATCACTTCCCTAGTCCTTCTGGACACAGTGTTTCTGATACAAGCCAGGATGCTATTGGTCTTCTTGGCCACCTTGGGCACACTTCTCATTTATATTCAGCCAGCTACCAACCAATACATCTAGGTTCTTTTCTGCCAGGCAGCTTTCCAGCCATGCTTCTCCAAGTCTGTAGTGTCGCATGGGATTGTTGTGACCCAAATGCAGGACCCAGCACCTAACCTTCTTGAACCTCATACAACTGGTCTTGGCCCATTGATCCAGCCTGTCTAGCCTTTGTCATCTGCAAACTTATGGAGTGTGTACTTGATCTCCTCAATCAAATCATTGATAAAGATATTAAACAGAACTGGCGCCAATACTAAGTCCTGTGGAACACCACTTCCATCTGGTTGCCAGCTAGATTTAACTCTACTCACTACAACTCTTTGGGCCCAGCCAATTTTTTACCTAGCAAAGAGTACACACATCCAAGACATAAGCAGCCAATTTCTCCAGGAGAATGTTGTGGGAAATGGTGTCAAAAGCTTTGCCAATGTCAAGGTAAACAACATCCACAGCCTTTCCCCCATCCACTAAGCAGGTCGCCTTGTCATAGAAGGAGATCAGGCAGGACTTGCCTTTCATAAGCTCACACTGACTAGGCCTGATCACCTGGTTGTCCTGTACATGCAGTGTGTTTGCACTCAGGATTATCTACTTCATAATCTTCCTTGTAATCAATGTCAGACTCAGAGGCCTGTAGCTCCCCTGATCCTCCTTCTGGCCCTTCTTGCAGATGGTTGTCACATTTACTAACCTCCAGTCACCTGGGATCTTGCTGGTTAGCCAGCCCTGCTGATAAATGATGAAGAGTAGCTTGGAGAGCACTTCTGTCAGCTCCTTTGGTACCCCCAAGTTCACAATCAGCTAATTTGAAGATATAAATATATTTCCTTTTAAAATGAATTTTTATGTTTGTCTACTTGAGACTAAGCCATGTCACTGCAGGTGTGAAACAAACTACATTCTGAGAACTGTGTCAGTAGAGAATGTCTTAAAAAGTTATACATATTAAAAAGCGTCAAACCATGGTTGTAAAAAATTACTCAGCAAAATTATGAGCACATGCATTTTACAAAAATAAGTGAGAACCAATCTGTTTTAGGGATAAAATTTTATTACAATGAATTTTCTTGTTCACCACCAGTGGAAAAAGAAAAGTATTTTTTCAAGCATTTAAACATGTACTTTCATAACTAAAACAAACGGTGATAAAAATAAGCTTCAAATTCTGCATATCCTGATTTGTCCAACCCATTCCTTATAAAGCAATAACAAGAAACTCTAACATAGGAAAGGACAGTATTTTGAAAGGAAATTTACTGTAAAAATAGCTGAACAGTCACTGTTGACAATAAAGGGCAAATAAATTACGTACTCCGTCTGCTAGTGGAAAAAGAACATGCCAAATGTGGAAATATCTCCTTACCCACTGATCCTTTTGTTATAAATTTCTGATGTTTATTTAGGTCACATCTTTAATACATGTGTTCTCTGCTGGATCAGCTTTCTAATACGCAGGTAATTTCCTTACAGATATCTTGACATAAAGCAGTAAACTAGAACTCCTCTAAAAAAAAAACCAAACAACCAAACAACGAAACAAAAAAATCACTCAGCGTTATCTGAAATTGGGTTTTTAACATTATATTGCATGTAATGGCCATCTAGGAGTATGTCATGCAATTTGTATTTATTACGAGTTAATTTTAAAATACTGTTCTATTTGATAAGTTTATAATTCTCAGATAACAACATGTTCTGAAGGATAATCTTACCTTCAATTAATTTCCTGACTCTAAATAACTGTCTAATATTCTGTATCTTATGTGGTGTAGTAGTTAATTTATTTTTTAAATTACTCTTTTTACTTTGTAAGTACAGCATTTGTATTCACCAGATACTTACAGCAATCTTTTGACTTTAATAGGATAATTAATTTTAACACTAATATATTGTTTCAAGCTCTCTGAGAACTAGTAGGTAGAGTTGGGGCTATTCAGTCTGGAGAAGAGAAAGCTCTGGGGAGACCTTATAGCAGTCTTCCAATACATACAGGAGGTTTATAACAAAGATGGGGAGAAACTCTTTAGCAGGGCCTGTTGTGATAGGACGGGAGCCAATGGTGTTGAAATAGAGGGAGGCAGATTCAGAATGGATATAATGAAAATTTTTTTTTACAATGAGGGTAGTGGAACACTGGAACATGTTGCCCAGAGAGGTGGTAGAAGCCGCATTCCTGAAGACATTCAAGGTTAGGGTAGATGGGGCTCTGAGCAACCTGATCTAGAATCATAGACTCATAGAATGGTTAGGGTTGGAAGGGACCTTCAAAGGTCATCTAGTCCAACCCTCCTGCAAGAAGCAGGGACATCCCCCAGTAGATCAGGTAGCTCAGAGCCTCATCCAGCCTGGCCTTGAACGTTTCCAGGGATGGGGCTTCCATCACCTCTCTGGGCAACCTGTTCCAGTGCTCTACAACTCACATTGTAAAAATTATTTTCTTAATATCCAATCTAAATCTACCCCCATCTATTTTAAAACCATTACTCCTTGTCCTATCGCAACAGGCCCTACTGAACAGCCTCTCCCCATCTTTCTTGTAGGCCCCCTTGACATACTGGAAGACCGCTATCAGGTCTCCCCGGAGCCTCCTCTTTTCCAGGCTGAACAGCCCCAACTCTCTCAGCCTGTCCTCATAGGAAAGGTGCTCCAGCCCTTTTATCATCTTTGTGGCCCTCCTCTGGACCTTCTCCAACTGGTCCATGTCCTTCTTCTGTTGGGGGCTCCAGAACTGAACACAGTACTCCAGGTGGGGTCTCACCAGGGCAGAGTAGAGGGGGAGAATCACCTCCCTCAACCTGCTGGCCACGCTCCTTTTGATGCAACCCAGGATGCAGTTGGCCTTTTGGGCCACAAGGGCATATTGCTGGCTCATGTTGAGCTTCTCGTCCACCAGCACTCCCAAGTCAGGGAGTGCTGCTCAGGGCTCCTCAGGGCTGCTCTCAATCCATTCTCCGCCCAGCCTGTATTTGTGCCTGGGATTGCCAGAACCCAGGTGCAGGACCTTGCACTTTGCCTGGTTGAACTTCATGAGGTTGGCACGGGCCCACCTCTCCAGCCTGTCAAGGTCCCTCTGGATGGCATCCCTCCCTTCCATCTATTTGAAGATGACCCTGTTCTTTGCAGGGGAGTTGTACTAGATGACCTTTAAAGGTCCCTTCCAACTCTAACTATTCTATGATTCTATGTTGCGTCATGTTGGTTGTTTTTTTTTTTTAATATATTTTTCCACCTGTAACAGATGCACTTATTTTTATTTTCATATGCTGTATTACACTGTATTAATTGATGGTTGAAATATTGAATAAGATATATCTTTATAAGGAATGTCTTTGGGCTAGACCCTTGCAGCCATCAGGTGTGGCAAACCTAAGAATAGAAGAATATGTCTGTGTTAACATGCTAAACAGAGCCAGGAAACATTTACTGGGACTGTAATTAAAACATACATATTGTTAAATTAGTTTTATCCTGAGACAGCTAACATACTTCTACACAATTTTTGTGTGTGTTCAGGAGGTAAAGTTTAATTCATAATTTATTATAAGGATGTTTAGTGGTCTCTGAGTCTTGTTCCTTGCCATAGTACAGAGCCATACCTATGCTGTACATCCTGTGGCTCTAGAGGTATCAAAAGCTACAAGGCACAGAACTTGTTTATCTTTTGTTTTAAAAATTTGTTACTCCAAGTAATTCAAGATTTTTAGGAACGATCAGAAGCCTAAAAATCTCTGTCACAGGAAGAGAAGATGGAAAAAAATAAATCCTGGCAATAAATTTGTTATATGAAAATAGCCAGAAAATTCTGTACTAGTCTGACTTTATGGAAAATTCCTTCTATTAATAACACTGATGATTTAGTGATCTCAGGCATGTGAACAACACCAGCCACCCTAGAGGTTTTGCAAAACCATTATGATGACAAATGTAATCTATCCAACATTGTTTCTCTTCCTAAGGCCAACCTTACATGCTTCAGCAGACAGTGAACAACCTAGCATTCCCTGAAGTCTCTCTATTGACTAACAGAGAAAGCAAAAATCTTTCGGGCTCTTGTATAGTTTTTGCTTCACAGGCCTGAAGTACAGGATAAATACAATGTAAGTATTTAAAAAAAAAATCTAGAAAACTCTTTCGAGACTATTACAAATGTTATGCCACTTAAAAAGATTCTCCTAATTTCCTGTCCAAATACATGCATGCATTATTTTGTAGAATCATAGAATGGTTTGAATTGAAAGGGACCTTAAAGGTCATCTACTTCCAATCCCCCTGCTGTGTGCAGGGACATCTTCCACTAGATCACGTTGCTCAAAGACCCATCCAACCTAGCCTTGAACACTTCCAATGACGAGCAATCCACAACTTTTCTGCATAACCTGGTCCAGTGTCTCACCTCTCTCATTATAAAAAAATTTCTTCCTTATGTCCAATCTAAATCTACTCTCTTTTAGTTTGAAACCATTACACCTTGTTCTATCATTACAGGCCTTGGTAAAAAAAAAAAAAGTCTTTCTCTGTCTTTCTTACATATTGAACAGCTGCAGTCAGGCGTCCCTGGAGCCTTCTCTTCTCCGGGTTGAACAACCCCAAGTCTATCAGCCTGTCTTTGTAGAAGAGGTGTTCCAGCCCTCTGATCATTTCTGGACCAGCTCAAACATGTCCATTGCTTTCCTGTGCTTAGGGCTCCCGAGCTGCATTCAGTACTCTGGATGGGGTCTCATGAGAGTGTAGTAGAAGGAGAGAATCACCTCCCTCGACCTACTATCCATGCTTCTTTTCAATATGACTGGCCTCCTGGGCTGCAAGTGCACATTGCCAGCTCTTATTTTTTTGCATCCAACAGTATTCCCAAGTCTGTACACTGTTAATTGGGATTGCACTGACCCCGGTGCAGGGCCTTGCACTTGGCCTTCTTGAATTTAATGAGATTCACATGGGTCCACTCCTCAAGCCTTTAAAGGTTCCTCTGGATGGCATCCCTTCTCTGAAGCACATCAACTGCACCACTCAGCTTATTGTGATCTGAAAACTTGTTGAGGGTCTACTCAATCCCACTATGTCATTGATGAAGATATTAAATCGTATTGGTCCCAGTACGGATCCTTGAGGGACACCACTGGTTTCCACTTGACACTGAGCCATTGACTGTAACTCTTTGGACATGGTAATCCAGCCAATTCCTTATCGACAGGATTGTTGGGGGGGACCATTCCAAATATTTTATTTAGAACTATTACTATGTAACATACTACATATTTTTCTCTCTTCCTAGTATTTAGTCTGTGATTGTATTCATAACAGTGATCATATTACCTCTCAATCTTTATGTTCCATGGCTTTGCAAAAGTATCAATTTTACTTTCATGCCACAAAATATTTTCCTCATTCATCTAATAAGTTTCTTTACACCTGTGGACATAGTCCAAC
Organism: Chlamydotis macqueenii; assembly: GCF_036417535.1. Taxonomy (NCBI): domain Eukaryota; kingdom Metazoa; phylum Chordata; class Aves; order Otidiformes; family Otididae; genus Chlamydotis; species Chlamydotis macqueenii. The sequence continues at coordinate 167,507,732 of NC_141556.1, forward strand.
TCATTAGCATGGAAAAAGTGTATCATAGAATCATAGAATGCTTAGGGTTGGAAGGGACCTTCAAAGGTCATCTAGTCCAACCCCCCTGCAAGAAGCAGAGACATCCCCAACTAGATCAGGTTGCTCAGAGTCTCATCCAACCTGGCCTTGAATATTTCCAGGGATGGGGCATCTACCACCTCTCTGGGCAACCTGTTCCACTGCCCTCATTGTAATAATCAATGTTTCTAATTTGTAAGTCAAAGAAATAGACATCTGTAATTCCTAAATAAATGCAATTGTTCATCAGAACCTTTGCTGTTATTGAGCATATTTAAATCATCTTCCTATTTGTATTTTTTTGTCCCATACTTTAAAGTCTAAAAACGTATTCTTACCTGCATTTAAAAGCAATTTCCATCTTTTGTTTTGCAAAGTGGCTTGAAACTGATGGTACAGAAAAATATGCTATCAAAATGTTCCCATGATGGATCTCTTTCCACTTTGTTCTTATTTGGAAAAGAATAATTGATCCAATACACATTTATCTCCCTCCACTCCCCCAAATCCATTCCTTATTCCCATGCTCTTTTTATCAGTTAGCTTCTCTCCTATCTCTTTACTTTGCTTTCACAAATACATGAAATTGGAGAGTTTGACATTTATACTGAAACGTTAGCCTAAGGGTGGTAAGCTACCCTGTCTGGGTGAACACCTTTGTATTTAATTTTCCAAATGTTAAACCATTTATTTTGGGCAGTAACTCCTATAATAATTGCAATCAATTTTTCTTTTTTAGGATTTTCAGAACCCCATGCAGTCACAGTAGCTGCTGTTAATAGGCAAACTACATCTTTATGAAAAAAAAAAGTTACTGTGCTTTAAGACAAAGACTGTTGTCAAGTGCTGATCAAGAGAACAACACCCCAGAGGGGAAAGGAGGCAGCAGTTGACTACTGACATGCAGCTCCAGCAAGAGCTTCCAATTTTTGAATTGCTGCACAGAAGATTTTGTCATATGCTTTCAGAAGAGCCGATACCCATCCACTGAATTTCAGGAGTGACTACTGCTTAAATTCAACATGCCAATCAACTCACAATTTTTTCCTTGGTTTGTGTATAAACAGAGCAAAAGTTGTTTGCTAGCTTACAACAGCAAAATCATATAGAAGAATGGGGTTAATGTGTACTTTCCAAGCATAACAATAAATAGTAAAATGTTTGTTATAATTAAATGCATTATTCAGGTGAAGATACTTTTCACATAAGTGTATAATTAACTTCTGACTAATAAAAATTTGCTGAGAATTCCTGCTTTTGTAAACAAATACAGAGAAAGTTTGTTTAGAAAAGTAGACAGAGGGTTTAGATACTGCTCAGACAATATCTATATCTCCTTGTTTTCTTATAAAGTGTTGTTTGTCTTCCTACCTGGTCTATGATTGCTTTAGTCAGAAAACTATTTCTGTGTGGTGTCAGTGTACTATGTACTATATTTCACAGATACTAACCATAAAAAAAAAAAAATAAGGGAAAAGCTTCTTTTCTTTATGATTGCAAAGTCAAGGTCTTCCATGTCTACACAGTAACTCAGTTTTTTAATATAAAAATATTTTGTTAAAAAAAAAAATAATGCAGCTTTTATTTTTGAGGGTCTGCAGAAATTCCTGAAGGATTCCTCCTTACATGGAACAGGAGTAGGAAATATTCTACCCTCAGGACAAAACTTATTGCCTATCCTCACTTTAGAAAGCTAGCAAAATACTTGTATTTTTAAATTTAAGCTTCTTTTTGCTGTTTCCTGGCCTACAGGAATTCTGATGAAGGTCTTTTATATTGGTGGTATAGGCACTCCCAAGTAGTAGTTAGAGTGGAAACAATAGGGTTCATAGGATCCTCTTTCCCAACCCTCCTGAAGAAATGGGAAAGAATAAAAAAGACCCAAACAACAGCAAACAAACAAATAAAAAATCCAAACCCAGGAAGAATTCCTGTTTGGGATGTCAATTTTGCATTAAAATTAAGGGTTTTTTAAAGTGCAATATTTCTAACGTAATCTTCCATAAGGTCAATATACTGAAATAAATGCCTGTCTTACCTGAGGCGGCAGCTGTGGCACAGAAAAATCCCTTAAATCTCCATAATAATAGAATAATAATGTGACATATAGTGATAATTACAAATTTCAACTCTTTCAGGTGAAATATATCATACATTTCTACACACACACACAAAAAAATCCAGTTGTTCTAGCACACCGTATTAATAGCTACACTGATATGCTTTTTCAATATTTAATTTAATTTTAAGATGGCTCTACAAACAGTTGTTCCCTCATTCTAGGAAGCTGTTCTTCACTGTTTTTCTTTTTTTAGAATAAATGAATCACATGGTTTACACATGGGGCAATTTAGCACCAGTTAGTGCTGCTGTATATTATGTATATTTTATAGCATGAATCCAGAGATAATAATTTAATAAGATAATATAATAGGAAAGCAGTACTTGATCACACTGAGTATTTGAAATAGGATTTGTAATTACCATTTCCTTTGGGATATTAAAATATTAAAGCTATATTAGTCACACAGAACATTCTTATAACACTGCTATGCATAAACCTCTCAATGTTTATTTCCTAGCATCTTTCATACAAGCTATCCAGAAACAATGGGTAGATGCTGATGGCACCTGGCCCAAATCAGATACTGATAAGGTGATTATAGGATGCTCAATCTATCTGTCCAGGTGTTCTTCTGCTAGCTAGGGAAAGCACCATGGATCATCCCGTCCCTGGAAGTAGATTTGACATGTATTTTTATCGTCAAAGCCACAAGTTTGGGTTATTGTTTTGATTTAGGTTGTGGTGATCAATTGCAAGACAGGACTGGCTTGGAGGGATCCCCAAACAGCCCCAGTCACCTGATTTGCATACCCGTTCCCATTTCTTTGCCTTACCTTCTGTTAGTGCATACCTCCCTTTCTCTGCCCTTGTCTGTTCCCAAATAAGCAGCCCATTGATTCCAACTTTTCTAAATCCATATGGAAATTTGGTTTCTCTAATGCTGTTACCTGGACTGCCTCTTTCTTATGTGATATCACAGATGGGGTAACTGAGGCACTGCTGGTCTTGCTGGACTCTGCTCCCCTGAAGGTCCATGGTGCTCCCATTCAGCTGCCTGTGATGTTTGGCCATTTCTCTCAAAACTTCTCCCTGAGCCACCTGCATGGTACCTCAGAGTGCTATCTGTAATTTTTGTAAGCTTCTCACTTTTTTTATTTATAACGTCCCAGAATTTCAGGTCTCACATCTGGCAGTTTTAATGTCCCATTTAGTTAGCTTAATCTCAAGTGAGTGCCTAGTCAGTGGCCCAGACATTTGCCTGAAAACCTAGCTTAAGTATCCACATTCAGATATCAAGGGAAAAACCTAAATATTTTATTGTAGAAATGTATTTAAAAAGGTATGAGTTTTAACTTAAAAAAAAATCTTACATGAAACAGTAAATATTTACAGGAGAAACTAAACAAATAAGCAGGAATTTTGAGTCTTGCAGGAGATATATTTTAACATTCACAGTATTATCTTTTACTGTTGATAGGAATTTTTTTTTTCATGTTTAATAGATTTACCAGTTGTAATATTTGGATTTCTTTTAATAAGTACAGGGAATACTTTTATCTCATTCAGTATGCACTACATCTTTTGGCTTCCATTTTACAAGCTAAAATTGGAAGCTATTTTCTTGGTTTAGGGCAGACTGAGGATGAATGAAGTGAAGAAGGTTCCAAAGGCATACAGCTTTCATGCATTAGTCAAGTAAATTTCGTACTGGGTTTATTATTCAATATGACTGCATCATTGTTTCTGCAATTTCCAATTAAAATATAAGAAAAAAAATACACCTACTTTTTACATACTTATAGTTATCTTATCACTGTTTTGATTCAGTTTGATTCTTTTGTAAAATATTATACATACTAATATGAGATATATGTGGGGTTTTTTTTTCAGTGAAACAAAAAAAAAACTCTGAAAAATGGAGAATTCTAAAATATGTTCTGTGGAACTGATACTGTAAAGTTCTTAGTGGCAATATTTTCCTATTCGCAAGGACTGTTGCAAATCTAAATTCATTAGTGTTACTAAATTTGTGCTGGACTGTAAGTTCCACAGTAACAAGAGAAAAAAACAAACAAACAAAAAAACCCAAACAAAATGTAATAAATCCTTTAAATCAATGTAATTTTGAACGGTAATTGATAGAATTAATACTAAGCGTGCATTACATTCTGACCTGCAGGTGATTTGAATTTTATTTTGCATTTTTATACATTCCATCCATGTTTACCACCAGCCTCAAGTCAATGAGATTTTTTTTCTGTCCAAATTTGCAACTCATCATGTAAATTTTTTTACCAATTAAGGTTAGATGCTAGTAGTAGAAAACTTCTAGCATTTGTGCATTACATGCTCTCATTTTCTTTCCCTCTGCCTTACATTTTAGAACATTATTTTTTTTCTACTTATTGCATTTTTATTTTTTCCTTCTTTTCATTGTGTTTCTGATTTTATTTTTATCTCTAAACCTTATACTATTTTATTCTTTAAAACAGTTATTTTTTGTCTATAAAAAATTTAACCTCTTACATTCTTTCATAAAATATAATGCAAAAGAAGTTGAAAGTTGAATTATTTTAATTGCTACTTATTCCATATCTGTAGCATATGAACTATGTTTAGTTTTTTTTAAGAGATATCCAGTTTACACATTCTCTCCTTGTTCACAGTCTCAATAGCATGAAGTTTCCTTGGTTTTCTGCTTTTTTTTGGGGGGGGGTATGTTATTTTTTTCCCACTGTTAGTAAAAAAAAAAAAAAACCAAAAAAAAAAAACCCAAGCAATCATAGTACCTGAAAAAAATCAAAGGTCTGGAAATTAAGTTTTATGACAAATTGACAATCTATTTAAATGGATAAAAACTCTACCAAACACTGAATAATCTGTGCATAGACACGTATGTATTTTTTGCATTAAATTGGCTGTTGAACTGTTCCATTTTTCACTGTTGAAAGGACATCATATTAAAAGAAGACAGTGCTGTAGATGGATAATTACAGGGCTAGATGAGGCATTCCTGGTGTATACAGTGACTGCAGAAATGAAAACCTTTTAAGCCCTTAGTTTTCAGCAACACATATTACTGGAATACAAATGTTATTGCCATTGATCCATCCTCACTTTGTCTGCTTTTCCTCTTCCTCATAGTTCAAAATTCTGAACAATTCTATACAAAACAGTTAAAACAAACCAAATCAGGTTTTAGAATAGAGGCTAGATTTGAAATGAAATTGACGTTATGACATGGTAGAATAGCTCTTTACAGACCGTACCTTGTCACTTAAGGGTATCAACATTGCTTATAAATAAGTAGATGCGTAAGAAATTCATATATTCTTTCTAAATAAAAAATATATAGTTCTGTGACTATATTTAATTACCTCCGTAATATTTCAGAAAATTAATTAAATGAAAAGTATTAAAGTTAGAGAAAATGAACAGATCTTCTAAAACATCTGAATTCAGTCATTTTAGTTCAGAAAATGTTTCCTTGGCAATGATCGGAAACATACTATATGTGTCTGAAATGTGCTTTCTCTATTATTTCAGGAATATAAACTTCACAAAGTATTATATAATTACCTAATTAATTTCTGGATTTTTTTTTAATTTGAAGTTTTATGTATAAAAATATACTTATACAGTCAAATATGCATAAATAGTAAAAGAGATATAATAATCATTAGCAAACAATACTTCATGTGCCAACAATTCTTTTCATTACATCAGCTGATGTAATGAAAATCTGAAGTAGTGTTTTATAATACAAGCTTACTACCAGTGCCAATAATGTTCTCAATTATGGTGTAAGAAAATAACCTCCTCACTCTTTATTCTAGATACTTGTATTACATGAATTGTAATTTTGAACCAGATGTGGACACAAAGAATTTCTTTTTCCACATGGAAATTTTTATTTTTCTCAGTTTTGGTGGAAGGAGACCTTGCAGCATTTAAGAGATACAGTTTCTTAAGATCAAAGTCTTAAGAAAAGAAAAAAAGTCTTACGTTTCTTCAAGTCCTCTATTTTATGGGGGGTTTTTTAAAGATAAAACAAACAATAGGATGTTCCTGTGCTATTTTCTTTCTTCTTGTACTAGTATCTAAATGATAAATATCTGTTAAAAAGCGCCAATGGTTCTTGATTTCAATAACAACCACTAATAAGTATGTGAAGTGTTAAGTAATAAGTATTATGAAGTGTTTCCTGAGTTACGACTTTCCTTCTTAAAAAAGGTAGAAATTTTTCAATAGCCTAAACTAAAATTAAACTTCAAGTCTTTGATTTTCGTATCATGTAGGATATTGCTATTACAACCATCCTGTTCTAACATATCTATTAAGTAATCAAGACACCCTACTCTCCTCTCCTCTCATCAACTTTATCTACAGTAAGATAATGGAGATTCCTTGAATCTTTCACAATAAATCCTGTTTATTAACATTCAACCATGCTTTTGTTTTTTCTGGGTTTTTTTTTTTTTTTCTGAATACATGTATCTTGAAGTACTGGGAGATGAGAATATAGCTTACTCTGTGATATTTTGGCTAACAGTATGAACTATTGCAATTCGTGATGATGTGCTCTAAAAGGTGAGGGTCAGACATTGTATGGCAAGATATTGACTCTATATAGAATAAAGCAGTTTTTCTATTCACAAAAAACAAAGCACTGCTACCTACATAAATTAGCAAAGTTGCTGGGTGAAGTGGTTTCGTGAATCATCATTCAGTAACACTGCCAAAGACAGGATATTGATGCTAATGGACCAGTAATCCGTGTAAGTGAGGTAAATTGTCTGAACAAAATTCTGTGCTAATTTACATCCTGTGCTAAATCAAGGAAATAATAAATTATTTGTATTATCTGTTCCAATTGCAGTGTCTTCTATAAAGCATTATTAATAGTTATTTTAGATCAATTAATTGGTAATCTTATGGCTAATTTATCATAACCGATGATTTCAAATTTTCTTTTCAACCAAATGCTTTTTTTGTTTGTTTTCTGATAAAATTTACTTTAATAAAATACAAAAAAAAAATGATGCCAAAATCAAAACCTTAGGACTCATTATTTTACTCTGTATGCAAAGTAAAATATTGCAAGTGGATTTCCCCACTGTCATGAAGTAGATCAGCTTACAATATTTGGGACTGCAGAAAAATCTATTTTAAAATAGGCTGGCACCCCAGGCACCAGTAAACTGGGGGCAAACTGTCTGGAAAGCAGCTTGGCAGAAAAGGACCTAGGGATCCTGGTGGACAACACATTGACCATGAGGTAGCAGTGAACAGTTGCAGCAAAGGTGGCCGACGATATCCTGGGCTGCATTAGGAAAAGCATCATCAGTAGGTAAAGGTATATGATCTTTTCCCTCTAGCTAGCACTTCTAAGGCCATATCTGGACTTCTGGGTGCAGGTCCAGACTTCTCAGAATGGGAGAGACCTGGATATACCGGAGTGAGTCCAGCAAATGGCCATGACGATTATTTAGGTCTTGGAGCATCTGTCATATGAGGAGAGGCTGAGAGAGCTGGGTATGTTCAGCCCAAAGAAGAGAAGGCTCGTTGGGAATAAGGTGTATAAATACTTGGAGGTGGGGAGTAAAGAAGACAGAGCCAGACTCTTCTCAGTGGTGTTCAGTTATGAGACAAGAAGAAATGAGAACAAATTGAAATACAGGAAATACCACTCAAATATAAGAAAATAACATTTTTTTTTACTGTGAGGGTGACTAACCGTTGGAGACTGTTGACCAGATATGTTGTGATTGAGTCTCCATCCCTGGAGATACTAAATTCCTGACTAGATAGAAGCTGGGGCAACTTGCCCTAGCTTAATATGCTTTCAGCAGAGGGCTAGATTCCTTCCAACTTCAATGATTTTGTCATTCTGTGAAATCCCTCTGCACTAAAAACAATAAATTGCAGAGCAGAAGACTAATTTACTTTTTTAATTGATCCTGTAATTTATTGGTGTAAATCTAATGTAAATTTGGAAATATGTACATGTGAACAGGTGTCAAAAAAAAGTCAGTCTTTTAGGAAGATTTAGAGCAAGTTAAAAAAAAAAAGGAAGCATGATTCTAGTCTTTCATATTGCTTTCCATGTTTGTTATTGTTCTTTCTTAAAGTTTTTTGTTTAATACATCAGTGGTTTGATTAATCTCATTCAGCTTTATTTACTCTGAGAGGTAGTTGTGAGCTAGCTTTTGAATGTATAGTTTATTTTTCATTTATGAGGAGTTGTAAGCACCTTCACGAAGTGATTTATTCAACCTGAATATACATGTCTATATTAGTCAAGAAGTGCCTATCTTTTTCCATTAACAATAGAGAGACTATAAAGCCTAGACAGCCAATTAATAATAGACCTGTAACTTTTATGCAGATGATAGCAACTGAGATGAACACAGAACAAGACATTGATAAGTCAATAAAAATTACCCTACTTTGACATGCATGTATATGTGGATGGGCTGTCAAAACCAAAAAAGGTCTACAAAATCCTATCATGCATTCAGTGGGAGCACAAATACTCTGGGCTCAATTTAATTGTGCATACCTAAGTATTCAGTATTATTTGACAAAGTGTAAGGTATCTGAGACATCCTTAAGGAATTCATAAATATGATATAGCACATACACTGCTAGATATCCCATGCCATTCTGGAGGCCAAGCATCTTACATAAGGCACTATGGCAGCTTGAATTGCACCAGATACCTCTGTCTACGTGACTAAAGCCAGTTTGTCAAAATAAACAAGCATTCATGAACTGTAATCATAGTATTTCCGAGAGTGATTCAGAAAATTCTTAGGAAGTTACTCTATCTTATTTCCCTCCAAGCAATCTTGTTATCTCTGAAGCTTAAAGAATAAGTCCTGATGTTGCTTCTGCACACACGAGTCTTAGAAAGACTGACAGGCAATAATTACATTGAATGTCAAAAATGCATGTTTATACTGTTTAAACTAAAGCATCAAAACATTAAAAAAAAAACCCAGCTAACCAAAAAAAAAAAAAAAAAGAAACAAACAAAACCAAACCGAAAAATAACCAAAATCCCCAAACTGTTAATAAAGGAAAGGTCCTGACAACGACAAGTTTTCTAACCCCTTTTTAAGAGGTTGATGACAATTTCCTTCAGTCTTTAATGGTCTGAAACAGTTTTGATTAAATTGGTAATTACTAACTAGCAAGACAATCTCATTAGGTAGTTCCTAATGATTTTTTTTTTAAAGTTTCAAATTACCATTAAGCATTAGCTCAATTATAGATTTCACAGAGAAATATATTTTATTACACTTACCCTTCTGTTTATTCATAGTTTTACTATGTTGTTCTTGTCTATTTAACAATTATTGATAGGAATAGTCCGAATCTACAGCTTTGAAATATAAAAAACATTAATTGAAATAATTAAAAATGTTTATGTAAAATGTATTTGTAGGTTTAGATCCACAGTTTCTCTTGAAGTAATGTCATATTATATTGGAGCATGTTGAAATTGTCATAAATACATTCAAAAATTTTTCAAACAGATAAAAGGCAGCTTAAGATTTTAGATTTTGATAGAGTCTGAAACTTGGATTTCCTTTTAAAATAGTCACATTTGCAAAAAAAAAAAAAAAAACCACTCTCTTAGGTTATGCCTTGATTCTAACCTTTAGTTCCTTCCTGTTTTTTTCTGTTATTCTCAATTTACAACGGGGCTTTGTCAGCCCAAGGTTCCAACTTCTTACCTTTCTGAAAAAATAAATGTCTGGGAGAAAGGAAGAAGAATAATGTTTAAGTTCCACCATACAACCTTCTGTTACTAAAATAGGAGCTTAAAGACCATAAGTTTTCCCCAATAGCTTTAAATAAAAAAAAAAAAAAAGGCAGATTATTTAACACTGGAAAATATTTTTGTGATTATCCTACATTGTTATCACAAGTAAATCTGGAGTAACACCACACACATAAGCTATGGAAAAACACTTATTGCAGAATGAATCAATATATTATTAAAGGAATTAAAGTCTATATTGTTTTCATAATGTTTTCAAGAGTTTAGGAATAGTTCATTGTCAGAATGGGGGAAATGTGAAAGAACGCTTAGAAAGGAGTGGCTGTTAATCAATTAATTTAATGAAGTTTTATTTCAAGGTTTAATAGTGATTTTTCAGTGTTCTAATCACACTCATCACCCTAATTTCTAATTCACTAACTGATATATAAATATGTTTGATTGTAATGATTCTGAATGATAAACATTAAAATTATTTTTCAGTTTTATCAATTACAGTATGTTCTATTATTTTATATATATTTGGTAGATATTGAGCATACACTACAAATATTCATGTTTCCACAACATTTGCTTAAATATTTAAGATAAAATATAAAGTCTAAATTATATATAGTTTGAGGTTGCAGATAAAGGAAAGAATTGGTGAAATTTCTACATTTTCCATGTGACTTCATATATAAATTATTTATTCACTTGATTTCTGTTGCCAATAATTGGAAGCCATTTAGACTCAGTCAAAATTGGTAAAACAAAGTGCATTTCTGTATTTATTATTTTCCTTCTCAGAATATATTCTATACTTTGCTGTTCTATAAATTGATGTTATAGAACGGCATATGCTGCTCCCAAGACACGTAGGTATTTCCTTCAGAAATTTCTTCCACAAAATGTATACTCTCATACATAAAGTATTTTTTTTTCTCGACAGACTTTAGGGGTACAAAAAAAGTTTTGAAAACATGATCAGACTGTAATTCAAGTAGCAGCGGTGAATCTGCAGTCAGCCTGAATCTGTCACTGACAGCACTGACAGAAATGAATTTTCTCGCATCTTAATGCACCCAAGACCTGCTCAGACATGCATATGCTCTACTAGCAGGTATCATTACTGCCTATCTTCATGTGTGCTGTCTCTTTAGGAATAACAGGGGACTTCTCTTGAGCCTAAGAAGAAAATAAAGTGTACAGATGTCCAGATTATTTGAAAGAGAACTTTGACCTCTTTCTACATCACATGGAAAAAGAGATCAGAGTGTAGGGCTGAGACCATAATGACAGGCCTAAGGAGAGGTTTTTGATAGGAAAAAAGAACTCCAAACCCATTAGCACACTGGTAAGAAGAAAAACGTGAAAACCATTTCAAGCTGTCCTCTGGCTGCTGCAGTGATGGTTTTAAATGAATGTAAAAGACTTAATGTATTAAACTATTAACTTTTCCCCATATAAAATTTTATCTTTTTTTTTTCCTCTCTCTGGAAGCTAACTGGAAAACTAGTTTTCTTTCTTGCACCATAACAAGTACCACTTCTTAAGTCTGAAGAAAAATTATCAGAACATTGCATCAAATGTAAGCGAGCAAATCTGTGAAGGTATTTAAGAAATCAGACAACTTAGTGCTTCGTATATTACAGGAAATCTCTAACTCACACAAAAGTATATCTTTTCTCAATGGTATATAACAGTATCTCAAATAAAGGTAATAGCCTCTTTAGGATGTTTTTGCTCTTGTAACTAATGTACATATTTTGTACCTGGATTAAAATTATTTTAGTGTAGCTTCCTGGCATGAATGAATTGATTGGGCAGACTCACAGGAGAATGTATTTTAGCTCCTCCAATGTCATCACTCTGTGATAGTCAGTGTTTGATCAAATAATATGTTCATAATTATAAGAACAAGCAAAGATGGATTTTTTTTCCCCCAAAGCAGAATAAAATCCATAAAATGGTATTCTTACATCAGCCATCACAAATGTAATGAGTATAGAAGGTTCTTTGTGAAACCAGTAGATTTTGGATGTTTAAAATTGTCCATTGAAAATGCTTCAGCAACTCCAAAATACAAGTAGAGACTTTCTTTACTTTAGCTTCATGTAGCAGTATGAGATGCAACCTGTCTGCAGCACATACCTATTCAGTTAGTGAGTGGTATATGTCACACCACATACAGTCAGGTTTCCAAGGATTATATTGATTTTGATGATGTTCTACTCCCTGAGTGACAGACAGAATTTTATATTCAGTGCTCTTCCGATAACACCTACAAGTGGACTGAGATCCTGAACACCCCAGGTAGTTCTGAGACACAGATTTCTAAGGGGAAAAAGTTTAGGAAAAAAACCCCCTTATTTTCATGAAATCTGGTTGGCTTATGAATCTTATGCCCATTGATTAATATTATTAGCATCTCTATTTGAAATATTTTTTTTCGAACATTAAATAATGAGAATCTCTTGACATACGTATTAATAAATCAGTTATAAAAGGTCACTTCTGTGTATAGATTGCACACCTTCAATGAGACTTCTCTGCTAAATTTTCCATATAGGCTCAACATAAAAGCAGTGACAGTCCAAATTTATCATTTTATACAATATTTTGATAAACTTTGAAAAATAAATTAAAGTATATATTATAAATTTGTATAGCTCTTCCAAAGAGAACATTCTTTCTTAAAGGCTGCAGCTGAAGGTTTCAAGAAGAATTAGAATGCAATGATGGAACTCAAAGTGAGTATCACAATTCAGACTATTATGTATTAGCTCATTCATTCTGATTATATGTAGAAATGTCAAACTCAGTCATTTATGACTCCACAACTCAGAATTCAAGGCTATTTTTTTGTTTTACTATGCTAAAAGAAGTGTTTGTTTGGATATAAATGCCATGAAGACATAATTAGACTATATTAAAAGTAAACATATTAAGAGGTTTGGATATAAATAGAAAAAAAAATAGACAATATGGCATTTATACATGGTTTATAAATGCATCTGTACATGGGCAGCAGATATGACATAGGATTTACAGGAGGACAAAACTCTACATTGTCAGCTGCGATCCACAGAAAGTGATTTCATGGTCTGAATGACACTAGATGCCATTTTATAAGTAATTAAATCCTGTCCCTGCAAGAAGACATCTACATTTAGGCATACCTGTGTTGAACTGAATCCCATCTCAGAGAATTAAACAAAAGCTAAACTCGCACTCTCCAATTGAGGTCGAGACTGAGCAAAAAGAAGCAGAGATATTACATTTTCAATCTAGTATAACTACTGTTCAAGTTCTTGAATGTTAGAATGCATAAAAATATATATTTCATGTGATATGGGTTTATACAACAATTAACACAAACTGATACTTCGTGTGTCACATTTGAATGTATTATGACCTTGACATTTTTTCCTCATATCTGCAAAGTATGACTGCAGATTCTTTTTCTTTGAGATACAAGAAGCATCTGTTGTGTTTCTCTCTGTAGAATAATGATCTAGACATGTAATCTGTTTCTACATACAGAAGTCCCTGCCACTGTGCTGAGTATGACAATGAAAATTATGAATCTGGTTTGAAAATACAAACCCAAGAATTAGAGTCTCTGATGACCATTCATCAGACCACTTAATGTTCTTGCATGAGAAAGGAGGTAATGGTTGTAAGTATGACAGTAAAGTAACGAACCATGTTAAGAAAGGGTGAATTTGATTGGTGCAATAGTTGCATAGTTCATTTATGTAATGGGCTAAACCTCTGGCCAACAACAGTTAAAATCCCTTGACAACCAGCAGTCATCTGCTAGCTCTACCCTTTTAATATAACTTTATTTATCCTTTTTAATTCCCTAAACTGAAAACTGTATGAATAGCCAAAATGTAAAATATAATAATTTATATTATATAATAATAATTATATACAATATAATAATTTATATTTTAAAATTAAAAATATACTCTAATAATTGCCAATTCTAGTTAAGCACAATACAATTAGAGAATTGTTGCTTTGATGAGAAGGTGGCTGATAGATGGCCCAAGGGGTTATTGTGGTACCCACTTCTAAGCAACTTTTGTCTCCAAAGCCAAGGGGGAATTCTGCTTAAAAATGTAAAGCACTCTATGTCTCTAAGGTGTTTAAAGATTGGACCATTAGACTTCCATTGTTATCTGGTTTGATTCAGTTAATATTAGATGCTCTGTGTTTTTGTCATTACTGAATAAAAATTATATGCACTGTGTTTTCTATGATAAAATGTAAGAGGTATTACATATTATGTTTAAGGATTTTAATAAATAGTAATTAGAACCAATCTCTTTAAAAATTTTTAAAACTCCTGACAAGTTGAGGGTGTCACACGAGTAAACATTGTACAGAGATTTTGGATACATAGCTTATAGGAAGTACGTTTTTTGCATACATGTGGCTATGCCCACATATATCTGTCTCATTATATTTTTATATTATTCAATAAGTCTCAAGTGTCTGACTACTTGTCATGGTTTAGCCCCACTCAAACTGACCCTATTCACCTTGGCCTTCAGTAGCTTCTGCAACTCGTCATGTAGGACTCCACACATCAGCTTTCCACCTTCAGTGTTTTCCTACAACACAACAGGATCCATAATGAACAGACCATATTGCTTCTCATTTGCTGGTAGGTTGTTATACAGTGGAGCCTCTTCAGCATGTATCACCTTCTTCTCTCATGACATTCCAAAATCTTTGCCTTCCAGGCAATCCGTGTACTGTACTTGATCCTCAGTAAAGTGAGCACTTTCTAGGTGGTTGGTGGTTTTTTTTGGTTGTGGTTTGTTTGGTTGGTTGTTTTTTTTTAATGAGATGAGGAAAAAGGCTGAGTACTTCAAGGAACTAAAGTAAAAATGGGATGGGATAGGTAAGAAACGAGTGAGCAGAACAGGTGATGTCATCTGTCTAGATACTTAAAGATTCCTTCACAGTACACTGGAGATAGGTTCATATAATTCCCATTCTTGTTCAGTAGACATATATTTTTCTTCACTAAAATAAATTCAGTTAGCCATGAATGTACACAACTAAAATATCTAAAACTCCTAGAAGAACAGGTAGAAGTAAAACAACAGTCAGTCAAGAATGTTCGTATCAGAAAAACCATTATATTGCTCAGGCTTCCTTCTCCTAACATGGCATTTTGTGGCTGAAGACTGAAACAATAAATACTGCATGTTAACTTACAATGTGGGTTATGACTAAAATCAGTTATGTATGGTAACTTACATAGCTCCCAATACTGTATATTCAGCACCTTCAAATTCTTAATGCATTTCTTTTCCTACCTCTTCATGAAATATCTATGTTTTATTATGCTAACAGGCAGTTAAACTGAAGCCATAGTGGGGGAGGAGGTGGTTATGGCTCAGATTTTTTAGATAATTTACTGTCTAATACAGTAAGTAAGCTTATAGCACAAAGCAGCTAAATATTTTAGACGTTTATAGGATCCCACTCATGTCTATCTGTCTCTTTACATGCTCAATTAGCTTTGAAAAATTGGCCTTGCATGTCTAGGCCATTGTAATATAAGGAGTTTAGAGCAGAGTTGGAAGTTGAATCCAATTTTGCTAAATATTAGATTGAATTCCTTAACCACTAGAAAATCCTTTGCTTTTGACCCAGAAATCTATTTAATGCTCCACCTTCACTTAAGAAAACCAGAAGAAAAATGTTATTTGAGGCATTCTGTGCAGACTTATGTGAATGTTTTATCTTCAGCAGCAGAGAATCAGAAAGGGTAAGTTTTTATTTGTAAAGTTGTAAACATTTAAAATGGACGATGAGTACAATCTTTGTCTGTGCTTACTAAGATACAGTCTGCTTATCCATTTAACAGAGTACTGTTTGGTAGACACTACTGGGAATATGTGGCAAGAATTTTTTTTCTCCTTCTCATCCGCCATGAGTGATCACTCCTATGCTTTGCCTGTAAACATTCCTTCTACTTTCTTTGCCAGCAGGTGTTCAATCCTGCAAATTGAAACACATTGGCAATCCATTGCATATGCACATTCAGGCCCTTTCCTTTGCAGGGAGCAGAGAATGAACTTAGAGTATTGATGTCTATGTAAGTGAAAGAAATTATCTCATTGAATATGTGTCTAGTCTGTGTTTGTGAGCATAGCTTCCTGTGAACAATTAACTACTCTAATTTAATACTGGATATGCTAATCTATAAAAAAAAATATAGGCAAAGTCACTCAATGCTGTACTGTTCAGCTGCTCTGAACAGGACTCTCTAGGTTAATAAAAACATATTCTAGTTTTGTTTCTGTCTTTTGTTGTTTTCCTCATGTGGAGTTCTGGGAAAAGAGAAAGCATAAAAGTAAGACATTCAAATAGGAAGAGACAAAAATATATTGTTATGTTGCACAGTGTAGACTCCTTACTCCACGAGAGTAGTTGGGAAAGGATCTGAGTATTGATCCTTTTCTAAATGTTTTCCCATGTCGAGAGAGAAGAAAATAAATTCTTCAATTTGTGACATACATAAGCATGCCCCAGAAATAAGAAATGAAATGGCACTTTCTATTATGATTCTATGATTATCTGGTTAAATAAGCTCAATGTAGTAGACTGCACAGAGCAAACCTGATGGTTTTAGTGTTTTGTAGGACATTACAGCCATTTTTTTTGCCTCCATCTAATTCCAGTGTGTGGACAAAACAGTAGCTGATGTCATACAATATGTAACAACGTTCTATCAACAACTGAGATACAGAGTAAATGATATATTTCAGTGTACTTCCAGCTATAGGTCTTTGTTTCAAACCATTTTGTTAAACTTCAGTGGTTTAAAAAGCCATCTCAAGACACAGAGGTTAAGAAAATAAAGTGAAGTGAGAAGAAAAGCCAGTAAGGGAGGAACAGGCACCACACTTAGAAATGAGGAAAAACTGGTCCAAATGTGAAGACCAGAGGCAGCCTTGGCTGTGATAACCATGAGATAATGGAATTCAGGATCATGACTAAAGGAAAAAAGGAAAAAAAAACAAGATCCCAGCCCCAAACTTCAAGAAAACAGATTTTATGCTTGCTTGGGGAACTGCTTGGAAGAATCCCAGGGAGAAAGCCCTAGTGAGAAGAGGTGTCCAGGAAAGCAGGTTGATTTTCACGGGCAACATCCTCCAAGCACACAGGCAGAAAGTCAAGCAAGGGCGGCCAGAGGCCTGCATGGATGAACAAGAAGCCTCTGTCACACACAAATGCAACAAGGAAGCATACAGGAGGTGATAGGAGGGACAAGTGACATGGTAGGAATATACAAACAATATCTGAGTATACAGGTATGGTGTTGGGAAAGCCAAAGCCCATAAAGTGATCAGTGGAGGTTTCTGCAAACTGGGAGAAAGCAAATGTCACTTTGGCAAGAGGGAGGATCCAAGGAAGTAAGGCCAGTCAGCCTTACTTGGAACTCTGGGAAGGCGATGAAGCAAATAATCCTGGAAACCATAACCAAAGATATGGTGGACACTTAAGACTTACTGAATAATATGATTATTTGTCATACAAGCTTTTACGTAAACAGTTATTCAGGAAAAAAAAATATTATTAGTTATTAGTTTTGACAAAATTCATTCTTTTGAAACTTGAAACGTCTCTAGAAATTTTGTGGGTACTCTGAAGGAGAAATAATACTGTGTATTTTTACTATGGGATCCAGCTAGTGATGAACATAAATCATAGAATCATGTTCATGAACGTTAATAGTTGGGCTGGAACAGTTTGGATTGGAAGGGACCTTTAAAGGACATCTAGTTCAACCCAACTGGAAGGACCAGGGACAATTTCACCAAGATGAGGTTGCTCAGAACCCTGTCCAACTTGGCCTTGAATGTTTCCAGGGATGGGGCATCCACCACCTCTCTGGGCAACTTGTTCTAGTGTTTCACCACCCTCATTGTAAATGTTTTTCTCCTTACATCAAGTCTGAATCTGCTTCCTGCTGTGTTAAAACCATTACCCCTCATCCTATCATAACAGATCCTGCTAAATAGTTTCTTCCTTATAAGCCCCCTTTTAGCTACTGGAAGACCACTATAAGGTCTCCTTGGAACCTACTCTTCTCCAAACTGAATACCCCCAACTGTCTCAGCCTGTCCTCATAGGAGAGGTGCTCCAGCCCTCTGATCATCTTTGTGGCCCTCTTCTGGACTCTCTCCAACAGCTCCATATCCTTCTTATGTTGGGCTCTCCAGAACTGGATGCAGTACTCCAGGTGGGGTCTCACCAGGGCAGAGTAGAGGGGGAGAATCACCTCCCTTGACCTGCTGGCCACGCTCCTCTTGATGCAGCCCAGGATGTGGTTGGCCTTCTGGGCCACAAGGGCGCATTGCCTGCTCATGTTGAGCTTCTCATCCACCAGCACTCCTAAATCCTTCTCCTCAGGGCTGCTCTCAATCCATTCTCTGCCCAGCCTGTATTTGTGCCTGGGATTGCCCTGACCCAGGTGCAGGATCTTGCACTTGGCCTGGTTGAACTTCATGAGGTTGGCACAGGCCCACCTCTCCAGCCTGTCAAGGTCCCTCTGGATGGCATCCCTCCCTTCCAGCGTGTCGACGGCACCACACAACTTGGTGCCATCAGTGAACTTGCTGAGGGTGCACTCTATCCCACTGTCCATGTCACCGACAAAGATGTTGAACAGGGCCGGGCCCAACACAGACCCCTGAGGGATGCCACTCGTGACCGGTCTCCACTTGGATATTGAGCCGTTGACCACCACTCTCTGAGTGCGACCATCCAGCCAACTCCTTACCCACCGAGTGGTCCGTCCATCAAACCCATGCCTCTCTAATTTAGAGAGAAGGATGTCGTGTGGGACAGTGTCAAAAGATTTGCACAAGTCCAGGTAGATGATATCTGTTGCTCATCCCTTGTCCACCGATGCTGTCACCCTGTCATAGAAGGCCACTGAACTGGTCAGGCATGATCTGCCCTTGGTGAAGCCATGTTGGCTGTCACCAACCACCTCCTTGCTCTCCATGTGCCTTAGCATGGTTTCCAGGAGAATCTGCTCCATGACCTTGCCAGGCACAGAGGTGAGGCTGACCGACCTGTAGTTGCCCGGGTCCTCCTTGTTCCCCTTTTTAAAAATTGGGGTTATATTTCCTCTCTTCCAGTCATTGGAGACCTCATCAGACCTCTGCAACTTCTCAAATACAACGGCCAGTGGCTTGGCAACTTCATCCGCCAGTTCCCTGAGGACCTGCAGATGGATTTCATCAGGTCCCATGGACTTGTGCACCTTACTTGTGCACGTTATGTTATGACAAACATTCTGTCTTTTTTTTTTTTTTGCATAACAGTTTCTCTTAATAACTTTTCTTCAGTATCCTTCAATTCTAAGTTTTAATGTTATATCAAAAGGCTCACAAAATTCAAGACCGCTTTTTTTTTTTGCTTTTTTTTTTTTCTTCCAGTGAATTACTTTAATAGCAAAAAGGTTCTGCAGATATGGTAAGTAAAAGCCATATCTGAAATTTGTAAAAAAAAAGATAAACAACCTGTGTAACATGGTATGTAATAAACTGTTTTCCTTTGAGCATGACGTATATTCAGGATGTCTTTTCATCAACCTTAGAAGCAATCTTAAAACTGCAAGACTGAGAAAAGATTGACAGCCTATAACACAAGCATATTAAACTACAGGTGTTTGGTCTGCCACAAATACTGGTGTAAATTCTGACACTGACACTGATGAATCCTGTATATTGACAGCTAAAGATGAATTACTGAAACTTAGACACAAGAAATCATCTAGACATCAGTCCCTTGGTACCAGACTATTTGACAGCTCTAATTATCTTGACTGGAAAATCTAAGTGCTTATATGAGTTTGGATTTTATACCACAGTTTGTCAAAACTGTTATGTCTTGTTAAAGAAGTACATGAATTTCATTTCTTAGGGAAAACACTGTCATTGCTAAGATACCATAACTTGAAAAATGTTGAAAACATCCTATTTAATCATATAAACATCACTTTTTTTTTTCCTAAATAGATTTGGAATGAAGTTAGACTACTGCTTAATTTTGGATAGCCTTCGCAGAGGGAACTCTGTAAGAGACTTTACATACTGTAAGAGACTGTGTCGAATGTTTGTCTCAACATTGTCGAAACGTCAAACCACCGCTTAAGCAATGGAACATCAGTTAAACCATAGGCCTTTTATCTTGCAAGCCAATTCCTGATCTCTTCAAGCCAGTCAAACCACAGGACTAGAAGCTTCCTGTTTTAAGGACAATAAATATGCAATGAGACAATGATAAAAAGACAGAAACAATGAACATCAAAAAAGGAAACCATCATCAAAGGAAATCATCATCAAAGGAACCATCATCAAAGGAAACCATCATCAAAGGAAACCATCGTCAACAGAACCATCATCGAAGCAATATAGGAACCAACATCGACGGAACCAACATCAGAACCAACATTGGACAGAACGTTCTCCCACCGAGTGAATTGGACTATCGGGATGCCGCAGATCTGCGGTGGTAGCTATTGCAACTGAAACTCTTCTCCCTCTTTCCTTTTTTTCTCTCTTTCTCTTGCATTTGCAAACTTGTTGAGCAAATAAAGTTACCTGGCGCTTTACTCCCTTTTGAGTCTTAATTCTGTTCCCGAGAATACAAGCAAAGCCATGCTCCGGTGTGTGAGAGATTGGTCTAGCTGCCCCTAGCCTCCCAGACTAGTCTGAGGTTGGCTAGAAAGCAAAGGGGCCTTCCTCTCATCCAAAATCGGAGCATGACAACTACTTACAAAATGAGTAGATATGAGGACATAAATAGAGGAAATAAATGTAAGTGTCACAAATCCTGTGTTTTTTACCAACTCACTCAGGAACTGGTTCTCTAACAAGAACAAAGTTTCTCCATGCCTGGATAGTTACATTTATTCCCTCAGAAGACATTTCTGAAGTTTACCATTAAATTAATGTCCTTGAAAACCTAGTTTAAGTATCTACTACATAGCACTCAGATAGTACTAACTGTTGTAACTCAGATAAGAATACGTAAAAAGGAATTTCCATACAGTCTACATGAATATATACAAGTTTTATATATATATATATAAGTTCAACCAAACCAAGTGCAAGGTCCTGCTCATGGGCTGGAACAAACCCAGGCAAAAATACAGGCTGGGTGGAGAATGAATTGACATCAGCCCTGAGGAGAAGGACTTGGGTGTGCTAGTGGATGAGAAGCTCAACATGAGCCAACAACGTGCACTTGCAGCCCAGAAAGCCAACAGTATCCTGGGCTGCATCAAGAGGAGCGTGGCCAGCAGGTTGAGGGTGGTGATTCTTCCCTTTTACTCCACTCTGTTGAGACCCCACCTGGAGTACTGCATCCAGTCCTGGACCCCCCAACAAAAGAAGGACATGGACCACTTAGAGGGTCCAGAGGAGGGCCACAAAGATGATCACAGGGCTGGAGCACCTTTCCTATGAGGACAGGCTGGGACAGTTGGGGCTGTTCAGCCTGGAGAAGAGGAGGCTCTGGGGAGACCTTATATTGGTCTTCCAATACCTAAAAGGGGCCTACAGGAAAGACGAGGAGAAACTCTTCAGTAGGGCCTTTTGCAATAGGACAAGGGGTAATGGTTTTAAAATAGAAGGAGGTAGATTCAGATTAGATATCAGGAAATTTTTTTTTACACTGAGGATGTTCGAACACTCGCACAGGTTGCCCAGAGAGGTGGTGAATGCCCCATCCCTGGAAACATTCAAGGCCAGGATGGATGAGGCTTTGAGCAACCTGATCTAGTTGGACATGTCCCTGCTTCTTGCATGGGGATTGGATAAGACGACCTTTGAAGGTCCCTTCCAACCCTAACCATTCTATGATTCTATGATTCTATATAATGAAATTTAAGTTTTTAATGTCAGTACGAAGCTAGTTAGAACAGATTCATTCACAACATTGTCATTTACTAAATATGTCTTGACATTTCTCCTGTAGGTGAGGTAAAGAATGATCTTTCGCTTTATTTTTAGATACAACAACCATAAACAGAACAATCTTTAAAAAAAAATTAAGTCCATATTCACTGTTGTCATAAGCATGTTTCTGTGGTTTTTCTTTGTATAATAAAGATTCATGTTAATGATATAGTAAGATTTACAACCTATGTAATCTATACAGAGAGCTTGTTTAGTGCTGATATGTTTTTTTTTGATCTACTGCTGCTTGATTATGCAAGAACGAAATTCCCTGTTTCTTCCACAATAAGATTTGAATCCTAATGTTAAGAACTTCTATAG
Source organism: Chlamydotis macqueenii (assembly GCF_036417535.1). NCBI lineage: Eukaryota > Metazoa > Chordata > Aves > Otidiformes > Otididae > Chlamydotis > Chlamydotis macqueenii. The sequence continues at coordinate 167,529,930 of NC_141556.1, forward strand.
CTTTCTTGAAAATTGCTTTGATATCACATTTTAATATGGTGCTAGCATTATCCAAATGTTCTTGATGCCATTTCAAAAAATATCTATCTAAAATCCAGTTAATGAAAAGGTGAAATAAATTGTCTTTTGTTTGCCAGAGAAGTTAAAATTTCTAATGCCAAAAGACCATTTGTTGGCCATAAAGAAACTGGAGCCATCTAAGACTAGTAATAAGTTCTGACATGTTAAGGGAAGGTTGAAGAGATGAAATCCAAGACATAAAAGAGTCAGAAAATTAAATGGGTTTGAATCACAATGTATTGCATGACCTTAAACATAGATATGATGTACAAATCAGAAGAAGATAAAAGATTAAGAGAAATATAGTTATGTCTGCCTGGTAAAGACATATGAGCTGCTTGAATTTTCCTCTTTTTCTGGTGGACTTGACCGGGTCTAAGGCCGAACTGCTGCTGGCCAGGGCCAAGTAAATTGGTGACAGAATGTTCAATGATAATGCCTCTGTGAAAACATATTTAAGAAGTGGAAAAAATTAAAAAAAAAAAAAAAGGAAGAAGAAGGTGAAGCAGGGGATAGAGAGGGGGAGGCGTGAGCCCTGTGGGCCTTGTGGCACTCAGCCTCTGGTCTTCCACTGGGCGGCTGTCTGGGCCTGTCTTGGCCCAGTCCAACTGCAAGAAGTGAAGAGAGGAGATGTGAAGAGAACTTGAGAGGCATCTGCCTGTTGTGAAGAATTTCTTGTGAGAGGAACGGCTGCAGACACCAAGGTCAGTGAAGAAGGAAGAGGAGGAGTAATGCCTCTCCTGGCCAGAATTCCCCTGCAGCCTGTGGTGATGACCATGGTGAAGCAGCCTTTCCCACTGCAGTCCATGGAGGCCCACAAAGGAGCAAAGATTCACCTGCAGCCCCTGGAAGACCCCATGTTGGGGCAGGCAGATGCTCAAATGAAGCTGTGGAGGGCCTGCACTGGGACAGCCTGTTCCTGAGGGACCGCAGCCCATGGAAAAGGACCCATGCTGGAGCAGTTCATGAAGGACTGTAGCCCATGGGAGGGACCTTGTGCTGGAGCAGGGTAGGAATGTATGGAGATCTTCCTCCGAGGGGGAAGGAGCGGCATAATGCAACACGTGATGAACTGCCCATAACCCCCATTCCCTATTCCCACCCTGTGCAGCTCGGGGTAGGGAAAGGAGGTAGAGATAATTGAAAGTTAAGTTAAGCACGGGAAGAAAGAGCAGTGGGGTAAGTTGTTTTGTTCTCTTCCTCATTATTTTGCTTTTATTTCATTAATAAAAATAAATAAATAAATATTTTTCCCTAAATCAACTCTTTTTGCCAGTAACAGTAACTTCAAGAATCTCTCCCTGTCCTTGTCTCAAACCTTGAGCTTTTTTTTGTTATATTATGTCTCCCCTATTGCCTTGGAGGGTGGGGGGAGTGAGTGAGAGCCTGCATAACTTAGTCCTGAGGAGGGCCAAACTATGGACAATATATTCCAAATAAAAAAAATCTTGCTTAATTTAGTAAGATTATGCTGTTAAATTAAGTCCAAGTAGAAAGATAGATGAGCACAGATGGATTTATTTTAAAAACAAAAGGTGAAGAAGGCAAGAACTATACTAAAAACAGTTGTATTTCATCTTTATTGTATTATTCTCTGAGATAACTGGTGGGTTCTGTTCTCTTCTTTCTCTGGCACTGTGTATTTTTCAGATAACATGTTCCTAGGTCATGGACAAGTGCTTAAGTAAATTGTAATTGATTTTGCACATATATACAGATACCAGACAATGATTCCATTAGCTCACAGTGATATTTAAGGAATGTAGTTGCATAGTTGCAAGTTACTAGTTTCACATCTACCTGTGTAGATCTGTTTAAAGTAGATCTAAACACACAAAATGAATTAACCAAGATTTCATGTTACACATCTTATTTAGGTTTGTAAGTCAAGACTTTTAGATACTATCAGTTTATGTGCAAAAATATGATACTGTATTGTCCAACCATTGAAGGCTTAACAGTCAATAATCAAAGAGGAAATAAAACTTGTGTTTGCCATTGTGTTGAGTAGCAGTAATTAACTTTTAATGCCGTTAGTTCAACAACTTAATTGGTCAAAAGCTTATCTCAAAAGTGGAGGAAAATACTTGACTCTACTGCATATACGACTGCACTTTTGACCAAAGACAGTATCTTTAATTCACTTTAAAAAAAAAAAAAAGAGTTTTAAAGAGACTCTGTCTGCCAAAGACATTCTAAGTCTTAGAGAATCTAGAACTGTTGTCATGAAAGAAGCTTTACTGCAGTTCTGTCTTCGGGTGTAAATCATAGCCACCATATCTGAAGTTGAGTTTTCAGAAATCAACTTTCATGCAGGACAATCATCAGTGAATAGTATTTGCTAACTTTTCCATCAGTTTTCATTTTAAACACAGCTGTTTAGAGGGACAACTATTTTACTACAAATTATTTCAATTTTGTGAATTTGTGGAAAGCAAAATATATTTTAACAGAAAGGAACATAAAATACTGTCCTCAGTAGTGGATTGACCTTGACGGGTCGCCAGACACACACCCTGCTGCTCTCTCTGTCCCCCTCCTCAACACAACAGGGAAAATGCAAGATTAAAAAGCTTGTGGGTCAAGATAAAGACAGCAACTGGGCGAAGTCATATCCTGGAGTAGTCATATCCTGAAGGACTGCAGTCTGTGGACCAGAGCAGGGGAAAAGTGTGAGGAGAAAGGAGTGGCAGAGACGAAGTGTTATGACCTGATCATAAACCCCTGTTTCCCATTCCCATTCCCATTCCTGAGCACTGCTCAGGAGAATGAAGAGATGAGTTGGGAATGAAAGAGTGAAGTCTGGGAAAAAAGGGGATTGAGGCATGCAGGGAAGGTATCTTAATTTTTTGTCTTATTTTTTTTCTCACTGTCCAAATCTATTTTCATTGACAATAAATTAAATTCATTTTCCCAAAGTCAAGTCTGTTCTGACCATGTCAGTAATTGGTAAGTAACCTCATTGTCTTTATCTCAATCTAAAAGTTTTCTAGATTATCTCTAGAGTTTTCTTGTAACACGTATCCTCAAATAGACTGAGAACCTTGATAAATGGAGGTTTAGGCTCAATGTTAATTTCTGGTATCCAAAAGACGATCACTTTTTCTCAGTCTCACCAGCCTCTATAACATATTTTTCCCCTTAAGAAATGCAAATGAGTTAACTATTACAAAAGTGCAATAAAAGGCAGTCTCTTGATAACAAGAACAATGCAGAAGAACAAAAAAATATATATTCTTCTGAATATTTATTTTTATGTCTTTTTACTTAAAGAAAAAAATAATTAAATCGAACTCATCAACCCAGTTAAAATGTGAAGGCTCCAATAGCTAAATACTTATAGAACTGTTTCAGAATTAGAAAGAAATCAGAAAGAAAACCAGAAAGCTATAAAAAAAAAAGATCAAAATTAGTAAATTTTATGATATAGGGCGCTGGAAAAAAAAAAAGAACACAAGCTTTGGCAACATTTGAAAACCTTTTTAACTATTTTTTTTTTTGGCATCTCTAGCAGTTTTTCTATTACAGTGTGAAGATACGGCAAGCTACTGCTAAAAAGCTTAAAAACATCTCATATAACAGACAGATCTAAACCACTATAATTTCAACAAACTCTAATGATTTTTGAGGTCCTAGCCGGCTTAAAATTATATCATATTTCATCTTTTAACACACCTTGAAAACATATGCTTGTAATCATGTTTTTATTGGCAACTAAGCTCTGTCATATAGAGCTGTACAACTTTTGCAGTATATAAGAACTACTAATGTAGAGCTAATTAGTCAAAATAAGGAATTCAAAGTAAATATTCAGGCCAAACTTAATTTCTTAAATGAATACTCTTTTAATTAAACAAATTAAACAGTCCTAATTCCTGCAATTCATTTAACAGAAATAAAATTTATTATATGTATTTAAAGATAGACAAAGATTTAGACATGATCCTATTGAAAATGTTTTATGAATAGCAAACAGGATAAGGAGATAACAGAACACAAATCTTTTCGGTTCACAGTTCTTCCTCTGATTAAATGAGAATTGTGTCACAAAGGACTGATACTTAATTATTGACTAGTTTGCTAATTAAGACTAAGTAACAGTGCTGGGGAAATTAGTTGAGATATTCAAAACTACATCACGTAAACTATTCAAATTATATTAACTACAATCCATTTACTAGTGCAGTCTTAAAGTCCTTATCTGCCATCTGTTGTGAGATGTTTCAAAACAATGATAGAAAGTCTACTCAAAACCTAGCTTATATACATATTAATTTTATAGATATATAGATTAGATGTATAGCTATGTATATGTGTGTGTGTGTGTATGTCTGCTTGTGTGTGCCTTTGTGAGACATGCTTAGCTTTGCTATTTGTTCTACATGCAAACAGGAGGGTAGCAGACAGTTCTTTCAGCCTGGAACAGAGACCCAGGTACCTGGCTGCACTGGGACAACCTCCAGCAGCTAGGGAGGAGGAATTCCCTGCTAGCAGGTCTAAAGAACAATAAAATAAGCATATTCAAGATAAGGCACATCCTTTTCCTAAAATTTTTTTGGTCAGTTTGAACCAAGGAATTAAAGGAAATTTATCTGTGTCAGAGCCTATTCCCTGATCCCCATAGTGTGTATTAGCCACTTGGTTATTTCTAATTTCAAGCAACAATAAGTACTTTACTTTCAAAAGAAATTTAAAACAGTATTCCTTCACTGAGTAGAAACTGTAGTGGTCTAGCACAATGACAGATGGGAAAATAAGTGTCTGTGTATTCCTACCATAATTTGCAAGAGAAAAGGCAAAGAAAAAAAAATCAGAACCTATTATCAATTAGTCATTTTTTTCTCAGTTTTGTTTCTAGCTGCTGGTTCAAGCTGTAACTGGATAAATTTGGAACAATCTATAAAAGGGTAGTTATGCAAGAAAATTATTGTGTGATGAATTAGACTCTTCCTGTACAGCACTCAGTCGATTGCAAAACAGGGATGCAATTTCATGCCTTTATAACTAACTTTTTTAAAAAGTTATAATTTGAATTTCATACTTGTTAGTCATCATCATGATCTAGCTTAGCCTTTTCTTGGGTGAAAATATTTTGCCACTGGATTCCTATGTTTATTAGATTCTGTCCTTCTGACATTAACTTCTGTTTTGACAGTCATTTCTGATTAACTCCAGCCCATCAAAGAATACTAGAGATAAGCCCATCAGTTTACCAGAATGGTTCCTTTCAATTTATGTTTTGTCCAGCAACGCAGCAATAATACTTAGATTTTCCTACGTAAGGAGCAAATCTTGAAACCTTACTCATGACACTCTTTGGGTAATATTGCTCAGTTCAGTGGGACTACTTGCCATTCTATGTTTTCTCATCCTGAGTTAAGGTATTAGAACATATGTGCTCATTAGTGTTTTACTTTCAGCATTATATGCATTATCCAGGCGTTTAAGCACCCATTATATTTCATGGAAACCCAGTGAATACAACTAATGTTGCCTGAAGAAACTGAGTAAGAACTAGTTACCTTAATAGAAATATGCAATGCTGTTTGAGACCATGACAAATACAAGACATCTCTGATGGATTGGTGGACAAGACAATTTTATTTATCTGATACTTTTATATCATAACAACAATAAATGATTGGGATGACTACCCTGCTAAGGAATATTTAATTCCTCTTGTATTTATTACATATTTGTCACAGCCTGCTGTGGCTGGTGGCAATATTGTGAGTTTTGGCTGACGTAAACCCCCAGCCATTCTATAATGAATAATTTCAAAGTTCGAAGTGTCTCTACAGTAAAGGTTCTAAATTTTACAAAGTTATCCAGGCAGCCTGGCTTTTCACAATATACCCAGAAAAGGGAGGATGTTGGCAGTTGTCATCAAGAGCTCACCACTTACTTTCAAAGTTCTGGTTCTGTGCTCTGCATGTCAGGCAGGTCTTCTGACCAGCCAATGCTTCTGATTCAACAATTCCCTAATAGCAGTCTGCAGTACAGCTCAATCAAGAGATGTCGTATTACAGCAGAGTAAACACAAAAGGCCAAGGAATAAGACTTGTAATAAATCATCTTTATTAAAATTAACTTATTTTATGAGATGTTTGTGTTGGGTGGTTTGTTTTGTTTTGTTTTGTTTTTTAAAGTATCGTATGATCAGAACCACAGTTCTTACACTGGAAAATCTTACGGAGCTCTTCATATTTCCTTCATGAAGTTCAGTACAAATTTAATATCCTTGCTGTCAAGGCTTGCATTTTTTATGCTATAATTACTAAACGCATAAATCAAATGCACTACTTCTAACTATAAAATAGCATTTCAGCTCCAAGTGAAGTGCTCTGACAGCACTTACATTTTAATAATATTTCTATGAATAGAATAAAGTGATTATTGCAATTAAATTCCAATCTGGTTATCACTATCACTATCACATCACATCAATTTTATTTAATATTTCTATATTTTTTTCAAAACAAACATACATGCATGAGAAGGATTAGCTACCTTGTTTGAACAACAAAGGTCAGTAGATACTAAAAAATCCCAACCAACATGATCTTGGCAGAACTTCACATTTGTAAAAACATTTCTTTAATATCTAATAACATTCATTTAATTAAAATACTTTCTTTCCTTTAACTTTTGACAAAACAGTAAAGTGATACACTGAAATGTACCCTAAATGAAAGACAATAATTTCTTGCTGAGGAGAAAGCAAATCTTCCAATAGAGAAGGATTAGAATGGTACTCTCTAGAGCAAAGAATATACTGATGTACACGTGTCAAGAATAGAAACTTCCTCATAAAAAGGCTCTCTGAATTGCAACATGTAAGAGTCAACGGGAGAAAAACTAAATAGTACAGAGACATTTGTGTTACAGTATATTCCTGGTAGAGGAAGAAACAGAAGAATGTTAAGCTTGCAGTGTACATCTGTACCAACCTTTGTAGGCCATGTTAAAGTAACCATCTAGACAAGGTTCATGCAGTCAATCTGAAAGTGTTGACCTTCATGTGATTATGGATAGCTCTTTAATATGTATAATGTCCTAAAAGTTCAAAAGTTTAGCTTGGCATTGGTTGGCTAACAAGGCATAACTATGCAAGCTCTTTATAGGCTGTTTGTGAGACAAGCATGTGTACTGATGATGAATGGATCAGAAGCCACATTGCTAGGTGCTGTTTTAGCAAAGGTTGCATAGTAACCATAAGGTCTCTCCCACTGACCACTGGAGCACTTAGTTAAAGACAAAGGTCAGTAGAGTTTGTTGCAGGTCAGTGTATAGATTTATACACCAGTTAGGGAATTGAAGATTGCTCTGAGGGCAGTGTTTAGAGGATTTATAAATCAAGCTGTTTCAAACTTGAAAGCAATCCTTTACTGGATTGATACTCATTAACAGTACACATTATTACTTGCTACTTAATCACTACCAATCATTATCAGCACATAGACAAAACAGTACAGAACAGTACAAACTTGTTCTAAACTAGCCATAAGTATACAGTACCATGGAATTCATGTTTTCAGTTTGCACTGGTGGCTGTGGTCCATCATCATTCTTAGTCACCAAGATCAAGGTGATCGTGCTTTTTGGCAGGGAATCTGAAGCTGAAGGTTGGATGTCTTATTTATTCCCCACCTTTCCTATCTCAATGCTGATGTTTTATACTCTTCTGTCCCCATCCCCAAAGAGAAAGGAATGATCTCATCTGGTCTTAGTATATTATTTTCTGGATCAGAATTTGTTATCATTTTACTTATTCTGCAGGATAATTCTGGTTCTATAAGTCATGCTGTCGGTACCCGCCCTGTGAGATTACTTTGTTTTTACCAGACATGTTGCAGATTTTACTCCCTGTATATCTTTTTCTGAACTTCTTCTGTTGAGTTGTCACTTTGTGCTTGTTGTTATTTATGGTACTAAGATGTTATGAGTATGACAAAATACTCATATACTCTCACCAGTTCCATCATTATTATGTGCTTATGTCTGGATTCACAGTAGTCAAATATGAGCTGTGCTTTACTCTTGTAGAGAGCTCACCAGCTAGAAGATAATATTTGAGATTGATTTAGGGTTTACATTTTGAGACAGTAACATACATTAACTACAGTAGCCCACATCTTGGCTGCTAATTGTCCGTTGTTTACGGTGTGGCAAAGTGGCAACAACTTAGAACTTTCTCTGTCTATTTGTCAGGTATGAGGTGTACTTTTGTGAGGATTATAGGTCAAGAAAAAGTCGAGAGAATTGCTTTTTTTTTCTGCTCAGTATGATATTCACAGCTACATTAATTCACCTAAGTCAATTGAAATCATCTAGTTAAAAATCAAACAAACTGGGTATGTGTAAGATAGTCAGATAAACTAACAAATCATTGTTTCATCAGTTTAACTTACCAATATAAACTACCAAAACAAACAGCATTGACATAATTAAATTTTAACCTGCTTTGTAGAGTTTGTACCTATTGAATTAGAATTTATCTATCCTATGCTTTTTAATGGTGGCCTAAATCTACAAATTTCTTTTTTTGTTTGTTTGTTCATAATTCCCTCTTCCACCTTTTATAAAGCTGATTTCTAAAGACAATTTCCATCAGCTTCTTTTATAATGCATAGCAGGAACCACAGATATCCTCTGGAAGAGTGTTTTGGGACCTAACTTCTAGACCTGAGAATGCTTCTTATCAGCTCTTGAAACTATCAGGTGATTGGAATTCCCACACAAAATGTGTCATGGACATGGAGGGTTGTAGAAGGAGAGATAGTCTCAGGTCACATTTTTTTGTACTTTAACTGTAACCATTTCCTACTCCTTGGCATTGGTTCTATGGCCGGGCTGGATCCAAGAAAATATTTCAAGTGAGATTTGTCAGGTCTCAAATTTGACCTCTAGGGGGTTCTGTTTTCCATAAAGGAAGTTCAAGCATGCAGAGTGGTGGAAGCAGGATGCTTTGACTTGCTGCTAATCAGAGGAGTCTGCTATAGTATGCAACAAAATGTTATCTGTCCCCCAACTGTCCTCCTTCCTTCTGGAGGTCCAAGAGGGAAGGGCAGCAGGTGTGCCTCCCATCCCATGACTCAAAGGGCTGTCATTCTCCTCTGCCCCAGGATGTCAGGCTGTTGCAGCTGGCTGTTTACCCTCTTTAGCTTTCTTTGTACGTGTTCTGTGTTTTGCAATTTGTTTCCCTCACTTTAAAATCACACACAACTTCTGAGTGGGACCTTTCTTCTCTATATTAGCTGTGAACTCCCATTTCATTTATTTATTATCCAATTGTTTTGCTTCTTTTTTTTTTTTGTAGAGAAGATTTAATAGAAGAAAGCTGCAATGAGAGACATACTACTTTGAAGTTTTGCTTTAGTGAGATACACATCCCTGATTTATTAGCATAATTTACAATTATATTGTAAGTAATTAAAGTAAAAACCCGTCAAAATAAATGAGCACAGTATATTTTGTGTGGAGACAACCTTGATGGTTAATTGCATTTGTGTCCTTAGTTATTTGGAAAAAAAAAAAAATCGGTAGCCTGTAATGAGTCTTGTAAATATTACTATGAATTAGAAAATTTTTGTTCTTCTGGACTGTTTTGCTAAGGGTAGTCAGAATTTCATTTTATTATACTACCTTTCAAGAAGCAATTAGCAAGTTCCAATTCTACACATTTGCAAATGAAACATTATGAAAAACTGAAATGTATTTTGAAAACATCTCTTGATTACTTTGCTCTGGACTTACATAGCACCAATTTGTAGGAGAATATAAAAATCCAGACTGATTACCTTCAGGCACAAAAACAATCTGTGTATAAAGGCAGAGTAGTGAATGTCATTTAATCTCAACTGTAGTGATCCTTTTCACCTTGTTTCTTGTATTTAAGTTGGTAAGTTACAGTCTAGATGGGCAGAAAACTAGACTGGTAAAAACTGTTATGGCTAATGGGTCATGCTCTGCCTGGAGGTTGGTAACAAGAGGAGTGCTGCAGGGATCCATACTGGGACATGTCCTATTTAACATCTTCATCAGTGACCTGGAGGAGGTTTCACTGTGCATTTTCATCAAGTTCGTAGGAGGCACTAAATTGTGAGCAGGTATGCTGGAGCACAGGGCAGCCATCTGAAGTGACCTTGATGGGCTAGAGCAATGGGCCTAATGAAATTTAAAAAAAAAAAAAAAAAAAAGGCTAAATACAAAGTCTTGTCCCTGGGAAAGAAGCAACAAGAGGAGGTTGAGACCAGCTACATGGACATAATGTGCTTAGATTTGCCTGTGATCCTTGATGAGTTTGGAGAAACCTTAAAAGCATCTATGTCTTCGTTCAGCAAGAGCTGATGTGTCAAACAAAAGCAAGGAAAAAAAGAAATAAATTTAGGATATTAGTAAAGAATGCAAACTTAAAAATATTTACAATATAAAATACAGTCTTATCTATTCTGAGATACAAATAGTCAAGAGATGCAGTTTTCAAATATTACATTTGTTTACTGCTCTGTAACTATTCCCTAACTTTTCCAGGAAAAATGTGGTGGCTGGATTAATGAATCCTGCAGACCATCATTTAAGGCTATATTGTGAATATTTCTGCATTCGTAGAATGAATGGGACATTTTAAGATCATCTAGTCTAAGCCCCTTGCCATGAGCAGGGACATCTTCAACTAGATCAGGTTGCTCAAAGCCCCATCCACTCTAATCTTAAATGCTTCCAACAATCAGACATACACAACTTCTCCAGGCAACCTGTTCCAGTGTATCACTAGTCTCATCATAAAAAAAAATTCTTCCTTATATGTAGTCTAAATCTATCCTCTTTTAGTTTAAAACATTACCCCTTGTCTTATCACTACAGGCACTGGCAAAAAGTTGTTCTCTGTCGTTCTTATAAGTTCTTCTAAGTATTGAAAAGCCACAACAAGATTTCCTCAGAACCTTCTCTTCTCTGGAGTGAATAACCCCATCTCAGCTTTTCTTCACAGGAGAGGTGTTCCAGCCCTCTGATCATTTTTTTTTGTGGCCCTCCTCTGGATGCAGTCTAACAGGTCCATGTGTTTCTTGTACTGGGAACCCCAGAGCTGAGTGTAGTACTCCAGGTGGGGTCTCATGAGAGTTTAGTAGAGGGGAAGAATCACCTACCTTGACCTGCTAGCCATGATTGTTTTTGTGAAGCCCAATATACAATTAGCTTTCTGGGCTGCACAGGTATATTGATGGCTCATGTCCAGTCTTTCATCCAGCAGTACTCCTATATCCTTTTCTGAATGGTTACTCTCAACCCATTCATCCCCTGACTCGGGGGATGTGCTGGCACTGGTGAATACCTCAACCCAGGTACAGGACTTTTCACTTGGCCTTGTTGAACTTCATGAGGTTTGCATGGGCCCACTCCTCAAGCTTGTCAAGGTCCCTCTGGATGGCATCCCTTTGCTCAAGTGCATCAAGTGCACCACTCAGTTTGGTGTCAAACACATTATGTATTCCTCTGTAACTGAAATTTCTGTTTCAGGCTCTGTGCTATTAATGTAGTTTAGTTATACTTCGTAAAGTTTTTTGAAGTTATCTCTAGATTTAAATAACATAAATTGTTTATATTGAGTCAAAATTTGCAGAATGATTATTAATTATTTTTCTGAATCAATAATACATTCTATAAATAGTAACAGCCACACTACAGAAAGTTATATGTTTGATTGTTATATTTTGCCATTCTTTTTGTTTTTATTTCTTATCTTTTTTTTTGCTCTTATTTTCTGATCTATGGCAATACTTTTTATAACTTTTTTGCGTAGTTTCCTTGTTTCTTTAAAAGAAAAAATCAACACAACCCTGCAAGGACCTGTTAAAGGATTTTTGAATGGTCAGATGCATTTTATCATGTTTATTCTACATCCAAAATTTTTATGACACATCCAAATAACTCTGAAAGTCTGGAAGGAAATATATGACAGTCCTACATGGTTTTACTCATTTCTTTAATTCCATTTCAATTGCTTCTCCAGCTCCTGAAGGTAAGATTAAGATCATTTCAGTTAAAAAACATAAAGACATGTCACCCAACACTATGGGGACAGACAAGTTCTTTTGGGGATCCTGGTCAGAATGATGATGGCACTAAGTTGTAGCTACAATTAAATCTTTCTTTTTTAAACAGAATTTTATGATTAGCATAGCGTAGAATTTTACTATCAGAATAGAACAGAATTTTTATAAGCAGAAGCAATGTAGCACAATTTTATAAGTATCATAGCAGAGTTTTTTATATCACAGCTTAGCTTATAGTTCTTAATCACCTGGACCCTCTGCAGATTGGGTCAAATCTTAATACTTGGTTCGTCATATCAATATAACAATGATAATCTAGACTCAGACAACAAAATAGAACATGAGTCACTCACACAGTCCTCAGAGGAAGCAGATGATGGTGAAGGTGTCACTGACACCAGAGGAATCACAGTTTTTGCCATCCAGCAGCAGTTCTGGTCCAAGTCTCATGTAGGACTTGTAACTGATTGATTTTATAGACAGTGCTCTGTGTGCTGTTATGCTTCCCTGTACTGTGACAGGGTCATCACCATCTGGTTGGCCAGGGACCTGACACCCTCAAGGAGGGAGGTGGCAGTTCAGCTAGCCCTGTATTTTGTCCACAGGATTAGCAATGGGAGAGGCCATGAAGAGATGGTAGAAGAGCTTGACTGTTTCCTTGCAGACCCTTAACATCTCTCCAGATCACAGTAGTTCTACTGGGGTTCTAAGAAGGTAAATCCCTTTCTGTTACTTCCAGTATCTGCTGATGGCCTACTGTTAATTAATTTGTCTAATCTCATTGTGAACCTACTAGTAGTGTCTCTTATGACAGCAGGCTCAAAGAAGTTAATTACTTGTTCTGCAAAGAGATATTTAAAATCTGTTGTCAATTTATTTGCCACATTCATGAGTTTTAAAGCTTGAATAAATCCCTTAGCTTTCTCCTTTCTAAAGTGAATCCTAATTATTTTACTGTCTCGTTCTTAAGGCAGCTGCTCTATCCCTTATATCATTTTAGTTGCTATACTCTGACGTTTTCTGACTTTGCTGTATCCTCCCTGAGATGCAAAGACCAGAACAGTGCAGTTTTTAAGATGTCAACACAATAAGATTTTATACAGTAGCAAAATTATGATGTCCACCATATTCTTTTTGCCTTTCCTGATGGTGCCAAGCATTTTGTTCGTTTTTTTTTTCTGGCAGATGTTGCACACTGAGCCAATGATTTCACAGGACTGATTACAATATAGGTAAGCTCCACTTACCTGTAAGTGCTAGCATTTTTACCAATGTATACCTATGTAGTTAAGGTAATATTTATTCCCGAAAACCATTACCTTGAGGTTACCTTTTATAACTTCCCAGGTATGTCCAGTTATGCTGATCTTTAGTTTCTGAAATAGTTTGCATGCTGTTTGGGTGAAAAAAGCCCAAAGCTGTTGGTTTTGGTTTGGTTTTTTTTTTTAAATAAGAACTGTTGTACTCTTTTGGAGTGTCTCTCCACAGCTGATTTAACACATTAAGGAAAATAATATTTTCCAAAATTTTGTATTTTTTTTTTGCAGTGATACAGAGAATTATTCACTTTTATCAAACCATATCACGGTTAGTGTGCAGGAACACTCATTACGTTCCCAAACGGTTGCTCAAAAAGTAGAGCTTTTTCTAGGAAATATCCTAAACTAGCCACTTTTCCTTTACTTTTCTCTGCCTAAGAAACTTGTGTTCTGTGGCTATTTGCTATCTTTTTTTGTCCTTCATGGTTTGTCTCCTGGAACAACATTCTCAGTTATGAAATATGACTTTGAGTTTAAGCAGTTATTATCCAAGAGATAATGTTGAGAAAGAATATTGAATCTTGCTTCTTCTGTAGATAGTAATTTGACCTGGAACTCTGCCAAGATTAAAGGAAGGAAAATCAAAAGCTAATCACTTAAATCTAATGAGACTGCTGACTTACTTGTCTTTGCAATTTTTTTTTTTTCACTTTTTAACCAGTGAACGGGTTATATAGTGCTACCAGCATCTTTTTATGCATTATGTACTTTATTCTATAACAAAAGTCTCAAATATATTTTCATCCTTCTGTAAATTTGTGCATTTCTGTGTACATCTGTGTAAACGGTTGCACACTTCTACTTCTTGACTTTAAATAACATAGAACAGATTTTGCAGATAGACAAAAATACATTTTTAAAAGATTTATTAATCTCTTTTTTTTCTGTTTTTTTTTGCTTGCTTTCTTCCTGACAATTTTTTTTTTAATTTCAGATTTAAATATATATTACTGCTAAACTTCTTTACAAGCAACATAGCCCATATACCTATTACTGTATCCTAAAATTGTAAGAATGAGGTTTTCTTCAGTAGCTAGTAATATGCAAGCTGATACATACTGTGGAGGTTTACATTCTATGTTTCTTTACAAACTTACAATGCATATGTAGTTTTTCAGGGAAGACTGCTACCAGACTAAGTTGAGGAAATCTAGGGACAGCGAAAGAGCAGTTCCACCTGATACTTATTCAAGAAGGTGCTGCATAGGGTATATGAGTACTAGAAATAGAAGTAACCTCCATGAAACCAGAGACTACTTCTGTAGGTGGTTAGGTCTTTCAGTAGATGAGCAATGAAAGACTTGATGACCCTGATACCAAATGGCAATAATTTACTCTCATCCATACTGTTAAAAGTTACCTCTCTCTACAGACAGATCTTCTTGAAAAGAGGCAGCCAGAAAAATTCAAAACAGAAATATGGAGGGAGCTAGAAACCAAGTGTGTCTAAAACTAGTTCATGCGACTGTCTTACTTATGCTGTCATTCTTAACATTTAAATACTAGTATCTTTCTGGGTATGGACACTTCCTGATGTAACACTCACATTGATGTTAGCCAAGGCTTGGGACTGTTCCAGAAGGCAGCATGAATGCAGCCACCCTGGGGAAGGAAAGAAAAGGAGTTTATTCATGTGGATGGGAGCTGTATTGTTTTACCTCCTCTCTGGTCTAAAGATTAGACCATGAACTATTTTATTTAACAGTGCCCTGATGAGGTTCATAGCCACCTACATTTTTGACAGGGAAACTTCCAATATCCTACAAAATCCTTATGTCCTGAAATCTGATATGCAGAAGAAAAAAAAATCAAGAAAAATTTGCACTTAGTGTACAGCTGCTTTTTCCTAGCTTGGCTGTCTTCTAGTAACAAGTTCAGGGAAGTGAAAATAATACTTTAGGAAAAAATATGTACTACATATCAGTCAGTGTATGGGAATCTTTGTCTATCTGGCTTTAAGCAGAGTGAGAGAGAGTTTTTCTTCACCTTTGATTTGGCAAGTGTGAATATTTTATTAATGTCATTATACACTGAGATGAACTTAAACCACCTATGTTCATATTTTTAAATAATCCTAACTTTTAATTATTTTTGAGATCTTTAAAATCTATTCAATTCAATACAAAATTTTGTATGATACAATTTAATCAATATTTATACAAGTTTTTATTAGAAATATATTTGGTATTGAAAGCTCTTAAATTACTAACAACTGGGTGCATTCTACTGAAATCTCTATAAGTAATTTTAATTATTGTTTTTCTGACTAGACTCTAGAACTGAAAGTCTATTTTTTTTTCCTTTGATATGGCATTTACAGTTATATGCTTGTCATATCTGGTTCTGTTGTTGAGTTGACATATATAAAATTATATGTGAACATTGTCCCCTTATGTTTTTAAATCTTTGCATGTGGAAGAGGGAATGAAAGAGGAAGAAGTGTTATGTTTATTAAACTTCTGTTTTTAAGGACCCTATTCTTTATAATATTGATATAACTTAGTAACATTTGCACAATAGTTTTTACAACTTGTTTATTCAATTTCCGGGATAAGGCATGAATTAAATATTAAAATGAATAATTCTAGACAGACAAGTGAATATATTAATTCCAACTTCAATTTTAGTATGACTTATCTTTTCCTGCATTAATTTGATCTACTACTTTCTATGCTAGAATTTTAGTCAGCTATGCTGTTTCCCTTTTATCTTAGTTTTTAAATAGATTTTTTTTTTTATTTACGATTTTACTTGTTTAGTCTCAAACAAATGCTCGGCTTCTTTTGAAAGCTACTTGAACTTGTGGAGATATCTCCCCTTGCCTCCCCTTCCTTTCTCTTCCCTTATTGGAAAGCTCATTTTATTATTTTGGTTTCCTATGTAAAGAGAGAGTACATGTTTTTATTTGCTTCTCCTCTGTGCTAAAAGTCTCAGTAAGTCCGTCCTCTCTTGTGTTTCTTGCCTGGTCAAAGACATAAAAAAAAGACAATTGTACTCTGCTCCTCAAATTACTTGTCCCTTAGTAAAAGAGGGCTTTTCTTTGTAGAATTAACTATGGGACAAATGGACTTTTGGAGTGTTAAGTCTTTGTTTGACAGTTTTCTTACAGTCTCAGAGACATTCTCAAATTATTTCTGATTTTTTTTTTAATACCTAGCTACTCTAATTAGTGGATCTTTTTTTTTTTTACATCTATCCAATTAGTGCATTCTGTTGATGACATAAGACTCTTGACAAATGTTTATGCCTATTATGACTATGTTTGTTTGCTTTTTTTTTATGTGGTATTTCTGTAAATGGCATGTTTTCCGAATTGTCATTTAACTACAAAATTTCTTCACATACTCCCTAACTAGGATCTTTTCCATTACTTTTAGCCCCAAGTTTCATCCATTTTACCTCTACTATTTTTGTAGGATTTCATCCAGTATTTGTGTATTTGGGTTTTTTTTTGCCACTGCAGGATCTCATTTATCTATGCCCAGCTTGAAATGGGAGTATATTGCTTTTATATTTTTACAATTGCTGCACTTTATACTGAGGTTTATCTTCTAATGTTGAAATATGTTGTTTTACTCCTACTTTTCCACATTAACTATGTCTCTAAGAATAAATTAAATATGTGACCTGATGGATGGCATGGAAGAGCTTAAATCCATAGTAATACAAACTTTTTCAGTCTCTAAAACAGCTGGGCAAATGGAAACTGTCACTGGCAATGATGCCTCGACATGGTCATAATTCATGGACCGTACCCAGGAATTTTTTGAAAGACTGGTAATTGTCATAGGCCAAAAGCATACCTGGGACTATTTTAACAACTAGCAGTAGAGGTGATTAAATTCCAGTGTCTGGGAATATCGTCTTCTACTATGTAATAGAATAGCATGAACATGTATACATTGTATCGGTGTTATAACGTGATGTTTTGTTTCATATTTTGATTTATTTGTGTTTGGGGTTTTTTTTTGCAATTTTGGAATTGTGTGGGTTTTTTTTTTTGTTTAATTTTGTTTTATTCTGCGGGTTTTTTTTTTTTTTAAACTAGTATTAAGATAACAGCTATTTCTTAATTTTTTTTTTTTTGGTAGCCCCAGTATATGTAGCTACACAATTTGGTTGATTGGTTAGTCTGCGAAGTGTCAATTTTAGTTGTGCACTGTCTATTTAAATTGCACATGCCTAGACTAAATATTGCAAATCTTTAGTTCTCTAATTTGCCCAGAATTTCAATATGCTATTCATCATTCATCAGGAGAATGACTTAAAGTAATCTCCTTCAGTGTGTTTTCCAAGGCCCACATTCAGCTTCCCTAGCTATAGGTGGCTAAATGGAATGTAATGTAATTTAGAGCCTAAAAATCCCATGATATCCTATTGAGATATAAAACTCTGGAGGATGATACTGTTGCAGTGCTTAAAGCTAAGAAATTCAGAAGATTACAGGTCAAATGTCTATGATATAAAATAGAAACTTGAAGTTCAGGTAAATGTTTGTTAGAAACAAAACTGTGTTTGAGATTTGCCTTGTAACTCTATTGAACCTATTGCATAGGTACCTGTATAGTAAGGAAGAAAACCAAGCTGACCTATTTAAAGGGACTGAGGGATGGAATGCCATCCAGAGGCACCTGGACAAGCTCAAGAAGTGGGCCCATGTGAACACCATGAGGTTCAATCAGACAAAGTGCAAGGTCCTGCACCTGGGTCAGGGCAACTCCAGGTATCAATACAGTCTGGGGGATGAAGGGATTGAGTGCAGCCCTGCTGAAAAAGAATTGGGAACACTGGTGGATGAAAAGCTGGACATGAGCTGCCAATGTGTGCTCACAGTCCAGAAGGCCAATCATATCCTGGGCTGCATCTAAAGAAGCATGGCCAGCAGGTTGAGGAAGGTGATTCTCCCCCTCTGCTCCACTCTTGTGAGACCCCACCTGGAGTACTCTGTCCAGTTCTGGAGCCATCAGCACAGGAAAGATATTAATAAATTGGACTGTGTCCAGAAGAGGGCCAGAAAAATTATCAGAGGGCTGGAGCATCTCTCCTATGAGGAAAGGGTTAGAGAGGTAGGGCTGTTGAGCCTGGAGAAGAGGACGCCCCAAGGAGACATTACTGTGGTTTTTCAGTACTTAAAGGAGGCTTATAAGAAAGGTGGGGACAAACTTTTTTATCAGGACTTTTATCAATAAGACAAGGGGTAATGGTTTTAAACTAAAAGAGGGTAAAATTAGGCTAGATATAAGGAAAACATTTTTTTACAACGATGATGATGAAGAACTAGAACAGGTTTCCCAGAGAGGTTGTAGACACCCCATCCCTGGAGACGTTCAAGGTCAGGCTGCATGGGGCTTTGAGCAACCTGATCTAGTTGAAGGTGTCCCTGCTCACTGCAGGCGTGGTTGGTTGCATTAGATAACCTTAAAAGGTACCTTCCAACCCAAACCATTCTATGATCCTGTGATTTAAAGAACAATCTTTGTAACAGGCTTGTGATAGAAGATCTTCTCTTCAAGAGCTGCTCCTTTTGACAATGTCACCTATTCCGCTTTAAGCCAGTCGTAGTGGGGTCTAGTGCAGCAAAGCAAAAAGTTCTGTTTATTACTATTGTTCCAAATCCATCAGATTGCTTTCATCTTGGTCTCACGTCTTGGATAAAGTATGTAAATTGTTGTCTCAATCCTGAAAAATAACAAGTCTGATCCCTTTACATGACTCTGCTAGCAAGAGAGGATGATCCATCTTCCTTACTTCTACTCACCCACTGTAAAACTGAAAAAGAATAAAGCAGTCCAGCTAGAAGACAGTTCAGTGCAGGAGTTTCACTGTGATGTTGGGCAAACTTCTCTGCCCAGAATTTATCTCCTTATTTGTCTCTATCATTACAAAGTACATGATTTCCTTAAAGAACAGAAAAAGCCTATGATAGGGGGGTTGGGTTGTTTTCATCTACTTAATATGCACATAATTTTGAAGAGGTAAGGTGCAACTAATCAAATCAAATCATCTGTTACAGATAATATCCTTGGCAGTTCAGTAATCAAGACTACTTTTAAACTACCGCTGAAATTATTAGTGTCAGTAATTTCATTATACGTACCTAATAAATGCTTCATAAAAACTATAGAAGAATTCCAACAGAACTCTTAGATACCTAAGATAACATCTTAGTGATAAGAGCACATGCTGGGAAAAGCAGTTGTTGTTTAACACGGAAATGTTCAAGGCCAGGTTGGATGAGGGTCTGAGCAACCTGATCTAGTCGAAGATGTCCCGGCTCCTTGCAGGGTGGGGTTGGACTAGATGACCTTTGAAGGTCCCTTCCAACCCTAACCATTCCATGATTCTATGATTCTATGTATGTCTGTAAAGTCAATGGAAAAAAAAAAAAAAGACACAGCAAAGAAAGAACTGGAAGATACACACAGAAGACAAACTTGATGTTTCTGGCTAGTTAAATAAAAGCAGGTTTTACTGCATATATATTTATTTATATATCTATATTTAACATATATATATAGTGTATACGTGCATTTTTGTACCACATAAACATTCATATAACATATTTGATGACTGGAAGAGATTGCCAACTGTGTTCTAGCCGAACTACTTTCTGGCTGACTGATTAAAGTAATAGCTTAGCAGATCATCTGTAGAGAGAGGACCGTGCCTATCATTCATCCTTAGAAAAAATGAAATTAAGTAAAAAGATATAATTGAGGGAAAGGCAGATTGCATCTCTGAAAGAAATACTCTTCTCCTTGTAAGGCATGATAACTTTTGTATACACCAGGAAATATCAGAAAGCAATCACAAAAAAGAAAAAAAAAAAAGCCCCAGTATTGTGTTCTCTTATTTTATACTTTTAAGGGGGAAAAAAAAAAAGGAAAAATATACGTTAAGGATGATGTCTAAAAAGGAAAAAAAAAATCTGAAATATTTTCTTTGCTTCCTAACAGCTGCGCTTGCTATAACAAAGGATTACAACAAATAAAAATACCTTTGCTGTGTTGTTCTCCTATTGAGTACAGAAGTGTCAGAAAGCTTGAAAGGGCATTTAAGAAATCTTGACAATTTTGTAAGTTTAAAAAAAAATCTGGCAGAAGCAAGTATATCTCTGTGGTATGGTTGCTTTGTGCTTGCTGCTAAAGGCAGCATATCAAGGGGTACAAGGGCACTGTAAATGACAGAGAGAACTCTAGCTCTCAATCGTAGCATCTAGCTACATTTTAAGTATTTTAACTGGTTCTGAAAGCGAGAAGTGTGACACACCGTAAGCTGCTGGTACTCTTCTGCCAAGGGCAAGGAAAGTGGAATGAACAAGAAGAAACAACAACAAAAAGTGCTATTCAAATTGGTGTTTGTCATCTGAAATATTTTCCAGCAATACAGCAAAATAAAAGTGTTTAAGTAGCTCTAAGATGAGAATATTTAAAAAATATTTATTATAAGTAAAGACTGAGGAACTTGTATATCTATCTAGATATATTTTACTGAAGAAATATGATTGTTTAAATTATTCCTTTGGGCTCGGCCCTGGGCAGCGGCTGGTCCGCCCTAGACCTGACCGAGGCCACTGGACAAAAAGGAAATTTCCAGCAACTTCTCACAGAAGCTGCCACCATAGCCTCCCTCCACTGAACAACCAACAGACCTACCATTTTAGCACTGTGGACAAAATTTGTAATCAGAGTTTTGAGAATCAAACAAGAATGAGTCTGGAAATGCAAGAAGTTAAATTTCAATGCTATGGCTAAAATTAATGTCTGGCAGAAGAGAATGGAAAATATTTTTATGTGTTTATATACATGTAAAAGTATATGTGCGTGTATTTGCAAATCTTTTATAGATATAAATGCACATACTAAATGTACATTTTTATTTGTTATCCTGTAGGCATTCCATAGGAGGTGCAGTAGTGGAATATACCATGAAACCATGAGGTAATTTTCAGTTTATACTGTGTAATACTGATATGTTAAATGTACTTTAAGATCTAAAATAGTGTAAATCTTTCTTGTCAGATTGGGGTTAAATGTTACTGGTATAAATGAGAACCAGACATATCAGCCCCCAAAGTTTCTATGCAAATTTATATAGAAGATCAGGCTAGATTATTACTAAGGAAGAAACTTAAGAAAACAAGAAGTTAACCTTTAAAGTCTGAAGACTCTCAGCTAACCATCTGAATTTCGAATGAGGGTTACAGGACAGAGAGTAAGAGAGATTGTTCAAATTTTTTCCTCAGTGTCTTTAGCTGTGGAAGGATTTTGTTTACTTAGTCCCTTGGAAATCTTACAGTAGATTAAAATATGTTGACATATAGGTAGCTGGAAAAATAATGACTGTTTGCAACAGATACTAAGTTTTGACAAAAATTTATTAATAAATGAATTTTTAATTATTCATTTGTACTCACCACTAACCAATTACATTTTGTGCTCTACTGGTAAATCACAAATACCTTTCCAGTGATAGAGGATTCCAGAGAGGAAACTGTGCCTGTGGTTTTCAGAGCTCTACAAACCTCAGCAAACCAAAAATCTTGGATCTGTGGTGAACTGACCTGTTCAGAGGAAAGGCCACTATGATGAAAAACAAATAACAACAACAACAACAACAACAAAATCTAGCCTATATCTTATAATTTTCACAAGTTCTACACTGTCCAAAGGAACAGAACTGAGCACTGGGTTTCCAAGCTATATAACAAGAGGAACATAGCTGTTGATCTCTATTAACAGAAAAGTTTATTATAATCACAGATGGCTGTACAATTCTTAGAATTTAGCGAGGTGTACTTAAAAAAAATAAGCATACAATTTGCCTAACTCACTGGTGTGTCATACTGATTTGTGTCTCCGATAGTGGAAATTTCTTGATTCCTCAACGCAAGAATAAAAAAAAGAAATAATACAATGCACCTACAGAAATCAGCAATATTGTATCCACTATTGTCCTCTTGGATGAGTGGTTTTATATAAGGAATGGGAATTTATGACTGCAGTTTGAGCGCACTGTTATTATCAGCTGCCAAAATACCAGTGGATTACAGCTCCTTCTTTTGCTTCCTCTGGGAGATCAGCAGGGCTGTTGCACAAATGGAGAGCCAGCAGTAAAATGGGGATAATCTAGCTCTGAATATGAAACATGCAGGGAATATTTGTAAAGATCTATGCTTGTCCTCTTAGCTGTGTTTTTAAAGCAACAAGTTGGTTGTGGCAGATATATGTAGGTAAGTGTATCAGCCTACTTTTGCTAAATCCTGAAGAATGTGACTTCTGTGATTTCAGGCAGAAGCAGCTACTACAGTCACTTTATTCTTTTTTTTCCCTACATGGCTGATCTCTTACAACACTCATTCATCACTATCATGAGGATACAACTTGGATCCAGAACCTTTCTTGCGTAACCAGCACTGAAGCAGGAAGGAACATTTCATGCCACAGAAAACATGAGATATAGCAGGAAAATTAAATTTAATATTTAAAATAAAAGTGGTTAGAGTTGCAGCAATTTTGGAGCATATGACTGATAATAACTACATCATTCGCAATCACTCTGGTAATGAATGATGGTTTTCTGCGCTGTGGCTCTAAACAGCAGAAAATCCTCTTATGCTACAAACCAAGAAAATATGGTTCCTGTAACAACTGTTGTTTACTGGGAAAAATGAGCATTTGCCATTAGTTCTACTGAAACAATTTGATTACACTTTGGTGAGACTCAGAACAGTCTATATATTTTTGATGGCCAGAGAGCTGCAAATGTGGAGGGCCAGTGCTCACTTGCATGCATGTAGAATGAGATTTAGAAATGTGAAGTCATGAGTACGATGAGTTGAAATCATAAAAGCAACTATTTCTAGCATGCACAAATTTAATTTCATAACAACATGAGTTTTGAGGATTACAAATTAAATATTTCATTAGATATTTTTTTTAACTTGTTGATGAGTTAATTTGTATAAAATCTAATTATGTGGAACGTGGGAGCAAAATCAGGTCTTTTAGTCATTGTCAAAATTACTGAATTTAGTTAAATTTTTGTCAATAAGTATTTCATATATAAGCTTTTTTGCTTGTTTCTGTGATAACATTTTATTTGTTTCATACATCTATAAGGAAAAAGAATCAATGGGATATTCATTAATATTTTGATTAGGTTTTCTGCCTTATTACCAGGCATTCAGTTTTCTGTGTAAAGTTAGAAATATTCTAAATATTTCTTTAAGAAGTCTAGTAGCAACTTAGCTTGACAATATTATATTGAGGTTAAAAATTCTAAACCACAGTTTTCAATAGTAAAGATTAATATCTCCACTAATATATTTATTTAGTTAGTTAGGGAGTTAGTTTATATATACATACAGATTTTTATGTATATATATATAAATATATATATATGTATGTATGTAATTATATGGACATTTTTTTTTTTTAGTCTTAATAATAGCACATTCCCGTTTTCAAGTAGATGTGACAATAAAGAGGACTCTGCTGTCCTGTGTCCACATTGCATCTTGGAGTGGAAAAATAAATAACTTCTTTTAGAAGGCATGTACAATTTCAAAATATACTTGAATAAGTACATTACTGAATGTTTTTCTCCTCTTATGCAAAGGACATTTGTGGATTATCAGAGTTTCTTGTAGCTCTCATGGCACTGAAAAGCCAATACAGAAGTCTCTGTCTTTTAGAATCTTTGAGGCTTAAAGGCATATTTATCAACTAGTAGTGTCTTGGAAAGGAAATATGAGAGCCTTCCCAGCCGTTAGCACAATGAACATGGGCTGGCTGGATGAATAAAGACAAAACAGCATGCTATTTCCTACTGTAACTTCCTATCTCTACTGCACTTCAGTCAGTCACACCACAACACACATCACATCACCACGCACAAACTCCGCAAGTAAGATATGCATGTCAAAAGTACAATGCGGTCATTTATTTATCATTTATGGATATCTAAGACTAATCAGATACTAGATCAAGCATTAATATGATCAGCACCCTTAATAAAACACTGATGAATCTTTGCTAGCCAGGTAAGTATCAGGCAGGAAGAGGTTGGACTCTGTTGCTTCTTGTAGTAGGCTGATCCTTGACCTTACTGAGACAGTGGTTTATGCCTCTCTGTTTTTATTTGTTTGTTTGGTTGGTTGGTTGGTTGGGTTTGTTTGTTTGTTTGTTTGCTTGTTTGATTGGTTTCTTGGTTTGGATGTTGTTTGTTTTTTTTTTTTTTTGAGGAGGTGGAGCTTTAGGATTTTATAATCTGTTGTATCAGTGTTTTCCCTCTGGAAATTCTGAGCTGCTAGAGAAGACAAAAAAAAAAATACATCAAACTCTATTTCTGGAACACTAGTTCGTGTCAGCATGCTTTTCTCTGCCACAGTCTTGAAAAAAAATTAAATTCTTGTTGACATGCCTCCTGTACTTCTAATCACTCTTAAAGAATGTACTGAAGTGATTTGGGGAATCAGAGAAGAATAAAATTAGCAAAGGAGATCAGCCATAAGATCAAAAACATTATGAAATGTAAAGATGTCTTTTCTGTTCTGCTGAGCCAGCATTTCAGAATGTCTGTTCAGTTGTTGGCAAAGACCAGTAATGCAATCAGAATGAGAGTTTCTGAAAATCTGAAGTATCACTCTAGTTTTGGTTATCAATAGATGTATTATTTATATAATAAATTTTTTACTGAATTTGTATTTTTGTACGAGCATTTTTTTGTCTGATTTAGATTTATACATTTGGAAATGAAAATGCTACAAAACAGTATACATAACTTTTAATTGTCCTCAAATGTTTCCATTATGCAAGTAGACATTATAAGCCCCTGAATCAGTTATATAATTAAAAATATTCTCTGGCCATTAATCTTTACTTGTGCAGAATACACCATGTGTCTAGAGTGATTAAAATGCTCTTTTAAGTTATTTTAAAAATTTAATTATTGAAAAATTGTATAAATTTCAGCTATGTGTATTATTTTAGCAGACACTTTTATTTAAAATCTTAATTTTAGTACCAATTGCAAATAGTATTAAAAGGACTGAAACATCAGAAATAATGTCATGATAAGAAGGTTTATGTATGAGAAAAACAAATTATAGTACATAAAAAAAAATTCCAAAACTGTCCTTAAGAACTTGTTCTTGCATAGACTCTGTGTATAGTATTTGCTTGTACAACTTACAATATTTTTACTTCAGAGTTTATTAAGGTCATTAATCTTTTATAGCTATCATCCAGGCATGAAATAAGGTAAAAGAAGGGATTTCAGTAAATGCAATTATAACTTCAACAAAATGCTGCTGAAAACAGTGTGATTCTTTGTACCAATTTCAATAGCCTTAGGATCAGAGCTTAACCAATACTCGTGCTTAAGTGTAATGATTCATGGTAGCTTTGTTCTTCCAGAATTAGAAACATTAAAATAAAATAATTTTATTCCAAAATACATAATAATCCTTTTACTTTAATTAAGTAAATTCAGTTAAATTGCTTTCATCTGAGATAAGTCTACTAAGTCTTTGGCTGCCAGGTTTATTGCAAGGAAAAGCATCTCAGCTCACATGCCTTAACTCAGATCAGGACAGATACAGTTCATTCATTTGCCCATCGTTATGTATAATTAGCTGGCAATCAATGAACCATACATTCAGAATTACTATCAGCAATACACTAGATAAACCACAACACTAGACACTTACAAAATGTTAATAAATATGTACACTTTTCTGAATATTCTTTGGTATTGAACACCCTTCAATAACTAATCCCATAATAATCTACTCTCCCCTTGTCCCCTTCCTGCCCCCCACACCTATCTCTGCATAGAAAATAGCTTCATAAACCCCAGAGTCAAAGAGATTACTGAAAACAGAGTTCCTGCTCATGTCTCACATATCTCTGAAGACTAGACTCAGCTACTTTTTATATTAATTCAAGCATATGGAGAGCTTTGATTTAAGTTTAGCCTACAATAGGATTGATCAAAATGACACATTTTACAAAAAAAAAAAAACTAGAACTTTTTTTTCCCACAAGTAGTACTGATTATTTTAGCAAGTGCATATATTCTAGAAGTACATAGTCAATACTGTTTATATATGAAGTTTAAATTAAAGTTTAAATATATTTCAACCTCACTATGAAAGTGTCAGTTTGTCTCTATAGCAGTTTCTGAGAAGCAAACTGTTCACAAATATATGGAAATGGAATAGATATTGAAGAAAGAGTAAAAGCTGTCCTAGTAGTAAAATGAAAAATAAAAATGAAAAGTGTTATTTTCTTGTGTGTTTTGACCTGCTTTATGCAGCCAAAATAAGTATAAAATCTTTTATTGACATAAAAAAATCTCTGCTATTAAATTTATATAAATAATTATTTATAATATGAGTCATAAAGTAGGTGCTCATAGCAGTTAGAGAAAACTCTTTTTCTTTTTCTTGAATATTTACGAAAATAAATGTTAGAGTCAATTTCTGCAGAAATACATTGGGTTTGCATGGCAAGGTTTTGGCAGAGGATGGGCTACAGGGATGGATTCTGGGAGAAGTTACTAGAGGCTTCTCCTATATCAAATAGAGCCAGTGCCAGTTGGCTTCAAGATGACCCTGCTGCTGGCCAAGGTTGAGCCAATTGGTGACAGTGGTAGCACCTTTGTGATAGCATAGTTAAAATGGTGAAGGAAAAAAAACCTGCACAAAAACAACTGCTGGGAGAGATGATTGAGAAAATGTGAGAAACAATTCTGCAGACACCAGGGTCAGTGAAGAAGGAGGGGGAGGAGATGCTCCAGGTTCCAAAGCAGAGATTCCCCTGTAGCCTGTGGTACAGACCATGGTGAGGAAAGCTGTCCACCTGCAGGCCATGGAGGACCATGCTGGAGCAGAAATCCACCTGCAGCCCATGGAGGGCCCAACACTGGAGGAAGCAGATGCATCGAAAGGAGGCTGTGACCCTATGGAAAGCCTGCACTGGAGCAGGCTCCTGGCAGAACCTGTGGATTTGTGGAGAGAGGAGTCCACACTGGAGCACTTTTGCTGGCAGAACTTGTGACCCCATGGGGGACTCATGCTGGAACAGTCTGTTCCTGAAGGACTACACCCCACGACAAAGGATGCACACTGGAGCAGTTCGTGAAGAACTGCAGCCTGAGGGAAGGACTCACATTGGAGCAGTTCACAGAGAACTATCTCCTCTGGGAGGGATTCAATGTCTTCCCAGCAGGGGAAGAGTTTGAGGAGTCCTCCCCCAGAGGAGGAAGGAGTAGGTGAAACAATGTGTGATGAACTGATTGCAACCGCCATTTCTTCTCCCCCTGTGCTGCTGCAAGGGAGAAGGTAGAGGAAATTAGGAGCAAAGTTGAGCCTGGGAAGAAGGGATGTGTAAGGGAAAGATATTTTAAGATTTAGTTTTTATACCTCATTTTCCTACTCTGATTTGATTGGTAATAAATTAAACAAATTTCCCCAAATCAAGTTTGTTTTTCCTATGGTGGTAATTGCTGAGTGATCTCTCCCTGTCCTTGTATCAACCCACAAGCTTTTTGTTATATTTTCTCTTCCCTGTCCAGCTGAGGAGAGGGACTGATAGAGCAGCTTTCGTGGGCACCTGAAGTATGGCCAGGGCCACATACCACAAGAAAAAAAAAATGTTTATGTGTATTTGTAATATAGATAGTATCTGTGATTTATTTTTAAAGCTTGAGAAGATTTAGTCAAAAGAGTTCTGTAAAAGAAATGAAAAATTCAAGCACAGCTTATAAAAATTAAAACCTGCAGGTGATTTTGGAGAAAAGAGCAAAAGACAGATTAAAGGGAAAATAAATGAAAAAAAAATTTAAAAAAGGGGAATACTTCACATGACTTTAATGTGTACATCTTCGAATAAATTGTAGTAAGGTATACGGTTCTATCAATTTGTGATTACTTCATTGTTGAAAAGGTATTAAGAGTAGTGTACCGAATCCTGTGCAATTGGTGCATTTTTACACATATAAGATTTTCATAAAAAAAAATTTTAGCAATCTTGAAATTTTAAAATATGCACTTTCTTATATAAAACCTCACGGTTTCCATGCATAAAAGCTGCCTTGGTTTCATATGTGTGAGATGTGAAAACTTACAAAACTAAACTAAGCTTTTCAGATGTTTTATGCACCAAAATACTACAATTTCGGGATTAGGAATGGATGATTGCTTCACTGTGAAGTCTCTTTTTCAAACATCATAAAGCCAAGTAATTTTTAGATCATAGGACCATAGAAGAGTATAGTTTGAAATAATTAATCCTTTTTTTCAGGTATATAAATGCAGCTGTGCTCTCCTAATTCAAGTCTAAGCAAAGACCATGTATTATTGACACTCCAGAACAATCTGGCTGTTATTTTTTGTAAATAATAAGCAGTACCATCACTTATGAATGTGCATTCAGATATTGTCTGAGTCGGGAATTTTTTAAACTTACTTTGTATTTCTCCTATGCAGATTTCTCAATTTATTTTATTATAAATATATTCATTTATTGCAATATTTCTCAAATTATTTATTTACTACTTAATTATTAATTAAATATTGCATTAAATCAATTCAACAAAAATATTTATTCAGTTATTTAGTTAAATATTATTTATAGTTATTAGTTGAACATGGCTATAGTCAGTTATTTAAAATATAATACCTGAGCATCATGAAAGACTTTAGGAGTAGCAGAGCATAGGTAGTACAACAAAAACTTCTACTCAACTTCTGGAAGAGTAGGAAGCCTCTCACATATACGTACACCATGTCTGCCATGTGGTTTCAGAAACCATTCTATGGCAGGGAGCCTCCATTTTCCACAATGGCATGCCCTATGTGTTTTCATGCTGACCTGTAATTGCCTGGCAGGACCAGCTGCCCCTACTAGCATACCCAGAAGGACATCTGAAAAGAAGGAATATATTATTTTATAGGAGTTAATGCAATGAATTCTTGAAGCTTAAATGTGAATAGAAGGTAATTAATCAAAAGTAAAAGGCAGGTTCAGAGTCCTCTGCTCTACAAGGCTGCAGAACAAGCTCTGATGTATCAGGGGTGGGGATGAACTTTGAGAGCATGAAGGGGTTCCAAAAGGAGGTTGGGGGACATAGCCAAATGAGAACATGCAAAGAGGCTATGGACCCCACCTAGGAACCCATCAGCAAAATCTCTGACACATGTAAAAAAGAGACCAGTCCTGTAAGCTGAACTGAGAGGTCCCTGCATCCAGTCACAGCCAGATAGGATGCCCATGCAGTATTGCTGGGGCAGACCTCGGTCTTTGTACAGTGCTGCAAGACACAGGCAACACTGTCCATGAAAATGCCAATGTCAGAAGAACATGCATGTAGAGACATTAAGAAAAAGTCCCTAAGGGTTTCCTGGAAGAACCTTAACAAACCAGATGCTGCATTTTGAGATGTGTCACACAGAGTGGGCTTAGGGGGGCACTCTCTTTCCCCCTGGTTGTGGGGGAACTTTCAGGACCTACGAGACTGCTGTGGGGCATAGGTTAGTGCTGTACGTGTTTTCTTACTCTTAAGGCAATGCTGCAAAGAAGCGGTAGAAAATCGAGCATACAGTCAAGACCATCCTGGCAGACAATGATTACAAAAAAAGCATAAAGAAACAGGCTTTGCGACACAGACCATAGCCCCATTCTCTTAGACATCACAGATGCCATAGAAAGACCAAGCAAATCAGTAGGGGTAACAGGGAAGTTGCAGAGCTGAAAGAATGTGATTCTTTTCAGGCATAGAGGAGTAACAGACACAACGGTGGTGGGTTGTGAGGCTGTTAGTTCTGAGGCCTTAGCTTATAAGTTAAAAAAAAAAACACCAGAAAAAAAAGCTTTTACAGCAAAGACTGTTAATTAGGAAAGCTAAATTAATGTTGCATCACTGTAAGCGTCTTGTTAGCAAGGGACCATGGTGACCACAAGGATCCTTAACAGTAACCTGTTTTTTTTTCTGAACCTGGTGGGCCAGTGAACATGTCTTCCACCAGTATAGAAGATGACACCCTGGAAAGGAGTTCTGCTACTGCAGCCCCTTGAAGAGCTGGTGAACTGTTGAAATGTTGACTGTTAAACCCTATGAGGATGTTTCCCTTGTTGTGTGGCAGTGCCCCTTCCTACAATTCCTGAGAGGTCATTTGAATGGCCAGTTTTACCCCCACCCTCCATGTAGTAGGAGTGTGGAGGAGGTGGCAGACCACCCCAAGGCTTCCATGGAGCATGTTCAGCAGCAAGAATTGTCTATTGAGTGATTTGGAGCTAGGCAATAGGAAGAAGAATATAGATTTATTAATTCAGATCAGGTATTACTGCATAAAGCTTATGACACATTTGCTTGGGTTGTAGAGCAAATTTTTGATCATTTACACCAGCTGTTGAATTTGATGTTTACCATCAGTTCCATCTTGAAGCTGTCAGCATGCATGACTCTTTATATTCCCTAACTACTAATTTAAACAATATGCACATTGCAGAATTTTTAGATTGGCTCAGCAGTCTCCTATAAAGTAAGGGAATGTTGTGTTTTGATCAAAACTTCTGCCTAGCTATCATTATTGTAAAAGTCGTTGGGGATGTGGTACACAGAATCCTGCAGCCTGTCTCCCATTCCAAAATTATAGATGAAAAGCAGTGCTAATAAATAACAGCAACAATAGTATCTAGAATTTTTGTTTTGGCAATCACACAGAGCTTACAGCAGTGAGGGATCTTAGAAATGCAAAATTGTTAAGCAGAGCAAAAGACCAGCTGGGGAGGTCTTTGCACAGGAAGGTCATGCTTTGTGACATCCCTTTATCTGAGAATCTACTACATCTTAATATACAGAATATCTTCCTGTCTGAGAGGAAAAAAGGTTAGGGGACCTTTAAGCCAAACAATAATCTTAAATATCCCAAGATCTCTTTCATCCTTTTACATGATGAACATTATTATGGTGTTAAGAATGTCAGGAATGTATTTGGGATGAGAAGCTTTTGTGAGCTCAACATGTCGCATAACCATGGTTGTAATTGTAAATATTGCTGCCACTCTGCTTATCTCATGACTACGCAGTTAACATGGGCACATGGATAAGGTGCCCCAGCTGCAGGCTGTTGTGCAGGTCTGAGGAATGTTTACAGAGGCACAAGAACCTGACTAGTAAAAACTAAAATTTTTTATTAGGATTTCCTGTGAAAAGTGTAATGTCTATGTAGAAAAAGATCACAAATAGAAAGGCTAGAAGTACACAATGTGCTATGAACCGATCTGTAGCATAAACCAGCACCCATGTTTCATGCCTGTGAACAGAAGAAGGGCAGGGCTATACCATCAATGGCATGAAATGTATGCAGGAAACCAGAACACATATTCCAAAGTTTTGGACAGTTGAAACTAACTGTCCACAACCAATTAACTTGACAAGCTTAACAGGGCATGGAAGGAATCCAGTTTATCCTACCGGGCTTCATAGTCAGATCAGTCCCTCTCCCTTTTCTGTTTAGCGGCATTGGTAATCCAAAAATACAGGCATCCTATATATGTAGGCAGTTCTGAAAAATTTAGAGACACTTCTATAATCCCCCATTCCAATAATGAAGCTTTTATATAACAAAAGCCTTGTAGATATTCACAATAGAGAGGATTTTTATAAACTGCTCAGTCTCACTTAATTCTTCTCCATTTGAATGCATACACAATTTTAGTATTCACAGCAGTTCATTTAAGTAAGATGCTTATATGTATTCTTCTATACTCTTTTATTTTTTACATCCTTGTTTTTCTGTACACAATTTTGCATGATGAAATCAGAATAAAAGAGGTGTTTGTTATTTTTCTGAAGACTGCACAGGAAGCCTATGGCAGTCAGAAGTATATGAGAATTACAGGGCTATAGGAAGAGACCCTAGTCAGCTCCAAGTACTTAAGAAAATCTGTATCTATATCTACCTAATCTAGGTACTTGAAGTACATCTTTGCTTCAAATAATTGACATTGGGTCTGAAATGTTTTAACTAAAAGTTTATAAAATTTTCTTGGATCAAATATATTGTATAATCTATTTAATGTTTTTTTACTTATTACTTTATGTTTGATTTAAATTGTGCCATAAGAAGAGATGGTCAATATCAAGTTGTAACACTGACAGTGTTTCCACATTCTGTCTCTCTCTTTCTTTCTTCTTTCCTTTTTTTTTTTTTCCCTCACAAGTCTTTATAATGCTGTCAAAAATTTAATCTTTATTCATTTTGTTGCAATACAGCCAATAAACACTGGTGGACAAAAAGTCACTATTGACTGTTTTCATCTAGTTAACTCCTGTTAAATCTGATGAGTTTAAGTGCCATGATCACCCATACTTTCTGAAACTTAGCATGTAATTAACTTTGTTATAAATTAGTATAAATGCAAACATTTCCTTTCTGTCAATCACTTCAGTGATCACAAAGGTCTCACTTGAAGCTTTACTGAAGAGTTCTGATACATTGAGGGAGTGCATGACGTAACATGCACCGATCTCAATGAAATATTTACTCAGAGCATTATCAGTCCAAAAGGCTATTACCTAAAAGGGAACTTATACCATCAAAATATGTTTTCAAACATATATTTTCTAACTCAAAATAAAGGAAATACTAATTAATTTAAGAAGAGAGTTAGTTTTACAATTATATGTTCAATCCTAATTAGGAGTGTTGGTACTAGTGACATTTCCTGAGTGTGTGCTTACTGAGTGAAGGTGTCTAGTTCAGTTATTCATACATTGGTGTCTTGTGCCATTTGTAATGTCTTAGGATATTTTGCCCAGCTTCCAGGTGCTTCTCAAAAAAAAACATAGCTGTCTTGGATCCTGTGCCATATTTGCCAGTGTCACGCAGATGTCTTGGATATTTGGTGATCTCCCACAACAATAAATGCCTATGCTTGTATCACTAAATTGTTTCACCCTAGACAATACAGCAAATGGAGTCTAGAGGGCTATTCAGCTTGAATTCACGTATACATGTAATTTAGAGTGTGTGTGCTAAATACCACCCTAAACTCCACTGATTGCCTTAACTAGATCTCCACTGATCTATAATACTGGAGGTTAGACATCTAACTTATACAAAAACATCGACATAATAGAAACCTGACTTCAGATACCTGCATCTAAAGTTGTCTCTCACCTGCGAATACAGAACACTTTTCTTGTAAGTACAAAGGGCAGGGTGCGGCAGTGAACTCAGGTCAAATAGGTGAACAGAGGTTGTGCCAGAAATACAGAAGCCATGTAGCTCAGTCAAACACATTAGGATCTTGGATTAAAAAAAAAAAAAAAAGAGAGATGACAGGAAATGAGGAAAGATCAGTAATGCAGATTAACAAGGCAGGATCAGAGTAGGAAATGCAATGTAACATAGACAAGTGGAATATTTTAAGCCTAATGACACTCTAAGAATAAATGACAGAGGTAATTTACTCATAGACTTGTAGTGCTTCAATGCTAAGAAATTACATTGGTGAAATTTCTTTCTTATTCTTGGTTTTTTTCCCTTGTTTCTTCAAAAAAAAAAAACAAACCAACTGTTAACATATGATCTTTCATTGCTTACTATTTGAATGAGGTGTAAGAACTTAGTAGAAAATTAAGTTTTACTGAATGTTATAATCAGTTATAGATACAACAAATTAAAGTACTAAATGAATACTGAATACAGTTAATGTACAGTTAATGTTAAATTAATATTGATCCTTTAAAAAAAATTTTAAAAAACCAAAATAATTTTAAAATAAATATTTGATCATCAAGGTCTGTTTTGAAAGTGTTTCTAAATACTTGAGTCAATAGTGATCATCATAGGTTTAAAAAACTATTTTTAAAGGAATTATATTGCCGTATGTATATTGACTTTTGAAATATGTTCTACTAGCAGGCTGATAATATTATTACTTTTTTATAAATGCTTTGAAAAAAAAAAAGTAGTCTAATTCTTCTTTTTCTATCTCAGATATCAGTGAAGCTGCGAAGTAAAGAAGACTGGCTTTCTAAGAAAATTATGTAATCATTCCTTTCTCTTTCTGGATCTGCTTTTGACAGATGATGAAAACTCCAAGCTATCCTAAACCATACCATCTACTTTCATATTACCAGTTGTTTATTTATTACATATCTGTTCTTCTGTCTGTTTTCAGTCTCTGCTTTTTTCCTGTTCATACCATCCACCTGCTTACGCTTGTTATTTGCAAAGAATATTTGCTACATCTGCTAGTTTCCTACATGGTTGCTTTTTGCATACTGTTTTGATTATCAACAATTACAGAGGATATGAGAGTAATGTATCATTTAGAGAAATGAAAAATGTCAAAAAAAGTAATCATCCACTTTATACAATTTCTAAAGACGCAAAAGTGTTTTCATTGTGTAAAGGAAGTGACTGGAAAGTTGTTTTCACTATCACAAGGTTTTTTTTCCCCTGCTTTGAATCTTGCAGAATTCTTTGCTGTTTGGCATGTGAAGTAAAATAACATTTAGATGCCTAAGAAATACAAAAACAAAAACCCTGTGTGTCTGAAGAACATAATGATTTTGAGGCTAGGTAACAGCTGAACATTCCGATAGCTGTTTTCAAGACTGCCTCTTAGGTGTGGATACCTGCAATTCCATTTTAATGTCTTCTTGTGAGGTTCATAAAATTTTCCAATGAGGTATAAAATAATGAGATAGGATTAATTTGCTTCATGGCACAGTAACACGAAAACTGTTAAATTTATGTTCTTGACACAGGCCGTGTCACCCTTTGTTTTATATGACATTTGTATCTTCAAATTTCAGTTAAAAAGATAGTTACTTGTAAAGTCTAAGTGGTTTTGTTTTGTTTTGTTTTGTTTTGTTTTGTTTTGTTTTGTTTTTTTTTCTTCTCAGAGTCTTTTGAGTCCTTTTAGGGGTCTCTCATGTGTCCCTCAGGGAGTATTGTAATCAGTGCATGATCAGCAAACCATTCTAAGTTTTCAATAATTCATATTACGTTTCGTTACAGTTTTTACTGTTCTGTCTTTATTGTAAGATACAGTGAACAGCACATGAAGTATTGCAATAACTTGTAATTTTGATTTAGCACTTTGAGCTTCTACAGTAACATTTTTCTCCCTTTGAAAATTAATTTTATCTGCTGCTTTATTTCAGAATGACTTAGAATTTTACCATTCCCCCAAAAGTTTTCAGAATTACTTTTGGGGTTGATTATCCAGAAATTTCAAATTTTATTACCTCATTATATCTTCCTCCCTCAATAAATTTAAATCTCTATGCTTCCTTCATTATGAAGAAAAGCATTTTCTCTTTTTTTTTTTTTGTTTTCTATCTACTAATCCATTATTAAGTCACAACAGAACTTACTTTGCAGAAGAGCTTAGTATCTTTACTGAAGAGTGGTGAAGTATTTTTTTTAAGTCTTTTGTGGTGGAGTCTATCAGTAGATATTTGAAAAGCAAAGTGTATTTTATAGACTGCCTGTCCAAATGCTTCAAATACTTGAACATATTTCAGAAGCATTAATATCTGCTATAAAATGTATATCCCAAATGTATATTAACCTATGTGTCTATTTATTACCTTCTTCACTTCTATTATTACCATTTATTTGTTATGAAACTCAGATTTGCAGGTCTGTAGTTCCAAAGGTCAGTGTAAAGATTTTAGCCCTATTTCCTAAACTTCTTCTGTCACTAGAATGGATTTAAGGAAGCAGCTATATATTATAGGTAGTTTTAAAACTTTAACTTTTTTTTTTGTGTTAAATATAATCTTGTCCTGATTCTTTGACAGTTTATTGATTCTAATCGCCCTGCTACTACAACTCATTTGAGACTTTGATCATCAGATATTTCCCAGCTTAGTAATAGGTTCCAGGTACAAACTTTTTTGTACTTGCCTGCATAAACAGCAAAGCCAATAATGCATTTTATTTTTCTTCTGTGGCTTTGAAGGCTCCAAACAATTATTTTACACAGAATTCACACCTCCTCTTCACCTATTCTTCTATGTATTCAGTGGCTATGTGGTGCTTTATTGTGGACTTTGTACACTTAGGAAGTTACTCCTTTGAATCTTTTTTTTGGCCTGCTTTTTTCAAGCATTACATTTAATGTCTGAAAATGTGTTCTTCTCTACTGTCCCATGCCTGCAGTTTATGGATGTCACTTGTTTCTAATAGGCATCTTCATTTTGCTATTTAAACATCAAGGTCATATTTCTTATTTTAGGATTTTGTCTAACTGATAGTATACATTTTATCTGAACCTTTAATGTATTGTCTTTAAGCACCCGCTACTGAGTCTGCAAGAATTTTATACTTTCAGATGAGCTTTTCTATTTATCATTTTTCATTTCTACATATTTTCTCTTTTTTAAAGGTAAATGTTACAGTGAATAATCTGACATTTTCTTCCAGTGGCAAGGATAGGGAATTTGAGTACATTATGGCCCCTAGTATAGTGTGGTTGTTTTATAGTTGCAGATTTTTATACCAGATCCC
The DNA here is from genome assembly GCF_036417535.1 of Chlamydotis macqueenii. NCBI lineage: Eukaryota > Metazoa > Chordata > Aves > Otidiformes > Otididae > Chlamydotis > Chlamydotis macqueenii. The sequence goes on from NC_141556.1 coordinate 167,566,904, forward strand.
TCATAGTACTTGGAAAATACCTAACAGTGGCTTCTGATTCCCTTAGCAGTTGTTCCAAGAGATAGTCATCTAATGAGTCTAGAAATGTTTTCTACACTTCTGTCTGACATGACATTTACTTATTTTGCATAAAAGTAGATAAAGGCTTTCACCCTGATTTATTATTTTTTAAATATTAAATCCTTTATAATGGCATTTAAGATTTCATAGTTATTGTCCCATATTTGTTTGTTGATTGATAAAGCTCTAATATTATTCTTTCCCTATAGAACAATGGAATACAATTCAGAGAAACTTTGTAAAGCATAGTATTACAGTTAACTTTCTTACCTTTTTCCTGTGATTAGATTTCTGTTCCTTGAAATCTTGTCCTCTCATCTTCAGCAATACTGAGTAGTATCTTATCCTGCAAGAAGTAGTAATGCTTATGGAAAAAGAATATGTGGATTGCATCCACACTCTGTCCTTAAATTATTTTAAGCAATAAACAAAACTTGTGGACATTTTTATTGCTCTATTTGTTAGATTGTTTTAGTTTTTATGTAAATTTATTATTTTACCTGTGTATTACTATCTGGGAATATATTTCCAACCTGCCCTTTGAAAAATGGAGAAGATCCAGAATTGTGATAATGCCCTCACAGTTCTCAAAGTCTTAATTTATGTTACCTTATTTACATTATATCATATCATATAAAATTTTATTACATCATATCATATTACATTATATTTCATTATATTACATTACATTATATTATATTATATTATAGTATAGTATAATATATTATATCATATCATATCATATCATATCATTATATTAATCAGGTTATATTACATTGCATTGCATTACGTATGAAAACAGATATAATTTCATAAATTTACTAATTTATGCTTAAATTAAAAAATGTACAATGTATACTTGAATTAGTATTTATATTAATGAAAACAACAATCTGGTGATATAATGATCTCATTCCTGGCAGAATTTGAGCCTAATGAGAAAGTAACTCTTAATCATAGGGAAAAATTGAAAAGTGGATGCTTTGCTAAAAGTATTTGCTTTGCTAATTTGAAGTAAAAGTCACTCTCAAGCACACACAGAGTATGATTCAGTGGGACATTCTAAGCTCAAGTGCATTCTTAAGAACATAAGTATAGTGTGAAAGTTCTCAATACTGATTAGTGCTACAGACAGAGATCTTGGATGAAGAGGAACATTTTTAAAAAATACAGAAATATAGGAAATACAATTATTTTAAAATGTGCTGAACTGATATTTCTTTTTTATCTTTTTTATAGTATTTACTTAGATTAAAATGCATTTGTTTAATGGTTGCCAAATGCATTCAGAAACAGTTTATCAATTACCTCCTTCAAAATAGCTGATATTCTAAAATATCTTAGAATGAATTTTGACTTTTGTTTGACAGTCTGAAAGGACTTTGTGAAAATCTAACATGTTATTAGCCAAGATTGTGACAAAATATCCATAAACAATAATACGTCTATAAAATATTTTGAGATTCTGAGAGATTAGTGATTTTCTACTAAAAACATATGAGAGGTAACAATAAGTTTGTAAAATATATCAAAGATTTGAGACATACAGAAATTAATGAACAATTATGGTTTCCTAATTGTAGCCTCATCTCCTAAATATTTTTTTTTCAATTTCCCTAAGACATTATTTTAGCTGTTCATTGCATAGTGATCATTTTAATGTCCTGGTTATCAGATCTATAGTTCTGGCCAAAACTAAATATATTGATAATGTGGTTACCTGAACTAATAAATCTAACTCGAGAAAACAGGAACAGGGATGTTCCTGCAGGATGTGCCTGCAATCCCAGGCACAAATACAGGCTGGGCGGGGAATGGATCAAGAGCAGCCCTGAGAAGAAGGACTTGGGAGTGATGGTGGATGAGAAGCTCAACATGAGCCAGCAATGCGCCCTTGTGGTCCAGAAGGCCAACTGCATCCTGGGCTGCATCAAGAGAAGCGTGGCCAGCAGGCTGAGGGAGGTGATTCTCCCCCTCTCCTCTGCCCTGGTGAGACCCCACCTGGAGTACTGTGTCCAGTTCTGGAGCCTCCAACACAAGAAGGACATGGACCAGTTGGAGAAGGTCCAGAGGAGGGCCACGAAGATGATAAAAGGGCTGGAGCACCTCTCTTATGAGGACAGGCTGAGAGAGTTGGGGCTGTTCAGCCTGGAGAAGAGGAGGCTCCAGGGAGACCTTACAGAGGTCTTCCAGTACCTCAAGGGGGCCTACAGGCAAGATGGGGAGAGACTGTTCAGTAGGGCCTGTTACGATAGGATAAGAAGTAATGGTTTTAAAACAGAGGGGGATAGATTTAGATTGGATACGAGGAAAAAATTTTTTACAATGCGAGTTGTAGAACACTGGAACAGGTTGCCCAGAGAGGTGGTGGATGCCCCATGCCTGGAAACGTTCAAGGCCAGGTTGGATGAGGCTCTGAGCAACCTGATCTAGTCGTGAATGTCCCTGCTCCTTGCAGCGGGGTTGGACTAGATACCTTTGAAGGTCCCTTCCAACCCTAACCATTCTATGATTCTATGTTAACAATAGTCATCTCTTCTATTTAAATAGCAAGGAGTTTGAGTAACAGAAGCACTGATGAACTGCTTGCACCAATGAGTTCTTGATAATCTTAGAAGTACAGACAGTCATTATTAGCTAGGATGCCAATACAATAAATAATTTATGTTTACAATTACTTTCCTTAAGATGTCCTGAAATATATTAAATGCTTTGTGTATAAGAAAGGAAAGCAATCATGTTTCTAGACAGAAACTGTTTTCTGCAGAACAGATAATGCTTGTCAATTAAGCTCTTGCTATGGGAATGTGGTAGAGAGACTACAGTAAATCTATTTTTTCAAGATTAAATTGATGTGTTCTATTATATTATTTTGATTGGGAAAGTCTTCAAAGATGTTGACTTTCTCATCTGACAAGAACTGAAAGACTTAATGATATGAAATGGATTTTAGGGGGTTCCTGCAGAACGAAGAAATAAAATTGAAAAATAAAACACTCCTAGTTATTGCCAAACCAAGTTTGTGGGGTTTCTTTTCTTGTTGCTGTGGGTTTGTTATTTTTTTTTCCCCTGTTCCTGGAAGAACTTTCAAGCTAAATTCACAAAAGAACAAATTTTGTTCCCTTTCCCACCTCCATCTAGACCAGTGGTCTCCAAACTGGGGGGCAGGCAAGAGTGCACAGCATGATTCATTGGGATTTAGGAAGAAGCTATTAGATCTTCAGCAGTACATAACATGTTTAAATTATGTGGTAGTTTAGCCATAAATAAATATACACATATTCAGGGGGCGCAATAAAAATTTTTCACTGATAGGGGTGGACGATCAAAACAGTTTAGAGACCATTGATCTAGACTATCACTTTTGTTACGATCGAGGTTTATATTTCTTACCATTAAAAACCAACAAAATAAGGAAGTCAAATAATAATTAGGCCAGTTTTAATATGGTGGAAAGAGAAACAGACAAAATAAGCACCCAAACACATCATATTTCATCTGTTGAGCTGCCAGAACAGCAAGAACATCTTGAGACAGATATTTACATTAAAAAAATAAACAAACCAAAACAAAAAAAAAAGCCCCAAACAGTGGAATTGACTTATATCGTTTTTCAGATTTAGAAAATGTGATCCGTGTGATCTTAAAGTTTCTGAAAAAGCCTCTGAATCTAATTTTTCTATTATGTTTATGTCAACACTGAAAGCCATCAAAAGAGTCTTCAGTTACTTTGTTTGAATGTTTGATTTTTTTTTTTTAATTTTACTGGTTTGGTTTTCCATCCTTGGCTTTAAAATCAGAGTGAGCTGTATTAGGAAAAAAATAAATAAGAGGGGAAGAATCATATCATTCATTCATGCCAATATGCTGATCAAAAGACACTGATGGCAAAGGCAATGATCACCATGGAGAAACTCCCAGTACAAACAAAATACAGTATATCTTTCACATATGCTATAACCTTCTGTTTGTGAGAGCAGTCAGCCATTCAGTCAACAAGCAACAAAATTAGTAAATAACACTTACTCTATTTACTTTAGCTGCCACACTTTTCTGCAATGTCAGAGTAATTAATCCTGTATTTTTTTACTGTCTGTTTTTCAAAAGGAATTAGTATTCATCAAGAATCTATGAAAAGAGAAATGTTGTGACTATGATATTTAGGGCCACATTTATACCATATTAAATGGAAGGTTAAATGCTTTTGTTCTAGGTAAAAAATACCTCATTTGGTTAACAAGACTCCGAGGATACCTTATAGTGCTGTTCCAGTACCTAAAGGAGGCATATAAGAAAGATGGGGAGAAACTCTTCAGCAAGGCCTGTTGTGATAGTACAAGAGGTAATGGTTTTAAACTAGAAGGAGGTAAATTTATACTAGATATAAGGAAGAAATTTTTTACAACGGTGAAACACTGGAATAGGTTGCTCAGAGAGGTGGTAGATGATCCATTCCTGGAAACATTCAAGGCCAGGTTGGATCGGGCTCTGCACAACCTGATCTAGTTGGAGATGTCCCTGCTCCTTGCAGTGGGGTAGGACCAGATGACCTTTAAAGGTCCCTTCCAACCCTAACCATTCTATGATTCTATAATTCTATTAACAAGGATTCAGAGATGTGTTTGGCACACTGAATCAAGATTGCTAAAATGAATATTATTAGCTAATCACAGAATCATAGAACGCTTGGGGTTGGAAGGGACCTTAAAGATCACCTAGTTCTAACGCTCCTGTCATGGACAGAAACATCTTCCACAAGACCAGGTCATTCAAAGTTCCCTCCAACCTGGCCTTGAACAGTTCCAGCGATGGGTATCTCTGAACAATCAATTGTAGCACCTCACCACCCTCACCATAAAGAATTTATTCCTTTTATCTAGTCTACGTTTACACTCTTTCAGTTTAAAGTCATTACTCCTTGTCCTATAACTACATGCCATTGTCAAAAGATTATCTCTAGCTTTCTTGTAGGCTGCCTTTAAGTACTAGAAGGTTGCTATAAGATGACTCCAGAGCTTTCTCTTCTCTAGACTGAACAGACCAAACTCTCTCAGCCTGTCCTCATTGGAGTGGTGTTCCAGTCCTCTGATCATCTTTGTGGCCTTCCTCTGGACTGACTCCAAGTCCATGCCCTTCTTTTGTTGGGGGCCCCAGAATTGGATGCAGTACTCCAGGTGAGGTCTCACGAGAGAGGAGTAAAAGGACAGAATCACATCCCTCAACCTGCTGGCTACGCTTCTTTTGATGCAGCCCAGGATGTGGTTGGCTTTCTAGGCTGTAAATGCACGTTTCCAGCTCTTGTTGAGCTTCTCATAAACCAACATCCCCAAGTCCTTCTCCTGAGGGCTGCTCACAATCCATTTGCAATCCATTAATCCTGTTAAATAAAGTAATTACAGATTATCAAGCAAAATACTAAGTATTAAACATTTCAATTCCTTTAATTTACCCTGTAATAGAGATGAAATAATGAAGGATCTTCTTCAAGAATTACTGCCTTTTTAATTTTCTGCTCATTCTTGAAAAATGTACTTTTACAGTATTATATCCGAAGTAGAATTCATCACATCATACCTTAGTAATTAAAAACCATATAAAATGAAATTTAGAGGTTAGAAAATTAAATTCTTCATTAATGTTAATACAAATATTATAATAAGTAATTTCAACATATATTTTAATATTATAAGTGGACAATAGTGTCTCACAAATTCTTTAATCTATAAATTTCCCATGCTAGGCTATGTGAAATGAAAAAAACAGGGGTTTTTTTCACAGTTTTATAAATCGTAAACAAATTTACTCATTATGAACTCATGAGCATATTTTCTTCCTTAGAGCATGAGTTCTGTTGCATTTTAATAATTTAAATCATATCAAATATAGATAAATGTGAAATGTGATCTTAAATATAGACCACTGTTCTGGTTTTGTTAGTGAGGGGGGGCCTAAGGTGGTAGCTTCTGTAGGAAACTGCTAGAAGTCGCTCCCCTTTGTTCAGTGGACTCGGCCGGGCCTAGGGCGGACCCGCTGCTGGCCGAGGCCGAGCCAATTGGTAGCAGAATGTCCCGTGATAACGCCTCTGCGATAACGTATTTAAGTAGGGGAAAACAGGAAAAAGAGGTGGAGAAGATGTGAAGCAGCTGAGCGGGGGGCAGAGAGGGGGAGGCGCGAGCCTCATGGGCCTTGCAGGCCTCACCCTCTGGCCTCCCGCCGGGCAGCCGACTGGGCCCAACTCGGCCCGGCCCGGCTGCAAGAAGTGGAGAGGAGATGAGAAGTGAATAAGATGTAAAAAGGATCCTGAGAGGCGTCTGCCAGCCTGTTGTGAGGAACGGCTGCAGACGCCAAGGTCAGTGAAGAAGGAGGGGGAGGAGTAATATGGCTCCTGGCCAAGATTCCTCTGCAACTCGTGGTGAAGACCATGGTGGAGCGGGTTGTCCCCCTGCAGCCCATGGAGGTCCACGGAGGGGCAGAGATCCACCTGCAGCCCGTGGAGGACCCCACGCCAGAGCAGGTGGAGGCCTGAAGGAGGCTGTGGCCCGTGGAGGGCCCGCTGGGGCAGCTGTTCTAGAGGGACTGCACCCCGTGGAAGAGATGACCCACGCCGGAGCAGTTTCACGGAGGACTGTGGCCCGTGGGAGGGACCCCACGCTGGAGCAGAGGAGGAATGCGAGGAGTTCTTCCCCTGACGATGATACGGCGGCGTAAAACAACGCGTGATGAACTGACCGCGACCCCCATTCCCTTTCCCCCCCCCCCCGTGCCGCTCGGGAGGGGAAGGTAGTAGAGATAATGTTAAGCCCGGGAAGAGGGAGGGGTGGGGGGAGGTTATCTTGTTCCCTGTCTCATTCTCCTGCTAATTTTAGAAAATAAATGAATAGTTTTCCCCAAGTCGAGTCTGTTTTGCCCGTGACGGTACCTTTAAGGATTTCTCCCCGTCCTTATCTCAAACCTTGAGCCGTTTTTCTTATATCATCTCCCCCTGTTCTCTCGGAGGGTGGGGGGAGCAGGAGAGAGACTGCGTAGTCTGGTCCTGATCAGGGCTGAACTACGACAACCACTAGCTTCATACCCTTACCTGTGACCTGAGTGGGTGTTAGTGCTTTTCATCTTCCTCCAGCTGCAGCCATTTCAATTTGAAATACTGTTGGAGAAACACAGTCTTTCACTCTGCGCTCTTCAGAGCACTATGGACAAGACTGATGTTCCATAATTATATAGTGATTAGTGTTTACTATAGCTGAAATGTTCTTAATATGCTTTTTCTGTCTCCCTCTCTAATTTTTTTTTAATCAATTATAAATATATCAGAAGAGGTACATTCTGATCCTCATTTTCTGATCCTCATTTTCTGATCCCTGAGTACATCTCTGCAGAATTATTTTGTCATCTCCATGTAAGTTCATATCCCAAACTAGAACATTCAATTTATATTCCTGTCTCAAAGTTCTATAGCTGCCTGTGATAACTGCTCAGGATGCCTTCAGAACAAGCTGTGCAGACCCAGGTAATGCCTATCCCACAGCCTTTTTCAGTAAAGTCCCTCTGGCAGTGTGCTTGTCATTTTCACAGGTATCATGTCTCATCGTATACATTAATTTCGCTGTGCCAATATGCAATGAAATCTTGCAATGCCTGGGGATGGAAACACATAAGAAAGGAAGCAGGAAAATCCATTATTTTATGGAACCAAAAGAGGTAAAAATGTGATGCTCCTTGAAGGCCTATTGTCAACTGACCAGTTCAATTTTTTTTTTTTTTGCCCCAGCAGCTTTTGCTTTGTATGAAAATAAGCACGTAGGACATTTCTTTGATATATATGATCTCTTCTGGCTGACAGGTTAGAGCTGCTGCTGAGTGAGATTCGGAATGGTTTCTCTGCTAACAGCAGCTACATAATCTGTGAAATTGTTGAATATGTCTAGTATTACAGAGCTGCAGCCATGGACATTTATGTATTGCAGATCGCTCAGACTGCATTTTATGTCCAACAAAAGTTACTACAAAGTTGTCGTCATGCACTTGAGGTTTCATCCCATGCAATGCCGGCTGGAGTATTAAATGGTGCAAATCAAACGTTGCCAGGAATGCTGCAAAATCACAGATGCCGCCACTGCATAATTCTTTGAGGTCTAACTACGCAGAAATGAGATAACTTCAGATAAGCATTCATTTAATTACACAGAATGTAAGTTATTTCCAGGAAAGGTATATTTTAAAAAATAATAATGGTAATAGTCACCCACACATAATATAAATAACACTGCAAAAAAAATCAGACTAAATACTTTAAAAGACTATATTACAGACAGATCTAGTAATGACAACAACAATATTTTATGGTCATGATTACATAAACATTAAACAAATATATTGGATGTAACAATTTCATTGTAGTCTTTATTTCTGTAATTTTTTAATCACCAAATTGCTTTTAACAACCAAGCATTCGGTATTACAATCTTTGTTAGGAGATTGGTTGTTTTTGTCATTTAAGTTGATAATATTCAATCAATACAGTCTAGTCATATACCTAAATTACATTCCAAAATTTTTGTCATGGGGAAACTCAAAGTCAAATATAGAATTGATGGTTCTCAAGAGATTTTTTTTTTTAACAATACTTAACCAATGAGCTTCTTATCTATTTCAATTCTGATAGTATATCTCTGTGAGAAAATGGATGTCAAAAGGACATCTTAGTATCTGGTAGATTCCAGTGCAGAGATACTGAATTGGATGAGGCACTGACCTCTCAAAGACAAAAAGACAATGTGCACCATGACCAACATTATTATATTATACATTTCTGAATGTGAAGGTGTTAGAGATTAGCTTTGTTGTGTAATTGCTTTCTTAATATTTCATATGACTTCTTAATATTTTATTTAAAGTTTTATACAATGTTGTTTTATAATATTTTATTTATTATTAGTTTTTCATAGAAGTAGCTTATTTCTCACAAATTATATATAAATAATAAGTGTTCAAATAATAGATTTTATACACGTTTGCTTGCCAATAGGTAAAGAAATACATTGTTTCAGGTTGCGTAATAATAAATTATTAAACTATTCCCATATCTCCCTTCCCCATAGAAACTATGATTTTTTTGGTGGTTATTATCTTATTAGAAATAGCGTAGATTCCAAACAAAATTACATTGGAGGCAGTCAAACTGCATTATTTTAAACAAGACAAAATACAGAAGTTTTCTATGAATTTACTTAATTTGGCTAAAAATACTCAGCTAAATCTATCTGAAATAAAAATAATTTTCTCCCTATTTAAGTGATTTTTCTGAAGGATGGAGAGAGAAATTATTGTTTCTATTAAAAATGTTCATATATATACTTATAGTCATATATTATTTCATGTTCTGTCATGTTCTAGGTTAGATGTAACAAATCATAACTGTCTCTCACATTGCCTAATGATTGTTCTACATGATTGTCCCCATTTTTTGGAAACTGTTTAATTTCTGCTATAGTATTAGAAAAAATAGCCCAGGCAAAATCTATTTCTAGAGGTTTAAGAAAGCAATCAGGAATTGCTTGTGGAATTATGTAAAAAATAGCATTAGATACTTCTAAGTTATAACAATTCTGAAATAAATTATCTTGAATGCTTATGAAGTAATGCTCTGATACAATATGTAGGAGAACTAAAGGATGTCTCCTGCAAGACAGCAAATAAGAGAGGTGAAAAAGATGTGTAAATCCTTAATTATCTTTCCATTATCTCTGTGTGGAGGGCTGAAATAAACACCCTCTCCACAAGCCCTTCATTATTAAGGAGTTACTTCAAATTTATACTTTTTTTTTTCTTGAATGTTCACTGTTAATATTGAAGCAATAATAATATTCTTGGAACTTTAACATTAATATAGAAGTTTGGGGTTTTTTTTTTTAATTAAAAGGAGGCATACTTCATGAATAATTTTGTGGGTGGGCATCATATTGAATCAACTGTGGCTTTGAATGAAACCTCCAGTATATCCTCACCTTTCACACAAAGAGAGTACACCAAAATAAGTGTCCTACAGACACTCAGCTAGGTAAGACTCAGGTGCTTTGCATCTCTTTCACCGAAGTATAGGGTTCACCAGGATATTCTGTAGTCCTATATTTTTTTTTTATCTAATGGTCATACTGAACACTGCTGGTTGGTGCTTGTCCTTATCATCCAGAATCTGTGCAATAAATTAGTTTGTATCTGTCCAAAAAGGCTGCTTGCTTCTCACTCTCCTTATTTTTTATTGGTGTTAGTCAATCTATGTCATTAAGAAAATTCCATAATTTTTGCAACTTAAGTGCCTGGTTGTTTGTTGATTAGTTTCGGCCCTCTATTACAACACATCAGTGCATGACTGAATAAATTTTTTTATTATTCCTTTTTTTTTTCTTTTTTTTTTTTCAGAATCAAACGATCTAACTGTGAAGAGAGTTTGAGTCCATAAGCTTTTTTTTTCCTCCTTTAAACTCCTAGCTTCCTTCTCTGTTCAACAGTCAAGTTTTCTGCAAGCATTAAAAAAATTATTATTAACCTTTGTCAGTTTTCCTTTTGTATCTCTCAGTCTGGATTAGTTGAATTCCCACCTGAGTACAACACATGAACACTGTAATTGTGATATGCAAACATAAAAGACTCTCAAAACCTGTCAAGTAGAATAACAACACAAGTTAAAATAATGCCAGCATATGAAACAGAGGAAAAACTTAAGTAAAAAATATCAGTGAAGATTGGGAATTACATGAGTTTTATTTTTCAGTAAATAAGTGAAATGTCATCTGAGATATAGAAGTATGAATTTGAGTATTGATCTGTATTTGTAGTCAAAATTTCTTTTTTTATCAAATAAATATTCGGCCAGGCAGATAAGAGTGTCAAGAAAAACTGGCTATGACATTAGTCATATTTTTCCCTTTTGTTACTGTTAGTAATGGGAAGTGTGATTCTTCAACTATTTTTAATGCAATGAAATTACAAAGCCTGTCCACACATTATTTTTTCTTCCAAGATTTAACTGAAAGCTAATGAAAGAAATTCTACTGATTTGTACTCATAGTAATGTAACTCCTTGGACTTAGGATTCTGTGGCAGACTGAATGATAAACCAAGTGGATAAAAGACAAATATGGCACAAAGCTTATGGACAGAAACTGAACAAAAAAAAGTCAAATTGTACATAAGGAAAGCAAAGCAGATTGTAGTTGATTAGCTGGCTAAAACTGCGAAACATTAATAGATCCTAAAACAAAGTAAGACCAACTTACCTTGGACCCAGTCATCAAGGGTAATTATTTTCTCCACTACCGTACACTATGCATTGAGAAAAAATGTGGGTTTGGGGTTTTTTTTTGGTTTTTTTTTTGTTTTGTTTTGTTTTCTTAAATATTGTGAGACAATGACTGGGACAGGGTAGGGGAGAGGAGGAGGGAATTAGTTGCTCTAAGGTTCATCCTAGTAGAAGAACTTCTAGGGTAAAATGCAGTTGCTACTTCCAGGATGAAATGCAGTTCTCATGCTCGCTACAAACAGTTCCCTAGGCAACACATCCAGCCTTCCTTTAAGACACACTGAAGGGAGGGTGGAGCGGAGTGGAGAAAATGTAGTCAAATTCTTTTACATTCCCTTCAGGGATGGAAACATCATGGTACCTCGTGGTTAATAAACCATATAGTAGTTGATGAACTTCATTGCAGCTGTCAGACAAGAAGAATGTCAGTTGATGAGCCAAGAACTGTGGCAAAAATCATGTCCTTTAGATGAATTTTGCTCATTACAATGTCATTATAATGGTAAACCACACCTCCATCCCAAAGACTACCCACCTTCAAAGTGAGACACCTCCTCACTGGGCACTCCTCACTGCTCTATATATTTTTTACTGCACCTTTAAGAAATTAGGTGAGAGAATTTTACACCAATTAATAATAAAAGAATGTAAGACTAGAGTCACTCAGAATCCACCACAATGTAAGAAGTAGCATAAAAGTAAATGGGCCGGGGAGAAAAATAGGCAAGATTCCTTCTTAACTTTTTGGATCAGTCGACAGGTTGAACCTATTTTCTCCTCCACAGGGATGTCTATTGAGTAAGAACTTTATTCTATGCATGCTAAAATAAACAGCTAACTTAGCTGTTATTAATAATCAGAGTTTGGCTGTACGTTGCTTCAGATGTGTTCTTGTAGTCAATGTACTATCACTGATGTGTTAGTTTTATTTAGTGAGGGGGGCTATGGTGGCAGCTTCTGCAAGAAGTTGCAAGAAGTTGTTTCCCCTTTGTCCAGTGGATTTGTCTGGGCCTAGGGTGGACTTGCTGCTGTCCAGGGCTGAGCCAGTTAGTAGCAGAATGTTCCCTGATAATGCCTCTGCGATAACATATTTAAGAAGGGGAAAAAACAGAAAAAAAGAAAAAAAAAAAAGAAGATGACGATGTGAAGAAGCTGAAGTAGGGCAGGAGAGGGGGAGGCGAGAGCCTTGTGGGCCTTGCAGGCCTCGCCCTCTGGCCTCCCGCCAGGTGGCCATCTGGGCCCGACTCGGCCTGGCCTGGCTGCAAGAAGTGGAAAGGAGATGAGATGTTAAGAGAACCTGAGAGGCGTCTGCCAGCCAGTTGTGAAGAATTTCTTGTGAGAGGAACGACTGCAGACACCAAGGTCAGTGAAGAAGGAGGGGGAGGAGTAATGTGGCTCCTGGCTAATATTCCCCTGCAGCCCGTGGTGCAACCCATGGTGGAGCAGGCTGTCCCCCTGCAGCCAATGGAGGTCCACAGAGGAGCAGAGAATTCACCTGCACCCATGGAGGACTCCACATTAGGGCAGGTGGATGCCTGAAGGAGGCTGTGGCCTGTGGAGGGCCCGCACTAGGGTTGCCTGTTCCTGAGGGACTGCACCCCATGTAAAAATGACCCAAGCTGGAGCAGTTCACAAAGGATTATATGCTGTGGGAGGGACCCCACACTGGATCAGGGGAGGAATGTGAGTTCTTCTTCTCCCCAAGGAGGAAGGAGTGGCATAAAGTGATGTGATGAACTGACCATAACTTCCAGTCCCTCTCCCCTCCCTGTGCTGCTCAGAGTAGGGGAAGGAGGTAGAGATAATGTTAAGCCCAGGAAGAGGGAGGGGTGGGCGGAAGTTATTTTGTTCTCTGTCTCATTATCCTGCTTTGGTTTTAATAATAAACAAATAGTTTTCCCCAAGTCAAGTCTGTTTTGCCTGTAACAGTAACTTTAAGGATCTCTCCCTGTCCTTATCTCAAACCTCGAACCTTCTTTTTCTTATGTTATCTCCCCCTATTCCCTCCAAGGGTTGGCAGGGGGTGGGGAGTGAGAGAGAGACTGTGTAGTTTGATCCCAAGCAGGGCTAAATCATGACAACTGGCAATCTTCAAACCTTATCCTGTTATAAATTTATATTTTGTATAGTAAAATTAACTTTGTGCAAAAACCCAGGACTTTGAGTAAGGGGGTTGGACTCAGTGGCTCTGTCAATGTGGATCCCTGAATAGCTCAGTCAAATCACCCTCCGATATGGTGGGCTGTCCAGTGGGTTCAGATAGACTGGTCAGGCACAAGGGTGTTATCTTTCTTTGGGTAACTGACAGACTGGGCAAACAGAGTGTTTGTTGGCAACCCTCCTCTTAACATGACAAGTATCAATTTACAAAAAGCGTGGGACCTGAAATGGAAATTAATTTAATCTTATCATCTGTGTCTACAGGGTATAGCAGCAAATTACTACCACAAAGTCTTGTACTGTTACAATCATTGAATCTGTATCACTATTTTTCCTTTTGGCAACAGGGCTTGTTGGATAACAGGTGGTAGGACACACAAACAAGATTTTACAAAACAGATTATTAGCACAGTAAAGCAGATTGATATATTGTGGCTAATAGGAATTGCTCAGAAGGAAGATGTAGATTTATAATTGAAACCAAATTCTTGACTGACTATTCTGTGATTGTGGCTGTCCTAAGGATTAAATACTTAAAAGAATATTTTTTTTTTCCCCACAATGGAGGTGAATAGGCTTTTTTTTTTTTCAAATAATAAAAATAATGTAGTGTATTCTGCAATCTTCCTTCCCATATTTTTTTCGCCCTCCCATGTTTCTAGTCTGTCTCTTACCATTATGACCAACACTAGACTCAGAATTCCACGAATGATCCTTTCCTTGGTGATGGGGGTTGGGGATGAAAAATTCATTTGTGGATGGTTTAACAAGACATGTCACATCCCCAAGATATAATTCACACCTAACTGAGAACATAGTAAATAACTTGAAAACCACCAAGGAGTGAGAGGATATAGAAAGATCCCTTAATAAATACTTTAAACTAGACAACTACATTCTAGATGGCAATCATGAAGTGAAATTAGTCTCCTCCAAATGATGATTTACTACAGAAACATGATATTTGAAATGCTGAAAATCCTTAAAACTTTATTTACAAGCAAATGAAAACACCTCTGAAAGTCACAACTCAGAAAGTAATACCACATATATTTTAGGAATTAATTTTTGCACTGTCATTTGTTAGATAGGATTATTCAATACAAAAATAAATACAGCATAATTAGTAATTATATTGATCTAGAAAAGTGGACTTATCCTGAAGTGACTTTTTTTTTAAATTTTATTTTGAGATCAATGGTATCAGTCATCTGTATAATGTTTACAGCAAGTGTAATAAGTGAGATGTTAACTTCTAAGTATTTTGTAGAAATGTATTCCTGAAGGATAATTTAATTCCTCTTTTAATATTCTAGCTTTTTAAACATCACAAATAAGCAAAAAAAAAAAAAAAATCCAAGAGTACTTGCAAGAATTCAGAAATCTGTAATTTTAATCGATAATTAACTACTTAGGTAGTATTGTCAAAAGTTTTGCATTGATCACACCACCTGTTCTGTTCTACTTTCCTTTTTACTCTTTATTTTTATATTTTATGTGCATACATCCAACTGAAAAACATGGTAGAAGTTGAGTGTTCTTCCAGTCATGGCTGGTCCTCATTTGGTTCTCTTCACAGAAGATGGACAGAATGAGCGACTGTCCATCCTCCAGGATTCCACCTTATTTTTTCTGCAGCATATGCCACTGAGTAGAGCTGGTGTATTCACTTTTCAAAAGTTGAAAGTGGGATCTACTTCACCAAACTGTATCCCTCTGGTTAGCAGCAATCATCAATATTCTACTCTCTCTCTCTCATCAATGGCACTTCTGAAGTAGCATTTGCTCTAAGATGGAATTAATTACACTCTTGATTTTTTTTTTTAGTAATTATTTTGGGAATGGATACATCACCTTCTAGAAGTGACAATCACAGCAGATTCATCATAAAAGAGATCTAGCAGTTTGATCCATTGGTTAAATTTTGGTATGCAGTGTCACCTGAGATTTGCTAGGGTATTCTGACTGAGATCCAACTGCCACTCCAGAAGAATGTGACCGACAACCACTACTGTACATTAGACACCTAGTTCTCAGACAGTTAAAAATGGGTGAAATTAACTTTATGAATGTGATTGAGCTTCAGATTTTTAACATATGCATGTAGTTGTCTTCACGTAAGCATCTACATAAAGAATAAGTATCCAAGAAGTCACTGCAGTCCGTGGATATGTATTCAGTACAGAAATCTATGTCACCTGAAAAGGACACTTTGGACTCAGTTTCATTGCCTAGACATGGCATCCAAGTGTAATCAGGATGTCATAGAGAATCTCTTACAGCCTGTAGCCGGTCCTCTAGAAACTCAAAACTTTCTATAGGTCCTATGTTATATCTGTAGCTCAATGTACATGTCTCAGATACCCTACAGAATCACAAATTGTATTTTATATCTCTGCAGGCAACTGAATATTTGTTCCAGTAGCTGTTTTGTTGTTAGAACACAATTCCATGTATGTGTCTATTATCTGCAGCTGAATTGCATATATAGTTTTGGTAGTGTATATCTGCTACAAATTCACTTTAAAAAAATATATATTTTTCTGGTTACTTATCTGGTCACTTAGTAAGACAGAATACAATTTTCTGTTGTTTCATTGATACTGTCATTTCTGAAAGGCTATAAAGAAATTTCCAGATTAAGTCTATGATCATGCCTATCTCTGACCTTTGCCTTTCTAATTACCAATTTTCTCTGTCTGATAAGGCTGAGAATAGAATTGAGTTAGAATTAAGGATCATATCTCACAAAATACTGTAAAATATTGTAATAACTTTTTTTTTTTTTTGGTCAGAATTGGAAAGGACTGTATTAAACATAGTGCTCTTATCAGAAGGGAAACTTGCAGTTATGTGCAAAGCTGAGGAGTACAAGACTTTCAGATTGTAAAAGCAGAATTATTCCATTGATTGATAAGCTAAGGATAATAATTTTGTAATTTATAAAATTATTTTACTAAGAACAATAAAGATGTGTTAAATAGTTATATGCACAAGACATCTTCCATTTAGCTAGTGGATACTTTTTTTTCTATGTACAGAAGAAAACTAGTCTGTATTTTAAAAGCAAAAATCAGCAAGTGTAATTCTTTCTCATAGTCTCCATTTTTGCCTTTTGTGAAATGTATACACTGTACAGAATATGTGAAATGAGTGTTTATAAGTGATATAAAAAAACTTCAAAAGAGAGAAATGTATAATACCTCTCCTCTCCAAACCTCTCCGAACCTCTCCGAACCTCTCTTCTCTGAAACTCTCCTCTCCGAACCTCTCCGATAGATTCTACTTTTCTGAACTTTTAAAAACTACTGGGCCGAGAATGGTTATTTGTGACAATCAGTTTGGGGAATAAATTTTAATTAAAAATGAAACTCCAATAACAACAGTAGAAATAAAAGGAGAAGATACAAATAAGTTGATATAGAGGTAGGAGAAATGAAAATAAGGAGGCTTGGGAAAAGAAATACTTGTGTCAACAATGTTTGGATGTGAAGTGATTAACTGGATTTCAAAATGTATGGAAAGGAGAACTGGAAGAAGTATTGCTTTTGGTAGAAGAAATACAGATGCTCTGAATAAGATTTAACTAGAAAAACAGGCAGAAGACATTGGACAAAAGTGTCAGAGAAATGATACCCTTGATTTTACATCTTACAGCCCTTAAGAATGTAAAGTTGTTTTTTTTTTTTCACTAAGAGATTTAAAGATAAAGTTGCAATTAAAGAATAACACAGAGCATGCGACTTTTTCTTCTAATGCCTTTCCCCCATGTCCTCCACTATGTCATTTTTGTCTTTTTTACCCCTCCAGAAAAGGTGGTAGCAATAAGAATAATGGCATATTCAAAATTCAGTAGGCAATAGGGTGCCAGAAAAGAGGTCTCCTGTCGCTCACACTTTAAGCATACAAAACGGTTACCTATGTGTTCTTTCATTCTGTTTGAATTTTAAATTTTGTTTGGTCATAAGATCTTCAGTGTATTTAGTCTGCATTTTCATTATTACTATTTTACCAAAAGCAGTCTTATATTACCATAGATTTTTACAGAATGTGTTTTGAAGAGAGATATTTTTTCTTCAATCACTCTTCTTCTACAGAGTTGAGGGGTTGATTAAAGGCATAGAGAAACTTTTTGTAAGAAGAACTTTTCTACTATTAAACTTACTGTAGAACTAGAGGGACAGTGACCTTCAAGTAGTCCTTCAACAACTTCAATTCAGATTCAGAAAACAAGGGAGTGTGCAATATCTATCCTAAACCCAAAACCCATTTTACCTAACTAATGTATTCAAAAATATGAGAACTCAGTAGAATCAGGGGAGAAGTAGTAGAGGAATTATTTTCTCATGTGTTTAAGAATGGTAAAATTTCTCAGTTTATCTATGTTTAAAATAAATATTTTTGAAAGGCTAGAAGCTGTGATGCTTCAGAACATGAATTATTGAGAAGGAGGTTTAACTTTTTTTTTTCCCAATTTTCTCACAAAGGTAAATACTACAGATTTATTAATCAAAAAGGAAAGGATGCATGAGGGATACATACATAGCTTTCTCCACAGAGGAACCAAAGACTGTCTTAGTAGACTAAAACAGATTTAGCTCCAAACACCAAATATTAGATGCCTACATATAGATGTGCACATATACATAGACATGAGTTGGATGTCAGACTTCAGTCTGCTTGTTACAGTGAAGACAGTCTGATTTACCTGACCTGATGTAAAAGAGTCGACTACTTCAACCTAAATTTCTACTGCCACTTGATTATCCAAGACACTTTTATAGGACAACACATACAACACTGGATTTAGAGTAGGCTGGCATCCAGAGTGTCAACTACAGATCAAGCATGGTACCATACAGTACTTAGAGCTACATTAATGATTAAGTTAGTTTGTTTATAGATAAGGAACTAGTGTCTTTTAAAATGTCCTAGAGTACTCTGCCTGATTTCTGGCTGTCAACTACAGAAGAGCCCTGATCTTCAGTGTTACAGCTCTCAACCTCATGTGGATGCTGTGAATGCTCTAATGGCATCTATGCATAGGCACCTGAACTCAGTTCTCAAAGCTATATTTGGATAAAAGAAATTATCAGAGATTAACATCTTTACCTAAAGATTTTATGACCTCAGTGTCATTTCAGATTCCCTCAATTGCCCAAGTTCCCCCCATAGGCTTGAAAGATATGCTACATGAACAAAGTCCCACGATCTGGGCCAAGAGTTGTTTGCCAGACGAATTACCATAAGGAGGCATGACAATTGGAACTAGATCTATATGCTTAGGTGCAAGGCACTTGACACTGTCCCACACGACATCCTTCTCTCTAAACTGGAGAGACATCAGTTTGATGGATGGACCACTTGGTGGATAGGGAACTGGCTGGATGGTCGCACTCAGAGAGTGGTGGTCAATGGCTCGATGTCCAGGTGGAGACCAGTGACAAGTCGCATCCCTTAGGGGTCCTTGTTGAGCCTGGCCCTGTTCAACGTCTTTGTCGGTGACATGGACAGTGGGATAGAATGCACCCTCAGGAAGTTCACTGATGACACCAAGTTGTGTGGTGCCATTGACACGCTGGAGGAAAGGGATGCCATCCAGAGGGACCTTGACAGGCTGGAGAGGTGGACCCATGAAAGCATCATGAAGATCAACCAGGCCAAGTGCAAGGTCCTGCACCTGGGTCATGGCAATCCCAGGCACAAATACAGGCTGGGCAGAGAATGGATCTAGAGCAGCCCTGAGGAGAAGGACTTGGCAGTGATGGGGGACAAGAAGATCAACACAAGCCGGCAATGCACCCTCGTGGCCCAGAAGGCCAACCACATCCCGGGCAGCAGGTCGAGGGAGGTGATTCTACCCTTCTACTCTGCTCTGGTGAGACCCCACCTGGAGTACTGCATCCAGTTCTGGAGCCCCCAACATAAGAAGGGCATGGACCAGTTGGAGAAGGTCCAAAGATGATCAGAGGGCTGGACCTCTCCTATGAGGACAGGCTGAGAGAGTTGGGGCTGTTCAGCCTGGAGAAGAGAAGGCTCTGGGGAGACCTTTTAGTGGTCTTCCAGTACCTCAAGGGGGCCTACAAGCAAAGATGGAGAGAAACTCTTCAGTAGGGCCTGTTGCAATAGGATGAGGGTTAATGGTTTCAAAATAGAGGGAGGTAGGTTTAGATTACATATTAGGAAGACTTTTTTTTGCAATTAAGTTGATGAAACACTGGAACAGGTTGCCCAGAGAGGTGATGGAGGCCCCATCCCTGGAAACGTTCAAGGCCAGGCTGGATGAGGCTGTGAGCAACCTGATCTAGTTGGGGATGTCCCTGCTCCTTGCAGGGGGGTTGGACTAGATGACCTTTGAAGGTCCCTTCCAACCCTAATCATTCTATCATTCTATGATTCTAAGTAGTGACTCATACCGTCAGCATTTACTTTAGTGTGAGCTCAATCACTTTCTAGGTTCTATTAACTTGAACATCTCTGAGGGTAATGAGAGGTATTACAGCATTACAAACACCTCCCAATAGTCAACTATAATCCCTTTTTCTTTGGAACTCAATCCCATCCAATATATTAAATCCTTCTTAATTTGTAAGAATATACCTCAGTTCCATGCATTCTATATGCTGTCTCATTGCATTTAGTAGGAATGCTGTTGAAGTAAACAAACAAAAAACTCCCAACCAACCAGACAGAAACAGGAAAGAAAAAAATGCCGAGTAACCTATTGTTACAAACAGGCTTTCGAAGGATCACTTTTTGAAGTGCTTATCAAAATCTCCTGAATCTAAAGAAGGATATACATAACAGCTTTATGCCAGACTTTTCCTGTGAATTAAAGAAAACCCTTGGGTTTTTTGTTTGTTTGTTTGTTTTTTGTTTTTTTTTTTCTTTTTTTTTCTGGACTAAGGGAACAGGAGGCACAACAATAACTCAAAAGAATTAATTTTTTTTTTTTTTGCATTTCCAATACTGATCTTAAAATAGCCAGTAATGGCATTTTAGACTCAGTATAATTAGTAATAATAATTATGAGAGAATAATAGGAAAATTTTAGTTTGAAATATTACATTTATTTTGTTTGACTCAAAAAGAAAACTAAGTAAAGTAACATGCATAATGGAGGTTCCCGACTTCAAAAGAGAAACTTCAACAAGTTAAAGGAATTGGTGACTAAAATGAGGATTTCAAGGACTTGCATTTAGTATCCTTAAACTAATATAAAGGTTTGCATTTTCTTCACAATTCCTTCTTTTATGTGCTGAAGATGATATTGTGTGGTTATGGAATAAATTAAAGAGAAGGAAGATGATCCAAGCAAACAGAATTCTAAACTGCTCTTTTTTTGAATATTGTCATCCAGGAAAGGCTAAGAATCATTTACGCTAAAGGATGATGAAAGCATATAGTGTTATTTACTGGCCATGGATAGAAATAATAAAGTTTCTGTCATTCGAAAATTATTCTAGAACTACCTACTAAACACATCAGTGGGTTAAAAAGTATGTAATTTTAAAATAAATTTCAACAAATATTATGTGATTTCCTGAGGTCCTAAAGGACAATACTTATGCTCAGGAGATCTTGACCTACGGAAGAAAAGGAAAAAAAAAATTGTCTGATACAAAACAAATAATGTAAGGGTAGAAGGATAAATAACAAATGAATTTTGAGCAAAATTGGAGTATTAAAAAATCTAAATTTTTACTACCCTTTGGAAAGAAACCTCTGTCAAAGCTACATTCTCTTATGATCGTCCTTTTGTCTTGAAATACGTCTTCTAACATTTTTTTTTCCATGGGAAATACCCATAGTACCTAATTAACTTTCTTTTCTGTCATTGTTGCAGTTCAGAGACTAGAAAGGTTTTCTTAATTACCAGTTGCAGCTTCATGAAATAACAATTACAAACAGATCAGATGGGAATTAAATTCTGACATCTGTATTTTGACATATAGAGTAAATACATGTACTTTTAAGGTATCAATTATTTTAATTATTTCATGCATCTTGTTTTTTTTTTCTTATTCTGTGCCCCATATCTAATGAATATTACATATTACTGAAATAAAAATTTAGGGGATTCTGGACTCTTATAAGGATTTTTTAAGAAGATTGTGGGGTGAACATTATCGTAAGCATTAATGTCAGTGGAACTACATAATTTAAAATATTTTAGCACTTCTAGTCCTTTCTTTTTATAAAGTGGATTTAAATTGCACAGATTTATGTGGGTCTATATATTTTGTTAAAATATTCTCATCTGATTTTTTATATGCTTTTGTATATATATATGTGTATTACAACACAGGTATCAGGGAATCAGAGATATCTGTGGTGGTATTATCTAGAAGAAAGACAAATTAAGTAAGTTGCATAAAGTTTCATAAATGTAAAATTTATTAAATGCATCCATTAACACCACCCTTCTGTACTGATGATTAGGGGGCTGTTCAGCCTGGAGAAGACAAGGCTCTGGGGAGACCTTACATCAGTCTTCCAGTACCTAAAAGGGGCATATAACTAAGATGGGGAGAAACTCTTTAGCAAGGCCTGCTTGACAGGACAAGGAGGTAGATTCAGACATAAGGAGGAAATTTTTTACAATGAGGGTTGTAGAACACTGGAGTAGGTTGCCCAGAGAGGTGGTAGATGACCCATCCCTGGAAACATTCAAGGCCAGGTTGGATGAGGCTCTGAACAACCTAATCTACTTGAAGATGTCCCTGCTCCTGGCAGGGGAGTTGGACTAGATGACCTTTAAAGGTCCTTTCCAACCCTAACTATTCTATGATTCTAATAAAAAAACAATTTAACATATGTTAGTTCAGAATTGAGCCAGCATATAATTGCAGCTTGATTATTCTGGCTTGTCTCCAAGTGCAACTTGCAAAGCATCAGTAACTGAAGCTCAGATCATTACATGAATATATCCCATAATGTCACATTAAAATGATCGTCTGTGATGCCACACTTGGGGAGTTTTTGACCGTCAACCAAGTAGTACCTCAATTTTCAGTTTTGCATTCAAATATAATTTGGAATTAAAATATCTTATTATATATAACACCCTTCTAAATCAGTTTCTTTCTCCCTAAAAATATTAATAATTATAAGAGTAATAATAATTATTATTATCATCATAATAATAATTTTTAAAACATTTATGTGTATATTTATGTGTGTCTTTTGGGTGGATTTTTTTGAGCTATAGCAGGTTATAGCAGATGCAGCTGAGGGCCTTATCTAGACACATGTACAATCAAGGGTTTTATCTACTTTGAGTCTTTAAGCATAAAAAGAAACCACACAAAATGAGTCTTACCAGCATCAACAATTCCACTGATTAAATTAATATTACAGGTCTAATACTAAGCATACAGTTTCTAGCAGATGTTCTGATGAGTTTTCCAGTGACATCATAAAATTTTGCATTGAATTTACATGGCAAATTTTCACCAGGGGGACATGACCCATGCTGGAGTCGTCCTTGGAGGACTGCAGCCCATAAGAAGGACCCAAATTGTCGAAGTTTATGAATGACTATCTCCCATAGGAGGGACCCCATGCTGGAGCGGAGGAAGAGTGTGAGGGGGAAGGAGTGTCAGAGATGAATTGTTATGAACTGAACAAAACCCCCATTCCCCATCAGCCTGCATTGCTCAGGGGAGGTAAAAAAATTGGGAGTGAAGTTGAGTCTGGGAAGAAGAGAGGTGGGTAGAAGGTGCTTTTCAATTTATTCTTATTTCTCGCTATCCTGCTTAGTTTAATGGGCAATAAATTAACTTAATTTCCCCATGTAAAATCTGTTTTGCCTGTGAGGGTAATCACGTAAGTGATCTCCCTGTCTTTATCTCAACTCTCGAACTTTTCAACGCATTTTCTCACCATGTCCTGTTGAGGAGGGGGAGTGATAGAGTGGCTTGGTGAGCTCCTAGTGGCCAGGCAAGGCCAACCTAACACAAATATGAATAAATTATACTTATTAACAACAGTTTTGTATAAATACTCAACTTGAATATATCTTTTGCATAGCAGTACTCAAATAAAGGTTCACTGAAATTAGCAATTTTTCCTCTTGGCTAGAGACATTCTCTGAGAAGGTGGTAGAAGTTGGGAGGTTCAAAAGATAAATAACTAGTCATTTAACTTAATATTTCCTCTTTTTAACTGTTTTCTGTTGCATATGTAATTCCTACATTCTTTCATAGTTTCTTTAATGCTTGTTTTAATCCATACAAAATTTGCTCGTATTTCATAGAATCATAGAATCATAGAATGATTTGAGTTGGAATGGACTTTAACAATCGTCTAGCTCCAACTCCCTTCTCATGGGCAGGGAGACCTTCCACTACACAAGGTTGCTCAAAGCCCCATCCATCATGGCCTGGAAAACTTCCAGGGATGAGGTATCCACAGCTTCTCTGGGCCAACCTGTTCCAGTGCCTCACCACCCTGATAATAAAGAATTTCTTCCTTATATCTACTCTAAATATACCCTTATTTAGTTGAAAACCATTACTTCACATCCTATCACTACATTCCCTGATAAAGAGTCCCTCCCCATCTTTCTTGTAGACTCCCTTGAGGTACAGGAAGGCTACAATAAGGTGTCCCTAGAGCCTTCTCTTCACCAGGCTGAACAACCTCACTCTCTCAGCTTGTCTTAGTAGGAGAGATTCTCCAGCCCACTAATCATCTTTGTAGCCCTCCTCTGGACTTGCTCCAACAGGTCCATGTCCTTCTTATGTTGAGGGCTCCACAGTACTCCAGGTGGGGTCTCACCAGAGCAGAGTAGGGGGTGAGAATCATGTCACTCAACCTGCTGGCCACGCTTCTTTTTGATGCAGCCCAGGATGCAATTGGCTTTCTCGGCTGCAAATGCACATTACCAGCTCATGTTGAGCTTCTCTTTCACTAGTACCCCTCCTTCTCCTCAGCACTGCTTGCAATCCATTCTGTACTTGGTCTGTATTTGTGCCTGGGATTGCTCGACCCGTGTGCAAGACCTTGCACTTAGCCTTTTTGAACTTATTGAGATTTGCATAGAGCCCACTCTCAACTTGTCCAAGTCTCTCTGAATGACATCCCTTTCCTCCAGGGATTTTTATTTTACTTTTAAAATGAATAAATAAATGTATTTATATCCAAAATATGTAAGAGGAAAGTAAAGGTATTTTCATATCTTCATTTTAATGTAGACTTGAATCCTAAGTAATTGTCAGCAGCAGTTCAAGAGTTCTAAATGAGTCCTATAAGACTATCTTAACCAGCTACCATTTGTCTAACCCTCAGCAGAAATATTAGTATTCTGCAAACACATGGCTGAATTCTACTAAATATATGTCTGCGTCCAGTGTCCATTCTCTCAAAATACCCTTGGTGTTTTGGAATGTTGTAGCTGGTTTTAGCTGACTGCTGTAAACAGTGTAGATCCATACAGATGCTGAATATCACCCAGCTCCCTAACTTTATTTTAAATATAAACAAATCTACCTGCCTAACATGATAGAAGCAGTCCAGAAACACAAAATTTATAAAGGAATTAAAAAGCTACAGGAACTGGATAGAAGCGAGAGCTGATATGTCTAACTTTTTTTTTTTTTGTCAGTGAACCATAGCATCAGCTGAAAATGACCAAAGGGTTTTATTGCTTCGATTTTTTTTCTTCCTTTCTACTGTTTTTACTCAGAGTGAGTTTCTGTGAGATTCTGTCTCACTAATATAGCTGAGATTTTACTTGGTTTTTCTCACTCACTATATGAACTTCTGCAGGAATCTCTTGAGGGAATACTGGCATATGCTCCTGTATATTTACTTATTTGTTCAGTACCATAATTCTTTAGATGTCTGCTTTTAGGGTTTATTTTGAATTTTTGCTATGTATGTGATTTCTAGACAAGC
This sequence comes from Chlamydotis macqueenii, assembly GCF_036417535.1. Classification (NCBI taxonomy): domain Eukaryota; kingdom Metazoa; phylum Chordata; class Aves; order Otidiformes; family Otididae; genus Chlamydotis; species Chlamydotis macqueenii. The sequence continues at coordinate 167,592,324 of NC_141556.1, forward strand.
ATGTTGTCTAAGGACAGAAATACAACACACTATTTTGTTTTCTTACATTTAAAAAAGCTTCTCAGTTGTGTTTTCTTTCAAGTTTATTTCATGGAAATTGCTGATCACTATCCTAGTTGCTGAAATTGATATTATCTAAACTGCTGGTCAGATTTATACACATGGAATGATAGAATAATAGAATATCTTGAGTTGGAAGGGACCCAGTTGAGTGCAACTCCTGACTACACAAGGCAGCCTAGAAGTTAAATCTAAATCTAAGAGCATTGTCCAAACATTTCTTGAACACTAGCGTGTTTGGAGCCATGGCCACTTCCCTGGAGAGTTGGTTCCAGAGCTTCATCACCCTCTCAGTGAAGAACTTTTCCCTAGTATCCCATCTGAACTTCCTCTGATGCAACTTTAAGCCATTCCCTTCTGTCCTATCACCAGACACCAGAGAGAAGAGATCATCACATCCCTCTCTGCCCCCCTGCCATGATGAAGCTATAGATAGTAATGAGGTCACCCCTTAGTCTCCTCTTCTCTAAGCTGAAAAAACCTAGTATCCTCAGCCAGTCCATATAAGTCATGTCCATTCACCATCTTTGTTGCCTCCTTTGGGCACATTCTAATATTTTTTTACATCCTTCTTATAATTCTGGATCCCAAAACTGTACTTAAGGTGAGGCCACACCACTGATAAATATAGTGGGATGATCACTTCTTTTGACTGGTTAGCTATACTATGCTTAATGTCCCCAAAGATATAGTTGGTCTTTTTGACCACCAGGACACATTGTACATTCATATTCAGCTTACCATCAACCAAATCCCGCAGAGCCCATTTTTGTAGGGTTGCATTCCAGCCTCTTCTCCCCCAATCTAGAAGTACCTCCAGGATTACACTGTCACAGGTGCAGAATCCAGCATTTCTCCTTGTTGAATTTCATACAGTTAGTGATTGCCTAGCACTATAATCTGTCAAGATTTCTCTGTAAGTCTTCTCTACCCTTGAGGGAATCAACAGCTCCTCCTAATTTAGTATTTGTTTGTAAACTTACCTTGTGTACACTCAACTCCTTTGTCCAGGTCATAGATAAAAACCTAAAAATCAATCCCTGGGAAACATCACTAGTGACTCACAGCCAGCCAGATGTTACCCCTTTACTACAACACTTTGAGCATGACACTTCAGCCAGTTGTTCACCCATGGTACTGTATCCATTTCTAGCTCTATGCTAGACATTTTGTCCAGAAGAATATTGTGAGACATAGTATCAAAAACTTTGCTAAAATAGATTAAAAAACACCACATCCTCTGCTGTCTGTTTGTTCACTAGGCAGGTAATCTTGTCATAAAAGAATAATAAGTTAGAAAGGCATAACCTTCCCTTCATGAATCCATATTGGCTTTGACCAATGACTTCATTGTCTTTCAAGTGTTTTTCTGTAACTCCCAGCATAATCTTCTCCATAATTTTACCTAGCACCGAATGACAGGCCTGTACTTAACAGGGTCATCTTTTTAGCACTTCTTGAAAACTGGAATAATATTTGCTAGCTTCTAGTGAAGCTTCTCCAGATTTCTAAGACTGTTCATAAATAACTGAGAGAGGTCTCACAATAACATTGGCAAACTCTTTCAGTACCTTGGGATGAATGCCATTGGGCCCCATAAATGTGCATTTGGTTACAGGAGCAAATATTGCACAAGTTCAAAGTCAACTGTGAGCTTATCACTCCCCTAGTCACACTCCTCCAATCCAGGGCTCTGGGAGTCCCAGGGCCCATCACTGGTATTAAAGAAAAAATGTAAACAAGGCATTAAATATTTCTGCTTTATCTTCATCTCTATTTGTGATACGGATGACTTATCACTCTCACCTATTGTGAGTTGACCAACCTTATCAATGAAGAGACCAATGTTTTCTTTAGTCCTCCCTTTCCTATGAACATAATTTAAGAATTCTTTTTTGTTACCCATCATGGTACTGGCCAGGTTCAAGTCCAATTGTCCTTTGGTCATACAAATTTTTCCGTATAGTGGCAAGAACCATCTCTGTAGTCTTGCTGTGTAGCCTAATCTTGCTTCCAAAGTCCATGTATTTTCTTTTTCCTCTTAAGATCCAGAAGAAGATCCCTGTTAAACCAAGTCAGGCTTCTGCCCTGCTTGCTTCATATCTGACACATTGGAATTGTACTCCTGTGCTCTTAGAAGATGATTCTTAAAAAGTGACCATCATTTATGCGCCCCAATACCCTCAAAAGCATGTTAGCAGGGCACCTTACTAGTCCTTACTAGAACTACTAACTGGTTCCTTGAGTAGCCTAAAGTCTGCTCTCCCAAAATCCAGGGTAGTACCTCTGCTGACAGGTTTTTTTTTCAATAATTTTACTAAAGATTCTGCGGGTCCTCAGGGAACTGGCACATGAAGTTGCCAAGCCACTGGCTATTGTATTTGAGAAGTCGTGGCGGTCTGGTGAGGTCCCCGATGACTGGAAGAGAGGGAATATAACCCCCATTTTTAAAAAGGGGAACAAGGAAGACCCGGGTAACTACAGGCCGGTCAGCCTCACCTCTGTGCCTGGCAAGGTCATGGAGCAGATTCTCCTGGAAACCATGCTAAAGCACATGGAGAGCAAGGAGGTGATTGGTGACAGCCAATATGGCTTCACCAAGGGCAGATCGTGCCTGACCAGTTCAGTGGCCTTCTATGACAGGGTGACAGCATCAGTGGACAAGGGATGAGCAACGGATGTCATCTACTTGGACTTGTGCAAGGCATTTGACACTGTCCCATACGACATCCTTCTCTCTAAACTGGAGAGGCATGGGTTTGATGGACGGACCACTCGGTGGGTAAGGAGTTGGCTGGATGGCCACACTCAGAGAGTGGTGGTCAACGGCTCAGTGTCCAAGTGGAGACTGGTCATGAGTGGCATCCCTCAGGGTTTTGTGTTGAGCCTGGCCCTGTTCAATTTCTTTGTTGGGGACATGGACAGTGGGATAAAGTGCACCCTCAGCAAGTTCGCCAATGACACCAAGCTGTGTGGTGCCGTCGACACGCTGGAAGGGAGGGATGCCATCCAGAGGGACCTGGACAGGCTGGAGAGGTGGGCCCGTGCCAACCTCATGAAGTTCAAGCAGGCCAAGTGCAAAGTCCTGGGTAATGGCACAAACCTGGGTCATGGCACAAACACAGGCTGGGAGGAGAATGGATCGAGACTAGCCCTGAGGAGAAGGACTTGGGAGTGCTGGTGGATGAGAAGCTCTACATGAGCAGGCAATGTGCCCTTGTGGCCCAGAAGGCCAACCACATCCTGGGCTGCATCAAGAGGAGCGTGGCCAGCAGGTTGAGGGAGGTGATTCTGCCCCTCTACTCTGCCCTGGTGAGACCCCACCTGGAGTACTGTGTCCAGTTCTGAAGCCCCCAACACAAGAAGGACATGGACCAGTTGGAGAAGGTCCAGAGGAGGGCCACAAAGATCATAAGAGCGCTGGAGCACCTTTCCTATGAGGACAGGCTGAGAGAGTTGGGGCTGTTCAGCCTGGAGAAGAGGAGGCTCCATGGAGACCTTTTAGGGGTCTTCCAGTACCTCAAGGGGGCCTACAAGAAAGATGGGGAGAGACTGTTCAGGAGGGCCTGTTGTGACAGGACAAGGGGTAATGGTTTTAAAATAGAGGGAGGTAGATTTAGATTGGAGATTAGGAAAAAAAAATTACTATGAGGATTGTAGAACACTGGAACAGGTTGCCCAGAGAGGTGATGGATGCCCCATGCCTGGAAACGTTCAAGGCCAGGTTGGATGAGGCTCTGAGCAACCTGATCTACTGGGGGATGTCCCTGCTTCTTGCAGGGGGGTTGGACTAGATGACCTTTAAAGGTCCCTTCCAACTCTAACCATTCTGTGTTTCTATGATTCTATGATTTTCAATTCAACCATTTTATCATCATTATGGTCAAGACAGCAACCAATTATCACTTCACTCACAAGACCATCACTATTTACAAACAACAGATCTAGGAGGACACCTTTCCTAGTCATGTACATCACTTGTGGTATGGGGGAACATGGACATTGCTCATGCAGTTATGTACATAGGTGATTGATCTTCAAGAACTTAAAAATGATAGTTTCATGTATGCTCAGAACTTTGAAAAATATAAAGTAAGTTATACTGAACTACTGTAAGTCTTTCAAAATCAGTTCTCTGTACTAAATTCTCAGTAGGTAAGGTAAATAAGTTAGATAATAGATAAGATCATATTTATTTATGTATTTTCAACAATTTCTGTGTATAGATAAAGTTAATCTTGCTGTTGTCAACAGTCAGCTGTGACTTTTCACTGACAAATATTTAACTTAGTCTCTGTCTTTCAAATTATACATTAGTCATATTTGGAGATTTTTCCTTCAATATCCAAATCAACTGGAATGTGTTGAAATGTATTAATGAAATATTGTACTTGAATATCTAAAGCTACTGAAATCTCACCACTAGATCCCAATACAGTTGCCATCATTTACATTAATTATTCTATTACTGCTTTTACATTTTTTTGCATGTTTAAATTTTGGTTATGCTCTTCTGAATAACAGAGATCATACTGATATTTCCTTTCGAAAAGGAAAAATCTTGCATAATTAAAACATCACAGCACATTCACAGGAGTTCAGGAGCCACAAAGCTTGTTTGTTGGAGGAAAAAAATCATCAGTTTATTGCAAGGTTTGAGTTCAGTTCTGGATGTCTCTTTACATACAACTAACAGCTGGAAAATATATTAATATCTACTTTAAAATGTATTCGGTGATGACACTGGCTTATTTCTCAGATGTGGAAGTTACAAGCTCCAGCCTCAGAGGACTTCAAATACAATTTTGAATACTGAGATGTCATTCTTTGTAAGATCAATAGTTGACTTGCTTATGAAATCTTTCCAGTGCTATTTCTGTTGTGTCATCCTCTCCACCAGAAACGTGTCATGCTAAAATTTAGGATAAAAGTTTACTTTCTTATGACTACTTCATTTCCCCCCCTACAGCGATCTCAACAGTTTTTCAAAATTGTTTTTCAATTGCTTGTCTTCATGGCTCTTGAATTTCTAACGGTAGGTATTGGAAAATAGTTACATCAGTGAATGCTATACTTGGCAGTGTCTCATATTAGGATCTAAAAGATTTTCTTTCTTCTCTTTTATTTTGGCTGAATAAATAATGCTATTGCACATATGTGGGAAAAAAGAAAAAGGAGTATTCACTTTCAAATCATTTGCACTTCAAAGAGAAATAAAAAAATGTTAGTAAAGTAAACCTATTGTCACAGTGCTAGTGATACTTAAGCTCTTTACAGAGAACAGAGTATATTTCCTTTAGCTTTTTGTTGTGCCTGCATGCACTTCTTTAGCAGCTGCAGAAGAACAATTTTGCACATGTAAAGTTATATTTAAATTCCTTTTGGAGTCTTTCAGAATTTATTTTTCTATTACTTACTTGAATTATTTTTAGATCACTGGAAATATGACTTGGGCAAGTATGTGTGACCTGGATCCTTTTCTTTCTTTTCAGTTAAAGATGATCTTAAACAAAGGAAAAAAAAAACCAAAAACAAAAACAGATGGAGATACATGATTTCAAAGGATGTCAAAAGAGTAAGGAAATTAACACTCTTACTTGATACTATTTTTGTGTGTGTGTGTGTGCTTTGCTTTTTAATTTTTTAATTTTTTTTTTAACCAGCTGCTTAACGAAAAGAGCTAGGTAAGCAGAAAACTGTATATACACCAGTCTTAAAGTCTATTAGGTACTTTCAGTATGATTAAATGACAGCATGATTAAACATCAGCTGTCAAAATTAATAGACATTGAATGGCATACTAAAAATCAGTTCACCTGCATGGAAGAAAAGAAAATAAAACAGAAAATAGCAAAGCAGTCTTTGAAATACCAGAGTTGGTCTGTATATTCAAGAAAACTGCTGAAAACATAAAATTTAAGATTATTAGCCAATCTATCTGTCAATGAATAGTTATTGGCTATTTAAGCTACTCCTAGCAGTTTAACTTGTGTATAAAAATGTAAAGACACGAAACTTGTACAATCAATATTAAACCAATATCAAAATGTATATAAGGTTTCATAAATTTACTAGAACCTTTTTTAAATTCAAGTTTAAATAATTTGGTTATGTTAAGCAAGAACAAAAGCTGTATTTTTCATAAAGTGAAATCCTATCTCTCATAAAGAGAGATAGGAGTAGCTTCTAAAGATAGTGCAGCTGTCTAGTACATAAGTAAGGGGAAGGATATGGTAAGTTCTCATGGTATACAGATGATGTGTAAGTCCTAACCATGGATTTCAGCATTGTAAAATATTATGTTTCTCTACTTTTTTATTCTGTGTACACCGTATTTTTCCTGAAAATTCTATTTAAAATATATTATGAAATAGTTAATTAAGGTGGATTTTCCTTCTTCCTTTTCCCTTTTTTTTTGTTATTGCTTTTGTTTGTTTGTTTAGTTAGTATTTTTTTTTCATGTTACTTGACACTGTACTAGGATCCAACTCCAAATTCATATATGTAAATTTAGGTGTCTAAATGTCTCCATATGAAGTGATTCTAAGCTCCCATAAAGAGTCAAGAGAAAGGTAAGGCTTATTGCCTTAAACATAGATACCTAATGCCATTTGAGATTCTCTCGGAAATCCAAAATACCTGCGTAGGCTGAAAGATACCAATGGGAAACTTAAAGAGAAATCATCTTCCTCTATTGTAATTCAAAATGTGCAACTGTAAGGAAGAAAACAATTTTGAATTAGAAAATGGCTTCTGGCAGATGCAAGTCATCTCTATAGAAATGTAATATATGAAAAGTTGGTTTTAGGATAAGGATCTAAACTTTTACAATTTTTCTAGGTAATTTTATATATCTTGAGACATACCATGGAGCAGAGCAGAAAAAGCTACAGGAACAATTACATCTTTAACAAAAGAAACAAGTAGCCATCCAAACTCCTCCTATGTGACTACTTGTAATAATATATTGGTTATTTCTAAGTTTAGACATTCATTTATATAAATAAAACTACAGCTATGTTATGTTCCATTAATCTTAAATACCTCATTTTTACCAAAAAAATAGATTTGTTGGAGTGCCCTTGGAATAAGCATTGTCTTCATTAGTATTCTCTCAAGGAAGAACTTTCATGTTCAATCAGAATAGTAAGTATGACCTAGATAATTCATGGGCCATACATGTGCTTCTGATATAAAGAACTGAATGATGTTACTGAGGTAGCCTTATGCTAAAGAAAACATTGAAGACTTTTTCTGAAGTTTTATTTTTGAAAATATTTTTGTCTATTTTCAAGAGAGCAGAAGAAAATGACTGGAATTAAATAGCTGCAATTTCTTCTTTGTACTACATACTCAAAACCATTTAGTACCTCCTTTTAAAATCTTCTGCTTTGATTCCAGTGTTTGTTGCGGTACTCAGGTACAATAAATATTGTCAAATATCACATGCTGCTTGGTCGTTCTATAAAATTGTATATTTCAGAATTTTTTCATTTCATCTATACATAAAAGCTGCACTGAGTAATCATATCTGGTCCCAATTTGTGTGTCATATTCCATTAAAAATACATTGATTTTGTTGGGGAATGTGCCAAAATAAGCAGAAAGATGTTTCCTTATCTGGTGAGTGACTGAACATAGTCATATAAAGAACCTTGTGGACAATACAAGAACCTTGTGGACATCTACAAGAAGGGCCGTAAGGAGGATCCGGGGAACTACAGGCCTGTCAGCCTGACCTCAGTACCCAGGAAAGTTACGGAGCAAATCATCTTGGGTGAGATCACTCGGCATATGAGTGGCATCCAGGGGATCAGGCACAGCCAGCACGGGTTCATGAAAGGCAGGTCATGCTTGACCAACCTCATTTCCTTTTACGACTGGGTGACCAGACTGGTGGATGAGGGAAAGGCTGTTGATGTGGTCTACCTGGACTTCAGCAAAGCCTTTGACACGGTCTCTCACAGTATTCTCCTAGGGAAACTGGCTGCCTGTGGACTGGGTAGGTATACCCTTCTTTGGATAAAGAATTGGCTAGGGAGCCGTGCCCAGTGGGTAGTAGTTAATGGAGTCAGGTCCAGCTGACAGCCTGTTACAAGTGGTGTCCCCCAGGGATCGGTACTTGGGCCCATCTTGTTCAATATCTTTATTGATGACCTAGACGAGGGGATTGAGTGTACCCTCAGTACGTTTGCAGATGACACCAAGTTGGGTGGTGGTGTTGATCTGCCTGAGGGTAGGGAGGCCCTTCAGAGGGATCTGGATAGGCTGGATCGCTGGGCTGAGCTGAATGGGATGAGGTTCAACAAGGCCAAGTGTCGGGTCCTGCACTTTGGCCACAATAACCCCATGCAGCGCTACAGGCTCAGAGCTGAGTGGCTGGAGGACTGTGAAGAGGAAAGGGACCTGGGGGTGTTGGTTGATGCTCAGCTGAACATGAGCCGACAGTGTGCCCAGGTGGCCAAGAGGGCCAACGGCATCCTGGCCTGCATTAGAAATAGTGTGGCCAGCAGGAGCAGGGAGGTAATCATCCGCCTGTATTCGGGGCTGGTGAGGCCGCACCTTGAGTATTGTGTTCAGTTTTGGGCCCCTCACTACAAGAAAGACATTGAAGCCCTGGAACGTGTCCAGAGAAGGGCAACAAAGCTGGTGAGGGGTCTGGAGCACAAGTCTTATGAGGAGCGGCTGAGAGAGTTGGGATTGCTTTGTCTGGAGAAGAGGAGGCTCAGGGGAGATCTCATTGCACTCTATAGCTTCCTGAAGGCAGGTTGTGATGAGCAGGGGTTTGGCCTCTTCTCCCAGGCAACAAGCAGGACGTGAGGAAATGGCCACAAGTTGTACCAAAGGAGGTTTAGATTGGACGTGAGGAAAAACTTTTTCTCCCAAAGAGTGGTCAGGCACTGGAATGGCCTGCCCAGGGAGGTGGTGGAGTCGCCGTCCCTGGCAGTGTTCAAGAGGCGGCTTGATGAGGAGCTACAAGATATGGTTTAGTAGCTGTGGCAGCAATGGTAGTGGGAAGACGGTTGGACTAGATGATCTTATAGGTCCCATCCAACCATGTGATTCTATGATTCTATGATTCTATGATTCTATGATTCTATGAATAGGAAATAAAAGCCAAAGGAAGAAAAGAAAAAAAAAAAAGAATCACAGATGAGGGCTGGAAGTCTCCCCTGAAGAAAAAAGTCTGCTGAAAGGAAGAGAGCTCATGTCTATCATTTAATGGAGGATTTGGGTGGTAACTCTGGACATCCTAAACCACACAGTCCCTACAATCTCAAGACCCCTAGCTGTTAGAGAGCAGTGATGACTAAAAGGGTAAAAGTTGAAATTATGAACCTTGATATGGAAAAGAAATATCTTTGGCAAAACCAAGTATTTTCAGTGCTTTGAAAATGTAAGACATCTTGGAGATGGAAACAAAATGACTGGTCATCCATCATTCTAGATTGTATTTTATTTACATCTGGCCTGTGAGTTTAAAAAAAAATCATTCTTGCCTTTTTTCACCAAAGTCAACATAAATGAAAGGGCTCTCCAAACAGACTGCTAAGCTCTGATCATCTTTGGACCTGTCATTCATCATTCGAAGGGGGTTTCAGTGGCTCTTTGGAAGATATATAGGACAGAGATTTGATAGAAATAGTGAACTAAGAAATAGAATAGAGAAGTGGTCAAATCCCTTGCATTAAAACAGTCCCAATCACTTCTAAATGTAATACATAGTGGGTCATATTGAGTATGATTTCAGGCTTTTTATTTTCTGAAGACAGTCCATTGACAATCATCATATTATTGTTTTGTTTGTTTCTTCAGTCAAGCATTTTGATTTCAGAGATGCATTGTATTTATCATATTGCACTCAGATGATATTTATTACCACTGGTGTGTTTTAATTTACTCATAGAATAGTACAATGGCCATAAGTTGGATGCTGCTCTTTACAGATCTATTTGCTTAGGGAGTCAGAAAGCAATTGTTTATCATATCAATCATATCTGTTATATTTTTGCCTCTAAGGTATATGATGGATTGGGTGAAATCGCAGGAAAACAAACTTCTATGGATCTTTTTTTTTTTTTTTTTTTAACTTCTAATGTTACTCTACTTCTGTGGAAAGTTTATCTGACTAGCCAGTAATCTACCTTTATAATCAAACTGTATTATATATATTTTTTTTTAAATCTACCTCACTTGCTGAGAAGAATATACATAGAAACTATGTACAGAACATGAAATGATTGTAAAATGAAGCATATACAAAAAAAATTACTGTCAGTATCTTTTTTTTTTTTTTGTGGAAACTTTAAATGTTTAGTGTGAGATTCAGTGTATATATAGGCAGGTATTTAAATTTTATGTTTTTAGCAACTACTGTAAACTCTCCCTATAACCTGAGAAAATAAAAGTAAATTTTCACAGGCAAGTTTCTTCCATCTAAATTAACAAAAATACTTTCTAGAAATACTTATTTCCTCATTGTCTGTGGAAGAAGCTTGGACAACTATTTTAAATTAAATGCCTACCTTTTAAACAAAACTACATTAATGTAGTTAATCACTATCTTTACCTTAAGACATATTCAGAGGAAATCTACAATAAATAGTTATATCTAGACATTCATGATAATCTTGCTTTGGATGAAGAATCTGTCTTGACAGTTACAGCAAAGGAGAAATGAATTTCAGTACCTGCCTGGCCTCTATTCCATCATATTTATAACTTCACAAATACTTTCAGCAAGTGAGTTTAGACAAGTCTTAAATTCATTTATTTTCTGCTGATTTTCTGCAAGTTTATGTGATGCTTCTAGTATTACAGCATGTTATTCTTGTTTTCAAACAGTATCCATTGAATAAATCATATACCCATGTGAGCTTTAATTCGTGTTTTTATTCTTCTATGTAAGTACAGTCTTCAAATGTTGTTACGGCCCGGGGCCGTAGCAGGTTTGTGATTCCCTTGGACTAAATTAAGATGAAACAATACCAAACAATCGATTTAGGATTTTATTTAACCTTTGGTAGAACGACTTAACTTTGAAAACATGGAAAGCATAAAGGGGGTTGATAGCTGGGGCTCTTATTGGAATATTTCTAAGAAGAAAAAGGAAAAATAGAAAAGAGAAAGAGGAAAAGAGTTATTACCAGCCTTGGATCCAGCGATGACGATGACAGGCTGGTGCGCGGATCCTCCGGCAGGGTGGTGGGCATGCAGCTTCTGGTGGCGGGGATTATGGTGGTGGGTGGCTGTGATGGTCTTACGGTTGGGGGCTCGCCAGGTGGCTCCCTCAGGCAGTGTCTCTTATAGTCTAATCCCTGCCTCCGGTTATGCCCCTTGAAGACTTGTATGGTCTCGTTCCAGAGAGTTCTGAGTCCTCTGCACAGGTGCAAAGCAGGCGCTGAATGTGAGGGGTGGTTCTAAGTGCCTTCCTCAGATGACCAGTGTGTGACCCCGGCCATATTTGGCAAGTCATTAACAGGGGCCTGGGGAGCTGCACATCCCCCATGCAGCCTCCACCTCCCCTGTGCAAACTGCACCCTGTGCCACAGCCACAACAGTGTTTGAGACATTAACTCTTTCAGTTCCTAACAAATGTCATCTCTATCTTACTATTATGAAATAAATATATTTAAATATATACTTATGCAATAGTAAGTCCATAAGCCCTATTATTAACAAGATTGCTTTTTTAAAAATAAATGAAAAATGCAGAATATTCTTTTTTGATACAGTTATGCTAAATACTTTTGCTTAACCTCTTAGTTCCTCACTTTACTCTGTATGGAAGAATTTATATATGACTATAAGGAAACGTATCATTTTTATCGTAGCATATATTTTCTCATTACAACCTATGAAGCCATGCATTTTTATATGTCTGTCAATGGCAAAACTAATTTGGGTAAATTTCTTGTTAATATAGAGAAATACCATTTGCTAGTGTCAGAACAATATGAATTCAGGGAAAAATTAAGTCTGTCTAGTGAACCTAAAAAGGAAATTTTACTCAGAAAGTTATTTCAAGTCCCCTTCCTCTTTGTGATGGAGTCAGAAGAAGTTATGTTCCTTTGGTTATCAAAGTAGATTATTTTTAAAGTCTAACTGGCTCACAGAGACCTTCTGCTTCTCAAGGAAGCTTTGCTCTAACAGTGTGTGACAGTCTATAATTCTAGTCCAAATTAGAAAATGGAACAGCTGATGTGCATTAGTGTTTGCTAAAAAAGAAAAAAAAAAAAAAATTGTTTTTACAGCTAAGAAAATTAGAGTAAAACTTCAACCAAGCCTTAAAACAAGTCTGAGTAAAGCGAGTTCAACAAGGTCCAGTCGTGAGGCCTGGTAAAACTAATACAAAGTCTCTAAAATCCTGCTGTTATCAGTGCTGTAGCTGGATAATCAGCAGTGTTTCAGGCCTAGTTGTGATTTTTATTCGGTCTGCCTTTTACCCAGACATACTTTGTAATATGGCTTGACATTGTCACATGAGAATAGTATGACCAAGGTAACAGTATCCAGTAGCCTATAGCTCCCAGAGGAAATAAAATGACCAGCACTTAGCTGCAAACTATGCATCTGAAAGAGCTGATACAAACCAGTTCCAGAAATTAGAGCTGTCTGATTTTTAACCTATGTAATCAGCAAGTAATTCCTCAGATTAGATAGATCTTTGCCTGTAGAAAATGGTATATAAGTACGAGCAATACACATCAGATTTTGGGACACAGAGAAGATAAGAGCTTTGGTTTTGGCTTCCTTCAGCCTTGCGCTCTGGAGTGTGGCTCTATTGATCTTGGAAACTAGGAACCAGCAAAGACTGCAGCTGTCAGAACCAACAACTTATCATATACTTAGTCCTTCACTAGTAAGCATGCTTAGCATTTGATTCTTGATTGCTAAAGGTAAATTACATATTAATTGAACAGAACAAATACATGCTTATTTGAAGATACCAGATTTTGCTGGTATCTCAATTGCTCAAACTTTTTCTCTATTGCAGTGGTCCTCAATTCCCTGGTACTGAAAAGCTCAACGATGTTAATAATCTTTCTTGAGCTACAGGCTTACAATGGTCTTATTCCCTACTGTACTTTTCATGAGGGAATACCCAGAAAGAAATAGTCAAGAGATATCTCAGTTGATAAGAATTAGGTTCTAGGAAGAAATGTTCACTGTAGAAAAACAGTACATTAGAGACACAAAACTTGAATGAACACTGGATCTATAAACATGTGTCCCATTAAAGATTTTTTCATCTGGACCTTCTGTTGCAATTTTTATGATTCTTTTCTACTTGGCAAAAAGCTATTATTCCCCTGCTTGCTACCAGAAAAATATCAGCTTTTGCACTTATGGACAGGCAGAAATGTTCTGAAGACATTTTTGAATTTAGGAAATTGTCTAAGATATTGTGACAAAAAGCAATCTACATTAATTAAAATCTCTTAAGCTTCAAGACAAGCATTTGCCAGAATATATATATATATAAGCGATGCATGTGAGAATGTTAGAATTTTGCTGTCATCATCAGAGTTTATAATAGACATTTAAAAGGAATAATGAGTTTAAAGGCAGAGTTTTACTTTTTTTTGCCTGTCTTTTTTCTCAAGATAATTAATATACTGTAACAACTTTCCAGTGTACGATGCTTAGCTTTCAAGAAAATACTTCATTCTCAGTTCTTTGCTAAGAATGTCTGAGAGTGATTATTATATGAATAAACAACACTTTACAAGGAAGACTGATGCCAGGAACTCGTGTCACAGAAAAAAAATAAAAAACATCAGGATAAGAAGAAAGTAAGGTAAAAATGAGTGTGATTATGCGCTTTGAAATGTAGTCTGCCATGAAACTTTGTGGAATAAAGTCTACAAAATCATCCATCCTCAAAAAAATGACACAAGAGAATGAAAAAAAAATATTTATTTACAGAAATGTATTCCTTGTCTTTGCCTGGCCTTCAATGATGTTTCACAGAACAGGTAAGCATCAACAGTCCTTTGCTTCTGAATGAAAGAAATTTACCAGTAAAATTGTTGCCTTTGTTGGCGTGGTGACCTGGTTCAGGAACGGCACAGCGACCAACCCCAGGCCACTCGGTCCATCAGCACGCTGACACCAGTGTGGTGGACGGCAAATGGCGTTTATTGACGGGTAACACGGCCTTATATAGCTTAGGTTTACAACGTTATTTCCGTCTGCTTGCATCACAAACTGACCGCTATTGGTCATCAGGAGAGAGACCCTATCTTTCCGTACAGCGCGATATCTTCCAGTCGCCAGACCCTAGCTACCCACATTTCCCCCCTCCCTATGCGTAATTAAATTGATCAAAATATCACAGTCTTTTCCCATTCGAATGCAAACGATTTTGACTGGCCTCGTGGAGAGGGAGGCAAAAGAAAAAAAGCGTCCTTTCAAATCCAGAGCAGCAAGCCAAAGTGGTTCAGGTGTCATCACAGTCAGCAGGGTATATGGATTCGCCACTGCTGGGTAGAGGTCTTCTTACTTTCCGTACGTCCAGTCCCAACAATATCTTTCCAGTGAGCAAGTACACAACCTAAAGGGCTTTTCTTTAATGTTCCTCCACTCTGACCTCCTCCCATATTTACTGATTCATTCTCTGATCCTGTCTTTACTCCGTGTCCAGCAACTCAGTTGCTGTACCACCCCTTCCCCAGAGTTTGAGGGGTTCTGCCACTCCCCCAGAATCCGACTGGGCGACTACTTCCTCTCTTCCCTTAGTCCGACTTCCTCTTTCCAGCGTACACATACACAACCCTCTCTTTACTCACCTAGGACACTCGAAATTCCAGCTAAACACTACTCACAACTTTTCATTACAGCACTTACTTGCACTCTGGAACAAACACAGGTTTACAAGAGGTATCACGGTGTAAAGGACACCATTCAGGGCCATCGGGGTCCCACTACAAGGAAACAAAGGAATCTACAATGACAGAACACAATAAATTAGTACCGCGACTACAAAGACACACTTTGGATCCAGTTCAAGAATACATACACCGCGATCTCGGAGAAAAACATACTAAATGTATAGTTAGGTTAGTTAAAATATTCTGTTCTTGTTCTATGTTTTACAGCAATCTTAAAGAATATATATATCTTAAAATAGTTGTTACCTTAAAAAGATCGATTAATGGCACTTTGTGAGTAGGCGTAAAAGCGAAGGCAAGCCTAATACTGTTAGTAAACTTGATTGAAAATACTGTGTAATCATCTTGCAATAGCGAGTATAAGGCACGCTGGGTGGATGGTAAATGGGGAATGATTAGGGATAATTCTAAACAAACAGAACCTTAAAGCAATTGTCGGTGTTCCATGCGTTCCACTAACATGATGTTAACCGTCTCTAACCGGCTCTTGACAAACGACACGAGTCTGTTTAATATACAGGGTCCGAAGATCAATGCTAACACGATCATTGTGATCGGCCCTACCAGGGTAGATACCAGGGTGGTTAACCACGGTGAATGGCTAGACCATGATGCAAACCAACTTTGTTGTGCCTCTCGTTCCCTTTTCTGTTTCTCCAATCCCTCTCGCAATTTGGCCATGGTGTCTCTCACTATTCCGGTGTGGTCCGCATACACACAGCACTCTTCCCTTAGCGCGGCGCACACTCCTCCTTGCTGTAAGAACATCAGGTCCAATCCTCTGCGATTTTGCAACACTACTTCAGATAATGATCTGATTGACTGTTCTAATGCGCTTATTGATTGTTCAGTTCTAGCCAGGTCCTCATCTACTGCTACCCTCAAGGCACTAAATTCTTGACTCTGTTGTACCAAGGATGCTACTCCCGTACCTATTCCTGCACCCCCTATGATCATTAGCGTAGCTACCGTTAGTGCTGTGAAGGGTTCTCGCTTTGACAGATGATGTTCTGGGGTATGATCAGGAGCATATAAAATTCATTGATAATATGTTAATGGGATCAGGGGCTTCTGTGAAGAAAATTTCTCTCTCACATTTTTCAACCACTGATTCAAACTATGAATGGAAAGCACCCAAAAAGTCATCCCTGGGTAACGTTCAGTTTTCATCAGATTTTGATGATTTTGACTACAGCTCCTGGGATGCTATGTGCTATCTGGATCCTAGCAAGGCTGTTGAAGAGGATGATTTTGTAGTGGGATTCTGGAATCCATCAGAAGAAAACTGTGGTGTTGATGCAGGAAAACAGTCTATCTCCTACGACTTGCACTCAAAGCAGTGTATCGCTGACAAAAGCATTGCAGACTGCGTGGAAGCCCTGTTGGGTTGCTATCTGATCAGCTGTGGTGAAAGAGCTGCTCAGCTTTTCCTGTGTTCATTGGGGCTGAAGGTGCTCCCTGTAATTAAGAAGACTGATTGGGAAGGCATTTTGTGTGCTACCAGAGAGAATTGTAACAGTGAGCAGAAAAATCTTTCCCCAAACTCTATTTCTATTCCTGTAGCTACTTCAGAGCTTTCTCTATATAAAGACCTGGAGTATGGCTGTTTGAAGATTCCACCAAGGTGTATGTTTGATCACCCAGATGCTGAAAAAACCCTAAATCACCTTATTTCTGGTTTTGAAAACTTTGAGAAGAAAATAAACTACAGTTTTAAGAACAAGGCTTATCTTCTTCAGGCATTTACTCATGCCTCGTACCATTATAATACCATTACTGATTGTTACCAGCACTTAGAATTCCTGGGAGATGCAATTTTGGACTACCTCATAACCAAGCACTTTTATGAAGACCCACGGCAACACTCTCCAGGAGTTCTTACTGACCTACGATCTGCTCTAGTCAATAATACCATTTTTGCATCATTAGCTGTAAAGTATGACTACCACAAGTACTTCAAAGCTGTCTCTCCTGAAGTGTTTCGTGTTATTGATGACTTCAGGCAGTTTCAAATGGAAAAGAATGAAATGCAAGGAATGGATTCTGAGCTCAGAAGATCTGAACAAGATGAAGAAAAAGAGGAAGACATTGAAGTACCAAAGGCCATGGGAGTTATATTTGAGTCCCTTTTCAGTGTGAAGTGTGATTGCTACCAATTGAGCGCTCTTCCGAGCTCGGGTTAATCCCCCGACTCCACCCACCATGGGGGCGCCTTCCAATCTCCAATGTGGGGGCCAATTCGCCTCAGGGATAACTGTAACATCTGCTCCAGTGTCGATCAAAAAGGGGACACTAATAGTGGTGCCATTTAAGGCATTGTGAAGGGAACAGATCCCCCACACCACTGGCGGGTTGTCACACTTTACTGCCAGGGCCATCCTGGGGTCCCGCCCCCAAATGGTGGTCCTTGCTGTTCCTGAGATGGGGGCAGATTCGGCTGGACCGTTGGTTGAGCCATAAAGTTGGATCAAATGGGAGCATGTCGTCTCCCCCAAAGACACCATCTATAAGGGTGGAGACCAGGGCAGAATTGAGCCCTTTGTCCGCAATTGCTTTAACAATCGCTTGTATATCCTTGGGGTTTATTGGCGAGTAAACCCTTTGTCCCCCGTCTGCCACCCGGACCGGGAATGCCAGCGTGGCTGTTGGGACCCAATCCGCACAGGCAATCTTTATTTCCCTCCAATCCGTGAGAGGAATTCCTTCCCCTCGCGATTCCTTTTTATTTTGGATGTGGGTATTTTTGCTTTTAATTTTATTTACCCTCATGTCCTCCTCTTCTGAGTCTGAATCGGTTACAAGGCACTCATCCAACCTCCTCTCTGTTCCAGAGTCAGAACTCGACTGACTGGTTACTTCCGGGTTCTGATGCTTTTTTTTTTGTTGGGCCCCGCCTGCTTCCTTTGCGGGCGGGCCGTTCCCTTTCCCTTGGCTTGTCCCTCCGTTTTGGTTCGCCCCGCCTTCTGCTCGGCGGGCCGCTCTGATTGGCTGTCGGCCCTTCACTCACACTCCCCTCCCCTCCCCGGTCGCCCCCACCAGTCTTCTCGTCCTCTTCTCCTTCACCTTCGTGTGCGCTTGTTAGTTCTAGCGTTTCTTCTTTGTTCCCACCGGGGACATCTTCGCCCCGCCCTCCCCCCTGGGGTTTGGCGCCATTATGAGGCGCATAAGGTGGTGGTCTCGCCCGGGCTTCGGCGCCCCTGGCTTCCTCAGTTAACCCACCCCAGAAGGACAGTGCGCGCTTCTGTGCCTCTGTAATCGGGTCAGGGTTCGGGGATTGAGGGGGCGAGGGGTTCAGGGGTAGAGGGGGCGTGACGCCCTTTTGTAAGTTTTTGGACTCCGTGGAATCACCGCCGTTTGGGGGGTGCGGAGTCTGCGTAGCTGCCCCGACTCCCAAATTCGGAGTGACTAACAAACAGTCCCTTGCCACCCTCCAGGTTTCCTGCTCTTGTAAGGCCTTCTGCAGGGCCTGTACGACTTTCCCCCATGACTTAAGGTTTTTCCCGCTACCCGAGAACATCGTCTCCTCGGCTAACGCTTTAGTGCATTTATCCCACACTTCGGGGTGGAGAATATCCACCGGCTGGTAAATGACCCCAATTTGTAAAAGCGTCGCAACTGCGAGAGTAAAATCTTTGGGCTTACAATCAATACCCCACTGCTTATATAATTGTGATACGACCTTCACAAGGGCTTCCATTCTCCTTGTTGGTCCGGGAGCGTCCTCCCCGCCGGGCTGGTCCTGCCGCTCCGGCCGCCGTTCACCTGTCCAGGTGACTTCCTGGGTTTCGGCACCACTTGTTGCCTTTGTTGGCGTGGCGACCTGGTGCAGGAACGGCACAGCGACCAACCCCAGGCCACTCGGTCCATCAGCACGCTGACACCAGTGTGGTGGACGGCAAATGGCGTTTATTGACAGGTAACATGGCCTTATATAGCTTAGGTTTACAACGTTATTTCCGTCTGCTTGCATCACAAACCGACTGCTATTGGTCATCAGGAGAGAGACCCTATCTTTCCGTACAGCGCGATATCTTCCAGTCGCCAGACCCTAGCTACCCACATAAAATGAAATAGATAGATAGATAGATAGATAAAAATATATATATTCTTTATTTTCATTTTACCTTGCTTTCATCATGGTTTGAATACATGACATCATTTCAGAACTAACAAGAGATGAGAATTTCTTAAAAATACTCATATGTTCTGTGCCATAGTAGATCTCCTTATGTGCCTAGTAACATTTGGAAACAGCTAAAAACTAAGGAACAAATGCCTAAGATTAAGCTTTGAGGGAAAATAGTCTTGATCTTTATTTTTCTTTTTTTTTTTTGGCAATATATGTGGGATATCTTTCTCCATAACAGAACAGAATTCCTTTACAAAAGACGGCATAGTTACTTTCCTCAGAGTTAAACAATCTCACACATAACAATATAAACCAAGATCCTGAATATCAAATATCTGATGCTTCTTGCTGTCAATCTCAAATCAATCCCACTGTATTAACTCTAGCCTAGAGGAGTCTCAACTCTAGTCTCTCACAGACTGGAGAAATGGGCTGACAAGACACTCATGAAGTTTGACAAGCGTAAGTGTCTGGCATCCAGGCAGGAAACTCCTGTTCAGATACAAAAGAGAGTTGTGCTGCCAATCAGAGGGACCTCCACAGACTGGAGAAATGGGCTGACATTTCAAAATGCAGTTCAAAAAAGGGAAATGCAAATTCTTACACTCTCAGTATGAGCTGGGGGCTATCCTGCTGGACAGTAGCCTTGCAGAAAAGAACTCAGGGTCTCAGTGAACAAGTTAAACATGAGCCAGCAAAGTGCCCTTGTGGCAAAGCAAGCTACTGATATCCTGGGCTACATTAGGCAAAGTGCTGCCAGTGTTGTCCAGTGAGGTGATTCTTCTCCTCTATTCAGCACTATTGAGGCCATATCTGTAGTCCTGTGTTCAGTTCTGGGCTCCTCAGTACAAGACAGACATTCTTGGAGAGAGGTCAACAAAGGGCCACAAGGATGATTAAGGGCTTGAGGCACCTTACATATAAGAAAAGGCTGAGAGTGCTGGGGTTGTTCAGCCTGGAGAAGATGAGGCTCAGGGGCATCTCATCAATGTATATAAACAACTGAAGGTAGGATGTGAAGAAAACAGAGACTAGCTCTTTTCAGTGGTATGCAATGACAGGACCAGAGAAAATGGGCACAAACTGAAATATACTATGTGCCATATGAATATCAGGAAACAATTTTTTACTGTGAGGGTAACTGACCACTGGCACATGTTGCCCAGGGAAATTGTAGAGTCTCCAAACTGGGGGATATTCAAAAGCCACTTGGACACAGTCCTCAGCAACCAGCTCTAGGTGGCCTTGCTGTAGCAGGAGGCTTGGAGAAGATGAGAAGTGGTGTGCATTGTAAAAATTTTAAAAATGTTATTTCAGTTTATCTGGAGTAAGCCAGTGAATTGGCAACTTTGTACAAAAACAATCTCACATCCACTTCTGCCAAGGCAAGAGAAGTTACGAAAACTGACCTCATCTTAGTTATGGAGAAAGTCTGTAATAGATCAGTTATCCACACTGCAGGTGGAAACTCTGTTGAAGAATTTGTGTACTGTTTTCCTGGATGAGTTAAACACTTCAATCAAATGTTATCTGATTTTAGGACAAAAAATAAATCAAAGACAGATAAGTATCTTTTAAAGACATGCAGCTCTCAAGTGATTTAATATCTACTACATCACAGCTGCATTCCTTGAGTCAAAGCAATGCAATGGAAATCTTCAGTTCAATAGCAAACCTGCTTGAAATTATTATAGCAACATCCAGAACAATAACAGAATAAGAATGTTATTCTCTACACTGAAGCATGAGAAACTGTATTTCAGGAACACAATAGGTACAGAAATACTCAGTGCTCCATCAGGACCATTAATAGAGAATGAACTAGTGAAATCTTCCCCAAATTTGAACATTGAAGTCTATCTGTTTCTTGTAAGGATGAAGAACAGATGGAAATCTCTTATTTTAGTTTGGGATGGAAGGGACCCTTAAAGGTCATCTAGTCCAACCCCCCCTCCCCACCCGCAAGGAGCAGGGACATCTCCAACTAGATCAGGTTGCTCAGAGCCTCATCCAACCTGGCCTTGAACGTTTCCAGGGATGGAGCATCTACCATCTCTCTGGGTAACCTGTTCCAGTGTTCCACCACCCTCATTGTAAAAAATTTCTTCCAAATATCTATTGTAAATCTACCTCCCTCTATTTAAAAACCATTAACCCTCATCCTATTGCAACAGGCCCTACTGAAGAGTTTCTCTCCATCGTTCTTATAAGCCCCCTTGAGGTACTGAAAGGCCACTAAAAGGTCTTCCTGGAGCCTTCTCTTCTCCAGGCTGAACAGCCTCAACCCTCTCAGCCTCTCTTCACAGGAGAGGTGCTCCAGTCTTCTGATCATCTCAGTGGCCCTCCTCTGGACTTGCTCCAACAGGTCCATGTCCTTCTTAAGCTGGGGGCTCCAGAGCTGGACGCAGTACTCCAAGTAGGGTTGCATGAGAGTGGAATAGAGGGGGACAATCACCTCCTCAATGTGGAGATCACACTTCTTTTGATGTAGCCTAGGATGCAATTGGCTTTCTGGGCTTCAAGCACACCCTGCCGGGCCATGGTGATCTTCCCATCCACTAGTACCCCTGACTCTTTCTCCTCAGGGCTACTCTCAATCCATTGTCCACACAGCCTGTATTTGTGCTTGAGATTTTCCTGACCCATGTGGAGGCTCTTTCACTTGGCCTAGTTGAACTTCATGAGGTTTGCACAGGTCCACCTCTCCAGCCTGTCAAGGTCCCTCTGGATGGCCTTCCTTCCCTCCAGCATGTTGACCACACCACAAAGCTTGGTGCTGATGGCAAAGTTGCTGAGGGTGCACTCAATCCCACCGTCCATGTTGCTGACAAAGATGTTAAACAGGGCTGGTCCCAATACTGACCCTGAGGAACACCACTCCTCACTGACCTCCACTTGGACATAGAGCTGTTGACCACAATTATTTGAGTGTGGTCATCCAGACAATTTCTTATTCACCAAGTGGTCCATCCATCACATGTGTGTCTCTCTAATTTAGAAAGAAGGATATCATGTGAGACAGTGTCAAATTCGTTGTACAAGTCCAGGTAGATGACGCCAGTTGCTCATCTGTTATCCATCAATGCTGTAATCCTGTCATAGAACTCTGCCAGGAATTTCATCACCTTTGAACATCTATTATGTAGGAACAGTCAGAAGTAATTCCTTCAATCTGTTTTAGATAAATGCCTCAGATGAAGGTGAGTCCCTCCCTGACACATAGATAGGAAGCTCCTGGACCATGACTACTCCCTTGAAGGAAGTCCAGCTAGGTGTGCATTGCACTGTTTTAACTGATTTTTGGTGAAACATTGCATCTCTTTAAAGATTGCTAAGTCATACTTAAATTTATCTTGGGGATTCAAAAAAATTAGGTTTTTTACTGAGTTTTTGGCTGAGGGGGCTCATTTTGTCTTGAAGTTGGGAGTTAGGTGGTTTTGGTTTTTTTTTTGTTTTTTTGTTGGGTTTTTTTTTTTGTGACACACCAGGTAAGAAAAGTAATATGTACATCACTTTTTTTTTTTCCTAGGAAGAGAGATATTTCATCATAGTTGAAAGGTCTTTATGTAGATATATATATGCTCTTAATTGGCTAAGATCAAATCCATCATTGATATAGATAAGCACATTATTTATTTGGAGTGTTGTTCTTTACTAGGTGGGGCAAGGGGAGCCTAAGTGGCAGCTTCTGCAAGAAGCTGTGAGAAGTTTCCCCTTTGTTTGGTAGACCCCGTTGGGTCGAGGGAGAGTGGACCTGCTGTTGGCCAAGGCCAAGCCAATTAGTAGCAGAATGTCCCCTGATAATGCTTCTATCATGACATATTTAAAAAGGATTTTTTTTTTTTTTTTAAAAAAGGAGAAGTGAAGAAGCAGAAGCGAGGGGGCAGAGAGGTGGTCGTGCGAACCTTGTGGGCCTTGCATCTCTCACCGTCTGGACTCCCACCGGGTGGCCATCTGGGCCCGATTGCAAGACAGGAGATGTGAGAAGACCCTGAGAAGCATCTGCCTGAGCCAATTGTGAAGAATTTCTTGTGAGTGGAACAGCTGCAGATGCCAAGGTCGGCAAAAAAGGATGGGAAGGAGCAATGTTGCTCCTGACAAGATTACCGTGCAGCCCATGGTGAGGCAGGTTGTCCCCCTGCAGCCCATGGAGGCCCACAGAGGAGCAGAGGCCCACCTGCAACCCATGGAGGACCCCATGTCAGGGCAGGTGGATGCTGGAAGAAGGCTGTGGCCCATGGAGGGCCCACACTGGGGCAGCCTGTTCTGGAGGGATTGCACCCCATGGAAAAACAACCCACACCAGAGCAGTTCATGAAGGACTGTGGCCTGTGGGAGGGACCCCACGATGGAGCAGGGGAGGAATGTGAGGAGTTTTCTAACTCAGCTGGGATGTTGGTATTTTAAATGGATAAATTTGGAAATATGAGTGCTGTTTCAAGTACACAGTGTTCTCCTCAGTTGTCAGGGCTAAATTTCCAGAGCGACCTGCTCTCCTATTGACAGGCCCTGACGTCACAGCTTTAAACATGGTCCTCACCAGGAAGCGGGCTTCCCACAAGAAGACTGTGGCAACCCAGACAGAAAGTCTGCCCAAAAATGTGGCAGTTCAGGTCTCTGGCTGCAAGGAGTGCCTGTGCCTGCTGCTGCCAGGAGAGGACGGGAAGGACGCCGCCTGTGTGAGGTGTGAGCAGCTGGACGACCTGCTCAGTCTGGTGGTGGAGCTTAGGGAGGACATAGAGAGGTTACGGAGTATCAGAGAGTGCGAGCGGGAGATGGACTGGTGGAGTGACTCTCTGCGAGAAAGACGCAGAGATTGCACCCCCAGGATCGAGGGAGTAGTGGACCCTCTCCCTTGCCATAGTCAAGCGGAGAGGGACTGCTTGAGAGGAGAGGAGGGATGGCAGCAGGTCCCAGGTTGGTGTCGCAGGCAACCCCCATCCCAACCTACCTCGGTTCCCCAGGTCCCTCTGTGTAACAGGTTTGAAGCCTTGAAACCAGAGGGAGAGGCGAGTGAGGATGACGTGGGAACGCCGCCTCCTAGCTTGCGTAAGGTGAGGCAGTCGGATCCGTGCTTGAAGACTGCCTCCTCCGAAAAAGAAAGAAGGGTGATAGTTGTAGGTGACTCCCTTCTGAGAGGGACAGAGGGCCCAATATGCCGGCCTGACCCTAGCCATTGGGAGGTGTGCTGCCTTCCTGGGGCCTGGGTCAGAGACATGACCCAGAAACTCCCACAGCTGGTTAGGCCCACTGATTATTTTCCACTCCTCATAGTTGAAGTGGGCAGTGATGAAATTGCACAGAGAAGCCTACGAACTATGAAAACAGATTTCAGGGGTTTAGGGCGTTTGGTTCAAGGAGCAGGAGCTCAAGTGATCTTCTGTTCTATACCTTCAGGGTCAGTGAGCGGCACAGAGTGGACTTGGAAAGTTCCATTAATGAATAATTGGCTTAGAGGCTGGTGTCGAGAGAGAAACTTTGGGTTCTTTGATCATGGGGCAGTTTACTCGGCCCCTGGCCTGTCTTCTGTTTGTGGAACCCACCTATCTCACAGGGCGCAACAAAGCCTAGCACAGGAGCTGGCGGAGCTTATCGACAGATCTTTAAACTAGCTACGAAGCGGGAAGGGGACAAAACAAGGCCCACAAGGGAAGAGCCCAGGGGAACGGTGCTCGATATGGGGCTGAGCCAGCTGTCTTGGCTGAAGTGCATCTACACCCATGCACCCAGCATGAGCAACAAGCAGGAGGAGCTGGAAGCGATTGTGTGGCAGGATAACTATGACCTGGATGCTGTCACTGAAACGTGGTGGGACACTCCCACGACTGGAGTGCTGTGATGGAAGGCTACAAGCTCTTCAGAAGGGATAGACGAGGAAGGGAGGGTGGTGGTGTGGCCCTTTATATTAAAGACTATTTTGACGTTGAAGAGCTTGGGGTTGGGAATGATACAGTTGAGTGTCTATGGATAAGGATCAGAGGAAAGGCCTGTGGGAGTGACATCGTGGTGGGGGTCTGTTATAGACTGCCTAATCAGGATGAAGAAAAGGACGAGGCGTTCTATGAGCAGCTTGAGCGAGTCACGCGATCGCCAGCACTCGTTCTTGTGGGAGACTTCAACTTCCCTGATATATGCTGGGAATATCATACAGCGCAGAGGAAACAGTCCAAAAG
Organism: Chlamydotis macqueenii; assembly: GCF_036417535.1. Lineage (NCBI taxonomy): Eukaryota > Metazoa > Chordata > Aves > Otidiformes > Otididae > Chlamydotis > Chlamydotis macqueenii. The sequence goes on from NC_141556.1 coordinate 167,617,580, forward strand.
GTTCCTAGAGGGTGTGGAAGATAGTTTCCTTATGCAGCTGGTACGAGAGCCTACCAGGAATGGTGCCCTGATTGCCCTGATTTATAGAGTGCACCCTCAGCAAGTTCGCCGACGACACCAAGTTGTGTGGTGCCGTCAACACGCTGGAAGGGAGGGATGCCATCCAGAGGGACCTTGACAGGCTGGAAAGGTGGGCCCGTGCCAACCTCATGAAGTTCAGCCAGGCCAAGTGCAAGGTCCTGCACCTGGGTCATGGCAATCCCAGGCACAAATACAGGCTGGGCAGGGAATGGATTGAGAGCAGCCCTGAGGAGAAGGACTTGGGAGTGCTGGTGGATGAGAAGCTCAACATGAGCAGGCAATGCGCCCTTGCGGCCCAGAAGGCCAACCGCATCCTGGGCTGCATCAAGAGGACCGTGGCCAGCAGGTTGAGGGAGGTGATTCTCCCCCTCTACTCTGCCCTGGTGAGACCCCACCTGGAGTACTGTGTCCAGTTCTGGAGCCCCCAACACAAGAAGGACATGGACCAGTTGGAGAAGGTCCAGAGGAGGGCCACGAAGATGATCGGAGGGCTGGAGCACCTCTCTTATGAGGACAGGCTGAGAGAGTTTGGGCTGTTCAGCCTGGAGAAGAGAAGGCTCCGGGGAGACCTGATAGCGGTCTTCTCATACCTCAAGGGGGCCTACAAGAAAGATGGGGAAAGGCTGTTTAGTAGGGCCTGTTGCAATAGGACAAGAGACAATGGTTTTAAAATAGAGAGGGGTAGATTTAGATTAGAAATTAGGAAAAAATTTTTTACGATGCGAGTTGTAGAACACTGGAACAGGTTGCCTAGAAAGGTGGTGGAGGCCCCATCCCTGGAAACGTTCAAGGCCAGGCTGGATGAGGCTCTGAGCAACCTGATCTAGTTGGGCATGTCCCTGCTCCTTGCAGGGGGTTGGACTAGATGACCTTTGAAGGTCTCTTTCAACCCTAACCATTCTATGCTTCTATGATTCTATGACCTACTCTTTACCAACAGAGAAGGACTGGTGGGAGACGTGAAGGCTGGGCACTGTCTTGGGCAGAGCGACCATGAAATTGTAGAATTCTCTATTCTTGGAGATGTCAGAAGGATCACTAGCAGAACGGCTATCCTGAACTTCAAGAGGGCGGACTTTGACTTGTTCAGGACGCTTGTTGCGAGGGTCCCCTGGGAGTCGCTCCTCAAGGGTAAAGGTGTCCAGGAAGCCTAGACGCTCCTCAAGATGGAGATCTTAAAGGCACAAGAACAGGCTGTTCCTGAATGCTGTAAGGCAAGCCATAGGGGAAGAAGACCTGTGTGGATGAACCGGGAACTATTGTTGAGGCTCCGGAAGAAAAAGAGAGTCTATGTCCTCTGGAAGAAGGGACAGGCTACTTGGGGAGATTACAAAGAAGTTTCTAAGGTATGCAGGGAGGAAGTTAGGAAGGCAAAAGCTCAGCATGAACTCAGATTGGCCACTGCAGTAAAAGAGAACAAGAAATCCTTTTACAAATATATCAGTGGTAAGAGAAGAAACAAGGAGAATTTACACCCTTTACTTGATGCAGCGGGGAATGTGACCACTGAGGATAAGGAGAAGGCTGAGGTCCTCAACGCCTTCTTTACTTCTGCCTTTAATAGGCACATCAGTTATCCTCAGGGCACTTTATGCCCTAATCTGGAAGTCTGGGATGCCAGGCTGAATACACCCCCTGTGGTACAGGTGGAGACAGTTAGAGAGCTCCTCCTCCATCTGGACTGCCACAAGTCCATGGGACCGGATGGGCTCCATCCTAGGGTGCTAAGGGAGTTGGTGGGGGTGATTGCCGAGCTGCTCTCGGCCATCTACCAGTGCTCCTGGTTATCTGGGGAGCTCCCGGAGGATTGGAGGCTTGCCAATGTGACTCCCATCTACAAGAAGGGCCGTAAGGAGGATCCAGGGAACTCCAGGCCTGTCAGCCTGACCTCAGTACCCAGGAAAGTTATGGAGCAAGTCATCTTGGTGAGATCACTCGGCATATGCGTAGCATCCAGGGGATCAGGCCCAGCCAGCACGGGTTCATGAAAGGCAGGTCGTGCTTGACCAACCTCATTTCCTTTTACGACTGGGTGACCAGACTGGTGGATGAGGGAAAGGCTGTTGATGTGGTCTACCTGGACTTCAGCAAAGCCTTTGACACGGTCTCTCACAGTATTCTCCTAGGGAAACTGGCTGCCCGTGGACTGGGTAGGTATACCCTTCTTTGGATAAAGAATTGGCTAGGGAGCCGTGCCCAGTGGGTAGTAGTTAACGGAGTCAGGTCCAGCTGACAGCCTGTTACAAGTGGTGTCCCCCAGGGATTGGTACTTGGGCCCATCTTGTTCAATATCTTTATTGATGACCTAGACGAGGGGATTGAGTGTACCCTCAGTAAGTTTGCAGATGACACCAAGTTGGGTGGTGGTGTTGATCTGCCTGAGGGTAGGGAGGCCCTTCAGAGGGATCTGGATAGGCTGGATCACTGGGCTGAGCTGAATGGGATGAGGTTCAACAAGGCCAAGTGTCGGGTCCTGCACTTTGGCCACAATAACCCCATGCAGCGCTACAGGCTCAGAGCTGAGTGGCTGGAGGACTGTGAAGAGGAAAGGGACCTGGGGGTGTTGGTTGATGCTCAGCTGAACATGAGCCGACAGTGTGCCCAGGTGGCCAAGAGGGCCAACGGCATCCTGGCCTGCATTAGAAATAGTGTGGCCAGCAGGAGCAGGGAGGTAACCATCCGCCTGTATTCGGGGCTGGTGAGGCCGCACCTCGAGTATTGTGTTCAGTTTTGGGCCCCTCACTACAAGAAAGACATCGAAGCCCTGGAACGTGTCCAGAGAAGGGCAACAAAGCTGGTGAGGGGTCTGGAGCACAAGTCTTATGAGGAGCGGCTGAGAGAGTTGAGATTGTTTAGTCTGGAGAAGAGGAGGCTCAGGGGAGATCTCATTGCACTCTATAGCTTCCTGAAGGCAGGTTGTGATGAGCAGGGGTTTGGCCTCTTCTCCCAGGCAACAAGCAGGACGTGAGGAAATGGCCACAAGTTGTACCAGAAGAGGTTTAGATTGGACGTGAGGAAAAACTTTTTCTCCCAAAGAGTGGTCAGGCACTGGAATGGCCTGCCCAGGGAGGTGGTGGAGTCGCCGTCCCTGGCAGTGTTCAAGAGGCGGCTTGATGAGGAGCTACAAGATATGGTTTAGTAGCTGTGGCAGCAATGGTAGTGGGAAGACGGTTGGACTAGATGATCTTATAGGTCCCATCCAACCATGTGATTCTGTGATTCTATGATTTAGCATTTATCAAAAGCTGAAAAATTGCTTCAGAAACACAACCAGCCTCTATCAATAAAAGTTGCGGCAAGCTATGCATAGTTTTGGAAATGTTGGATATGTGAAATAAGTTCTACCAACCTGAAAATGAACCAAGAATTTATTCCTTATATTCATGTTGCTATATAACTACAGTTTCCATTAATATCCGCACAGCTTCTTCATCCTTTCTGTTAAAAAAATGTATCTCCTAATGCTGTAATTTTTAGTGTGTCTACCAAACATGAGAAAACATTATGAAAACATCTCTCGGAAGATTATCACATCAAAGAGAGTATCTGTCAGTGTCAAAAAGCATCCCAGACCCCATGACTCACAGTTTGTATAACAGTATTTGTGTTACCATATAAGGTACTAATCAAAATAAGAGCCAAAGTGTTTGTGAAAGTAAAATGTCATCTCTGCCAAAGAGAACTTACAACATAATTAAAGAATAAATACAATACTTCAGTGTAACAGAAAAAAAGGAAGGCAATAGATGCCTCAAGGAGAATATCAGTGTTTTCATTTTATTGTTTTTATGTGGTTTATCAGGTGCTGAGGCATATAGGTCAGAGCTATCTAAAGGCTATATGCCACGAGTGGCCACAATGAGGGAAAAAACTCACAAAACTGGCTAGAAATTTTTGTAATGATAGAGCAAACCTTTCATCCAGCCCATTGACAGAGTTTTTTTTTGTGGGTAATTCTGGAAACAAGAAGAAGCTACTGTGTATAAATGATGATGCAGTCTCTATTAGTAGCACAGGCACTACTGATACAATTACAGCATTCTAGTTCCTCAGTAATACTTAGAAAGCAGTATAACATGCACTCAAAAACTAAATTATGATTGCTTTGTTGAAAGTGCTATATACTAGGCAGCAGATGACTTTACAGAAATACAGCAGAGATAGTCAAGTGGAAATGTTAATTATGGGGATATTTCTCAATTCTAAGGTTTTTTTTTTATATTGAGTTTTGAACATATAGACTCTTAAATCTTGAATTTTGTGATTTTGCTATTTGTATCTTGGTATGACGGAAACTAATTTCAAATTGTGTGTTTTATCCATTGCTTAAAATCCTATAAGCTGCATGTAAAAATGCTTACCTAGATGCTTATCTAGAATCAGTAAGCATTCTAGGAAGGAAAAAAAAATATCCAATCAACCTCTTGCACCAAAAGGAAAAGGCCATGTCAGAATGACAACAGTAGACTTGATAGAAGGCTTGTTACCAAAAATGTTCTTCTATGTATTTTTGCACCTCTGACCTAACTGACAAAAGGAAATAGCTTGCAGAAGTTTGACCTTTCTGTTGAATAGGCTAGCTGACTGTAGAGCTAAGATTTATGACTTTTCAATGGCATTACAGAATAGAAAACAGTAGGTCATTAGAGCTGAGTAGAACCCCAAATACTGTATTATTGTAGAGAAAAGTAGGGTATAGTAGCTATTAATCTTTTGATCAAGAATAATGTAGGTTTATGTCTTCTTTTAATTTTGTTTAATTAAAAATGTGTTAGTTGTAGTCTTTGCAAGAGGCAAATGGGGCATAATTTCAGGTTAGTGTAAGCAGGTGCAGCTCTACTGAAATAAATGCTTATTCAAGGTCTGAATTTGGCCTTGATTGAATAATTCATGAAGGCAAATAGGTATCTATATCATCATAATTCCTTTTCTCCCAGGAAGTTTTGAAATAGAACATTTTCTTGTGTATATCAAAAGCAGATTAATGTTTCCAGTACTTCCAACACAAATCTGAAAATAATAGTTCTACAGTAGTAGAGATCTGATTACCAGTTGACTCTTCAATATCTCAGTAAATTTGTAACAGCAAATATCAACTGAGTGTATTTCTAATCTATTTAAACTTGTATTTTATGACCTGTTAATTTGACCCCTTCTGTTTATTTAAAAAAAAAAACTACCACTCTTTGCCTTTATCCAGAAAAATATAAAAAACAAGCTCTTCTACCTCAGTGAAACTGAGCTATTTAATGCAAATGCACTTTACAAAAAACAGTTTTTAAACTCCCATCAGCAAAGCAGTGTATCAGTGTATCAAAACTTTAAGTTTTGTTATTGCTTCAACAATTGTTACAGCAACTTTATACAACACATTAGCAAAATGCATAATAGAATCACTGAATGGAATAGAAGAAAATAATAAAAATGCACAATAAAAGTACATCACTAAAACTACATTAGTGACACCACAAATAGCACAATATTACTTTGCAGATAATTTTCTGACAATCAAATACAAGCATTTTTACAGTATTACCTGGTATTATTAGTATTATTATTTTACTTCAGGGATTACATTATTTATTGATAAATATGCTAGTAGTAATTGTTTGGTAATAATGAGACTATATGAGAATGGAGTTATCTTTTGTTCTCATAAGTTACTGATGAACATAAGAAACTCCTTTATAAATCGTAATAACATACATTGATATGCATACCAAACCTATCTTCTCCCTACTTTACGCAGGCATAATGCTTGACCATGTTCATATAGAGTATTTTATACTTGATAAGGGCAAACTGATGAGGGCAGATGAAGGGAATGGGAGGACTCTTCAGAATGGTTACAAAATGCTAAATTTTCATGAAAATGCAAGGACAAAGAAAACCCTTATAGGCTAGCAATTCAAGCTTTGTATGTCAACTCAATTGTGATTCTCAAACAGAAGCAATAAAAAAAAAATTAAAAATAGTAACTTATACAGTTTAAGTTTTTATCTTCTATTGCTAATTCTCGGTTCAACTAAGGATATTAGGTAGATGGATCAGGTCTATCATTAACCCATCAATTCTAGAAGCTTGATTCTGAAAGGGAAATTTTTAACAGTTTCCAGAGATTGGTCAAGCAATCTCTCTCTCTCTGTCTGTCTCTGTCTCTCTCTCTCTCAATTCATTACGGCTCACAAGTCTTCCACTCACTTCCACTTTCCCAAAGAAAGACTATTGGTCCATTGTCTTTATGTAGGTTTTCTCTTAAAAATTCAATTTACATTCTTTTTTTTTTTAGTATTTTTCTGCCAGTTGAGGGTAAAGAAGATGAAGGTGCTATTACTGGAAATGTGAAATTGAGAACTGGAAATAATATTCAACTGGAAATAAATCAGAGGACAACAAGATGTTTTCCCTTTCATGATACTGAAAGGATGAGACCTTTATGGTTTCTACTTGAATTCAAGGCTCTTCTAGTAACCTACAAAAAACTGCAAATGCATGATTTGTGAAGAAAATATCAATAGTCTTTCCCAACTTGTCTTTGAGAAATCATCCAAGCCAATATCTCAAGCAAAATGTGTCAAAGGACAAAGAATAGACTTTAAGTTCCAGTGACACATGAAAAACAGCTTGTGGCCTCAATTCATTTGTTTTACACCATGGATTTAGAATTCAAATACACCACAGTAAAATTCTCCTTGTATGCCTGTTAATATCTACCAATTTCAAAATGGCTTCCTGAGCAACAGAAGTGTGCTGTTGTACACATATAGATTTCAAGAAAGTCTTTAAGAAACTTTATTGATTAGAAAATGTATAGAATCTCTGTAGAGTTTTGGATTTATCATTATTATTGTCAGCATCATATAAAACATATGCACATCTCCGGTTCCAGGGAGATTTTAAAGTATGCTAGCAGAGAAAGAAGACTCTTCAGACAATGTTTGTAGTGAAATTAATTGTTAAACAGTGCTGAATCTGATTCAGAAGAGTTGCAATCTCTGTGTTTGCATAAATCAAGATTAGTCCCAAAATATCACAAAATCAGAGTAATAATCATTACAAAAATGGATTATTTGTGGGTTTTATTTTTAGATTAACTTGTATCCTAAGACATACTTAATTTATGCATCAGAACATTTTTCCTCTGACTACTTTCTACATTTTTTTTTGTTGTTCATTTGAAACATATCACTTCAACTAGAAGAATGTAAATCAAAGGGCTGTGAAATCTGACTAAAGATTCATTCTAAGAGATAGGACTATGTTAAGCTGGAATCAAAAAGTGGGTTTATAGTTTCTGGAATATGAAAAACTATTGCCAGTTGGAACTTTTGAGCCTTTTTTTTTAACGGACTTTATGGAATATGGTTTATTTCAAGGAGAAGAAATCAGTCACAAACATTACCTGAAGAGGATGAGATTGCTTAGTTTAAGGTGTTTGTGAGAACTTAAAACACACACACACACAAAAAAACCAAAACCAAAACAAACATAAAATAAAATTTATATTTCTAGCTAATTTTTAAAAGAGGAAAATAGCATCCTAATGATCTCTGAGAACCTTTTTCATCTTAGCTGTGAAATACGATCATTTTGTTAAAACATAGAGAAGATACTGAAGTTTGACTCCAAGATATTACTGAAGGCATTGTTATTTTACTCTGAACTGCAAATTTTAAAGCTTAATTAGAGTGCTGTGGAGTAGGTGTGATATGCTGAATTAATTGATGAATTGCTTGCTTGATTCAAGTATGATTAAACATCTTTATTTTTATTTAATATTCCATAATGATAAATGACTCTAAAACTAGTTCTGTAATTAAGTTACACATACAGTAAATGAAGAGATTAATGTTTAATTAACTAAGGTCTTAACTATAGCACTTGAGGCTCTATTCATTAAGGAAACTCTACAGTAGCTATGATGGCCTAACAGATTTTTTATGGAACTTTTGTGAAATGGAACTATTGTGTATGAAGAATTAAACTAATTACTGAAATGGCTGAAGGGTTATCTTTTTTTTTCCTCAAAGAATAGACTTGTAGGTGTAGATTCTTTCTTGTTGTAAATTATACCTGTATCTGTACTGACAAAAATTTACTGATTTCCACCACACAAGATTCTAATGCTAAGTACATTAGATAGCTGCTGGGTCAAATTAGTGTTTAGTATGACTTCAAAACTGCATTATAATTGTATTACATTCATCTTTTATTGAGTAAAGCTGAAGATCAATGTGGAGATTGTGAATTGTAGTTTTATTCAAGTTCAGAATTAAACCTGAACATCCTTACATTCTCTATGAAAGAAAATTTCCTTTAGTTACATCTTTCACTTTGTTTTACAGTTTTTATGTTGAGACATAAAGTGTTCAAAGCATGAAAGATGAGCAGTGTGTTTTGAAGGAAAAAAAAAAGCATTAAGTATTGAATTCTCAAGAAGGACATCTTGTCATCTCTAATGTTTAGATACTGTGTGATTCTATCTATGTCACGGTATCAGCCACAGAGAGTAAGGGATAAATGAAGGTAAATTCAGAGGAAGGAAATTAAAAAAAAAAATCCAGCTAAAATTAACAGAAGATTCAAAAATTCCTTCAGACTTTTTAAAATTCTCTTTCTTGCCAGTCAGAGATAGGGGTGTGGGCAGAAGTAAATGCATCATCTAGATCAATACATGACATTGTGGCTGGTAGTATCAGAAGGGCTTTGGTTTCTACAATCACAAGTTCTTTGACTAATACAGCCTAGTGGGGAGATGTGGGAATCAACTATCAAGGAGAAGCAGGAGAATCTTTCCTAGCAGATCTGTTGTCCTAGTGAATTGTGCTTTAAACTAATGAACTTGGGAGGTAGGATCCAAAGCTGTATGTTCATAAACAACAGGATAGATGACATATGTACCAGAGTAGTGAGGAATGCTCTCCAACCCCTTCCAAAGGCAAGAACCCTAAGTCCAGCCACCTCAAGTGCATGTATACCAATGCATGGTGTCTAGGCAACAAATAGGAGGAGTTCTCTGACCATTCTGAGAGTTATGATGTCATAGGAATCACAGAAACTGATGGGAAAAGGGGAAGATCACAATGGATGGTTACAAATCCAAAACATAGCACCATGTGCAAGATAGTGTGAAGAACATTAACTCTATACCAGGCAAAACCAGTACAGAGCTACACTGATGACCTGTTTGAACCTGGAACTAAATATTGAGCCAATAGATCTAAATAAAAGAATTCAGCAGAACTGAATATTAGAGAAGTAAGCACTTGGAAAAAGTGAAGCTGTATATTTCACTTCTGTGTGAAGAGTAAATTCTAAATTTTTACCAGCTTTACTTGTTTTTGTTACTCAAAATCTTAAGCCTATAGTTTTATTTTTAGATTAAGAAAAAGAAAAATAGTATAGTTCCAAAACTAAGTAGGTATTTCTTTTAAATTGTTTTAGTTCATTGTTCCTTTATAGTAAGCTAGATAAAAATTCAACATCTCTTCAGCACTGCAGCATTATGATGCTTCTAAAATATTATCATGATTGCAAAAAACAGAGTTTGAATTTAATACTAACTGTGAATCTCACAATGAGGTCATGGCTTAACAAGCTGTTGTTTCCATTTTCATTGGAAATAACAGCATAGTCACAACCAAGCAAAATTATGTATACTCTGAGATCTCAGGGCAAATGTAAAATAATGCCTGTCAGTGGTCCATATGTGACCATCAGTTCAAGGATCCATAAAAAGACTTCAACAATTTTGTTTTTACGCTTTCAATTTTCTATTCAATACACTTGACAATTGTTATAATCTTTTGTAATAATGAGTCATTTCTATTCTGAACTCAGACACATTTGGTATTATAACCTCAGCATGCAAATTTTACTAGCCCACGGAGAACTTTTTTTTTTTTTTTTTTCTCAGCTGAGCTGGAAAACAAAGATCTGATAACAATATTAACCAAACAAAAATTACTTTTGTCATAAGATTATGAATTGTCATTGTAACATTTCCAAGCTCAGCAGCTAAACATATAAAATTAAGCCTTCCTCATCATATTATCATAAAATAAATTGACCATGAGTAACAGCATCATCATGAAATTGATTATGGCAATGTATATTTCCATTTTTGCCTTCAGAATTATTTAAGGAAAAAAAATAGAAAAAATTAGATGAAGCTGTCAGCTGTTCTTATGTTGGTATTTCAGTTTCAATATTTATATTTCAAATACACAAATATATTATTATACATGTAAACAATTTTACAACCTTCAACTGACTCCAAAACAGAAGAACTTTCCTCTTTGGGAGATTGACAAAAGGAGGAAGTCTTGGGTTTACTGGGAGTCTTGAACTCAAAGTACATTTGCAGCAAGTAGAGATGATTAACAGAAAGCTTTGGTGTTAATTTGACTTGAATAAATGTTTAAAAATGCATTATTTACTATTATATTTTTGTTTTCATTATTGTTTGTTTAGATAGCTCTTTGCAGGTCTTCACACATACATTAGGTCCCTATTCACAAATGGCATGTTTAAGAATATAGCCAAAGAACGGCATAGACAGTCAGAACTAAAATCTTCCAGTTCCATGTGCAGTTTCTGACAAGAGCAATGCAGATGCTTAGGAAAGAGTATAAGAACAAGACACATGTAGTAGTTTTTTCTAGATGCTTACATTCTTCCAGTGTATACTGATTTGTCACTTAAGGTCTTCCTCACTATTCTATTTAATAGACCTCAAAGCATTTTTCTTTAAAAATCTGACCAAATCTTCTTTTGAATACACACATAAACTTAGAGCACTCAAAATGTCCTGTGGCAAACAGTTCAATAGCTTAACTGTGTTTTGTGTGAAGTATTTCCTCCTATTTGTTCTGAACCTGGCACCACAGAGCTTTCACTGGGAAATAGAGTAAATAATATTCTCCATGACACTCAGGATTTTATAGACCTCTATTTTAGCCTCTTGTAGATTGCAGACTAAAAAGCCCTTGTATAGCTTCACTGCTATGAGTGATATTAAGACCTTCATCTCCTTACCTCTGCAGTACCTGCATCAAATAAAATAAAAATATTTCCTCTCATTTTCAGACAGAAACATTGTACCACAAAAGGGAAAAAAAAAATCCAGCTTTAGACTACTTACAGTTCAAATGAATTCTCCTTGCTGTAGATCACTGATACTGGCTATTCACTTTTCCTTTTTCTAGGATGTCATTGTGCATATCATTAAATGCAAAAAATATTTTCAATATTTGCTGGAAGGCAAAATGATAAAATTATAGCCTTCAGATACGCTTTCATTTATTTCCATATCTTAAATGATATTATATCTGCCTATATGTATAAAAAACTGTTAATTGCCTGATTAATCTGTTTTCTTATTTTGCTCCCATTTCATGCTATTTCTGACTCATATGCCCATTTTCTATGCTTTTAGTCTTCACACAGAAATTTACCCTCTATGGAAAACTGCCATAAACCTACATATTTTTCTTCCTTTTCTTGCTCATTGTTGAATATTAAAATCTAGCAATAACTTAGATCAATGGTACTTAACAAAAGTTACTTAAAACCAAAATATAACTACTACACATAAACAGATTTGGTTCATGCTTATTATGATTTCTATTTTTTTTTAATTTTAATGTCCGACTTCAAAGTCCAATTCAGAAGAAATATTGTAAACATCATGTTGAAAGATGTTTCCCAGGACAGAAAATAATCTGGATCTATATTTGGAAGATGTAGTTCACACAGCTATTGTAAAAAAAATATGTAATGAGTAGACTAGATTTTTGTCTTGTAAAAATACTCTGAAGTCAGCAGAGCTAAGAAAATTTATATCTGCTTAACTTTTCTCATGTTTTGCAGCATAATGAGATAAGTAGGTCTTTGTTACTACTGATTTTCAGATTAAAATTCTATTTTTTTTATGAAATATCCATCTCTTCTTCATGTTTTTTTTTTTTTTTTTGCAGGTGTTCTCCTTGTGTCCAAAACAAATTTTGTCCATAAATAGCATATACCGTTTTTCTAAACCTGATAACAAAAATATGCATGCTTTGAAGCTAGCAAAGACATCTATAAATCATGTAAGACCATCAACTTTTGAATAGTTGTTCTGAAAATATTTTGTATCTATCTCTGTTGTTCTCTTCATCACATGAAAAGATGATAGTAGATGCACAGGCATAGACTCTGGCAACTACTGAATTTAGAAACTGCATTTCTGAACAATAGTCTCTACAACTACCTGAAAGGAGGTTGTAGGGAGGCGAGTGTTGGTCTCTTCTCCCAAATTACTTGTACTAGGAAAAGAGGAAATAGCCTCAAGTTGCAGCAGGGCAGGTTTAGGTTGGATATTAGGAAACCCTTATTTACTGAAAGAGTGATCAGGCACTGGAACAGGCTGCCCGAGGATGTGGTGGAGTCACCATCCCTGGAGATGTTCAAAGAACGTCTAGATGTGGCACTCCAGGACATGGTTTAGTAGGCATGGTAGTGTGGGGTTGACGGTTGGACTTGATGATCTTGGAGGTCTCTTCCAACCTTAAAGATTCTATGATAAGGTTATTTCATCATATGATGTATGAGAAGTATAGTGAGTTTTATCTGAAAACCCTGAGGTCTTTCTTTGGAGATCCTAAACATATTTTTCCATCTTGTGACTAGGAAGAGGATATATTACCTTAGATAAAAAAAAAAAATAAAGGATTTGTATGATTTGAGATAAAATAAATATAAACATTTTCCCTATTTCTCAACACATTTATTTGTGTACACACGCAGTACAGATTGAATAATGAGCATTTATGGAAAAGGAATAGATATGCAAACACAGATAAATTATTGTTCTACTGGCGCACACTGTTTTACATGTATACCATTTCAAAGGTTTTGTGATTAATTCCAGACAAAGTTCTGTCTCCCCTGTGTATACTTCTGCTTCACTTAAGCTTTCTAGGTTCCAACCCTTTTGGCTGGTTGCCCCTTCCCAGCATTATGTTCTGGAGTGTTCATGACATTTTCCACAGTATTCACACCTTGTGAGCTCTCTTTTATAATAAGATGTCAAGATCTTTCGAACTCCACACTTAAAAATTATTTAAAATAATTATTAATGAATGAAGTTTCCAGCAGAGTTTTTGTATTATGTGTAGGTACTCTCATATTTTACTTATTGTTTTACCATGATGAAGTGTTTCATACTAGCTCTAATCCTGAATAAAAAATTATTATGTTATCCCTCTATAAATGATTAATATCACCTGACAAGATATTTCCCTGCAACATAATGGTTGCTTCAAGGTTTACATCTTTAGTTTTATTTTCTACTGTGTTAATCCATCTCTTAATAAATTGTACCTCAACTGAGGTAACATATAACATTGTCAGTATTTGGCTGAATAAACTAAAGATATGGATATCTGCTGTTTATGAAAGGTGTAATTTGCTAACTTTCCAGCTCTTCCTATGAACTAAAGTGTAAGTCCAATTCTAGACCTACTGTGCTTTCAAAGCAAAAAATAGACCCTACAAGAAAGATGTCATATTACGACAGTGATGGTAAGGGTCTTTTCCATAAAAACATTGCTATAATACAATTATAGTCTAGCTGTAATCTTTATTATTACATTTCAGAGACTTATCCAATGTTTTTGTTTTACTTGTCTAAGGAATAGTAGGTTTTTTTTCCATTTCTTTGTTTTAAATATGGCAAAAAGATGTATAGCCATACTGTAAAAAATCACACTCAGAAACTAGTCACAAAAGGCCACTGCAAAAGACACATTTATTGTAATAACATGTGAAGTACCTTGTGTATTATATATCATGCATATCAATTCTGACCAGTTGCAACAAGGATATTTTCCGAGATTATTTGATCATGTTATAATTTTTTAAAGTTTTGTTTGCTTGTCTGTTTGACTGTGTGGGTTTTGGGTTTTTTTTTTTTTGTCTTTTTTGTTGTTTTTTTTTTTTGTCTCCTTAGTGGAAACAAAATTGAATTATTCTGAGGACAGTTTTACCTTTGTGAAATCATCGAATTGAGTTTTGTGGCTGAGAAAAATTTTCATGTTATTGTTCCCTTGCCTGTTCTGTTCTAGTAAAATCCAGACTGATCTGTTAAAATCAGTATCTTTCAAAAATTACCACACAGATGGATTTTTTTATTATTATTTTCATAATTAATAAGACTATGAAATTAACTCTGTGTGACTGTACTCCTCTGAACGTAACCTAAGGTCCTTCTCTTTTGGATTTGCAGTGTAGTGTTCTGATTTGAGTATATATGCATTTTTTTGTTATTGCACATTCAAAGAACGTGGGAAATGGGGCTATAAGGTGAGACTGATGTGTTCATATCTTATTTTTCACCTGGGAGAATATAAAAAACGTCTTCAATTCTATGTTGGAGGACTTGAAAAACCAAGGAATTTTGGATTCGGTGAGGAAAATACAATGATAATGAGATATAACAAAACACTCAAATCACAAAATGGAATGAAAGATAAGAGAGGATGAAGAGCTGGACAAAGATATCAGACAGGCCTGAATGAAAACAGTGACATTCACATGCCATTCAGACAATGAGAGAAATTTCATGTAATAGGAAAAATGACATTAAGAATTTAAGAGTGAAAATAAAAAGCTGAGTGAGACTTCACTGTTCTGTGAGCCCAGGCTTGGTTGCTTTCTGTAAAGTATACACATCTGCACAGCAACACTCGTGTTGTCCCAAAACCTATGTGCCTTCAAATTTGTCTTTTGTTTTCAGGGGTGAAATATCCTGTCCCACAACCATGCACTTGCCCATGCTAATCTGTTCAGTTCTTAAAAGTGCACTGTGAAGGGTAAGATTTCCTTGCTGGACAACTGCTGTGGAATTACTATTAGCCCATGGAAACAGTTACATCTGTATCCCGTTTCATTCACATCACTCACCCACTGTGGAAGTTGAGGAGTGGGAATTGTTGTGAGAACTAGGCATATTTCAGACAGAGAGAACAAAAAAAAAAATTTGAAAGCGTTAGAGAAAAACAGACATGTTGCAGCAAATTCTACAGAGATCACACATGGATTCAGTGAGGTCAGGCGTAAACCTGTCCAGAAAGAAAATAATCCTTTGATATTTTCTTTCTGTTCTGGAGTAGGACAGAAAGTATAAAATACTGTGGCTACTTGCTCCTTCCTGCCTCAGATGCCCGAAACTGTATCTAGAATTCTAGAGATCAGCTTCTCAGTCCTGTCAGAGCTCTTCTTCAGCATGAGGACATATAGGAGGTGCTGCCAGATCAGAATCAGGCTCCTACTTTTTCTCAGTTACATAATCATAGCTGAACAACCTGATTGATGTTGACAGTTGTTGGGTCAGCGATTTGCAAAGAAAATATTGCTCCCTATAGCTGTCAGCTTTTAACAGACTTCTTCACTACGCTACGTTTATCATGTGTGCACAGTTTGCTTGAGCGGTTCACATGAATATGATAATTGGAGAGAACATTAGTAGCTCATTAAGAATTTTTTAATTGATCAAGGAAGAAGGATGGTGAGCTCTATGATGGCATTTACACCTGTAAAGTAATCAATTTATAAATAAAATATTTATTTACAGAAATGGCATTCTGCTGGTTCATTCATGAAATGATGACAGAAAAGAGCTTATCAAAACAAGATGTGGATTTGGCTGAGTGAAATCGAGAGGAGAGCTAAGGAAATAAGGGATGGTTTGTACTAATTCCTTTATACTGAACTGTCATCTTGTATAATGTCAGTGCACTATGTAGGTGTGTCTTTGTGTCTGAATGCTTTTTCATCAGTTTCACTGTATTGTCAGTCTGAGATTTTAGAAGCTATGCTTAAATAATTTTGATTTTTTTTTTCTTTTCATTAATACCTGTATAAGGAAAGGACATAGGGAACATAACACTAACCATGAAAATCAGTTAGTCTAATCAGCTAGTCATCTAGTTTGCCTTTCTGTGCAGACAGGAAAGATAGGCACTCTTCGAGGATGGCAGTTTCTCCTTTGAGAAAAGGGTCTCAGACAGCTCTGAGTAATCCTTTTCTGATGGTGTTACTGGTTATAGAGTCTACATGAGCTGTTCAGGCTAGAGATCTAACCTAACGGCAGAGTGGCAGTAGCAGCTCTGGGTATTAGAAGCAGTGTGAAAACGTACCACTGCTCCTGCTAGAATTTCAGCAAAAAAATTAAAGACAAACTCAGGCCTCTGAAAATGATAAATAAGAAATATATACCTGAACTGTCTGTTTCCGGATTAATAATTCATTTTGTGCTGAGGAAGTGGGTCAGTATATGCATCTGCTTAGAAGATTCCATTCACTGAGCTTTGTCAACAAGCTAAAAATTCTCTCTTAGTAAGTCCTCAATTTCCAGAGGATGCAGGGAGTGAAAAAGAGGACTCAAAATGGACTGGAAATGGACAGGATTTTAGCCATGTGTTGTGGGTGTATGGAAGGAGGAACAGATCTTTAAGACTTGGAACATTTACACAAAACAAAAGAGTAAGAATAAATTATAAGCCAAGAGAAAAATTAAAAAAAAAAACCCACAGAAAAGAGTGAAGACAGAAGATAAATAAGGTGTGAATTTAGAGATAAAAGATAAAACCTAGATTCGAGAGTGTCGCGGTTTAACCTCAGTCAGCAATTGAGTATCACACAGCCACTCACTCATCCTTGCCTTCCCCAGGGGATGGGGGAGAGAATTGGGAAGAAAAGAAAACTTGTGTGTTATGATAAAGGCAGTTTACCAGGATAGCAAATGAAAATATAATGAATAATAACAGGAACAATAAGATATATAAAACAAATTATGCACAATTTCTTATCACTCGATGACCCAATGATCAATACAACCCATCCCAAGCAACAATCACAGAACAAAAAAAAAAACCAAAACCTGAAAACAATCCCAGAACAATTCATAATAGCAAGAGAAATCCAGCCAGCTTACCAGCCCACCCCCACTTATATACTGAATGTGACGTTTATGTCATGGGATACTCTCTTTGGCCAATATGGATCAACTGTTCACACTATACCCCTCCCAACTTCCTGCACTTGCATATTAGCACAACCTAGGAAGCTGGAAAGTGTCCTTGGTCTCTTTAGCAAAAACTAACAACATCAGTGTATTATTAACATTTTTTCACATACCAAATTCCATACTAAATACAAAGCACAGCAGTTACTGAGAAGAAAATTAGCTCCATCTTAGTCGAAACCAGGACAGAGGGACAGGTGAAGAGAAATTCATCATACATACATAGCTGATAGAAAGGAGAAATTTTTTGTCCACGTCTTTCCTGGAAAGTGGAAACTCACTACAGGAAGGAAAGCTCTCCTTTGCTAGCAAGCAACTAGGAAAAATCTGCAGGAATTTTTTGAAGGTCAAGTTATCTTGCTTAAATTAATGTACATGACTAATTTTCAGTTTTAATAAAAACTACATGTGTATAGCAAAAAAAAAAAGTAGAATTCTATATTTGTGAAGTAAGGAATAAGCAAGAGTTAAAAATTAACAAATAAATGGCTATAACATGTAAGTTGGTTACCTGTGAGCACATACACATACACAGAGGAGACAAATCATTAGATTTTTACATTTACTTGGATGAGTTAATACAATAAACATAATTTCACTTTAATTTTAATCTTTGTGAGCCCAGTTACTTTCTTTCATAATAGGAATGACCTTATCTTCTGGGTCATTTATCCTTCATGAGTTCATATTTTCAAGGTGAATGGATTTCAGTTAAGGAGAACAAATATATTGCTTCCAGACGTGCTTTATAAATGTTTTCTGGTATCCTGTCAGTGTTTTGAAAGCCAAGTTATAAATAAAATGGCAAAGGTTGTTTTAACAGATGAGAACAAAATGCTTCCCATTATTTTACAGTTGCAAAATGTAAAGGGAACTCAGTTGTATAGAGAATCTAGTAAGGTTCTACATCTTTAAAAATAGTAGGAAATAAATAAAAAGTGGTAGTTTTTTTTTTTTTTACCGGAATATTTACTGAGGACTAGGTGACATTATCTAATGCTACTTTATCTAAATTCACTCATCATTTTAGAGTTGCCTTTCAAAGTGTCATGATGAATGAAGCTTATGGCAGAATCTTATCACCAAATAAGAAACCATTTTCCATAGGTATGATAAAGTTTTTACCTCATTTTGTTTTTTAAAGAGAAATCAAGTAAACTTAAAATATTGTGCTTTATACTAAGCAATAAATCATGGTAAATAATAACTTCATAAGATGACAACTCATAGATGTTGAGAGAGGAAAAATGAAACTGGAGGATGAAAATGCAACAAAAGCCTGTAGGAACCTGAGGCCATTTTAAATTCCATTAGCTTTTGTTACAAGTGCCAGTACATTTCTTTATTCTTATCTTTTTTTTTTGGAGCAAAAATTCATAATAACATGTATTTAGGGAAATAAACAGACAAATCGTTACATACACACAGATATGGTGCTAAAGAAAATATAGGATTTTTCCAACGATTTTTTTTTCTTGGAAAAATACAAAACTGTTGAATCTGAAACTTTCAAATTGAAGTACCAATAA
This sequence comes from Chlamydotis macqueenii, assembly GCF_036417535.1. Lineage (NCBI taxonomy): Eukaryota > Metazoa > Chordata > Aves > Otidiformes > Otididae > Chlamydotis > Chlamydotis macqueenii. The sequence continues at coordinate 167,636,258 of NC_141556.1, forward strand.
TGTATCTGTTAAAAAAGAACAACAACAACAAAAAAAAAAACCATTATTTCAAGATGGGAATATTGGCGTTGAAAGGACTACTTAGCCAAAATAACTAACAAGAGATTTACACAGGATGACAAAGAGATTTAGGGCTCTTACTTGTTGAAGACAAACCACAGAATTAAATTTTCTTTGTATTATCAGTGAGTCTCACTTGTTGGGTTTATTTTGGTATTATTCCATAGCCAGCAGAGAGATACAGGCATTTCTAATTTATGTTAGGTGTCTGTTTGTGGCATTAATGGAGTGGATGGCAAAAAAAAAAATCAAAACCTTGTAAAAGAACAAAAAAACATCATGCAAGCAAAATTTTTGTCAGTTTGTTTTGTAGATCTAAAGGTATATAGAAATTACTTGTACTGAACTCAGATAAATTTAAGCATAAGAAGTGTCCATTATTTAAATCAATTCCAGTTCACAGCCAGAAGACTAGCTAATTTATAAGTGTACAGAAAAAAAAAAAAACAAAAAAACACACCGTACTACAAGTTCAATATTCTTTCTTCATTAAACCAGAGCTTAATTGAATGTAATTCCATGTAATTTCTTGAAAGCAATTTCCAGAGTCTCCAAAAGTAGATCTTCTAATTATAGTAAACAATGAGTCTTCAAGAAGAAAGAAAACACACACACAAAAAAACCCCAAACAAACAAACAAACTGTAGAGTGCTTTACAATTGTGCTATTTCGTTTTCATGGCCTACAACTATTACTATTATGATTTGAAACTGTGTTAGGACATAGTGGAAGATATCATATGATACATATGAAATGTTTTCTATGAGATTACTAAGGGTGCAATAATAAAAATCTTATTTCAACAAAATAAGGAAGAGGACATTTAGGAAAAGGAGCACAATAGCAGAACAGTGAACTAAATTAAAACAAAAATAGAAAAAGACTTCTAGGCTTAGTCTGACTGCAGCAAATAAAATTATTAATATACTATTAATAAAATATGTGGTCATAGAATCATAGCGTCACAGAATGGTTTGGGCTGGAAGGGACTTTAAAGATCATTGAGGTCCAATCATCCATGGCAGGTACGTCTCCCACTAGGCCAGGTTGCTCAAGCCCCATCCAAGTTGGCCTTGAACACTTCCAGAAACAGGGCATCCACAACTTCTCTGGGCAACATGACCCAGTGCCTCATCACCCACACAGAGGAAAATTTCTTCTTTATATCTAATTTAAATCTATCTGGGTTTTTTTTCAGCTTAAAGCCATTACTCCATACCCTGTCACTACATTCCCTGATAAAGAATCCATGACCTACTTTCTTGTAGGCCCCCGTTACAGAATCATAGAATAGTTTGAGTTGGAAGGCACCTTTAAAGATCATCTACTCCAACCCCCCTGCAAGGAGCAGGGACATCTCCAGCTAGATCAGGTTGCTCAGAGCCTCATCCAACCTGGCTTTGAATGTTTCCAGGGATGGGGCATCCACCACCTCTCTGGGTAATGTATGCCAGTGTTTCACCACCCTCAGTGAAAAAAAAAAAAATTCCTTATGTCCAGTCTGAATCTACCTCCTTCTATTTAAAAATCGTTAACCCTCGTCCTATCACAATAGGCCCTGCTGAAGAGTTTCTCCCCATCTTTTCTGTAGGCCCCCTTGACATACTGGAAGACTGCTATCAGGTCTCCCCAGAGCTTTCTCTTCTCCAGGCTGAACAGCCCCAGCTCTCTCAGCCTGTCTTCAGAGGAGAGGTGCTCCAGCCCTCTGATCATCTTTGTGGCCCTCCTCTGAACTCTCTCCAACTGGTCCACATCCTTCTTATGTTGAGGGCTCCAGAGCTGGACGCAGTACTCCAGGGGGGGTCTCATGAAAGCAGAGCAGAGGGACAGAATCACCTCCCATAACCTGCTGGCCATGCTTCTTTTGATACAGCCTAGGATACAGTTGGCTTTCTGGTCTGCAAGTGCATATTGTTGCATCATGTTGAGCTTCTCATGAACCAACACCTTCAAGTCCTCCTCAGAGCTGCTCTCTGCCCAGTCTGTATTTGTGCTTGGGATTGCCTTGACCCATGTGCAGGACCTTGTACATGATATAATCTTGCTTCCAAAATCTGATACTTTATCTTGACTGTCTAAATTAAGTCATTAAGAAAGAATTACATAATATTTATTGTAAATTATTGATATATAGAAACAAAGAGAGAGAGAGAGAGAGGGAGGGAGGAAGGAATGAGGGAAGGAAGGAAGGAAGAGAGAAAGAAAGAAAAAGAGAGAAACAGAGAAAGAGAGAAACAGAGAAAGAGAGAAAGAGAGAAAAAAAAGAAAAAGAAATGAAGAAGGAAGAAAGAAATGAAGAAAGAAAGAAAGAAATGAAGAAAGAAAGAATGAAAGAAATGAAGAAAGAAATGAAGAAAAAAGAAAGTAAATGGCATGGGGCCATGTACCAAGGAATGTAGTGACAGAAAAATAGTTTGCAGCTTTGGAGGAGCTATCTGCACTGATCATCATGTATGTTTTTTTTTTTTCTGGAAAAATTGCATATAGGACATATGAGACTACTGCACTTACACTCTTTGCATAGAAAATGTATTTCTTTCCTCTCCTAATGTTTAAATGCTTGACTTTTCAGTCTTAATTTTGAGTTTGTGGTTTGTTTTTAGGTTTTGTGTGTGTGTGTGTGTGCATATGTGTGTATATATGTGCAAAATCTGTATTTAAAAAGACGTCTGCATGACATTCAATAGCTATTCTTTTAAATAGATGTTGCTATGGTAAAGAACAAGGATGCTATCTGAAAAATGCTTTCTTTCTGATGCATGAATTTTGTGGTTCTTCAGGAATCCTTTCATAAGTAGCACTAGCTTTTCCCTCATGTTTCATTAATTTATATTTTAAGACATTTTATGAATAAAATGTTATTTATGTATGCAAACATATTAGGCCAGCTAAGAATACTTTAACATTTGAAAAATAGTTATTGTCCTATTACATAAAATTAATCTTCAGTGCTCTCGCTTGTGAAAACAAATCTTTCTTTTACTATTAAGACAAAGATATAATAAATTCTATCTGTAACCGGATATATTCTCAAATAGAGCAGTCAAGCTTGTTCAGAACCGCAGTTTATGGCCACTCTTGGTATTTGTTCTGGCTATCTTGTGAATACCTTGTACAACCATCTCAGTACTTCCTTAATTAAATTAAATACTTGGAAAATATTCTATATGTTTCTGTGCTTCTTGGTCAGTGGAGTCATATTGCCATGCCAAAGAAGACACACTGCTTTAACTTTAGATCTGCTCCTGGCCATTACCTCGATGAGGAGGTGGGAGAGCAAGAGGCAGGTCATGACTCCCAAATGAATTTGACACAGGATATTTGATGGCAGTCTAAATCACAGTCTCTATAAATTATTTAATATGGAAATGTCTACCTTTTCTTGCAGTAAGAGGTCAATTGTGAAACCTTGAAGCATTAACAAGATATTATACCAAATTTACATAAAATTATTAGTTAAAATAAGAATTGTTATTATGTAATAAATGCTAAAGGACTTACACTATACTTAATAAAGCAGAACATGAGTATAGAATAAAACAAAAAAAAAACCTCAGAGGATTGAAAAATATACAGACAGTGTATTTTTTTTATTTAAATACTTGTGCAGAAAAAAAAAAAAGATATTAATTAAAAATTTTAAAAGACAGGAAATTAATTAGACTTTGCATCACTGCCCATCTTCAGTTTTACATACATCCATTTAGCATTGGTAGCCTTCCATTCTTATTTCTGTAAGGTCTTTGAGATCCATATGAGACCTTGAAGAAAATTTCTTCTTGCTTCAGAATTTCCCCAAGTATGGTAACTTTGATTTTTTTATTCTTATTATTTTATCATGCTACTACAGCAACATTTTTTGTTACTGGGAATTTCTGTAGTCTCTTTTTTTTTTTTTTTCATTTCTTATTCTGACATTGTATGACATGTCTTTGTTCTAGTTTTGCTTGCCTCCTCAAAGCAAAGCTAAGAAGTGTGGAATGATTAGTATAGTGCTCTGGAGTTATCCACACCTGCTTTGGTTCAACATAACTTAGCTGCTAATTATTTCAAATGTCAAACTGAAATGAAGAGAGAGATCTAGACTCATAGATGATTCCTCAGTGAACTGTGACACAGTCTGTTAGAGGCACAGGTTTCAATCAAACACAATCATTGTTTGCATATTGACTTTGAAAGCACTTCATCAGGGAAGATTTCAATGAGTGAAACATTAGATGAGCTTACTGAAACAAACACAGAACAAGACTCTCTTCAGAAACACAATCAATGAAGAATTCTTTGCATGACTATTTTTACACATCTTCTAAAATATCTGCACATTCAGATCAAAAATTCAGCACATAATGACTTGGAATAAGGAGTTTTGAATACCTAAACCGGTCAAGAACTAAGGTTTGATTATTTACAAGTGATTTTAAACTTTTGACGGATAAACTATGGATAAAGGTTTTAATGTACTTCACAATCCAAACAAGGTGAAATAAAAATTATTAACTAAAGTTAGGAAAGTATAAAAGGCAACTACAGAGGGTGTTGTTTAATACATTCTGAATAGGATGCATACTGTTGTGTGAAATCAGATATCATTGCCATAGTGGTTAAGAGAGAAGTGTATCACATTTCTTAAAATTATACATGCTTTCCTGTGTGAAACACTGACTACATAAATGCCAATTTCTGATAAACTTTTCCAGTTGCTAAAGGCATATTAGCATAGCTCAAAAACAGTACAAGAGTTAGATGGAGCATATAGTATCATTAGGGTACAAGTAATTTATGACTGCAGCCACAAATTTGAAGGGAGGAAGTAAAGTGATTTTTTTTTCCTCTTTGGTTTTGGTTTGGTTGTGGTTTTTTTTGTTGGTTTTTTTTTTTTTTTAATGGATCTATCTCCATCTTAAATAGTATGAAATCGCTTCTGACAGATAAATCATACATAGAGCATCCTAAAAAAAAAAAAAGATTTTTAAAACTTCAAAAGATACAGATTTGTATGAAGTACTGTGTGTTGCCAAGGAATGATGTTATATTCCTACTTCCCCCTGAGACCAGTAGTACAAAGTTATATTGGGTACATTGTATACTGTATTTCTTCATTTAAATTAGAACAGTTGCATGCAAGATTGAAGATATGAACAGTATCAGTAAAAATTCATGTATTTCAACAGAAATGTGATGGGAAGCTTTGTAAATGAGTATTATTTTAAAGCACAATTAATCTGACCTATTTGAGGAGTCTATTTTAAAATGAGATGAATCATGCCCTAGAAATGCCTATTTGTCTCAATTGTAAAGGGAGTTCAGGAACTGTAGGTGAGATACAGACATCTACATGCATTCAGATCAGTCCTGCACTGTATAACTACATAGACAAAATGCAGACTACTGATATAGGTGTTCTCTGAGTTTACAGCTGAAAATACCTGTTTGTAAATCTTAATTTACTATCTCTTCAATATACACACAAAAAATAACATTTAAGATAATTGTATTTTATCAATTTGGAATCCTATTTTTTTTCTTTTTCTTTTAAAATTAAGAATAAATATCTTCAGTTAACACTTTATCATTTTACCATTTTACTTCCTGTCAAAAGCCACATTTGATGCACTTAGAAGTAGAGAATATATTATCTAGTCCATTATTGAAGTTTTGAGTTTTTACAAGGAAATATTTTAGTGGACTTCTTTGTTAAAATATTGGCAAAATATGCTTCTACAATATTTTCACATGTGGCTTCATTTTTTTCCTATGGAATTAAGGATCAAATCTTTGTATAACTGAATTCTTATAAGGGTTCAATAGCCTTGCATGTGCATACAAAAGTAAATTAAACATTAACTATTTTATTAAATTTTAAAATTAATTTGTTGAGTGGTGAAAAAAAACCACAAAAGCATCCCCAAGCTTGCTTACAGAATTAAACCTTCTAAGTATTTTTTTTTTCTGATTTCTGCTTCTGAATATCAGGCCACTAAAAAGAAGTTAATATTCCAATCAATTTCTCATATTTCTGATCTACTAGCATGTTTCTTCTACAATCATATCATTCTCATACTTTAGCTCACTGTTTTGCTTGCTCAGATCTGAGCTCCTGATAGTATCTCACATTTAGCACTAAGCTTTCATTTTGCTATATTTTCTTTTTTTTTTCATTCTAGCAATAACTCAAAAATTCTTTCTATATTTTCCAAACACTCAAACATCTCCAAAACCTCTGATATTGTCTGGTCAGCGATTCAGCCTGTCACTTATTCGTCAAAGTAAAGACTCACATGAAAGCTTGCAAGCTAGAATTAAATAAAACAAAAAAGGTCATAAGTAATTTCTGTCCTCTCCACTTTTGCTGTTAAATCAATCAGCTAGCACTGCTCATAAAATAAAACAAAATGCTTAAGGCATTTCATCCCCAAATACCTATGCCATAATTGCCTGCATATCCCATTCCTGTTCTCCAAATTCCTCCCCAAAATTAATTGCTTTTGACTAGCTCTCCGAGATGACCTGTGTATGTATTAATTCAAGAGGAAGCACAAGGCATATTACATGAAACAAGTGGCCTCCTTAACTTCAGTATCTACTCTTTGATAATTATCTGGTCTAGATAGTAGAGGCAAATACAGTTTTCTTTATCTAATCAAAAGCCTCTATGATTAAAAATAACAATGATGTTCAATACTAATAACATCTAAAATAATAAACAGGGAGGAGAGTAATAAAAAAAAAACTAAAAAAGAAACAAAAAAGAAAAAAAAAGAAAAAAGAAAGAAAAAAGAAGGTACTAAAATTGGTAGATTATAGAGCAGTTAAAAGTGAATATTGATCAGAGATATGTGAGGGTAAAACTCTGATATATATTTGAATTTTCTGTAACTCAGTGAGTTTTTAAGGACAGAGAAAATGTTTATGCTATGAATGAGATCTTCAGTGACTCTAAAACTTCCAGTATCACAGAAGTTAGACTCAAAAGCTAGACCACATAACCCATGATCCATCATTGCACAGTTTCTCTGAAAGCTCATAGCTTTCATTGTAGAAGTTTGTTGAGCTGGTCAAGCATGACTTTCCCTTAGCAAATCTATGCTGACTACTCCTAATGACTGTCTTGTCCTTCATGTGCCTGGAAATGGTTTCTGGAATTAGCTGCTCCATAACATTCCCAGGGATTGAAGTGAGACTGACTGGCCTGTAGTTGCCTGAGTCATCCTTCTTGCCCCTCTTGAAGATAACAGAGACACTTGCTTTTCTGAGTTCTCGGGAAGTTCTCCCAATTGACATGATCATTCAAAGGTTATTTGAAAGTGCTTTGCAATGGCATTACTCAGCCTCCTCAGTGCATTTGGTTGCATCCCACTAAGGCCAATAGACTTCTGTATGTCCAGTTTGGTTATATATTCCCTGATCTGACCCTCTTCCATCAAGGGTATATCTTCCTTGCTCAAGACTTTCCCCTGGTCTCTGGGGCCTGGGATTCCTGAAGGCCAGTCTGGCTAATAAAGACCGAGGGAAAGAAGACATTGAGTACTTCCGGCATTTCCATGTCCTGTGTCACCAAGGCCTCTGCCCTATTCAGCAGCAGGCCTGCTTTTTTCCTAGTCTCCCTTTTGTCTCCTAGGTACTTACAGAGGGCATATTCAATTCCAGGTAGATTTTGGCTTCCCTAACCTTATCTCTGCATACTCAGACAATGTTTCTGTATTCCTCCCAGGTTACACGTTCCTTCTTCCACCTTCTATATATTTCCTTCTTATGTTTAGGCTTTGAAGAGGCCAAAGTCTGGTCTCCTGAAGTCCAAGGTTGTGACCCTGCTTTTTGCCCTACTCTCTTTTCTCTGGATCCTGAACTTCACCATCTCATGGTCACTGCAGCCAGGGCTGCCTTTGACCTTCTCATCCCCAGCAAGCCTCTCCTTGTTGGTAAGTATGAGGTCTAGCAGATTACCTCTTCTTGTTGAGTTCTCTATTACTTGGATCACAAAGTTGTCATTGATGCTTTCCAGCAATCTCCTGGATTGTTTATGCCCTGTTGTGTTGCCCCTCCAGCAGATATTGGGGTGGTTGAAGTCACCTGTGAGGACCAGGGCCTGCAGATGTGAGACTGCTCCTATTTGTCTGTAAAAGGCCCGATTCATTTCTTCCTAGTCAGGAGGCCTATAGCAGACACTTACTGTAATGTCACTCGTATTGGTCTATTCCTTGATATTTACTCATAAGATCTCAGCTTACCCTACATCCCCAAGCAGAACTTCATGTACTCCAGCTACTCTCTCACATAACGGGCAACTCCCACTCCTCATCTTCCTGGCTTGTTTTTTTCTAGCAGTCCTGTATCGCTCCACTGTAACATTTCAGTCATGTGAACCATCCTACCACTTCTCCCTGATCGTAACAAGATTGTAGCCATGCAACTGCACACAGATCTGTAACTTAGCAACTTTATTCCCTATGCTGCGGGCTCTAGTGTACGTGCGCTTCAGAGTGGTACCTCACTATGTCGGTTTCCCAGAAAGGGTTTGGGGGATTTTTTCTGTTATGGTGGCTTCTAGATACTTTCTTGCTTACATGCTGTCCTGGTTCTGGCTAGGATAGAGTTAATTTTCACCAGAGGTGGAAGAGGAACTGGAGCTGGTGGCACCTGTGGCTGGGGGACACAGCTGGGATAGTTTACTCGTTAGCCTACAGATGAGGTAGTTTACCCAGATTAACCAAAAGGCTATTCCACCCCATGTGGCATCATGCTCAGTGTATAAAGTGGAGAAGGTGCTGAGAGGTAGGTACCTGCTACTTAGGAGTGAGTTGAGTGTTAGGATCTGCTGTGAGCTATTGTACTGTGAATGATATGCTTATCAATTTTCTGTTATTAGGGTGTTGGTGTTTTGTTTTTCATTTCTGTTTTCTTTTTCCTCTGTTGTGCTATTAAACTATTTTTTATCTCAACCCATGTGTTTTGCCTTGTTTTCTTTCCTGATTTTCCTCCCTGTTCCACTGTTGGGGGGGAAGGGGGAGTGAATGAGAAACTGTGTGGTATTTTAGCTTCAGAGTGAGGCTGAACCATGACAAGTGCTGAAAGTGACTCTGTTTAAGCCTTGTTCTGTTGATTTTGCTATAGCTTCACGTCACACAGCTTTGGGCACTTTGCTTATCATCCTGTTACTCCCTCACAGGGCTGGTGGTACTTGTCTCCCTTCCCTGTCATTCCTAGTGCAGATCAACAGTGCCTTCTCAAAGATACATTTTGTCCGAAGACCTCAGATTGTAGGTTTGAGTTTAAAGAATTTGTTGAGCATTCCTCTCTAAGGAGACTTTTTTTTTTTTTTTTTTTTTTTTCTGAAGAGACAAAAATGAGAGTCCACCATAGAGGGGCAAGTCACATGATGATAAAAATATTCTCAGTGCAGACATGTGAATATGTTCTACTAATCCAATTCTGTCTTAGTAGTCAAAGGAGAGAATATACACCTTAAGGATATTTGTTAATTGTCTTACATAAAGTAGATATCTATTATTGGGCAGATTAATCATGCAGGGAAAATTTCATTTTCCTGTTTGACTAAAGAGAATGTAAGATAACTATATATAGTCCAAAAGAAGTAGGTTACCTGTATCTCACTAATAGAATATTATTTTTCTAACTACAAAAATAATGAAACAAACTTCTCCACCAATACTTTGTATTATTGTTTTCTCAAATTCTATTTGGTGTCATTTCAACTCCAAGTAATGCTAGTAACATGACTTGTACACACAAAAGACTCCCAGTGTTTAGCTCTTAAGAAGCTGTAAACAAAAAAAAAAAAGGAAGAAATTATGAAGGTGGAATGAAGTGAATGTCTAAAAGTTTCTGATAATAAATAAAACTTCTGGAAACAATTCTAAATTCTGTTTGATTTTAGTAGTGACTTTAACTTTAGAAAGTTTTATCATTTCTATTTGGAAATACTGCTACATGACTTCTAAAAAAATTACTCAATATGGAGCAACTGAAATAGGGTCTTTTAACTTCAGTTAAAAGCTGTGGAATTATTGTTTTTGTAACTAGCAGCAAAAAGTGAAAAAAAAATGTTGGCACCAACAGGGAGTGTGAAAAGTCTTTTAATGGAATTCGTATATAATAAATGTCTATATTGTGTCATAATTTCATAAGTTGTTTGAAAAGCTATTTTAATAAACTTCTATTACAACAATTATCTTAAACTTTCTATAATCTTAAATAAGTAGATATTAAAAACAATATTATGAATAAGCTTGAAAGGAAAAATGCAAGTTTCACTAATTAATGATTTTGTTTATTAAGAAAATTTTACAAATCACTTTAAAATGAATAATTATTATATGATGTGTGTTATTTGTCCTGACTAGAGCAGGAAGAATATCCCTCAGGGGTCCATGTTGGGCCCAGCCCTGTTCAACATCTTTGTCAGCGACACAGACAGTGGGATAGAGTGCACCCTCAGCAAGTTTGCCAATGACACCAAGCTGTGTGGTGCCATCGACATGCTGGAAGGGAGGGATGCCATCCAGAGGGACCTTGACAGGCTGGAGAGGTGGGCCCGTGCCAACCTCATGAAGTTCAAGCAGGCCAAGTGCAAGGTCCTGCATCTGGGTCGTGGCAATCCCAGGCACAAATACAGGCTGGGCAGAGAATGGATTGAGAGCAGCCCTGAGGAGAAGGACTTGGGAGTGCTGGGGGATGAGAAGCTCAGCGTGAGCTGGCAATGTGCTCTTGCAGTCCAGAAGGCCAACCGCATCCTGGGCTGCATCAAGAGGAGCGTGGCCAGCAGGTCAAGGGAGGTGATTCTGCCCCTCTGCTCTGCCCTGGTGAGACCCCACCTGGAGTCTAGTTGTGGAGCCCCCAACATGAGAAGGACATGGACCAGTTGGAGAAGGTCCAGAGGAGGGCCACAGAGATCATAAGAGGGCTGGAGCACCTCTCCAGGTCAACCTAGACAGGCTGAGAGAGTTGGGGCTGTTCAGCCTGGAGAAGAGGAGGCTCCAGGGAGACCTTACAGAGGTCTTCCAGTACCTCAAGGGGGCCTACAAGAAAGATGGGGAGAGGCTGTTCAGTAGGGCCTGCTGTGATAGGACGAGGGGTAATGGTTTTAAAATAGAGGGAGGTAGACTTAGATTGGATATTAGGAAAAGATCTTTTACATTGAGGGTTGTAGAACACTGGAACAGGTTTCCCAGAGAGGTGGTGGATGCCCCATGCCTGGAAACGTTCAAGGCCAGGCTGGATGAGGCTCTGAGAAACCTGATCTAGTTGGGGATGTCTCTGCTCCTTGCAGGGGGGTTGGACTAGATGACCTTTGAAGGTCCCTTCTAACTCTAACCATTCTATGATTCATAGATAATGAGATTTTTGAGTTTTAGCCAATCTACAGTCACCTCAGCACATAGCCTATTAAAATGTTGTAAAGTCCCTAGATGTCTTGAAGGATACTGTGACACAGGAATCAATCTGCTCCCAGAACTACTAATTAAATTGATACCTATGTTTTTCCCAACAGCAAGTTCTTAGGTTTCCCAGATTATTGTATAAGGCTCTAAGAAATCCCTGAACAGGATTTACTTATACGGGGGGATGTATCAGTTTTTTTTCATGTAGAGTGTACAGGTTTCAGTTTAAATATAATAAACATAAAATATACTTCTCACACTTTCAATTAAAATAAACCCAACCAAACTATTGTATTTGTGGTAAATGGTCATGGGAGGTTTTCAAAACCCATATAAGCTTCTGTGGTTATCAGAAGTCTAAGACTGATTATTGTGATTATATTAAGGACACTTGCAGTCTGATGTGACTGTCATACAATGTATCTCCCAATGCAAAATTCAGGATTCATCCCTTTCTACTCCCAACTGCCCTTACAATAACCATTAACAAGGTTCAGTGGTTCTGCTCCATTTTCTGTTATATGGTATTTATTTTACCTGTCCTTTATTCTTATGCAGTATTTCTCATTTATTATGTTATTCTGTTTATTCATTAGTTTTGTTGCTAAAGGTCTCTTTTCCAACTCTTTGACATTATTGGAGGAGATCCAGAAAAAGTTATATGTTCTTTTACACCAATATTTCCTAACATTTAGGATTTTGTTTCAAGACAGCTGTTTGTATTTGACCACTAAATCTGTAGCTAACTTAAGTGTACATCCTCCAAATTTTCTTATACTCTTGAATCTAGGTGCTGGGGCGAAACAGGATAGCACATAGACAGCAAGAACTCTAGTCTACTAAATATAACTTTCATTGCAGGATATAGAAAAAGTAGTATATGGTTTGATCTAATATTAAGTTAGTAGGACTTTGTAGAGTTTAACGGCAAGATTATTAGGAAAGGAAAATTGTTAGGCTCTTCTACCTTAAATTCATATTGGTTGGTCCACTGAGTGACTACCCTTTCCCATAAGACAGAGCATAAATATAATAGCTGAAATCACTCAAGAAGTAGGTTTCCCAGGAAGCAGGAGTTCTCAAGCTGAAGTTTTGTAAAGGATTTAAAGCTGAACATTTTGTTCCTCCTTAAGTTCCTGGCAAAATAATTTTGAGAGGGTGACACATGAAGAATTTAGTTCAACATTATATTCTAAAGCAAGGTAATAATCCTCTCTTCCCAGTCAAATTATAACAGCCTTTATAATTCAGCTTTTTTTTTTCTTTCTCTGAACAATGTGAAAAGCAACTAAGGCAAAGACATAACAATATCTACAATAAAGTACTAAATGTTCCCAGAAGTCAAGACAAACAATTCTCCAGTACAAAGTACATTACCATGTGAAAACTAACCTTTATTTCTTTGAAAATTTACAATACACAAGAGCACTCCAGTGAAGTTAATTTCATTTTGAAAAATGCTAAAACACATCCTACATATTTGTATGTCAAACATAGAGTTATTTTAATAGTAATATTTTGTACGCTGTTTTGTCCCTCAGAATTTCTAGTCCATTGGAAATGACTTTTGAATCATTATTCTTTTTAACTTAGAATTACCTAAATCCTTATATTCCATAACTCTTTGTCTTTATACCTTTCTTATACTCATGAGATGACCTGAGTGGAATACTCTGATAATACATAACACCTTTTTTTTGTCAATATTTTTATGGATTGACATAAAAGTTGCCTTTCTGTTCAATATTTCATCTCTGTACTGAATAAATATTTGAGATTTTCTTTCTTTAAAACTGTGTAAGTGTGCAAGGACAATTCTGAAAAGCAATCACTACAGAAGTGCAACTTGGATCTTCAGTGAAATGTACTGAACTTGAAGAATTATCTGAATCTATTTGTTTAAAGTAAGATTCAAATAAAATAAAGCCATAAATGTGCAAAATACACTGTGTTCCCAGTTACATCACCTTTTATCTGTCACAGCTGGGAGGTTATTAAGCCAAAAGACTGATCTCTGGTAATGTAAGCTGAAAGCAAAACTAAGCCTCCCAGCATAATGTTTTGTAATCACATCATTTAGTGGTACAATTTCTTTCTCTCATACTTATATCAATGAAGTCGTAGATGTTTGGACTCTGATCTCCTTAAATGAATCATTAAATTTCTTATGTCCAGGGTGGTACCCTTCTGTACTTTGAGAGAGAAATGTAAGAACTTGTGTGGATCTTGGTGCACAGTTGCTGGTGGTTAGTCTCACAACTGTGAGTTGCTTTTCCTGGGGAGCTAATCTCCCTCTGATCAGTAAGTTACAGGATTTTATTTTCAACAAAGTGAAATGTAGGGAACATATTACTGTCCTGTAGAAACTGCAGACAGACTGCGATTTAGAGTTATTGGGGTTTAGAAACTGAGACTTGACTGGTCCTCTCCCGCATTTATGTTTTATCTTATCTCTTTTCTGTACAGGATCTGAATATGCCATATTTTTCGTTAATGAATAGTCTCTTAGGACAACATGTTTCCATATGATAACAAAACTAAAAAAAGAAATCTTTACAATTTTGCCATAATGATTAGTCTTAGGGCTCTCAGGTTCACCTGTCTCTAACTGAAAGGCTATTACTGTTAACCTGCTAGTATGCAGCAATTACAGGTATTCAGACAGCAAGGACAAAATAAGGTCAAAACAGTAGGGAATTCTCACAGCTTTCAGCCACAAGCAATAATGTTTTATGTTTGTATTTTCCTTTTAGGAGCAAAGCCATTAATATAAGGAGATTATTTCTTAGAACTTCTAAGATCAGTTGCTCGTTTCTCACTGAATGCAATTAAAACCGAAGTACTGCGGTCTTTCTATATCATTGTATGTGTTTGTTTTTCTTTCCTTGGTATATTACTCAATTTACTTCTGTTCAGCAAGATTTCCCTTTATGTGTAGCTTTATTTTCTTGCTTTCTTAGTAAGACTCTCAACCTAGCTGATCAAATGTCAGATATTTTGCACATTATATTTGCATTCAACTCAGAGTAGAGGCTGCAGCTGGGGGTTCTGCAGTGGCTGATGCCTCCACACAGATAAAGCTGCTGAAGGGAGAGGCTGCAGTGGAGATCTCTCTTGGGGCAGGGACAGACAGCAGTCCTGCCTGAAAAAGATGTGCCCAGGTGGAGGAGCTCCTGTGGCAGGTGGTTGAGCTGCAGGAGGCAGTGAGAAGGCTGGGAAGCTGAGAAGTAGTTAAATAGCTGGTTCCAAGTGTAGTTTGCAGTGGAGCCACAGCCTATGACTAAACAGCCAAAAACTCCACTGCTTGTGCACACAGAAGAGAGAGGGGCCAATGATGCAGAAGAATGGAAGCTTGCAATGGCAGGAGGAAGAGGCTTCCCCTAAAGTCTGAGGTGCCCTTGCAGAACCACTTCACAGACCAAAGAGGAAAGACTCACTATATCAAGAGAGATGCTGGAGCTGAGTAAGGCAGACTGACCTATTTCCCATATAATAACGAACACAACTAGGAAAAGGCAATGGGTGATAGTAGTAGATGATTCTCTTCTGAAAGGTACGGAGGCATCCATTTTCCAACCTGACGCACTCTCTGGAGAGGTGTACTGTGTACCAGGGGCTCATATTGGGGATGTCACAAAGATACTATCAAGCTTTGTACAGTCCACTGACTGTTATCTGCTGCTGTTATTTCATATGAGCACCAGTGATACAGCTAGGTGCAGTCTAAAGAATATTAAGAATAATTACAGAGCCCTGGAAGTGGTGGTAAGGGACTCTGGAGTGCAGGTAGTTTTTTCATCAATCTTCCTGGTTAAAGGGAAGGAGTTTGAAATGGCCAGTTGAATCTGATGAATCAGCAAATGGTTACAGGAATGGTGCTACAGCCAGGAGTTCAGCTACTTAAACCATGGGGCTTGCGTTGAGAAACCTGATCTACTGGGAGCTGATGAGGTCCACCTATCAGAGAATGGGAAAAGCATGTTGAGTCATAGGCTTCCCAAGCTAAGGAAGAGGGCTTTAAACCAAAGTTTCTGGAGGAGGGGAATGTCACCCTACTAGGTTGATGCCAGACCCAGCAACAGAGGCCCAGAGCCTGGAGAAGGTTCACAGGTGGGCAGGAGAGCACCTTTAGAATAACACAAAGGAAGTCCAGCCACTCTAACCATTAAGTCAGCTTAATGGAGGGTCCAGCTTAAATGTCTCTATGCCAGTGCAAGTATCATGGGAAATAAACAAGAGGAGTTAGAGACATGCGCACACCTGCAGGGCTATCATCATATTGGCATCACAGAGATGTGGTGAGATGGGGGTCCTATGACTGGAGTGTTGGAATGAAAGGATACAGGATCTTTAGGAAGGCTAGGCAGAGAAGACTAGGAGGGGTTATCATCCTCTATGTCAATGATCAGCTGGAGTGTATGGAGCTCTGCCTGTGGATGGATAAGCAGCTGGCCAAGAGCTTATGCGTCAGGATTAAAGGGAGAGCAGGGAGACATTATAGTGAGGGTCTGCTACAGGTCACCTGACTAGGAAGATAGAGTGGATGAGACCCTCTTCAGAAAGATAGAAGTAAACTAATGGTCACAAGCCCTGGTCCTCACGGGGGACTTCAACTAGCCTGATATCAGTTGAAGGACAACACAGCAGGGCATAAGCAATCCAGGAGTTTCATGGAATGTGTTGATGGTAACTTCCTTCTCCATATTAGAAAGGAGCCAACAAGGAGAGGTGCTATGTTGGACCTTGTTCTCACCAACAAAGAGAGGCTGGTAGGGAATGTGGAGCTCAAGAGCAGCCTTGGCTGCAGTGGCCATGAAACAGTGTAATTTGAGATCCTCAGGACAGCAAGGAGAGTACATAAACAAGCTTGAACTTCAGGAGAGCAGACTTCGACCTCTTCAGAGATCTGCTTGGTAGAGTAACATGGCATAAAGCCCTGGAGGGAAGAGAGGCTCAAGAAAGCTCGTTCATGTTCAAGGATCACCAAGCTCAGGAGTGATGCATCCCAATTAAAAGGAAGTCAGGAAAAAATGTCAGGAGGCTTGCATGTATGAACAGGATGCTCCTGGACAAACTGAAACACAAAAAAGGAAGCCTACAGAGAGTGGCAGCAAGGACAAGTAGCCTGGGAAGAATACCAAGAAACTGTGCGAGAAGCTAGCGATCAGGTTAAGAAAGCCAAAGTCCTCATAGAATTAAACCTGGTCAAGGACATCAAAAGCAACAAAAAAAAAAAGCTTCCATAAAAGGGATAAAAGGAAGAACAGAGAGAATGTGGACCCTCTCTGGAAAGAAAAGAGAGACCTGGTTACCTGGGACATGGAGAAGGCTGAGGTACTTAATGAATTTTTTGCTTCAGTCTTTGCTAGCAAGGGCTCTAACCACACCATGCAGGTCACAGAAGGCAAAGGTAGGGACTGGGAGAGTGAGAAACCACTGACTGTAGGAGAAGGTCAGGTTTGAGACCATCTAAGGCACCTGAAGGTGCAGAAGTCCATGAGACCTGATGAAATGCATCTGCGGGTCTTGAGGGAACTGGCAGATGAAGTTGCTATGCCACTAGTGGTCGTGGTAGTTTGGTGAGGCTCCCACTGACAGGAGAAGGGGAAAAAAATTTACCATTTTAAGAAAAGGGAAATAAGGAAGACCCAGCCCAGTCAATATTACCTCTGTGCCTGGCAAGATCATGGAACAGGTTCTCCTAGAAACTATACTAGGACTCATGGAAAATAAGAAGGTAATTGGTGACAGTCAACGTTACTTCACTAAGGGAAAACCGTGCATGACAAATTTGATGGCCTTTTATGGCAGCATTTCAGCATTGGTGGATAAGGGAACAGCAACTAGTGTCATCTACCTGACTTGTGTAAAACATTTGATGCTGTGCCCCATGACATCCTTGTCTCTAAACTGGAGAGACATGGATTTGATGGGTGTAGCACTCGGTGGATAAGGAGTTAGCTGGATGGTCACACTCAAATAGTTGTGGTCAACAGCTCAATGTCCGAGTGGAGAAAGATGACAAGTGGCATTTCTCAGGAGTCTGTGTTGACACTGGTGCTGTTCAACATCTTTGTTGGTGACATGGACAGTGGAATTGAGTGTACCCTCAGCAAGTTTGCTGATGACACCGAGCTGTGTCATTCAGTTTACACACTAAAAGGAAGGGATACCATCGAAAGGGACCTTGAGAGATGGTCCCATGTGAACCTCATGAAGTTCAATAAGACCAAGTGCAAGGTCCTGCATATGGATCAGGGCAATCCCAAGCACAAATACAGGCTGAATGGAGAATGAACTGAAATCAACTCTGAGGAGGAGGACTTGGAAGGGTTGGTTAATGAGAAGCTCAACAATGTGCGCTTGCAGCTCAGAAGGCCAACTATACCCTGGACTGTATCACAAGTATGATCAGCAGGTTGAGGGAGGTGATTCTCCCTGTGTACTCACGTCTTGTGAGACCCCGCCTGGAGTAGTGTGTCCAGCTCTGGAGCCCCCAACATAAGAAGGATGTGGATCTGTTGGAGAGAGTCTAGAGGAGGGCCACAAAGATGATCGGAGGGCTGGAGCACCTCTCCTATGAGAACAGGCTGAGACAGTTGGGGCTGTTCAGCCTGGAGAAGAGACGGCTCTGGAGATAGCTTATAGTGGTCTTCCAGTACCTTATGAGGGCCTACAAGAAAGCTGGAGAGGGACTTTTGGCAAGGGCAGGTAGATCTAGAACAAGGGATAATGGCTTTAAACTGAAAGATGGTAGGTTTATGGTAGATATAAGGAAGAAGTTCTTTACTGTGAGCATGGTGAGGCACTGGAACAAGTTGCTCAGAGGATTTGTGGATGCCTCCTCCCTGGAAGAGGTGAAGGCCAGGCTGGGTGGGGCTCTGAGTGACCTGGTCTAGTGGAAGATGTCCCTGCCAGTGGCAGGGAGATAGGAACTCGATGATCTTTAACGCCTGTTCCAACTCAAATCGTTATATGTTTCTGTGATGATATTTTTCAGATGTCCCTTTTTTAAACAAAAATACATTATGAGAATAAATAAATACTCATATACTTTGTTCCTCTTGTTGTTCTAAGCAACAGCAATCTAAATATTAATGATTAATTCTCTTATATAATAGACTAAATTATTTAGTACATCAAAAGTGGAATAAAATAAATGTGACAGTGTTTTCTCGTCAAGCATAGAACAAAATAGGGGGTTTTTAAGATAAGTGTCTGCTTACTTAATCGAGTTCTTAATAAAAATAACTCTCTTAGTAAAAATAACTCTCAAAGCCACAAAAAAATTAACTCAATATTTATGCTATAGAAAGAATACAATGAAATTAATAGCAAGCTCTTTCATCTGCTCAGACACACACAAAAATAACAGAAACACTTAGTCATAGGTACTTTTCTGTTTTTCCTTTGTTACTCTAGTTACAATGTGAAAGAAAATATTGTGGTTATTTTTTTTTTCCTAAGTTTTTGTTGTCAGTAGGACTTGGCATCAGGAGTATACCATCAAGCTTCTGTCTGGGATAAAAATAAAAATTTTTTTTTTTTTTTATTCACAATGACATATGAAACTTTTTTTCTTACTATAAACAATGTAATTGAAACAATTAAGCTTCTAGATGTAGTAGAACTGATAGAAGAAATATCTTAAAAGAGACAAAGGATGGCAAGTTCTACTGGGCTAAACAAAATTCAGTGGACAAAACAAAATTGAACATGAGGAGATGGTGCCAAACAGCAAGCGCTACTTGACATTTTTATGGAAAATAAACCAGCTAAACTGTCTTAAACAGATGTGTCACTAACAAAAAGCTTTAATATTGATTTACAAATGCAGGCAACACAAAGGGTCCTCAGGGAATAATTCTGACATGGGTAACAAGATAATTTGTTTGGTTGCTTTGTTGGGTTTTTTTTGTTTGTTTAGTTGGGTTTTTTTTAATAGACACAGTGATACAGGCTTGCTGGCAACAACAAAAAAAAAGTACTGATTTTTTAAATCTGAGAATCTGATATACACCTGATATAGAGTTTATATTAAGTCAATGAAAAAATGAACTGCTAGTGATTTAGCAATGTTTAAAGAAATAAGATTTCTCTAAAGAAACTAAAGAACATTTCAAAATATTATACCTTCTTCATTTTTCGGCAGTCATCTCACAAAATTCTATAGAGTGATTCAAGCTCAGATTGCTCTGAATTGCCCTTTAAAAAAAATTAAGGATGAAAAGATAACTTAAGGTTTCAAGGCCCTTAAATTTATACTGATTTGTAAGTTCCAGCTATTTTGTCAACCAGGGACCACAGTTCATGTATTTTACATTAGGAAGCCGTTAGATACAGGACTAATGTATAAACAGGGTACTTAAAGTTCAGTATTCACCTTCCCTTCTGACTTTTCTGAGCACAAGAAAAAAAGATTTCTACTTTTTTCTTGCCATTTTCAGCTCTGGAGCTCATATTTCATGGTGTGGCTTGAGGAAAGATGGCAAGTGTTCTTCTACAGTGTGCCCTACAGCAGCAGATGAGATAGTTCTCCTGGCATGTGAGAAGTATTAATTTAAATGACTGCAGAAGGCCTTGAATGCAGGTATCCATTTTCCTAGACATGTATTCTGACAGTCACTGCCTACCCCACTCTACTTAACATAGTAGTTTTACTCTGTGTTCTGAATATATCTAACAAAGATCATGCAAAGTTCTTAGCCACAAGTCTTTTTACTTTCGTGTTGCCTCAGACAAGATGAAGTCACCTTGAAGTCTGCTTTGCTGAAATACTGATTCTAATGTATCAAGTGGGTAGGGAGTGATTTGGCAATGCAAAGACATTTTCCCAGAAGCTATGGCTTTTATGACTCATTTCCCTAGTAGGTTAGTTTCTACATGGTTTGTTTTCTGTATTGCTCTATAGATCTTTGCTTCATAAATTATCTCCAATCACCGTATTTATGACTTCACTACTATTTGGGATCTTTGTTTTATCACCATGGATATGCAGAGTTATGGAGCTCAATCACCTACCAACAAATGGATTGTGTTCATATGTCCAATAATATATTTTTTTTCTAAATTTATTCAGCACCAGTTTGTGTCTGTTCTTTATCTTGACAACATTATTTTACACATCTCTTTACCTTTACTGACATTTATGTCCCTGAGATATTTATAGAAAGCTGTCATATTCCATTCAGATTTTGTTTTTCATTCTGATTTTGGTTTACTAGACTACATAAGAAAGGCTCCTCTAGTTTCCTGTTGTAAAAAAAAAGAGCTCTCCATTCCTCTCATCGCTCTACTTATTCTTGTCTGTACTTGTTTCATTTTGAATTCATGTTTCTTGACCACAAAAATGTACAAAATTATAAATTATGTTCCACACGATTTCTTCTTGGTGTATTTTATACTGTGATTGAACCATTCCTAATTCAACAAATAAATCTCTTCTGATACATATGAGAATGGAATTTTCTCTTTTTGGAGGTAGGGATTTAGGCTGTCTTTACTTTGCTTGTTCTACATAATGATGCTTCTGTTTGTATGAAATGTTTTTCTAGCCTGTGTTTCAGTGACTTTTGCATGCACAGAGTACTATTAAATGTATTCTCTCATTTGTGTTCTCAATCTACGATATTCTGATTTGTACAAATGGTATAAATCAATGGTATTTTAAGGCCTTAAAAATCTTTTAATGCTTTAGTCCATTTTCTAATTTGAGACATTTGTCGTTTTCCTGGGGATCTTTATCAACAGTCTCTGACAAAAGCCATGTGGTGTGATTACTTTAAAAATGCAATGGCATAATTTTTCTAACTAATTACCAGTCAGACTACTTTTTCCTTGTAGATATTCAAAAGTATCCATTTTTTTACGTCATCATGTAAGTAAAGAACAATTAAGGAGAAAAAAAAAAAAGTAAGTTTAAAAAAAAAAATGTTTCATAAAATGAAAGCCTGCATTTGAAACAGAAACCAGCATGATTTTAAATTGTATACTTCTACAGGCAAAACTGCACTAAGTTGAAACTACTTAAACGAAACACTTTCAGTGGCTCTTTGTAGGTCATGGAGTACTCTCAGACATTTTCTCCAGCATGACTATGCAGTGTGCTGCTGATATGGCACCAAGTCAGTTGTCTATTCTAGGAATCTCAGCAGTTTTGTCTTTCCATTTTACCAGAATAAATAAGATAGTGTGACATGGTAGAAGATGGGAAGTTTGCATAATAATTTCAGAACTTTTTAATAGTGAACATGTCAACTGGACTCTACTGTACATGTCAAACATGTTAGCCTTTGCAGTTTGTCAAGATACCTTGTTTTTTTGTCTGCTATTATATTGAAATAAACAGACCTCAATAGTGTCATAGGCAAAATTAAGTATATGTGTAATAACAGTTTGTTTAAATGTGTTTCAGAATTAAAGAGAAGCAGAAAAAAAGCCAAGACAGATTATTCAGGATAATACCAGCTATTCAGTAAACACCATGGATATGTAGAGTTTAACATTCCAATCTGACTTCAAAAATTCATTAGTTCATGATGTTAATGACAATAACTTTTATATGATTCCTTTTTTATTCTTTTTTCTCTAGTGATCCTTTATGACCTGATTTCTGAAACACTTTGACTGAAACTTTTAACGAATAAATGCCTTTTAATTAAGTTACAATGTAAGTAAAGAATTTGCATTAATTGTAATAAACTAAATTTCTAAAATTGTTATGACAGTAGAAATAAAGGAATTGTTATGTTTTATAATATTTAACTGTGATTAACACAATTCACAAAGTATGTTTGTCAATGGTACTTACCTATTTAATAATGATAAACTAATATCACCTTAAATATCACAGTTATATATGTAGGAGCAATTTAATTTAATCCTTTAATTTATGTCAATGCATTATTTGATCCAGAATATGCAAAATCAAATATATTTAAAATGTTATCTCCAGTGAAAGGTAAGTCTATTCAAGGAAGATTAGAAAGGTCTAAAATACACAGAGAATAATAAGGAACAATTTACACGAAATATTACTGTACAATATTCATTTTTGTATTGAATTTTTATTGCTACATATATGAGTTAGACACTACATATGAGGAATACAAACATATTATTTTGCCAAGGGTGGAAAATAAGGGGGCCCAAATCCGTCTGTACTGCTTCTTTACCTGATAGGATCTATTTACAAGTGTTATTCTATTGATGTGCCACCAATTCCATACTAATTATGCAACTCCACTGACAGCAGTCAATGAAGCTCTAGAAGTAAAGATTCTTGTCAGCACTGTGGGTTTGTTTTTTTTTGGGGGTTGGTTTTTTTTTTTGCACTGAGTACAAGTTAATTGTCTTTAAGTACAAAGTTTTTTTACACTTATTGAGAGGAATTCTTCAGAGTGTTTCAGTAGTCCTGCTAGACTGTGACTGATATAAGTACTTTTGACCACAGATTGTTCTGATTTTTGGACAAATATTACTGAGCAATCTTTTCTGATGTAGTCTATATGAACAAGACAATTGTGGGAAAGAAAAAAGACAGATGAAATAATTTGACCATTTTCTTAAAAAGGGAACAGAATATTTAGAAAAATTAAATTGTTTTGAAGGATTTTTCATCATATTTGAGTTTCCAGTGGGGTATCACAGAGCTCTATGGGTTCAGCTCTTTTTAATCGTCTGCAATTAAACATGAAGTTTTTACTGAAACAAATGTGGATGATAAGAGAAAAAAATGAGGGAGAACAAATACTAAAAGAGAAGAACTCCATAGGACAGTCTGATATTCTTAGCCTACTCAAGCAAGACATGTTAATGTAGTCATATACAGGTTAAAACATTTCCATTTGACTTTATAGATTTTTAAGGAGCACAGTGAAGCAGTGCTGCCAGTGCAATGCTGTAGCCAGAAAGTCTATTGTAATACCTGCACATGTACATGGAGGCAGAGTGAGCAGGACAGGGATGTCACTGCAGTGTACATCATTGGCAAGGGAACCACTGGACTTCTCAATGCAGATATCTGGACTCTTAGAATGGAAGCTGAACAACTGGAAGAGATGAAAGGACAAAATATAATATGCAGAGGGACAAAAATGCCTTACACTAAGAAACTTAATGCTTGCCACACCGCTGCTAGTTTTTCAGCCAAGTTTACTCTGATTCTGCATTGTGGTATCAATTATCTTGTCACGTGTGAAGGCTGAAGCTGAAACACAACATATACTGAATTTTAGAATTCTAATTTACTTAACCTAATTACGTTGTCATTCATAATGTTTTATGTATGACTGCTGTTTCTGCAGCAGAGAAATGTGATGAGTAGTGAATAAAAAGCAGGCTTCCTCCTCTACTGGAGGGGAGGAGTACATGTTGGCATTTAAGTAATAGCATCAATCACCTGAAGTGTCCTTAGCCAGGGTAGACTGAAAAAAAATCTCTCTGTGCTCTTTTGTTTGCATTCCAGGACTGACTGTGACTGTTTGTTATACCTTCTTGTTACCCAATCTATTTTCACCATATATGAACAGATACAGAAGCAGTACACATCAGTTCATACTTTTAACAGGCCTGACCACATATATTATGTATATATTCTTTTTTTGTGTGTGTGTGTTTGTTATATTAGTGTCCTAAAATGAGTTATATCCATTACTTTATGCCCCATTCCTCTTGTAGATAATAACTGGCCTTTCTGTACCCATACTCCCCATGCCCCCTGATGTTTGGCATATTTGGAGTGCTATGACTTAAGAAGCTATCAGATGTCAGATGTGAAATTCACCTTATCCTGACTTCAAGAATGAGATTAAATTCCTGATTTTGCAGGACATGGTAGGTGTTAGCTGCCTAGACACAGGCATGTCTTATAATTGAAGATAATCAAGAATATCTGATATATTCATATGCAATTGACAGATACTACACAGAATATAATCATTCCAGTTCCCCTCTGCTTTTCTATAATTAGTAGACCAATGCTTGTATTGAACACTTTAGCACCATCTCAAAGGACACATGTGGGGACTTAACTGAGTATAAATGACAATTTACATGGGGTTATTTTTGGCCACAGAAACCCCAAACAACCAGAAACTAGTTTGAAGGACCATGAAATTGATGTGTAGTCTCATCATTTAGAACTAGAATTGAGAAAAGAGAAAGGCAGGGAGAGGGATAGAAGATGAGGATAAGGGGATGTTTTTACAACAGGAAACATCCCATTTTTCATTAGGTGCATTGTTAAAGCAAGAGCTGTCATCCGTGGAGGTATTTTATTTTAATATTTTCTATGTTTTATATAAGGAATATCTTAGATATTTGTCGTAGTTCAGCCTCAGTCAGGGCCAGACTATGCAGTCTCTCTCCAACTCCTCCTACCCTCCGAGAGAATAGGGAGAGATAATATAAGAAAAAAAGACTCAAGGTTTGAGATGAGGACAGGGATAAATCCTTAAAGTTACTGTTATGGGCAAAACAGACTCGACCTGGGGAAAACTATTCATTTATTGCTAAAAAAACCAGCAGGATAATGAGACAGAGAACAAGATAACCCCGCCCCCCCCCAGCTCTTCCCAGGCTTAACATTATCTCTACCACATTCCTCCCCTCCCCGAGCGGCACAGAGGGGAAGAGGGAATGGGGGTTACGGTCAGTCCATCACATGTTCTTTCACGCCGTTGCTTCATCGTCAGGGGGAAGAACTCCTCACATTCCTCCCCTGCTCCAGTGTGAGGTCCCTCCTACGGGCCACAGTCCTTCATGAAACTGCTCCGATGTGGATTGTTTTTCCATAGGGTGCAGTCCCTCCAGAATGGTTGCCCCAGCACGCGCCCTCCATGGGCCACAGCCTCCTTCAGGCATCCGCCTGCCCCGGTGTGGGGTCCTCCATGGGCTGCAGGTGGATCTCTGCTCCTCCATGGGCCTCCATGGGCTGCAGGGGGATAGCCTGCTTCACTATGGTCTGCACCATGGGCTGCAGAGGAATTCTGGCCAGGAGCAGCATTACTCCTCCCCCTCGTTCTGAACTGACCTTGGTGTCTGTAGCTGTTACTTTCACAAGAAAAATTCTTCACAACAAGCTGCAGACGTCTCTCAGGATCTCTTTACATGTCACTCGCATCTCATCTCCTTTCCACTTCTTATAGCTGGGCTGGGCCGAGTCGGGCCCAGTCAACCGCCCAGCAGGAGGCCAGAGGGTGAGGCCTGCAAGGCCCACAAGGCTCACGCCTCCCCCTCTCTGCCCCCTGCTCAGCATCTTCACATCTTCTCTCCTTTTTTTTTTTTCCTGTTTTCCCCTTCTTAAATACATTATTGCAGAGGTGTTATCAGGGAACATTCTGCTACCAATTGGCTTGACCTTGGCCAGCAGTGGGTCTGCCCTAGGCCCGGCCAAGTCCACTAAACAAAGGGGAGTGACTTCTAGCAGTTTCTTACAGAAGCTACCACCGTAGCACTCCCCACTAAATAAAACCAGAACAATATTTTGAGTGATATTATTGTTGCTGTCTTTATTGTTGTTGCTGTATTTATCATTACTGTCATCCAGTATGTTATGATTGGAGACATATCTCATTCATATCTTCAGAGAAATAGTAAGCAAGTTGCACTGTCACAGTCTTATTTCATTAATATTTCTTTTCACTGAAACATTATCTTAAATGTTTAAGCCAAAAGCACATTACATTGAGAAAGACTTGTTCAATAATATTATACCATACCTTAAAAAGAAAATATTTGTGTTGATCATAATGATTTTTTTTTGGCAAGTTAGCAATCAGAAATCCACTTGAAGCCACACTAGTTCACTAATAGCTTGTAGCAACTCAAGAATTTCATATCTTTGAGCACATACATCATCAATATGTCAAGAATGGCAGCTGTGTGGCAGCACTGTGATGTGTTGGCCTAGTAAAGATTCAGTGCTGCAAGGTAAATGACACATTAACTTTCCATTGTGCTCTAAGCTGTATGGAGGTGTATCAGTCATGCATGATAAAAGGTAAAGCTAAACATTTATTTTTACTGTTGTTCTTTTGGAACTGGTACATGATCCAACTCACAGACAAATATATTTAGCCCCTCCCTATATATACCTTTATATTATTCTATATAGTAGCATTCACATAGAAATAGTGTAATGCATGGAAAAGTCCAATATTGCCACAGCTCTGAACTAATCATTGCATTGAATGTACTAGAAAAGGTGGAAAGAGCATTAGCACTGCCTAGGTGAACTACCTTTCTTCTTTTTTATTTGTGGCATTGTTGTAGTTCAGCCCCGATCAGGAACAGACTACGCAGTCTTTCTCTCGCTCCCCCCACCCTCCAAGAGAATAGGAGGAGATGATATAAGAAAAACGGCTCAAGGTCTGAGATAAGGACAGGGAAAAATCCTTAAAGTTACCATCACAGGCAAAACAGACTCAACTTGGGGAAAAACACTCATTTATTTCTAAAATTAGCAGGAGCATGAGACAGGGAACAAGATAACCTCCCCCCACTCCTCCCTCTTCCCGGGCTTAACATTATCTCTACTACTTCACCTCCCAAGCGGCACGGGGTGAGGAAAAAAGGGAATGGGGGTGCGATCAGTTCATCACGCGTTGTTAAATGCCACTGTGTCATCGTCGGGGGAAGAATTCCTCGCGTTCCTGCTCTGCTCCAGGGTGGGGTCCCTTCCACGGGCCACAGTCCTTTGTGAAACTGCTCCGGCGTGGGTCATCTCTTCCACGGGGTGCAGTCCCTCCAGAACAGCTGTCCCAGAAGGGCCCTCCACGGGCCACAGCCTCCTTCAGGCCTCCACCTGCTCCGGCGTGGGGTCCTCCACAGGCCTCAGGTGGATCTCTGCCCCTCCGTGGACCTCCATGGGCTGCAGGGGGACAACCTGCTCCACCATGGTCTTCACCACGAGCTGCAGAGGAATCTTGGCCAGGAGCCGCGTTACTCCTCCCCCTCCTTCTTCACTGACCTTGGCGTCTGCAGCCATTCCTCACAACAGGTTGGCAGATGCCTCTCAGGATCCTTTTTACATCTTATTCACTTCAACTTCTCATCTCCTCTCCACTTCTTGCAGCCAGGCTGGGCCGAGTTGGGCCCAGTCTGCTGCCTGGCGGGAGGCCAGAGGGTGAGGCCTGCAAGGCCCACAAGGCTCGCGCCTCCCCCTCTCTGCCCCTTGCTCAGCTGCTTCACATCTTCTCCTCCTCTTTTTCTGTTTTCCCCTTCTTAAAAATGTTATCGCAGAGGCATTATCACGGGACATTCTGCTACCAATTGGCTTGGCCTTGGCCAGCAGTGGGTCCGCCCTAGGCCCGGCCGAGTCCACTAAACAAAGGGGAGCAACTTCTAGCAGTTTCCTACAGAAGCTACCACCTTAGCCCCCCCCCCACTAACCAAACCAGAACAGGCATATAGAAAGGGGTGAGAGAAGAGAACATGAAAGAAGTGGCCCTTTACATGCTGAGAACAACAATGACTGGAGAGAAAAACAGATGGATCACGGGAATCACAGCCATGACTCTAATGTCAAATCAACCTGCTTACCAGAAGGGTAATTCCTATAAACATGGTCACAGGAATCACACTTCAATATATTTCCTTCTAGCTAACATTCTAGCAATCAAAAATAAACATAAAATCAAGCAGAACCACATGTACTTTTTATGTTCTACATGAAAACAATGTAGTCTACACGTGAAATGCTTTTAGGACTTCCTTGCTCTCTCTCTTCTCAAAGTTTCTATGAGAGCAGGCATTTATTTGACAAGCTGAAATCAGCAGAAAAGTAGAGATTACAGATTCATACAGTTGAAGCATCACATTCATCTTATGTGAAGGTGATGGGAATGTGAAAAAGACAGTGCATGATTAATGTTTGTACAGCTTGCTCTCTTTTTAATGCAGAAAATGTACAGTTGGAAAAGACTGTCTCTGATTTTATCTGCTAAACCGCTTGTATCATCCATAAAAAATGGTTTTACAGGAATGACTGATCATGGTATGGGTGTCTCTTCCTGTTCTGTCCTAGGCTTTCTAGCACAAACATAACCAAATTACTTAAGCTGTGTAAATGCTAGTTGTCAAGGTAAAATAGGAAATTTAAGTAAAAATATTTCATCAATTGGAACTTAGGCAGCAATAATCATTACATAGCAGGAAATTAACTGCTTTTTGTTTGGTTTTTTTTTTTTTTTGCCAGAGTGTCATGTTATAACCAAGAAATTAAAATCTATGCTTGTTCCATGATCTGTATGAAATTGAGGTTGGTATAATTAGTTTCGATTAGAACATAAAAAAAAAATAATACAAAGTACTATACAAAGTATAAGCTGTGGGCTGTCCGTCAGACATTTTTCACAGAACAAATGGAAACACAAAACTCTACTCAATAGCTGGCCATGGGAATGTAGAAACAGAGGACTCCTTTAAATCCTGACACTTGACAATGATAGTCCTCATTCTGATTTGCAGTTTAGTAGCAAATTATTCAAATTCTCAAACTTCATCCAGAAAATCCTTACAATGTGTGCAGACAAATAAGAACATGACTGAGTTATGAAATAAACTGTACTTACTTTAAATACTGGAGTATATCAAAGTGAAAACAATATTTATTCTGAAAAGAAAACATTTCATTTCCTGGTAAGGGGAACTAAAAACTCTTTATAAGATGGAAAATCAAAGCAATAGATTATAATTAACAGCAACTTGTCTCTACAGTTGTTCCAGGATCTCAGTGGAACTACTGCCCAGCTTGCAACTTATTGTTTCCTTCCCATGGAC
The DNA here is from genome assembly GCF_036417535.1 of Chlamydotis macqueenii. Lineage (NCBI taxonomy): Eukaryota > Metazoa > Chordata > Aves > Otidiformes > Otididae > Chlamydotis > Chlamydotis macqueenii. The sequence continues at coordinate 167,665,498 of NC_141556.1, forward strand.
TGGCTTGCCTTGAGGAAGCTGTTGATACCGGCTGAATATTTAAGAAGGAGTCGTTGCTTCTGGGTATTATAGGAATTCTTAACTAGATCTCCATTGACTGTAATGGAAGACTAAATGAATAGTTAACTACTAGATACAAATATTTAGGTACCTATATTTATTTGTAATTTGGAAGTGAGATGTGTGAATCCAAAGGTTTGTATCAATTGCATAACTTTCTGAGATTTTTAGAGGAATCTTATCTGGCGTTCAGCTACTCACTGAAATGAGAGCTCATCCTGTGTAGTTGTGGGTCCTGTGTTGTATCTTCCAGCCTCACAGCGGTCTCAACCATTCTAGGCATCTTACATTGCACTAAAGAATGCATTGTTAAGCAACTAAGCTGAATCCATTTTTTTTTTTAATGCCAAAAATTAGGTAGCATACAAACTATTTTTTGTTATGAATATTCCAGAGCAAAAGGAAGATGAGGGAACATATATTTCAAATCTTTGAGAAGATGTATTTTGCTATGTCTTGTAATGATACAATAACACTTATATTACAATGTATTGCATTCTGGGTAAAAGAAAAAAAAAGAAAAAGAAAAAAAAAGAATAAAAAGAGTACATTAAAGTCATATTTCCTAATCAACTAATTAACTGAAACACTAGTTAAATAATAAAAATCACACTGAGTTAAACATTGAATAAACTGATACTCAGTATTGGCTATTCATTAAAAAAAAATATTCATGATGCAACATTGCTTTACTCTGCCGATCTCTTGAAGATTTTTATCCTAGCTAGCTACCTTTACACTTACTCAGTGTCCATATTACATACATATACATCTGCAAACTACTGTGTGTATATAGATCTTCAGATCAGAACGATGAACTCAAACATTAATTACAAAGACGCTGATAATTTAAAAATGTTTATTTTGTATTATTAATAGGAATTTATTTTCTGTATTCCATAATGATTATGATTATTTGTGCTGTAATAAGCACAAAAGGAAATATTATACAGGTCTTAATGATTTTCAGCTTAAGTGTAAGATATATTTCATTGTCAAACTTATACAACATTCTCATCCATCTGCCTGTCTGAAGTATTGCAAGGTAGCGATTGTTGTGTGAACTCACTAGTGATTTAATATTCTTTTTTTTTTTTCTCACCATACTCTGAATTTTACAAATATGGAGGAAATGGACCAGTGATAATTTGAAACATTTTAATAACATTCCACATACTTTACGAAAAGAATGTATTAGTGTTTATATTGATAAAAAGTTCCTCAGTAAATCAAACACAGATTTAAACTAATATTGTATTAACAAACTCTCAAATACATTTTTCACAAAGTTTTCCTTTGGTATCTATGACATGAAAATTAGCCACTGACTTTTTATATGCATTTATCAGTTAAAAGTTAGTAAAACATGGCATGTTCACTCATTAGACTTTTGCTTATCACTATAAGGAGGCCGAACCATCAAAGGATCAGTGTTTCAGCTATTGACTGTGTTCTCTTTTATGTATTCATCCTGAAAAAGAGTCTGCAGAATTTATTTTGTTTATGTGTTGGAAAACAACATTTACAAGATTAGTTTTCCCTTTCCTAGATTCAGTAAAGCACATTAACTTTGGGAAACATATCCTAAAGCTCCTAGCTTCCAGTTACATGTTGAGATGCATATTTTATATAAGTCTCCAAATTATGGAGATTATGTTACAGAATAAACCATATAGATATGGTCCAAATTTAACAACTGTTTTATACATCTAACTGTTTAAGCACTCACTTTCTATTGATTTCTATGGGAAGCTGAAAATATTTTCCTCAGTCTCTGAGTGAGATATATCTTTTGATCCTGAGAAGCTAAACTGTCCTTTCATTACAGACTTTTCACTACCTCTTTTGTATCCCCTCTGCTTAAGGGCATATCTAGTGGTATTAGTGATATTTTTTACCTCTTTGCCAGTGTTTTAAGAGGTAGGAGCACAAACCAAAAACCAGAAAACATAGATGCCAATGCCTTCCACTAGGTTGTAGATTGAGGCCAATTCATAATTTTATTCTTGAACCTATAACAGGCATTCCACAAAATATTCAGGAATCACTGAAATCCTGGGGAGGTGTGTGTGTGTGTGGGGGGGAGCAATTTAGATTTTTGGGGATTTTTTTCTTCTATCTTTGGTAACACAATATGTATTACTTTGCTTTAAAAGGGAATGCCTGTATAACAGTAAGTAAAGTTGTATTCTACCTGCCCAGTGGAAACTTCAGAAAACAAATTGCTCCCTTCCTTTGAAGAGATTAATTAGTACGTGCAGCTAAGGAAAACATCAAGACCCAAACCGTCTGGTCCAGTATTAACCAACCTCGTCAAACAGTAGTTTCAGTTTATTTTTACATTGTAAAAAAGTGGTGTTCAGATTCTGTCACCTGGGCCATGGAACCCATGGTGACACAGAGGCTCTGTTTTGTAGTGTTGGCTTTCCTGGCTAGCTCTCTGTAAATACTGTCACATCAAGGTTTATCAGGACAAAAGTCTGGATTCCAAGAAAGCAATTTGAATACTAATAATATATCAAACATTAGTCCAAATAAATTGTATGTTTGTTAAAAAGAAATCTAGAACAAAACCTCAATTACAAATGAAACAGTAAGATAATATAGAAAATTTGTTCTGGATAAAGTTTCAACCTGCATTAGGGGACAAAAAAAATCACATATCAGTCACATTATTTTATTTAGCACAAATTTATGCCCCAATAAGCACCATCAGAAGGACCACCTAGATGGCAAACAAAAACATTAGAACAGCTGAAACTCATTGCTTCTCAATATCATAATGTATTCAACAGAGTAGAAGAAAAAAGATTATACTCATAAGGGAAAAGCTTTGAAGAACTATATAGACCTTCTCCTCAGAGAAACCGTGAGTTTTCTCACTTTTACCCTTTTGATTCTCTTCTCTGCCCCACTGCTGGGGAATGAGCAAGAGGTTGTGTGGGGCTGAGCTGTATCTGCAAGAAAAATTCTGTTCTGTCTGTACTTCGTTGACATTTTTCTTGTCCCAAAAGGTGTTCACTGATCATTTTATTCAGTTAACCATGAACTATAATCAAGAAATAACTTTTCAGAAAAAGAGGATAATGAAAAATAGCATGATCCACTATAATTTTATCAATGTAAGTAAGTATGCTACTTCTTGGAAATTCTTCTGTTTCTGTCCAATATAGTTCACTAGCCTCCTTGGAAAATGGTTCTAAGCCATTTGTTTCACAGATGAGCAGACAACAGAACTAAAAAAAATTCTACCATAACATACTGTAACTGTGTTAATTTGATATGGTACTGATTTTTCTTACTAAATTTGCTGTTAGAGATCAGAAGTGTCTTAGTTTTCTCTCGAAATAAAATTAAATCCAGGAATATTTATTGTGTAATCCAAAAATAAATATAAATACACAGTGTGAAAGTCCTCACCTGGTTGTCTTGTAAACCTATAAACTGTGCTCAGTCAGGTCCTTTTGGTACTTCAATCAGTAGAAATAATTAACTATTCACTAAAGGGGAAGTTCTCTGACTCTGCAAATTTTAAATGGTTATTCTGTCTACAGACTATTAACAAATTATTCCTCTTATAGTGCAATTCCTTCAGGACATAGCTGTATCTTCTTCTGCATGCATACAGTAGGTAAATACAGACATTGCTGAAAATATATTTCACCGGAATTAAATTACTCTGTGGATGAGTAGTAACCAACTGAAAAAGAGATTCAGATAAAATTAAGCTTGATTGGGGAAGAGGAAGGGGGAAATTTGATGGATTTTATTGGGTTTCTTTTTTTTTTAGTTGTGATGGTGAAAACATAGGAAGTAAAGATGAAAAAAATGGTTCTGTCTTTGAAAACATCTTGCCTGAACATCGCTTGCTCAAAGTAGAGTTGGTATTGTCAGCACTGTTGCTCCCAGATCACTCTACAGCCTTGTTTCCATTTTTGTCTGCTTAGAAAAAAAATGTCCTTTGGATGCAGATTTCTTGCTGTGACTCATATCCTTTTAAACTTTAAATTATAATTCTGCAAGCATTAACATTGCAAGGCAATTCAGAACTTAAAAAGAGTTAATCAATACAGGACAGAATAGGAGAGAAGGTAAGAGATTGAAAGGTGCAAGAGCCTAATGTTTCCTGGAAGGATATTAGTTCCTTGAACAGGTACTTAAAGTTTTCCTTTAGATACTTCTGATTTTACTTACATAAACCTGTTACTGGGTTTAAGGATTTATAAGAATAAACCTTTGTTACAAGTTACATGGCTAGCAATAGAAGACTGTCTAAAGTAGGAAGAAAAAAAAAAGAAAGAAATACAGACTAATCTGACTATACAGATTCATAGTTGTTCAGACTGATATCTATGAACAAAATTTTTATGAATTTACATGGAGGAGTTTTTATGAAAGTTTCCGTTAGGCAAGGACAATGACTATTTTTTTGCAACAGAATCTTACTTGAGCAACCCAAGTTACTTTGTATAAACAATGCATACTCTGCTAATGACTGTACCCTTGAAAAGAAACAGAGACTAATAAAAAAGAAACACCTTGCCCCAGAAGGTGCCGAAAGCAGGATGATTGTCAAAGAACCATGAAGTAAGCAAGGATCTGCATGGGAAAGGGAGAAACAAGATAGGCAAAGAGTAACATAGCAGACATGACCTTGAAAGAGCAGAGTAATGCCCTAACTCTGCCAGAACAAAGAAACTCCAAGATAGGCTCAAGGAGAGCAGACCTGCTGAAGAAGCCCAAACAGGTAAGTTGAGATCCAAAGCATGAAAACATTTATTAAACTAAGGGGATGTATATCCTTGCAGGTGCATAACATCAATAAAGGTTGTGAATGGTCAACAAAATTCTACTAATCAGTATCCTCGAAGTGAACTCTCTCATTATAATATGAAAACCACACCTCTGGTACTAAAATTGTCGCTTCCTCAGATAAAGACCCCTACTCACCGAGGATGTGCAGTAAATCTTTAAAATAACATAGGAAAAGAACTAATCAATTGTAGTTAAGTAGGCGTGACCAAAAGATGAAACTGTTATTCTGAATTGTATAAAAATTTAATGTAAATTCTGAAATGTATAAATATCTAACATAGGGTGCTAGCTTTGTGGATTTACCCCTAGCACCCATCTCTGTGCAGAAATGGAATAAATAAATACCTCTGCTCTGTGTGTAAGATTGGTGTACTGCATACTGGTTAAAAGACTCCAGATTTGGGACAAGTCTATGAAGCAAAGAATATTAATTTAAGTTGATTTTGGATGAGAATATGTGAAATTTAATCTATTTGTTCGTTTTAATTTTTTGAAGGAGAGGGTTTGTCACTTGATTAATTGTTCTTTAATTCATGGTAAAAACATCCCATATGCAATACAGATGCCTCTGTCTGTACATTGGAAATGGAAATGAATAAAATATTCCCTATTATTAAGAGCCACTTCTGGTTTGTATCAACAGAATCTAATTGCACAGCTGCAGTGTAACTATGGTAATAGACTATGTATTACAGAGTGTGTAATACGTGTTTCAGACCTATTGCAAAAGCAACTGCTTCTGAGTGAAAAATGAGGATAAAAAAATTATTTTAAAAAAATTACAGCTAAACTACAAAAATATTAACTGCCTTGCTTTCCTTAAAGGAACTTTAAATTTAATCTGCGTTCAGTTACTAAGCTAAGTCACCATGTTTTAAAAATACATTGTGATGCACTAGGTGGAAAATATTTCATATCAAAAGCTTAATACATCAAGCTGCAAACCTTGGTTTCAGATGAATTACACCTGAAATATTTTAGTCAGCTGCTAGGATTTAAAACTAACATTTTAATAAATTGATATATGATCTACTCTAACTGTTGCTTTCCACAGTGTATGAAAAAGCTGAATAAAATCACTAAATATGTTTTTTCTTTTTTTTTCTTTTTTTTTTAATATACTCTACTATATACATATATTGCTTTGACTGATCTGTCTTTAAATTCACTAATGAAGGGATAAAGCACACTAAATTTATTCTTACTTTGACAGATAGTTGGTGGGACATTGGCTGTTTTAGAGCAATATACTCTTCCTAGATGTTGTGCTGAGCTTATGCATTCTTCCCTTCACAGCTAAGTAATAAATACACTGATTTTGCCATTGACTGAGAGTCTGCATTTCAACAGTATCAAGTTACGAAATAGCTTATGATTAGGTGTTGTTAAATAATAGAACAATAAAGTAATGACCTATGCTGCATCTTACAGGTTTTTAGATCTGTGCGCATGAAACTCTCAAAGGGTGCTTTAGAGGAACTGAGACATGAGCAGAAGGCAGGTGGACAGAGGGAAAGTATAGCACAGGAGGGAAAAGGGGAACAGTGTAAGTGTTTCTGAAGAAAAGAAGAGATAAGATATCTGGGGGAGGTACAGGAAGGACTGCAGTAGAGGTGGTTGGGACTCTGCAGATGAGGAGAAACTCATCTTATACACTGGAAGATGAGGAATATATGGCAAGTTTTTGAGCACTGGTATGAAAAAAATGTTAAAGGGTAAAAAAAGTGGTCCTGGTAACAGCACTTTGGAATGAGTACGAGTCAGAGCTTCCCAGTGGTGAGGAGGGTAACTGTAGAGCCCAGGACCGAGATTAATAAAGTGGAATGAAGATCAGTTGTGAGGATGGAAAGATTTGAAGAACAGAGAGGTTTGTTGGCATCCTGAGCAGATGAGGAAGAGGTAGGGTATGGGCTAGTAAAAGACCAGGAAGACGTAGCAAGTCAGAGCATCTGAGAAGTTAAAAGAACAAGGAAGTGGTGAGGATCAGAACTTTTCTCTAAATCTAGGCTAGTGATTCTGAATACACTTTTTAGCTTAGGAAAGAAGGTACTTGTAGACTGTGATTCATCTCTTGCTGATGTTCATTCAGTTGCCTGTACATACTACATAGACATCTATTGCTAGTTGAGATCTATTGGATGATTTGAAATATCCTTTTCAGAACACAAGTGTTAACACAGGGGGGCAGGAGCACATAAGCTCTTTTGAAGTGTCAGCTACAGACGAGGTGAGATGCCACTGAATACCTCACCAAAGCAGGAGGTGGACATGTATGAATGGTTTAACCAGGTCCAGATGCTTACTTTTGGTAAGCATGACGATGTGACACCAGGAGAAGTTGTGCACATGTTGTCAGATGCTTACAAACCTCAACTACACTCCAGGAGTTTGTTTTGCCCGCTGTTAATAAAAGCTTCTAAGGGTAATAGCTCAGTGTTCCACATTATAGATATCTAAAGCTGGCTGACATAAATCTTACTGTATCATGCTGCAAGACAAAGCCTGGCAATTGTCATTGCTGCCTACATGCATGGAAGTCTTTAAATTAATATTTTACTTTCTGTCCTTGGTTGCAGGGATAGCTCTATAAGAGCCAGGGAAAAATTGAGCTTTTTAGACAAGTTAACATTACGCTTTATCAATTGTCTTTTTTCTTTTTCATTTTTTTTTAATGTTATCAGTGGGTTTTTTTTTTTACCACAAAAAACATTTTAACTCTCATAATAAAGAGTATGACCCTCATACAAAACTTCGATTTGTTTAATCTAAACACTTAAACACTGGTTTAGCTTTCAGCATATGTCTGAACCCTTTACTGCCAATAAAATATACCCTGTAAAACAAGTGAATAATTTGCTAAAATGGAGCAAAGAAGCTCTTTCTAATTCCTACCAAAAGGGAAGTAAAATTTGCAATTAAATGCTCCTTAGTGGAATATTTGCATACATTCAGGAGCACAAACATAAAGCACTTTAATATGTGTAATTCTACTTCATTCCCTCAGATATCTTGCCTGTGAAAAAATGCCTGGCATATGGTTCAAAATGAATTTTATTCTCAACTCTTTTAAGATCATTGTTGTCCATACTTGCCAGTCACATGGTTACACATACAGAGCTGGCATGTTTTCTTCATCTTTGCTAATGCAGAAGTAATACATTTTAGCTTTTTTATATATAAGATGTTAACCCATCAATCCCAAAGTATGCCAAAGAGCACAGTATATCAAGCAGCAGAATATCATCAAACCCAAAAATTGGTACTAAAACCCTTCCAGAACTAGATGTAACAATTTTAAGAAATGCTTCTTAACCTACACACCAAATGGTGCAGAGTGACTTTTTTTTTTTTTTTTTTTTGTGCTATTAGATCTAGTTTCTGCAAAGCAAAGCTGATATGTTCACACTACATAGAACCTGACTTTAGCTGTCTTCTGGACTTCATGGAGTGCCCTAGTGGCCCCAAAGTATGAATATAATACATATTGCTCTATGGGTGAGTGAGTGAGCATATGGAAATGTTTGAGGGTATGGAGCGCACAAGCATAATGTAGAGCATAGAAAAACATGCAACAATAACATTATTTGTATCCCATCCTGGATAGCTGTCTCCAGAATAAAATATCTTTAGTACTATATGCTTTTCTGAATCTCGAACCGGTGTTTTGCTTTCAAATGGCTTACTCGGGCTCCTCCAAAACAGAGCCAAAGAACAAACTAACAATTAAACAACATAGATGGACCTAATGCTCAAATTAGCTCCCTACACCTACTATTTCAGCACCATAAATATACATAAAGGAATCTGAGATGTTATCTCATCCATCCGCTCGATCCTATAGAGACATGTTCTGTCATCCAGAGTAAGCCCATACCACGTTAAACACTTAACTGAAAGAAGCTAATTAAAAAAGAGGAATTCTTTGGTAGTAAATAATTGCTCCTTAGGTGTAACATGCCTTCTAGAAGAGTCTCTCCCACTCATACATACACAAAAGAAGGACAGGCTTATAATTTACAATCACGTCCTCATTTTAAAACTTAAATTATGTGCCTTACTTTAGACTAAAAGACCCTTTATGTAGGTGTGTATATATATAGATAGGCACTGGTGTATGTGCACTATATACACAAGTGTGTCTATATAAATGTCCACAAAGGGTCTTTATGTATAGATATTTATACATGTAAAGGGTCTAAATACATTTGCATGCATATATTTAATACACACACACATATTTATCTATCTGTGTATGTATATATCTGATGTTTGTTTTTTTCTGGGCGTCTGTTTTTTTTCTCATTTCACTACGTAAGCTTTCAGATTTACATAGCTGTTCTATATTTTCTTTCTTTGACATCTACACAATATCAGTCACACTGCAAGAGGTACAGATCATTAAATCTAATTAATTAGTTTATGTACAAGCATAATCTTTTCCCACAAAACCTCTTGTGTTAGGAATATTTGGTTTAGATCATGTTTACAAGTTATTATTAATATTTTAAGTTTGCTTGTGAATACTTTATCCAAGCTTGTTGCTTCTTTTGAAGATGTGGAAAATTAGAGGTTTTCAGCTTTAATGGTAGAAGCACATGCAAGCAGGACTCAGACATGTGCTTTAATGCCCATATTCCCATATGCTCCAGAATGTATTCTAAGACAACATGGTAATGCACAAAGCTGAGAATGCATCTGAGGGTCTCAGAAAGTATTTCACAGATTAAACAGTCCTGAGAAGCCTGAGAAGTGTAAGAATACATTTTGTTGCAAGAACTGAATAAAATGTAAATATAACAAGGGATATAAATATTGGATGCATACTCAAAAAAAAAAAAAAACAACAACATTTTACTCTTTGGAAAGTATTTTTTTTTCATTAAAACTAAGAAAAAAAAGTAATGATAGAGTACATCTAGTTGTATTTATTAAACTGCAGTTGTTTTTACCTTTGTATTTTTCTGGTTAGAAAATTAAGATAGGATTCCTCTACTCAAATTTTCATTTTAAGAAGTTAGATATTCATACTGTAACAAGTCACTTCAGACTATTTTTATAGTCAAAGAGAAGGATAAGATTCTAAAAATAAGCCATTAAGAAAAACCTTAGTATTTTTGGACGTGCGTATTTCTGTGCATTGACTACAAAGAGAGCTTAAAATAGTTACTTCTAATTAAGTATCTGGCTTTTTTTTTTATTTCTAATTCAGTTTTCTGGTCAGACATTAGTGGACATAAATACTAGGAAATACAAGAAGGAAAAAAATAATAGGATTAGACAAATAGGGGAAAAAGCTTTGTGGAAGTAGAGTAGAAAAAATAGAAAGACCTGATATACAGGGAAAAGAGGTTGCTATAAGGACATGACAAAAGAAATACTAGGTTCATATTTTCTTTCCCTTCTTTTTGTGTGTTACTCTCTGTCATCTCTCTCATACTGACATTTTTTACTGGTGTTTATATGGAAAGGTGACAAGAAGGTGAAATGTTTCCATAGTGTTCAATAAGACTCAAAGCTCAAAATGTTCATATCTGTCAGAAAGTGTCAAACTCAGTGAGTTCACCATTTGGGGGAAAATATCTGAAATATACTTTCACAAAAACCTTCAACAGCATCCAGATTTTTTTTTTGTTCACTTAATTTTTTTTATAGACACTTTAAAATTCAGCTGTACGGTAGCTAAATATAACCTATCCTAAATATACTCAAATATCTGTAATCAGTAACTCATTAGTAGTAATGTTTTTGAGAGATGCAAGAGACAAGAGATGCAATAAGTTTTTGACAAGGAAGAAAACCTACTGCATTATACAGTCTAAAAAGTTTTAACTTCAAAAAAAAAACGTTTTAAAAATATGTTTTACATCAGGTAAATATACAAAAGCTAATCTTGAAAAATCTACAACTTCCACGTGCAGAGACTCTTCGATGTTCCATCTTTTTCTGTTATTTCATATAAATTATACAAGAAACAACTGTATAGTGAGAGACCAATTTAACCAATTCTATGAAATCACAATTAGATTTTTTTTTTCTGCCCCAAAATAACTTAAGCTCTACCTTACACAAGACATATCAAGTATCTATACCAATGAAACAGAATGAGAATATGAAATGAGAAAAACCCATCCTTGATCTTTCAGCAGCAAGCAGCTTAACTCGAAGCAAACTGAAAAAAGAGACTCAAAAGAAATATTTGGAGCTCTTCTTCCCTCTTTCCTCCACTGGATACTGATGTAGCTTCCATGAGAGTATCATTGAAATAATATGTGAAATTATCACTCACTGAAATTATCTGAAGACTGTTATGAACATATCTTATCAAAATCTCAGAGTCGTTATCCAACCCTTATTATCCTTTACCTTTCACCAGTTTCACCACTGCTAGTTCAGCTCTTATTTTATCAGGAATTTAATCCAACTGCCTCCTGTTTAAGACTTTACCTCTTTGTGCTCAGTGTCAGCACCTTGGCATAGCACAGGTGCCTAATCTTTGTTTAGACTGCTGTGAAGAAAAGCTCAGAAGCAGCCTCATCATTGGCCTTCTCCCCTCATGCTCTAGTTCTTTTCTCTTGTAAGTACATTTAGTATCAGACTCTCACTTTTGGTTCTAGTCTTAGCTGAGATGTACGCACGCTTTGGCTTGTCTTTGTGGCTCTTACTCAGCTTAAAATGATTTTCCATAGATTCTCCTCACTGTCCATGGAGATGACGGAAAGTGGACATGATCTCAGAATCAATGGCTTGTCTATTGGATCTTTAAATAATTGATCTTTTTCCCACTCTTAAAAAATCCAACAAAATTTAGACCATTTACTCGCTAAGCAGTTAACATAATAACCTAAAATATATTATCTGGGTGATTCTCAGTGTTCCTTTGTCAGTCTTATGTCATCAGCTTTGAACACAAAGAAAAAAAATTTTAAACAGTCTGTCCTCTTTGATGACAAAATACTGGGTAATTAGTATACACAAACCAGAAAAAAAAAGAAAATAAATTTTCATCTGTAGCTGAGAGATAGATTAATTTTATAAGTGCATACAGCTAGATTCTGAGCTAGTCCCTGAAGGCTTGGGGAAGGAAGCAGACACTGCATGAAGTGATTCACCTGACTGATTTTAGGTATCTGCTTCAGGGTGCGAAGCATATCCTAGATATGTTTCTTTTTCTTCCCTGCTTATAAACGGAGTCCAGGGCGAATAGTTCAGAAACAGGTATCAAAACTCAATTCAATAGCCTAAATATGGTGTTAGTCAACTGAGAAGCCTGTGGTATTTGACTTGATCTTTACCTACCATTCCAGAAATAATTGTCTCCTATGTGTCCTGTGTAATGTCTGCCATCCCCATGCGGATGCTGAGATTATTTACGACAACTCAAATATCTCTTTATGCTTACATTTAGGCAAGTGAATCCGATTCATGATGTCTGATTTCCCATTACAGCTGATGCAATTCTAGCGCTAAGTTTAGTTATCCACAAGGTGTATGGTGCCATATGAGATGCCTTAGGTTTCCCTCAACCTGCCTATTTGTCAATAGGATACAGGTTTGCATCTGGCACCACTACATCTGCCTTGGATTCACTAAGGCATCTCAAATGGTTGCAAATCTTCTATTTAGGCAGCTTTCTAGTCATATCTATTTGGGAGCTTTGATCCCAAATTAAGCTGTGGATAAGGAGCTTCAATCCCAAATTAAGTTGCAGATTATTGCATTTAGATGCCTAAATTAAAGTGTGTGCAATTTGGACTTGAACACTACCTGTAATGTAAGATGGAGTTGCTCTTACATGCATGCCTACATAGAATTTCAGGGATGAGGTTTATTGTTGTGTAAACCTTTCCTAACATCTTCCTTTCTTTCCAAATCATGTGATACCAGTGGGAACAGAAAGTTGGTTCAGTTAAAAAAAAAAAAAAAGACTTTTACCATCTCATGTCTATACTTCTTTATATATTGCTAAAAGAATGCATTTCCTTAATACAGTTCCTTGATCAAGTCAGAGAAGAACTCTAGGCTTTACCGAGTCTCAAGAATTCCTCAGAGACAAGTTATCATATACAAAATAGAAGTGTTCATTATTCATGGCAAAGGAAGCTAGTAAGGAGTGTATAACAGTAAGAAAATTGAAGCAGTAAATAGGAAGAAGGAAGCAAGAGTTTATACTAAAATATGAAAAAAAAAACCCTAAACAGTTCATAAACAGGAATAGCATGCTATTGTAACAGAAAGGCAGAACATTTAAGGCTGACTTTGTTTTGAAAAGTTAGTATATAGGAAAGAGGGAGAAGTCATTACCTGGTGATGGACAGAAATATATAAGTGGCTTCAGGAATTAGATAGTCCAAAATGTCAAGATGTGCTTCTGTTGAATTAAGCAGAGATGACAAAAAGCATTTATGACATGCTGTCTAACAAAATGTCTAGCAGAAATGAAAAGCCTTTCAAGAAAGAAAAATTTTGCAATGATAGCTCCTCTCCTGAAAATAAGAGTATAATACACGAAGCAATTGCAAAATAAGTAATTTACTATTGGATGTCTGAGATTTCTATGCTAAAAATATTACATGTTACTATAATATGGACTTTAATTTGAGATTGTGATTTCAGAATACTAGTAGAAGGAAAACATTTTTAACACTTGCTGAGGAGACGCTCTTAGCATATTTTTACCCTTTACAAACTTTTTTTTGGTAAACAGGAAAATTATTAAAACAAGCTCCTGAGATGTCAAAGATACATCAACATGTAAACACTATGATAAGATACAATGGTCCTACTGATTTTTCTTGAAAATAAGATTGAAAATTTAACCAGAAAAAAAAAAACACAAACCAAACCAAAAGAAAATATAGTAATGTTACATTTATTGTTAGCATGATTCAGGAAGAACTGTATAAGAAAATAATTTCTTTCAAGGTTTCCAAACAGCAATACCTGGATTTCCCATTTAATCCAGAAAAGAAAAGGAAAAAAAAAAAGGTAAATGTTTTGAAGAATTGTGAATCAAAGATGTCAGTAAAGAACAACAGCTGTTGTAAAAGCAAAGACTTTTCAGTGTAAATTATAGTATAAAATAAGAAGTTTTTAAAATATTTTTTGTTGGGTTTTTTTATTGATGTTTTTGTGGTTTTGATTTGGTTACAAAATTCTTAGGGTACTTCATCCGCATAAAAACCTAGTATCTGTGATTCCAAGAGATTTAACTTTTAAAAAATTATTATTTTTTTTTAGTATATTTATTGCACTTATTTTGGAAGAAAAAAAATCAAAATGCTCCTAAAAACCTTCCTATATTCACAATGTCTTCTTTTAAGTTCTCTGCCAAATTCTTTAATAAGTTGATTTCTATAATGAGTTCCCTTGTATAATAAATATATAAATTAAGTAATCTTTTCACATGTTAAGAATGTACTAAATACTTGCCAGTTAAAAATTAATTGACTAGTTCAAATTGGTAGTTTTGATTCCTTTACTATATAATGTGGAGAGAAAGAGTTATATACAGTGTGTGATTCATTTAATCCTAAAATTGGTTTCCATTGCTGAAATAACACTGCCTTTTAAAGATGTCACCACTGATCAAAAAGCTTATTTCTAAAATTAGTTTAGACTAGACAGATACTTTTAGATGGTTAAATTAAGATGGGAGTAATTTTCCACTGCACTGAAGTGGTCTGAATTAATCCTAGCTAACTAAGATAATATAATACGCAGGATAAATTTGAATTATGTTATTTCAAACAAGCAATTAATTAGTACTTTCATTTTTACACATTAATCCTTTTAAAGAAAGTGCCAAAGTTCCTAATATAGATGATGGACATAGAGGTACCTTTGAAGGGGCACAACTTTACAATTTAACATTTAATTTTCTCATTAGGTCTTCAAAAGCATCTACTTTACTGCACTGAGGCCTTGATTCTGTTGCCAATACACTGAAGATGCTGCATGGCATTCTGATCTCAACCTGTGGTACAGGAATGCTGAAGCCTCTTACAGGTCCTGGATATCTAATAGATCCACCAAGATGCATTAAATTTGCTTAGGATGGGTCCTGGGTGTCTAAAAGTTAAGCACAAATTAGATACTTGAGTAAATTGCACTGGATCTCTTTCTCCATTATCACATCCTCTCTCTCTATAGTATACTAATGTATGTCTTCCTGCCACCCAATAAAATGATCTTCGTCTTCAAGAAAGAGCATCCAGAAAACTACTGCATGTTCACACAGACTCGGGGAACGTTATGGACAAAATCCTTTCAGAAGCAATTTCTAAATACACGAAGAGGAACTGGGTATTTTGGATCTGTCAACATGGGTCTACCAAGGTAAAATACCTATCCAACTCATTATTTTCTATGGTGAATTGACATAATGTTGTGGATCAGGGCAGGACAGTGTATATTTTATAATCTGACTTTATCAAGGCTTTTGTGACAGTCTCCCATAGTCTTCTTATCACCAAATTTGTGGAAGATAAGTGGATAATAAAGTAAGAAGAATATTCGCTGGAGTCCTGTGCTCAAAGACTTGTGATTAGTGGTGCAAAGTCCAGCTTTACACCAATAACTAATAAGACTAGTGACTAGTAAGGCTAGCAACTAGTGGGGTTCCACAGGGAACTACTAGCGTAGCTAGTATTGTCTAATATCTTCACTAACAAACTAGATAATGGGACAGAGTGGACTCAGTGAGTTTGCATATGACAACAAGTTGGCAGGGGGAGACCTCATTGTTGCAGAAGGCAGGGCTGCTATTCAGAGAGCTGGACAGGCTGAAGAAATGGACAAACATAAATCTCATTAAGTTCAACACAGGCAATCCAAAGTTCTGCCTCTGGTGAGAAATAATCTCACGTATTAATATATGCTGGTAGATGGCCAGCTGGAAAGCAGCATTGCAGAGAAGGACCTAGGGATTCTGATGGATGACAAGTTGAACATGAGCCAGCAACATCCCCTTTGCTGCAAGGAAGGCCAACAGCTTCCTGGACTGGGTTAGGAAAAGTGTTGACAACAGATCGAGGAAAGTGGTGTTGAGGCCACATTTGTAGCGCTGTGTCCAATTCTGGGCTCCCCAGTACAAGATGAATGTTGACATCAAGGTGATTGGGAGCTGGATAACAAAATATACGAGGAAAAGACTGAGGTGGCTCATTTACTTCAGCTAAGAGAAATCTCAGAGGACATCTTAGTGCTATTTACAACTAGCCGATTGGAGTATACAGAGAAGATGGAGCTAGACTCTTCTTGGAAGTGCATAGTGACATGAGGCGACAGACACCAGTTAGAATATAGGAAATTCCAGTTAGATATTGGGAAACAATTGTTTACCACAAGGGTGGTCAAACAGTGGAAGAGACTGCCCAGAGAGGTTGCGAAATCTCCATCCTTGGAGATGTTCAAGACTCAACTGGACACAACCATGTTCAACCTGATCAAATTACATCTGTTTTGAGCAGATGTTGAGCTAGATGACCTAGGGAGGGTCTCTTTTTGTGTGAATTATGCTACAGCAATTCTACAACTGTACTCTATATTATGCTGAAAAGTTGTCGGCTATCGTTCTCTTTCCTCATTTAGAAACATATGGTTTGTGGTCAAGCTGTTTTCTTGACCTTCTTAATCTTCTAATTAAGTTGAATTTAATCTTGTAGTGTTATCATTTAGCAAATACAGAGTAGAAATCATTAATTTAACTATTTTTATCCCTTTCTAATTTTTTCATATTATTCTGAAGTGTGGACAAGCTATTGCCACTTTTCATGATCTTAGTGAGATGGTGATCTTCTGCCTGGTAACTACACTATATTTGCAATTACAGCAACAGAATTTATATGCTCTGTCACTGCCCAGTTTTGCATGAAAGATGTATCGTGAAAATTTTTCACATGTATATATATTATTTATATTTATGTATTCTCTATATTTTTTCATGTAAAAATATATAATTACTAATATACTTAAATATAGATATTTTGCTTTTAATAGAAACAACATTTTGCTAGAAGGATATTTCTAATCTAAGTATTGCCTGAAAAAAAATTATTAGCTTCAATCTTTAATGCACTCTTGGCTATGCTTTTTAGTTATTCCTTGTAGACTACAGTTCATTCTGGTAGTGTAGGCTTAAAGAAAAATCTTCATTAATATGCTTATCACAAGTACTAAATCATTTCATGAGAGAAGGAACTAATCAATACAGTGATGACACTTCCCCAGAGATGTACAGATCAGTTGCCTCTAAAGACAGAGACAGGCATGGATTCCAAATCATCTAGAGTGATGACGTTTAAAACAGCTAATATCTGTAATCAGAAAACGGGAAGGTTTGCTTTTAATTATTTGTTGTTTTCTTAGCTAATTTTATACATATAAGCAAAGCTTTGAGTGCTAATGGTGTGTGTGGTTGCTACAACACAATGCAAAAAATTTACCTGTACTTCATGCTTTCATGTTAAGCCACTGTCCACTTCCTCATCTTTATCAGATGTCCTGCAACACACTCCTGCCACAAAGTGGTCTCACCTCTGATCCTGACCCTCAAACTTTCAGCCGGCCTGTTGTCCAGCCCATATGGGAGCTTCCTACAGACAAGCTGCTCCTTTGTACTGAAGACAAAACCCTCCCTACTACCTTCCCTACATGTCATTCCTGAAGAGTCTGTATTTACCCACTATTCCAGGTACACCGTGTCTCAGTGCGTTCAACAGCATTGCAGTTGTGCAACATGTGGCATTCTGGTTCCTCCTGCTTGTTTCCCAGGCTGTGCACATTTTTTTTTCTGTGTACTCTTGAGGAAGGCCTTGTTCCACTCTGTTTCTGAGGTCACTTTTGTTCCTGTTGCCATGAATCTTTGGGTTTCCACCTGTGTTCATCATTCCCAATGTGGCTTGTAATCACTCTCTCCTTTTCTTCATAGTTTAGGAGTCTCTTTACCAAGCTGACAAGCTTGCTGGCTCTTGTCTTTGGCCACTTCTTTCTTCAACTTCTTGGATATTTTCTTTTGCCTGATCACACAATTCTCTGAACTACTAAAACTATTTGAAGAGAATAAATGGCTTTTCTCTTTCCCTTTTATAGCTTCCAGTCCTTCTGTCATGTCATTCCTAAATCAATCTCTTCAGAAAAACATGAACGCTTCTAAATTACTTCATTGTTAAAGCATCTTCTCAGTGCAGAAATTGGTTATTCTTAGTGGGGATTTGCTTATTTTCCAGTATATTTGTGTCTAAATAGAGGTAATATTCATTTAGCAATCATCTATTCTGAGGTTTGTGTCACCTTTTTTTTTTAGGATTTCATCTTTTGAGACAGAAAGACAACAGAGAAATAAGAGTATCAAATGGTGCTGACAGTCCAGCATGCCAGTTAGAAAATTGAAGTGGCAACTTGATAGAGAGACACACACAGTCTTTAGCCTCAGCCACGATTCATAAATTGTGTAGACAGATTCTTCAACTTGTCAAGGATTTTTTTTTTCATAAATCCATTTAAGTACTAAGAAAGCTATGTTCTGCTCATTTCTGTTCCATTATGCAAGGGATAAGTAATTAGAAAAAGACTTATCTGGACCATCAGATGATATAAGCAAGCCATGTCAATAGGGCAATGGTGATCATTATTCTCTGTTGGACCTTCTGATCCATCCACTAGGTTATACAGAGAAGAATAAGACAAGATCAGTAATATCTGTCGTAACATCTTTCTTCTTTTCAAAGGGATCTATTTTTAGTTTGAACTTAAAGCATATCTACAAGCCAGTTAATACAGATTTTAGTCAATAGAGGATGCAGTATTAGGGAAAGTATACTTTAAGGTAAGCCACCACAAATACTTACTTTATGTCTGTTTGATTTAATGGATATGATAGAGCCAGTGGCAGATAAAACTGAAGCAGAAAATCATACATGAGCATTACACTGAGCACTGAGGACTGAATGTTGACAGAAAGCAGACTTAATTTCCTCAAATCTCTTTGATGCTTACATTCTTCATGTACAAATAGACTTTTACACTGTTCTTAAAAGACTGTAAAGTAATTCCACTGAAGTAAAGATTACAACAACAACATCAAAAAAAAAAAAACAGGAAAGAAGTTTGAATTTTAGTGATTTCTAAGGGTACTACATAGAAGCATGCAAATTGAGTAAGGTTATTCAATTGAAACAGGATGTTCCATTAATTATAATTTTGAAAGAGGCAATTAATAGTATCTTACACATTTTCTATGTTTTCCAGTTGGATAATTCTAACAATTTGGACATTACAATGTTCAAGGTCAGAATTAATTAGAAGAGGGAAGGGAGGAAAAGGAGAGGAGAAGAGAGAGAGGATGGAAGGATAGGAGAAAAGAAGGATGGAGACACTGGACAAATTCACCAAAAAAAACCCCATTTGATGTAATAGTCCTTGTAGGTCTTGGACAAGGAGAGTGCTGTCATAACCTACCACAGCAAAAGAATCCTGAGCTACAGCTCAACCAAGACCACAGACGAATAACCACCAGCAATCCTGACTGCAACAGGGACATAGGAGCCACACAGGACAAAGCTCTGGGACTATGTCCCTGTTCCTGGACTTGGGAAAAAAAAAAATCAGCTCTATTTTGTACTCTGATTAGGGCCACAGTCAACATGGACCTGTCCTTACCAGAGGTTTGAGCCAACATGAGTGCTCTTGCCTTGACAGCTGCCTGCAAAAATATGCGTGGGAGCATGACTGCCCTTGAATAGCCAGACGTCACAACCATGAGACGTTTGGTGTATGGTGTGGGGGCAGGTGTTGAAGCTGCTGAGAGCCATGAACTAACCCTGGCACTTCAGTACCACAGCTGCCTGTAAGGCAGTGGGAGATAGCCTTTGCAACACTGCTGCTGAAGTTACATTATTTAAAAGCTCTATCTGCAACTCAAGCACTATTTTTCAGCTAAAAAAAAACCTGTATTAATTTGTTAAAAAAAAGGCAATTCCAAAAGTGAAGCTTCTTGAATTACAGAAATGTGAAACATTGATAATTAAATGTTTTTGTTACCAGAACTCCAAAGCCTTACAGAAAATTAGAGGCAAAATTATATTCTTCATGAGAAAATAAAGCAGAATTTATTAGAATATAAGAAATAGCTTTACTTGCTTTAAGCAGATTGTTCCAAATAAAAGTTGGGGAATAAATAGATGTTTAAAGGCAGCATTATGTCACTTTATTTAAAAGAAATGTTTTATGAATATATGTTTTCTCATAAACAAATATATAAAAGAAAAGAAATTATGATATTTTAACCACTAAATAGGTGCAAAATTAACCTTTAAAGGTATTCGGACTGGAATAAAAGTGGTTATGGGAGAACTATTTCCAAAGAATAGAACGTTAAAAACCAGCTCTCTTAGTCCACTGAAAGATAAATATATAAGAACATATTCACAAAAGATCACATCTTTTAAAAATGTATAATCCTTTATTTATTTTTTTTTAAAAGTTAAAACTTCAGTTTTCATTTTTAAAATAGAATGAACTGGAAAAAGTGGTTTTGTTGATCTCTTGACTACAGAGAATATCCCAACCAAATATCTCCTGATAGCTCAGAAAGCTAAAGGTCAGCTCTTCTTCTACCAAAAAAAACCCCACAAAAGACATGTAAGTCTTTATTTTTAAGCCATTCTCTTGATTTTCAAATGTGTGAAGGTAACTGCCAAAATTGTAACACTAAAAGTACTTTTTTACTGTGGAATGTTGAGCATGTTTCAGGCAACCTACAAAACTCCTACTTGTTGTTCTGAAAAGACATAAATATTTTATCATGATTAATGAAGAAAAATACAGAAATTTGTGTCCAGTCGTGATGTTAATATAGTTAGATCTAATTATTACTGACTTACCTTGAACTCTTCCTGGTTTTGCAGTTGTCAAGAAGAACTGAGTATGAATATGAAAAATAGATATAGGTTCTAACTACTCAGGAGAAAATAAACAATGTTAGCTGTACAAAGAACTTTTTTTTTTTTGTATGGCAGAAGCAGTGGGAATGTTCAATGGCAAATAAAGTAAGGATTCTTGTTTTTTTTTCAACTTGTGAAGTTATATTGAGGTGCCAGAAATAGCAAAATAAAAAGCTGTTTTAAATTGCCTTAATTACAGCAAGTTAAATTTTCCTCCTTTCTCTCATTTTACTGCCTTTTCTTTTTTCTTTCTTTATAGATTCAGGCTGATTTTCTTCCGTTTGCTTACTTAGGAAAGATGTACACATGTGTATATGTGTATAGCATACCTTTAGGCCTCCTGTGTTCATCCTGAGTGTACTAATTATACAAAATTCTTATCTGACATACACACACACTTAGAACATTTGTCTCTTGGATTAGCAGTGTTTTAATACTGATAAACAGAAACTCTTCCAACAGTCATTGACTTCCATATTTTAATTACATTTCATTGTATTGTTTGCCAGTTATGCTAGAAGGATCCTTTCTGAGGCGTGAAAACAGTTTAGGGAAAACAGGCTAATACTGACAGAGTTTTTAAGGGTGCACAGAAGATGATACTCTGAAAATTGTGAGGTTTTTATCTATCAACATGCCATTATCAATTATTAGAGGACGGGGAAGTTTTTAGGCCTAGATTCATTGACAAGATTTTGAATTACTTTGTGAATGTGGATTTTCATGAGTGCACATTTTGTTACTGTCTTGTCAGATTTGTCAGTACAGGGAGAAATCAAAGAGCTGACAAAGATGGATACTTTTAGTATCACCAAAATTATTCATTTTTTTTACATCATTTTCTTATTTACAGGTTTATTCTGTATATGATGTCAGGGTTGCATTCAATTTGTGACATCAAAAGTGTTCACATACTAAAAAAACATTTACAAATGCAATATATAAAGTTCTTGATTGTGACTTTGCAGCATAAATAATGGAGAAGAAAAAGGGCTATGAAAGCTATGAGAGTATTTTCTGCAGGGAATATGGGGCGTAGGGGACAGGAAAAAGAGAGGATGATATATGCTACCTGTATTACAAGTACATATTTAAGTTTTTTGTGTAATCTGAAAATATGTCCAAAATAGGAGCTTACTGTCCTGACCTTAATTACTGTTAAGGCCTTTGTTGAAATGGCTATTACAGAAGTTTAAGCTCCTGAAAAAAAAAAAAAAAGAAAAAAAAAAATGAATGCTGGCAAATGTTTTATAGAGAAGTAGACTGAGAAGCATTCACCGTGACATAGAATCATAGAATCATAGAATGGTTAGGGTTGGAAGGGACCTTCAAAGGTCATCTAGTCCAACCCCCCTGCAAGAAGCAGGGACATCCCCAACTAGATCAGGTTGCTCAGAGCCTCATCCAGCCTGGCCTTGAACGTTTCCAGGGATGGGGCTTCCACCACCTCTCTGGGCAATATCTAATCTAAATCTAGCCCCCTCTATTTTAAAACCATTACTCCTTGTCCTATCGCAACAGGCCCTACTGAACAGCCTCTCCCCATCTTTCTTGTAGGCCCCCTTGAGGTATGAGAAGACCGCTATCAGGTCTCCCCGGAGCCTCCTCTTCTCCAGGCTGAACAGCCCCAACTCTCTCAGCCTGTTCTCATAAGAGAGGTGCTCCAGCCCTCTTATCATCTTTGTGGCCCTCCTCTGGACCTTCTCCAACTGGTCCATGTCCTTCTTTTGTTGGGGGCTCCAGAACTGGACACAGTACTCCAGGTGGGGTCTCACCAGGGCAGAGTAGAGGGGCAGAATCACCTCCCTCAACCTGCTGGCCATGCTTCTCTTGATGCAGCCCAGGATGCGGTTGGCCTTCTGGGCCACAAGGGCGCATTGCTGGCTCATGTTGAGCTTCTCATCCACCAGCACTCCCAAGTCCTTCTCCTCAGGGCTGCTCTCAATCCATTCCCCGCCCAGCCTGTATTTGTTCCTGGGATTGCCATGACCCAGGTGCAGGACCTTGCACTTGGCCTGGTTAAAAAAAAAAAAAAAAATTAAAAAAAAAATCTATCAATTGAAAGTCTGAGACATGAAGTTGATGTCACTGGTTATATATGTCTGTACAATTTTCTCTTTAAATGAGTTAGGGTAAAAAAAAACCTCCGCATCTAAAATTTTTTTAAGTACTGTTTTCCATACATTGGCTACATGCTACTAGGGAAATTTTTTTTTTTCTCATTTTTCTATTATAAATGTCAGTAGACTAGGCCAAGGTGTTTTGTACTCTTTATAATTTCATCACTACATCCTTTCTACACTTCAAGGAGAAAACACTGCTTTACTTTGGTGTTTTTTGTTTTGATTTCTATTTTTCCTTGTTTTACTCACCTTTATTATACTTGTATCCTTTTAATCTCAGCTTTTGCATCTAGTTATTCATAAGAATGCAAGTGGAACAGAGTAATTCTCTCTCTGTGTGGTGGAAATATTTAATTAAATCTAATTGAATCAATTTATATCAGGACCAGGTTCAAAGTCTTTACACTGTATTTCATATTATTTTTGTTCACTAGACACTCAAAGTACTTCATTACTGCAGCTGCACAATGGTACAAGTCTTTCATTAAACTACATATAATGACTTTGAGATATTTTTCTTCAAAAGATACTGCAAATTCAGAGACCATCTCAATTTAAAAAAAAAAAGTTCACATATTTTTTAGACAATTTGTCTTTTCATTATAACACCTTAAAAATAAATCATGTTTTCCTATTTGGATTTGCCAGCAATTTTTTTTTCTTTCTTTTTATAATTCATAAAAATCTGTAATCCATAAGTAAGATAAATCTAAAATACTCGATGTATAATAAATGAAAGATTTCCAAGTGATTATAAATTAGTGGGCTTTTTATTATTATATTTATCTGGGTAACTAAGAGGAGAATATTGCTTTGGAGTTTTTAAAAATTATTATTTTATAATATCATGATCTTAAAGTCTAAGATCATATTCTATATGTGAACAGAATATTTTTGGGATTTATATACAAAACAACTAATGATTACTTAAATTATAATCAGTATAGCACTAAGTACTTCATTAAATACTTTTCCTGAGGAGAAAGAATTGAAGGTACTGGTGAACAAGAAGTTCGACATGAGCCAGCAATACACCCTTGCAGCCCAGAAAGCCAACTGCATCCTGGGCTGCATCAAGAGAAGCATGGCCAGCAAGTTGAGGGAGGTGATTCTGCCCCTCTACTCTGCTCTGGTGAGACCCCACCTGGAGTACTGCATCCAGTTCTAGAGCCCCCAACATAAGAAAGATGTGGACCAGTTGGAGCAGGTCCAGAGGAGGGCCGTGAAGATGATCAGAGGGCTGGAGCACCTCTGTTATGAGGACAAGCTGAGAGAGTTGGGGCTGTTCAGCCTGGAGAAAGTTCTGGGGAGACCTTCCAGTAACTAAAGGGGACCTATGAGAAAAATGGAGAGAAACTCTTCAGTAGAGCCTGTTGTGGTAGGACAAGGGGTAATGGTTTTTAAATAGAAGGAAGCAGATTCAGACTGAACATAAGGAAAAAAAATGTTTACAGTGAGGGTGATGAAACACCGGAACAGGTTGCCCAGAGAGGTGGTGGATGACCCATCCCTGGAAACATTCAAGGCTAGGTTGGACAGGGCTCTGAGTAATCTGATCTAGTTGGGGATGTCCCTGCTTTTTGCAGGGGCATTTGGACTAGATGATCTTTGAAGGTCCCTTCCAACCCAAACCATTCTAAAATTCTATGATTATTCTCTACCTTCTGAAGTGTATTAAAATTGGTCTCAATCTGACAAGAGGAGGATCCTAGTTCAAGGTTCTTGTAAACAAAATATAGAATGTTTAAGAATAACTGTAGCACCACCACCAGAAAATCTAATATAGCATAAAAAGCATAAAAAGCATAAATACTTTTCCCACTTTTCTAATTCAGTTAATACAATGATATCAGCAGTATAGTTATTATTAATTTTTGTTTTTACATTTGGAGTTGGAAGTAATTTTGTTCAGAATATAGCATAATGTAATTTCCCAGAATACAGTATTATGTAATCATTTAAGAACATACTAAGATAGATTAGCCTAACACATTACTTAGAAATAGACTACTGCTGCAAACATGGAGGTAGAAGAATAGAAGTTTATAGAAAAGGCAAGAGAACGTTTAGAGGTAGAGGTAATATTGTGTATTAAACCAGATAATACATCTGGAAAAATTAAACACATTTTTGGTAACAGAAAACTTTCTTCAAAGGTGGAAAGTAAACATATTGAGAAAGATTTCATGTTTTATTCTTTGCTGCAGAAGATAGTATACTTAGCTACAAACTTTTCTTTGCAACACTTCGTAAGGAGCATATCTGAGAGGTAAAAATGAACACATTTTTGGGGCTATGCTCAGGTGTAGATGAGTAACTATGTCATCAAAAATACAGCAATGTGAGTTCATTACATCTCTGAATGCACGTTTGTCAGGGACAATATGAAGAGGGCTTTACTCAGGTTGCTAGTATTGCTTTTGTGACTGTACCCTTTCTGTTATTCTGAGTAAGCTAGCATAAGCATACCAACACATACCATTTTCTTAATTTAATTTTGCTGTAGATAAATAAAAAGCCAAGACTACCTGCTAGGCAGCCACAACTATAGCAGTAATATCTCTTTCCATCTTCAAACTCTGCATTTAGGAGTGAGAGCTCAGGTTGCCTTAGCTTAGGGCATAGTGATGTCTAGTATCCTGGCATATGAGAATAGCCATCCCATACCTTTTCAGATGCTTCAAATACTACCTCTGAAGTGGCAGCAATAAGCCACACACAGTTTGTAAGCGTACCATAAATGGACCTAAACTAGACGGCTGTGTTTCAGTGCCTGAATTATCCAGAGAGTGGGGCTCAGCTCCACGTTCAGATAGTTACATTAAAGTGTACACAACATATGAGTCTAATAATGAACCAGGCATCTAGAGGATTGGACCTAGACATATGTGTTTGACTATGTAGTTCTCTGAACCTGCTTCATTGCACATTGGGCTTGTACGGGGCTTATGTACATTGATGTTTTCCTGTGGACAGCAAACTGGAAGGCATCTTCTCTTATGCTTCTGTGCTGATTTTGGCTGGGATAGAGTTATTTTTCTTCATAATAGCTATTATGAGGCTACAATTTGTATTTGTACTGGAAATACTGTTGATAGCACAAGGATGTTTTCATTATTGGTGTACAGTGTTTACAAAGAGTCAAGGCCTTTTCTGCTTCTCACAGCATTCCACCAGCGAGTAGCCTGGGGGTACACAAGAAACTGGGAGGAGACACAGTCAGGAAAGCTGACCTCAACTGACCAAAGGGGTATCCCATACCGTATAACCTCATTCTCAGCAACATAAAGCTGGAGGAAGAAGAAGGAAGGGAGAGTGTTCGAAGTGATGGTGTTTGTCTTCCCAAGCATGACCCAACAAAAAAAATTGAGCAGACACAGCATTTTGTAACAAAGATTTCCTTAGCTTTCCATAGCTTTGTTACTACTTTTGGTGGTGAATTGTATACTCAAATGTTCTTTCAGATTATGGGGCCTGGAGTACGTATGCTTGCAAGAAGGAGTTTTGCTGAGATTGTTTCACTGTGTAAGAAAAAATAAAAGAAAAAAATGTAAAAACCAGGAAAAATTATTTTTCACTTCTCCTGTTCCTGTAATAAACTCCCAAAAAGGGAATTATCAGTTCTTCACTTAATTTTTCATTAAAATGTTTTGCAATTGAAGACATGTTTTCAAAAGGCTAATATAATTTTGGACAGATGTGCTTACTATGTTCAGTCTTTTTCTACAAATGGTCTTGTTTCATCCCTTAACATCTTGTATTTGGTATTTAACATACAATGTTGCTTTCACTTCTTTTTATAACTGATCATTTCATTCTACTCAGAGTGTTTCTGAGACAAGGTGATGCATTTAGTAAAGATTTAAGCAATATTTCTATGTATGAAGCATTACTGAAATCAAATAATATATGTAGATCTCAGCCCTCTTCCCTCACTGCTTCCCCTTAATCTTTTTAGATGTGTGCTGGAACCTGCCTCTATATCTCCTTTTATGCAAAATGTATTATACTGTGCTTTAAATGTTTCCCATGTATAATGCATCCACATTGTATAATGAAAGAAAACTTTGCAAAAACATTTAAGATATGGAAAATATTAGTATATTTTGTTGTTTAAATCAATTAGTCATATACAGAATTGCTTCTGACTTTTGAAATACAAAGTAGAATAATTTAGATTACTTCAGACCACAAAGCAATGGAATTTATTTAACAGGAAAGGCAGGCAAAAGAGCAGTGAGAGATCCCTTTGCATCTATTAATGTCTTTGTTCATAGATGGTGTTGCAACTGCAGGCTTAGATGTGAGAAATTGGTTATTTCGTAGGGTCTCCTGCCTTTGATTTTGACTGGGACAAAACCAGAGACTTTCTGTCAGGGACTAGACACCCTCCTCATCCCACCCAGGTGTTGGTGTTCAGCTGCTGGTGTCCTAGGCCAGCTCTGATAGAGTGCAGGTAGGTGACCTTGGACCACGCTACTGGGAAGCAGTAGGGTGAGAAAGGGCTGGGAGAAGTGCAGTCTAACTGCACCTCATTTGATTGCTTCTTTTAAGCTCAAGTGCTTGCCCTGGGTCCTAGATGGAGTCAGACAGCAGCCATGCATCTGCTGAGCCACATTTCTGTGTTTCCTTCTTCTCAGTAACCCTTGTTCTGGGATACACAGAACAATACCTAGGTGGCTTTGCAGCATTAAGTTAATAGGACTAGGGTCCTCAGTCTGAGTAAATGATGGATCAGGGATAATAGTTGAACTCTGTACTAATATACTGGTAGGTGCAGCGCAAAGAGGAAAGGCCTAGGGTTGAATTTTGATTCTAAGATCATCATAAGTCCACAATTTCCACAGTGTATGGTTTTTGACAATAAAGCTTAATTCAATTTTCAGTTCTATGTGTGTGCCATGTGCCTAATAGACAATATGAAGAGGATGTCTTTATAGCTATGAAAGATTGCTTCCATAGCAAATGGGATGCAATACACTCATACTGAGAACACTATGGGGGGACCTTAGAAAAAAATGCACTTTCTTCTTAAAGGAGGAAATTTCAAACGAGGCAGTCTTAACATGGTATCTCAGAGCAAGACTTTGGCTTGATCCCACACTTTCAAGCATGTCTTAAGTCCAGATATAGTGCATAATTCATAATAAAAACACAGACAAAACATAAATACATTTCTGTACAAAATCTCTACCATGTACTAAGGTAGATGCATCCCCCACATGAAATGTGCTAACCTCTATAATTTAGACATAGCCTTTTCCATACAGTGAGCATAAAAGGAAAGTAGAGCTAGAAAAACTGAATGATCCTAACAGATACATACTTTCCTTTTAAATACTAAGAGGAAAATCTTACGATGTAAATTGCGCAAAGACCTTTTTGTTAGAGACAGATGTTCTGAAAATGTGCATCATATGCATTCAAAGTTGACTTTAACCATCAGTGATTGTAACATAGTTTTTGTACAAATAAGCTGCTTTTAAGTTTCTTGTGCATAACTCTTTTCTATCATTTGAACAGTAAATTTGTTTCCTTTAAGTTATATTTGACTCCCTTCAAATTTCCTAGAGTTTTAAAGTGAGATAGGTGCATTTAACCTTGATTATGATAAGCTGCTTCAACAAAAAATTATGTTAATTTCCACTTCATGAGAAGAAAATCTAGTAAAAGTGTTTTAAATTTTAAAGAGATTTTAAAATAAAATTGATCCCTAACCAGTTATACTGCAACAATTCTAACTTCCTTTAAAACATTGCTTGTCATAGTGAAGCTGTAACACAACTTTCAACATTAATGAAAGGAGCAGGCTGAAAGGTGCCTCAAAAGCTCCTAATTCACTTTTGAATCTAAGGTAGAGATTATAAATTAATAGAGTGCTCTTGAAAATGAGATACTTAGTATATTATTCCAAGGTGTCATCAGTAATAGTATAATAAAATTATCACATTCTGCTTTATCTAGCTTCTGAAATATGAAAACTTCTAATGTCTAATGAAGTAAAAGTTCTTTCCTTACTCATCCTATCTTTCATCTGTTCCATCTGTCATCCAGAAGACAATATTGGAAAAAAATCTGCTGTGGATTGGATAGCTGTGGACTAAGGAGTCCACATCTCATAATTCAATACCTTTTGATTAAAATAATTGCTTGGAAAACAGATATCCTAAGTCTTCCTTAACTTGGAGAGTTTTGAAGCTGTATCTCAAATAATAACCTGAACACTATCCTGGGAGAGAATTTTGTTTATTTTGAAAATTAATGCTTTAAAAACAAGAATAAAATTGTTGGTTATTTTTCTTTTTAATCATGATTTTTTTTTTTTGGTCTCCATCTTTTAAAATTTCTTAATTCAATTTAGCTTGAGATACTGGTCTTGTGTTGTCAAGCAAATTCAAACTGAGAAAAATATGGAAAAAAAAAGAACTCCAATGGCTTAAGATTTGGTAAAAGGAGTGAGGTTATTCTTCATAAAAGATTCTACTGCAGTGTTTTCCATGGAAGCATAGCTGGCAGGTTGAGAGAGGTGATTCTTACCCTTTACTCTGCTTTGGTGAGACTGCACCTGGAGTACTGCATCCAGTTCTGGAGCCCCTAATATAAGAAGGATGTGGACCAGTTAGAGAGAGATAGTCCAGAGGAGGGCCATGAAGATGATCAGAGTGCTAGAGCACCTCTCCTATGAGGACAGGCTGAGACAATTGGGGCAATTCAATCTGGAGAAGAGAAGGCTCTGGGGAGACCTTATAGCAGCCTTCCAGTATGTAAAGGGGGTCTATAAGAAAGATGGAGACAAACTTTTAGCAGGGCCTGTAGCAAGAGGACAAGAGGTAATGGTTTTAAACTAAAAGAGGGTAGCTTTAGACTAGATATAAGGAAGAAATTTTTTACAATGAGGGTGGTGAAACGTTGGAACAAGTTTCCTAGAGAGGTGATTGATGTCCCATCCCTGGAAATATTCAAGGCCAGGTTGGATGATGCTCTGAGCAACCTGATCTAATTGAAGAGATCCATGCTCCTTGCAGGAGAGTTGGACTAGATGACCTTTAAAGGTCCTTTCCAGCCCAAACTATTCTATGATTCTATGAATCTATATTTCTACTTTAACTTAATTAGTTTTCTTATACATAATCACCTTAGTATAGTATAAGTGTGTGTGTAAGCTTAGTCTTCAATGTTTCTTTCAAAAAATAAATTATGATCTCATCAAAGCAATGTTGAACCCAAGTTTAAGTAATAGTATACTCTGGATTACTGCCAGAAAGATGTCTTGGGCACAGATTGGGGCAGCCATATTCCAGTTACATTCAATTCAGGGTGCATTTTAGAATCATAGAATGGTTCAGGTTGGAAGGCACCTTTAAAGGTCATCTAGTCCAGCTCCCCTGCAAGGAGCAGGGACATCTTCAACTAGATCAGGTTGCTCAGAGTCTTATCAAACCTGGCCTTGAATGTTTCCAGGGATGGGGCATCTACCACCTCTCTGGGCAACCTGTTCCAGTGTTCTACCACCCTCAGTATAAAAAAAAAATTCCTAATATCTAATCTAAATCTACCTCCCTCTATTTTAAAACCATTAACCCTAGCCCTGTCACAACAGGCCCTACTGAAGAGTTTCTCCCTGTCTTTCCTGTAGGCCCCCTTTTAGGTACTGGAAGACCGCTATCAGGTCTCCCCGGAGCCTACTCTTCTCCAGGCTGAACAGCCCCAAGTCTCTCAGCCTGTCCTCATAGGAAAGGTGCTCCAGCCCTCTTATCATCTTCGTGGCCCTCCTCTGGACCTTCTCCAATTGGTCCATGTCCTTCTTATGTTGGGGGCTCCAGAAGTGGACACACTACTCCAGGTGTGGTCTCACCATAGTAGATTAGAAGGGTAGAATCGCCTCCCTCAACCTGCTGGCCACACTCCACTTGATGCAGCCCAGGATGCAGTTGGCCTTCTGGGCTGCAAGGGTGGATTACCTGCTCATGTTGAGCTTCTCATCCACCATCACTCCCAAGTCCTTCTTCTCAGGGCTGCTCTCGATCCGTTTTCCACCCAGCCTGTATTTGTGCTTGGGATTGTCCCAAGTTGTATGCAGGACCTTGCGCTTGGCCTTGTTGAACTTTGTGAGGTTTGCACGGGCCCACCTCTCCAGCTTTTTGATAGGCTGACTTTAAGTTTCAGAAATTAGTAGTTCTCATACATTTTTACTTATAGTGTATGCTAACGGTATTTTAAACACTTCTAATAACTGCATTGAAGAAGATTCTTTAAATATTAATCAGATGAGATAGACATTGATGAATATCTTTTTATTACATTTAAAAGACAAAAAAGGGTGAATCTATAAAGATATTTATGTAAAACATCTGCAAAATTATTCATTTCTTTGATTTTTTTTTCAAAGTGTTTATCTGTTACATTTTGTTAGTGAAATTCTTGCTATTTGGAAATAGCTTTTTAAAGAAAATTGAGAGGCTTAGGTTTTTTTTATGGGAACAAATTGCTAGCTGTGAGGTAACTTAATGGGCCCATTTAAACAGTTTTCTCATTGCTTGGTTTGAAAGTACATTAGAAAGTAATGTAAAGGGAAAAAAATAACACATCAACTTCACTTTGATAAAAGTCTTTGCAATTCTTTTTCATTTAAGACACTATTTTAAATTCTACCTTAGACAAAATTGACAATCTGTTACTGCAGTCTTTCAAGGCTTACACTTTGCACAAATCATTTCAGTACTCTGAGACATAAGTTTGCATTCCTAATAAACCAGAATTGCAGCAAGCTGTTTCACAATAATGAAAACTGCACTGAACAAATTATTTCTATATTTCAACGTGCCTTAATCGCTATTTCCCTATCTGGCTGCCTTCACATCAGGAGCCTGCGTGGCACTGAATAGGCTCAAGCTGATGAGAAAGAAAATACCAAGAACTTCAGAATACACTGTACCTGCAATATTTTCACAAGAGTTTCGCCTTTTTTAGCAAAAGAAAGAATGAGGAGCCATAGTATTGCAGAATGATTTGATAGCTGTCACAGCCTCAGTATTCTTTCATTAGGAGCAGATTCAGACTAAAGCAGAGCTCAATGATGCTGGAAAAAGAAAAAAAAAAACCTGAAACCAACAGAGCATCTTTAAAAGATCAGAGCTTACAGTTATGACAGTAGGCTTTTAACTTTTCCCTCCTTTTCCACAAGATGCTTCTAAAAGAAGTAAGTGGTTTCAATAAATTGTTTTCTGAAGTGATACTCCAGACAATAATATTTCTTAAGCTTATTGTGGTCCAGATGATACAATTATGCTAATCTTATGACATTACTTATAGTCTTTTATTATTTCTTCAACAAAATTTGTGATCAGTAATCTTTGGGGTTTTCTTGCTCCATATATTTGTCATCTACTTTGCCTGCCTCAGTGTTTCGATCTCATACTACCTTTTGGGATCTCATATTTTATATCACCTTTGCTTAACTCTCTCTCTTTTTCTGTCAGTTCAGATTCTTGCAATGAAATTACTGTGCTCCAAATTTGAGAATGACAAAAATAAAATTAGAAACTTAAGACCATATAATTTCTGATGTATATGATATCTTCCTTTCTTTAAGATATTAATTTCAATATCATACCTATGTGGAGATTTTCTTCCTCGTATTTGACCCCAGAACATCCCTATGCCAGTCTATATTAGGTGTTTTCAGCGCCTGGTAAATGTAATCATATCTGCAGAAACAGTGAGTGAAGTCATTCTCTTCAGTGGCATGTTAGTGAAAGAGAGTTTTAGCTTTCTTAAGCTTAATTGGGAAATAAGTTGAAATTCAGACAGCTCCATGCCTAAAACAGAATTTATATTTAATAAGTCATTGACTTCCATTTGAATATATGAATAGATGAAGAAAGACAGGGTGAGGATATCTGGAGTTGGCTTTTGTTTCCCAAAGTAATGGTTAGGTCTGATGAAGTCTTAGTATATTTTAATATATCATATTACAGCATAGTATATGTATATATATATATCTCTCAAGTATCTATCATATGTCACATAACACATACCTCATGTTAGTCAAAGAGTACTCATATTAGTAGTTGAGTAAGAGGAACTGCACAGAGATATAGACAGAGAGTTCACAAAGTTGAGCCTCTTGTATAAACCCTATTAGTCATTGTTTTCATCTGCACAATAAAACTTACAGTGGAGTAAGTTGCCTAATTAGAGTTAATTATTAATTTATTCCACTGGTTTCATTTAGATTACCCCTGGAGTAAGGCATGATCTTCACATGAATTCTGAGATCAAAATATGGCTTTCTGTGCTTGAAGTAGTTTAGAGTCACCTTGAGTACCACACCTCTAAGTACAAGCAAGTCTCTCACTAAGATCAGTATCATAAGTCTGCCTTTTTTGTTTCCCATGGCAACTAAATTTTTTTCAGAAATCTTCTGGTGTTTTTATGAGACAAAAAAAAATCATCTATACAAAAATAAAATGTTGATGTATTTTATATTAGTAGCATAGTTATATGGACTACTCCAAATTTACTATGCATATATTTTACTTTTATCTTCAAGGTGCAAGAGTAAAAAAATTTACATGTTTAGTGGGAAAGGTGGGGGTGGATTTTCTCTTTACATCCTAATGAATCAATAAGGCTGCAAGATCTATCTTGTAGAACAGAAACTCATAAAATGTTTTAAAATCAGAAAGCATTTGTTTGTATTTTTTTTTTCAACAGTGCAGAATTAGACTGTTTGTTTTCTTTTATTCTCAAATAAATCCTTTACAAAGCAATGCAATGTAAAATAAAATTTTCCCAGTTGCAGAAATGTAGACTTAAACCTCTTCTGTAAAGAAAAACAAGGTGTTATTGCCTTGACAGATTTTTTTTTTTTCAGTGCATAGAATTTCTACAACCATGTGTCATGACTTCGCACACTTCCTACAAAAGACTCATATTTAGTCTTACTCTCAGATTTACTGGATTTCCTATATTGATGTTAATCAAAAGAAAATGCTATTCAAACATAATCGAGCAAAGGGATAGATCCAGATGAAACTTCTGTTTATCATTTCACAGTGACAGTATACAGAAGAAAACAGTCAGATTCTGTGGGGGACACAAGAAATGTCTTGTCCTGATGTCTCGTCAAAAGAGGTTTCAGATTGTATGTACATCTAAATGGCAGGGGCGGGGGGAAGGAGATGTATCCTAAAGCTGATTTAAAATAGCATTGATGAGGAGGAGTTATTGACACATATACCAGACCTAAGTAATTATTCAGGGCAAAGTACAAACCTAAGTTTTAAGCAGCAATTGAAACTACTTACTCTTCAAGAATGACAGACTTGTGCACCAGAATATGCTGGGGAGCCAACCAATGAGAAATAAGCTCTGCAGAAAAGGACATAGGAGTCCAAGTAGACACCAAGTTGAACATGAGTGTTGTGGGTTAACATCAGTAGATAGATAAGAAACACATAGCTGCTTACTAGCTTCCCAGAGTGGGATGAGGAAAGAGAATAATAAAGTTAAAAGTGAGAAAACTCGTAGTTTGAGATAAAGATAGTTTAATAGGTAAAGCAAAAGCCATATGCTTAAGCAAAGCAAAACAAAGAATTAATTTGCTACTTCCCATCAGCAAGCAGGTGTTTAGCTGTCTCCAGGAAAGCAGAGCTCCATTATGCATAACAGTTGCTTGGCAAGACAAACAGCAAAACTCTGAACATCTTCCCCCTTCTTCTTCATTCCTCAGCTTTTATTGCTGAGCATGATATAATATGGTAAGGGATATTCCTTTGGTCAGTTGGAGTCAGCTGTCCCAGTTGTGTCCCCTCTCAACTTTTTGTGCACCCCCAGCCTACTTGCTGGTGGGTCATTATGGGAAGTGGAAAAGGTCTTGACTCTGTGTAAACACTGCTCAGCAGTAATGAAAACATCCTTGTGTTATCAACATAGTTTTGGTCATAAATCCAAAGCCTAGCACCATACAAGCAACTATGAAGAAAATGAATTGTCCTAGCCAAAGCTAGTACTAGAAGACAGCAATGTGTCCCTGCGACAAAGAGGGATAACAGTACATTCTGATAAAATTCTACTTCAATCCCCAAATGAACTTAGAAATCCTTTAGGATTTCTCACCTAAACTTTGTAATGACAGTTAATGATAAGATAGTACCCACTTATTTATTTTTTTTTTCTCAAGGACACAATAGCCAATTAATTAAATCACTTGGCCAAAGCAGGAAGTGCTAGAGTAATCCTTTCCTTGACCTGCACAGGTTTGTACCCAAAAGACAATCTTGATTATTAGACCATTTAATATAATGTGGGAAATGGAAAGAAAGGAGAAAGAGTTTTTTTGCCCTCCTGCTAAATTTGGACTTCCATGCAGCAAGATTTGTGTTGGATGAAGTAGAAATTATTCATGCAAGTGATACGTTCCCAGGTGAAAAAGAGGTTAAGGAAGGAGGACCTTGACTACACAACACTGATGAGGATGTTTTCTCTGTAGACAAAATGATTATTTAATTCTAGTCATTCCTATAGAAACTACTCGTTTTGTATTCGTGAACAGGAGGTCCCTCTAGAGCACTCTTAACTACCGGAGATGTTTGCAGGGATTCAGTACTTAAAATGATTCAAGAGTAAGAATTTTGCATGAGCACAAAAGTAAAATCTGGAAAACATGCCACTCTGTTGCTCCGATATGCAGACTGCACATGAGATAAGAAAGTGCTTAATGATTAGAACTAGGTAAAGGAATCAAGCCTGAAGTAGAACCTTGTGTCATAAAGAGGGTCTAAGGTAGAGAATGTGTTGCAAGTATGAGCTTGACAGCTGCTGGGCAGCGTTGGAGTATGCCTAGACAGCAGCGTCAGCAATATCATATAAGGCCAAGTTTCGCTTAATAAAAACATTGGAAACTCCAGATTTTGGTATGTGAGTGTAGGTAGCAGAATTGAGACCAATGAGGAATAATCAATTAGGGGCAGAGAAGTTGACTCCAAAAGTAGAAAAAAAAATGGAGAAAGAAGAAGGTATAAACTCCGATAAAGAGCAAAGGATGGCATGATGTTCCAGTGGGAGGGGTGAGGGTGCCTACAGCCAGTAATGAAGCTTCCCTGCAGACACAAGCCCAATTTGATGCTGAGGGCCTACCAGACTCTGTCAGATTTATACCTCAAAAACTTGGTCTTGGAGGGTGCGGTAGAGAGGAATGTGCTTTCATCCTGGCACTAAATGGTTTTGAGAGGGAAGGGTTATAGAATTGTAGTTCTATAGAAGCTTTTGCCCTATTTAATAACGCAGTTTCCTTTTTATTTTTTGCACTTCAAATGTGTAAATATTTTCAGTGTTGTGTATCAAGCTCTCTAGGAGATAGATTTATTCCTTCAGTAATTGACATAGCAGTTTGGTTGTGTGTTGTCTTGGAATCTGGAGGAAAAGAGTTCAAATATTTTCAAGTTGGAGGGACCCTAACAAGATGAAATCTAACAAGATAATGACCTCTTAAGGATCATTTCCTTTAGGAAAAAAAAAAAAAAAAAAGTTCTGGTTTTTCTTTCTCATTTCTGAAACTCTAGTAGCAGAATTCTGAAATCATCTCTCCAAAGTGTATTGAGTATTCTTTCACTGACACAAAATCGTTATTTGTCCACAGAGTGTACTTTATACCAAAGTTATCTTTATCAGATTCAAGAGCTCTGTGATAACCAAGGTTGGAGTCACTTTGGAATCATCACTACTTGTCACATTCTGTTTAACTTTAATGCTTGTGGGACTTCTCAGTTTCTATGGTGAATCTGGACATGAAAGACAGAAACTGTTCATTAGAAAGTCAAAAGCAAATTATGGTATATAAATCTTTATTTCTTTTTTCTTAGTGCTAACTTAATTTCTAAGCAGTGGAGTACTGGGAAAGTTGGGTGACTTGGGGTGACTCATTCCATTTAAATGCCAATGTTAAGCTGGCAGAAAGCCAAGATGAATTGTATGTCAATTTAGACAAATTGGAGAATTGACATGTGAGGAGCCTGCTTTTGCACTCTTTATTGAAGGAGAGTCAGAAATAAAAGTTTTTCTAGAACAATTATTATCATTTATGAAATATCTTAACTTCAATTCAGTTATTCATATTCAAGAATATCTTTAGCATAGACATATCTCCTGGGGTGAAATCCTGACCCAGATGTATCAAATAGCAATTTTTTTTTTCCCTAGATACTTCCCAAGATAGGTGCAAGTAAGTGCAACTGCTATCCCCAGCAGCAGATAAGAGAAAAGACTGCACAGCATTGTCTATGACACCCATCGTGTGATACTAAGTGTGTATTTACATGGCGTGAAACATTATCTTTAGTTTTCTGGGAAAGATTCCAGGTTCCTTTTTTTTCTATAGCATAATTTGTTATTTATTGGTTTAGTTAATTTCTGCTTTTGTGCAGAAATTCCATCATGATCTCCGTAATTTACAATGCACATCTCCAAGTGCTACAAGAATAATAATTGCTTGTTTTCTAAGGATTTTAAGAAATTATTTTTTCAATATTTTACCTCAAACAGCTAGAACTTTATCCCACCCCATTCATTCTGCATCATGCATTTGGCTAAGTGCATCGCGTAAGCACTGATGACCATTGTCAGTGATAGTCTTTATTGCTGAGGTTGAGGTGGTCAGACTTTGGAGCCTCCCTTCTGCAGCAAGGATGGCTCAGACCAAAGTCGGTTTGTCCCCTCTCTCCCCCATCCAATTTTGGGACCTTATTCTTTTACAAGGCATCTGAGTTTTTAAACAATTCCCATCCCTTAGTCTCTGTCAGAGACAGCGAAGAAGAGAGGCGACAGCTAACTGCTTCCAGCAGTTGCAGGCAGATACCCTATCCTGTAATTTGGGTGATCTGGAGTTTGTTTCTTTTTGTTTGTTTTGTTTGTTTTCTTCTTGCTTAGCTGCTGCTTCTTTCCTTAAAGCAAACATAGTCTTTTCCCAGCTCTTCCACAGCCCTTCCACAGCCAGTTTCCATAATAAGTTGATAACAAGGGACCAGGATGAAGACCTTGCACAGTCAGCCTAAGGCACATCTAGTACAAGTCCAGACACAACACTCTTCTCAGTGAGCCACCAGGTACAGAAATGTTTATACAGTTACAGTTATTAGTGTGCTTATGTTTGGTTTCATAACAAGTGAATATTGAAAATTGTTTGGTGTGCTACTGTCTTCCTGGGTGCAACAGACTTCTGGTTTAGCTATACAATATATTATGGATACAGTATCTATCTTGCTGAAATAGTTCAAAAGTACTTAGTTTTAATTCATATTGGATTTTAAATTTAGTGATTTTTGCACAGGTTTTAAAATCTGAATCCAGTTATGAGCACTTCATGGGCTATAGTGTGCATAAACTATATGTTCAAGAAATATACTCAACAGAAATGTTTCAATACACCAGTACTACCTCTGTGATTACTTTTAAAGTAACCAACCTGCAGAGTTGTCTTAGCACATAGGACAACTTTGTTACATTTATTTTCTATTCATACTTCTGAGTCTTTTTAATTTTATAATATACATCAGATTTAATTATTTTAATAATTCAGTTTATTTTCATACTTGTGATTACTAGAATCCACATTAAAATATATCTCATTGATGTTGGTAACTGAATTTCTTTTATAATGCATTTACTCAGGAAATTACTTTAAGGAAATGTTGATAGCAATATATTAATAAATAATGGAAACTACAATTGTCTTCTGACTACTCATTGCTAAAAAAAAAAATCTTATCAATAAAATTACACTGCTAACATAATCTCAAATACTATCCCCAAAAGTGTACCTTTTGTTTTGCTTTCTTTGTATGTGCTTTCACATGGAGCACAATTCCACTGCCATTGAAATAAACAACATTTTTACCATTGGTTTCAAGAGCAAATGACAAGGTATTAATTTTAATGGAAATTTGATTAAATCAGATTTTGTTTTCTGAGTTCATGTTTATTATCTCCGGAAGATTATAATGTTATTTAGTAACTAAGTTTAAATACTACACATTGAGGGTTACAGGGGTATGCAAATTGAAGTTGATGGTAAAGAACATTTCAGTAATGCATCAATAATTTTATAAATTAATTATAATAACTAACAATAAGGTATGGGTTTTCTCTGTATAGGTAAATCTCACAGCTTTCCTTCTTCTTTAGGTAAAACTTATTATCTCTTTTGTGAGAGCCATGTTTGAATATACCTTTGATTTTGATGGATGGAAAGAGAGGAATTTCATTAGCATGAAGCATTTATCACCATGGTGATGTGAACAACCATAAAGGTGACCTGGTTAGAAGGGGAAAATTACTGAACAGGAGAAAATGCCTGCCAGCCTAGGAAATATGAGCCTGGGAACTAGGTCTGGGAACCAGAAGCATCCTTGAAAAGTGCATCTGGGCTCTTTGAAGTACAGCTGGGTACCTAGAGGCCAGAGTCATTCTGAGATACTGTTGATAAGCATAAAATCAAGAAACTGTAATGACAACTTGTCATCTGAAAAAGTGTAAACAGTCGGGAAAGACAAATGGTCTGAAAGAACAGAGAACATTTTGGCTGTTACAGGTGAAAAATAGAAACTAACAGCATCTATTCAAAATGCTAGTTTCCTATGCCCTTTTATGACTGTATGATATAAAAAAAATTATTTACGTTTTATCCAAAATGTAGCCTTTCTCTCTGAGAATTTCCTGTGCTGCACATACTTTTCCTTTCTTAATGTATTTGGTTTGTGTGGCAAGGTTTTGGTAGCAGGGGGGCTACAGGGGTCGCTTTTGTGAGAAGATGTTACAAGCTTTCCCTATGTCTGATAGAGCCAGTGCCAGTCAGCTCCAAGACAGAGTCATCGCTGGCCCAGACTGAGCCAGTTAGCCATGGTGGTAGCACCTCTGTGATAACATGTTTAAGAAGGAGGAGCGAGGGGGCTGGGGAAGCCCTGTGGTGACAGCAGCAGTCAGAAGAAAGAACTGAGAATATGTGAGAGGAATGGCTCCAGACACCAATGTCAGTGAAGAAGGAGGGAGAGGAGTAATGTCGCTCCTGGCTGAGATTCCCCTGCAGCACATGGAGGTCCACAATGGAGCAGAGATGCACCTGCAGCCCATGGAGGACCCCATGCCAGAGCAGATGGATGTGCCCAAAGGAGGCTGTGATCACGTAGAGAGCTCGTGCTGGAACAGGCTCCTGGTGGGACCTGTGAACCCATGGAGAGAGGAGCCCAAGCTGGAGCAGGTTTGCTGGCAGGACTTGTGACCCCATGGAGGACTCACACTGGAGTAATTTATTCCTGAAGGACCGTACTTTGTAGAAAGGACATATGAAAAGGACTCATGCTGGAGCAGTTTGTGAAGAACTGAAGCTCCTATGAGGGACCTCATGCTGGAGCACAGGAAGAGTCTGAGGAGGAAAGAGAGGCAGAGACAACATGTGATGAACTCACCGCAATCTCCATTCCCTGTTCCCTTATGTCACTGGGAAGGAGGAGTAGAGAAATCAGGAGTGAAGTTGAGCCCTGGAAGAAGGGTTATGTGGAGGAAAGGTGTTTTAATATTTGTTTTTATTTTTCATTACTGTACTCTGACTTGATTAGTAATAAATTAAATTAATTTCCCCAAGTTAAGTCTGTTTTTCACTCTTGACAGTAGCTGATGAGTGATCTTATTGTCCTTATCTAGACCTACGAGCCTTTTGTTGTACTTTTCTCCTCCTGTCCAGTTGAAGAGTACTGTGTCCAGTTCTGGAGCCCCCAACACAAGAAGGACATGGACCAGTTGGAGAAGGTCCAGAGGAGGGCCACAAAGATGATAAAAGGGCTGGAGCACGACAGGCTGAGAGTTGGGGCTGCTCAGCCTGGAGAAGACGAGGCTCCGGGGAGACCTGATAGTGGTTTTCTCATACCTCAAGGGGGCCTACAAGAAAGATGGGGAGAGGCTGTTCAGTAGGGCCTGTTGCGATAGGACAAGGAGTAATGGTTTTAAAATAGAGGGAGGTAGATTTAGATTAGATATTAGGAAAATTCTTTTTACAATGAGGGTTGTAGAACACTGGAACAGGTTGCCCAGAGAGGTGGTGGAAGCCCCATCCCTGGAAACGTTCAAGGCCAGGCTGGATGAGGCTCTGAGCAACCTGATCTAGTTGGGAATGTCCCTGTTCCTTGCAGCGAGGTTGGACTAGATGACCTTTGAAGGTCCCTTCCAACCCTAACCATTCTATGATTCTATAATTCTAAGAGGGGGAGTGATAGAGTAGCTTGGTGGGCACCAGCCAAATTCAACCCAACGCACCTAAACAGATTGACTTCTCTGCACAGACTCTCTGTGAGTTCTTGAAGCCCCACTGGGCACATCAGACTAGCTCCAAACTTCCTGATGTGTATAATCTTCAAAGTGAGACTCTGCCTGTTACTTCATTGGTCACCTTTTGAGTCCACTTCTGAGACTGGTTCAGTTTGTTGTCCCACCTGTTTGTGGCAAGATTGGGTCCCCTTCTGTGATCAGCTCTTCCTCCTCTTCAGGATGACTTAGCCCCTTCTGAAATCTATCTCATTTGCTTTATACCAGTATTATCTATATCCATGCAAGTAATCTATTGTAAGTATATCTGCTGTTATATTGTTTATAAGTTTGCAGTAACTTGTAATAGTATATACCTACTTGGTTGCTGCTGTTATTGGTTTTTGCTATTATATTAATTGTTGCTATATTATTAATTGATACTGTACTATTGATTGATACTCTATTACTGATTGTTGATCATAATTTTCGGTAGCTTAATTTATACATATTCACTTTATTAACCATAGATATACTTACTAGTGGTGATTTTTTGGTAGCTTACTTGCTACTGTGGTGATTTTTTATTATATTTGTGGTGATTTGTAATAAAGTAGAGAAATTAAGATGGTAATGTCTCCATGTCCTTGTGTATCATAGAAGTCTACAAACCTAAGTTCACAATCTCTATTCACCTGCAGGCTGGGTAAGACTTTAGGTTTTGACACATGGTCATATTAACTGAAAGGCATTCAGTTTATTTATTTACACATGTCTTATTCCTTCCATATCCTTTTAAGCTTGCCTCTGGACACAGTTATATCGTCACATATATCTTACATATAAGCTTTCCTTATTATGGTATAGTTGTTTCCAAATACAAAAGAGGCAAAAAAAAAAAAAAAAAAAAAAAAAAGCACTTTTTTTTTTTTTTTTTTTTTTTAAATAATGAAACTGCATTCATATTGTGAGACTTATCCAGATAACCTTTTGGAGAAAATGATACCACTATCAATCATATGTTTTCTGTTCCGGGCAACTCAATAAAGTTATCTTCTTGTGTTTGTTCAAAGATCACTGGATGTGTATGTCAGGGACTTGAAGACACCATCTGGCCTCACTGATAGGCATCAGTGCTTGAGCCCAGTTCAGTCTCTTCTCCTATTTCTAGCTGGCCTGGGCCCACCACTGTCAGGATCTCATCTCCTGGATGGCCTGCACTGCCGCTCATCTCCAGCCTGCCTTCAGCCACTGCTGATGGAAACCCCTGTCCAAGCTGCAGCCTCAGCATGAAACTCAACAAAACTTTTGGGGACTGTTGGTGGGCCCTGTTACTAGCCACCAGCTCTACCTGCTGTGCTGTCAAGGAGAGCTCAGCTGACCTTTTGTTTCCTGCATTGCCCCACTCCCTGACCCCAAGGGTGCTGCTGGCCCACTCTGTTCCCTGAAAACATATTGAAAATACTATATTCTAGAAAAGTATCCTCAACCTGAAAAGAACACTGCTTTTCAGAAGCCATGGCAGAAGAAAGATTGAATTGTCTTGGAAAATAAGAATAACTCAGGTGCGTGTTTAGGATGTGCTTGAGCATCTTGGATGGCTGTAAATGCCTGAGGACAGGCAAGTGAATCAAAACTACAAACAGGATAGGATTCAGCTCTACATTTGTGGATGCCTAAATTTGTTGTAAATACATGCCTGTGTGTGAACTGCATGTCTAGGCTCTGCTTCTAGTTGATTAAATCCTGCA
This sequence comes from Chlamydotis macqueenii, assembly GCF_036417535.1. NCBI lineage: Eukaryota > Metazoa > Chordata > Aves > Otidiformes > Otididae > Chlamydotis > Chlamydotis macqueenii. The sequence continues at coordinate 167,708,482 of NC_141556.1, forward strand.
GCTTAATATAGATACCTCAGTATAGGCACCTAATAATATTTATGTTGATTTAATGTAATCTGATCGCCTTGCAGTTGCCAGTCCAAAACCACATGGATTTCTGTTAGTCTAGTGAAGGTGCTTTGGTTAACCTATATGTCTCACATGGCATCAAACTCTAACATTTAGGCAACTGACTGAATTTCCAAATCAATATGAAAGCTACAAAACCCAATCTAAGAAGGTCACAGATATGTCATCAACTGAATAGCCTCCCAGACAATACAAATAGATTTTTCTAGAAGCTATATTCAGTCACTGTAGCTATATACTACCATTGTAGATGTCCTAGAGTATCTGAGACATCAGCATGGGAATATCCATAGGGACATATGCTTTTCTTGGAATAGCATTCAGATGTCGTGCAGAATACCCTAGGATTTGTTAGATGGTATAAGACCCTGATATGCATATAAGCAATCAAATTAAGCCTCCTTTGTCTGGAACAGAAGCTGAGGCATGATGTTTACATGCAAAGTCTGACATTTAGTCATCTGGATCACATGTAGGTGGCTCACATGCGAGATGTTGTTCAGATTAACAGTACGTTAGGAACTTACTGCCCAAAAAAAAAAAAATCAAGATCTTAAAGGGATTCAAGTAGATATTATCATTTTCAGTGAGTATGAGAATATCTGCATTTATATCACGCAAGATTTAGTCACTACACGCATCATCATTTCTTTATAGACCTTAATTTAACTGAGAGCATTTAGGAGGACATTTTTCATGGGAGGCAAGAGATCTCATAATATGCTGCTGAATTTTTCTTACAGCCTTGTAAGTATCTGCAGTTGTTCATTCCAAGAGGTAGAATATTGAATTATTTGAAACACTGGTATGATTCAGTAGAACAGTTGCTATGTTATGGTTATCATTTGGTACTGCTTATTATGTTATCATAACCAGTTGTACACAATGATACATACATTGCCACACTGTAAGTGATGCAATCTGACTGGACTTTGTTCCAGGCATATGGATTAAAAAAAAAAAAAAAAAAAAAAAAGGAAAAAAAACTATACAACATCATTTACTGTGTAATCTTGGTACATTCTACTAAAAAAAAAAATGTATGTGGATTATTTTCTTTTTTTATTTCTGCTGTTTCACTTACCTACCTTTAAAAAGAAAGGCAATTAATGTGATTATTTTATACATCAAGAAATCCTTACTGAGAAAGAGTGTGAGAAAAATTTAACCCTGCTAGTAACCTCCTTCATTGATTTGTCATGCATACTGTACAGTTAAGTACAGATTGTTAGATTAAATGCTCTATAAACCTGAAAATGTAAATTATCTCATGAAGTTTTTCCTTACTTTCTCCTCTCTCCTCTCCTCTCCTCTCCTCTCCTCTCCTCTCCTCTCCTCTCCTCTCTGAACCTCTCCTCTCCGAACCTCTCCTCTCTGAACCTCTCCTCTCCTCTCTGAACCTCTCTTCTCCGAACCTCTCCGAACCTCTCCAAACCTCTCCGAACTTCTCCTCTCCGATCCTCTCCTCTCCGAACCTCTCCTCCCCTCTCCGGACCTCCCCTCCCTTCCCCTCCCCTCCCCTCTCCTTGTTCCTTTCCCTGAAAAGAGCCAGGGGAAATAAAAATACAATTATGTAAGATTTAGTCTTATTTGCAGCTACCAACTTTGATAACAGATGACTGAAACTAAAGGGAAGCAATGAAACATCTGAAGATATTAAAATGAGTAGATTTTCAAATGTTTGCATGATAACAAAGTTTTCTTGACTTTAATACATATTTATTCAGTAATAAACTCTATTTTTATAATGAAAGTACCAACTCAAATTTCACAGAGGTCTATTTATATCTGTTACCATCTCAGATATTATATCGCAAAAAATTTGCATGGTTTCTTCTAAATGGATCTACAAACAGTTTGAAATGGAAAGTAATTTTTTTTTTTTGTTAAGACAATAAGAAAATGTCACCTTTCAAAAGAACATCAGAAAAGAAATGATGATGATGTGTCATATTTTTTTTTCTGACTGAGTACACTATTTAAAATGCATATTGTGTAAATATTTTGTGTCATTTTCTGTAATGACCTACATATATTACATGCCCCATACTATGTCAAATGCAGTTCTAATTCTTTAGTAACACAAGGAGGTTGACAACCATGAATTATATAGATGATTGCTGCATTTAAAGGAGATTTCTATTTCTTGAGAGAAAGGGAGAGTTTGCAAGAACTACCTGAAAGTATATAAAGAAGTGAATGTTAGCTTAGTTTCTGTTCTCACACTTCATGTAAATAGTTAAATCCGTATGCAGCTTTTAAAGAACACTAACTTTACTACTGAGTTATAACCATAATGTGAGTGAAGTTCAGAGACCTTGTCCTTAATTTTTTGTATCAAATGAAGCAGCTAGATTAGGAGGGACTGAAAGACATGAGCTCCAAAGAAAGCAACATCTTCCTTTCAGTGAAAATTTTCTGTTATAAAATTGCAATTTGAAATTGTAAGAAATTTGATCCAAGGGCTTCTAAAACCTTCTTTAATACTTACATTGCGGAAGAAACACATCCTAGAAACTTTTTTAAGTGGATGATTTTTGTATAGTATTTACTTTTTTTTTTTCTCTGAATATTCATAATGGCAAGACTGTTAACAAGAAAAAAATAGAATTTAGTTTCAGTCTTCCATGTCAATGTAAGTAAGCTCTAAACAGCTTGTTAGCTTAGTGTTATATCAATAGGCTTTACATGTCTACTACAGATGACATCTATTGATGTACATATGACAACAGAAAGTGCTCCTGATGATTATATTCTCCTAATGAAGGAGAGAGAGATAACAAGATACCTTTATGCATATATCTCCAAGGCTGAAATCTGTATAAAATTTTCTCCTTGTTTATTAAAAGACTGAATGAAAGTGTACAAACAGGGTTATTCAGAAGTTCATAACTACAACATCAAATGCAGTCATCTAACAAACTGCTGGAATAAGTCAGCCTCTGAATACTTTATTTAGTATGACCCAGCTTAGAAACTCATGCACATTGTTGCTCCAGTTAGAGACTTTCAAAAACTTCACTCATTCCTTTTTGCAATCATGAAAAAATGTGAGAAATAAAAAAACGAAAGTACAATGTGACATAATATGAATATCAAATGGAAGGAACAGTTAGATCTATGGTGAACTTAACCTTGAGCTTTAACATTTCTTATTTGTTGATCATACGGTTTTATTTCTTCCTTATAATTTCCTTTTCTTTTATATTCTTATTAAGCCAGAATATTTATGAAGACAACAGTCTTCTCTGTTTGCAGTGCCTAATCAATGTTATCTTTTCCATAGCTACTGACTACCAGCATATTAGTAGCCGTAGCATTGAATAGTAAATTGTTGTTGGTATTGGTATTTAATAGTAAAGTACTACCAGTAGTAGTAAACAGAAACAGTAATACCATAATATTGATGGTGTTTATAAAATCAGAATCACGGAGGCTGAAGGGACTTCTAGAGGTCATCTTGCTCAACCTGTTGCTAAAAGCAGGTCAAAACTAGATTGGATCTGACCTTGTATGACTCGGAATGTGCCCAAGAACAGAAATTACGCAGTCTCTCTTGGCAAATCATTGCAGTGTTTCATTATGGTGCTTTCTGGAAAAATCATAAGAAAGAATAACTATATATATATATATAGACATATATATATATATATATGCTAAAATTTATTTGGATAGTTCTGCCAGTATTCTTTTCTGAAAAGTAAGAAATGTGAGGGGAGTTATAACATCACTGGGTTAAGTAGAATTATGTATCAATTATTTTTTGTCATAATTACAAAATGAAGATCTCAAGATGTTTCAATCAGGAGAGGTTATATTGTAAAAAAAAAAAATGTTTAATGATAATTATACTGTAAAAGTTACAATATCAAAATACCATTACAGTAGATGAAAGATTACACTGAAATATTTGATTTTTTTTTTCTTGATAATAGTTTGGTCTATTCATTTGAAAATAATAGTGAATGATTGTTAGACACTTATTTTGTCGCACTGTGAAATATAATAATTCCCTTCTGTGAAAAAAAAACATGCAGAATTGGATATTTTCATAGTAAGAAATAACGAGTAAACAAACTAAACAAGTCAGAGTTACTAACTTAAAAGAACCCTTTAAATACTATTGTGCAGTTACATTTATTGTATTTCATGCATTTTTGTAACATATTTGATTAGTACATAATTTGAACTATCTTTGCAATCATCTCCTCTGAGGCTGCAAAGGCAAAGAAGGTAAAATAATGATGGAGTCTCCCTTGAGTCAAAGCAGGATATTATCCTGTAATCTCAGTTCGCTAATTGTCCTGATAGTGACGCACAAAGCACCAAATTATCTCTGTCACTTTCCTATGCCTATCACTTTCCTATTCTATAAGGCCAAGAAAAGTAAATGACTATTCTGTCATTATTGTTCCAATCTAACACAAGTAAAGTCATAAAAATCTGCCCTAGAAGAGAACAGATTATACTGGTACACTGCAGCATGAAATACTATTCAGAGGCTTTCAAGGGAGCTTAGGCAATGTCTACACTTCTTTCTTCTTTTTTTTTTTTTTTTTCTCCTTCTAAATTTTTGTCTATGTTGTCTCTTTATACTGAAGAGATTGCATAACTAGAAACTTATATTTCACACATGTCCAACAACTTATTATGTGGCCTTCATAAAATATGCAATATTTGAGACTTGTAAGAAACACTGTAGTATCTCAAGCAGGGAAAATCTGCAGTGATTTATTGTAGACACAGCTGTACTAGGAAACCCATTACAAACATCAATATGAAGCCTTCGAGTTCTCACTTGAAAAAGTCCTGGGACTCAAACGTCCACAGAATCATTGACACAACAACCTGTGAAATGCATTTGATTGAACTTGTCAAAAAAAAAAAAAAAAGAAGTATGAGAAAAATATTCCTCACAAGCATTTTGACGTATTTCTTGTGTGCTTGTAAACACACACTCATTTAAAGTTTTATGATCTATTCCATTAATTTATCTGACTTACCTGCAGAAGAAGTTGACTAACGGGTAGTACAGCAGATAATATACCAGACAGTATAAAAAGTAGTTAGGTACAGATAATTAACAGAAGGTAAGATGTTTCTGCAAACTGTAATGTAACTTTATCACACCAGAATCACATGCAGCATGCCGGTCTGTCACCTGGTACCTCACTGGAACCCTTGACTGAATTCTTGATGTCTTTGAACTAACAAATAATGTTGTCACTGACAAAGAAAGTAGAAATGAATTTAAGATAAAATGTATAAGGGATTGGTAGCAACAAAATTAGTGTATTATAATAAACAAAGAATGTGAAATCCCACAGGGTAAACTCTATGTTAATGTAGTATGTATTTCACCAATTCCTAACTTCACAATCTAAAACATTTACAGTGATAGCTATAGAACTCTGAGCTTGATGTCCTAAAGGCAAAAGAAAATAAAAACTGCTTGAAACTTCATCAATTTGTGGTACAAAAATAAAACGGTTAAGGTGAGAGCCTGTATAACCCATCACGTTCAAGTTACATTAATAAGAAAATATCACCAAGGTGATCTAATTAAAAATTTTCATTTAAGTATACCTCTTCATTTTGAATCATGGCAATTTGACTGTATTATTTGGGAAAAATAAAATCTTCCAAACAAGAATTAAACCTCCATCCCCAACAGTACCTGTCTGGGTACTCAGTGATAAATTATAATTATAGAACCATTGAATCATAGAACGGTTTGGATTGGAAGGGAATTTTAATGGTCTTCTAGTCCAATCCTCCTGCAAGGAGCAGGGATATCTTCAACCAGATCAGGTTGCTCAGAGCCTCATCCAACCTGGCCTTGAATGTTTCCAGGGATGGGGAATCCACTACCTCTCTGGGCAACCTGTTCCAGTGTTCTACCACCCTCAGTGTAAAAAAAAATTTTCCTAATATCTAACCTAAATCTACCTCCCTCTATTTTAAAACCATTACTCCTTGTCCTATCGTAACAGGCCCTACTGAACAGCCTCTCCCCATCTTGCCCGTAGCCCTGCTGTAGGTACTGGAAGACCAGTATAACGTCTCCCCAGAGCCTTCTCTTCTCCAGGCTGAACAGCCCCAACTCTCTCAGCCTGTCTTAATAGAAGAGGTGCTCCAGCCCTCTTATCATCTTCGTGGCCCTCTTCTGGACTCTATCCAACAGCTCCACGTCCTTCTTATGTTGGGCTCTCCAGAACTGGATGCAGTACTCCAAGTGGGGTCTCACCAGAGCAGAATAAAGAGACAGAATTATCTCCCTTGACCTGCTGGCCACGCTCATCTTGATGCAGTCCAGGATGTGATTGGCCTTCTGGGCCGCAAGGGTGCATTGCCGGCTCATGCTGAGCTTCTCATCCACCATTATGGTTAGGTTTTGTTTTTGTTTTTTTTTTAAAGACTAGTTTTTGAGAAATGGACTGTAAAAGTGAAAATATAATTATTTCGAAAGGGAGCTAAGTACTTTGTTAAAAATACAGTATTGACTATAAAATGCCTGTAACAGTTTACACGTGAAGAAAAGTAGTGTTACTGGGTCAGGAAAATCACAAGGTTAAAGGAATCATTTAGATAAGGTGTTAAATGGTACATCGAAAATGGCCAGTAAAATAAGAAAATATTTCTATATGACTCAGAGTGCTCAGAAATTAACATCAGTTTTGCAGGAAGGCAAAAATAAATCAGTTTTGTTACAGGGAAGTTACCAAAATTATATTTATAGTTAGCAGCACATAGTATTGTGTACACATAAACTTAGTGAACCCTGTTTTCTCATAGCTGTGCTTATTCTGGATAACTGATGGTGGGACTTGCAGATATTGATGAGAGTTTGCAAACTGTTGTTGAAGAATATTTCACAACTGAGGCTTTCTTTTTAATTCTTAAGGAAAAATTGTAGTGTTCATTAACATATGCATTCATGTTATGCTCAGAAATTGAATAACAAGATATATGAGATCTTTACCAAACTGTCAGTAGACTCTGTGTGATTGGAGAGTGTGTGGAGATATATGCACATATGATTCCTGATTTCTCATAAAGGCAAGAGTTAAGCAAAAAGAAGAGAGAAGTTGTATCCCTAGACTGTATTTCAGCCATAAGTTTTATAGTGCAGAAGCTTAAGAAAGTTCTTTAACAAAAATAAGTGAATGATGCAATTAAGTATTTACTTCTAACTGAAAAAATAAATAATTAAGACTTAGTCTGTAATTAAGCAATGATAACTAAATATGCACTTCAGCATGATTACAAGATGAAATAAGAAATGTTGTAGGACAGAAGGTTAATAGACAAGGGTTTTTTTTGTTTAATTTTGCTTGGGGTTTCTTATACTTGTGTTATCTGTGTATATATGCTACTCTTGAGTCTTGTTTTATCGCAGAACAAACAAGGCTTAGCCAGAAATTGGAAAAGTCCAAGAAAACAAAGGAAGCACAACCCTTCACTGCCTGTGTCAACAACTCTGGGCAGCAAATTACTGGTTACTCTGAAAGTTTCCTTGTTGCCATGTTGCAGTTCAAAACAGGGTTACCCAAGCTATATCAAGTGTCCAAATACAAACTTATTTGTTATTGATGCTAACTATCTCTAATACAGAATATGGAACAAATCAGATCAAGTATAAGGTCTTGGAACTTTTGTGTTATAGCCAAATTGTTACACAAATTGAGGGAGAAGAGATATGATTGACTAAGGATATAAGAACACAGTAAACTGTTGACAAAACAGTAAGTGTCTAAGAACACTCTGGAAATCCAGACTCAAACACAGTGCTTCCTATAGAACACAACAGACTAGTTAGACTTGACCATGCTTAGTTTTATAACTTGTAAGATTTATAATCTTGTCGAATTTCAACACAGGAAGAGAATAAATAAAAAAAAAAATAAATAGAAACAAAGGTGTAGATGTAACATGAGTGGGAGAAGAATGGGATAGTAGAAGAAAAAAAAAGTAAAATTAAATAATAGCTAAGGGTGACATGGACTTCTGGATGTTACCTAATCAAATCCTCTTGTTCAGAGTAGGGCCATCTAGGACAGGTTGTTGACAGCAATGTTCAATCAGGTTTTGAATATCTCCAAGTATGGAGACTCCATGACCTCTCTGGGAAATCTATTCCAGTGTTTGACCATCCTCACTGTAAGGGTTCTTATGTTTAGGTGTTTTTTTCCAGCATTACAGGTTGTGCCCCTTGTCCTGTGTCACGCTCCGATTTCGGGTGGGAGGAAGGCCCCCTTGCGTTCTAGCCGACCTCAGACGAGTCTGGGAGGCTAGGGGCGGCTAGACCAACCTCACACACACTGGAGCGTGGTTTTGTTCGTATTTCTCAGGAACAGAATTAAGACTCAAAACGGAGTCAAGCGCCAGGTAACTTTATTAACCCGACAAGAAGTTCGCAAATGCAAGAGAAAGGAGAGAAAGAAAGGAAAGAGGGAAAAGAGTTTCAGTTGCAATAGCTACCACCACGGAGCTGCGGCGTCCCGACAGTCCAGTTGACTCGGTGGGGGAAACGTTCCGTCCGATGTTGGTCATTTCTGTCCTTTTATCGTTCATCTTATTCACGTCACATATTCCAAGAGCGGGTTTGCTTGGCCGCACCCCTCACCTGGCGGTGATACGCATGCCCAATACCGTCTCTGGGCCCCTCTGTTTTTCTGGCGTGGGTCTGGGCGCATACATAGGGGTAAGGCTAAATTTTGCAGAATCAGCTCTGCATTCAGGTTTGTGGGAAAATAGGAGGAAAAAACAGGAAGCTTCCAGTCCTGTGGCTTGACTGGCTTGCAAGATAAGGGAATCATCTTGCAGGAAAAAACAGGAAGACTCCAGTCCTATGGTTTGACTGATGTACCATTGTTTAGGTGATGGTTTGACGCTTCGACAATGTTGAGACAAACATTTGACACAGTCTCTCACATCCTGCCAGTGGACACCATTAGGAAGAGTCAGGCTCCATCTTTCATCTTCGACCATGACACGGTGGAGTTCAAGATCCACGGGGCAGCAAGGAAACTACATGGCAAGCTCTCTGCCCTAGACTTCAGGAAGGCGGACTTCGGCCTCTTCAGGGACCTGATGGGCCAAGTGCCATGGGAGGTGGCCCTGGAGGGAAGAGGGGCCCAGGAAAGTTGGTCTATATTCAAGGAGCACCTCCTCCAAGCTCAGCAGAGGTGCATCCCGACGAAGAACAAGTTGGGCAAAAAGGCCAGGAGGCCCGCGTGGATAAGCAAGGAGCTCCTGGACCAACTGAAAGTAAAGAAGGAAGCCTATAGAGGGTGGAAATGGAGACAGGTAGCCTGGAGGTCTACAAAGAGGCTGTACGAGTTGCCAGGGATCAGGTGAGGAAGGCTAAAGCCCTGACAGAACTGAATCTGGCCAGGGATATAAAATGCAACAAGAAGAGCTTCTATAGGTATGTAGGAGACAAAAGAAAGTCCAAGGAAAATGTAGGCCCCCTCCGGAAGGGAACTGGTGTCCTGGTTACCCAGGACGTGGAGAAGGCTGAGCTTCTCAATGACGTTTTTGCCTCAGTCTTCACCTATAAGAGCTCTTGTCCCTCCACCCAAGCTGTAGAAGGTGCAAGGAGGGACTGCGAGGATGAAGAAACCTCCCACTGTACTCGAAGAGCAGGTTCGGGATCATCTAAGGAACCTAAAGGTGCACAAGTCCATGGGACCTGATGAGATCCATCCGCAGGTCCTGAGGGAACTGGCAGATGAAGTTGCCAAGCCACTGGCTATCATATTTGAGAAGTCGTGGTTGTCTGGTGAGGTCCCCGATGACTGGAAGAGAGGGAACATAACCCCAATTTTTAAAAAGGGGAATAAGGAAGACCCAGGTAACTACAGGCCGGTCAGCCTCACCTCTGTGCCTGGCAAGGACATGGAGCAGATTCTCCTGGAAACCATGCTAAGGCACATGGAGAGCAAGGAGGTGGTTGGTGACAGCCAACATGGCTTCACCAAGGGCAGATCGTGCCTGACCAATTTGGTGGCCTTCTATGACGGGGTGACGGCATTGGTGTACAAGGGATGAGAAACAGGTATCATCTACCTGGACTTGTGCAAATCTTTTGACACTGTCCCACACGACATCCTTCTCTCCAAAGTAGAGAGACATGGGTTTGATGGACAGACCACTCGGTGGATAAGGAGCTGGCTGGATGGCTGCACTCAAAGAGTGGTGGTTAATGGCTCAGTGTCCGTGTGGAGACCTGTCACGAGTGGCATCCCTCAGGGGTCTGTGTTGGGCCCAGCCCTGTTCAACATCTTTGTCAGTGACATGGACAGTGGGATAGAGTGCACCCTCAGCAAGTTCGCCAATGACACCAAGTTGTGTGGTGCCGTCGACACGCTGGAAGGGAGGGATGCCATCCAGAGGGACCTTGACAGGCTGGAGAGGTGGGCCCGTGCCAACCTCATGAAGTTCAAGCAGGCCAAGTGCAAGGTCCTGCACCTGGGTCGTGGCAATCCCAGGCACAAATACAGGCTGGGCGGGGAATGGATTGAGAGCAGCCCTGAGGAGAAGGACTTGGGAGTGCTGGTGGATGAGAAGCTCAACATGAGCTGGCAATGCGCCCTTGTGGCCCAGAAGGCCAACCACATCCTGGGCTGCATCAAGAGAAGCATGGCCAGCAGGTTGAGGGAGGTGATTCTGCCCCTCTACTCTGCCCTGGTGAGACCCCACCTGGAGTACTGTGTCCAGTTCTGGAGCCCCCAACACAAGAAGGACATGGACCAGTTGGAGAAGGTCCAGAGGAGGGCCACAAAGATGATAAGAGGGCTGGAGAACCTCTCCTGTGAGGCCAGGCTGAGAGAGTTGGGGCTGTTCAGCCTGGAGAAGAGGAGGCTCCGGGGAGACCTGATAGCGGTCTTCCAGTACCTCAAGGCGGCCTACAAGAAAGATGGGGAGAGGCTGTTTAGTAGGGCCTGTTACGATAGGACGAGAGGTAATGGTTTTAAAATAGAGGGGGATAGATTTAGATTGGACATTAGTAAAAAATTTTTTACAATGTGAGTTGTAGAACACTGGAACAGGTTGCCCAGAGAGGTGGTGGAAGCCCCATCCCTGGAAACATTCAAGGCCAGGCTGGATGAGGCTCTGAGCAACCTGATCTAGTTGGGGATGTCCCTGCTCCTTGCAGCGGGGTTGGACTAGATGACCTTTGAAGGTCCCTTCCAACCCTAACCATTCTATGATTCTATGATTCTATGATTCTATTTCCCCTTCCCAAATCAGGTATTTCTACACATTGATTAGATATCCCCATCTTTGTCATCTCCTGGCTGAACAATTGCAGATCTCCCAGCCTTTCCTTGTTTGTCACATGACTTAGTCCCTTTATTATCTTAATTTTCTTTTACTGGACTCACTCTGTTAGATGAATGTTTTTTTTTTCCTGAGAAGCAAAGAACTGAAAAGAGCACTCTAGATGTGTTCTCACTAGTGCTGAGCAGAGGAGAATAATTGCCTCCTTCAGTCTGCTAGTCACATTCTCCCTAACAGAGCTTTGGATATTGCTGGCCTTTTTTTTTTGTTTGTTTCAAGAATGCATTGCTGGTTCATTTCTATGATCCCAAAGACAGTTTAGCTCTGAAAGTCCATATAGACTTCTAATTCCTCCTATTTGTTCCCCGTGCTTCATGCTCTGCTGTACGAGCAGTCAGAGAGGCGCCCAGTCGTGTTGATTTCACAGAATAAACAGGGTAACTTTCCCAGTAATGCTGCCATCTCAGCTCTTCTTTATTTCTGTGCACATTCTTGAAGAGGGGCCCCTTTCTCCAGGTCCATCTTGCACCCTTTGCTTTCCAAGTAGCCGACTCCTTTCTCACTTGGTCATCATGTCCCACTCTCATCACTTCTAGTTTAAAGCTGTTCTCAACAGGTTAGCCAGTCTGCTGGCAAAAGTGTTTCTTTTCCTACTTAGTAATTTGAATCCTACATCTTCTTAGCTATCCTTCCTTCATCATCAAAGAAGGTGCCTTGGTCATAAAAACCAAATCTTTGTTATAACCACAAGCTGTTGTCGACCTGCAGAAACTCTCCACTCTTCCTCAGGCCCTTTCCCCTCACTTGAAAGACTGAGGAGAAAACTACCAGAGTCCCTACACCCTTGATCCTCAGCCCCAGAACCTCATGATCACACTTGATATACACCAGGTCTCCCCAGGCTTTAAGGTTGATGCTTATGTGGAAGAGCTTCAGGGACATAGTCTAAGGGCCTGAAAAGCCTAAGCAGTTAGGAATCTCTCACTAATGTCACTCACCACTTCCTCTTGGTGCTGCTGCATAGTTTAGATTCAGTCTGCTTGGGTGCATCCTTGAACACAGATTCCAGCCCATCATCTGCTAACAAGGACACTGACCTTTTTTGTAGCTTCAGATATACAGTCGTCCAGATTCTGCAACAACTATTATTCTAGGTGGAGCAGGAGCCTTCTTTCTTGTGCCACAAGTCACAACTTACAGCATTTGCCAGTATGGGAGTATCCATTTGCCAAGTCAGTGAACACAGACTCTACCTGTACCTTTTTCAGTACAGTTGAGCCTTCAGGCTTTTGTAGCTGCAGTGTCATAAAGATCCAACCTCTTTCACAATGCCTCTGATGTGCAGTCTGATAACCTCTTCCAGCAGCTACTTGGCAATCCACCAGCACACACCTGCAGGCAAGGACACCACTTCTCCTCCAACCTCAGCAAGAGGCCACAGGCACTCTTCTGTGACAATTAACTCTTGTGTTGACTGCACTGCTTTAACTGTGCTGTAGGCAGGCAGCCACATAGGCCTCTCTGTAGCACCTACTGAAAGGGTGCTTGACCCTCCTCTGTTCAGGTGGAACAAAAGCTCAAAGAAACATTTGATCAGGAACAACTGACAGAGGTTGTTAGAAGCTGCTAAAGCTTGCTGGAACAGCTGACAGAGCTTGTTAAAGGCTGCTAAAGCTTGCTGGAAGCCTCCTGTAGCTATCCTCACCTAGTCACAGCACTGGGCACAGTGATGTTCTTAAAAAACTTTCCAGGAGTCCCCCAGCAATCATACATGAAGTTCCCAGAAGATCTAGATGCCTAAGCAGTGCCTAGAAACTGCTATTCACGTTGCTGCACCTGATGCTTACCTGTTAGTTGATGTTTTAAAAATTTCAGAGCTGCATGGCTGTCAGCTGTGTGAGCATAGTGACCTTTATCATGAGTCAGAAAAAAAAATTATGTTACTCCAAAAGCCTATATATAAACCCTCAAATCTGTAAAGATTTTGCAGATGGTGTTACTCTTGACTAATATATATATATATAAAACTAAAGTCAAACCAAATTTGCTAAACTCTGTTCATAATCACTACTGAGAAAGAAACTGAATCTTTTTTTACACATTTACTTGAGGCTATGAGATTTATTCCTAAAAGCACCTATTATTCTACACTGAGTATAAAGGGACTTCAGATAACTAGTTTAAAATGTAGATTTCTGTATTCAAGATATCTAAAGCACAGTGGAATTCACCTCAACTTTAATGCCTATAATACTTTGCATCTAAGCCTAAGTGCAAGTCATTTGTTTTCACTGAGCTGTAATGATGACCACACAGAATAATACATGGAGGTTGAATTCAGCTCTAGAGGCAGCTGAAACTCTATAATCTTGATACTTTTAGTTTTGATTTGGTTTTGGTTTGGTTTTGCTTTCATGGTTTAGGGTTAGGTGGAGACCTAGGGAATGACATAGGAATCTGGTCCTTTCTGATATATCCAAGATAGGCATATGATTTTAGCAGGTAAATCCTCTGATCTGTTGGAGAACTTACGTGCTAGTAGAGTGGCAGCTGATGGCCAGAAGGGATATTAATCAAACATAAAGAAGTGCTTGTCTTAGGATATTAAACAGCCAAGTAAAAACCTTCTTTCTGTCATCTGAAGAGCTCACAAAACTCCACTATATTGACTATATTGCAACCAATGCAAGGTGAGTTTAACTGATTTAATATGTAATTTTCATTTAGATTCTCTTACAGAAATCCTGGTTTAAGTGTCCAAAATTGAATGTGATTCTAGCTTCAGGTTATCTAAGAATTCAAGTGATGAATGCTATAACTTGTCTGTATCAAGGAAAAATTCTGTACTGTGATTATATATAAGTGTCTTGTAGAAAGTGTTCTTGATAGTAAAGTTTCTAATGTCACATCTGAATCATGTCACATCTCAGCACTCAGTCACCAAGGCAACAGCTTCAGTGCTGACATGATCCGCAGCGGCGCGTCTCAGTGCAGTGCACAGGGGAATGTCTTGAACTACGGAACCTCAGGGGGAGCTGAAAGAAGCGCCAGGACCTGCCAAGAACCCGCAGCTCATGAGAGCGGCTGGTGGTGGACAAGACCTAGGCTGAGCCAGGGGCATTAGCAGCCCAGCCCCTCCCCACTTACAAAGGAAGCCCTTAGGGAATGCCAGCGACAAGGGCATGCAAACAGGGCATGCAGTGTCAGCAAGGGCATGGCGTGGTAGTTTGCATGAAAGGGTGTGCAGGGAGGGTGCCTGTTCTTTGAAGAAGGGGCATTCCACTGAGAGAGAGGGAGACTTGAGGCACAGAAAATGCAGCATCTGGGCACTAGCCAAGGGCACTCGTCCTACCCGACTCTCAGGGCAGAATGGTGGTCACTCATCTGAGGGCAAAGTCTGCAGCTCGGGCTCGGAGGCCTGCACCAGCTGCCCCAGCAGTGGCCGATGCCTCCACATAGTCGGAGCAGCCAAAGGGAGAGGCTGCAGTGCAGACCTCAGAAAGCAGGAAGTGCCTGGACCTTTCTCCTGTGGCAGGGACATGCGGCAGCCCTGCCTGCAAAAGATGTGCCTGAGTAGAGGACATCCTGCAACAGATGGCTGAGCTGCAGGAGGCAGTGAGGAGGCTGCGTAAGATCAGGGAGGCTGCGAAGGAGCTAGATAGTTGGTTCCAAGTGCAGTTTGCACCAGAACCACAGCCCACAGCCAAACAGTCAGAAATTCCCCTGCTGACACAGGGAGAAGGGAAGTGTGACAGTGATGCAGAGGAATGGAAGCTTGCAAACACAAGGGCCAGCAGAAGGAAGAGACACACCCTTAAACCTGAGGTTCTCTTGCAGAACTGGTTTGCCGCTCTTCAGGCCAAACAAGTAAGACCCAGCACATCAGGAGAGAATCTGGAGTTGAGCAAGGCAGTCTGACCTGCTCGTATAATGACCAGTGCAACCAAAAAAAATACAACGGGTAATAGTAATAGACAATTCTCCTCTGAGAGGTATGGAAGCACCCTTTTGCCAACCTGATGCACTCTCTAGAGAGATGTGCTGCTTACTGGGGGCTCATATCAGGAATGTCACCAAGAGACTACCAAACCTCATACAGCACATGGACTATTATCTGCTCCTGCTATTTCACAGCCAAGAGCAGCCTGAGGAGTATCAAGAATTACAGAGCCCTGGGAGCAATGTTTAAGGACTCTGGGGCACAAGTAGTCTTTTCATATATCCTCCTGGTTAAAGGCCCTGAAAGACCCCCCAGCATAAGAAGGACATGGATCGGTTGGAGTGAGTCCAGGGTAGGGCCACGAAGATGATCAGAGGGCTGGAGCACCTCTCCTATGAGGACAGGCTGAGAGAATTGGGGCTTTTCAGTCTGGAGAAGACAAGGCTCCAGAGAAACCTTATAGTGGTCTTCCAGTACCTAAAGGGGTACCTACAGGAAAGACTGGGAGAAACCCTTCAGGAGAGCCTCTTGCAATAGGACAGGCATAATGGTTTCAAAATAGAGGGAGGTAGATTTAGGTTAGATATTAGGAATTTTTTTTTTTACAGTGAGGGTGGTACAATATTGGAATGGGTTGCCCAGAGAGGTAGCGGATGCCTCATCCCTGGAAACATTCAAGGCCAGGTTGGATGGGGCTCTGAGCAACCTGATCTTGTTGAAGATGTCCCTGCTCCTTGCAGGGGGGTTGGACTAGATGACCTTTGAAGGTCCCTTCTAAACCAAACCATTCTATGATTCTATATTCTATTCCACAGAACTCATTAGGCAGCGGTAAGAATGTTGGATCTCAAAGTATATACTTTTAAAAAAAGTCTGATTTACGCTGCAGTACTCTTACTCTGTATTGATAAAGAAAGGAATGTCAGACACCATTCAGCTGCTGCCTAAAATGGGTGAAAAGTACAATTATTTGACAGTGTTATCTTTCACTGTATATCACATATCTGAGGTACTGCAATTGCTAGTAAAAACCTTCTACCCAGTTTTCCCACTAACACTCCTTTCATTATACATAGGCTGTTAGAATATTCTCTGCTAGCTTTTACAAAACTCTGCAAAGTTCACTGTCAGTCGAAATGTCAGGTAAAATAGTCTACTTTTCTTTGTAGTGTGTAGCTGAAAAATACTCTTGGAGAAAGAATAAATGACTGCCACACACTTTGGGCTTGCCTTCAGCTATCAGTCATTTAAAAACATCTTTAAAGTGTATGACTGAGAAGCATTTAAGTTCTGAAAACAGCAAAGTTTGGAAAACATTAAATCTGACATGGCATGCTTCTTATGAGCATTCAGCAAAATGAGTATGACTTCTGGTGATCGGTATATTGTGAATAATATATTTTTCCTGAAAAAAAAAAAAAAAACCTGACCAAAAAAAAAGTTCAGGGCAGTAGAAAAGCCTTTTAAAGTCTCTAATTTCATTCAGTACAGTTGGAATCACGAGAGCTATTGTAAAGTATATCTCTTTTGTAAAAAGATGCAAAAAAGTAATTTTATCTAAACTTCCATTCTTTCCTTAAAAAAAAAAACACCTAGAAATTTAATATCAATATATCTTTCATTATTTTAAAATGAAAAAAATAAAAGAGTTATTAAAAAAATTAAATAAGCTACTTTAATTTACAGGAGGAAGGATCCTCGTTTATTACATATAATCTGAAGTATCATAAACACTGATTGGCTCAGGGTGTAACACTCTACTTCTAAGAATATATAAATGTTGAACTTTTAATTCGTCAATATATATTTTTGAAGTAAAGTATACCTATAATATTGCTGCATCCAAAGTCTTGATTTTTTTCCTGGGACAAAAAAAAACAGAAACAAATCAACCTGTGAAAGATAAAGAGAGCTTGTATAACATGTTAACATCAGTTAATTTTATTGAAGAGGAGGGCTATTTCATGTTTCACCAACAGAAGTTTTTGAGAAGCCTTGATCATCCTGCCCAGGAAATAACAGTAATCAAGTTTTGGAGTAATGAATGTTAATATGAAAGCATGCACTACTGCTGATGTTGTCACTACAGCCAGATGTCTGCAGTAATTTGAGTCATTGACCATTGGAGACCGTGGAACATGATGTTTGACAAAAAAGTACAACAAATGACCAAAAAAAAAGACAAATATGAACAATAATCTAGCCTCATGGCAAAGTGCATAAATAATTTATGTGTGTATAAATAGAGAGTTTATTGAATCCTGAAGCAAGCTGGGAGTGGTTACATGCAGAAGTACTTCAGTACTCTAGATCAAGTCAACATAATTGCTACTTTCATCCTAATAAAGTTCATCATTTGCTATTAAATTAACTTGCTTCTTCCTTTTTATCATAGGAAAGCTCATTCAGTAGTCCTAATAGGGTACAGTTCTACTTCAAAATTATGACACACAGTATGTTAATTTCCCTTCCAAAAATTGAATTTTTTTACAATCTGAAAATGATAATTACAATAAAACAATAAATATTGGATTATTTTGGATTATCCTTTTTTTTTTTTTTAACCACTACAAAACTTTAGCCAGCCAAAGAAAAATCTATAAAAAATCAAATGGAAAAATAGGCATTTCATGATCTATGGAACAAATGAAATCTAATGAAGCCAATTTTAAAATTATTTTGTTTCTGTCAATTGATTTCAGAGTATTAGTTGAAATTCTAACCAGGCTTGCAGAATTTATAAATCTCTACTTTTCATGTATGCTCCCTGTAATTCGACAATGTACAACGTCAAATTACAGTCTTTCCTTCTCTAAGACATTTATGTCTGAAACTCTTAGGGGCTTCTGTTTTCTTAAGGAAAAGAGAGATAAAGTGACTTTTTCTGCTTCCGGGTGACATCTAAATTACTTCTTTACATTCTAAGGAGTGTGAGACCTATACTACTCCATCAAATTTGGTGAAGTCACAACATGTATTGAAAAATTAATAGGTAATATATATAAACAAAAATGTGCAGCGCAAGGTGTTTCAAATGAAACCAGATTTTTAAAGTAATTTCTGTTTTATATCATATAATTTAAAAATTATACTAGATTCTGTATTCTTCTTCACACATATGTACTTTAAGAAAAAAAGGAAACCTGCCCCACTCTTAGAATAATAGATGTAGTTGTGCCAGTCCTTTACTGCATGGGGAGTTAGTTATGTATTCTGAGTTAAATGAATTTAATGTAAACTTATATTTTAAAATTCAGAGGAAAATGCTCTGCTAATATTGTAGATATTCTCTATAGTCAATGGAGAATACCAACAAAAACCTTCCGTAAGTGATTTGTTCCACATATATTAAAAATTTTGTGTTACTTGGAGGAACCTCTCACTCTGCGTCAACTATAGAAGTAGCCTAAAGACCGAGTTTAGATCAAGTGCTTAAATTTATTACCTGATATGGGATTCAGCGCACATCTAATATCATTTTAGGTTACTTAGAGCATCTTGTGGGCCTACAACCACTGCTCCAAAAAGCCTTAGATCTTTGATACAGCATTCGTTACATAAGAGAACCTAACCTCCATTTATTTGTCCTTGATGGAAAACATAAAGAAATAGATTCATCAAAATCTGTGCCATCTCATCTTAGTGTTGATAACTAAAATACATCACATAAATCATGTCTTATTATTCTCACTGACTACAGACAAAACACAGATCAGAAACTGACAGCTATTTTGTGGCCGTCATAAAGTAGTTGAGTTGAACTTCAAGCTTTATGCTAATTGACATGAACCTATGTATTGAAAAAGGTCTCTTTCTTCTGTAGATGAATGTAACCTTTATCAAAATTTCTATTACATCACTCTAGCACAGTTGTCACTCAGTTTTACACTTGAGGCTCTTTTACATATTTTGATAGCAGGACATATAGGATGATGATGACGACTATTATTATTATTCAGCAACTGACAAATAAAGATGAAACTGAAAATTAACTTTTCTGTAGAATAGGACCAAAAACAAACCTCCAAACTGTTTCACTATAATTAATGCATTATGAGAAGCAGATGAAAATCTCTTGGAAGACATTAGCTAATGATACTAAATTAGCATGCTTATTCAGCACGTGGTTCCACAGCTACTTAATGTCGTTAGAGTTTCATTACTGTGTGATTCCTCCATCTACTGCACAAGTGGATTAAATAACTGCTATATACTATTAATTTCATTATGTTCTCTTGGTATTTTTAGATGGTTTTAGACAGAAAAAGTAAAGTAAAAATCAATTCCCTATTGCTGGCAATTGATTACGAATATTCCAAGCAAGTCACCAGAGCCAAAGTCACACCACTTGAAATATATTAAATACATTTGTAATGTATTACTGAAGAGAAAGGAGGAAGTCCTTCCTTCAGAAGAACTGACTAGTGTTTGGGTATAATTCAGCTCTGAGTACTGCCATATGAAACTTTTAACATATTTAAGAAATATTACACACTGAGGAACTTCTTCATTAGCAGATTTAGGAGGCAAATGCAGAACCACATCTAATCTAGCATTAAAGAAAGTCACATTTCAACATGCAAAGTGACTGTGTCTACCACTTCATATTCAGTACAGTCCACTTAAATTGTAGAATGATAGAATAATTTAGGTTGGAAAGGGCCTTTGGACATCATCCATTCAAGATTGCTCTGAATGGTAGCCCAGTCCTCCAAGGAATCAGCGACTGCCCAGTTTGATGTAAGACGGTCTATTCCCTCCCATTATCCAAGTTGCTAATGAAGACATGAAATAGTGTTGGCTTCAGTATCCATTCCCTGGGAATGCCACTAATAGTCAGCCACCAGTGGAGCTTCAAACAGTTAATCACTAGACTTTCAACCTGATGATCCAGTCAGTTTTCCATTCAACTAGCAGTCCACTTCTCCAGTGATTATGTCTTCAGTATGGCCTCAAATATACAATGGAAGATCATGTTGAAAGCCTTGATCCACTGGTCTTTTTTACCTTCCTTCTATTTTCTCCTCAATCCGCGGGAGAGAGGAGAGAGAAAGAGTAAGGATAGGTGTTTGGCTGATGCCAGGGGTCAACCCACCACATTGTCTTAATATACAAAATCCAGTGCTTTTTTTCTACTTGATAAAAAGTCCAATCATGCTTATTACACTCAAATAAGTGTTGTAATTAACTGTATTCAAGCTGGATACTAAATACGAATTCTTGTATTGTATTTTAAAGACACTTTATTTTCCTAGTATACATTTACACTTATTTCCAAGTGACTTCCTGGAAAGCTGGGCCTCAGCATAAGTAATTGTTTCTTAGAAAGACAAACACCAAAATCGCAAATGTTCCCCTCTTCCTCCTTCTTTCCTTGAGCTTTTAGTGCTGAAGTATGATGTCATTGATATGGAATATCCCTTTGGTCAGCTAGGGTCACTTATGCCGGCTGTGTTCCCTCCAACCTCTTGGCCAACCTCAGGCTACTCATCTGAGGAGTGAGGGAGTGTTGGAGAGAAAGCCTTAACACTAGGTAAGCACTGTCCAGCAGTAGCTGAAACACTGGTACATTATCAATGCTATCTTAGCCAGAAATGCAAAACACAGCATTGTATGGGTTGCTATGAAGGAAGTTAACTTCATCCCAGACACATCTAGTACAAACAGGTCCTCCTTTGCTCCTTGTTTCATGTAACCAATTAAAAAAAAAACATAGTTGTCAGTGAATTAGACAAAAGACAATCTCCTCCTTCTGATAACGAACCCTGTCAGATGCTAATGACATATTATGAAATTATACATAAAACAATAATGCAATCGATACATGGAATAATTCTCCTTAAGTACAGCAAGTCTTGCAAGTATGGCATGTCTTGCATCTCTGTCAGTTTTTATACCAAAATAAAATAGTAAAGAACAAAAGAACTTGTTATCTGATGAACGTATTTGTCTGGGGAAAAGTGCAGATGGTTGAAGTCCTTCTTATATTCATTAACCACATAAATGAAAACTAATTAAAAACAGGAATTAATGCTGTATATAGCAGATAGCAAATTAGGTATTTCTGATTCAGTGTCTGTAAAATTTCTGGGTTTAACTGATCCAGTTCTTTCTAGTAGGCCCATTAGAGAAGTAAGATTTAATCAACAATGAATAAGATATATCAGAGTTTTAAAAGAAGCAGTATTTATAGTTCACACATTGTGAACAATGCACTTAATTATCTTAAAAATAATATCCTGAGAGGAAGAAAGATTTAAGGAAGATCAGCAAATATGTTTGTGGCTACCTTATAGAAATAATTCAATATATTTGGACTCTTGAGACTGCAAATAAGTTTGCTTTTGGGGAAGGAGGTATTCTAGATTTCTATAAAATTTTGAGTGGTATGAAGCGGGTACAAATGGATAGACAAGAATTAAGGGCCATCAAAAGGAACTAGGTTCAAAACAGGAAAAAAATGAAATGTTTCTTCATTAAAAATGCAGCAAATAAATGGAAGTCCTTGTCAAAGGACATCACTGATACAAAAAGTTCATGTGGATTTACTCAAGAAGATTTTTCCATCTTAAGGCACTAAGTTGCTAAGCATAAAGTGTTAGGTATAAAGTTTGGTATTTGAGATTTCCCTGTCAATAAGGTGATGATGGAATAGGAATTACTGAAAGAAAGATATGATACTTCCACCACAACAACAGGATGATGGGGCAAGTATGTGAACAGAGTGCCAACTGGTGTGCAGCTGGGAGAAGGACTGTCATTTGGACTTGTCGTATAGGGAAACAGTCTCAAAGGGAAAACTCAACTTTCACATATCCCCCTGTGCAAGGTATGGCACCAATGCACTGTGAGAGGGATGACTGACACAAGAAGAGGCCAGCCTTGAGAGGTTCTGGACCCCGCAGATGGTTGTTCTCAAGAGCTCTGACCCCTGTGGTCATACAACAGCTGTTGTCCCACTGCAAAGGCTTGACGTCACTTGCCAAGGCGATCAGCTCTGGTGTCATTCCACCGTGTACACAGGAGATTCCTGAGAAACAACTAGGAATAGGTGACAGGTGACAGTAGTAGATGACTCTCTTCAGAGAGGTACGGAGGCACCCATTTGCCAACCTGATGCACTCCCTGGAAAGGTGTACTACTTACCAGGTGCTCATATCAGGGATGTCACCGAGAGACTACCAAGCCTCATATAGTCCATTATTATCCCTTGCTATGGTTTCACATGGACACCAGGGATACAGCCAGCAGCAATCTGATGAGTATCAAAAATGATCACAGAGCCCTGGGAGTGGTGGTAAGGGACTCTGGAGTGCAGGCAGTTTTTTCATCAGTTTTCTTGGTCAAAGGGAAGGAGTTTGAAAGGGCTGGTCATATCTGAAAAATTAATAAATGGTTACAAGAGTGGTGCTATGGTCAGGGCTTCAGCTACTTAGACCATGGAACATGTTTTGAGAAATATGGTCTACTGGGTGCTGATGAGGTCCACCTGTCAGAAAACGGAAAGACCATCTTTGGTCATAGGCTTGCCAAGCTGGGGAAGAGGGCTTTAAGCTAAAGTTGCTGGGGGAAGGGAACCCCAAACTATCCCATTCCTACCAGTTTGATGCCAGACCCAGCAACAGATGCTGAGAGCCTGGAGAAGGTTCACAGGTGGGCAGAATAGCACCTTTAGAGTAATACAAAGGAAGTCCAGCCACTCTAGCCAGTAAGTCAGCTTAATAGAGGGTCCAGCTTGAATGCCTCTATGCCAGTGCAAGTATCATGGCCAAAGCAGGATAATGAGAAATAGAACAAAACAACCTCCTCCCACGACTTCCTCTTCCGAGGCTTAACTTAACATTACAATTACCTCTACCTCCTTCCCCACCCTGAGTTGCACAGGGTCAGGGAACAGGGAACGGAGGTTACGGTCAGTTCATCACATGTCGCTTTAGGCCGCTCCTTCCTCCTCAGGAGAAGATCTCCTCACATTCCTCCCCTGCTCCAGTGTGAGGTCCCTCCCACAGGCTACAGTCCTTCATGAACTGCTCCAGTGAGAGTCGTTTTTCCACGAGGTGCAGGCTCTCATGAACTAGCTGCCCCAACGTGGAGGGGGGCCACTGTCTCCTTTGGAAATCTACCTGCCCCCAGAAGGCTGCAGGTGGATCTCTGCTACTCCATGGGCCTCCACGTGCCGCAGGGGGACAGCCTGCTTCACTATGGTCTTCACCATGGGCTGCAGGAGAATCTCTGCCAGGGGCAACATTACTCCTCCCCCTCCTTCTTCACTGACCTTGGCATCTGCAGCTGTTCATCTCACAAGAAATTCTTCATAGTCAGCTCAGGCAGACACATCTCAGGTTCTCTTCACATCTCCTCTCTTCACTTCTCTTTGCCAGCCTGCGCCAAGTCGGGCCCAGATGGCCAGCCAGTGGGAGGCTAGAGGGCAAGGCTCATGCCTCCCCATCTCTGCCTCCCAGTCCTGCTTCTTCATTTGTTCTTCTTCTTTTTTTTTGTATTTTATTTTATTTTCCCCCTTCCTAAATACATTATCTCAGAGGCATTATCACTGAATATTCCATCACCAGTTGTCTCAGCCCTGGCCAGCAGTGGGTCCTCCCTAGACCTGGCTGAGTCCACTGGACTAAGGGGAAACTTCTAGCAGCTCCTTGCAGAAGCTGCCACCATAGCCCCCCCACTAAACAAAACCAACACAGCTGCTAAGCTTTGTGCAAATATATTATCAGCTAATACACAGTTGGTATTTAAATGACCATTACCTGCGTTGTTATTCAGTAACATATGATTTTCATCTAACATCAACTAAAAGCTCCAAAACAAGGACTGAGAAAAGTGAGAGTGGAGTAGAGGTGTTTCTTATACTGCTTCTACTATAAAACTTATCCCATGAGAATCTATCACAACCACAGTATGAGGGCTTTGATGGCCGAAAACCAGCAGCCTTATAGGAACAAGGGAAAAATACTACGACAAAGGCTTTGGAAAAACACTGACACAAATAGTTAGGTCAACAGTTACAGAGCCAATGAAAAGAAGGTTTACAGAACTGCAAATGGAAGACATTCAGCATTACAAAGATTGTCATGTAAGGCACTGTGAAACATTATTAATCCAGATTTGTTTCTTTGCATAGACAGAAATGAAACCAGCATAGTAGGAATTGATTTTTCCTAAGATTAATATCTTAAATATTTCAGGTGAATTGCATCATTAATTTTTCTATTCATTTCCGTGAATTCTCAAATTGCTATAGATCACTGAGATTGTAGATAGACAAATTTTAGATATCTTAAAGTACTATGTGACCGGCCTGAATCCCACTTATAAAGAAAATCCAGTAACAAACTCATCAAAAAAAAAGCAAATGGTGAAATGGATTGAAAACTGGTTAAACAGGAAAACCTAGAGGGTGGTAATCAATGGCATGAAGTCTAGTTAGAAGCCAGTAATTAGCAGTGTATCCCAGGCGTCAATAATGGATGCAATCCTGTTCAATGTCTTGATTAATGATCTGGATGATGGAGCAGAGTGTACCTCCAGAAAGTTTGTAGATGGTGCCAACCTGGGAGGAGTGGATGATATGCTATAGGTTTGTGCTGCCATGCAGTGTGACCTCAAAAGACTAGATAAATGAGCTAACAGGAGCCCTATACAGTTCAAAAAAAGGGAAATGCAAAGTCCTGCACTCCCAGTATGAGTTGAGGGCCAACCATCTGGAAAGCACCTTTGCAGAAAAGGTCCGTGTGTAAACCAAGTTAAACATGAGCCAGTAATGTGCCCTTGCAGCAAAGAAAGCTAATGGTGTCCCGGGCTACATTAGGATCAATGTTGCCAGCATGCTGAGGGAGGTGATCCTTCCTCTCTATTCAGCACTGGTGAGGCCACATCTGGACTACTGTGTAGAGGTCTAGGTTCCTACCAGAGAGATATAGAAATACTGGAGACAGTTCAGTGAAGGACAAAGAAGATTATTGAAGGGTTGGAGCATGTCTCACATGAGGAAAGGCTGAGAGACCCGGGACAGTTCAGCCTAGAAAAGAGAAGACTCAAGGAAGATCTTATCAATGTGTACAAATATCTGAAAGGAGGATGCAAAGAAGGTGCAGCCATGTTGGTTTTTTTTCGGTAGTGCCCAGTGATGGGACCAGAAGCAATGGGCACAAACTGAAACACAGCGTGTGCCATCTGGACATCAGGAAACACTTTTCCACTTTTCCTCTCCTCTCCTCTCCTCTCCTCTCCTCTCCTCTCCTCTCCTCTCCTCTCTGAACCTTTCCTCTCCTCTCCTCTCCTCTCCTCTCCTCTCCTCTCCTCTCTGAACCTCTCGTCTCCGAACCTCTCCTCTGTCTTTTCCACAGACTGTGGCACTATCCCATGTAAGTTCATTGAACTTAAGATCAGAAAGAAGAATTCATATCATTATATATGTATATTTATTTATTTATTTATATGTATGTCTTGAACATATGTTGAAGATGTTAAATTCTGATTTAAAGGTTTCAGGTGACACAAATAATTTTCGTCTACAATTTAGTTGCATTCTCTTATGAAATATATATGTCCTATTTATGAATTGAATTTATCTAGCTTCAGAATGGGCTACAGGTTTAGATAAAACTCTATATTATGTTAAATTGGAAGGATTTAGGTTTTCAAATGAGAGAATGTATTGAGATGATGGTATGGAAAGTATATCCACTGCAAGAATACTGACCAAGTATATACCGAAGTAAGTTCACAGCACTTTTTAAATAGTTGACTTTCTTTTTTTTTTCTGTTTAATATGGGTTTATATTTCATTCATTTCATTCTTGCTTCATAGATGTTCTTCAGACTGTCCAAATAATTAAAAAGAAAATTAATTTTCTCATAGAGCTAAACTAAATAGATTGGCACAATCTCTGTGCCTAATGGATATAATCCAGCACACTATTTAAACCTGTGGTTAAGTGCTTTGCTGGATCAAGGCGTAGCAACCTGTGAGGCAACTTTGGATTTTTTCCAAAACAGCTAATAGGTTTGCCTCTTGGCCATAGTGGTGCTGTTTGCTGAATATGTCGTAAGACGTATTAGGGAAGAAAAAAAGCTGAGGATGTTAAAATGCATCTTATGATATTGCTCTGAATATCACAAAAAAAAAAAAAAGGAAATTCCTTAGGTTAAAAGAAGCAGAAAAATAACCCCAAGAGCATAGAAGTCAAACTGAGCATCACATTGAGAATTTCCAGAAATATTTTAAAATAAGAAATTACTACATGTGTCAAAAAACATAGTGACTTCAAGGCATTTAAGGAAATACAGTACCTTGCAGCTTTAGTATTACATAAAATAAGAACCAAAATAGAACAGAAAAAATATCATTACTATACAGTATTCCTCAGACCACCCACATCTGGATCTGAAATATTACCGAATTAAAAACAGATGAAATTCCTCAATCAAAATTCACCTACTGTCTCTGAGGTCATACAGCTGAGTTTCACATGAATCTTCTATAGTTCATTAAAAGAAAAAGTGCCTAAAGGGAAGTTTCTTCTATCCTAAGACACAGTTTGCTGATTGCTATTGAATTTTCTTTCTCACTGTATTGATTATGACACAAACCTAAATGACCTATTTTGATCAGGCATTCAAATTTTAGATGGTATGATGTGAGATTAATAGTAATCTTACAGTAAGTATCATATTTTTAGACAGCAAACATACTTTTCCTTCCTTATCCATGAAATACTAAAAATTGTTTTATAGCTTTATACTCAATATATACATGATATACATGGATTTGTATGTTTTTATTTTTCTCTTTTTATTTTCATTATAATGTCATGAAAGGTCAGATACACTTTATCTGACAAAAATTGTGAAAATTTTAAAATGGATACACTGGTAATTGCACTTATATATAAGAACTTCTAAAAAAACCTAATGTAAGCACGTATGCACGCAAGTGCACACAATGTATATGATTATGAAATTATTAACATTTAACTCTGTAATTTCCAAATAGCATTAATGTTATCAGTATGACAAGGTAACTTGGGGTCAAAAAAAAATCTGATAACATTTCCTGTAAAATCTAACTGAATAAAAATATTCTTATTCTAGATATCAGCATCCCTCAAAGTAGGTGCCTATATTTATTAGTGATGCCTCTGCCAATATCCTATTTTCTCATTGTCATTGGGAATTGCTGTAGATACACAGGCCTGCAGCCACAGAGTTTCAGCTCTCTGTCACTTCAGGCCATCCTATGGTGCAGATATGAACTAGCACACCTTGAAGTATGACACATGTTTCCACAGTCTCCTAACACTCTTGCCCTTTGATTGCAAACAGCAATATTTCTTTGGGGAAAAAAAAGACAGGGAAAAAAAAAAGACAGAAAAAAATAAAGAAAAAAAGAGAAGTCTTTAAAAGCTTTAAAACTTTGGTAAAATAGAATCACACTGCATGAGCAGAATGGAGTAGCCCTTGCGAGATACCACCTGTTCTCAGATACACGTTTCTTTCCATAGTAAGCATGAGAGATGAATCAATCAGATCAGAAAATGTCACATACTCCATAGCACATCACAACACATCTGAAACCTACTGAGTCAGATTCTTTCAGATTCTTGCTGTAAGTATTTTGTAGCCTGTATAACTTAATGGAGGGGGTTCCTTATACATGAAATACTACAGGGAGAAAAGAAAAGCCAGGGAAAGGAAAAGGAAAGAAAATAAAAGAAAAGGGAGTGGTATTTGAAAGAGTGCCAAGGGAAAAGCAAGGATGTAAAGGCACCCAGTGTATCTGCATAAAAGACATTCACATTTCCCTGAACTCTACATTCTTCACTAGCTCAAGTGCCATGATCACTTTTCTCAACTGCATCCTCAATTACGTAAAGACATTTTTTGTACCACACAACCTGCACCAACTTATCAATGGCCACCATTTATATCTAGATAAGAGAAGCACCTTATATCAAGAGGTAATTGGATGTGTTTCTTGTAGCAATCAATACACTTGTGTATATGCTCATGGAAAACTGTATTTTTTATGAAATATTGGGTCAATACATTTCTCCATTGATGCAGTGACTTTCACAGAAAAATAATTCAGCACCTCCACTAGTACATACTACCCACACAAGGTCATTATTTCAGTCATCTTCTCTTCCCTCCTGGAGACTGTAGTCAGTCAGTTAAGCAGCAGTCCAGACCTGCTGTACAACCAGGCACTGGCAGGTCTACAGCAGGCACAAGAAAAACACGCAACACTTCCTCATGGCTTCTCAATATATCTCCATTCACAGGATGGACAATACACAGCTATAAAACTGCTGCATGTCTCACACACTTAAAAAAAAACTACATTTGCCCTCTCTAAGAGGAGAAGTGCCATTCCAGAAGACCAGGAGAAACAAACAAGTGCTCCTTATTGTAAGCAAAACATCTTTCTTGAGTTCATCTGCATTTCAGAAGCCTTATGCTGTAAGTGGGCTTTTTCTGTAGTCATGGCTATATCAGAACTAAGAACAGCTGGCGGGCAGGCAGCAAAATCTCAGCACGGATCTGTAGTGGGACGCATTGCACCAGCTGCCATATGCCCACATTCTGTGTGCTGGATTCCTTGTGCTTGTGGAAGAGAGGCAATACAAATGTATTTCAAAATGATACATCTACTATGCAGGAATAGATGAGTACGGTCCCTATACAATCCAGGAGTTACTGTGTGGGTGGGAAAGGAGGCAAAGACATAGCAGCACAGATGTGTCACTGACAAAACTAAAGTGTTTCAATAACAGTAGACATCTGGTTTTAGTCCATTGAACCACAATCACAGTTTCAAGAAGGGCAAACAATTTATTTTATATGTAGAACTATAACTGAATATAAATATATTTAATTACATGTCATTGCAGAAAAAAATACTTGCAGAAAATAATTCACATGCTAAGGTGATGAATTTTCAGTCTTTGTTCACTGCACAATCTGACTTCACAACCTCATCACTTATTAATAAAACAAATATCCATTTTTCACTTTTAAGGAACTATGTGTCACAGAAAACATGATAATGGTGCACTTTGCAGCTACCTTACTTCCTCAGAAAAGCCATATTAAACTAATCTTCAGCTAATGAGTTTTCTTCACTCAACACCAGTTGCTGCTTTTTTTTCCTCTTCTCTTCTCAGTTTTTAACACTCAACTTACTAAATATGGCAGGTAAAAGCACAGGTTGATTTGAAAGGTTTATTTTTTAAACCTTTAAGGCTATTTTTCTAAATTCATGCTTCAGAACAATCAGTCTGAAATTACAACTTCAATATAATTATTTGTTTGGAGCAACAATAATCCAATACAGTGGTCTCCTAGAGTAAGGACATTTCCAATTAAAAAAATCATTACTCAAGCTCACTTTATGAAAGACACAGATTTAAGGCAATTTGGCAAAAGAATCATGCTTATAAGTCCTACTTCATTAAGGGGTAACCCTAATAATTCCAAGAATAAGTTTGGAGAAAAGAAAAAGAATAAACAAAATTTTAAAAAAAACCCACCTTCAGCATTTACCAAAGGTGAGAGAAAAGAAAAAAAAAAACTTAGTCAATTTTTTTACTACTTCCATGTTCTTATTCCATCCTTCCACTTACCAGGATGTACAGCTAGATGAAAACCAGTCTTGACAGAAAAAAAGAAACCACAAAGAACAGCCCCTTACATAGAGATTATATCAACTAAGCATTTTATTATTCATAAGGATATAGAATCATAGAATCATAGAATCATAGAATCACATGGTTGGATGGGACCTATAAGATCATCTAGTCCAACCGTCTTCCCACTACCATTGCTGCCACAGCTACTAAACCATATCCTGTAGCTTCTCATCAAGCTGCCTCTTGAACACTGCCAGGGACGGAGACTCCACCACCTCCCTGGGCAGGCCGTTCCAGTGCCTTACCACTCTTTGAGAGAAAAAGTTTTTCCTCACGTCCAATCTAAACCTCCTCTGGTACAACTTGTGGCCATTTCCTCAGGTCCTGCTTGTTGCTTGGAAGAAGAGGCCAAACCCCTGTTCATCACAACCTGCCTTCAGGAAGCTATAGAGTGCAATGAGGTCTCCCCTGAGCCTCCTCTTCTCCAGACTAAACAATCCCAACTCTCTCAGCCGCTCCTCATAAGACTTGTGCTCCAGACCCCTCACCAGCTTTGTTGCCCTTCTCTGGACACGTTCCAGGGCTTCAATGTCTTTCTTGTAGTGAGGGGCCCAAAACTGAACACAATACTCAAGGTGCGGCCTCACCAGTGCCGAATACAGGGGGATGATTACCTCCCTGCTCCTGCTGGCCACACTATTTCTAATGCAGGCCAGGATGCCGTTGGCCCTCTTGGCCACCTGGGCACACTGTCGGCTCATGTTCAGCTGAGCATCAACCAACACCCCCAGGTCCCTTTCCTCTTCACAGTCCTCCAGCCACTCAGCTCCGAGCCTATAGCGCTGCATGGGGTTATTGTGGCCAAAGTGCAGGACCCGACACTTGGCCTTGTTGAACCTCATCCCATTCAGCTCAGCCCAGTGATCCAGCCTATCCAGATCCCTCTGAAGGGCCTCCCTACCCTCAGGTAGATCAACACCGCCACCCAACTTGGTGTCATCTGCAAACTTACTGAGGGTACACTCAATCCCCTCGTCTAGGTCATCAATAAAGATATTGAACAAGATGGGCCCAAGTACCGATCCCTGGGGGACACCACTTGTAACAGGCTGCCAGCTGGACTTGACTCCATTAACCACCACCCGCTGGGCACGGCCCCCTAGCCAATTCTTTATCCAAAGAAGGGTATACCTACCCAGTCCACAGGCAGCCAGTTTCCCTAGGAGAATACTGTGAGAGACCGTGTCAAAGGCCTTGCTGAAGTTCAGGTAGACCACATCAACAGCCTTTCCTTCATCCACCAGTCTGGTCACCCAGTCGTAAAAGGAAATGAGGTTGGTCAAGCACGACCTGCTTTTCGTGAACCCGTGCTGGCTGGGCCTGATCCCCTAGATGCCACTCATATGCCGAGTGATCTCACCCAAGATGATTTGCTCCATAACTTTCCTGGGTACTGAGGTCAGGCTGACAGGCCTGTAGTTCCCCGGATCCTCCTTACGGCCCTTCTTGTAGATGGGAGTCACATCGGCAAGCCTCCAGTCCTCCGGGACCTCCCCAGATAACCAGGAGCGCTGGTAGATGGCCGAGAGCGGCTCGGCAATCACCCCCACCAACTCCCTTAGCACCCTAGGATGGAGCCCGTCCGGTCCCATGGACTTGTGGCAGTCCAGATGGAGAAGGAGTTCTCTAACTGTCTCCACCTGTACCACAGGGGGTGTACTCGGCCTGGCATCCCAGACTTCCAGATTAGGGCATAAAGTGCCCTGAGGATAACTGATCTGCCTATTAAAGGCAGAAGTAAAGAAGGCGTTGAGGACCTCAGCCTTCTCCTTATCCTCAGTGATTACATTCCCCGCTGCATCAAGTAAAGGGTGTAAATGCTCCTTATTTCTTCTCTTACCACTGATATATTTGTAAAAGGATTTCTTGTTCTCTTTTACTGCAGTGGCCAATCTGAGTTCATGCTGAGCTTTTGCCTTCCTAACTTCCTCCCTGCATACCTTAGAAACTTCTTTGTAATCTCCCCAAGTAGCCTGTCCCTTCTTCCAGAGGACATAGACTCTCTTTTTCTTCCGGAGCCTCAACAATAGTTCCCGGTTCATCCACACAGGTCTTCTTCCCCTATGGCTTGCCTTACAGCATTCAGGAACAGCCTGTTCTTGTGCCTTTAAGATCTCCATCTTGAGGAGCGTCCAGGCTTCCTGGACCCCTTTACCCTTAAGGAGCGACTCCCAAGGGACCCTCGCAACAAGCGTCCTGAACAAGTCAAAGTCCGCCCTCTTGAAGTTCAGGATAGCCGTTCTGCTAGTGATCCTTCTGACATCTCCAAGAATAGAGAATTCTACAATTTCATGGTCACTCTGCCCAAGACAGTGCCCAACCTTCACGTCTCCCACCAGACCTTCTCTGTTAGTAAAGAGTAGGTCAATCAGGGCACCACCCCTGGTAGGCTCTCGTACCAGCTGCATAAGGAAACTATCTTCCACACCCTCTAGGAACCTTTTGGACTGTTTCCTCTGCGCTGTATGATATTCCCAGCATATATCAGGGAAGTTGAAGTCTCCCACAAGAACGAGTGCTGGCGATCGCGTGACTCGCTCAAGCTGCTCATAGAACGCCTCGTCCTTCTCTTCATCCTGATTAGGCGGTCTATAACAGACTCCCACCACGATGTCACTCCTACAGGCCTTTCCTCTTATCCTTATCCATAGATACTCAACTGTATCATTCCCAACCCCAAGCTCTTCAACGTCAAAACAGTCTTTAATATAAAGGGCCACACCACCACCCTTCCTTCCTCATCTATCCCTTCTGAAGAGCTTGTAGCCTTCCATCACAGCACTCCAGTCGTGGGAGTGGTCCCACCACGTTTCAGTAACGGCAACCAGGTCATAGTTATCCTGCCGCACAATCGCTTCCAGCTCCTCCTGTTTGTTACTCATGCTGGGTGCATCGGTGTACATGCACTTCAGCCGAGACGGCTGCCTCAGCCCCAGATCAAGCACCGTTCCCCTGGGCTCTTCCCTTGAGGGCCTTGTTTTGTCCCCTTCCCCCTTCGTAGCTAGTTTAAAGATCTGTTGATAAGCCCCGCCAGCTCCTGTGCTAGGCTTCGTTGTCCCCTGTAAGAAAGGTGGGTTCCACAAACAGAAGACAGGCCAGGGGCCGAGTAAACTGCCCCATGATCAAAGAACCCAAAGTTTCTGTCTCGACACCAGCCTCTAAGCCAATTATTCATTAATGGAACTTTCCAAGCCCACTCCGTGCCACTCGCTGACCCTGAAGGTATAGAACAGAAGATCACTTGAGCTCCTGCTCCTTGAACCAAACGCCCTAAACCCCTGAAATCTCTTTTCATAGTTCGTAGGCTTCTCTGTGCAATTTCATCACTGCCCACTTCAACTATGAGGAGTGGAAAATAATCAGTGGGCCTAACCAGCTGTGGGAGTTTCCGGGTTATGTCTCTGACCCGGGCCCCAGGAAGGCAGCACACCTGCCTACGGGTAGGGTCAGGCCGGCATATTGGGCCCTCTGTCCCTCTCAGAAGGGAGTCACCTACAACTATCACCCTTCTTTCTTTTTTGGAGGAGGCAGTCTTCAAGCGTGGCTCCGACTGCCTCACCTTATGCAAGCTAGGAGGCGGCGTTCCCACGTCATCCTCACTTGCCTCTCCCTCCGGTTTCAGGACTTCAAACCTGTTACACAGAGGGACCTGGGGAACCGAGGTAGGTCGGGATGGGGGTTGCCTGCGACGCCAACCTGGGACCTGCTGCCATCCCTCCTCTTCTCTCAAGCAGTCCCTCTCCACTTGACTATGGCAAGGGAGAGTGTCCACTACTCCCTCAGTCCGCGGGGTGCAATCTCTGCGTCTTTTTCGCAGAGAGTCACTCCACCAGTCAATCTCCCGCTCGCACTCTCTGATACTCCGTAACCTCTCTATGTCCTCCCTAAGCTCCACCACCAGACTGAGCAGCTCATCCAGCTGCTCACACCTCGCACAGGTGGCATCCTTCCCGTCCTCTCCTGGCAGCAGCAGGCACAGGCACTCCCTGCAGCCAGAGACCTGAACTGCCGCATTTTTGGGCAGACCTTCTTTCTGGGTTGCCACAGTCTTCTTGGGGGAAGCCCGCTTCCTGGTGAGGACCATGTTTAAAGCTGTGATGTCAGAGCCTGTCAATAGGAGAGCAGGTCGCCCGAGAAAAGACTAGATCCAACTCCCACTCCCTCTGCTACTGTATTGAATGCTCTCAAATATATTGGGAGACTCTATATGGAGTTAAAAGTTATTCATTGTAATTAACAGTCTTCCAATTTTAAGAAAATATCTAAGCAATATAAAAAGGCTTAATTAATAATACCGTTAAAATTGCTATACATAATCTTTTTATCCTCTACCTTTTCTCTTTGTTACTATCTTTAGACTTCTAATGCTGACTGAGAAGGTTTGGCCTTTATCAAGCAAAAAGGGGGTCACACTGAGTGATCAGTGCCTGATTGTGCCTGTTAGGAGGAGTGGGGTGACCATGGTGAATGTTGTTCCTTTGGCCCAAGAGCAGGTGTTATACTGTAAAGTGCTTCAGTTTGTCTTTAGGAGGAGTTGAACCTTCTGTTTCAACACAGTACAAAATTCTCCACTTTTGAAAAAAAAAATCCATGTAGAGGTGTAGCCTCTTCATATCTGATGAGTAAATAAACAGAGAAATGTGTGGGTAAAGAGGAATTTATGAACTCTACTAGATAAGGACAGGACACAATGTGCTAAATGTTCAATAGTATATAAAAAACATCTGAATTACCTTGGACCTTTTTTTGATGATATTCTGAGAACATTTGTACAAAAAAAAATAATAGCTGGAAATATTTTTTACTCTTACTATAAAAACCTGCCCTTTTTCAAATCCAGTAGCTGTGTGAATTATAAATTTGCAATGAGGTTATATTACTATTTTTGTAGTGGCAACGTATTCTCACACAGGCTAGACATTAATTTTACTTTTGTATATTTTCAATATGACTTTCTGAAATATATAGTTATAAAATAGCCATTAGATTGTCCAGTGGTTGATTTTACCTGAATACATGTTTAGGATTTCTGATATCTTAATACTGTGGAGAAAAACAGGCAAATAGATTTTTTTATTTTCTCTTTCACACATTACACATTTCAGTGTAGTGAAAAGGAAGAATAGCAGAATTTAAGCAGCCAAAACCAGTATCTGGCAAAAGTTTACTTTCCAAAATGACAAACATCACTGAATTATTAAATCATTTTTTTTCTTCCTTTAAAAAAACAACAACAACAACAAAAGCTGAATAAGTAAAGCTATGTGAATACATCTGAGATTGCCTACCTGGCACTTTGAATAGCCAAAAATACTATACATAAAATTCTGACAACCAAAGCCCAAGTCTTGAACTCTGACATTTTGTAAATGCTGGGCCACTACTGTAACCTGAAATTTCATTAGGTCTACATAAACTAGTGTAAATTTTAAAAAGAGCCAGATTCTGTTCATAAGTTGGATATTCTCCAGATCTTACTCTACTTTTCTATAAGAAAAGTCAGTCTTTGACACTCCATTTCTAACTGATGATGAGTTAAACTCTTCGCAAACAGTACTCTAGGTATTTTTTCCTCTTTACCATCCTCTCCATAAACTGGGTCTAGCATAAAGTCATCTACAGCTAAGGTATTTGAAAATTGTACACAAAATTCATTATTTTGTACTGAATGCACAGAACTGCAGAATCACAGAATGACAGAACAGTTGAGGTTTGAAGGGACCTCTGAAAGTCTTCTGGGTCAAGATCCCTGCTCAAGCAGGTCCCCTTAGGGTCTGTTGCTCATAACCATGTGCAGATGGGTTTTGAATTTCTACAGGAAAACAGACTCCATAACCTCTCTGGACAACCTGTGCCAGTACTTGATCATTCTCACAGTAGAAAAGTGTTTCCTGATGTTCAGATGGCACAGACTGTGTTTCAGTTTGTGCTCATTGCTTCTGGTCCTGTCACTGGGCAGCACTGAAAGGAGCCTGGCTGCGCCTTCTTTGCATCCTCCCTTCAGGTATTTGTGTACATTGATAAGATCACCTCTGAGGCTTATAGTCTCTAGGCTGAACTGTCTCAGGTCTCAGCCTTTCTTCATAGGAGATTGTCGTGGTTTTGTTAGTGAGGGGGGCCTAAGGTGGTAGCTTCTGTAGAAAACTGCTAGAAGTCGCTCCCCTTTGTTCAGTGGACTCAGCCGGGCCTAGGGCGGACCTGCTGCTGGCCAAGCAGAGCCAATTGGTAGCAGAATGTCCCGTGATAACGCCTCTGCGATAACGTATTTAAGAAGTGGAAAACAGAAAAAAAAAGAGAGAAGAGAAGATGTGAAGAAGCTGAGCGGGGGCAGAGGCGCAGAGGGGGAGGCGCAGGCCTCAGGGGCCTTGCAGGCCTCACCCTCTGGCCTCTTGCCAGGCAGCCGACTGGGCCCGACTCGGTCCAGCCTGGCTGCAAGAAGTGGAGAGGAGATGAGAAGTGAATAAGATGTAAAAAAGATCCTGAGAGACATCTACCAGCCTGTTGTGAGGAACGGCTGCAGATGCCAAGGTCAGTTCAGAAGGAGGGGGAGGAGTAATGTGGCTCCTGGCCATGATTCCCCTGCAGCCTGTGGTGACGACCATGGTGGAGCAGGTTGTCCCCCTGCAGCCCATGGAGGTCCACGGAGGAGCAGAGATCCACTTGGAGCCCATGAAGGACCCCGTACCGGGGGAGGTGGATGCCTGAAGGCGGCTGTGGCCTGTGGAGGGCCCGCTGGGACAACTGTTTTAGAGGGACTGAACTCCGTGGAAGAGATGACCCACGCTGGAGCAGTTCCACGAAGGACTGTGGCGTAGGGGTGGGACCCCACAACAGAGCAGGGGAGGAATGCGAGGAGTTCTTCCCCCAATCATGAAGCAGCGGCGTGAAACAACGTATGATGAACTGACTGCAACCCCCATTCCCTCTTCCCCTCTGTGCCACTCAGGAGGGGAAGGTGGTAGAGATAATGTTAAGCTTGAGAAGAGGGAGGGGTGGGGGGAGGTTATCTTGTTCTCTGTCTCATTATCCTGCTGTTTATAGTAATAAATGAATAGTTTTTTCCCCGAGTCCAGTCTGTTTTGCCCGTGACGGTAACTTTAAGGATATTCTCCCTGTCCTTATCTCAAACCTCGAGCCTTTTTTCCTTATATTTTCTCTCCCTGTTCTCTTCGAAGGTGTGGGGAGTGAGAGAGAGACTGCGTAGTCTGGTCCCGATCAGGGCTGAACTACGACAGAGATATGCTCCAGTTCCTTAGAATTTGTGTACTACAAGAGTACTGGAAACTCTTATGTGTGTTTATTTGTATAGCTACAATCTCTTGTAGGAGAGAAAAAGACCTGAGGTGTCAGCAATAAACTATGATCTACCCGTTAGATTCACTAGAGCTCAATCTCACTTCTTCTGAAATACCTTCAATAAAGCACAAA
Source organism: Chlamydotis macqueenii (assembly GCF_036417535.1). Taxonomy (NCBI): domain Eukaryota; kingdom Metazoa; phylum Chordata; class Aves; order Otidiformes; family Otididae; genus Chlamydotis; species Chlamydotis macqueenii. The sequence continues at coordinate 167,745,913 of NC_141556.1, forward strand.
TGTATTCTCTTTATGATATCTGTAATAAGAACAATTTGACTTAAAAATCTTCCTCTTGTGATATGGGAAAGAGAAGTCCTTTGCACTTGACTCATTCACAGCCTTAAAAAGTTTAAAAAAAAAAAGTATTGTAAGCTTATAGTGTTGTTCAGTTTTAAATATTCAGTGTTGACCTCAGTTTTTTATTTCTCTTTCAGAAAGATAACATGAAGCAATAAATCAAACTATAAAGAGTAGATATTGTGTTTGTATCATTTCCTTTAATATTTCAAGTGAAATTTAGCAGAAAATAATTTTAAAGTTTGATTTATTAGTGTTTAGTTAAACATTAACTCCTGAAGCAGAGGAGCATGACACTATTAGAATGTATGCTCATTTTTGGAAAGCTCGAGTGGTAATGCATTTAAAATTTAAATAAAACAGAGAGAGGAAATTATTTTCCTTTTAAATAAGCTTAAATGTAGACAAAACCTATTATACAGAAATAACTTTTATAGTACTATAATATTGTCACTCAAAAAAAAATAGTAAACTGGGATTATCAGAGATGTATAAAAGTAGTCACACAAATTGTTACAGTAATTTCAACATTTCAACAATCAAATAAGTATTATTAATACTGTTAGAAACAAAATAACTAAATATAGGAAATTATGATCAAAAAAAGGAAATAAATCACATGTAACGACAAAAAAAAATTCAGAAGTAGCACACTAATGCCTTATCACCTTATCTATCTATCTATCTAAAGTTATCTTTTTTTTTTTCCTCGTAGAGATTGTCCCAATGTTAAAAACATCATAAAGACAAAAAAGATTAATTATGCCATGAGATATTTTCACTAAATTACTTATAGACTCCTTTCTGGAGTTGTCAAGCTTCCCTCACAGTGAAGTTTCACTGTAGCACTTTGCATTTATGTAGTTCTAGCACAGTATGCCTGCTTTTGGTTCGGCCTTGCCCACCACTACAGTATATGCCAGCAATAATAACCAAGATACTGATAATTATAATGAAAAGAATATGATGTCCTACAGTTTATCTGCCATTAAAAACATTTTGCATGTACTTTCTCTTTCCTTTTATTTGTCGATGTATTTAAGGGGCTTTTTTCCAGAATTATTTATAATAAAAACACAAGAGGGGAAGGAAAAGGGAAAGGGAAAGGGAAAACAAAAGGGGAAAAGAAACAAAAAAAAAGGAAAAAGAAATTAAAAAAGAAAAACAGAAAGAAAGAAAAAAAATTTTAAAAGACAGAAAAAAAAGAGACCGTACTTGTGAGTATACAAATATATAATAATCTCAACAAAATTAGAATTTAGTTTTACTATTACAAAGTTTCCTGACTCTGTGAACAATTTATGAGAGAGCAGAAGGTAGAATGAAGACAGCAGTAGAAGAGGTAACTGTTAATTTAATTCTAGTAGCATGAAAAACTTGCTGTATATCATAATGTGAAAAATTTAATTTTGGAAGAGACTTTAACCTCTTTCAGCTAGAATTTGTAAAAGCCTGTATCGTAAATTAACAATAAAATGATAAATTTCTTTAGTCTTGACAGTACAACAGGATGGAAGGAAAGCTTATGCTTGAAAGCCCAAAAGGATGGATGAAAAGCAACATACTAAAGTTGAAATGGCTGGGACTGATCATCTCAATTTAAAAAAAAAATAAAAGAAAAGAAAAAGAAAAAAAAATGTATGTGTGTGTGTTTGTGAAAAATAAATGCCATACAACAAACAATTCTTATACAAAAGAATGCAATTTTCATTCACTTGAATTCAATTATTTACTTAAAGTTTTGACACTGGTAACTTTCTTTCAATGTTATGCTATTTTCAATCAATACGTTATGGTTTAAAAGCCAGGTGTTAGTAATTAGTCACCCATCACAACTGCCATAGAAAATATAAAAGAAAATTAACACCAACAACTCAAACAAAGGCAATAACATTATATTGGCAGTAATCAGGCCACATCTTTATACAATTCACATAATCAAAAGCAGATGTATAATTCATTTAGGCAATTAAAAACACATTTTAAATGTTTAAAAGCTCCCAGTTATGTCAGAGGCATAGATAATATTCATAATACATGAATAAGCGGATATATAGAATACTTGTAATTAAAAGAATGGTAGCAGGTGGAGGACAAACAGATAATCACTAACAAACAGAATCACAGAATCATTTAGGTTGGAAAAGACCTTTAAGATCTTCAGGTTCAACCACAAATCTAACACTGCCAAGTCCATCACTAAACCATGTCCCTAAACGCCACATCTATTTCTTTTAAATACCTCCAGGGATGGTGACTCAACCACTTCCCTGGGCAGCCTGTTCCAATGCTTGACAACCCTTTCAGTGAGAGAATTTTTCCTAATATCCAATCTAAATCTCCCCTGGTGCAGCCTGAGGCCGCTTCGTCTGGTTGTATCGCTTGTTACCTGGAAAAAGAGACAGACACTCACCTCACCACAGCCTCCTTTCAAGTAGTTGTAGAGAGTGATAAGGTCTCACCTGGGCCTCCTTTTCTCGAGACTATACAACCCCAGTTCCCTCAGCCACTTCTCATAAAATTTGTTCTGTAGACCCTTCATTAGCTTTTTTGCCCTTCTTTGGACACACTCCGGCACCTCAATGTCTTTCTTGTTGTGGTGTGCGGCCTCACCAGTGCTGAGTACAGTGGGATGATGACTTCCCTAGTCCTTCTGGTCACACTATTTCTGATACAAAACAGGATGCTCTTGGCCTTTTTGGCCACCTAGGCACACTGCCAGCTTATATTCAGCTGACTGTCAACCACCATCAACATAGAAGTATTGAGAATATAATGATAAAGTGCAGCGCCATCAGACACTTCATGTCAGACTAACTGTGGTGGTGCTAGGTACAGTGGATTGTACAGGGTGGATAACACATAGCAGTCTCTTTTAAAAAGTACTAGAAACATAACAAACTTATTTGAAGTAACACAAAATTAAAAAAGTCACCCAGTAATGTTCTGAACTGCTTCATGCACTTTGCAATGAATTTATGAATTAGTCATCTAGTAATCTATATTTCTCTTAAGCATCAGAAATTTGATAGTATAATAAAAAATAAGAAAGTGTAGTAAGGATCTTTATAATTTTTTTAATATAAACATTAAAATTAACACTATTCATTATGGTCCAGTGCCGGTGAGAATATGTGAGTATGTAGCTACCTTACTGCTCAGAAACATTATAAAGGAGAATAAACCTATATTGTACATTTTATGGAAACTTTTGTTTTAAATAAGTGCAAAATAAAAAGCTTCATACCGTACAAACAATAGGGATGAATAGAAATATTCACAGGCCACAATTTTTTTTTCTCTCATGACAGTTTAGTTAGGAGTTCTTGTTTTAAATTTTTATAAAGGCATTGTAACAATAAACCAAGGTAAATTAAAGGAGAAAATCATAGAATCATAGAATCATAGAATCACATGGTTGGATGGGACCTATAAAATAATTCCCTACCTTTTTTTTTTTCTCTTGTGTCTTTCTACTTCTCGCTCTCATGGAAAAAATTTCTTCTAGCTTCATTGCAGTCTTAATCAGTTCTCCTGTTATTACTTCTCACCTATTACTTCTGTACATAATCTCACACTTTTTATTTATGTGTTACTGACCCGGAAATTATGCTAAACATTTATGTAGGATCCAAATGAATTAAATTATACTACTTTAAAAACACTGTGAAACAAGAGAAGCAGTTCATTTGATAAGTAGTTAATGCTTTTAGCCCTTTTACAAGCAAATAATCTAATAAGGTTTCTTAATAAATCAATGTGTCAGTCAATAAATGAATGCGTAGCTGTTTTTATGTGAGTGGAGTGTTCAGATCAAAAAAGTGAAATGTTTATAAGTTGGGAAAAGGCAGAATTAAGGCAAGCTATGCAGTCAAATTTTATCGGAGTAGCACACTGACTTTTTATTCCATCCTCTTCAGATACAACTCTGGAAGCATAATTATTTTCATATTTTGAGGTCAGTGACCTTTTGCACAGATTTCAAGAGATCTTCCAGGCCCTGCCACTGCAGTGCAGAGTGACTTCAGGAAAATTATATTTCAAGTTTTTGTCTGTAAGGTGGATAATTGCTAGATCAACCTCCATTGTAAACTGTTATGCGATCTGCTGCTGAAAGCATCATTACTCAAGCCATGTAGATCCTGGACAGCTATTCCTGAGTAAATAGCTAATAATATTTACAATACAACAATTAATTAACTGAACAGAGAAAAATGTAAATCCCTCTTCAAAATGAAAGAAATTGCTAATTTGCACGTTGTAAATTTGATATTAGTGTTTTCTGTTTTCTCAGGCTTAGAAGAAATAGATGGCTGTATCTTATAAATGTAGTGTATTTTGTATTTTATTAGACTACAGTTGCGAAGTTTGAATTAATGATGTAACTATATATTTTTTTTTTTAGTTCATAATCTACATGAATCTCTTGCTGTCTTTCTAAAGAGGGTGGAGAAAGGCTAAAGCGACGCAGGCATCTCCTGATAGGTAAGGAATACTATGAAGGCCTCTTTCATTGTGTGATAAGTAATCCTAACTGTCTCTGTCATCTGCTGGTGATCCAGTATTTTATTTTTGCTGCAAGGTGGTATTTTATTTTCTAACAAAATTTTCATACAACTTTCATCTTATGGTACATCACACTTGGAATGTGAATACTGGAATAGATTAACAAAATTTTTGGATTTGCAATCTTGAAACAGAAACTTTGTTTTACAGACCTGCAATTTTCTTTTTTTTTCCTGCTTAAAGTTTTGCAAAAATGTAAATGAAGCTGAGCACTTATGTTAAAGTTCTGATTTAACTTTTATAATTTGTCTTTGCACATTTGATTTATTTTCTGTGGTTATCAGGGATTAATATATATTTTTTTTAAGATTGCAAAAAAAAATGTTTTACTAAAATGACTTGGCATGATTGCTTGTATTAAAAGTTGTTCACGGTGTTCTGAGATTTAGCAGAGCACTTCATTTCCAATAAATGTCATAATCATTATAGTTGCTTTTCATAGCTTTGATTGGAAATGCAATTAGGTTTATTTCCCCAAACTAATTGTTCTCTTTGTTTTATTTTGTTTATTCTTGATATTTCCTTTCATTACTGAGTGTGTTCATTCAAAACAGATGTGAGCCACCACAGAATAATATATTACAACTTCATAGTCATTTTACTGCTTATTTCCACATTTTAATTGTAAATACTGAGTTGTTCATTTGTATATTGGTATACCAGGGAGAATACTGAGATTTTTAATGACATGTGAAACATTTATTGAACTAATACAATCTAAGCTTCTATTAAATGCGATAATGACAGTCTTACAAGATTAGAAAGACTGAACAAAATCGTATCACTAGAATAATAATTTTAAATAAGATTTCAAGTTAACTGAACATGCCCTAAATCATACAACTCTATGGCTGTTTGTAGGTCAGTAAAAAAAAAAAAAAAGAGCACTAATATATTATATTCTGTCTATAATTTAAAGAAACACCACTATAAACACTATAAATAGTATCTTGGCAGAATTTAAAGAAAACTGTTCTAGAAACACCCTTTGCACATACACACGTGCCCAATCCATTAAAAAATACATCATTTACTCTTTATGTATGCGCATATTTTATATATATAAAAATATACCTAGGTAAGCAAATACAAAACACTGACATAGTTAATTTTGAAGGAATTATTCCCTTATAGAATCTGAGTCGTTGATTGTCTCAATATCAGAGGTTTGTCATCAACATGTTGAAATTTTAAAATTATGTGCTGAAACAAATGTAATAAACATTACAATTTGTTATGCAATGTAGAAAAATAAATATGTAAAAATAACCTAGAATAGCAATGCATTTGGTGACAAAAATAAAAAAAAAAATAAAATAGAATGTGTACAGCCATTTAAAAATCATCATGCAGCCATTACTTTCATAGACTTTACAGCATTCAGAAGAAAACTAAGGAAAATTATTATCAGAACTAGAAATCAAAACAAAATGACAAAATGATTTAAGAAGGTAAATTGTTTGCATAACTAAAGAAATAGAATTATATATTTAGCAGAAACTAGAAAAAGCGTGCTTGTTCTCCCTCTCTGGAATTTTATTTTGTACATAAGGTATCTTAATCAACTGGAAAATTCTTTTTTTTTCTTTTTTTTTCTACAGAATGGGAACTGGGAATTATAGTCTTCTATGCCTTGCTATAATTGACTTGCATATCTGAAATCCTACAGTCAACCTGAAAAATAAAATTAAAATATAAATTTTCATCTAAGTTTGAAATTATTAAGTCATCTGATTTAATGGTATATCTCCTCTTAATTGACTCTGTATCTTCATTTTATTTTTCTACCATGAGAAGTTAGGGAGAGTCTTCTATCACAAGCCTGCTACCAGAATGTCTCAATTTTTTTCACAAATTGCTTGCTACAGGCATGTTGTACTAGTGTATGCTCTATTTAAATGATGAATTACATTTGGTTTCTTATATTATAAAAGAGTAGATCAGTATTTATGTTTATCTCTAGTCATTTCTAGTGTATTTCCTGGTTATCTCTACAAACTCTTCCCATTTTGCCCATTTTGAATCTTGTGTCTTGGAAATATATCTATATTTTCCTCTGAGAATGCATAAATTTTAAATGTTTAAGCATTCTTTTTCTTCACATTTTTTCCAGTGCTATTAACATAATATTTCTCAATCCCATCAGAAACAGAAGCTGAAGATAAATTTTTGAAACTAAAGATATTTTATCTCACTTATGTTTTCAGAGCTCATGTAGTTTATTCATGTATAGAGCAGAAAAAGTAACAAACACTTTATGGAATTATATTTTCAGAATAATTATTTCACTATGACAATAAATATAACATGCTATTTTTTGTGTAGTGGTGGTTTTTTTTTTAAGAAAACTATGGGAAATGTGAAAACACTGTGTTAGTAAAATTTCTTAACATGTCATTCCACGTTCTGTGTAGCATTTTTATTTTTTTAAAAGTATGATTGAATACATTTTTCTCCAGTACACTATACTAGAAGACAAGGAAACAGATTTTCCTCCTGAAATGTTGACTTTTAATCAAAGAGCTACAAAATTTAGTTGACCTGTAAAAATGGTAAAAAAAAAAAAAACTTAAAGCAAGATTTTATTTTCATTTGCTTGAAATCAGTAATAACCTATTCATGAGACTTTGAAATGTACATAGGTGGAATATGTATTTATATGTGAAATGAACATAGGTGGAAGAAGTTTAATGTCTAGGAAATCTTACCTAATTGTGCTGGAAGAATAAATGCATAGATGGGCAGATAGCAAATAAACTGTATGAAGATTTTGTTTAAAAATAAGAAGAAGTATGAAGATTTTTTTTTTTTTTAAGTGTAACTCTGAAAATTTCCAAAATTTCCTAATTATCTTTCTCTAAGTGAGACCTTTGGTGTTTTCTTCTTCAGTCACTTTTGGTTTTATCTTAACCTATGTCTACTTTCTTCCCAAGTAGTCCAAATTGCACTCACAAGAGTGTAATGCTTTAATTAAATTTATCCCAAGTAAAGCTAGAGCTTGTATACTCTGTTTAAGTGCAATATTAGCATGATCTCCAGGCTCTCCTTAAGGTCCATTAGATTCAGGCATGTCTACAGCATAATTCATGTTGTTCTAACAGAAATGTTTAAGAGAAACAGCTTGAATCTCGCCCCCCCCCCCCCGCCCCAGTGAGGTCTATCTCTTCATTAATTATGACTCTGATTAGATATGGAACCAGTAAGGGCCAAAATCACATAATTAATTTAATTCTGCTTTCTCAATGTGTTTTTATACACTGATTATTGAGAAAACTAATTAAAAAAATTTGAAAGTGCGGAGAGAGGTACTGAGCACACAGAAGAAGCATGAAAGGGTAATCTGAATTTGGAAGCTTGGGGAGTAAAATAAGTAAGATAAATGTGAAATGGGAGTGTTGTATACAACTAAGTAAACTGAAACAGTCTCATATGGAGACTCAAGGCTAGTGAAAAAAAATTATATTATTCCCTCTTCATTTTTCATTTACAAAATAGGGATAATACTGTTTCTTTATTCACAAAACAGTTTTGAAAATAAATTGTGAAGCATATGCATACTGTCACAGTAACACAACATATATAAGCAGGAGAAGACTTCCATTTCTGGGGCAGGATGTAAATAACATGCAGTGTATAAAGCATGTAGTCACGGATGCAACAGTAACAAAAAGCTTTAACAAGAGTTTATTTGATTAAGTAATTAAATTCAACATCATGATATTTGTGTCAAGAATACAGAGGTATCAGAATTGCATAGAGTATCTACTTTGTCATTCTTAACTCATGAACTCGACCTTGGAACCCTGTATGAAATTTTAATAGATATGTTCTGTGTGAATATGAATGGTAGGTCAATTATGGTTGTATATCTGCTTTATTTATTTCTATTTCATGACCCAAAATAGGATTCATTACTCTTCTTTTGAAGTGCTAGAACTTCTTTTTTGTTAGAACTTCTAGACCTTCCTGAAATTGTGCTGAAGCTCTGTCAGGAAAACAGTGTAAACTACAATGGTCCCATATCCAAAAAATAGCTGGAGTAGCTGAGTTCTAAGAAGCAGATTCATCTGTACAGTTAGTTAACAGCAAGAGAGGAGACATTTAATTTCTAGTACTCCATAGGCATGGTAAGTAATAAATATTAAAAAAAAAATCCATCAAAAGATACAAATTACTGGCATATAACAAGAATGCCTGTAGTATAAAGTGGATTTGGATAATATCATCCAAATGAAGGCAATTGTATTGCAAATATCCTCTAAATATTGAAAAACTTCATACAGATATTTTTAAATATCACCCGATCAATAGCAACAAAGAAATTTTGAATGTTCTGAGAGAAACGAGGTAATGTCTTCACCTGTTCTACGTTACATGCAATTTTCCAGATTTTGTCATGTAAAAGGTACTAAACGGTGAACTATAAAGTAATGTTTGATTTTTTTTTGTTGTTGTGATAAGTGAGATTTAACTTAATAGCATAAGACTGAAAGCTGAGCCATTCCATGAACATTATGATGTGAGAGTGATAATGAAATTTGGTATGAAATCTGATGAATAGCCTAAACTAAGGTTTCAAGAGCTGGTACTGGTTTTGACCAGTACCAATCTTCTATGATCTTAGATTGAGGAAGCAGCATTGCAGAGGCCTGGTTTTGTTTCGCATTTGGAATTGTTCTTTTGGTTGTCTGAAAGGCTTGTGAAACACGTGGGACATTTTGAGATTGAAGTTATTTGATATAGGAATACAAAATAGTAACCTCTCTAAGCTGTATTCTTAAATACTTTGGAGTTGGAACTGCAATTTGGAATTATCTTATTTACCTCACAGTACACAGTGCATCCTTTTATGCATGTCTATATATAGAATAGAATCATAGAATATCTCAAGTTGGAAGGGACTTAAAAGGATCATCAAGTCCAACACCTTGCTCATCTCAGGATGACTTAAAACTGAACCATATGACTAAATAAGAGTGCTGTCCGGATACTCCTTGAGCTCTGACAAGCTTGATATTGTGACCACTTCCTTGGGGAGCTTGTTCCAGTGACTGACCACCCACCTCAGTGAAGAATATTTTCCTAATTTCCAGTCTGAACTTCCCCTGATACAACTTCATTCCATCTCCTCATGTCTTATCGCTGGTCACCAGAGAGAAGAGATCAGCACCTCCCCCTCCGCTGTCCTACTTGACGAAGTTGTACACTGTGATGAGGTCACCCCTCAGCCTTCTCTTCTTCAAGCTGAACAAACCTTGCAACCTCAGCCATTCCTTGTAAGTCTTGGCCTTGAGACTTTTCTCCATCTTGGTCAACCTCCTCTGGACACACTGTAATAGTGTGATGTCCTTCTTTTATTAAGGCACCCAAAACTGCACACAGTAGTCAAGGTGGAGCTGCACCAGTGCAGACTGGGATAATCACCTCCCTCAAACAGCTACCTATGCTGTACTTGATGCACCACAGGGTATGGTTGGCCGTTTTTGCTGCCAGAGCACACTGTTGATTCATATTCAACTTACTATCAACCTGTATCTCCAGATCTCTTTCCATGGGACTGCTCTCCAGCCTCTTGTCCCACAATTTGCACATATAACCAGGATTGCTCGATCCAAGGTGTAGAATTTGGCACTTGCTCTTGTTAAATTTCATGTGGTTGGTGATTGTCCAGCTCTCTAGTCTGTCTAGATCTCTTTGTAAAGTCTCCCTACCATTGTGAGAGTCCATAGCTCCTCTTAGTTTAGCATTATCGGCAAACTGACCTGATGCACATTCAATTCCTCTGTCCAGATAATTTATTAAAAACATTAAAGAGCACACATCTATATATACACACTTGTAGATATGTATATTCATATATGTTTTTGTGTACATATGCATAGTAAACAGCTATATGCCTTGTGGACATAAAACATAGTAATCAACATACAATTTAAGATATTTAGTTTCTGAAACATTCTAACCACTGTATTTTGAAAAGGACTATTGAATGTATTTATGATTAACTGAGCTCCAAAGGGGCACAATTCATGTAAATGAGGATGAAGAACTAAAGGATATGAATAATTCTGAAGGTAAAAGAAACTGTGGGTGGGTATTAATCTCACTCAACTGTAAACATCTCTACTAGACATTCCAATCTGCCTTCATAACAAAGGGAGAGAAACTGACAATTTTTTGGTTATGATTCACATGCTCTATTGTAAAAATCTACTTCAGAATAAGACAATTTACACTTACTTCTCTCTATCAGTTATGAACATTGTCTATATTGCCAGCTCCTGTATAGAAGTCTACACCATAAGTGTCTGAAGCTAAGTGGTATTGTGTTATGTAATGATAACAGTGGAGCAGTGTGGAGACAATTTTGGATGCCATTTTCATGTATTAACTATTTTATTTTGGTTCATTATCTTTTTTTTTTTTAATTACTGGGTTTTTATTAGTATTTAGAGATGGTTGTGCTCATACTAATGTGATAACATCCACAAAAGAAGAAGTAGAAATGTAAAATAACTGTAGATATTTCAGAAACTTCCAGAGTTGAGAATCATGTAGACAATACAAAACTGAGAGAAGAGACTTATATACTAGATGGGTGTGTTACAATTCAGAGGACCCAGACAGGCTGGAGAAATGGGCTGACAAATACCTCATGAAGTTCAACAAATGGAAACACAAAATTGTTAGCATGTGAAAGAAAAAAAAAAATCCACATGTCAACACTGGAAATTTCTTTTCCAATTGACTGTAAAGCAACCTTGCAGGACCTAGGATGCCCAGTGGACCAAAATTTGATCATAAGACTGTCACCAGTAGGTTGAGGGACGTGAAGTTTCCTCTCTGCTCAGCACTGGTGAGACCACACCAGGACTACCTTGATGTTGGTATACTGGAGCAATTCCAGTGAAGGGCCACAAAAGATAATTAAGGGACTGGAGCACAGTTTGTGATAAACACTGAAAGCGCAAAATAGTTACTGACATTTTAGATGCACCCAAGGATACCAAAACCCAGTTTTACACAGGTGAAACCAGACCAGTTCATATTCTGAGTCTATTTTATAAGTTGTTCAAACATTTAAATCTTACTTCTTGCCTCTGAATAGCACACCGAAAATCTGCCTAGTGGAGTTATTCATGAATGCAATACGTAAATGAAATTAATAGAAGGTGAATCAAAGTATCTGTTTCCCTGAAAAATACTTTTAAAAGACAATTATTGGAAAGACTTTTTTTTGTGAATATAAAAGCTGATTTTCTGAAAAAAAAAACACATCCCATTAATTGCTAAGATTTAGAAAAGAAAAATATTTAAACTCAACTTTATGTAGATGAAAAAAATAAATAGGTTTAGCTAAGTTCTAAAACCAGTGATGTCAGTCCAGTTTTACAGTTTACTGAGATGTTAGAATCTTCAACAGTTAAAAAAAAATTCCTGAGATTTTAATTTTTGTCTGTGTGTGTGTGCCTGTGGTTCTTCATTAGCATATATGTAGATTCAGAATTGCTCGAGGACAAAAGTCAAACAAATAAAATAATGAAGAAACTCTCAGACAGCTTCTTAACCTTCCCCTCAGACAGCTTCTTAACCTTCTGTACACTTTAATTTAAAAGTCAATGAGTTACTCTAAGGTACACCCATAAGTCAACCTGAAGAAAATCTTATAGCTTTGTAGATGATGGAACAAAGTCGTAACACATAGATGACTTCACTGTTACAAAAGTAATCAGCTCCTCAAGTCAACTATGAAAAGATTGCACATTTTCAAGACATATATTACTATGCTTGAGTTTTGCTATGTATATTAACACGAGTGCAGTGAATTTAAATGAGCCCAGTGAAATATATGTCACAATCATCAAGCATACACTTTTAGGGTCTAACAAAGTGACATATCTTGAAAAGAACAGATTAAAGACCAAATTTGACTACAGTATGTCTCTCGTTCAAAGAGAATAAATCTAGAATACTTGAAAAAGTGAAATACACAATGATATTTCATAACATCTAATAACTGGAAAGAAAGAATAATAGATATCATCACGTAGGTTATTAAGGCAGCAATTATTTTACATCATGTTGAACACCTTCTTTGACATTCTAAAAGGTAACCTCAATATTCACAAGTCCACTATTATTGATGGTGGGGAATAAGGGGGAAACACCAGTGAAATGCAGTTACAACCTTTAAAACAGCTTTGAACATGCAGATTAATTCTAAGGAGTACCTGTCTTACTGGTAGATACATAATGTACTACTAGAAAAAATTCTTTCACTCAGGTTTTGTGACTTGGGACCAGCATTTCTCTTTAAATACAGGAAGTGCAAAAGTCTGAGTAATTTTCTTGGTTGTCTTAAACGTTATGGAAGCTATATCATATATAAATACAGAATTTGATTTATATTAATATGAGGTATATTAGTTTTCCATAATCATGGAAAAATAGAATTGTGGAATGATTTAGGTTACAAGAGACCGTTGGACAAAACCATCTTGTCCAACCCCTATGCCATAGGGAGAGATGTCTTCCACTAGATCAGGTTACTCAAAGGCCTGTCCAGCCTGACCTTGAACACTTCCAATAATGGGGCACCCACCACCTCTCTGGGCAACCTGTTCCTAAGTATCACCACCCTCACAGTAAATAATTACTTCCTTATATCCAACCTAAACCTACCCTCTTTCAGTTTAAAAACTTTACCCCTTGTCCTATCACAACAGGTCCTAGTAAAAACTCTCTCTCCGCCTTTCTTATGAGCCCTTCTTCTATTCTGAAAGGCTGCAAATAAGGTGTCCCTGGAACCTTCTCTTCTTCAGGCTGAACAATCCCAACTCTCTCAGTCTTTATTGATAGGAGACATTCCAGCTCTCTGATCATTTTTGTGGTCCTCCTCTGAACTTGGTCCAACAGGTCCATGTCTTTCTTGTACTGGGAACCTCAAGGAAGAATGCAGCACTCCAAGTAGGATCTAATGAGAGTGTAGTATCGGGGCAGAATCACCTCCCTTGACCTGCTAGCCATGCTGCTTGTTATGCAGCCCAGGATACAATTTGCCTTCTGGACTGCAAACACACATTGCTGGCTCATATCCAATTATTCATCTGCCAGTATCCCCAAGTCCTTCTCTGCAGGATTGCTCTCAACCCATTCATCTCCCATCCTATATTGATACTGGGAGTTGCCCCAACCATGGTACAGGACCTTGCACTTGGACTTGTTGAATTTCATGAGGTTTTCATGGGGCCACTCCTCAAGCCTGTCAAGGTCTCTCTGGATGTCATCCCTTCCCTCAAGCGCACCAACTGTACCACTCAGCTTGATGTCATCCCAAAACTTGCTGAGAGTGCAATCAATCTCACTGTTTATGCCATTGATTAAGATAGTGAACAGTACCATTCCCAATGGAGACCCTTGAGTGACACCCCTCATTACTGGTTTCTACTTTGATATTGAGCAATTGACTGTAACTTTTTGGACATAGTTAGTAAATCAATTCTTTATCCATTTAATAGTCCATACATCAAACCCATCTCTCCCCAATTGAGCGGTAAGAATGTTGGTAATACTGGTAACTAGGAATAGAATTCTAGATCTTGGAAACTCCGTAATGAACTGAAGTTCTTTTTATGGATTGATTTGCTCTGGAAGAGTTGAGTAAAAGGCCAAGTCTTATATAGACAATACTTTATTACCTTGATCATGTTTGTTTGGGTTATGCCTTAGATCATACTAAAAAATACCAAGTTTATTCTGCCAAGAACTTTTCAAACAAATAGTAACAGAAAGTTCTTTTCCCTAAATGCAGCATAAGTGATTAATTGGTAAAGACAAAGAGGTGTAATAGATGCAATAGGGAAGAGAGGACATTGTGACAGAAGAAAATTAAGTGTGTAGAATGTGAAAGGGATTCCATTCACAGAATCTGAGTGGAAAGGTTTTTTTCTAGTGTCACATCATGTAAGTACCAGTAAACAACCTAATGCTTAGAAACTATCTATCTATCTATCTATCTATCTATGCAAAGCTATTTTGAAGGTTGTAACTGCTTCTCACTGGTGCAAATACTGGGAATTCACAAATTTTTATTTGTTCTACTTTGTTTCTTTTTCTAAAATTATGTTAAAAATCGTGGTGAGTGAACAAATCTTTGACTCTTTATGATTTTTTCAATATTCTCAGATAAAACCAGCTGGAATTTTAAATACATCCAATTACTTGTACTTCAGTCAGGCGTACATAATTCACAAAGGAATAGCCATCCTTCTGCTTGTTAAAGCCTAGAACTAAGACATTTGTAACTATGACTACTTTGGCTTTAAAAAGTTTGCTAGTAAAAATGTTAGTTAGGACTTTCAGTTCCATAAGTTTTAGAACCTTAAAATGTAAGAATATGTAATAGAAATCTCAAACAAGAGAGCCTTGTACCGTGAATTACACAGTTCATTTTCTCATCCTGATAATTCTGCCTAGTGGTCCACATGTATAAATTATTTCTGCTAATTAAGCCTTTAATTAAAATTGATAATACTAATTTTAAGTAAATAGATATGGTATCAGTCTCTAAATACTGGCTTTTAATAACTTTGTTGATATCTAATTTACTTGCTCTAATTATCCTGTTAAACACCAATAAAATGCTTTTGTGTACTTTACAGTCTGTTAATAGCAGTTCAATTACTGTTGTATTTCTTGTGTAATTTAGAAGAACTAAATAGCAACAACATTTACATGTTATCATTTTATAGCCTGTAAATGTCGTTATAATTGATATTTAATTGCAAAAAAAAAGACCAATATATTTCATAATTCGTTGTGTGATCTGTTTGTGAAATAGACATTAGTAGAAGCTAAACATACAAACAGCAATCTTTCTTAAAAAACATAGAAAGGAGATCTGTGTGTTCAGTTACATTTGTCAGTTCTTCAGAAAGCTGGTTTTTGTCTCTGACTATCAAAAAGTTTTGATCAGAAAAGCAAGCAATGAAATAAATATATATATATATTCAAATAATACATTGCATCAGGAGTATCATGCATATATTTCTCTCTCATGGAAGGTTAAATCTCAAGGCCAGAAACTTTACAGTGAAAATATTTTTTTTACTTCATCCATTCACTAAGTGGGGAAAGAACTGCAACAGAAATCCTGTTTGGCAAAAGTACTTACAAATACAATTTCTGTAGTGACTCAAAGTTGAATGAGGTCCACTGTAAGCTGAGATCAATTACAGTTGAACCACTAAATCATTGTAGGTGATTCATGTGGGACAAAGCAAGCAGCCTCTGCAATACACAAGCATAAAACCCAAAGTTTGGATATTTGTTGCAGACCCATTCAGGCAGGAGTTTTTTCAGTATGTATTCTTGCTGCACTTACTTTCAGTAAAAGGCGAGGTGCAATTTAAATTTCTGGATATTACGTCAACGGTTTCAAGCAGATGTAGGTAGAGAGATAAAACAACTTGGCTGGCTTTTATTTCCTTGCCATGAACAATTTCTCCATTGATTTGCGAAAGGAAATTCCAGTACCATCCAAGCAAAGTGTGTCTTATTCTTAAAAACAAAATGAGTCTATGTTGCCTGTGCTACACAATGTTACAGCACTTTAAGTGTCAATCACAGTATAGATTACAGCTGGTAATAGTAAGGTGTCTATAGCTATCAGGCACTACTCAGACTGAAGCCATATTTAAAAGAAAACATTATACTCATCTCCTCTGATCCCATGACAGCGCAGTATTCAAACCAATTCCTGCATTCATTACCTGTTACACAGTATCTATTTTTATAATAATAATAGAGATGTATTTCTAACAGTGCTGATGTGCGAATGTGATTGTTACTTATTTATTTTTTTTCAAATATTATTTTGTTATTTTGTATTAAAGGGAAAAGAGCATCTTGGGAGAGAGTTGTTTTTTTTTTTTTACATCAGCTGAAAATTATCTGAAGTACATTTGAAACAGCATTGTTTTCCCTTTGCTAACATTTGTTTAGTTGCTTGAGATCTTTCCATGGCTTACTAGCTGTCACTTTGCTTCCAGATAATGAGAGAGAAATAGTATCAAACAGCTCAGGAGAGGAATTGTCCTTTTGTGCTGTCCCTTCATAAGGGCTGACCAGTGGAATGGCTGCCAGCCCCTTAAAAGGGTGTTGTAGTACTCCTTTGAAGTGTCTAGTAGCACTGTTGAGAAGAGAAAGTACAGTGACTTAAAGATATCTCTAACATAGTACTCGAATCTTACTGTGGTAGCTGTAACAAAAACAAGGGGTTTTTTTGTTTGTTTTTGTTTTTTCCTTTCCTGAGCATTTATCTGAACAAAATCTTCACTAAGATTTAGAAAGGATTTCCTGAATGCTGATGAAGAATCTTATAGTAGAGTAGCTTCACCAATCCCCACTTAGAGGAACTTCAAAATGTAGAGGTAATTGTTAGTGTAGTAAATATATATATATATATATATAGATATATAAATATTTTAAAGTATTTTGATTTTATCATTCCCAGGTTGAATTATTTTGTCTTATTTGTGTCCAGTGCATGGACACATTCTATTGTTCTTCTCACACTGAAGCTGTCACAGAGAAAACTGGTTTATAAATACTAAATATGAACTGTAGTAGCTGAGCTGGAGATATTCAGAATAGAAATGGAGAATTTCAATTGATTATCTCTGACAAAGTTATATGTATATATAAACAAGCACATACACACTTGCTGTGAATGTGTACATTAATAATATCATATATTTCCATATATCACACCAGAGACTCTATACTGCATTAAATTTCAGAGTTATGTTTATTTCCTATAACGGTCCCAAATAAATTGGAAAAAAAAAAACAACAAAAAAAAACCCCTAAGAATTTATTCTGCTAAAATATATGGCAACAATTTTAAAACATAACTTTGATCCACCTAGTCAAGCATTGTGGAGCTTCTACCAAGAACAAACTAGAAATTGATCTTCATGGCTTGTGCACTTAGAGGTTTATAGAAAAGAAAAGAATCAGTGTTATATATACAGAATCCTTCACATATTCATGGTTTTCAGGTGAGCTACTTGCATGAGAAAGTTAGAGATCTATCTTTTTTTTTCACTCTTTATCTACATTCCAAAAAACATAATCTTTTTTTTTTTAATAAAATATTATATTCCAATAAGTCATTGGAATATTCTCCCCAGGGAGGTGATGGATTCCCAACATTGGACATTTTTAAGATTCAGCTGAACAGAGTGCTGGTCCATCTTGTCTAGACCATGTTTTTGCCAAGAAAAGTTGGACCAGATGATCACTGAGGTCCTTTCCAAACTGATGTTCTATGATTCTATTAACAATTTTTATACTATCCAACACACATCTATTTGCACTTAAAAATGCTATTATTTAATATTTTATTTAACTTCCTGTTCCTTTAAGATCTTTTGAAATGAAGTTACAGTAAATATAAAGATAAGTTAAATTTAAACACTTGTCTCTAAATCTTATTTCCATTTTCTTTGTACAGAATACTTAAGAATTTGGACATATTTTATATTTAGTATTTTCTATTTAAAAAAAAAGAAATTTAAAGTGAAGTGAATAACACACAGTCTAAGCATTTTGAACAAGTTACAGTTTCTTATTACACTGATTAATACCACTTAATTTAACAAAATTATGCAGCAGGCATTATTTTTTTTATGAAAAAATAGATTGCTGTTAAGAATAAATGTTTCACAACAACAGATTTTTGTGTTAGTAATTTGTGGGGATAGTAAAAACATAAAATAGTTTGAAACCATAGATGTGTATTTTCTGAAGAACATATAGCTCAGTCTAATCAGTCACATATAATTAATGAAGCATTATCATTTCTTCTGTAGTATTTGCTATAATACCCAATATAAAGAATGTAAGCTGTTATCTTTCCTTGGGAAATTACAGTCATTAACTGGGATTTTAAAAAATCTGGTGATAACGTAATTCATAACTTTGATATATCACTAGAATTAGACTCAATATAGAAATTTGCTTTACTAAGAAGTAAAAAAAAAAACCACAAATAAATCCAAAGACAAGTAAAATACAACTGCTGAGTTTACGATTTAAGTGATAATATATATATAAAAAAACAGTGTTCGGAGAAAAGACTACTCAATGGCAATCACTAAGTACTACTGTTTTTCTGTGATTTTCTTCTCTATAGGAAGTACTGCATTGTAAATGAGATGCCTCCTTTTGTGCATAATCTCTGCTTGGACTTTAAAAATAAAATATGTACTCTACACTATTGAATTATTTTGTTGTTATTTACAAAATAACTTTTAAAGGCACATTGACTAGAGAAGGAAGCACATCTGAGCTGTCTTGCAGTTTTATCTTTTTTTTTATATGTAAGAAATAACATTTTTCAGAATTACTGTAGAAAAATAATCCTGCAGATGTGATAAAGAAAGCAAATTATTACATAAGAGTATAACAATGAAAAATTTGCTCTTCAGTTCACAAATACATTAATCCTGGAGTTTTAGATACAACCCAGAAGACCTCAAATTGGGAACCTCAGAGGGTTGAAGGAAAAGTATGAGCAGGAAGGAGCAGGAGAGAGGAGCTGTAATGAACTGACCTCAGTCGACTCATTTCCCCCACCCTCATGCACTGCTTGTGGAGGGTGGAAGGCAGTAGAACAGCTGGAAATTAAGGAGTTAAGTGGAGCCTGCGAAATACCGCAGGGAAAGTGTATTAGTTTTTATCTCTGTTCCTCACTATCCAACTCTACTTTAATAAATTAAATAAATTAAATAAATTAAATTATTTTTTCTCCACAATGAGTCTGCTTTGCCTGTGATGATAATTGGTAAGTTATCTCCTGGTCTTTATCTTGACCCTCGGGTTTTTTCCATCCTATTTTCTCCTCCTTTCCCATGGAGGGTGAGTAAGAGGGTGGCTGGATGCGGGTCTGGTAGATAGCCAAGATCAACCCACCACACTGACGTAAAACATACCTAAAACTCCTAAAGAGTGACTGATGGTTTAGGTAAGCAAACGAATAAAACAAGGAAAATTAGATAGTGACCTAGTACTATCAAGGAAAAATGCAATATTAAGGATCAGCAGCATAACTTCTCATCAGAGAGATAAGTAAGATGTGATCCAACCTATGATAGCAAGAGTTTTGTTTATTTTCTGTAGATGTAATTTATCCTGTACTTCTTGACAGTAAATACCACAATGATGAGTGATTCATGCTTTAAAGGGTCATGGAAAGAGTCATTAGCTGTTTGCTGTGATTGTAGGGATTTCCTTGTCTACTAACAGTAAGTGTATTAAAAGAATTTTGTCCATTGGCTTGCCCAACTTGTAAGTGGCAGTGGCATTCAGCTGGTGTTCAGTAGACCATAAGGCAGAATGTGTCTGTCTAAATATAGGCATCACGTATGATTAAGAAGCAGGACATCTTCAACAAAAGGTGACAGAAGACACTCTATCCTCCAGGCTCTGTCATCCTGGAAGAAAAAAGCAGATGATTTTTTACAGCAGCTATGCATGAAGACATCCTTGGACGAAGTTGACAAGTGTTTTTCTCTGTTTCTGATTCTACAACAAAATAGTGTCGTGGTTTTGTTTAGTGAGGGGGGGGCCTAAGGTGGTAGCTTCTGTAGAAAACTGCTAGAAGTCACTCCCCTTTGTTCAGTGGACTTGGCCAGGCCTAGGGCGGACACACTGCTGGCCAAGGCCGAGCCGATTGGTAGCAGAATGTCTCGTGATAACGCCTATGCAATAACGCATTTAAGTAGGGGAAAACAGAAAAAAAAAGAGAGAGAAGATGTGAAGAAGCTGAGCGGGGGCAGAGGTGCAGAGGGGGAGGCGCAGGCCTCAGGGGCCTTGCAGGCCTCACCCTCTGGCCTCTCGCCAGGCAGCTGACTGGGCCCGACTCGGCCCGGCCCAGTTGCAAGAAGTGGAGAGGAGATGAGAAGTGAATAAGATGTAAAAAAAGATCCTGAGAGACATCTACCAGCCTATTGTGAGGAAGGGCTGCAGACGCCAAGGTCAGTTCAGAAGGAGGGGGAGGAGTAATGTGGCTCCTGGCCATGATTCCCCTGCAGCCTGTGGTGACGACCATGGTGGAGCAGGTTGTCCCCCTGCAGCCCATGGAGGTCCACGGAGGAGCAGAGATCCACTTGGAGCCCATGAAGGACCCCGTACCGGGGGAGGTGGATGCCTGAAGGCAGCTGTGGCCTGTGGAGGGCCCGCTGGGACAGCTGTTCTAGAGGGACTGCACCTGTGGAAGAGATGACCCACGCCGGAGCAGTTCCACAAAGGACTGTGGCCCGTGGGAGGGACCCCACGATGGAGCAGGGGAGGAATGTGAGGAGTTCTTCCCCCGACCATGAAGCAGCGGCGTGAAACAACGTATGATGAACTGACTGCAACCCCCATTCCCTCTTCCCCCCTGTGCCGCTCGGGGTGGGGAAGGTGGTAGAGATAATGTTAAGCCCGGGAAGAGGGAGGGGTGGGGGGAGGTTATCTTGTTCTCTGTCTCATTATCCTGCTGTTTGTAATAATAAATGAATAGTTCTCCCCAAGTCGAGTCTGTTTTGCCCATAACGGTAACTTAAAGGATTTCTCCCTGTCCTTATCTCGAGCCGTTTTTCCTTATATTATCTCCCCCTGTTCTCTCGGAGGGTGGGGGGAGTGAGAGAGAGACTGTGTAGTCTGGTCCTGATCGGGGCTGAACTACGACAAACAGGAACATACATTATACTTCCATTGAAAAATGTTGATTCATTAAACTTAAGACTTTTTTTTTTTCAGGAAAGAAAACAGTAAACTACATTTTTTCTACTTGAGAGTTTTTGAAAACTTTAAAAATATTTTGACATATAATAAAACAAAGTGATTTTTTTTTTTCTTTTCCTTGAACTAGCTACTTTTGATTGAAAATTATTTAATCAGATATGACATTTGCTTATTGTGGATTACTGTAATTATTTACAATGGAAATACTGAAAGTGGCTAAGGATAGAACAAATAAAAATAAACCTAATACAGGACAGAAAAGATGAAAAAAAAAGCAGAATTAAAAATTAGAGAGCAATAAAAATGCAAATAAATAAAGGTACATAGATGATAGGTATAACACAGCCCATCTCAGAAACAACAAAGCATGTTTTTACAGGATCACATTGACTGCTGAATATGGATCAAAAATAATAGATTTTTATATATATATACACACAGACTAGATATACTATGTAAGAGTACTATATATATACACATACACTTATATATATACTAGATAAGAGCATATATAGTATTTCAACAACATATATGCTGTCATGTTTTTAATTTTTTTTCTTCTTTACCTCTCTGCTATTTCAAATACTATTGTAAATAAAAATACTTTTTTGTCAGAATCAGACTTTTTTTTTTTTTTTTTTTAACGTAACTCTGAGCCAGCTCCTTAGGAAATAAACTTAAGAAACTCTTTCTATCTAAAGGAAGATCTGTCTGCATGATCAGATGCAGACAGCTTGGTGTCTCCTCCACATTATTTGGAGGAAAGCCAAGTCTGCTCTGGAAACTTCATCATCATGGTAGTGAAGCTCCAGCTCAGACTAACAAGTTTCCCAAAGTGTCTGACAACATAGATGAACCTTGAATCTCTATTAGCAACCAGTTTTCTTGCAACATTGTGAAATACGGTAGGTCTTGTGGATCTCCGAGGTAAAGGTATTGATTTCAGTTTCAGGTAGTAGAATAAAAGAGTTTCCTGTAAATTAAATCCTGTTTCAAAGAGAGTATATTTTATAATCGTAAATAGGATACTTCTTTTTTTTTTTTTAAATTGTGAGGAGAAAGATAAGAAAAAACTGGGAACATACGTGAGTCTCAATGCCTCTAGCTTACTTCCACTATTCAGGAGAGGGCAATGCCTTGTTCCAACATTCCTTCTGGGACAAATGTTAATGTGACAAGTACTTCACAAAGAGAAAAGGGAATTTTAGTTTACTTGTTCACACATGGCCTAAGAGAACCGAAGAGATAGACAGCATCTGTTTAATATAAGCTTCATTCAAACAGTGACAGAGTGGAGTAAACTTTTAAAAGAAACCCATGAGTGATTTTATTACATGGCATTACAGCCTGAAACTGTTTGGGGAAGGATAAGAGAGGAGAGAATGTGTTGTTTGGCCAACAAAGTTGAAATATTACAAATAAACTGGAAGATCAAGAAAATATTTTTTAAAATCTATAATGATACATACAAGTGCTTTCTGGAAGATACATGTATTAAGACGACGAGAGGTAGTAGAGGAAAGTGATTTGTGTCTTAAGAATAGGTGATTACTATTGAGAAGGTAGGAGGATGAAAGAAGAGAAGTTCCTTACACCAGATTCAGCCAAGAAAAACTGAAGGAAATTTGAATTGAAGATTAATGTGACCTGGAGTTTCCTTAATATACTCAACTTTATGTCTAGAAAATAGATACAGGTAAAGTTTGATGACACTGCCCCTTTGTCCAAGATTTCTAGACATACTGTAAGTGGTATTAATTTGCTCATTATAAGAACTAGTACAATTTCTGGCTATTTATAAATCCCAGACATATCAATTGCTTATGTGAAGACTAATGATGGAGTAAACACCTCATATGTTTAGGACAAGATAGCTCTACTGTAAAAATTCTATGCTTATGTGGCCTGAACAAGCAGAACATTCATTGCAAATCTGTTCCTTTGTGTTGGTTTTGTTTAGCTGGGGGTGCACTATGGTGGCAGCTTCTGTGAGAAGCTGCTAGAAGTTTCCCCTTTGTCTGATGGACTCAGTCAGGTCTAAAGTGGACCTGCCACTTGCCAGGGCTCAGCTAATTGGTGATGGAATGTTAAGTGATAATGCCTCTGTGATAATTTGTTTAAGAAGGGAAAAAAAAATTAAAAAAAAAAAAGAAAAAAGGAGAAGAAGAAGTGAAGAAGCAGAAGCAGGAGACAGAGAGGGGGAGGCACAAGCCTTGTGGGCCTTGCAGCCCTCACCCTCTGGCCTCCCACCAGGCAGCCGTCTGGGCCTCACTCGGCCCAGCATGGCCACAAGAAGTGAAGACAGGAGATGTGAAGGGAACCTGAGAGGTTCTGCCAGAGCTGACTGTGAAGATTTTTTTTTGTGAAAGGAACTCCTGCAGATGCCAAGGTATAGGGAGGGGTAATGTTGCTCCTGGCCGAGATTTCCCTGCAGCCTGTGGTGCAGACCATGGTGAGGCAGGCTTTCCCCCTGCAGCCCATGGAGGTCCCCATGCTGGGACAGGCGGATGCCTGAAGGAGGCTGTGGGCCCTTGGAGGGCCTGCACTGAGGCAGCTGTTCTGGTGGGACTGCACCCAGTGGAAAAACGACCCATGCCAGAGCAGTTCATGAAGGACTGTAGCCCGTGGGAGGGACCCCACTTTGGAGCAGGGGAGGAATGTGAGGAGTTCTCCCCTGAGGAGGAAGCAGCAGCATAAAATGACATGTGATGAACTGACCATAACTCTCATTCCCTATTCCCCTCCCTGTGCCGCTCGGGGTGGGGGAAGGAGGTAAAGATAATTGAAATGAAATTAAGCCTGGGAAGAGAGAGTGGTGGGGGAAAGTTGTTTCTGTTCTTTTCCTCATTAGAATCAGAGAATCGTTAGAGTTGGAAGGGACCTTCAAAGCTCATCTAGTCCAACCTCCCTGCAAGGAGCAGGGACATCTACAACTAGATGAGGTTGCTCAGAGCCTCATCCATTATCCATTATTCTACTTTGGTTTTATTAATGGTAATAAATAAATAATTTTCCCCAAGTCAAGTTTCTTTTGCCCATAACAGTAACTTCAATGATCTCTCCCAGTCCTTATCTCAAACCTTGAGCCTTTTTGTTATATTATCTCTCCTTCATTCCCTTGGACGATGGGAGGAGCGAGTGAGAAACTGCGTAGCTTGGTCCCAAGGGGGACTACGGTGACACCCTTCCAAGGTGTTAGTTGTACAGTACATATACACTGCTAATGTTCTAGCTATAACCTATGGACATGTCTACTAGTGTTTATGGATAAACATTATTTCAATTGGAGATTCTATAAAACCATTAAAAATCATCCACTTCATCCTCTGAAATATTAAAGTGAAATTTCATTGTTTGTTTTTTGGTTTTTTTTAATGGGCATGCAGAAATAGTAAAGCTTGTGTCAATTACTGTGGGACCACTTATATAATCAATCTGAATCTATCATTTAAATAGTTATATCAAATTTTAAGTGAATTAATAAAATTACTTTATTTGTCGAGTTGAAGGGAGAAGACAGACATTTACAACACTTTTAAAACAGATATTCTGAGTTCTGTTATTTTTGTCTTGTTTTCTTGGCTCGTGGTCACACTGATCTTGATTCTGTTTCCTGACCCTAATCACATAGTGTGATTTGATATTTCTTAGGCTATCTTGCCTGGTGTCCAGTTGTTGCTGTAAAAGGGCATAGGTCTCCACAGTTCATGTATCATATTCCCCATCTGGTTACTCAGAAATATCATTAGGTATATCAAATGGAACCAAGGGACTGTGTCCAAGTCAAACCCTAAGTGTTTGCTTTAGGGTGAGATGAACAGCCTAGACTCCACGGACTGTATTGACCAGAGACTTCATTTAGTTGGTTACACTTAGACCTCCATTACCAGTTGTAATTCTCTAGGGACTCCCTAATATCCTCTAGTTGAAGGTTCAAAAAGGTGCTAGTATTCTCTACATCTTATGTTATTTTGCTGGGAATATGGATATCTTTGATAACCTAAGAAATTTTGAATTAACGTATATGTTTAGGCAACCCAATAATGTCCTATAATAGATAGATGGATAGATAGATAGATAGATAAAGATTCAAGTATAGTCACCTATCTCATATCTAGAGGTTTAAACTCCTACATTAAAAGTCCACAGTCTGGAGCAGAATCCTCTTCCCCGCCCTCTTCTCCACCTTTCAGTCCTTTTTTTAATTTCTGCTACTCATTCTTTCACTCTTTCTTATAGTCTTCTGCTTTCTCTTTCCCTTCCCCTCATTCTTCCCCCTCATTCCTTTCTTTGTCTCTCTCTTTCTCTTTCCTTCTTTCTTTCTTTTCTTCTTTCTTTGAAGTAAATATTTATGGGTCATCCTTTTGCTGCAAAATTACTTTGCATTGTTTGTTTAATTCAGTGACTATATACTGTTCTTCCTGTCAAAATTCAAGCATATTCACTTGATAATGCATCCAGACATTGAAAGCAAGAAGATTGTATACCTAATTTCTAAATTATGATTGCTATCCAGAAAAGTAAATCAATTAGCTTCCTTTCAGATTTTTGCTCTTGTTTTTACATTGTGTGCAATGTTTAGACAATAACAAAAGTAGAAACTGTATCAGAACATATTTGGATGAAAGCTGGGGGGGAACAGACAGATTTAACTGCCTGCAAGAGATGGGAGCAGAGAATGAAGGAAGGCCAGCAGAGCAGGGACTCATTAGGGACATAGTCCCATGGTACCTCAGAAGAGCAGGGCTGGAATAGGGATGGGGGACCGATGGTCTGCTGGGAATCTCAGGTCAAGCCAGGAAGTAAAGCCAGGGTCAATAAGGTAAAAGGCTGAACAGAGCATCCCAAAAACATAACTCAGGCTAGGAATAAGGGCAACGGCCTGAGCTGAAATGCCACACTCAAGACAATGGGGCTGATGATACATACATGGAAGACTTAGATGAGGTTTCTCACAGCTCTTTCTCACAACTTAGATGTTTTCACTTAAGTGTAACCTGGGGCTGTACAGTTGAATCATGTCAGAGCACCCCTTAAACACATGTGACTAAAACCCAAGGTAGAGCTGGAAATACAGGAATACAGAGGAGGCTTACAGACAAGGATGGTTATAGGCAATCAGAGACTGTCCACTTGGGACCCTCCAAGAATGAAAGCTACAATTAGAAAACTGAAATCTAGAAGCCTTTAAAGAGCCTAATTAGGCTACAAATGCAGTTTCATCTGTTTGTTTTGCGCTCAAAGGCTCTTTCCATTTAATTTTTGTGTTAGTGTCAAACTAAAGCTCTTTTTCTACTCTAACTTTGATGCTTGTCAAGGAACTTGAATACCAAATTACTAAAAAGTAAATGTTTTATAATTTCTGGGTTGTCATGTTGCATGAGAAGTCGGGCTACATTCTTACATTTAATGAATTATAAGATTTGCTGCCAGGAAAAAGTAATCACCTATGAAATGAAGGTATTTTCAACTTCATCTGAAACGCATATACAGAGGATATATAAGACATCATTTTAATATTTTAGCAGCACTTCCCCTGTCATTGGTCTGCACTACCCAGGGTACACTGGTAGTCCAGGCATGTAAGTAAAAAAGCAGGACAAACCATTTTCATTTCTTCTAGGTTTGATGGGCAGAGCAGACAGTTTCAAAAGATTATTTAAAGCTGCAGCTTCCATGTTATAAGTATGACAGTGTTACATATATATAATTTTCTTTCAAGGCAAAAAAACCCCTTTTATTTTATCTGCAGGTTTATTTAAGCAGCTCCTTAATTAGAATTATGACCATGATTATTTTCTTACTATGCTTACATGCCTAATTTAACTACTTCCAGTAAATGACAAGTGTAAAAGACTGTGTCAAAAATCTGTCTCAACATTGTTGAAACAGCGGGCCACCACCCGAGCAATGGCTTCCCGTTATCTTGCAAGGCAACTCCTGTTGTCTTGCAAACCTGAATGCAGAGCTGGTTCCGAGAAATCTAGCCCTACCCCCTTCTACATTTCTACATTTCACTTCACTTCATTCATTCAACGGAATACACATTCGCGGGAATACACATCCATGGAACCGACATCCAGATGACCAACACCGGACGGATCATCCCCCCATCGAGCGAACTGAACTGTCGGGACGCTGCAGCTCCGTGGTGGTAGCTATTACAACCAAAACTCTTTTCCCTCTTTCCTTTCTCTCCTTCCTCTTCCATTTACAAACTCCTTGTCGGGTTAATAAAGTTACCTGGCACTTGACTCCGTTTTGAGTCTTAATTCTGTTCCCAAGAATACGAACAAAACGACACTCCGGTGTGTGAGAGGTCGGTCCAGCCGCCCCTAGCCTCCCAGACTTGTCTGAGGTCGGCTAGAATGCAAGGGGGCCTTCCTCTCATCCGAAATCGGAACGTGACAACAAGACACAAATTTTGAACTAATTTCAAACAGTTAGAACTTCAGTAGTTTCAGGCATAAGGATTGCCACACGGAGTCAGAGCAGTGCTCTATCAAACTCAGTGTTATGCTTCAGGAATAGAAGTGCCAGTCTACATAATTTCTCATCATAGGGAAATAATTCATTATCTTTATCATACCTTTTTTCTTCTCTGATTTTGTGAGAAGTGAAGAAACTTCATGACTTAACTTTAACCCTTTTTAAAGCCGGATGACCCTAACAGCAATCAGAATGTAGATTTTATTTGGTAGTGATATTTCCTATTTTGTTCTGTATTCCCTTCCAACTATTTTCTAACTGTCTCAACTCCTAATAGATATTCAGTTAGTATTATCAGAAAAATCATGACTCCAAGATCACTTTTTTTTTCAGTTGTGCTAGATCAGCACTTCTTACATAGAATGAGTGTTATTTCTCCATATGCACATAATCTAACACATCACCAAATTGCAAAAAAAAAGTTTTATCTGTTTACCTGTCATTAACCATGAGACTTTTCTGAAACTCTTGGCCGTCAGTTTTGGATTTTACTAAGCTGAATATGTTTGAAACATTTGTTATTTTTCTTTAATGTTATTGTTTACCTCTTTTCTAAATCTTCTGTAGTCATGCTAGTAGCACAATCTGACAGAGTTCGTTCAGAGATGCTCCCTACACAGGAAGTTTGCTTAAGCAGTGTAGGTTCCAAGCAGTTCTTAAAAGTGTATCTATGTGGTTCCATTGCTCAGTTCCTGACTGCCTTCAGAAAAGTCCTACACCCTAAGGAGTTTATCCCCTCAATTTCTTCCTAGAATGTGGTCTTATTAACAACATGATAAAAATATCCCTGAACTTGTCTACTACAGAGATGCAGCTCATGGGTTAGCAGCTGTACTATAAATATTGTTCACTCCTTTTTATCCCAGAATATTGAGAAAAAAAAAAGACCTTTATCTTCTACTTCTAACTAAAAAATTAAAAGTCTTATCACATATGGCCTGTTGCATATGAAAGTAAAAGAGGAGGAGATTAAACGTTCACATTTATTCCTAAAATAACCAACCTCTTTTGAGATCTGTGTCATGGCTATTTTCTGTTCCTGACATTTGTGAAGCTTACTCTTTGCAAACATGTCAAGAGAAGGCATTTTCTCTTCCTGTTCCTTATCAGATGGTATAAATGGTCCATCCTGGAACTGAATCATAGAATCATAGAATGGTTAGGGTTGGAAGGGACCTTCAAAGGTTATCTAGTCCAACCCCCCTGCAAGAAGCAGGGACATCCCCAACTAGATCAGGTTGCTCAGAGCCTCATCCAGCCTGGCCTTGAACGTTTCCAGGGATGGGGCCTCCACCACCTTTCTGGGCAACATGTTCCAGTGTTCTATAACTCACATTGTAAAAAATTTTTTCCTAATTTCCAATCTAAATTTACCTCCCTCTATTTTAAAACCATTACCCCCTCGTCCTATTGCAACAGGCCCTACTAAACAGCCTCTCCCCATCTTTCTTGTAGGCCCCCTTGAGGTACTGGAAGACTGCTATCAGGTCTCCCCGGAGCCTCCTCTTCTCCAGGCTGAACAGCCCCAACTCTCTCAGCCTGGCCTCATAAGAGAGGTGCTCCAGCCCTCTTATCATCTTTGTGGCCCTCCTCTGGACCTTCTCCAACTGGTCCATGTCCTTCTTGTGTTGGGGGCTCCAGAACTGGACACAGTACTCCAGGTGGGGTCTCACCAGGGCAGAGTAGAGGGGCAGAATCACCTCCCTCAACCTGCTGGCCACGCTCCTCTTGATGCAGCCCAGGATGCGGTTGGCCTTCTGGGCCGCAAAAGCACATTGCTGGCTCATGTTAAGCTTCTCATCCACCAGCACTCCCAAGTCCTTCTCCTCAGGGCTGCTCTCAATCCATTCCCCGCCCAGCCTGTATTTGTGCCTGGGATTGTCATGACCCAGGTGCAGGACCTTGCACTTGGCCTGCTTGAACTTCATGAGGTTGGCACGGGCCCACCTCTCCAGCCTGTCAAGGTCCCTCTGGATGGCATCCCTCCCTTCCAGCGTGTCAACGGCACCACACAACTTGGTGTCATTGGCGAACTTGCTGAGGGTGCACTCTATCCCACTGTCCATGTCACTGACAAAGATGTGGAACAGGGCTGGGCCCAGCACAGACCCCTGAGGGACGCCACTCGTGACCGGTCTCCACATGGACATTGAGTCGTTGACCACCACTCTCTGAGTGCGGCCATCCAACCAACTCCTTACCCACCAAGTGGTCCGTCCATCAAACCCATGTCTCTCTAGTTTAGAGAGAAGGATTTCATGCAGGAGAA
This sequence comes from Chlamydotis macqueenii, assembly GCF_036417535.1. Classification (NCBI taxonomy): domain Eukaryota; kingdom Metazoa; phylum Chordata; class Aves; order Otidiformes; family Otididae; genus Chlamydotis; species Chlamydotis macqueenii. The sequence goes on from NC_141556.1 coordinate 167,776,088, forward strand.
GGAGAGATGTCATGCGGGAGAAGGGAGAGGGAGGAAGAATAACTAATCATCTCCTCACTCCAATATAGTGACACGGAACCACGAAAAGAGGTACATCAAGTTTCCATACTTTACCCCAAATGATATAACAATTCATCAGACCTGGTGTAAAAAAAAAAAGAAAACCACTTTTTTTTTTACATCAGTCTATTTTCTAAGCCTACTTAACTTCTATAGTAAAATATAGCACACGAACAAATTTATCAGGGACATAATACTGGTAGAGTGGAATGGAGAAGAGAATGTATCCCACAGGATACCACTTTCATTTCAAAGGGGGGAAAAAAAAAGGAAAAAAAAAAAAGCAAACAAAAAAACCCTAAACCTGTCAAAAGGAACACTCATATATTCAACAACTTCCATCTTATTCTGTGCCTGCTCTGTTCTGTTTCATGGCAAAGCCATCACAAGCACAGAAAGCTTAGTTCCAGAAGGAAAGGAACATATGGTTTAAACAAAGGAACATCACCATCTTTCCGTACATGACAAATAACTATTACCACATGCTGAAAGTAACAGCAGCAAATGTATTGCTCAAAGCAGTCCTAAACAGTTCAAAAACTTTTTCAGACACCATCTAAAACATCTTGTATGTTTACCAGCAGCTGATATATGTTAGCAATATGTCCCATCTCTTCTAGATACAACTAATGACTCACAGGTGAAACACGAGTGATTTTGAAGATTAATATTTATTTTCAACACTAACAAATATTTTGGAGTACTATCCGGAACCAGAGCCAATGTAACTTAGCTATGTCCTGCATAAGGACATTCAGCTGTTTGTTTGTTTTCACCATTTATCTGGATTTTTAATGCATATCTAATTGGATGTCACTGTCTAAAACCAGAAATTTATCCCAGTTACGTCATCCAGCTACCAGGCTAAAGCCTCAGATTCCATTTTGTTTGAGCCATGTTGCTTTCATGCCTTTTGCAGTTTCTCCTGTCAATAGTTTTCAATATTTTTTATCTATTTGTATTTTTTCTATACATATTGATAGTTTTTGATAGTTCTTTCTATCAAAACTAATCTTTGTTTCTTTCTCAATATCTTCAGTCTAGTAGGTTATTTTCTCAAAAGACTGTTGGATGATTTTGTGGTTTGTTTGGGTTTTTTTCCCTCTAGTTCCTGTTAATTGAAGACAATTTGTTTCAAATATACAAGCTGATAAGAAGTGTGACTAAGCATAGCTCAAACACTATTGAATAGCTACATATAATGGAAAAGACTTTAAATACCAGTGACGTCAGAGGTAAACTGTGGGATTGAGCCTTAGTCTCTCTCTCTCAAGCACATTTTTTTTTTCTATTTTTTCAAGTAGCTGATGTGTGTTGTATATTGTGCTATTTGTACAAGCAAATAAGGTAAGCTTGTAGAAAATTAGGAGAACATCGGGGCCTTTGTTTTAGTCTATGAACTGACGTTCATTTAAAACCTCCTACCTATAATTTTAATGGTTTGCAAAAGAATGCAAGATTCAAAAAGATTTGAATCTTTTCCCTGTCTCTTTTATTCTCACCCTTCACCATTAATATCTTGTGTGTTATTGATTTATGATTTTTTTTCATTTTCTTTTTTTCCCACAGAAATTTCATTTTCCCAAAGATCTTTGCATAATATTGTCATTCGATAAAATAAATTATTCTTACTAAAGACAATTAGGTTTTTAATTTATAATATTTTATGGTTCTATCAATAACATAGCATGATGTAATCTGCCTCTTTTGTAATTTAACTGACCCATCTTGACAGAAACTTGAAGTGTGGTCAGCTAAAAGCACTTGGCTGCACATGTCTGTATTGCTTTTGTAGGAAACTTTAAGTGGAACTATTTACAAATGTCATCTGCTTTAGCAGCAAATTACATCAGTGGAAATATCTTGCCTGTCCATATTGCGTACATTATGTGTAAAAAAACCCTAAGTGATACTAATAGATTTGACTAAGTCAGGCACAGAATATTGAAGCCTGTCTGCACTTTAAAATACTCCAAATCTCAGCAGGCAGTACACCTGAATATTATTCCCTGTTCAGCATAGCAGGCCTATAGTAGAGATATGACCATCAAGGAATTCTTAAAAGGTTGTGCAAGATCAGTTTCTATAAAGGCAAAGGTATATTTGAATGGACTTCAATTTCTGTTGCAGTTGCATGTAGCTGTAAATTTGTATGCTACATTTTTTTTTATTTGGTTTGGTGTGTTTTACCCTTTCACCTCAATATTGAGGCAGCTAGGTAATTTTCTACCACTGGAGTGTGAAAGGAGGAAAATATACTGTACCACCGTGGAGCAATAAGAGAGTTAAGCTTGTATGTCAAGTGCTCCTTCACTCGTGTTTAAAAACAGGCAACGTATGTAATATATTTTTTCCCTTTGACTTAAGTTTAAGCAATAAAAGGCAGGCAAAGCTGGTTTTTTTTTTTTTTGTTCTGTTTTTTTTTTTTGAGGGGGGGATATGATAAATAAGTTCTAACATTTCTTTGAAGCAAAAAATAAAATGTAGCAGCACTTTGTAGATGTTTCTGACATTTCAGTTTTCATCTGGCTAAGTGTAGATACTCTCTATGGAGACATTTGCATCTGAGCATCATCTCAGTCCACATCCCTAACTAAAGAGCTTTTAAAAAGGACAATAGTCTTCTCAATGTGATGCTGACATTTGTTAACTAGGCAGATGAATTTCACCATAGATTTCCCTATTCCCTCTCTCCCTTGAGCATAAGGGGAATCCATGATAACTATTTCAAACATAGATATCTGTTTAAGTGTGACAAATTCCAGCACTTTAATATCAGAATTTTAAGCTTGGTTTTGTGCATGAGTATGAAATAACCAAACAACATTTCTTCCTCTTATAATCACAAAATAGTTACCGAAGAGGATACTGCATTGTATTTAGTGAGTTACTTGTTTTTGTGCTGTAATTCACTGAACAAGAAAAATAGTTATGTGGTGTATTATTCCAAAATTAAATCACATATAAGTAAAGCTGAATAACTATGAAATAAGAGCCTATTAAGCAGTACAGCTGACATGGAGATACACGTAAAACATTTCTGACATTAATTGTACCCGGTAGCAACCTTCAAGATCAAGTGGATATTGATATTCACAGAGCACATTCACTGCAGTCACAGAGTCTTCACAGAAGCTCATCTAGTAACAGAAATAGAAATGGGTAATAATGGCCTCTCTGAATTAACAAGGGAATGGCTGTGGAATAGCTTTCTTTCATATATCAACACACTGACACTTACATTTAAACAGAATGATCCGTCTAACTCTCTAAAATGACTTCCTGATGGTAGAAAAGTTATAAAGAAACAATTACAATTTTTCATCTTTGGAGGAGTTCAAATGGCAAGACAGCTGTATTCCCTGTACTAGTATACCCTGGAATGATTTTGCAACCTTTCAAAAGAGAAATATACTTGATATTTTGGTTCACTTTAATACCTGAATACAACTAAGACTGTCTGTGTGTAATGTATTTTTAAGTTGTAAGTCTATCTAATAAGAAAATCTATCTATTGCTAACATTTTCCTTTAAATTCTGTTATATATTAATGATACACTTCAACGTGTTCTTGAAGGCAAGGCACGAAGAAGCCTGCAGACACTTTCCTCTTTCTTTTTTATTTTGGCATTACTTCTGAGACTGACTAGAAAGAGGTCATGTTTATCTGTAAAGAAAAGTGCTTTAGTTGTTAAAAAAATTTCATCTCACTAACTAGATAATAAGGTTGGGATTAGAAACGAAAAATCAACAAGATAATATCCTGATTCTTATTCCTGATAGAGTAATGGGGTTTTGGCCACATTTGATATTTAAGCAGCCTTGATATTAAAAAATTCATTGCCTCACTACATACACACTTTATCTTTTGATCTGAAGTTAAATAGTTCAAGTCATTACTTCTCAAAAAATTAGCATTGTTTATGTTAAAATTGAAATCTTTATTTAAACTAGATAAAAAAATCTTGGCTTTAGGAATGAAAGCTATTTAATATTATTGCAGTCACAGTTTCAGAAAACTATTTTTATCTTACAATAACTTTTTTATATACCTGTACTTGATACAAATATTGAGAGTCAGAAACTCAAAGGCTTAAAGGAAATAAAATCTGCAGTTGTAATAGCAGGTTGAGTCAATATACAAATATTCTTATAATGTATTTATAAATTTAATATTTCCTCAAACTAAAGGTCAGCAAGGAGATAGAGCCAGGCTCTTCACACTGATGCATGGTGGGAAGATGAAAGGCAATGGGAAGAGAATTAGAAATGTATTTCACTTTGAAAACAGTTAAGTGGTGGAGCAGGTTGCCCCAGGAAGCTGTGACGACCTGGTAACTTTCAAAATCCAACTGGACAAAACCCTGAGCAACTTAGTCTAATCTCAAAGCTGCCTCTGCTTTGAGCAGGAGGTTGGACTAGAAATTTTCTGAGGTACCTTCTCACCTGAAGTATCCTACAGACTTACACTGCTAAGGAAAAAAAAAAAAGCCCTGCTTAATTTTTTTTAACTGAAAAATTATTAGAGAAGGAAATATTAATGAGGAATTTTCAGCTTGCTTTTACTGCATAATCACAGCTACCATGTCTGTACATCTGAATAGCATATGTGAAATTAATCAGTTTTCAAGGATTTTTTTTAAGTCCAGAAACTCCTAAAATGCCTTTTGAAAGCTTGATGGGATAATGTTGTTCATGGATTTTCTGCTAGTTCAGTATTCATACTGAATTTTAGTCTCTGCATATGTAAGATTCCCAGCATACAAAGCATGGATATACTCCCCAGAAATAATTTTGGAAAAACTTCTAATTTGTATTTATTACAGGGAATTCTTGTGACTTTGAGTGGATGTCAGCCTTTTATGTGCATTTTTTTGTTTGCAATGTATTCTGAAAAAATGGTTAAAAAAATGCTTCTCTCTTCAAACCTTATTTCAGCTTCCTCTTATTTTATTGTTGCATTTTTTTTTTTTAAAGAGTCTGCCATTATTACATATGGACTAGTGGATGGTTCTGAAAAGCTTAAAATGCCAGTGAAGGAAAGTCTGTTAAAATTATAAGAAAAGGTTATTGTAAGAAACCCACACTTCACCTATACAAGAGAAAGCTTACACATTCTAACAGACTTTTTTCAGCTTCATAAAAAAAAAAATTCTTTCAACTAAATGTTCTCAAAAATTTCAAATAACCTTTCTTTTCAGAAGACAATAAGACATTATTTTCAGTCATTACAGCACCATGTAAGCTACATGCAGTATCTTGATTTTTAAAGTAATCTCAAAGGATATTTAAGCTTGCTTTCAGTAAATACAATGTTAGTTACCTTGAAGTGAGTAAGACTGTATTTTCAGAAATGCTAGAGCTGTTCTACAGTAAGTGGTGGCATATCTGTCTCCTTTTGGATGGGACTGGAGGAAAAAAGACAAAGCAGCATAGATATTTAAGTGAACTGGCAGTTCTCATAAATTTTTCTTTTCCCAGGTGTGTACAGACTATTTCTTTGTTTCCAGTATAGGATTGAGTATCTGTAGGAAGGTCGTAATAAAACCAGTGCAAGAAATGGGCTCAGATACTGGCCCAGATCATCCGTACTGTTTAAATATGAGCATGCTCCCTGACATGATTTTTGCGTGTGCTAACAAGCATTTTTCCAAGTAATGGCTGAGCATTCTCACTAGTCTAGTAGGGGAGATCACCATTCAGAAGTGTAAAGAAAGTAGAACTGTTGTATCACTCCTTGACTCTGTATGAGGCTTCAGCTTGATGTCTCCAAGAAAAACATCCAGAGAGAGTTTGAGTGATGGCTTGTTCAAGGAACTCCTTCCAAGAAATTACGGAGAAACACACATCCTATGATGCCTCCCACCACCCTGTCAGGTTCCCTAGAACTAAGCTAGACATCTATAATGCTTTAGAAGTGTAGATGTAGTTTGTACGTATAGGTAAAAAAAAAAATTAGCCAGAAAAAAAATAGTACTAATAACATTATTTAAAGCCATAATCATTAATTCTATTCAATAGTATTAATCAGCAGTAGTAATAAGCAGTACTCAACAGTACTAATCAAAAGTACTATTCAAGAATGTAATTAAAAGTACTAATAATAACATTAGTCTCTTCCTCACAGGTCTTAAAAATCACTTCAGCAAACTGGAAAATATTAATGAAAAATTATAAATTGATGAATAAAAATTGAAACATCAGAATAGAAAGTCAGAGTCTAGTTGAGAAATATGTGTTTACGCTTTCAAGTAATTTTTCCTATTATTTAGATGTGAACTAATCTCCTGATTATACACACTGTATTGGTTCAAATCAAGGCTCTATTTTGGAACCAAGATACTGAAGAAAATCCAGTGTTTTCTTTGGCAAGAAATTTTGGAATAAAATCTATACCAGAGGCTGAGTTACCCATTGTATGATCTGCATATTTCCCAGATTTTTTTTGCATGATTTCTGTTTAAGGCAAAGTTATTTACCCTATGCATTAGTTTGTGTTATCATCTACAATAATGAGAGAAAAAAAAAATATTAGCAACTATAATTGAGCATGACCAGTTAAAATCAGATTAAATATTCCACTGATCAACACCTACAGTATTTTATCAGCTTAAACACATCAAAACACAACTTTACACTGTGTCACTACTTACAGAACAAATTATTTTCAAAGTATTTTTTTTTAAGTCTGAAACCAAATTGACCATCTACAAATTTCAGAATGCAATAGTTTTACTTGCCACACTGTTTAACTAAATGTATACAACTGATAAATCATTATGGTCGTGAGGGTTTTCTAGTGATCTTTTTAAAAAAATATTATTAATTATAAGTGGCTGTTCTCTGGTTACATTATCTTATTTCAAAATATTGTAGAACAAAGTATTGAAACAAAGTTTTCTTACCTATTCTTCCAAATACATGAATATGTCTCAATTTTTATCATAGTTTCAAATTACATTACTCTTGCATTTAGCAGATACAGCTGATGGATATCTGCACTTTAATTCCACAATGATTTACAGGTGTCTGGCAGTTTTCTTGAGTATCTCCATGGCTACTTGTTCACCAAAATCACAAAGAAAGTAGGATAAAGCCATGAAGCTGTGCAGAACTTTCCAGAACTTACTTCTTCAGTAGAAGTCTGATAGTGGTACTATTCTCAAAGTTATGCATATACTCTTGTACTTGTTGTACTGTTTCTGAAAAACTGGTCTCTATAGTTTCTTTTAAGATTCTTTTTTTTTTGCTTGCTTTTTAAAAAATTAATGTACTTGCAAAAGGACGGCTGTATTCTTTCAGCATTTAGCATCCTAAAATTGAGGAAGTTAATATAATTTCTCTATTAAGTAACACAATTTCTTAAAAAAAAAATGTGCTGTAGCTTAGAGACACAATTCACAGACATGGAAGTAATAGGATAGCAAACACAACACAAGCAAACAAACAAGAAGAACACCCCAAATGTCTAAACATCTTACATGAAAGAAAAATCTTTTATTTAAACATTGCAATAGTAAGATGATATAGACCACATAGAACACATATATTATAGTAAATTATATAGTAATATATAGTATTATATAGTAATTATATATTATATAGTAAATTTAGCTTCATACAGCCACTAGCACAAGGTCTTCTATGTTAACTACTAACAAAGTCTCAGGAATTATTGTGTCCTATGTGAACAAGTGTTCTTTCAAATCATTCTTGGGTAACCTGTTTTGAACACAAAAAAAAAAGAGATTAACTGTATAACATCTCTAACCTAGGTTGCAAGTTGAACTATTCCAATTCACCTTAAGGACAGTAAATATACTCTGGCATATTTTACTTATATAGCTATAGCCATAAAGTATAGTACCAAAATGCTTGGCTGATATAATATATGGAATCTCTCTCTCCTGTCAAATATGGAGCCTATTTTAAAGATCACATCCATTTGAAATGCAAACATGACTAAAAATTTTGAGGGCAAGGTGTTCATTTTTCATCCTAATCTGCTAGGAAGAAAAAAAAAAGATTAATAAATAGAGTAATTTTTTTTCTTTCATATTTTCATGTTAAAAATACAATCGTTTCAGTCCTTCATTCATTTTAGACTTGTTTATAAAAGGAAGACACCTGCGTAGCACTAGGACTGTACTGAAGAACTAGAACTGGAACTAGGAATCCATTTGACCTAGAGATAAAAGAAGACATTAATGGAGATCGATTTGGTGTGTATTTAAGTGAAGATTACAAAAGTGTTTTACAGCTATCTAGTAACTAATACATTAAGACTTGGAAATATTTTAGACTCTCCTTCAAAATGAGGACAACAAAGTAAAAACAGTGATTCAGAAAGGCCTGACATTTATTCCGATTCACTTTTCTATGTTTCAAATAAAACTATAACATGATTAAGTACATTTTGAATTTTCTGTGTTAAAAAACAATAGAAAAACATTACTGTTTGTTTTCATAATTTAAATGTGTATTTTAAAACCAATTATAATTTACAAATTAATTTAATAACAATTATAACAGTAACAATTTAATAACAATTATAATTTACAAATTAATTTAAGGACACTAGTGATTAGAAGAGCATCCATTTAAAACAAGATATGGAAACTATTGCAAATATTGTAAATCATACCTAATTACAATGTGAGTAGAATACTGACAATTCATATTATTTTGTGTTATTATTAAAATTTATCAACATGCTAATCTAATATGGTTGTCTTAACCTGTTAATAATGTATTTGTGGAGTCTAGAGCCAAGGAATAACCAGTGATATTTCATCAAAAAAAAAAAAAAGAATCATAAAGTTAGAAATGGAAAAAAAAAAAGAAACAAATCAAAAGGCAACATATTGAAATGTTAATTTAATTCAAAATTAATTTTCTGGAAAATGGTAATTGTGCTATTTTACTTCCACACACTTTTCCTTAACTAACTTGTTTTATTAAACATGCTCCAAGAAGTGTCAGACTTCCTAATTTTAGCAACTTAATCTAGAGAGCTGTGTTATACAGCGCATTTTGTTTTGTTTCCTATATAATCAGTGGCAAAAACCAAATTCCTCTACAAGTTAAACTCCACCAACAGCTAAATTATATATCAGTCATCTCAAAATATTCTCTGAAGTTAACTTTAAATTGGTTATACAAATAATTTATGTCTCCTATCTTAATTATCTATAAAATATGTTTAAATTTATGTTATGAATAACTTCATCTTTTCATTAGGAACTACTGCAGAGAGCATCAGACAATTTCCTTTTCTGTCAGATTATGCATGCAAAATTACCTGTACATACCTAAGCTTCATTTTACTCTCATAATATTTTCCACATGCATTTTAAAAATAAATCTTCAAAGCTTTCACAAGCATAACATAATAACTTATCCCAATATTTTGGCATTTTTATTAACTATATAACTGTGTGTAAGTTACTGAAGTAGGAACGAGTATTTTAACAGAGCGACCATTCCAAAGCAGAATGCATGTATAAGATTAGAAAAGAATAGGCTGAATTATTTTTAAAGACAAATATAAAGTAAAGAAAACCACTTGTGTAACTATCATAAAACTAAACATCCTATAATGTAAAACAAGTTCCCAAAGATAGGTTGGAGAGATTAAAATGAACATTTGAACACTGGATCAGCAATATAAACAACACAACACAAATAAATGAATCCTTTTTACTACCCCCTCAAAACAACACAATACAAACCAAACAAAACCAAACAAAACCAAGTTAGAGATGTCCCTGCTCCTTGCAAGGGGATTGGACTCGATGACCTTTAAAGGTCCCTTCCAACCCAAACTATTCTGTGATTCTATAATAACAGATCTAATTTAAATTTATCAACCATCTTCTTCCATCTTGTCAGCTTTCTAAATCCAATTGACTGCTGTTAAAATGAAGTCATCTGCTTCTGACAGCAGAAGTCTTCTGTGTTGCCATGTTAGGGAACAGCCCTTCCCTAAATCCTGAACATAGTACATCTTGCTCAAGACTTTTATCTTTCTAAAGACTATTAAAAAATAACTCTGAAATGTACTGTCATATGTGTGTCTATGTCTATGACATATATTTATGATTACAGAGAGCATTCTTAAATCTGGTGGTGGAAGATAATAAAATCAAACTGTTGTTTTAATTTACTATATCTATTGTGCATATTTCATAGTCTGTATTATTATTTGGGCATATTTTCTTTGCTATTTCATTCTCTTCATTAAAAGTCTTGTAAAATTTCTACTTGACTACCAGGATGAGGAATCTTAAACTCTGACCTCAACCCAGCAAAGCACAAAAGATCATGCTTAATATTAACCTTGTGATTAGTTCAGTACATCTCAATACTCTGTTATTCAGAGATAATTCAGACCTTTTCTCCTTTGCTACTTATAACCTCAGACTCTATTCATCCTCAATGCGGCAGAACAACCATCACTTTTCTTGTTAAGAAAATAGCAATTTTATTTTGGTATCAACAACAAAATATTACATTGAATAAGCTGTCTTGTGGTACAACTACAAGGAGTTTAAAAATATAAATATAAATTCTGAATAGGAGTTGCTTAAGGCAATTTGGAATACAAAACAATCTAAAATATGTTCTGCAAGGGGAAACTGACAGTAGAGAAACAGAGGAACTGTAATTTTAATGAAGTTATAATTCACAATAATATAATCTAATAATTGGTATTGGAAAATTAATCCAAAGTTAGAGATTATTAACTTTGGTCTAAAAAAAATTCTTCCTTCAAATATAAGTGAAATTATAACTGCAAATTCAGGAATAAAATTTTCCATCTTCAGTCTTGAGTGTATTCATTCATTCCTATGCAGCAATAAGTTCAGTGTATATGCACACAGTCATATATTTTCAAAAACAAACAAACAAACAAAAAACCTAACAAACAAACCAACCCCTGTATAATTTGGGGAGTTTTTCACAAAAATTAGGATAAAAGCTTTAGCAATTTTTGTGCAGACCTTTCTATCAAAAGATTTTTAAACAAACATTTAAAAAAAAAAACAGAACAGTCATTAAGTCTTCTTTTTTAAGAGGGGCTCTGTGTTACCCTAGCAAAATTATATTGATTAGCCCTATTCCACACTAACTTAGAGCAGAATATCTGGATTCACTTCATATGACTTGACCTTGGTCTTTCCTAGGCTTCATGTGGTGCCCTTGTGACTCTAAGACATAACAGTGATTTTTCCTTCTGGAGAACCTGCCCTGTGAGGAAAGATGGAAGAAGTTAGGTTTTTTTTTCTCCCTGGAGGACAGAAGGACCAGAGGGAACCTCATCATTTGGGTTTTGCAGTACGTAAAGGGTCACTACAAAGAGGACAGATGCTCTCTCTTCACAAGGTGCCACATGGAGGAGACAAGCGACAACGAGTACAAAGTACACCAGGCTAAGATTCATCTTGATATAAAAAAAAAAAGAACTTTTTTTAAAGGGAGAATAATCAATTACTGTAACAACCTCCCCAGGGACATGGTGGAGTCTCCATTGTTGGAGTTTTTCAAGATGTGATTGGACAAGTAGCTACATAACCTCATCTAGGATTCCTATGGCTTAAAAGATTGGACCAGATGATCTTTCCAGATCTGTTCCAGCCTGGGCTGTTCTATGAGTCTATGAAATTTTCAGGAAATTTCAACATAAAAATATTCAGGACAAGAAGTTGTAGAATCATAGAATATCTCTAGTTGGAAGGGACCCAAATGATCATTGAATCCAACTCCCTGCTCATCTCAGAACGACCTAAAACTGAACCATGAGTGATGCCCAGACACAACTTGAACCCTGACAGGCTTGGTGCCATGACCACTTCCTTGGGGAGCTTGTTCCAGTGACTGACCACCCACCTCAGTGAAGAACTCTTTGCTAATGTCCAGTCTGATCTTCCCCTGATACAACTTCATTCCATCTCCTCATGTCTTATCGCTGGTCACCAGAGAGAAGAGATCAGCACCTCCCCCTTCACTGTCCCACTTGATGAAGTTGTACACTGTGATGAGGTCACCCCTCAGCCTTCTTTTCTTCAAGCTGAACAAACCTAGCAACCTCAGCCATTCCTTGTAACCCTTGGCCTTGAGACCTTTCATCATCTTGGTCAGCCTCCTCTGGACTTACTATAGTAGTGTAATGTCCTTATATTGAGGCACCCAAAACTGCACACAGTACTCAAAGTGAAGCTGCACCAGTGCAGCACAGATTGGGACAATCACCTCCATTAACCAGCTACCTATGCTGTACTTGATGCACCACAGGACATGGTTGGCCTTTTTTTTTTTGCTGCCAGGGCACACTCTTGACTCCTATTCAACTTGCCATCAACCTAGATCTCTAGATCTCTTTCCATGGGACTGCTCTCCAGCCTCTTGTCCCGCAATTTGCACATATAACAAGAATTGTTCCATCCTAGATGTAGAACTTGGCACTTGCTCTTGTTAAATTTCATGTGGTTGGTGATTGTTCAGCTCTCTAGTCTGTCTAGATATCTCTGTAGGGCCTCTCCACTCTTAAGAGGTTCCATAGCTGCTCCTAGTTAAGCATTATCTGCAAACTTACTTAATGTACATTTGATTCCTCTGTCCAGATCATTTATAAAAAACATTGATAAGAACTGGCCCTAAAATAGAGCCCTGAGGAATCCTACTGGTGACTAGCCACCAGCCAGATGTAACCCCATTTACTACAAGCATTTGAGCCCAACCCATCAGCCATTTTTTCCTCCAGTGTGATATGGACTTGTATAGCTGTGTGCTGGACAGTTTATCCAGCAGGATATTGTGAGAGATAGTATCAAAACCTTTACTAAAATCAAACGAATGAACATCTACTGGCTTGTCTTGGTCAACTAGATTGATGACTTTGTCATAAAAGGAAATTAAGGTAGTTAAATAGGACTTTCCACTAGTGAACCCATGCTGGCTATGGTCAATGACTGTATTGTCTCTCAAGTATTTTTCAGTAAGTCCTAGAATAATCTTCTCCATAATTTATCAGACACTGAAGTGAGACTGACAGGCCTGTAATTAACAGGGTCTTCTTTCCTTCCTTTCTTGAAAATTGAGACAACATTTGCCAGCTTCCAGTCAACTGAGACCTCTATAGACTCCCAAGAACATTGAAAAGTACTGGAGAGAGGTCTTGCAATTACATCAGCTGGATCTTTCAGTACCCTGGAATGAATCCCACTGGGCCCCATAGAAATATATGTAGCCAGCTGCAGCAGCAAGTATCGAACAAGCTCAAGGTTGACTGGGAGTTTATCACCCCCCCCAGCCGTGATATTCCAGCACAGGGCTCCAGGGGTCCCAGGGCCCTTCATCAGTGTTCAAGAAGAAGATCTTAAATGTCTCTGTTTTGTCTATGTCCCTGCTTGTGACATGATTGACCTCATCAAGTAACTGACCAATGTTATCTCTCATCCTACTTTTGCTGTTAATACATTTTAAAAAAGCCCTTTCTGTTGTCCTTCACAGTGCTGTCCAGCTTGAACACTAATCAAGATTTGGCCACACAAAATTTCTCCTTACAGTGGTGAACAGCATCTCTGTAGTCCTCCTGTGTCACCTGTCCTTGCTTCCAATGTCTGTATACATTCCTTTTTTTCTTTTGCCTAAGTTCTGGCAGAAGATCCTTGCTCAACCAAGTCATCCTGCCCTGCTTGCTTGACTTCTGACACTTTGGAATTGCACTCTGTAGTCTGGCTTAATTTTTAAGGATTAAGATTGTCATGTCCTAGAGTATCACATAGTCTGATGTCTGAAAAACAGTTGCAAAATAAAGATGAATGGATTCATATGTCTTCTGGAAGAGGTGAATCTTTAATCCAAATTTCCATCTGAAAAGTGTTTTTATTAGCAAGCTATACTAAACAAAAACAAACAAACAAAAGCTGTATATTAGACCTTATTTGCAAATGTTCTGATTTTTATATCCCTAGCTGACTGTACAATCAGATGTCACTCATAGTATCCTACAGTCAGTCAACTGTTCCCCCAGTCCATTTCTATGTTGTTTCTCACTGAATGTGTACAAGCACTTAAACTTTCCACAGAAATGTCTAGTTCTCTTATTCAATGAATGGAAAAAAATCCCCCACAAAGGCATTCCAAATTGTCCTCAGGAGGCCATCAGAAGTCTCTAGTACTTTCCACTGCCTATGCAATTAATGAACATATTTTGTAGGCACAAGAACACCTAAATTAGGTGACTAATTTAGTAGCCTAAATGAAACTAAAGGGTTTTGATTTCAGTGTAATGCAAAAGAGGATATAAAAACGGTCAAAACAAGACAGATCTTCACTCTAATCCTTTAATTAGAAGACATCTTAAAAGGAAATATCAGAGTGATGTAACTTACTTTCCTGTAATTTTTTGACACACAATTCTCCTGATAGTGTGTATTATAACTTTTGCTGAAAAGCAGAAAATATTTGGTGCCCAGAAGCAGTTTTTTTTTATGTTTAGTGGCTGATGTTAGTGAATCATGAAACTGCTCACCATATTCCCATAGAAAGCAAGATGCATGGTGTTGTAAGTCTGCTTCATGAAACATCAAACCTTAAACTAACAGTTTTCCCAGAGAAAATTTAATTAATGAGAAATTAAAGCACAGATCATCCCCTAAGAGCTACTTGTGATTTCACAGGACTAAGTTCTCATTTACACTGTTATTAAATTGTTGGTTTACACCGTAAATGTACATGAAACGTTATAAGGAATTTGTTCTCAGGACATTACAATTTAAATTAAAAAATAACCTGATTTGCCTGCAGGTCAGACAGGATGTTCATATAAAGTTAAATTAATGAAGCTTCTAGGATAAAATAATCCCTCAAATTAATACAATATTGATCACTTGTTCAGTGGGTAGGTTAACGGATTAACAGTAGAACCTTTTAAAAAGTGAATGTGAAGAGATTTAAAATGTGTGGGAAATATGCAACAGAGTATCTGGATTACCCTAAGGATTAAGTCTGGTGCTTGAGAATGTCTTCTGAAACAATTAAGACTTTTTTTTTTAGATGCGTGGTATTAGCCTTGTTTCCCTGTAATCTAAAAAAAAAAAGGGACAGCTTCAAGATAATAAAAAAATGTCCCTATCAGATTCAGGGACCAAAAGACTAGTCACAAGAATTTGCTTATTTCTCATGTTTCCTAGGACTACCTTAAATATTCAAAGTCTCTTAGACAGAGACACTCTACCCCTTAAATAAAACTGGCAGTCTAATAAACAGACAAACTGCGCCTGCACCTCCCCCTCTGCGCCTCTGCCCCAACTCATCTTCTTCACATCTTCTCTTCTCCTTTTTTTTTTTTTTCCTCCTGTTTTCCCCTTCTTAAATACATTATCGCAGAGGCGTCATCAGGGAACATTCTGCTACCAATCGGCTTGGCCTTGGCCAGCAGCAGGTCCGCCCTAGGCCTGGCCGAGTCCACTGAACAAAGGGGAGCAACTTCTAGCAGTTTCCTACAGAAGCTACCACCTTAGGCCCCCCCCCCTACTAAACAAAACCACAACAATCTGTAAGAGTAGAAACAGCTTAAGAAGTGGATCATGGGTGCAGGATTCCTTATAGTGCATGGCTTCTTCATTCTTAGGTAATTCTCTGGCCCTTGTTAACACTATTCCAACTAGCTCAGTCTAAAACAGATCTGCAAATCTGCTCTCCAAATCTCCTGTTCATCACTACATACCTATCCACAGTGTTCTTCAGCCACAGGATTTGAGTATGCCCACATATCAGGTGCCAAATAGTAAAGCTTACTACCTGGTGGTCTATATCACACTTGGTTACTTTGGATTACAGATTGAGCAAACACTATCGGCTTGAAAATGGCTGTAGACATGCTTTCCCTTTTACATTCATTACTACAAAAAAGGGGACACAAAATGTCAGTGAATCACAAAACAATTATGATTGTGTTCATAGAATGAAAGAAAAATGCTGTAACCAGGTATCCAGGTGTTACAAATTGGTTCATATCCATACAGTTCAGGACCACCTCACCTCTGAAACACTGAAGTTTGTGACTCTGCCCTGAAGTCTTGTGATTCTAAGTCATAACTGTAATTTAACACGATGACTTTAATCTATGATGTACTTTTGCAGTTGGGACATTTTATGACACTATAAGTGTTTGAGGGTACCTAGCCTACCAGAGTATTTGAGCACTCTCATGTTGATTTTTTTTTTTTCTTCTCCTAGTAACTAAATGTAATTTTCCTTGCTGCAGCTTGTATCCATTCCAACTTGTCCTTGCCAACGTGCTCCTCCAAGATGAGTCCAGCTCTATCCTCTCTACAATATTGCATTAGGTAGTTGAAAACAGCAAAAATCCTCCCATACTGTGCCATAACCCTCTTCCCCATAGTCATCTCTTCCAAACAAGCCCAGCTACTCTTGTCTGTCCTCATACTTAAACGGCTACTACTCTCAATCATCTAGGTGGCCTCCACTGAAATTGCTACAGAATAGCTGGGCCTTTCATGTTCTAGAGAATCTAAAATGAGACACAGTTCTCCTGATGTGATCTCCCAAAATGCCAGCCTTCAAGCTTCTGGTTACAGTTTTGTTGATACAGCACTGTCTGCTGTTAATCTTCTTTATAGTAAGGATATACTGTTAACTCATGGTCAATCTTTTATTGAGCAAAAGCAAAAGTTCTATTCTGCACAGTTGCTTTCTACGTAGTCAGAACTCAAGTGTATCAAATTTGATAATAATAACAAGTGTATCAAAATACGAATCCATGGTTTCTTCTGTTCTTGTGGTATTTTTGAACAACTTCAGCTCCCTCTAACTTTACAAGTGAAGGTCTACAGTGCCTTGCACCTCACCCCTAAGCAATTTAAGTGACTCTTATAATTTTAGCTCTGTATTCAAGAATTTGTAAGATTTTTTTTACAAGTAAGTTCTTTGAATCATAAAATAAACTTGGTGAAAGATACCTTGTATTTTGACATCTAATAAGAAAGAACTATATTAAATAATTTTATAACTAGTTTGTATAAATTTTCAAATGTAGAATGGAACTAAGATGTAGCTTCCGAGTCATCATTTTTTTTTTTAATGTCATTCTATATTGTACTGTGTGAGTCTGACTGAGATGGAGTTAATGCTCTTGAGAGCAACCTGTAGAGTGCTATGTTTTGGATTTGTGGCTAAAAGACTATTAATAACACTCTGATGTTTTGACCTTTGATGAAGAATGTTTCCACAGCATCAAGGCATTCTTTTTCCATTCTTCCCCCTCAACAAGTAGTCTGGGGGTGGACAAGAATTTGGGAGGATTCACAGACAGGACAGCTGGCTCAAACTAGACGAAGTGAGAGTTACTAGGTAACACATTCAGCTATATAAAAGCTAGGGTAGAGGCAGAAGATGAGGGGGTTTTTGCCTTCCAAGGTGGCCAATGTTTAGAGACAGGCTGGGTGTAAGTCTGCATGTGAGAGATGGAGTGTTTCCCCTTGCTTCAGTTGTGGTTTTTTTTTCTTTTCTGATGGGGTTTTGAGGAGTTTTGTTTGTTTGGTTTGGTTTGGTTTGCCTTTTCTTCACCACTACACTATCTTTGTCTTGACCCACAACTTTTCTCACTTTTGTTTTTCCAACTCTCTCCCTTGATCCTAACTGAGGTGAGGGGGAGGGAGTAAGTGATTGTGTGTGTGCTTAGCTGCTAGCCAAAGTCAACTCACCACATATGTCTAACCATTCTTGTACTCTTGGACTTGATAATGTTATGTTAATGGTTGGACTTGATGATCTTAAGGATCTTTTCCAAGTTAAATGATTCTATGATTCAAAGACAATATCAGAAAGAAACAGAAAATAACTTATTGGTGTATGATTTTTCACATATTCGAATAGCAGATTAACATTGCAATTAGACAAATTAACTTAGTGTTTCCGGAAGTCTACATATCTTTCAGTTATTGGAAGTCTTGAATATTATCATCCATATTACTTTTAACTTTTGGGGGCTTTTTCTACTAATAGAAATAATCTAATATTTAGATGATTTCTTGTTCATTGCAAGGTTAAAGGTACTTGAACCAGCTTGCTTCTCAAGCTTTAAGCTATCTTCTCTAAAGCCTTTCACTACGGTCAGATCATGTTGCATGGTAATGTTCACAGAAACCGAGCAATGACTGAGCATTAGTACAAGTGACTGCCTAACATTAGATGGTGAACGACGTTTTCAGTTTGACAGACATCAGAAATTGCCAGCAGTTCTTGAAAAAAAATAACTTTTTGTAGGTTTGCAGATTCTTGATAAAGGAAATGCTGGCCACCAACAAAAGAATTTATTCATGAGTTTATAGAATAGGAAGAATACAGTCAAGGTTACTTTCTATGCTGTTTACAATTGAAGCTGTCAGGAAGGCAGCAAGAATAGAGCTGCTCTGCAAAGGAAATTGAACAACAACCCAAGGGTAAAAGCAGAATAGGAATGGGCAGTGTCCTCACCAAGAAGAGCACAGTCCCTCAATACCTAAACAAGGAGAACAGAGTAGGTCCTGTGATGGCAACCGTGTTCAGAAAAGAGTCCAGTGATTGCCAGAAAAAAAAAGTGAAGTGACATGGCAGGGCCGATGCCAATCCAGGAAGCACAGCCAGTCTGTCAGGATCAGCAAAGGGCAGGACTGAGCAGAAATATTGCACAGAAACTGATGGATGAAAGTTTTGTTAAAAAAAAAAAAAATCACTGTGATTTTTGACTTAAGACAGTGCTCATGTGGGGAATCACATCTCTTGATCAGGCAGTCAGTGCTTGTCTAGTAGTGTCTTCAATTGTATCAAGTGAGTCGCTAAATTCCTATTCTGCTCAGTTCTTAAATCCAGCTGGCCCGTGGTCCTAGGTGACTTCTGCAATATATGCAGCATCCATTCATATTGATCACTTTAACAACATTAAAAAAAAAAAATCTCTTCAATATCTTAACTGCATAAGAAGGACAAGACAGTTGTACATAACCTTTTCTGCATCTGCAATAGAGTTTCTATTGGTTGTGTACAAACATCTTACTTATGTAAAAACTAAATAAGTTCTGCAACAGAAACAGCAAAGCTAAGACTCTGAAATGGCCAAATCCTCCCTCCAGGAAGTTAATTATCTGGTTTAAGCATTCAATATGTCTATGCACAGGAAGAGTTGCCTGAAGGGAGTCTTAAGGACAGTCCAAAACTCCCAACTGGAGAGCACCTGTAACAACTGGTCAATTACTTATTTGTGAACCTCACTAGGAGTTCAGGCAAGCACCTATATTCAAGTTCATCCGTTGTCTCATACCAGTCTTATCTATGCAGAGGACTAGCCAGGGTGCTCCTGGGCCCCCCAGAGGGATCAGTAACTGAAGTGCTCTGGGTGTGCACCCAAGCACAGCCATAGTATTCAGCTATACCACAGATAGAACTAATGATAATGCTCATTTTCATATTTACATTTACAACTCACAACTTTTGCTCCATAGCTTTTGCCAGAGCAACTGTTTGAGCTTAAGTGGTGTTCCTGAGAGGTGGTCCCACAGGAGACTGATCGGGGCAGTTAAGGCCTGCTGGTGCATGCAGGACCCTGGCAGCAGTCCTCACAATCAGACAGAAATGAATGATCCACATCTGACATTCTGCACAGCAAGTAAAATTCGCACGACACTGTGCAGGATAACTATCTCAGAAAGTTACCGAGACAGCCGTCTCTACTCTCTCAGTAATCAGGGGAGATAAATAATCACTTATAGGAAGACATTCATCTCATTTTGTGATGAACATATGAAATGTCAAATTAATTGTACCATAAAAGTATTTGATTCTCTCCCCTGATTTTGTAGTGTTTAATTGACTGAATCATCTGTCATTATATAAGCAGCAGACACCTACAGTTAGATGCGTTGATTCCCAGCATCTCATCAGCAACTGTACATTCTTGACAGACCTGTGAAAGTCATGTGAAAGTATGATAGAAAATAAAAGTAGCTTTGTAAGGATACAGCAAATAGCATTACAGTTTGGAAGTCACAGAGATAATTCCGTTTATGTGTTAGTTTATAATACAAAATTAAAACTTAAAAAAAGGAAAGTTCCTCAGCAGATCTTCGGTGCCTTCATAAGAAACTATTGTTTTGTTTTAGTAATGAAGAAATCTGAACTTGTGTCTCACTTCCTGCTAAAGTAAACCTGTAATCATCCTGCAATAATTTCAGACTGATCAATTAGTGATACTTATGAGGCAGCAATTATTAACCGGCCCCTTCTAGTCTGAATGTGACACGATAGTGTTCAATATTACCATTTTTAGAGACTATTGATATATAGTAATATGCCATAAACCCATTACCATTAATAGCTCGTTATGTGATACAGGAGTAGGTGACAATACATGGTATTATATTTTAAAGTATGAGAGACTAGAGTACATTCTGTTCCTATATATATATATATAAGTGTGTGTGTGTATACATATACATACACACATACACATATACAAATTTTAAAATCTGTTCAGGCTTTAGTCTGCAACAAAGTATGAAAGAATTTGAGAAAAGACACTGTTTGGAAGATATATTTTAGATTATATTGGAATAATAAATATGATATCCTTTTTTTTTCTGTCCGCTGAATCAGTATCAATGTTGTACAAACAAAAAGTCTGTGAAGAATATAGACTTGCATATTGAAAATAAAATTATATGTATGTATACGTACCTGATTAACAAAAGTGTTAGGGATGCAAAGGAAGTCTTGCAGTTAATGTGTAGAGATAGTTTCCTAATTCAGTTATTGTGATCCTATGACTTCAACTAAAGAGATAGCACTAAAAAAAAGGAAAAAAGCCTAATACTGATCTGTGCAGTGCTGCACAAAATTCTGTATTATTTTTTTAAGTATAAAGGCTACATAAAAATTCAGGTTTTTTTAACTGAAAATTATAGATGTTATTCACAGAAAAGAATTTTTATTGACAAAAAAAAAAGAAACTTAAACCTTTTGGAGCGCTATATTACTGAAGTAAGTGGAAGAGTTACTTACATCATTAAGGAAAGAGAAAAAGGTGGAAGAGACCCCACCTTAAGTACTGTGTCCAGCTCTGGAGCCCCCAACATAAGAAGTATATGGACCTGTTGGAGAGAGTCCACAGGAGGGTCACGAAGATAATCAGAGGGCTGCAGCATCTCTCCTATGACAACAGGCTGAGAGATATAGGACTGTTCAGCCTGGAGAATAGAAGGCTCCAGGGAAATCTTATAGCTGTCTTCCAGTACCTAACAGGGGCTTATAACAAAGATGGGGAGAAATGCTTTAGCAAGGGGCCTATTGTGATAGGATGAGGGGTAATAGTTTTAAACTAAAAGAGGGTACATGTAAACTAGATATAAGGAAGACTTTTTTTTTTTATGCTGAGGGTGGTGGAACACTGGGACAGATTTCCCAGAGAGGTGGTATGTGCCCCATCCCTGGAAACATTCAAGGCCAGGTTGGATGGGACCCTGAGCAACCTGATCTAGTTGAAGATGTCACTACTCCTTGCAGGGAGGTTGGACTAGATGATCTTTAAAGGTGCCTTCCAACCCTAATGGTTCTGTGATGCTACGTTTCATAAGACGCTTATATGCTAAATGATTCAACACTTTATAAACAATAGTTATTAAACTGTGCTGTCAGAGAGGTTATCCAGAAACCTAAGCAATATAGAAATACTAGGGTTTTATCAGTATGTGTAAGTAGTCATGTGCTGTTACATTTTGATTAAAATTTCTCAGAGTTTAAAAACTGCACTAAAGTGACATATTTTCATCTCATATTTGATATATATATAAATATAGCAAACTTAGATTTGATAATCTGTTTGCATAAAATTGAGCAAGAGAGCTCGCTGGGATACATTTGACACACTGTTTCAGCTGTTTGCCTGTTGTTTACAAGTCTATTTGACTGTAACCCTTTGTGTAAGTGACTTTATGATGAATACATTACACATTTAAAAGTTCAAAATGCTAATGCCCTTTTAATAATGCAACAATGCTGATTTAGCTTTGAAACAATGTAGAATTTATTATTTATGCATAATAAACATTAATAATACATCAATAACACACTTTTTAATAGCATACTATAAACTATATGGAATGGAAACATATGCTTTTTTTTGGAAAATGCTTATTCCAGTTCACGTAAAGACTTGTAGAACTGAAAATGTTAGTGTATAAAGAGGTCAAACACCTTTTCTATACAGATGACTGAATTCTGACCAAAACCAAATCTGAATTAATGTTTAGGAATTTCCCAAATACTCTCCTTCTGAAGTCATTATGTTAGTGTTTAAACATGTGCCTAGTGCCATTTTGAACACAATCATATCCTGCCCAGACATCAATTGCTGCATGAGAATAATTTGGGTCTCCTTAAGGTCCTATGTCCCGTCTGCCAGTGTGGCAGTAAAAACATGGACTCTGTGGATGGTATTCCAGAGACCTTTATTGTTAGTCAGCATTAGTCTTTTATAGTCTATCTAAGTTACACGTGAAGTGCACGCACTTAATCATCCAATTTGATTGGTAGCAATATACTGTTCACGTGCCTTATGCTTCATTTGGACTGGTAATATTTTTTTTTGGTTGTCTTTACTATTTATGCCTTTGGTATTTCCTTATCTTGTTCTAGTTGCTGGGTTTTTTTTGTTATTGAGCAAGTGGTGTTCAAGGACATAGCTCAAATTCATCAATATCAAACATGCCACATGCCAGGACAGTGAAGCTGTCTCAGACACTTAATTGTTCAAAGAGATGTAGATATCTAAGTTTAAGCACTTAAATTTCTCCCTTAAAACTCTGACTTGGGAGTGGCTCGGCTTGAACAGAAATTACATTAAATAATTTTCTTTCTTTTCTCACTACATCTATCCATCATGTAGCCCAAACTCCAGCTGATTGGTTACACATTCTGCAGTGAAAACATGGTTTTTCCATTGCTTAAGACAGAGGGAGTTTATTAAATATAATTTTATTTCTTGGAATAAGTTGTTTTAGTAGTAGCACTGTATAAGCAACAGCATTTTTTAATTAAAAAAAAAAGAAAATAACAGTCATTCTGTTTTGTGAAGGTGCAGTGTTTATACATTTAAGCTCTCAGGAGTATTTGAATGGCCTTCAGAGGAAATAAAGTATGTCTGAGTAGCTACTGGGGTGAGATGTTTTGATTGTCATATTTTAATTATATATCTCAGAACTAGCCAACGTCAGTTTTAGCTACCAAAGAATTTTTCTAAATCTAGCCCAAGTTCTCTAGTTAGAAAAAAAATGAAGGCATTTCATTCAGTACACAGAAATAATATTTTTCTTTTTGCTTTGATTTTTAGATAGGCAGATGTTAGAAATTTAAAATACTTTCACTTTCACTCTTAACAACATTTATTTAAAAAGCTCAGTTTACTATAAAAACAGTCCCAAGAAGCAAGAAATTTCAAACTATACAGAACTAGTACTTCCTCCTGGGTTACTATATGTAGCAGCAGGGTGTGTGTTATAACAGACTGATGTTTAGAATGTCCATGACAAAATCAACATAATGCCCTTTGATCGGTGCATAAAATGACATTGTTTCCAGAAGGTTTAAAATAAGAGCACACATAGCACTAAGTCCTCTGTTAATTTTACAGTTACTTATTTAAGGCCAGGAAAAAACACTTTTTTTTTTTTTTTTCTTTTCTTCTTGTTTAGTCTCCTCACCTCTCCATTTTCTTTTTTTCCCTTGTATTACCTTGAAGCTTAAAGTCCTCATATTTATAAATAATTGCCGTGGTTTTGTTAGTGAGGAGGGGCCTAAGGTGGTAGCTTCTGTAGGAAACTGCTAGAAGTCGCTCCCCTTTGTTCAGTGGACTCGGCCGGGCCTAGGGCGGACCTACTGCTGGGCAAGGCCGAGCCGATTGGTAGCAGAATGTTCCGTGATAACGCCTCTGTGATAACGTATTTAAGTAGGGGAAAACAGAAAAAAAAAAGGAGAGAAGAGAAGATGTGAAGAAGCTGAGCGGGGGCAGAGGCGCAGAGGGGGAGGCGCAGGCCTCAGGGGCCTTGCAGGCCTCACCCTCTGGCCTCTTGCCAGGCAGCCGACTGGGCCCGACTCGGTCCAGCCTGGCTGCAAGAAGTGGAGAGGAGATGAGAAGTGAATAAGATGTAAGAAAGATCCTGAGAGACATCTACCAGCCTGTTGTGAGGAACGGCTGCAGACACCAAGGTCAGTTCAGAAGGAGGGGGAGGAGTAATGCGGCTCCTGGCCAAGATTCCCCTGCAGCCTGTGGTGAAGACCATGGTGGAGCAGGTTGTCCCCCTGCAGCCCATGGAGGTCCACGGAGGAGCAGAGATCCACTTGGAGCCCATGAAGGACCCCGTACCGGGGGAGGTGGATGCCTGAAGGCAGCTGTGGCCCGTGGAGGGCCCGCTGGGACAGCTGTTCTAGAGGGACTGCACCTGTGGAAGAGATGACCCACGCCGGAGCAGTTCCACAAAGGACTGTGGCCCGTGGGAGGGACCCCACGATGGAACAGGGGAGGGATGTGAGGAGTTCTTCCCCCGACCATGAAGCAGCGGCGTGAAACAACGTATGATGAACTGACCGCAACCCCCATTCCCTCTTCCCACCTGTGCTGCTCAGGAGGGGAAGGTGGTAGAGATAATGTTAAGCTTGGGAAGAGGGAGGGGTGGAGGGAGGTTATCTTGTTCTCTGTCTCATTATCCTGCTGTTTGTGGTAATAAATGAATAGTTTTCCCCAAGTCGAGTCTGTTTTGCCCGTGACAGTAACTTTAAGGATTTCTCCCTGTCCTTATCTCAAACCTCGAGCCGTTTTTCCTTATATTTTCTCTCCCTGTTCTCTCGGAAGGTGGGGGGAGTGAGAGAGAGACTGCGTAGTCTGGTCCTGATCGGGGCTGAACTACGACAATAATGCACAAAGATATTACATATTTCTTCTTTTTTAAAACTCACTTTCTGTATGGAATTGACTTAAAACTACTCTGACAGCAAAGAAAAAAACTCCACATTAGGCTACGTAGACCATGGGACTTGCTTTGAGAAATCTGTTCTGCCAGAGAAGGGGAAGAGCATCTTCAGTCATAGGGTTGCCAAGCTGATGAAAAAAGCTTTAAACAAAAGTTACTCGGGGAAGGGAACCTCAGTCCATCCCGTTCCTACTAGTTTGCTGCCAGTGCCAACAATAGAGATCCAGAGCCTGGAGAAGGATGAAATGTCAACAGGAGAGCACCTTTAGAGGAGCACAAAGGACTTCCTTTAGACATAAACCTGGGACAAGGATTGGATCCAGCCACACCTAGACTCCTCTCTGAGAAGGAGTTTAGAAAGCAAAGGAGTCCTTTCTGAATCTCAGCATTCAATGGGAGGGTCTCCCTGACTATTTTGCCTGACCCTGTCTTCTATGCAGTAAATAATCCAGTGTACCTTACTATCAAATCTTGTTAAACCACTGTTGCATTTACCATTTACTATCAAACTTTATTAAATCACTGGTTTATATCAATAAAATATATTGTTGGTTCTCTCTTACAAGTGAAGTTCATCATTCCCATTCCCATCACTCCCACATGCCTTCTATGTCAATAACAAACTGGAGTGCATAGAGCTCTGCCTGCGGATGGTTGAGGAGCTGACTGAGAGCTTATGGGTCAGGGTTACAGGGAGGGCAGAGACAAGTGACACTATATTGAAGATGTACTACAAATTACCCAACCAGGAAGACTGAGCAGACGAGGCCCTGTACAGACAGATAGGAGCAGCCTCACAATCACAAGCCCTGGTCCTCATGGGGAACTTCAATCACCCTGATATCTGTTGGAGGGGCAACACAGCAGGGCACAAGCAAGCCAAGAGGTTCCTGCAATATGTAGATGGTAATTTCATCCTGCAAGTGATAGAGGAGCCAACAAGGAGGGGAGCTATGCTGGACCTTGTTCTCACCAAAAAGGAGGGGCTGGTGGGGAACGTGGAGCTCAAGGGCAGCCTTGGCTGCAGTGACCATGAGATGGTGGAGTTCAAGATCCTTAGGGCAGGGAGGAGGGTGCGCAGCAAGCTCTCTACCCTGGACTTCAGGAGAGCAGACTTTGGCCTCCTAAGGGATCTGCTGGGTAAAGTGCCATGGGATACAGCCCTGTAGGGAAGAAGGGCCCAGGGAAATTGACTGATACTCAAGGAGCACCTCCTCCAAGCTCGGAAGCGATGCATCCCAACAAAGAGGAAGTCAGGCAAAAAAGTCAGGAGGCCTGCATGGATGAGCAAGAAGCTTCTGGACCAACTGCACTAAAAAAAAAAAAAAAGGAAGCCCATAGAGGGTGGAAGCAAGAATAGGATGCCTGGAAGCAAGAATAGGATGCCTGGGAGGATTACAGAGAGGTTGTCCAAGTAGCCAGGGATCAGGTAAGGCAGGCTAAAGCCCTAATAGAATTAAATCTGTCCAGGGACGTTAAGGGCAACATTCTATAGGTATGTTGGGAATAAAAGGAAGACTAAGGAAGGGCTACCAGGAACCCAGAGGAGGGCTACGAAAATGATTGGAGGGCTGGAGCACCTCTCCTATGAAAAAAAAAGACTGAGAGAGTTGAGGCTGTTCAGTCTGGAGAAGAGAAGGCTTTGAGGAGACCTTATAGCAGCCTTCCAGTACCTAAAGGGCACCTATAAGAAAACTGGAGAGGGACTTTTGACAAGGACATGTAGTGATAGGACAAAGGGCAATGTCTTTAAACTGAATGAAGATATGTTTAGATTAGATATAAGGAAGAAATTCTTTACTGTGAAGGTGATGAAACACTGGAAACGGTTGCCCAGAGAAGTTGTGGATGCCCCATCCCTGGAAGCACACAAGGTCAGGTAGGTTGGATGAGGCTTAGAGCAACCTGATCTAGTTTAAGACGTCCCTGCCTATGGTAGGAGTGGTGGAACTATATGGTCTTTAAGGTCCCTTCCAACCCAAGGCATTCTGTGGTTCTATGATTCTACAATTCTCTGATTTTATGATTCTATTATTCTGTGTTTATAATCAAATAGTACTCTTCTAGGACTGAGATCCAGCAAAATTGGCAACTTTAGGGCTATTTACCCATATACAGTACAACTAAGAGTCAATATTTGCTGGTGGGCAACAGCTTTTACTTGTCCTGAGAGAATAAATTGACTTGGAGACAGAGGCAACTCAGAACTACTCGTGTCCTTTTTCTCATAGATACATTAATACGGTTGCAGACTTAACAATTTATCATTGATCACCAACCACTGTATCAAATTGTGTGTTTTACTGGTTTGGCCTGGTGTAGAGGTTTCTTTTTTCTTCATAGTAGCTCGTGCATCATGCTATGTTTTGGATTTGTGATTAAAACAGTGTTGATAACACAGGGATATTTTATCTGTTGCTGAGCAGTGCTTACACAGAGTCAAGGCCTTTTTTGCTTCTCACACGACCTGACCAGCGAGCAGGCTGGCAGTACACAAGGAGCTAGGAGAGGATACATGTGGGATAGCTGACCCCGACTGACCAAGGAGATATTCCATACTATGTGATATCATATGACATCATGCTCAGCAATATAAAGCTGAGGAAAGAAGAAGAAAGGGGAGACATTCAGAGTTATGATGTTTGTCTTCCCAAGTAACCATTATGTGCGATGGATCTGTGCTTTCCTGGAGATGGCTAACCACCTGCCTGCCAACAGGAAGTAGTGAATTAATTCCTTGTTTTACTTGCTTGCACATGCGGCTTTGGCACAAGTTTTCTAACTTTTAGCCTTCTGATTCAATCCCACATCCCACTGAGGGGAAGCCAACAAGCAGCCATGTGAGGCTTAGCTGCCTACCAGAGTTAAATCACAACAACGGTTAAACCAAATACTTTATAAAAGACAAGCTTTGTTGCAGACATGCAAATATGCCTCTGACACTAGGATTGATAGTGAAATGACTGTGTAAACTGCTATAGCTAAATGCAAATTTTCCCTCAGTAACTCCACAAACTAACTGATGTGCATGTGTACGTGTGTGCACTATGCTTTCTTTCATAGCCATCATGAATTTATCAAAAAATTTTAAATTGCTCTGTAAATACACGTGCATTTATCTATTAAAAAAACACTATAATAAGTTGTCTTAATTTTTAAACAATTATTTAAGAATAACCAACCCAATATCAGATTATTTGCCAAATCATTTTTTTTTACTAAGGGTAATGCAATTGGGTATGCAATTATTATAATTTGAATTTTAAACATTCAAATGCAGATACTTGTTACCTGTATTAAGTGATTACAGAAAGTATCCACAATATTATTGAACCTGCAATGTCCCAGTGTCTCAGAAAAAAAAAAAAAAAGTAATTTGAAGAGTTTACCTGAATTAATTAGCAACCACTAGATCAGACCACTTAATCTACAGTCAGAAGCTTTTTTTTTTTTTTCCCCACTTTACTTATCTGAAAATCACATTGTCATCAATCCATTTGATGGTTATCAAGACAAAGGGTATTAACAATGCAGAAAAAAAAAAAGGGTTCAATTTGATTGGTAATCTAGACCACTGTCTTGGAAAATGTTGGTGTTTCTTATCACCTGTTACTTGCATTCAGTAATTAGCCTAATATCATGTGTAAAAGCCAAGTATAAGAGGTACAGGACTGATAAATCTAAAGATATTGCCTATTCATTTTATGCAAGAGTTTAAAAGATGAATCACACATTTAACTAATAGATTTCCAGGAAGTATACATTGACTTTGATATGAAGAGGGGATTCTGATATCCTAGTATACTACATATTTTGAGTACAGTTTGGTTTAGTTTGTTCTTAGTATGTTCCTTAAGAATAATGAAATATTGAATATAGTAGATTTTTTAAAATAATAGCCACAAGATTCCTGTGGATCTTTACTAAAGTGCACAAGATTTTTTTTTTTCCCTCTTTTTGGACAGTGTTAATCAAAACAAGAGAAAATTTTAAAATTTTCCCCTTAGCTTATCTT
Organism: Chlamydotis macqueenii; assembly: GCF_036417535.1. Classification (NCBI taxonomy): domain Eukaryota; kingdom Metazoa; phylum Chordata; class Aves; order Otidiformes; family Otididae; genus Chlamydotis; species Chlamydotis macqueenii. Next base: position 167,805,188 of record NC_141556.1, read on the forward strand.
ACACCCTAAAAAGGAAAATAGGTTCAGCTTCAACCTCCTCAGTGATTACAGCTGTATTATCCAGGGCATTCAGAGGGAAGCAGGAAAAGCTGAATAGCTGACTAGACATATTAAATAAGTGGGTTATTTCTACTGATTTTACAGGCATCTCCCACCTACCCCGTGTAGCTCTGTGTAGAAATGCAGCTCTCTACAGTTGTAAAAATCATTCTATATTAGAACAGGTACGTAAGATGATCGTTTCAAGATTCAATTACTAAATTAAATGTTATTGTGTTCAAATACTCCTGAGGGTTTTACACTTATTAATGTTTCAGGTGCCTTAATATTAGTGCCAAAAACTTCAAAGCAAGATAGAATAAATCCAGTGAAATATTTTAAAGTACAAAAAATTTCAAAGACAGAAGTAAAGATACTAGTATTAAAAATAGTGGGGCCCATGACAGATAAAAAAACCTTAGCCCTCTAATGATATAGGTCATAAAACTATCTACTTCTGGAAATATATTGCTATTATTTTTTATTATATTTTCTGTATAAAGAACTTCCTTCAAATAAGACCAACTTTAGTTTAGATTGCTCAACCAGGATATTTTTTTCCATATCATTATTTTGTAAGTAAGTAATTTAAAAATAATAAAGAAAGCTCTTTCAAGCTGAGTTTCATTTCCACCATAGCTCAAATAACTTTGAAATGCACAACCTGAAGCTTTCCTAGGTGCTTTTGTAAAATTCTTTGATTTTTGTTTTTATTATAAACCAGCATTTACAGCAAAAGAACAGCTAAATACTCAACTCTAGAAGCTCTTACCTTTTGGTTTACTAGTAAAAAATTCAGCATTCAAAATTAGAGTTTAAGGTAGATATTCACTCTTGTGAGAATTTTTTTTTTTTACGTGAAGAGCTCATTTTTTTCTCCTTCAAATATGAAGAAACAATACAGAGGAGGAAACAATACAAGTGACCAAACCATATGAACATGAGACATACTTTTCCAAAAATACATTTATGTTTTCATTTCAACCTTGAATGAATACTTAGATCAACCTCATCATTATTATATCTCCATAGATGATAGTTTCCTCTGCAATCAGCTCTTGAGTTAAGTGTGTTAGAGTTGTTTCATGCCTTGACTGTGTAATGAAGGTATATGAGCAATAAAGCTGGTGAAAGAGCTGCAAGGAATGTCCTATGAGGAGTGGCTAAGGACTTTGAGTTTGTCTGGTTTGGAGAAAAAGGAGACTGAGGGGCAATGTTATCACTTTCTACAGCTTCCTGAAGAGGGGAAGCGGAGAGGGAGGTGCTGATCTCTTCTCCCTGCTCTCCAGTGATAGGACACATGGGGATAGTTCAAAGCTGTGCAAGGAGAGGTTTAGACTGGACATGAGGAAGCATTTCTTTACTGAGATGGTGGTCAAACACTGGAACAGGGTTCCTGGAGAGGTGGTCAATGTCCCAAGTCTGTCAGTGTTTAAGAGGCATTTGGACAATGCCCTTAACAACGTACTTTAACTTTTGGTCAGCCCTGAATTAGTCAGGCAGTTGGATTAGTTTGCCATTGTAGGTCCCTTCCAATTGGAATATTCTATTCTACTCTGTTATATTCTATCTTATGTTTAACTGATATATCTCATAGAAAATAGTGTTTGAAAGATAAAATATCCTATGTGCAAAACTCAATAGGATGAGGGATGCAAATGATGTTATTTAGTAAAGAAGGAAGATTAAAAATAGCATAAAGGTTAAAAAAAAAAAGTAACATAACTGGAAATAATACTAGCACTTTAAGATTGGTTTTAAATAGTGTTAGCTACTAGTTTAACCTGTTATTTATACTTCATATGCACTTTTTTCAGGTATTCATAATAAAATATGTTGGCTAAATTCCATCTAATTTGCTTTAGTAACTCTCTTAAGTTAATATGATTCCAGAATCATTAAGTAAATCCTTATCTAACTTCTTTTTAAATAACTTTGTGAGAAGAAAAGTAGCAGTAACACTGAATTTGAAAACAACAAAAAAAGCCATGTACCTTTAAAAATTCTTTCATTATGATTTTGTATGGCATGCCAGTACTTAACCTGAAAATTTAATTATCAAAACCTAAAATATGGAATTGAATAAAAAGTAATCACAAAAATGGGAATTTATAACAGTACTAAACACAAAGGAAAATATAAATGTTTAAGCTTTTTCCTGAGGTTTTTGTTTTTTTTTTTTTTGGTTATTGGTTGATTGATTCAGATGTAGTTTTCTGAAAGTTTATAAACCAAGAATTTCCAAAGTGATTTTTTTTTTTTTAACTAGTAGCCATATATTAAGACAGAGAAATAAAACAGAAACTATAGTGGTCACTGAGTCATTCATCCTTCTTAGTAAATTGGCCTCAGGTGGACCTCACAAAGGTGTTTTATCTTACTGGATTTAAGGTATGTTTTGAGGGTAATAGTTCATCACAAGATTTTTTTTTTTTTTTTTTAAATATTAACTTGCATTACTTGGGCATTGTGGGCAAACAGATTTATTTTGGGATGTATATGGCCACCAGATATATCTGTAAGTCTGTAACATACATCTGTAATATACCACAGAGTCATACTGAGGCTTAAAGTACCTCAAGATTTCCAATTTAAGTTTCTGATGTAAAAAAAAAAAGCAGAGGAACTTTAAAAATTGACTTAACCATGTAGTTTGATGGCTTTTAAATAATTTAAAAATTTGAACTTGAAAATAAGCTTAAACTCTTCTTTTCCTTGATCTGATTGTGCTATTTCTACAAGTCCAGTACTTGTCTTTGTTTAAAATAGGAAAGTGAGAGCCAGCTTGTGTTCTCTGGTGGGATCAATGGTATCTGTCCAATCTGTTTGGTAAATGAGAGGAGAGCAGTGCATATTGTCTACCTAAACTTCAGTAAGGTCTTTGACACTATCTCTCATGAGATCTTCATAGAGAAGATGATCATCTTTTTCTCAGAAGGTGATGCATAAGCTAGATTAGTAGATGGTGAGGTGGATTGAAAACTGGCTGAATGGCTGGGCCCAGAGTGTAGCGATTAGTGGCACAAAGTCTAATTGGAGTGCAGTGGCAGAGTGTAGCCCAGGGATCAACACTGGATCCTGTCTTGCTTAACATCTTCACTAATGATCTGGATGATGGAGTAGTCAGAGTTTGCAGATGGCATCAAACCGAGAGGAGTGGCTGGTATGCCACAGCATCATGCTGCTATGCAGAGGGACCTCAACAGACTGAAAAAATGGGCTAACAGGTTGCTCATAAAGTTCAGGGAGGGGAAATGCAAAGTCTTGCATCTGAGAAGGAGCAACCCTGTATGACAACATATGCTGGGGAGCTTACCATCTGAAAAGCAGCTTGTCAGAAAAGGACCTAGGGGTCCTGGTGGACATCAAGTTGAACATGAGCCAACAATGTGCCCTTGCTGCAAAGAAGGCAAATGATACTTTTAGCTGCATTAGATGAAGTATTGCCAGTAGGTTGAGTGAGGTGATGCTTCCCCTTTATTCAATACTGGTGAGGCAACACCTGGAGGGCTATGTCCAGTTCTGGGCTCCTCATTACAACAGAGATGTGGACATACTGGAAAGAGTTCAACAAAGGGCCACAAGGATGATTAAGGGGCTGGAGTATGAGGAAAGGCTGAGAGAGCTGGAATTGTTTAGCCTAGAGAAGAGAAGCCCATGGGAGATCTTATTAATGTGTATAAATACCTGAAGGGAGGGTACAAAGCAGACAGAGCCAGGCTCTTTTCAGTGATGTCTAGCGACAGGACCAGAGGCAATGGGCACAAACTGAAACACAGGGTCCATCTGGACATCAGGAAACATATTTTTACTGTGAGGGTGACTGAGCAACAGCGCAGGTTTCCCCGGGAAGTTGTGGAGTCTCCATCCTTGGAGATATTCAAAAGCCATCTGGACATGATCCTGAGCAACTGGCTGTAGGTGGCCCTCCTCAAGTAGGGGGGTTGAATGGTGACCTCCAGAGATCCCTTCCAACCTCATGCATTTTGTGATTCTGCCAGTTCAAAACAGCCCTTGCTCCTCACTGGAACACACTAACTCTCTGCTATTACTTTGCTTCTAAAGACATTTTTAAAATGAATTGTTTCAAGTCCACCCCTTAGAACTCTCTGTAGAATGAGTGTTCAGGGGATCATATTGATTATTTCCTTGTAATAGTTCTTCAGAAAGAAGTTAAACACCTTTCTGAAGCAGAACATTCTCTGTAATACAACAGACAGTCTTCAGCCTGCTTTGGTTTTATATTCAGCATGTAATAACAAACCCCGACTTAACAACGACTTAACAATTTCTCATTCTCTCACATTAGTTCTATTCATAGAAGGGTTTGGTTTTTTTTTTGATAAATGACCATAAAAATTTCATTTTACCTTGAAGAATTAACCTATGGGTGGTCAAATACTGGACAAGGTTTCTCAGAAAGGTTGCAGAATCTCCATCCTTGGAGATGTTCAAGACTAGACTGGTTGTGGTCTTGAGCAATCTGACCTAATTACACCTACTCTGAGCAGGGGTTTGGACTAGATGATCTGTGGAGGGCCCTTTCAATCTAAATTATTCCATAATTCAGTAATGTAAACATAACTGAATATACTTATATTTATCTAAATTTATGAAATATATATCAAATTCACCTGTAGGTGTACATGTAAATCTCCACACAAGTCATCTGTTGCATACACATTTGCATATTTATCCATAAACTGAATTTCTCACATTCACAGATGTTGGAAACAAAGCTACCTGAATAACTTTTGCTTAGTTTTTTTTTGGTACATGGTGATTGTGATACAGTCTTTTTATATGCTTTTATCGTTTTTTTAGTGTCAACACAAATACAAAATACTCTTTTTCAATAATAAGTTATTGTGTGTGAGACTCACTTGTTTACTTATTCCCTTTCTACATTAGAACAGTATGTCTGAAACACTCAAAATGTTGTCAAAAAATCTGCATCTGCTCCAAGTTTTCTTAGTCCTGTTAATGGTCTTTAAATGCTTAGTGCAAACTTTTTCTAGCTTTCTTTTCCTATATAGTTTGGTCATGTGTGGAGACATGGAGTTAAACTGAAAAAGAAATCACTCTGCTAAAGGGCTGTGCCTGCTTTCTCAACTTGGAAGCAGGCCAGTCTTTAATAACATCCATCTGTCTGAGCTCTGACCTACCAATTTATTGCACAGACAAACTGTTTCTGCAGTCTTCACTTTACACGTCACCAGCTTTACATGCAGGGAGATCAAACTAAATATCCACAGACAGTATTCACTGTAGTATTCCTACTTCTGAGCATTTGAGAATGCAGCCTTGATAATGCTTTAAAATTATTTGTTCTTGGGAGTAATTTTATACTTAAGGAAAAAGCATTTTTTAAAAAAAAGTATGCAAAATACAAGTAATTCCTCATGTAGGCTCATGCTGACATCCATCATGCACAGGTTATGATCCTTTTGAATCACTGTAACTGTCTGTGCTAATAGAATAAGAAAAAAAAAAAGTAGTAATTAAGAGAAACAAAGACCAAGAATTGATGAGACATGTTAAGAATAGATTTCGTAGATTTGTTTGTGACTTCCAGTGGTAATGTAGGAGTTAGTCAATAGGACCCCCCAGGAAACTGCCCTCAGGGACAAGGGAGCAGAACAGAACTGGAAGATCTTTAAGGATGCTTTCCATAGAGTGCAAGAGCTCTCAATCCCCATGTGTAAGAAATCAGGAAAGGAAGACAAGAGATTGACATGGATGAGTCAAGATCTGCTGGCCAAACTAAAGGGCAAGAAGGAAATCCATAGGCAGTGGAAGCAGGCACAGGCACATGGGAAAAGTATAGAGACACTGCCTTGTTGTTTAGGGATGAGGCCAGGACGGCCGAGGTGCAGCTGGAGCTAAACTTGGCAAGGGAAGCAAAGAATGATAAGAAGGGCTTCTATAGGTATCTCAGACAGAAAAGGAAGGTTAAAGAAAGCATATCCCAGCATGATGAACGCGACTGGCAAACTGGTATCAACAAACGAGGTGAAGGCTGACATACTCAACAGTATTTTTGCCTCATTCTTCTCTGGCCAGCTCTTGAGTGGATGGATAACAAGACAGGGTCTGAGGAGCAAAGTCCCTCCTGCTGTAAGAGAAGATGAGGTTTGTGACTACCTGAGGAATCTGAATATACATAAGTCTATGGGACCTGATGAGATGCATTCCAGAGTCCTGAGGGAACTGGCTGACGTAATTGCCAAGCTGTGCTCCATAGTACTTGAAAAGTCATGTCAGTCAAGTGAAGTTCTCAGTGACTGGAAAAAGGAAAACATTGCACCCATTTCTAAAATAGGATAGAAAGGAGGATCCTGGGAACTACTGACATCTCAGCCTCACCTCTGTGCCTGGGAAGATCATGGAACAGATCCTCCTAGAAGCTACACTAAGACACATAGAGGACAGTGAGGTGGTTTGAGACAGCCAGCATGGCTTCACTGAGGCCAAATCCTGCCTGACCAACTTAATTGCCTTCTATGCTGGAGTGACAACATCAGTGGAAAAAGGAAGAGCTATGAGTGTCATCTATCTGGACTTCTGTAAGGCTTTTGTCAGGGTCCCCCCACAACATCCTGCTCTCTACCTTGGAGAAATATGGATTGGATGGGTGAAGTGTTCCATGGAGGAGGAACTGGCTGAATGGTCACATCCAGAGGGTAATGGTCAGTGGCTCAATATCTAGATGGAGATCAATGATGAGTGGTGTCCCTCAGGGGTCTGTACTGGGATCAGTACTGTTTAATATCTTCATCAATTATGTAGCCAGTGGGATTGACTGTATTCTCAGCAAATTTGCAGACACCAAGCTGAGTGGTGCGGTTGACATGCCTGAGGGATGGGATACCATCCAGAGGGACCCTGACAGGCTTGAAAAGTGTGATCATGTGAACGTCATGAGGTTCAACAAGGCCAAGTGCAAGGTCCTGAGCATGGGCTGGGGAAACCCCCAGAATCTATACAGGATGACAGATGAAGGGATTGAGAGTAGCCCTGCTGAGAAGGACTTGGGGATACTAGTGGATGAACAGCTGGACATTAGCTGACAATGTGCACTTGCAGCCCAGAAAGCCAGCCATATCCTAGGCTGCATCAAAAGAAGCATGGCCAGCAGGTTGAGGGAAGTGATTCTGCCCCTCTACTCTGCTCTGGTGAGACCTCATCTGGAGTAATGCATCCAGCTCTAGAGCCTGCAGTACAAGAAAGGAGTGTACCAGTTGGAGCGGGTTTAGAGGAGGGCTACAAAGATAATCAAAAGGATGTAACACCTCTCCTATGAGGAAAAGTCAAGAGCTGGGGTTGTTCATCCTGGAGAAGAGAAGGCTCCAGAGTGATCTAATTGCAGCCTTTCAATACTTTAAGGGGGCTTATAAGAAAGATAGGGACAAAAATTTCAGTGGGGCCTATTGTGATAAGACAAGAGGTAATGATTTTAAACTAAAAGAGGGTAGATGTAGACTAGATATAAGAAGGTTATTTTTTACTGAGAGTGGTGAAACATTGCAATAGATTGCCCAGAGAAGTTGCTGATGTCTCATCATTGGAAGTGTTCAAGGCCAGGTTGGATGGGGCTCTGAGCAACCTCATCTAGGTGAAGATATTCCTGCTCATTGCAAGGAAGTTGGATGAGATGACCTTTCAATGTCTTTTCCAACCTAAAGTGTTCTATGACTCTATGACTCTATGATTCCATATTCTAGCCATCACAAAGAGTTGCATTTTGTGTCCCAGGCTTTACCAATGTGTCATGTGTAACTCAGTTCAGTAATACAGGTATCTCAGGGAACAGAAAACAATGTTGATACTTTACATCAACTATCTACTTTAATTGTCTTTCATAACTGTATTATTATTATCTTCAGATCTTCCTAGTTGTCTTTAGGTAAGTTAACTCCCTTTTGCAGATATATAGTGTATGTGTACATTATGTTTTATGATACACGGATGCACTCTCCACTTTCAGCCAGTGCCTCTCTCAATCTCCTCACTTGCCTATGACTTTCTTTGTTCCATTTCTATTTTTCAAGGAACATAGACCTTAAAGTAACATTGTCAATCAGCTGAGCTTAGTCCTCTGCTATTGTGAGCAACTACACCATAAAATCCACATTTAAGGTCACCGGTTTATAACCATTTATTCCTATTAGTATTTAATGTTATTGCTTTTATCTTAATATTTTCTCCTTGTATTTGCTGGGAACAATAATATCTGCTATTAACTTCCACTTAGCTAAGCCAAAATCCCCACATGCCTTCTTAGGATTCAGTGCCATGCCAGCTTAAAGGCAATCTAATTTGAGATTACCTTTTCTGCCTGTCCCTCCATCCTCAGTCATGTGTGTCATGAGTAGTAACTGTTTTTCATGCTGTTGTACACTAAGACAGTTTAGAGAGCTAATTCAAAGGCAAATTAAATATAAAAAAAAAAATAAAAAAGAAATTTTTTGCAGTTTTTGGAGATTTTTTTCTATCTTTTGTGAAGTTTTATTTTCTTAGTTCTGGCCCTTGAGCTTCTTTTGAATGCATGCACATGTATTTCTTTATGCACAAGTAGATCAGAGTGTCAGGACCACTTGTTTCAAGGTGGAGATTTTTGAATTTCCAGTTTAGGTCACATCATGTGTTATAGAACCACACCTTCGGTTTCTAGGAAGTTATATTCCCAAAAGATCTGGAATGTTTCAGGTAACTAGTTTCAACTGTACATGTATTCTGTTGTTAGGATATTCTAACAGCAAAATATGTTTGTTTTCAAAATCACAACAGAAAGTAAATCTCTAAGGCAAAAAAAATTTTGTTGTTGATAACTTTCTAGCACAAGCGACAGAGGGTAGGTGCTCTGTTCCACTTTCTTCTTATGAAGAAGGAAGAATTAGTTGGGGAAGTGAAGGTCAGGGGCAGCTTTGGCTGTACTGACCATGAGATGATAGAACTCAGGATCTTAAGAGGAGGAAACAGGACAAAAAAATAGTATCTCAACTGTGAACTTCAAGACAGCAGATTTTTGGCCTTCCCAAGGACCTGCTAAAAAGGATCCCCTAGTCAAGGACCTAGAATGGTCCTTCAGTGGCGTGCGGGAGACTTGGTTGATTTTCACGGATAACCTCCTCCAATCTGCAAAACAGTGCAGTTCCACATGCAGGAAGTCAAGCAAACATGGTCAGAGGTCTGCATGGATGAACAGAGTTAACTTAAATGAAAGAGAAAGAGGAAGCATAGAGGAGGTCAAAGAAGAATCAAGTGACTCAGCAGCCTTACAGCTGTTCACTCACTCCCCTCTACAATGGGACATGGAGAATCTGGAAGGAAGGCGAGAAGCTTCATGGACTGACATGTTTAATAGGCGGGGAAAAAAAAAAGCTGCTTACATGCAAGCAAAGTAAAATAAGGAATTCATTCACTATCTTCCATCAGCACATTAATGTCCAGCAACTTCCAGAAAAACATGAATAGTGGTTACTTAGGAAGACAAACATTACAATCACAAATGTCCCCCTTCCTCCTTCTTTCCTTGAGAAATTATTGCTGAGTATAATATCGTATGTTATGGAATAACTCTGTGGCCAATTCTGGTCAGCTGTTCCAGCTGTGTCCATTCCTAGCTTCTTGTCTACTCTCAGCTAATCGCTAAGGGTGTGGAGCGGGAGCTGAGTGAGCAAAAGAGAGCCCTGATGCTGTGCAACCACTGTTCAGTAATAGCCAAAACACTGATGTGTTATCGATATTTTTTTTTCGTCACAAATCCATGCTGCTATGAAGAAAATTAACTCCATCCCAGCCAGGCTCATCACAGAGCAAGTAGTATTTTTCATTTCTTTTAAGCAGAGTACACTTCAAAAGCCACTAATAGCCAATTTATCATCACGACTAGTATTAACAGACAAGGTTATCAAAGTTGAGATGCCTAGTGAAGAAGTATTATAGACATGTATGCGGAATAAGAGTACACAATATTATATCTACAGAATAATTGACTAGGTTGTCCAACAAGGTGGTACTATGCCAGTTAGTAACTCATATTTCCAGTGCCTTTTCGGTATTCTATATAATAAAAAATACCAGGTCTAAGACACATTAAAAATGAGTTTTTGTGTGTGATTCATGATATGATAATCTTTTGGATTACTAAAACATACAGTAGAATCCCTGGGAAAAAAAAAAACAAAAAAAACCCCCCCCAAAAAACCAGCAACAAAACCAATAATCTTGCTAAGGGTGTTACATTTTCATGGTAATATAAATATGAATTTCCTAATAACAGTTTTAAAGCAAATCTCAGAACAGCTAAGTCAAGGAACATTTCTGTGAGCCTGAGAGATATTTTATGCAAACTAAAGGAACAGACATTGAAAAAGAGCTTGAGAAAGGAGGCAGTATAATGAATGTACGTATATCATAGTCCATAAATATAAGGCTGTTGGACAACTAGAAATGATTGTTAATCATCAATAACTTTTAGAGATTTTTGTAAGTGACATTTCTTGCTTTACATGGAAGTTCTTAATTATCTCTTATTACCAGAATCATTTCTAGGCAACCCAAATAACCCAGGGTTATCTCGGTTAAAATCAAGGAACTGCAAGCAAAGCCACAAAGAGAATGGGAGTTTTTCTCTAAGAAACATGTGAAAGAGCACTGAGTGGTACCATGCTCATAGAGTTAGAGCAGGTCAATATAAAAGTGAGCCTAGAAACTGATATATATTTGATTTACAATTTGGGAAAATAGAGGAGTAGAAGGGAGATGTTGACTTTTCAACCTCACCAAAGCAAGTGCTGGAACAGTGATGAGGACACAGATTACCTAATTTACAGCATTCAGCTCTAGCCATTAAGCAGTTTAACAGCATTATTTCCACTAATGGAAAACCATTAACTTTTTGGACTGTCATTTACTGTTAGAACAGCTGATTGCTATAGAACAATTGAGTTTCTACACATATTTTTTTATGGTTCTTAATTAGGGATATGTCCTCAAATAAACTAATAAAAATCTATGTTTCTCTTGCTCTAAGTTCCTTAGGTCATAAACTCTTAAAATGCTAATAAATCTCTGCTAGTTGACATCACCTCCTGATTCTTCAACTGAAATTTTTCTCCCAAGATATTATATTGCCTTCTTTGTTTCTGCATTAAGGGGCATCTTGTTGCTTTACATATTATCATTCCAAATCCTCTGACCTTCACAGTGCTGAAGTTTATATGGTTTCCAATGATCAAATATGCTACAGTACAAAATGCATTTTCAAATAAACATTTGAATGTCAGTATGTAGGGTAATATAAATAATAATAAATAAAAATTAGTACAGTACTACTGTTTAAATGAAATTACTGTTCATCCTTTCACATTCAATAATTATACTTTAAGTACTACTTTAAGAATGTCTTAGGAAGGATTTGCTTATTTCCCTTCCAAAAGAGATAAAGTATCTAAATTCAGATTTTTCTTGGAAGAATTAGTTGATAAATAGTGTATCTGAATTGGGCCATAACACAAATGTGTAGTTATAATTTTTCCAAGGAAGAATTTCCTGTCTCTACCTCATTTGATCTCATTTATCTCAAGAGTTAGAAACATGATGATAATATTAAGGTAGAATAGCATAAAGAACAGCACTTTAGGAAAACTAGAAAAGCATTTAAGAATAGATCCATTCAGTAGATATGCTAAATAAATGTACATATGTTTAATATATAATCAAAATTTTTAAAAGATGAATTGTAAAAACACAAAGAAAAGCAGAGTGCTAGAGAATAGATTATCCCTATACCATCTTCAACTAAAGTAACTTTCAGGCTAACATCAAATATGTCAGTTTTAGGCTATATAGCTGTTTACAGAAGAAATGATGAATAGAATGGCTTTTCTTGTAAGAAAATCCTTTCAAAGCTCAGAAAAACAAACAAAAAAAAAGAGTGATCTTCTTAGGGATGTGACCTAGATGGCCTGCTGCATGTTTATTGGAGGTCCATTTGATGCTGCACAACTTAGGGTTCCCAGCATCTGAAGCAAAGTAATACTATCTATACTAAACCTTCTTTCTTTATAGTGTTAACTCTAATAAATGACATTTTAAGTAATACTTTAGTCTGAATGTCTTTCTTACTGGGATTATAATGAACCAACACGTCTCATGCAGAATGCATGCCTGAAGAATGGTATAAGTTTAGCAGCATGGCCAAGTATAATATCAGGAAACCAGTAGTATGGTCAGCTTCAGGAAAAATGTCAGGAAGGAATGGAAATTCTGCATGCTCCCCACCCCCACACACTGAGATTTATGGATGTTCTTGAAAGAAAAAGGAGAGTTTATGATGAATGGGATGGAAGGCACAATAGAAATCTAGCACTGAGAGCCAAGGAATTTCAATCATAGGGGAGATCTTGGTGCTCAGTTAAATTATTGCCTTCCTCTATATCACTGTGTGGACTACCTGTGTTCCTCAGGGGTTTGTATTGGGCCCAGCCTTCTTCAACATCTTTGTCGGTGAAATGGACAGTGTGGTAGAGTGCACCCTCAGCAAGTTTGCCACCAAGCTGTGTGGTGCCATCGACAAGCTGAAGGGAGGAATGCCATCCAGAGGGACCTTGACAGGCTGTAGAGGTGGGTTTGTGCAAATCTCATGAGGTTCAACCAGACCAAGTGCAAGATCTTGCACATAGGTTGGGGCAATTCCAGGCACAAATACAGGCTGGGCAGAGAATGGATTGAGAGCAGCCCTGAGAAAAAGGACTTGGTAGTGCTGGTGGATGAGAAGCTCAACATGAGCCAGCAATGTGCTCTTGCGGCCCAGAAGGCCAACCGCATCCTGGGCTGCATCAGGAGGAGCGTGGCCAGCAGGTTGAGGGAGGTGATTCTGCCCCTCTACTCTGCTCTGGTGAGACCCCACCTGGAGTAGTGTCCAGTTCTGGACCCCCCAACATAAGGACATGGACCAGTTGGAGAAGGTCCAGAGGAGGGCCACAAAGATGATAAAAGGGCTGGAACACCTCTCTTATGAGGACAGGCTGAGAGAGTTGGGGCTGTTCAGCCTGGAGAAGAGAAGGCTCCGGGGAGACCTGATAGCAGTCTTCCAGTACCTCAAGGGGGCCTACAAGAAAGACAGGGAGAAACTCTTCAGTAGGGCCTGTTGTGACAGGACTAGGGTTAATGGTTTTAAAATAGAGGGAGGTAGATTTAGATTAGACATTAGGAATTTTTTTTTTTTTTATGCTGAGGGTTGTAGAACACTGGAACAGGTTGCCCAGAGAGGTGATTGATGCCCCATCCCAGGAAACATTCAAAGTCTGTTTGGATGAAGTTGTGAGCAACCTGATCTAGTTGAAGATATCCTTGCTACTTTGGGGGGAGGGGGGAGGGGGTGTTGGACTGCATAACCTTTAAAGGTCCCTTCCAACCCTAACCATTCTATGATTCTATGAGTCTATTTGGATTCATCTTGTACTTTCAATTTTTAATAACACTACTTTAAAACTAGTTCAGCTTTGGAATGTGAAGTTTGTCCCGTTCCATCTCCGAGGAGAAAAAAAAAGCCTTGCTTTAGCCTCAGAAAATTAGTGAGATTGTGAAACATGAAGCAAATAAACCATTCTAATAATTTGATCAGAAGAGTAAGGAGAAAAGAGTCTTCCAAGGCAAATGTCGACAACTCGTAAAAGGAGATGCTAAGACAACAGTGGAGAGGCTGAGGTAGTCTAAGAGCCTAAGAGTATTGCTTTATACTTTTTTCTACTTCTTTTGTGATTGTGGGAACAACTCTGAGCCTTCAGGTTTTTCCTAATCCCTTAAGACTTCCAGTTGTACTGAAAAACATCTATGTCTATATTTGAAGTGGGGGGTGTGAGATAGCATGAAAATTTGTGGCAAAGATTACTGGGGGAGTATAAATTTGCTGTCTAGTTTAAAGCTAAGTATCATCTTCCCTCTGCTGTTTATGTTTAGCATTATTTTGAATACCTAAGTGGAATCTTCTCCTAGTCAAAGTAATGATAAAACTCCTACTAACTTTAATCGGGTCAGAATTTCAGTTATTTAATCTTTCCTATTTGAAATTAGACAGGATACTCAATATCTCTTCCCCATAACAGGTTTTTTTTTTCAGGGTGTTGATTTAAGATGTTATGCAGCCTCTAGGAATACTGTGAGTTTTAATAAATTGTATCATTTAAGTTTCAAGGGCAACGTCAAACTGTACAGTCTCACAACGGGAAATATTAAAGGAAAAATAAAGTAGTTACTTTGAACACTTACTTTAATATTCAAAAGTCTGAAAACATTCACTTTGTCTCCATTCATTTCCTCCTTTGTATCCCTTTCAAAGCTTCTAATTATGGCATATGAGAAAAAATGTAAGAACTTTTGATTCTTTAAAAAAAAAAGAAACTGGAAATAAAAATGCAAAGATGTCAATTTACACAATCTGAGAAAAAATGACCATAGGTATATCCATTTTGACCCAGTATGAGAAATTTTTTTCTCTTTACAGGAAATATGACACCAATTTAAAAAGATGAAATCATTAATTCTGTATAGGTGGATGGCAGGCATCAATGGTATTTAGCCTCAGCTGGTAAAAATATCAACTTGTTTCAGTGAGACAAGAAAGATCTTGTCTTCAAGGTATAAAACAAATTAAAAATACAGTTATTCTTGTAGCCACAATGGCAAATGTTTCTCATTACTCCTTTTAAGTAGAACCTGCTTTGACACAGCAAGCCTAGTTGAAAGCTTGCTTATCTACATAAAACCTTAAATGGTACAGGCCACAGATAAAGAAAAACTTCATTTTAAACTTGTACTCTTACTCTTTTTACCCATGGAAGTACACTGAAACTCTTTTAATCCCTTTCTGAAAAATATGTAACTTTATTTGTGCCTGTATTTAACCTAAGAAACTTCATTTCACCTTGTGTCAAACTACAAATGCACTTTTCCACTGTTGTTCCCATTCAGAAATTTCTATTTCTATTACACAGTAGTATAAAAATAGATGGACTGCAACAGACAGGTACTTCTTCGTACACCAAGAAAAATGTAATGAACAACAAAATATACGACATATACTGTTCTGGTTTTGACAGGGATGGAGTTAATTTTCCTCTCAGTAGCTAGTGTGTTTTGGATTTCGTGTATGATGAATGTTGATAAATCACCCTGATCAGTGAAGAATGAGCTTCAATGAAACCAAGTGAGGTGCAGTGGTGACGGAACAAGTACTGAAAAAAATAAAGTCTGCGGCAGTTGGTATTCCCAGGCATTCTCCCATCCAAGTACTAACCGAGCCTGACCCTGCTGCAAGAAGTGGAAAGGAGATGGATGCGAGGAAGACAGGTACCCCCCACTACCCTCCACCCAACCCCACACTACATACCATCTCTCCTGCCCTGAGAGACTGTTATGACAAATGAAGCCCCTAGGTCCACTTGGGAAACTTTAATCTTAGCAGCCTGATCCACTTGCTGGTTGTTTTGGTGTTCTTCCATGGCTTGACTCCTGGGTACATGGACAGCTACGTGACGTACTTCGATAGTCCACTGTTAGTCTCCACTCTCCATTAGGTTTTCTCACTGGCCATATGGGACTGTTAAAGGGTGAGCGAGTCCCTGCCAAAACCAGGACATACGCAAAACTAAGAATTTATTGTTAGTGTAATATAAATCTAAATCTGTCTAACCAAAGAATTATTGTTAGTCTAAATATAAATGTTATGGAGAAATAGTACTGAAAAAATAATTGTAATAATAATTAAAATGTTTATGCACACACTTTCTAGTGTGTAGAATCTGATGTTATTCTCATCACGTCACTATTTTCCTGTGACCTAATTTTGAATGTCTGCCTTTCCTCAGGAAGAAAGAGGGATGGTTACAACAAGCTGTCAGTGTCCAGAGACTTCATCAGATATTTTCTAAAAAGCAGATTTCCAAACATGATATTACTCTGCTTATATTAAATGGTGATAAATTGGTATTTTCAGACCATGTTTCCTATGAAAAGAAAGCATTCTTCATCTTTCCTTCAGGTAGATATCTATGCTGTCCCTGCTCCTTGCAGCGCAGGGTGGACTAGATGACCTTTAAAGGTTCCTGCCAACCCAAACTATTCTATAATTCTATATTGTATCAGAAATAGTGTGGCCAGTAAGACTAGGAAAGAGATCGTCCCCCTGTACTTGGCACTAGTGAGGCTGCACCTCAAATAGTGTGTTCAGTTTTGGGCCCCTCTAGACAAAGGAGACATTCAGGTGCTGGAATGCATCTCAAGAAGAGCAACAAAACTGGTGAAGGGTCTAGAGCATAAGTCTTGTGAGGGGCAGCTGAGGGAAGTGGCGTTGTTTAGTCTGGAGAAAAGGAGACTGAGGGGAGACTTTGTTCACTCTTTGATTACTTGAAAGGAGGTTGCAGCAAGGTGGGTGTTGGTCTCTTCTCCCAAGTAACTAGTGGTAGGATGAGAGGAAATGGCCTGATGTTGCAGGAGGGGAGGTTTAGATTCAATATGAGGAAAAATTTCTTCATTGAAAGGGTTGTCAAGCTTTTTTTTTTTATTATTGTAAGTAAAAAATAAAAAATAAAAAATAAAAAAAATAAAAAATAAAAAAAATAAAAAATAAAAAAATAAAAAATAAAAAAATAAAAAATAAAAAAATAAAAAATAAAAAAATAAAAAATAAAAAAATAAAAGCAACAAAAAATAAAAAATAAAAAATAAAAGCAACAAAAAATAAAAAATAAAAAATAAAAGCAACAAAAAATATCTTACACATATCTTGGAAAATGAAGTTCTAGATATAGAAGAAAAGTATGAATTTCTATATATATTTATACTCTTTTTTGCTTCAGTTAATTCAGCTGTGTACTCTTTCTTCATGTCTAACAGCTTTCAGGCACCCATTTCTTTGTACAATTGAGCCAAGAAGTAAATGAATAATTATGTGGAGGTATAAGTCTCTGGGATCAGTTCATGTTCAGATGAAGCTATCTAAATTTGTTCAGTTTATGCTCCTTTCCTCTTTCTTCCATCCATTTTCTATTTCCAAACCATGCAAGATATTTAGAGACACAGGAATGTTGTTTGATTTGTCTTTTTTGTTTCATTGATATCAAGGCTTTACAGGTTGACATTAAAGAATATGGTTACTGTCATGCTGGGAAGGAGAAATGAGAGACACAGAAGAGATGGAAGAAGAACATATATTTCCATTAAATTGCTTTGGAAAGAGAACAATTTTCATCCTAATCCCTTTACAGAATAAAATTTAATTTTAAAGGTAGATTTGAAGAAACTATACAGGATGTAGACAGATTTGCAGCTACAGTGCAATTACATTTTCCCAGGACCAGAAGATAGCGAGATTTCTCCACTAGTGATTAGTCATAGAAACTCAAAGTTGTCACCAGCCAATTCTTCAGAATTTAAAAATCTGGTGTTTAAAATATAATTAAAATATATATACACAGCTGAGAGATCAAGATATTAATTATTTCATGTGAAACATTCAGCATCAGTTCTCACTAAAATAACAGGCTTCAAGATATAATGTAATTTTTAGAACTCATCTCAGAAGCCCGGAATTATAACTACATTACTTAAAAACCAAATATTTCAAAGTAACCATGGATTCTCTTGACTTCTCAATATCCCTGTCCATATGTATTATATATTTAAATTAACAGTCCTCACACTCCAATCACTTCAGATTTTTAGTGCTGGTAAATCATTTTAGAACAAATAGAATTTTGGTTTTGGAAATAAGTTCCCATGAAACAATTTGTAATTAATATAATTTGCCAGTGAAACCTAGGAAACAGCATCTCCTTGGCCCAAATTTAGCCAATTTTCAATCTACCTCACTGTCCATTTATGCGACCCATACTTCGTCAGCTTGCCAATAAGGATCTTATGGGAGACAGTGTCAAAGGCTTTACTAAAGTCAGAGTAAACAACATCCACTGCTCTGTCCTCATTCAAAATTAGCATTTTCTAAAGACATATCAGGTTGGTTAAGCACGACTTTTTCCCTTTGTAAATCCGTAGCTACTCTCTATGACCTTCCTGTCCTTCAGATAGTTTGAAATGGTTTCCAGGACTGTTTTTCCCTTCCCAGGGTCTGAAGTGCTGCTGACTAGTCTGCAGTTCCTAGATCCCCCTTCTTGATGATAGTAATGACATTTGCTGTCTTCCAGTCTTCAGGAACGTCTCTCAGTCACCATGACCTTTCAAAGATAATCAAGAATGGCCTCACAACATTAGACAACTCCCTTAGTACTCATGGGATACCCCATCAGGCCCTGTGGATTTTTCCTTTTTCTGTTTATATACTTGAATAACCCTTTCTTGTTATCTCTCACATCACTTACCAGCTTCAACTCCAGGTCAGCCTTGTCTTTCCTAACCTCGTATTTGCATGATCAGACAGCAACTCTATATTTCTCTTGGGTCATCTACTCCTGCTTCCACTTCTTGTACATTTCCTTTTTATGTCTGACTTCAGTTAGGAGCTCCTTCCTCATCCATGCAGGCCTCCTGCCACATTTGCTTGATCTCCTACTTATTTGGATAGACCCAGAAAAGTCTATCCTTAAATATCAGCCAGCTAACCTGAAGCTTTCTTCTCTCCAGGATCATATCCCGCAGGACCCTTCCAAGCATATCTCTAAATAAGCTGAAACCTGCCCTCCTGAAATCCATGGCTATGGTCCTGTTTTTTTTTTTTACCCTGCTGCCTTCACTTGGGATCCTGAAATTCACAGTCTCATGGTAACTATAGCCAATACTGCCCTCACCTTTCACATCACTGAGTAGTTCTTCCTTGACCTTTAATGAGGTCAGGCAGAGCTTCCTCCTGACAAAGGTGAAGAAGGAGTCAGAGAAAGTTATTGTCAGTGCTCTCTGGAAATTAATTTGATTGCTTGTGCCCTGCTGTGCTGTCCTTTTAGCAGATACAAAGGTGGTTCAAGTCCCCCATGAAGACCCCAGAGCCCGATAGTTACACTTGATACTTCTCAGATCACTCCAGCAGTATCATTAGTGTACAAATATAAAAAAAAAAAAAAAACAACCAGCAGAAAGTAACAATGAAAAGGGCTAGATAAGCCTTAATAGTCTCTCCATAATATTTCAAATCCAAGCCACTGGCAAGTAGTACACCTTTCTAGGTAAGGAGACAGATTGACAGATGATGGCCTCTGTTTCTCATAGCAGGGAGTCTCCTACCACCACCACTCCTTCCTTCTACTGGTCCTGAGTGGCTCAGGCTCAGTCACCAGAAACACTCCATTCGATAGCATTCCCAGTCCCTTATAAATTATGAAGGCAGTGAAGTTATTCTGTAACTGCAAGTCATCAGGCAGAGTAAGAGGCTTCCTTCTGGTACAAGGAGTCATCAGCTTCCAGCTTCATCCTGATGGGAGTTTCAACTCACAAGTTTCATAAGGTCAGGTTTATCCTAACCTTCCACTACAGTTGGAGACTTTTGCTCTTGAAGCCAAAATCTAGGCAGTCCCTGAAATCTCTCTGATGCTGCAGGCTGCTGACTCCCTCCAGGAGTTTTTTGGCTTGACAGCACAGCTCCTTAAGAACCACACATCTTTTGCAGTCTAGAAGAGAATCTACCCCAGCCTCAGCAACAGGGCTGCAGCCTGAGCCTTGCAGAGTTGCACCCTCCTTCCGAAGCTCCATTCAGGTCCAAGAATCTGATCACAAAGGGACAGTTACTCCAGCAGCACCTGAGGACTGTGTCCTTTAGCAGATTACTACTATAGCTACAGACAACTGTGCTGGAGAGACAAAATTTATTGACCCTTTCATTCACATCCTGTTACACAAACTGTCAGCTTCAGCAGTAGTAAAGAGTAGGGGAGGGCTGCCTCTTATATAGGCCTTTCCCTACCATGGGCTAAAAGGGCCTTTGACTCTGCCTAATCAGGGGTCAGCTAAGAACAAAGGTTGTTGGCATCCTTTAATCAAGGGCAGCTGACAGAATTCCTTAGAAGCTGCTAGACATTATCCTTATCCTTATCCTTATCTGACAGTAGCAGGAATATTTAATAGCTAAGTTTTAATAGTTAAATCCTATACAAATTTACAAAAGAAAACTTAGAGACAGTAGGTAATTTGACAACTAATTAGCTAACTTGCTTGCTGAGCAAAATACATGTTCAGTTTGGTTTTGGATAACATTAAAAAAGAAATTATGAATAATGAAAAGATACTATTTCCCTTTATGGCTTAGGGCTTTTTATTAGACAATATTCTAATCCTGGCATTAAAATAAATATAAAGTAAACAACCATTGTACTAAATAAATAAACACTAAGTAAATAAACATTGTGCTCAGTCAGATGTTTATTATGGTCACTTCTGTGACTTTTAAAATGCATGACTAGAATTACTGCAGTTGATGAGCAGATTTTCAGCAATGTTTCAACTGTAAAACCAGAAACAGAATATGAGACCTATTTCGTATTGGCTTTCACTTATTTATCTGTGAGAAAGTCAGACACTGTACAGAAGTCTAACTACACTTCTCCATTCATATTATTGCAATGAAGGAACCACTAAACTCATGAAAATTTTTTTTTAATGAACTTCAATTGTCCATGATCTAAACTAAGCTTATATTTAAGAATTATTTGTAACTGATCGTTATTAGTAAGGTTAATGTTTGATCATCATAATTTTTATTTCATCCTACTTATCTATTTTTTTTTCACATACTTCAAATCTCCACTGTTTGCATAGGTACTTTTAGGACGTGGTTCTTCTGACATGTGGATAGACATGAGATGTATCACTAAAGGGATTCTGGGCCACCACAAATTTACATGTTTCCATGTAAACAGCTATATTAGTTATATAAATCTTATCCATATGACATGCTTAGTTTTGTTTAAATTTCCATTTGGATTATTTTAGATTACAGTAGCTGTTTAAACAGTTGAGATGCACTGGCTTAATTAGCACTTCAGGGAAAATGGTGGAGTAGATAAATGTATTAGCAGGAGTCTAAGCACAGATAAGGAAATAGCTAAGCTAGGCAGCAGAGAGGGTTAGAAAATTGAAGAGAAGGAGAGGGCAATCAGAAATACAAAACACTGTCATACTGAAGAACATGCTGTATGGTTTCAGATTTCTTGGGCTGAATAGCAAGGTCGGGCCTACAAAATGCTACCTTGTATTTTAAAGAAGATGGCTTAAAATACTGAGAAGACTTCTGGGACAGGACAACCCTGGAACATGCATGTTATAGATGTCATCATATGTAGTCATTCAATTATGCAGTCAATCCACATCAAGGTTATTGTCTTCCTCCAAAAATCAGTCAGGTTTTTAAGTGCTATTAATCTAGTTGATAGAGTTCTAGGTAAAACCACAAATTTACAGAGACAACATGGTGAAAACTAGTAACGTCACCATATACAAAAAAGTTTAAGATTGAATCACGTCAGAATTCTGTGGATCTGCATTCTTGCGATGCTGAATAAAGTATTGGGGAATAACAAACTTTAAGTAATCCTCAATCATACCAACTAAGTGAATGATGTAAACTACCACAGAACCTGCACTGTGAGTATGCTGGTAGTCTGCAATTCCATTTTAGGTTTACTGACATTCCCTAGACCCAGAAATTACTTCACTATTTTGCATCTATTTGCCCTTTGCTTTCAATTCCATCTAGACACTATTGGATGTGCCTGCCTTCTCAAGAAGTGTATCTGATCCATCTTACTGCCTTTATAAATCATCTCTCCCATGAGGCTTCAGGGGAAAAAAAAAAGTTTTATATCTGCAGCCATAGACAAATAAAAATCACAACAGGTGGCATCTTTTTTTCTAGGCACATGAGAGACAGTGCTTACATACAGTAGAATAATATTCGAGCAAATGCCGACTGAACTGTGTGCTGAGGATAACTCTGGCTTCAACATGTGTTTTTAACACACCTTATAGTCTTACCAGCTATCTCTACCTATTTCTCCTATCGCTTGACAGATACAGTATAACCCTGAAAAACGTATTGGCATCGGGAAAAAGAATGACCTCTCTATGGGACTACCTATGGTAGATTAATTATTTTGAACATTAAACATGCAAGAAATAATAATCCAAAAACTAAGTGAATCATCTTAGGCTTTCCTTATACCCTGTGTTGAGAAAGAAGCACTTTCGGAAGTTGATTCTGTTAATAGATATTAAGAGCAGAGCCTCCTCTTTCAGCTGCTCTGGCCTAGAACCCATCCTGTGTGGTCACTGGAGTCCAACCCAGTGCCTGAGGACGAGGGCCTCTACCCAGGCTGAGTGAGGTGGCTGCTACTTTCCCGTTTGCAGGTTCAACTAGCAGCAAAGCTAGACACACAAAAAAAACCCCCACAGATACAGATACACTCACAGAGAGGACACAGCCAGTCACATAGACAGCCACAGACAAGGAACCATCTTCATCAACATCCACATTAAAAACTCACACCAGACAGAAGCCCAGACAACTATGTCTTCTCCTCCTCTTGGTCTCGCAGAGGCAGAAGCTCACTAGTGCAGCGCACACATCACACTCCAGGTTCACAAGTACAGGCACATTCATGGATCCCCTCAGCATTGTCAAGGCTCTTCTGCCCACTCAGAACCCCTGCCCAGATCCCAGCCCCTCCTACCTGCCCCATGGGTCCCTGACTCACTGGCTGGTCCAGCTGGGTTCTTGCTGCAAACATGCAGCACTGACACACTCATCTCACAGGCACCCCAGACTTGTGAGCCCCCCTAAAATACCAGCATAGATTCTCTGCCCACGTGATACCCTTGCCCAGACCCAGGTGCTCTACTCACTGACTGGTCCAGCTTGAAATTTGCCAATGAGTATAGACACATACCTCATGTACACCAGATCTGGAGGAGAAAAGGACACTGTCCCATCATCCGGCACCAGGCTTGTGGGCTGTGACTCGTGGTCTCCCTCCAGCTGCTGTTGCTGAGCCCATCACTTGCCTCATTCGCCTCAATCCTCCCCATAGCTCTTTCTTGGGAATACACGCTGTTTCTGCCCCAGGGGCTGACATCCCCACTGGCTCCAGTAGCTGATACTGAGACACCACTGGCTCCAGTAGCTGACACCACAGGCCAGGGGCACCCATGCCACGAGTCTGACTCCAGGAGCCGGCACTCAGTCCCCTCATGCTGGAACCCCCAGCAGCTGACACTGAGTCCCTCACACATACATGGGATAGGGAGTGATATTATGCAGACACAGAGTTAAGAAAAGAGTTAGTAAGAAGATATGAGTAGACAGGACAGACTGGTGATCAGATGTAAGGCTCAGCTGCATAAGCGAACTGACCAGCTCTACTTAATATGCCATCATCCCTGTTTTATACCCTTTTCTGTGCATTCCTCTGTTGACGCGGAAGTAACGGACACTGCTGACGACCAATATGATCAAGCAAATGCCAATTTATTGTTGATACATCCTGGTTAATATAGCCCTTCTAATTCCGTATCATGCGCAAGCTCTCTACTAATTGGTTAACTATATCATGCACGCGCTCCTAGCTAAAATATGATTCGTTAAGTCTCTATGTTCACGCGCACGGCTCTCTCCACCTGCACCCTGCTTCACATTCAGCCCCCAGTCACATATGCCAGCTGTTTTCCTTCTTCTCAAGGTTGCTTCGTTTACTTTCTCACAGGAAGCTTCATTACTTTCTCACAGACGGCCTCATTATTTTCTCACAGGTGGCTTCAGTACTTTCTTACAGGCAGCTTCAGTACTTTCTCACAAGTGGCTTCAGTGATGTCCTTGAGGCCTGCTGCTCACAAACATAACAATTCCATTCGGTCTGGATTGTTCACTAAGTGCCCCTGGTACTCCAGGTATCCAACATTCCTCCTTCACTCCTCCCTGCTCCCTCTTCCCCTGCACATTGCCTCATTAGTTTGCACACTCCCACCAACCCCCTCCAACATCCTGGACCCTCACATTTGCATTCTGATCAGTTGCAAAGTCCCTGTTTGCCTGCAGATTCTCGACAGCCCACCAACTAGTGTGACTGACCAGATTTGTTTCTGGTTATTGCATTTACTAATGTTAATTGGACAGGTTTTATGACCATCTAGTTTCTCTCTCCCTTTCTTTATCCTTCAAATTGCAAAAAAAAAACCAAACATTTTCACACCCAGCATACACTTCATGTGACCGACTAGGTTTGTTCTTATTATGACCTTCTTTATCATTTCTTGGTCAGGTCTGTCTCTGCATGTTCTGCTTTACGGTTCTTTTGACCAGGTACTGTTAGAGGAGCAGACACTCTCCTTCCATGCACTCTTACAAATTAATTTGATGTAAGATATTTTAAACAGGATATGATAAATCGCTCTTTAATCACATCTATTCTTTAAGAGGGCTATCTGAAGTAATATCTGAGTGCTCTGAAGACAGTAATAGACATGGAGTGTTCTGCAGACCTTCCCCAGACGGGTAAGAGTGATGATATAAGGAGTGCCTGTGTCCTGTCACAGAGCAGTCCTGGTGCTAAGCACATCAATAAAAGTGAGTGAAGAGCCAGTTCAAGCACTGGAGCCCTATGCCGTTAGCTCACTCACTGCCTCTGTTCTGCACAGCTCTGAATATCTCTCTCGAGGACAAATTTATTATAGCAGGGGATAGCTGTAAATACCGTGATTATGAGCCAGTCTGTTCTACTTCACCTTGGAGGCAGGCATCTGTCTTTGTCATTCTTTCATTTAGCTCAAGAGCTGTAATTACCATGTCCAGCTAAATAATGCTTTTGATAGTCTAATTCTGTTTGTGGGAGGTGAAAAGTCAGGTGTAGAGAAGGTCAGTGCAGTTGCCTACTGAAAGTGATAAGAGAGAAGACAGGAGACAACTAAAGGAAGACAGGAGTTTTCCCACCAGTATGGCAAGGGCAGGATGATGGGAATTCTCCAGATTCAGAAATACCTCAGGATATCAAAATAGCTCTTGAAATAGTTCTGTTAAGGCTCAGAGGGCCTATACCTGGGGCTTTATTGCAAAGAAAGAAGAAGACTGTAAATTGTGTGCTTTTCAAGAAAATCTGAGTATGATCTTATTGACAGGAGAGGTCTGTGTCAGACATCTTTCTCCAATTTCCACGTCTCACTCTCACAGTGACAGTACTTGTGTGTTTTGCTTACCATTTAAGCAGAATAGCATTCCCAGTATCTAGTATTAATGATGTGAAATACTGAGTTTTCTGTCTGCTGGAGTATTGACTCTGGAAAAATTATTATGGGATGTCAATTGAAATACAGATATTCTACTGAGCACTATAACTTTATGAGGCTTTCTTAGAGATGCTAAACTTTATCAGATTTTTAATTCTACATGATAATGGCTACTCCCTTTCATCTGTATTGTGTCCCAATATTTTGTAGGCTTTGTACTAGTTCTGAATGATGAGAGGCAGGCAATAAATCAATGTCTTAGGACTTTAAGTCAAATGAAGCTGCAACAGGTATGATGATTGAGTTCTTTCTGGACTATTGGGTGTAAACTTTATGTAAAAGAGAAAAAGACAAGTCATCTTACTTGATTTATGATCTTTACATAGCAAATGTTTACATCTGTGGTTATTATACTGAATTGTCTTCATAGACAAATAGGCACCTTTTTTGATGTAACTTATCTCAGCTTTTTTAGAAAACCTTCAAAATGAGATAAATTTCTGCCTAGAGTTAAAGTACATTAATTTCTTTCCCTTGACTAAAAAGGGACACCAGGTAACTGGTTTAGGTGTAAACAAGTGAGTCTCCTACTTGGATATTAAGGTTTGGAAACCAGTAAAAAGAACACGGAGGGACAAAAAAAACCCAACAAAAACAAACAAAAAAACCCTCAAACAACATATATTTCTTGAGAATTTATATTTATATAAAGTTATTCTTCATTCTGCCTATCCATCACCTCTGTGATATCACAAACCCTTGTCATATTTCCATGATTCACAGTGGTTTGGTTTGTCTATACAAAATAGCTATTTCATTCTCATGATTATTTACTTTGCCTTTGCATTTTTCCTAACAACTCCTTTGTTTTCTTCTGGAAATGTGAAAAGTAGAAGATGTGGGCACAACAAAGTTTTATACAGAGGCAAAATTACTCTCTCTGTCTTGTTCTTAATATATTATATAAATCCGTACACCTAACATATCTTAATTCTTTTCAGGTTCCTAGTAAGTCGTTGAACAGTAAGAGATTAATCTGAATGGCTGTTCAGGATACAGTAAAATGAAGAGCTGAAGTCCAACAATATCAATTAACCTCTCTCTATTCCTGTAATGAGAAATATCAGAATGTTATTACCATGTAATACATTGTACATTGCAGAGATTTTACTAGATATAAATTGAGTGCTCCATCTAGTTATCTAAGGCATCAATTAAAAAAAAATATTGCATTAATAATTCAGAAGTAGTTGTGGTTCAGTCTACGTGACTGAAAACTATTATGCTTCTAGAAACATCTAATCATGTATAGTTCATAGAATATTTTTTCGTAATGATGAATTATACCTCATTACAAAAATTTTCAAATATTCGAATGTTTAAGTTAATAAATGTTATATTCCAATAAAGTCAAATAAACATTTTAAACATTTGGACTTTTGTACTGACAATGTCAAAGTATTTGCTTAAATATATATTCTAATGGTCACAGTGTGTGAAACCATCCTATGTAAGTACAAGATAAGTCTATAATGGATAAAAATAACTAGTGTCAAGTTTTAGAAGCAGTGTATGAGTTTTAACAAAACAATTGCATTTTATGTGCTTATTTATTATTAGACCTTGCACTACTGAAATGAACAATGCATACCATAGTTGGCTTACTTAAATAACCCAACAAAAACCAAACTAGTTTTCCTAAAATAAATTAGACTCTGGACCTCACATACATACAAAATTATTTAAGTTACAGAGATACAAGTACTGCAAAATACAGAAGATTGACTACTATACTCTGCTCTTTGTCAGAAAATAAAGTGTACTGAGACTTAGAAAATGTTTTCTGCATTCAGTGTATCTAAGTTGTAAAATAAACACTTTCTTATTATTTCTTGACTTGCAGGGTCATTAAAACACTTAAAGTTGTTGCTTTCCTAGCAACAGATTTGAAAGAGATTAAACACATGTTCACAGAAGTGCATAGCTTGTGCTCATACCTCTGAATTTTCTTCTACCCCAAACTAAGATGGCTTATTTCATACTCTCTGTTCTTATCTGCCCTTTGCCCGTGCTTTCTGTGAGCAGTGCTCAAGCATTGTACAGCGGAAGTCTATCCGTCGCAGGAAAGAAATAAGCTGAACATGAACACATCAACAGTGAAACTGCATGGATGACTGCAGAAAAGTACCTGAGTTCACATCCTGAGCCTGTTTAACTTACTAGTACAAAAGTAATCTAAGATGAAAGCATCAGTACAAAACTCCAAACTTCATGTATTTGGGTTAAAGGACCACATGTGAATGATGTATCTAAGCTCCTGTTAGTGGTCTTACTGGAGTCTGAGAAGCTGATTAGAGCTGTGTATATTAGGACGAGCTGAGTTGCTCTCTTGCTGCAGTGATAATATTTATCTGGTCTCCATTGACTGCAGTTGGAACTTAGATGCCTCTCTCATATGTTGTCATGCCTAGTTCTGTGTCTCCAAAGATGGTTAATCGGCTTTGGGAGCCAAACAGGGGGCCAATTCCAGGCCAATTGCAATGGTCTGGCTTATGTCTTTTCCGGTTGGACTAAATAACTTGGAGAGTGCTTAATGCATCTATGTTAAATACTACTTAGTTCAAGTATTACTTTTTGTGTGTAATGATGCAAAGTCCTTGTTATTATTATTGTTTACTTTAGATTTAAAGTGTCTGAAATAATTTTAAGGCAATGTTGCAGACTGCCAAGGAGGTGTTTTCATAACACTGTCAGTCTCTACAACAAGGGAATAGCACATAGTGGTTTGGAGGTCTGCTGGGATAATTTTGGGATATATCCTAGATAATGAGAGTAAAACTTGTTCCAGTTCATTTAAATACTAAAATGGATGCTGAAACAAATAATCTTTCCAATTCTGCCCCCAGTTCTCAGTGGCAGGATCCAGCTGGCAGACTTCCAAACCGGAGTTAACTGACATTCGTGCATTGAAAATAATCAGGTATCTCAATCAAAACAGGGAATGAGATAAACGGACAGTGCAAACACACACTGGTCTTCAGTTTTGGGTCCAAAGTTACTTACATAGGATGAATGGAACGAAAAATGTCTGAGTATTTTACATCTGTGTTATGAACAAAATACATATATATATATATATATATATATATGTAAAAACATTGAAAATACTTGATTAACAAATAAAGAATGCCACATAAATATCTTTCTGTTCTTCATTTCTAGGGATAGGCAAAAACTAAGGCAACTGTTGTGCAAAATAAAGGAGCTTGAGTTGCTTCTTTCTGCCTCCAAATGGATCCTTATTAGTAGAGATTATTGTAAAATGACTGGCCATGGAACTCTTTACAGTGGGACCTGTAGATTCTTTTCTGTCACTATTTATCCTCAGCTGCGTCTTTAATATAACTTGAAGATACATTTGTACTTCCTTTTTTTTTTGGTACAGAAGAAGATTAAGGGATTCAGAGATTCTGCTCCCAAATTTTCTAAAGTTAATTTCAATTTAATGCAGTGTAATTGTGTGCAATGATTTCTACACCATACTGTAACCATTTAAATCCAATTGCATTTTACAACATTGGAAAATTATTCATTATACTGTTATGAAAAGAAGCTCCTACTCATCTGTGCTGTAATTTGATTTCTTTATTCTTCCATGTGTGATGATGAAAAATTTGTCCTGTATTTATGTCTTCACTAAGCCTTTAAAGAAAAGCTGCACTCTGGTGTCAGTAAGTTATAATTTCAATATTTTATATATAAACATGTACATATTACCAGTTCCTGGACTCCAAAATGTTGCTAAAAAGGATCTCACACCTTTGAATTTTTCTCAAGAATTACAGAAGTACATTTCCTTATCATTAGCTATTGAGGCCTACGATGTTGCCATAAAAATACAACAACCGAACAACAAAAGCCAAAACTAAAATCCCCTGACAGTAATTTTCCAACAGCATATTCTCTTTCCCTCCAAAAAAAAGCAGAATAATCTAAATATTTTTTTTTTGAGAAAGACATTATCTTTATGCAAATTTTAGCTATTTTTTTTTCAGTACTTAAACTGAAAATATGATGATGTTTAAGAAGAATTCTAAAAGTAAATGTAACTTAAGTGCTCAGATATCTTTCCAGACCATTGCCAGGATGGAATGTAGGTATCTGAAACAGTCTGAAGTACTGTCAAAGTGCTTTGATACCTAGACCGGAGAAAATTTTTTTTCTTACTATATAGCTGTTACCAAAACCTGGAATAAAACTCCTTAACAGCAATGAGAAGTTAAGAAGCAGGCACTCATTTATTGCAGCACTGGGTGCAGGGGGGAATCGCTCCATATAGCGTGCACACCTGTTCGATCCCACAGCGCAGGTTAAATACACACCTTTTATACATATTCACTAGATTTCCAAGAAATATTATACATAAACATTAATCTTCCTAGAAATCATTATAATATTCCCCACCCACTTGCGCATACTCAGTCTTTTGAGTCGAAGGTCTTCTGGTGGTCTTGGGGGTGTCGGAGCATCCCCTTCTTGAATTTGCTGGTCGAACACCTCCTTAAAATCTCCATATATGGTCTTGAGAACAGGTCGCGTTGCTCCTTGATTTTCTGGCTTCAAAGTGATGGCTCAGGGCCTATTTTCACAGCTGGTGTTTGAGGCCTACCTTTGTTCTGCCACCTTTCTTAATTACCCCAGACATGCTAGGCTAACTTCTAACAAACGAGATGTTGTAACAGTCCTAAGACTCCCCATTCTCTCTAAGGACAAATAGATTTCATATAAAATTTAACCCGTATGACTACAGTTCTATAGTTAGCAAGAATCCCCTCATATTGATATTTAATTATCAAAAAACATATTATTCTTATATTAAAGCAATCATTTGTTAACCTCACTTAGCTCTACCGACTGGAATCCTTGATACTCAGATCAAGATGGGAAGGGTAGAGGGTTTCCTAGTAGCAAACTGGTGTCCATAAAGGTTTCCTTAGTTTCCTAAAACACAAAGCTACAAGTCAATTAATCTTTATGAAAATCTCCGTGGTTAACTGATTTTAAAAAAAACTTAAACCTCTGTAGTTAAAATTGATTCTTAACACTCCTATATTCTACAATTTACTTTTGATCACAGCTGGCTCGCTTTATTTCGTAATCAGATTTTTAACATTTATCATACTATTTGCAACATAGTTATAATACTTCCTTTGTTCTTTCTCCTGTGGAAATACCAAAAGCCTTTCAAAAAAGGCTAAAAGATATGACTAGCACTAATTCAGAAATATATATTATTTTCCTCAGTGCAATGACTGAGTGGCCACAGGAATTCCTCATTATTTTTAACAGCTTGGATGACCTTTAGAAATTCAGATTTTTTTTTTTTAATTTCTATTCATATCAACAGCAATCAACCAGTTTTTTTTTTTGTCTTCTTAAATAATCCAACAACCATCAAAATAAATAGGAATGTGATGTGCCTTTTATCCTATCACTATGTTGACTTTCACAATATTCCAAATTCAATGTCCTTCATAATTATCACACAGAATTGGTACTTTTTTTTTTGCCTGCAAAGTCAGGTTAATTTTGACGAGTGGATGAAAGAGAGATTAATCAGAAAGTATCCCAGCAGGACATTGAGCTGAAATTTTTGTGCATCCTTCTATAAAGACAGAAACAATCAAATCAGTAAGTGAGCTTCATGAATCAGAAATCAAATAACTGTGTGTCATCATGACTCTTTTTCAGAGTACTATATATATTTCTATCCCAGTAGGATACGCACAACTTTGCCACAATAAAAATGCATACTCAGAAGAAACTGTATGTAGTATGTCTCTATCTATAGATATGAAACATATATATATATGCATGAAAATAAAGTCACTTGAAGTCTTTCATTTGATGCACATATTTCAAACATGCAAAATATCCCTTTCATCCGTAAAGTTTATTTTTATTAATGGACTTAAATGACTCAACCAATTAATATCAGTAGTGGCAGATGTAGCTCAAATCAGTTGCTGCTAGAAGAGTGAAAAAAAAATTGTTACACTATACACTAAATAAGATTATAAAGCCCAATCAGGAAGGTGATCTAACACAAGAAATTGCAGTAACCTTAGAATCTAAGAATCAGATATCATAAACATAAGCAGACTATTTTCTAGGATTATCTTCTAGGATCTTAGTAGGTAAAAAATTACAAATTTGCCAAGACAGAACATATTTAAGATAATGAAATAGTAAAGAAATTACCTAACTGTCAGTGCTTAATAGTTGGAATTAATAAACTATTATTATTATTACACTGTAAGTATGCAATAGCTTGGACATACATGTGCACTTTTAATTAAAAAAATGCTGACCAGAGATTTTTAAGTTACATGGGGCATGCTGAGTATACACAATGTATGCAGAGGCTATAGTGTGTTGCATCTTTGTTTAAATAATAATAGTTAATGTGAGAATTGAACATATCCCTAAAAAAAATTGAGTGAAAAATAAAAACCAAAATACTAGCAGCAAAGTAATATAAATATGATCAACTACCACCACTCCAGCCATTCAGATGAAGTCACTGTATCTGTGGGTGTTCATCACAGTATGAACAATGGGGTAAGTCAGTGAATAAATCCATTGACTGCTGGGTTGAAACCAATGGAGATGTCACATAAGATCTTGAAAGTGAATATTCTGTGTCTGTTTGCTTGATTGAAGTTGAGATGACACAGCCTCCACACATCAGAAAAACTGATGTGATATGTTGTTTCTTTCAGGCCAAATCCTCTTAATTTTGAGACAGTAAGGAGATTGACTTGCCCTTTGTCGCTCTGTGCATAGCCCATTCAAGACTAGATAAGTGTCATCAGTATGAAGAAAGTAGAGCATGAACTTACAGAACAGCAAATACATCATGATGCAAAAAAAAAGGAACTCGTGACAGGTACGTGTTAGACTAAACTGCCTTCATCTGCTTGGCATATTTCTTGTTTCCAGAAAACAAATAGGGAATTATAATTCATATGATTAAATAGACAGTCCACTGTGAGTTCTGATTGCCTTACAGTAATTAATCTCAGGACCATAATGAAATTTTTAAATGCAGTTGATCATGGTCAAGTCATATATTGTTTCCTTAGCCCAGTTAGTCAGTCTTTGTCATTGGTAAACATGGTCAAAAAGATCAAAAACAAAACAAAATTATATGAGCAAAATATGCAATAAAAAAAAAAAGTTTTGTACTGTTATTATTTGATTTGTTCTGATTTTGCGAATCCGAGTAAAAAAGAATTCCAACTAAATGGGGTTCATTTAACTTGAAAAATATATAGGCTGCTAAAAAACCCATCTGGATTCAAAGTACACCTGGAAACCTAGAAAAAAAAAAGTAACTTTCTTTAAATTTCAGGTAAAATATCTTTAACTCATTGGAAAAAAAAAATTAAAAAAAAAGAACTGCTAAGGATTACTCATATTATTACAGAATTGTGGAACTACAGTTACAGAGTTACACTTCTTTGAGTGAAAAATATTGTCATTTTAGAGAAATGTTGTCATTATTGCAAATATACACTTGGCTTCAGGAAAATATTGGAATGCTCTTTAAAATTATAGATTTTTTAGTTGTTAAGGTTGGATATATATACATGTTTTGTTTTGTGTATTTCATGTCATTATGTATCAGTGCATAATACTCGTCTAATGAGGAGTTATCGGAACTGGACTATTTCCTAATTATTTCCTATTATTAGTATTTGATTTTAAAAATTATTACATATAGGGCAAAATTAACAGTTACATACATTTTATTTTCTAATTCAAAGATACCCTTTTTATGTTGAAATGATGTAATTAACATACCATTTCTTTGAAATGTGGACAGATCTACTTGAGCGCCTTCAGAAATGGAGGTCTACAAAGACGGGTGTCGTAATTCAGCCTCAGTCGGGACCAGACTACGCAGTGTCTCTCTCATTCCCCCCCTACCCTCCAAGAGAATAGGGGGAGATAACATTTAAAAAAATGGCTCAAGGTTGAGATAAGGACAGGGAGAGATCTTTAAAGTTACTGTTACGGGCAAAACAGACTTGATTTGGGGAAAACTATTCAGGAGAATGAGACAGAGAACAAGATAACCTTCCCGCACCCCTCCCTCTTCCCGGGCTTAACATTATCTCTACTACCTTCCCCCCTGAGCGGCACAGCAGGGGAAGAGGGAATGGGGGGTTGTGGTCAGTTCATCACGCGTTGTTTTATACCGCTGCATCATCGTCGAGGGAAGAACTCCTCACATTCCTCCCCTGCTCCTTTGTGAAGTCCCTCCCACGGGCCACAGTCCTTCAGGAAACTGCTCCGGCGTGGGTCATCTCTTCCACAGAGTGCAGTCCCTCCAGAACAGCTGCCCCAGCAGGCCCTCCACAGGCCACAGCCTCCTTCAGGCATCCGCCTGCCCCGGTGTGGGGTTCTCCACGGGCTGCAGGTGGATCTCTGCTCCTCCATGGACCTCCATGGGCTGCAGGGGGACAACCTGCTCCACCATGGTCATCGCCACAGGCTGCAGGGGAATCTTGGCCAAGAGCCACGTTACTCCTCCCCCTCCTTCTGAACTGACCTTGGCGTCTGCAGCCATTCCTCTCACAAGCAAATTTCTTCACAATAGGCTGGCAGACACCTCTCAGGATCTTTTTACATCTCATTCACATCTCCTCTCCACTTCTTGCAGCCGGGCCAGGCTGAGTCAGGCCCAGTCAGCCACCCAGCAGGAGGCCAGAGGGTGAGGTCTGCAAGGCCCACACAGCTCACGCCTCCCCC
Source organism: Chlamydotis macqueenii (assembly GCF_036417535.1). Lineage (NCBI taxonomy): Eukaryota > Metazoa > Chordata > Aves > Otidiformes > Otididae > Chlamydotis > Chlamydotis macqueenii. The sequence goes on from NC_141556.1 coordinate 167,839,265, forward strand.
TCTCTGCCCCCGCTCAACTCCTTCACATGTTCTCTCTTTTTTTTTTTTTTTTTTTTTTTTAATTTTCCCCTTCTTAAATACATTATCACAGAGGCGTTACCACAGAACATTCTGCTACCAATTGGCTTGGCCTTGGCCAGCAGTGGGTCTGCCCTAGGCCCGGCCAAGTCCACTGAACAAAGGGGAGCAACTTCTAGCAGTTTCCTACAGAAGCTACCACTGTAGCTACCACCCCCCCAAACAAAACCAGAACAACGGGAATATGAGGGATGAAGTTTCACTCCAAATTAACCTGGAGGTTACAAAAAATTTAACAATATTTTAAGCAAACTATTGCAATGTCTAACTACTGAATCTTTATTTGTTCTCTACATCAATTCAATGAAATAGAGGGATTTTTGGATTTAGGAACTCTCAGTCTAATACTACTTTTTTATCTCTCAAAGCTTTGTTAAGGACAACAAGCAATCATAGGAACATTTCATCAGGTTGTTCAACATTTGTCTGGATCTTTGAAAACTGCAGGCTTCTCTTGCCAGCTTACCTACCCCGCACGCACCGAAGCCCCGCTCCAGGGAAAGCAGGGCATCACACGGATACCGTCAAGCCAAGCCTTCAATTTAATGCTGCGCAACACAGGGTTAAATACCCGTACACCTGCTACGCACGCGAACACACCCGCCCCCCTGCACCCATAGACCCATCCATGCCTGCCACGCACCTACCCCTACACTCATGGACTTATCCGTGCCTACCACGTACGTGGACGCACCTGCCCCCTGCACTCCTGGACTTATCCGTGCCCACCACGTACATGGACACACCTAACCCCTGCACTGATGGATTCATCCGCGTCCAGTGCGTGAGTCGCGACGGACCGCCCCTCCAGCGTACGTGCATCCCTTCTAACGTTACCCCACAAAAACAATAGACTGAGCTTAACAGTAGTATGGTATTGAGTGTAACACTGAAAAAAAAAAAGGTATACTTTAGTCTCTGAAATCTCAGTAAACTTTCTAAAGTATTTATATAGATAATACATGACTAAAGACCATAATAATATTTTTCTTTAGCAATGCATAGAATGTCAAACAAAAAAAAATCCACCTTCAGATATAGCGATTCCAGATGCAATACTGCTTTTGAAGACCATACATGAAAGTTAACTTTTCCAGAAGAAAATCCTCAGTATAATCCAGTATGCAATACAGGTTCAGATTATTGCAAGTATTAACAAGAAATATTAACTTTCTCTTTGAGTAGTTCTAGTGATTTAATTTAGATTTTACACAGACTAACCAAACTCCTTGTTAATTGAAAATTTTTCATCAGGCAGAAATCTTTTCCTTATATATAAGAATGTTTAGTCTGTATGATGTAAGAACTTAAGGAATGAAAGTTGTATTCTTGTCCACTTCACATAATTTCAAAGAAAGATGCAAGTACCACATCTGTACAGGTTTGTGAAAATACACAAAATCTTGCATTCTTTCAGTATGGTACAACCTACAGTAACTTCAATAGTGAACCAGACCTTGAAGGCACTACTTATCTTTCAAACCCATACAAGGTTAAAATGAATAATAATAAAGATCATAATAATTAGTATCTTAGAGCCAGCTTCATATTTCTAAAAATACCATGCTAATACAGTATCAATCACAGTGACATAACCTCAGGTACATTATAGCTACATCTTTTTGATATTTTGAATCAAGGTGATCTGGTTATCTACCGCAAAAAGAAAAAAAAAAACCAACACCAAAACAAAACCCCAAACAAACAAACAAACAAAAAACAGAAAACCCCACAAGCCATCTATGGCCTTTGTAATTGGATTTTGAGACAATAGCTTGGTAAATACATAGACAGTTATTAACAACTTACATCAAGTGGAAAAAGTGCAATATTATGTAACCCTGTCTTTTGCTACTGCACTGTATTTCTGAAAGAGCTAATATGTAGATCTTCTCCTAGCAAGACTGCCTTGGGTCTTGCAGTATCTTCAACTGAAACATTAAAATGTGTGTGTGTGTGTGTTGTCAATCGTGTTAGTCATACAAACTATTAAGATGAAAACAAAGGAAATACAACTTCTTAAAAGACTATTAAAAAGTAGTGGAAGTCACATTTTGCTGAACATCAGCATTGCTGATATGCTTAAGAGTCAAGTACTTTTTCTTCTTCTCTTAGATAAAATAGGAGTAGGGAGGATCAAAACCAAACACAAGCGAATGAGCATTTGAGTTGCAACTAATTGTCTTTGAGGAATTTTCTTTTTACACTTTACAATGTTTAGATATTAGAATTTTTTTTTCCAAAAATGTCTGATTGTTGTAACTGAGGCATTACTTATAACATTAAAAGCCACAGTTTTTGAAGGTAAAGCTGCTATGTGGGTTAAATCTCTTTCGTTAGTTAAATAGATGAGACATCCATTTTAAAGCCTGATAAGGATCAAAAGGCTTCTACATTTCTTGCTTATGCTTCTTTTTTTTTTTAGGTATGTCCTACGATTTGTGCCAAAACTAGTATACAATAGGTAGCACTTACCTGTAATTGCTCAATTTCTTTTCCTCAAAATGTGTTGTATTGAAACTAATCACAGAAATTTTTCAAGGCAACCAGCATCACCCCTAAGGCACCACATGTTGTTATATGCCATTAAAATGATCTGCTTTAAATTCTATTTCAAAAACTGATTACTTTTTTCCATCTCAATGAATTAAAGGAATATAAATCAAATGCCCTTTTACAGAACATTCAGGACTCTGTAAGCAAGTATTAAAAAAAAATAAAAAAAAAAAAAAAAAGAAAAAAATCAACCCTTTACGTGATTCATTACAATTAAGTTCAGGCATGACTGAAACACATTTCTTCCTCAGTGAAGGAGGCAAAAGGAGGAAGTCTGCATTGTTGCACAAATAATGTCAGATATTACACAGGGTAAATTCCACTTTTTGCTAAGTTAGTGATGATAAACTGACCACTGCATCTAGTTACCTAATGGGGCAGGTTAATATCACAGGGATGCTGGTAAGAACATATTCTCCAACTGCTATATATAGTTTCATTCCTGTTTTTGCAAGATGATCACCAGTCAATCAGGTACTCAGGTTCTCATACTTTGTGAAAAGCTTTAAACTAGGGACAATGAGACAGGGAGCTGATGATCCCCCCCCAAAAAAAAAGTGAGGAAGTGGCAAGAAAAAAATTCAGGGTGATGTGTCCAAGAGAATTTGTAATCTACAAACAGGGATGAAGGGTGCCATCTCATGTATATGCACACAAATAAAGAGGTGTCTACACAAAAGAATTATGGGGAAAAATCCTCATAGTTTCAGCTGAGTGTCTCTGAAATGACTGTACACCAACGTGTGCAGCTCGGGGAATGAACAGGAAGAATTAGAAGTTTGGATCCAGTTGCAGGGCTATAACCTAGTTGATATCCGTTATGGTGGGGTAGCCCAAAAGACTGGAGTGCTGCGATGGATGGATTCAGGCACTTCAGTGTGGGCAAGTTGAGAAGTCAAGGAGTTTAACTTTAACTACATTATCAGTAGGAATGCACAGAGCTCTGTCTACAGATGGACGATAAGCCATCTGAAACCTTATGGATTAGGGTTAGAGGACAGACCAATGAGGGTGATACTGCAGTAAGTGTCTGCTAGAGAACACCTGTGTGAGGGATTTCAGTGATGGTCCATGATGGACTGTGGGAAATTACAAGCTGCACATAGCAGTGAGAACATGACCTTGGAGAGGGGAGCTAGGAGGGTTGTTATCTCAGAGAGGGGAGCTAGGAGGGTTGTTATTGAGCAGTATGTTGCTGCTATCCAGGAACCGCTGTTAGCCAGCAGGGCACGTACTTGGCAGGCCTTGCTGCATGCTCTGGCCACGCGTGCATCAACACCTGGTCAGTACTCTTCCACTGAATCTGCTGAGGGTATAAACAGAGGCAGCTCGGAGCGGAGAAGAGAAAGAACACAGAGCACACTCTGCAAACAACAGAGGACGCCCTGAAGGTGCTGCACCTACCTCCCTTCTCTGCTCTGACCCCACTGACAATCACCCTCCTGCTCGGCGGTGTCTCTGGCTTAGTCGGGTTGGTAAGACTCTCATAAAGGGAAAACAATACACTAGTAACTGCTTATGCTAGGAACTGCTTATGCAAGGCTATAATAGAGCAATAAATACTGTTATGCTTTTAAATATCATCTGCTGGGTGAACTTCGTGCATAGGAATCCTACAAACCAGTTACAACACCTGACAAAGACTTAGATAACACCTTCTTCAAACAACAGGAAGAAGCCTTATATTTGTTGACCCTAGTCCTCATGGGAAACTTAAACCCCCTGGTACTTGTTGAAAGCATAATGCAGCAGTGCACAAGCAATCCAGAAGGCTTTTGGTGTGCGTTGATGACTACTTGCTAATATAGATGACCGAGGAATTGAGAAGGGGAAGTGCTCTGCTGGGTCTGATACTTGCAAAAAAGGATAAAATGGTGGGGAATATGAAGGTTGAGGGCTGCTGTGACCACAGCAAAGGTGTTAGGCAGTCCGAGTGGATGAACAATGAGCTCTTCACTAAACACATATATAAAAAGGAGGTGTACAAGAGGTTGAAGCAGGGTCAGGTGGTCCGGGAGGATGTCTTAGCTTAGCCCCACTCAGGATCAAGCTATGCAGTCTCTCGTTCACTGCCCACAGTGAATGGAGGAGAGATAATATAAAATAAAGGCTCAGGGTTTGAGATAAGGACAGAGAGAGATCATTCAAGTTACCATTGAAGGCAAAACAGACTTGACTTGGGGGAAACTATTCATTTATTATTATTAATAAAAATCAAAGTAGGATAATGAGGAAAAGAACAAAACCAACTTCCCCCCACCCCTCCCTCTTCCCAGGCTTAACTTCATTTTAATTATCTCTACCTCCTTCCCCTTCCCTGAGAAACACAGGAAGGGAATAGGGAATGGGGGTTATGGTCAGTTCATCACATGTCGCTTTCCACCGCTTCTTCCTCCTCAGGGGAAGAACACCTCACGTTCTTCCCCTGCTCCAGCATGGGCTCCCTCCCACAGGCTACAATCCTTCATGAACTGCTCCAGTGCAGGTCATTTTTCCACAGAGTGCAGTCCCTCAGGAAACAGCTGCCACAGAGCAGGCCCTCCATTGGTCACAACCTCCTTTGGTCATCCACTTGCCCTGGCATGGAGTACTGCACAGGCTGCAGGTGGATATCTGTTCCTCTGTGAACTTCCATGGGGTACAGGGGTACAGCCTTCTTCATCATGGTCTTCACCACAGGCTGCAGAGGAATCTTGTCAGGAGCAATATTGCTCTCTCCCTCCTTCTTTACTGACCTTAATGTCTGCAGATGTTCTTCTCACAAAAAAAAATTTTTCACAATTAGGCTCAGGCAGATGCCTCTCAGGTTCTCTTCACATCTCCTCTATTCAATTCTTGTGATTGGGCTGGGCCAAGTTGGGCCGAGACAACAACCCAGTGGGCAGCCAAAGGGGGAGGGCCGGAAGGCCCACAAGGCTCGTGCCTCCACCTCTCTGCCCCCTGCCTTCAAGTCTCTCTTTTTTTTTTTTTTAAATTTTTTCCCCTTCCTAAATACGTTACTAAGAAGCATTATCACTACATATTCTGCCAACAATTGGCTCAGCCCTGGCCAGTGGCGGGTCTGCCCTAGACACAGCCAAGTCCACTGGACAAAGGGGAAACTTTTAGCAGCTTCTTGCAGAAGCTGCCAACAAAGCCCCTCCCCTGCCCCCAGTAGAAGAAACCAACACAGAGACTATAGAAACACAGTCTGAGCATGCAAGGATGTGGTTATGAAAGCCAAGGCCCAGTTGGCATTGAATATGACAAGGGGTCTGAAGGGCAACAAGAAAAGCTTTTGCAGGTAACTCGGTAGCAAAAGGAAAACATGGGAAAAATGCATATCTGTTTGCTGAATAAGGCAGAGAACCTGGCATGACAAGGTATATGAAGAAGGCCAAGATACTCAGTGTTGCCTTTGCTTCAGTTGTGACTACTTAAGATTATCATCAGGAGTGCTAGATGCTTGAGACCTGTGGGAATTCCTGGAGACAAGAGGACTTTCCGTTGGTGGAGGAGAGTCCTGTTAAGAATATTTTTTTTTTTCAATTGAGGTAAACTGTTCAAAGAACCTAACGGGAAGCACCCACAAGAGCTGAGGAAAGTGACTGATCTCATTGCAAGGTCACACTCTTAATTATCTTTCAAAGATCCTGGCAACAGAGAAAGGCTTCAGAGAACTGGAAAAAACCAAACACCACTCCTATCTTCAAAAAAAGGCAGTGGGAACCTTCCCAAACTCCAAAGACCTTGGGTAGATAATTGAATAACAACTTCTAGCTCCTTCAGTACTCTGGGATTAATCCCATCAGGTCCCACAGACTTGTGGACATTCTACCGGTACAGCTGATCCCTTACAATTTCAGTGTCCACAAATGGAAAGTCACTGTTCCCGCAGTCGTGGTTCTCCAGATCAGGGGACTGGGCAGCTTAAAGTCTATCCTTAACATTAAATACTAAGGCAAGTAAAGCACTGAATGCCTCAGTCTTTTGTTACTCCTTATTTACCAGGTGACCATCTCCATCAAGGATCGGTATCAAGTATAGGATGAGAGGAATCTTACTAAATTTAACAAAGGAAAATGTGCAATATTTTCACTGGGGAGGAATAACCACATACACCAGTACATATTGAGAGCAAATGAGCTGGAAAGAAGCTTTGCAGAAAAAGACCCAAAGGTCCTGCTGGACACCAAGTTGACTGTGGGTGACCAATGCACCCTTGTGGCAAAGAAGGCCAACAGCTTCCTGGGCTTCATTAGGAAAAGCATTGCCAGCAGGTTGAGAACATGCTACCCTTCTATTCAGTTCTAATGAGAGCAAACCTTGAGTACTGGGTCCTTTCTGGGCTTGCTGGTACAAGAGAGACATGATGTTACATGACAAGTGTTCTTTGGATATCAGACAGTAAAATGATAACAGACTGAGGAGCAAGTCTAATCAACTTTATCATAATAGTATAAGTTGACAATCAATATAATTAAGCTTGAGTGAAACACGTCTAAGCGTGAGGGAAAGGGAAAAGAGGAAAGCTCCCTTGTTCTATAGGCAAGGTACTACACAATTAATGATTAATCTTACCTGCTGATGAGCAACAGTTGTGGAACTTTTTAACCCCTCATGCTCTACATCATGACATAAGGACTTCTCCTTTTTTTTTTCCAGGCAGTATCCCTGAACCAGCCAATGAGAGCTACCCCGAATTAACACTTGCTAACCTTGTTTATGAGATTGCACCTTCTATGTTCAATCATGTGATTGACAAGTTGACATAGATACATCCTTCACAATCAAAGCTGGATGTATCTCAAAAAGGTTGATGATCCACAGGTTTCTCTGTATGAGTTAGTTCAAGAAGCTGTGCAAGCAGCTGCACTGTACGTGCATTCCATTGTCCCATGCCATACTTGAGGCCAGAAGTGTCTCACCACACATTATCATAGTGGGGTGAGTGCAGTGAAAGGCCATGAAGATTATTAAGGCCTTGAAGCATCTTTCATGTGAAGAGAGGCTGATGGAACTGAGACTGTTCAGCCTGGAGATTATAAGATTCAGGGGATCTTATAAATGTAGAAAATAACCTGACAAAGATGGAGGCAGTCTTTTCTCAGTGGTGACTGATGATGGAACGAGAGTTAATTAGCACAAACTCAAATACAGCAAATCACATTTAAGCTTAAGGAAGAAATGCTTTTACTGTGAGGATGCCAAACGCAGGAGAAAGTTGGCTAGTGAGGTTGCGAAGTGTTCATATTTGAAGGTATGGAAAAGGTATGTTTTAGACCTGTTTGATATTTTAAATTCCTTCTCAAACCAATTAAGTGTGTGGTTAAAAAAAAAAAATCTGTTGTATCATGAAACATCTATAATCATAACATACCAGGAAAATTACAGACTCAAAGCATGGAAGAATGTCTCCTGAACCGGAAAAGTGAATGAGGATAAATTGACATTTTGTCTAGTGATTGGAATAGCCACCTCAGTATCTTAATATTTTAGGTTTTGCAGGTCAAAATGCAACTAAGAACAAAAATAACGGATTCCTACTCTTGAGTATGAAAACAGGGTTTTCCTCTGAGAAATTGTGGTTTTTCAGTTCTAGGCAATCAAAAGCAGTCCAAAGTTGAATGTGCATTTCCTGAGAAAAGTATCATAAAACTCAGTGAATTTATCAAACAAGCAAATTGAGAAATGATGCAAGGTCCATTTTATTTTATTTTATTTTTTAAACAAACAAGCAAGACTAGAAATACTGAATTGGTATGTCTGTAACTTGACACATGCAGACAGGGCATTTTGGAGAATAGTTGTTTAGCATGACAGGAAATAAAAAAGGAAGAGCCATCATTTTGAAAAAAATCAGGACTTTTTAGTATTTAAGGTAATTTGGCAAATGAGATGTGTGAGATCCTTAATTAAATTAATCAGAGCCTTAAATATTTAATATAAAACTCTCATTTTCAAGCTTTCTATTATATTAAAATTCAGTGTGGTTGAAAGATTTTTCCCATCTATATGAGCCTTAATTTTGCATTTTTTTTAATGCTATTTGAACATATAAGCAATATATTCTTAGATTCTATTATCTCCGAGTTAAATTCTCTGCCCTAGGTCCAGCTTTTTTTCCCCTGTAACTGACTTTATTTAAAATATGAAAAGTGTATCAGCTGATACAGATTTTCTTTTTGCTTCCTTAATCAGCATTATTGACAATACAAGCTGTCATCTGGCTGAAGAGATAAAGATTTGATTTCATTATGTTAAACACTATAGAAATTCTCCTGTTTAAAAAATGTATTATCTGCTATAGAAAGTTCTGCAATCTTCAATTTATATTAACTTTTCAGAAAATTTATGTAATTATAATAATCTTGACTAATGAGAAAAAAGAAATTAAGAAAGTTTCTACTCTTCCCTTATTAGGCAGATCTGACACTTAAAATAATTATAATTACAATTTACCCAACCTTAAGAAGTCTAACTCTGCAATATATTCAGGTCGGCAAAAGTAAAAGACAATTTTTGACACTGGACACTGGATACAGAAAATGTGAGATTCAGTCTCAATACTTATTAAAAGTAAACCAAACCCTGTATAGCATAAATTAAAGTTAAATATGGAAGAAAAAAAAATCACAATCTTTTTATTGCAAGCAAAATATTTCTAAAAAGTTGAGCTTTGCAGCTTGCAAGAACACTCTTTTGGTTAACATGACAAGCAAACAGTGAAAAATTCTTCACCAGTAAACCCACTGAACAAGTAGTTCATATGCAATATGTACACTATCTAATAACTTTTAAGAACTATAGAAGGAAAAGTGATTTTGTTGTAAACTATTCTCTTGTTTTGTTATGTGGTCCAGCACAGAGGTGAGAAAATATTTTAGCAAAGAATTCAGACATGCGGAAAATTAAAGCCTAAAATTCTGTGCAATTATTTTGGACAGAAAAAGCATTTCAAATTAGTAAAATGTGCATCTGAGAAGTACCAGTCTTGCTTCTAAGTACATCTATTCTATTTCTTCTACTTTTTTTTTTTTTAACTGCAAGTAATTGTTCATAAAAAAGAGTTGGATTGACTTCCCAAGAAAGTTAACATTTTAACATAGCACACACAACAGACAAATTGCTTTCCAGTTTCTTGTAAGACATAATACGGTCCTCTAGAAACAGAAGACTGAGCTTATTGCTTTTTGATATTCCTCTAAAAATATTTTTTTCACCTGTAAATTAATACTGTAGAGAAGGGGAGTTAAAAATATTCTGAGGGCAACCATGAAGTAAAGATTTAAAAAAAAAAAAAAAGAATAGGTACTGTGGTCATTATACAACATCACATATACCTTTTGATTCAATCCTGCAACATAAAATACTAGGTCCACATTCTTAACTCACAGGATCTCTTGCAAACTGCTAGGAAAATCAGTGAAGTTTAGCTTTATTAAAAAATGTAACCACAACTTTATTCTAAACAATGTGCTCAAAAAAATTGTTTCTTTGCTTGTGTTTACCTTCAAAACTCAACTTTACCTTAAACAATACGTGCATGAAACTGCTTCATAAAATTTGAGGCAAGTATCTGTGAAGACAACTGTACATGGAAATTAGGATAATAATAATAACAGAGCTTACTCTTCAAGTCAAGAATTCATGCAAATTATAACCCAATGGGCATAGGTTTTTTTCCCCAAGGTAATTACTTCACTAGGAAATAAAATAATTTTTAAAATTACATTGTTACTCTCTGTGTTCATTCATTCATGCTCAAAAATACATATTATATATGAATATAGACAGATACATGGAAATTTCTAAATCTGTATAAAATCTAAATATTATTGATATACATTTAAATATATTCTATTATTAGCTTCCCATAAAAACCCCACAGTCTCTCAAACAGTTAGAGATCAAGTAATAGATACATTTATTTCAGTACTATCTGATTGTTCTGTTAGAAGATATTAAAATAAATGCAAAATGATTATCTATGATAGTGACAAAAAATATCATTAACTTTTTTTTTTTCTTTGGATGTAATGACAGCCAATGTCAGTGAAGGTTATGAAGAGAAAACAAATTTTATGCCTCATTTGAGGAAAGAAATCAGGTACACTGAAGATACAGTAGTTTGTGAAATCCTTTTTAGAAATGTGTTAGGTTATGAATATGTGAAGAAGGGAAATGAGCTAATAGGAAAGAACATAGCCATGACCTTCTCGTTTTCTCCCTTTATTAGAAATACCTCAACTCAATAAAGAAGCATATATATTTTTCTCGTATTTTGGAGGTATGTATTTTCCTTACCCTCTACACTATATCACCCTCGACAGAAACTAAATTAGAAATGCCTGCTTATCTGATGTACAAGATATGGGTTTAAAAATTAGTATCACTCTATATTGAGTTCATAAATTGAAAGTACATCCTTATTTTTTGAAATGCAAGTGTTCATTTTAAAACATATTTTGAAAGCAGACAGGTTTATTTGTTTTTTAAAAAACATAAACTTAAGAGATTTAGTGTAGTCCTAACCTAGCTATACATCTTTACTTTAAAAAAAATATTGAGATGAGAATGCTAACAGCTTTAAAACCTCCATAGTGCTAGAGCTAAAATTCACTGGTTTTTCAAATTTCTACTGTTCCTCTGTTTTCTTCCATAAAAGGAACAGTAAAGAAAATAAAACTGTTTATTGTTCCTGCCTCTCACAAAGTATCAATTTCAGAGCATACCATTGCATAAAAATTTTTATTGTGAATGGAATTTAAATTAAATAGAACTGGTCTATCAAATAGATAGCTGGAAATAATTGGCAGGCATGGTTTAACTCAGAATTGAATTCAGTTTTGGATAGCACTGCATATTTATTTATCTGAAGAGTTACTTGTAGAGTATATAGTCTTTTTTTTTTTTTTATGGAAACTGCATGAAGCAAGAATAAAGGAAATAAAACAACAAAAACCCCTGTAATAGCTTTCAGCTTCTTAAGGTTCTATAAATGTTTGGTTTTGGAATTCTATGAGATGGAAAGTGTTTAACTAAATTGATTCAAAGCAAGCTTTCTTTTCTCAAACAAAACTAGAAGCAAAATAGAATTATTTAGCAAGGCTCCATGTTTAATTTATTTTTCCTAGTATCTCACAATTATTGCATTTTTGCTATGTATATAGAATATATTTGGAAAAATGATTTTTTTGTGTGTGTGTGTGTTTTGAGTTTAAGTAGATTTGTATTACAAAGATACATTGTTATTGTATACCTTCTCACTATTCTGACTCTTCTGAACAAAAAAAAACCAAGAAAAAACAATCAACTATCCCCTCCAAAAAAAAGTATGACTAAGAACTGAAAACTGCAGTAGAGAGTTATTATATTTGAAGTACAGTGCCATAGCAATAAAACCACCAAACTTTTCGAATGTGACTTAACATAAACTATGCCAAAGCATTTTTCATATTTTAAATATATATGCAGTATACGTGTAAGAATCATATTACCAAACATTAGTACTGTTAATGAAAAAAAAATTAGGAATTTTCCCAGCCATATCATCCTGAAAAATCAAATGTTTAAAATATTCTTGCTAGTTTCTAACTCCCTTTAATTCCTTTCCCTACCATTTCTTTATCTGATTATTTTTCAGTTAGCAAAATTACAATATCTAATTATAATATAATTACTAGCTTCTTTAAGATTTTACTAATGCTTATGTTTTCATTGGGTTTTAATTATTGTGACATAAGCTCCAGAGGTTCAGGAACGATGTATTGCAACATGTATTGAATATCAAGACGAAAACAGTTATTAAAATACTTTCTCCTGAATTCTCCAGGGCACTTGGGAACTAACTGTAACTGATGCAAGTGCACATGTTCCTATCTAGAACTTAGAAGAGAAGAAAATGTTGAGGATCTCCAGTTTATGAGTCTGGAAACTACTGGTATAGCATATGTATGTATATATATACACATACACATATGTATAAAGTATAGTTTAATAGGCCACCTAATAAGACTACGTGAAGAAGACTTACAAAACTGTTGTCTAAATATTTCTCTTTAACAGTTTTGTAAAAATTGCACATTCAGTATTTTAAAATATTACATTTGCTTTAAAAAAATATATTCACTAAGCTCATTTCTTCCTTTGACTTTTTGGTTTCTTCTGTTTTGCTTTTTTTTTTTTTTCCCCCTGGGGAAAAATAACAACCAAAAAGAACCAACCACCAAAAAAGAAATAACAACAACAAAACCCCCAAAACTCACCAGGAGAATATTTATTGAAAGTGAGAAAAATGAAAAATATTTATGTGACATGAAAAGCACCTCAGTAAAAGACACATTTTTAATACAAAAAAAAAATTACTCTGAATTAGATTAGAATTACCACAATATGCTGCATGGTAAATGAATTTCAAATAGCAAAGTCTTGAGTCAGTTATTTGCTGACTAGGTTTTCCTGAAGGAGAATTGCCTTAAAGTTTTACTTAGACCCTTCACCCTTAGGGAAAGCTAAACAGTATTTTTAATATACCAATTTTCATAATGAAAATCACGAGGTGATATTAAACTGTACGTTTCTATGAGCGATTTTTGCCCTTTAAAAAGTACTGGAAAAATCAAAAGTGCAATTAGTCCTCAAAATAAATAAAGAAGAAAGTAAATTATTTTTCTTTAAAATCTCTCAAATTAGTGGGTGTACAGCTGTTCATTATAGAACTTAGAATTTTTTTTTTTTTACCATTATATTAGCACCAAATATCAGTGCAAACCACGAAGATATATAGATACTCTAGAGTTCACTAATGAAGATATTTGTTCTACATTCCCATTTGTCCATATTCCCAGGCAAAAGACATCTGCTGGGAAGCTGAAACAAGATTTGAAAGGATGTGTTTTATTGCTACAAAGTTTGCTTTCCTCTGAAGTCTGCTTTCCTTCCAGAGAGGGAAAAACCATAGACTTTTTCATCTCTCATGACACCCTTGGCTAGGCTGCTGGTGAAAGGCAAGACTGTTACTCATGCTCTTTTCCTGAATGTATAACTCTCAGACTGTCCATTCAGCTGTGGTTTGCATCTGTGTCCTCAGTAATAGTGGTATGGACATGTGATAAATGTAGGTTATTATAGCTAATGTTAACCTATACCTTAAATACTTTTCTGAAAAGGATTCCTGACAGTGCACGGACAGTAAAAGGTGTTAGATCGTTCCAAGGACATAAAATGAGTTTCATTGCTTCTAACATGTACAGATATGCACTAAAGGAAAACTATGAGAAATCACTGGGAAACAATCTTTCAGTTATGTTTTGGGATGGAGGACAAATAAATTTGACAATAAGAATTAAATAGAAATTATTCATTATTGGAAATATATTATTATTATTATTATTATTATTATTATTATTGTATTCTAAATATCGTATTCTGCAGGTAACTCAGAAGCAAAAGGAAAACAAGGGAAGATGGTCTGCTGCTGAATTGTCACCTGGTGTGACAAGGTCTATGAAGAAAGCACCCAGTGTTGTCTTTGTTTCAGTCAGGACCAGTGAAGATTATCTTCAGGAGTGCTAGATTACCTACGGGAAAAATCTAGAGGGAAGAGGACTTTCCTTTGGTGAAGGAGAGTCATGTTAGGGAACATTTAAACAAATTAGATCTAAACGAGTCAAACCTGATGGGAAGCACTCACAAAAGCTGAGGAAAGTGGATTATGTCATTTTAAGATCACATTTGATTATCTTGAAACATATGAAGGAGGATAAGGTGATTGGGGGCTATCATCAGAGATGACTCATTTGGTGGATGAAGGGAGAGCCGTGGCTGTCGTTTATCTTTACTTTAGCAATGCTCTCAATACTGTTCCCGCTAGCATCCTGTCATGGACAGAGTGAGAGTAATGCACTTCTCTTGCAAGAGAGAAGCAACAATATACTTTGTTGATATAAAGCAGCAATTTAACAAAGTTTGATAGTAAATGTTACCAGATTTGATGGCAATGTACACAGGGTTATTTACTGCATAGAGGATGGGGTCAGACAAAACTGTCAGGGAGACCCCCATGTTGAGTTCTGAGATTCAGAAAGCAATTCCTTTCTTTCTAAACTCCTCGAAAAGGAGTCTAGGTGTGCGGCTGGATCCAATCCTAGTGTCAGACTTGGCCAACAGTTTATGTCTAAAGGATTATATGTGCAGAATCAATCCCTTATATCAGTTAGCTAAGATTTCAAAGTTTCAGCACTTTTATTCCCAATTGTGATACGGTAAGGTTTCTCTCAGCCTTGAGGACTAACCTTGAGAGGCAGCCCTACTCAAGGGGAGGTCCTGGCATGCAGTCCACTGCCATGCAGGAGAGCTCAAAGGGCTTTTGGGCTGCTCACTATTTATGAAGTAAGATAATTGACTCATAGTCCTATTTGCATACCAACTTGGACTGAGTCGGACATTGACCAGCACTGTGGTTAGGTGGGCACATCACCATCCCTTGGCTATCATGTTGTTATCTGTATCCCCTGAATCCACTTTAATCCTGATGCAGCCATAACCACCAGATGCATTCATCACAGCTGCCACTGGTAGTTATCACTCAAGCAAGGTTACAGGAAAAGAGGTCAGGTCAGAGCAGGGTAGGGGGAAGCACACTGTCATACATCCTCACTGACAAACTGATGAAGTACGGACTAGATCAGTGGACAATGAAATAGATTACAACCTGGCTGTATACTCAGTGTCAGTACTGTGACCAATGCTACTTAATGTCTTAATGACCTCAATGATAGGACAAAGGGTACCCTCAGCCAGCCAGGGGAGGCTAGTGGTTGATGCACCAGATGGGTGTTGAACCATTCAGAGGGATCTCAATAGGCTGGAGAAATAGTATGAGAGGAATCTCACAAAGTTCAACAGAGGGAGATGTACAGTCTTTTCACTGGGGAGGAGTAAGTCCATGCACCAGTACACAATGAGTGTAAAAGAGCTGTGAAGGAGCTTTGCACAAAAGGACCTGAAGGTCCTGTTGAATGCCATGTTTATGGTAGGCCACCAATGCACCCTTGTGACAAAGAAGGCCAACAGCCTCCTAGGTTACATTAGGAAGAGGTTTTAATTAGTCCTTTCTATTTCCTGTATTATCATTCCAAATAAAATAATAGCTATACAAACAGACCACAAAATTTAATGAATAAATAAATTACATCCAACCAGACTCAATCACTGATACATGACATTGCTGTAAAGGTATGAACAAGCCATAAATATTGCATATCTAGCCCAGCTGGGTCTTGATCCATTTTCTTTTACGAAACAGTGTTAAGCAGCTTAAAATATACGACTGAATCTGTCTAAAAAAAAACCTGCAGAGATAGCATTAAATTTCTAGACTTAACCCAGAGAATTACTTTTTTTTTTTCTTATGGCACAGATCAGAACAGTCTAGCATGTGTTCAGACTGAAAGAATATGTCTAATGATCATGCATTTCCTATTACAGGTACATGGAAATATTAAGGCAAGATATTTTTACCTAAATATGAATAGTATATTTAAAATACTACATTACAGCTTGCAAGCTAGAAAAGACACAAAAAAAAATATATACTTCTTATTTTCAGTTTTAGACATATAAGGCTTTTTGGCATACGTTTTTTTTTTTATTTTGTTTTAAAAAGCAAGTAGTAAATAAAGAAGCTGGGCTGAAATTCTTCTAAAGAGAGATATACTATTAGTAAAGTAGTTAAATATTTTCGAAGGTGTGATTATTACAGCTTTTACAATTCAGACTTTTGAAACAGATATAAAGCATCTTTAAAAACAACTTGAACTACTCATTACAATTGCAATGGTCTTTTGAAATGTTTTTTACAACTGTGAAACAATATCACTTTGCAAGCTGATCATTATTAATCCAGTAATCCACTGCAATTTGATTAGGATGTAATGATA
This sequence comes from Chlamydotis macqueenii, assembly GCF_036417535.1. Classification (NCBI taxonomy): domain Eukaryota; kingdom Metazoa; phylum Chordata; class Aves; order Otidiformes; family Otididae; genus Chlamydotis; species Chlamydotis macqueenii. The sequence goes on from NC_141556.1 coordinate 167,855,821, forward strand.
ACAGTAAAGTGTGTAACTCAAAAGTGAGGTGCTGTATCTAGCTCAGATAGTAGGGGATGACCTTAAGTAAAGGACAAGTTTCTATAAGGTACTGAAAGGGGGGAGGGGAAGACTAGAAATGTGTGGAGAAGTGATAAAGGAATCTTTTGTTTTGGGTTTTATTTAAATAACAGATTGGTAAAATATTTTGTCTTACGGATATATCTTAGATAGCTTAAATACTAACAACAATTCTGCGAAGCAATAACATTCTTTGGAAGGAATGCCTTTTTGTAAACTTTTACGTCTGAATGCAAGCTGTCTATTGCAACTCCTACTGCTTTTTTATTTTCCAATGTTTAGAATAAGTCTGAGATGTCTGAATATTCAATAATAAAGCTGGATTATGAACAAATATGCAGAATCTTTACTTAATTAAAATACTGAATTAAGTACCATGTTTGTTATGATTTCCATTGTCTCCAATGCCACTACTACTGAAATGTATGAGGATTATCTTGCCTTCAAAACACTGATCTTTAAAAAAAAAAAATTGAAGGTATTTTAAAACTCACTCAGCTTTTCTCGCACTTGGTTCTACTAGAATTATTGTTCTTATATGCCCACTGCATGCAAGAGAAGAGGCTTCAGTAATATCACCACAGTTTTGATCAGGCATATACTGCTGCTATAGTTAAAAATCTTATATTGGACAAAAGGGGTTCTGATATGTGATACTAACCATTTATTGTTGGTCTAACATGTCTTAATAGTTTGATCAAAATGCAATTACAGCTGCAGTTTAAATGATACTAATATGTATAGTAAATTATCTAATTAATACTAAAAAAAAATATTTATAATATTGGTATCATTGTCATACAGAGCTTCCTAGTATCTACTTCTTGGGTGATATGCTTATGTTGCCAGTGCTCCTCTGGAGGCTGGAACCAATGACACTAGTTTTCCTTAAGTAAAAGCGGTGGGGGATGTGTTTCAATAAATCACCAGTATCCTAAATTCTTCACCACCTGATCCTGGTGATGAAGATAATTTTCTCAAGTCTGAGGTACAGTTGGTGTTACTTTTATGTTTCTTTATTATGATATGTTTCCTGTTCCCTGGTTCCTAGCTGAAGCGTGGAAGTGTCACAAGAGCCCACCACCCAGTGACACCAGTGACTGCTTGTCAGGCAGTGACTGTCAAGGTCTCTCAGGCCATCTCTGGCCCTCCTCTCTGAAGGGATTATAACTGGCAAGGTTAGGGAAAAGGGCTGCCCCAGCCCACCCCAGCCAGCTCTAACACTGATATAAGAATCCCACTGCATGCCAAAACTGAAGGGAAGCTCTTGTCATCCTGGCTCAGACATATTTAAGGAAAAATGGCAGCCATAAGGGGCAGGAGATGCACAGAGGACACATGGAAGGAGTAGAGAAGAATGTGGAAGAGGTCATAGCTAGAGAGGTAATCTTGGAAGGAGGTGCAACATGGAAGAGGTATGCCGGTAGGACTGCAGGAAACTCACTGTGGGGCAGGGAAACCCCCAAGGGACTGTGCTCTGTGAGCAGCTCACAGCAGGGCAGGGACACCCTGAAGGACTACAGCCCACAGGTGACCCATGCTGGAGCAGAGGAAAATGAGTAAATAACATGGTGCAGTGGAGGAAAAAAAAAAAAAAAAAGAAACAGAAGAAAGAAAACATTTTGCGCTGATCTCATCCTTCTGCACTGCCTGCTACCTTGCTGATACAATTGGGAGAGACTGTGTAACACATGGTGTTACATTAGCCCTTAGACCACATTAGATGTGCTCATAGAGTACATCTTTCAGCGTAGTTTCGTACAAAAGGAATCCAGGTTGCAAGCTTCAACACTGCTTTTATACAGAAAAATGCATTTCACATAGAAAACTGTGAGTTTCCCTTCCTTCTAAAATTAACTTCTGACTGAAGAAAACTCACACGTAGATAAACACTTTGTTTAATAGCCACTGATGAAACTACTGCCTTACAGTGTCTCTTTTAATCCTTTCTTTAACCTCCTCAGCTAAAAGTATTGGTTTACTGCTGTGCCAGAAGATTTCACAGTTCAATTATTGCACGCAAAACCATTTTTATTCTGTTCATTTTATAAGTCTGATGTGTCTGAAAACTTCATTGGGTTCCTCTTTTCTGTTCTGGTGTTAGAAGTATTGAACAATATTCCTTTATTTCCCATGTTTGAGCTCTATATGATTACACAGATCATTGGTGCTCTTTCTGAGTCTCGTCATTTTGTTCCAATGTACCTTTTACAACTGCAATATTTCTCATCTATTTCCCGTCTATCATTTAAAGTTATTTTGTATTCAGGTCATCACTACTTCATCTAATTAACAATGGACTTTTTTGAGTCCTGCAAAGAAATGTCCTGGCAGGCATGGATCTGCAGATTTCTCCACTACCATCAGTAGTCAGTAAGTGCTATTTTTCCAATGTTTTTTAAAGCTCTTTTCAAATGCCTCTTTCTCCTCTCCAACATCCAGCTCACACTTGTTATGTATTTTTTACATATTCAAACATATATTCTTCAATTTATTTTTATTTCTCTATCTGTATTAGCTAAGGGAGGGGTTTTTCTTTTGTTGTTTCTTTGTTCATATTTTGCTGAGTACTTTCTTAATTTCTCCAAGTGAGATTGGATGGGACCTCTGGATGTCTTCTGGTCTGATGTCCTGCTCAAGCAGGGCCACGTAGATTAAATTGCTCAGGAACATATCCAGACAGATTTTTAGTATCTCCAAGGATGGAGATTCCACAACCTCTCTGGGCAATCTGCGCTGCTGCTCAGTCATGGTCACAGTAAAAAAAAAAAAAAAAGTGTTTACTGATGTTCAGAGGGAATCTCCTATGTTTCAGGTTGTGCCCTTTGCCTCTGGTCCTGTCACTGAACACCACTGAAAAGAGCCTGGCTCTCTCTTCTTTGCACTCTCCCTTCTTGCCTTCTCCTGTCCTCTCCGAACCTCTCTGAATCTCTCCTCTCTGAACCTCTCCTCACATCAGTTCCAGCTTCCTCAGCCTTTCCTCATATGTGAGATGCTTCAGGCCCTTAATCATCTTAGTGGCTTCTCTCTGGACTTTCTCCACTATGTCCATAATCTATCTTGTACTGAGGAGCCCAGACCTGGACACAGCACTCCAGATATGGTCTCCTCAGTGCTGAATAGAGGGGAAAGGTCATCTCCCTCGTCCTGCTGGCAACTCTCCTCCTAATGCAGCCCAGGATACCATTAACCTTCTTTGCTACAAGGACACATTGTTGGCTCATACTTTATTTGGTATGTACTAGAACTTTCAGGTCTCTTTTTGCAAAGCTGCTTTCCAGCTGGATGGCCCCCAGCATATACTGGTGCATGATGCTTTTGCTCCTCAGATGCAGGAATTTGCATGTCCCTTTGTTGAACTTCATCAGGTTCCTGCCAGCCCATTTCTCCAGCTTGTCAAGATCCCGCTGGATGGCAGCACAAACCTCTAGTGTACTAGCCACTTTTCCCAGTTTTGTGTCATCATCAAAACACACAGATAATCCAAGTTCCAGAATAATATATATATATATTTGAATATTATTCCTCTACACAACATCATGCAATGCCTTATAAAATTCAACATTTTCCTTAAACAACAGCTTATTTTCTTGCAAAGATCTTATGCTGTTAAAAGCCTGGTACTCCACCAGGACCGCTTCCTCACAAGAGCATGGACTGCAAACCTGTAGAACTGCCACAGAACAACACAGTGATTAAGTTTGTACAGAACAGATGTGTTGTGGTCAGTTAATCTTGGCTGGCTGCCAGGTGCCCACCAAGCCACTCTCATTCCTCCTTCTCTGCAGGACTGGTGAAGAAAACAAGATGAAAAGCTCATGGACTGAGTTGGGGACAGGGAGATCACTCACCAGTTACCACCACAGGCAAAGCAGACTAGACTAGGGGAAAATTTATTTGATTGCCAATTAAGAACAGAGTAGGTTACAAAGAAATAAAAGCAAAACTAAAACCACCTGAAACCTGCTTTGTCCCACATGGGAGTAGTTCCTGTTATTTCCTCAGAAAAGGCAACTCTGTAGCCGTTCTGCAACCAAAACCTTGCCACATAAAATCAGTACATGTGTATATGTGAATTCATATTGACCCAGTGGGAATGCAAGGGACTGTGTGTCCCACAGTGTTTTCGTTAGTTTTTTGCTAACATTGATAGGAAAACTGGGGAGCTTGTTTTCTCCAACTACTCAATACACCAATTTACATAAGAATAATGCTATAACTGAAAAAGACAAGCTGCACATTTAAAAATCATCATCAAATCTACTTCACAATACTTAATAAATATTCATTTTGAAAATGCCATTTAACATTTTTGGAGGGAAACAGCATTATTTTTCTTTGCAATATGCAAATTTGGCATACTAATGCTGTTATTTAATTACACAGTTAGTATAATTAAACTACTTGGGTTAAAGAAACATAATTTATGGCAAACACTATAAAGAACTGGTGTTATCTATGTCAACCACACAGCTCCTATAGTTCTGTTCAACATTTTAAATTGTCCATATTATCCTCCAACACAATTCCTCCACGATTAAAGACTTTCTGGCTTATTAGAATGAACCTAGCCAGTATGGTTACAGTATTGTTCCCATGCTGGTCATACAAGGGAGATACTCTTGTTTTCTTATTATGCTTTTATTCCATCTCTTCATTCCTGTGGTGGACCTATATCATAAGAGCCAAATTCAACTGAAAATCTGAATGTTTAATTAACAATTTTTCATTTTTCTTTGCGGCAATGTCTCCATATATACATATATCTATATCTCTGTTTATATCTGTATCTCTATCTAATTATATCTAAAAGAGTTTTCAGGTCCACTTGTACAAAGTGATTTAATACAATGAACAGTTACTATTTACTGCTCTATCAGTAGTTTCCACCATGAAAGTCATGAGTCAAGAATATCACAAATTTAGCAACTAAAATAAATTCCCCATGATTTGTAATCATTTAACTCTCCTTCTCTCATGGGAATCTTCATTGTGCATTTGACTAATATGGGGTTTTTTTATATATGAAACAATACATTTTCAATGATAGAGTTTGATATGATCTTGTGACTTTTGAAACTAAGCTTTAAGTAAAACATTCCGTATGGTAGAAGTCATTATAAATTCTGTAATCTGATGGCACTTCATAGCAATATATCTGTAGTGAAACACATTCATAAGTAGACTTGTTTATTTTCCTTCTAAAATTTTCTAACTTGTATATTACAAGTAATATTCTATGAGATAACGAATGAATGCCTCAAAGATTCCAAGCACGGAACAATTTGAATAATTGTGTGCTATGCTAAGTGACCAACAATTCTTCAAAAGATTTGTGTTTGCTATCAGTTTCCTCTCAGAGAGACCTGAAGCCACATAATATAGCCCCATGCTTAAAACTGGAAATAACTTGTTCTACAGATATCTGATGATAAATGCTGAGTTTTCATGTCAAACATTGCATTTTCATCAGATGGTGAGCACAGACACTAGTCTAAAAGAATTGGAAAAGGGTTTTGGAAATATCAGGAAAAACAGCAGGGAAGAAACTGGAAGCACTACTGCTGGCAAGTGGAAGTCAGATGAGGAAGAACAAAAGACAGCTGTAGGTGTGCTGACATTCAGCAGTAGACTTGCTAACAAATCAAAATTTTCCAGTGTGCTCGAAGAACCAGAAGAAGCAAAACTACAGAAGATTAGAAGTGTTCATTCTAAAATACAAGAAAGCAAATGACTAAGAGAAAGTAAACTAAAAAAAAAAATTAAGAAAGGGGGGTGTGATGGTTTAGCCCTAATTACCACACAGTTTCTCGTTCACCCTCCCCCTCCCCAGTGGGATGGGGGAGAGAATTGGGAAGGAAGGAGAACTCATGGGTTGACATGAAGACAATTTACTAAAATAACAAAGGAAAACTACAATAATAACAGAATATAAGGATATTAAAATATACAAAGTGAACAATATATGTTTTCTCACCACCAATACAGCCCATCCTGAGCAGCAATCATGGAAACAAAACCGAGCGGCAAGCAAAGGAGCAAAAGGGAGCCAGCAAGGTAGAGGGAATGATGCCAGCAAAACGAGGGAGAAAGATGGATGCCAGGAAGGCAGATACCCACCCTGGCCAGCCCCCACTTATATACTGAGCATGACGTTTATGGCATGGAATACTCTCTTTGGCCAGTTTGGGTCAATTATTCTGTCCGTCTTTCTCCCAGCTTCCTGCATCTGTGAGCGAGACTTGGAAAGCAGGACAGTGTCCTTGGTCTCACTCACAACAGCTCATATCATCAGGGTGTTTATCAACTTTCTTCACACATGAAATCCAAAACACACCAGCTACTGAGAGGAAAATTAACTCCCTCCCTGCCAAAACCAGGACAAGGGGAGAAGGGAGAAGGCAAAAAAAAAAAAAAGGAAAACAGAGAAAAGAGAGAAAGACTACTTTGCTCCAAATATAGATACAATATAATATGATTTTACCTTAAAAAACAGTGAACAAGAGATAGCTTTTTTGTTGTTTTGTTTTGTTTTTCTTTTTTTTTTTTTTAATCTGGCATAAAGATTATTTATCATGGAATCATGGAATAGTTCGGGTTGGAAGGGACCTTAAAAGGTCATCTAGTCCAACCCCCCCTGCAAGGAGCAGGGACATCTACAACTACATCAGGTTGCTCAGACCTCATCCAACCTGGTCTTGAATGTTTCCAGGGATGGGGCATCCACCACCTCTCTGGGTAACCTGTTCCAGTGCTCCACCATCCTTATTGTGAATTTTCTTTTCCTTATATCAAGTCTGAATCTACCTCCCCCTATTTTAAAACCATTACCCCTCATCCTATCACAACAGGCCCCGCTAAAGAGTTTCTCCCTGTCTTTCTTATAAGCCCCCTTTAGGTACTGGAAAATATTTAGATCATTATATTTAACATGTAAAAAAAAATACTATAAGCTGTGATTGTGTAAAACTAGTTGAATTAAAAGTAAAAAAAAAATGATTTTGAGTAAGACTGATTGATTACAGATTCTTCTTAGGATACTACTGTCTTAAGACAGGGATATTAGTGCCGTATGTCCTAAGAAGGAAAAGGAAATATAAAGCTATTTGAATTGCTCATATTCCTGCTTTCTTGAACAACAATAATGCCAGTGTCTCAATAAGAGGTAAGGCTGAGAGTTAAATATAAACCCCATTGTTTCATGAAATACAAATAGACAGAAAGTGAAGATAAAGGCACAGTATCAGGTCTTTAAGACACAATAAAGTTATCAAGGCACAAATTACTGTTTGACTGTTGGAGTTTGTCAGAAATGCCTTTAGAAACATTCCCAAGACAAAAGCAAGCAGTAATACATAGTGATGACTCTAAACTACTGAAAGACATTACTCTAGTATTTTCCGTTTCACAACTGGTATCTTTGGGAAAGTATGAAGCCTCTGTACATCCAGTACAGATTCCAACTGTGGAAGACTAAGCAAACAAGTGTATGTTTAGAAGCTTTACACAAGAACATAAATTGAAAACATCTGAGAGAATAATATTGCTGAACAGTTCCCCATGTAAACATTTTGTGTCAATTCCATATATTTTTCACAAGCAATAATAATTGTTAATATTAGTTATTTTTAAATCACATTTCCTGTGATGTTCTTCAGTTTACTTTTCTGGTTTTATTTTTTTTACTTTTTTTTTTTTTTTTCAGCAACATAACAATCCCAAAGTGTCAGCCATTTATAAAAATGAAATTTTTGATATTTTTTGAAATTTGGATAATTGTTGGTAAACCTTTATTAGAGATATAGCTAATTTATCATCATGAGATATCACAGAATCATAGAATGGTTAGGGTTGGAAGGGACCTTCAAAGGTCTTCTAGTCCAACCGCCCTGCAAGGAGCAGGGACATCTTCAACTACATCAGGTTGCTCAGAGCCCCGCCCAGTCTGACCTTGAATGTTTCCAGGGATAGGGCATCTACCACGTCTCTGGACAATCTGTTCCATTGTTTCACCACCCTTATTGTAAAAAAATTATTTCTGAATCTACCTCCTTCTATTTTAAAATCATTACCCCTGGTCCTATCACAACAGGCCCTGCTAAAATATTTCTCCTTTAAGCTCCCTTTAAGTATTGAAAGGCTGCAGCAAGGACTCCCCAGAGCTTTCTCGTCTCCAGGGTGAGAGCTCTCGCAGCCTGTCTTCATAGAACAGGTGCTCCAGGCCCTTGCATCTCAAATACAGTTTAAAAATATATTCTTAAAACCCCTAGACATCTCTGTATTATGTAAAATAATACAAAATTTCATCCTCACACTTTAACTGAACATGTTGTAGTAGGTGCATTAGGCATGCAGGGATATTGAAAGAAAAATATAGATACATATACTCATATGTGTATATAGAAGCTTTCTATTTCTCCAGGTCAATCTGTCAATGACAGAAATGAAGAGCAAGGAGGTAGCACACATGATAGTTCATGGATTTTAAAAAAGTCCCTAATTTAAGTAGGGAACAATAATACAGGGGGAGAGAGAGAGAGAGAGAGCTTTATAACTAATTGGATTCTATTGAGGTTGAAGATGTGAAAGCTAGCTGGGATCTAGGTGAAATATTGTGTATATCTGTTTTATTCTTTCTCCAGGTTGCAGTTTTGTGAACAAGTGAGGCAGGAGTATGATAGACATCAGCTACATTTAGATTCTGAGGTCCTTACCACAGAGATTCTACACTTTTTTGCTTAAATACACTAGGATACTCTCAAAACCCGATAAATTTATATATTCTACTAAAATCTCCAGCAGGATGAGAAGGAAGAGAATTGGAAAGGTAAGAGTGAGAAAACTCATGGGTTGAGATAAGAACAATTTAATAATTGAAATTAAATTAAGTGAAATAATAATAATAATAATAATAATGATGTAATGAAAAAGGAAAATAACAAAAGAAAAGAGAGACAGGATAAAACCTAAGAAAAACAAATGATGCAAATGAAAAACAATTGCCCACCACTTACTGATCAATGCCCAGCCACTTCCTGAGCAGCGACCCCCTGGCTAACTTCCTCCTCAGTTTATATGCTGAGCATGAAGTCATATGGTATGGAATATCTGTTTGGTCAGTTGAGGTCAGCTGTCCCAGCTTTTGGTGCACCCCCAGCCTATTCGATGGTGGGACTGTGTGAGAAGTAGAAAAGGGCTTGACTCTATCTAAGCACTGCTCAGCAATAACAAAGACATCCCTGAATTATCAACACTGTTTCCAGCACAAAACTAAAACGCAGCCCCATACTAGCTCCTCTGAAGAAAATTAACTCTACCTCAGCCAAAACCAGAACAATTTGCCTTTGAGGTTTTTTGGTTTGGTTTGGTTTGGTTTGTTTTTTTTTTCTTTAAAGAAAAATATATGAACTCATCTTCTGATTCCGCTGATAAAAAGCTTTCATGAAATACATATAAAGAAATCAACATGTCAGAGTTCAGAATTGTATTAAGTATACATTACACAATTCCAGCTGTCAAGCACATACTTGGCCATTTTCAAGACCTGAAATCTTTATTAATTCAATACGAGGTCAATGGAAGGACAAATACCCATCTCCAGAACTAAGCTGCTCTCTATTTATTACTCCAGTGATGAGATTCCTATTCAAATTCTTAACACTGTTAATATCCTCAGAAAAGGATAATAATGATAAGTGACTTACAGTGATCTGTCAGTTTGAAAATGTAATGGATTTGATACATGCATCCTACATCAGTTATGCATATTTAAACATTGATTTTTAACACTTATGAAGGTTAATGCTGAAGCATAATTATGACAACTTACAAGTCAAATAACTTGCTATCTCATGACTGATTATTGAGTTTCTAATGAACATTTCCTTTAAAAAGGAATACAATCAACGGTTCTTGCCCCAGAATATTTTGACCATTTCAGTTCATGCAAGTGAACTGTGGAAAGTAGGTGAAAAACATACTTTGTAGCTTCTAGCTATTAAACTGCAACTCTCACAACTCACTAGTTCTGATTATCACAAGGGATTTGACTTTAAGCAAAACTTAACATGCAGCTATTGTGTTGCACTTTTTAAAGGAAAAAAGAGTAAAAGTGTGTGTTGTGGAGTTACACTTACTTATTGGATATGCTATTAATACAATAATTGCATTTTATGCATTTATGACTCTGCTTTAACATAATTAATATAAATTTTAAAATATTCTTCAAAATTTCCTCAGATTTCAGATCCAACAAAGTATAGATTTTCACTTATATTTTTTTTTAGTAAATCAATGGCAGAATATCTTGAGATATCTATACTCTAAATCGTATTTTTTTCTTTTTAAAACAAGTTTTTAAGATCATAATTACTGGTGAATACAGAGGTAAAAAAAAAGCTGTTTACAAGTTTTAATTTAGAGAGGCTTTTCTGAGGCAGTCACAAGAAGATACAAAATAATTCTGATGAATTTCAGTACAGAGTTCATAATTAGTTTTGTCACTTGAATCACAGAAAAGATGTTTTCAAAGGCGCTGTGACTGGACATATTAAAAAGAAAAATACACAAAATTGGAACTGGTATTTTAGAAAGAACAAGTGGTTTAAAATTTATAAATAATAACAGGTCACAACTGATGAACTGTCTCACAGACATTCCCTCATTTACATATTCATACTGGAATTCAAGTATTACCATAAGAAAACTCTCCAAAATGTTTTATTCAGATCATTTCTATTCTTGCAATATAATAAGCTCCATAGCTGCATGTTCTGGTTTTATTTAGTGAGGGGGAGCTACAGTGATAGCTTCTGTAAGAAGCTTCTAGAAGTAGTTTCCCCTTTGTCCGGTGGACTCCGCCGGGCCTAGGGTGGACCTGCTGCTGGCCAGGGCTGAGCCAGTTGTTGACAGAATATGCAGTGATAATGCCTCTGTAATAACGTATTTAAGAAGGAGAAAAACAGGAAAAAAAAAAAAAGTGAAGATGTGAAGAAGCTGAGCAGGGGCAGAGAAGAGGAGGCGCGAGCCTTGTGGGCCTTGCAGGCCTCACCCTCTGGCCTCCTGCTGGGCAGCCGACTGGGCCTGACTCAGCCCAGCCCAGCTGCAAGAAGTGGAGAGGAGATGGGAAGAGAACCTGAGAGGTGTCTGCCTGCCTGTTGTGAAGAATTTGTTTTGAGAGGAATGGCTGCAGACGCCAAGGTCAGTGAAGAAGGAGGAGTAATGATGCTCCTGGCCAGAATTCCCCTGCAGCCTGTGGTGATGACCATGATGAAGCAGGTTGTCCCCCTGCAGCCCATGGAGGTCCACGGAGGGGCAGAGATCCACCTGCAGCCCATGAAGGACCCCACACTGGGGCAGGTGGATGCCTGAAGGAGGCTGTGGCCTGTGGAGGGCCCATTGGGGCAGCTATTCTGGAGGGACTGCACCCTGTGGAAGAGATGACCCACACTGGAGCAGTTTCACAAAGGACTGTGGCCTGTGGGAGGGACCCCACGCTGCAGCAGGGGAGGAATGTGAGGAGTTCTTCCTCTGACAATGAAGCAGCGGCATAAAACAACATGTGATGAACTGACCACAACCCCCATTACCTCTTCCCACCCTGTTCCGCTCGGGGGGAGGAAGGTAGTAGAGATAATGTTAAGCCCAGGAGGAGGGAGGGGTGGGGGAGAGGTTATCTTGTTCTCTGTCTCATTATCCTGCTTTGATTTTAGTAATAAAACAATAGTTTTCCCCAAGTCAAGTCGCCCATAGTTGCCCGTAATGGTAACTTTAAGGATTTCTCCCTGTCCTTATCTCAAACCTCAAGCCTTTTTTCTTATATAATCTCCCCCTATTCTCTCGGGGGCGGGGGGGGAGTGAGAGAGAGACTGCGGAGTCTGGTCCCAATCGGGGACATATTTTATGTTTATGTGATCTCCATATATCATCTAAACTAAGCAAAGACATAATGTATTAATATTGAGAAAGAGTATTTTCTAACAATTTTTTGTATGATGCCTTTAATTAAGTTAAAAAATAATAATAAAAATATTTTAAGTTTGGCAATTAAAATTCTCTGCCAATAATCACTGGACATATTGCTAACAGAAGCAATTCAAAGCTTACATAACAAATTGCTCCACAATGTTACTCAGACAGAAATGTGAAATATCATATCAACATCCCAAGGGAGATCCCTCTGTCTCTCCTAAGTTGGGGCCTTCATTTGAAAATATTAACAGTAGTACAATAAAAACAGACCTAAAGTATCCAATTCCTGACATAGAACAAATACTTTGAGTAGTATTAAAAGTTACATTGAAATAGAGATTGAAATATGCAACCTTGACCGGTTGCCAGATCCCCATCTAGTCTCTCTCTCACTCTCCCTCCTTAGTAGGAAGCGGAGAGAAAATAAGATTGCAAAACTTATGGGTCAAAATAAAGAGAGGGAGATCTGCTTCCATTTACCAGCATGAGTGAAAGAGACTCAACATACAGAAAGTTAATTTAATTTATTGCTAATTAAAATAGATCTAGATGGTTGGAAACAAAACCAAAATAATGTTCCCACCCACACACTCATTTTTCCCTAACTCAATTTCAGTCCTCCACTTCCAACTCTTCTACCTACCCCCTGCCAAGAGGGGAGTAGGATGTTGTGGTCAGTCCATAACAGTTGCTCTCTGCTGCTCCTTCTTTTCTTTTTACACATTTGTCTAGCTCCTGTGTGGATTCTTTCCATAGGCTTCAATCCTTCAGGATAAATCTGCTCCAGAGTAGGTCCTCCATGGGCTACAGTTCCTGTCAGGAGAATCTGCTTCAGTGTGGGCTCTCAGCAGACAACAGTTCAGGAAATATCCCTTTGCTTTGGTGTGTGGGCTGCAATGTGTTTATCTGCTCTGGTGTGGCTCTCTCCACGGGCTGCAGAGGAATCTCTTCTCTAGTGCCTCCAGCACCTCCTACCTCTCCTTCCTCTCTGACTTTGGTGTTCTCAGCGCCCTTTCTCACATTTTTTTCCTCACTCCTCACTGCTTTTAAAGCATTTTGCCCTTTTTAAAAATATGTTTGCCCAGAGGTGCCACCAGCTTGGCTAATGGGCTCAGCTATGTCCTGCGGCAGGTCCGCTGTGAAGTCCGCTGGAAGCAGCTGTATCCAGCATGTGGTAGCCCCTGGCCTTTACTCACAGAGGCCACCCCTGCAGCTCCCTGTTACCAACACTTGCCATCTACACCCAGTAAAAAATAAAATGATGTCTTGATGACAGTTACAAATAAAAAAAAAAAATCAAATACTAGCATAAAATAAACAGCAATAAAAAGTGACAGCGTGATCAAGTATTTTTGATTTAGAAAGCTATACTCACATAGAATCACTGCAAAGTAAGTAGAAAGAGATTCTGATAAAGGGGGATGGATATGTCAAGAACTGCAAATACTAGAAGAAGTGTAAGTTGTAAGAAAAAAAATTGGCATAAGGGATCATTTTTCTATTGCATCTTTTTATTCAATAATAAACTCTTTCTTTCTTTAAAAGGAATTATTTTAAATCAGGCATACCAGCAAGGCAATATGATTACTGGGAAGCTAATAATAAAAACCAAGAGTTTCTAATTCAGAAATTCAGAGACATTATCAACACAGAGCATGTATGAAAATGGCCTTTATACATATACGTGTAGACATATAGGCATATGTGAACACATATACACACAACTATGTGATGTAGATGGAGTCTAGCCTGGTTTAGGCACCTAACTTTTTCCACCCTTCTGAATAAATTGTCTGTGTTCCCTAGGATGTTAGTGGAGGTCTGTTTACACCTTCTTAAACCTTCAGGGTTTGCCTAAGGATTAGGCACTTAAAATCAATGCCTATAGTTTTCCCTGGTTTCTTCAAGCACAATATTGGGAAACAAATCTTGCAAACAAATTAGAAAATTGTCAATCTATCTGATAAATAAAAAAAACCCAACTCATATAGGTCCTAGGAGAGTGTCCAAATGCTGTGCAAAACAAACAAAAAAAAAAGTATCAAGCAAAGTACAGGAAAGATTGCTTTATTATACATTAACTTTCAAAATTTCTCTTCTCCCCCCCCCCCATTTCCTCCCCCCTTGATAGTCTGTGGACAGTGGACTAACTTTAACAGCTGGAATTGAATAAAGAGCAACTTTACCTGAATATTTTATCAGCTGGTGAGCAGCATATGTGGGAGCTCCCAATCTACTTACATAAAGCAAGTAAAGCCCATTTCTTTCAATTTTGGAGCTAAATTCTGCAACCAACAAGCATAGTGTCTTCCTCGTGCTATGTTCTATGAATTGCAGTAACTGTTCCCACTGAGAACTCTGTTCAGTTTATTAAACACACCTTGCAACCTACATACCATTCTATCTTAAATGCAAATAGCCTTGAGTAGAATACAGCTGAATAGATGGTTTGCTCAATCAAAGCAGCAAATGTCAATGGAAATGATGTCCCCAAAATTTTGCATTCTTTATTACTATGGCAGAGAAGCAACAAAGGAAGATAATTTTTGTGATGGGAAGAAACTGATGTAGGCCAAAACATGACTGTTCCACTCACAGCTAGAATTAAGTATGCAGCTACTCCCTGTGAATGTGATCAGATTATTTAAATTTAACTTTCATATAACCCATGAATCTTAAATTAGTTTAATTTCTATGAATAACAGTCCCTCAGGAAGCTCTGAACATTTTCTTAAGATATTGAGGTCCCTCTTTTTTTTTTTTCCTACTTCTCCTTGTATTGCTATTTCTCCTATAAAAGAGAAAAGATACTTAGTATAAAATCTGAGCATATAGACTACAACACTTTTTTTTATTTGAGTACTTGAAGTTAACAAACGGAGCAGTAGTTTCCAGTATATATACTGAACAGTAACAGATAATGTTTCTGTTAATTCATAAAGTAAAAAAAAAAAAAAAAGTTAATGATTGAATCCTTGAGAACAGCAAGATCTGCTTCTGAACATGGAGAAAGAAGAAAATTACTGTAATTTACAGATAAATTATCAATTAGCTTATTGTAACAAAAATTTAATTCACATATTACACCTACAGGTACAAGTTCCTAAAGTTATTTTTTCTGAGAAAAATATTGCTATATCTGTCAGTATAAACTCCTTTTCCCAGAAGCAGTAGTCTGTAGGAAAAAATGCTATGAGTGATTGCATCAGAAACTCATGACAAATTATCTGCTGTACAGTGTTTAAAAAAGTTTGTATCAAAAAATTTTGCATTCAAGTTCGTACAAATCAATCAATTCTACTGATTTTTAATATACTCAAATGGATTTACAGGAGAATGCTGAACAGTATATTAAGAATTGTAATAAAAAATATTTTCTTTTAAAAATATGATTTTCTTTTTGTTTGCATCATATATTTTCCCTTTAATTCCAGTCTGAACTAATTTTCTTTTTGTATGTCTGTTGAATTTACGTATAGAACAGCCAATTATTAAATTGATTGTTAAAAAGGCCAGAGATCAAAATAATGTATACATCATTCTACAGTTTTAATATTTTACTCACTTCTGTCTGGTCACTTAATGTAATTGCATCTATATTTTCAATCTGTCCCTTCCACAGTAAAATATCAAAGATTAAATAAATTCATCCATTTATATTTCAATAGTTACACGGAATAAAGTGTAACATCTAAACTATTAAAACAGCTATCTAAACAATGATCTTAAATCAAATGATTGATGAATACTGTCTACCCATGTCCTTTTTTGCAGTAGTATGGTAGTTAGTGGTTTCCTGATATATGTATATGTGTGTCCAGTATACATTATGAACTTTAAAATGAATTGTATACAGCAATGTGGAAGATCCTTGATATTTTTTGCCAGTAAAGAATACAACTCCAATGAAAAGGAAATGTTGTTTACCTTGGTCCATTCAGTTTTAAATAAAAAAAACCCAAACCCTAGGAATGCAAATATAGTAAAAGTGTCATTAAAATCCGTGTAGATGTCCACTTGCAATCATTTCCTTCCTCTTCAATTCCTGTCACAATCACGGCTCACTGATTCACAATTTAATGGTCTAGTGTCTCTTTTCATTTTAATTCACAGTTTTCAGCCTGGTAGCAGCCAACTCTGAAAGCTTTAAAGCTCTAAACCTACATGACTCATAGATCTTAATGGTTCTGTCCACAAACTAGCAATTTCTTATTTCTGTCAGCTAGTCTTTCATCAGAATTCAGTCTCAGATGGTAATTGTCTAGAACGCACTGTGTGCTATTGCTTTAGTTAAATTCTCTTGTTTCCTTTTCTAAGGTATAGCAAGTGTCAGGTCTTGCTTTTTAGGCTGAAAGGGACTGATTAAACAAACAAGTAAGCAAGGAAACAAAAAATAGCCATAGATGCCTCCAGCTGGACTTTAAGCTATATTTTTTGTATTTTATTAATGAAGTCCAAAATCATGGCATTCCTCCCATATACAAAAAATGTACACATTAATGTCTGGCTACTCATGACTACACCTATATAATGTAGTTGTTTTGCCAACAGAATGCTGAAGTGGCCTTTCTGTGCTTATCTGGGAACACAGGAGGCTTAACAGAGCTAAGTCAATAATTATTTCAAGAATCACAAATCAGAAACTTTCCTACTTAGTTTCCCTTAGTAAGGGATCCATTAAACACTCGGAGTATTCATATTCTAAATGAGCAAGTTCCCACAAGTATCCTCTAAATCACTTGTAATACAGAGCCACAGCTGAAATAGTCACCCCGTTTGACAATGACAACATTTAATTCTTGCTTTACATTTTACATCACTCAGTTATATGAACTAATATGTAATAGGTCCTTGAGAACATAGAAAAAAAAAGAATGGTAATTAAAGATGTGTAGATATATTCAGAATATAAAGAATTGTTATTTGGGTTTGTATCAAGGATAAATGATGCAAGATTTATCTGATGGAACTTTTTTTCCAAGTAAAAGTTACAAATTCCATACACTTTTAACAAGTGTGATTTAAGCCTAGTAGCAAGCCTGCTCAACCATCAAGTCTTTAGTTTTAAAATCTTGCCAATTTTATCAATTAATTCTCCTTAAATCAGTGCTGATGGAATTAAGAGTCTAATTTAAGAGCTTTATTTTTGAGTATACTTACATTATTTTTAAAATTAATTACAGAATCACAAAACCATGATTTTAGAGACTGATTTTATGGTATGATCTGGCATAAACAGTGAGAAGCTGTCATTGCTATAAATTTATAGGATCACAGGCATGTTGGAAGTGACCTCAAGAAGTGTCCATTCCAACCTCCTATTCAAAGCAGGGGCAGGTCTGACCCTTGCTCAGGACTTTGTGCAATCAGGTCTTGAAAATCTCCCATGGCAGAGAACATCCCAGTGTGCCAATGTCACATGATTATTCTACAGGAACATCTCTTCTAAAGGCTTGTATGTAAAATGTAAAATGCTTTAGTTTCCTGCTAAAATTCAATGTTTGATCATCATTAACAAAAACAAAACCAAACCAAAAGCCAAACCAAAACCAAAGTAGGTATCCTCACCTATGTCCTCACACATTTCTAAAAATCATAGTAACCACAAATACTATAAAACTATGACTGTTAGCTTCAGAATCCACGATGATGCTCAAGGAATTAAAAAAATATACTTGAATGTTGCTAAGAAAAAATTGGTTAGAAATTGCGTCCTGATTTCCCTTGTTGAGAATGAAGTACAAGACATTCAGGCTCATTAACAGTGATTTTAATAAAGTCATCTAATTGATTCAGAAGTGGAAAATGTAGAAAAATTTATTGGAGACTCTTTTAAAAGTGCTTATGTTTGCCTTCTTAACACTGATACTAGCAGCTGAAGAACACTCATGTATTTTTCCCATAAGTAATCAGCAAAAGAGAGAAAGCACAGATAGTCTGAATATATATTTAGATTTACATGCAAACAATTATCTTTCTTTTTCTAACTGTCTCATTCTTCCTATTTTGCCTAGTCTATTGCTTTGTGCTATGAATATGTAATGTTTCAATTTCACAGATTTAGAAAAATTATAGTTTTGACAAAGTCCATTTTTATTGCAGTCACAGGGCCTAACTAAGTGCAGAGAATATTCCCAGATCTATCATTAAACTTCAGGGGATGGAGCTGGGGGAAATTCACAATGAAAAAAAATGTTTTACTAAAACACATTTTATTTGGTAAACATCAGAAGAAATAGAGAAAATAATGGAGAAACACTAGGCATTGAAACAACAGTATTATCATCCAGAGAAAAAGCTAAGAAAGAATTTTTTGGTGTAAGTACTATTTTAACACTGGGTTTGAATGCTAGTTGAAAAAGGTTCTTGGAGCTATGAGGACTGAAATTATTACTTTTGTGAGACTTCTCCAATGTTAAAACAAAGAGGGCTATTTCTAAATAAACAGAATACAGTTAAATTGCAGTCTGATTCTTCTTCTCATAGGCTCTTAACTAACTACCCATGCAAATGAAAGACAGGATCCTTATTATCAGTATCTTTATTAATCTAACTGAGGTTATAATTTAGACTACATTATGGATAAGCAAATATTTCTACAATTGAGAGTTGTAATAAAAGGAATGTAATCTGTGTTTGGGGATGAAAAAAAAACTTGTCATGCTATATTGAAGATTTCTGAAGATAAAAATCATAGCTCAAGCTACAGAAGTCATGATAAAGCAAAGAGGAAGGAGGCATGATGTAGTAAAGGTAGCATTATATTGTCTTCTATTCAGATTGATAAAGCAGAGCTATTCAGATTGATAATCAACTGAGTTCAAAAAAATAAACAGCCTAAGGTATGTGTCATGTAGCTATGGGGGCTCTTTTCACAAACTTGTCTCTTGAGAGGGCTTCTTGTGTTGCTTTGATTTGAGTTTGGGATTTTTTTTGGGGGGGGAGTGGGGTGGGTTGGTTTTTTTTTTTTTTGCTTTTTAGATTATGATTTTTGAAGTGCTAAAAACTAGTAATAAGTTTGAAGTCATTTGTCAAGAAAACACTAAGAAAAAATAAAACTAATACTCCCTAAATGCTTACTAACTAAAAAAAAAAACCAACAAGAACAACAACAACAAAAACCAAACAAACAAACAAACCAACCTAAAAAAAGGAGGTAATTTGTAAGGCAGTTTACAGACCTTCAGTGAGGCTCAGGAGTTATATTAAACTATGTGGCAATCTGCTGTGAACCAGCAATGCCCCACCAAGCTACTCTGCTTGTTCAATACAGAACCATACAAGATATTTTCTATTTATGAAAACATAGTATGCAATAAAAGTAACAGTACTTCCTTCAGCGAGGTTTATTACGAATGTCCCAGAACTTGAGTCCTGCCAGCAGCATTTATTTTCACTTTCTTTCTGATACCTTACTTGGATGAACAGCTTAGGAGTTAGAGGAACACTAGGTCTATGTTTTGGTGAAATTTTGATCTTTGTCTTTTGAAGTCAGAATAGGATAATGTGGATTTTTTTCCATTTTTTTTCCCAGTGTGATTCAATGAGAATGACATATATATCCCTTGGGGTCTGGAAAATATGGCTTTATGTAATAGCTCCTTTTTAGTCAATGGATGTTTTTCTTCTGTCTCCTCTAAAATTCAGAGAACTTCTCTCTGTCCAAATCAAAAAATAATTCTGAACATGATACTGTTTATCTCTCATACCTGCAGAATTTGAAATATATAATTTCCTTGGCTTTCAGCAACATTCTCTTTTTAAGTGTTCATACCCTTTCAGATCTCACATCACTGAAAGACAAAAGCCTGGTACAGAATAAGTCTACTATTAGAAAAAATTAGCTTAATTGTTCTGAGGAAGGTAGCATGCTACCCATAAAAGAGCAGAAAATTCAAGTGAATCTTCAGTTTAATCAGTCTTTATTGTTGATTTTAATGAAGATCATTGTTCATATTCAGTATGCTACAAAAAAAAATTTGAAGGAAAAAATAATTATCTTTTTTTTTCCATATTATTTGAGTTTTTTGTGAATCAAAATAAAGAAACTAAATGCTTTGTATGTTGCACATAAACATAATAAAATTAGGAATACATACCTGTTTTTCACATGTCACTTCTGCCTTTGCAATCACTACAGAAAGATTCACTTCCAGCAGCTATGTACCAAAAGGCTTATTTCTGCAATCCTCATCCAGACAAAATTCCAAATAAAGCTTAAGGAATGTTCAGCTAAGTGAAAAAATGAGACAATCTTTCATCATGATTTATTTTTCAATCACAGCTATGTTACTGTGCTTATATGATCTTCTAGTGCTTGAACGTCTACAATAACCCCTATACAAAAGAGGTGCGTCAAGATGATAAACAGGTATAACTGTCATCCTATCTTTGTGAGAAACTAAGATTTTAGGTTTTTTCAGCTGTCCGTGTACTTTAATAAATATACATAATTTATCTATGTTCAATGTAGAGTTTTCAGCTGATCAGAGACTGTAAACTATTACATTATGGTACGAGACATCTAATATGCCTCCTTCAATTAAATGCTTTAGGTAAATCAATGTAATATCGTTACATACAACATCAGTATTTACTTGTTTTATTTAATTCATGGATATATTTTCTTATTGAATGAAATTGATCTTTTCATATTTGTTAAATATAAAATATTAGGAATAGAGGTTGTGTGGGTTTTTAGAATGAAAAATGGTTTTAATTTCTAATCTAGCTAATGGATTTTTAAATGGTTCAATTTCTCAATTGCTTTTGATGACTTCTACCAAAACTTGTTTGAAGTGAGCATCTCTGGGTACTTGAAGGATACATGCCGTGTATGCAAATACATGAGCTAAATACATTTTGCTATGTTTTCAACACATAAATTATAGTTAATTTTTTTTGTTTGTTTATCTCAAAGGAATACCTATTTCACCTTATAATACTAAATATGTTTAAATGAGGGCAATATTCTTTAAAAAAGTATATACTAATTATGCTTGCCACCTTTATTTATGCTAATTAACATCTCTTTCTAGAAGCAGGTGCAGTTAAATAAAAACAACCACAAATCTACAAAACTATCTGTGGGATAAAATGCTACTTAATGCAAATAAAACTGTCAAAATCTGGCTCTAAATAGACCTATGCTTTTTTTTTTTTTAGTTGTTTTGACACTTTGTATTGCTATGAAAGTGATGTATTGTAACACAAAATTTTGAAAAGAGACGTGATAGGAACAGTAACTTTCACCTTGCAGCAAACATAACATAACAATGTGAATACCTACAACTATGCTGTTTACTCTAGGTCTATTTAACTATCATTGCAGATGAGGGGCACTTTTAGAAAGTTTTCTGTGTGGTCTGTTTGAGACAGCTGCCTTAGGATTCACTAATCCCGTTCCTCTTCATTAGCTATAAAAGTAATATATACAACTAGCTCAGATATAGATGTCTACAACATAAACCAGGAATTTTACCTTTTTTTTTTTGTTTAGAATTGCAATTGCAGTTTAGACTCTCTGTAATTAAGAAGGAGAAATGGTAGATACAAAGAAAAAAAATTGTTATAAACATTGCTAATAATTTGAAGCTGATTGGAAAACTCAAGTAGTGATTCTAAAGAAACAGATACTTACCACTGTCTCCTAATGTCCTTAGCTCACTATGGCTTCAGTTGTGTTGGAAGGATCTATGATTTGTCTACTAATAGTCAGATCTGTGATTAGGGGTGGTAGAAGGGAGAGGAAGCTACTAAAAAAATTCTCAATGTGACTTTAAAAGCAGGGAGTTAAGCGCTGATTCTTATATTTATTTATTAATTTTTGAATAGCCATGGATTAATATTCAGTTTAGTTCCCTGCTATAACTAATTTTTAATATTTTAAAAGACTGTATTTTAGTGTTTCAGTAGACATTTGATAATTCAGGAAGTGGCTGATGAACACAAATAAAACTGAGAGTTGTGTATTGTCCAATGACAAATGAGCACAGTAACAACTCTGAACAAAGTACTGGTAGCTTGTGATGACATGAAAAAAAAAAAAAAGGTACTCCAAATATACTATTCTTGGATCATATCACTATAAATATCTGAAGAGCCAAATAGAAGATTGTCATGGATGCTGACATATGACAAAATGTGGCAGGTCTTAAAATGCAAGGTGGTAGATCTGGAGCCCAAATATGTGAATAATTTATGTTGGTTTTGTATTTAAATGGTACATTGTGACTCCATATCATACATAAAAACAACAATTAATTATTTTTGTCTGTAGGAAAGAAATGGAGTTATACCTGGTCAAGATAATTGTTGGACTTCTTCCAAGTTATCTACCAGAAATACATGTGACGATGGTACTGGTTCTGGCTTGAATGGAGTTAACTTTCTTTGTAGCAACCAGTACGGTGCTATGCTTTGCATTTGTGGCTAAACCAGTGTTGGTAACACATCAATATTTTGTCTGTTGCAGAACAGTGATTGCATAGCATCAAGGCTTTCTCTTAAAACCCTTGACTCTCTCAAAAACCTGTAGACTGGGGGTGGGCAAGAGGTTGGGAGGAGATATACCTACAACTGCTGACTCAAACTGACATAAAAAAAAAGGATGTTCCATTGTATGATATTCATATTCAACAGTAAATGCTCAAGGAAAGGAGGATGAGGGGAGGATGTAAACTAAGTGATCTGGACAGTTAGTTTCATGTTGCTTTTTTTTTTGTTTTGATTTGTTTTTTTTTTTTCCCTAATTAATTTTCCTGGGTTTTTTTTTTTTCATAATATCTGTGGACAAAACTTAATCTCATAAGAAAATTTGCCTACTATTAAATTCTATTTCAAATGCTGTCCTCTAGAACCATCAGCCTTGAAGTCAAAGCAATAGCAAACATATGTTCTTATGGTCCAGTGATGGAAGAACATCTTCGTATTGCTTAAAAGTTATTTCAGCTTTCATTCAAAACTGTAGCATATTCCCCACAACATACAATGAAGAAAAAGCTTATAAAGAGATATTTTGGTAGAGATAACATCTGAAATAAAAAAAAAAAGAAAGAAAGAATGGTTGGGAGGGTGACACAGAAGTGTTCTCCTAGGACAGATGTGGGTAATAGAACAAGAAGTTGGAGCAGCAGATAAATTAGTGGAATACTGACGAAGGTGTCTAATTAATGGATAGGAAAATGAGGAAATATGCACTAGGCTACAAGTCTGTCTCAAGGTTTCAATGGATTTAGAACATTGTAATTCACAAAGCCTGCTTTATATTTCTGTTGTAGTGCTTATTGATTTTAATTATCAGTCACTATTAGTGATGAAAAAGCTGCTTGCACACTCTTTCAATAAAGTGTAAACCCTGTGTTATTCATGCTTATTTTTGTGCATAATGAAATGTCTAATGTCCAGGCCCCATGTTGCTGAACGTATCAATTAATTAGTCAAGTTATCATTAAAAGGGAACTTCTGTCTGGGGTTGTTTGTTATTGCGATGCGTAGCAGTGGAAGCTGTAATGCTTCTACAGGATTAAGATTGCTCGGTTTGCACCAAATCTGTATCACAAATCACAAGCACCTTAATTAGGAAATCTGTATTTGTGGCTTCCAAGTGTGAAATGGGATGCTTGCCAGTAGTTTTCAGCCTGGAAAAGAGCATACTCCAAGGAGACCTTCTAGTGGCCTTTCAATACTTAAAGAGGGCTCATAATAAAGATGAGGATAAACTTGTTACCAGGGCCTGCAGTGATAGGACAAGGGGTAATGGTTTTAAACAAAAAAGAGGGTATACTTCAACTAGATGTAAGGAAGGAATTTCTTACAATGAGGGTGGTGAAACACTGGAACATGTTGGCCAGAGAGGTGGTAAATGCCCGATCTCTGGAAACATTCAAGACCAGGCTGGACACGACTCTGAGCAACCTGATCTAGTTGAAGATGTCCCTGCTTCTTGCAGGGAGGTTGGACTAGATGACCTTTAAAGGTCTCTTCCAACCCAAACTATTCTGTGATTCTATGATTCTATGAAATGATCTGTAGTATAAGAATTCTTTTAAAAATACAAATTATTAAATTCACAATATATTTACATTTGCATCCTGCACAATAGCTACATTCCTTTTACTCTATTTTATATGCTATTCTCATTTGCAGAGGGAAATATTCTTCAAACAAAAGCGAGTGCTTGGTTAAATACATATTTAGTCTTTCCATTGCCTATTCCAGATAGTATAAATGGTAAATTAATTTAATTTAGTAATATGCTCATGAAAGAGATATCAAAGTATCCCACAGTTCTTTTACAGCTATGGTGCCTTGAAAAACAAAAATTCATCCATGAAGTTTAATTGGCTTTAGTGGCACTACTTCATCAAAAACCAAAGCAAATGGAAGATAGTTTACCCTTTGGACTACTTACAAGAACAAAGATCAAATAAAATCCTGGGAAATATTTAGTCTAATTTCTGCTTGCGTTGCATCTAATGAAGACTAAAGGAATATCATAATGGAATACCTACCTTTATGAATTCTGACATTTCCCAGGATAAACTACTTTTCAGTTGACTATATTGAATGAAAGCACTTTTAGCATCCTTCTTGAAAATGTCATTTTACAGGAAAGAATGAAAAATTTCTCATAAGGGAACTAAAGTCTAAAGAACTACTCTCAAACCCAGAAATTTTTTGATGCTATTGTATGTATTTTATACCAATACATCCTTTTGAGGAGGCCCTCAAATCTGTGGCTTATTTTAAGTTAATATCCTAGTAAAAAAAGAAAAAATTCTAGTTTTATTTTCTTTTGCTCTCTCAGTAATCCAGTGAATATTTGATTCTTGACCTAAAGTGGACCAGTTTCAAAATATATAAATAAAAATTTCTATTCTTCTTATGCTTCTGTCAAAAAAAATATTGTTAGTAACATTTCCTCAAATCTTTTTCTTGAAGATAACACAGTTCTGTAGTCCATTCAGCAAAGTATCTCCTAACTCTATCACTGTCATCACACAGGCAGTTTTTGGCATGTCTAGCAGCACATATTTAAGTGTTTATAGAAATTTAATTTTGTCAAAGGTTAAGCTGCACTTGCATTAGAGTTTCCATGTTTTAAAATTTCCACGTTATCTGCAAAATTCTAAGAATGGTTTAGTGCTTCAGAACAAAGGTCAACTTAGCTTAAGATTTTTTTTTTCTCTAAAAGTGACTATAACGGGAAGTAAACACATTACTCATTAGTGCCTCCTGGGCCTTTTCAGCTGTCTTTAGCTCTGGGAATTTCCTGAACTTGATATGTGAGGTCTATTCAACTACTCTTTACTAATCTTTCTTATAAATACTTTTATAGTTTCCCTCCTTGAACTTGTGCATCAGTAATATCTTTTTGCAGCTTGGATGGCACCAAAGACATTCCTCAACCTGTTTGTAAAGTGGTATATCCTTTTGTTTATTCAGAATTATCCTTCTATTTAAATTCATGGACCTTATTTCTGGTTTTGGAACAGACAACGAAGAGTTGATGACTATTCATTCTGTTTATGTCACTCACAATTTGTTAGACTGCTACGCTATCTGTTTTAAGCTATCTATTTTTCAAACTGAAGACCTCCAGCCTGGTCAGTCATTCATTGTATGGAAACTTTTTCATAGCTTTGAGATAAGACAACCCACCAAAAAAACCCCCAAAACAAAAACCCATAATCAACCAAACATGCCAGCACACTATATAATGGATTTGTCAGGAACATGCTGGTGGGTTGTTTTGTTTTTCTTTTTTTTTTATTTCTGTGAGGTTTTTTTTTGTATTTTGATTTTATCCCTTTTAAATTACTTTTTGTTGTTGTTCTTCAACCACTACCAAAAGGTGATATTTTCCTAAACTAACTATCATAACCCCATCTTACTGCTTCTGTGTGGAAGCAATCAGGTAAGAGCTCATCATTTTATATGTGACATCGGTATTGTTTTTCAGTAGGTACATAATAATTTTTATTTACACTAAATGTCTTCGGCAATTTTTCTTCCTGATCGGTCAGTCCTATCATGTCCTTCACACTTCTTCCACAAGTATGCTGTCATCATTGTTGTCTTGAATAGTCCTGTGTCATCAGCAGTATTTCTCATCTTTCTTTTCATATTTTTTTTCCACATCACTTTTCAATATCTTAAACAGCACAAGTCATCACATAGACCCAATAGAATTCTGCCAGGGATCATTCTCCATTGCAAAACCTAATAATTTACTCCTGTCATGTTACCCGTCTCACAACTAATTATTTATCCATGCAAATACTTGTCATTTTATCCTACATTGTCTTAATTTCCTTAAAAGTTCTATGTAAGAAGCTTGTTAAGAACCTTTGTAAATCCAAGTATATCTTGTCCCTGGATTATCCTTACATAAGTTTGTTTCTCTTTCAGAATAGTGGTTAAGTGTCAAAGTCTGTTAATAGGAGAATCTCCTTCTGAATGTGGATGCAAAAGCTTTTCCATAGCTTTAAAAAGTAATGGTCCTTTAGAATTTACTCTACTGCAGAGAAATTCCTTGCACTAAAGATATGCATAAATGTCAAAAATTTTCTCAATATTTAATCAGAGAACTGAATTAAATATAATTTTCTCAACAGAATCTCATCTTCATATGTGACAGTTAATACAGAGAACCTATTCCTTGTAAATGCCTCCCTTAAAAAAAAAAAAGTGCATTTACTGTCAGACTAGGAACTTAAGAGACACAAGCTGAAGGTTTCCAAGTGGGAGCTAATGAAATATTATTTCTTTTATGTTAAATGAGATGTCAGTAAAATATTAGTTGTATATTACGTAGAAACATAGTTTAAACCCATTTGAAAAATGCGACATCATTTCAGAAAAGAGTTCAAGCAACATTACAGTCTTCTGTGATTGATGCCAAATGAGAGTACATGCCAATCATAAAACACAAACAGCAGGAATACTCATCAAGGCTGTCAGGTTTCCAAGACTAACAGAGCTCCCATGCTGGTTGATGAGACTGAAGAAGTTATGTTAAAAAGATTTGTGATCTTCTGTACAAAAAGAGCAACAATAAATTGCTACTATCCTTTGTAATGACAAGTGAATATATAAGGCTTTAGTATAACTACACAAGTAGAGAAATTCTCCATATCAAATACTGGACTTGTTAGTTACTAAAGTCTAGATAGTGACTCTTCCTATGCTTCTGTAGGGAGAGATAAGTTCCCTAAAGCATATAAAAACTACCATCAGACATTATCTTTTTTTAACGTCAGATTTGTTAGAAAAAGGTTTTCAGTCCCATGTCAAAATCAGATAACAGATCTCAGCCACAAGGAAAAGAAAAAAAGCATAATAAAGGCTGCAATGCCAGGAACATAGCAAAGTCACTTACCACATAGATATGATGAAAGTTATTATAACTTCCACTATGAGCAATTCTATGAATCTTTAATTTCCTGTACTATCTCAGGGCCAGTTCTGCAAATGCTTTATCATGAGAAAAGTCCTGGAGTTCAATGAAATTACTCACAGGGGTAAGGCAAAAGACAAGACTTGTACAGATTATAAGATCAAGCTACTAATGCTGAAAAGGTTTAGCTTTCAAATTCTTTTGATCATGTACATCCAGTTTTTTTTCTTCCTTTTATTATTAAAAAAAAAAATTATAACTTGAAAAACGAGCATGACAAAGTATTTCCATTAATTCAAATACTTTCTTATTAAAAAAAAAAAAAAGAAAAAGAAAGAAAAAAAGTAAGATATTCAACCAGGAAGATGAAAACAATCTTTGGCTTCTACCGGAGTTGCAGTCATGATTAATAAACTGTTTAATGTCAAATAAGAAATGTTAAGAAACAAATTAAGCAAATTGCTGTGTTTAGACATTTAAAGACATCGCTGGGGAAAACAATATTATTTTTTTAATCAATTGCCTAATCAAAGCAGCTGTTAAAAAAAGAAACTGTCAATATGAAGTTATTTATTTATGCAACTTAAAAAAATACTGTTGGTACTATCTCATCAGGTCTTATTCTTCAGTAACTGAAGAGCTTTAATTTGGGCTTCTGTATTTTATGATAGCTCAACCATGAAAATATAAATATCTGAATATTGCATTATAATTTTAAGAACACAATTTCGCAAGTATTATTAACTGCTATTTTTAATGTTGGGGTTTTTTTTGCATTGAATTTTAAAGTATTTACCAAATGTAATGTTGCATTTTTAAATTAAAAAAACTTTAAACTTAATATAATAATTTTCTTGATACTAAGAGGCAGTATTCTAATTACAAGGAGTAGGATATATGCATTATTTTATGAACATAGCTGTATATTTAACACTTCTTAACTCAGAGGTGACACTTCAGGACATAGCAGTTTATTATGTAATAAAGGCAAAATCATTACTGAAATGCTAATCTAAGTAATTATAGTGCTATGAACTGCAGATGAGTCAGGATTTCATATTAGTTTGAACTTTTCTGATGAGCATATAAGAAAAATAAACAGGAAAAAACTTTATCATCTTATAAAGAATTTTATTTGCTGTTGTGAACCAAGTTATTTTCTTATCTCATTCTATCTTGAAGCATGATGTTAGCAGTAGAGAATGATTTTTTCCTGAAAAAGATGCAATTATCCACAATGTACCTTATCCCACTCCATCATAACAAATAGTGTTTAATACACTGTAACTATTCATTATATTTTGTAGCTAAGCAATTTGTCTAGGAATAATTGAAGTCTTATATTTGTGAAACACTGTAGGATAAGCAATTAATAGATCTGACTGAATGTTGTTTACATTCAACATCAGCTGCTTATGTGAAATTTGCCATCGAGTGTGGAAAGTGACTTCACATCAAAGTACTTTCAAATTAATTAGGATTCTGTCAAAGACAGTCACCTGCTTTTTCCTTCTGCTCTGGAGATTTGCAACAGTCTATCAACTGTTTCTCCTTAATGCAGTTGTAGAGTTGACTGTTGACTGCAAACTAATGTGCAGAGTTTGTTCTCATAAAGATTTCAAACCTTCTGTTTCAAATCTCTTTCAAAAACACAGATTATAACTAAGTAAGCAAAGACTACAAAACCAATTTTAGCTAAAGAATGGACTACCCTGTCACCCATGAGAAGACTTATATTCTTATTTCACAAATTATACTTCAGTAGTCTACATCACTAATTTGTTGAAGAATCTTATTATCCAACAACACTTAAAGAAATCAATACATTCTGGTCAGAGAAACCAGATATTCTCTGTTCTAGAATATTTTAAGAATTGAGGTGTGATGATTAAGAATCAAACTCATGGCAATACAACATAATTACAAAACAGCCACCATTCCTCTACACAAAGAAAATAAGGGAGAATCATAGAATTATAGAATAGTTTGGGTTGGAACGGAACTTCACATGTCATTTAGTCCAACGGCCCTGCAAGGAGCAGAGACATCTTCAACTGGATCAGGTTGCTCAGAGCCCTGTCCAGCCTGGCCTTGAACACTTCCAAGGCTGGGACATCTATCACTTCTCTGGACAACCTGTTCCAGTGTTTCACCACCCTCGCTGTAAAAAAATATTTCCCTAATGTCTAATCTAAATCTACCTCCCTCTATTTTAAACCATTACCCCTCGTCCTATCACAACAGGCTTTGCTAAAGAGTTTCTCCCCGTCTTTTCTGTAGGCCCCCTTGAGGTACTGGAAGACCGCTATCAGGTCTCCCTGGAGCCTCCTCTTCTCCAGGCTGAACAGCCCCAACTCTCTCAGCCTGTCCTCATAGGAGAGGTGCTCCAGCCCTCTGATCATCTTCGTGGCCCTCCTCTGGACTCGCTCCAACTGGTCCATGTCCTTCTTCTGTTGGGGTCTCCAGAACTGGACACAGTACTCCAGGTGGGGTCTCACAAGAGTGGAGTAGAGGGGGACAATCACCTCCCTCGACCTGCTGGCAACGCTTCTTCCAATGCAGCCCAGGATGCGGTTGGCTTTCTGAGCTGCAAGCGTGCATTGCCTGCTCATGTTGACCTTCTCGTCCACCAGCACTCCCAAGTCCTTCTCCTCAGGGCTGCTCTCAACCTATTGTCTGCCCAGCTTGTATTTGTGCCTCGGATTGCCCAGACCCATGTGCAGGACCTTGCACTTGGTCTACTTGAACTTCATGAGGTTGGCACAGGCCCACCTCTCCAGCCTCTGGACCGTATCCCTTCCCTCCAGCATGTTGATCACACCACATAGCTTGGTGTTGTCAGCAGCCTTGCTGAGGGTGCACCCGATCCCACTGTCCATGTTGCTGACAAAGATGTTAAACAGGGCCATTCCCAGTACTACCCCCTCAGGAATGCCACTTGTCACCAGTCTCCACTTGGACATCAAGCTGTTGACCACAACTCTTTGAGTGTGGCCATCCAGTCAATTATTTATTCACCAAGTGGTCTGTTCGTCAAATCTATGTGTCTCCAGTTTAGAGACAAGGATGTTATTCAGGATAGTGATCTGGGTAAATCCAGCTGAGTATGCAAGGTTTTAAAATTAAAAGGCTTGTCTTTTATAAAGCCAAACTGAATTAAATCTTTGGGTAGAAAAAGTTGGATTTTTATTAAATGTGTTGCCAGGAGGAGAAGACAGGCAACTGTTTCATAGGGAGAAAAGGTATTTTAACTTAAAAAGAATGCTGCCTTGGAGGGAAATAATCATAAGTAGACCAAAAAAAAAAAAAAAGGAATTTATCCCAGAATGAAGAATTGGTACGTAATTAAATTTCTCGAACAAACGTGAAAAAATAGTGGAAGTAAAAGATGTATTTTTTAACATACAGCTAAACAATAAGCATGTGACATCACCATGACAGAAAGAGTGTGTGCATGATCCAAGATCTTTCTTCATGTCCTATATCCTGTGTTCCTCTGTAGGACTATGCAAACTATAAGAACATGTGAATAAAAGCTAGGGGATACATATTGAGTATCACATGTTTATGTCAAAGGTATGTTACAGAGCATATACTTTATCCTAGTTGTCATGGGAAATTCTATCTGTCATATATTTTCAACTTATAAACCAAGTCCAAGCACTTTAATTAATTTTTATATTTTAATTTGTTTGAACACTGTTGCTGGATTTCTCCAGACATAGGAGGCTTGTTGAGTTTTTCTGATTATTAAATTTATTTTTTCTCTTACAATAGCAAAAAAAAAAAAATAAACAACAAAAGGTCAATAAATTCCCTTGCTACCTCCTGCTTTTTTGCTTTTTCAACATATACTGACGCATCTCAAAGCCAGTGCTTACTTAACTTATAAATCAGTCTTTTGAAGTGTTCATAAATGTACTAAAATGATATTAACTTGCTGGAAGCAGAGTTTTCTTTTTGCTTACAGGAGTCTCTCTGGGAGTATTCCTTAAGAAGTTTATTAGGCTGAAAAGCTTCACAAAAGGCATTTTCATGTCAGCTTTTGTGGCACTTGGTGAGAAATTGCTGTTGTGATTTTTTTTTGTTTCATTCATTGGTATCATCAGTTCTAAAAGAACTTAATACTGCTGGCAATTTTTTTCAGATTGCTTTAATGTCTACTGATAGGCAAAGAAAATAGTTCTGTTAGATTGCTTTGGTTTATTCAGAGGAAGGTGTATTTTCTTAGTTCTGCTCTAGTACTTCAGATCCATACCAGCTAAATACTCAATTTTCAAGTTTGTTGATTTCTGCTCCTTCAGAATGGATGTATTTTCTTTATTTTGAATATTGAAGAAAAAAAAAAAATCCCTTTCTAGACCTGAACAATTGAAGGCTGCTCTAAACCCCAGTTTTGTTACAGATTTTTTTTTTTCAGTGGTAATAATAGTCCAGGGACAAAAGTGGAGGCAGAAAGGACCTAATAATATCCAATTAAAATTTTAATATTTTACAAAAAATATCTAGACATAATCTTAAGAAAAATACAGGAACCATGAAATAAGATGTATTAGCAAGTATGAATAAAGTAACTTTCATTACAATAAGTTTGGGATAATGTAATTGTAAACAGGATTATGAACACCAAGATGAATACCTGAATACTCTGGGCCAGGTTCTGTTATTCATGATCATACCTATCTTCATCATATTGTACTTCAAATGTTCATATCTAAAATTATATTGCTTCAAAAATAGATCATAGTGCCTAAGGATCAGCTGCTTCTAGCTCAAACTAATTTAAGTGGATTATAGGGTTGAAACTCTTAGCTAGTGTTTCTTATTAATTTCTTTTAAAGAATTATATAATCTCTGAAGTTGGCTACATGAGGTCGATTCCTCTACAATAGAAAAAAAAAAAAGATTAGAAGTCTAAATCTCCTGATTCTTGGCTGAGTACAGTAAACTTAGACTGCTGTCTTCTAGATCTATGACTTCCAAACTACACAGTAGTTTGTCTTCGGAAGACAGATTAAAGGGGGTTCATTCTCAAGATGTCATATAAAAAAATCCAGTCCAATATAGCAGTCTTTGACAGTCAGACTAGACAGAACTGTGCAAGAGGTATCACAAACTGGCCATTAGCCATCACTTTTTTTAGCTGAAAGAGGAAACCAGCTACACAGATAGTCTAAGACCCATGTTTGAAAATACCTGGATATTTCCTAACTTCAATACAGTAATGGCTACCTGTATCTGAGCTTGTTGTTCAAACACTGCTCAAACATGTCACGTAGGCATAGTCTAATTAATGCCTACTGATCATCTTGTCAAAGACTAAATGTCCATATATAAGTTATCTGACTATATAAAATTATTGTATTTTAGCCCCATTGTATGTTTTACCACCTAACTGCAGACATATGAGAAAATGAGTTTTGATGTAAATGATACTTTTTTTCTGCATTGGATCTCAAAGATCTTTGAGAATTATTTAGCTGATAAAGTAGTGGAACACAACAACTTTTTTAAGACTTAGGACACCTAAGAGCAATATAATTCCATGATCCACTGCAACACTAAAAATTTAAAGATCTTAAATTACAAACAACATGAAAATGTTTTGTTTATAGTGGCACACTAAAAAAAAAAAATCTGACTCCTGTCCTGAGCTAGTAGCAAGTTTTATGTGTCATGAAAGCATTTTCACTTCTGGTGAATGAAGATCTGAACTAGATAAAACTTGAAGTACTCTTTCTCTTCAGAGAGAGGATTATATCTGTAGATATGCAGTGTTAGTCACTATATTCCACATCAGTCACGACTACATTGCCATAATCTTGATTTTATACAAAGTATACTTTTGGGCAAGAGTCACATGCTTGGGTCTCATTGATCACACCATCATCTGTACCTGGTAAAGGTGCACAGAAATGAAATAATGTCCATTGATGGGGAATTTAATTCTTTATTTGCTCACATGATATGCTCTGCCTGTTATTATACTTTATCTCTTCATTTGTACTGCTTTTTTTTTCATCATTTACTATTTGATGTGAGTTATATTAATCTTCTTGAGATGACTGAAGTGAGATTTTAATACTTCAAAACTTATCTTAAAAAAGAATAATAATAAGTAAATATTTTGTAAGTGTAAAATCAATTATTCTGTCCAGCTAAATATTGCTACCTAAATATATTGAAAAAATGTGTTTAAGTAAAATTATATGTCCAGTGTACTATTTAGTTTTATATATGCCACAAAAAACCACACACCTTTTGCTTTTTCTAGATATTTTTAGTAATGCTGTGATCTCAAGTAATTTGTTTAACACACACAAAAAAAAAATACTTGAATCATGGCTTATTAAAAGTATCAAAGACAGCCTTGCCTTGCCAGCTTTCCTTTTATTGAAAAACTTCACACTAGTGAACATTTATCCCTATAATAAATTCAAGCATTACTCAGGTAAATGGTGCTCTAACTGATCACTTGCATGTCAATCTTTTGTTTCTAAGCAGGCATAGTTCCTGAAGCTTCACTTCTTTCAAATTTATGTGGTGCAGAGCTGCTAATTATTGCATGTCTCTACAATAACCTGAAGGGGAGAGAAAATGTAGTGAAATGCTCATGGGTTGAGATAAGGAAAGGGAGAGATCACTTAGCAATTACTGTCACTGCACAGGCTGCAGGAGAATCTCTATTCCAGTGCTCAGGGGCCTGGTCCCCCTCCTCCTTCACTGAGCTTGGCGTCTGCATAGTTGTTTCTCTCACATATTCTCACTCCTCTCTTCTAACTGCTGCTGCCACAGTTGGTTTTTTTTGGGTTGGTTTTTCCCAGTTCTTGAACGTGTTATCACTGGCTGTATTGGAAACGGGGAAAACTTGTCGGAGCTCCTTACAGAATTTATACCTGTAGTACCACTGCTAGCAAAATCTTGCCATGAAAATCCATTATATTAAATGATCCAGAAATCTTTTTTCTAATCACTGTGCTTTCCAATTTTGAAAAGTATTTTCAAACCACATTTTATAACAAAAGAGTGAGAAACTAATGATGTCTAGACTCCTTTGGAATGCTGTTGGCTCCTGTCTGACAATTTCGGTTGATACTGTCTTTCTATAGAGATGACAAATTCACACATCTGTGATCTAAGATGACAACATCCATCTTTCCAATGTAATTTAAAAATATGTAACATACTTATAAATAAACTTTTTAAAAAATGTGATTATTCCATGAAATATATTTCTACTGGTATCTAGTGTTTGCAAGCACCTATGGAATTGTTATCTGAAATCTCCCTCTCTTATCTTAAGTGTATGGAAGACTTCTATCTCTGCTCAACAATTTAGTATTCTGTTCTCCCAACTCACTGTTGCTTTACTTTCTTTTACTCCAGATATAACGAAAGACTGAACAATTGTTTGACACAAGGCACATTGTATAATTCTGCCTCACTCAGTGCCTTACCTTCCACAGCAAAGAAAAACACTGAATATTACTATTTCTTCCAAATTTCCAAAACCAAGCTACTTACAAATTTAAGTTTTTAATATAGCTTCTTGCAAATGCTAGTTAAACCTAACACAACTTCACTCAGTTTCACTGACAATCTGTGGCCAGACAGCAGCAACGAATACCAGCTGACACAAAAATGTATCAATTCATTCAGCTTCTCCAAGAGTATTTTAGTTGCATACCATCAACTTCCACCTTGAGGATTGTCTAGAAAATTTCTATCAACTGAGAGAGGCTAGAAAGTTCAAGGAGCCCAATGGCATAAAAGTGTGGAAGCTTTGTCTCTGCAGTATGGCAACAGTAATAGTATCTCTGAATAATGTTTTGTTTTAGTTTTTTTTTTTCAATAATTTTTTCAATAATTTTACCTGCAGAAAGAAAAAAAAGTTAATACAAACTGTACTGTGTAGAGACACTCGTACTATTTTTGAACAAGATAGGTCATATGCCAATTAAGAGTAATCCTATGATCAGTGTGATGGTCAGCTGTGAAGAACCAACTCTTTAATTAGTGTAACATTACCTTAACAAGACTATACTGGTTTTGGAGTATGAAATATGTAATCAAATGCAACAAGTAACATTACACTGTGCATAAGACATACCTAGAAGTTATATTAATAGTAGCAAATAACATGAACAGTGCCCGTCCTTGGTGTCTGAGGGTAGCACACTTGTGTCAATAGGGAATGATCCATAAACAGCATTATCCGGAACATCTCCAAGGCATTTCCCAGGGAACAGCAGTCATGTGGGTCGAAATTGTAATAAGGACTGGGCTAAAAATAAAGAGAGCTAGAAGAATGCAAGCTAGTGTTTGAACTTATGTTCTGTCCCTGTTAGTTCACTAACATAAATATATCCATGCACCTTCTCACATTATTAACAATCCTATGTTACATGAAGCTTGCAGCCTCAAAAAAAAAAAAAAAAGGGTTCTCACAGTTTATAACCTGCCATACTTTGTACTTGGACATACTCCCAACGTGATATCTATTTGTTCACTTGTTTTAAAGTTCTTTTTTTTTCTTTTTTTTTCCTTTTTTTTTTTTTTCGGATGAACTGCTAGCCCTCTGAACTCACCAGCTAACACAGTATTGTCCTAAGCTTTATTTGGATCTTTAATGGGTGTTTTGACATGAAAGTACTTATGTACTGCAGCTATTATTCTCCTGCCTGTCAGCTCACTTGTTCCTTAATAATTTTTTTTATTATGGTAAGGAGACATTCATCTATTGTGGTACATCATTCTTTGTGTCTATATTATGTTTGTACCAGGGTTTCTCTTTAGATAACTCTCTTGGGATAAAAAAAAAATATATATATATAAAATAAAGTATTTTTATTAGTCAATTTTCTTTCAGGTATTGATTTTACTTTCAATACTTTTGTATTGAAAGTATACTACTTTTTTGTCTTCTATTTTGTGCTTATTTTCATATTAATGTCTTTCTTGTCAACTTCTTTCTGTCTTTTTCATATTCAGTTTGCTTGTCAAGTGCATCATGCTTTTTAGGCTGAAGCCTTGTTTTATTTTTTGTTTGTTTGTATTTCTGCTTCACATTACTTATGTGATGTTTAACTATTATTTTCATGTGATATAAAATGTAGAGCTAAGGAAATACTTTCTAATTTTTCTAAGTTGCTGAATTTATTTAAAAAAGAATGAAAAGAAAAAGCAAAATATTTTCCCTAAAGCTAGTCTTTCTAAAGCAGTATTTGAAGGCCAGGGAGATCAGGACAGCACTTTGATTGATCAGCGTGCAACAAATCTAATCAGCCCATCTCTGTTGGCTAAATTACTGACTTTTGTTACTCAAAGGGAACATCAATGGAAATTACAGCAATGTTTCTAACAGTTGGAAGCTAAAAAAATAAGATTATGCTAAAGGCAGAGCTGTTATGCACACCAGGAGCAAAAATCAAAATGTGTCCTTTGCTTTATTCCGTACAATGAACTTGAAATTATGACCAATTATAACTCTGCCTAGGCTGAGCTCTCTTTTTTGTTGCAGTTATGGAGGATAGGAATAACGGACAATTACTAAGGCGGATTGTGAGTTTTAAAAAAGTTATTTATAGTCTTATACTTTATTAAATGTCATTATTAAACCCTCCTATTTGTCAGAAGTTAGTGAGGTCTGTAAATATCTATTCTGTCTTCTTTCACGGCAAGGACAAAGAACAATGAGGAAACTGTGTATGCACTCTACTTATCTTCTCATAATAGTGACTGATAGAATAGGATTGCAAAACTGTGACCCTATATAAAGAAACAGCTGTTATGTTCAACTAAAGCTTTGCCAGCAAGAAGGGAGGGTGGAGTGTGCGTTAAATTTTATGTGAACACCCCAGTGCTACTGCCTCATGTACAGAGCTTATTGACACAACCATAATATGCCTTCAATATTTATTTTTTTCTTTAACACCTGTTGATGGCAAGCCTAGCCTCCCAGGCAGCTCAAATGAAAAGAAAAAAAGTGTTATTCACATGCAAAATGTAGCAGCTCCTTGCGTGGAGCCCCAAGTCAGTATGAAAAATCCCCACCAGGTGGAATTCTGTGGGTGATAATAACAATGATGTTCTCTTCTGATAGCATCTTTGGGGACATCTTCCTACCATTCACAGATTGAATTAAGGCCACTAGATGGTCTGATAGAACTCATCAAGATCCTGCATTATGATTATTTTATTTCAGAATAGGTTACAAACACCTCTGATTTATTTGTCGATCCCTCTGAAAGTCTTAGTCTTATTACAAAGTCTTACATTATCTCTGACAGCTGTTGATTTCGGTCCTGAAGCATGTTGAGGAAGTTGTTAAAGAGAGAAGATGCTATAGAGATAAAACATTGTTTTCTTTTATTTATTCATTCACTTACTTATTCCTTTTTATTTTATTTTTATTATTGAGATTACTTCCATTTAGTTAACTAAAATAACATACATACATTTCTAGAAAGAAAGACCTGGTAGATCTCACATGTAAAGTTGAATACTCTCTGATATTACAAAATTTTATTTCATGCTCCTACTACCTAATTAAAGATATTCTTGCCAGAAATGTTATCTCCATGTGTCATAAACTAGTTTCTGACAAAATGGAAGAATATGAGCTGACAGCTTTTAAAATGTATGGAGAATACTCTCTACAGAATTAAAGCCAAAGAAGTGGAAGATTTTTATAAAGGACACTTCTGCAGTTTGGGCAGTGACTTCAGGAGCTAAAATTTAAATTATTGTGGTCTACAAGAAGTAGTAAACAGTAGTATATAGAGCTTGTGCTTATGTAGAATTAAATTCACATTGCACAGTCTCATGGAAAATTTACATCCCGCTTAAGCCCTTAACAAAGTAAATGTCACCTGAACTATTCATGAAGCCTGGAAATGTATTTCTAGTATTTATTTTAAATGTTTCACTAAAGCTTAGAGACCCCAATGAGCCATAAATCGAACACACATTTAACACAGTTTCTTGTAACAATGCATAATTAATATTAGTAAAAATTGTCTTGAGAAAGCATTGTTTTTATTATTTGCATTAGGTAAATATTGTGAAAGGAACTTTTAATAAGTC
The DNA here is from genome assembly GCF_036417535.1 of Chlamydotis macqueenii. Classification (NCBI taxonomy): domain Eukaryota; kingdom Metazoa; phylum Chordata; class Aves; order Otidiformes; family Otididae; genus Chlamydotis; species Chlamydotis macqueenii. The sequence continues at coordinate 167,894,336 of NC_141556.1, forward strand.
AGGAAATGAAATTACCAAGATAGCCACCATGTTAAAAAATTATTGGAAATGTCATTTCTGGGAATTTTGTTTGTTTTTACATGAGCTATTGTGTGAAAACCCTGAATAACAATGAGAATGCACATATGTGCTGGTTTTGTCTGGATAGAGTTAATTTTCTTCATAGTAGCTAGCATGGGGATTCGTTTTGGATTTGTGCTGAAAAGTGTTGATAAGACAGGGATATTTTTGTTATTGTTGAGCAGTGCGTACACAGAGTCAAGACCTTTTCTTCTTCTCATACCACCCCACCAGCAAGTAGGCTGGGGGTGCACAAGAAGTAGGGAGGGAACACAGCTGGGAGAGCTGACCAAAGGAATATCCCACATCATACGACAAAATCCCCAGCAATAATAGCTGAAAGGAGCATAGGGAGGCAGTGGTGGGGAGTGCAGAGTTACGAAGTTTGTCTTCTCAACTATCTGTCATGTGTGATGGAGCCTTCCTTTCCTGGAGATGGCTGAACATCTGCCTGCAGATGGGAAGTAGTGAACTAGTTCCTTGTTTTACTTTCCTTACATTGGTGGCTTTTGCTTTACTTATTAAACTGTCTTTATCTGAACCTATGACTTTTTTCACTTTTACCCTTCTGATTATCTACTCCATTCCACTGTGGAGAGAGTGAGCAAGCGACTGTGTGGTGCTTAGTTCCCGACATTGAGTCAGATAGTGAGTGATTCACCATCTAACCAAACCTAGAATGAATAAAGAAGATAATTTCCTATATTAGTCCTCTTTCTAGTTATTAGAAAAATTATGAGGCAAAGTGCACATCATTCAGTAACTTCCTGTCAATGATCCCGAAGTAAAAATAAATACAATAAAAATTATTTAACACTAATTCAGTAATTTAAAATAACTAAAGCAAAATGTTTGATTGTTTCAATCTAATTTTTGCTTTAGACTTTAAATTTTTTTTTTAAATATATTTTTCACATTCCACTGCAGTTTAAGGTAAGGACTTTCTTTTTTGTTCTTCAAAGATTTAGAAGGTCAAGAATGTTATTCTTTGGTATAATAAATTAATTTTCACACAGTTTAATGCATGCGTATTGTGTTTTCCATTTGATGAAAGACTGTTGTTCTGGAGGAAAGAGGAATTCTGCCTGACTGCTATGAGCTGGCTGCTACACATGGCTCCCATGAAACCTTCTTAAAAGAAGGAAGACTTCCCCTATAGCAAATGAGCAAACCATTGGTGAAAAATCTTGAGTTCAGAGTGGAGAAAGAGGAGGGAGAAAATTTTAAGCAGTGAAAAAAGAAAAAGAAAGTTACAGGGCTACAAAAGGGCAGGAGGCTGGAAAGGAGGAAGAATCAGAAGGGAGCAGGACATGTAAGTCCCAGCCAAGCAGGAAAAAAAAAAAAAAGCTTTTTTTTGAAGGTACAGAAGAGAAAGGAAATGGAATTTGTTACCAGTCAGAATCTTTGGATTGTCAACAAGACTAGAGAGAAGGAAAAATTGGACACAGTAGCAGGAAATATTTTATTTTCAGACCCTTTGTTGATATTCTACTTTACCCAAAATAACTTATTTCCTTCTATTTATAAATATTTATTCTTCTAATGTACTTTTCACAAATCTCTAACTTCAGAGATTTAAAATCCTATCTGATAATCTTGAGATGTTTTCTTTAAAGTAGTGGGGCTTCACCTTACAGCTCTAGCAGACATGAATTTCCATGCATTATGCACTGAATTAAAATTAAAGTATTGAAGTTCTGATTATCATGGAAAGTGTTCTTTTAACAAAATATGGAATTAGAAAATAAGTAACATCACTTTTTCTTCAGTTGTTTACTTTTAAAAAATGTGGATAATTTTATTCTGAGCTGAATTATTCTTTTGGAACATATTAACTACTTTATTTGAATAAGGGCACCAAAAATACAATTTATGAATGCTGTAAGTTATACATGGTTATAGCAGCCACTCTGATATTTTCCTTGTTGTTTGACTTCTGTTCATAAGGTGGCACTTTGTCTAAAAAGTGGAATTCGTTATGTCAGTCAAGATGGTCTACAGTTTTAATGAATGCCAGTTCATAAGATGTTTGCATAATTACAAAAGATAATTTATTTGAAAAAAAATCATTTAAAACCTAAAGGAATTGAACATTTCTTGTTTGGAGTCACTAGAGAGCCTTAAATTAGTTTTTCCTCATCAGAAATAAATAATAAATTTGAGCTATGGAAATTTGTTACACTGTTTACCATTAGTTAGTTACAATATCTCAGAACACAGCCTTTCAATGAAACTGTCTCTCACTTTATTGTTTTCTCATTCAGAAACTCAGTCAAATATGACAGCATTGCAAGCTGGCTCATTCGTATTGCTCACAAGCTGTCACTGACTGTTAACAAATTCTTGACTTTTTTTTTATTTGTTGGACAGTTTCCATTTATCATAATTCTTTCATCAAATAATTTAGTTCATGAAAAATATATATTAGTGGGGAAGAAAAAAACCCAACATCACCTCCCAGTCCTCCAAACCCCCCTAACCAAACAAAAAGTGCAATAAAGGAATAGGATTGACGTGCCTTACAGTATACATTCTGGTAAATATAATGATGAACCAAACACTAATTGATAAAGAAAGAAACAAACAGCTAAATCAACTCTAGTGAGCTTCCCCCAATGTCATTAAATAGAAAGAAACACGCAATCATGATAGATAAAATAAAGCTGCAGCATTAAAAAAAAAATCAAAAGAAGAAAATTAAATACTTGTTATGTGCTAAGAAATAATAGAATCATTAAGGTTGGAAAAGGCCTCTAAGATCATCAAGTCCAACTGTCAACCCAACAATGAACTAGGCCATATCAGGAATCTTTTAATTTAAATTTATAATGATTAATAGTTGTTATTGTGCACTGCTGAAGATAGCTCATGTCAGGCATAATGTATAAAATGTGTTGCTGGGCTAGTTTTGACAAAGCTAGATTTGAAATGGTAGATTTTGGTCTTGGATATTTCATTACTCTCTTCTTACAGCTGTAAAAGGTAAAACAGATGGCAGAATGTGATTTTCCTTCTGCTGTTTTGTGTGAGTAGATATGCCCTATAAAGTAAGTCAACAAGATGCCTTGAATATATTCTACTAAAGTGGGGATTACCAAGATTTGCTTCATTGAGGGTGTCTTGCTGTGCAGGAAGTCTTCGGACATCTGTCCGTTTCTAGGAAGCTAATGGTCAAAGCTACTTTCTTGTTTCCAGTTTATCATCGTTGTTTTTTTTTTTTTTTCTGAAAGCCATGCAATTTAGCAGAATAATAAGCCACAGAAACATATGCCCCTTGACAACACGGTGTTGCTGATAGAAAACTGAGTTGATAAGTAGGATTCACTGGGGAAACCTCAAACACCTGCCGCTCCAGATGTCTTCTCGGAAAGATGTGGATTATGATGAAATCACTCAGTTACAGGACAATCCATCAAAGACATACTGAAGAATTTTGATTCAGTCTAATATTTTAAGAGTTTGTGGCTATCATTTTGGCCTGTAGTTTTATTGTGCAACTTCAGCAGTATGAGATTTTGTAAATTTTGTGATTTGGTTTATGTACTACACCTATTCATTTCTTAAAGACCACTAGATGTAGGGGACAGTTGTCATTTTTTCTGAGGCAGAGTTGATTTCCTATGTTGCACAGAAATATATTTTGCACTGAGAATAGTTTGTTCTTTTTTACTTCTGTTTTTTTCTTAATATGAAATAAAAGTCTAAGAACAAGATGTAATTTGAATGTATGAGAAAAAAAAATAACAACACACAAACAAAATCAAAACAGACTAATACTGTTGCTGTTTTATAACCAGTTAGGAAACAATAGGGATTGGAACTAAATGACAGTTAGTCTGATCAAAATGCCAGAATATATTAAACAGATGGTTTCCTTTGGAGAGACAGAAAATGAAATTAGAAGTCTTTACTGAAGGTTTCAAAATAAACTGTATTCCATTAACTGTTTGATGGAGAAAAATTACTTTCAGTTGCTGATTGGAAAATTCTATGCAACTTTTATATTAGTCTTTTCATTTCATCAACTGAATTTCTTCAAGGAAACTTATCAAGACAGATTGCCAAGATATATCAACTCAATCTGAGAGACTTAATAATCTCTATATTTCCCTTTTTGACTGTAAATCCTCTGCTAGATTTAGTCTCCTGGAGGATCCTAGTGGTAGCAACTTTTTTTTCTCCAAGTGTTGCACAAATGCACACAAAAATAACCTGCTTAATTGAGTCTTCTAGAAATGCTTCATTGCTTGATAGACTGAATACACATCTGTAGCTGTAAGTTGCAAAGAAACATATTTCACAAGAAATTCCACTGACATCAGGATGGAAATTTTAGTGCTTTTGGTTAATATTGTTTGAAAGGAAGTGCTCTGCCAATCCATGTTTTATTTTGGTTTTGGTTTTGTTTTTTTTTTCTGGAATACAAAGAAAGTAAATTTTCTTTTTTTCCATCATAACAACTAAGAACAATTTTTCAATTATACACATTTTAAATTTCATATCTAGTCTAAAGAAATAAAATTCTTTTGTCCAAATAACTGTCAATGTGCTGACCTCTTTCACTAATACATTATAATTGTGTTCTGTAATACTTTTAATAAACTGAAAGTCTCCAAAGAACCCCATGGTGCAGCTCAAATGATTTCAAGGGGAAAGAAAATCCTCTGATATATGTCACTGCTTTAAAGCTTGCACTGAGACTGAAAACACATACTGCCTACTAACCAGTAATTCTTAGTGTTTGTCACCCAGGCTCCTCTGCTGCTGAAGATCCCTTTAGAAGAATCTAAGGCATGTTAATGAAAGAGTAAGAATTTTAACCAGTATAATATCGATAAAAAAAAAATGATCAAAGCAGACATTATACATGTTAAACTACGTTTTAAATAGCCTGACATTTGCAATGAGTATGGATATTCTGCAGAAAATATAGGATTTACCTGAAAGATATTACAATCAAGGAGTTAATTTGGATACACTGATGACCACTCTCTGACCTACAGGAGATAATCAGTTGCCTAATGCAAAAAATATCCTAAATCCACTGGCAAGGAAGGGTAGGAGGAAAACAAACGGTGCCAAAGAAATGACAATGTGCAAGAAGATGATGAAGTGGAGGGTATATTTTACATTAGGAGGAAATTATTTTTCTGATACATCAAACCATTATATCAGTTTGATGAAACTGCATACTAATTGATTCTAGTGATACTGAGTGCCTCAAAATGGTGTTACATGAGGTTCTTTTAAAAACTGCACCATATTATCGGTTTTTTCCCTAAGAATGATTTAAGTCCATTTATGTTCCAGTGATGATAATTATTTTAAATTAGTTTAACATTTTAAACAAAAATTTCTGTACAGCTTTTGCATCTAACAGTATCATGATGGTTACTAAGGAACATAGTAGGCTGAAACTGACAAGGGAGACTTTAAAAAGTAAGCATGGTGACATTAATTAGACAGGATCAGTTATAAAAATAGAACGGTTTATCAAATTTGGTTTTGCTTTAATCATTAAGGTCACTATTATCAGTATTACAAACATACAGAGGGATTATATCTTCTAATTTCCAATTTAACTAATTTGTAAACTCACTTTCAGAAAAGAATTAGTTTCAAGAGAGTGAAACATCTGCATTAGGTACATAGAGACAGCATTAGATTTGTTAGAGAACTTTACAGGAAAGAAATTAGAAGGCACTATGTTCCAATATTTCTCTGAATTATAAGAATATAAAAACTTAGAAAATAAATTTTAAACACGTCTACTCTTAAGAAACCTCTTGTCTTGGATAAATTCTAAATTGAAGACTGTCTTGTTCTCTTGCACAGTGCTGTCTTTTCTGTGAGAATCTTAAAATATATTTCATTTGCATGATCTGATATCTTAGCATTTGGAGTTAGGCCTATTTTGAAACAAGCGTTCAGAAGCAGAAGTTAAATTCAAAGTATATCTTTATCTATAGAAAATAAATCCAGAAGACTTCTATTTTAAAAAAAAAACCCAAAACCTAGAAGACAATTTCACATGATTTATTATGATAGATTCCTCTGATTTTTGTTAGATCACATAGCCATCTAAAGTGGCCACTATTCTTGAAGCCTTAGGAACAGACACTGTTGTTGTTGTTATACTTACACTACAAAATTATAAATAGCTTAAAATATAAAAATTGAGATGGATCATTTAATTCAAACCAGGATAGATAAGGAAGGAAATATTTCAGCATTTTTAAAGATCCAAGAAGACTAAATGTCAGCATCATAGTATTTTTGAATAAGTTCTTTGAAATGCAGAAGTACATAAATATTACTTTCTCACTTTTATAGAAAAAAAAAACCCAAGTATTTAAATCAGTGCATTTTTAATAAATAGTTAAATACAGTTATTTTTATTTTATCAAGACTGTAGCTTAGGCACTGAAATGTGGCTATTGATTTTCATCTGTGATAAGATTTAAACATTGGTCAAATGGCATTTAAATACATGAAACAAAATATTTGATTCTTATTCCTCTTATTCTTACTACTAAATTGCTAGCTTGTGTCTCAAAGCAGAGAGACACACAATAAAGGAAAAGCATGCAACCTGGAATTGAACTACTTCTGAGTAATTTTAATGGATATCCTTAATATGTACAAATAGAGTTACATATCTTAACTGTCATAAACTTTACACCATACACCCAGAGCTAATAAACACCACCCTACCATTTATAAACAAATTCAACTTCAGAGATACCAGATGTTACTGTTAAATATTTCCACCTATTTGTATTTCAGAATCAAAATAATCTCAATTGACCTGAATAACTCTGATCTGAAAACACATCTAAACTATCTGGTAAAGGACTATTGCCTAAAAAACAGAAAACATAAACAGACCTCTGAGAACATTGAACACTTGGGTATCTAGCTGAAGATACTTGCAGGGGGATTGGACTGGATGATCTTTCCAACCCAAACTATTCTATGATTCTATGTAAATGCTACTTCCAGCTGAATATATGATTATTCTCTGCTGGAAGAGGGCAGGATTTGACTACACAGGGTTTTTTTACAGACTTAATTTCCCATTGAAAGGGATGACTCCTCCCTCTAAAGAGAAGTTTTTGAAGGCTATGTAAACATTGGAAATTTGAAAATAAAGCATGTAAGTGAACAGCTATTACTATTACACTATCTCAAGGAATGTATTGTGCCTTTACTAGAATGCATTCAAACAACAGCTATGGAGCAAAAAAAAAGTGTTTAAGGAATCACTGAGTTAAGATACAAGGGCAATAAAAAGAACAGAAAAAAATGCTCTATTGCCAAGCTGAACACTATGGGAAACCATATAAGAGTGCTGTACTTGTCAGTGATAGCATTATACTGATAGATACTTTTTAAGTAGAAATCATGAACCATAAAGGTTTTAGGAGTGTGGAGCAGAACAATACAATTGATAATGTATCTTCTCTGCTGCCAGCAAACTAGATCTCTTTGAAGCATGAATCTCTTTTTGCTGTTGTAGCAGTTTTGAACACACCAAAGTGTCTTTGAGGTCTGCAGTTCTGTGAAAAAAAAAAAAAAAGATGAAAAAAGTGTGAATTAAGTAACAGAAGAAGAAGCTAAGAATGCTTTCTTTTCAGATAGAAAAGGAATTATTTGAAATAATGAAATGAAACTTGCTACTCCTAACAACTCAATACACAGTAGGTTTGGGATAAGGTATAAAACAAATTTTAGAAACCTCTGAGCATGGACTGAATGAGACAGTCTCAGATCAGACATTAATGGACAATGACATGAATCAACTGCCTATGGTGCAATTAATGATAGTCACATGTAGTCAGTATGCCAAGTTCTTACTAGAATTACAGTAGCATTCACTGAATTTCTGTCAATATGAAACACAACACAACTTATTCTGAGAAAAGGATCATAGAATCATAAAATCATAGAATGGTTAGGGTTGGAAGGGACCTTCAAAGGTCGTCTAGTCCAACCCCCCTGCAAGGAACAGGGACATCCCCAACTAGATCAGGTTGCTCAGACCCTCATCCAGCCTGGCCTTGAACGTTTCCAGGGATGGGGCCTCCACCACCTTTCTGGGCAACCTGTTCCAGTGTTCTATAACTAGCATCGTAAAAAATTTTTTCCTAATTTCCAATCTAAATCTACCTTCCTCTATTTTAAAACCATTACCTCTCATCCTATTGCAACAAGCCCTACTAAACAGCCTTTCCCCATCTTTCTTGTAGGCCCCCTTGAGGTACTGGAAGACTGCTATCAGGTCTCCCCGGAGCCTCCTCTTCTCCAGGCTGAACAGCCCCAACTCTCTCAGCCTGTCCTCATAAGAGAGGTGCTCCAGCCCTTTTATCGTCTTCATGGCCCTCCTCTGGACATTCTCCAATTTGTCCATGTCCTTCTTGTGTTGGGGGCTCCAGAACTGGATACAGTACTCCAGGTGGGGTCTCACCAGGGCAGAGTAGAGGGGCAGAATCACCTCCCTTGACCTGCTGGCCACGCTCCTCTTGATGCAGCCCAGGATGCGGTTGGCCTTCTGGGCTTCAAGGGCACATTGCTGGCTCATGTTAAGCTTCTCATCCACCAGCACTCCCAAGTCCTTCTCCTCAGGGCTGCTCTCAATCTATTCCCCGCCCAGCCTGTATTTGTGCCTGGGATTGCCATGACCCAGGTGTAGGACCTTGCACTTGGCCTGGTTGAACTTCATGAGGTTGGCACGGGCCCACCTCTCCAGCCTCTCAAGGTCCCTCTGGGTGGCATCCCTCCCTTCCAGCGTGTCGACGGCACCACACAACTTGGTGTCATTGGCGAACTTGCTGAGGGTGCACTCTATCCCACTGTCCATGTCACCGACAAAGATGTTGGACAGGGCCAGGCCCAACACGGACCCCTGAGGGACGCCACTTGTGACCAGTCTCCACCTGGACATTGAGCCGTTGACCACCACTCTCTCAGTACGGCCGTCCAGCCAACTCCTTATCCACCGAGCGGTCCGTCCATCAAACCCATGTTTCTCTAGTTTAGAGAGAAGGATGTCATGCGGGACAGTGTCAAAAGCTTTGCACAAGTCCAGGTAGATGATGTCAGTTGCTCGTCCCTTGCCCACCGATGCCGTCACCCCGTCATAGAAGGCCACCAAATTGGTCAGGCACGATCTGCCCTTGGTGAAGCCATGTTGGCTGTCACCAACCACCTCCTTGCTCTCCATGTGCCTTAGCATGGTGTCGTAGTTCAGCCCCGATCAGGACCGGACTACGCAGTCTCTCTCTCACTCCCCTCACCCTCAGAGAGAGCAAGGAGAGAAAACATAAGGAAAAATGGCTCGAGGTTTGAGATAAGGACAGGGAGAAATCCTTAAAGTTACCGTTATGGGCAAAACAGACTCGACTTGGGGAAAACTATTCATTTATTTCTAAAATTAGCAGGAGAATGAGACAGGGAACAAGAAAACCTCCCCCCACCCCTCCCACTTCCCGGGCTTAACGTTATCCCTACTACCTCCTGTCCCGAGCGGCACGGGGAGGGGGGAAAGGGTATGGGGGTGGCAGTCAGTTCATCACGCGTTGTTTTATGCTGCTGTATCATCGTCAGGGAAAGAACTCTTCACATTCCTCCTCTGCTCCAGTGTGGAGTCCCTCCCACAGGCCACAGTCCTTCGTGAAACTGCTCCAGTGTGGGTCATCTCTTCCATGGGGTGCAGTCCCTCCAGAACAGCTGTCCCAGCGGGCCCTCCACGGGCCACAGCCTCCTTCAGGCCTCCACCTGCTCCAGCGTGGGGTCCTCCACGGGCTGCAGGTGGATCTCTGCCCCTCCGTGGACCTCCATGGGCTGCAGGGGGACAACCCGCTCCACCATGGTCTTCACCACGAGTTGCAGAGTAATCTTGGCCAGAAGCCGCGTTACTCCTCCCCCTCCTTCTTCACTGACCTTGGCGTCTGCAGCCGTTCCTCACAACAGGCTGGCAGATGCCTCTCAGGATCCTTTTTACATCTTATTCACTCCTCATCTCCTCTCCACTTCTTGCAGACAGGCCGGGCCGAGTTGGGCCCAGTCGGCTGCCCAGCGGGAGGCCAGAGGGTGAGACCTGCAAGGCCCACATGGCTTGCGCCTCCCCCTCTCTGCCCCCCGCTCAGCTCCTTCACATCTTCTCCTTTTTTTTTTTTTTTTTTTCTGTTTTCCCCTACGTTATCACAGAGGCGTTATCATGGAACTTTCTGCTACCAATTGGCTCGGCCCTGGCCAGCAGCGGGTCCGCCCTAGGCCCGGCCGAGTCCACTGAACAAAGGGGATCAACTTCTAGCAGTTTCCTACAGAAGCTACCACCTTAGGCCGCCCCCTCACTAACAAAACCAGAACACATGGTTTCCAGAAGAATCTGCTCCATGACCTTGCCAGGCACAGAGGTGAGGCTGACCAGCCTGTAGTTACCCGGGTCTTCCTTATTCCCCTTTTTAAAAATTGATGTTATGTTCCCTCTCTTCCAGTCATCGGGGACCTCACCAGACTGCCACGACTTCTCAAATACGATAGCCAGTGGCTTGGCAACTTCATCCGCCAGTTCCCTCAGGACCCGCAGATGGATCTCATCAGGTCCCATGGACTTGTGCACCTTTAGGTTCCTCAGATGATCTCGAACCTGCTCTTCCAGTACAATGGGCAGTTCTTCATCCTCGCAGTCCCTGCTTGCACCTTCTACAGCTTGGGTGGTGGGACAGGAACTCTTGTCGGTGAAGACTGAGGCAAAAAAGTCATTGAGTACCTCAGCCTTCTCCATGTCCTGGGTAACCAGGACACCAGTTCCCTTCTGGAGGTGGCCTACATTTTCCCTGGACTTCCTTTTGTCCTCTACGTACCTATAAAAGCTCTTCTTGTTGCATGAAAGTCTTCCTCTTCAAGTATAACTGGAATTTTGTGACAGGTCATATACAGTACTAATAACATAAATAGTGAACAATCTGAGAGGTAAATATTACCTCAGATTTCTTAGTTTTGTATTATCTTGTTAGATTGCTGTGTAGTAAAAGCTAAAAGTCTTTGAAAATTTTAGAAAATTCAGTGGAAGTTGCATGAACACAAATAGACATCAAATTCAATATAGAAAAATGCATGCAAGTCTTCTAAACAACACCAGAGGTGAAAAATCAAGACTAACTGCACCAAGTAAAATACTAGATCTTATGGAGAATAATAATGCCAAATAATACGTGGGACCAATAATTCATCTTTGATCCTCTAATTTGAATGTTACTGTTCCAATAGTTAATGCCTACTCCTACCAGGATAATTGCTGGAAACATTTCTGTTCTTATCCTTGCACTGTGATTAGTAATAGAGGATTCTGCTTTGCTTAATGCTTCTCAGTACTATGACCATAAAAGTAAGCAATAATAGTAATAATGAAGGATTATATCATGGGATCTTTACTGCCACTGACTAATAACTAAAATGAGTTTTAATATTTGAGAAATAACTTAAAAAAAATCAGTGATTAGCCTTACATGATTCTGCACTGTCACATTATCTCAGGATTAAACCCTTAATTTTAAAAGAATACTTTGTGATGTTTGATTTTGAAAAGCACTACATAAAACATAGTTTTGTTTAACATTAGGCAGTAAGACCTTGACAATGTCGGAGCCCTTTAGAAAACTGAAATGAATCATTAGAATTGTAAAGCTAAAGCACATTATACCATTCTGTGGATGCTGTAATTCAAGTAAAGTCATCATGGTTCAACACAGATTGATCCCCTTAGAAAGAGCGTTGAGTTGCAGCAAACTAAAGGAACTTTATTTCTGAATGACAATATTCATACAGAGGTACTAAGATACTTATCCTCCCAACTTGAACCAAATTGTCTTAACTTTCCTGAAAGTTTCCATGTAGTCCCATCTTAAAGGATTTACAGAAAAGCTTTGAGAACGATTGTGAGCATCATAGAAGTATAGAAAAGTGTTCAACCTTAGAAAATTAGACTATCGTTTTGCATTTAATACAAATAGGATGTGTATGTTACTCCCTACAGTTAAAATGTACAAATATTTTCACTTCAGTGTTCATAGCTCATTCATATGTGACTTTATTTTTTATGTTTGCCAGCAAATGTACTCAACATTGGCACTTATTTAGTACCACTGATAATATTAAAAAAAAAAAAATACTTACACAAAATTCCTGCAACTCCGTAATTCATTATTATTTTAATTTATAGAAGCCAAGTGCCTTACCATGTTCTCACTAGCAATTTCCAAATAAATAATGTAAGGAGTGAAAAGAAATATGATGAGTAAGGGTTTTTAATTGGTGTTAACATACAGCAGATAACAGAAAGTCTCATGGTGAATGAAACGGTGTAGATTATTTGATTAATATCTACATTTAGGGGGCTTATTCCTGCTGAAAACCATGGTGAAATTTTTTGGCCATATTCAGGGATCTAGTGCCATTTTAGATTCTGTACAATGTACAGGAGATTTGAATGGCACTACAGGTATGACATATGACCTATGGGTAGATGCAGATAGAACAGGCAAGTTGCCCAAGCATGCTACAAATACTCTATATGCATTTAATCAAATTAAATCAGATCTGAAAATTCAATTGAGAATTGGTAGGCTGGTGTCTCAAACTATCTATGGAAACACAAAAACTGATTTGATTTTCTGATTACTCATTATAGTTTCTTGCTGTATTGAGAAGTAATGAAAAAAAAAATAAATCCCTGCTTCACCATGAACTTTATTTAACTCATGAAATATACTGTTCCTTTTAACTTTCTCTCCTGAGTCAGCCTTTGACTTGGAACATGCCCCAGAGGAGAAAATAAGGAACATTAGGAATTACATCACAAAACTACATGCCAGCTTGACCTGGCTTCAGCCTATGTATTCTTTTCTGGCCACTGGGAACATCCAGCATCTTGACAGTGAGAATATGATAAAGTCTGATCCTAGGAATCACAATGGTATTGTGATTGAACTGTGTATTGCAATTTTTGTATTTTGCTAAATGTTGCATTTGTATTGTATTTTCAGTATATTTTGTATCACTCTGCTAAATTAGAAATCCTGTGTAACATCAAGTATCTTCAAATAAGTAACCTTGATATTAAATATTGCACCTTCCATGAGTGGAACTTCTAAAAGAAGCTGGTCAGTGAGTATTGCACTGGAGCATCATTACATGCCGTGATTTATTAGTCTTATATCATAACCTAAAAGGTTATTTTCAACAAAGCATACTATCCAAGCTTTGTGTTACCAGAGACATTTTGTTCAGGGACTTCTACTGAGTACAGAGACTTTGCAAGCAGAATCCAGACAACTTAAGTGTAGAAAAAAATTATTAACTGTGTAATACACAACGGATACTAGACTAAGTGTTCATATGACGTCTATTGACCATGGAGTCTTTTCTGGCCAGGTTTTAGTCAGACTGTGAAGAAGGAGTGCCAGCCCCTATTCCAGATTGCTTTTACTCCTTACAGTCTTATATTTTTCCGTGTTGGCGTTCTCCTTGAATGCTGGAGCAACTAACAATTGTGTCTGGACACTCCTACTTCTATTTGCACTTTAATCTTTCTCAATTTGTACAGCCTTCTATACCTTTTTACCAATCTCTTTTACAACTTTGCAGTCTCCTCAGAAGTCTGAGTCAAGGTGACCAGGCTGTTTGATGCCAGGGCTAAGTCCTTGGATGACAGGCAGCTGGACCCCTGGGGATGGGAGGGAGGTTATGGAGAGAATTACAGAGTGAAGGGGTTGCAAGACACAGAAATGTCTAAAATCTATGATTTTTTTTTCTGCTGTCCGATTTGTTACTCTGTTTGATTGTAATATAGCTACCACCAGACTGGCAAAATACTATCATTTTCCAGACTCTACATCACATGTCAAGGAAAGCTGACTGCCCATCAATAAAGGTTAAAAAAAATATATAAATATGGGACAGATCTGACTTTCTGCTTCTTGATCAGGTTTGATTTTGTTGGTTTTCACAGCATTCGTACAATTTAATGGGGGAGCGGAGGAGAAAAAGATGTTCCTTCAGAACAGATATAACAGTAGTGGTCAAAAATACTATTTCTATTCTGAAAAAGCAAAGAGACAGCAGAGTTGTAAGCTCATGGGTAGATCATATCAGCGCATCAACACCTACTCAGGGCTTCATATCAGATTAACAAGCAGTGTTGCAGGCAGAATAACACTAATTCTGAAAGCACAGAGAGTAACTGTCTGAGGTCTGAATGAGCCCTTATGTAGCTAAACCCAGAAGAACCAAATACTGGTGTTCAGGGAAGATACAAACCACAAACCAGAGGGAATAAAAGAAACTGTTCACTCGAACAAATAAAAGATATCTCATAAAGATCAGGAGACTAGCAGATTCTCAGGGCTCTTTCCAGAGAAGGTGGAAGGCCTGAGCACTCAGGTCCCCATTTTCCTAGCAGGATGTTAAAACCCGTAGAGACTGGAGACCAGACAGTGACCGTAAATCCCAGAGACTAGCACTTTCAGCTCAATTTTATTTTATTTTTTTAGTGTACTTTGTGCTGCTTCAAAGCATAGATCTATTCCTGTCCATCCTAGATCCACCTGTGTAGGAAACTCAAGAGTCTCCACGCTCCTTGTCAAAGTGTCTGGTTTCACCTACGATATAAATAAGTTAGAAAATATCCCACTGATGTAAAAAGAAATGTGACAGGCAAAAAGAAGTGACATCTATCAATTTTACCATTTCAGTAACTGGATTTTTTATATTTAGTTGAGCATAGAGATTATTTAAAGTCTTATAACTCATTGTTACTTTTTTTCTACACTTTTTTTTTTTTAATCTGAAAAAAAAACCTTCCAACAAACCTGAGGAAGATGAAAGTGAGAATATATCTCTTTTTAAGTTAACTGTGAACAAAATGCTACTGGAATATTGAGAATTCAGTACAAATCATCTTTCATAAAAACAAATGCATTAAAAAAAAAAAAAACAAAAACCACCTCAACAGCATTTTTCTGATATTAACTCTGCTTGCTTCTTAGTACTGCTAGGTAGAAAGTTCAATTAAATGAAATAATGAAAAATGTATGTACACTATATTAGCATCATTTTGGTTAAAAATTATTGGAAAATTAATATAAATTTACCTTTTTTTGGGGGCTGACTGACCCTCCTGAAATTAAAAATAGGAAAAAAAAAGTATACATATAGACATCACCAAACCAGTGTTTTTTCCCCATTGATTGGTATTGATACAGGCAGCAGGGAAAAAAAAAAAGATATATTTTTTTTGAGAAAACAAATGAAACCTACTTGGGTTAGAAATAGTCATTATGACAAGAGCATACTAGAATGTTTCAGATATCTTAAAAAAAAAAATCTCTTAGCTATATTTCTCTTAATTCCTTAAGAGCATCCACAGTGAAATTCATTTCTTATACTTTCAGATACCTCACAGTTTGAGAGGATTTGCTTTCAAAGACTTGGTTTCAGCTAATGTCCTGAATATTAAGAAAATATTAAGAAATTACATCCCATTTGGATTCTTCCAGCTGCTCTGTTGGATAGGAACTAGCTGTTGTGTACCTGATACTCTGTCTGATCTGATGTCTTGCTGCCAGTCTTTCCCTTTTAGAAACAGGGAAACAGCATGACAGGAAAGTACTTCTTGACAGGCTCTTACTCTGATATCTCAGTCCATTTGGATGGGTGACTAAAACTGAACATAGCATTTGAGATGCAGCCTCAGCAGAGTCAAGTACGGAGGGGTGATTACTTTCCTACTCCTGTTGGCCACGTTTTTTCTGATACAAGTCAGGATGCTATTGGCCTGTCAACCAAGCTCCTAAACAGGCCAAAGTCTGCCCTCCAGAAGTCCAAGGTAGCAGTTCTGCCTACCCTGCTACTTCTCCAAGAACCAAAAACTCTATCTATTCATGGTCACTATACCCAATATGGCCTCCAACTATCACATCACCTACAAGTCCTTCTCTGTTTGCAAACAACAGGTCCAGTGGGGTGCCTTCCCTAGTTGGCTCACTCACCAGCTGCGACAGGATGTTATCTTTCACACATTCTGGGAAACTCCTAGACTGTTTCCTCTGCACTGTTTTGTATTTCCAGCAGACATCTAGTAAACTGAAGGCCTTCCCAAGAACAAGGGCTAGCGGTCATGAGACTTCTCCTAGCTGCTTATAGAATGTTTTGTTTGCTTCTTTATCCTCTTTGAGTGGTCTGTAGCCACTCTATAGCAGACTTCCACCAAGACGTCTGCCTTGTTGGCCTTCCCCCTTATTCTTACCCATAAATGCTCAACTCTATAGTCACTATCATTAAGCTCCAGACAATCAAAGCACTCCCTAACATACAGGGCTACCCTACTGTCTCTGCTTCCTTGCTTGTCCTTTCTGAAGAGTATATAGTCATTTGTTGCAGCACTCCAGCTGTGAGAATCATCCCACTGTACCATCACAGTATAACTAGAAAAAAAATCACCTCTCTTTGACGTTGAGGCTGTTTACATTCAAAGTTTTATTTAAAAGCTAATAAGTATAACAAAGATTTTTTTTTTAAGGGAAAGGTAATACTTTCAATCAAAAAATATACATTTTTCCAGAGATCAGGGCTACACTGATAATAGTTTTAAATAAGTACCATATATTTGAGTCGTGAGAGTAAATTGCTTGTTTTTAAATAATGTACTACTGAAAACAAATCAGAAAGATTAGAAAGCAAAACAAGATTGTGGAAAACTTTAAGTGCTAGGGCAAAGCTATTTAAGTCACTCTAATAATTTTAGTTCTGAATGGCTATTATCTCAATATTCTTTGAGTGAGAGCAGGTGGGTAGATACATTTGCATAGTCATACTCCAGAAAAGAAGACCTTCATCTTTTCTAGAATCAGGAAATAGATAGGAAGTTTGCAAAAGAAACCCTAGTAGTGAATGAAGCAGTACTGCCTACAAATGAGAACTAACCAGTGATAAAATTATGTGATACTTTAAAGAAAAAGTATAATTTTTTATAATTTGTTGCCAGATGTGTTAAGTTTCCAGAACTTCATAATGTCTTGATTATAGGCAATTTCAATAAAAGACTGTAAATGGCAATGATACTTCAGAAAAATACATGCATATGTACAACAGCTAAGATGATAGTAAGATATTAATTTTGCACTCTAAGCAACACAATGACAGAACATAGATTTAAAAAAAATAATAATAATATGTTTTCAAATAATCTTTTAATAATTTCTATATCCAACAAAATTTTGCGGCATACTGTACTAGTGAAGAGTGGCTAGATATGACCACAACATTTCCATTGTCAATTTGAAGTCCTAAGTTAAAGTTAATAAATTAATTTCTAAAACCCAAACCCATGAACAAAGAGTTTATTACTAACTCTCCCTCCTTAAATGCATTTCAATTTGAAATTATGAAAAATAAACAGTATTCTACTGAAGTAATTTAAAGAAAAAATCAAGGGATTAATATTCTATGGAAAAATATCAAAGTAATTCACAGAAAATAAAGCACCTGTTGTAATAGTAATAAAACGTAGCTGAGGAAAAAAAAAAGGGAGGGGTAGTGGTGATACTGTGACAGTATAAAGAGGTGCAAATTTAAATTCATAAATGTCAACATATTTGAAAATTTAAGAAAAGGCAAAAAGAAAACAGAGTTTTAGATACAGAGGTTACTAGACCTATCATAGAAGAATAAATAGCAAATATAGTCAGAAACTGTCAGAACACTTTAAAAAATTATGGGTATGTTGCCAAGCTTTTAAATACATGTTGCAATTATATCCCATGTTTTGACCATCACACAGCCAAGAAACTAACAGACTATTTTAGCCCTACTGAAAGTTTTGTCAAACAAGAATATTGATTGCTCTAAAGCAGAAAATCTCCAAACTGCTTTTTAGCTGCCTCAGCTAGAACTCAGATAAAACAGAATTCAAATTTAAATGCTTTAATTGAAAAATCCTTTCCCTTTCTTTTTTGTTTCCTGTTCCTTAAACATATATTTATTTTTCGTAAAGAAAAATTGTCAAAAATCTTTGTGGAAGTAGGAGGCTTTCATTGAAGTCAAATTGCTTTCAAATATCAAAATGGTATTAGCTGACTTTTGTTTTAACCTTCAGCCTCAGAATACTTGTTTTTCTAATTCAGTGATTGTTCAACGGATTGTACAGAGATAATCTGTACTGAAGGACTGTAACTCAGTATCTCCATCCTCCCTTGCTAAGGTTCCTAATTAATAACTCAACTGTCCTCAGGTTGCTCATTGCTATGAGCCTCTACAGTAGACAAGCTTCCAGAGGAGGGACAGCCTCAAGATCCCAGTCTGCTAAGTGACATATATGAGTGTCAATCCCTCTCCTCCACTTAACAAGGTTAGAAAAGGTAAATCTACATCATGGAACAGCTGTCAAAAAAACCTCTAAGTTTTTTTTTTACAGTGAGGATGATGAGACACTGGAGCAGGTTGCCCAGAAAAGTTATGTATGAGCCATCATTGGAAGTGTTCAAAGTCAGGTTGGACAGGGCTTTGAACAACCTGATGTGTTGAAAGATATCCTTGCCCATGGCAGGGGAGTTGGACTAGATGATCTTTAAAGGTCTCTTCCAACTCAAACCATTTTACAATTCTGTGATTCTAAGAATCTAAAAAAAAAAATGAAGTATGCCCTACTAAATTAGATAATGATGCAGGACAACAAGTGGATTTAACTTCAGTCAGGAAGATATGGCAGTATGAGAGACTGAATTATGTGACTTTTGTCTCAAAGCTTACTTGCATATGAAAGACTGAACTGTAGAATATTTGTCTCCAATAATTGCTTAGCCAAGCGAGAAATTCCTCCAGCTGCTGGATAAGATAAGGACGACTGTAAGGCCACAGAGACTCCCAGTTTGTGATTCATGTAATAATTGTGTGAAGAGCGGAGCCAGATCTGTGAAGCACGCATGCACATACAGAAATATGGAGACATGCAGCTGGTCAGAAACTGCAGCTCTTGAGCAGGGATAAAAGAACTGTTGAGATAAACCCTGGCACAATCACCCACTGCCGAAGCACCAAGAGACTTGGACTCCTGTTATGCCATGGATCCATGGTGGTGACTATTCTTGCAACTTTATCACGATTGCTTGCTTGATTTTTGTCCTGTTATTCTATCCTATCCTGTTGTTACTATTTTCTACTTCTGACAATAAAAGCTGTTTTGCATATATGGCATTGTTTCAGTCTTGCTCAAGGTGCTCAAACCTGCAGTGAGAAGTTGATCTAGCTGCCCTTAGCCTCCCGGACTTGTCTGAGGACGGTTAAAAAGCAAGGGGGCCTTCCTCTCGTTGAAATCAGATTGTAACAGGCAGAAAGCACCACGGATAAACAGGAAACCCCTAAGTGATCTCAAATACAAAAAAAAAAAAAGGAAGTATAGAGAAGATGAAAGCAGGGACAAGAATTCTGTGATGAAAACTCAGAGGCTGAGCTAGAAAAGCTAAAGCTTGGCTAATGAGAGATGTGAAGGACAACAAAATGGGCTTCTGTGAGCAAATTGATAGTCTAAAGAAGGCTAAGGAAAATATGGGCGTGTTGCTCACATGACCTAGTGATCAAAGATATAGAAAAGGCCAAGATAGTAAATTGCCTTTTTTCCTTTTTACCTCATTTTTAGATACTAAGATTTTTTTCCTCTGGCTTCTCATGTCTCTAAGCCCACTAGCAGAGCTTATGGGAATGAAGTATTATCCACAGTAGAGGAAGATCCAGCTAGGGAGCACTTAAGCAACACACAGATTCTCGGAGCAAGGTGGGGTGCATCCATACCATCCCATCTAGGCTGCTGAAGGAACTTCTCCATATCGTTGTCATCATTTACCAACCTGACCACTTGACCAACCTGGTCATCCTCTATAATGAAGTGACTGGATATGGGGATAAGGGTAGAGCTATGGAAGTCGTGTACCTTGATTTTAGCAACTCTTTTTATGTAGTCTCACATAATATTCTTATACACAAACTGTTGAGATATAGACTGGATAAATGCATGATTGAGTGGAAAAATTGCCTGGATCATCATTCTTAAACAACTGTGACCTGTGAAACAAAGTGACACTGATACTTAGCTGCTTGTGGCACTTGCCAGTGATCTAAACTAGGCAACCCCTTGGGCAAGATTTTCTATCTTTATCAATGATGTGGACAGCGAGACTGAGTATGTTCTCAATGAGTTCACAGATTAAAAAAAAAAAAAAAAAAACACAAACTATAGAGACAGTTAAAATGCTGGAGGGCTGGGCTGCTCTTCAGAGGAATCTAGGCAAGCTACAGAAAGGAGTCAACAGGAAACTTATCATGATGTTAAAAAAAATGCAAATACAAAAATCTTTCAAATAAGATGGAATAATCCCATACACAAGCATAGACTGGGCACCAACTGGCTAGAAAACATGTTTTCAGAAATGGGCCTGAGAGTCCTAGTAGACATGACCAACGTATGTCAACAATGAGTTCATAGTGTGCCCACTGCAAATGGACAGCCATGTCAAGGAACTTGACTGGACATGGCTGTGAGTAGATTGATTTACTTGGTCTTGCTTTGAGGTGCCTTTGCTCTTCTTAAAAATCTTTGGTAATGGTGATTCTACTCTGTCTCTGAAGTACACTACAGTATTTCACTACTGTCATCATCAGATGCTCAGCTCAAATCATTCTCCTGGGAATTTGAGTTAATTATTTCTTGTCCTGTCTACCATCATGGTTTGTAAAAGCAGATGGAGACAGCAGGACTTCCTTCTGCCTCATATTGGATTTATGACTTCCTCTTAAAATAGTAGTTTTACAGTTTAATTTGCATCACTATTATATTAATTGTCCTACTCAAAAGGCTTTCAGCTACAACATCCATAAAAAATAAGCAAGTTATATACACTTTCTCAAAATTTCAACACTTGCAACCACCATATCATGAAAAACCATAAATTATACCACTCACCTACCAACACCATATTTTATGGTGTTAACATACAGAGTCTGCTGTGGATATTTTACATAATATTAATCAATCAAAGAACTTTAAGAGCTCTTTCTGTGACAGAAATACTGTTCATCCAGTTTTTATTTGTTTTCATGTGCTTCAGATTCATATACCCTAACAACTGTGTCAGGCAATTGCCTCAGGTGATGACTACCCTACTCTGAGTTCTCTTCTTACCTTCTCTATTCATCAATAGTAATAAGAGCTAAGAAAACTAACTTAAATCAAATTAATTTTAGGACGTAAAAGTTGACAAACCCTATATAGTCATGAATAAAGGAAAAGAAAGAATAAAAGGAAATAATAATAATAAAAAAAATTAAATCTCATGCTAGGCTTTTAGGTAAGATTTTAAATTATTCCCACACTAAAGATACAGGAATATTTTTTACAGAATTAAAAAAAAAAAGTTCAAGTACATATAGCATCAGTGTCATCTAGGTAGGAGGCTCCATTTTTAAGCATGTGAATAAGTGATATGTTTTTTTGTTGGAGCTGAATATCTTTTATTTCTTTGTTCTAAATCTCAAACATCTTGTTTTATATCTTACTTGGTTGTCATCACTATGATATTTCAGAGAATTTCCAATAACATTGTAAACCATGAGAGCTGATGAACATCATTAAAAATCAACTTGTATTTAATAGTCACTATTAAAATGGCAGCAATCTGAAATATTCCTTTAACAGGTTTTCTAAATGACTTATAATTTGTCCCAGGAGACTATACACAAAATTAATCAAACATAAATGTAGGCTATAGAATATTCAATCTCTATAAAAAAAGATACTAAACCAAGAAATGTCCAGATCTTGTTATCAGGGATATAATGCTGTTGAACATTAAATAACATCCTCTCTCCTGAGAACAGAATATGCTGCATTTTATATTGTTTGATTTCTTTGGCTACTAAAGTCCCAAAGGAAAATTTTGAGAAAAACACAGAATGCATCTCAGCTTTGTTGTCTCTGAAAAACTATTAGAATTACAATTCTCAGTTGGCCAAATGACACTTTTCACTTCCAGTGCAGCATAAGCAATTCAAAGCCTCTTCCCAGTATCAATGAGAATAGAAAGCTGACAAATACTTTGTATCTTCCCTCAAATTCTTGATAGATTTGTACAGATTGCCATTTCTAAAAAAAAAAAAAACCAAAAAAGAACAAAAAAAAAAACAAACAAAAAAAACCCCCCAAAACTGGCAGGTTCTGTTAAAATCACAAGGGAAATGCTTTCATAATTTTACAGCTGAAGAAAATCTGCAATAAAGGAAGGGAAAAAGTGAGGACTTGTGCTTTTACTTAGAGGGATTATCTTTTTAATGGTCAGAATCAAATTCATAACAAAATGTAAACGGAACAGAGCATCTTCTGTTTTCTTCCTGTGAGTCAGCGTAACTGAGTAAATGTGATATACCAGTTACAGTGCAATAATTTTTTTTTGGTTTTTTTTCATTACTGCCTGCCATTGGCAAGTTACTTTAAATTTTCAAACTCTTGCAGATCAGGAATGCGATGGGGACATAAGAGTTTTTAGGTAGGAAAAATTATTAAGAAATAATGTATTAAGAATATGTGAACATATTGGTATCAATGACATTTTTGCTGGGTTTTATTTTTACATAAATTTATATTAAACTGGCAAATTGATACCTGGATAAGTAAAATTCATGCTGTAAAATTTTTTTTAAAATGTAGATTAATTCAAAATTTCCAACATTTTTACTCTTAAAATTTGTAGTGTAGTTTTGGATTTTATGGTCTTTGTCTTTTTAATAAAAAAAAAACCTCTAAGAAATTGTGGGATAAACCAGGATCTGTATCAAACTAGCTCCCCCACAAAAAAAAAATTAAATACCTATATATTTGGATTTCCTTTCTCTGTGAAGTGAAATGCACCACAGTAAGATGGAGTAATTGGAATGACAAAAAAAATACAACACGTTTTGAGAGCTGAGAAAGATAAAGGGTTAAACAAGTAAACTCTGCTTTTTTTTAATTGATTTTTTTTTCTCTTTTAAGCCAGATACTCTACTGCATCTGACACTTCCCCTAGGTAATGATTGCTTTCTTTCAGAACTTAAGTTTCCCTGTTCTCTCACCTAGTACCAGCTTTCATTGGTTTTATATCAATTAGCCTGGACTATCTTGTTAAAGCACTTTTTTTTTTCCTGGCTAGAATCAGTTTGGCTACTAGTTCTTTCTACTGATTCTGTTTGACAGCTCTGGAAATAAGTATTTTTTTTAAGAAGAAAGGAAAAATAAGATGACAAACTTCGCAGCTTTGTGTCTATTTTTCTTTGAAGATATGAAATTAGGTGTGGCAATCATGTACATAATCAGTAATATCTTCTTGACACTTTCCAGAACATAATAATATACAATCTAAGGTCTATAACATCTAGTGTATTTTGCATTTAAGGGGTTAATCTTCATTGACCTATGCTATTCAGGGACAAATAGTTTCACTTGTTTAAATTACTTGGTGTCACTTTGTTACTTCAGTCATTATCAGGCCACAAAATATATCATAGAATCATAGTTATAGAATGGTTCGGGTTCGAAGGGACCTTAAAGATCATCTAGTTCCTGCCATGGGCAAAGATATCTCCCACTAGACTAGGTGGCTCAAAGCCCCATTCAGTCTGACCTTGAAAACTTCCAGGCATAGAGCATCCACACCTTCTCTGGACAGACTGACCCAGTGCCTCACCATCCTCACAGTAAAGAATTTCTTCCTTATGTCTAAGCTAAATCTACCTTCTTCCAGTTTAAAGCCATTACTCTTGTTCTATCACTGAACACCCTTGTCAAAAGTCCTTCTCCTGCTTTCTTGTAGGCCTCCTTTAAGTACTGGAAGGCTGCTATAAGGTCTCCCTGGGTCCTTTTCTCTGTCAGGCTGAAAAACCTTTTATAACTGCGCTCAAGCAGGTCAGTAAGTCTTAGATGAAACAGTCGGGAATAATGAGTTTGCTATTTAAGTATGTGCATATATGTTTACATATGAAAGGGTTTAGAATGAGGCTAAGTTATAGCTATTTTCTCTCTTATCCTCAAGGTCTGGTTAAAAATTCATATTCAGAAAAGTAATATTCTTAATCTTCAGCTTGGCATCAAATAAATATGTAGAAGCATTTTTTTCACTAACATTTGATTCTTGCTTTGTTTTAATACTGGTTATATCCTTTAACTGAGAGTGTTCAATAACGCTGAGCAGATTGCTTCACATTGTATGGCTTTTAACTTGTTTATCTTAAACATGAAAGATCCATAGTGATTAATATTCCTGGCACATTTCCTTGCCTCTCAGCATGAAGTTCATTATCCTATGTAAGACAAATCAACATAAAGACTGCCAAATTTAACTGAGTGTCAGCCTGAAAAATCTGAGGTACTGAACTATCAGTTTCACACATGTGTCTGTGTTATGACATCAGTCAGACAAGCTTTAGGTGAGGATCAGCAGACCTTCACTGGTGCTGTTCTTGCCACTTTAGCAGCCAAGGTCAGTGACTTCTGAAATATTAGGTCTTGATAAGGAGCTGTTCAGCCCAGCATTTTATGAGAACACTGGACAGAGCTTCTTGTTTTGTTTTGTCCTGGACTATATCTTATTTATTTCAAATCTAAAATCTGTATGAATGAAAAATAATTCATTAATGAGGATATTAATAATGAAAAGAAAAAAAAGTAACTTTTATTTCATTGAATTTAATTCCTTACCGACACCAAATTGATGCATTAGATAAGAAATTAGTCTGCTCAGTTAAAGGCTTGATTATGACCAAAAAAAAAAAAAAAAATTTATTTGCTGAAAAAAAATTCTAGACATCTGAAAATGTTTATATATGAAACCATAAAACCTGTGCTGTTATAACAGTCATCCAAAAGCATACATTTATTGTCTCCATGGAAATTCCTCCTATCTCTGTCTGTGAAGGAAGGAAAAAATGCTGGCAAAATCAAAGCCAGCATTATGCCTTCAAAATTAAGAACAATACATTGTGCGCCATCAGCTTTCCTGGAAAGAAGAACGCTTATTTGCTCAAAAGCTAATGAAATACACATGCCTCAAAATAACAACTGTGAAGTCAGAAAGTGCCCTAAGCTCTGCCAGCTAGGCAGTGCCATAACATAGGACTCTCCTTTGACAGTACCTGGGAATGCTAGATGGACTGAACTATTAAAATCACAGATGATAGATGCTTATCCAGAATCCTCACAAAAGGCTGCCTTTGACATGAACAGCTTAAGGTATGCAGCACATAGTGCCTATGGCATCAGTTTAGCAAGCTGAGAGCCAGAAGATGCTCCTCAAGTAGCTAAAGCTTATAATTGAACTTTGGCAAGATTTACATTAAGCAAATAACCTCCCAGTGGTCTACCCACAGTGTTATCTGACTGTATCTTGTGTATTGACAGCTGTCCAGCAAGCTGGAATTACCTAAATTTTGGCAAAACAAATGTTCAGGCTTTTACGATACATGGTCAAATTAGAGGTGCTGAGCCAACAACCCCTCTACTGTTTCATTTCTGCTTGATGTTGGCATAATAACTACATAGACAATTTGATTTTCATAATATCCTTTGAAAGTTAGCATCATCTATACTCCTTTTCATTTCTATTTGAAGTGCAAGCTGCTTGAATGATTCACAGCAAAAAAAAATCTGTAAACTGACAGAGAAGAATAATTTTTAATAGACTGACTGTGTAACTTACCCTTGTCCTTGTGTGCACAAGTTTCTATATGTGCATAAGAGTTTATCTGGAAAGATAATATATTTAGAACTGAGAAGATAGTTTAGGTTTGTCCCTTTTAGTGATGGATTTGAATAAATGCCTAATATTAAATTCTTTTTCTTCTTGGGGTTATCCTATGAGCAACAGTTCAAGTCCTCCTTTACTGCCAAAATGGTAAGTGAAACAGGGAAAGGAGTTAGAGAAAGGGAGAAGAGTTTCAAGACATTTGGTCCTTCAAGTTCTCACCACAATCACAATGAGATTGAAAGATTCATGAACTCAGAATTATAGAACTCTGGAACCACAGAATCACTCAGGTGGGAAGCGACCTCAGGAGATCTCTAGTCCAAGCTCCTGCTCAAAGCAGGGGCAGCTCTGAGTTCAGGAGTGGTTGCTGTACTCGTTGCTCAGATCTGCATTTAACCATTCATAAATTGTACACATTAAAGAAATTCAATTTTTTTTTATGCGAGGTAATAAACACTGTGTTGCCATAAACACTGTGGTGTCACAACAATGCAATCTGAGAAGCTTAAGTCTGTAAATATTGACTGTTTCATATTGTCAAGCATGTCTATAAACATTGTGTGCACTTTAACTTTTACAGGCCATATTTAACAGATGATTGAAAACAAAACAAGGTGGTACTGAGGCAATTGACAGCCTATTGTGTAGTTTTGCAAGATTTTTTAGAGTTAAACAAGCAATACAAATCAATGTAATGTAAGGAATTACTATGCATTGTTGAAAACAGCTGAACTCATAGCAAACAAAACTAAATTTAACATTACATTCCATGTTTTCATTCTGTAGAACACGAATTAAATATGGAACTATATCACTAATATAAAATGTTCAAATTTTAAGTTAATTAGATCAACTAATAGACCTTGAAACAGACAAGAGAGTTCTGTATTTCATGCATTGGTAACATATAGACTTAGCTAGCTGGAAAACTTGATTTAGGACCACAGTTGCATGTGTCTGCAAGTTTCTTTTGCTGTTTTCACTCTACTACTCTGTGATGTTGCCATACCAATGATACTCTGGTTTGTGTCCTTTTTGTAGTTTATGTATATAAACTGCATTGATTGACAAACCTTATCGAAACCATTGTTTCATTGGAGGTGAACTTTTTGAAGACTTACATTTTATGTTACTTTTGCCCAAATGTGGAGCTATCATAAAAATAATGGCGGTCTGTGAGAAGTTTACCCGTAACTTACACACCTGATATGCTGAGGTTCCACAGCGCTCTTCAGTATCCATGGCAATTTCTCAATTTGTAAGTCACATTCTAATATTATATTTAAAAGTTGATAGAGTGCTGAACTGAAACTAGACTTCATCATTTATTACATTTCAAGTTCTTGCAATATAAAGATGATTAAATAATTATTCTTACAACAATAAATGGGCATGGATACCTATTTAAAAGATTTTTTTTGCATTATCAGCTAAACAATCTCTAAAATGGGTAGTAGTGATGGTCATAAAAGCGAGAGGTCAAACTGAAAGTTTCGAAAAGATATTATAAATTGAGTGGAAAAAGATATGGAAGGAAGAAGCAAAAGAATATAAAGACTTACCAAAATGTAATTTGTCAAAACCAGAATACATTCTAGTTTTTTCAGAAAATGTCTCCAAAAACAGACACCTGAATAAAAGGTGCTGGTAGTTTAGCACTCTCAGAACATAACGGACAATTGCTTAGAAGGCAGTTTTGCAAATATAGATTTTTTTTTTCCCCAGGAAAAAAAAAAACTTGATTGTATTCTATTCACCTCTGTGTTAAGAACTGACTTGACTTAAGCTGGTAAATCTATTAGCAATTAGGTTGTTACTACACTGTCTTCTGGCTTCCCTAGAGTAGAGTCAAAATATTTCCCAGCTCTACTCTACTTATTTTGAACACTACTGTGGAACAATGACTGGGAAGGGGTGGAAAATTGGTTTCTCGAAGGTTTATCCTAATAGAAGAACTTCTAGGGTAAAATACAGTTGCTACTTCCAGGATAAAATGCAGCTGGCATGCTCGCTACAGGAGTTCCCTAAGCAACACACCCTACCTCATTTAGCATATGCTAAGGCAAGCAGAACTAACAGAACAGAGGGTGGAGCAGAGTGGAGACTCTGCGGCCAAACTCTGTTATGTTCCCTGCAGGGACAGGAACTTCATGGTACCTGGTGGCTAGTAGGCTGTATAGCAGCTGATGAACTATATTGCAGCTGTCAAACAATAAGAATACCGGTTGCTGAGCCAGGAATTGTGGTGAAATTGTGTTCTTTAGATGAACTTTGCTCATTGTAGTGTCATTATTATATCAAAACAGATCTCCATCCCAAAAGCTACCCACCTCCAAAGTGTCACTACCCCTCACTGAGCACGCATTCTGAATTTATTTTACCTTTAAAAGCAAAGTGAGAAAAATTTGCACCAATCCTAACAAAGGTATGTATGACTAGAGTCCCTCAAGCTCCACCTAAAAGTGAAAAACAGTATAAAAAAATGGCTTAAGAAAAGAGGGATATTGGGAAAGACCTCTATCGGACCACTGAGGACCAGCTGACGGGCTGACCCTCTCTTTCCCCCTCATAGGGATGCCTACTGGGTAAGAGCTATGTCTTATGTGCGCATAGATACTAACATCTTGTCAGCTATTAAAACATATTTTATATATTGTTTCATGTTTGTTTTTGCAGTCAGTATCTTATCACCAGCTATCTTCAAACCTTTATCCAGTCACAAACATATGTAATAAAATTTGTTTATCTATAAATATAAGTTTCTGGAAACTTGAATAATTGATATAGGGGATAAAAGGGATTTGTCTTACTGCCTGTCAAGAGCTCTGAATAGGTTAGACGAACACCCTCCAACCTTGCGGGCTGCCAAGAGGTATTTGTCCCAGTGATGCTGTCAGCATAAGTCTGACATAGGTCTGTCAGCATAAGACCAAATTGGAACTTCTCCTTAAATGGAGTGCAGCAGGCTGGTCGGATACAAGGGTCTTGTCTTTCTTGGGAAACTGGCAGGCTGGTCAAATTGAAAAGGGTTCGAGGTAATCCCCCTCCCTGTCCTCTGTCGACACAATATTGTGTCTTATCGTGACAACTACTATACTCTTACATGACAGGAGATTTACTCCCTTACATGGTTTTGCTAGTCTGGTCCATAAGCAGTTACTATATGAGAAAAAAAAAATAGGTAATTGAGTAAATTGTCCAGTAGAAGATTAAAAAATAATTGAATAAATTACCTAGGGGTTGAGTAACTAGATAATTCTTAGAGAACAGAAAAAAAATGTGGCTCTTCTTGCAGAATCTTCTGATCCTTGGAATATTTTTTGTGAATTAAAAGAATGTGTGTGACATTGTTCCAATGATGTCTGAAAAGAGACACTTTATTTTGCTTTCCCATTTTATACCATGATAGAAGTCAAAACTTACATTGGCTTTAGTTTAATAATAGACGACTAGTTATTAATTCAGATATCGTCTCCTCTTCACAAGGCACCATTTTTCTGAGATTGTTGTCAGTAACTGAATGTGATAAGTGTAAATGTAACTGGTTTTTTTCTGACAGGCTGATTGTCTCCAAAAATGAACAACCATTAAATGTGTTATGGTGAAATTTTGTCTAGGACAAAGTGCTGTCCTGGTGTAATAATTCCAAAGTAATACTTCTTCCATCTGGTAAATGGAATTCATAGTCTTTGGATTCAAACTGTTCTAATGAAAGAGTAATTGTCTAGGCAAATGCACTCATAAAAAGTTCAATTTTCACTGAAAGTAAGATAGCTGAGATTTTGCACTTGAACAGAATCCTCTTATCTGAAATTAGTTCAGTTATTTGCATACATACAGGCCACAGATGGAAAGGAGATTCAGAAGTAAAAACACCATCTGCATTTGTCTTTAATGACAAGTTATATAGAAGTCTGAGAATCTCATTTTCAATAACTGCATTTCAAAATATTTCAAAATAGTCCTCATTCATTGTGACCCTGTAAAATGATTATTATAAAAGCCATCTATGTCATCAGAAGTACTTATATTATAACTCTTGTAATTAAGGATGTAATAAACTTTTCTTCCGTATACAATTTGCAATATGCTAGCATATAAATGAAAATGTATCTACAGTATATATTTCTATCAGTATTGATATTCCTAAAAATGAATGATATAAAATTTTCTGAAATTGCAGGCATCAGTTGTGATGATCAGAGTTACATGGAACCATAAGCATGCCTGGGACAAGATAAAACAGGCAATAGTAACATCTGTATTTTGTAGCAGTCGTGAACAGAAGGCATACAGCATTTTTCAGATGCTTCTTAGGTTTGGGAAAGGTACATATATATACTCTATTACATGACTATTTTCATCAGCATTACCCAGTACCATATGAAAATATATCAGAATATGGAAGGGAAAATTAAGAGGATGTTAGAACTTTTATTTGGATGGTTACTAATACTCAACATTTGATTTACAGAATCTAAATACTGAATAAGATCCTTGAGAAACCATAATTGAATCCTAAACTGGCAGGATTTTAACTTCAGACTTCCTCTTTTGTTAACCTAAATTTAAAAATTTATTCAGAGAAATCATTGTGCTTAGTGTTGGAAAGGTTAAGTACCATTTATTCTAGGATTTAATTTAAATGAAGAATGTAAAGCACACAGTGAACACACGTAACTGTACACAGAGCATGGTACAGAAAAGACCATATTGCTCAGTCTTTCACATAATACTGTAATGATTTTGTTTTCTTCATGTTAAGACATGATTTCCATAAAATGCAATTTTAAGAGGTTGTATGTCTACCCATTAAGTCCATTTAGATCATTCTTCAGTCAGGTGTCAACAGAATTTCTCCCTTTTTTTGGCATTCTTTTGTTTTTGAATTACATGACACCTTAAACTTCAGGCTTCAGCTGTATATTCTTGATGCATATGCTTCACTCTCAGTGTCAGACGTAGGCAGCTTCTCTCTTCTTGGTTTTTGTTTGTTTGTTTTGTGTTTGTTGTTTTTTTTTTCCTGAGTGCTACAGTCCAGTTTTTCCATGGTCAGTGAAAATGTGGCCAGATACATGGAAAGGTGTGGTCAGATGATGCATTCCATAGAAGATTTCAACTCTAATATTTAGTATGTATTATTGTGTCTTGAATAAAAGCAAAATTATATTTTCCTTCCTTCCTTTCCTTCTTTTCCCTCTCTCTTCTTCAGCTTTGTAGGCTTTTTAATGTTAAAATAATAATACATTTTCACATAGCCTATCATGGACAGAGTTCTGTTTGAACTGGATTATAAAAAGCACCTGGAAGAATTAGGGTTGTTGTCTGACCAGTCTTGACACAGTGTGCTGATAATTTTTCTCATTAAGAAGACTATTTAGATCTTCTGAGTGATGTAGTTTGATATGGAAGTAGTGTGTCTTTTTTACTTGTGCTGAATATTCATATTTGATGGAACAGCCGAAACAAAGAAAGTTGAAAATCAATGGTATAAAGGGTTGTTGCTGGGGTGACATACTTAAAAATTGTAGATGTTTTTTGGAACTTATTTTTTTAACTCCTTTTTCATATTTTTACTGTTATAGAAGGAGAAATAACCTTGCTCCACTGGTAATAACGTTGGATAACAGAGGCTGTAAAAATGAACTATGAGGTAGTATTAGTGAGTTATCTACAATCCGTCTATATTCCTGTCATCTACTCCTTCCCATTTCAGTCATCTGATCTCAGATATATGTTTCTAGTGTAAAGTGAATTTTAAAAACCCATTAAGGAATCTGACTATCTGTTGTGGGTTAACCTTAGCTAAGACTAACACAGGTGCAGGCTGACTCCCCTCTTATGGGATGGGGCAGAGAATTGGAAGGGTAAAAGTGAGAAAACTCATGGGTTGACATAAAGATAGTTTAATAGGCAAAGCAAAAGCTGTGCATGAAAACAAAGCAAAACAAGGAATTAATTCTCTGCTTCCCATCGGCACCAGGTGTTTAGCCATTTCCAGGAACACAGGGCTCCATCACGTGTAATGGTTACTTGGGAAGACAAATGTCAGACACAAACCTCTGAATGCCTCTGCTCTCTTTTTTCTCTCCACCAGCTTCTACTGCTAGGCATGCCATTAACTTTGGTCAATTGGGGTCAGCTGTCCCAGCTGTGTCCCCTCCCAATTTATTGTGCCCCCCACAGCCTAGTCACTGGTTGGGTAGTGTGAGAAGCAGAAAAGGCCTTGACTCTGTGTAAGCGCTGATCAGCAACAGCTAAAACATCCTTGTGGTAACACTGTTTCGGTCACAAATCCAAAACCAGAACCTCATGCAAGCTACTATGTAGAAAACTAAACCTATCCCAACCAAAACCAGTACACCATCCTAGTGTAATTTTATATTTTGCTCCTTCTCTTTCTCACTCATTATTATTCTGCAATAATAAACAAATTATTTCATTGTTGAAAGGGTTATGAAGCATTATATTATGAATATAGAAAGAGTATGAAGCATTTTGTTTTTTCCCCTTAGCCTTTGATTTCTTTATGTTCAAAAAGCCTTGATTTATTTTTCTTGTAATTATAAAAAAAAAAAAAAATTGTTTCATCTGAAATATTTTTAGTCTGCATGCTTGTCAAGGGTGGGAAAAAAATTAATTATATGCTATCCTACTGTATGTACATGCATGCACATACAGACAGCAACATGTACACACATGTACTCACACACCACCTAACATATCTGTTGTTTCTTTTAGAAGAATGTAGGAATTAAATTTTTGACAATGGAGCCATAGCTTAATTCACCTTTTTGAGGCTATATATGCACCTTTCAGTAATGAAAAGAACATTCCTGGAACTGAATAAAGAGCACAAATGGCAAGTAAAAGGGTACAAACATTCTTTATACCCCTTGGCTAATAAGCTACCTCTGTACTACATTGTTTTCTTATATGTGCTAAATTCTTTTGTTGTTTGTTTTTTTTAGAAAAAAAAAAAACTATTACTTTTATATCAGTGTTTTAAGATTAATAACTTTAATTT
Source organism: Chlamydotis macqueenii (assembly GCF_036417535.1). Taxonomy (NCBI): domain Eukaryota; kingdom Metazoa; phylum Chordata; class Aves; order Otidiformes; family Otididae; genus Chlamydotis; species Chlamydotis macqueenii. Next base: position 167,927,249 of record NC_141556.1, read on the forward strand.
TGCTAATCTTTTGCTAATTACACTCTTAATATTTTTGTCTTTGTTGTATGTTCTAGTTCAATGAAGAGTGCAATAAATGTATACTTGGTTTATATAAAGATGTATAATTTACTGCTCTCAATATAAAGTGAATTTCTCATTCATTTCAAAAATCCCCTGGTACATTAATTACATTTATACTGCTGAGCTACAAAATGTATTTGCAGATAAAAGCGAAACATATTGTATATCAATATTGTAATAAATTAAAGTCTTGCTCTTCAGTAATTTATGCTTGCAGCCATTTACTTAATTATATATCTTAAGCACTGAATAGTTTGTATATATACACTTTTATTATGAAATATTTAAGTACTACTTTTAATTTCTAATCAGTTCCATATGGATTACAAAAAGAAAAACAATTAAGATTCTGGATTATAGTGATAATTTTCATGGAGATAACTGTGCAAAAGAAAATACATATCGCCCCTTAAATATTATCCAACAATGACTGTTCCTAGAGATGCATGCTGTGATTAAAATCTGAAATAAAAATGCATTGCAGTTTGCATCAAAATAAGTTTAAATTGGCAATTTTGGTTGGGAAATAGAGTATTAATAAACAAAATATTTTAGCAAAAAAAAAGACTTAAGGAAATAGAGAATGAAGAACACTATAGTATTTAGATATAAATGGTAAAAAACTACATGTAAAAGTTAAAAACTAAAAGGATACTTAGATGCAATTTGTATAAGAAGTTGCATAAGTACTAGGAATAAATTAGTAATTCTAAGTCTCACTGGTTCCTACATTTTGTTTCTTAAAGTAAATTTCTGGAGCAGTTGGATTATTTAATATGCTCGGTGTGTGGGAATAGGTACTCATGATCTTCTTGTAAAGGTTAAATAAGATTATATTTTATACTAAGGGTTTCACATATCCACTGGAAGTTTTCTGGAGATTACAAATTTAAAAAGAATGAAAACTGTAAATTTTATACAAATACTATACTGTAAAATTTATGATATCTTTTATACTCCAATGAGTTACCTAGCATCCTGTTCCTGGGATTTCTTTCAAATACTTGTATTTTCTCATCAAAAAAGAACTAGTTATTTAGACTATCTTTTTTTTTATTATTTAATACTTTACTACACCATTTCTATTACTAATACCTTAAACCAACATGGCTTCACCAAGGGCAGATCGTGCCTGACCAATTTGGTGGCCTTCTATGACGAGGTGATGGCATCAGTGGACAAGGGACGAGCAATGGATATCATCTACCTGGATTTGTGCAAAGCTTTTGACACTGTCCTGCACAATATCCTTCTCTCTAAACTGGAGAGAAATGGCTTTGATGGATGGACCACTCGGTGGATAAGGAGTTGGCTGGATGGCCGCACTCAGAGAGTGGTGGTCAACGACTCAATGTCCAAGTGGAGACCGGTCACGAGTGTCATCCCTCAGAGGTCCATGTTGGGCCCAGCCCTGTTCAACATCTTTGTTGGCGACATGGACAGTGGGATAGAGTGCACCCTCAGCAAGTTCACTGATGACAGTGTGGTGTCATTGGTGTGTGGTGCCGTCGGCTGTGTAGTGCCGTCAACATGCTGAAAGGAAGGGATGCCATCCAGAGGGACCTTGACAGGCTGGAGAGGTAGGCCCATGCCAGCCTCATGAAGTTCAACCAGGCCAAGTGCAAGGTCCTGCACCTGTGGCATGGCAATTCCAGGCATAAATATAGGCTGGGCGGAGAATGGATTGAGAGCAGCCCTGAGGAGAAGGACTTGGGAGTGCTGGTGGATGAGAAGCTCAACATGAGCAGGCAATGCGCCCTTGAGGCCCAGAAAGCCAACCGCATCCTGGGCCTCATCAAGAGGAGCGTGGCCTGCAGGTCGAGGGATGTGATTCTGCCCCTCTACTCTGCCCTGGTGAGACCCCACCTGGAGTACTGTGTCCAGTTCTGGAGCCCCCAACACAAGAAGGACATGGACCAGCTGGAGAAGGTCCAGAGGAGGGCCACGAAGATTATAAGAGGGTTGGAGCACCTTTCCTATGAAGACAGGCTGAGAGAGTTGGGGCTGTTCAGCCTGCAGAAGAGGAGGCTCCGGGGAGACCTTACAGTGGTCTTCCAGTACCTCAAGGAGACCTATAAGAAAGATGGGGGGGGCCTATAAGAAAGATGGGGAGAGACTGTTCAGTAGGGCCTGTTGTGGTAGAATGAGGGGTAATGGTTTTAAAATAGAGGGAGGCAGATTTAGATTGGATATTAGGAAAAAAATTTTTACAATGAGAGTTGTAGAACACTGGAACTAGTTGCCCAGAGAGGTGGTGGATGCCCCATCCCTGGAAACATTCAAGGCCAGGTTGGATGAGGCTCTGAGCAACCTGATCTAGTCGGGAATGTCCCTGTTCCTTGCAGGGGGGTTGGACTAGATGACCTTTGAAGGTCCCTTCCAACCCTAACCATTCTATGATTCTATGATTCTTACACTATAATATTTTTCTTAAATTTTGTGTATGTATTACTTAAAACTATATATGTAATTGTAATACATTTGCATTTATTAATAGTACAGTATGTGTACAGTGTTGCATTACTGTTCCTTAGGATTTAATTCTAAGGCCTGTTCTGTTCAATATCTTTATCAACACTCTGGATGCAGAAGTTGAATGCACCATTAGCAAGTTTGTTGATACCAAACTTGGCAGTGTTGTTGACTCTTTTGAGGGAAGAGAGGCCTCTCAGAGGGATCTGGACAGATTGGAGTATTGGGCAATCATTAACAGGATGAAAATTAAGAAGTCCGAGTGCCAGACTCTGCACCTAGGATGGAGTAACGCTGTGCACAAGTATACATTGGGAGAGGAGAGGCTAGAGAGCATCCCTGCAGAAAGGGATCTGGGGTGCTGGTTAACACCAGGCTCACTATGAGTCAACAGTGTGCCCTGGCACCCAAGAGAGCAAACCACATCCTGGGGTGCATCAAACTCAGCATAAGTAGCCGATCAAAAGAGGTGATTTTGCTGTATTCAGTGTTTGTGTGGCCTCACCTTGAGTACTGTGCACAGTTCTGGACCCCAAAATTTAAGAAGGATGTGGAGGTCCTTGAATGTGTCCAGGAGACAGGAACAAAGCTGGTGAAAGAGCTGGAAGGAATGTCCTATGAGGAGCGGCTAACGACTTTGGGTTTGTCTAGTTTGGAAAAAAGGAGACTGAGGGATGACCTCATTGCTCTCTACAGCTTCCTGACATAGGCAAATGGAGAGTGAGGTGTTGATCTCCCAGCTTTACAGTGATAGGACACTTCGGAATGGTTCAAAGCTGCATCAGGGGAGGTTCAGACTGGACATTAGGAAACATTTCTTTACCAAGAGAGTGGTTAAATACAGGAATAGGCTTCCTAGGGAGGTAGCTGGTGCCCCAAGCCTGTCAGTGTTTAAGAGGCATTTGGACAACGCCCTTCCTAATATGGTTTAACTTTTGGTCATCCGTAAATTGGTCAGGCAGTTGGACTAGATGGTCACTGTAGGTCTCTTCCAACAGAGCTATGCTATTCTATTCTATTCTATTCTATTCTATTCTATTCTATTCTATTCTATTCTATTCTATTCTATTCTATTCTATTCTATTCTATTCTATTCTATAATAAATAGTTATGAAATCATAAAGTTTCTTGAAATAGAAAGCTTAATACGGTTGTATTCATGTTTCAAGGCTTTAGAATCATAGAATTACAGAATAGTTTGGGTTGGAAGGGACCTTTAAAGATCATCTACTCCAACCCTCCTGAAAGGAGCAGGAACATCTCCAACTGGATCAGGTTGCTCAGAGCCTCATCCGGCCTGGCCTTGAACGTTCCCAGGGATGGAGTATCTACTACCTCTCTGGGCAACCTGTTCCAGTTGCCACCTTCGTTGTCAATTTTTTTTTCCTTATGTCCAGTCATAATCTACCTCCTGTATTTTAAAAACATTACCCTACCCCTCCTCCTATCACAACAGACCCTACTCAGAAGTTTGTCTCTATCTTTCGTATCGACTCCCTTGAGGTACTGGAAGGCTGCTATGAGGTCTTCCCAGAGCCTTCTTTTCTCCAGGCTGAACAGCTCCAACTCTCTCAGCCTTTCTTTGTAGGAGGGGTGCTCCAGCCCTCTGATCGTCTTTGTGGCCCTTCTCTGGACTCACTCGAACAAGTCTATGTCAGTTCATCAGTCTATCTTAATCAGCAGTTTAAAAACATCTGCAGCATGCCTATTCTCTTTTCTTTGTCTTGTAAACTCTTTAACTCTCCTTTTTTTTTTTTTTAATTCTTCAATATTTAGGATTGGCTGAACAGAACCACACTACATCTCTGTTCTCAGGACTTAGTCCAGTGTAAGTGCAGAAATCTACAGACATCTTCAATAACTTTCTTTGCTGTGAAGAATTGAAACATCTTTGGCTTATCACTCTACTTGTCTGTACCAGAAAGATACATGTGCAAAAAAAAAAGTAGTACCTCCAGAAAATAATTAAAACATATCCAAGCACATGGAAATCACAAAGCAAGCTCTTTTCAGGTATGTTAAAGAATAAGTTTGTACCGATGCCATGCAAACCTCTTTCCAAATGGATGCTTTAGCTGAAGTTGTTATATATAGGAATCAGAATAAGAAACATCTTGCATAGTATACATCAGGACTATATATCTCCTAATGTGTATATGAGAATGCGTGTTTTTTACTAGGAATTTTGCTGGTTATGCATGCTTACTTTTAAATGCTTTGTGATTTAAATAAAGATAAAAAAATAGTTATATGCAAGATAGCTAGGTTGTTTTTTTTTCTTTAACAATCTACATATTAAAAGTAAGGTTCTTGGATAATTTAGCATTACCAATAAAATGATTGAAAATATTTTTTATAAAAATAATTTTATAAATCAAGAGTTTATGCAAAACATGCAATCTACATGTTGCTTTTTTTTTAAAAAAAAAAAGTGTTCTCAAAGGTTTGTGATTTTGATGTTGCTATGTTCTCATTTTTGTAGAGAGTATTTCACCAAATGATCTACTGAAATACTTTTTTTATACTCTATTTATAAGATAATTTCACTTACTAAAAGTAAGTAGAACTTGGGAGTTTTTTGCCAAGCACGTAATGTCAATATTATGTCTGTATAGTACAGAAGAGGAGTAGTGAACATAACTTAAACAATCAGGGGAGTTTTCAAATGGGAAAATAAATTAATCCAAGAGAAGTTTCACCAGATTTTGTTAACTCATCTGGAATATGTTAGAAGTGCTACAAAATTTGTATTCCTAGATTTATATCACCTATATTCATGTGTGAGCAAAGGAGAAAGTTAGGCTAAAAAAGCCCTCAAAACATAATAAAAAAAAAAAGACACATATGAGGAAAAGCAGTTGAAGAAATCTTTGAGGAATTACGAATGTTATCCTTTCAGTTAGAAAAATCCATTTTTACAATTTTCATCTTAAATAAAATCCCAGGAAATCACTGAAATTTGCATAGAGATGCATGTCTAATGGATTGCAATACACACTGGGCAATGGCTACAATGATTTAAACACTAATGAATTCATTTACTAAAGTAAACAAGCATTAGCCAAATCATGCAGCATGATTGGCAGGTAGCATATCTAAAAACCTGGATATCATAGTATTGAACCACATCAAAAGAAGCAGCTGTTTCTGTAAGATATGCAGTTATGCTGTCAATATCAGCAACTGAATTAACACTGTATGTAGACTTGACTATTGAAGAAAGCAACAGAAATGCTGATTTGGGAGATGCAGCTCAGCCTATAAAGCACACTCAAATTAAATTAACAAATTATACAGCTGCATTTGGAAAATGCACACTGACAAGACTTGTAAAACATATAACATTACCAACAAAGTAATATAAAATAATCTGAAATGTCTGGTACATTTAAAGAAAACAGACTCCAGTAGAGTCATATTACACAGTATCTTTCAGCCCTCACCTTTCTGTTGTTTGAATTTATTAACTTTGTATTAAAAAAAAACCCAAAACTAATTACTTAATTGTTGCTTAGGCAATACTTAACTGCTTTTGATGTTTATTTGAACAAGTAATGTCTGCAAATTGTATCTAGAGTAGGCTTGTAAGTCATAGAGAGGCAGAATTACTGTTAGATATTTATTTTCCAAGTCTTTAAAAATCTTCATTTAGATTTTAGATTTCAAGTTTTGGTCCCCACTGTAAAGCATCAAAAGTCAGGAAAACAAACAAAAAGTCTCTACTTTTTCCTTCAAATGAATGTGGATATTCTATTAATAACTGTACATCTTTGGCTCACAAGTATGTAAATACAAAATTATACACACAGAACACTTGAAATGAGGAAATATTGCTTTATAATTTTATGGGTCTTTTAGTTTACTATCCTTATAGTATAAGAAGTTTTCCATCATTTGAAATGAACAGATATAAAATTATTATGGACATGAGTAACTGTCACTGAGATAAATAGGATATTCTGCAGTAATACTTATTAAAATAGTTATTAAAATTTCATAATTAGAATTTGTAATTAGAATGCTTCTCAAACATGTATTAGAATGCATATTCAAATGCATTCACCTCAAGTTCCATAAACGAAGCTTGTTCTCAGTATTTACTCTTTGTCAGACTGAAGGTTATGACATGGAATAAATCTGTTCAAAAAGCTTTTACAGAATGAGGTCAGAGGTTATTAAAGACTCAAAAAATTACTTCAGATAGAAGTGTTGTCATCTTCTGTTATTTAGGCAAGGTAAAGAGGGTAACAATTTTTATGGGAATCAGTCCGCTTTTGATCTGAATTGCTTTTTTATAATGTCTGTCTTTTACTCCTGCTCTGTATAGAGTGATCATATCCAATTTTAGGGTTCCTAGAAAAATGCTTAAATGCTAGATTAAAAGTAACTATTTTTTTTTATGTGTATTGTCAGAACTACAAACTGAGGAAGGTTTAGGTTTTAGATTGGATTTTCATTATTATCTCACTTTTATTCCTCTCTTCATCTTGATGGCATTTATCTTCTAAAATAAAGGTAGGTTGAGTTACAGATTTTTATGAATTACTAGATTGTCATTACATGTATGGTGGTTTACCCTAGTCACCACACAGTTTCTTGCTCATGCTCCTACTCCCTGGCAGGATAGGAGAGTGAACTGGGGAGAAAAGAAAACTCATGGGTTGAGACAGTTTAGTAGAATAGCAAAGGAAAACTACAATAATAACAGAATATAAGGATACTAAAATATACAAAATGAACAATGCATGATTTCTCACCACCTGATGTCCTGATGACCGATACAGCCCATCTCGAGCAGCGATCACAGAAATGAAACAGAGCAGCAGGCAAAAGAGTGAAAAGGAGCCAGCGAGGCAAGAGAGCTATGCCCCTCACTCAGGCAACCTCCACTTATACACTGAGCATGACGTTTATGGCATGGAATACTCTCTTTGGCCAGTTTGGGTCAATTAGTTCAGCAATATCCCGCCAAGCTTCCTGCACCTGCACATTAGTGAGACCTGGAAAACCAGACATTGTCCTTGGTCTCATTAGCAACAAGTCATAACATCAGTGTTTTTATCAACATTCTTCACATACAAAATTCAAAACACGCTGGCTACTGAGAGGAAAATTAACTCCATCCCTGCTGAAACCAGGACAACATGTTACAGTTAGAAAAATCTAGATAAGTAGAATTGAAAATTATTTTCTCAAGCTCAGTTTGTATTTGAGTTCTTAATGAGTTCTGAGAAAAAAAAAAAAAAACAACTCTAAGGAATGATGTTCAATAGCCTGCCCTTCTATATAGCTCTTCATCCCAAGAAGTGTAATTTGTACTTTTTTTTCAAACATCTTAGATTATCAAGATTAATTCTCAGTACAGTTTTCAGTAGAGCATTTAAAGTGGGCAAGATAAATAAATAACATGAGAAAACTATGAGACTAATAATCTTTGGTATATAGCTTTGCATTAGGCATTTCAAAATCGAAAAGCATAACCAGTATGTATGTATATTTTCCTGTTTCTTATCACATATGAAAGGTTTTGAGTCTTACATGATAATAATTACCATGTAATACATTACTTTGTATAATTGATCTAGAAGCAAAAAAAAAAAAAAAAGGAGTAGGATGTTAAATATATATATATATCTCCTAGCTAGAAACAAAAACAAACAAACAAAAAAACAACCCAAACAAAAACCAGCATTTTGTATTTGCAGGATTAGAAATACGATCTTTTGTAAGACTTTGTCATTGGCAACTTTGGGTCTGTAAGTGAAATAAAGCATACAATAGGTTAATTTGTGCTATATCATGTTTTGAAGTTCATAAAAATTTAACTAAAACCTCAGGACTTCAGAGTGCCTTGACTGCATTTGACTCTAGAGGAAAAGATGCAGTGGGATGTCTCATAGCATTAGAATTATCAACAGCAGTTGAACAGCAGTTGTATGTCACAAGGTCTGGTAGGAGACCAATAATTAGCAGTATACCCTAGGAGTCAATCCTGGGTCCAGTCCTATTTAACACCTTCATTAGTGGGGCAGGGTACAACCTCAGGAAGCTCGCTGACAAAACAAAACTGAGACGAGTGGCTGATACATCAGTGGGCTGTGATACCATGCAGAGGGACCCTGACAAGCTAGAAAGACAGGCCAATAGGAACCTCACAAATTTCTACTCAGAGAAGTCTAAAGTCCTGCACCTAGGAAGGAACAACACTATGTGTTGCAGTAAAAGCATGGACTCCGTGGATGGTGTTCCGGAGACCTTTATTGTCAGTCAGCATAAGTCTTTTATAGTCTATCTAAGTTACATGCAAAGTGCACGCACTTAATCATCTAATTCGATTGGTAGCAATATACTGTTCATGCGCCTTAAGCTTCATTTGGATGGGTTATAGATTTTTAGTTGTCTTTACTATTTTTGCCTTTGGTATTTACTTATCTTGTTCTAATTGCTGGTTTTTGTTATTGAGCAAGTGGTGTTCAAGGACATAGCTCAAATTCTTCAATATCAGACAGCTGTGCTGCACTCTCTGTTCCCACAACTATGCACCGATATATGCTGGAGGCCACCGAGCTGGAAAGCAGCTTTGCAAAATAGGACCTGAAAGACCCAATGGACATAAAGTAGAGCATGAACCAGAAATGGCTAATTGGGCCAGCAGTGTCAGCCTTGCAGCAAAGAAGGCTAATGGTGTCCTTCACTGCAGTGGAAGAAGTGATGCCCGAAGGTCCAGGGAAGTGATCTTGCCCCTCTATTAAGCACTGCTGAGGCCATATCTAGAGTGCTGTGTGTAAGTCTGGGCTCCTTAGTACAAAAGACACATGGGCATACTGGAGAGAAATCCATGAAAGATCATTAAGATGGTTAAGTCATTGGAGCATCTCTGCTATGAGGAAAGTCTGAGACGGCTGGGACAGTTCAACTTTTGTAGTTTAGCCCTACTTGGAACTAAGCCCTATGCACTCGTTCACTCACCCTCCCCATCCTCTGAGGGAACGGGGGAGAGATAATATAAGAAAAGGCTTGAGGTTCAAGATAAGGACAGGGAGAGATCATTCAGCAGCTACCATTACAGGCAAAACAGACTTGATTTGGGGAAAACTAACTCAGTTTATTAACAATAAAATTGAAGTAGGATAAAGAGAGAGAGAAAACAGATCTTAAGACCACCTTCCTCTCACTCCTCCTCTCTGCCCAAGATTAACTTAATTTTTGACTAAAACACCTTCTCCCTGCCATGAGCAGCACAGGGAGAACAGGGAATGGGGGTTGCAGTCAGTTCATCACACTTTGTTTCTGATGCTCCTTCCTTCTCAGTGGAAGAACTCCTCACATTCTTCCTTTGCTTCAACGTGGGATCCCTCCCACAGGCTACAGTCCTTCACAAACTGCTCCAGCATGAGTCCTTTTCCACAGGGTGCATTCTCTCAGGAACAGGCTCCACTTCATGAAGACGAACCACAGCTTCCTTTGGGTGTCCACCTGTTCTGGTGTGGGATCCTTCACAGGTTGCAGGTGGATCTCTGCTCCTCTATAGGCCTCCATGGGTTGCACAGGAACAGCCTGCTTCACCATGGTCTTCAGCACCAGCTGTAGGTGACTCTTGCTAGGAGCAACTTTATTCCTCCTCCTTTCTCACTGACCTTGGCATCTGCAGTCGTTCGTCTTGCAAGCATTTATTCACAATTAGACTCAGGCAGATGCCTCCTATATTGTCTCACATGTCTTCTCTTCTCTCCCCTTGTCTGGGCCAGGCCAAGTTGGGCCCAGACAGCCGCCCCCTGCCAGGAGGCCAGAGGGTGAGGTCTGCAAGGCCCACAAGGCCCATGCCCCCCCCCTCTGCTTGCAATTCTAGGGGTTTTTTGTGTTCCCATTCTTAAACACTTTATCATAGAGGCATTATTATCATTGCTGACCGGTTCAGGCATGGCCAGCAGCAGATTTGCTCTAGAGCTGGCCTGGTTTACTGGACAAAGGGGAAACTTTGCCACTGTAGCCCCCACATGCCCCCTCTCCCTTCCCAGCTACACAAACCCAGCACATCTGCCCAAAGATGAGAAGACTCAAAGGGGATCTCATCAATGTATATACATACCTGAAGGGAGGGCCAAGAAGATGGAGCCGGGCAGTTGTTCCCAGTGACAGGATCAGAAGCAGTAAGTACAACCTGCAACACAGCAAGTTCTGTCAGAACATCAGGAAACACTTTTCTACTGGAGGGTGACTGAGCACTGGCAAAGGTTGCCCAGAGAGGATGAGGAATCTTTATCCTTGGAGGTGCTGAAAAGCCATCTGGACATGTCTCTGAGCAATCTGTTCTAGGTGGCCCTGCTTGAGCAAGAATGACAGACCAGATGACCTCCAGAGGTCCTGTCCAACCTCAGCCATTGCTGGATTCAGTGAACAGCTGAATCAGTAAGCTTTCATTTGACACATTACGTTGGTAAGCCACCTTTTCCTCTCCTTATTTTGGATAACATTGTTAATTGAAATTTTAAATTTTCATTAAAATTTTCATTTTCAATTGCATTTGTAGTCTAAAAAAATATACTCAGGTACTGAAGCTGAGAGACAAAGAGAGTATCATTAGAATTTTCTTATGCTTCAGCTATTTTGGAAAGTGTGTCAAAACTCCAAATCAGTTATGAATAACCAAAGAAGGAAAAATTCTGAACAGATACATAATATTCACATGTGGCTGATCAGAATCAGGAAAAAAAAAAAGGCAGTAAATGAAGGAATATGAGGAAAAAGTGAGACATCTTTTAAGGTAGATGTCTTTGTTTGTTACTGTGCTTTACATAGGTGCAAATAACTGCTTGTTTGTGTGGGGGTTTTTTTAGTACTTTCTAAATCTGGAAAGATTTATATGCTAAAAGTAAATTGTTTCTATGGGGTAAGAAGGGCAGTGAGTCAGAAGAAACCTTAGTCAACTACATTCAAGATGCAGCATTAAACTACACAGTAAAATTAGGCAGGTAGGGGAATATCCTAAATGACCCCATCCCCTAAAAAAACTCCCAAACCAAAAAAAAAGGTATATAAAGGAAAAAAAAAATCAAGAATAAGTTCTTCCAAAGAGTAAGAATTATCTGTCATCTTTCCAGTATGGAAACTGGAAATTATTTCTGAAAGACCAGGTGTTGGCAGAATTGAAATATGTCTCCTGTGCTCCATTCAGCGCAGAAGACAGGTTTCAAAAATAATTTCCAGCACTCATTGAAGATTGATAATTATTGCTGGAGAATCTATACCAATAAGAATACAAACTGTGTTCAGGAAGTGCCAATCTGACAGCTACATTGTTTACTGTCCTTTTGTACCAGACAGAAAAGAATGTAACTATAATTTTTGATAGACTTGTAAAGTCAGCTGATACTGATCAACTATCGTCCACATTGGTCCAAACACATGAATGCCATCTGAAAACAATGCCTTAACAGGATCCAAGAGAGAGAAGCCAGCAACAGGGAAAGACAGTAACAAAGCAGAAAGACAGTTTTCCGCTCAAATAAACTTTGTATTTATTTTCAATATTACTAAATTAAGTATAAATATTTGGGTTAAAAATAAATTACAAATATTTTTTTTTTTCCACAGTATAAATAAATGTACATAGGCAGATGAAAGGAAAAAAAAATCAATTTATACACATTTGATGTTCTGGTGTCCTAAGTGAAGACACCTGGAGCATGTGGCTTCACAAATAAGAAAGCCTGCACATGCAGAAACTTCAGAAGATAAACTTTTCTTTACATGTGCACGTATAATTCTGAATTAATAGCACACTGTTAATGAGTATGAAGATTATTGTAAACAGTATCATGTGGTTATAAACAAAGGGGAGCAACCACTTCAGAAGAGGTACTAACAATCAGATCCATCTAAACGTGAGCATGTTCAACACATTTAGAAGAGGTGAACACATGCTGAATATAAAGGAAGAATCACCACCCTCAGTATTTTGGCTAAAGTCTTGACAATACAGACAATACAGCTTTCCAAAGGTACAAACAGAAGCTACCTGCCAACTGTGCTTTTGTAAACACCCTTAAAAAATAAAGCACAGAAAGCATCACAGGTATGCCACATAATAGTTAAACCTACCAAGGAGATATTGAGGATGTAATTTAAGCTTACAGTTAATGAATATAAACTATGAAAGTGTGCTAAAGAATGCTGCAATTTACTAGTATTATATTAACTTTTAGTTACTGACTTTGAAATATCTCTTCTATGGCAAATAACCTGTCTCCAAACCAAGACCTTCAGAGAGAACAAGAGCTGAGAGTACTGAGGGGATTTTGTGCTTAATCGTTCACAGGATGAAAAATGCAAAGTAAAGTACTAAAAAATCTCTGAAATATACTCACTGATCCATTCACTTTTAATTGCAAATTCACATTTGTTCTATAAACAATAATGTCTGTAACCAGTAAAACCAATTAACTGACAGTTTATTACATCTGGTCAGCCTGCTCATTTGTTAATTTCTGCAGGAGATCTAGGACTTTTCTATGAAAATTTCCCCTATACATTGCCTCAGTACCTTAACTTGGCAGAAAAATGCATTAAATCAGCAAAAGCAAAAAGAACATAGTAGCATTTGGGAATGTAGAAAATGTTGCTTAACCAGCATCACTGCTGTGGCTGCCTGCAGGCTAGTTTAATTAGACTACAATTCATATGCAAGAAAGTATTTTTTGCACTTACTGTGAAATAACCAAATCTATGTATAAAACCTAAGGAGGATTATGTATTCCCAGTAATGAACCATACTGAAATTGACTGGGATTTGTTAGCTGAGACACTTATTTGGCAAAAATTAACTGTAAAATGTATAATAAAATAAAAATTTGTGTACTCCGATATTGTAAAATTTTTAAGAATCTCAGTTTGCTGGATGTAACTATGATTTCTTTTTGTTAGATGCATATTTGGATTTTTTCTATCAAATCGTGTAACCATATTTGTGTGGATGGGAAAGCATTGTTACAAATTTAAATTTTTAAAAGGATATGCATTTTTAGGAAAAAAAACAAAACAAAACAAAACAAAACAAGGCATTTAATATTAAGAATTGGGCATAAAGCTGCCGAAAGTATTTTTCTTTTATTTTTACTTCTATTTTCTATAATTTAAAAATTTTAATGATGGAATCTTCAGTTATCTGCTTTAGTAGCATCACTAGATATTTTTTTTAAGCCATTCAAATTTAGTGTGATCTTTATTTGATGGACCATAATCTTTAAATAAAAGATATTTAGTTAAATAGATATATATCTGGGGAACACAGAGAATTTTTTATTCTTTTATTTAAATCAGCATATTATTGAAATTAAAAATGTTGAATTAAAATATGCTTATTAAATAAAGAAGGACCAGAGGATATAAATAATTTTCTGAACGTATATTTTAGGCTTATTGCCACAATGTCTGCACTTGAAATATTTGCCTAATGCTTCTGATCACTATGTATCTAAGTGCTCAGAAAAAAAACCCCAGAAAATTAGGGAATGATTCCAGAATAATTACTAAGAAATTTTCATATTTCAGAAGCAACATCTCAAATAAGAAGTATTTCTCAAGAGCCATAATTTAAGATAAGAAATACACTAACACGTTAAGTCATGAAAACAAGGCAAAGATATTTTTGTAGTTGTTGTTTTTGTGTTTGGAGGGTTCTGTATTTTTTTTTTTTAGTTTGCGGGGTTTTTTTGGGTTTCTTTTGGTTTTTTTTGTTTTTTTGTTTTTTTTTTTTTAAACTATATGGAACAATAGGCACTGGGAAACAGTTCAGTTTGCCAGAATACTAATAGCTGGTGATCATTTACATTAATAGTTCAGGACTTCAGAAGTGTAATTTTCTCAGAAAACTGTCTCAACTCATATCCTGAAATTACTTTACAGAGTGAGGATGATTACCAATTTTCCTCTTCACTTTCTATAAAAAAAAAATCCTTCCACATTTTAAAGCAAAGAATAACATGTGAATTCTCAATTTTTTTTTTCTAGTATAGAACGATTTGATGTTTGTTGTCAACCTCCCTGCCATGTTTCCATTATTTTCCAATGAAATGTGCATCCAATCATCAGCTAAATCCCGTGGTGTGTGTATACATATATATATGTGTGTGTGTGTGTGTCTGTGTGTTTATATGTATGTATATAAAATATTAAATTCCATAAACAATCTTCCATTGATGATAATTTAAAGAAGAAAACAAATTGTATTTCATCTTTCAGAACTTGACATTAAGTGCTTAGCCTGAAGAAGTAAATGAAAATTAAGCTCGGAGGAGGGCACTCAGGTTTCTCGAAAGAAGTTACATTTCTTGAGCTCTAGGTCATCCTTCACTTAGCATGTTTTTTTTTTCTTGTCCACTGTTTTCAGACATCTGACTTGTGAATAATTACATACATAATTAGTACCTCACTTAGAACCTATGCTATTTATGACTATATACATGGAAAATTTGACAGGAATTTCAACAGTATCGTATGGTAGAACAGGAATTTGGACATATATCTCTTAATTTGCTTCTAGTTCAAATGAAAGAGTATATTTCATTCTGTGAAATTCAAGAGCAAAATTTGTAATGCCAAAAGATATATACATACAGATATAGTAATAATAAATCGAACATTTGTGTATATGCATATATATAGTGTTACACTAAAAAAAACCCCAACATTCTCAATACAAAATAAGAGACGTTGTAAACCTTGAAAAACAGGGGATTTAATTTGCTTATCTTCTAATTGATGACATGTATGTTTAGCTCCTGTTACTGATATGAGCCTTAGTCACAATTATTGTCTTTGTTCAACAACTCTGACAGGGGTTTTGTTTGTATGGGAATTTTTTTTTTTTTGTCTGTTTGTTTGTTTGGGTTTTTTTTTTTTAATTTCCCAGTGAGTACATATGGTACAATTCTAAACTTTCATTCCTTCCTCTTCTACTGAACCAAAAAAAAAGAGAATTAAATGCACAAAAAATACATATCATATTTTTAAATTTAAGATGTTGTAAGTGTAGAAGGGAAAAAAAAAAGATAGAAAGGACAACTGATTATATAATCTTTAAATCCTCAAAGAGAAATCAAAATATGTGCTCGTCACTGAAATCGGAAATCAAACTCCTTAACACCAATGTAGTATTAAGAAGCAGGCATTCTTTATTGCAGCGTCGGATGCATGGGGGATCCTTCCACCTAATGTGCATCCCAGTCTGGAAATCTGGACAGAATATATTTGGTGATTTCATGCCTAATCATTAATAATTCTCAGAACACTAATACATAATCATCAGTTTTCCTAGAAATCATTATAATATTCCCCATCCACTTGCGCATGCTCAGTCTTTTGAGTCAAGGGTCTTCTGGCGGTCCCAGGGGTTGTCGGAGCTCCCCCCTCCTCGAATTCGCTGGTCGAACCCATCCTTAACATCTCCACATATGGTCTTGAGAACAGGTCACATGGCTCCTTGATTTTCTGGCTCCTAAGTGATGGCTCAGGTCCTATTTTCACAGCCAGTGTTTGAGGCCTACCTTTGTTCTACTGCTTTTCCTAATTACCCCAGACATACTAGGCTAACTTCTAACAAACAAGATGTTGTATTTTCTTAACAATTCTGAGACTCCTTGTTCTCTCTAAGGACAAATAGATTTCATATAAAATTTAACCTATGTGACTACAGTTCTATAGTTAGCAAGAATCACCTCATATTAATATTTAATTTTCAAAAATCATATTATGCTAAAATTATATTGATTAAGCATTTTATGTCATATAACATCCTGCTGAAGTAAAAATGAAACTTTAAAAATTGCTAGTCATGTAGACAGCTAAATTCCAAGGTGAATCATCCACCTTTTAATCCATTAGTAATGTCTTAATATTCCTTTTACTACTGAAAATTAAATTATTTCTAATTTTAATCTCCCTTTTATCCTCAGAAATTTCTAAACTGCTGCTTAGATTAGTTGTATAATAAAATTGCCCACCTTTAAAATATTTTTTCTTCAGTGGAATTAAATAGATCACTATGCTATGAACTTGATATATGACAGAATGTTTTAAAGGGTGTAAACCATAATAATTGTGCTAAGCTATGGAGAAAACACAAGATTTTTCACTCCTAACAGAAGTGGCAGCTGTGAATGAACAGACTAGCATATTTGGCCAAAGACAATTAGTGTTCTACTTAGTTACTCTTCAGCCTGAGGATAGTAGTAAACCAAAATGTTTTGGCAAGTAAATGTTCTACTTTGTAGCCAGATTTCTAACCAAAGAACTTCCCAGAGCCTTTGTAGCAGCAGTTTTTTCATTGTTACTGCTAAATAATTGGCAGGAACCTTGAAGTGTCTCTCTCTCTTATGGAGTAAATTTTAACAATGTAAAGTTCCTCCAATTACTGTGATGCATTTTCTCCTGATTTGTACTGATAAATTAGGCTCTGTTATTTTAAATAGTGCTATGGCAGCCTTCCCAGAGCAGATGTCTGTTAGCAGGAATAAAATCTGCCTTAGAAAATCAGAAGAGAAAAAAAAATAATAATTTGAGCAGCTAGCTAAAGCCATTTAACAGTCTATGACTATTCTGAAAAGTTAAAAAAAAAAAGGATTAAATCCAGCATTTACATAATTTTCTTTTATAACTTTCTATCTCCTATATTCCTTCAGAAAACCTATCATAGTGTTTGAAATGCTGTTTTCTAACCTGCTAATAATTATTGCTGCAAATTTGAGAAGAACATTGCTGTATTAAAAACCTTGAAGAAATAAACCATATGAAAATAAAATATTAAAATACTTTAAAAAAATACTCAGTTATTTATAAATCTTTTCATAATGTTTCTTCCTACAACTACAGTGAAAATCAATCTGCATAAGCAGTGTTTTCTTACATATTTTGTCACCTCATTAGCTTAATTGGGAACTATGAAGACATATTGACATATGCCCTTTACATTATAGTTATTGAAATGGATTGAGGAAAAAAAATGTCTGACTTCTATTTGCTGAAGAAACCATGCTTCTGAGATTAAGTATACCTATAAACTTTGAAACACTGGACAATAATAAGTTCCAGGTCATAAACCACCCAATAACTTCCAAAAAGTCCTAATTACAATACAGCATCATATCAATTACAAAAGGAAAAATAAAAACACAATTGAAGCTGATATCCTACATTAGATAGCAATCTGCGAGAAAATTATTTGCAGAAATACATAGTGTAAATCTGCTGTTTAAACAAAGCATGCAAAATTGCAAAATAACCACAAAGAATATGTTGCATAATAATAATAATTGTGCTGGTCTTGTGTAGTGGAGAGGGCTACAGTGGCAGCTTTTGTGAAAAGCTACTAGAAGTTTCCCCTTTGTCCCGTGGACATGGCTGATTCCGGATGGACCCACAGCTGGCCAGGGCCAAAGTCATTGGCAACAGTGATAACACCTCTGTGATAATGTATTTAAGAAGAGGAATAAATAAATAAATAAATAAATAAATTAATTAAAAGAAAAAGAGGGAAGAATACTTGAAGAAGCTGAAGCAGGGACAGAGAGAGGGAGGCACCAGCTTTGTGGGCCTTGTAGCTCTCACCCTCTGGCGTCCCAACAGGTGGCCATCTGGGCCCAACTCAGCCCAGCCCAGCTGCAAGAAGTGGAGAGAAGATGTGAAGAGAATCTGAGAGGCATCTGCCTGAGCCAATTGTGAACTATTTATTGTGAGATGAAGGGCTGCAGATGCCAAGGTTAGTGAAGGATGGGGAGAGAAGTAATGCTGCTCCTGCCAGAGATTCCCCTGCTGCCTGTGGTGCAGCCCATGGTAATGCAAGCTGTCCCCCTGCAGCCCATGGAGGCCCATGGAGGAGCTGTGATTGCCCTGCAGCCTATGGAAGACCCCACTCTGGGGCAGCCAATTCCTGAGGGACTGCACTCAGTGGAAAAAGACTCGCACTGAAGCAGTTAATTAAGACTGTAGCCTGTGGGAAGGACTCCACACTGGACCAAGGGAAGAATGTAGGGAGTTCTTCCTCTGAGGAGGAAGGACGTGTGGAAAACAACATGATGCACTGATGTGTTCACCACAGGTGTGATGAACTGATCACAATTCCTATTCTCTCTCCCCTCCTGTGCCACTCAGGGAGGAAAGAGGTAGAGAAAATTTGTAATGAGTTTAAGCCTGGGAAGAGGGAGGGGAGGTGGGGAGTTGTTTTTATTCCTCTCTTCATTATCCTGCTTTGGTTTTATTAATAATAAATTGAAGTAGTTTTCCCCAAGTTGAGTCTGTTTTGCCTGTAACGGTAAGTTCAATGACCAATCCCTGTCCTTATCTCAAACCTCGAACTCTTTTTTTTTATATTATCTCTCCCCCATTCTCTCAGAAGGTGAGGAGAGTGAGCAAGAGACTGCGTATCTTGGTTCCAAGCAAGGCTAAACTATGACAATGATAACAACAGCAGCAACAACAGTAATAATAATAGTAATAAAGGCTATTCTGGTTTGAATAATTTCTAAAAATGTTTGTCCAACCAATTAAAAGTCTTTAAGGAAATTAATAGAAGTTTGTAAAACCAAGCATATTTGGTGTTTCTTGGTGTTTCACTGAAAAAAAGACTGGGTACAAAAGTTGTTAAAAGTACAGCAGCTTTCCTCACAGCCAGGACTGGTGCCTGCCCCCGTCTCTCTCAGTTTAAAACTGAATACATATCCTCAGAGTGATTTCACTTCTCTTTCTGCTGAAACAAGTAGCTGAAATTAATTCAGTAAAGAAATATTTATAAAGATTTCTTTTTCAAATTCTAGATGAAGCACTTTTAAATGAAACTGATTTAATTGAAGAAACAAAAAAAAAAATTGAAATGTCTATTTCAAGGACTTTTGTGCTGCCTTATTGTACATCTAAAAAGAAGTGATTGTTTCACTTCTGCATGTGACTGATAGTTTTTACAGCATGGGATTTTAATAATATTACTGAAGCCTGAAACAGTGCAACAAAAGAAGCCTATATGCTTATGTCTGTGGCTAAATCACAACATTGTTGACTGAATAATGGAAAAATCTTTTCTTCGTGCATCAGTGCTGCTCAGTGAAGTTTCACACTGTCTACAACTTGTTGGCATATCTTCAGTGGATAAAAAGACCTCAAAAAAAATAGAGTGGTATAAGTGGAAAAAAAAAAAAAGGAAAGGAAAAGGTGAGAAAGGAAAAGCTAAAAGCTATCCCTGCTGTAGTTGGAAAAGTAGAGGTCTGGAAGTATGAAAATTGATGAAATATTTTGCTTAGAAATTATACAGTGTGGTTAGAGAATATTAAAATTACCAAAATATGTTTCAATAGTTTCAAAAATGCATTTTTTTAAAGAAAGCATTTTATGAAAGAAAAGTGAAATATTAGTAACTTTAAAATACTTTTTTTTACTTTTTCCAACAGTAAAGCATTTTCTTCAATCAAAAATGAAAATGCTTCCTGTATTCTCTTCCAATTTCTGTTAAAACCTAGCCATCTTGTTCTGTTGTTTTATTTCAACTCAGCAATTGAATCAAGAAAGAAAAACAAAACAGTCACAATGATTTATTGATCATTCCACAGTATTTTAATATAAGGTTTCATGTTTGAAGTAGAGTCAGTCAAATAGATTAAATAATTGATAGGAATATTATATATGACTCGATATCTCAGCATGTTGATTGTAGGGCAGTATGCTACAACATGCACCGTTCATATATTTTCTCCCATTTGTTCAAAGTAAAGCATCTGTTGAAACATGTCATCACTCCTTTGTTGCCTATCCTAGAAAAATTTTCCAAAGGAATCCACAGTCCACATCCATAGGCAAGCAGTGAGTGTGCATCTGTTGCCATCAGTAGGGATATTTAACTGTAGGGAATAGTGTGTGCTGGTTTCCATCTATCCAATAATCAGTCTTTACTACATCACCATTTGCTTTTTTTAGGCTGTCATTTATCGTTTCACTGGCTGTAAGTAATTTATTTTCTTTTTATTCTTAATTTTTATTGTACTACAACATCTTTTTAAGATTTTTTATTGCAGAGCATTTCTGAGACTTCATGTTTGTTCAATAGCACACTGGTTGTAGGACAATGATATAAGAACCTCTCTAAAATAAATTCCTGAATCAATTTTGAAAACTATGTCACCACAGTTGTGAAAATACTACATTTTCAAGAAATTGAGTTTTGTAGTAATAGTATTGACATATATAAAAATGAAAAATCAAAACCATACACCCTTGAAAATGTCTATAAAACATCCAACTAAACATTTTGCATAACAACATGATCTGAGAATAATTCATTAATAGGAAAAATAGGTAACAGAAAAATACTGTAGCATGTCTGGCAAGAACTTTTACAGAAGAAACAGAAAAAAAACTTTGTTCTTCTACATACTAAGATTGAAGATATTCTTAAAGACTTAATGTAATTTCTCTCTCTGAAGTAAGCTTGTAACACCTCATTGTTTGGAACAGGAACTGTACTTTCTCCATTAATGAAAGGTTATACTAAAATGCAACTTGAAATAAAAGGCAATGAAATCTTTTCTTCAATAAACCCTGAAGATATGGGATAAACATTAATAGATTTGTACATCTTAAAGTGGGCAGAAACCACATAATCATTCAATTCAAGTATTTTCTCTGTAAACAGACCTTACAGTTTCCTCAGAAGATAATTTACTGGATGTACTTCAGAAAGATATAAGGAGTTATTTTAGTTTTCAGGTCATGGTAATGCCAGAATCTCAGCTGGAAAGCTCTTCTATCTCTAATCCTCTCACAGTTACAGCTAGGAAGTCATGTCTCATTTCTGATTTAAATTTCTGTGTTCCAGTTACAGCTTTTGGAACTTGTTATGACATTGTCAGAGATCTGTAGAACTTTTTGCAATGCAACTTTACAGAATCTCATTTAAAGTAATCAGGTTATTATTGGGCCCTTCAAGGCAGTAACAAGGCTACGAGCAGGGCTGCACGTACACAGGAAGGGTGGTCCGCAACGATTAGCGTGCTTGCTGACGCAATGCCTCGTGCTAGGCGTGGATAGGCACATGGGCGTAGGGGGCGGGTGCATTCACTTGTGTAGCAGCTGTACAGGCTTCTGTAGCGGTCATACAGGTATATATTGCGATGTGACGCAGCAGTAAATTGAGAGCTGACTCCGCGGCATCCGTGTCTGTGTCTCTCACCCCGGGATGGGATCCCAGTAGGGGGGGTCGGTTTGTTGTAGTGCGGTGACAGGTTATCCCTCTAACAAGCTTCTGAACCTCAGCTGATGTAACTTCATGCCGTAACGGCTTTATGTTGGTTTTTATGTCCCTTGTTTGGATACTCTGGCATTTTGACTCCTCAAAGTACAGAAACAACATCCTGTAACATCATTTCAACCTCTAATATAACTTTGAATGACGTTGGATAGAGGATTCAGAAGTCATTTCTAGTGAAATTCTATTCTATGAACTACTATAATTTGAGATTAGTTGAAATATTCTTTGTTTTTGAGATCATTGCAAGAAACATGAACTAAATGTGATGAAGCTAAAACTGTATCAACAAAGGCTTTTAAAATGTATCTTTCCCACAATGAAGTAAATGAAAATGGTGTAATTAGATCTAGCTTTTACAGAACAATTTAACAAACCTATTTTTAACAACAGATTAATTGTTGTCATTCTGGTTTAACCACCACAATATTTTATCCGAGACGGAAAAAGTGTAGTCCCAAGTGGTATGCTGTCTTGCTTTTTAAAACCTCTGAATTGTGTTGGAAGTCCTTGAATCTTTATGAACTATGTGAGTTTTCAATATTTGTTAAACGTTTTAACATTCATGACAGAAATTCCACAGCTAGGTCTATTAGAGAGCTCAGAAGAAAAATCATTCAAGCTTATTGATTTAAAAAAGGTCAATTTTAGCAAATGCTATTATCATTAGCTATGTTTGTGCCTAAGTCTGAAGATAATATATTCCTTAAAAGGACAATTAAAATTACATGCTAACTTTTTTTTTTTGCCATCACTCTTAGAGGGAATAGAATAAATCCCAGTCTTGTAAAGCTTATATTAAAGTACAATTCTGCTGGCAAATAATGGTAAGTGAGATAAGACCCTGAGTTTTTTTTTTTCTACAGCAGTGTTTATCTTAAGTCTGCTTAAGTCTTGCTAAGTAAGTACACATGAACCCTCCACCTGTCATTGTTTTAAAACCCAATAAAATTCAAAATATGTTCTCTGAGCTTTTATTTGTTTTATACGTTCTGCCTCCAAGTGATTCTCAAGGGTCATGAAGATGATCAGAGGGCTGGAACACTCCTCCTACAAAGACAGGCTGAGAGAGTTGGGGCTGTTCAGCCTGGAGAATAGAAGGCTCCCTGGAGACCTTATTGTGGCCTTTCAATACTTAAAAGGGGTCTATAAGAAAGATAGGGACAAACTTCTTAGTAAGGCCTGTTGTGATAGGACAAGGGGTAATGGTTTTAAACTAGAAGGAAGTAGATTTAGATTAGACATAAGGAAGACTTTTTTTTGCAATGTGGGTGATGAAACACTGGAACAGGTTTCCAAGATAGGTGGTAGATGCCCCATCCCTGGAAACATTCAAGGCCAGGTTGGACGGGGCTCTGTGCAACCTGATGTAGCTGAAGATGTCTCTGCTCCTTGCAGAGGGTGGGAGGGGGTTGGGCAGATGATCTTTACAGGTGCCAAGCACCTTCATTTCTGCTTAACTATAATACCAGTAAAAAAAACAAAACAAAAACAAAAACCACACTCATATTACCTGGGAAAATTAATAAATACCTGACAATATTCCAGGCACCAGTGTTGAACTTTGCTAACGCTATGTATGTGACAGTAGTTCCTAAGTATCAGTGTAGTTTTGAGTTCTGTAGTAACATTTAAAATCAGTTTATCATTGGAGGTTGTATTATAACTACAGGCTTCCTAGGGATCATGTGAGTATGAAATACTCAGGGAAAATCTTTAGAGTATATATTAATATATACTTATGGTGCCATATATTTAAAACTAGAAAATATATTTTCTGTCTGTGTTTTCAGCCATCGTTTATTTGCCTCATGCCCTCAGTTAGCATATATAGAGCAGGATCCCCAGCTATATCTCATTACCCACTGTACACAGAAGTATTGTCACACCTATAATTTGCCACTAATATTAATGAATGAAAATTACTGTGACTACCATCTGAAAAGAGATTCAATATTGTTATACATCTAGGACAGCATTATCATATAATGAATGCACTGTATCAGAAACTAAAGAGTTGCTTTAAAGTCACATGTCGCTGACAACTTAGTAAATCCTCTGAGTGGTGTTAATAACTATTCCTCAGGGAGTTATTCAGTTTATTATAGGAATTCTCAATTAGTTTTTAGTGTTGATTCTGGCTTTATTTTTTTTTAATTAAAAATAATATTTTTTAAAGTTATTTTCAAGATTTACAGAATTTTGTCAGTATAACATGGGTCACTTCAGCTTTCACTTGAACAGTGGGTGCATAATTTACCTCTGCTAGCAACTTTATAAACCTGTTGACGATAAAGGCAGACATCTTTATTCTCTTCTAGGTTTGCACCAAGTTATCTTGGTTGTTATAACAAAAAATAAAAAGAAGAAATGCACTATCTGTTCTAGAAACACACTAATATCTCATATTTCTAGTATTTCTCACAGTCACCTCTGGTTTTGTGCAAAGGCACAGAAAGACTTGAAACATCGATTCTGATTTATGATGAAGGATTTCTGATTGCTCTTTCCAAGGTTTCTATATCAATTAAAGGAAAAATCTAGTGTTCTCTTTGTTCCGTCTACTAAACAGACTGATTTTTTTTTGTTTGTTTATTTTTGTAATAGTATTGTTTTAATAGTCTGAAATTTAGTGAAAATTTGACAGGGTACAGAGTACAGCTTTTAGCCCATTGTGCTCTGCAGTGAAGAGGAACATACTGAAAATGTCAACACAGACATTCTGCATTCTGTAAATCTTTCATTTGTATTATCATTTAGTTATTGGAGAAGCAAATCACAAGTTTTACACAACGCAAGCTGCTCAGATTTTAGCTATCTTCAAACTGAGCTTTCTCCTAGATAAATTCAGTTTTCCTTTAGTCATCAGAATAATTTATCTCTGAAATAGACAATTTTCTTAATTCAGCACTCAGCAGTACTGTGGAAATATTGATCTGCAATCAACTGCTGACACAGCTATTTTGCTTAAGCTGCATGTTTACTGAACTGCGAACACAGCAGTTTTAAAGGCATTGTTCTGGTTTTGTTAGTGAGGGGGGGCCTAAGGTGGTAGCTTCTGTAGGAAACTGCTAGAAGTCGCTCCCCTTTGTTCAGTGGACTCGGCCGGGCCTAGGGCGGACCTGCTGCTGGCCAAGGCCGAGCCAATTGGTAGCAGAATGTCCCGTGATAACGCCTCTGCGATAACGTATTTAAGTAGGGGAAAACAGGAAAAAGAGGGGGAGAAGATGTGAAGCAGCTGAGCGGGGGGCAGAGAGGGGGAGGCGCGAGCCTCATGGGCCTTGCAGGCCTCACCCTCTGGCCTCCCGCCAGGCAGCCGACTGGGCCCAACTCGGCCCGGCCCGGCTGCAAGAAGTGGAGAGGAGATGAGAAGTGAATGAGATGTAAAAAGGATCCTGAGAGACGTCTGCCAGCCTGTTGTGAGGAACGGCTGCAGGCGCCAAGGTCAGTTCAGAAGGAGGGGGAGGAGTAATGCGGCTCCTGGCCAAGATTCCTCTGCAACTCGTGGTGAAGACCATGGTGGAGCGGGTTGTCCCCCTGCAGCCCATGGAGGTCCACGGAGGGGCAGAGATCCACCTGCAGCCCGTGGAGGACCCCACGCCAGAGCAGGTGGAGGCCTGAAGGAGGCTGTGGCCCGTGGAGGGCCCGCTGGGACAGCTGTTCTAGAGGGACTGCACCCCGTGGAAGAGATGACCCACGCCGGAGCAGTTTCACGAAGGACTGTGGCCCGTGGGAGGGACCCCACGCTGGAGCAGAGGAGGAATGCGAGGAGTTCTTCCCCTGACGATGATATAGAGGCGTAAAACAACGCGTGATGAACTGACCGCGACCCCCATTCCCTTTTTCGCCCCCGTGCCGCTCGGGAGGGGAAGGTAGTATAGATAATGTTAAGCCCGGGAAGAGGGAGGGGTGGGGGGAGGTTATCTTGTTCCCTGTCTCATTCTCCTGCTAATTTTAGAAATAAATGAATAGTTTTCCCCAAGGCGAGTCTGTTTTGCCCGTGACGGTAACTTTAAGGATTTCTCCCCGTCCTTATCTCAAACCTTGAGCCGTTTTTCTTATATCATCTCCCCCTATTCTCTCGGAGGGTGGGGGGAGCGAGAGAGAGACTGCGTAGTCTGCTCCCGATCGGGGCTGAACTACGACAGGCATATATAAGAATTGTTTCTACCACAGAAAATATTTATAGAAAACACTTAATCTAGATGGCCTTGTCTGTGTTTTATTCTAACTTTGATTTTAAACAAAGGAAGTTATGAAGTAAATTGATTCTTTTTTCACTTTTTTCTCTCTTTTTTTTTTTTGAATATAATGCTATGAGAAATTTTCCTCCACTGATCTCATTTTAATTTTATTTTAGGCAGGATAAGCTGATAAATAAAATTGAAATTCTCTGAAGAGTTATTCCCATTTTCTTGGAGGGATCTTTCACAGGTGCTTTTTTGTAAAGAATCCAAATTTGCAGAACTTTTAAAAAAATTCTGATAATTAAGGTTTCAGGAGCAAGCCAAGTCCCTTGTCATTAATAAGTTCTGCTCAACTTTATTTGACATATTACATTATGAAAGACCATGTTTAGATTTAATAGGTATGTCTCCATAGAAAGTAAGTAGAAGATGTTGCTGTTTATTCTAGAGATTAATTAAATTTGATCACAAGTGGAGGTGCATGAAATGTGGAAAAGTTCTCTATAACTTAGCCAAGATTAAAACCAAAATAGTAGAAATGGTGCTGAAATATACAGGCTTTATAAAGAAAACAGTACAATCCCATTAAATGAACACACAAATAAAAATTGCTAATTTTTGAATAGCAGTACAGTTAGTATCAGTGGCAGCAAATGTCAAATGGACTTCAAAATTTGTCATTAAAGCAGATAACCCTACTTTGTAATCTAACTAGGAATAACACAGTATGAACAGCCAAGAGACATGGTAAAAGGGGTGACTTTCAAAGATGTCACTAATAATTTAATACCTTATTCCCCAAAGTCAAGTTTGCAAATGACTTATTATCGTTCTGATCAAGGATCTCTGCACAAAGAATGATTCTGTTGTTTCTACACATACAAATAATCCAAAATTGTTTTCTACATACAAAACTCACTTTAGTCAAAGTCCTTTTTTTTTTTTTTTTCTTACATGCAGAGGTAAATCTTTCTATATATTAAGCTGTATTTTTTGTCAAGCTGCTTCGTCAGTAACTAGATATTAACTGTAGCTGTTCATAAGACCATCATTCAGCACACACAACAGCACAAATGACACATTACTTGATTATTTGACTAATTCAAGTAGAGAGTATTAGAATTAATATTGCAGTGACAGGATGTGAAAAGGGAGAGGACCTTCCACATCCATTTAGGCTCTGTGGGGAGGACAGTGCAGAGGGAACACACTGTACTCCCACAAGAGTGATAGTAATGAGCCTGCACCATCTTCCAGACTAGAAACAGTCACTTCCTAAGGGCTGTGCACCTCTGTCATTTCACTATCTAATGTAAGCCATATATTAAACATTAAATTACCTCCATTATAACTATTGAACAAATTAAAAAGTCACTGAATGTTACACTAAATGTAGTTACTCTTTTTTTCTTTTGGGTTAAATTTCAGTAGGTTTGTCTAAATATGGCTGTGTTGAATGTCGGTGTCAAGGTGTTGGTAGAGAAGAGGGGCTGCAGGGGTGGTAGCAAGTGGAGGGGCTAGGGTGGCCCTGTGCCAAACAACAACAGTTCTACCTGGCTCCAACAAACCCACTCCAGGGCATTCCTGACTCCTTCAGCCAAGCTGATGGCACCTCAGGGAAAAATATTTAAGAAAGGGCACAGCAGTTGAGAGAGGACCAAAAAAAAAATGTGAGAGAACTAGTCCTGCAGAAACCAAGGTCAGAGAAGAAGCAGGAGACACTCCAGGCAGCAGAA
The DNA here is from genome assembly GCF_036417535.1 of Chlamydotis macqueenii. Classification (NCBI taxonomy): domain Eukaryota; kingdom Metazoa; phylum Chordata; class Aves; order Otidiformes; family Otididae; genus Chlamydotis; species Chlamydotis macqueenii. The sequence continues at coordinate 167,954,992 of NC_141556.1, forward strand.
CAGATATCCACTCTGCAGCCCATCCCAGAGCAGGCAGATATGCCCTGAAGGAATCTACAGCCCATAGAGACGTCAATAAATAAAAATAGTTTTCACTAAGTTCAGTCCATTTTGCTCATGATGGTAATTAGTAAGTGATACCCCTATCTTTATCTTGACCCAGGAGCTCTTCATCTAATTTTCTGCTTCTGTCACGTTGAGAAAGGAGAGTGAGAGCAACTTGGTGAGTGTCTGGCATCCAGTAAAGGTCAGTCCACCACAACGGCTCTAATAGGTGATACAGTATTTGCAAGATAAGACAGGTACAGCATAGTTCATGCTGTTCATGTATAGTAGAATATCCGAGGGCATCTGTAAAGGCACAAGGAGGCCATCTTTATATGTGAATACATTTTGCTTCTAGTTACTGGAACGGAGATTCAGTCTGAGATTAAGCTGCCCACACATGAGCTAAATGTGGACACTGACTTTATTGCCAATACCATCAGTAAAAACAGGAGAGTCCTTCTGCTAACTTCCACCAGGGAACTGATTTTGTTTCCTGCACACAGACACCTAATGCAACTTACTAATGTCTTGGATATCCCCCTTGGGCCCTCAGCTGCTGCTTGAGAAATGCACAGGTCTTGCATTAGTCCTGCATTATATGTGTGAGCCCTGTGGGAATGCTTCCTATAATGTCTAATACACTCAGAAGCCTATGTGTGCAAAACTGAGGCAACCTTATCTTTGTCTTTACAACAACTAGAAGCCTACAACCTAATTTAACCCAGCTATACATTATCTTGCCATTACAAATGCCAATTTTGTTCAATTGTTCATAATTTCACAAATGCACACTTTCATCTGCTAGAAATGAAAATTTGATTTTTATTACTGAAGATACTTAAGTCTGTAGGACAAATTACTACAACAATTAAAATGGTAATTAGCTGGGAAGGGTGTGTTTGTTTGTAATGATGCATACTGTTGGCTTTGGTACAGGGACATCTTTATTTTATGCAAATTTTAATTCATTTTTCTTTAACAATACTCTTTAGCTTCCATCTCAGAGTCACTGAATATAAAATATAATTGCATCACTTCCTATTCCATGAAATATTTTTAATACATGTGGCTATCAGTGAATGTAAACCAGGAATCTCAGACCCCTAAAAGACTTTTGTATTATGGAGGAGAAGTAATTTGATGACTCTCTCAAGCAGTGCCTCCTAAAAAAAAATCTAAAAAAACCTTACTGTGTGAACTGCAACTTAAATAGAATTTTAGTAGATAAATCCAAGACTGCAATTCCAGAAAATGACTGCTTAAGAATGTATATGTACATTGTAGATAATTTTATTAAAATTTGTACACTAGTTTGGTAGTTTTTCACAACTAACAATATCAGGAAGTTGACAGATCTAAGCTTTCAAGCCTTTTCACAAACCTCAGGCTGTTTGGGCATTCACAAATCAGGCACACTGACAAGCCCAAGATGATTTGACTTTTCAAAAACATCTGACACGCACATATCATCTGTAGAAGAAAAATCCAGCAACCCCAAGGCCACTCTCATGCAAAATGACAGCCAGAGAGGGAGGTGGTTCACATTAAATAACAGCGCAACGCCTAGAGTAGAATGGAAGCCAAGGATCAATTCTAACCTTGACTAGAAAAGTTCAAATTTGCCATCTTGAGAGAGGGCTCTATCTCTCAGGCTGGAATACTGCAGCTACAGAACCAAGGAGGAAGCTTGAAAGTAAGGAGAAGATAACATATCTATACCATCAAGTTTTAAATCTTTACTGGCCAGTGGGAATCACAGCCTAAGGACCCTAAAGGTCACCATGCATTTTGTTAATAAATGATGATAACCAGTTCATATTAATGTATCCTCTCTAAGAAACTCTTGAAAAACTAGTCTTTAGTCAAATTAATATTTCATTTGTTATACAGAATGGAATAGTCTCATCAGGACTCATCTAATTAACAACAACAACAGGAAAAAAAAAAAGAAAAAGAAAAAGAAAAAAAAAGTCTAAACCAGAAAAATGAGTAGGATCCTTTCCTGAGATACTGGATTTCTGTCTGTCTTCAGGTGAATATGAGCTCAGATGATCTCTTTCCCAGAGGACTGGTCATTGTGTACACTATCATTGTGTATAGGGCATATGGTGAAAACATAATATCAACTTGCTGCTTATTCAGAGCACAGCAAAAAATAGCCCAAAACAGCAAGATGAAGAGATACTTCAGCTATCAGCTGAAGCACATTTCTACAAAAGAAAGTACTCATCAAGCTTTGATACTAAGTCTATTGTTTTTACATAGGCAAATCCCTGACAGAACTACGTTCTGTGTTCTCATGAAATTACACTGCATACACATTTATTTGTTTTAAATTAAAGTAAATTAAAATGTCCAATCTTGGAATGTGGTTGTTCTGGCTAATAACTAACATAGCCAGAGTATTCATAATAGCCAGTATTCATAATACTGTCCCAGGAACAGGACACAAAATACTTGTTCTGAAGACACACATAAATATTGTATATCAGTATTACGAGTAGACATGCATAAAAATGAAAGGATATTCTAAACATTCTTAAATCATCCACTTGCATTCAGATTAAAGCCTTGCTTTTTAATCATAATGTCAATTAAGTTAGGCATAGTAAATCTCAAGATGGTGTAAGGCTGTACTGATAAATACATCGAGTTTCCTGGTTGCACATCTACCATTATGTAACATGGAATGGGAAATAAAGAACAGCAGATCAAATGGAACAAATGAGATTCTGATATGAAAAAAAAATTAAAACAAACTTGTCTGGTTAACATATTTTTGGGTGAAAAAAAAGTATTAATTCTTCTTTAAAATCAATTTAAAAGATTGGCCTGTATGCTTATGAATTAGTAGCCTTAAGTAAGCAATAAAAAAAAAAAGCCTTTGTTTGAATGTTGATAAGATTCTGCCCTTCTTCTGACATATGCTCTTGCACTTCCCTCTAGACAATATGACTGTAGAAGTATAACCGGTACCATTTCTACAGGACACTAACAGTCATTTTAGAAAAATAAGAGCTTAATGTAAATCTTAACAGAAGCCATTATTTGGTTTTAAAATGTTTATTTAATTACATACTGATAAAACAAAGATCAGTCATCCCAAAGACTCTATAACTCTTCCAAATATGTAACTGGTAAATAATTCCAGACTATCATTGCAGACATCCATACTGCTGTGAGCTTTGTCTCTTAACTGGAGGTATTTTCTATACAATAACTCATTTCCATAGGGTATTTTATTATTTATTAGCTTGTTTATGTTGCTGACCTGAAAGAGAATAATGTTTACCTTAGAAAGGAAAAATTATCTATATCCACTTTCTGAACATCCTCAGTGAAGTCTAGCACAACTTGTCCCTGTAATAGTCCAGCTTTTTCATCTTTCCTCGTGTTTAAAAGATTTATACAAAAATGAACTAGGAACAAAAATAGTACTTTGTGATTTTTGTCACTAGAACTAAGTAATACAACTCAGAAGTCACATATCAAACATCAAATTCTCATTGTGACCATTTCTTTTCTTTGTTATGATTACTTAAAAGATAGCAAAATATTTTTAAATAATAAAATTACTCTCAGCAATCTGTATTCTTTCTGTGGCCTTCTAACAAGTCCTAGTCTAGCAAAAAATTTATTCACACCCTTCATTTACACTCATGAACAATGCTGTTAGATATGATGCACATAGATTTAGCTTCTGCTTAAGCAATTCATTGTATAAAATGCTGTGTCATCACCAAGGCAGATATAATTCATTAAATACAATGTGTATTCTGAATTATTACCCCAGGTGTCACTTATCACCTTTTGAAGACTAACCTATGTTGTGTATTGATCATAATCTCTTCTGTTTAGCACATCTGATCTTTTATCTCTCAACAGTGGGGTACTCCATTTCCAGCCAAAAAAAAAAATCAGACCAGGTTAAAATTATTTTCACTCTAGGTAGTATTATTCTGTCAATATTGTGGCATACAATACACATTGCGGTGCACTGCTTTTATAATCTCTTTTAGAATTCCAAACACATAGGAGTGGTGACAATCTTTTCAGGTATGTGAATGCACATAGCGGCAGAATTTGTTAAAGCATAGTAACTCTGACCAAAAAAAAAAAAAAAACCCAAAAAACAAACAAACAAAAAAAACCTCTTCTGTTAAGAAAGCCCTATTAATGCATTTATGTAAAGAACTCATGAAGCCCGCTAGGGATTCAAACTGCAGCTATGTTCATCAGTCATTAAAAAAACCCCACATATGACTATCTGTACATAACTACTCAAGGGAGCTTTCCACCAGATTTTAACTGCTTGGCTGTACAACAGAGAGGCTAGGCTGCCTGTGCTTTCTCAGCAAACAGCATTCTTTTCCTGACAGTAGGATGTCTTGCGAGAAAATAGCCAGATTTATACTGATGTGCTAATCTTACCAAGGGTTGATTTCCCTCTTTCTTCTATCTTCCTGTCAATATATAATCTCTTTTGTGACATGATGTGAGTGACTATGTTATCCTAAAGAGAAGATTCACTTCCATTACATGGATAATAAAATGATGCAGATTCTCAGTTTTCATTTCCAGAGGGGATTCTTTTTTATTCATCCAAGTTTGCAATTTCCTGTAAAAATGGTAGCATATTGTGTTAAAAGGACTCTAAAATAATTAACTGGAGATGTTCTGATATAACTCTACTCTTAAATTATGCTACAGTGCTGGGATTCATTAAAGCCTGTGCTGGAGGGCAATATCTCATAAAGTAGTAGCAGAAGTGAAGTAAGAGAGATATCAAATGAATTCCTAAAAAGACCAGCAAAGACAGCAAGAAATCCAACAGGTGCACACCTTCCTTAGTATAAAGGAGAAGGCTTTGTTTCCAGTGGTTGACCCAACCTGGACCTGTAGCAAAGAGAGTGTGCAAAGCTGGCAAGCTGTCCTGGTCACCATAGCACCACAGTGTCTTTGTATCATTCACTGAACACATATATTTTCTAAAAAAAAAAAAAAAAAAAAGAAAAAAGTGTTTTTATATTGTATTGCGATTCCACAGTTTATAATTGCCACTTTCAACTTATTTTAACTTAATTTTAAAAAAGGTTATCTGAGTCAATAATTTTTACAGTTTGTTATGACCCTTTCACAATAAATTCACTTCACCTCAGCTCCACAATCAAGTCAAGAAATAATACACCCAGAAACATGATCATGTAGATTAGAAATGCAGATTTTAAATGAGATAAAAGGTCAAGTCTATTTAATGAGAAATCCACTGTCAGGCCAAAGACAAATTTTACTATCAAAGCAGTTGAAAATTATTAAGCATTCTTCAATTTAAAATAATGCTAGGATTTCAATACTGGAAGGAAATAAAAAGAGGTCATTACAGTGAAGATAGACAGCTTTTAGTTGTACGACATATGTAATTCTCAACAGTTTGAGGCTCACTGTGTTCTAGCTCAGTCCTAGAAACATCTAATATGATGTATATTTTTTTTATAAGCTACAAATCTTGGATCCACAGCTCTAATCCAAGAGTATCCATATTTCTCCCATGAGATCCATCCTATGACTGTATTTACAGTGGAAGATTTTTATTTTGTTGCATGCTTCCATGTATCAAATTTAAGTCCCATATAAACCTTCCTTTAACTCTATTTGCATTAAGTCTTAGTTCTTCATCACAAAACTTGAATGCTGGATGAGAAGAAGTCAACTGTGATGGCTATACATTGTCATACATTCCACTGGGATAATAGAAAAAAAAAGCAGATACTAAGAGTTCTGGTCACAGAAGCCAGAGTTCTGTATCTATTATTTCTCTAGATTTATGAGGATTATTAACAAGTCTTGCTCAGCTGCTTGATTTCAAGCTAATCAAGAGATAAAGCCTACAGATGACTAAGGGGAAAAACTGAATTGACAGCAGCAATGATGTACGTTAACTAACTTGCTACATCCTGTCTATTGTCCTCTGTTATAAACATAGCCAGAACCTTGGGTGTATACAGGATTAGTACATGCAACTTCTAATTAACTACTGTTTATATCCATGTGCTAATCATTGTCTTTCGGGTGACTTTGGTGATTGGTCCTCAATCTTGATTGTGAAAAAAATCAGTCACTACTCTCTATCATTCACTCTTTAAGATTGGCCCTGTGAATCACTTTTCTCAAAATAATTATAATGACAGGTGATATAAATGCCCTTTTCTGTCTGTGACTTGCCATGTGAAATTGTGCAAATGACTTGAATTCATTTAAAATCCCCTTCCTTGCCTCCTGAACAACAGGCACATCAAGTCAATGTGCCTGCTCCGATTCAGTTCAAGTATTCATTTTAGTGCTTACAATCTTCCATATGACTAAAGAAAATTCTGTGAGAAATAGTTTGCCTTTTCTGACTACTATTGCAGGTCCCAATACTGCAATTTACTTCTGTGACAATCTAGAACAAGATTTGTGCTTTTATAGCCTGATCTTACATTAGCAGGTGCTGCTAATTGTGCAAATTATTTTGTATATTTTTAAAAAAAAACTATTTCTGGCATTTTGTTGGTTTATATATATATATGTATACATAAACACACACATACACACGTGCACACACTTGACTTTTACAGGCTGGTCTTATATTTGTCCAAAGATCTTTTGTAATGCATTTTCCAGAGACAGAAGGAAGCTTGAGGTACACAAGGGAATATTAATATCTGATAAAGGACTCAAATATTGTGGTCTCTCTCACCAACAAAGGTTGATGTTTACCTTGAAGTAGCTTGGATGTAGGGATTTCCTTGTAAGACTGGCAGAAGTTTTGGTTATTATCTTTTTGATATTTTTTTCCGTTCTTCATAAAACACCTTTCTGTTGTGAACTCAGAATCATCTTCGCAACGATCACAGGTGCTTGCCATGTGAGGTTATGAGAGTAGGCAAAAGTAGGTAATGCAGTTTGGGAATTAAAACACTGCAGCTAGAGGGTAAGAAAGCAGAGGAGATGAATTAAAGCTAAATGATAGTCATTTTTTTAACTTGTCAGAATGAAATGCAAGTCTTATGATTTGATGGTGTGCTACTTATTCTGATAAAAATTGTAATTGCCTCAAACCACAGCAGCAAAACTTTCCCAGTCTATGAGGCTTCAGAATATTATCTCAGGAACTCTATATTGATTTTAGATTGAAAATAATGTAAGTTGGCTCAAAATCCAGCTTATCCTGTCTCCTTCATCTGCGGATTCTTTTGTAGAGATTGTTCGATAAAAATAGGTAAAAATAGTTCCACTATAAAAAAAAAACTATCGTGGGTCATAAGGCTACACAGTGGTCTTCTCTTTTTTTCTTTTAGAAATTTTATTCTATGGATTACAACTCTCAAATGAAATTAAAAATCACTTCAAACTGTAATTATTTACTAAATCTGTGCTAGACATCTATGTCCAAAATTTACAGAATTTAGAAAGTATTGCTGAAAAACTGATATCTGCTCTATGATGCAAATATAACATGCATTACAAAAACTGCTGCTGTTAGGCCATCTGTAAATGCAAAAAAAAAAAAAAAAAAGACAGTTAAAAACCAGTTAAGATGGCATAAAGGTCAAACTGATTGACACGAAATGTGAACACTTCTTTCTTGTAGGATACTGATGCATTTTCATAGGGTTTTTTTTAGCTTTTCATTTACTGTCACGATATTGAATTTTCTAGGCAATAGTGTATATTAGTGCAGAAAATAATGTTACTCTTAATTACGTAAGAGACATTGCATACTGGTATTTCTTACTATCCTCTAATATTTTTATAATTGCAGTTATAAATGTAAAAGGATAAAGATAAAGAAAATGTAAGAAATTAATCTTAAAAATAGATATATTTATAGCTCTAAAAGCTGTAATATTCAATACATTATAAACTTGTGTCTATAGCATACTTCCACTACCCAAAAGGAATATGCAAATAAATGAGGCATTCAATGAAATGTATTGTGGGGCCATTCAAACTATGAATAAAATGCTTTCACATCATATGCCTGGACATGCATTTGTCATGCGCCAAGGCACTACCCATCATATAGGGCTGAACATACATAATTTCATCTTGACTAAACATAAACACTCACATTCATAAACATATACACTCACATTCATGGAACCTTCAGGAAGAAGCATAGGACTGTGCCTGTTTTTGTGGTTTCTTCTCTGTCCATAATTCTTAATTTCTTCTCCATTAGTTTCAGGTGATGAATTGAGATATAGAAGGAGAAGTCTAGTCTCAAGTTGGCTTTTACTGTTTGTATAGCATTCAATGAACTATTAGTGTATTTGTATGATAACTCACTCATGTATAAAATGTATTCAGTAGTGATCTACGCTCATAAGAGAATTCAAGTATAGTGAAATTTTTAAGTATTCACAGTCCTCAGAGACTGAACGATGTCATTTCCATCATCATGGAGCTCCAGTAAGAATTCTATAAATTAAAATATCCTCTGCTAATGCAACATTACTGTAACATAACAGTATTTAATAAAGTGTGAAAATGGAATCCTGGGGAATCTTAAGATGGAAGGAAACGCATACAACATGCCCTCTAAATTTATTATTAATATAAAAATAAATCAAACCATACTTTCAAAAAAAAAAAAAAAAAGGATAAAGAAAAGTCATTTTGGCTGATACATACAACTAAAGTGTCTCTGTGTTTAAACTAGATGGGTTATTTTACTTACCACAAGACCACTAAAGACAGCTAGAGAGAATATGGTTCGTCTAGTTACTAAGACTTCATCTTATTAAAAACTGAGATGGAAGGTCTCAGAGATCTTTGAGTTATTTATAAGTGTAGCAGCAAAGGCAGTGTAAGAGCTGAGAGTGATGGCCTTGCACAAATTTAGAAAATTGCACTACACTCTTTCACTAAAATAAATATACAGAATGGACTAGTAAATAAAATAAAGATATTACTGTATTGCTGTTTTGTTCAGTTTAGTTTCCATCTTTGCAGAGAAAAAGAAAGATAAAAGAACAAACCTCCTGAACAACATTCTGAAAATACAAAATATTTCAATGTTTCTTACAATTTCTAGTTACTTTAAAAAAAGATAAACTATATGGGATCTTGTTTGCTCCATGAAGTTTAAAATGAACACTATGGGCAAAGTTCTCTATATTTTTCATTTATCATTCATACATGTAAAAAATTAAATTTAATTTCTTCTATAAGGGATTTCATATCCTGCAGCAAAAATTCAGTGTGTCACAATAACATACTGAAGACATGACAATTTTTTTTTTTTGCCCATAAGGAAAAGGTCAGTGAATACTTAATGCTTTAATATATTCATTGTTGCCCTGGGTTTAGTAGGGCTTTTTTTTTCCTCTAATATACTGTAAAATGTTCCTTTAATCTTCTTTAACTACATGACATCTCAAAATTTTCCACCAGAATAGAACTCAGTAGCAGTCACCACTATTAGGAAACACTGACTTTGTTTCTTAGACTGTTTTTTTTTTAAATTGCAAGTACTTGACAAGGTTTCAAACATATAGATATTAAATTTAACATAAAGCTTAGTAATATGAAATTTGAAAATAGTATTTTTTTTTTCTACATCATGATGTTAATGTATTACTAGTAATATTATTGAGGTGAAGTGTTTGAGGGTTTTTTTTGGGGGAGGAGGGTTCCCCAAATATTAACTATACTTTTGACGTATATTGACTAAAAATACTTTGAAGATAAAATTTGAAGCAACCATTAAGAAGGATTCTAATTCTTTGATCTTCTTGCTGTAATTTCCATAGCATACATCTTGAGATTCATGATTAAAATGCTATTGATAAAACTGAAGTGGATGATAGAAACAAAAAATTCAATATAAGAGGGATTTAATATATATTTTGCAGATGTCAGCAAGCTTTCTAGTCAAGACTGTTTATTATTGTGTTTATTACAGTGAGCAGCTATGGCATCTTCTGTCAACATATAGAGAGGTATTTAGTTAAGATCCCAGATCAGATTCTTTTATGATTTCCATGTCAAGACTCAAGAGTAAGCTATAGGAAGCTTAAGGAAGCTTAGGCTATAGGAAATGTTTAAAGGTCCTAAACTTAGATAAAAATTTGAAAAGCACTTAAATCAGACTTTCTCTGAAATGATTGCACTGGTATAGTGTGTCACATCCCATCTGTGGAGAGGGAGGAGTGACCAAGGGTCTCAAATACCCTTGATGTAGGTTAAGGTGAGATAACGTTCTAAGTCTGTATATAAACATCAACTTTAATGAGAGATTTCTATTGAACAAGTATTCTATAAGTGTTGGCCCTGAAACATCAGCTTTGTGGTATATAGATTTTAAGATACTCTATGAACAACTATCCTCTCACAGTTATATTCTTCTAAGCTATGCAACATTACTTGGGGAGCCAAGGTTGGCTTTGTGTTACTTCATGATTATGATAGGTGAGAGAGAAAAAGATAGAGAGGAAAGGAGAAAGGAGAGAGTGGGAAGAGGAGGGGGACAGGGGAGGGGGGAGGACAGAGAGTGTGCAAGAGCTAGAGAGAGAGAGAGAGAGAGAGCGTTAAAGACATCACCAGATGACCAGTCCTGGATCCAGCATTGGAACTTCCAACAAGGGTCTTTGGTGCAGAGAGGGCCCCTGGGGACTTGTGCATGCCCCTATTTATTGGCGTAGTTCCTGGGCTTCTGGAACTTTCTCTCGCTCCAGCTTCAGGAGTGGTTGAGACACTTGTTAACTCAAGAGAAGTGACAGGAGGGCCCTCCTCATTACTTAACCCTCTCTCAGGGCATGTTCCAGAGCCTTCTCTCAGAGACTTACAGTACTGTCACTTGGAGCTCCTCACAGAATACAATCTACTTTTCTGACTTCCTCAGCATCTCCCAGTGTGTTATTTCCATACGTCTACAGGTGCATTTTTTTTTGTCCTTGCTTTTATATTAAATTAAAAAATACAATTATACACTTTTTTTTTTGTTACATTAATCTAGCATTTGCATAATAATATACATAATACCCATTTGTTGCAACCTGTAGATTATGACACAGACAGCAGCTCTATCCCAGGCCTCAACAGATGCCTCTGGTAGCTATCATGGAATTCTGATTTTAGCTGTTTTCAAAGGCTTTACTAATAACTTGCTTTTATTATTGTCTTGGAATGAAAAAGTAAATTTGAAAGAATATAAAAAGTGAGAATTTATTCTGAAAATGATATCCAGGTGTTTCTAATAAATCTTACATTCCGCAAGACGTTGGCATTTCAACATTTGCTTTGTATTCTAGAAATAAGAATTAGCAGTGAAACTTTTGGGAGTGACTATTAGTACAACTGACAAAAAACAAGTTTAAAACAAGAATGACACTTGGTCAATTACATAGTATTGAATTTTTGAAGAACAGGAAACATTTTTTGCTGAATATAAAAAAAAATGTTGATGAAAACACAAGGAAAAACAAACACAGCATCTTAAACTTATGAAGGTTTATCCTTCCTATATTTAAAAATATACATTCATCCCATATCCTATGAATGGAATTGTAAATTATCATTCTTCTACAAAACAGAATGTGAGACCATATGCTAACATTAAACACTTTCAAAAGACTAACTACAGATAATTTTTGTAGGAAAATTAAAGGAGCTGGATGAGGAGCTTTACAGTAATCCTTGTAGATGGAGATTCCCTAAAATTTTTGAAGTTCAAAGTAAATGACATATATATATTTATGTACGTCACAAAATGAGTAGAAGCCAAGTTTATTCAGATTGCATAAAGGTCTCCCAACATGCTTGGTCAAATAAGTCGGCAAATGAAGAATTGATTACAATTGGTAGCAAAAAATCTCTTATTTAAGAGGCCTAATTTGTTCACAACATCCACTAGATGGAGAACAGTCTTAAGATCACAACATATAGAAATGAAAAAAAATAAATGTAGAGTTCACAACCTGTTGTAGACAAGATAAAGCTTCTGACTGGGTAGAAGATATGAGTGCTGCATAGGATTTAGGAACTCCTGATGAGTGACTGCTGTGGTTAACTGTGGTGGTTTAGCCCGGATCACCACACAGTTTCTTACTCACCTTCCCCCTACCCAGTGGGACGGGGGAGAGAAATTGGGAAGAAAGGAAAACTCGTGGGTTGAGATAAAAACAGTTTACTAAAAATACTAAAAACTACAAAGCTAACAGGATATAAGAATATTAATATATACAAAATATACAAAATATACAAAATGAACAATGTACAATTTCTCACCACCCAATGTCCGAATGACCGACACAGCCCATCCTGAGCAGCGATCACAGGAACAACACTGAGCAGCAAGCAAAGGGGGGAGAGCAAGCTAGCAAGGTAGAGGGAACGATGCCAGCAAGCAAGAGAGAAGAAAAGTGTCCCAAGGGTGCCCACATGGATACCTGACAAGAATGTCAAAAAAAAAAAAAAAAAAGCAAAAAAAGAATAGAATGCCCCCTCCCATAGGCAACCCCCACTTATATACTGAGCATGATGTTTATGGCATGGAATACTCTCTTTTGCAGTTTGGATCAATTATTCTGTCTGTCTTTCACCCAGCTTCCCACATCTACACGTTAACAAGACCTTAACGAGACTTGGAAAGCCAGACAGTGTCCTTGGTCTCATTAACAACAACTCGTATCATCAGAATGTTTTTATCAACATTCTTCACACACGAAATCCAAAACACACTGGCTACTGAGAAGAAAATTAACTCCATCCCTGCTGAAACCAGGACAGTAACAGAGAAAAACAGAAGAAAGGTTCTGGCATAATACCATCAAGATCAAAACCCAATATCAAACCACAAACTCCCTTTATTATCCTCAAATCATTATTTCTAGCTATAGAAGAAGGACACCTTATATACAGGAAAGATCAAAATATACACGTAATTTATAAGATAAAATCAAATTTCATAATAGATTTATAATTGAAATACAAGGAGTCTAATTATTATTATTCACAGAATCACAAGATAGGTGAGGGTGGAAGGGACTTCTGGAGGGTCATTTGGTCCAACACTCCTTGCTCAAACAGGGCCACTCTAGAGCTGGTTGCCCAGACCTGTGCCTAGATGGCTTTTGAACACCTCCCAAGATGGAGACTCCACAATCTCCCTGGGCATCCTGTGCCAGTCCTCAGTCACACTCACAGTAAAAAAAAAAAAAAAAAAAAAAAAAAAAAGTATTTGCTGATGTTCTGACAGAACCTGTTACAAGTTGTCCTTATTGCCTCTTGTCCTTTTACTGGGAACAATTGAAAACAGCCAAGCTCCATCTTCTTTGCACCCTCCCCTCAGGTATTTATACACATTGATGAGATCCCCTCAGGTCTTTTCTTTTCCAAGCTGAACAGTCCCAGCTCTCTCAGTTTTCCTCACAAGAAAACAGAAAGATTAGTAAAGTAACAAATAATGAGGAGGTCAGGTTACTGCTCAGGAGTGATTTAAGCTGCTTAATTAGAAAATTGTTATTCAGCGAACTGCATTTTAATACAACCAAGTGAAAACTCTGTCCAAGAAGACAATGACAACTATCTTATATAAAACAAAGGGAACCTAAATGTTTGATAGTAACTGTAGGCTATCTCCTCAAGAAAACCTCTGAGTTGTAATTACTGTATCTAAGGTTATGTCTATAAACTCCTGAATACATAAAATAGAAATGATGAGAAGAATTGACAGAAATATTGTACCTTTATACACCACATTAATGTGAATCAGTATTCGTTAACTAGGAATGTTCCATTTTTAATTCATCAGTTTCTGTATACAATAAAATCTGTTTAAAATTGAGTGTAATTCAAAGATTGATTTGCAAATTATATGTTCTAGTTCTCCCAATAACAGCTAAATTTGCAATTGCAAGACTCTAATGAAGTGGCCAATAGAATAAATTATCTTCTTACTAAAACGAAATCAAAATACATTTTGAAAGAGCAAATCATCTAGTTTATTTTGACACAATAATTAACTGAGTTGGGTTGACAAATCAGATATCAGTTGCCTTTCTGGTCAAAATAAAAGTGTTTTAATAATCTGATTGTAACGTACAGATTTCAGATCAAATAGTGTCTAGCAGCAAATGCAGCTGATAAATTTTCCAGCCTGAAATTTGTGACAAGCATGTTCTGGCTGCTTAGAAATCAAACAGTTGTTTGAAGACAAGGATGAACCAACAGAAATCCCCCTCTCTTTCTTTTCTACAGTCATCATTTACCTTCATTAAGAACATCAACTAATGGAGACCTACCTTCAAGGCATTCTCAGATCTTTGCTGTTCCTGGATCTTGTAGTGGTCCTGACTGGAAGACTGCTGTATGTTGAGGAGTTAGTGATGCACAACACAGTCAACCTGAACAGGCCCAGGCCTGTGTTGCGCTGCATGTGCAACATGGCCTTCAAGTCTGTCCTCTGCTGCACAAAGCCACTTGCTGCACGATAACCTCAGCCACCTCTTGGTAAGAGTGGAATCTGCAGGCAGCTCCCACTTCGTATTGGCAATTATGCATGATCTTATCTTTATTCAACAGTGCAACAAGAAGTTCTCATGAGAATATCATTTCTGTTTTGACTGTAGAGGTGAGAAGAAAAGTTGTTTCCCTGCAAGCAAATTCAATCATAGCTTGAATGACTGAAAGAGGAGAATGTCTGCTATGGACAGGGTCAGCATGGTGTGCTACACAAGGAGTCCTGTTTGATGTTACACTGCTCGGGGCTTTCAGCATCTAAAGGGGCGTAAGATTATCTGTGCTATTGCAGAATGTTAGCTCTAATAAATAGCATTTTAAATTATACCTCACAAAGTCTAAGTGCCTTTCCACTGGGATCAAAATGAACCAGCTCTCCTGGTGCAAAACAGATCCTAAGACCATTTCCTAAGACATTGTTTAACATAGCTAGTATTAATGAGGTATAACTATCCCTGTAGTGCAAGTTTGACATTTTCCTGTGAACTTTGATATCCACAGATGTAAAACTAAGTTCATGTAACAGCACAGGTACTAGATCTTAGCCTGTAGGAAACACTAGATAATTAAAGTTTGCTTATATATCTTCCTTTGAGACTTTTCTTTTCTTCCTGCCTGTATATTGCTCACTTTTTCCTTTTATCTTTTCCTCTGAAGCATCTAATTATTCCTGATTTAATCCTACCTGTGTAGGCATCAACCTTATGCCTTTTTCGTAAACCTTGTTGCACAAACAGAATACTTGTTTTAATGATGATGAGGCTGGCTTGATGCCAACTCTGATGCTATTTCTCAGAAGGCAGACTGTGGTCATGCAATCCCCTCCTTTTGAAAGTAGTGTGCTTGTGTATATCATGTCTCCTTTGTGAAAATGAGGTGATATTTGTGAGATACTGGTTATCAGATGGTTAGGCCAGGATAGCCTTGGAACCAGGGGCAAGAAGGTGAGCAAACTGAAAGTCTACAGCAAGGTCAAAGACACCAGAATTGGAGAACTGAGATGTTGGAAGAAAAGAAATGTAGGGCTCTGAATTTTGTTTTTGGCTACTGAGAGGATATAATAGGTTGGGGTCTAGCTGATGTCATCTGTGCAGTGGAATAATAGAATAAATATGGTGGACATGTGTGAGAGACTGAATTATGGGACTTCTGTCTCAAAAGTTACTTTCATATGAAAGACTGAATTGTAGAGCATTTGTCTCAAAGAATTGCTTAGCCAAGTGAAAAATTCTTCAGGCTGCTGGATAAGATAAAGACAATGCAAGGCCACAGAGACCCCCAGTTTGTGATTCATGTAACAATAGTGAGAAGAGCAGAGCCAGAGTCATGAAGCATGCGTGTATGTACGGAAATGTGGAGATGTACAGCTAGTCAGAAACCACAGCCCTTGAGCAGGGATAAAAGGACTGTTGAGACAAACCCTGGCGCGATAGCCCACTGCCAAAGCACCAAGATATTTGGACCCCTGGGATGCTGTGGATCCATGGTGGTGACTATTCTTGCAGCTCTATCATGATTCCTTGCTTGATTTCTGTCCTGTTATTCTAACCTATTCTGTCACTATTATTTTCTACTTTTCACAATAAAAGTTGTTTTGGGTATACAGTATTTGACTTTGTTTGTATCTCAGTCTTGCTCAAGGCGATTGAACCTGCAACGAGAGATTGATCTAGCCACCTCTAGCCTCCTAGACTTGTTTGAGACCATCTAGAATGCAAGGTGGCCTTCCTGTCATCCAAACTGGATCGTAACAACATGCATATGGCAAGTGTTAAAGATACACTATCAAAGATGCTGTAAGAGCAGTAGGGCAGATACTACCAGCCAGAATACTCCGTGTGGCATTTTCCTGGGCAAAATGATATAAAACACATAGTCATGAAGATTTAGTCTATAAACAAAAGAAAAAAAATCTGACAACCTGTATAAAGCATCAAGTTCTGAAGCTGACAGTATCTGCATCTCAATTTTCTTTACACAGCAGACATTAGTCTACCGGTGTTAAAAGTTTTCTGTTTTCTCCCTATGAAGAGCTTTTTTTTAGCAAAACAGGCTCTGCAGACAGGGATCAAAGATCTGGAATAACAAGGGAAAATTAGTTATCTAAGTAGATAGAGCCACATGCTGTGACTATTTTTTTTCTTGGAATCTGTGATGATCTTGGTGTAAAGGGGAAAGTGTGATTTGAGAGATTGATTTCAAACCTCAGCTCTTCCAATTTCTTATTCCAGGAACAGAATTTATATCCCCAGGCCTCAATATATTTTTTTTTTGTTTGTCTATCTAACATTCGTTTTATTTCCTTCATGTATGTACATACCAGGTCTTTCACTCTGCCCAAACCACACTGAATTTCTCTGGTTCTAAAAAGAAAAGGAGAATTATGGAAAACAGATACCAGAGTAACACTTTAAGAGCAATTATTTTTTATAACAAATTAGAAGAAACACTGGAATGTGATCTGGTTGAGACGTCATGAATTCCTTTAATACAGTTTTTCGTTAATTTGTGCACATCATATGGCATGTTAAGCTCATTTTGTTTTCACCCTACAGCTGTCTTTCCCATTAGAGTTCAAACACAAGGCAACTCCCTTTCAAATGAAAACAATTTCGTACCTCACAAGGTTTTTTTCAAACCAAGCTTTTAAAGAAGAACAAGCACCTTTAATTTGCACAATTTTTCTCCCTCACCAATTACTTGTGAAATTTACAGCTGCTAGGTTTTCAAGAGAATATCAGTGTATTTTTATTCTTTACAAAGCCAAAATATGACTAAATTAAAAAAAACCCAGTTACTGTAGTATTTTAGTTAATTCTTTCTGTTTTGCTTCCCTCATAACCTATTGGCTCAGGAATTTAAACACACAAAGGAGCCTGAGAGAACCAGTGTCGAAAGGCTAAGGAATGTATTTGGAGTTTGGGGAGTAATGGTTTTGTTATACCTGTATTCCTCACTTCCTGACCAGCACACAGTTTTCCTCCATTGTATGTTTCCACAGTTAACCAGGTAATCTGCACATTTTTCCTGAAGCTTTCTTTATTCTCAAGTAAACCTGAAAAACACCAACAATGTTGACAGGAGGTCATAAATGTCCATAAGATTAATTTCAAAGTTGATGAGTTCTGAATTTTATTTCTTTAATGTACAGCCTAGTATAGAAGTTTTAAAATCTCCCCCAGGCTGCGTAACATGCTCACACAATAATGATTTTCTTTCTTGTGTATTTACAAAATTATTTTCAATGTGTGGTTAGAAAACTGTGAAACTAATGTGGTTAGTAAAGCCCCAAGTATCTAATTTTTTTTTGTTAGCTTTAGTTGCTGTTTTTTAAAAATTCCTTTAAGTCTGTCTGTGTGACTAGTGTTAGCATTTCTTAGCTGCCCTGTGCTGGATGCAGCCGGTTCAAGCCAGCTCCACCTGACCCACCGGCAGGCATGGCTGAGTCCAGCAGACAAGATGGTGGCACCTCAAGGAAAATATGTTTAAGAAAGAGAGGAAAAAAAACAAACAAACAAACAAAAAAAAACCCAATATATAGTCAGAGGAGGAGGGGACAAAAAAAAAAAAACAAACACCCACTTGTGGAATATCACAGGAAGCACCAAGATCAGAAGAGGAGTAGGAAATTCTTCATGGTGGAGCAGATATCCATACTGTAGCCCATGGAGGACCCCACACCTGAATGGATGGATATTCCTCAGGGAACTGTGGCTCACAGAGAGCCTGTGCTGCTGGAGCAGAAAATAAGTGTGAAAAGAGAAGAGCAGCAGAGAAAAAAAATGCTGTGTACTAACCACATCCTCCCCAACACAATAATGCACTGCACCACTAGCTACGTCACAACTGAGTGTAACATGAGGAGGTAACAAACTTGGGTGGCAGGAAAAGAGTCTGGAGTGCTGAAGTAAAGCCCTAGTTCTCATTGGCAAATTTGATCACCACAGCATTTCTTGGAAAGGAATATAAGCAGTCTTGGAGATTTCTGGAGAATGCCAAAGACAATTGTTTGACACTGATGATTAAGAAGTTGATTAAAGGAGTACTTTACCACTCTCAAATAAGAAAATAAGTTAGAGATATTAAAGGTGATGATAGACTTGACTGCAGCAACCAAAATATGGTAGTGGTGTTCTAACTACTGAGACAAGTCAACTAAACAAAAAACTTGCAAGCTTGGACTTGAAGAAAGCAGGTTTCCTTTTGTTAATGAATTTGGTTGCTTTTCCTGTGAGAAGCTGCCTTGAAGAGTAAAGAGGTCAAGAAGACATCCTGGACAACCTCCTTCTGGCACAAGAATGGTCCATACCACTGGGCAAAAGGTCAAACTGGTGCAACAGGACTCTAGATTTGCTGAATAGGGAACATCTGACTGAGCTCAAATATAAATATAATGAAGTGTACAAGAGATAAGTGAGGATGGAATATCCAGAAGGAATACTGAAACATCATCTGAGCATGTAGTGATGGAAATAGGAAAACTAAAGCTCAAGTTGAGTTGAAAGAAAAAAGGGAAGTGTGAAAAGCTCTTTCTGCTGTATCAGCAACAAAAAGAAAACTAAGAAAAATTGTGGCCTGCTATGAATTAATCAGATTCAGCTGAAGGAACAGTTTGGAAGTCCTTTGTGATTGTTAGATCTGCACTTAAACATTAAAAAAAAAGCAGAAAGACAATATTTTATAAATTCAAGGAATCAAAATTTCTGAAGTGTCTGGGGATAGATTAATAGTTTATAATATGACTTACAGAACTGGAAATAGTATTCAGAGGTTGACTTCTGTTTTAAGTTTGCTTATACAGTACCTTCTCTGCAAATCTATTAATTTGTGCTTCTGCAGTAATATTAATAATACCTGTAAGTATTGATCTAATATAAAAATTCCAAAGCTATTAGTCAGATTGAATGATTTTTAAAAATTACAAATAAAAATCTATTGATTCAGTTATTTTAAGAATTTAATTTTGAACATAAACCCTAAGATAAATCTTAAAATTCTATTTCCTAAAGCTTAACAAAACTAGGTCTTTTACCATCACATTTTGTTTCGTTAGTCTCTGAAGTTTAAAATATTTAGAAAAAAAAATGTCCCTAGCCTTACAAAAATAGTCTTAGAGCTAACAGCTATTATAATAATGGCTGTAAGTTAGATCAATCCTTCTTGAATTGTTTCTCAAATGATTCATTTTCTTTCTAAAAAGGTACTGATGTATTTCAGGCTCCCATTTTATATTGTAAATTCATCTACAGTTCATTCAAGTTCCATTCATTTGCTGTGCTCATGAACAAGGTCTGTGCCCTATGCTTGATACTTTTTCCTGGTTTCTCTCTCTCTCTCATTTTGGCTGCCTGCAATACATCTATTGTTTTAAACTTCTTCTGATATTCAGCATTGTCTAGCAGCAAAAAAATACTGTCTCCAGAGGCAGATTCTCTGCCTCTTTCATAGAGTGTCTTACTATTTGAGTTTTAACAGCCAAGAATGTCTTCCGAGAATACAACGTACTATTTCTCTTTCTCCCACAATTCTTAGGAAACTTGATTTGGAGAATTTTCTCAGACTACTATCGATATAGCATTGAAAGGTCTTTACAGGGAAAGTTTTTATTTTTAAACTGTTAGGTGTTGTTTTGTTGTCTTCTAAAGTGTGTTTCTACCTCCTGTAATAATAGCTGTGACCTAAACGTTACTAAATAATGCTTAAGACTTCATTTCTTATACTGTATTTCCCTGCTTCAGAGTATCTTCTGATGTGTACTTTTGTTTGCCATTTCTTATCTCTTTTTACTGACGGGAGGCTGTTTCACAAATAATCTCGTAAAAGGAAAATAGATAGCTATAGCTGGGTGAGTATAAACAAGCAATTTTGTACTTTTATAAAGTTCTTTTACTGGTGAACAACAATAAATAGATATAAAAGAAGGCAATCTTGCCTACACAGAGAATAAGCTTTATAGCCAGATGAGAAAGGCGGTCAAGAGGCAAAGTAGACTGAAAGTTTAAAGCATGAATTATGGTAAAGTTGCATGCTTAGTCTCCTATCTTATTGGCTCCTGAAATACAGAGGTGCTGTAATGAACTAATAAAGAGAGTTAATACATAAACCCTGCAAAATGCTTTGAAGCCTTTTTTCAATGCCTTTTCTCACAATATAGGATATTCCACTGTTGTGGTTTTGTTTAGTGAGGGGCGGCCTAAGGTGGTAGCTTCTGTAGGAAACTGCTAGAAGTCGCTCCCTTTTGTTCAGTAGACTTGGCCAGGCCTACGGTGGACCTACTTCTGGCCAAGACCAAGCCAACTGGTAGCAGAATGTTCCCTGATAACGCCTCTGTGACAACGTATTTAAGAAGGGGAAAACAGAAAAAAAAAAAAAAAAAAGGAAGAGAAAATGTGAAGAAGCTGAGCAGGGGCAGAGGCGCAGAGGGGGAGGCACAGGCCTCATGGGCCTTGCAGGCCTCACCCTCTGGCCTCTTGCCAGGTGGCCGACTGGGCCCAACTTGGCCCAGCCTAGCTGCGAGAAGTGGAGAGAAGATGAGAAGTGAATAAGAGGCAGCCAGGCTGGGCCGAGTTGGGCCCAGTCAGCCACCTGGCAAGAGGCCAGAGGGTGAGGCCTGCAAGGCCTACAAGGCTTGCACCTCCCCCTCTCTGCCCCCACCCAGCTGCTTCACATCTTCTTATTTTATTTTTTTTTCTACTTAAATACGTTATCACAGAGGCATTATCACAGGACATTCTGCTACCAATTGGCTCGGCCTTGGCCAGCAGCAGGTCTGCCCTAGGCCCGGCCAAGTCCACTAAATAAAGGGGAGCAACTTCTAGCAGTTTCCTACAGAAGCTACCACCTTAGGCCCCCCCTTACTAAACAAGACCAGAACGTTCCACCCCTCACTTCTGCGAATTATGTATTTAAGTATCATAAGTAAAATACACACATATCAACAGAAGAAAAAAGAATTCCCCACACCAAAATCAAAATAATATCCTCACAACACCAACAGTGGGTACACAATTAACAAACAATTCACCACTTATCCCTTCACCACAATCAGAACATAAATTCCCCGTAATAATTTCATTCTTTTGTCAAGTTCAATCCCTGTTTTGCCCATTACTGCTCCCAGTTAAACTCAATCCTTATCTCAAATTCCTCGAGCCCCACGCTGGGCGCCAAAATAACTGTCGTAGTTCAGCCACAATTGGGACCAGACTACACAGTCTCTCTCCCACTCCCCTCACCCTCTGAGAGAACAGGGGGAGAATTGGTGAACAAAAGAAAAGTAGGGAGAAAAAAAAGAAAAAGTGGGTTGAGATTGAACAAAAAGTAAATTTAACAGTAATGACAGAAGAAAACAAAACAGTGATGGAATACAAATACAGTATAATGGCTTACAACAAATCTCCACACTCAGTTTCTTCCAAGTAACAGGAGACTCCCTTCCCCCCTCCTCACTTATATATGATGTCAGATGGGATGGAATAGCCCTTTGGCTAATTTGGTTAAATTAAACCCATCTGTTAGCTAATTAGTTAATTATTCCAGCCATAGGGGCTACCAGCTTCAGTTCTCCACCCAGCTCAGGTGAATATTAACTCTATCCTAGATTGAACCAGGACAAGTATGATCTCTGTTCATCTTCAGTATCTAGCCACAGCCTTACAAATGCCCTGAACCCAACAATCTTCATTATTGTTGTTAACCAGATTTTTCCTCTTGTCTACTAGAGATTCTACAGGAAAAATAATAGCTTTTTTTTTTTTTTTTTTCAGTCCTGCTCCTTACAGACCAGCTCTGCAGCAGCTCGTTTGTTACATAGACAGTGTGCATCCCTCAGGAAAAAAAAAATAAACAATTCTACTTAAAATACAGACAGAATTGTCATGAACCATCTCTCAGTTTAATCTGGGGTCAGTATTGTATGGAGAAGTCAGGGGCAGGAGAAAAAAAAATGTAGGAGGAAGAACTTTTCTTCTGCTAATACCTTGAGGTATTGGTCCCAACCAGGTTTCAGCTCCTTGGTGCCTTGTACTCTCTTTTTATCTTTCAAAGTAACACTTTGTTTTTCTGTAATGGGTGACACAGAGGAGTTCACAACTTCTAGTGGATTTGGACACCACATTTTATTTAAGAACAAATAAGATTTTACTGTTTGTTTTTTTTTTTTTTTTTTCACACTCACTCACTCCGCCAATCAGAAACAGTGCAGCCAGCAGGACTAGAGAAGTGATTGTCCCCCTGTACTCAGCACTGGTGAGGCTGCACTTCGAATTCTGTGTGCAGTTTTGAGCCCCTCGCTACAAGAAAGACATTCAGCTGCTGGTGTGCACCTAAAGAACTATAACAAAGCTAGTGAAGGGTCTAGAGAACAAGTCTTATAAGGAGCAGCTGAGGGTACTGGGGTTGTTTAGTCTGGAGAAAAGGAGACTGAAAGGAGATCTGAATTTCCATCGTAAATTATATTCTCTACAATTTTCAAGTGATAATTAGTTAAACACCATAATATTGATTACTGAATCAAGCTAGGAGTGATAAAGAAGGGAACAGGGCACTTCAAAGTTAGCTGGTTCCCCCCTCCTTCTTTTTTTAATTCAACTGTTCACATTATAATACCAAAAAAAAAAATAGTAATAAGGAGGAAAGTTACTGTGAAATAGAGCTGTGATGAAATCTTCTACATTGTGACAAAATGTATCATTTCATTTTACCTGACATTTTAGTAGTCTTGATGGAACTGAAAAATCTAACTGAAAACATAATATAACCATCAAAAAAGGAGTTTAAATTATCTTAACCATAAATGCAGAACCATTACATCACAGTGCTGCTTCAGTTAACAACATGGCTGAGGCATTCTAAAAGCTTTAATCAAGAAACTGTTTAATTTAACATAATTTGCCAATCATTACCATAGAAAGTACATATCCACTGACCGTAATAAAGCAAAAAATAGTATTACAAAGACATGATTTATAGTAGTATAATCAAATTTACATAAAAGTAGGATAGGGACTATACAACTGAAGAATACTCATTTACAGTCCAACACCTTGTTACGGCCTTATACATGAATGATTCAAGAAATAAACCAGAGATTAGGAAGTATAAGGATGTGAAGACTTATACTGTATGTTCTGTTCAATAAATGAACCTTCAGATTAGATGAATAACTCTTTCCTTGGGTCACAAATGGAAATTATAATACTCAAATACTTCTGCTGCCACTCTTACTACTCTGTCGATATGAGATAACAAATAGCTTTGCTGTATATGATGTCTTAATTTTGACCATATTTCAGAAAGAAAAATTGTATTTTTATGGATCTTAGATATGGACGTGCATTGACAAGATAGATACAACAACATACCTAATATCCATTAAAATAGAACTTTAAACTGAACATACATACCTACCCATCTATCCATTAATGATTACCTTAAGAATGCTCTTAAGAATGACTGAGCACTGCTTGTGCTCTCTTGTGTGGTTTATAACATCTAACTGGTATAAATACAGAACAGCATAGGTTTTCTGGGGTTGCATCAGTTCAAAGGGAGTGAAACATAACTGGTTTTTTGCTTGGTTTACACTTTTATTTTTAGTTTTTATTGTTTTTACCTTTGCATGGTGAGATGAAAGTGCTAGCTATCAGTAAATATAGTGATAGTATTTGGGCTAAAACAGTTCTTTGAACCAAAAAGTTTCAAAGTTGTGGTGACTTAAAATGTGATTGTTTGAAAGGCCTTCGTGAACAATCAGAATGACGTTGACAATTCTATAGTCATAGCACCTTCTATAAGCTACAGTAACTTCGGTCCTTCACTTGCTAATCAGTACAGACTGTTATTGGAGTTTGTAGACTAACTTCATCTGCTCTTTAAGGTTACCTACTATGTCAGTCTTTATAATGGCAAAACAACATATTCCAGGAAGATAAAAAACCTACCTGGAAAATCTCTCAGGAAAGGCTCTGAACAGCAGACAGTCAGGACAGCAGCAGATGGTCTAAGAAAACTGCTTTAATAGCAGCAGTAATAACATGATAGAAAATAGGAAAAGGAATATAGATAGTAAGTAAATCTTACATTCTTTCAGGTGCTGGGAATCCTGCTCTCATGTAGCATCAGATGGACCCCAGATGAATAGCCACAGCATGCTGTGCAGTTCCCATCTGTGGAGAGGTTCACTCCCACACATAGTAGTGTGGCTCTTTATACCTAGTGTAACAAATACAACTATACATCTTATTTGACAGGTCTTTTTCTTAATGCCTACCAGAGCAGATCTAGCTACAATGGTACATATCCAGAACCTTCCAATAAGTTCCTCTTTATTGTGAGGTACCTGGAGTTATATGTGTTCACTCATGCAAACATACAGGTATCTCAAGCCTTAGCACAAGGCTCAAAATGGCAATCAGGGCTTGCTCAAGATCAATAATTCCTCCAATACAATGTCTTACACAAGACTCCATATACATTCATGCTCTACAAATATAGAATATTTTCTATATAAATATTAATTTATATGGAAGTTAGAAATAATTTTCAGGACGCTTTCATAGAAGTCTGTTTTCAACACGTTTGTTTTGACAAATCGGTTACACAAAGCTGATGATGAGGATTCACCTGAATATTCATTAAGCAATATATGAGTTCTGCTAGGAATAACAATTTTTGTACTATTAGGGAAAAAAAAAAAAAGAAGAAAAGAAAAAAAAAGAAAATAAAAATAAAAATAAATAAATAAGAAAGATCAAAATGGAATTTAAACAGAGTAGCTTAATACATAGTCCAGGCAGTCCAAGCTCTGTCATCTAGCAGAAAATCATTAGCTACTGCTACAGGTTTGAGGCCATGGATTGCAGCCTAGATATTTAGTTTCCTGCAAGTAATAAAAAAGACATTAGGCTAGCAGGTTTTAACAGAGATAACTTGAGTCCAAGAAATTTTGAACAATTCTACAGTGTAGGGCACTTGGGAGTCAGCATGCCTCCATTTCTTTTCTAGCAGTAGTGTGCCTAAGGTGGGTGTATGTTGTATTAAGTTTATTCACATTTGCCAGAAGTTTTTCTGTACAAGGCTACATAAGCATTCTATCTAGGTCTGCACTGAACAGAGTACTGAGGTTACTATACTCACTGTAGCTGAAGTTCAAGACTGAATCTGTCTGTATTTAGTGTTTTGTAAGTGAAAAAAACATATAATAATAATAAACAGAATTGCACACACAAGCACAAATAAACATGTTAGGGATTTACATCACTAGAAAATTTTTCAGTGCTCTCCCAGAGTAAGATGGAGTGACTGGGTCTAGAAGAATGTAGACAATAAGCAAATATACTCTGGCACAAAATGAAATTGACATGTTTGTGAAGTGAACGTGACATGTTCGGTTAAACAATTTTCCCATAGCATGTAAAAAGAAATGGTAAGTTAGGATCACTAGAGGGGTTGGTAGTCTCATAACACTTCAAAGCAAGGCCCATTAAAAATTACTTCATTTTATTTTTTTTAGAAATATTTATTGATATACATAAAACACAGACACAACATAAGCTTCATAATGCCTAACACTATTTTAAGTGACAAATACGTACATATAGCTCAGTTTTCTAAAATTTATGGAATCAGAGAAAAAGGGCACTTGGAGTGTCAGAAATGGCAAGTCTGCAGAAAAGTGACCTCATAGAATGTATCTTTCTTTTACTGCTTTCTGATACTTCTGTTTACGTGAAGGAAAACTTTTTTTTTTTTAAATAAAGAGTTTTTTAATTAATTCCAGCTTGGATTTCCTTCTTTGTTCTTGATGGTTTTGTCACTTCTTTTGAAGTATTTCTGTGATTCTCTGTTTTATCTGATCTTATAAAGCATCCTGCAGACTGGTTGTGTGAAGAATGCTATACAAATGAGATGTTGTTACACAGAAGAACAACGATTCATGCCTATTTACAAGAGAAATTCTTGATAAGTGGTTTGTATTTCCCAAAATAAACCTTTTTAAAAGTACAGTTAATATTTTCTGGAAATAAGCCATTTAATGTTATCCAAGAAATATATATCTAGAAAATAAATTAATTCTGAAACTGATGTATGGATTTTTTTTTAAGAATTATAATTCTATATGCTTATTCTTAATATATCATACATTTTTTTATAATAGCTATGATGATTAAGGTATAACAACTGACAAAACATATGATACGTTTTTTCATTAAGATATGTAAAAAATACTGGAGCTAAATAAGTAAAAATATATATGTATCTTCTTAAGAACAGTAATGTTTTAGGGTGTATTAATCTAAACAAAAAGTACAGAACATTTTATTTTACAGTATGGACTTGGTACAGTAGATGGAGGAGATGATTAGGAGAGTACAATTTGCTTTAAAAATAGCTAAGAAACTTCCTTTAGCTGAAAAGGAAATTAAAATTTTTATTACACATGATTATTTGGAAAAAGAAAGTAAAAAATAAAAATATAATAAAGGTAAAAATATTAAAACCTTTTAGTTGGCCAATATTTAAAGCTATACAGGATGTTTATAAGAAGCAAGGTGTCTTCTTCAGACCCCTGCTTCACTGAGGGTGTTAGGAGAAAGGATAGGAGGGAGCTTTGTAGGTGCTACCTTCTGCCCAGCCTCCAGTGTGCTCAAGAACCTTTCTTTTTTGTATAGCTTTCCTGTAGCCTTTCCTTTAACACCACACTGTTTACTATTCCCTTCCTGCCTGCCCCTGACTAAGATGCAAAGCGAACTGACGGAGTTTACTGTCAGAGTGACGAAATTCTTCAGTCTTCCTCCTATGACAACACTACCATAAATAGGAATGATCTGGGAATTATTAGTTATTACTAGACAGATGGACATTTTAGTCATCCTTTGTTCATCCTTTATTTTAATAGCCTTAATCTTTTGCAGTTATGTGTCATTACAATCTCTACTCAACCTAAGTATTGTTAAAGTTGATGATTTTATAACTGGTCTTCTAAATGAAACTGTCTGCTTTGATTTGATCTATTATATACATTCTTCCACCCCCAGTTCCTGTCACGAAGATATAAGTTTTAAGCATTCTCGTAATTATTTGAAATGTTTAATACTTAGGTGTGAATATTGCGGCTTAGTTCACTAATAGCAAGAAAGGCAATCAGATATGTATCAGATGTACAACTTCAAATAACTATTTTATGCCAATGAATTCTCCTTTGTCAATTATTATTTCCATTTCTTAATATTTTTTTAGTTTAGACTTCAGTTGTAAAGTTTAACTCTAGTGTTTACAATTTGTACATATTATCAACTCAGAGAGTAATACTTTTTGTTTTCTCTCGAATTCTTTTTTTTTTTTTTTTTTGTTAAGGTACAATACACAGAGTACCCTAAAATGATAAAATCTCTAGAGTGACCCCAAAAGGCATAAGTTCTTCTACCATTGACACCCAGCTATTTAATCTTCTTTCCCTATTTGTCTTCAACAACTTCTTCAGAATAATAGAATCGTAGAATCATCGAATCATGGAATAGTTTGGGTTGGAAGGGGCCTTTAAAGGTCATCTAGTCCAACCCTACTGCAAGGAGCAGGGATATCTTCAACTAGATAATTGTTTTTGAAGGAACATGACTGCAAATACTCTCTACACTTCTTGCTGCACACAAATTAGGATGTGTCAATCAATGTGTTTCTCCTCAATCAGCTGCATTCTGGCCTTTTGACCTCACACATTTTCCAGGTAGCTACTCAATCTGCTGTCATACCTTGTTATCTTGACATGTTCCACATTCACATGATATTTTTTCTGGTCACTTCAGTCATGAACTCACCCTTAACTGACTTTCAGGTTGTCATTTTCTACCTATTGCTTCACTGCCTAATCCTTATTTTTCTACATAATTAAATTCAGGTGCAATTTTGCTCAAGGAATCTATTAACCTACCATATCTAATCTAATCCACCAATCTATACAACTGAGAAGTTTTGGCAGTCTCGTGAGGTTCCTGATGGCAGCAAAAGGATAAACATAATCACAATTTTTAAAAAGGGAAACAAGAAAGATCCAAGGAGTTACAGATTCATCTCTGTACCTGGAAAGATCATGAAGCAAATTGTCCTGGAAATCATGATAAAGCACATGGAAAATAAGGAGGTGATTAGTGACAGCCAACACGGCTTCACTAAGGGCAAATTGGGCCTGATAAATTTGGTGGCCTTCTATGGTGAAGTTACAGCGTTGGTGGACAAGGGATGCCCAACTGACGTAATCTACCTGGACTGATGCAAAGCTTTTGATACTGTCTCACACAACATCTTTGTCTCTAAACCGGAGAGACAAGGATTTGATGGATGGACCACTTGCTGTATGGGAAATTGGTTGGATGGCCACACTTAGAGAGAGGTGGTCAACAGCTTGATGTCCAAGTGGAGACTGGTGATGAGTGGTGTTCCTCAGGCGTTGGGCAAGTGCAAGGTCCTGCACATGGGTCAAGGCAATCCTAGGCACAAATACAGGCTGGGCAGAGAATGGATTGACAGCAGCCCTGAGGAGAAAGACTTGGGAGCGCTAGTGATGAGAAACTCAACGTGAGCCGGCAAAGTGTGCTTGCAGTACAGAAAACCAACCGCATCCTGGGCTGCATCAAAACAAAAGTGGCCAGCAGGTTGAGGGAGGTGATTCTGCCCCCCCGCTCTGCTCTTGTGAGACCCCACCTGGACTACTGCGTTCAGCTCTGGAGCCCCCAACATAAGAAAGACATGGACCTGTTGGAGGGAATCCAGAGGAGGGTCACAAAGACGATCAGAAGGCTGCAGCACCTCTCCTATGAGGACAAGCTGAGAGAGCTGGGGATGTTCAGTCTGAGGAAGGCTCCAGGGAGACCTTATAGCAGCCTTCCAGTACCTAAAGGGGAAAGACGGGGAGAAACTCTTTAGCAGGGTCTGTTGTGAGAGGACAAGTGGTAATGGTTTTAAAATAGATGGAAGCAGATTCAGACTTGATATAAGGAAGAAATTTTTGACAATGAGGATGGTGGAACACTGGAACAGGTTGCCCAGAGAGGTGGTAGATGTCCCATGCCTGGAAACACTCAAGGCCGGGTTGGTTGGGTCTGTGAGCTGTAGCTGGAGATGTCCCTGCTCCTTGCAGGGGGGCTGGACTAAATGACCTTTAGAGATCCCTTCCAACTCTAAATATTCTATGATGCTATGTTTTAATTCCCATATAAATAGATATTGCACAAAGAGAAGCCTAACCTTGATAAGTGTGTGCCCTTTGAAATGTCATTTTGTCCTCAGCTCTTGTTCTTCCTGAACATAGTTAACTCTCAGTAAAACATTTTATCTTCTGAGGAGAAAAATATTTATTATATTCAAAAACAGTAGTCTGCAGCATACTAAAAATTCATTCACAGAATCAATCCTGGAATTTTTTTTTTCTTTTTCTTTAGCATTTTATGTGATTTTTTTTTTCCTGTGTAGAACAGAATAAAAAAAATCTGGGGAAGCAAAGACTTTGAAATACTTTGTGGAATAAATCTGCACTGGAACTATGCATGAATGTTAAGCACAGAAGCAAAGCTGTCCAGTGACAGATTCACTAGATAATATACCCATTCTCAAACCACGATATAATTGTATGCAAAGTACTTACAGAGAGTTTGTGAAAATAAATCATGCTAACCAGCATGGAGACTTTATTTGAGTCAAGTAATGTGTATTCATTTGCTGCAGGCATCTTCTAGTTAGAGGAACTGGCATTTGGGAATACAAGCTTCATGTCTGTGAAGGAAGATGCAGTGAGACGTAACAGCAGGAAGCACCTGGTTTCTGCTTTGGGATTGGAAGCAAATGTGCGACATTAGGGCTGATACACATTGATGTTACCCCGGGTAGTAACAGCCAAAGCAGTGTGTGGTGGCATCAAAGCTTGGAAAAGGATGTCAGAATGTACACAGAGCCTTGAAACCTTTTTAACCCTCTTCCCCACCCACCCTCCATAAGGTTTTAGCCTTGAAATGCATTCAACTCTGTAATATTAGTATCAGAAGTGAAGGAAAAAGGATTCAGAAGAACATTGATTCTTTGCCAGCCATTGATCACTCTTTATTATTTCAATAAAATGAAGAAACATAAAATGAAGAGCGTTAGAATTGGCACACAAAATGGTCTAATGCTCATAAAACATCTCCCCACAAATGTTACATTAAATGTTTTCTTGTTTATGTTAACGACAAGCCTTAAAATGCTCTGCTAAATGTATTCTTTCAAAGACACTTGATCAAAATGCACAAATTATTTTGAACAGAGAATAGATAACTCTTGATTGTATAAAAGGTAGTATAAGCCTTTCATCTTGCTTCCTCATCGCATACTGAAAAAACAGCTGGCATCAAAACACAACTACTGCCAAAAGAAATTGAAAGCAAATACATACACACTCCTGCAGTCTCATTAAAAGTTTCCAAAAGTATCTGTGTCTATAGAGGAGCTGCCTTTATCCTGAAAGCAAAAATTGTTCCTACACTTCCTTGACTTTGCCTCTTTCAACTTCATTTGTATATCCACTTACCCAGAATATGAAAGAAAAGAAAAGTTATGTTAATCTGGGTTAAAAAACAAAAAGCTTGAGTCTGTAGTAAGAAAGTACAAAGAAGAAGATAAAGAAGACAGAGGTAAAACAGATTAAAATGTATTTTATAATCAAATTTTCAAATAATTAATAAGGGAGTAACTTCTACTTCAATAGTTAAAGTAATTAATTTATAAATTACTATTACCAAATAAAAAAGCGTTATACTGCTGAACATGTCTCTGCTTGGATCTGCAAGGAAGAGCAACAGAGAATAACCTCCTGGTGGAGAGAAAAAAAAAAAAATGGTCCTGCACCTGTTGCATCACACTTAAGATGCTTTAAACTTGTTAAGGGCCCTCCACCTGCAACTGGGTAGCCTGCTGTTCATTTGCAACCTTGTGATCTCTCCTTTCTGCCTCCTGAGGCTGCTGTACGTGCCATTACCCTGGTCTCCCAAGTACTCTTACCTTCATGGCCTGGCACTGGCAGAGCATGAATAATTATCATGCTGGGTTTCTTACAGAAAACAATTGCCACCGATATTAAATCACTCCTGTTGTTTATGTTCCTCAGGGGTCGGTATT
The DNA here is from genome assembly GCF_036417535.1 of Chlamydotis macqueenii. NCBI lineage: Eukaryota > Metazoa > Chordata > Aves > Otidiformes > Otididae > Chlamydotis > Chlamydotis macqueenii. The sequence goes on from NC_141556.1 coordinate 167,986,690, forward strand.
GAGCCTGGCCCTGTTTAAAAAATATTTGTCAGTGACATGGACAGTGAGATAGAGTGCATCCTCAGCAAGTTTGCCAATGACACCAAGCTGTGTGGTGCCATTGACACGCTGGAGGGAATGGATGCCGTCCAGAAGGATCTTGACTGGCTGGAGAGATGCACCCATGAGAACCTCATGAAGCTCAACAAGGCCAAGTGCAAGGTCCTGCTCATGGGTCAGGGCAATCATAGGCACAAATACAGGCTAGGCAGAGAATGGATTGACAGCAGCCCTGAGGAGAAGGACTTGGGAGTGCTGGTGGACAAGAAGCTTAACACGAGCTGGCAATGCATGCTTGCGGCCCAGAAGGCCAACCATAGCCTTGGCTGCATCAAAAGAAGTGTGTCCAGTAGGTTGAGGGAAGTGACTCTGCCCCTCTACTCTGCTCTGGTGAGACCCTCCTCTTGGAGTACTGCATCCAGTTCTGAGGTCCCCAACGTAAGAAGGACGTGGATCTGTTGGAGAGGGTCCAGAGGAGGGCCACAAAGATGATCAGAAGACTGAAGCACCTCTTCTATAAGGACAGGCTAAGAGAGTTGGGGCTGTTCAGCCTGGAGAAGAGAAGGCTCCAGGCAGACCTTATAGCAGTCTTCCAGTACCTCAAGGAAGCTTATAAGAAAGACAGGGAGAAACTCTTTAGCAGGGTCTGTTGTGATAGGATGAGGGGTAATGGTTTTAAAATAGAGGGAGGTAGATTCCAACTTGATATAAGGAAAAAGAAATTCACACTGAGTGTGGTGAAACATTGAACAGGTTGGCCAGCGAGATGGTGAATGTCCCATCCCTGGAAACATTCAAGATCAGGTTCAACTGGGGTCTGAGAAACCTGATCCAGTTGGAGATGTCCATGCTCCTTGCAGGGGATTTGGACTAGATGACCTTTAAAGGTCCCTTCCAACCCTAACTGTTTTATGAATCTATGACTCTACGATTCTATCTTCTCACACTTTTGCTAGTAGCTTTAGTCTATAACTCTATGCTAAGATCCCGTCAGTGTACTCCTTTTAGTTTGTTATATTGGAGGTACATGGCAAGATTTTGGTAGTGGAGGAGCTGCAGAGGTGACACAAGTTGAGTCTGGTTTCACTATGATAGCAACTGGTAACAATCTCCCTATCTTTATCTTGACCCATCAGTGTTTCATCCTATTCTCTCCCCATGTCCTGTTGAGGAGGGGAAGTGAGTGAGCAGCTGGATCTCGTCTGGCTGCTGCTAAAGTTAACTCATCACACCTATAAAATCATATTACAAGAAAGCCTAGAAAGAACAATATATTAATAGTATTTTTACTATCTGATATTACGCAGTCATATGCTTACATAGAATTTAATAACCAGTTAATGTGCAGTATCCAGGCTTAATTTAGTATACTCAAACCAATACCAACAGGATCATGAAGAGAAACTACCGGTGGGGAGCTTAAGTGGGTCTTAACGAAAAGTGTAACTGTACTAGTGAGCAAGCATCATCAGTGCATGCTGCACTGGAGACTATGCCCAGAGAGAGACACTTGTCTGAGGTACCTATTGTTCTTCATGGCTGGCCACTGGAGAGAATTTTTCCCTTTTCTTTTATTTCCTTCATTTATTTTTCATTTGCTTGGGTTTTTTGTTCACTCAAACTTGAGTACCTGAAATTGATGCATGCCATTAGCTGCAGAGCCCCACAAAGGAATCTCTGTGCCTGTAAGCCTCTCCTAGTTTTGTGCACCACACCATGAGTAACTGAATCTTGTTGGCTGTGCAAAGATGAACAGGGTATTGAATAAGAAAACTGTGACATAATGCTCTTCCACAAATTATTTGCAGTTAAAATTTTGTTAATCCTGATCTGGCAGGAGTGAGAGGAGGAGTAAAGATATCAGTTTTTATTTAAAGATTGTTTTAGACAATAAGCATAAGGATTTAATTTTTTGCCTTACACTTCTGGTCTGCATTGAAAAAAGATCTTACATTTCATGTTGAAAAAAAAAATATGGTTCACACTTAAGTTCAGATTGAGTGTCTGGAAGACTGTCAAGACTGAATCAACCAACCAAAAATCCCTGAAAAACTTAGTCAGTCTGTAGTTTAATCTTTTATAGAATATTTGAGTCACTGTTTTAATCCATGCATATATTGAAAATATATACTGTTTGTAAGAATACTTGTGGGAAATAAAACTATGGCTAAAAGGAGAAAACATTTAATAATGGAAAGAATTAATCTCTGGAAGGAACAAGCCACTATGATGAACAGGTGGAAAATCCACAGAGGAATACTATGCACAACTAGTCACATATCACAAGGCAGTAAAGATACTTTTTGATGTTCATAAGTTTAAAATCATGAGTTTGATAATGAGTTTGAAAAATGCAATATAGAGGTATTAATTAAGAAAGAATGTGGTCTATAGGCATGTTTTTTACCAATGAACAAAAAAAAATATTGGAGGTGTTTTGAGATCTAAGTCATAAAAGGAAAGCTGACTATGAAATGACAGGTCTAATCAAAGAACATAGCAGCATTCATAATTCTTAAATTATAAGAAACAAATTTTTCAGCTGTATCTCATAATCAGGTTTGTATCTGGAGTGGAAAACAATAACTTGTACAATAAAGATTCTTTTCACAGTAAGGCAAAATAAGCAAGATATAAATCCAAGAATCCTTAACTAAAAATTCCAAGTACAAGCTTTCATGTGTTTTTTGCAGTTATCTTTTTCATATGCCTTCATGAGTGTTAATGGACAAGGGGGATTTATTGGCACATAAGGGAACTATAATTTGCTTTCACATTGTTAGAAAAAGCCAACAAAGAATACAAAGTCTTTTCCATGTAACAATAGAAATGCTATTTCCCTTCAACAGCTGCCATGCACACCCATATAAATCATGCTTACCTGTAAGAGTGACCTGATGCAGAATATAAGGTCAGTGTATCACAGATTCATGTTAGCTCTTTTTATTATTATTATTATTATTATTATTATTATTATTATACCATCAAATAAAGTAGTTGGCTACTAAAAACAAAATTAAACTCATGCTATTAATTGTTATAACATAGCTGGTTATAATTGGGTGGTATAGCCATAATTTTATACAGATGACAGTTAGTAGTAACAAGCAAGTAGTTATTCTGTGTGGAATGAAACATATATGGCCTTGGCATAATTATACAGTATAGACGAAGACAGAGTTCTCAAAAGTAGGGATACCAGATGCAGGTATAATGTAATAAGAAAAGGGGCACATGGTGATATAGGCTATTAAAAATCACCAAGGCTATTAAAAATCACCAAATATCAATTACTGATATTAAAAGAAATACAGACTTGCAATTTATTTAAGTGACTGAATATTAATAAATTCAGATGTGGTGTGAACCTTAGAAGACAAAAAAAAAAAATCAAGGCATAGAATATGTTAGCAAACATAAACAGTGACCGCAAGCAGATTCTACAATGAGGAGAAAGAAACCGGAAGTGTGTCATACTCCTCTCTTGGCATAGAAAAAAAAAGACTCCATCATCATTATACTTCTCCCAACAAAGAACTTGGAACACCAACAACTCACTCTAAATCCCCTCCCCAGCTGAATCCAATGACCTTTGGAGATGAAAACCATAGGAAAGCACAAAACCAACGAAAGGGATAGATAGTAGAAAGATTGTATCAGTTTAATCTGTATAAAATTTGAACAACCGTTACTATCATTATAACTAAACCAATAAACTGGTTTTTTTTTTATTAGAGTGCTAAGATTTCAGTTACAATAATAGTAAGTTCCTGGCTTTGCAAATAAGGTGTGGTCTTCATGCCTCACAGCTAGATTTTGAGTGTAAGAGCTGATAGATATGACACAGGATCTATCTCCTTGAACACCAGTTGCACAGCAGGTGGAATACAGTTGTGTGTCTTACATGCTTCTAAACATCTATGCTTAAGTAATTGGAACACATTCTTATCAGTAAATCCTTATGTTGCCCACCATTACTCTTCAGACTCTCTGTTACCAGGAGCTGTTGGATTCATTTGATTTGTCAGTTTAATTGTTTCAGTGCTAAATTAATTTATAACTGTAATTTGACTTTTTTTTACACTATTTTATTGTTTATCCTAATATTTGACTCTATGTCACAGAAGTATTCCTGTCAGTAAACTTCAGTTTAGCCCTACTTGGGACCAAGATATGCAGTCTCTCACTCACTTTCCACAATATAACAAAATAATATATAAGATAATATAACAAAAAGACTCAAGGTTTAAGATAAGGACAGGGAGAGATCATTGAAGTTACCATTACAGGCAAAACAGATTTGAATTGGGGAAAAACTCCTTGCAGGGGGGTTGGACTAGACAACCTTTGAAGGTCCCTTCCAACCCTAACTATTCTAAGATTCTACGAAAAACATGTATTTATTTATTATTAAATAAAACCAAAGCAGGATAATGAGAAAAGAACAAAAAACAATTTCCCCCCACCTCTCCCCCTCCCCAGCTTAACATTATCTCTACTTCCTCCCCACCCCCGCTGAGTGGCATAGGGAGGAAGAGGGAATGGGGGTTATGGTCAGTTCACTACATGTTTCTTTATGCCACTCCTTCCTCCTCTGGGGAAGAACTCTTCACATTCCATCAATAATTGGCTCAGCCCTGGACAGCAGTGGGTTCACCCTGGACTCAGCCAAGTCCATTGGACAAAGGGGAAACTTCTCACAGCTTCTTGCAGAAGCTGCCACTGTAACACCCACCCCCCCCCCCCCCCAACAAACATAACCAACACAGCCATTTCCCACTTAGAAGATGTTATGTGCATTTGAAGGTTATTTTAAATGTCTCTTTCATATAGACAAATTAACACGTGGTTTTTTTTTTTTTGTTAACTAACTTGAGATATCTAGAATATTATTAGGAAGCCATATTAATTAAGTATTCATTTATGAAACAAGAAGCTAAAGACCTTGCAAGATTTCCTTCCTGAGGAAAACTTCGCTTTCAAAAGTGGCTAGTACTTTCAAGAGGCCACTATAAGACCAAAATAAAAGCAATTCAAAATAATTGGAATTTCTGAAATGGCAACAAAGGGATTAAAAGCAGAAGGATTTTAAAAGTTTATTTGATGAATATTCTAAACATATTCATTTGAAAATAATATGAAAAATAAACCTCAGTTCAAGGAAACTGAAAAAAATATCTTAAGTGCTTCTCTCTTTCTTTTTTTTTTTGTTTACTTTTTATTGTAATTTTTTTTTTAGCAGCGATGCAGAGTAAAATCAATGTTGTTTCCAGGACAGTAGCTGAAGGACATGGAAAGGTGATATTTAAAGAAGATAGTGGGAGTCAATTTCTAGGTATTATTTCTGTTTCAAGGACGGATTTGCTATAATGTTAAGCAAATACATTAGGGCCAGACTGCAGACTTATTGACAAAGCTGCTGTACAGCTCTAAATAAGCATCCAAATTAACAAAGATATATGTAAAAACATATGGACAAGAAAATGTCTCAGAGGCTTTGAAGGTGCAATCATCAGTAGTACATGTTCTTGCTGGAACAGAAAAGTAGAAGAGTATTTACATACTCCTGCATTTTTTTTTAAATCATACTGAACATACATTGTGCATTTGTCTTCAGGTTTAAAAAGATCTATAAGTGCTTGAAGCACATTTCAGACAAGCCCAAGTTAAAAACTGGGGTGTTGTCAGGTAATTTTTTGTTGTCATAAACTATGTAAATAGTCATATCTCATTTGTATATTTTTAACATTAAAATATATATTAAATTTTGTCCCACAATACAGTATAAGCACAAGAGGCTTTTCCTTGCTTAGACTTTCTATCATTTCTCTCAAAACAGTATATGCAAAGAGTCATTGTCTTTGTTTCCACCAGTAACATAATTGCTTGTTCTGCTTTCAGATGTTTCATATCTTTTCCCAATTCACTATCTCTGTCACAAACAGAGATCCCTTCATTCAAAATTGGTCTTACGTAAACTGGTTTTGGCCAAATCTTTTCTTGGTGCTTGCCTGAGGGCCTAATACATTGGAATAATATATTTTTTTTCCCCATTTTGCAATTCATGAAAATATTCCTTCCATTCATCCCCAAAACTACCCGTTAACTGACCCATTACCTTGATCTGCTTGTGTGACTTACGGTGGTTGTTAACAGTTTCCATTAGGCTCTCCACAAAATGAAAAGGAGAATATTCAGATGAAATATTTAGATAAAATATTTGGGAAAAAAAAAGATACATGTCAGTGATTGTATGTATAATTTATTTTTTCTTAGTAACAATTCATTTCATTATCTACTTCACTTGAACTGTTTTCTAGGTAGCTAACAAGAAGAATGGAAATGAGATGTTCTGTCTGTGGATGTTTTTTAGAATATCTTTTCTTCATCAATGATCAAAGTGCTTCTTCTGCCCATCCTGTCACTGCTCAAGGCACATATAGAAGCAACTGCTTTGTTAGCTAAACTTACATAGATTTCTAGACAAAAAATGTTTAAGACAGCCTGAATTTGCTGTCTTATGCTTATTCTCTGGAGCACACTCTAAATGCTCTTAGTATTCCACTCTGTACTTATAGCACTTCTGTAAATGTTCTCTTCAGAACTATCAACCTTCATAACTCCTGTATGTTTAGGTAGCTGTGAAAAAGAAAAAAACTTTCTAGTGCTCTAGGAAGTAGTTTTGCTAATTCAGTATTTGGCAATTTGTTCTGAGTTGATACTCAAATACTTCTTAGTGTGATAGTCCAGCTTTTTAGCATTGTGATCATATTAAGTGACATGTTAAAGCAATCTGCAGGCAAATAACATCCATTAATGTTCCAAAAAATCACATTTTTATTATGAATTAGTCCTTTTTACTTAATAGATATAAATTAGATAGTTTTGGTTGATCTTTTTTTTTATGCAACAATTTAGTATGCAACACTTTTTTCCCACTTCAGTAGGAAGAAAAATTATTTCGTTTCATTCCTAAATTGTTGGGATTGACGGTATTGAAAGAACCCATGTGCAGGACCTTGCACTTGGCATTGTTGAATTTCATAAGGTTTGCACAGGCCCACCTGTCAAGTCTGTCGAGGTCCTGCTAGATGGCATCTGGTCCCTCAGATTGTCAACTGCACGGCTTAGCTTGGTGTTGTCTGCAAACTTGCTGAAAGTGCACGCGATCCCACTGTCTGTGTTAGTGATGAAGATATTAAGCAGTACTGGTCCCTAACTTCCATCTGGACACTGAGACCATCCAACCAATTCCTCCTCCACTGAAGAGTCCACCTGTTGAATCTGAATCTCTCCAATCTAGAGAGAAGGATGTCATGGGGGACCGTGTCAAAGGTCTTACAGAATTCCAAGTAGATGACATCTGTAGTTCTTCCCTTGTCCACTGATGTAGTCACTCCATCATAGAAGGCCACTAGGTTTGTCAGACAGGACTGGACCTTGGTGAAGCTATGGTGGCTGTCTTGAACCACCTCCCTGTCCTCTGTGTGCCTTAGCATAGCTTCTAGGAGGATCTGTTCCATGATCTTCCCAGGTACAGAGGTAAGGCTGATAAATTGGTAGTTCCCAGTATCGGCCTTTCTACCCTTTTTAAAAAGATCAGGTTTTAGACTGTGATTCTTGCAATGTCAAAAAAACCCAAAACATTTCTATATCTTTTCTCCACAGAGTTTAAGAACAAACAGATTGTGAATATTAAGATATTATAAACAAAACAAAAAAAAATAAAAGCACCCTATTTTTGAATGAATTCACTCTGTTGCCTCATTGGCTTTCCATTTCCATATCGCATTCTTATTTTCTTCACAGTAACTCTCTCCATCTTTCCTGTGTAGTTTGAAAAATACTGAAAATTTCAAGTCATACTGCAGTACTGTTGTTTACATTTGGCATAGAGTAATTTGAAAGGCTCCAGAGTTTTTAAAATGTCATGCCAATAGAAAAGACCAGCAGAAGGCTGATAGCCTTAGGAACCAGTTTCAAAAGTAAATCAATCTTCTCTGTATCCCTCCCTTTGTTTGTTAAAATGTTGGCAGCACAGTTGCTTTCCTGGCAAATTCCCATATCTCTAATTGTCCTCTGTTTCCAAGAATGAGAAAGCTGTAAAAATTGTTATAGATTTGGTTTCCTTTTCAGCATGAGCAATAAAACTTAAAGGTCTGTGAGATTTTGTTGCCTTCTTTCCTTGTTTTTCATATTTTATAAATGGTAAATTACAGAATAAGAGAAAAAGTAAAGGAAATGTTTTCAAGTAAAGAAAAACAGGAAGAAGTACTTCTAGCTGGTATAAGCTACAGTTCTACACGACTGAGCTAAAGAAAAGTTAGAAAATGAAAACAGTTCAGCCTAAGTTTTTATCCAGTGTCAATTGGAGTACATCCGCTGAAATCAGTTGAACAACAATATCACTTTAGGTCAAAAGCAAAAAAAAAAAAAAAATAAAAATCACTAGTAATTGTTTCCAGAATAAATTCTAGACGGGAATAGATTCAAAGAAGAATCTGAAACAGAAAATAAAGATTCAAACACCAATATTCTCTAATTTTAGATTTTATACTCTGAGTGCTCACTTAACATTTAGTAGGACATCAGCACTCCTGCATGCTGTGCAACTCATTTTTACATCTGTCAAGTCCCGGCATCTATTAATGAACTATTTGAGATTAGTGAGCTGAGGTATGAAAATGAAAATTTTGGAAGCAATATTTTCTGGAGGGCAGAAGGAACTCTGGCAAAGCATGTTTTGAAAATGAGTTCGGTATTACAAGCCCAAGACTTCTTACCACCAGTCAGGTGGAAAAAAAAAAAAAAGTAAAACTGTTTTACAAGCGGAACATCAATGTTTAGATAACAGGCCTGTGATAGACTTAAAAGCACCCTATCAAACATGCTTGGGATTCCTGTCCTGCTGTGGGAAAGATCAAAGCACAGTGGTAAACTATGCCTGTGTGAACCCCTGATATATAGGAGAAAACAGCAGGTTTGGTGATCTTGTAGCACAGACAGAGCTCTGCGGTGCCTGCATCCCCACTTGTGTGCCCCTGCCTGGGTACTGCTTCAGGGATCTCCTAGTTGGAGTAAATTTACTCTTTGCATTTCATCTGTGATGTTGTGGTTGTTCCTGTGCCCTGCTTGTGTCTGGTCACACACATTGTATGTTGGCTGCTCATGCCTGCTAATTATATTTTGTTCATCTTTATAAGTGAAATAAAACAAAACCTCCCACCAAAACCCCTAGGTATTTCCTGCAGAGACTGAGGGACATACTCCATGGTGCTCAGTTTGTGACTTTACATGTTTTGAGCTACCTGTGAGGAGCAGCAAGCATGGGCTGCTTCATGAGGGCAAGTGACCTGGGAGCTGAGTGTGGTGTGAGTCTGACAGGGCAGTGACTCACCAGCAGTCACAAAGCCTTGATGAAGTACCAGAACAGGGATCGTAATGGTGACTGGGGTCAGCTGAATGCCCAGTGATCACTGAGTAAATCCATAGTGACCAGACAGGTGTGAGGCCAAGCTGGGAACTCAAGTCACCCTGGCAGGCCAGCAGGAAATAAGGACCAATATAGCACACCTCTGATGTAGCACACGCAAAGACTGAGGGTCTGAGCCGAAATGCAATGAGTTGTCCCGTAGGCACAGATAGAGGCCCAGGGGAGGCATCTGACAGCTCTCCTGCAGTATATTATTTTCTACTTCTCACTGCTCTTTCTGGAAATTTATCTGTATTTATAGAGATTCGACCCAAGGTCACATAGCTGCACTATATCATAGCAAGCTTTCAAGACAAGCAGCAAAACCCTGGGGAAAGGGTTGCAAAGGATTAGGGAAAAATACAGTTATAGGCTGGTCAGGTCAGCTAGAGCTTCTTGGTGCACTCAGGACTCTGACAGACAAATTTTTTATTATCCAAAAACCAGAAGGTTATGTATTTTTCCTCAGTGTTTCTTCAAGTTGACCCTTAGATAAACATAAGAGAAATCTACTGAAGTTTTTATTTAATCAGTTACTTCAGAAAATTTTAGTCTCAAGAAATGAATCCAAATTTGATTCTAGGATTTCTTGCATACCTAATTTCTCTACATCATTTTGTTAGCGGAATATTTCAGCAAAAATATATTTCTCCAGGAAGAGGATTTTTTTTTTTTTTCATATCTTTCACTTGATTCTCAGGTTACTTCATTATTCCCATCTTCATCTGTATGTCAGATGTCTGCGCCATTACCAAGGCTCAGAAGTACACCCTGTGCTACTCTTGAGTTTGTCATTCACTGCACAACCAATACACAATGTGCTTGTCTAGAACACTTAACTCCTCAAGTACTGAGGAAATTTCACTCGGTTTTCAGCAGAAGTCTTGTGGAGAAGTCCTATGTAGCTTTAGGATTTCCAGAGAAAGTTATGTATAAGTCTTGCCTAATACCAGAATTAGTCACATTTTAGTTTTCTAAAGTAAAATACTGTCAATGCAATAGTTTGCTTAGTCTCAGGGATCAAAACCATGTTCCATACACAGCAAATAAGCACAAGTTCGTATTTTAATGTGACTGATCAATCTTTATAAACAGAAAAGCCCAAACATTAAACTATATAAATAAGTTGATTGCATAATGTTAAGTAACAGATTTAAAGACTGTTTATGTTTGCATATGTGTAACTTGTGTAAGGTGTAAAAATCAAATTGTTGATCTGTGAAAGGTGTCTACTGCAATTATATTAAACTGAGCTCTGTATGTATCTGAAAAGTAAAAATAGACAATGAAAGTCATAATCTGTGTAGAGTATCCAGAGATCAAAAGGACAGTAAGGCTCATTTACCTGAAGAAATCAAGCCAAACTGGCACAAGCAGTAAAGCTGCTTGCTGTATTACATAGGCCTAGAGGGTTACATAATTTTACTACATAACTGTTAGCAATAATTCATTGAAAATCTTTTTCAATAAAGCTGTTTATGTGGTCTGCTCCACAGCTTCTCAAAGTCCTTGACCTACAAGCCTCTGACTGAAAATAACAAGAGTTATAACCCTACTCTAGAATTTCCTCTGATAGGAAACATAAGATTAAAAACATTGTAGGGTACATATACCATTAATTTTACAAGGAAAATATTAATTTAAATGGAAGCTTTATATTCATCTCAAAGTATATAACTTTGTTTCTGTTAAGAAGGGATGAAAATGTCCAGAGAAAATAAATTATTTCAAATAAATAACTTTCGTAAGCCCAAATCAAATAAAACATTTGAAGCCATGATACATTTATTTAAATGATGAAAACACAGACTGTAAAGTAGGCTTCTTGCTACTGCCTTCAGTGTTGAGCTTTTAGTGAAAGGCAGATGTCCATGATGATCAACCACTACATGGCTATCCAGTTTCTGAAAGAGCTTTGTTGCTGCTGTTAAAGAGATACAGCAAACACATATATATGCTTAACTGTTGGGTTTTTTTTTCCTAACTCACCTTTTTATGTAACCATGACTGAAATGTTCCAGAGGCAATACATCTGATTTGTCAGGATTCTCTCTGAAAAGGAAAAGTACTGTGAAATGTCCACATGCGGACCAATGTGGTCCTATCAAACACTTTTTCAAGCACTGATCTTTCCAAAGGGTGTACATACAGACAAATACTTTCCCTGCATCTATAATAGGGAACACGGTATGCACTGCACTGCATACTGTGTGCAACAAGGTGAGGGAGTGGGGAATGTACTGTTTAAAGAACAGTCTCAGAAATATGTGAATAAAATATGACTGAATAAAAGAAGTCTAGGTCATTCAAATGACTACCGACCATAGGCATTTAATGTATTTACAATGTGCTAGTAACGCCAAATGAATGAACCATATGTTAAAAGAAGCTGTCTGTGTTGGTAAGTATACCAATACAGGTGCTAAGTATAATTAGAAAAAATTATCCTGTGACTGTAATTGGCAAAGGAAATTTGGGGAACAGAAAGAAGGAATTTGGAAATTTAAAAGTCAAATATTAGAAATATAGCTGGTAGAATTTAATGAAGGAATGAAAAAAAATCTCCATTCTTTTTACAGCTGTTGAAAAATCAGAAGATTTGTTAAGTAGAGGGAGTTAATCAGCTGGGGCTTATGTCTTCCTAAATTTTACTTTGAGATTCAGATGTGAACAGAAATCTCAAAAGAAAATTAGTTCAAGACCACTGAGCTTGAATGAATGACTTTTTTTTTTTTTGCATAGAAAAAAACAGGTAAAACTGTTTAAAACTTAGAAGTCACAAAGCACTCCTGAGCGCGTAATGGTTCTGTGAAAGTAGATAAATGAAGACAGACCTTAGAGTTGTGTTGTGTTAATGTACCTGCAATACTACAAAGACATTGATACTTAGTACACAAGTTCATGAAACTGCTGCTGGGGTGGTTGGGACTACAGCATTTGCTGTGTTAGGAAAGCCTGAACAACCAGGAATTGCCCAGACTGGAGAAGAGACAAATTTGGTCCAATCTAACAGCAGCTCCCCAGCTGCCAGGGAGCCCATCAGGGGGACAGAGGCAGGTCCTTCAAAGCAGCATGTAGACAGAGGAAGAGAGATAATGGGCATAAGTAGGCACAAGGAAGACCTGGATTGAATTTAAATAAGTTTTTCCCCATGAGGAGAGTCAAGTGGTGGGATATGTTGCTTGGAGAGGTTGTGCAGTCTTTGTCCTTGGAGGTTTTCATGACCTGATTGAACCAAGCCTTGAGCAACCTGGTCTGACCTCCCAGGTGCCGCTGTTTTGAGCAGAATTAGAAAAGTTCTGAGGTCTCTTCCCACCTGAATTTTTCTACAGTTCTATAGTTCCAAAGCACTGCAGTTCTTCAGCAAATTTCTGTGAAAGTCACAAGAATATTTTAAACCTCTTTTGTCAGTGTCTGACTGGTGTGGAGGATGATGTCACCTTTATTAGTTAGACTCGTAGTCCGGACAGTAGAAGACTGTACATGTTATCATGTTTCTCTTTCAGTGAAGACAACAAGCTTGCTTACAGCAAAAATCCTCTCACCTCTTTAGATAATTACATTAGGATAAGATGAATTGCACAAAAAAAAAAGAACAGTGCTTATTTGTCTCCAACAGCTTTACAGAAACCTGGGAGAACTAGCTTGCATATATATGTTTACATCTGAACATCGTGTGTTGGTAAGACCTCTCCCTAATAAACATGTTACTATTCCAAGAAAAAAATTGATAGACATACAGAGGCCTCAAAGATTAATACATTGCTATATATTTTATTCCAGTAGATGGTCAGGTAGAGATCAGACATTATCTTTGATTGATTTGTTCTGTCAAATGTGCAAGGTTTGCCTGTTGTCACCAAGATTCTCAGTGTCAGAAGGTATTTTCTTCATGCTGATAGCATTAGTTCTCAATATAACCATGCTAATTCCATCAGTTCAAGAAAACTAATCCAAAAGAAACTAGGCATTGTCAGTTGTGACATTCATGGAATGACTTCTCTGCCGGACTCTTTCTTTAATTTAGTCATCAGAAGAGACTCTCACCCCCCCAAAAAAAAGAAGTTGTTGTCGATTTTCTAGAAGCTAAGTAAATTACACTGTTTCCTGGAAGTTACTTAAAAAAAGTACATATATTGTTACAGAAAAAAAAAGGTATTCAAAAAATGAAATCACAAAAAAAAAAAAATATGTACAAAAATACAGTATAGTATTGGAGTTCAGGTGACTGCATGCTGCAGTAAAGACCTGAATTTTAGCCTTATGTCTACCATGGACTCTCATGCTATTTGTTATACTTTAAGTCTTTCATGGACAAAAGTGTAACACACTTGATACAGGGAGTCAACAGTTTATTATTGATTTAATTAAAATTTTAACAGTCGAATTGTCCAAATCATTAGTCCAGTGTCAGTAATGTATATTCATAACTCCATTTTATACAAAAAAAAACCTGCTAATAATAATAGAGTTAAAACTCTTACATAGAAGAAAGCCTTCATGCTATCTACCATTTTTCTAGTGTTATGCTCAAATTTCCAGTGTTCCTCTGAGTCATAAAGCTGTTGATTTCAGTCAGAGAGGCATAAAGCCAGTTATCAGTATCCTGTAATCTTTGCTGCCTTACCAGGTGATGTTCATGGTAGGAGTTTCTTCCTCTTCTACAGCAGGAAGAGACTGATGTTGATGGTTTCTTCCTCCTCAGTCTTGAGACAGCATGGTTTTATTTTAATGTCATTTGAAAACAGTACACATAACATGCTCTATCTTTTCATTGCTTCCCAATCATTCTATTTTTATACTCTCTTTCATCTCTAAAACTAGTTTTACCTGAACAATACAAGTCTGCACTTCTGTAGCCTTAGACCTCTGATGTCATCCTGTTTGCATTATTCCATGCCACACATTATTCTGGTGTTTTGACAGTTCAGCTGACACAGAATAACTACTTGTTTTCTTCATAAACTAAAATTAAACTAAATCAAATTTAGAAAATGCTTACCTGATTGGTAGGCAATCATAATTGCAGCTAAACAAGCTCAAATCATCTCAGATCAGGGCAAGTCCAGACAATCTTTACCCTGTACTGTCAAGTGAGTGCAAAAAAAAGAGATCAGTAAATGTAATTTTCCCAAAGAGGAAGCTTGATACACAATTTTCAGTAGTATTTGTAATCATAACCAAGATTAAATATGGCTCTCCTCTTCACTCAAGAAGTACTGAATAACAGATACTCTGAAATGTTAATTATCTAAAGTTGAGCACACAGTATTAACAGGAGACATTTTGTACTGGGTCTGAGTGGGATTAATTTTCTCCATAGCAGCCCATATGGGGGTGCGTTTTGGATTTGTGACTAAAACAATGTTGATGATACATCAGTGTTTTGACTTGCTGAGCCATGCTTGCACAGCATCAAAGTCTTCTTTTTCCCACTCTGTCCCCCAGGGAGCAGGCTGGAGCTGTGCAGGAGGTTGGGAGGGACACAGATGAGACAGCTGACCTCAACTGACCAAAGAGATATTCCATACCACATGACATCATACTGAGGAATAAAATTGGATTTGTAAGTGGTGTTGTTATCCAAGTCAGCTGTTGCTTGGAGACTGGCTGGGCATCAGTCTGCTGGTTGGAAGTAGTGAGTGACTATCTTTGCATCACTTGTTTCTTTTCTATTTTTGCTCCTCGCTTATTAAACTGTATTTATCTCAACCTACAAGTTATTCTCACTTTTGCCCTTCTAATTTTGTCCCTCATGCCACTGGAGGGGAGGGAGGGAGCAACTGGGTGGGGTCTTATCTGCTGGCTGGGGACAACTCACCAGTTAAAGTTTTTTGGTGGTTTTTTTTTTTTTTTTAATACAGATTTGTGTGTGTGAGTCCATGCATGTTTCTGTGTGCATTTACATAATTATGTAACTATAAGTCACCAAACAGTATTGCTGCCAAACTGTAGGACTTGGTATCAACTCTGTTATCCTGCTTAATAAATAGTTAAATTTAATAGCTCTCCACAATGTACTGTCTGAAGAAAAAAAAAATGGTAATCTAATTTCCTCATCTGGGTTCATTGATTTTTACATTTGTTTACTATAAAATCCCATTTTATTTACATGAAATAGACTTGACTTAAACAACCAAACTGAAAACTAATCTTGTGAGTAATCCCATTGCAGTGTCTGTTAGTTGGAACTGTGACTTCATGGTTTCATAATAATAATGTCTTATGTAATGTGTAATAAACACGTACCAGAATAATTTAACTCAACAAAAGTGCTATGAATATATTAATCTCATAAGACTCTCTCTTCAGGAGATATTTTCCATATTGCCATTTTTAATCTCCTGTCATACAAAATAAAATTTTGTGGAATCTATAGCACTACTATTCTAAAGAAAATGAAATCAGAGAAAAGATCAAAAGTTTTCCATTTCAGGAAAAAAAAAAGGTAAATTGATGTCACTTTGTCCTTATCATGTGGCACATCGATAGGTTTAAGCAACTCAATTCTGAATGCAAATTCCTCTTTCACTTTATAAAATTATCAGATATTAGAGATAGCACACAAAGTATATTTAAGAGGCTTGTGATATACTTGCAATGTCTTCAAAACAAGTAATATCAGCTGGGTATGCTAAGAAGCTAGTCTTGAAGTTGTTCAGGTTAGACAGAGTAATATTTATTTATTTGTTTGTTTATTTATTTGAGAAAGAGAGATTACAGATTGGTAGATGAAGGGGTTGAGAGCAGTGCTGTGAAGAAGGACTTGATGGTACTAGTGGAAGAAAAATTTGACATGAGCTGACAATGTGTGCTTGCAGCCCAGGAAGCCAATTATATCCAGGGTTGCATGAAAAGAAGCGTGCCCAGTAGGTCTTGGGATGTGATTCTCCTCCTTTACTCTGTCATCATAAGACCCCATCTGCAATACAGCATCCAGCTCTGGAGCCTCCACAAGAAAAATATGGAACTTTTGGAGGGGGCCCAACAGGAGGGCAACAAAACTGACAAGAGGGCTAGAACACCTCTCCTATTAGTAAAGGCTGAGAGAGATGGAGTTGAACATGGAGAAGAGAAGGGTCTCAGTAGACCTTATTAAAGTCTTTCAGTACTTAAAGTGGGCTTATAAGAAAGATGCAGACTTTTTACCAAGGACTGTAGTGACAGGACAAGGGGGCAACAGTTTTAAATTGAAAGACGGTAGATTTAGATTGGTCATAGAAAGAAATTTTTTACAGTGAGGGTGCTGAGACACTGGAACAGGTTGCCCAGGGGAGTTGTGGATGCTCCATCATTGAAGTGTTAAATGCCAGGTTGGATGGGGCTTTGAGTAACCTGGTCTAGTGAAAGATGTCCCTGCCCACAGCATGGGATTTGGATTAGGTGATTTTTTTAAAGGTCTCTTCCAACACAAAACATTCTATGATTTCCACAACAGGACTAATTTCCCCTTTAATATTTAAGTGACTTGTTTAGTTTTCATGTTTAGGTTGTCTTCAGTTATTGGGTGATTATTTAGGTAGGCAAAAAAAAAAAAGTACTTTACTGGGATTTCAAAATTAAAAAGTCATTAAGATTTTTAAGATCTTGCACTTCCAAATATGTGTTAATAATTAAAATATTTCTGTTGTCAAAAGGAGTGGTTCAAATTTAACAACAAAAAATTTTGCAACCTTTCAAGAATCTTACAGACAATTAAAAATATAATTCAACCTATCTCATATAGATATATCTATATTTTTTTTTCTTAAATTGACCACATATAGGTCCCTATCTTAACAACAGTAAGAACTGGAAGGCTCAGAAATTCTATATTTAGAATGAAAAAAAGGAATTCTAGACTGGATTATTTTGTTTGATTGATGGGATACAAATTTAAAATGTGGCTAAGTCATATTTTTTTTTCTTATTAAGTTTATTTAGCTTCCTAAAACTCTTTGATCTTTCCTCAGCTGGAAAGATTTCTTGATAAAAGAATGCAAAAAAAAAAAACTTTCATTTATCAAACTGCTTATCTCAAGGACTTCAGATGTCAATAAATTGATAAAATTATTACAGTGGAGTGTCATTTCAAGCATAATACTTTTGTCTTTCTTCTTTGTTTTAATACTAGACTAAAAGTATTGCCTGAGAAGACATTATTTATGTTTGCCACTATTTAACTTTTATTACTAGTTGAATCTTAAAGAGCAATGAGTATCTAAAAGTTTAAGCAAGTCTGAACTAATCTAAATAATATCTAGATTAATTAAAACAGGCTGGAATAGTTGGCCAATATTTTTTTTGAGGAACAAAAAGGTAGAAGAAAGGAAAAAGCAAGAAAGAAGAAAACAACAATCTTATCAAGAAGATTCAGAATATCAGTTACAGACTTAGAACTGTTCCAAAAACACTGAGCCAAATACAAGTAACATGAGCAGATCTTATAAGCTAAAATTCTTCAAAATTTAATAATCTCTGTTCAGCTCTCTAGCATTGGGTCTAAATAGTGTGGCCATTTACTTAGGACAACTCATTATTTCACTGAAGTGGTTCAAATTATATAAAAATAGAGATATTCAAGGTGCACAAGTCCATGGGACCTGATGAGATCCATCCACGGGTCCTGAGGGAACTGATGGATGAAGTTGCCAAGCCACTGCCTATCGTATTTAAGAAGTTGTGGCAGTCTGGTGAGGTCCCCAATGACTGGAAAAGAGGGAACATAACCCCCATTTTTAAAAAGGGGAACAAGGAAGACCCAGGCAACTACAGGCCAGTCAGCCTCACCTCTGTGCCTGGCAAGGTCATGGAGCAGATTCTCCTGGAAACCGTGCTAAGGCACATGGAGAGCAAGAAGGTGGTTGGTGACAGCAAACATGGCTTCACAAAGAGTAGATTGTACCTGACCAATTTGGTGGCCTTCTATGACGGGGTGACAGCATAGGTGGACAAGGGATGAGCATCTACCTGGACTTGTGCAAAGCTTTTGACACTGTCCCGCATGACATCCTTCCCTCTAAACGAGAGACATGGGTTTGATGGATGGACCACTCGCTGGATAAGGAGTTGGCTGGATGGCCGCACTCAGAGAGTGGTGGTCAAAGGCTCAGTATCCAAGTGGAGACCCGTCATGTCTGGTGTCCCTCAGGGGTCCATTTTAGGCCCAACCCTGTTCAATATCTTTGTCGGGGACATGGACAGTGGGATAGAGTGCACGCTCAGCAAGTTCGCCGATGACAGCAAGTTGTGTGGTGTCGTAGACACACTGGAAGGGAGGGATGTCATCCAGAGGGACCTTGACAGGCTGGAGAGGTGGGCCCGTGCCAACCTCATGAAGTTCAACCAGGCCAAGTGCAAGGTCCTGCACCTGGGTTGTGGCAATCCCAGGCACAAATACAGGCTAGGCGGAGAATGGATGGAGAGCAGCCCTGAGGAGGACTTGGGAGTGCTGGTGGATGAGAAGCTTAACATGAGCAGGCAATGCGCCCTTGCAGCCCAGAAGGCCAACCGCATCCTGCGTTGCATCAAAAGAATCGTGATCAGCAGGTTGAGGGAGGTGATTCTGCCCCTCTACTCTGCCCTGGTGAGACCCTCACCTGGAGTACTGCTTCCAGCTCTAGAGCCCCCAACACAAGAAGGACATGGACCAGTTGGAGAAGGTCCAGAGGAGCCCCACAAAGATGATCTCAGGGCTGGACCACCTTTCCTATGAAGACAGGCTGAGGGAGTTGGAGCTGTTCAGCCTGGAGAAGTGGAGGCTGACCTGATAGCGGTCTTCCAGTACCTCAAGGGGGCCTACAAGAAAGATGGGAAGAGGCTGTTCAGTAGGGCCTGTTGTGATAGGATAAGGGGTAATGGTTTTAAAACAGAGGGAGGTAGATTTAGGTTGGATATTACAAAATATTTTTTTTACAGTGAGGGTTGTAGAACACTGGAACAGGTTGCCCAGAAAGGTGGTGGATGCCCCGTCCCTGGAAACATTCAAGGCCAGGCTGGATGAGGCTCTGAGCAACCTGATCTAGTTGGGGATGTCCCTGCTCCTTGCAGAGGGGTTGGACTAGATGACCTTTGAAGGTCCCTTCCAACCCTAACCATTCTATGATTCTATGATTCTATATATACTTTATTATGATAATTATAATTTAAAACCACAATAAATACTGATCTATAATATGTAAGTCTCAGCCATCTTCTTTACTAGTACTACAGGAATTACTGTCAGATTTGTTAACAATGTTCACTTGGTAAAGCATGAATGTGTATATACATACACACATATGTTCTTGAAATCTTCAAATTTCCATTTGCTGATTGTAAGAATTATCTTAGAAAAGGAGCGTGATTTCCTAAGATTAAAAAATATTTTCATTTTGGAACACACCCCAAACTGTACTAGAAGGCCAAAATGAAAGTGTTGTTATGATTACATACACAGTAAGATATATGAAAGAGATAATAACCGCATCAACTTCAATGATAGAAAAGCTCTTTGAGCAATCGTGTTTTTCTTCTACATGACCATAGAGCAGACTGAAAAAAAAGTATGTTAGCTGCAGTCACAGATAGTTGCACAGGAAGCAATCAAAATAAAACCACTGTATCTCGTCACTGCAAGGGTAAAAGGGTGGATGAGAATCAAAGAAAAAAAAACCCTATCCTGAAAAACACCAGTAGAGCTGAGAATATCAGGCAGGGTGAGCATGGGTCTAGCATATGAATCTTTCTTCCCAAAATTTGCAATGTAGAGCAACTAAGGAAACTAAAATCCAGAAAATAAATTAGCAGAATTCCAGTTTGCTTCTGTGACACTGCTTCTTTGTGCAGTAGATGTACAGTGGACTTTAAGTAGCCTGTCTAGATTTCTATAAAGGAACATAAGAGGAGGTAAGAAAGAGAAAAGCACAGGAGGTGGGGAAAAAAGCAATCACAGCTTAGGTAAAGCTATAATCCACTGGAGACATATTTTTTTTTTTAAACCTTATTCATGTTGAACTGTCCTACTCATTAAGGTTGGCGAAATATGACCCAGAAAATGTTAATAGGGTACTGCTGCATCCAATTGCATTAATTTACAGACACAACTGGATGCTGAAGTTGTTTAATTGTTTTCATGTAACTGCATAGTCCATATTTACAAAGAGACTGTGTTATGAAGGATTTTGTGATCATCTTGACTAACTCCATTCTCCTTGTTTCAGGAGACCATATTGGATTATAACATCATTCCCTAAATTAATGCTTGCCAGGGAAATTAAAAAAAAAGAAAAGCAAGACAATGTTCACCAACAGCTCAGAAATTGAGATTTGGGGAGGTAGGAAGGCAGTACAGATAACTTAAGTGTAGTAACATTGAGTGCAAGAAAAATCAACTGTAATTCTAAAATAACCAAGCTTCTACTTTTTTTTTTTTTAAATGCTCTTAAGAAAAGATGAAAATTGTCTGAATAATAGTACAAATTAATTAAGACCAGGTCAATATAACTGTTGATAAAAGTAGATAAGAAAATACTTGGAAAATTTTAGAGTATATAAGTCAGCAGGTCAGTATGATATGAAACCCATTATGTTAAGGGAATTAAGTAATGAACTTGCTAATTCACTTGCAATTATATAGCAGGTTTTATGGAGCTACAAGAAAATACAAAAATATTTTAGTAAAAAAAAAAGCAATAGCAGTGAAAGCTCTAATTAGACTTTAGTTCAGTATCCTAGAGGAAATAGATGTTTCTTTGCCTGTACAATTTAAATCTCAATTAGCAATGAATTGAAATTTAGAGTCAAAAGTGAAGTATGCTAGAATGAATGAGATGGTGGAAACAACTTGTTTTGATTTCAGTAAATTTGATATCAAGCGCACCTTGCAAAGATAATGCTATATTTTTTAAAAAGATGGAGAGAGACAGAGAGAGAAATATTGCTATGACCGCATTGGTTCTTCCTCGGTTGTTCTCTGTTTCTCAAAACAATAAAGGAAGACTACACAGAAATCCAGCAACTCTTCAGTTATCCTTCGATAGGTGTGGAACAAACACAGAAATAAAGCCTAGTCCTATGTTTACTAAGATTAGTAGTCAAACTCTCAGTCAGAGTCAAGAATAGAATAAGCTCATTCATACTCAAGAATAATATAGGAGCTGGAGTTACCAGTTTCTTCTATATTAAAACAGTTTTAGAACTCTATTGAGGAAATGTAACTGAAATTAATTCAAAATAACTGGATTTCTACAGGCCTCAGGTTCATTATGACTTTCAAAATTTATATGTGTCATTCCAGAAAAGCAAAGGCTACTGGCAAACAGTAGGAGGAATAAGAATTAATGAGTTATCTGCTTATCAGCCATCTTAAGAGATACACAAAGTTTCTCATACTACTACTGAAGTGATTCTGGCTCTCATACTTTTGTCTCTGACATAGAGCTCTTCTACCACAGTTCATTTTAATAATATACGCTACTTATTATAAATAATTTTTCTGCTAAGGAACAGTGGTGGTGTGTTTTGTTTTCAAATTTATTGAGAAATGCATGTATAATTTTTAATAAGTCCTTTTTAAAAGGGATATTTGATTTTTTTTTTTCATTACAGGGAAACAGTGAGAAATCCACTGCTTCCTTTTCAGAAGTATTAGTCCATATCCTCAGAGTACTACTTCTCAATCAGAACAGTTTGTAAAGAAATTTCCTCTAGTCTCACAAATGTCAAGCCTATTTCACCCTCTAGACCTCTTTGCAGACAAAACAATTGAAGCCTGTGCTCCAGTTCTTCATCTGATAAATGGGGATAATATTTTCCCACTCAAATTGTTCCTTTTCTTTTTTTTTTTTTTTTTTTTTCCCTCCTAATCTTCAGCTTTGAGGGGAAAGGATTGTCTCTTATCATTATAGGTACATGAACTAAGGAGTTTGGGCTTTTCTAACAATTGAATACAGTAAGAAAAATATTTTACTTTGGATAGAAAAAAATACTTTCATTCAGACATCTTCAGTCTTCTAAAATAAAAACTTAAAAAATTTAATTAAAATGAAAACTATCAAACTATATTGTCAGGAATATATATATATATAAAAGAAACACTAAATTTAAATAACTTTTACTAGAATAGTTTGGTGAATCATGCACCAATTTTTTCTATGGTGGCTTTAAACAAAACATTTTTAAGTAAATCCATTCAGACATCATGATATATAATTTTTAATCATTAATGACTTTTGTTGTTTGAGTATCTATGATGAGCATTATCTAGAAACTATAAGACCCTATTGATTTTACTTGAACTTACAGTAGAATACTTTTAAAGAAAATAGAAGAACCTCTAAAACAACTTACATTAGTGTCTGTTTTTTAAGACTTATAAATGCACACGTATTTCCATAAATCCATTAATATACACAGTCTTAATCCTTAATGAGATTTCAAAACACACGTTAAAACTGGTGGAAAATACTGAAATTATAATCAGACAACACAAAAGAGGTTTATTTTAGTAGGTGAAAAGGTCATTTTCACATACCAAGAAAAATTTCAAAGGTAGGATTTTAATTACAATATGCATTCCATGAGTGCTCAGGCTCACAGTACAGAGGGTATCCACAGAGCAGAAAAGAAATCACCGGACCCCAAAAATACTAGAGAGTGTTATGTTAGAAATGAATGCTAATGCATTTAAAATTCTTCAGGAGCTGTAATTTTTCTATTTTAGTAAACAATTTCTTAAAAAAAAAAAAAAAAGGTTTTTCTTGATTTCTTTTTCTGGAAAAATAAGCTGGGACAGAAATAGGAGAAGTTGATCTTTTTTTTTGCTATCTGCTTAGATACTGTTTCCTCATTTTATGGTCAAAAACTACAAGACAAAAAGCAAAGGGTAGTAGTTAGACATAAGAAGACTTAGGTGGATTTTTTGGGCAGCAGGAGCAATAACAAAGTTGAGAGTTAAAAGATTCAGCTATGAAAACATCTTCATTTGGTTTTAAACAAATACATGCAAGAGATTTAGCTCTGTGTCCTAATTTGAAGTCTAACCCAGAAGTCACAGTGTGCTACTTTCCTGTGTGCTACAGAAATATAAAAAGATAGAGGCATATATCATAGTATATATCTGTGTCAATACATAGTAAAAGTGTACCTGTGTGTGTGTGTGTGTGTGTGGTGCTTGTGTTGGGCTTTTTTTTTGCTAACAAAGGAACAGTAATAGCTGAATTTCTTTAAAAGAAAAGAGCTGAAGCAAACAATATTAGGATATGCTCAGAATCTCCCAGAAGAATAATTTTCAAATTATTTCACATCAAAATCATAGAGATATTGCTTATTAAATGCATATTGATAGACCACTTACCTTGAAATTAATATAATGTGTGTATGTGCTATAGCCCATATTCAAAAAACATACATAACAACAAAAAAAACCCCCAGTTTCTATATGTGATAAACCATAATATGTAATTGATTGCCATTAACTTTTAACAGGGAGATGTTGGCTTGGGAGTTGGAAGCACACCTAGGATACCTTTTACTGACTGTTCAGGGTTTTGGCCGTGACTAATTACTAGTGAAAAAAAAAAAAATTCACCTACAATGAAATAACCTTAATTAGCCTATTGCTATAATGCAAAAAAAAAAAAAAAATTACAAAAATACATGTCTTGAAAGCTGTCAAGTAGTCATAACTCCTACAGAAACTATTGTGTTTGGGGTGTTTTACTGGTTTCAAGATTGTAGCTTGAAAAAGCTAGAATATATAAAAAAAAAATCAAAACATAAAATGCAGCTCTAAAAGAACCCATGCAATAAGACTCCCTGCAGCTTGACAGCTTGCCGTGCAAAGGAGTGATAACAGTTCATTCCAATACAAGCTATGAAAAAAAGAAAAACAATATAAACAATGTTATTTTCAAGCATATTGTTACTTCAGAGCTAATTTCTAAGTAAGTTACTCAAAAAATACTTGTTCCCATGAAAATGTAAATTCAAGATGTTAAAAAATCAAAATATGTTTTCACTGGAAATTTTTAAAAGGAAAAAAACTATATGAAATATTAATTACAATACTAAATTTATCTGTATTCTAATGCTCCCCTTTGATTAAAATTATTGCAGATTTTAAAGGTTAAGTAGGTAAAAACTGATTCTGGATTACATACAAACTGATTTTAAAGGACTGCTTATAAGAACTCGAGCAGATGACTAATATCAAGCAATAATTTTGTCCTTGAAAGAAAATTACTTGCAGGCACCTCACCCTAAAATTCCGTAAAAGACAAAGTAGTATTTTCAGAATGACCATAATAACTAAATAGTTTAAAAGCTTGATTATTTAATTTAAAAAAAAAAAGTAACTGCTCTCTGTTAATGAATTAAATAAAAATGCCCTTAGAATATAAAAAAGCTGCTGTTATTATAATTTGTTTTGTCTGGGATAATCCAATGATTTGTACTCCCTCTACTGGCAGTGAAACAGTAACGAGGGCACACAAAATAGCTAAACACAGAAGAATTTGCAGTACACTGACTTTTGAACAAAGAGCAGGTGCACCGAAGCACACTCACAACACAGAAAATCTTCTCTAGTTAAGCAAAAACTAGACTATTAAGACCTGCATTCCATACTAAGATTATAGTGAATGAAAGACCTCCTAGAAATAAAAAAAAAAAATTAACCCTGATCATTGTTACATCATAAATGCAAAAAAAAAAAAAAAAAAAAAAGAGGAAAGACAGGAAAAAATATAAACTAATTGTAGAGCATTTTGACTATCCAGACATTTATTACACAGATACAGAACGCAGGGACTCTGTGAAAACGACAAGTAATCCTATATC
The DNA here is from genome assembly GCF_036417535.1 of Chlamydotis macqueenii. Taxonomy (NCBI): domain Eukaryota; kingdom Metazoa; phylum Chordata; class Aves; order Otidiformes; family Otididae; genus Chlamydotis; species Chlamydotis macqueenii. Next base: position 168,011,999 of record NC_141556.1, read on the forward strand.
TACTTCTTACTGACAATTTATTTACTGGAATTTATTTAATTTCATGCACATATTTATGAATCTGAAAGTACTGCTGCAATTGACTGATATAAGATAAATAACTTACTCCTAGATATGTGAATACCAAAGAAACTGGGACACCTAGAAAATAGTTACAGGAACTAAACAACGGGTTCCTATGCTGCTGAGAAACACACACACACAAAAAATACAAACAACCCAAACCAGTGATATTAGCTACAGCTGTAGACCAGTGTCTATTCTTATGTATATTCAAGTACAACTGTCAGAAACAAGCCATTTATACAGGAGATACCTTGCTCTGAAATTACAGTTGCAATTAGATTACAGATTCTGGAAGTCCCAGGATTTTGCTCTACAGAAGAGCAGATGAGACACTAACAACATTATCTCTTGATTTAAAACATAAATATGAACCTTTATCTGATTCTTACGTGAAAGTACAACGGACATGGGACTCATGGTGCTTTCTTCTGACATTAATGTATTCTCAGGCCCAACTCTAATTTATATTTTATGTCTCGAATTTCAATAATTCCAGTCAACAAAGCACAGCTGTTTACATAATCCTCTTTCTAAGGCTCAGCCTTGATTTTTCCTTAATGCTATCCCTCCTTATTTTTTTCTTCCATAACAATTTTAATACACTATTGAAGCCTAAGAGAGGCTTACAGAATACCATGTAAGAAAAATGTACAGCCCTACAGTTGTATCTGTGTGTATGTAGAGAAGATACCACTTTTGCCTCTGAATTAGACCTATCTCACCATGCTATGAAGATACTGTAAATCTATCAAGTACATTTTTTTTTTTCTCTTTTCTTCACAGGCAAAAATTTGGAACTATGGCTTCCACTATGTAGAAATCAAGCTTGCTAAATAAGTGAGCAATCCATGAACTAAGGATTTCATGTGGATGCAATGCTCTAGGTGGCAAGTTTGCTAAAAAGCTGTGTTTTTTTTCAACCATAGGTAATATTCAAGCAATAGTACAAGTGATTGTTTCTCTCTTTTTTTTTTTGTGCATCATGCCTTAACTCTCTGCTGAAATGCAGTCTAAAAGCTTGTTTGCTCAAAAGTATCAGAAAATGGCACATATGTATTGCACACTTTTTTTTTAGATAAATCCTAGTAAATATCCACTACAGTCTACTAAATATATCAAAACACTGTTCTAATTTCTCAGAAAAAAAAAAAATCTGAAAAAAAACCCCAACATAGCAATGTTGAAAACTTTGTAAACATGCCATGTTATGATTTTTTTTTTTTAACAGTATGGGTAACTTGCAGACACCATGTTAGAAAATATACCTGCGTCTATGAATCACAGTTAAAACAATATACTTTGGCACATACCTGCAGACATACACCCTTAGTACTCTTTTTAGAGAGTTAAACATGACAGAAATCTAAATCAAAGCAAATCAATCTCTAAATCTAAGAAGCATCTTCAACACCACCTTAAAAACTGTTTGGCAGTTGACACTGAAATAGACAGCTGTTCTCTTTATTTCTGCTGTGTTCTTCAATAAGGAACTCTCTTTTTTACTGTCACCACTGATGTTACGTAAGGTTGTAAAAAAAATATCAGCTCTGCCTTTCTGAAAGGCTGGGTTTAACCCTTTTTTTTTAACAAAAGAGCTGGGTAAAAATGCACTATGATCTCTACTGTCAACATAGATGCTAGAAATGGCAATTACCCTCTAACCAGTCATCTCTCTAGGTGGAAAAACACTCTTCAGTAATCTATACCCTGCAATAAAACATAAGCTCTAAAAGCTTTTCCTGGAACAGCAAGTATCAGCATCTAAAAACTTCAACAGATACTAATGACAGTAACAAAGATCAGTAGAGATGCTTTTGATTGCTGTATTTCCCACTTTTCCTGACCACAGTTCTCTGATTAACTTGGTTTTCAGGACTGGTGAGAAAAGAGGATGTGCCACAAAGCATGTGAGGTATGCACCCAGATCTTGATTGTATTCCACAGGTCTTTAATATTCTTGTTGGACAAAGAACATTCCTCTTCTTGGTGGAGGAAAGGTTTCTGCTACAAGAACAGGAGCTTGAGGAAGGTTGTTTGTTCACTTCTCTACCTTTAAATTAATATTTTAATTACTTTTTCTAGTTACTTTATATTATTCAGTAAGGCTTTGTAGATGCATCTTGTTTCATTTAATTTCATTCTTCTTTCCTAAATATGAAATTTGGACTCACCCATTATTATATTTACAGCCAGCCTAAGTCATTACAATGCGATGCATAGATTTACATTTATTTTATGTGGTGTCGTAGTTCAGCCCCGATCGGGACCAGACTACGCAGTCTCTCTCTCGCTCCCCCCACCCTCTGAGAGAACAGAGGGAGATGATATAAGAAAAACGGCTCAAGGTTTGAGATAAGGACGGGGAGAAATCCTTAAAGGTACCGTCACGGGCAAAACAGACTTGACTTGGGGAAAACTATTCATTTATTTCTAAAATTAGCAGGAGAATGAGACAGGGAACAAGATAACCTTCCCCCACCCCTCCCTCTTCCCAGGCTTAACATTATCTCTAATACCTCACCTCCCGAGCAGCACAGTGGGGGAAAAAAGGGAATGGGGTCGCGGTCAGTTCATCACGGGTTGTTAAATGCCACTGTGTCATCGTCGGGGGAAGAACTCCTTGCATTCCTCCTCTGCTCCAGCGTGGGGTCCCTCCCACGGGCCACAGTCCTTCGTGAAACTGCTCCGGCGTGGGTCATCTCTTCCACGGGTGCAGTCCCTCTAGAACAGCTGTCCCAGAAGGGCCCTCCACGGGCCACAGCCTCCTTCAGGCCTCCACCTGCTCCGGCATGGGGTCCTCCACGGGCTGCAGGTGGATCTCTGCCCCTCCGTGGACCTCCATGGGCTGCAGGGGGACAACCTGCTCCACCATGGTCTTCACCACGAGTTGCAGAGGAATCTTGGCCAGGAGCCGCATTACTCCTCCCCCTCCTTCTGAACTGACCTTGGCGTCTGCAGCCGTTCCTCACAACAGGCTGGCAGACGTCTCTCAGGATCCTTTTTACATCTTATTCACTTCTCATCTCCTCTCCACTTCTTGCAGCCGGGCCGGGCCGAGTTGGGCCCAGTCGGCTGCCCGGCGGGAGGCCAGAGGGTGAGGCCTGCAAGGCCCATGAGGCTCGCGCCTCCCCCTCTCTGCCCCCCGCTCAGCTGCTTCACATCTTCTCCTTCTCTTTTTTCCTGTTTTCCCCTACTTAAATACGTTATCGCAGAGGCGTTATCACGGGACATTCTGCTACCAATTGGCTCGGCCTTGGCCAGCAGCGGGTCCACCCTAGGCCCGGCCGAGTCCACTGAACAAAGGGGAGTGACTTCTAGCAGTTTCCTACAGAAGCAACCACCTTAGGCCCCCCCCTCACTAACAAAACCAGAACATGTGGATATCAAATATAGACTATAGCTATATGCAATAATAATGCTTAAGAATTTTGTTATATTTAGTTAGAATTCTATTTATAATCTAATATTATAAAAGAGGCAGGAATTAAGCTGATATTCAGCTCAAGCAGATAAACTAGTCACTTGCTGGGCTAATTTTTTTACTTAATCATTAATTAACATTAGCCTAATGATTGTTTTACTGGCATTTTAGTAAGCTCTATTGAGTAAAAGTGTGTGATCTGCCATAGATTCAATGCACCATGACTACTGCTCAGTATCTCCTATAGACAAAAAAAAAAATCATGCTTACACAATTAATCTACTTCATGACTTACTTGCAAAGCTTTAGCATAAAAAGAGTGCAGAGGACATGGTTACCTTTAAAGCATTAGGTTTGGCAGCTCACCTTTAATACTGGTTTCCATATTTGTAAGTACTAAAGTCCTTTCTCAGTTACAACAGGCATTTGTAACTCCCTTTAACTTTTGTTACTGTAATTTATGTACGTATAGCAATTGAGTAGAATACAAGCTCTTTTAAAAAAAAAAAAAAGCTCGGATTAGGAAGAGTCTTAAAGTAGTAAAACTATTGTGATAAGTTCCTGATTTTATGCTTGATGGACTTATGCTTGATGAAGATAATTGCTGTGGCTATACAGTGTTGATATAGTTTTTGTTTCTGTTGTATAAACATTAATAAGTGTAGTAAGTTTCTGTAAGCCCAACAAAGGGCCATAAAAATTATTGAAGTCCTGGAACACCTCTCTTGTAAGGAAAGTCTGAGAAATCTGTGACTGTTCGACCTAGAGAAGAGAAGTCTTAGGCAGGATCTTATCAATGTATATAAGTATCTGAAGGGAGGGTGTGAAGAAGATGGAGACAGGCTCTTTTCAGTGATGCTCAGTGACAGGGCAAAAAAAAAAATGAAACATAGGAGGTTCCATCTGAACATAAAGAAATGCTTCTTTTACTGTGATAGTGACTGAGCACTGGCACAGGATGCCCACAGAGGTTGTGGTGTTACCATTCTTGGAGATCTTAAAAATTCATCTGTGCATGATCCTGGGCAACCTGTTCTAGGTGAACCTATTGGGAATGTCGGACCAGATGACTTCTATATGTCTCTTCGAATCTCAACCATTCTGTGATTCTTTGAACAAACCACACATTCTGGCCTTGGCCTGAGTTTAAAACTGCTGCCTCCATGAAAATTATTTTATCGGAAACTAAAATTTATCCAGAAAAAAAAACTTTGTAGCCTTAGGACTATTTGCACTTACTGTTTTGTACAAAAGTAAGACTATGGAAATTAGTATTTTCTCCTGGCTTAACTTTTGTAGTGGTACAAGCTGGGCACTGACTGGCTGGTGAATATTTCTTTTGATAAGGACCTAGGGGATCTGGTGGACAGCAAGTTAGATTTGAGTTAGCAATGTACCTGGACAGCAAGGAAAGATAAAGCATTTTTACCTATATCAGCAGGAACCTACCTCCTAGATTAAGAGAATCAATCTACTGATTGCTTATATATATATTTTTTTTTAATTTGGTGTTTATTAGTCAACATTTGGAATACAACCAGCTTGGGGCTCTCAAGTAAACAAAAGGTGTTAGTAGTCTTTGAAGAACATCCTTCACAGGGCCAAGAGCATGGTCAGAGTCTGGAGTACATCCCATATGAGAAGAGGTTGAGAAAACTGAGCTTCTTCAGCATGGACAGTTTCTGATGGATGTAGTAGAACTCATAGCAACATCTAATACTTAAGAGGAAATTATTGAAAATACAGAGGCAGGCTGTTTAAGGAGATGCATAGAGAGAAGAAACAGTGGTCATAAAGTGAAATAAGAGAGATTCTAACCTGATATTAGGAAAAAAATATATATTCAAAATTAAAACAGTTAGGCAGTGAAATAGGTTGTGTAGGGGGTTGACATTCTGTGTTTTAGGAGGTTTTCAAGATCTAAAAGCATAAAACTTTGAGCAACCTGGACTTAATTAATAGTTGATGCAGCTTTGAGCAGAAGGTTGGACTAGAGATTTCCTAAAGTCCCTTTCAACCTGAGGTATTCTATGTAATCAGTGGTCTTTTGAGTAAAGACAACTTAGGTTAGAACGCATTAGATATGATGAACGAGACAACAGCATGTACTGAAAGGAGAGATGGAGTTATTTTTAATTTACCACAGAGTGAAAGCAAAGTTGCATGAATGGTGTAACATTTTCTTCAATGAGAATGTCATTACTAAATCCTTTATTGTTCTAGTATTTAATAAAGAATTAATATCTGCTCTCAGAATATAATAGTTCAACTACTTTCAACTGTGAATTAGAATAACTGCAGAAAAAAAAAATTCCCCTCTCAGAACCTACAGACTGTTGACTTCTTTTTCCTTTTTATTTATTTTTTTCCTTAAATTTCATGTAGCCATAGCTGAATTTTAAGATCATTCACAGATAGCTTTTTTGACTGTCACTGCATAACATGTAATTTTAGTTTGTTGCAACAATAATTTCCAGGTTTGGGAAGATATAACTCTAAAGATACACTTTTTCAAAATATAGATTACAGAAATATAAAGGCTCACTAAGTGTTTGTTACATAATAAAGCAATGCTTTTTCAAATTGATGTTACAGTGTCTTTCTCTCTACCACTATTCTACATACAACTCGCATGACTCGGCAACCACAGTCATCCACTTTATGCATGTGTTTCTCTTTTGTTTGGTCCTCTGTAGAGGATGGCATGGTATCTAATGACTTCTGAACAAATACATATTTTGAGTAACAGAGTCAGGAATTTGGTTTATTCTAGAAACAAATTGCAGTGCAGGAGTTCTCAGACGCAGTAAAATATCAATATGTTAGTTAAAAACTCCAGAGATCATTCTTTGGGAAGCACATAAGGAATACCGAACATCATTTGAGTAGATACTTACTGATAAATAATAAATAATTTTTTTTGAGCAGAATTTTTAGAAAAATTATAGATTACAACCACTTAAGATCATTTGATAGTATAAGTTATTTTATGTCTTTTACAAGTACATTACTGTTTTCCCTCTAAATATAACAAAAGTTCTTTCCTTGTTTCATCAGCTTTCTTGTTTATGTCTACATTCTATAGACTTTAAGTGCCAGAATTGACCTCTTTACACTTCTTCGTTGTACAAAAGGTGCAAAATTTTCTTAAAGAAAATATAATGTTTCTCAAATTAAAACATGTTAGCGGAACATTCTGGTTTGAGCAAGTTTCTCGAGAGAGATATTTCTCAGTTACAGAATTAAACTTACAGAAGTAAAGCACAAAGAAGATAAAAAGAGAATGAAATTAAAATATTCACACTTAGAGATATCCCTTTTCCTTCTCTGTTTTTTTTGCAAATTGAAAGGAAAGAGACGCAAAAGATTTTGCCTCGAGAAAGATCATAAAATTTCTGAAATGTCAAAGTCTTTCCCATAAACTTCTTATAGAGAAATGTAAGAATTATACTAGTAAAGTGAAAGAAAGCAAATTTGTAGTAATTTATGTTATTATAAAAATGATGGTAAGAAAAAGCAATTAAAGAAGCTTAATTCTCATTGCTTTTAAGATAGGTGGATTGATTTAAACCATTATCTGCAGTCAAAATACTGCAGCCTAGATTTATTAGCTGACTAAAGGACAGATAAGATAAGCAAGAGGATTTGAAATACTGGGTTACAAGAAAGAAAATTGGAAAATCTATCCAAAATTGGGGAAAGAGTGAGGTTGTGAGCAGATAAAATAAAAAGGTAAGTATTTTATAAAGAGGATCATTTTCTCCTCCTCCTCCGCAGACAGTTTGCCAGATTACTGGCATTACTTCCACTGACAAAATCATGATATAATCTGTGTAATTCAAATGGTAATGAATTCCTTTACCTTTTTCTATTCAGAAATGGCTTCCAATTCTAAAGAACTGGAGTGCAAGGAGTATGGGAAATCTAAAAGATATCAAGAGGAAAGTATCTGACTCACAGGCTGCCAGATGTAGTGGGTCAAAATGGAAAAAAAAAAAACAAAACAAAACCACAAAAACAACAACAACAACAAAAACCCTATGAGTAATGCAAAATCTGATTTTATGCACTAAAACTCAGTGTAATTTCTCTAGTTCATGATAACTCTATCTAGATGTAATTTTGTGGCATAGACCTGCAGAGCATTCACATTTCAACCATTAACAGTGGTCTTAAAAAAAATACTACTTTCTATTGCTCAGATCACTTGTGTGACTAGTTTATTTTCTTAGATTAAGAATAGCTTAGGACCTGGTTTATGGGCTAAGGAATTTCTAATTGACAGTCTCAACGTCTTAGCTAGGATATTGCAGTGAAGGAAGGTTAAAGAATCCTCTCTTCTGCTAGGTTTTTGTTTTTTTTTTTATTTCTGCACCTTCATCTACACATTTCATGTCCATTAACATCTTGCAGCAAATCACACACACATACAAAAAACAAAACAAAACAAAACAAAGCAAAACAAAATGAAACAAAATCTTTCTCCCAAGAAGCAATAGGGAGAAAGAGAAGAGAATCATAATTATTTTATCTCATAGCATGCTATGGTTCTGTAATGGTTTTGTAGAGATTTTTTTTTTAATTTCCTCAAAAGCTGCTACAGTGGTTAACCCATGGGATCATAGTCCTAGTTAAGAGAGAGGTTTATGAATGTTTGTCAATATCAGACTTGTCACTTTTTTATAGAAAGAAAAGTTGTAGAAGTACTCTAAGAACTGAATCAATTAAAGGGCTGCAGCTTTTGATCTGAAAGAAGAGACTGAGGGATCAGGGTGTGTTTGGCCTGGGGAAGAAAAATTGATTTTACAGAGACAACTGCATGCTGTGCCTCTGTTAGTAAACCAAACTCTGCCAAAGTGCAAGTGCTTGAGCACTGGCTCACAACTGTCCCTACTCTTCACTTACTGGCGTGAAACTTATGGTTTCAGCTTATACCACCTAGTATCCTCCTACACAAACCTCAAATACTGTTCAGGAGCTAGCACAGGGCAGAGCCTGGTACACAGCATGGATTTGTCCACTATATATAAGAGGAGACAGGAAAGAGTTTTACTGTAGAGACATGAGCCACCCCATGTCAGCAGCCCTCACAAAAAGAACCTCTGTTTGTGTTTGAAGTTTATTTGTATAGGTGTACCGACAGATCTATTTTCCTCCTTCATGAGCTTTTTCCTCTAATATTTGCTGTCTTGCTCTATTAACAAGTCCTTAAAAAAGCTGTCTTATAAATGTAGTGTGTCTTTAATATATTTGTTTCATATGTTTACCAGTACCTTATTTCTTGTCATAACCATGTAACAGCAACATAAGATGTTCAGGGATTCCTGTAGTAGAAAATTATGGAATAACCTGTCAAAATATAAAAGTTTCCTTCTGCAGATTTATTTTGTTCCATCCTTCCATTAGTTTTTGTCCCACTTAATTTAGCTGTAAAAATCTTCATTATTTATATAAAGTTCTGAAATATTTTGAATATTGTCAGTCTCTTTGCTTGCAGGTTGGATTCCATGGACTGCCTGTGCTTTGTGTATCTCTGTGCAGCCTCACTGCCCCATCTATTAAATAATCCTGCGGTCTACTTGTTCATTCTTTGATCTGTTGAAAGAGTTACAGTCTCTTTCAAAACTCAGTTTATGTTACAAGGAAAACACTAGCCTTGACATGAGCATTTTCTTTAACTGATTTCAGGCAGGTAAAGATTTTATACTATCTTCCTAAAACCAAGACTTTCTCTCTTCATGCTGTCTCATCCATGTTGCTGGAGAAGGTTTTTTTTTTCTACACTACTCTATCAGATCTCTGAATATGAATAGATTGCTTCTGGAGATTTGGCTTCTTTAAGGAACACTAACATCTACCAAAAGAGGAGACAGGCCACATCCCTAGGAGAGGGAATTACATAACAGCTGAATCTGTTCTGGGTTTTTTTTTTGGGAGGAGAGGGTGGAACTGCATTTTGTTTGGTTGGTTGTTGTTTGCTTTTATTTATAAAGAAGTACCTCGTAAAATTTATGGGAGTTCTGTATTTTACCTTTTATATACATTTTACCTTTTTATATACATTTTATGCCTTTAACTTTTTCAGTCTTTTCTGTATTGATGTAATTTTGGGGTAATATCTGAGCACAATATCAGTTTGAGGTGCTCTATTTCTATATAGAGAAAGTTCAGGAAAATAACAGAGATCCAGAATATGAGAAAGTCACTATAGAAAATTAACTGTTTACAAAATAATAGAATTACTCATTACTTAAGATTTCCACAGCTTCTTGGTTATTGTTATGAATTTTACCAGCAAAAACTTTGGACTGCTATTGTGGTGTGTTGGCCAGTTGCCAGACCTCCACCCAGCCTCTCTATCACTCCTTCTTAACAGAATACAGGGAGAAAACTAGATGTAAAAGCTTGTGGGTCCAGGTGAAGACAAGGAGATCACTTACCAGTTACCATCACAGGCAAAACAAGCTGGACTTGGGGAAAAATAGCTTCATTTATTGCCGATTAAAATAGAATAGGATAGTAACAAGCACAGACAAAAACTAAGATACTTCTTCTTCACTCTCCCTTCTTCCCAGACTCAGCTTCACACTTTCATCCCCAGCTCCTCTGCCTTACTCCTCCCTGGGCAGCGCAGGGGGATGGGGAATGAGGGCTTGTGTTCAGTTCATAGCAGCTCTTCTCTGCCGCTCCTTCCTCTGCATTTCGTTCCCCTGCTCCAGTGTCAGTCCTTCCCATGGGTTGCAGCCCTTCAGTCTCCTCCAGAGTAGGTCCTCCATATGCTGCAGTGCTTGTCGGGAAAATCTGTTCCAGCATGGACTCTCCGCAGTTCTCCAGTATGGGGGCCTGCACAGGCTGCAGTGTGGTTATCTGCTCTGGTATGGTCTTCTCCCGGCTGCCGGGACTACCTGCTTAACTGTAGTCCTCTTCATAGGCTATAGTGGAATCATAGATAGGTTAGCAGTGGTGGAGGTGCGTTTTATAACAGGTGCAGAGGTATTTAATACCTATTCCAGACATAGTACACTATATTTGCACTGTTTTCTGTTACATTCTTTGAACTTGAGTGCTGAGTTCAGATCCAGTTCTGGGAGTCTTAATACTTCAAAATAAAAATATTCACCTAGATTTTTTTTTAATTATTATTTTCCTGAAATCTTTCTTGCTTATCTATATATGCTTTTAGTTTTTGTAATTTTAAAAATTCAGGTATCATTTTGATCGATTTTTCTGTAACATTGAGAGTTAACTGTGTTTGGGAAGAGGCAATATACAGTTACGTATCCTGTTTTGCTCTACATGAGTTTGTGTGCACAAAAATAATGCCTAGGTATGGTAATTTCTGTCATACTTGCAATTGACAAAGGCGTTTAGTATAGACCACTACCGATGTCTGTGTGGGCAACAAAAGTACTTATAGAAAGACAAGCTGAGAAGAAAAAATAAAATGCAACTCCTTTAGAAACAGTTTATTTGATTACAGAGTTACAGCATAATGCCTTGTGTCTAAAGAAATCTAAAGAGTAGTCTTTGCAAAATCTAATGGCCAAACTCACCCCTGCTGTGTCTGATAAATTGCACCTTTTTATGTGAGAGATTATTATGTCCAGAGTAGATAAAAGTGGTTCAGATTTACTGTCGTGCCCCAGCTTACAGTCAATGACCCATTCTAGTATACAAAAGTATGTTGAGTTTAGTCTCTAGAATTCCTAACAAGTGGAAACAAAAAAGTTAGGTGAAATGACATCTATGCATCATATATTTTCATTCTCTTTCTCTTGAACTTGAGATCAGCTAGAACTGTAGAAAATACAAGATAATGGAAAGCTGAATTGTGCAGCAAAACAGTGCAATACTAGATGAGCAAAACTATAAATAGATCAGACATTGAAATGATTTCTATTATATGATCTCTTTCATTTTATTCCTCAAAATTACTTGAAACACAATTAAACAAGCAGATGAGGCAGTTGATAGCTGTTAACACCAGACAAAGTTTTCAATTTATAAAAAATATATTATTTTCTTATTTTTCCCTATATTTTTGTGGAATTTGTCATGTTTTATGAGAATATCATGCCAAAACAGAACAATGATTACAAAAGATATAATGTTAGTGTAATTATTGAGACACTATTAAAGAAACAATAGCTTCTGCTCATTTAAAAGAATCCTTTTTTTTAACGAAGTTGTGTATTAATATTAGCTTACCTCTGTTTATCACCTCAGTACTGAAAAGTGTAATCACTCTTACCTGTTTCTGGAAGGCATTTTTACCTGTTCATAAAGCTAATGTCCATATTGTCACTGAATTAAAGTATTTACATAAATAAAATTGTCTGGAGACAGAGTTTACCACACTGAAAAGAATTGCATTTTATAAATGTAAACTGAAACACTCTCTAACAGTTTTGACAACTTGCTTGGTGAGTAGGAAGATGTGTTACTAATAAGGAATATTCTTTCAGGTATTTTTATTTTGGAAAGTGACGACATCATTTGCATTACAACTATTAAATAAGTTTAACTAGGAGAAAGATCTGAGCAAAGCTAACGTATCTTTTAAGCTTTGGACAGCTGATTGGTAATAAAAAGGAGACATCTGTCAATGTCATGCAAAGAGTAACCAAAGGAAGGTGGGCAAGAAGTTCCCTTAGAAGCTGGAGAAGGATCTGATGGATTGTTTGGATTTTTCATCCCCATTTAATGGAAAATGAATGAGGAATTCAAGGAAAGGAAGGCAAAAGGGGTTCCCAATATAGCTATGCATCAAGAATTAATCTTACTGCTTAGTAGACTGAAAATATGATAAAGTGCTTGAATAAATATTGTGAATTTATTACTACTGAATTTTTAATCTTTATTTTCTGCACTAGTTTCTATAGCAAAATGCATTTTTGTTCTGTGCATTCATGTTAGAATGGAAACTAGTATCAAGAGTGCTTAGAAATGTTCAAATTTCTGGGTATTAAAAATATATAGGAAAGGAGAAGGGACTCAAGCCAAAGTTCTCTGTGTTTTCGGAGCAGACTACATTCAGTCCTTTTCACTAACGGCTCACATCCATCTCCTTTCTTGCCGTAACTGTCAGTGAGAGTTCCATGGAAAGAAGATTCTGTCAGCAAGCCATTTCTGCAGTTAAGGCCAAGTCTTGCAATATTTATGAAGTATTTTCATAATAATGATGGATATTTGTCGTTATTTTTGTGAGTGTAAAACAAAATGTTAAGTTTCAAACTGAATTGAGCTTCAAAAGTGGGGCATAAAGACATTGCAAATCATATTGAAAAACTACCTGAACTGAAGAGAGCAGATGAAAATTCAGTGCTCTTGATGTAGTGCTCTTACTAAGAAAAAGACTTTCTTGGTAAGAAAACAATTGAATTTGTGGCTTGGTCACATAAGAGTACATCCGCAAGGTTAAATTATAAATTCTAAAAAAACCCCTTTGTTAATGAGGTATACTACAGCATGCACATATTAATGTGATGTATATGTACACATTGTCATAAACCTTTTGAAACTGTGGACCTTTTCAGGATGCCATTAGTATAATTTAGGAGAATCAACACAATTATTTTGAATTAGGCAATGGAAATTGACATGATAAATAAATGTTAGAAGGCTCTTGAGTATATGAAACTGTATTATTAAATTAGAACTTCAGCTAAAATGATAAGGTCTGGTGATTACGTTTTCATTAGTTGTACATTCTGCAATGTCACATAATAGCTTTGTTGATTGTGCATAATTTACAATGCTTTCAAAATGCAACACAATTACATGTCTCTTTAAAATAATATTGTTGTGCTGGAAAAAAAAGTGGATGGGTCTGGTTGAAGGATTTTGAAGCTAGTAGGAAAAACTGCAACTGTCATTTAGAATAAGCATATGAGACATATTCCACATGAAACCTAAATATTTTAATCAATAAAAATAGCTATCCAAAGCAAAAATAATACAGAAAAATGTTGAAGCAGATAATATTAGTATTTCTCGAGGAAAAAAAAAAAAACAAACCTTGCTAAATTGCTGCCAAACAATGTAAGAGTTTGGGGAAATAGGGAATTGTAAAAGAAGATCAAGAAGAACAGCAAATGAACAAAAAGACATGGCAGCATGATTATGAAAAAAAAAAAAAGATGAGAGAGGATTTTTTCATTTAAAAAAAATAAAACATAAGCCAAAAGATACTTGCAACTGTGAGTATGAGTCTTTTATTTTTTGAAACTGGTATGTTTAGGGGATTAAAATTGTTTTTTCTTGTAGGGAATCTACAGTTTTGAACCATACACTGATACAGAAGACTACAATGGATTTTCCCACTATTTTCTGTTCACTGTGGTTTCAGTGAGAAAATAATTCCAGGGAAGAGTTTAGAAAACATAAAACACATCTATAACTATAGCAGTGCTTTTTCAATATATCTTGTGTCTTTAAGACAAATTTTGAATACAATAAACTGATCTCATATGCATTATATAGAGTGCAATTAAATATGCTTAACATTTTTTTTTCTAGCTTATTATTAAAAAGATAAATTAAAAATAGCACATAAATAGCATAAGTTACTGTAGTTTAGCAGATTTCAAGAATTCACAGCGTACCACCTAAAGATCTAGTTTTCTGTTGTATAAAATTGGAAAGTGTTAGCAGTTTTACTCAAGGTAATGTTCCTATAGTTTATGTTATTCTCTGTTTTTAAAGATAAACTTGCCTTTTATGTTTTAATGGATTATGAAACTCCCTTTAACATACAATACACAATGTTAAGGTTTTAAAATAAATATAAAATAGTTAATATAATATTAATTAATTAAATAAATTAATTAAATGTATTAATATTTAATATAAAATAAATATAAAATATAATGGTACTCGTTAAATTAGCAAGCACTTTAACAGTAAATTTAATAAAGAATCTTCACTTTTAGGGAAAAAAAAAAATCTTTATTTATCCAGTAAATTCTTTGGATAAAGAAAGTACCCTTCCAAGAATCTTGATAGAACGAAAGATAGTAAGCACATAAAATGAGATTTTTAGGCACAATTTGCTGTACTCTATAAAAAATTGTGATGTAACAACCTCAGCAGCTCATGTACTCTAGAAAGGCTTAGACTCAGTTGTTGGGGTTTTTTTTTTACTGAAAAGTTATGTGTTACGTTAGTATTCAGTCCATCCATACCAAGAGCTTTTATTACCCACGTAGAGACATGCTTGCCCCTCTCCTGAGATTCAGTGAGACTGAGAAAATAAGCCACGTAAAAACTATAGATGTACTTAGACTTCTCTTTTAATATATGTCCTAGTTTATCTGGATATATCTGATTACCTGGACTAGGCACTTTATTAGAGTCCTAGCACAGCTAGGACATATGAATCCAAGTCTAGTTTACCTGGAAAGCAATGAGTGAAAGGGGGAGGAAACATTTTCTTGTTTAATGAAAAGTGAAGATGAGACTTGGACTCCCACAGTCCCCAGTGGTGAAAAACTCCCAGGCTCCTTAAACTGGACACAACCTAGGGCTTCTGATAAACCCTGTTCAAAAGCTGTGGTCTGAGCAGGCCTAACAAGAACCCATTGACAGCAAACCCACTGCAAAACCGACTTGCTTTATTGTTATTAATAGTCTATATTCTGTTAATGCAAGGAACTCCAGACAGATTACTGTGTCCTGTTGATAACAGTGATATGTGCCAGGACCTGCAACAGGCTGGCCATCCTTCCTGAGGTTGACAGTAGCTCCATTTCAGAGTAAAATTATTGCATGCACTTGAAAAATCCTAGGATCTAAACCTAATTCCCAGAGGGCAACAGATGTTAATGACATTTGGACTGGAGTCCATGTATGGTTCCCACAAGAGCTGTGACAGAACCCAGAAGGCCATTCTTATTTATCTTCTAAGTTTTGGGTTGGTTTTTGGTTGGTTTTTTTGTGTGTGTGTTTGTGGTTTTTTGGGGGTTTTTTTTTTGTTTGTTTTTTTTTTAATAAACATACATATTTAAGGGGAAAAGTATACAATGATGCCTTTTAAGACCTTGCTAAATAAGATGAGATGTTTCTCATCACTTGTGATTTATTGGATTTCTCATCTCATCACTTGTGATTTATTTCTACTTGGACTGAGAGCAGCCCTGAGGAGAAGAACTTGGGAATGCTGGTGGATGAGAAGCTCAAGCAATGCACCCTTGTGGCTCAGAAGGCCAACCACATCCTGGACTGCATCAAGAGGAGTGTGGCCAGCAGGTCGAGGGAGGTGATTCTCCCTCTTTACTCTGACCTGGTGAGACCCCACCTGGAGTACTGTGTCCAGTTCTGGAGCCCCCAACACAAGAAGGACATGGACCAGCTGGAGAATGTCCAGAGGAGGGCCACGAAGATGATCAGAGGGCTGGTGCACCACTCCTATGAAGACAGGCTGAGAGAGTTGGGGCTGTTCAGCCTGGAGAAGAGGAGGCTCCGGGGAGACCTGATAGCGGTCTTCCAGTACCTCAAGGGGGCCTACAAGAAAGATGGGGAGAGGCTGTTCAGTAGGGCCTGTTGTGATAGGACAAGGGGTAATGGTTTAAAATAGAGGGAGGTAGATTTAGATTGGATATTAGGAAAAAATTTTTTACAATGCAAGTTGTAGAACACTGGAACAGGTTGCCCAGAGAGGTGGTAGAAGCCCCATCCCTGGAAACGTTCAAGGCCAGGCTCGATGAGGCTGTGAGCAACCTGATCTAGTTGGGGATGTCCCTGCTCCTTGCAGGGGGGTTGGACTAGATGAGCTTTGAAGGTCCCTTCCAACTCTAACCATTCTGTGATTCTATGATTCTATGATTTTCTTTTAGTACTACATCAGTTGTAAATACTTATAATAATTTGTTTGAACATTTAGCATTCTGCATATGGTACACAGATTTTTCAAGGTCTTTGATCAAGGTAAAGAGGTAGTGAGACATATGTCTCCATACCTGCACTTCAGATTTTCTCCAATAAATACTTATGCACAGCAGCTTAATATGGGAATATTGAAACAGTGGTATTCCTCATCTCCTACATAACTGCAAGTTGATTCAACATTTTCAGCTAGGGCTCATAATAGAAAAATGCTACCAGATAACTGCATGTACGTAAAAAAAATAAATGGCTGTGTTGAAGTAACTTTTCATGAAGCATTAATCTTTTGTTACATGTGCAGCACCCTATGGAAGTTAGATAATCTTCCAGTCCTTTTCTTTTTTTTTTCTTTAAAAAAACCCCATTGCTTAGTATCAAAGAAAAGAGAGTTTAAATGTATGTTGTCTCACTCCATAAATAAATACAAGAATGTCCTCCTGAGAGGTGCTAAATCTCTCTGACTTTTAAGACTACATCCAGAAGCTGAAGGTAGCTTCACAATCAAGTCTCATAACAATAACATAAAATACATATTAAACTTTCAGTTTAGCTTCTGAAGGATTAAACTAAAATCAGTAAAAAAAACCCCAAACCCTACCCATTTCCTCCATGCTTATAAATTTATAAACAACCACGGACACTCAATATTTGTGATCTGCATCAATAGAAAAGGAGTTAACAACTTCCTCTGCTCCCTCTGTATCTAGATTTCTTCTTCTCGGCAGAAACACACAGTTCATACTTGTGTTAGAAATTGTTCATAGTAGGGCATTTTATATAGCCGGTTTGACTCCAGTTCTCCAGTTTGCAGTTGGCTTACCTTAAATTAAAGTTCGAGTCAGCAGAACTATTTTCATGTTTGGTTTATCTTACTGCTAAACCTTGAGGCTTTGTTAAGCTTACCGAGCTACTAATTAGCATATGGGAATGGATTTACTTCATTGCCCGTAGCTCACAGTAAGCCAAGGAAGACAGAGCCAATTCTATATTAATCATATTACTATTGCTTCATTAAACTTCTTTTTATTTATATTAAATGTGTAATGCTTTTGCAATAAATAAAGTTTTGTTTTGTTTTTTTTTTATAAAAGGGTATTTATCATAAAAGAAGAACAGTTCAAGTTTACTATATCCAGTTTGCTACTATTGTATTCTGAAGGACTGTGGTTTTAATCTACATTTAAAAAAAATATTTTAGGTATTGTGTAGAGAAAAATAAGTAGCTGAAGTCTCAGTTCACCAATCTGTCCCTTCAGCAAAACATTTAAAATAATTTGTTACACGTTAGTTTTGATAGGTTTAAAAAACATTTAGATATAATGGACCAAAATGTGCAAGAAATCAGTGGATTTAAAGCTCCTGCATCTATTTTTTTCCTGCCAGGCTTCTGAGCCATTCCCGTGACAAGTGCCAAAAGCACTTAAAGAAAGATGTCATCTTTGTGAGCTCCTATCAGATCTTCTAAATTTAACGTAACAGGTACACTTTTAGTTCTAGCTTATTTCAATGAAATTAAGCTTTTTGGAGTGACATGAGTGAAGTTAGACCCACTGAATTCATATTGAATTAGCCTAAATGAAATCTGTGGTCTAACTGAAAGAATTGCACTTCTCTGTAATGTGCATGAGACTACATGATCAAAATAGTCTCTTTTGCTGTAAGTCTAAATGTACTGGGATTTCAGGTTGAAATTTGACATAAAAAGTCAAACTTTTAATATTTTTTTTTGCTTTAATATCAATAGAAATTGAAATATTTACATGCAAAAAAAGAATAGTCTTCAAAGAACAATTATGTCTCTGGTCTGGCTTATCGCTTAACTGAGGTTGCAAACACTATTTTTTAAGTTTTCGGGGTTTTTTTTTTTTTGCTTTGCTTTGTTTTGTTGTGTGTTTTTGAAAAAACACTGACCATAAGAAAGGGAGAGAGGAATACTAACATTTCCTGTTTACCAATTATAATTTACTACAATTGAAAGTTCAGATGCTACTCTCTGCTAGACCCATCTTGAAACTCCCATCTCTATTTAGCAGTCTATAGTACTACACACTGAACAGAACTCAGTAATAATTACAGAAAAAGCAGACGATGTGAAACTCAGGACTGAGAAGCTGGTGGTGCAACACAGAGTAGAGTGCATAGAAGTGTGAGCAGAGACAGACTGAAGGGAAGTGGATTCCAAGTCATATCAGTGGGTCTTATTAGTTGTGTAAGGTCCTATAATAGTAGCAAGAACTTTTTTTTTTTTGTTTTGTCACTCAAATTGTATTAGGAGAGAACTTAATTTCCAGATTTTTATACAGTCTGGAAACAGAAATATTCCAACAGATTTTTGTAATACATTTTCTGTCTCCTCACAATGTTCATAGGGTGTAAAGCTCCAGTTCTATCTAACTTGTTTCCCTATAGCCATTCATTTATTTTCCCATCTTGAAGTTTTGTCTTATACTGTCTCGATTTGTTGATGATGCTGCCCCAATATGAAAGTTAAAACAGTGTTTTCACAGAAAAGAACAATCCTTAAAGGAATCTTTCTAAAAGCACACTTAAATTAAAAAAAAAAATAGGGCAAGCTTTGAGTTCATGAAGTTTGTACAATTTGTAATTTCCTTGAATTCATTCTTCTATTCTTAAGTTTTTCTGCAAAAGACTGAATTTGACATCTGATTGATTTCCAAATTCTTACTGATGAGATCTGTCTCCAAATTGATTTTTTTTTCTATTTAGAACAAGATAAGTAGAGATATTAATCATAGTCAAGGTAATTTAATTGAATAAAAACAAAAAATATAATTTATAATAATTTAAAATAATTTAATTAAATATCTATGTACTAATTATGCAACACATCTGCAAAGATGAATAAATTGTTTAATCTGCTGATGAAATAGTTGTTGTACAAGAAATGGGAAAAGTCAATGCTGCTTACATAATTTCGTTTCTTAAAAGTGTCCTCTTGTAAAAACAAATCAATGCAAAACATGAAAACAAAACATTAAGTAACGATTACTATGTGTAACCTAAACTAAACCATGCTAGTGTTGTGGATATTTTATGCAAAGTCATTCAAACAACACATGCAATCCAACTGAAAAAAAGAAAAAAAAAAATAGGAAAGGGTGTTTAATGTGAAGTAGCCTTTTTAAATATTCCTAATCTTTGCAAATGGAGAATAATAATAAAAAAAAAATTCTAAAAAATTCCATTACACAACTGTGTAGCACTGTAATTTTTTTCTATGGAGTGAAGCAGGAAATATGAAATGTCCTGGGTTGTTTGTTTTTTGTTTTGGTTTGGGTTTTTTTTAAATACAATTATTGCACGGTGATTTATATATATATATATTTCTAGTATTCATTATTAGTAGGAAGACAACAAGAGTAGTTTAAAAGAGATGTCTTAGCTGTAAGAGTGTTAACTAAAGATCATATTATTATCATGTGCAATCCAGGGCGTGAGCAATCCAGGTGGTTCCTGTAGTTCATTGATCATCACGTCCTCCTCCAAGTGACTGAGAAGCCAATAAGAGGAGATGCTCTACCTGACCTCATGCTCATCAGCAAGGAGGGACTTGCTGGAAATGTGAAGATTAAAAGTAACCTTGGATGCAGTGACCATAAGATGGTAGAGTTCAGGATCTTGAGGGCAGGGAAGAGAGTGAAAAACAAGCTCACAACGCTGGACTTCAGGAGAGAAGACTTCGGCGTCTTCAAAAAAATCTACTCAGAAGAGTTCCCCTGGAGAGAAGAGGAGCCTAAGAAAGTTGATTAATATTCAAGCATCACATCCTCCAAGTTCAAGAGTAGTCCACTCAATGAACACAAAGTCAAGCAAAAATGTCAGCAGGCCTGCATGGATGAAGAAACTCAAACACACACACAAAAAAAAGGAAGCCTACAGAGAGTGGAAGCAAGGCTACGTATCCTGGGAGGAATGCAGAAACATCAAGCATGCAGAGAATAAGTTCAGAAAGCTAAAGCCCAAATGGAATTGAAGAGCCAAGGATGTAAAAGAAAACAAGAAGGGCTTCTATAAGTACACAGGATACGGAAGACTAAGGAAAAAATTGAGCCCATTGCTCAATGAGATGGGGGGACTTGGTTTGACAGGACATGGAAAAGGCTGATATACTAGATTCCTCCTTTGCCTCAGTCTTTACTAGCAACTGGCCTTCAGGGGTCAGGGGTCAGAGGTCACAGAGACTAAAGGGAAAGGCTGGAGCAAGGAAAAATGCGTCCTTGGTCACAGAGGATCAAGTCAGGAAATACTTAAGAAAACTGGACATGTATAAATCCATGGCAGCCATGAGTGCTGAAGGGAGCTGGCAGATGTCTTTATGAGACCATTCTAGATAATCATTTCTCTATCATGAAAACTGTGAGACATGCCTGAAGACTGGAAGAAAGCAAATTTATTTAATAAGGGCAAGAAGGTGAGCCAGGGAACCACAAGCCTCATATCAATCCTGGGGAAGGTGATGTAGCAGCTATTCCTGGAAACAATTTCCAGGTACATGATGGCCAAGAAAATAATCAGGAGTAGTAAACACGGGTTCACCAAGGGCAATTACACTTGATCAACTTGACAAACTGCTATGATGAAATTAATAGCCTAGTAGATGGGGGCAGCAGAGTGGATATTTATAGAATCATTGAATCATAGAATGGTTTGGGTTGAAAGAGACCTTAAAGATCATTTAGTTCCAACTCTCCTAATACAGGCAGCGATACATTCCACTAGATTAAGTTACTTAAAGCCCTATGCAGTCTGTCCTTGAACACTTCCAGGGAAGGAGCCCAACTTCTATGGGCAACCTGTTCCAGTGTCTCACTGAGCATGCAGTAAAGAATTTCTTCCTAATACCTAATCTAAATCTAGCATTTTTCAGTTGAAACCCATTATCTCTTATGCTGTTATTACATTCCCTAATAAAAGTCTCTCTTCATCTTCCCTGTAGCCCTCTTTTAAGTACTGGAAGGTAGCTATAAGGTCTCCCCAGAACCTTCTCTTCTTGAGACCAAACCAACCCAGCTGTCTTGTCTGTCCTCACAGGAGAGGTGCTTCAGCCCTCTGACCATCTTCATAGCCCTCTTCTGGACTCGCTCCAAAAGGTCCATGTCCTTCTATGTTGAGAGTCCCAGACCTGAAAAAAGTACTTAAAGTGATGTTTCACGAGAACAGAGCAGAGGGAGAGAATCACCTCCCTCATCCTGCTGGCCACACTTCTTTTGATGCAGTCCAGGATGTGATTGGCTTTCTGGGCTGCTAGTGCACATTGTTGTCTTATATTAAGTTTTTAATTCAACAATACCCCCAAGTCTTTCTCCTCAGGGCTGGTCTCAATTGCCCAGAATGCATCCATGTTTAGAATTGCTACAACCTTGTGCTTGGCCTTGTTAAGCTTAATGAGCTTCATATGGGCTCACTGCTCTAGCCTGTGAAGTTCCCTCTGGATGGCATCACTTCCCTCACAACATAAGTAGCGTATCAACCATATCACTTAGCTTGGTGTCATCTGCAAACTTGCTGAGGGTGCACTCAATTCCACTGTCCTTGTCCCTGACAAAGATGTTAAATACCAGTTCCAATATAGACCCCTGGGGGCCACCACTCATCACTGGTCTCCACCCAGACATCAAACCATTGACTACAGCTCCTTGAGTGTGACCATCTGGTCAATCCTTATCCACCAAACGGTCTACTCATCAAATCTCTCCATTTTAGAGGCAGAGATGTTGTGTGGGACAATATCAAATGTTTTGCACAAGTCCAGGTATATGATATCAGTAGCGCTTCCCTTCTCCACCAATGCTGTAAACACAGCATAGAAGGCCATCAAAGTTGTCAGGCATTACTTGCCCTTAGTGAAGCCACTTTGGCTGTCACCAAACACCTTGCTGTTTCCTATGTGCCTTAGTACAGTTTCCAGGGGGATATGCTCCATGATCTTGCCGGACACAGAGGTGGGACTGGCTGGCCTGTAGTTCCCTCGGTCTTCCTTTTTTCCCTTTTTAAAAATGAAAGTCATGTTTCACCTTTTCTGTTGTCTACCTGAACTTCAATAAGGCCTTTACACTATGTCCTGTAAGATCCTCATAGACAAGATGTTGATGTATGGGCTCAGTGAACAGACAGTAAGCTGGATCTAGATAATGGAGCAGAGAGTACTCTCAGCAAATTTGCAGAAGACATCATCAAACTGAGAGTAGTGGCTGACACACCACAGGGTTTCAAGAGAAAAAACACACAAGTGAAAATGTATAGAATTCTAACGGAGGAGGAAATAAGTTCTATACAACAGCAGAGCACCATCAGAGATCAGCTCTATTACAAGGAGAAGGAAATACTGACTTTTTACCACCTGCTAGCTGACAAAGATTCATTGGGTGCCTTATCGGAAATGGTGAACCAACTAATGCTTAGTATAGTAGATCACTATTCTCAGCTATCTATGTGTGTATCAGCCAATAAATAATTAGTTTGTATTTTGAAGCTGTATTTATCCTGCCCGCAGAGTGTTTTTGTGAACGGTAAAAGTTCCCTAAACAGTGCCACACAGAAGAATTATACTTAGAAAACTGGAGAAGTCAGATGTAATGTTAAGAAAGGAAGAGGGCAAGAGATTTCTGGAGAGTGGTGTGCCAAGTTTGGCATCTCTAGTAAGAAAAGAGAGGTGGAGGCACTGATTATATCACTCTTTTTTTTTCCAGCAGAAGTCTGTATATCTTCATACACCCAAACTCCTTTTCCAGCAGTGGCAATCAGAGCAAGCTCTATGGCTCAACGTCTAGCAAAAGAGATGGCAGTGAGTGTTTTCTTGAAATCAATAAACTTTTTGTTTCATAGAAAACTATGTGTTTTGTCTATAAGTATAGTAATTTATATCACACAGTGATATATTCATAGAGTCCTAGGGCAAGTGTTTGCAAGATCACAATCCATGTTTGCAATTAATAATAAAATTTGGTAAAAATAATTGTTTAATAGACTTTCTGCAAGGATTTTTTTGTTGTTGTTGCTGTTGCAAGATATTGATATATATCCCACAATAAGGACTCAACATTGGTTTGATGGATTAGTTTCTTTCATAGATTCAGAATGAAGTGTGGAAAGATAAGAGGCAATGCTTTTTAACATTGCCTGGGGTTTATCTCTCTTAGGTTGAGCAAGGAAAAGATTGGTATCAGAAAAGAGAATAGCTTGTGTAAGGAATAGCTATAAGATGAAGACTCAGGGAAACAGAAAAGGAATAGCTCTTTGAGGAATCTGTACACAATCTGGCTTATAAAAAACAAAACCATCACTGAAAATGGGAATCGTTTTTTTTTTTTTCCCTTTTTTATTTTAGCATACTGGAATCTTGCTTCTATTTGAGAGCAAAATAGTTTTTTTTAACGCTTCCTTTACAAAATCAGGGATTATAGCTGTCAACAATCTGAAAGAAGTGTTGATGGCATATCACATAATGTAAAAAAAGCTCATATTATGTTTAGAATGTTTTTGTATATTAACGGGTGTAATTATTTTCTTTCATCTTCTTGTGATACGAGTGCTAACAGAACTATTTCTATGCAATGAAGTTGCATGAAGTGCAGTAAATTGTCATTCCTACATAGTTTTGCTTCACATATTATTTCCATAACATCATTACTTTTATGTGATGATGTGATTATGGTTGACTTGGACTTATATTCTTACTTCCAGTGGAAAGAATTTACTTTGCAAAAAAAAAAAAATATTACCTTACCTTACTATGAATGACTTTTCAAAATCCACTAGAGTGGGAAGAATAAGAACTAATTCACTTAATTTACTAATTAATTTACTTAATTTACTAATGGTCACAAATTTGGTGGAATTAGGAGTCTTTATATATATATATATATTAAAAAAAAAAAAGTTATCATCTTTAACACAATGTAGACCAAGGAAAGAATCTAACTGAGCTAAAGGATTTCTTTTTTTTTTTTCCTAGCTGGAACACACAACAGAAATAGATACTCTGAGAAGTATTCTGATGTTACTCTATCCTATATTCTGAAAGATTTGGAAAAAGAGGGTTTTTTTTCTTTTTTTAATCCCTGAACCAGTCATCAATATACAAAGATAATACTTCATCCACTCAAGAACTTTCCATCTTAGCATAGAAAACATTGATAACCTTTGGTAAATAAACTTCATAGTATGTTTTGGAACCCAAGACATCTATGTGCTCAGATATTGTGTATTACTATCATATAGGTATGAATTTACAACAGAGGAAGAAAAAAGTAAACAGTACTTAGAGTAGCTTATATTGGATTCTGGATACCTTAATTGAAAAAAAGAACCTGTGGAAATCTCAGAATTTCATTAAAAAAAAAAAAAACCAGCAATTTTTGTTGTCTATACATTAGGAAGTCTGAAAAGTCCTTTAAATATTTTTATGGTCAAAAGAGTGTTATAAAGATAATTAAAACTGCAATAGTGCAACAGTTCTTTCAACTACTTATGCTGCATGCCTGTAAGTTCTTATCTCAGGGGATATATAGAATCATAGAATCATAGAATAGTTAGAGTTGGAAGGGACCTTCAACGGTCATCTAGTCCAACCCCCCTGCAAGAAGCAGGGACATCCCCAACTAGATCAGGTTGCTCAGAGCCTCATCCAGCCTGGCCTTGAACGATTCCAGGGATGGGGCATCCACCACCTCTCTGGGCAACCTGTTCCAGTGCTCTACAACTCGCATTGTAAAAAATTTTTTTCTAATATCTAATCTAAACCTACCTCCTTCTAATTTAAACCCATTACCCCTTGTTCTATCACAACAGGCCCTACTGAACAGCTTCTCCCCATCTTTCCTGTAGGCCCCCTTGAGGTATTGGAAGACCGCTATCAGGTCTCCCCGGAGCCTCCTCTTCTCCAGACTGAACAGCCCCAACTCTCTCAGCCTGTCCTCATAGGAGAGGTGCTCCAGCCCTTTTATCATCTTTGTGGCCCTCCTCTGGACCCTTTCCAACTGGTCCATGTCCTTCTTGTGTTGGGGACTCCAGAACTGGACACAGTACTCCAGGTGGGGTCTCACCAGGGCAGAGTAGAGGGGCAGAATCACCTCCCTCGACCTGCTGGCCATGCTTCTCTTGATGCAGCCCAGGATGTGGTTGGCCTTCTGGGCCGCAAGGGCGCATTGCCCACTCATGTTGAACCTCTCGTCTACCAACACTCCCAGGTCTTTCTCCTCAGGGTTGCTCTCGATCCATTCCCCGCCCAGCCTGTATTTGTGCTTCGGATTGCCATGACCCAGGTGCAGGACCTTGCACTTGGCCTGCTTGAACTTCATGAGGTTGGCACGGGCCCACCTCTCCAGCCTGTCAAGGTCCCTCTGGATGGCATCCCTCCCTTCCAGTGTGTCGATGGCACCACACAGCTTGGTGTCATCGGCGAACTTGCTGAGGGTGCACTCTATCCCACTGTCCATGTCGCCGACAAAGATGTTGAACAGGGCCAGGCCCAGCACGGACCCCTGAGGGACGCCACTGGTGACCGGTCTCCACTTGGACATTGAGCCGTTGACCACCACTCTCTGAGTGCGGCCATCCAGCCAACTCCTTATCCACCGAGTGGTCCATCCATCGAACCCATGCCTCTCTAGTTTAGAGAGAAGGATGTCGTGCGGGACAGTGTCAAATGCCTTGCACAAGTCCAGGTAGATGATATCCGTTGCCCGTCCCTTGTCCACCGATGCTGTTACCCCGTCATAAAAGGCCACCAAATTGGTCAGGCACGATCTGCCCTTGGTGAAGCCATGTTCTGATTAACATTTAAGGAAGATATGGTTCATTAAAAGTAAGCTTTAAGTGTATTTTTGTAAACAAACTTAATAAGTATCAAAACCACATTCATGGAAAATCTGTGACTAAACTTCACTAATCAGGAATATCACTATCTATCCAGTACCTATGTAGTAATAGATACTCTACTTACTCATTCAGGTGAAGCATATATAATTCTTTCCCTGACAAGTCATATTCTCAATTACATAAATCTAGACTCTTCCATTTTAATGTCTAATGGATGCACTTTTGTATGTTAAAAATCATAAACCTTACTTCTTCACAAAGGACCTTCACAGATCATTAACCATTATTTGTCTACCATGTTCTCAGATTGTTTTTATTTTAATCCTTATACTTAATGCTGAAGAATCATGTTGAAATAAATTCCAAACACTAGCAACAGGAAATATACCCCAAATATTATTCTTGTGCAGATACACTGAACTGTCACCTAGTATCCTAAAGAAGACCTAAAGTATATTCGGTAAGCATATAGTTCCTTCAAAATAACAAAGCTAATAGAAATAAAAACAACTTTAAAAATCCTGATTGATGGGGTGATTAGCTCTCCAGCTACAGATTTTATCCACTAGCAGTCAGTTCTGCTACTATTATAGACTTTATGACAGATCTGAACATTTATCTTCTGCTGGCAGAAATCGTTACTTTATGAAAAATTGTGACCAGGAGTGAAGATCTCTCTCTCTTGCAGCTATAGAGTTCCACTAGGCAAACAGTCAGTACGTGAGGATGATTACATTTTTCAGTACCCAGTATATAAATGTATTAAAGATTGTATGCAAAGATTAATAAGATGCAAAAAAAGATTTTAAGCAGCATATGAATATTAACCATTGTTGTGATTTTGTTTAGTGAGGGGGGGGCCTAAGGTGGTAGCTTCTGTAGGAAAAACTGCTAGAAGTCACTCCCCTTTGTTCAGTGGACTCAGCTGGGACTAGGGCATACCCGCTGCTGGGCAAGGTCAAGCCGATTGGTAGCAGAATGTCCTGTGATAACCCCTCTGCGGTAACATATTTAAGAAGGGGAAAAGAGAAAAAAAGGGAGAAGAGAAGATATGAAGAAGCTGAGTAGGGGCAGAGGCGCAGAGGAGGAGGTGCAGGCCTCAAGGGTCTTGCAGGCCTCACCCTCTGACCTCTCGCCAGGTGGCCAACTGGGCCCAACTCAGACCAGCCTGGCTGCAAGAAGTGGAGAGGAGATGAGCTGGATGATGTGAAGAGATTCTGAGAGGCATCTGCCAGCCTGTTGTGAAGAACTTTTCTTGTGAGAGGAACGGCTGCAGATGCCAAGGTCAGTTCAGAAGGAGGGGGAGGAGTAATGCGGCTCCTGGCCAAGATTCCCCTGCAGCCTGTGGTGAAGACCATGGTGGACCAGGTTGTCCCCCTGCAGCCCATGGAGTCCACGGAGGAGCAGAGATCCACTTAGAGCCTGTGAAGGACCCCACACTGGGGGAAGTGGATGCCTGAAGGCGGCTGTGGCCTAAGGAGGGCCTGCTGGGACAGCCGTTCAGGAGAGACTGAACTCTGTGGAAGAGATGACCCATGCCAGAGCAGTTTCACAAAGGACTGTGGCATAGGGGTGGGACCCCACAACAGAGCAGGGGAGGAATGTGAGGAGTTCTTCCCCCGACCATGAAGCAGCGGCATGAAGCAACGTGTGATGAAGTGCCTGCAACCCCCATTCCCTCTTCCCCCCTGTGCCACTCGGGGGGGGAAGGTAGTAGAGATAATGTTAAGCTTGGGAAGAGGGAGGGGTGGAGGGAGGTTATCTTGTTCTCTGTCTCATTATCCTGCTGTTTGTAGTAATAAATGAATAGTTTTCCCCAAGTCAAGTCTGTTTTGCCCGTAACGGTAACTTTAAGGATTTTCTCCCTGTCCTTATCTCAAACCTCAAACCGTTTTTCCTTATATTATCTCCCCCTATTCTCTTGGAGGGTGTGGGCAGTGGGAGAGAGACTGCATAGTCTGGTCCCAATCAGGGCTGAACTACGACAACCATATACTTGCTAATATGCTGAACTGTATAAAGAAGTATTGTCCAGAGTACTTTCCATATGATCCCCCAATGTATACAACCAAAGCCCAAAAGATTGTAATGAGTTTGATTCTTCAGATTTTTTTTTCCCATGTACTTACAGTCATAGTTAAATTCTACCCTTTACTTTGAAGAAAAAAGATTCACTGTTGTACCTGATATCACAAACTATTCACTGTGTTCCTTCCTTCAGGGGGAATTTGGCAATAGATTAGATGCTACACTTACAAAAAAATAATAAATATTACAAACATTATTTGGTGACAATTATGTTTTCTTTCTGTTCACAATGTACAGGCAAGACTGGAGTAAATAGCTACAGTAAACTTATACAGTAAACTAATACCCTCTTGTTCTGATTGTCACTATTCATGAATAAAGATCAAGGAAGGAATAAAGATCAAGCAGATCTGAAGGTCACAACCCAACATATGTGCTTAGTTTTTTCAGTATTTATGGGAAAACAAACCCAGTCTGATCTAAGGTAAAGTTCTCTCTTTCCCAGTTCACTTAATACTGGGAAGTGAGGGTCTTTGTCTTTTGGTGTGGTTTAAGGTAAGGAAAAATAAATCCCTAAATCGCTGGAGGATGTATATAGTATCACATTTTATTTGTCTCTACAAAGCTGATAAATACCACTTTAAGAATTAATGGGCTATAAATTTAATTTTATCTATAGAAAGAAATCACAGTACATAATTATTTTAACTGACTGTTGTGATGCTGATTCAATCTTCAAGCTATTGTAACTATTCATAAGTAACTAACACCACATTCCTTAAACTTGTCACACCAGAAACTACTATTTAAGTGAAGTGTATATGCACAATGAATCTGAGATTGTGTAATTTTAAATTAGAGTTCTCTACAATGCTAGTTAGAAACCTTACCATACTGCTGTTATTCAGGGGCATATCTTTGAGAAATGGATCTCAAATGTATTGATTACATGACATCAGAATTCATAATATTTGAAAATACAAGAAAAATATTAACTTCCTTTTTTTATGTTACTCTGTTCTTACTCAAATTAAACTGTAATGTAAAAATTTTTCCTGTATATACTGTACTATTTTGATAGTTCTTTAAAAAGTTATGAGAGCGTCTTTAAAAAGTATGAGAGCTATTTTTACACTTTCCATTGAATTATCCAATTATCATATTCTTCTGACTTTGAAAGATAATTAAGACTATGAACTATAAAGGAGGCAATCTTTAACATCTTTTATTTTTATCTGCTGTCAAATAAAGACTACTTTGAAGGCAATAATTTCTTAAAGACATAACCACCATACTTAAGAACTGTAACAGCAGAAGAGTCCACAAAAAAAGGTCTAACATGGAAATACCAATTAAATAATAACAGTGTATGTATCAGGAAACAAAAAAAAAATAGTCATTGTAATTTGTAAATGCAGAAGAAAATACTCCAGATCACTTGTACAGAAAATTATTACAGAATAAAGGACATCCATGACTTTTAACTCAACAGTGTTTCAAGACTCGACATAAAGGATTAAAGTTGATGTCAAGAACTCAACACAAGTAGAAGTTCTTGTCAACGATAATCACATACCAAAGTGTGTAGTCTTGTAAACATATAAGAAGTTCTTTTTTTTTCTCCCACCACACCTCCAATGTCCTTTAAAAATCCTCTGAAAAGAACCCTCAAAGTGTAAGACATAGGTAACCTATCCATCTTATCATTAATCTAAATAATCCATTTCAGAACTGAAACTGATATCCAGGAAGAAATTCTAATTGAATGTTTTTAGATTACCTTACAAAAAAAAAAATATCCTAATGGCTTCATTGGCATAACGCCTTTACAAAAATAAATATGTTTTTTAAAAGAGTAAATGTGTTTGATACTCCTAAGATTTTTTTTTAATTCCATTATTTAAAATTAGAACATTAAAAGAAATATACTTCAAGACTCTGAAGTAGTCAGAGGCACTGTGTCATTTTCTTACTGTAAATTAAGAGATATCAGACATACCAAGCTAAACATGCTACAGAGAGATATCAGCTGAGATCTTGAAGCACAATCACACATTAGTGTAGTGCTAGACTTTTCACTTACTAAGTCATGTCCAATGTGGTCTTAACATGAAAGTATTTTGTGCTTCTGTAGGTAAACATGAGTGATTCTCTGCACTATACTCTATTAAGTACTGGGGACATTTCCTAAGATACTTAAATGTCTTAGTGCCCTTTGCAAGGGCAGGACCAAATATGAATCAAAACCTTTCTTACTTTAATTAATATGTATGTTTTACACTAGATCTTGATCTTCATTAAGTGTTTTCATCCATTGTGGTACTACATTGATTTCACTGTGATATGCCTCACACTACAGACATGCCAGTATTCTGTGTGCAGTATTTTACTGTGAATCAGAAGTTTTTTTAGGAAGAACTGCTTTTAAAATGCTATTTTTAAAGTAATAACTTAATATATTACTTAGTGCTAGAGTAGTCGTTAAAATACTAATTTTAAAAAAAAAAACGTATTTTGCTGTTGTTAAAGTTTTTTCTTTGCCGTCTCAATGAGAAATAAATAAAAATAAGAATAAATAACGACTGAAAAGGATTGGTTTTATTGATTTTACTGATGATTTATTAAAAAGTTTGTGATTTCTGACCTCAGTTTTTCCACAGGGATCAATTTGCATTAAAGTATTTTGCCTAAAGAACAACGAACAAAAGCATCATCTGTAGATAATGTAAAATGACAGACAAAGATATTTATAGCCCGAGGTTGCTTTGAAGATGTATTGATGATGACTATACAATTTTCTGAAAGGATGAATATTCTCTCCACTTAATAGGACTGTTCAGTTCTTGATGCTCATAAAACCAATATTAATTGGTATATTGAATAAATTTGAATTATTAATCTTAAAACTGGACCAAAAAAAAGAGAACTACTTTTAAAATGTTGGTAACTTGTAAAATGCTAAGGAAAAGAGGGCACAGCAAAGCTTTTAGTTTTCCTAATAATGAGATAACTGTCTAATGAATGGAATGGAATGCTGAAAAAAACCTGAGTTTAAAAATTAATTTATTTTCTTGTTTGCAAATTGGATGTAGCTTAACATCTCACTAGATATTTGAAATGTCTCACTGAATGAAGGAAAATAATACTTGACCTGCAGATTGCTCATAATCAATCTGTGAAAATTTTCAGTGTGGGAAATGTTGAATTTTCTTAGAGATAACCTACTGATTAGGTGTAATTATTACTGATTTTTTTTTTTAAAAAAAAAGAAGTTGATTTCTTGATATTAAAATTAGGAAGAGCCACTAAAACAGGTGCACATGGCTTCCACCAAAGACAGTTGTAGAATTGCAGTTTTCTTTCATCATTCATGTAATTCACAATGCATATTATAGGGAAATCTTTAAACTTGATTTGAAGACTTTTTTAGAGATTTCAATACTTTTTTTTTTTTTGTAAGGTATGCCACTGATTAGTTCTTGTTGGTAAAATATTGCACATTTCAATAGTCTATGTCTCGTAAATTGAAATTTGGGTGCAAACTGGTTCCTACGTCATACGGAAAGAGGTCTCATGCTAACTTCCTAAATTAGGTGCCTATAAGAGTGTGTTGTGAATTTCAGGCTAAAAAAAAATATGTCTGAAACTTAAATCACAAATATAGCCTTATTCAGAGATGTTCATCTTAGTTAGTTTCTGACTAAAAGTTTAGGCATGAATTAAAGGGTGTCTGAAGTTCTTGTAAGTTCTTTGCATTGGTAAAAATTAATCTGCAATTTGTACAGTAGAAAATCTTCAGGAAGGTCAGTAAATTTATTTATGTATATCTTAACAAATCAGGCCTAGTTCTGCCCTTTAGTTATAGTAGCTCTTTACATTGTCTTACATGAAGCTTTTAATTTTATAGAAGTTTTTGCTTCTTGACATTATTTTTTGCAATTAAAGTATTTTATGAAGGAATTAACTTTGCTTGTAAATAACATTCATTATTTTTACTGGAGGTTTTATTTTCTTGGTGATGCTATTTTGTAATTAAGGTGTGTGTAAGATTCAGAAAATAATATCTTTAAATTATCTTTTACTGATTTTTAATAATAGACTTGTCTTAATATGCATAATTAGTTATAATTCATCAATCAGGTTTGATTCTTTGTATTTACAGTAAATAATATATATTTATATTTTTTTTTATTCTTCGATTTATATATTTATATTTACTCTGAGGAGGCTCTAAATTTCAACATTCATTTCCCTAAATATTTTATTGAAAAACACCTTACAAGGAGACTGAAAGCTCTATGCCTTTTAGTAGTAATTCTGTCTTGTCATAACCATCAAAATGCTAATGGTTTAATAATGCGAGTAGACTTCACTGTATCTTTCAGGTTGATTTCAAAACTTGTTCATAGCTAGTCATTAGCATAACACCCAGTAATCTTTACAGAAAGCAGACAACTCTGTTGGCAGCAAGTCAAAAGCTACCACTGTCACTAAAATTGTAAGGCATTCAGCCAATTTAACTGTTAGGCATAGGTGGTTCCTGTAAACTCCATATAACTTTGTAAAAGCAGTTTGAAAATGAGGCAGTAGCAAATACTGTTATATTTAGTTGTAAAATGTTAAAATGTTTCTAAAGAAAGTCCTGGTAAATGATCATCAAAGGCTTAAAGAATTGCTGGAGATTCCAACATATAAATCTTTCTTTGACTGTTATGTTTTGTGGGTTTGGATTCAATATTCAGAACAGAATTCGTCTCATCTAATGTTAACTATCTAGCATTTGATCTAGACTAGTCATTTAGGATCTCCCAAGAGTCAAGGGACAATTATTCCCAGGGATAATTCCTTATATTTCTCTTATATATATATATATATTCTCTTATGTATATATATGTATTATATATCTATATATTGCAATTCAGGATTAACTGTTTCCTAGAAATGCCTGTTTCATTTCACTGCCTGTTAAGAAAACCTCCACAATAAGTTCAGATGCCGTGTCCAAATTTGAGACAATCAATTCAATTCATAGTAGCTGATTCCACTTGACATTACGTAAAATAAATACTAAAAATGGTTTAAAATATTTTTATCTTGTTTTTATTTTAAAATATGTTTAGTTTGCCTTTTTCGTTTTGTTTAAGATAAGCAAAACTCAGCATCTTACATCCTTTGTCCCCCCCGAGGAATTGTGTAACTAAAGCAAAATTTCAAGGAGATTTGCTATATTAAAATATTAATTACAAAACCTGAAAAACGTTCAGCCTATTAATCTCTATTCTTCTTGGACTTATATGCTGCTTGCCAGTTAATTAGCTTTGTAGAGAGTCTCTTTTCATAGTTGTAGATGCCATTGCAATGCAGAAAACTTAAGGAGAAGCAGCCGGGCAGTCCAGTCTGTCTTTAACTCAAAGAAGATTTACACAAGTGTAACACCATATTTGATGTAGTTTCCACTCAGCCCATGAGTTCAAAAGACTTATTCATGGTTGAAAGATTTGGACTATCTCCTAGAGCCACCTGCACACAATCTTCTTATTTTTTTAAGATAAATCCTTTTCATGCTGTCACCACAGGAGGTGGTTTTTCACCACCAATTCAAGAGGGTTTTCAAAATGTGTAATCACTGCATAAACAGTGGTTGACCTCAGCAATGGTCAGTGCCTTTTAACAGTGGATGTACTTATAAAAGCAGACAACTGGTAAAATTACTGCAATGTCTCCAATTCTATCTCCTATATTCCTAAAGAGATAGAATATGAAAGACCAGGCTGGCCTGTTTTCAGCAGCAGTAAATACAAGCACAGCTACATTTGGATATATTTTCTGAAGTAAAGTAACTAGTTTTGATGACTATGGAAATCCTCTCAAAAAGCTTCTTACTATAAAAGTCTCTTTAAAACTTCACAGTGCTTGGTTTTTTTTTTGAATTCTCAGTTATTTTTTCTCCTCCCACAATGCTGTTATATACATAGTCATTACAACTACCTTCAAAATCCTTAAAAAAATAAATGTTATAACTTTGTAGCTCCACAAATAATCACAGCTCATCTATGACTTTTCCTTAAAAGAACACAAAGTTCATACATTGTTTTGCCTTTCTGAGAGTTCAACATTATATTGCTTATAGCCTGCAACAAGTACTCAGAAGATAATATAGCTCTTGGAAACTAATATAACTGTGTAAATATATGTAGATGTGTTTGGTTTGTATGGCAAGGTTTTGGTAGCAGGGGAGGGTTATGGGGGTGGCTTCTGCAAGAAGCTGCTAGAAGTTTCCCCCATGTCCAACAAAGCCAGTGCCAGCCAGCTTCAAGATGGACCCTCTGCTGGCCAAGGCCAAGTGAGTCAGCAATGGTGGTAGTGTCTCTGTGATAACACATTTAAGAACGGGGGGAAAAAAAAAAAAAAACTGAACTGCAGCAGTAGCAGTCAGAAGAGAGGAGTGAGAATACATGAGAGAAACAACTATTCATACACCAAGATCAGCGAAGAGGGAGGGGGAGGAAGTGTTCCAGGTGCCAAAGCAGAGATTCCCCTGCAGCCCATGGTGAAGACCATGGAGAAGCAGGCTGTCCCCCTGCAGCCCATGGAGGTCCACGTTGGAGTAGATATCCACATGCAGCCCATGGAGGTTCCCATGCTGGAGCATGTGGATATGCTTGAGGGAGGCTGTGACCTCATGGGAAGCCCACGCTGGAGCAGGCTCCTGGTAGGACTTGTGGATTTGTGGAAAGAGGAGTCCACGCTGGAACAGGTTTACTGGCAGGATTTGTGACCCCATGAGGGATCCACACTGGAGCAGTCTATTCCTAAAGGACTGAACTCCATGGAAGGGATCCATGCTGGAGCACTTTGTGAAGAACGGTAGCCCACGGGAAGGACTTAAATTGGAGCAGTTCATGGAGGACTGTGTCCCGTAGGAGGGACCTCATACAGGAGCAGGAGAAGCGTGTGAGGAGTCCTCCCGCTGGTGAGGAAGGAGTGGCACAGACAAGTGTGATGAACTGACCTCAACCTTCATTCTCCATCCCTCTGAGCTGCTGAAGATGAAGCAGTTACAGAATTCGGGAGTAAAGTTAATCCCAGGAAGAAGGGATGGGTAGAGGGAAGGTATTTTAAGATTTAGTTTTGGTTTTTTTTCATTATTTCTTTGATTACTGCTTTTACTTCACTACAGTTACTTGTGTTGCACATCTACTCTAATAGTATGACTTTACCTAACAGTTAGTGTTAATACCTCTCATTAACCTCAACACTATACCAGGACAGACTGGATGACCATAAGAATGTGTAGTGATAGGATAAGTCATCAGTGTGTGTGAGTGACAAATAACTGTCATAAACTAAAGATTTTGTCTAAGAATTTGTGCTTCCTCTTGAAAATGAAAAAGACGCTAGCTTAATTCCTACTGATAGTGGAAACACGGTATATTTCTCAGATAATTTTTCTCTTGGAGAAAACTCTTAAGATTCTGAAAGGTCTTGCAAAAGGGCGAATGCATTAAAGATCACATACAAAGGTTCTAATAGATTGTATCCTAGGAAGATTTACACAGTACAAAAACTTCAAACCAGGAAAATCTTGACCTGCTTCCTCTGGCCTTACTATACTAGATACAACCAGCACATTACTATGTATTCTATTTTACTGTCTAATGGAAATAAAACATTTATTCTAAAGAACTTAGCTACTTTTCAGCGCCTTGGTGTCGACAATTTGTGTACACTTCCAAGACGAAAGAATAACTTGGTAGTGCGCATCTTTTAAAAATACATGTATTCATGTCTGCTGGCCAGGCTTAGTCCTCAGAAAAACCCACTTGGAAGTGTTGCTTCTCTTGTGATTGAGATGGAAAAAAAAATGTGTACTCCTCACATCACTCAATATGGAGGGACAGGAAATGCTCCTCTTCCATACTAATACTAGGATCGCATCCATGCCTAGAGTTGTATAATAAAATAAAATAAAATAAAATAAAATAAAATTCCTTTCATTCTTTTTTTTTTTGTTCACGAGAGGCAATAATTAAAATTATTCTATCTAATGTCTGTTATCCTCTGTACTTTTAAAATATAGCTTCTAGAAAACTTTATTTCAGGTCCTCTTCTGGTGACCTTTAAAGCAAATCATTCAATTAACAGTACAAATTTATTTCAATTACTGTGTCTGTGAAAAATAATGTGAACTATATATATTTGTTCTGGTTTTGTTTAGTGATGGGGGCCTAAGGTGGTAGCTTCTGTAGGAAACTGCTAGAAGTCACTCCCCTTTGTTCAGTGGACTCGGCCGGGCCTAGGGCGGACCCGCTGCTGGCCAAGGCAGAACCAATTGGTAGCAGAATGTCCCATGATAACGCCTCTGCAATAACATATTTAAGTAGAGGAAAACAGGAAAAAAAAGAGAAAGAGAAGAAGATGCGAAGCAGCTGAGCGGGGGCAGAGAGGGGGAGGCGCGAGCCTTGTGGGCCTCGCAGGCCTCACCCTCTGGCCTCCCGCTGGGCAGCTGACCGGGCTCAACTCGGCCCGGCCTGGCTGCAAGAAGTGGAGAGGAGATGAGAAGTGAATAAGATGTAAAAAGGATCCTGAGAGGCGTCTGCCAGACTGTTGTCAGGAACGGCTGCAGACGCCAAGGTCAGTTCAGAAGGAGGGGGAGGAGTAACTCGTCTCCTGGCCAAGATTCCCCTGCAGCCCGTGGTGACGACCATGGTGGAGCTGGTTGTCCCCCTGCAGCCCATGGAGGTCCACGGAGGGGCAGAGATCCACCTGCAGCCCGTGGAGGACCCCACGCCGGAGCAGGTGGAGGCCTGAAGGCACCTGTGGCCCGTGGAGGGCCCGCTGGGGCAGCTGTTATGGAGGGACTGCACCCCATGGAAGAGATGACCCACACCGGAGCAGTTTCACGAAGGACTGTGGCCTGTGGGAGGGACCCCACGCTGGAGCAGAGGAGGAATGTGAGGAGTTCTCCCCACGACAATGACACAGCGGCATAAAACAACACATGATGAACTGACCGCGACCCCCATTCCCTCTCCCCCCTGTGCCGCTCGGAGGGGAGAAGGTAGTAGAGATAATGTTAAGCCTAGGAAGAGGGAGGGGTGGGGGAAGGTTATCTTGTTCCCTGTCTCATTGTCCTGCTAGTTTTAGAAATAAATGAGTACTTTTCCCCAAGTTTAGTCTGTTTTGCCCATAGCGGTAACTTTAAGGATTTGTCCCCGTCCTTATCTCAAACCTTGACCCGTTTTTCTTATATCATCCCCTCCTATTCTCTTGGAGGGTGGGGGGAGCGAGAGAGAGACTGCGTAGTCTGGTCCCGATTGGGGCTGAACTACGACAATAGTAGTCATGGTAGTCTGTTAATCCAAACAGGTTTTTCTGGACTACTGTTACCAAAACGGTAATAGAATGCATCATTGCTTTAGTCTGAAATACAAAACCTTTCTATTTTGGGGTTACAAATTAAATAAAAGATAAGACTTCTTGCCTGTCCATGTGATCCACACAGGAGTCCTCTTACCTACCCTAGTTGATAAAATACTCTTAACTAATACATCAGGATTAAAGAGGTAGCATCAACTTGACAATAAAGTTATTAAAATGAAAAAAAAAAATCTAGGTGATGTGAAGCAGTATGTGTTGGAACACAGGGTTCAAAATCTTACTCCTGTAATTCGCTACTATAGCATAATGAGAAGAAAGGTTATTATAAAAGAAGTTGAAAAAGTTTTCAAGTTCTTTAGAAGAAGTAAAAAAAAAGAGGCATTTACTGCAATCTAAGATTTAGTTTTGTACCACAATGTGCAGTCCTTGGAATTGATAGAGTGTTCATTAAATGATGCATACTACGATACTTCAATGAGTTGCACACCGTAAAGAATGTTTTTCCCACTGACTGCCCCTTGTCAACAAAATCTCAATTATACTTTTTCTAGTATGAGTGTCTCTAAGCACAGATGGAAATCGGTGATATAGAAGTCTTGTTATGATTCAAGTGTTTGATCAATTGTTTCCGCAGTTCTGCACTTTGGTCATTTACCTTGGGTGATTCAATTGGTTTTTATTGGTTATTTTATTAAGTTTTGTGTAATCTTGTTTTCACCAGAGACAATATAGACTTAAGATAAAATTTAGTTTGTCTGCAAGATTAAATTTCATTCTTCTGCTTTTCTTCCCCATTCTCTTCCCTATTCCTTTGTCGTCCTTTCTAAAATTACTCTGTTGAGGAAAACTTTATTGCTTCTTCACTTTGCCACTCACAGTCCACTATAGTAATGAAGACGTCTTATGAAGACATGATGGTATGTCTAACTGACAGCACAGTATTGAAGTTCAAGCGTATGACCTCTCCTTACTGATTTATTTAACATTTTGATGCTTTCTTTCTACTTATTGCCCATAGGTCAACTTTGTATGTTTGGAAGTGTTCTTTTGTTCCTCTGTCTTTTTGTGGCTTTGTATCTTGAACAGGATTTGAATTTAAGTTCTCTAAAATTTAGATGATCTTCTTCTACTGACTTATGCTTGCTGACCACGTTTTGAATCACCTCATTAACATGAGATTCTCTGCATGTCCTTTCTGTCCATGCAGTGTTTCCCATTCTTTGTGCTGTGGTTTATAATATTAGAAGCTATGATAGTAGGTATGAATTGTATGGGTTTTTTTCTGGATTACATACAATTCCCATTAACTTCTTACAGACCATCTAAACGCCCAGTTATATCTTATCATTCATAACAGATCTGGAGGGGAAAAAAAAAAAAAAGGTAATGACGCCAGAGATGGTTTTTCCTTGTAGGGCTTATCAAGGCTTTAGTCAAAATGGAAAATATGCATTATATAGTCCTCAATTTATTATATACTTATATAGTATAGATAGATGTACTTAACAGTACTGTGAGTTAAAGCTTTTATAACATTAATAATTACCCTCCCCATTTTTAATCTCCCCTACACGTACATACACTCATGCTTTTGCGTATACATAAATATATACTCATATGCATAATTAAACAATTTGATGCACATTGTTCACCTGAGAACTGAAATTAAATTTTAATTATTAGAATTTAAAAGAAGATCTTTTGTCCTGATATTAATGCAAATCAACATGCAATAAGAGTGAATTTCAACTCAGTTTTGACTATATGACTCTAAGAACACAAGCACTAAGTTTGCTCAATCACATTTTCATGCTGAAAATATACAGTGATAGCAAGCGTCAGTAGAAGTTCACTTGCACTCCCACATACTAATGTTTCATGCTTTTTTTTTGTCTGTAAAACTTGCAAAGATATTAGAATGAAGAAACTATTTTTTTTTTAATATTTCTTTTAGACAATCTAAAGAACCAGAACTAGGAGGGGATGAACTAAAGGAACAGAAGGAGCAGGAGGGAGCTGACAGCTTTTTTAAGGACATTTTTATGAGAGTGCCAGAGGTCTTGATTCCCTTATGTAAGAAATTGGGCAAAGAAGGCAGGAGACCAGCATGGCTGAGTAAAGACCTCCTGGTCAAAATAAAGTGTAGGAAGGAAATGCACAGGTAGTGTAACTAGGAACATGTATCCTGGGAAGAATATAAGAATGCTGTGTAGGGATGGGATTAGGAAAGCTAAGGCACAGTTGCAAGCAAATTTGGCTAAGGATATGAAGACTAATAAGAAGAGCTTCTACAGGTACATTGATCAAAATTGGAATATAAAAGAAAATATATTCACCCTGATAAAAAAGACAGGAGAGCTGCTGACCACCAACATGGAGAAAACTGAAGTCCTCAACATTTTTTTTTTTATTTCCTGAGTTTTCAATAGTTATCTTTCTTCCCACACATTTCAAACCCCTGAAACTCAAAGCAGGGTCTGGGGCAATGAAGTCCTTCCCATCATAGGAGAAGACCAGGTCTAAGACCATCTGAAGAAGCTGAACACATACAAGTCCACAGGACCCAATGAGAAGCATCCCAGGGTCCTGAGGGAATTAGCTGATGTGTCACTAAGCCACTCTCCATTATATTTGAAAAGTCATGGCAGTCAGGAGAAGTCTCCAGTGACTGGTAAAAGGGAATATTGCACTGATTTTTTAAAAAGGTAATAAGGATGACCTTGGGAACTACTAACCTGTCAGCCTCACCTCTGCTCCCCGTAAGATCATAGAATAGGTTCTCCTGGAAGATATATTGAAACATATGGAAGACAGTGACAGACAGTTAACATGGCTTCATCAAAGACAAATCATGCCTGACAAATCTAGTGGCCTTTTATGATGGAGTGACTGCATCAGTGTTCAAGATAAGAACTAAGAATTAATCTGGACTTCTGCAAGGCCTTTGACACAGTCTCTCACTACATTCTTGCCACTAAATTAGGGAGAAGTAGGGTTAATAGATGGACTGTTTGATGGATAAGGAATTAGCTGGATGGCTGTGTCCAAAGAGTTACAGTCAACATCTCAACATCCAAGTGGAAATCAATAACAAGTGGCATCCCACAAACATCCATGCTGGGAAGAATGCTATGCAATATCTTTATTAATGACAAAGACAATGGGATTGAGCACAGCCACTGATGCTGACCAGGCCTGATCACCTGGTTGTCCTGTACATGCGTAATGGCACTCAAGATGATCTGCTCCATACTCTTCCCTCACACTGAGGTCAGACTGACAGGTCTGTAGTTCCCTGCATCCTCCTTTCAGCCCTTCTTGTAGACGGGTGTCACATTTGCTCACTTCCAGTCAACTGGAATCTCCCTGGTTACCCAGGACTGTTGATAAATGATGGAAAGCAGCTTGGCAAGCACTTCCACAAGTTCCCTCACTACCCTTGAGTGGATTCTATCCAGTCCCAGAGACTTGTGTATGTCTAAGTGGTGTAATAGGTATACTAACCTTTTCCCCTTGGCTTAATTCTGCTCCCCATCCCTGTCTTCCAGCTCAGGAGGCTGGGTACTCAGAGAATAACTGTTCTTATTATTAAAGAGTGAGGCAAAGAAGGCATTAAGTAGTTCAGGCTTTTCCTCATTATCATTATAGAACTCTGGAATGGCTAGTAGTAGGCTAAAGTCAGTGAGGTCTGATCTTATGGCTCCTTACGTATTAAGTCATTACTAAAATAGTTTTCTCTTAATCACATTGTTCTTGCACTTACGATATATTCAGTCTTTTTTTTTCAGAATAAGGAGTTAAGCTTTAGAATATTTAAGTTAGAATATTTTTGATATAAAATGTTCACATATCAAATATGAAAATTTACATTCCATAAGTGAAAATAATGTACTTAATATATTGCTATTTCTTAGGAACTTGAATTTCACTACTCTTCTCTACACTGTGTAATAAATTTGATTTTTTTAATAGGCCACTGAAATAAACATCTCCAACACAGTGAATAGTTGCTTACCAGTGTCAATGAATATTATTCAAGCATTACTTAAACATATTTATGTATTATAAAAACCCCTTACCATAAAAGAGATAGAAAGAAAAAAAAAAAAAAAACAAATACTATCCCCTTGTACTAGCTTATATAAGGACATTCATTAATTTAATTTAAAGTGAAAATTTCAGTTTGTTAGTGGTCTTCTTTAATGAAACAAATGAAACAAAGGAACTGAAATCTATACTCCTAAATTAGGTACTTACAGTGAACTTTATTAGATATTAGATCTTATCTGTTTACAATATTACAATGTAAGCACAGCCTCAGGCAGTGTTTTATCTGTAACAGCGAGCATCATCCCAAGTATTTCTCAAGTGTGGTTCAAAAGTAGCAGACAGTGGTCACTGTGCAGTAATAAAGAGAACTAGGTTTATTTAAGGCAATGTCTATAAAGACAAGGAAAACAACAATGACAACAGAGTGCATTTTTCTTCAAGTAAGCTTTTCATAAAATCAAGGTGTAAAAAACAGAAAAGAAAAAACAAGGCATTCTGTTTTCCTGAGTTCCATTTACAAGAATAGGAAAATAAAAGCAAGCAGCTAATAAGAATCACTCAAAGACAATCTGTTTATTTAATAGAGGAGATGTTACTTTCACTACACCTTAAACTAAGGTAGACTCCATCTACAAAAATTGTAAAACCATAGTAAGCCTAACTACAAACTCAACATGTTCCTTGCTTTCCCTCAAAACAACTTATCTTGAGTAATCATGTGATGAGATAATGATACCTTGTCAGATCTTTGGCTACCCAAACTAATTAATTATCATAACATTATGACAGTTGTTGTGTTTTAACCTAGCAGGCAGCTAAACCCCATACAGACACTCGCTCATTCGCTCTCCAGTGGGAGAAGAGAATTGGAAGGGTAAAAGTGAGAAAACTTGTGGGTTGACATAAAGATATTTTAGTAAGTGAAGCAAAAGCTGCATGTGCAAACAAAGCAAAATAAGGAATTAATTCACTACTTCCTGTTGGCAGACAGGTGTTCAGTCATCTCCAGGAAAACACGGCTCCGTAATGCATAATGATTACTTGGGAAGAAAAACACCGTAACTCTGAATGTCTCCCCTTTATTTTCTTCCCTCAACTTTATGTTGCTGAGCATGATGTCATATGATATTGAACATCCCTTTGGTCAGTTGGGGTCAGCTGTCCTATCTGTGTCCACTCCCAATTTTTTGTGCATCCCCAGCCTGCCCACTGGCAGGACACAGTGAGAAGCAGGAAAGGCCATGATTTTGTGTAAACATGGCTTAGCAAAACCTAAAACATCAGTGTGCCATTATCACTGTTTTAATCACAAATACAAAACATAGCACCATACGAGCTACTATGAAGAAAAAATAACTTTATCCTGTCCAAAACCAGTGCAATGGTCTGTGAGATTGAAAACAAAGTTGTGATTCTTTTCACTAGTGACTGTTAAATAATACGGTTGTCATGGGATTCAACATCAGACTTAGAAATGGAATTTAGCTAAATGTTAAAAGACACTTGCATTTAGGTGTCAATATTGATGATCAAGAGTCCAAATTCTTGTTATAGTCAGTGGGAATCTAGGCTCAGTTCCACCATCTGTAACACCCTTCCAGATGCCCTAGGGTACCTGAGACATAATCTTGGGTCTGGTGTATCTAACACAGAGCCTGTGCGGCGACCTGTACTTGGAGAGTCATGCAGAGTTGAGACAAGATGCTCCACGGCTGTTTAAGCCACTCATCTGTTTTATCATTGGACCTCAAACAGGTTAAAGGACCAAACGCTGGGATAGGACAGCTGTCTAAACAAGAACATTAATGTCATTTTAGATTTCAAGGGGTAATCTCATGTAGCCCCAAGCTTATTCTCTGCTAAGACTTATGTCTCCTCTAGGTGCTGTGTCATAACTAATAGCCCCAAACACTTGTCTGGGATAACCTAAAACATCTCAAAAACCACTAGATATTATTAAGTATCTAAATCCCGTCCCAGGTGTCTATTAGTATGAAGTGAGTCCCATGAAGTATTACCAGTCTGCAATCACAGCCTTGTGACAGTCTGATGAGGTTTATAAACTTGTTCAGACAAAGAATAAATAAATACTAGAACACATATGCAAGACACCTTTTCTATAGAAGTAGTAGGATCATGGACCAAGAAAGCTTACCTGAATTCAAGAATGTCCCTAAAATTCATAGATGTTAAGCCATACACCCAAAACTTTTAGGATTTGGGCAGCTGAACTGAAACTATCAGTATGTAAACATTTAATAGATCTCCTTAAAGAGGTACAGATATGTCCTGGTCAATGTTTTACCTCCCCTCTTTTGGATCAGTCTGGTCATATTTCACCTTGAACAAAGAAAATCTGCTGGGAGGGCATACTCAACTGAAAAATATAAAGGAATTTTTTATTCGTTTATGCACGTAAGAGATAGAGGGTATCTAATGAGCTACTGAAGTAAACATTAGTATGCTTACTACCTTTGATATGACATCTGAGTAAGTGTTGGTCTCTACAGCTCCTATAGATGTGTATTCTCAGTGTTACTGAGTTGCCATCTTACACTGGTGATACATGGTGATAACAATGATGACTCAATTTTCTGATAATTCAAGCTGATGAATCAGTGACTCCTGACTTACCTTTGTTTTGGCTTGTTTGGTTCATTGGGTTTTTTTTTTCGTTCATTGATTTTTAGGATACTATACCTTTCTTTCCTTCTTAAGTCTATGATCTCATTTCAATAAAGGTTCACTCACTTTTTCAGCCTATTAAGATATATTGGAAAGAAGAAATAAGAATAGTGGCATAGGATCTTATTCTTAGGAGGTTCTAAGTTTATTGAAACAGAAAGGAGAAGCTATCAGCCTTGAAAACAAAAAAGAAGTCAAAGAAAACAATTAATAGATGACTTATACCGTAGATTAGAGATGCTCTGCAGGGGATATTTTGAGTTTGTAAGAGTGAAAGAAACTATGTTTACACTGTGAGAATGGA
The DNA here is from genome assembly GCF_036417535.1 of Chlamydotis macqueenii. NCBI lineage: Eukaryota > Metazoa > Chordata > Aves > Otidiformes > Otididae > Chlamydotis > Chlamydotis macqueenii. Next base: position 168,056,656 of record NC_141556.1, read on the forward strand.
ATAAATCATATTTTATGTTAGAGAAAAGCGTAAATTCTAGATGCAAAAGTCAAGAATAGCTTCTGTATAGTTGATGAACTACAAAGGAAATAAGATAATTTTGCTTTTTCTTTTAGCACTATTTTCCCATGAGTTTCTTCTGTATTCACGCATTTGCATCTGCACATACATGAGAAAACAATGGTAAAACTGTGGAGTTTAAACATAGATGAGAAATCAATGGTGAAACTGTGGACTTGGGATTCAGGGAAGAAGGAGGTTAAGATTTTGTCTGGAGAAAAAATCCTGAGAACAAAGAGCTTCATGAAGACTAATGCCAGGTGATGCCCAGGGACCTTGATTGGTGACACCTAAGACCAGTAACTATGAGCAATTCCACAGCAGAAAGTGACACAATCTTCTATCTGACTTTCCCAGAGCAGCAGTGATGTCCCTGCAAGGAAGGGAAGACAAGATCTAATGAATGCAATGCTGTAGGGGAGTGAGCGAGTGAGTGTGTGTTTTAACCAAGCAGGGTAAAAGTTCTCATCTTGTTGGTTCTTAATTAAATCCCAGTGTCCAGAGCCACTATAGATTTTCATTTCCTTTGTCTCACTTGAGACAGTAACACAAATTATGCTTTCAGTATAGCATTTCATTTCTGAAATTAGAATCTTGTTCTCAAAATATTTAGAAATAAAACAAAACAAAACAAAAATCTACAGGAAATATCAACTATGAGTATAACTGGAAGCTCAAGCCACACATTTTAGTGATTTATTTATAATGACAATTGACACGTTTCACGCCTGTTTCCAGTTTCAAGTATTTTATATAATTTTCCATAACAATAGTTCCAAGCATAAACAAGAAAAGAAAAAAAAATAGATAGAATCATAGAATCATAGAATGGTTAGGGTTGGAAGGGACCTTCAAAGGTTAGCTAGTCCAACCCCCCTGCAAGAAGCAGGGACATCCCTGACTAGGTCAGGTTGCTCAGAGCCTCATCCAGCCTGGCCTTGAACGTTTCCAGAGATGGGGCCTCCACCACCTTTCTGGGCAACCTGTTCCAGTGTTCTATAACCCGCATCGTAAAAAATTTTTTCCTAATTTCTAATCTAAATCTACCCCCCTCTATTTTAAAACCATTACCTCTCATCCTATTGCAACAGGCCCTAGTAAACAGCCTTTCCCCGTCTTTCTTGTAGGCCCCCTTGAGATACTGGAAGACCGCAATCAGGTCTCCCCGGAGCCTCCTCTTCTGCAGGCTGAACAGCCCCAACTCTCTCAGCCTGTCCTCATAAGAGAGGTGCTCCAGCCCTTTTATCATCTTCGTGGCCTTCCTCTGGACCTTCTCCAACTGGTCCATGTCCTTCTTGTGTTGGGGGCTCCAGAACTGGACACAGTACTCCAGGTGGGGTCTCACCAGGGCAGAGGAGAGGGGTAGAATCACCTCCCTCGACCTGCTGGCCACGCTTCTCTTGATGCAGCCCAGGATGTGGTTGGCCTTCTGGGCCGCAAGGGCGCATTGCCTGCTCATGTTAAGCTTCTCATCCACCAGCACTCCCAAGTCCCTCTCCTCAGGGCTGCTCTCAATCCATTCACCGCCCAGCCTGTATTTGTGCCTGGGATTGCCATGACCCAGGTGCAGGACCTTGCACTTGGCCTGCTTGAACTTCATGAGGCTGTCATGGGCCCTCCTCTCCAGCCTCTCAAGGTCCCTCTGGATGGCATCCCTCCCTTCCAGCATGTCGACGGCACCACACAACTTGGTGTCATCGGCGAACTTGCTGAGGGTGCACTCTATCCCACTGTCCCTGTCGCCGACAAAGATGTTGAACAGGGCCGGGCCCAGCACGGACCCCTGAGGGACGCCACTCGTGACCGGTCTCCACATGGACATTGAGCTGTTGACCACCACTCTCTGCGTGCGGCCATCCAGCCAACTCCTTATCTACCGAGTGGTCTGTCCATCAAACCCATGTCTCTCTCGTTTAGAGAGAAGGATGTTGTGCGGGACAGTGTCAAAAACTTTGCACAAGTCCAGGTAGATGATGTCTGTTGCTCGTCCCTTGTCCACCGATGCCGTCACCCCATCATAGAAGGCCACCAAATTGGTCAGGCACGATCTGCCCTTGGTGAAGCCATGTTGGCTGTCACCAACCACCTCCTTGCTCTCCATGTGCCTTAGCATGGTTTCCAGGAGAATCTGCTCCATGACCTTGCCAGGCACAGAAGTGAGGCTGACCGGGCTGTAGTTACCTGGGTCTTCCTTATTCCCCTTTTTAAAAATGGGGGTTATGTTCCCTCTTTTCCAGTCATCGGGGACCTTACCAGACCTCCACGACTTCTCAAATATGATAGCCAGTGGCTTGGCAACTTCATCCGCCAGTTCCCTCAGGACCCGCGGATGGATCTCATCAGGACCCATGGACTTGTGCACCTTCAGGTTCCTTAGATGATCCCGAACCTGCTCTTCAAGTACAATGGGCAGTTCTTCATTCTCGCAGTCCCTGCTTGCACCTTCTACAGCTTGGGCGGTGGGACAGGAACTCTTGTCAGTGAAGACTGAGGCAAAAAAGTCATTGAGAACCTCAGCCTTCTCCATGTCCTGGGTAACCAGGACACCAGTTCCCTTCTGGAGGGGGCCTACATTTTCCCTGGACTTTCATTTGTCCCCTACGTACCTATAAAAGCTCTTCCTGTTACATTTTATATCCCTGGCCAGATTCAGTTCTGCCAGGACTTTGGCCTTCCTTACCTTATCCCTGGCCACTCGCACAGCCTCTTTGTAGTCCTCCCAGGCTACCTGTCCCCACTTCCACCCTCTATAGGCTTCCTTTTTCACTTTCATTTGGTCCAGGATTTCCTTGCTCATCCACGCCGGCCTCCTGGCCTTTTTGCCCGACTTGTTTTTCATCGGGATGCACCTCTGCTGAGCTTGGAGGAGGTGCTCCTTGAATACAGACCAACTTTCCTGGGCCCCTCTTCCTTCCAGGGCCGCCTCCCATGGCACTTGGCCCATCAGGTCCCTGAAGAGGCTGAAGTCCGCCTTCCTGAAGTCTAGGGCAGAGAGCTTGCCATGTAGTTTCCTTGCTGCCCCATGGATCTTGAACTCCACCATGTCATGGTCACTGCAGCCAAGGCTGTCCTTTAGTTTCACATCCCCGATCAGTCCCTCCCTGTTGGTGAGCACAAGGTCGATCATGGCACCCCTCCTTGTCGGCTCCTCTATTGCCTGCAGGAGGAAGTTGTCATCCATGCATTCCAGGAACCTCCTGGACTGCCTGTGCCCTGCCGTGTTGTCTCTCCAACAGATGTCAGGGTGGTTGAAGTCCCCCATGAGGACCAGGGCCTGTGACCGTGAGGCCGCTCCTATCTGTCTATAGAGCACTTCGTCTGCTCTATCCTCCTGGCCAGGCAGCCTGTAACAGACCCCTACCGTGATGTCCCCTGTCCGTCCCCATCCTCTAATCTTGACCCAGATGATCTAGTGGTCTTAGGTAGAGCACCAGAAAAATGTGGCTTATTTTTCTTTTTGTTTTTTTTTTCCTTTAACTAATGAAATATTGATATGAAATATCTGCTAGAAGATAACCAGACAAGCTTGTAAGAGAAAAGAAACATTTATTCCATAAAAGTAAAATTACAACTATTTTTCATCTGCAGTGTTACAAAAGAGCAAAATGCAACAAAATGAAAAGTAACTTTAGAGTGTATCTGAGAAAAAAAAAATGCCCTTTCCTGTCTGTTTAAAGTTGGCTAAGACATCATACAGTTACGGAAAATGAAGAAACTTCTCAGCTTACAGCTATTTCGTAAATGTTGTACTTCTCACAGTAGTAGTGATAAAGAGATTCCAGATCATGCCTGGAAAGAAAATACTTTGTTTGATAGAATGTGTCCAAAGGATTTTTTTTTTGCAGAACTACATACTTGGAGGGCAAAAAGCAGTTGTAAAATGGATCAACAAAATCCTAATTTTAATTTTTTTTTAATACAAAATTACACTCAGTACTGTCAGTAACTTTCCTAAAAGACAAAAGAGGATTTTATAGAAGTGGAAAAAAAATCACCTGTTCAAGTTGAAGAATATAATTTCAGTGACTTTAATGTCTATTATATCACAAAAAAAAAAAAATTACCATATAAATATCAGGGAATATCAACCAAATATTTACAAGATAGTGTTATAAATATTGTATCACAGGTAAGGTCATACAGTAAAATACTGTGTTATTGTATCACATAGAAGATTATATTTATATCAAAATATTCAAAAATTGTATTCAACAGTATTATTTATATTAATGCGTTTAAGAGAGATGTAATTCTTCCTGGTATTTTCAATACATATAATTTGATTTCTTCAAAGCTGTAAAACCATGTCCTTTTATCTTATAACTGTTCAGTTAGATGTCAGACAAGTAGCAGAAAAAATTCAAATAATATGTACTACATGAAAAAGGAACTGTGCTTTGGAATAAATATATATTCAGTATGCCTGGGGGCCAAGAGCACCAACAGCATCCTGGCTTATATCAGAAATAGCATAGCCAGCAGGACGAGAGAAGTGATTGTCCTCCTGTACTTGATGCCAGTGAGGCCGCACCTCAACTATTGTGTTCAATTTTGCGGTCCTCACTACAAGAAAGATGTGGAGGTGCTGGAGTGTGTCCAAAGAAGGGCAGTGAAACTGATGAAGGTTCTGGAGCACGTCTTATGAGGAGCATCTGAGGGAACTGGGGTTGTTTAAGCTGGAGAAAAGAAGGCTGAGGGGAGAATTTGTTGTTTTCTACATCTACCTGAAAGGAGGCTGTAGCAAGGTGGGTGTCAGTCTCTTCTCCCAGATAACAAGCAATAGAACAAGAAGAAATGGCCTCAGGTTGTTCCAGGGAAGGTTTTGTTTGGATATTAGGAAAAATGTGTCCACTGAAAGTGTTGTCAAGCTTTGGAACAGGCTATCCAGGGAAGTGATTGAGTCACCATCGCTGGAAGTGTTTAAAATACATGTAGATGAGGCACTTAGGGACATGGTTTAGTGGTGAACTTGGTTTAGGTTTAGGGTTACACTCAATGATCTTAAAGGTCTTTTCCAACCTAAATGATTCAATGTTCCTGTGATTCTATTATACTTCCCACCCTCGCATCTACCCCTTTTTACAACACCTGGGCAGCTTGTCTTTCTTGGCAGACCTGATACAGATTCTCCATTCTGTATGACGTAACTTAAAATAAAATTTAAAAAGCTTAAAGGTAAAATGTTCACAAAAAACAAAAAAAAACAAACAAAAAAAAACGAACCAAAAAAACAAAACCCAGAAGCTAGCTAAATGCAGTTTGATCACTGATGAAGTCAAGGAAAATCTAATAACTCTTCTAACTGCAATGCAATGAACTTGTCTAGTCAAATAAATGAATTGCTTATGACTTGGGACTTATATAATACTTTCCTTCCATATTCTTACATTTTCTGTGTGGAAACAATTGATTATTCCATTTTTTTTCTTCACTTCCTTTTATGCTTTAAACTCAGCTTTTAACTTTTAAACCTTATATGCCACCTGTGAGCTTAATCTTACTTTAGCATTTTTCATTCTAAAACTCTCTCTTTCTGTAGTTCTTTCAGCTGTTAATTTGGGAGACTGTAACTTCTTGAAACCATGTGAGATGAACAGCACACACAATATGGTTTTTAAAGTTTATTTTCACACACTAAACCAGTGAAAAATCAATCTTAAATATTACTTTTTTTTTTTTCAGGAATATTTATTTTTTTTAAAAAAAGACTAAAGATATTCCTCATTTAGTCACTGCATTTTTCTGACATCTCTTTTAGTAAAAAAAGATTTTTGTTGATATGTCTATGTTGCAATAGATTAATTTTCTTTTATCCTATTTTCTCTTGTCAGAGAAGACCTAGAATAACAAAGATCAGAGCTGGAATAAAAGGAAAGTAAAGCATCTGTATATGCTGGTATCTGTATGTAGCACTAAGATCTCCCATACTTTCAGAGGCCTAAAGTAACGGGAAGGAAAATACACTGTGTATCAAGGAAACTCGTGTATATTATGTATTAAAAAAACCAAACCAAACCAAACACCAACCTCCGCCCCCACCAAAAAAAAAAAAAAAACCCAAACCCCAGCAGACTAAATGTTTTGCTGTCAAAAAAAAAAGGATTTTAAACAAGGTAAACCTTTAGAAAGACCTGTTAGGAAAATCTGATATTCTTAAACAATAAATAATGAAGAGATGATCTGAATTTTTTTATATAAAAAATTATAGCAGTAAAGTCTCCTGTTAATAAAAGAATATTTGATATCAGGAGATATAGAAATTGTTGACATCTACCATCTCAATTGATTTCTTATCATAAGCCATCTGTAATTGCAAAGAGCAAGACCAAGAGCATTTTTGATGTCTAGGCTATGAATAACGTACAACATATAGAATTTTTTTTTCATATGATACAAAAGAAATAACTTGGTAAGCAAAGCTGATGTACAGTTTCTGAACCTAACAACCATATAGCTATAATTATTTCCTTAATTCATGTCACTTTTATTAGATGTATAGGATTTTTTTTAATCTCCATATGCTCCATAAAAAAAGTATGATGAATTCCTAGTTAATATTAAAAAATATTTATACTATTTCTACATAAATTATGTCATACTTTGCCAAAAAAAAAAAAAAGCAAAACCTTGAATTAATATAATCATTATGTTAAAAAAAAAAAAGAGAATAAAATGAAACAAAACAGACACTCTCCCTCCCAGGCATTTAATCCATAGTGCATTACCATTGACCCATTTAGTACAGGGAGGACACAATAAATCAATGTTTGTTAACATATGCATAAGTAGAAAAAGGCAATTTCATGGGTCAAGTAACATAGTCATGAAAGGTCTGTGAAGCAGTGGTGCATTGAATGTTGAAAAGGACAAAGTCAAAATGACAAATTTTTTTTGCTTTCACGTACATTCTGAATTCCTTTTTGTTATTATTTTGGTCAAACCCTTACTTTTATGTCAATAACAATTGTTAGCAACATATCCATATAAACTCAGATAAGCATTTAAAACATTTAAAGTAGTATTGTTTTTTAAGTGTTGAAGTGGTGAAGACAGAAAAGAAATACAACAGCATAAAATACAATAAAATGCACAAAATCTTGTTATAGAGGGTTTCATAGTAGGGCTGGATCTGAGCCTTCACTGGTCCAAAGATATAGTTTACTTTCAAAGTCAGTGCAGATCTGGATAAACAAAAGTCATCATTTAGACAAATTTGAGATCAGCTCTCACCTGGTGAAACGATGGCAGAAAATGAAACATCATGTGTATACACATTAGTACGGTTAGATGTCTCCACAAGACATATACATTCCTAAAAGACAAAATCAGTGATAAAATCTGAACTATTTCCTGTGAACTAGAAATACATCTGTGTCTTTAAAAGAATCTCTTCCCTGCTATCTTAACTTCATGCATGTCCGAAGCCTCTTAGAAAGTTTTCCAGTGCTCTTTCTAGTAAGGCTCAACTGACTACTTAATCCATAACAGCACTATTTTCAGCTAAAAATATTAAACCTTTTATCCACCTACCTTGACCTCCACATTAGCATGTAAGGTATATAACAGTGAAAAGCAGATGCTATATTTTTGTTAGACATCCTACCATTTTCAGTTCTGTTAATTTAGAGCTGAACAAAAGTGTGAAGAAGTTGCCTTTTTGTATTATTTCAAAAGATCATTTATGCATTATTAAAATACAGCATATCATGGCAGAATTTTTTTAAAAAGGGGGAAAAAAAGGCCAAAAAAAAATTAAAGGCAGAAAAAAAGAAAAAAAAAGGGAAAAAATCTTATGCATATATGCGCTTTAATGATTTACTATTAAAAAAAATAATTTTACTGCCCTTGTAGTAAAACAAACTAGCTGGGTTTTATTTGCTGAGAAGTGTGTGTTTAGTTTTATCTCAGAGTTTTCAAAAGCATTTAAGGGATATTTAAAATGATAATGTCTAAAGTTTGAGCTCTTCAATCCTCATTCATATAAAGCTGTTATCAAGTTAAGTTTCTTGAAGTAAAAAGACAAAATCTTGGCTATATTTTAGTTTTGGCTTTAAATATTAAGTAATATCAGAATTAAAGTATCTTCATTATATATTTACATTTACGATAAAGTGTGTTTGTATTTGAATGGTATTTTTTAAGTTAAGGTTTAATTATCATTTAGGTGTTTCTATAACATTGTTCATGGAAAAGTACCTTACTATCTTGATACTGATCTTCAGTGAGCAAAGATTACTTTAGGAGCAAACATACGCCAACTTGTTGATTCAGACAACTTCTAATGGCTGTATTAACATTGTGTCCAAATGAACGGTAGCTATGCCATACAAATTATAGTGTATGGGTGAGAGAAAAAAATGAAAGAAATTAAAATATATACTCTGTTTTTGGCATGTCTTCCTACATGCTAGAAAAATAATTTAAAAAAAAACAAACCCAAACCAACCAATCATTCAGACGGACCTGGGTAGGCATACTGAAGGTATCTTTCTTTTGGAAGATACTTTTGCATTGGTTTCACCCTCTGACAGTGCATTCATTACAGAGTAGACAATAATTCTGTTTTGTATTGGAATGTAAGGTAATACAGATTCCTTAAAAGAAAAAAAAAAAGCCACATTAAATAATTGAATGAGGAAAACAGTGATGATAATCTGTCTCTCATGCTCCTTTCTTCCCCCTGTCCCCAATTACTTTTCTACTATCATTCTGTTTTAAGATGAACCATAGCAGAAATAAGTGCAAAAGCAAAAAATTCCAAAGACAAAAAGATTTTTGATTTAGATGAGCCATTATTAAACCATCTGCACATTGCAAAATTCTGGCTTTATACTCTGAGGTCCTATGAACTATGCAAGCTATGCAGGTTGCATATGAACTAGCTTCTAAAATGGTATAGAAAGAGAATCTTACTGGACACCTGTCTCCACTTACAGACCAGCTCCTGTCACCACTTTCTTACTATTGAGTCCTGCTTTATGAAGATGTTGCAGATGTTTGTTCAGAAATCAGTAGCAGGATTTATTCACATCTTATTGGGTAGAGATAAGCTGGAAAGGGAGAAGCAGAACATTAGACTTCAAACTGAACACTCTGAAGGGCATAAAGGAAAGGAAAATGGCCTTCTTATGGTTAAGGTAGCACTAGTAGCTGATCTGTGCACACAAGTTGAATTAAAGTATCAGCACAGGCCAATTTCTAACACATCAAGGCATACATGCAGAAATATTTGTTGATTTTTTAAGTAGGCTATAGGGTTCTAATTTTGAATAGAATCAATAGACCCACCAGAAGTAAGGAAACTTAGGTTATCTTTTTTTTTTTTCCTAACACTTTTTCTAAAATAGGTTCAATATATGATAATTTAATGTCTCACTTTAGACATAGATTGCAAAGAAATGAACTTAAATACTAGTCTGTTAACGTCAGATTTCTACAAAGCAATTGCTTTGACTACTCAAGACAAAAATGTGCATCTAGTAATTAAGCAGCTAAAAACAGTGCCTGAATTATTCTTAGATAACATCTCATCTTGAGGGCATTGCAAGAGATGAAACAAAGCAGATTTTTTTTTTCCCCACTATTGCAAATCTGGCATTAACAGACTCTTTGGAGTTTCTAAGATAATGGTAAATTAAATCTATTGTAAGAGATAATTAAAAGTACAAATATATACACATGTAGATACACAAACTACAGCATGTAAGAACTCAGTAATACTAATGAAAAGAGTTCAAAATCTCTCTGACAACCCCAGTAAGCCTTATTGTCATTAATCAGAATTGTCCTGATGGCAAAGAAACCCAAAACACCTCCTCTAAAACATCAAAGTCCTACAGTTTCAGTATATTCATGCATTAAGCATTGAGTATCCATGGTGGAGTTCAGCCACCCCAGGCATCTTTTAAAGTCAAAGACAGAAAAAGTAATGTCTGTCTGTGTTGATTGTAATCATATTCTGGAGAAACCAGTTCTTCATAGAGATGTGATGTATCTATGTCATAGTCTAGTAAAATTATCCAAAATCAAATTATGTTACATAATAGCGGACAGAGAAGTCCACTAGCTATTGCTAAAGAGGAATATGAGGTACCTAGTAAAAAAAACCAAAAACCAAAACAGAAACAAAACACTAGTGCTGCTTGTTTTCTTCTAAAAGTAGAGGAAAATAGAGAGTAAGGCTGTCTCCTGTTGGCTAGTCAAAGTCAGGCAGAAATCTCTAGAGAGATAGCAAACTCTGAGAGCAACTGAATAGGCCAGTTGGAAAACAAATACGTAGTTTTCCGGAGGCATGAAAGAAATAGCGCTTTATTCTATGAACACATGGAGGTATATTAAAGATTGTGGCCCCCTAAAGTGATCCTAAAAGTTGCCAGTTTAAGGAAAAAAGAAGAGGTGTAATTCTATAAGGGGTCAATGGAATATTTATTTTATCGTACCCTTTATATTACAGTCTATCTTGACTATATCTAATTTTATATGTGTTAAAAGTTCATTTTAAAGCCCTTAAGGTGTTTCTTTTTCTTTTCTTTTTTTTTTTTTTTTTGGAGGGCGAGGATTTTATTTTGTTTGGTTTTGTTTTCTTATAAATCAGACTCTTTGAGGTTAGAAGCCCTTTCAGTGTTTCTGATGTGCTTACTTAAGATAGAGGAGCAGGTATATCCAATCTAAAGATGTAGATGACTTGCAGCTCCATCACAAAACTTGTGATTAATGGCTGTGTGATAGTTAGTGCAATTGTTTTAGTAGATATTAACAGAGCATATGCAATGTTTTCCTGCCAGAACAAAAATGACTTGAAGCAGCATCCGGAGGAAAAGTTGAGCCAAGCTGTTCTGGAAACGTAAAACCATATGAAATACATAACTTATTTCTGTAGGTCAAAAAAATTTTAAACAAGCAAGATTTTGTTATGTTGCAGTTTCTGGTTTTGGAAAGCATTAGTGGAAGCTGGAAGCCAAATTAAAGACTAAGAAAAAGAACCTTGGGTGTTTTGCTAATTACAAAGGATTCATGGCCAGCTGGAAGTCAGAGCAATGTGTGCTTAACTGCTCATGTTTTCCATGTAGTAGCCTGTGTATATCTGCTCTGATTGCTCAAGGGGAAATAATTACTGTTTATGAAAGATTGTCCATTATTCCCCAATTAGAGAGAAAATACATTCTATAATAGGGAAAATCAGGCTTCTATTCTGTAGACTTTGAGAGAAACTCTTCCTTACTGATACAATGCTCCATAAATAACCCCAGTTATGTTATTAATGCAAGGTGCTACATAAGCAAGGGGTCAATATCTTCTGAATTTTTAATTACGTCTTGAATCAATATGAATTTACTGCAAAACTGTAGTTGAACATGAAGCAGCGTATGAACTGTAAGGAATTAACATTCAGTTGTCATTTTCTTTCTTCCTCCTTTTTTCTAGGGTTAGAAAGGACAGGAACACAAAAAAACACTCCACAGTATATGAAAGAATGCAGTCTATTTCTCAGTTTCTGACCCTGAAAGAGCGCAGATAAGGTTTTGACTTCTCCTTCCCCATCAATTCTTTATCTTGGAGGGAATATGTGGAAAATGGTGTCTATCTTGCACATCCTTGTAGGATTGGTGTCTGCACAGATCTATCTGGTTGATTAAAGTAACCTTAATGCTATTTACAGTTCAGTAAGGCAAAGAGACAATTTCTTCTATTCTTATTTTAATTCATTAATTATAAATTTTATATTAAAACTTAATTTAGATGGTAACATACACAGATTTGGAGTAAGGGAATTCAGAAATATATAAAATCTCTTGCTGCAAGAAAGATCTAATAGAAAATATTTCTTAGTGATGATATTAAAAAATATTTGCAGACAAGAAACAAGGTCACTAGTCGATCATCCAGAGGCAATGCTGCAAAAGCTTTATGTCTATTCTGAGACTTAATTAAAGATGGAAGTTGCCCCTCAGTTTCTACTAGGAATGTATCCTTAAAAGACTACTATTTCTGGGTTTGACAGTGGTATTAATTTTCATTTTCTAATGTTTGTCCTTCATTATTTTACAGATAAAAATATTTTAGTCTAAGGTTTTGAACTCTCCATGGGTCTGTCTGTGCTGCTCACACTGGAGCTGTGTTTGTGGTCTCTATAGACAGGAATATTTGGTCCCTTACAAAAAAAAAAGAAGAAACACTATTCCAAGTATGAATTGCTAATTGTACATTATCAACTTTTTTTCTGTTCTTATGAAAATTATTATGTGGGTTTACTCAATCTTGTAAAGCCTTTTCCTAGTTGAATAAAGCTATGACCTAACTCAGAAAGGTTAAACCTTTCCGAGTTGACCAAACTCAAAAATCACTTCTCGTCTCCCCACACTAATTTCATACTGGCTCCAGATTTGGAGTGAGATACAAATAACCAAGATCTGCACCCTAATATCTGCAGAAATTGAGCTTATATATGCAATTATGCAAGTTGGATCAGGCTCAGGGCACTGCAACCAGTCTGATGGAAGGCTCAGTGTGCGCTGACAAGTCAATTAAGTCATATTTTAGAATCAGAGAATCATAGAATGGTTAGGGTTGGAAGGAACCTTCAAAGCTCATCTAGTCCAACCCCCCTGCAAGGAGCAGGGACATCCCGGACTAGATCAGGTTGCTCAGAGCCTCATCCAGCCTGGCCTTGAACGTTTCCAGGGATGGGGCTTCCACCACCTCTCTGGGCAACCTGTTCCAGTGTTCATTGTAAAAAAATTTTTCCTAATATCCAACCTAAATCTACCTCCCTATATTGTAAAACCATTAACCCTTGTCCTATTACAACAGGCCCTACTGAACAGCCTCTCCCCATCTTTCTTGTAGGCCCCCTTGAGGTACTGGAAGACCATTATAAGGTCTCCCCACAGCCTCGTCTTCTCCAAGCTGAACAGCCCCAACTCTCTCAGCCTGTCTTTATTGGAGAGGTGCTCCAGCCCTCTGATCATCTTTGTGGCCCTCTGGACTCTCTCCAACTGGTCCATGTCCTTCTTATGTTGGGGGCTCCAGAACTGGACACAGTACTCCAGGTGGGGTCTCATCAGGGCAGAGCAGAGAGGGAGAATCACCTCCCTTGACCTGCTAGCCATGCTTCTCTTGATGCAGCCCAGGATGCAGTTGGCCTTCTGGGCTGCAAGGGTGCATTGTTGGCTCATGTTGAGATTCTCATCCACCAGCACTCTCCCAAGTCCTCTTCAGGGCTGCTCTCAATCCATTCCCCGCCCAGCCTGTATTTGTGCCTGGGATTGTCACGACCCAGGTGCAGGACCTTACACTTGGCCTGGTTGAACTTCATGAGGTTGGCACAGGCCCACCTCTCCAGCCTGTCAAGGTCCCTCTGGCTGGCATCCGTCCCTTCCAGCGTGTCGACAGCACCACACAACTTGCTGTCATCGGCGAACTTGCTGAGGGTGTACTCTATCCCACTGTCCATGTCGCCAACAAAGATGTTGAACAGTCGGCAAAGATGTTGAACAAAGATTTTGAAAGTCTATCACCAACTAAAAAAACCCGATTCAGATCAAGCCAAAACAAACAAAAAACCAACAACTTCTTTTTTTTTTAAGAAATATGTTGAGATCAGCTTAAACTATGATGTATCTCCTGTCAATTAAACAGCTATGGACACAAGTAGATATCTGTAAGCACATATAATCTAATAAATTTCCATAATGTTTTTCTCTTAAGGAAATACTAATAAATGCAAATTTTTAAAATTCAGAGATCCTAAACAATCAAATAAAACCCCATGAAGTAGCAGGTGCAGGCCTGACCATATTCTGTAGCATATTGATGTAATTCCGTATAACTTCACAAGGTAAGGTATAGGTGTTAGCCTCATATCCCTCAGGCTTGTGAAACTGTACATCTCTCTAAATTGTTTTTATAAGAATTAGGTTTGGTTTGTTTGTTTTTTTTTAATATGAAAGGTTTATAATGCAGATATTGAGCTTAAGAAGGGAAAAAAACAGTAATTCATTTCAGTTTATAACTGCAAAATACTTACTCTGCTTGTCTGAAAATAGTAAAACATGTATTATCCTTACTGTTCCTTTGGTCTATTTTACTGTTCAGAAAAAGTTATTCAGGGTATCTTGTTCTGTGGTCACTCTAGGGCTTACCAGGTTGCATTTCTATACTAGACACCAAATTTCTAAGGCTTTCTAAAGTATCTGTAATAATCATTTGCATATGATCCCAAAAGAGAGACAGGAATAAATGTGACACAGCTGTATAAATAGTTTCTTCTCCTTAGGAAGAGATAAGTATTCCTACCGTATTAGGCCACTGCTGCACAATTTTTCACTCCAGTATACCTGCATGTGCACTGTGGACTTCATTGCATTAGCAGTATAACAAAGATCCTACTTTCCAAATAAATGTTTAGCTTTAGGCACATTAACAATCCAATTCATGTTAATAGACCTATTCATTTAAGTATATATGTTAAAGTTTGCAGAATTAAAATACATTTCTCAGATTAAATATTCTACATTTATGTTTGAGAGTCTGTGGATCCCTGTAAAATGAAGTGAACTTAATTTTCCTTTTATTTTTAGATAAGATTTTTTGATTGCTAAGGAAAAGAAAAACAATATGGCAATGATAAAAAATAAATCTAAGTTAACTTAAAAGGACAAAGGAAGAAGAGAGATTTAGGTCTGAGTGCTTGATACATATCTGAACTCTTCAGGGTCACGAAATCTATGCCAGCACTGACATGTTATTTGGCTGAAAGCACAGCACATTACCTTAGTACTGTCTCACAGTCTATTTAAATGTCCAACTGTGAAAAAAAAAGGTCAAACAAGAGCTGATAAAACTACTTAGATGCTTCATTTGATGTCACAGTTGTTTCTTTAGTTCAACTATTATTTTTTTTATCACTTTGATTTCATGGTCCAACTCTTCTGTTAACAGTGGTAGAAAATAATAAGTATGTCATAATACTAGGCTCACTTTGTAAACTCAGTGTAGGCTGAATGTGCTACATTATTACATGTTTTTAAAAATAATTAAACTAAAACCAGGACAAGATCTTAGTTCCTTGAATTTCAGGTGCCTGAACCTGCTGGAATGGCTAAAAGCAGAGCTTGAGCAGTACGGGACTAGCACTTTATTAAGAACCCAGTCACTATATAATTTCCCTCCTCCTCGAGTACCTGTAGTGTTCACATTGTATCTAGTCCAAGTGCACTTGCTTATTCTGAGCTTCTCCAAGGCTATGAAGTGTGCGTATTGGAGCCTTCCTAATTTCCAGAGATGATAAGCCCACAAATACCTCTTGTATATTCTCTCTCGACTGTTTGTAGACATGAGCCAGCTTCCTTTCCATCACTGAGGCTGAGAGTCTGCCTCAGATTCTGTCAAAAAATGTGGAGGTTGTCAGTTTTAGAAAAGAAAAGAGATTCTAGCTGCCATAATATTTTTGATCCCTTGCTGCAAAGAGATAAGGACAGTTATGCTATCTGTCAAGTGCTTTTTTATTTCTGTTTTGCTGACATTACTTTGCCTGAGAGAGAAATAGATAACCACATGATTATCAGACTGACTTTCTGCAATGTGAATTCTTGCATTACCATTTTATAATTACATTAATTTTTCTAAGGTCTTTGTCCTATACGGTGTTTTTATTTTTTGCCAGTTTTCTTCATTATCTCTAAGCTAAAGCAGCTTGACACTGATAAACAAAATCATAAGCAAACAGAAGCGGAGACAGCTGACGTTATGAGAGCCACATTGTTTATTCTCTTGTGCTTCTCTTCAGGAGCTGTTATACTGTAAAGGAGCTCCATTTGCCTGCCAGGCTGTCCTGCAGCTGGCCTTACAACCCTACAAGAGCATGCTGAGAGCCTGAACTTGCCCAGGTCTCACTCTGACCTCCAGCCAGCTTGTGGCCCAGGTCACTTCAGACCTGGGAGCTGCAAAGCTCTTCAGACTCTAGGGTTCAGACACAGGCATGGTCTCAAGCGGGCATCTGAGATATCCTTGGGTATCCCTTTTCTCACTTCTGAAGCCATCTTCACTGATCCAAGAAGTAAACTGACATGGGTTCCATGATCCTGTAAGTGATAACACTGAACTCAAAAAAGACTATCTAGTTTAAAAAAAAAAAAAAACAAACAACCAAAAAACAGATGTGATACCTCCTGGGAAGGTATGTTTTGTTCTTTGAGACACTAGGTCCCTTGACCGCGCCAGGACTTTAGGGAATATTTTGATGAGATGTTACTTGCTGAAGCCATTTATGCCAGGATCATCAAATATTTTTAGTTTCTTGCACCTTAAACATCATGTCTACTGATCAGCCTGGGCAACCTCTAAAGGAGATATTTATTGACCTGAATCATCCTCTGGAGATGTCTCTTTTTCTTAATTAACTAGTGAGGTGTGTATCCCAATGAGTTACTAGGTCTCTAGCTCCCTCTCCCCTACTTCTCTCCCTCCTGCTCTGTGGCATCATGGTCCCGGCAGCAGCAAGGCCCATCTCTCTCAAGGGGCCAGGATGGCTTTGACAAGTTAGAGTCTGTCCCCTCTACCCCCTCTCCCCTGTGAATGTTGCTAATATAGGTTAACGTACATATAGGTAAGAAAAAAAGAAACTGGTGAAATCTGAATACTAAATATAAGGAAGCAGAAGGAATCAGAACACTAGGGAATAAAAGTATTGAAAAAGTCCTTCCTCCTATAGGTTATGGCTGTCGAAAAAGAGTAAGGAAGCAAGAGCAATTGCAAGAATAGAGACAGTACAAGCAATTACTCATTCTGTTATAAAGACTGCTGGAATTAAACTGCAGTGACAAATGTGTGCAGTCATTTCCTCCTGGAAATACAAGGTGGCAAGATGTCTAGCAGTTTCTGGAATTGTAGAGAGACAGTTTCTTCTTTTTTTTCAATCAATGCTACCTAAGCACTAGTCTGTTCTGGTTCTCCTCTTCTCACTCTTTCTCCCACTTCCAGAGGAGCGGAGTGGGGCGGGAGAGGGGAAGGGAAAAAAGAAGTGGTAGACTTGAGTAATAAAAAAGATTGGCTCCAGTGATTTAATGTACTGGGTTTTTTAAATGGAAATTGGCTTTCTCTTAGGGTTATCACAGAGCTACTCACTGAAAATCCCAAATCTGTACTGCAGGGCATATAACTACACCACAAGAAACCACTGCTGGTCTTCTACTAGTGATACATCGTAGAAACCTTTTATTGGCAGGCACTTTGATGTGTTGTCTTACAAGAAAGACAGAGCAGGATAAAAGTCTTCAGTCTTTATGCAGCCATGGGAGACCATGATTTCCATCTCACATGGAAAAAATAGTTTTATGCCTTACAGGTCTGTTTCAACATAAACTATAATGCCATACAGTAAGGAGAGTTTTTATTTTCACTACTTTAAAGCTGCCATATTTTGGTTTGCTTTGTTTAGATTATCATCCTTCCAGTGTACTTCTGTATCAGTTTCAGTATCAAAAGCAAAAGATGCATTAATAATCAGAAGATAAAATCAGCAATGCAGTTTTTCATGTGCAATGTCATTAAGCAAATGTAGGCAAACCTAATATGTATGAAGTCTAAAATATCTACATGGCAGACAGAGCAGTCTAGAAGAAAGAAGAATGAGTTTGACCCTACTTACAGATCTCCACTAGAGTAGTTACACAGAATTAATCGGACGCTCAGTAATCATGGTTTGTCTGATAATAAGAATTTTCTTTGCTTTTTCATCCTCAGCATCTTCCCTGCAAAATTCCAGTCTTTTTTTAAAAAAACTAATTTCTGAATTAGTTACATGAATAACTTTATATATATATATATATAAATAAAATATCACAGCCTTTCAGTAATTTCTGTGCTCTCCTTTTCTCTCCTTCATCCCTGCACATACACAGACACAATCACACACACTACTTTTTTTCAGTTGGTGTAAGGGTCGGTCAGAAAATCAGTATTGTCTCAGCCTTGTCATCGAGGACTTCCAGGTGAACTATGGATTTAATGGGCCCTAAAAGTTAGGCTCACAATTTGACATGAGTTGTTGGGAGCAGCCTGCCTGAGACGCAGTTGTTTTTCCAGGGAATGGAATTGTTATGGACAAGGCTGACTCTAGCCTAACAACAAAATGTATAACATCCTTGAGATGGTGGACAGAGTGGCATGAAGGTGCCACGGCTCATCCCTGTTGTCAAGACTGGCAGAGATAACCATGCAGCTGCGATCGAGGAGGATGAATCACAACTGCTGTCTCAAAAACAACGGTGAGAAAGTTCCCTTTAACTGAACTTTGCTCATTATAATGTACAAAACCCACACTTCTATCCCAAGGGCCAAGAACAGGTGGAGATCCCCGAAGTAAGGAGGAGGGGCAAGGTTTGCTACTTGGCAACAAAGGTCAACCCCTAACAACGAGACCCCGGAGAGCTTTCCCCACCAAGGATTGACATTGACATTGATCGTGGAGACCGGTGGGATGCTGCCTGGACCTGGGACCATAGGAACGCCTTGGACATGCGGTGGTAGCTATTATCCTTTTTTTTTTTTTTCTATCTTTACTTTTCCTTTTAACTCCCTTTCACCCATTATATTCCACTTTATGGGCAAAATAATAAAGTTTGTGCTGTTTTATTGAAGCCAACCCCTTTGGCGTGTTCACCATAATTTTGCATCTTGAGATTGCAGTAAAAGAAACATCATGAGTCCCGAGTGGACCATGACAGTTGGACAATGTGAAACTATGTCACAAAATGAGAAAACTTTATACCCGGTTTGCAGTGCTGTAACAAGTAAAACCTTGCCCAATTAAGAAACAAATTCCTTTGTCCTTTTCTGCTGTTTCTTTGAATTTCCATTAGAGATCTGATCCACAGTGAAAATCATCATGTATAATTTGGAAGAATGTTCTCATTTGGGAGATCTTAGTGCTGTAGAGAGCAAAACTGGAATGGCAGATGACCTTGGCAACGAATCTGAGGAACAGTTGTGCTTGTTTCTTGGAAGATACTCATTCAGTAGCTGCAAGAATCGTTAAGCTATGACCCCTATGCAATACATTTTTGCCCGAAATGATTCTACTGATGAACACTGGATAGATCTGGATATTTTATTTCAAGTCTTTCATCAGGTGCATTATTTTGCACTTCGCAGCACTATTATTTTGGAGCATGTATTTAAATTTTTTTCATTCACTTCCTTAAGGATGCTGAATAATAAGGGGGTGGGGGAAATTACTTCAGATTTACTTCAATAAGTATTTTTTAAATAAATATTCTACAGTCACCTCTGAAAACCTCTGAACACCTCAAAAAATGAAAGAAAAAAAAAATCTGAAAACTTCTCCAGACATCTGATATTTCATCTAAACCAGTCATTAGAAGTATTTGCCTTCTATGGGTTTTGAAGCTTAAGAGCAGTAACAGTGATTAGACTGACACATTTATACATGACACATTTATACTATTTATCTTGGAAGAATTCTTCATTTGTTGCCTGACAAATAATAGATACAGAGAAACAACAGATATCAATAAATAAATACTGTGAAATCTTTTGTCAAAAGTATAGTATATTTTGAAGATTAATGTTTAACACATTCTACACTGCATACCAATAGTGCTTAAGGATAAAAAGAAGTGTCATATAGTACATCAGTCAAATACGCCTCACAATAAAATATATAATTTTGATCAATCTATTCTTCAATATATTCTTTTCCTCATGCAAGTAAAAAGTTCTCTTTTTTAAAAAAGACCTACTTAGCCGATAGTGTGAGAGATTTTGGTTTATATTTGTTTGAGGATTGTTTTGATGGGAGAAACTTGTCTTAAATTAGCTTATCCATAGATTGATACAGACCATTTATTAAATACATTCTTGATATATTTTCAAGTCAAGTTGGAGACAGTGAATTATTAAAACTGTTATTTCACCTGCATATAGTAATTATGAACCTTGGAACAACAGCATTGCACACTTTCGATCTGACAGTCTAGGTGAACACCTTAAAAAAAGATAAGCATTTCTTTGCACTGATGGAGACATCAAATGTGAATATACATTCACACAATCCTGCTACTAAAAGAGGACTTAAAATGTATTGGTTAGCAAGTCTAATGCTTTTAAAATTCCTCTTTGATTTCTGGTGGATAATATTAGTCAACTCTAAACCACAGAAGAATGAATATATGGAAAGATACATGCAATGGGACAGAAGTATGAAATTTGCGCAAAGATATTGATGTTTGTCTTACAGTTACAGGAGTACTTTTATTCATATAATTGTTTGGAGCATTTCTTTAAACAAACCAAACCAAACCACTCACCAAAACTAGCTAACAAAAATTCCACAGATTAAAAAAAAAATACAACCTTATCTACACTAAACTGAGGAAGCATTTCTTGTACAAAAATAAGATAATTATGTAGAATATTTATTGCATTCTCTTTCTTAATTCATGGTTAAAAAGCACAGAACAGGATTACCTTTTTAAGACTTTTCAGAAAATATTAGTGTAAAACTCAAAGTTGTTGCATTTACATGCAGCATGTTTCCTGGGTTAATTTTTCTGTCTTGCCTTGTGACCAAGAGGTAGCACAGCTCTATATGATCAGGTAGAATCATAGAATAATTTGGGTTGGAAGGGACCTTTAAAAGTCATCTAGTCCAACCCTCCTGCAAGAAGCAGGGACATCTTCAACTAGATCAGGCTACTCAGAGCCCTGTCCAACCTGCCCTTGAATATCTCCAAGGATGAGGCATCTACCAACTCTCTGGGCAACCTGTTCCAGTGTTCCACCATACTCATTATAAAAACTTTCTTCCTAATGTCTAGTCTGAATCTACCTCCCTCTGTTTTAAAACCATTACCCCTTGTCCTATCGCAACAGGCGCTGCTAAAGAGTTTCTACCTGTCTTTCCTGAAGGCCTCCTTTAGGTATTGAAAAACTACTATAAGGTCTCCCAGGAGCTTCCTCTTCTTCAGGTTGAACAGCCCTAAGTCTCTCAGCCTGTCCTCATAGGAGAGGTGCTCCAGCCCTCTGATCATCTTCGTGGCCCTCCTCTGGACTCTCTCCAACAGGTCCGTGTCCTTGTTATGTTGGAGGCTCCAGAGTTGGATGGGATCTTACAAGAGGTAATTTACATTGTAATAGAAGCTAGGAGCTATTTCAGTGGTAAATAAAGAGGCAGTTCTTTTCAAGGGAATGCTGAAACTCGCTTTTTTCATACTGTGATCCACATACTGCAGTAAGTTATCTCTAGTCTTCATGTGTGAGATGACAACAGTATTATTTACCCCTATATAAACACAGGCATCATAACCAAAAGCTGAAAGGATGCCTCTTTCTCATTCATTGTTTCACTCTCATTAATTTGCTGAGAAAGTCTGTTGCAAGCTTTTGTACTCTGAGACACTAAATTATTCAGTCTGAAATATCTGTATGTCTTTTTGTTCTATGATACTAAACGGAGTTCTTAAAATCAGCTTATGTCAAATGAAGATTATATAATCTCTTGTATAGTAAAATCATATATTCATAATAATAACAATAACAACAAGCAGTTGTTAATCTAATGAGTAGTCGTGCCTTTGTAT
The DNA here is from genome assembly GCF_036417535.1 of Chlamydotis macqueenii. Lineage (NCBI taxonomy): Eukaryota > Metazoa > Chordata > Aves > Otidiformes > Otididae > Chlamydotis > Chlamydotis macqueenii. Next base: position 168,078,315 of record NC_141556.1, read on the forward strand.
ATCTTTGTTTTCAACATTTAGAAAGTGGAATTAACTAGACCAAGTGATACACTTCATCCTACTTATGTTGCTACACTTCTTTACCAGTGTGAATTTTCATGGTGTGCCATATATTACAAGTCAGACATAGGGGTAATGTAACCTCCTTATCTTAAAAGGACATTGCAGCACTTCCTTATACAATATCATAGTAACATATCCTATTGTTCTCTAACCTACTGTTTATCTTTCTCTTTTGACTTAGGCAAATAAAGATCGTAAAGGAGAATGGCATGTGTTGCACATAGTGCCTTCAAAGTAATTGTGATTAAATTAGTTAGAATTTGTTCTTGCAGTAAAATAATCTTACTGGGAAAATTACATACTGATGCAATTATGCTGCAAAACAGTTCATAGAGATTGCAATAATTGCTTTGTCTTTCAAACCATTTTGATATAAGAATAACACTGTTCTTATTGCTTTGCTTTAAGAGGTTTGAAGATGTAATTCAGTCTTGGAAGACATGCTAAACAACTAAAAATGGGGGTTTTTTTGGTAGGTTTTGTTCTCAGTGAATACCTAGTGGTTTTCTTTCACAATTGCATTGCCCTCTTGATATCTGTAGTGTTTTGCAGAAACAGAAGAGGAATATTTTTATTTATTTCAAATTAATGGTGCAGTAGAGACAGCTACTTAGAATTCTGGAAATATCTGCTCAGCTGCTACTTTGGCAGACAAAATAAAATAAGGGGAAGTTTTTAGATAAACTAATGTAAAGGACTTTTCCATTAAAACAAACTGTTGCGGGTTATTTTCCTTTCTTCTTTTAAATCTTGTTTGTAGATCCGTATCTTAGAAACAAAGTCATATCGCTGCTCATGTGTACTAACAAACTAAAATTATTTTCTGAATAGGAAAGGGTTATTTGTTCTAAATGTTTGGAAGTGCCCACTGACTTTATTTTCTTACACCCACAAGGTTAGTCTATGAGTGTTTCATTGTGAGAGTAAGTCAGAATCTGATGCCTAAATATCAATTTGAGTGTGATCTGAGACCCACACTAAATCAGAGAATATGTCTTTTAACTGCTCTGATATGGCCTTATGATATGGGCCAAGCTTCCATTTCACTCAGGACTTCAGCTTTTTAGAGTTTTATTCTAATTTGCATTCATTTAGTTGACCACAAGTTGTAAAAAGTTGAATCCAGATGTCAGTGAAGTCTGTGCTAATCACATCCATGTTTTCTCTACCTTGCACAACCAGGGAGGGTGGGATTTAAGCAGGCAAGATGGAGTCTTTTGAATTTGGTACACCCAGCCTAGCCTTATTGACCCCTTGCAGCCTGTTAACAGAGTGAGTATGGAAGTGTGAGAGGTCATCTGCATCTAACTCGAGTAGGTACTCACAACTGCCCACATGAAAAATGATGTAGACAAGCACAAAGTCTTTGGGATTTACCAAATTAGAACTGCTAAAAAATGGATTTGTATACTGCTGTTCCCTTCACAGCAGTTTTCACATCCTGAAAAGGAGAAAAACACTGTTAAGGAAACACTGAATACTCTCATAGCCACAGGCATAAGTGACTCTACCTATGATTATTTATGAAGGAAATATGAAGAAACTCAATAAAATGTGCATGAAAATTAAATTAAATAGGTGTAGCTGCCAGTTCACATTAGATATTGCTATGGAAGCCAGTTCAAAATCTCTTTGATTCTGAGAATTTCTATTTCCATTTTTTTCAAGATGGAAATGTCCCATGGTGACATTTAATTTTTAACTTAATTTTTCAAATGGATATAGAATGTTTCTGGTTTAGTATTTTTCAGGTGAAAAAAAAATGTATGTAATAGAAACCTCTTCTTCTTTAAGACATTCTAAAGCAAATGAAAATGCAAATAGCTACAATGTGTCAGCAATACCCTTAGGCTGATGTTCAGCATAGGAACTCAGTCATATTTAGTTGGAATTTAGATTTTGTATTGAAAATTCAAGGAAGTCCTGTCTAAGTAGGCAACTGAAGTTTTAAGGGCAAATGCTGCTGGACCCCAACAGCGGTGCTATAAGGCATGTTCAATACTATATAAGACTTAAGAAATATTGGCGGATAGACAAACTAAAGAGTTAGAGATTTATAGAAAAAAAAAACAAAGTGGAATACAAAAGACTAATCATACCTGATTTTTATGATTACTTCCCCAGAGAAAGGAACTACATCAGACTATGTATCTCTTCATTAGAAAAAAAAATAGTGGACATAGCACTATGTAACCATTACTTGAACTGGAAAAAAAAAAAGGAAGAAGAGATGATCATTATGATGTAAAGAGATTCATAATTTGTATAAAAATGAAAGTATTTTGAATGATTGGAATGATGTTTCAAGACAGATTTATTTTTTTTTCCCAACTAGTGCTTTTTTCAGAATGGTCTTGTTTTTTTTTTTTTTTCCACCTGTTATCTTCATGTAAAATGCTGAATTTTCCTGATGATGTTGAAATACTTATAGCAAATACAAGATACAGAATATCACACAGGAAGAACAAAAATAGTATAAATAAGAAAAAATACAGATATCCTTATAGCATAATATCAGCCATATGTTCTCTAAGCCAGAATCTGACTATAAGTGTCTAAATACAAGGATTATAATTTGATCACAGAAGAAGTACTACATAGCAGTTTCAGAGGGCTTTCGAAAATGTCAGCTGATGATCGGGATCCTTATCAGAAATACCTCACTAAGTGGTAAGTTAAAAAGGGTACTGCAAGCAAGTCGAGGGAGATGATCCTGATAAGACAACATCTGGAATACTGTGCTCAGTTCTGGGCTCCTCAGTACAAGGGAGATCTACATAGTGGACTACATCCAGGCAAGGGCTGTGAAGATAGTAAGGGATTGGAGTATCTATCATACAAGAAGAGTCTGAGAGCTGGAACTGCAGCTTGGAGAAAAGAAGGTGGGGAGCAGGCGGGGGGCAGGAGGACGACAGGCCTTATTACTTTATAAAAATATCTACTGACAGGGAAAAAGGAAGATAGAGTCAGACTCTTCTTAGTGTTGTCCACTGACAGGACAAGGGTCAATTATAGAATAGTCAGGCTTGGAAGGGACCTTTAAAGGTCATCTATTTCATCGCCCTCCTCCCCGCACCCCGTACCCCTGCAAGGAGCAGAAACATCCCTGACTAGATCAGGTTGCTCAGAGCCCCGTCCAACCTGGCCTTTAATGTTTCCAGAGATGGGGCTTCCACCACCTTTCTGGGCAACCTGTTCCAGTGTTCTATAACCCGCATCGTAAAAAAATTTTTCCTAATTTCTAATCTAAATCTACTCCCCTCTATTTTAAAACCATTACCCCTCATCCTATCACAACAGGCCCTACTGAACAGCCTCTCCCCATCTTTCTTGTAGACCCCCTTTAGGTACTGGAAGGCTTCTATAAGGTCTCTCCGGAGCCTCCTCTTCTCCAGGCCGAACAGCCACAAGTCTCGCAGTCTATCCTCACAGGAGAGGTGCTCCAGCCCTCTGATCATCTCCATGGCCCTCCTCTGGAATTGCTCCAACAGTTTCACATCCTTGTTATGTGCTCCAGAGCTGGACGCAGTACTCCAGGTGGGGTCTCACGAGAGCAGAATAGAGGTGACAAGGAGTCACCTTCCTTGATCTGCTGGCCACAAATCTTTTGATACAGCCCAGAATGCAGTTTGCTTTCTGGGCTGCAAGCGCACATTGCTTGCTCGTGTTGAGCTTCTCATCCACCAGTACCCCCAAGTCCTTCTCCTCAGGGCTGCTCTCAATCCATTCTCTGCCCAGCCTGTATTTATGCCTGAGATTGCCCTGACCCATGTGCAGGACCTTACGCTTGGTTGAACTTCATGAGGTTTGCATGGGCCCACCTCTCCAACCTGTCAAGGTCCCTCTGGATGGCATCCCTTTCCTCCAGCATGTTGACCATATCACAGAGCTTGGTGCAGTAAGTGAACTTGCTGAGGGTGCACTCTATCCCACTGTCCATGTTGCCAACAAAGATGTTAAACAGTGCCCGTCCCAAAACCAACCCCTGAGGAATGCCACTTGTCACTGGTCTCTACTTGGACATTGATCCATTGACTGCAACTCTTTGAGTGTGGCCATCCAGCCAATTCCTTATCCACTAAGTCATCCATCAAATCCATGTCTCTCCAGTTTAGAGAGAAGGATGTTGTGTGAGACAGTGTCAAATGCTTTGCACCAGTCCAGGTAGATGATGTCTGTTTGTCATCCTTTGTCCACCAACGCTGTAACTCCATCATAGAAGGCCACCAAATTGGTCAGACACAAATTTAATCACACAATCAGCACAAATTGAAACACAATAAATTATGTTTAAACATATATTAAAGAAAAAAAAATATTGTGATGGTAGTCAAACACTGGAACAGCTTGCCCAGCGAGGTCCTGGAGTCCCCACTGTTGGAGACAATCAAAACTTGACTGAACATGGTTCTGAGATATCTTCTGTAGCTGACCCTACTCTGACGAGCACAGTTGGTCTATGTGATCTTGAAAGGTGCCTTCCTACCTCAACAGTTCTGCGGTTATGGAAACTGTGTGTGAATAATTGGAAGTGGGAAACTATAAGTTTTTGAAACTTCAGAAGAATGATTTGTACATGAAGGGGATGGATACAATGATCCATAAATTCCATTTCAACTACATTTCTTAATTTACCACAAAGGAGCTATCTATTTCTGAAATAGCTTAATTTAAGTTACATACTGGTAGCTTCAGCTGGCTTCTGGAGTCTGAAGAAAATATGATTTTTAGCCTTTTATATTCTTAATGTTACAGCCTTGAATCCTCAAACTGCCTATGACATCCTTAAGTAAGATAAATAGCTTCTCTCTTAAACATTGCAGCCATATTCTTCCAGAGTAATGTTTTGAGCAACTTCTGATGCTATGTCCTTTGTAGTAAATTGGATGTGTCCTGGACTGTTTCTTGACAGTGAGATCAGCTGTTATAGCACTGCTTATATCTATAATTTTGAATTTTGTCACCCTCCAAAACAGATTGGCCACTACTAAACTACCTGCTGAGAACGGTCTCTTGTCCATGCTACTCTTGTGTGGGCGATAATTAAATGCTGCAAGAAAACACATTCTGTCATTCCTGTTTATCTCTTGGCCAGTTTAGTTTACCAATACAGATGTGGATACATCATCAAAAGCCCTCTCTAGTCTTCTTCCTTAGCAGAAATAGCCGTTCTGAGTTTTAATTTATTCTCGATATCATTTTAGGTATAGGCAACAGCTTCTGCACTTGATAATCCTGAAATAATGTTTAAATATTTAAAATTGCTTCTAATCTAAGTGGGAAATGGAGCAATGCTGGGTCATATAACTAGCAGGTGCAGCAGCACTTTAAGACAAAGTTTCTGTAATGCTTCTGTTGTGAAGCTGTAGGGACAGAGAGAAAAGGAGACAGTAACAGTATTGAGTTTATTAACTATAGCAGAGCGAGTATTCAGAATTTTTCCTGGACTATGCCATGTTCATTATGGGTTGTTTCACCTTTATTTTGATTAAACATTTACTTAGTGGGGACAGGAGGAGACATGTTTCGGCAATTCTCTTTTGATTATGCAATTTCTTTCTGTCAGTAAAGAATTCTTCTTTTCCAGGTCTTCCTTTCAGATAGTGGGTGCTATTCGTTTTCAGCTAGATGTGTTTCGTCTCTACTACTTGTTTTTTTTATATTTTTAAGTACAAATAAATTTAATTTTATTATAGTGGTCTACAGAATTTCATAATTCATGCATGCCGTCATATTGGTAACATTTGTTGTTAAGGTTCACATATCTTAAAAGAGATACAATTTTCTGATTTTATGTATTTAGAATTTGTTTCTTATTTGTTTTCTTTCTTGTGTTTTTTTTTCTTTTTTCCTTTATCAGTCTGATATCTGTTATTAAATTTTTATGTAACATTAAACTTTTCTGTAATTAAGGAAGTCTTAACATTAATCATTCCAAATGCTTCTGATTTTCTCTTTTTTTTTTTTTTGCTTTTTTTAACATTTTTTTCCCTATGAAAAATTATTTTTAAAATTATTGTATTAATGTTTATGTATTTTAGTATGAAAGAGATCAATCCACTTACAGAATGGAAAAAAAAAATAGCTACCTTAATTGAAATAAATTATTGTTAACTTGTCAATTGGAACAACACTATCTAAACAAAATCTGTAACTTCAGCCATAATTACATATAAAGCAGAAAATAAAGGTTACATACCATTCAATTGTTTAAAAATGAATTATCAAGCATAGTAGTCATGTTTACTCCAAAAAGTTGCAATCAGGTCTTCAACCAGGAAAACAACAAACACACAAAGAAAAGAAACAAAAAATGCTTAGGCTTTGTGTATCATTAATTGGTAATTTGCTTCTTGCATATAAATTACTGAGATTTTTTGATAAATCTTGTCTATAAGTTCTTATAAATTAATATCTGAAACAAATTTTGACAAAATTTAGTCTTGGCTTTCACCAGAGAAATCTGGGTTTTTTTTTTTTTAACTCTTTCTTGATTTTAATTCACATAAGATAGCTAAGACTTGTCTTGTTTTAATAGCTCACTTTTACATCTCTGAAATCAAGATTTACTCTTTATTTATTGGAATCTTAAACTTTGAGGTTTTCAGTCTGAGGTTTTATTTAAATAGTTATTGTGTGTAAAAAAAAAAGTGCTTTAGAAAACAATAGTCAGTTGTTCAAGAACACCAAAATTAAAAGAAAGAAAAAATACTACAATTTAATAATATCATAACACCTAAATATCTAAAAAAAAAAGTGAGAAGTTTCCCTAGCTGTTCCTTCCAAAGTCTTTTTCTTCTCCAGATACTTAATCCGTATCAGCTTTTTTTTTTTTTAATTGATCAGAAAAAAAACAGATTATGTTTTTGTGCCATTCTATGGAAAGATTCCGTTTTGTTCTCACATTGAACATGTGAGTCTGCATAAGTCCAAGGTTTACTTGGCAACATATTTATTACTGATATTTTTCTAATATCTTCATGCCATTCAGGTCTGCAGGTTAGATTTTTTAAAAGAGATATTCACTGACTTGATATCACTACCATTGGTGTGAGTGTCAACTGAAAGTCAATAAAGACAGCTTACCAGTGAGATTAAGTATTCATTAACACATTCCATCAGAGCTGTAGTGTTAGCCTGCATTCTTCCCACTGACTAGCTCTGCAAATCCAGACAGACATTTAATGAATAAAATAATGATTGTAAGTAATGTCACTAATAGTTGATCTTTTGTTTTCTAATTGTGGGCAACATTGATCTCACTGTACATCTATTCATTGATTTAAGATTACTAGGATAGGATTTTTTTTTTTATTAAAACATGTATAACCCACTGCCATAGCTTAATGCCTTCTATTAAAATTATACAGCTTATTTTACCCATAAATACTACCAAGATCAGCTTCATCACCTTCATCAGATTAAATCATATGTACATTCATATTTGTTAGGAATCTCAGATGTAAGACAGTTTGTGAAGTCTGCTGGTCAAATTGAGTCAGAAACAGAGTGGAGAAGCTGGGAGTTAACTGTATGTTATCTTTCACAACATTTAAATTATTTCTGCACCATTAAGTATATATCTAATTTCAATTGTTCTTTATTATTTAGGGAAAAAAAAAAAAATGGAGCTAGAGTTCATGTCCAAATGGTTTTCCATTTCACTTAAACCCAGCATCATTTTACTTTTGTTATCCATGATGCACTGGCATCTCAAGCATGAAATTATGAAGCTAAATGTACAGGAAACTTTCTTTATGTTGAATATATTACCCTCCCAGAAGGAATTGCCCTTTTGTTTAGTTCCTTAATATGAAATTCTGACACTTTTTTAATACAGTAGAATGAATAGGTCACTGACTGTACACTCTGAATTCTCCAAAGTGCCATGGCTTCTCTCAAGATTAAATACATTCATCCTTTGAATTAAAAATCTGTTTATCTCAGTGTCATAGTTTAGACCTGCTCAGGACTAAGCTACACAGTGTCTTGCTCACCTGCCCCCACCCTCCAGTAGGATGGGGACCAAAATTATTTAAAAAAAAAAAAATACACAGATAAAACTCGTGGGTTGAAATTAAAAAAGAAAAATTAAGAGCACAACAGAAGAATATAGAACAGAGATGGAAAACAAACAAAACTAATAACAGAAAATACTTCAGCATGTAATTTACAGTACAATAGCTCACAGCAGATCCTGCTGCCCAGCTTCCTCCCAAATAGCAGGAGGCTCCTCTCTGCACGCTTCTCAATTACATACTGAATATGATGTCACATGGTGAGGAATAGCCCTTTGGCTAATTTGGTGTCGTAGTTCAGCCCCGATCGGGACCAGACTACGCAGTCTCTCTCTCACTCCCCCCACCCTACGAGAGAATAGGAGGGGATGATATTGGAAAAACGGCTCAAGGTTTGAGATAAGGACGGGGAGAAATCCTTAAACTTACCGTCATGGGCAAAACAGACTCGACTTGGGGAAAACTATTCATTTATTTCTAAAATTAGCAGGAGCATGAGACAGGGAACAAGATAACCTTCCCCCACCCCTCCCTCTTCCCAGGCTTAACATTATCTCTAATACCTCACCTCCCGAGCAGCACAGTGGGGGAAAAAAGGGAATGGGGTCGCGGTCAGTTCATCATGGGTTGTTAAATGTCACTGTGTCATCGTCGGGGGAAGAACTCCTCGCATTTCTCCCCTGCTCCAGCGTGGGGTACCTCCCACGGGCCACAGTCCTTCATCAAACTGCTCCGGTGTGGGTCATCTCTTCCACGGGGTGCAGTCCCTCTAGAACAGCTGTCCCAGCGGGCCCTCCATGGGCCACAGCCTCCTTCAGGCCTCCACCTGCTCCGGCGTGGGGTCCTCCACGGGCTGCAGGTGGATCTCTGCCCCTCCGTGGACCTCCATGGGCTGCAGGGGGACAACCTGCTCCACCATGGTCTTCACCACGAGCTGCAGAGTAATCTTGGCTAGGAGCCGCGTTACTCCTCCCCCTCCTTCTGAACTGACCTTGGCGTCTGCAGCCGTTCCTCACAACAGGCTGGCAGACGCCTCTCAGGATCCTTTTTACATCTTGTTCACTTCAACTTCTCATCTCCTCTCCACTTCTTGCAGCCAGGCCGGGCCAAGTTTGGCCCAGTCTGCTGCCCGGCAAGAGGCCAGAGGGTGAGGCCTGCAAAACCCACGAGGCTCGCGCCTCCCCTGCTCAGCTGCTTCACATCTCTCCTTTCCTTTCCTGTTTTCCCCTACTTAAATACGTTATCGCAGAGGCGTTATCACGGGACATTCTGCTACCAATTGGCTCTGCCTTAGCCAGCAGCAGGTCCACCCTAGGCCCGGCCAAGTCCACTGAACAAAGGGGAGCAACTTCTAGCAGTTTCCTACAGAAGCTACCACCTTAGATCCCAAAACGAGAACATTTGGGTAAACTATCCCAGCTGTTGACCAACTAATAAACTGTCCCCCAGCCACAGCTGCCACTAGCTTTAGCCCCTCTCTCAGCTCAGGTAAAAATTAGCTCTATTCTAGCTGGAACTAGGACACTGAGAAAGCTAATTTTTTTTTCCACACAGTTTTCATTTCAGAAAGGCAATTAGATATACTTATCTAGTGAGCACTTGCTATGGAAATCCTTTACAAATCTGCTAACAAGCTATTCTTGTACATAAGAAGCCGAATAGAACTAATTAAAACTATATTATATTTTACATGGTTACTTATTTCAAATGTCCAATATCTTTCAAAAGATCTAGAGACTAGTCAACTATATTTCACTTGGTATTTTCTCTAACTTTTGAGTTAGCTTGGTTCACCATATCCTTTACTATCTTAAATATACACAAACATACAAAAAGTCTGAGTAAAGTGGTGGCTTTTTTTTTTTTCCTCATTCAGCACACTTTAGAGCCCTCTGTGTTTGACTAACAATACTATCATTTTATTGTACAACCTTCTTCTATATTTGGAGTTTAATTTTTGCTTTTATGAACATCATTCCTTTAACAGTAGTGTTACAATAGTGTCACTTATCCTGGGACTGTTATATAGATATCCTAGACTTCTGTAAAGTGGATGGACCAGCTTGGATCTAGTTGCATTTGAAGTCAAACATTTTTCTGGGATTAAATTCAATTAAGTTCTGTTAGAGAAAGGTTCTTCATATTTTCCACTTCAAACTGTACAGATTGAACTCTCTACAACATTCCTTTGATCTTTAAAGGACTATCTGGTGCATATTCTAAATTAATAAAAATTTCTACTGGATAAATTTATTTAAGTCTAATTCTGCAGGTCAAGTAAATGCGATAGCTTTATCTGAATTTATATGGCCTATGACTATCACTAAACAAATGTCTGCATGACATGGTTTGTATCTCTTAGTGATCAACAATTGACGCTGAAAAGCCTAGCTCAGGATCTTGATAATTGTTTATAGTTTGCAAAATTCGATTCAAACCTTCATATGAAGGTTTGTAGATAGACTTGTACATAGACTGAAAAAGTTTATTCTTCAGAATACTATAGAATATGAATCAGAGATATTCTAGATGTATTGTTTGATGTTTGTTAACTAAAAGCAAAACAAAGTTTCTTCAATGTAGAGGAAATAAGCTTTTCAAACGAAGGTGCAGTTTAAACAGTAGTCTCATTATTTTTATTTTGTTTGCTTGTTTGTCTCAACTATCTACTACAGAAAATACAGCAAGTAAGCCTTCTTTTTTTTTGTAATTTTATTTTTTCCAATACTTCATAACTTGCCTCAAGAAAAACCACTATTTTCTTGTATTACTTTTTGCATGTTATTTGCACATATACAAATATTTACATACTACAGATAAAAAGCAAAGACCAATGATCTGCTATATTCCATAGCCATTTTTTTCAATTTTGTTTGCTATATTCCATAGCCTTTTTTTTTTTTTTTCATTTTTAGACAACTGTGTCTAAGGAAGTGAAAAATAAAACAAAAATAATATTTTAATTAAGAAACAGACTGTCTGTTCAACAACTATTCATAACAGTGTTCTGTATCTCTATATGTGGATCTCTTTCTACCTGTCTACCTATCTATATTGAGTGGAGAAGTGCAAGTGGCTGCAGCGGTGACCTCTGTGAGGAGATACCAGAGGCTGCCCTGTGCCAGTTCCAGCTGGCTCCAACTGACCCACCGCAGGGCATGGCTGAGCCCAGCAGCTAAGATGGTAGCACCTCTAGGGAAACATGTTTAAGAAATGGCAGAAAGCACCACAGAAAGGAGGGGGAAAAAAAAAAGTGAGAAAGAGCAAAGTGAAGACCAAAGTCAGAGGAGAAGGAAGAGGCAGTTCTCCATGGTGCTAGAACAGAGATTCCCCTGCAGCCAACAGAGAACCTGCTCTACCTGTACTGGAGCACACAGATATTCCAAAATGAACTGTCACCCATGGAAACCCTGTACTGGAGCAGAAATAAAGTGTGGAAAGGAAGGAGTGGTAGAGAGAGGCTGTTATATACCGATTGTAATCCCTACCTGCCCCTCATCCCCCACTCCATCTCTTGGGGAGGGAGGACAGGAGTCTTGAGTGAAGGAGTGAAGTTGAGCTTGGGAAGGGGGAAGAGAAAAGCTGTTGTTTAAATATTTGGGGTTTTTTGTTTGTTTGTTTGTTTTCCTCTAACCAAAATATTAATTGTAATTGTCAATAAATTTATTAGCTTCTATTTTTTGTGCAATGGTAATTGGTAAGTTATCTCCCTGTCTTCATCTTGATCCACAATCTTTCTTGTCCCTCTTCTTCCTATTTTCTCCCTAATCCCACTGAGTGGGGAGGAGTGTGCAAGCAGCTAGACAGATGTTTGGCTGTTAGCCAAGAATAATCCACCATTTGCTCCATCATCCATCTATCCATCCATCCATCTATCAGTTGTATTTTTACTTTCAGTTGTCTTGAGTTAAGTAAGACTTAAGAATAAATGGATAACATCAAGCCATTCCTCCTTTACAGTTGAGGGGAAGTGCCCATGGAAGTGGGACTACAATGTAATCGTCATGATTGATCTCATCATTTGTCCAAGGCCTTAGCATTGTCTACTGGTAACAAATTTAGGCTCTCATTTCAGCTACACATACAAAGACAGTGTACCTCAAAGACCAGAGGGAAGGCATCATTTTATACCTGGTTTTGTTTGTTTGCTTCCCCAACAAACACCCAGCCTCCCCACCCTCAAAGATTATTACTAAGAAGGTGCTCTGTTACTGAAAAAAACAAGTGTCCTAATTCCACAGGAAACATGTGACAGGGTAAAATCAAACTAAAGAAAATATTCTGCTACTGTATTGGAAGGCATATGAAACTAAGTCTAAAGGAGCATTTAGTCATCAATGTATTCTAAATATAACATTTAAGAGGTTATAAGGTTTTAATTAGAGAAAATAAACTATTTCCTCTGGGTCTACAACATGTATTGTTCCATCTTTTATTTATGCATCAATAATAAAGAGCAGATCCACTGCAGGAATGGATGGTCATTAATGTTTAAAAAAGCTGGGCTCACAACTTCAGCTGAACTGAAGCTAAAGCAGCTTAGTGTTACCCATAGTTTCACATAGATCAAATTTCTTGGAAACAATAGCAAAGTTCATGAAAAAAATACATCAACTATTTGACAACAGGTGTTTTACATGGCAGTTGAAAATAGATGTCACTTTGCAGCATGTGAAAATATCTGTGGAGGAGAAACTAGATTGATTATCTCTAAAAATCAAACTCACTGAAGAACAAATAAAATCAAATAACTATTTAAGAACTGTTAACAATCAAAGAAGTAATAAGAAACGTTAAGAAGAAATTCCCTGTTTCCACTATTTCAAGCATTACAAAAATAATATAGAAAATATACTGCTTTTTTTTTGGGTTTTTTTTTTTGAGAATTAAAGGGGAAATAAAGGGGGGAAAAAAGGGAAAAAAAAGATGGGTTATTGTAAGGTTTGGGCTAGAATTACAGTTTTCTTTTGGGGAAAAAAAAAAAAACCCTAGAATATATCTTATTACATTTGATGCTTGAGGTGATGTCTGAGTTAAGATGAAGGCAAAGGACACTGGGACTCATGCTAAAAACAGGAAACCAAAAAGTGTCATCAAGGTCAGCCCTGTAGCTCCTTCTCAGGATTAGTGCCTAAGCTTAAGGCTGAAGTTAGAGATAGAGCTATGGAAAAGAACACTAGATTCATTGCATCTCTTGCAAAATTTTACAACCTTAGGCCCAAATCAGGGCCATTATTTCCAAGAGTGTTAGCTAACCATGACACTCCTGGATGTAGCCTATACCTGGTTTTCTTGAAGATGATACACTTGAGTAGCTAGAAGTAAAACTGATAGTGCTGCTTTCAGCTTCAGCAAGAAGTGGCCACAGACAAGTTCTGACTGCTCTATAGTCTTTCTAGTGGTGCAGCTGAGGAGATTAGGGTCAACAGAAAGACCTTGGAGAATGTTAGCAGTTGTAGCCTTGTCAACTACTATGGCTCAGATGAGGTTTTCTTACTTTGCCAGCATCTTCTAGCTTGAAGAGTGAAGGTGGAGAGGAGCAGAGAAAGAGGGGGAGAGATGGTGAGAGATGGAGAGGAAAGAGAGGGAAGGAGGGAGGGAGGGAGGGAGGAAGAGAGAATGGGGGTTGTGTAAAAAGCAAGACTGAAGCTGAAAAGTAGAAAGAAGGTAAGGTGTGTAACTTCCTTCTACATGTTCTTCTCTGTGTAATCCAAGGCTCAGCTCTGAACGGGCACAACTGTAAAACTTTGACTCAGACTTCTGAGAAAATTGTTATGTTATAAGAAAGAGCTGTGAGAAATTCTCTAGAGTATAACTATGCCAACTAAGAAGTGTAACATTTCAGACAGGTTAGGTTGTTGATAACAAGGTTCACTAACATTTCAAAGATTAAAGAGGGGAAATACAAACACAAAAGGTAAAAATTCAAAAAAAAAAAAAAAGAACAGGAATTCAGAAGGTGGCAACTGAACAACATTTATAGTCAGCCTACTCTAAGGAGCAGCAGAAACTTTTCCTCTCCTGGTCGATGACTAATGGTCAGCAATATTTCTTCATGGAATTCTAAAAATATTAATGTTTATCTAGCTTGATAATGTCTCTTTTATAGATTAACCAATAAATAATAGGTGGGGGTTTTTTGTTTATTTATTTTTCAGGCATGTACATTTTGCTTGCACAGTCTCTCTGTGCATGAAAAAAATTGCCTAAACAAAGTGACTAGAATGAGTATCACAGCTTGGTGGAAAATGAGAGCAGCCCAAGTCCTTTTAGCTGGAGTTCTGGGAATCCCACGTGCTTTGGAACTGTAGCCAGAGACTATGAAAGTAGAATAGAACAGTAAGAAAAACTGAAAACGAATATGCAATGTTTCACCATCTTGACTGTGGTCATCTGAGATGACCATGTCATCTGTTATGATTATACCTTCATAAGAAGTGAGCTTAATATTTAAATTTAATGTTCAAAGTTTGTGTGACCTAGAGTCCAAGGAATGTGAAGAGGTTACGGAAGTTCACACACTTATGGATAAGTACTACGTGTTATATACATCTGGCTGTAATTAATGCCAAAGTTTGTACTAAAAAAAAAAAAGGCAAAACCAAAGAAAATAGTTTGTTAAGTCTGCACCAGACTTCAGAACTAAATTGGAGGTAGTGTTTTTTAAAGGCCAGCAATTTCTATTGATCTGCAGTTCTGCCCGAAGGCACTTGGAGACTGCAAAATGCCAGAGTTAGGATTAGTCCTAGGGTTTATAAGGAAATAGAAATTTCTTTGGACATGAACATAATTAAAGTAATGATGTTTATTGTACATAGGTTTCACTTTGCTTAAGTAAGAAGGACGAATACTGAATTATTTCTTCTTTCTTGTTCTTCCCAAATTAACACAAAGAGCTGCAAATTTAATCAAATCAATGATTACTATGCATATGCTACCATGCTACACCCAGAATTTTGTTATATATTAAAAAAAAAAAGGAACACACTAGGTTTCTGGAGCCAAGAATTTATTATTACTCTAGTTTATGTTTTAACACTCTTATAATCTAGATTATTGAATTAACATAGAAAAGCGCAGTGAATATTCCTACACAGTATTAACTTCAACAGTCTCCAGTATCTATTAATTTTCTCTGGTGCTCTGCTTATCCTTCGAACGTTGCACTGCATTTGAACGTTCAGTCTCCAGAACAACTGAGAAGGCGGCTGTATGGTGACTTCTCAGCATGCCAAAGCTTGGGGATTTTTCTCTCCCAGTCTTAGGGACATTGGTGTTTATCTGCATGAGTTTTCTGAACACAGCCTACTTCTGTCTTCATAGCACCCACTTAAAGTGGGGTGCTCTCACCCAGCCTAAATCAAGATAAAAGACTACTGCTTGCACTGTGATGAGCACTTAGGTTTTCCAGAGCTTTTACCCTATAGACAGTTACCTCTAGAGAGATGTTAATGCAAGCTACAATTAGGTCAGGCCAAGGCAAGCCCCGACAAACGTGCTGTCAGTAGAAAAAAAAAAAAAAACAAACAAACACTTGCATTTCCAGCAACTAAGGCACTTATATGTATTTAGTATCATGTTAGTAATAACTTCATTTGGAAGGAAAAAAGAAAAGGGAAAAAAAAAAGACAAAAACACTGAGCCTAGCAAGGTGAGAACTGAAGGTTGAAGAAACATTGAAGAAGTTTCAGAAGTCGCTGTTCTTTTGTCACTAGAAGCCAGCTGTGAACAAAAGCCATGATATGTAATATATATAATACGATTTATATTGTTTCATTATTCTGTTTTACTTAATGCAGAAAAAAAAAATGATGTTTCATATGACTACAATTATCTATGTTCTTGTTCGTTGGTGCTTGACCACCTAAAATGATTGGAAAAATAAGTTTGGGTACGGGAGAATGGAATCTGTTGTTTGAGTGAAATGTTCCGTGGGATAGAGATGCAAGCTAGTGTTGCCAGAGGTTACAAAGACCTATCAGAGGTTACAATAATCTATAACAGCTGTTACAGCTATTTTTCTGTACTATGCTCATCTGTGCTAAATCTTTAGGTTAGATTTATATTTAGTCAGAAAAAGAAGAATTTGTCTCCCAGCATCCTCCATTCTAGCTATGTTCTGAGTTCAGGATCTCAGAGCATTAGATGTAGATGTCAGCTTTCAGTACTCTAAGTGACTACAGTTCAAGATAGGTGCCCTTCAGAAAGTAATAGTGTAAAAATCCAGTTTATTGTTGAAGCTGAGGGACAAAAAAAAAAAAGCTCATTATTTACATTCTTACAGTTGATGATGCCTTGGATATGTGAAATAGACTTTAGTTTTAAGCCTATGTAATAGAACTTATTAATAATCATCTGATTCATTAAAATCAGCATGATTGCCCTATCAGAGAAAAACAATTATGTAGAATCACTTTGTCCTGTATATTTTTTGAAGCCAAATCAAAGGATTTATAACAAAAAAAAAAAAAAAAACAACCAAGTAACAAATAAAAACAAAACAAACAAACAAAAAAAACCCCCTCTCTCTGACTACAGGGAGTTCACTCATTTACGATGGTTGAGAGTATACACTTAATATAAACATCCATTTTAGAAAATTTGAAGTAGAGAGTTTAAACTATCAAATGTATGGTAGAGATAGCATCTTTATAACTGACACATCAGCAAAGTTATACGTAGTCAATAGTAAAATACACTTCATGATCTTCAGCACCTGGACACCTAAGTGTTAACATTGTTTACGCATTTAGCAAGTTAAAGATACGGGACAATATATCATATCTGTAATATCTTACTCTTAAATGAATCTCCTTCCTTTGTGCTCCAGATTTGGTACTCTTAAGGAGGCAGAATCACATAGAAACAAACTGTGATTAGTTATTTCAGTTAAAAGTAGAATCAGAAGCAACTATCACAACCCATGACAAAGAAAATAATAAATAATGTCCTCCTGAAAAAGATGCCTTTAGCATAGCAGATTCAGAACACATAAGATTAGGAACCAGGAATTGAAAGGGTTCTGACTCAAAACTGAAATACACTTCAGTGACATGGAACTGAAATTCTAGAGGAAAGGGATTGCCCTTAGGCCTCTGCAAAGTTTAACGGCATTTCACTCTACAACACTCCCTACAGTTAATATGTCTGTTGCTTTGACTCCAATTCCTTTGCCACATTTTACAGTGGGTTTATTACCCAGTTTCTATACTATCAATTCAGTCAAAAGATTACACAATTTTATACCTCATTTGTTTATTAATGCCAGTTAGTACCATAGATTTAATAAAAGGGAAATATCTCTTTGCACTACACAGTGTTCTGAAATTACAGTCAGGGGAAAAAAAAAAGTCTCTGAGTATGATTAAATACTGTGAGTAGTCATTGTCTATTTTTACGAATTCTATTCTTTTTTTTTTCTATTTTGCTCCTACACATGCAAAAGTTTATATGAAAGTTAAATAGCAAATTTTCAGTCTGCTTTATTAGTCATCTGTATTTATCTGGCAACTATTCACAAGAAAAATCTGTATTTTTTACAGTAGCAGTGGTTAAAAAAAGCTGATGCCCCAATTCTATTCAATTTCAGTTTATATGAAAAAAAAAATTGATTCAATAATATGAGTTTCATTCAAGCAAAATGAAGCTTAATTGTTTTCATTATTAATGTATAAAGTAAAATTCCCATGGACCATGTCCTCTTATAATAATTGAATCAAATGAATAAATCAATAAATGATGTATGAGAACACAACATTTGAAGTGTTCTGAGACCTTGGAATGAATTATTACATACACATCCATACTTTACTATAAAGTAGATTTGTCCGGGATGACTACACTTAGATGATTTTGAAAGGCAATAGCCCATTCATGAGTGAATTCTATAGGTCCCAGCTAAACATGAAACAGATTTATTTATCAGTGGTTAATGTTAATAACATTTTTTGTCCAAGACAATAACTTTCTTCAGCACAATAATTTTAAAGAAGGAATATTTCTGATAGTAAGTTAGTGGTATAAAGGGGTACTTGATTTATTTTTCCTCCTGTTTACTAGTGTTTACCTGGAGGCAAATTTCAAAGATGGTAAATAAAATATTTTGAGAATATAGTAATCCACATTATTCCTGTAATTATACACAAAAATATTTCTTTATAGCCTTGGAGATAATTAGAATAGCATTTTCTCCTCTTCCATTTCTGCTCTTCGATTTCTTTTTTAGTTTTTTTTTTTCTGTCTTCAGATTTACCTAAAGAGGATTCTGTATCTTATATAGTTGTTACTTTGTTATTTCTTTACTGGTCAACCTGTTCTGTTAATAATCTTGGATATCATTGTCTACTTCTGAACTGGGAGACAGAGGAACATTTTTCCCTTCTTCTGTAGTGAGAGATTCACCCTACCTGCATCAGCGCAAATGGGTCTTGTTTAATATAATAATTATTAAGTTTTCAGAGAAGATGTCTCCAAGGTCTGTCCTTTGTGAAAAAATCACCTTCTCAACTGGTTAGGAAGTCAAAGTCCCCTTTGTTCCTTATCCGTTACTGAATGAATTCTGAATTATCTTGTCTATGCAGTATTACAACTTCTTTAAGAAGAATAGAAAATTTACACTTCCTAACTTAAACTACATTTAAGGATGAAATACTATTACAGGATTTAATTTTTGTGATTATGCAACAGGCTAAAATAGATCTGTCATACATAGGTTAACTGTCAATAACTTGTCTTGGGGGAGTGGTCATTGTGAGCCAGTTTGATCAGAGGTACCTTTAGAAAATCTGAGTGAAAAATTGTCTCTTGTAGAGATTTAGTGGATATTTTTTATTAGTTAAAATTGTCATATGTGTCTGGAGGGTATTCTTTCACCCTGGAATGATAATCAGACACACAAATAACTGTGTATATCAGTATATACTGGTATTTATCAAAAAACCATCTTAATGAAAATGTTGAGAGAAGATAGAACATTTCTGTCTGTCTTCAACTTTTCTAGATCTATAAATTTTTAGTTCCTAAAGGACAGCTAATGCATTTATTTATCTCGCTGAGTATCTTAAACTGATTGTGGTAAGAAAAATCACTACATCATCTGAATATTTTCAGGTATAAATATTGTATTGTGGAATAATACAGTTTTCTTGATATGTTTCAGGGAAGTCTGAAAGTTTTTTTTTTATGCACAATAGCTGTTCTGTCACTTCCTTTCCAGCATTATAGAAACATTATTATTTTTGTCGGTTACCTAGCACACTTGACAAGGACAAAAAAGAAACATTTCTTCTTGTCACATAAAACAATCATTTCATCAGATGACAGGAGGTCCTCAAGACTCCATCAAGCACAACTGACACAACAGAATGATTCTAAATTAATAACTTGAAAGACTTCTCCCCCTTCAAATACAGTACTAGTTACATCTTATAGAGGTATTTTTTTTGTTGGATTTTAAATAATTAACTTTCTTCAAAATAAGTATTTACATTCATATCTAAAAAATATTACCCTATTTTACTCTATTTTTTGTTGTCATTGTTATGAATATTCTGTGGGAATTAATGTAACATTTTGGTTTCTAATAGTAGGTTCTTCTGACTGCTTTGAGACTGTAATGAAAAGAATTGTTAATGACTGATAATGTGAAACAACTATTAGCATGTTGATGTTGTAAGACCAGGTAAAGTCGTAATATATTTTAAACAAGAACTCAAATTTTAATTGAGGTCATAATATATATTAAAAAAGAACTTCACATATTATTCTGATCTGCATTACATTATCATAGGTTAGTTTTGAGTTAGTAACTGAGAGATTAAAGGCTCCCACCATTACTATACTCCTCTGTCCTTCATCTATTGTTTACAGTGGTCTTTATATCTTCAAAAGGAAGATGCTGCAACTGCTCATTTTTTCAGAATCTTTGAAACTGCTTGGTTTTGCTGAATTCCTCACAGTTTAAATGTTAATAAAAAACATAATTGAAAAATTCCTTCATATAATGTTTTCTACACTCTCTCTATAGCTAAGAGTCCATAGTTTTTCGTGTTCATTATTCTGCCCATAATGAGAAGAGTGAATGGCTGCTGAAATACTATTTCGAAGACAAATTCCAACACAGAGGAAAGAAAGGCGTAGGAGCTTGTTTAAACTTGTTCAACTTCTACAGTACACTGAATACCATAGAAGAGGAAACTGAGTGGACTTGGAAAAACTACTACATGTAAAATAAGCTTCAGAGTGGAAAACTGAAGAACAACATAGCTAAAAAAATAATGCTTTGAAGTATATGTGTGCTATATCCCACATTAAAAAGATAGGAAGAAATTACTGTAGGAGTAGGTATTAAAACATTTTTCGCTTAAAACAGTGTATTCTAACTGTTCCCCCAGAGTTTTTCTGGCTATAAGATAATCTTCAAGGAAAATTAAGGCATTATTTTCCTAAATTATAGTGGTTCAACTAGGCTTTAATATTAAGGGGAAAAAAAAAAAAAGGTTCAGAACTTAAATCCAATAGAGGAACTAGGCCCTCAAGCATTATGTGTTAGAAAAATCTCTTTCTGCCTTGGGAACTGGTATATACACTATAGTGGTAAGTACATCATAACTACAGAGGAGTGATAGACAATTTGCTGAACTTATTTACAGAAAGGAAGAAGATGTGAAGACTTACTTAGGAGAGATTTCAAGGACAATTCTATTTTGAAATCTCAGAAAGTTATTCAAAGCTGAAGCACCTGGCTCATATGTAAAGATCCAGAGCTGTTATTCTCTCCAGAAGTCCTTATGGTTATTCATTGGGAAAACAGCGTGAAGAGTTTTAATTTAAGAGGCAACACTGACAGTTCTATGTCATAGAGTTGTGCTTATAGTCTTTCTTATCCTTTCCCTTCAGAAAGATAATGCTTTAAACAGTCATTAGCTGAAATACATAAGCAAACACCTGAAAAGGAATTCGGAATCCAAGAGTCTCTCTTTTTCTGCTGCTTAGTGTAACTATTAAGTTAAACAGCCATGCTTTCTTTCACTTTCTGTGCCTCTGACTCCTTGAAGTTTTGTGTTCTTTTTCTGTATTACAGCTCAGCTTTGCCAGAATGCTGGAGAGGCTTGAGATTTCACGGACCATGAAGTTAAGCTTTCTATGAAGGTGTTTCCAAGGGAAAGGAATCTAGGGTTACTCTTTATTTATAAGGACAAGATATCAACAAGGTGTCAGAGTCTAACACTGTCTCACTAGATTCTTTTAAACATTCTTCATGTTGAGGGTTTAATGTTTAACAGTAAATTTACTTGCTTGAAGATGTTTGATGTTACAGAGGATTTTGATTCAGCAGAGCAATACAGCAATGTACTTAAATCACAACACAAGCACAAATTATGCTTAGTAGTGTAGCAATTGCAATACACATTTGAGTTACAATATAAATGTGGTTCTCATTATCATTCTCTATAATATACTCACCATACCAAGGCTGAATCTCCCCAAAATCTGGGAAGGAATATATGTGTTTAAATCAGCTCAAGCCCACTGTTCTTTTCAAGTTCTTCCTGTTGATCGTTCAGTTTCTATACTGCATATTGGACTAAGCCATATATATACAAGCTCCCCCACCATACTGATCTCACTCGCTCAGAAAGATATTTATAATCTTTTGATTAACTGAGGGACAAACAGTAACACAGTTGGTTGATTCACTCAGCTAATATAACTACTCAATTTGGTCACCTGATTTAGTCAGTTGATCCACTCATCTGTTGTGGCCACTCACTTAAAATAAAAGCTACCCCTGGTCACCTTTATGCTTAGACAATTTCAGCTTTATTTGCAACAGCTGTGGTCAGTCATTCCCTACCATTTTCCCTGAGCTTCATGAGCATGTCGCCATTGTTTGTCTTTCTTACACTATACGAATTTATTGATCAGTCACACCAAGAAAGCACGGTATATTGGGAAATGCTAACTTGGCTGAACTTCATGAAAAACGAAATTACCCAGTTGAGGCCAACTATTCTAAAAGATAATTCTTCATATTTTTAAAACAAAGAACTTATACTATAAATACTTTTACTTTTCACTGCCAGTTACACGGCTAGCTGGGAATTTACTTGAAAATCTAGCCTTTTTATAGAAAAAAAAAACAAGGGAAATACTCAGTCTATAAAGCTCTAACACGAGTTCTGTGATGGATTCCAGGTGCAATTACAACATTTATTTATTTTATGGCATTTTATTTTTGGTATTTGTGTATAAACACAGATACTACCTTGAGTCCTGCATAATACTGCCTTTCCTACTTACTATTTCCATTTTTATAAGTATGCCAAGAGTTCTTAATAGCTTCATAAATAAAGAATGAAGTCACAATGCCTAAAGCTTGCACCAAGGAAAACAGTTTACTGTCAAGCTTTTGATTCCCTGATTCCTTCACAGTTGTTGCAACATTCAAGAGCCCCAGAAAAAGAGAGAATTCATGTGACAATGCCAAAGCTGTTTTCAGTAGAATTCACTATATCTTTAGAAAATATATTTCTGAAGACCTTCCTTTTAAACAGTATTAGAGCTCATTGTAATAAGTTGAGATCCAATACTCTCAGTGTCAAGGTATGAGTAAATTATTTTGAACATCATTAGTAGCTCAACATTAAAGTTTTCACTATTACTATTAGTAAATACAGGTTCCTCCATCTTAAGTAAATGAAAAAAGTGCTGGTGGTAAACAAGTATCAACATACACTAGTCAGCTCTACAGATGAAAAGGAACATGGGAATAAAAACTTCAGATAATAAATCACTAAGAATCTGACATTCTGAAAAAAATATGTCTTTTTGTAAAATGTCACAGTATTGTACCTAGCAGCAACAGTTGCTATAACACTCTGTGTTATAGAAAGGATCTATTTCCATTTGTTCTGTGACAGGAGGCTTAAGGGAACCAATCAGCCAAGCACAACATGTATATTACCGAAGCTTCTGAAGGATAGGTTGTTTTAGGTGATTGACAGTTTTGATCTTGTATCTTCTTACATCTTAATGTTATTTGAAAAAAAAATTACACGAAAGACACATCCCCACACTCGTAGACACACAGAAGTGTATACATACTCAAAAACCTTTTTTTTTTCCTAGAATTTATTTACACTAAAAAAAATTCCATATCAAGGAAAAGTAAGATTAGACAAAGATGACTAAATCTTTTCTCCACAAGACATTAACAGGATAGCTGGTTAAGAAAGCTAACCCACTCAAATAGAGGTTGGCAAGATCTGAAAGTCTACTGAAAGAAATACACACTACCATATTTTAGAAACAAATATATTAGTATTTCTTCTCATTAAAAAACAAAAAAAACAAACAAACAAACAAACTCAAAAATCATAGCTTAAGTAGATATCATGGTTTAATGCCAGCCAGCAACTAAGCACCACACAGCCACTTGCTTGCTATCCCTATCAGGATGGGAGGAGAGAATTGGAAGGGTAAAAGTAAGAAAACTCATAGGCTAAGATAAAAACAGTTTAATAATTGAAATAAAATAAAATAAAATAAAATAAAATAAAACAGTAAATTGTAATGAAAATGAAAATAACAGAGAGATAAATAAAATCCAAGAATGACAAGTGACGCAAACGGAAACAATTGCTTACCACCAACTGACATATGCCCAACTTGTCCTCCCCATCATTGCATCATATGCTACAGAACATCCCTTTGGTCTGCTGGGGACAGCTGTCCCATCTGTGTCCCCTCCCAGCTTCTTCTGCACTCCCAGTCTACTCATTGGTGGGGTGGTGTGAGACGCAGAAAAGGCCTTAAGATTGTGTAAGCACTGCTAAAACATCCCTGTGTAATCAACACTTTTTCCAATACAAATCCAAAACATAGCTCCATACTAGCTAGTATGAAGAAAATTAACTCTATCATCTCAGCTAAAATGAGCACAGTAAGGCAACTCCACCCTGAGCACCCATCACCAGGCCTTACCTGGACTTAGCCTGGGGGGTTTCTGAGTGGACCCAGGTCTCCTCTTACTGGTTCCCATGCCAGCACTCATACAGGGCAGCAGTGTCCTTCAAGGCAGACCAGTGAGTGCCTTTGACATCATAGGAAGAATAAAAAATGAGGTGTCGTGGCTGTGGTTTGGAGAAGCAAACAGGCTGGTGGCCACAGCAGCTGAGGCTGACAATGACACCAAA
This sequence comes from Chlamydotis macqueenii, assembly GCF_036417535.1. NCBI lineage: Eukaryota > Metazoa > Chordata > Aves > Otidiformes > Otididae > Chlamydotis > Chlamydotis macqueenii. The sequence continues at coordinate 168,102,592 of NC_141556.1, forward strand.
GGAGGTAATCGAGTGACTACCCAGCTTGATACTAGAGTGATTTATGAGGTGAGGAGCATGGTCAGAGCCCCAGGCACACACTCTACTGCTTGGAGAACCACTTGGTCAGCGCTAGCAGGAGTCACCTTCCCCTCTGCATATGCAGCATTCCCATGGGAAAGGACTGTCCCTTTCCCTGTCCCTTATACCGTGGAGGTGTCCCTTTACCTCTTGTTAAGACCTTCAGAGTTCAGTTAGATCATGACTAAAAACATCTGCAGCCACACAGACAGCAAGGAAATTTCTGCTTTGGTGACTTACCCTGCTTCTTCTACTTGTACTTTGCCTTTACCGTACTATACTGCTGAAATACTGAGGGGCAAGACCAGGAGCTTGGTAATCTTTTGAGAGGTAAACCTATGAAACATCAAATTTGACCCTTTTTTTTTTTTTTTTTTTTTTTTTTGCCAGCAGGTAGCAAAATGCAACAATGCATTAGAAAAATCTATGCCTAAGAATCTTCTAGAGCTGTAGAAAATTGTAGTGAAAATGTTTTATATTGGTATGTCTGGAGAGAGAATGTGAAGACATGGGGGAAAAATATCAGTGGGATACGGGTTATAAAAATGTCATGTGTTGCTAACACAGTAGCAAGTCAACCAGATCCTAGTACACTGCTACCTGCAATTGCTCAGGATAGCCAGATCTGAAATGGAGACAGGGACTAAATCCTGATGACTGAGAGAGGTGGGGCAGGATAGAAAGACTAATCACTGTCAGCTCCTAAAGAATACAGTGAGACATATTCAAAAACAGCACACTCCCAGGAGAAAACTAGAACGTGTGGGGAGAGACTCAACACCTGATGCCTCAGCTTCTTCATGTCGTTACAAGCAACCATGCACAGATTACCTGGATACAGATGCCTTAGTGCCTGCATGCTCTCAAACTGCTTACACGTGTCCTGGGGGTTGTATGAGAATGTGAGAGACTGAAATAAGTTGTGTTTTAACATACATTCATCATTCTTTTCTATGAGGTTTTGCGCTGAGCTACACTGCTGCAACAGTGTTGGAACACTATTTCCTTCAGGGCAGCCTGGAATTTTTTATATTTTCCAGAGTCTGTAGAAGACATGTATACTGCCATAAGTAATTCAACATTCATTTATGTACTTGCAACCTGTGAGATTAAATGTTCTGTTTGCTAAATTGCAAAAGAAAACCAGCACTTTTAGGATGGGGTTCATTTCATCCTGACATAGAGTTCAAAAATACTTCAGATTAACTGAAACCACTAGAGGACAGAATTTAACCCCTCATGGTATTTCTCAGTATCAGACTATGTACAACTAAACATAGCTGTATAAATGTAGAAAAGCAATTAAAATGTCCAAACATATATATATATATATGTATTTCGAGAAATACTAGATGCCCTAGAATACTTGAGCTATTTGCATAGAGCTGGTGTCACTGACACAGGATTTATAAGAGATCTGTGAAGTTGCATCTTGAAATCAGGAAGGGATACCCTGCGACACCTAAAATGCCTCTAGCATTATCTAACTTTAAAGACTTAAATTGTTCTGCATAAACAGCTTTCAATACCTACAGAAAAGTGTTCAGTGTCATCTGGGAGTTCACGGGGCATTTGAGACATCCAGACAGATCAGGCACATGCCCTCCAGTTGGAGATGACAATGACCATTGCAACACAGACTTCTGTGACCATCCAGCCAGTAGCTGACCATACTGGCCGAGAAAGCTAATTCCCTATGCAAAAATCCCAATCAATCACATTGTTAAAAACTCGACACTTAAGAATCTATGTAACAGCATCCAGTCTATGTGTATGTTTATTCTATCTGGTTGTGTGGTCTCCTGTCCTTGACAATAACATGCTTGTTATATGGAGTCAACAGTTGCTTGTGCTTAGTACGTCTTTGGCATTACCAGGCATCAAAAATATTATTCTTATGGCAAACAGTAATTTGACAGGATCCATGGGGATGTTCTAATGTCCTCTACTCATTACATGTATTTATTGTGTGATGGGCCAGCTGACTGCTGTCATAAACCGACTGTATTTTATTTTACAAACCTTCTGGCATATCTCAATGATTCATAATTAACATGGGCCGTAAAATGTCTGAGTTCTTTTGTGACAACAAAGATCACACAGCTGTGCATTTTAAATTAATGAAAGGACATACTTGCTTATAGGTATATTGAGTACACACAGGGTTAGCAATTTATTAATATTAAACATGTTTAACATTGAGGCTTAAGCATCTGTTCTTTACAAAGGCTTAGCAAGGAGTTCAGACTATGCAAAAAGGTCACTGTGCTTCTCAAGACATACTTGGATTCTTGTTATTATTGCCAGGAATGTATCCTCTGACTGTTTCTATACTTCATCTGTATTAGTTTTCTCTCTAATTAATGTTCTATCCTCCTTCTCCCATATCCAAAGGTTCAGCCAGTGAGTGCACCTGGCTCAAAGTTTTTTCATTTTTATCTTGACAACAAAATAGTTCACCAGAGTGATATGGGAGATACTTGGAAGTCCAGCAACCATACTGATATTGTCAAAGATTTTAAAAATCTTTCTACAAAACTGGGATTTTGGTTTAGTTTACTACGAAAATCCTAAAATGCAAGGCTGAGTTGAATCTTGTAGGTGTGGGAATTGAGTGAATGAATAAAGCCAGAAAGTTAATATTTTGATGCTAAGATATTAACAATCACCCACTCATCCTGTCTCCTAGAGCAAGAAAAGAGTGGAATAGGAATTTAATCATCAAATAAGGCATTAATTACAATTAGTGAAAATGTCAGAGCAATAGAGGTATAGGTACTCAAGATAAGCACAGTGATGAAATAGATGTCTTCACATTTCTACAGTAATAAATACTTATTTAATTTTGAATATTTTTTTTGTCCCTTGTGTAAGCAAAGATGAGGATAATAGCATATTAAAAATTAACCTTAGTCAGTCTAAAGTACAACAATGAGAGAGACACACATACATAAGATTCTTCAACCTATCTTAAAATAGTTGCTTAATTTTATACACAGGATTATTTGCCCTTTGGAGGAATCTTCGTGTCTTCATTAACCGTGGAAGGAGACTGGATGACTGAAACCAGATGAGCAACTTTTAGATGGTAGCTGTTGAGATTCATCCCTCTTTTAGTAAGGACTCTCTCTGCTTTTCTGTGAGGGAACCTTTTGACCTACTGTCAGAAATGTCCTGTGGACACAATCAATTATGTTCAGGAGACTAAGAAGAGTTTTATGCCATGTTTCAGTGACATTGTGTAGCAGTTCACTGCAATGTTGAGATGTGACTAGAGGGATCAGCATGTATCATCGTGGTGTGTTTGCAACCAAGAAAAAATTCTTGCCTGTAAGTCTTCAGTATTCAAATGTAAATGATAGTAAGGGTGGAGATTGATTTTGTCCCCTGCATATAGTGGTCTAGTGCCCTCTGAGGTTTCCTCAAGCACCTAATCTGACTTTCAGTCCTGGTCCAAGGGTTTTCCAAAGTCGTTCCAGCCCTCTTGCAACAGCATCTCACAGCTTGCTATACATTTCAACTGATGAATCAAGCCTGATGTTTCTGCAAATCAACGAAGGAAAATAAAACTCGAAGTCTAATTACCCATAGAATAAAGTAGTTAAGCATGATTAGAACGTAGGCATGCATTTTCAGTGGCTTCAATGTGTGTGTTTCACGCTTAACCCAAAGGAGGGGCTTACAACTTCTGAGAGACTGACATCCTCTGGGCAATCTGGCCCATTTCCTCCTATCTCTAGGAAAATATAATGTGTGGCTGCTGCAACATAATAAGTGACATTAAGTTTCTCTGAACATAAGTTTGGCTTCAATTTTCATATTAAATTTTCATTGGGTACATCAAGAACACAGAAAGTTCATTTAGTGTGATAATATATATGCTACATGCAAAAAGTAAAAGGAACATTTCATGGTAACCAAAAACCCTGAGCTTCTGAAGTTTTACATTTTGATTAAAATATTTTTAATTATGAAGCTTGCATTTTATTGCAGACTCATTTTTTTATTTATACCAAATTACAGCACAGTGTTTTGTCCTCATTCTTATGCTTTTCCCTGCTCCTAAACATCATCATCATCACTATTACTGCTACCACTACCACTACTAATACTACTACTACTACTACTAAAAATAATAATAATAATAATAATAATAATAATAATGGTAATAATTTTCCTCTCATTCTTTTAGCTAGTTCATTTCTGTGTGTTCTCAATTTTAAAGTTTCATTATTCAAGTGCTGATGAGGCTTAAGCTTAAAAATAAGCTAACTGAAGACTGTTGAGGGTATTTAAAGACTGTTTTGTAACTTCAGTCCTTTGAAATCACATTTTCTACCTCTATAAGTTTAACATCAATGCATTATTTCTGCAAAGGAAAACAGCTATTTCATTTTTAATATTATTCAGCTAGTTACTAATTAGAAGTGGATACAACTACAGTTTTCAAATATAAATGTATACTAAATTAATAACGATCTGCAGTAACTTGAAATAAATTTTGTCTTTTTACTTTTTTTTTTTATTTTAAATAGGTTTTCATAACAAAAAAAAAAACCCTACGTTTTCCTGGTAAACAAAAATAATTGCCTTTTTTTTTTTCTACGTTATCTTTAAGGTTAATACATGACTTGCAGTTATTGTCTTCTTGTCAGACCCCAACTGTGTATCTCAGAGCCATCCACTTAAAATGTACTTTTCATAAATTCCATCCCCACTTTTAAAAGTCTATCATGTACCTGTTAGATCCCCAGCATTTCAACACTTAGGCACCTCACTATCTTTTATTTTATACTTGTTTTTCAAAACAGCTCCGTAGAAATACTTGAAGTATGATTAACTGACTGATTATGATGTACATTCATATTTTTTGCAGTGACCTATACGCTGACACTGACAACTCATGGTTATCGGAAATTAAGAACTTTAGGAATTATATCCTATTTAGTGAAGTCAATAAAAGTTACCTTTCCATTAGGACTAATTGCGGGAAGATGATGGAGATCAGTCCACATATCTACCTCACTACCGATGGAAAAAAAAGAAAAAAAAAAAGTATTACATAGCTTGATTCAAAACATTGTCAGGATATGAGCTATCAATTCTGCTGTGTGCACAATTTGTGACCTAATGTTCAATTTCATTCTCTGGCCCACTTTTTTCATTGCCTTGTAGACATACCTTAATGACCTTTCTTCTATTATTTACTGCAATAGTGGAAATTTCCATGTTGAGGCCAAGAAGAAGCTCCAGCTGTGAACTATACCTCATCTATGCCAATACTGAAGGATTTAAAGCAAGCAAAGAAACTAAAAGTGCAATGTCCTAAAGCCCCCAACTGCAATAGTCTGAGAGAGTGAAAAGTAATTTTTTTTACAGAAAGAGAGTATTGGGGTATTGGCGTATTACAGTTATAGGGGCATTGTACAAAAGACACATGTGGCAATTCTTTAGACTTCAAAGTGTTCGGCTCCCATAGAGAATTTAAATCTCTGTGTACGGTACCCTGAGTGAGTGAGGTTCATCTTGTACCATTTGAAAGACAGAATTAAGCCCCACCTTTGATAACTGCAGGTATAGTTATGAGGTAACTACATTTACAGATACGAGCTAGGGACATTATTCTTTTGCCACTTTTGACACTTGTGATACTGTTCAGCTGACCAAAAATAGAGCTGGGCTTCAAATACCCAAACATATATAAATACACACTTACTTTCTATGCTTCTGAGGAGCTGGAAAACTTTCAGGGTATAAATCCTCTCTTTGAAGTCATAAACAGGACAACAGTTGGTCTGAATACAAGACTGTGGTCGACCTGGTTGATAAATCAGGAAATTTACAACTTAGACAAGGTGACAAGAAAGCACTTTAGAAGAAACAAGGTTGTTATGGCAGAAGTGGGTGCACAATGGCAGGCAGACCATCCCTGGGACTTTGGTCTAAAATGCAAAACAGACTCTCAAGATGCAGGGGCTTTTGTAACCATTTGTAATAGGGGTCACACAGTTCAGAAATTACACAGTGAGTGAGGAAAAAAAAATTAAACCAGCCTTTAAACAAGCTGCTAAAGCAGTATAAAGTTCACCATTTTATTGTTAATAGCAAAGTAAAAGCCTTCGTCATACAGTGTTTTAATACAATGCTGAAAAATTAGATATGAGGATATTTTATAGCATGCATCAATTTTCACTATATTGATGTGCTATCAGAGTACACAAAGAGCTGAAACTTCAGCTTCCACAGAATGGCTGGAGCCAGGCCTATGGATCTGAACCCCGTTAACTCTGCGAGTCTCATAACGTCTGTAGGGATGAGTTTGAAGTTATAGGATCTACTTTTTTGCTGAAAAAGAGATACTACATCAAGGTACTTAAGATGAGAAATTTGAGGAATGCTATAAGCAGGTGCTCATAAATGAAATTTTCGTAGTCATGACAGATATCTGTGCAGTGCTTAATAGGCTATAGTCCCAAAGCATTTGTGGGAGCATTTTGCCATCATCAAAAAGTGAATCCTGACAAGAACAGAGTCTACAAATAGAGAATATCATCACTGCACAAGGAAAGGAAGGAAGAAACAGATGCTATCAAAATGGTGTGGCTGGCCCCAGAAATTTAATAGCTGAAAAGTTAACAGGAGAAGCCTCCCAAGTCCAGATTCACCTTATTGACCCCCTCCACAGCAAAGCTTAAACTGTCGATGCTGCAGTAGTATATCGAGTCTAAAAAGGCAAAACAGGTTCTTCAGGTTCTGAAGTAGCTGGGGATTTAAAATAATTATTAGCAGAATCTCTGCTGAGAGTGCGGGGAATGACCAGAACACGCTCTCCACGCACAAAGGTGTGCGCACACACCCACACACAGAGCGTGAAGAAGGGCAGGGACAGAGACAATCCCTCCACTCACTGCAATGACAAGGCTGGCCAGGCACCAGGACTCACAGGCATTCAGGAAGATTTATCCCAAATGGGGCACCTGTAAAACAAGCAAGTCTATGGGCTACACACTCATTCTAGAGAGAGGTCCTTCCCTGCTGTTAGCTATCATAAACTTTGATGGCTGTCCTCCTGGTCAAGTTTTGTGAATCCTTGTCTTCACTAATTGATTTTCCTACAGAAGGCTTCTCTTTTCTAAAATGTTGTATCACTTTGACTTGTGATTATTTAGCAAATCTATAAAATATTTCTAGATAACTTCTGCATCTTGTGGACCATGCAATCTCAGACAATCAGTTCAAATTTGAACCAGCCAACAGAGGGGACTTTGTCTTCAGATGAAGGTTGCCATTCTTTTAAGATGTGATCTTTTACCACGTATGTCATGTGTGGTTCTTTTACCGTGTCTTGCCATGTATGATTCAAGATAACTTTAATTCTAGGTCACACATACATTCTTACTCTGTGGTCCCCAGATTTTTCAAAGTCCATGGAAATTTGAATTATTTACCCACTATATATAAATACACACACACATATATGTATATACACAGGCACATACATGCACACCCACAAATACAAACATGGACATGTATGTATTTATATGCACATGTACTCACATGTGTGTATATTTACATACACACATTCACACATGTGTGTCCATGTATTTTTCTAAACTGGTTCTTATTCACATGTTCACGTATATCTAATTATGACTAATTTAGCAGCAGTAATGCAACTTGTTTACTTAAATCTGTTTCTATTTAGACTCTAACATGACTTATCAACAGTTTCAACATCTTTTCCGAAAAAGTCAGATCTTTGGGTATTTAGGTTGTCTTGAAAAGATCCTGAGACACTAAATCACACAGAGTTCAAATTATACAGCTAGAAGCGACAAAATTGTGTAGCAGTCCAAAGAACATAAAGAAGTATGGTTCCAGAGTCTCAACATTTTGAACTTGAAACTGAAATCACTGAACAGTTTATCATTCTCAGATAGTTATTTAAATGGACTATTACTAAACTTCAAAAATAATTTTAATAATAAAACTAAATGTAATGAACATAATGTAGTGCAAGTTATAAAAAGGAGGAGTTTTTAATATGAAGGTTATAGTTGGGCATTTAGTAGTTTCCAAATATTACTTTTCAAGGTAAACACTAATCCAAACTGTAGTAGTTATTAAAAAATCAAATTTTATAATGTCTCCTTCGAGAACGAAGATTGTTTGCAAGTATTAGAAAGAGTAATTAGTCATAAAATAGTACTGCACCTATATTCTTGACATCCATTAAGACTCTAACAGTATACAAAAATAGCACAGATTAATAAACCTATGTTTCCTGTCGTGAAGGTCTTACTATTCAATTAACATGAAGATTCACACACTAAAGACTAATAGACACATTTAAGAGAAAAGAAGAGTACCTACAACAGCATTCTGAGATTATATGAGCTAGTTATATGCATCAGGTAATGATTATGGATAGTTAGGATGAAGTCCAGCACAATCTGAGTTCATCAGAAACTTTATCAGAAAGGAATTAACTGCTCTGTGTTTGTCTTTGCCCGATACAATGACATACATATGCATGCTCAATATTAGTCTGTAAATAGCCTTAAACAAATAATTAACTTCTAATAGTGACTCAAAATGCCATTTGCAAGCTTTCCAAACCCAATACTTAAAGGTACAGTAAAGCATAAGCACTTTCTTTGCAAAGTATTGTCTGAAAACCTTTTCTGTTTCAGTGACACACATGGAAATAAAAAAAAAAAGTATTACATCAGGAAAAAAAAAAGTGTTTGCACCACATTTTATGTTAACATATAGCAGCATGTAAATAATTTGTATTGACAAAGAAGAAAAATACTTCCACTCAACCAGATATTAGATCACAGTATTTGACTACATGCCTTGAGAGCACAACAAGGTAGTACCAGAGCTGCTACAAGAAAGTTCCTTTGCCTCGGAATTACTTCACTTTATCTGCTATTAACTTTTTTTTTATACTTCAGTGCCTGTCTTGTAATAGGCATCATTTACTGATATATGCTATAGTTACCATCAATTTGCTTCTGTTTCAGGACACAAAATTCCATGAATGAGTCAGGACACAGAATTCCATGAATGAGTGCACATTTAAAGGTCATAAGCAAAAGCTGAATAACTCTTTTTATCCTAATTGCAGTTCTCAACTGAAACAACTTAGAGCATTTTAACCAACACTCTGTACAAATAAAAAGTTCCCATATACCTGAAGCAGACTGTTTAAGAGAACAACTTACTCTCTTTCATTAGTTAATAAGTAAAAACACTAAGGAACACTTTACTCATGTAATTTTACATCCAGCAATTTGTTCATACTTCCAACTAATGAATGCTGAAAAAGTATTGGAGATGAAAATAAATAATGAGTTATTTTTTTTATTATTTTTGTATATATTCACACAGGGAAAGAATTCAGATACCATAACAATCTAAGAATATTTTAATTTTGTTTTTAAAGTAGAAGCAATTTAAACTGATGAGACTCAAATTCTCATTCAGTTTCTTAAATGAAATTCATTATCAGACTGTGGAATATGGTAATCAGGATCTTAGAAATCAAGCATACTAAATTCCTTAAATGGAAAGTGGTTCTTAGAATTTGTCCTTAAAAAAAAATGAATACTCCTCTCAAAGAAACAAATAGTCTAGAGTCAAAAGATAAAATCTTCTATAGTATTTGTAATATTTAATATTTGCCAAATAAGAGCTATTCTACTGTGTCTAGGATAACAGAGTATTATCACATGAAAAGTGAATTGATTCCAACAGAGCATAGGTCTGCAAAATGAAATCTGCATGAGGTAGTCATAGTAAAATCAGCTTCTGTTGTGTAGTGAAAGTGATAGACTTCTGTATCTCCATCAGAAAAATGGGTGGCTGGGTCAAATAGGAAGGCATAGACAAAATTACTTCTCTCTCTATCCGGTCAATGAGCCCTGTAGCATAAGACTTTTTGTATTATGCTTATACTACATAAATTATACATCCTGAAATAAGATATATCTTAAACTTCTTATAAAGAGATTGTACCATGCCTGGTCTGAAGTCAATTCTCTTGGCTTTTTTCCTTCTTTTTTTTTTTAACAAAGATGCTGCCCCTAAAATTCTTCATCTTGAGGCTTTACTGGCTATGTCTTCCATTGTTTACACACACTCCCTGCTATAGATCTGCTGTTTGGATCAGTTTTAAAATTCTTGTGTTCGGTACTTTAGTTCTCATCCATTTTTTTGTTCCTCACAAATCTTTAACCATTTCCTCTCAAAGCTACGCAAGTGTCTTCTCCTCTATTTTCCTTCTATCCTTCTCACTATGTTCCACACAGCTATGTGTTCTCAACCATAGTCTAACAGGTAAGTACAAGGAAACGGGGTCCATTCTATAATCCTGAAATTAAATCATGTGTGGCTTGGCCCCTATACTTAGGGGCCAAGTGGTTTCATCAACATTTCTGCAGCCCATTTTATCCCCTGAAGTGTGCCAAGGTGTTATGTAAGGCCACTGCAACTCTGAAATGCAGGAATGACTACTGACTCAATGCCAGTGGTTACACTAACAGGTAATGGACTCACTAGTGCTTAATCCTGTGTCTCATCTATGTTAAGTTTGCTACTGTAATCATAGTCTCAGGCTGTAAAAGTATTGCTGAGTAGTGCTGAGCTTAAGTGGTGGGTGTGGTTGGCATTCACACTGTTCAGAATTGTATTCCTCTGGGACAGATCTGTCTAGTAGAGGTGAGATGGACTGGTCTGGAAACAGAGAATGAGCCAATTCTGAATTTTGATTATGGAAAATCAGTGATCCACCACTTAAGTGCGCTCTGGGCTCCCTCTTCATTTTTGTAATATAATTTGGATCATCTTATCAAGGACTATATGATACTTTAGCTAAAAAAAAAAGGTCTTTAAAAGAAAAAGCCCCCCCCCCCTAATTTCTACAAGTTATCAGTAGAAAACAAATTGATTGCAAGGAATGGTAAGCTGTACTTTCATGAGATACTCAGAAGTCTAAACAGGTAAGAAGGTAACTGAGAAAACCTCCAAATTTTCTAAAAATATTAACAGATTTTAACTTACAAAATCAGAAAAGATTGAAGAAGAATAGGACTCCAGAGGTTAGATTTTCCTCTACAACAATGAATATGGTAGGAAGGAAGGAGCTCATTCCACTTATAGAGAAACATGATTGAGAAAAGGAAAAATCAGAATACTCAAGCTGTAATTTAAGCAGATGATTAACCTTAATACCTCTCATCTTATGAAAAGGAGCAGAAAATTGTTTTTAATTAACTTTTATTAGATAAAAACTGAATGAAATAGTTGTCTTTATTTTTGTCCTCATCTTCTTATAGATTAAGTTTCCTACATTGTGAGACATTGCACTTAGTGTCCTTTGGCTTACTTCAATTTGAACTCATTTTGATAGAACTACTTAAAGATATAGCAGTATGAAATATTAGAAATTAGATGATGTGAGTTTCCCTGCTTTCACTTTCTAAAAGTAACAATTTAAAATTTGTAAAGCCTTTCTGAGGGACAAAGGATTTGAAAAAGAAGACATAAATTACAATATTTCAATTAACTTGAATTTTTAGCAGCTTAAATTGATCATTCTGTATGTTCAGTAAACTATTAGACAGAAATTAGGGGTGATGGTTAAGTAATCCCCAAAATATACTTCCTTGTAGTGTGACAACTGTATTAAACTGCAGGAATTAAAACCCATTATTCACAACACTTCTAAGAAATGACTGCTGCTTTGAGCTTGATTTTATACATAAACCACATATTTGTAGATGTATGTATACACATGTATGTTTATTTATTTCCTCATACACAAGGGAAACGTGTGTAAAAGAGTCTTCATACTTTTTAAGCCTTTTAGAGAACAATATTCGTGACAGGGACAGATCTAGTTCAAAAATAAAATGAATTTGCCAGATGTGACCAGACACCTGAGATAGGGTTATTCTTTACTGGTTACAGTACCTGATGCCAAGGATGAAAAAATTCAAAGAAAATAACTGCAATTCAGCTGAACTCCTAAGGATGAAGTATGAATCAGGAGTTCTAAGAAGTTTAACGTATTTCTTTTCTGATTTTAATGGAAACTATCTGAACTGTAGAGGCATCAAATATTCTTAGAATATATGCCAGGAATAAGTCACCATATCACTCTTTTTGCTCACACAATCAGAAGGCAATCACTCATGCTACTCTTTTCTTAATAACAGCCAGAATTTCAGTAATCAGTTCTTCCAAATCTTAGTTCCTCCAAAGGTAACTAGAGGCAAGTGGAAATGAACATCACATATCTTGGGGCGCTACTCATTATGATAAAAAATCTCAAGCCATAAATACAAAGGGATGTTCAGTGAATTTTTTCCATTATGACTGCTGTGCTCTAACTGTATTGAGATGAAGTGCACCCCTGGCACTTTAAGGTAGTTTACCCGTAATATGTACACCTACTCAAAATTGTGCTTGCTCTAATTGACCATTTAGACCGTGGACGGTTATTCAGAATTATTTGAGCAGACTCTTCCCTTCCAAAAACATAATTTCTAGGCCTTTTGAATATTACTACTTTGGTTTGAGTTTGAAAAAATCTTTTTTAAATAATTAAGAAACACTTAAACTCAAGATTTTTGAGAACTTTACCTAAGAATTTTAATTTAACTAGTTTTCAGATTACTATTCTTCGGTGGGACCACATTTAGTAGAATTGTTCCAAGACTAAAAAAAATTCACTTTTAAGATCACCAACTGTGTTTAAGACTTGTTTGTCCAGCTTCACCCAACTATCCCTCAGGTCAGGTTGCTGTAACCCATCTTTTGTGTTAGTATCTGTGTGGCTGGGGAGCAGCCTTGATGAAAGGGACCTGGGGGTCCTGGCGGACAGCAAGCTGAACATGAGTCAGTAGTGCACCACAGCAGCAATAAAGACAAGTCAGATCCTAGGCTGCATCTGTAAGGGCTTTACTAGCAGAGACAGAGATACAATCATCCCACTCTACTCAGGACTTATTAAGCCATACTTGGAGTACTGTCTTCAGTCTGGTCTCCACAATTAGAGAAAGACATGAACAGCCTGGAAAGGGTCCAAAGAAGAGTCACAAAGATGATCAAAGGGCTGGAGATCCTGCCGTGTGAGGAAAGACTGAAGGAGCTAGGTCTTTTGTCCCTGGAGAGGAGAAGGCTTAGGGTGGAACTCATCACATTATTCCAGTACTTAAAGAAGGATGGAGGCTCTCTCTTCACAAGAAGCCACATGGAGAAGATAAGGGGCAATGGATAGTGGCTGCAACGGGAGAGGCTTCATTTCGATATAAGAAAGAATTTTTTTTACAGTGAGAACAACTTTTCACTGGAATAACATCCCCAGGGGCATAGCAGAATCTCCATTGCTGGAGGTTTTCAAGATGCAATGGGACAGGGTGCTAAATAATCTCATCTAAGCTCCCTTTCCTGTGAACATATAGATGAGAGAATATTTTGAAGTGCCTTCTCATGTATCTATTGAGAATCAAAAAAAAAATATTTCTCAGAACTCATCTGAGATTCAGCTTAAAATATGTCTTGAATGAAACTTGCTGAGGTCAGTGAATTACTGTTTGCAACAAAAGGATTTACAGTTGTTTTTTTTTTCTCCCAGAAAAAAATTCTGAAGTCTTTTGTTCACATAGGTTTAATTTCAGATATCCAAATTTAATCTGAACCAAGAGTAACTTCTAGATAGTATTAGGAAGAAAGCAATCGCTGTCTCACTTTTTAACAAGAAGTAATGAGCTAGTGATTTCCTATACACTTGTCCTAAGTGCATATGAGTAGCAGTATGGGCAGTAGCTATGACTTTTCCGCAAGTGGGGTTTTCAATAGGAAGATAGAGAGATTCAGTACACTTCATTTTCCAACGTGTTGCTGTGCAGGATTTGGTGATAGTCTGAATGGACTGGGTGTGAAGTCCATGCTTAGTGCAAGACGGAGATAAGACTTGGGAAAATTTCACTGGTGTTACAACATTCCTGTGGGCATAGACTTCTACAGCTTCAGGGGAGGAGCTGCCTGTAACTCTGACTGCCACATGCAGATCCTTAACACAGCAAAGCTGCAACTCTAGCTGAGGGAAGGGAAGAGAGTATTTGGCTTGAAAGAGTTTTAGATGAACCTGTCCAAATCTTTTATTTAATAGAGCTCATTGCAGCACTCTGTTCCTTGCAGAAACTACTTTCCCTGAACAGATTTGCAACAACGACTGGGAAAGAAGCCAAGGCATAAGGTTCCTGCAGTGCTCTTGGATTAGAGTGAGTAGGAAAATTTATCAGGCAAGTGTAACAGTAGATGCACTGAGACAAAAAGTTTAAGTCCTGACAGAGGGTGTTTTCTTGGCAACAAAGCTTAACAACACTCTAGCTCTTACTCTCAGTGGTATACTTTACCTGCAACGTGATACACCAGTGAGAGCACAGGTGCTTGTCACATACCTAATGTCTTCTAATCTTTACGGTGAAAAGTGCTGAAAATAGTTGTGTTGTGGTTTATTTTTCACTAACATATCTCTATATGCAGCCTTTTCTCTTCAGCACAAACATATGACATTTATCATAGTATCATAACTGAAAAAAAAAAAGTCTATAGTCTTGAGGGGCCACTAGCAAATTTCATTTTGTCCTCTGCATTTTTGATACATAATTAATTGCAGAAGAATATCCTGCCAAACATTATGTGTCCTATGTATAGGAACATAAGTTACAGTTCCCAAGGTAAAACACAATGGATTGATTTTGGACTGTGCACATTAGCATGGAATGAGATAAAAAGTAGAGATAAAAAGACTGAATTACCCTTTAATACAAGTACTATGAGACTTCACCAAGGCTACACTGTACAAGGCAGACCAGTTTATTCTAGAATAACCTGGTTACAGGGTTATTCTGAGGGTCTCTAACATAATGCTGCATTTTGACTTATACATCTAAGTCCATGTGACTTTAAGATGTAATAAAGAGATATTTTACCAAAATTCCTCTATAAATCATCTATGCTGATATTAAGTTCTAATCTTTGCAACAAAAAAATGCAGAAAACTTTTATTATTTATTTACCATTACCAACCACACACATATGACCTGGAATTCAGGGCTTCAAGCATGGATCAACCGTGTACCATGATTTATAAGGCTGAGTCCTATGACAACAGTAATAATTTTTTTATGTTAACAAAAATTTGATAATTATATATAAATCTCAAGCACAAGTACAACAGATGATGAGAAGATTTTAACCTCCCTACACCCTTGTAATGCCAAGTGTTTCTCCACTCTACTTTTTCTACCCTGAGAAACTACTGAAGGATATATACAAATAGTTGGTTTTCTGGAAATTCTGCTTAACTACATATGAGATTTTTAAGGCTTCTATAGAGCCACAGGAGCCCCTGATCATCTTCCTAAAACTTATCATCAGAAAATAAGCAACTCCTCTAGCAGTCTGCAAGAATCAGTCCCCAGCAGCCTAGGCACGTTTTTCTTCAGAGTACATGCATGTCCTCCTTTGCTGAAACTTAATACCTCTTCTGCAGTAGCAATTCACTGTCAATTCAACATTTTTGTCCCTGTAGTATGGAACTGTCTCAATAGTACAGAAAAGATTTTTTATTCGTGGTTAAGGGCAGATATTTTGCAACAAAGTTGAAACAACAGATCAAGCTTTTTTGCTGTGTATGTGAAAACAACACAAAGAAAATATATATGCCAGAATCCCAGTCTAGTTTCCCCACTGCTTACCTTTCTAGTGTTGCTTACCTTGTATCTGTGTGTATCTCAGAGATTGCATTTCTTAATGAAGCTTATATCTGCTGAATACTTCCCTCAGCACTCACTGAGTACTACCGATTTTTACAGTAGCATCAGCACGAAGGGCTGGTGACACATCCTTTGGGATCTGGATCTCTTCCCCAGCCTGTTCTGTCTGTGGTGTACAGGAGCTTTGAGGTCCGATGGTCTCATTTTCAAGACTATATTTCTATAGGAACATTTCTAGTCCCAGTGCAGTTTCCTCTCATTTCTCCCCAGTTGGTTTTCCCTCTTGTTAGCTAGCAGAAATACAGATAACTTTGCCAGAACCTGAATTTCTTAGGGAAATATGAGCTATCATCCATGATATTCAACCTCCTTTTTTACCTACTTCCACTCTAGACAGAACATTTATCACAAACCATAGGCCCTGCAGATCTACCAATACCAAAGAAGAAAAAGAAAGCAGAATAACTGTTATTTATCTCTTACGCATGTTCATAACACTTTTTACATTATTAAATTTCTGAAGCCGTTTTATATTATCAAGGCAAGTGACAGATTTTTGTGATGAAGTAGTTAATCCAAACTGCTTCTCCACAAGGTAATACTGTTTTAAGGGCCTTGATGTTGCAGCATAACACCTACAATGTATGATCACAAGCCCCTGGAACACTGCTTTTTGGAGGTGAAATTATTTATTTATTTATTTATTTTTCTAGCTTAGGATTTAGCATAAGCAGTAGAGTTGCTTGTATTTCTGATTACTAGCACAACACAGCAGGAAATCCACTCTGAAGTCTACTAATAGCCTTGTGGCAATAAGGGAGTAAGCTTAGGAAAGTCTTCTTGAAATATCCTTTCAGATACAGTCAGTCTTTCTCATTTACGGTGACAAGAATGGTAACCTCTGCTTGTCAGAGATTTTTTTCTATATACTCTCTCCAATAGATATATACATATAAAGGCTTAGGAAACTGCAGTTGTTAACTAAAGTTGTTAACTTCCAAGTGGTTATCTTTAAACTGGTCCAAACTTTTACAGATAATATTAATATTCGTGTTCATAAGTTTGCATGTTCATTAATTGTCTTTAATTTTCTATTCTAAGCAGCATGTTTTTTAACTTTAAAATGTCAGAACTGCTCATTAGAATTAATTCCCTAATAGCATCTACCACAAGGCCAAACTCATAAGCTGGTTTTGTGTCATTTATCCTGAATATTTACATAACTTTTTTTGAAAAGCATAAACGTTCATAGTATTGCTTGTAAGAAGTTTAGAACAAATGCTCTGCAAAGCAGTCTAAAATGATGTTCAAAAATAGGTTACAAAAAAGAAGTCACAGGAAATTTATAGGAAAGGAGCAAAAAACAAATGAAGAAAAGTACACTATTTCACTCCAAGTCCACAATGCAACTTGCAAGTTACATAACATATTCAGTTATTGTTCCTCTGTTCTGATATAGGATATAACAGACAGAGAAGGCAGAAGAAGTCACTGACAGGGGCAACAATGATGCAGAATTATTTCCATTCAAGGTCCAATTAATAGATTAGGTCTCTTCAGCATGGAAAAGGGCTAAGTAACTGAAAGATGACCAAAGTTTTAAAATTTTTTTAGTTGCCTAAAAAAATTGAGGTTTGATGTTGAGGTTTATTATTTACAGTACAGGAATATGAATGGGACTTAGGATGCTGGGTTACAGTAAATAAGAGGAGGCATTTCCTTATACAGTGGTGCTCAGATATCTGCTTTCCAGAGGGAACAGGAATAGCTTTCTGTAAGATGTTTCGGATATAAAAAATTTGCATGAGTTCAAAAGGTTATTGAATGAAAACACGTAGAAAATATAACATTTGGATTCTGTTTCTGAGTCATGGAAAGCTATTCTAAGGCTGGCAGAGTGTTCAGGTGATGAAATCATTAGAAGTCTCCCTGGATCTTATTATACGCATCCTCAGATGTCACTGTTAATCCATGTCATAAATGGGACATGGATCTAGGTCTTTTAGTCTGATTTGTTAAAAAACATGTTTGTATTCTTCTGTAATGTGTAAGCAGAGCATATAGCAGATAATTCTAGTGTTTACTTGCTAAAAGTGCAGTTAAAAGCTAAAGTCATTATATATAACATTTTTCTTCCCTCTCTGGGGCTAAGTGGCTAAGAACTGTGTAGAAACATTAAGCTTACTTACTTTAACATACTGTATTTTACTTTTTTTTAAGGTCTTGTTTTTAAGCATTGTCGTAGTTCAGCCCCGATCGGACCCGACTACGCAGTCTCTCTCTCACTCCCCCCACACTCCGAGAAAACAGGGAAAGAAAATATAAGGAAAAACAGCTCGAGGTTTGAGATAAGGACAGGGAGAAATCCTTAAAGTTACCGTCACGGGCAAAACAGACTCGACTTGGGGAAAACTATTCATTTATTACTACAAACAGCAGGATAATGAGACAGAGAACAAGATAACCTCCATCCACCCCTCCCTCTTCCCAAGCTTAACATTATCTCTACTACCTTCCCCCCTCCCCGAGCGGCACAGGGGGGAAGAGGGAATGGGGGTTGCAGTCAGTTCATCATATGTTGTTTTACGCCGCTGCTTCATGGTCGGGGGAAGAACTCCTCACATTCCTCCCCTGCTCCATTGTGGGGTCCCTCCCACGGGCCACAGTCCTTTGTGGAACTGCTCTGGCGTGGGTCATCTCTTCCACAGGTGCAGTCCCTCTAGAACAGCTGACCCAGCGGGCCCTCCACGGGCCACAGCTGCCTTCAGGCATCCACCTCCCCCGGTGTGGGGTCCTTCATGGGCTCCAAGTGGATCTCTGCTCCTCCGTGGACCTCCATGGGCTGCAGGGGGACAACCTGCTCCACCATGGTCGTCACCACCGGCTGCAGGGGAATCTTGGCCAGGAGCCGCATTACTCCTCCCCCTCCTTCTGAACTGACCTTGGTGTCTGCAGCCGTTCCTCACAACAGGCTGGTAGATGTCTCTCAAGATCTTTTTTTACATCTTATTCACTTCTCATCTCCTTTCCACTTCTTGCAGCCGGGCCGGGCCGAGTCGGGCCCAGTCGGCTGCCTGGCGAGAGGCCAGAGGGTGAGGCCTGCAAGGCCCATGAGGCCTGCGCCTCCCCCTCTGCACCTCTGCCCCCGCTCAGCTGCTTCACATCTTCTCTTCTCTCTCTTTTTTTTCTGTTTTCCCATTCTTAAATACGTTATCGCAGAGGCGTTATCACGAGACATTCTGCTACCAATCGGCTCGGCCTTGGCCAGCAGTGGGTCCGCCCTAGGCCCGGCCAAGTCCCCTGAACAAAGGGGAGCGACTTCTAGCAGTTTCCTACAGAAGCTACCACCTTAGGCCCCCCCTCACTAAACAAAACCACGACAAGCATATACTGTAAGACATATTTTTTTCTCCCTTTTCTTTTGTCTCTATCGTTTGCATTGATTTGTCAACGACACATAAACTGCATGGTAATGTTATATGAAGATGTTATATGTTCCACTCTGGTATTTTTTTCAATGAAATTGTATTATCTTATTCCCTGGAGATGAATAAAAACAAATAATTGAACATCTATTTTTCTAGGAAAAACTGATTTGTTGTGTTTTCTTCACATTTGTAGTTTTGCCTGTAGTAGTTCAATACTCAGAGTATTAGAAAGAAAATCTGTCTCTGAACATGCTTAGGTTACCATGGATTAATACAGTTACGAGGTCTTATCCAGAGAAAAAAAAAATAAGTAAAACTAAAACCAAAACCCCACATACATTTGTGTTTAGCTTTGCCTATATGTATAGTCTGGAGTACTTATGCAAGAGAGAGAGAAATAGGGATTTAATTCTTTACGGAATTAACATTGTAGTATATCCTATTCCATAAACATTTTTTAAATGGCTAAGAAAAAAAATAAAAATTGAAAAAAAAAAATACAGGAAAGGAAATATAGTTCCACCCAGATATATATGAATATTGTAAGAAATTAATGTGACAAAAAAAAAGGGAAATTAAGTATAGTGTGTATAAAACCTCATTATCCAAAATAATTAAATTTCCAGTTCCTATTTCTGCTTGTCTGAAAGCACAAATGCAAATTTTAAAAAGAAGCAAAATATTTGGTAAAAAGGTCAGACAGAAATGGGAATAACAAAGAGTATCTCTTTAGGCTGTCATGCAACAAATAGTGCGGTTGAATTTATGTGATCGTGCCAGAACATATTTGAATCTTTTCAGTGAATGTATAGTTACATGGTTGAATTGCAAACAGTCATTGTGAATTAGTAAACCATGGGAGTGTGACTCCATGCTTGGATAAGGCATCAGCATGACCCCTCAGCCCAGTATCCTAGCCAGTGCTGTACCCTCCCACAAACAGTATAATCTCATACTTGTTGCTATGCAAGAATATTTCTGCAGCTTCTCTATTCTCAAGGTTAGCACCATCCTCCTTAGGAGGCTTTTACTAGATAGAGACTCTTTAGTTTTTTGTCAAGGCAACATGTCTTTTCTTTTCCATATGGTCAGTTAGAATTAACATTTATCTTTCCTTGGTCATGGTTGTCCAAGGAGGACCACCCATACATCCTTACAAAGAGAATGGGGAAAGAAACATTTTCTCTGACAAAGCTCTGTGATATAGCAGGGATGGAAGGATGGACCCACATTCTGGGTCAGATCTGCCACCTTTTTGTGAAATCGTGCATGACTAATGGTGTATCCAGGAATTAACGCTGCACAAAACAATGAGTGAATAAATAAATAAAGGACCTCATCAGAAGGACTTCTTACCTGGGCTTTCTGCTCTTCATCTTGGTACTGTGAAAACTTGATCCTCCTTAATCAACAAATATATGTAATATTCATTACTTAGCACAAATACACATCTATTTCAACTGGTATCGGTATTAAATAATTCTCTATAGAAAATAGCTAGATTTATTTACTGGGTCTTGGATTTTGAAAAAAAAAAAATTGTAATGACAATATTCTTCAACCCCATGGCATGATTTTTTTTTTTTTTAAAAGCCTACTAGAAGTAAAATCATAGAATCATAGAATCATAGAATCATAGAATCATAGAATCACATGGTTGGATGGGACCTATAAGATCATCTAGTCCAACCGTCTTCCCACTACCATTGCTGCCACAGCTACTAAACCATATCCTGTAGCTTCTCATCAAGCCGCCTCTTGAACACTGCCAGGGACGGAGACTCCACCACCTCCCTGGGCAGGCCGTTCCAGTGCCTTACCACTCTTTGAGAGAAAAAGTTTTTCCTCAAGTCCAATCTAAACCTCCTCTGGTACAACTTGTGGCCATTTCCTCGGGTCCTGCTTGTTGCCTGGGAGAAGAGGCCAAACCCCTGTTCATCACAACCTGCCTTCAGGAAGCTATAGAGTGCAATGAGGTCTCCCCTGAGCCTCCTCTTCTCCAGACTAAACAATCCCAACTCTCTCAGCCGCTCCTCATAAGACTTGTGCTCCAGACCCCTCACCAGCTTTGTTGCCCTTCTCTGGACACGTTCCAGGGCTTCAATGTCTTTCTTGTAGTGAGGGGCCCAAAACTGAACACAATACTCAAGGTGCGGCCTCACCAGTGCCGAATACAGGGGGATGATTACCTCCCTGCTCCTGCTGGCCACACTATTTCTAATGCAGGCCAGGATGCCGTTGGCCCTCTTGGCCACCTGGGCACACTGTCGGCTCATGTTCAGCTGAGCATCAACCAACACCCCCAGGTCCCTTTCCTCTTCACAGTCCTCCAGCCACTCAGCTCCGAGCCTATAGCGCTGCATGGGGTTATTGTAGCCAAAGTGCAGGACCCGACACTTGGCCTTGTTGAACCTCATGCCATTCAGCTCAGCCCAGTGATCCAGCCTATCCAGATCCCTCTGAAGGGCCTCCCTACCCTCAGGCAGATCAACACCGCCACCCAACTTGGTGTCATCTGCAAACTTACTGAGGGTACACTCAATCCCCTCGTCTAGGTCATCAATAAAGATATTGAACAAGATGGGCCCAAGTACCGACCCCTGGGGGACACCACTTGTAACAGGCTGCCAGCTGGACTTGACTCCATTAACCACCACCCGCTGGGCACGGCCCCCTAGCCAATTATTTATCCAAAGAAGGGTATACCTACCCAGTCCACAGGCAGCCAGTTTCCCTAGGAGAATACTGTGAGAGACCGTGTCAAAGGCCTTGCTGAAGTCCAGGTAGACCACATCAACAGCCTTTCCTTCATCCACCAGTCTGGTCACCCAGTCGTAAAAGGAAATGAGGTTGGTCAAGCACGACCTGCTTTTCGTGAACCCGTGCTGGCTGGGCCTGATCCCCTGGATGCCACTCATATGCCGAGTGATCTCACCCAAGATGATTTGCTCCATAACTTTCCCAGGTACTGAGGTCAGGCTGACAGGCCTGTAGTTCCCCGGATCCTCCTTACGGCCCTTCTTGTAGATGGGAGTCACATCGGCAAGCCTCCAGTCCTCCGGGACCTCCCCAGATAACCAGGAGCGCTGGTAGATGGCCGAGAGCGGCTCGGCAATCACCCCCACCAACTCCCTTAGCACCCTAGGATGGAGCCCGTCCGGTCCCATGGACTTGTGGCAGTCCAGATGGAGAAGGAGCTCTCTAACTGTCTCCACCTGTACCACAGGGGGTGTACTCGGCCTGGCATCCCAGACTTCCAGATTAGGGCATAAAGTGCCCTGAGGATAACTGATCTGCCTATTAAAGGCAGAAGTAAAGAAGGCGTTGAGGACCTCAGCCTTCTCCTTATCCTCAGTGATCACATTCCCCGCTGCATCAAGTAAAGGGTGTAAATGCTCCTTATTTCTTCTCTTACCACTGATATATTTGTAAAAGGATTTCTTGTTCTCTTTTACTGCAGTGGCCAATCTGAGTTCATGCTGAGCTTTTGCCTTCCTAACTTCCTCCCTGCATACCTTAGAAACTTCTTTGTAATCTCCCCAAGTAGCCTGTCCCTTCTTCCAGAGGACATAGACTCTCTTTTTCTTCCGGAGCCTCAACAATAGTTCCCGGTTCATCCACACAGGTCTTCTTTCCCTACGGCTCGCCTTACAGCATTCAGGAACAGCCTGTTCTTGTGCCTTTAAGATCTCCATCTTGAGGAGCGTCCAGGCTTCCTGGACGCCTTTACCCTTAAGGAGCGACTCCCAAGGGACCCTCGCAACAAGCGTCCTGAACAAGTCAAAGTCCGCCCTCTTGAAGTTCAGGATAGCCGTTCTGCTAGTGATCCTTCTGACATCTCCAAGAATAGAGAATTCTACAATTTCATGGTCGCTCTGCCCAAGACAGTGCCCAACCTTCACGTCTCCCACCAGACCTTCTCTGTTAGTAAAGAGTAGGTCAATCAGGGCACCACCCCTGGTAGGCTCTCGTACCAGCTGCATAAGGAAACTATCTTCCACACCCTCTAGGAACCTTTTGGACTGCTTCCTGTGCGCTGTATGATATTCCCAGCATATATCAGGGAAGTTGAAGTCTCCCACAAGAACGAGTGCTGGCGATTGCGCGACTCGCTCAAGCTGCCCATAGAACGCCTCGTCCTTCTCTTCATCCTGATTAGGCGGTTTATAACAGACCCCCACCACGATATCACTACTACAGGCCTTCAGGTTATCTGAAATTAATGCAGTTACTTCACACATGGATTTTTTTTCCTACTGTCATTAGAGGCAAACTGATTATGTATTCTATACAAATCAAATAATTAAATAATAAAAATTTTGGCAATATGATATGCTTAAATGTCTACAATTACACTAGTTGCCCTAGTTACGCTGTTTAGGCAGATGACTAATTCCAAATATTTTTAATAGTCTGTAGTTCCTGAACTTTACCTTGCACAGTTAACTTATCTGTGAACATACGCATGTTTAGTTGTTTATCTTTTTTTTTTTTTCAGTGAATATTCGCTAAGTATAGGAAATTGAGTTATGTGTGCTCTTCAATGCAAGTACTGGTCAAAACTACCTCTGAAACTAAAAAGGACATCTCAATGACTATAACTTTCTGTTATATCTTCCAAGTTTTCTATTCCATGTTGTTCCATCTGAAATCTTGAGTAAAATTTTAGGGAAATTCCACCACCATTTTATTAATTTGGTAATTATATTAATAGAATAGAATGGGGTGGGAGGGGAAAAAAAGAATAAAAAGAGTGGGAAAATACAGCTTGGAATTTGAAAATTGAATGGAAATTCAAGTTCATTCAGCTTCAGCTTTGCTCCCCACTACAACTGCAATGTTATCTATATTTTCTTCTTTCCTGAAGTTTCAAGCAGTTTTTGACTACATAATATGAAAACCTAAGGAAGATGTTCAACACTAGTGCATCTAAATCTGTCTGACAATATTCAGTAGGATGCTAGTTACTGAATCTTGCTTTGTTTGATTTTGTTTTGTTTTTTATTGAAGTGTTTACTTGATTTTATTAGGAGTTATCCACATACATACCAGAGAGAATATATAACAACAAAAAAACAACCCTTCAATTTAGACTTTTAAGATCTCTATACACGGTTTTTGAATCCACCATAGATATCATATTATCATCAGAAAATTATAGATTTAAATTTTGCTAATATTTCGGCAGGCATAAATATCACAGTAGAGCAGTTTTCATACTCATCAGTTCCATAAATACGTGTTCCTGGCTTCTGCATGGGAGGACTCATTCCATCATAGTACTTAATTGTGATTATGGTCCTTTCATTTTCTTTATTTATATTTTTTAATTTTTTTTTTTAAAACCAGGAACCAATTAATTTGCCTGTTTAAATAAAAAATGTTGACAGGATTGAAAACAGCATGGTGAAGGAAATGGAGTAAAATAAAAAAAAATAAGAGTTCAGGACAGGAAAGCTGTGGACATTTATGAAAGCACCTTTATATACTTTTTTTTTTTTGTTCCCAGAATGCATTCTAATTGTTCCTTCACTGATCTCATATTTCTAATTCAGCATCCTTGTCTGCTAGACAGTTCTGTGTATTTACTATTCTACAGGTAAAAAGGTACTTTTTTAATATCTACTCTGCATTGTTTTTCTTTCATTTCCACTTATGCTCACTGAGCTTGTAATCTGAAATCATCTGGAAATAGTTTCTCTTGGTGTTATTAACCACTCCATTTAACAATGTGAGCACTTTAATATGGTCTTACTCTTTCTGAGTCATCTTTTTCTGTTTTTTTGGAGTGAACAGGAAATTACTTTTAAAATCTCTGCAATCACCATTTTCATCAGGGAAATGTTACTGTGAAATTTTTATCTTTTCTGCACAAACACTACACTATAGCTTCTCGTGAAATATATGAATGCATTAAAGTGCTGTGATGACAAATCACTCTGGTTAATGAGATATAATTAACATACTTTCAGATATGAAGGCACTCATCATTAACAGGGAATCAATGCAATAAAGAGATTTTTTTTTTCTGATTAGCTGGAATGTTTTCCCTTTATTGTTATTATTTTTATTAATGATTCAACTAATAATAGATTTCAATTGTTAAAATAAATAACTATGAAGATAAAAGCTTTTCTTCGAAGACTGAGAAAACTTTAAAACATTTAAAACATTTCTTTTTCCTATTTATGGTTAGAAGACACACAATAATATTTTGATGTCAAAACCAAAATGATTGTACAAATAGACTTCTGCTTATAAATATTAAGAGAAGGAAAGGCAAAGTCATAGGAGATTTGAAGCAAAAATGAAGATCAATTGAAGCTTAATTGCTTGGATTGCTTTTCTTTTCCTGAAGAATAGTAACTATGAAATGAAAAGATAAACTGAGGAGAATCTGGAGTGGGAATGAAATGACTACTATTATCAATAAAGAGGTGTTAAATGGGTACATAAGAATTCATGTGAATTGGGATACTTCAGGATTAAATATGAAAGTTTGTAACTGCTAAAAGGAGAGGAGCAAAAAAAAACCCCACAATTATTCTGGAAATTATTCAATTAAATTTTATTTTAAGTTATTCTCCTCTCTGCAATCTAACATGGTGGCAGGATACATAACATAAGTGCTACAAATAAAAGCAAACCATGTTTGTGTCAGACTGTCCAAAACTGCCGAGAAAAATTTCCAGTTAAAATTAAGTTTTACTTTCTGTTCACACTATAGTTCATGTTGTATGAAGCATCAGTTTACTGTACACATTTTGCAAAATTACAATAATGAATGTTAATGTGAAATAATGCTAAAAGCCACTAGAATGAGGAACACAGGTGCAATTCCTGTATTCTGGTTTTAATCAATATGACTGTCAAATTAAAATGCAAATGAGGACTAATTTATAAAAAAATTATCTAATTACTTTCAAAATATGATAGAAGGTCATCTACAAGTCTACTAGTGTTGCCTCCAAACAGCTTACTGAAAAGGAAGGGGAAGGGGAAGGGAAAGAAGAGGGAAGAGAAGAGGAAGGGGAAAAGGAGGGAAAGGAAGGGAAGTGATGGGACATTTAATAAAACTTGCTGGCCATGGAATTTCTATTTTGCATAATTCATCTAGTATCTAAGCACCAAACAGTTTTTCAAGGGTCATATTCTAAGGCTCTTTGCAAGGCATCTTCAAAGGATTTTCTTTGAGAGAGAGGGAAAATCTGGTTTTGATGATTCAATCTCTCTCTCTCTCATACTATAATGTATGCTGTCTTCTGGATTTCATACTTAATGGTTATTGCCTGAATATTAGCATTTGACAAGCAGCACTGAAATGTTTAATAAGAAAATTTTGCAAATAATCACTTAAATTATTAGAAAAGGTTACCTTTTCCAGTAATAACAAATTAAATATATAATCTTACTTTGCAGGATCTAATTGGATTTTTATTAATATTGGACATAAAGCAAAATAAGATCTAATATATATATTCAATAACAATTTATTGATTCTTTTTCAAAATCAATAATATGCTTATTCTATATCTATTTAGTGACTTATATCTATTTAGTGACTACTTCATGTTTGTTTGTTTATTCAATCTTTAGAAAGCTTTTGAGAACACATCACTTCAGACAATGAACTTTTTTGTTTGTGTAATTGTGACACCCTATTGATAAAAATTATTTGCTGTTTTAATTAAATATTCTTGTTAAAAGGAAAACAATGAAGTAAAGTTGGAAGGGGGGAATGAGGTAGAAAATCTTAACAAAAGCAGGAGGAACAAAAGTGCAAAATATTGGGGGAAGCTATTATCACAGCAGTTAAGACCACAGAATTAGTCACAGAGTTAAATCTTTGTCAATGATGAATATTAGAAGGTGGAAAGAAACTAGTCCCTGCACAATACTATGCCACAGGTAGTTTCTTATGGTTTGTACAAAGAAGAATACTATTTGTTGACATTGGTTCACTTGTCAGATATGAATCCTGATGCTTATTATTATATAAGAGTGTGTGTGTGTGTGTGTATATATATATTTCTTCCATAATGTGGAATACACAAGTAAAAACTATTTTCCCCCTGTTTTCAGTTCTTCCATCTACAAACATAAAAAGAAAGAAATGGAAACCTCCTTAAACTCAACAACAAAATACCTTCTTGAACAACAACAAAAAAAAAAAAATGGAATTCAACTCATCTGCTTCTAGCTAAAAATTGGCAGTCTGGGTTATAATTTCTTTATTTTGTTTAAGATTTGGTTTTTTTGCTTCTTTGTTTATTTAGGCTTGCAACTTTAGTGGTCAGGCTTACAACACTCCCCTGAAGCAGATTTACAATTATGCTATTCATAGACAGGTGAGTGCTGGCATACGTAAGAGTAGACGAAGAAAAATAATAAAGATGGAGATATCTTAAGTCAGTTTTACCAACAGAAAAAAAAAAATTACTTGTGGAATCATAGCCTGACTTTGCTGAAATATGTCTCATTTTGTGATTTCAGTTATACCTTAGAGTAATCCAAATGGATTGCAACTAAACTACATAGGATTAATTTCTACTCAGCATGAACAGGATGGAAAGCAACAAGCAACCATTGTTCTATATTGTAGATTTTTTTCCTAACATTACTGTGGTTTTAGGAGATTATAAATCAACAATTTTTACACAATTGTACCACATATATTAGTACCACTATTACTCTAAGAAAAGTTTAGTGAATTGATGTAGCTTAAAGTAAATAATATTCACTCAATTGAGCACTAAAAATATTCCAGTATTCTTATTTTTAAGCTTTTTTTGTGTGGTATTTCCCTGGAAAGCTCAGGTTCTTTTATGTTGAAGGCTTTTCTCTACATGTATACAGCGTGCACTGAGCCACTGACTTAAACATTTAGAAAATGTAATCTTTAATTATCACTGAAGAGAAGAACTCTTAAACCATTTAGGTATAAAGTGAGACTCTGATCTAAGTCAAAGTTAATGGAGTGAGAATTTGATACTGAATTTATATTATTAACAGTCAGGTTTCATTTAAACTGCTTGAAATCCAGAGAACGTTCTAATTATAATTTTTATGTAAAATTTACCATTCAATAAATTCTTTTTTTATGTTTTGTTTAAATAATTACACAGTAATTTACAGGAAATTTTATCTTCTGTAACTGAAATATTATAGAAACAGTTTGGTAAAACAGGAATTATGTTGTACTGTGTAGCTGAGGAGGAGTCCACCAGTGAAGGTCCTGCAAGGTCCTGCACCTGGGTTGTGGCAATCCCAGGCACAAATACAGGCTGGGCGGGGAGGTAATCATCCCCCTGTATTCGGCACTGGTGAGGCCGCACCTTGAGTATTGTGTTCAGTTTTGGGCCCCTCACTACAAGAAAGACATTGAAGCCCTGGAATGTGTCCAGAGAAGGGCAACAAAGCTGGTGAGGGGTCTGGAGCACAAGTCTTATGAGGAGCGGCTGAGAGAGTTGGGATTGTTTAGTCTGGAGAAGAGGAGGCTCAGGGGAGACCTCATTGCACTCTATAGCTTCCTGAAGGCAGGTTGTGATGAACAGGGGTTTGGCCTCTTCTCCCAGGCAACAAGCAGGACCCGAGGAAATGGCCACAAGTTGTACCAGAGGAGGTTTAGATTGGACTTGAGGAAAAACTTTTTCTCTCAAAGAGTGGTAAGGCACTGGAACGGCCTGCCCAGGGAGGTGGTGGAGTCTCCGTCCCTGGCAGTGTTCAAGAGGCGGCTTGATGAGAAGCTACAGGATATGGTTTAGTAGCTGTGGCAGCAATGGTAGTGGGAAGACGGTTGGACTAGATGATCTTATAGGTCCCATCCAACCATGTGATTCTATGATTCTATGATTCTATGATTCAGAGCAGCCCTGAGGAGAAGGTCTGGGCTGCATCAAGAGAAGTGTGGCCAGCAGGTCGAGGGAGGTGATTCTCCCCCTCTACTCTGCCCTGGTGAGACCCCACCTGGAGTACTGTGTCCAGTTCTGGAGCCCCCAACATAAGGAGGACATGGACCAGCTGGAGAAGGTCCAGAGGAAGGCCACGAAGATGATAAAAGGGCTGGAGCACCATTCCTATGAGGACAGGCTGAGAGAGTTGGGGCTGTTCAGTCTGGAGAAGAGGAGGCTCCGGGGAGACCTGATAGCGGTCTTCCAGTACCTCAAGGGGGCCTACAGGAAAGATGGGGAGAGGCTGTTCAGTAGGGCCTGTTGCAATAGGACGAGGGGTAATGGTTTTAAGATAGAGGGGGGTAGATTTAGATTGGATATTAGGAAAAAATTTTTACAATGCAAGTTGTAGAACACTGGAACAGGTTGCCCAGAAAGTTGGTGGATGCCCCATCCCTGGAAACGTTCAAGGCCAGGCTGGATGGGGCTCTGAGCAACCTGATCTAGTCAGTCATATCCCCCTTGCAGGGGGGTTGGACTAGATGGCCTTTGAAGGTCCCTTCCAACTCTAACCATTCTATGATTCTATGATTCTACGAAAAATGTTAAAAGGATGGGAAGGAATATGTAAGCCTGCTCAACTGAAAAGTGGTGTTATCTTCACTGTACATCACTGAAGACCAGTTCTAAATTGGGGTCCAAATAAATATTCTTTGCCGTTTCCAGATGTTTTCCAGTTGTCTTTTAGAGGATTTATGACTGATTTCCTTGATATCACACAAGCTGAACTGATCTTCCCTAGACTGTACCATGAACAGTAGATGTAATATTTCTTCTGTGACATTATTGTACCAAGGAGAGAACATAAAATTTATGAAGACTTATGTGAGTCATTTCTTTGAGTGGATCAATACAACAGTAAATGAATTACCTTGGACAATAACAGGATGTTGAACTACTTGCAATGCATATTTTGAAGATTGCTGGTCTTTATGACATAAAATATGGCTGGTTTATATTAGCATATTTAAAGGGTAGTGGACAGCTTGTAGACACGAACCTCTGAAGATTCCTCAGCAGGCATAATAGAATATTAATTGCTCACTCATCATATTCTACACCAAACAAAAAATGGATAATGGAAGCGGAGAATTTTATTTTAACAGGCTTTGGCATAAACAAATTTGAAGCTGTTGTGCCATGGAGAAGCTCAAGTTACACAATCTCTACCAGTTTGGATTCAGGCACTGAGGAAGGCTGTATCTCATTTAATCTCAGACTTCTGTAGTACAGATGTCCGCATATGAAGCAGTCAAGCATCTTCGTAGTTGAAGGTGGATATGGGCATTTTTTAGATTCAATGTGTCTTACCTACTTTAGGTATTTATCTTACAAAAAGATAAATGCTAAATTCTGTCCATTAACTAACTACAAGAAGAGCCTACATATATGTAAGACCTTATATAGAAAGATAAGTCAGATAAATCTCAGCCAGAGTTTTTAAGCTGACTTCTGTGTGAGTGTTAGGTTGTTCTGCAAGAGGACTCCCTGCCCCTCCAGAAGCCTATACAAAACCTAGGTCTGCTGCAGTCCTCAGATCTGATCCCTGTATAATAGATGACAGCAGGAATAAAATGAGGGAAGTAATTATCCTAAGTGGGAAAACAAAGTAGTATGAAGACCACCAGAAAGCTATTTAAAAAACCTTTGGAATTAAATAAAATCTAAGTATCAGTTACATCTTAGAGTGTCAGGTGCACCACCATAAAACTAAACAACAGCTAGAGCCAGCTGCTATGTACCACAGACCCATTCAGTTTACTGCAGAGAGAGCTAATCTTAGCAGTATGGGCATGAGCAAGACCTTGGTATTTCATCTATGGATAATTAATTACTTTTGGAACTTTTTTTCATTGATTAGCAGAGACTGTCACACAGACATTTTCTAGGATGCCGCTGACATTACTCTGATGGATTTTTCCCTGTGCATGAAAAAGAAAATCCCCCCAAAAAATCCAATGAGTAGTAAACCATTTATATTGTAAAAGATACTAAGGATCAATACAAAAGTGTATTGAATTTGAAGATTTTGCTCTACATTATAGGGCTGAAATATCCTAATGACCACAAGATTTATGCTTTTAGGATAGTTTCCTTCTCCCTGTGGCAGAAGGTAAAGAGATGCTAAATAATTTAATATTTGACTGAAATATTTCATGACCAGGTATATTCTCTGATTAATAAGGAGGAAAGGAGAGGCACCGTTTCTTCTTATGCAAATTATCAGAAAAACTAAACAAATAGATAAATATTTCATAACTCTTACATATGATAACTTTTGCAGAGATTCATGTTAAAGTCAAAAGACATAAATTGAGTCTTTATGTTACTTATGTATTATACAGTGTTAAAGTTTGATTTACAGTACTGGCTTTGTTTCCTTTATTTGCTCCCCTCACACAATGGACTGTGTTCTTTTCTTCCCTCACAAGCACTTAGATTATTTTGGTGATGATAACAGCAAAAAATAAAATGAAATAGATGTTTTTGAAATCTTAGAATACACTGAAAGAGGAGCAGTGCCTGGGTTTATAACAACTTTTATTATGATCTTCGATTTTATTTTATTTATTGTCTTCTTTTCTTTCTGTTCTGTCATGCAAACAACATACTTTTAAATTAAGCATTACTATGAAGAACTACGAATAGCATAGTAAGGATCCATGTAACTATGTTAGGATTTATGACCTCTACTGAGGGAATTCCAGGAAAATTAATTTACAGTCTCTTTAGAAGAGGAATGGAGTATATATGAAATATCAAAAATATTTTAACATAGAAACAATTTGTAGTTAAGGGCGTGTCAATGCTAGTTCAAAAACAACAATCCTGTATTTTCCAGATTTTTTAGAAATTAATATGCTATCATAATTCTCTCTTCATCTTTGGAAATGTTAATCTAATTAAAAAAATTTATGCCAAAAAAAAAAGGCACCGTCCATTTGATGTGTAGGACTTGTAAGCAAGAAATCAATAATCTGCTTAGAAAAAGGATTTTTTTTAATGAGTCAGACAAAATGATTTAAAATAAGAAGGATCTCTGCAGCAACAAGCTACTTCTAATAAACATTGCATGAAACAATAGAAAAGAAAAAAACATTTTCTTCTAAGAGTTCTACCACTTAGAAGAAAATTTCAAAGATCATCTATTTCAAAACTGTGGGATGGTAAAGAGCCCAGGCAAGATTTTTATTTGCTCAATGTCTTGGTTACCAATGCAAGTTAATGCCCATTAACATCTTTAAAAAAAAAAAAAAAAAAAAAAAGAAAAAAAAGAAGAAGAAGAAAAGAAAGAAATTATGCACAGGTGTTATTTTCTACTGTAGGAGCAGGAAATTAGGAAATTACTCTAATGATTGGTAATAAAAAAAAAATCAGAGTAATGGCTTATGCATACTGTTGTAATTTTCTGTAGGGAAGTCTACTAAAACTGTGAGTGTTAAATTGCAAATAATTTTATACACAAAAGATGAAAAAATAATGCAATACATTAAATATCTTATTTTAATGTGACAAGTCAAAGATTGAGCTGAGAAGTGCCATATTTTCTGACTCATAATTGTACTATGGTGTCTGAATTTTCAGGTATTGGCAGGGAGAAATGTTTTTGTGTCAGGAAACCTGCTGTATCTCTCAAATCTGCTGTATCATTCAAATCCACAATAATTTGACACTAAATCCTTGATTTTGCTTGGGCCAGCTAGAGAAGTTAGAAAGTTAAGAATAAACAGAAACATAAAGTAACATTGGAAAGATATATTAAAATCACACTGTAAAAACTCCCTATTCTCATGTTTTTTTACATTATCACACCAAATCTGCTGTGGTATCTTTACAGTGACATTCCTATTGACCAGATTTGAGCATCACACATGTTCTGAAAACTCACAAAGAAAGCTAAATACAACTGTTGTTCCGAAGTACAGAAAACTCTCTGTCTGAACACGGATTACTTGGACCATTGCATCATACTTACAGACTAGTTATACTGAGCTAGTAACTTCACAGAAGCCCATGTCAAAGTATCACCTCAGCGGTTCCCCACGAATAGCCAGTGAATTCAGCTAAAGATACTCAGTGGCAGAACAGACCTAGAAATGGAAATCTTGTATTACAACAAGACAGAGACAGAAGGTAAGATTTTTCTGCCTGTCAAGCATCATGGAGTTAATCATAGCATAAAAATAGGTAGCCAACAAACATACGCCTATATATTCGATATTATCTAATCAAATTCAGATATGATAGTTATTCAAGGGGGAAAAAAAGTATCAAAAAAGTCTCTTATCTTCTCATACCCACTTTCTCAAAATTTATTTTATTAATAGTGTTAGCCTTGATTCCAGACACCGGGATAAAATCATAAATCTTTCTTGAAAGTCTCACTGAAGTCATGCATCTGCAAATTCCCTCTGGCCATCCATTCCTGAGTCATTTTTCTGTCCTTCACTTTCTCATCTATTTTTACTTTTTCCTCTATTGCTCAGGAAATCCACAGAGGAACTCTTAAATCTTCATTATTTTGAGTACTTTCACATTTGCTGTCATCCATTTAGTTGAAAAGTCTAACAATTTGTGCAAAATGAAGGATGTACTATGGATTATTTTAGTACTTCTATCATGAGTCTTTTCAACTTCAGTTTCCTATTCTCATTTTTGCTTTTTTTTTAAATTGTCCATGCTTCTTTTCTCTCTATCCATCCTGTTAATTCTTCTTTAATACCAGCTTCCTTCCACATAGCTTTTTCCTGCTTTTGACATAACTCTTATATCTAGTGGTATTTTTTTCTCTCTTTTTTTTTTCCTGTTTGTAGAACATCTTACCATCCATTCTCTTTGACATTTTCCAGATATTACCCTTAACTCAGCATCTACCCTCCCTATTTCCCAAAACTCCTTTCTTTTGCAAGAAAATTTTCATTTTCTTCCTTGCTACTTTGCTTTCTCTTTCTGTTAATTTATCTTTTTTTTTTCACTTTTTCAATATGAAGATATTTTAAATTATTCTCTATTTCCCCATCCAACCATTTTCTTATTCTTTTGATTTCATATTTGTAGCTGTGTCTCTGGGGATTGTCTTAATTCTTTAGAGGTCCATTTTGCTTTTAAGCAAAAAAAAAGAACATATAAATATTGACTTCACTGTAAAATCTTATGTCTTTTTCTACCTAATATCTTGATGTCCTTTTCTGATCCTTACCTCTGTTTCTTGCATTCTGTTGGACATATAAAGTTATTTCCAATATTCCTCAAAGAGTATTGTTCCACAGGACTCACCAAAGATATTTCCCTGAGACAAAGGGGCTTCAGTAACTGCATAGATCTGGAGAGACTTGTTGACTGTGGGAATCCTAAGATCCTCACAGGAGAAAAACTTGTGTGAGCCTTCTCCCCCTGCAAATATTATTTAAACTTATGACATTTTTTTGTTTGTTTGTTTTCATACTTTCACAGTGAAATAGTGCATGACTTCATTAAAAAATGTGGTTTTACAGATATGAAGAAAAAGTATTTCTGGACTCAGAGATAGTCAGATGCTTTAAAATGCACCAAAGAAAGGAAAAGGGAAAATTAAGGAAAGATGTAAAATAAATTAAAAAAAAAAAAAGGAAAGGAGAGAAGGGAAGGGAAGGCAAGGCAAGGCAAAAAAAAGAAAAGTGTAAGGTGATGAGTCTCTTCGCTCTCATGTCTCACCCTCTTCAGAGTTGTCACTAATCAAGTTCTTCACCACATCATCATCTCTCCTTTTATTTTCCTCCTGGCACACTAATTATCATCTGTTACAAATGTAAATCAAGATTGTAGCACTGAAGTATACTTAACATGTTGCATATACATGAATTGCAATATTTTATCAAGGACGCACACCCCTAAAAATAATCTATATGTAGCATTTCAAACATGCTCTTGGCATTTTAAAGACTCTTCTTCAGTAAGATCTGCAGAACCAAGTGGGGAAATGAAACAACTGGGAAAAAAGTAAACCCCTCTCACTCCTTTTAATGAGGATATGCAGAATATGATTGTCTCCCTCACTAGCAAGGTGCCATGCTGAGAGCTGGAAGAGAGAGCTGTTGTATAACAATGTTGTATTTCCTCACAGGAAGCGTAAAAAACACTATTGGCTTTTTCAGGCCCTTAATAAAAAGAGCAATTAACTTGATTCTTTACGGTCACAAGTACAAAGCTTTCCATATCACGGATTAAACAGAATTCTCTCAGCTCAGTGTCTTTCAGGGGCTGTAAAATACATCTCTTGCCACTACTGCAGAGGTTCTGCCATCTTTCCTACTGATTTCAAAGTTAGCAGGATCACATTTCAAAACCAGCCAATTATGTTTAGTTAGGGACAAGTTGCTTATTTCACCGTCAGAATGTTATTTAATTGTATCTTGAAAAAATGTGGTGTCCTTGAATTAGCAAACCAATTAGCAAATGCCTTTGAGAAGCATGAAACTGTATGTTAAGTTCCTTTGTAATATAGATTTTTGTGTTTCTATATTGGTGGCTCATGTTTTGCTTCCTTTACTATTTTTTTCTTAATTGAACAGTCATTTATTATGATTTACTGAGAGATCCTTCTTTCACAGTTCAGCATCTTTAAAATGTGTATGCTCAGATGATGACAGGATCTCACCATTTTGACATACAGAGGTTAATGCACATATGAGGGTTCACTTCTGCCAAAAAAAAAGAAAGACGGCTTTAAGATCTGGTTTTATTAGCATGATCTGTCCCAGATTTCCTGTCTGGCCTTGAACAAATCTTGGTGAACTCCACTGTAGTGCCTATTCAGTTGATATATCGACACAACTCAGCACAGCTCAGATTCACTGTTTGAGCCACTGAAGCAGAAAACCCTTGTCTTCACTAAACTTGAGTTAATAACTGCTATTTTAAATAAATTTTTCAATTCTCAGGAAAGTACTTTCATGATTATACAGGCCAAACTTTGATTTTTTTGCACACCATCTAGCAAGTTACTTTCACTTATTTAGGTAAAGCCTGCATTAGGTTGTCCATGCCCATAGTGCAGACATGACTATGAATCATAGAATCATAGAATCATAGAATGGTTAGGGTTGGAAGGGACCTTCAAAGGTCATCTAGTCCAACCCCCCTGCAAGAAGCAGGGACATCCCTGACTAGGTCAGGTTGCTCAGAGCCTCATCCAGCCTGGCCTTGAATGTTTCCAGGGATGGGGCATCCACCACCTCTCTGGGCAACCTGTTCCAGTTTTCCACAACTAAAAAATTTTTCCTAATACCTAATCTAAATCTACCTTCCTCTATTTTGAAAACATTACCCCTAGTCCTGTCACAATAGGCCTTATTGAACAGTCTCTCCACATCATACCTGTAGGCCCCCTTGAGGTACTGGAAGACCGCTATAAGGTCTCCCCGGAGCCTCCTCTTCTCCAGACTGAACAGCCCCAACTCTCTCAGCCTGTCCTCATAAGAGAGGTGCTCCAGCCCTCTTGTCATCTTTGTGGCCCTCCTCTGGACCCTCTCCAACTGGTCCATGTCCTTATTATGTTGGGGGCTCCAGAACTGGACACAATACTCCAGGTGGGGTCTCACGAGAGCATAGTAGAGGGGCAGAATCACCTCCCTCTGCCTTCTGGCCTATGGTGTCTCCTATCAAAATTCAGAGGAAAATAAAACCTTCCATAGTACTAAATGAATGGTCAGCTAATTCACTGGTTACCGAATCCACTGTTTCACTAGGAATTTAAGAAACAGCTAACTGTAAGTAGTCTTCTCCAAGTCTTTTTTTTTTTTTCCTGAGGTCCCGACTACTTGAAGTTTCAGGATGCCATGCAGCTCTCCTCACTGTTGTGAATTAGTGCTGTGAAGTGAAGGCTCACTTACAAATCATGGAATCTGGGAATTTGACCTTTCTTCACAGAGTGGTTTCAAAGCCATAGGACTGCCTCTTTGACAAAACATCAAATCTAATCAGCTGGTTGGAGGGAATTCAGACTAGAGGGATGTCTCAATTTCTCCATTGACGTGCCCGTGTAGAAAACCCAGGTGGCCAGTCACAGGAAGACAGTTTTTTTCTGGGTAGCCTGGAAAGGGAGATGTGTGGTGGAGGCTTTCAGGTGTCTTCTCTGAGGACTACTTATGCATTTTACCCATGTGCTTTATAAAGTGAAATGCACAGCTAACAGAGCAGAATAAGAGAAGTGTTAAGCTCTTTGAGGATATACTTTATCCTTGAAATGGAAAATAAAGAAAAAAAAAAAACAACCTTCCTTATGTAATTCATCACTAGCAAACCTTTATTTCATTAAGACTTAATTTCTTTTTTGAGGATAGGGTCATGGTTGCTGGCAGACTATTCCTCAAGTACACACTATGTATAATGTGGGTGTGAGTCTTGAAGAGACTAGTCAGCCCTATTAACTAAAATTCAGTACTGTAGATATGCTTGATTTTAAATTCTTAGAAAATTAAGCACACTTAATTCATGTCCATAGATTTCTAAGAAC
Organism: Chlamydotis macqueenii; assembly: GCF_036417535.1. Classification (NCBI taxonomy): domain Eukaryota; kingdom Metazoa; phylum Chordata; class Aves; order Otidiformes; family Otididae; genus Chlamydotis; species Chlamydotis macqueenii. The sequence goes on from NC_141556.1 coordinate 168,140,318, forward strand.
TTCTTTGTTAAACAGTTGCAACAATTTTTATTTCTATTCAGTGATTTCCTTCATAATAAATTCCAGATTTTAAGGCAGTTTGGTAAAACTATAAAATGTAAAAGTACTGTAGCCTTCGTAAAAAGGCAGCAATAATAAAGAAAACTGCTGTGAACTATGTTCTGTGGCGTAGGAGATAAAAAGGATTTAAAATCAAGTGCTGCATTTGTTGCTAATATTATCCCAGAATCACCACTGTGCACTCTGGAAAGTAAGCAGCTGACACTGATTAAATCAATACCATTATACAATTAGTACTTTTAGGCCTTTCAATATGAATTAAATTAGTAAACACAACTCTAATTTAAAGCACTGAGAAGTAAAAGCCAAAGAGTGCAGAAGGGTCCTAGAGTAAAACTTGAGATCCTATCTCCCAAATGAATGAATAGTCTTGCAGAGGTTTTTCTTCTGGCACACTAACCAACCAGACCACTTCAACACCTATGAATCTTGGAGTGTCTTGTAAAAGGAACTTGCCATGTTCATATTGACAGTCCTGGGAGAGCTTCAAACTCCTAAGTCCTGATGGGTGCCCAGTTGGGTGCCCAGTCTTATCAGTGTGACAGCCAGGCATGCAGTAACCCTCCCTCCCAGGTCTGGTGTAGCAGGAAAAAAGTCTTGATGGGCAGGCCACATGAACCTCATAGCATCCTATAGTCAGAGTCCAGAATTAGGTAAAGTTCCCCAGCAAATTCAGAACTGCACTTGCAGTGGACTTTCTTGTTGGTTAACAGCTTCCTTGCCTTCCAGCTTATTTTCTCATCAGAACAGTAGAAGCTTCCAGGGAAGCTGTGAAACATCTTACAAAGAGAAATGCAAACTTTCACACGTGGTTTAAAGTGGCCCAGCAAAATTACTGGAAAACATATCATACTTAATGCAAGACAATAATCCTGTACTTACAAAAGGTTGGTCGAGACATTATAATAGGTCTTGCCTAACTCTTACTTCCATGATTCTGAGAAATGGGATTAAAATCAATAGCATTTTTCTCCCCAAACTGTAAAAATAGCTGAATTCTCCCACGTTCTTTACTAAAGAGGTACCTCAGTTGTGGTGAATAACATCACCTTGAGGATGTATTTTAAATTACATTAACATTTGACTTATTTTTCTCTTTTTCATGATGGAACATACTCCATTTTCTGTGTATAGTAAGAATTTTGCAAATCTTCCTTCTGGAATATCCAGGTAATCTACTCAATATCCTTATTAAGGATACCATTACTTAGAGACACACTGCTTTCAGATTTAAAGAATCTGCAAATGTGATGTGATATTTAAAAAAATACAGCAGAGCTTGGATTTTATTAATAAATTTCATTTTACAAGTGAAAGTTGACAAAAACCACTCTTTTTACTGGCATTTTTCGCCTATCAAATATATTGCTATCAGCAAAACAGCTTTCATTACACTGAGATGAAACTACATACAGTGCATTTTTAGCTACTGAAGTATGCATCTTAATGACAAGGCATATGGAATGTAAGTCAGAATCTCGCTAGCTATGTGCTCATCAAAATTACAGTTTTATATGCTTCTTCTATAAAATGAGGTGGTTTTTTTTCTTACTATGATTCATCTTTTCAGTTGTTTAAATTAGATTGTATTAAGAAGAAATCTAATTCCCTCTCCCTCTTCATTTGCCTTGTAAATTACTAACAAAACATAAAGACTTACACCAGGTGAGGATGACAGTCATTATTGATGTTAATTTTAGCAATAACAGAAACATTGCACTGCTTCTTATATATGTCATGTGTCTCTGGAATGACCATATTAGAAGGCAGGAAGCCAAAAGGTTAACCTTTTTTAAAGGAAATAGATTATTAATACCTTGTCAAAGCTCTGGCATTTCTGTCTTTGCTACTACTGTTAACAAGCCTGAAAAGTATATTGCTATATAAATGTGTGAAATTTTATTCCAAATCTTGTACACTGAGTGTGACTGTTGGACAAGAAAGTGAGAATAAAATGAAGATTCATAATCTTAGAAATAACATTGTTCTGATTTTGAAAAATGAAACAAGTTTTCAAAATAGGTCGAATGGCTTCACAGTACATAACTTTGTAAGCATAATGGGTTGTGCAGCAGTTGAGAAGAATTACTTATGACATGCCACTTACTACCTTAAAATCACCCCCAACAACCCTATGAGAACTGGATAAAAAAAAGAGATAGGTTTTGAATTTATATTAAAAAAATAAAAGAATGCTTACAATAAAATCCTATAATTTTAATTGAAATTGCATGAATTCAACTTGAAAAGTTCCCAACTGAAATAATTTGAAATAGAATCTGGAATTTTAATTGTATTTTAGCTCTACAAACCAAACCTTAGAAGCAAAGTCTGCTGTGTCCTTCCATTACAACAAACAGTTCAGCAGGAGATAGGAAAAACAACAAACTTCCTTCTCATCCCTGATTTTCAGGTTTTGTTGCTATGTCCTGGTTATATGGAAAATATTGCATCCCTCATTGAATATATGACTGCACTCACTTTACCTTTGACAAGAGAAAGTAAATGTCTTTCTTCTGTGCATTCTGGTTAGAAATAGATATGGTATTGACCTCAAATGTCTCTAAGTAGAAGGTTATTCTCAGAAAAAGTTAGCAAGTATATTTTGATAACAGGAGGATAAGTCGTTCTTCATGCTCACTGGAGAAGTTTTTTTTATGACTGTCATTTGTTTCAAACCCAATTTGGGATGTATATTGATGAAAAGTTATTAACTCTTCATGACCTCTTGAGATCTCTGTGACAGCAGCTACTAGTAAGTGCCCTTTTTTTTAATGGCCGGCTATTCACACCCTACTAAGCACTAATTGAATATTTGTGGACAATCTGAATAAACACAGCAGCAATATATCCTTCCAACCATCAATGTCTTTACCCTAGACGGAAAGACCAGATGCGAGTAATATTAATTGTGTAAAATATAGTGCCTAATAGTTTTCACTGTTTTGTTACAAGCGAATGGTATAGGGTACTGGAAAATGTGGACGGTATCTTTGGAAGACACTAAAATTTACTTTAAAAAAAAAGTAGTTGAAGAATGCCATTTGCTCTTCACTCTTTTCCTGGCATGACACAGTTGTTTTTGTGGGAGATTTATGACAGCTTAAGCACTCTTTGTGTAATAATCTTCTTTAGGAAGTCTTTACTATAACTGTGTGAGGAAGTCAAGCCTCTACTAGGGCATTAGGTAATGTCAGAAGGAGAAATCTAGTTTTCACTTCTGATTCTCAAGTCTAAAGCTGAAATTCTTAGAGTGTAGCCCAGTGAATGGGGTTAACTTTTGTGTTTGAGGGGGGGTGTGTGTGCGGGTGTGGGTGTTTGTTTTGGTGGGTTTTTTTTAGCAGGATGGTGGTGTTTCCTTTTGACTATTACAGTTCTTAGTGTACCAGAAGTTGCTCTTCTATGTTATAACTGGGTCCTCACAGTGTTAAATACTTATATTAAGTCTGAAAAACTACAAATTTAATTAAGGGTCCTTGACACATGTCCACTGCAAATTGCGTACTACTAAAACATTTAAATTTTAATGAAAACTACAATATAATTAAGGTAAGAAAGTAAGACATGGCCCTTGTCACCACTAAAAGAAGACAGGACATTGCTATCTAGTCACTCTTTGTCACATTTATTTTTGTTTATGGAAAACTGCATTATGAGAGATTGTATCATATTAAATATCTTATGGTTCTGAGCAGTGTATGTATAAGTCTATTTCCTGTCTCTTTATGAGTAGAGCATCTGTTGATAGGAATATTATCAATTCTAGCTGCGTAAATGCAGATTGTAAGGAAAGCATTTGCAAAGCAATCTGGTGCATAAACTGTGCAGGATTTTCTATGCTGTATCAAATCATATTTCTTCAGTTTCATTTTATATTCGTTTACCAATCACTACAGATAATGCAACAGTCTGAGAGCATGATCTTATAAAGAATTCAAGGCAATGAATAATGCCTGGAGTATAAATTTATTACCTATTTTTGATATTTTTAGCTTTCTTTCTTTCTTTTTTTTTTTTTTCCTAAACGTTTCTATCCTGTAATCAAGAGTATTACGTAAAAAGACTATTACAATCAGAAAAGATTTGATTCATTTTTATGAAGATACTAAATTTGGCTGGGGTTGGAATGAGTCAATACACTGGAGGTCATCCAAAGGCTGTCATCCAGAGGGGCCTAAACAGACTGGAGAAATGGGCTGAGAGAAACCTCAGGAAGTTCAGCAAGGCAAAATGCAAAGTCTTATTGCAAGGAAGGAAGAGTCTCTGGCAGCTATACAGACTGGCCACTGACAGACTGGGGAACAGCTCTGGCAAAAAGGCCCTGGAGGCCTTGGGGGACAGTGAGTCGAACATGAAGTGCAATGGGATACAGCCCTGGAGGGAAGAGGGGCCCAGGAAAGTAGGTTAATATTCAAGGAGCATCTCCTCCAAGGAGGAGAGACATGGATTTGATGGATGGACCACTTGGTGGATAAGGAATAGGCTGGATAGCCACATTCAGAGAGTGGTGGTCAACGGCTCAATGTCCAAGTGGAGACTGGTGATGAGTGGCATTCCTCAGGGATTGGTATTGGGCCCAGCCCTGTTTAATATCTTTGTTGGCAACATGGACAGTGGGATAGAGTGCACCCTCAGCAAGTTCACCGATGACACCAAGCTGTGTGGTGTGCTGTGGTCAACACGCTGGAGGGAATGGATGCCATCCAGAGGGACCTTGACAGGCTGGAGAGGTGGGCCCATGAAAAAATCATGAAGTTCAACAAGGCCAAGTGCAAGGTCCTACACACGGGTTGCCAATCCCAGGCACAAATACAGGCTGGGCAGAGAATGGATTGAGAGTAGCCCTGAGGAGAAGACTTGGGTGTGACAGTGGATGAGAAGCTCAACATGAGACATCAATGCACACTTGCAGCCCAGAGAGCCAACCACATCCTGGGTTACATCAAAAGAAGTGTGGCCAGCAGGTCGAGGGAGGTGATTCTTTCCCTTTACTATGCTCTTGTGAGACCCCACCTGGAGTACTGCTTCCAGCTCTGGAGCCCCCAACATAATAAGGACGTGGACCAGTTGGAGTGAGTCCAGAGGAGGGCCACAAAGATGATCAGAGGGCTGGAGGACCTCTCCTGTGAGGACACACTGAGAGAGTTGGGGTTGTTCAGCCTGGAGAAGAGGAGGCTACAGGGAGACCTTATAGCAGCCTTCCAGTACCTCAAGGAGGACTACAGGAAAGACAAGGAGAAACTCTTCAGCAGGGTCTGTTGTGATAGGATGAGGGGTAATGGTTTTAAAACAGAAGGAGGTAGATTTAGATTAGATATCAGGAAAAAATTTTTTACACTGAGGACAGTGGAACACCGGAACAGGTTGCCCAGAGAGGTGGTGGATGCTCCATCCCTGGAAACGTTCAAGGCCAGGCTGGATGAGGCTCTGAGCAATCTGATCTAGTCAGGGATGTTCCTGCTCCTTGCAGGGGGGTTGGACTAGATGGCCTTTAAAGGTCCCTTCCAACCCAAATTATTTTATGATGCTATGATTCTATGAGCCAGCATTGTGCCCTGATGTCAAAGTCAGCCAGCAGCATTAATGGAAGCACAAGTAGAAGGTCCAGGAAAGTGGTAGTTCACACCTTTACTCAGAGCTGATTATACCACATCTAATTACCATGTCCGGTACAGGAAAGACATCAATAAATCACTATGATTGTCAAGACTGGAGGACTTGCTTTATGAAATGAGGCTGAGGGACAAGGGCTTGCTCAGCCTGGAGAAGAGATGTATCTGAGATTCCTAACTACATCACCTCAGTGCCTATGGGGAAGTCAGCAAGGGAACAGAGCCATGTCCTTCAACATTCAGCACAGAGGAAGGATGTGAGGCAGCAGCCATCGTTTGAAACAAGGCAGTTTCAGATTGAATGCAAGCAGAAACTTTCTCCGAGATGAGTAATGTTGATCAGTGGAGGAGGCTGTTCAGAGAGATTACACTGTCACTGTCTTCGGAGACTTTCAAAACCCAACTGGACATAGCCCTAAGCAACCTGGTCTGACCTCAGAGCTGCCCTTGCTTTCAGTAGGAGATTGGACTAGGGGCCTCCTGAGGTACGTTTCTACATTAATTGCCCTTTGATCCTATGAAATACAACCAGATTTTGGGGAGGAAGGCAGGGGAAAGACATCAGTGCTACATTTTCCAAGGTATCATTGCTTATACCTCTAGCTGAAAAGCATTTGTAAGACTGTATTTGACAGGCTCATTTGGCTGTTGTATTAGCCAACTTTTGTGAAAAATTCACGGCAAGTTCCAGTTTTGACTTCAATTTTAACAATTTTGATTAATCACAAAAGCATTATTTTACTTTTACCAATATAATGTATCAAAACCAGAATTAATCTAAGGGGTTTATACACTAACTTTTAGTATTAGCAACTTGATAAAATTAACACTAAATTTCAGTGAGACAGTGATGAACACAATTAGTGTAATCAGTAATTTGGATAGGACAGTTAAATCAGATGACATCAATGATCTGATCAATGTGACATAAGTAATCAAACATGGCCTCTTCTACAATGCATTACATTAGTGGCAGAGGAGTATAAAATAAACTGCTTTCCTCTCCTTGACATGAACACAGCTCTGCATGTTCAAGATCTAGAAAAGGAAAACAAAAAACCTTGATGCAAAAAGAAGTCTGAAAAAACTGGCATATACTTCTTTCAAGTTTATCCAGGGGGAAAGTTATTCAGACCATCTGTCTTGCATGCCCTGCCTCTTTTAATAATTTCACAGCTACAATAAATGGCTTAGATAAGACACACATACTGAATTGGTTGTCATCTACACACTAAGAATTGCATGTCATACCATACCAAACAACTTCAATAACCTTCTTAATGGTATTGTATGCTTTTTGAACATGAAGAGTGACAGAATTACATTTCATGAAATCCCATGAGAGCTTGTGTTGTGTGTAAGCCCAGTATAACCCTTGGTGGTCCCTGCGAATGAAGGAAGAAAAGAAAAAGAAAAAAGAAAAGAGGAACAACTCAAGACCTTCCCCTGTCCAAGCCCCAAGCATCAACAAAGTTATCCAGCATTTCATTGTGAAGTTCATAAATACATATAAAAGCAATATATTAAGTTATAAAAAAAAAAAAAAAATTAACAAGAAAAATAAAAATTAGCTAAATAATTGGCAGAGTCTTTGGTAATAATAAACGTCTCAGGTGGTCATGGTCCACATTACTCTTTCCAATAGAAGTCCTCAAGAAAATAATTTATGGCTAGAGATAAAATGAGGTGCATATTCATATTCATTAAATAATTTCTGTTAAATCTAGAAAGTTGGCAGTTCCCTAACCGTCTTTGACTCCTGTGGGACAAATAATAACAAAAACCAGAGGTCAAAAAAAATTACAATGATAACCTGAATAATTGAGAAGGAGTGCAGAAGACAGTGCAGAAGGTTCTTTATGTTTCTTCCAAATCAAGACTAGGAAGAAAAGGATCCTACTCAAAAATCACTTCAGTGTGCTGCCAAAAAAAAAAAAAATTCCTTAGACCTGAAATAACTAAAAGTGGTTTTGCCCTAAGCATGGGCTGGGAAGAGCAGCTAAATTCAGTTTCACTATTCCTACTGGATTGGCTGGTTAACTGATCCTGCGTGCATTTTGGGGCCATTTTTAAATAGTCTCCTCACTGAAACTTCTGCGTAAGTTTGTTCATGGCAAAATCAACTACCTATTTAACTTAAATTTAAAAAGCTTAATGTAGGAACAAGATCAAAATCCTCTAATAACTCATAAGCAATCAATGAGCTCTTATTTGTCAGAGAGTTGTTCCAAGTGTCAAACATTAAAAAAAAACAACATAGCAAATAAAAATAAATCATTACAAGATTTAGTCTTCCATTTAAAGCAAAAGTCTTTTATAGGACTATTTAATTTTTCCCTATAAAATACTTCTACTGGGATGACAAAGAAAAAAAGGATTGTATCGAGAAGAACTTTTAATAGAACTAAGCAGCTTAAAAAACTCTGAAGACCAAATATTAACTGAAATTCATGGCGCTTAAGAATATGGATTGCAGTACTTTAGTTTCTAGTCTTTTTCTGAGGTAGTCTAACTTAGAGAGTAAGACTGAAAAAAAATAGTTTTATTGTAATTCACAGGTTCATATTTAATTTCTATGAGGTTTGAGCTTATCTGTTTCTACAGGAAAGTTTTTCTTTATTTGACATGATCTGGATACCATTCTTATTTCTGAATAATTATATTGTGACACTGATTTTGGATGTGATAGAATTAATTTTCTTCATAGTAGCTACAATGAGGCTATGTTTTGCATTTGTGATGAAAACAGTGTTGATAATACAGGGATGTTTTAGCTATTGCTGAGCAGTGCTTACACAGAGCCAAGGCCCTTTCTGCTTCTCACACAGCCCCAACAGTGTGTAGGCTGGCAGTGCACAAGGAGTTGGGAGGGAACACAGATGAGACAGCTGACCCAAATTGACCAAAAGGATATTCCATACCACACGGCATCATGCTCAGCAATAAAAGCTGGAGTGAAGGAGGGAGGGGGGATGTTTAGAGTAATGGTGGGTGTCTTCCCAAGTAACTGTTACATTATTACTTGAAGCCCTGCTTTCCTGGAGATGGCTGAACACCTTTCTGCTGATAGGCAGTAGTGAATGAATTCCTTATTTTACTTTGCTTGAGCATGCAGCTTTTGCTTTCCCTATTAAACTGTCTTTATTTCAACTCCTGAGATTTCATACTTTTACCCTTTTGAGTCTCTTCCCCCGTGAGCAAGCAGCTATGTGGGGCTTATGTGCATACCAGGGTTAAGCCACAACAGCTGGTCATAGGAGTCAACTTTCCCCAAAGGAAAAATAGAAATCTTGGAGAGAGTTTAAGTGATCTCTGAATTATGAAAGCATCTGAAGATATAAAAGATCTGAGATAGGTGAGAAAGATGTGTGAGAAAGATCTGAGATGCAACTATTTCATTCAGAGAGTACCCATTCAGGAGAAGAAAGAAAGATAATATATTGATTTTGGCTCCCGTTAATTCTATTTATGCCCTACCTTTCTAAACTTAACACCTCCTAATTGAACTAAGTATTTTAGAAAACATCAGTAAAAATTTCTGGTGTTTAGAAATTTCTAGTTCTAAGTCTTACAGCTACCATGAGAACAAAAATCATATTGTTAATGACAATAACAAACTTAGACCAATATTCTGTAGCTGAAATATGAGCATACTCATTTACCAACAAATTCTCCTTCTTCAACAATAATATTTTTCTTAATTCTGGGTAAGTAAGTGTCATAGAATATTTAGTACATGAAAACACAAAATGAATAGCTTTATTATGTTCTGTAAAACAATAATTCTTTTAAAGGTGTAAGATACTTAAAGATTATAAACTGACACTAGGGATTTTTAATTTAATGCATAAAATATATACTTACTCACCAATTTATTTGCATTTAAAATGGTTTTATGAGTTTATTAGAGACAGTATTCTGAAGGGAAACATCTTAATAGCATCAGATCTCACCTATATATCTCAGCTTCAGTTGTGAAAAACCTAACTTTTCTGAGTTCCGTGTTTTATTTACAAAAGCACGTGATATTAATTTACTGATTTTTTTTTAAATTAACTATCTTTTTCACATCATAAGGATCCAAAATATTTGAAAATGTGTCTTCTTGAAAAGTTATCTTTCATATCATGTTGCCTAAAAAAAAAGTGTAACTTACCCTAAAACTCTGATGAGTGTTCCTAGTTCTTATAAAAATCAACAGCAGCTCCGGGTAGACTTATAGACTAAATAAATATTTCCTAATATCCAGTCTAAACCTCCCCTGGTGCAGCTTTGAACCATTCCCACATGTCCTATCACTGGATAGAAGGGAGAAGAGATCAGCACCTCCCTCTCCACTTCCCCTCCTCAGGAAGCTGTAGAGAGTGATGAGGTCGGCCTTCAGCCTTCTTTTCTCCAAACTAGACAAGCCTAAAATACTTAGCCAGTCCTCGTAGGACATTCCTTCCAGCCCTTTCACCGGCTTTGTTGCTATCCTCTGGATGCCTTAAAGGACCTCTGCATCCTTCTTAAACTGTGGAGTCCAGAACCGCACACAGTACTCAACGTGAGGCTGCACCAGCATTGAATACAGCGGGATAACCACCTCTTTTTTTCACCAGCTGGTTATACTGTGTTTAATGCACCCTAGGATGTGGTTTGTCCTCTTGGCTGCCAGGACACACTGCTGACTCATGCTGAGTTTACCATAACCAGCAACCCCCAGATTCCTTTCTATGGGCTGCTCTCCAGCCACTCCTTTCCCAATTTATACTCGTGTCCAGCGTTAGATGCAGAATCCGGCATTTTACAGCTGAACAGATTATTTTACAGCTGAACTCCTGAATCTGCTGGATATTAAACAATATAGCAACACATGTCTTTAAAGTTGTTCTGGTTTTGTTTGGGGGGGGGGGGGGGGTTAGGTGGTAGCTTCTGTAGGAAAATGCTAGAAGTCGCTCCCCTTTGTTCAGTGGACTCAGCCGGGCCTAGGGTGGACCTGCTGCTGGCTAAGGTCAAGCCGATTGGTAGCAGAATGTTCCCTGATAACGCCTTTGCGATAATGTATTTAAGAAGGGGGAAACAGAAAAGTAGAGAAGATGTGAAGCAGCTGAGTGGGGGCAGAGAGGGGGAGGCGCGAGCCTTGTGGGCCTTACAGGCCTCACCCTCTGGCCTCCTGCTGGGCAGCCAACTGGGCCCGACTTGGCCTGTCCTGGCTGCAAGAACTGGAGAGGAGATGAGATGTGACTGAGATGTACAAAGATCCTGAGAGGTGTCTGCCTGCCCGTTGTGAAGAACTTTTCTTTTGAGAGGAACAGCTGCAGACACCAAGGTCAGTGAAGAAGGTGGGGGAGGAGTAATGTGGCTCCTGGCCAGGATTCCCCTGCAGCCTGTGGTGATGACCATGGTGGAGCAGGTTGTCCCCCTGCAGCCCGTGCAGGATGCCACGCCGGGGCAGGCAGATGCCTGAAGGAGGCTGTGGCCCGTGGAGAGCCCACTGGGGCAGGTGTTCTAGAGGGACTGCACCCGTGGATGACGATGACCCACACCAGAGCAGTTTCACAAAGGACTGTGGCCCGTGGGAGGGACCCCACGATGGAGTAAGGGAGGAATATGAGGAGTTCTTCCCCTGACAATGAAGCAGAGGCATGAAACAATGCGTGATGAACTGACCGCGACCCCCATTCCCTCTTCGCCGCTCTGCCGCTTGGGGAGGGAAGGTAGTGGAGATAATGTTAAGCTCGGGAAAAGGGAGGGGTCAGGGGAGGTTATCTTGTTCTCTGTCTCATTCTCCTGCTAGTTTTAGTAATAAATGAATAGTTTTCCCCAAGTCGAGTCTGTTTTGCCCGTAACGGTGACTTTAAGGATTTCTCCCTGTCCTTATCTCAAACCTCAAGCCATTTTTCTTATATTATCTCTCCCTATTCTCTCGGAGGGTAGAGGGGGAGTGAGAGAGAGACTGTGTAGTCTGGTCCCAATCGGGGCTGAAATAGGACAAAAGTCTTTTAATTATTTGTGAAGGAGATGCTAAGTTTTCTCTTTCACTAAAATTATACTGATTTGGACTATATATATGATGGAAAAAAAACCAACTTGTGATAATATCACATCTTGTGTCTCGATATATGATTATTAAGTCAAGGTATAATACACTGAGGGTTTGTTTTTTGTTTGTTTGGGTTTTTTTTAATAAATAATGCACTGTTGTATTTCATCTGGCTGGGATAGACTTAATTTTTTTCACAGCAGCTCGAATGGTGCTGTATTTTAGATTTGTGACCAAAACAATGCTTGTAATACACTAGTATTTTAGCTGTTACTGAACAGTGTTTGCACAGCATCAAGACCTGTTTCTCACTCTGCCCCCTCAGTGAATATACTGAGGGGTGCACAAGAGGTTGGGAGAGCACACAACCAGACCAGCATTTTACTCTCAGACTGCAAGTTAGAGTTTGCACAGTGAATGCTGATTCTCACTATCAATCTTCAGTAACTTGCTCACCATGAAACAATAGACAAAAGATAAAAATTACCCCAATAAGAACAGTTCAGCATTCCATCTAATATATCCAATACCTGACCATGGTCAGTGCCCCATACAGAAGTGTAAGACAGAACAAAAGAAAAAAAATCCCTTTAAAGACAATTATACATAAAAAAATGATCCAAATTAGCTAACATTTTATTGTCAGTCTTGTCCTCAAGAGCCTTTTTTTTTCTTTTTAACCTTATCAAAACAATGTAAAATATGTTTGCAAAAAAAAATCTTAATAATTTCACTCATTTTTTTTTCATCTGGAAAAGGACAAATAAAGAAAATATAAACCAGATATTCCTTATGTACTTGATGGAAAACATAGAGGTTTCATATTTTTATAAAGATTATTAAAAATGTAATTTGATATTTTCATATATGAGGAATAATTGTTTACTAATGTTTAAGAACAGGGAATGTAGAGAAATATCCTAGCACTTTGAAAATGATTGTGTGCTGTATCTTTTAAATAAGATAGAGATTATTAAAATAAGGGATACTGTTAAATTATTTAGTGTTTGGGTATATGATTTTATGTATACTTCATAAACTGAGACCATCTCTATTTCACTCTGTGCCAATAATTTTGTATATATCAAAAATGCTTATTTAGTACACTTTATGTACAAACTGTTACTGGTTTGGACAGATAACTACTGTGCAATTCCAAATAAGTAATTAAAAAAATATTTAATTAGTTAGTTATATACATGCATATTTATTATGGACACAATTATTTTCCCACTGAAGAGTGCAAGGCATCTGGGAAAGACTAGGACAGAATAGTTTGGAAACTATGGAACATGTACTATATTTTTATTAAAAGTTTGAGTTTCTTTGAATTTGAATAATTTGAATTACATTTTAACACATTTTTGCTGGTTTTCCTCTAATAAGAAGGCAAAACATCGTAGTGTAAGGGAATTTGAGTTTCTTCTTTTTTTTTTTAATAAATTTCAAGTGCAAGTAACTGTTACAACAATAAAGTGAATTGAATTAAAAGTACATTTAATGAGTGAAGTCAAAGGCTGAAAAATAATTAAATTTCATGTAGTATCTGATATAATACAGTATTCCTATTGATTCCAGTTGCTAAGATTTCTTGCGGCAAAGGGAGATAGAGGTATAAGAAGGAGAAAGAAAATACGTTGCAGGAATGAATTTGAAAAGTTTGTGAATTCTAACGGAGATGGAAAATAAAAATTACATTAGCAATGTGCTGAGTTGGCATACAGAAGGGAGTTTTATTTAGTTTATCAATAATTATTGCTTCCTTAATAGAACAGCAAATAATTTTACTTGCACTGTAGAAGGTCTAATAGGAATGAACTCCATTTTCTTCAATAATAATTCAGATATCTTGCTAGGACAAGGTATTCAACTCTTGGCCTCACAATTTATTCACCTGGGAACCAATTATTGACTTCTAAAATGGAGCACCCTTCCAATAAATTTTAAATAATTCATATCCTAATTTCATGTATATGCATCAAACTGAATCAAGTATGATCATAAATTTTAATGAAAAGTGCAAGATTTGCTCCATAAAAATTCATCTCATAAAAATTATCAGGTTTCATACTGCTTACATTTGTTAGACTGTAAAAAAAAGTTCTTCAACAGTGTTAATCATGGGTCATTGATTTTTAAGCCTTTAATTCTTGCTTACTGGTTTTATACAGAGCAGAGGATGAGAATGTTTATAAAATCCTGTATAAACATATTCATAAAGAGCATAAAGAAGAGAAGGTGAGTCATAATTCTGATAAGCATTAATAAATCTTAATGTAAATTACATCCCTCAAAAAAGTTGGTAATTATTCAGTGACTGTGCATGAGTGCTTATGTACAATGCTGAAAGACTGTAATTATCAGCAAAATTTTGTATCCAGTTCATCTCATTCCAATATGAATCATGACTGTCATAAATGTTGTGTATACTAAAAAAAAAAATGGTCATTTGGTTAAAAACAACTCAGATTTATTTTATGGGAAAAAAAAATAATGAACTCCTATCTAGCTATTTATTTAGTCATTTCTTTCCTCCCTCCACACCATTTAAAAATTATCTCAAAACAACTTTGTTGCAGTTCATTACAACCACACACTCACTGCTGATCATTCAGATTTACTTAATTCAATTATTTTTTTTCTAGTATTGAAGTAGAAAATGGAAAGATAAAATTTTCTGAGACTAGGAAATTGTGTAGCTTTGTCCTTCTAGACTCCTATTGTTACTCATAGGGAAGAGTGGGTTTGTGTTCATGGTAAGGAATGTGTGATATTTTGAATGTGTGATGGATTGATTGATTAGAGTCTTTGGTAAATCCTAGCATGCTGTAGAGAAACTTTGCATAAAGTTAATCTCACATAACAGTAGATATCCCAAACGCAGAACTCTCTCTGACCTTGTCTATGTAGGTTCTTTTTTTAGTCAGTGTCAAGAAACAGGCAATTTTAGAGTGATATCCTTCTGACCTATTTTTTTATGCAGTAAATTACAGATATGACGATAATAATCCAATAGGTGGAAAAGCTGCAGGTCTGGGTTTTTTTTTTCTCTTCTCAAATCTGTATGTAGGATGCACAATAACTGTTTCAGTCCAGAAACTCTAATGCCAGATGTGTATTATTTTTTAGAATATTAGAAATTGTGATAGAGTTTCTGATGGGTCCATGCAGAAGAGTGAAACTCACTTCTTACAGTCAGCAAGTGATCCTAAGTCTGCTGGCATATATCAACCTAGATATTCAAGCTACATCAGGTAGCAGTTTTTTAGATCTCTATTTTTTTGTGTGTGTAATTAAGGGTAATCAAAATGGCAAGAATGCTGTTAAGTTGTAAACAGCTGAGATATAAATTCATCTTATTTAAAACCATGTAAGACACACACACACACACACAAATGTAGTTACAAAGAAAGGACTGGCAAGGTGGCAGGGATACTTTGATATAATGGAACTTATGAAGAATGAAGGAGTTTCAGGTACTGCTTAATAAAACCTTAAGGAATTATGAAATCTGTAGAGACTCAGTTCACTTTCCTCATCAGATTTATCTGGGGATACAAGAAGAGTTTCACTAATTAAAAGCCAATGCACTCATAAGGGTGTCATAAGGGGTTCTATATTAGTCAATCTGAACTGTAATAAATTCTTCAAAGCCTCAGTAAAAGGTGAGAGTAGAAAAGAGCAGGGAAAGATGATCAGGATCATTGGTGCTTATTGGCATGTGTGCTAGGAGTTTGCATTTTGATTCGAGGTATTAATGTCACTGTTATTTGATCTCAGTCAGTCTACAGTCACAATTATTAGCAAAAATAAATGAAGAAAAGCACAAAGACCTGGTATGTGGCAGACTTTACACGTAGAAAGCTGTGTGTTCTGGTTTTGTTAGTGAGGGGGGGCCTAAGGTGGTAGCTTCTGTAGGAAACTGCTAGAAGTCGCTCCCCTTTGTTCAGTGGACTCGGCCGGGCCTAGGGCGGACCCGCTGCTGGCCAAGGCCGAGCCAATTGGTAGCAGAATGTTCCGTGATAACACCTCTGCAATAACGTATTTAAGTAGGGGAAAGCAGGAAAAAGAGGTGGAGAAGATGTGAAGCAGCTGAGTGGGGGGCAGAGAGGGGGAGGCGCGAGCCTTGTGGGCCTTGCAGGCATCACCCTCTGGCCTCCCACCGGGCAGCCGACTGGGCCCAACTCGGCCCGGCCCGGCTGCAAGAAGTGGAGAGGAGATGAGAAGTGAATAAGATGTAAAAAGGATCCTGAGAGACGTCTGCCAGCCTGTTGTGAGGAACGGCTGCAGACGCCAAGGTCAGTTCAGAAGGAGGGGGAGGAGTAATATGGCTCCTGGCCAAGATTCCTCTGCAACTTGTGGTGAAGACCATGGTGGAGCAGGTTGTGCCCCTGCAGCCCATGGAGGTCCACGGAGGGGCAGAGATCCACCTGCAGCCCGTGGAGGACCCCACGCTGGAGCAGGTGGAGGCCTGAAGGAGGCTGTGGCCCGTGGAGGGCCCACTGGGACAGCTGTTCTAGAGGGACTGCACCCCGTGGAAGACATGACCCATGCCGGAGCAGTTTCACGAAGGACTGTGGCCTGTGGGAGGGACCCCACGCTGGAGCAGAGGAGGAATGCGAAGAGTTCTTCCCCTGACAATGATACAGCGGCGTAAAACAACGCGTGATGAACTGACCGCGACCACCATTCCCTTTTCCCACCCCGTGCCGCTCGGGAGGGGAAGGTAGTATAGATAATGTTAAGCCCGGGAAGAGGGAGGGGTGGGGGGAGGTTATCTTGTTCCCTGTCTCATTCTCCTGCTAATTTTAGAAATAAATGAAGTTTTCCCCAAGTCGAGTCTGTTTTGCCCGTGACGGTAACTTTAAGGATTTCTCCCCGTCCTTATCTCAAACCTTGAGCTGTTTTTTCTTATATCATCTCCTCCTATTCTCTCGGAGGGTGGGGGGAGCGAGAGACAGACTGCGTAGTCTGGTCCTGATCAGGGCTGAACTACGACACTGTGAAAAACTTTGTCTTGTCCATACAAACTTCAATTATGTTAACCTAATAATACAAATTATTTTATACTTTTTGATTTCCATTTTCTTTTAAACCTGGTGTTTCAATGACAATTGGTAAAATGAAAAAAAAAATCTACTACCGAAAGTAGAAAGGAAATCTTGATAATTATCAGAGTTTATATTAAAAAAAACCAACTTGGCAAAAAAGTCATAGAAAATAAAAATTATTCAGGATTTATATTTGCTCACTTTGCGTTTGTTTCTGGAAAGCAGCTTCGTCAAAGTTTCCCATTTCATTTGTATATGAGCTAATTAATCTAATATGGAAAAATTCTAATTATTTATTTTTAGTGCAATTATCTGTTACCTAAGATGAAGGATTTATGATACCTTGAGTGAAATAGCAAGTTTTAAAATAAGAAATAACTTTTTAAAATTGAACATGTGTAACAGTTTTATATGGTGGAAAGGAAAGTTATGAAAGTAGGACATTCGAGACCTTTTTGCTTTTATCTTCCAAATATTGAAGTATTCTTCCAGTCTAAAAGTAATCCTTTGAATAACACTTAAAGAATATTTGGGTATATTTGATGATCCATTAGTGAAAAATTTATCAGTGCTTTTAAATAAATTATCTGGAAGTGCAAATTATTACATTTGCAGCTCAAATATGTAAATATAGGACATTATGATGTATCTAAGATTGCTAATGATGTTGCTAGTTAATTAAATAGATCAAGTCGTTGTCTAAAAATTATATCTCTTTTTATGACCTCTTTTGGAGCCTGGATTTATCATCTTTTAGTACTACAAAACTTAAAAAAAAAAAAACACTTTTTTTTTTTTTGTATTTTTTCTTAAGGATAGTAATAAGTGAGAATATAGACTGATTATTCCCATATTTTCTTCTTGGGCACAGCTTAAATACATTAGGAAGTTATTTGCTTGTTCTTCTGAACTTCTGACCCAGAACCAGGAAAACAGATTTTGGAGGCAAAAAGGAAAGCTAGTCAGTCAAGTAATAATATGTAAGCACAAATTCTATGAGGGCTGGAATTCAAATTCGGAAAGAGGACAAATACGATGATTCTGGTTATATGCCTACCAAGACAGATGAAGCTCATGGTTTCTGATCCCCATCAATAATATCTTAAAGCTGCAGATGCTTAATAGGGAAATAAGGAAAGTTTTGGTTTCGTTGTTACGGTCTCAAAGCTGCTTTCTTTTCTAAATACTTACTAATAGCAAGTAGCTAAATGTCCATATATTTTGTTTCTTTACCGTGATAAAGTATCTCAGGGGCTGCAACATGCAATCCATGTGCTGCTATTCGAAGGGACCTGTGGGACTGAGGTGCCTGTGGGACGAATGTGTGAGCGCTGCGTGTTTGCAGCAAGCACCCAGCTGGACCACCTGGCGAGTCAGGGACTCACAGGAGGGGGCAAAAGGGGCCAGAATCTGGGGAGGTGTGCCCGTCAGGCAGAGGGGCTGTGCCAGTGCTTGAGCGATCCACAAATGTCTGTGTGCTTGTGAACCTGGAGGGTGTTTTGTGTGTGTGTGTGTGTGCTGGAATAGCAACCTTCTGCCTCTGCCAACGCAAAAGAAGGAGGGGATGTGGCTGGCTGTGCCTGTGCTGGGTGTGAGTCCTGTACGTGGGTGCTGTTGAAGGCAATGCCTTGTCTGTGGCTATATGTGTGACCAGCCATGTCAGTGTCCCCCGTGTATGTGTCTGTGTATTTGTAAACAAAAAAAAAAAAAAGTTCATAGTAGAGATGTCAAAGAGTGACTGTCATGGTGAAAGGTTGTTAACACAGTGAAAAATGAAAATAGAGTAAGTCCATTTCAAGATTGATACATAAGCAAAAGATGACATGAGATTTTTGCCAAGTGCACCTCACAAAGTTTTTTCCTCATTAGTCTGAATTTTATTTCCCACCTAAGAAAGTTACTACCATTGAGTTAGTCCTGCAAAAGTGAAAAAAGCTATCTGGTGACAGATCATCAAAATAAGAATCAAGGCAGAATTTATTCCACACAATGTTCCCAAGCAACCCCTTCTAGACATCTTAGTGGGAAACATAAAATTTCCGTTGACACCAGAAGTTAGTTGCTACATGAGCTTTTTCAAGACCATGAAAATCTGGAGACAAGGAAAGGATAATATATACTTAAGAAAAAAATATAATGTGGGTAGAAACTTTTCAAATGAAAGGAGAATTGTGCTTGTAACAGGGTTTTTTTTGTGTGTTCTGGATGATACAAAACCTGATAGAAACTGTATACAAACAGTCATACAAGCATATATAATGCCATAGACACACATAAGTTTGTCTTGTGCTTAGAAAGCTCATTAAAGCTTTGTTTCAAATGAAAAAGAAATATACTTTATTAACATGTAATTTGATGATTACTTGCTCTGAAGGAGAAAAGAGTGTAAAAATGAAGAGTCGGACTCAATGGTCATTATGGGTTCCTTCCAGCCCGAGACATTCTGTGATTCTGTGAAAAATGCAGGAATCTTTCTGCAGAAGATAGTATCTCCCATCTCATAAGAGTTTTTATCTTTTGTTTGTTTGTTTGTTTTGAAAGCTGTATGATATAGCATAGTTCATGTATAGTGTACCATTCCCCTTTCCTTCCTTCACTCCTTCCCACAGACATATATATATATATATACAAGCCACAGTACACAAAATGTTTGAAAAGCAAAATGCACAAAAAAAAAAAAAAAGGTCAAAATGAATTATGTCAGTGTCTTGTAATCTAATAAAAAATTAAGTTCCAGTCTTGTTTCTGGACCTTAGATTTAGTTTCAGCACACTTTAAAGGAAATGTTCAGCATTTCATATAATCACTTGAAAAAAAAAATGTAGTTTATTGAAGAAGAGAAGAAACTTTATTGAATAAACATGATCCTTTGAGACACAGTTAATAATTTATATAGAAATAGCTTAAAAGTGAGAGACTGACTTTATAGACATGTCTATTATTATGTTAGAATGGAAAACAGGCTTTCAAAGAGATGATGTAAAGGAAGAATATCCCTGGGGGGAAAAAAAAAAGGCAGCTCTGGAGAAACTGATTTGTTACTGTTTTACTATTCTGGTAAAGGGATGTTGAAGGAACAGTATCCCTCTCTCTCAGAACACAGGGTAAAAGCACACAGTAAAAATTAAGGTCTTAAAGGATGGTAGTAATTTGTCTTTCTCTGAGACAGTGCTTGGCATCCCATGGTCAAAATACAGACGAGAATCAAGGAAAAATTACAATTATTAAATTAGTGAAAATAAAGGCATGAATATATATATTATTGTAACAAAAAAAACCCCAATAAACATACTCAAAACAATAGTAAAAAAAAAGTGTAATTATATTTAGTGATATGTCTTCACTTGAAATTCATATTTTAAATGCTCTTTCTTAATAATAGATTTCTCACTAAGGAATGCTGCCCAGTAGACAGTGATTTTTCAGTGAAATAGATTTTCTGTTGGGTAAGATATTTTAAATGACGAGAGAATACAAGAAATACCTTTAAAAAAATTTAGGTTTTATAATACCATGAAGATACTAAACACATGGTTTTTTAATATATGAAAATTATTATATTGTGGTGGGTGGACCCTGGCTGGATGCCAGGTGCCCACCAAATCGTTCTATCTCTCTCCCTTCTCAGCTGGACAAGGGGAGAAAAATACAATGAAAGGCTTGTGGGTTGAGATAAGGACAGGGAGACCACTGAGCAGTTACCATCATGGGCAAAACAGACTCAATTTGGAGAAATCTATTTAATTTATTACCAATCACATTATTGTAGGGTAATGAGAAATAGAAAAAAATCTTAAAACACTTTCCCTCCACCCCTCCTTTCTTCCTGGGATTAACTTCATTCCCAACTATCTCCACCTCCTCTCCCTGAGCAGCGCAGGTGGATGGGAAATGGGGGTTGCAGTCAGTTCGTCACATGTTGGATCTGCTGCTCCTTCCCCCTCGCGCTCTTCCCCTGCTGTAGCGTGGGGTCCCTCCAACGAGAGACAGTCCTCCATGAACTTCTCCAAAGTGAGTCCTTCCCATGGGCTACAGTTCTTCATGAACTGCTTCAGCATGGGTCATTTCCACTGGATGCAGTCCTTCAGGAACAGACTGCTCCAGCACAGGTCCCTTGCAGGGTCACAAGTTCTGCCAGCAAACCCACTCTAGTGTGGACCCCTCTATCCATGGTTCACAGGTCCTGCCAGGAGCCTGCTCCAGCTCGGACGTCCCAAGGGGGTTACAGCCTCCTTCAGGCACATCCATCTGATCTGGCCTGTAGTCCTCCACAGGCTGCAGGTGGATCTCTGCTCCACCATGAGCTTCCGTTGTCTGTAGGGGGACAGCCTGCCTCACCAAGGTCTTTGCCATGGGCCACAGAGGAATCTCTGCTTCCGTGCCTGGAGCACTGTCTCCCTCTCCTTCTTCACAGACCTTGGTGTCTGCAGAGTTGTTCCTCTCACATATTCTCACTCTTCTCTTCCAGCTACTGCTGGGTTTTTTTCTTCCCCTTCTTAAATATGTTATCACAGAGGCACTACCATCATCACTGATTGGCTCAGCAGTGGGTCCATCTTGGAGCCAACTGGCAAAAACTCTATTGGGGAAGCTACTTTTGTAGTCCCCTCACTACCAAAACCTTCCCACACAACCTCAATATAGATATAAAATAGAAGCAATAACCTATTTGTTCTATAGCATGTTTAAAATTGAATCTATGGGTATGTTATAGAAGTACCACATATTCTCTTTTCTTTTATATAATATTTTGTATGTTGTAATATTTCTGTATGGAAATATAGGTACAAAAGGATATATATTTCAAGTCCTTCCCATTAAAAAAAATAAATTTTGAGATATTTTTTACTTTCAGATTGAAAATAATTTGAACTTCTTGTAATTTCCAGAGGAATATAACATTCTGCTTTTATTTGAACATGTCTAACACTACATGTTTTTTTCTCACAAAAGGCCATTGGGAGAAGATAAGTAAATTCATCCTCTCATTGATACATGTGTTACTTCAGTATTTATTTTCCATTTGGTTTCATCCCTAAAGTAAACATAACCCTGCTGAGACTTTGATGTGCTGAATAAGCCTGCAGTTCTCAAAAATATAGGACAGAAAAGTAAATGCCGCTACCCTGTGAATGTTTTAACCAGTTGCATTTTGTTTCTTCTTCTCTATTGTTGATTGGAATTCTTCTTGTGGCAGGTGCAGAAAACTGCTTCACTTAAGATGAGGAAGTGAGGAGATTTTTTTTAAGTACCTAAATAAGGGAATAAGGGATGCAGGAGCTGAAACTGGGAATACAGAGCAATAACTAAAGATTAGATGAAACTTGGTTGTACTTTCTGCTCCCCTTGAAATTCAAATGAAATTATTTTTACTTAGGATCTAGTGTAACAAAATCAGAGGTATTTGAAGTATTAAAATTCAGCTAACGAGATGAAAATATTTAGATATGTACATGAATGTTTTCATGGTTGTATTTAAATTTATATGTCACATATTGTAATACAAAGTGTTGTGGTTTAACTCCAGTCAGAAAATAGATACCACAGCCGCTCATTCACCATCTACTCACCCCAGTGAAATGAGAAAAATAATCATAAGGGTAAAAGTAAGAAAACTCATGGGTTGAGATAAGAACAGTTTAATATTTGAGAATGTAAAAAAAAAGTAGTAGTAGTAGTAATAATAATAATAATAATAATGATGAATAGAAACACAAGAAAAAGAGAGAGAGACAGAAACAAAGAAAAACAAGTGATACGACTGCTCACTACCTGCCGACTGATGCCCAGCCAGTCCTTGAGCAGCGATCATCCCTCCAGCCAACTCACCCCTGTTTATATGATGAGCATGACACCATGTGGTACGGAATATCCTTTTGGCCAGTTTGGGTCAGCTGTCCTGGCTGTTCTCCCTCCCAGCTTCTGTGTTCCTCGAGCCTTCTCGCTGGCAGGACAGGAGAAGCTGAAAAGTCCTTGAATTAAGGTAAGCACCACTTAGCAACAACGAAATCATCAGTCTGTTATCAACATTATTCACATTCTAAATCCAAAACATAGCACTATACCAGCTACTAGGAAGAAAATTAACTCTATTCCAGCCAAAACCAAGACACAAACAAAATACAAAGATCATAAAATTTAGAATTAAACTGCAGACATAAAAACTGCAGAACAGTTCTGTCACGAAATTGGTACCTGAAATTTCAGGGAAATTGGGGAAAAATACAATTTGTAGTAAAATAATTGAAAAGGATAGTGAACATGGTCACCACAAAAGTTGAGAAATAATTTTTGAAGTAATTGAAATGACATTGGTTTACATTAACAGTATATATATATATATATATGTACCCGCCAATGTATTTAAAACATTGATATACAATTTTTACTTTTTATATACCACAGTCTTGGCTTACATGATTAGAAGTCTTATTAGAGGTGATAAAGTTATCAGTCACTTTTAAAATCTGATATTTTACTTTTCGAAGAAAAAAAAAAGAATTAGAAAAATTTGGTAGCCTATCAGCTCACTATTTTCAAAATCTTAGGTTCATTGCCATTTCATTCTGTTGTCTTTCATTACATATTGCTAAAGAAGATGAAAGAGAAGAAAGTCATTGTATTTTTACAATGGAAGAACTCCACAGCTTGATATGGATGAAGATTATAATTATTTTCTTTTCCCTGAAAATAAAATTAGGGGCATATGTTTTCTGTCAAATATTTAATGCAAATTTTTTCAATATAGAATCATAAAATCATAGAATCATAGAATGGTTAGAGTTGGAAGGGACCTTCAAAGGTCATCTAGTCCAACCCCCCTGCAAGGAGCAGGGACATCCCTGACTAGGTCAGGTTGCTCAGAGCCTCATCCAGCCTGGCCTTGAACATTTCCAGGGATGGGGCCTCCACCACCTCTCTGGGCAACCTGTTCCAGTGTTCTACAACTCGCATCATAAAAATTTTTTTCCTAATTTCTAATCTAAATCTACCCCCACTATTTTAAAACCATTACTCCTTGTCTTATTGCAACAGGCCCTACTGAACAGCCTTTCCCCATCTTTCTTGTAGGCCCCCTTGAGGTACTGGAAGACCACTATCAGGTCTCCCCGGAGCCTCCTCTTCTGCAGGCTGAACAGCCCCAACTCTCTCAGCCTGTCCTCATAAGAGAGGTGCTCCAGCCCTTTTATCATCTTCGTGGCCCTCCTCTGGACATTCTCCAACTGGTCCATGTCCTTCTTGTGCTGGGGGCTCCAGAACTGGACACAGTACTCCAGGTGGGGTCTCACCAGGGCAGAGTAGAGGGGGAGAATCACCTCCCTTGACCTGCTGGCCACGCTTCTCTTGATGCAGCCCAGGATGTGGTTGGCCTTCTGGGTGCAAGGGCGCATTGCCTGCTCACGTTAAGCTTCTCATCCACCAGCACTCCCAAGTCCTTCTCCTCAGGGCTGCTCTAGATCCATTCTCCACCCAGCCTGTATTTGTGCCTGGGATTGCCATGACCCAGGTGCAGGACCTCGCACTTGGCCTGGTTGAACTTCCTGAGGTTGGCACAGGCCCACCTCTCCAGCCTGTCAAGGTCCCTCTGGATGGCATCCCTCCCTTCCAGCATGTCGACGGCACCACACAACTTGGTGGCATTGGCAAACTTGCTCAGTGTGCACTCTATCCCACTGTCCATGTCGCCGACAAAGATGTTGAACAGGGCCAGGCCCAGCACGGACCCCTGAGGGACGCCACTGGTGACCGGTCTCCACATGGACATTGAGCCATTGACCACCACTCTCTGAGTGCGGCCATCCAGCCAACTCCTTATCCACCGAGTTGTCCGTCCATCAAACCCATGTCTCTCTAGTTTAGAGAGAAGGATGTCGTGCGGGACAGTGTCAAAAGCTTTGCACAAGTCCAGGTAGATGATGTCTGTTGCTCGTCCCTTGTCCACTGATGCTGTCACCCCGTCATAGAAGGCCACCAAATTGGTCAGGCACGATCTGCCCTTGGTGAAGCCATGTTGTTTGTCACCAACCACCTCCTTGCTCTCCATGTGCCTTAGCATGGTTTCCAGGAGAATCTGCTCCATGACCTTGCCAGGCACAGAGGGGAGGCTGACCGGCCTGTAGTTACCTGGGTCTTCCTTATTCCCCTTTTTAAAAATTGGGGTTATGTTCCCTCTCTTCTGGTCATCGGGGACCTCACCAGACCTCCACGACTTCTCAAATACGATAGCCAGTGGCTTGGCAACTTCAACCACCAGTTCCCTCAGGACCCGCGGATGGATCTCATCAGTTCCCATGATGGAATATATACTCTCATTCTATGTGAATAATTCAAGAAATGGCTAAAGAGATGAATTTGATATGCTATGTTTTTAAAAAATCTGTCATAGTATGCCTTTTAAAAATCCACTTGTAAATGTGGCAGGTGGAAAGAGGCAACTATGGTAAAGCACAGGTGCTGAAACAAAATTTAAACAGACATGTAAATTATCTACCTTATGTTATGCGCCTCCTCAGTGCTGAGAGTAGTCCCAAAACAGCAATAAAGCCACTAGGTTTTTAAGAACATGTAGTAGTTTAAGAAACTTCAGAAGGTGCTGTAATAACTTTAAAAGCCTTTTTTTCCTGCCCACATGATAAACACTATAATTTTATGACTCACTGATCTGTCACCATAACAAATTCAGGTCCTGAATACTGCATGGAGGAGGAAATCAGTGATTTTGACTTTTGAACAGTGTCTATGTTCCAGTCCCTGAGGATTTGCAAGTTACTACTCTGAACACTGGCACTATTTCTGTTATTTTGCCTACAGTTTCATCTCTTCACTGATAGGATTGAGGCAACACCACCTGAGCTCAATTACTAATGAACCTTGCAATTTAACAGTGGCTTTTGTTACTGTCAGGATCTCCTCTGGCAGTTTCATTAGTGCCTGTATGGATGAGCAGCATGGGAATAGTCTGAGGGCTGGACAAGCCTCAGCAGTCTTTCACATAATCGCTGATCAGAGCTCCCAGAAAGGAGCAAATCTCTCTAAACAGCAAGTCAGGGAGGCAGATGTGGGTCTCTACCACTGCAGCTGGTAGTCTTCTATAACCGTCAACCACCACTTCCCAGTAGTGCAGACATGCAGTTCAGGCATGTCCCACTGTGATGTCTCCCCAGGCAGAGCTTTCTCCCCTAGTTTCAGGGCACTGAACTATTCTGCAGATGCAGGTCTCTGGGTGGAGAAGGACCATCCTCCTGATATCTGTTGGAAGGACAACACAGCAGGGCACAAGCAATCCAGGAGGTTCCTAGAATGTATGGATGATAACTTCCTCCTCCAAGTGACAGAGGAGCCAGTGAGGAGAGGTGCTATACTGGACCTTGTTCTCACCAACAAAGAAAGGGCTGGTGGGGAATATGGAGCTCAAGGGCATCCTTGGCTGCAGTGACCATGAGAGGGTGGAGTTCAAGCTCCTTAGGGCAGTGAGGAGGGTGCACAGCATGGTCTCCACTCTGGACTTCAGGAGAGAGACTTTGGCCTCTTCAGGGATCTTCTTGGCAGAGTACCATGGGATAAATCCCCAAAGGAAAGAGAGGCCCAAGCAAGCTGTTTAATATTCAAGGATCGCTTCCTCCAAGCTCAGAAGCAATGCATCCCAACAAAAAGGAAGTCAGGCAAAAATACCAGGAGGCCTGCATGGATGAACAAGAAGCTTCTGGATGAACTTAAAAAAAAAAAAAAAGGAAGCCTACAGAGATTGGAAGCAAGGACAGGTAGCCTAGGAGGAATATAAGGAATATAGAGAGATTGTTTGAGCCTCCAGAGATGAGGTTAGGAAGGTTAAAGCTCTGATAGAATTACATCCAGCCAGGGACGTCAAGGACAACAAAAAAAGCTTCTATCAGTATGACAGGGATAAAAGGAAGACCATGGAATATGGGGGCTCTCCCCAGAAGGAAATGAGAGACATGCTTACCCGGGACACAGAGAAGGCTGAGGTACTCAGTGAAATTTTTGCTTTAGTCTTCAAAGAAAAGGGCTCTAGCCACATCACCCAGGTCACAGAATGCAAACGCAGGGACTAGGAGAATGAAGAACTGTCCACTGTAGCAGAAGAGCAGGTTCAAGACTATCTAAGGAACCTGAAGGTGCACAAGTCCATGGGACCTGATAAGATGCATTCAAGGGTCCTGAGGGAACTGGAGGATGAAGTTGCCAAGCCAATATCCTTCATATCTGAGAAATCGTGGTAGTCTGGTGAGGTTCCCACTGACTGGAAAAAGGGTAATTTAAAGTTCATTTTTAAAAAGGGAAACAAGGAAGACCTGGGGAAACAAGGAAGACCTGATTGGTGACAGCCAACTTGACTTCACTGAGGGCAGATTGTGCCTGATAAATTTGGTGGCCTTGTATGATGGTGTTACAGCATCAGTGGACAAGGGACGAGCAACTGATGTCATCTACCTGAACTTGTGCAAAGCATTTGTCTTTACACTGGAGACATGAATTTGATGGATGGATAACGTAATGGACAAGGAACTGGCTGGATGGCAGCACTCAAAGAATTGTGGTCAATTGCTCAGTGTCCAAGTGGAGTACAGTGATGAGTGGCATTCTTCAGGGGTCAGTACTCAGACCAGTGTTGCTTAACATCTTTGTGGGTGACACAGACAGAGGGATAGAGTGCACCCTCAGGAAGTTTGCTGACAACATCAAGCTGTGTGGTGCAGTTGACATGCTGGAGGGAAGGGCTGCCACCCAGAGGGACCTTGACAGGCTGGAGAGGTGGGTCCATGCAAACCTCATGAAATTCAACCAGGCCAAGTGCAAGGTCCTGCACATGGATTCGGGCAATCCCAAGCACAAATACAGGCTGGGTGGAGAATGGCTCAAGAGCAGCCCTGAGGAGAAGGCCTTAGGAGTGATGGTGGACGAGAGGCTCAACATGAGCAGGCAATGCGCCCTTGTGGCCCAGAAAGCCAACTGCATCCTGGGCTGCATCAAAAGAAGCATGGCCAGTATATCAAGGGAGGTGATTCTTCTCCTCTACTCCACTCTCATGAGACTCCACCTGGAGTACTGTGTCCAGTTCTGGAGCCCCCAGCACAAGAAGGACATGGACCAGTTGGAGAATGTCCAGAGGAGGGCCACAAAGACAATAAGAGGGCTGGAGCACCTCTCCTATGAGGACAGGCTGAGAGAGTTGGGGTTGTTCAGCCTGGAAAAGAGAAGGCTCTGGGGAGACCTTATTGTGCCCTGAATGCCGCAAACAGAAACAAAATTTCAGGGTGACATACTGAAGCACAAATAGATGCTTTTTTTTGTATCCCTTCTTTTTCAACCACTAGTTTCCTTTCTGTTTCTCCATACAATATTGATGCAGTTAACACAAAAGGAAACATTTCTGCATCTCTGGTTACCTGGAACACTATGTCAGTACCTTTCTACCTCAGCAATTTTGCAATTAATTTCAAATGATGATGGACTGCATTTTTCTATTAAGGTACCTCCAAAAAAATTATCTGTCTCTGCTATTGTTTTCTCCATAATTGTCTTATTTATCCGTGGAACACTATGAAAGTGTGAAATACATGTTGCTGTATATTTTAAGAAGTGCTACATTAACAGGGACTGCCTATGGAATGGGCTATAAAGAGAAGAAAAAAAAAACAAACCCTTTCTTTCAGAAGTGATGTTATCAGAAGTATATTTTCAGTTCACAGTGCTCTATCCCTGAAGCCAGAAATTGAAACAATAAAAGAAAAATCAAATCCACATTGTTCAAAATAATGTTAGTAAGAATTCCAAAGCAATATTAGCTGAGTAGCACCATGTGTTGATCAGGTCAACATGGTCATAATGCCTTTGATTTCACAGGTGATCCCCTGATTTGCAATTATATCTGTGAGATTTTTGGAGTTATTTGTCAAAGTAGTATCTAACATCTTAGAAGTCTGACATACTTTCTTCTTAGAAGATTGCAGTTACATGGGCTATACTGATATATGTTCCAATGTACAAAATTGTTTTCTGGATTGGTAAGATGTTTTCACTGTAAATCATGCACTCACTATTCATATCACCCAAAACCCCAATGTTTTCTTCTGTTGGGTCACATCAGCAAGCAGGTGGGTGTTGTTAGGCAAAACTTACAGCCTAGCAACAAGGCCATGAGTGGGGATGGGCTGCATGTGTGTAGGAAGTGCACAGAGGGGGCGGTCTGCGGCAGTTCGCGCGGATAGGTCCATGAGCACAGGGGACGCGTGTGTAGCGAGTGTAGACGTATTTAACACTGTGTTGCATGGTATTAAAGTGAAGGCTTAGCTTGGTGGTATCCGTGTAATGTTCTGCCTTCCCCAGAGTGGGGCTCCAGTGTGTCCTGGGTTGGTTTGTCGGCAAGACAGCCGACATCTTTAAAACATAAATTAAAAAGAATAATAATTTTTTAGATAGAATTACTAAAAAAAAGTAATTGTGTAGAAAAAATACATTGAGGGTTTATTTTCCAGCATAGTTTTTCAGTTTGATCTATTCTAATATTTTTATTTACATAATGTGTACTGTATCAATCTCATGTTCTTGGTTTTTATTCCTTTAAGTCAAATTTTTATGTGAAAAAGTTTACAGTGCTTTACAGAAGTTTATTATACCAGCAGTGTTATTTTTATTAATGATATAAAAATCCAATGAAAAAAATTACATTACATTAGTGTAATATTTATTATAAATCCCATTGATTATCACCAAAGAAGCTTCCAGTGCTTAATTATACTTTTTTTTTTATTAACAAGTTCAATATCAAAACTAAATTTTTTTTTTCTAGGAATCAATACTAATTTGACAAATTAATTACTTGAACCATCTTGTTAATGCTTTAAAATATCAGGATTTCTACTCTCTGCCCAATATGCTTTGATTTTTCCCATTTTTCTTCCCCTCCTTCCTTAATTTGGGAACTTCTAGAAGTTTTTATGAACAACTAAACAATCAGCATTCAGAATCTAGAGAAGACAATGGCTAGTGCATTAAGAATTCCTAAATTCCTTCTTGAGCTGATAATTCCAAAAGAAAGTCTAACTTTACTATGTGTTGTTCAACACACTGTTCAACTGCTTATATAATGGATGAACTTCTGATACAAAATCTGATATTTTTCAGAGATACAGAATGTAAATATTTTTGAGTCTTTTTCTTTGCATACCTACTTAGTATCACATATACCCTTTATAACTACCAGATGAACTTAAGTAAACTATGAAAATACTTCTCCATAGGACTAAGAACCAGTGCATCATTTTCAGTCATCTTTGTTCTTCGTTATTCAGGAAGCAAACTTGGCTTACTTAATGTAGCAAGATAAAGCTATTTTAGGATATTAGTTGAAAGGTTCTGCATCAATGTTTTCTAATTATAAAACTACTTTTCTCGTAAGTCAAAAATGAAATTATTATTACAGAGTTTTGTCTCATGGAAGTGTAAAATCATTATGTTATTTATCAGCTCTAATCTTCAATTTTGGTATTAAATAACATACCAAAAATTTTTGAACATTTTTTTTTTTCCATTTTAAAGATAGAACCTGCACATGATCTTAAATGTCAGGGAAGGGCAACGTCAGGCAAGGAAGCTGGGAAGCAAAGGTGAGGGAGGCCAGCAGAGCAGAAGCTTGCTGAAGGGCACAGTCCCACTCTACCCGACCAGGAGAGAAGGGCTGGGACAGGGATAGTGACCTGAAGCCTCATGGCCAGGCAAATCCTCAGTGGCCAGGCAGCCCTGAGGCCATGCAGGAAGTGTGTGTCCTTGGGCCAGGGGCAGGAAGGCACAGCTGTAACCCAACTCCAGCTGTGACACAAGGTGAATGTCTGCATGGAAATACTGCTCCCACATGAAGTGGAAAAGGTGTCAGATGAGTTTGCTGCAGCTCCTTCTCATCCAGCCCTTCTCAATCACCTGGTCATGGTTGCACAGCTGCACTGTGTAAAGCAGCCTTGAGAACAGACTAACAAGCACTTGGGTGACATGGTGTGTTCAAGGCCCAACACTGGGATTTGGCTCTTGGCATTGCCTAGTTTCAGAAGCAAGGTAAGATTTCATGGGAGCATATTTTTCTAGAATATTACGTTGTACAGTATAATATGATGTGACACAGCTACATGACACGATGCTAGCTCTCTGCCAAAATATATTTGACAAAAAAGCTGTTTGCAACTCAGGAAAGCTTCTATCAATTTGTGCATTTAAACTGAAGGTATCAAGGGAGCCTTATTGGTATACAAATGTCTTGCACCTGTTCTTTTAACAGATACAGATGAGAACAGTGGGATGCTGGATCTTTAATGCAAAGCAGAAGGTATTTACCTTACCCTGGGCAGATAACAATCTACAGCATTTGCCTTAAGATTTAATGTGCAATTTAAGATAAAACAAAACAAACAAGCAAAAGCTTTACTGTACCATAAAAATATTTCTTTTAAGTAAAACATTTATTTTCAGATGGTGAAAGTTCTTTCATTTCTCCATCTTCCTAAAAGCATAGTAAACCATCTGTCACATCGTAATACTAAAGAATTATGTACTGAAACATATCACTTACTAAAGAGAACACAGTAAACAACAACATATATAAATGAGAAAAAAAAAAAAACAAGAGCAAGAGCAACAAACTATATCACAGCAGTAAAGATAAGCACAGAACAGTTGTTTTTGTGGTTGTATTACTCTGTATAAGTTATATTTATATTAAAGTATTTATGTTATTCTTCCTTCACCATTGCTATTTATTTGGAAATAAATTAATTAAGCTCTTCTGTGACAGTTTTAATGTTACCAAAATAATGAATGTTTAAAACCAATGGTTTGGGTTTTGTTTTTTGTTTTTGTTTTTGTTTTTCTAAAAGGATAAAAAGGGAGGTGGTTACCAAGTTGTTTGCTTTTTCTATTACTGTGTTTTTGTCCTGGTTTTGGCAGGGATGGAGTTAGTTTTCCTCTAAGGAGCTGGTGTGTTTTATATTTTTTGTGTGAAAAATGTTAATAAACACACTGATAATATGAGTAGTTATTGTTAATGAGACCAAGGGACTGTCCAGCTTTCCAAGTCTCACTAATGTGCAGCAGGAAGCTGGGAGAAAGACAGACAGAATAATTGACCCAAACTGGACAAAGAGAGTATTCCATGACATAAACGTCATGCTCAGTATATAAGTGGATGTTGGCCAGGGGGTGTATGTGCCTTCCTGGCATCTCTCCCTCTCCGTCTCTCTCTCTTTCTTGCTGGCATCATTCCCTCTACCTTGCTGGCTCCCTTTTACTCCTTTGCTTGCCGCTTAGTTTAGTTTCCATGATCGCTGCTCAGGACAGGCTGTATCGGTCATTGGGACATCAGGCGGTGAAGAAACATACACGGTTCATTTTGTGTATTTTAATATCCTTATATTTTATTATTGTAGTTTTCCTTTGTTATCTTAGTAAACTGTCTTCATCTCAACCCATGAGTTTTCCTTCCTTTCCTTTCTTTCCTTCCTTTCTTCCTTCCTTTTCCTCCCACTGGGGAGGAGGAGGGTGAGCGAGGTGATGAGGGTGACGAGTTTTTCACACTGTCCTGAAACTTCTGAAATCTTACTTGCAGATATAAGTTTACATCTGTAATTTTTTTTTCATCCACTAAAATTAAAGTAGACACAGAAATATAGTAAAAATTAAAAGATAGATTTTTCCATACTAGGCAAAGTGGCATCATAAATATGCATTTATTTAAGCCTATAATTTGGGTCTCTGCTTACTGTTCTTGAAATCAGTATCATTATGGATCAGGTACAGTTGGAAAAACATTTCTCACATACAATTTAATTATTTCATTTGTTCCTGTTTCTATTGGCAGAATTTGTTATGAAGCTCTTGTTTTCAAATATGTTTGCCTTTACTTGGTGAGTGTTTTGTGTGAAAGAACAATACAAAAAATAAAACCCAAAACAAACACTCTATGACTCTTAATTTCCCTTTTATGTGTTCTTTATTCAAAAGCTGATGTTCCAGCTGTGTAATTGAATACATTTTTCCACCTGAAATGCATGTATATAAATAAATTAATCCCAGCTAAATGTTTGGCATTTGTCTGAACACTCAGATGAATAAACATTCTCTTTCACAAATATTTGCAAACAAAAATTAGAAGAGGTTGCAAAGCCGGTCAAAATGAAAATAAAATAAATCTAACTGTACTGAGGACTGCAAGAGTCACAGTATAGTGGAAGATATGTCTGTGTGTGGGGTTCTCCAAACCTAAAGATGGGAGATTTCTTTTTTTAGACTGGGAGCAAACTTAGATTCTACATGATGTACACTTTTTTTTTTTTCCCTTAGTCTAGTAGAGGCCAATAGGTTACAATAGAGGAAAGCTGGGAATTTTGAAAGATATGTGAGGCAGAATAAGGAAAGAGTGTAGTACTTAAGTACTACGGGGTAACGCATGTCTCAAAGCTCCACTGAGGCAAGCGAGGCCTGAACTACAACTGCTCAGCTGGAACTGACTAGATTAATCCAGCATCTCGTTGCAAACAGCAAAGCACATGTGAACCTTCTTATGTAACTGTTCTCCACTTCACAGCCTTGTTGCAAATTTGGAGATGGAGACCAGAGAGTGATAGGAGTCCCAGTAATAACCATTAATTGGCATGAGATAAATAAATTGTCCTGGGACTTGGTAACTTTCAAGAGTTGCACCAAGAGTCTAATTCAGAAAACAATAAATAGCAAAGATAATTACAATTGCTAGTGGAAACTCCATACTTGAACTTTCAGCTCCACCCTAAAGATGAAGCCCAAGGTTTAAAAGCTATGCATCGAGACTGGGACTCAGTCATGCTCAGTGGTCAGAGTGAGTGTCTGGATCCCCTGGATCTGTGGTGCAGGTCCAACCTGAACCGGAGAGGGTGGGGAGGCAATTGGAGTGTGTGTGGGATTTTTCTATGTAAAAGAGAGAGAGAGAGAGAGACTATGTATCTGTTAGATTGGAAATCTGAATCCAGAAATCTTTCTCCACTCTCTACCCATCCTGCTCAGTAAATAAATGTTAGATGAAATGTCACAGTTCTTGAGTCATTCCACCCACAATTCTCCTATGACATTAGGAATGCATTTGAGGGAGCTTTCAGGTGACCTACAATACATAATAGAATTGGATGCTGTGTCCTAGCAGTGGAGAAGCATGACAAGAGGAAAATACCCCATTAAACTCTTTCCCTTTATACTTTACTATTAATATCACATAGACAGGACCTCTTGATTATGCAGTTTATTTCAACCATCTACGTAATTACAGAAAATAAACATTCTGGGGAAAAAACCCTGAACAAAACAAAAAACAGGGGTGTTTAAAGGAACGGGCAAAAATTGAAGGAGAGAATAAATGAAAGAAGATAAGAAAATAGTCTGTTGAAGTCAAAATACCATGTACATCATTAGGAACTGCAATATCAATCACATCTAAACAATTCTGAAGGAAGGAAGGTAACAACAACCAAATTATTTCTAATTTGGGAAGAGAAATTAGTTTCTGTCAAAAAAAAAACAAACCCCAAAACCACAAAATTTAATTAGAGTTTCCTGGTACCTAATAAAGGATGTATGAATGTGTGGAAGTTTAAGATTTTACATAATTTTCTCAATAAAGTGAAAGAAAGTCAGAGATTTAGTCACAGATTTCATTCTGTATAGCACAATCATAACAGGAACTAATGACAAATTAATTACATTAATCTAACCACAGATATGAAGACATCTGGAAATAGGAATAACTTGCAGCAAACTGATTTCTAAATAGGAAATGGAAATTTGAAAGGTACAAATCTTTAAGTAGTTACAATTTTGTGTGTGTGTGTGTGAAAAAATAGCATTCAATGTATGTTTTTACTGGCTATTATGTGATTTCTCTCTCTCTCTAGCTGTTTTAATAAACTTTTTCTATTGATGTAAGCAGATCTTATGTATAATAAATGCGCAGTCAGTCTGTTTCAGAATCTGGCTTGAGGTTTCTCTTTAAGGTAGGTATGTAACATATGAAAGAGAGAAATTATTGCAAGAAACAGAGATATTTTTTTAAGCTGCCTAAGCAAACTAATTAGAATCCAATTTGATTTTAAATGATTATGCATATCATTCTTCATTAAAAATGGAAGCAGCTAAATAACTAATTCTCATTACAAACCTGTTACAAAAGAAAAATGCTGATTCATCATGGTGATGGACAAGCCACACTGAGAATTTTGACAGGGGCCTGTTCTGGCAGAAGGTTTCTCAGCAGGGAAATACAGGCATATTGGAAGATGAAAGTCTGCTCCAACTGGTCAGGGTCCAGATTTGTGTCATTCCAGTCTAACAAGAATCATCACTGGCTCCCCTGAGGCAGGGACCAATTACAGCTGGTCATTTCTTCAGCTGCATACATGATCTTTTGGTAAACATATCTAATTAATAGGCTGACTCAGTAAATACCTACTCCTTGACATTACAGAAAAATAAAACATTTTACCAATGCTTAATAAAAGTTAAATCACATCTTTGTACTTCAAATATTTTTATTACCATTTTTCTAGTAGCCTTTGTCAAAATAACCATTGAATTGGTGTTCCAAAGATGTTCCAACCTTTTTTTGACCAAATATGTAAAGATACTTCTTCAACTCTAAGATGAAACTCTCTTTAGATGGTTTTTGTGGGGTTTGAGCATTGTTTGGTTTTTTTTTTTGGTTTGGTTTGTTTTTTTTTTTGTTGCAGCTTCAAATCTGTCAGTTCAAGGTCATTGTGTTACTTAGCTCACATTTTGTGTGAGTTCACTTGTATAATCACTGAAACAAAACCTATTTATGATGTGACTAATTTTAACAAAGTTGATGGGATTACTAGTATAAGTAGTTTCAGATCAGTACTATTAGTTTTCAAGGGAGTCCCAAACTCCTTTTCATATAGAAGAATGAAAAGTTGTATACTTTATATGCACAGAAATATATAACTATATACAGCTATTAAAACAAAACAAAACAAAACAAAACAAAAAAAGCCAACCAATAGACCTTTTTCCCCGACTTGCCAGGGGATTTTAAATTTTTCAAGTTGTCATAAAGAAAATGTTACTGCTTTGGCTTGCAGTTTCCTAAGTCACATGTGAATGTACATGTTCAAGAAGGTTCTTTGCCTCTTGCTGTCCACAAATCTGAAATTTAGCTATTTTTTGTACATTGTCTCTCTCTCTCTGCCCTATATTCTCAATGTCTTCTTACCTGTCCCCAAACTGTCCCCAAGGTGAGTTCTAGGACTTAAAATGATTGATTATCATATGACAAGATACACTTAATTTTGCAATGATTTAATTATTTATTGGAATGTGGATGCAAGCCTAACACTTCTTTGTACTTATGAGTTAATGCATTTGAGTTTTTCTGTTTAGCTCTGTCTTGTGCCTACTTCTCATTTACTATTCTGGTCCTAGTCCATATTTGGTGTAATTTTACATCAAAATATTTTAATGAGCAAATACTATAATTAAATGGAAATGCAATATTGAAATAGCAGTGATTAATTAAAAATTGTATGATCAGAGAACTGTATTTAAAACCAAAGATTATTCTAAATTATTAAAAAACAATATTTAAGCAAAATTACACAGATTTAAAGAGTAAATATTTTGACATGATTGCTGACAAATTATGAAAACACCATGTAAGGTCCAGTGTATGTAAATTTAAATCTGCAACTGGGAACACCCTTTCAAAGGCTGTGCTTAGAAGAGGTGTGATGGTCTTTAAAAAATCTTTAAGTTGAATAATTTTTTAATTTTAAAAAAATGTGTTATATTACAATAGCTGCCACTTATTCAATGGGAATATTTCAAATCTTCTGTAATTGGAAAGATCTAGTTTACTCATGTTGTTCAAGACATGCTAATTGAAGAACAGATTCATAGAAGGATTCTTGGTTATTTCATATATGGTCTATAGTCCAACAATTTCATTTTCTAAAGTTGCACTTACCTTTTCTTATGGACGTGTAGCCCTGTGGAAATTCTATGTCTAAATTTCTATCATCAACAGCATTCCCCAAATGACTGAATTCCTACTTCTGAACGCATTTAACCAAACAGTATAAAAAAAATAAGCACTTAGAGGTTTAGCTTATACTTAAATAAAATTGAGATTAAAAAAAAAACAAACTGATTTTCCTTCACTTGTGACAACTCTTTATTTTTCCAAACTCAAATCTGTGAACTTATCTGATAAAACCGACTGGAAATAGAGGGATAATATATAACTGAATTAAGAACAAATTACTTAAAATTCAACTCTTTTCCAAGGTTATGACTGGCTCATTTGAAAGCAGTATCATACAAATATCAGTTTAACTTGTTTTAGTATAATTAATCTCATTACATAAGAAAAAATATGCTAAGGTACAAAGCAAGTTCCCTTGACCAGTGCCACTGGTGATCCAAAACTCACTTTATGTTCAAGGGCCATCCTAATACCATCCTAACTTGCTTATATGAAAAGGAATGTATACATAAGAAAACAATAAAACAGATAATAAATATTTTCTATAATCTCTGTGAAAAATAAATTTCATGCAGTCATTGGACTCGAGAAAAGACTGAAATGGTCTGACTGACTGAGGTAAACGCTGAAGTAGGCTCTAGATTGTGTATCTCACCTTTGCTGAGATCAAGTTTGGGTTTAAATACTCCAAAGAAGGCTCTTCCTGAGGTGGGTTCCACATGTATACCAAAAATTGCCGTGGAAGCCTTGAAGTACTCTTTACTTTCCTCAGGGTGAGCATGGCTATGACCTCTTCCACCTGCTCAACATCACAGGAATCTATCCACCAGAGTCAAAAGTGAAGAAGAAATTTAAAGGCCAAGAAACTGTCTTTCCCTTCCACTTCTGTCCCACCACACATGCTCAATGCTTAAGTTCAAACCTTTTTTTTTATTTTTTTTTTACAAGCCACCAAGAAAGCAAACACAGCAAGGACTTTTCTTTTTTTTTGGTAACTTCAGATACTTTTTTTTCTACTTTTCTTTATAATTCTACTCACATTTAGCATAATACAAGTTTTTATTTTTGACCTTCAAACTTTATCTGAAGTTTTCTTAATTTAGTTCTAATTCATTACTAAAGTATCCTTTTCTCTGCCTTCCCATGTGTTTAGTAATACCTATCAGCTTCCCTCTAGTATGCACTGTTTGTCTATCTTTTGTCCATTCCCTGCCCCAGTCCTGTTTTCTTCTACTTGTCTACTCCCTGGACTCTGACCCAGCCTTTTCAGTCTTGCTCCTGATCTCACTTCCCTATTCCCTTTGTCTGCTTACTCTACAAATGCTTGCTAATATTTGATATTATGACCCAAACCACAAAGTTAGAGGGACTGTATTCTTATGCACTAAAAAAATAATTTAAAAAATGTTTATTACCATGATTTCTGATGTTGGTTACTAAAACGCCTTTCCAAAAACTTGAATGGATGCCTAATGCAAGACAAATAAAAATATTGGTCACATCAAAGGGATAAAACTGCTTTTATGGTTCCATGCTATCTTAAAGTATTTGGGTGTCCCTAGCAGAAAACATCTAAAGCTGATCAAAATTCCAGTTCAATCAGTCTTATAATGGTCTATAACCTTACCATACAAAGCATTTTTTACTTTTAGTTCTGGCAATATTTTAGCACTTTTTTTTCCCTCCAGAAGAAAAATATGAGTTTGGTTGCCAGAGTAGCTCAAGAAACAAACT
Source organism: Chlamydotis macqueenii (assembly GCF_036417535.1). Lineage (NCBI taxonomy): Eukaryota > Metazoa > Chordata > Aves > Otidiformes > Otididae > Chlamydotis > Chlamydotis macqueenii. Next base: position 168,178,829 of record NC_141556.1, read on the forward strand.
CTTCACAGAATTAAGTAAAACATATAAATGACTGATGTCAACCATTAAACTGTAATTTTGCTGCAAGACCAGCCTTATCATTATTAAAGTTTCCTTTCAAGAGTATTTCTGAGCTCCTACTTTTCAAGACTGTCTTACCTTGTATATATTATGAATATTTCATTTATTCCTCCTACTATTTCAGAAAAATAATGGATGAGATAATTAGCACACATAGGTTTAATCATGTCACCTAAGAATAGAACTTCAGGAAAGCCCAGCTTAAATTTTAAAAAGAGTTTTCCTTTCAAATATTTATTTGTATTCATGAATAATTCTGAAATCATACACACCAAAGGATGACATATGAAGTATCTGCAACAAGTTCTTCCCTTACTCACAATGGCTAGTGTCAAGAGGAATAAATTTAAGGTTAGTAGAACAGTGATTGTGTAACATTGGTCTAAAAAGACAACTCTATTACCAAAACACATATAAAAATTCAAAGTAACATTCAGGTACATTTTTAATTGACATTTACATTCTTTATTTCTTTATTAGAAAAGTTAAAATTTAATTTTTTAATAGGAATATTTTATGCCTACCTGATTCTGTAAAGGTATTTCTGAACTCTTTCATTCTGATTTTAGTGTTTTCTTTAAATTTCATTGCAAAAAAAAAATAACTTATTTCTCATTTTTGATACTTTATTCTTACCACTTCAAACTACCTTTTCAGTTATCAGAATAAAAGAGTTGATGGATGAAGAGAACAGAAGCATGAGATGAAGGAATCGTACCATTAACTGCTGTGTAATGTAATAAAATAAAAAAGGATTGTGTCTGCTTTCTAATGAAATACTCCAGATTATGTAAAAATATTTATCATCAGAACCTACTGAATAAAAGTTATTTTGTAGTTTAGTATCTATTATGGATAATACCTTTTTTATTATTATTTTTAATTAATTCTATATACATATAGGTATTTTCTACAAAATTGCAGATGTCAACATCTAAAAGTTTCAGTGACAATCATAATAGTGCCATCTCTTTGCCAAACTGAAGGACTTTCCCCTATTTGAGTAATATTTTTTCAAGAAGCCATTTTGATTATGCTTGTTAAATTGAGAAATGCTCCAGATGTTGCTGCTTGAGTTGTCTGTTCATAAAAAATGTATATTTAAGTGCACCATTCAAAACCACTCTTAAAATTTACACTTCTTATGGGCTTTGCCTTTGATGAGGATAAGTGTCTGACTCAAAGACTCTCAGCTTACAAATAATAGTACCATCAAGGTTGGAATATCAGGCACTATGAATTTGCAGTACTGAATTTCCATTAATTTATCACTAGCTTCAGTGATGGAAGTTATTCAGTTCAATACATATAAGTAGACCTTTCCATCTTTTCTGGTTTCCTTATGTATTAACTTCCTGAGGTCTTATGGATCGTTTTCTTGCCTCCTATTATCAGTAATTTAATAGGAGTTTAAAATTTAAGGTATAGTCTAATCTGCCTGCTCCAAATTCCTGAAAAGACTGACCTGCTTAACAAAGTAATATTCCTAATATATGCATGCACAGGCCCTACAGATGCTCTGAGGCACTGAAGAGTAATAACTGTCATTGAACACACTTGACACAAATTTATTTTAGTATGTCAACTAAATTGTAATTTGAAATTGACCTTAATGGATGACTCAAGCCAAGAAAAACAATCCTGTATGTTAGATTTTTCTTTTTGTTTTTTTTTTTTTTTTTCCCCCTCAATACATTCCCTATGGCTATGAAGTCAACCCAAAGAGAAGACAATCTCAAAGGAACTGAAAAAGCATGATTGAAATGCAAGCTTTATTGCTAACTTGTGTATCTACTTCTATTTACATATGCATTAAAAAATTAACAAAATTAAATACATTAAATCTATCAAAACAATACATCTTGTAATTTTTATGTGGTTTTATTAGGGACTATTAATGAACTTCATTTGAAGATAAAGTCTTATACTACACTTTAATGCATACATGTCTAACTTTCTTTTGCCCTACTTTTCAAGGTATTTAATATAGGAAAGTATTGACTTCGCAGCAGTTAATTATACAGTTTCCTTTTCTCACATGTTGCAATCCCTAACTCCATGTCTTTTGAATATCTTCAGATGTTCTGACACTGAAATATTCATGTAATATGACATAACTTGATGTAAATAGAAATGACTTTATTATTATTTTTATTCTTATTTGTAATTCACAGAAATTAAAAAAAAATCTGGAGTAATAGCTAACAGCACTTTTGTCAGTGACTAAACTACGCTGTTATGAGATAATCACACAAAGAAACATCCCAAAATATTGACATGTTTTGGGATGCATTGGAATAATGTATACAGTAACGGTTACACTTAGATTTGATGCATTTTCTTTTCTCCTAGCTTAAAATATAATAAGCTCTGCGACATAAAGGTAAGTATGTGTTAATTACTTAGATTTCAATAAGTAAAGGATGAAAAAAAATCAAAGGTTGCTCTGTAACATCATTGATGACCATGCTAAACCGTATCTTTGCTGAGAGAAAAACCCTGCAGTAACTCCTGCTTAGTCTAAAAATGCCCGGGTTCTGATATAAAACTATATTTTTGTTTGGGACATCTTCTGCTGTGTAGACTTATAATCCAGCTGCTGGAACAGCACTGATGCCATGGAGAAATCCCTCAATTTATAGAGGATGGGGCAAATCTGCTAGGACGGTCTCTCCCATGTCAATGAACAGAGCTCTTGAAATTAATTTGATTACTTGGTCAAAAAAAGAAAAGTAGTTTTCCATTAGATCTTTTAGTCTATACATTTTTATTATATTTGCTATGAAATTATGATTAGGCAAACATGGCAAAAGCTTTTATTCTGTGACTATGATTTGGCTAAAAGTTCTTTGTCATTTCAATTACACAAAGAAAAAGGAAACATCTTTGTAGAGTAGAAGGAAATAAGGAAGTGACTTAGAATACAACCTTATCTGAATATAAGTGATTATACTATTTTTCTTTGGAAATTGATATGAATGGAGTTTATTATAGGGCTTTCTTGATTATGAGGGGCTTATATGACAAAACGTTGAAACAGTAATAACTAATTTTCTTTTAGGCTACATTTGGAATATGTAAAGCCATTTAAAACTTTTTTTTTTAATCTTATATCTTTTATTTATATATAATTCATAGATATGGTTCTCCCAACAACCTCTAGATACAAGTACCCTCTAGTTCAAAGTCATTAAGAAATATATGCTATGTGTATTAATTTTATTGCATGAAAAAAAATCTGATTTATTTATAATAGTCTGTGGTTTTTAAAAATTAATTAATACAGTACTTATTTATTGCATCATTTTAAATTATAATACAATTTTAAAAATAGAAAATGAATCTGAACATTTAATCTTGCTTAGGAAGAATTCATCATGTTTTTCTATGGACAAATCCTTATTAAGAAATAATTGGATTAGAAAAAAAAATATTTAACCCAGTCAAGAATTTAAGAAAAACTTTTCAGACAACCATGTATTCTACTAGGACACATAAGGCATGAACACATACAAACAGAAGATTGAAAATTCAGTCCATCTGTTTCATTTCTTCTAGAAACTCATTGTGATTTCTAGTTGATATTTATTCTAAGTTCCGTTAAGTGGATTGTGGATTCTGTTAAGCCTTGTGTATCAACCAAAAAAAAACCCATATATAAATAAGTTTTTTAAGTCTTTTGGCTTACTGTTTGGCACAAACAGACAATTACAAAAAAATGGAATAATTTTTTGAAGTTCTCTATTTCTTTCACAATTGTTCACAATGACTTATCAGTGTTTCATCTCTTATTACACTTCAATTGTGCCATATAGGAAGTCAATTTAGCACAGTATTTTTCTAGTTCGTCTGTTACATTCCACATCTGTGGCATATATGAAGACTATATATGAGAGAGAGAAAGTGAGACTGTGTTTTGGAGGAGTATATATAAAAATTAACTGCTCTTGGTAAAGCCTTTTGGTCATAAAAAAAAAGTCAGAAAGAAAATAGACAAGAGAGTGACATACTTAGTCCTTTTCAGAATAATTTCTCCAAATACTGTTTCTGTATAACAGCAATTATTTTTATTTCAGTTTTTTAATACATTTTTAAAATACATATATGTCAGAATGTAACTTTTGAAGAATAAAATCATAGCAATTTGACCTTGACACTAAATTTAATAGAGTATATTAAAAAGTATTCTTGAACATTTCAAGGGTCTGGTAGACCTGTGTAAGCTAGAGAATTTTTATTTGATAAATGTAAGAAGTAATTAATCCTTCTAACATCAAGAGGATGCTAGATAAAAGAGCATTACATTATAAACAAAAAGGTTAGAAAAAAATGTTAATGCAGTTTAGTACAGTGGTTCTCATGCTGTGCTTCATGGTCACTGGAGACATTGCTGATCAGATTTGCTAACTTGCCTCCTTGCTTTTCTCAGATTGCTTTAATTGTTAAAAACACGTATTACCAGTAACCAGTGCCTGTAATTAATCCAGTGATATCATAATGAATGATAGATATGTTATTTTAGCACATATGAATGGCAGAGGGCTATCTGGTACAAAGTTTAATAGCTCCAGGAACAAAAGGTAGCAGGGTTTTTTGATTCTCATGAAATCTAGCAGAATACTGATTAGATAGATATGTTAATATTTACGAGAAATTACTGTTTTTTGGGATTTTTTTTCTTTTTTTTTTTTTTTTTTTTTTTTTTTTACAAACCACTAAGATAGCAAACCCATGGAGGATTTTCTTTCTGGTAACTTCAAGTACATTTTCTAATTTTCCCTATAACTCTATTCACATTTTGCTATTACACAGGTTATTTCTTTGAATATCTACCTTAGCTACATTAAAGGATTTCCTTCTGATGTTTATTTCTTTATCATCCATTATTAAATTTATATATATATATACATAGGTATATTTTAAGCCATAATATGTAACACAGATGACATGATAGTTCAGGAGACTGGCCATACACTACGGACCTATTTGACCACTTGTTTCCCTCTTCAAGTGCATTTCTTGTTGAACTTAAAAACAGTCCAACAAGATTATGTATAATCTTATAGTATCTTTCTTTCTTTGGGAATTACTCTTAAATTAATTCTGTTTCAAGAAAATATAGGTCTACTTCACGTCTAGTAATCTTTTACAAATATATTTGAAAAGAAGCTGGTGTGTTTAGTCCTGATCCTGCCACTGGCAGAAGCAGAGCAACAGCATAAAAGATCTTCCAGAAGTACATGGTGATTTGAACTGCCTGGGAAAATAGCTAGCTGTTAGAGTAAGCCCTCCCCATTCCTGTAGTGCTCATGCACTTACAAATAAGAAAATACCTCCATCTGGCATGTTCTCAACTGAAAGTACTTGGAAATACAGTGCAGATATTTGTCCAACCCTTAGTTCCCCTGTTTCTAGTAGCAAAGATCAGAGAATCCTTGTAGACATTTAGATACACTAGGAGTATTCTGACAGGTTCAGAATCAACTCTTAAAGTCTATATGAAGTCATAAAAATGTAAAACGATTTAGATTGGAAGGCACCTCCAGAGGTCCCATACTCCAATTCCTTGCTCAAAGCAAGGGCACACTTCAGGAGTAGATCAGATGATCTAGAACCTTGTCCAATTAAGCTTTGAATATCTTGTGTGTGCTGTGTGTATCACCTCCTGATTATTTTGGTGACTCTCCTCTGGACTTGTGCCAGTATGTCAACATCTTTCTGGTACTATGGGACCAGAAGCTGAACTCATTAATCAGCATGGGAATCTCACAGTTGCCAAACAGAGGGAAATAATAATTCCCTTAACCTACTGGGGACCTTATTGCTGGTGCAGGCTTTTACATGATTAGTCTTCATTGCTACTGTCTAAATGACTTTATTTCTTTGAATTATTTATTCTGATGATTTCTTCATTAACTGGACTGATGGATAAGGGTGAAAACGGTTCTGTGAAATAATTTTTTATTGAATTTAAATGTTGAAAAATGCAGACTGCTGGTTTAAAGCTTACCTTTTAGTTATATTGACATTTCACTCCTGATTTAAATAACCATTCAGGTGTAGTACTCAGTAACAGAGGCTTCTGATGTTATTTAATATGCTTTAGTCCCGAGGCCTGTCTCCATCTGCCAGAAGAACATGGGTCTCTCATAGGTCTTATGATGTACTACAGCCCTGTGTAGATGGACTGGATAACTTAAGGACGAGTTCCTGTCTAATCAACGACAAAAATATATTGTATTCAGCCAGATTTACCAGTCTAAAACTGAAGTATTTAGAGCTAGCTGTCTAATGAATTAATTAAGTTCACAAAAAAAAAAAAAAAAGGGTGCTATATTTCTTGGAGATCTGTATCAGGATGGGTAAATCATTCCTTCATTAATAGTGCTGATCTCATTACACTGCCAATAGGGAGGGTTTCAATGACTAGATATCTAACTCCTAGATGTAAATGAGAGCAGGTAAAATAAATCCCATCTTGAGTGACCTACATATATCAGTAGCATTAGCTTATGTCCTATCCATGGCTTTGAAAAATCTTCCTGAGAAATAATACTAGAACATCAGATTCAGTTTGTGTTGTAGATGTATTTATGTTGATAATTTTTGTCTGGATCTAAATAGGTGACCAAGATTTACTTAAGTATTGATTGATTGAAGATAAATAACATACAGACACTCTATGATGAGCTTTGGGCTTTTAATTATTGTTATGTACAACAATGACCTTTCTCAGCAATGTTTTACAGAAGCTTTTAATTAAATACGTGAATACTTTCTCTGAGTTTGCATGCATGTGTGTGATTTTTTTTTTATTTAATAGGAGACACAAGCTACTTCTGCTTTAATTTTGGTTTCAGACTTTGCTATTCTTGCCCCTTTTTCTTACATGCTTATACATATTTAAAAGGCACCATTAACATCTTGGATAGACTGTTTTGACTGAGTGGGCTACTTTAAAATATTTTAAGCATTCGAGAATTTAATTTTAATTATGCGAGGAATAAAGGTGTACTCTTCAGCAGCTATCAGAAGCACTATACCATAGTTCAATAGCTCCCTCTACTGACCACCAAAAACCGTCAAAATGTCAAGTTTTCTTAAAGAAAATTTGCTCCTATCCAGAAAGGTAATTTAATGTCCTTGTACCTCTAAATGTTTACATTGTTTTGCCACTATTTTTTCAGGTCCAGACCAAACCTAAGATTCTATACAGGTTTGTTACCTAAAAAAACCCCACACACTCCCCCAATCTTTTAGTTAAATCATAGCTTTCCTAATGGGAAAACACTTTCCAGAGTAGCAGCAGTTCACCATTCTAGTATATATAATTAAATCAGACAATACTATATTATACATAATATATATATATATATACACAAATACATGGTGGGGCAGGACTAGTGCATTGCAGAGTGGAACCGTCACAATCCCCAAGCATCATAAGCTTACATCACAAGCCTCACTTTGTTAAATGCAAATATTAGGTGAGATTTTCAACTCTACAAATTTGGTACCCATTAATGTTAGAGGGTATTAAGCTCCTATAAGGATGTAAGTAATGATTAATTTTGCAGTATTGTTTTCCCCAGGCTAGAATCCAGAATCCAATATTAGAGCTTGAACTCCTGTTATCAAGTGTATGGGGACAAGACACATCTGTTGTACTTCAGAATGATCTCCAGGATCAGTAGCACAGTGGTTGGGAGTTACCAAAAGGCAGCATTTTTGTTAAGATACCATTCAAATCTAGCAACTGGGGAAGGACGGATGACAGAAATTTTCCTTCAAATCTCCCCAGACACTCAGAAGTGCTCCACTTGAGATTCAGCGCCCAGAAAAAGAGCTACTAGCACTAAATCAAAGAAAAGTAGAAGTTTCTTCTACTAGTACCCAACAAGGCGAGAAATTATCTCGTTATTTTGTTCCCTTCTTTCAGTTTTCTTTTTAATAGTTAAAGTACTTCTCCAGTATGTAGGAGAGCAAGGCTCCATTCTCTCTTTCAGTAAGCCCTGAAGCAGAAGAAAGTGAAGAGAGGTTATGTACACCGTATATGACTTAAGCATTAAATCCAGGAAGAAGTTCCAGCCCCTGAAATCTGATCAGAAATTAAGCATCTGACTCTTGGAGAGATTTCAAATGTCTCTTACTCTCTCTTCACCTGTTTTAACATTCTTTCCATGAAGGATCACGTTCTAGACACCTGATTGGGTATTTTCTCATTCTTTGTGTACGGAATTAAGTTTTACATACAAACTCGCTTGGAAATAGACACTATTAAGTAAGTAGCTTCATACTAAATGGTGAGAACTAGCAGAAGACAGGCTCAGAGAATAAATTATTTGATGGCAGCATCTATATGATTGAAAAGAAGTAGGTGGCCACATTTACACTTTATTTAGAGCACAGTATTTAAGAATATGTAAGCTATTGATAGAGCAAGTCAAACACACTGAAACCATTAAGTAAAAATAATTAAAGAAATATATATATTTTTAATATGTAAGCATGATATGTGCGTCACATTGTTCAGTCACACCATGACCAAAGCATTTCTACATATGTCCAACAGGAGCTCTCTCATGGCACTTGTTGTTGATTTAAACAAAGGACACTGTAAACTTATGAGATACAGGAACCTCCAGCAGATCTACAGTTTTTTGAAAAATACAGGTTTAGATTTTATCTTTTGTTTGAAGCACCACTTTAATCATGCAGGTCTTTTTGGACATTACTGAGTGACTCCTTAGTTATTCTATTAGTCTCACAGAGTGCTCATGTCTCTCTAGGCATCTTAGTCCTTACCTTTTATTAATTGTATCACCAACTACCTTTAATATAAGATATATTCATAATCGTTTTTCTTTATTTTTAGATCTATAGCATCCATTCTTTCTTACAATTATAAAACATTAAAACGTATGAGGTTTTTTTTAATTAATACTGAATCAGACAGTTCTTTCAGATGCACGCAACAATATATGCAATGAATGCACACTTTTTTACATATGTATATGTATCTTAAGCCAAAGCCTGACATTATCACCAATGTGTTTCCTCTAATCTTAAATATTAGTAATATTTGCTCTTGAAAGAGCCAGGAAAAGGTGCAAAGTAGTCAAATGTATTTATGTATAGAAGAGCACAAGCATATGCAAACACACTTCATTCATTTGGCAGATGTGAGCAAGGCTGAGTCAATAATTTGTATTACCTTGTTAACACAGTGTTACACCTCAAGAAACAACCTCTACTTACTGCATCATTTGATTTCTAGAAACAATTGCAAGTTCTTCTGTAGTCAGAATCATAGTCTTAAAGGATTCGTACATACTTTAAAATTAACCAAATATGTTTCCTTGTGGAATAATGCTTTTCCTTAAGTATTTCCTTACTCTTTAATATTTTTTAATATTTCCTTATCTGATCCTCAATCTATTGATTCTTTCTTTCCTCTCTCTCCAAACATTCACCTGACATCTCTGAATCACAGAATCACAGAATTATCAAGATTGGAAAAGACCTAAAAGATCATCCAGTCCAACCATCACCAATACTTCTCAGCTAAATCATATCCCTCAACACAACATCCAAACGTTTCTTGAACACCCCCATGGTCGGTGACTCCACCACCTTCCTGGGCAGTGCATTCCAGTGCCTGACTACCCTTTCCGAGAAGTAATATTTCCTAATATCCAGCCTGAATCTCCCCTGGCGCAGCTTGAAACCATTGCCTCTAGTTCTATCACTGTCTACACAAGAGAAAAGGCCGACCCCTAGCTCACTACAACCTTCCCTTCAGGAAGTTATAGAGAGCTATAAGGTCTCCCCTGAGCCTCCTCTTCTCCAGACTGAACAATCCCAGCTCCCTCAGCCACTCCTCATAAGGCCTGTGCTCCAGACCCCTCACCAGCTTCGTAGCCCTCCTCTGAACGCATTCCAGGGCCTCAATGTCTTTCTTGCAGTGAGGGGCCCAAAACTGAACACAGTACTCGAGGTGCGGCCTCACCAGTGCCGAGTACAGGGGGACAATTACCTCCCTGTTCCTGCTAGTAACACTGTTTTTGATGCAAGCCAGGATGCCGTTGGCCTTCTTGGCCACCCGGGCACACTGTCGGCTCATGCTCAGCCGAGCGTCAATCAGTACCCCCAGGTCCGTTTCCTCTGTGTTTTGTATATGTAATATATATCTATTTTTCAGAGAATCTTGGCTATTGTAGCATTCTCCTGAAAGTCTTTATCTTTGGTGTATTCTTAACTTCCTCTAGTTTAAAGATTACTCTTCTTGCATCTTAAATCTCAGTGAGCTTAAATGAGCCTATCCATCTGAAGGGTTCAGTTATTAATTCCAATCTTAACACAGAGTGTTGGGACATAGTTTCATGATCATACTGTTGTTAGACTCTTGTTCATCTCTTGGATTATTCAAGATTTTTTTTTTTAAATCACAAAGCACCAATGGACTTTCTAAATGTTGCTGAAAAACCTCTGAGAGAATGTCAAAGGGACGACAGCCCACCTCAGTGAACATGAACTCCTTTTGACATCCAGTGTGCATCAATAGCCTCACAGAAACTCCAGCAAGTAGCAGATAAAAGGCAACAAAGGTCAGCTTTTTAATTCACCTTTTTCTGTAATTTTCTTTCTGAGATGTCTTTCATCCTAGTGTGAATAAAACCAAAGTTATTTAAGGTGTTACCACCTTTCTGAGAATGAATCCGAGACAACTAGTGGGAAATAGAAAGAGGTTCAGAGTGAAAGAAAGAAAACATAAAAATAGGTGGTCAAAAGCTTGTTATCTGGGGACACTATCAAGTTATAAAAAAAATAAGCATACAAGCATGAATAAGATGTTCATATCTGTATTTAAAGAATAATTGAGAAGTAAGAAATAGAAGTAGCTGTATTTCCTCAAATAAAGTCTGTTGCTGATTTAAAATAAATAAAGTTATCCACTGAATGACCAGTATGACAAGCTCAAGTATGCTGGTCTAGTGATCTCCCACCTAAACCTCTCTAGATACATGTGAAAGTTAATGAGTTCGGATCAGGTTGCTCAGAGCCTTATCCAATCTGGCCTTGAACATTTCCACAGATGTGGCATCCACCACCTCTCCGGGCAACCTGTTCCAGTGTTCCACCACCATCATTGTAAAAAAAAATTTTTTTTCATATCTAATCTAAATCTATCTCCTTCTATTTTGAAATCATTACCCCTAGTCCTGTCACAACAGGCCCTACTGAAGAGTCTCGCCCTATCTTTCCTGTAGGCCTCATGTAATACACGTGTATGTATTAGCATTTTTACTTTCATAGGATATAAGCAATTAGGAAAAAAAATGTACACACACATCAATTCAGGAAAATAAGAGACTATATTGTAGTAAGATATCTCTTAATAAAAGTACTGCAATTTAGCTGATATTAAAATTCCACTAGAATTCTCTACTGTATATTTTCAGAAGTCAATGTTTATAGTATTATTTGACACCTGAAAAATGGAAATCTATAAATAAATGTCTTCTTGTAATTCTATTCAGAAATACCAATTCAGAGAAGAAGGGAAAAAAAAAAAGTGAAGAAGAAAAATATTGAAAAAAATGCAAAAGTAGAAGAGCTAATGTATGGTCAACTTATATTTATAATATACAGCACAAAAATGACATTGTATTCAGGTTTTTCTTCCTAGCCATTTTAAGAAGCTGACTTCCTCTAATTTTATCACAGAGAGCTATAATAATGTTAACAAGAACGTTGCATTTTCTTTCTCTTAGATTCTTTGCTGTTGACCTTCTTCACATATGCTTGGCATTTGCATCTATCTGCCTTTGGCAATAGTACTAACACATTGGTGAGTCATAAAAATGTTCTAAAACAGCCCACTTGCCAATCTGGTAGGCAAGAATATGTAAGCTTTCTCTTTTTCTCCATTTTTTTTTCAATTTTATGTCATTTTTGCAAACCAAACTCTTTTCCTTGGGACCATTTGCTTCTTCTATTAACAGTTAACTGCGTTTTGATCATAGAATCATAGAATCATAGAATGGTTAGGGTTGGAAGGGACCTTCAAAGGTCATCTAGTCCAACCCCCCTGCAAGGAGCAGGGACATCCCTGACTAGGTCAGGTTGCTCAGAGCCTCATCCAGCCTGGCCTTGAATGTTTCCAGGGATGGGGCCTCCACCACCTTTCTGGGCAACCTGTTCCAGTGTTCTATAACTCGCATCGTAAAAAATTTTTTCCTAATTTCTAATCTAAATCTACCCCCCTCTATTTTAAAACCATTACCTCTCATCCTATTGCAACAGGCCCTACTGAACAGCCTTTCCCCATCTTTCTTGTAGGCCCCCTTGAGGTACTGGAAGATCACTATCAGGTCTCCCCGGAGCCTCCTCTTCTCCAGACTGAACAGCCCCAACTCTCTCAGCCTGTCCTCATAAGAGAGGTGCTCCAGCCCTTTTATCATCTTCGTGGCCTTCCTCTGGACCTTCTCCAACTGGTCCATGTCCTTCTTGTGTTGCGGGCTCCAGAACTGGACACAGTACTCCAGGTGGGGCCTCACCAGGGCAGAGTAGAGGGGGAGAATCACCTCCCTCGACCTGCTGGCCACGCTTCTCTTGATGCAGCCCAGGATGCAGTTGGCCTTCTGGGCCGCAAGGGCGCATTGCCTGCTTATGTTAAGCTTCTCATCCACCAGCACTCCCAAGTCCTTCTCCTCAGGGCTGCTCTCAATCCATTCCCCGCCCAGCCTGTATTTGTGCCTGGGATTGCCATGACCCAGGTGCAGGACCTTGCACTTGGCCTGGTTGAACTTCATGAGGTTGGCACAGGCCCACCTCTCCAGCCTGTCAAGGTCCCTCTGGGTGGCATCCCTCCCTTCCAGCGTGTCGACGGCACCACACAACTTGGTGTCGTCGGCGAACTTGCTGAGGGTGCACTCTATCCCACTGTCCATGTCACCGACAAAGATGTTGAACAGGGCCGGGCCCAGCACGGACCCCTGAGGGATGCCACTCGTGACCGGTCTCCACATGGACATTGAGCCATTGACCACCACTCTCTGAGTGCGGCCATCCAGCCAACTCCTTATCCACCGAGTGGTCCGTCCATCAAACCCATGTCTCTCTAGCTTAGAGAGAAAGATGTCGTGCAGGACAGTGTCAAAAGCTTTGCACAAGTCCAGGTAGATGATGTCAGTTGCTCGTCCCTTGTCCACCAATGCCGTCACCCCGTCATGATGTTATTCTATTCATCAAAACTATATGTCTTTGATGTTATTATCATATATATTACATATGTTTTAAAGCTTTCTGGCCCTCTTCATATAGGAATAAAAGCAGACTCAGTATTTTGAAATGTGTCTTAAGACAGAGCTTATGAGATTTACATTTTTACAGTGTGACAAAGTTAAAATGTTAAAGTCTTAACATGTGGGTTTGTTTTATTTTTTTTAAATCTCATTTACTTCTTTTCTTTAGAAGAAAAGAATAGGAAATAATTTTGCACTAATTAAACAAAGAACACCAAAAATCAATACATATGTGCATCTTTTCAACTTACAAAAAAAAAGATTTCAAGATTCCAACAGGATCATGGTCTATTCAGAAAACTCATTTTCAGATGTATACAATTTTATATTGTGCATCTGTTCTGGTTTTGTTAGTAAGGGGGGGCCCAAGGTGGTAGCTTCTGTAGGAAACTGCTAGAAGTTGCTCCCCTTTGTTCAGTGGACTCGGCTGGGCCTAGGGCGGACCTGCTGCTGGCCAAGGCCGAGCCAATTGGTAGCAGAATGTCCTGTGATAACACCTCTGCGATAACTTATTTAAGAAGGGGAAAACAGGAAAAAAAAAAGAGAGAAGAGAAAATGTGAAGAAGCTGAGTAGGGGCAGAGGCACAGAGGAGGAGGCGCAGGCCTCATGGGCCTTGCAGGCCTCACTCTCTGGCCTCCTGCCGGGCAGCCAACTGGGCCCATCTTGGCCCAGCCTGGCTGCAAGAAGTGGAGAGGTGATGAGAAGTTGAAGTGAATAAGATGTAAAAAGGATCCTGAGAGGCGTCTGCCAGCCTGTTGTGAGGAACGGCTGCAGACGCCAAGGTCAGTGAAGAAGGAGGGGGAGGAGTAACACGGCTCCTAGCCAAGATTCCTCTGCAGCTCGTGGTGAAGACCATGGTGGAGCAGGTTGTCCCCTTGCAGCCCATGGAGGTCCATGGAGGAGCAGAGATCCAGAGGACCCCACGCTGGAGCAGGTGGAGGCCTGAAGGAGGCTGTGGCCCATGGAGGGCCCGCTGGGACAGCTGTTCTAGAGGGACTGCACCCCGTGGAAGAGATGACCCAGGCCGGAGCAGTTTCACGGAGGACTGTGGCCCGTGGGAGGAACCCCACACTGGAGCAGAGGAGGAATGCGAGGAGTTCTTCCCCCAACGATGATACAGCAGCATAAAACAACGCACGATGAACTGACCGCGACCCCCATTCCCTTTTTCCCCCGCCGTGCCGCTTGGTAGGTGAGGTAGTATAGATAATGTTAAGCCCGGGAAGAGGGAGGGGTGGGGGGAGGTTATCTTGTTCCCTGTCTCATTCTCCTGCTAGTTTTAGAAAGAAATGAGTGTTTTTCCCCAAGTTTAGTCTGTTTTGCCCATAACGGTAACTTTAAGGATTTTCTCCCCGTCCTTATCACAAACCTTGAGCCGTTTTTTCCTATATCATCTCCTCCTATTCTCTTGGAGGGTGGGAGGAGCGAGAGAGAGACTGCGTAGGCTGGTCCCGATCGGGGCTGAACTACGACAGCATTTTAACACAGTGCTAAGTTTTGTCAGAGTAAACTAACTCTGTCATTATAATACAGCCACTTTTCATAAAAAAAAAATTATTACATATATATGTGAACATGTATACTTAAGTATATTTGAAAATTATATCATGACAGACAATCTCACTAGCTAATGAAAATCAAAGATGAGCCTGGCTTTACCATTTAGTCTTGACAGAGATAAGAACTGTTAAAATCTTTTACTGTACGGGGCTTTTGTAATTGATTCAATAATATTACCTACTCATTAGAAACTACTGAACAAATTTTAAACTGGAATATAAGGACTTACTAGACATTACAATAGCAAGATATCCTATGATAATATATAGAATCATAGAATCATAGAATGGTTAGGGTTGGAAGGGACCTTCAAAGGTCATCTAGTCCAACCCCCCTGCAAGAAGCAGGGACATCCCGGACTAGATCAGGTTGCTCAGAGCCTCATCCAGCCTGGCCTTGAATGTTTCCAGGGATGGGGCATCCACCACCTCTCTGGGCAACCTGTTCCAGTGTTCTATAACTCGCATCATAAAAATTTTTTTCCTAATTTCTAATCTAAATCTACCCCCCTCTATTTTAAAACCATTACCCCTCATCCTATTGCAACAGGCCCTACTGAACAGCCTCTCCCCATCTTTCCTGTAGGCCGCCTTGAGGTACTGGAAGACCGCTATCAGTTCTCCCCGGAGCGTCCTCTTCTGCAGGCTGAACAGCCCCAACTCTCTCAGCCTGTCCTCATAAGAGAGGTGCTCCAGCCCTTTTATCATCTTCGTGGCCCTCCTCTGGACCTTCTCCAGCTGGTCCATGTCCTTCTTGTGTTGGGGGCTCCAGAACTGGACACAGTACTCCAGGTGGGGTATCACAGTGAAGGTGCTGTATAGCTTAGCTTCTGTATTCAAATCATCCTTCCAGCTATATTCTGAAAACATAGTTGAATGATATTAATAAAGATAGGTTCAGCAGAGGTTGGCTGAGGAAAGAAAGGTGGAATTTTTTTTCAAGAAAATAAAATTATTATTATCTGCAATTTATAACCTTGTTAATGGTTTGGATTTAAAAAAAAATTTCAATTTAAAATTTCCTTTAAAAAATAATTTTAAAAGAAGAATGATTTTACTTGTCAAAAGAAGCTGTATGCAATAGATTTCTTCTGTAAAAACTTACTAAAGCGTAAAAACACTTTCCTCAGTGTGTTAAGGAAATACAGTTTTAAAGTTGATTCTTAAAGAAATTATTTTATTTACTAACAGTAAATATTACACCTTTATCTTTATTGTATATTCCCTGCATATGCTGTGCACTATTAATTTCAGTCTTCAGTGCCTCCGGAATTTCTCCCTTTCAGAGAAGTAAATGCAGGGTTCTTGTCACAAGGAGCAGATTGGCAGCTTTTTCAATAACTGTTCCTTAAGCTTTCAAATAGATGGTGAGAGAAGTTAAATAATCTTGAAAAACTGTCAGAAAGTACCATACATTGTAGACAGTGGTTGTCACTTTTATTTTATAATTGATTGGCCAATTGCAAAGCAAAAGTTTCTTAGGACCAAGCAAAACGTGTTTTGCATTACAGATTGACTTCAATCACTGTTTCCCAAATGAGCTGTGGCCTAGCAGACTTTAAAGGTTTATGTGATCTTAGAATGCTGACAGCTTCCAATTTTAAAGGTTTGGGTTTTTTTTTTCTGATGTGATTGGCAGGTTGTAGTTACTCTGTGTTTCATTACTGCCCCAAACTCAAACAACTGCATCATTATAAATTACAAACTAAGCCTGGTGACTTGTATTAAGTCAAAATACTCCTAATGGCTTTCTTCGTTTTATTACAGGTACTGACATGCATTTCAACTCTGGATGCACAAGAACACATAAAAATATCACTTCTGGTCTGTTTAACTGTTTGTCATAGCTAGGATGCAGTACAACATACCAACAGGGGTACTGAATCTCATGTTTACTAGTTTGTGTTCTGTATACCATTTGAATTAACTCAGTACATTTTTTGTACATCTACTTAAGATGTCATCTTTGCCTTTTATGCTGTTTTACAAAGATGTGGCATCTTACTGTTATAAAACTAAAGTGTTTTATTTTTTATGGAAATGGATCAGGAGTATTCAAGTAGTGACTTACTGCAACACATTCAGGGGCAGACACCAGTTAATGAGGAGTACTAAATTCTTACTATATTGAAACTATACTGTAGACATTTATGTACCCTGCTTTCTAAGTTAGACACCTCAGCTAAGAACCTCAGGTTGCTTGCTATTAATCATGCTTATATATGTACACGTATGACACTTACATACATATGTCCAAATACATATACTTCTACTTCATAAGGAAATAGAAAATATCAGCTTTTTTTTTCCTACTGAGGATCACACAGAGTTTTCTAGGAGCTGTAGGTATACAATAAGCCAACAAATATATCCTTTTAACCATAGAGCAAGGGAGATATCTCCTAATCCTTATTGCATAATTTCATCATCAACCAGCATGAGTATTATAGAGAAATACATGATCAATTAGACCTAGCACCTAAGCTCACTGAGGTGAAATTTGAGATAGCCCCTTACCCATTACAGCACTCCTGCTAACAGTTTGGCACCTATGAAAAGCACAAAGCGGGACATATGTGCCTGAAAGAGATTCTGAAAACTTAATCCATAGTCCAAGTAATGTTGCCTGTAAGTTCTACTACAGTACAATCCTGTTTTGTTTTGTACCTGTGACCTAGTGCTGGATTTATTTTTGAAACATAAGTAAAAGGTTTGTGCTATGTAGACTGACCTCATGGATTTATCTTAATGACTTAGATAAATTTAAAATTAAACATTGAATGCTATAGATGTCACCTTTCACGTGCTCTCCTTTTTTACTCCACAGAGAATATGCTTTCAGAAGAAGCAATGCATGTATAAAGAATGGAATAAATACTATTTTGTTGCTCGTGTAGCATGATATTACAATGCTTTACCAATTGTACTGACTGTAGCATTAAAATGAAGGAACTTGATAAAAAAAAAAAACACTGAAAAAAGTAACAGTGAATAAAGTGCATTTGAAGATAATCCAATAAAGACGCAAAGGTACACATTCATTTCTCATACACTGGAGTTGTTCTTTGGCAAATCTAAGCTTGACGTTCATATGAAGGGCATAGAGGGAGCAATCAAAAAGAAGATACAAGGAATGATATATTTTCTGAGAAGCAACAAGACAAATGCATAAAATTAATTTGTATGCCATTAGGGGAAGAAGGAGCAAGTCAAGCCTGGAAGTTTGTCATTCTTCTGGGACTTGTCTAGGCAATACCTGGTCTCAGTGTGCAGTTATGTATTCAAGCCTAAATCTTTTCAGGGAGGGATCCAGGTTTACCTTAGCCTCTCTGACACTCCAAGTTGTACGCATGGAAAGAAACATTAGATTGCGTCACAGCAGTAGATGTTACAGAAAACAAATAAATGTTTTGAAACAGTGGTAAAAATGTAGCAAAATGGCAATAGAAATGAAGCCAGTTTCTAACATCCTACACTGTGTTCATGCAGTAAATGTCTTATCTTCACTACATAATTACCCTAGCTCCTCTGACGACAAACTCTTATTCTTTTCCCTTAAGCCTAAAGGAGATTAGAAGGACTTTGTGCTTTGCAAGATTTCTGTTAACATTTTCTGTACTGTATGTTTCCTACACTGAACAGTCTGTTTTCAACATTGCAAAAACTATCTGACTTGTCCAAAACCAAAAGGATAGTGAGAACCTCAAGTGACACTCAATTTATGTCAGATTTACAAAGCAAGAGGTTCAGATAAGCTGTGACCAAGCATCCAAAGTTTGGATAACTATCTGATCTTGTTAGATGAGCAGGATAAACTCAACACAGTTCAGATAAAGGGCAGAATGAGCACTCAGGAGCAAAAAAAATAAGTCACTGCATGTCTCATCCCTTAAAAGAGAGCTTGACGCTTTATAGTTAAGAAAACACATCTCAACATTTATCAGAATTGTACTGAAACTTGTCTTTCTCCTCAGTGGCTGAGATATACAATCTTGTTTTATTTTTTTTTATTTCAGTGCTACAATACACAGTTGACCAGCACTGGATATGAAAACTTACAGCATTTCAAAATAGACTATTTTTCATGGATCACTGAATTCGAAATGAAAATAATGATAACAGTAAATAATGTTAAACAATTGTATAGCTGCAGGTAAGACCTGTCCACTGGGGGGACAAAAACAACAAAATACACCAAAAATTGTAGATTATTATGGAGAAAAGATAATGACTCTTCAGCTTTAAGTATGAAACTAGGAAAGCTCCAGAGGAACTGGAACATGATATTATAGACAAATTTCCAAAGCAAGGTAATCTAGGTGCTAAAACAGAATAAGATGTCACAGTCCTCATTTACATGGAGGTAACATTTTTATAGCAGCATGTTAAGCAGAATGCACAAAGTAGTTGAGGAGAAGTTAATGGAAGAAAACACTAAATTTTAATGAGAAAAATCTTATGCACACATAATAATGTAAATAAGAGTATTTTTTTGAAAAGGGCTAAACAGAAAAAGACAATTGATCATAAATTCCACAGATTTTAAGAAAGCATTTTGCAATCTTTTATCTGAATTGCAACTAGAATACCATAAAAAAAATAAAATAAATACTGTAATAATCAGCAGGGCAAAGCTTTTATTTTTTTTTCTGTAAATTTCACTTTGAGCAAAAACGTTCAATATGGTGAGCATTACAGTGTTAATCTAGTGTTCACTCACACTGAATTTCTTATTTAGCACTGACATAAATTGCAATAAGAGGAAACATTCACATGCTTAAGAAAGCAGTATGCTGTGTGCAGTATAACAGCTGTGTATTAAAAGACTGTGTAATACTGTCTTTTTCAGGTCAGCTAACTTAAAGGCAAAGGAAAGCAATTAAAGATATAAGTAAATATAAATAAGAAATGGGAAGTCAATTGGAGCTGTTGCTCCCTGACTAAAAGAAAAAGACTATCAAGGAAAAGATTGCAGCAAGAGACAGGTAGAGATAAAGGGGAAATTAGAACACAAAAAGATCATCTTTACTGCT
Source organism: Chlamydotis macqueenii (assembly GCF_036417535.1). NCBI lineage: Eukaryota > Metazoa > Chordata > Aves > Otidiformes > Otididae > Chlamydotis > Chlamydotis macqueenii. The sequence goes on from NC_141556.1 coordinate 168,198,789, forward strand.
ACATTCATGTCCAATTAAGTCACATACTGACATCATGTACAGCATTACCACAAAGGAAGCAACATCACACAAGCATTCAGCATAGTGATTATGGGTACACTGCCCCCAAACTTGGGAATATGTTGATAACTATTCCTGTGAAGACAGAGATTTGCTCAGGAGGTTACCATTTAGATTCCCATTTACAGCATGCAAAATGTCCTCTTTTGTATTTTCTGTGAAATGAATGTGAACAATGTGTCTGGAAAACCAATGCTGAGGAGCTAAAGGCACTGAAAACTAAAAAAAAAAAATCCCCTAGCAGAATTTACCCAAATCTCAAACACACAGTAAATAAAAGCTATCATGTTAAAATGCCAAGTCAGACATAGAATTCTGGGTGGATGTGTAATAATATAAAACATAATTATTTTCTTAATACCGTTATCCCATTCTTATACCAGTTTAAATATGTTATGGAGGGATGGGGCTTATAATCTGAAACACATTCTGAACCATTCAATTTATTCCACATTTTAAAAAGATATTCTGTTCTTTTTTTCCTTCCAGTCAAACTTTGTATCCTACTTTACAATCCTGGCAATGAAGTGATGTCATAAGATAGAAACTGGGACTCTGACCTCTGTATTAGGTCGTATCATAGTCAAAAACTTCCCTATCTTAAACAGAGGATTGCATTAAACTGTGCTCCACTTGCCCCATATCTGTCATAAGCAGTCATTTCTGTCATTACAATGGAAAAGCTTGGGATTTTTTTTTCCACAATAATATAAACAGGAAAAGGATTGGGAAATATGTTTAATTTCAAGTTGCAGACTGACATAGTTCTTTATAAGGATCAAAATTATTTTTGCTTGTAGAAAAGCAGCACTGGGTGCTGAACTGTAGGACTGGCAGGATTTCTACAGGGTGAAGCTACTACTCTGCACAGTGTTGTAGTAGGCATTTGTAGTAAGTTATCTGCTCTAATTTTGAGGCTGTGACTATTTCTAACAATTAATAACAGAGGCAGACAATTCTAGTTCTTTTTTTTTTAAATAAAAACCACTACATGCTGTAAATATATAAAATATTTTGTAATTTTTTTTTTCATTTTTAGAACTTCTCCATGTGATTACATGTTTAATTCAGTCCCAAAATATTTTGATGATAGTACTTTTCCACTGACTTTTAAAATTACATTGGTTTGTAATAACTACTAGGTAAATGCAGTCTCTTAACTGATGTGTCAGTTATTAGATAGTGTATGATTTAGCTTTTTAAATAATATTGTGCATGTTTCAAAGGTAACATAGAAAAAGAGAGTCAAAGAACAAAGGTTTATCAAGCTATCTACAGTCTAATATGCTGAAATGATACAGGAAAGAAATAATTCTGCACAATTAATTTGATTGCTTTGTAGTAAATTAATTGAGGTCTGACTTAATCTCTGTACTACTCTGAGAAAGCTTCTGCTTTCAATGTACAATTTGCTTTTATAAAGTCAATATTTCTTTGCTCAGCTGTGAGCTGCGTTCTGTGGTCTCTTGCTGCCTTCTTTAGCAATCCAAGGCTATTGTTACTTTTTATGCTGTAATAGCTGACTGCTGCCCAGCAGCCCCTGACCACCTGAATTCCCTCTGCTTCTTAAGGCATAAGATTGGAAACTGACATTACTGCAACTTTCACAAGCTCATTGAACCCAAAAGGCTAAGAAAATCTTGTTAAATGCCTCAGAAGCAGACAAAGAAATATATTTTAAAAGTATCATGAATATAGCACAAAATCCATGATCAACAAATGTGCTAAGACAGCAATCAAACAAGAACTATGAAAGAAAAATGAGAGTAACATAGTGCAAAACATGCTACACTTTTTATACACGGAAATCTAAGGGTAATAAAAATTCAAAAGCTGAGAGGGGAAAAAAAGGTAACTATCTTAAAACTGTCATATAATATATCATCTTCAGATTGTTATAATAATATCTACATTTGGGGAAGCAGATTGTAAAAATAATTATATATGTGGATTTATTGGTCCAATTACAGAAAAATAAAATCATCATAATCTGTTGATGTATTAATGCTTGATTTTTCTTCTTGTAGCTATGTTTCTAGCAAAACAGCAACAGAAATTTTCTAACAATTTTCTAGCAGTTGTTGGAAGTGGAGTACAAGTCTGGCACTTAGAGTTTTATTCATGTTTGTCTAGTGCCTGTCCTGAAAGACCTACTACTGCTAGTGGTTCTGATTTTAGCTGGGGATCCAGATTAAAACATCCAAATTCAGGACTAGTCTGCTAGTCTGTACAGCATGCTACAGATTGAAATTAAACAATAAAGGATAAATAACTGTTAAGATGAACAGTGTTCTAGATTCCATTAACTTAATTAACTTGGTCATGGTATTTAAATATAGCATTCCTAAACTTGTTGAGACAAATATTTAAATATTGCTGTGATTTAACCCCAGCCAGCAATGAAGCACGACACAGCTGCTCGTTTATTCCCCACCCACCCTCGGTGGGATGGGGGAGAGAATCAGAAGAGTAAAAGTGAGAAAACTCATGAGTTGAAATAAAGACAGTTTAATAGGCAAAGAAAAGGCCGCCACACAAACAAAGCAAGATAAAGAATTCATTCACTACTTCCCATCAGCATGCAGGTTTTCAGATATCTCCAAGGACGTAGGGCTTTATCACGTGTAACAGTCACTTGGGAAGACAAATGACATCCCTCCAAATGTTCCCCAATTTCTTCTTCTTCCTTCAGCTTTATATGCTGAGCATGACATCATGTGGTACAGGGTCATGGGGTCAGCTGTCTTGGCTGTGCTCCCTCCCAACTTCTTGTGCACGCACAGCCTGCTCGCTGATGGGGTGGTGTGAGAAGCCGAAAAGGTCTTGACTCTGTGCAAACCCTACTCAGCAATAACTAAAACATCCCAGTATTATCAACACTATTTCCAGCACAAATCCAAAACATAGCCCCATACTAGCTACTATGAAGAAAATTAACACTATCCCAGCCAAAATCAGCACAAATATAAAATTGTCATAAATTCTTATGGAATAATTTAATAATTTACCTTTTCTTTATAGTATTTTTTGTCTATCTCTCCACCTTTGTTGTGCTAAATAAAGCTCAGAGCTTACTTGAGACTTCTGTTACCTTCTACGTTGTTATTGTCTTCCAGAATAGTTTTGTTTCATTATTGTATGGAAACTAATAATTTGTTAGCTCTAAGCTATTAAAAAGAATATAAGATATTTCATCTCAAATTAGAAAAAGAAAAGAAAGAAAGAAAGAAAGAAAGAAAAAGATTAACGATGATTCATTAAATGTTCACAAATCTTTGGATTTGATCCATGGAGCTGAAGTTATTATGTCCAAATTTCCAAGGAGAACTGTCATATTAGTCTTTATATAGTATGTCACAGGTTAGAATAAATTGCACACTAATCTGAACATTTTTGTCAAGTATCAAGCTTCCTGATCTACAGATGTTTCCATTAGAATAAAAAGTTACAGTAGTTCTGTAATGTTCTAAACTCATTTTTGACATGAGAAATCAGACATATTTTCTCATAGGAACTGGAAAAGGGCCTTGTTATGAATTTTCCAGTGCACTTGCATCATAAAGGATCTTTGTATTAATACTGACCACTGATGATAATACTAAGAATTGTTCATGTGGTGTGCACAGCTTCTAGCAGATCTTCTTGTTTAGGAAGTACTTTAGTACTCTGAGAAAAAACTCCAGACGGTTACGCAAAGACTATGGAGGGTGGTGGGGACTTCCTTACTGTATCATCCTTCGGAATAGTCCAGGTTCCAACATCAGACATGGGTCTTTCAAAACTGTTCAGGGAATATAAAACTCCATTCTATGACAAATGATTTTCTTCAATGTTAACAATTAAAAAAAAAAAAAAGTAATTTTGACCCTTGGAGATGTTGTTCATTTTTTTTAACATGTAAACTATTGTTTAAAAATATCACCGGTAAATGCATTTTTTTTTAAAGAAACAGGAATTTGCATATAGTCTCTTATGATACATCCAGAATACAAGCTGCTATTTTATTTCTAAAATCCATTTTTAGACTGTAATTTCTGACAATACCTGTTGTAAAACCTCAATGCATTTTTTTTTTGCTAAAAAATACCTTTTTAAAGAAAATAACTAACATGTTAGTAAGATTTCTGATCTCTTCAGCTTTTGCTAGACATTATATAATAGTACCTGAAGTCTCGTTTCTTGGGAAACACAAAAACTAAGTGAAATTATTGTGTTCCTGAAGGCATAAAGGCAATAAAAGCTATTTCCAAATATTGTCCATTTAGTGGCTTTTGCACAAGTATAAAATTTTACTCTGTCATGTCTATATGAAATCTCTGAGAACATTCATCTTCTAAACAGTTTGTCTCCCAGACACTTCAAGTTTGTACTGTAGAAATATTCAGTCATCCAGCACCATCTCTTCTAAAAATCTGACAATAGGTATTTCTGGTAATGAAGGACTGTATACAAACAGTTAAATTCCTCCTTTAATGAGAGGCAATAAAGACAGTTGCAATGAAAGTACTGGTAATATTACTTGATTGCAACACCTTTTATTCTGTAAATTAAATTTCAATCTGTACAGAAAATCACTTCTGATACTGAGATATTATTCACAGTTTTCCCCATATGCTGGGAAACAATGAACTAAGGGTCTAATAGGGCAATTACTTTACCAAGAGTTCTACGAATTAAATGGTTATGGGGATAACTTGAATTTTATAACCATATTATATGGTTATATAAATATAACCATATTATATGGTTATATAACTATAACCATATTATATGGTTGAGTTTCTAAGAGTTGTCATTGTATAGCTATAATATTTAAAAAATATTTTATATTATCCTTTTTTTTTTCCACTTCTGTGGCATTCCACACAGTACTACTGGCAATATTTTTAGCATTTGGTACACTGCAAATAATGTATGATAGACTATTTTGAATTTTAGGTCAAAGAAAACTCTAACAGAATGATCAAATTTAAACTATTACAAAACATCTTACAAACATTTTTTTTTAATCTCACATCCATTATTGCTTATGCTAAGAGCTGTAAAAACTTATGTACTAGAGAATTTTAATTTTTACGAAAATTTGGGTCTACACAGACAGTTAAAATTTTTCCAGACTCTTTGAAGTGTGAGACAAAGCTTTTAGTTTTCATATTTATGCAGAAATTTGTCATGCACAGTCAAATGTCATACATGACTCATGAAGAAACGTCAGTCCCATAGCACAGAGATATATGAAGTGCATGTTTGAGGGAATATTTAGCAAACAATTCCCTTAAGAGTAATCTTTTATTTTTTTACTCTTTTATTACCATTTTCTTGTTCTGCAACAGTCCTTATCACCTCAGACAGAAGGAATCACAGATCCATAGAATCAGAGAACAGCCCAGGTTGAAAGGAACCTTGAAAGATCATCTGGTCTAAACTTCCATGGGAAAAGGAGCCTAGATGAGATTATCTAGCAACCTGTCCTGTTGCGTCTTGAAAATCTCCAGTGACTGGGACTCTACCAGATCCCTGCGCAGGTTGTTCCACTGAATGATGTCACTATTAAAAAAAAAAAAAAAGGAAAGAAATCTTGCTTATACTAAGTTGAAACCTCTTCCAGTGAAACTTTTACCGTTATTCCTTATCTTACTCATGTGGCTTGTCATGCAGCAGTGGGCAAAGGGATGAAATAGAAAGCCTGAAGTTGCGTGCTCATCCTAGCATTTCTGCAGTGCCTGGCTTTGGGGAGCTCTTTGTTCAGCATGCTGACTGAAGACAATCCCATTTCATGCTACCTCTTGTTCTTTCTGCATGTGCCCATGTTCTGACAAGAGAGTCTAAGTGGCTAAAGCTTGCTTTTGTATCCAACTCTGAAAAGTCAGAAACCTAAAAATCTCACCTTTGGTTTGATAAACTGTGGTGACCTTTTTTTTTTTTTTTCACATAGCAATATATTTCAATGCAAATAATTTTTAAAATCCACTGTGTTTACAATATATCCTTTAATATAAATTTATTTCTCTGTAATCAAGTCAATATTTTCAGATATTCGAACAGTCTGAGATATTACTGATATATGGAATATAATCTTAGTGCTTTCTAAACTTTTGGCTCACATTGTACTACATAATATTAAATTTGCTACCTGTATGGATGCTTAAACTAAGGTAAAGTTCAATAAACAAAGAATGAGCAGTTTTTCCCTAGGAAAAAAACCTGCTGCTGGAAAGAAATGCTGACACTGGACATAGATTTACTTTTTTTTTTTTTTTTTTTTGTCACAGATTAGCATGAGATATAACACACACACACACACACAAATTCAATATATGTGGGAGACTTTAAAGGAATTTAGTCTTACCTCAGGTTACCCGTAAATCTCCTACGTTACAGAATCATAGAATCATAGAATTGTTTGAGTTGGAAGGGACATTTAAAGGTCATCTAGTCCAACTGCCTTGCAAGGAGCAGGGACATCTCCAACTAGATCAGGTTGCTCTGAACCCCATCCAGCCTGGCCTTGAATGTTTCCAGGGATGGGACATCTACCACCTCTCTGTTCCAGTGTTTAATCACTCTCATTGTAAAAAATGTCTTCCTTATATCAAGTCTAAATCTACCTACTTCTATTTTAAAATCATTACCCCTCATCCTATGACAACAGGTCCTACTAAAGAGCTTCTTGCAGTCGCTCTTACAAGTCCCCTTTAGGTACTGGAAGACCACTATAAGGTGGTCCCCAGACCCTCCTCTTCTCCAGGCTGAACAGCCCCAACTCTCTCAGCCTGTCCTCACAGGAGAAGTAGTCCAGCCCTCTGATCATCTTTGTGGCCCTCCTCTTGACCTTCTCCAACAGGTGCATGTCCTTCTTATTATAGAATCATAGAATAGTTAGGGTTGCAAGGGACCTTTAAAGGTGACCTAGTCCAATCCTCCTGAAAGGAGCAGGGACATCTTCGAGTAGATCAGGTTGTGTTAGGGGCTCCAGAAGTGGATGCAGTACTCCAGGTGGGGTCTCACAAGAGCAGACTAGAGGGGAAGAATCACCTCCCTCGACCGATTGGCCATGCTTCTTTTGATACAGCCCAGGAAGCGGTTTGCTTTCTGGGCTGCAAGCGTGCATTGTCGGCTCACGTTGAGCTTCTCGTCCACTAGCACACCCAAGTTGTTCTCCTCAGGGCTGCTGTCAATTCATTCTCCACCCAGCCTGTATTTGTGCTTGAGATTGCCCCAGCCCATGTGCAGAACCTTGCACTTGACCTGGTTGAACTTCATGATGTTTGCACAGGCCCACCTCTCCAGCCTGTACAGGTCCCTCTGGATGCCATTCCTTTCTTCTGGCATGTCAATTGCATGACACAGCTTGGTGTCATCAGCGAACTTGCTGAGGGTGCACTTTATCCCATTGTCCATGTTGCTGACATAGATGTTAAACAGGGCCATTCCCAATACTGACCCCTGAGGAACGCCACTTGTCACCGGTCCCCACCTGGACATTGAGGTGTTGATCACAACTTTCTGAGTGCGGCCATCCAGTCAATTCCTTATCCACTGAGTGGTCCAGCTGTTAAACACATGCCTCTCCAGTTTGGAGACAAAGTGATTTTCTTTTATTAAAAAAATTTGATTAAGTTTAATTTGAAAAGTAGTGGTGTGTTTTCCTTTATTTTTCACAGATATAATTTCCTCACTAAAGAAGCAGGAAAATGTACTGAAACTATCTACATTTTAATAACATTTAAAAAAAATTATTATTTATATTTTTAGCTGCTACATTTTTTTTCTTTTCATTACTTTACTAACAATGTCAGCATATGTTTCATTGTCATAATGTTTGTAGATGATAATTTTTTTTGCCACATTTATCTCCCCTCTTCTTTCTGCAAAAATGTATATAGCTTTTATGAGAATCTAAAATGATGTCCTAATCTCTCTCCATCTCATTTTAAAACTCTCATTCCTTTCCTTTCAGCATATCTGTAACATCTTTTATTAGTTTTAACTACGATCACTGTCCTGGCTTCAGCTGGGAGAGTTAATTTTCTTCCTATTAGCTGGTATAGTACTGTGTTTTTTATTTAATATGAGAATAATGTTGATAACACACTGATTGTTGTTGTTAGTCGTTTCTAAGTAGTGCTTGCACTAAATCAAGGATTTTTCACCTTCTCACGCTCTACCAAGGAGTAGGTTGGAGGTGCACAAGAAGCTGGGAGGGGACACAGCTGGGACAGCTGCCCCAAATCGGCTGAAGGGATATTCCATACCCTGTGACACCATGCATGGCATATAAACTGGAGGGAGCTGTCCAGGGGGTGACGATCACTGCTTGGGGACTGTCAGTAGGTGGTGAGTGGTTGCATCAGTTGTTTTTCTTGGCTTTTATTTCTCTTTTCCTTGTTTTCCTTTTCATTACTATTGCTATTATTTTTTTTTATTTATTTCAACAGTTAAAATGTTCTTAACTCACTAGTTTTCTTATCTTTATGCTTCCAATTCTCTCCCTCATCCCAACAGGGTGGAGAGGGAAGGTGAGTGAGCAGCTCTGCATACTCAACTGCCAATTGATGTTAAAATATGACAACAGTGCGAGCGACGGAGGAACGTACGACAAAGACTCAATATGAGTAATAAGCATAGTTCAATTTATTAGTCCTGGATGCGCATATTTATATTGCTAAGATAAAATACGCCTACTAGTCATTGCGTGATTGGCTTAAGCTCTAATGGTTACATTTGCATATCCCTCCTACTTGCAGTTAGTTAACCTGGAAAGTCCGTTAACCTGGAAAGTCCCGTACTTTTCATGTTTTCACTTTCTCAAAGTTATTTACGATCTTCTTCAAGGTTGCTCCGTTTACTTTCTCACAGGTGGCCTCATTACTTTCTCACAGGCGGCCTCATTATTTTCTCAAAGGTGGCTTCAGTACTTTCTCACAGGAAGCTTCATTACTTTCTCACAAGTGGCTTCAGTGATGTCCTTGAGGCCTGCTGCTCACAAACATAACAATTCCATTCAGTCTGGATTGTTCACTAAGTGTCCCTGATACTCCAGGTACCCAACACAACAGCTTATGTCACAGTACATGGTTCAAGTTGACAGGTTTTTCCATCACATAAAATCATAAAGAAAGGTATATTCTTGTTTGCAACTGTTACTGTTCTTCAGCATTTCCTTACATCGTAAACTCTTCTGAAAAAAACACAGAGATTTGGCTCAAGATTCATGTGCCTGCATTTGAACAAAGTTTCCATTATAGTCAGTAAACACTTAGTGTGTGATTCAGTTGCTCTTACATAGCTTTCTGGTGACTTTTGATATGTGTCAAGATATACCCTGACCTCCAGGTGCAAATCTACCAGAGCCTACAGAGTCTACACTATATGCCATGTTATATCTGTTGGCCATATGCATGTGTCTTGGATACCTCAAATGTATTCCAATGACTGTATACTTATATTTAAACAACTGAGCTGAACTTACAATTGATATAAGTAATGGAATCTAAAAATATATTAGAAGTCAGTTAAAAGTGGATATCTGCTGTAGGGTGAGCTGAATAAACCTTCATACTCTACTGAGAGTTTTGACTGGATGTCAATTGTTTGCTTACAGTTATTTTTTGTGGGTCACTGCATGGACTGCTCCTTTTTTCCTGGTTTAAAAAAAAAAATTTGAAAAATATTCAGAGAAGAAGTATCAGTCTTGTTTAAGATGCTATGTAGCACTGTGAGGCATCTATTTGCTGCCCACACCCATAAAGTCCCCCTCCTGAGCCCATATACGGTTTTATCTACATGCATATGAAAGACAGACAGGATATTCTGTAAAAATTCACATAGTACATTTGAGGTTATCAGAGTTCTACTAAGTATTGAGCTAAACAAAGCTGAAATCTTTTTAGATGCAGAAGTTCAGATTCTTACGGTACTGTTATAGATATTCACCAAACTCTAGACAACTGTGGCTGCTCAGAAGTGGTTTGTGCTCCACACCTCCTGTACCACTTGTATCCCAGCTTTGTCCTGTAGGAACTGTCATATTCTGTTCCAACGTCATCCTTTCCCTGCCTATCATAAGAAGGAAATTTCTAGGCCATGGTCTCAAATGGTGTATACAGGAATATTAGGTCACATTATATGGCTGCTCAAGAGATAACCCATGCAGGACGTTTTTTGGTGGAAGACCTCCTACCTATATTTTAGGTATGCATTCTGTCTATATACCAGACCTATTTACAGACAGCCCAGAGGCTTGCCTGTTATGTTCCTGAATCTGCTTACAGTTCATATGCTAAGTGTAATATTCATTGCCTGCCATGTATCTTTTCTCACCTTGTCATCTTCCTTATAACATTAGGCCATTGCCTAAAGGTCCCTGTAGTTTTTCAGCAGATTGAGTAACAACTGCACATGAGGTTATAAAATAGCTAAGAGAAAAACAACAGAGTCATGGAAGAAGATTGCATGCCGCAATCAAGGGTGATATGCTGCAAGAAGGAACATTTCTCATCAGTGGTCCAGAAACTGCGTCTCTACTAGTATGTGATCCCATGCATGTGTCCTCTCAGCCTCAACACACATGACAAGAGGTCAGATGATGGCCTGAACAATGAGCTTTATGAAATTGGGCAAATTAAAGACAGCCACATAAGTTTGTAATTCAGGAAGAGAAGGAGATAGGAAAAAAAAAAAGTGACTAGGCCAGAAAGATCCAGGCAGGTAATACAGGCTTTATAGACAGATCTGTGCTGCAGCTCATAGCATGTGCCAGTGTGTGACAGACATTTATCAATGTACATGAGAGGTAACAGTCTTCAGAACATGAGGAACTTCCCCAAATTCCTTTCATGTCACCAAGCAGAAATACAATTCTACCATACAATTTTTGCCCTCAGGCTCACACTTTCAATTCTTTCCTACTAGTTATTCCAAGGTATGCTTTATCTCAAAGGAACATAGAGGACATAAGGAGAGGGCAAGACAGTGGTGCTCCATCATACTTGAATGGATCAAAAGCGAAGATCCAGAACATTTGTGATGTATCATCTGAAATATAGGATCACTGGTCTTTTAAAAATCGGATATATGTAGAATATATTTTAAAGGAACAGGTAAGGATAGATGAGATTAAAAAAAAATGTGAAGGGAAGATGGTGGAAGGGGAAACAGGAAGAAATGACTGCATATACAGTTTCAGCAGAACACAAGAGCTACCACCTCCAACAGTCAAGATGCCACCAGTTGTCTGCTCTGGATACCATGGTAACTCCCAGCTCCTGACAGTATTCTACAAACAATATGGAAGAGGTTTCTTGCATTGCAGCAAGCAACCACTAATCATAGTATTGGCAGATGGTTAGTGCAGCTGGTGTCAGAATATGTCTGACAACAAACTATCAAACAAGTGAAAAAAAAAAACAACAGTATTGTTCAGAATACCATTTTAAATGAAAAACATTACACTATGGTCCTGTTCAAAATAATATTATAGTGAGTCAGCAGACAGATCTTTGGTGTAACAAGTGTTATTTCTATGGAAATATCAATTTAGATTTTTGATCACAGAGTGATCTTGTATGATTTCTTTACTATGTGTAAATCTGTTACACTATTCTGGCAACTAATTTCAAGTGTGTGTGTGAGTGTGTGTGTGTGTTATTTTACAATTCCTTTAGTTAGACATATAATAATTCTGATAATAGGTAGAAAGGCGTGAAAAGCACTTGTGAAATGCACTGAGGGAGGATCAAAGAGCACTTCTTGAAAGGTAATTACGCAGATATAACCAGTCTTTTTTATGAAAAGTAGGATTAATTGGGTAACGATATTCTCCATGAGTTCTATACTTACGAGATTGGACTAAACTCAGCACAAAGATATATTTGCAGTACAATACATAGATTTTTCCATCCAAATCATATTATAGATAATAGGATTCACACCATTAATCTATTCACTCCACTGATTTTTTCAATGATATTATTTTAAGAATATAATGAGCTTTATGTCAGAAGATTCTGTTAGTTAAAATTCTTTAAAAAAAATCAATAGGAATAAGAAGCATTCATTTGAAAATTATTTCTCTGGATCTTTTTATATAAATCTATCATTTTATAGTGATGACATATGTTCACAGTGATGACATTGTGTTTTCAGTCAATTGCAACTTGCCAAATTTAACTGCTCAAACTATAAATTACCTCAGAACATGTCTGCATTTTGAGTCAACTTTTGAAGGATATCTATCTATTCAACTTTCAGTCAAAACTACATAAGAATTTTAAAAGAAAACTTCTCTATTAAGGGAACATAGAATTATTATTTAGTTTTCACTTATGTGATCATATGCTTTTTTTTCTTTTTTGGCAAAGGTCTTTTGACACTTGAACCATCAGAATAAACAAAAGCAAGAGTGGATTGTTTTCCTCTGTATAACTGATAAAAGGAAGAGAAGATATAGAATAAATCAGTGACTGGTATTTTTTAATCAACAAATTTGAGTGCTTGACTTTTCAAAATCAATAGAATATCAAAAAAGAACCATGAAACCTTTTTCTGAAACAATTTTTTGACACAATTTCTACTAAAATTTTAAATATTATATGAGGTTAATTGTACGATTTTGAATATTTTTTTTCCAAGTAGAATTACAATAAGTCTGAAGTGTCTGTTTCCCTCAGGATATGAATAAATGATATCTGAGACCTCAAAGTGCTACAGTCGGATAGTGCAGTCTCTCTTCTCATGAAACTGTGGCCTTCATAAACAAGATTCACCACGTCCCTCCTTCTCTTTCGATGAGATAAGCACACCCTATACAAGCCTGAGGGGATGGGATGGGTGAAGGCTTCTATTAATGCCTTGTATTGAAAGTATTGGAGGCTGTTAGGTCCTCAGGAGAAGAATGCATATGCTTTTTCCCCATGCTTGAGGGTACCACTTCATAGCATAGGATGCCACTTCATAATCTCATACCATAATCTGCCAGGGCAGGAGGGCCAGGATCTGCTCAGAGAGTCAGGCTGGTAATAATCTGGGGAGGAACATTTCCCCACCTTCCAGGCTAGCTTTGGCAAAAATGAAGAGTTTAGGGATTTATTTTCTGGAATGTCTCTCAAAGAAGTCAAGTAACCAAGGTATAGGTTAGTGTGTGACTTTCCTTCTGAGTTTTGAAATAGCAGATGACCGGTTTACATGTTCATTGAGAGTTCATTTTCTCAGATCGAAGGGAATTGCTCTTCCATTGCTCCTATGAGCCCTAAGATCAGTGGTTTAGGAAGTCTACCGGCAGTGGCTCCTCAAATGTAAATCCACACCCCTTAGTATATTTGAATAATGCAATAAAGGAACCAAAGTGATGTAGTAGTTTACTCCTGACTCTGTTTATGAGAAATTTGTTTTTAATGCACTCAGCAGAAAGGTATCTATAGTTTTAATATAGAAAGAATTGGTCCTGCTCTTAATAAGCACTACAGAAAAATATCTGTCCATCTATAAGCTACATGTTAATTTATAATCTTTGACTTTAATTTTTGCTACTCATTCTTTAGTAGAGTTTGCAGCTATTTTGACTTGTAGCATCATTTTATATAATAAGTGCCTAGAATTGAATGGTAAAATATTCATAAGTTTAGATTAATGTAGCAGGTGTACAGTCAACAGTTTTATTGATTATTCTTTTTTAAATTTAAGATTATGAATTTTTAGCACTTGCTTTAACTTATAATTAATGGTCTTATTAAAATAAAACTGCAGGTAGCCAGCAGCTGGTACATTCCGTTTACAGGATATCAGATTTTTCCAAAACAAATGAGTCAGTACTAATGCAAATCTCATTTTGCTAATATTGAAATTGTAACATGCCTGGAACCAAAAATTACACTTGAAAGAAATTGCATTTGAAATTACTTATAATTTTAAGTCTCTTGTTAAAAACCTCTTTTTTTTAAGCTGCAGTTTAATTTAACAAGTAGCACTGCTTCTATCAGCCAAATAGTTTGGGCATTGTTAAGAGGTATTCTTTGCCCAAGGTAATTGTTATTTGGCTAATGATCTATTTGGAAGATATTGTAAGTTGAGCAGAAAATAATTGGCACAATGAAGAAAATCATTTTCTTGCAAATCAGACCTCGAAAATGGTAGCCTAGGGCCCTAGACCTGAAAACTCTCCTTTATTTATGTGCTTAATTTACACATGAGTAATCCAGCTCCAGTCAAAGGCAAGGCTATCTGCTTGCTTTTGTTTGGTTTGCTTTTTCTACTACTCATTACTTGCATCTTATCTGTAATAAATACTGGTGATTTCCATGTTCTTAGTGGATTTTTAAAGCTACTTTCAAAAGAAAGAACATGAGAGTGCACTCCATTTTCTGAAAATGTATGTGTGCTCCAGTCATGGTCAGGCTCCATACTGTGGTGAGGACCCTCAGGGGCTGTGGGTTGGACTGTAGCCACAGAAGATGCCTTCAAACACAGGAAAGTATAAAGTGATCAGTCTGTAGCTTTGAAGATTTGGAAAAAAATCTGTAGTCTATAGGCTGAGACTTTGTCGTGGTTTTGTTAGTGAGAGGGGGCCTAAGGTGGTAGCTTCTGTAGGAAACTGCTAGAAGTCGCTCCCCTTTGTTCAGTGGACTCGGCTGGGCCTAGGGCGGACCTGCTGCTGGCCAAGGCCGAGCCAATTGGTAGGAGAATGTCCCGTGATAACGCCTCTGCGATAACGTATTTAAGAACGGGAAAACAGAAAAAAAAAGAAAGAGAAGAGAAGATGTGAAGAAGCTGAGCGGGGGCTGAGGCGCAGAGGGGGAGGCGCAGGCCTCATGGGCCTTGCAGGCCTTACCCTCTGGCCTCTCGCCAGGCAGCCGACTGGGCCCGACTCGGTCCAGCCCGGCTGCAAGAAATGGAAAGGAGATGAGAAGAAGTGAATAAGATGTAAAAAAAGATCCTGAGAGACATCTACCAGCCTGTTGTGAGGAACGGCTGCAGATGCCAAGGTCAGTTCAGAAGGAGGGGGAGGAGTAATGCGACTCCAAGCCAAGATTCCCCTGCAGCCTGTGGTGACGACCATGGTGGAGCAGGTTGTCCCCCTGCAGCCCATGGAGGTCCACGGAGGAGCAGAGATCCACTTGGAGCCCATGAAGGACCCCACACTGGGGGAGGTGGATGCCTGAAGGCAGCTGTGGCCCGTGGAGGGCCCGCTGGGACAGCTGTTCTAGAGGGACTGCACCTGTGGAAGAGATGACCCATGCCGGAGCAGTTCCACGAGGGACTGTGGCCGTGGGAGGGACCCCACGATGGAGCAGGGGAGGAATGCGAGGAGTTCTTCCCCCGACCATGAAGCAGCGGCATGAAACAACGTATGATGAACTGACTGCAACCCCCATTCCCTCTTCCCCCCTGTGCCGCTCGCGGGGGGGGGAAGGTAGTAGAGATAATGTTAAGCTTGGGAAGAGGGAGGGGTGGAGGGAGGTTATCTTGTTCTCTGTCTCATTATCCTGCTATTTGTAGTAATAAATGAATAGTTTTCCCCAGGTTGAGTCTGTTTTGCCCATGACGGTAACTTTAAGGATTTCTCCCTGTCCTTATCTCAAACCTCGAGCCGTTTTTCCTTATATTTTCTCTCCCTGTTTTCTCGGAAGGTGGGGGGAGTGAGAGAGAGACTGCGTAGTCTGGTCCAATCAGGGCTGAACTACGACAGACTTTCACTGTAGTTAGAGTGAAATAACTTTTTCAAAGTAGGAAGATTTTACTGCTGTCAGAGGTAGTAAAAGCCTACTTTACTTTAATGTCCTGTAGAAATTATTTCTGCAGCTTGACCTTCAGGTTGATTTTTTTTTTTTAATTCCTCCCATTGTTATTTTTACACTATATAATCTTAATATGTATACTTTATACAGACATGTATGTGCTCACATATACACAGGTGCTAACATGTGCAAGCTATCAGATATTCAATAATTAAATGTCCGTGAATAAAAACATATCAATTGTAGAATTAATGAATATCAGGAATTGAATACTGTTGCCAAGTTTGGCAAAGATAAAGTGTAATTGATTTAATTTTGAAGATGAACACCGATTACACAGAAAGAAAAGAAGGATTAAAGTGTTTCCCCAAAAAAAAAATCAATACAATGGATTGAATTCTATATGTCTTTCTGGTTTAAGTGACCATTAATGGATACTTATAACAACCTGTAAGCTATATAGTTTAGGAATAAAATATTTTTTTCCTGACTGTGATCAGAAAACGTTTTTTTTTCTATGTCTTTGGATAATTAAACTTTCCTTAAATTAGTTATTTTTGCTAGAAGCTATGTGAATATAATTGATTTTAAGACTTGGCAATATGGTCTGTAACATACTTTTTTAGTGGATAAAAAACCAGACTTACTCTGTTTTCTTAAACACATTAAACGTATAAAAAGAAAATACTTGTTTAAAAATTGGAAAATATAAACACTTGCAGTTTAAAAAATGAGTAACACTAAGATTACTTGAGGAAATAAAGAGATAAGAAAAGCCAGATAATTTCACAGCGTTTTAAAGACTATAATGAGAAAATTAGATGAACAATTTATACCTTGAAGTGTGTAGTTTTGAAGAACTATCTAGGTAGCTGTCTGAATTAACTGATCCTAGAATAAATAGCATAAAGACTGTCTTTCTTTTGGTGTAATAAAGATTTAAAGGAAGTAGATTATGAGTGAAAATCTTTTTTTTTCCTTATCATGGACAAATTGCTGTGCATAGATGGGAAGTAGTGAAGCTGTGCAAGTGCAGCAGAGATCTGACCTGAGCCGGCTTTTGTGCCTCCTAACTCCATACAACACACCACCTCTCCTGTCCTGAGTCACCGCAATAACAAATGGAGCTCAAACTCATAGACTAAATTAGCTCAATGAACATTTTGTGGATATTAATGGACATTTTACAGGGTTGGTCTGTAGAGCAGGTGAATTATATCTGTGTATGTATCAAGGGAAAGGAAGGACGTGGTAGTTAATAAGGATGTATTGGATACTGTGGGACCTGATCATGACATAATCAGCATGGAAGAAGGGATGGATAATGTGCTGGTTTTGACTAGGATAGAGTTAACTTTCTTTATAGTAGCTCGTATGGTGCTATGGTTTGGATTTGTGATTAAAACTGTGTTGATAGCAGAGGGATGTTTTTGTTATTGCTAAGCAGTGCTTAGATAGCTTCCAGGCCTTTTCTGCTTCTCAGCCTGCCCTGCAGGCAGGTAGGCTGGGGGTGCACAAGAAGCTGGAAGGGGACACAGACAGAACAGCTGACACCAACTGACCAAAAGGATATTCCATACCATATGACACCATGCTCAACAATGGGGAGGAAGGAGGAAAGGAGGACCAAACAGAATATTTTACAAGCATGCTTCCAAGGCCCACCTTGTAAAACCAGAAAAAACAGACTAGAAAAAGTGTCACAGGTCAGAAAAAAAAAAAAAAAAGCAATCATGTACCTTCTTTGTCTATATAGATAGTTTGAAATTTAGAGGTAACATCTTATTAAAAAAAAAGCAAACAAACAAAAAGAAAAAACAAACCCAAACAACTATGAAGTTTAAAACTGGTGTTCTACAATGGTTTTAAGTATTCCAAATAGTGATAAATCGGGAAAACTTTATGTAACTCTAAATAGTTATAAATCTGTGAAATAAAACCTCTTCCAACTTACTCTCAAACAAATGAATTTGTAGAGCTGGCTGATGGCACATAACCGCAACTATTTAAAATGACACATATTGATAGTAGCTTAATACTTTCCTAAAAATGCTGGCAATTATTGATATTTATAAAGCATCCTGAATTTGGAGGATGTTCAACAAGCAAAACTATTTGATATTGCTGCTTAACATAGCAGCACTGAAATCACTCAATATTGACTATATATAAACAGATATTTCTATATATCTATAGATATATAGATATATCGATGGGTCCTGCACATGGGTCAGGGCAATCCTAAGCACAAATACAGGCTGGGTAGAGAATGGTTTAAGAGCAGCCCGGAGGAAAAGAACTTAGGGGTAGCAGTGGACGAGAAGCTCAACATGAGCTGGCAATGTGCGCTTGCAGCCCAGAAGGCCAACCATATCCTGGGCTGCATCAAGAGAAGTGTGGCCAGCAAGTTTAGGGAGGTGATTCTGCCTCTCTGCTCTGCTCTCATAAGACACTACCTGGAGTACTGTGTCCAGCTCTGCAGCCCTCAACGTAAGAAGGACATGGACCAATTGGAGAGGGTCCAGAGGAGGGCCACGAAGATGATCAGAGGGCTGGAGCACCTCTCCTACGAGGACAGGCTGAGAGAGAGTTGGGGCTGTTCAGCCTGGAGAAGAGAAGGCTTCAGGAAGACCTTCCAGCCTTAAAGGGGCTTATAAGAAAGACAGGGAGAAACTCTTCAGCAGGGCCTGTTGTGATAGGATGGGGAGGGGTAATGGTTTTTAAATAGAGGGAGGTAGATTTAGACCTGATGGAAGGAAAAAATTGTTCACAATGAGGGTGGTGGAACACTGGAACAGGTTTCCCAGAGAGGTGGTGGATGCCCCATGCCTGGAAACATTCAATGCCAGATTGGACAGGGCTCTGAGCAATCTGATCTAGTTGAAGATGTCCCTGCTCCTTGCAGGGACCTTCAACTAGATGACCTTTAAATGTCCCTTCCAACTCTAACGATTCTATGGTTCTATGATTCTACATACACAAAGTTAGACAATATGTATGTAAATATTGACTGTTTTCTGTGTACTGTCTGTCACCTGGTAACAGGCAAAATGTTCATTAAAAGGGTGAAAACCTTAGCAAAGATAGCATCAGGAGATGGCATTTGAACATGAAAGTGAAAGTCTATTACTAAATCCGAAACAGAAGAGGGAAAGTAGTGGTAGATTTTAAAATACAGCTTTTTAATATGACCAGAATATTTAATAGTCATTCAAATAAGGTTTCACCTCTCCCAAGTGGAAGAAGCTTTGGTGGGATTAAACAACTGATTTCTTCCATATTCCTCTACTTCTGCATAAAATTTTGCGACTGGACTAAGTTTCTATGCAACAGAAGCTAACGTTCGTTGGATCAGATATAATTTCTCACAGCATCCTTTCTTAGGTAAAGCTTTACCGAATAGTAATAAGATTAAACAGGCTTTTTTTCAGATAATTAGCAGATTAATTGACTGACTGAAAAGAGGAAATTCTACTATCTACTGGCAGTTTATTTGTATGATCTTAAACTACCTTTTTAACATTATTTTTAATTACCTCTCTTTCAGAAGAGGTAGCAGACCATATTTTTTTTTATGTTATGTTATAAAAAGGACTTTATCCCTAATTTTGTGTTACACAGGATCCCTATGGAGTCACTTTCCTTTTTTTCCCCTTCTCTCCAAAAGAAAAAAAAACATGTTTGAGAAGTCATTTGAAATCCTTCCATAAATTATTACATAGTGTAAGTAATTAAGATGCAAAGTTTAACTTCCAAAATCTCTAGATACACTAGAGTAGCAATACACTAAAAATAGAATCAAACAATAAGCTCCTTTACAAAGCCATCTGTCTGAAAAAAAAATATTTAATACCATAGTTGGACAAGAAAGAATTTCTACCAGAATACTTTTCAAATATTCAAATAGATCTAATAAGTACTTAAAGTTTGATATTAAATTTATTTTAGGTTCTTCTCTTGGTAAATGCTAAATACTCATCTTAAGCTAGGATTGATTTTTGTTACATATTAGCTTTAAACATATGTTTTAAGCATAAGTTCAAATATTTTCTGGAGTTAGGTCTATTGTTTAAAAAGTTATCAAATAAGAGGATTGTTATACCTAATCAACTACATAGGAATTTTATGAATTTTCAGACAGTATCATAACAAGAGGCAGTTATCACATTTTTTTAATATATATTTTGAAAAGTTGTAGAAATACAACCTTTCTACACAATATGATGAACTGCTTCTTAAATCTTCTGTCCTGTATTCATCCTTCATACTATAGGTACCTAAATTATTTAGCTTAGTCTCCTGGGATATTTATGGAGTCCCTAGAAGGAGGCTGGCATATTTCAGTTCAGATATGGCCAGATCATCTTAATTAAGATTTTGGTCGTTGTCTGGAAATGTTCACTTTCTCTTATCGTATAGGAGTCCTAAAGTTGGGATGTTCAGCAAGATACTTTAAGACAAGTGAGGCTAATGCAAGCAATAACTAGCTAGGGTGTCAAGGAGGCTTTCTCCATGTTAGTCTAGAAGGAACTGTGAGGGTTTTCTTTTTTTACATACAGCAGAGGCAATTGCAATAATTATGTAGTCACACCTCATTTAACTAAATAATTTTCATGGTAAGGCTTTAAATTTAGCATCTCAACCATTTTCTTCTGTTCTCAAATCTACTACTGTACTGGGAATTCAAATAGCACAATCTGACTGAAATGGTAGTGCTACACATAGGAATAGCCAGATGACAGTTCATAGTCCATCATATATTGAAGAGTGGATTTTACTCTAAAAAAAAAAAAAAAAAAAAAGTAAAATAAAATAAAACAGTAAATAAAAATAATTGGATCTAACTTTTAATTCAGATCTGGTTTGAGTGGCTTGAACGCGATGCCCCTAGTGCTCCTTTCTCACGACTGTGCAATCTCTGATTCAATTTCTCTTTTTATTTTTTTTTTTGTTTCTATATATGCATAGGTTCAGCTAGCAGCTTAACTGAATAAATAAAGAACAAAAAACACTGTGTGGAGTTGAAGTTTATTTATCCTGCAGGAGAGGAATTAAGGTGTGGGAAACCTAATGAGGGAGCTAATTTAATTCTTCAGGGTGCTGGTTACACAGAAAATGAAGTACTTAAGTGGATAGGCCCTGAGAAATCTGACCTGACATTAAAGTTGGTCTTATTTCCAATGAGAATTTCTAGATGATCTTCTAACAACTCTACAGTAGATATCCTAGAGGTTGAGACAATGTTTTCTTAATTTATTGTTTCTTCTTTCAACACTTTGATTTTGCTGCTGCACGTGAAAAGAATGTGAAAAGACAGCTTATATTTTTTCTCTTATCAGAAATATCTCTTGTTGAACATTCATTCTGTAATGAAGCAATTGTCATGGTCCAAGATGAAATGCGCAAGTGGAGAAAAAAAAATGGATTTGGACACCTACGATTATGTGCTTCCACTCCCTCAGAGACCTGACCTTTTTTTCCGTAACTCTGCTGAAGTGGTAACCACCAGTGGTGGTGTAATGGATATGTCAGGTCATGATGGCTGTATTCAGCTCAAAGTGGAACTGGGGGAGACTGAATAGCTAAGAGTTAATTTACGGTGATGCACTCACCTAACCATTGAATCCTTGCCATTGAATCTTGTCAAATCACTCTTTCATTTACTGTCAAACTTTGTTAAATCACTGTTTTATATCAACAAATAGAGTGTTTCTTCTCTCTTGCGAATGATGTGCATCTCTCCATTCACAACAACATCAAAACACTTTAATCACACATGTATGGAATTTTAGAAATTACATTACTTTCCTATTCAATAGAATAGATGGCACAGTCTGGAAGGGAAGTTATGTGGATTACTGTAGAGGTTCCACACACATCTTTGTTGTGCCATGGGAGAAATCAGGCAGTTCAGGAGGAGAGATGAGGTGTTAGTACAACGGTTCCAGATATGCCTGGTGCAGAGTCATGAGTCCCCCAGTATATCTCTGGTTCCTAGGTTCCCCCAGAATTCTTTCCCCGATTAGAGGATTAGATGGAGACTACCACCTTGGTGTCAGGTGTTCAGCCTGCACGGTTGTTTTCTGACTTCCTGTTGCTGCTTATGGCAGTCTGGAGACACTTCTGAACATGCTGCTATTCTTTTTTTCCTGAGCTCACAAAAACTACTTAAACTTCATTTTGTCATTCAGAACAAGAGGATTGTTTGCCTGTTGTATTGCCTGGTTAAACAAAAGATTAATTAAAGTTCTTAGGCTTATGCTAATAGGTATGCTATCCAGGCCTAACTCATCCTAACTGCCACAGCAATTAATAAGCATTACTAAAAATGGCAGCTGTCCATGACTCTTCTGTGAGTGTGTTCTAAATTCTCTGTCTACGTATAAAGTTAAAATTTTTATACCTTCTTCAGAGATTAATTTTTTCAAGAGCTAATTGCAAAAGAACTGTGATGTCTCGGCTGATTAAGTTCCAATCTACTTGAATTATATTAATATATGGATGATCCTATTTGTACTTGTGTAAACTATTAGACACATTATTTTAATTTGGTGAATGAAATTTCTGTGTTCACTTAAACTTCTGTGAAGAAACTGGGGAGATATCCAAAGAACAGTCTATTTATTTTTCTGCTTTTTAAAAAATTGTGACGTTCAACTGCAAGACTGTAAATTGCTCAGAAACAGATACTGGAGATACTGGACAGGAGAGGAATTCTCCTGACCTGTAGTTGCCCACTTGTGCTCCATCTCCACTCTGTGTCCTCTCCACTTGACTGTGGTGGATAGCTTCTGAGCAGGTGTCTTGGTAGGCCTAGATTGTAGGTTAACAATCTGCCTGACAAACTGAAATGTGAGCAATCTTGTTAATTTATGTAGATTATTTTCCATCTCTTGCTGAACTCACTGTTTCAGACTCAGTGATTGCCTAGTTTTAAAAAAAGGTTTTGAGCATGCCATAGGGCAGCTTAAGGGGAAAGTTTAGACGAATCTTAAATGTGCACCACAATTCTCCTTTAAAAACTAAAAATAGATAGTAGCTATGTTTCTGTTAGAAAATTACACAGAAAAAGAGAAAGTTCCCAGGCACTGGAACTTAAACAACTACCCTGTTAAATTGCTGTCCCTGGCACAGTTTAGCCTGTGTTAGCTAGTTTTGTCTGAGAAAATTCCAAATCATAACTTGAGCAATAGCATTGACCAGAGGCAACTCATGCTAGGTATTTCCTGTTTTGGAAAGTAAGAGAGCTCAAGCGTAAGAACAATTTTTTTTTCCTATTGTTTTGGAAGCGTTGTGAGTTTTGCCCTTTTTTCTGTTTACCTCATGATGCAAACAGAATTAATCTATTAGTAAAGTTTTAATCCATGAGGACCTGGCACATGAAAAAAAAAAAAGTCACGATGGTGTCATGTAACAATTTGATACATACTATAGAGTGAAAGGCTGTACCTATAAGGTGAGCACACCCTGCCGTGCATCCTTCAATTCTGTCACTAAGTGTGTTCCGCCTCAGTTGCAGCTCCATGTTGTCGGGCACAGCATTAGCTCACCACTCCACTGCACATACAGATTTCCTTCCAGAGGGAGGAAACAGAAAATATGTTCTAGCAGGTCTCTTCATGGAGATAACTGAAGCATATTTTCTTTGCAAATGAAATGAGGCCAGTGAGTCCAATATGCCTAGAGCAGTATGTACTGAAATGTAGATCCAGCCTCAGGCCACGCTGGAGATTTTTTGGATGTTACACTGTGAAAAATAGTTGAAGAATTTTCATGAAGTGTATAAAAGCCTTAAAGCATCCATATTTCATCACTAAGATTTATATAATGAAAAATGAAAGAAAAATATTCAAATTAGTTAGTGGAAAGGAAGATGTGGAAAATACAAGAATGCATTTATATAAATCATCCAGACCCAAGGAAAAGATAATGAACAGGATTCAACTAGCTCTGTTTGTTTGCTGATAAAGAAGTGAGGACAGACTCCAATAACACTCTGTCATTATCTCACAATTACTGGGTCAAGATTTTCACTAACTTAAAATAGTCTTAATGATATTTCCTTAATCCCTGAAGTAGTTATTTGAATACGTTCACAAACATGCCAGAGTTACCACTCAGTAGTCGGCTGAGATACAAGTGCTGAAAAGGAGGGGTCTTGTGGAGCTGAAATGAAGTGCAGTGACAAAGCTGTATGTGAAAAATGTACCAATATATGCCATGCAATGGTTAGCTCATACCAGTGTTATTAATCTCGTACTACCAGAAACATTTACATTTGTTCTCAGCTATTATGTTTTTAATTACATTCCAGTTTAATGTGTTTTTGGAAAGAAACCACTAAATTTTGCATAATTAATAATGTAGATAGTATACACACTAAGAACTTCATTATCTTCACTAAGTGCTAAAAGCTTGTTCAGGTTAGCTATTTTAAGAATGGATATTATTTTTTCTTAGAGATCACAGGCTGTTTCAAATTTCTTTCAAGGCCTCCTTATAATTAGCATATTAAAATATTTCTTGTACTTAAAAGTTAGTGATAATTTCATTAAAGCTGAACTATATTAACTACTTTAACACTGAAATATTGTGACTAATATGTATAAATGTGTTTGGATTCTTTCTTATATTAGGAAAACACTTATGTGAGTGTATCAGCATTTATATGCATAATATAGCATTAAATGGTGAAAACTGATGATATTTTAATGTAGCGATTATATGACTTATTCAATACAGTTATGTATAGTTTATTAGGTAGTCACCACACGTGCATCTGCATTTTCTTAGTCTTGGAGACTAAACAGAACAGAACTAATCCAGCTTCATTATGCAAAAGAACATAATTTCAGTGGCTTGTTTATGAGAAACACTAGTGTAGCATATGCTGTAGGAAACCTTTTCTATTGAGAAGAGAATAAAACAAAAATACTCAAAGATTTCTTTTTTTTATCAGTTAATCTCTGCATTTGTATGGAGAGTCACTAAAAACAATAAATGGTGTTATACAATATAAGCACTCAGTGTTTTTAAAATAAAAGACCTTTTTGTCTTTCTTTCCTTCATCAGTTTTCTCATGGCATTATTTTTAACGTGAATCAATGGGAAAGAAGGGAATGTAAATATTATATTGGTTCATTTTTACTGTAATGTTGCTTAAACTTATCACTGCACAGAACAGTAAAAACCTGACAGTAAAGCGTCTTCACTGTCAACTGTGATTTTTGATTCAAAAATCATCCCTGCTCCAGAATTTTTTCACAGTTTTAGCATATGGATAAAATCAGACAAAACAGTGGTAGAACAGTGTTCAACATTATTGTAATACTACATCACATAATGGGTCAGCAATTGGAATTGTGATCACCTCAAAGTCCAGTTCAGAAAAAAATAAACATATCCTGTATTTTAATAAAAAGTAAATTCTTCAAAATTTACAAAGAAATAAAATAAGATAACTAATTTCAGAAGTTTATTTTAAAAAATGTATTCTGGAAATACAAAGTAATTATATTTTTAAATTGCATGAAATAATGTATAATTTTTAATCTCTGCAAAATGTTAATATAAGCATAATGAAGATCTAGTTGAAGATGTGCCTGCTCCTTGCAGGGGGTTGGACTAGATGACCTATAGAGGTCCCTTCCAACCCTAACTATCCTATGATTCTAAGACTATAAGAAGGAGTTATGTCACTGAAATATAATGTATATTAGTATACAATTTATATGTGATGATGATCATAATTTGATGTTTTATCGGGGTAAATCAGGTTAACATCAGAAGAACACAGATAAAATCTATGTTTTAAAATAATATTTTGTCTTTTTCTGTAAAATTCTTTCTAATGAGAAAAGATAATATTCTGTTGAGATAATTTGTTCAGCTATGTTTTGCAATTTTCATATTATAGTTCTGAATGTTTTAAATAGCTTTTCAAAATTTCAGTGTCCAAAATAAAACATGGAAATTCTGAAAGGTTACTAAGGATATCTGAAATGTAGTTACATTAACTTTCTTTTTTTTTTCCATTAGTGATAGTATCATATTGCGTTAAAGTCAACGTTTTAGCCAGCAATTCCCGTGACACTACACTAATTAAAAAAAAAGCAGGAAAGTCATTACACTAAGCAAGTAATCACACAGTAAGAGAGAAAAATATCAAGGGTAGTCAATGCTGCAGGGCAAATCTGTTGCAAAAATTATACTGGGGAAAAAAAACCATAAACAGAAGCCAAATACATGACACGCATTAATCTAAATACTAAAATGGGAGACAGAAGAAGTGGATACATTTTTCCTGAAGAATATTTTCTGCTAGCCTTTGGGCTGATGGAGTTTCTTCTTCCTGTCTCTTGAATGCACTGAAATGGCTCTTTCTGACTTGAATCCAACAAAATGACTCTGCAAATTCTGCTCATAAAAATTAGTACACCAGTTATGCATCTGCACATCTGTGTTGTCTTACTGGCATTTCACAATCTGCCTATTATTTATTTCTTTTCATAATTTTACTTTCAGAACACTAGATTTTAGCAAGGATATTTTTTATTTCTATTCAAAGGAAATAGGTCTGGTTTGTTTTTTCTTTCAGTAAGGATCTTATACATAGGTATAAGATAAATATATTTAAGGTCTATTCAGGGTCAGATTGTATACAAATTCCACATTTACAATCTGAGGTTTTGTAGGAATGAAACTTAAGTTTCCAGGACAGCATGGCTGTCACGGTCCGATTTCGGATGAGAGGAAGGTCCCCTTGCATTCTAGCTGACCTCAGATGAGTCTGGGAGGCTGGGGGCGGCTAGACCAACCTCACACACACCAGAGCATTGTTTTGCTTGTATTCTCGGGAACAGAATTAAGACTCAAAACAGAGTCAAGCGCCAGGTAACTTTATTTACCCAAGAAAAAGTTCACAAATGCAAGAGAAAAGAGAGAAAGAAAGGAAAGAGGGAGAAAAGAAAAGAGTTTCAGTTGCAATAGCTACCACCACGAAGCTGCGGCGTCCCGACAGTCCGGTTCACTCGATGGGGGAATATTCTGTCCAGTGTTGGTTCCAATGTTGATTCCGTCGATATTGATTTCCCTCAATGTGTTGTTTTGATGTTAGTTGTTTTTGTCCTTTTATTGTTCGTTTTGTTGCATATTCATTGTATTCCAAGAGCTGGTTTGCCTAGCCACACCCCTCACCTGGCGGTCATATGCATGCCCATTACATCTCTGGGCCCCTTTGTTTTTTTTTCTTCTGGTCTTGGGTTTGGGCTCATGCCGGGGGTAGGGCTAAATTTCTCAGAATCAGCTCTGCATTCAGGTTCGCAGGACAACAGGAGTTGGCTTGCAAGATAATGGGAATTGGCTTGCAAGATAACAGGAAGTGGCTTGCAAGATAACAGGAAGACTCTAGTCCTATGGTTTAACTGAAGTTCCATTGTTCAGGTGGTGGTTTGATGTTTCGACAATGTTGTGACAAATATTTGACACAGTCTTTTACAATGGCTCCTTTAAATAAAAAAAAATAAAGTAATAGTAGTAATGAAAAAAATATTGCAACCACACTGACAATTTTGCTATGCTTCATTTTCTGTACAAGAAAATATATAATATATAAAATATAAGAAAATACACTAAAGAAATAAACATTGTTCCATACAAAAGATGTTTGTTACTTAGGTTTTTTTTTTTGTTTACTTAGCCTAAAAAAATGCTTACTATCTGTATTCTATGCCTTAACATCTTTGGGGAATATTTCCTTTTGTAATTAAACGTCTTCTGTTGTATTCCCATTTTTCTTGACCAGTAGAAGAGACAACGTCACAGAATTTGATAGCAGCTTCAGCTCAGGTTAGCTGAAAATTGTAACTTTTGAATATTTCTATTGTGGGTTGTAACACTGAGTTTCCAGCTACATGTCTATGCAACTCAGTGGTGAAAAAAAAAGCAATAATGTGCGTATACTATGCAGTATACTATGCCTTATCAGGAGGGTATGAAGCTATAAAAATATGTTACATTACTTATAGAACTTTATACTTAGAGTCTTTCACTTAAGAAACTCAAATCATTTTCTCACTATTAGCTAATAGACACAACACAGAATCACAGAATAGTTTGAGTTGGAAGGGACCTTAAAGACCATCTAGTTCAAGCCCCCTGTCACGGGGCAGGGACACCTTCCACTAGACTAAATTGCTCAAAGCCCCATACAACTTGGCCTTGAATGCTTCCAGAGATGGGCATCCACAACTTCTCTCAGCAACCTGTTCCAATGTCTCACCATCCTCATCATAAAAAAAATTTTCCTTGTGTCCAAGCTAAATATACTCTCTTTCAGTTTAAAATTGTTACCTCTTGTCCTGTCACTACAGACCTTGGTAAAAAGTCTCTCTCCAATGATCTTAGAAGTCCCCTTTAAATATAGAAAGGCCATGGCTTTTGAAGTATGATGGAGAGTGGCTTGGTATCTACATCAGCCAATTCTCTCAGGACCCTGGGATGCATCTCGTTGGGTCCCACGGAGTTGTGTATGTTCAGGTTCTTCAGGTGGTGTTGAAGGTAATCTTCTCCTATGATGGCAGATCTTAAGAGTCTTGCCTTGAGGTTCATAGGCTTGAGGGATGTGGGAAGAGTGATAACCTGTCAAAAACGAGGCAAAAAAATTGTTGAGTACCTCAGCCTTCTCCATGTAGGTTGTCACTAGTTCTTCTGTCTTATTTGTCAGGGGATACTTTTAAAAAAAAAAAAATGTTCCTTTTCTATCCAACATACCTGTAGAAGCTCTTATTTGTTGCATCCCCTGCCAAATTCAACTCCAGCTGTGCATTAGCTTTCATGATCCCATCCTTACACATCCAAGCAACATCTCTATATTCTTCCTAAGACACATGTTCATGGTTCCACTGCCTGTGCATTTCCTTTCTTCCATCCACGTATTTTTCTTGTAGATATGCATGTATACTCACCTTCTAGAGATGGAGAAAGAAGAATTGCATCCAAATGACCCACCACACCTCAAATGGTGGCACACAAAATACAGCAGCATATTTCCATTTAATGATAAAGTTACAATATCGGATATCCCACTGATCCGTTCTGCTTGCTGAATTCTGACAATAGGTGCCTTGTTGCAATGTAAGGTTGTTCTGGTTTTGTTTAGTGAGGGGGGGGCCTAAGGTGGTAGCTTCTGTAGGAAACTGCTAGAAGTCACTCCCCTTTGTTCAGTGGACTCGGCTGGGCCTAGGGCGGATCTGCTGCTGGCCAAGGCCGAGCCAGTTGGTAGCAGAATGTCCCGTGATAATGCCTCTGCGATAACATATTTAAGAAGGGGAAAACAGGAAAAAAAAAGGAGAAGAATATGTGAAGGAGCTGAGCGGGGCCAGAAAAGGGGAGGCACGAGCCTTGTGGGCCTTGCAGGCCTCGCCCTCCGGCCTCCCGCCGGGCAGCCGACTGGGCGCAACTTGGCCCAGCCTGGCTGCAAGAAGTGGAGAGGAGATGAGAAGTGAATAAGATGTAAAAAGGATCCTGAGAGGCGTCTGCCAGACTGTTGTCAGGAACGGCTGCAGACGCCAAGGTCAGTGAAGAAGGAGGGGGAGGAGTAACGCGGCTCCTGGCCAAGATTCCCCTGCAGCCTGTGATGACAACCATGGTGGAGCAGGTTGTCCCCCTGCAGCCCATGGAGGTCCATGGAGAGGTAGATATTCACCTGCAGCCCGTGGAGGACCCCATGCTGAAGCAGGTGGATGCCTGAAGGAGGCTGTGGCCCGTGGAGGGCCCACTGGGACAGGTGTTCTGGAGGGACTGCACCCCGTGGAAGAGATGACCTACACCGGAGCAGTCTGACGAAGGACTGTGGCCGTGGGAGGGACCCCACGAAGAAGCAGGGGAGGAATGCAAGGAGTTCTTCCCCCGACAGTGACGCAGCAGCATAAAACAACGCGTGATGAACTGACCGCAACCCCCATTCCCTCTTCGCCCCTCTGCCACTCGGGAGGGGGAGAAGGTAGTAGAAATAATGTTAAGCCTGGGAAGAGGGAAGGGTGGGGGGAGGTTATCTTGTTCCCTGCCTCATTCTCCTGCTAATTTTAGTAATAAATGAATAGTTTTCTCCAAGTCGAGGCTGTTTTGCCTGTAACGGTAACTTTAAGGATTTCTCCCCGTCCTTATCTCAAACCTCGAGCTGTTTTTCTTATATCATCTCCCCCTATTCTCTCGTAGGGTGGGGGAAGTGAGAGAGAGACTGCTTAGTCTGGTCCCGATTGGGGCTGAACTACGACAAAAATGCAGTGTAAAGGTATCTATGCCTATATTTTCAGTCATGGGAAGGTGAAATAAATTCTTACAGAACTGTATAAATATGCAAGTTCTGAAAGTGGTTGTGCCCAGATCCTGAAGTTTCATTTCTTCAGTAATCAGTAAGAAAACATTTCTGTACCCTCGGGGCCTTTGATGTCAACTGTTATGTGTGTCTTCAAGGCTTCTGCTACTGTCTTTTGCTTATATTCTCAGGGATAACTGCTAAAAAAAAAAGAATAAAAAAAGATTATGGTTGTCTTTAAAACATCTCTATGAGCCTTTCAAATAGAAATGGTAAATAGACTTTGATCCCTGTTCTGGGCATTATCTGGTATCTAGATCCCGTGTTTGAATTTCTTCTGTTCACTTTGCCAGGTGACTACTGCAGCCACCAACATCATGTACCAATTTAGACATTTTCCAATGACCATCAGTCTGTAAGAGCTCTATTTGAGGTAACTCTGCAGAGAAATGCTAAAGAAAACAAAAAAAAAAAATATTGGCTTACATAAACACTTTCATCCTAATAAACATCCATTAAAACAGTCTTCAAGATGCCATTCTTGGTTTGATCTCATTTGCTGTCTGTCAGCTCAGTGTGCTTAAAGTTAAAATGAGCAAGTTTTAAAATCTGTCCTGAATTTGGTCTTTCATGTTTGTTTTTCTTTTTCTCTAGGGACTGGCACTTTGCTCAAAGATACATCAATTTTTTCCAAAGAGCCTTTTTTTCTCATATTGTTTAAGGTAAGGAACTTCAGGCTTTAATGCCAAGCTTATCAGATAACCTGCAGAAAGCTCTTTTTTTTTCTAGTCTTGCATCATTAATGAGAGACTTGAGCTATAGGGCCAGTGTACTCGGCAACAATTCCATAAACATACTGCTACTACAAAGAGCTACAGCTCCCTTCCTACTCTGGATTCATTTTGAAAATAAATGAAAGTACCTAGGATGATGTCATCCATATCTTGGCATGTTACGTAGTCTTGGTTTAAGTCGAATGTACATAGGGAACTAAGACTCAGGGACTGAACAACAGAAAGCATCTGCCCCATAGCACACACAGTCCCTTTGAGATCCTGTTCTCCAGCTATACACAAGATGACCTTGACCTGATTATTAGCCAAGTATGCAAGACAGCATGCATATTTAATTTAACATGAAACTCTAAATGAAAATTACAATATTTTAATAATATAATATGTCATTTAGAAAACTAGCTGGTGGTCATTTATTGTAAAAAGTATGCACATTTTTTTACCTTAACTTTTTTCATTATAATAACTTCAACATAAAGCACTGAAAACAAGCTAGTATTGGTAGTGCTTGAATACATTTATTTATGAGAAGTATGCTATTGTAGCTATTTCTGCTGGTTTTTTTTTTTTCCTAATTCTCTTGAATTTATGCCAGAAAATAAAACTACCTTCAATAGGTATGCATGAGACAAGTGTGAATTGTCTTATGAACATGTGAAGTTCCATTATTGTGCTTGACAAGTTACACTCATCTAGTTTATTGAAACGGAAAATCAAGTGAATTCTTTAATAGTAAGTTAGAACAACTATCCAATAGGTTTCCTTATACAACAATATCTCAAAAAAAAAAAAAAAGGGGCAGAATGAGCTTATTAATACTGCACTTTAAAAAGAATGAGTATTGGCTACCAGCTGGGGTAACATAACTTTTCATTAAAACTTTTAGAATAAAACGATGTACAAAAATGGTAGTGAGTCTATAAAATGTGGCATATTTACATCATTAAAAACCCATAAGGTATCGATCTTTTGTATATTTGAATAAATTGTAAGATATTATGTATACCTCAGACATAAAATACACAAACTAAGTAAACCATAAAACTCAAAATATAAATGAGTGGGAAATTATACTTTAAAGTAGTTTTATAATTTGTTATAATTTTATTACATAAATACCAGGATATACTAATATACTTAAAATACAAGGATGTTTATTCTACTTTTCCTTATAAGATTTAAAATAATGTGATGAATATGAGGAATACTACTTTTGGCATTAAAATATTGCTTCTTAGTATTAAAATATCAACTACACTTTCATAAATTTCAGAGCAAGTAAGAATATGTGCTAACAGAAAGTATACTGCAACATATATGAAAGACTATTTTAGGGGACTTTTGTGGAAGTTATATCTATGTAACTGAATGAGGACTGCTTTTCTTCTATAAGACTTCACCTCTCCTGTAGAATTTTATAGCAGTTCTATCCTCTATTAAATTTTACAGGAAGCTAAAAAAAAAGCCCTTTAGAACAGGTAGTAAGTTATAAAAGACTTTTCCAATAAAGGTTAGTGAATCTCTGAGGCCTTCTTGCAGGCGCTGAAGCAAAATGCATGGTGCTGGTGTGGGGAAAATCACAGATTTTATACAGAGAACTTCTCACTCAAGAATTAGTATGTGCTGATTCCTGAGACACTCAGGATTATATTAGTCAATGTTTATCCCCAAGAAGAAATGGCCCCGTGGTGGTACAACGTTCTCTGTTATATATTTGATGACTGAATGCTGTTCTTGACTGGCTAAAGTCAAGATTTCCAGAGATCTGGCTGTAAGATCAAGGACTAAATTGAATCATTGTGTGCCTATATGTCAAGACAAAATTTCTGTCCTTAAAACTGGAGTTTTACTTTTTCGTGATCTCATGTATGTTGCATATTTGTATGTAGTATAACTTGCTAATAGAACAAATAAAACAACACTATTCAGAGTCAAATCCACCACATTATATCTCAAATATTGTCTATTTGTAGAACCATAGAATCGTTTGGGTTGGAAGAGACCTTAAAGATCATCTAGTTGCAACTCCCATGCCATGGGTTGGGGTATCTACCACTAGTTAAGGTTGCTCAAAGCCTAATCCAACCTGGCCTCGAACACTGCCAGGGAGACGGCAGTGAAATGAGAAGTGAAATAATTTAGGTTGACATCCTTTGAAAACAATACTCACAGCTAAAATTCTGGGAACAGTAATTAAAAGAACACACAAACAATACATTTCTTTTTAAAATTTTTAGGAGCTTATGAAGAAAGCTGAAGTTATTGATTTACCATTGATTGAAATGATGGTTGAATTTTTATTTTAACCTTGTAATTATTTTTGCAGTAAAATTGTGGATGGATTTGTAGATATAGTTTAAATTAAGCTTCATCTACAACTCATTGCTAAACTTCTCTGAAATCTTTTGATTAATGGAGATATTCTATAGTCCCCAGTATACCAGCACAGAGTTGGAATTTCTAGCTTTTATGCAAACTCAAATCATACTTACTACTTTTAAAATTTGCATTGATAGTTCAAAACAAATAATGTGTTTAATGTAAAGTTCTGACATTCTGTATGAAGTCATGTTGCTTTTTGGTCAGATTATGTCACATTGTGTCATGTCACAAATTGTCCTGAATGGTATTATTGTAACAAGCCATGACAAACCAATGAGACATACTAAAGGAAACGAAGTATTTTTAAGACTATTTTGCAGTCACTGGAGTCACAGCTATCCAGTTTGAATATTATACATCAAATAGATGAGTGTAATTTTAGCCACATTTCTGCCTAACTGTCAAGTTAAATCTCCCTTCTCTACACAGAATTATCCTTCATGTATATGCAGGTATAGGTATATAAATACACATACATGTATGTATATTTTAGTGTAACTTGATATACACAGCCTTTTGTGGTGAATCTAAGAGTGGTAGCAGGGTGTTCTGACTCTGTCAGTGCATCAGTGCTAAACATGATAGTTAATGAGTTAATTTTAATGGGTACGGTACTATACATATATCATAGTTTAGCCACACTTAGATGAAACTACACAGTCTCTTGTTTACTCCCCCCCACCCTCTGAGGGAACAGGGAGAGATAATTTAAGAAAAAAGGCTTGAAGTTTGAGATAAGGACAGGGAGAGATCCTTAAAGTTACCGTTACAGGCAAAACAGACTCAGCTTGGGGAAAAATATTGAATTATAAAAAAAACAAAGCAGCATAATGAGAAAAAAAAGAACAAAGTAACTCCCCTCCACCTCTCCCTCTTCCTGGGTGTAACTTAATGTCAATTATCTCTACCTTCTTTCCTTCCTGAGCGGTCAGTGTGGGGAGAAGGAATGGGGGTTATGGTCAGTTCATCGCATGTTGCTTTATGCCACTTTTTCCTACTCAGGGGAAGAACTCCTCACATTCCTCCCCTGCTCCAGTGTGGGGTCCCTCC
Source organism: Chlamydotis macqueenii (assembly GCF_036417535.1). NCBI lineage: Eukaryota > Metazoa > Chordata > Aves > Otidiformes > Otididae > Chlamydotis > Chlamydotis macqueenii. Next base: position 168,233,126 of record NC_141556.1, read on the forward strand.
CATGGGCTACAGTCCTTTGTGAACTGCTTCGGTGCGGGTAATTTTTCTACAGGGAAGAGGCCGCCCCAGTGTGGGCCCTCCATGGGCCACAGCCTCGTTCCAGCATCCGCCTGCCCTGGCATGGCTGCAGGTGGAGCTCTGCTCCACTTTGGACCTCCACAGGTTGCAGGGGGACAGCCTGCTTCACCATGGGCTGCAGCACAGGCTGCAAGGGAATCTCTGCCGGGAGCAACATTACTCCTCCCCCTCCTTCACTGACCTTGGCGTCTGCAGTCATTCCTCTCACAATAAATTCTTCACAATCAGCTCAGGCAGACGCCTCTCAAGTTCTCTTCACATCTCCTCTCCACTTTTTTTGCAGCTGGGCTGAGCCGAGTCAGGCCCAGACGGTCGCCCAGTGGGAGGCCAGAGGGTGAGGGCCGCAAGGCCCACAAGGCTTGCGCCTCCCCCTCTCTGCTCTGGCTTCAGCTTCTTCACATCATCTTCTTGTTTTTTGGTTTTTTTTTTCTTGTTTTTCTCCTTAAATATGTTATCTCAGAGGCATTATCAGGGAACATTCAAACATTCTGCCACCAATTGGCTCAGCCCTGGTCAGCAGTGGGTCCATCCTAGGCCCTGCTGAGACCACCAGACAACGGGGAAGCAACGTCTAGCAGCTTCTTACAGAAGCTGCCACCGTAGTCCTCCTGCACTAAACAAAACTAACACACACTAACAGGCCTTATATATGAAGGTTTATCTGACCCCATGCTTGAAGTATCTTGCTGTGGACTTGCTATCTCATTCTTTCCTTTTTGGGACAAAGCCATAAAGAACCTGATTAAAAGCTTAATTTCTACAACAAGTAAGTGACAATTACTATACTGTACTTCCATGAAGGGAATATTTTAAAGAGAATGACTGTCACACTCAGAATAACTTAGTTAAAACACTGGTCAGGAGTCCTGATCAGCCCGTAACTAGCATTTCTATGGTCTTAAGTAGAATTGACATAAGAAAATAATTTTTTTTTTAAGGTAAATAGTAATGAGAGTCCAGGAGATATTGCTTCAGAAAAATTAATAAAGATTATGAAAGACTTAAAAACTTTAACTTCTCTGGAGAGTATTACATCACAATTGGGAGGTTTTGATTTACCTCCTCTCAAGTGACACTTTCAAATCATGTACTCAAGTACATTAAGTATGTCCAACCTAATTATTTTTCGCCTAGTCAAATCTGCTTTAGAAGGAACTATCTGGAAGCCTTGGAGACATGAGCAAATTGATCTGTTCACATCAGGGCCACTGATGGTCTTTGTCTTTCACATATTTAGAAGAACAGACATACTCAGTGGCTCCATGGTTATTTTGAACGGGTTACCATAACATTTGTTTTCCAAACTCAAATCTGCTGTCATCTGGCCTCTTTCTAATTGATTATAAAGTCATTCTTTATAGACAAGAGAAGAATTTCTGAATGTTTTGTACTAATATTTATACAAGTAATAGTAAATATTTTTGGGATTGAGCGCACCCTCAGGAAGCTTGGAGATGACACCAGCCTGAGTTGTGTAGTTGATACTCTAGAGGGAATGTATGCCATCCAGAGGGACCTTGACAGGCTAGAGAAGTGGACCCATGCGAACCTCATGAAGTTCAGCAAGGCCAGGTGTCTCTAGAAATCTGCTTTTGAAATTGAAAGGTTCCCAGTTTTCTAGTCATCATCTATATTTATCATCTAAAGACAGATACCATAGACTTTAAGATATCAACATGTATTAAAAGCATTAAATTTATGCTGTTGTTTTCAAGTGCTTACTGCATAAGATTTATTTTTTTTGTGTCCACTGTCACAAGATCCACCAGCTCCTTTTCCCTCTCCTCTCCTCTCCTCTCCTCTCCTCTCCTCTCCGAACCTCTCCGAACCTCTCCGAACCTCTCCGAACCTCTCCGAACCTCTCCTCTCCGAACCTCTCCAAACCTCTCCTCTCCGAACCTCTCCGAACCTCTCCTCTCCGAACCTCTCCGAACCTCTCTGAACCTCTCCTCTCCGAACCTCTCTGAACCTCTCCGAACCTCTCCTCTCCTCTCCGAACCTCTCTGAACCTCTCCGAACCTCTCCTCTCCGAACCTCTCCGAACCTCTCCTCTCCAAACCTCCCCAAACCTCTCCTCTCCAAACCTCCCCAAACCTCTCCTCTCCACAGGTCAAAGGACATCTTCTGTTACGTATTCATTAGTGCCTGTAATTTTCTGAACATATTGAATCTCACTTAATTGTGTTGCTTTATTTTTTTTTCTGATTTTTCTCTTGAACATTGACTTTATGATTCTTCAATTCTATTAATCTGCTACCAATGTTGGTATAGCTACTGGAGAAATATTTTATCTTTTTTACTTTAAAAATTAGTTTTCCTAGACATTTTTTTTAAATTGATAGATTCCTTGTACATCCTTTCTGATTTCAATCGAAGATACTACATTTTAGTTATAACTCAAAGCAAACTTTGAACTTTAGTTGTAGTTTGAACTAAGAAACATATAAGCATTAAATTGTTTCATGTATTTTGAGATATAAGATTAATTCAAGGAAGATTTTAAGTATTTTTCATGCACAAGTGAGTTAGGTTCATAAGACAAGAACAACAAGAAATGTGCTATGAATTCTTTGTATTTTGTTCTGCTTTAGCACTCTCAAAGTTGCAATGGGAATATTAATTTTTGATTGATCTGACATGAAACAACCCTTTGTTCAACCCAGATACAATTCTCTCAAATAAAAGTAGCCAAGAGAGTAACTATCATCAGCAACTCGTGTTACTTGTCTTATTAAAGTGTAAAAGAAGGAGCAGGATGAAATTTTGTGGAGAAAAGTATTACTTATTCAACTTATCTTAGCATTCTTTATACTCCACCCGCATCCCTCACTCCTGAAATATTAATGTGTAAAACCCAACACATGACTGGTACTTCCAGAATATGAAAGATCGTTTGAAACTTTGGTTGGATGAAGTCCTGACAATTTCAAAACTATTCTATAGTTTAAAAAGCTGATTGACTACCATCCAGGATGTTATTACATATTTTGGGCTGGCTTTCATCAGAAACTATTGTAGTAGCAAGAAGTACCTCAGAAATATTATCAAGTCTTAACTTCTTCTAGAATATTATTATTATTTATTTCACATTTCACCTTTTCAGGCATATTACAAAGTGACATAAGTTGTGTTTTGTGGATTTTTTTTTCCTTTGGTTTTAATCCTTAACAGATTTTTCTCTTTCTCTTTCTTCACCCTTTCCATCTAGAAAGATGCAGATATGGGACTCTGTCAATGATTTCTGTTTCCTTCTTTTTATAGTAGTGGTCCAAACTGCAATAAAGAGTTGACAATAATATTACAACAATATGTGGAAATTTTATGTTGGAATCCAGCAGGGATATTATGATATTTAGGCCTAGACAGAGGACATGAATAGCAGTTTTCCTAAAAAAACTTGCTTCAATGGTCCCAACAGTTCAGTTTTTCTTTTGGTACAAGAGAAATATAATAAAATCCCCCAAAGTCTCTGAAAAGCAATTGAGCAGGTAAACTGGTAAAAACCTGTATAGAAAGGATATTAGCACGGAAGTAGGATTGGGATGTGAGAAAAAATTTTTTTTTTTTTTTTGGCCACACATGTACATTATTTCATCTGTGCTGGTGCTGATCTTATCCAAACCATGATGTAAATATATATATATATATATATATATATGACACTGCTCACATAACTCAATATGACTTGAATATGCAAGAATTTTGAATTTGGTTCTGTATAAACTTCCATAAGACTGTGATCTAAATTCTTTTAGTAGAGTTATAGATAGGCCAACAACACAGTGTTATGACTTCTTTCCTATTCACGTACTTTCTTACAGAGTAACTGAAGATTCTAAAAAATAAATGCACAGGAAAAACTTTTGAGCAGGTGAATTTCAAAGGTCTAATTCACAGAGATTATTCACTGTCTATTCACACAGGCTGGAGCTCACTCCAGCAATATTTCACACTGCTGGAATGCAATTAATTTTATATAGCAGAAAAATTACATGAAATAAGAATTTCCTTTACACATATGTGTATGATTATCTAACTAGGCCACTGGCTACTATCAAAAGTACATTAGGTATACTATTCTCCAGTTATACTCAGTAGTATGCCAGAACTTGATCTTTTTTTTTTTCATTTCATTGGTATCTGCAGTTTATGAGTGTTGCAGACTTTGAGTATTAAAGAATTCATAAGTTGTTCTGTTCAGGAAAAAGTGACTGTGTAAAAATACAATTCTTTGCTCAATATTTTTGCTGTCTAAGATGTTTTAAAAGTACACTAGCTTTTAAATATATATATAGCTACTTGATCCTGTTAGCCCTGTGGAGAAAACAGAGTTGAGAAGGAAAAGAAGTTAGTTCTTATTTATAATTAAATGCATTATACAGTGAATTCCAATCAGTTAAAACTTAAAAAAAATAATTTTTGAAGACAAACTTGTTCAATGGCTAGAAGTAAGTTCATGGGTTAAAATATCTTTACTTGGATGTTTATAGCTTAGTTTGCTGTCTAAACCAGATGTCTAAACATAACAGCCAGTAAAGTTTGAGAAGCTCTTTAGCTGATCATATGTATGTATATAGTCTTAAGAGAAGCTGAATGACCATTCAGTCTTAGATGGGCAGAATTTAGTTGCCTAACAATAGATTTTTACTATTACTTAAGATACTCTAGTGTGTTAGTTTTGTTTGGTGAAGGGGGGGCTATGGTGGCAGCTTCTGTAAGAAGCTTCTAGAATTTGTTTCCCCTTTGACCAGTGGACTTAGCCAGGCCTAGGGTGGACCCACTGCTGGTCAGGGCTGAGCCAATTGGTAGACTGGAAGACTCCAGTCCTATGGTTTGACTGATGTACCATTGTTTAGGTGATGGTTTGATGCTTCGACAATGTTGAGACAAACATTCGACACAGTCTCTCACAGCAGGGGAAGAATGTGAAGAGTTCTTTCCCCTAGTTGGAAGAAGCGGTGTAAACCAACCTGTGAACTGACCATAACCCCCATTCCTTCTTCCCCCTTGTGTCACTCAGTGGGGGAAGGAGGTAGAGATAATGTTAAGCCTGGGAAGAGGGAGGGATGGAGGGTATTTTGTTCTCTTTCTTATTATCCTGTTTTGGTTTTAATACTAAATAAATAGTTTTTCCCAAGCTGAATCTGTTTTGACCATAATGGGAAATTTAAGGATCTCTCCCTCTCCTCAAGCCTTTTTCTTATCTTATTTCTCCATGTTTCCTCAGACAGTGGGGGGGAGGGGCTAAACCACAACATGCAGTATATTTTTCCTTGCCATGTCTGCTCATGCAGAAGGGCACAATTTTTCTGTAGGTCCTGCGTCATCTTTGCTAGCCCTCTGAAGATGTCTTTTAAGACATTTATAGTGACAACATGACTTATCTGTAGACTGCTGAATTAAGCTGTACATTTCCCTTGACAAGGATGGGAACTTAAAAATCTAGGGCTCTTCACCTTGGACAGTGATGAAAAAGATTTATTCTATCCAATGGTTTATTTTAATTTGTAATATATATTTATATTTGTAATATAAAATAAAAATCTAGAATTGTAAGTTTGGAACTCAGAAACTGATTCCTGGCTTCTGACAAATAAATGGACAAGCTTATACTGTCAAAGCAGTTAACATGGGTAAAAATAGTCATTTCCTCACCAAATAGTTCTTCTTCTTTCAGTAGGAGTGCTTCAGCCTTCTTTCCCCTTTTTTACACTGAGAAAGGTATTTGCAATGCAGAAAGCAGAGTGATCATTTTCATTAGTTTTTCAAAGAGCAACCATTCTCTCCCTCTGACAAATTTGTTGCATCCCAGTTATAGAGTAGGTTATCAAAAATTCTCCACCAATTTGTTACAGTGCAATTTCTGAGTTAATGTGTGATTAATTTCTTACTAGTCAAATTTAACTCTCACTAGTCTGAATAAAGAATTATTCTTAGTCTGAGTACAATTATTTTTAAAATAATAGTTCAAGCTATAGACAATAAAAATTTTAGACAAAAAACTTTTAGTGTTTACACCTTCCTATGGTGTTATGCTCCTCCTTTCAGTGCTCCTCTGGCTCCTGGGGTTGATGAATCAGCACTAATTAAAAAAAAAAAAAAAAAAGGAAAAATATTATGATGAGCCGTTAGTATCCTTCCCCAGGAGACAAAGGAATGCCATGTCAATATTATCTTCCTCCTAAATACTAGGTAACCTTGTGGTCATTTTTATATGTTTGCTAATCCACTCTTGGTCTTCCTTCACTGCTCTGTAATTCTATTTTACATCCTAATGTACTAACTACCTCGTGTTTTACATCTGTTGGAAACTTGGTTTTTATTCCCTTTATATCGTTAATACTGGCTATACACAGCTGCAAGGTCATACTGCTTTAAGGACCAGTAATTGACTACTTAAAACTTTTTGTAGCCTTGAGGCCTATGTCCCCTGTTTGTGCTTTCAAGGCCCTTGCTGTCTTTATTCCCCTACACTGTGTTCTTGCTCTAGAGTCATAGATGGCTCATTTAACACAGAACTACTTGTTACTAATTAGTTATGTGTGCGTACTGTTTTTGGCTAGTTTGGTTAATTTTCTTCATAGCAGCTCATTTTGCTTCACCTGTTAAATTTGCTTCATCTCAAGCCATGAGTTTTCTAACTTTTACCCTTCTGATTGTCTCCTCCATCTCACTCAGCGGGATGTGTGAAGACTTACCTACCAAATGGGATCAACTCAGCACAGTATGTGACTAAGCAGCACCTTGCAAAATTGTAATAAACCAGGCTGAGTAATAGTGACCTTGTTGTTGGGCAGTTTATATGATGGTTATATCAACTAAAACAAAGCTTAAGGCAGGCCAAGAAAAATCTAGGAAAAATCCTGAAGAAATCTCAAGGTCTGTTTTGTTAGCTTTACACAAAGCTTGTGTTCTGTTACAAACAATGGTGACTCCATATTTACCAGGACACAGTCCTGTACACCCTAACACATTTATTCAAAATTTTTTGCAGTGAGGAACTTGCACCATATGCTAAACTGTAAGTTATGCAGGCAGTAATAGTAAAAGCAATTTCAGCCCATTCCAGTGATAACGACAGCTTGATATATTGCCAAGTTAAATGCGAGTTATAAAGCAATATACCTTATATATGAGATAAAAACCTTCGTATTCACACTCTTACAAGGCATGTTTTCTGCTTGCAAGATCAGGAGAACACCTGCGCTTTGCATGGTGCTTACTCAGCCTTCCTTTTCTGCCTTTCTTGTGTTCATTTTATGCACTCAGCACTGATGGCTATGGTCCATGATGGTCATTAGTTGCCAAAGTCAAAGTAGCAAGACTTGAGAGCAATTTGAGGAGGGCAGCTGGAATGAGTTTGGCCCCCTCTTTCATCCCCTAATTGTCTTTAGTCATTAGTGGTCTTTTATGTTCATCATCTCTCTCCCCAAGATAAAGGGTGGTGATCTCATATGCTCCTGACATATTTTACGTTATTATGGGGAGCAGGACTTCTTCTGGTTTCAGCAGGCATCTTGCCAGTTCTGGCTCCAACAGCCACCTCTCCTGGCTCTTCTACACCCTTTGTTCTGATCTGACAGATCTTACTACTTGCACATTTTCCTGTACTCATATTTGTACAATTGTATCACAAGTCTCCAATTGCCCCTTTGTGATTACATATTATATTTCTATCTCTCTATGTTTAAATCTGTCATAAAATATTAATACATTATTGCATAATAATTATGTTATTAGCAGTGTTACAATGTAAAAAAATGCTTAGGCACTTTTTCCATTACATTATTTCAGTATACCTGTGTCTGAGTTCAAGGCAAATATTTTAATATCTTACTTAAAGGTTGCAACTTACTCTGTCGTTGCAACAGACTTGTTGCTACTTCTCTTAAGTTTCATGCATGAATAAATAATAACTGTTCCAGAAAATAGCTACCTCCAGAAAAAAGAAGTGAAAAAAAAAAGATTATGTCATCTGAAACTTGGCCTAACTGGAAAGGGAAAGGATTTCAGTGATTAGAAAATAGTTATCTAGTGTAAGCAGTAAATATAGCAAAAGAATAAATCAACTTAGCATAGAGAGGAACTAAATTTTACTAAGAAGCAAAAGATTCCTCATCAACAAGATAGAGACATGTCTGTGGCTTTGGAAGACCTTTTCAAAGATCTGTATTTTCTCATCAGCAGAGTCAAAGTAACCTTCCAAGTTACTATGGTTGCACAGTAAATAAAAGTTGTGACACTTTGTAAGTTTTTATTTGTTTACTTTTCTTCATTATTACTTTTTTTTCCATGTACATTTTTTTAAAATGTATATAGCAATATTGGTACAGTAATAATTTTATATATGTGTATTGACTATGTTTACTCAGTGCTAACTCTGAAATTAAGTCACAGTTTCTGAAATTATTTTCACATTCAAAAGTATAATAATGCACTGTAATTTTTATAGTTTGCAATTAAGGAAGAGATGAATATATTCATAGTTCAAATAGCAATTGTACTAACTGCCTGCACATCGTATCTCCTTAATCCAGTGAACAATATTGATCACTGAATGATTTAACAAAGGAAATATCTTTAAGCACTTAATTTAGTTTTACTGTACATACATCATTTCATCTTCCATAAAAGCTTTGATTACTCTTTTATATATTTTCCTTTTATTACAGATAATTGATAAAGTTTCAGTTACAGCAAGATCTAGCATAGTAAATTAAACTTCTTTTTTTTCTTTTTGCTTCACATATTGAGAGTAGTCTTCTGCCTAAATTGTGAAATTATGCTCAGTAATAAATCTTCTGTATAATTTATGTGGATGATCATAAACTATCTTTTATAATTTACAGTCTATTAACATCCGGTTAGGAAATGACACTGAGAAAAGCTATTCTGTAATAGAAGAGGTGATCTTATGAAGCCCTATACTAGAGTAAAACAAGCTCTATTATGATATACTGGGGCATTATTTTAAAAGTCAGTCTGGTTGCTCTTCTAAACAACCCTCTTAATGCACATTGTTATTTCATTAGAATATTATTGTTTGTCCAGACCTAACACTGTATTCTCTGTAATTACTCATGTTCTGAGCAGATATGACCCTAAGTTTAATGTTTTAGTTAGTACAACATGATTTTGGTTTGGTTTGGTTTTAGGTTGGGTTTGGTTTGCTTTTACAACTTCAGTGCACCAGCTGAGCCAGAAAAACATATTTTCAGTGTGTTTACATATGAATTGCAATGTATTTGAAAGAACAGAGAAATGCTGCTCATTTTCTAACCAGTAGCAGAACCAAAGCTACATCTAGTGTAAAAATTATCTAAAATAAGCATTACAGATCTGTATTTCTATACTATCACTCATGTATGCTCCAATAAATATTTAATTACTTACAGGAAGTGGACAAGCTCTAAAAAAAGAAGCAGAGTTACACACCTGTGACTAGAGATTAACCACTTTTATGGAAAGCAAAAGATAATTCTTGATTTTTTTTCATTATGCATACTCAGCTCATCTCATACCATTCCCTCTATAGAGGGGGAAAAAAAAAAAAGAGATAAAAGATGCTGTTATAGCTTGAGATCCTAAGATGACCCATAGGCTGTCTAAGGAGATTATAGATAAATTGTGAATTTTGCTAAGCTTTTCATGCTGTCAGGAGTGGGCAGACAATAGCAGAAATGTAGGTATCTGAGAATTTCCACAGACAGATACTTCGGCACCACCAGGCAAGGTGCTGACGATTTACAATACCTGTGAGGCAGCTAACTAAGGATAGCTAGCAATGTGTCTCACCTGCAGTGCAGTCTGAAACTGTCACAAAATCTTTTTTCAATTATTATTTAACACACACACAAAAAAATCTCTCACCGTATTTTAAGTATTTCCAGACTGTTGTAATTTCATGACTGCAACTGTGAACAGTTGATAATGCAGTTGTGGCTGCAATTGCTGAAGCACTGATATTCAGACTCTCTGCTATTATGATCTGCTATAAAGTCTTAAGTCAATGAAGCTAAGCACATTGAAGCAGAGTTAGCAGATATATGACCTAGGCTGAAGTATATTGACTGAAATAAATTTATATTTAAACCATTATAAAAATACCCACTGAAAGAAATAGGAAACAGCTTTTTAACTCCAAATGTAATATTGAATCCATGTCAGATGCAAGCCATAAGTATGCAGAATGTTTCAGTAGCTACCTGGAATAAAAAAAAAAAAGAAAAAGATATTGAATATAAAATAAAAATGAAAGCAACTACAGTCACTGTCATAGTTCAGCCCCGATCGGGACCAGACTATGCAGTCTCTCTCTCACTCCCCCCACCCTCCAAGAGAATAGGAGGAGATAATATAGGGGAAAACAGCTTGAGATTTGAGATAAGGACAGGGAGAAAATCCTTAAAGTTACCGTTATGGGCAAAACAGACTCGACCTGGGGAAAACTATTCATTTATTACTACAAACAGCAGGACCACCTTAGGCCCCCTCTCACTAAACAAAACCACAACAGTCACTAAGATGGAAGCGCATCGATCACTGTCATTGTGTCTGTTAATCTCTAGTGAGTGACTGGAAGTAATACACTTAGCACTATTTTGTGTTTAATGATGGTAGTGATAGTATTATTCCCATATTTATGAGGAAGAAGCCCTTGAGGGTTTTTTTTTTTTGTTCTTTTGTTAATGCTAATTTTCAGTTTAACTGATGTATTGGTCACAAAATTAATTATTGGAATAGAAAACTACTTCTTTGTAGCATACTATGAAGCACAATCATGATTGTTTCTTAGAAACTGGTATTATTTTCTTGACAATTGTTATATTTATCCTCACTGGCACAAGTGAAATATTTTTATCTGTATTTTCTCCCATGAAATATAACAGCTTCACTGAACACTCCTCATGTGCAATGTCAAGAAATCAAGGAGAAGAGAGCCCGTTACAGCTCTCTTTTCAATATACTTCTTTGACTTTTTGTTGAAATTGTGGGGTAAATCTGTCTTAAGAACTAAGGATAAACTAGAGCAAATGTAAAGAAAGAGACTGTCTCTTTTTTTTTTTATTACCTTGTGGTACTTAAGGAACCTCTAGGTTAAAGAGACTAACTACTAAACAGAGACTGTCCTGTATGACCACATTAATCCATGCACAGAAAGGTGATGGCATAACAACAAACATTAGTTTGCTCTTCGCATTACTTCTAATTCCTAGGTCTCCACATAAAGTTTATATATATATATGTATATATATATATATATAAGTATCACAGATTTGTATGCCAGCAATACTACCATCACTAATATTGTTTCCTCTATCTCAGATTCATTTTCATTTTTCACTGTGTTTATTATGTAGGCAAAATTAATAATTTACTGATGAGTTTTAAACATCCTTTTTTTTAGCTGTACCTTTCATCATTGCTTGTATATAATGATACATAAATCATATGAGGAGTAATGTTTTTCATATCAAGAAGTTTTATGCCAATGGACATTAACATTGTAGATGGAAAAGACAGAATAATGTACAATTATTATATAGCTTACACTTATTAGCAACCAAAGTAAAATTAATGAGGGCATCCTTTGGCCTACTGCTGAAAATAGTACCACTGAAATATTTCAAAAGCAGCAGAGGACTTAAGTGATTATGGACCACATCTGATTTTTCTTTGAATGTTTCCTATCTCTTTGCACAGACAGTGCAAAGTGTCATTTTTACTTTAAGGTCCTGTTGAAGGCAAACATGCATCAACAGCTTGAGGAAGATACAGCTCACATGGATTTAGAGGTGAACTTCCATTTCCTAAACACAGGCATTTCTTTTCATTTGAGATCACAGGCATTATCCGAGATAAAGCTTGCAGATACCAAATAGAGCCTACCAGGTGTACCATGCTCATTTACAGCCCAGGCAGGCTGCCTAGGCTTGTCTAAACCCACAGTAGATATCTCTGTATGGGCAGCTGAAATGAGTGCTGAATACTCTCTACATGATTAAAAATAATTTATGAAAGCCCTAGTCCAACCCTCTACTCTTTATTTATTTATTATTTTTAATAGTAGGAATAGTAATAATAATATTTTTTAAAAACATTTAAAAGTAATATGGGAATAGAAGAAAGTATGTAAAAGATCCAAGCAAAGATGAATATGAAGAACATCTCTTCAGATCTTTTTTTGAGTAGAAAATAAGATAGGGCATGGTCAAAAGCGTTGCTGAAGTATATAATGTTATAGGCAGCTTACCTATAACAAGCTCATACAAGTGTTTGGTTAGATACAAATGCACAGTGTTCTTTATATGGTTCTGTTGAAAATTCAATAGAACTTTGATTTCTTTAGCTGTTATAAAAGGTACTAATTATGCTAAGGGAGTTTAAAACATCGGGTTTGATGCTTAAATTGAGGGACAGATATTCAAAATGAGACTAACAAGACCCTGATAGGTCTGAGCAGAACTTCACGAACCAGTTGTTTCCATTTTTTTTTCACTTTTTTTTTTTTTCTAAATCAGTCTATTTTGAAACATTCAGTGTGATTATGTTACTGAAAACAGTAGAATAATTTACAGTTGAATTGGTCTTTTAAAGTTTTCTGGTTCTGGTTACAGATCCTTCCATTAGCTAGAACCAAAAAATAATATAAAAATGGGTGGGAAAATCAAGGGTAGAATTTAATCACACATAAATGATCACCAAGAAAATGTTTTCGAAAGCTCTTTTTTTATATATAGTCCTTAATATTCTGTTTTATGAAAATAAGTGAAAGAGCAACGAAATAAACAGTCTTATTCCCTGCCGAATGTTCTTCTTTATTCCTTGTGGAAACTTCAGCATGACAGTTTAATATATTTTTCCTGATTGTGATTTGTCAAGGTTGTCAAAAATCTCCAGAGCCAGAACTATAGATGCTTTATTTTCATGTTTTCTCCTTCTCATTTTTTTTTAATTATATTTCAGTAGGAACTGGAGTAAAAAAGCAATGCAAATCATCATTGGAATAAATGAAAATATATTAAGCAGTCATGGCAATATTGTATATAAGATATTTTCTTTATATCCATAAACTAGAGCTGAAAATAGCCAAGTGAAAATGTGTATTCTTTATGTGGAAACACATGCCTTGATTATGAGTTGCTATTTATCTTTCTGAGTGAGAGGTACTTCAGTTTACAAGTGGAAACACTGTGAAGAAATTATTAGTTACTTCACTAAGAAGGACAATAGGTTAGACCTGTCAGTGATTCACCATGGGTAAAATTTAGTCTACTACAGAGAGCCAAAACTTTTTTTTTTATATCATTAAAGCTCCACTTCAGTAGTATTCTAAGGGTTTTAATGGAGGTTAAATGGAGCATGGGTTTTGTTTTCAATTTCAGAATGGGATTGCACTCCACTTGAGAATATCCTAACTCCATCCTGTGCAATGTTTTGTATGATGCTCATTGTTGCTGTATCTGAGATGCAGTGCATTAAAGGCAGGAGTAACATCTGTGCCGTGTAAGTTCTGTCATCTTCTTTTCAGATATGTTTCCAAAGCAGTTGTTTGGAGCTATTATTTTCAGAAGTTTATAGGCAGATATGAACTTTGTCATCTGTTTATTGCTGTGCATAATGGAGATGCAATGTAAATTGCATAGACAAAGTCAAAGAAAACAATCTCGAACACATTGCAAAAAGTAGTGGTTTTTTGGATGTTTCACAGTTTGGGAAAATTCTTTCCAAACAAATATCATAGCTAATAAAAACTGGCTTCTGGAAAGCTAGAAAAAGCACTCTGAGCTCTTTTCACTTACTAAGCGCTCTTGCCTCAGGGCCTAGGACAAACATTGTGTTCAGCACTTTGGTGGGCTCCATGAAAATGGTAACTACTCTCAGATTAGTAAAAGTTCCTCCATTTTTTCAGAATAACCCTTCTACCTTTCCTTCCACCAACTGATAATGGTTCCCAACACCTTCTCTGCTGTGTCCCATGTGTCCTATCACCTTGTCTTGACACTTTTCAGCTTCTGATAATTCTTACCGCTGCACTGACCTACTTCCAACTCTGGATCTAAAAAATCAACCTGACCCTGCTGAAATACAAACAACATTCAGAACTGGGCTGTTTGTGTTTAAAAAATCACAGGTCAATGACAGAGCTGAATGAACTCTGGAGATATGTGTACTGATGAGCTTTTATTCAGCACCAGGAAGACAAAATCACTATGACTAAGTAAGGCACATGGAGGTCAAGCCTAAACTTGACAGGTACAGAGCAAACTGTGAATTATCTGGTGATCCAGAAGGAATGGTTGCAGAGAGAAAGCACACAATGAAATGAAGAAGCAGTTCAAGATTGCACCAAGAAAAACATCTGCAGATCAGCAAGGAGTATCTATGTATATCAGCATTTTGCTAGTTGTAGATACTAAATGAAGCTCAAATTCAGCAGAAAGGAAAGCTGTGACAGGTTCAAGAAAAGGAAGCTTCCCTCCCAGAATCCTTACCAGCTAGGGAGAATAATTGACACAAGCACAAGCATATCCTTGGTTGAATTTTCCGATTCAGTGCTCTCTTCTTCCTTCTAGTCCCATAAAAGATTCATTCTTTTCAATACAGAGAATGCTTGCAAGAATGGGGTTTTAAGCACATATGCGGAAGGAAGTTAGTTCTTCTAAATATTTGAAAGTGGTTTAGGACTATTTAAGTTTGTTATTTTTAAATTAGAAATATTAGAATAGAGCTCCTATAGCTGCAAAGCTGAATACAGGAAAAGAACCAGCTCTCATTTTGCAGCTGGGTGAAAGAAAACTGACCAAAATAACAATGCTAATGTTAGAATCAGGAGGAGTGTTTTACACTATATCAACAATCATTAGATCCTAAGTAAGACGCTACAAAGATTCAATTTGCTATCATTTTATGGAATCCAACACAGGAAACTGCACATAAACTGTATTAATGGGATTATCTTTACCTAAATTTAAGACTATACTTGCAGGATTAATAACAGTATGCTGTACAGGATTTAGTAAAATGGACCATTGATTCTGGCCTAGATGTCGAGAAGTATCCCACTTTTAACAAAACTGAAAAAACAGAAAATATTTCCTATTATATACCATTTTTGAAGAAATGGCAGTAGATGCTATGAACAGTTTGGAGATAAGTTTGTACCAGCCTAAGAGCAAGAAAAAAGTGCTGCCTGGCCATCTGACTGCTGCCTGTCTGGTAAGAAGCTGAGATAAAACTATTTTTTTTTTTTTACTGAATGCATAAAAAAAAATACTGACTTTCAGCTACCAGTGTCACAAAACTTGTAGGAATATCATATTTTCTAAACTTGCAGCCCTCTTATGAAGTTTAGCTGCAAGTGGCTGATGGGCTCACAAGTCATAGTGACAGATGGACAGGCTGATGGATAGTGTAATTTTATAAACCTTTTTCCACACATCACACCAAAACAAACAAAAAAAAAAGTGCAAAATTTAAGCCCACAAAGAGAGGACAACCCAAATAATAACCAATAGAAGAACAACTATTCAAAGTCAAAAAAAAAAGGGGGGAAATGCAAGAAAAATGCACAGAGAGAGAGAGAGAGAAGCTAAATAATCTAATACTCTCATAGATGTCCAGTGAATTGCCATAAATGTTAAAGCATACATGACATTTTCTTTTCGCTTGTTTGGTTAAATTTTACACAGCACTTAAAACTCATGTGAATACATTTGTTTAAACAGATTTAGTACGAAAAGGGAATAAATATCTAAAAGAAGTCTTCTCAGCAGGGGAATATTACTTAGTCTAAACCCCAATAGTTTAAATGGAAATTTTTACAACTAATTCACTGGACTTCTGATAAAGCCACATATCCATATTTCAGATAAGAAACACAGGGAAAAATAATCTTCCTTTTAAAAAAATCAGCTAAGAGTAAGCATGTATTAGAATATTAATAATTCCTTCATACAACTTCTTTTTTTTTTTAATATGGTTGAATCCTTCAAGTGAAATACAATTTACCAGTACAGAACACTGAAACCTAATCCTTTTTTAGCTAATAGACTTATGAGTTTCTCATTATCTGAAAAAATGTACTTTTTTTTTTTTGTACTGAGTACGTAGTAATAAAGTGAGTGTGTTTGTAAGACATTTATGTTTACTAAATAGTTACTCTATACTAAAAGATAAAATTAACTGGTAACTGTTAACAGAATAGTCTATCCAAACACATGGAATCTAAATAAATTCTCAGCTCATCAAGGTGTCATACACTATAAAGACAGTAAGGGAGATTTAGTTAACCTTATTGTTAGATGTGTGCTTTTGGGTTGAGATTTGCTTACTAGAAAGCAGGCATTTGTAGAGTTTTTTATGGTGTTCTTGAGTATCTTTTCTAACCACTGGTACTGCCTCAGAAGAGTTCAGGTTTCCTGTAGGAGACCTATTGCTAGGTACTTGTAGGCATCTCTTTGTAGTCTAGTAAGTACCAAACCAGAACATAGGAGCTAGCTGAATTCTACCCAAAGTGCTTAAAAATTAGGTTAGATTCAATCCCAAAGTTCATTTTCAAATCCCAGTACATCTATAGATGGACCATAAAGTTTGCCTCATTTCCCAAAATACTAACTTTATTTTATCCTTAATTTTCCCATATTCTTCCACATACACCAAATGGTCTGGGTTTTGGCCAGGATCATTATATATGCAGTGAGAATTAAAAAAAAAAAAGAAATATGGTTTGTAAGCACATTGCTGAAAGATTTTTTTCTCTGTTTTACTGTTTCTCAATAAATAAAACATCAGTAAAGGTAAAAGTCTTTCAGATGTATTAGGGCAGACAGGAATAAACATCTTGTATGAACATCGTGTATTGAATTTGTATGTATGATTGGATTGGAGATTGGGTTGAACCAAAAGTCATTGATGATTTTCCGTATGGAACTCTAATTGTTTTTAATTAATATTTGTTCTTAACTACATTAAGGTCTTTCCCTTAAAGTTTCACTTCTTTTTTTTTTTTTCTGAGAATTTACTAGTTTCTTGGTTTTAGTTCTACTAAATTACCTATTAATAATAACAGATAGTGAGAAGTCTTTTTTTTTTCCCTAAGTGTATACAAGGTTTCCTAAAGCTTTACATATGCTTTTGAAGCAGCAGAAAGACACTAAACTCTTACCCTGAATACCACAGAGGAAATAATTTAATAAATCACTTAGGTTTTTTTTCTGCCTGAGGAAAAAAATTTCCCTAGCTATCAAAAGTAATGTTTATTATCTGGTCTTTGCAGACCTGTATATATATATATATGTATCTGAAAATAAATCACTTATTAGAAAACACCAGTCAACATTAGTAAATCCATTAGAAGGGCAAAACAGAGAGAGTGTGTGTGTGTATGTATATGTATGAGCGTAGATATCTGTCATGGTTTAACCCCACTAGGTAGCTGAGCCCCACAAAGCCACTCACTCACAGTGGGATGAGGGAGAGAATCAGAAGCGTAAAAGTGGGAAAACTCGTGGGTTGAAATAAAGACGGCCTAATGGGTAAACCAACAGCTGCACATGCAAGCAAAGCAAAATAAGGAATTCATTCACTGCTTCCCATCTGGGAAACCATTTCCAGGAAAGCAGGGCTCCATCACACATAATGGTTACTTCAGGAGACAAACACCATAATTCTGAACACTCCACTTCCTCTTTCTTCTCCTTTCTTGAGGATTCTTGCTCAATATAGACATCTTTACATTATAGCTGAGTAAGATCATTGCTTGACACCATGTTATCTTTATTCTGTGTTACTAAAAGGATCCTAAACTCAAATGATAGCAAAGACAAGTAGATATGAAATTTGTACCTGACTCTAATCTTCAGTATCACAAACTAGGACATTTGCTTTGGTTAGTGGAAACTGTGCCCTGAGAAATCTGTAGAATGGATTCACTTATTCTGAATGTGCCCAAAGCCTCCAGGTGTACTAAAATAAATGAAGTCTTCCTACTGCACTTGAAACACTGTTTTGCTTGCACTACGAACACTAACAAAACATTTTCTACCTCTAGGCATTGAGTCTAAAGATCAGAGGAGAAAAAAAAAATTGTGATAAGATTCTTATTTTGACCTTGGGTAACCGAAGTATAAAGATTGATAGACCATCGCATTCTGGCCAGCATTAAGAGTTTCTCTACCTAGTACAATGGCAACTGAGCAAATTTTTTATACTGCTACTAAGTCATCCCAAAATTACATTAGGATATTGTGTATTTATTTATTTTCTGAATGTGCTGTTCATAATGGCCATGACAGGAGTAGCACTATTGTGAGTAATCTGACTAAAAAGTCCAGCTGCATACTATGAAGCAATACTTGATTTATCTGGCCACAGCAGGCACTGACTTCATTACATTACACAGCAGCCAGCAGAACTTAGCCATGACAATTATTCTGATGCTTTTCTGTGTTGGTGCTATTCATCAGAGAAAGTTTCACCTATCATTTTCCTTGCAGTGGAAACTTTCCAGTAAAACTCAGTTTTAAGCATTTGGGCAGCATTATTATTACTTATTAAAGTCATAATTTCCAAAGGAGGCTCATGGTGTTAAAAGTGCCACAATCACACACAATAAAATGGCATAGCCCCTGCCCTGAAGAGTTTACAGTCTAAGAGGCACTTATTTTAAGAGCTGAGAGAAAGGTTTCATTAAAGGAATTTAAAATGCATTGAAATGCATTATTTGGCATGTGGGAGTAGAATAAGTAAAGCAATCAAAGTAATGGCAGGCAAATGTTCTTTAGTTCAATTTTTGGGGCAACACTCTTTATCTCAAGGAACTTTTAACTTCTACCTGCAAACTTTTGGTTATAAAATGGCCTAGTTCTTTTTTCCACATTGCTCAGCTGCTGCAATGCCAATCATTGCTTCTGATCATCCCTTATATCTACTGTACAAATGTAAGAGTTGTCTAGTGGATTCTGCCTTGGTGTCAACTCCAGTTGTGAAAGTGTAGTTTCTTACAGCAACCAGGAGGCACAGCTGTCCTGATCAGTCCACATAGTCCTTACGGGGTTGCAATATGGACTCAGAGCTGGGCAGAGGCCTGTATTTCCCCATTGCAGCAAAAACTCATCTTGCCTTCAAATCTCACCTGCCAGACCCAGGTGGTCGTTGGGCTAATCAGCTGTGTCTGATGGACAATTCCTAGGCTAGAGAGGAGGGGTAGTGCTGCTGCTTGGTGAAAGTGTGAGTTGGCTGCTCCGTGGTGGGAGGATGAAAGACAAGCATTAGTGGACAAATATGTAGCTGCTTCAATTTTTACAGAAATCTAGAAACAAGCTCAGTTTTCATAACTGTAGAATGTAATATAAAATTATTTTTGTGAAGTAATAAAAAAAATCACAAGGATAGCTTATAATCATAAATGTATTAAAAAAACCCACAACAGTCTGTAAAATAAATGTACCTGTAGAAAAACACCCTCAAGCCCAAAGTTTACTAGTATCCTGATTTCTTACTTGAAACTTTCTGTTGCTATGGAGGATGGATCTTAGAGCATCCAAGGTGCTTTGCTTAACATAGCTGACTTGGAAAAAAAAGTGAAACTATTTGGAAAGCTGTTTATCATGGAGATACTAAAACTGTATGATACATTGTTCAGTGACCAATTTGAGTCCTACCTCTCACAAGAATAGTGAAATTAAAAAGAAAAAAAAAATGAGCACAATGTGTTCAATAATTTCTACCCCAAAACTGCCAAAAACCCCAATAGTTTCTACCCCAAAACTGCCATAGTTTCTACCCCAAAACTGACACCTTTAAAATGAAGTCTGTCATGTATTTATATAGCAAAAAGGATATTCCACCTTCTACAGTTTCATATACCTTTGTCACATTTTAGATAGTGTTCTCATTAACAGCAATGCTTAAACATCACTACATTGTCTAAGCCTTAAGTAAGCAACATGGAAGAGTACCACAATAACCATTAAAAAGTACAGTCACATATAGTCATATAGTCATACCAGCAAAAAAAAGAAAAGTAATACAAATTAAAGTGGAGATGCTTTTTTTTTTTTTTTTCCAGAAGGAAGAGCCCTCAAAACCTCTCATACTAAATGACAGAATCATTCATCAGCATCAGTCCTGTTCTGCATTTAAGACTGGTTAAAACTCTGTCAGGAAATCAGAGCCTGGATTCAACTGAGCAGCTTGATCCAGATTAGATTAGGGCTTCCTAGATGTCTGAGAAATACGTCAGACATAGCTAAACTGGCTATACGTTTCTGGTTTCCTCTGTAGTCTAGAGGGAAATTATGTTTACTCTTTTGAAAACTCAATCTCATACTGAACCTTGATCTTCTCAACTGGACATTCCATCTTCATTTGCTATATCAAAAAAAAAATATATCAAACATGTTTGTGCAGAAAATGCTATATTTTCTTTTCCCTTACATTTGTCAAAGCTTCCCAGTTGATCAGAAAAATAAAATAATATATATGCAGAGAAGATGGATATGGGCATACTTTGGAACTAATGCATTTGCAGTGTCAGAAGATGACTTGATGCAACGTGCTTGTTAGGATAGCATTGAAGAAAAACATTAATATAGATTGATTTTGGAGACATTATACTTTGTGTTTTATAGGAGGCATTGGATCAAGAGCATGTTTGCTGTATTTCAAAGGGTAATAATAACAAATGTCCATTTAGAACTGGAATGTTTCTTGCAGTTAATATTTCTATTTCAGTGACAGCATGGTAAAATGTTAAGTTTGGTGTTTGAAAATTGCAAAAAAAAAAAAAATTAGGAAATATACTCAAGACAGTTAAGAATTGTAATAGAAAAAATTTTAAACAAGATTAAGTATCTTTTTTTTTTTGTATTAAATGTGTTCTCAGTCAAGAAGAAGTTACATGTGTTTTATTAGGAATTGATGGATAAAAGTTCAAGGCTTCCATTATCAGAAAATCAAAATCTTTTGCAGTCAAATCTGACTGTAAAAAAATCTGTGACTATGCTTGTCCGAGTTTGTTTTGTTCCTAGAAATATGCACAAAGTACAGTTCTTTGGTTCACATTTTAAAACACTAGCTGTAGCTTATGAATAATATTATCATTGTTCACTTACACAATCTCTTACATAGATATCAAAACTACATAATTACAACAACTATTCTGGAGATATCAATGACATTTAAGGTAGGTTTCATATGACCTAATGTGGATTCCTACAGTGTAAGAAGCTCGTTCTGTTGTCTAAACACAGATGTTAAGCGCTATCAGAGATTCCCTGTCTGGTATGCAGCTTTGTCTTCAGAAAGGTTCAGGTTTTTATAGGTCTTATCTGTCAGCCCTAGGCTAATATCTTGGATAATGCAGAAGTTATCAAATTCATTAGATGCTTGCTTTTAATCCACTTGATAGTTATCTATTCTTCATTGAACACAAATTAGAGTTTAGTTAACTAAGACTCAATTCAGCTGACTCTAGACTTGCATGAAGTGTCATCTAAAACTCCTCAGCCTATTTCTGATACCTGCTTGGGGCTGATAGATATAACATGGAGTCAATGGTATACCTACACACTCCCGGAAGAGTAGCTGGAGGCCAGGTACCATACACGAGAGGATCTCTTATGAGAACATATGTCTATATTTAGGAAACCTAATTAAGCTGCTGTGCTCTACCTTCTAGATCATTGTGTGCTGCATTTTAATGTGTTACAGTTGAATCAAAACCAAAGTAAGGAATGTATCTTATCAGATATAAAGCATATTTTAAATACTGTCTATAGGAAAAAATGTTTATTTTAATATAACAGTACAGTATTTATGATGTGAACAAAATTCTGAGCTTTAAAAACTCTTCTCTCTGTAGTAAAGTTTTTCCTTTCTTTGAAATATAAAAGTACTGTACATACATAATGAAAGATTTTCCATATAGTGTAACATTTTTAAAAAATACATATATTTTCATATTTCTGTGGAGTTTATAATTTTTTTCTTGAGTACAGTAATTCTAAAGACTGTGAATCATCACTAGTAGATTAAAGTCAGAAAGTGAAAATTGCTACAGTTACCAGCTGCCTAACTTATGACAGTTTGCTGTTCTGAAGCATCTTCTGGACTATCACAGTTTTCAGAAGAAAATATTAAGGTAAAAAAAGAAACAGGAGAAACTTCATATGCCATTTGCTTGCAATCATCACTCTACATAGGAGCCATAAGTCACACAGCCTATACTGATGTCACTCTGTGTCACTCCTTATGACTTTTTTAATGACTTTATTTCCCCTTTACTTCTGTTATATTTACATAAGCATAATTTGTGAAATAGCTATTATAAATGATCAATATTTATTTTCTAGGTGATGAATAATCAAGTATAAACAATTTTATATCAGTACTTTTCTACATCTTTTGGATTTGTCTGAATAAATAATTCTGAAATTAAGGACTCCTTTTAAGCTAGTAGTCCCACTTTTTAAGTATGTTGACTTTAAACAACAGTGTGATTTTAAATAACTTATGATATAGGACAATAACTTAGGAAACTGAGTACAACAGAATAAAGTATTGAAATACAGTGGGAGCTAAGCTGGCTAATGAAGAAGACAAATTTCAATTGACTGTTAATATTAGGTTTTTAAAAGTTGGAAAATAATGTATTTTTAAAATGTTGCTTTGTTTAGATAGAATGTATCACTAATGATTTAAAATATCATTTATTGAGAAGAAAAAGAAAATTTGCAGTCAGGTGTGTTTGTGCAAGGACAAGTGGCCCTTTTAGAAATGCAACATTGTGTAATACATTCTGAGTTGAGTCAATTATTGTATTCTAGGAAAAGCTGATATTAGCAGCCTGACACACAAAACCATTATGTTCCTACATATTAGCTTTCCTTTTAAGTTAAGTTACTGAAATATTTGCTCTTGTACTAAATGTATATCATAGCTACATGCTCTGATTTCTTGCTGATTGCACCTTTAAATGCTGCACATTGAAAGTGGATATGGAAATGAGAGAATAAAATATTCTTAACATCTAGGCATTGCTTTCGAAAGCCTCTCTGTTACAGAACATTTCAGGAGATTTTGCAGGAAATAACTTTTCTTTCCTTCAAGTATTGAACAAATGGATGGAGGAGAGCATAGAAGAGTTATAGTTGCTCCAGAAGGCTTAAGAAAAATTACAGTAATAGCCTGTAGAATTAGTATCTACTCAATTTGTAAGTTATGTATATATGTATGTATGTATTTATTTATTAACTTCTTAATTAATTTTAGTTCTAGGAATTCCTACTGCAGGACCAGAAGGACACAAAAAAAAAGACTATATTAAAATTTTCATTGATTTCTTAGCTGGTGTGACATTCATCTCATCTAGCTTTATACAGGTGTAATGTAGATGTCTATGTCTGACTAATCAGATATTACAATAATTGAAGTGAAAATAAGTGTTTCTGAAGAACAATTGTCTAACTTGTTATGTTAGACTATCTTAAAAGTAGTTGCAATGTAGCATAAAAATATATATAAAAATTATATCTCTTCCCATTGATTTCAAAGGAAGCCTATGGTAACAAATATACAAAGAGAAGTGTGTAGTTGGTCAGACAGATTAAACCTCAAATATCTAGAATAAAAATAGTGAAATGACTAAAGAATCACAATATGTAGAGTATGGCTTTATGTCTGTAGTTTTTTGGAGTAGTATAGCTACTAATATCATAGCTGATTTAGACATGTGATTTGCATCCTGTAATTCAACCCATATATCCAGGAAAATTATTATTAGCTTCCTCAGTTAAATTCCCATGAAGAGGTAGTGCAGAACAATAGAACAATGCACTTGGTCGTGAAACCTGACATACACATCACATGGTATCTGTGGACTGTATTTGACACCATCAGAAGTCTGCATCTCTAGACTTCGTTTCTCTACAAAAACATACCATGTATGTTATGAATTAGCTCATGTAAAGCTGTAAATATTATCTTGCTTGCATAAAAGATAACCTTTTAACATGCTGCTCTCAGAATGGGTATTATCAGCATCCCTTTCAGTAGGCTGACCACAACATCCTCATGAAAAGGCAGCACAATTTTGAAAACTCATACAAGAGCTCATTTACAAGGATGTGGTATTGTCCTTTGGAGCCTTACATCCTTTGACTTCCTCTAACCTGTTCTTATCCCTTTCGGATGAGTAAACTGACACTAGTAAGACAGTCACCAAGTCCCAGTTACAAAAGTCAAGAGTCATGCTTACTCTGAAATATCTACCAATGAGATAGTATGTACTAGAAATTGTGTCAGTCCTTAGCTCAGTTTTTAACAAGTGTAAGATTCATTTTAACACAGATTTTATGCTGAATACATGACTCTTCCTGTAACTTATTGTCGTAGTTCAGCCCCGATCAGGACCAGACTACGTAGTCTCTCTCTCACTCCCCCCATCCTTCCATAAGAAGTGTCCACAACACTTATTTTAAAATTATCATGGTGATTGGGAGAAGTGCCTGAGGACTGCAAGAAGTCAAATGTCACTCCTATCTTCAAGAAGGTCAGAAAGGAGGACCCAGAAAACTACAGGCCAGTCAGTCTCACCTTGATCCCCCCGAAGGTAATTGAGTAGCTAATTCTGGGGACCATTTCCAGGCATATGAAGGACAAGAAAGCCATCAGGAGTAGTCTGCATGGATTCACCAAAGAGGAAGTCATACTTAACCAACTTGATAAGTTTCTATAATGAACTGACTGGCTTGGTAGATGAGGATATTGTCTACCTACACTTCAGTAAGATTTTCAGCACTGTCTCCCATAAGATCGTCACAGTGAAGCTGTTGAAGTATGGGCTAGATGAGAAACAGTGAGGTGGATTACAGACCTGAGGAGCTCAGGTTGCCAAAGTTTCAGAATTGTTTTAGTAGGTGGCAAGTAGGAGGAATACCAATTAATTCTCATATTAAACTGTAGTACTATTTTATTCATGTTTTGTTTCCTTCCCTCTGTTCTCCTTTCTTCTTAAAAATAATCTTCATTTCACCAGCATTTACTGCCCACAAACCAGGAAATTACCACAGCTGTATGACATGTAAAGAATCTTTACAAATAACCCAAAATGCTTTCCCAGATATTTATTTCAAAGACTTTATATTTAATGCTGACTTGTCTGAATAGTGTATCATTACATTCTGAACATCTTTTACGAATGCTTAGCATATTTTTCATAATTTTCTTAGTTGGAATTAAGCTGCTTATGGTTTCATGCTTCAAATCAAAATGTTATGATTCACTAAATTATATTTGGAACTTTCCATTGAAATGTATGTGCATATTTATAAATTTTAGACATCATATTTCACAAAAATTGACTACTTTACACAAAGTAGTTCCATCTATTTCCAAAATATTTTTGAAAACTAATGCTTAATTCTAGCAGTGTTTCTGAAGATATCAATATATCTTCTTTAAAATCTTTCTCAAGCATTTGGTGGAGAAGACACAAGTGACTCTCATCAAGTTTGCAGATGACAACAAAGTTGAGTGATCTGTCAATATCAGCACAGAGCCTCTGACACCTACAGAGATGGTGACAGACTGGAGGAACAGGCTAACAGGAATCTCAGGAAATTCAACAGTAATACAGACAAGCTGGTCAGAAGCTCTGGGGAAAAGTTCCAGGTGACAGTGAACTGAACAGCAGTGTAAACTGGCAGCAGAAATGGCTATTAGCATCTGAGATTGTGTTAAAAGCAGTACAGGTAGCAGGTCCAGAGAAGTGATTATCCTCCCCTTTACTCAACACTTCTTAGATCACACGAATACGAGGCGTCGAGTTTGGTGTCCCCCAGTACAGGACAGACATCAGTAAACCAGATTTCAGCCTCAGTCAGGGCCAGACTATGCAGTCTCTCTCTCACTCCCTGCCCCCCCCATCCCTCTGAGAGAATAGGGGGAGATAATATAAGAAAAACAGCTCGAGGTCTGAGATAAGGACAGGGAGAAAATCCTTAAACTCACCGTTACAGCCAAAACAGACTCGACTTGGAGAAAACTATTCATTTATTACTAAAAATAGCAGGATTATGAGACAGAGAATGAGATAACTGCCCCCCACCCCTCCCTCTTCCTGGGCTTAATATTATCTCTACTACCTTTCGCCTCCCCGAGCGGCACAGGGAAGAAGAGTGAATGGGGGTTGTGGTCAGTTCATCACACGTTGTTTCATGCCGCTGCTTCATTGTCGGGGGAAGAACTCCTCACATTCCTCTCCTGCTCCTTCATGGGGTCCCTCCCATGGGCCACAGTCCTTTGTGAAATTGCTCTGGGGTGGGTCATCTCTTCCACAGGGTGTAGTCCCTCCAGAACAGCTGTCCCAGCGGGCCCTCCACGGGCCACAGCCGCCTTCAGGCATCCACCTCCCCCGGTGTGGGGTCCTCCATAGGCTGCAGGTGGATCTCTGCTCCTCTGTGGACTTCCATGGGTTGCAGGGGGACAACCTGCTCCACCATGGTCGTCACCACAGGCTGCAGGGGAATCCTGGCCAGGCATTACTCCTCCCCCTCCTTCTTCATTGACCTTGGCGTCTGCAGCCGTTCCTCTCACAAGAAAAATTCTTCACAACAGGCTGGCAGACGCCTCTCAGGATCTTTTTACATTTCATTCACATCTCATCTCCTCTCCACTTCTTGCAGCCAGAGCAGGCCAAGTCGGGCCCAGTTGGCTGCCCGGCGGGAGGCCAAAGAGTGAGGCCTGCAAGGCCCACAAGGCTCACGCCTCCCCCTCTCTGCCCCAGCTCAGCTCCTTCACATCTTCTCTTCTTTTTTTTTCTGTTTTCCCCTTCTTAAATACGTTATCACAGAGGCGTTATCACGGGACATTCTGCTACCAATTGGCTTGGCTTTGGCCAGCAGTGGGTCCCCCCTAGGCCCGGCCGAGTCCACTGAACAAAGGGGAGCAACTTCTAGCATTTTCCTACAGAAGCTACCACCTTAGGCCCCCCCCTCACTGAACAGAAACAGAACACAGTGATACATATAATACTATTTGTGATGTCCTGGGTTATCAAGTCTGCTTCCAGTTGTTCATCCAGAAGGATTAGGATGTCTTACAGATCCTATGTCTTATCTATTAGCTTTGTCATAGAGCAAGAGTCTTGTGCCTTCATTCAGTTCTCTTAATTCAAGTAGGCAATTGAATTAAGCTTTGGGTGTCTAGATCCCAGCTGTATTGAATGAGCATCCAGGATGAAATTCACCTACTGAAACTTTAGGCACACTTCGGTATCTCACCTATCACCCAAATAGGTGTTGATAAGTTTTTAATTATCCAAAAGTTTTTGGCAGGAAAAGGTGTTTATATGAATGTACCCAGTTTAAACATTAAGCAAATTCCACATCATTTCTGTGTGGAAAGTTGTGCCTTGAAGCACCGCCTCTTTGGTTTTTTTATTTATGAAAGTCAATATGGACTTAAAGTGTCAAAGAAGGACACCAGATGATTGCACACCTGCCTTCCAGCTGCTAACGGTTAAAGCATGAGGCATGCTACTTATATGATACAGTTTCCAGATCAATCCTTGTCAATCCTTAGCTAGGAAGAAGCACTCACATATTTATCTTCATGAAAGAGAGTGAAACACAGTGAAGGATATCTGTTTCAGTAAATTTGAAGTTTAGCTGCAAGGAGCTGTTTACCAGTTATACACATATATATAATCTACTGATCTTTGAAGCTTTTTTTCAACTGGATGCTATTTGACCCCTGAACATTACAGATACTATTTATGACAAAATTTTAGGCGACTAAGTACATCCTAAAGCCTCTTTCACCTGCATTTTGACATAGTAGGAATTAAGAGTTTTTACTACATGAAACCACATTGTTCTATGCTTGTTTTCTGTATGTCATCCTTCATTTACAAATATTTAACTTGACTGAATATTCAGTTTTTCCACCCTATTCTTTGTGAGACTTGCAAGAACAAGCTTGCAAGAAGTCATATTTTCCTCCTTTCCCTTCTACACAGTGATATATTAATAAAGATTGACACCTCCAGTGATTTCCCAGGATGGAAGACAGTAAAAGAAAGGAAAAATGGCAGAGAGATCAAGGATGTCTTCCCCAGAGTTAAAATGTAAGTAAATAAATAAATAAATAAATCTAAATCTGCAGAGAAATAACTCTGTAACTACTCTTTCTCTCTCCAGATCTCCAGAGAAGGATGAAATATATTCTGCTGGACTTGAAACTGAGTTCATTCAGACTATAGCAGAATTTTTAAAAAGAAATAAAAAAATAACAGCAGTGAAGCTCACTTTAGATTTGATGAATACTGTTCTGTGACATTACCAATATATATCTTTTTTTCTTTCAGATTTTTTTTGGCTGTTTAATTCCTGTAATTTTGAAATAAAGATGCCTTATAATGAAAAAAGAAACAATTTCAAACATTTAATTTCCCTGTGTTTGCCTAAGATTTTTCATCATGTTCCAGTGAAATTTATTAAAATTCTGGTACCTTGGCTAGGTTTTGAAAATACCCTTAGGTTGGAAAACACCTTTAAGAACATCAGATCCAACCATAAACCTAACACTGCCAAGTTCACCACTAAACCATGTCCCTAAGCACCACATTCACAGTTCTTTTAAACACCTTCAGGGATGGTGACTCAGCCGCTTCCCTGGGCAGCCTGTTGCAGTGCTTTATAATCCTTTCAGTGAATATTTTTTTCCTAATACCCAATCTAAACCTCCCTTGCCACAACTTGAGGCTGTTTCCTCTCATCCTATCACTTGTGACTTGCATAGGAAAATTAAAATTTAAAAAAAAAAAGAGTACTTATACTAGGGTCCCAGCTAAAATACAGTTAGCATTAGCAATTGTCAAAGTCAAGAATCATTTTGTGTAACAGGAAGTTAACTAGTAGGTCAAGGCACTTAAAGAAGGTAGCTTAAATATACTTATGTAGGTTGGAATTATGGGAAGCTAGAGAAAAGGGGGAAGTAATAACAACAGTAATCCATATGAACAGCATTCATTGTTCCCTTTTTTAATGACGAGTTTAAAAGAGAGAAAAGTATCTACTCTGGGAAATAAACATAGACTGAAGACCAGGCATAAACACTAGACTTCTGGTCATCTGAATATTTATTTACCTCCTATCCTGGTTCTTTTTTGAATCATGTGGACCAGGTCCATGTAACTGCATCATAGAACAGGCCAGTTCTAAGCAGTTTGGGCGGAGGTAACTTCACGTCTCTTTGTCACAAGGTGCCTAGCAAGACACTCCCTCTGAGCTCGCCCTTTCAACTGGAATAAAGAAGAGTCAAAATCACATTTCTTCTCTAGATTTTTCAGACTAAAGAAGATGTCCTTGAATCTCCCATCTCATCTTAAGCCAGCTTCAGCATGAGCATGTTGGAATCCGAGAGTTGCTGAGGTTGAAGACTATCTAGTGCAGCTGCCCTACTCAAAGTAGGGTCAATCTGAGAAAGATTATTCAGGGATGTGTACAGTCAAGTTATGAATATCTTCAAGGACAGAGATGTCACAACCTCTGTGTGCCATCTTTTCCAATGTTTGACCACTCTCATCGTAAAAAAAAAAAAAAAAAAAAAAAGATTTCCTGACGTTTACATGGAATTTCCTGTATTACAGTTGGTGTCCATTGCTCTATGTACTGTTTCTGAGCATACTGAGCTGAGCCTAACTCTATCTTCTTTACTACTCCTCCCACTAGGTATTTATACACATCCTCTCTAAGATCACCTCTAAGCCTTCTCTTCTTCAGGCTGAACAGTCCAAGCTCTTTCAACCTCTTCTCATATGACAGAAGGTCCAGTCCCCTGCTCATCTCCAACCTCTTAATAAATGAAAACACTTCTTCATTGTAAGGGTCATCAAACACTGGAATAGGTTGCCCTGGAGATGGTGGAGTCTTTGTCTGTGGAGATATTCAAAACCTGACTGGACACCATCCTGGAAAACCTGCTCAAACTGACAGTGCCTGAGCAAGCAGGTTGGACTGGATGATCTCTAGAGGTCTCTTTTGACCGCAATCACTCTGTGATTTTCCAAATCTAGTCTAGTAGCATAGAATCATAGAATAGCCCAGGTTGCAAGGGACCTCAAAAGATCATCCGGACCAAGCTTTCATGGCAAAGGGGGCCTATATAAGATTATCTAGCTCCCTGATCAATGATATTTTGAAAAAGTGCAGTGATGGGTACTCTACTATGGCCCTGGGGAGGTTTGTTCCAGTGATTGATTATTTTCACCATAAAAAAATTTCTTTCCTATGTTGAGACGAAACCTCTTCTAGTGCAACATGTATCTATTTTCTCTTGCCTTCTTCATGTGGCTCCTTGTGGAGGAGTGGACAAAGGAATGAGAGAGAAAGACTGAAGTTGCATGTTCATCCTAAACATTTCTCTAATGTCTGCCCTTTGGGAAGCTCCATGTGGCTTCTTGTGAAGAAAGAGCCTCTGTCCTCTTTGAGGCTGCCTTTTAAATACAGGAACACTGTGGTGAGGTCCTCCCTGAATCTTCTATTCCCCAGAGAGAAAAGATGTAGTTCCTTCAGTCTTTCCCTACAGAGCAAATTCTCCAGCCCTTTGTCTTCATGGCCCTCCTTTGGACCAACTATATATATCCATGTCTTCACCCTACTGGCGAGCTCAGACTAGGACCTAGCACTTCAGTTGCAGCCTTATCAGTGCTGAGCAGAGGGGAGGGATCATCTGCTCCGATCAGCTAGAAATGTTCTTCATAATCCATCGTAGGCAACTATTTGCTGTCTTTGGTGCAGGAGTAGATTACTGGCTCAGGGTCAGTTCTCACTGTCTTTTCCGTCAAGCTGCTTTCTATCAGGTCAGCCCTCAGCCTGTGCTGATGCATGGAGTTATTTCTCCCCATGTGCAGGGCTTGGCATTTCCCTTTTATAAACTTCACAAAATTTCTCCACACATTGCTCCAGACTGTTGAAGTCCCTCTGAATTGCATAACAACCATTTGGTGTATCAACCACTTCTCCCAGCTTCATATCATTTGCAAATATGTCTTCTAGATTAGATGCATCTCTTTCTTTTTCTCTCCCTGTTTTATTTTCTTCACCAGAATGAAAACAAGTTGAGAGCTGGTAGGATTTTTCATGTATTGAAACTGCTGGTTAGGAAAAGTTTTATTCTTTTCCCTTTATGCCTAAGTTTTGGAAAGCCTAACCCTCAAATTAAAAGTCACCTATTGCTTGTGGCCGGACAGATCACAAGTCCATTGGACTATTTAATGTCTGTCTTCATTATTGTTATGATTAAAATTATGGCCACAGTCAAAGAGTTGTGGTCAACGAATCCATGTTCAAGTGGACTTCAGTGAGGAGTGGAGTTCCTCAGGGGTCGGTATGGGGACCAGCCCTGTTTAACAACGTTGTTGGCAACAGGGACAGTGGGATAGAGTGCACCCTCAGCAAGTTCACTAATGACACCAAGCTGTGTGGTGCAGTCGACATTCTGGAGGAAAGGGATGCCATCCAGAGGGACCTTGACAGGCTGGAGAGGTGGACCCGTGCAAACCTCATGAAGTTCAACCAGGCCAAGTGCAAGGGCCTGCACGTGGGTTGGGGCAATCCCAGGCACAAATACAGGCTGGGTGGAGAATGGATCAAGAGCAGCCCTAAGGAGAAGGACTTGGGGGTGCTGGTGGACAAGAAGTTCAACATGAGGTGACAATGTGCACTTGCAGCCCAGAAAGTCAATCACATCCTGGGCTGCATCAAAAGAAAAGTGGTCAGCAGGTCGAGGGAGGTGATTTTTTTCCCCTCTACTCCGCTCTTGTAAGAAGCCACCTGGAGTACTACATCCAGCTCTGGAGCCCCCAGCATAACAAGGACACCGACCTGTTGAAGAGAGTCCAGAGGAGGGCCACAAATATGATCAGAGGGCTGGAACACCTCTCCTACGAGGACAGGCTGAGAGAGTTGGGGTTGTTCAGGCTGGAGAGAAGGCTCCAGGGAGACATTATAGCGGTCTTCCAGAACCTAAAGGGGGCGTATAAGAAAGACAGGGATAAACTCTATAGCAGGGCCTGTTGTGATAGGATGAGGGGGTAATGGTTTTCAAATAGAAGGAAGCAGATTCAGGCTTGATATAAGGAAAAAAAAAATTAAATTTGTTGGAGGACTTGAACAGAATAATCACAAACTCCTCATAGAGGTAAGCATGATCTTTGTTTATTCAGGGCTTTGCTTATACAGTTATAGGATTTTCAAGGTTGCACATGGGGGTAGTCTTATTGCTATTTGGTACAGGGTTCGCAGCACGCGCCAATACTATGTGACTGATTGGCTATATGCAAATATGCACGAGCATCTACATCTTATTTTTTTCCCCTACTTGTGGTTAGCATGACCTGTTCAACATTCTTTTCTGATTGCAACATGGCTGTTTATCACTTACTTGACCTTGTGGTGAACTCAGATCTCCAGTACTGTAGCTAAAGGCTGGGTTGTGCAGGCAGGCCTCAGATAGTACAGCATGCCCTTGTTCAGTGAGGATATTCTCAACATAAATTAGGGTGGTGGAACACTGCAACAGATTGCTCAGAGAGGTGGTAGATGGCTGGTTCCTGCAAATGTTCAAGGCCAGATTGGATGGGGTTCTGAGCAACCTGATCTAGTTGGAGATGTCCCTGCTCCTTGCAGGGAGGCTTGGACTAGATGACCTTTGAAGGTCCCTTTCAACCCAAGCTATTCTATGACTCTATGAAAATATCCATAAGTTTATACATAAGTATCTGAACAAGTTAAAGTTGTTTAAGCTTCTGTTACATTGGTTTGTAATACTAATTTCAATTAAATCAGCCATAATGCCAAAAATTCAACATGACAAAAATCTTCACGTGTAGACTCTATATTATTCCTTAGACTGACAATTAGGTCAAGCCTTTCTGACAATAGTGCCTATGGTAGCGACTTTAATAAATTCTTTTAAAACTGTCTTTATCGATTTTCAGAACAAACTTAGTACATGACAAAGATATCAGTAGCAGTAACTGCAAAACCATTAAATGGAATACATGTCAAAATAAGGTGAAGAAGAGTGGCAAAGTATGGGATATCATGCAATCTTTTAGCTTGCTTGACTGAAGAGAACAAAAAAAAACTAATCAAGTTGTGTGAATCACCATTTAACTTGCAGATTTTATACACACACACACACACAAAGACCAAAAAATCCCTTTTTCTAAGAAAAGGTCAAAACACTATATTTAAAGAGCTTATCAAACTCATTTCTTCAGAATATTTTTATAAGAAAGGCGAGTCTTCAACAAAAATGATGGCCTGTGACACCTAGAAATTATAGTTGCACTAACGAAGGTAGAGTTAATATTACTAGTTTTTCTTGAACCTAAATTCAAGTGTACTAAACCAGTGTAATCAACCACATCATATAAGCACTGTAACACTGTAATGGCATAGCTAGGCACAGTGTATAGTCATTTCACATAGATATGTTGATAATATGACCACCACAGTGACAAATAATTGTGTCGTTGCAATCAAAAGCAATGGGAAAATATGTAAATAGCAACCCAGGTAACAGAATTTGAAACGTAGAGAATCAAAGCATGATAAACATGATGGACTGCAATTAGGAAGGATGTTCTGCCTAAAACAGAAGGATGACTGGCAAAAAAAAAAAAAAAGAAAGAGGTACACATCTTGGGATGAAATTACATCACTTTTTCAGGAAGGGGACAAGTAACATAAAATACTATTGGTGAGTATGGAGAAGAAAGAAAACAAGTTCACTTCAGTTCTGATTTCTCTCATGAAAAATCGCTCTGGTGGGATCACCTTGCTGTCAGTGACAAGAGACTACAGCCATAAAGACTAACTGCATGTCACCAGTTCCATGGCATGGCCTACTTACAGCTAATGTAGGGTATGAGGGTAAAGGACAGTTTTGTACACGTAGTAATAAGTAGTCGTAATGTCTAAGACATGGGCATTAGCACAATATGTGCTATTGTAAAATATCAATGTAATCTTCGTTTAAAGTTTGAAATTGGTTTAACTTGTTAGTCTGTTAAACTCTCCCATCACAGTGAGCCTAACTGGTGTGTCTATATATATATATATATATGTGTGTATACATGTGCAGTATATGTATAGATATACATATATTCTGCTGAAACAAGACAAAAGTAGTGCTAACTAGACTTGATAAGACAATTCTGCCTATGGTAAAGGAAAGAGCTGATAACAAAACTTAATCACATATGTAACTTTATATACAACTGTGATCCCACACAGGAGTCAGAACTAGAATGAAATAAGCAAGTAGGAAATAAAGATATGTTTTCTTGAATTAGGGTAAGAGAATAACTCTGATGAAGAGAAAATTCCTCTTATTCAGTGCTGGAAAAAAAAAAAGAATGGAGCTGGAAGCAAGAAAAAAAAACAAAACAAAACAAAACAAAAAAAAACGAATAGGGTGGCACATAAAGGAACTGTAAGAGTATTTGAACAGAGAGATTTGGATAATGCATATGATTCATGGAAAAGAATGAACAATATAATAGTACTATTATGATTCAAATACTAAATAAGAATTATGTATCCACAGGTGATTCTTTATTATCTTTCTTCCCTGTTACATCAGGCTTCTAGTGCCTCCAAACTTACAAGGAAGTAATTACATGACTAAATGACTAACAACTAAAAGGAGAGGGTATTTAATGGCTCTTTTATAGGGACAACGCTGAAGGTAACAGCTGAAATAAGGCTGAGATTTATCCCTTACTTAAGCTTGATAATGAAATGATAGACCTTATAATAATGACAAGCATAGAAACTATGTAAGTATTTTCCAAAACAAAAAGACTTAGCATGGAAATATGAGGAAAAGAAAAAGGTTAAAAAAACAAAAAAAAAAATCAGTAGAGAGATTAATAAATCTCTTAACAGCAAAGTGCACTGAACTAATATAACCAGTATCCAAGTTCCTCTTTTTTTTTTCTTTTTACACTATTCTGCTGCAATACTAAAATTAATAAACATTAGTCATAGGAAGCTGAACAGGAGGTCTGACAAGAAGGATGAGAGAGACAGGATTAAAGAAAAGGACTCAGAAAAGTTGAGGATACTATGGACCATAAATAGATGATGATAGCAAACTGTGCAAAAAGGAGAACACAAAATGAATGGATTATAAATACTTTTTTTAAAAATCACTAAATAGTCATAAATTAAAAATATTTTGTCAAACAATGGTTGTGGAAAAAATCTCTTATTTATGGAATAAGT
Source organism: Chlamydotis macqueenii (assembly GCF_036417535.1). Classification (NCBI taxonomy): domain Eukaryota; kingdom Metazoa; phylum Chordata; class Aves; order Otidiformes; family Otididae; genus Chlamydotis; species Chlamydotis macqueenii. Next base: position 168,268,504 of record NC_141556.1, read on the forward strand.
ATATTCTTATTTACATAAGATGCATAAAAAAGTAGATAATAACATAGATATAAGAACTACATATAGGACATGGGAGTCTGTCCAGAAGCTATGAGTTGAATTATAAATTATTACAGCAAGTTGGATAGAGATTAGCATAAAATATATAACAGTAAAGTTGGCAGTACTGTGCACTCGCAAACCTTTTAAAATTATGGATCACAAGAAAGAGATAAATAGGACTGGTATGCCTCAGATAAAGAAATAGAAAGGAAGACTATAAAGCATTATAGGGTTTTACTATCTTTACTTTTTATTAATTATATACTAGATGAGCAGGAATGGTAGCTATAAAATAAAGAACTAATTGAGAGAGAGAGAGTGTGTTATCGTGGGCTTTCTTCTGTTTTGAAGAATGGGGAATGAAAATGACATGACACTTGGCCTTGTTGAACTTCCTGAGGTTTGCACAGGCCTATCTCTCCAACCTGTCAAGGTCCCTCTGGATGGCATCCCTTCCCTCCAGCATGTAGACTACACTACACAGCTTAGTGTCATTGGTGAACTTGCTGAGGGTGCAGTCAATGCTACTATCCATGTTGCTGACAAAGATGTTAAATAGTGCCGGTCCAAATACTGACCCCTGAAGAATGTCACTCATCACCGGTCTCCACTTGGACATTGATTCGTTAACCACAGTTCTCTGAGTGTGGCCATCTAGCCAATTCCTCATCCGCCAAGTGGTCCATACATCAGATCCATATCTCTCCAGTTTAGAGACAAGGATATAATGAGGGACAGTGTATCTTAAAATAAAGAAGTCTAACAAATATATAAGCATCAAGGAGACTGAAGAATACAAGACTAGTTAAAAGTAAAAGAGGTAGAATCTTTTAAAATCAGACATAAAGCAAACTTTAAATAATAAAAGCAGTAAACCAGTAACCATTCAAGGGCCTTGATTTCAGACAAGAACATGAATAAGATTTTAATCATTACAATACTAGCAAAATTGTAGGTATATTTCTGTATCTATCTTGCTCTGCCTATCTAACTCTCTACCTACTTACCAACCTTTCTTTCTACCTACATATGTTCACAGCTTTGTATGGTTTTGAGATTGTCAATTCCTGAATGCTCCTGAATGTATCCACACAAACAAAACTGTGCAAGTAAATCGCATATTTAAAAAAAAAAAAAAAAACCAAAAGAGAAATCCTAACTTCTGTCACATAACTGTAAGCACATCTATATACTCTAAAAATGTGGAAAAAAGCCTGTGAAGGCTTCTGGTCCTGACATTTGGAGACTAGAATTATTTACATAGTCAGAAACAGCTGAAAGCTGTTTTCAGAGTTTACTCATCATCACCTGTTAGGCATCAGCTCAGTGATCTGTCAAAGAGAATTGACATACTTTTGATAAGTTTACTGTGCCAAATTCTGTAAATTTTGAGGAATTTTGACTTAATAACCAACATGTCAAAAAATTAATTTAGAATCAAAACTCATCTGTCTTGCTGCAAAAGAACATCCTTATCTTGGCTAGATTATTTTCCTTCTATGTAATATTCAATTTTAAGAGTATGCTCTTCTGATAATAAGTAACTTTAACTTCTATTATGTAGCTTTCATGTATTTGTGTCAGTCCCAGACCATACTCAATCTGCCTTACATAGACCTTAATTTCAATTCATTTTCTTATTTGATAGACTTGGCAGTGTTAGGTTTACAGTTGGACTCAATGTTCTTATGGGTCTTTTCCAACCCAAATTATTCTATAATTCTATGATTCTATGATTTGAAATCAGTAATATCAGTGAGAAGCACGGCATTAGCATAGCTATGGAGTATCAGTTTCTGCACGCAAACCTGCTATTTTTACATCAGAGAACAGTAGGCATTTGCTTTGTTTAAGTAGTTACTTACAAGTTTGTAAAGAGGGCCTTTGTTTAGTCATTTAAGAAACTCTTAACTCTCTGTATATACAGTAACTAAACAGCCAGCATTCCACGGAGTACAGTCCCTGGCTGAATGCAGGCCATTTCTTTTAGTAATCACCCTAGCAATATGCATATCAGTTTAATCCTGCCAATGATATTTAAAGTTGATACTGCATCATCCTTAGAAATACCCTTTTGCAGATAGGATGAGTAAGTACATTCTGACTGTTCAGCTATTCTTTCTGTGGTTTCTCTAGCATCAGCAGAACAGCATCCTGCTCTCCTCACTGAGCAGAATCAAAATGGCATAGTCTTCCCTGCATATCAGTGATTTTCAAAGGCTGTCATTTGTGCTTCATGCCGAATTTCGTATGTAAGCTCATGTGTTCCTTTCAGCTACAGTCCCTGTTTCTGTAACTTAATTTCTCTACCTTATGATCAGAATTACAAGCAAAAGAAATCCCTTCTCACTGGGAAGTAGTTGTCACAAACTATGTTTGTAGTGGATGTGCCCACCTGCAGCTAACTCTGCTCACACAACAACAGTCTTGGTTCACATTACTGAGTGATAATAAGGTAAATATAAGAATAATAAACCTGTTAATTTAGGACCGACTTCAGGACATTTGTGTATTCAATATTACTGTTTTGATTTAGGTTCTTTGTTGATTTTTTGGTGTTGTGGTTTGTTTTTTTTTTTTCCCCCAGCACTCTACTGAGTTCAGAATCACTACATTTGTTTGTTCTTGCAGAGAATCTGGGCAATAGTGTTTCCTGTAGAGGAAGAAAACAAGTAAATCTACTCGGAAAAAACACTATGTAGCTGCACGAAAAGCAGAGGTACTGGAGAAGTAATTTGTAAAAGCTTTTTACTACTGCTCTGTAGGGAGATGTGAATTAGCAAATATGCGTATTTGAATTGATTCTAACTGCTGAGTGATAAGTGCTGGTATATGAATGTTCTGAATTTGCATTTGCAACCTCACTTTCTTTAGGAAACAAAATGCAGAATATTGTCCTCAGAAGTGTATTTGAAACATGTTATTTGTCAGTTATCAAAATCAGCACAAGCCTTCCAAAAGGTGCAGTATATGCTCAATATGCAGAAAATTCTTAAATAATTGTTGCCTTCTGAAAATAAAGAAGTTTGAGAGATTTATTGACTTGTAGGCTTAATCACTACTGGTTGACCTTCATTATCTTCTTTTTTTTTTAGCTGCAAACATTGTGCTTATATTTTTTTTCTGGTAAACCTGGGAGTTATAGCCCCCACTGGAGCAAAATGTTTCATTTTATATTGTATGTAAACTATTACAATAATTGAAGCCTAGACTTAATTTCTGGGGGAAAAAAAGGCATGGCAGGATTTTTCTTAAGTAATCCAGATCATAGCTGCTATTTTTTTTTTTTCCTAGAGTATGGTCCAGTTATCTTGAAATATTTAATTATTTTTTTTTTAGTTTGTAACTTCCAATCAGACAGTACTTCAGTATGCAAAAAAAAAAAAAAAAAAGAAAAGAAAAGCTTTTTGGTTATATCAGAAAATTTGAAAGTGTTTTAAGTGTTTTTATGATTTTGTCATAGTTTAGCCCCTCCTGGGACCAAGCTACACAGTATCTCTCTCACTCCCCCCACCACTGCCCGAGGGCACAGTGAGAGATAATACAACAAAGAAGTTCAAGGTTTGAGACAAGGACAGGGAAAGATCCTTAAAGTTACTGTTATGAGCAAAACAGACTCGACTAGGGGAAAAACTGTATCTTTATTATTAAAAACAAAGCAGGATAATGAGGAAGAGAACTAAGTAATTTTCCCCCACTTCTCCCTCTTCCCAGGCTTAAATTTATGTTCACTTATCTCTACCTCCTTCCCTCCAGAGTGGCACGGGGGTGGGGGTATGGGAGTTACAGTAAGTTCACTTTTCACTTTACACCACTCCTTCTCCTCAGGAGAACTCCTCCTCACATTCCTCCCCTTCTCCAGTGTGGGGTCCCTCCCACAGGCTACAGTCCTTCCTGAACTGCTCCAACGTGGGTCATTTCTTCCACGAGGTGCAGCCTCTCCAGAACGGCTGCCCCAGCGTGGGTCCTCCATGGGCCACAGCTGCCTTCAAGCATCTGCCTGCCCCAGCATGGGGTCCTCCATGGGCTGCAGGTGTATCTCTGCTCCTCCGTGTGCCTCCATGGGCTGCAGGGGTCCATTGTGCAGTTTGAACCACTGTACAATTTGTTTTGGTGGTGGTGCTGGGGGGTGTGTTCTGGGAAGTTTTTTGTTTGACCATTTGTTTGTTTGTTTGTTTGTTTTTCTCAAACCCGTTGTTTTGTAGGTTCATTCACCAGTTTTCATATCAGAAGAAAGAACTCTTACTAGCCTGACATCTAAGGCATTCAGTCTAGCCATACAACATTCAAGGCAAAACAATTTTTGCACATAGGCATAAATTCTGCATGAGTGTATGCACGTGTTTACAATAGTGCATGGCAGAGTGTAGAATAATAAACTATTCCCCTTAGATTCTTTTGGATAGTCTAAGTCTGCTTTGAAGAGATTATACCAGATTAACATAATGGGCTCTTCTAGCATACAGAATTGTGAAATGGATGTCTCAAATATCCTGGGGAAGCAAGCCGATGCTATAGAGTACCACAGGAAATGGTATAGCATGTAGAGGTAATAGCATACTGTCATTTTTTAAATCACCATTTCCTATTTTTCTTCTTTCCCCATACTCTTCTTATCACTACGTCTTAGGAAATGTCTGGTGAGAGGAGGAAGCATTAAACTTTTTGTCTCAGAGGAGACTGTGGTTAGGACACATACATTTCTTTCTTTGCTGCTCCAGTAGAGCACCATAGCTATAAAGAACGTAAGATACTGAGTTTTTTGTTTGATGGTATGTACATATACAATGGAGATAGAACTTCTTTGCAGCTTCTGATTCTGAAAAGGAGGGTAAGTTTACCTTGCAATCCATTTCTCCTTTTTGCACAGACTTGAGAAGTTAAACTACTCTCTTTCTTTAAACTCAACAGTCTAATGTTTATCTATCCTGTAGGTAAAATATTAAGTGAAATTATGAGATTATATGAAATTAGAAGAAAAAGAAACTTGCAGAAGCCACTTAGCTTCAATGACTTTTTGTACTAAAAATTTCCATAAAACATCCTAAATATTTTGGCTGAACAATTAGCTTTGTTATAATGAAATGTCTGTTGCTTGAAGTGCACAGTCAGTGGGCAACTGAGGTTATTTTAATACAGTGTAAGCTTTCACCATCTGTCCTGCCCTTTAATTAGGATGCAAACCCCACATAATTCACAATTGCATAGTAAAAATACCATAATAAGTCATTAAAATGCAAGTGTATTTTCATCATTTATTGCTGCAGTCATCTGTTACAATTTGGACAAAAACAGCAGAAAGGGTTTGTTGGTTTTTTTTCCACTTTAACATCAGACTATCTCTTACATTATTTCAATACAACATTTTTTTGGTGAAGTGAATGGACATATGATAGATTGTATCAGCAGATCACCTGATCTCTACCATGGATTCTGATCTAATTATTTTTTTAAACAAAATAGTACATATTTTTGCAAAAGGTGTTACAATATCTAGCTTAATGGCTTCTCATTATTTTGAAATTTGTTTTGAAGAGTCTTGCATTTTACTTTCACCAGAAGGGTTATTTTTCTAATCTTCCATTTTAAAATATAGCATCAAGGAATGTTTTATTTCGCTTTCAATCAAATGATTATTCATTTTGAATGAATTAATACCATTCATCCTGTTGCTATGAAGACAACCTGATAGTATTTTGAAGAACAGTCCCATTTGTGTGTGTAATACATACACTACAGTGTAGGAATCTCTTCTCCAGTTATCTTTCAGTTTAAATAACTGTCTTACCACTTTTGTGCATTGCTCTCTAGTATTATTTACTCAGCATTCCAAGCTAGAATAATTGTCTACTCTGCTGTCATATTTGTCTTTGTTTTTATCATCTACATTATGTTGAATACTTGGAGTTACAAAGCTAAGAGAACAGATAATTAAGTTAAATTATTTCCCTAGAAGCTGTATGAATGAATCCCACATCTTGATTTCCAAAGTATTTATGTTTGGCTTGAAAAATATTTAGTCTTCCCTGTTACTACAATTTCTTTTTCTGCCCTATTGGGTAAATGCTCGTTTCCTAATATTTCATTATAATTAGTAATTTCTTGCTATAGACAGGTCATTTTATTAAAATATTGTATATGTGTATTGAGTGAAAAATAAGGGAAATGCTGTCCACCTCCAGTCTATGGAAGAGATGAAGACTGATATGATTATATCATATTAGTTCAGTGCATTTAGATTTGAGGAAAATAATAACTCTAATTCCTTATATTCTACTCTCAGAAAGTAGGAGATGAAGAATTTTTCTACTAAGCTGCAAAACCTAAAGAAAGTTAAACATAATACTTCTTGTACTCTTTTAATGAATTACTTCATTAATTGTTAGGATATATAATATTACATAAAAATATGTAACGATTATTTTCACTATTACTCATTAATATTCTTCAAAATAACTTTTATAATGCCTTCAGCAGGAAATTTCATCACAAGCTATATCTAAGGACTACACATTAACTGTTGTAAGAGATAACAAAAGATGGGGGTTTTTTTTACGAATACATTAACAACAAGAAGAGAGCCAAGGAGAATCTTTATCCTTTATTGGATGCAGGGGGGTCACACTGACACCAAGGATGAGAAAAAGGCTGAGGTACTTAATGTCACCTTTGCCTCAGTCTTTAACAGTCAGATCAGTTATCCCCAGGGTATTCATCCCCTGAACTGGAAGACAGGGATGGAGAGTAGAATAAACCCCCCGGGCCACAAAGATGATCAGAGGGCTGGAGCACCTCTCCTATGAGGACAGGCTGAGAGAGTTGGGGCTGTTCAGCCTGGAGAAGAGGAGGCTCCGGGGAGACCTGATAGCGGTCTTCCAATACCTCAAGGGGGCCTACAGGAAAGATGGGGAGAAGCTGTTCAGTAGGGCCTGTTGTGATAGAACAAGGGGTAATGGGTTTAAATTAGAAGGAGGTAGGTTTAGATTAGATATTAGAAAAAAATTTTTTACAATGCGAGTTGTAGAGCACTGGAACAGGTTGCCCAGAGAGGTGGTGGATGCCCCATCCCTGGAATCGTTCAAGGCCAGGCTGGATGAGGCTCTGAGCAACCTGATCTAGTCAGGGATGTCCCTGCTTCTTGCAGGGGGGTTGGACTAGATGACCGTTGAAGGTCCCTTCCAACTCTAACTATTCTATGATTCTATGATAATCCAAAAGGAAGCAGTTAACGACCTGCTATGCCACTGGGATTGTTTAGTCTGGAGAAGAGGAGGCTGAGGGGAGACCTTATAGCGGTCTTCCAGTACCTCAGGGGGGCCTACAGGAAAGATGGGGAAAAAACTGTTCATTAGGGCTTGTTGTGACAGGACTATGAGTAACGGTTTTAAAGCAGAGGGAGGTAGATTTAGATTAGGTATTAGGAAAAAAATTTTTACAATGAGGGTGTTAGAACACTGGACCAGGTTGCCCAGAGACGTGGTGGATGCCTCATCCCTGGAAATGTTCAAGACCAGTTGGATGAGGCTGTGAGCAACCTGATCTAGTTGGAGATGTCCCTGCTCTTTGCAGGGGGGTTGGACTAGATGACCTTTGAAGGTCCCTTCCAATGCTAAACATTCTATGATTCTAAGTTTTTAACAAACCACTCTGGGAGTACTCAGAGTCCTCAAGTGATCTAGGGTACTTGCCAATATATTTTCAGATCTATGTATTAAAATTTAATTGTAGCTTTGATTGGTTTCTTCATATTAATGACTGTCGTAGTTCAGCCCCGATCAGGGCCAGACTACACAGTCTCTCTCTCGCTCCCCCTACCCTACGAGAGAATAGGAGGAGATGATATAAGAAAAATGGCTCAAGGTTTGAGATAAGGACGGGGAGAAATCCTTAAAGTTACTGTCACAGGCAAAACAGATTCGACTTGGGGAAAACTATTCATTTATTTCTAAAACTAGCAAGAGAATGAGACAGGGAACAAGAAAACCTCCCCCACCCCTCCCTCTTCCCAGGCTTAACATTATCTCTACTACCTCCCCTCCCGAGTGGCACGGGGGGGAAAAAAGGGAATGGGGGTCGCGGTCAGTTCATCACGCCTTGTTTTACGCTGCTGTGTCATCACTGGGGGAGGAACTCCTCGCATTCCTCCCCTGCTCCAGCGTGGGGTCCCTCCCACGGGCCACAGTCCTTCGTGAAACTGCTCCGTCGTGGGTCATCTCTTCCACGGGGTGCAGTCCCTCTAGAACACCTGTCCCAGCGTGGACCCTCCATGGGCCACAGCCTCCTTCAGGCCTCCACCTGCTCTGGCGTGGGGTCCTCCACGGGCTGCAGGTGGATCTCTGCCCCTCCGTGGACCTCCATAGGCTGCAGGGGGACAACCCGCTCCACTATGGTCTTCACCACAGGCTGCAGGGGAATCTTGGCCAGGAGCTGCATTACTCCTCCCCCTCCTTCTGAACTGACCTTGGCGTCTGCAGCTGTTCCTCACAATAGGCTGGCAGACGCCTCTCAGGATCCTTTTTACATCTTATTCACTTCTCATCTCCTCTCCACTTCTTGCAGCCAGGCCGGGCCGAGTTGGGCCCAGTTGGCTGCCCGGCGGGAGGCCAGAGGGTGATGCCAGCAAGGCCCACCAGGCTCACGCCTCCCCCTCTCTGCCCCCCCGCTCAGCTGCTTCACATCTTCTCCCTCTGTTTTCCTGTTTTCCCCTACTTAAATATGTTATTGCAGAGGCGTTATCACGGGACATTCTGAACAAAGGGGAGCGACTTCTAGCCATTTCCTACAGAAGCTACCACCTTAGGCCCCCCCTCATTAACAAAACCAGAACAATGACAAATTAAGTATACATTATAAGAATTCTCAATTGTCTTAAATGTTACAGACTACTAACATAGTCTGTGATCTGGGAGACACTTGAGAAATGCTGACCTTTTTCCTTTTTGTTATTTTATCTTGTTTTCATAAAAGGTTCTAGTGTGTAATAGAGTCTATGAGGTTTTTTCTCCATGAGCTCTCCTCTAAAATTTTGTGTCAGATTCTGTTCCATCATTCCTTCTGCTCAGTGTCCTGGAAACTTCTAAGAGAGTTAGAGAAAAGTTACGCATTGGTATTGAAAAAAAATATGAATAATCTTCAGATTTATAGATGAAAGTTTTTAAAGTATGCAGTAGTAATCCAGATGAACTTCCACTGAGATAAAATTGTGCTATCCACTAGTTCTTATTCTGCCAGACTTGGAAAGCTTTGACAAATGACTTAGGCTCTTGAGTCTGAATTTTTGATGAGGACTGGGCATATTCATATAGCAAAATAAACTAACTTTGAAGAAGATGGAGTACAGAAGATCAGCAGTGAAATCATAAGAGGAGTCTGTCTATGGAAGTCTTGACAGATAACTGGTGTTATGGATTGTTTCTGGAGATCAATTACCTGTTCCGTTTTAGAGTGCTGTTGTGCCATTGCCCAATAAAAACGACAGTGCAATTTAAAAAACACCTATTCAACCTCAGCAAATTTTTTCAAGTACATTTTTTCCCATTTTTTTTCCTAACAAAATCCTCTTACTATTAATAAGATCCATAAAAAAAGGAAATTAATGTTACAGTTAGATCTTATTTGAAGTACATATGCATCTGCACTCTAGAATATCAAATGATTGAACTCAGGATTTGATATGCCTCACTATAATAAGGATCCTAATGACTGGAAAAAAATAATTTAATAGCAAGGTATTGTATGTTACAATTGGATTATGGCAATGCAGAATGTAAATTTTGCAATACAGCTTTTTTTTTTTTTGCTTTTTTTTTTTTTTTAATTTATAATCCAAATGCCTACAACTACATTTCACTGAGATTTTGGTTTTACATTATCTTAGTATGGGTCTTAATGCTGTAAGAAAATGACTAATATAAGTTGCTTAAATCACAGAGAATATCCCGTAACACTTTAGTGTGTAGGGGACTATAGTTTCTGTTTTTCAGAACAGAATTACAACGGGTTATTTAATCAAAAGATCCAGACTCAATTCTTCTTTGAGTCTTATTACAAATATATTTATGTTTGTATAGACTATGAGTTAGATCAAATTTAATTTGACCTGGACAAGACTGTGCTTTTCTCAAGCAAATTAAGACAGTGTATGTGTGTGAACTTACCATGCCCTTATGTTTTATCCATCCAACACACCGTCCACTAGAAGGACATACTCTTACATTTTGCTCAAATCTTTTGAATTTCATAGTCATTCTTTTGAGGTTTTGCATCATGAATTTGTGTAAAGAAAGAGATAGAGGTGGGGAAAAATCGAAAACCTCTAAAAGTCCAGTCTGCTCACAGGCATCTTGAGTTCATTTTAACATGTGCCAACATCACAGATGGATGAGTTGCTTCACTCACAAGAGAGAAGCGACAATACATTTTATTGATATAAAAATAGTGAGTTGACAAAGTTTGATAGTAAATGGTAAAAGTTACAGTGGTTTAACAAGATTCGATGGCAAGGTACACTGGGTTATTTACTGCATAGAGGACAGGGTCAGACAAAACTGTCAGGGAGATCCTCCTGTTGAGTCCTGAGATTCAGGCAGGGCCTCCTTGCTTTCTAAACTCCTTCTCAGAGAGGAGTCTGGGTGCAGCTGGATCCAATCCTAGTCCCAAACTTGGCCAACAGTTCACATCTAAAGGATTATATGTGCACAATCAATGCTTTATATCAGTTAGCTAAGATTTCAAAGTTTTACCAATCTTATTCCAAATTCACTTACCAAGTATCTGACACAATAAGGACTCTTTCAGCCTTGAGGAGTAACCTTGAGAGGCATCTCTACTCAAGGGAAGATCCTGCCATGTGGCCCACTGCTGTGCAGAATAGCTCAAAGGGGTCTGGGCTGTCCTCTATTTGTGCAGTAAGATAATGGACTCATAATCATATCTGCATACCAGCTGCAGATGTTAGTTTCTTCCAAATTTGGCTTGAGTTGGTGTCCTGGTTCTGGCCAGGATAGAGTTAATATTTACCTGAGCTGGGTGGAGAACTGAAGCTGGTAGCCCCTATGGCTGGGATAGTTAACTAATTAGCTAACAGCTGGGGTTAATTTACCCAAATTAGCCAAAGGGCTATTCCATCCCATCTGACATCATGCTCAGTATATAAGTGAGGAGGGTGCTGAAGGGAGGCTCTCCTAGTTGGAAGAGACTGGATGTGGAGATCTGTTGTGAGCTATTATACTGTATTTGTGTTCCATCACTCTATTGTTTTCTTGTCATTACTGTTAAATTTACTTTTTGTTTAATCTCAACCCGCGTGTTTGGTTTTTTTTTGTTTGTCAAATCTCCTCCTATTCTCTCGGAGAGTGGGGGGAGTGAGAGAGAGACTGCGTAGTCTGGTCCCCGTTGGGGCTGAACTACGACAGTTATTTTGGCGCCCAACGTGGGGCACGAAGGGTTGAGATAATAACAGATCTGACTTTCTTTATTGCTTGAAACAAATTTGTTTATACGTGCTTGTTGTATTGGTTGTCAGTTATTGGTCATGATGTTGCAGTGGTTGGTTATGTTGTTGTATTGTCTACGCTCCTATATGTACTATGTGTTCCCAGTGGTGGTGTTTATCACCTCAGGGAAAATGATGAGAATTATCCTTCTGTTATACTATGCCATATACATCTATGACATGGTGACATCAATGGCCTTGGAGATAAATTGGTATTCCTATGTGGACAGCTTCCCGAATTCTTTCACTTCCAGGGTAGTTAAGCCACTTTTTGAGAACTTTAAAGATCTGGGGGATATTCAAGCCACTATGATGTTGTTGTTATGTATTTTGAATGTGTGCCAAGTCTTGTCTAGAGCTGCAAACCCACTTTTTGGGAATCTCCTCCTGAGATTTACCCTAAGGCAAGATACTAATACGTGGCATGGTGTGAGGGAGAACAAACTGACCTGCAATGTAGGTACTCAAACCCCAGCAACAGGCATTGCAGCTGAATCAGAGGGTGAACCTGTGCTAGTTTCAGTTGCCCCTGTATCCAAGAAGACTTGGAAGCGGAAGTCAGCTCGTTTAGTGAGGGAAGAAGAAGCCCCTTTTAGGACGGAGCAGGAGGAAGAAGAGGAAGGTTTATTTGCTACATGCCTAGGAAGAACTCGGCAGGCAGGCTCTTCCTCAGGGGAAGAACTCCTAAAGGAGACAGTGAGCACCAGATTTCTATCCCTGAGCGAGCTGCGAGACATGCGAAAAGATTTTAGCCGTCATCCTGGGGAGCACATTATCAGCTGGCTGCTGCGGTGCTGGGATAATGGGGCCAATAGCTTGGAATTAGAAGGCAGAGAAGCTAGGCAACTGGGATCCATTTCTAGAGAAGCAAGCATTGACAAAGCAGTTGGAAAAGGGACACAAGCCCTCAGCCTCTGGAGGCGACTCCTGTCAGGTGTGAAGGAGAGGTATCCTTTCAAGGAGGATATAATGTGTCATCCAGGCAAGTGGGCTACCATGGAGAAGGGTATCCAGTACCTGAGGGAATTAGCTGTGCTGGAGATTATTTATGATGACCTGGACAATGATCAGTTACCTAAGGATCCAGATGAAGTCAGGTGCACACGACAAATGTGGCGGAAGTTTGTTCGAAGTGCACCATCATCATATGCCAACTCATTGGCAGTTATGACCTGGAAAGATGGAGAGGAAGAAACAGTGGATGAACTGGCTGGCCGACTCCGGCAGTACGAGGAAAGCCTGTCTTCCTCCCTAAGGGCCTGTGTCTCGGCTGTGGAGAAACTATCCCAGGAGTTCCAGCAATTCAAAGCAGATATGTCCCATTCCCCACCGGTACGGGCCAATATTTCAGCTATTAGGAGTAAACGTTTCCCTGCTCAAGAGAGATGGTTTACGCGGCGAGGTACCCTGTGGTTTACCTTGCGTGACCAAGGAGAGGACATGAGGGAGTGGGATGGGAAGCCTACCTCTGCCCTAGAGGCGCGGGTACGTGAGTTGCGTGGAAAAACCATTGCAAATAGAAGTTCTCCCCGGAAAATTGTTGCACCAGTCTCCAATAGGGAGCGTAGAAGGAATAGCTTTAGTTCTGACCCTCTTGAAGGGACCTCTCATGCATATTTAAAAGAAATGAATAATGAATACTGTGGCCAGGATTAGAGAGGCCCTGCCTCCAGCCAGGTGGAGGAGAGGGATAACAGAGTTTATTGGACTGTGTGGATCCGATGGCCTGGCACGTCAGACCCACAAGAGTACAAAGCTCTAGTGGATACTGGTGCACAATGTACCTTGATGCCATCAAGATATAATGGGGCAGAACCCATTTGTATTTCTGGAGTGACAGGAGGATCCCAACAGCTATCTGTATTGGAGGCTGAAGTGAGCCTGACAGGGAATGAGTGGCAAAAGCACCCCATAGTGACTGGCCCAGATGCTCCATGCATTCTTGGTATAGATTACCTCAGAAGGGGATATTTCAAGGACCCAAAAGGGTATCGGTGGGCTTTTGGTGTAGGTGCTTTAGAGATGGAGGAAATTATACAGTTGTCCACCTTGCCTGGTCTGTCAGAGGATCCTTCTGTTGTGGGGTTGCTGAAGGTTGAAGAACAACAGGTGCCAATTGCTACCACAACTGTGCACCGGCGGCAGTATCGCACCAACCGAGACTCCCTGATCCCCATCCATAAGCTGATTCATCAGCTGGAGAGCCAGGGAGTGATCAGCAAGTCCCACTCACCTTTTAACAGTCCCATATGGCCTGTGAGAAAATCAAGTGGAGAGTGGAGGTTAACAGTGGACTATCGTGGCCTGAATGAGGTAACACCACCACTCAGTGCTGCTGTGCCAGACATGTTAGAACTTCAGTATGAACTGGAATCCAAGGCAGCCAAGTGGTATGCCACCATTGATATTGCCAACGCGTTCTTTTCAATCCCATTGGCACCAGAATGCAGGCCGCAGTTTGCTTTCACTTGGAGGGGCGTCCAGTACACTTGGAATCGACTGCCCCAGGGGTGGAAACACAGCCCCACCATCTGCCATGGGCTGATCCAGACTGCACTGGAAAAGGGTGGCGCTCCAGAGCACCTGCAGTACATTGATGACATCATCGTATGGGGCAACACAGCAGCAGAAGCTTTTCAAAAAGGGGAGAAAATAATTAAAATCCTCCTGAAAGCTGGGCTTGCCATAAAACGATGTAAGGTGAAAGGACCTGCAAGAGAGATACAGTTTTTGGGGATAAAATGGCAAGATGGGCGTCGTCAGATTCCAATAGATAGAGTCAACAAAATAACAGCTATGGCTGCACCGACTGACAAAAAGGAAACGCAAGCTTTCCTGGGCGTTGTGGGTTTCTGGAGGATGCATATTCCAAATTATAGTATGATTGTAAGCCCTCTGTATAAAGTCACCCGAAAGAAGAATGATTTTAAATGGGGCCCTGAACAACAGCAGGCTTTTGAACAAATTAAACAAGAAATTGTTCACGCGGTGGCTCTCGGGCCAGTCCGGACAGGGCAAGAGGTAAGAAATGTGCTCTACTCCGCAGCTGGGGAGAATGGCCCTACCTGGAGTCTCTGGCAGAAAGCACCAGGGGAAACTCGTGGTCGACCCCTTGGGTTTTGGAGCCGGGGATATAAAGGATCTGAGGCCTGCTATACTCCAACCGAAAAAGAAATCCTGTCGGCATACGAAGGAGTTTGAGCTGCTTCAGAAGTGATTGGTACTGAAGCACAGCTCATCCTGGCACCCCGACTGCCAGTGCTGGGCTGGATGTTCAAAGGAAGGGTCCCCTCTGCGCATCATGCAACGGATGCTACATGGAGCAAGTGGGTTGCACTACTTACACAGCGGGCCCGAATAGGAAACCCCAATCGCCCAGGCATATTAGAAGTAATTACAGACTGGCCAGAAGGCAAAGATTTTGGAAAGCCACCAGAGGAAGAGGTAACGCGTGCTGAAGAGGCCCCACCATATAACAACCTCCCAGAAAATGAGAAGCGGTATGCCCTATTTACTGATGGGTCCTGTCGTATTGTAGGAAAACATCGGAAGTGGAAAGCTGCTGTGTGGAGTCCTACACGACGAGTTGCAGAAGCTGCTGAAGGCCAAGGTGAATCGAGTCAGTTTGCGGAGGTGAAGGCCATCCAGCTGGCTTTAAACATTGCTGAACGGGAAAAATGGCCTGTACTCTATCTCTACACTGACTCATGGATGGTGGCAAACGCTCTGTGGGGATGGTTAAAGCAATGGAAGCAGAGCAACTGGCAGCGTCGGGGCAAACCTATCTGGGCTGCCACTCTGTGGCAAGATATTGCTGCCCGGTTAGAGCATCTGGTTGTAAAAGTATGTCACGTAGATGCCCACGTACCCAAGAGTCGGGCCACTGAAGAACATCAAAACAACCAGCAAGTGGATCAAGCTGCTAAAATTGAAGTGGCTCAGGTGGATCTGGACTGGCAGCATAAGGGTGAACTATTTTTAGCTCGGTGGGCCCATGATACCTCAGGCCATCAGGGGAGAGATGCAACATACAAATGGGCTCGTGATCGAGGGGTGGATTTAACCATGGACACTATTGCACAGGTTATCCTTGAATGTGAAATATGTGCTGCAATCAAACAAGCCAAGCGGTTAAAGCCTCTGTGGTATGGAGGATGATGGCTGAAGTATAAATATGGAGAGGCCTGGCAAATTGATTACATTACACTCCCACAAACTCGCCAAGGCAAGCGCTATGTACTTACAATGGTGGAAGCAACCACTGGATGGCTGGAAACATATCCTGTACCCCATGCCACTGCCCGAAACACCATCCTGGGCCTTGAGAAACAAGTCTTATGGCGACATGGCACTCCAGAAAGAATTGAATCAGACAATGGTACCCACTTCCGAAACAATCTCATAGATACCTGGGCCAGAGAGCATGGCATCGAGTGGGTATACCACATCCCCTATCACGCACCAGCCTCTGGAAAAATTGAAAGGTATAATGGGCTGCTGAAAACAACTCTGAAAGCAATGGGTGGTGGAACCTTCAAAAATTGGGATAAACATTTAGCAAAAGCCACTTGGCTAGTCAACACTCGGGGGTCCACCAATCGAGCTGGCCCTGCCCAATCTGAACTTCTACATACTGTAGAAGGGGATAAAGTCCCTGTGGTGCATGTAAGGAATATACTGGGGAAGACAGTCTGGGTCATTTCTCCCTTGGGCAAAGGCAAACCCATGCATGGGATTGCTTTTGCTCAAGGACCTGGGTGTACTTGGTGGGTAATGCAGGAGGATGGGAAAGTCCGATGTGTACCTCAAGGAGATCTAATTTTAGGTGAAAAGAGCCAATAATTTGAAGTGCTTGATGTCGGTTACTATACAGTACTGTATGTCATTATCTAGCTATTATGTGTCCCTCCTTGCTTCTTCCTGCTCCACGCCCTGAGATACTTATGTTGTGTCAAAAGTATTATAGTAAAATCGTTTATACCAACAAAGAATGAACTTTAATAAAATAGGAAAAATTGCAGCAGTGATGCAACCAGAACTGGCTCTTGCTACTAGCACCTGCCAACAGATCTTCAGTCTCCGGACTATGAACTTGCTAAGTCACTTGCACCAGACAGACTACCTGAGGAAACACTGTGTCATCTGTCCTATGCTGAGAGCCTGTTATGACAGATGGAGCCCAAAGTTATGGACTGGATAAACTCAACAGACCTTTTGAAAGGATGAACCATGGACTAAGAGAGTTACATCTGTGTGTCTGCATACAAGTAGATAAAAGGAAGAAAAATTTGATGATTAATTGGAAAGTGTAGAATCTGGGTATGATGTAGATGGTATGGAATAAGGGGTGGATAATGTCCTGGTTCTGGCCAGGATAGAGTTAATATTTACCTGAGCTGGGTGGAGAACTGAAGCTGGTAGCCCCTATGGCTGGGATAGTTAACTAATTAGCTAACAGCTGGGGTTAATTTACCCAAATTAGCCAAAGGGCTATTCCATCCCATCTGACATCATGCTCAGTATATAAGTGAGGAGGGTGCTGAAGGGAGGCTCTCCTAGTTGGAAGAGACTGGATGTGGAGATCTGTTGTGAGCTATTATACTGTATTTGTGTTCCATCACTCTATTGTTTTCTTGTCATTACTGTTAAATTTACTTTTTGTTTAATCTCAACCCGCGTGTTTGGTTTTTTTTTGTTTGTCAAATCTCCTCCTATTCTCTCGGAGAGTGGGGGGAGTGAGAGAGAGACTGCGTAGTCTGGTCCCCGTTGGGGCTGAACTACGACAGTTGGACATTAACCAGCACTGTGGTTAGGGATGTGCATCACCATCCATTGAGTATTGTGTTGTTATTTGTCTCCCCCGAATCCACTTAGAGCTGGATGCAGCCATCGCAACCAGACACATCCATCACCACTGCCACTGGTGGTTATCACTTGAGCAGGGTTATGGGAAAAATGGTCAGGTTGAGAATGTGAGGGGGAGAGAAGGGAGCACAGCATCACCACCATATTCAGTATGTTAGATATTTACAATATGTTCAATATGTTCAATGAGCAACCGCACAGAAATACATTGGCAAGTTTCAAGATTAGTATAATCTACATTAAAAAAATTACATTTTAACTCCATTATTACATTCAGTAGTCTTTATAAATATTCTCTGTAGTTTATCAGAGGTTCCTAAAATGTGTATCAAGCAGCTTAATATACTCAAATGATAAGCTGAAATGCACTTGAATTTTTACACGGTTTAGAAGCTAATACAGTTTGATCTGAGCACCAGTCTTTAGAGGAGTAAAAGCAGAATATCAACTGAAGAGGTGAACTCATGTAAAGAGGGAAGTTGGAGAATTACTGTCAGAGTTGTAGGCAGTTGCCTAACTGTGATAGCCTTGTAAACTGAAATATATTGAAAAATCAGTCATTTGCATTGTATTTCTGTTCATAATTATACATTTCACTGCAGTATTAAATCCTGTCAAAAGCAGATACTCTGTGGCCAAGAAAACCTGATCTTCAACCATTGTTCATACTTGAAAAATATGCTGTTAGAGAATGTCATGTCTTACTAAATAGATGATATATGGGTCTATTTTTTTTTCATTTTTTAAAAGAAAATTTATCAAAACCTGCTGTTACATTCAAGATGTTTTGTAGTAGTATGAATAAATATATCTCCTTTTTTTTATTATTTCCTTCCATTACATTTTCTACTTATCAAATTGAAGTTTCAAGAGAGAGTTTTTCTTCTCTCCCACTTCCTAATTTTACTATTATTGTGGACTGCTAAGTAACTTGACAGAATGAGATCTTAAAACAACTACATACATTAACTTTTTTTTTTTAGAAGAATAGTAAGTTTTGAATTGTCACATTAAAGTACCTATGCACAGAAAAAAAAAAGTCAGTTAAAGACTCTCAATTCTTTCAACACCAAAATAAAACTCATAACTTTTGAAATATGTATGACTGATAAAATTAATGCTAGTAATTTCATAAATACCTCTCTCTCCAGATATTTTTTACAGTTCTAAGGAATGCATTATAGTATTAAAAATTAATAATATATATATTTAAAGATTACAACATGAAATTAAATGTGTAGTTCAACTGTATTAATCATACTAAATTCAGTTCACAACTGAACATTTCTAAACAGATTATAAAAGTATTACCTCTTCAGTAAGGACGAGGGATTTTTTCTTATCTCAACTCCAGAAGATCAGGGAATCAATGGATCATGACGGATCAGCACCTCCTGGTGCGAAACACCAAGGGAGTTTTGGTATTGCAAAGCTGGAATTACAAAAGTAAAACCACAACATCCCCCATTGCTGTAGGACCATTCCATTCAGGAGATCTCAAATGGACTCAGTGTCTGGAGAGGACAATGACATTTTCTTAACAAAACATTTCCACAGTGCAATAGTCTGAATTTTGAGTTTGGATGGGGTTTTTTTCTCCTACTGTTCATTCCAAATTTAACTTCTTGTTTGCATAGTCACAGTTTTCTCCTCCAAGCTGGAAAAAAATCAGAAAAAAAAATCCTTATTAATTTCATTCTTACCACAAATGTCAATTACACAAGATCTTCTAGATAGGCAAAGGAGAGCTGATGCTTTGTAATCTTATGGGCAGGCAAATCCAGACCTCTATGTTCATGTTGCTCTACTGTGAGAATTTGGAAAAAGTTAGGTGAATGGCAGATTTTCAAGGAAATAGATAACTTCCGAATGTGAAGCACAATACAGCTTAAAGTTCTTTCAGGCTCTTTTATGTTAGGCTTTTTTTTTAGCAGACAGCACGCTAGAATATGTCAGTTGCAATCCTGCAGGTCTGATCAGCAAAGGTCAATATCCAGTTTGTGAAGAAGTATTTGAATTATGTCAGGATGACTTGAACATTAGGGATTACATTGTGTACAGTGTAGCCCAAAGCCCTGGTGGAAACACAGACTCTTAAAACATCCTGGCAAAAACCTCCAAGGTTAGGCAAGAGCCTGATTTTCATAGAGTGACCACTGACTAAATGGTGGGCTTAGGTGCCATAAAGTGGCACAGGTTATCCTTGAATGTGAAATATGTGCTGCAATCAAACAAGCCAAGCGGTGTTGTTGTGTTTGTTGTTGTTGCTGTTGTTGTGTTGTTATGGTTGCATAGTTATAAAAAAAAAAACTATTAAAAATCACAATGCCATTTTTGGTATTATTTGCTTTCTTAAACATATAATTTTTTTCTCTAATGCTGTGTTCATAATTTTTTATTTTTATATTCCAAAAGTTTTGTAGGCATGCCTTAATATATATTCTGTTCACCTTTTTAAGTAGGATAATTTTTAATACTCTGGTTACAACTGTGTTATTTTTTGCTGCAATTTGGTTTTCCCAATCTTTCCGTCTTTACTAAAATAATTAAGAGTATTTTTTGCACCTTTTTTCCTCCTCAATAATGTGTTAGTCTAAAATTGTCTAAATTAAATTCATTTTACAATAAAACATGTTCATAGGAAGGGTTGGGTTCTAACTCTAGCCTTTGAAAAAGGCACACAGACTAAGGCAGAATGTGGAAAATCCTATCATCTGCTTGCACAGCCTAGCAAGATGTAATTTGTCTGTTCACTGCAGAAAGTTTAGAGAAGATTTGTGGAAAGATTAGCAGTCAAGAGTAACAGAATTCATCTTGAATAACTTCAGCTATCTATAGGTTTCCATTTCTCAGTGGTCACTTTAGATATCCTTTGTAGTTTAGAGAGGAAAGTAATGTGTCTTCTGGGCTAAGATTCAATTAACCTATTTTAAACGTATACTTTAGGTTAAGAGGAAGCCTTAAAGTAGCTATTTCCTTCCATTGCCTCTGAAGAGCACCTAGAATTACTAATTCAGCTGTAGATGTCCCCACTATAAAAATCTACGTGAGAGGTTTTTCTTACTGATTCTTTTATGTGCTGTTCCCTGAACCCTCACCAGTCACTGGATATTTGGACTTATAGAGTGACTAAACTTGCTCAAAAAAAAAGGAGCTTCTTTGAGAATCCAAGTGCTCAGTTAGGTTATGTATACACCAGAAGATTACACCAGAAGATTTAGTACTTAGAGATGATTTAGTACACATATTAAGGCTAAATATAAAAAAAAAAACAAACAAACAAACAAAAAACCCAACCAAAAGTCCTCTCTACACTTACAAACTGTCAAGCCTTCAAAGTAAGACACTACATGCAAACTGCCACTGGCTTTCTGTCAGCATACAATGTTTCTGACCATTACTCCTTGCACACGTCCACAGCACACATATACTGGTTAAGAGTAATCTCTCCTGATTGTAAATGCCTGCAATGCATAAATGTATTTCTTTTGATACAGGTTCCATTAATAAACAGCAAGCATTTTTCAGGTACAACTCAATGACTTAAATAAGACATGAGATGGATCACAGTTTAGATGTGCCTGTTTCTTCTTATTGACTATAAAAAAGAGTTCAGTTGAGAATCTTAGATGTAAATATCTACACTGAAGATACAGCAGGGGGAAAATCCCTAAGAGTTTATGCAGTTCTTCCTAGTTATTCTGAGAGCATAGGGTAGAACCCAAGGCTAAAGATGACCAGGAGATTTTCTAATGCAAATATTTTTGTTCGCTGTTTATACAGAGCTCTGGAAGGCTATTTATTCTCTAAATGTTGGTCCAGAAAAAAAAAAAAAAAAAAAAAAAAAAGGACTGTTCTGCGGAAATGGAAAAGTCAGTTTTGTCATTGATGGAATTCCTTATCAGGATGGAAAAAAAAATTGTATGTAGCCCTTTTTTTCTGCTTTTATGTTAACTTTCAATGCCCCTCATTTCAATGCATGAATGATGGTGGTAGTCTTCACTAAAAAGAAGGGAAGGAAGGTTATGGTGAGTCATCAGCTTTTGGAGATGTTCAGCAGGAGAAGTGGGGTGGTGATAGTGATGGTGATGGTTTCTTCCTCCTCATTCCATGATCTTCTTGGGATAATCTTTCACATTTTACAGTATGCACTACGCCTTGGTCTTTATTCACTGGTCTGCAGCTCCATGTTGTAACTGAATTTACATTATATGTTTTACATGTGTTGCCTGTTTATTTTCTCTTTGACATTCATAGAACCAATTTTACCCAGCATCCGAGGTTGTATTCCTTTAAAAAAAAAAAAGTAATTCAGCATTCATGATCAGTTTATAGCCCTGAAGCCTCTGTTTTTATCCTGCACTCACACTTTTGAAGCCTCTGCCGTCATTCTGTGATTGTACACATTTACACCGCAGAAGCAGTTATAAAAGCTATAAGTTTTTTATGCATGTCCTTGTCCAGAAAAAAAAAAAGTTCTGAAATAATTTTGCTTTTATACATTTGAGAAATAAAGTAAAAAACAAACAAAAACAAACAAACAAAAACAGTCTATCATTTTGAAAGTGTTTTCTGGGATTTAGGGATTGTTTTGCCAATTAATGGAAGCTTACAAAGTAAACTGTTCACCTTTGATTTTCTGGCAGATTTAACCTTCTGAAACAGCTGCTGTGATTATTTGCAAAATGTTGCTAAACAAGCACAAAAGAAGACAAACCAATGAGAAATAAAACTGTGCTAAGCAGAAGTTAATACATTAATCAAATACAACTAGCTGCTAATTAGATAAAAGCATTCAGTATGGGAGGAAGTTTTTAGAAGTATATGTGAAATATATGTATTTTTTTGTTCACTTACATATCTAACAATTTGTCTTTGTAGAGAACAGAAGCCTTATTGCAACCTGTGGTATCTGCAGCATTACTAAGTGGTACATTCTGGGATATTACAAGTGAACAAGGAAATAAAAAAAAAAAAAAAGGATTTTGCAGAAAGAAAAATCTAGTTAATGACAAACTAGTTATAGCTTAGTTTCTTTCTGAGTGCTCCTAAAGACTGCTAATTAAGGCTTTGCAACACCTCAAAATAATTAAGTTATTTTGTATTTTCTTCAGGGTTTCAATGTATTTTTAAGATCAATGAACTATGTTCTTCAAACACTCAACACTTCTCTTGTCTCCTGGATGTTTGCTCAAGTCTAAATACCCGTGTCTTGTCACAAACATATTTGACTTTTTCTTTTCCTAGCTTGCTGAATTTTTTGCATTTTCCATTTATTCTAATGTTACTGTAACACTTTCATTTAGTGACAACTTAATGTCTATGTTGTAATTTTTAACATTCTGCAATTCCTGCATCTTTCAATGACTAACTTATTCAGGCTCTACTGTTAGTTGTACTATAGTCTCATTTTTATCTTGCAGAGTTAATTTCCTTTTTATTCTTTTACTCAAGTGTTTTCTACTTTGCATTTTCTACTTTGCATATCAGTAATTTTCATTACTGATAAAAACAATAAGATTTTGTTGTTGTTTTCCTAGACACTTAACTATTTCAAGGAGATATGAATTAAGCTCGTCAATCCCTTTTGCTCATTATAGCACAAACCTATTTAATTTCTCTT
This sequence comes from Chlamydotis macqueenii, assembly GCF_036417535.1. NCBI lineage: Eukaryota > Metazoa > Chordata > Aves > Otidiformes > Otididae > Chlamydotis > Chlamydotis macqueenii. The sequence goes on from NC_141556.1 coordinate 168,291,528, forward strand.
TCTAGGAAAAAAAGCTTGAATTTGCCAGTTCAAGCTATTTCAATACAGCATACCTGAGGAGAATGTAGAAGGCTTCTAGATGGAAGAATTTTGCATAACCTAAAAAATTCCTGAACTTTGTGGTAGCTTCAGTCTTGCTGAAAAAGATAGGCTGAGCCCTATGTGCTGTTTCAATAGCTGGTGAAGAAAGATTCAGGTTCCAGCTGAAGCTGGAACTTTTTAAAGTCTAGTAAGTGATGGTCACCTAGGTTTTTTAAATACCAGGATATGCCATGCAAACATGATTTCATTCTTTAATGAGATTACAAATATGCTTGATGATTGAAAAAAAAAAAAACCTGTGCAGGTGCAGTATGCATAAAGTTTATTAAAATCTGCAATTTTATACTTCATGGCATGCAGATTACAAAGTTAAATACTGTACAGCATTGACAAATTTTACATTAACTATGCACATTTAATGGCAGACCTCATTGGTAAAATGTCAAGAAATTATGCAGCTACAGAGAGTATCATAATGCATACGCACAGCAAGCTTTAATTTCATCATTTCAATCTTTTGAGGCTTTGATTTTGCAAACCATATAGCACTTCTGAATAGGAGGAAGTTAATAGCATGATGAAGGGGAGACAAGGGCAAGACCAAGTTTATACTCTGAATCTCTTTTTCAGTCATATTATTTTTATACTTCTTTCAAAATTGCAGTATTCAAAATATAAGTAGATAAATATTCTTCGAAAGAGCTGGTTAGAACTTAGATAGTATAACAAAAAGCGCATCTATTTCCTAGTCATTTCTTTGCTAAAAGACTAGGTTAAGTAGATATACCAACTAGGATGGAAGCAACGGCTAAATCTGCTAGTATAAAATTCACATACATACATACAGAGAGTAGCTAGTTAGCTTAAAACTACCTGAATACAAAGATTCAACTCTCAGGAAGTCAAATACAGTGGCTAATGGGGTGTCCTGAGCTTCAGGGCCTATGATCATCAAGAACTTGGAGCCTAAGGATCTGGGAAACCTGTCTCTGCCTCAGACTTGGTTAAGGTGAGTTTTGGAAGATTTCATGCTCTCTGTGGTAAACTGGATGCTGGGAAGTCTGAAACAGACTTACAAGATCTAGGGTATCATGACAGGCAGTATAGCTGAACTACTTTGGAACCCCAAATTTTGGAAACTTCTTGTAACTATCTGGGAAAAAATGGCTTTTTTTTTTTTAAATAAATTTTAGCACAGGAAGAAGAATTTTAGCGTAATCAAAAAAGATATTTTGTTGGATTCAACTGAGGGTGAAACCAAGTATTGAAATAATTCAATTTCCATGAACCTGGAATCCTTCTTTTAGGCAAATTACCTGTTTAATGTTCCTTTAAAATTCTGCTTCCAGTTATTTTCCTTTTAAATATTACTAATTGTACGTTTTATGTAAGTAGCTACCAGAGATGTTCCTTCCTGATTAATTAGCCCTATTAGAAAGCTTTAGTTTAGCAGAAGTGCTAGATGTCTGCTTCACTTAGGCACTAGTAGTAATGTATTGTTAATTTCCATGACACCATTTTGATATTTGCTGTCTAAATAAACAGATAATCCTATTAATAACATAAAAGGAACATAGTTTGAAATATTTCATCACATACTACCCTACAAAACTAATAACTTTTGAAGTAAAGTAGATTATACCATCCTTCTATAAATGACAGAGGAGCCTACAAGGAGAGGTGCTATACTGAACCTTGTTCTCATCAAAAAAAAAGGAGGGGCTGGTGGGGAATGTGGACCTCAAGGTCTGCCTTGGCTACAGTGGCCATGAGATGGTGGAGTTCAAGATCCTCAGGGCAGTGATGAGGGTGCACAGTAAGCTCTCTGCCCTGGATTTCAGGAGGGCAGACTTTGGCCTCTTCAGGGATCTGATGGGTAAAGTACCATGGGATACAACCCTGGAGGGAAGAGGGGCCCAGGAAAGTTGACTGATATTCAAGGAGCACCTCCTCCAAGCTCAGAAGCAATGCATCCTGATGAAAAGCAAGTCGGGCAAAAATGCCAGGAGGCCTGCGTGGATGAACAAGATGCTCCTGGACCAACTGAAAATCAAGAAGGAAGCCTACAGAAAGTGGAAGCAAGGACAGGTAGCCTGGGAGGAATACAGAGAGGTTGTGTGAGCAGTCAGGGATGAGGTAAGGCAGGCTAAAGCCCTGACCCTTAGCAAGTTCACCAACGACACCAAGCTGTGTGCTGCCATCGACATGCTGGGGGGAAGGGATGCCATCCAGAGGGACCCTGACAGGCTGTAGAGGTGGGCTCATGCAGACCTCATGAATTTCAACAAGGCCAAGTGATGGTCCTGCACATGGGTCGGGGCAATCCCAAGCACAAATACAGGCTAGGCAGAGAATGGATACAGAGCAGCTCTGAGGAGAAGGACTTGGGTGTGCTGGTGTACGGGAAGCTCGACATGAGACAGCAATGTGACAGCCAGCCTGTTGTGATAGGACTAGGGGTAATGGTTTTAAAATAGAAGGAAGCAGATTCAGACTTGATATAAGGAAAAAAAAAATACAATGAAGGTGGTGGAACACTGGAAGAGGTTTCCCAGAGAGGTGGTAGATGCCCCATCCCTGGAAACACTCAAGGCCAGGCTGGGCGAGGCTCTGAGAAACCCGATCTAGTCGAAGATATCCCTGCTTCTTGGTGGGGTGGGGGCGGGGGGGAGTTGACTAGATGACCTTTAAAGGTTCTTTCGAACCCAAACCATTCTATGATTCTATGATTCTTTGATAAAATAAATAATGAAGTTGATTTCAATTAAACTTGAAAAACTTAGTCCTTTTTCTCTTCTGTGTAATATTTTTATATCACTAATTTGAGAGGAGTTAGTATCAAATTACACCAGTATGTAAGAAGAATCGGATGAGTGTAGAATGTGACAGGAACCCCATATCCTGCAGGGAAAGCAGAGCAAGGCTTTTAGATCTGGTAAAAAAAGGAAAGTCTTCTCAATCTGGAAGGAAGGACAAGAGAAAATGAAGTGAGGACTGACAGATGCAAGAAAGAAGCTTTGTTGAATCTAGAAAAGACAGTTCTGATGTCTAATATTCTAAAAATGAATTTTCATCTTAGGATATTCAGTGATACACAGGGAGCAAACCATTGTTCGAAAAGCATTTTGTTTTATTGCATATTAATCTAGTAGCATAAATAGCACCATTTGCAAGGGAAAGAAAAAATAAAATACAACCTCTGAGACATTATTGTCCTATTCTACTCTGCAAAGTGAGTCAAGAACACAAAGTGAGATGAGAACACAAGGTGTAGCTGCTTATGCTCCATCTCAGGGTTTCTACTACTGCTGGACAGATGCTTCATGCACAACTCTTGGTTGCAAATGAAGCACAAAAATATATGATTTCAGCAAAGTCGATAAGACATATTCTCAAGTGCAAATAATTAATAACTGATGTAATAAGTGATTCACAGACATGCAGAAGCAGATTAACAGCAATATATATTACATGGACTACATCTGCAAGCACTTAATCTGGAAGAGCCTGATGGTAACTTTTTAGAGTTAGCATGCAAATCATTGCTCGATACTGGTAAATATAGGGCCAAGGCTTCCTAAAAGCATTTTTTCATAAAAAAAAAAAAACAAAAACCTGCAACTTAGTCACTATTTACTTGTTATTAGGTTGGTAACTAACAGGAATATTTTTTTTCTTATCACTTGTTTATACTTCCACTATTTTTTTTATTAAACTCCAGAAATTAATTTTCTATTTGTGCAAAGGCATGTAAATCCAGCTATTTAATTAAGAATGGGAACAGAGCATATGTGTATATGTTCTGAAAGTGAGGAAAATAAGTGAGTTTTATATTTGTATTTCCATATTATTTTTATAGGAAATGAGAGCCAATTTAAAGTATACTGAAGGGAAGAGAAGTTACCTGTCTATATCTTTTAAGGTAAAGAAATGATAATTCCAATAAATTTTTAAGGCAATCTTTAAGAGATAGCAAAAAAAAAAAAATTGAAGCAATATTTAGGCACATATCCAAAAAGACTAACTAAGGAATAGAGTCACTCTAGATTTATTTTTTTACATAAAGTTATTTAAATTTAAAATCTGAATTGTTCTCTGGAGATACTTAACTCTCTTTTGTGAGCATAGGGAAATGTAAATGAGCTAGGCTCTTAAATTAAGTACATCAACTGGTGCTCAATTAAGGTAGCATGAATGCAGACTAAGCTGCTTATTTTATTTCTTTTTTGCTTTCTTTTCACTGAACAGTCTGTCCGGGTTTCACAAAGGACATCTTCTATTTGATTCACAGAAGAATGTCATGATCTTGATTCACTGTGTACTCTCCACCTCAAACAATTCTCACATTACATTAACTGTTCATTGTTGTACAAGACTTTGAGCAAAGAGACAGGAAAAAGCAAAACTATAAATGGCTTTTGTCTGATGGCTCTTCACTTCTTAAGGACTGATTCAAAATTGCAACATTACATATTGGTCTGTATTGCATGTTATTTTATAGATTTCAGCTGGAATTGCAAATTATTTTCTTTTTCTGTACCTAGTGATCTTGCTGAATAAGCTCTTGTGACAATAGTGTCTTTTAAAATATTTCCTGTTAGAACTAAGTGGGCATTAAGTAGTTTTGATTCATTAATAACTTCTGAAATAGTCTACACCTCCAAAACTCTTTGACCAGGGGAAACAACCAGTATTTAATTTTGTATTAGAAACCACTTATCATTTACCTAGAACAAACTTGTTCACAAAACTTACTATATAAGTCCTCCTGGAAAGTAGGAAAATGAGATAAATGAGATATTCTTAGAAAATCAGTTACTGAACAGGCATATAGCAATCACAAACTGTTAAAGAAATCTGGAGGTCTTGGACTTGATTATTCTCAAGGTGTATGTTGCAGCCAGAATAATGAGGGTACTCCTACAGCAGAACAACAAAGAGGTGTCTCCACAGATGGCGTGAGTTATTATGCTTGTGTGTACATAGGGAGAGAAAATTCTTGATCCTTAAATTCAATTTACTCTTCAACAGCAAGAAAACAAAGCATAATAGTGAAGTCCAAATAGCTTGTGCACTGACAAAAAAAAAAAAAAAAGGTGTTTTGGACAGGTAAGGAATAGTGGGATTCATTAGAAAAAACTTCAGCACATAATAATTACGTGTCTTTGACGGTGTTCATCAACCCAGATTGAATTTATGATAAAGAAAGGGGGAGGAAAGAGAGTCTGTGTAACTATCCCTTTAAGTGTTACCACAATATTTCATCTAGCTTAATATATAACCTGCAACAGATTGTTTTTAAACAATAATTCCCACACTGATTTTCTTCCAACAGTCTAGGCTAGCAAAAGATGAGATGAGTGTGAGAGAGAGACTTTACCTTTCATAATAATCATCAAGCCTCATTTCCAAGAGGGAAACTTCACTTCCATACGCATTTGGGAAGAATAGTGAGTACTTGAATGCTATTTGGAAATTGACCTCAAAGAGGAGCTTCACTGGGCTTTGTGTAAAGTAAAAATGTATTTAGACAAACTTGTCTTGTCAGGGTGGTACCTTTTCCGTACAGTGGCAGAGAAAACCAAGTCCACAAGGAATTTTTACAATTAAAGTAGGCACTTTATGTGTTGACACAATGGGTGAAAAGATTCACGCAGAATTAGAGATATAAAGAACACCAAAGGTTTTGAAGCTAAGATTAGACATTTTTGACTTCTGATCTTGCATCTCCTTTCCTGTTTTTATTGTTCTATATTCGCAATCTTAGTTAAAATGTTAAATATACCTAAAGATATGTTGTCAGACAATTTAAAATTTTGTAATACAAACACTGTTGTATTACAAAGGTGAAGTAAAATTTATGTAGTTCAGAAACATTGTCAAAAGTAGTTAACAAGTACATTTTCAGTTATGGTTTGCAGATTTTCTGTTTGAGAAAAGATCCTAAATGACTACATGGCATGCAATACACATTTGATTGAAAAATGCTTAATGACCATTATCACCATAAATAAAAAGTATACAAGTATACTTGTAAAGATCCTCACTGTATACTAGTTTCTGCAGAACTTTCACATAGTTCTTTTGGGTAACCTGTTAACTAAACATTAGTTTACTTTTTACAAATAACTTGCTAGGAACTCCCTGCCCTCCCCCACACCAACAAAAAAAAAAAAACAAACACCACACTGAATGCATTTTCTGTTAATGTCAGAGTATCCTCAGTCTTAACATGTTATCTGTATCATCATACTGTATCTTTACTAACTGGGATACAAAATGGGGTCTTAAGAGTCAATTTTACCTAAATGGAAGAATCCTAAACTCCAAAAAAAAAGGTACGTAAATATCACCCTGCAATTGGGATTCTTGTCTGTAGAAAGGAGGTAAAGTCATAGCACAGTATTTTTCTTTTCTTTCCCCGCCCTTTTTTAAAAGATCTTTCTAAATGTTTCCTATTAATGAAAAAGATTCACTTGGAGTTTGAAATAAAGTACCTAACTTGATTTATCACTTCTCTTAAAAATGTTCTGCATGAACACTGAACTCAATTTGCTTTTTTTTTTAGTATCTCTAAAAAGCTGTGAATTGTAAAGCATCACTGCTCTTTAACAGGACTGAAGTTGAGAGTGATTGTAATTTAAAGGAACTTATATTTCAAACTGCAGTAATACTAGTCCAAAAACTAACTATCTAGCTTGTCTAGGAAAATACAATCAGTAAGAGTTTGATAGAATCATAGAATCATATAATAATTTGCATTGGAAGGGACTTTTAAATGTGATCTAGTCCAACCCCTTCTACAGTGAGCAGGGACATCTTCAACTAGACCAGGTTGCTCAAAGCCCCATCCAGCCTGACCTTGAATGTCTCCAGGGATGGGGCATCTACCACCTCTCTGGGCAACCTGTTCCAGGTCTTCACTGCTCTCATCATAATTTTTTTTTCCTTATGTCTGTCCAAATCTACCCTTTTTTAGTTTAAAACCATTACCCCTTGTCCTATTGCTACAGTCCCAGCTAAAAAAATATGTCTCCATCTTTCTCGTAGGCCCCTTTTAAGTACTGAAAGGCCACAATAAGGTCTCCCTCGAACTCCCTCTTCAGCTTCCATGCTGAACAATCCCAACTCTCTCAGCCATTTTTCATAGGAGAAGTGTTCCAGCCCTCTGATCTCTTTTGTGGCCTTCCTCTGGACCCACTCCAACTGGTCTTTCCTGTGCTGCGGGCTCCAGAGCTGGATGCAGTACTCCAAGTGTGGTCTCAAAACAGTCGAGTAGAGAGGGAGAATCACCTCCCTCAACCTGCTGGCCGTGCTTCTTTTGATGCAGCCCAGGATACAACTGGCCTTCTAGGCTGCAAGTGCACATTGACAGCTCATACCAGCTTTTCATCCACCAGTACTCCCAAGTCGTGCTCCTCAAGGCTGCTCTCTATCCCTTCATTCCCCACCCTGTATTGATATCAGGGGTTGCCCCACCCCATGTGCAGGACCTTGCACTTGGCCTTATTGAACCTCATGAGGTTCACATGGGCCCACTTCTCAAGCTTGTCTAGGTCCCTCTGAATGGCATCCATTCCCTCTAGAGTATCAACCATACCACTCAGCTTGGTGTTATCTGCAACCTTGCTGACAGTGCACTTGATCCCACTGTCTGTTGCACTGATGAAGATGTTAAACAGTAGATACTAGATATCTGGATGTCACAAACGCTCTCTGCTGTCAGAAAAAAAAAAAAGAAAACCAGGAGGAATGATTCACTATCTCATTCTAGGTCAAGCAAACCTCCCTTCCCAAACTCTCTTGGTTACCTTAAAGCTAAGCTAAGACTCCTTTAATGTGTTCTGTGGATTTTAACATTGGAGATAATATTTTTACTTTATTTACTTGCTATGTGCAAGTTTGACTTTGAGTTATCGGAAGCCAGTTTGCTCAGACCACTTTTTCCTATGAGATGTGCACTACAGTTTTAGAAGAGCAGGATTAAATGAAGGTACCTCACTGGTTCTGGTATATTTGTGCTCATTTTTCTTTTGATGTACCACAATAGACTTTAGATTTCACTAGTCATCTAGACTGCAATTCCAGCTATCCACCCAATTTTCTGGCATGGTCAGGGCTTACCCTGTTAAGGCACTGGGACGTTGGCCCTAGTCCAGGGCAAGCAGCAGAGTAGATGTCAGCAGCATGGCTATGCAGTGAAAACACCATAGTTACTATGTAGCCAAGGTATATTAGGACAGTGTGCATGTGTTTGTGTGTGTGTGTATTTATATATTTTTGAGTACATATATATATATATATATTTGTTTATAACACACTTTTGAATAAAATCCTCTACACTTAAAAAGTCTTTTCAAATTAGTGTCAGAACTCTCAAGTATTATAATCATATTGATTTTAGACTACTTATAAAGTTTAATAGGTGAATAAAAGTCTATGAGACTGAAATCTGATTCATCATTATTGACAAGTACAGAATTTCTTCTGTATGAATTTTCAGCTTATTCTACCATCAGCAGTGAAACTTAACTTACACAAACTTGTATTTTAAACTGATGTAAATTTTGAGATAGTTTCAGAGCTCATTATACTTTGTGCTAATTTATGGAATGTAAAATGCAAACTAGGTTTCATACACTTCTGTTTTCATATTCTTAACAAGGATCACAATAATTATTGTGGGCAGACTGAATAGATTTCATATGTGTATCCCTATTAAGTGTTTCTTCAAAAAAAAAGAGGATTAATCTCAAGTATGGCTTTGTTATTTAGTTAGTTTTCTTTAAAACTGATTCCCTGGGGCATTTTAATGAGAATAAAATGTGCAGGGAGTCACATACACAAGCTGATGCACAAATATTTTAGAATTGGATGCAATTACTGTTCAGCAGCTTTACTGGGCTTAGGTTTTTTCTCTGTCATCCAAAAGAGAAGTCATAAATGGTGCTGGGTTTTTTTTTGTAAATTCGTATCTATAGAAAATCTTAATTGCTTAAATAACTACAAGTTAAATAACTAAAAAAAAAAAAAGAAAAGAAAATTTAAATCTTCAGGAAAACATCTTTGCAAAGCAATGAAAAATAAAAATAATTTATATGTTTCTGATCAATATAAATCTTGTTTCCATTGTGTCATTGTGTTTTTATTTTTTTTTTGTCAGACAAACGAGATTTAACTGAACTATATTCCCAATAAACATGACCAGTTTCTAGCAACTGCATTGTTGTCTGTAACCAGTGTTAAATGGCTCAAGCTAGGAGATCAATATGGAGAAGTTTCATACTGTTGGCATCGATAAGTGATTTAACAACAGAAAAATGGACAGTGAAGTAGATTGAAAACTGTCAGAACTACTAAGCCCAGAGAGTTCTGATCAGCAGCATAAAGTTCAGCTGGATGCCAGTCACTAGTGACATGTCCCAGGGGTCAATACTATGTCCAGCACGGTTTAACATCTTCATTAATGACCTGAGTGAAAGGACAAGCTGCACCCTCAGCAAGTTTGCAGACATTACAAAAAACAGTGTATATATGCCAGATGGGTGTGTTGCCTTTCAGAGGGACCTGGACAGGCTAGAGAAATGAGCCAACAAGAATGTAATGAAGTTCAGCAACAGGAAATATAAAGTTCGCTCTTGGAGAAGGATAATATATATGCATATATATTACTCAATTAAAGCCAGTCACAGAATTTCTTATCTATAAAGTCAACTAATTTAACTCATTAACCAATCTATTTAAATCATCTAATGAAACAACACAGATGAAGAATGTTAGATAGTGAGACTGCAATCTTGGAATCACAGTCTCATAGGATGGTTTGGGTTGGAAGGGACCTTTAACGATCATCTAGTCCAACCCCTCTGCAGTAACATCAGGTTATTCAAAGCCCCATCCAAGCTGACTTTGTACACATTCAATGATGGGGCATCCACAACTTTGCTAAGCAATCTGTTCCAGTGTCTCAGCACCCTCATCATAAAAAAATGTCTTCCTTATGTCCAATCTAAACCTACACTCCTTCAGTTTAAATCCACTGCCCCTTGGCCTATCACTACAGACCGTGAAAAAAAAAAAAAAAAAAGCCATCTTCTGTCTTTCTTTTAAGCCTCTTTAAGACTGTGTAGTGGTTTAACTCTAGCTGGCAACTAAGCACCACCCCCCCACACCCCGCCTCCTCAGTGGGATAGAGGAGAGAATCAGAAGAGTGTAAAGGAGAAAACTCATGGATTGAGATAAAGATAGTTTAATAAGTAAAGCAAAAGCCACACACGCAAGCAAAGCAAAACAAGGATTTCATACACTGGTTCCCATCAGCAAGTGTGTGTTCAGCCATCTCCAGGAAAGCAGGGCTCCATCATGTGTGATAGTTACTTGGGAAGACAAATGCAGTAACTCCGAACTTCTCCCCCTTCCTTCTTCTTCCCTCAGTTTTATATGCTGAGCATGACATCATATGGTATGGAATATCTGTTTGGTCTGTTGGTGTCAGCTGTGCTGGCTGTGTCCCCTCCCAACTTCTTGTGCACCACTAGGGTACTCACTGGTAGGCTGGTGTGAGAAGCAGAAAAGGCCTTGGCTCTGTGTAAGCACTGCTCAGTGGTACCTGAAACATCTCTTTATCATCAACACCGTTTCCAGCACAAATCCAAAAGATCCCCATAGTGGTTACTAAGAAGAAAATTAACTCTACCCCAGCCAAAACCAGTGCAGGCCACAACAAGGTCTCCCCGGAGCCTTCTCTTCTCCAGACTGAACAAATCAAATCTACTGTACATACCGTATACACACACACACACACATATATGTATATTGTTTCTAGTAAACACAGCAGCTTTTTAGGAGGAAATAATCTCCTTGAAGTGAATCAACAAACATGAATTCTAATAAAAACTAATTAAATAGAATTTCAAAAGCAACAAAAATCCTTGCTACTATCCATTGGGAAAAGCACTAAGTAAAGCATAAATAGAAGATTTAGTTGAATGCTCTTTTCAGTCTAATTGCAAATAAAATAACGTAACAGAATGTGATACACATAGTTCAACAAAATTTCTGTGCTTTTAATTAGCACATAGGCAAACTTCGTTTCTATTTCAGCATTCTTTTTCAATAATAGTTCAAAAAAAGAACTGGATCTGGCCTGCGGAAAATAGGAATTAAATAATAGAAACAGGCATTTTAGCATCTGTGAGTGCTGGAAAAAAAAAAACAGTTATGAGAATATGATCATGAAGATGACAAAGATAGTGGAGGCTTGCTCTATAACAGAAAAAAAAATTGGATATACTGCAACATATATATGTTTTATGTATATATAACATATTCACCTATATATATATAACTTACATGTATATAGGTGAATAACATGTCCATTAGTAGAGAGCCAAGTGATATTAATCATTTATTTAAGTCAGTGAAGCTGTATTTAATTATGTCAATTGAATCCCACAATTTCTCTTTACAGACTACAATCAGTCTTCAGGTGTCTAAATTTTGAATTTTAACCACACTCTCTCTTTAAAACATATCATCCCTATTTCCAATTTCAGTTTATCTGTTTTCATGTCAAACCACCAGATCTTTCTTCACCATATGTTAAAAAAAAAATATGTTAATACGTGTTCTCAAGGGTACTTTGTAGATATGGTAAAATCATTGCAATGAAATGTGTTTCTTTTTTTCAGTTTCTCCAAATACAAATAGTAAATGAAAAAGAAACCGAAAACTTGAAATAGAGAAAGAAAAAGTTAATTTAGTTTAAGGAGCTATGTTGAGTGGAAATTTTCATAGTTTAAATCAAGATTTTAAAATCTGAATTATTGTAAAGATTGTAGATTGGGTTTGGTTGTGTTTTGTTCTGCTGTCACTATCACATTGATTGATTTCAGAACAGCTTAATTCAAGACATACTTACCAATATACTTGTGAATATGAAAGTCACCCTTTCTAAAGACAGGACAAATTTCGAACAATTCAGTAGAGAATAATGGACCGTTACTTCCTCATAAACTTGCTAATTACAAAAGGATTGAGATCTATACCTACTATACATGTCATACCGTCAAAACGATGGGTTTGACTTTGATATCACCTCATAGAAGACAGAAACTTTGTGTCCATGTATTTAAATTATACCCAGGTCACATATTTCTTTTAGTAAAAACTTAGACGTTTCTGGCCTTGGGGATGACAATGAGTTATCCAGAGCTTAGTTTTTATATTTGACTTCACACAAACACACACACGAACAGCATGAACAGACGTATATGTAGTTACATGAGCTCATTATCTCTTATTCATATCAAGCATTTTTTCGCATTTTTATTTCTCAATCTGTTGCTGTATTTGCTTATTGTCTGGAACCTGAACTAAAATCTATAAACATATGGAAAGTATCAATTTCAGTGTTTGGTTTGAACATAAAATTGCCTTTGATCCCTTCCCATAATCTTTTCCCCCAGGAAAGCCCTATGATGCTTAATATAAAACAGTAAGTTCCTTATAAATGTTTCAAAATATACATAGTTCAGGAATCAGAATAAATTTCCTGTTGAAAGACATATGTTTTCATATAATTACTATAAATTCCTATTTCAGTTCTATGAAATGCAGTTATTTTTACAATTGTATAAGGAATGCACAATACATTTTTTTTTAAAGTTGGTATATATGGTAAGGAAAATGGCTATAAGGAAATTGGAATATAGAATATGTCACTGCAGAGGTTTTATGACTCATATTTGTTACTATGCATCACAATATCTTGTATATTCTAGAACCAGAAAGATAGTCTATGCTCTCCTCTCACTATGGAAGGGATGAGTGCCATCACCTGCTGCCCTGCTAAGTCTGCTCCCAAGAGAGACCCTGAGCACCCTCCCAGCTCTGCTCTTTGGCAGTCAATTTTGCCAATAGTATACTTCATTCTGACCTGTAGAAACATGGTACTAGGAAATAGGAAAGTCATAGTCCCCAGTTAATCTTACATTTTCTATCTGTTTTCAAGTATCATGAACTCATGAGTGGCAATACGTTAGGGATCATCTTAGTCACTCTGTACTTCACATCTAGTCTTTTTTAAAACATCTGTAACATAGAATGAAAGAAATCATTTGAGGAAAAAAAAAAAAGATCTCCACACATCCTTATTCTGCTGGGAAAAAAAAATACACTAATTGTATATAGGATCTATGTACAGAAAGCTTTTAAAGCTAAGGACAATACATCCTTCCATATAATCATGCATGTTTAGCTACTGTCCCCTATCCCTCACAGCAGCATGCACATTAACAACCAGTTTCTGCTCTTGTTTACAAAGGAGTAATACAGATACTAGCAAATCAGACACAATTACTGTAAAAGAAAAAAATTAACCTGTGATATTTTATTTGCCAATAACCAGTTCTAAAAATTATTTAAGTTGAAATATCATTAAACTGAATGCTAAAAATTTGTGAGTTGATAAAAATAACTCTTTATATTTCCAAAGGAATATATTTTGCTGTAATATAGATTACTGTGATAATTATCTTAATACTACAATACTTAATAGTTAAATGATGCTTCATGGTAATAGTTGCAGTGTATGTCTTGACATTGAAGATAAAAGATACATAAATAATTTGATTTATTATGTAATTCCTTTCTCAAAAAATAAAATATTTTCCACTTCTTAGTCATACTTGAACATTATACTGTGATACTTACCATTTACACATTATGTGAAATTATATATACTTATTTATATACACATATAAAATGAAATTAAATTAAAAATATTTTGTATTATGTATTTAATTAAATTCCATTAACAGGATTCAATAACCAAATGGATATTTTAAGTTTTCTTTAATTTGTTTCTTGATCTGTAAGTTTCAGATTCTGAAGCTTTTTGGTTATAAGCTCTTGATTTGAGGCATTCTGTAACATTAAAATTTTCACATTTTAGCTCGTTATTCAGAGACAGCACAGCTCTACAAGAAAATGAGTATCAGGTTGAAATATCTTGGAGTGTCAGCTTAAACAGCCAAGTGAAACTAAAATTTCAATTACAGAAGTTCAACATCATGAACTGTTTAAAGAGGTGTAATTAATTGAAATAGTATTAGCTGAGTATTCTGTTTCAGTTTATCCATCGAATGAAAAATCTGATTCTCGCTTAATTCTAGTTAGGATATACTATATCGTCAGAAATGTCCCCAAAATATCCTCTCAAAGTAGAAAATACAAATATTATTAAAAGTTTATCCCATTTATTCCCCAAGAACATGGCAAATGTATCTGTATGATGTGTCAGTTCTTCAGAGAAAGAACAGGAAGCAGTCCTGTACTGTATTTCTGCCATACTTCATTTCAGTCAGAAGTGGAAGGAAACAGACACTAGAAGAAGCCAGCAAAACATAGAGGAACTGTTGTCCCAAATCTGGGTTCATTTACCCAGTGTGCAGTACACAATGTTACACACAGAGCAGGGGTATTTACTTATTTCAGTTCTGTGCAGAGATGTGCTAGGGGGTAAATTCACAACCTGGTTATAATAGCATTATATATTTATACAATAGAGAATAATAATTCTGCCTTTTGGTCACACCTACTTAGCTACAATAGGTTAATTATTTTCTTAAGCTAGTTTTAAGATACAATGCTGCTTAAATTTATTGCGCATTCTTTGTGAATAAGGGTCTTTATCTGAGGAGGGGGCGATTTTAGCATTAAAGATATCGTTTTCATATTGTAATGAGAGATTTCACTTTGAGGACGCTAATTAGTGGAATTTTGTTGACCATTCAAATCTTTATTAATGTTATGCACCTGCAAGGATATACATCCCCTTAGTTTAATAAATGTTTTCATGCTCCAGATCCCTCCTTATCTCTTTGGGCTTCTTCAGCAGGTCTTCTCTCCTTAAGCCTATCTTGGAGTTTCTTTGTTCTGGCAGATTTACAGCATCATCCTGCTCTTTCAGGGTCATATTCTGAGGCAAGGTGTTTCTTTTTATCAGTCTCTCAGTTTCTCTTCAAGGGTACAGTCATTAGCAGAGTATGCATTGTTTATATGAAGTAACTTGGCTTTCTCAAGTAAGATTCTGTTTCACAAAATATTAATTATCCTTGCCTAATGGAAAATTTAATAAAAAACTCTTTCATGTAAATTTCATAAAAATTTAATTCATGGTTACTGGAATCAACTGAACTGGAAAGATTTAGTTCTTCACCATTGTGCATATACAAAATGTAACGACTAAAAATAACTACTCATACACACATATAAACAGAGCATAAAAATCCAGCTGAACAGTTGATAATTTTTCTGCTATACTGGTGCTGCATACAGGAGGGATTGAGTAGGTGATTCTGAAACATTTACATGGCTTCTAGATTCCAAAGCTTTAAAATATCTATCTTCCAGTTTCAAAAGACCACCCAACATCAGCTTGCTAGCTTTGCTGAGCATATTGCAGTTTCCTCCTGCCCCTGAAATGTAACTACATGAAGACTTATTCGAGACATAAGTTCATGTGCCACAGTGATCCTTCTGAAACCTCAGATCAAGAAGCCCAGTAAACAAGTCCATCAAGACAGCAGCCACCGCTAAGCCACTGTCCTGCAACAGCAAACGTTTTCTATCACCCTCACAAATGTGAGGGTCTGGGTCATAGGGTAAGGGTATGGATATAGGATTTCTGGAGCAGGTAAACAATAATACAAATACAGCCAATATTGTCTATTATGGTCATTATAATGTTGCGCTGGTAATGGTTGTACTTGCAAGTTGTTTTTTTTTTTTGACAAGCCTATGTTATTAGAACAGACTACAGACTCCCTTGATGCTGATATTCATTAACTTCAATAGTCTTTACATCAGAGCTTTTGGTACAGGTCAAAAGCAAAGGGTTTATAATTCTAAACACCCATACTAACTGCAAACAGATATGGAGCTTTGCTTTCCACTTCTATTCCACAATTTATTTCCTTTATATGCAAAATTCAAGCAGAAATATGAAAACACATTATGGTAATGTCTAGTAATTTACATATATGGTATGTATGGCAGAATTTTTTGATTGCTAATGTAGACTGTTACTAAAACATGGCTAGATACATCATCACTTGCAGGAATATAGAGTATATTTTATATATACTTGGTATGTGAAAGGAAGGAGACAGATCAAAGAACTTCTGAGAAATGCCAGGCAATCAAAATGAATTCTCCATCCTTCAGATATATGGTGTGGCAGGTGTGCTCAACCTCCTGACCAGACAGGTGGTGGTTTGGTGCAGGCTCCAGAGGAGGTAAAGGTTGGAGTCTTGGCCAGGCCACGAACTCCCCTAGTCCTTTGAAAACCCAAAATAGAGCATGTGACACAGTGAACATGAATGCATATGAGCTTGGAACACCGCTTGGAACACCCACCATGCAGTTGACACATTAATAACTGGTGGCTTTTCCAAGACTCATTTATCAAAGAAAGTTGTGGGTACAAGGGGTCTCAGGCATACTTTTTCCCACCACTTATAAGTTGACTACAAGCTAATCACTTTATCCCATAAATACGATAGTCTAAGAGCCTAAGAGCCTTTGAGCTCTCCATGCTAGGCAGCGTGGCTAAGTTTGGGTCCAGCCACACCTAGACTCCTCTCTGAAGAGGAATTTAGACAGCAAGGGTCTCCATTCTGAAGCTCTGACTCAACGGGAGGGCCTTCGCTACTCTGTGCATCTTCGGCCTCTCTCTCTCTGAATCATTCTAGCTCGAACATAACTCAATTTTTATTTGTATGCTTTTTCCATGCAGAAATTAAAAAATGAACCTTGAATTTTGTTTAGTCACACTTTTACAATATCATATTAAAACCACTTTTGCTAATACCTTTGACAGTGGTTCTTCAAGCATCTAAATCTCCCATTCAAGGCAAACTGGCATAGTTGACAGGATCCTAACTCAGGATTTGCAACATACAATTTCCCAGAGACTTGATAAATGGGTGCAAAATATGCATCTTTTGGAAACAAATGCTTGTTAATTGCAGAGGCAGACAAGTTTAATCAGGCAAGATCAGTGTGTTTGGTTTGTGTAGTGGGAGGTGCTACAGTGGCAGATTCTTGTGAGAAGCTGATAGAAGTTTCCGCTTTGTCTGGTGGATCCATCGGGCTCCAGGGCAGACCTGCCACTGTTTGGAATCAAGCCAATTTGTGACAGTGATAACACCTCTGTGATAATCTATTTTAGAATGGCAAAAAAAAAAAAATCAAACTGAAACACAGAAGTGTAGGTAGAGAGAGGGAGGCACAAGCCTTGGGGGCCTTGCAGGTCTCACCCTCTGGCCTCTCGCTGGGTAACTGTCTGGGTTTGGCCTGGCCCAGATCAGCCAAGAGAGGAGGCAAGAAGAGAGGAGAACAGAGAAGAAAGGATATATAAGAGAAGATGCAAGTTAAAATCAAATTTTAAATAGGTCCACTTTTCCATCTGTCTGAAATATTTTCATTTTATTTTCTGTGATATTACTGACAATTGCAGATAAATTTATATATGTATATAAAGCTGTATTATCAACTCACATAGTGAAGGAATTCTGGCTACCCTGGTAATGAATTTAATTATGAAAATTCTTTGTTGCAAAAGTGCTGTTTAAATCTTATTACATTCTATCCATTGGAATCAACTTATTTTTTAGATTCTTAAGGAAACTACACCAGATTAGGAAGTAAATCAGATAAATGTACAAGCAGTATTCATAAGGGAAGATAAAATTCTCTAAGGTTCCAATAAAGGCACTGAAGTGTAGCACCTTTTCACAGTTATGCTACAAAAAATGACATATGAATCATTTATATTATAAATGCATCCTACAGAAAGGCTCTGCTACTTCCACTGGGTTTTACAGTCCTGCACATGAAGTCATGAATGAAACATTCAATATTATGCTAGTAAGAACTGTTAAAATCTTCATCCAATAATATATACCTTGCCTGTAGTTCCTACACAAAACTCAAGAGTAACATTCAGCTTCTAATTCATTAATTTTGCAACTATTTCTTAAAAATTATTTATCTATGGTAGGACATTTGTAAGTAGTGTCATAGTTTAGCCCCAGTCATACACTAAGCACAGAAAGATAATCACATTAAGTTTTATTATTCAAAACAATATATACCAAAATACTTTTTAAATTTTACTACCTAAATATGATATATTATACACAACACAGATTATATTATAGTCATCATTGTAAGATTTTTTTTTCTGCTGAAGTGAGCCATTAATCTGTTTGACTTGTACAGTTCTAAACATTCCCTCTATTTTTTTTTTGTCTGTACAAATAACTCAATTTCAAGGCATGCGATAGCTATTTCCTTCCTTTCACTGTGTTACTTAGTGGAATAGAAAGAGATTTTCCTTTAGAGAAGAGCTGACTGTGAAATAAATTTTCCTAAAAGATTCAGTAAAAAAACCAAAAACTTCAAAATACTTTCACCTATGGTTTCTTTTTTTTTTTTTTTCTGCCTGGTCACGTATGGAAGTTGTTTAACAGTATTCTGCTTAGACTCCAGTTTTCTCTCCAGAAAGGTACAACTGAGAGATGTACTTTTAGCTGTCTTTATAGTAGGTGTCCACATAGAAGATCAAGGTCTAAGAATCTATATTAATAAAGTTCTAGTACTCAATTCATTCGCTACATTTAAGTGTCTAGTACCATTTGAGATGACCTAGGTGCCTAAGACAGCCATGTGAGCCTCGCAAACAAGAACCTACTGGAGGTGCTTCATCTTGTAGATGGACAACTGCAGGCTAGGCGGGATATGCTGAGGCATCAGGACGACATTATGTATCTCTTTCTTAGATTATAAAATTGAGCATTAATCACCATGGTCGGGGACCCCAAGAGGTTATACACCTCATCAAAGATTCAGTTGTGCACATATAGGCTTCTAGAGGCTTTTGAGACACTGTGCAGAGTTGACTGACATTACAGATGGGCTTTAGGGGAAACCCATGTCCTGATGCAGTGACAGTGTCAAGCCAGGATGGAATAGCCAGGAGGTTCTCAAGGAACCCTAGTATGAGTGTGGTGGCAGCTGTAGCCCTGGGCCTCTCTGCTCACTGTAAGTGACTAGTCAGGCTTTCCTTTAAGCCATTGTCTCTGTAGTCAAGAGATTATTAGAGTCATTGTTCTGTTCTTTTTCGTTTGTTTGGAGTAATTTTTTGTTTGCTTATAAAACTTCTATTCCTTCTCTTTGCAGGCAAAATACGTTTCAAGTGAAGTTTGGTCACTCTGACTTTCTTTTCAGACGTTACAGGCAGGCAAATAACCTATAGAAATTATACTGTGAATTGTATTCACATCACAGATTTGGACTTTAGCTAGCTACCTAAAGGAACAAGACATTATTCTTTGCCTCAACTTGGATATTTTTTGAAAAAAAAAAAATCTGAATTTTCATATTTACTTTTTCTCTTTGTCTTCTGCAAATGTTTTATGGAACTTAGAGTGTTCTATAATTAAGGAGAAATCAAAATAAAATTTCTAAAATGAGAGCTAAATGTTTGGGAACAAAAAATGGTGACCTGTGGCAGGTCACCATTAACAATTAAATTAAGTCCAAACGAATAATATCCTTCTGCTATGAAATTTTGGAAGAGTAGGCTTAATTTTGGTTAGTATATATAATCCGGGAACAAAATAGATTTAGATTTGGAGATTTTTCTTGTTGGTTTGGTTTGCTTTTTATTGGGATCTTTTTTAGGCACATTACTGAATGTAAAACAACAACTGCACTTACAGAGGACTATCTGCAATAAGGAATAAAAATAAAAAAAAAAACCTAAATAAATACAGAATCTCATTCCCTGTTCCCAAATGAAAAAAAAATAAAAAAGAAAACATTTTATTTTCCTTAAGCAGCATCTAGCTATCCTAACATGTAAAGCATATTTTGCAAGGATAAAGATTTTCCTATGTTCTTCACCATTGTCATTGCTTCCTTATTTGTATTTTAGTGAACACTACTTCCAGAAGGACTATTGTGTCTTGTTCACATCTTACAGGTTTACTTCACTGTAATTCATCGACTTCATGACGCTTATTGCTAATTTATTTTGAAAGGAATATCTGGACTACTAATCATCACTTTGAGCATGATACTCTATCAATGTAACAAAGCAAAACAAATTTTCTCTCAAAGAGTTGTTGCAAAGAGAACTTAAGTGCACTTTTTCAAATCTTGACCCTAACAACTGAGTGATATTTTTATTAAAGAGTACTGGACAATTACTAACTCACTTGAAATTACTTCCGCTTTTTGGTGAGCTAACTCTGACTGTTGTCAGCAGAGGTCCGGTAGTTGTGCTTTCTTTGTGATAAAAAGTCTCTAATGCGAAAATACTGGCAATTTGAAGGATGTCTGGGATATATTGTACTCTTAAATTTTGTCTTATTTTGAGTAACTGGACCATTTAAAATTAAATTGAAATTTGTATAGACAATGTCATGAACTATAAATAAAATCTAACAAAACTGGTACTTGCAAACTCTTTAAAGTGCCTTTCCACACACTGGAAATGTCATAATGATGTATTGAGCCTTTGGACACAACTTTCTCCTTGTGATTGGAGATTATTGGGAAAAGAGGAGCAACAGAGTGGATGACTTAGTTTTCTGGCTTATGTTTCCAGTCTTTGGGTTTTTTTTGTGGTACAGTACACTATTGCAGGATTGCATAATTGGTACAATATATCACAACTTTACCTTCAGAGTCTTCATGAAAGTAGTAATAGCCCATGAATGCAAAGAAGGAAATATATCTTTTTTCTTTATTTATTTTGATAGAGGCAATTTGTTTCAAATTTATTGAAAAAAAAAAAAAAGGAACTAATCCCTTGATGTTGTGAAAGCTAAAAGAATGAGAGAGGAGACACTGATGCCAGATCTAGGTATTGCTTTAGGTATACTCCGGTAAGAAAACTGTAAAATCAAAACAAAACTCAACAAATAATGAATTAAATAATTTATTGTTCTGAGGACAATTGTCCTCTCCATATTAAGGCCAACATACAAAGACCTCAAAGCAATTTCGTCAAAAGAAATGCTAGAAACGGAAATACTGTCTTTCTTATGAGTTTCATCAAATTATCTTTTTTTTTCATATTGCACTAAAGTCTGTGGCTCACTTAGTTGGGAAAATACAGATTTCATAGTACAATTAAGTCTTCTTCGAATACAACTAATATATTTCATGATGGCTTTAATTACTTTACAAACATTGTCCCTCTTTTATATTTCTCTGTTAAGGCAAATATTTCCTCTGATAGCAGTATTGTTACATATATTCTAAAATATATAGACAGAACTTGGAGCTTAGCTGCAATCAGTCATTTGCTTCTCATGCCCAGTCACAATCAGGGGTTTGGTTTTTTTTTTCAGCTTTACACTTGCCATTGTTATTTTATCATTTGGGTTGTTCTTGTATGTTTCCTTCACATGAGTTGACACTTTGGAAACAATCAGCTACATTCACATTTTTGCAAACCTAATTGATTGGCTAAGTTATGCTGATTTTATGAAATCTTCTTTTGCATTCCTATATCTTTTTTTCTTGCTTAGAGAAATACTCTTACTCTGAGATCTATTTGTATTAAGAAGCCACCCTAATAACTAGATACATTTATTTTCTAAATTCACTGAACTGCATAGTAAAGTTGATGAGGCTTTTTTCTTTTTTACTGTTTTTTGAAAAATTATGATTGTAGCTCAAAAGGAAGAAACTACTTCTTTTACTAATTCCGGCACACAAAATTTCAGCATACAGTTTTATGATCTTCTGACTTCATTTTTGAGTTCCATGTAAAACATTTCCAAAGCTTTACAAACTATTTTAAAAGCTTGATATAATGTGATCCTAAAATTACATGTAATTGTCCATGTTACCCTATAATATTATCTGGAACATAGTTTTCTGAGTATGGAGGGAAATGCTGAGAGTACTACATGTTCAGAGAACAATAACAAGTCACACTTTTGAAAGATTTGCTAATTTGAGTTGTAGACACTTTTTTATGATTAAATTCTCATTCGTTTCTGTTTAACACATGTAACTGCACCATTGAAGAATTATTCTTCCTCTAAGGTAATTTAATATTAAAATTATTGCATTGAAAACCTTAATCATTTGCAGAATATTTTTGAGAGGGCTGCCAAATTCAACCTAATTGTGATTCAGTGGCTATCCTTATGCTACTAAATTAAATATCCCCGAAAACAGTTCAGGGGACCAAAGTTACCTCGCATTAAATTTCTCAGATTTCTGTTAGTATGCACACTGCAAACCATTATTCATAAATGGTTCCTGAGATACTCTAATTCCCCAAGGATGTGCCCAGGAATTCTCTAGGACAATAATTGGTGTAGACTACCATTCTGTCTGAGGAAGCTCTTAGATTTTACTAGTAGTCATTCTGAAATATGGAAAGTTCTTGAACTTTCGTCATCCACAGGTATGTTTCAATTCATATAGAAAACATAGGGAACAGATCTCTTAGATAAAGCTTAGATAAAGCACCTTTTAAAGCACATTTGCTTGAGAATGAGATAGTTGGGAAGGTTCACAGCAGAATAAGGGAGTAGGCTAAGCAGTTAAACAGTGTGGACAGTGATCCAGTACTCATCTTTACCTACTCTGTGATTCAGCATTACAGAACAATCTGTGTCTACCTGAAGAAGGTTCACTCGTGCAGGTCTGACACAATCACATCGATCCATACAGAGCATACACTATTCAAAGTTAACAGAAGCAAAATTTGAAAACCGTTAGTTAGAAATACTTAATTGTACTTTCTAGAGACAACATTAAATATTATTACTGCAAGTAATAGTTATTTACTCATCATAGACAGTTCTGGAATTCTTTTATACTTTTGTTTGCTTCTGAAAAAAATAGATATTTCTCATTATTTTTTTCCAGTTAAACAAAACCTAGTTTTATTATTCTTTTCCCTATTTCTTTCTTTATTCCAACACATAACAACACATTGTAAATGTTAATTCCTGTTGTGATTCTCTCTCTGATCTAAAAAAAAAAAAAAGTGACACTTAAAAAAGTTTAATTAAAATGAGAAAAATACTTAGAAATTGTTCCCAAGTTCATAATCCTTAAAATTTTAAAATAACACTTATACTATCTCCGTATCTTTGAGATATATCTCTGGTAGCCTTAACCTAGAAATGTCATAAGTAACAATATCATAAATAAAGAGACTGACATTAAATTACATATGTTACTAGAAATCATTAGCTGACCTTAAAAAAAAATTATTGGATTCTCAATTAGCTTGAAAATATGCCATGTAGATGAGATTTGAAGTTAATTACTGCAACAGTAGTTATTTTCAAAGTGTAGGAACCACCAAATACTAAACATATTTGCATACAGAGAATTCTGTTATATACCATGAACCATAATATTACTTTACAATATTAATGCTTAGGTATATATTTCTACCTTCACTAATAGCCATAGAACTTTATAAAACAAATAACATAATATTAAAAAAAAAAAAAGATTCCCAACTCTGGAAAGTTTGAATTTTAACAGAGAGACTGTAGCAAAGTCATTTGTTACAAAAATGAGACAAAATTTTGAGACAAAAAAAAAAAATTGAGACAAAAAAAAATTAATACCAGGGTGCTAAGGTGCTTACAGTGTCCATAATAAAAATTGGTTTGCAATAATCAACCTGTTTCTAATCTTCCATTTTTCTAGATTAAATGACAGTTTTGCATCCCCATCATATTTGAACTCTTTTTTTTAAAAACTCAAAGTAAATTAGAACTATCCTTAAATAAAAATAAAATAAGAAAAGCCAAACAAAAGATTTTTTTAAAAAAATTTTTGGAGTTGGTAATGCTTAGGCTTTCAAAGACTTATTTCAAATCGTACTCTGTAAGAACTAAACAACTAAACAATACAATAATTCTCCAGGAATTTGCTTCACAGAAGTAAAATGAAAATTTGGGAAATGGTTAATACTTTTTGCTGCATTATACTTATTAGGCAAGAAAAGTGTAGCTGGGAGAATAAGGAACACTGTGTAGCGAAAGGATGTGGCATTCTTTATATGAAAAAAAAATT
The DNA here is from genome assembly GCF_036417535.1 of Chlamydotis macqueenii. Taxonomy (NCBI): domain Eukaryota; kingdom Metazoa; phylum Chordata; class Aves; order Otidiformes; family Otididae; genus Chlamydotis; species Chlamydotis macqueenii. The sequence continues at coordinate 168,315,699 of NC_141556.1, forward strand.
TAAGATTGTCCCGTCCTACACCAAGATGGCACTTCCAGATGCTCCCTTCAGGATGGTCCCGTATATCCTCTTCCTCTCAGTTATGTCTTTTCAAAGCTTAACCTGAGTAACATTACTGAAAATACAGGGATTTCTCTACTTCAGTAAAGGACAGCTATAGCTCATGTCTAAGAAAGAAAAAGGAAATTAAAGGAGGCAGAAGCAATAAGAATTAGAGACTTTGTTCAGGTCACTCTTCGTAAGGTTAAAACATACTGAAGATAGTGAGAAATCCAGTTTACATCATTATAATAATTTATTTCTGAGAAAGTAAATACAATCACTGAAACCAAGAAAGACTACCAAAGAGAAAGCATACGAAAATTATACTTCTTTTTTTTTTGCTTAGATGTTAAGGTCAAGCAGCAGAAATTCTACTAGATTTATGTATATAACGGAACACAAATATCTTGAGTTTTGCCTTGTTGACCTTAAACACACTCAAGACAAATGGTGGTTGATACTGAATGCTTCTGACAGCTGCACAAGGTTATGACTGTTCTCTGTCTCAGTCCCTTCAATAATCCAGACCTTTTACTCTGAGGTCTGATCTACAGTACTGAAAGAAGTAGTTGAAAGCTTTTGATATTACTGAGGGACCTTGAGAGGAAAATGCAGCTTGTTTTGATTTCACTTTGTGACAAAATTATGTATCAACTTCCCAATTCCTTCCCCTTTGCTGTCTGCAGTACACATCCTGTTTCATCTCATGTATGGTGAGAAGGTTACTTACATTGTCCAATTTTATCATGTGCTATGTGTCCACCTTGGTTTAATCCTGACAATTTTACACACACAGAACCTAATCCAGCTTCACCTCTATAGTCAGACCTTGCCATTTCCTAGATAATCTAGAGAATCATGTTTTCTGTGATAACTAGTATAGTTTTTCCTCTGACACTCCCTCCAAAGTTAGCCCTATTGACTCCCATTTCCATGCTCTGTAAATTACATCAAGCTTTGATTCTTTCTCAATAATTCAACTATGTCTACTGTAACTCCACATTATTGAAGTAATATGCCTCATGCACATTAAAATCCACTTCAAAGACCCATTTTGTTCCCCACTAAATTTTGCTCTGACTCTTTACAAGCTATAAAATACCTTGATCACTGGAAACAAGTGAAGAGAGATAGTTAAATAATCCCTTCATGTATGTATTCAACTGGAATGGGCTAATTGGTGTGTCTATATGCTAGTGCTAGATAGAGCTCAGTACAAAGGGACCTATTCTGAACATCACAACATGATACTCAGTCTTTGTCCCAGAAAGGTTAAAATCCTAATTCAATTAAAATTCAAGGTAGGGTATGTTCTTTTTTTTTTTATTTTTTTTTCCCCCCTGCAGCTATATGGGAGAAATAAGTCTCCTAAGTGACTTCTTTGTGCAATTTTTGTTTATCTTTCCCTTTTAAATGAGATTTTTTTAATACAAGTTTGATTCATGAGGCTGTGTGACTTCAATATCACAATTGCTTTTATGATGTATAATAACTTAATGTTTTGCTTTTGAGATACAGAATGGCATACATTGAATGATGGGAGATTAAAAAAAATGTTACATGCAATTATGTACTAAAAGAGATATTTTAACAGCTGTTCAGGTTGTTACTGTTGGAGTTGAATTTGTTAGCTGTTCAACAAATATCTCTGTTTTGCTGTCTGACACACAGGTTCACTTTTGAGGATGCATACATAAAAAAAATTCGTTTCTACCTGAAACCAATTAAGATAATCTTCACACTGACATATCTTTAGCTCAGTTTCTTAAGGAAGTAGGACATTCTGGTACACTATGTTTAACTGAGTGCTTGTCAGTCACTCATCTGATACCTTCAAGTCCACTGACAAATTCTAATTAAACTTAAAGACTTGAAAGATACAAAATTTCACCAAGTTTCAAGAAAAATTGTCTTAAAAGTAGACAGTGGTCCTTTAAGGTCCCTCGATGACAAAAAAGCTGGCACATGATCATGACAGTTATCTTTCTTTTAGAGTGCCTATTAGCTGATCAGCACAGTACCGGAAATCAGTCAGCACGTACACAATTTGGATAGAGCTGAAGCACTGCTCCATACAGTCCACTAATTAGGGGACAAGAAAGGGAAATGAGGATTTTTGTGAGTAATGTGATATTGGAAAGAAACTGGAAGAATTATCCAATTTTACTTTCTTTGTTTCTGTTAAGTCATGCACCAGAGAATCTTCTAGGGAAATAACATACAACTCCATAGGAAGATGGGCCTTTTAGTTTGCTTCTTGGAAGTATTTACTGCTTCTTTTGAAACGGTGTTCCAAAACTTCACCCCATTGTGTAAAGAAACTTCCTATTTGCGCATTTATTTGTGGCCATTTTATAGCCATCTTGGCTTAGATCAAAATTTTATTTTCATCTAAGCAGTTACTTAAAGCCAGTTACTTAATACAGTCTTTTGATTCTTATCTACATGACTTGTGTTCATATACCTCTCCATTTCTGCCATATAGAGTTTACCATTCCCACAACATTTCTTGCTTAAGTATCTAAAAGATGTCTGTGTGACTTGTAAGTACATAAGATGTAAAACTGTTATTAAGAAACTTCCCACAAAAGCTGGTTGAAACCAGTTCTCATGCAGAGTTCATCCCTTTACAGCTTTAATCTCTTAAAAAAACCTTTCAGATTCCTTGACTCTGAGAGACTATTGAGTGTTATATTTTAGCAGAGTTGAATGAAGAAAACATTGATAAGTGGAAGAATGGAGCACTTAAAAAACCCACCAAAAATGGAAATGCACAGGAGATGCAAATTTCTTTTTTTTTTTAAAAAAAATATTCTCAGTATACAAATTGCAGTTTTCTGTCTTTCAGGGTGTAAAAGACTGTATCAAAAATTTGTCTCAACATTGTTGAAACAGCGGGCCACCACCCGAGCAATGGCTTCCCGTTATCTTGCAAGGCAACTCCTGTTGTCTTGCAAACCTGAATGCAGAGGTGGTTCCGAGAAATCTAGCCCTAGCCCCCGGCATGCGCCCAGAGATACATATCACCTGGTAATGGGCATGCATATCGCCCAGTAATGGATCACCCGATAATGGGCATGCATATCACCACCAGCTGAGGGGTGCGGCTAGGAAAACCAGCTCTCGAAATACAATGAAAACAACCAACACAAAAAGGGACACTTCGAGACTTAGACACTTCTTCTACACTTCAAGACACTTCTACACTTCGAGACTTCTACACTTCACTACTCTTCACTTCATTCAACGGAATACACATTCGCCGGAATACACATCCACGGAACCGATATCGAGACGACCAACACCGGACAGATCGTCGCCCCATTGAGCAAACTGAACTGTCAGGACGCTGCAGCTCCGTGGTGGTAGCTATTACAACCGAAACTATTTTCCCTCTTTCCTTCCTTTCTCTCCTTTCTCTTCCATTTACAAAGTTCTTATCGGGTTAATAAAGCTACCTGGCACTTGACTCCGTTTTGAGTCTTAATTCTGTTCCCGAGAATATGAACAAAACCACGCTCTGGTGTGTGACAGGTCGGTCCAGCCGCCCCTAGCCCCCCAGACTCGTCTGAGGTCGGCTAGAACGCAAGGGGGCCTTCCTCTCATCTGAAATCGGAACGTGACACAGGGTTACCACTAGACCCTGTCAGCTTTCTTTTGCTGTATTCTCTGCTTCTGGTGGCTACCTGGAAACATACATTCTCTTTCCTCTCTTCCCTCCTCTCTTCACGGGACATTTCCCTGGGGAACATGCCAAGACAGTTTGAGAAGGATGGAAGTGGCAATGTCAAATATGATTAGAGAGGTGTCTTCCATACACATAGAGGATATAATGCAGCAACCAGTCATATTTATGGTGTTAAAATAATTTGCGAAGAAAGTAACCTGAGAAAATCCAAGATGACCAAGGACAAAACAGGGTAATCTAGTCTAAGATAGCTTTACAGCAGACCTATGCCTTTCTGGAGGGGCAGCTGAGGTCAAGGTAAGATACAACAGTGAAGCTTATACAGCCTTAAATGTCTATCTGTTGGCAGCCAAATCGATCCAATAATTCTTCATTGAAGCTGAGATTCAGGGCTTAGTTACCCTAAGGCTCTATGTTTGTGTCATATACTTCTTCAGAAAAACCTGAAACCAGAAGGATCTGTGATATTAGCAACTATAAAAAGGAAAAAGTCAGTCAATACATTGATTGAAAAAGTCAAGAGTGAAGTAAAGGGAATCCATGCAAGTTTAATTTAGTCCCCTTGTCTGTAGTCATTTTAGCTCATTCTTTAGTTGTATGATATTGTATCTTTTTTTCTTCTATAAATTTAACTCATTGTGCAATACAGAGGATTTCTTCTATTAACCAATATTTTGCTATCTTATTTTTCTCATTGTTACTAACTGTGTAGTGAAAAGCCTGCTTTAATGCATCTGGTTCAAACAATACATGTGAAGACAAAAATTAGTATTTTTTCCTAGTGGATTTTTACTGGTTAAATACTTTACTCTCCTGCAAGTTTCACCACATTTCTTTGTGCTGTCATCTGCAACTCATTCACAGCTGGAACCATTAGATCTCCTCCACAGACCTTTAACATCTGAGCTGACAGAGAGAGACAGGACAAACAGGGAGGAAGGACACACATAGATTTGCTCTGACAATAGAGGACTTGCAAGAATCATAGATCTTTTGTTGCATTCTCAAAAATGCAAGGAATATAACCTATATTAGCACAGATAGTTCTTTCTATTTCCTCAAATTTTAAGTAATTCCTCTCTATCCCTTCTAGCTTTCTTAGTATCTTTTTTTCCTACTTCAATCTTCTCACATATAAATATGGTTTTTTTTAACTAGTCTCAATAGGATGTTATAAATACTTACAGTCTGATGGTGTATATCATCCTCTAAAAGCTTTCTTTATTGACTTTCAACAGTCATTTGAGACATTTATGGCAGGATTCAGTTGCTAATACACTGACACATGGACCCTTTGTGATGTTTTAGGTGCTATATGATACCACACCTGATCTCCAGCTACAGCTTCAGAAAAGCATAGGCCTGCCAGAGCAGTGCTGTGTAGGAGGACAGGAGTGTGCAGGAGTGATATATCTGCCTACTTTGTGTGGATGGATGTTTTGGATACTCTGTATACCTAGCTGTGGGCAGCTAAGTCCTGGGTTCACTTTAGAAAAGATTGTTAAAAAAAAAGTCTGCAAAAAAACCCCTTAAGTGTAATAGATATCTAAAGTAGGTGGACTGGCTCCCACAGTGAAAGAAAAGGCAGTGGAATACAGAAACTTGGACAAAGTTGTATTATACTTGTTGGTTTTATTTTTGCAGTCATCTCCAGATTGTCAACAACAGCATGAAAAGTTAGGAAAATAGCTGTTCTATTCCAAACAGGCAGAAGGCTACTTTACAATTTTATCTGAAACAATGATTACTCAGGGGTAGATAATACTAATCTATCTTACTTTGATCAGATATGAAGGGGTAGATATCTGTGTTGTAATTAGAAATATTTAATTATGCAAAGCCACATGGGAAAAATCAAATAACTTTATTAGAGAACTGAACACTAGAAGGGAAAAATTGCATAAGAACTTATTAAATTATGAGAAGTGTAATTGGCTGTATGGCTGCTTTTGTTCCTTATGAAATGGAGTGGGCAGGTAGTACCAAAGCTATTGATAGAGAAAGTCTATGAAGGCCCATGATAGCTAAAAAAAATTTTAGAAGTGTTCTTTAATTTTTATTTCAGCTGTTCACAAAATTCTAAGCATTTTTACACCAAACCAACATTTTCTTTTTTTCCCTTAAGATATACACTTACAGCTCCCCAAACACACACGCATATATATACACACACACACACAGAGGTATCCTTTACCTACCTGCTTTTTATACCATGCAGCTGGTGAGTGCTAAGCTTTTTTGTTGTTGTTGTTGTTAATGTTATATATATAGGTTAGCAAACAGTAGATATTTTTTTTTTCCTGAAACTAAAGTTCCTCTTCAGTGTACTCTGAAGAATGAAGGTAAGGTTGAGAGTTTTTAGTAAGTGCATGTTACAAGCTGAAAGGCTTTTTCCATTAATGGCCCACGTGACTAACATGCAATATACTGCATTACATAGGGACAAAGGCCCTGAAGCAGAGATCAAAATTCAGAAATCAACTTTGCTGGACAGGTGCTGTGATTGCTAGACCCAAGAAATTGTAGGTTTCTTTCTTCCAACTGAGATAACTTCCACAATACGAAGCGACTGCCCTCCCACAAAAGCAGCCTGCAGTCAGAGGTTAGCACCTGCTTTAGCACAGCAGGAGCTGTGGTTGAGCTTTGTAGTCAAAGGGAAAAAATCAAAACTTTAGCCTAAGTTCTAGCCAGTTCATTGGGAGGAAAAAAAACCACAAAACCAAAACCCAACATCATCTGCCCTCACGTAAAGGATCTGTCAAATAAATCATAAATGGCTAGCAATTCTTCATGCAACCTCATGGAATAGCTACGGACAGGATTTAAAACTTCAGTCAGGGCTTGGTATTTCTTATTTCAATATGTCCAGTGCACCGTTTGACTTGGACATTACTCCAAGATGTTAGCTTTTTTGCACTTGCTAATAGTAAGACTCTGAAAGCCTGACTGTGGAATCCAGGTTCCATGCTGCACTATCTAAAAGTTCAGTTACACTTATCTGTAGCCCATAAAGGAACAGGTTTTTCATAAGTTAGATATACCAAATTTTCACTTTAAAGCAAGTTATCCCTGCAGTGAAATCCAGAATCACATGTGGTTTCTGAGTCTTTTCTACAGTTCATGCAGGATTGGTTTGCTAGAGCAATGATTCAGAAAACTGAGTTGATGGGAAAGAAACCAGCCTAGAGTCTTCAGAAAGCACTAAACAGAAAGATGTGTGAAATAATATATTGAAGGCTTTAAGCAATAGTTTCTATCCACCTGGGATGCAGAGAGGAAATCCTCTCTTAGGGATGATCCATGGATAGTCACATCTCAAAAGTGTGATCAAGGACAACTGCACTCTTGTAAATAAATGCTAGGAGCATACTCAGAGGTGATTCCTGCTCTATTTGGATGTCCTGGAAGATAAAACACTGGTTAAAAGTACAGATACTATTTCAAAGGCTGTCTTCCTTAGATCTATTCAAATTCACATTAACTCATCTCCCAGCATTTTGTCATCAATTCAAGGTCACCCACTCTGCAGGAAAAATGCAAGCCTAAAAGCAATGTCTACATTGTGTAAGTAGGTGACCTTGTATTGTGTGTGTTCTGAGATACTAAGTTTCTGGCCATACACTGCCTTTTACGCTGACCACGAAGCTTCTCTAGGTACAGGCAGTGACAGAATTGCAACAGCTCAGTGAATGTTCAAGTTAAGCAGAAATTATATGTGTCACAGAGCTGCTGAGCAAAATATCTTTTTTTTTTCCTTTAAAATAGAAATTTGGGACTTGAGAACATCAGCTGCAATAAATATTTGCTCAAAGTTCACTAGTCTTTATCAGATCCAGCCCTGCTTTGATTTTTTTTTTCCTCTCCTCCTCCTTTCCTGACAATGAGAATTATGACATACTTAGTGTTTTAGAAGTAAAGGTTATTTATAAAGATATGCACCCAAGCTTTTCTCAGAAGGTCAAAAAAAGGTATCCAGATACATTCTGTCAAAATGTCAGGAAAGTCTAATGCATATCTAAATGTGTCTCAATTTAGACATCCAAGAATGAGTACAGTATCAGTCACTTTTAAAGCTTTTGATATAGGAACACAGTTTCCAGCATTATTTTTCAGAAACTTAGTACTTCGTATTTCTTGTTAGATCATGCCTGCATTGTTTTGAAAGTACAACAACCATTAACAATTAGTCCAGTCAAAGATTTTACTATTAATAATATTAAAGCTTCTACAGGATTATGACAAACAGCCAGATTCCTTTGCAAGTGTGAATAAAACACTCAATTTTATGATTTATTATTTAGATAGCATCTGGTCCTGATCTTCAGCAAACATCCACCACTTTTATATTTGCAACTAGAGCTACTCCTGATTTACATCATTTATCAGTGAGAATAGAATCAGTTCAAATGAGTTCAATTACTAGAAGCTGTATCAGCTTCATCACTCTTTCTGTAACCTGAAACAACAATTCACGTCATAGTAAAACTATTAACTACACAGAGAGGCACTTCTTCCTACATATTCCCCTCCAACTTTGCTAGATCTAGATAAATTGCCATAATAAAAACCACTCACTAGTAAGTGAGGAAATACAGTAGAGGAACAGAGAGGAAGAAATGATCTCTCATCTGCTCCCCTATTAGATTAATCAGGTCCTTCAAACAGATTTTTAAATGGCTGTGACATGTTTTCCATTCTCAGAGTAATAAAATTCTATCATGCAACTATCAAAAAACACTACTGACATGCCTGACAAAAATGCAGCTAGCATAAAAACAAAATATAAGATAATTACAGTTAACTCATATTCTGTTTCCATTCTAGTCCAATGAATAAGCAATATGAACTTTAATAGGAGAAACACAAATTTCCATGTGAAATATAACTAGGAAAAAAAAATCAACAAAATGATCATAACTTAGCATCTAAAGTGGGTGTCTATAAATGAAAACTATAGTACCTTCAAATACAGAAGAAAAAAGAGGAAAGAAGAGGAAAAAATAAACAAAGTAAACTAACTACATTGAAGTCATCTATCTCATGGCTCTTTTTACATCCTTGTTGTGAGCAGTTTCAGCTTAATGAACACATTTGTTGTGAATTCATTTTAATTGCAGTGTGCTTAGTGAGCAGATACCCTCTCACTTAAAATGTTGCTACAGTTGTGATGATGAACTGCCTACATATTATTCTAGTAAATTTGTTTTACGCTGTTTTACTGCAGTTGAATTTGTTTGTTCAGCTATTGTTATGGGGATTTTGCAGGCTTTCCATTAGAAAATCTATTTTCAGTTATTTATATGGGGAATGCTGAAGGGTAAAACATACAAACTACAATTGACTGACACTTCAGTTACTTCACTCTTAAATGAGATTCTTGAAATTATTTTATAAAAGCCAGTATCTGCTGTCAAATTAATTTATGGTGAGAAAGAATCCACATTTGCAGATCAATTTAATTCTGTGAGTTGTCTGCCTCCTTAAAATTCTCCTCTCTGTTTTACGGTGAGTTTGAGCTACAAAATCTGGAGCCAGACTCTCAGATGCTGTACTTTGACTTAGTTCTATTGAAGTCAATGGGAGTATATTGATTGTATTGATCTGACATCAGACAGATTTTTGTGTAGTTCTTTAAATTGTGAGTTTAAAAGACATTTGGACAGTGTTTTTAGTCAAGGAGCTAGTTATTTATCACAATATTCCTTTTATTCCTACTACTAAGGCCTATTCTTTTATTCCAGACATATGTTATGTCCACATATATTATACCTGCACTCTAACTAGGTCTGCTAAATGCTCTGCTGAATATTTGTTTATTTCTACTTTGGTAGAAGTATTTTAAAATATGTAAAGCAAAACCAGTAGGATTAACATAACTATATTTTATCCTGTCTTGTGCATTATTGGGCTACGTAGTCTCATGGGACTTCTTCCAGCCCTGTCTTTCTGTCATTCTTTGTGCCATGGTAATACAACAAAGTCATTGTCTCTTAAATCTGATTACACCGATTGTAGCCCACACTCTCACTTGCATTTAAACACCTCACAATGGCTAGAGGGCCCAATTCTCCCCAAATTCAAAACATAGCACCATGCAGGCTCCTGTGAAGAAAATTAACTCTATGCCAGCCAAAACCAGTCTAGGAGGACCATTGATTGTTTTTTAAACTTGAGCAAGGCATTTGACACTGTCTCACGTAAAAAAACTTATACACAAATTGATGAAGTACGGGTTAGATAAATGAACAATGTGGTGGACTGAAAACTGTCTGAATTTCTAGACTCACATAGTTTTGATCAGCAGCATGAACTCCAGTTGGATGCCAGTCATTAGTGATGTGTCCCAGGAGCCAATACTGCATCCAGCACTGCTTAACACCTTCATTAATGATCTGTATGACAGAAACCCAGCATCTACTGTCAGCAATTTTGCAGGCAACACAAAACTGAGAATAGCGACTAATAGACCAAATGGGCAGGTTGCCGTTCAGAGGGATCTGGAAAGACTGGAGAAATGGGCTAACAGGAATCTCATTAAATTTAACAGCAGGAAATACTCAGTCCTGCCCTTAGAGAAGGATAACCCCATATACCAGTACAGGCTGGTGACAAACTGGATGGGAAGCAGCTTTGCAGAGAAGGCTGTGGGCTCCAGGAGGACACTAAGATGTTCATCAGGCACTGATATGCTCCTGCAGGAAAGAGTTCCAACAGCTTTCTGGGCTATATTATGAAGAGCAGCTGTTCCGGAGCGACTGCATGCCATGGAAAAGGACCCCATATTGAAGCAGTTCATGAAGGACTGTCCCCATGTGAGGGACCCCCACACTGGAGCAGGGGAAGAAAGTGAAGAGGAAGGAGTGGCAGAGACAATGTGTGATGAACTGACTGCAACCCCCACTCCCTATTCCCTCTGTGCTGCTCGAGGTATGGAAGAGGTGGAGATAGTTGAGAGTGAAGTTATGCTCGGGAAGAGGGAAGGAGGTGGAGTAAGGTGTTCTTTAGATCTGGTTTTGTCTCTTATTATCATACTTTTGTTTTATTGTAAATAAATTGAATTCATTTTCCTAAGTCCAGCCTGTTTTGCCCATAAGGGTAACTGTTGAATGATCTCTCCCTGTCCTTATCTGGACCCTCGAGCCTTTTGTTATATTATCTCTCTCTCATTCCCTCGAGGGGTAAGGAGGGTGAGTGAGTGAGTGCATAGTGCTTAGCCTCAAGTGAAACTCAACTGCAACTTGCCCTTTGATGCAGTTCAAATATATCCAGCAGGCAAAATATTTGCTCTTCAAAGGTAATTGTACTAAAGCTCTAGAAATAATTCATCTGTGGAAGAGATGGTTTCACATTCTGCATGAACCTGCAATTTGCATCAGAGGATGGAAAAAATCACTTCAAGCTTCCACTTAATTTGGTGATGGAATTTTTAAAAGATCTTCCCAGGTTTTCCCTTGGGCACATCATTGCTGTAGTTCTTTATATATTGAAGGACACTGGGAAGATGCCTGCTGCTGAAGTACAGTGCACTATACTACAAGAGGACATTTCATTTGTAGCACAGTAAGAGGAACTTTCCCAGGGGCCCTTCAGGGGATGTCTCATATAGAAGAAATAATACACACATACAAGAACTGCAGCCAACTGTTTGCTCTCCTTTTATACCTAGATGAATAAAACTTTCAGCTTAATGTTAAATTTCCACATTTAATTTATTATGCCTAATAGGCAGTTATTTAAAGCAAAAATAAGTGAATTTTTTCAATGCTTTCTTGAAATATTACACATGCATGGGGGCCCTCTAGATATGTATGTGGAAAAATACTGGCTAGATTTAAATAGGGGAAAAAAAAAGAAAGTTTTTCTATTAACTGGAGATCATTATTATTTATTTTAAATACTAATGTTGAAACAAGCATTTTTCAAAATACACCTACAGCATGTGCATATTGTAAAGATTGGTGCTGTAAGTACCCTGTTTAGTGAACAGTATAAAGCTAAAGACTGTGTAAGGAAACAAATAGCAAATTACTCTACTCTCCTTCTTCCTGGGCAAGTTCAAGCTCACACCAATAGTTTGGAAAATTACTTTAAAACTATACCCATGAATAGTCAACATTTGACACCTTTTGATTCTCTTCAAATCCGGTTGTGTTTGCTCTGCAAAGGCCACATTTTCCTAAGGAATAGGTTAATTGAAAGAAAATAACCAATTTCTGCTTGAGCTTCCTTTAATAAAAGACTTGATTCTAATTTTCCTTATTGCAGTGCCAAATACAGGCAATCTCAATGAAACAAACAAAAAAAAATTGCACTGACATAAAAAAGGAGATCAATACGATGGCTGAAAAATCTGGTTTATATTTTTTTTCCCCCCAGTTCCTCTGAAAATTGTTTTTAATTTTTGTATTACAGCTTCTCAAAAGGAGTTTTTAAACATCTAAACATGCACAAGGGTGATCATTCATGTTCATTAAAAAAAAATGATGTTAATCTTGAAGTGGTGCAGATAATTTCTACCAGAGTAACTGGGAAAAACCAAAGCCTGTTGAATGGAAGGAGATGGATGGGTGCACACACAGACAGACACAGACACAGACACAGACACAGACACACACACACACACACACACACACACACACACACACACGAACTCTGTGTGTGTACCAAGCTAGTCAGGGCAGAGCTACCGATCAGTCAGGAATACACAACATGTGTTAGCGGTGCTAACACACAATCTACAAACAGCTCAGACAGCTCAAAATGGAGTTGTGGGCAGGTAATCTTGGTTCTGCCTGCATCTATTCATGTGGATATGCCCTAAGAAGGTCAGACTTGTTTAGATCCAAGAAATTAAGACAAAACTGGGAGAAGATGCTCAGGTCCTATTGCCCTTGCCTATTTTCCCATGCTCTCTCTTCAAAGTAAAAAACAAAAACAAAAAAAAAACCCCTTCAACTCCTCTGTCTGGCTGAAAAAGAAGAAAAAAAAAAAAAAACAAAGATAAAAGAATACAAGGTGTTGGGGTTTTTTTTAAGGGTACAAAGAAGAAAAGTAGAGGAGTGTCCAGTTTTCCTTGTTCATTACTTCATTGAGTTTCAGGATTTTCAGGCATTCTTGTCTCTGCAAAAAGTAAAAAAAAAAAAATTACTTTGAAAACACCTGGAAAACTCTGAGAGGTGAAAACAAGGGCAAGGGTAAACAAATTACAGCATTTGGGGGGATAAGAAGGAAGGGAAAACAATTTTTTGAAAATCAGATAATATCTCAACAGAGAGCACCCCCAACTTCAACTGATACTATAATGAAAAATCTAAAGGCCTGCTACTTTTGTGAGATACTGAATTTCATTCACAAAAAAAAAAAGGTTGTACTATAAGACCAAAATTCTTGTAGCTAGCAACTCACTGTGTAAAGAAAAGTCAACAATACACGATATTTAGAGGCAGGATTTATTTGAGTAATTTTATTGCCTTATTTTTTTTTAAAGTCAAGCTCTGATCCTTGGTTACATTGGACTTCCTCTGTTATTAAGTGATTGGCTTTGGAGTCATTCAAGATTAATATTGGTCTATTTGTTTCTACATAATTATATCACTTTTATGATGCTTACATGGGATCACAACAGAAGCTGTTACCATTCTTCTTCTTTGATGGCTAAAGAAGGATGATTTGAGTTTTGGGTTGTTTTGGTTTTTTTTTTACATCTTTAAGACTAGAGACTTGATCTGCAGTACATTTACTGTAAGGTGGAGTCTGAAACACATTACAATACACTGGCTGAAACAGAAACTACAGAAAGGAAATCCTCATGTACTGCTAGCAAATATTAGTGTCTGTTATCTATAAGCACAGTATGAGTTTCTGGCATTTTTGTGAAAGTGAGAATATATTATTTTATCTGAAGCTCTTAGAGAGAGTCATAGTTCAGCCCCAATCGGGAACAGACTACGCAGTCTCTCTCTCGCTCCCGCCACCCTCCGAGAAAATAGGAGGAGATGACATAGGAAAAAACGGCTCAAGGTTTGAGATAAGGACGGGGAGAAATCCTTAAAGTTACCATTACGGGCAAACCAGACTCAACTTGGGGAAAAACTATTCATTTATTTCTAAAATTAGCAGGAGAATGAGACAGGGAACAAGATAACTTCCCCCCGCCCCTCCCTCTTCCTGGGCTTAACATTATCCATACTACCTCACCTCCCGAGCGGCACGGCGGGGGGAAAAGGGAATGGGGGTCGCGGTCAGTACATCACGCATTGTTTTATGCTGCTGTATCCTCCTCGGTGGAAGAACTCCTCGCATTCCTCCTCTGCTCCAGCGTGGGGTCCCTCCCACGGGCCACAGTCCTTCGTGAAACTGCTTTGGCATGGGTCATCTCTTCCACGGGGTGCAGTCCCTCCAGAACAGCTGTCCCAGCGGGCCCTCCACGGGCCACAGCCTCCTTCAGGCCTCCACCTGCTCCGGCGTGGGGTCCTCCACGGGCTGCAGGTGGATCTCTGCCCCTCCGTGGACCTCCATGGGCTGCAGGGGGACAACCTGCTCCACCATGGTCTTCACCACGAGTTGCAGGGGAATCTTGGCCAGGAGCTGCATTACTCCTCCCCCTCCTTCTGAACTGACCTTGGCGTCTGCAGCTGTTCCTTACAACAGGCTGGCAGATGCCTCTCAGGATCCTTTTTACATCTTATTCACTTCAACGTCTCATCACCTCTCTACTTCTTGCAGCCAGGCCGGGCCGAGTTGGGCCCAGTTGGCTGCCTGGCGGGAGGCCAGAGGGTGAGGCCTGCAAGGCCCACAAGGCTCTGCCCCCGGCTCAGCTGCTTCACATCTTCTCCCTTCTTTTTCCTGTTTTCCCCTTCTTAAAAATGTTATCGCAGAGGCATTATCACGGGACATTCTGCTACCAATTGGCTCGGCCTTGGCCAGCAGCGGGTCCGCCCTAGGCCCGGCCGAGTCCACTAAACAAAGGGGAGCAACTTCTAGCAGTTTCCTACAGAAGCTACCACCTTAGCCCCACCCCCATTAACAAGACCAGAACAGAGAGCCAGAAGAGAAATGTCAATGGATCAAATGGATTTGTCTGGTTGTTGAACTGGCAAAAACAAATAGCTGAGTCAGCAATGTAGCCATTTGCAAATATTACCGTTAGCATCAGCATGGTAATAGACTGCACAGTGTTGCAGTAGTTAAAAGCGAGAGAGAAATACATGTGTCCTGTTTAAGAATCTAGATATAATCTAATTTTCAACCCTTTAGTTCCATTCATACATACAAGACACAGAATAAGAGATAAAAAATATGAAAGGGAAGATCAAATTCAGACCTGGTTTCTAGTGGCCTCAGGTATACGCCGTCATCTATGTAAATATTTGCTATTATTTAATGTAATCTATCCTACAGATTGAATAGGCATTTCAAAAGCTGAGGATTCAAATAATTTGGCTCTGTGCCTTGCTATCCTTCTTCCTACTTGGTAATCTAACAGAGTCCAAAAGTACTTGCACAGCTGTCACCCTTTCCCTCAAAAAAAAAAAAAAGGAGAAAAGTCCCCACAAAACAAAAAAAAACCAAAACAAAACTACCCAACAGCCTAATAAAAAAAATAGTTTAACCAATAACAAAGCAGTTTATATTGTGTTCACCTAGTTATATATCACAGAACAATATTATTATTTTTAAATGGTATAAAATGTTTTCAGTGGAGACTGACTGCAATCCAAATCACAATATAGACTCACCAATTATTCAGAGATTTTGGGTTAAGTAGCAAATATCCTCCCTCTCCTTCCTTCTCTGTTTATAAATTCTCTATTCTCTAATATTATTTATTTCCACTTTTCAGTTCCTCTATTGCCAGGATCTTTATTTGCTGCAGTAACCATATCGCCATTTTTAATCATACAGCTAACAAATACTTTTTGATAGGACAGCAATTTGTAATTCCTAGAACTAGCACAGGGTTAGTCTAAAAGAAAGGAGTTAATGATCTTTCCTTGTCTGGAAATTATTTTGCACAATTACTGTTACTCTCTTTTAGGCTATCAGACTACATTCATAATACATCATAATCATAATACATCAGCTACATTCGTAAGACTTCATAAATAAGTTGAGGGAACTGTATCCCACTATATTTACTCTGAAGTTTAGAGATACAGCTAACTCCAGACATTTCTGAAAAGTTCAAAAGGCTATAGAAGGCAAATGAAACTTGGGTGTTCATATTCTGAAACAGTTTTTGAAATATTGTTCAATATTTGAATTTGGATAAATATATATTGAATAGTTTTCAGTTTGATCATTTGATCCCTACATCTAGGATCAAAGTACTCAACCCAACCAGGTTTTCTACTCCTAGTGCCAAAGTCACTTGAGATATGTACTAGACACTTCAAAAGAAAGTTGACATGAGAAATGTGAAGATAAGAATGCATAAATCTGTCTGCAGTAGGTTAAATCCAGTCAGTTGGGTTTCTATTATCTCAATCAGAAGAATACCTCCTGGCCCCCAACCCCTAGCTGCATAGTCAGTTTCCAAAGTCAATATCATTCATGCAGGAAATATAGTATGGAATAAACTGGAAACCTCTAGCACAGACAGTGTAACTTATGACTTGGCCTCATTTATACAGGCAGTTGACAGACTGTGAACTTAACTATTTAAGCCCCAACAGTGACAGGTGAACTTCAAAGACTGTTGTCGTTGAATTACCATACGCTTTGAAAAATTCAGTGCTCATCCAAAAATTTTATGAATTATCCAAGTTTCATGGTTATGCAAGAAAACAGTCATAGTATAGTGCAACCAGGCTTTATGATAGTTACAAAACATTCTTTCCTGGTCAGGCTGCTAAGATCTGGAGGAAATTTGAGTACTATCACTACTGTAGATAACCAGAATTAGGAAATGTAGAAGCAGTAAAAACTGAAAGTCAGGGCTTTATGCCTCGATTTGCTATTATTTATTCATTCTGGCACAGTGACTCAGAAGCAGAAATTTGAATCCTGGCCATAGTGCACTAAGTAATATGCAAGCATATAGAAAAATATTAATTAAGTCAAAATGTTAATCTCTTGTGATTTGTATGAGGCAATAGTAACCACCAACAGAGGTCCCAAATGAGATTATAGATTTACCGGTGTTAGGTG
The DNA here is from genome assembly GCF_036417535.1 of Chlamydotis macqueenii. Classification (NCBI taxonomy): domain Eukaryota; kingdom Metazoa; phylum Chordata; class Aves; order Otidiformes; family Otididae; genus Chlamydotis; species Chlamydotis macqueenii. Next base: position 168,332,578 of record NC_141556.1, read on the forward strand.
CTGTGGCAAAAGCCTCAAGCAAAATCCAGAAAAAGCTAGAGATAGGCTAATGCCCTGTCATAGTTTAGCTCGGGACCAAGCTACGCAGTCTCTCACTCACTCCCCCCACCCTCCGAGGGAATGGGGGAGAGATAATGTAAGAAAAAGACTTGAGGTGTGAGATTCAGTTACGGGCAAAACAAACTTGACTTGGGGAAAATGATTTATTTATCATTAAAACCAAAGCAGGATTATGAGGAAGAAAACAAAACAAATCCCCCCTATACCTCCCTCTTCCCGGGCTTAACTTCATTTTCAATTATCTCTACCTCCTTCCTCCACCCAGAAAGGCACAGGGGGAGAAATAGGGAGTGGAGGTTATGGCCAGTTCATTACACGTCGCTTTCTGCTGCTCCTTCCTCCTAAAGGGAAGAACTCCTCACATTCCTCCCATGCTCCAGCATCAGGTCCTTTTCCACAGGGTGCAGTCCCTCAGGAACAGGCTGCCCCAGTGCGGGCCCTCCATTGGCCACAGCCTCCTTCAGGCATTTGCCTGCCCCAGCATGGGGTCCTCCACGGGCTGCAGGTGGATCTCTGCTCCTCCATGGGCCTCCATGGGCTGCAGGGGAGTCTCTGCCTGGAGCAGCATTACTCCTCCCCCTCCTTCTTCATTGACCTTGGCGTCTGCAGCTGTTCCTCTCACAAGCAATTCTTCACAATCGGCTTAGTCAGACGCCTCTCAGGTTCTCTTCACATCTCATCTCTCCACTTCTTGCAGCCTGGCTGGGCCAAATCAGGCCTGGACAGCTGCTCGGCGGGAGGCCAAAGGGTGAGGGCTGCAAGGCCTACAAGGCTTGCACCTTCCCCTCTCTGCTCCTCGCTTCTGCTTCTTCATGTCTTCTTCCCTTTTTTTTTTTCTCTCTGTCTTAAATACGTTATCATAGAAGTGTTATGACTGAACATTCTGTCACCAATTGGCTCAGCCCTGGCCAGTGGCAGGTCCACTGTCTAGACCCCGCCAAGTCCACCACACAAACAGGAAACTTCTAACACCTCCTTGCAGAAACTGCCACTGTAGCCCCCCACCGCCTCACTAAACAAAACCAACACATGCCCATATCCTGAAAACACTTATTTTAACAGTTTAAATTAGTTTTATGATTTTTAGTCTTTAATCACAATGGAGTGGGAATTTCAGGGTACATTTTGCTTAGTCACACTTAATGTTGCAACAGCCAGAATTAAAGTTTTCTTTTACATTGCTGCAGCAGAAGTGTATGCAATTGAGTCTCCAAAGAAGCAGCTGATTCTGGAAATAGCCCCAGGCTTCCACACTTGCAAAGAGATGAAATCAGAACTTTCAAATAAATTTGATTTACTTCCCCCTCCCTTCTTCAAATTTTGTTGAGTCTGTAAGCAGTCTGCAATTATCCCAAAATGGGAATGACATTAACTAATCTTTGACAGAGCTGCATCCATTTTGGTGAGATATATTCATACAGTCTGCATTACAGCACATTTAAATGTCTAAGTGGATGTAAAGAAAAATGCTTACAGTAAAACAGCATACAGTTAATGGAAAGATGAAGGCATTTGCAAGGGCCTCAATTTCAGATATGTGAATATCCCTTTCCTTTTCAATGGCAAAGCAAATTACAAGGCCAAGGAAACTAGAATTATTTGGTCCAATTACTGGAAAATCATCATTTAAGAAAGACTCAGTGTTTATCAAATGTGATAGCGGTGCTTTTGCAGTACAATAGTGAAACAGGTTTGAAACAGTAATGATCAGTTTATTAAAACCACATAAACTTTGCACAGATATCATTTTAGTCAGTCTCACATTCATATGCAGCCCTAATTGAATAGCTTCACTCCAAGGCATCTCGTTCCAGAAAGTGTTATTCACAAATATTGAAAACAGATATCCTACCCCTCTCTAAATATTGATTGTTTCTTTAAAACTTTTGTTTTTGGAGGGGAGGAGTTGTGTGACTGTAAGCCTTTAAAAGTATTGAAAGTGACTTAAGCACAGCATTGATTTAGCAACATTAAGGTGTTGTTTTGTTTTTGGGTATTTTTTTAACTGTCTTTCAACAACACTTTTCAAGATTTCAGTAGACACGTATCATTTGAAAATCTAAAACTCTCCTCCTCCTTTGTTATACACAGATTGTTATTAAAACCATAAATTTAAATGAAAAACTAGAAAATTGTATCACTGGTATGAAAAATGGAAAAAGATCTCACCCTTGCACTACTGATCTCCACAACAGATAACTGGAGCTTTGTTTGGTTTGTGAGTGAAGCTTGGGGGCAAGAGTACCATGGAGTCAGTATCACAGGTTCTAAAATATCTAGAAGCTATTATATACTCTCCATATTTCATGACATTACAGGTAGGCAAGGTTTTATCTAGCTGGTCACAGAAAATATAGTCTTCTGAAAATTTGTTAGGCTTCCATCTTATTTCTATTTCTGATCTTGCCCTCTTTTGAATTCAGCCTTCTGAACTGGGAAGGTTTCAAAACAGAAGGATAATAACTCCATGTAAGAATAGCAGGATGTAAAGCAAACATATAGGATCCTGCACATCTAAGAGAAGGTTCTGTGAGACTGTATTAGGTCATGATGAGATTGTTACGTGGAAAGTTGACTTTTTTTTTTTCACTGCAGAAACAGTTGATATGCCTCTCTGATTAAGTCAGAATTGAAAATAGGATTAAGGGAGAGTATTCTTCAAAGAGATAAGACTACAATATGTCTGTTGCCATAAAAGACCAATTCCTTGTTGTCATGTGCTTTAACCCATTCCGTCTCCCTCAGAGTAATGAAAAATATGCAGTAAGACTTCTAAGCCTTCTTTGTTATTAGATTAAGAGCTGTTTTTCTCAACCCACCTAAATTACTTTTTTAATGTGCAAAATGCTTTAAAAAAAAGTTTGTTGCTTTGTTTTTTTTTCTTGCTAGTGGAATAACAGCATTAAATACATTTTAATTCTATTTTAAAGTAGACTTTAGAAGAACTGAGAAATCATTTTCTATAATTTGGTGAAAATACTGGCTATCTTACCTCTGGATAGCATAGAACTTTCTCATACATGCAGGTAGACAGACACAGCATGCCTCTGAAGACTTTACAAGAGAAGAAAACCTGACAATATCAGGTTTGCAGTATAATCTAAGAGAAAGCCAGTTCCCAGATATTGTACCTATTTTTCAGAATGGGGTCACAGAAAGACTAACTTTACAGAAATATATATGAGAGATAGTGGTTCAAAAAAGTTGCTGTTCTTGTATCAGGCTCCTGCCTAATACCTAAAGAGACGTCAAGGAAAGTTGATAGATCGGGGACATCTTTTGTGCTACTTTTTCTTTGAAATAAAATATGGGAAAAGCATGTGGATAGTGAGGTACTCTACATGGCTCTAAAATGAAGACTGTTTCTTTGGTTTTAGTGATATTTGATCTAATGAATTGTTTTATGTCTCATCTCCTTCACAGGTGGATAAGATCTGCTAGTAAGGCAAGCCAAAGGTTTGGAGTGGAAGAAAGACAGGGGTGCATTTCACTGTGAATTGTGTCTGATTCTAAAAATCAGCTGGCAGTTACAATTTCACCAACTTCAGTAGTAAATAAAAGAAGAAAAAAACATCAAGGTTATGTTCAGATAATCATGAAAACTTAGGTATATATGTGCAATATTTTTCAACATTTGTGTTTCATAAATCACTGTTCCCTTTGGTGATGTCAGCAAAACAATATTCTGATCTAAATTAGATTAAATTGGGGCAAAATGGGGAATTTTCTTTGCATTAGGAACCACAAATAAAGTTCATTGTACTTTTTTTTTTTGTCAAAGTGTTTTTTTTTTTAAATTCCTTTAAGTATATATTACCCCTTTAAAATATAAGAAAACAATTTCTATTTTGATAACTGAAATTATTAACTTCTTCCATGCTAGATACTTGTTTCCTTTCAGTACTAAATGTGGTTATTTTACTGTTCTTCCAACAATAAAGAGCAAAAATGTCACTATTTATCTTTGTCATAATTTAAGGAAGTCTAAAGATTAATAGCAACTACACAGTTGAGAGATATCTAATTTCTGTGCTTTAAAATAGGAAATGAATCTCCAATTGCTAAAGAGCTGCTTTATGAATAATACTCTTGTTGAATTAGGTGCAGTGAGGCAAGAAGTTTGAATGCCTGAATATCAAAGACTGGTTTGGCTATTTATATTACTGATGTTACTCACAAACTGTATTCCTAACAAGTGGTTACATGAGTTAAGATTAGTATTACTTCAATAAATTTAAAAAATGCGATTACTGCTGAAATAAAATTCATAGACTCCAGCTCCTCTGTTAATGGACTGTTCATTTAATTGCATAGGAGATTAAATTTTTTTTAAAAAATTTTTAGGTTGATTTTAAGAAACAAGAATCATTCACTATTCTTCATGTTTAGGAATTACTCAAGAGATAAATACAGTGTTATGAATAGCACAAACTTTTAGCATATTTCCCTGTGAGAGGGTGCCCGAGTGTCATTTAGACTGAGTTTAAGGTGTAGTTTCTATTGTTCTGGTACTGCTTGATATCTTCTATAGGTCAAGGTGCTTACCAAAAAAAAATGATATTACTCTGCTTTTCTTCTATTATATTAAATTTTATATGTGAATAAATATAAGAACAACTGAACCTTTACTCAGATATTTCTATCCTCCTCAAAAAAAAGGCAACAGATCTGCAAAATCTGTCTTGCTTTTTTTTTAATTTTTTTTTTTCTCCTGGAATGTCTTCTTTTCTCTGAATTCTTACACTAAAATTGATAGATCTTATCATCTCCCCTATCGTGTCTTAGTCAACATTCAGGCAACAGTGTGTTTTCTCTGCTTTAGTTATATGCATAGACACACACACACACAGAGGCTACTTAAAATAATATTTTTGAACCATAAACAGAAGATTTAATAGATGGTCAATTGACCATAGCCTAGTAGGGATTTTTCTGGATTACTGTGAGATTCTACTTTATACCTTGGAATGGTAGATGACATTTGGTTACCCCATGAGCAAGGAAAAAAAAAAAAAAAGGAATTAGGGCAAAAATATATCTGGGAGAGGACTACAAGAAAGAATATCTCACTAACCAAGAGAAAGCAGGGTTACAGAGGCCTGTCTCAAGCACCTGGACACACATGTATACAGACTGGAAATAAACAGAAGATCTCCCTGCAGATGTCCATTTCAGAAAGAAAGATACTGAGTCAGCTTCTTCTTGGAGTCACACAGTAACAGCACAGGAGACAATGATCATAGTTGTGAAAAGAGAAATTGTGATATGCATGTATGTAAAACACGAGAAAAAAAAATCACTGAGCACAAGTTACCTGCTGATTTTCAGAAATGAACAAGACATGGCTTTGAGCAGCCTTGAGTAACTTCAGTATAGCCATGCTCCAAGCAAGAGCTTGGTCTAGACAGCTTAGAGAGGTCCCTTCCAGTATCAGTCTTTCTGTGAGTCTTGGTAAATGATAAATAAATTTTCTTTTGGTGATGATTCTGTGCATATTTTGTTTAATTTATAACAGGTACTAGAGCACAGAATGGTTCACTGTTTCTAGGAGGAGTATGATTTTATAACCATTTCTTAAAACAATCTGAAATGTCTGTAATCTATAAATACTTTACGTGCTATCTATCCAGTAGTTGTACCTATAAGGGTATCTAAAAAGAGAATGCTTAGGCTACATGAATTATATGCTCACAGATATAATGTAAAACTTAAAGGACAATTTCCTTTGATAGTGACTGCCAACATCAGTAAAATTATGCACATCTGATGCTAGGCTTTAGTAGTATTGACATCTTTGACAATACAGTGGTTCAGTTTGCTTAAAAAAAATAATTGCTTTGGGATTCCTTAAGTCTTTATCTTTAAATAACCATAAATCCTTTTTTCTAGGTTGTTCAGTAACTTTTTGTCCTCAGCTGGCTTTTGTATTTGTATGGAAGAGGGTCAAATCTTCTTAGCCATAACTTCTCTCATATTTTACTCCCTCTAACCCAGCCTTAATTTCTCTTTCTAAATGTCCAGTAAGAGTTTAGAGAACAGTTAACAGATATTATGCATTTAGCATAGTTTCCCCATATTTATTTGTGAAATTCTGCAAAGACATATTTTCCCCTTATATTTTTTAATTACAATTCATACTTAGAGAAAACATATGAACATTATGAAAAAAAAAAAAAAACAACAAACCACCAACCAAACAGTTCCTTGTTGATAATGAACTGATTTTCCTGTTGTAGTTTCTTTTTCATGATGTAAGTTAAAACCACACTACCAACAGTGGTGCAATAAGGTGCTCCAAGATGATGTTTCATTTTTTTTTTGTGGTTTTTTTTTTTTCCTGAAGTGGCTTTATTAATTTATCCAAGTACTATTTTCACAAGTTGGTTCACAAATGTATATTAACATGATGTCTAAAGGATAATGGTTATGAATCCTCTTTAAACAGGCCTTATCTTTTTCTTATTTGTAGGAAAAATGAATATGGATTAATTTTAATAGAAAATAGAGCATATACATGCCAATTTCACTAAAATCATAGAATCATAGAATGGTTAGGGTTGGAAGGGACCTTCAAAGGTCATCTAGTCCAACCCCACTGCAAGGAGCAGGGACATCCCCAACTAGATCAGGTTGCCCAGAGCCTCATCCAACCTGACCTTGAACGTTTCCAGGGATGGGGCTTCCACGACCTTTCTGGGCAACCTGTTCCAGTGTTCTACAACCCTCATTGTAAAAATTTTTTTCCTAATATCTTATCTAAATCTACCTCCCTCTATTTTAAAACCATTACCCCTCATCCTATCACAACAGGCCCTACTGAACAGCTTCTCCCCATCTTTCTTGTAAGCCCCCTTGAGGTACTGGAAGACCACTATCAGGTCTCCCCGGAGCCTTCTCTTCTCCAGGCTGAACAGCCCCAACTCTCTCAGCCTGTCCTCATAAGAGAGGTGCTCCAGCCCTTTTGTCATCTTTGTGGCCCTCCTCTGGACATTCTCCAATCCAAAATCCAATCCCGTGTCAACTGTAAAGTGAAAGGAGCAATTAAAAATAAAAATACAATAGAAGAAAATTAGCTACTAGGAGGCAAATTAAATATCAATTAAGAATTACGGCAATTGATGACATATTAAAAAAAAAAGTTTATGAAGTAGAAACACGGGTTTGCAGAACTAAATATAAGAAGATTTAAAAAAAATAAATATTTCAGAACTAAAAATATCGTCATGCCCCCAAACAGAACAAGACTATCCTCTGAGGACAGGCTGAGAGAGTTGGAGCTGTACAGCTTGGAAAAGATAAGCCTCCAGGGAGACCTTATAGCAGGCTTCCAGTACCTAAAAGGGGCTTATAAGAAACACAGAGAGAAAGTCTTTAGCAGGGCCTGTTGTGATAGGACAAGGGGTAATGGTTTTCAAATAGAAGGAAGCAGATTCAGACTTGATATAAGGAAGAAATTTTTTTTTTAAATGAGAGTGATGGAACACTGGAATAGGTTGCCCAGAGAGGCGGTTGATGCCCCATCCCTGGAAACATTCAAGGCCAGGTTGGATGGGGCTCTGAGCAACCTGATCTAGTTGGAGATGTCCCTGCTTCTTGCAGGGTGGCTGGACTAGATGACCTTTAAAGGTCTCTTCCAACCCTAACTATTCTATGATTACTAGACAGACACTAAAATGTTACTGAAAAGAAGGAAAGAAAGAAAGAAGGAAGTGAAGTTGAAAAAGAAATTGAAGAGGAAAGGAGAAGGGAAGGGAAAAGCAAGGGAAGGCAAAGGCAGGAAGAAACAATTATCTAACTATTTTTCTTCAGCTCTTGGAAACAGGCCAGATATATTAATGTCATATCAAGTCATTCTTAAATTGATAATAATTCAGAAAGATGTTAGGGAATAATCGAACAAAAATAATGAAACCATATAGAATAAGAATGTTACTAATGCAGTCTGCAGGAATCAATAGAAAATTTCCTTTTTTAGAAGATTCACTGGTCGTTTTGAAGTGTTGGTAACCTTGCTGATAAAATATGCTCTCCAAAATACTTCCAGGCAGGCAAAAAATATGACAGCATTATCAGTCATATCCTACAAACAATGGAAAAGATTACTAAGAGAAATATTGGTATCTGCTTTTCCTACAACTTTCAAAAGAGAAGTTAATATTTTCAGAAGTAAAGCTTTGGCTGAACACAACACAACTGCAGCACTGCGGCCCCCGTGCTGAAATTTACCTTGCTGTAGTTGAAACTAGGCAATAAAGTTTTCCTTCTGGAGATAAATTTATGATGTTAGAAAAAGTTCTGTGAAGCTAAAAAATGATTCATCTATTACCCACATGACACCAGACAGAGCTAATGTTAGTGGACTTATAAATCACCAAAGGAGGTATCAACTCTGGTATAATACTGTAGAATACTAAACATGGTAGCTTTTTACTGATGCAGTATTTTGTGGCCTGCTCTCTCAGCTACTTCTATTTTACTTTTGCATTGTGTAAAAAATCTATTACAGATTCCCTTTGTGTAAGATTTTCAACACCCTTTTACGCTTTTGTACGTTTAGATTAGATTATTGCAACGGAAGGCAAGAGCATCAGGCAGATGGTAGGTTGATGGGTCAGTAAGGAACATTAACACACAAATTTATTAAGCCAGGAAGAGAAAACATCACCCTTTGATAAGCACACGGGCTGTTGCTGCTAGTTCATTAGGAACTCAGAGCATGTCATAGGTGCAATTTGTGCCTCACGTCCCCACTGAACTTTACAATGTGTCACAGCAGCCCATGCAGCATCACTTTTCAGAATTTAGGTAGAAAGTGTATGCTCTGAGTGGAAAGGAGTGAAGAACTGCTTCTCTTAATGTCTGATGAAAATTGTGCAGAGCACTGCGTAGATGAAAGACACATGATCTGTGACCACTGTGAAGTTCTTATGAATTTTAATAATGACCATGTGTGCTCTGAAGTATATGACACTTTAACTGCTAATTTGTCAGCTATTTTTCAGAAGAAAATGTTATAGCTGATACTTGCAGAAAGTGTAGACTTTAAATTTAAGTTGTTCATAAAAAAAAAAAAAGCATTGTGGAGAGAACACATTTCACATCCTTTTATCAGCTCCAGTTTTAGGAGTTACTGGACTTTCATTTTCAGGTGAATATCTTGTTTTGCAAGGTAAGTTGTGTTACCTGGCAAGAAGTAGATAGTGGCATAAAAAGAAATCTAATCTGTTTAATAGAGAATCAGTTCCTTAAGCATCTAGAAAGACTACATAATGATGTCGGTATGTATCCGTACAGAAAAGCCCCTAGGAAGTGTCTCAGTATACTGTAAATGTCACAAGAGGCAACGACAGACTGAGTTTTATTTTAGCTTTTAGAAAGATATTTATTGCATTGAAACAAACATTTCATACACTTCACAATGAGCATCTAAGGCAAAGTAAAAATATCTTCATACTTTTCTGTGATATGTGGAGAATATCAAGCAGAATTATATGTTCTATAGAAGATCTAGAGACTTGCAGTCTTCTCACGTTGGGGCAAATCAAAGTAAGCTGTAAATTCAGAATTGCATTTTTGTAATACTATTGCTATTGAAAGCAGCATCATGCCTTTGGTCCAGAGGATAAATCACTTGCATATGTGATATATTTGATTTTTTTTTCAGAAGGAATAAGCTGATTACTTCATTCATTTGAAGTACTGCAAACTGAAATCTTATTTTCCAAGCCACTGTATGTCCATCTCTTTATTATCTGTACACTGGGAAACCCAAATACCGAGATTCAAGACACAGACATAATTTTCAGTGATTAATTTAGGATTCTGCTAGTATTTGAAATTTCTTTACCTTCATCTGACCCCCAAAGTGAGGCAGCAATTGTTAAGAGTATAGAGATTTATGAACTAAACCTCAAATACACAAGAAACACTTAGCACCTGCACTTAACAGCAAAGCCCACATACTCCATGACAAGGTTTTTAGGTGCCTGAGGAGCCACTGCTGCCTTGTGTGTGTTGCTTCTGAAACTTCTTAAAGACCTGCAGCTGTGTGTGCCCAAGAACTCAAGAGGCTAACAGTTATCTGCAAATACAGCTGTATGAGGTGCAGATGTCCAGGTGCTCCCTATGGGAGAGGCTTCAGGGGTGGCCTCTGTGAGGAGAGGCTAGGGGTTGTTCCATGTTGGACACAACTATTTCTAGCTGGCTCCAATGGACCCACCACATGGCACAGCTGAGCCCCTCAGCTAAGACAGTGACATTTCTGGGTAAAAGTAGTAAAGCAAAGGCAAAATGCTGCATAGCACTGAGGAGTGAGGAAGAAAGTGTAAGAGATAGCAAGCTCAGAAAAGGAGGAGAAAGAGGTGCTCCAAGCACCACAGCAGAGATTCCCCTGTAGCCTATGGAAAAATACCATAAGGGACTATTTCCCTTTAGTCCATGGAGAGAACCAGATCAGAGTAAATATCCATACCACATTCTGTGGAGGACCCCACATCAGAGCAGGTGGAGATTTCCTGAAGGAGTTGCAGCCCATGGAGAGCTCATGCTGGAACAGATTTATTCTGAAGTACTGCAGCCCATGGGAAGACCCACACTGGAGCAGTTCTTGAAGGACTGTAGCCCATGGAGAGGACCCACACTTGAACAGGGGAAAAAAAAAGTGTGAGGAAAAATGAGTAGCAGAGATGAACCATTATGAACCGACTGCAACCCTCAATCCCCCACCCTCCTTGTGCTACTCAGTGGGGAGGGGGGGAAGAGGTAAAGGAGTGAGGAATGAAGGAATCTAACTGAGCGTGGAAAAAGTGCGTGGGGAGGAAAGGTGATGTTTTAATTTTTGTCTTTGTTTCACACTACTCAAATCTATTTTAATTGGCAATAAATTAAATTAATTTTCCCTGAGTCAAGTCTATTCCATCCCTGATGGTAATGATTAAGTTATCTCCCTGTCTTTATCTCAACTCTAAAGCTTTTTCATCTTATTTTCTCCCTCTTGTCCTGTTGAAGAGAGGGAGTGAGAGAGCAGTTGAAGGATGTCTGTCAGCCAGCTAAGGTCCACTCACAACAACATCCTTTCATGATTTTGTGCTCCTGACCACTTTCTCTAAGGGACTGGATATAACAGACATGTAAAGAGCATGCCAACACACACTAACGCTGAGTTCAGTATGATACACAGCAGTCATAAACATGCTTACTTGTAGACTGTTAACTAATTTTGGCACAAAGCTTATAGCTAGCTGACATTGCTTGCACAGAAGATGGGAATTTCAGGTTGAAAACATTTCTCACATTGAGAAGATAAAACCGGAACACTACTAACAAGGCTAATATCCTATAGCAAGGGACTTAAAGAGGGAAGAAAACAGCGGAAGGGAAGGAGGGATAAAAACAAGTGGTATAGCTATATGATAGGGAATTCTAAGTTTTTTCTTCTTGCATTTTTTCCCCTGTGTTTTATCCAAAACTTATTGAAAGAAAATACATAAGGAACACACACAGAATACCCAAACGTTTAGTGGAAGGGGCAATTAATTTGCATTTACATTTGTCTTCTCAATAGTTTTTTCCTCTGCTACAAGTGATGAATAAGAGTCAAATTAAGATCCAGTTGATTACACAGGTGTATCTCTCAGCCTTCTATATAGTTTATTTGGCATGCGGTTCTTTTTCTGTTGTAACAAATGATAAGATTTATTTCCTTATGGTATCAGCTTATATTGCATCAAAAGGAGAACATTTTCCCTGTAATGTAAGCTGCTGCTTCAAATTTACCTTGTAGTTTCTAGTTATACTCCAAATTATCTTGATTTTATCTCTCAGTTAAACACCAAATCTAAAGTCTCATCTACCACCATTGTGTTAGAAATGTTTGCTCTGGCAGCAACAACAGGTTACAGGGCGTCTTACAGAAAGATATTATCTTGCCTTAGAGATTTTTTCAAACTAATATGGATAAAACCAAGTTTGATCTGATCAGGAAGCTGTGCAACTGTATTCCTTAGCTCAGGTGTTTGCACTGTGCTGATTAATGATAGCAGTTGAAAGACCAAACCTCTAGGAAACTTACATCTAAAAAAAGATACAAGGTGGAGAAGAAGGGAGTCAGTTGCCTAAGCTTAGTTATCTAGAGCAGCTTTGAACACCAGGTATAGACTCCTAGTTTCTGGTCAGAAAGATACAAGTCTCTTTTAAGTCTTCTCTCATACCTGTGAGACTCATGTGATTATCTTATATCCCTAAGGGATGTCAGATGGTATTAGGTGTCTATTTTAGGCGAATGAATAGTGCTCAGAAACATGATCCATGGTAGCAAAACGGTAAAAGAACAAGCAAACTGAATGTATATGTTTCCAAATTTCTGCAATTCTGACTTGAAAATTTTCAGTATCTCTTCTATGTGATTAGTACTATTCAAAAGATGGTTAAAAATAAATAATTAAAATTACTTCATTGGAGAGAATTTATAAGTTTTACTTAAGTAATCCTTTTAAAAAAAAACCCAAAAAACAAAAAAAAAACCCAACAAACAAGAAACACCTCCATTCAGCCCTCAGTCTGTATTGAAATTGGTGGTTGCCCTGACCCAGGTGCAGAACCTGGCACGTGGCCTTTAACTTCATGAGGTTTACATGGGCCAACCCCTGAAGCCTGTCACTTGGTATCATCTACAAACTTGCTGAGGGTGTGCTCAATCCCACTATCTACATTGCTGATAAAGATATTAAATAGTACCGATCCCATTATAGACCCTTGAGGGCCACCACTCATTACTGGTTTCTGCTTTGACGCTGAACCTTTGACTACAATTCTATGGATGCAGCCATCCAGCCAATTGCTTCCTGTCTAACAGTCTATCCATCAAACCCATATCTGTCCTATTTAAAGAATGTTGAGGGCAATCTTATCAAAGGCCTTACAGAATGGAATGGCAAGCAACAAAATCATCACAGTTAAACTTACAAATGGTAAAATGATAGCAAATGGGGATGAGCATGTAAATGCTCTCTCTATGATACTGAAGTTGAAAACTTTCATTTCGAACAGAACAGAAATCCTTTCTAAATTGTTGATGTCTTCCAAACTCTATGTTTCTTGCCAGTTCTAATATAAGGATTAAAACTGGCTCCAAGTTATCTCAATTGAATCCATATACCATCCAAGACTCCATGACAATGAAAGCATGACCCAGTTTTGGTGATGCAAAGGCAGTTATGACAGTTTTATGTTGGTACTAGCTTCAGTTAAAACCTGCAAAAATAATGCAAAAACTTGTCCTACTTAAGCAAATAATTTAAAAAATTAATATCAAATTAGCAAAAGAAAATTAAAAGGTTGTATATAGTAACGTGGGGTTTATTTGTTTTATTATTCTTTACCATTGATTTTGCTGTAATCTGCCAGTCCATTGCCATAGAAACAAGGCAACTTAAAAAAAGAAAAATGCATCCTGTGTGTTTTAAGCCAAAATTACTATCCTGGTTCTGGCTACAATAGAGTTAATATTCACCTGAGCTGGTGAGAACTAGAGCTGGTGGTCCCTGTGGCTTGGGCACCCAGCTGGGATAGTTAACTAATTAGCTAACAGCTGGGGTTAATTTACCCAAATTAGCCAAAGGGCTATTCCAGCCCATCTGACATCATGCTCAGTATATAAGTGAGGAGGGCGCTGAGCAGAGTCTCCTGCCATGTGGGAAGAAACTGGGTGTGGAGATTTGTTGTAAGCTAGAATACTGTATTTGTTTTCTTCTGTTATTACTGTTAATTTTTTTGTTTGTTTGTTTCATCTCAACACAAGTGTTTTTGCTGTCTTTTGTTTACCAATTCTCCTTTCTGTCCCACTGGAAGGTGGGGGAGAGTGAGAGAGACTGCATAGTCTGGCCGCAACTGAGGCTAAACTACGACAATGACCTATACTACTAAACATTTTCCCTGTAAACTAATGTCAAATAAAGATACAAATATGATTAAAATTCCTATGTTTGAATTATAGAACAGATAAGCTAAAATAACTTTTTGAGCTCCATCAAGAAAGAACTTCAAGGGGAAAATTAATATATTCCAGAAAATGAAAATATTAATGTACAAGTAAAGACACATGCTAAATATGCATGAAGGCATGCCCTCCATCACAGTATATTCTAAATGTCTAAGTATAACTTTTGAAACCACTAATTGATTTTTCTATTTTAATTTTTTTAATAATGTAAACTCATTTATTTAGTAAATAAAATTAAATATAGAGAATCAATTGCACTGTGTGAACCTTCATTGTTCCAAGCCCTTAACAAATGAATGAAAAGTTCTTCAAAGTGAAAACTTAGTGAATTCTGTGCAGATTGGACTTTCAGGAACAATGAGTAAAACATTTCACTCAAATTTTGCATCTGTTTGCTCAATTCATGTTCTAGGTAGGAGTATTTTATTAATAGTTAAGCTTTTCTGACTCTCCTCACCTTTGTTTCCAAAGTCTTTACTGTTGTATGAAATGTCACTCAAATTTAGACCATTTATGCTTTTTTGAACAAACAGAAGAAAACAGAAGGAAAAAAAAAAGATATTAGGAACAGATTTCCCAAGAAGTCAGTTCAGATAGCACGTGGTCCATACCTTCAGACATCAAATAGACTAAGTTACCATGGGCTGCAGGGGGACAGTCTGCCTCAGCATAGTCTTCACCATGGGCTGCAAGGGAATCTTGCCAGGAGCAACTTCAGTCCTGCCCCTCCTTCTTCACTGACCTTGGCATCTGCAGGTGTTCTTCTCACTTCTCTTCTCTTGGCCCAGAAAGCTGTCTGGTGGGAGCCCAGAGGGCAAGACCTGTGCTTCCCAGTCTCTGCCCACAATCCTGCTTTTGTTTTCCTGGTCTTAAATACATTATCACAGAGCTGCTATTGGCTTGGACAGTCGGCTCAGCCCTAGCCAGCGGCAGGTCCATCCCGGAGCTGGCTGCCTACACCTGACAGAGGGGAAACTTCTAGGAGCTTCTCACAGAAGTCACCACTGTAGCCCTTCCTGCTATGCAAACCCAACACAAGGACCTTTTTATTGGTTCACTTCTGCAGCTTGTTCAGGTCATTCTGGGTAGCAGGCCTCTACTCCACTGTATGAGCAGCTCCTTCCAGCTTGGTATCTTCTGCAAGCTCATTGAGGGTGCACGCTGTCTCTTCATTAAAGCTGTTAACAAAGCTGCTGAATGGTACTGATTCTGTTATTGAACCCTGAGAGATACCGCTAGAGATCAACCATCAGATGTGCTTTGCACCACTGATCCTCTGAATTCAGTGTTTTAGCCGCTTTTTAAAAGTCACTTATGTCTTATAGCCGACCCATAATGTCTTGGATAACAAAGCATACCATTTAAAAATGAACTGTTTTACAAGCAGGCAGCTAGTTAATGCACATGATACTATGACAACCAAGCAAAAAATAGGTAGTCTCAAAATGTGGTATCTTGTACCTCTAAGTCCTGTTACAATCTAGTGAGAGTCACAGCAGTTTCAATACACGTTTTCACTGAATTACGCTGCTTAAAGTGGAGATACTGTTTTGCAAAAGATGGGTGAGTATACTGGCATACAGCTGGAGGAAGGTATTTTCAGCTACCTGCCTTTTGAATGGCAGCTAATACAAAGAACTGTCTGTAGCGGGCTGTCAGTTAGATCACATGACAATATTGCAGTGCTGATCACTGTCCTCCCACTCTGGTTTTTTTTTTTTTTTTGTACCTCCAGTTCTCTCTTTTCCTCTGTATTTTCCTTCATTGACAAATACTCAAAGTGGCTTGTCAGATTCGCATTACCAGTCTCCTGCTTTCATAATTTTTAAAACTACTGCTATTACCTGAACAGCAGATTATTATTTATATTGTTCATTTTCAGACACCATTATCCTGTTACATTGTTTTGCCTTAGCTCCAAAGTTATGATACTAATGAGAAGTGAATTAACATTATGAACATCTGTTTCCTAAGACAGATGTTAGTATACGATAATATTCCAGTACAAAACCTGCAACAGAGAGGAAGGTGCTTCTAAATATCTCCATACTAACAAGATACTAGCAGAACTCACATCAGCCTTCTAAGTTTGGGCTTAAACGGAGAAGCTGTTAAGCCCACATTTATCTGATTACATTCTGAATCAATAAGGTGGAACAGACTTTGATCCTAGTGGTTATTTTTATTCATATGAACTTAAGGAAGAGCACTCTGACCTGCTGACCTTCACAGTTCCAACCATTTTCAAGCTGTGAACGTGAATGAAAGAGAGGTACTGTGTAATTTGGACTTTTTTTGTTAAGAGATTTGAGCTCCAGATATTCTGCCAGTGTAAAAGAAAATAAAAATATTAAAGAACAAAAATGATAATGTCATCCCATAAAGTGTTAATATCATGATGATATCTCATGCCTCCTTTTCAGCTGTGCATCAACAGTTTTGTGAAAAAAATATTATACATATTTAGCATTCTTGTCTTCTGTTTGAGATACTATGTCATCGGTGATACTATTTTTTTATAACCTTAATGCTGATAGAGAACCAAAGGTAATATTGTACTGTCTTAATCGAGAAAATGGATAGAGCTTTCTACAGCCTACCAATCACTTGATAAAGAAAAAAAAAAAAAAGAGAGAAGATTAAATTACAGGCTGCTTAAACGTTTTATACTTGCAATGAATAAATCTCAGCTTTTACTAAAGTCTATTGTGCATTCTTTGGCACTTGACCAGCAAGGAATGTTTTTTGTTTCTTTGTTTGTTTTTTTTTTCCAGAATGCTCTGTTTAGCTTTGATGAGAAGAGGATACATAAAAGAATAAAGAAAAATAAACGCTGCAAAAAAATGTGAGAATGGAGAAGTTCTCCGTAAAATAATTTTGTTTATCAAGGGGTTAAAACAGATGACTCTCCTACAGCCAAGGCAGACACAGAATGCTGTGACTTATGTGAATGTCCTTGGCAAAAGGATAAAATCATTTGCCTGTAAAGCAGATGTAGTTTAACCTGGTGATGTCAGAAGCTAACTGGACACCAATGAAGTGTGACCACAAAGAACATTCCATGCATATTTGTATTTACCTCAGAGTAAAGAGCAATTGCAGTTTCATCAACTGATTGCAGTACTCACCTGGGAAATCTGAAATCACCACCTGTTGTTTTCTTTTGATGCCAGTGTGACACATTTCAACTGATTTTAGCAGAATATAAACTTTCAGTGTACCCTGGTAGGGGGATGCTTACTGAGTTTCACTCATTTATGTTAAGCAACCTACTTGAAATGTGGTATATACAGCTGAATTTCTTAAAGCAAGCATGTAACAGCAAATGCAGCTACTCGGAAGCTCTGTAGTGGTTCCTAACATTGAAGAAGCACTAGAAAGTAATTATTATGTAAATATTTCTAATTACATTCATATGTGTATATGTGTGTGTATGTGCCTGTGACCCTACTCACTTCCTACAAAAACCATGCTTGTCACGATCGACCTTCTTCTGAGCTGATTCTTTTCTATCTGGTTCTCCATATTAACCCCTGTGTTTATAAGTGAAGGCCACAAGTAATTTCTCTTTCATTTGACATTTTTAGTCCTTTGAACTTTTATTTTTAACCTTATATAATGTTATTTAGATGTTATGCTGTGAAAATACTTCTACTTGTCAAGAAATTTTAGGTTTATTACAAATTTTTTTTTTAAACATTTGCTCTACTGACTGAGAGGCATAAAAATATAATTTTCTTTATGGAGAAAGGGCTGTTAAGGTAAATGATAAAATGTCATGGGACTGACTGATATATGAATTGCAGAAATATTCTGCAGATATAGATTGCAGAAATAAAGATAAATCGAGAAATACAGCATGGAAGTTCATATTTTATATAAACTAAGCACTTTAAAAAAATCTGCAAAATTACACAAACCTAAATATGCATTTCTAAAGAAATTATTTCAATTATAGAGAAATGGAAAATAAATCTACATCATTATTTCTTTTTTTTTTTTCCTTATTTTGAGTATACTTATACAGTCCCTGTTGCTGAGTGCGTATTAGGAAAATATTTACATTGCTAACTTTCCAAAGTGAAGAAAGATAACATCCTTTGTACATTGTGAGTTTTTTTTAAAAAAAGAAAAGGGAGCTAGAGAATACAGCTGTCCAAAATGGTTCCTGCAGTACAATGCAGCATTTTCTCCACAATTCTGGTGCCATTTCAGTTTAAAACATATACACACAGCAGTAAAAATCTTGGAGTGAAGATAAGTGAGCCGAAACAGTCCTCTTTCAACTGCACTGTATTAGCTGTATACTTCCCTTTGTAAATCATAGAAGGATGCTTTAAACACTTACAGAGCCAAGCATTAAAATCACAGCTTCACGGTCAAGGTGACAGATGGACTGGGTGGTCACATAGCAAAGCTAAGAATTGCACTCAAATCTCAGTTTAAAATAAATAAAAAAAAAAAAAAAATACAATGAGAAAAATTTAAGCTGATTACATATATAGTTATTTATAAGCTTTATCCTGGACCTGAGGCAATCAAGTATATCTAACCACTGTAATCTAGTGGTGAATAAAGATTGATTGTGGCAAAGCAAGGTCTTTGTCAGCTTGTACTTTGTGGAATTTGCTGCACGTATGATTAATGTGCAAAAGGTCTGAGTATAGCCTTCAGGCTTCTTCCTAGCTCTTACTGCCATCTACAGATTAAACCTATCTTTTTCCTTTTCTTTCTTTCTTTCTTTTTTTTTTTTTTTTAAATGTGTTTTTTTGGTGGTGGTTGGTTGGTTTTTCACAGGGAGGGGAGCACCTACCAGACAGCTTCATTCCATTGGTTTTATAGCTACTGTCCTGTCTCATGAAAATGTTCTTCTAACCTTCTCTAGAGATTTAAGGCTCAACAATAATGATCAAGGTTAGGTGAGAAGCAAAAAAAAAAAAAGCACTGTTACAAATTAGTTGGTATGCTCCTAAAGTCAGGAATAGATGGGAACATTCTTCCCGTGATGGAGAAAGCTGTGTCTCATGAGTTTTCGCAGAATGGGTAAAGTTTCTTCTGAAATATCTGTCAGGTTAAATGGAATGGTATTAAAAATCCACATTTCACAATTTAAAGCAATCTGTGCACTGGGTAAATTAACAACATTCCTGTAATGTAATCTCCCTATACAGGGAATAGATATTTAAAGCACAGCTCTATGTACTATGATTAAAAATGACATATATTTCAATCAAATAGATGTTTTTAATGTCCCAGAGTAAAGTGTTGAATTAAAATCCTGACCTGCATGATTAGTTCACAAACAAGAAGTATGGTTGGAGGTTTTCAAAATCCATGGAGGACATAATTTCAGAGGCTGAACATGACAGTGGAACAGAACACAACAACAAAAAGCAAAACAGCTTCAGCAGCTATTTCTGAAGGCCTGATAGGGTGTTATGGAAGACCATCGCAACGTACCACTGATGGCCCTACAGAACCTCATCAGGCAGTCTCCACAAATTACTGAAAGCTGCTCCACAAGCCACAGTTTCAAAAGTCCTATCCTATGAGTTGCAGTAGAGTTAAAGAAAATCTTAAAGGCTTTCTCTTCTTCAAGGTGTATCAGCCTCTTTAGCTTCCCACATGATTCACCTGCTCCATGTGCAAGAGAACTTGGCACTTTAAATCTGACAGGGTCTTTTCAAATAGTTAAGCCCTTCAAAAGCTTCTCTGAGGACATCTAATGAGCTCTTCAACAAGTTTTCAAATTAAAACCTTCTGTCTGTTAATGCTGATTTCAAGGGATTGGAATAATTTGAATGTTTAGATACAGTAGCACTTCAAGCAATATACAGGTACCAAGTAGACAAAACTGGCTGTGCTTTAACACAAAATGAAGGGTGATTTTTAAATTATTTTTGCAGTGCCTCCTTAGGAGAGGGGACAGACTCCAAAACAAGCAAAAAAAACCTCAACCTCTGATATTTCCTGAAATTGAACATATAAAAAAAAAAGTAGAACAGTCTAGTAATCACTCAGGTTTTGTGGATGTTCAGATAGATATGCCCATGATGAGTCTTTCTTTTTTTTTCTTTTTTTGCCTAGTATTTACCTCATGCCAAGATTACTAAAGTGTTTGCTGCTGTTTTAGAACACTACATGCATAGCTTTTTGTGTAATTATTGTCCTTGAAATTGCAAGGGAAAAAAAAAAAAGGCAAGACAAAGATCAGAAGTGGTGTGATATAGTTAGTGAATTATTTTTAAAATGATGTATGTAGCATTTGGCCAGCAATAACTCATCCAAAGCAAATCATTCCTCCTTTGTTTCACAACACTTATAATTAAATTCTCATGTTAATCAATTCCATTAATCCTACCGCAGCATCTATACTTTGATGAAAGAAAGTGAGAATGAAAAAATTGTGTTCTAGGATCAAATATAAGATTCATATTACTGAACTTCAGATGGCCACAGTAGAGTCTTCCATATTTGAGAAAGTCTCCACAGTAGTTAAAGAGAAAGAAGAAATTCTAGTTCTTAAGTCATTTCATTAAAAAATAGTCCAAGGTGAACCCTGCTTGCCAGATGACCACTCATTTATTTTGGTTTTGATTTTCAGCTTGGTTACAGTCTTTAAGAAAGAGAGAAGTGAATTCTGAAAAACATTGGGCACGATGTTAGTGACATGACAGAGTTAAAAAACGTCATTACCTGGCTTCAACCTCATTACTGCTCTTTTGCTTCCTAAGTATGCCTCCGTTTTAGCAACAATCCAGCAATTCTTTAAATGTCTGCTTCAGTTTAGCCATGTGAGTACTTCAAAAGAAACCAGCAAGACTCTTCACTAGTGTACATAAAAACAAATGTTTAAGTGGTGTTGTTGGTTTTTTTTTTTTTTGGGAAAGGAACCTGGAATGCAATCATGTATTTCCTCCTTCGTAATGCACATCCAGGATTACTGAATAATCTGGTAACAAAAATTATCTTCTCCTTCCTGTGACCTCTCACTTATGCTCTGCAGTAAGTAATATTATTCTTATCATTCATTATTTGACAAATAGTGGTAGTCATTGCTGTGTCTGGTTTTTTTTGGAATACATCCCAAAATCATCCCATCCTGGCATGTAATTTCATCACATTTAGCCAAACTTTATATTCAAAGTAGCACTGAGGAACCTTTATAAACTGTCTGGTTAAAGCTGCATGTCTAGCTTCTTTACGAAAGCTCCTAGAGGAAAATGTTAAGTTTTATCATATGCTCTCCTGAGCCTTGAAGATACATTGAGCAAATAATTAATTTAAAATGTGGCAGGACTACTGCTTTTCTCTTACTGAGTTACAAATCCTTAAATTATTTATAATGGAAATGCTGACACCATCTCAAATACAGTGGCAAGAACATGCTGCTATAAAAAGTATGATCCTGTTAATCTCAATACATTTGCCTAGATTGTAAACTACTTTAGTTTTTTTTTTACCATACAGGTAAATGGGGTATTATTATTCCTACAGGTTATAGACAAGTTATTTGCATTTTGTATGCATAAGCATTAAGATTAAATAGTCCAAATCAGGTGCATGTCCCTGAGAGACCAAAGCAAAAAATTTTGCCTGTATCACTTCAACTGCATTTGAACTGGAAAATCTTAGAAAAATATTCCTTTTGGTACTACTAGTGGTATTTTTATTCACTTTTCATTTTTCATTCATTTTTATTAATACATGTTGAAAACTGAAAGTGGGACACAAAAGGAAGAGGAAAAAATGTGTAGAAGTGTCTCTGAGTTTCCAAATGTAGACAAAAGCTTCTGAAGGACAATTATCTAGACCATCTACACTATATAAAGTCTCTTTGAGTTTAAAGTTTTCAAAATTGCCAGGAATATATTTAAATTCATTTACAATACTGGTTGTACTTGCAGGGGGGTTGGACTACATGGCCTTTAAAGATCCCTTCCAACCCTAACCTATGATTCTATTCTACTTTGCAGGACAATTTATATATCCAAGGGAAAACTGGAACGTCTCTGATATATTACTATACAGCTATGTACTTCCAAAAAGGTATATTGTTTCCAGGTTTAGTTAGCCTTTTTCTTTCTTTGTTTTTTTTTGTAGTGCTAATAGAGATATCATGGCTAAATGCTTGGGAGGCAAGACTGTGTTAGGAATCCTTATATTACTGTAATGGGTTAACCCTGGCTAACAGCCAAGTGCCCACCCAGCTGCTTGCTCACACCCTCCCTTAGCAGGACAAGGAGTGAAAAATAGGACAAACATGGACAAACAATCCATGAAAGCTCACGGATTGAGATAAGGACAGGAAGATTGCTTACCAATTACTGTTGCAAGGAAAATAGAGTCGACTTGGGGAAAATGAGTTTAATTTATTGCCAATTAAAATAAAAATGTAGTTACTCATTTGAGTAGTGGAAAACAAACAAACAAAAAAAGACAAAATTAAAACTACACCTTTCCTTCTCCCTTTCCTAGCCTTAACTTCATTCTTTTGCTCCTGATTCCTCTATCCTCGCCCTGAGCATTTCAGGGCAGATAGGGAATGCGGGTTGCAGTCAGTCCATAATAGGTCCTCTCTGTCACTTCTTCCTCCCCTCACTTTTCATCTGCTACAGTGTGGGTTCTCCACAAGCTGCAGTCCTTCAGAAAAACAAAAAACTGCTCCATCATAGATTCTCACACAGGCTGCAGATCCTGCCAGGAAAAATCTGCTCTAGCATGGGCTCTCCATGGCCTGCACTATATCCTGTGCCATTCAGCAGCTCCTCCTTCTTCCCATCTGACTTTGGAGTTCCCTCTGCCACCCTTGCAAACCAAAGCCTTCCCATGTACACGCAATACAAACAAATCAATTTTCTCCTTGTGACAAAACCTTTCACTCCAGCACATAAAACAATGTGTCATCATTCAGAAACACTAAAAAAAATAAAATAAAAAAAAAGGTTTAAAGTTACAGATTGTGTCTTTGTTATTTAATGTTCAGGCTCCTAACTGTTGGGGGTTTTTTTATGATCCAGCAGACAAGCTCTGCTGAATATTACGAGGATGATTAAATAAGTTGTTGTCCCTGATCCCTGACTGTCAGCCCTACACAGTTTCCTCAAGTTACTATTTCTGATGGAGGGAGAATTAAAAAGTTATGTGAGCCTCCACCTCAGTCCCATCAGGTCATGCTCCAGATTTGTAGTTGTAGCTGACAGAGTTAATTCTCCATAATATCCTTTGAACTGAAATGTACGATGGAGGGATTATACCTCCCATTATGTTATCACTGCTATGTGGGTAATAGCTCTAAGACTTGTTCATATTTGTTTAGGTCATTTTACAGTGACTATCTTGCAAAAATGATTTAAAAGCAAATGGACATCTAAATATTCCGTACAAAGAAAATACTGTCTCAAAAGATATCTGCAGGTTTCCAGAAGTCTCACCATGAAAATTTACCATAATACTCTTAAGTACTTGTCTTACTAGTACTTTGTCAACATCTAAATATTAATATAATTTATGTAGATACATAATTTAGTAGATACAAAGTGCACATTTATTACTTAGATAAAAGAGTACCATACACAGTCTAATAGCATATCTTGCAGGTCAAAATAAGGTTTCAGTATACACTGGCAAATTATGTAGTCTAGACAAACCTGCAGAAACATTCTAAGCCAGCTTGATCCCTCTTTGAAGAGCTGGTCTCTCTATGTAGACTGTGAAGGGAGAGTATGATCACAGTAATAAGGATAATGAGTGTGTAAAGCCAGGTGGGATGAATCTGTGACTACATGACTTTTCTCAAATCTCTCAGAAAGCCTGTGGCTGAACTTGGATTTAGTTTAGATAATGCAACTATAATTAAGTCATATTCCTACAGAGTATGGAAGTATTGTTGACAGCTGAGTATCACTGGAAACTGCCCTTTTGTGTGTGTGTGTCAGTAGGTAAGCATTGCCTTCTCACTTTATACAGAAGAAAGTCTAGAGCTGTAAGTACAAGGAGTTAAACCAAAGCTCTATGAATGATCCACAGAAATAAATTTCTCCGTCTTGTGCTAGTTTTGCATCATGCAATCAGTGAAGGAAAAGAGGAAAAACCAAAAAAAAAAAGAGAAGGAAAAGCTAAAAAATATCAGTCCCTTTTGTTTTCTGAAATGTTTGGATTTTAAGATTTAAGAAAATGTTAGACAAAGCTACAGTGAGACCATCTGCTCAGTGGGTTGGGAGAAGGTTGGAGTAAGGAGGTAGACTATTCAGTAAACTTTGTCACAAACAGCAAGCAACTAGGATAAGTGACAACAGAAAAGTGGGGCATAAGAGTATCAAAGTGTGTGTTGATGCTGGTGGGGACTAAAGTAATGAAGAGGGACTGGTATTATATATCAAAGCCAGGAACAGACAATTCTAGAAAGAATGGTGCACTAAACTTTTGCAATGGTATTAGCTAAAAGCCCTGTTGGCATCTGTCATTTTCTCACAACAGGTTTCCTGTGTCAATCATTATATTTAAAGGTCTTTAATGACAAGACTTAATCAAACTAGGAACAGCAACATTTTTAAGAGCTTCCTACTTATAGATTATATAATTGTATAACAGGATGACAATTTCATCATCCTTACAAATAAATGACACTAATAAGTATTTCACAGGACTGCTCTAAACAAGGAGTACGTGACATGGTGCTTCAAGAATCTAGCAGTGGTAGAGATCCCTTTTAAATAAAATGAATTAGCATTGTATTAAAATGAATTAGCATTATCAATTATACTCATTTCAATGCATGTTAGAGAAAATGGTAATATCTAGGCAGTGCACTTACTGTATTGGCAAATATAGCAATCATTATGCACTCAAAAATTGTTCAGAAATTATATTAAGCATTAGAAGAAGAACTGATTTTAAAAGTCTGAGTGGAAATATTTGTCCTTCCAAAATGTTGATTGGATTAAAGCACTGTTTTGCAAGAACATATCTATTTCATCAAATGTGTTTACAAAAAATTACTCAGCTACTTTGCTTAATAAGAAAACCCTTTATTTTGAATGTCTTTTTTTAATATCAAACTGTCAAAATGAAATATTTTAACAAATTTACACAAAAAAAAATTCTGATGGATTCAGAACAAAAAGTTTCCATAATATATCTTGCTGAACAAAATCCTGATTATTCTTTCTTTATTTATTTTCTTCTTTACCGAAATAAACAGAACATGAATAGAAAGCAAATCTCCAACAACACATAAATGAGTTCTTAACTGCCTGTATTACTCTCCATTGTAAAGGTTTATCGAAAAAGAGAGCAGATACTTCATTAAAAAAAAGAACTAAATAGTCTTAGGTTTTGTTTGGATAACTAATAGTCTGAAATATTTGTTTACTAAATGTGCAAAGAACAAATATGTTAACAGAAATATCAGATCTAGTTAATGAATTATTCCAATAATTCAATTTCCTTTTAAGCAATAATATTCCTAACAAAAATTTCTTTCGTGTGTTCTTGAATGCAAAAAAGAAAATGCACACCTTTTGTGAGTCTACAACACTGTGAGTGGATGGTAGGTTTAAAATATATCTCTACATTTGCAAAATATCTTATTTCTCAGAAAGTTAAATTTTAAGCACCTATACATCACATAAGGATGTTATGGGGATTGTTTGCTTGTTTGTTTTCAAAAATGGAATACTAAAATCAAGAACTGAAGCAATTTTCCTCAAGTATAGGAAATTTTTGAATGTATGTGAAGTCAGACAATTCCAAAAAGTTTGGGGAAATGATGCCTTTTCCTCAGAAGCCCTTAATATTGCTGTTTACAGTTTTCCAAAAAGATCTGTTTTCAGAAGAATTTCAATAAATAGATTGATTTGTATTTTAGCTCTAATTTATTCTCATTTAGAAAATATGGGCTGCAGATTGATCATGAAGACTAATTTCCTGGAAAAGTATTGGGTTTGACTGCATAACGAATCTACCTCTAACATATATAATTCTTAAAAAACAAACAAAAAAACCCCCAAGAATTTCAAAGATTGTAGTTCAGGCTACTGCTACATCCTGTTCTGCAAAGGGGAACATTAATCTTTTTAGGAATAATTTACCATAAAGAATGGAATAATATGACAATATCACATTAGATCTTAATGATTTTTTTTTGCATATTCTCTTTATCTATCCTGCAGTATCATTATAAAATGTATTCATAGTATTCACATACCACTTGTAGTGGTTTAGCCCTCGTCACCACAGTTTCTCACTCACCTTCCCCGTACCCAGTCGGATGTGGGAGAGAAATTGGGAAGAAAGCAAAACTCGTGGGTTGAGATAAAAACAGTTTACTAAAATGGCAAAGGAAAACTACAAAAATAACAGAATATAAGGATATTAATATATACAAAATATACAAAATGAATACTGTACAATGTCACCACCTGATGTCCGAATGAACAACACAGCCCATCCTGAACAGCAATCACAGAAACATCACCGAGCAGCAAGCAAAGGGGGGGAGAGCAAGCCAGCAAGGTAGAGGGAACTATGCCAGCAAGCAAGAGAGATGAGAAGGTGGAATATGGATACCAAGGATGCTGAATGGACGCCAGAATGGATGCTCCCTCCCATGGGCAACCCTTACTGAGCATGATGTTTATGGCATTGAATACTCTCTTTGGCCAGTTTGAGTCAATTATTCTGTCTGTCTTTTGCCCAGCTTCCTGCATCTGCACATTAATGAGACTTTAACGAGGCTTGGAAAGCTAGTGTCCTTGGTCTCATTAACAACAACTCGTATCATCAGAATGTTTTTATCAACATTCTTCACATATGAAATCCAAAACACACTAGCTACTGAGAGGAAAATTAACTCCATCCCTGCTGAAACCAGGACACACATTTATTTGTAAAAAAAGTTCAAAATAAAATATTAACTTTAAATATAATTTTTTTTTTGGCCATCAGGTGATGAAAATGCAGACTGCAGTGGAAATTGAATTAATTAATTAGAGAAAAGGCTGCAAAGGTAATGCCTTTATGGAGGTATGCCACCAAATTTTGCTCTTAGAACAACTATATTCCCCTCTGCCATTGTCCTCCTAATGTATTGATTAACTACAATTAATATAAGCAATGTCATAAAGCAAAAGACACTAAAAATGCAAATTGTACCTAACTCTACTCGAAGAACTACATCAGTAGTCTGACAGCGGTCTGATAGCGGTCTTCCAGTACCTAAAGGGGGCCTACAAGAAAGATGGGGAAAGTCTGTTTAGTAGGGCCTGTTGCGATAGGACGAGAGGTAACGGTTTTAAAATAGAGGGGGGTAGATTTAGATTAGAAATTAGGAAAAAATTTTTTACGATGCGAGTTATAGAACACTGGAACAGGTTGCCCAGAAAGGTGGTGGAGGCCCCATCTCTGGAAACGTTCAAGTATTCACAGAAAGTTAACAGCTCAGTTCTCATTATGTTAAATCATTTCTTATTGAAAATATTTTGGGAAGCATGAAATTTAGCAAGGATGAATCTCACCCAATAAGATATAAAGATAGCAACTCAAGTTAACTAATGATTAAACATTGAAAGGTATTAATTAAACAGGCAGTTACATGTTGGCTTTATCTTGAAAAGTTTGATCTATAGTGTACTGTTAGAAAAATATCAGTCCAGGTAATGTCTTTGTTTCTGTGTAGTCTATGATCCAGTGCTATATTCTTCCTCCTTCTAAGGAGGAAGTTGTTCTATTAACAACTTCCCCTTCCCCTACTATTCTCCAATTCTCTTGCAGTTCTGTTACCCAAAGGGTTCACTATTTCAAAATATTTACCAAATACAGTAGAACAGTGATTATGTCTCCTTGTTTTGGTTTGTAGTAGGTTTTAATGAGAAAATGACAAAATTAGAACTTTCAGAAGAATGCACCAGAATCAAGTGCTCCATCCGTAAAATTGTTTTTTTTCTTCAATAGTACACAAAACCCACTATTTCTGTCTACATCCCACTTCATTGTCAAAAGCTTCTCAGTTTCAAAACAAACTATGCTTTAGTTGTCCTCTCTTATGATAGAGATAATTCCTTTAGAAAGTGAGTTGGAGATTAACGTCTCACAGTGGAATTTCCAAGTGGCTGAGTTACAGACTGTTTAACATGAAAAAAACTCCAGAAGAAAAACTATTCACAGGGATAAGTCACCAGGACAGCTTTAGAAGATTATTTAGCTATTTGTATATTGAGAGAGAGAAAGCGCGAGAAGGAGAGCAGCATTAGTTGTATCTCATGTCCATCTGCTTTGCCAAACAACTACAACACTTTTTAAATTTGAATGTTCATGGTTAGAGGAGATGCTTGAAATAGTGACTCAAATAGAAACTGCTAAGAGAAATTTTTCAACAGTAGTGTTAGCTGATAACACTATAATAAATCAGCAGAACAGTTTACTCAACACTTCATTTGTTGAGAAGGAGAATCAAGTACACACTTTTTCTCTTTCTGTCAGAGAATAAATATCCCATTTATTTCCTGAGCATTTCAGGAAGTGCCAGACACGTGTACTGTTTAGATCCAACATTAATCATTCCACCACCTGTGTGTCTTCTCATCTATGGTATCCTCCTCTGTTCAATTCTAGTCACTACTACCATTTCTTACAACAATAGGGAGGAAGCAGCAGTTGGCCTGACATTCTATTTCTCATGTAATTAGCAAAATATTTTAATTTTTTTTTTAATTTATTTATCACTCATGCTTTGGACCATTCTTCTCACAGCTCTTGCAATCTGTTGCTTATGCCAGAGATTTTTTTTTTTTCTTACGGCTTAATAGTAACAAGAAGTTTAGGAATGTTGCTAAAGGAATTTTTATGAATATAGATTATTAATAGTGTGCTCCTTTTCTCCTTAAGGCCACTCTCTGTTTCGTCTTTATGATGTCTAATAAATAGAATAGGAAAAAAAAAGTTTGAGCTTTGTCCTTTTGCATACTAAGTAATTGTAACTTTTCTGCTAAGAATTAATTGGCAGCAATGGGGACAATGTTTAGGTAATTTGGATAGCTGATAAAGCATTGGTTCAAGACTGCCCAGAGACAGCAGAGGACTAAGCTGTACTTTGTGATGCTTGGTTTTCTCCTATTGCAAACAGCAGTCAGTTATATAAGCAAACAATACTTAACAGAGGAGAGAAAGAAAAAAGATTAAAAGGTAGATAGACAAGGTAAGAAAATATATTTATTTCCTAAAATACAACCATCATTAACAGTTTTCTCCTCTGTTGATGTAATTCTGAGGCCATCTGGTTTCTTGCTTTCTCCGGCACTGACACCTGACTTACATATTTAGGTTGTCAAGTTTTCCTACAGTAGCCATGGATTTTGTGTTGTCTGTTACTCTCCCTTTGCTGCCCATTCTCACACTACAGCTCCGCCAACAGCTTCTGTTACCTCCAGCTCTCAGACAGACTACATGTAGCACATGTAGTCATGTTTAACAGAAATTCTTAAATATCTTCTCGCACTTCATGGTGTATTCATGACTTTTTGGCGAACTCTCCTGAGTTTCTTCAGGTTAAAACTTTTACAGTCTAGCTCCAGAAGCTGTTGCCTAGGATTGGAAAGACTGCTCAGCCAAGGCACAAATAGGAACAGTTAGTTGGAATAGACTGCTGTGCACTCTGATATTCATAAAATACACATATTTTTGTGAGAGAAATGCTTCTCAAACATAATAAAACAAAATGTGAACCTATTAATTGCCACATTTCAATTATCTTACCTTTCTCTATTGAATGTCAAAAGTGGGATCACCTTATTTTCAGGCTTCCTGCTTTTCTTGGGAAGTAAATACCATGTGATTTACTCTTCCTTTAGGCCTCTGCTTCTAGGCTTACGTAAGGCTGCAACTGAATCCCAATATCATATCTAAACATAACTCCGAAATTGCAATCCTGAGCAGTGTATTCTATGAAAAGATGTAGCAATGTGTAAGTTTTACCAAGAGCACAGGTCAGTAGGAGGCTTTTATTATATTCTGTACAAAATTAGATGACAGCTAAAAGTAACACAGCATTTGAAATGATGAGAGGAACAGCAGGAGTGCTTTTGCTCATCAGAATGTTACTGATGCATTTACGATACCATTTGGGCCTACTTTAACTACAAGCTTTCTCAAAGAAAGTTCATATCCTTGGTACTTACACAGTAGCACTTTAGCTTGCTAATTCCTATAACTTATTGTTTAACTACATACTGAATGAAGTTAAGAGGTCTCAAAGTTAGAAATAACTCAAAAGTAGCTGAGCAATTAACTAGATTTTCTTTTATGTGTGAGGGAACAGAAAACTTTGTTAGTGCCTTGCTTTCACAGAGGGATAAAGAATGTAATTCACCGTGTTTTATTAATGAAGTCTCAGTGTACATCAGAGGACTGGGTAAAAATAAAGGGAAGCTTTTAAAATGTCACAACTACATATAATGATATAGGCTGATGAGAAAGCTCTAAAAGAAAGGCACTAGGGATAGCAGAATTGACAGTGCTTCTGAATCTCTCATCAGAGCTAAAAGCAACCAAGAATATTGATTCAAAATCAGAACATCTGTTGATTCTATCTCCAGTTTCTATATCTAGACTGCTCTTAATAAATGCTAACAGTGTAATTCTGAAAGTCAATGTATCAAAAATTAGGTCTTTGGAAAACATAATGAGAGAAAGACTTAATTTCTTTCTTATGAATTTGGGGATCCTCAGGAAAGGAAATATGGAAGATAGAGGACTGAAAACTCCAGTAGGAGTGAAAAGAGGATCGATTAGCTTCATTGGGACTTTCTTCTTCATTTGTGTACCATTAGACTTACTGCTTTGTCTTGACCTTAGTTGATGATGAATGGGAAAATGGGAACAGGAAACTGCTCAACTAACCATAAGAATCAGACTAAGAAACATTGAGTTCTATTGTTGTCTTTTCTTATATATATGTGTTCCTCCCCATCTCCCAATGCCACTTTTCTTCTGGATTCTTTTCAACTTGTGAGATTCCACTAAAAAATGAGATTAAATGACCCAACTACTTTTCACTCAGACCCAGGAAGATCAGCCATATCATATCACAAACTGGGGAAATGAGCCGGAGACAAGTTGATGTACTGT
Source organism: Chlamydotis macqueenii (assembly GCF_036417535.1). Classification (NCBI taxonomy): domain Eukaryota; kingdom Metazoa; phylum Chordata; class Aves; order Otidiformes; family Otididae; genus Chlamydotis; species Chlamydotis macqueenii. The sequence goes on from NC_141556.1 coordinate 168,363,761, forward strand.
ATGCCAGACCAAGGACTGTCAGCAGCAATTGTCTTATATCAGTGATGTTTTCCTCACCCATATCATCCTACTCTTCTTTTAAGTTTTTGTCTGTGTCTATGTATGTTGCACCAAAAACAGGAGGGAAAAGGTTACTATAGAGCTGTTGTGGTTTTGTTAGTGAGGGGGGGCCTAAGGTGGTAGCTTCTGTAGGAAACTGCTAGAAGTTGCTCCCCTTTGTTCAGTGGACTTGGCCGGGCCTAGGGCGGACCCGCTGCTGGCCAAGGCTGAGCCAATTGGTAGCAGAATGTTCCGTGACAACGCCTCTGCGGTAACGTATTTAAGAAGTGGAAAACAGAAAAAAAAAAGAGAGAAGAGAAGATGTGAAGAAGCTGAGTGGGGGCAGAGGCGCAGAGGGGGAGGCGCAGGCCTCATAGGCCTTGCACGCCTCACCCTCTGGCCTCTCGCCAGGCAGCCGACTGGGCCCGACTAGGTCCGGCCCGGCTGCAAGAAGTGGAGAGGAGATGAGAAGTGAATAAGATGTAAAAAGATCCTGAGAGACATCTGCCAGCCTGTTGTGAGGAACAGCTGCAGACGCCAAGGTCAGTGAAGAAGGAGGGGGAGGAGTAATGCGGCTCCTGGCCAAGATTCCCCTGCAGCCTGTGGTGACGACCATGGTGGAGCAGGTTGTCCCCCTGCAGCCCATGGAGGTCCACGGAGGAGCAGAGATCCACTTGGAGCCCATGAAGGACCCCACACCGGGGGAGGTGGATGCCTGAAGGCGGCTGTGGCCTGTGGAGGGCCCGCTGGGACAGCTGTTCTGGAGGGACTGCACCCCGTGGAAGAGATGACCCACGCCGGAGCAGTTCCGTGAAGGACTGTGGCGTAGGGGTGGGACCCCACAACGGAGCAGGAGAGGAATGTGAGGAGTTCTTCCCCCGACCATGAAGCAGCAGTGTGAAACAACGCATGATGAACTGACCGCGACCTCCATTCCCTCTTCCCCCTGTGCCGCTCGGGGGGGGAAGGTAGTGGAGATAATGTTAAGCTTGGGAAGAGGAAAGGGTGGATGGAGGTTATCTTGTTCTCTGTCTCATTATCCTGCTGTTTGTAGTAATAAATGAATAGTTTTCCCCAAGTCGAGTCTGTTTTGCCCGTAACAGTGACTTTAAGGATTTCTCCCTGTCCTTATCTCAAACCTCGAGCTGTTTTTCCTTATATTTTCTCTCCCTGTTCTCTCGGAGGGTGGGGGGAGTGAGAGAGAGACTGCGTAGTCTGGTCCTGATCGGGGCTGAACTATGACAAGAGCTAATTATTTTCTCAGTACTATGAGGAGAATAGATGCTTTTAATTGTGATTATTTTTTTGTTAGTATTTCTTACTTTGTGTAATATAGTGGATAATTGTTCAAAAGTTAATTACTTACTGGTATATTTGTCATATTTTTCTGTGAGAAGTATTCGAAAGCATAGAACTTGAATATTTGTTTCATTGAGCCGCTGTACAGTGATGTCTTTCACCCTTTGTCTTTTTGAACACATTTTCTCCTTGTAAATAAACACAACCTCATTTAATCTCATAAGTATGTTTATCACTGAGTGAATGTCTACCCAAGGCTTCACCCAATTCATCATTTTCAAGGCAAAAGAGATTGTTCTTAACATCTAGTCTGACTGCCTCCACTTAATAGCTTTGTTTCAGATTCTAGCAGTAGCTTATTTCCCTGCTTTTTCTTCATCCTCATCCTTCCTGAGAACCACCTGATTTTTTTTCTTCCTCAATGAGCTTTCAAGGATTTCAGTAACCACAGGCCTCCACACATAACTTACAAGACTTTTTCATCTTGCTATAACACAAACTAAGTCTCAGTACTACCAATGGTCCATTCTACCTGCATGTTATGAAACATAACAATTGTAAACTATTCTGCACATGTATGTACTGATATTTCAATTTTGTTTGCTTATTTTTGAAGCAAAGTAGATCACTTATTCATAATATTTGTCATAGTTTAGCCTCGCTCAGGACTGAGCTATGCAGACTCTCACCCTCCAAGGAAATGAGGGAGAGAGAATATAACAAAAAGGTTCGAGGTTTGAGGTAAGGACAGGGAGAGATCATTCAAGTTACCATTACTGGCAAAACAGACTCGACTTGGGGAAAACTATTTGTTTATTTTTGTTAATAAAACCAAAGCAGGATAATGAGGAAGAAAACAAAACAACTTCCTTGCACCACTCCTTCTTCCTAGGCTTAACTTCATATCAATTATCTCTATGGTCAGTTCATCACATGTCATTTTCTGCTGCTACTTTCTCCTCGAGGAAAGAACTCATAGAATTGTCTGAGTTGGAAGGGACCTTTAAAGGCCATCTAGTCCAACTCCCCTGCAAGGAGCAGGGACATCCCAAACCAGATCAGGTTGCTTACAGCCCTGTCCAACCTGGCCTTGAACTTTTCCATGGATGAGGCATCTACCACTTCTTTGGGCAACCTGTTCCAATGTTGCACCACCCTCATTGTAAAAAAATAAAAATTTCTTATATCTATTCTGAATCTACTTCTTTCTATTTTAAAATCATTACCCCTTGTCCTATCACAACAGGCCCTGCTAAGGAGTTTCTCCTCATCTTTCTTATTGGCCTCCTTTAGGTAGTGGAAGACCGCTATAAGGTCTCCTCACATTCCTCCCCTGCTCTAGCGTGGGGTCCAGTGCATGGGCTACAGTCTTTCATGACCTGCTCTGACGCAGTTCATCTTTTCCACAGGGTGCAGCCTCTCAGGAACAGTCTCCCCCAGCATGGGCTATTCACGGGCCACATCCTCCTTCAGGCATCTGCCTGGCCCATCATGAGCTCCTCCGTGGGTTACAGGTGGTTCTCTGCTTCTCCATGGACTTCCATGGGCTGCAGGGTGAACAACCTTCTTCACTATGGTCTTCACCATGGAGAATCTCTGCAAGGAGCACCATTACTCTTTCTCCTTCTTCTTCACTGACCTTGACGTCTGCAGCCATTCCTCTCACAAGAAATTCTTCACAATCAGACTCAGGCACATGCCTCTCAGGTTCTCTTCACATCTCCTCTCCACTTCTTGCAGCCAGGTTGGGCTGAGTCGGGCTCACATGGCTGCCTGGTGGCAGGCCAGAGGGTGAGGGCTGCAAGGCCTGCACGGCTCATGCCTCCCCATCTCTGTCCCTTGCTTCAGCTTATTCGCTTCTTCCTCTTATATTTTTTTTTTATATTTTCACCTTCTTAAATATGTTATCACAGAGGTGTTATCACTGAACATTCCATCACCAATTGGCTTGGCCCTGGCCAGCAGTGAGTCCACCCTAAACCAAATCAAGTCCACCGGACAAAGGGGAAACTTTTAGCAGCTTCTTGCAGAAGCTGCTGCTGTAGTGCCCCACCTCTAATAAACAAAACCAACACATATTCTTTGCTATTACTGATAATATCAGCCAGTCTTTGTACAGAGTCCAGCTTGTGTTGAGAAAGTTGTGTCTGGCAACTCATTTGCAACCTTAACCTGTAAAATGTTGGTTAAGCTCTAGAAATTCAGCTAGATTCCCAATTCTTGTTGGTTTAAAATATTTTTATTGCAATAAAATGAAGTTTTTCAGAACTTTTACAGGTCTCTTCTTACTTCAGAAACAAACAAACAAACAAACAACTCTAAAAATTGGATATATGGAAACCAGTCTCAATTAAAAACTTACTTAGTATTCAAACTTTATATAAAGTAGAAACCAGTTTTCTGGCTATCTCAGGAGAAATAGTTTAGCATTTAACTTAATTAAAGGATGAAGGCACATGATGAAGGCACCATGCTGGCTTTAGATACAGGGTTTGTCTTGGGTCCACCATATCTCCCTTTTATATTGTAGCCAAGATTTGGAAAAGTGTTGATGGAGCTCATAGTGCATCTACATTCATACATGTATTTACAGGGTGACACTGAACAGACTGTTCAGAATGTAATCTTTCTTATAACTTTTTTTAGGGTGTTGGGTTTGTTTGTTTGGTTGGTTTTAATTATATTGTTTTGTCTTTTTCTTGAATTAAAAAATACTCCAAATTATTTTGTTTTTTATTTAAAATGATTAAAATCTCTAACTGAAACTGATGGTTTAAGTGCCTTAGATATGAAAATTGGTCTTGAGATAAGAAAGTGTTAGAATTTTTTTTTTACAAATAGTTTCAAATGTAAAATGAACAAAAAAAAATCAAATTAAAAGGGTTTTAAGTAGCTAATATTTTTTTTTTTTCATGTACAATATGAACAATATTTCTATTCAAAAAGAAAGGAAATAGTATCCTCAGAATCTGGAATAGATTGTATGAGATTAAAAAAGGTCAACTTCAAATACACACCTACTTGGCTGACACCAAGAGGTATGAAGCAAATGTTTCCTTTTTCCCAGGCAGGTGCCTTGACCTGCCTGATGGCTCTGTTTTTTTCAAATAAAATCTTGAAAGTTGTGACATCCATCTTGATGCACAGCAGGAAATTGTTGCAGGGTGAAAAAAAAACCTTTTTCTTTCTCAATTCTACTTGTTCCTTTTTTTTTTTTTTTTTTTTTTTTTTGAGACAACAGTTTTATTTCAGGGTATAGGAGTACAGAGCTTTTTAAAGTCAGATTCCTTTACAATATCTTGGTCCAACCACCCCAAAGCAGTAGTCAAGACTGGAAAAAAACAAGTTTAAAAAAATGAAAATGTTATGACATTTCCAAATGTCAACAGGAGTTTAACTCGAGGAATGGACAAAGGCTAGGTTAGCTCTTGTTTTATCCAAGTTGATTTACTCATTTTCAGTTTAAATAGCTGTAATGTCTGAAATCACTATGTTGTCTCACATCAACTTGAAAATATATTTTATATATATATATATATTTAAAAGTTGTTTGAACTTTTAGTATTATTTTAAATTATTGCAGAACTGTTTCTGAATTTACTATAAAGTCAATGCAGCAAAATCTTTAACAAACACATATTCTGTTTGTTCTAGATAATAAAAGAATGACTGCATCTTTGTTTGTGAACAAGGTTCGTAGTATCACCATACAGCATACAGTAAATAATTCCCATAACGGCACTCTACCTCATTATAATCTCCTCCTCAAAGTTTTATAGTTCCCTGGTGAAAAACCACGTGATGTTAACAGTGGATCTAGCTGTTAATCTTTAATGGTACACTTCTTAATAGCCATACCCCTTAAAAAATAGTCTAAACAGTAAACACATACGGATAAAATACAGCATATCTGTATCTCTATTAAGGACATTTGAATTGCATTGCATTCCTTAAGGTACTACTAAGTAAGGAACATTTAAATCAATGTTGTTATTGTTAGGTTTTGTGTTTTCATTACAGCACCACACAGTGGCTCCCATCATTGATGCTCCATTGTGCTAGGTACTGTGCAATGAGTCAATGGAGACAGCAAAAATGCAGTAATAACAAAATATGAAGTTTTTTTAATGTCAGTTTTTTCCTTACTGGTATACATACTCATTAATTTTTAATACGTACAAGAAGGAGACTTTTTTTTTTTTCCTTATTTTCTGCAGATGAAATTGAGAGTTTCCAGAGAAGCTGTTATATTGGGGTAATATAATGTGACACACACAAAAAAAAAAAAATAGAAAAAAGAAAAAAAGGTACAAATTGAGATGTAATCTAAACTGGGGAACCTTGAAGTATCGGGTCAAAATACATTTCCTAGCTGAAGCTTGGTTTCATTTCAAGTAGAAAGCTAAAGGGAAAGTAAAGGGAAAGCTTCCTACCTTTTATTTTCCCATCATTATGCACAGAATGATTTTCAGTGTAAGAAAATCTTGTTACGGAGAGTGTAGGGGGATCACTCTACCATCTAGCTGGCTTCCCATACAGGGAAATCCAGACCAGGTTGCTGTTTAATTCTGTGTAAAACATTCATCATGATGCAACCAAGGAGAATTTAGCTACTTGTCCTGGTTTTGGCAGGGATGGAGTTAATTTTTCCTCTCAGTAGCTGGTATGTTTTGGATTTCGTGTGTGAAGAATGTTGATAAACACCCTGATGATATGAGTTGTTGTGAATGAGTCCAAGGACACTGTCCTGCTTTCCAAGTCTCGCTAATTTGCAGATGCAGGAAGCTGGGAGAAAGACAGACAGAATAATTGATCCAAACTGGCCAAAGAGAGTATTCCATGCCATAAATGACATGCTCAGTATATAAGTGGGGGCAGGCCAGGGTGGGTATCTGCCTTCCTGGCATCCATCTTTGCTCCTCCTTTTGCTGGCATCGTTCCCTCTACCTTGCTGGCTCCCTTTTGCTCCTTTGCTTGCCGCTCGATTTTGTTTCTGTGATCGCTGCTCGGGACGGGCTGTATCGGTCATTGGGACATCAGGTGGTGAGAAAACATATATCGTTCACTTTGTATATTTTAATATCCTTATATTCTGTTATTATTGTAGTTTTCCCTTGTTATTTTAGTAAATTGTCTTCATCTCAACACATGAGTTCTCCTTCCTTCCCAGTTCTCTCCCCCATCCCACTGGGGAGGGGGAGGGGGAGCAAGAAACTGTGTGGTGATTCGGGCTAAACCATCACACTACTTTTAAAAGTCTGAATATCAAGAAATAGAAATATGCATATACTTCAAATGTAGAGGAAAGTATATCATGACAGATCCAAAAATCTAGGAGACATGAGGTTGCCACAGCTCTATATCCCCAAGTCCAACCAGTAGTGAGGCTGAAGATGTATTCCCAGCAGGCACATGCACACAGAGCATACATGTATATCACACATGTGCACATGTAGACATATACATATACACATCAGCAGCCACACAGACCACAGACCCTCAGAGCGCTTGCATGAACACAGACAGCACTAAAAGCCTTGCCTTGATCCCCACTCTTACTGAGCAAGATGAAGGTCCAATAGTGAGAATATATATATATGTGTGTGTGTGTGTGTATGTGTGTTTACATATATATAAGTGGATTCCTCCAGCAGCTGGGCTCAAACAGTTTGCCCAGTAGCTGCCCCATGGATCCCAGTCTCCCCAGTTGCTGGCACCTGGACGTATAAGCCCTAGAGGTCAGAGCCCCACTCCATGTGCTTGTACAGACTTCTCTCAAACATGCAAACACACACACAGAGAGCTGGCCAGGACTCCCTTGGTACCATAGCTGCCCTCTTATGCTCTCACCTGTAGAAACATATGGGCGCATTCACATCATAGAATCATAGAATGGTTAGGGTTGGAAGGGACCTTCAAAGGTCATCTAGTCCAACCCTCCCACCCCCCCAACCCTCTGCAAGGAGCAGGGACATCTTCAACTAGATCAGGTTGCTCAGAGCCTCATCCAACCTGGCCTTGAACGTTTCCAGGGATGGGGCATGTACCACCTCTCTGGGGCAACCTGTTCCAGTGTTCCACCACCCTCATTGTAAATTTTTTTTTTCTAATATCTAATCTAAATTTACCTCCATCTATTTTGAAACAATTCCCCCTAGTCCTGTTACAACAGGCCCTACTTAAGAGTTTCTCCCCGTCTTTCCTGTAGGCCCCCTTGAGGTACTGGAAGACCACTATAAGGTCTCCCCAGAGCCTTCTCTTCTCCAGGCTGAACAGCCCCAACTCTCTCAACCTGTCCTCATAGGAAAGGTGCTCCAGCCCTCTGATCATCTTTGTGACCCTACTCTGGACCCTCTCAAACTGGTCCATGTCCTTCTTGGGCTGGGGGCTCCACAGCTGGACACAGTACTCCAGATGAGGTCTCACCAGAGCAGAGCAGAGGGACAGAATCACCTCCCTCGACCTGCTGGCGCATTGCCTGCTTATCATTGATTGCTCACACCCTTGGAGACCTACTCCTCCTGCTTTCTCTCAGGCCTCTTGGTCCATTCGCCAGCCAGTCCAGCTTGACCTTCACTAGCAATCACACATTCGTCCACATACCCATGCTCACTCCAGTCACTGATATCAAAAATACACAGGCTCTTGTGACTCAGACTGATGTTATGTTACTAAATCTATTCAAATTGATCTGTAGAAATCCAAAATCAATGGAAAAAAATTATTAATGCAGTTCACAAATGTAATGGAATTAATATGATAAAAGAAACTGGATGTTTTGATATTACTAAGTATCATCTTTAGCACCCTTTTACTCAAATGAGATGCCGCCTAACTTCTTTAAAGTGTCAGCTATTTTTATAAGACTGCATGTAAGACTGCATTCCTTACAATATTTCTTTGGTTGGTTTTGTTTTTTGGGGTTTTTTTTGTGTGTTTGGAAATGGATTGAACACATAAAAAAAAAATTGGATGAGTACTTCCTCTAAACAGATAATTTTCTCTATAATTATAATCACATTATCCTCTGTCACAGATTGCAGAAAAGCAAAATTTGAAAATTAAGACTATGAACACAATCTGTCTTTTACACTGAAGAGTGAATAACCCTTGTAAGGATCAATAGATCCAGACCTAGTCTTATTTTGGAATAAGGAATATTAAGAAGATAACTAGGTTGTCAATTCTAGCCAGGCTAGATTTTGCTTAGTAGTCACCTTTACACAGTAATTTTGGACACCAGAGTATAATAATAATAATATGATTCATACCTATTTCATTTATTAGTGCAAAAACTCACTGCTAACTTTACCTCATTAGTTAAAGGATACAGTGTAATTTGGCTTTTGTTACACTGTATTGTTTGTTAACAATATACGGTAACTGTGAAACAATTTAGAGTAATGTTGCATCCTATTGAGCTAAATATTTTAAAAAGTATTTTAAAAAGTAAATGTTATAGATAAATACTTTAAAAATCCAAATAGTTACTTTGTCCCCATGGAACAGCTCAAAAAAATTCCAAAATTCTACAAAAAAAAAAAGACTAAACATTTACTATAGTTTATTTTGAAATTTCATTTATTATATATTATTATATATATTATATTTCATAACTCCTTATTACTCCTCTACAATTAAATATTCACACCCAGGTAAACTTCTAAATAGCACTTTTAAATTTAAATTTCCCTCTGTCCTATGCACATGATTGAGTATAATTTTCTTTATTCTTGTGAGGTATCATCATTAAAAGTATCAGTGGTGAAAATAAAAGTTAGTGAAAATCTTTCAGATATTACAAAAATTCTGAAAACCCAATTATTTTAAGTGTTTCATTCATATCTCATTTTTTAAAATTTGAAATACAGGTATAATTCTGGTGCTATTAATATTTAATTTCTGAAACTAGAGATGGGCAGATCCTCCTCCTCTTATTGAAATTGTTTAAAGAAAGCTTCATTAGCCTGATCAGGTAGTCTGCAACAAACTTCCACCACAGTTTCACTCCTTCTAGTCTCTTTTCTGATCCTAACTCCTACAAGAGCAGTAAGAAATATTTTTTTCCTTTTCTTGCTGTTATGCATGGATGATATTTCTAGACCTAGTGTTTCTAAAAAAGGTATGTCACTGTCACAGCTTCACCCACTGTTGTACATAGGAGATACACATAGTATTTATGGCATTATGCTCTGTGATGGTAAAAGTCTTTGGGGGAAAATCATAAGCGAACATTTACACATCTGTGAGACTCGTACTATTTATACACTAGCAGCTTCTACATCTTGAACAACACCCACCTCCGTCCACCTCCCATGTAACTTTCTTATAAACTACCCATCTAACAGCTAAAAAAAAAAAAATGTTGCAAATGAGTGGAACAGCAGGACAGAGAAGTGAATTTATATTATGAAATGGGCCATTAACAAAATGTATAGATAGGAGAATAAGCTTTCCTCAAATGTCAGACAATTGTGTGAGGTAGGTCACCATTTTACTATGACTTTTTTTTTCCTAAAATACATTAGTGTGCCAATCATTAGAGTAATTATGTGACACTGCTTCTGTTATTCCAAGATACCTTAAGGTTTTATTTATGTCATTTACAAATTTTCATCGTTTCAGATATTTGAGGTGCTTTTCCAGAGACTCATCAGCATCACTTTATCCACTGAGAAATGTGGTTGTTCAATAAGTTTTTAAGGGAAACAAGCAAATAAACAAACTCACAAATCAATGCATGCATTAAGTCCAGTTTCTTTTAATATTCCCAGTTAGGTTTTCAAGGGCTCTAACAATGGTTACCAGCTGCTACTTTCATGAGTTGTACAATTATTTTTTTTTATAGAATAAATAGCCGTTTCATGACAAAATTTGCATAGCAGTGAACATTATTTATATTGTAAACCCAGGAAGCTGGGTGCCATTTCTGCCAGCATTCTTGCAGTTTTCATCTGCTGAGTTGGCTCTGTTTCAGTTAATCCTTTTGTTTTAGTCAGGTTCTACAGGGGTGCATTTTGCAAAACAAGGAAGCAAACAGAGATGAACAAGCTTTTCTGGCTAAAGAAGTCTTTCAACTGATTTGGTTTAGGAAACCGAATGTGTAATCATAGACAGCTTCAAAAAGCAATAGAACACATAATGGAGACTGCAACTGGGCTGTTTATATCATTTAAAGTATTACTATGAGTCACGGCAATACAACATCTTACACCCCAAATCAAATATGTGGTACACAGTATTTTTCTCAGCTAATTTTGTGTAGCTTATCTGTTTTCTTTTTAATAATTAAGGTGGTTTTTTTTTCTTCTGAATATGGCAAGGAAAGTTTAGATAATATACTAATACATATATTTATTTAACTTCCTTGTATGACCTTCATTTTTTTTTCATGATTTTTTTTGAGCTCTAACCTCAAAAAAATCTGCTTATCTGACACCTGTATGAGTGTCACTTTTTGATAAGACAATTTAGTAATACAATTTTCTGTATTACTCTACATCTTCAAGTTATTTTTGATCTCTGGGAGAGTTTCAATCACATTTGGGAAAGAGTTAGAAGTCTTAAACATAATTAAGTTCCTAAAAGTTCTATAGCAAATTACACTATGGTATAGAAATCCCAGTCTATGCCTTCATAAAAGGAAAAGGAAGCAGAAATTATTTTTTTTTTTATACAAACCTTTTAGCAACATCAGACTGGTCTGTCTGTATGCGCACAGCATTTACTGATGCATGGTGACTAGTTTAAATATCTCTTGCACAGGAGTGTCAAAGGAAATATGACTAAAGCCAGAGTTACTTTTGTAGAAGGTTTGGGGACCAAAAGGTACTTGTTCATAGATCACCAGAATTCCTTATTAGGCTGTTTGTGTAGTAATCATAGAACAGAATTATAGAATAGTTTGGGTTGGAAGGGACCTTTAATGGTAATCTAGTCCAACCCCCCTGCAAGGAGCAGGGACATCTCCAACTATATCAGGTTGCTCAAAGCCCTATCCAACCTGGCCTTGAACGTTTCCAATGTTTTACTTTAAAATTATCTGATCATTCACAGGCTTGTAATTAGGTAACTTAAGGCTTTCTGGCATCTGGAAACAAGCTCTGATTTGGCTTAAGTTATTTAAACTTGAGTCCTGAGGGGAATGGCTGATGTAGTCACTAAGCCACTCTCCATTATATTGAAAAGTCATGGCAGTCAGAAAAATTTCCAAATGACTGGAGAAAAGGTAATACCACACCCATTCTTTAAAGGGAGGACACTGGGAACTACTGACCAGTCAGCCTCACCCCTGTGCCTGCTAAAATCATGGAACAGATTATACTGGAAGACATGTTGAAACATATGGAAGGCAGGTGAGTAGAGAGAGCCAACATAGCTTCACTAAGGGCAAATCATACCTGACTAATCTAGTAGCTTCCCCTGCGGACAGGGGAAGAGCTACTGATTACCCCTACTTGGACTTCTGTAAGACCTTTGTTACTGTCCCCCACAATATTCTTATCTCTAAACTGGAGAAATATGGGTTTGATGGATGAGACTGTTAGATGGATAAGGAATTGGCTGGAAGTCTACTTCAAAGAGTTACAGTTAACAGGTCAATGCCCAAGCGGTGTCCTTCTAGGGTCCATACTGTGACCAATACTTCATTAACGACGTAAACAGTGAGATCAAGTGCACCCTCAACAAGTACATTTCTGATGTGAGAGGAACTGCATTCCCCAGCCTGAATTTGTTGGCTTTTAATTAAAAAAAAAAAAGTTAAAATAAATTGGATTAGAGAGAAAGAAGCTTTACCAGAGGAAGCAAATTTTTATTTTGCTTTATTTTACTTTGTTTTGTTTCTATTTTTAAGGAATTATTATGTAATACAGAGTTTAAAAAGAATGCAGGGATCAGAAACCAAATTCAGTCCTGTCTTTACTACCTCCCTATGCCTTTAGTAATTTCATAGTCTTAGTTGCCCAGTAACCCACGAACAGTAGAATTGGTGAAGGAACATCTTTCAGTGTTCAGACATTTGGTCTGGAACCTAGGACATTTCCATGAGCCCCATAGATTCAAAACTAGTGGCAGGGAAAAGCAAATCCAAATCCCTCACTTTCTGGATCTATATTTTAATAATCTATTCATTTGCCAAATTCCTGAAGAATTGTAATTCTTGTAATTACAGATGTGATTCTCCTCAAGATTGGGTTTCTCTTAATGAATTAGAAACTAACAGTGAATACTTTTTTTTTTTGCAATTAAAATTCAAGCATCTAATTCATCTGTCAGGCAATCATTTGCTATCTTCTTAGAACTCTTGTTATTTTTCTCAGAGTACTCCAAAGCCAAGGAAAAAAGTTCTCGTTGACTGATATCCCCCCCCTCCCACCCCATATCTTTTAATCTAACTTTCTCATAGTACAAGTGATAAATAGCCAATGCTAATGAAATGTTACAAACTACATATTTGCATATCAACTTAATTTGAAAAAACTGCCAATATATCTAAAACATTGCTTATGAGTATGTACATCCGTATTTTAAAAGCTCTCATTACAATAAATTTAAAGTAAGACATTCAAGATGGTGTCCTCAGCAGTATCTCTACTCTTGACAAGCAGACAAACTCCTGTTTTTTGAACTAGTTTCAAAAGTTTGTTTTCTAAGTGTCATTTAAATCACAGCTCAGATTGTATTGGTGATTCAGGGTTTTTTTTTTTGTCTGGATTCTTAGACATTCTAAGATCTGTATATGCTTTCACATATGCTCATTCTAACTGAAGAAGATGGTATGAGTTGTATATTATGACATTAGAATGAGAGGAAATGGCCCCAAGTTGCACCAGGGGAAGTTTAGATTGGATACTAGGAAAAATTTATTAATGGAAAAGGTTATCAAGCATTGGAACAGGCTGCCCAGGGAAGTGGTTGAGTCACCATCCCTGGAGATATTTAAAAGACATGTAGATGTGGTGCTTAGGGACATGGTTTAGTGGACTTGGCAGTGTTAGGTTTATGGTTGGACTCGATGATCTTAAAGGTCTTTTCCAACTTAAATAATTCTATGAGTCTATTTTTGTTGTCGTTGTTTAGAGATACAGATAGTAAAAAAAAAATCTCTAATAACTATGCTGTAGCACTATTCACAGAATATAACCAGGAGTTTACTAACTCAGAAAAGCATCAAGGATGTTCTTTATTTGCACCAAAACTTTCTGTGTACCTCTGTTTTTATTTAAATAAAAAAGATCCTTGCACTTTAATAGATATTTTTAAGGCTGATTTCTCCAAGGGATGACAAAATTAGGAAGAGTTGCACAGATAGATAAATGAGATGTATTTTCCTCCAAAGGGAGTGAAAGACAGACTATGTTATTGTTAGATGATATTTAGAGGAAAGACTGTTCATTTTTAGTATTCAGACAAACAACATTTGGAAGAGATTACATGTTTTGGACAGACACTTTTTCAAATAACTTCGGGTCCTTAATTACTTTAGGGATTGCAACAAATAACATTCCATTCAACACATCAAGAGACCAACTTGATTAACTGCAGTTGTGTGAAACAGATTTGTCTGAGTATCAATTTGCTGTCAACCTGTCTGCCATCTCCATAAATAATGTAAGCAATAGTGCAAGAGCAAATAGCATTTATGTTGATTTTCCAGGATGTGTTCTATCATTCCATTTGGCTATGATAAAAAACACATTTTCCATTACTAACAACTTGCATAAAATTGGCAGAGCTGGCCATTTCAGAACATTTAGCTATGTAATTATGGGGGTTTTAATATATATTTATGTCTGCTCAGCTACACAATCAGTCACTGAAGGACACAGACCTTCTGCACCTTAAGCACTTTACTATTCCACAATTAAAAAAAATATTATCTTGAAAATGGTATTGTTAAGAAAATTATGAAACATAACTGCATGTTTTTATTTATAAGATAATGTTATGTTACAAGACGCTTCAGACAGCATCCACTTTTGTGTTACACTTACATATACTCCATAAAGAAAAAAAAAGGTAATGCAAAGAATTTCTGAAGTAATGCATTGCTTTTTTATTCTTGTTTTGTTGTGAGGGTATGTTGTTCTGAATAAAAGATATCTCCTCCATCCACCATTAGTATCTGATTTCCCTCTGAGAATTCCATAAATATCTGAAGGATATAAAACAAACCCTTTCATCTAAGTAAAGTTTGTCTACATTGTAATCACCACACTAGTGTGATCCAAATAGATTCCAGGACTATAGAAGATACTAAAGATTCTGACTGTGGCTGATGTTGGAGAATCAAAGGAAAAAAAAATCATATTGTCTGTATATGTATATAAGTCATCTATATGTGTGAATGTGAGAGAGGAGAGTACTTGTCTGTTTTTCATGTCTTCTACTGATGGTGCATGATAAAGTGAGTATTGTATTGTGCATCTCACTCAGTCTCTACAGCTTGCATTAGATCTTAGGGCTGCTGTAACTGGATGTGGTGCCATATACAAAACATAGTTGTGGAAAGGTCTGCTACCATGTATAATTGCAGATCTTACGTTTCAGTCTCAGTCTCTCACCCGTAGTTATTTTTCTTTAACTCTGGCAATGCCAACAATGAAGATGTTCCTAAATTATTTTCTTCTTTGCAAATAGGCACATGACAAACATCTTATGTTCGGTACCCTGACAATGGCATTTCAGTATTCATTGTATTTAAGGTGTAGTTTTGAAAATGCTGACTACTCTTAAGAAAGGGGATAGAATAAGTAGCATTGCTATAAATCAGGAAACTATTTAAATATGGGGATTTTTATCACAGTTTTACTTGTATTATCTTTGTTTCTTTCATTCAGATTACTGCTTTTCACATGTCACTTCTCCTCTCTCTTGTACCAGAAATGTGAAGGATATTAAGACCAGAATCATTGTACTCTGCAGCATTCTGACACCTCATGTCAATTTAGGTCATTAGTGAAGTATTTTTGTCCTATATTTTGGGACGTAGACTCACATCAGGCAGTAGTTGAAAGCTTCTATCCACATCTTTATGCTCCGATTGTTTTTGTTTTCCATTGAAGTTTAATGCTAATTGCTTTTGTCCAACAGGTTAAGGTAGAGACAGTTACACATCTGTCACATTAAATTCTCTAACCAGTTAATTGAAAGCCTTTTCTGGGAAAGTAATATCTGTCAGGTAGAAATTTAACGATATGCAAGTAATTTGTTCTCTTGCTAACACAAAAAGAAGCACTCTAAACAAAAATATATCTGCACCGAGGAGTTTATGAGCTAGAAAAAGTAAGACGATTCATAAATTTTGAAAATACCTTTGAAAAAGCAGCTTTACAGAACTTCTCTATAAACATTTTACTTTATATCCTAACTCATTAGCCTTATAATTCTATTTTCAGATAGTATGTAAGTTTATACATTTGTGAAATGCCATCTACATTGATACTGCTTTACTTTATTATTGAACTATAATTGCATCAACAATGACATTTTACCTCTTCATACCAAATGTTGCACATTTTTTATCACTAAATCCTGTATCAAATCTATCCTGTAAATTAGTCTATGCACATTCCATGTGAAATAATGATATCTGAAAAGATTATTCTTTAGTTACTACAAGATCATCCTCTATTCCTAGTTATCACAAATGTACATAATTCTTTCTATATTAAAAACAAAATATTTATCATCTTACCCATACTGTATTCCTTTATAGCAAATGTTAATTCATTAGACCTTTCTGGGATCTCTTTCTCTTCTATTTACATTGTTGCTTTACTAAGACCTTAAAATACTGTGCAGATTAAGTCAAGACATAGTATATATTAAATATATAAGATCTTGCCTTTTCACATTTCTCTTACTTTGTCAAAGGCAGCAATACCATTTTTTTTTAAGAATGAAGAGAGTTTAAGGAAAGAGAGGAAAAAAAAAAGAAAAAAAAATATTGATTACTCTACTAATGTCGGTAATGTAATTACAAGGAAAAAAAACCAACAAATATGCATAATGGAATTTGTGTCATGTAGCTGTAGAGGTTTACAGATCTACATCTGAATCTAAGCTAGTCACCATAAACTCTCTTTGTGGTAAATGAAAACAAATAGGCACTTCTAGGAAACATTTTGCCTGAAATTTTTAATATCTTATGTAGAGTGAGATAAATTCAGTCCTACAGATTCCTATTCTTATTCAAAAATTAAAAAAACAATAGTGTATATGTAGAAATCTACATATGGTTATATTAATCTCACTTAAAGAACTGTTATGTCAACAACATAAATGTGACTGACCTTGGATACACAAGTTAGTCAAAAAGCATTATATATCTCCATAGTCTTGTCGAAGGTACTGAGCATGGAATCCAAGGAGGAATCCGCAGTTTTGTTTTTCAGAGTAAATCTCTAAGATTTTGATCCTTTTGTGGTTAGTCCTTTAACAGAGCCCTCATAAGTTCATGGCACAAAATCAGAAGATGTATTACTTTGACTTTTCCTAGATTAAGAGTGCTTCTTTCTGTCTTTAGTGTATTATTTTTGGTGACTGTTAAAAAAAGGATATAAACATGGCTCAGGACCAGAATCCTAAGGAAAAAAATCCATGAAAAATCTCAGTATCGGATCAGTTTGCTAAGATTTTACAAATCTTTCATTGAACTGGGATGAGTTCATTGTGTAAGCAAAATTAAAAGCAAAACTTTGGATGAAAATTCAAAGTAGGTTACCTCCTTCAATAGTTTATTCTGTCTTCTTGCACAAAAAGCATTACTCATTAAACTTTTAATAAATTAATCTCATTCAATACTACATCAGATAGGATGAGTATATGAGAGAATGTAATATAAAACTTCTGTCTCTTTCTCATCACTCCTCACACACTAAGTTCTAAAATAAAGTCCACCACTATTAAAAAAAATAGAAAAATCTACATTAGAATTTTCATAGTTGTATTAGAGTAATGCAGATGTAAACATAGTAATAAAATTTCATTTATTATATGCTCTACAGGTATTTCCACACTTGAAAAAATAATTTTGAGAACAGAATTTTGAAACTAATTACATAAAGCTGTCTTAAAAAAAATATTTTTACATAAAAATATATACAAATTATATAAAGTCCTAAGCATGAGCAAAGAGGAATTTTCAACCTTTGAATGGCACTCTGAGAACTACCTCCTCCTACAAAACCCCCCTAAACCCCGAAACAAAGATTTTAATTATTAAGGCTTGACATGAATGCTAATTGAATATTTGTCTTTTCTGATGTATTATACAAGTCTGAAATTACAATTGCTTGTTTTTGTTGAAAGTGCACTATTATTTGTTCCTTGTCAGCAGGAAATTGGCATCCTACGCTCTGTTACTTGGTCTATTTCAAGCAAATTATTAACCCATGTCCTCTTCAATCTGCAAAATCAAAATGTTTAAAACTAGGAAGTTTTGTGTTTTTCAAACCAAGCACTAACCATTTTAGTGCCACAATTTAGATTTCAAAAGTTATATAGCCTCTGAATACCTCTGCTGTCTATCTTACTGCATCCGTGAATGATACCATACATCTAACAATGGAATCTTTGAATGTTTGAGCAATAAAGACTTCATAGTCTGATGAGAATTGTAGGCAGACTCCAGCAACTAAATAAAAAGCTCCTCACTTAAGACCACAGGGAAAAGTTTAGACCAACAGTCACCGAAATCTTAAACAGAAGTATAAAGCAAATTGTTTCTCAGCTCTGTGTTCACAGTGTTCATGCCACTTTTATGAATGTTTTACTGGGGTCTAAAAAACAGAGGTTATTAATAATGGCAATGTCTTATTGAGTGCTCTACATAGACAAATGACAAATGTATATACCCAGAGATGTTGTTCCCATGGAAACTGTAATTCAGCCACTTATGCACATATATTAAAAAATATGTTTATATAAGGAAGATGAGATATGGTTTCTTTGGCTTTGAATTTACCAACTTTTGTGTATGCTAAACGTCAAACATTATTTTGCATTAATGTGTTGTCCTGGTTCTGGCTAGTATAGAGTTAATTTTCACCTGAGCTGGGAGAGGAACTGGAGCTGGTGGCCTCTGTGGCTGGGGAATACAGCTGGGACAGTTTACCCAAATTGGCCAAAGGGCTATTCCACACCATGTGACAACCTGCTCAGTATATAAGTGAGGAGGGCTCTAAGGGGAGCCTTCTGCTACTTGGGAGGAAACTAGGCATCAGCATCTGCTGTGAGCTATTGTACTGTAAATTACATGCCTCAATATTTTCTGTTATTTGGTTTTGTTTGTCTTCCATCTCTGTTTTGTTTTCTTCTGTTATTTTCTTAAATGTTTGGTGTTTGGTTTGTGTTTTTTTTTGTTTTTGTTTTTTGTTTTGTTTTGTTTTGTTTTTATCTCAACCCATGAGTTTTGCCTTCTTTTCTTTACCAGTTCTCCTCCTTGTCCTACTGGAGCATGGAGGGGAGTGAGTAATAGACTGTGTAGCGTGGTCCTGAGTGGAGTTAAACTACGATATTGTGTCGTGTACTTTTTTATTGCATGAATAGCACACTGCATGCTTGCATAATGAAAGGATATTTTGTAATATTTTCATGCAGAAGTTGATACATAAGATGGCAATGAAAGCCTAGTTTCCATGGTTACAAGGTTATTCTTTCAGTTGACAAGCTTTAGTTGAAAGACCATTTCTGCTCACAGACCTGCATAACCGCAAAGCCGTGATCAATTGGCTTTAGGGAATTTCACTAGTAAAAACACTACATAACAGAATCTGCCTTGGAGCACTACACTGTTAGTTTTCAGTATAAATAGAAGTAGGCAATGCAGAAAGCTAGAAGGGAACTTGTCCAATATTCTTAAGCTAGTGAGAGTTTAGCTTTTTTTTCCCTCAGAAAAAGGAATAATAACTTCAAATTTACATAAAGCTCTTGTTACATCACAACATCTAAACTATACCTACAAGGCCTGTATATTTAGAAAGTAGTTTTTCTCTTCATTATAAAGACAGTCTAAGAATATATCAGAAACTTACCTTGCAAAATAGGTAGTATTATAAAATGAAGTAGCAGAAAGATGTCAAAACAATAAAAAGGAAAAAAAAAATGCAAATTGCTTCAGATAATTGAAAAAATATTTAATTACAAGATTTCAGAATAAGGATCTACACTATTTTTAAATTTATTTTGGAGTAGCACAGAAGTGTAAGTTTTCCCCATATATGTTTATAACATGTTTAAACTTAATGCAGTGGACAGATTAGTCTGTGGCTTCCAAGGGCTACTGTAACCCCTTTTTGCAAATGCACAAAGATCTAGTTAGTGCTATTCCTTCTGTGAAAACAGTTTATAATACAAAAGTTTGTGACTGGACTGTCCCACTATGGAAATTACATATTTTCTTAGCGTGGAACTCCAAGTACTAAAGAACAAAAGAAGCAACTCTATTTCTACATCCTTTTTTTTATAGCATAGAGTTGGAAAATTGTTAATGTGCTTACCTTGATGGTGGTTTTCAGAAGCACTTCCACTAAATCGAAACTGATAGGCCCACCACCTGCAGGGTGAACTATCAGCTTAGATTCAAGCCCAAGAACCTATTGGGGCAGATGGAAAGACTAGAATTCAACACTCCTTTCTTGGTCTTACTAAAGCTATGCATTCATGCTATACTAGGAGCAACCATAGAGTGGGAAAACACTAACCAATTCCTAGTTAGCAGCCAAGCTCCCACACAACCACTTGCCCACTCACTGCCCTTCTCCTTAGCAGGAGCTGGTAGAGGATGGGAAGAGCAGGGATGATAACTTAGGAAAAGAAAACAGGAAAATCACTCACCAGTTACTCTTGTGGGTTAAACAGACTTAACTTGGAGAATTCATGTCATGTGTTGCTAATTAACATAACTGGAACATTTAATTACTGGTTCTGGTATTGGGAAATAAAAGTTTTGTACTGGTTTTGGTTGGGATAATTTTATTTGTAGTAACTCACATAGCATTGTGTTTTGGATTTGTGAACAAAAGTGTTTTAATAACACATCAGTGTTTCAGCTGTTGCTGAACAGTGCTTACTCAATGTCAAGGCCTTCTTTGCTCCTCATGCTGCTCTGTCAGCAAGTAGGCTGGGGATGGGCAAGAGATTGAGAAGGGACACAGTTGGGACAGCTGACCCAAACTGACCAAATGGTTATCTCATACCATATGACACTGTGGTCAGCAATAAAACCTGGGGGAAAGAAGGAGAAAAGGGAGGGAGTTCAGAGTTATGGTGTCTGTCTTTTCAAAGTAACCATTACACACAACAAAGCCCTGCTTTCCTGGAAATGGCTAAACATCTGCCTGCCAATGGGATACAATGAATGAATTCCTACTTTTGCTTCGCTTTCATGTACAACTTTGCTTTATCTATTAACCTGTCTTTATCTCAACCCTCAAATTTTCTTACTTTTACTCATCGGATTCTCTTTCCTGTCCTACTGAGGGGAGGTGAGCAAGTGGCTGTGTGGAGTTTAGCTGCCTACCAGGCTTAACCCACAAGAGGAGATAAACATTAAAACAATTATGGAAAAATAAAATTCATGCTGCTCTCCCAGGCTCAACTTCACTCCTTGCCTCACTTCTCTTCAAACACCTTTCCACCTCACTTCCAAATCTCCGCTTTACTCCACTCCAGACATTTTTTCTTCCCTCCTGTTATCACTGCAGGTCACAGTCCCTTCAGTGAAGCAACAAGTGACACTGCATATTGGGGCCAGTGCATAGCTGTTTCTGCCACTCCTTATCTCTCTCTCTTTTTTTTTTTCTGCTGCTTTTTCCTTCTTACTTGCTTCCTATGATCTGCCGTGATTCCTCCACATGACGTAATGCATTTCCTGGGGCTGTGCTTGCTCTGATGTGGGCTTATCCATGGACTGCAGTTTCTTGGGGAGGTGCTTGCTCTGGTATGGGTCCTCTACAGGCTGCAGTCCATTTGGGGCTGTGCCTGCTCTACCATGGAGCACCTCCTACTCCTCTGACCTTGTCATTTCCTCCTCCCTGTGTCCTGCATTTTCTCTCCTTTCTTAAATATCTTTTCACCGAGTGCCATAACGTCTTCCAACTGGCTCACATTTGGCTTGTAGTGGGCCCATTGCTGAGCTGACTGGAACTGGCTGTGACTGGTTTTGGCCTTGAACTTCTCTTGCAGATATCATCTCTGTAGCTTCCCATCCCCTCTCCCTCTAAAAACCACACCTTGCAATTTACAGCTAATACAGAAGTCAAAATTTACATGGGTTATACAACCCAATATCCAAGGCCAAACAAATATATGCTTCCACCACAACAGTTTTTTTTTAGCTTAAGTTACTAGATTTCACATGTTTTCTTATCTCCCTACACTATATCAAGCAGGCATTATCTTATACTGTGCTGTAATGGACTTTCCTATTTTGGAAATGGGTTTACAAAAAAAAAAAAATCTCAAAGAAAACCTGAAGGGTATATGAGGACATAATACAGACAGTCATTCAACTTTAAATTTGCAGTAGCTGCCTACAAAGATGAGCTTGTTCTTTTACCAAACATTATCACAAACAGTCTTGCTGAAGTCAGAGAGATTCTTCATGGAGCAAGATGCTACCCTTTTAGAGATAAGTTATAAGAATCTATCCCATAATGATTACAGTGAACCATTAAAGTCTTGGCATTTATCACACTGTGGTATTTACCATTAGTGAGGTGTTTGCAGTTCCCCTGTGCTTGGAATGAGGAGTACTGCAAATACCATATGAAGTTTAACTACCATCAGCAGTAAATGTCAAGATTTTAATGGTACTTGCTGTACGTGTAATATGACTTTAGAACTGAAAATGTTCAACAAGTCTGAGTTCTAAACTATGTTTGGTTTGTTGTATCCTGTATTGTATCCTGTAATTTTACAGATTTAAGTTGCACTTGAGATTTATTTAAGGTTTATGGAAACTGTTGAAGATGTCATTGTCAATAATTTAATCACTTCCCATTTCTTAGAAGGTTATAGCATGCCTAACAATCTACACAAGCATAGTCAGTAAGTGCAAGCGTTACTGTATTTGATAGGTAATAGTTAGCAGTCAGTTTTATAATACTGTGGGGTAATTAGCTTTGTAAGTTGCTTTTCATGAGCTAGAAGGAACTCTATAAAATTCCAAACTATTGACTAATGTTATTGTAAAATGCTATCTTCTAGAATAATTGTGAAGAATATTAGAAGCTTAAGTGTTATTCTCAGACTGTCAAGAGAATGTATGCACATATAAATATACACATATGCACACACACATACACTTTCGACATCAGACCTTTCTCATATGACCTTTTTGTAGGTCTGCAAGCTCAATTTTGTATAATAGCCTTTATTGCTCTTTTATTCTTTGTACACTGCAAGTGAAACAGTAAAATAGCTAAAATGTAGTAACTGATAACATTTGATAAAACATGAAGAATTGTTAAACCTCAAGAAGCTTCTAGATTGGAAGTATAATTTCAGAGAGAAAAGGGGAAAAAAAGAGTTAATATAAATCAAAGGAAACTAACAGAATTATGGAAGTCATGCAACCTGTCCCTGCATTTAGTTGTTTATAAGGTGCATCAGGATCCCACTGGATTCACTATTCACATCAGGTATCCATGGAAAGTGTTCCAATTTCCAGTGAAACCACCCACCTTGTCTGAGTTTCTGTGAAGAAGGAATGCTGAGAGGAGAAGGGTCAGACTTTCATTTGATCTGGGATCTGAGGAAGATCTGTAACTGGAAAGGTTAACTGGATCCTACAATAACTTAAGTGTCTTGGAGATGGCACTGTTCATCTGATGTGACTAGAGAAATGGGTACATGTGGAGGCAGAGAGTGAAGCACAGCTGTTTGATATTGACGAATTTGAGCTATGTCCTTGAACACCGCTTGCTCAATAACAAAAAACAGCAACTAGAACAAGATAAGGAAATACCAAAGGCAAAAATAGTAAAGACAACCAAAAAACTATAACCAATCCAAATGAAGCATAAGGCGCGTGAACAGTATATTGCTACCAATCAAATTAGATAATTAAGTGTGTGTGCTTCGTGTGTAACTTAGAGTATAAAAGACTAGCACTGACTAACAATAAAAGTCTCTGGAACACCATCCATGGAGTCAGTGTTTTTACTGCCACAGGTACATTGAGGGTCAACAGGTCTGAACCAAAAAAAGATGAGAGGTATAGAAAGATAGTAATTTCACCAACCATTTTAGACAAGGGAAAAGAAATCCAAAAGACTTTGACTTTAGCTTCGTAGAATAAAACATAGATGAGTAAAGGGCTTTACTAAAGAACATCTAAATTACATCTTAATTGCAGGTTTTAATGGAAAAATAATATTAACGCATAGCTAGAAATCTATCCTTGCCACTCAAACTGATATTCTCAAGAGAATGTGACTCTGGAATAGAGTTCAAAAGTTTTAAATGGATAATAGATTGTGAATTTAGAAGAGCTGTTAGCCAGTTTGACTTTTAAAGGGAGATCACTTACGGTAAATTTCAAGAGAAAGCAAAGATATAAGTAAGATAATATGCAACAGAAATACTTATTTGATGGTACAAGTTAATAGATATTGTTTTGAAAAGGTAGTTATGCATTTTTATATTGACTATAGGTTTTCTAAGGAAAGAGATAACATGCTAAAATTAATTTAAAGCTCCTGAAGATACTTGGCTGGTGAATGGTCCTACTATAATATGACACAGTATAAAAGAGAAAGGAAACATTATTTTCATGTTGAGTCAGGGGCTATTAGTGGGAATTATGGCAGTACACAGAGTCAAAGAAAGAACAACATTTTATGCTCTATCTAAAAAAAAAATAATCTTGGCATGGAAGCAATGAACAATACTGGTAATTAGTAAAAAGTGACATGCTATGTGTTTTTTCAGTTCAGACAAAATGTTAAGTTTACTCTTAGCAAATTCTTTAATATACAGATGTAATCTTAGAACTAGCATTTTTTACAGACTGCTTTGATATGTAGAAGTGTTGAGGGGTGACTTTCTGTCAGCTCTTTCTTTAAAACAGAATTCATGTATTACATTAATTACTCACCATCACACACTGCAAAAGATGCTGGTCTTTAAATATAAAATGTCATTTATATTGATCAAAGGATAAGAGAGAGAAGGTTCTGGATTGTTAATTTTTTTTAACTTATTTCTAGTTTATATACATCTTCATGAGAGGCACAAACAAATAGACTCCAGTTAGTTATCTAGTTTTCTCATAATGCTTTTAATAAATCTCTTTTCATGTCAAGAAACCAAATGACCTCTGCAAAACTCATAAATTATTATTGTGGAGGCAAGCTATATAGCATATAAACTATATACCATACCTGATATTTTACTTAAAGGAAACAGAATAACAACATAGTTAAGCCTATTGAGTACATACCTCCGTTTAGTATCAATGATGTTTTTCAAAAGAACCAGAAATCAGAGTGTTTGCCTGGATTTTGTTCACATCATGAAAGAAAAAAAATCTTGAAGAATAAAAGTAAGGGTTTTTTCACAATTTGTACAGTATACATTCCTGTCCATGGACATACATAAGACAAATGATGAAGATATATAAAGGTAAAAAATATTAAAGAATAATTTCTCTTTAAGAATGTTTATATCATGCTACCTAATGCTTCCCAAAGCTGGGTTTTTAATTAATAAAAGCCTTTTCACGTGCAGGTATTTTGTGCATTAAAGTACAGATACTAAGCTTACCAACTATGTCTAGTGGCATTATGTGAGTTTTAGAACATGGGTGTTTGTGAATTCAATGAGCTTTAAATAAATAACAAAAGTATACAAAAAAAAAATTGTATTCTAGAATACAAAAGCTACATCTGCAATTTTTTAAAAATAATTATTAATTAATAAGATCTAAGTCTTTTATTTCTTCAAATGCCTCATAAACTATGGCCACATACAAGGACATTTTTTTTAATAGATGTAGTTTGATTAAACTAAGGACAGTAGTTGTTTGATTTTCTTTTAAATTAAATTTCAAAGGAAAAATAATAATTGGGATAATTTTTCAAGAAAAACCGCCAATAATTTCAAGGAATACCTTTTAGTTCTTCTATGTAAATTAAATCACATTTTCATAGAATCGTAGAATAGTCTGTGTTGGAAGGGGTCTGAGAAGATCATCTGGTTCAGCTTTTCATGGCAAAGGGAGCCTACATGAGATCATCTAGCACCCTGTCCAATCACATCTTGAAAACTTTCAGTGACTGGGATGCCACCACTTCCCTGGGGAGGTTGTTCCAGTGATCCAGGGTCTGATTTGCCTTTGTTGTTGCTGCAGCGTGCTGCTGACTCATGTTCAGCTTGTTATCCACCAGGACCCTCAGTTCCCTTTCAGCAAAGCTGCTGCCAAGCCACACAGATCCTAGCCTATACCAGGCTTTTTGTTTGTCTCATCCCGGGTGCAGGACCTTGCACTTGCCTTTGTTAAACTTCATACAGTTCTTGCTAGCCCACTCTTCCAGCCTGTCCTAGTCTCTGTAAGATGACTCTCACTTCTGCCTTGTCTATCTTACCACCCAGTTTGGTGTCATCAGCACCTTGGTGAGGGTCCTTTCAATCCCGTCATCCAGGTGAACAACATCCACTGCTTTCCTCATGTTGACAAAAATATTATATTGTTGTAGCAGATGATCAGGTTAGTCTGTCATGATCTGCCTTTGGTAAATCCCTGCCGACTTTTCCCAGTCACCTGCTTCATTTGGTTTGTAATAGTTTCTAGGAGAACTCATTCCATTACTCTCCCAGGGACTGAAAACTAATGCCTGTAGTTGGATCCTTTTTGGGGCCCTTCTTGTAAACGGGTATGACATTTGTCCTCTTCCAGTTATCAGCGATATTCCCTAATCTCTATGACTTTTCAAGCACATATTTTCAAACTTGCTTATCTACTTATATTTTACAAAAGAATCCTAGGACCCCATTTCATCAAAAACTAAAAACAAAATGAAGCAAGATCTAATTTTAAGAGCTGTAGACAGTTGTTTTAAATACTATTTTTAAAAAAAGGGTATATTTGAATTAAGGACTGTTGAAGTCCAAGTTCTCAAAAAAAGAAAGACCTATGATACTTTCAAATCATGACTCAATTGAAGAGAGGAAAAAATGAAAGAATATAAATCTTATATTTAAAACAAAATGGAACAGAATAGAATTTACTGATCAGTAAAAACTTACTTATCAGCAAGTAAAGAGTCTGAGCTTTTATTAATTTTAGACCCTGCATTAAGACTTATCCAGCTGGGTGAAAATATTTGCTTTCCATTTGAATTCCAGTTTCAGAATTTAGATGTAAATCACAACATACTTTCTCAACAGATAGAACAGATAAAGCCAGATCATATAAAATTTTAGGACTCCCAAATATTCTTGTATTACCAAAGATAAAACACTGGATGTGTAGTCCACATGGTAAAGATATGAATTTCACACTGAATAACACTGACTGTATCTACGCTGATACTCCATTCTGAAGGATAATGAAACATCAAACACACAGTGTAGCTCTCTTCAAAGAAAATTAAACCATCCAATTTCTGTCAAAGTGCATGTTTATTCTTTCTTCCTACTGCTGGGATATGATTCAGCTCTAGATTCATGTTCCTAAATTGAAGTGTTTAAATGTAGGTGTCCAAGAGTCTGCAAATGTAAAACTATTTAGCTAGCTTTGATTTATTCTTGTATTTAAACAGCTGTACACCTCTCCATAGTACAATTCAGCTGCCTAAACAGAGGCACATACAGCCAATTCAGAAAACTTAAATAGTTATATTATTCCCAGCCTTCAGCTGTTCATCCAAAAGGGTTGATTGACTAACCCCAGTCTTGTGTGAATATGTATCTGTCAGACTCACGTGTCCAGAAATAGCATCCAGTTAAGATCTGACTCTCATCTCCAAGTTCACTGATTGACTTGGCTAGCTCGCCACCGACCATGGTGACTACACAGAAACCTAGCTCAGACATGTATATCTAAGTTTTGGTATCTGAGTAAAGCTTTGAGGACTGAGAAGCTATTGCAAGGGCTCTGAACATGTCCCCACTCTCAGGTGTTTACTGGCCTGGGCTCCGGGCTGGCTGGAAAGGAACCCAGCTGGTAACATTGGGAAAAATCATTGTGGAGAAAGTGGTCTTGGAAGGGCCTGATTCCCTTGCCTTGCAAATGAGGCTGTCCTGCTGGGACTAGCCTGAGCTCCAGCCACTGCTGTGTCAGAGCCAGGCCCTGACCTACAGGATAATGTCCTCAGCCTGGCCCCATCTCCAGCAAAGATCTCAATGCCTGGGGCTGTGGCTGTTTCCATGTTCCCTAGCTGCCCTGTTCCCTGGCTGGGGCAGTGAAAAAGGTCCTGGCTGCCCTGATGGCCCTTGGGGAGCCCCTGATGCCCACAGGGAGCCATATGCTGCACCTTCACAGATGTATTAACAGTCAGCAGTATGCATGGTCATCCATCTGGCTGCTGGAAACTCAGATTGCTAAATCTCTTACTTCTTGCTACTTTTTTGTCAGAGGTATTAAAAAAAATTACTCCAGCCAACAGAAAAGCTCCATACTGGCAGTGATCACCAAGGAAAAAAAAAAAAAAAAAAAGATTTAAAAGTTAGTAGTAAAACAAACAAGCCATTGAGGATATTTGAAAGAAGTGAGTGTAGGAATTTTCTTCCTTAGAAGGAAAATTGCTATGTCTGTGAAATATCTATAGAATCAAATGATCTCCACAGAGTAACTATTCCTTCATTTCCACTGATGAGGACTAGGTAATAAAAACATAGAATCATAGAATAGTTCAGGTTGAAGGGACCTTTAAAGGTCATCTAGTTCAACTCCCCCCTGCAAGGAGCAGGGACATCTTCAAGTAGATCAGGTTGCTCAGAGCCCTGTCCAACCCATCCAACCTGGCCTTAAATGTTTCCAGGGACGTTCTAACATACTTAAGTGTAAGGCCTCTTATTACAATAAGAATTAGCACCACGTCTTCCAGGATGAAAGAGGAACATGGCACAACATCTGGGAGATTCGAAGTGATTGACCAAAGGGAATCATAAGGATATGTAAAGCTAGAATTTATCTTTTTCAGAAAATAAGCACCTTTATCTGTCAGAATGACATACCTTAAGTAATGTGCTGCCTGTCTCCTAATAGTCAGAGTCTTGAATGTGCTGATTAGACCAAGCACGCATTTTTGTGCTTGATCTAATCAGCTTCTCTCTTTTTCTGAGACAAATTCATGTTTTCAGCTTTAGATTTTCCCTAAACACTATGGACTGAAGAGAATTTCCTGGCCTTCTGACTGGAATATAGTTACAGTTGCATAGTAGCACATATTTGATAGTACTACCATACATTATTTTAAGAATATGTAGAGAATGTAGGAGAATTAAAGTATTGGTCTGTGAGTGAGAGCTCAAGAGACGAAATTTTAGTGCGTATTCTGTAAAATCCTCACATTTAAGTGTAAAGGGATGAGTTACTCATGCTGGAGACAAATGTTTAACTATGAATGATCTCTCAAAGAGGCCAACATACTGTGCAGACATTCAGGTTTTGGACTTTTGAACATCTTTGGACTTGCAAGTTCAAAGGGAAACAGAATAAAGATCAAGTGCATTTGGAAAATGAAATAAATAAAATAGGTAGAGTTCACATTCAAGGAGAGTATAGACTATTATAACTAGGAAGAAATAATTAGCTATACAAATAAAAAAATAAACAAAGGTAATAGAGAAAAGAAAGAAGAAGAAGAAAAACTGTCTCCATCATCCTGGGAAACTCATGCTTACTGGGCTTAATGAAGGCATTTTGTTAAATAGATGAAGTGGTTTGTTTTGGTTTGGTTTGATTTGTAGGTAATGTCTCAAGTTAAGTACAGCCTTGGAAATTTCAAATTCCATTCCCACTGCCTTCTAAAAATACTATAGGAGGAAAGTTCAGAAGAAAAAGATAGGCAGGTCTAGGAAACACAACCGTTCCTGGCTGTATATTCTTGGAAGAGAAATCTGAAATACAAGTCCTCAAATACTTAAAAGGCAGCTGCAAAGTGCAAGAAGTAGTTACTGAAAGTATTTGGATAGGACAAGAAATAATGAGCTTGAGAGGGACTAAGCATTTCTGTACAGTGGTTTCAGAAGTTTAAACATGTTCTAGTTGAACACTAGAATAGAATGTATAAGTTTTTCAGTGTAGAAAGTAGATCTAGACTCCGCATTCCCTTTTGGCAACATTTGTCTAGCATGGCTTGTGAATGATATATTTCACTGTAGGGTTGGGAGTCAACTTGCTGACCTTTTCAAGTCTTTACAGACTTGTTTCTTTATGATATATTAGAGGTACTCCCTGAAGCAACTCAGCTACTTCTCTTTTTTTCCCCTTTTCTTAATAATGCATATTTTAAAAACATATCTTTGTGCTTGATCTAATCAGCTTCTCTCCTTTTCTGAGAGAAATTAATGTGTTCAACTTTAAGATTTCCCTAAACTGCCACACATAAAATATTAATCTCGAAGCAAGGAAGTTGTTACTTTGAAGGTTACATGATGTTTCAGCAGGATTATTTGTTGTTATAATTAAACAAGGTTAATGTTTCAACATTTAAAATATTCCTGTGCTAGTATTCTTTTTTAAATTCAGTGTATAAAACTGTACTTGGGAACATAGAATCTCACATTTGTTGTTTCTCCCACTTTCACTCTTCCAGTTTGGTTAATGGATGTTTTTCTACAGGTGGTGGATGTGTGTATCTTTTAAAAGCCAGCCTTCTGAGCATCAAAATCTGTATGTTTGTACTGCCTAATAAAAAAGGAACATCTCTTGTGACAAGGAAGAAGAGAATTAGCACTACAGTAGAAATGGAATGTAAATATTATCCTCTAGATAATAAAGAAAAGAGAAAAAAAATATTAGTACATTTCAAGATTATAGATTTCCTGGCATTTATAGCTACTAAAGAAGTGTTATGGGATTAAGTATGAAAGCCCATTTGCTTCTCATTACAGAAAATATTCCAAAACAAAGCTACATGTCAATTCTTTAAACTTGCAAAAGTCAACAGTGGACAGTATAGAGAGTCTACAGTTAACATTTACAGATTCACTTCTAACTGCTATTTTAAAGGATGTGCTGTTTTCCATGCTTTTAAGGATGTTTTCTTTGTGTTATAAAATAATTGTGTTAATGAAGGCAGTAAATACATTTAAAAAGAAGGTATCACTAAGGAGGGGAGATATAAAACAAAATCTTAAAGTCTGAAAATGTGGAAAGCTTAGTTTTTACCTACAAACATAAATAACTTCTATTTTTATTTACTTTATTTTTATTTACTTTAATTAGTTAGACACCAACACATAACACTAGCTAACACTAAGGAAACACAGATGTTCTCCTCCTCTACCTTGACTTGTAAAATACATTTAGCAGAAAGATTAAAAAGTAAATGTTTCAGGAATTTCTATGCAGTAGAAACACTTCTGTGTTTCCGGAGAGATTGGATGACCCATGTAAAGCTCCAGAGCAAACTTCTGACCTGTTTGAATTTAGAAATAAAACCAAAGTTCAGCAGCTTCCCTTTTCTGGAAAATAGTAATACCCATTCTACATCATAGGGTAATTTAAATATGTTTTTTGGAAGAGTCTGAGCTGAGATAATGTGTCATTCATTCTGTCACACATATCAGCTTAACGTCTCCTGATTTGTCTTTTCTCTTACGTGAGACACAGTACTTGTGTATAGGTATATTTTCTTGCTGTGGGATTATGCTGTCCTTGCAGTAGAAAGTACACCAATCTATACAATGAAATGTACATAATCACATTCACAAGTATTTCCTCATTGTTAGTTAGTATCTAGATAATTAGATAATTATCTAAACATCAAAAAAAACCCAACATTGATGATGTAACTTGAGAATAGGAGTCCACTGAAAAAAACAAGACTAGTCAGTCATTGTGCCATTTAAAACTGTATGACTGCCATTCGTGAAGTAGTATTAAAGAAGAGCTCCGTAAGTAAATGAGACATTCCTGACACTAACAACTTAATATAATGGCATCACAGAATCCAATGATTTTGCCCTGTCAGGGCTTTGGCTACTTAGACCATGGAACTTGCGTTGAGAAGCCTAGTCTACTAGGAACTGATGGGGTACACCTGAGAAGGGGAAGAGCCTCTTGGACCAAAGGCTTGCTAGACTCATCAAAAGGGCTTTAAACTAATGTTGCTGGGGGAGGGGGAGCACAATCCAGGCCACCACTGTCAGTATAGCGCCAGTGTGAGCAACAAGTGCCCAGAACCTGGGGAATGATCGCACGTAAGTACAAGAGAACCTAGAATGGAGTTCAAATGAATTCCAGCTGCTCCAGCCAGCAAGTTGAATTCACTGGGGGCCCAGCTTAAGTGCCTGTATGCTAAAGCTTGTAGCATGGGGAAAAAACAGGAAGAGTTAGAGATGTGTGCACACCTGCAGGGCTATGATCTTGTTGGCATCATGGAGACGTGGTGGGACGACTCATGACAGAAGTGTTGGGATGGAGGTATACAGGCTTTTTAGGAAGGACAGGCAGGGGAGAGGAGGAGGGGATGTTGCCCTCTATGTCAGCAACCAGCTGGAGTGCATGGAGCTCCACCTGGGGATGGATGAGGAGTTGACAGAGAGCTTATGGGTGAAGATTAGAGGGATGGCAGGGACAAGTGACAATACAGTGGAGGGTTTGCCACAGGCCACCTGGCCAGGAGGACTTGGCCAGAAGACAAGGCCCTCTACAGGGAGATTGGAGCAGCCTCACAGTCACAAGCCCTGATCCTCATGGGGGACTTCAACCACCCTGGCATCTGTTGGAGAAACAACACAGCACAGGAAATCCAGGAGGTTCCTGGAATGTGTGGATGACAACTTCCTCCTACAAGGGACAGAGGAACCAACGAGGAGGGGTGCTATGCTGGACCTTGTTCTCAGGGAGGGGCTGAGGGATGTGGAACCAGCCTTGGCTGCTGTGACCATGAGATGATTCAAGATCCTCAGGGCAGTGAGGAGAGTGTGCAGCAAGCTCTCTGCCCTGGACTTTAGGAGGGCAGGCTTTGGCCTTTTCAGGGATCTGCTGGGTAATGTGCCATGGGATACAGCCCTGGAGGGAAGAAGGGCCCAAGAAAACTGGTTGATATTCAAGGAGCATCTCCTTCAAGCTCAGGAGCAATGTATCCCAACAAAGAAGAAGTCAGACAAAAACGCCAGGAGGCATGTGTGGATGAACAATGAGCTCCTGGACAGACTGAAAATAAAGAGGGAAGCCTACAGAGGTTGGAAGTAAGGACAGGTAGCCTGGAAGGATTACAGAGAGGTTGTCCGAGAGGCCAGAGATCAGCTAAGGCAGGCTAAAGCCCTGACAGAATTGAATCTGGCCAGGGATGAAAAGGGCAAGAAGAAAAGTTTCTATAGGTATGTCAGGGACAAAAGAAAGTCCAGGAAAAAAAAAAAAAAGTAGGCCTTCTCCAAAAGGAAACAGGTGACCTGGTTACCCAGGACATGGAGAAGGTTGAGGTGCTTAATGAGGTTTTTTGCCTGAGTCTTCACCGATAAGGGTTCTAACTATGTCATCCAAGTCACAGAAGGCAAAAGCAGGGACTAGGAGAATGAAGAACTGCCCACTGTAGCAGAAGAGCAGGTTCAGCAACATCTAAGGAACCTGAAGGTGCACAAGTCCATGGGACCTGATGAGATGCATCCATGGGTCCTGAGGGAACTGGTGGATGAAGTTGCCAAGCTGCTGTCCATCACATTTGAGAAGTCATGGCAGTCTGGTGAGGTCCCTGATGACTGGAAAAAGGATAATATAACCCCCATTTATTAAAAGGGAAATGAGGAAGACCTGGGCAACTACAGACTGGTCTGTCTCACCTCTGTGCCTGGCAAGGTCATGGAGCAGATTCTCCTGGAAACCATGCTAAGGCACATGGAGAGCAAGGAGGTGGTTCGGTGGACAAGGGACAAGCAACTGATGTCATCTACCTGGATTTGTACAAGGCATTTGATGCTGTCCTGCACGACATCCTTCTCTCTAAACTGGAAAGGAATGGGTTTGACGGATGGACCACTTGGTGGATAAGGAATTGGCTGGATGGCTGTACTCAAAGAGTGGTGGTCAACAGCTCGATGTCCAGGTGGAGACTGGTGAGTGGTGTTCCTCAGGGGTCAGTATTGGGCCCAGTACTGTTCATCATCTTTGTTGGTGACATGGACAGTGGGATAGAGTGCACCCTCAGCAAGTTCACCAACACCAAGCTGTATGATGTGGTCGACACGCTGGAGGGAAGGGATGCCATCCAAAGGGACCTTGACAGGCTGGAGAGGTGGGCCCATGCCAACCTCAGTGAGTTCAACCAGGCCAAGTGCAAGGTCATGTACGTGGGTCAGTGCAATTTCAAGCACAAACACAGGCTAGGCAAAAAATGGATTGAAAGCAGCCCTGAGGAGAAGGACTTGGGTATGCTAGTGGATAAGAAGCTCTACATGAGCCAACAATTCACCCTTGCAGCCCAGAAAGCCAACCACATCCTGGGCTGCATCAAAAGAAGCATGGCCAGCAGGTTGATGGAAGTGATTCTGCCTCTCTACTCTGCTTTCATGACACTCCACCTGCATTCAGCTCTGGAGCCCCCAACATAAGAAGGACATGGATCTGCTGGAGACAGTCCAGAGGAGGCCATGAAGATGATCAGAGGGCTGGAGCACCTCTCCTATGAGGGCAAGCTGAGAGAGTTGGGGCCGTTCAGCCTGGAGAAAAGAAAGTTCCGGCGAGACCTTATGGCGGCCTTCCAGTACCTAAAGTGGGACTACAGGAAAGATGGGGAGAAACTCTTTAGTAGGGTCTGTTGTGGTAGGATGAGGGGTAATGTTTTTATAATAGAGGGAAGTAGATTCAGATTAAACATTAGGAAAAAAAAATTCAGTACCGGTGGTAGAACACTGCAACAGTTTACCCAGAGAGGTGGTAGATGCCCCATCCCTGGAAATATTCAAGGCCAGGTTGGATGAGGCTCAGAGCAACCAGTTGAAGATGTCCCTGCTCCTTGCAGGGGAGTTGGACTAGATGACCTTTAAAGGTCCCTTCCAACCCAAACTATTCTGTGATTCTATGACAATTCAGACTGGAGGGGACCTTGGACGTTCCTTCTCAAAGCCAGATCAGCTCTGAGGTCAGAGAGGGTTGCTCAGGGCTTTCTCTAGTTGGATCTTCAAAACATCCAAGGATGGATGTGGCGCAACCTGTCTGGGCAACCTTCTCCACTATATGACTTTTCTCATGGAGAAAAAGTTTGTGTGCTATCTGAACCATTTTTGTTCAAAATTTCCTCCTTTGCCTCTCATCCTTCTGCCACATACTACTGAGGAGATCCTATCTCTATCTCCTTTCTGACCTCCCCTTAGGCTGTGAGGGTTGCTTTTAAGTCCTCTGCAGCTATTTCTTCTCCAGGATGAACAAGCCCTGGTCCCTCAGTCTCTTCTCATCATCCTGGTGGCCTTCCACAGAACTTCTTCCAATTTATCTACATCTTGCTTTTATTGAGGGGGAGGAGGAGTTGTACGTTTAAATGTAACCTGGTGCATTATCTAGATGTGGTCTCATAATAGCTGAGTAGAGGAGGGTAATTACTCCTGTAGACCTTCTGACTGTGCTCCTGGCCCTAGTCCCATATGCTGCTAATTGTCTTTTTTGTCAGAGTGCCTTGCTGGCTCACACTCATCTCACTCTCCTCCATGGCCCCCAAAGCCTTCTCCTTTTGAACTGTCTTTAATATGAGTGCAACATTTGCCTTTATCCAGTCATTGGGGATATTCTTTGATTTCCATGACCTTTTGAAGGTGACAGACAGGAGCCTTGGAAAGATACTAACCAGCTCATTCAGCACACACGGATGCAGCCTGTCAGGTGTCATGGACTAGTATGAGATGAGTCTTGAATAAGTCCTCATCCAGCAGCTCGTACATGCTCTCCTCCTTAAATCTTTTGTCTAAGCACAGAGGACCCAGAGACCTTGTTAATGAAGACTGAGGCAAAGGAGGTATTGGGTACCACAGCTTCATCTGTGTTTTCTGGCACAAAATGGCTCATTTCTGAGTTTTTGTTTTTTTCTTAGCATAATGTAGCAAAGACTTGGTTTGTGAATTGTGACTGTGTGAAATTGATGTACAAAATTTTTGCATGTATTCAGAAGATTTTATCTAACTGGGTAAATAATCATAAATCAGTCACAACTTTTTCCTCTACATTCACAAAATCCTTTGCTGAAGATTTAGGTCTTATATTAAAATCAGTAAAGTTATTATTCTCTTAACTTTAACCAAACCAAGTTTAAGAAAGCTATTTGGCAGTTTCCCGTTAATTTGTTTTCAATATCTTCAAAGTCATATTTAAAATATGCTGGTATATTTGTTCATCAGCAGAACTATTCTGTCAGTAGGACCTAAAATGATAGGCAATAGCTACATTACAGCAGTAAATTCACAATTTCTCCTTATAGACTGGATCAAAATTTATAAACAAGATCCTACAGAGAGTCTCTAAACAGTAAATTTGAACTTGACAACCCAAAAGGGTAATATTGTGTGTTAACTGTGAGTATTTAGGACTGTCTCTGAAAGAAAAATAATAATAATTAAAAAAAGGTTTCCTTTTCTTAAATTTCCCTTTTCTTAAATTTATTAGGTATCTTGGAAATATTCAATATATTATGCTTACTCATCTAAACAAACAAATGGATACATCTGTAATCAAAAGTGA
Source organism: Chlamydotis macqueenii (assembly GCF_036417535.1). Taxonomy (NCBI): domain Eukaryota; kingdom Metazoa; phylum Chordata; class Aves; order Otidiformes; family Otididae; genus Chlamydotis; species Chlamydotis macqueenii. The sequence goes on from NC_141556.1 coordinate 168,399,945, forward strand.
ATGAGATCATTAGCCTATCCAGGCAAGTTAACTTTCTTTCCTGTATGCCTGATTTCAGCTCACTTCAGTTCTTAATCTCACAGAAGGAATTGCAGGGATATGCATTTTCTTGTCTTACATCTGTAAAAAACATCTGTTCTAGGAACCATAAAAAGATCAATTGCATAATCAAAGCCTTCCTCTTTAGTTAGTAGTTTTTATGTCAGATGATATACAGAATGCATTATCGGCTTTTTAAGTCTTTTACAAGTTCTCTGTCTTTTCTAAGAAACATCAGTCCTGAGTGAATTAAAAAAAAAAAAAGAAAAAAGCAAGTACTTTACTATAACAAAGACGAAAACAACAAAGTAGAACACCACACTATGTGACAAGAAAATACTTGGTCATGCTCAATCTCAGTGCAGACTGTCTTTCCAAAACAAATCAGTCCTTTGACAATTCAGAAAAACTAGCTGGGTCACCACCATATGAGCATACTTACAAAGAAGCCCATTCAAAATGTCTTAAATATTACCTGGTTTTTATTTAGTTCTCTTCTGTGACCATGACCATTTGCTTTCACAGTAAAATTTCAAAACTTTTGAAAATAGGTCTTATCTGTATTAAATATGAGTTTCCTCTCTCTTTAAATTTTCATTGAGGCTGATAGGTTAAGCAAATTTAGGGATTTCTACATCCTACAAAAGACCAAAGAACAGAAATCCCTCAACTGAGTGAGCGACATAAAGAACAAGGACTAGCCTTTGCTAAGCAAACACAGGCACAGTGCTAAAAGTGTCTGCAGATTCCTGCATGTAGGTTATTGCTCAATAAACTCCTTAATAGACTATTGCCTTGATCACCATAGACATAACCTTTGCCGCTCTCCGGCATACACTTCCCAGCCTTAGTTATTGATGAGCGCTGTTAAGATATCATACGAGCACTGCTCAACCATTTAAATGTCTTTATCATCATAACATACTGAGAAATAGAAAAGCCATGTAGCCATTTTGTACTAATTTCTCCAAACACATTATTAAAAAAAAAATACTTAAAAATAAATCTCAAAGCAACTGAAGGTTACATAGTTAAGGGAGGCTGTATGCAGACAAATTCTCTGTTTTTAAAACTTCCTAGATACTGAATTGCCATTCCTTTCAATAAATTTGAAATACTTCATTATAAGAAACTTCCAAGAGGAATCAGCATAGTCTAAAACATAGTGTGGAATGAAATAAAGAATCAAGTTGTCTGTGCTTCTTGATGAGTAATGGCATCAGCACAGGGGAAAAAAAAAAAAAGTAGTATTTGTAGCTCACATAGTCCATGTCAGATGGTCTGCTGAACACACTAATTCTTTGCCTGCTAGGAAATCCTAATTACTGCTTTAAAAATAAGAACTTTCAGTAATTTAGTAATGTTTTCATCTGATATAACACTAAAAAAATAAGTTAAAATAAGAATAATGGAAATATTGATGAAAGATACATAATTTTGTAATTTAGTTTTCATGTGCAAATCTGTGGTAAAACATTTATTATTCTGGATCTCGACATAAACCAGATCCCTTTACTATAAAGTAGTGAAAATTGTTGTATTGTACTAGATCTTGTAATTTCATTCCTTTGTTTTCCTCAGTCTCATAAATTATTTGTCTCTGTGCTAGCTATTCTTTTTTTTACATTGAGTTCCATATAGATAGCACAAAAAAAAATTTGCTAATTTAGCTACCTTAACAAAAAGAGAAAAAAAAAGCTGAATTTTCCACCAGAAAGCATAAAAACCTGATAGCATTTTCTGGAAGGACACTGTAAAGTTATGAGGCAATTTCAGAGGAAATAAAATTAATTTAAAGGGATAATCAAACTTTTTTTTTAAGCACTGTTTTTATACTTCATGATTTGTTGTATCCTGTCAGCTAAAAAGAATGTTCATGCTAATTATATTTCCTGTATCCGTAACTGAGTAATAATCATGCTAGCTCTCATTTATTTTTGGCTATACATCACTAATATGCAATGCAAACCCTTAATGTTTACAATCATACACATGTAGTGAACTCTAAACCTTGTAGGATGAGAACAACTATGGTGTCTTACAATTATTATATTTGTTGGAATTGAACTATGTGGCAATATCTATAACATTAGAAAAAATGTAAACAGGATACGCAGACTTGTTAATTGCTTACTTGATGAAAAAAAAAAAAAGAAGTAGAACTAGGACACTCAGATACACAAAAATGAATTGCTAGGATTATTTTAGGCTTTTTTTTTAGCATCTGAGGAGGACAGAGTCATAAAAAATTTAAGACATATCATATACTTTAGGAAAAAGAATATCCTTTACCAATTTGTAGTTTGATAAATAGACCAACGCATAAAATACTATGACTTGAAGCATATTTATTTACATTGCAACTGAAATGAAAATCAGGATGAATTATTTATACCGTACTGTACTTTAAGCAGCCAAAATGAGGAAGCATAAAAAGGATTATAAGGGGGGAAGGATGGAGGAAGGTGACAAGGACAGAGACAATGAATGGATGGATGGGGGATGGCACAGAAATTTCTATCCAAAAAGATGGGAAGGGAGTTACAAAGACATTAAAAGGCTTAGACCTGGGGACATTTCATATTTCAGATGAAATGTTTACTCACAAGGACATGCATCTGCTAATCTGTTTCTTTCAGGAGGCAGTAACTGTGCTTATACAGGAGTAAAGAATAGAGCAGAAAAGGACCAATAACTACAACAGTTCTTCAAGTAACAGCCTAATCTCCTCGGTATGCATACTATGTCACTGGTTGACTTTCTTGCCTAAAAGATGAGAATTTCAACTAATGCTTTTCCTTTCTCCTGTGAAATATACAAAATGAGATTATTCTGCAGTCTTTGCTACTCTAGCAGGTATGCAGCTTTTAAATTCAAAGCTGAAACACCATTAATATTGTAAACGCAAATACTCTGAACTCCTAAAATTCAAATTACTACATTCTCCTGTGACATGTTTGCCAATGTATTTTTCTGCAACTTAATTCAACCTTTAAGAGAAGTCATGCTTTGTTCAGTCTTTATATTGGCTTCATTCTTTCATACATGGCTATGTCTAGGCATAAAAATATTAGGCAATTAGTTTTATTTCCAGTATCAGGAAAATGGTTCTACCATTTATGTTGTACTAAAGCTAACTTTGCAGCTGCTATTACTACCACTAGTGAAGGGAATATAGAATCATAAAATCATAGAATGGTTAGGGTTGGAAGGGACCTTCAAAGGTCATCTAGTCCAACCCCCCTGAAAGGAGCAGGGACATCCCCGACTAGATCAGGTTCCTCTGAGCCTCATCCAACCTGGCCTTGAATGTTTCCAGGGATGGGGCATCCACCACCTTTCTGGGCAACCTGTTCCAGTGTTCCATCACCCTCATTGAAAAAAATTTCTTCCTTTATAGCACGTCTGAATCTGCTTTCTTCTATTTGAAAACCATTACCCCCTCATCATATCACAACAGGTCCTGCTAAAGAGTTTCTCACCATCTTCCTTATAAGCCTCTTTTAGGTACTGGAAGACGACTATAATGTCTCCCTGGAGCCTTCTCTTCTACAGGCTGAACAGCTCCAACTCTCTCAGCCTGTCCTCATAGGAGAGGTGCTCCAGCCCTCTGATCATCTTTGTGGCCCTCCTCTGGGTTCACTCCAGCAGATCCACGTCCTTCTTATGTTGGGGGCCCCAGAGCTGGATACAGTACTCCAGATAGGGTCTCACGAGAGCGGAGTGGAGGGGCAGAATCACCTCCCTCAACCTGCTGGCCATGCTTCTGGCCAAACACAGTCACAGGAGGCAACTGGCAGGCAGATGCGTGGTGAGTGTATATTTGGTGTTGTGTTAAAGAGATTTACCTGTAAGTAAGTAGAAAAGTTTATGGGAAATACTACTTGCCAAGGCCTGTGGCAAGCAAGTGACCATCCTGTTTTAAGAATTCATGTATATGGACATGGTCTACAGCATGCAACTTTGCTCCAGAGCTGTAGAGTGGACCACTCACTTGAATGTTGTCACAGACTTTTCTTTCACATGTGCCCAAAGGGGTTTATAACTGAGTCAGAATAATGAGCTTTTTGATGTGGTGTTATGGATAAACAAAGGGATGTCAAACATACTGACTGACATTTGTCCAGTGTTCTGATTTCTCTCTAGCTTCAGACCAACACCTTCAGGTTTTTTTACTGTTACTCCTTCCATTGTTTTTTTTTTCAGTCAGAATTTGAAATTTTAATCTTAAACATATTAAAGAAGCCTTATTAAAACTTTATCCTGTCTGATAATAACACACAAAAGGGAAGTTTCAGATTTGAATAAAAATTATAGACAATTTCCAGGTGAACTTCAGCTGATTTAGAGTCACAGAACTAGATGCCAAAATAGAACAGATTGTCCTTCTGAATGTATCAATCTATAATAAATTTCCACCTGGTTAAAAGAGCAATAAGTCAAGTGAGAGAGCCTCTTAAGTATTATTCACTTGTTTGTGAATGAACTCTTGCTGTAGTAATAAAGAGTGGGAGATGCTGGCAGACAACAATGTATCCTGTTTGCTAAGTTATTTTTTTCACAACTGGAACTTTTGGCTCAATAAAGCATGAGGAGGGAAAGAGGCAGGACTGCAATTTATCACAGACAGATGGTAACAGGAAGAATGTTACCAGTTAAGACATAAACAAAAAAGAGGGTGGTTTCATCCCAAGCCAGTACTTGCTAGGATTTTTATTTATTTATCCATCCATTCATTTGTTGTGGGAAAACATTGAAAAGTACTCTTCATGAATGTGTTCTCTTTTAGACTAGTTGAAGGACGTTTTCTTTTTCCTCTCTCCTTCTTTCTTAGCAATCAAATTAAAAGCTGGGGTGTAATCCAAAGGCAGAAATAAAAGATGTTTAGAAAGTCAAGTTTCATTAAAACTAGTTGTATGAAATATTTGTGCTTTAAAGAGAATTTAGAAAGAAGTAATAATGATATTTTACAATTGTAAGACACATATGAAGAGAGCAACTACAGCTACAAAAAAAAAAAAAATGCAAAAAACAAACAAAAAAAAAAGCCAAACCCCTTTCAGTTACTTTAGTCACCAAGTGAGGAATGACGATCTGAATCTCCAGTTCTTAGGACAATGAGGACAGGCAGAGAGAGAGCAGCAGAAATGCATTGATGGGTGCTTTGGGAGAGATGATGAGCTAGTTTGGAGCTTATGGGAAAAGGGAGAGTAGACCAGTGCTGGCAATGTTGCAGTGGATGTCTGCTATAGATTGCCTGATCAAGAAGAAGTGAATGAGGTCTTCCTCAGAAAACTGGAAGAAGCTTCATATTTGCAGTTTCTTATGGGGAACTTGAAACATCTGATAATGGCCTTCAGGAATCTCAAGCCCCAGAGACTTGTGGGAAAGTCTGGAGTAAGGAATATTGATCCTCAGCAGAGGAGAATCAAGCTAGCAAATACTTAAACAAGTTGGACATATACAAGTGTGTGGGACCTGATGGGATGCGCCCACAAGTGCTGAGAGAGCTGACTGCTGCCATTTCAAGGCCACTCTTGATTATGTTTGAAAGATCATGGTGATTAAGGCAGATTTCTGAGGACAGGAAGAAAGCAAGTGTCACTCCAAAAAGGAAGACCCAGGGAACAACCAACCACTCAGCCTCACTTCAGTCCCTGGAAAATGATGGAGGAAATGTTTCTGGAAGCCATTTCCATATACAGGGAGGACAAGAAGGTGATTGGCAGAAGTCAATAAAGGAGAAATTAAATCTGACTACCCTGATAGCCTTCTGTCTAGCTCAATGGATAAGAGGAGAACAGTGAACATTGTCTTAACTTTAGTAAATCCACATTGACCAGCTGAAGAAATATAGACTAGGTAAGTGAACAAGTGAGGTAGAGCAAGTCCAGCAATGGGCCACAAAGATGATTAAGGGATTGGAGCAACTGTCATATGGCAGACATTGAGGAAGCTTGAACTGCTCAGCCTGGAGAAGAGAAGGTTTGGGGGAACAATATCATTACATATAAATACTTCATGTAAATACTTGATGAGGGAGACTAAGGAAGCTGGAAGAGAGAAGATGGAGTAAAGAAGTGGTATCCAGTGACAGGACAAGAGGTAATGGGCACAAATTCTACTTAAATATAAGAAAAAAAAACTTTCTTTTTTTTTACTCTGATGATGGTGAAATATTGTAAATGATTTCTCAGAGAGGTTGTGAAGTCCTTATTCTTGGACATATTCAGAAGCTGAGTAGACATGATGCTGAACAACCTGCTCTAGTTGATCTTGGTCTGAGCAGGCATGTTAGAATAGATGATCTCCAGTAATTCTGTGATACTGGGAAAACTACCATATCATTAACAGGTAGGAGGCTAAGCAAAAATTTGTGAAAAAAACCAAAATAACATTATCCTTCAAATTGCATTACTTTCAAGGACTGAAATCACTCTACCTAGAAGAAAGAAATCAATATTAATGTGAAAATATATCAACTAGAAAAAGTAGATGAGTTAAAAATTAGTTTACTGATCCTTGTCATGTTTATTCGAATTATTCTCCTTCAATTTAAAGAAAAGTGCTGCTTTACACAGGACAAAGGGAATCCACCATTTCCCCTGACGCTTTTAGAAGGTATATTTTGAATATTGAAGAAAGTATACAGTTTGAAGACTGTGGAATATGAATTCCAGCTATCATCCAATCTGCTTAACTCAGAAATCTCAGTTAGGCCAAAATTTTTATGTGCATGAACTAGCTTGATAAAATTCCCAGTGGAATCAATGGAGAGAAACAGATGCTTTTGAAGGTCTGTAAAGCGAGCTTCAGTTGTACAGTGAACATTATCTCTGTATTAGGAAAATACATGAGACAGGTTTTCCTGACTGGAAGAAAAAATGTTAGCCATGAAAGACACTGTTCTGAATGTTCATTTTTTTTAAATCAAAATCCAACTTTAGCCATAGGTAGATAATTTCATTTTCCAGAGCTGTCTTCATACAGTCTGCCTCTGATCTATTCCTTCATGTAAAAACATGAAGTTGTATCTACCTTTTTTATTTTATTTTTCCCTTGCAAAGAAAGCTAGTCTTCCAGATTTAGCACTAATTCACTTCTAAATTTTGGGAAACTCAATAACATATTTTAATTATTTTTTATAATAAACACTTTTAGTTCAAATATTTTACAGTAACAAATACAACTTTTTGACTACATCCAAAGAATAAGACAGAATAAGATGTCCAGTGTACTGGAAATGAGTTCATGGGTTCGTAATTTCTCTGTCACTAAAGAACAGGAATAGGACCTTGTAGAATGGATTTTGTTTTCAATTGTGTAACTTTTTTTTTGTTATCAAAAAAGGTAATAAAATCAAGAACTAGGAAGCATTTAACATCTCAATTACCTTAAAAAGCAATTAAAGTATTCAGTATCGCTGTGCAACCTGACTAAAGGGTTAGTTTCTACATACAGTATGCATGTATGTTATGTAAGTCACTACTTATAACACACACATGTGGGAAGAGAAACAGAGTTTGAGAAATAAAAGCAGAAAATCCTATGCAGAGAAATGGTAATCATGAAATGCAGAAGCATATACAAGATGTTTAGAGGAAAGATACACAAAGTGTCAGGATCAAGATGAAAAGTGATTCCAGAGGAGCAGGAAAGCCCTTGGTTTAAGAAAAAGACCTGTTGACCAGTGGGATTTCAATTACCTTGACAATTCAACCAAGGATACACATTCTTCAATCACTAAAGCAACATTTAGGCACTTCAAGGTGGAATAAGACTGCTTCTTTACTGTTCAGTGAACAACAGGATCAGTGGCAAATGAGGAAACTGTCTTAGGAAACATCCAGTGTAATAAAATGCTAGGAGATGGTGAACATTTAAGATCTACTGATCTCATAAAGCTTAAAACAGTCTGGAGAGTATGATGCATATAAAAAAGCCAAGCAGTCTAAAGAAAATGCAGCTTTGCTCTTAAAAGGTTAAATTAGAACCCATTACTATCAAAATCAAATTTAGGAAATTCTATTACCTAAGAAATAGTTGAAACAGATTGTGGTCAGTGTTTGGAATAAAAAATCTATCCTGGCTGGAATGTTGAATGAATATAGATTTCAAGATACTGGCATAGAAGAGCAGAGAGAGACGTTAAAATATACAAATGGTTGTGATAGCTTTTTCCCCCAAGCATGCATTCAGTGCATATTATTCCAGATGTGCTGAAAAGAGGATATTTTGTTCTAAGCAGACTAAGATATTTTTATTTCTTCCTCAAAGAAAGAACTACGTTGAAACTGTAAAGTTATGTGATTAGAGGTTCAAGAAGGATTCACAAACAAGAAAGTAGAGGAAAAATGGCAATAATCTAATCAAGGAGACAGGTCACTGTCCTGACCCCTCACCCAGCTGTCCCAGGAGAGGCTCAGCCTCATGGGTTATAATAATCCTGTACCTATGTAAATGTAAGCAATAGTGACTGCACCACTGTTTCTATATCTGATTCATTAACAGTTGTTTATATTATGCCCTCCTATCTTCTTTCTGCTACTATAAGTTTTTAAAATGCAGGGTGTTTATCATAAAAGTTACCATTCAAGTATAGTTATAGAAAGTGTGAAAAAAATGTCTATTTTGAAGCACAGCGTGCCATCTAGTGGAAATACGTTGCAAGGAGCACAGCAGTTAGCAAAACTAGGAAATGTGGTGAAAAACACTAATCACTCTCTCCTGAGCTGAACAGCATTGGCCCACTGTCCATTTATGCTTTGATTAATGAACACGTGACATATTTATGAATCTTTGTTTCCAATTAACTCTAGCCAAGTATTTGAGACAGTATTTGAGGACTTGTTATAAATTATTTAGAGGGATGGGAATTGAGCAGAACTATTTTGAAAGCTGTGCATGAAATATTAGAGTCTCTTTAATGAAGGCTAACTTTTAACAGCAGAAGCCAAATAACTTAACTTCTCACTGATACACTGCAGAGTAACTCACTCTCCACAAACAATTCCTGTGGCTTCAAAGTTTTTCTTTTCTTCATACTGAGATATACAAGAAAATACTGGCAGTACTCCCTGTTCTTGCACTGATGTACAACAGCAAATTTTGAGAGACATTTCATAGAATCACAGCATCACAGAATCACAGAATGACTGACATTGGAAGGGATTTCTGGAGGTCATCTGGTCCACTTCCCTGAGAATAGCCTTGAAGAGAAGGACTTGGGAATGTTGGTTGATGAGAAGCTTCATATGACCCAGCAATGTGTGTTTTCAGCCCAGAAAGTCAATTGTATCCTGGGCTGCGTCAAAAGAAGGATGATCATCATGTCAAATAAGATGATTCTCCCCCTCTACTCTGCTCTTGTGAGACCCGATCTGGAGTACTGCATTCAGTTCTGGGGCCCCCAGCATCAGAAGGACACGGACCTGTTGGAGTGAGTCCAGAGAAAGACAATGAAGATGATCAGAGGGCTGGAGCACCTCTCCTCTGAAGGCAGGCTGAGAGACTTGGGGTTGTTCAGCCCGGAGAAGAGAAGGCTTTGGGGAGACCTTATAGCAGCCTTCCAGTCCCTAAAGGGGGCCTACAAGAAAGATGAAGAGGGACTTTTGACAAGAGCATATGGTGACAGGACACAGGTAATAGCTTTAAACTGGAAGAGGGTAGATTTAGATTGGACATAAGGAAGAAATTCTTTAATATGAAAGTGAAAAGGCACTGGAATATTTTACACAGAGAAGTTGTGGATGCCTCATCTTTGGAAGTGTTCAAGGCCAAATTGGATGGGGCTTTGAGTGACCTGGTCTAGTGGAAGGTGTCTCTCCCCATGATCGGGGGGAGAGGGGAGGTGAGGGGGTGTGGTTTGGAACTAAATGATCTTTACAGTCCCTTCCAACCCAAACCATTTATGATTCCATGATTCCCCTATGCAAGTAGGGCCGTCTAGAACCTAGATATCCAAATGACTTTTGAAGATCTCCAAGGATGGAGACTCCACAACCTGTCTGGGCAATGTGTGCCAGTGATTGATCACCTGTACAGTAAAAAGCTGTTTAGTGGTGTTCAGATGGAACCTCCTGCATTTTGGTTTGTGCCCATTGCCTCTTTTTCTGTCACTGAGAAAAGCCTGGCTCTGTCTTCTTTAGACCCTCCCTTCCAGTATTTACATATATTGAGAAAATCCACCCTGAGCCTTCTCCTCTGTAGGCTAAATAGTCCCAGGTCTTTCAGTCTTTCCTCACAGGATAGATACTCCACTCCCTTCACCATCTTTGTGGCCCTTCATTAGACTCTTTCCACTAGGTTCATAACTCTCTTGTACTGGGGAGCCCAGAACTGGACACAGTACTCCAAGTGTGGCCTTACCAGTGCTGACTAGAGGGAAAGGATCTTCTCCTTTGACCTGCTGGCAGTCCTTTGCCTAATGCCACTGGTTCATTTTTGACTTGATATCCAACAGGACTCCCTCATCCTTTTCTGCAGATCTGCTTTCCAGTTGAGTGGCTCCAGTATATACTGGTGCATTTATTTCAAAGAGGAGACATATATTGGCTTTGTTACCACATATTCTGATGTTATCATGCATTCTGACACATATTTAAAGGAATCATTAATTTATCTTTGCTTTTTCTTCCCACAAATCCATACCAAACATGGGTTTCATGCACACATCATCATGTGCACACATCACTTCATAGATCAAACACATAATAAATTAAATCTGGAGAACGTATCTGTTAACTAAGTGGACATTCTATGATTTTGATGGGATGACTAAGTCATGACCTTCTCCTCTAGCAGCTGTTGTTATTTCATCTTCAGAAAGCTTTCTGCTGACACGAGTACACCAGCCATCCTCACACTGCTAATTTAATAACTGAGCATTAAGACATATCCAGGTGTGATAGCATGCAGCTGCCTGTGTTGCCAGCACCTAAGAGGAAGGGAGAAGGAGAGATGGCTGCATTGAGCATTTCTAGAGGAACTCAGAAAGAATTATTTCACTTGTCATTACAGTAGAAAATACTGGTTTGAGAGCCTCACATTCTTACTGTTTAGTTTAGTCAGTTCAGATCAATCTAAGAAAAATAGTGTTTCTAAAAGAGAAGTCCTGGAGCTCTTGCTCCAAAAAGACACACAGAGGCAGGCTGAATTATCTCTCTTCATATCAGTATGGTTTAAATGGACAGAAGCTAATTGTGAAACTGCACTGCAGAGGCAAGCTGCCTGATGAAAAGTACCATTCCTTCCAGATGCTCCCAGTGGTGTCTCACAGCTCCCACTGCATTGTGAATTCAGTGACCTCAAGTTTCCTGTGCCTCTTGTGTGCTCACTGAAGAATGAAAGCTCTTCTAAGGCTGCAAAAACTCACCTTGGTTCGCAACTGCTGTTAAGATTTAAGAATATCCAAGAGCTATGCAAAATATTCAAATGAAGTGTGGAGGCACACCCCCCCCCCCCAGATCCATTTCATTTTTAACACTAGTGTTCGTACATTAATGACTGGATCACTTCAAACTACCAAATCTAATGAAATTCATCTGGAGGAAGAAAGGATTTATCAAAGGAACCTCAGAGCCTTTGAGAACTCCTGGAGGAAAGCTGGGGTTTTCAGAGCAGAAGAGGAAGAACATAGTATGCAGCTTTAAAAAATGGTGGAGGGAGGGGAGAGAGAGAGGAGGGGAACAAGCTTCCTGATCTTGTAGTCTAATCTCAGTTCCCAGATGCATACTGGAAAAAAATCATCAACTGATCTATATATAGCCTTTGGAAAATGAAAGACAGTGTTAAGAACAAATCACTTCAGAGCAATGCAATTTAAAAAAAAAAAAAAGAAAAGGGTCCTATGGATACAAAGAATTATAAGTCACTGTCTCTTTCTAACTTTTAGCATTGGCTCAGATGACCTTACAATAACATGTAGGACACATGATACAAAGCAAAGAAATGATAGAGTGGGAGTAAAGCTTGTGGAAAACTGTACAGGATGACTAAATAAGAGGTTAACCATCAAAATGACAGACAGTTTTGAGCAGGGTTCTTCAGTCTGTCTTTGACAGTTTTTAATCCTAAAATAAATCAATAAATGTAAAGTTGCAGTAAAAAAGGGAGACAACTTCCGAGATGTATAAACATGATTGTTGCTTGTAAGACTGAAAGAAAAAAGAAAGAAAAAAAAAAAATTCTACTTTGCTCGTTAGTCCGGAGAGCATGTAACAGGAACGTGCAGAAGTACAGGAAACATGACCTACAAAGAATGACTGTAGGTATGAAGACTGTTTAGTCTGTAGAAGACTAAGGGCATAGTCTTTGTATGAATAAGTGGTGTTGTTGCAAAGAAGAAGGGAGTAATTTATTCTTAGTGTCCACCGGGAATAAGAAAAACATTTCCATTACAGGAGGTTCTTAAGGACAGATTTGACAAATATTTGGTACAGTTTGGACATAGGTAATTTGAAAGTAAAGGAATCACTTATATGACTCTCAAGGTTAATTCCAGTTATAATTTCTATGACTGTAGATGACAGACATATTGACCAAACTATTAAGCATACTTCCTGTGTCCAGAACTAAAATTCTCAGAAGTTGCTGATAAAAATCAAAGTCATTTCTTTTCCTGAATCAGTTTAAAATTTAAGGAAGGAATCAAGACTCTCTATATTATCTTTTTTTTTCTTTTGTTTTTCAGAGGAAATATTGGAAAAAGAAATGGGAAAACTTTGAAATGCACAATGACTGTCTCTTTGTACTTTTCCTGAAGTTAAGGACATTTATAATGTTCTCATAAATACTTTTAATTCTCAGTGTAAGTTCTGAACAATGAGTAGCTCTAATGTAATTTAAAAGTTATTGGGTTGGAATAAATTAATCTGCCTCTTTTTGTCCCCTTTAATCCATATGTGTAATATAACACATGAGTCTGACTGAATGACACAACCAAGTTTTTTTAAAAAAGAGGAGGGGAACTTGGGAAAGATAAAATAAAACAAGGTAAGACTTCAGATAGGGCCACTAACATCTCAGAATTCCTGAGTAGATATTTTAATGATAGGAGTCTGGACATTACACTCCACTTCTCCTACAAAAATTACAGTCTCAAAGTTATATCAAGTTCTGGTTTAATTAGTTTCCTGTGGATATGATGGCCCAGCAGCGACTGCCTGGGTGCAGTGCATGATAGCAGCTCGCTGTGGGCTGGAGGCCAGGAGTGGCAGGGTCTTCCCAGGGGGATCAGTCCATCAGAGCAGGGACTGCCAGCCAGGGCCTGTCCCACAACCCCAGCCAGGAGCAAAGCAGCCAGGGAGAACCAAGGCACCACAGCCCTGGGGCATCAGGCATCTCCCTGGGGACAGGGGATAGAGACCAGGCTGGAATGTGGGCCTACAGGTGGACTCAGCTCAGCAGGGCCTATGGCCAAGCAGTGCAGGGCTGTGACATGTGGGAGTCTCGTCCTGCTCTGACCTCACCGAGGCAGGGGCTGATGTCCTTGAGGGGTTGAAATGGGGTCCTGGACCATAGGTAGGGTGGGGGAGCCCCACGGGAAGATGGAAAGAAACAGTCAGGGCTGTTGGCGCCTGCAGGACCTTGAAAATTACCTTGAAAATGTTAGATATTGCATTTCTAATGATGAGCTGAACGGGGAAGCATCACTGTCAAGTATTCTTAAGGGAATATGATAAATATTCTCTCATTATTAAAGATGAAAAAAAAGAAAAATATTTCATCAAGCAGTAGCAAAAAATAAATTAAAAAAACCCCACTCACTCCCCCAAAACCCCTAAATTATATCCTTCTTGCAAAAAAAAAAAAAAAAAAAAAAGATTTGTTTAATTAAGCAGTGTTCTTCAAACTTTAACCCTCTCTAACTCGAGACCATCCAAAAGCTTCATGTACACTCCAGGTGAGAGTTACAGTCGGCCTACCATGTATTGCAGCATTAAAGGACACATTTTATTAGCAAAAATGTTACTTTCTGTTGCTTCATCTCACCTGTAATGTTGAAAGATATTCCTAGATCAGTCCTTTCATTCTCGTAAGTACTGGGTTTCCCTTTTTACCAACAATGGCAACTAAGTAGAAGGACCTTCCACTTACTTTTACAGTGAAGAGCAACTGTCCCTTACGCTTTGCCCTGTGAAAACATTGCATTGTTCTGCTTTCTGTGCATAAGAAACTTGCTTGTTTATGCCTTACGGCCAAATACAGTATTAAAAGCCTATGAAAATTAGAGCTGTGTGTGAATTTCACACAGCTTGTTTTGTTAACTTGTTTCCAATTTAAGGCTCGATCCTAGCCGAGGTTCATTCATTATTGTACTTACTGCATCTACAAAAATCACACCTGTGTAGAAACAGCACAGTATGGAGGTGCAGCTTTGCATTCAGAAGCAGGTGACAGAGGTGCTTTGGCTGTTTTCTGATGCCATGACTGTAACTACAGAATACCTGTGAAGTGATACCTTCCCATACAAAGGATCACCACCACACAAAAAATTTGCTACTATAAATATGGATATAATAAGACACTTGCCTGCTGTGCTTTTATTTGGAAGAATACAAAGATACTCAGAATATAAATTTTTGGGTCAAATCACGTGGTCTGAACTCTATTTCTGCTCAGCCAATGATACCAGAATTAGACCCGTATAAATCACACGCCACATTGATTCAGGTTATATGGAAAAGGGTGTAAAAACTTTCATAATACAAAATATTAAGCAAACTATGATTTTTTGCACCAAACAAATGAAAGAATCACAAGAGTTCATTCTGGTTTATTCTGTTTCTACTGTGGTATCATCTCAGTCTTCTGCAAGGCTAGCTATATTGTATATAGGAGAAAAGATCCTAGCGTGATTCAAACAAGCAGGACTTACAAGTCTGTGCAAACCTTGCCAAATGCTGTATTACCTCAGGATAACTATTTCTCTTTTTTTTTTTCTGATTTCTCTCAAAGCCCAGACTCATCAAAGACAGGAGTCTTCCAGTATCTCTAAAGGTCAGCAGGTTGAGATTAATTTGTACAGAAGTGAGGAACAAATTCCAGAGAGAAGCATCCTTAAGAGCTCAAAAAATTTCCTTTTCACTTTCATCTCTGACGGGCTATCGGTTCTCTTGTTCATACATTGACTGCAAATGCACTTTTTTTTTTTTGTCTTCTATCTCTCTGCCTTTCCCAGGGAACCTTTGTAATTAGGAAAAGCTTTCGTCTGCAGACAGTGTTTGAGCCAATAGAACTAACAAAAAATTTAGCAAACAAAACAAATTGCCAGAAGCCATCACAGCTGAGCATTCAGGTAACTGACACTTGAAATATCTTACAGGGATACCATAGTTAAAGCTGGGAATAGCTTCCAATATTTGAATGGAGGAAGAGTTTAAAAAAAATAACTGTAATTAATTTAATTTTTTAAAATATATATTTCATTTAAAGACGGCTTTAGAAGCTTCCTAGTAATTAAATAATTTGAGAAGGTCATAGAAGATGAAGGAGAGGGAAGTAATAGAATTGTAGAACTAGCAGTATCATTAACATTAAGTTACAGTTGAAAATTTTATACTTACATTATCCTGAATTGATGAGTTAAGCACAACTGTGAAGTGACTGTAACTGGGGAAAAAAGTCAACATCCAAAGATTATGTTGTCACAAGCAACTTGACATTTCTTACCATTTACCATGATTACATTTGTCAGGGCACATAGTCACATGCACTTTTTATTGAGCATGTAAATATTTTTACTCACTGACTGTATGAGGGTAGAAAGAGGAAAAAGAGGAGACTGATTGAAGTACAAAATGTTGTAGTTTTGTAAAAAATTACAAAGTTAAGAATTTTTTTTCATTTTTATCTTGGTTTTCCATTAAATCTTCCCCTCTTTTCCATCTCATATTCACATTTCTTACCCTTGCATAACTTTGAACTAACCATTCACCAGTGGATGTATTTGTTTAATGAACTAGACATTCATTCCCCTATATGACATCTTTTTCTGACACCAAATCATGTGAATTGCCTGCAGGCTGTACACTTGTACTGCTTTTATTATGGAACTTATGATGAACATGATGACTTTTCCAGGCTCCAGCTGTAATACATCTGGTGTTTATGGAGGTCAAAAGAGACAAAAAACTGTGCTTTTTCTTTTTTTTCTGCCAGTTCATGTCTTTTTTTTTCAGCACAACAGTTTCAACAGGTGTTATCCATTTAAAAAAAAAAAAAAAAACAAAAAACCAGAAAACACCCACAACTTTACAGATGTGACCTCTTAGGGAAGGAAACTCACTGCAGAAACTATACCTTTTACAATATTCTACATTCTACTCCTGTAAACCCTCTCTAGTGAAACAAACGTTGTCACAGTGCATTTATATAGCTGGGTAGACAGACCCTGATGTATCTGAAAAGATAGCTCAAATAAAAAAAGAATATATGCTTCGGAGTACAGATATATTTTCAAATGAAGGTGAACAGAAGCACGCACATCTTTCTTTCTAACATAGAGAGAATGTGATATTTAAACTTGAAATTACAGAGCTAGAAAAGAAGAAAAATAATTTCCAGGATAGAAGTCTGTTCACTTCCACTCAATTAGATTTTTTTTTTTTTTCTTATAGTGGAAGCAAGATAGCTTTTAACAGCTTTTTCTGTTTCTTTTGTCTTGTAGGCCAATTCTTCTGAGCTGCGATGTCCAATAGCCTTTGTCTGAATAACTAGGTAAGCAGAAACATGTTCCTGAGCTGAGGAATGTGCACGGATAAAACTGCACTGTTTTCTCTGAAGAGTTCTCTCTGATTAGGTGTTCGTTAAACTATCACATCACTATGTCTCACAAAGATTGTGCTGAAAGGCAAGTTTATAAATTGCTTTGTGACTTTCTTCTCAGACAAAGCTATGTAAAAAGAAGAATTTTAAGAGTCTGATCATTCAAAAAAAATAGTATGCAGCATAAAATATGCTACATATTTCTGCTGATAGGAAGAAAGATAAGCTGCTTCTGCTTCTCAACTAATGTTTTCTGCTTACTATACCTTAACGTATAGTAACTAGCACCATTTTTAATGTATTAGGCAAAAAAAAGAAACCCTTTATAAATTCACTGCAACTGCAGTAGAAGCAGTTACTTTAAGATATAGTTTTAAACTGCCCACTTCACAAAATTATAGATAATTTATACGTGTGCACTGGGCCAAAATAATTTCTTTCAAATTCTTTGATAAAGTCTCACCAAATCCAAAGACGATTCCAAAGAAAGCATTTCCTGGGTTGCTGGTTGGTGTGTCACAGGACTGGGAACACTGAATTTTGCTTCTTCTTGCCCTGGGTCATGCCTGCATCCGAGATCTAGCAATTCCAGAGTTTGTGATTTTTGGAGCAATAAAAATACTAGTTTTCATATTCTTTACTGTGGAATAAAGAAACTGTAAGACTCTGGGGCCTAAATGAAGTTCAGCTCTTGAGTTCTCAATAATTATCCTGGACATCATGGTTCTGGGTAAACTTCTTAGGATTTTGAATTTTGAGACTGTGTCTTAAAGAGTTAGGGCATGGAGGCTAGGTTGCTTGGAAAAAATCTTTCAAGACTTGTGCACCAGGGCAGTGTGAATGATACTCCCGCTGCCACAAAGCCTGGCAGTCCTCCTGCAAATGTTCAGTGAAATAGGAATTAGACAATCCCTTGCAGCTGCAGAGGCCTAGAAGCTTCCAGCCAAGTCTGAACTGAAATTAAATTATATGGAAACAGCATTCTCCACAAACTGGAATTTCCTCCAATTCTGCAGTTGATCAACAGAGTAATCAGAGCACTGTTAAAACACAGAATCAAACTATTTTGCAAATAAAAAAATAAAACCCAGAAAAAGATAGATATACTTCTTTTATCTGCCATGACATCTTATCATCAGTACAATCTGCAAAATAGCTCTACCTTTCCTCATCTGCTACAGTTAACCAGGACTGTGAACTGCAGATTTAAACAGAGAGACTAGATACTCACTTTTTTTCACTCATGTTGTCACGTGTAACTTGTTTTGTGGGGTAATCTTCCTGGAGAATGTAATTTTCTGCTTTTATCCTCTCTTTCCATGTAATATTTTGCTGCTACCTTAGTAGCTGCTATAAACTGCTTTTTCTACATGTTTTCAGCATTTTTCTGGCTTCAAGAACATCACTATTTTCTTTCCAGGTAGCTCTCCTCCTGACAACAAGATTATCTGTCAGATATTGTAATTATTTGATTTCACATGGGAATTAACTTTTATCTTCTTTCCTTTCATACTTCTGCAATCCCTTAGATCAGCTCCAGCAATACTATCAGATCCCAGAGTTCTTATTGCAATGAAATCCTCTGCGATGGGATGGCATATGGTACTGCTTTTTGAAAAATTCTCAAGAACAGCTTAGAAAGCTTAGAAATCTGTTGTCATTACTGAAATAAACTGATGACTTCATGATCATTCAGGGTGTTTTCTGATGGTTTAGTTGCCATTCTGCTATCACTGTCACTACAACTGAGGGTACCAACAATAGCTAAAGATTAGAGATTAACTGACAGTGTTTAGAAAGGACAGCAACTTTCACTTTTGTTTTTTTTTTTTTTTTGTCTTGAATAGATTTCATGCAGAAAAGGATCATTTGCACTGCAGAGTCACTTCTTTTCCATTTAACATTGTTCCTTTTAATTTAGACCCAAATAGGCTGAGATGTACAGGCAAAGATGACCCAGGCAAATAACACACCACACCTAGAAGACTATAGCTTTACATTTATTAAAAATTAAAAACTAATAAATGGAGAACATAGGTAGGTATACAATGTGACTATAAACACTAAAAATAAGATGTCTAGCTGTATGTTCATGTATGAACTAGATGTCAAAACTTCAAATAGGGTGAAGTCAAAGGAGATCCATGAAGAAATTCAGTTGCCAAAAACATGCTTACAAAACTCGTCTATTGGAAATGCTCTAGATATGTCTTGTGGACTCCAGCTGTCCTTCCTGAAGGGCACATGTCTCCTTTTACTCCTCTGTTATATCTGCCAGTGTTGGGATGTTTTCACTTTTTTGACTGCAATTAAGCATAGATAAAACTATAATGAATCAGCCTAATTTAAATATTTCATTTTTTATTATGATAATCTCAGAGCTCTTATTTTCATCTATGAAACTAGGAAACAACGATGATTTTCTTTTTTTTTATACCACTTTATATTTGTGTGTTTGAATTTTATCTAAGTTATTGATTCATATGTCTTGTAAGATTCTGGCACAATTCTTCATGGTCTGCCATCGTCCTCAGCACGATAAATAATTTTGTATAAGCAAACTTTGTCATTTCACTGATCACTCTTTTTTTTTCCAGTACGTATATGAGTATGCTCAACAGTCTACATCCCAGAGCACAACTCTGGGCAGAACACCAGTTATAAGCTACATACATGGAAGGACAAGATTATTTACCTATACTCTCCGTTTCCTACTTTTGAAATTACTATTCATCTTAGCTGTTATCTCATGACTGCAAAAGTTTCCTTAAATTCATTTAGTGAGAGATTTTGCTAAAAACATTCTGAAGTCCAATTATATCAGTGGGATCATTCTGATCCGCATCCTTCTAAAAAACTCCAAGGAGTTTGTATGATGACATTTCCCTTTACAAAAACCCTGTTGACTCATGCCTAAACAGTGTCCACCCCAGTGTCCACCAATTCTATCTTTTATTGGAGTGATAGCATTCCTCTACTAACTGGTTTTGACTATTTTGCCCTGTACAAGTGTTGGACTCAGTGCCATATAATTTCCTGCATTCCTTCTGGAAAGCTTTATAAAGACTGACATCATATTTTTCCTTCCCACAAACATTGTCTTTTGGTACAGAAGAAGTTAAGGGAAGATTATACGCTGTCACTAATACCTCAGCTACTTAATTTTTGAATTTTCTTATACTCCTTAGTGATAAGCAACTAGGATGCTGTTTTATTAGCAAAATATTTGCAACTTAACAAGAAAAACAAGACTGTCTTTTTTTTTTCTGATGGATACATAACACTTTCACTAGGCTCAAAAATAAACTGTCTCTCTCTCGTGCATCTTTTGCCTTTCATAAAAGAAAGAGTGGCATATGCTTAATTCTTTAAAGGACATTGTGACCACCTTTATGGATCCAAAGTAAATGGAAAGCTTGAAACACATCCTTAAACAGTATAAACAAAATATAATAGAGTAGGATAGAATAGTGTAGGATAGGATAGGATAGGATAGGATAGGATAGGATGGGATAGGATAGGATAGGATAGGATAGGATAGGATATTATGTTTCAGTTGGAAGGGACCTACAATGGTCATCTAGTCCAACTGGCTGATCAATTCATGCCTGACCAAAATTTAATCATATTATTAATCATAGAATAGTTTGGGTTGGAAGGAATGGGCATTGTCCAAATCGACTACATCTCTAGGAAGCCTATTCCCATATTTGACCACCCTCTCAGTAAAGAAATATTTCCTAATGGCAAGTCTGAACCTCCCCTGAGGTAGCTTTGAATAATACTGACAAGTTCTGTCACTGGATACCAGGAGAATAGCACGTCTCTCTCCACTTCCCCTCCTCTGGAAGCAGTAGAGAGCACTGAGGTCACTCCTCAGTCTACTTCTCTCCAAACTAGACAAAAGTGGTGTCTTTCACTGCTCCTTATAGGACATACTTTCCAGCCCCTCCACCAGCTTTGCTGTCCTCCTCTGGGTGCATTCAAGTACCTTAACATCCTTTTCAAATTGTGAGGCCCAAAACTGCACACAGTACTCAAGGTGAGGCCTCACCAATGCTGAATACAGCAGGGTAATCACCTCTTTTTACTGTCTGGTTATACTGTATTTAATGTACTGTAGAGTGTGGCTTGCCCTCATGGCTGCCAGAGAACAATAGGATGGTTAGATGAGAAATAATTGTATTTTTCTAGATTTTTAAGTGATTAATTTTTCAGTGTTCTCTGCTGAACATGAGAGCTTTCTGTATTGTCCTTAAAGATATCCATGTATGCATGTAGTCCTGGCACATAACAGTGAACTTGAGACCACACATACCACATCCATAGTGGCTAGCTTTTGTGGTTTTTAAGTTAGTGTATGTTCAAATGTTCTGTCAATATGCTCATCCAGGTATAGGTTAACTAAAAAATTGAAATTCTAACTACATCTAAGGAAAACCTAGCTTTTTACTGTCTAAAAGTAGGAAAAAAACTTTAGCTTTTGAAAATTTTCTACACTTTGAAATTGAATGTTATACATACATAATTTGTTCTTTAAAACAAACCCACTAATACCACAGATTCAGCAACACGGACCAAGTGACATCAAACTTCTCACAACTACTGACACATCTAGCTGAGGCAGCTGGATTTCATGTAGAGAAGTGTATCCCCACAGAAGATCTATTTTATATTCCTCCTCTTACTGTGGTCTGTTTTAGTGATTTCTCATATATCCTTCAGGTGCTTTTTTTCCAGCCATTTTGTCTGATTTAAAAACTTTTCCCTTTCAGTGAGAAGAGAAGAGAAGCTTAGTTAAAATGGAAAATGTCATTCTTGTCTTTCTTACGCTTTGAATCATCAATCAGTTCTGCTCAGTAACATCTCCCCAGGCTCAGTATTTTCTCCTGAGAGATTGTGCCCTGAGGTAAATGTTCAATAATATTTTGTATTTCTGTGTAGAATTCAGGATGTTCTTTGATGCAAAAGGTTTTCCCCAAAACATCTGACTTAGTAAGCCCTCTCTGGATATTCGTGGGTTTGTTTTTTTTTTATTGCAGGTTGAGTCGCGTGCTCTCCATTTTCCAAATTGTGCTATTGCCCAAGGCATTCTTCCCAGTAATTTTCTCCCTCGACTCACCTAAGCCCCTGTCAAACAGCAGGGAAGCAAATCAACAAGGAACTTGACTCTTGTGGAAATTTCCTAGCTGTGTTGTAGTTAGCTGTCAACTTTTCTTGTTGCCCATTATTTGGTTTCTTTTTTCCTTTCAAATCAGTTTGTGGGTGTTTTTTTGTTTGTTTGTTTGGTTGGTTGTTGTTGTTTTTTCCTTCCACCAAGCATCTCCACCCAGTTTACCCTCAGAGATTGCATCTTCCAGATTCCTTAGCATTAAATAAGCCAAGGGAGTTGGAGTGGAGCTGTTTTTAAAGAAACAGATTGTGGTATTATGCCTTGAAACAGAAAACTGGAAGTTCAATAATTCTTCAAATTCAGTTTATGAGTGTATCAGGTACAAATACTGACAACTCCAAGCTTACTGAATAAACAAGTATTAGATATGTAATAAGAGAATGAAGTGTGAGTAAAATACAGCACAACATAAAGCAGAAAAAAAAAAAGAAATGAAATACAGCTTGCTAAAGATTGCCTAGCACAACAGGATAAGGTGGCAACAGAAAAGAGGATATTTTTCATGTAAAGCAGCAATCAATACACCCATAACATGAGAAAGTTTCTCCAAAAGCTGCTGAGCTGCTAATGGAAAAATTAGTAAGAAAACAAAGGTCCCCAAAGAATGTAATAAATCAGGGCTCCAGGATCCTAAAGTACTTTTCATGCACAGAACGCAATGACATTTCATTTCCTACTTTTCTGCCAGGAATGCCAGGCCAGCAGGATGATATAGAATCTTATAAGCCTTTCTGCTTCATTTCTGTACTGGACGTTTAGTAATGTGTATTAAAATAGAATACAGACACAGAAGAAAATAATGTGTTCTCATTCAGCATCCCTTTTTTTCTATTCACAAATACTTCAAGACTCCTTGTAGTGATGTGTCATTTCCTACAAATAATTAGCTAAGGACCATGCAAGTTTTTCTCTTTACTTAAAAATTGAGCAGTGTATTTAGTTCTGATTTGATACATAGAGTGAATTTACATGGCATAATGCAGTTAAATGTCTAGATACCATGATATAGCTGATGGCACAATACAAAAATACAAAGGAATCATTTGTACAGAAAGAAGTTGCCTAGCAGTCTGTAAAACGTGTAGTTTAACACTGCTGCCTGAAGCCTGTGGCCCAAATTTTTTTTTCTACCATGTTGATTGTTTTGGCTCTGCTTCTGAGGCATCTAATTCTCCCTCCACATTGTAAAAGCAGCTTATGTACCTAATTTAAAACACGAATGTGGCTATGAGACAGGAACTAGAAGGTTAAATTTTGCAATATTCAGTGTTGCAGTAACCATGTCCCTTCCTGGTTTAGACATTCATCTAATGTGTAAGGGAAATCTGTCTGAGAAGAACTTGAAACCAGTTTTCTTAGAACTCAATCTATTTTGAACCATTATTACAGCGAAGTAATTCTGCCTATGCTAGTCTTGAGCCTTTAGCCTTCTGTGCATGCCCCACTGCATTCTTTGATAAAAATTGAGGGTATTTTTCTAACAAACAGAGCATCATGAGGGCCATGTCAAATGTAAAATCTGTGAAAATTAAGCCCTGACTGAAAATATTCCTTACCTCCACATAGTATAGTTTACCTGTGCATTCTGCGCTATAAAATAATATATTTTAACCTGTGTTGTATAATGACTGATCTTATATATTTTTTCCTCTTAGTTTGATAATTCTTAAAATACATGTATTTCATGTGAAATACATTTCATATAGATCAACATAAACAATGGTTGGTAAATGCACATGGAACTTTGGCCCCAGACTGTTTGGCTAGGTCATACCATTTAGGTATTTGATGACTTGTAGTCATTTTCTTGAATAGTAAATCATGGAATCATAGAATGGTTTGAATTGGAAAGACCATAAAGATCATCTAGTTCCAGCTGCCCTGTCATATGCAGGAATACCTTGCACTGGATCGAGTTGCTCAAAGCCCAGTCCAACCTGGCCTTGAACACTTTTAGCGACGGGGCATCCACAACTTCTCCGCACAAAATGTTCCACTGTCTCACCACCCTCACAGTAAATAATTTATTCATAATATCTAATCTAAATATACCCTCTTTCAGTTTAAAATCATTGCCCCTTGTCCTGTCACTGCACTTCTTGGTAGACTCCCTTCTCATCTTTCCTGCAGGATCCCTTTAAGTACTGGAAGGGTGCCATAAGGTCTCCCCGGAGCCTTCGCTTCTCCAGACTGAACAGCTTACAGCTGTCTCAGCCTGTCCTCATAGGAGAGGTGCTCCAGCCCTCTGATCATCTTTGTGGCCCTCCTCTGGACCTGCTTGAGCATGTCTATGTCTGTCTTGTACAGGGGACTCCAGGACTGGATACAGTACTCCAGGTGGCCTTTCATGAGAGCAGAGTAGAGGGGGAGAATCACCTCCCTCAACCTACTGGCCATGCTTCTTTTGATGCAGCCCAGAATGTGGTTGGCTTTCTGGGCTGCAAGTGCACATTGTCAGCTCATATTGAGCTTCTTGTCCACTAGTACCCCCAAGTCTTTCTCCTCAGGGCTGCTCGCAATCCATTCTCTACCCAACCTATATTTGTCCTTGGGATTGCCCCAGGCCATGTGCAGGACCTTGCACTTGGCCTTGTTGAACTTCATGAGGTTAGCATAGGCCCACCTCTCTAGACTATCTAGGTCCTTCCGGATGACATCCCTCCCTCTAGCGTGTCGACCGCACTACACAGCTTGGTGTCATGAGCGAACTTGTTGAGGGTGCATTATATCCCATTGTCAACGTCCCTAACAAAGATATTAAATAATACTGATCCCAGTACAGACCCTTGAGGGACACCACTCACCACCGGTCTCCACTTGGACATCGAGCTGTTGACTGCAACTCTTTGAGTACAACCATCCAGACAATTCCCTATCCACTGAATGGTTCATCTGTCAAATCCATGTCTTCATTTTACAGACAAGGATGTTGTATGGGACAGTATCAAATACTTTGTACAAGTCCAGGTAGATTACATCAGTCATTCTTCTGTTATTGACCTATATAACCCCATTGTAAAAGGCCAATAAAATTGTCAGGTACAATTTGCCCTTAGTGAAGCCCTGTTGGCTGTCACCAATCACTTTTCTGTTTTCCATGGTTTCCAGGAGGACCTGCTCCATGATCTTGACAGGCACAGAGGAGGGACTGACTGACCTGTAGTTCCCCAGGTCTTCTTCTTGTTCCCTTTTTAAAAATGGAACTTATATTTTCCTTTTTCTAGTTACTAAGAACTTCACCAGTCTGCAATGTCTTATCAAATGTGATGGATTGTGGCTTATTCACTTAATCTGCCAGTTTCCTCAGGACCCTCAGATGCATGTCATCAGGTTCCACAGACTTGTGCAGTTTCAAGTCCTGAACCTGATCTTCTCCTACAGTGGGCAATACTTCATTCTCAGTACTCCAGGTATAGTAGTATTACACCTCTATTTGTTTCCTTAAAGTACTTTTGCAACAATGTGTATGCATGTTTAATGGTGTAAATATATTTGCAGCTACCTAATAGCCACACAATCTTGCAGTATTAAAAATTAATTACAATACTAACAACAACAACAACCCATAAATAAAATATGGCTTAGATGCTAGGTCACAAAATACAGAGTCACATGTTCTGGTAACTGAACTTTTGCTTCATTCATGATATTTTCTGTGCATGAGCCAATACTAACCACTCAAGAAACACTATTTAATGAGTGCTATAAAATGAATTTACAATGACAGTTGCATTTTACTATTTGGCCCAGAGGTATATTGACTTTACTGAAATGAAAATTAAATATGAAAGGGCATTGAAATCAAGGGAGTTATTTCATCTAAAACTTCCAGTGGAAATATTTATGTAGTTTTATATTGTGTAACAAAAAAAAAGGGATAGGCATATTACGTAAGAACCTATTCAAAATATAAAGGAGAAAACTATTCTTTAAATGAAATCTTGAAAAAAAAAAAGTCAGAGGTCAAAGCAAACATACCCTATTAGTCAAATTAATACTGGTACTTATGGCTAATTCTTAACATTGTCTGAAGCATATTCATTAATAACATATTTGTATTTAAATAAGCAGAACACATGCACATAATATAAAAGTGCATAATGTAGTAGTTGGTTTTACTATATCAGCCAAGGTTTTGCTTTTCCATTAGGAAGTTTTTTATAAATAACTCTGGAAGTATTTTAGCTTGCCTTGTATTAACAAGCATTATACCTAGTCCTTTGGATGCCTAATTTTAACTACATGATTGCCATCTCCATGGATACAACCATGGAACATACTGTATTCTCTTTTGTTTGAAATTTGGAGGTTGCTTTATAAGTTCTATTAAGAATAAAAGATGTAAAAGTCTTGAGACTTATTACTAAATAATTAATTAAAGAATGTGAGTAACAACAGTTCTTTGAAATTACCCTCCAAGTTTGTATGCACAGTTGAATCCATATTTCCCCTGTATTCCACCCCCTGGTTCCTACCTGCAGTAAGCCGCTTGTATTTTTGAATCATCTCTAAGGATTCTTGTTTTACAGTTTCCTGTACAGGCTGGTAGCATAGCTGGATCAGGCACTTATTTGAAGAATAATATGGAATTCTTTGTTCGGTTAACCATGCTTTTTCATTATTTGGCAAGTGAATGCCTCTGGTTCTGGTTCACTTCTATTTTTTGATAGCTTCCTTGCAAAATAAGTTCCTGTACACTTTTCAGTCCCTCTCCTGCACTTAGCCATCTGAATAATTAAAATATTACTACTTCATCATTATGGTCCTCTACAGTGTATTAACTTGGACTGAATTAACAACAAGGGATTACATTTAGGCATTTGGATTCATTTATTTTCTCAGTAATGAATCTGCAATGAATCATTAAAAAGATCATCCAGCATATCCTTCTCTCTTGGTTCATCTATTATAGCTTATATAAGCTAGTTTACATAAAATGAGCAAAGGTTAGATTGTGATTATTCCACTTATCCAATCAAATACAATTTAATTCTGTAAGTAGCTCCAAATAAAGGCAAAGCAAATGAAAAAAAAAAAGAGTGTGAATTGGCTTCCATGTATGGAATATTCAGACTGGAATACTTCTGCATGGGTAAGACATAGCTTGGAAAAAGGAGGCTGTAAGAGTGGTATACATACTCATGAGTATGGGGAAGGGAAAGGAAAGCAGCTGACAGTTCCTCATCTCTTCCAGTGAAAGAAGGGACCACGAGCAGAGACAAGTAGTGTGCAAGTTAAGAGCAAAGAAAGAGAAGTGTTTTTTAATGCAGTGGGCAGCAGAGCTGTGGACAAAGGACATTACAGTTGCAAGGTTCACGAGAAGCTTGGATGGTCACTTGGAATATTAGTGCACTGGGGGTGATTAAGGAGAGAAGCCACATGGGACTCCAGAAATCCCCTGAGCTGAAATCTGCTGGAATCTGAGAGTATATTAAGAAGCCATATGCCTGTCCTGTCCATCCTCTTCCCTGAGTATCTGCTTATGACCAGTGCTAGCTACAGCCTTTGGGTCTAGACAGACAAATGGACTGAACCAGTGTTTCTGTTCTTATGTTGTTGTTCTATAGAAAGAGAGGGATGTTTGTACACTCTCCACTCTCATTTTTCTCACTCATCATTGCCTCACCAGACTCAATTATTTCCAGTAGCCACCTGGGAATGGATTTCCTGTTACTTAATTACTCTAAAAGCTGACAAACCTGTCGACTGCTCTCACCACAGCAGCTGTTCAGACATTCCATTATATATAACCCGTGTAATTCTCCGCTGTTAACTTGCCAAACAGCATGTAGTTGGCTGAGAAAACAAGTCATGGCAATTGTTCCTTTATGACTGGCATGCATCACCTCTTCAGTAAGTTAGATCACAAAAACAGCATGTGTTTTTTTTTTACTATATTGCCTGTGCACTCCTGCCCACATCAATACGGATAATAATGGTGCAGCCTTCTGGTAATGGAACAGGTAATTACACAGTTCCTACAAACATTCTTATATTACTCATTAATTCATACAGCAAAATGTGCTAAACATTGTTGTTCTGACCCAATTTTGATACTTTACGTGTGTTTGTGATTCTCTTTGCAAGTAGATTTTGTACATTGCCAACACAATCATTACACAATGGTTGCAGACAAAATCTACACTAAGTTGGAGTCAAGTTTAGGATCAAATAACTACAGTGACAAGGCACCTCTTAGAAAACCAGTCAAAAGAAATTCCAATATGCATAGGCATTAAAATAATCACTTAGGACACCCAAACAGTCTTACCTTGGCCATAAAATGAGCTATAAAATAATTATGTTGTTACAAGATTATATTTGTGTCTATTTTTCAAAGACTGAACTACATTTGGAAAAAAAAAAAAATAAACAATAATTTTTTCCCATTGGGATTCTTCCTACTAAAATGTTAAAGAACAGCGCACTCTGATTTTCATCCATGCTTCCACTGCACGTCTTTTCGTATTACATTGGTCCTAATATTTTACATTCATCACTAGAAACAATCCATACATTAAATTGATAAAATCCCAGCAGGGCTGACATCAGCAGTGATGCTCCAACATTTTCATATAGTTCTCAAAGAATGTCACTCTTCCACTCAGTTTACCAAAATCAGATGTTAATAATCCCTGTAATGTTAAACACTTACTGCAACCAAGAAAAACATCTCAAGCAGCAAAAAAACCCTCATCTACTTACAGTATCTTAGAGAGTGTTAACATTTGCATGTCTTCCTGCACTCACGTGTCAAGGGAAAATGGTATTCTAATTAGTGTCTCTATAACATTAAATAAACCTTGTCCATGGAATGATGCACCATTAGTATTACAAAAAAAAAAAAAAAAAGTCTTAGAAGATCTCTAATAAGCAGAATCTGAAAAGCATGAAAATTAATTCTCTCACTTTTGTATATCCATTGCTATCATGTAAAAGTTCTTTTTCTGCTGATAGTGTATCAATGGGGTGTTTTATTACAGAAAGACTTCTTATATTACTGCAGGCTGTGAAAATGTTATTTTAACTTCTTTCAGAATAATGTCACAACCTGTCCATTAAAATCAACCATTAGCATGTGAACTGCAAGCTGCTTAGCAGCACAATCTCTTGAGCTAATAAAGACCATTCCTCCCTCCCCAACCCCTCAAATGGTGAAGTGGGCCATTGTAAGGCTGAACTCCTTATTAGAACTGCTTGCTCCATTTACAACTGTCACTGAGGGTCATTCAGAAGGCAACCTGCCTGAACTTTACCTTCACCTAGTAACCCTCAGAAATATCCATTATAACACTCATCAACCTTAGAAGGAATAAAGCAGAAGAGAAAGCTATTGGTCAAGAACAACAGTTTAAATGAAAGAAGAGTTTGCAACAGCATTCTTGGTAGGATGATTTTTTTTTCACTTATTTGAAAAAGTAAAAGCAAATAAGGCCCCCCCCAAAAATATAATGAGTCTGAAAACCCTCATAGTGGAAACAGTGCTAAATACAGATAGGAAATAAACTATAAAAAGGCCTTAGGCACAAACAGAAAGGAGGTAATTATTTTATGACTCCCTTTCCTCCCTTTTAGTTACTGAGATTATAACTATATTTTATTGCACTGGCCAAGCAGTCACAGAGGCCTAGATGTCTGTGCTTGTGCAAGTATAGCCAGAAGAAATTTGTCCTGGCAAGCGAATCTATCAACTTTGACTAATGACAGCCAGCAGGTTTTATTTCCTAAGGGAAGGATTAATTTCTCATTAATGACAATTGTAAAGATGATATCACAATTTATTACCCAGTTCACTGCTCAGGAAAAGACTTAAGGAGGTCAGTGTTCTGCCTCGGCATTTATTTTTTTTTTTCCTTGATTCAGATGTGTAAAATCAGAATTCTTATGCTACTGAGTAGAAGAAAGTAGCTGCATCAAAATCCAGACTCACAACAAAACACATACAAATGCCACATCTTGAACTCATCAAAAGGACTCCAAATAACTTGCATTATCCCAAAGAGAAGTTCATCAAGTCCAATGAGAACCAAAATAGAAGTCCTGTTGCCAGAAGCTGATTCAAATGCATTAAATATGTTACTTTCCCTGCCCTCCATACACCCATTGCAGCAGAAACTTTGGGAAGGTTTTATCTTTACAACTTTTGCCATGTAAAACTTCCTTTTGGCATCTCTAAGCAATTAATTTGACCCAGACTCTTGGATATACCATCTTTCACACCAAAGTCTCACAAACTACTTAAGAATAAGCAGCTGTTTGACAACATAAAGCAAGGCTACTTGGCAGTTTAAGACAGGAAGTACAGAGAGTTACCATATGCAGCTTTAAAAAATTGTGGCAATATCCAAACTGCATTGTGGCCAAGACACTAGGTCTAACAACTCTATTCCCACAGGGTCTTAGACATTTATTTCTTAATCCCCTAAATATACTTTAATTGTGTGAAATGTCTGTGTTAAAAGAGAAAAAGCAAGGGTTAGTGTAGTTCTTTTACAGCTCTTTGCACATACCACTCAAATCAAGTTTCCTCCCCACTATTACACTTTGCAATTACTGATCTCTTCTAATCTGTTCCTGTTTCCTATCATTTTCTCAGTTACTCTGCTTCTCTTGACTCTACTTCATTAATTTACTGCTGGCTCTTCCTGCCTGCTGCTCCCTATTCTAACCCTTTAATTAGTACCTTCTGAAGTTGATTAAGGTACCAGAGAAACTCTTGATTCTCACTGCCAGTTGATGATAAAAATGTGGAATAGATAGATGTGACTGAACAGCTGTCTTGCCCTACCGCTTAATTAACTTTTTTTTTCTTGCATTTATCCTTACAACTTTCGCATTTTCACATAGTTCTATAACTTGTGCATTAGATCAGTTGTTCTGCTTTGTGATTACTTGGCAGATAACATGTTTTTAGAGGTCCCTGGATCATAGATTTTGAATAACAAAAGAGTCCTTTCTCTCAGATGTTATACTTTTCACCACAGTCAGCAACAACACAAATAATCATTTATTCTTCTAGGAGTCATGGGAGATCATATATATTAAACATTTGCTTATATCGGTTTTTGTTCTGTTTTTGTAAGGCTGTTTGAAGATGCAGTCTATATAATTTTATTCAGAGATAGTATTGTGGTGCTGTGTATGAAGAGATTCATATTTCCTTATTATTATAAGTAAATAAATAAATAGTTATTATAAATAAGTATTTATTAAATAAATAGTTTATTTATTTTTCAAATTAGATATAAGGAAATTTTTTTTTTACAATGAGGGTGGTGGAACACCGGGACAGGTTGCCCAGATAGGTGGTTGGTGCGCCTTCCCTGGAAACATTCAAGTTCAGGCTGGATGGGGCTCTGTGCAACCTGATCTAGTTGAAGATGTCCCTGCTCCTTGCAGGGGGGGTGTGTGTAGGGGGGGGAGTGGACTAGGTGACCTTTAAACTTCCCTTTCAACTCTAACTATTCTATGATTCTATGATTAATTTTGCTGGGTATTTTAAACACCGTAAATTAGTTCCACTGATCAAAAAGGTTATACACAGAATTTGTACAAAACCTAAAGTTGTTTAGTTTTTCAAAGTGAAACTTAAGGAATGGACAGGCACTAAAGGATTGAGGATCTTGATTTTTTTTTTTTTTTGAGAAACGTTAATTATTTAGAATATCATTTACATTCATAGACAGATTTTTAAAAGTCTCAATGATTTAGAACAGTGTATCCAAGAAATGTGTTGTAATCTCCACTGCAATAACCATGTATCAACAATTTAGAGAGGCTTATGTGTACTACATCAGCACAAACTACCCTTCTGCAGCGTCTGTATAAACCACACTTGCAAGACACTCTGAAGTACACACTCTGTTGGGTGGAGTTCTGCTTTCACTTCTGGCAATAGTGCACGCTTCAAAGGAGTATAATGTCAATTTAACATCACATGGCTCCTTCTGAAGAGGAAGTAACTCCTTACAAGAGGGTGTAGTCTCCACAGATGTTTATCCTGGAGGCTATGAGAGTCCCTGGAAAACAAATGAGCTATGGCTGGACAAGTCCTAATTCTGCATTTGCAACGGTATTGTTTGGAATAAAAAGAAGCTAGAATAGTTTACAAGTTAGCCCTAAAACAGAACTCTTGAATTACATGATAAACTAGAACAAATAGTACTAAAAGGTAGATTTTCCTGAAAAAAAAAAAAATTAAAACATAAACCACAAACCAGCAGATAATAAGGAAGATTGTGCAAATCGTACCAAATAAACTAAACAAACCCACTATTTCCATTTTAATCCAAATACAGTCTCTCTTTCATTATATAAAAAGTGTAGGTGAAAGTTTCTCAAACTGAATTTTCAAATGGAGAATTGTTGTGAATCATCTCGTTCATGCTCTGCCTGCCTTAAGGCTTCTTCATGTGACTGAAGCCTTTGTTCAGAAAAAGTGAACACAACGTGCTTAGATGAGATTGATAGACTCACCTGCCCACCCTGTTTTTCATCTATTCACTTCTCTTGTAAGGAATTGGTCACTTGCTTATGGCAGGATAAAAAGGGGAAGAAAAAAAAAAAAAAAAAAAAGAGAGAGCAATGGAATACTTTTAACATAATATTCTATTTTACCTAATGACTTAATTGCTCATTCAGAACAGTTGATTCTCATGCAACAGGAATGATGATTCCTGCAGCAAACCTAAGCAAATGTAAAAAACTTAGGGCATTTCACAAGAGCATGCAATCTGCAGGTAACATCTTTCTATGTCAGTTCCAGTTGCTATCTGTTTCTTTAATAGCTGTAAGAGACTGAGAAATTACTTTAACACTAAGTAAGAGATTTCCAAAAGACAATCTGTCACAGAGATGTCAAACTTCTATACACCAACTCTCCTAACAGGACTTAGATGCTAACTTGCCTTTAGTATCTTTGACAGCCTGAGCCTAGAGATTTGTTCCTAATGCAATGACCTCATCTTCATAAGATTACGTTAATAAGTAAAGGTATATTGAATAAAGGATTAAAGCTTAATGGAAGCAGGTAGGTGCTCATCACTTGCAATAATTCGTCCTGCTTGCCAAGAAATCTAACTTTAAGTTTTACCTTTTTTAATCTAACTTTTCAAAACACTTAAACAACTAGGAGTCTAAATTGCAGGGGGTTTTTTTTGTTCTCTTATATAATTCAGAAATGTACAGAAAGAAATAATTTCAGAATTAAGAACTGCAATTTGATGACAATATTATTAATTCTCATTCTTCACTAAGAGGAAGGAACAAGAATTACTTGCATACAAAGTTTGCCTTACAAGGTCAGTGTTTTGATATAGTATGTCATAAATCCAGCAGTTTTCAACAAGGCTGTGATGCATTTCACTTAACATCAAGTGTCTAAAAATTAGAGGTCTAGGCTGTGTTAGTCATCTTGATTCCCCAGTTATCAATAGAAACAGGCGTCTCCCAAGAGAAATTCGTATCTTCTTTAGACAAATATTCAAGACAGATGAGATTAATCTTTCTACATAGGTTCCTGTCTCCTTTCAGTTACTGTAGAGATAGTATAGACAAGTTCAGACTTCAGGCATATATTTCTGATAGTAAAAGTAGATATCTGGGGTCCTGTTCAAAGATCCAGTCATTCAGGTAATATTTGTTTACAGGTAGTCTAAGCTTAAGCTCTTGAGTAACTCAAGATTTTGAAAAGCTGCACTCAGTGTAGCATTAGAAAATCAGATTACAAGTGTGAGGGCACAAAAAAAAAAATTGGATGAGTTTAACTGGAGAAACTCTCTCTTTAAATTCTTTGCATGGTACTTTGACTTTACAGTTTTCATGGAACTGATCTCTATTGCATTAAATATTTCTCTATAAATAACTAAATAATTACAGTCATGGACTGCTGTTATTACAGTGGTGTTACCTCTGCCAGTTTTATGGTGCCTTTAAATATTTTTGTTATAGCTCATTAAATTGGCAATAAAATATAATATCAGATCCATTCTTCTTTTTTTTTCCCAGTCAAAAGAAAATATCAGTGAATATCAGAATATCAGTTGAAATAAACATTTATTTAGTTTAAATTTCAGAATTTATTAGATAATTTCATTATTTTGATTCTCTCTAGAACTGTGATCGTGGGGTATTTCTTATTCCAAAGCCACCTTAGTTGCCAGGGTTTGTTTTTTGTTTTTTTTTTTCCTGAGAGCTGATAAAATGTGGGTGAGTCTTTAATTCACATAAATACACAAGGAAAACTTACTTGATAAATGTTAGTAAGACTAAGAATTAAAAGAAAAAAAAATAGAATATAAAGATTTCTATTGTACCAGGAACCAAACCTCTCCTTCTCTTTCTCTTTCATCCCTAAATGATTATATGGTCCTGACTTTAACATTGTTCACAGGTATGGTATTCCAGAATATCCCTACCTCACTTAAACATTAGAAACATTTTCATTTAGAAAAACTCCACTCAGCATTATATCTGGCTGTCATTGTTTAGCTTCTGACCTTAGATAGAATTTAAGTTTTGAATATTATTTGTACATAAAAATGAGGCCTTTAGAAATTTCCTGCAGAGCAGTTCCTCCCTCCAGCCCCAAACAATGTCTTTGGTCTTACCTAATGCTTTTTTTTCTCATTTATTGTATTCTTTCGGATGTGGCCATGTTGCTTCCCCTCCTCTCATTTTCAAAATTCTTTTCCACACTTGGGAGTTTCAGGTGTAGAAAAAGATTTGAAATAGAAAAAGAAAGTTTCATGGAAAAAAACCTTCTGTTTCTCCCCATTTCTTTAACATTGATGAAACTCCATTTCTTGATTTTCAGATGAGTAGGATCTGACTGTGTTACCACAGCTGATAGATTTCTTTTGTAATAGCTGTGGAAACTGAAGATCATACAGTTATTCCAGTCTTGTAAAGTAGGTTAGACTTGAAGATCTCATTCAACATTATGTTTAGGAGTCTAAATTTCTGTTAGATTAAATGTCTGTGATTACTTTCAGGAGATCAATCAGGAAATTTGGTACCTAACTTGCCTACCTGCCAGACTTTTTCTAAATATTTGATACTGTAGACAAAAAACTTGCTGGAGCACCTGAAGCTAGTTGTTCTGCATCCCCAGTAATGCCGCTACCTTTGCTCAGTTAAACACTTAGGCTTACTCTGAAGTGGCTAAGGTTATTGAGAACCAGCAGATAGCACTGTGGCACCTGTGGCACCAAGACATCAGAGGCGGCTTGACAAGGTACAGACTGACTAAGTCTAATTCAAATTCCACTGAGCTCAAATAAAAATATAGATTACTCAAAAGAAAACATCAGGGCAGTGCACATTGTTTAACAGTGTAGTAGACAAATTACTTAGCTTAAGTTGCAATTTTGTCACTGCTAAGCTTAAGGGCACTTGTACCTACACCTGTCTTAGCCCAAGGAAATATCTTTATTCCTAGTCTATGTAGTTGTGTGAGTGACAGTCTTTCCCTAATTAAACCTGAGCTTCTGTGCAGCCAGGAAACAAATTTATGCACAGAATTCCAGACTTACATTTAATGTTTCCAATGCAAAGAAGCAGTATTTTTACTGATTTATAGGGTGGTTTTGTTTTGGTTTTTTTCATCTGTTATAAATTACAAAAAAAAAAAAAAGAACATCCTTTTAAAAGTCTCTTTAGCATTTTAAGTCCTTGCTTCAAAGCCTAGAGGTTTGGGTGAAGATGGAGTCATAAGAATTTTTCTTCTACTATGAAAAAAATGAAAAGCTAGTCCTTTGTGGGAAGGAAAAAGGCTGAGAATGTTTTTCTTTCACTTTAAAAATAGCAAATTTTCCTTGAATTTGTTAAAATGAAGAAGAGCATTGGTGGTGTCTTTTAATTAAGGATTTTGAAACAAGACCTTATTTTTTTAAATCACTGGATACTTTCATTTGTAGGAATTGCTACAATCACACTTGACTGGCAGACACAGTTATCTTTTGCTATCTGTACTGTTTTCCATATTCATATTTCTTTTTTAGATCCTATGAGTTAGTAATTACAGATTATATTGGTCAAAACACTAAAATCCCTACAGGTTATTTTGATGACTGTCATTTTGGTGTCTGACTCAGGGCAAGGAGTCTTCGTGTAATAATATGTAACAAATTAGAGTTTTCAGAAACAGAGAAATGTAAGTATATGGCTGTCCAGAGCAGGTCATTAAGACTTAAGAAGAAGTTTTACATTACATATATACCTATTTTCAAGCTTCAAATATCAGTGTTGACAGCATGAGACGTCCTCTGGAGGGGCAGGTTGGCTAGACTCAGATGTGCACAGTGAGGCATTGTAGTTTTAATTGCACACTTTAAAGCACATCAGAGGCACACCTTCTTTAATAGAGTAGATTCCTTGGCTTGAGGGTGTTTCAACCTGCAATGCCCATAGAGTGCCCTTCCCACTAGCTTAATGCCACTGGAAGAAGCTGAGTCCTTCATTGGCTCTCAGACTGATTAGGATTTTATTTTCATTTCTAAATATGTAACTTAGATTTTTATCAGCAGCAAAATAGGTAGAATAATATTCCTAATTATTTTAAACACTTAATTTCACTAGGAAGACATTATACTTGTAATTTATAGAAAATTTAATTTATAGACAAATAATGCTTGCTCTTTATAGGTGTTGTGGTTTAACCCTGTTAGGCTGTTAAGTCCCACACAGCCAC
Organism: Chlamydotis macqueenii; assembly: GCF_036417535.1. Taxonomy (NCBI): domain Eukaryota; kingdom Metazoa; phylum Chordata; class Aves; order Otidiformes; family Otididae; genus Chlamydotis; species Chlamydotis macqueenii. Next base: position 168,436,613 of record NC_141556.1, read on the forward strand.
TCTCTTGCTCCCTCACAGCAGGATGGGAAGGAGTTGGAAAGATAAAAGTGAGGAAACTCATAGACTGAGTTAAAGACAGTTTAATAAGTAAAACAAAAGCTGGATGCAGAAGCAAACCAAAAGAAGGAATTTATTCTCTCCTTCTCAGTCGGCAGATGTTTAGCCATTTTCAGGAAGGCAGGACTTCATCGCACGTAACAGTTACTTGGGAAGACAAATGCCAGAACTCTGGAAGTCCCCCATTCCTGCTTCTTCCCCCAGCTTTTATTGCTAAGCACAATATCATGTGGTATGGGTCATCCCTTTGTTCAGTTTGGGATCAGCTGTCCTGGCTGTGTCCCCTGCAAGCTTCCTCTGCACTGCTCAGCAATAACTAAAACATCCCTGTGATATCAACGCTGTTTCAGTCACAAATCTAAAACACAGCACCACATGCAAGCTGCTGTGAAGAAAATTAACTGTATCCCACCTGAAATCCAGACTGATAGGGAAAAGAATATTCCTTCAGGACTTTAGGACTTCAAATAAGTAATTCGATTGATAGGTATCATGCAGTCGAACACAGTATACTGTGGTGCTAGGAGTAAAACCTGGATGTCTTAACTCTCTTTACACTCTCGATATTTGGAATCTTTCAATGTTTTATAGTTTGGCAGCAAGTACTTTTTATGTGAAACAGTAGTCAATATTTAATTTACTATTAAATTAAATACCTTGAAAATTACAACAAATTTTATTAAATATAATACTAAGCAAAAAAAGAGGAAAAATTAGAAAATCATAATCATTTTTAATATGTGAACATAGTCCTATTTATATGCCTCTATCTCAATGAGTAAAAATGTAGAGAACAATTTTTTTACTGTAATTCATAGACTGCACAAATCTGTGAAGATTCTTTTTGTTGTAGCATTTTACATTGTTTGTTTTATTTGTAGTTGGATTAAACTTATTTTTAAGAAGCAGAAGTGGAAAAAGCTTCTGGCTTTACTATTTTAAAAGGATGTCCATCTGCTTATATACACATACTCTTACACAGCTCTCCAACAACTAGCTATTATCCACTGAATTCAAGGGTGTACATTCATGTATGTGTACATGGATATATGTGCACACAAAGATACATATTTAGGTATACCCATTATGTGAAATACCAAGATTCTGTCACAGTTTTAATTTTTTTTTTTTTTGTGTACAGACAAGTTACTGGAAAGTATAATCACTTTCAGCTTCATTCTTTCTTTCTTTTTTTTTCTTGAGGAAATGAAGCTAATGCTTCCAAGGTTTAAAATATTGGGGATTGTGTTTTTATTATCTCTGTGTTAAGAGGCTGGAAGACATAATAAGTCAGTAGTCTCAGGAGGTTTGCAGATGTGCATTTAAAGGCATTATTAAGAAAAGCAGCAGATGTATTCTCTGGCGAACGGCTCATGTTGCTGTGACCCTCTGTTTGTCCCTCTGAAAGCTAATTTACTAAACAATGAGGTGAATAAGACCTGTTATTAAAAAAAAAATCATTACATTTCTCTGCAAAAGAAGGTTACTGTAATCAGTACACTGTCCAGCTGCAATAAGAAACAAAGCAAAATACTTTTCCTGAAAGGCCCTATCCTATGTAGAACTAAACAACTGCAACCACCAAGGCTTCCTTAGCACCATGCAAGCAAAAGATTATAGGTATCTCACAGGTTCAATTATACCACAGATGAAGGAGAAAAATAGCACTTTATTTTAGGCCAGATGGGCCTGTGGTAGCTGGTATTGCCACCCGTGGTTTTATGGGTGGCATGGTCTTTACCATGACACACAAGACAGCAGGTTCTTCTAGGAGCACAGGCATCATTATGGTGCTAGATGACAATATCCACATAAAATGTAAATACATAATCTAAGATTATTACTTTTGGCTCCTTTTGTCAGTGGAGAATGAACTGGCATTTCTTGGGTGTTGTCATCTTGAAGAGGACATTTGCATTTCGCCACTGGTGTTGGAAGCAAAGGCACCAATTTGTCTTTACTGACTATGAAGAATGTGGAAGATCACTAGCTCAAATGTCGGTATTGACAGTCTAGGCATCTGGAGCCTGATTTGGTTAGCTAACCATAAGCATCTACTGCAATCTGAGAGGTTAGAATTAGTCTGAGATATTTGTCTGAGAATGGCAGACATAATATAGGATCCATAGGAGATCCAGGCCTTTCTAAAGTGGCAGCCTGAAGCCAGTTTGATTCACAAAAGAGTCCTAAATGGTTTTCAACACCTATAACTGGATAAATTAATCAAGTCCCTGAAGTTGTGTGATATTAATACCACCCTCCCTGGTTGTTAACATTGATTTAGACTGAAAATACATGCCAATAGGATTTAAAACTTTTCAATGTTGTGTTTACCACTGTCAGGGCCAGAGAATCTGTTGCTGTGAAATAGCCATGAATTTGCATCCTTAGTAATCAGCTTGAGTAATCCATAATGTACATTAACCAAGCACTCTGTGAATGATTGATCAAGCATGCTAAAAATGCAGCATTTCCTCATTCTATGGTTTCCTTAGTGAGTTCTTATGACATTCTTTTTTTTTTTTCTATTGCTACCCCATGAGCACTCAACTTAAAGGTAATAAAACAAATAAATTAATTTTGCATTTTGAGAGCTGGAATTTCAGCTGGCTTACATAAATATAATTTCACTGGAGTTAATGGAGTTTTCAAAGTTTACACCAATTGAGACTTGACACAGAATGAGGTTATGCAATATATTTGACCAGTACAGCTTGATACTTTTGGTATGAGCACTTAATTTGGTCAAGTGAGCACAGCACAAGTCAAATTTTCCAATAATAATGAGGTTTTTATTTTCTTTGGACTGTGGTTACAGAATGACTTATGAGGTTCAGTGTTCTACACCTGTCTGTCTTTCCTTCTGGTTGGACTCCTGATGAGTGCTAAGATCCCATAGTCAAGCTTTCCCACAAGAATTGCTTAACTCATAGCTTCTGGCTGGGTGCTCAGGCTTTCCTCTAATTTCTCCAGCTCCCTAGCTGGCCTCCTTCACCACTGGGTTGTCTTGGCTGTTTGCCCTCAGTATTTTTCCTCTCTGTTTCACCTCTGCTCTGTGCTGTATGATGTTCTTTTCTCTAGCTGCTGAGTGGACAGCAGACCTATTTCTAAAACTTCCTCCTAGTTCTACTTCCCAAACTGATGACCAAGTATAATGATTTATTTCAGCTCCTTCTCAGCATGTCCCTTGACAGGGAACAGCCAAAGGGCAGAGTGAACATCTTGAGAGGGGAATGTATTATTCTCAACTGGTCCAACACTAATATGTAGCAGCAGCAATATTTGCTCTTGGTCTTCTTGGGCTTTGAAAAGTTTGAGGAGAGAGTAAGAAAACTGGCAGAAGTCTAAGGGAGGTAGAGGGGGAAAAACCCAGATATGTCTGAAGAAAGAGACTTAGACATAGAAAAGCAGCATGGTGTGTATGAACAGATAGATGAAAAGCAGCAAGCTAAAGATGAACCCACCTAAGAAAAAATTAAAGAATTAAAAAATCTCTGAAGAAATGCATTTCCTTTACTATTTTTCCTTGTTAGGATACACATTAATTTATATCGTAACTTCCAGTTTAGTTAAATTCATCTTTACAAACAGCAAAATTGATCCTGAATTTGAGATCAGTGACAATAAAAAAAAAATGTGATCCTATTAATGATCTAAAGGTCAACACAATGAGGTAGGTTGTGAATTAGACTATACCACTAAAGCCTTTGAAATGTAACAATCTGGAAAGCAAACAGAATGCAGCTGCAGTGGAAAGCAGAATGGATTGGGTTGTATTTGGTTTTGCCATGTATGTAAAACAGATAGAAATACAGAAGCTAATTTAGTCAAACTTTATCAGAACCAGGTATAACTTTAATAAAGTCAGTTAAAAAGTCCCAGTATAAAAATGGAGTGAAAAGATAATACAAAGTGGTCTAAAAGCTTTAACAAATATGTGCAATTCTTCAGTGCTGGAGTCTGGTGTTGTGTTTTGTAGCTGCCCATGCTGAACAGAAAGTGAGTATAGATCACCCACCAAATCAGAAATCTCTACTCATTTGTGAGGGCATGTTTGTGTTTGATAACGATTCCAGCAAGTGATTAGCTAGAAGTCTGTGGTACATCTGTACTTCTCCTATAGCTGAATGTTTATCAGAAAGACAAGAGACCAGATAAAAGTAGAAAAATATTACTAGAGGGATCAAAGATTATGATGAATGAAGGAAACTTTTGAAATAGGAGCATGCTAGGATGAACAGGAAAAAGTAAGTGTTCACAACGGGGCTCACAGTCATTAAAGACTCGTATAATCAACAAATATGAGAAACATACAGAGATGTTCATTAGCAGAAACTTACAACTAAAGCTTTCATACTGCATTTGCCTAATATGTGAAATTCTCCATAGGGATAATTTCGGTGCCTTTTTTCACTCACACAGGGCAAAATATCACAATAGTGACTTTCTAGATATGATTCATTTGAAATATTTTAATAACAACAAAAGATATCATGCTCCACATAAATTTAATTACTTTAGATTTCATGTTGGATCCAATAACTAATGTTTTTAAGCTTGAAGAAAATTTCTGATAGAAAACCTCAAATATTTATATATATTGTTGGTTCAGAAGGACAGATTGAATTAATCAACATTAATGTTTCTAATCTTGATGTTTTGAATTTGTGTCAAAAACAAAATATGTTTTAAGTAAGAAACATCTATATGTGCTTTCATTTCTTTAAATTATAAATTCTAGCTTGAATATCATCTTGTACACATCTAATGGATACAACTTCAGGTAACATCCATGTTTAATTCTTACTTCATGCGCTAGGGGGTTCCCTTTCCCTCCTATTGTGTAGAAGTTCCTAACTAGTGTAACGTATATGTTTAGGCTAGCAGGAGAAAACGTCAAGTGTGTTTTTGATTTGCTGCTATTTTAGGTAGAGGAATTTATTCAGCACATTAAGCTTTCACTATTTGAAGGATTTAAAGTATAATCCTGTCTCTAATAGAAGGATGTGTAATATTATCCTGTATTTTGAATCTGTTCGTTTACAGATATAAATATGTTCCAAAATTCTTGAGCTGTATGTGAATGATACTTACTAAAATAAAACATATTTTTATACACTTATTTGTGGATATAATTTTTTTTGCACAAAATTCCAAATCAAAACAGAAAGACACTATTATAGAGTTATAATAAAGTTATAACAAAGTAAAATACATAGGGATAAACAAATATGAGAGAGTAAGTAAGATTTTTTTTAATGGATTTTTGAAATACATTTCTGTGTATTAAAATCAAGTGAATGTAAATTTTAAAACAGTGTGCCATTGTCCTTTCTTTTTCAAATATGGAAAAACCTAATCTACAAAACTGTATGTGCTATGTTATTATATTTATTCACATTTACTATACAATACAACAGAGATTGTACTTGTTTGGTTGTTTATATAATAGTTTGATCAGGGTTCTGAGATGCCTGTTAAGGCTAAGACTAACTTCTGTTCCATGACTGACTTTACCTTCTCAGAAGTTTCTGTCTTACATTCAGAACAAATCTGGCAGTAAAGGGAATGTTTTTGAGAAGGACTAGGGGAAATAGTAAAACTCTAAAAGCATACTACATTTGTGCAGTATCTTACATTCTTTTAGTAATAACTATAGCAAGTTCCATTCAAAACTTCTGTTGAATCAAAAAAAACTCCTGAAATATTCATGCATTAATTAGAGCAGGAAAGTATGTTGTAGTGTAATGACCCTTTAAATTAAAATCACTAGTCTTTCTAGCTGTTTCTATCTGCATCTTTTTCCATGCACCCGAGTCTGGCGTAATCTAAGTAGAATTCAATGACAGATTGAAGGCATATATTAGATATCTATGTATAAATATCAACTTAATAGACTCCTAGCTAATACAATGGATGATGCAGACTGCTTTTCAGTTGACAAAATCTAGGTGTCTTTGTTAGGGTAAGCAGAATATTTCTCCTGATTCTAGTGACTGCTTTAATTAGATTTCCATTTTGACTATAGTGAGCTAGACATCCCAGACTACGCAGGCATGTATCTACAGTCAGGACCTGAACTGTCTTCCTAAAGTGTTTAAAGAGAAAATATTGTCTTTTCCTGTCTAATTTCAGATAGGAAATAATATTATGGGCTTAATTAAATTACTCACAGATAATACATTCAGTGCCATTTAAAAAGATACTTGCAGATCTGATACAGGACCCATGCCCCTCTAAAGTGGAAGCTGGACCCCATACGCTAAGGCATCTCAAAAAAAGCACTAGTTGTCTAAGTGGAAGCAACTGAGTATAGGCCTAAGTTTCTTGTAAGTGCTGAAAGAAAAGCTATTTATTTCAATGGAACAAGGAGTAACTGCATCTAGACTTACCTATTAGGGTGTGAAACAGCATGCTCTGCAGGGAGAGTGTCTTTCATTCATCCTCTGCTGGAATCCATAAATCTTGGCATTCAGAGAAGATAAAAAAAGTCCCTTTGCATACAAGCAATGATGCACTGGAAGAAGTTTACTACCCTCAAAGTCTTCTATTGTAATAAAGGCTCTAGAAGTGCTATCTCCAGATCTGGGAACTGATAAGCATGCCTGAGTACTGTAAAACAAAATAATTCTGATGACATCAGAACTATGAAGAATAACTTCTCTTTATTGTTTGTGTAAGTATATAGCAAATGCAATCACAAAACATTCAAGTAAAACCAAGTTTTATTAAACAAACATGGTGTGTAGCTACAAATGAGCATAGCTACTGTTCATATCTGCATTTGAAAACTAAAAATTGGCAGTGCAACGCAGTGTAGCTTTCCATCATTGCGAAGTCTGATTAACTTACCTCTGCATTTACAATCGCTCCAGCTAAACTGACAGTTGTTTATTAAGCTAATGCCAGATGCTTGTGCTTGTCAGTTCTACCTTATCATTTAAAAATTAAGTCTTTGCTAGTTCAGTTTTTGCCTAACTTCTTAATCTTAACTCTTATCTTATTACTTTAAGTGTATGCTCATATGATTGCAATCACTACACTTACTGCAATTTAACAAGTTACCATTTGTTAATTGATCAGCTTCATCATGATTTGTAACCTTCAAAATGGCTAATATGCTTAGTTCTACTTAAAAAGGTATCTCATTTCACTTGCAAAGAGGCATGATAGGTTAGAGAAAGGAAGGTACATATATGTTAATTACCTTGGTTCAATTCACAACAGATAATTTTATAAGCAGCAGTAATTTGATAAGCTGAATTAGTCTGAACATATTCTGAAACCCTGTAGACATAGACACAAACATTTCTGGGAATGTGATTTGTGGAATAAATGTCCCCAGCTGTACATTTGCTTCCTCTCCTGAAGGTTACCACCCCCACAGCCAAGCCAGTTACACGTATGTTGTCCATGCTCCTCTTTTGCCTCAGTATAAGTCAAATGACTTTGTCTTAATAAGTATCTACACAAAGGACTTTATCTTAATAAGTATCTACAACACCAGATTTTCTGGTGGGTTTTACGTTGTGCTTTATTTAGAAAAAAAAAATGTGAGAAAATTAGCTTCAGAAAGCCTATGTAGCACTGATGATGAGAAAGTCTGAAAAAAAAAGTGATAGCCATACATAAGTAATTTGTTAAAGGAAGAATAAAGAAAAGACAAGGTATGAACTGATCATGACATCATCTGTAAAGTGTGATTCCCTGCATACATTGTATTACTGTGCTGACATAGTGGCTTGTGAGAGATTTTAATTTTTGTCTGAAGATGCTCATCAAAGCCTGAGGAATCATATTTGATGTGACAGACAACAGAATGGCACAGTAAAAGATATCCTGTTCTCTCATTTGTTAATATAAAGAGAATGGTGTAAAATTTTAGGCACCATGTAACAAGTCAGAATTTGTCATCAACCCACTGACGTCTGGGTAGCTCTGTATCCACATGCATACCAGATTCACATTGTAAGCATATATTATTAATTTATTTGTTTGTGTATGTATGTGCATAATGTGCATATAAACATTAATGAATCCACTGATATCCATGTATATATTCACCTATCCATGGGCATGGAATTCACTGTATTAATGGATTTATTTCATCATTATACTTTTCCCATTCAACTAACATCCACTTGACATCTACCAAACAGAATACCATTAAAAACCTAGCACTGGAAGGAGTGTGGTTACATTAAAATTGCATATTTATACAGCAGTCATGATTTCATTGCCAATTTGATTAAGATTTTTTTTAAAGGAAATACATAAAATAAGCATTTTGTGCATTGTATGTGGAGATAAATTCCTCTGAACAGAATGACAGAATCAGAAGAAAAGAAAAAAGTCGTATTATTGCATTCCATTACCATCTCTATTGTAAAACACATTTAGCAGCAGCGAATATTTTTCAGTGTTTTAAATACTAACCTGTGTGAAAGTGAAGAAAGTTTTGAACTATATAATCACTTGTTTATGCCAGAATTTATACAGGTGGACTTAATGAACACGTCCTGGTTTTCTAACTGTAAAAGACTGTATGCTTTCAATACCACTGATATGGAGAATGAAGTCCCCTGAATTAATCCATTTGGAAGTCATCAAGTTTCTGAGCATGACCAGTTTAACAGTAAGAGTGCCTGAAAATTATTAGAGTGCTTCACATATTTTAAAAGTGTTTCAGCTTAGAAGTAATAAAGCTAGCCAACCTGCCCCATACAACACATTTTTAAGAGTAAATTTTTAAAAGACAGCATAAACTTACCCTATGATGTCTGTTATATGATTGTATGTTTGACTGTTTGTGTGTGCCTATCCTTTATTTGACAATCACCTATAACATTTTTAGCATGCATTATAATTGGTTTCTATTATAAACACAACAATCCAGGTTCTCAGCTGGTTTAAATTGGTATTGTTCTACAGAAGCCAGTAAACAAATATTGACTTCAATGGAGCTGTGTTGATTTATATTTCCAGAAAACTTATTCCACTGTGTGGAAATACATTTAATTACAATAAATTGTGGTGGCACTTCATTTGGCCTCAAGAACTCTTCACTGATCATGCTGAATACTTTTTCTTATTGATGCCTCTTCCTAAATTTTAATCAAACACACTACACTTCATTGTGCATTAGAAGTCTATGGTAATTGAAGAGGTATGCATGAGGTTATGTTACTTTCAATTGTCTCATTTAAAATTTTCTCATTTCCTTAGGCTTAAGAAGCACTTTACATATATAACTGCAAGGTTATAGACTATAGCACACCATTGTCAACATCTCATCTTAGTAAAAAGGATTCCAGCTAACTAATTATTTTCCAAAATTTTATGACTTATATGAAGTTTTACTTAATCAAATATGTAGTCACACAATATAATTTGACTTGAGCACTGTAGCAGATCTTAAATATTTCAAAAAATTTTGCAAGTCACTATTATGAAAATTTTGGCCTATGAAAACAATGTCCGACAAGCCCTCTACACCCAACATTAAAGTATCTATACAATAGAGATATTTCAGAGAACTAACGGAAAAGGCAAATCTGGGAATGATTCACAGGAAAGAAAGAGTATCTCCCTGTGCTCCACTCTTAGGCCCCTCAATGAATTCAATACATTGGCCCAGCAGCTTTCCTCACCATCTTCTCTCAAAGCAATGGGTTTTCCTTCCACAGGAATACTCACATATACGCATCCTCACAAAGTCAACAGCATGAAGTTTCAGCATAGATTGCACTGGAAGTGTCCGTGGTAGAAAAGTAGCTCAACATAGACCACTCATCACAATACACTTATCAAATTAGTCAGACAGGAAGGAGGAGGTCTTATGCAAGAAACCATTAGAAGTGGCAAACATTTACAGCAAGTAGCTCCAGTTTAACAACACAATAGCAGGTCAGGGTAGCTGGCTCAATTTGTTTGCAAGGAATAAAAATATATATATAGTCATATTCCATTTTTTTTTCATTCATGCTGTTTCATATTACTTACAAGGTAACAGGAGGAGGACTTTGTTGTAAAAATGCATTCTTCTGAAAATGAACTCGTCTGTGCTGAAATTCCTGACTACACATTTACTCAGATACTGTTTTGTAGAAACATATCCTCAGAAGCCTGAGGAATGCTTGTTTCAAACAAGCCAGATACCAGTTAGTACTGTATTGGACTTCAGAACTTTATAATTTTACTGTTACATAATTTTTCCAAAATTTCTAAAGCTGGTAATAGTAAAGGCACAGCTAATTACTATCATGGTTTTGAGAACAGGTACAAAGGCAAAGCAGAAGACAAATATAGCTGCACCAGTAACCCTTTTAACTATCTGAAAAAAAAAAAGAACATGATAAATATATATATCTAAGGATGAGTGCAAAGGAAAAGCATGAGAACTGAAGGATGAAACTGAAAAAAAAGGACTTATTAAGGAAACAATGGCTCATGGAATATTGTGACAACTTGGTTCATTGTCAGTAAGTCATAGATGATTAAATCCATCCTCTGGCACTAAAGAACCCGCTAAATGCAACCTACAGAATACTAGTGTTCTTCTTTGGATACTAACGAAGAAATAATTATATTTAAAAGAATGTAAGGAAAGCAATATAAATGAAAAGGATAATCAAAGTTAAACAAAGTCAGCCCAAATCTGGAACCCACAGAAGCAAAGGAATAACTTAATGAATGACCACTTTGCTAAAATCTCAGCAGTAATAAGATGACCAGAAATAGACACTATGGACAATAATCAACAGCTGTGTTTAATGTTGTCCTGGTTTTATTGGGGGGTGGGGGAGGGAGGTGGGGCTATGGTGGCAGCTTCTGTAAGAAAATGCTAGAAGTTGTTTCCCTTTGTCTAGTGTATTCGGCCAGGCCTAGGGTGGACCTGCTGTTGGCCAGGGCAGAGGCAATTGGTAGCAGAATGTTCCCTGGTAACACCTCTGTGATAATGTATTTAAGAAAGGGAAAAAAAATAGGGAAAAAAAAAAAGGTATGAAGCAGGGGCAGAGAGGGGGAGGCACAAGCCTTGTGGGCCTTGCAGCCTTCACCCTCTGGCCTCCCACTGGGTTGCTGTCTGAGCCCGACTCAGCCCAGCCCAGCCTAGCTACAAGAAGTAGAGAGAGTATGAGATGTGAAGAGAACCTGAGAGGGTTCTGGCTGCCAATTGTGAAGAATTTCTTGTGACAGGAATGGCTGCAGACGCCAAGGTTAGTGAAGAAGGACTAGATGACCTTTGAAGGTCCCTTTCAACCCTAACTATTCTATGATTCTATCAGTCTATAAGGAGGGGGAGGACTAATGCTGCTGCTGGCTGAGATTCCCCTGCAGCCTGTGAAGCACCTCCATGGAGAAGCAGGCTGTCCCCCTGCAGCCCATGGAGGTTCATGGAGGAGCAGAGATCCACCTGCAATCTGTGGAGGTCCCCACGCCAGAACAGGCGGAGGTCTGAAGGAGGCTGTAGCCTGTGGAGGGCCCATGCTGGGGCAGCTGTTCCTGAGCAAAAGATGACCCATTCTGGAGCAGTTTCACAAAGGACTGCAGCCCGTGGAAGGGACCCCACACTGGAGCTGGGGAGGAATGTGAGCAGTTCTTCCCCCGAGGAGGAAGCAGTGGTGTAAAATGGCATGTCTTCCCCACTGTGCTGCTCTGGAGGTGAAGGTGGTAGAGATAATGTTAAGCCTGGGAAGAAGGAGGGGTGGGGGGAAGTTATCTTGTTCTCTTTTTCATTATCCTATTTGATTTTAGTAATAAACAAGTAGTTTTCCCCAAGGCAAGTCTGTTTTGCCCATAATGGTAACTTTAAGGATCTCTCCCTGTCCTTATCTCAAACCTCAAGCCTTTTTCTTGTATTATCTCTCCCTATTCCCTTGGCAGGGTGGGTGGGAGGCAGTGAGAGAGATACTGCATAGTCTGGTCTTGAGTGGGGCTAAACTACGACAAATGTGTGTAATTTCCTTTCTGGATAGTGTAACAGGTGTATTGAAAATGGGTGATTCAGTAGATCTGATATAGAGAACAAAACTTTTTTTGAGGATTTCATATCAGATGAAATAATGATCGATTTGCACCTAGTTGAAAAAAAATGCATGAATAATGGGTAACTGTCAAATTGTGAAGCCGTATCAAGGAAAATCTCAGGGGTACCCTTCAGAGTATTGTGCTATGTGAAGTTTTTATTACTACATTGTCCAACATATCAAAGAGCACACCAACTTTCTCAGCCTATCCTCATAGGAGAAGTGCTCCAGCCCTCTGACCATCCTCATGGCCCTCCTCTGGACTCACTCCAACAGGTTCATGTCCTTCTTATGTTGGGGGCTGCAGAGCTGGATGCAGTACTCCAGGTGGAGTCTTACCAGAGCAGCGGGGCAGAATCACAGCCCTCGACCTGCTGGCCATGCTTCTTTTGATGCAGCCCAGGATGTGGTTGACTTTCTGGGCTGCAAGCATGCATTCTCAGCTCATGTTGAGCTTGTCCACTATCACACCCAAGTCCTTCTCCTCAGGGCTGCTGTCAATCCATTCTCTGCCCAGTCTGTTCCCCAGACTAATAAGCAGTTACAAATGTGAAAGACGAAAATAAAGACTTTAAGAATATCAGCTGCTAACTCTTGGGGTCTGTAGTTTTGTATTAGATTTACCACATCAGGAGTTGTTTGATAGTGAAGATGCTAAATGGAATGTATTTAATGATATAATATTCACTAACTTCTCATAGGTCCCATGAGGTAAATTATTTAATGAATGAGACATTTCATGACTAGTCAGCCAAATTTTGTAGCTACTAGGAAGACAATGGCTACTGAAAATAGAGTCTCCATACAAGATGATGTCACATAAGAACTAGAAATTGTTTATACATAAGATTAACCATCAGTAACTTTAAAGATAAATAATATGAAGAACTGCACTCAGGATGTAGCATTCCAATTCTTTTTATATATCAGATAATACTGAAAAAAAAAGATTAAACTGCATGCTGCAGGATGTTCTAATTAGCTGATTTTCATTGCCTTGAAAATACTCAATTGTAATTATAAAAAAAAAGCCAAAGAATCTTAAGTATTGACCTAAGAAAACAGGATTCATAGACAGGGCAGGATAGTTACTAACTTCCTTCCATGCCTGAGTGCATGTGAAGAGCAAAATATTTCACTGTTTTTGACTGGGAATCTGGATACCATCAAATTAGGAAAGACAAAAAAAAGGGGAGGGGAGGGTGAAAATTATGAGGAAAAAAAATACATTTATGACACCCTGTCAACTATTTCAGTCCTCTAAGATGCCTTTCAAACTGCGAGTGTATGAAGGACTTTTCAGAAGGCACTAAATGATCTAAGCCATATTTTGAGAATTTAAGACATCTTCACATATTTAGATTACTTCATTTGTTTCCATAAAACATTGGAAGAACATCTGGCAGGAGCGGAAAGGCTTCTAAAGCTTTTAAGGAGTAATGGTTTAAATTTGAGAAAAACAAATGTCAGTTTGTGAGGGATCACATTACTTTTTAAGCACATGCCTGTCCTGAAGATGAGCGGAAGCCTCAGTCACAGAAACTAGATATTAAAAAATAATAGATAGTTCCTGAAAAAAAAGAATGCAAATTCTTGAGGACACTTATACAGAATTTTCGAAAACAGTCAACTAAAAGCAGCTTTATCATGTTACGAAAACTTCTGAAAACTTTTGATTTCCTGAAAAGTTTTGAATTCATACTTTGTTTCTACTCCTAAAAATATAGTAGCGTCTTGTAGAACCTTATGATTTCTCAGAAGTTAATGTCAGAGTGTTAGGTGTTAGGTATCAATAAGATGCTGAATAGCAGCTTTTTAAGAAACCAAAAATTGTAGCAAAATTAAATATTCAAACTTATAATCTGAACTTTGAGAGGACCTCAAGGAGATATTCACTAAGAATTAAACACATCAGGTACCCTGTAGTCTCTGCTTACAAATCAGAAACAGTCCTGTGGAACTGGGCACACAAACTGCCAAAAAAAAAAAGAGTTGTGATTGTGCATTAACTTGGAAAACAAAGTGCCAGCATATATGTTTCCAGTTGACTAAAGGCAATGAAATTAGAGACACTGAGGTTCAGTGGCTATATTCAAGAAAAACAGGTTTTGAAGGTTAAATTGGAAGATTATTTCAGTACTAATTTGCATAGTTACACATGTAACAGAACTTTGATCATAGAGGAGCCTGGGAGATATCTGAGGAAGCATCACAAACATCACTGTATTCTTTTTTTTTTTTTTTTTCTGACTTTGACGTCTATTTCTGGCTATTTCTAGCAACAGAACAATGGGTTTCATGTCAGATGCTTAAGATACTGTAGTCCTAAAAGTTTTTCTGCTTCAGACATATTTCACCTATGGTATAAGAATCAGGAGTCCTATGCTCACTGAAAATCTAGGTCCGGTACTGAGACCATAAACAGCAGACTCAAGAAGACCAGTATAGAAATATTGGCAGAATAATAAAGAAATGGATGTTGATGGTCAATAACCTGGACATCGAGGCATCAACAAAATAAATGGAAACTTCTGAAGTTATTTTGAAATTATTTATTAAACAAAAAAGAAGAAGATAGAAAGAAGGAATTTTTAAAAACTATTGTTATTGTCTGGAATCTGACTTGAAGTTCACCTGAACCAGTCAGCTTAAACATTCTTTGTAATCCCTGGAAAGAAGCAAACATTTTGTGAGGCCTAGATGTCTAACATAGGAAAGATGTCTCACATCTTAAAAGAACCTACCTCTAAAGCTGGCTCAGAGAAAGGTAAATTCTGTCTCTATTACTTGCAGTAACTTTCTGTTAGCTACTATTACCTGTACAGCTGCAAAATCAAAAGCACAAATGCTAAAGGAGAACAGCAGGACAGGCATTCTAATGCAAAAAAGAGCTGGAAAATTCACTGCAGGTGAATACCAAATAAGGCATATTAACAGAAATAATATAAAACAGACACCTCTTCTTTGTAAACTAGCTCTACTGTCTCAGAAAAGATAAAGAAAAAAAAAAGATTAAAGATTCAGTTGAATTGACGGTTTATTGAAAATGTCTTCTCAATGTGTAATAGTATTTCAAAAGCCAACACAGCATTAAAAGGTCTGAGGAATGAAACAAAGAACATTAGGATTATAGACTATTTTAATGTATTATTTAAACCAAGTGTCTTTCTTCACTACAAATGCTGTGCAATATTCTTCACTCTCTTAATATGGATAAGGTTACAATACAGAAACAATCTGGTCGTGATAATAATTGTGGGTGTGGAAAAATGGTCATTAAAAGAAACTGAAAAATACTGAGATACTTTTCATCAAATATGAATGAATAATAGACTTAATAAACACATGCAATGTGATAAGTAGTACAGAAAAAAAAATAGCAGATATTCGGTTTATTCTTTTTCATATTTATAAAATAGACTAATGTTAAAATGGGAGGATATGTAGATTTGTAAAAACAGATACACTCTTACATAGTGCAGAATTGACACAAAATATCCAGACTTGAAAAAGACTTCAAAATAAGGATCAGAAATGCTTACGAATCAACGATATTCAAGGAACAGCAAAATTCATTCTTCAAATACACAGTGGGACTGTATAAATGGATGTTAGACATCAGAGAATAACCTGATCCCTGACTTTTTTGAGATAAAGTAGACATTTTTCACCCCTTTTTTTTTCTGACATGTTTGGAACTGGTCACAGACAATTACAAGGTAGCAGATTTTTTTTGGAAAGGATTATTTTTAAACCAATCAGTTGATTACTTCGATGGAAGAAAAGTAAGATATGAATGAAGTATTCCACAGACTGTTGTAGGAGATACTTTGCCTGAGTAGAGACTGGCCTACTCGCCAGACATGAAACGACATATAAGCACTCTGAGAACTCCACATCTATCGTTTCTGTTCACCACAAGATATGCTCCACACACTCCTCATGCCCAGTCTGTGAGCTTGCAAACTATACTTTTTCCAGTGGCCTGACTTCAGTGCTGATTTTTCTATGACATTGTCCAAGATAACTTTACTTCTTTCATCATCACTATATGCAACAGAAGCAGAAAAATACTGGTAGAAAGCACTTTATTTTTTTTGCCATATATAAGTAGCTAGAGCCTTTCAGATCACACCAAGGATTCAAGAGCAACAAACTGTAATTCTCTAAGAGCATCGAGCTGTTCCAGAAAGTCAAACGGAACAGGAGAAACTCCACAGGAAGACTCCTATACAGGTAGTATCTTTCCCAGTAGGATTGTCAGCCATCACAACCCAATTTAGATTGGTATTATGCTCTACTACACTTCTCTAGCCAAGACTATGGGCTGCTTCCATGCACACACTCAATGAAATTTTCCATAGAACCTAAAGCTAAATTGTATTTGCTTCAGCTTAACTCACTTGTTCATGAGCCTGCCCCTGACTTATCCCTTCATAACTATAACTTTGATTGAGTGATGACGGAATTTACTTCCCTACCCAGGTTGCATTGATTACTATAAAAAATGAGGTAGGATTTGTCTTTAAACTGGAGACGCATATATTTGATGGACAGACCACTCAATGGATAAGGAATTGGTTTGAAGGACACCCTCAAAGAGTTGTCAAGATCAACGGTTCAGTGTCCAAGTGGAGATTGTTGACGAGTGGCACTCCTCAGGGGTTGATACTGGGACTGGCCTTGTTTAACATCTTTGTTAGTGACATGAAGAATTGTATAGAGTGCACCCTTAGAAAATTTGCCAACAGCACCAACCTCTGTGGGGCAGTCGACACACTGGAGGGATGGGATGCCATCCAGAGGGACCTTGACAGGCTGGAGAGGTGGTCCCATGAGAACCTCATGAAGTTCAAAAAGGCCAAGTGCAAGGTCCTGCACATGGGTCAGGGCAATCACAAGCACAAATACAGACTGGGTGGAGAATGGATTGACAGAAGACCTGAGGAGAAGGACTTGCCAGAGCTAGTGGATGAGAAGCTCAACATGAGCTGGCAATGTGTACTTGCAGCCCAGAAAGTCAACCGCCTCTTAGGCTACATCAAAAGTGTGGCCAGCAGGTTGAGGGAGGTGATTCTCCCTCTCTACTCCACTCTCATGAGACCCCACCTAGAGTGGGTCCAGCTCTGGAGCCCCTAACATAAGAAGGACATGGACTTGTTGGAGCGAGTACAGAGGAGGGCCACAAAGACAACCAGAGGGCTGGAGCACCTCTCCTATGTGGACAGGCTGAGAGACTTGGGGCTGTTCAGCCTGGAGAAGAGGAGGCTCTAGGGAGACCTGATAGCGGTCTTCCAGTACCTCAAGGGGGCTTATAACAAAGATCGAGAGGGACTTTTGACAAGGGCATGTAGTGATAGAACAAGGGTAGTGGCTTTAAACTGAAAGAACATAGGTTTAGATTAGACATAAGGAAGAAATTCTTTACTATGAGGGTAATAAGGCAGTGGATCAGATTACCCAGGTAGATGCTCCATCTCTG
Source organism: Chlamydotis macqueenii (assembly GCF_036417535.1). Taxonomy (NCBI): domain Eukaryota; kingdom Metazoa; phylum Chordata; class Aves; order Otidiformes; family Otididae; genus Chlamydotis; species Chlamydotis macqueenii. The sequence continues at coordinate 168,454,178 of NC_141556.1, forward strand.
CAAACATTCAAGGCTAAGTTGGACAGAGCTCTGAGCAACCTGATCTAGTTGAAGATATCCCTGCTTCTTGCAGGGGATTGGACTAGATGACCTTTAAAAGTCCCTTCGTACCCAAACTATGCTGTGATTGACATTGTATGAATCTGTGCCACTGTGAAAATAATGCACAATGTGTCCCTTGCAAATGGGCTATTGTTACTTTGCAAAATCACCCACCTTCAAGAACAGATAAAAACAGAAAAAAGGAGAATTTGGCTTAGAGATTACATTGTTATTCTCCTTGGATATATCAACAGTAAAAGGATAATGGTAGAAAAAAAGAATAAGTGAATATAAACTGGCCATGACTAAGCTTCGGCTGAAAATTATAGCAAAGATTCTAACTGTCTTGAGAAAAGCAAGATTCTGGGGCAGCCTTTCACCAAGATAAGCATGGACGAGAAACATAACTGCTTCCGGATGGATCTGGATGTATTTACAAACTGGATTATATAATAAGCTTCACTGTAATAGCCAAGAATTGAACACAATAATTTGTTTTACTCCTGTGTCCCAAAGGCCTTTATTTATGTAATAAAAAGTAGGCCAGAACTCAGAAACAGTTAGAAAAACACAAGCGGAGTTGGTGGAAGACATTTTGAATACATGTATATCCTAACTTTTATATCCTGGCTTTTATAATACTTTCACAAGAGTAATAAAAAAGTCAATATAATCAATTTGAAATAATTTTTAAAAAGTGCTGTATTTCCCATTTTTTATTTTTAAAAATTTTTTATTTCTTTTACTTTTGTGTGTGTGTGTGTCAGACAATATGAGAGTTATTTATTTTATATATCATGGGTATTTACGGTAAGTGAAAAACATCTTTAAAGGAAGATAAAAGATTTTTAAGTTCCATGGTCCCTGACCCAAACCATGCAGAAAATAGTTTTACAACTGTTAAATATGGTAATTGACATACCTGGCATAAGTATTGTGGCTGCCATTTGTAATTAAAAGTGAAGTTATCTTATTTGTAGGTACAGTCTTCTAGATTTTGTGACAGTAAGTACTCTTTTCATTCCTTTTGCTATGATTAAAATCAGGCCAGACACTTTATATCTTATCTTGGAATGCAAATGCATTTGAAGTCTTGACTCTGAGTATGAGGGTAGTCATGCAAAGTAATCTGTAAATTATTTGTGGCACTGGTAATGGTCTTCTACTTTGTCTTTCCTACAACTGTTCTGTACTTCATCAAATATCAATCATCATCTATCTGATCTGTCTAAATGGGAGTTGGTTCCTGTGTCACATACACTTGACTTAAGCTGTAGGCTAGAATTCAGTCATACAACTAGGCGATTGAACTTTTAATTTTTGGTTATTTATATTCCTATCAAATGCCAGAGAAGATTAATCACTCCAGTACTATTTACAGACATACATCCTATTCCGTTAGCCTGAAAGAAACTTACATGCAACTTGCAAAATATCAGTGGACTACCAAAAAAAACCTAACAAAATCCCATGTAAATCTAATGAAGTTTCTACATTCCCCAAGTACATTATGAAACACTACTAACCAGTATGCAAGAACTCTGCTGCAGCTGAAAGTAAGTAAAACCATATTCACCATATGTGACATATGAATCCTCGCCTTCTTTGCAATGCAGAGTATTCAGGACCTCCATCCTCCAGCTGGTCCCCACAATTACAAAAGGGAAATGAAGTCTTGAGGACTGAGGGAGTATTGAGCCTATGGTGGCTGCCCATATGACTTCTCATAACTATTGTCAGCACTAATTAAGCTAATAGAGAGCTCTCGTGTCCAGAGAGAGAGGAATCTCATACATCTTTAGGATTTGGTTAAAAAAGTTAATGAAATTCATTGTTGAGTAATGAACTGACTACAGCTGATGAATGCACAGTGTATCTTAAAGTACGGTGTTCGGGGTAAAAGTACCAAAGGAGTCCTTAATCTCCTTAGCCTTCGCAATATCTGAGTGCTTATTGAAAATGCAAGGAACATCTAGTCATAATGGGTTTTTTTTTACAGTGAAATTCCCTGTGCTCACGAGAAATAAACTGGACAGCGTGTTGCATCAGTTTTATGAAATATCGGAATCTGCCTGGCATGGAAACTCTGTTGCTGGCTACACCACCTTTAGAACCATTTTTCAACGCATATGAAGGATATGCGGCACAGTACAGGACTGAAGATTCATGTGTCTGAAATCTGTTGTATACAATAGGACGCAATTGTTTCAAACAGCATCACACTCTAAATGTCTTATCTGTGGATCCCATCCGAAAAAAAAACAACAAAAAAACCCAAATACACTTATGCATGGACTGAGAGACCCTAGATTCACAAATGAATCCTGAAATTGAATTGGTTTTGTATCTTATACTACATATTTGTGGAATGCATTGATTTTCATTGCAGTCTTCTACTGAGAAAAACAGCCACTAACAAGTGCTGAGGAAAAATACAGCTTAAGAGGATCCTGCAAATGCTTAAACTCTAAATGTGCCTTAAGCAGAAACAACCCAATATCCTGCATGTAAAATGAAAATATATTTCTCCTTTGTGAATAGTTAGCTGGAGCCAAGAACACATCTGTTATGAGGATTCCACCTCAGTTTTGTGCTCAGCATTCCTGAGAACAAAAGTTTTTTTAAAAGATCATTTATAAATGTATAGCTGCAAATGACTTAGTATTGTTTATTTGCTATTTTATTTAAAATATTCTGGACATCCATTGCTTATCGTTAAGTTTAATAACTTTTAAGTTTAATAACTTTAAACTTCAGTTTAAAACTGAATCTGTCCTGAAGTGATAATCTAAAAAAGGGGCATTAGTGAGAGAAAACGTTATGAGAGTGACAGAAGAATGCAGCTATGTATTTTGATGAACAGTGAGTGTTCAGTGACCCAAGACAGAGGAAGCTATAAATGATTCATAACTTTGAGAAATTCTGTAGTTTGGGTAATTTAAGACACAGAGTTCCATCTAATTAAAAGTAAGTATGGTACCTACTCTGGTCTTAGCTGTTTCATTGGGTTCTGGCTTCAATAAAATTATTTTCATGTGATCCACATTGCTATTTTAAGGGCCTCTGTATGGTGTATTGGTTGATTTATTATTATCTGATTTGCACATTGAAAATGATTACCCTCAGGAGAATTACAATGGGATTTGATTCAGATGTAAATAAATAACAGAAGAGCCCTGAGATCTCAGCACAGTTTGCTTCTTTTTTTTTTGTGGATCTTTCCAGATTTCCTAACTTGCCAGAAAATCTTTTCCAAACCTACTGGCAGAACTTTACTATTTGTGTCCCACCTTTCTTTTTTTTTTTAACAAATACATTATTTATGTACTGAACAGCTGCCTCTGACTTTAGGAGTATGATCGTCCTTGGGGTTATTCCTGTTCCAAAGGCAGGCTAGACAAATGCTTCCAATACTCTCCTTTGATACCTGAAAACAACTTTCTATTATTTACTATATGTATAAAAATACCCTGGTTCTGCAAATATGTGCACACATACTTAAGTTTATCTGAAAGCTTTCAAGACTAAGTTTAAAAGCTAAATACACAGAAAAACCTCAGATGCTTTAAAGTTAAAACCTGTAACTTCACATTTCTAGGCATTTGGCATTCTGAGGGAAATCCAAAATCTAGGTTGAGGCACATTAGAGAGGAAATCAAGAAAACTTGCAAGGGCTGACGAGGGAACTGCAGAGCTAGGCAGAAGGAAACCTGAAATCCTTGATTTCTCTATAAATTAGGAATCTGAATGGGACTGCCACGGGGGTTCTTCTGACCATCAGGAGGTAACAACTACTTCCTGAAGAAGATTACATACAAATGTATCCTTGGAAAAAAAAAAAAAAAAAAAAACCATAAAGCACACGGCATTTGTGGCTATTGTTTACACAAAAGTTTGTCAGTCATAAAGTGACGTATTCTCAGCTCAGCTCCCAGGTAGTCCTCCTATGATACACACCAAATTCTTGTCCCAACATCAATCAAGAGAAGGAGTACCCATCCAGGAGCTACCAAGAACTAGGACATGGCCTCACATCACAGTTATAATACACTATATAAAAATGTTTACCATTTTGACATAAGCCTAGTTGCTATTACATATAGACTGAAGATGAGGTGAAGAATTTATAACAATATGGCACCATGAGCCATTTACTAAAGAGCTAATTTTTTACTGTCATTATAAGAACATTTTAAGTAAGAGACAAAAAGAGTGAACATACCAATATGACTGTCATCAGAAACAACTGTTACTTTGCAAATTGATAAACATATATATATATATATGAAATAAAGAAAATAAGACAAGACAGCCTGAAGAGCAAAGGGAAGATGAGAAAATAACTAATGATCTGGAAAGGCAGAAGACGATAAGTTAGAAAGATGGATCTAGAATTTAAGGCAGTCTAGGTTTAAGATTTATATATCACCAAAAAACTAATACACATTCAGAAGACATATGTTTTGTGGTACTTAGGGCATGCTTTATCTAAGAAGGGTCATCTTGGTGGCCTGAAAAAGTTTTGTAAGTGGAATTGCTTCCACCTTAGAGACATACATTACAACTCACCTGTAAAACTATTGTTCTAGGAGATGGACAATATTCCTTCCAGCTAGCTGTCTGACTTTGGCAGAGAAGATGGTTGAACCATAATTTACCACTGCGTGCGTGAGTGGTGGAGGCAAGAGGCTTTCAGACATGAAGGAGTAGACAACTTCTTCATGTCCCTGCTTTTTTTCTAGCCCTACTTTGGAAAGCGCTATTGTCTGCATTCCTACAATTAAATAAACAATGTAACAATCGCACTGCAAGCTCAGGTATGGGTCAGAGGTTTTGAGGACTATGCCAGAAGCTGATTAGTTGTGTACACTGCCACTACGAGAAATGTAGTTTCGTATGGACTTTGAAAGCTTCCCTGGTTAGCCAAAGGGTGAAAAAGAGTTCTGAAAAAATGTTCAGAGGTCCATGGATATCAAATATTGTCTTAGTATGATTAATAGTTATCTAAATCCTTTCATTAATTTAATTCCTTATTCCTTCAGCTCTCCTTTGGCAGTCTCCTAAGCTAGAATAATGATGGCTTTGGGTGGGGTTTTTTAAGGCCATAAACTCTCTGCCTCTCTCTGAGTATACAAAATAGATCTCAAATATCACCTGACACTTAGGGGCAATATTACAACAAGTAAACTCTTACAGTAAACACAGGATTAGATACTGTGGCTAAGTTGGTAGGAGAAAAATGATTTAGACTGAAGGCTTTATTACAGGTGAAGCAGAAGGAAGATAAGGGAGTAATTAAAATATTTTGGATTCTTTGAAGTTTCAGATTCTCCAAATCCTTCAAGGTCAGTAAAGAGATGACCTAGATTAACTCCAACAGATGTCTTCCAATTCAGTAATTGTAAAAGGGTTGCAAAAACACTTTTAAGCACAGTTCTCTTAAGAAAACAAAAGAGAGAATTCTGGTTCTAACGGACAATGAGAACTAAATATAAAAAGATAAATATTGCAATCATAATAACAGCTGTATAGTAGTAGAATAAACACCAGGCTGGTGTTAGGTAGCTTTTAGGATGTAACTAGCTTGCGCAGTACAGTTCCATGTAGAAGTACTTGAGCTATTATGAGCATGGCTTCATTTTAATGTTGAACATGATTGTATTGTGTCAATTTTTGTACTGATCTTTCCTTTAGAGACAATTGTTATAAAGTAACAAACTTCCTGTATCTTGTAAAATCATTAATTCAGTTTACAATAAATCTGTCTTCACTCACTGGTATTCAGAGCACAAAAAGAGCCAAAGACAAAATGCTTCGGCTTTTACATAGAAGTGAGGCTACTAAGAAGTTTAGATAGCACTCTGTGAAAAAGTAGTGGTCAGCACTGCTAGGAGATATACAGGAAACAAAATAATATATAACATATTTACTCACAGACCTTGTTGGTTTTGGATTAATGTTTACAGACATCTTCTTAAAGACTCCTAAATTTTATGAGAAACAATGAGGCATTATCTAATACAATTTCTTCATGCCTGAAGTATATCTCCCGCAACACTTGTCAAATTACTTCTGCAAAATAATTACTGTAATCTATGTTTATGGATATTGCAGTGTTCTTGTGAATGAGATGTCATCATTCATCTGAAGGAGGTGGTAAGCCTGGAAGACAACGATAGTCAAAAGGAGAAATAGTTAATTACATTTATTGTAAAAGCCATCTGTTATAAGAGTTTTAATTAATTCCCATTAGACCCCTTCTCATGTCTTGACTAAAATAAATTTGTTCAAATACAAAACAACTCACCTATACTTAAAGAAAAACATACAGGCTATAAAGCATCTGACTGACTGTCACCTCCCAAGTTTACATCACTTGTTTAAACTGTCCGGTAACAATTAGCCAGAAGCCTAAATACACTTTTCATACCTAGAGATAATATTACAATAAGCCAGTCTTATGATTAGGAGATTCAGTGAGGGAAAAGTTAAATCAAATGGAAGATACTGCCTAAATTGGTAACTCTAGAATGATGAACTAGCTTAAAACATATTTAGATTATTCTCCTGTGTCTTCCCTTAAGAGGTAAAAAAAAAAAAAATATGCCTTCACGTTAATTAACTTTTAAAAAATAAAATTTTTCTCCTTCTTTCTTTTTTTTTTCCACCAGAAAATGTTAGCCCTTCATAATACAAAATCATAGAATCATAGAATGGTTAGAGTTGGAAGGGACCTTCAAAGGTCATCTAGTCCAACCTCCCTGCAAGGAGCAGGGACATCCCCGACTAGATCAGGTTGCTCAGAGCCTCATCCAGCCTGGCCTTGAACGTTTCCAGGGATGGGGCATCCACCACCTCTCTGGGCAACCTGTTCCAGTGTTCTACAACTCACATTGTAAAAAATTATTTCCTAATATCCAATCTAAATCTACCTCCTTCTATTTTAAAACCATTATCCCTCGTCCTATCACAACAGGCCCTACTGAACAGCCTCTCCCCATCTTTCTTGTAGGCCCCCTTGAGGTACTGGAAGACCGCTACAAGGTCTCCCCGGAGCCTCCTCTTCTCCAGGCTGAACAGCCCCAACTCTCTCAGCCTGTCCTCATAGGAGAGGTGCTCCAGCCCTCTGATCATCTTCGTGGCCCTCCTCCGGACCTTCTCCAGCTGGTCCATGTCCTTCTTATATTGGGGGCTCCAGAACTGGATGCAGTACTCCAGGTGGGGTCTCACCAGGGCAGAGTAGAGGGGGAGAATCACCTCCCTCGACCTGCTGGCCACGCTCCTATTGATGAGGCCCAGGATGCAGTTGGCCTTCTGGGCTGCAAGTGCACATTGCCTGCTCATGTTGAGCTTCTCATCCACCAGCACTCCCAAGTCCTTCTCCTCAGGGCTGCTCTTCATCCATTCTCCACCCAGCCTGTGTTTGTGCCTGAGATTGCACTGACCCACGTGCAGGACCTTGCACTTGGCCTGGTGGAACTTCATGAGGTTGGCACGGGCCCACCTCTCCAGCCTGTCAAGGTCCCTCTGAATGGCATCCCTCCCTTCCAGCGTGTTGACGGCACCACACAGCTTGGTGTCATCAGCGAACTTGCTGAACGTGCACTCTATCCCACTGTCCATGTCACCGACAAAGATGTTGAACAGAGCCGGGCCCAACACGGACCCCTGAGGGATGCCACTCATGACCGGTCTCCACATGGACATTGAGCAGTTAACCACCACTCTCTGAGTGCGGCCATCCAGCCAACTCCTTATCCACCGAGTGGTCCGTCCATCAAACCCATGTCTCTCTAGTTTAGAAAGAAGGATGTCATGCAGGACAGTGTCAAAAGATTTGCACAAGTCCTGGTAGATGATATCCGTTGCTCGTCCCTTGTCCACCAATGCTGTCACTCCACCATAGAAGGCCCCCAAATTGGTCAGGCACCATCCGCCCTTGGTGAAGGGTCAGTATTAGGAAAGCAGAAAAAATATTTTTGTCTAATCTGTTTTGATGGCAACCTCAGGGCTAAATTGTGGGATCATATCATTGGGTAAAACTTAAGAATCTGGTGTTTATGTTCATGTTAATTAGCTCAGACATACTCAAACATCCAGCAGAGCTCTAGTAAAAATTACCTACATAACTGTCATTAAATGATCATAGTTCCAGTGCAATCTACCCACTTTTTTATCTTAAAAAAAAAAAAAATTCCTTTATTATTTCAGCCTACAGACAAAGGGAATCCACATCTCCAGATAACAATGTTAAAATACAAAAATTCTGATTTGAACATTTCTAGACTTTTTTTGATCAATATAGTAAAACTGTGTTGAGGTAAAAAAATTGCTTTCCTCATCCATCCAAAACATTCATATAGTTAGAAACACTTCTACAGTCTTAAATGTCCACTCAGAACTGACCTTGCAAGAGTAAGTGTAGAGCCGCAGTGTGGAGCATAGGCTAAGATGTTAAGAATTAGCCCTGTCACTATGTGAGTCTCTAATCCTCCAGCTGTGCATGTATGTATTAACTCCAGCAGAACTCTGGGCAGGTGCAGGAATGTATCTACATAGCCCATGGAATATTCTGACTCTACATTTAACCACCTCTCAACACAGCTTTCACTTAAACTAAACTGTTACATTTCAGAATTTCTTTTTTTTTGCACTGAGGAGAGAAAAAAAAATGTATAAAAATTAGATTCTACTCATAAAACCTATCCCATTTAAGCTCTGAATTTCTAAAAGCTCATTAGAAAATAAGCCACATTTATTTTAAATGCATGCTTGTCTATGGCTGTGCAGTAAAATGCAAGACCAGTTTATGATATACAAGGGATATGTGCTGTGTCCATTTTAATTTTATTGTTCAAAGAAATTTGAGTTTTTTGTTTTCAGCTGATAAATTAAATAAATGTCCAGGAATCTTATACAATAGTGCTCTAGCAGCAGCTGGGACATTCAGTCATCTATAAAATGAATAATATTTTATTTTTCATTATAGCAGTATACCTTTTATTCGTCTTTTTCAAAAAACATCTAGCCTGCAGATCATTAAATGTGTTGCTTTTTTTTTTTTTGTAATACTGTATTAATTACTAAATTGGAAAATGGTGTATTTAGCAGATAGTGTCACTGTGTCAGGATATTGTCAGAAAATATTTCTCTCTTGCTGTTACAGAAACACCAAATCTGTTGCAATGATCCTGGCTACATAAGACAAGATTCTGTTTATTTTCAGAAGAGAAGTATTAAATGTGTAGCAATGTTACAATACAAAACTTTACTTGATTATACCTACACTATTTATGATCTGTTGTATTTGGGAAATTGTGGAGTAAGATACTATCCTCTGTGTGCAAGAGCAAAAAAAAATCTATTTCTGATTGGATTAAATAACAAATCTATTTGAACTGTCCCCTCTCTCTCACTAGGCTGGTGATGAAGAGTGGAACTGGCTGGATATAAAGCATTAGAGATGTGAGGAAAATTAAGGTAATAGTGTCCTCTAAGTTGTTCATAAAGATACTAGATAAGTTACAATAATAATAAAACAAAATCACAGCACATTCTTATCTTTACAAAAGAAGAATAGTCACTATTAATTTAATGGATCTCCTTCCATGCCTAAAGGACACAAGCATAATGATGTGCAAACTCTTAGAAACAAATGCTCATGTACTCATGTACTTTTCTCTGTTTTCACTGTTCAAGCAATTTCATCCTTGATATTGCATTCATATTTTACATAAATCACACAGCACTAACAATTGCCTTTCCATATCATCTCAATGGGTTTATTACCAAAGGAAGAGTGGTTGCATCAGTATGACAAACTGTCAATGAGCTCACGCCCTGCTGGACAGCTCCAAATTAATCATATTGTTTATTACAAAACCAGCATTTCCCTTCTTTTCCAGATGATAGTGATTACAGTCAGCCATGGAAAAGTTTCTCCAGATGAGGTGCCTGAAGGAGAGCACTAATCTGACTCTTCTGAAAGAGCAATGCTTTCCTTTCCCAGAGGCTACAAAATGCCATAAAAGAATGTTCTCCTTGGCTTACCCCCATTTTTCTCCCTCAAGATATACTTCTCAATTCAATGAACAGATTCAGAGCCTCAACTGCAGAGTTTAACTCCTGCATATCTGAGGTGAAGAGGATACAACCTGATTAGCTTGACTTTCCTTCAAATCTCTTTGTTCTTTTCCATCTCACATAGAAAAGGCAAAGAAAGGAACAGGAAGAGAAAAGGGAGCACACAAGGAGTCATGAGTGGGTAATCTACTTCTTCAAAATTGTCCATTTTTTAAAGTACTTAATCCATGAAGTGACACAGAATAAGACAAGAATGAAAGACTTTTCAGGAGGGATAACCTACAATGTGGTTATAGAAGGCCAAGAGGTTGCACTAAGCTTACTGGTGGTCCTTGAATTATGACTGACATAAACATGGGATAAATGGTTAGGATACACCTACAGAAAAGTCAAGTGTTTACTATTCAAGAGCCACTATACTCATTCTTGCCGATAATAAGGAGAGGAAAAAAAAACCCCAAAAACATACCAAAACCAAAACAAAATCAACAAACCCATGTAAGAATCTGGGTTCTCCCAACATCTAACACTCGATTTCCTCTAAGGAAAAGAGGGAAGGGTTAGACATCAGTGCAGCACATAGTGCCTTGACCTTTTCAGAGCAATCTACCTTGAGATTCATAAGTAACAAGAGACAAAGATGGAACTGTATGGCATATGTGTCACTGAGTTCAGTGATGTTTGCTTTTCTCACAAAGAACATTAAAATAATCTCAAAAATAGAGTGAGTTTAGGCTGCACTAGATATTTTGAACTTCAGCAAAAGAGACTTGAACCAATAGAGTCTGACACAAAGGCAATATACACATATATTCTCTTGCTCACCTCATAACTGGGCATGAATCTCTTTAGAGACAGAGAGTAGTCTGCTCAATAAGGAGGCAAATCTCCATCACTGATGATACAATTAAAAAGGTCATTAAGATTTTCTTATTTTCTATGCTTTAATACAGAAAAGAATTCTTTACAAAGTGGGGACTATTCTCAAAAACCAAAGGTATAAATTGAAGAAACGTTTTCTTTGTTCTGAGGATGGAGTGGATCTTCTTACTTCTTCTTTCTGGTATCTAAACCTGTTTTGTTTCTCATTACAAACTACAGGAACAATCTTATTCTATATAAGTATATATCAGTATTCAATAAACAAATCAATGCAACAGGCATGTGTTATTCCTCAAAACTAGCAAAAATATAAACATCTGCTCTAAATCCCCAAATGAAATGTGTTTTCCTTGGAGACATTTAAGTTTTCATTTCCTGATATATCATCTTTCGTGTCTCAGACTTCTTATGGGAAATCCTGAAGCCATTATTCTGGATAAGTATAAATAAATGTAAGAACTCCAAATCAATTAGGGGAAAAAAAAAAAAAGGAAAAAAAAAAAACCAAACCCTGATTAAATTGTTCTGAATATACAGACAATGTAATTACAGCTAGCTAAAACATAGTTTAAAAGATAGACTACAGGTTTGGTTTTTTTTTTTCTCCAAATATGTGTTAAGTAGTCTTTGTATTTGCACTGTTATCTTTTTATTTGGAGGATTAGTGAAGATGAGTAAGGACTAGATAAAACAGATTTCTGCTGTTTTGAACATAGATTTGAATATCTTGATGTAAATTTATATAATGGAACTATTATACAAGGTTAGGGCATCATATAGTTTGAATTTAAAATTGATGTATTATTAAGGATCAGAAGGCACTAAGGATGTAATTTCTTATCAGCAAATGTCAGAGTGTAACTATTAAACAATTGACTTTGGAATGGTGGGCAAAACCAGTTTGAAAAAACTGTTCTGTAGCTTTCCCCAAGTAAGTGTCTTTGACACTGTGATCTTTAATTATGTCGTTTAAACACCTTTCCTTGGAAACCTACTTAAGGACTGAAAAGAAACAAGACTGAAGATATTGGCCAGAGATCTCACACCAAAGTCAATACAAGCAGATCTGAATACACAGTTTTCTCAGAAGGATTTGACCTGGAAGGATATATACTAATTGAAGTTGGCTTTATGACTTATCACGTGGATAATTTACCCTTTTGCAACTCAGAATTTTGTAAGATGCAAGCAGATTCTACTGTGCCACCAATCCTGTTCAAAATACACATAAAGCCATCAAACAAAAAGTAACGTAGGATGGAATTCCAATGTTCAAGACAGTTGGCAATTTTTTTATTGATTTCAGTGTAGCTAAAATGTGCTGAGCATCTTTATTGCTTTCTGATATATACTAATAACTGACATGCTGAGTATGTTTCTATATACACCATGATGTTTAACAGTACTTCCTTCCTAAAACACTAAAGTATATAGAGTATATATAATCAAAATGACAATTAAAATGAGTACTGGAGAGGGAGAGTTGAATATCAGCTGCTTAATTTAGGTAAGCCTGAAATTAAATCAGTTGGAAGAGCTTGACAAGATTTGTCCATATCCACAACCATAAGATTACACTGGTCATTCATTACATTGTCTTTCAGTACTGGATCCCAACCTGGTTTTCTAATGTAAAAACCGAAGGGCTTCCTAGTATGTTACTGAAAGTAATGCCATGAATTTTGTTTTCCTGGTACACTCACTCCATTTCTCTAGCTTAATATTAAATACAAAATTCATTACAAGACTCTCTAGAAACAGAATCTAGATGTTTGTACTTCAGCTTTTGCAAATCAACATGGTTACAGATATTTAATCTGTGGGTGGATTTCAAGGTGTTGCTTTAAAAAATTAATTACATTTAAAAGAATAAGACAAACCTTATTCTTACCATAAAAAAAAATAAAGCAGAGTTTATACTTATGTTTGTATTTTAAGAATACTGGCAGCTGTACATTTTTTGTGGTCCATGTAACACATTGAAGGATTTGAAAATTGTTGTTTGTTTTTCATTAAAGTTGTTTGCTTAGAGTACCATTAGAACACTGCTTAGAATATCTAGGGTTTTTTTGATCCGGCTGAGATCAGTGTAATTAAAACTGTAAATTTGTAAATACCCATCCACTTACATTAGAATCTGCATGCTACACTGAGTTTTAAACATGAATTCTGTAAAGGCTTTGTTCCAGCTTCCTTGAGCTAAAAGGGTCAAATTCTGCTTAAGATGTACATCTGGCCCCGGTTGCTGAAACAGGACATACTGTATTTTACAAAAAAGCACCAAAGATCAGACAAGGGATCTTTTATGTGTTTTACAAATGCATTTACACAGCGTGCAGCTGCTGTGGTATTCTTCCAAGGTGCTCCCCTTATTTGTGCCTCTGCTTCTCCCAGTATTGCAAGCTGAAATTATTCCATTGCTAATTCCAGATTATATCATTATTCAATACTAGTTCTTAAGTAGGAGAGCAGGAATGTCTGGGAGTAACATCAGTATTTCAGTATCCAGGAAACAAAGGCAACAAAATTTTAAAAGTCATAGATGTCTACTTATTTTTAATCTTCCTGAATAAGTTCTAATATTTTGATTTGTCAAAAGAAAGCAAAACTAAACTCAGATATATTCTATTTGACACAATTTATCCTCCTTGTATATTACAAGTGATGCGCTACAGAACTTGAAACAACAGAACTTTTCTGAAGTTCAAAACAGAACAGCAATCTTTTCAAACATACACTCCAATTATTGCTTCCATATAGCTTTATGTGCTTCTTTTCTTCTTTTGGTCTCTGAAATCCATAGTACTTGCATGAAGCTGTATCTGTACTGAAGGCAAGTATAGAAAAAAATAATTTTAAGAAATGTCCTTTTTTTTAGGCATACAGTAAAAAAAGTAAGCTGTAATTCAGGCTGAGGTCATACTAGCGACAAAAAGAAGAATGGTATAAACAACAAATTAAATTGACTTTGAAAAACTATTACCCAAGTATTTTTGCCCCAGCTTGTAAAAAAAATTAATATTACCGTATTACATTAATTAATTAAATTAATATACTATTAATATGTAATTACTATATAATTAGTTAATATATTGTGTTAATAAGGGTAAATATATTTATGATATTAATATAGTATTTAGTATTATAACTGGAACTTAGAAATTAAAGGAGGTATAGACAAGGAGGCTTGGTAAACTCCAGGTACGTTGGGCAAAACTGACAATAACTCCTAATGGTACAAACTGAGAAAAATCCAAAGATACAGTATGTTTTACCTGGATTTATTTCACCAGGAGAGGATAGTCAGAGTTACATATGTAGGTAGGGCAAACAAAAAAAACACTGGAGTAAATCCCTATTTCCACACAAAATATTTTGAGTAATCAAAGTAAATATCAAGAATACTTTAACATAGTTGCATTGGTCCAACTGAACACAAAGTATACTCCAAATACTGATATTTACCCCAGATAGGCATACCGATGCTCTTATACTGTTGGGTGGACTTTTAATGCAGATCTTTGTGCTTAGAAGTGATACTGAATCTTTAGGCTATTACAGTCTATTGGGACTTTCTCTCTGCTAAGAGATCAGGGCCAGATATCTGCTGACAATAAGTTTCACTGCACTCCCTGAACTTTGTCAGAATTTCTGATGTGCATGTTCTAATAAGAGAGTTACATGAGAGACCGAAAAAGAGCTGTAATGTAACAACAAATAATCATTCATTCCTGTGTTAATCATGGACAGTATATACACACATGAAAACTCACAGAAGCCATAAAAAAACCCCATTGTTTTTCAAACAATTAAATTCTTTGTACTTTGAGATGTTTACTGCTTATTTTTGTGACAAATGGACTTATACCAGTTTAAGATGGTATCAGGGAGGTGAACAAGAGCTGCTTCCCAAAGAAAAGGGGTTTTTTAGCACATAGGGATAAATTGGAGCTCAAAATAGGCATAAGCACAACAAAAATAAGTAATGTTCACTCGTCTTTTTTTTTCTGCTTGTTTCAAACTGTTCTGAGAGATTTAATTTCAGAACAGGAAAAGATTCACTTCGGACTAAATGAATCCCTTTTGGCATTTGAATTCAGCGGCTTAAGCACTTCCTATAATTAAGTCCGAAGAAATACTTATTTTAGGCTTAAATAAATCCCCTTGGAGCTGTCAATGAATGCTAACTTCTCTGGGCTTCAGAGAGATGCAGGGGTCCAGGGATTTCTCTTAAGTGCCTCATTACCCATTAGCTTGCAAAAAAACACATTTATTTTCAATACCTGTAATATGATATTGAATTTTAAGAGAGTGAAAAAAGTCAGTTGAGAATCCAGCAGGAATGTCCCCTTATGAAATTTAATATGAAACTTAACTTCAATCCCAGCTTTTTTTCCTGACGGAGTGCAAGTTAACATGAAACACCATACAGGAAGCTTTTTTCTTTCTGCTTTTTAGGCACCTCATCCCCACCCCCACGTTTGAAAACAATGTGCAAAAAGGAACTCTTCTGCTGCCTGCAAGAGGTGTCTAATTACTAGCTGGAAACTCCATTCATCACCCAGGTGTTAGAAAACACAGCCCTCTAATAGTAGGCCATTGCACTTCAGTGAACTTGCCCTGCAGGGGATTGGACTGTTCAAGGCCAAGCCTAGGGAAACCTCTTCACAACCATATGGAGGAGGTCTATAGTTTTGTTTATAACAGTCCCCCCTTAATTTCTGTTCTTCCTCTACTATCCCCACAGAGATTTAAGGAAAAAAAATATGTGCAGGAAGAAGCAGACGCCTTCAGCCACCTGTCCAGCAATTCTTTTTTGGCATAGAAGGTCACTGTTGGATCTCCTGTGCAAAAGGAAAACAAAGTATGCATGCATGAGTGGCTATCAAGCATTAATGTAGAAAAGGAACAGAAGAAAAAAAAAAATCCGAAAAGCAATTAGATAATGGGAAGTTTAAAAGAAAGTTCGAAAGTGACATGACCAAATGAAAAGCAATAGCTGTTTGAGGCAGCATTACAAGTCATCTATTATTTATATTCTCACTCTTAAAGATCAAATCTAATTTCCTTTCTTTTTCTTTTCCTTTTTTTTTTTCTTATTTATTTTGGACTGGAGACTGATGGGATAAACAGACACACCATCTTGAGCACTCAAATAGTTGAAGCATCTGTGCATAATAGTCATATAAATCCTCATGTTTGTCTTCCTGACATTTCAACTGAATCTTATAGCAGTTCTTAGGGCACTGACAAATAAAGTTCTTTCACCCAGTTGGCCAGAGCTTCGACCTTGCTAGAGTTTAATTTTAGCCAGTTTTAAACATTCTAGTACTCAAATTACACAATGTGTATGCCAATGTGTATGCACCCTGTTGGTGCAAAATACACTGGATGTATCTGCAATTCAGTTTTAGGTCAGATCAGGAATGCACTTTTAAAACAAAATCTCCTGATTATGGTGGAGTCACTCTCCTCACAACGTAGTATCAAAGCTAAATGGATTTGTTTTAGCTGAAAGTATAATGGAAGATGTGCTCAAGGAACAAACTCAATTTCTTCCAGCTGTTAATGAATGTTCAGCCCATGGGACCAACCTAGAGTTTATGAAGTGTCCTGAAATGTATATAGTGTTGACATATCAGGTCCTCATCACCAGCTGATTCCCTCTGCAGATCCCCAGTGCCACACTACCTACTAATGCTGACAAAATGTGTGAGCATCTGCTGAGCAGTAGATACTCCTTAGAGCGATTATCTCTAACTAGTCCTTCTAGCCCTTGTCTATCTCTGAAGTGACAGATAACTCTTTCTGTATCAATTTCTTCAGTTAGTATGAAAAAAGGAAACTGAGCATCACAAAGCAACTCCCTTTTCCACATTAGTAAGAAAATGTTGGTAATTTCAAAAAAGAACTGGTAGAAAAACAGTAGAGTTCTGTACATTGAAGTAAACTCAAAACTCACAGTGTAAGATACCTTTACTTCATGTTATGTCGACATAGTACAGTGAATCCAAGTGATTCATATGATTGCTCTTAAATGCCTACCTTAGGATGAGATGTATCTGCTGATATATCGCTGAATATATATATATACGCACAAACACATCTATTTGCCATATATAAAATATATTCTACATTATACACATATAAAGATATATGAATAGTATATAAATGTAAATTAGCTGAGGTAAATAGCAAAAATAATACTCATCACCGGTGTAGTTGGAGGACATCCTGATGTGTACACAGATTATTATGTGCATAAAAAGACATGAAGTCTTTTGCTTGTTCTGCAACCTGAACTAAAGATGAGCAACTTCAGACAACAACCTAGACAACTATTTTTGTCTGGTGCTGCTTCTAAGTGAGTATGACTCTTAGCAAAGATCAGATATCTGCATGGAAGTAACATGAGATATATTCATTGTGGCACTGTGATGTACTAATGTAGCTCAGTGGTATCCAGAACAAATTTCCACTCCCCTGCTATTTCAGACACAGCCTCAAGGAGCAGGAGCCCATCTTCATTCACTCATGTAGAAATTCCTGACTTTTCATTTCCTGACAGGGCTCGAAGTACTCTGGGAAGCATTATCTCCTTCAGGTCTCCTAGTAGCACCCTGGCATGAAAGCCCAGAAATGAATACGCACAAAAATACTAATACAGTAAAAGTGTATTCTTCTTTTATAATTACTTGCATTAATTGGAAGTACCTCTAATCTAAACAATAGCTTTTATTTATGTTCAGATTGAGTCACTGCAGGAAATAAAGAACTGGTCCTGCTTTTCAGAGTATTTGCTAATCTTAACTATTTTCAGTTCCTGCATTTGGACGCAGACGAAACATTATTTGGGTCTCAAATTTATGAAAACTGTGGAATTCTTATATTTAATTTTTTCCATGCATCCAGTCTTTAAAGTATCACAATCACCTCAGAAACATCCACTTTTTAATTTCCATCTCTAGATAACAATGTTTTCACCCTGTTCCAGGCTTTACTTTTATTTATTAATCTTTTTAAAGATACGGATCTCTCTTTTTTTTTTTATGAGATTTGGTATTTACTTTAAAATGTTCCTATATTGAATCAGATTTTTCTGATCCTTTTAGAAAAAAAAATATATTAATTCTGAAAACAGAAGTTTTTCAGAAGTCTAATTTAAAAAAAAAAACTCTTGTAAAGTATTCTTTTTGCAAGCAAAATTGTTTAATAAATTCATATGTTTATCTTCATATTTTCCCAGCAACTTCACCCTACCCTTTAATTTGCTGATGTGTGTGTTTTCTTTTAACCAACTTTCCCAGGCCTCTGCTTCCTCTGCAATGAGAAGCTGTTCCAACTGCATTGTCTCCAAACTCCCATGTTGACAGAGAATCATTCTTTCAGTTCTCTTGGAAGGACAACCTCCTTTTGAATCATCTGCTGAGGAGATATGCTTATATCTTTTATTCCCTTTTCTTCCTTTTTTTCCTCCCTAAAGGAATAAAATGTCCGTATGTCTATCAAAAACTGGATGAGTAGCTACTTCTCTCAGATTTTCGTCCATGTTCTTTACATTTTGCCCATTCCAGAAAAGGAGGCTGAATGGGACTTGCTACATTAACTAACATAAATAATTCATGCCTGAAACATCAAATGATCTTCTCTAGAACACTGATTATAGTGTCTCTTATCTTACATTTTACCGAGAGAAAGAGGCCCCAAGTACACTATAAATACTACTAAAAATCTATGAAATCTAATGTTTGTGCACAAGAGGAAAAAAAAGATAGACAAATAGGATGAGTAAATGATAAAAGGAAAGGGAAAAAAAAACCATCAGAATGAACACTAGGGAATCTAAGATATCTTTTGAGAAAGCATCTTCAGGCTGGAAGATTTTAAAAGCATATGTAGAAATCTGGA
This sequence comes from Chlamydotis macqueenii, assembly GCF_036417535.1. Classification (NCBI taxonomy): domain Eukaryota; kingdom Metazoa; phylum Chordata; class Aves; order Otidiformes; family Otididae; genus Chlamydotis; species Chlamydotis macqueenii. Next base: position 168,473,093 of record NC_141556.1, read on the forward strand.
AGCATAACAACTTACCTCACAATAAGTTTTCCAGTGTATTTGAGTGCTGCAGCAATCCTAAACAAACATTACATTATTAGACCACTGCTTGTTCTAGTTACCAACTGAATATCATAGGCAAATCTGTGGAGCCACTTCTTCAAGCTATTTATACTTTTAGATTCTATGTTACCCCATAACTCTGAGCTCCACTTTTTTTTTTTTTAATTAACACATTACTGAATGCGCATTACTGAGTGTCACTAGATTCTTGTGAGAAAGATTCATAAGAAAATAACATTGCCATGACTTCAGAAATCACCATCTCTGTCTAATTTTGCTCTGGTATGTATATCTATTTCTGACAGTGTTCCAGTGATGTAGACTGCACAATATATGTTTAATATGTTCTGTTCTCTTCTTTGCTTCTCTTACCTTTACAAAATTTTCCTGATATCTAACATGATTAATTTGCTAAAAAGAGTCCCAAAGAAACAAGAGTAACTTATTACTGCTCTTATCTGTCATAGTTATGGAAAACAGATTATTCATTTCCTCTTTGGAAAATTCTCTTACATATATGAAGGGTATTATCATGACCTCTATAAATCTTCTGTTCTTTAAGGTAAGCAACACAATTTCTTTCATTAATTTATTACACATGACATTTTTCCATACTTGTGGGTGTTTTTGTTGCTATAATTAAGACAGTCTTCATTTAGGCCACTTATTAGGACTCTGTGGTACCCAAACTTGAATTCCTGCTGATACTTTAATATTGCTTAATAAAGCAGATGGGTCATTTACATGTCTTTCAGTCTTAATTCCTATTTAAACACCTCAATTTGATTGTCTTCTTTGTAACAATATGGTATAGTGAAACTCTAGTTCCCTTTAATCTCAGAGCCTTTTCTTAAGAATTGCTGTTAAATGGTTTTTCTCATCTACTATTTCTTCATTAATTATTCTTACTTTATGATGGGCCTTGTTAAATATCCCTCTCATTTCCTTCTCAGTTAATTTCACTAATAAGTCAAGATCATTTTGTATTCCAGTCCTACTCTTCAGTTTGATAATTACAGATGCTCATGGGTCAGTCCCTTTAGGATTTTAAAGACCTCTGTTGCATATCACTCATACTGGTGTCTTGCTGAAGATTCCTTGTCTGTGTAGATTCTTCATATGGAAGTCATTCCATAGCACTGATTAACCAGTTGATCTTCAGTGTGCTGCTTCTACTTCTGCTGTTATGTGGGATGATATGATGTCACAAGGTTAATCTACAGAGTGTTTTTAAACACACTTTATTGAATCAAAGATATAGTTCTGTTACTTTCCAGATACTAGTTTGTAAAATAAGTGCAAATATCAGAGTCAAGCTGCAGAAGAATTAACATATTTATACAGGATAAATATTTCAAATCTAAACTCTTTTAATACTGCACAGTTTCTTCACAGTCAATTTTATGCAGTGCCTTCAGTTTGGAAAGCAGACAGCTGCATTCTATTACTGAAACACCTTTTGCATACCTGTCCTCATCTGAGTTCCTCGTTTATTGTGGAGGTCATAAAACACCTTTTGTTCTAAGAATGTTTACACACATTTTATAGATATGATAGCGGAAAGTTATTTAAATTGCTTATGCAATCATCGTTTTGGGTTTAACGGTATAAAAATAGGTCTACCAGCCAAATAATATATTTCTACTTGTCTTCACCTTATTATGAGTTTCATGCAGAACTCACTGAAATCATCAGCTTCATTTAGCAAAATTTTCTCTGTGTTTTGGTGTTTTGTGGCAAGGCTTCAGCTCTCCTGACTGCTTCTTCTGGTCAGTTTGCTGAATACCAGAGGGACTCCATGGACTTCACAAAGTCTTCAGGCTTCTTATTATGTGGAACTGTTTTAGCAGCAAGGACTTGGTCTTCACCATTAAACACTGCACTATACTGTGGCAATTTAGTCATTATTCTATCCATCATATGCTATTTTTAGTATGTTGGCAGATATGAACAGTGACGAAATTCCAAATGACAGGAAGTAACTTCAGCTAAGCTCAGGATATTTGCTGTTTTAATTGGAAAGTAGTAGTCAAGATAAAACACTAAACTAAATTAAAATATGAATTATAGTGTATTTTTATTGTCTAATAACTTTAAATTTACATACTACTGTAACAGTTTAGCATACAAAAATAACATAGCACAAAAAAAAATGTTCATTAATTGAATTGAGGATTGAGTATATGAGTACCATCTTTATACACACACACACGTGTGTGTGTGTGCATATATATGCCAACTGTACACAAATGAAGGCATGCTTTTTAACTATTAAAAAAAAAAGACATCAAGGAATCAGTAGAATGAATCTTCTTTTTTTCCCATTAGGTGGACATAGTAGGTTTTATAAAATTCCTTCAAACAGTATGACTTGCACTCTTTGTGGAAGTGTGAGCCTGTTACTGCAAAAATAGAGCTAGAGACAGACAGAGATACCATTTTTTTTCACCAGTATGTGAAAACACTAAAAGTTGGGCCTCCAGAGGGAGGAATCACCTCACATAGCTTTAAACATCTAAAACTGATCATCACCATCTATGACAATTGCCTTGGGCTCACTGTACTTTCAGTAGAAGAAAATGTAACCTTCAGGAGCACAGTTTGTCTCATCTTCAGATCTAAGATCTCAGAGAGTTCAGGTCAATTGCCTATTTCTCTCCACTGACTGTAGAAAAACTATTATGATCAGCTCAGGTTGAAATGTTTAACTCTTACAAGCCTAAATGGAGGGAGAATTGTTTCAAATGAGAACTAAAAGTTTTGAAGATACTGAAGATTTATTTGAGTGAGTGTCAAATTAATAGTCATGACAGAGTATCTGATTAATCTTGATCTTGTAAGGTTTTAGAGCAAGTACTTGACCATAAGCATGCAAACAGACTTAGTAACCTCACATGTAACTTAAATTTCATGGAAAGATTTAGCTAATCAAGGTTGAGATTAAGTACTATTTACATGGGAACCAGGGATTTTATCATCTTATCTGTCTGTGAAGTGTCATAAATTATATGGAATCTATATACTAAAACCTGATAGGCAATGTCACCTAAACCTATCTAAATTAGTTTGGTAGAATTTTGTTATTTTAGTTCTGAAAGATACTGAAAAGAGAAGCACTGATGTTTTTGTAAAGTATTTATGGCTTCAAAGGAGGTAAAAATCTGGTAAATTTTCACAGCTAACAACTTGTCACAAGGTTTACCAATCTGTCAGTATTTAATTAAGCCAAGTATTTTTAATAGCTGTGATAACTGACTAAATATCAAACTATCCTAATTCAAACTCTGCAGCTGTTAAAATCTGTTCATTGCTACTTTAATATTCAATTGAACTGACTTTGCTAGAGTTAACATTTTATACAATTTTGCAAAAGTATTTTTAATTGTGATATAAAATATATTTTCTCTTTATACAAGGAGCACAATTATTTTGTGAATTTTGACTTTAAAATCTATAGTAGAGACAAATTTATTAGAGAAATACTGTCAATTTATCTCAAAGAAAATCCATACCATATTATTAATGCTAAGCATTGTTAACAAGACTTAATGTTAGAAACTGCTAATGAGAATCTACAACACATATCAAAAAAAACATATAAAATGTGTCCAGTGATATAATATTCTGTACTGCTCCTCCATCACTTTCAAAACACTCTCATTTGCACATAGCAGTCACTATAAATTCATGTCAACTTGATCTTCCTTTGACGACACAGAACTGTAAAGAATTGTCATTATACATATTGCAGTTATAAAAAATCACATATAATAAGCACAAGAAATAAAAAAAAAGCCTGAGTTTGTGGTGTGATGTGGCAGAGGAGAGGGAATCTATTGTTTCCAGTGGTGGTAAATCAGCTGGCATTCCGTAAGGATTTTAGTCTACACCCACAAATGTCCCCCTGCAAATACAAGCTAATTTCCTTTCCATCCCACATGCTGCTCACACTGATGTCAGAGCAGTGACGATATTATTGACCAGGAAAATACTAAAAGTAAATGCTCTTAAGAGCTTCTTTTCTTACAGTTAAATTGATTTTATAGTTAAAATAAACCTGAGTTTCCTTTGGAAAACACACACAACTACTTCGTGCTTTACAATTCCGTTGCTTAGAGCTAGCCATCCTGTTCTCAGTTTAGTACTCTAGCAAGTGAAAGTACTGTCCTTTTACAGAGATATGTTCCTCAAAATGAATTTTTTACATTTTTTTCTTTCTTGACAAAAAGGGGTTTAAATTTAATATTTCCTTTTACCTTTATCACAATAGTGTGGCTCAGCTTGCTTTCTTTCACAAATTGCTGTTTTGGGAATATATTTCTGAAAACTTTAATTAGGATGGGATAAAAAAAGACAATTTTCATGACAGTTTTGAATAAAAGACTGTAAAAGACTGGTGGGAGCAAATAACTTCAAATATACATAGAACCTACACACGTTTTTCTGTTACCCTCTGTTCTTACAAATGTCAAGAAGGACATAATGGAATAAATTAATTAAATTAGCAGTTAAAAAAGCCACAGAACCAGTCAGAAGAGACAGAGGTTCAAAATACAGACTTTTTTTTTCATTATAATTGTTTCACAATTGATTTTCAACTTTAGAACTGTTGTTGCCATGTGTTTAGTGCCTTTCATCTGTTCTCTCATCTATTTCATCTCAACATGAACCTGTGTATGTCTCAGGGATATCCATGTACAGGGTATTACCATGACTTTTCAACATTGACAAGGATAAACAGTTTTTACATATTTTTTATCAAAGAAAAATGTTCCTTTCATGTTGATCTCTAAGGCTGAAGCAATTCTGTTTTGGTTTTGGCTTTTTTTTGGTTGTTTTTGTTTGTTTCTTTTTTTTTTTTTTTTTTAAAAGGAACATTCTTAGCATTATACAGCAAACGCAGGCTACAACAGCCATTTTATGGAAATGTCTTCTGCTTTGCTGAGTCTATCTGACCCCCTTCTAGTTAGTTATATAAAAACTTAGAGGTTTACTTTTTTTCAAATATAAAATACAGGTTAAAATCCTTTATCTATATTATTGTGCACATGCACAAAACATATTCTGAAACATTTAATATTTCCTAATATATTTTTACGCAGTTTTAATAAGATTATTATTTCATATATCATATGACAAATCTATGACTAAATGTACCACATAAGAGCAAGTATGGTTGCTATCTTACTATTTAGAGATTCAGGCAAAAATTTGTCTCTACATAAAATGGTAGCCAGGCTAGGTCCCACATAGCAGAGTTCTGAAGAGGCATGTAAGCCTTCCTCTTTCTTTGAAAAGGAAAATCCTATCACTACTGTATCACTAAGCCTGCTATCAGTGCTTCCATAAGTAACTGAATTCATATTATTTTCTAATTTACCCTTTGAACTGTCTTTGCAACATTTAAAACCATTTAAGAGTTAATGTTCTCTCCCTTATATATTCTGCTGTATGGTAGCAATTAAACTGCAAATTGTAGCACCTGTGCATGCTGTTTTATTTCACATCACAGTTTCCAGATGGCATGGAACAGGTGACACGGCAACACAGAAAGTCTCATTTACAACAGGGAAACACTTTTATATGCATAGCACCGTGTCTCATCACACCGCAGCTCTGCAGCTATATGAAGTTTACGACAGCAAAAAAAGCACCATTGCTGAGTAACAGATAAAGTATCCCTTTCCTTTAAAAGGGAAAGGCAAAGAGAAAGTTCCTGCCTCTCTGTCTACCCTATGATTTAATCCCAATGATTTAAAAGAAGTATTGCAAGATCATGGCCAAAAATTCCAGACCTTACTGACATCTCTTCTCTCTTTGCTGGAACGATACAGACATGCATCTCTTGTCTTACATATGTCTATTAAAGGAAATTAGTTAAGATATTTATTTTTCTTAGTGCTACATTGTTCAGCACAGTCATTTGTCTTTGTATGCTTCAACCAAGGAAGTCTAAGTCTTATTTGTTATGAAAACAATGGCAGTACTGTCATCAGGCGTGTTAGTACTGTGTAATGGAATGTGGTGATCCTAAAACCAGCTAAGATTCAATCCAGTAAGTTTCTAAAAAATGACTTAAACTAGCTTTTCCTCATTCATTTATCTACATATGCATACATCATATATACAAAAGCAAACTATTTTATGTCTTATTTTTCTTTCTTCCACAATTAGGAGACTTAGCGTATTTTGTGCTGGAAGCTGAGGAATCCACACCTTCCCGAAAGGTCTCGTTTTACCACTAGAGGGCCAGTAGATACTAGATTTCTTTAACTTGCCCATTATATAGCTAATACTGGAAGAATCTGGAATGAGTAAAAAGCAAATATTATTTCTGGCAGTTTGTCATTGCTTTGTTTTCCTTGTTTGCCACTGGGTACTGCCCAGAGAATCTAATTGTTTGAGTTCTTATGAAACTAAGATTTGAAGCGCACAATTCTCATGAGGGGACCAGAACTGCATAAGTAAATAGATGAAGTATATCTAGTTTATGCAGTTTATAATACACAAACCTTCTCCACACACATAAATATGCTAAACTTGATGCTTGCATGAATTTCTGCACATGCACACATGCAAGTTGCCTGAGGATTAAAGAGAGCTTGCATCAAGTTTTCAGAAATGATTGCTAGCTAGGGTATATCAACAATCTTTCATAAAAAGAAATACTAAGGACATTCCTGTGGTATAAAATTAGTTGAAAATATTGTTACTTCAGGTTATTTATAAATTTTTCTTTTTAGATAAAGGCTACTTTGTAAAAATTAGGATAGAATAAATTGAAAATCTTGCTCGAGACCATTAAAAATTCATTCAATGCAGAAGGATGTCTGATGGAGCTTCATGAATCTACCTCAGTAATATTTGCTGGAACGATTTTCAAGTACTGGCTAAAGTGCATTCCTGTGTATTTCCACTTAAGCCATCTGCCAATCTTAATACTTATTCCTGAGGGAGGAAATCTTCCAGTGCTCTTTTTCATTTAATTTGCAAGGACATCCTGTTTAGGTACTTATCAAAAGAACAGAAGATTGGATGCCAAATACCACAAGTCTTGGTTTAGAAAACTTAATGGGTCAGAGTAAAGTAACAAGGATGCTGCAGCATTGTTCCTTTTTATTTGTAAAATGTACGTTGCTCTTTTCAGGACAGATACATTTATGCATATCTCAATAGTAACTGGACTATGTTTCCTAAACATTGAAGGATTTTGCTAAAAGTTGCTAAATTCCACTAGTTTGATGATTAAGAACAAAATCCAGAAAAAACAACTAAGCAAGTGAGCTATGCAGAGAAATCATGACTGACTTAACGCACCAGTTAGCTTCCTTGCCTAAACTCTCATTGATCACAGGGGTCAATGCAGAAGTGTTTACATTCTCAGATGCCTAAAGTTCTGCTACTGTACTTGTTTAAAGATGCTACCATTGTGTCAGAGCCAAAGATCTTGGTACCTATCTCATGCTTCAGGCTGTTTGGATCAAGCAAAAGAGACTTCCCTATGCCTAACTCTCCTGAGATGCATTTATTGGAGGCGGAGCGGGAGGGAGGAGAAAGGAAGAGATCACACTTGGAGCGCAGTCAAAGCACCAAATAAAGCACAAACACATAGCTATCATGTCAACTGCCATTTCAGAAAACTGACAGAGGCAACAGGTTTGTCCTTGACTGTTGATCTTAATTTCTTCTTTCAAAAAAGAGTGCCTAACTACCAACCTGTTTGCAAAGCTGGAACTGCAGTGGGAAGATTCTCCTGTTAAATATTGGGCTGCTATGCAAAACTAGATCAGTGAGAAACACAAAAGAGAGCTTATGCATTGCCCACTGGTTAATACAGTTGCATTCCCCTGGCAGGAAAAGGAGGTCTTAAGTTCCATTTCCCGATACAGAGACCTTATACATTCTGCAGTAAAGAGTCATTGGATAAAATACCTTAACCTTAATGGCAAGAACTAGAATGTAGGGTGAAAAGGAAGAAGAAACAGACAAGTGGGGGCCTGGCTCAGTGTGCTAAAAAAAAAAAAAATTGCTGTATTCTTTACACTAAGTCTCTGGGGAGGCTAAATTCCTACAATTCCCACTGGCATCAGAAAATAAAATTCTCATCCTGGGGAAAAGGTACAACCAACTTCTGTCCAAGTTTTGTGATCAGTATAATAAAGTGACTCTACCAGCTCTGTTCTTCTCCAGGACCTCTTTTACATGTAAAACTCTTACTGACACTGGGGGTAGAAGTCATCCCCCCTACAGTGTAAACTGATCCATCTTAGTTACTCACCTGGGGGGTCTTTTATAGGTAAAGAACAGTGTTTTGAACAGCAATTCATCTTATCCAATGTTAGCTACCTAAGCAAAGTTCAGTAACTTGAACCATGAATGGGTTTATGTCCTTCTGTTGAGTAAAAAGGAGTGAAAGTAGCCACTCAGATGCAAAGATCTGCAATATGGATACTCAAAATCAAGTAAGCAATAATGCCTCCTATTTCAGTGGGAAGTTTGCTTGCATAAGAGTAGCATGCTCAGTCTCAGACTTTAATTTTAGCTGAACAGTAAAAAAATCAGTGAAGTCCTGACCAAAATATTATTTTCTACTGATAACGTGAAAAGAACTCTAAGAACATATCCTGAATTTTGTCTTCATAGCAAATAGAACTTGACTGAAGGCACAGCTACAATTTTGGAATCTTTCCCTGCTAACAGGAAGAAAAGAGTTAGATGAAAGATGGCCTGATTTACTGTAATAGTAAGCTGTGGATACACAGTGCTTTGAAAAAGAGTCAACATAATAGCGTTAATGTGAATCCATGGCTAGGAGCTGTCAAATGCACTGTTGGAAAAGGAGAGGATAAAGTCTATTCCCAGGAATCCACCAAAGATTAGCTTCTGAAGTTATCTTTGTATGATTCTGTGATTCCTCTGTACAGAGAGGCAGGGTGGAAATGTTTTTTCAGTATTAGATTATCTAGCCCTGCATCATTCTTGGCGTACATGCACTTTTGCAATGCCTTTCTGCTCCTATATATGCAGCTTGCATAAGGCTGGGCTTTGCTCCCTGCTGGAAGTATTAACGCTGTGTACTTCTTCTTGTCTCCAGATCCAAAGCAAGAAAACATCAGATTTCCAGCCAAAGCCCATATGTGGCTGAAGAGGCATTGGTTGGGCTTGCTTACCAATGAAGATCAAACTATGTTTCAAACCCACCCCCCCGCAAAAAAAAATGCATTTTTCAAATACCAGTGGAACGTGTTTCTTCAAGTTTATATAAGACAGAGGAACTGTTACTAAAACAACCACCAAAAAAAAAAAAAAAAAGAAAGAAAAAGAAAAACACAGTGAGGGGATTCACATGCAGAGGGCCAGGGAACCAAAAAAACTAAACACTGTTAAAGTTGTGACTCAGATGAATGACTGCCAGGAAATTCAGAGTTAAGGATGACATTCCATTACAAGCTCACGCTGTTGTTCCTGTTTCTGAGTTCTCACAGCCATTGAAGAAAACCGTATAGTCTGAATTGTCTTGTGTTTGTCTGCTAGAGTTCCTAATGCAACCATTCAAATGTGGCTTTCCTCTGTTTGAACACACTTCATTCATGAACTCCAGGCTTATAATGATCAATTTTGAAATGCTGCATTAACTGTAGGAAGAGCCAGTTTGTCACAGTAACTGGTTGTGAGCCACAGAACAGTTACTTAGTCATATCTAGCAGCACAAAACTAACATATTTCTATTTTTTCTATTCTATTTCTATTTTTTTCATGTTCATTTTCAAAAAAAAAAAAAGAAGATTAACCATGGAAATATTTCACTAAGAAATTCTATCTGATCTGGCACTGTTAACTCAGTCAGGAGAGACCTCCCAACAAAGCAGCACTCATTTGCTCAAACGCCTAAGCTATCGTGAAGATATTTTAAAAATTAGTAACTGTAGTATAACAAGAGAGTCAGTTTGGCAGGGATATAAGTTCACAGTCATGAAAGACTGATGTATCCATCTAGTCTCTCAGCTGATGCTTTGGAGGCAGAATAACTTGTTTAGCTGTCCTTTGACAAGGAAACAAATCAGCCCACTGTTAGATCCAAATGATGTTTGGCTAAGCAGCTTATCGGAGTACTGCAGAAACTTGCTTACGAGGGTAGATGCATAGGAAATGCAGGTCAGAAAGGAATAAATCCAAGACAACTCTAGTAAAAATCAGTGCAATCATCTCGGGGCAACCAGAAACATAATATCAGTGTGTCACACTCTCGCTTAGCTTAACATCAGCTTCCTTTTTTTTCTCCTTTTCCTTCTTTCCCGTTCTATTAAGACTATTAAAATTCAAAGAATTCTGTTATAATTGTGCCAGCATTCCTATGCATCCTGACGTTTGTTCCTATCAATTGGCTCTTTATGCCTCTCAGGCGAGGCCGGATGTTTGCAGTGGCTGGCAGCTGTTGTTGGAGGCCTAGCAAACAGCTGATGGACTGGCAGTGCACATTGAAAGGGCGCAGCCCAGAGCCTGGGAAAGGTCCTAATGCTGAATGCTCTCAGCTCAGATGGGTAATTAGCTTAGTACGTGCAAGATTAGAGAAGTAGCGCTGAAGATGGTGCATCTGACCTGCTTTTCAAAAGTCATTAGAAATTAGAAACGGTAATTCTTTCACGTGAAAAGTAAAGAATTTTGTGAATGGGACTTGTTGGCTTTCTTTTCTGAAGGAACTCTGCTAGAAGTTTATCTCCCCTGAGCGTTTATTCAAACAAATGGTTATTATTTCATCTTTTCTTTCTATGATTAATTAGTATATCTAAAAACTGCTTAAAAAATGAAATTATATGTATCTGTTTCTGGAATTTGTGGGCACTGCAAAAAACTGTCTGTCCCAGTGAGTTTCTGTCCCCCTAAAAGGGGGCAGAAATCATCTTTCAGATAGCAAAACCATAATTTATTCCAGATCTAATTTGAAAAAAAAAAAAGTGAGGAACTAAAATGTTATTTGTAAAAACAGATTTTAGGCTCTGTTTTTCACTTTTCTTTATTTTCTGTGGAAATCTCCATATTCATCATATGGACAGGATCAGACTCAAAGCCAGATGAGATCAAATGAAGTCTTCTGTGTCCTAAGATAAACTGTTGTAACATTCAAGAAGTATCTCTGTATGCATGGGGGCGAGTGTGTGTGTGTATGTGTGTGTTAGAACATACCACATCCTTTTCCATATCCTGCGTTTAGACTGAGCTTCTTTCAGAATCATGAAGTTCTCGGAAATTCTGATCTAAGCATGGTAATAAAACATTGTTTCATCTAGACCTGACACTAGATCCCTCTATGCTTTGGCAATATTTTCATGAGTTTCTGCAAAAATGAAGAAAATTATCTACTTCACAGATGGTTTTTGGGTAAAAAAAAAATGATGTTTGCAACATACTTAAAGGAAAAAAAGCAAAGCATTAGCATAACTACAAGTCCGATGCCACAGTTGTTAGTGAAAATTCAAGGGTTTTAATATAGTGTGCGTTTTATAAATCTCTCACTATATTAAAGTATTTGGTATACTCAGCTCTCAGGATCAGTGCTCTACCTGTATTTGGACTTGAGAATTGCTACCTGTGGTGCATGTTACCCCCACATCCGGCCCTGCAGAAGTCACTAGTGATGTATCAGTAGGATTTGGGTTTCAATAGGAAAGTTACAAAGAATTAGTTCAACAGATTAAGGCATCATCAGACAGCCTGGGTCAGCATTCTCCTCTTCTATTTTCACTTACCGTAATTTCAATTTGCAATGACATTTGCTGCTGGAGGAATTTCTTTGGAGAATAAGATAAAAATCTAGGAGAGGAAACACGGGTTTAGAAGAAAAGGCATTAGAAGCAGATGGCAGGAAAGAGAAAGAAATATATGCAGTAACTAATTATCACTATTTACTTCACTGGGGAATATGCAATTTACAAGGGAGAAACTATTGGCTCTTTCTGTGGTTGGAAGTCAGCAACACACCTGAGGTAGAAGAATACATAGGAAATTGTAAATTGTAAAGAGGTAGGTCTAAAATATTGCTTTCATAAACAGGTTTTGGAGATGGGAAGCACTCATATTTCTATTCATCTCTGTTCATTTCCAGTCAAAATCAGCTGAGAAGGAGCAAGTTAAACACAGGACAACTGAATAAGTGAGCAAATAAGTCTCTCCTAGATTAATTCTTGTGGCCAAAATTACTGCTTCCAGCAGAGAAAGAGATGGGGGGAGAAGAAAAGAGAAAAGCAGAGCACAATGTATTTTGCTACATACTATTATTCATTATTTTTATTAATTACTGAACATTATCAGTATACCAACTTCTGTTTAAAACAAAGACATAGCCTCAGAGATTTATCATCTCAGATATATCATCAACAGCTGATGTGACTTCACATTATGATTTTAAAGTCAATTTGAAAAAAAAAAACAGAGATTCACAGTTATAAAAACAAACAGGGGCATGGCGGGGGGGGGGGGTAAATCAGCTTGTTTTCTTCTATTAATTGCCACAATAAAGGAGAGATACAAGACACAAGGTCTTTTACTATCCTACTTAGGAAAGAATGTAGCAGTAAAGACCAGCCTGTTCCTGAGAGAACTCTACTTTTCACAACAGCCTCCATGGCCATCCCAGAAGTGTGGCAGTGATCTTGCGTCTTTCTTTGAAGATAAAAGAAGGAAGCAAAGAAGAGTTTGAGTGTTTTCTAAACCAAAAATCAGACACACAATTCATTTAGTGTAACTTTAAGTATCTGAGGCAGTATGATTATATGTGAGTTAATCATGTTATCATCAGTGGAGGCTTGTATGGACTAATTTATCTCAAAACAAAAATGTTATATATGATTACTTTCTATTCTGCCTATTTCTCTCAATTGGATCCTAGAACAGCTATAGACTTATACATTATAGATATCTAAAATTAGATGAATCAAGTCATTTCCTGAACCCCACCCAACATCTCCCTTTGTCACTCTTCCAGAAAGTTATTCCATTACTTTCACTACAAGTTTAGATCAGTAGTGACCAAGACACTCTATTACATAAGTAGTGCTAAATTACAAGAACTTTACAATTTACTGCACCCATCCTGTTTCCATGCCTCAGTGTGGAAAGCAAAGCAAAGTATCATCATGAAGCTGAATTAGGAGTAAATACTCACTAGTCTCTATCACTCCTGAAAGGCACGTGCCCAGATCAGTGCTTGAGTTGGTGAGGCACTCTTTCAAATTTTTCATCCAGTTACTCACAGCAACAATTCCCCAGGCAGGAGAAACACTTTGTAAAAATAATGGGTTTCTGCTATATCAGTCCAATTCAGGCAATTATTCCAGGAATTCCTCTCCTTATGAAGAGACATTGCAGGCTGAATGCTTATATGGAAGGTACAGAGGAAAGGCTAGATTTGCTTAAGGTAGCTCCAAGGTTCATTTATTCCACTGATCAACTCTGCATCTAAGGCAGAAGTGGGAATTTGCAATAAGTGTTTTTTTAAATGGTGAGTTCCAAAGAAGACACACATACTATCTGACTCAGAAAAAATATTAACTAATAGCAATTTCTACTTTCTAGCTGCAAATTTCAGCACTTGTAGGTAGTATGGGGTTTTTTGTGTTTTTTATTCACAAAACAGATGGCTTTCCCCACAAATTGATTAATAGTTGTCTCTCAATAGCATATGTTTAAAATCATAAATGCTTCCACATTACCCTTTAGGATTTCTTTTTAAACTGAAGTAAGAAACAAAAAAAGTGTTCAATGAAATGCCACAAAAGTACTGACCAGTATGAATATAAATCACAGACTATCAAGGACAATGCTGATAAGAGGAAGAGCACTGATTCATCTCTGCATACACGTGTGTTCATGAAAGAAGGGAAAGGATGCTGAAACATTTTAATATAGTGTGGAGGATGAATAGCCATCTATATCCGTGGTTCTGTGAAATTCCAAAAGAAAATTTATTGTTAATTTTATTAATGGGAGTGATATCTACAGACTGTTTTAGAAACACTTACATAATAGATATATATGCTAAAGAGAAACCAAATATTTTAAAAAATAAATAAATTTGGACGGGAATCCTCTGTCATAAGCAGTACTCTTTCTTCAGTGCACCACAAAAGAGCAAGGGAGAACATTCAGTAAGACATGCTTAGTATTGGCTATATATATTTATGTAAATATGTTTTAATACTAAATTTCGAACCCTTGACAAATTTGGAGGAAATTCAGTATGGATTTTTTAAATTTTACAGTACCCTAGAATCTGTACATGTTTTCTGAATTAATAAGGAATGAGGAGACTTTGATCCATCCAGAATGAAATAATCAAAATTTTAAAAGGAGAATTCCATTGAATATATTATATTGAATATATTCTGAACCATGCACAAAACCCACTTATTGCCCTGAAGAAAATTAAATATAACTTTTATTATGCTTGAAAAATTCTTAAAGTAAATCCTTTCCAAAAAAACCCCAAATACTGAATCTATTTCATTATTCTCATAATTAATTTGACTTCTAAATGTTGGAAGGATAAGTGACACACACACACACAAAAAGGAATTATATCAATTTTCCTTTAAACTGAAAATTTAATGTGACCTAACTTTAATTTCCTTATACATAACATGCTAATATTTTTTGTTTACGTAATTCTATTTAAGTTGGAAATATTCTTTAGACTTTCTCAGAATATTATTTCAAAAATTTTAAGCTGTGGGTCACCTAGAAAAAGGTGGTTATTAGGAATTATAACTTTTAACGAGGCAATCTATAGTAATTTAATTTTATATTAGTAAGATATTTTTCATGCAATAGATATGTCACTATGTTAGACTCAAACTGTCAATCAACAGACTGTTTCAATATTAGAATAAAAAGGAAAAAGGCATTTAGAAACAAACAAACAAACAAAAAAAACAAAAAAAAAAGCAACAGGAGTTTGTTTAAAGGTAAGATCTTTGGATATCATAATGGAATTTAAATTTACTTTTCTGGTTCCAGAGCTTTATAGTTTGATTCTAGACCATACCTATCTTTTGAAGAGATATATTCCATTAGTTCCCTTGAAAGATTCCAAAAAATTTAAGAGGTTAGTTTACAAAGTTTCAGCAAGATTGACTGAAACAAAACCTTAAGCATGACTCAGTAGTAAACTCCACTTTGCCTACAGACCAAGCCTCTCACAAATATGAGAACTACCACAGTGGACCACTAAGTTATATCAAATAACCACAGTCCATGGTGATAAAGCAGGACTTCAACATTACCGCTAAAATTTCATTAAAATCAGTCTCAGGGAAATCTAAAAAAGAATCAGGCCTCTGTCATAGGTGAAACAAGTAAGTCAACTTACAGTTAATTTTGGCCTGCACTATTATAAGCCTCCTGCCTCCATTATTTCATTCATTACAAGATTTTTACCATTTGAGCTGAAATTTTCTAAGATTGATTTTCCCTGAGGCTGATTATGCTAAGGAAATTTCAACAGTAACGGTTCCCTTCAACTTTTTAATGCTTGCCTTTGTGACTTCAGAATCTTTTAAGGTGTATTTTTGTACAAAATACACATTAAACTACCAACTTAATGATGCTCAGTCAGTAGCACTATAAGCTAGGCTTTTTAATCACTTGAGCTGGAACAAAAAAAAATCACATTTTAACTGTCAGTTCATAAAACAATGAGTTCATATAAACGATCAAATAGGGATAAAACTGGGGATTAACCTAATCTTTATGTCATGTTCATCATTACTAAATATGGTTTGCATTACTCTGCAATGCTTCTAGATACTGTAAATATGTTTTTTTTTCCTTAGAAGTTTCACTTAAAGGAAAAGAATTTAATCAATAATCTCATTTATGGATTCTAAATTCGTGCTTCTATTAATTCTTCCCAGAAGAATATGTATGTTACAGCAATGCAAGCACTGAAAAGAACTCTCTATCTAGAAGATGAGTGTACTGAGTCTCTCAAATTAATCCAAGGTCACCAGTTCAAAGTAATTTGATTAAAAGGGCTGAAAAGTATCTCTGACTAGAAATTTAAATGTGAGGACTGGATCAAATAGGGCTTATTGACAAAATTAGCTCTATTGGAATTTCTGGGTTTGACAGCATGTAAACTTCAGGGAAAAAATGCGATCAGAAACAGAATTTAGACTTTCTGGTATTAACTCACTAGTATCAAAATTATTTATTTGGGGATAGTTACAGTATTTACATATTATTATTTTAACTTTCATGTAATAATATTGTCATTTTAAGTTTTATTGTATTGCATTTAATCTTTTATGTAATACTTTTCAATGTTACCTCAATTTTTTTTTTTAATTTCAGGTGATATATTCTGAAATATTGAAGTTCAATTCTTCCAAGAACCGATTATACATAAAAACTGATTATATGTGAAATTTTAAACATGAATATTTTGACCTTTTTAAAAAGTCAAAGCATGAATCATTTTAGAATATTGTTATTTCCAACTGCTCAAAATTCTGGTCTCCAGACAACACTGTGAAAGAGCCTGTTCGGTTAAACTGTGTGTTACTCAGTGTTTGAACATCCACAATGGGATTTCTATTAAGGAAGAACTTAGTCCTGCCTCTTCTCCAGTTGCTTACTTGCAAGGGCCCTGAATGACTTAGGACAGACAAGTTTTACGTAAGATACTAATCCAGGCATGACTTGGTTGTCCTGCTTAAGGAATAGGTGTATGTGTGCTTGAGCGTGCACTAAGGGTTACCACAGGCTTACTCTGGTATTTCCCAAAGGCTGAGTCTGATATACCATTCTGTGTGGCACAGTCTGTGGTAGTCTCCATCTATTGACATGATATGAGTATAAAGAGATCTTGTGCTCAACCGCTGGAGGGTGTGGGCTTCAGCTTGGACTTGAAATTGACACACTCTTAACAAGAAAGGCTTTTTTTTTGTGATATTCAAGAGAGCTAAAAAAAAAAAAATATGGCCTGAACAGAAAGACTAGTTCTACACTAGTAAATTAAATAGCTCCTAAGCATTTCAGTCTCCAGTAACATCAATTGTTAGAAGTGTTACTTTCATGACTTTAGTTCAGGCAAGCCTGAAGCTAGGGTCATTCCAACAGACAGTTTGTATATAGGCTTTGTGTTTTGGAGAATTAAAGAATTATTAAGAGTTTCTTAAGACATTAGAATCAAAAATAGAGGGTTCATGGAAGGGGACTCAGAAGATGGAGAGGGAAGAAGGCCTGAAAAGGAGCAGGAGAAGAACAAGAGAAACAGATATAGGAAAGTTAAAGTATAGCTACTAGAAAAGGGAGTCAAGTACTCTTTGCAGGGAAAAGAGAGCTAATCCTTTCTTTGGAATTACTTGAGGAGACTGATGAGAGTATGGCCTTAGGCTGGAAGTCATGAGGCCAAGCAAAATGAGGGGAGAAGAAAGGTAGAAACCAGGAAAGTAGGAAGGGGATAATGATGTCTACAGTGATATCTAAAGAAAATTATATTTAAGTGAAATGGCTAGATAGAGAAGACATACAAACAGTGGAGAATTCTGTAAGATTTTGTCTTGTATGTGTCTGCTAGAGTTCTCTTCCAAACATCCCTGATATGAAGAAGAATTACTTTTTTTTTTTTTAGAAACCTAATTATACAAATATGTTCATGTCCTTTTCCACTATGGTCAATACCATGAGTGATCTTTGGTTTTTTTATAAAAATTACTGAACTGATAAATTGAGTTAATACTGTAAAACTTGACACAATAATGAAGCTGTATAATTTCCTACTGAGGAACTTCATTCAAAATCATGGACCTCACCTGAATCAGTGTAGTTAAATGAAACCTTATTTTTCTTATTTGGTTTCAAAATATGTTATTGATATCATGTTCATCACCTACTGCTTCCCCACTGCCATTTTATTTTGAGTTAGGCAAAATTTGCATAAAGATAGTGAAAATGTTTGTTACCATTACCTGTATTTTCTACAAAACAGAAAAATAATAAAAAAAAAAAAGAGCATATCAGAACTCAGAGACTATCCTCAAAAATGCTATTAAACCAGAAAATATTCAGCAACATTACAGACTTTCTGGTGTTAGGTAGTTTACATAAACAGAGTCATCGAGTGCCCTTTTGGGTGTCCTACAACATTCTGCCTTATGCATGTAGGAAAGATATGGGTCTCTTGATTGTCCCCTACCAGACCCATGCAAATACCTGCAATGTTCTAGTGAATCTCAAATGGGATAACTTGCCTGTTTAGACAGCTGAATATAGTCAGAGTTGGTTGAGCTCTACTACCAAAATGCAAATTTTTAGATGTGAGCTAGTCACCTACACTTCTATTATAATCAGTAAGGATCTCAGCAATCGAGTCAGTAGATTTAGAGAGCTGAGCTGAGCTCACTCTAAACTACCCATGTTCTGCGCAGCTTGCCTGAATACCTCTAAGCTCCATCAGGGTTGGCTTAGCTGGCCACACCTGAGTGCATAGTCATGCAGCTGTCTTCTGTACCTAGGGGCACCTGTAAAGCTAACAGGTATCTGTGCACAAGCAACTGAACAAGCTCTGGATTTTCATGGACAATAATGTCAGATTAGAGCTTTAATTAAGTGTTGACAACTAATTTTTAGATGCCCTAACTTAGGTAATTGTATGGTGGTGATGACTTCAAGCATTGTTTTCAGAAGCTTAAACTGATCTGAAAATGGAGTTCTTTGGGTTGGAAGAATCGCAAAAACACTGACACATTTAGTTCCTATAATTTAATTATGATCATTTCAAAATTGTAGTACTTGTAATTTTAAGTCATATATATATATATTTGTGTGTGTGTGTGTCTATAAGATTTATAAGTATTCACAGATATGGCTAGGTTCTCTACCTTCCTCCTCTCCAAAATAAAAGTGATTCTTAAGTATATTCATTTGGAATATAAGATGTTTTTTCCCAAGGGAAACCAAAATAAGATGGAAGCTAGGAATATTTATTTCTAACCAGATCATAAAATAGAATAATTTCAAAGACCTTTTCTGGTGTTGGGACATAGCTATATAAAGTCTCTGGTATAAAAGCAGGGAGGAAATCCATTGCTTCATTTCCCACTGGTTTAAAAACTGTCAGCTGGCTGATAGTCAGCCCTATTTAACAAATAATTGACATGAAACAGCACTATGGCCTCTGAAAATGTTTTTACACTGTTCACAACTGTAAGCACAATCTCCCTCTCAACATGTAAGCCTTCATGCAGAACAAAGCTGCTGTGGCTGCTGCCTTTATACAATTCAAACTCTGATGTGCCAGACTTGGCATGAGCCTATCTCTTATTAACATCAAAGGCTCTCAAATAAAACATCATTAGTGCTGTTTGGGATTTTCATGAGCAGTGCATATAAATACACATCTCTTACACTGTCATAGCTGTGTTATGCTTCAGCATTAATGAAGGCTCTGGGACATAGAACCCTGACTCAGAGCTGGATTTTGAATCTCCCACATTCAACCCACAGACTTTGGAAAGTGGGTTAGTGCTCAGTGTTTGATTTAGATCCACGTAAAAATGAAAAGAAAGATCAGATTTGCAACTGAATTTTACAGACTTGTCTAACATCTTCCATATGTGACTCCCTCTCTCTCTCACCCTCTACTGTGTCTGCTGTGATGTACCTCCTTTGGATATAGATGTGAATCCACTCAGACATTCTGAGTGAAATCATTACTTAGATGGAAATAATTCTGAATGGACTTTTAATTTTTTAACTGTAGACTGCTAAAGTGTTTTAAGTGAAAAATTCAGATGTCTTTATTTTCTTTGAACCCTTTTCCAAATTATTGGAAACTCATACGTTTCTAATGTTATGCTTATTTCTCCTGGTTGAATAAATGACGCAACTAATTGTAGTTCAGAATTTCCTGGAAATCTCTGTATCTTTCTAAAATACAATGACTATTTGATATAGTAGTATTAAAGCTTGCTATGAAGAATACATGCCCTAAAGTTTGCAAATCAGCATTTTTAAATGGTGGCATTTAGATACCTGGTTTTGAGAAAAGATGAAGAACCAGATTAAGTGGGTTCTTTGGTTTCAATTTACTTGGTTTTAATTTCTATCTCTTGTTCTAAGTTTGCTTCTCTTTAGGAAGAGGTAGGATAGATAAAATGCCATAAACTCAGCAGATTATTAGCTCATTATAATTCTTAGAAGTTTCCCATTCTGGCAATTATTTTATGCCAGTAAGTCTTTCCAGATCTAAACACTTTTGTAGCTCTTGTTCTAGTGAAGGAAAATTGTTGACAGTATACAGTTGTTACCAACAGAAATCATAGCTAATACCAATGAAAAAGAAATAAATGAGCATTCAGAGTAAATGAGAATCCAGACTAGCAATCAGGGAACTGAAAATATACACAATGACCTTAAAAGTCCTTCCTCACCTTCAGCAGTGTGAGGCAGGTGGTTTGATTTTAACGATTAGAGGTTTTTTTCTACTGCATGGTGAATTGCTTTTGGCTAGTTTTTACTATGTTACACTGTATATGTGCCAGTAAGACTTCCAGGCACATTGCATTGTGGCAAATAGATCAAATAACCTTGGATATATCTGGGAGCTTTTATAATTCTAGGTAAACTTTTTCCCATGACTCCCTCATTAGATTTTAATCAACACTACACATTTATCGTGAAACTGTAAATTAGTTTTTTAAAAAAAATATTATTTATCCAATATTTTAAGTACTTTTGCTTTTTTTTTTAGTGATAGCTTATTTTCATTTAAATTTAATATGAAGAACAGCTTAAACAACAGTCCTGCAGGTATAATTAGACACATACAAGAACATTTTGTGTATAAGAAGTCTGGTATACTGTTTGTTTTAATTACCTTTAATATGTTTTTTATTCTCCTCTTTTCCACTAGTTTAGAAGTGTTCACCATGGCAATATCCTTACTACACTCCTTTTGTGTGACAAGTTGCATCTGAATGGTTCATTCTTAAATACATATTGTACTTTAATAGTGATGTATATAAAAAGGCAAGCATGCTGACACTTTTTCCACTTTTTTTTTCAGTAAACCAAAAATTGATGAATTTGGATAAAAAGTTTGTAAATACTCTTGTTGACCCAAAAATAACTTCTTTGAAATATTTCTAAATACGCATGTTGGGTTTTTTTCTATTTCATTCTTTAACTCTTGAAAGCAATATCTAATAAAGTGGAAAAGCACTGCGTATCACTATCATTTCATAGCACCTTATTATTAATAAGGTAATGATCCAGTTGAAGAAAATGATAGAGATATTATAACAAACCAATATATTAAATTACAACACTGAATGTCCTCATAATATCTTTAAAGACTTCATAAAGTTTTGGCCCAAACATTAAATAAACCTTTTCTACAAAATTTCCTCATTGGTATTACAAGGTGTAATTGTACCCCAACTCTTCACAATATTCAGGTGTACCCTGGGTTTTGAGTTCTTCAGCAATTTTTGTCTGTAGAGCAATCAGCACTGACACAGAATGCTAAAATGATACAGGACAGCATAGATACTATCATGATTCAGACACTGGCATAACAGTTATTTTATTTTAACTCAAACCGGTGCCTGAAATGTTAGAATTACCATAGTTATATCTGATAGTGATTATTCATTTTAGACTAATAAGATACTGAATGTTATTTCCTGCGGAAATAGCAAATATTTCTGAATATAATAAAAGCTTTGATTTACATTATTCAAAATAGCCTATACTAATTATTGTAAACTGAGTATATGGTTGCTACAGCTCAATTAAAAAAAAAAAACATCAGATCAGCATAGAAAATTCTGAGAAACAAATACAGTAATACTGTGGCTTTGTAAAACATCAGGACTGTATTATGATAACTCTGTGTATTATGATAAATCTGTGACTGTTGTTAAACTGTATGTCTGTTCCAAGTAGCACTTGCACAAAAACCAGAAAACTGTCAAACAAAGTATTTGCTCCTTGAACTGCTAAACAGGAATTATAAATCATAAAAACTTATGAAAAGGGGAAAAGTTTACAGTGTTTAGGAAGATTTCAGAAAGTTCTATAAAGTTTAAACAAAAATATTTCTCCCTATGCCACTCTGCAACAAAGACAGTCAAGTCTTTTTTTTGGTTGATCAGAAGGAAATACCACATATTAGCCGTGAAGTTTTTGACAGTTTGTTAAGATATTCTTCTTCAAGCAACCTGAAATGAAGCTTTGCTCCATCTAAAAGTATCTAGCAACAACCGTAAAATATACTGTCAAAGCTCTTAAAAGTTGTTACAATGCAAGGCAGGAGCTACTAAGGTATCTTTTGTAGAAATATGCAATATTTTATTACACAGGCATCATCTCCTAGTCAGAATATCAGTGCAGATGTTTTCCATCACGTGGGACAAGGAGAGCACGGCAAGAACATCATACACCTTTACAAAGAAAAGGCTGCTCAATGCCAGGATATACGACTTGTCTTAGCTGTGGGATAAGTCCCTGTTTGGATAATGCAGTTAAGTAGTTTTAAAAAAAATCCTTTGGAAAGAGAAAGCTGCTTGTGTTTTCTGCAGACAAATTAAAACATGGTACACATAGCTCTATACTTACTGTTTGCCTTTCTAGCCAAACTAACATAAGTAACTGCAGTTATCTCTAGATGGTCCTGCAAACGTTCTGCTGCCTGGACAAATTTGTAAATATGCTTCATATTTTTTTTTCATAGAATCATAGAATCTTTAAGGTTGGAAAAGACCACCAAGATTATCAAGTCCAATCTGCATTATGACAGGATGGTAAGGTCTTCAATATGAGTGGAATGATAGAATCTTTCCAGAACTTTTTTTGTCAAAATTTGTGCCTTGATTGAAGGCATACAATATAATGTCCAACACATTATTGGCTTTTTTGATCATGGTACCAAGCACTACAGAGTGAACACCACCCAAAAGAAAGCAGAAATCCTGCTTTAGATCTATTACAATGCAAAGTATGTTGAGGCAATTGTATGCTGCGACAAAGTATCTCTGAGATTTATCAATAGGTTCTGCGTCGCAATGTTTCAGTCTATCGTGAATAGATACAAAACCACAGTCAGCTTCTGAGAGATCAAAACATCATTCCTGCAATAATGATTCCTAGAAGGTTTGGAATTTATAGGAATTTGCACCTCAGTCAAGGCGCATAGTTTTCCTTCATGCATTCAGTGTCAAAGCAAAACTCCCAGAGATGCCACTATATTGGTTCTGAGAACTTTATGCTGAGTCACATAACAGATGCCCAAAGTTATTCTGTACGGTCAGATAATAAATCATACACAGGTGGAAGGTGAGGCAGTTGAAATGTCAAAAGGGCACATCGGAGGCAAGTGTGGTTGTTGCTCCATAATGTGGGAGAAGGCAGTTGAAGATCTAGTATAGCAAAGAGAGTGGTCCTAGTACTACCAAAATCGCAACAAATTCAGAAAAAAAATGCATTGCATTTAAGACATGGAGAAAAATGGCACAAGGGGCTATACTCAATGGGCTGGACAATTTCTCCTGATTAAATAGAATCTGGTATGATCAATCAACAGGATATGCCATTATCATTGTTTAGTAATAACAGTAAAACCATCTTTATCAAATATGCTTTATTACTGGTTGGGAAAAAAAACAAAAACAAAAACAAAACAAAAAAAACCAAAACCAAATCAAACAAAAAACAACAACAACCAACCAACCAATCAAACAGGACAAAAAAAAAAGGGTTTCTACATTTTAATTCATGGAGATTTCCAAAAGTCTTATGCTAATATGGCTGTGTATGTACCTGGAAAGATAAATTTAAAAAATTTTTTCAAAATATCTGACAACATTTTCATAGTGTTCCTTTCAGATTTTTTTAAACCACAAATTTCCCTGCGTATTTCCCTGGATTTATTATGATTTTTTTTTTGCTACATTTCTACTAGGTACTTTTCTAAATACATAATGTGTACAAAAATTGACATTCCATTCACCATAGGAGTCTAGTGCTATAGAAAACTATTTGCTTGGACAGATCTATTATAAGAACATAAAAAATTGTCAGTGAATTGGTGGAAAAATAGAATATTGAGAAAAATAAGGAAGTACTATTTCTTTATTTCAAGCAGATAAAAATATTGCCTTGTGAGGGAGAGTAATTAATCTTTTAAAAATAATATGAGGCCAGACTGAAGCATGTTGTGCTTTGGTTTGTTTTGGGGTTTTTTTTTGCTTAATCTTAAGTCTATATAGCTCATGAGCATTAAATGTAAAACTCAACTTTACCACTAGTTTAAACACTCTTTGAAAGTATAGAAACAATGCAAAAACAATTTAAAAACCCCATTCAATCTGAAACAAAATATTTGTCTTCGTTAAGTCAGTACAAAAGCATTGCTTGTGCAAAAGAAACATTGAAAGTTAGGTGGTGCAACATGGATATTTTAAGAGAACAAAGTACTGTCTTATTGAATTCACGCTGGAGTCAGGCAAAGAATGACAAAGAAATATTTAGACAGATTATGCCATGAGCTGTTCATTTCCTGTTACCAAGGAAGAGGCAGTAGCCAAAATATTCCAGCCTTCCGGCCGTTATTGTACATCTGCTGTTATATTGTTGTTTAGCACACTAAGTTCTCATTGACTAGAGGGTGAGTTGACATAGTTGTTCCCCCAAAAGACATAGTCAATAACAGATGTTTTAAAATGCACATTATGTTATTTTCAGATTTTTTTTTAATAACTTGGGAGCAATCAAGTGTAGGCTATAGAAATATAGCACTAAGATAATGTAAATTTCTTCTGAGAATAGGCAAAGTGGACCCCAGTGAGAAAAATACTTTGCTTAACCTGTACATTTTATATTAGAGATATATTTCTCTAACTTGTAATACACTTCAGCTTTCATTAAAAAAAATATATAGCTGTGCCAGGTCACAGAACTAAGTTATCTGTATCAATTGTGATATTTTGCCCATCACACTACAGAATGTGGACGATGCTAAACAGGTTTTTTCAGTCATTGCATAAAAACCAGATATGATACAAGATAGAGATACTAAACAGAAGGTGCATGGTTATCAGATTACTGTTTGAAAGAATGTTTTTTACGTTACCTTTTTAAATATATACAAAAAAGTCAGGATACATAAGAAATACACACAAAACTACAACTCCTTTCATCCTAAAATCTTTCCAATATCTGTGTCATTGTACTTCATTTTCTTTCTCTTTATACAATGTTGTAACAGTGTTGTTTGTTTGATTTCTTGAAGACTTTAGTGGGATGTGTTGTAGCTGAGGAGATGTATTGTTTTCAATAGGAAAAAAAAATACAGTTTTTTTTTTGTAGTGAAAGAATGGACTGTGTTCTCTTTGGTGACACAAAGTAACCCTTGAAATGAGCAAACAAATACATTTTTTAAATATACTTTCTCTCCTGTTGCCTTCAAATTTCCTGCAAAGAAGTATCTAAATTAATCCTGCCAAGGGGGGAAAAAAAAAGAACAACCAAACACTCCTCTAATTAAATAGCGCTATCTGTTTCAAAGGTGAAATAAGAACATGATTATTTGAATGTTTGGCTTATATTTCAATGAAGTCTGAACTTTTTTTTCCCACAAAAAAAATAAAAAGCTTTTTAGATCTTGTAAAGAATAGGAAGCAACTTAGACAAAGGTATGCATAAGGCTGATTTTTTTTTTTCTGCAAAGTAAGGACAGAATGGTAAAGCAAACAAAGGCTATAAATCAGATGATAAAAAATGCACGTTATGAAAGAACTGCTTCCTGTTTGGGAAGGAGGAATAACTAAAATAACGTGCACTCAGTTTTCACTACCTGCAGCAGGAACGACTTCAAAGGAACAGTCAAGCAGCCAAAGGTTAAAAGGAAACATCCAATCACATCTGTCAGAATCCGTTTTAACTTTTTGGATGGAGATATGCCACATTTACACTTCTCTTTTAATTCCAGAAGGAAAGGAACTAAAG
Source organism: Chlamydotis macqueenii (assembly GCF_036417535.1). Lineage (NCBI taxonomy): Eukaryota > Metazoa > Chordata > Aves > Otidiformes > Otididae > Chlamydotis > Chlamydotis macqueenii. The sequence continues at coordinate 168,499,139 of NC_141556.1, forward strand.
GATGGTTCTTCATTATCTGTTTGTGAACGCTGGGATAAACTAATAATCTTTCTTTCATCTCTGTGATGCTGATAACTTTTGTCCCAGCTTTGCAGACAGAAGCAGAGGCTATGTGAATTGTGAGGGATTAAATTGAAAAGAATACTTAAAAAACAAACAAACAAACAAAAAATCAACAAACCCCTTATCTTTGACATTAACATTTTATTTTCCAAGCCAAATAACAGACCTCTTTTGACTGCTGTTTAATATCTGTACATAAATATATACAAGAATGCCAAAGTCCCTCATAAGGAAGAAATCTGTGATCATCTATTGAAAAAAAAAGGTTTTTTTCTTAGCTTCTCAAATGGACTTTTACTGTTAATAAACACTTTGAAATATATAACCAGTCACCATTAAAACTGTATACTAGAAATATTAAGAGCCATAGCTTGCCTTCACAGCTGATGATCTGAGCCAAGTCAAACTATTTTACTACATTTATCTGTAATTCCTTTCCTCAGAAAGTACCAGGCACTGCTTGCCAGAAATGATGAACTCTCAAATACTAAGAAAATATAAGGAATATATACATTTTTAATTTTCCTAAAAGCATAATCCTAGATCTGATCCAATCTAGCTTAAAAGGCAATTTTAAAATATATTGGGATAGCTGTAAACTCTGATGGTTCTATAATTTTTAATGGACTATATCTAACTTTACCAGATTGAGGTATATGTAGTTCTGCCTGTAAAAGACTGTACAGTGAAAAGTCCCTGGAATCTTCCCACTTTTTTGCGTGTTCTTTGTTACAACATCCATGCACCAAAATGCACCTCTTCCAAAGGCAGCCTGAAATAGAAATAAAATTAGGAGGAAAAATGTGGAAATATCTCTCTATGTACATAAGGAGTTCATTCTTTTAACGTATCTTCAGAAAGTGCTTTATTTCCCAGGCATGCCGAATGAGCTGTCAGGCATACCCTGATCGAATGAGCTGGAAGACCACTGTTTGCCAGGGATTCTCTGACTTTCCGAGCAGGCACAGAGCAGTTCTACTGTGCATGTGGAACACACATGCAGCAAGTGACCTCATGACTTGGAAAGTGCCTGAAGAAGACAGAGGTGAAGATGAGGATGCTGTTGCTGCCAGAACTGTTTTATTCAACTCCAAGTTTTCCTTTCCTCCCCAGCATGGTGCTTGAAACAGCTGAAGCAGGCCAGAGGCTATATGAACCTCTTTTATAGGCCAGCTACACCTTATGTCACCTGTAGAAGTTATGTGTTCTGAAGTATAGTGTATTCTGGTGATATCTGATAAATATTCTAATAATTATTTAAAAATGCTCAAACCTTCTCTTTTTCATCTCATACATTTTAACGAGTAATATTACATTAATATTACACATACGTCTTTTACACAAGTATGAGCTCAAAAACTAGCAAATGCTACCATTTTAGTTTGTGCAAATGACATTTTTTTGCACCTTGAACGTCTCCTTTAAGAATAATATCATCCAAGGCTCCCTTCACAGTCAGTGAAAAGAGAGAGGAAGCCTCCACAGGGATTCAAACTCTATGAAAACTGAATTATTCCTTTTGCTTCCTTCTCAGCAGCTGAATACTTAGGACAACTACAAAACAGCCTTAAAAAATAAGAAAAAGGTCTCAAACACAGGAAAATTCTGATTTCTCTCTTGTTTCAAACATTATGAAATAATCTGCTGCTGAGGAAAGCTAAATCATAGTAAAAGGATTTTGAAAACTCTGATGCTTCAGCAGTGAGCACCACAGACATGGAAGCATAATTGAATCCACAAAACACTCTGAGACTAAAGTATTTTTAAAAGCTCTTATTTTGCTGAATAATATCAATTACTTATTTTTATTTAACAGTTTATGTACTGATTATTAAAAAAAAAATAATTTTGAATTCAAGCCATTAACACCTAAATAAAAGACGAGAAGTGAAGCATGATTTTCTGCCTTGAGTTTTTTACTACTTATATTTTTAAACTATATTACTCTGTTCAGTAACACGGTACTCTGCCAGTAGCAGTCTGGAAATAAGTGAGATGTAGTCACTTACAGATTTGCCCCAAATGTACCCAGACACTTTGTTTTCAGTGCTGTTGGTTGCAGATTTCTGCAATAGTCAGGGCACAGAGTAGCTTTTTGGAGCATTTCAATTACCTTGTATCAGAATTTATATTAGATTTGTATTACTTTTTGGAGCATTTAGATTTTTTTTTTGTCTTCTGTGCTTAGCCAAGTAGGCACAACTGCAAAAAGTGCTAATTACAAAAAAAAAAGGGCACAATTCCATTAAAAATAATTACAACAGAAACAAAAAAAAAAACATATATGACTATTCATGAGAGTCATCATATCTCATAGAGATAGTATTTATGGTTTGTTTGAATGGTTAAGGAAGCAGTAATAAACTGCAATAAGAGTATTTAAAGCCACAAAAACAACACATCAACCCACCACACAGCATTCCTCTGCAAAGCAAATTGGTCTTTTCTCATTTTTGTTTACAGCCAGCTCTTCATAGACTAAACTCCAATAAGTTGTGGAGTTTCTGATGTCCTCTTTCTATATACAAACAGTGCATTCACTATAAACACGATGAGGGAGGTAGGAAATAGAACCTCACAATAAGACCCTGAAAAACTGACCCCTTATGTGAAGAGCTGGTTGATAAAGAAAACCGGTGGGAGTGACAAAAGGTAAAAGAAGCCTAAAGCACTAATGGTTTAAGCAAGAAAATATCAGCTTACTCTCTCTGATTTCTGCAATACTGAAGCTTACAAAGATTTAGTTTTCAACCAGAAACAGAAGTTCATTTAGAAGAGAGTTCTGCAAAAAACATTTTCTGTTTGCATATGTAATTGATAAGTGCCCTACAGTACTAAACAGAATCACTTTGGTTTAAACTTAGGTTTCAGTGTTTACAAAGCTTCCAGAGTGTTTCCTACGAACTACAAAAGCTGTTTTGTATTCCATAACTTTCTACTACAGAAGTTTTACAAGACTTGAGTACACATTAACATGACTTAAAAATCTTTCCAAAAGGTATTAATATGCAAAGACATTAGTAATAGGATTTTAACTTAACTTTTCAATATGCAGGCAAATAGAGAAAGAAACCCTTGAATACAGATCACCAAATATCTATTGCTGTTTAGGAGGATATATCTGTCAGATATGCACATACATTGACATGTTGGACTTTCAGGTTTAGGAGTTACGTGGCCATTTGAGGCCATGTTCCAGTTATAAGACTTGAATAAATACAATGTTACTAATACCTTGCTGAGTAATTAATGTTTCACCAGTGCTATGCTACTCCCAAATAAGTAACAGTCACTCCAAAAAGAGGAGTTTTTAATTCAAAAGAACATCTGCTCTTTTTTTTTAGATTAAAAATTAGGCAGAAATAATAAAGGAACTTTACAGAGAAAGCAATATTTCTAAGGTATCGTAATTTGGTGGATTACTTATTTGTAACAGTAAAAGACCGTTTTTATTAGGGAAGTCACTGTATGATCTATACTGCTGTTAGGGAAACTGTAACTCTACAGAATCTAGAGACAGTAAAAAAAAGTTCATAAAGGAAAGTAGATAAATACTGGAATGTACTTTTCTTAAAGATGGTAAAAATTAATGCATGGCAAATCTAGTTGTCCTTCTATATTACAATAAAGCAGTAGTTTGGTGGAATGAGGAGGATTTTGTACACTGGGAAAGAATCTAAGCGAGAAATCTGGTTCTTTATCCACAGAAAACTACCGCAATGGTTGGAAAACAGAAGAAGCCACCTAGGCAAATCAGAAAGCCTTCTAGAGATTTTCTGAAGTGTACAATACTAATTGTTCTGGGTAAAAAAACTAATTGTGCAGCCATTAACTTACAGCCAGTACTAGCTAGTTCCTTTGAAATCTGCAGCTATTCCTATATTCCTAAATGAAGGGGCCCAATCTCTTCTCTCCAACCCTGATGCCAGATGGGTCAGCATGACGTGCGTGCACACTGTTTCTTTCACATATCAGGACAGAGTGGCTGTGTCCAGCTGTCACACAGGACCAATACCAAGCATATACCATCTCCTTTCTGTTCTCATTAATCTCCTGGGATGCTACAACATATTAACACTGAACACTATCAACTATCATGGCTCAAGTACTGTCGTGGTTTTGTTTAGTGAGGGGGGGCCTAAGGTGGTAGCTTCTGTAGGAAGCTCTCCCTGTTCTCTCGGAAGGTGGGGGGAGTGAGAAAGAGACTGCGTAGTCTGGTCCTGATCAGGGCTGAACTACAACAAGTACATATGCTTTTTAAAAATTTATTTCTTGAGATACACATCCCAAAAAATTTAAGAAAAAAAAAAAAGTATAACCAATAAATTTTCTGTTTCTTCAAATTACGGTGTAATTTTTTTAATGAAATAATATTTAATTTGAAAATTCCCCACTAGGTCTACCAAAAAAGTGCAAAGTAGTCCTGCGATAAAATGTATCTAAAAAAATAAGAGAGAGAGAGAGAGAGAGAGAGAGATTAAAAAAAAATCTGATTTAAATTCATTGATTGTTTTTCATTTATTCACCAAAAGTGATTCCATAGATACGATCTGGAAGTGTGGATATGATTCTGACTTATTAAAAGGGACATATTACAAAAAAAGAAAAAAAATCAGAAGCTTTTAATCTGCATAAGTAGTCTAGTTCAGTTTTATGTTAATATTCTCTTATTTACCTGTCCAGAAGCAATTACTTCCAAAATGTTCAATGCACAGGAAGAAAGCAAACATTTCATTTTTTTCAGAGAGACATTTATACCTTGATTTGGCAAGGGAAGTTATCTACCTGATCACAATCTCTGTGTTATTTACATTACAAGATGCTAATCTTAACTTCTTTCCTTCTTGGAAGAAGGAACATTTTTACCTACCTTTGTCTGCAACACACAAAAGTTCAGCTATATTTATACACTCAAAAAGCAAACTAGGCAACTGATTGTCAGATCATTGCGTAGGACTGGCTTCACCAAAATGTCCACTCATTTCCTTGAACTTTTTTCTTCCAAGAATAACCTATCAGCTTCCAGTGAAGTATATTGAAGCAACTAGTTTTACTTTAAGAAAACAAAATTAGCAATTGCAGATATTTCTTGTTTGTTTTCTTGTAATTCATTTTGAATTACAAGAAGGAAAGGAAGCCATGGAAATAGTGTGCTTTCATCTTTTAAAGTAAGGATAAGTTAACGTACAGCATGCAGGGTAATCCATCCATGTGTTGACTTCATCACAACAGTAATTCCACTAGATATAACAGAGAAAACTGGATTACTCTGGAAACTCTGGCTACTGCTTCTTTCAGAGCATTATCAAATATTATGTTTGCTTCTTACCAGACATTCCTTCAATTCTTCTGGAAGTCCCTTTTCAGCCTCCTCTATGGTTATATCCACTTCACAAAATCTGTCTTGAAAGCTTTATGCCTACACTCTACTCATTAAATTTCTCCTGTGGTTTCTCTTAGTACTGGATATTTTTTTTTCACTCCTTTGCTCCCATTGTCACTATGTCATCTTATCCCACCTTTGCTCTTATCTTTCACAGGTAAGAAATAGGTGGGAGAAGGTTGTACCTACAGATTAAAATCACGTACAGAAATGCCAGGAAACTATATACAGTGCTTCACTACTAAAATTATTTATCTATGTAGCATAAAAACATCCAATTAATTCCTGCAATAGTATCTGAAGGAAGTCAGTGAAACATTTGTAGAGAAATGCACAATCTCCTTCTTAGTAAAGTTATTTAATGTCTTAACCAAATGCAAGTAAAGGGAAAATAAATAACAAAAAAAAATTATAGAATAGGAATTAGGAGGCAGAAGATAATGATCTAATTTCAATAGAGAAAATATTAATAGACAAATTCCAAAGTTTCCCCACAAAATTACTGGAGACATATATTTTTATTCAGTACTGACTACTGAGAGTTTCTTTACACTGCATTTCATTTGGAATCAGGAATGCATTTTTTAAACAAATCTCCTGACGATCAGAACAATACCAGGTTATTATCTGGTACCAGATTATTATATCACAGAGTAGGCTTGGAGCACATAAATTATGTTCCTTTTGGATGAAATTACTGGAAGACATGATTCAGAGGTTCACCTAGTGTACTCTATCTACTAGCAGGATTCAGTCCATAGGATTAAACTAGACCTAGTCTGAAGTAAGCAGCCTACCCTCCAAATTTCTGTGCTATGAACAATGAGGCCTCGATGCCAATACTCTACTCTTACTGATCCTCATTACATAATGATTTAGACATAGCTTGCCTGGATAATAATATAAAAATAATAGCAAATGAGAAAGTTGTTTAGAATGAAAAACTTAGGTACATGGGCAATCTAAAATATAAAATTTAAAGTTTATCTTAAAAAAAAAAGAAAGGGTAGCTTTGTAACTTCTATATCAGTAACTGATATATCATATGAAACTCATAACTGATGTATTTTTTAATTTAGATTAGTATAGTTCCATTTTCTCTAAATCTACTTCTCTTAAAAAGGGTTACTTAAATGCACTTAATTGATCCTTAGTCAGCCTGCCACACAGGATGAAATTTGCTAGCTATGAATTTTTACCACCAAAAAAAATTATCTCAGTTCAACTTTATATGAATATTATCATCAAAAGTTATTAGATAAATTCTAGTAGAAGTTGGAGCACTCCCTAAAAGGAAACCTATTGAATTTAATTATGAGGTAAGATAACGAGAAGTGGTTCCACTGAATTTTTGTAATGCATCATGACATTTATGGAGAGATTTACAGAGGTTATGTGTCATTTGTTACACTGATTGTTACAAGATGACCTCTAGGAGGAGTGATCACTAAATTAATGTAATTCCTATTTCTTCACTACTATGGGTGTTTTCTGCTATTATTATTATTACATGAAACCACAAACTCAACAGCTGAAAACATAAATGACTCAAAACTGATAAAAAGCACATCAACAAATTTCAGGCAAACATCAACAAATAAATCATTATTTAATCAGTTTATGCTACTTAATTCAATCTTTAAGTCTTTTAAATCTAAGTAACCAAGTGGGATTTTAAAAAAGCAAGACAGTCTATTTTCTCTGTCACAATACATGAAAGAAATCAAGCTGAAAGAGGATGTGTCTAAACCTTGAGGAGGATGGTTACCAGAGATAATCTGTTCCGTTTGCTAACTACATTTATGTCCATGTATGTATCTATATGTAATTTATGTAATGTTTCAATAAGCTTTAAATGTGAATAATATTTTAAGAAATTTGCTTGCTTATGTGTCCAGCATGTTTAAGGTTGTTTTCAACAGCAAGGGATGTTTAACTAATAAGCTACAATAAAAGGTATGGCTTAGCCATTTTTATCTCAAACATCAAAATGTCAAAACACAAATGCTGGGAAAGATCTTCATACATGACAGGCAAACAAGACATTCATTAGCTATTGTATTTTAATTAAATAGAAGAGTATCAGTCTGGTCTGGATTAATATATATTGAACTACCTTATGGAATAAATTATTATGGCTAACAAAAGTCTTAGCTATTAAAAAGTGCAGTTAAAAATAACATTTATGAGCAATTGTCATTTGTCAAGAAGAAGAACTAAAACAACTGTTTACATTAAACATGCTACATAGTTGAGCTGATTCATTCTGTAACTGCTTTACTGTATGTGCTCTGTACTTGACTAAGAAACAAATGTTCCTGTCTTCAAGACTTTATAATCATTCTTTGGTGCAATCTCAGAGCACAAGCGAAGGACTCCTTTGAAATCAACAAAGTTAAAATTTTTGAAAACACAGAGGGGGAAGAGAATCAGGGCCCTAGTTAAGGAAAACATTGATATACACACTTGGAAATGTTGTAGGTGATTCTTTTTGGAGACAATCAGCATCCACAAAAATCTCCATGTATTTTCTTTGTTTGATTTCAGTAGTGCTTCTGTGCATTTCTCATTTTTTTTCAACAGGATGCAAACATGTCTAAATGATAGATTCTTGCCTTAAATACAACTTAACCACTTATCTTTAATCTTAGGTGCTCTTGAAGTATGTATTTATACACAGATGAGAAAATGTGATCCCTTTAAAATAAAAATAGTATCAACTAATACTATCTGCAGCTGTGAAAATTATAAATTTTAATTAGATTTTCTACTCTAGATATAACTGAGACCATTTTTCCCCTTCTTAAATATGTTATCACAGAAACATTATCAGGGAACATTCCGTCACCAAATGTCTCAGCCCTGGCTAGTGGCGGGTCCGTCTTAGGCTCAGCCGAGTCCACTGGATAAAGGGGAAACTTCTAGCAGCTTCTTGCAGAAGCTGCCACCATAGCCCCTCCTCCCACTAAACAAAATGAGCACTGTAATACACAAAATGAACTTCCTGTAATAAGTACATAGAAAAGCAATATGGGTTATAGAGTGTGTGTGTGTTATTCCTACAAAATAAAACTGTAATGTTTAATTTTAGATATGAGGTTGCATTGCCTTAAGACTGTACACAATCACTGAAAAAGCTGTGAAGTGAAGCTGCCTTTCTCATGAAGAGCAAAATTTCTGTTCTTTAAGACACCTCTCTCAATAATTTTATAACATAAATCTCTCTTAATCCATCCTTTAAAGTATTTTTAAATAATCTTATTATTCTTTTTTTTCTAAGATCTTTTTTTGCTGTGTTGCTAAATATTACCACTGAGGAAAACTAGCTATCTGCTTAGGACCAAATCCAGACAATGTAACTGTGGTTTGTTGGACAATGGAAACCCAAAATTGTTGCAGATTCTGGCTTTGAGCCATGCTACCTTGGTAGCTAACCAAGACAACCACAAAAGTTCCCAGAACTTACAGAAAGTGAGCTTTAGAGCTGACCACGTCCTGGAGACAACCTACTCATCTCCTACATTGCATGAGATCTGATTTGACACACAATTAAGTGGTGGAACTCATTGCCACCAGTTGCTGCAGAAGCCAGAAACCAAAGCAGCTCCATAAACTAACTACAGAAATTCCTTGAGTATGGGTTCACTGGAGGCTATCTCCAGGCTCCAGCTCAGCAAGTTCCTGGCCTGCAGATTTCTGGAGGCTGAGAAGATACACTGCAAAGGTTGTATTATTTTACATTTTCTCTCTTTAAGCCCTGCCAGTAGGTATAGAGCACCTCAAAAAAAAAAAAATATGGCCTGACTAACTATAACTTTTCTTACATTCTTAAAATAACTTATTTTTGAAAATTAGTACATCATGTTATGAGATAAGAGTTCCCTACCCATGTAAGTGCTGAATTTACTATCTCTTCTCAGTTTAATTGAATGTAAAAAAAAAAAAAAAGGTAGCCAGTGACATTTCAGATACGAGGGAATAAACTGTTCCTTTTCTAGTTGCTAGAAAACTCATTCTGTACAATCATATGTATCCTCTGGCATCACTAGCTATAAGAAATTTAACAAACTTTGCCCCTGGAAAAGATAGAAGTAGAATATCTGATTTCATCTTTACCAGAGGTAGAATAATGTACTTCTGAATAGGAAGCAGTCTCCACTGCTGTGCAAAACTCCATATTCTAGAAAAGATAAATTGTGACAGAAATAAAGCCCTTAGGAGAATGCTTGCCAAGTGGTACTATTTGTAAGCCCTTACAGGTCAAGCTCAAAATATTAATTTCATGGTTTTTTTCCTAGAATTCCTTATTTCACTTATGATGTGCATGCCAATATATACTGTCAACTGAAAAGGAAATACAAAAAATTAGGTTGTTTTCCTACTGTAAAATTTATCAAAGCATGATGTGACTAGCTTCTTGTGTCATTCAAGTACTGGATTGTCATCGGGGTTGTAGACAGAAAATCATTGGCAGTTATGAACAACCTATTTCATTTCTGAGATACATATTTCTGAATTAAAACCAGAAACTTGGAATTGACATTCTTCTAGCCACAGAATTTGTTAGCAGTTTCTTCATATAATTTTAAAGCTTTTATCTAGAATTACCACAAAAATACCAAAACAAAACAACAAAAAAGTTGCTCTTCCAAGGGAGATGCCACATAATTATATTCCATTAAATTTAAATACCTGCACATAAGTGTACCCTTCAACGTGTGTGCAATCTCTAGCCTCTAAATTGGGATAACATTCTTCTATTTTTCAGCAATTTCACAGTTATGAAATACAATATAACACAACAGTAATTCTGTGGAATGCAATTATTATATATTTTTTTTAAGTAAATTAGGGAACAAGGCCTTTCAAAACTTTTGTAACAAGATTTGGAATACTCCCAGTTATGGTTCTGGCCTATGGTAGTGGTGACTAAAATGTGTTATTATCTTCTTACTGTTTCTCAGTCTACATTAAATGAAGCCCTGGTCTCAATCAAGATCTAGTTTACCAAAACCACAGTCACATTTGGTATCCATTGATACCCTTGTTTACAGCCTCAGAAAGGAGACTATCTTGGGGTTGGAACTGAACCCTGACTCTTGTAGATGAGCTGTCAGATTGGCCTCCACAAAACTGGCAGGAAGAGTGTGGGGCCTCAGCAATAGTTATATAATGAAAACTGAGAAACTGAGTCTGTCAAAAATTTATCATATGCTTTTGTTTCTTTCTTCCAAATATTAACAATGAAAATAAAGGTTTCTGATTTTGCAGTCTTAATAAAACATAGATACATGCTAGCCTTTTACAGTATACTTCCCAGAATAATCAGACTCACCAAGAAATGGTATGCCAGCGAGTAGTTTCAGGTATCTTAATCTAATCTCCAGGTAGTGGAAATTTTGCAGTCTCTGCAGGCAATGTATTCCAGTATTTCCTTGGCCTTCCTGTTTGAATTCTTCTTTTTTTGGTTTTTTTTTTTTTTTGGTTGTATCTAACCCAGATCTTCCTTGCTGTAATTTAAACTCATTATTTTTCTTTTTACCTGCTATGGATATGTAAACATATTATCCTTTCCTCTCTCTAAGACCCTTTTACAGAACTTTTCATTGATGTTTAAATTGGGTTCCACTCCATCCTGTGGATCTTTTCAAAGCCACTTGTCTTGTGTCTGTTAATTTCTATATATAGACATTTTCTCTTTTCTTGACCAACTACATCCACCAGGAAAATATTTTCTCAAGTCTTAACTCCCTTTTGGAATGCTAATTAGGCTTTTTGGTATGCTTGTAAACTCTATCAACTTCTGATTTTTTTGAAAGTATCCTCTATTGCATTATCACCGAGATACAGCTAAAATAGAACTGTGAAAACTCAAAACTATACATCCTTCAGTTTGACAACGAGCCATTGATAACTACTTTGTCTTTCATTCAGTTTTGCATCACCTTATGGTAATATGTTTCTCTAAGTTACAAGAACATTATGTGATGCTATGTCAACAATTTTATTCAAGTCAAGAAATACAACATTCTCTCTTCTATTTGCAGTGCTTGTTAATTTATTATAGGAAAAGTTAGTCCAGTCTGTCATCATTTGTCTTGACAATTCATCCTATTTTTATGCCATATTCTATAGCACTGTTTACAAATTTTTATTACTTGTTTTCACATTGTCTGAGGACTGAAGTTATATTGATTAGTATTTAATTTCTAACCTACAGTTCTGAAACCAGATCAGATTTGTGTTAAATGCTACAGCTAACATCATCTCTTCTGCAGATATTAAAATCTAAAGAAAGACTACAGTGAAAGTGATTAGGAGAAACAGCATGAACTCCCTCCCTGCACTCTAGCAATTCAAATTTGAACAAGCAGAAGCAAAAAAAAACCAAAGACAACTTGGTCTTTCTTCTATACTTAAGCCACCAAGGCAGGCAAATGCAAAAACAAAGTAAAAGTTATGAAGATATTTCCTCTGGGGAAGAGAATCAATGTAAATGAATCTTCTTAATTCAAAGCATTTACAAGATTGCATAAGTCACTATTAAGATATGTTGCACTGACATTTTACAATTAAAAAAAAGTAAAAGTTAGCATGAACAATGCCAAATATTTACTACAGTGGAATATAGATATTTACCTAAGGTGTGGGGAAGCAATATGCATGCTGCAGAAAGATAGGCTTATAGACAGTCTCTGATCAAAAAAAAAAAGAAAAAGAAAAAAAAAGTGGAAACCAAGCTTTTGCTGAATTTTTTTTCATTAACAACATTAGAGTTCCATAAACAATGTATTTTAAATAAGAAGCTATTTGATCTTGATGTATGTTCTTTAGTATCCAACCAAATAAGTACACTTTTTTTCAAAGCATTAAAGGGTATCTAAAAGACAGCATGTAAATACTTCAGAAGTCCTCTGAATATTGTTTGCAATAGATCATGTGATGTTTAGCAAATTTCTGCCACTTACTTAAACACTTAACTAAAATGAATGAATAAATAAAAGGGTGGAGGTGAGGAGAGGGATTGGAAGAGAGGGAGGGAAAAAAAGAAATAAAAGAAATCAACTTTACATTGATTTGAAGTTAGAATGACATGCCAGCACTAGTTCAAGGCTCTACAAGCAGCTGGAGGATATTTACATTGTAAAAGCATGTCCGTTCTAAACGAACAATATGAAAACATCAGCAGAAAGACCTTGCAGAGTCTGCTGTAGTGCTAGTATAGCCATGTGCCTCTGAAGAATTTCTACACAATTAGAAAGGCTGTGAAAATCACAAACATTTGTAACCAGTTTGCTGGCTAAAGATGTTTTTTTGCAGAGGGACTAGAGAGGGTGAGTAATTTTAGGAATTATTTTCAGAGCATATTCTTAAAATACTATGTACCAATTGCATAAAATCACTGAATATGTTGAACTATGAAATGAGTTGTTACAGAAATCCCTTACCAACTTTCCAGTCATTAACATTTTAATAATATAAAAAGTTACACTGGTCTCAGTGGATGCAAAGTAAAATTACACAAACATTGGATTTGTATATAGAATCATATTTTAAAATGTAAAAGAAAAAAATTGTGTTACGTTTCTGGACACAGCTTATTTGAGGAGATTTTTAAGAGTCTGTTTTCAAAATTTACTTGGACCTCAGATACCAGAGTCACCTCAGCCACGACTAAATACTAATCCCAGTAATCCTTCATCCATTTCCTTTCCAGAGCAGAGTGGAAAGTTCCTTCTGGGGATACCTGGTTTCAGTATGGCTATCCCAGCCATGTGCATGCCTTTCTTCCACTGTACGCTTCTTCCCAGACTGTCACTCAGGTACTGAGCTCTTAATTTTCTTTTTCTTTTTTCCCCCTTCAGAAGTTTTTCTTATGCTACTAAACTATGAAAGCTTCCAATCAGCAATAATCACATGCAAGAAAAAGTTCTTCATATTGCTTCTCCCACCTGAGTAGGAAATCTTCTCAGGTATACCAAGTCCTGGCAACATGTTCCTTGTATTCATCTGGAAACCTGTGAGCCAACACTGATCTTCTCAGAACTCAATGCTTTACAAAATTCAAGGAGAAAATTCAGGACTAGGTTTAGATACATAACTGTAAAGTGGAGTTTTGTCTTGATCCCTAAATTTGTGGCTACCCAGTCCTCTTTTTTGTCTATGTCTTTCAGAGCTCCTCAGGTTTTTGTTTTTCCACCTCCCCTACCGTTTCTCAGTCTCTTGCTACCTCTTGCACTTGACACCAATGAGAGTACATATGAGGAAAGAATATATGCCTCTATATGAATTCATTTAGAAAGATTAAGAAAAAAAGCACAAATACAAAAATTAATTATTTTTTTACCTTCCACTAGCTTTGAAATAGCTTCCTCAGGTATATCATGTTTAAATTGAGGCAGTGAGCTCCTGTTAAACATCACCTGAAATTTCTTGGAGGCAATCAGAACATTTTGGATGTGTGGGAAATGGTAACATTACACTAGACTCACTGTAACAGCCTGACATTTGTAAGATCATTATGATTTTTCCTGAACTCAGTACAAAAAAAAAAGATCTCTTTAGATAAACACTGTCGTCAGTAAATGAAGGCACATCTCAAGACCCCCTAAGAGTACTTTAGTTAAACTTCTACCTCACTTGTTTATCTCTGCAAGAAATCAATAGGAACCACTTAGTGCCTTCACCACTCTTGATCCAGGTTTCCTCTTCTGAAGAAAGTTCTGAGTGTTTGTTTCCTCTCTCTCTCTCTCTCAAAAAGGGGTAGATGTATTAACCCTGTCTTTCATAGTTCTTCCTAATGCTGAAATTACTTCCCAGAAACTGACAAATTTCAGTTAATGTGCCCTGTAACCTAAGAGGTTGGAAAAGTTCCCCATTCCATCTACAATTCTCAATGGACTTGTCTTGTGACAATATCCTGAGCATAATTACGGAATGTATTTCAAACTACTTGATGGCCAAGATCATCTAAGCAGCCTAGAGACCTTCAGCCACTGCCAGGAAGCCAACTCCCACTTTCACTTACATCAACATTCATTTATTATCTCTTTATTGAAACATTAACTTCTTGCTTTGATGTTGCCCTTCATATGCAGCAGTTTCTGTCCTTAACATCTTTAAAAATAGCTAATTGTTTCTTTCTAGGCACTTAAACCTATCTTCAGCCTTGATTTCTACAAAAAAAAAAACCAAAACAAACCAAAACATTAATACAATTAAAACTCTGACTCACTGAAATCAGTGTTTACCACATGGACAAGTACTATGAGTCATTCTCATATATTTCCTTAGCTGTTTCTTGGTTTGTATTTTTACTCTGTACAGTACTTAGTATGCTGATACCATAATCAGTAGCTTCAAATAGCTTCTTAGCAAAACAACAAAAAAAACCCCATTGAAGTGTAATTGCAAAAAAAAATTAAGTTTTTACTTAATAAATCCAAAACAATTAAAAACATGTGAATACAGTTTCATTTTGGATATAAATTGTACAAAGAACCCAATGGAAATAGGTTTAAAAACTTTATAGTAGTGCTGGTTTCAATCTCATATTGAGATTTTGCACTTGCATTCCTTGCTCTAGACTTGTTTTCTTGAATTAACGTATTTCCTTTTTAAATTTTTTTATTATTATTATTTTTCCTTCTGTTTCTTGACATATTCTTTTCCTTTTTTTCCCCCATTTCACCATTATATATACTGAGGCTGATAAAAACAGATCATTTAAACAGAGAAAAAAATAAATAAAGATTTCTGTTTCTTTCATACTGGGGACAGGACATTCATGTTCAGAACACCACAATTCTTGAGTCTTTTATATATATGTGTATATATATATAGGAGATATATTCATTTAGTGTAAGAGATATTTGAAAGATTTTAAAATATTCTGTAGGCAAAACATAAATAAAAATGAGACTCAAATGTGATTTGTGGTATTTATATGATGTGGTCTACTGTCTATTGCTATCCAGGGATATAGACAATTCTTATTCTCCTTATTTCTCCTTTGGGATTACAAGGCCAAACCACCAAGACTTTCACAAATAAGTTTACTGAATGGAATATATACAGTTCTTATTCTTATGTAAACAAACAGACTGTGACTTGAAGCCACACAGTGGTCTTAATTGTACAAACCACGTATTGCTAAAATCAATGAGTCATAACTGTGGTATAGCAACCATCTCAGTCTTGAGTAATCTGTCAGTAAACTAATAAATTACATCAATGTGAAGAGAGGAACTCCTCTTTTTATGGGCATCTGTTCAGCACCCAGGAATAGCTTGGTTCAAACTTTGCCAGCTCTAATCAAATAAGTAAATTCTTTTTTTGTTTTGCTTAAAAATTTCTTTAAACCTTTTAGGAAGTGAGTAAGATGCAAGGGTTTTTGCCTTTTATTTTCTCTTCATGTTGTACTTAACTTGTACTTAACAAGAGTTCAGTTCCTCTCTTAATCTTACAGCCACTCCTTAAAAAAGCTGGAACATGTTTTGTTCAACCTTGACTACTCACACACTGTGACAGTAGAACAGCTCCAGAATTTTGCTTTTTCACATCCACAGTACATCCTGGATAAGTGAGGGCCACAGGACTGAGATCTTAAGAACATGCATCATTTTCAGCATACTAGTTGTCTCAGACAATAACAACTGCTCTTATTCTTCATTCTTTTACGGTAAACATTTAACCACCTGTTGCACAGAGAAACAGGAAGCCCAGTAAAGAGAAATGGATTGGTGGCCAATGTACACTTGGTGGACTTATTCTGAATATCTCAGGATTAAAAACTGACTATCATACATATTCAGGATGTGATCTCATTAACTATTTCGACAATGACAGAGGTCTAAAAGTTAAGAAAATTTGAGTTACTAATCCCACTGAATTCAGCATAACAGTAAAAATAATTTTACTGAATCAAGTAAGTAATGGAAAAGCAAATACTGAAAAATAAACATTGTTTTATTGCTTAAAATTACAATAGCATAGTTCTTCACTCATGAAGCAGACCTATACATTAGATTTTGGGAAAAAAAATACACTATCTTTAGTAAAAATATAGATGGAAAGCAGAATTATCTAGCTATTGAATTCAGAGAGAATTTTGCCCTTGTTGAAGTACATACTCAGTTTGTTAGTCTTTTAATTCTGGTTAGACCTGTTCCTCATAGTGTAATTTACTCAGTACATGAAATATTTCTGAGGAATTTTTCTGATATAATCATAAATTCTCATAGTGATGAGCAAGGGATATGAGAGATTTGCGAACTTTGAAAGGGTAAATTCCAATGAAGTTTTTTTGTTCATGTAAAATGGTCAAATGATGCCATAAGTGGGCCCATAAGTGTCCATTTATCTATAGGTAGATAAAGAATGAAAAAAAAAAATTGGATAAGTATCACACAGTAATTTTAAATTTACTGGTTTTTTTCCAAATAATATTTATTCAAGTATTATGGGCATTTGTCTCTTTGGAAAACAAAAATTGTTTACTTGAGAGCTACATCCCTTACACTCCTAAAAAAAATCTACATTCACAGACACACTCGTCCACAGAAAAGGAAATCTGACTATCCTTTTTTTTGAAGTAATACTCAAACTCACTGTTCAAAAAAGGATGTGTAGCAGAATTGCACATATATAAGACAGTCACAGGTAGCAGAATGAACCCCTATAATCCAAGGATAAATGGTTAGCGACCTGCTATATCACTTAGACACAGACAAGTCTATGAAGCTGAATGAGATCCACCCAAGGGTACTGAGGGAGCTGGTGGAAATGCTCACTAAGCCACTTTCCATCATTTATCAGCAGTTCTGGATAACCAGCAAGATCTCAGTTGACTGGAATTTAGTAAATGTAATGCTCATGTACAAGAAGGGCAGGAAGGAGGATCCAGGGAACTGCTGGCCTGTCAATCTGACCTGAGTGATGGGAAAGTCTATGGAGAAGATCATCTTGAGTGCCATCATGTGCCACATACAGGACAATCAGGTATCAGGTCCAGTCAGCATATGTTTATGAAAGACAGATCCTGCTTGACTAACCTGATCTTCTTCTATGGCAAAGTGACACGCTTAGTGAATGGGAGAAAAACTGTGGATGTTGTCTACCTAGACTTTAATAAAACCTTTGACACTGTTCCCCACAGTATTCTCCAGGAAAAACTGGCTGCTCATAGCTTGGACAGGCATACTCTGCTGGGTAAAAAAAAAATGGCTTGATGGCTGAGCCCAGAGTTGTGAGGAATATAAGTTAAATCCAGCTGCTGACCAGTCACAAGTGGTTTTCCCCAGGGCTCAGTATTGGGGTCAGTTCTGTTTAATATCTTTATCAATGATCTGGATAAGGGAATCAAGTGAATCCTCAGTAAGTTTGCAGATGACACCAAGGTAGGCAGGAGTGTTGATTTGCTTGAGGGTAGGAAGGCTCTGCAGAGGGATCTGGACAGGCTGGATCAATGGGCTGAGGGCAATTGTGTGAGTTTCAACAAGGCTAAGTGCCGGGTCCTGCATGTGAGTCACAACAACCCCATGTAATGCTATAGGCTTGAGAAAGAGTGGCTGGAAAGCTGCCCGTCGGAAAAGGATCTGGGAGTTTTGGTCAACAGCTGGCTGAATACAAGCCAGCAGTGGGCATAGGTGGCCAAGAAGGCCAACAGCATTCTGGCTTGCATCAGGAATAGCATGGCCAGCAGGACTAGGGAAGTCCCTCTGTACCTGGCACTGGTGAGGTTACATCTTGAATACTGTGTTCAGTTTTGAGGCCTTCACTACAAGAAAGACATTTACGTGCCAGAGCATGCGTCCAAAGACGGGCAATGAAGCTGGTGAAGGGTGTGGAGCACAAATCTTATGAGGGGCAGCTGAGGGAACTGGGGTTGTTTAGTGTAGAAAAAAAAGTATGTCTGAGGGGAGATTTTATCACTCTCTACAACTGCATGAAAGGAGGTTATAGAGAAGTGGATGTTGATCTCTTCTCCAGGTAATAAGCAATATGACAAAAGAAAATGGCCTCAAGTTGCACAAGGGGAGGTTTAGAATGGATATTAGGAAAATTTTATTCACTGAAAGCATTGTCAGGCATTGGAACAGGCTGCCCAGAGAAGTGGTGGGATTATCATCCCTGAAGTATTTAAAAGACATACAGATGTGGTGCTTAAGGGACATGGTTTAGTGGTGGACTTGGCAGTGTTACCTTAATGGTTGGACTCAATGATTTAAGGGTCTTTTCCAACCTAAATGATTCTATGCTTTATGATAAATATATATAAATATATATATATATGTGTGAACAGGTGCCCAGAACCTGGGGAAGGATTGTAGGTAAGTATGAGAGTACCTAAAATGTAGCTCAAGAGAATTCCAGCTGCTCCAGTCAGCAAGTTGGCTTCATTGCAGGCCCAGATTAGTGCCTCTATTCCAATGCACGTAGCATGGAGAACGAACAGGAAGAGTTAGAGATGTTTGCACACGTGCAGGGCTGTGACTTTGTCGGCACCATGGAGACGTTGTGGGATGATTCTTATGACTGGAGCATTGGAATGGAGGGATATAGGGTCTTTAGAAAGGACAGGCAGGGGAGAGGAGAAGGGGGTGTCTCCCTCTATGTCAATGACCAGCTGGAGTGCATGGAGTTCTACCAGTGGATGGATGAGGACCTGACAGAGAGCTTACGGGTCAGGATTAAAGGGATGGCAGGGACAAGTGACATTAAAGTGGCAGTTTGCTACAGGCCACCCAACCAGGAATATCGAGTGGATAAAGCCCTCTATAGAAAGACAGGAGCAGCCTCATGGTGACAAGCTCTGGTCCTCATGGGAGACTTCAACCACCCCGATACCTGTTGGAGGGACAACACAACAGGGCACAAGCAATCCAGGAGGTTCCTGGAATGTGTGGATGATAACTTCCTCCTACAAGTGACAGAGGATCCAACGTGGAGAGGCAGCAAAGGCTGCAGTGACCTTGTGATGGAGGAGTTCAAGATCCTTAGGGCAGTGAGGAGAGCATGCAGCAAGCTCTATACCTTGGATTTCAGGAGAGCAGACTTTGGCCTTTTCAGGGATCTGATGGGTAAAGTGCCATGGGACAAAGCCCTGGAGGGAAGAGGGGCCCAGGAAAGTTGGTTGGTATTCAAGGATTACCTCTTCCAAGCTCAGAAGCAATGCATCCCAACAAAAAAGAAGTCAGGCAAAAATTCCAGGAGGCCTGCATGGATGAACAAGGAGCTCCTGGAGAAACTGAAAAACAAAAAGGAAGCCTACAGAAGGTGGAAGCAAGGACAGGTAGCATGGGAAGATTACAGAGAGGTTGTCCGAGCGGCCAGGGATCAGGTAAGGCAGGCTAAAGCCCTGACAGAATTAAATCTGGCCAGGAACATCAAGGACAACAAGAAAAGCTTCTTTAGGTACATCAGGCATAAAAGGAAGACCAGGGAGAATGTGGACCCTCTCCAGAAGGAAATGGGAGACCTGGTTACCTGGGACATGGAGAAGGTTGAGGTATTCAATGACTTTTTTGCCTCAGTCTTCACTGGCGAGGGCTCTAGCCACATCGCTCAAGTTGCAGAAGGCAAAAGAAGGGACTGGGAGAATGAAGAACGAGTCCATGGGACCCAATGAGATGCATCCACAAGTCCTGAGGGAACTGTCGGATGAAGTTGCTAAGCCGCTGGCCATCATATTTGAGAAGCCATGGCAGTCTGGTGAGGTTCCCAATGACTTCAAAAGGGGAAATATAACCTCCATTTCTAAAAGAGGAAACAAGGAAGACCCTGTAGGCCAGTCAGCCTCACCTCTGTGCCTGGCAAGGTCATGGAGCAGACTCTCCTGGAAAACATGCTAAGGCACATGGAGAGCAAGGAGGTGGTTGATGACAGCCAATACGGCTTCACTAAAGGCAAATTGTGCCTGACTAACTTGGTGGCCTTCTATGAGTGACAGCACCCTTCTATGGGTGACAGCATCAGTGGACAAAGGACGAGCAACGGATGTCATCTACCTGGACTTGTGCAAAGCATTTGACACTGTCCTGCATGACATCCTTGTCTTTAAACCGGAGAGAAATGGATCGACAGATGGACTGCTCAGTGGATAAGGAATTGGCTGGATGGACACACACTCAAAGAGTTCTGGTCAATGGTTCAATGTCCAAGTGGAGACCAGTGACAAGTGGCATTCCTCAGGGGATGGTATTGGGCCTGGCCATGTTTAAAATCTTTGTGGGCGACATGGACAGTGGGATAGAGTGCACGTTCAGCAAGTTCACTGATGACACCAAGCTGTGTGGTGCATTTGACGTGCTGGAGGGAAGGGATGCCTTGACAGTAACCTTGACAGGCGGGAGAAGTGAGCCTGTGCAAACCTCATGAAGTTCAACCAGGCCAAATGCAAGGTCCTGCACATGGGTCGTGGCAATCCCAGGCACAAACACAGGCTGGGTGGAGAACGGGTCAAGAGCAGCCCTGAGGAGAAGAACTTGAGGGTACTGGTGGGTGAGAAGTTCAACATGAGCCGGCAATGAGCACTTGCAGCCCAGAAAGTCAATCACATCCTGGGCTACATCAAAAGAAGCATGGCCAGCAGCAGTCAAAAGAGGTGATTCTGCCCCTCTGCTCTGCTCTTGTGAGACCCCACGTGGAGTACTGTGTCCACTTCTGGAGCCCCCAACATAAGAAGGACATGGACCTGTTGGAGAGGGTCCAGAGGAGGACCACAAAGATGATCAGAGGGCTGGAGCACCTCTCCTATGAAGACAGGCTGAGAGAGTTGGGGCTGTTCAGCCTGGAGAATAGAAGGCTTGGGGGAGACTTCATAGCAGTCTTTCAGTACTTAAAGGGGGCTTATAATAAAGATGAGGAGAAACTCTTTAGCAGGGCTTGTTGTGATAGGACGAGGGGTAATGGTTTTAAAATAGAGGGAGGAAGATTCAGACTTGATGTAATGAGAAAAAGTTTTTTACAATGATGGTGGTGGAACACTGGAACAGGTTGCCCAGAGAGGTGGGCCCAGAGGTGCCCCCTCCCTGGAAACATTCAAGGGCAAGTTGCACAGGGCTCTGAGCAACCTGATCTAGTTGAAGATGTCCCTGCTCCTTTCAGGGGGGTTGGACTAGATGACTTTTAAATGTCCATTCCGATCCTAATCATAGAATCATAGAATGGTTAGGGTTGGAAGGGACCTTCAAAGGTCATCTAGTCCAACCCCCCTGCAAGGAGCAGGGACATCCCTGACTAGGTCAGGTTGCTCAGAGCCTCATCCAGCCTGGCCTTGAACGTTTCCAGAGATGGGGCCTCCACCACCTTTCTGGGCAACCTGTTCCAGTGTTCTATAACCCGCATCGTAAAAAATTTTTTCCTAATTTCTAATCTAAATCTACCTCCCTCTATTTTAAAACCATTACCTCTCATCCTATTGCAACAGGCCCTACTAAACAGCCTTTCCCCATCTTTCTTGTAGGCCCCCTTGAGGTACTGGAAGACCGCTATCAGGTCTCCCCGGAGCCTCCTCTTCTCCAGGCTGAACAGCCCCAACTCTCTCAGCCTGTCCTCATAAGAGAGGTGATTCTGTGATTCTATGATTGATGTATATGTATGTATTTATGTATTAGCAGTACAAACTGTAGAAGTTTATGATGGAGGGAAACAAGCAAGAGATTTTGCATCATGTTCAGACTATTTTGATCGATTATATGATCTGGATGAGTAACCCTGATCACATTCCTATTTCAGTGAGATATCTACAGGAAGATATGCCTTGACATGCACAAATTTCCAGAGGTCAGACAGAGCAGGTCAGAGTGAATATGTTTCTGTGAGGAGGGCACATGTACTTACTGTCTGCGTGGGGCTGCCAGTCCACACAATTGTATTACAGGGCAAAAAGCTTCTGTTGAATAAGAAAGTCCTGATTTCTAAGTCATTCACCTGTCCCAAATCCCTTAAACTTTTTGGAGACACTGCAGTTACAGAGATTACTCCAGACATTTATATTGACACTTGGAGTTGCACTAAATGACTTAGAGAAAGTGAGCATGAAAATAGGAATTGACATTCCATTTGCAGAGATTCTCACTTACCTTTCTATACACTCTGTGAGTGTCAGCAACATCTTCAGCAGACTAGCATAATATCAAGATGAAACCTTGAATACCACAGTAATGACTATTTATGAAGTGTGAACTGAATGCAGGAAATGAGACGAAACAGCCCTTTGTTAAAGCTTAGCACATGACCATGTTTGTATTAAGGTCTTACTAAGTCTGTTGCAAAACCTGCTGAAGTGGGCAGTAGACTTCAGTAAGAAAAAGAACAAAACATAGCTATATTAGTGAGTTCAGGAATCAATTAATAGCTATTTCTCTGTTACGGAAAGCAAGATCTTCAGTCAATTAAAATACAACTTTGTTTTTCATGTCAGTCAGAGAATCAATACGATCACATCCTGTGTTGCAGAAAAGCTTAGGCACTGCACTCCAGAGACGGGCTACGGCACTAACTTTGCCGGCAAAATATAAAGTATAGTCTTAACCCTAAACAATTTATAAACAGATAAGACAAACTAAGGGGTAAGAGGTAAGAGAAATAACATAAAAGACAGAAAGTTCATTAATGTTTTGCAGCTGTCATATTAGTTATTTTCTTTTTCATTTGCTTTTTCTTTGTTGACTGTTGATGTTGATGGAAGATGAGGAGAGGGACAAAGCGGGTGGTGGAAGAAGTGGAAGAGGGATAAGAGAAGAGGAAGAGATATATGGGTGGCCACTAATGTGAGGCTGAAGTGAAGTGACTGTGAGGGAAGAGACAGAAGGGGTTTGAAGCAAACAACCGAGATAAACTATAAATAAGAATACACACATGTGCAACACTTTTTATCTTCAAAGAATAGGAAAAGTATGTCTGATGTAAAGTTATGCTTTCCTTCCATGTCAAAGTATTCAGTCTACAGAAATGTGTTTATAACAGGAAAATGAAAGTAAACCCCTGAGTGTAAAGGGAGTGAGAGGAGAGTCTCCAACTGTCAGGTCTTTGTAGTGACGTAGTTTTGGTTTTGACCATAATACAATACTTCAAAAATATAAAGCACTCCACTTCAGTGGAGATACCAACCAGGTATCACTTACTCAAGGAGAAAAAATTTCTATATTGTTTCTTTGTTTCAGAGTATGCACCTATGATGAAAACTTAGTATGATTTAAAGATTCTCATTGAAATTATTAAAATTATGTTGTGGAACAGAGTTATATTATGCACTGTTTCTGCATAGCTGGAATCCACTGTAGGTAAGTCTATGGTATACCAACATCCCGTGTGCCCATGCAGCTGCATTTACTTCGTCTCACAAAAGATATAACAAAATTAGAAAGGGAACAACAAAGACAATAAGGATAATCTGAATAATGGAATAGCTTTCATATGAGGAAAGTGTGACTACGCCACTTAGCCAAGGGAAGATGTGACTGAGAAGGGGTAAAGTCAAGTCCTATAGAGTCATGAGTGACATGGAAAGGGTGAATAGGAAAGGGTTGTTTTACTGTCATGTCCATACAAGCAGTAAAGGGCATAAAATGAAACTGGAAGGTGATTTTTAAGGCAAAGAGAAGGATGTATTTCTTCACACAGTTCACAGTGAGACTGAGGAACCACTCTGGTCTAGGACATGGTAGATGGTGAAGATTCACTTACCTTGAAAATGGCTAGGCAAATTCAGAGGATTAAAATTTGACATGGGCTGTTTAAATGCAAAGGCACAACTTTTGGCATTGAGCATCCATGAGACACAAATTGCTGCAATGTGGATAAATATTCTGGGACAGTCATGTATTAAGCCTACATTAAATGCTACTGACCAGTGTTAGAAACAGAACTAAAGGGACCTGGTGTGACTTGGTCTATCTGCTGTGGTTTATTAACAAAAAACATATCATTTTTCCATCAGACTTTGTACAAAAAATCACCCATATGTTAATGATCATTTATGCAGGTGGAAATATTTTGCGGCAGTAACGAAACTAAAACTTAAAAAAGCAGTTGGCTTGACTTTTTTTTTTCTTCAAAAATCTTAACTTCAGGGTGTGAGGAACTCCCAAATACAGAACAATAGAAGAAACATTCACAAAAGAAACACATAAACTGACTTCTGAGGAAATGGTCAGAATGCTTTGACAGATGGAGAGGTAAAACTAAAGGGCTGACCTGTAATTCTGAAATTTTCACTATGATAATAATCTTAAATATTTTCCAGGACAACAAATCAAAAACGTGATCAACAGCTGTAAGGAAACTGGGACAAGGTTACAAATTTTATCCAAAAAGTCGGTAAGTCCTTCATAACTTGCATAACTGGCATACCCTGTTTCTAGAATCATACCTGTAGAAGAGTTGTGTCAGTTTTCTTCTGTGGCTAGTGTTCGACAACAATCTCAAAGCACTTATAAAGTTGAGACTGTGTAACAGCACATGCTGAAGGCAATAGAAGTCTGAATTGTCAGCATCCTTGCAGGGAGCTCTACAGAGGGTCACTGTTGTCAATAACAGGGAATGTGTGAATAACAAATGTGCTAGAGATAGCCAGACAGGAAAGAAACACTGGCGTTTACTCAGATATTTAGAAACCTTAATATAGTGAAGATATATTTGTTATCAATCATCACAGTAGACAAGAAAGCACATGTAACCAAGTAATAGAAGCACAGTTTGAGCTCTGTAAACTGAAATCAGATTGTTGGTGGCTGGGGTCAAATGCAGTAGCCTGATGAAGATGAGGATACCACATCTCCATGCCCCTGGCTCCAGCCCATAGCAAGATTGGTAATGCATTCCTTGTAAACACATGCACACAAAGCAGACATGCACATCACATATACATAAATACATGGCCAGTCACACAGATCACAGGCATACTTAGCACTCACATGAACACAGACAGCATCAACAGCCTCATCGTGCTCCCCTCTCTGACTGACCAGGATGAAGGTCCAACAGTGAGAAAAAAAAAATATATATATATATATGTGTGTATGTAAGGTGGATCCCTGCAGCAGCTATGGTCACTCCCTCTGCCTGGAAGCTGCCCCTGGACCCCAGTCTCTCCATTTGCTGATACTCAGACATATAAGCCCCTGAGTTCACAGCCTCACACCAGTTGCTTGTACAGACCATAGTGTACTCACATGTGTGCATGTGCACGCGTGCACACACCCCACCAGCCCCCCACACCCACACAGAGCTGTCTGGGAATTATGGTCCCCAACAGCCTGCTCTTATAGTATTGACCTTTGAGATGCACACACTGACTCTCAAGCCACTTCACCTACTCACTGGCTGGCTAGCTTGGTCTTCACTAGTGATCATGCACCCAGACACCCACATTTATTCCACTTGTTGGTAGCACATGGGCCCCCATGACTCACGGTTCCACCCTACTTACTGCCATTTAGTTTCACTAAGTCCAGTCTTTCGAGTCACTGCGCTCATGTGCATGGACCCTCCAGCCCATGGTCTGACTCCAGTTGCTGCACCCAGATCCTCATACATACATGTGCACATGCCAAATACAGAGTCCTCACGCAGGAAAAGAGTTAGAAAGGGATTTAATAAGAAGATAGCACAGACTGCACTGATCAGGCACACGCGATGACCAGACAAGTATACCCACCAGCAACTGTTTACACAAGATTGACCCATTTTGGCTCTTTACTCTTGGATTTTGTCACAGTTTTTCCTCCCCAAATCAGCTAAAACCATCCCCTTCCCCACCTTTAATTTGTCCTCTAAACATCCCATGGAAAGTCCTGTGTAACCCAAAATGCTCTTCCCCTGCATGCAAAAATGTGTCCCATACCCCAGGGAGCAAACTCCTCAGTCAAAAATGTGCTCTGCCATTGACTCATCTTGAGAGGTTTCACATTAGGCTCTCCTGGGACAGCTCTGTGAGGTAACTAGACAGTGTATCACTTCCTTTGAGTCTTTTATTTGAGTTTCCGTGTTACTTTGGGCCTGTGTACTCCTGTGATGGGCTGCTGGCTCCTGGGATTGGCCTGAGGTCCCTCATGCCATTGTTTCTCTGTGCTCCTTTCCGAGCATGCAAATAAGCCTTTATCACATAATTTAACATTTATTGTTTACAATATCTCCCACATTGTATCTAATAAAAAGAACGCAAAATAAGTAATCATAATACGATAAACAACGGGGCAGGAAAGGATCACAAGGAGTCAATAATGCAATCCATTTCCTGATTCAAAGATACAGTATATCTGTATAATTCCACAAATAGGTTTTACTATTTGCTTCCACATAAGGGGGCATTGCTTAAGACTTTCACAGTCTATTACACAGTAGTGTAACTACTGTGTCTTGCTTCTAGAAAATTTTGCTTCAACTAGTCTTGCTTCTAGAAAAATTTTACTAATGGTTAGACTTAGCTTCACTTAATTCTCTTTTACATTGCTGCTATTCATTCTGGACATGAAAAACTGTTTATTCCCATCTCCTATTTTTACCTCTCTGTAGCCTGCTTCATAGCTCACTTCAGTCTCCTCAGCTCTAGACTAAACAAGTCTAATTCCTTCCATTTTTCTTCAGAGGTTATGTTTTCTAGACCTGTAGAATGGTTATTCTGGTTATTTTCTTTTGGACTCAATCCAACTGGTTGGTATCCTTCTTGAAGTACAAAGCCCAAAACTGGACATAATATTACATCTGAGGCCTAACCAAAGTCAAACAGACTTTAACTACTTCACATGTCACTTAAACAACGCATACAATGTTTATGTGTTTCATTACAATGTTTGCCTTGCATGTATATAATCTCCGCAGTAAACTAATTTTGTTGATCATTTTCAGCTTCTGATCTGTTATAACCCACAGATCCTTTTCAACAGCATGTCTGTACTTCCTGTTATTCTCTAACCTCTGTGTAGGTAAACTTCCAAATATTTGATAAAGCATTTCCACATTTCAAAAAGTAATCATAATCTGCAGTAATTACTTGAAATTTCTCTTCCTTCTTGTTGTTATATTTAAAATCTTACAAAAAACTGCATTTATAAATACTAATTACAAAACTAATTTCAAAGTAAATTTGCTAAAATTGTTCAGGTTTTTTTTTTTCCATTAGACTGTTTATAGACTGTTGCTTAGAAAAAAGAAGGACAAAAATCTATTTAAAGAGGGTATACGTGATGTGTATTATCATCAATCTCTTTTTAAAATTTGTATTGTCTTTGAGGGTATATCTACATTCTAATTTTGTTAATCTAACTCAGTGTTTTGGTTTCGTCTAATGGAGGTGGCGGGGAGTGGGGATCTACAGTGGCAGCTTCTGCAAGAAGCTGCTAGAAGTTTCCCCTTCTGTCTGGTGGACTCGGATAGGTCTAGGGCGGACCCACTGCTGGCCAGTGCCAAGCCAATCAGTGACAGAATGTTCAGTGATAACAACCCTGGGATAATGTATTTAAGAAGGGGAAAAATTAAAAAAAAAAAAAGGAAGAAGCAGAAGTGAGGGGCAGAGAGAGAGAGGCCTTGTGGTCCTTGCAGCCCTCACCTTCTGGCTTCTTTTATTCTTTGAGGAAGAGCTATAAGATAAATAGTAGATATAACAAGATCTGTGATGAATTCACTGAATTCAGACATATTGTACCTGGATGCTTATCCTACAGGAGTTAGATATTAGCTTTGAGATGTTTTATACAGAACAATATGACTATTTTAAGGATAAAGGGAGCAAAATTAAATAAATTGCCTTTCTCTTTTAAATTAATGAAAATACAAGTAAAAGTTTAAGTAGAACGGATAGTAGAGTTGCTAATGTTTTCAAAGGAACTTTAAAGAATTTGTAATTATTAAAAAAAAAAAATTAGAAAATTGGATGTTAGCACAGAATTTAAACCTTTAATATACAAGTATCTGAAAATTCAAAGGGTTCTCCAAGATCCTGCAGTAAATATTCAGTCTACCACTTACCAAATTCCATAGTCTGCCTTTACAAAAAATAATCCTTTAAGCTTCTAAATTGCTATACCATTGCTGCATCATTTTCAGAATCCACATCATGTACTGTACTATAGATCTTCATACTACCTTTCTTGTTATACCTATGCTTAGTAAAAACACTCGTTCAATTTTAATATCTTCAACCACAACTGAAATGATGTAAGAAATACATGCATCTCCTTCCTCCGTGTTTATATGCTTTTCAGAAAATTGCTTCCAACCTTCATTCTGCTGAATGTCATAGAAGCTAGCAATTAACACATGACATGTTCTGGCCAAATGCTATATAACACTTTCATTTTCATACAGCTGAGGTTCCTGTAGCAGAAACCAGTATCACACACCTGCATGCCTTCCAGGAAATACACCCCCCCCCCCCCCAAATATATCACAATAATAATTCTGATCACTTATAACTGTTTATGAATCAGTAGAAGATTACCTACAGCTTTTGCAAAGCAGTATCTGAGATACGACAGCCATTTTTCACTCTAAGCACACAGAATATCTGTGGTATCACAAAGACATCAAAATATATAATTATTTCCAGGAATAATTTTCTTTTGAGAACGTCTGTACATCTTGTAAATAAACTCTGTTAGTATATACAGGAAATCTGGAACAGACACCAAGCTTTTGAAGAGACATTTCTACACCTTTATTATATTTGTCTTCAGTTTTAATCTAGAATTCTCTTATATTTTTATATTTCATACAGCTAGATAAGAAGATGTTAGTCTTGTGGAATCCTAGAAATCCTGGTCAGAAAGAATCTCTGAAGGTCATCTAGTACAACATTCTGTTTCAACAAGGGCTAATGCCAAAAGGGGATCAAGGTAGCCATGGGGTTTTTTCCTTAAATAATTGAAATGAATTGCCAATTCAGAATTTTAAAAATTCCAATTTCAAAGGAAACATAGGTTGACATTTAATGTTTGCAAATATCACTACATATATTTTACATAATTTCACTCAAAGCTTCAATCAGGCAATTTTATCCCCAGTAGTTCTATGCATTTATTTAAACAAAGCAAGGTATCATATGCTATTTTCAATTAATACAATTTGAAAATTATTAGAGGTTGTCATTTGTCATTTTTCATCTTTTTTTTTTTTTCTGCATGTTTTCCAAAGCTTTTACTTGCATCCTTGAAGTCGACATATAAAGTATCTAGCACATTTATGACATCGACTGATTTTTGCATAAAATCCAGCAGACTAAGTTTGGTAGGGAAATTTTTTTTAATCAAACCAAGGAGAATTAAACTTGCCCAAAAATGGATATTAACACTCCACAGCTGAAAACAGTTTAAGGAAAACATCTCTTCTAATATCCAGATGTTACATCTTGTTCTTCATTAGAATAATTTTGTAATACTTTGCCAGGTAATAGTAGACTTAATATGAAACACCTATAGTCAGGGGATCCTTGAGAAGAGTAAATCCACAGGGGGCAATTGGTTCATCCCTGTGCTGTAGTAATCCAGAGTAAAGGAATTCTGACAATGTAGTTTTTTAAGATCAAATATTATATTAAAGTGTAGAGAACTAAAGTGACTTAGAATGCTTGCTAAAGTTACTAAGAAATTTATTAAATATTTAATATAATAAAGCTTAATTCTCTGATTAATCTCATTTCATTGTAGCTACAAAGTCAGTAGAGCACTCTAATGTCTCTAGGCACCCCCCTCCCAAATACCTCTTATGCTTGGATTGATTTTAAGCATGACATAGATAGCAGTAGAATTATTGATGTTTTTAAAGCTGAGAATATACTTATGTAAGCAGTGAGGAATCTTTCTTAATGCTATATTTATGAAGGATCAGAAAAGTGTGTTTCTTTAAAGAAGAATTTACATGACAAAGGAAAGCAGACCTTTAATTAAAATATGACAGTGCCAATACTTCTGATCTATTGTCTTATGTTTAAATACAAGCAGCAGTGCAATATGTAATAGCTTACAACGTTAGAGACTCCTAACAATCCCTCAAAAAATGGAAAGGGAAGAATAAACTAAAATGGTTGTATAAATATCAGAAATTCATTATCTTTTCCTGCTTGTTAGATTAACATTAGTTTGAACTCTTTTTTTTTTTTTCCTGTGTAGGGTGATACAAGTGATTGGTTTTGATTATAAGAGCACATTTTCTTCTCATCAGTTGCTGCCCCTAACAAAAGAAGACTTCTCTCTAGCATACAGATTAAATCATTTTGTGTTACAGCATAAATAAATGCCTAGAAGATGTCAGCTGAAAATCTTAGTTATTTCCTAAAGCTGCAGGTGCTGGAAGTGGTGTAATGAAGTAGAGACAGCTGCAGCCACAAGCTCCGGCCAACTGGAATATGTCTTCAGAGTGACATTGAGTGTAACAATACCTCACTATGTTTACTTCCAAAAATGTTATCGCTGCTGTTTTAAAAACAGCATAAATCAAGAGACGTGCTCACGAAGTACAGCTGAAGTCACATTATCTTTATTATACCCCTATATATTTTTCTCATTACAACTGAAATATGTTGACATAACCATTCATACTCATCTATAATGTAACTAATAATTACACTGTCAGAAAGAAAAATAAGAACAAAAGGTATTGGAAGGTTGGAATTAATGAAACAACTGACCCATCCAGTTATGACCAATTATAGTAGTTGAAACCTTAAAACTTCAAGTACAGCTAAATCATAATAAGTCCTTATGAAACTAGCAGAGAATAACAGATGAGCCATTGTCACCTAGAAACCTTTCTTCAAAAAATTGCCTTTATTTTGTTTTATGTCAATTACACCATCCTTTGTTAAGACTGCCAGGTAGAAGAAGGAAGATAAATTGAAAAGCTTAGCATTACATATATTGAGTACTCAAGGTTCTTTTCTCTTTGCCAGAGACTTTGTGAGAGTTACCGTTTTATTTTTATTAAAAGAAACACAAAAAAAGTTTGTGATACACGTGGTCACTTTGGCAAATAACAACTGGTTGCAAGACAACAATTATTTAAAACATAACAAACCTTCACATAGACTTGTCTATTTTTTTTTTCAGTTGTATTGTAATCGCTGTCCATTATGAAATAATTCTACTGAATATTGAATTTAGCCCTCTTGTGTGAAGATAGAGGACCTGATCCTATGAGGCCAACCTAAATGGTCATAACCACAAACAGATAATGTAGGACTTTTAAGAGCACTTAGGATTTACCTAACTCTATTTGTCAAGGAGCAAATTGCAGTTTAGCATTAGCTATCTATTTTTTTTTTCTGCCAGATAATAGATTCAGAAATCAGTAAATTCAGGGGCTTATTTTTGCTAGAGAGATCCAGTCAATGTTTCTAAACTCATGTTCACATCATTTCAACTCATGGAAGCAGACACTTCTATTCTACATATTTCCAGCTTAATGCTTAGGTCAGCATGGTGGAACAGGTAGTAGAATGGTGGCCCTTTCCTTCCCAGCTGCCATAGACAATTTTGTAGATTTTGTTCCTATAAGATATTTCATAGAAAGAACTTAAATTTCACAATCCTGGTACTGCTGGTAGATTCAGAATCTTGGCCTCAGTGTGAGATGGAGGGGAAGGGAAAGAAATGAGTGTGTATGGTTTCTAAAATAGAAATGAAAATAGTGCAGAATCAAATTAAAACTCTTGAAACTTCAGTTCCATGGTAGAATGTAGCTCTGTGCAAACATCTTTGAATCTAAATGAAATCAGCTGTGATTTTTGCACCAGAATAAATTCTTTTGAAATACTGCTTTTCAGCAAGGTTTGTGGACATTTATGCATATTCAAAACTGAATATCATTCATGGCCAGAAAAAAAAAAAGAATGAAAAGAAATGCACAAAGCCACATGAAGATTTTCAGCCTCTTACTAATAGAGTTTAGGCACTGCCAGCAGTGACACTATATAAATCCTAAAAGTAACTGATGAGTCCTGGCCAAACAACAATGACTAAGAATAATAAATGGCTACATAAAGAGTTATAACGGTCATTTTGTCCAGATGGGAGTTAGAAACATAAGATACAAAAGGGAGAGTTTACACTGATGGCCATCTAAGGCTTCACAGATGTCCCTTTTCAGCCATTCAGAACTTCAGAAGGTACCACTCCACATTTCGCAGTACTAACAGAGATAAACAGAATCACCTACTTCCAACATACAATTTTGTGAGATAAAGGAAAACATTAAGAAATGCTACCATAGGGTTTTCATTGCACAGTTAATCAGTTCCAGTCCCATATATTAAGTAACAGAAGTACACAGCTTGTCCTTTTCCCATATTTTATACAAGCTTTCAGTAATGAATAGTTGGGGGGGTTTTTTTAGATTATTTTTCCATGTTACAACATATTGGACCAGTATCATAGTGCAATGAGAACCACTAAAAAAAATAAAAACCCAAACCACAAACCTGACTGACTTCAGTACCACAGAGCTACTAGATATTGTTAGAGTACAAACTGCTTCATGTATCGGAAGCTAAAAAAAAAAAAAGAGTTTGTATCTTCTTTAATCGCTCCAGTTAGGACAACCTTTCTCCTACTTTTTAAGGGTAAATTCCACATCTCTACAGAATAACATCAACTGATCTACTTCAAATTCATCCTAATAAGTAGTCCTGTTCTGAGCTTCTTTTCCTACCAACTCTTTTCCCCTCTGGACTCAGCAGCTCCTGTGTCCTGCTGGTGTGAATTCAAGGAAGAAGAGGAATTTCCCATCTCCTTCTTAAAGTATTTTCACCTTGACTTCTAAATAAGCGCAATAACCAACTGTTTTCAGAACTTCTTAAGGTTATTCTGTCCAGAGTAAGTCTCTTATATCGAAGGAAAAAATGGCAATTTATATCAGTCCTGTGCAGCCCTGTGTACTAGAAATCTTTATGGGTTAATCATACACTTAATCATAACAAAGCTATAAATACTGTTTTACCAACAATAAGTGATTAAGCAATAAGGACCATATTGTGGGAATTTCACTGGAGACTATTAGATATCTGGAAGTAGCTGATGACTTGATTTAGTTTAAAACGTACACTTTTGGGGTGTTATTTTTCTTTCCTATTCTATATGTATGGTTTCACTAAGCTAATCAATGTAGTGTATCTGGCCTTTTGAGGGAATTAATTCCCAGTATATTAGCTAAGAGGAAATCAATTATATATATTTGCTAAAATCAGAGCCTCAGCACTATGAGTAGCAAAAGCCCTACACACTGTAAGAATTTTCATTACATATGTGTACTCAAACACACACACATGTATACACAAACATGCATACATAAACATGCAGTTAACACCTAAATCCAGAAAAAAAAAAATCTTTCTAAGTATATGTCTATCTGAGAATCAGAATAATGTCACTAGATTTGGTTATTGCCTCCTTGGAGGAACAGGAAAGGCATACTCTGTTGCACATTGTGTACTCTGAAACAACTATGACTCCAAAGGCAGAGAGCTGACAGCTGGTCCTAGTACCAGGTTCAGTAGTAGAATTTTGCTGATGTTAACACTAAAAGCTTTGCTAAATCCCTGCATATTCAGATACTATTTTTGGGACATTTACTAGAGAGCACTCAGTAAAGAGATTTGGTTAGTTAATGTCAATTACTTTGATTTTTTTTTTTTTTTGTATGAAAAAGGAATCCAGCCAGTTACAGAAGGGGAAACATAAAGTACTCGCAAGCACACTATTTAAGCATAAATCTGCCTCATAAAGCCTACTGTGACAGGCTACCAAGTCTACAGATGTCAGGGTCTCTAGGTCAAAAGACGATGGTAACTGCCCCATGCAGTGGGTCACAAGGCTCCTAAAGCCAGGGAGACCTCTAAGGCCCATCCCTGCCGTTCCAAAGCCCCCTGCCAAGTCATCAAGCTGTTCATTCTATAGCTTGAAAAATATCTTCAGACGTTTCTTGCACAGGACCTATCCCAGGAAATCAGAGTTCCCTGCAGCTAAACACTCATCAACCTGTCTCAGCTGGTCCCAGTGCCTCATTTTAATGGATGAGGGGATAAGAAGTAATTTTTGTATCAGGTTATCTAGGGAAGTAATGTCTTATCTCATTTCCAGAGTCTCCTAGACTTTTTATTGTGCATTATTAAGTAAACATGTGAAAAATTGACAGAATAATGTCAACTGAGAACATAAAATTCTAGTAATGAGTACACACATAAGCAGTACCAATCTTTTCTCAGAATAACTATTTCTTCTATTAAGATGCTTGAGTTTAGTAGATAATTTTGATCCAGTCATATTTGTAAACATACGTGTAGAATATCCTACACTCATTTTATCTTTCTAGTCTAGGAAACACAAGACTTCACATATATGACCTCCATTTAAAATAGTATATATATTTTTTTATTCATTAAAACGGTGTAATTTCATAAACTCCACGCTATGCACTTGGCTAGTTTTGTTTTGCTCTTCACTGAATTTCCATACAGAAACCCCCCTTTAGGAAACCAAAACACAAAACAGTCCTAAAGGATACAATGTGGGTGAGCAATCTGCCCTTAAGGTATGCTGGGTTGTAACATTTCTCCTGCTTGGAAAAAAACTAATTTCCTCTTCTGATTGCCACTTTATCCAGCTATTTTGTGTCACATTCTTAGGGCTGCTGTATGGTGGGTTCTGTTGCATGCATTTGAATCACTGTTAAATAATAAAAGGGTTAAAAAAAAAAAAAGTCTGTTGTTACCAGATAGCAGAAAAGCTGGTCAAATATCTTTTTTGTGTGTATGTACATATTTGTATCAGACTTCTTCCTTTGAAGAGCACTGAAGTGTGTCTTCATGACCACATGCATGTAACAACTGGAAGGATTTTCATCATTAATTACACCTCTAAACAATTCAGAGATGCCTGGAGGACAACAGGAATTAGATGAAATAGATTAAAAGAATAAAAGAAAACAGCAGGGAGAAAGAACTCTTTGTAATCCTCTCTCACTCATTTTCTGTGCATTATAGCTCTAATTACTTTCCTGATGATAAAAAGAAGACATGCAGGAGAAAAAAAAAAATATGCATTTAGTAACAAAGGAGGATCTCGAGGTAAACTTGTAAACTTATAAACTTAGTCATGATCAGCATCTTTATGGAAGAAGCTGATCAGTCTTGTGTTAGTCTTCAGGAGCAGTGCTGGGTGCCCATTTGTGAGCAAGGAGGGACGCACTAGACCAATGGCTACAGCTGGGCTGCCAAGAACTGCCTCATATCTGTATTGCTTTAGGATTAAGCTCCTCTGGAGTAGCTGGAGAGGTCCAGAACAGGGCCAGAATATAAGCTACCAAACAAACAGCAAGATTCCGTACTTGAACTTGTTCTCTCCCTTATCTCTTAGCAGTGTAGGTACACCAGTGTGGCTCAGTCACAAGAGACACATTCCTTAGCCAAGTATGAAGAGGACGGTAGGTAAGATAAAAACAGTCCTTAGATGAATTGTAAGAGTTTCATCTGTATTGTGAACATACTAAGGATTTGCACATGCGACCTAGCTATTCAGAGAGTCTTTGAATAGTGGAGGACATCAAAGAATCAAAATAAATGTATCAACACTCAAAGCTGAATTCAAAAGGAGGTACAGAGTGAGTGACAAGTGCTGTGGTGAAAACTCCCAGAGAAAGTTGAGTGGAGGTATAGCTAAAAGGGAAAATGCAGTCTGTAAATTGCAAAATTTGTTTATGAGAGAATGCTCCATAATCTTCCACCATCCTGACATTTCATACGACATTCACACTAATTGTGAAAACTTAGCAGAACTTCATGAAGCCTCAAGCTTTTTCTTTTTCTTTGTTGTTCTTCAAAAAAGCAGTATATGTGAGGGCAAAAGGTGATCACTTGATTTGGAATTGGGCCTAGGAAAAGGCAGAGAGAGTTTTATTGAAGACAACACATTTTTGCAAAATAATGGTTTCAAAACTATTTTGTGCAAAATCAGCTTTCTACAGCTGTAATGCAAGTATTGTTAATAATGTTCCTCTAATCTGTCAGCTAATGGTATGCACTTAAAAACAAAAAAAAAAAGAGAAAACCTGCGTTCTGGCCTCCCTGTAGCTATCCACAGTTTCCACTAGCTGTACTAGATTATTTTTTCTTGTCCATCCTTAACATTGCTTACATATAAGTTGTCTATACATGGATTTTTTTAGAACATGTTTGCATTTAGACAGTTAACGTTCCTTCATATAGTGGGACTTTACTGAATAAATACCTTTCATTAGCTTGTATTGTTATTATTATTTTTATTCCATGAGGAAAAAAAAAAAAAAAGCCTGACTAGCACAGTTTCCATCTGGGTTATGGAAAGTCTTCTGAGTGCAGAATAATGCTAGCATGTTTATCAGTACAGTATCTTAGTACAACTGAAAGATATTAATTCCCCCTCCCCCACCCCCCTCAGCTTTCAGGAGTGTTAAATAAAACATTACTGGTCATTTCTGTCTCAAAGTTGGATTTTTCTCAAGCTTCTCTTTAGTTATTCACTGCTTTTGGATTGAACTTTTCCTTTGCTGGAAGTGTTTGCTGGTTGGTTTCATGTTTGCACAAACTTATACTGGGGAGAAGCAGACCTTTCTCTTCTTGTGAGTGGTTTTGTCCTGCTGTTTCACGTTGCAGCTGCTGTTTGCTGGTGGTCTCTGCTGCTACTTCTCCCTCATTTGTTTTCGGTTTCTGGAGCTCTCCCAACAAAGTGGGGAAAATTAAATGTTTACCCTTCTTAATTTTTTTTTTTTTGGGGTGGACATTGTTCGGGTTTTTTTATTGGTTTCACTCATTTAATCATTGTTTAAACTGGGTACCTTACAGACGAGTGAGAATGATCTTTAACATGTGTGCATCACATACAGCATTCCAACATATGGGTGTTTCTTGCAAGTATTTGCAATTGGATACAATCTAGTGCATTCCAAAACCAAAGATAAATTCTTATTCAGAAACACACTTTTATGAGTTGTGGATCCAGGTAGAACAAGGAAGTCAGACTCAAACCTGTATTAATTTGAGGTATGGCTTTGAGGCAAAATTAAGGTTAGGTTTCAGGCCTATATCTTCATACATAGCAGTGGCAAACACATACAACTTCTTCCTTCTTGGAGCACAATCTGATGAAAACAGAGTTTGGCTGTGTCCAAATTGGAGCTATAAAAGAGGCCCCTTCTAATTTTGGATTTGACCCAGGATCAAAGCCACAGTGGTGGATTTAGAACAGAGTGTTCACATCCAATCCTTTCTCCTTGATATTGGAAAGATTTGGGCATGAGGTTCTGGGTTTGGCCCATCTATATCAGGGAATGATAGTGAACCTTGCCAGTGGCAAGACAAATCTCTCCTCAACCCACTTCAATTCAAGTAGAACATATCCACTAAATTAAAACCACTAAGGAACAGGAAAAACTTTTAAGTGAAGAAATACTAGACACTGAAACATCCTATGCTGGATCTTCAGCTGGCACAAAGGAGCATTTTGCCATCTGTGTCATCATTTACAGAAAATTATAGCAATTCTACCACCACCTGAGTCTATGGTAAAACTTTAATCAAATCACATTCTCAGACTCAAAGACCATTGAAAATTGTGGTCTGTGACTGAGATGTGGATGCAGAAACTTGCTTCTCAAAAGTAAGGTATCCAAAGAATCCCTAGGGAGCCTCTTTTTTTAGACGGACACAAAAAAAAATACAAATATTTATGTTTATATTATTTAGTGGAGAGCTTTTATCTCATGCTTTCTAAACTGCTCACCTATACAGCTTTCAACTAAAGAGAAAAGAGTTGTATGTCAATCATAACTGTCCTGATACATGTTTCAAGCAATTAAGGGAAATCCAATGATGCAGAACCTTCTACGGCTGAAGTACTATGTCCAGTTTCTCATTCTGCCAGAGATTTATTACCTTCCAACCTATAGCAAAAGGCTTATTTTCTCTGTACATGAAAGTTTATACTTCATTCATCTTTATTTTTTTTTCACCCACTTTATAATTCCACTTAAAGATATATGTTTTCTAGGATAAGCAAATGTTTTCAGTGAGCAGTTTTTCTGATGTAGCTGGAGTCTGGAATGTAATTTCTTCTTAAAGCCGGGAGTCACCTGTGGTTCAACCATCTTCTTTGACTGAGGCTTGGAATAAGGTTGAAGTTTCTACATATAAAGGGATTTCACTCTTGGTCTACCAGGTACTGTGGCAACACCATATTCAGTGAGACACTGAAGGTCCTCCCCAGACTTTTACAAAGGTGAATGGTCTCCATGGTGTTTTCCCCTCTACACTTCCCTATTGAAACCAACTCAGCCCTCCCACTCTGGTCTCTGTTCACCATTACCAAACTTCCCAGTGGCAGCCAGTCCCCATTATCCTTCAGGAGCATACCCACCCTCCATGTGGGAACCGTCCACTCAGTTTCCACTATTCTTTCATGTGTTTCTAAATCAAATGCCTCACCCAAATTGCCTTTCCATCCCCATCATCCAGCTTGTTCTGGCCTCACTGGTTCTCAAGAACTTTTAGCTCAAGTGTTGAAACTGGAAAGGCAAGAGCCATCTAAAAGCAGTGTTTTCTGATGGAAAACAAACCCAGTAACAAGTAGTTCTAGCAGATCTGCCTAGAAAATAATTGTTGTGTGTTGTATGAAGTTGTAACTCAGTGAAATATATTTGGAAAGGTGGGGAGATTAACATGTGATTTTACTGGTTACCTCCAGCTAACAGATTTACAACATTTACTAGTAAAAGAATATCCTTTGTGATAATCTGTCAAAAAAAAGTTCTGAGCAAGAAAATAGATTTTGGTAAATCTTTATATTCAGAAATGATATACGGGGTCACTGGAGCAATTGTTATTTCCATATGGAAGACAATACATGTGTGAAAGCACACAAAGTGCCTGAATTTTGAAAAAAAAAAACTTGCAATGTTATGCTCATGTGCCTTTAGAGACTTCTAATGTAGAATAGGTCTTTAAGAGTTGAATTTCAACAGAATCCATTTCATTTCACATTACTATAACCATTTTATCTTCAAAACAGGCTCAAATATTACTACTGAAGTGTTTGTAACCCTGACCAAAGTTCTATCTTAAACATAAAATGTAGTATAGATAATAAATTTTGCAATATGCTTGAGATTTCAGGGGCTTGATCCTGAAGTCTCTATCACAAGATTGTTCTGGGATTATCTGCCTAGATAAAGATAATCTTATGCATATAAGTTTAAGAAATCACACTTGATATTGTAATAAAAATATATAACTGTATAACTAATATCTACTACAGGTTAGTTTAAAATTAAGGAAATATTTTAAAACACAAAGATAAGTATATTGATATCTGCTCTGATTCTTTAGTTTGTTAAAAAAATATGTTTGTTAACTAATCATTATTTATCATATTATATAATATCCAGACAGTCAAAGCTGTTGAGATGAGATCATCACCCCAGTCCTTCATAATTTGTCATTCATATAAATGCACTTGTATCGCAAATAGCAGGCTTGGGGAGAGGAGAGGAGAAGAAAAACACAACAACTTTTGGCTGATCTTGGGTGGTCTCTTTGCCCATGTTAGATTAAATATGTTTTTTTCACAACAGGTGACTTTTAAATTGTTTTCTTATGACAACTCATTTATTCTAGACGTGTTTGTTTGGCTCATGTTACTTTTCTAAGTTAATGACTGTGTGACAACATGCTGAGTACAGGTGGCAAAAGGCAATGCTAGGAATGTGGGTGTTATGGCATGTGCATGAGGCTACTGGTGTAGAGCAAATCCTGCTTGCGTTGATCCTGTGTGTCCTCCCTGGGATCCATGGTTTGGAAAAAGAGGATCCCCTTACCTCTCCAGCGTCTATAAGTGTCTTCAGAGAAGACAAGAGCAGAGCAGTTAAATCCAGAACACTCTAAAGCTGAAGCTCAGTGTGGTTTTCACAAACACCACTTTTATTTTCTTGAATGCCAGAAGATTTCCTTGATGTATACATGAACTACACCAAAGTGATCATCTGGATCACTAGATTTGCTGGCCCTGTTGAACACCTTTGTCGGCAACATGGACAGTGAGATAGAGTGCACCCTCAGCAAGTTCACTGACTACAACAAGCTGTATGGTACAGTCAACATGCTGGAGGGAAGGGATGCCATCCAGAGGGACCTTGACAAGCTGGAGATGTGGGCCTGTGAGAACCTCATTAAATTCAACCAGGCCAAGTGCAAGGTCCTGACATGGGTCAGGGCAATCCCAGGCATAAGTACAGGCTGGGTGGAGAATGGATCAAGAGCAGCCCTGAGGAGAAGAACTTGGGGGTACTGGTGGGTGAGAAGTTCAACATGAGCCGGCAATGAGCACTTGCAGCCCAGAAAGTCAATCACATCCTGGGCTACATCAAAAGAAGCATGGCCAGTAGGTCAAAAGAGGTGATTCTGCCCTTCTACTCTGCTCTTGTGAGACCCCACCTGGAGTACTGTGTCCACTTCTGGAGCCCCCATCATAAGAAGGACATGGACCTGTTGGAGAGGGTCCAGAGGAGGGCCACAAAAAGGATCAGAGGGCTGGAGCACCTCTCCTATGAAGACAGGCTGAGAGAGTTGGGGTTGTTCAGCCTGGAGAAGAGAAGGCTCCAAGGAGACCTTATAGCAGTCTTCTAGTACCTAAAGGGGGCTTATAAAAAAGATGGGGAGAAACTCTTTAGCAGGGCCTGCTGTGATAGGACAAGGGATAATGATTTTAAACTAGAGGGAGGTAGATTCAGACTTGATATAAGGAAAAAAGTTTTCACAATAAGGGTGGTGGAACACTGGAACAGGTCGCCCAGAGAGGTGGTAGATGCCCCATCCCTGGAAACATTCAAGGCCAGGTTGGATGAGGCTCTGAGCAACCTGATCTAATTGAAGATATCCCTGCTTCTTGCAGGGGCGTTGGACTGCATGACCTTTAAAGGTCCCTTCCAACCCTAGCTATTCTACAATTCTACGATTCTATTTCCTTCTTCTAGAGGGCCAAGAGGAAGTCTGATGATGAATTATGAAATTCTTTCTCCTCACCACAATTGGATATATTTATGTTGTGTCTTTCATCTCATCGCCTTGGATTCTCTGCTGTTTACACTGCAAATCATCCATCCTAAGAAATGCAACAGCAGGAAAAAGCCAAGAATTGCCAGGCAAGATTCAGCAGAAAGAAAACTATTCTAGCTATTAGTGATAGATAGCTGAATATACCATGGCTTACAAATCACTGCTGGCAATAAACAATATAATGGAGTAGAAGCAACAACAAAATAATTAAAATCAGGCAGCACTGACTATACTAAACTTCAGGACAAAAGCTACACAGAGAGTATCAGCTGTGGAAGGAGCAATTAACCTGGCTAATGGGTCTGATACTTACATACCTCCCTTGCTGTCACAGAAAACATATGGCTGTAATTAGCTGACGTAAAGGAAATACCATCTGAAGCCCCTGTTTTCCGATTGAGATGACCTCTGGCCCGGTATGAAGACAGTTGGAAGAATTTGCCCAGTGTTGGTTAGCTATGTATATAGTGGGTGGGGGGCAATTTGGACAAATAGTAGAGTATTTGCCAAATGTTTTCAAGCTACAAAACTATGCTGTACCACATAACAAACTGAGAGAGCATTTAAAGCAAGTTGAAACTAAA
This sequence comes from Chlamydotis macqueenii, assembly GCF_036417535.1. Classification (NCBI taxonomy): domain Eukaryota; kingdom Metazoa; phylum Chordata; class Aves; order Otidiformes; family Otididae; genus Chlamydotis; species Chlamydotis macqueenii. The sequence goes on from NC_141556.1 coordinate 168,541,242, forward strand.
ATAAACTCCATGCTACTGCCAATTCCACAGTTGTTATTAAAAAAATATAATAATAAATAAATAAACTAACAGAAAAAAAGACAGAAAATAAGGTTTCCACTATTCTCATCTGGAAGTACTAGTGGCACAACAGGTTCTCAGTGGTGTGAGTGTAACACGTATTGGGGAGGCCAAAGTTTCAATGTGTTTGACACACTCAGACCCTCACCACAGAATATACCTTAAAATGCACAAAGATTGCATCTTTTATTCAGGTCAAATGAGCTGCCATCTGCTGTCCATTCCTTGCGTCTTTCTCTGCTCTGTCTCAGATGATTCTGTAAGATGCACATAGTACCTCTGTTCTAGGCTTTTCAAGTGATTGTAGTCTACTCAGTATGTGTTTTTCCTGAATCATCTTCTTTTGAGAAAAAAAAAATTATTTCCCATATACAAAAATACATTTTTTACAAAGATTTACAACATTTTGTAGCATCTTTAAAACTATGACATGTATGAAAAGTAATATATTAACCTTTCAAATTCTAGATGTCAGTTTAAAAGTTTTATGAAAAACTCTCTTTTAAAAAAGTTCTAAAGTCCCGGAGGAAAAAAAAAATAAGGTAGTCCTATTTCATTCTTTGAAAACAAGTTGGTTTATTTCTATTAAGTTCAGTAAGACATTTTTATGATGATATTCATTATTGCAAATCTTGTACATATGGAATGACTATGTCCAAATTCACTCAAAATATATATTAACAGATAAGAATATCAAAATCTGTGGGAGGTTTGCAGTCAGCACGGCTACTGATTTTATACAGCTTAATACAAAACAGAACATCTACTATGTCTTTATTTATTTATTTACTATATTTTTGATACAACATGAAAGAATGCAGCAAATCTATACTTCTAAGAGAATATAATTATAGAATTTCACCATCTAAAATCCCTCAGATCTTACGTTGTAGTACACACCTTTAGGACCAGGTTGTACAAGTGAGTATTGATTTTTTTTTTCCCCAACAGACTCCAGAATGGTGGGGTTTTTTTGTCTTCTCATGTAAAAAAAAAAAAAATGAAGAATACTTATGTAGCTCAATCTTTTTCATATTATGGCAGAAGGCTCTGGTTCCCTACCCAAAACCTCCATAGCTTTAGTATTCCCATTCACACAGATACACTGGAGGTATCCAAAGAGAATGACTTGTGGAACACATTTTAGCTTTTTTTTTTCCAATCAGGAGGAGGCCATTAAGCCTGGAAGAATGGCAGGTACTGATAATCATCAGTCCTTGTCGGGCTGTTTTATAACTTTGCAGCTGTATTGTTGGCTGTGACTTGCGGTCCCAGAGATATCGCTTTGTCTGGTTTTGTTTTTCTGTTGGACTGGGTAGGAGGCACTTCTTTAAAAAAAAAAAAAAAAAAAAAAGAGAGAGAGAAGCAAAAAAACCGCAGCTTTTTAAGAGGAAGGGGAGCTGTTGCATCTTTCAGTCAGTGCTACTTAGGACAAATTTCAAGTGTTCACCATTCTTAGACTCTTCCAGCTGCCTGCACTGTGAGTTGTTTAAAGACCAGAGTACGAGCCATAAAATGTGTCTGTGGGTGTTAGCTAACAATTTGCAGGTGCATATCATCCCAGTAAAGCTTTCAAATTATATGCAATTTATAAGCTATGTTTGAAGCTCATAATAGTTATGTCTGAGCAAATGAGTATCGTTTCTTACCTTCAGTTTTTGAGAGTCCCATCAAATTGGTGCAGGAGGGAACAAGAAGGATGTTGTCTCAAACATGTAAAAATCAGACAAAAAAGGTTCTTACATTCAGTTTGTGTTAGATGAATTGAAGCAGGAAGAAACATTGTTCCAAAGACTTTAATTTTACATGTTCAATAGTGCACCTGGAAGGGAAGCAGTACTTCCCTGACTGAAAGCTGAAATTAAGGATAAATAATAATTTGGGTATCATTAATCTACAAATCTACACCAGTTATGACTTAATCTACAAATATTCACCAGTTATGAATTAATCCTTTAGTGAGATTTGCATCCTTATTGGGTTTTCCTATGTTCCTCTAGAATTCAACCCTTAAAATCTTGGTGCAAGTACAGAGGACCAGCAGTTGTAACTGTTAAATTTGTCATGGAACATTTAACACTTTAAATGTTTGCAGTTCTGCTTTTAACAAACTGTTTAAAATGCTCCTTTCTCTCTGTGATAGTTCTATGTCATGGAGGTATTCATGGCTTTTACTAGATGCCAGTTAAGTTTTGCACAGTTGACAGAATCCTATAGTAGAGGAAGTATGGCATAATGGAGTTCCACAATCTTGCCTTCTAATCCCAAAAATGTGTCAAAATAGCAAAGCTGCGAAGTCCAGCCCAGATGTAATGTTGGGAATGAGCTTCATATTACAGAAAAAAAAAAAAAAAGTTATAAAAGCTGGTACATTGTCTTCTAGGTATATTCACTAGGATTCATTTGGCTGCATGTGGACGGCTACAGTGCAGGTGTCTACATCCAAACTAGTTGCTCCCTGCATGCATGGTGTACTTCAGGGTGAAGCATACACCATTTGATAAAGTAGAGCAAAAAAACCCTTTCATTTCATAGCTAAAGAAATAGACTGGCCATTTTCTAGGCTTTGGAGTGGAATTAAATGGTAATTATGTGTGTTCAGCAAGTATGGAATATATCTAAAGACAAGGGGGATTTTGTATGCTTATAGAGTAAACATGACAGATTAGGCATGTTGGCAATTTGTACTGGAAAAATTGGGTTTCCTAAACTAGTGAAACCTTTCTATTTAGACTTATATATAGATGTGTGTGTGTGTGTGTGTGTATGTGTGTATGTATAAAAATACTTATATATATAGATATATATTAATCTACACATATCTATATTTATATATACACATGTATATATATATCTATATCTATAAACTGACTGCATTTAGCCACTGTTCAGGAATAAAAAGATGTAATTACATCCAGTTTAATGCCATATTATCTTATCATGATTAGAAATATGACAATGAATTCTAATTCAATTATTCTTTGTTGAATAGTTATGCAATTGCAATGCGTTACCACTATTCTTTTCAGTCTAGCATTTGAGCCACATAGAAAGGGCTGCATAGCAAAGAAAGGTAGAAGGGCTGCATAGCAAAGAAAGGTAGATACGTGTGTGTTGATACAGAGCCTCCAAAAGTGCAATGCTGAACTCTAAGAGCAGATCCACAGGAGAAGCATGCCACACTGTGTTTAAAGATGTTTCAGGCATATTTGGTGATGACAGTTGTCTCCAAAAAAGATTACTCCTGAGTCAAATGCCATCAAAGATAGCAGCGTGTAGAAAATGTAATCACTTCTGTCTTAGAAAAAAAAATACATACTTACCCAATTAAGAAATACAGAAATTGAGCTGTGAGACAAACTAATATGACACAGAAAAAAGGAGAGGGAGGTGGAGAGGGCAATTTAAGCATTATATTTTTTTTTTGAAATGATTACAGAAAAAATACATTTTCACAGAATAATTGAAAAAAAACCTACTTCTATTTTTTTTTGTTGTAGGCAAAAAATGAAAACCAAACATAGCAAAACACAAAATCAAAATATTTTTTTCAATAACTGCAAAACTATTCTTATCTTTGGAAATATCCCTTCAGACAGTTGGGCTTGATCAATAATTAATGCTCTGTGTAGCAAAAAAAAACCACCTTTGCTAAATAATTTCAAACTAAATTCATTCCATCCTGATGAAGGAGAAAAAGCAAATTAGTCAAGAAAAGCTGCTTATATGGGATTCTATTAATTCATGTATTTTTTTTATTCTAGAATTTTAAGTCCTTCTGAAAGTGTTAAGGCTTTTACTTTGTCACATCTTTAAAAAATTAATTACATTAAAAATGAGTGATAGTTCAATAAGAGGGATAATACTTACCAAGTGATGCTAAAAGTACTTTTTTTTTTTTTAATTTTCATTTTAGACTCCTGTAAGAAAAAAAAAAAGAAAGGAGTATTCTTAGCTTTGAGCATCTATCACTGTAAAAAATCTAAATTACTTGAGATTTTCTTTTAAAGTTTCTCTGTCATTGGAAAATTTGCCATAGGAAGATTTTAATGTCACATGCTTGTGAAACAACTTACATATTCCAGGCTGCACCGCAACATAATCAGACGTACATACGCTAGTACTGACTAGTAGCATTATTAATGTAGAAAAGAAGTCAACGTATTACAATAATAACTGAAAACAGACAGATTTTTCCCTCTTTGCCCCTATATAGGGTTCACCTTGAGGCATAAATGATGACATTATTTGAAAGCTGAAGGTGGCCCTAAGAAAGGAACTAATAAAAAGCAGCAAAATATCAACATTTTTTTTTCCTCAAATACTACACTTATTCCCTGTGTATGACTACTTTTGTTTTATTTTATTTCTCCAGTATTAAAATAGTTAAGCCCAGAACTCCACTGAGAAATAACCTTTCCTTTTCTGAGGGGGCCTGGGGACATGGAATGGAACAGCAATAGGCAATCTTTCCTACAAACTATCACACAACAGACTGAAAATACAAATAATACATATGGGAAATAGGCATAGATTTTCACTTCATCCTGCAAGAAGATTGAAATGTAGCATAGTTAATCTCAGTGCCTTCTTGTAGAGGGTAGCCATTCCGGATTCTTCGTCTTTGTAAAGCACTTGAGATCTGTGTGTGAAAAGAGAAAGGCAAGTGCAAAGCATGGTTTTTATATTACTGTAAAAAGCTAGAAGAAATTTTCAGGACTGTGTGTCTTACTAGAAAGAAACCAAAGAATGAAAGAAGAGGGTTTTTTTGTTTGTTTGTTTTGTTTTGATTTGGGTTTTCTTAGGGTTTTGTTTTGTTTTGTTTTGTTTTTTTAATGGCTTCTAATTTTCTGCATTCCTCTGGCCAAGCTATATACTGCAAGTTTAGTGTCTAGGACTATGCTTCAGGTCTCAAGGAGGTTTTTACTGCACTCTTGTTTCTCTGAGATTTGTTGGAGTTTTAGCATCTCTAGGACTTAAATAATTGATCATTCTTGTCCAAATAACTCTTCTTCAGCTGCAATGAATATGCAATCACTTCAGGCTTAGTGCAGCTGATATTCCCAAAAGCCTTTGCAGATAACCTTTCCCCTCAAGAAAATGGAGGGGGGAGTGGAGAGGGGACAAAAACCAAACCAAAAAACAAACAAACAAAACTGGGGCACAGAAACAACCTGTAAATGCTAGTTCAAGCTACTATTACATCTACTTAGAATTGAGTTCCTTAGGTAAAATTGTCCTTAGCATAGGCTACGGAAAAGGTGAGGTGTTGTCCTTGCTTCCTTGATTTTCTCTCCATCTTCATGGTAGCTAGGACATTTTCAGTACAATATGATTATTTCATATCTTTCTACACAGAAGATGGTTTGTTTGGGTTTTTTTTCTCATTTATAATCAAATTCTACTATAGTATTCCTGTCCTACCATAGCAGTAACTTCTCACTGGGATTTAATGGACTGTCAGCCTCTAGTTACTTCTTATACATAGGAAAAAAGATATATTTGTGATTCCTGAAGTATAAAATAGCATCCATTTTTTTTCATTATATTATGTTCAATGAGAAATTATAATGTATTTCTATCACTTTTTATAACCAAGATCACATTTTTTTAAATGAAGGAAAAATGAATTTGTTTTGTTTTGGTTTGGTTTGGTTTTTTTAGAAAATAGAGTTTTATTTTTAAATGAAACTTTCTTTAGAGGAAAAAAAAAACTTCAAAATTATCTAAAAACCAAATTCTTCAGTTTTCAGACCACTGGCACAATGTTTTTTCAGAACTGAAAATAGGCCTATTGTGATCCAAAGCAGTGCCATACTACACTGTTTGGTTCCTGTTCCATCTTCTAGGCTCAGTGCCTCCTCGACACTTCTACCGTTGATAATGGAGCCACACGAACTGGCTAGGAGACAGCAAAAGTTGTTTATAACAGGAAATATAGCCCAGTGACATGAAGCAACTTATTGTGTAACACAAGGATGCAGAATCCTAACTTTCCACTTCCAAATTACATGAAGAATCACAGGATCATCTTAAATGCAAGTATTTACTTTTTATTTACTGTCTCTAGTATTTTCCAAAGAAGCTAAATATGTCTTCAGAAAGCTTCAGATAATTCCACCAAACCCAGTCATTTAAATTCTCAATCAAAAATCTGCTTTCAGATTCAACATGTTGTTTGGTTGGCTGGTTGGTTTGTTTGTTTTAATACAGAACTTATGGGTAAACAAACAGCATATATTATAGCGGTGCTATAATCCTCCTTTCCATTAAGAGACAATTACTCACCTTTCACAGGTCAATTTTCTCCTTAAATCTGATAACTTATTAAAAAATTAAAATTCACAAAAAAAAAAAAGGATGTAAGCATTTTATTAAAAAGAGAAACTTAAATGTAGACTTGACAGGTAAAAGTAATATAGGTTCCCTATCTGCTGGTAGGAAGGGGTGAGAGTGTCAGAACACTTAACTATGTGGCAAGTCACGTTACGGATGAGAGGACGGGAAGCATTTTGTGAACCCTCTAGAACATATTTTCAAAGGTTTTCATGTCAGGAAATTTGTTCTATTTTAGAAAACATTCTTTCCCATCATTTAAAGCATTGTTTGTCGAGTAAGACATAATTACTAAAATCTGCTTTTTTTTTTTAACTTACTTGGTGTAGGATTCAGTCAAGCCACCAATAAAGATTTTTGTGTGGAAATAAATCTTGCTCTATTCCTAAAACTACTGAAGGATGCACTCTACACTTTTGCATAGAAAGCCAGAGACCTTGAGTTCTGCTGCATATAAATTTAACTACAACCTCAGAAAGTTCTGAATTATGTTGTAATTTATAATACACATTCTTTATTTTCTCACATTCCTCTGCCATATATACGTGAAGGGAAGACGAGCAAATATTGTCTGACTACAAAATAGGGAGTTTGGACCCTTTGGATCACAGGGTTCAGATGGGCAGAAAGATTCAATCTCATCTCAGTTGATTAGGACTTTTTGTTAATTAGCACTCCATTGGAGACAGAAAGTTACAAAATTGATGGTTGTTATATGTTTATATATACATATATATACACACATACACACACACACACACAGAATTTATGAAGAATACACAAGTGTTTTATTAAGCATACATTCAGAGTATTAGGTTCTACAATTTTTTTTTTTTAGAGAAACTGAGGTTTTCTAAAGTTCATTTGTTGATTGCTGAATATTAGTGGGATTTATGTCAGGGACATGTGACTACATCAGCTGTAATTTAAAAATTCCCTTCTGCTATTCCAGAAAAATAATGAAAGGGAAAGTAGGCTTTGTTATAAAAACTTAGACACTTTTATTTCTTTTACGCAGCTTAATATGTGAGATGCTGATGGCTCTTGGGATAGGCCTGGGAGTAGACTGGCATATTATTGTTTGGGTTCCCCCTCCCTCCTTTGTCTCTCTGAGCATCTTTGTGGGTGTGCAAATAAGTTTTATTGCACGGCCTAACCTAAGCCTTACAAGTTAAGCACAGGCTAAGCCTCAGAAGGCTGATGTATTACCCATACTCTGAATTGGTCAGCTGCACATGCTGGCTGGGTAGCATACTATATGTGACTCTAACTAATGGTAAAGAAATGAGACATACCCATTCAGAAAAAAATCCTGAACACAACAGCATGATTCCAGTGCTGCTACAATATAAACATACATTACTTCATTTAATTACCTACTGCCTTCTGTATACTTAGCCTTTCATTTATCTGCATGTATGCAAAACAGAAGTCACAAGACTTGCCTAGTTCATTCACCAAGGTATTGTGAGACTGGTAATCACTGAATAATCAAATTAATGTTATTTTTTACAACTGACTGGTACTTCTCTGGACAGCAAAGACTGAGGGCAAATACTTTCAAATTTGCCCTGGTTTTGTATTTTCATTGCAGCTTGCTATGATCCTAGAAACTGACTCAGCAGGTTGGGGATTATTCTGTAGCCAGTAGCTGAGAAATCAAGGGATCTCAACCTTAAAGAAAGCCAAGGCTCAGTTATGTCTTGAAAAGAATCTGCTATTTGTTTGTATAATCTTTTAGATTTTGTCTCTTTTTTTTATCCTCTGCTATTCATTTCCTGTTGTCATCTCATTGGCACTAAGGCTACCTTAGTGCCAATGTAGCTTCTTAGTGCTCTTCATGTAGCTTAGCTTAAAAACTTAATTACCACATTAAATGGATGCAAGCTTCAGCACCTAAGAAATAAACAGCTTGCTGGAGGTGGCAGTCTTATGATATTGACTTGTTTAAGTGCCATGTACTTAGATGTGACACTATTATTCTGCACCTTAAGAAGTGCATTGCCATTGCTGGCAGTAGACCACTGGCTTTGTACTGAGTTTGCAAGGCCTCAGGACTGAAACTTGTCAGTTTTACTTTTTCTAAACTTTTCTTGTCTTACCTGAAACTCTGTTTTCACTTGTTTTAGCTGCAATAGAAACTCTTCTAATTATCAGTTGGCTAATATTAATTTAGATTTTTTGCTTTTCATATGGTATAAACAAAGATTTATATAACAGTAACTAGGAGAATTTTTGTTTTTATGACTTTGACAAAATTATGTGTAAAGAAATACAGGCCTAGTATGAAAGCAGATGCCTTTAGTAGTGGGGACATAAGATACAGTGGAGAAGAGTACCAGACACGGCATGACTAGACTTAGGGTACAGACTAACGCTGGAGGCCCCATAGTTCTAAAGGACTCACCAATAGTCATTTTAAAAAAAAAATGTAGACCTGGAGTGAGACAAAACCAGCTTTAGTGGTAACACAGAACAAAGACCAAGTATCTGATTATGTAAAATGCACCATATACAGTAGGTTTGGATTCACCATGAACTTGCAGACAAGTGAAGAAAGAGCAAAATGCGAAGCAATTTTAGAAAACATATAAAAAGTGAATCCTAAAGTAAGAAAGATGAAAACATCAACACCATAGTCCTCCTGCTTCCAACTCATTGTATCCCAGCCATACTAGACCAAAGTTATCAACATTAGAACACCAAGGAGCAAGAAAAATGAACATTACACTAAGAAAATGGTTAGAAGCTACGAGGTGTGTGTATAATTTTAACTGTATTCTTGATAATAGTAGTATTATCATAATATATTCATAATCAAGTATAATCATAATAAATTTCTGTATAATAATATTTCGGTTTTATTTTCTTTCTCTTTCACCTTCTGTAATTATTTGATCTGGAATAATAATAATTCTGTAACTAAACTGTTAAGATTTCAACTATATTGGCAATAACATCTTGACTTTTCATGCATTTTCTCTTTTGCTCATAAAAAGTTTCTGAGCAACAAACTGCTCTCCAGGGCTCTGGCACAGGCAAATAAATAGGAAGGTGATGGGACTCCTTTCTGGGCTACTTTGGGGAGCGATGAGAAACGGTAACACCCATGGAGAGGGGATATCACCTGATACGTGATGAAAACTGCCTGCTTTGCATTAAAAAGTGCCCTATGTCTTCATGAGATCCGAAGAGTTGGTTACAATCTCTTGGACAGTTAACAATGCAACCACATACAGCTGTGGAAAATAAACAGTTGTTAAATGCTATCAAATCCATAAAAGACTGCCTCAGTTATAATGAAATGGAGAATCAGCTTGATTGTCCAAATGGCAAGCCCAGTAGATGATCTTTAGAAAGGCAAATTCCTCAACGCTGCTTGTACATGAACTTGAAAGAAAAAGAATTTGAACCCATGTTCTTAAAGCCACCTGACCACATTAAAATCCCTTTTTCTTGGTACAGCCTGTTACCTTTTTTGTTATTCAGTTCGTGAACGCATTTTAATAGCTCATTTTGAGTATTATTTTTTAATGCTTTCCAGCTCATTTCCTTTTTTCCTGCTGATACCACTAAAAGGTCTGCCAAGAACACACTGGTAAATGGTAAGGACTCAAATAATTAACATATCATCCAATGTTTTGTGGATGATTAAGGGATTACATGTCTTCAATAATAAATCCACCTTTTATTAAACATAAGAAGTTCATTTCTATGGATTTTTATTACCTCATGTCACTATTAATTTTAATACTTTTTAAAGCACATAAGTATTCCCACTTTTGAGCATTCAGAGCTCCAACATGAGTATAAAACAACCTTCCATCAGATCCTCCAAAGTTATTTCTGGTCATTCATGATCAACAGTTTAGCTGAGTCAATACAGATATTTCTGATAGTTGCCCAGCTGCTACTACCTGTTGGTTTGCCACCTATTCCAGTAGAAATAAGAGCAAAGTTAACAGGAGATACATCAAGTGACTTATCTATTAGAAAGATTCCACAGCTTCCTGTGAGGGGAAAAGAAATACTAAACAAACAAAAACCCAACTTGTTCAAGTTTCCATAACTTGGCATCTTCTTCTGCCATATAATTCACCGAATCTTTAATGAATTACAGAATAATTTATTGTGTTTGACTACCTGGCTAATGAGCTATTTTATATAGTTGCTTTCTTAGAATATTCTGCCTCATTGATTTGGGTAAGAAAAACAAAATAGTAATCCTTTACCCTCTAAGATGTAACATTTGAAATGTGATGATCACTTTGGACAAAAATTTAGACTTGCCTTTCTGGAGATTATAATTTGATTTTCCTGGTAGAAGAAATATAAACTGTGCTGAGTTTGCGTAGCAAGGTGGCAGCAGGGGCTACAGCAGCAGCTTCTGTAAGAAGCTGCTAGAACGTTCCTCTTTGTTGGGTGGAGCTGAACTGCTCTAGGATGGATCTGCTGCTGGCCAGGGCTGAGCCAATTATCAGTGATAACATCTCTGTGATGACATTTTTAAGAAGAAGAAAATAAAACAGAAGCATGGGCAGAGAGAGGGAGACGCAAGCCTTGTGAACCTTGCAGCCCTCACCCTCTGGCCTCCCGCTGGGCAGCCGTCTGGGCCGAACTCAGCCTGGCCCAGAGAACAGAAGAGAAGAGATGTGAAGAAAACCTGAGAGGCATCTGCCTAAGCCTGGTTGTGAAGAACTTCTTGTGAGAGGAGCAGCTGCAGGCACCAAGGTCAGTGAAGGAGGAGGGGGAAGAGCAAAGTTGCTCCTGACAAGATTCTCCTGCAGCTCGTGGTGAAGACCATGGTGTGGTAGGCTGTCCCTCTGCAGCTCCTGGAGGCCCACGAAGGAGCAGAGATCCACCTGCAGCCCATGAAGGTTCCCACGCTGGGGCAGATGGATGGCTGAAGGAGGCTGTGGCCTTTGGAGGGCCCGCACTGGGGCAGCCATTCCAGAGGGACTGAGCCCTGTGGAAAAATGACCTGTGCTGGACCAGTTCATTAAGGACTGTAGCCTGTGGTAGTGACCCCACGCTGGAGCAGGGGAGGAATGTGAGGAGTTTGTCCTCCGAGGAGGAAGGAGCAGCAGAAAAGAAAACATGATGAATTAACTGCAATCCCTATTCCCTATCCCCCCTGTTCTGCTCAGGGAAGGGAGGAGATGGAGATAACTTGGAATGAAGTTAAGCCCAGGAAGAGGGAAAGGGCAAGGGGAGTTGTTCTTACGATTTGGAGGTTTTTCTCTCTCATTATCCTGCTTTGGTTTTTATTATTAATAAACTGAGATTTTTTTTTTTTTCCCAAGTCGAAGCTGTTTTGTCTGTAACGGTAACTTGAATGATCTCTCCCTGTCCTTGTCTCAAACGTTGAGCCTTTTGTTATATTTTCTCTCTTTTTCTCTAAAACATGCAACACATTCTCTGCTTCATTAGAAATAATTATTCTAGTGAGCCTAGAATAATTGGCATGATATTATTTCAGACACTTTAAACAAACAAACAAAAATAAAATCCACAAAAAAACCCCACCCAACCCCCCCCCCCCAAATTCTCAAATAAACATAATTGTTATGTCTTTAGGTCCTGCTAGGTAGGCTCAAGAAAAGGTCAATGCAGGAAAACAGTCGGTATGTTCTATCACTGAGCAGTGTGGATGCAATCTGATCTACTGTTTCTGACATAGGAACCAGAGATTGTTCTCTGAATGGATACCTTTCATAGTATAGGTCTCTCAAAGCAGTCTCAGAGCTAAGACTATGCAATAGTTTTCATTCTGAGACAGACAGAATGATTTTTTTTTTATTTTTAACATTTGGTTTTTTTTAATTAAGCAGCTGGAAGAAAATATATATAAATCTATATCTATATAACCAAAAAAAAAGTATTAAGAACTGAATCCGGTGGAGCATCTGCTCTCTGGCAACAAAGGACATGCTCTGTTAATTTCTCTTTAACAAGATCTTTTCTATAGAAAACTAAAGAAACAAAAGAGACTTTCTTAAATGAGCACATATAGCTTTCTTCATTAACTTTATTTATGTAATGGAAAAATAAACAAAAGTAAAGGCTGCCTAATTTGTCTAGTTTAATCTTTTATCTACATACAAATAGCTCAACAAATCTAAAGTATAAGAAAGAATATACCGCTGGTTTATATGGAAGTAAGTTTGCCTAGAAGTTCATGGAAATTTTATTAGTATGGTCTTTTCTAGCTTCAAAAGAAAAACAGGATCTTTAATAAAAGTCAACTTTCTCCTATCAAATTGGATTTAAAAGAGAATGTAATCTGTGGAAATAAACCTTCTTTATTAATGATGACAAAGCTCTGTATGTATAAGGAGAAATTAGGTCATTCTTTTATGTCCTGTTATTAATACAACTTTAAAAAAATTATGAGAGCTCTTTTTTTATTGTATTACCACCGAAAGCAGTACTTTTAGAGCAGAAGAATACAAGTCACCATCTGAGGAAAAATATGCTGAAGGAGGAAAAGCATAATATCCACATTTTAAAATTATATCAACCCTTTAAAGAAGTATATCCATCTAAGAAGACTAGCATATGTACAACTTAATGATTCTGAGCTATGACTTATAGCCTGTTGGGAACTGAACTCTTGGTCTTGTTCTCAGTGGGACTGATACAAATTGAGATGAAGGGACTAGGAATTCCTCTGCCCCTTCCATGGATGAAATGTGCTCAGTAAGGGACAAAGAGAAGCAAACATAAATATCTTGTAGCGTAAAATGTTTCCTCTTGCAAGAGGACCTTGTAGTAGATCCAACTTAGTGCTCGCCATTTAATGGCTTTTCTGTTAAATGTGCATGTCATAAGAAACTAAGATAGGATAAGAACCTAAAACTTAGATACCTAAAAAAATAGAGATTTAAGTCTGAATAAATTTGTGTAGGTTCCCTGTAATAGGCAACACTAAAAGGTAGTTCAGTTCACACTACAATAGAGACTTAGAGATATAAGAACAACCCCTACTAATTTCTCTCCACTCCCTACACAGGGAACCTAGGGAGATTAGCTGACTTCAAGGCTTAGATATCTAAATGTGGAAGATTGAAATCCCACTCTAAATCACAACCAATTATGGACATATACGGACGTTTGTATATGGACTTATTAAAAAATGAATATTTAACACTTGATGCAAGCATATGCAAGATTTTTCTAGTAAAGTTACACACACACACACACACACTTCTATCATTTCTTTAAATGACAAAATGTTAGAGGCAAAAGCCTAGAAGGCACAGATCAAACTCATAGCTACATGACAGCTGCTGCTTACAAATCTACCAATGCAAAGCAGTCATAAACTTGGCTTTATGAGTTAGTTAAGCCAGGTTTATGGCTACTTTGCATTGCCGAAGTAGAACAAAGCATCTAAAAGGTACCACTGTGTCTGGTCATCAGACAGTAGATGTATAAACTGCAGGACTGGTAGTGGTAACTCATACAGTTCATTGTACAGCTTCCCTCTCTAGTGTTGTCATGTGACTAAAAAGTTACTGCAATTCTTAAGTCTGATTAATTTAATCTGTTATTTTGACATAATTGAAGTTTTTTTTTTTTTTTTTAGCTAAGTCACACTTCATTGGATAACTAGAAATATAATCTTTCTGAGATAGAGAGTTGCCAAGCCTCTTCTAGTACGGGAAGGGATATTGCTGTTACCTACATCATGCCAAGTCAATTACATATGAAAGTCAATTCCTTAATTTGCAATATTGTAACAAAATCTACATACTGAAAGCTACATAACCCGGCAGACTACATCAGTATCAAGGCTCAAATCTTTATCAGAACTACTATATCTATATTGATAGTGTATGACAAGTAAATATTATGAATGAGTTAGAATGCTTTGAACAATGAATCTGTGAAATTTTTTTGTAGCCTCTGACCTGGCAAAGTTAATAACTTGCTTTTGTGATGAAAAAAAAAACATGACTAAGATAATGCTGCAGACTGATACAGTATGTGCATGTATTTTCCTCTTCTCAAAGAAATATAACAAAAAATGTATCAGCTTTCAGCCCTAGAAAACCAAGCAGTTCAGTAAGGAAAAGTGGCCTATTGACAGATCTATTTTATAAAAGAAAGTCTTTGAATTAGCAGCCTTCTGGGATATATCACTATGAATTATTCAACCATCTAACTGAACTTATGTTGAACCATTTTTCTTTTCCTTCCCTCTGAAGGGTTTTGCAGAAGATCAAGAAAAAGTCAAAACTTCCTCACTGCTGAATAATGAATGCAGACTGTTCCTCAGTCCAGTAAACACTGCATTTTTGTAAAGAAAGAGAACAGCTGGTGCATGAAATCAAGCTTACTTGCACGTTTCAGGAAAACTTCTCTCAAGATACATCTTAAGATAAACATCAGTCTACAATCCTTTACCACATGAATATGAAACTTATTAAACAGCAAAGGCAGGAATATTTGTTTTGTGTGTGTGAGGTGGTGTGTCTGGCCTAGCAGAAAGGCTTCTTATCCCTCTAGGCTCCCACAGGCCTGTGGAATAAAAGTGAGTTGTGCATCAGTGGTTTTCTGTGGGCTCCCAGACCATGTCAAACAGCCTATGACATGCTCTTCATTCAGTATATGGGAAATATTGCTTTGCAACGCTGTGCCAGGAAGGGAGTGTAGCTGGGAGAGGAGAATATGGGGGCCAACAGTAAATATACATTCCAGAGAGTGGTTAATGGTCAAGAAAATCAGGGGTTCACTGAGGCAAGACAGAGAGGAATGTCAAACTTGTTCTTTTGATTGATGGTCAGCAGAATGCCAAGGATCAAGAGAAAATAAGCACAAAAAGACATTTCAGTAGGGAAAACAAGGCATTAATAGTGAATATCATGCCTTACATTGATGATGATTTATAGTCTGGCTTGCAGACAAAACCACCAATCTGGTACTGCTAATAACATGAGAGGCATGGAAAACTCCAAGGCCTTTTTCAAAAATGATGAGTACACAACAGCCACAAAGTTTCTTTTGGAGGTTTGTTTCCCTTTCAGAATCTCCTGTAATCATTCAATTTGCAAGGCCATCAATCCAGAAAAGTTTTAAGGTGCCAGTCTAAGACTGAAACTGAAAATATTTCTGGTCAAGAAATACAGTTCTAGCTTCTTGCGTGAGGCAGAGTAAATCTAACTTCATGATGTGAAGTAATTGGGTATGAGGCACTTACACCTATAGAAAAATATTTATATGACAGGTTTATGTTCTGACAGTAAATATATGACAAAAACTGTTTTTGTCAGGAGTCATATTATTTACACATGATAATTTATTTTTCTGAAAATAAATTGATTTCAAATGAACTTTATATCTCTATTTTTTTTTCTTAAATGTGACAAAATATGTACTAGAAAGTGTCCTGCTTAGCAGCTCAGTTCTTCCTTTGCCCGAAGAGATATGAACAGCAGTCTCTCAGCTTACAATATATCCCAATTGTCAGGTAACAGAGCCATTCCATTGTATGTTATCTCAACTTGTATTTAAGTAATTTATAAAAAGTTACTCCATGCAGAGAGATTGAGGGAAACATTTGAAAATACTCCTGATGATTAGGCAATTTACCTGAAAGGTTACTTACGCTGTTTCAATCCTCATTCTGAAATGGAGAAAGATGTGAATAGTTAGGCCACAAGATATTATTAGGACGCTTATTTCAACCTTTCCTGTTGACACTGTTCCACTTTAGATAAAATGCTCAAAAGATCATTGAGATGGAGGCCAAGAATAGCTTTCCAGTTTTCTAGTTAGGACACTCTCCCAGGAGATGGGAGCACATGGACCGCCTCTCTCCAGTAAATATTTGATTGAGTATATGCAGTGGAACAGTGTCAACATGAGACATTGATAGAGCCCTTTTATGCTAGTTTAAAGTTAAGAGCAAGCATTTAGAAGTGTGAGATGTGGGTTCGTAATGATTTGTGCAGATGAGTGAACAGAATCTAGGTTTTTTCACATCCTACATACTGCTACTTAAGTCCCTGAGCACAGGAGAACTTCTAGCTGCTTGAGTTTTAGACTTGATTTTTTTTTTTTTTAAATAGCAAAAACAGCCACCATTTCTTCATGGATTTATTTATCAGTAACACTATTGCTTCTTCCACTGTTACCACAAACTGACTTGTGAAGCTGAGTTCCTAGTTACAGCCCCTGAATATCTAGAATATAGTAGTAATGTAAATTCATTAAAAAGATGATGAATCATAGAATCATAGAATGATTAGGGTTGGAAGGGACCTTCAAAGGTCATCTAGTCCAACCCCCCTGCAAGGAGCAGGGACATCCCCAATTAGATCAGGTTGTTAAACTGTTAAATTTCACTTTTCTTTTTTTTTTTTTTTTTTAAGTGATTATTCACAGATTATACCAAATTGCAGGTAAAGCACCTGGTACATTGCAGTGGAAGGCTTCTATTCAGAGTGTACTCAACAGATTGCACAAATGAGCTAACAGGAACCTTATAAAGTTTAATAAAAGCAAATGCAGATTCCTGAGTGTGGGAAGGCAGAACCCTGGGCATCTGTACAGCTAGAAAGCAGCTTTGAATAAAACCAATTGGGAGTCTTGGTGGACATGTTGAACATGAGCTATCTGAGTGTCCTGCTGCAGAGAGAGTTAATGCAAGGCTGTACAAGCACAATTTTGTTTTCAAGATATTTAACTTAAATAATTTTGAAAATTTTTTTAAACTGAGAAATACGCAGCTGTATATTTAAGAGAGAGAGAGAGAGAGAAAAATTTGTGCTTTATCACCAGTTGACTGAAACGCACAATTCTCAGGTCATAATGGGATAACTTTGTTTCACTATCATTCAAACATTAATACAAAAAAATCATCCCTACTTTCAGATGTGCACAAATAGCTATGTATATGCATATATATATCTTCAAGCACACAAGTGTATGTACACATAAACATTTCAGATGAAAAATTATCCTCTCAAACTCATTAGTAAATGTGAACACTGATTATTAATTTGGTTTTTTCTTTGTGGATAATTTTCTTTTTTGGCTTTTATATTGGAGAAAAAGAAAAAGTGTTTATATTGGCAACATTTCTTTGCATGCACTGAGCTACATATATTGCTTCTGAAATTGAGAGGCCCTTTTAAAAACGACTCACTTGAAAAGCTTTTAACTTTTACGTGTATAGATTCAAAGGGCAAAAGCATTGTGTTCCACCATAACCTTTCACACAGGTATTTTACCTTAGATTTTATAATTTTCTGTATTAGAAAGTATCACAGAAATAGCATTACAATATTTTTCCTTCTTTTTTAAACTCTGTATCCAGAAGAAGCAACAACCTTTAATGTATCTGGTTGTTGTTGTCCCCTTGGATTTCTCTTCTTCAGGCTAGCATGAACCTTTCAGTCTTGAATTATGGTCCAGTGGCCATTCTTGCTGCTTGCAGAATCACCTAGCATCTTAGTATAGTATGTTATTTATATTCACTTCCAGATCTATTTCTGAATTTAAATTTCTCTGAATCTTAAATTATTATAATTCATTACATTGTTTCAACTCAATTAGATATAAAAGCTAGCAACCAGAGAGGAATTTTGGATCTCAAGCTGAATCCAGAATTAAACTGAAAGAGTGTGGGAGGGTTTTCATTTGTAATATATCTTTTGGAAGCTACTTTTGGTTGAGAAGGGAAACAACCATCTAGTAGATGGTATTTCCTTTGCCTCAACGATTTCATATATTTTAAGTCTTTCACACAAATATAAAGTTGTCTAAAAAATCAGCACGTACTTAGTCTAATTTACCCTGTTACAGCAATTTCCACAACTTTTTAGCAGAAGAACATAAAAATATCTGATAGGCTTAGATCCATGGCCCATCCAGGCCACTATTCTTCCTCCAAGGATTGGCAGTAGGAGATGCTACTTGGGGAAAGCATGCAAGCTTGGCCGCAAACCTGCTACTTGGGGAAAAGGAACCTGAAAGGAGGGAGGGACGGAGAGGCTGGGCCAAAATGTGAATCAGAACACTTCCAAACCTCTGAGTTCAAACAGTCACTGTAACTGCATCCTGTGCATCCCAACATTATACTGGAGAGAGTTCAGGGTTATATATCACACCTTTGCTTACCTGTTTCAATAAAAAGAAGACCCAAGCAAACAAGCTGAGAGGCAGGTGTAGCATGTTCTGACCACATCTGCAGTATGAACAATCAGGAGAACAGGGCTTTGCAGCAGTCAAAACCATGTAACTGCTGGTCAGCCTCAAGGTAGCATGTGGTTACCCAGAAATTCTAGCTTGTTAGCAGGTGCTATTCTGCTGCAGATGTAAAGGTGATTTTGCAGTTGACTTAGGCAGGAGGCTTCTTAGCTAAGCTGAGCAGAAGGGACATAGGAGCAGCTTTCTGAGAGTAGGTCTGATGTGTGGCCACTGCCTTCTGAGGGGCTGAATTCAGCCCCTCAGAATATATATATATATGTAGCATAAAGAAAATGTGGGAACAGGAAAAGGCATGTACAAAATCGTACTTTCTTCATGCCTGGACTTGAGGCCAAGAGTCTCATTAAGTCAGTCATTTTGGTTCATAAAAAGAAGCAGCAAATATATCTGACAACATGAGAAAACTTTACAGCTCTGCACTCTTTTTTTTTTCCAAACGTATAAAAAAAACTTTGATTCAGATGCAATACAACCTATTCATCTGCCCAGTATAGAAATGTCATCTCTTCTGTACGTACACACACAAACTCAGGCAAAGGAACAGAACACTTTTTTTTTTTGTCCAAATAAAGGAAGAATGTATTCTCTAAAAAACGAGAGACTTCAGTAAGGTGAATACCCTTCAGTTTCTTCGTAATCTGTTTAATTTTTTTTTGTAATTTCATGTAATTTATGGGCATAAAAGGTGTACATGCCCACATACAAAAACACAAGCATAGTCATTTGGGAAGATGCTCCCAACCCACTGTCCTGAGCCTTGTGAATATACATTTTCTCTTTTGTAAAATCTGTACTTAAAAAAAAGTAAAATTACTTATATGTATTACAACCCACAGGTAGGATAGAGACCAAAACTAATAGCAATAATAAAATATTCTTACTATAGTAATTCTTATCCTTCTTTCCCCAGTAACCAGTTCCCTAATGCTACTAGCCTTTGATTCTTGCTACTTTCCAGCCCTTTGCTCTTTCTGAAGATTTTTCTTGAAAAGTGACAGCTGCATAAAATGACATCACCTTGAAATAATATCTGAAGTATTCTTTTTTTTTGTGATTAAGCATTTCATTTACATGCATAAGCATAAGCATGGATGTATCTGACATGGAGAAACCTATGAAAAGCATACAGAGGATACATTCAGATTCTTCCTTTGTTCCAGAAAGTTTTCAGAATTTAGAATACTCAGAACATGAAGCCAATGAAACATGTTTCGCAGGAACAAAATGCTGCAAAAAAAAAAAGTAATAAGTCATTTAGAGAAATTTACAAAACAAGTTGAGGTATCTTTCAGTTAGTTTAATCTGGTCAAATTCATTAAGTCTTGCTACGAACACCTCTATTGCAAAGCCTAACAAAAGAGAAAAAAAAATTTCATTCGTTTTAAGTAAAACAAGAAGTTCTTTCAGCATCAGGACTCAAGAAGCCTGATTTCCTATGGATTTGCTTCTCATGGTTGACTGCAAGCTTTGATTAAAACTTTCCTCATAAAGTTGCTTTTTTATGTGGCTTCTTTGGTGTTTAGTAACAGAGAGGCTTAGTTGCAGTCAGCAACAGCCCACAGTCATCAACACTTCTATCTTTTTTTTTTTGTTGTCACTTCAGCTGTATCTTTCTTAAAGATACATCTTTGTCTTTGAGACCTCTCTCAAGGTCCAAGAGAGAAGTCTGTTACAGTTTTTTCAATTTATAGATTATTGTTTGCCTGATTTTAGCAGAGGAGGAAAGATAAATGAGTCAGATAAAGAGAAAAAGACAAAAGACAGAGTAAGTGTGACTGCATAAACCTTGTTTCCTTAGGAAATTGTATTAAAATCTTCACTAATAGAATGAAAATCTTTCATAGCCGTAAACAGATCTGGTCACAAACCACACTTTTTCTGTACTAGCATATAATGCTGTCCAATCCTGATCCCATCTCATCACCATTTATCTAAGGAAGTCTCCAGGGGCTGGAGAACAAAAGAAAAACTTACTTTTAGACTTGACAATAATTTTTAAAGTAAAGATCGATGTTTTAGAAGATGTAAACCAGCGTGGATTCTAGGACAAGATAATTCCCATAGCTTTCTGTGCACTATGAAGACAAAATCAGCAAGTAAAATTTTAAATATCTTCTGCCTTGAGTACTTGCCAAGGGGTAGAAAGAAAGGACTGATATAGACAAACACAAAATCTCAGAGTCACTCTAATAGCACCTATGGCATTCTTTGAAGGAATAAGACAATCTCTTCAAGAATGATTCATTGCCACAGTACTGAAATACATAAGGATCAACACTTGTACAAACAGTTGTGCATACAGTTAATTGATTCTCAAGTGCATTTACAATACTCTCATGGTCCTACCAAGAACTTTGTATGCTGCCACTATGTGAAAATATGTTCTTTCAAATAATCATGGTATTTCACCTCACCTGTCTAAATTATGACCACTGGGAACAAGGCTGAATAAAATATGGACCTAACAAGAACTAATTTGAAAACTGCCACTATAGACTGCCATCTATGGCCTATGATGTATTTAAACTTCATGGGCTTTCAGTCTTCCATACTTTTCTTACCGATTTCCATTGCAATGCAAAGCAGAAATAGCACTAAATAGACTTTTATTCAAGAAGGATGTCGAAGAGCCAAATACATATACAATAAATTATATGATTGTCACCTTCCTTGATAATGGTATCTAAATATACCACCTGCCTACTCCTAATCTTTTTTTCCCTTCACCAGGGTGTTATTTTACAATTACAAAGATATTTCAATATGTGCTTTCCAAAATCCAGCATAATCCAAGTGTGTGTGTGTGTGTGTGTGTGTGTGTGTGTGTGTGTGTGTCTGTGTGTGTGTACTGAGAGCATGTATGTGCTACTCATGCTAATTGACCCTGATCCCTCACAATAAGGACATTGAATTAAGTTTTATTTCTTATGAATACTCTCGCTTGCATGGCTTATTTGCTAACCATGGGAGGTGGGCATTTAATCTGTCAAACATTTGTAAAACACCAAAAGCAATGAAACCTTTGACCTGGGTCACTGAAACTGCACCCACTTCTTGTGATTTTTTTCTGTTCGTTCAGCCTGTTTCATATATTTGTCCCATGTCTTATGAAGCACGCAGACAGAGTATGATCTTTGACATTCAGCCACCTGTGCCCCATACTTTTTGTGTGAAAGAAATAAATGACAGGCCTGGAGATTACGACCAGGCCTCTCTCTCTCTTTCTCCTTCTGTCTCTCTTTTTCTTAGTGTCTTTTTCTTTCCTTCTATTTTTTTTTTTCTTATTTCAGGTGTTTTGCCAGATGAGTTGCAAGATCTATCTGTGCATTAAGTTATAAAAGTTTCTTGCTATCTCCACTGAATTTTGCTAGGTATGTATTACATATCTTTAAATGACCAACTATCTTTACATTTTGTGAAAAAATATATGTATATATATTAGATCATTTTCTCTATAAAATTGATGGCAAAGTAGTCACTGGCTTCAGCATGAATGATAAAAGAGACGTGATGTTGCTTTTTCACAGTACATTAAAGAAAAGAAAAAAGTTTTTTTTTATCTGAACCATATTTCTATTTCTCTCCGAGCCTTAATACTACAGCATGCTGACTCTTTCCTACATTACTATAGTGATATTATTAATTTTAGTCATACTTTGGCTCAAAACACATTTCTAAGTGTGAAAAAAAGTGCAAAAATGTATCATTGCATCTTTGCAGCACTTATTTATGCTTATTATCAGTAAATGATATTATGTCAATTAAAATAAGAATGATCTTGCTTAACTCCAATTGTTTCAGAGTTGGACATCTTGGCCAAGGTACTCCTTGTTCCCCCATAGTCAGTGCAGAGAGACAGGATCATCTTTGTCTTATATGAATAATTCAGTGAAGATGAGACTGCTTTCATAGGGAGAGGCAAATTAATTTGGGCAACTTCAAGCATGGGTATCTAGTGTTGTAGACACCGTCGGGTATCCTGTTGGGCTACCATCTGCTCTTCTGGAAGGACACAGATCTCTCTCTCTCATAGGTCATATTTGTTGCCCAAATATAGATGTCTAAATAACATCAGCGCTGTGTCTCAAGCTGAGCCATGCCTCTATCTGGACAGCTTACTTTTTTCTAGTGGTAATTCAGTGCAATGAATCCTACCCACGCTCTTCAAATACCACAATTTATTTCAGTAGGAATACTTGTAGCTTAGGCAAAGTGTTCCGTTGGCTGACCCTCAGTGAACACAGTAGACTTCAGGAGCTGATATTAGTTTAGAATAACAGTAAGTCAGTGTATCTCTGTTGACTCCAATACTTTACGGGTTTAATTAAAAGCAAAAGCTATGCCTTATTTCTTCAACACAGTAGCGAATATCACAGTATTTATTCTACTTTTACTTTTTTTTTTAAGTCATATTCAGTAGATGAACATAGTCAAGTTAATGCAGAAGTAAACCTTAGCAACAAAATTTGTCTGTTTCTGGTACACAGAAGTAAGAAACATTTATTTACACATTTTAAAGATAATTCTTTTTAAATAATTAGTACCGTGTTCAGCTTACTCAGGTCTATTGTTTAGATATTGATAGATGTCCAAAATTAAGATGTAAACCATATTCAATAAAATGTTACTGAGGCATACAGAAGAAAATAATGTAATTCCCTGAATACAATTCAAAGTAATCAAATAAGATCATAAATATTAAAAAAAATAGTATGATTTCATTATTTAAGATGTCATACTTCCTTTACCATGGTGTAAGGAGATAAGGAGAAGCCAAAGATTTAGCCACAGCTGCAAGAGTAACTTAAATGAAGTCAATAGCAGAATCAGTGGTTTGCAAAGTTGGGAGGGAGCCATTCAAAAATGAAACAGCAGTATCTCCTCAAACTGCTGCTGCCACATGGCTTCAATTCTTCCGTTTTTCAACTTCTGGTCAGATGGCTGAGCCAAAATTAAAAAGTATACCAGATGCACTTTTTTGGACTATGTCCCATTTTACGTTCTCCTAATCAAGAATGGGGGAAGAGTGAGGGAGAATGCAGCAAATGTACAGTGGCAATTTTAAAGAGAAAAGAATCAAAAATATACAAAAAACACTGAAGCATATAGAAGCATATAGAAAAAAAAGCACATCTTTCAGCAGAAGACTGGCTAAGGAGGTAGGAAAGATGTAATATCCAGACATGAGTTGGCAGTAGAAAGGGAACAATAGTAGCTATTTCACACCAGAGAAGTAGAAATGTATAGGCCACCATATTAACAAAATCTTGATGTTAGCTTCTCTAGTGGGACCAAAATATGTGGACCTGCTAGAGCAGGTCCGGAGGAGGGCCATGAAAATGATCAGAGGACTGGAACACCTCTCTTATGAAGAAAAACTGAGAGAGGTCAGCCTGGAGAAAAGGCGGCTCTGGGGAAGCCTTATTTTGACTTTTTACTATATAAAGAGGGCTTATACGAAAGATGGAGAAAGACTTTACCTGTACTGATAGACCAAGGGACAATGGTTTTAAACTGAAAGAGGGCAGATTTAGAGTGGACATAAAGAAGAAATTTTTTACAACGAGGGTAGTGGAACACTGGAACAGGTTGCCCAGAGAGGTGGTAGCTGCCCCATCCCTGGAAACATTCAAGGCCAAGTTGGACAGGGCTCTGAGCAAAATGATCTAGTGAAAGATGTCCCTGGTCTTTAAAGGTCCTTTCCAATCCACATAATTCTACGGTTCTACGAAGCAAGAGTGAGCCTTATTAATGTATCCCAATGAATGCAAAGCTAGCTTTCCATTATCCAAAATACTGATGTAAATTCTCAACAATGCAGGTGCTACAAAATTCCCTGGGTAGTATGAATTAGGAACAACTCAGCTTGAATCCAGCTAGACTTACTTACTCTAGTTCAATGCTTGCTATGCCAAATATAAGGAAGTTTCTGAAAAGTTAGGGAGGTATCTGTGGGCTGTGAGGAACAGTACTCCAAGATACGAGACAGACAAAATCAGTGTGACTTCAGTGTTAGTGCAGTGAAACCAGCCTGGAGCCAAAACTGTACTAAACTAATAATCGTTCCAGGACTCTAGACAGTGTAGTGCCCTCTATCCACAGGCCAATACATACTATGTTTGTTTGTATCTAAGAGAGCTTGTTAATTATGACATAAAGACAGATCAATCAGTTAAAATGTGGCCAGTTGGAAATAGAGGAAGTCCTGAATAGCGGCCCTAATGATAGCCAGGAACCTTTAGAATCTTCTGCAAGAAGCGTGAAGAACAGAGATAAGTCTAGGTTTTGAAAGAGAAGGTTGCCCAGAGAGGTCATTGTTTCTCCATCTTTGGAGATGCCTGACACCTGATTGAACACAGTACTGGGCAACCCAGTCTATCCAGTCACAACTGCTACACAAAGAAAATCTGACCATCTTCTTACAATGAATATTTTGCTGTCTATACTCTGACTTCATATTGTTGTGATATATTATGGTGAACATGGAGGAAATTTTTTTTCTTCAGTCTAGAAATACTGGAGTTCAAAGGTTCCAATTCAGAGAAAAAGGCCCCACTCCATGCACTGCTCGATCATATTATGCAATCTTTTAAAATTTATAGAGAATAAAATATATCCATAAATATTTTTTTACTTCTTTTTTCATTCCCATGAAAAATGCTGAAGCCAAAATCATACTGATTTTCTGGTGCAAGACCTCATAGATATGTTGATTTACTTATGGTTTGTTGTGAGAGCTTCTATGAGAATTTTTCAAATCTGAAGGCATTAAGTAATTTCATAATTCAGTCTAAATCATCATCAGACTTTAAAAAAAAACTATTAGATCCTTTATATCTAGTATAGTATTTGAATCTCCAGCATGAAATGGAAATTTACAGTTGCACTTTCTGTCTGAGGTCATAAGCTGTTTGATTCTTTATGCTAATGAAATACATGTCAAAAAAATTCAATGAGCTCTGTTTTTTTTTTTTAAAAAGTGGAATTTTACTGATTTTCCTGTGTGATTGTTTTCTATGACTTTAAGAAGACTGAAAGTTTAATAAAAGAAACAGAAAAAAGTCAATAGGAGGATCTTTGCATGACTTACTACACTTTCATGTAGGCCGTAGCACATACTTTCAGGGTAATTGATGGAAATATTTCAAGGTATATTTGCAATTTATTAATTACAATGTTGTAAACATTCTTAATTTTTACTATTTTTTTTCCTTAGTGATTTACGATTTTGGAAATAACATGTCTAATTTTGACTCCCTCTAACGGGAAATGTGCCTCAGAATGCTCTGCAAATTTGACCACACTGTCTCATTCCATTCACTTAATTTCAGTTAACTTGTAGCTTCAGATATCTAATCATTATCTTTTCTAAAAAAAAAAAAAAAGAAAAAAAACCAACCTGTTGGTTTTATTTTTCTCTAAACTGCTAAAAACTACAAAATTACAGACATATTTTTGAAATATCAATCTGTGGTCAAGCTGCAAAGTCAACCAAAAAAAAAAGTGAGATGATTAATTTATAATACTGTAGAAACAAAAAGTAATTATTGACCTCTGTTAAAAATATTCTAGTTGATGTTATTGCAGTTACAAGTTAAGAGGGCATTCAATCAACTTTCATGGTGGCAGAGTTAGGCTAATCTTAAATAATTTAGAAATCTCAAGATAAGTCTTTCCCAAATAAGCCTGATTTTTCTTATCCTGATCCTCTGATTCTATGTGTGGTCTAAAAGTTGCTCATCTTTGCAGGAGTCATTAAAAGTATTTTATATGGTTCCTTGTACCTCCAGCGTCACCAAAACATTAATTTTTTTTTTTTCTATTTCATTTTGTAGTATACCCTGAAGAAAGTGTGTTTACATTAGAAAAGGCAGTTCACAGACTGTGGTGAGCACTACAGTAGCCCTTTGTTCCTGTGGGAAGTCATCCTGAAGTCTGGGATAGTCCCTGAGAAAATATCTTTTACTCCATAGTGTATCTCTTTTGCAGGCTTTTTTTTTCTTGCATCGTAGCCCTCTTCCTAAAACCATAGTCCCAAGCCTTCAAATCCTTTGAGGAGAAAATAGATCTTGTATTCAACTCAACATGCTGAAGAAAGTTGAACCATACAACAAAAGATAGATTTGATGTGGTTATGAGAACCCAACGTGGCAACATAATGTCCTGTTACAATCTGGAGATGTAGCAAATGTTCCAGTATGCTCATCAATTTTGCAATAGCATAATATATTTGTTTTGTTGAATAAAATGGACATTTATTTTAATGACAAGTACTTCAGAAATAAGCCACCACAATTTCAAGCTGAATTAGTGTAGTTATGAAATATGTGATTCACAACTGGTTGGCAGCTGCTTTTTGTTTGAATGTTTTTAATCTCTGCAACATAGAAATGCACTTCCCATAGTTAACGGATGTATTATTGGCAAAAGACAATGAAATAAATTCCAGATTCTATTCATCCTCCACAGTGATGTTCTTTATCATAAAAAAAGCCAAAACCCTATTACTTCACTTATTTCACTGATGTTTTGATAAAAAAAATCAAGGCCTCATTTGACCCTGTGCTACAAGCGAGTACAGTGTTCTCCTCTAATGGAAATTATTTCTTATTTCCCACCTTTGATCCTTGTGAGTCAACCAACCATATGAGGCCACAAACTCAGAGATTACTTTAAATCATGTCTTGTGATTTTTTTTTTGCTTCATAATAGTTTACATAGAATGTCAAAGCTTTTGGGTTTTTTTCTATGCAATTTTCTTTATTACCAGCTTTTACAAGATTGGGTGAAATTTGTATGGCAGTTTTACAACATAGACCTGCTAAAGAGAGCCAGATCATGATCTTGGAAAAGCTTGGCATGCTTCATGAAGGCTAACTGATCTGATCTGTGCTGATTAACATGGGCAAAAAACAGAGATAATCCATGGTTTAGGAGATAACTGTAAATTTATAAACATTTATAAGATCTTTGGTAGCAGCAGGTCAGGCACACCTTTTAAATGAGAGAAATCAAAAACGTTTATAAGTAACCAAGTGAGAATTAAGAGAAAATTCCTGATTCACCAAATGGACACATTATTTTACTTTGCACTGGACTTTTAAGTGCTTATACTGAAACACTACCAAGTATTTTACAATGCTAATCTCAGCTCTTCTTCTGACTTTGTATAAATTTTAAATAGTTGTTATCACTATGACTACATCAACTCTGAAAAAGGAGTTAAATTATAAAAGCAAGCTTTTAAAATGCAGAAATGCACCATAGTCAGTTATTAATTTAATATCACAACTTTGATTCTGATATTTAAAAACTTCTCAAATAGAATGTCACTACTAGACTCGAGAACAGAAAATTTTAGAAAAGTCTGTGAACAGTTGTGTATTGACCTTAGTGGTTATAAACTTTCTGTTGTTTACTATTTGTTATTCATTTTCTTTTTCTTTTTATATGTCTTATCAGAAAGACTAAAAATTCTGATTTTATCTTTCTGTGTGAGTACTGACTGGATGTCTCTTATTTCTTCCTGTAGTAAAATAAATTTTAAAAGTCATTTCCTTGTCTCTTTGCTGTGTATTTGCTTATTCAAATCACTAAAAAATATTCGGAGAAGATGGGATTTTAAACAAAGAAATTAAGATTCTGGAGAAAAATTAAGTTTTGAGTGCCAAGAAAGGAACAAAACTATGATAAAAACACTCCAATTACTTTTTTCTGTGAAAGTCAGAAATTCCTAAACTTAACTGCGGAAGTATGTGAAAGATCTGCTTCCGCGAAAGGGAAAAAAAAAAAATAATAACTGTATTCCTATTACATTAATACCTAACATTCCTCTCTGAATACCCATTTCAATAATAATAATAACTAACCATAGTGTTTAACTATTGCACATGCATACAAACAAGCAGAGGAGTTAGGCTGTGAATCCTGAATTCTGCAGTTTGGAAGTAAGCATCTGAATCTAGGTGAAAAATCAGGTTCAAACACACGTTTCTTTAGTACTTCCTGCCATTTAGCTTAGATCTTGTCCCTCAACAGGCTGGCTTTCCTGAATTCCACTCTGTGTCTGACTCTTTTATAGGTCATTTAGGTCAGGAACTCAGCACTTCAAACTCTTAGAAACAACAGCCCAAGTTTAAAATGTTGTAGGTTCCTCTATATGTGGACCTCCATTTGAGGTCCTTACTGGAAGTAAGTGAGAGAAAATTACATGAAAACTGAAAAGTCACGTAGGCTGCACCTTTGGCTGGGTCAATTCTAACCCACAGCATGGTTCAGACATAATTTCTAGACAAGGTGATTCATTATGAGATGGAAGCACATCCATCTGCATCAGCCTCTTTCTGCTCTGGTTTACTTCATACAAACGCTGTCCGTTGATCACTGAGGATTGCAAGAGTTCTTTGTTCTTTTTTTTTTTTTTTAATTCTGTTGAAAATATTAAAAATTAAATTTAGTAAATTAAAGGAGGAAATTTACTTTATATCTCTGCTGCAAACCAATTATTATTTTGCTTTCAAAGCTGAATACTCTGCCTTCCAAAGACAGTAGGACCCTGGTGCAACAAGAGAATATTCTTAACAGGTACAATAGGTTTATTTTTTTTCCCTTACTCTAAATAAAAACTAGCTCATTTTTACCTTTCTGTGAGTTGACACAGTTTGCTTCCTGTTATTCATATGTTTTATTATTTGCATTTCCTTTTCTGATGCTGTCATGACCTCTTACATAACAGTGCTTAAAAAACAGTTCCTGCACTATAGACATTACTATCACAGAGTCATATAAACCCAGTTTCATGAAGTTGTAGTTTCACATAGTCAAATCTCTATTACAAAAAAAAAGAGGAGAGTTTTCATCTGTTTTCTTCTTTACTCCGTGTATTTTAGGTAATTCAGGGTTTGTCAGCATGAATAGCCAGTAGATATGCTACAGACTTCAACCAGCTTGTCCTTCCCACAGCACTGACCATTATGGAAGGATTCCAAAGCATCAAGCATGGAAAATATATTTTTTAGTGTAGGAGAGATATCGAGCTGTAACTGAATAGCTCTGATGTGTTGTTTTCCCTTTTACATAAATACTGAAGAATGGGAAAAATAACATTCCACAATTGCATGTATTTGTTTGGGTTCCATGTGGTTTTCATATGAACACCAAAATAATCTAAAATATAATGTGACGAGTAATCATGGGAGAGAGAAAGATTTTTAAAATTAAAGTCAGACAATTTTCAACATTTTTTTAAAAAAAATGAAGAAGAAAAAAGCACATGGCATAATTCCACCACAAAAATATTTTGATCGTATTTTTACTGGAGATGGGGATGTCCTTTTAAATGCAATACATCTTAGCTGGTACATCAATTTGGTGCTACCTGCCAAAGTATCTTTTATGACATTACTGAAGGCAGTATGAAAATTGCAGAAGCAGCATCACAATGCCAAACAACACCTAGCTTGGGGTCAAATGTGGCAACAGTTTCGCTTGAGTTTACACCAGAAAAGTATTTTTGCTGTGCAATATTGTTCCTGGATGTCTAGCCCCTAAGGGGCTGAAGAATGGCAACTAACATGATGACATTCACAAGTTAAAAGGGGGTTTGGATTGTGCAAGAGTTAATGTGCTCATTGCTTCACAAAAAAAACCCTCTCATTATCAAAGATCCTGATGGACAAGGTCCAGATTATTTTGAGGCATTTAGATGGTAAATGACACACTATTAAAATGTAGTTGTTTTTCTTTTCGTTTGAATACAAAAGAAAGTGACTATTCAGTTGATTTTTTGGAAGAATTCATTGTCCCATACAAACATGCTGTTATAATTATTTTTTTCAAACTATGGCCTCCCCCAGCTAGGTCTAGCCTAGACATTGGCAAAAATCACAGACCAAGTCTGCAGTCCAACACAATCCCCAATACACTCACAATCATTTATTCATATTTTTTACAATTAGTTATGTTTTTATTCTTCTTTCCATTCTCTATCTCTTTTTTTTTTTCCTGGCAAAATTGTAGTCCTTTAAGCCATGTGCTTCGCATATGTTCTTACACTGAGTGGAAATGATTAGAGAAAATTATAGTTTACCTTCCGAATGCTTTTCCTTTTCTTTTCACCTGCAATTCTTCCAGAAATATTTTACTTCCTCTCCTCATTATTCCTCAGGTCTCTTATCATATTCTGTCAGCGATGCAAAGCATTCTAGAAACACCTCTCATGCAGCAATTGCATGGAGTTCTAGATCCATGCACTGCATGGTAGGTGAAACCTTGTATTGTACCTAAATGATTTTTTTTTTAAACAACTTTAACTTCAGTATATCAGGACTTCATCCTGTTTTCCAGAGGTAGTTGAATTTGCATTACTATGTGTTTAATAAAGTTGCAGACCAATAGTACCCAACTAACAGGAAGGCAGACAGGTTAAACAAATTAAAATTCTTTAGTGAAATCCCAGATTTGGAAACACAATCTGTGCATACAGGTAACTGCATTAACTTCTTCAGTATTCATCAAAGTTAGGTTTCACAGAAAGTGAAAGGTGGCTAATATCTTAAGAAGTTTTTAATTTTTCACCTGGTTAAATGAAATCCTGTTCCCCCACTTTATGAATACTTTTTATTATTCTTTTTTTTTTTCTCAGATCCATGAAAAAAAAGATGGGTCACATTAATTGAAATTCCTCACCTGACATAAAACTAAGAAATAAAACAGTATCTTTTCACTCTCTGGGAGTAAGATAGGTAGGGGTAAGAGAAAGCAAAATTCTACTTTCTGCTGTTTGCAAATAGACTTACAGATATGCCTGCTGGCCATTAGATTTCATACAGTCCAGAATCATTGAATAATGGAGGTTAGAAATTACCTCTGGCGGTGATCTGATCTAACCTCATCCTCCTCACTCAAAGCAGAGCTGACTTAAATGAAGTTTCTTTGCTGGTAAACTGCTCAGCACATTTTGGGTAGGATTCAACTCCTTAACCCAAGCAGCTTGATTCATTTGCCCCCCCACATGAGCATTTAGTGCCAGTGGAGCCTTAGGTATCTATAAATCTTCATGGGCTATGAGATAGGACACAGTACTGATGGGAAAATACCACTTCTTGGAGTGGCAGATGGGGGGCCAGGCAGGATACATAAGCACAAGCAACATTTGACAGCAATGAATGAGCAAATGAACCATTACCTTCCTGTATAAAAGTTACACACCTAACACTTGATAGGGTTTTCTAAAGATCAGCATAGATCCTATGTAAGTTTGGATCCTTAGCTGTAAGATAAACATCTATGCTGCATATGCCTAAATTTATACACCTTTATGTGTCTGAAATGGAAACTGAATCCTACCTCTAACTTTGACATGGCTAAAATAAACAGTATTGTATAGACATTCATTTGCTCATGCCAATCTACATAAAATAGTATGCACTGAGAAACAGAGCTGTGTATTTATTGCATTTGTGAAACAGAAATAGGCGAAGAGCAAAAGGTTGAATTGGAAAACATCTCAGTTTTGGTATGAATCTAAACTTTTGATTGTACCCCTCATTAATGTCTAACTGCCTTCTGAGTGCCTGCCTGCTTCCACTATTTCACTGCCTATTCAGCCCACAAGGAAACCACAGAAAGCAAGCTGTACATATGATTAATATGTTAATTGCCAGAGCAGTTTTTCTCATCTTGTGGTGCCACTGCAATGTGATATCATGAATATTTTAAGTTATTCATTTATTCTTATTCTTACACCTTATTCTTTTTAAGGTGTAAGATTTGAAAGGTCCTAGACTAGCAATATACCATAAAACACAAAAGCAAGTCTGTGCATATATTTTACCTCTTGAGTCAGACACTTGGGAAAATCTCTATTCTTGCACCTAGATAAAATTGAAGTCATTGTTAACTCAATTTATTCAGTCTTCGCAAAGTATGAAGATGCTTTTCCTACTTGCATGCAACAGGATATGAAAATCCAGGCTTGTTCCTCATCCCTGACCACCTTGAGTGTTAGGAGTGACATTCAGCTTTAATATTTGGTCACTGGCCATCTGGGGAAATTGTCTGAGACAAGGTTGCTTTATAGTGGTGTGCTGACATACACGTAAGTAATTTTAAAGATAATCTTGAAAGACTTTCAGACTGCAAATATGATAAGAATTCAAATGACTTACAGAAGAATACAAAGTCATTTACCACTCCTAATTCCTGTGAATGCTGAAATGATCATTGCAAAGTCTTTTGAATTACCTCAAATATTAAAATGCATCATATGTTAGGAGAGAAACACTTACAGACTAAGAAAGAGCTAAAGCTGGGTCATCCTTAAGCAGACATTTTATGACAGGGTTGTATTTCCTCTGGCTACAGGAAGTTTTGTATATGAAGAAGTGGAAAGCAATAAGTCAGTCTTGAGGAGAATAAACCTTTGCAGGAATATAATAAACTCTACATACACAGCTGGTCTCAGACAGCCTGCTAGCACCTTTCCCTTCCTGTTGGAGCAAGTAACATCTGTTTCTTAAGTGAAAGAATGTGAAGAGAATGAGCACACATAGCTATGCGCAGAGACGTGCAGGTGAAGGAAGTGATTTACTGTATTTCAAACAGATTGTTTCCGCTGCAAAAACAAAAGCAGGGCCTAAACGTGCTTCTGTAAAATGATTTGTGTTTGACACTTTTTTCTTTTTAATTTTTTTTTTTAATGAGATGGAGGATAACTTGAAGCAATTTTATTAAAGTATAATGCAAAATTGAATCAGCACAGTGAATGAAAACAGATCTTACAAGAAAACATTAAGAAAGGAGCTCCTGTTCTTAATACAAGACTTTCCTGACTTCAAGGATTATTTTTGGCAAAAATATTTCTACCTGTTCTAAAGAACTTCCTGTTGGATAATTTAGGTATATAGAGGTGGTTGTGGAGTTGGGGTGTGTTCAATGGGAAAAAAATGTTCAATGGGAAACTTAGAAGAAACAAACCAGCTGTAGTGAAATTTTTTGTGAGCTTTTACATCCAAGACTCTGCTTCTCAAACTCTGTATTCAGATGCTTGGTGTCTCGTCTCATGAAAAGTAATTGCTGGTCAACACCACTAACTGAAGTTTAAGAAGTTATCATTAATAAAATGAGTTTAAGTCAGCAAGGCTGCACTGTGATAAAAGTACAACTTAATATTAATAAAATCAGCTAAATCTAGCTCTTTCCCTGAGCCAAAAAAAAAAGGAGAAAATTGTTGACTAAACACAGTATCAATCTCATAAACGTTAACACAAAGAGTAACAAAGTAAAGCATTAAAAGTCTTCTGTGAAAATTATTTGATATTCAATGATCAAGTAAAAGAATTAAGCAGAAGAATCAAGTCAGGTACAAGGACCAGGCAGAATGGAATTTGAATAACTAAAGACAGGTAATAGCATAGATTTTAAAGAAGTCACACTTAATAAATCTGATTAACTTTTTTTTTCTAGAAAATAAAAATAAAACCTGCTAAAAGTAATGTAGTGGGTGTAATCAGCATTTGAACTTGAGGAAGACTTTTTATACAGTACTGACTGGTGTAAGTCATTCAGATAATGGGAGATTAACAGACAAATATTCAGCTAGTTGAAAAAAATATGCTTAGAAACTGAAGCTGTATGATAAATAGTCCTAGATTAACTACAAAGAAGCTGACATATGAAATGTTAAAAAACTGTTAGCATTAAATCTACCCCTGCTTATAAAATAAATCACTGACCTGATGGGAAATGTGTAGTATGGTGTTCCAATTTGTATATGATATGTCAATAAAAAAAAAAAGAATGAATAGGTAAAGCAGGTTGTTTTAATTCTTCAATGGAATAGGCTCCAAGTCAATTTATGTATTTTGCAAAGAAAGCATGGAGACCCAACCAGGGGTAGCTGGTGCTCTAGTTCTGTGGTAACTCTTTCAACCTGCAAGACTCAGATTTCATGTCTCTGCTATAAATCAGCCATTGCAGGGACCAACTGAGGAGCATTTATGTGCTCCAAGTCCTGGTTTAGGACACCAGTCTGGTATAGCACTGGTTGTCTCGCTTCCATCTTCAGTCTGGAATATTGAACCCAGCCCAGAGGAAAATTTAATTCAAACATTACCACAAGAAAGTTTTTGATGAATCAACATTTTTTGAGGACAAATGTTTTGCTAAAAAAAATTCGAAGCTGTTCTAATTACTAGTTCCTACTAGCCTACCTAATGAGGACAGCAGAACTATATGCATGCTTAAAGCTGAACATGGATTTAATTATCAATTGAATCTTCAATATCATATGAATGCCAGTTGTTCACACATTACAAGCTCATTTTGGAGCAGTATTATTTCCACCAAACCCAGCAGTAGAAACTCAAGAAAAGAATCAGAAATGATAGATCACCCACTTTAATTCTTGTTTTCAGACTTAGGAAGATTCAGTAGCTTCTCCAAAACATATATCTATTGCTTGCACTCAGCCAAAGTTCTCATCAGAAATTTCTCATGATCTTGTTTAGCCAGAGCAAATTCACTACTTCATAGTCATCCCTTTGATTCTTTAGCTTGAAAACACTCAGCTGTATTTTTTTCTTAATATTTTGTGCATTCTTTAATTCATGACTCTATTCTTCATTCTTCCTTCATGCAGAAGTTATGTCTTCAGTATGTCCTTTCGATTTTTTTAACACCAGTTGCAAAGAATTCATCACTATCTTTGGGTAAATTCACACATAGACACAGATTAAACAGTTGACTTTACCAAAACAACTCATTAATCTACCTCTTTTCTTCAGTTTTGTTTGGAATTAAATGTTGATATAATTTTCTAATGAAATTTTCTCTTTCAGCTAAAAAAAAAGAGCTCTTAATTTATTTCCTGCCAAATATTTTCTATTCCCTTTTTTTCCTCATTATCAACAGGCAGCATCATTACGTCTGCTGTTCAAGCCCAGAACCTCATCAGCATCTTCATCATGGACCTTTCTCTAGGTTCTATACCCAGTAAATGTCTGTCCTCAGAAATGCTGCTGTCATGAAAGGCTCTCATTATCACTACTGCAGCAGACATTTCTTTGTCTCTATAAAATATACTCATGCTCCAGCTGTTCCAAACTGTTAAAAAAAAAAAAAAAAAAAGAATAAATAAATAAAAACAACCTCCAAACCTGCCATGACTGGTAAGACACTAAAAGTTTTGTTTTGACATAATAGTTCAGGGTCTTAAAAGTTGCCTGGGCTTGCCCTACTTTATATGGGTTTTAGTTTGTTTTAGCAGTAATAACTATTTCCCAGTGGTCAAGTGACTACTGTCTAGCCTGTTTTAGTGTGGTTCTGAAAATACAAGGCATGATGAAGGGCTAAAAAAGCTAGATGATCACTTAAAAATGGCAGTCCTTGGCATTAATTGAAGAGGGTTGGCTGTTGTGCAACTTTTAAGTTTTAGTTGGGATCAGTAGAAAGAAACAGCCTATGTTAAGAAGACTTACAAAAATAGTGTCAAATGGACTGAATATTGAAGTGTTGATATTAATGTGACTGTACTAAAAATAATGTCTACTGTATTTGTTGTTGCAATGATAAAATGTTAATTGGACTAACAATTAATGTATACATCTATATGCATGGTGAGTTCCCTTTTACTGATAACAAGACTTTTTCAATGTAACATAATACCCATCTGGAAAGCTTCTACTAAAATCAATGTTTGTACCTCTCTTAAATTATAGCTTGAACATCACTGCTCTGTACATCCCTTGACTCATTCTTCACTCTCTCTGTTATCAAGAGTGATGATCTTTTCTTCAAACCCTTCCTGTCTTAAATGTACACTATGTGATTCAGTAACAGGAAGTAGTTTTATTCTGTATATAATTCCAAGGTTCTTCACCTTCTTCTTAACTGTAGGAAAAATTGTTATTGTGCACATCCCTCTCCATATTTTTTCCTCGGACATAACAAGAATACTGTCTAACAATAGATAAATCTTCTTAATCTCTCTTTAAAACACTTTTTTTTTCTCTCTGAAGCACACTAAAATTTTCAGTGCTACACGTCTGGTTTATAAACACCAACGTCTGTCTGACTGAATATTATGTCTTATTGCTCAGCCTGTATCGATAGGTTGACTTATATCTGTATTGTAAGTTGCCTTAACAAAGACCATCTACTGTTATATGTTTTCTCAAGACCTTTGGAGTCCTGATCTGTACTTTTTATCTCCATTCACTATACCCATGTCTCTCCCACTAAGTAAAAGAGGGAACAGAAGCTGACTTCTGGTCCTCAGGCAAAATAACATCAACTGGGTTACATTCACACTAGCGGCTACTCTCTGCTAGATCAGAGCAGGGAGAGAATTTTACCAGCCCAAAAGAGAGCAGAGAATGGATACTTTAAGTAATGTGAGGAACCAGATAGGTGCTTAAGATTATTTCCTGGCTCTATTTTTCTTAAAAATACAGATACATCCTCCGGTATGTTAGAATTAATAATTATAGTAGCATGAAAGGAGGATTTATGGGGACCATTCATTTCCTTTTTCAAGAAATGCTGTTCTGGTCCTGCTTTGACCTTTGCTGAATGAGTTTGGAAATAGCCACTGAAATAGCTCCTCCTAGCTCCTAGATTCACCTCAACATTTTCCATGCTTTTTCTTTCCCATGATCCCTTGGTTTCTGAGCTTAATAATATGGGTAAGAAATTTAGTGGTATTGATATAATTTCAGCTTTTTTTTTCTGCAAATTTATATCTATTAGCACTAGTACTAATAGATACATTACCAATTTTTAAACCGGTGCTCAACAGGATGGTCTCTTCATAGGGAAAGAAATAATTTTTACCTAGTTTCAGTGCAAATGAACATAATATAAAAATATTCTGGTTAAACACACAGATGAGGAGAGGTTAAACACATTGTTCAAGGCTTAAACAGTTAACTGTTCATTCAGAGAAACCCATCTTTGCATTTAGAAAATTTTGGCTTTGAGGGCCATTTAGCCCTCTAGAGGCCATTATGGGTTTAGGTTGGTTTTAAATGTCTTCCCAGAAAGCAGTTCAGAATGAGTAAGAAGTAAGACTGCAGCACTTAACAAAGAAATTGCTCAGATATTATGCTGTCAATTACGATTTTAGAAGTACCGCAATTTAATGGATATAAAGAAAATAACCAGAGGACCCAACGGTGACACCTTCCTGCAAACATTCTAGTAAAGCCTCTGAACCATTAACATAGAAAGGCCATTCAAGTAAAATACGTTAAATATATATTATACCAAAAATGGATCAGAGCAAAAATGCTGTTCTGAGTCCATCCTTAATCCCACGTATTTTGCAGTTCAATAAAGCAAGAAGGGCATGTTCTGAATTATTTCTCCACTAGGCTACAGACCTCTACAAAACAACACTTTTTCTGGAAAACTCCACTCTACCAAGGTATTTTAATCTTATTGGAAATGTTTGTTTCATCTGAATTTGAAAATAACTTCTGAAAAACTCTACATGTGGTATTACATAGCATTCCTGAACTCCTTCAAGGGAGTAATGGAAACTTTTCAGCAAGAGGAATTAGACAGGAGTCATACAGAGCCACACGAGATCTTGTTGCTCTTAGGCTGATCTGCAATATAGATGATTGCAAATAATCAGCAAACTGGAAATCAAGTCCAAAATAACAACAGGAAGAAATTAACCCAAATGTAGGATACCTACCACTTCTGAAAGCAATAATCACCTCATTATTTTGATACCTTACATTTCTGCTTCTAAAGTTCCATGTAAGTGCAAGTTTAGGGGAAAAAATTGTATTTGGTTCATGTTTACTTGCGTACATGGTGCTGTTAACAAATAGGACAGGTGTGGGGGCATATCTGAATTTGTTCTCACAGCTTGCCCTTTTAGACACTGTGATGACCTTACAAGTAAGGAGCAAGTTTTACTCTCAAAGAAAGTATGCAGAATTATTCAAAATCATCATATACCTGATATAAACATGCCTAGCTGAAATATATCAATACTGACCTTGACTCACTGGCATCGTCTGGACATCTGTGTACTTATCCAAGCATAGCTTTTTGCTCCAACAGAGTATATAAAGATTTATGAGCACAAAAAAACTGCACTGCTGTTTCAAAACTAGCTGAAAGAAGATTTAAGGAATAAAGCTTTATTTTTTGACATAGTTAGGCTGACTTGATCAAAGCAAAAGTAAGGACTTAGAGGTGCAGATCAGTGTTTCCCAGTCAGCACATTGATAGTGAGATCTTCAGTTTAATGGTCAGTTCAGGTCTCTTCACTGCTAGCAACTCCCTCCACTGTACGGAGGCCAGAAGTGAACCAAAGCTCTGGCTTTGCTTTAGTTGAAGCATCACATTGTCATCAAATTTTTAAAGTGAGGAACACTGCAAACAAATTTAAAAGCCTAGGTGAGACAGCTCATGTAGCCTAAATGCCTTGCTAAATGAGGACATTAGCTCTTCCTTTTTTTTTTTTTTATACTCTAGGAGAGCAAGAGCAATAACTTACAGTGTTGAGTGATCTGCAAGGCAGACTTACCACCTTTCTTCTACTTTACATGCTAGCCCCTAGGCCAGCTATGAGCCAACACGTGCTTGTCAGCTTCACAAATGAACGTGGCTGTTTTTCTGTGGTTACGTGCCCTGTGCACTACAAAAAGGTCAGAAGAAGCACTTAAAGCTCTGAACGTGCAGCCGTGCACTCTTCCACTCTAAATATACTAAAAGCAGCTTACAATACTATTGTATCCCTTTACCATCACAGGTTCAGAATGTTTTCTTCCTGCAGCGATCAGGAATAAGCTACAATTCCTCTTTGGTAATATGCACTCTAGATCTTAATCATGTATTTACACAGACATTTCCTCTTTACAAATAAATGTAGAGTGAAACAGAATAAATATTCATTTAAAAACCAAATGTTTATATTTTGGAAAATGCCTGTTTACGAGAAATTATTCAAACAGGATGATGTTCTCCAGCTGCCGGGAAGGTTTCCATTAAAATGCTTTTATATTCATTGCATTCACTGCTATAGCAGAGTGACCCTCTGTTGGGTGAGTGAGTGAGGGTTTCAAGTTACATCAAATCCTTCCTTCTATCTGTAACAGGAAGACTGTGGTGGTGTAAATTAGCTGGTTAGCTGATGAAAAGGTGTGATAACACCACAAGGAATGCAAAACCTGTTGATCTCTATATACAATATAATGATGGATATTTCCTTTAGAAAAAGCTTTCCTTAAAAAAAAAAACAACCAAAACTTTTATGTGATGGATAAGAGTACAGCAGCATGCAAGATAAGAAGTGCACTTCCTAACTCCTTTGCACTGATTTCTCTGACAGCAGCTTAGAAACATGTCCAGAGCACAGCATGGCTGACAGCTATATCCTAGGCTGATAAGTCATATTGTATGATTTTCACAGGGTTGCTTTCTAAAGAGGTTACCTTGCCAGATAGTTGAATCACTTCCTACTACCATCACCCTGAGGGAGGCTAATATGCAAAAAGCAGACTGTCCCTTCACTGTTGCTCAGCAAATTTGGAGAAGGAGACAAAAACGGAGCCACAGGTCCTCTGGAATTTGTTTGCTGTCTCTCCTACACAGGCCCACCTAAGGCTCCAACTCTACCTTTTCCAATACCTTGATGTTTCTTTTAAGTCTGCCTCAGAGAGGTAATCTCTCCATTTGTGACCCATCATTTAATGCTCTAATCTCTTCTGGGCACCCCAAACAAACAATTTCTTCCTGACTAAGTGGTCTCTGTGGCCCTCTCATACCTTACCTCCTTACCTGAGCAGCAAC
The DNA here is from genome assembly GCF_036417535.1 of Chlamydotis macqueenii. Lineage (NCBI taxonomy): Eukaryota > Metazoa > Chordata > Aves > Otidiformes > Otididae > Chlamydotis > Chlamydotis macqueenii. The sequence continues at coordinate 168,581,661 of NC_141556.1, forward strand.
ATAGTCTGTTGTGAAGTATGCTAGACTCACACATGTGACCCATCATGACACCAAAAGCTGGAATTCATTTGATTATTTAAATTATTTCTTGCTGATAAAATATTTAACAGGAGGTTACTCACAGATAATGTTTGGCATATTTCCTGGAAACATTATGGGTCCATTCTTAAAGTATGTGAATTATTAATGATATTTTATAAAGCACTGATTAGTGAGACCTTTTAATACATTATTAGGAAGTAAGCTTTTCCAATTCAAACCAAGATTAGTAACATGCAGGAAACAATAAATAATAAATACAGGTCTTCTTATTCTGGCACAGCAACAGCAGCAAAGTGAAGATAAGCAGTTTTTCAAGCCAAAGAATGAGGAATTTAGTTGTATTGCTTCTTAGTGGAACCAAACTGAGGTACACTTCAAGTAGAGGTAAACTGATTTTTTTGAGCTATAGTATGAATGGAGGGGAAAAAAAACCACACAATAGTCAAAGAAAGAAGTACAAATGAAAATAACTTTGTGAAATGCTGTGGTTTACCTGTTTTTATGAAGAAGTAAAATATCAAACTACAAAATATGTGAGCTATGTGTGACTGTATCAGAAACTCACTTTGTTACTTGCCCTTGGTTAAGCAGTACCTTAACTGTAGTGAAATCACTAAGGACACTACTCGGAAACAATTCATAATGGGCACTTCCGGCTGTGAAATTTTACGATTTTTTTCATTTAACATAAAGATTACCAAAAAAAAAATTCCTCAAGCAATAGAATAAGGTCTGATTTTTTTTTCATTTACCCTTTAGCTATTTTATCTCAAGGTCATTTAGATTTGTCCATCTCCTTCACATTCCAAGTAATTAATTGCCTGAAGTCCAGCATTCTTCAGACTGTCTTTAGGCCTGTTCTAATCCAAACTGTGAACTGTTCCTTTTTTTTTAATGTATCTTTTCCACTCTTTTATCCATAACGCAATTTTCCTAGACTGTCTTGTGAGTCAGGGCAGAACAATGTACTTGCTATTGTTGTTATCAGAATTTCTCACTCTCTTTTTACAAGATTTCTAATTAAATACGTTTTTATAAAAAAAAATATTTATGTCAAGGATTATAATATTATTAAAAGTGTTTGGGTTGCCCTAGAGAATATGCAGGTCATCATGTATTCAGTTCATCCCAGAATTGACAATCTAGACCTAATTCAGATGTCAGAATTTGAGCTGAAAGTGAACTCTCCCCCCCAGGTCTTTCCCCAGCCTCCAGGAAAAAGCTCCTGAAGGATGCGGGCAGATATTGTGAAAGGTGAGAACTCACCCAATGTCATTCTTACATGGGCATTGGGCAGGGGAGGAATCAGAAATATCCATTGCTTGAGCACAGCTTTGGTCATTCCTTCTCCTGTTCTGCTTTTCCGTGTACAGAGGCATCATCTTCACGAAGCCAGAGCCGTCAGAAAAGTCAATCAGAAACATCAAAAAATCTGGCAATTAGGGTGAATAAGCTAAAGGCACTGATTCTCTCTAGCTCTACTTCTCACAGGGAGCTCGCTCTGCTACTGGCTGGGTTTTCCTTCTGTAATTTGACCGCCTTCTGCTGAAAGAGGACTAGCTCCACACTCTCTTCCTAAACTAACAACTGTGAGTAGAGCTATAGCACAAGGTCAGAGTCAGGGCAAGGTGGGCATGACAGCAGGGGATAGGCTTCAGGCTTCATCTTTTCTAAACAGACAGTTTAGACAGTTCCTGAAAGGAGAAGAAGCTGTCGCATGGACTAGCACTGGGTAGTTGCTGTTCCGGCAGCAGCAAACGAAAAAAATGCTTCTAAGGTGCAAGCAGCTGTAGCCCAAGTGGGTTTGTTTTCTTTGTTTGATTTGTTTATTTTTCTACAATCCCCTCTGTCTTGACCCTTTTCCTACATAGCGACATGGTCTGTCTTTATGGTAGTACTGGTCATATGCAGAGACCTGTTTTAAACGACCACCCAAGAGACCAGCAAATCTAAGTCACATTTAAGAGCTGTGCTTTACACAAAGACAAAAACGAAATGTCCTCAGAAACCATGACATGCCACTTTAAAATAATTGCCTAATAACAAGCAAATTCAAGATTTCAGTTAACATGTAATTGAACTGTGTGACTGTTTAACAAAAAGCTGGAAAAGATTTTTGGAAAGGGACTACTAGAACTATTTTTCCAGAAAATGTTGTTTCCCGATAACTAAACTTTTCCCTATTTTGTAGCAAGACAGATACCCTCAAAACAGAGGCACTCAAAGTTATGGGTTATTTTAGAAGTTGTCAATCAACACAAATCACAACTATACTTGATAGGAAAGCTTTTTCAGCCAAGCATATCAACTGCTTGACACTGAAAAACAAAGGTAAGAATTCTTCCAAGGTTTCCATTCTATATTTAAAATATTCCACCTTAGACCCATGCTATGAGTTCACCAGTGACAGCAGCACAGGCATGGTTCCTCTTTAGCAAATGTGGCTATATTTCATGAAAGAATATAAACCCTCCCTTTCTTTAATCCTTGGATCTGCAAGGTTAATAATTTAACAACACAAAACATAGAGAAAAGGACATGCAGAATATTGTATTGCTATTTTATGTTAAGGGGTAAGTACTGAGCATAAATATTGTATGCTGGGAGTTAGTACTAACTAGTTTATAATTGCCTTTTGAAGAAATATTCATTCTTTCAAAAGTGTTTGTGGTGTAGAAAGAAAAAAAAACTTATCACACTCCTAAAACAGAAATGCTTCTAGTAACTTACTCAAAGAAAAGATTCTCTGAATAGTCAATGTTCATTAAGTCTAAACTTTTACTACTCGTCAGAGTGCTTCCTACTTGAATTGTCTTTTTTTTTTTTACTGTGCACCTGAAGACCTGCATTTTTGGCTATTTACTGTGATGTATGTGTTTTATTTTTCTCTTCTAATTCACATAGCCAGTACCTGCTGGAGAAGGTCCCTCAAATCCCTTTCACTATGTCCCTTTCTTTCCCCTTTTACATATTACAAACTGACATTCCAAGTGGGCTCCTTCTTCATCTCCATTTCATGGGAGGAGCAGAGATTGAAATCAAATAAGTGCAAATCACTTCAGCTGCCTGTCTAGACTATGAGGCTATGAGCAATAAAAGATCACTTGTGTGTGGCTTGCACTTCCAGCAATGGGTAAAGTGCGTCTTTAAGGTCTTACACTAACAATTCTCATAATGAGCAAAGTAGGGATTGGAGCTATGCCTAACAACATCAAGCAAATTCTTTGTGATTACATCTCCAACCTTAAATGTAAAGACCCAGAACAATCAGTAAATCTCTGGTGCCTACTGTTCCTGGATAGTCTGTGTTGTTGGTTGTTTGTTTTTTTTTTAAAAAAAAAAAAAAGGAAAAAAAAAATCAGATGCCTCTTTTTTCACTGCTATTTTTTAATGTACTGTGTTCTGGAGTTCTTTTCTCTTAGTTCATATCCATTTTCTTGCTGTTAGACTAGAGCATGAATTAGGAGGTCTAGTTGCTTTTAGACAGATTTTCTAAGACTGAGATCAATCACTCCCTTTGCATACTGCACATTTACTGTAAGTACTTCAGAGCCTAGACCCCAGAGCAGGCCAGCTCAGTTACTGTGGAGACCTCAATGCATGCAGGAAAAGGATTAGGTGCTGATTGATACAGACAGTCAATTAGTACTTCAAAGGGAAGCTGACTCCTTGTTTTATACACATGGAACATGGGATAAAAGGTTGTAGTTTGATGTCTTGTAATCTCTGTTGCTTCAGTGTTGACCAGGACAGCATGATATTGGAAGGTTTCTCGGAAGTTAAAAGAGTCCCGCATTGGTTCCTAATGGAATGGAAGCACTAAGAGAAACAATGACATTGTGTGATCTGTACACACTAGCTTTCCTAAAGTATTTCAGGCTGCAGTGACTCTCTGGGACTCTTGTCTGTTCAAGTCAAAAGTATTCTTAATCTCTGTGATGTGCTGATCAAACCTTGAACTGTCAGGTCAAATTATTTCCACAAAACCAATTCTATTTATGATTAATTAAAATTTCTTCTTGATTGCATACGGTCCTTTTTAATGTATAATCCCTTCATTGTGCAGTGATTGGGAGTATGGCCCCAATCCCGAAAATAAAAAACAAATTATTTCAGTGCATGTTATGCCTATGCTGAGCTGTATTATGTTCACCCATTTGATAAAGGAAACAAAAAGCAGAAATCTAAGCTGATAACATGTAAACCAAAATGCTGTAAAGGAAGAATTTTATTCATGGTGGCTATTTAACTACAATTCCATGACGTACATTAGATTAAAACTTTTACCCTTAAAAGAACTGACTGTATGTCAGTTTTGCAATATACTGATGTTTGTGGATATGTTTATAAGTTCTGGTTTCCATCATTCTCAAAGTAGCAAAACATCAGATTGGTATGTAACCACAAACAACAAAATTCAAGAAAATGTTTTGTCTTTTATATATAGTACATTTATTTTTTGTTCCTATAAGGAAAATAAACAAGGAATGGAATCCTTTAAGAATATGACAGCTAAAAATATGAAAAATTATTCATAAATTATTTTTATTATTCCTAAATTTTTCCAAATTTTCTTTTTGTTCTCTCTCTCTCGTCTTTTTTCTTCTTCTTCTTCTCCTTCTTTTCCTCCTTTTGATTAAAAATCTTGATGTCCTCTCTTTACCTATGTTAATGATCTGTTAGATCTGTTTGTTCTGTCTTTCCTCTGAGATAAATATATATTGAATTTCTGACTAAATGAGACTAAGAATGAAAAACACAGAACACAATCTAAAGAGCCATCCAATTTTAAAATTTCAATTGAAACATCTGATTAAGGAGGGAAGGAGCATTAGGTCCATCCCACCTAACTTTAGATTAATTGAAATTTAGATGTCTGCATGTAAGTCATACATCCTTTATGAAAAACTTTACAGGCAGTGGAAGAAACAAGCACATTTAGAGGATTATTATGTTGATTTATTTTAGATATCTGCATTAGAATGAAAGGAATTGGTCTCTGAAGTGCTAAGATATCTCCATTTTATCAGATAGATTCTATCAGAATCTGATTATCATTAAGTTCATATATAGTAAATGAAGTTCTTAAGTAAATGAAATAAATTATACTCCAATGTGTATTTTAACCTAATTTTAACTGCCTTCAGCATAGAGTAGTTTTTTTTCTGAGTTGCTTGTCAGAGAAACAATAGGCTTTTTTATTTGCATTTGTTTCCTATTTTGTGTACTGAACACAAGAGATGTGTTAATAACTACAGATATAGCAATAATTATGTATGAGAACTGATTTCAGATTGCTCATAGGATGTTTTGAAAATGTGATTAAACAAATAAGTGTATGCAAAGAATGCATTCAGATTATTCATTTGGTATCCATTAGTCTAGAACAATAAAATAAAATTATATTTCTCATCAAATTTACAAGCTAGATCTTAAATTTTGATAGCCTTGACATTGTTTTGCCGTGAGCATACTAAACTTTGTTGATACTGATCTGCTGCGATGTGTGTGTGTTCCTATGAACTCTTCCAGCTCACTTATACAGGTTTTCTTCCTTTGAACGTTTCTTCCTTTTGAGTTCATAGTTCACCAAAGTGACACCTTAGCAGTTTCCATATGTCTTCATATGCATATTTTCTAGCCTAGCCCAGGGGAAGCTATTCCTCAGTGTAACAGCCAGAGTGATACTATGGCACAGATAGTGTTATAAGAACTATATGCTAGAATGCCAAGAAGTGGACTAGAGTTTTTGATGCTTTCTGGTTTTCAGTTGCAAAGTCACATTGTGGGTGCATTATGTTACTGGGTTTTGTTTCTGTCACTATGTAACAGTATAACTTGGAATTTTAATTGCTCCCAAAGCCTACCGTTTCCTATATCCAGGGCCAGTGCTGTGATAGCACTCTGATAACATGTTCGAAAGGGCAGAAACAAATAAGCACCTTTTCGCTGATGAAAAGTTAAAATGTATGTCAACACTCCTCTTGTAATGCTGAGATCAGCTGACAGAGAATTTTACCTAGAAGATAGGACTCACTATACAACATAGAAGCAATTCTTGAGGTACATAGTACAGCCAGCTTAAGAGCTATCTAACATTCAGTGCATTCATTTTTATCTGTGACAAATGTAATTTTGTTTCTCTTTCATCCTCATTTACTTAGCACAGATTCAGGTCTGCTGGAAGATGTGCTCAAATGTTTTAAACTAGAAATTTTGTCTGTGGCTTTAAAAAAGGAAAAACATCTTGAAATGATTAAAAAAAAAAAAGTAATTCCTGAGATAGTAAGCAAAACAAATCTCTTGGAAAAAAAAAATGTTAGAAAGCCATACTTCAGTTAAATTGATTTCAAGGACATAATAGGAAAATAAAGTGAGGCAAACATATCTGATACATGAACAAGAATGAACATTTTTTTGTGGCAACTCTTAGATTAAAAAATAGTCCTATACATCTCAAAAAAGCAAAATACTAAAGAACTACATAGACTTGTGAGACTGCTGACACTTTCTCTGATATTCCAACAACAATATTTTTGGTTACACACTGAGTCCACTAAGATTTGTGCCTGAATTTCCCATATTGCTCTGATAAACCTGTCTGTTTCCCACAGTTCTTATAGTAGATGCACCACGGATAAGCAATACACCAATATTATATATACAGCAATACACCACAGTAGTACCACTAGGCCTACGCTGCAATGGAGAACACTACATAAACACTCATGCTATAGTGCCCATTGCAGTACTAGTTTCATCTTTCATCCTTCATTGGTGTACACGGGCCAAACAGTCCCTCTTCTCCCTTTCCAACCCCTGTAAACAATGTCTACGCTGCTAGTGTACCGGAGCCCAAGGGAGAAGTTGCCTAACTCTTCACACTGCCACACCATCAGCCCTCTCTCCCATTCCTACCTTGGGTTGTTCACTTCCAAAAGGCAATACAAACAAGACTACACGTAAATGATTAGGCCCACTTAGCAAACTGATCTCCTTAAATGTGTCTACACTTACCCACTTATGTCTATTTTTTTTCATTTCTTGTTCTGGCCCTCTTTTCAGACCACATTAAACCACAACTTCCATCAAGTCCTCTTGCACGTCTTTTCCATAACAGAGAGACAAAAGTACCCAAATCTCACCTCAAAATGGAATTTGGGCCTCGCTAGTGTGCACAGGCAGTCCTACTAAGCAGAAAATCCTACCTGATCTAGTAATTAAACTTACATAAGAGGATTGTAGTACTAATATTTTTTTTTCCTGAGTCTGAAGCTATTTCAAGCAGGAGTTTTCAGCTGAGAAATACATGATACCAAGATGTTCAGCAGTATGATTTTAGTACAATGCCTAAGATGACTACTTCTATCTACAAGCTTTGTTGAATGCTGCTCTCCTGAGAGGATTTCACTCTTACATAATATTTTGAGAGAGGATTAACTTGGAAGTCCATTCCACCTGTATAATGTACCTTTCAGTTCAGTCAGTTGTCCTGAATCAACTGTTCCCTCCATACCTTGATGCATTTTTCTGAACAGAATTAGAGGATCAGTTTCATACTGTTGCTAACTCATAAAACAAATGTTGGAGGACCATAGACCCACTGGATACTGGCAGCTCGACTAACAATCCAGTTGGATAATCTGAGAACTGTTTTTCTCCTCTCATACAAAGGAGGCCCTACACTAAAAGGCAGCTGCTTCAAAGTCAGTGAAGCACTTACCTTGTCATAGTTTCATTCTTCGCTTTTCCAAAGCTCTATAAAAAGCTGCACAGCATCCTGAGCTTGTAGCATCACTGAGGATCCCACCCTCTTACAAATTATGCTCCCACATTAGTTCTCAGGAGTTCTTCACTGACCTATAACTTTCACCTACACCCCTCACATCAACTAATGTGTGTAGGTAGACCAATAGCAGTAAATTAATTAGACATCTGACTAGATAAAATTATGTTTCTTCACTGTCCCCCCCTAAAAAAAATAGTGATGCAAGCAAATTTCCACAAAATTATTTCTATCTATTTGAAAAGTTATTCTTATTCATTGATAGTATCTGTTGTTTACTACTTTAAAGTACTTACCTATAGTCAACAGTGTTCTCACTTTAAGCCAGCACAGTCTTATGGAAAAGATGTTAAGGCAGTTTTACGGAAAAGATACAAAGGTCATCATGGAAAACGTGATTAATGTTTTAATTCAGTTAGCATGAAAAATGGGTTTGTGTTGAAAGCACAAGCAGGCAAACTCGGAATTCTGGTTAACTTCCTAAATTATTCACAGTATTTCTTTGTGTCCCATGGGTTTTGTGGCAGAGATACTAGCCCTTGCTCCACATAGGCTAACAGTGGAAATTAGGGAAAGGCACATCACAGTGACAACTCTTCTGGCTCGGCATGAGACAATTTAGGCTTGAAAGCACCATGACTGCATTTATGTACTGTTAACTGCTTGAGTCTGCATTAATTTGGGGGTCTCAAAACTGTGCTACATTCTGTGGTGAATATGACCTTAGACATGTAAATAGCTTACTGTTTTTTTAAGTCTAACATTCTGTTGTCCTGTTATTCATAATATCCCTGGTTAGACCACTAAGTACTAGAATTTCCATTTTTTTCCTGATTGTCAGATTTGTACCAGTCTGAACTGCTGAACTGCTGAGAATCAAGTTCCAGCAGGATTAACAAAACACAATTTTGTGAATTGCTCAATTTAGAGATGAATTAGTGAGCACTTTCATGTCCAATAAAAGAAGACCACTGGAGCAGACTGCTCAAGAAACAAGTCCCCAGGCCACATGAAGAATGAGTTTCTTCCACTTGGAGCTGAGACTAGAAATGTTATAATCTGTATGGAGTACTCCTTTGTTTACATGTCCAGTTGTTCCCGCTTCCTTTGCAGTCTTAAAGTCTTGCACATGTTGCATCAGCATTAGGGATCCCAGTATGCTGACATTTTAGGGCATCTGGCAGATTCCCTTGGTCTGTTCCCAGGGCATCAGGTTGTTTATGCTGCAGATCACCTAATGAAGTTGAAGCCTGTGATGTGTGTGAGCAACAGAATCACATAACTTGATAGAATCTCACAATTAATGTTTATTATACAAACGATCACCTCTGTTTAGCCTAGGGTGTTCTTCTTTACAGATATACAGTGGTGGGTCCTTCTCTCCATGTAGATTGGATGATCCCTGGCTCCACATGGGAGGAAAACTGTGTTTATGCTGAAGTAATTATTTTTCCTCTCTGGTTTATCTTGGCTACTCTGTTGATTGGGGTGTGTGTGTGACACAGGGAGGATTCCTGCCTCACTCGACACTGAGTTTAATTCTCTTTAATCCCAACATGGCCTAGGCTCCATCTCTTCTGGCTAGTGCTCTACCCCCCACATCACAGGCAATAAGGCAGGCACCAGGTACCCTTTTCCATATAGCACTGGGTCTTGGATGAAGTTCACTCAGCAAACTGCCTCCAACTGGACATATTCTCCTGATATTTCCTTTTGTTTTCCAGCACTGAACAAACAGATAGGCATCTAAGTAAGATAGCGTGCATCCTGCAATACAGCCTTTGGATCATCATCAGACCCAGAAAAGTCACTGACATTGTGTTTTGTTGTAATTCGAGAAAGATCTCCTTCTCTAACAGCTTCACAGTGTCTCTTGTAGATTAATTTTAGTATCAAGAGGTGAAAACACCTCAGCACAGTAGGTTTTATTTTCTGCAAGCACCCTTTACTATACCATCATAACTGTTAATGGACTTTATTGTTCTTATGCAAGAAGATGGTAGTATATTTTAAGCTGTTACAGGGTTTGTCTTTTTCTTTTATTTTCTTTCTTTTTTTTTCTGAGTCATGTCTTTGTTATTAAAACATGGGGTTTTTTTTCTGCTTCTGTACTTTAAATATTGCTGCACTCATGATGCACAATGACTGTTTCAAAGAACTGAACATAAATTTAACTCCACTGATTCCATTTGATTCAACGGGAAGTGTGCAGCTTAATCCTATGCAACTCTTTCAACATTAAGAGCATGTTTTTCACCCAGTTAGCGTTTCAGTGAAGCAGAGTTCGGAACAACTTTGTGACAATCTCTGTAAATCCTAGCAACCAATTCTTAGTTAAGCAGATGCTTTCTAAATAGGTTCTTTAAAACTTTTTAAATGTACTTCTTCTATGGGTTTTCATATTTATAAAATTGAGAAATACTAGTGTGCATTTCTCACCTGCTTAGCATTAATTTCTGATTCATAATCCCTCTACAAACAATAAGTTGATTGATTATAAAACCTCCTGCAAGGCATTCTTGCCAGTGTGTGTCTTTTCTATGAAAACGTGAAAAAAAACCCCAAACCCTCAAAAAAATGGTGACTTGGAAATGAGCCACCTTTATTTTAAGGGGTTTTTTTTTTGCAGTCAACATGTTGCCCCAGCAACCTAGGTCCTTGCTGACTGGCAGAAGACAGATTTCTTTGGATCCATCATGATGCAAAGCTGAAAGAAGGAAGAGAGAGACAAGCAATGAAAATTCACCATTTCATTATTTGAATATGTGAATTACCCTGAGCTGCAGCCAAGCCATGGGTCTTATCCACAGTGTCCTTCAACACTTATTCAAACCCTTCAGTGCTGCAATACTTCATTACCATTAATTAAATAATTACACCAAACTCTGTAAAGATAGCATTCAACTGAATTCAGGCATTCCAAAATAGAAGCTCATATTATTATGCCATGAATTGACAAAGATTTTGTTTATTTCCCTTACCAGAGGTTTTTTAAAGTCCTTTTAAAAAATAATAATAAAAAAACCCCACCAAAAAAAAACCTGCAAAAAAAACCAAGACCAAAACTGAAATTGATTATATTTCACATGGGTGAAAAAACACAGAAGTTACTGTATCAAAATCTTATTTCTTTATTTAATGTCATTAGTATATCATTGTAATCTGGTAGAGTTACTACATGTTAAAGATTAATTTCTATGAAGTTGGTTAAAAAGGATTATTGTTGCTTACATAACATTAAGTACATTGTTATTAGTGGAAAAAAAAAGTGGTGCTTGAACAGGTTTATGTAATAAGATTACATCCTGGCCTTTCTTACAATCTGTCTTTAGTACACATGGCCACAAAACACATTACCTTCAGTCAATCACATGGCCCAGGAGAAAAAAAAAAAAAAAGACAGCTAAGAGAAATAGCAGTGCAAAACTGCTCATTGAAAATAATTGGAAGGAAAGGGGAGAAAGCTATCTGAAAATACATACAGAAGGATGTAAGAGAAGCCAAATGTGCCTTGCAATAGAGTAAGTGATGATAAACAAGGGAATGGTCTATATCATAGAACAGAATCATAGAATAGTTTGAGTTGGATGGGACCTTTAAAGGTCATCTAGTCCAAGACACGCCCCCCCCCAACTCCCCAACCCCGCAAGGAGCAGGGACATATTCCACTAGATCAGGTTGCTCAGAGCCCATCCAACCTGACCTTGAATATTTCCAAGGATGGGGCAACTACCACCTCTCTGGGTGACCTGTTCCAGTGTTCCACCATCTTCACTGTAAAATTTTTTTTCCTTATATCAAGTATAAATCTACTTCCTTCTATTTTGAAACCATTACCCCTTGTCCTATCACAACAGACCCTGCTAAAGTGTTTTTCTCCATCTCTTTTATAAGCCCCCTTTAAGTACTGGAAGGCCACTATAAGGTCTCCCTGGAGCCTTCTCTTCCCTGGCCTTCTCTCTCAGCCTGTCCTCATAGGAGGGGTGCTCCAGCCCTCTAGTCATCTTCATAGCCCACCTCCGGACTCACTCCAACAGGTCCATGTACTTATGAGCAGCCCTGAGGAGAAGGACTAGGGGGTACTGGTAGATGGGAAGCTCAACATGAGCCAGCAATGTGCCAGCAAGTTTGAATCATGTAAAGAGCACATGTACAGAAGTACAAGAAAATCAGTCATTTCAGAAAGAATTGTGAAGCACACTGAAGTATCTTGTAAGACATATCCTTTTTTTGGAGGCTTTTTTTTTTCTTCTTTCTTTTTTTTTTCTTTTTTTTTCTTTTTTTTTTTAAGCATACAAACAGTATGTAATTATGTAGAGAATGGAGTCACAACTGGTTTAAGGTCTGATATGGTCTACGTAATTTCCTTTCCAGGACAGTATTATTCAACCACTCCATACTCTTTGACCTATAATTCTTTCTAGAACCCCATATATTTAAGAAATGTTCTTAACAAAATATATTACATTCTTTCTGATTGACCAAGTTGCTGAAAAGGCTAATATCTCATACTTATCTGTGTAAATAAAATATAGCCAAAGAAAACTAAACAGGCTACAAATATAGTGTGGGATAATTTTCAAAATTGGTGGATTATTTTGATCCTTTCCATCTTTGACAGCCCCAGTATGCCACCAGATGATTTGACAACTTAATGTAAGGAAACAATAATGAAAACTGAATAGAAAGGCAAACAAATTATACTTCATATCATCTTTTTAATTTTCTCCTCTATTTATTTCTTGATTTCAACTGGTTTTTTTGTAGTCTTGATAGCACTTGAGATCCTTTAGAAATATATTTTATGAATGCAGAATATTTCTATTTCCCACCTCCTACTGCAGTCACTACAAAATCTAAATCCTTTCAAACTAGAGCTGTCTTGTTTGATTTTGGTCTGTCTCCAATTTTATTAATATGTACAAACATACAGATAATACTGGACTGTTCTCCTCCAATTCATTTACATATTATGAGTAAGAAATCTTAACTTCTGAAGTAAACTGGTTGTTGTGCCATATTACCATTAGTAGTTGCTTTCTGCTTCCTCAGTTTTTTAGATGTCCTCTCACCTGTTAGTTATTAATCCTTATATAAAGCCTCTTAAGCCAAGCCCTTTGACTTCTTTTCAGTATCAAAGTATCGTCAAAATAGCTGATTTGGTCACTATGAAATGTGGGATGAATGACTAAATAAACCTAGTGTCTGATATTTCCACCATCTCATAGTAGTATTTAGTTTTCATGGTGGCAGAATTAGAATGCCTCCAAAACAAGTCTTTCCAAAGGTAAAGGAAACTTCAAAGCTCTTGGGAAAAAGTAGGTGTGCCTATGTACTCAGCTCATTTTATCCTATTATATACTGATTTGTCATTAATACAGCATGTATGTGTGTATACATATATGTATCAAAATTAAAGTGTATATATATATGTATCTAAAAATAGGTATTTATGTATATAAATAAAAATATAGGTTTAGCAACAATTGTAGCTGAGGTCAGATATTTAGACACTTAGCTAGAAGCACCTAGAGACTTAGCTAAAACCTTGTTTTGCTATTCTAATTAATTAGTTGTTAGAAATTTCCAACCTTAATAAGACTTTAAAGCACGGATTTTGGAATTTAATTTTAAATTAAGTGAAAATAAACTGAAATTATAGAGCTCAGGTAGCTTTAAGGGAGTTTTAATTTTAAAAGTTACTTTAGAATATTTGTATGAGTTTAATATGTTCTATTGCCACACATTTAGTATTTTTTAGGCTTTTAAAGCTTGCTTAGGTTTTAGTCTTTGCTTAGTAACTTTTGTGAGATCTGTAGTTTAAATTCTCGCTTTAAATTAATCTATAAAAACAAAATACATAATTCAGCTAGGTTTGTAAATTTACCTTATAGAACTGGACTGAACGAGACTATGCTGAGACCCTGGGTTCTCCACTTAGGTATCTGTCTTGCTTCAAAGGTGCTTCAGTACAGCTAATGTTCTTGAGTGTTAAAAAAAAAGCTTCTCCCAAAATTCCTTTCTTAATTGAAGTTCTTAAAGAAATAAACACTTAGAAACAGTTTTATGTGATTCTTGAGCAAATTGTAAAAAAAAAAAAAGAAAAGAAAGAATAGGTAGAAATTGTCAGTTTTCGCAAAGAAAACAGATTACCAGTAAATCTTCCAAGTATTTTTACTGGGTATTTACATTTCACCATATTCATAGATGTTCTAGCAGAGAGTATGAAGAGGTAATAAATTTTACAGATAATTACTTCAGATAGCTAGAACAGTTAAGTCCAGAGCTCTCTGAAAGAGCTGCAAATGATCTTGTATTAGAGAGCAGTGGAATAGCAAATTAAATTCAACACTGAAGTCACCTGAAGAAAGTGACTACAAAGAGAAATTAATTCGCTCTAAACAAGTCATTACTGCCTGAGAAAAATGAGTCCTTGCAGAGAGGTCTCCACATATATCAGCTCATCTCCCAGAAACGGGCAAGTAAAACAGAGAAGTACCAGTATTGAAACAGAGAGCAAGCAGAAGTCATAATTCTTACCTCATAAGATACATTCAGCTCCCACATACTGAGGTTCTGGTTACTTCACCTTGGAACAGATGCTCAGAAAGGCAAGAGGATGATCAGAGGCACTGAACATCACACAGCTTAGATGCTTAGTAGAATATAACTTCTCAGAATGAAGGAGAGATTACTAGAAAATAAATGATTAGTCTATATGGTGAATTACATTACTACCAAATTAGAAGAAAGAGAGAATAGTTATTCACTATTTCTCACAGTTTAAACAAAACAAAAAAAAATGGAGGAAGGAACAGAGGTTGAATTATCCATCAGCATTGAACAAAACATGGAGCAATATTACAAGAGTTTGTGGGATTCCTTATTACAAGATCTTGTGGAGTCTAAAAGTGAGAGTTTAAGAAAGAGTTGGATAATTCATGAAGGATAGATCCATCAAAGACACAATTGTCTGGATGTAACTCAGGATTAGGAAGTTCCGAAAAAATTGATTTACAGAAGCTAAGAAGAAATTGACTTTATAGGTATGTTATTTCTTTTATTCTTTCCCTTTCCCCCAGAATAAGTTCTAGGAAATAATATGAAATAATAGGAAAAACAATCTCAGACAAAACAAAGGTGAGTCTTTGGTCCCATCCAGAACATCACTCTTGTTTCAGCCTGTGAAATGCAAGAATGGAAAAAAAAAAAAACAAAATGCATAAAGTGTTAAAAAAAAGGGAACTGAAAATGCAACGCAATAGTACAAACAAAATTTGGTGGTATGAAATAGTTTGCACGGGACAAGTTTAGGAAACCCAGAATTGATGAAGATCCAGCTTATTTCAAGATGAGGTTAAGAAATGTTCCACAAAATTAGATTTATTTTTTTTTAACATCACTAAAATCAAGCATAGTACATGCAGAAGCCTACTTTCAACTGAGTTTCAAAGAAAGATGATACTTCTCCAGCTTGGTTTTTGTTTTTTTTTTGTTTTGTTTTTTGTTTTATTTGGTTCGTTTGGTTTTTTTTTTCTGAAAATGTTTGTCAGGCAACACCAAATGAGAATGACTGAGTTAACTACATTTGCTATCCTTTTCCTAATAAATAAATCATATTTGCATTCAATTATGTATGCTTTGCACAGGGAATCGGTGTGATGTGCAAATGTCAACTGTTTATTTTCTGCCCGCAGTCTTCCATCAGGAAGCTTACAGGTGTGGCCCTCAATTTACAAACAAATAGATCATTGTTTTTTCTGTGATGAATTGAAGCAATCAGAATATTTTTTTGCAACAGCTTGATATGGAAAGTTAGAGACTCAACAAAAGTTTGAACTGAACCTTTTTTTTTTGGTTAGTCAAATGCAAAAGTGAATACTCTGCCTAGCACAGTATATATTTGTTTGATATTTTTATACTAAATTCAATTTATTTTAGTTCATCATTTTCAAGCAGGACAATTCCCAGTAAGTTGCTGCAAGTCTATCACACTAGGGTTTTTCAATGGTTTTTTTTTTAGAAAAGACTGCCGTTTCTTCCATGAAGTTTTTCTGTTTTCAACATAGTCTGTACTTCCTCTTACTTTCAATATAACTTAGCGTGCAATCTAATATCAATCAAAAGTCTACCACTTCCACGAGGCAAGGTCAGAGAAATCAGATGAAATTTATGAGTATAAGATTGGAAAGAAAGGGTAGAGGAAAAGATGGAGCAGTGGGAACAAATAAGTGCATGGGAAGATGAGAAAATCCTAAGATCACTTCTGCCACAGACGAGGAGGAGAGAAGGAGCACATATAAGAAGGCAAGTGAGAAGATAAGGATTTTGAGCCTGCTGTAAGGGAGGCAACTGAGGCTTTCTGATGCCAAGATTCATCATTCTTCCCTTTCCCTTTTTTTTTTTTTTGACAAGGGCTATCTCATGCTTCTCCCTAAACACACGTTTCATGTCTTACATAGTACTGATAAAATACTACTAGTACTATTAGTTAGTTCCTAAAATAAAGGCCAAGTATGTTAAATTCATGCTCTGCTACACAAATTAGCATTGAAAAATGCCAAAACAGCTACATTACAATTCTCACCAATCAGATAATACCAACCATGAAGAATGGTTGGTACTACCTCTCTAGTACCTAAGTCCCATCCCTTAATTCAGATACTTAAAAAAAAAAAGTATCTCTACACTTTGAGTTTCCTTTGTAACTCAGGGAATGAGATAGGCGTTTTGTGACTGGGCCAACCTAAAATGAAAGCAGGTCACTGTGTGCCTTGTATTCAGCTCATCTGAAGGCTTAAGAAACCAGTGTAGAACTGACCAGCCTTCCAAATATTAATAACATGTAGTTTCCCTAAAAACAACATGAGAAATATAAGAATTTATAAACATGGGTTACAAATTAATCTTCATATACAGATATAAATAAACAGAAATTGATTTATTTCCATTAGTAGAAGTTAGTTAAATAAAATATGTATGGACCAGTTTAAGCCTCCATGTTTAAGAATACTGATGTCTTATGAGAAAAAATTTGGACTGGAAGCAGTACAGCCTTCATTTTAAAAGGCCAGTTATGCAGCCACATATTATAGAGCTGATCATTGCCACTGATGTACTTTGCTCTTGAACTGTAAGTCTAGGCAGCAAAAATCCCAGGGGCATGATTAGAAAGATTATATAAAAGATCCTAACATTTTTAGATTTTTGCGACTTTAAAAGTGTTCTTTACAATGCAAGAAAGGTAAAAAAGCATGGCAAAATCATTCCTACATGGAAAGCAGTGAGAAATTGCATAAATCTTTCTGTCCCTTAAGAATATTTTGTTTAAATTTTAAAAATCACTTAGGTCTATGAAAAGCCAGTATTTGCAAAGGCTGATGGATTTTGTGTTTCTTAACACTTTAATAAAATATTATGCAGTATAAGTGCCTTATTATGTATATTATTTATTGATTTAGGTGCATTTTCTTCCTTTGAATCCTTACTAAACAGAGCTGTTGTTTTCTGAATTGATTTTGCTGTCTCAGCCACATTGAGGCACAGACGCTTTTTTGGCTTCCATCTGAATGGACAATTTCCTAGTTAGACACACTGGATTTGGAGTTGGGTCAATAAAAGCTTTACTTGGTCCTTTCTCTTTCCTCACACAGCTCACAAAAGAGAACTAAATTCCATTCATCCCTTCACTGGCCACTGTGGAATCTTTAGCAATGCAATTCTGGCTGGGATGAGGAAACATGGCAAGAAATTGGAAGAAACACAAATAAGAATTCTTTATTTCCCATGCTCACTGCCCTGAAGATCTGTTGCCACTGGGGATGCATGTGAATTTCCTGCACTTTAACTATTTGTCTCTGACATTGAATTGCTTTGGAAGTATAACATGTTACATATCAAAAGACGATTTAGCTTAATCCTGCTGGATCTGATGTGGCTAACTGTAAGTTATTCACAAAAAAAAAAAAAAAAGACCATTTTGAGTGGTTCTTGGCAATATGAGCATAAAGGATCATTGAACAGGTTTCATGCAAAGTACTTTTTAACTTTTGAATAACGTAAACTTAACCATGGTTTAATAAAGTGTTTTCACTCTACTCTGTGGACAGATGGAAATTTCTCTTCAAAGATTCTGGAGTACTACATGGTTGTTGCAAGAATGTAGTCAATGTGTGAAAATGTATTCAGTCTTTTTTTTTTTTTGCTTGCTTTTTAATGTTACATACTCCTGTTATAGCTAGCCCATTCACAGTAAAAACTACTAAGATAAGAAGACATGATCAATTTAAATTTTAAGCATTTCCAAAATAATTTCTAATGTCTTCAATTTCAAGCTTCTCCACCAGCCTGTGTACATGAATATATATTTTTATATATATGTATATAAATATAAATAGTCCTCCCAATCTTTAAGACTTTTTTCCTTCCTTCATTTCTGTGTTGATGCCTGATGCACATCAACAGGAGACACTAAAACAAACAGTTCCTAGCATAGAAATCAGTTTCCTGTAAGTTTAAGCATAGCCATAATTTCACCTTAAGGGCTCACATGTGCACGTGTGAGGCATGTAGATGTGTAAGAGCACATATATAAAATCCTTTTAGGCGTAAATGCAGGGTTCATCTAAGGCCAGACTGCTGTGTTCGTATGTGACACAGTAAAGTAGTTCAGTGATACCACTGGTAGGAAAAAGCATGAACAAAACCCAGTAACATTTCCTGAATCCTGACAGTAAATCAGGAAAGCAAGATTTCTGTACATGGTTTCTATATGCAGTTACACTAGAGAACAGTGTGGCTCATAGTGCAATCGAATTATTCTGACCTACTTGTCCTTAATGACTCATTGACTATTTACAGCAGGGTTGAGTAGAGACAGTCTACTCATGCTCTTTGACCACAAGACCTGAAACTTACTTAATTCCACAGAGAAGTAGTGCAAATACGAAGTGCTGCACAATTGTCATATAATTTCAGCTTCAAAATGAGCATATGCAAAGCCAACCCAGGTGTCATTTGTAGAACTAAAAAGCAGTCCAAAAAAAAATAATAATAATTTTTAAATTATGTCCCTTTAAATATAAATAATACGCTTTGAAATTTGCTATAGGATTCCATAAGTAAATATGCAGACAGTTCATTCACTGAAAAACTTTATCCATTTGCAACATCCTAACTTACATCTCTAATCCCCTGATTAGGAAAGACACAAACAACAGGGATCATTTTAAAGCTGACATTTTAAATATTTTCTTTCAGCACCTTTGATATGAACACTCTTTCAGTGGGATTTTCAACCCGTTAGATAGATCACCAAATGATGTCTGCTTCACAGCAGTTCTGATGAGTGAAGGCTATTTAATATGTAACTTGTTAAACGATGTATAGAGTCTTAATTTTTACTTCCTCTTCTTTTTCACCTTTTTATGTCTCGTGGTTCTGTTAGTGAGGGGGGGCCTAAGGTGGTAGCTTCTGTAGGAAACTGCTAGAAGTCGCTCCCCTTTGTTCAGGGGACTCGGCCGGGCCTAGGGCGGACCCACTGCTGGCCAAGGCCGAGCCGATTGGTAGCAGAATGTCTCGTGATAACGCCTCTGCGATAACGTATTTAAGAATGGGAAAACAGAAAAAAAGAGGAGAGAGGAGGAGAAGATGTGAAGCAGCTGAGCGGGGGGCAGAGAGGGGGAGGCGCGAGCCTCATGGGCCTTGCAGGCCTCACCCTCTGGCCTCCCGCCGGGCAGCCGACTGGGCCCAACTCGGCCCGGCCCGGCTGCAAGAAGTGGAAAGGAGATGAGAAGTGAATAAGATGTAAAAAAGATCCTGAGAGACATCTACCAGCCTGTTGTGAGGAACGGCTGCAGATGCCAAGGTCAGTTCAGAAGGAGGGGGAGGAGTAATGTGGCTCCTGGCCAAGATTCCCCTGCAGCCTGTGGTGACGACCATGGTGGAGCAGGTTGTCCCCCTGCAGCCCATGGAGGTCCACGGAGGAGCAGAGATCCACTTGGAGCCTGTGAAGGACCCCATACCGGGGGAGGTGGATGCCTGAAGGCAGCTGTGGCCCGTGGAGGGCCCGCTGGGACAGCTGTTCTAGAGGGACTGCACCCGTGGAAGAGATGACCCACGCCGGAGCAGTTCCATGAAGGACTGTGGCCCGTGGGAGGGACCCCACGCTGGAGCAGGGGAGGAATGTGAGGAGTTCTTCCCCTGACCATGAAGCAGCGGCGTAAAACAACATATGATGAACTGACTGCAACCCCCATTCCCTCTTCCCCCCTGTGCCGCTCGGGGGGGGAAGGTAGTAGAGATAATGTTAAGCTTGGGAAGAGGGAGGGGTGGATGGAGGTTATCTTGTTCCCTGTCTCATTACCCTGCTGTTTGTAGTAATAAATGAATAGTTTTCCCCAAGTCGAGTCTGTTTTGCCCGTGACGGTAACTTTAAGGATTTCTCCCTGTCCTTATCTCAAACCTCGAGCCGTTTTTCCTTATATTTTCTCTCCCTGTTCTCTCGGAGTGTGGGGGGAGTGAGAGAGAGACTGCGTAGTCTGGTCCGATCGGGGCTGAACTACGACATTATGACAAAATAAACACTTTGAATAAGAATAGAACTTTGAGATGTTACTGCAAGGCTATGTTCCGCTCCAGAGCTTAAACTCTTAGTTTGCTAAGAATTTTTTGCAGCACCATCATTTGATTTTAATTAGGAGACAGAGGATAATCCTGAATTTGAAAGGAGGAGGCAGAAGGAGGGAGGAACAGAAAGTACTGTTGTTTTGGGGTTTATGGTGAATTTTTTAATTTTTTCTTCATGCCATCCTGCTCAGTAGTTTTGCCTTCCATTCACACATCCTTCGCTTTCTGTCTGCAACTAACAAAATTACAAACTTTCTTCTTTTTTTGAGGGAAGGGAGGGTGAGGTAAGGAATGAAAATAAATATTCAGATTCTTACATAAGTAAATTGCTGGAAAGTGGAGATTTAAGAACCTTTAAAATGTGAGAAGGCCTATTGGTTAATATGTGCATACTAGTTCAATTTTTTTTTTTTTTATTTTATACCTATCGCAGAAGAAACCCATACATACTGGAAGAAAAAATGATTCCAAGGCTTTCCTCATCATAAGAAAGGAGTGAGTAAGAAGAACAGCAGGACCTGCAGGACCAGTGAATTTTGTGTATAGACATTATTGGTTTTCTATGGCCTGGGAGACAGCTTTTTCAAAGGTAGAGGGGATCATGCTGAAGGGAGAAAGCGCAGGAATCAGAAATTCCTGTGAAAATTGCCAGACATTCTCCAGCCAACCATCTTCTTTATGAAGATTTATGAGAGATGTGAATGAACTGGAAGATTTTATTTTTACATTAATAATACAATGAGGGAAGGGGAAGAGAAAGTCTTGACAAAATGGAGTAAAAATACTTTATAAAAATACTAAGCAGGTGTAGAAAAAAATTTACTAAGTATTTGTTCCAAGCAACTAGGATCAAATTTGAACATAGATAAAGTTTTCACTATTACAGATACAGGTAGTATCAAGATTAATATATTCTTCATACCCCATGTCTTGACTGAAGACCATATTCCAACAAAAACGGTGTGATGTAAATATTTTCTAGACAACAGAATCACACAAAAAAAAAAAAATTATATCTTATAATGCACAACCAGGATGTAGTAAGAACCTACTACAGCTGGAAAAGAAAAAATTACCCTGAAGTAAGAGATGATGGGCAGATTATGTTGAAGTTATGATGCAAAGAGAAATGAAAGCAAATCTATTATTAAGAACTTGCATTTTCGTAACAAAATTCTTGAAAAATTAAGGGAATCGGTGAAAGTTGCATGGATTTGTAAAGATTAAAAGCCTCTCTGAAAAAAAAAAGAAGCTTGGAACTACTTTAAATCACGGATGTAAATCCAATGTATGTACTACAAGTAAAATAAAAATTATTGAGAGGAAAAGACCCAAGACCTAACTAAATAGCTAACTGCCTCATGCTGAGAATCATGTAGTACTCAATTAAAGAGTGAATAAACTCTTCTGTGTGATATTTCACTGCAGCTGTTGAGATGTGGGTAAATGCTATATTGCTCAGATTAGAAATCCATTTACCCATTTCTGACCTTGATCACATCAGCTCAAAAAAAGGATTTTCAGTTGTAAGCTGGGAGTCTACAAGGAGCGGCAAGAACAGACTAACTGAATGGAAAGCCATGTCTTGAAGGTCAGAATATGTAGGAGAAAAGTGAGACTTGCCGACTCTCAAGCTGAGCTGGACCTTGCAAAGGAAATTAAAACAAAAAATAAAAGATTTTTAGCAACAAAAATAAAAAGAGAACAAAGAAAGAGGAAGTCATGTGGTAATTCAGCAAGTATAGGGGCAAAGATTACAGTCAGTTTACATATAGCCAGAAAAAAAACCCTTTGACACAGTTTTCGGTAACTACAATGATGTAGTACGTGGAGGCGAAGTCAAGGGGTTAAAGGGAATAAGAGAATGGAAATTGCCATAACTGAGGAGGAAGCACCATTAAAGAGCTTAATGCACTCAGGTCAGTGGGCAAATAATCTCCAGTATTGAATTCTGGCTAATGTAATTACAAATCCAGAAACAAGACTCTTTTATGCATTTATCAAGTCAGCCCTATATGCTAAAGAATATACACTTCACAGATTTCTGAGATAGACATTTCAGTGCCGGAAGTATAAAGATATGAGCTCAAGAACTTGAAGAACAGAAAAATATTCAGCACAAGATACTGAAAAGTGGAAGCCAGTGAAAATCAGAAAGAGTACATGATATGACACCTTACTTGAAGGACTGAAAAAAGGGGCAGACCACAAATACTACCAGATACTGTCAAAACCCAAGCAAACTCTACTCATGCAGGAACCTTCTTCAGTCAGAAGACTCTAGTTCAGTTAGAAACAAAATAGTCTAGAGGACATACAGCGTGTTCAGTCAGCACAAGTCTGAAGCTCTTAAGCAAAGGGTGTTACTTCTGTGAAGCTCTAGTCATGCTTGGTGAGAAGACACATCTTCACTAAGTGCAATGGGATGAACTAGCTGAATAGTGATGGTTCAGGAGAGATCAGGTGGATTAACAGTGATTTTCTCATGCTAATATTGCTCTTTTACTGGCAGACAAAACAATAGATGATGATACTAAAACTCCTCATTGAACTACAGTAATTACAGAACATCTTTAGAGATGTAACTACCAGTACATATGCATATTCCTGCATGCCTACATCAAATGCAAAATAATGCAATTTTTCATAAGCAGCAAGTATTTAACTTTAAGAGTAAATCAAGTTGCAGTGTAACTGGAGACGGATAACTGTGGACATACACATTTCTCTGCACAGCTATAAATTGTTAGACTATTGTTATTGGCTCATCTGACTAAAATTTCAGTTAAATTTGGGCAAAGTTATTTAATCTACCATGTGTTTTCTTTCCTGAACTGCAAGATGAGGTTTAATCTTAATCAGCCCAAAATTCACTCTTTTCTTTCAGGGCTGTCCAAGATGTTTCACATCAAGTTCAGAGGACAACCTTACTAGTGGCTCGAAGAATTTCAGGTATTACACAGGGCCAAAGTCATCTATATGTAGTTACACTTCAGAAGAAAAGGAAACAACTGAAACAACATGTAAGACTTTCTTTCCACTTATAATTTGTATGGTTTTATTTTAAGATGATGGGACCAAATACAGAACTTCACTTTTCCAAAGACGATCTTGACCTTTTTAGTGGAAACACCGGAAAAATTAAAAAATGAAAAAAAAAAAAAAAAAAAAAAAAAACCCCATCTCTCTGGCTGAGAGGAAGAAAAAGGTTTCTCTAGTGACAAATTTAAATTGAAGAGGAAATTGCATCCAAAGCATTAAAATGGAGAAAGCCAGCTTGATTGTATCTGGACCTATATAAAGTAGTTTAAGCACCAAAGGAGAGGAAAAAGGAATGTCTCTAAGGACCAGGAGAAAACATCCAAAAAAGGAACAAGAGGAAAAAAAAAAAAAAAGAAACACAATGTAACCCTTAAATAAGTACAAAGTTTCTATATTTTCTTTTAGAAAGCTATATTATTCATCTATCTGTGTTTGCAGAGTACATGCAACTTGTTTTCAAGATACAATACAGCAAATAAGTAAATGTCACATATCTTGCAGTGCCGTTTTAGGGATCTAAAGTGTCTAATCCCAATCAAGACCTTTTTTTTTTTTATAACCACTGTAAGTAAAAATGCACCTCTAGACAAAATTCTTCATGTGAGTATTTAACTAGTTCAGATGATCTGACTTTTGAACACATTCATTTCTGTCTATAATGTAAGTCTAGCCTAACTTGCTTAAACATGTGCATCAAACTTTTAGTGGCCTAAAATTGGAACAGATTAAATCCATCTGACCAAATAAACAACTGAATTAAAGGAATAAATTTCTTATCAAAACCTAAATGTGCTGATAAAACAAATGGAAGAAGCAGCTAAAGATCAGTTTACTAACCAGGAGCAAATGGAAGTCAGAAGCTTTCAAGGAAACACTAATGGAGATTACATAAGACAATCATCTAGCCCCCTCCTCCCTATCCCAACACAAGGCCTGGGCAGCCTGAAATCATAAATGATAATAAAATAATTAATTGATTTATTCTACATCTATTAAATTCCAGGTGTGTGTGACTGCAAAAGTGAAGTTCTTTTCATATGCTGTTAGAATGTCTCACTTCAGGAGTTTATACAGAAAAGACAGTATGGAACAAGGTCAAACCAAGTTGGTTTATTCCCATTGCCCTGGCCTTAAAGGCCCTCCTGCATGTGTTTTACTCTCAGACTCCTCCAAACATTCAAATGAAATATCCCTGAGCATGAAACATCTACTCTCATTTTCATCCTGTAATATACATTTCCCAAGTTCCAGCAAAGCTGTCACATTATATCAGATAGTTTAAACTAAAATCAACACCCCCTCCTCTTTCTCCCCCTGCTAAAGATCATGTTATAGTGCCATGGGGCAGCCCAGAGGGGCTACTGCACCAAGGGCTATGTTGTGTGCCCATGGCATATCTGCTCTGCAGAGATTTAGTCTTAAACAGCCTAGGTATATGCAGTCTGCACCCCACTGGGGCCAGGGATCATTCCCTAGAGTAGATACATTTAGCAGTGTAGAAAAAAAGCTTGTATCTTTCTTATGCAGCTGCAAAGTGAGATATTTGGAACATTAAACAAAAATAGATCTATGCAGGATCAATAAGAGTGTCCATTTGGATAGCAGACAAGGGCAAAGATCTTTATAATTCCTGACTTTGCTGCACATTTATTTCTTTCACAGATCACTAGAGAACGAGGAGGCTGGCCCGTTTAATCCACATTTCATACTCTGGTTGTCGGCAAGTTTATGGTCTTTTTGGAAACGTTTCCACTTCTTCTGTTTCATGTCTCCTCATGCTATGCCCTCCTCATTCCATATCATTGTTTATTCACTTTTTCTAATTTAAGCTGAATGAAAAGCAGGACTTAGAGAAGATCTGTTGCAGTCTGTCACACTCGAGAAGTTGAATAGCAAACGCTAAGAAATAAAAATATGTTTGGTAGTGCTTCAGTACTTATAAATGGTCATCAATGATTAAACAAGTTATTAAGTGTCTCTTAGTAAAGAAAATTAATTTTACACTTATACATTTAATGACTATTTAGATTATAGAAATCTGATTATACGCTTTAAAAGCTTGATGTAATTCTAGCTGATGTACAAAGATACTGAAAAAAATATTAACCAAAAAGCTACAATCAGAATATCAGCATGCATTTAGGACCAATTCCATGGAGGGAGCACAATTACAGTGATCCAAAACCAGCAAGGAACAACCTTCATATTCAAGTCCTTTAAGATTTAAAGAATGTGTCTGTGTTACTAGAGGTTTGTAAGAAACTGTGCAAACACTAAGCATTGTGTCTTACTACTTTGAGCTAGCCACATATTAAATTACTACAGACCTCTTTCTAATTTTCAGTCAGTGCAAGTGCCCTGTTCTTTCAAAGCCATTTGAAAGTTTGTATCAATAAGACTGCATATTCTACATTTCCATTTTGAGCTTTCACTTTTTCACAAATAGGGACTCTCATGCCAATACTGTACACTTTTTCCATGCCCTACATTGAAATCGAGATGTTTAGGATGAATGGTAATGCAGTAAAGCTGAAGAAAATAAAGGGATTGTCTTTATTATGCAGCATCTTGTTTTCCTCCAGCAATTCAAAAATGGATTCTAAATGAGAGCTCAACACTTTTGGAGCTCGCTTTTGTCACTAAGCCAATTTCTGTGCATCTTGAGAGGAAGAGAAATATTTTAGAAAAAAAAAAAATTACGTTATGAATAAAAGACTTGGCCATTTTTAATGGCTGTTATCCTAAAGGAGACATGATTATTTTCTCAAGACCAAGCAATACACAAACAGTCATTTTCCTTCAAACAGAACAACTTTGTTACTTCTGTACTGTATCTTCCTCTTTCAAGCACACAACACATGTACAG
This sequence comes from Chlamydotis macqueenii, assembly GCF_036417535.1. Taxonomy (NCBI): domain Eukaryota; kingdom Metazoa; phylum Chordata; class Aves; order Otidiformes; family Otididae; genus Chlamydotis; species Chlamydotis macqueenii. The sequence goes on from NC_141556.1 coordinate 168,608,024, forward strand.
TAGAAAATGTTTACCATTTAAATGGAAAATAAGTCATAAGCAGTGGCATTAGTTTCATTTTGTGTGAAGAGTGATAGCTTTACTGTAGCTATTAAAGTACATGAACGCATACATGGTTTACATATTCATTGCAAGATATATACAAAATAATAAAACAATATGGAAAGTATACAGTAAAAAAAAAATTAGTTCTCTCTTTGTTAAACTCAGTAGTTATTCATATGCCTCAAATTACTTGCCACTTAGGGTACTGTCTGCATATCCACGTACTGTTGCACTGCAAAAATCAAGTTCTTTATTTCTGTATATATATATGTGCTAAATGTGTTCCTTTATAACTCAACATATCATTTTAGATACTGCTACTACTACAGCTACCAATCCTTCTTTTTTTTTCTTTTTTTTTTTTTTTTATGTTGTCGTTAGTGTTCTTCCATAAACATATCCTTCACTTAATATTCAGGTACAAAGTAAAACTGCCATTGATATCATTAAGTATTTTTCTTTCTTAGTGGACTTAAAGAGAAGAAAGAAAATAACTCCGGTTATTGAGGATTTATTTTTAACACTAACTGGAAACATATGAAAAAAAACAGGAAAAAATAAAAGCAGATTTCTTCTTTTAAAAATGTCTTTTTAGTTGCATTCATTAAGAATATATCTACTGATTACCAAAATATGCTCAAGATGACATCTTAATGGCATACGAAGAATTTCTCACTCCAGCTCCTTAATAAAAACAATTTAAATCTGTAGATTAATGGATTACCCCTTCATGGACAAGATAAAAAATATAATTTGGCATAATATGTTGATTCAGTAATGTCAGAATATATTTTTTTTGTTCATTTGGAATTAAGAATTGCATAACTTTGACCACTTGGGTATCAATAATGACAGGATTCAGCTCACAGACTACGCCATCTAAATTTAGAAGCTTGATTCAGATATTGTGATATGGGTGTTTAATGACAGTTGAGATGATCTATGTTATCCAAGGCATTAAAGTGAGGCAGCCTCATATGACACAGGAAATGTCAAACTTCTCAATCAGGATAATCATATCTAGTGGGCCTAGTGAGTAAATTCAATGACATGTAGAGAGCTATCTAGCTTGGTGAATTTAAGTTTCCATTTTATGAAGATATGCTGTTGTCTTGACTCCATTGGCTAATTTATTTAATGATCTGTTGACTAGATCTCCATTGACTATAATGAGAGCTTAGACATAATGAAATATAGATGTCTCAATCTGCAAGCTGAATCCCATCTATGGAGCAGGATCCACTTGTCTAAACATAAACCTCTAGAGCTAAATTCATTTGCCTGAATTTAGTTGTCAGGAAACATAAAAGTCTATCGCTAATTTTTATCCCAAGACATCTTAAATTACACTGGACATTTAAGTTTAGGCAACTGGATCCTGTCCTTAGTTAATTTTAATTTGCCTTTATTCTTTGTTATTTGATTTTTAATTATTTTAATAATTATAATATAGTTTATATGAAAATATCAATACCAGAACCATGTATTTTAACTGTGTCATAATTTTTCCTACAGCCCTTATTTAACCATACTTGTAATGTAAGTTTATAAATTAAGGTATAAGATATGAGGGCTGGGACTCTTACCTACCTTACATTTTTTCACTCTAAAAACAAATATCTGAGCTCTTCACTCAATGTTCTATTTACCAACAGTGGACAAAAATATTTTATTTATTTTACGATTCATCTGATCAATAGCTGTGTACTTTAGGATGAGATCAATCACTTCCTAAAATATTTTTCTCCATTGACTAAAGACTTCTACATCTTTCCACAAATCAGATGTAGATGTTTACATTTGGCTTCATCAGTCCTTCTCCGGCTTGCTAGTCATTGAAAAATCTACTACTGACTTCTGCATTTATCCAGCCTCCGGGAAGAGGAAGAAGGTCTTTAAGAAGTGGTCAAGAATAAGCAGAAAGAAATGTTGATTGGACACATTGAAGATCAGAAGCGATTTTTTTTTTTTTTCAAAACACAACCACACTAGAAAATCTAAAAAAGAAAAAAAAAAAACCAAACACCACCCCAAAATAGCAAATCCTCTGGTCTTTCTCAATACTTGAGCAATGGCTGACAAAATCCTACTCCCTGTCAACTGCTCATATAAATTCAGTCCTTGTCCAGTATTCAGTGAAGAAAGAATGTAAAGCTCATTCTCTAAAAAAAAAAAACCTTTCCTGTCCCTGAGAAAATGAGTTTGTTAATAATATCAGTTCTTTTTTTTTTATTAGTGTGCTTGTTGAGACAGCCATATTTGAGTCTGACTAAATGTCATCTTGGTTTAAACTGTTAAAGAAAACATTTTCCCAAACATCTAATTTTGCCAGTAAATAGGCAGACTCTGTTAGAAATAAGGATGAAGCAAATATGTTCTTTTACAACTCTAAATCTCATCTTTGTGAACAGCAAAGAATTTCAGCATGACATTTACAAAAAAGTAACACATAAAAATTCACATACACAATCAGTAATTTTGCAGGCCTTCTTTGCAAACTGCAATAACATTGCTTGTAATGTTTTCGGACCTCACAGCAGTGTCTTTGCAGTTCCCTGAGTAAAAGATATATTTACTTACACGTTTCTGCTCTGGTGTCCACAACTAATTTCAAGACAAGGTCAATGCTCCTTTGCTATACCTTGAAACCTTATAGGAGGGAACCCTTGCTGAGTAATTCCAACACAGAACACATTAGTTCCAGTCATCGATCAAAGAATCTGTCAAATGAGTTGCTCTAGCCTCATTTCTTATTTTCCAGTGTGTGCAGTTTTGTCTTCAGTCCATCCCTGCTACCGCTGCTAAATAGACTGACGGCTTATTTTGGTGAAGGTTTCTATGTTTGTTTGTTTTGTTCCTGAAAGGAACAATAGAGGTAAATAAAAATGCGTAGTATAAATAGATTCAGATTTTAAATGTCTTAATCGACAGTTTCCAAGGCGCTTACAGGACATATTCTGATTTTTCTCATTAGAGAGACTTCAGGATAAAAATTGTGATACACGTCTGAATACACAGAGAAGAAATGCGGGAGGCTATATCACTGAATTTCTGGGCCAGTGTTCGACAGGAAGACTATAAAAAGGAATTTTTTTAGTTAGAGACATAGGATGGATATGAACAGGATGAAGAAAAAATTCAGCAAACTGCAAATAATGGAGGCTTTTAAATGAAACATGTTTACAGTTACAGTAATGTCCTTTTTCGATCTTTGATTGGCAGAGTAAATCTTTGCCTGTGACAGACGGAAAGTTACTCCTTGCTGATTGCTTCTCATCTGCCTTCAAGAAAACTATCTACAGTAACATCTGTTAATATCAGCAGAAAAACTTTTCCTATCATAATTATATCAAGTTAGGATGCAAGTGTGTTAAATCATTACATAAATTACTGATGTCTTGTTGAATGCACTGAGTTTCAGCCTTCACTTAGAGATAATTTGTGGGACAGATGCTTCACCTTTTCTAAAGCATTAATGCATCAAATATCCTCAAGAGGAAATATTTTTGAAAGCCTCAGAAGTGTAGATCAGTTTTTAATAAACTAATAAGCATTGCAATAGATTGATGTATTGTGTTTGATTCCAAGGAAATGAGTTTAAAAACATCATTTAGCATTACTTAAATCATTAAAGAAATTGTAACCTGCACCTTTTGAGTTTGATTTGGGCACCTCTAGAAAAACACCATTTCAGCAAATCAATCACAGTTAATAACTTTATTAACAAATGTTGCCATTTTTTATTCTTCCTGGACTTTTCACAATTACCTTATCATTTTCTTATAATTTCTTATAATTCAGCATATGCTTTCTACAAACAAATTTTGGGCCCATAAGTTATGAGAATAGTTCCTAATGGTCATTCAAGATTTGAATTGACTTAGATTAAGAATTCATGCTTCATTATTTGATTCTGTTATGTATCTGTGTGAAGCTAATGCTTGTAGAAAGGATTCTAATATAAATATACCTATAAATAAGTAAATAAATAAATAATCTTCCACATTTCACACTTTACAGCATATATGAATTCTCCTGTCTGTATGGAAAATTTCACTCCTACTGATTTTCAGCATCAAATTTCTGATGGCACCCACAGTGCAATGATATGATATGAGGCACGTTTCCATAGGCCAGAAAAAACAAAGAAGCTGGTTGGAAACCAGTTTTGTAGGAAAGAATTATGGTACTTCTATATCTCTAGTGGGCTAAAGCAAATCTTTGGAAGTGATCATCCCTGAAACCAGCAGGTTGAATTCAAAAAGTACTTTCTAAAACTGTTGCAGCTCAGATCCATTTTCAGTCAGCACGTTTGTCAAATCAGACTGCAGGGAGAAACCCAGCTGCAGTTACAAAAGGAAACAGTCATTAATATTTGCCTTATAATCTGTTTTTATTCCTATATTAATGTTAGTTAATTTAGAATGAGACTCCGAGGATGCTAAATGTCCCTGTGTGAGCCAAAAGTGGCGACTTGGATTGCAGGTTTGGCCACAGGCAGAGATTTTTGCTTTTTAAGTCATTCACAGCAGGGACATGCTGTTCTTGCAGCCAAGGGAAACTGCATATCTGAAAAATAATGAGCCCTAAGTATACTAGCCATTTGACCGCAAGTATATTAACATCATTTTTCGCACTACAACATGCTCTTTGGCTAAAACAATCTTAGTTCCCAAATGTCAGAGCTTGGAAACCAGGCATCAGTGGGTCAGGACTGACTCTAAAATAAAAATGTGGGGTTTGTTGCCATTGGGGATTTTATGCTCTTAAGAGCAACTTAAATTTACTTCAAGCAGATGAAGATCTCGCATGAAGTTGTACTGTGTTATCCTCAAACAGAAAATATTTGTCTTAACAGGAATGAATTGTCTTTCCTATATGAAAAATGTCTGTTTGTTCTTCTCTCTTCTCATGTTCTGCTAAAGCTGTGTTAACAAGCAGTTTCTTCACTGCTTAGCTCCTTCTCTCTGACTTGAACAGAGGGGTACACGTAGAAGCCATTGCCACGGACTTGACTGGGGCAACCAGATGGAAGTACCTGTATAAACAGGCGCACTCCGCCCCTTGACCTTTTGTCATGCCTCATTATGCTCCTGCGTGTCTTCTGTCGTGGAGAAGATTTTCTATTTGTCTCCTGCTGTGTGCTCTTGCAAATCATTATATTTTTCCCCCTGCTATTTGTATACATACAAAGGAAATCGGGTCTTGGTCTCCTGTAAATGAAAGCCATCCTGAGGTAGTATATACTAGGAGAAAGTGGGATACTGGCACAGCTTGAGTGCCAGAGCCGGTAGTCTATCTATATTCTGCATTGCTTTGATAAATATATACAAAACTGATTTTAAGATAGAGACTTATAAGCACTGCTGATGTTTCGATAAACAATCATGTGAAAAGACCTGTAATTTTTTTTATTTTAATATTAACATCAAATATCAACATCTTTGTCGGCGACATGGACAGTGGGATAGAGTGCACCCTCAGCAAGTTCGCCGACGACACCAAGTTGTGTGGTGCCGTCGACACGCTGGCAGGGAGGGATGCCATCCAGAGGGACCTTGACAGGCTGGAGAGGTGGGCCCGTGCCAACCTCATGAAGTTCAAGCAGGCCAAGTGCAAGGTCCTGCACCTGGGTCATGGCAATCCCAGGCACAAATACAGGCTGGGCGGGGAATGGATTGAGAGCAGCCCTGAGGAGAAGGACTTGGGAGTGCTGGTGGATGAGAAGCTTAACATGAGCAGGCAATGTGCCCTTGCGGCCCAGAAGGCCAACCGCATCCTGGGCTGCATCAAGAGGAGTGTGGCCAGCAGGTCGAGGGAGGTGATTCTCCCCCTCTACTCTGCCCTGGTGAGACCCCACCTGGAGTACTGTGTCCAGTTCTGGAGCCCCCAGCACAAGAAGGACATGGACCAGTTGGAGAAGGTCCAGAGGAGGGCCACGAAGATGATAAAAGGGCTGGAGCACCTCTCTTATGAGGACAGGCTGAGAGAGTTGGGGCTGTTCAGCCTGCAGAAGAGGAGGCTCCGGGGAGACCTGATAGCGGTCTTCCAGTACCTCAAGGGGGCCTACAAGAAAGATGGGGAGAGGCTGTTTAGTAGGGCCTGTTGCAATAGGATGAGAGGTAATGGTTTTAAAATAGAGGGGGGTAGATTTAGATTAGAAATTAGGAAAAATTTTTTTACGATGCGAGTTATAGAACACTGGAACAGGTTGCCCAGAAAGGTGGTGGAGGCCCCATCCCTGGAAATGTTCAAGGCCAGGCTGGATGAGGCTCTGAGCAACCTGATCTAGTCAGGGATGTCCCTGCTCCTTGCAGGGGGGTTGGACTAGATGACCTTTGAAGGTCCCTTCCAACCCTAACCATTCTATGATTCTATGATTCTATGATTAACCATTTATTTGCTGTTTAACCACCTCCAACTAAATGGTTGTAAAAAAAAAAGGTAGCACATCGTAATCTCTTAATTACAAATGCAGTTTAAATCTCTTTGAGATGTAGATAACCCCCAGATGGAGACTTCTCTGGGGAACACTAAACCTAAAATCTTAATAAACGTTCATTGTTACCTCTGGCAATTAACTGAAATATCTCAACAAATTGTAATTCTCTTAAGGATATCCATGTTTTAATGTCTGAGAACATATTGACTGAGAAAATTAACTGTTTAATATCTTTCTGAATATCTTATGCTGAAAAAAGCTGGATAGTGTTCAGTCCACAGACACAGTTACTTTTAAAAGTACATTTGAAAACTAGGATTTTTTTTTTAAAAGTACGTTTGAAAGCTAGGAAATCTCCTCTTGTTCCTTTCCTATCCTTAGTTCCACTACTGCCTTTCTTTTTCATAGGCACTCAATATTTAAAGACTGTATGTATATTCAGAAAGAAGGTAGCTTAATTTAGGAAGGATAGAAGCAATAACCTGTAAGTGGGAGCCTGAGTTAGAAACAGTGTAGATGAATAATCAGGGTGAGCAGAGACACAGATATGACTAAACTTAATTTAGAATTTTAGGCTTTCTCCAGCTCCTAGGTTTCTATAGTTCTATAGTAGGAAGTGTAATGTAACTTGCAAAATTCCCAAATAGTAGATTACCATGACATGCAGAAAAGAGGCAGGGAGGTGGTAGAGGAACAGTGGTAAAAGCTACATCCATTTAGTATAGTTGAGATAACAACGGCTACAGAATAAGGGGTAGAGGAACGAGGAATTGGGCTGTGAATACCCAATCTAGTTGGAGATGTCCCTGCTCCTTGCAGAGGGGTTGGACTAGAGGACCTTTAAAGGTCCCTTCCAACCCAAACTATTCTATGATTCTGTGATTCTGCTATATTTGAGATGGGGCTGTGGGACTGTGTCAAATTTATGAGGGATGTTTAGGGGAAGGGGAAGCAGGGAGGAACAAAGGTGGAATAAACAGAAAATAAGCCAGTCGTGTAAAATGAGGCCAGTCTGTACTCTGTGCCTGATCACCTCAGTCTTTCCTGTCTTTTTATTATATTTTAATTGTCTCTTTGTGTAATCTCCTTCTCTGTGTTACATGTGCAAGTGCTGCAAGGTTCGGTGCCAGGTACTGAGGGGACTGGCATGAGGGGACAGGGTACCAGGTCCTGGGGTCAGACTATGGGTGTGGCTGCCCCTGGCCTGTGGTGTCAACTACTGGAGCCAGTGGTGTCTCAATGTCAGCTACTGGAGCAATGGGGGTCTTTAACTCCAGCTACTGGTGCAGGAACCATGTATGTTCCCCAAAGCAGCTACTGGGGGGACTGGGATGAGTGAGGGGCTCAGTGACAGTCACTGGAGCGGGACCACAGGTCACAGCTTATGGTTGCAAGTGTCTGTATTTTCCCCAAACCAGGAATGTGTGGGGTGTCTGTGTGTATTCACTAGCAAACTCCAAGCTGGAACGGCCAGTGAATGTCAGACAGGCAGTGGGGCTGTGCTGGTGCTTGGAGGATCCACAAATGTGCGTGTGCTTGTGAACCTGGGGAGTGTGACACGTGTGATGTACTACTGACCTTCTGCCTCTGCCAACCCAAGAGGAGGAGAGGATGTGGCTGTTTGGGCTTGTGTCTGGTGTGCGTTCTCTACATGGGTGCTGTTGAAGGCAGAGCGTTTTCTGTGGCTGTCTGTGCAACCAGCCGTGACTCTGTGTGTCTCTGGAATACTCCTTAGTTTCTCTACTGGTTAAAGTTGAAAATGGGAAAGCAGCTGCTGCGTCCCTCAGCCTGGGCCCCACATGTACAAAGTGGGCTCCAGCAGCTAGAGAGGAGGGAGTCCTGGGTTGGAGCTGCTGGAGGCAGTGGGCACTTATACCTTAACAGTGACAATCTGTTAATTTACTCCAATTCTTCCACCAATATTCAAGATAGCTGTAGTTAAACCAGTGAATGGAGCTCAAGCATACACATAATTTTTCATATCTGATAATTTTGGGTAATTTTAAGTAGGGGAAATGCAAAGTATTGCACCTGGGAAGGAACATCTCCATTTACCAGTACAGGCTGGGGGTTAACAGGTTGGAAATAAGCTTTGTAGAAAATGTCCTGAAGTCCTGGTGGACACCAAGCTGATGTGAGCCCATGGTATGCCCTTGTGACACAGAAAGCCAACAGCTTCCTGGGCTATCTTACGAGTATTGCCAGCAGGTCAAGGGAGGTGATCTTTCCCCTCTACTCAGCACTGGTAAGGCCACATTTGAAGTACTGTATCCAGTTTTGGGCTCCCCAGTACAAGAGATGTGGACATATTGGTAAAGGTCCAAAGAAGGGTCATAGAGATGGTGGAGGACCTGGAGCATCTATCATATAAAAGAGCTTGAGAGAGATGGGACTGTTCAGCCTGGAAAAGAGAAGGCTCAGGAGGGAAATCTCATCAATGTGTACAAACAACTGGTGGGGATAGGTAAAGAAGATAGAGCCACACTCATCTCAGTGATATCCAGTGAGCTGACTGTCACTGTTTAAACCCAGCCAGCAACTAAGCACCACACAGCTGCTCACTGACTTCTCCTCCCATTCCATGGGATGGGGAGGAGAATTAAAAAAAAAAAAAAACCAAACTCATGGGTTGAGATAAAGATGGTTTAAAAGAACAGAAGATTAAGTAATAATAATAATAATAATAATAATAGTAATAATAATAGTTTATACAAAACAAGTGATGCATAGAGCAATTGCTCACCACCCACTGACCAATGCCCAGACCAACCCTGAGCAGTAATCCCCCCCAGGCCAAATCCCCCCCAAGTTTATATGCTGAGCATGATGTCATATGGTATGGAATATCCCTTTGACTAGTTTGGGTCAGCTGTCCTGGCTGTGCCCCCTCCTAGTTTCTTGTGCACCTCCAGCCTGCTTGCTGGCAGGGCATAAGAAGCTGAAAAGTCCTTGATTTAAGGTAAGCACTACTTGGCAACAACTACAACATCAGTGTGTTATCAACATTATTCTCATAGTAAATCCAAAACACAGCACTATACCAGCTATCAGGAAGAAAATTAACTCTATCCTAGCTGAAACCAGGACACTGACAAGGCAGCGGGCACAAATGGAAATATAAATATTTTTACTCTGATGGGGCTGAACATCGGCACAGGTCACCGAATGAGGCTGTGGAATCATCATGTTTGAAGGCACTTAAAATCCAACGGGACACAGCTCTGAGCAATCTACTCTACTGACCCTACTCTGAGGAGGGGTGTTGAGCTACATGTTCTCCAGAGGTCCCTTCCAACCTCAACAATTCCATAACTTTGTGCTTTTTTGATTTCTTGTACCATGTACAGTGGCCATTGGTAACTTCCCGAAACGGGGCAAATACTGAATTGCAATGGCAGGTAGTAGGTTAATTTCTTCATTTTCAGAAGGGTAGGTTGAACTTTTCATTTCCTCATCTGTTCAAGTTTGAATGCAGCTGGACTCGACAATCTGAAAGGGCCTGAGACATCACCCAGCAACCTTTATTTCCTCTTCCTTTGTGAATTCTTTTTTTTTGGGGAGATCAGTCTGTGTAGTGTATTGGAAGCACTACTGAAAACATACTAAACCATTTTTCTTCTAAATAGCATTTTTAACTTCTTTAATGGTAAATGTGAAGAGGAAGGTGTGAAGGAAGGGGCAACCCTTGTTTACAACACCCTTTAAACTATACAGAAAAGCAAATCAAACTCCTAATGGTTTAGTGGTTTTTTTGATGGATCATTAGCTTCATATAATAAATAATAAATAATAAATAATAAATGATAAACAATAAATAATAAATATTTTGAAAAAAATGGTTTTTACAAACAGTTTCTTCCTTCCAAATGCAGAATTTAACAGTGCTACAATGTTTTATAACTTCCACTCCATTCATATAGCTTGTCTTTAGCCTAGAAACAGAAGTCTTAATGATTTTGATTGCTTCTAGCACCTTCTATGAATTCAGAAGTGATGTTTCAGTGGTTTTGGACTAAAAGTCAGCATTTTCTGATGAACAACAGGCCCACATAGTTTGAAATAATGATGAGTGAATTCCATGCACACCCATACTATCAACAGATCATCAAGAAAGTAGTTAATTTTATGTGAATATAGTCGCGTTCCAGCTATGTCTGAATGGCTGGCAAATCAAGTGGATTAAATAACCAGGATACACCTCTCACTTTAACTTTTAAAACACATTTATAGTTACTTTAGATCATTTTTTTTCGTTCACAGAATAAGATGCCTACTCTCCTTCAATAGTATGAGAGACTTAATAATAACAACTGCTTACTAGAAATGAAATTAAACTATGCAATAAACATTACACAGAGAACAACTGCACCAAAACCATTTTAATAGATTATGAAAGGAAGTAATTTAAATGTGTAGTTAATTTGCAGGCGGAAAGATGCCTTCACATTGACAGAATTTCTGGCACTTCAACTTTTTTTTTGGCAGACCTTCAACTTTTCATTACACTGAGGAAGGAAGAGCTATCTTTTTCAGTTCTGTGTGGTTGCTACATTTATATACCCTAGGCTAAGGCCCTGCTTGAACTACTTCAGCAACACAAAAATCGTAAAAATTACCTTAAATAGACAGGTAAGTGTTCCTTCTGAAAGAGAAGATCTTCATAGGCCAGCTTAACTTTAAATGTTTTGGCCAAAATCTATGTTTTGCAAGCAGCTTCTTATAAAGGACTTAACAGATATTTTGTAATAACAGACTGCTTTGCTATCTGCATCTCTGGTCACAGGAGGCATCAGAGAGATGACTGCCATACACTCTATTCAGGAAGTTAGTAGCAGGCGAAATATCCTCTGAGGAACTGTAACTAGCCAGTGTCAGTTTGAACAGCCTTTAGTCTACTCTGAATTATAGAGGAATCCTTAACTATCTCTATAAATGAGGCAGCAGAAAGCAACTTGGAATTAACTTGGTTGTTTCTTTTCCTCTTTCTGCTTTGCAAATTGTTGTCAGATGTTGTTTTTTTTAAAAAAGGTTCATTGGCTGCAACTCTCTACAACTCCCTACTTTACTCTTTAGGTCAGTTTCAAAAAAAAAAAAACCACACACAGCGTATCTTCAGTTTTCCTTCCAGCTTTTTTTTTTTGTTTGTTTAAGCTTTATTTTAAGTTGTTTCTTGGAGAAGCTTCATAAAATGTAGCTTAAGAAAACAGTTAGCTGGAAAAGTACACGCTTCATCTGCCTCATTCTTCAGTGGCCTCCAGGTTGCAGGCCGACTTGCCCAGAATCTCAGATCTAGTCAACTCTAAAAATGTGAAGTGATTTGTTTAGCAGCAGGACTGTCTTTCTGTTGTAAGATAATAATATATTGCAATTTAGTAGAATTTGACTAAGAACAATGGAATGTAGTTTGAAAAATCTACAAATTAGCACCCATTCACCTAATTTGGGTACCGGAAGACAACATAGCTGCATCAGCATGATATTGAGCCTACATTAATTAGTGCTGTTGAGAGATATGATTATTAGTTCAACTATAAAACTGCATTAACATTGATTTATACCTTCCAAGATCTGAGCTTACATCTCCACATGACATTGTGCAAAACTGACGATGTATGCTAGTGCATCAACTGCCTAGAAACTTCACTGTGTTCTGCAGACATGGCCAGAGTAAATGTCAGGGACAATCTGTCATAGAATTATAGAATCATAGCATAGTTTCAGTTGGAAAGGAGCTTTAAAAGTCATCTAGTCCAACCCCCCTGCAAGGAGCAGTGACATCTTCAACTAGATCAGGTTGCCCAGAGCCCCATCCAACTTGGCCTTGAATGTTTCCAGGGATGGGGCATCTACCACCTCTCTGGGCAACCTGTTCCAGTGTTCCACCACCCTCACTGTACTTTATTTTTTTCCTTATATCAAGTCTAAATCTACCTCCTTCTAGTTTAAAACCATTACTCCTTGTCCTGGCACAACAGTTCCTGCTAAAGAGTATCTCCCCATCTTTCCTGTAGGCCCCCTTTAGGTACTGGAAGACCGCTATAAGGTCTCCCCAGAGCCTCCTCTTCTCCAGGCTGAACAGCCCCAACTCTCTCAGCCTGTCCTCATAGGAGAGCTGCTCCAGCCCTCTGATCATCTTTGTAGCCTTCCTCTGGACTTGCTCCAACACATCCATGTCCTTCTTATGTTGGAGGCTCCAGAGCTGGACTCTGGAGGGGGAGAGTCCCTCCCTCAAACTGCTGCCCATGCTTCTTTTGATGCAGCCCAGGATGTGTTTGGCTTTCTGGGCTGCAAGTGCACATTGCCAGCTCATGAAAAGCTTCTCGTCCAACAGTACCCCCAAGTCCTTCTCCTCATGGTTGCTTTCAATCCATTCTCTCCCCAGCCTGTATTTGTGCTTTGGATTGCCCCGACCCAAGTGCAGGACCTTGCACTTGGCCTTGCTGAACTTCATAAGGTTTGCACAGACCCACCTCTCCAGTCTGCCAAAGTCCCTCTGGATGGCATCCCTACCCTTCAGTATGTCGTCCTGCACCACACAGGTTGGTGTCATTGGCAAACTTGTTGCAGGTGCACTCATCCTAATGTCCATGTCGCTGACAAAGATGTTAAACAGTGCCAGTTCCAATATTGATCCCTGAGGAATGCCACTTGTCACCGGTCTCCACTTGGATGTACAGCTGTTGACTGCAATTCTTTGAATGCCACCATCCAGCCAATTCCTTATCCATCAAGTGGTCCACCCATCAAACCCATGCCTCTCCAGTTTAGAGACAAGGATGTTGTGCAAAACAGTGTGAAATTGACTTATACTTCTAAAAAATTACTCAAAGATTTGAAGGTAAAGCATAAATGCAACTAAAACTGAGAACAGAATAAATTCAAACATAAAAAGTCATATGCATGTTTATAGACAGATTATGCAGATGAGATTTATACAGCAGTTATACTAAAGAATTGAAAGGAAATAAATGAACAATATATAATTATCAAACATTGTATACATTTCTAAAATGCTTTCGTTGAGGAAAAATCCCATCTGTACAAAATAATTTTTGCCTGAAGGAAAAAGACCAATATATTTCCAGTTGAAATAAGAAATAATCTCTTTTTCTATCCCACAAGAAATGATTGATTTAGAAACATAAGTTAACCTTCTGAAACTTACCTTAAGCACTGAATTTACCCAGAACAATTAAACTTTTGTCCAATAAACTAAAAGCTCTCCGATTTTTGGTATATACAATTCTTACCCACATTTGAAAGGCAGAAAAAGTGCATGGTTGATGAAAATAGTTTTATAATTAAGTTTACTATTTGCACATATACTAGGAGAGGCTAAACTTTGGAAAATAATTTATGTGTTTCAAGAAGAAAAAGGGAAATGGAACATGGGTTTTAAAAAAAAAATCTTGACATCTGTGGCATGGCTCTGGTGTCTTCAAGCATGTGATGCAACTAACATTTTGAGTATGCATTCATAAGCAAAAGAGCAATTTAGAGCCCTTTTAAAGTGGTACATGGATGAATCCTAAGAAAGGGCGACATGTTAGTATGCATGCTCATAGCCTACCACAAACACAACAAGTTTGCCTTGGTAAAGCATTAAATTTTGTCTGCATAAAATTTTACCTTAGGCAAAACAGCACAAAATGCAATACTTGATCCACAAACCAGAAAAATGTTTTGTTTTGCTTTGGTTTTGTTTTTGGTTTGTATTTTTTTTTTCCAACCAGATTTATAAAGAAAGACAACATTCAACTTTGGGGCAATGCGAAGAATTTTTGTTTTATTAAATTAGAGAAAGACTGAATACCACCTGTGTAATTCTGTAATTATACCTGAAACAGCAGGAAAATCTGCTACTGCTCATTGAACCTTGCTACTGAGGGAACTTGAATAGATCATTCATTCTATGGTTTGGGAGAGTCATTTCAAATCTGTGTACCACATGTAAAATTAGTTCTGACCTTGTCAGCCCCAAGCATGTCCTTCAGATATGGATCATTAAATTCAATCCTTAACACTCCAGGGAAAAGATTCCATAATCTCTAACTAAAACTATATATTGGCTTTGATTTTCCAAATGGAACTATCGTTTATATCTTTGATACATGAAAGCTGTTACTGGTGTCTTCCTGAAGAAGGTAACTTCCTCAAGAAAAATGCTAATCAATCGGTCTAGTCCATGCCTAGTCTTTAGCTTCATGGCAGCTCATGCAACAAGATAAGCTTCAAAAAAGGCTGGTACAGTGGTACAGGTCACTCCTTGCATTCCCTCCTGCGCACCTAGATTTATCTCATGCTGCTGATGTGTAAAGAAGCTGAAGGGAGCGCTGGCCCAAGCCTTCTATCTTTTCCTTCTCTTTAACATATTAATACTGCTTATTCACACAGAGATAAGTAGGCCTCTCCAGGTTGCTGAATAAAATTTACCAAGAAGCAAATTTGAGCACTAGATGTCTAATTGTTCACAGTGTTTTTACTTAGCTCACTACTTTTCTTTTAGGATCATAACAAACAGCAATTCCCAAGACTGTAAAAAAGCTTTCCAACCCTCAGCAGTATGGATACAGATAAATGCATGATGTTTGTGCTTTAGAAAAAGGACTGGTCTCCGTTTACATCTATGGGAATGTAGGGAAAGTATCCATTCCGCCAGCTTTGGTCATGAAAAGTTAGCTTCTGGTTGAAGGTAGTTATCTGGGCTCTGAACACTGCCGAGAAACAGGTATTGCCAAAAGAGGAGTCTCCCAAGAGAGAGAGGCTCTACCACCCTGAGACAAGTACTTTAAATGCTCAGGGTAAACAACAGTCTGAAAGGGCCTGTCTCTCCTTATTAACTGTAAAGAGAAATTAGATTTGAGCAAGATGTCCAGTTTTCAGACAGATAAATTTATGTGGATCTTCCCAGAGGCTTTAAGGACATAAATTGACCCGAGGACATGTAAGCATCAAATACTTTAGTGCAATTTTAAAAATAAAGTATTATCCAAACAACTGGTGAAAAAGCTGCTCTTATGACCTCACTGACTGATGAGAGAAAACAAAGTCCAGAAGAAAACAGAATAAAACTTGTGTAGAAAAGAAGCAAATCTGTCTGCTTATAGCTTGCGCTCTGTTGCACAGTCCTGGTAGATTTTCTCCAGCTGGACATTCACCAGATCGACATGTTTGGGTTCCACCACACTGAGCCAAGATATTTTTACTTTTTTTTTTGTGAGAATATACTGCAACACTGGCAGTTGACCTCTTTGGCATATCTTCCTGTACAAATACACTTTACAGTCTGCTATAGGCATCTAAACCCAATTGCTCCAACCGTTCAAGCTTACATGTTCCAGAGCTCTAATGATATTTCTCATCCTCCCTCATTCGCACACACACAAACAGGATGTGAAAAAAACCTGAAATTGCAACCCCAAAACATGGGATTTTCAACAGTAACTAGATAACTCCCCTAGAGTATTGCACTCTCACTGCACACAAGTTCAGTGTAATATGCTTGGAGGTCAATTATGGACAGCCCCTAATGACAGAGAACCACTGCATTAAAAAGCCACATCTCCCTCTATGTCCTGAGAGTGGGAGACTTTGTGACATCTGTAATATTTTGAGATAGTCCAAGCTAAAAAACTCACTTGTAAATTGCACATTTAGTTGGCTGACAAAGCCTCTGATCTTTATACCAGCACAAACTCAGACCTTCAGTGGACTTGGAGCAGAGGGTGAATGTGGTCCTTCTCTTTTCTGGAGATGGGATAAGATTCATATTGGCTTCTTCATGTTGATTTGTCTATGTTAACCTAACTGAATGCTAATCCAGTTGTCTGAATTGAATGTAATGTTGAACGTTTTCATTTTTCTGCAATGCATACTGAGTTTTCTTTTTTTTTTTTTTTTGCTGGTAAGGAAACAGACTTCCTACGCATTTTTGTGTAAAAAGTAGTTTCTACAGCATTAAAAAAAAAAATCTAACAATTATAGTGAAGAAATTATTCTAAAACTGAGATTATTAAATAGTCTTGGTGAATCATTATCACTTCAGACAACTAAGAAAACAGCTAGCTTACATATGAAAAATGAGAGAGTCAATTTTAACAAGTACTACATGCAATTTAAAATTTTAAAAATACAGTATTTGGCTCTGCGTCAGTGGGGCTTGAAGAGTCATTTTATCATAAGTCTCTACCCTCCTGATGAGAGCACATTGATTTATTCTATCATAAATCAAGACTCTTGCTGGGCTATGAATGAAGGATTTGTAAGGTTTTGGCCTTTAAAAGTGGTTGGGAGTGCAAAGGAGAGAACATGAAAGTTTGCAGTAAGGGAGGTAGAGAATCATTCTGGCCAATGAACACATACAGCAAAACTAACAACTCGCGTAAGAGGGCACAACGGAGTAAAATTGCATTCATTTATGCCAGCATTTCATCTTACCCTTTGACATGGAACTGAAGGGAAAAGCCTGGCTCATCCACCTCATTGCTCTCTACAGCTACTTGAAAGGAGGTTGTAGGGAGGTGGGTATTGGTCTCTTCTCCCAGATAACTAGTGACAGGATCAGAGGAAATAGCATCAAGTTGCATCAGGGGAGGTTTAGGTTGGATATTAGGAAACATTTCTTTACTGAAGGGGTGATCAGGCACTGGAACAGGCTGCCAAAGGAAGTGGTAGAGTCATCATTTCTGGAGGTGTTCAAAACACGTGTAGACATGGCACTCCAGGACATGGTTTAGTAGGCATGATGGTGTTCGGTTGACAGTTGGACTTGATGATCTTGGAGGTCTTTTCCAACCTTAATGATTCTATGATTCTATGAAACAAATAAAATATTTCCAAGTGCAGGAGCTGGAATCCCTCTTCAAAATCAAAGGTTTGCACAGGATTAAAATGTGACACTGAGATATCTTAATTTTGCGAACAGACCCTACTCCATGAGGTGATATCATTCACTATCATGTTATTATAACAATAATAAAGAGATATAGATTCAACCTTATCATGCCATCCGTACTAAAAGTTAATCAAACCACTTTCAGGCTCTGCTACTATCAATAAAATATTTTGACTTATAGAATTTAATATTCTCATCTTCAATTATATTTTAATGGACTTCCCAGAGCTCATTTATAATTATGTCTTTAACATTAATTTTGTTATATATATGAATGTGTGTATATATATATATACACATATATATATATCTCCTTCCTGAAATACTGAAAACCAATTGTCTCAGTTAGTAGGTTCCAGTAGAATATTTTTTCTGTCAGTATTTTTTTCTCCCATTTTCTCAGTTTCAGTTATTGGGATTCTGCTTGTGAGGCATAACAAGGACAATTATGAAGGCAATTACTGAAGACAAATATATCCTCCAAATGTACTTTTCAGATTGAGTTCTGCATTTGCCATTCCAGTGAGCAATTTCAGAACAGAATTCAGAACCAAAAGAATTCAGAACCAAAGTAAAATCTTAAAGCCTGTTAAAGTTTACTTTGAGATATTCAAGCATTATGGAAGGCAAATTTAAAAACTCTGTTAATCAAGGTGCTATATGAAATCAGCCAACATGGAATCTGAAAGCTGGAAAGTTATTCTAAATCGTATCCACTCTCCAAAACCTAGATAAATCACAGTTGCAAGCTGTACTCTGGAGAGTACAAAACCCAAAATTAATTCCTTAATATAACCATGTGAAAGCGGTCCTTGAAAGAGCTATTAAGGCCTCATTCTTTTAATAAAAGATGTTAAGGGGGATAATGATCATCATAAAATGGAAGAGATGAAGCCTCCTACTTGAAAAGTGAGCTTTAGATTCTTCCTCTGGTTGAAGAATGTCAGTCCATGATTCCTTCTTTCCAAGTGACTGCCCAATCCAGGAAAACCCACTAGAGATGCTTATGCAGCAGAAAACAAAGGGGAAAAGAGTGAGTTTCTGTGGAAGTGAGGAGCACCGCTCTTTACTCACCTTGCTGGTGTCAGCCAATGTATAGAAAAGACAGCAGAATTCATGAGGCCAGAAAAGGATTAGACAAGAAGAAACATGACTGGGCATGTACTGCAGTACCTAACGCTCTGAAACATGTCAGGAATCCTAGGTTTCCAGTGTCTGCTGCTAGAATTTCTTTTTATTTAATAGACTTTTTTTTAAAGGTTATGGAGGAGGCACTAAACTATCTTTTAGCAGATGAGTGAAATAACCACAAGTTTCTTCTAAACTACACTAGACCTTAGCTTAAAGAGAAAAACAAGGCTAAAAACTGGAAAGAGCCTGGCACAGGCATGCCTTAATCATACATCAGATATTATACCAAGGACATGATTCAGTTAGGCACACTTTGGTTCCTAGTACCATTTGAACAGTTCTCAAGTACCTTAGACTTGAAATGGAGATGGTAGACATGGTATAGGACCAAAGGGAGGCCCAAACCCTCTGAAGAGTAGCTGGAGGCCAGGTGGGATACTGTAGAATTGTTCAAATGTGACTAAAAATGCACGAGAAGGAAATTCAACCAAGCCCTGACTCTCCAATTTTGGAAAATTTCTTTGCCTTTAATATGCTGCAGTCCAAGAAAATGACAGGCACCCTCTTGGCTATTCCCAGTCTTGAGATGGGAAACCTGATACTTGTACTATCTCTTCCTCTGGGACAGCTGATTAAGAGACTGGGGACAGAATTGGATGAAAGGGGGAATTGAGACAGTCTGGTGGGCTTGAAGAGCTTGCAGAGAGTGGGAGAGGACTGGGAGAAAGGAAGCAGTCTTTACTATTACTCAGAATAACAAACTACACAAAGGGGATTTTTTTTTTCTTGAGGGATGCCAAAATCACCACACAAATTCATAAGGATAGACAGCTCAGAAACGACACTGATACCAGCAGCACAGCTGCTTCTGATCACATGTATCTAAAGGTACCAATGAAACAGCTGCTCTCTGTTTAGTCACTTGATCTTTTTTCTTGTCTTCTTAATCTCATAATATTTGGGGTTATTTTCAGGATGATTTTGTGCCCAACTTGTCATGCACGGCATTTATGTTCATGTCGCTATAGACACTACTGCCTTTTCTAGAGACAGGAGGAATGTTGCTTAAGGCTCTAGAAACAGCTTTAGGAGGAATTTATTTAGAGTGTGCCAGTAGCTGAAACACACAAAACACATTCTGCTCTTGGGATAATAGACACACAAAAAAAAAACCTTGAAAAAGAGTGTCTGAAAAAACATGCTGGTATCTGTCAGTACATGTAGCCCATTTTCCAAAGCACAGTTCTCTAGACACTCTGTTTTCCAAAAGAAAAAGCTTTGGGGATATTTCCTTTTCTTTAATTTTTTTTAATTACTTTACTTGACTAATAAGTGCTATTGATGATTTTTTTTTCTTCCTAATTCAATGAAAATAAGTGGCATTATTCACTAATGAAGGATGGAACAAAAAATTTAAATCTCAGGGACATTTGGCAATTCATATGCCACTTATCGGAGAACTGGTACATTACAGACAGGAGCAGACCTTAGAGAAGCTAGCTTTGTCACATTAGTGACATTCCATTTTTCACTGTCTTTAAAAGTAAAAATATCAGAAGTACAAGCATTACCAAAAAGTCAGTGCTATAGGACTTAGAACACAGCATTTTGCTCTCTCTTTTACATTCAAATTATCTACCACTTTCAAATTCCTTTACTTTCACAACTCTGAACAACTCTGTCTACATATTATTTTTAATCCCCCCTTTTTACTTTTCCAGGCTGTAAAATTCCCTTCTCTCCCGAGTTGGAAGTACTTTTTAGTTGAGTAATTTTCTGTTTCCTATTCTTCCTTTTATCTTTGCATAATCTTACTTTCAGTCTGCCTGCCCTGCTTAGAAGTTTCTCTGGTTTTTCATACATCAAACAGCTTCTATTCCACACTCAACTGCCTCTGTTTTACACACATTCAGTGCATGAAATACTTTTGCAGCAATAGACCACCAGATGCAATTGACTGACCATTACCTGTGGGCAGTGCACCCATTTTGCAGAAAAAGCATGCTATGGCGGCAGAGTCTCCAGGGCTGGCTCCATGCAGAACAGTACATGAACAAGGATGCATTGCTTCCAAGGTTAGTTCAGTACACGTTTGCCTGGTTTTGGACACTGAGCTAAAAAGCCCTGCCAGACTTGAGCTGGCTCCCCACAGAGTCATTCTCACTTGTCTGTAGCACACTCTCAAACACACACGGCACTACCTATGTCATCCAAGGTCTCTCATCCCTCCCACCCCAGTACCCTGAGTAATAAATATGACAGTGTGGTGTTTTGATCTTCTACCCATATCTTATCTATAAAGAAAGGTATGCATAATATATGTAGTGTATGTTTTCCTAAATTTGCATAGAGATGGAAACAGACCAAATAATCTTGTAGGTATTTTCCATTGCAACAGACTGACGACTATAACTGGAAAGGGGGAAAAGTGTTAGGTACTTTGAAAGATTCTACGTTTTCTTCGTGTAAAATTGAAAAGCATATTTAAAATCAAAGTTTTCAGGCAAGTTTTGTATTTTCCTATCAAGACACAAAGTCAGTATTCTAATTGCAAGGAGTGAATCACTCCCAAAATATGTTGCTATGTGCATATCTCTCAGGTATAGTTTAGCTGAGGAGTGTTCTTATGGAAATATATTAGCCTTTGAAACCTGCTGGCATGAAATATAACTGAGTTTTAGTTCTGAGATTCGGATCTGTTAATTCCTGAAGATCCAAAAAATCATCATGACAGATTTATAACACAGAAACTCTGAAGGAAATTTATCGAACATACTTAAACAGACTTTGAATTACCTGCTAGCTAATTAGAAATGGCTCCAAAGCTGGCCACTGTAAAAGACTTCTCAGTAAATTGTTTTCAAACCCTAGGGCAGGTTGTAGTCATTATGTTTCCTTTACACTCTACACAAGATGGTCTTTGTTTAGTAGCCTGCATGTTACATGTATCCTTTCACGTTTCCCTAATGTTCCTATTTTTTTTATTTATTTTAATTTCTAATGCAATGCTATTTCATTAGTGGGCAGTGAGGACATTTTTAGAATGGCTGCTAGCTCTCACTGTCACTGGCCCCATCTAAAAAGTTGATATTTCAGCTTTTTTTTAAAAAAAAAAAAAAAAAAGAAAAAAAAAGTAAATACGAGGAAAGAAAGAAACAAATGGGAAGAGAGAGAAAGAGGGGGGAAAGGGGAAGGGAAAGATCTAATGCAAGAAAGAGAAAGAAAAATAAAAATCTACAATTTCATAGACAGAAGATTGTCTCAAAAAAGAAATAAATACACAGAAGATTAAAAATGTAGCTGTATATATCACTCTGCTGACATTCCTCAAATTGTTTGGTAAGCCTATTTAAATTTTAGCAAGTGTTTAAGCACTTGTAAAACTAATTTGTGTGCAAAAGCAGTGTGCAAAGTGTCCAGCAAGCTCTTTTGGTAAATAACCACTTCTTGGCATGCTAAAATAGTGATCCACTGTGCACTGAAACCATGTCATCTGCAGTTGTCTTTCAGTAAGTTCCAGATGTGAGAATCTGACTGGATGTGAACACAGAGCCCCCCCCCTTTTTTTTTTCAATTAGCACTATCTATATCTATATCTATATCTATATCTATATCTATCTATATCATCTATAGATAGATAAATAGATATATACCAAATCAGAATATAGTCTCTTTCAGGGAACTCCTTTATCCCATGACACTTTTTCCTAATCTTTCTCCTGCTCTTGCCTAAACTTTCTTAGCAAGTTTTCACTCATACTCACATACGCTTACACCAGAATCACTGCCAGAGAGAGGCACGGTTGTCCCGATTCAACCCACACTTGAACCAAGAGCATCAAGAACTGCTTCATTCTGTGTTGTACCACTGAATTTGTTTGAAAGTGAAGTTCAGCTTTGTTCAGTCTTAAATTCGGATGCAAGTCTCACTCTAAAGACAATTGCCACCTTTTCATAGCTGTTAGAAACAGATATTTTTTTAACTTGCTCCAATAATATGCAAAGCTGTTTAGGAACAAAAAACATGTTTTTGTAAAGTCTTTAAAACCACGGCATTCAGATCAGCAATTGGCACTACTAGGTTATATCAAACATAAGCCTTGCCAAATAAATTAGAAAAGTCATCTTTAGAATAATACCTTAAAATACAATATAACAGCCCTTAAAAATCAAAGTATTTCTGCCTCTAATTACTGAAATCTCATTGATGCTTTATTTTTTCATACAATTTTTCCAGTTAATTACAAGAACATGTGACACAAATATTATATCTCTCTGAAAAACCTCTAATCGTCACTGAAAGAAATTCAAAGCACAGCTAAGAATCAAGGAACAGAGAGGAAATATGTGTGTCTTGCATCCACAACTATGAAAAAAAGTTTCAAATTTGTGACATCATAAACTACCAATTATTTCCACACTTAGGAAAATATGAGAATTTATTAGGGTCTTTTCAAGATATGGAAAATATTCCACAAGTGAGGCAACTGTAATTCAGGAGAGGTGGAGTCCAAAATGAATTATTAAGGTCATTTCTTCAAGAATGAATATAAATATTTTCCACATTTCACTACACCAACTACAGTATGTGCATGAATATGCATCTTAAATGCTGGCATTCATGGGGTCTGTGCATACGTAATAGCTATCCTATCTATTTTAGGAATTTTGAAGGCACATGTTGCTTTGGCATCTAATTACCTTTCATATTTATGTATGTTTAAGGACTTAAAGAAACTTAGTATATGTCATCCATGTTTGCTAGCACAGTATTTAAACAGAAAACTCTGTGCAGAAACTTTGGTAACTGCCATGTCAAACTGATGTTGGTATATTCTAAATGTTTATACTATTAAAGATAAATGTCATAGGAGAAATGAGTGGGACTGGAGTATTCCACAGTGATCTTATGTTTGCATTAAGAATCAAGTTAATTAATGTTTTACAAGGTTTGATCTTGACCTTAGGGTTTTATAGAACTAGACAAAACCACAATACCAGAATATTTCTTTTAGGATTTTTTTTTTCCTCTAAATAAAAAGAACTAGTGATAGTGCCAGAAAGACATATAGCTGTGGCATCTCCACTGTGATTACTATTTCCTTTTTCACCTACAACTGTGTTGGTTGGCCTGGTTACATGTCCTAGCCCACACCGTTACTTCTTGCTGTTTCCTCCCTGTCCTGCCCTTCCCCAGTAGTCAGGCAAGAGCAGCTTGGCTGCTTGTGGTCAGACAAGATTACAGATTCAAACAAGGTGGTGAATTGGAGACAATGCAATAGCAGAAGCACAGGGATGAGGATAATGATAGCATCTTTAGCCACACATTTTGGTCCAAAAAGAGATACCTGAAGAGATCTTACTGTCTTCACTGCTCTATCTACTGTCAGTGGCTAAGATTGTTTCCATTCAGACTTCCACAGGAGACAACGCAGTGTTCATACATAGCAGTCAGTACAAATAGGTTTTATTAAGTAGCAAATATTGTTCAAGTAGGACAGAAATGCCTCTTAAAAATGTGATTCCTTGATGAACTGCCATCTCAACGACTTGATAAAAGCATATTTAAACACAGATAGTCTCTTGCTTGGCGAAACCGAAGTTGTTACTATTATTTGTGTTTGTGTTCACCACTCTGCAGAGCTCAAGTTAAATATCCAGATTCATCGATCATGTCTGTACAGATAAGTTAACTATGCCCGAGACCATCTGTCTGCACCCAGGCCAACTGGGAGAGAACAGTCTGTCTCCATACAGTTCAACTCTCCCACACAGGGAAACTGCATCAAAGGTACCTATAGGGAATGGCCTCTGTCTCTGCAAACTCCCGAGCTAACTCACAATCAGGAACTTTTCTGAGACATCTTCATTCAGCTCAGGCCAAAATTGTGCCTGCTGACAGTACTAGCAATTTGAAAGTGCAGAAATTTCATTTCCTTTCCACCACTTGCAGAACACAGGTAGAATGGAGGTGTTTTCCTGAAAGGCACAAGAACCAGGAAAAAAAAGTCCACACTGTGCCTAAACTGGAAGTCAAGTGCATGCCCCAGCGTGCTCCCCAATCCTAGTACCCCGGTGAGACTTTTTTCAATGCCAGAGTGCCTGATGGCTCTTCCCTCTCCACACACAGACATTTTCTTTCCCCAGCAAGAAAGACATTGCTGGGCAGGGGGGGGCGGGGGGGAGCAGGCAGGGGATATGCACAGTGAATAGAGGATTAGAATTAGGAAACTTGAAAACTGAACAAAAAAAAAATAAGTCTTTGAAGAAAGGAAGAAAGCAAAATTTGGCAAGAAGTGAAAACCCAGAATGGACTTTTTTACTTCTTTCTTTTCCTCCTCTAAAAATCTAAAACTGTCAGCCTTGTACAAACCACGAACCTGCAGTAATAGCAGCTTTGTGGATTTTCCAGACACTCAGGCAGCAGAAAGCCACCTGATCCATCTGCAAGACCTGGTGAGAACCGGCAAATATAATAGCCTGCAAAACACCTGAAACTGCTGGCATCGCGAGCACTTCCTGCCTAATTCTGTTGGACAACAGACACAAAGCTGGCCCTGTAATTACATCCCACCCCGATCTACATTTGCAGTCGTGTAATTAATACTTCCTCTGTAAAGTAATGGAATAATTTAGAGAACAGATTTTCAACCTTAGTCTGGGAAAACTGAGAGAGTGTGAGCTCTGCTTGGGCATTTTAGCTACAGGGAAATGCTTTTCTGGTTCCATTTGCTCACAGAAACTGTAATTAGATGCTCAGAGCTCTCTTTGTGCTCAGGGAGAAGAAAATGATACTTCCTTCCTGTTTAAAAGCCACAAGCGAGAGCGGGTGAGAGGAGCTTTTACTTATTCAGGGGACTTTATGAGAGTGATAAATGTAGATGGCCCTGCAGACTCAGCCAGCTGAGAAAGTGTTGTGCTGTCCCACACAGGGAAACATTTAGCTTATTGTTGTGGAGTTAAAATGCTTCTTCTCATAAATCATTGTGGTTTTACAGTAGGCATAACAAAATCCCATGTAGATCCTATACAAAAAACAAACACTTCTTTGTTTTTTTATCATGCTACCCCCCCCCCATAAACTTTCACAGAATTGATTTTTTATCTGCTCCAGATTTCCCACTTTCCATGTATTATGTACAGAAAGGGAAAATAAATATGCTGGTGAGGCTTCTAGGATGCTTCAAAAAGAAAAATTAAACAGAAAGACATCTGGAAGTCAGCAATTCTGGAATTGAAGAGCAAGGTAAGGATTCTCAGGATCACGATTTTGGACTTAGGTATTGAAATTCCACCTCGCTCCCACTTCAGATGGAGAGTATCAGTATCCCAAGAACACGTCCTGGGAAATAATGACTACAGATAGTCTCACTGTTATGTTTACATTGCAGTGAAGTAGCAGTGGCTTTGGCACATGGATTACCTGCTCAAGCATTCATGGAGCAATAAGCATGCAGTTGTGTTTTAACCCTACTAATACCTACAGAGAGTGAGATGTAGGGGAAAATCAGAATATAATTAGAAATTCATGGTTCATTTAAAAAACACACAAAACAAAACAAAAACAAATGAAACTTTATATAGACAGAGTGGTCCCTAGTACAATTCCCTCTGTGTCTTTTATGTGCACTGGTGACAATGTTACCAATGAAATATCAAGAAGGTATGACTGACAGCTGCCGCCTTTGAAGAGTCTCCACATTCCATACGAGCACAGGGGACGTACAGCTGCCCTGAGTTCAGGCTTTTCTCTGCAAGGGCAATTAAAATCCACTGAGAGGTTCTTGAAACTCTCTAGGCTTCAAGTTATTCCTGAAGTGAAGATATGATCTTTGTCTTTTCAAACATATAAAGTTTTCCACATCATAAGTGGTTAAAGGTACAATCCAGTACTTCACAGTAGCCCATACAGTACAACTTCAATGGGATTCAGGCATCTAAGTACCAGAGCGCCCTCCAAAAAAATCATTGACCAAGTGCCCAAGAAGCACTTACTCAAAAGCCTAAGTATCCCGCTATTGCACACACACACCTAAAGAGGATATGTCCTTTGCTGATCCAAACTGTTGAGTGCCTACTCAACTCTTTGAATGTATAAGCTAGGCAGGTCTTTTACCCCTAAAAGGACACAGTTCTCTCCCTGTGTTAAGACCACAGCCAGCACTTACTCCAAAAAAAAAAAAAAATTGTGCTGATTTCAAAGGAAAGGATGTGGTTGCTACTGTTTTTACAACTTTATGATGAAAGCAGTTGCCCAGGAATCAGAAGGTCTGGATTCAAATCTCTCCTCAGCCTGTAGGGACTTGATTTGGTAGGCACCCTACCCACAAAGCCACGTAGTAGTCAGGAGAGGAGATGTGAGCCTCCTGTTCAACTGAAGCTGTATATCTCTGCAGACAACAGTGAAAAAAACACTAAGATGGGGATTGGGCAAGAGCAGTCTGACTCTGTAGCCTGTTGATTAGATCACTCTCCTGCAACTGATTCTCAAAAGCAAAGCAAAACAGAAAACTCTGTTGAACTTCACATTAGCCACCTGTTGCCTCACTCAACAGTTTTAAGTTTGTATAAGAGAAACAAGAGAGAAAAAAGCATCCTATTTCTCTGGCTGTATTTGGACAAATTTCTAAATGCTTTTAGTGGTATCATTCATTCAAAAGAAATAATTCTACTGTTTTAAAATTTACTTCCTAGCCTAAATTAAGAGCCATGCCCTGTGGAAATTTCTGTGTCAGAATAGACTGCATTCAGGAAATTTGCAATATTCAAATGATACATCTAATAGCAGTAACCTGTTTGTAAGTTTGTTCTTCAAAAAAAGCAGATACAAAAAAACACTTACACATTTTTCCTGCTTCATAAAAGGATATACATGAAAAATTATTCTTTCTCTATGTACTTCAACATAAATTTTAAATATGCAGTCAGATAATTAAGTGTTTTTAAAAGAATAAGTAGCACAGACTTTCAGCATCAGTACAGCACATTAGCATCTCAAGTCAGCACATTAAAAGTCTACCTCAAACAAAAAGGATTCACCTTCAATCTTCTTAAGTTTTGAATGGAGTTTTCATGGAGGGCTCAGTAATATCACATTCACATCTCTCTTAGTGAGCTTATTTTAATATTTGATTAAAAAAAATAAAGCATCTGAAACAACAAAGATGTCCTGGATTAGATTAGCTTTTGCTCAATGCAATTTGAAAAATATGTTTGCAAAAGTTTCAGTGAAGTTTGACTATATACAGACTACCTATTGTATACTGTATATTTCAAGGCTGGCAAGAAAAACTTGGGCTTTCAAGCCTCAGCAAGACAGGACAGATACTTCGGCCATTATGTCTATGTTAATCTTTTCTCATTTTTCATTGACTTTTCCCTCCTCCTACCCTTCTCTTATTTCATATGCAAGAAAAAAAATGATCATTTGCATTTATTGGAAATGTTGTTTTCAACTGACCACAAAATGTCAACAAAGACAGACAACTAAATAATGAGGCATTGACTTTTTAACATTTTTTTAAGATCCAAAAATATGTGGTCCACTTCTCAAAAACAACTAAAGACATTTCATTATCAAAGCATAAATACTGTGAATGTAAAAGCAAATTAACTATTACTCTCAGACTTTTTAAAGGACAGAATGTGAGGTAACAAAAAAAAAAATACTAACACTCAATAAGGCACGTGTAAAGTTTACTTGATTTGTGAAGATTGTTGGCTTTCATCTTTACTTCCTAGCCACATGTCATCTACAAGTAGCTAATTTTTTTTTTTAAGAGGAATTTCAACTAAACAAGGAAATGGGAATTCACAAAATTATACTCACACCATAGAACATTTCTATTCTTCTGATGGGGAAAAAATATAAATTATATGTGATTGAAACATCTGACTGAGCATTCATAGAAGTTGTTTCCATGTTAATGTTTTCAGGATGAAAATTAATGAACATGTTTTCTTCATTAGCAAAAAAAAAAAAAAAAAAACAAAAAACAAAACGAATATTTAGCAATTTCTTCCACAAGTTTTTTCTGGGTTAAAGCATAGCACATGCAAAAAAAAAGGAGTTCCTTTCCTCCTTTCTTTTTTTTCAGTGGAGGTGTTGTGTAATCACAATAAAATTTTTTAATATTGGGAGAAAGAGTAGTTCTAAAGCATGTGAAACAGAGATGATATGTAGTTCAATACTGTGTGCTAGAGCTCTTGTTACAGAATTCATTTATGATATCTAGGAAGGGGGAGTGGACATTTGGTCTCTTGATGTCTTTTCCAAATAATGATACATTTTTCAAAGGAATTAATTCAGATTAGAATTCTTCAAAATAGTGTCACTAATCATGGTTTCTTTGTGTACTTATGACAGTACTAAGAGAAGATCTCTGTTTCTACAACATTCCACTTTTTAAAAAATCTTAGTTTGCATGGAGAAATCAGAGAAAGGTGGAAAGAGTGCTATATGGCAGTATCTTTAAAATTAACATGTTATTGAAAAGCGAAGGGGAATAATAGTTTATTTGTGCTATGAAACATAACTTCTCAAATGTCTACAGTAAGGATAAGTAACACAGTGAGGACCACAGACTCACGTAAATATTTACTATTCTATGCATATTCCACAGAAAGCCCCTGTAGCCACTAGAGTAACTGCTTATGTGGAAAATAAGCATTAGGAAAGTATCACTAATGCTGAAAGCAAGAAGGAGAACTAGCATAGTGTAACTAGCCAGCTTTCCACATATTACAGTTGGAAAAGCACTAACATAGAATAATATTTCACAGTATGAGTTACATGTTTGCACTGGTTCTCTGTGTGGGACAGGCAGAGCATTGCCTTTTGTGAGCAGTTTGATTAGCTCCTTCATGGTGTTACTTCATTGCATAAAACTCACTGAAACAAGAGAAACTATAGTACCACTGAATTTGTCAGAACAGAAAAATATTGCACAGTAATGATGTACAAAAACATATTTCCTCCCAGGGCATTTTCTAGAAAGGCATCAGAGACTAACAAGAGCAAGACAAACAAAAGGAAGAATTTGTCACAATTCCCTTCTTCTTAAATAAATAAAAGCTTTTGTCTGCACATGTCATGATCATCCTGAGTTTCATGGAAATTTTATAAGAAATGTGAGTCCATGATCACAGAAGATCTCCATACTTCTAAAGGAAGCCCAACACTTCTCCAAGCAATGGCAAAATTGTTTCAAATAAACCTGTGCTTCCAGGGCTTCAGCCAACCACCATAGGGCCCTGATAATGGACTTTTCCAATCTGTGGGATCCGAAATACATAGTTTCACCTTCAAAATACTTTTCTGTAGATTTATTAGAGCTCCATTTCCTCCACATTTCAACCTTTCCTCCCCCAGTGTGTTCACGCCCACCCCTGTGTGTTACTGAACCCCTAGCACTCTTCCAAAGGAGATGTCAGATATACTCATGAAATGGGACAAGTTTGGGTTTTAGTAAACAGTCCAGTAAAGTGGTTAAAGAATCAGGTATTATCAACCCTAAGGCAAAACTTAACACCTGGTATGTAATGTAGTACATTCTTGCCATGACTGGAGTCATTTGACAGGGATCCAACTCTCATCTCCCAAACGTGTTGCTGAGACTGTTAAATCCATCTTGAATGTATCTATCTTGAATCTGTATAGTTAGGGGTCATATGAGATATCCACAGGTTTTTTAATCATCTTATCTCTAGCCTATCTTCCACATGCCTAAACAAAAGGAGAAAGTTTCCCAGGAAGCAACTAACTCTACCCCATACAGAAGATAGGAGTTCATTGTGAAAAGGAATGCAGTTCCCAAAGAAAATTATTTTTCTTTGCAGCCCTGTCACCTCTCCCTCCTTACCCCTAACCTATAACTTCAGAGGCAGATTGTGGAGTATATAGTCTTGAAAGAAACAAAGGGGTTTTTTTTTCCAAAAACTTCTGCAAAAGAATCTGATTTAAATCAACAGCCAAAAAGGATTTCTGGATTAAGCAGATGACATTAATTAAATTCTTGCCAGTTTATTTTTCATCTGACATTGTGCATATGATCCTCTTAATGCTTAGAGAAAACATTCCTCTCATCAACGACTGATCCATCTGGCAATTCATTTCTATCATGTTATCAGTCCTGTTTAAATGAACATCTTCTGCTATTTACATTAATGCCATTTCCTTGCCTGGGCACCAATAGCCATGGGCACCGAAAGAGCTAACTTGCACTCCCTCTGCTGGCTTTCTGATTGGTGGTGTGGTTACACATCACAAAATAACGGGAGCCAAATACATGACTATTACCTGCAAGCCAACCCAGCTCTACTATACAGACCATGTTCACACAGTGGGAACCACCATGGTGCTTGCAAAGTTAAGAAGAGGACCAGAATTGCAAACAGGTACAGCAAAATATCTATTTCCTTTTTTTGTTGTTGTTGTTTTTAATGTCCAGGAAACTATAGAGAATTTTAAGATATTGAAATGGCAGGAAAGAGGAAGGCTAACTTGAAACATACAAGACAGGTGCTTGAGTTAGAAGCAAAGCCACCTCAGAATAGAAGAGACAGACCACTTGATGGTCCTGGCAACAGCAGACCCGCCTAGGTGCTCTGATTGGTCTCCTCAAAATGTCTAACTCTCTTCACTGATTTTAGAAGGATTATTGGAAAATTGCTAGGCACACAAATGAGACACCTACAACTTAGTGTATGAGGTGCTCTGAAGTCCCCAATGCTTGGTGCTCAATGGTTGGTCCTATTACTAATGCTGTTTATTTTCTTTTTAAGTTGCACAGTTTGATCTCTTTCTTTTCTGGTTTTATATCTAGATGTAAAGCATGACTGCAATATTTTTAACTTTCTGTGCTTGTACATGATGACACTGGTGGAATCTGTCATTCTTGAGACTATGTTTCTCTTTCCAGCATACGCCAAGCTGCAATCTCTGTAACTCTACAAGATTCTTTCCTTTTAAGGGCAGGCATACCGTCTGCAATGCAATCTATTGTGTACTTTTACTCCTATGGCTTGTGAAATTACCCATGTTTATGACACTCATAGCAGCAGCAGATGAAGCCGAAGTCAGACATGGAATGTAAGGGCGCCAGATGTCCCAATTTTCATGGGACATTCCCACATTTAAATAAAACTCCCACATCCTGTTGACAGGACCCATTGTCCCAGGACCTGCAGGCGCAACACCCTCCTCCCCTTGCTTGCAGGGTGGGAGCGATACGTGTGGTGCTTCCACCTCACCCTGGGAGCGTTTCAGATTCCTGCAGCTGCAGCACCTGCAGCCAGAGAGGGGGAATAATGGGCAGGGGATTTGGAGAGAAGGGGAAGCAGGCAGCGCAGAGGTGAGTAGAGAAGAGAAAATCAGGCAGAGAAGGAAGGAAGAGAAGTAGTTTAGGAAGAACAGAAGGAAAATGAGAGAGGAAGGAAATAGGTGATGAAATTGAGAGAAAAAGAATAATATTTGTAAAAGGAAGAGGAACTTAAATGATCTAACAAAGGGAGGAGCATAAGGGGAAAACAGTGAGAAGGAGAAGATAAAAAGTGGGGAAGGGACAGACAAGCACAGCAGAAAAGAGGGGAAATGAGATTGAAAGAGATGGAAAGAGATAAAGAAAAAGAGAGAAAAATCAAGCAACAACAAAATGTCAAACAGAAACAGAAAGAAGGGAAAATGAAGGAGAAACTCCATCATATCAAAAGCAGTAGCCCTCCTGCACACAGGTAATTCACACAACAAACTGTGCTGTGTCCCCTTCTTTCCACTCTCAGTTCTTTCCACTTTTTTGCAGAGGCTGCACACAACTTTGTGCTGCAGCAGTTGGAGCGAGGAGCTGGCAGGGATGCATATGAGAGCAGCCCTGCGCAGCACAGGAATTGCCGTGAACTCCCAGGGACGCCTTGCAAGCAGCTGCTATTGGAACAGCTATACGGTTTAATGATTTCTTTCCAGATTCTGCTGGATAACAGAAGAGTGAGAGGGTGATTGGACGGGAGGCTGAAACTGAAGGTGCAAAGAAAGGCCAGCCAAATTTTGGAGTATATGCTGTGCGACCATCCAGCCCCTTGTGTTGACATGACTGAATGCAGCTCTTCCCCTGGGCTCCCATAGGCTTCTCTGTTGTGTAATTATCATAATTTCTTGACATATTTGAAAAAGTGTCTTTTACTTTCTTATTGTCAGTTCAATTGTCTCTCCCCATGAGAATCCCAGGGTGGAGATATAGTCTGCAGGAGTCCCACCTGCTTTACTTCACGGAGTTGCCTTCACTTACTCCTTTCGAAAGCAGAGGATTTACCCCTGAGAGAGAGATGTGGATTGAGAAAACCCTCAGCTCTGTACGAAAACAACTAGATTTCATCTTTTTTTTCAGATCCAGTACGTATCAGTGCAAGGCTGTCAGCCCCACGGACTTACTGGTTTTGTCCAAACATCCTTATTATAAGAGCTCCAGCTGGGCTACAGAGAGCAGCTGTTACTTAGGAGGAATTTCAACTCCTTAGTTCAGTCAGGGGAAAAGAAGAAGAATATGGGATGTGGTATAGTTAAGAATGAATGTGAAATATTTAATACTCACCCACTTCAAATTAGGGCAAAAAAACAGTTTTGATAGCTGTACTTGAGTTCAAGGTCAAGTTTGCATGCCCATGTGGCTTGGGTCAGCTGCCTGTGTGGGGCAAAGGCCAAGGGTGAACCTTGCTCCTCCTTTCCTGTCTCCCACCCCACAAAGCCTGCGGTTCCCTGACTGCAGAGCCTGCTGACTTTCTGCAGGCTAGAGTTTAAGTGAGACCAGTGTGTCAGCAAAGTGGATGACAGGGAAGCTGCAATCCAAAACCGGGATTGGTCCCCAGACTTCCAAGATGCTATAGACATGCCCACTTCTTATTGTCCACCCTGGCACATGGGAATGGATGAATTTACAATTTTTTTTTTTTTTTTGTAGTCTTCTTCATGAACTAAGCTGATGGTCATCCTTTTCATCTGTGAATTCTAGCATATGCCTGCCAAGCGTTTTTTGAAAATCCTCTTCCCTCACAGGTTTGTCCAAGTCTGCTTGCATGAAAGAAAAGCAACATTAGGTGCTTGCAGCCATGTATGTCTCAGCTACAGTGAGACTGCATGATGCAGAGCAAGTATAAGAAAAGCCTCTTAATTTTTCTAAATAGTTTTGTGAAAGTAGACAATACAGTTGCACAGCATCTGTGAAAAAGAGGTTTTTAGGTCCATTGTGCAACCTCAGAATCGAGCTCTTCTCAAATTTCTTCGAGATTTTTCAACTTGAAGTAAGGATACAAGAGAGACTGCAGTTTCTTCCCGTTGAATTACTGCACTACACAGAAGAAATACCTAATGGTGTTCGGCAGAATATCTGTGTATTTGCCTTGTTTACTAAAGCACAACATGGAAAACCAATGTTCAGCTGATATCTATCATGCTGGGATATCTATCATGCTCATGCAGGGACAGCTCTTACCCTGAGGACAGCAGGGTCCATCATCTCCAGGACTGTACAATCTTGGCTAAAATCTTGCTGGTTTTTTTTTGGTTGATTTGGTTGCACGGATGGGATCTTTTGCTTTTTTCTTTTGCTTCCTGGGCCAAGCTCATTTGGCTCAAGTGCTAGCACCAAACCTGGCACCACAACAAACCACAACATCAACATAGAACTGCACGTCCATGGTACCTCCCAGTGAGGATTCCCCTTGCTGTCCCCAGTCTTACAGAAACTGATTGTCATAGTTCAGCCCCGATCAGGAGCAGACTACGCAGTCTCTCTCTCACTCCCCCCACCCTCCAAGAGAATAGGGAGTGATAATATAAGGAAAAACAGCTCGAGGTTTGAGATAAGAACAGGGAGAAAATCCTTAAAGTTAGTGTTATAGGCAAAACAGACTCGACTTGGGGAAAACTGTTCATTTATTACTACAAACAGTAGGATAATGAGACAGAGAACAAGATAAACCTCCCCCCACCCCTCCCTCTTCCCAAGCTTAACATTATCTCTTCTACCTTCCCCCCTCCAAGCGGGACAGGGGGGAAGAGGGAATGGGGGTTGTGGTCAGTTCATCACATGTTGTTTCACACTGCTGCTTCATGGTCGGGGGAAGAACTCCTCACATTCCTCCCCTGCTCTGTTGTGGGGTCCCACCCATACGACACAGTCCTCCATGAAACTGCTCTGGCGTAGCTTATCTCTTCCACGGAGTGCAGTCTCTCTAGAACGGCTGTCCCAGCGGGCCCTCCACGGGCCACAGCCTCCTTCAGGCATCCACCTCCCCCGGTGTGGGGTCCTTCATGGGCTCCAGGTGGATCTTTGCTCCTCCGTGGACATCCATGGGCTGCAGGGGGACAACATGTTCCACCATGGTCATCACCACAGGCTGCAGGGGAATCTTGGCCAGGAGCCGCATTACTCCTCCCCCTCCTTCTGAACTGACCTTGGCATCTGCAGCCGTTCCTCTCACAAGAAAAGTTCTTCACAAAAGGCTGGCAGATGCCTCTCAGAATCTCTTCACATCATCCAGCTCATCTCCTCTCCACTTCTTGCAGCCAGGCCAGACCGAGTCGGGCCCAGTCGGCTGCCTGGCAAGAGGCCAGAGGGGGAGGCTTGCAAGGCCCATGAGGCCTGCGCCTCCCCCTCTGCGCTTCTGCCCCCACTCAGCTTCTTCACATCTTCTCTTCTCTTTTTTTTTTCTGTTTTCCCCTTCTTAAATACATTATCGCAGAGGTCTTATCACGAAACACTCTGCTACCAATCGGCTCAGCCTTGGCCAACAGTGGGTCCACCCTAGGCCTGGCCAAGTCCACTGAACAAAGGGGAGCGACTTCTAGCAGTTTCCTACAGAAGCTACCACCTCAGGCCCCCCTCACTAAACAAAACCACAACACTAATTTGTGGAAACATGGGCTAAACACAAAAGTGATGCTTAGGAGAAACATAGAGGATCCCAACACACTGCCTATCCTTTGATTTCATTTCTAGCAGAGTGGTTACATTTCACTATTTAACTTTGCTTCATCCCTCCTTTTCATAACAAAGCTGAATAAGGTAGATTTTGATGTTGAAAACAAGTTTAGTAAAAACGTTACAGAGCTCACCTGCATTTGCAGAATGGCTTTTGGTGGGCATCTTGACAGTTGTCCTTAAGCTGTCGCATGTGGCGACTTCAGGTGGATACGGAAAGGGCTGCAAAGAAAAACATTACAGGGTCCTTTACAAAGCAATGAATATTTTTCTGTTTTCTAATATATAACATAAAATACTTTCGTTTTGTTAGTATCCTCTTACTAATACTTAATTTATATTGTTCCTGTTTTGTATATTATTCTCTTAAGCTGCCATTGTGTTATACATGCATGTGCACACATGTACCACAGGCACACACAATTTTCTGCTGATATCCCTACCAACTAAAACACTGCACTGAAGTATTATTTTCCACATGCCTTTAACCGCCTTTTCCATCCATGCATTTTTAGTTCATAAGCACGTGCTTTCTCAGTCATCGTAAGCTATGTTGTTTAAGAGACCTTTTGTTATCAAACATTCTAGGTTGCTCTTTATTAGCAATCTGTCACTGAGATTATTTGGCTTTCCAACAGCTTTTTTTTTGCCGTCTAGAACATTTGCCAAAATAAATCTGTATTTTCTTTAAGATCTTAATCTTAATTTGCCAGCACCAAGTGTCAATGAGCTCAGATCTCTGTGACATTGTTTTAGAAATATTTACATTCCCATTTACAGATACATTTTGTAATCTGTTGACCAGATTTCAATGTGGCTAGTATTGTCTCTCTTGATTTTCCTATATTGCAATTTTTCTGATGTCATATGAAACAAAGTCAAATATAGTACAAATATACATTTTTTTGTCAGAATAGTCAGCCTGAGAAAACAGGCTTACATGTTCATCGAAAAATGACCTATGTTCCTCAAGTATGTTGACTGGAATTAATTATGGAAATATCCTTTAATTCTTTAGTGGGTGCTTTACCCATGAGCCTCTTCCTCAGAATCAGTATCAAGATATATTTATGCAGGCCATAATTTTCTCTTTTAAAATATTAGAACAACATCACTTTTTTTCAGCATCCTGGAAAGTCCCCCATTTTTTAAGCTTTGTTTAAAATAAACATGAACGTCTCAAAGAGTTCATCTGACAATTTTTTCAATACTTTTGGCTACAAGTTATATAATCTACTGGATCTAAAAATGTTTCACTCTTAGTTTTGTCATTTAATGTTTGCTCCAGCTACTGATGAAATAGAATGTACTTCATTAGCATTGCAAGATATGAATGTGTTCTCCTACTTCAAATACAGAACAGAAATTTTTACTGAATACATCTGACTTTGTTATGTGACTGAGATATTTATTAAAGATCCTTGCTTTTTTTTTGTGAATAGCTAAGATAATTTTTGTCTTATACAGGAACTATACCATAGCTAGGCTTATTTCTAATAATTCAAATAATTCCTCTCACTTCCTTATACAAACAAGGTTTGGGGTTTTTTTTTAATTTTGTAGCTTAACTTCCCTTATCCAGTGACTGTATTCGTAACTGCAATCTGCAACTAATGCTAAAGTTTGAATGCTTTGCTTTTATTTTATCAGTTGGTCTCTCCCATTTTTTTAAACTTTTTTCTCTTCACTGTCCATTTTTAATCTAGGTTTCAATAAAATAAGATATCTTTTCTGATTATAAAATTGAGCTTGGAAGTCATGGGATGTAACAAACAACTAATTAATAGTGGGGGGATATCCTTCAAGATTGTCGGTAGTTGCTTTGAACTTTGGGAAGTTAGCTTTCAAAAGAGTCAAGTATTTTCATTGCTGGCCTGGGTCATTCTTTGGCTACATATAAAATATGAACCAGATTCTTATTAATTATGTTAAGAAAATACTAGTTTCTAGTTCAGTGGTTAATTCACTGTCTTTCATCCTTATGAGATTTAACATGAAGTAACTGCAGTCAGTTCTAGTCTTCCCACCCTTTTGTTTCTGCAACTTTCAGGTATTCCTAAAGCAATGCATTGGTGACTTCATGAGATCTCAAGGTTCCCTCCCCAGGTGATTTGAATCCCACACAATCATGTAATTATTCTTTTGTCATATTATTGGAAGCTGTTCGAAGAACTGCTAATGTTGCTATCTAAGCTGATGGCATAACTAATATTCTAACAAAATTCTATATTTAATTTTATGAATTACCCATGAATACTTTGACTCAGAAGCACAGAACAAATTTTGCTTGATATTGATTCACTTCTTTCAGATTTTGCCTAATCTATTTTGAAAATTAGAGTATTAGAATAAAATTATGTATTTTTAATTCTAACAGTGAGAATGTCCCTTTAAAAGAGTGTTATAAGTGTCTCATACAGAGCCTATTTTAATTTGAGAATAATCCTTGTACTAAGCTAAGACTAGAACAGCATGTGAAGAAGATATATCACTTTCTTTGGGTATTCAAATGTTTTCCATTTCATTCTATATGTTCTCAAAACCTCAGATCAAAAGAGCCTATCCACCACAGAAATAAAAGGTTCATTCAAACAACAAAAATCAATTGTCTATGCAACAGTTCTAGTGGAATTTGTAGTGAATAAGAAAATCATACTCTTTACTTCCTCTTCCCAATATCAAGAACTGCTTGGAATTAACAGTTCAGCCTGGTAAGTGCTTAAATCTGTAAGAAATTCCATTACAGGCAATGGGATGGTGGTGCAGACAGTTACCAACATACAAGCAAGGACTCTACACATCAGTTTTTATACATAGCTGATTTATACATTTTTAGATTACGCATTCACAAAACATTTGCTTTGTGCCTTTAAGCTGCCTACATCATGTAATATGGTATCTGTTCCCTGAGAAGATGACAGATGTCTAAAACATATAATCAACAAATAGTAAATTATTTTCTTTGAGCAAAACTATTTCCATTGCCTCGGTATACATATAACAGAATAAACTTTTTCCAGATATTTCAACTTACGTGATTTTTTTTCACATGACCATTCATAAATTACTAATAGAAGATCATGAAAGTGACCAAATGAAAACAACTGTCAAGTTTTCAAATGACCATAATTTAAGCCTTGTCTCTACAACAGTACAGTTTCTATTTTCACAGAGAAAATCTTACTTGAAAAATAATAAGTTTTTAAAAGCACATGTGTGCTACCTCTACAAAATGCAATGGAATTTCAGAGCATTGTTTTTCAGACACACCCCCCCCCACACACACAAAATGTACTTTTAGATACGTGCACCTTAATTAAAATACACAAAAGTTCATCAGAATGATATAAAAACATGTACAACTAAACTAATAAATGGACTGAGAGCTAAGAATATGCATGTGGACTGTCATACTTTGCAAGCAAAGACTTGCAGAGCCATTCATCATCAAAACAAATTTTGCCAAACTCGATAAGATCTGTCATACTCTAGCCAAATTGGTAGAATAAATGTAGAAAGCAGGAATGTAATGTGATGTGACTAATCCTGAGATACAATACAGCAGAAAGGAAGGTTTTCAATATGGCAAGGAAAAAAAAAATGCTTGCGATAGATTGTAGGCTGGAGATGGAAACACTGAAGCATCCTTTCCCCTGTCATGCCTTACAAAGAGCTTTGAAAATGTCATACACATTTTTAATGTTTGTCGTATAATTTAAAGTAGGTTTTCTTTTCTTTAGTTGTTTTTTTTTAAATTTTGGATGCCGTGGTCCAAATTTTCTGCAAAAATCACTTCCTGGTTTCAGATTCAGATTTTTATAGAGACCTAAACTATTTGACATTAAAGTAGGAAAGCAGATTTTCCAGAATGCAAAATGCCAGGTTCTACACTCCTATGAAAGTCTGACCACTAGTGGCACAAAATCTCCCTCTTGGAAATGCATTCTCCCTGAGGGAAAGCTTCGAGAGGCTGGAGTATTATTTAAGTTGGCCTTTGAAATTTTGCAAATTCATAGAGTGAAAAGAGTTGGAGGTCCTACAGACCCTGTTTGAACAAAGACCAGAAAATCCAGTGCGTGCTTCTGCCATGCAGGTCTCCCAGTGGCAGGGCACGGATGTGCTGTTTGGGGGTGGGGGGCACAGGGAGGCATTCTCTCCCCCAGAGCACAGATCCCCTTCAGGGGCTACCGAGCCATCCCTACTTAGCAATAGCTTTTTTTGGCTGGTTGCACTCACTGCATTTCATAAATATGATAAAATGAACAGATTTTTTTAAAAGATAAAAAACCCCAAAAGTGTTACTACATGATTTTGTTTTCTTAAATAGAAAAAAACAAAACAAAACAAAACAAAACAAAAAAACCCCACATTTTTATATACTCTTTTCTACAAGCACAACAACATCTCCAGAAAAAAAAATGTGATATATTTTATTGTGTGAATGGATATAGTTTGAAAAAGAGACACGCTTTCAGTTGGATCTGTTAGTCTAATTAAAGATACCAGGCATTGCTTCATTCATGCAGAAGACAGCATGCTTCAGAACACACTATACTCATTTGCCATGTTTTACAGTATTATGTCCAATTAGCATCATTGGCAAAACATACTTAGAAACTTGCTTGGTTTTACAGCTATCTGTATTTTTATACTTAAAAAAAAAAAATACTAGTCTGTCAAACAAATCTTTGCTCCCCTCCTATGCTTAGACCAAAACATTTGTTTATGCTACTGATACGACATCTTTTGCATCATTGTCTCTCTGCTAGTTTGATTTTTATTCCAGACAGTTTTATTTAATGCTTTAATACCATTTATAATATTTTAATATTATAAGATTATTATTACACTTACTCCTCTACAGCACTATATGTTGAACTGTAAAAAGTTGAGCTACTTTGACCACATAGCTTACAACTTGTAATTTCAGTTTGAATAGCGTACAATTCCAAAAAAAAGAAGATTCCAAGATTCAGGTCAGAACACTAACTCACAGGATGCAAAATAGAATTTGATAACTATTAGCATTACTGTTTTGAACTTGTAATAATACTGTTTGTATTCTATTTTGAATGAAAGAATCAAATGTGTTCTCTTTGTGTAGGTCTTGAGTATTCCATCAGGATCTAGGAAACAGTGAGTAGGATCTGATAGACTCCTTTATTCAAAATGGCTGAATGATTTTTTTTTTATTTTTGTTGGTCATAAAATTTGGCACAAGCCTATTACTAGTAATACTAGTAATATTTCTTTATCACTGCACTCACTTTTAAGCTGTACCTCTGTTTTATGTCTATGGAAAAAATACAGCATGGATGCACATGGGCTGAGGATACAGCCAATTAGCTATGTAATTTATTTTATGAATTTACACTGAATTAAATAAGGAGCACTACCAGCATTGAGCAAGTGTTCTTCCTCCTGAGGCTTCAAATCAATAAGAAAAGATTTCTTCAACTGGCACAGTGAAAGATCTACGTTTACAATATATTGTTTGACTGGGTTCTGGTGGAAACAGCAACTGACAGTCTGATTGATAGCCCCTATTTCTTTCCTTATTGTCACAAACTACTTTCAGGATGCTAGTAATAACACAGCATTGGACTCCTATAAAAGGTACAACTTTCCAACTGGGCTTACACCATGAAAAATTTTGTCATATTACTGGAAATCATTTTGCTGGACATTTAAATCCTGCATCCTGAAGGACTGAAGAGTGCAGGACACTGTTAGTGAGAACAGAATAAAGAGCCTTTCTCGTCTCTGTTCCTAGCAAAAGCTCAGGCTCAGTAGATATCAACAACTATTTCTATACTGAGACTTTTCAGTTCCCTATGTTAAATGAGTTTAGGCTAACGATTTGTTAATGATTACCCTAAATCTCTTTCATTAACAGTGCTACAAGTACCCTGAAGAGCACTTCCTGGTGACATGAGGGCTACAAAACCCAGATTCAGAACAAACAAAAAAGAAGAGATTCTTCAAATATGATGTAAATTTGTGGTTGATCTCCTTCTCACATGATTTAAAAAAAAAAAAAAAAGCAACTAGAAAAAACAGAGAGAGAGGAGGAATCCATCAAGAGCTAATAAAAACAAACACAATATCTCTGTCTGCTTCTGTGTGGTTTTCCTTTTGAAGTATTTAGGTTAGCTTAGAAAACACATCGATGTGCAAAGCCTGAGATTGCTTTACATAGGGAATATATTGCAGCATATATTTACTTAGTTGCTTGTTATGTTCTTGCCCAGGTGTCCGATGTCTCTCACAACTAACAGCAGAATGAATCCTTAGTTTGACCCATTCTGGACAGTCTTGTGTTATTATGGTTTTGCCTTATGTTGTTAAGCTGACAATAGCTACCTTCTTCACAGCAGACTCAAGCTGTGGGGATTACAAAGTTATAATTTCAATTTTGTAGAAATTTCAACATTTTTTCCCCTCTCTCTCTCTTTTTCTCTCTTTTAAAGTATGTCCCTAGTGACAACTTCTGGTTTTGAAGACATTGCAGAAAATACAGTAAGTATAAATTGCATTGACTTAGTTCAAAGATGTAAGCTACAAGCCACAAGCTATGTAAGGGCTTATTCCTTCAACTAGTTGTAGCTGTATCTGTTTCACAACATCCAGGCAAGATTTTCTGATGCTAGCCTGAGACACTTAGGGAAACCAAATCCCAGCTTCCTACTAGTACAGTAGTCAAGTGCACATCAGCTCTTCTTTTCATTACTTGTCCCTCCGTGACCATGAAAAGAAACAAAAACATGCATTTCATGAGGGAGAGCAGTGCACTATACACAATCAAGGGACCAGGGCTCATCTGTGCCCACTCAGATGTGCACCGATGCAGGTTACAAAGTCCTGGTAACAGGTCCTTGGATTTTCTTCTCAGGACTCCAAATAAATAAAAAATTGCAGGATTACTGTGACTTTGTCAATTGCTCATGTCTCTGGAGTTGTTTTAAGATATTTCTCTGTCTTCTGCCAGCAAATAAACTGGGTAATCTACTATCCAAATGCTGATAAAAGCACAGAACAGAAAGTGTAAAGACTTGATTGAGATTCCTAAGCGTAGATATAAAATGTCTTTTGAGATACCTTAGAATATCACATTGCCCTTCAGGCTCTTCATCGGAAGGGTATGGGTATTCCCAGATCCTGTGCCATATCTCCTAGGCACATGAGCATGCCCTAGATACACTAAGTTATCTCAAATGTCACCAGATTGCCTGAGTTTAGGTCTCCGCATTGAGCCATAAATCAATAAGCTGTAGATTATGTAAAGGGCTAAAGTTCCATGAACCTTATTCAAAAGAACTTCTGCCTTTGAATCTTGATTTTGACCTCATCTCTTTGTAACCCTGAAAGTAATTTAATTTTCCTGTCTTAGCTTCCCTATTTGACATACAGGATTATTTCTCGTCTACATCCATGAGAGTAAAACAGGATAGTTATGTCAACAGCTTAACATGTAAACTGCTCAATTTTTATTATAATTTTTTGTTTGTTTGTTTGGTAAGTATGTATCAAAATGGACAAAAAACCTTGCCATTAAATTTTAATGAATTTTAGCAACAGTATATGGCTTTCAGAAGAATAATATGTTTCTCCATACAACAGGACATACGTAGGTTTGAAAACCTCCTAAGTGATATGTCTATAGTCACAAAGAACAGATGTAATAGTGCTGAGAAAGACCTGAGAAAGTCTTCCTTATCTCAGTCCTGTAGCACGTAGTATATAACACGCACACAACACCATAGATTTTTCATGAGAGCCTCAGGAGAGGTGTAAAACTGAGCACCACTGGATGTAACATCTGCAAAATGCAGAAAAGAGTAAAACTTGCCAGCAACATTATTAACCATGCTCCAGGAGTCTTCAAGCAGATGTCATGACTATTAGGGAAATGCAAATCACAAAATAGTACAGCTTGATTTCCAATAATGCTACAATCTGATTCTGCATCTGAGAAAATTATTAAGGTATCAATAGAAAAACTATT
Organism: Chlamydotis macqueenii; assembly: GCF_036417535.1. NCBI lineage: Eukaryota > Metazoa > Chordata > Aves > Otidiformes > Otididae > Chlamydotis > Chlamydotis macqueenii. Next base: position 168,651,514 of record NC_141556.1, read on the forward strand.
TCCAGACATCTCATGATGCCTCAGAAGAACAACTTTTACAGACATCTGTGAAGAAAACATAATTTTCTTGGACACAAAGTCCCCACAGTCTAAAATATGTGCTGGATTTGCAGTAAGCAGCAAACTCCTAACTGTTGCAAGACAACATAATTATCCTGCAAATGGAAACCAGTTTAAAAAGCAAGTCACTAAAGAGCAATAGGATCTGATATCCTGTAAGTTATGAAACAAATAAACAAACAAACAAAACACAAAACAACAGAAAAACAGACTAAGGTCTACAGGAAATAACCATGACAAACCTCTCCTTCTTAATAGTAGGGGACAGAAGACAGGTAATGATGCCTTTCAGACACTTGAAATGAAAAGATGTAAAATCTAGGGCTGATTTTTAATAGGAATTAGCCTGAAGCTGTTTAACAGTGACAATAGTTCAAATTCAGGCACCAATTTTTGAGTTTTGGTGAAAATTAAAACAACTCAATTTTTTTTTTCTTTTTCTTTACGATGAACTTGAACTGTTTAAAATACTTTGGGTAAAGAAAGTTTCTAACCACATATTTTGAAAGAATACTTTTCCTAAACAGTCTGAGGAATAGCTCTTAAGAAAACCTCACATTGTGAAGTGCAGGAAAATTTAACATTTTGGTAAATCTACTAATACTGGAAAACTATCATTGAAGTTGAGTAGCCTTAAAAATTCATGCTTCATCTGAATTTCATTAATTTCATAATCTCCTGATTCAGGTAATTGTCTCTCACTTTCTTTTTCTAAAAAGATACCTCTTTGCAGAATATTTAATTTGCTATATTTGACAAAAATTTATATAATTGATGTGTCTGTTTTATAACATTACCTTATAGGACAGCTTCTCTTTGAAGTTAATCTAACATCAGCTGCAGATACAGTTTTGATACACACAATTGGGGCAGGTCTCCCCACTACTACCTACGAAGTCACACTGTATGATGGTGACAAACCAATATCAGAGATCTGTAGATTAACAGATATGTTGTGGCATCTTCTTTCCAAATACCTGCATATAACATGTGAGACAGAAGAGGTGAAATGAGCCTGCATCAAGGAGGAAAAAAAAAAAAAAGCATGTGATAGTGCTACATCCTCCGTTACCACCTGATATTTCCCTTTAGGCTTGCAGACATCTAAAAAATGAGTTATTCTGCAAGATACATATCTACTCAGGCATTCATCATTTAGCCGTACTTACTTCAGATGAGCTTTCTGGATGTTCTCATCTCAGGTCAAGAACACCAAAGCAAGTAAGTCACAAAAGGGAAAAAGTCTACATATTCTACATATTAATCTAGAGCAAACTGCATTGCAACGTGCATGCATAACAGATGAGTCTGCACTTCTCAGAAAGAGCAAAGTGAGCAGGCTATTAATTCAAAATTAGGAAAGTATGAGAAAATGACCCATTTCACCTAGAGATGAATCTGCCTCCTTGAGAACAAAGTGACAGCAATTCTGGGTTTGTCTACCACTGAATTTCAAGTTAACCTTAATTTGTAATCTGTCTATGGCTTAATGCAAACAGACCATCACTCCTTTCTCACAAAGTTATTTAGCCACCAGGATGTATTTGACTTGTTCCCTTTCAAATTGATTGTTTTGCTTTTTGTTTAAAATTCATTTACCCTATCAGATAGGATGAACAAATGAGAAAGATGCAAATTGTGGAATCACCTAGAATCTGTGAAAGAAACACAAAAGCACATTCCCTCCTACTTCTGGTGGGTGAATGTAGAAGGGGGACACAGAAGGCCACATACAGAGGTCTCATGTGCTCAGGGTAACAATTTGGAGTCTAACAAACACTGAAATGCAAGTAGTGGCTTTATGACCTGTGGCAACAAATCCTTTTCTTGCATTATTATGCATCTGGGTGAGACAGATATTGGTTGCTCACACAGGTAAAAATTTTCTTACACAGGCGTATCTCTTCAATAGCTCATACAGAAGGGGACCATGTAGGTTTTGAAGGCCTGTTATTTGCTGGGACATAATAGTGAATCAGACACTGTGGCCAGTTTCACATATATAAAAAAAGCAAAAGCTAAGTTTCCACCCTAAAGGATCTGCAATTTGAAAGTCTGTTTCTTGTTTGGAATGAAAGCAATGTGAAAACAGCATTTTTGCCTTCAACAGGATATGTGCAAACAGAACAGTAACTTTTCTTTTAATAATGTACATAAATATAAAATATATACTGTAAATACAATATATCTAAATAATGTACATTTTATAGTTTGAAATTATATATTTGTATTGATTTATGTGTTTAAGTTTAAAGGGACAACAGTTTCAGGGGAGATACCAAGCTGAAGTACCTTGTTTTAATGTAGGAAGCAAAAGCTTGCTTTCTTCATCCATTAAAATGCCAGGAATCAATGCATAAATGACAGTTACGGCACTAAGTAGCAATTATTCCTGTATCTGCTCATTTTAGGCAACCTCAGCCTTATCTCTCACTTCCTCCAAGATAGGATAAAATACAGAGTCAGGTATTATAAGCTGAACCTATAGATTTTCTTCCAGCATTTTACTGCTACACTTAGCACTAAAACAAGTTACAGGCAACCACAGCAAGGGAATTTATGACCTTACAAATGGAGGCAGCATGTGATAAATACCACACTATCAGTTGTTCAGGTAAGTAATATGTGCTCTTGTAAAATCTGTACTGAAAGCTGAGTAATTTATGAAGTAAAAGAAGTCTGGCTTCTTTAACCTCTCATGCTAATTTACTTTAAGATAATATGAGGATAGACTTGTGTACCACCCTCTCCTGGTATTTTTAATTGCTATGTTCTCTCTCTTTCATTAGTGTATCCTATTTCTTCTATTTATCATGTAAAAGGAGCGAATGTTATTTCACCTTTAAAACTGAAATCCTTCTTTCTGATACAGACTGATGGTTTCCAACTTCTTTTTTTGAAGAGAAAAAAAAAAAAAAAAAGGAAATTGCTTTTCTGGCCAGCGGCCACGCCGAAGTTGAAAACGTGTCTTTTAGTAAAGGTAAAGCATCCTAATGAATGACTTGCTTTTGAAAGAACAGGAGACAATCCTTGCAGTCATTCAGTACAAGCACTACCAGGAAAAAAAAAATAGAAGAAAAAAAAAATTACTTCCCATGTGTATTGCAACACATATCACACTGAGCATGGAAGACTTTGGTTTCAGTCAACCAGTCCTCTGAATCTAGTTCACTAAAAGGAGAAAAGGCTGAGGTCCAAACAATGTTCAGCTGACTTGCGAATAACAGGAATGGCTCTAGACATTGCTTGGAACAGAAGCCTTAAGTGGGCAGGTCACGTCAGAGCCTTTGTTTTTCCTGTGATCCCAAAAGTTTAGAGCTTTAAGGGTGGAAATTCTTACGTTTCTGTAGCAACTTTTAGCCTTGAAAAGGTTATTTATCTATTTAAGCAAGGCAAGGCTAGTCTAATAAAATACATTACTCTTACCTCCAAACTCTGCCTTGCCAATATCTCTAGATCGTCATAGCTACAACCACACACTACAGACATTACGGACACTTTGTTTAGAAACAGAATGGTCCTCTCCAGCTACCAGGATTTTACCATTAAAAAAAAATATATATATTATGATATGTATTTGTAGTGAATAATTGTTTAGCTTTAAGATCTGGTTTATGTATTAGAAAGCTACTACTGCCATAACTTTTGGAAAAAACAATGCCATGCTCCTAAGGAGGTCCCATAATAGCAGCCCCTTCCCAAAAGGAACTGCACCAAGTGGCCACAGGCCGCTCTATAGTTGATTGTGGCACACAGAGCTCTCTGCAGTCATCATCTCTGGTCCTTCTGGTGGCAGTGCTCCCCACCTCTCAGCCCTTATTCTCCTCAGCCTGCTACATTGAAAAGATGCATTAATAGAAATGTCAGTCTGTAATGCTGTCACGTTCACTTTCCACGTCAAACATAAAGTTTGATGGAGCTCAGAAATGCTCATGTATCAGGTCTCTCATCTGTCAGTCTCACAAGGACATCTCTGATATCCTGTGACATCTCCAACATCACTTTGCCTGTGTTAGACAACCAACTTATGCCTCTGGTTGGTACCTGCAAAGAAGTCTGTAGAGGATTCAGTTCAAGTGTGAATAAATGCATATACCAATCAGCTGTACAGCACTTTAGACTCCACTGGTACATTTTTCTAGGTGTCCACTGACTTTAATTGAATTTGGGTATCTCATTCACCAATATCCAGACACAATTAGCTGACGACCACCTGCAGCTGAATCCCAGCCATAACATACTTGTTTGCTATCTACTGAGCTGCCTCAAAGCTAAATGGTTGCTGCCAGATGTGAAAGTCAGTGGAGCACTGACTAGATAGTCTCCCCTCTGTAAGTACTCCCCATGCGAAAGTCAGCTACATGCTCTTAAAGAAAGAATTCTCCAAAGATTCTTATTGTTCTTGGGAGCCAAAAAATACCAGTAAAGTAGTTCAGCAGCCACTGCTGCAAGATTTGTTCTGCAGGATGTGTGATCCGTTGAGCAGAAAAGTATTGTATCCACAGAAGTAGCGAGCAGAAGCACATAGTGCAAGATGATGCCTGATATCTTGTCCCTCCACTTGATGCCTGAAGAAGTGCCATGCCAGAGTCTTGCCACTTGACTTTCTGTCAGAGTCCTCTGTTCTTGTAGCAAAGAGGGTTAATATTTACCAGACACATAACAGACTTAAGCAAAAAGTGATATTTGAGGCAGTTATCCTGACAGCAAACCGTGTGCTGAATCTCTTGATATTTCTCTACCAAGAGCTAGAAAGTATCACTATTTCCTCCCCACTCATCTTGTACACAGTGATGAAAAACTGACATGGCACTTAATTAGTTTGGGATTTATCGATAGCCATTTAAAAGATAAGAGGTGCCTAAAGTAATGTACAGGTAGTTGCATCTACTCTAAATCCATCCTGTAATTTTAGACTCTGCAGATATGGTCAGGAAGAAATTCAGCCATGCTCTGTAGAAGCAGATTAGACAGCTTTGAAGGGTGTGCCCTTAAGCATGTGTAAATACAAGAGTCTCTGACTACAGAGATAACAACAGTGAAAGTACCTAAGGCAGGTGCCATCCAATTCTTCTGTCACCCAGTAAAAGGGGGAATAAACTAACAGAAACTCAAGAACAAGGAAGTAAGAACAATGACTGGCTCTCCTGCTACTTAAATTGGTCTTGCAACAGGATAATTCTTATCTTTAGAGCACTTACTGTACACTGTTAGAGAGGAGGACCTCTTTTTCTCTTTTTCTGTTTCTTTTTTTCTCTTTTTTTTTTCTTTTTCTCTCTTTCTCTTTCTCTTTCTCTTTCTCTTTCTTTCTTTTTTTTCTGACATATTAACTATATAAAATGATAGGTGATCAAACAAATAGTGAACCTAGAGAGTGGGGAACTTCTGTTATCACTTTTCTACATAATCCAAAGCAATACTATGTTAAATGAGTTAGTAGACTTTAGAGAGATAACATAATACGTAGATAATTTAATCTAGCCATTAAGTCCAGAGGAGGGCCATGAAGGTTGTAAGAGGGCTGGAGCACCTTTCCTATGAGTACAGGCTGAGAAGTTGGGGCTGTTTCAGCCTGGAGAAGAGGAGGCTCCGGAGAGACCTGATAGCAGTCTTCCAGTACCTCAAGGGGGCCTACAAGAAAGATGGGGAGAGGCTGTTCAGTAGGGCCTGTTGCGATAGGACGAGGGTTAGTGGTTTTAAAATAGAGGGAGGTAGATTTAGACTTGATATAAGGAAAAAAAAAGTGTACACTGAGGGTGGTAGAACACTGGAACAGGTTGCCCAGAGAGGTGGTGGATGCCCCATCCCTGGAAACATTCAAGGCCAAGTTGGACGGGGCTCTGAGCAACCTGATCCAGTCAGGGATGTCCCTGCTCCTTGCAGGGAGGGGGGGTTGGACTAGAAGACCTTTGAAGGTCCCTTCCAATCGTAACCATTCTAAGATTCTATGATTCTATAAAATATAGGTCCCAGCAGTTCCCATATCCTTGCTTTCAAAAGCATAGCAACACAGCATATTTTAGTTAGCACTTGACTAAACAGTTAAAACTGAATAACACAGCTGTTACTAAATTTACATGTCCTTCAGGGTTGACACATCTTGGCTACCTGGCAAAACAGAGTAAACTCATGGCACAATCAAAGAAGAAAGTTCATTGTTTTTCTGGAGATAATCATGCCACTTGCAATTTTTCAGTTGAGTCTTTTGACAGATATAGTCCTGCTTTGTGTCCTGTTCAGTAAGCAAGCCATTTTTCCCTGGAAATATTTTTTGAATTTGCTGGATAGTAAAAGAACCTATGATAACCATGTACTAGTACCAGGCATACATTCTCTTGGTTTAAACAAACAAAACATTAAAGTACATAAAAATCAAGATATTTTGGTTTCTTCCTTCTCATAATTCTTTTGTCAGTTTAAGGATGCATTTTCCTATTGGCATGAGATCATATTTACCAAAAAATGAGGTAGGAGGCAAACCAGGGTAGGAAGTTCTATCCCACTCTGTATTCGCCCTCACACCAGGAGATACTGCCCTATATCTGCTTATAGCAGGACACGTTGTCTTTCTCCAAGCGAAAAAATGTTCTCCCAGTAGAATTGAGTCATTTTTCCAGATTTCCAAACTGCTATCAGTCCAACAGGAGTAGTAGCATGGAACAAGATGCTTAACATCTGGAAGAACTCATTACTTTTTGTGCAAGGCTGACCTGCACAGCTTCAAGAAGTCCAACACATACCAGGCACACAGGTCCTGCAGATTTTTAACACCTCAAACCTAGACATTAGGTTTATTATGCTTAGCCTACAAACATTGAGATAAAGATATGTCACAAGAACTGCTCTTTTGACCAGTGACATTTGTCTTCTGAAGGTGGAGACAGGAAGGAGAAAGGTCAGAAACAGAGACCTAAAATATATTGGATTTGGGAGGAGAAAACGTTGAAGCAAAAGACAGAATGAGTTTCAGATGGTCACATCACTCAAGAATGAGTTAGGCACAGCATTCTAAAAAAAAATGACAATAGAAATCTTTCTCCACCAAGTATTTTGTTTATACAATGTGTTTAAGTAATTTCAAAATGTCTTTAGGGCATTTTAAAATGTCTTTAGAAACATATGGTGGCTGTTTTCATGTCCTTCCTATAAAACCAAGCTATCTTTCTACCAAGACTGCTACTTTTAAGAGTTTAGACCAATAGAAAGTTGAAGGTTACTATTTTCTTAAAAACTCTTTAAGGAACCTCTGAGATTTTTTTTTCAATCTATCTGTTAGAATGTTATAGTCCATTATCATACTATTAATCCTGAGGGAGAAAAAAAAAAAAAAAGATCTCCCTTAAATAGAAAAAGTTTCTTACTCTACCAAAAAGCTTATATTCTGTGCTCAAGATACTGAAATTTAAATTCACAATGTTATTATTTAAGGAACTACATCTTTATTAATGGCCCAGATTAGAAGCTAGCTCCTTAGCAAACCACTTAAGCTCATGTTTAGATCCTGTCTACTCTAATGATACTTAATAACTGTTTCAGTATTTTGCTGAACTGAGGACTTTTCCAACAAATTTTAAAGAGTATTTGTTAAAAATTTATTTTCTCCGAGTCCTCTACAATTGTGTTGATGTCATTTGGTAACCTAGTGTTAAATTTTTGCAAGCTGCATTAAAGAAAAGTCATCATTTACTTGACTTTCTTTGAGATTTCTGGAATTGTTTTTGTGTCAAAAAAATGTAACACGCTGAAAACTCCATGATGGCATGTCACAAAGACTTTATTGCAACCTGCTTGTGACTGGGAAAATTTACTGCTCAAAAGCTAGTGAATTTATATGATTTTCATTGATGACAGAGACCTTAGACTGTTTTGTTTCATTAAAAAGATCGTAGAATCATAGAATCATAGAATGGTTAGGGTTGGAAGGGACTTTCAAAGGTCATCTAGTCCAACCCCCCTGCAAGGAGCAGGGACATCCCTGACTAGATCAGGTTGCTCAGAGCCTCATCCTGCCTGGCCTTGAACGTTTCCAGAGATGGGGCTTCCACCACCTTTCTGGGCAACCTGTTCCAGTGTTCTATAACCCGCATCGTAAAAATTTTTTTCCTAATTTCCAATCTAAATCTACCCCCCTCTATTTTAAAACCACTACCCCTCATCCTATTGCAACAGGCCCTACTAAACAGCCTTTCCCCATTAATTTTAAATTTTTTTTTTACAAAAGCTTGTGTCAAGGGCTGATTCTTAATAGATCGCAGTGGTGGATAAAAGATGGATAAATGGCATTCAGAAATGCTTTTTAAAGCAAGCAGACAAATTTTTTCCTTTTTTTTTTTTTTTGCATATTTCTTACCTTCTTAGACATATCTCATATTTAGATGCATCCAGAGATATATTTTATGCAAAAGCTATGCATCAGACAGATACTTAGTAAAGAAAGTATACATACCATTTATACAGTAAACCATGAGAGACAAATTTGTAAGAGCTACAGGTTCATAAGTTCATGAGAAATGTTTTATTACACTAACACACTTGTTTTAAGTCTGTCTAAAATTTCAGCAAACCAGACTTCTGCCCTAAGCTAAAGCTCCTTCGTGATTTACAAATAATGGTAAATTCATGTCTGATACGATTGCTGTAATGGAGACAAACAGGAAGGAGGAATATCATGGTACTTGAAGAGCTGGAGTAAAACCCACTTACCAGCCAGAAACATAATCCTCAACAGGGCTAGACAATGTTGTCTAAATTCAACTGAAAGGAGATAAATCAGTTTAGTGGGATTTGTGTTGCTTGTAACTCTTTTCAAACCAAGCTAGTACATTAACAGGACTTTCTTTTTCCAGGCTATTTCTGTATATCATAAACTATTAATGGGTACTGTAAAACTCAGCTGTCCATTAAGACCAGACTAAAACACCATTGCAGATTCTGATATTAGCATAGAGTGCCAGATAAAACTACACCAGCACTCTTCCAGTTAGCATAGCTTAAAAAAAAACAATTTTCAGAATTCATTACTTCCACTCTCTGCCTTCAGAAGATTCTGGCTCATGCCCTTTTAGAAGTTGTCACTCCCCCCCTCCTCTTCTCCTTTCCTGCCCTTCTTTCTCTTTCTGTCACATGCATTGGCATACACATGGATAGAGAAACACACTTGCACGTGTTCCTAGTGATTCACATACAAGACTTCTTTACTACTCCTTTAAAAAATGTCACTTATCTTCCTTTGATAGTCAAAACGCTTGTTACTGAACAGCACATGAGGTTTTTCCCCTAAGGGATTAGAGAAGACATTCTTGACCAAGCCTTGGGTAACAGAAAGACTCCTAATCAACTTGAGGATTTATTATATAATTTAATACTATACTGCAAACTGATAGAAGGCTGTTAAAAAAGTCTGTGAAGACATTTTGGCTCCATCATGCCAAATTTATTTGAGGGCATCATTTTTTTAAAGTACTGTGATCCTCTTTTGTTTTCAGAGTGAAAACTTTTCCCCCCTGCAAGCAATTCTCCTACAAATTAGCAAGAATTTTTAGAGTAAATAAGCAGATAAAACAGGCACTGAGCTTTATTTCAGACATTGATGACTTCCTCTAATAAAACTTTACCATCTGTGTTATGTACAAGATTACATGACAACGAACTCAACTGAAACATTGCTACAGTTGCATATTCTTCTACCATTGTCTTGCTTTTCTAGATTGGTCTAGATCCTGCCAGTCATCATATATAGCCAACACTGAGAAAAAGGAAAAAAACAAACAAACAAACAAACAAAAAAACCCAACATAAAATGTGTTCTGTCACATTACATTCAGATTTAAGGCATTTTCCAATATTTTACCTTAATGTTTTAGCTGTCTGCAAATGCAATTGAAGTCAATACAAACAGAGAAGGCCCTCCAAAAAAAAAAAAAAAAAACAGGAATAAAACATCATTTTTCTTCTCCAGAAGCCATGAAAAAAAATTTACAACAATGAACTTAGGAAAGTGAATGTTGAAGTTCAAATCCTGAACAAAAGAGTGCCAGTTTAGAATATCTAGCAGAGAACTGTAGGCAAGAAACAATGTTTAGGTTGGTGACAGTTTACTTTAGAGACCCACTAAAATTACATTGAATGTGTGGTAGGGTTTTTTGCAATTCTGTCAAAACCAAAAGCACAAAATTTCAATCAGAGACAAATTTTTCAAATTAGGAAATTATATAAAAAAACCCCCATGCTACACATTGAACAATGTGGGATGGAAAAGAGGATTGTTCTTTTGATTTTTCTGTTGTGGAAAAATTGATTTTTAAATTCTTCCACAGTTTCTCTCCTCACTTACATAGCCATTCCCTGTAAATCATAAAGAATACTTGTGTTTCTATAATCAACTGTGATCACAAGCCAGGTTTCTTAAGATATTCAGTAACAACAGATCTCACAGTGCCAACCTTTTTTGATAATACAGAAAGTGAACACTGGGACGATTCCATTTTATCTTTAGTTTACAACCTAATTCTGACATGAAATGAGAAGGAGTTACTGAGAGAAAAAAAAAAAAAAAAGATCTGTTTCCGTTAAAAACAGCCCATCATAGAAATTACATTCTTAATATCCAATTTTGTACTGACATGAGTGATTTCTGATCTTAAATAATCGTTTTGCTCTTATTTAAGACAGATAATTGTTGATCTCTTTCTCCACTTAAACTTTAACTTTATTAATAAACTGAAGAGAAAGTCTGGGGAGATGAAAAAAAAAAGTCTGAAGTAGACATAATAACTTGACTGAATCTTTGCCTGATCTCCTTTTTTGCTAAATGTTCTCAATTAAGGTGCTTCATTGTCTGCATATCCTTTAAGTAATACTTTCTTCCCTAGTTCCCAAAGTCCACTGTTCACCTTTTAAGCAATCAATTTTCAGTGTGAAACTGAGTGCCACCTCTCTCCTGTGAGTTAAGTCAGCATGCTAGATTGTGCACACATGTTGTATGAGTAGGAGATGCTATACAGTGGGCTGTGTTTTATTTTTATTTGAACTACAAGCACGTAGTTTCCCTTTAGCCTCTGAAGCTCAGTGGCATTGTGTATTCTACCGGAGAGCCTAACGTGGCTTGTTGTCATCTTTGGGATGAGGTCCACAACATTTGCTGTAAGTGAAGGATTGACATATGGCATCGATCTATATTTAGTTAAGGATTTGGAATGTCACTGGCTTTCACATTCTTCTACCGCAAACTCTCTGCCAAAATCCAACTTAATGCCCTGTACGAAATTAGTCTCTTTAAAGTTTCATCAATATGATTGTGAGCAATTTCTGCATAAAGTAGCAAATGTACCAATGCAGATATTTCTGCTTTCTACTCTTCCATGCTCACATTCAAATCCCTTATATAAATATGCCCACACCTAAATCTGTCCCATCTTGCTGATCTGCATGTAAAATTCACACGCTGGCTTGTGTAAATATAACCCAACCATGAAAGTAATTTGTTCATGAGTCACAGCCTTGCAAACATTGAGGTAATTGCAAAAACTTCCCTTGTTAGATTGCAATTAGGGTTTTAAATCCTGATATCATCCTGAATTAAGCTTGAGAACAAAATTCTTAAGGATTTTGTTATTTTCTGGAGGTTTTTAAGCATTGGCTTAATGGCTTAATCCCGTTAGCATGAAAAGTCAAATAAATATAGTTCTTACTGCATCAGCTATTAAAAATAATTTTTCCCCTTGCAAATGTGATCACTGAGATTAGTAATATAAGCAATATGATCAGTTGGGAAGGAAATGCACCTTCTGAAGTGACCTCAGCAAATCCATCAGAAACAAATCTACACCTTGCTTTCTCTTTATGAACTCTGCTTCTTTTTAACCTTAATGTTTGTTGACTCTCACTTGTCATTACAGTTGGTCTGCTATGTCCAGGAAGGAAGCAAAAGTATGGACCTCAATCTTCAGTATGCAAATTAACCCACGAGGCTTTAGTTTGTCTAAAAAAAAAAGTAGTATTTGTTTTGCATTTCCATAAAAAAGCCTTCCCTTTGCACTCAGGCAGGCATAATCTTCCAGCAGCCCATTTCTTTCTTTTATCTCACTAAATAATAATAATAATAATAATAATAATAATAATAATAATAATAATAATAATAATAATAATAATAATGAAGTTTTAATAAGGATTTGAAGCAAGGTGATATAGCTTTCCAGGTGATTGAGGAGAGTGGTTTCCAACTAAGAGGGAGGGGCAGCAGGGGAAAAAAATACAGAAATGCTTGCTTACGAATGTAACTAATAAAGGGAGAATTGTAGTCTTGCAGCCAATGGGAGAAAAACTATTTCTAGATACTAAGAGAGAGAGAGAAAGAAGATTAGGGACACAAGACTGTGAGACATTCTTATTGAAAAATAAAAGTTTGTATTTAACATGATAGAGGAGGTAGAGACAGTGACAGTACAGCTAAACCAGCCACAGTCTAGAAACAATATATTTGACAGACCCTTACAATAAAATACCTGAAATATGGCTGTAGGTAACTTATAACAGTTTTATCACTGGCAGAGTGATACAGTAGTACATTAGAGAACCACATATATGGAAGAGGGGAAAACTTTTGACTAAAGCACAGAGAAAAAATATGGTCGTTTTAGTAGAACTGCATAGGACTAACACAATGTTACATGTGGGTGCACATCTGTTTCTGAGTATTTGTGGGACAGAGGGCAGTATGGTTCTGCTCAGAGTATGTCTTCAAGTACTCTGGCTATGGAAGAAGCTATTCTTGTGCAAGTTTAGGCAATGCATGAAGCAGTGTTCATAGGTCCTTATAACCTGTGTCAGGTTTTCTTGCTAAACATATTACACTGACACCATTGTATGATAAAAATATTTCCTAATAGCAGTGTGGACTTTCTTTAAAGAATTCCCTCCCTTCTAAACCCAACCCATGTAAAATAACTGCATACTATGTGGAAAGATCATCCTTGGCAAACACATATGGTATTGCAAGAATCTGGCACATTATGTTTCATTGCATTTAAGCCAGATAGCCAGAAGTAGCCAGAATTTTCATTTGGATACTATCCAACCATTGTTAATCATGAAAGACATGGTACAACAAGTTGGCATTCGTGTATGTGAATAATGGAATATTTCTTTAATTATGTACAAAAATCCTAAATGAACTAGTTTTCTCTCCTTATAAAGTGCCCCTTCTGCATCTGTTCCAACTGCCACTGAAGTCAAAGGAAAGCCTCCCATTGATTTCAGTGGAAGTCAGTTGAGTCTTATGAAATTCTATTGCATGATGGCTCCTGACTTCCTTGAAGTCTGTTGCAAATTTGCTTTTGACATGCAAAATGCTTGCCTCACAGCCTGTAATTCCATAAAGCTGTTCTGAGGATTGTTACTTACCTAGCACAAAAAAAAAATTATATATATATATTCAGATAGGACAGACTGGCTTTAGAAAATGATTGTAGCTGGCCCAGAATTAGAATTAAGAGCCCAGGAAAATGTATAAAAACTCTGCTGTCTTGTACGAGACTGCAGAAAAAAAACATTTAGTGCTTTTGCAGGGGTGTGTGTGGAATGTTTCCTTGAAAAACCCTTCACTTCCAATAGACTAATATTACACCATTATTAAGAGTTAAGTTAAGAATTAAGAGAAATGTCAGTAAAATAAGTTACAGAAAGATTATTTTCTGCAGTTAAAATATATTCTTGCAAGCCTTAATATCAGTGATATAAAAGCATTTTTTTTTCAGAGTTCATTGGAGAATAAATGCATTTCACAACTTCAAAATATGAGGAATATAACAGAATATTTATGTACAAAGATCCTAAATGAATTGATTTTGCTCCTTTAAAAGTGCCCCCTTTTGTGATTGATCAAATTCTCACCGAACTCAAAGCTTAAGTGGTATCAAAGATGGATGCAAACTGCATGCTATTTGAAATAGACAGGCTTAAATAGGTGTGTAAATGATACACAGGTAGAAATAAGCAAAACACTTTATAAAAGGCTTTATATGGTTTTGGTGAACCATACTATATTCAAAAGCTATGGCTACTAGTTTCTTCCTTAAGGGACTAACAGTTTCTAGCACTTAATGCCAAGACTATTTTATCTTATGGATTCACCAACATTTTGTCTTTATTCTCTACTCCACTTTCAATCTCTATGGAAAGTGCACAGCATCTCTTGGAGGTTTTCTATTATTTGTCTAATCTGAGAAGTGTTTTGGCAATGTCTCCAAACAGTTCCATCACTAAATGTTTGAGAGATTGGGTTTAGCTGGGGAAAAAAAAAAACCAAAAAAAAACCAAAAAAAAAACTCAAAGCAGACAAAAAAAACCCCATGCAAGTGAGTATAAGATTTCCTCTGAAGTATTGGAAGAGCAAGGAACATGATGTGCGGGGAAAAGAGAACAGATAAGGCTTACAACATAAAATAGTACTTCTTTTTCTTTATTGAAGAGGAAAGGAATAGCATAGACAGCTAGGTCTTCTAGGGACAGTAGTCTTCAGTATAGAAATTGATATTTCTCCATCCTTCTTCTCTCATGCATCTTGTTACAATGTTGGGAGAATGTTTTTTTTCTTCAGTGTATTATTTTGGTACAAGCTACAAAAGGATTTTCCACAGATAAAATTTTAATTGTGCCTCCTAGACTGTAGACCTTCCCTCTCATCCCAGGAATGACATTTTTCCCCATATTTTTGAGCTATGAATGGAAGCGATACCAAATAACCTAGCAAATTGATCGAAATGCCAAAGAGCTGGGGATACTAAGTGTAGATGGGGAAGCCTAACATGTTTTCCCTGTCAGCTCCTTATAACCCACCCTACATGGGACAGAGAAGCTGACTCTGCCTTTAAGTTTTGTCTACCTTTTATTTTGTTGCTTAGCTGTTTGCCCTATCTTCTTTCTGCCTTTGCCTTTGTAGTACCTCTCCAGTTCAACTACTTCTATAACAGTAAATCAAACAAGCCTAGGACTGTTCTCTGGCATTGGGACAAACTGGAACAGCATGTTCTACATCCATCTTATTAAACTCTCTTACCCTCCAAAACAGAGTGGTCGCTTTCAAACTGTTTATTGTGAACAACCACTGATGCTGCTGCTACCTGAATCACACACAGAAGTTTTATGGGAGAATAAAAGTGAATTGGAGTCAAAGCCATTCCACTGACTGTTCTCATAGTGTAACAACACAGACAATCCAGTTCCAGCACAAAGTTACCTGGCATTGCTCAATTTACTCATATAGCTGTAGTCCTTATGCAGTAAGCCTGTTCCAAAATCCACAGCAGCTAGTCGAAAGATTGCCATTCACTCTACTTTTCTTCTGCTACCCTTCCGCTTCTACTATTACATTTCCTACTTTACACAATAGCATGGTGAAATGGAAATAGAAAATATGTTATATTATGAATTATCACACTTAATACGTTGCTTTTACACTGGAGACTCATAAACCAAAAAAAAATCACTGAGGGTCTTTTCATATTTCATCTTGTGATGGCAAGGGAGCCAAATGACTGTGTGATGTGAGCTAAGATTTTTTTACCTACATCAGTGCAAATTCTATCTCTGATAAGAGTATCTAGCCACTATTACAATAAAAATTAAAATAATTACTAGTTTAACCAGCACATCTTCAGTGTGCCTTACTATCTTCTCAGCACTCGAGTTTCTCGGGAAAGTCACAGATGTTATTAACACAAGAATGGTACAACAAACACCTAGAGAGAGATGAAATTACATCTGCACCCTACACTGATAACTTCTTAATGATCCACATTTTTTTATTTTAAGGATATGATCTGTAATAATTAATTAAATGGGAAAATGTTAACTACAGATTTGAGAAGTTTGCTCTTTAAAGAGTGATTGTAATCTCTTTTGGGCTTCCCAATAATTTTGAAGAATTCACATTTTGTTATTCAAATTCATTTATTTCACTTCATAGAAAATTGCCCCACTACCCTAGTTTTCAAGGTTTGTATTTTAATTCCTGTTATCTTTCACCACCAATCCTAAATATGCTACTGATTGCAGTTTTGCAAATCACAGAAACCCACAATCAAGTTTTCAAAAAAAAATTTTAGATAATTCTTCTAGAGTATACAAAAGATGAGGAGAAGAGTACACAACAGCCAAGGAAAATACAGCTCCTGTTTATTTTGCCTTCTATTTCTTAAAGGCTATTATTTTTTCAATGCAATGAAGCAGATATTTTTAAACAAAATTAGTAGAATGTTTGTTAGTTTCAGCTCCTGAGCTCCACAATAGGTTAGTTAAGACAAATTAATCATTTTATATTTAGTTTAAGAGTACGATATTATATATAATCTTAATCTAAACCAAACTGTGTAATTCTTAGAATTTTGCGACATGAATTTAAAATGTCACGGTTTGAAAATTTTGGGGTTCTATAAAGGCCTAACGGCAAGTTATCACAGCATGATACATCCCATGGCACAGGAAATCCAAAATGACAACACTACACTTAAGGAACAAGGAGGTAGTAAAACCATTATGTTGTATTTATTACATGGATTAAACTCTACCTAACATTCTGAACTCTCCAGGATAAGATGAACTTATTTTCAAAAACAGTGTTTAGCTAGAAGAGTAACCACACACATGGAAGGAAAGTTTCTGCCTTCTGATCCTTGTTCACCCACTAATTTGGCCTGGAAACTGAAAATTCTGGCTGGACTATTTAATTCCCTCTACTCTGAGCCAGTAAAGGAATACTAACAATTCAGAGTCAATTATTCAGTAGAATAGGCACTTTTTTTTTTTTTTAAAGGAGGGTTTCTACATCAGGAAGGGTAACTGCAGTGAAGAATTGAACATTGACTCCAGAGCCTCTGCCTCCAGGGATGACAACAGATAATTCACATGATCATACTTCCACTGCGTGATTCTAGAAAGTGGCAGAACAGTATTCCCTACTTCCCATAGATTCACTGTGTATTTTTAATTGAGACCATAGTTTAGAGCAAACAGCATAGAGTCTTCCTACCTAACACAAAACTGACATCATTTCAAAGCAGTGCAACAGTAATTGTAATGATGACAATGATACTTTGTGAACATATGGAAAAAAAATTCCAGCTTGACCTCTGACCTGTATCATCACCATGACGCTGCCTCATGATCTGGACCCTTTGTTGGACTTGGCCACTGTCTCTAAGTCTGTCCCACTTGTCTTGCTGTAACATGGGATTGGGCCCTGGCTGACTGTACTATCCCTCTTGGCTCCTGTCCCTTAAGGAGCAGCTGGCCCTTAAGGTAACAGTTTGGTTGCCAGGTTCCAGAAGAAGTTAAACCTTAACTTTAAACTTAACAAATCAAGAAGTATAATTTTTAAGTTGGATTTGTAAAATTATGGCGAAACAACAATAAAATTAGTGGGCAGCACAGTTTTCTTATTAGGCATTTACTCATTTTGAATTAGCAAGAGATACTGGAACTTCGCTTCAGGTTTTCAATACAGGCAGAAAAAACTTGGTTTAGTGAACCTAACAGAATAAAAATTGTTGTGGAGCACTGATGTAGCACTACCATCCTGGTGCCTTCTTATACTCTATGTATGACACTCATTAAAAACTCTACCTAGCCCTATAAAAAGCTGTGACTTTTCAATTCAGATTTTGCATGTTCTTGTGTTTCATGGGCACATTTCTTTTGTTATTTTTAATGCAACTCTTGGGTATAAATCTGCATGAACATCTGAGCACAGAAAGGAATAACATCTATGACTTGCAGATAAATTCTCTAACATCTTGATCTCTCTCAAAGAGGCAGTAATATCAAGATCACCTTAAACTCTCTAGAAAGCTTCCATTAACAAAGAAAATTAATTAAGTTCTCTTCCTATAAACAGAGGATATATATAGTGTGGAAGTATCTGAAGACATTTTCCAGCTGCTGAGCTATTCAAGTACTTCACAACCTTGGAAAAAGTTCTTGTTATCTAAACATCAGTGTTATTATGGCTGATTAATCTCATCTTTGATATTAAACCAAACTCTGGAGTGATTCTTTCCTTCAAGTTCTAGGCAATACTGTTCCACAGAGTGCAGATGAACACAAACAGCCCACAAATGACTTCTTGGTATATTCGTCGTTATTAACACATCAAACAACTTTGTAGATGGGGTAAATGATGGTGTTAGTTGCATACTGTTACATTTCTATCAAAAGCTGCGCCTTGAGTCTCTGTTATTCTTTTATTTCCTTATTACTGGAATATAAACCAAATTGTATGAAGCCAGTGTTCTGGGAAATGCTTATGGTGAAACAATTTATTGGCCAAATCTTATGATTTGCTAAAAGCAGACAAAGGAATTGGTCAGAGTGTACTTGACTCAGTCCCATTACCTCCTCCAGGAGGTGTTTCCTCCAGAATCAGAGACACTGAGATGGCTAAAGCTAGATGAATTTAGTCCTACCTGTGGTGTCACCCAACAGCCACATATGATGATGCTGCATTGCACTGACATTTACAATAAAAACATGTCTTTCTTTCTTTAACCTTTTAAATATAATTCTTTGACCTGTAGCACAGAACTTAGATTACTTATATATTTATTTTCACAGAAGACTCATTAACACAGAGAAAGGGAGCATAAATGTGTAAAGGAAAACTAGATGACCACCAGTATGTTTGATCAGCATGGATCACATATAAATAATGTCTGGGGAAGCCATCTTGTCTGCAAAAATCCTTTTTTTGCTTTTCAGACTATTGCTCCCACACTAAATTATAATCAAGGAAGTCTTTTCACAGAAGAAAGTGAACAGTGCTGAGGCATGTTCTTGATGCATGCAGCTAATGAATGCCAGTTTCCTGAAAGATGCTTGCTAACTTGAAGAAGTCTAACTTGAATTTGCACAAAGCTTTGACATAATGAACACAGATTAGATCAGCAGTCATTCTGAAATTGTAGTTCTTGGTTTTGGAGAATAAAAATAATACTATTGTGACACAGACTGCACAAGTCTTTTTTTTTAAAAGGCATTGACTCAATCTTCCTCTTTTCTTTGCCCAAAATGGGCTTTGGTAACTATTCATTGCCTACCAATCTGATATGTGTCTTGAAGTACTTCTAATAAGCAAAATAAACCAAAATATTCAGGCCTATCATATGTGTAACAATTAAGTATTAGATAACCTTTGTTATTAGGGCCACTCTATTTTGACTTCATGCAAATTTCATACAAGTTCAGCTCCTTTGAAAAATAGCTGTAAGGATTATATCTAATTTTTCTACAGTAAAGGAATAAAAATTAATATATCAGTAGTTGACACTGTTGCTGCAAATTTAAAGACAAAGATGACAGCAGAATGTACAAGCAGATTCCTTTGGAAAGAGTTTCTGGCCTGCAGTAGACTACCTTTTAGCATCAATTAAAAAGCATTCAAATCTTCCTTCCTCAGTCTTTCCTAGTCAACTTAGCAAAAAAACAAAACCACTCCTTTAGAGCAAACAAGGGAGGATAGTATGCATGGAGGAAGGGCTATAGTCATATACAATGTTTAGCAAATGGGCTATGTGAAAAGGTGACAGGGCTGTGATTGAACAGAACAATAAAAAACTGCAAAAAGTTACGAAATTATGTGGTGGTTTAGCCCGGATCACCACACAGTTTCTTATTCACCCTGCCCCTACCTAGTGGGACAGGGGAGAGAAATTGGGAAGAAAGGAAAACTCGTGGGTTGAGATAAAAACAGTTTACTAAAAATACTAAAAACTACAAAGCTAACAGGATATAAGGATATTAATATATACAAAATATACAAAATGAACAATGTACAATTTCTCACCACCCGATGTCCGAATGACCGACGCAGCCCGTCCTGAGCAGCGATCACAGGAACAACACCGAGCAGCAAGCAAAGGGGGAGAGCAAGCTAGCAAGGTAGAGGGAACGATGCCAGCAAGCAAGAGAGAAGAAAAGAATGCCAAGGGTGCCCAAACGGATACCCGACAAGAAAAGGAATAACTGAAAATGATGCCCCCTCCCATGGGCAACCCCCACTTATATACTGAGCATGACGTTTATGGCATGGAATACTCTCTTTGGCCAGTTTGGATCAATTATTCTGTCTGTCTTTCGCCCAGCTTCCTGCATCTGCACGTTAACGAGACCTTAACGAGACTTGGAAAGCCAGACAGTGTCCTTGGTCTCATTCACAACAACTCGTATCATCAGAATGTTTTTATCAACATTCTTCACACACAAAATCCAAAACACACCAGCTACTGAGAAGAAAATTAACTCCATCCCTGCTGAAACCAGGACAAATTAGAAATACGATAAACTTCAATTGTTCTTAAAATATTGTCTACAGTCAATGTTGGTTTCTGCTATTGCAAATAAAGCAGGCAATTTGTGATGTTTACTAAGCTGCAAAATGTATCACATACTTAAGAACCAAATTTGCTTCTTTAGAATTCCTCCAGGAGGGAAAAAAAAAACAACAGAACAAACAAATAAACACCCCCCAAAAACCCAACCCAAACAAACAACATTTTTCCCCAAAAAAAAAACCCACATCCCGCCTCTTTTCTTTGGTTTTGTGAAAAGGCAGACTGAGGGCAATGAAAAGTCTTGCTTCTTTGTATTTGTATTTCCTTTAAGTATTTCAGAATGATAATACATCATAAAATCCATCATAACTAAGTCATCCAGCTTTTTGAGATTTCCCATTATATAAAGCAATCCTTTCAGGTAGGGTAGCCTCTCATCAACATCTTACATTAAAAGCCCTCCTCCAATGGTCTCGTTATTCCAACAAAAACACTGCTTCCTAAGACCTAAAACCATCAGCCTCATACAAGCCTAGAGCAGAGTGTCCTGACAGACTAGAACATGACTATTTGGTCAGCTGACACATCTATACCAATAGTTAAACGTGTGCCAAGTTCTCTGGCTCTGAGGTCCACCGATGTGGAAGTGCTCAGGACAGTTAAGTTCTCCTACTCTCTGAAACATCATGGCCACAATCAGGTTGCCAACTGGAAATGGTCCCTAGTCTGTGTGAATACCTGTCCCTAAACCTGGGAAAAGACTGGCAAATGGAGAGGTGCCCTGGCTGAAACCGTGAGAGGGAATGCTATAACAATGTAAAAGAATAAACAGTTGAGTTCCAGTGCCTAGGAAAATTCCCTATTACTGCTTAATTTGCTCGTACCTTGTAATTGTAACATGCAGTGACTAGTAAGTCATTGAGAGACAGGCAGGAAAAGAGGTAATAGGTAGGTTTATGTACATATAGATTGATGAGGGATGTTTATGTTAAGAAAGAAAAAGTTTCCTGTAAAGCATCAAAAGCAACTGTCTCAGGCCAGTTATAACACCATATTTAGCAAACACGGCTATTTTGTGTTACATGTTCTTTACTGGGCCATTTCCTCCTCTGTAGAGGAAGCTTTAATAATACAGGAGCAATAATAAAAGGATACACTTATTTTTACATAACATTAGTAAGCCAAGATGGATTATTACATTAGTACTTTAAGTCTGTAATTAGAAACCAGGACTGCTTTCACCCATGTCAGTCAGAATTTCATCAGGACCAATGCTCATACTCAGGAACACATCTGAAGATGTGCTGTTGCATGAGCTCCTTAAGCCCATCCGCAATTATGCTGCCCCCAAAAGTGAGGAGCAGTTCAGGCACTTAGTTTGCACCAGTACTGGTCTCTGCTCAGTGGAACAGCAGCAGCAGCATGAGCTGATATGGTTGAAAATAACACAAAAAAATATTAACTCCCAGTAGATAATTAATCTGATGCAGTTGATTGCACATTGAGGAGCAACGTAATTCTGGCATAGGAAGGATGTCAAGATCACTCCTTTTATGTCTTAAAGACACTTCTGAAATCACCTCTGATCTTATCTTCACTTTGATCTTCTCTAAATGTCATATTTGTAAATGTAGTCCTTTCTACATGGACTGCATGGAGTAAAATTCCATTTTAGCAAAATATCACAAGAGATTATTTAAAAAACCCCACAGAATTTTATTGAAATTTGACCAATTTAAATACATTTGTAATCAATATTGCAAACAGAGCTTGAAGTAACACAATGTACCTCTGACTAATGCTTTTTTAAACTTTGGTCTTAAAATATTTATTACACAAACAACAGGCAAGGTCAATAGTAAATTGCACTTTATAAACTCAGGTTTCAGAGATAAAACAAGAATTCATAAACCCAGTATAAATGAAAATAGTTAACTTCAGTTTGCTGCATCTCTGTTCTACCCTACAGAGATAACAAGGGAAGACTGCAATTTTAATTGGTCCAATAAAGTTGAATTGTATTATGGTAAAGGAACATAAAAGCTAGATCAAAGCTAGACTGCCTAACGGGCCTGTCACTATCAACACTGAGACAGCAGTAGCAGCCCTTGCAACAGAGCAGTCAACATCAGGAATGCAGGTTGCCATATGGAAGGGACTCTTTTAAGCACTTCTATTTATTGGTTTGCGAAGACCTTCATTAGCTGAAATTTCATCAATGTCAAGCACTCTTTAGAGACACAGAAAAAAAAAACATAAAGCATGGGAAGAGTAGAGAGAAAAAAAAAAATATTTCCCCTGTGTGTAAATGTTGAAATGGACTTTTCCATCATTCTTTCTCATAAATTCTTCCATTCATTTTGTAATCAAGTTCTAAACGACTTTATTACACTTTGTGCTATCTGCTGGTTCTGTCTTGTTTTACAATGATTTATAAGTGGAAGTCAAAAACAAAGTAAGATAGCAATATAACTCTGGCACGTAAGTAGGAAAAGGAGTGTACTTGAACACCACAAAAGCTTCCTTCATTCTGTAACAAAGAGAAAGAAGGTTTGTACATGAAGTACTTCTTACATTTCTTTCAGTGAGATCATCTCCTTATTGCCTAATCCTGCTTCTAAGAATCAGCTGGGCTCTGAACTGTGAAGCAGCCCTGCCTTCTAGACTGCAGAGATGCTCTGAATCATCTCTGGAAATCTCCCTCCTGCAGGAACTTCTAACACTGGTATGTCCACCTGCTTCAGGAATTTATGGGATTCCTGTTCCCAAAGGATGGCAGCACCTCATACCACCTTCTGATATAGGGGTGATGCAGTAGTCATTTTACTGATGAGCAAAACCTTTTCACAGAAGTTGCTTTCCCCTAGGTCAGGCAGGAAGCCTGCAAAAGAGCACTGAAGCAATGTTGACCCTGGCATATCTCAGGATAGTGCTCCAATGCTCACCTCCTGAGATTTTGCTAATAAATTTGTAAAAACCTCTGAACCCTCTATCTCCTGTGCACTCTACACAAATCAGCTCCCTGGAACCTGTTTTCCATACAGCAGAACTAAGTCCAGCTTGAGATGTGAGGGACCCAGCCAGATTTCTAAGGATATGTCTATACTGCTAAATAAAGCCAAGCCAGAGAGTAACCTCAAACACCGGACCCATGGCTGTCCCCATCACTTCATTATTGCCTTGATCCTACATCTGTTTTGGACCATTCAAGGTAGCTTCCTGTAAAATATGTCTTTGCCATGGGGTGGACTAGTTCTGAACCATCCACACTGGCTGGGGACCCATCCCCAGCTCTCTTTTAGACTTCACTTTTAGACAAAGCCTCAGTGACCAGCTTGGTAAACAGCTTTACCTTAAATGTCCAGAAAGAGTATTAGAGATGATACTCCTCTCAGTAAGATAATACAGACAAAATTCTGGGGATTCTCTCCTCCCTGCCCTAAGGTCCTCAAATGCAAAAAAAAAATTATTCATAGTACTATATGCCTCTACAGTGCTACTGCAGCCTCCTTGAACACCGCAATATATGTTTTAGAGTCACTTTCCAAATCTCATCCTGTATGGTTTCAGCAGTCAAGCCTGATGCTTCATTGCTGTACGAGTGACTGTTGTAAGCAGCTGTACCACGATTAGCAAGGAGGACTTTCCAGTCCCCAAATCGGATGACATGCTGCAGCTGCAGCAAGACTACAGACTGGGTATATATTGTCTCCACATCCCCGTGTCCTTGCAAAGCAAAGCTATACTCACAGCTTAGGTAGGAGTAAGAGCAAATTCTAATCAGAGGAAAATCTGGATAATCAGTAGCTCGGGACTTCAGTCTGCACAAGAGCATGCAACAGAAAAGATGTGTGAATGCAGACCTACAGAGCTCAAAAATATTGAGAAGTCTGGTAAAGCAACCACAAGGATAAGTGATAAGTTCTTGTTCTGTGTGTGAGAAACTAGATCATATTCGTGGAACACATATCTATATCTATTTCATAGGCAGTTTGTGCAGTGCTCTCGGAGTTCAAGATTAAGATCCTCCTAGAAACACAGGCTGTGCTTGTTATCTCTCTCTCTCTTCTTGGGTCTGGCATTGCTGTGGAATTTAAAAAAAAAAAAATTGTTTAGTGCTTATAATTGCAGCCAAGCCTCCATCACAAAACAACAATGACATCAAATGAGAACAGCAACAAAAATCCAGAAGAATAAGTGAAGCATATAAATATCTTTCTGCTTGGTTCTGGAGTGACACCATTAGTCAATCACTGAGAATCTACAAGTGGGAGGCTACCAAATGGAGAAAACAACAGAATAGGCACAATGTTTGGAATTACAAATGCAGGACAAAAAAAGCTGGAGCTAAAGGAACAAAAAATTGCAGACGGATGTAAAGCAAAACCAAACCTTGTGAATAAGTTGTTCCAGTGCGCAGACTCCTAAGTGCTAGAGCCAGCTCTGGCTAAAATACACAAACAGAGCAGTCATTGGAGTTCTTCAACAGTCAAGTCACTTGGAAAAACACAAGCAGCTATAAATCAAACAAGCCACGTGTTTGTGGGCATATTTCACATAGAGGGTGCATTGAGATAGACCTGCAAGGACATGATTACAATAGCCAAGAAACTGAGCTTTTTTTTTTTCTTTTTTAATGTTTGGAAAGCACCTAGAACTTTGTGATTGCTACTCAAAAGCACATAGTTACAATAACAACAGCAAATGTCTAAAGACTAAAAATAATAGCCAAGACAAAGAAGATGAGGGAAAAAAAGGGGAGGGGAGGCAAATCTGAGACACTGTTACAGCATATAAGTATGTAATTTAATCAAGGTAAGCTAACTGAAACTAGATTTACTCTATAAACAGTTAAATGGTGCTGGAACTCACTCAAAATCAAATAAAATTTGGATTTCTACCAGGTTGTTAACATTGATATATAAATATGGAACAAACAGTGACAGGCTCATTTCCATTTCTGGGTTGTGAGTGTTGATAGCTGTATAGCTCTGATGTATAACTGCAAGTATAGGATAAGAAAGCAGGGGGAAATAATTATTACAAGAAATCACATGCTAGTCCCCAGAATAGTAGATTAACCTGAAAGGAAAACTTGGCAGGGGCACACTCCTGTAACTACGAAAACAAGGCAGATATCAGACGAGTCTGCTGTTGTAGTACTATCACTGCTTTGACACAAAGGCTACACTGCAACAATAACATTCAAAACCAGAGGCACAAAGATGGCTGTCAGTGAAAGTATGTGAAGAAAAATAGTGAAAATCAAGTAGCCACAGTAAAAGCAGAATTTACCAAATTCTTCAGCAGGCAGGACAGCAAGCATGCACTGACGTATGTCACTTTACCTAGTATAGGTAAAATGAAAGAGCTATGGGTAATAAAAAAAGATCATATAATGCTCCAAATTGTGTTAGACTACTTCCTCCAGTGTCCATAAAGTGATGAAACCCCCCTAGGCCAAGCAGTGTGTAATGAAAACCCTCCAGGAGCCTAAAGTTGCAAGAAAGGTGCTGTTCTGGGTTACAATGCTCCTTCCTACCACCTGAGCTCTGCTGCTGAACATAGCCTAAACTGAGACATGACTAAAAAACGTGCTGCAATAATGTTGCGTACAGTCAACTTTGAGTCTAACATGAGGAAAAACAGTCTCAGCTACCTTGTTACACAACACAATATTCCTATCATCTACGTTTTTGTATGACAGTATGGCATTTACAGCACCCACACCGCAGATAGGAAATCTGGATTCAGCTCCTTGTTCAGCCTAAGAGGATTTAAACCTCTATCTTTCACCTCCAAAGCAACTGCACCAGTTTTTAGACTAGACACGCTCTATCTTGTCCACAGTCATCCACTGAAATCAAGAGTTGAAATCCTGTCATACTTAATTTAGTAGAAGCATTGCAACTGAATTCAAGCAGCCAGGCCATCACCGAAGTGGTCAGCACATTAGAAGTCAGAAAGAAATAACAGAAGCTTCAGCCAAAGTAACTAAACAAAGATAGTGTCATTTTTCAAATAAAACAAAAAAAAAAAGCTCTGTTCCGTATTATACCATGCAGGGAGATGCCACTAACCTGGAGTACAAAATCTGCACTTTGTTCAGACCATTATCTTCATCAGGCTGAAGTGCGGAAGTTATTCATCAAGACTTTAGAAGAATTCATGCCAAAACCATCATTAAAATCAGTACTTACTAACCCACGTCTGTGCCCGTTCCTCCAGACCATAATGTTCTATTAAATTATCAGCTCTGATTGCTGAACTTCATTGTTTAGTTCTATTAAAACATGACATATATATAGCATGATAGATGAAAAAAATGCTTTTATTTTTCTCATTTGTCAATATTTTTTTAATCTATTCAGAGAACAATAACTGTGGTCTGTGAGTCACAATAGCAACACAAGCGTGCATGCCATCTTAACATTTCTAGATATGTAATTTCAGATCCTGAAACCACTAGCTTCAGGAATCTAAACAGGCAGTACTTGGTAAATGCTTGGAGAGCTAAGAGGAAAACTGTTATGTTCTAGAAAGTGTTGTTTGTAATTCAAAGAGAGACGCTTGCATATTTGTATCTGAAAAAAAAAAAAGTGAGTATTCTCTGTAATGTGATGTTTCCACAAGAATGGGTGCAATGTTTAATATAGGTCAAGAGCCCATTTTCTTTCCTCTTCCCAGAGAGTTCCAAGAAAATTAAAGATTTCAATCTGACTCCACCAGAAAACGTTTGTTTCTGAACCGCAGCCAGAAAGTTCACATTAGTTTGCCAAAAAAATAGAAAATTATAGTCCAAATATAACAGAAACTATGAAGTAAGTTCTGATAAATCCTATTACATGATCTCAAGTGATCTCTGGGTAACATTTAGAGGTTGTGCTCCTGTTTGTTATTTTTTATCAGAAATAATTTGTATTAAATACTGTTTATGTGTGACAAAGATTTTCTTTGCTATGACCAAAGCACACAACAGCAGAGGTGTTACTGCATCATTCCCCTTACTCTTAGCCTTCCATGTCTTTCCCTTATCCATGAAAACAACATACTCTACATTTCTGTTTTCCTTTAACAAAACCCAGGCTTAACCCCAATTGTTGTCATGTGCCTTCATTTCAGTTGGTACCAGTTTTGTTTTTCTTGGACCCAGCAAAAGCTAAGCATACTGAAACATAGCTTATTTCATGTCAAAATATATTGTGCTACACATACTAGCTGATCGGGAGTTGTTTTCTCTAAACACTGAAAAGATTTCCTCTTGTTGTTTCAGGATATTTCTAAAACGTGTCACTGAGCTTAGGGCTAGGGTTTGATTAATGCATGATTTCCTCTTTAAAATTAGAAACAGGAATCACGAGTGAGGGTTAATAATTTTCATTTGCTCTTCTGCTCTGTTTTCCAAGTAGTCTAATTAAGGCCTGGTTCCCAAGCTTGATTAGGCTTCTTTTACATCTGACTGCAGTTTGCAGATAGTGCTTCCAGGCAGGAACTCATGCTTATTTGCAGTAAATGGGAACAATCTGGGAAGGAACAAGAAGATTGGTTTTTTGGTTTGGGGTTGTTTTGGTTTTTTTTTTTCTTCCCTCCTTTAATTAGAGAAAATGTAGCATCTCTTGCAGGAATCAACAGCATCATTTAACTATAAATGTCAGAAGTGGAGACACAGTAATGAGGCCCCAAGTCACATTTGCTGAACTGCCTGTTGTAGTCATACCATTAGAGACAGCTGGTTTACACTCTTACCAAGCCTGCTGGGTTGCAGGGCAGTTAGTTTATGCCATCTGAATTTCACATGTACCATGAGAGTTGTAAAAGGTCTGCACAAACACCCTAGTTAGTCACTTGATCTCTGACCTGGTGCCTTCTCAGGATATTGAGCAGTGCTGCTTACACATCTTAGCAGTGGGGAAGATGCCTCTCCTGATGCCTAAACAGCTATTCCAACAGCAGTTCCTAAAACAAGTCCTCATGCTACTGCCGCATGATACTATACAGGTGGCTATATGTGATCCACAACGTATGTTTCAGAGACTTGCTCCATCCTCAGAAAAGGAGAAATTCCTCCCCTCCACTCTCACCCTGCAGTGTCAGGACATATTTATTTCCTAACTCCAAGGACTTCTCTGTCCCCATAGTGGCACAGCTGTCAGCTGAGTGCTCCCTCCAGTCAGACAACACTCTCAAAAAGTGGAGTCTCTCTGCTTACTGTGCTCCCCTGAATTCATCTTGATCACTGTGTAATGCTTCTGATGCTTTTTAAAAGCTATTTGCCAGTGACGGAATATAAAAATAAAAGACATGGACACAATTTCTATATTATCGTTAAATCTGTTGTTGGTTTTTTTTTTCATGTAGTATCTTAATGTAGTCACTGTATGCTGACAGGGAGAAGAAGAGTTAATTTAAGTACTTTTTTTCCTACAAAGGACTTGTTTAAAGGATAAATGCACTTTGAAATAGTTCTATTGGTCACCAAGCACTAAAGCAGCTATTAGCAGATGAAAATACCACAACTTACAGACTTTGGCTGTCTGATTCAGCATCTCTTACTACTAATTATAGCTTCATGCGGTAATTCTAATAAGCCTTTGGCGTAAATAAAAATAAATATTGTCAGTATTAACTAGATCTAGATGATACAAATAATGTCTGTGTACTTTACCTAAAGGAGTTATTCATACAGCAAGATCTACATAATGTTCTTTCTAATGATAGAAAGAGACTAGGACAGGTTCAGAGGCACCACATCCCAGAGGCAGGTCATTTCATGACAACTGCTGCGGCCTTCTATGATATGAAGAGAGCACTGAACTAAAACAAGGAGTTTGAACCTTTATTTTAGAAACAGAGCTTTGGCATCAAAGTAATTTGAATCACCACTTTCCCTTCAGTACCAAGCTACATTACTGTAATGCACAGTTTCAATGAAAGGTAGAGTCAACCTCAGTTTTCTCCTTTTCTCTCTAAGGTTAGTGGTAGGAGTACTCCCAGAGAAAGAGGGAGATCAAAACCCTGTTTCTCATGCAGTTTGTGCATTTGATCCAATAGGATAGGCCATAAGCCAGGACTCAAGGCAGTACTAACACGAAGACCAAATTCTCCTTTCATCATTACAGGATCAAGCTATTTCTTGGTTCTTGACTCCCTCAACACCATCACCTGTCTTCTGAATTGAAATCAAGGCCATCTAGATGAGGTGGGTTTAAATGTACTTAATAGATTAGGCCTCTTCTGTGACTTAAGTGAGGCATAAAACAAGTAGAAATTAATCAGTTGGACACTCGCTTTTCTGTCCCTGGCAAAGGCCATACTCAGGGACTGTATTTCTTACTCCAGAACAGAGTGCTATTAGATTTTTTAAAGAGTCTCTAACGTTTACAAACTAATTGTGAGAAGGTAATAGGAGATATCCTATGATATTTAGGTGTCTGAAAACCACCAAAGTCATATGCTAGATGTAATTTAGACACTCTGAATATGGCCGAAAAATTTCTCAGAATGAAAGAAGGCTATGAAACATCACTGTTACCTTAACTTCACCTTCCTTTTTCTTTTTTGTATTTATTGCTTCACTTCTTTTTCTTCAGATAAATACATACTATTTAAACTTATTTGTATTAAAAAATAGAATTAAAATGTGTTTTTTAATGATACACTGAGAAAAACTACAGAGCTATTCCACTGTATTTGTGTACAGAAGAAGAAGAAAAAAATTTATTGCATGTCTCCATATTTATTGATTTACTTTGGTTAAAGAACAACATGACTATCATGACTGGGCTATATTTTAGACAGAGAAGAACAAATGGAATAGGAAATTAAGTTCTTCTTGGATTGGAATGGGAAATTGAATGAAAAAGCAATTGTTAAACATTTTGGGTGACTTGCTGAAAGATTAATAAATTACATTATTGTGTTCAGAACTTGCATTTGCCATCTGAATGCCTAAGTGGTTTTCCGGCTAACAGTTTGAGGTATGTTTAGAGAAAATAAACCATCTGACTTTTGGATGACTCAAATACATAAGATCTAAGTAACAAAGATACTATATACTTTGCTAGTACAGTTCACACACTTCACTCTTCTCTCTAACAGACTCAAACTGAAGATTACATCTTATGCTTTGTTATTATTATCTACTTTGTCCTCTTTACATCATTAAGCTGTAGGTCGGAAATGCTTGCTGTATCTGTAAGAAGAGTATGTTCCAAGTTATTTTTGGACTTTTGATATGTAAGGACATCATTCATTTAAACTAAGTATTTTATCGTAGAGCTTGGCACATCAGTTAGGACTGGTGCTGGGGTGAGGCTGGTAATTTTGCTTGTTATTAAAGTTGCTCAACACTTCCCATTATAAAGCCTGTTTTCAGCTGCATATTGCTTTGCCAAACCTTAAAAGTTTGGGCTGAAATTTTCCATGCCAGGTGTCTGCCTCAGGCGGAAATATTTCGGGAAGTTTCATCCAAAATGGTACAGCTGTTTCTGAGAATGAGGTTAAAGAAAATCTGTTGTTTAGCAATGTTGAAATAAAATACTGGCAATCTTTTCCTGGAGAAGTCCAAGTGTTTTTAAGCATAAAGCAGAAGTTCGAAGTTTGGGGTGACAGGAAATTGGAGAGGAGGAGGCTGCCTTTCTGTTAGTGATGTATGTCTGCATAGACGTCTCCAAACATTAAAACTTTCAAAAGTCTCCCTTTTAACGTGTTCAGCAGCAACTCATAGGCTCAGAGTCTTTGGCTTTAATATAATCTAATGGGTTAAGAGCAGAAAAAGAAGCTCACCAGGGGGAAGGGGTTAGAGGGAGAGCTGGAAACCTCATCCTGAACATGGAGATCAGTAAGAGAGATGGGTGATACAGATGAAGTATAAAGACAGGCTTAGAGCAAAAGGGGTCTTGGACCAGGTGCCAAAAGTGGGAAAAAAAAGTAGCACATAGACATGGTGAAGGAGACTAAACTCAGGAGGATGGGATAGAAAGGATTGTAGGTGCTCAGCAGTTTTTTTCTCCAGGACCTGCAGCCGGATTGATGGCTACTGTGTGTGA
Source organism: Chlamydotis macqueenii (assembly GCF_036417535.1). Classification (NCBI taxonomy): domain Eukaryota; kingdom Metazoa; phylum Chordata; class Aves; order Otidiformes; family Otididae; genus Chlamydotis; species Chlamydotis macqueenii. The sequence continues at coordinate 168,682,943 of NC_141556.1, forward strand.
CAGTAAAATTAAAAAAGCCAGGACATTGGCTCAAGCACCATCTCACAACCAAGCAACTTTAATCGTTATTAATTCCTTGATACAGTTTTTGTGTAAATACCAGTCTCCCAGGCTGTTCCCAGGCATAGTTTAGGGATAGTGCAAGCCACAGATTGCTCTCAGTTGTTGCTATAGATGAAGGCAACCTTCACAGAGGCGAAAGACTATTTAGCTACACGGACGCAAACTGTGCCTTGCCACATGTCCAGGTCCAGAGAACGGGTCTTGGTTCACATTATTTACTACTATAGACATTGCCTAAAGCTATAACTGTACTGTTAAATGAAAAAGGGCCAGGGAATGACTCAAGTACTGAACTGCTGATTGTTCATACAGATTAAGAGTTAGCTCACTCACAGCCTCGGTTTTGGACCACTAAACTTAGGAAAAAATCTACTTCAGAGGGGTTTTTAGTAGTATGAATGTTGGTGTCACTTGGCCTATGGGACAAGTCAGCAGGCTCTTTTACTTAGTTGTGAAAAAGACAGCTTGATAGAGAGAGAGAGAGAGAAATCAAATACTTCTGGAAATCAATCCACTGTAGAAAAAAAGAAAGATGAGTAAAAGTTAAGTTAGCAAGATTGCCAAAATGTGTTTAAAAAAAACCTAATTACAGTTTTACAAAGTTAATTTCATGCTTCTGTTTTGACTAACAAATTGGATTAATGAGGAAAAAGTTTATGAAATGAAGGAGTAAAAAGAAAGGCAATTCTAACTGTGCATTTTAACAAACAAAACCCAGGCAGGTCATTTTTGCTAGAAATACAGAGAATCAAGGCACGTATCAACAGGTATTATGCAATGACAAACTGTCTCTTCTGCTGCCCTTGACACCAAACCACAACTGACATATTGCTATCTCTGATTTTTATACATTGCAACCTTAAAATATAGCCAAGGATACCAACACCTGCTTAGCTGATCTTGTATTAAATTCAGGTAGAAGCTGTCAGAACTTCATTTCAGTGTAGGCAGGCCTATGCAGGAACCGAGGAGTGGCCTGTGCAAGCTGTTATGGCATACTAAATCAGTGTGGAAAGCTTTCAGCCCACACTCCTCTTTTTGCCCACTGATATGGAGTATGTTTGGCAGATCAAAGCTGTATTAGAGGATGAATACTGATTTTTTTTTTTTTTTCAGTAGATCAGATCTCACAGACCTGGATAAAAAATATATAGTGTGTTCCTGAAAGCACAGGTACAGAAAAAAAAATGCCAGGGGGCATAGAGGAAATGATGCATGTCAATACAAGTAACTATCACTCTGGGTGAAATTCCAGCCCATGAACTTCATTAACTTGGTGGTAGCTTGCCAGATTGAAAATCTCACCAACAGAATATGTAAAAAAAAACCAATAAAACAGAGGATTCTGTCACTGTCCACTGAGCTTCTCCTCTTCTCAGTTTCCACTATTCCTTTAACCACAGTTAACCTACATATCTTCATCCTGAGCAGTTATTGTGAGGTTGCAGCTTATACCATAAGGATAATAGACCAATGCACACTCTTCTGCAGATTTCAGCCATTTTCCACGAAAAAGTAATGCTAAATTTAAGACAGCTACTAGCCAAGACCACTCAAACTCAGTCAAACCCTACAGAAAAACATCTTTCATCTACCACTTACAAACCAACACTAGACTTCATTCATATACATAAATACAAAGCTAAGTACACTGTGATTCAGTAAAGCCACACTAAACTTAGAGCAACCTCTAAAATGTATGTGCATATATTTGAAATTTAGTAGGAGTTAAGGCTGCCCACTGACCACCTCAATGGGAGGATACATACTTGCTCCAGGAAGGTGCAAGGGTGAAAGTAAAGTCATGGAGATTGAGAAGAATACCAGTGCTATTTAGATTATATACAAATGAGTCAACTGATTGCTCCCTTGACTTCCATGGCTTGCACTGGTAAGATGAGCAGGATAGCAAGCATTACACTAAAGTGGCCACGTATTTCATTGTGATAACAGAACTGTTTGCAAGTTCACTTTGCCGTAGACCTAAAACAGACTCTTCATAACAATCACAGTGCAAATCCATAACTTACTTACTACATACTTCCAGTCACCAAGTCTTGCCTTCTGAATGTCACTGGGAAATGTGGGACATCAGGAAGGACAACATAATGGGAGCTCCAAGAAATAAAAGTTTGGAAAATCAAGCCATTTACTGAAGACAAAAAGGACCTTGTGGTTCATCAGGTTTATCTTCCTACTGTTGCAGACAATCATATTATAGGATCTCCCTTAAAAAATGATTAAGCTGCATGTTTGTTTGTTTAAACACTCTAATCTGTTTTGGAGCATCAGTATGCCAGCAGTTAAAAGCTTTCTTCTCATTTGCACATATTCCTGGCTATTTTACATGCATCTAGTTTTTATGCCAATGCTGTCCTTTATCATAGCTTTTTCGCTTTCTGGCATTAAGTCCTTAACATATTTAGAGACAGTAATGAAATCCTCATCTCAGTCTTCATTTCAGTAAGTTAAATATCATGTCTATTCAGTTTCTTCTCAGAAGACAGATTCTACATTTCCCTAGCAATCCTATATCTCCTGCTTCCTTCTTGTTTCAGCTTAACACATTTCTAAACATATGGATGGTCAAAACTGTAAATAATGTGGAGGAGGCCTCATCAAAGCCTCATTTGAGTCTCTGTACCTCTGATATATTCTATGTGTCATATGCCTTTTTCAGCACTGGATCACAGTGTTGTGATTTATTAGCACATCCTGTCTTCCCTCTCAGGAAGACATCTAGCAGATGATAACAGGAATTCTTAGAATCCTCTTCCTCCAAGTCTGCCAGTCTCTCAGCTCTGCCTGTATCATTTAACTGTCTTGCCAATTCCTCCTCATTTTGTATCATACACATTTTATCAACAGAGACTACCAATTAAAATATTAAGTAAGACCAGTCTCGAGCGTGATCTTTGTTACACTTCTTGAGGAACATTTCTGAAATACATTTCTTCCCTTTTCAACACTACATGTTTAATTTCCTTCTTAACTGGTCCCTTCCCAAATTCTTAATCTTAAGATAAGATTGCCTAGATAGTTTCCCTAGTTAAGATTCCCTAGATAGTTCCCTAGATAGTGCTCTAGATAGTTTAACCATATTATCACTAATTCTATCCACCCACTTGACTACTGTTCTCATTGTGTTACTGCTTCCCTGTTTCCTGCTGTGCACATTTCTGCCCTCTTGTACCCCTTTATCCATAGACATGTACCAAAATTATCTGTCGATTTTCTGCAATTTTATCTCAGCCTTTTCTCATAATTTCTCAATATCTAGTTAAGGATTCAGACATTTCACTCCAGGCTATTAATACTGAACTTAATACTGAACAGTGCAAGACATTGAGGAGCTTGTCTACAGCTTGCAGATGTTAATGGAAAGATTCCTTTCTGACTTCCATGGTCATTGGGATCAGCTACACAAAACTAAAAGCAAACTGTTTCAGAAACCATACATGGCAGTTCTTAGCAGCACAGCCAAACCACAGAATAACCTATGACCCTCTGCTGTTTGACTGGGGTGGAGATGTGCCATATATTAATACTGACTGAATCAACATGTGCAACAAAAAAAAAAAAAAAAAACCAAAAAAAAAAAAAAAAACCAACTTGAAAAGCACTCCATTACATCTGATGTATAAACATCACACTCAGACACTGCAGTACAACATCAAATGGAGTACACCAGTCTGACATTGAATCACAGAATCACAAAATCACAAAATAGTTGAGGTTGGAAGAGACCCCCGGAGGTCATCAGGTCCGTCCCTCCTGTTCAAGCAGGGCCACCTACAGCCAGTTGCCCAGGACCATGTCCAGAGGGCTTTTGAATATCTCCAAGGATGGAGACTCCACAACCTCTCTTGCAATCTGTTTCAGTGCTTGGTCACCCTCATAGTAAGGTGACCTGTAGCATCCTTTAGGATCTCAGTATATTGTTATGCCACCACTTCAGGAACCCTCCTCTTATCTTCTCCTCTCAGGTTCTTTCAAAAAATAGGAATGACATCTTTCCAGATGTTATCTATTTACACAGCACGCCAATTCACAATCCTAGAAAAGATTGTTGATGGCTTTGGTTTGGGGGCTTTTTTGTGTCTTTTTTTTTTTTCCTTTAGACACATTATTAGGCTTTGATGAATTAAGAATGAAGACTGAACTTCTTCATCATTAAAGAGCTTTTAATGCCTTAATCTTCTCATACCACTCTTTATCATCTTATGTATGGCAACTCCAATCAAGCAGCAAGTTACATCTGTCATGAATTACCTGATTCAAACCTGCTACTATATTCTGCATCACATCTGCTTTCTTCTCAGCTAAAATAAGAGAGGTAATCAACAAGGGTAGGCCTTCCAGCTCCCTAATGGCATTGTAGCTGTCTAAAGCTTCCCAGGATTGCTTTTCTGTGTTTGAGGTCTGCAAGATAATCCTCTGAGCAAAAATAGAGATCAGATAGTTCCAATGAGATTCTCTTATTTTCCTCTGAGAGACAAAATTTGTATTGAAATCTTAATGTAGCCAGTAGAAATCTGAGAATAAATTCTCACTAAAAAAAAATTATGACTGGTGAAAGTGCTTGCAAATCACAACTTTTTTATTTTATTTTTTTCCAAATTGTGCTCTCCTTTGAACAGACAAGATAAAAGAAGCAAATCATGGTAATTATTTCAGTATTAAGCCTCCAAAGATAACCCAGAAATCAGTGAATTTGCAGTGATAGTCTTTTGTCTTTACTATAGCTGTGGTGATGTTCAAATGGGAAAGCAACAGGAATATGACAGTTAAAGTTGTCATTTTCTGAGCTAAGAATAGAACTGGAGATCTTGAAAAAGCTGAAAAATCTGCAATGTCACTCTGTCTCCTACTTCTCTGCAGGAATTAGAATGCTAGAATGCCTGAGCTGTGCTGTCTCTAAGCTACTTAGTATCATCCAGAGCTTTGTATTTTTGGTTTTTTTCTTTTCGAAGTTTGGGGATTTATTTTTGTTTTGGTTGGCTGGTTGGCTTTTGCAAATGTCTATTTACATGCTCTTGTTTCTTCTGTGTACCAAACTAGTGAGCTATGCTACTCCAGCGAAGTAACCATCATGTCCCTTTTGGGCTACAGAAGCACTCAGCTGTACTACATTCAAGTGATAAACACAGCACTAATCATGCTATTCTTCATCCAAGACACAGGCGTGTGGGATGAAAAAGGTATTTGAAATACATTATTAATACTGAATTAATTGTAGAAGATAGTATAATACCATGCAACATAATAATAAAGCAGAAAAATCTCTAAATAATATGTTTAATCATTTCTATATTCTGCAGTTTAGATGTGATCAGACTTATTTTCAAATAGGGTAAAAATATCGTTCTTTGGGTTCAATCCCATATGACAAATTTCAGTCCAGAATGACTTTTTTTTACAACTAAATTATAAATCCCTGAAAACAGGGGGATATAATGGAAACACTGACTACAATATCATAAATAAAAGCCTTCCTCTGAAGGATTTCCAAGATTTCCAGTTCATAAAAAGTTTAATGTTTCAATTGAGACTTACAGCAAACTTCAAATAATGACACACTACAAATGACAGTAAGCAGTACAAATAAAGTAAATTTACTCACGACATATTGCTGGCAACTGTTCATGTCCCAGAAGTGAAAAATACCAAGCTATAAGGCAGCATGATAGTCCATATCCTATAAAACCACACATTTATTTCCAAGTAGGCTTCACTATAGCCGGAACTCTGCCATACTCTTTCCAGCAAGAATGTTACTATTGTAAAACAAATAGTATATTTTTCACATCACTGTTCTTTATGTGCAGAGATCATTTTATGTTGAGTTTTTGTTTTTCCCACAAGCCTTGAATGTAAACTTTTTTCCCTTAGCTTTAACCCATTGAAACAGCTGTTCCACTTGCATTTTCCTGTCTTTCAAGGGCTATACTAACTGAACAAATATCATAGAATCATAGAATAGTTTGGGTTGGAAGGGACCTTTAAAGGTCATCTAGTCCAACCCTTCCTCCATGGGACAATTTGTATACTTGTTTCTGTTCTGGAACTGCTGGTTTCTCTGAGGCTAAGTAGTGTATATTACTGAGTCAGTAGTAACAGTTTTCTGAAAGTTTTACTTTTCATTCACTAGTGCAAGGCAGGCTCTAATCATTAACATACAGATGTCAGTACTTATTGATTTTCAGTGGTGTGTGGGTTAAATTTTTTGTATCAATGTGATCTTTCTTTTTTTTTTGGTGAGGTCTGAACCAATGGGCTTATATATTTTTTTTTATCCTATTCTGTTAGCCTTCAATGATTTGGTAGCATTCATGTTGCGCTCTGCTACACTTAACAATATACTACATTTGGTTAAAATAGTCCAACTAAAGAAAAAATAATATAAAGCATTTGCATAATGATTTGTACCTTTGGACTTGGAAACAAAAAAAAAAAATCTGAACTCTTCTGCCTTGGCAAGACAGTGCTCAAATTTGTCTATCTTAGCAATAGGCTGCTCTAAGATGTCAGTACAGCAAAGCCAGACCACAGCCCAGTTCCCCATATTCTTTCTCCTTCTTCAAGCACTCAGCAGGGAGAGATAGCCACTTAATTCTGAAGACCTATCCTTAATCACAAGACAGAAAACCTAGGGCAGCAAGCTTCTAATCATGAGCACTTCAGTTAAATATCTAAGAAAGACAGAGTGACCTTGGGCCTTGAACAAGAGCTCACTGAATCCAAGTGAACAATTAGAGAGGCACTAGACGAGCTTCCAAGGAGCATCCCAACATTGAGATGGTATTTCAACTCAGTGTTTGGTACAAACCATGCTGGAACACCATGCTGCCCCATTGGCTTCTCATCACTCTATCTTTCCCTATTTCAAGTCCCCACAGACATTCACCCTGTCATGGCTGACTGCCATTGTGAGAAAAATTACAATCTTTATACTGAAAGGTATTTCAAAACAGTATATTTGGAAACTAAATTAAATGGTCTAAATAGAAATGCAATGTACTTGCAGTCAGCTAGAAATCCCTTTTTCCCGTTTTTTTTAATTCCTTTTAACATTTAAAAATTAAATGTAACCATTCTTCCGTTGAGATGTGCAATGGTACTTATTGTTATTCATTGCCTTTCATCAGTATCTTCAAGCAGTTTACAGAAATCAGTGTTTTCTAACAGTTTTGTGGTACATGGGTAAGATTTTCAGAGCTCTGGCAGGTGATTTTTCATGTTCATAGTTAGAGGAGATACTGCCCTATGTTTTCAACCTGGCCATCTGTCTTAGGCCACCGCCAATATTACAGAAGGACAGAATACGGTATATGTCTCTGCCTCAACTGCCACATTTTACAGTCCACTTTATTAATGAGCACCTACCTTCATTGCAATTTAATCTAATATTCTGTACTGCAAGCCACAGTGACTGACACATGACTCATATACCATCCTTCCTTGCCTACTATTGGGACATTTATCCTTTGAAAAGAGATAGCAAAGGCATCTGGGTGCTTTAATGCTTTAAGCTACCCCAGCTAAATCTGCCAGTACTTATCTTTCAGAGCCCACATCGAGTTTAATGGGTTTTGGATTAGCCCTTAAGTAAAGAAACTATAGTAGAGGGAATTTAATTGATCTCTCTGAGGTCACACAGTGGCTGAGCGACAGAACTGGTGTAAAACAAAGAAGGAAGAATTGTCAGAATAAGAAAACGCAAAGGTAGTAGATAAGCAATAGTTTATTTCTGAACTATATGAAGAGAATATTTGCTAAACTGCAGCATTCTTTATCAACTTGGTTAATTTTTTTCTTTTTTTTTTATACACAAACAGCTAAATTTTGTGCCTTGCTTAATAGGATCATTAACAATGTCATCCAGTTATCCATACACACAGATCCCTTTTTTTTCCAAACACAGAGAAGTTAAGTGCAGCAGTAAGGAAAGAGTAAAAATCACAGCTGATTTTTGCCAAAGCTGAAACTCCTAACTGAAAGCTGAAGCACTGGAGCTCTTCACAAAGATTTATCTTCTACAATAACAGCAAAATTCTTACTTTTAGCCCTATGCCCCTCTCAAGTAATTTATAAAGAAAACATACCTCACCCTATTTCTGCTAAAATTATTTGCATTCAAAATATTCCTGTTTTATTCTAAATCAAGCCATATGCTGCTGGTGATATTTTTTTTAAAAAAAAGGTCTTCCTCCATCATTTAAATAGATCAAAGCAAATGTTCATATATATATATATACACATTATATATATATATATGACTGTAGAGTTACTTTTTCTCTAGCTGATCTTTTCTTCCTATGTGGATCTGATGTTTTGCCTCTGAGAATAGAACTTATTAGCAGCACTAAAGTAAAAAAAAGACAGGATATTTTTCAGCAAGAGCCTCCTCCTTGCCAAACATCCCAGAGTTTGTCTCCAAGGACTTTAAAAGAAAGGAAAGAATGAAGAACGGAAACCATAAAGCATGTATTACTGCTATCATCTAATTGCTGAATGAATAGCACGGTTGTTTAGTCTGATTGCACTAAGCTAGTTATCCACTGCAAGCTTCATTGACAAAAAGGGAATCTACACAAATTATAGGGAAATTCAAGTACTAAAGGAATGTTTTGGTTCAGAGGTTTGCAATGACTATTGGCTTTGGTTCCTGGCACAGTTTGTCTTTGCCATATGAACTCTACTGGGCTGGGTCAGCCCAAAGCTTTCCAAAAAGCCTGCGAAGAGGACAGACTTCCTTGTCATCTGTATCCCATAAATAAATTAAAGTGATGTTCTCCAGTTAGAGTTTGTTTCTTGGCAGGCTAATCTGCAATCAGAGAAAGAAAAGCCTTTCATTTGTGGACTCCAACTAAAGGAAGGAAGCTTTTGTATGCGGATTCACCAGAGACCAAAATATTAAAAAGTGGAAGAGGAAAAACATATGTTGCAGTTCCCTGAAAAATAAGTGGATCAAAAAAGTGCTTTAAAGACATGCCCTCAATTGATGATGTTGAAAAACAAAGCATTCCTTTACAAGGAGCAAGCAAAGTGGTTTTACCACCATCACCTTATTACAGCATAAGAACAGGTTTCTCAGGCACTTTTTTTTTTAATTCATACTCTCAATAGAGAAATGGCAAAAAAAAAAATTGAAACAAGCCTAATATGCCAGGTTCCAGTGGGTTTGCATTTCTCCCTCTTGTCATATTGCAGAATGTATGTATAGGCATGTAGCATGACATGGATATGGATATCACTTCCCTGCTGTTTGTACGACGTCACAACCAAGAAGTAACTACAGCAAGCATGAGCAGTGACACTGGTATATTCAGTGTAGCTTTCTGAATACATTAATTCAGTCACAGAAAACATTGCAGCTACACTTCTCATCTTGCAGCCCACTGCAAAGCTCCATCCAACTTTCCCTCCATGTTACTACTTGTATTAAGGCTCTTCTCTCTCATGTCATCAGACTATTTCTTTCATGTTTTCTTGCACTCTTTGCTTCACTGAAGTGAACTTTCAGGAGCTATTAAGGCCTTAGTTAAATCTCTGTGAAACCTGATTACATCCACCAAAATAAAGACATCTCAATATTTTTCCTCATGGAATGATTAAGAAAAAAAAAATGAAAGAAGTAACACAGGAGGCTGCAGTTAGAGATAACATATCTCTAGAGGGACTTCTGTAAGTCTTTGACCTTTCTAGAAAGCATAAACACTCCCCTCCCAGGCCATGCTTCCCTGTTTTGGGGGACCCCTGTGCCTTGCACAGCCAGCCGATCAGTGACCTGCCCTCCACGGCTCTGAGTGGTAGTACCTGTGTTACAGATGCAGCGTGGGAGGTGAGACAGGGAGTTAACAGCATGAGTCACACAAAACAAATAACAGAAATGCTTAATGGTTATTGAATTATAATGCCAAGACAGCCTTTTGCTAATGTGACTTCCTCTGTCTGGAAAATGAGTTTAAGCTTTGCCAACGAAAGAGCTGTTTAGCTGCAGCTCCGGCAATCTTTTGCAAGTGTAGTCCTATCAGCCACACCAAAAAGCCGCTCTAAATATCAACAAGCTTTGAGATCTGTTGCTCTGACATCTGTATCACCTGCTTCAATATACATCTAGCAATAAGAATTATTTGAATATTGGCTGCATCTTATTTGGAAATGTTTTATCATCTCAAATGTGGAGCCTGTTTAACTATGTTATAGAATGCATTACAGAAAACTGAGAATTAAATCAAATTAAATTAAATTAAGATCCTATTGAATTTAAGTTAATGGAAAATGCAGTACTGACTTTAGTCAGATCTCAACGAGACCACAGATGTCTTATTTTCTTTCCCAACTCCATTGTTAAAAAAAAATCTAGTTACTATTTCTCTTTCTTCTGACAAACCAGAAATAACAATTAAAGTATAATTATTATAACCAGGACCTGGCTCTATGAACACAATGAATACAAAACTACAGAATTTTACTTTCCTATGTTCTTGTTTGCTGGCCTTTGCAGGTATATCCATGTCAGTTCTCTCTATCTCCTGTTGAGATGATTGCAATTTAAATCTTTATATGTGACAGAATCTTTCTATGATGTAAATTGTTTTTCTTTGACATAACTCTTATTGAAAAAAAAATAGGAAAGCATGGCTGTGAAGAATCAGGTATTGAAACTGAAAGCAATTAGCTGTCTTTCCATGTGTCTCACAGAGCACCAAGCACATATTCTGCACTTAACGAGGAAGAAATAATAATTAATCTTAAGTTTTTGGCAAGATACAATCTAGGCAAGAGCTTAATGCATTTGAACCACTGCTCCTCATTCTCAGAACAGGAAATTGGATTTCTGTTTCTCATGTGGAGAGGATCTTAAATAAACTCTGGCCGAGGCTGTGGAGTCAATAATACTTCTCAGGGAACTGAACATTAGCTGATGATGCTAACGTTTTCAAGAGAAGGGTCTCATGCAGACACTCATGGTTAAGGTATATCTCCTGTGCCAGATGACACTGTTTCCAAACATTTCTACTCTGTCTGCAGTTGCCTGACTTCAACCCTCAGCAATTTGGGGTTAGTAGCTTCTTTAAGATGTCCTGGTTCATGATCCCAAAGGTATGGAGGTGAAAGGAAGGAAAGGAAGGATGGTTTTAGGGTTTTCTCTAATACTTACCTGGGCTCTGGGTGCCATTGTGTGCTATCTTCATGAGCGGGTACTTGGTACATTTGGGTATGACATTTCTCAGACTCAAAAATCACTTACACTTTCAACTTTCCCCTTGACCCTGCTAAAACTCTTTTGCTCCCATTCTTGTACCCAACATTGTACTGCAGGGTTTCATTTAAGGCTAATTTCATCCTCCCATGGGAGAAAGCAAGAAACACACCACTTTGCATCCCCAGTGGCAGCAGAATTACTACTGCCTTACCACTGGCAAACTGCTTGTGAAAAGAGAGGCGGAAAAATGCCTGTCTCTGGATGGAGTGGGACGTGGGGTTGTTGGGAATTCCATCCTGTCCTTTCTCCTGCTGATAGCTCCTCCAAGACAGCTCCATCTCCAGAGCTTCCTTCCTCCTCAAACTCCTGTAAGAATTTTTTTACGAGCGTGGTGGAACAGGTTGCCCAGAGAGGTGGTAGATGCCCATCCCTGGAAACACTCAAGGCCAGGTTGGACGGGGCCCTGAGCAACTTAATCTAGTTGGAGATCTCCCTGGTCCTTGCAGGGGGGTTGGACTAGACAACCCTTAAAGTTCCCTTCCAACCCAAACTATTCTACGATTCTGTGATTCTATGAACATGCCACACAGAAAAAAAAAAAAAAGGAGAAAAAAAAATCCCATTAAGCCTCACAATTAAAGGCTACTAGGTGTGCATAAAATGATGGGGAACATCATTGCCTCAATACTGTGTTTTCTGTGCCAGCCTGATTTGGCAGCAGCCCTCAGCTTCAAGTTTTCCCTTCATAAGCTTGCATTCTCATTTTAATGGTGACTAAAATTCTTCTCAGAGTAATTAACGTAGATCAGCAGCACAACCATGAGAGCAGGAGAAACACCATTTCAGTCTCTACCAGGTCACTTAATGAAAAAAATAACTTTTTTACTGACCTAGTGTCACACAAAAACTTACTTTGACGCAGTACTAGGAATATCACCACTTGTACATGATTTTACACATAAATATCCTTTTCAGTAAATTCATTTGCTGTTCAAATTCACCTGAAGAGCCTCAGTTATTACTCTGTAGTATACCATATTTCTCACCTTTCCTGGTTAAAAATGAACAATTACAGTGCATGTACAGCTCAGAATCATATTCAGTTTTCTCAGAACAAGGTTTCCAACTGCTGTCTGAGCTACAGAAAGGAATACACTGCTGAAAATTTTGGTAGTTAGGTAAGTTCCAGCCAAACTTAAGAAATCTGGGATACACAATTAAAAATCAATAAATTTAACTGGATCCTTTCCAATTGTTCAGAGAGCTTTTGCTTCTGCTTCAGCTTGAAAATCAAAGGAAAAAACTTAAAAGGTTAAATATATATTTCACTTAATTATATTCATTCATGTCTGTTATTAAGATACCTAGAATTTTTATTGAGGCTTATGACAAAACAAAACAATTAACATCATTTGAAAATATCCAAAAAGCTGGAACTTTCCTGTCTCACAGGCTAGAGTCCTAATTTCCACGCTCTGCTTCTGGGGAGAAATGTGACTTGGACACGTCAGCTAATCTCTGGTGTCTCCATTTTCCACATGTTTAGTGTTATCCACTTCTAGACTCCTTAGAGACTCAAAAAACAAGAGGGGATGTGGTATGTATTTTAAATGTTATTACTCTCATTTAAATACAATTACTGAATGAAAAATTCAAGTCTGTTGTTTTTTCTTGTTAGTACTTGTATTCCTACCCCAAAAAAAAAAAAAAAATTATCCAGGGGCACATTTATCCAAGATGCTACCTGACATTTTGCAAATGGAAACGACTCCATACTGACAGGAGAGCAGATATTTTTCATGCCTCAAACATGAAGAACTGCATTTATCTAACTGATTCTGCCCCTGGTTTTGAGCCTGGGCGTAACAAAGACAATATAAACTTAGCACATAGTTCAGTAATTAATTGTTTGGAAACAATTCATTGTAAATACTTTCATATTTATAGCCACTATGAAACAATGAAGATAACATCTGAGAAGGCTCTGAGTGAAGCAGGAAGACACTGCAAAGGATGTGCCATTGTCATTATTAATAAAGCTTCTGTCTGACTGCAGCACAAGGTACAGAGATTTGTATCAGCCGTGTCCCTGGAGGGAAGAGACAATGCAGAGCTGTAGCAAGCAGAAGAGTGACACACCCTTCAGCAATAGCGTACGTGGAAGGTGAAGCGTCCTTCATGGTTTGCTCAGTTCCATTTGCACAAATGTCGTGGCAAAAAAAATACCTTTGCCATTCATTTACAGAAACCTTGCACAGCATGTCTGTAATTCCATGGACTCTCGGGACAGACCTTTTGGCCAAACTGTATTTACCCAGCGTCAGAAGAAATGCTTTTTTTCCTTGTGTGCTAACACCACAGGCTTGCATTATGACTTTGTTAAGGAAGGTAAAAATGCTCTTTCACAGAGACACACGGGACAATACATTTTGAGTAACTTGCAATCCCTTCATAAAGCAGCTACAACTGTATTAAAGAATGCTGTTCTAGAACAAAACAACAACAATAAATAAAACAAGAATAGCAAGCCTGATGAGGCTTCCTGATTTTCCAAAAAGGGAAGATTCAGTGAAACTAAACCAGATGACAAAATCATTACTGTTTCTGAGAATAAACTGTAATCCAGTCCCAATATGTAGAAGCGGAAATTGCTGTTGCTGTGAGTATACTTTTTTTTTACTCTTCATATAAACAACCCTCAGAGAGGGACAGGATATGAGAACACCCATCCTCTGATGAGTATGCTAAATCATCCTGCTTTTTTTTTTTTTTGCTCTAGATCAATAAATCTCAAAATCTCTAGGCAACAGGAAGGCTAGGAATGAGCTCTTACAGGCGTCAGTTTCTTAATCTAACACAGTGCACCCGAAACAGAACAACTCACTGTTTCTTCAGTGACTTCTTCAAGGTGACCCATGCTCTGTCTGTAGTGTTAAGAGAAGGAGAGATCTCTGGACCTGGTGGCACTGACTGGCTCACACCCACATTGCCTGAGTGTCATCCTTTCTACACCACGTATGTCTTGGACAGAGTTAGTTGGCATAGTCTGGAACAGAGTCAGAGAATAAGTGCAGACAATCAATAGTCAATTTAGGATATGATTGTGAAAGATTAACTGCTCTGAATATGTAGTAACAATGATTACAAATGTGTAGGAACTAATCATTTGCAGTATGTCTTGTTTATGAACGTCAATCCAATAAAGTCACGTCTCAAAGATGAAAACTGGCCTGATTTATCATTCAGTCTTCTAAACAACCCTATCACAGTGACCTTTAATTACCTGAAATATAAATATTTCTACATAAGTACATACATATATTGAGCTGCAACAAAGTGTTCAGTGCTTTAACTTTCTCTTTGGCCATCCTTTGTTTAGCTGCATAGACATAACATTTGTTCTTGCAAGAGTGCATGCAAAAGATAAGGTATGTTACAAAAAGTGACAATGCCTAAATATCAGAAAGCTTTGAAAGGACAATTTTTAAAAATTAGCATACAGAAATGCACTGTGTGTACCTCAGTCTACACATTGTAACATGTATTGTATACACACATACTGTACATCTTATTGCAGCTTTTCCACTGCAAAGTTCCTTCTCTCCCCATTTGACATCTCTTACTTCTTACAGTTTATACAAAACATACACGTCAACAGCTTACATGATATTCAAGCAAGAATCACTACACTGAAATACTTGAGTAGGGTGACAGGATCTAGGAAAATCGTAGTATTTTGTCTTACTCTTCTTATCCTACCCCTGTATCTCCTTCCCTTTAAATTATCAGTTATTATTGTCAAATATCCTGCTTTCACTATGTTTCCAAAGCGCCCATTCCTGTGGTTCCTCCTCCCTACTGCACTCCCTGACCCTCCTGTGGTCAGATGCTCTCCCCCTTCCTCTCCTGCACTTCTCCAAATCTCCCTCAGCTCTGTGCGCCCTACACACAACCCCAGCCCAGCCAGTTCTTTAATCCTTTCCTTCCCCACTCTCAGCCTTTAATTGACCTCCCTAAAGCAACCACTGCCAGCCACCACTTCCCCTTCCCTCTCCTCCTCCACCTCTTTTTGCTGGTCAATCCGGGTGGGAGAGGAGAAGCGGGAGATGAAAGCGGGAGACAGCCTGTCTCCCTGCCAGGTGGCTGCGCGGAGGCACGGGGGTGTGCAGCACTCGTGGCAGGGGATGAAAATCTGTTGAACACATGAGAAGCTGGTAACACCCAGGGGAAGGAGCCAATCCAGAAGGGAGACCAAATGTGGATGTCATCAGCGCGCACCATTTGGCAAACGCGATATATGCTAAAAAAAATGAAAAGTAAAGGGAGAAGGCACAGGCCTGCGCTTCTGCTAAATTGTCTTGCGCAAAATATGTGTAAATCACTACCTGATCTGAACAGTGGCACCTTGTAGCTGCCTTGTATTCAGTTCTCCCAACTCCAAGAGAACCCAGGCTCATGAAAGAAGCGTACATATACTGTAATACATTGTGGTTAACTTTTTTAAAAAGTTTTTACCTACCTGTCACAGCACATGACAATATGTCATTTTTCTCTAACTGAAATGTAATGTGCCTAAGAGGACAGAGAGTCTGTTGCAAGGTTTATTTATTATTCTTTTTGATGGGAGGTGGTTTGAAAATAAATAACTTCGGACAAGTTCTCTTTCTTTTTGGTTTGTTCTTATTTGGCAAGGGCCTCAGGGGTAAAATCTGCATCAGTAGATTTTGTTTTGACAGTAAAAACTCTCTCCCCAAATGAGAAAGAAGGATGTTGGAAATTAAGATTAGTCCCGCATGTGTGGACAGACCATACTGATATCAAGAATTGCTTCATACACAAAAGTAACATATCAATGACCTAATTTGTTAGCTGGCACCCAGTCAAACCTCAGAGCCACCCAAGGTAGGAAAAAAAATGTAACCAACTCGCTGATTCTTAGCCAATCTTGCTTTGTTCTTCTTTCATTCAGAGGAAAGGCCTTTCAAAAACACTTCATTTCTCTGTTACATGTACTCATATTCTCTTTTTATATTCATTTGAGTGGATAACAAAGACTGTTATGCTCAGCCATAGCAAAGCATTTGTAAAGACAGGCTCAGCAGGAGTTTTCATGTTGTGCTGTCAACACTACACAATGGCAGCCCTTTTAAAAAATGAACCTTATGCAGAAAAATGTTCAGACTTTCAGAGCAATTCATATCTAGTGATATCAATTGAATTGGAGGCTTTGCATTACATTGTAAGGTTAACAGCTTGTAAAAACACGGATTCTGAAATTGGAGGTACCTTCTATGAATGGACAAACATGCACACAAATGTGTGGAACACAAGAATCTCTATCAATTATTAATCTCAGTGCTATGTTTTTGAGATCTTCTTATATACTTTAAAGAAATATCTTGAGCATGTCATATACCTCCGCATATTTCTCCCTAGGTAATTAATTGTTTAACACAGAAGACTAATTCAGTAAAATAAAGATACGATAACATTTCTGAAGTGTGATATTTTGATGTGTGAAATTTTGAAGTGTGAAATCCTGAAGAATATGACTCACTGTGTAACACTTTTTTTCAAGCAAAGGGTTTATTTGTCAATATGCCCTAAATATTTTCTGAAATTAAGAAATTAAAAACAAAAAAAAGTGGAAAATATACAGAAAAATAAAGTTTTACTAAAGTGTAACTCTTTCCCATGCAAGAATCAGTCCTTCCATGTATAAAGTTAGAGATTTGCCATTGACTTGGAAGGCGTTTTAGTGGATTGTGTGAATATAACTCTACATGCTTGTTACTGAAGAGCATTTGCAGCACCAAAAGATTCTTCATAATATTTACTGTTCAGCATATAGTGATAATTATCAGTATGAAACATTTTTTTTTCTGCTGTCACAGATACAAATTAATTTCTGATTAACATCTATAGACAAAAATGAAAATGAACTATACATGTTAGATAACATAACATCTGGAAAGCTCAGTAGAAAATAAAAGGAAAGGTGAATTGTTCAAAAAAAGCAGCTGAGCCTTAGACTAGGCATGACTGCAAGGGACAGGTGAGGTCCTACAGGCATCAGGTACCAAAAACAAACAGATGCAGTTCAAAGACCAGTTTGAATGGACTAAGTAGGCTTATCCTTTCTATAGTAGATGAAAATTCCTTCCTCTTTGAAGGAAAATATGCCTAATTTCAGACACAGAAATGCTAAAATTCTAAAGAGAGGTGTTTACCTAAAACATCGCAAGCGTGGTAATACCTGTGAATAATTTCCACTGTATGTTCCAGTGCCATGAATGAGTATACTAAGAGGAAATTGTTGAGGGCAGATATTGCTACCACGTACATTTTTCCCTTCCCTAATGAATGACGGAAACCATCCCCTCCATTACCTGGCCCCCACTCATCAAGACATCAATATTTATGTTTCCCACGTCAATATATAGTTTTCTTATGCCAAAGCATAGCTTTCATTCCTTTAATTATAAGCTCACTGATTGCAAGAGCTTACTAGGCCGCCTTCCAGGCCTTCACAAAGCACAACTATATGCATCAAAACACATGTTTTTCAATTTTCTTTAAAAAAAAAATACAAATCATATTAGTTATTGAGATATATCTTCTCATTCTAAATCAAATTAATTTCATTAAAAGCACAATTGCCTACAGCCAAATTGCTATGTCTGTGTATTTTATGTTTCTAATGGAAATTATTATCATGTAAGGTACTTATAGATAAAATGCATTTTAATATTTTTCTTCTGCACAAACTTTTACTGGCTAAGCCAAGCTTGAAAAAAATCAGTTTCACCAGTGTACAGACAGGAAAAGGGTGCATGAGAAGGCACTTTAACTCTGTTGTGTTTGTGTTGAGTTCAGACCTAATTTTCAAACAAACAAACAAAAAGTATGTAATAATTAAAAAAAAAAACAAACCACAAAGTTGTTTATTTGAATAAAATGGTAGATCACAGACATTTGGAAATTTGGATGTGCTGGCTGAAGGAAACAAACTATAGGGCAGATGAAGATTTGGGCAGGCTGGGTTTTGAAGCTAACATTTGATGAAGTGAAGTCACTGAGAAACAGAATCACCATAAAAGATTTTGCAGACTTTACTAGAAAAATTTCATAAGACTGCAGGCCAACACAAACCCAATGGCTATGTCTATGCTGGTAAATAAAAGAGGGCCAGAGACCGAAACAAAATGTGACACTGTTTTTGGAGGTGGTCCCTGGAACAAATTATCCCCAGAACTGTGCCACGTATTGACTCAGAAACAGTTGTTTGGAGACATCCTCCCAGAGTCTGGGAGAGAGCCAGCAATTAAACAGTGCCTACAATGAAACACCCAAAACTCTACTTCTCTCTCTTGCCTTCTTTTATTTAGCACACAATGACAATTTGTGCCTTCAACCTAAATATTGCCAATGGTGGGAAGTGATTATAATATCATATCATCACCAGGATAGATACAGTACAGTCAAATGAAGGATTTCTTTGAGGTTTCAGAGCCTAGAAGTCAAGGCTATATTATAGACAGCTTTAGCTGTCATTTATTTTGGCCACTGTGACACAGCAAATTATGTGGTATGGCTCCACACTTAAAGCCAAGCTTTCCTGAAGCTTTCTAGCCAAGCCTGATGAGTGTAAATTGCCCACTTTAACTGGACAAGCAAGCTCCACATTTGCCTATTTTGGTTTTGAAAAAGTCCCGCCAGCCACATTAGTGAAGTATTTGAGGACATTTATAGAAGCATAATTAGACAGACACTCATTTCCTTCCTCTTCTCCTGCTTCTTTTATTGCATACCCCAGCAAAGCAAAGAAAGTATTTCTACAATTATTTTGGACTGGCAATAAACAGAATCAAAGACATTTCTGTAATGCTCTCCATATATAGGCTCTAAACCTAAACTAGATTATTCCTGTTGGTTTCAAGACCAAGGTCTTAATCTTGCATCGCTGGTATGATGCCCTGGGGTATGGATACAGAACCCCACGTAGGATGTAGGGCTTTTGTTAGATGGAACAGCTTTCCTAAAGGGAAGATTTAAACTGGAGGCTTTGCCATGTCACAGAGAGCTCCATCTTGTGCAACACAAAGTTGCTAGTTTTGAGATAATGCCATAGGAATAGCATCTTGTGCCAGATACTACATTTATTCAGGGTTACTTGAGCAGAAGTAATGAGAAGCATTAAAGCAATGTTTACATAATTAAATGTAATATCAATCATGCTAGGTACATTAGTGATAAGAGTAGGGATTAAGTTGCTTAAAACAAAACTGAACTTTCTTCTTGAGAATGGAAAAATACTAGCAGACTGCAAATTTACGCCCCCTATTTTTAATGATTTTTTTCACCTAGTATTAATATGTTTGATTGTAGCTCATTTTGACAAAATGACAAAATTCTCTCATAAAATGTCCGCAATAGTTTTGTTTGTAACTCTTACTCAGCCAACTCATCTTAGTGGCCTGTAAAATTTACACAACTCTTTAGTAAGATGAGGGAAAAATATGAAGGCATAAAAATGCAAGTTATCCACAGAGTAGAGTATCAATAGAAGTCAACCATCCAAGGATAACAAAATTAAATAGCACTTTCAGAAAACTGTACTTTGATTAACACCTTATACAGAGAACCAGGATGAACACGTTTGCCTACTTAGGGAACCTGCTCTGCAAGAAAATGGGCTCAGATCTCCCTAGAACAAAGTTCTCTTAATCCACATAATGACTTCTGGTGAGGAATTCCTGTCTAAAGGGAGTCACCATGGCCAAATTCGCATCAAACCTGTTGGAGGGCAAAAAACAGAGTTCAGAGCCTGTGTGATGTAACTACACTTTCTGTGGATGTCTTCAAATCCCATCAATGTAAAGAGCTACATTGAGGCCCAAAATCTGCTTCCTATAAAACTTGCAGTGAGGCTAATCAGCCTTGAACCAGAGAGAAGTTCCTTATTTCCACCAGTCTCTGTTATATCTGACTGTAGCTTGGTCATGTGGAGAACAAAAGCCAGGGAATTTACACACAGGTATAAGAAGGAAGACAGTCAATGCAGAGAGTACTGGACCTTTCTCAGAGGGTAGCAGGAAACAGTTTGTCCCCCTCCCCTGCCCACCTCCAGGGAGACAAAGCAGTTGAGGTAGCTCTTAGGGCACTGATATGTGTCCACCTACCTGGAATTGTGCAAAGCATTTGACACTGTCCCACATGACATTCTTGTCTCTAAACTGGAGAGACATGGGTTTGATGGACTGTCATAGTTCTGCCCCGATCGGGACCAGACTATGCAGTGTCTCCCCCGCTCCCCTCACCATCCGAGAGAATAGGGGGAGATGATATAAGGAAAAATGGCTCGAGGTTTGAGATAAGGATGGGGAGAAATCCTCAAAGTTACCACTATGGGCAAAAGAGACTCGACTTGGGGAAAAGTATTCATTTATTTCTAAAACTAGCAGGAGAATGAGACAGGGAACAATATAACCTACCCACACCCCTCCCTCTTCCCAGGCTTAACATTATCTCTACTACCTTCTCCCTCCACCAGAACAGCACAGTTGGGAAGAGGGAATGGGGGTTGCAGTCAGTTCATCACGTGTTGTTTTACGCCGCTGCATCATCGTCGGGGGAAGCACTCCTCGCATTCCTCCTCTGCTCCAGCGTGGGGTCCCTCCCACGGGCCACAGTCCTTCGTGAAACTGCTCCGGTGTGGCTCATCTCTTCCATGGGGTGCAGTCCCTCTAGAACAGCTGCCCCAGCAGGCCCTCCATGGGCCACAGCCTCCTTCAGGCCTCCACCTGCTGCGGCGTGGTGTCCTCAACGGGCTGCAGTTGGATCTCTGCCCCTCTGTGGACCTCCATGGGCTGCAGGGGGACAACCTGCTCCACCATGGTTATCACCACCAGGCTGCAGGGGAATCTTGGCCAGGAGCCGTGTTACTCCCTTCCCTCCTTCTGAACTGACCTTGGCGTCTGCAGCTGTTCCTCACAACAGGCTGGCAGACGCCTCTCAGGATCCTTTTTCATCTTATTCACTTCTCATCTCCTCTCCAGTTCTTGCAGCCAGGCCAGGCTGAGTTGGGCCCAGTCAGCTGCCCGGTGGGAGGCCAGAGGGTGAGGCCTGCAAGGCCCACAAGGCTCATGCCTCCCCCTCTCTGCCCCCACTCAGCTGCTTCACATCTTCTTCTCCTTTTTTCTGTTTTCCCCTTCTTAAATATGTTATCGCAGAGGCATTATCACAGGATATTCTGCTACCAATTGGCTTGGCCTTGGCCAGCAGCGGGTCCGCCCTAGGCCCGGCCGAGTCCACTAAACAAAGGGGGGCCTAAGCCTACCACCTTAGGCCCCTCCTCACCAACAAAACCAGAACATGGACAGACCTCTCGGTGGATAAGGAATTGGCTGGATGGACACACGCAAGGAGTTGTAGTCAATGGCTCGATGTCTAAGTGGAGACCGGTGAGGAGTGGCATTCCTCAGGGGTTAGTATTGGGACCAGCACTGTTTAACATCTTTGTCAGCAACAGGGAGAGTGGGATAGAGTGCACCCTCAGCAAGTTTGCTAACCACACCAACCTGTGTGTGTAGTCAACCTGCTGAAGGGAAGGGATGCCATCCAGAGGAACCTTGACAGGCTGGAGAGGTGGGCCTGTGCAAACCTCATTAAGTTCAACCAGGCCAAATGCAAGGTCCTGCACGTGGGTCGAGTCAATCCCAAGCACAAATACATGCTGGGCAGAGAATGGATTGCAGGCAGCCCTGAGGAGAAGGACTTGGGGGCAGTAGTAGATGACAAGCTGAACATGAGCCAGCAACATGCAGTTGCAGCCCAGAAAGCCAACCACATCCCGGGCTGTATTAAAATAAGGGTGGCCAGCAGGCTGGGGGAGGTGCTTCTGTCCCTCTACTTCACTCTGGTGAAATCTCACCTGGAGTACTGCATCCATTTCTGGAGCCCCCAACATAAGAAGGATGTGGACCTGTTGGAGAGAGTCCAGAGGAGGGCCACAAAGACAATCAGAGGGCTGGACCACCTCTCCTATGAGAACAGGCTGAGAGAGTTGGGGCTGTTCAGCCTGGAGAAGAGAAGGCCACGGGTAGACCTTATAGTGGCCTGCCAGTACCTAAAGGGGGCCTACAGGAAAGACTGGAATAGACTCTTCAGTAGGGCCCGTTGCAATAGGATGAGGGGTAGTGATTTTAAAATAGAAAGAGGTAGATTCAGACTGTATATAAGGAAGACATTTTTTACAAGGGTGGTGGGACACTGGAACAGGTTTTCCAGAGAGATGGTAGATGCCCCCATCCCTGGAAACATTCAAGGCCAGGTTGGATGGGGCTCTGAGCAACCTGATCTGACTGGAGATGTCCCTGCTCCTTGCAGGGGGGTTAAACTGGCTGACCTTTAAAGATCCCTTCCAACCCAAACCATTCTATGATTCTATGATTAGGAGACAAAAGACACCCACTGACTCTGGAATAATAAAGACTGTTTTTTTTTCTGCTTAAGCATCTTACTTTTCCTTTTACTGACCCAAGAAAACCTGTTGATTCCTCACAGGTGCAGAGGGGGACAATGCTCATTGCAGGGGAGGGGTTGGCCTACATGATCTTTAAAGGTCCTTCCAATCCAAACCATTGTATGATTCTGTGACTCTGTGACATTGCAACTGGTGTTCTGTCGTCAAATTGGATGGCTGTATCTCTTCTACAAGACTGCATTCCCTGTTCAGTAAAATTATTTTAATGGAAAGTATTATGATGTCTGTTATATGGGTTACACACACTTAACTAGAACACATGCTGTTGTAGTTCATCTTTTCCTTTATTTTGAGTACCCGTGGCTATAATGAATCTCCCAGCATTTGGCAGCAAAATATGCCCAAGTTAAGGGAAAAAGCTGTGACCAACCTTTCTGCAAGCCGAAGCAGGAAGATGGGTCCTACAGAATGCTGTTTCCTCTGCAAAATACAGGCCTACTTTTCCTCTAGCTTTCTGACTCTCATTTTTTTCGGTCCTATGTGCTAGCTAGAATCACCTAAGGCACGTGGTAGCACATAGCAAACCAGGGTAGAAAAGCTGGCAGTGATGGGAATCAATAGCTACAGGACAGACACAAACAACGTAGCAGCACTTTAAAAGGGATGCAAAGGGCTGTGACACTGCAAAACAGCCTGAAGAAAAGGAAGAAACAGCTGCTCAAAAAATATATGTCCATGACTTTTCCATAACAACCCAGTGGGGAATAGATGTAGTCTATGAATGATAAAGGAACAGCCAAATGAAGTGCAAACTGGAGAGGCAGGCTGAAACAGGGACTGGACAAAGACCAATAGGAAAAATTACCAAAAAAGGATGAGGCAGCTGAGACCCCACATATCGAAGAGGAGAAAAGTACAGCCTTGTGCCAAGGCAAAATCCTAAAAAAGCCCACAGTAAAAGCAGATAAGAAATAAGTGTGGAAACAGTGCTAACACCTGCAACAGGTGTGTTATTCTTTCGACATGAAGAAAATTATTCCAACCACCTATGACCACAGCACAAGCACTGAAAGAGACCTGTCAGAAAGGATGAGCAGTCCCAGTTGATTATTTTGCACACAAGGAAAGTAGTTCAAAATATTACATAAAGAAAACACGATAGAGAGCCAGGACGAGAAGGACTGTCATAACAAAGGTGTTGCTAGATTTATTGAGTAATGCTCCGGAATTTTTAATCATCATATTCCCTATAGGAACAAATGACACCAATGAAGTACATTTATGTAATATATAAGCAACTGTTTCTTCAGACAGTAAAGAAAAAAAAAAAAGATAATTGGAACTGTGCAGATAAGTAACTTGCAAAAGTTTTTCCCGTGCCAAGCATGGGTGAAGAAAATAAAATGCTGATACTGGAAGCCAACCAAGGAAAGATCTGATAGGGTAGGTTGGAGGGTTTTGAATGCACAGATCACTGGAATGCCTCCTGCAGCCAGAGCCAACTGTTTGGATTACACCGTCTCCACTTATGCAGACAGGTTGCCAGCCTCTTGGGCCCAGAACTGGCAGGGCCTGTTAGGCAGGCTGTAAACCTTCAGGAGAAGAAGGGAAAGGGAAAGCTTTTGCTTAATTTGAATAATCCGGCTTGTATTTCCAACATACAAATTAAGCAAGAAACTAAAATTGTTCTGAAGCGAAAGATGAAGGATAACAAGAATATAATGCCTGACGCAAATGTGTGGGGAAACAAGCAACAACTGGAAGGTGCTGTACTAAATAAAGGAGATTACGATCTGGAAAGACTAACTGAAACTTAGTGGGATAATTCCTGTGTGTTGAAAAGACAGGATGCAGTATGCATGGGAAAGGCAGAGTGGAGAAAATCGATAGGTGTAAAAGATGTTATATAATGCTTTCAAAGCACATATGCTATAATTTTGATAGTGACAATAGTAAAACGGTAAAAATCTCGGGTAAGCGTACCAGAAATCTTTTTAAAAGAAAAAAAAAAAAGGAAAAAAAAAAAGAAAAAGAAAAAAATATAGTAATAATAGCATGCATTTCCTTTAGGCCCACCACTCTGGAACACAGCCAGAAAAGGCACAAACCTCTGAGTGGATTTTAGAAGATCAGGTCCCTGAAGAGTGCACGCAGATGCAAAGATATCAATCTCATACAATGAATTCCAAAGAATAAAGATGATGAGTTGGGTCAAAATTTCACCTATTAGGAAACAGGCACTGAAACTATGGAAGCAGAGAACTTGAATCCACTACAGCACGAAAATAATTCACAGAGCAAAATGGTGGATGGGGATAAATTCCAATTTCAGAAAGATTTTAGAGACTATAAACAATTGAATATGGGACAAGAATAAAGTTTACCTTTATGAAAGAAAAATGGAGACTTTCGGGGAAAAGGCAACAGGATCAAAACTTATCTGTGGAGAAAAAAAAAACAAAGAGGACATAAAAAGGCAAAGCTATGGTAGCGTGTCTTCACAAGGGTTGTTCAGAGTTCAGAGTACAGATACAGGAAGGAGTAGCAGGAAAAGAAACCAAGGAGTTGTAAGTCTGAATGGGCCAAAAAAGGAAAAAGGAGAATAAGACAACTTTTACAGCTACAGAAGGAAAAGAAATGAAGTAGAGGGGTAAAAAGAGACTATATTAATAAAAGAAAAAGGAAAGAAGTTGAAATTTAAGACGGAGCAATCAAACAAGACACCAACCAACAAGATACCAATGTAGCTCATTAACAGTTAAAAAAAAAACAAAAAAGGAATTAGAGACAGTGCCTCCAAAATTGCCCTCAACTGTTGGCAACAGGACCAGAAAAGGACCACTTTGAGGCACATAACATACTTTTGAGGTACTCAGAAACCAAGAGTAACCAACAGACCTATCCTTGGCATAGGGTGTAGGAAATCAGGAAATTTAGGGTGTGGTTCATGTGAGCTATCTTAAGCAATGAAGGCTCCAATATCTTTGAGCCAGTCCCTCTAGGTTTTTCATGATCAACAAAGAAAAACAGGAAATTAACCTATGCATAATAGTGTTGGCTTCTGGAATAAGGTCAGATACTTTATCTCCAGAGATACCTACTTTTCTCCTGTGAGTATAAAAAGCAGCTTAATTTAGATTTAGATGTCTAACTTTGTATATGCTTCAAGTCAGATAAGACAAATCCCACTGTTGCTTTCCTAATATTAGGAAGTCTAGGAGGATGAATTAATGTGTGTGGATGACTTACAAAATTGATTCAAAAAAAAAGAAAACTCAAAAGCTCAAGCGGCCATTTTTTAAGCTCTGCTTTTTTGTGAATGGTAGAAATAGTATATCATCTTTATTATAAGAATATTTGTATTAGGTCTAGACAATGTACTCTTTTTGTTTGTTAGGCTAACTTGTGCTGAGTTCCACTCTAATCCTACTTTCCCGAAACTCCATGATAAGCATTGAATATAAGACCTCCTCAACCAGAAAAATACAAGTACACCTTGATAAATACAAGTGTGAAATCCCACTCTCTTTGAAGTTGATGCCAAAATTCCAATGAACTTCAGTGTGACTAAGATTTCACCAGAAAACTGCACAGAATTATGTAGGGCTGTTTGAGAGAGCAAACTGAAAAAAAGAGGACAATATTAACAAAGATCATTCCTAATCATTAGGAAAACATTCAGAAGCTAATTTTAATAACCTCTAAAATGTCTTACCACAAATGTCTAATGTTGACTGGCTAAGTCAACAGAAAAAAAAAAAAAAGGGTAGAAAAAGTTTACATTGGCAAGGGAAGGAAATAAAAGATCTTGGAGGTATTGTCAATGCCTAATCTCTTCAATGAAAAGGAATGAAATGGAAAAATTTAATCCTAATTGCTTTCAGAAGTTTTCTGATTGTATATGTTATGGAGATGTGAGCTATCAAAAGAGTGCATTTGGAGAAGTATTTTATAGTAGGAAGAAAGGAATTTATTTGGAGAGCTTTAACACCTTTAATGGCATCATGCTGGGAACATGAGGAAGCCATCAACATGAATGAAAATGCAGTGCATATTCATTGGAAGACATAATCACTCTACTGACATACTGTCACCTTGGTGGGCCCTGTGGTCTCCAAAATGGAGCACAAGTTATGCCTACTGGCCAGAAGTTGCATGCAGAAATGTGCAGTAGACTTGTGTCTCGATTCCACTGAGATTGTATTGTGTGTGTGTGTCATACTCTTTCCTGATGCCAAACACAACTGCTTTATCTTCCCGATAATCCTTCTCTTCTAGTGAAAAGGACAGCATAATCCATCTGTCAGCAGATCTGACAGGAAAACTGGTATCACTGAGTTGTTTGGAAACCCAGTCTAAAAATCATCAATTTTAATTTAATGCATTTTGCTCATTGAAATGAGCTTATTAAAACACTCGGCATTATTCAGTACAAAATAATTTTTTTTTGTTAATTTTTTTTTTTGTTAAAAAAATATCTGAGGTTTGTAAAATTATATTTTTTAAAGTGAAGGACTATTTTATTAGGTAAATCACACTATAAACCATACAGTACCCACCTTGCAACTAAGGTAACATGTGTATGATGAACACTGTTCACTAGTAACAAGTAATCTAAAATTAACCATTCCACAATGGAGGCAGAAAAGTGATGAAAGTCCACTTCTGTTTACCATTGTTGATTAAAATACAGCTGTGACAATTGTATATTTCATTAGCAATGCGAACCCACTGGAAACAGAAAAATTAAAATGAACTACCATTCATAGTAGTTCAAGGATGAACCTTCATCCGGTTCAACTACCAAGTATAAACATACTTTTACATTTGTGCTTCCAAATATGAGTAGAACATTCACTTCTTTCCTAACACACAGAAAATGCCCTTTTATTCCTTAGCCTCTTTATTTTTGCAGAGACAGCAACCATGAAAGACTATTTAAGGCAATCATTTTCCCAGTGTTA
This sequence comes from Chlamydotis macqueenii, assembly GCF_036417535.1. Taxonomy (NCBI): domain Eukaryota; kingdom Metazoa; phylum Chordata; class Aves; order Otidiformes; family Otididae; genus Chlamydotis; species Chlamydotis macqueenii. The sequence continues at coordinate 168,710,667 of NC_141556.1, forward strand.
CAGCTGTATCAGTGAGAGGAAAGACCACTTAAAATACTGGAAAGAAAAAAGAATGAGGTCTTCCCACTCATACGTATGTACTGAACTGCTTTACAGTCATGCAAGACCTTAACCTCTATAACTATGACACCTACAACTGCCTCTGATGTCAACAAGAGACAGGAAGAACATCAAGACAAAGTTATCTGAATGGTAATAAATTTGTAAACAATTCATAATCAGCAGTATAAAAATAACACCTATGAAATGTCAAGTCAGCAGAAAATCAATTAACACAATCTGTGCTATGCACTAAAAGAGGCAGAAGCCCAAAAGAAAAAATAGTATGTAATCACATGATTAAAAGATGCAGCATAAAGGGAGTGTTAAGGTTGCCAAGAAAAGAAAGCTTCTTAATTTTTGCAGGCTTCATTTTTGTTCCTTGCAAATTTCACCACTGGGGTTCTTTTGCTGTGTTTGGTTTGTTGGTTGAGTTTTTGGTTTGGGTTGTTTTTTGTTGCTGCTATTGTTTTGAGGTTTTGAGTTTTTTCTTTTTCTTTTTTAAACATGGTCTTTTGGACTTTTGAACTAGTGTAACTATTCCAGTTCTTGGAGGTCCGTAGCATATGACCTCACTGGCAGTGACCCTGCAGAACAATGTACTCTGCAGCGAAGTTATTCTTGGAGACGAAGCGACAGGATGTTCTCATGTAGGCAGTATGCAATTATACATTGTTATCTGGTGACAGCTGATCCCGCAGCCAGCACACTGCAACACAAGTCAATATTGTTTCTCATGCAGAGAGGATAAACCTCAATACAGAACAGAGGTTAAATCTAGCAAAAGTATCCAAGGGAATAATCAGTTTCTCTATTTGCAGGTGTAAAGAAGAGGTTTATGACCCCAGTTGTATTATTATTCTCTCTAATATTATCCTAGATCATATTAATTGCTCCAGTATGTATCTTTGGTATAGAACTAACTTAGAAAAATACCTCTTGTGTTTTCTGTCTTACACATACAGGATATTGCTCTCACAGCAGTCCAGTGTATTTACATGAAAGACTCATTTTATCACCAGTGCTCTCCCAATCCAAGACTACGAAGGAACATAGAGATAGGAGTTGAGTTACAATGGCTTTTGCCTGACCTAATAAAGATATCTATAGTGAAACTAACATAGTGCCTAAAGACATCTAGCTCCAAATTAGTCATCTTGCCTTCTTTATGAGCTACTGGAGAGCAACAGGCACTTGCATGATGTCTCCATCTTAACCTGCAGCAGACATCCGAAATGGGGGTGGTGAATTGTGCTCTAAAAGTGCCTGTTTCTCTCCATTAGCAGTACTCCATTAACCATAACCATAAGTTTCTGAAGATAAATTCCAACTTTCCTGTGTAGCTATAGATAAGGCTAAGTGTCTAGGAGACAATTTATATAATTGACAGTGGAGAAAAAGGGAAAGAGAGAAAAAAAAAAAAAGAAAGAACAAGAAAATAGACAAATCTTTGCAGTATGTATGCAGAATTTTAAACATTAATTTAACCTTTTAGCCTTTCTCTGATTCCTTCATTATAACTTACATTAGTGTTTGCTCCTTATTCTTGAAAATGAGAATGGGTTTGGTCAGCTATCACAGTCTGTCTGCCTTAGCACAGCCCTTATTTCTGTCTTACCACTGCAAGCATTTGTTTCATTTTTGGGCATAACACTGTGTGAATCCAGTACTTGGGTAAATGTTTTTATGAGGGCTCTCATAGCTGTAGGTAGGGGGCAGTTTTCAGTAGGATTTGATTTGTCCTTCATCCATTCTCCTCATGATAACCCAGTTATTTTCCTCACTGTGCATGTGATGCATGTTATCTCAGCTGTTCAGGCTCCCAATGCTGATCTGACTTAGGGCTGCATAACTTCTCGCCTGCTGTAGGCTGGATTATATTACAGATGCTTTCTCAGGGCAAATCAGTCTTATCTGATGTTGTAGTTGTCCTGAGGACTAGAACTGTCCTATGGGCCACAATATCCCGTAGGCTACCAGTTGGATGGCTTTGTTCTAATTTAACCACAGAGTGGGTGGTACTAATGAGCATACGAGAATAATGCTAAACTAAGTATTACAACAAAACGATGTATTGTCCGTAAAATCCATTTTTCATGACCCTCTGGGCTAGATGAATGCAAAGCATTTTATTTGAGGTTATGCATGAGCAGCTACTGCAAAACTGTAGCATCACTCAAAATTTCAACTACCAGTAGAGCAAGATTTGCCTTCTGAGTGTGCACATATAAAAAGAATAATATTTTTTTGTTTACTTTTGTGAGATGTAATATTATTTGACTTAGCAACCTGTGCATGATCATATTTCCTTCCAAAAGCTGGCACAAACCTTTGAGCCAGACTGACATTTGATTCAATACAATTGTACCTGTGGCAGTGGTACAACTGCTCAGGCTGCTCAACAAAATTCTGGGGAATCTTAATTTTGGGAATTATGTTTGTGATTTGGTCAATGAAATTAAGTTACTGTACCACCATCATCAATTATGAGAATTTTCTGGATTGCTTTAGGAAATGTCATAGTAAGACCAATTGAAAAAAAACATACTAGAGAAAGCAACTCTGTGCACACTGGAAAACCAGGGAGCAAGCAATGTGTTTTAATTATTCTGTCTCCAGTTGCTGCAAGGTTTATTTAAAATCAAGGAGCCTAGGGGAAAAAAGAATATGAATTGGAAAGCACTTGTTGGTTGATAACGAAAGTCATATTGTTAAAGCTAGACAGGAATGGGGAGGGGAGATTTTTCCTATCAAAAAATCTTTTGTGGGATTGTAACATTTCTGATCAAACTATTGTTAAGGAATTCTCTCAGGTCTAAACAAAAACTACTTCCATTTAAATAAGCGAAATAAACATCATCTGCATCAGCCCCAGAGAGGCCAACAGCCTCCTAGTTTGAACAGTACACGGAAAAGTAAAGTACATATACCCAGTCACCTCACTTAACTCCAACCATTATCATGCACAGTTATCTATCACATCCCAACTCATTATACCAGAAGCCAAACTGCAGTCTGCTCTGAGGCTGCATAACAGGGATCAACAGAGCACTCTTACATAGTTTTTTCCTTTTGCTTTTTGCATTCAGAGCATGGCCCTCTGTCAGACCTCTTTAAAATTATGTTTATTATAGGAAATAATGCATTTTTGTCGTTATCTGGATTAAATTCAGATAACTTTTATTCTACCCCACTTCAGGATTCCCCATCAGCCTGCCTCCTCCAAATTAAACAGAGGCTCATACTATGAGGTTTTACTTCAGGTTATACAATCCACCAGCCCCAGGCCAAGTTGAGACTGAACTTTTCATCATTTTACTATTCTTTGTCTAACTGCTTAACTTCAAAACAGGTCTTCCACCCACGTCCTCTTCCCTCAACTTCCTCTTCTTAACTGACATGCACTTTTTCCTTTCAGTCTTTCTTGATCCTAACTCATCCTTTGAGCAGATGGCAACGGGGAAGGTGTCAGACCAACCCTAGGGCTCACTCAGCAGCAGCTACTGGAGCAGCATTTAAGGAATCCCAGCACTACATAGATGCCTATTGAAAATATTTTACTTGGTATAAATGACTGCATGTTCTTTTAAGTGCCAAATCATATTTATATTAGATGTCTGACCATTTGGTTTTATTTATTCGGCAATAATCTTTAGGGAGGGGGTATTTTTGCATGTATTGTTGTGTAAGTTTAAAAGTCTTGTCCCACTGTGGAACAGGAAAAACTTTTCCCATCTTACTGAAGTTACTTGTCAGAAGCTGTCTAAGGAAATATACTGAGAAAAAGAGAGAGAGAGAGAGAGAGAGAGATTGTGCATGGAGAGTGCTGAAGTTTGTTAGGCCCTCCCAGATCTACAGAGAGATAAGCCTCAGGGAAAAGCTAGATATGCATACATTTCTTTAATTGGTTTCAAATCTGTTTTCTTTGAAGTGTCTCTGTACTAAATAAAGATTCTGTTTTAAGAAGTTTGTTTGGTCATGGCATCAACCACTGTCATTGACTTTGAAGAGATTAAAACACCCGGCCTAGGAAGAAGTCAAACCTCCAAAATGAATCATAGTATTCCAAGACTGTAGCCAAGGATGTTGTCTGAAGGTGGGAGAGTCATCTGATTTTTTCCAAGAGTTTCCAAGAGATCTGGATTGTATGCATACATTGATATTTTGACCTTGACCAACTTGGAGGTTGGCTTCAGCCAACAAGATATGCTTCCTCCATTTGCGCTACACCAAAGCCTCGAGATGACACCAAAGTAGTCTCTACTGCAATTCTTCTTCCTGAAAGAAAGCTGTTAAAGATCTGACCTCTGACAATCTGCGTCTCCTTCCAGCTATGTCCTTCTTTGCAGGAAGGAAAAGAAAGGAAATGCATCAAGATGGGGCAGACGACAGGAACAATTAACCGCAGCTGATGGGTAGCAAGCGTAAAGGGTACCATATGGCTGTGGCTATCTGCCCTCTCTTCATCATTTCTCTCCAGCAAGGACAGTGTGGAAGTCAGTATAGAGCCAAAGTCTGCACCCAGCACATGACCATCTCTGCCACTTCTGCTCCATTCCTCATAGGGAGCTTTGCACTTCTTCCTGAAGAGATAATCTGATTGGTGACAGTTCAGTGATTCAACCAAAGGTTTTGCACTGTTTCTTAGCTAAAGCTAGAAAAAAAAACATAGTGGAAGGAAGACAATACCTCACTCTACAAGACTTTCTTGTTCACTCTTAACACCTCTACCACTGAAAAAAAAGAAAAAAAAGAGTATCCAGATAAGAGAAGTAATAAATAAGATAATAGCATGTTGCCATTATTTTTTCTTCAGCATCATCAAAAAGTATTGCATAACAAAATTAATTGTAAAATAATTCTTCTCTTTGGTTTGACAGTTAAAAGTAGATACACGTTTTCAAAAATGAGATACTATAAAAGTCAGGATAGTTAAAAGAAACAAATTACATAGGACAAATTGCCACTCATTAAAGCAGTGCAAATGGCCATTTACTAAAGGATAATATTACAATATATTAGCATTTATTAAAGGGGAAGCAAAGAAAAAGACCTTAATATTAATTAAATCATATAAATAAATAGGTTAGCTATATTAATAACCTAAGAGCCTCCAAAACACCTAGAGTGAAGAACAGAAGCCAAACAATAGCAAGACACAGCCTAGATCCGGATCTCATGAAAAAAAAAAATAGAAGGTAAGAGTAACATGCTACTGTTCTGTTCGCTATGAATGATACTCTAAATATGTCTTTTCTCCTTTTGGCCACAGATTATGTTATGAGAAGCAGTGCACTCAGGCTAGACATAAGTATAAATGCAGAATCACGCAGCCTAGCTACGCTTTCTGCTTCTTTCTGAGTCCCTTGTTTCTGAAAAACAGAATGAGGCAAAAAAAAAAAAAACCTTAAGTGGCTTATTATTTAGCTGATACTGCACCTAAAAAAAAAAAAAAGCAGTGGCATTCAATGTGTGAGTGTTTCATGCAATGCTGAAATCAGAAGCACCTTGGCAGGCCAGTCCCTCTCCGAGAGGAAGTCCGGGGGTCCGCTACTGCCCGCGCGCCAGCAGAGGGCGCACGCAGCACTGGGTTTTGTGGGCTCCGACCCAAAAGTGGGGGTGCGTCCACTTCTCTCCCCATTTTTCCCCCCTAGTAAAAGGCTTCTAACCCTTCAGTGCCAAAAGCACCACTCTACACGTCACAAATACAGCTGTGCAATAAGACAGGCGCTAGATTGCTGTGCTGTAAAATAACTTTCAGCACCTGGAACACCAAGGCAGGCACAGGTAGGGCATCGCACCAAGATGAGGAGCACGATATCCCAGGGCATAGTGGCTGGATTGCGTCCCAAAAGCGTACCTTCAAACCATCCTCGCTTAGTGGGACGACACGTGCTCACCTGCAGCAGCCGCTGCGCAAAAAAGGAGAGACGCTGTTTTCCAGCGGGCATGTTTGTACACATACACGCATCCCGCACACCTGTGCCCAACTGACTACGAGAGGGGTGTGACTGGGGTGTTGCGAGAATTAATTAGCTAATGAGTCTTATCTTCCTGTCATTACTCAGGTAAAACTTCCATGTGTCTGAAACCAAAGAACTGCAAAACTTTTGAGGATGAAACGTGTGACATTTGTGCTACTTGTGCAGTTGACAACAGCAGGGACTGTTTGTCCCCAGACTCCATCCGGAGGAAAAATGTATGTTAAGCTCTCCCATGCACTAGAAAATCCATACAAAGGACTCCATAAAACTTAAAGACAGAGTCAATTAGGGCCTTTTCTTTTCCTCATGATTCTCATTATCGGATTCTCACAGAATTGGATCCTACTTTACCACGCCTTCACAGGGACTCTCGTTAAAGGAAACAGCAGCACTCAGCATCTTGCGGGTTTTATTCCCAGGTAAAAAGCTCATTGCAAAATCTAGCAGAGAGACACATCCCTTGGCTCCCTGACTCTCCCTAAAAGAGTCTGGAGCCATAAAGTTTCCGGGATCAGATTTTCATAAGTCGAGGCCTAAGGTTGTAGAGGATCTTCTCATGTACAGTTACTGCAATTGCATATGTATAGCTGGCTTTTGTACATACAAATGGAGCTTATACGCTAGTGCACGGCTCAAAGGAATCTAAATAGCTATATAAAAACACACTTGGGCCTCAGTTTTTATTTTATAGTGTGAATAAAGTGAAAGGGGAAGAAGGAGGTGATGGGAAAAAGATGAAATTCAGACCTCATCAAAGTCAAGGGTAGTTTTCCTATAGACTTCAAAAGCTTCAGAACTTCATCTGTTACATTCATGTGCTACTGAACCTGGAGATATGTTCAGAAACAGGTTTCACCCTCAATTCATTTGGCAGCTCAGCTTCTTCCTGGTTGAATGGTGGAAGCACTGACAAGAATCTCTAAAGAAAATTCTACCATGATCTAAATCAGTAGACCTCAATTTTTTTTCCAGCTGTCTCAGCAACATAGCTCCTTCTAAGAGCCAGCGAGAGCTTTACATCCCAGCCCTTACGACTCACATAGCCTGAGGTGGAGTGTACATAGAGGTCCATTGGACTGGCATGCAAAGTAGCACAATCTTTCCCAGAAACCATGAATGTGCTATGCATCTCATTCCCAAGCTGCCCCTGCAGAAGAGGACTGCTGAGAGTAGACTATAGGCTGGATAAATTGAGTTTACAGGCTGTGTTTGGCCTATACCTTGCAGAATGGGTGTTTTTCCTCACAGTTCTCAGATCTGACTTACACAGATCTGACTACTGACCATTAACTGTCCTTCAATAGTCTCTTACATCTTTCTTTTTGGAAGAAGGGGTAGGAGGAAATGTGGGAAATGTTCCCTTCCTGTGGCCACATTTAGCCTTGCTCTATGCAAGTACAACATTGCTGACACTGCTGGAGTTATGTATTGAGTAAAATCCTGGCCACACTAAACTTGATGGCAAAATTCCCATTGACTTAAATAGTCTAGATTTCACAACAATTGTTAAGGGAGTGTGACTGCAAGACTGAGGCAAAGGCAAAGTAAAAACAAGAACACTTTCCTCACTGCAATCATGGTCTATCAAGGCTTTAAGGCAAGAAATAGAAATAGAAATAGAAATAAACAAATAAAATTGATCCTCCTGTTCAGAGAGTTACTAGTTCTTGTCTTTTTTTCTCCCATCTTCTCACCTACAGACATGGGTCCAGCTGCCCTTTCTTCACACTTGACTGTCCAGTTAAGCTTCTCTGTCAGCCTTGCTGTCACTCCTCTTTCAGCACATGATGTCAACCCTCCTGCCATTTTGCCATCACTCTTTTCACATGGCAGGATTCACAGCCTTAGCTCGCAGACCTGTTTGCATATTGGAAGACAAATATTTGTCATACTTGCTTCTTGTCTCCCATTAAAAATGAGCTTAGCTAGGAAGGAAAAGCCTGTCAGGAAAGTACTGACATTGGCTTTCTCTGCCAACGGTGTTCCAAAACACTGGGTTTTAATTTTGCCTCTCCAAAGAGCTGAGAAGAGTTGAGAAATTAAGGATTCAACTCTGCTGGGGAATAAGCATACTTATTCCGTAATGACTTTTCAAGTGCTTTCCTATATGTAGGTCAGTGAACAGCAGAGGTTTTTGTCATTATTATTGTTTGTTGTGGGGTTTTGAGATTTTTCCCACTGATCTAATGGTGTCCAAGCAGACACTTTGCACTGCTCGGCAAAGGCAATAGCAAACTTGCTAACCGTACATTTGTATATCACTCCCCAGCACAAAAGACACACCCAAAAGCACCCCAGTTGGCAAGTTCTAAAATGCTGCTCAATTTAAGAGCAAAATATTGCCATGCCCACTGTCTGAGTAGACCTTAGAATAGCATGAGTTGGTATAACATGACAAATGAGCACGTGTAATTCTTGATCACAGCAAAGAAGAGTAAGTGAAGCAGGTCCGTACAGTGAACTCTTCCCATCATGGATTCCTGATGTGTGAAACCTTTGCAGGATGTGGATGATCGCTGGCTTGCATGTGGAGCTGGGTTCTCAGAGGATGGAAGTTAGCAATGGCAAATCACCCCAGCTGAGTATCTCCTCCTCAACATAATAAGCTGTTTATTTATCCCCCTGGAAAAGTGTTCTAGGAAGTTGCCAAACAGGAAGGAGATCCTTGTCTGAAGTAATTTGCAATCTAAAGACTGGATCGTACCAAAGCATCTGGTCTGAGGTTTTGAAGAGCTTTTACTCCCCTGAGATTTCAAAAGGAAGGCCATCTCTCACAGCATGCTGTAAAGTTTGGCTAAAACTGCCTGTGAACTAGGCTGAGGCACTTACCAAGTCTGTGTTCCCCTCCTCTTTAAAATATGGCAGAAAGGTGCTGTGGATAGGTGAACTGGAACTAGATGCTCAAGGAGAAGAAAATTTTATTGACAGAAGTATAAATATCGATTTACAAATGAAAGACAATAAAAATATTTTAAAAAATAATTTAAAAAAAAGCAAATCCTCCTTCCTATGGTCTGACCCATGGGTGAAACAGAGTGAACTGTGCCACATTTGTAGATCACAGACTTAAACCTGCTGCCACACACCTTCTTACTCAGACCAATTTATTTTGCTTAAATATCCCCTGGCCACCATTAAGCGAACAATGATGTTCTTTATATCTTCTTAGTAGGTGGCATGATAAAGAAATAAGAACATATACTTATGTGAGTAAGGTAAATTTAATACTGCTGGAGATTAGCTAGCCTTTTCTTTTTTAACTCGATTTTCACAGAGTCCAAGCCTCCAGAAGTTTGGTTTTCTCCTTAATTCAGTCTCTGTTTTACTGTCGGCTTTTTGAAGAGTTACATTCCTGGCTGGAATAACAGTGTTTCAGTCATGGGGCACGGACACTGCAGAATATTGCAAAGAATACTTGACCCCTGCCTTTTATTTCTTAAGTGTATCATCACTGCCATGCACTGATTGTATAAGCAGAATTGGGCATTGCTAAATGACAACATTAAGTCTAGCAGATCTGGATTTTAGTGAGTTAGCGTACACTAACTACCTCATGGGATGGCAGGAAATGACAGCTCCAAGGCTGAAATCAGACCCAGGCAGGTGGGTTCCTAAAGGGGCTCGATACAAACACAAACGTCGGCCAGCATGGATCCAGCTGCAGCAACAGAGCTAAAGGTTGCAGAAGCCTTTGGAGAAAAATCTGTAATTGTATTTAAAATTTAATGCATCCTACATATCATTATACACATGCATCATATATGATATATCATGTGTGATGCTACATCAACATTGCCTGCATCAGATAGATAAGGGCCATGAGTGCTGCGTATATAAAACACTAAGTGTGGGATAGACATCCAGGCTTGCCTATGGCGAGACATTTCAGTAATTCTCAGGTGGAGGGAGTTTTGTTCCTAAATAAACAGATTGGCTAAGCCCAAGACATCCTTTTGAACTCCAGGATACAGAGTTCCAGTGAGAGAGGACAAGCAGGGAGAACGGCTTCTTCCTTCCCTGCAAATTACCCGAACTGCTTTCCTTGCTGTGTGGAAGACAAGGGAGAAGTTATCCCAGTCACCAGAGCAGACGCAGAAACCAGTGGAAACGAGGAGATAAAAAGTCAAAGCCCAAAGATTGGCTAATAGAGAAAGAAGTGTTGTAACTGCTAAATCACCCAAACTGCTTTGCCAAACTTGGACATGCTTGATTTCCTGTGCTTAAATAATTTTGTAGGCTTGGAAAAAAAAAAAAAAAAAAAGGGATGGGGTGGGGGGGAAGTGAGGAAAAATAACCAGCTGTTCCTTGTATAGTCCAGGAAACATGTTTGATTTATTGCTTTAAGGTTATTTTTGAAGGGGCTGCCTGTGGCAGCCCGAGTGCCGGAGAAGTCACTGAGGCCTGTCCACTTGAAGGGCTCAAACTGTTTCCTGAACAGCCCTTCTTCACTCGTCACCTCCGACAGCTCTTATTGACAACGTGTGACGGGGGCCCCGGAGTGTTTTAAAGCCGCGGGGGGCCGGGGCGGACAATGGGGCTGTCAATTACCTTTTCCCCCGGTTGTGAAAAGGGGGCCTGCGGACAATGCGCCCCGGCGGAGTGGGGAAGGGGGTCGGGGGCGGGGGGGGAGGTGGGGGGGGACGTTTGTCTCTCGGGGCTGGGCGGAGGTGTTGGTGTCGCCGCGGCCAGCTCCGAGGGGGCGGCGGGGGCTCCGCGGGGACGGACAAGGGATAGAGGGGGAGGGGGCTGCTCCCTCCCCACCCCATCCGCGCTCACCAAACCCGCCCCCCCTACCGAGGAGGGGGTGGAGGGGGGGGAAGGCCCGGTCTGTTTTACCTATATTGTGGCTTTTAAAAAACTTCCTGTATGCCTTGATCACTTGCTGGGAGGACTGTCCGTCATACAGGGGCTTTGTCTGGCAGTCACTGCCATTTGAATTTGACTGACTGAGGAAGCCCGAGTTATTTGTAAAGAACAACAAGGCTTTTCATTCATAATTTCAGTAGGGGGACAGGGTGCTAATGACTGAGCTTGAATAACCAGGGAATGCGGTATTCAAGGCAGGAAGAAGCCCAACTGGCTGCCAAATGAGAGGAAGGGGGGGGGGGGGGGGGGGGTTGAGGGGATGTAGGTGAAAGTGCCTGTGTGAAAAGGCAAACAATGAAATCGGGATCACACACATGTATACACATACAAATCAGGTTCTCAAAAGGTGAGACGGGCAGAGATAGAAGCAGGAAGGAGAGCGGAGGAAATTCCCGTTTGTGTTTCGTTAACTTGCCTTCCGAGTCGCCTTCTGCAATGCTAAAAACGAGGAGGTCTCTGCAAAAGGAAGCTTTCTTCCCTCCTGCCGCCCCCTCACCGCAGAGAAAACCCTTTAGCTCTCCTGCTCCTTTTTAAAGGAAAAAAAACCTTGGGTTTGAAGTTGGGCTGAATGAAGATTTTTGCCTTTGCTGCTTAAGCTTTGAGAAAATGTGAAGGCATGAAAGCCAACCAGGGCCGCGGCCCAGCACGTACCACTGTTAAATACGATTCTACACACTGACTGTCTAAACACACTTATTCTCTAACTCCACAAAGACCATGTCTTCTCAAAAGTCAAACTTTACCTGATGCAAAATCCATCCAACTAAAAAAAAAAAAGGGGTCTTTACCTTTATTACTATTGTCTGCAGTGGGATTTTGAACAAGGTATTAACAGAAATTTCCTCAGCTACGACGGATTTTATAGAGCCGTAATTTGTGTCCCTGTGAAGAAAGCAAACCTACAGAGCTAAAGAAGAAAATAAAAACTGAACAGCACGTAGTTTGCAAAACATAATTGCTTTGACACAACACAGACCATCAGAAGTTGATATAATTCATGTCAATTTGGATGGTGTTGCAAGAAAACAACAATAGGAAAACTTAAAATACGTTAAACAGCCTAAACTTTAACCTCAACAATGAAGGAAGTTTCCCAGTGGTCTTATTTTGCAAGCTTGTTCTGTGAGATGCGGTGGATTTACTGCCTATGTTTGTAATGCCATTTCCAGCACTTCCTTCAGCTTTGGTTAACGAGGACACCATCCTGGGAGCTGCTCTGGGCAGCTGGCTCTTTGGGCTCCAGAAGGCGTCAGGGGCCTGCTTAGGAGGAACAGCCCAGAGAATCAACTTCTCACTTCCTCTCTGCCTTTGTCTCCATGGGGCTTTTGAAAGTAATAGGCCTGCTTAAAGCACAGGAAAAGATGATTACAAAACCACAAATAAGATAGGAGTTAACTACACCAGATGCAGAGACGGAAGTTTAGAGGAACTCTTTAATCAAGTGATGGGAGTGGATGCTCCTGCAGAGATAACCTTGTTAGATAGATAATCAAACATTTTGTCCTCTTCCCTCTTTACATAAGATAATTACCTAACAGTTCCTACTCTCTTTTAAGGTGTTCTGATTCTATTAGATGAGATCCTGAAATTTTAGTTGTGCAGAAAGACCCTGGAGCCCACAACGAAATACAATGCCATGGGTCTCCGTATGACACAGGATGTGCACAGCATAGAGATTGGACTGGGACCTGGGACTCCTAGTTCTTGCTTTTCAGATAAGTTACTCCTTTCGCTCACCCCTAGGTCTTCTCACCTATAAAATGGACATAGCAGCATCTCCTGAAAACTATTTTGAGAACTGTGGAGAAAAAATGTGATATAGCATCCAGCCTTTTAATTATCGTCATTGATATGCCCATTATCATCAGGATAATGAAGACAGCACTATGTAGATCTGACAGCAGAATCAGGGTCTTTCACAATTTTTTTGATTGACGCAACAATACAAATAATAATTTTTGTTGCGTTCTGATTTTCAGATGGGGAAATACCAGGTTTTTTATTTTCCTTTTCGTGCAAAATTCATTCATCTGTAGGAAATTACTCCATTCTGCACACCTCACCTCTGCTTTCAGGATGTGCTTGTGTGCCACTCAGACGAATACAGGCCTTTCACAACTAGGGAAAATAAAAATAATCTCAGCATATGGAATGATACAATTTTTTACTCAGTTCTTTTTAACTTCAGTTCTCAATTTTTTACTCAATCTGTTTGCTTTGGTTTGCAGCAAAATCTGTAAGTCTTACTTGTACGTATCTCTTGGCTGGCTTGCAAACTACATACTACCAATTACTAATCTCTTGGAGGTATTCGTTTGAACTTTAGCCTCCAGTGAAGAACGACACCTTATGTTCTGGGAGCAGAGTAGCTGTCACAGCATGGAGGTCCATGCACGCTACCTTGCACTCCTGAGAAGAGCAGGCATCTGCACTCTTCCAGCTACATTGCTTACAGTACTCAAGACATTAATTTACCTTTCCGTTACATTGCACTTTGGAGCTAGTTTGGGTATCTCTCCATCAGTGATTATCTAACTGTGATCTGTGGATTCCTAAGGGCTACTTCTAAATGGGAGGTCTTATAATTTAATAATTTTAAAAAGTCTGTGCTTCCCTTATGATATTTTTTTTCTCCTAAAGCATAGAAAGAGTCTACAGACTGAAGAAGTTTGAAAACTAGTGCTGCAAACCACAGTAGAGATGTGGGGAGTCTCTTCATAAAACCTCCTTGTTCCCAAATTTCCTGTAACTGCTAACATTGACCTCTTCCATTTCTTCTGAGTCACTTTAATCCCAGGTCAACACACAAGTGTCTGCATCCTGCTACAAAATATTTTGGGAATTTCCAAACTAGCACTTAGTTACCGACATTTTAATAGGCAATCAGTTAATTTTGCATAAAATTCTAGTATAGTCAAGCCCAGTGTTATCTAGCCTCTAATTGAAATGAGGCTAGAGAGTGCAGTGTTTCAAACCCTGACAGACATGGCTTGTCTGTGCTGTCATTCTCATCATTACTTCTACCAAAGCAGACAGAAATGTTAGGAAGAAAATCCTAGAACAAACAAATATACCATAAAAAGCCTGCTATAATGCCACTTTAGCAAATAAACTGCAGTTAGTCCCATCTATGCCAAACTGTCCCACTTCTGAACATTTGGTCTCAAGCTATTTGAGAAGAGAGAACTAATTATAAAATGCATTGTATAAGCTGGAAAGGTTTATAAAGCTGAATTCCAAAAAAACCAATGCTGATTTTATCAAGGACACAAATATAACCAAATAACGTTGAACGGCACATCAAAGAGCATACTAGCTTTATTAGAACAACTTATATGCAAAAGTTCCACATTATATTGTAAGTATTAAATGTATGTATTCTTCAGTATAATTTCAGAAGGATCAGGAAAGGGATTTGTTTATTTTTTAAGTTTACATAAGTATATTTGGTATTCAACAAGAAAATATTCTCCTGGCAACTGCCCCTCCATATACTGGGACAATCATCAGACAGGATAAAGTTACACAGGGTCTGGCCTGTATCACCTTTAGGGAAGGTGGCAATCATTAGCTAGATCTGAATAACAGTAGTTTAATCCCAGCAGATCTGGGCATCACTAAAAGCTGGAGACCAAATCCCAGTAGCTGCACACTGTGTATTCCCAACCAGAGCGGCAGGTATTAAGTCTATTTTTCACACTTCAGAGCGCTACTCCTAGTCCCACCAGAGCAGGTTCCCAGCAGCACACCGAATGTATTGTCCCTTTCTCATTTTCCACTCTTAAGGAATGCTGGAATTTCCTTCAGGTAACCTACAGTGAAAATCACAAAAGCAAAACTAATGGTATTGAGTCAGGGACCTACTTCTCTTCATAAAAAATGTCCAGCTGTTCACAGTACAGTAAGTTTGACTTCCCAGTTTCTCTCTCTGATATATCTAAGTGTCCTTGTCTGCCCTGTGAATCTCAATGAAGCACCAGCAGGCAAAAAGCTTCATAGCTAATCACAAAGTACTTGAAAAAAAATCCTATAATTCTTTTATGTACATTACCTTTTTCAGAGTTACATACACAAAAGACAACCAATTAAAGGCCTAAGTTTCAGAGGAAATACTGGGCATTAGAAGCAGTGTGCAGCCAAACTTAGTCCTTTCAGGATGTGCAGAATCAATATTCTCATATCATTGCATTAACTCATGAGATAATGCACAAAACGTTCTGAACGTCAGCAAATCGACTGCACTTTCATTCTTTTAAGAGAAGCGGTTCCTTATGAATGAACTTCAATTTCTTTTACAAAAAGAGGGAAATACTACTTGTTTTCAGGCTCTGGGTCTGAAAAATCAAACCAAATCTTGTGGGACAATTTCAGGCTGATGCAGAAAAAATTCAACTATTTCAGACGGCTGGCTGTCACGTCACAGACCTCACTCTGCCCAACTCTTCCCCTGAAGTCACTGGAATTGCTACTATTGTAATATATCACGAGCGCACACATAGCTATACATATATAAATATATATTTGTATATGTGCATATACATATATATACACAACAGCTATATTCCCCTGATGAGAATGAACTAAAGACCTTCAACTTCAAGAAAACAAGGTCTGCTTGGATGGAAAGCAAAAAAAAAAATCCCATGCAGTGGTTAGAGCTAACCACTAGGGGAAACATCGTCACATGCATTAAGCCACTGTCCATGACAAGAAATGTGAAATGCGAGTGATATATGTAATCTTGAGAAAGCTGGTTTCAAGGAACTATCAAATTAAAGGCCTGAGAATTAATCTTTGAGGTTCCAACCCTAAAACGAAAAAAAAAAGAGAAAAAGCACACTTCATTTTGCATGGTTTTGCACTAGTTATTTATAACCTGCATGCAAGTTAAGTTTGTGCACAAATCTTTGCAGTCTTGGTGCTTCTCTTTCAGACTCAGCAGTATTAGGATGCTGTATGCTTGGGGGATTTTTGTTGTTTGGGGTTGTGTTTTTTTCCTATAAGGCATTGATGCTTCACCATTTTGCACACATGAATGGCTCTGTGAATAAAAATAGCTTTGCTGCTTTCATATCTCTCTTTGGGACTACTCTACTATATTAAGCGTATACACCTGTACTTGAGAGTCGGCATATAAATTGCCGATTGCGCTACTGACTGACAAATTTAAAAATGGCATCATGAACTTTCCAGTTTAAATACTATTTATAATCTCGGTATAAACACTGAGAAAATAATCTAACAGACCTTTCCCATGTGTTTAGGCTTGTGCAAAGAGTGTTTCACCTATTTTTGACTGTGCTGTGCAGGAGGAAGTGATTTTTCTCTTTCCACAGTCATATGAAATCAACATCGTGTCTTCCCTTTTCCAGGTATGGGATGGACCTCCGAGGGTGCCCAGGTCGGTCCTCAGCCCGTGGGGAGGCCCAGGAGAAGGCCCGTGGGCTTCCTCCTGCCCTCCCCCTGCCTGCAGAGGGCGCTGCCCGCCCCCACCCCCCTACACACACACACACCCCCGCCCCCGACCCGCACCCGGGAGCCCCTTACGAAACCTGGCCCCGCGGGGCTGCCCCCGCCCCGACGAAGGGGGTGGTTTTGCTCCGTCTGCAGGTTCAGGGGGGGCAAGGAGGGTGCGGGGGCAGGGGGGCGCTGGGGCCCTGTGTGCCAGCGATTTTATGCGGGGTAGGGGCTGTTGAAGCCTGCATGGAAGGAAAAAATAAGTTAGAGCTGTGTAAGTCAGGCTAACCTTACTGTCAAGGAACTGTGGAAAATAAATTGCAGGTTCACAATATTGTTTCGGAAGAATGGATGTTTGCGTACAAAATTAGGAAAACCTGAAGGCCGTCCGTGCAAGACACTGCCCTTTTTATTTCAGTGCGTTTATCGAGAACGACCACCCCCCGCAAAAAGCCGTGACCAGCAGGTGTAGAAGAGGAAGTGCCTGCAAACCTGCCTCAAGGAGTAAAAAAAAAGGGCTGGTGGGGTTTTTGCACAGAGGGTTGTTCATGTAAATAATGCAATGCATTGCTGCCTTACACGCCGTGTGTATTTTAAGCAGTGCCACACGTGACACGGGTGTATTCGTGCTCGGTGCATACCTACGTGGATACGCTGCTTTTGCGGGCTTCGGGATCCATGTAAGCGCAAGATGCCCGGGCCCAGCGACGGCGGCCCCGTCGCCGATTTCAGCTCGAACAGAAGGGACTGAGCTGTGACCGTGTCCGGAAACGCCCAGAAGACAAACAGTCACGTTTGTGAGCTGCTCGCAGACCGTGTCCCACACACGAATGGGAATTAATTAAAACAAAGTATTGTCTTTTCTTTTTTCTCTTTTTCTTTCTTTCTTTTTCTCTTTACTTTTTCCTGTTTTATCTTTTTTTTCTTTTTCCTTTGTTATTTTTTCTTTTGTCTTTTTTCTTTATTCTTTTCTCTTTTCTTGATTTTTTCTTTTATATTGTCTTTTTGTCTTTTTTTCTTTTTCTTTTCTCTTTTATTTTTTCTTTTTATCTTTTTTCTTCTCTTCTCTTTTCTTTTTGTTCTCTTTTCTTTTCTCTCCCCCTCCCCGTTCCCCCCAAAAGAACCCCACTCCTCCGCACAGAGGGGGAGACTCCACTGCTACCCGTGACACCGCAAACCCTGCAGCTGCCCGAGGCGCGGAAAGCACCGCGGCGCGCTGTCAGCGGCCCGTCGCGCCACCACCCCCCGGCCATGGGGGCTCCCCCTGCGCCCCCTAATCGCGTTAATCCGCGGGACAATGCCCCGAGTAATCGCCCTTCCTTTTCGCTGCGCGGCCGGGAACTGACTTCTGGGGGGTGGGGGGCGCAGAAAGTGTAAACTTTTATTCCACTGGGTTTAAAAAAACACGGGGAGGGTAAGGGGGGGAAAGCACCTGGAAGCGGGTCTCCCGAAAGCCCGCAGCGGCGGGGCGAGCCTGCCTTCCTCCCCGGGAAAAGCGAGCTCTCCCGCAAAACCTATCGCCGCCCGCCTTTACATCGACACACACCAGCACAAAAGCCAAGCCCGAGCACCGTGTGACCGCGCACGGAGCAGCCTCTCCTCCCAAAAACCGGCTGCGGGCAGGCCTTGGGAGCGGGGCTCCCCACCGCCCCCGCGCAGCTCGGGGCCGGGGCCGGGGCCGGGGCCGGGGCCGGGGCCGGGGCCGGGGCCGGGGCCGGGGCGCTGCCCCGTTGCGCGGCTGCCGCAGCCCGGAGTGCTGGCAGGGCGCTGGGAGCGCCAGTGAATGTAAGCCCCGCAGAGCCAATGAGCTGGGACCGGATGCGATATATCCTCTGGGACAACAACTGCTCTGTTCCTCCTCAGATCCACATGACGCCATTTACTGCTGCTTTTGCAGAGAGATCACCCTACCTCCTCCGGAAAGAAAAAGAGAGAGAGAGAGAGGAGGGGGGGAGCGAGCGAGCGAGGAGAAAAACGCCGAGCCCCTACAGCTCAGATCTCAAACCTTCCTCCTCCTCCTCCTCCACCTCCTCCAAACACACAACAACAACCACCACCACAAATCCGCTGCGCTCCCAAAACACCCCCCCCTCCACCACCAGCACCACCACCCTCCCCGATCGCAAACCACAGAGCTGCCTGCAACACACACACACGCTCGCAGAGGGAGCGAGAAAGCTGGAGGGAGAGAGGGGAGAGCAGCGAGCAGCTTCTCAGCAGAACGGCTACATTGCACAAGCTGCCTTTTTTTTTTCTTTTTGCCTTTTTTTTTTTGAGGAGCTCAGTGGAAGAAAGCTTTGGGATTTTATTTTAGATCCACCTTTATTTTGTTTTCTTTGGCTTTCCCCTTCCTCTTGATCGTTTGCAACAACAACAACAAAAAAAAAAGTGACTTGGTATTGGCGATTCGGCCTCCTGTTCATTGAGGAAAAAAAAAAAAGGAAAGTGTGTGAGACAGTGACTTCTTTTTAGGAGCAAAGAAAACCCACCCTGATCCGGAGCGGTGTTTTTATTATTGTTATTATAGTATATACGCGCACGCACGTATTTATAATCGATCTGGGGAGAGCGACCTAACTTTGCTCTGGACTTTTTTTACATGGTGATCGCTCTTACTCTAATTTGAAAGTTGGACTAAAGCAGAGTTTGGAAAAGAATTTTTTTTTTGCTTTAGGGCTGGATTTATTTGCAAACCGCAGGAAGAAGAAAATACAAGAGAGAGAGGGGTTCGGTGCAGCGCCGCGATCACGGTGAGAGCCTTTTCCTTCTTTGCAAAACAAGCTTTTCAGTAAACCCCCCCTAACCCTCCCCGGTTGCTCCAAGAAAACTCGTGGAAATGTTTGAGGCCGATCCCTTTTCCATTCGTACAGGTTCTCCCTCTCCCCCCTTCCCCTCTCCTTCCTTTCCCAGAGAGGAGCCGGAGGTGGGATTTCGGAGCGGTTTCTCTCCGGGGAGCGGGACGGGGGGGGGGGAGTGGGCAAGTTCCGCTGGGGTTTGCGGGTTGCGCGGCTTTTGCGCCCCGCTGGGGTGCCCTGGGGGCGCGGGGGGCTGCGCGGGCGCGGAGGCATGCCTGCCTGGGAAGGGAAGGTGGGGGGACGACGACCCGGGGGGGTAGATGGGAACGAGAGTTCGGCGTGTTCTCTCTCCCTGCTGCGGGGAACCGGGGACGGGCGGTCCTGCGCGCTCCTGCCTCGCCGGGCACGCGTGGGTTTCCGACAAGCCCCGCAGGGGGGGTGGGTGGGAAGCGGGAGAGAGGTGAAGGGAGGGCTCTGCGGGGCTGGCGAGCGCAGGGGCTGTTTGTGCCCCCCGTCTTGGAGGAGAGCGGGCAACCCGCCTTTCGGGACGTGATTTACGCCCGTCTGTGGTGGCGTGGGGAGACCCGTGCGATTCGGAAGTGAGTGCACGTCTGCTATAAATACGTGTGTGTATAGACACACATATACACCTCTCGTGTGATTAAATTAATTGGATCCATAAGACGAGGAAAGTTCTTCCCCAGGTTCTTCTGTCTGCGGAGAGGAAGGAAAGCCTTGATTTTTGCTTTGGCTTTTTTTTTTCTCCCTTTTGGTGGATTTACTTTGTAACAACCCCTGTCCCCGTCAAAAAAAAAAAAAAGGTGCTGGTGTTTTCAGCAAGCGATTTGTGTGTCAGTTTGCCCCACCCCGATGGTAAAGTCCCTTTTGCCCTAATCCATAGTCTGATCACACACTCGGCCCTTAATGGGGGTTTCAAAGCACTTTGAAAGAAGAGGAGGTGGTTGGTGTGTGTGTGTGCGGTGGGGATGGGGGTGGGAGTGCCTCGCACAGGCTCCGGACACAAAACAGAAATTCACGGGCAGAGGACTTCTCCCCCACCACTTAGGCTCGCCTTCTCCCAGCCAGACGAGACGCAGGGTTTTTCCACAGCACGCAAGAAGCCCCTTGCGTTTTAAACTTCCCCTAAACGTGCTGAACGCAAGACCCGGCCCCTTTTGCTCGCCCTGTTGCCAATCCCAGCTAGGAAAAGTTAGCGACCGTGGCACTTGAGCTCTGTGAGGGTGGACTTTGGCTTTTAGAAGTGGGGAATCGCGTTATCCCACAGCACGCACGCACGCACAAAAAGGCGAATGCTGCTGCTCTTGGTGGATGGAGGTGGGGGGAAGAAGTGCCAGGTCAGGGGAGGGGGGAATTTTTTCAGGCCAGTGTGTGTTCGCCAATAAACGTGCTGGAGGTTTGCATCCTGTCCTGTTAGCGGATCCATCAAGGGGCGAAAAAAGGAGGATGGCCCGGCTGGGACTCATGTCCCCCTGAAAAATACCTTCTGGGTCCCTTCGGGCTGGGGCGGAGGTGGGGGGGCGGACTGAAGTTGGGGCGATTTGCAGAATATGCGTAAAGAGAAGAGGAGCTTTTTCCAGAGCGGCTGGCTTTGTGAAGCTGAATGGGTGCTCAGGGCAAGGCGAGGGGGGGTAATCCGCCTTTTGCCCGACGGTCCCAGGGGTGTTGTCTCAAACCGTCTGCAGGGCGCCTGGCATTACCGGGGAGGGGAGGGCTTCTTTAGCATCTCCGGGAGGGGGGGAGTGGGGGGAGTTAAAAGGAAACGTGGGTTTGACTTTCCTGATAAGGCGGCTGCGGCAGCCCCCTCCCACCTCCCAGCCCGGAGGATGTCTCCCGGTTATCTCCAGGCTGTCGGCACTCGGGGGGCTGCCGGCGGCTCCAGCGGGCCGAGGGGCGATCGCCCCCCCACCTGCTGCGAGCCCCTGGCCGCGCCGGAACGGAGCCTGGGACGGGGGGAAAGGGGGCAAAGCGGGGAGGCCGCTCCCCCGGCTCCCACCTGGGCGTCAGAGAGGTAGTGGCGGGAGGGGGGGGCTCCGCCACCGGGAGCGGGGTCGCCTGAAGCGGCTGCAGGTCAGGGTCGGCTCTGCCGTGGCACCGGGCTGTCATTGCTGGAGAGGCAGGGTTTGCGGGCTGCAATCTGGACGTGGAGGGCAGATAGGGCTGCTAGCTCCTCGCAAGGATGGGGAAAGTATTTTGTTTTCTATTTTTTTTTTTTCTTTTTATCTCCAGATAGCTCCAGATGAGGGAATGTTCTACGTAGGCTGCTGGTTGAAACTTTTTATATGGCAAAGGTTTTGTTTTTTTTAATTTGAAGAAAACATAAGTAATACTTCAAGATAGATTTTCAAGACTTTTTTTTTTGGTGGGGGTGTGTGGGGGAGGTATGGATACCGTGAGATACACTCTGTGTCCAAACCGGGAATTTGGCAATATTTAAAATAGGTAGTCACTTTTAAAAATTAGATTTTTTTTTTTTTTTAAAAAAGAGAAAGCACTTTAGGGGAGGGAGCCAGGAGTTAAAAGGTTAAATGTTTTCCATTGCTGTTAGGATAAAGACAGTGTCTTGAGATATTCATTGTTAAACTGTTTGGCTATATTTGATTATACTGCAGTATAGTATTATTGTTGGTAACTGATGTGTACAGAGTAACACTGTGGTGCTCTTTCTAGGTATAATTGAAGACATTGTGTGGTCCCTGTAAGCAGCTTGGTTCCTGCTTGGGTTTTAATTGTAAAATATTGTTCTAGATTTTTGTATAGGTAATTGGATTTTGGAACCGCTTTAAGATATGATAAAGGCAAAACAAATATTAACTAGTTTAGAGGGCAGCACTTGAAACTTTTGCATATCAGACTGTGGAAGTTAGTTATTTACAAGTTCTCATCTTCTGGGTCTTTTACTGGGTTTCCATTTAAATTGTTAAGCCTGCGTTTCTACTTTGTAGTTAATGATCCTTTAAAGTAATATTCGCAGTCAAGTAGGCTTCTTGGATGCTGGCATTGTTTGATTATGTTATGCATGCCTCTGTCCCACAAGCCACTCTTGGTAATATTTACAATTTGAAACATAGTCTATGGAATTTTTTACACGTTTTTAAAAAATAAAACTGTGGTAGCATTGCTTTTGTAGTATTGAGCCTTAAAATAACAATCACAGTGGTGTACACAAGTATGACACACACTAAAATACTGGAGAGAGATATTTTTACTTGTGCTGTTGAAGTTTTTGGTAGCACTAACTCATTTAATGTCTAACCTCAAACATTTTATTGCTATTTAGTGTTTTTCTTGGGACCATTGGTATTAAACTAAAGTTTCCTATTTACATCATGTAAAGTTTAATGTGTAAAGAGACTAGCCTACCAAAATATTATCCAGTTTTAAACAAAATTGGAGAATTATATGTCTGTCATCAGCAGGTCACATTACACTTGCTAAATACTTGCAGGCTTTTTTTTTTTTTTTTAATATAGGTTTTTCAGTAGCCTGATGTGAAAAGAAGAGCCACTTCAAGTGGCTGAAATGCAATCCCTTTAAAGGCCATGGTCTAACCAGAAGATGGCCTGGGAAGCCTTAGTTAGCGGGCGCAATGCCTAGACTTTCTAGAGCCACAAGTTAGGATGCGTGGACCTAGAACAGAAGAATCCCTTTAAGCTCTCCACAGGAGCAGGCAGGACAGGCCAAGAGAAGTGCATTCAGTTGAACGGTGCTCCTTTTTTTTTTTTTTAATGGCTGATGCATTACTTGATTGTGCGCAGAGCTGTGGGATCCTGTGGGCTTGAAAGGCTGCTGGAGAGAGCATGAGATGTGTTGCAATAGTGAATTCTCTCTTTGTTGCTCTAGGATTTCAGATGTGTTCTAAGCCTGCCGGAGTGAGCACGCTTCCGGGCACTGATGGAGACGAGAGCTCAGCACGGCAGCGGGTCGCAGGCCTTACTACAGGCTCGGCGTGACAGTGGGAGACCGCACGGGGAGCCCGACCTGCGGGATGTCCTGACGCAGCAGGTTCATGTCTTGTCGCTGGACCAGATTAGAGCCATCCGAAATACAAATGAGTACACGGAAGGACCCACGGTGGCTCCACGGCCAGGGGTCAAGTCTGCTCCTCGGCTAGCGACCCAACCCAAAAATGAAAGGCCCCATGGCTTGCCCGAGCATCGTCATTTTAGCCGGATTCAGCACACACAAACGCACGCCTCTCCCCGGGCGCCTCTGTCCCGATCCATCAGCACGGTCAGCACAGGTTCGCGGAGCAGTACAAGGACAAGTACGAGCAGTAATTCATCCGAACAGAGACTTCTAGGATCGTCTTCGGGGCCAGTTGTCGATGGGATAATCCGAATGCAGCCCAAGTCGGAGCTCAAGTCGAGTGAGCTGAAGCCGCTGAGCAAAGAAGACTTGGGAGCGCACAGCTACAGGTGCGAGGACTGTGGGAAGTGTAAGTGTAAGGAGTGCACTTATCCGAGGACCCTGCCGTCGTGTTGGATCTGTGACAAGCAATGTCTTTGCTCAGCCCAGAACGTGGTCGATTACGGGACTTGCGTTTGCTGCGTGAAGGGCCTGTTCTATCACTGCTCTAACGATGACGAGGACAACTGTGCCGACAACCCCTGCTCATGCAGTCAGTCGCATTGCTGCACTAGGTGGTCCGCCATGGGCGTGGTGTCCCTCTTCCTGCCTTGCTTGTGGTGTTACCTACCAGCCAAGGGTTGCCTTAAGTTGTGCCAGGGCTGTTACGACCGGGTAAATCGGCCTGGGTGCCGCTGTAAACACTCCAACACCGTCTGCTGCAAAGTTCCCAGCATCCCCCCCAGGAACTTTGAAAAGCCAACATAGCATCACTAGTCAGAAATACTAAAGTAACGAGGATTATTTTAACGTACATATGCAACCAACTAAGCAGCTATGGTCTTGGCACTGTAGTAGAAGGGTTGGGGATATACTGTGTGCAGAGAGATGCTTCTCTCTGTGTGTGCCATCTTAACTGATACGCTTGTTAGAATCCAGCTAGTGGGAATACAGGAAAAAAAGAATGGGATGCAGTACATTGTGACCCATATTGCATAAGCTAAAGCAACACAGACACTCCTAGGCAACTCTATTGTTTGTGAATAGTACTTGCAAAAATTTGTAAATTAGCAAATGACTTCTTTTTTTTTCATTGTTTTCTGCCAGAGATAATGTGCTATATTTTTGTATATACAATAATATTTTCAACTGTGAAAAATAAGTGGTGTCATAAGACATGGCACAGTCACAAAATATTATACTAATATGTTGTACATTCGGAAGAATGTGAATCAATCAGTATGTTTTTAGATTGTATTTTGTCTTACGGAAACCTTCTATTACAAGACTCTGATTTCCCTTTGGACTTCATGTATATTGTACAGTTACAGTAAAAGTCAGCCTTTATTTTCTAATTTTTTCAACATATTGTTTAGTGTAAAGAATATTTATTTGAAGTTTTATTATTTTATAAAAAGAAATATTTATTTTAAGAGGCATCTTACAAATGTCACCCCTTTTTATGAGGACGTCATAGTTGCTGCAAATAAGGGGTGAACGATGCATATGTTCACTATAAAATAGAAAATATATTAACGTTTGAAATTAAACTGGGCTACTTGTCATTTTTTCCCCCCATTTATTGTTCCGAGTTGGGAAAACCGGTACTTTTAATTGCAGACTTCACAGTGATGTAGTCACTGTGAGTCTAATATGAAAAGAAAATAGAATTTTTAAGTGTAATTTGTTGTTGTTGCTTACTGCTTCACCTGAAAATAATGCTGGATTTTTTGCTTCCTTCCTTTGCACAAATATCCCATATGCCGTTCCTACAACAGAAAAGGAAAATGAACATAGGAAAATGCATTAATTCATTCCAGACTAGGACTAATAGGCACTGAAAGCTTGACCTATTCTATAAATGATGAGCTTTTGTGCTTCAAATAGGAAATAAGTAATCATTCACAAAATAATGTTAGGCTTGCATGGCTTTACTCAGAAAGAGAGAGAGAGGGGGGGAAAAAAAGAGAAAATTAATACAGTCCATGCAAAAAAGCTTGCAGCATTATTTGTTAAAAGTAGAAGAATATGCCACAGGGAATGATAGATCTGAATGCAGTCCAGCCTTATGTCAAACATTTGCCTCACTTGTAAGAACAAAGTTGCTTGATTTGTCATTTGTGGCAGTTACCTTCCACTGAGGTCAAAATCCTTTTGCTGCCAAGTTTCCCACCGGAAGCCTAGAGAATGATTTACCTTTCTTTATTAACAAACTATCATTTCCTGTTCTGAGCATGTCCCTCCAAGTTTAAGGTCTTAATGTTGAATTTTATTTATACATTTCTTAAGCTGGCATTTAAGAAATCATCATAAGTATTTTTAAGCTGATGCTTTGAAAAATCTCACAGCCTTTTCGAACCCTCTCCAACAAAAACAAGTTATAACTAATAAATTAAGAACTCACTAAAAGTTGAAAAACAGAGCATTGAGCAAATCTCACATCTTTTTGCCCCTTAATTTTCATCTGCGATCTGGTGTTTGGGCTATTTTACGTTGGTCTGTAGTACTCAAACATCTCACACTGTCTGTTTGTGTGCATTGGTTATCAGTCATCATGGGAAATTAAAAAGTGCAAGTCCTGACTAGTTTGCAAAACAAAAATAGCTGATATATGGGCCTTGTTGTCTGTTTTTTTTTTTTCCCTTACCTCTCTGGTGAAAAAAATGTAAGCTGGTTTTCTTTCCTGTCTACACCAGCTGGTTGGATACTTTGGTATACAAAGACAAGCAGTATATATTTATCCTTCTGAGTGGAATTTGCCAGGAAGAAGGCGGCTTACGTTACATGAGCAGTTTGTCCATATTTAAAGTGCATCAGTATGTTGTGACTGAGTGCTAGGGCATATGTGTGAGATTGTACTTGGCTGCTGATAAACAGATTTATTTTTTTTTTAATTGTTCTTGGAGGAGTTGATAACCATGATGTGTTTCCATTCACTGAATGTAATTCTTGAATTAGATTAGGTGCTTATACCTAAACTCTCCTGGGTTCGTCTTGCTGATTGAAAACAAGCATGGAATAATCAAATAGTCCATTTTTGGGGGGAATCTTTTACCTTTGGAAATGCAAAAACCTGCTGTTTTCAGTAGACAGTAAATCTGGTCTTTTCACTGTATTGATGAGCTTGACAATACTGAAGGTGAGATGTGTCTTTTCAGCAATTTGTGTTTCAGTCAAGGAAGATATCTCTAAGGAGAGCTGAAGGTGAAACTGGAAAGCTGCATATGGCTGAGCAGTGTGGCAGTCAAGGAGGGTGCAACTCTTAAGTCCTACTAGATAAAGTCTAGTACTAAAATTGTGGGTTTTCTTTTGTTTTGCACTACAGCAAATGCTTTGACTACCTAGATAGGTTCTAAGGGAAAAGGAAAACCATCTTCTTGATTACAGTGAAATTTGAAGCTGGTCTTAACGTTAAACACTGGTTGTCACCTTCCACTTGGTTCTTAATGAGGACAAATAGTGGATCCCCACCCCACCCCAGGTAAGCCCACTACCAGTGAATTGAATTACATGTAGGACACTTGGGAACGAGGACGCATGGGAGGATGGTGTTAGGCATTGCCTGTTGGGCCTACTACAGTGCTGGGGTCTCGGCTTCGGTCAGTACGAATTAGCATGCACGTGCTAATTCTTAAAAGTTGGCTTGTGTATGTTAGTTAGCTTCCTAATATGACACTTAATTAGATAGGTTTTACTATTCTAAATAAAACCAAAATCTTGCCTCAAACAGATTAGGTTGTTTTAGTAAGAATTAAGAGGGCTTTTCAAGTGGATTGAGATAATGTTATTAAAGCCTGCCTACTTTGTCCTTTGAGATAGGAAAGTGGAGGTCCAAGAAAGGAAAATTTTCCATACACAGGTCTTGAGAATAACAGTGCAACTCATTCCAGACAGGCACCGTGTCAAACTTTGATTTTAGACAGCTTTTAGGCTAGGAGAGAGGGGAAAACCCTTATTATTGCTCCATTTGTTGTGTTGTTGCTTTAGTGTTTTGATCTGTTAACCTCCTGTAAATTCTGATGTCACTGTAAGGTTGCTTAAAGTTAAGAGACCTGCAGGACTGGACTGACAGTTGACTATAGTAACAATGGAAACAAACAACTTTTTTTTTCAAATTATTTTTCTGTATGATGTGAACTACAAATAAATACACCAAATGTTCTTGTACAGTAACTTAGGAATGTCTCTATTATATCCTCAGGCAAATTTTTTATTTTGCTCTTTAATGGTTGGAGGCTTGATGATAATTTCTTTTTTTGAGATAGTAATCATAGCAGTAAAAAGAAAAAAAAAAGAAGCCTGGATTCACGTGAAGAATAAAAAGGTATAGCACTTTAGATTAAAAAAAAAAGTGTTCTTAAAGGATCTGAGATCATATTCAGGTGAGTATTTACAGATTCAAGTGAGTTACCAAATTGATCTTCAAAAGTCAAAATTCTCCAAATGAGGAAGCGTAATAGTTAAGTGGTTGTGACAATTAACAGAATAGCTTTTTTTACACTTTCTTACCAAACTCTCAGCTTGTGTGAGGTGGAAGGGACTTGACGGTAGCAAAGTACTGATCACTTATGCACCATGCATAACTTGCCTTTGTTTTTTTTTTTTTTTATGTATTACCTTTTTCACTTTTTGCAAAAAAAATATAGAATAAATCATTTTTGTGATGAGTGAAATCTTAAGGGTTATTCTTAAATGCCATGGAGAGAATAAAATGCATTTCTGTACTGCTGTAGATCATTCAGTTATTTTTAGTAATTAACTGTTGTGAAAGATGGATTTGAACAGTCTGTCTTGTCTCAGATGTTCCTAGATGGGTGCAGGTACAGCAAGTAATAATGATCTCATTTGCTGAGACTAATTTCTCAATCAAGTCACTGGACCAGGGACCCAGAAAGAAACTGGCTGAATATGAGAGCACGCTTGATTGAGTAATGTCTGTATGAATGCTATTGGATAGATTTCTTTCTGCAAATGTCAGCAATGTATTGGCTCATCTTAAATCAATCAATTACAGGTTGGGGTTGCAGGTGGACTGCATTGTGACAAAGCATACCAAATCCTTACCAATGTAAACACTCCGTTTTGTTCCTATTTACACAATCTGATTTTAAATTGGAAGTTTTGAAATAAAAGTTCTTATTGAAATCAGGACAATTTGACATGGAAACTGTGCATATATATTATAGTACTTTTTCATTCAAAAATACTATCTGTTTCAATCAGAGGAGAGACCCCCACACACTATGTGGTAGTCTTGTTTATTTCTCTTCGTCTTTCTTCTTTCTGGTCCCTATCCCTCTCCTTGGCCTTTCCTAGCCATAATACATAATTGTTTGCTGCCACTTACTTGGAGAAAAGGTGAAAGAGGAGGATCAAACATGATTTTCTCATTGGTATTCTCTGTGAAAGTTTAAGACAAGATGGAAAAAATTATTACCTTGCCGTACTTATCCTGCATTTTAGAGAGGTATCAAGTGTTTTTTCCATTCATGTGGCATTGAAATCCACAGTTCTAGAAACCATCTTATTTTCATTTCTCTAGTGTTGCTTTTATTACTTGAGAATGCTTTGTGTGTCTTTAAGGAGTTCCCCTTTGTTTTATCCTATTGGCACTGTGTTTCAGGTGACAGAGGCAGAGGTATTACTACTCTAAAAGCATAATCTGCTGTTCCTCTGTCCCAGGGATTGTTCAGAAGAGAGCTTATGCAGTTACATTTGGGTATGAGTAGCAATGATTTCGCTTGAAACAAGGTGGGAGTTCAGCGTTTTCAACCTTGGGAAAAGGCAACAGACGTTGTACTATATATCTGAAGTTTCTCTTTGCCTGTGCAGCAGGAAACTTTTTTTTTTTTTTTGCTCTGACTCAAATCTGGCATGCTGATTAGAGAAGCTTATGGCTAATATGTTCATACTTTTAGACTAAAATGGATCAGTTCCCATTTCAGTAGAAGTGACCAATAATCAGAAGCTTTGAGGATGTAGCCTACTATTATACAGGATTGTTTATGGATATTTTAATACTTACGAGTTTAAGTTACACTTTTAAACAGTCTTGCCAAAGGAGATAATCTGTTTTAAAAAAATGTAAGAAACTGTATAATCAGAGTAGCTCTGCTTTCCTGAAAGCCTGCTGTATAATTGCAAAAGCACTCCATGCACCTGAGATATGTTCCAGAAGGTACTTGATCCAAATCAGATGTTGCAGGCACAAGTTTAACTCCGAGAGTCTGAGCCAGTACGCAAGGGTATATCATGATGAAGCACCAACTTAGGGACATAGAGACACTTTGAACAAAGTGGAGTTTTTAAATTTTTCTTTTTTTTTTTTATCCAGATTTTATTTTCATCAAGAAACAGTGTATATGAACCAGTCATAACTCGTGTGGTTGTCAATATGATTACTGATAAAAGAATATCTTGATGCTCTTTGTGTGTGTCTCAAAAACACAGTGAAATGGAAAATTTTGACATGACCATTCAAAGTTAAAAACACACTGAAATGGAAAATTTCTAAATGACCATTCACACTTAACATTGCCATCTTCAGAAATGAAGTCAAACAGGGCTATAGCAATCTGTGTTTCAAAATTAGCACTGTAAGTCAAATGTACTAACTGGTTGTACTTCAAGCTGTTGCTTTAATTAGAGACAGACAGTTCCACTTTAGGTCTAAAAATCAATTCAGGCCTTTGTCAGCTTCCAATGTAGTGCAGTTTTTATCGGCTACTGATTTTCTTAAAGCGTTGGTGTCATTTCTTGTTATAAGACACGTAAAAAGTTTGTGTACCACAAACACTGTCAAATGCACAAAGTGAACAAAGTTATTCTTCCTTCTCATTTCTTTTGCATAAGCTCAAGAGAAGATTTCAAAATTGGTTTGTTTGCTTTGGGTCATTTTGTTTATGTATCTTGTTTAATTATTGTAGACACAGTGATAATTTAATGGAGTGTTAGTTTTATGATTTTTTTTTCCCTGATGTATTTGGCACTATGAAATATGCTAGCAGAGCACTTAAGGGACCAAGAATGCACTTTGGGAACTTACCTAACTGCAGCTGCATTGAGTAGTAAAGCAGAAGAGTCCCTCTTGTAGGATTCATTGGATGTAATGTATCTTTCAGTCAGGAGTAGGTTTACTGTCTTCTACCTCTGCTGTTCTGCAGACAGAAATTATGCAGTTGTTTACTGTGTACATGTTTTTATCTCTCAGTGACTATTTTTTTTTTTTTGTTGGAAAGACTTTGTTCATACTTTAAAGACAGTGCATGAGGATCTCTTAATACTGCAGCTGCATGTGAAGGCTATCTAACTTCACACTGCCTGCTACTCTCAATAATGTTTTTGGGGAGGGAGGCATTCCTCAGACCCCTTAATCTCAAGTGGAAGAAAAAGACTGTGTAAGTTATTCTGAAATATGTAAGTATGGGTGAGGACGGGGGGGTAAGGGTATAAAAAGTGAATTTTACATCAGGACTGTGCCTGAACTGTTCTCTCCTGCATACATACAATCACAGTACAAAGTCTGAAAGTGAGCGACAGTGTCCCTGGCCACTTCTCTGCCAGTAAATCAGACAGTAGATGGAAATGTTCTTGGACACAATGGGTTGCAATTGCCCACGCTAGTGAAGCGTTAAGACTTTCCCTGGTGTTAGTTAAGCTTGTGCCAAAAAGTACTCTCCCAAGCTATTCCCCGGCACATTTCAGGAGCTAAAATGTTCCAGGGCCATTCCCAAAAGTCAGCTTGCCAGCAGCTCCCCTCTTTTAGAGGTTAAAGGAGTTGCCCAGCATGGACGCTGTCCTTTCAGGGCCAGCTGGAACATGGTGCTCGGGAATGTTCTTGGGCATGTTTATTTGTAGTCCGGGAGGAAGGAGATCCCTCCTACAAGTCTGATTTGAAGAGAAGTTCACTCACACAAAGACAGACATCCTCATGAGTTAGGACGACACAATCTAATCCCCAAGTAGTAACTTAATTGCACGGAAGCAACATATTTCAGTTTTTGTCAAAGGAGTGAGTCACTTGGCAATGTAACTTGTTAGAATTTTGCAAAGGTGATAGAGGCTCCTGCTCCAATGTAGAGTAGCTACCTAAAACTATATAAATTGCTATTTTGTGTCAAATCTGAGTCTTTCATTATTTTTTTTTATTTGATTTCAGGAGTGGCATTTTTTGTTTTTTACAAAATTATTCCTTAAGTATCTACCGGCAAATCATAAAACCAGACTTTTTTTCCTGTATTTATCTTTTATTAACGAGCAAGCTTTCATATGTCAAGGCACTTATTTATTTTTTAAGAATAAACTAAGATTATATATCTCACTTTTGGAAGTTACATACCTCTTGAAGAAAACAGTCACAAAAAAAAATAGTTTCCTCCCATGATAATCACAAAATAACCTTATCTTTCCACAAGATATGGAAAGTGTTCTCTCTTTTTTTCCTTTCAGCCCAGTGCTCCCTTAGCCCCCAGGTTATAGAGTGGGTGGCTTACGGAACCTTGCAATTGCTGAGTGATTTTGCAGGCTTTCATAGAAAAAAAAAAAACAGTGTGCAAAGTATTGCACTTGAGCTTGGCATCTGAGAGAATGGATCTCGCTAAAGTATTTTAAGTGTATGCAAAATATATTTCTATATACACACAGTCTGAGGGCTGCGGCTGGAGAGAAAGGAACTGTCACGATTCACCCCTTAAAATCTCTGCTTTAGAAAAATGAAACTATGTCAACTATTTTTTTTTCTCTTTTTTTTTTTTTACATTGATAAATTAAGCTAATTGAAACACAGGATGGAGAGATGTCCTGTTCGGTTTATTAAATGTGGCCAGGATTTCTGCTGTTTACATTTCACATAGTTTTTAGCCAAAGACCTCACTTCAGCTGCAAGATTGGTGGGTGAAATGCCTGGCCTCACTGGAGGCAATGACAAAATTCTCCTTGACCTCCTTGAAACTTTGTATAGACAAGAGGTGAATTCCTGAATATGTACTGATTGAACATACACTTGAATGATTATCCTGGGAAAATCCCAGCTGCCTAGGGAAATAAAAGAAAAAGTTTATAATTGCATGAGACACACTTTTGAATCAAGGAATAGCTACCTTACTTTAGGATTTTTAACCTTCGTTCTAATTCTACTTAACTTACTTTATGACTAAGGTGATTTATTCCTACCACTGCTGTAGTTCATATGCAGTTGCTTCTTTTAGGCACCAAACTTTAAGATTTTGCTGAGAGATTCTGTTCGGGGGGCTAGTTCCCTTAATGGTGCTGCAGATTCCTGTTAGGCTTTTTACTGACAGACTTGTGCCGATGGAAGCGTGTGTGTAGACTCTGCTCCCTTTGCATGAGCTTACTGTTATCAAACCTTTCTTGTATGCTGAAGCTGCAACAGTTTGACTGAATTCAGTTTAGCTCAGCTGTTGCAAAAAAAAAAAGTCTAGGGAAAGTATTAATTTGGTTTAGCTGACAGTCTGGTTAATTGGCATAGGCTCATTCACACTAAGAGTATCTGCACAGTGTTTTGTGACAGTGTTACTAAATCAGCGATGGGCTGTACCTGAAGTTAGATGAGTGAAAGCATGCTTAAGTAAACTACAGTGAGTTACTCTCGGACGGAAGTGTCGATGTGCACTAGCATTGCTTTGATCTAAGATGCCCATTAAGATAAGCAAAATATTTTTCCAGTTACATTTCTGTATTGCACATTATATCTCCTGTATATATACATGTATATCACAATTACATCCTCTTTAGGGGAAATGAGGAATGGAAGGAAAGAAACTGCTTCCTATTACCATGTTTCAGTGTTACTAATATTCTTCTTTCAGAGCATCGGTTTCTGCTGTAGCATTCTCCCCTAGTTTCCAAATCAGACCATGAAAGGCACTCCTTTCCCCCACCCCTGAGAGAGTACATCTGTGGAGTGGAGTGCATCTACTCTGTACTCTGTACTTTGTATATTGAAGTCTCCCAGGCGTGGTATGTTGGTCCAGTAAACAGAACAGCTTTTTTCCACTCTGTACTTTCAGTGAGAAGAGAGTGATGAAGATGCTAGTTTTCTTATTGCTAATCATACATAATATGGCAACTTTCTAAGGCTTTGTCAGTCCCCGTACATCACTGATATAAGCTCTCATGCAAATGCACAGAAAGACAGATTCTTAGCCCCTTACAATTTATAGACTACTTTGGGAGAAGACATCATCAGAAGATGAGTGGTAAAAGGAAGAATAAGTGCACAGATGTGATGTGGTTATATAAACTAAGTATGTGCATCTCTTGATGATGCCAAATCTTTTAAATATTCTTTAAAAGTATAGCAGCTTTTAAAATGTTGCAAGTTTTTAATGTATGCAGAGAAGCAGAAGAACACAGTAGATTAACAGATTAACCTTTTATTTTTTTGGATAGACACAATTGGTTTACCAGTCTCCCTCCCTGCAACTGTGCTACAAATAAAATGATTGGGTCATAAGTAAGTTATGTCATGATTTTCAGAGGGAAGAAAGAAAAAAAAAAACACCTGTGTAGGTACATGAGGGCTGTAGTAGCAATGGCCATGAGTAGCAATGGCCATGAAATAATGACTGTTGGGTTTACTGTTTGTTTGGCTTTACTGAGAGATTCAGTCCCACAGTAGTACAGACACTAAGTAGACACAAAGAGCATTAATTTCTAAATTTAGTGACTAAAACCTGAATTGTCTACGTGCGATTTAGACATCTTACGTTGATGGCATGAAAGGTCTTTGTTTTCATCTGTGGTTTTTTGTTGGAGTTCTGGGGTTTTTTTTCCCGGTGAAAGCAGGCTACAACATGCATGGCAATGAAAAAAACTGCCATTCTCAGTACCCATTTCAGAGACGTGTGATAAGGCTTACTGGGACAAGGAAACACCAGAGGCAAAAAAAAAAAACAAAGTCAAAGTGAAAGGTTTTTGCTGTTTTGGTGTTTGTTTCCTGGTGAGGTGGGTATTTTTTGTTGTCATTGGTGATTTTTTTTTCCATTGTTTGTTTGTTTTGATCTTTCTTTGCTAATGGTCCTAGTCTCCTTCAGGTCTCTTAGAGTCTGCCAGTCCTGCGGGCATAGATCATCCACTTGCCCTAATGAGATAAACATGGGATATGAAATATGAAAATATACAACTGCAGAAAATGATGTAACAGCATTGCCAGACAGTGGTTGCTGTCACTGTGGAGTTTTTTTTGTGATATTTTTGGGGCTTTTGCTTTTTAATAATTTAACTGAGGCTCTGATTCTCAAGTTGGATAAATCAACCTGGCTCCACTAATGGTAGCAATATTCTGGTGATTTGCACTAGCAGAGCATCTGACCTAGTAACTTACTATAAAAAAAAAATGTGTTACACAGTAGAATAAGAGTCTAAAGATTTTATCAGCTTTTGTTTCTTACTGCCTCTTTGTTGAGCAATAGCTTTCACTATAACTCAAGACAGTTCAGATTCCTTATTTATAATACTTTAAGAGCTATTATTTATTATGTTCAAGATGCTTGTGCAAAAGGAATGCTTTCAATTCAGTCACTTAACTTTAGGATCCCAGGATCACTTGAGTGTTCCCAGAGTTGTTAGGAAAAAAAGCCGAACCCCTGCAAAAGCAAGAAAACTGATCATTTCAGTTTGCACGAAACAGTATGTTACATTTTTTTTAAATACTTAAAGCATGCTTTGTGTGGCAGAAATTTATGCTGAGACTATTTATTACGAAGTGAATAATATTTTTTGAGAATGATTCATCTGGCTTATTTTAGAGGCTGCCTTGAATTCTGGTCATTTCTATAGATGCTGCAATTCATAGTCATTAGTAAGCTAGTGGTTTGATCTAACCTCAGCTACCTGTTGCTGGCTGTGAATGGAAGAATTTATTTTTAGTGCGAAACCACAATATGAATATTTTCCACTCTGAAAGTATAAAAAAACCCTTTAAGTAAAAATTTTACTCTTTTGCTGTGATGTGCTGTGGCTCTGATGTCAGACATACTGGGTTCTTCTTACAGAAAATAATTTAAAATGCCTGATTCTCTATTGAAGTTGACAAGAATTTCCTCCACTTAACCCCTTCAGTGCCCCTGGGCGTTCAGCTCACATGAAACAATAGGGAGCTCCTATACCTCTTAGACAGGGATGGTGGGATGTTGACAAATTCAAGATGCAAAAGAGCGATGGAAAAACCTGGGCCCTTGGGTGGTCAGGAAGGAGGTTTGTGGGCAGGCTCACGTAGCTGTGATACATGAGAGAGACAGCATCTCTGGAAAGCTCTGACTTTACGACTGCACAACTACTACAGCTGTAGTAGGTCTACAGTTTAGGGAAGTATCAGCTTTGCTTAGTAAGAATCAATGGGTTGAGCACGACAGAAAGCCATCTACAGGCCTTAAGCACATGAATCCCATAGTTAATTACTGAGACTCACGGTTTGAATCTCACACGTCACAGAACCTCTTGACTAGTCTCCTCAGTTAAGTAATGAATGATTATATCTGGAGTTATGAAAGGTACTATTCAGTGTAAGGGTGGGAGGACTAACTCACTCACCACGGAGTATATATTGCAAAAGAATAAGAATCTGAGTCCTATGTAATGCCATTGGCCTATACACAAACTTCTCTTTTTTTTTTTTTCCATAAAACATTTGAATTGCATTGGAGATAAGATGAAGCAACAATGCCTAATATCCAGGTGCCTTTATATTTATGTTTGGTTTATAATTTTACAGCCAAGCCTAATCTGTAACACAGTTAAAAGCAAGGAGATAAAATGGAAACCAAGTATATAATGCAGTTTAAAAACCACAACAGTTTCTAGCTCATACCCAAAGTTCAGTTCATTTTAAGGACAAGGATTGGCTTCTAAGGCTTGACTGAGAGCCTGGTTTCCACAGAATATTAGGGCTTTCAGATAATTGATGGACTTTGGTCACTGTTCACCACTGAGCTTTTACCGTTCCAGTCAGAGAGGCTACTGACGTTCCCTGCTATAGGTTGTCACCACATTTCCACAGCTTTAAAAATATTTTAAAATAATGTGTGGATTTATTTGATGGAGGAAAATGAGGTCCTCCTTCATATTTGTGATGCGTTCACAGTTCCCATTTTGTCCCCTTTCTTAATGAACCAAAAGAAAGAAGAAGTAGATGGTTTAGTTATGTTAGCTCAATTAATTTATCTTAGGTGAAGAAGGTGGTTGTCTTTGTGTCCACACTAGTAGGAAAAAACAAGGGTATGTTTTTCACCAACTGCTTGCTCACACATGATCATTAGCATAAGGTAAAATGTTAATGTGGTCAAAGCTGATGGAATTTCAGCACATGTGGTTTGGTCATTCGTGCTACCAAGGAAATGTTTACCTTCTCTACCAATACATGTTAAAAGCTACAGTCACACTCAGCACTGTGATTTTTACCATCAGATAAGTAGAAAATGTTTCTTTAAAAAACACAAGCAAGTAAGGACCATTTACCAACCAATTTTCTTAGAGAAGATAAGACCTGAGCTTCCGGTTAACACCTTCAAAGATGTTACTAATCATCTTGCACTTCACAACTGTGCCTCAAAAAGCAAGAGACTTTGCTTTTATAAATACAAACTTTACTTCTCCTCTTGACCAACTACGAGGAGTTTTTCCAGGTACTCACCACTTCATTGCCCAAGAAGCATCTGTTAGATTTTTAGCCTAGAAGCAGATAGGGACAGGAAAGACATTTCAGAATCCCCTTTCCTGGATGCAGAGAGGAAGAAGTAGAAGGAGCACACCCCACTCCACATCCTAGAGGACGAGAGGTGTAAACATCCTTTTGGTAAGGAATATAACCTTACCACAGGACTGTAAATATTTTTTGGTCATGACACTTTTTTGATTCTTACTTTTTAGTGTGATTGTGAAAGAGCCATCTCTACTTTCAGATCCTCATTGCCGTGCATAGAAGGGAATTTTGACCATGGTTAAACCCTGGATTTGACTTCCTCCAAATAACAGGGACTATAACAACAGGGTTTTTTTAGGGATTATACATTTGTAAGTACTGTAACAGACTAATATTCTGTATTTCCCTACTAGCTAAAGACTAGAAAGGGGAGGACATCCAGTAAGGGAAGAGCCTGCTGATAGGTTTATTTAGGAACCTCTAAGGAGACTTTCGAGAAGTAGCAGCCAGGTTGAGATGCATCCATAATTGGGGGTTAGTTGAGAAGACGCGTAAGGCAATCTCCAGGGACAAACAGCCTTCACAACTAGACACAGTCCCATCAACACCCATAATGATAAGCAGCTTCAAGAGCCGAACAGCAACATGCTTCTGGACTGGCTTAACCTCCTTCATTTTTGTAAATTTAGTGTTTAAAACTGAGACATGCACCTATGTGTATGTGTGAAATGTTTGCTTTATAAACAATAGATCCTTTAACAAAAATTAAAATGAATAGGGGAGAGGGGAGTGGGATACTGTCTAATATCCCAGTACAATAGCAGTGGATGTGGGAGAGGTAGGAAGAGAATGGACTGCAGACAGTGCCCGTGTCTACATGTTTTTCCTAAATAGCATCTCTGTTATCACCATCAGAAACTGCGTCCTGCGCTATATGCACCACTTTTCTGAGGCCATAGGAAGTCCCTATTTTCTTAAGAGATTTTGGAGACACAGAACTAAGTCTGAACTGTCTTGGGTTTTCCTGAAGTACGGGAATTACAGTGACTGCCTGTGTGTCACTCAGCTGCAGTTCACTACAGCCTATCCAGGCTTAGATGGCTGTCCATCTTTGTCCATCATCACCATATCGATTCTGCTGGAAAACTTCTGTAGAAGTAATGAAAAACAACTCATGGAGTTGTGCTGGATCTATGTTTTTTTTTTTTCCAGTGTGAATGATCACAGCTGACAGTGGGCAAAGACAAAAAAAAATTTCTGCTAAATATAGTGATAAAGCAATTCTCTACAGTGATCTTAGGGAAGATTTTGCACTAAAATTCAACTTTTCAAACAGTTAAGCCAATGAGACACTGCAACCAATGTCCCTCAGAAAGCCCAACAACGTGGACACAGCTATTTAGCGACAGCTCATGGATGATTCTACAAGGTTAGCAAGTTGGCTGGGTGACAGTAAGCATTCATGCCCAGGAGATCAGCCCTGGGACATCCAGAAAAGATATAAACTCTAGTACATCAATATTTAAGGAATTTTAAAGTACTTTGCAGCTTTGCTGAATGGAGAAAAACACATCCTATTGGTCTCAGTTTTAATATAAAAACTTTTGGTTTTTTGTGGGGTGATGTTGTTGAAGTATAGGAAGTAAAATATTGGAAAATATTTTTGCACAGTCCTAGTGGTTTAAAGGCTAAACTTCTACACATTAGCTTCCTTGGGCAGAAAACTGGTAATGTGATGTGAGACAAAGTTAATGAGCAGACATAGCAGGAGAGAAAATTATGGTTTCTCAAGGTCTAGTTTTCTGAATCACGTGTGTTGTAAAGGGAACACTGAGACCCAGGATGGACTTTGATTTGACCACTCAGTGCCTTCCTGTCTGTAAGACTGGCTCTAAGCCTACTCTCCCCCTTCAGCAATAGTATTTTAAAGAATAAATACATAGTCCTCAGAGCTATTAGATCATTGGCTTAACTGACAAAAACTGAAATGATTATAGCCCAAATTTTTTGCTTCCACACTTTGATTAGAAAATAACTTTACATTTTAGATGCAGATTTTTCTAAATTTAGACCTTTTTAAAATATTAAATACTTGACAAAGGAATTGTAAATGTAAATTGAGGATCTCCCCGAACCTCTCTTCTCCGAACCACTCCTCTCCGAACCTCTCCGAACCTCTCTTCTCCGAACCGAACCTCTCCTCTCTGAACCTCTCCATTGCCTTGCCTTGCCTTGCTTTGCTTTGCTTTGGATTGGCTTTCATTAAAAGTATTTTTTTAAAAAAGGGCACCATGAAGCCCTGGATGGATGAAAATCACCTCACTTCAGATGTCCACAGCTTATGAACCTATTTCTATACTCATTTCCTTTGAGCTCCCTTGATCTTTAGTGTATGTCAATGAATAATTTTAGGGTGTGTCTGCATTACCAGCTGTTACAGAACAAAGACTGGAGGATGAGGCTGGGTTTGTTGTGATCTGTTACGATCCTAGGTCTGCATATTCACATTGCTTCTTTACTGCTGAATGTTCCTACACCCATTTTGCAAGTAGGGTGTTGTGAATGGCACCCCATGGAATAATGTCCACCTTGGCTCCATCAGGAGCAAAAGTGCTTCAAGCACACCAGCTGTGTAAATCAGAAAACTCCAAATATAGATTTAAGACAAATTTGCATAAAAAAACCCCTCTAATGCTCTGAATGACTAGTGTAGATGCACCTGTAGGATACAAGCTGTATGCCCTATTTAATCTAATTTTTCTTCATCTGCATTAGGATGAACTGAATTGATTAAGAAGGGAGTGTATGTCACTAGCCCAGACAGAGACATCTACACTTTTAATTTTAAAACTGATTAAAATGAATCTGATGCTGTACTTCTTTTTACAACAATAATTTTTCTCCACGTTCAGATGTATAAAATGTTGTATTGAAACTGTTTTACAGGCTCTTAATCTGTATATTATTTAGATGTGTAAGCCTTGTGTTTTTATCTATTTGTTATGTCATATATATGTTATCTTTTATCTATTTGTTATGTCATATAATTCCATAACCAAATCTAAGCAACATTTTAGAATTCTGTTGGTTTTTTTTTTTTAAAGCAAAAATTAAAAGATGACTATTTCTAAATTCTGTATTACTTTAGAAATAATTAATTCAGGGCAAACTTCTATATTAAATATGTATGTCTATACAGGCAACTCTGAGTAGTCAAAGGATCAACAGAATAAGGACATTCAGGGTACCTCCTAAATCATCCTAAAGCAAATCTCTTAAGTTTGACTAGGTGATTAGCACTCTAGACTCCTTTGACTAGATTGACTACGTCTCCATTAATTTAGTTTAGACACCTACATTTATTATTTCCCAGATTTAGACGTCTGAATCTTGAAACGAATCCTATCCTTTGTTACTGAATTACTGCATCCTGTTCTTGTGTGGTTAACCACTAAATAATCATGTCAAGTGACTATATGGCATACTAATTCAGAATAGAATGTGAACTCCTTATTTCATCCATTTTAACGGCATTGCCATTTTTTTTTAACTGTTACAAGTACAATTAGTTTATGGTTCTGATGATTATGACAATTTTCCATGGTCTTTTATTCATTATATTTAGTGTAATATGCTAAATATACACAAAAAAACCTGCACATCCTGCTTCTCCTCATAGTTGTATCTCTGGGGCTGAACAGTCCTGTTATTGCCAAAAATAATTCCCTAAGCACAGCTTATATGGAGCATAACACAGAGTTTCAGTAGAAAGTTGTTTCATGGCTTATAAAATACACTGTCCAATAACAGTGTCAGTGAAATTTTTCCAGGCATGTAGAGAAAGGCAGGACTGTACAGAATTACTTTAGATCATTTTGTGTAATCATCTACAGCAAGAAGAACTAAATGTACTGCAACCATTCCTTGCAGTTATTTGCCTAATCTGTTCCTAAACAATCCTAATGAAGGATTTCCTGCTGAGTCTCTGTTCTAATATTTTACCTACTGTATATGGAAAGATTGTTAGTGCTTCCCTCCACAGGCTTCTGATTCTTGAAAAAAAAAAAGAAAAAAAAAATCTATTTCAATCAACTGCACAAACATTTTGTGGTGATTGCATCTAGAACATCCTGTGGAAGTGCTTATGTCTACATTGACTGTAGTGGAACACCATGACCTTGTCTCACTGGAAAAAATGCAAGACCAGCCACCTTTGGTCAGACAAAAGATCCATATCACCCTTTATCCTACTTCTTACAGAAGCAGGAGAGACATAAAAACAATGCTAGCTGGTACATATACTGTGCCGGGAACACTCTTCCATAATTGAGCAACTTCCAACCCAGAAACTTCCTGCATCCAGTCTGATGTTTTAATGGCCTTTCAAGGCCTTTCTGTTAATTTCTAAAGCCCACTCTCTTCAGCCATTCTAAAATTATTGTCTAGAATATCCTTCAGCAAGGAGTTCCACCATTAGACTATAAATCTAGCTTTTAGCTGGCCAAAGAAGGTAAGATTAATTTTGCCATAAACACTTGCAAACTGATTGTTATAGATGTATTTCAAGTATCTTTATGAGGATTGAAGGCACACTGACTGATCTATACTTTGATCTGTAATTCCTTGATTGTGTTGCAGCACTTAACCTGCACTGTGAACCTCTCAGCAGGAGTTATTAGCTCAGGTGCAGCACAAAGCGAATTCATCTAACTGGATACATATGTTTGTGGGGTCCCTGCACCAAGCTTCGCTGCTTTCTGTAGACATTTATTATGCTGCTGTTGCTGCTAATGCTTTTGTCAAGTTGCGGAAAAGAAATATTACCAGATTGGTTTCCTTGTCTTTGCTGTTCAAAGTTCTGCAAGAATTTTCAAGAATGATGCAGTGGCATCTTTCTGTTGTAAGGCAAATGTATGAATAGCAGCAGAGTTTCTTCTCATAGGGAGGGAGACCTACCTCAGTATTGGGGCATAAAAAAAAAATCAGATTTTTTTTAATCAATGTTTGGTGAAATGTTCAAGTCCCTCTGTATCTTATTCAGTTTTGCATCTTCGTGGTTTTGTTTTGCATCTAGCACTATGTGGTACTGTTTGAAGCTTCCTCTGGTCCCTTGCCATGTGTAAGAGTTTTCTCTTTTTCTTTGTCAGTTATTATTATCAGTGTTACAACAGCAGCATCCTCAAATCCAGAAAGATCAGAATTGCATCCTGCTCAGGGAGGGACAGATAGGACAGGCATAAAATATAATGTCAAGTATAAACCCAAGATGTTCTTAACAGCACAAAATGCAGAAAAGGTTGGATGCACTGGTGGAATCTGTCTGGGTAGACCATGACTCCTTTGCACAGCAGCAAAAAGCAAGAGGATAAACCATTTTATCTAGTCGATTGATTTCTTGTTGCTCTGATACTTTGATTTTTTTTAGCTT
Source organism: Chlamydotis macqueenii (assembly GCF_036417535.1). Taxonomy (NCBI): domain Eukaryota; kingdom Metazoa; phylum Chordata; class Aves; order Otidiformes; family Otididae; genus Chlamydotis; species Chlamydotis macqueenii. Next base: position 168,752,982 of record NC_141556.1, read on the forward strand.
GAATCTCCATGCTGCAAAAAGGGTGAAACCGATGCTTCGGGCCCTCTCCCTAGGGGTAATATATGGATTAGGTATGCAGGTTGCTGGCAGAGCATTTCCTAAGGTAAGTCTGCAAAACATGCAGCTACAGGTTTCCCTTTAGGAAGGGTTTCAAACCCACCTCTCTCATTTCACATGTTAAATGTGGCCTAGAGGAACATCCACCCACACCAAATGGAAAAGCCAAATTTCCTTCCAGTTCCAAAAACATTATAGGCATCTGCCAAATGACATTTCTAATTCTTCCCGTAAAAAATGGAAAGCTAAACAGAAGCATCACCCTTCCAATAAATCCATTCCAAACTCTTCCTGATTTATTCCAGATCCACTGCGTTTTGGTTAGGCTGTTAAATAATACCCGCTTTTGTTCTCCTTATGGGGCTTACCTCAGAATGTATTTTATATGGATGTTCCTTCAGAGACTTTTTAAAATGCTGTAGAAATCATAAAGAGACAAAGTTTGACTTCTGATACATGTGTTCGGTTCCTATTGACTTCAGTGGAGAATTTCAAGCCGGAATAGACCACAGTGTTGGAAGCATTTATTTAGGCGTGCTAAGGAAAATGAGTAGTTCTGAATAGATGTTAATATTTCCATCAACTACAAAAAAAAAATTAAGCACCTTAGTTTGATTTAAAAAAAAAAACTACAAGAAAGTGGCAAATCACTAAAATATGTTTAAGAAATCAAAGGAGTGGTGAAATGAAGAAAGCCACAAGAACTTTTTGTTTGAGGTTTTTTAAGGACTAATTAATCACAACATCTCACAATAGATGTATCATCTCTAAGATGTAAATAAAGGATAAAGATTTAACTCATTTTTTTACTGCAGTGAGATTGTTGAAAAATATCCGAATTCATATTATGATAAAGAAAATAGATCCTAAGATTTTATCCTTTGCATTATAAGGACATTGAAAGGGCTGTTTTCAGCTATCACTCTTGTGTCTCTCTTTGTTCTGGAAGGTTTTTGCAGTCTAACTACTTGGACAAGCACAAGATCCACGATCCTCTGGCTGGGCCCTGACCTGGTCAGACAGAGCCAGCTCCTGTCCAAAGTCAAGTAATTGCACTGGGGTTGCTCAACCCTGCTTGTTACCTCAAAACACAAGTGCCATGTGAATGTGTCTGTATATGACTTTGGATCAGAGCTAGCTCATGTCTGGCCATTTTGAAGAACAGACAGACAAGCTTGCATCTGTCTGTACCTGTCCCTGTAGACATACCCTAAAGCTTCTAAATAGCTGATTTTTTTATTTTTTTTTTTAATGTCACAGTAAACAATGAATATGGAATGTCAAGCAATCATCATGGAACTAAAAAAATCCTCAACAAAGAGAACAGGTAAAACAATGCAAATAAAATGAGATTTTTTTTTTTCCTCCCACACCCAGGAACTGTCATGCAAGTGCAATAGCTGGAATTGACGTAAACTCTTTTTAAAAAGCTAATTTAGTAGTGTGCAGTCACCTTTTATTTTGTTCATTATTCTCTTATTTTAATATGTTTCTTCTTATTTTAAGAAGAACTTGAATTTTCATATTTCCAAAATGTGGTCAAGAAATACTGACTATTGGAACAGGAAGTACAAGAAAGTCTGTGAAATTTTCAATTTTCTTTCATGAAATTAAAGGTCCTTGTAAACTTTGGATACAATTCCATACTTTGAAGTCATAAGTATTGCATGAATGTGTCTGCCGGCAAAATTTTCCCAAAGTATATTTCTTATTATATTCAGTAATGTAGCAAAGTAAAAATGGCCATTACAGTATATGAAAAAGCATTAATTTCTTCAGTAATGAAACAGAACATTCCATGTAGAAACAGAAGATGATGTGTAATACTCACTATTAATTTAGAGCAGTCCTGTCTAATATTCTTCACTTATCTTTTTATCATAAATATTTGAGGATCCATGATTTATTTTTATTTTGGCAATTTAGTTCTTCTTTTTCCATGTTTAAAAGCTGTCTTTTCCAGACTCTTACTGGTAACATTGCTGTTTAAGTACTGATGGGGTTATATGCCAAATATTGCAGTCCATAGTCTGTGGATCCATCCTACATGGCCTGCTACAAGCTGTCATAGTGCTGGCTTACCTTTGGTTTTGTGCCTTTTGTGGGGGAATACAGACTACTGATGACCACATTTTGTTTGGAAATACTGTTCAGTGATAAATGGGAGAGGTATTTATGGAACTCTTCCAAAGGCCTTTCCCAGGGTTTCCAAGGAGCTCTAATAACTTGAGATGTAAGAGAAAATATAGACCAAAGCTTTTGCACCTAACTTGGGTCCCTATCCAAATTTCACATTCAGGTGGATCAGAGGATTCATTTAAAGAACCACTTGTCCTCAGTGTGATCAAAGAACCATTCCATTTTATACCGATGGCAGGATACCATATCCACAAATAATACATTTTAAAGATGTCTTTTAAAGCCCTAACTCTCACCATGATTTGAGCATAGGTCTATGCTACGAAATGGAACTTTGTTCTAGCAGGAGACAAACAGGTGGCAGCCAAGTCCAGAGGTGCAGCTAAGTTCGAGAAGATGGGACTTAACTTCTCAAGGGCTTTGCATAAATGAAGGACAAATAACTTCAAACATAACAGCACTTCGCACCTAAAATATCCCCTATTTCAGTCAGAAACAGTTACAAGTCCTCAAAAGTAAAACAGAACATGAGTAGCTATGGGTCTTCATGAGTGGATATAAATGTAGAAGATCTGATGAGCTATCTCAAACTTTTCTCCAGCTGCTTTGATGACATCATTGGTTTCACTATCTACAGTGGCACCATTGTCACATTAAACAATGACAGTTCTAAAACTATCCTCTCTGCTTTCCTGACAGATATTCATATGCTGTAGAAGGAAAAAAAAAATCTTCTTCTTGTCATCATAATTTATTTTTTTTTTCTTTTCCTCTTCTTTTTTCCTCCCACATAATTCCCTTTTGTCCTTCAGGTCTTAATTGCAATTCATTATTATTTTTGTGAAGAGCAGCCTCATGAAGGCAAAGAGTTAAAGACGTCACTTTAAATGACAAAAGCTGAACACTTTACCCCACTTTCAGTCTCTCATCTATTCATCCTTTTCATTGTGAACTTCGCTATTTCAGCTTTCTAAGCTCTTCAACTACCTGCCCCTAATTTGTATTCCTGGGAAGAGGCCTAGGCTGGTTATTTTGCATTTGTGTGCTAATGGTGATGAGTTTGCTTCTAAGAGGAGAACAGGGAGGGGAGGGCAGGAACCTCCAAAAGGGTTTAAGTGGGAGTGGGGGTGAAGGTGCAGGAAGGGTTGTTTGGGGGAGAGTCATGCTGAATTTTAACCCTGAATGCTTTCTTATACAATTTAGCACAAAGCCCTCCTGATTATATGGAAAATGACACCCTGTGAAAACTTGCCTGTTCATATACACCTTTTAAGCAAATAGGTTAGTCAAGTGTCTGGAAAGCCTGGGAGACAGTTGGGTCATCATTTTATTAATACATTAAAACACGACATATATTTTGCAACGCTTTTTATTTTTTTTTTCATGTTGCCCTGAAAATTATGTAACTTATTCAAAATATGTACAGTACTCTGAAATATGTTTATTAAGGGAAACAGTCTGTACATGTAAATGATAGCAGTGCAGCCCAGCTCTGCTTTCTTTGATAAAACCATTTACTTTCACAGGGTTAATTTTGCCTGTGCGCTTAGATGCCATGTGAGATAAAATACCTTTCATTAGATTAAATAGGCAAACAGAGGCTTTTTGACTTATTGACTAGTATTTCAAAGCTGAGCATTTCTTATGCTAATCATTTTTATAACTAATTTAGCAGACGCAAAAGAATGTCATTATGAATAATTAGAGATGTTCGTAATTTAGATTCTAATTAACCAGGGATGTGGCAGACCATTACGGATGGCAATACTCATTAGCTGTGAGAGGCCTGGGTGTTTTACTGCTTATTATAGATTCTGCCTATATTTAAAAATAGGTTGGTTGTTTGCACTTTTTAATACAGAGCACTTTCATTTCATGCTGCTGGGTATATCGGCTTGTTGTACTTCATCACTTGGTAAACCAGACAACTGCGCAAAGCACCTGATGCAACAAAGCGCGTAGGCAGTCATTTTCCATTTCATGAACTATTGCATGACAGTAGTTCTCACCCCAGCTCCACACCCAAGAGATGAATTTGCAAAACGGACATTTTTTCTTTTGCAGGTGTAAGTTGCCTGTAATACAATTAAGCACCTAAGTATTAGATCTTCAGCTCTATGCCCATGATTCATTTTGTGAGCAAAAATGAAAGGGAGTCTAGCTGCTAACGTCTCCCTGCTCACTGAGTTTACGACATACTTTACAGAACAGTACTGCAATCTGTGTCATCCATTCACTCCGTGTAGGCTTCCACTAGTGACTACACAGCAGCCTCTTGGGTATGAAAAAGACTGAACCTTTAGACTCTTACATCCCCTGTGGGAACTTCCAGACACCACTGCTGTTTCTGCTTTTATTAACTTTTGCTTTCTTTAACTACAGTTTCCAAAAAGTATTATTTATTGTAAATGTGCAAATTCTGTTTCAATAAGACACAATAAAAATACAACCACCTAAAGACAGATTTTCTTTCCTTCCATTTGAAAAAAAAATTATATATATATATATATATTTTTACAATTTCCTAGATACTGGAAATCCTTTGGAATCAGTGCAGTCATCTTGTTTGGAACAGACACTGCATATTGATTACAGTAATCATAAGTCATTTTGCAATATTAGTGTATTAGCAATACGAACAGGCCATTAAGCTCTCAGAAGGGCAGTCTGCCCCATGATTTATTAGTCTGTGGAAAGCAAGACAGTGACAATTGCATGAGCTACAGCAGCAAATAAACCTGAAGAAGAGGGGCTTCTGCCGAGTTTTGACATTGGAGTTATACAGAAATGTGCACCCTAATAATGGCAGTCTTTGTCTATAGAACAAAGTCACGCACGGTTTTTCAAGAGTGACCCAGTTAAACGGCTGTAAGCTCTGTTTAGTCTGAATATGCGTAACAGACCTCCACCTGCCATTTAATGTAGTTTAACTAGATTAGTTCAAACCGTCCCTTTAGTTAACGAGTGCAACTTTCTCCTGTAGCGGAAAAAATAAATGTTTTCAAGTCAGATCATTCATTGTTGCTGTGCAAAACTGTTTGCGATTCCACTTACTTGAGAACAAGTGTGTCCCATTTCAATTCCTGGGTTAGAGTCTGTATCAAAAATATAAGGTGTAAATTAAAACGAACTGCTACTTTCAATTCAAGTGTTCACATAGGGAAGAAGTAAAGATGGAGATTCCTGATATGCTTATTAGCCTACTTATGTATATTGTATTGCCAGTTAAACTTTGCCTAAGATACAATTCAACATACTTAGTCAGATTAGAAAATATTTTTTCTTTTCATAGCAGAGATTAGAGCACTAACCACAGCTACGGAAAATCAGTGTTCAGTGCCTGCTCTACTATAGATATCATAATACAAATGACCTTGGGCAAGTCACTTAGCATATATTTGCACTGCAATCAGACAACCTAACCTTAAAGTTCAGCATTCCTGAACTTTTTAGCAGCAACAGCAGACCACTGTCAACCCCCACTGTTTTCAAAGGCCACTGTGGCCCCCTATAAAAATTTTAATCAAAAGCACCATTGTGACAACTTTGTTTTATATGGTTCAGCAAACTTACTATAAATTGGGAACTGCAGATGGGAATCACTCCAATGGCATGGCTTCAATGTGGGTTAAATGCTGAGGGTCCCAGGCAGATTTGTGCATCTTGATCTGCTTTGTCTAAACTTCTGTGAGTGCTTGAGCTAGTCAGGCTACCACCAACTCTCCCGTGCCTGTCCTCCCTGCTGCCACACTTCCCAACCACAGTGTAGACTGTGCCTCAGCTCCTCACCTGTAAAAGTATTTGTCTCCCTCACGGGTGCAATCTGAACGTAAAAGTATCAAAAGATTGTGTGGAATGCAGCCGTCATAGGGTTAATGAGAGTATTTAATACATAGTCTAAAATACACTGAATAGTTATCTTCTCAACTTTCCCTAGGACCTTGTGGGAAGTCCTAATGGGTACGGCTAGAGGAATGAGCAAACTACTAAAATGAAGGTGGGAGGTTATATAACTGTCAAAAATTATCTCAGTCCTGTTGGTTTAACCAATGTCTGACTCATCTGACCTCTCTCTAGCCTGACTACAGTGGAGATTAAAAAAAAAAAAAAAAAAGAAAGAAAGGCACCGAGGCACCAGCCCATTTTAAAACAATAGAAGGTGCTAAAAGGAAGAGGGTGTAATGAGCAGCAGATGGCTGACAACCACCTTCCCAGATGCCAGAATCCAATTGTTTGTTTGGCTTTGCTCTCAGAGTTAATGCGATGTACCTGAACATGTGGAATCTTCAAACTTGAGGCTGAAATTGCCTTACAGTGATGCATGCTTCTGGCTGAAGCAAGTAGTGAAGGGACCTGCACGTCACTTACAGAGGATATCAAGTAAGGAACAGCATAAACAAAATTCTTACAAATACCAGATTCAGAGCAATCAGAGTACAGACTGGTGGTGGTATTCTTCGATCTACATCAGTTTCTTCAACATTACTTGCAAATTCTTTTCCACAGGACAAGCAATAATGTAATGCTTCCTTAGGGAAACTTTGCCTGAATTTGGATAAAAAAGTTATTGGGATGCATAGCCCATCCTCTTAGGTTGCCAGTTTTGCTAGCAGTAGATCAACAGCATGATATCATGACCTTCCTCCAATGGTTAAAACAACCAAGGCAAACCAAAGCAAAACGAACCAGGAGTGGGCCTCGTGTTAAGTTAGCGGCTACTAACTTTCTGTAGGAAAGCAAACTGTAAACATTAATAGGTACAACTAGATCAACTTTATCTATAAATTCTATTAATTTTCATTGATGTCAAATTCTAAAAGATGAAAGTCCATACAGCTGTCCTGCTTTGATTGTTCATTTTTCTCTGCATGTTGCTTCTGAATGCTCTTAGAGAAAGAGAAAAATTGTTAAACTACAGCAATGTAGGCTTCACTGTGCAATGACTGAAATAGATATTGTTTTGTCATTTACAGGTTGTTGCTTAACAGAAAGTTGTCTGAGCTAAGATTAGGTGATGACATATATGAACGTCACATCATAATCATGTAAGCAGTATGCATATCTTAATAAAGATCCTCTGTGCTGGGATTTTTTTTTTCCTCTGGGTTATAAACTATGTTCTGATGCATAGAAATTAATAATTTAGTTATAACTCTACCACCACAAGTTTATTGTAAACTGAAGCCACAATTGCAATCTCAGATGCCACAAAAAACTCGCTATAAAAATATCTAAATGGTTCTTTCTTCAGCTGCAATAACATACCATTTTACATCACCAGATGTTAAAACTCCATAGATTATCTGACAGCAAATACTATATCAAAGACAGTTCAAAAGAAAAGTAAAAATGATTTTCATATTTTTAATCATGCCTGCAGATGGGTTAGGATAATCTGTCATAGCTCACAAGTAGAAAAGAAAAGAAACAGGCTTGATGTAACTTGGCTCAGTGGTCTATTTCAAATATGGTTCAGACACAATGGGAAAAACAAACAGGTCTTTGCCTGAGCAAACAGATGCAGCAGGCAAGTGCAAAATCTTACTTTGCTTGTTTCAAAGACAAAAAGCAAGAATCTAGCTTTTTAGGAGAGAGAAAGAGAGAGAGAGATCACTCCAAAGATCCCGTGTAAGCACCACTTTCTGTGCTTCCTCCTTCCTCTTCCCACACACGCTGAATCAACAAACCCAGATGTTCACAATAATACATCCCTTGGTACAGCCATGTCCTATGCCATGCTTGTACAACAAGAGGAGATGCCTCGCTGCAGATGCACGGGAATCCCGCGGGACCAATTGTTCCGCTGCAAAGAGATGTGCAAGCTGTGCTGCAGAGACAGTAGGAAAACTGAGTGCACTCTATTTCTTCTAAAGTTACAGGGACTGAACGCTCTTCAGGGGCCCTGAAGATCTAGAAACTCAGTGCTTACAAAAATGTGGCTTCTGACTGGCAGATTTGGGCATGTGCATCTCAGGTCTGGGTCATTCGTTTTTGTGACACAACGTTCCTTCTTGGTCTGGCACAGGGCTGAACTAAAAAGCTGGATCTGGAAGACAGAGAAGAGCCTGATATCAATAAAAAATGCAATCCATAATTATTATCTTACCTTCTTATTTATGGAATTTATAAGGAACAATGTTTCAGTTTATACTCACCCGAGCACAGTCTTGATCATCTGCTTACCTGCTTTTCTCAGATATTTTCCTTGCCTGACACCTATTTTATTTTCAGTCAGCCTGTGACTTAAATGTGTGACCACTTGAAACTGCAGAAACCAGCAGGCTTATGTTTCGCACACAGCAATTCTTGTGTCACCTTCTCCTAGTTTAGTTACGCCTGAATACCTCATAGCAGCCTTCAACCAGCCTGTATTGGAGGGGTTTAAAACTGTGAATTCAGCAGAAGCAGTTAAAAAAATCCAAAACCCAAAGTAAGTGGCAGGGTTGGGGGTGGGGAGCCAAACCGCCTGGTGCTTGACATGAAAAAAAAAAAAAATAAGGCAGTCCTTCGCCATAAACAATAACCTGGATGTTTACTGTGCCTGGCCGCACACCCTCGAGCGACGTCTGGGCCGCCCCCCTCCCCGGGCCGGATGGCTCCACAGCTCAGTGCCTTGGCTTAGGTGCAGTTGGAAATGCCCGAGAATGGCTCTTTGTTGATTTTCGCCTGTGCGAGAGAGCCTGGTGTTGCTGCGAAGTGCTATTGAATTTGCTCACTCAGGCAGAACACTCGACAGGAAGGAAGGAAGCAGCCATTCTTTCTGGTCCTATTGTCTGGCCACCAGGCTTAGGCAATCAAACAGCCCTGTGGCCTAGCTGCCGGCTCCCGCTCCAGCCTCTTCTGGTGGGCCCAGGGCGGGGAGCCCGGGGGAAGCGGGGGGCCTGCCTTCTCATGGCGTTTACTATGTTTTCCTTGCCCTCCAACCGCATCTTTTCATGGCACACGGCCTCAGGTAGCCGCTTTCAAGCCCTCGGCGTTTCTCCAGGGAGAAAAGGGTCAGGGAAAGGAGGGGTGAGAGCAGCCCCCGGGTGGGACAGAGCTGCTCGAAACTGCTTCTAGGCTGTTTCGAGCACGGAAAGACAGAAGAACGGAGGATGGAAAGAAAGTGTGGGAGCAAGTTGTAGGAGCCAGTGAAGAGTCCTTCCAGTGCTAGGAGATATTTCTGTGGTGATCAGAAGGCACTGTTCAGGGCTGTGGGCTATTTAATGACACATTTATCATTCAGGGATAACAAAGGGTGAGGTAGAAAAGGGTGTGGGATGGACAGAGCAAACCTGCCTTTTGAAACAGGTTCATTTAAAAAGGATGCAAATTAAACGTGCATTTCTGATTTCCCAGTCCCTAACTCAGTTAGCTCCCTTTTCTCTCCAGAGAAAAGGAGAGAGTGAAAAACAGAGTTGAAGGGACTGGTTTTGCGAGGCTGGCTCCTGCTTGCAGTAATGCCATAGGGTCAGGGCGAGTTCTTCTCCTGAGGTTTCATGATGGAGGGACTGCAAAAGGGATAAGCAGTCTAAGAGCATCCAGAGCAAAAATCTGTCTGCTGCCATGTTTTACCTGCCATATTACATCCCCACAATGTCTCAGCAGTTCCAGTCTTAAATCAGGTTGCAACCATAAAGTTGCTATGTGGATTTTGTGATGCTGTTTCTCTCATTCTTACTAAGGTCTGTCCATGGGATAGCTCCCTACCATTGTTTGGTGGCTGGATTCGCTGTGTGTGATAGCTGCAGGCTTTTTGGTTTCATCGTGGCGGGCTTTCCTCAGACAATATGATCTGGTGGTGGACCAGGTAATAGGTGAGTCAGTGATATCATTCTTAATGTCGCGTGATAGATTATGCAGTGGCAAATCTGCAATCTACAGTGAGATAGTAGACTCTTGCAAATGCAGAGGCTTTAGTATTCATGCAGTCCTGTTTCTGCAAGCCTGGGGGTGGTTTTGTGGTGTTTAAAGCCACTCTAAATCTAGGCCCTGGTGCTCCCACCCATGCTGGTGTCCCCAGCTGCATGTTCCTAATCCGTCCTCTTAGTCAACATTATTGCTTCAAGTCTTGCTTGATCACAAGCTTGAATGCAGCTGGAAACAAATGGCAGTCCACAAGCCTGTTCACTGGGTCACCATGCCAAGGCTGCTGTTGGCAGAAAGGGTAGGAGCGAGCAGGGTGGTGTGGTGGGGACAGGAGACGGCATGTCAGATCTACTGCAGCCTGGGCTCTGTGAGGCAGACGTTACCTCTTGACACAGTAGCATGCTGAGGCACTTTGAGTGCCATGTTCAAAGCCAGAAGGATTTGCTTATACCTGGGAAAGCCTACAGGCTGCAGTTCCGTTTTGTTAACTTAAACAGAAAGACATGCGTTGCATTTTGCTGTTTTGGCCTTGGAGTATATTCAGCTTCCCACCTTTATCTTAATAAAACCTCTGCTCAACCTGCTTACACCTACCCTGGTGCAAATCTGAAGCAACCTTGGTGAGTTTATGGAGTTATTCTAGGTTTACCAGTGCAACAAGCAGAAATCCACATGAATTATACCCTTTTTTTTTCTTTTTTTTTTTTTTTTTTAACGGAAACAAGTGGAAATTACTAGAACAGAAAGACATTTGAAGCCAAGCAGAAATCTTGGGTTTGGATTTTATTACAAACTTGAAACTTGGGCCAGTTTTGATGGGATTTGTAAATGCTTTCAACAAACGTGGGCTGAGTTTCAAGCGAGACTGGGCTCTGTTGTGAGGGAATCTGGGCCAAGGTATGGTTTTGAGTGGAAAGCATATGAAACTCAGTGCATTTTCCTGATTTAGAGTCTTGCTTTGAAGTACTTGGTCCATTCAAACCTAAAACTCAAAGCAAAAACCCACATGGTGTGAGTGTACTGGAGCCAAAACTATAATAAAAAATTCCCTTGAAACTCCATGATTCAAAGCTAGCACAGCTCTAGATACTCCTTATAAGCTACTACGAAGTTTGTTATTTTGCATATATATTTTACTTCAGAAATTTTAAATAATCTGAAATCTTTACTGATTTCTGGATTCTTGAAAGATTGTATTAAAATCTTACTGTAAGAGCTGTAGTGAGGTGGAAAGGATTCAAGATTATTTCTTTTGTTGATAGCTTGTCTATGAATATATAAACAATTAATTTAAATTTTGTTTATCTTGTCCTAAATTAGATACATCATTAGTGATCCTGCCCTGTATCTATGGGCTCTTTCACCATGCTCAGAACTGTAGTGTCTGAGTGCCTTCCAACAGTGCATGAAGCAATGTGAATAACATCTGCTACGTGCTGTTTATTGTCTCATCCTTTCCCTTGAGATCCAGCATGTGCAATGGCGTGTCTTATTTCGGTAGAGATTTTTTGTGTCATGATTTGTTTTATGATCAAGAAACCATTGCTTTGAAAATGTCTTAAAGGGCAAATGAGTGGAGGATATTACTGGTTAGAAACTGGAGGGAAAATTCCACATGAGGTAGTACTGACATTTTTTTTTTCTTTCTTTTTTTTTGGTTGCTGTTGACAGACGTTTTCACTTTACTGCAACAGTCCCATACACAAGCTTTGTGCACATATTCACATAGCTAGACAGAACTGCTTTCAAGCGTTTTTGTTTGAACACAGCATAATGCAATTAGCTTTACTGCCCAGCATGCCTTTGATAGCAGAAAGTATGCTACGAGCTGACTTCTCTCCCCTTTACAGATGCATCAGAATTCCATATGAGCAGCCACCCAGTGACTTGACTGGCTTTTGCATTTCCAGTTAACTACCCTGAATCATAAAAGTCTGGGAAAAGCTCTGAGAAGCGTGTTCTTCCAACTACTGCAACACTTCAGCAGTAAGGCTGAATTTGTGTTACATGTGGAGAATTGCATGTTGGTATGCGTCTTTCATAGTCCTATACAGATCTGTTAGACACTTCTGAGAGGGGCTGGTAGTTCCCAGCTGCCTGCCCATGGAACACCCGTAGAGTTAATGGGAGGTCGACATGTGGCTTACTGACAGGAGCAGGGCGTGTTGTGATAGGACGAGGGGTAATGGTTTTAAAATGGAGGGAGATAGATTCAGACTTGATGTAAGGAAAAATTTTTTTACAGTGAGGATGGTGAAACACTGGAAGAGGTTGCCCGGAGAGGTGGTGGATGCCCTGTCCCTGGAAACATTCGAAGCCAGGTTGGATGAGGCTCTGAGCAACCTGATCTAGTTGAAGATGTCCCTGCTTCTTGCAAGGGGGTTCTAGTAGATGACCTTTGAAAGTCCCTTCCAACCCAAACTATTCTATGATTCTACCAAGGGTCTGCTTTCTTGCACAGCTCTGTAATTAATCCTTGGCTGCTTCAGCTGTGATCCTGATGGTCTGGGCCAAGAGGAAGTAGTAACAGGGTGGCCAGAATGGAGGTCTGGTTCTCTCAGTTCTGTAGCTTATCAGAATCATAGCAACAGCCTCAAACGTCACCTGGAAAAGGGAACTGAATTGTTTCCGAGCTGAAAAAGAGAAAGAAATAGGACAGCTATGGAGTTACCATGATCAAAAGTTAAGAGAGAGAGCAGCAGTGAGGGAGCAGTAGTGGAAACAGATGTACATTTGCAGAATAGTCACTACTGCTCTTCCAAGCTCATTGCCATCACTAGTGGCCTCTCTCAGGAATGAATGCACAGGCACATACTCTACTCTTCCTTCTTCTGGGAAGTTTAGAGTGAAAAAACAAACATGCAGAAGCTCTCCAAAGTTCTATCTCGATCCATTCTTCCTCCTGGTAAGTCCTGCTAGTCCCTTCTGCATATAAAGTAACATGAATTAGAGGAAGCGTTGGTTTTAAGGCTATTAGAGCAACATGGGAGAACACTGTACTGGACAGCTGTCATAACATAGTGCCACAAATAGAAAAGCGACTTGTCATTATTTCATTTGTCCACATACACCAATATGAGAGGTGACCCTCACTGTAAAAAAATAATGTTTATGGAGCATGTGTGCTAGGTGAAGCACCTCTCTATACCAAAGCTCTGCATAGCACGGGAGGAATGAAGAAAGCATCATGTTCTCAATTCCTCAGAGAGCAATGCCCTAACTGACATAGCCTATATGCAATTAGAGCACTGGCAAAACAAGCACATGCTTGCTCCTCTCCCTTTCCTTGACCTTACAATTTGCATAGGGAAAACCCAGGTCATAACAGAAGAGATTATTTGGCCTGTAAAATTTCTTTAGATAGAGGAGTTTGTGCTAATTCTGCATGTTTAGGTTTGCTGAGCTTCACCAGGCTCCACATGATTTTTAACAGAAGCTCCATGCACCAGATCCCGTGTTGCAGTTTCCTCAGCACAGCTATCTACACCTATTTTGATAAAAAGTTGATTCCATTACTGACTCCAAAGTTTTCTGGTTGCTTTTTTGATGTGAAGACTTAGTGGACATCTGAGCTACTTGGTCTCCTTGTTGTATCCCACTTGTTCTCTCCCTGGTATGGATTGTGATGAGTTTGTTAGCTGTCATATCTTGGAGATTAAGCTTTTGTCCAAGTTTTCTCAGGACAGACATGTGTTAAGGGGCCCTTTCATCCAGAGAACAAGTGTTCCTTAATGGCCATACACAATTTTTTGGCATGCATCCATACATTGGCAGTATGATCAAACATATCCCAGCAGACAGTAGAACAGAGATAGTTGCAGGTAAGAGATCTTGCGAGCACAGGGGGAAATGTGTCATCTTTGTTTTCTTTTAAGACCTCCCTCAAGACTGAAGGCCCATAGTAAATGATAATCCTGATTTCTGTGGTGTCAGCCTAGAGAAATGTATGGAAAATTCCATACAAAACAAAAGGGCTGCCGAGCCGCCTTACTGACAAATTAACTTATCAGCTGGAGAAGTTTTGATTCACAATGAAATTCTCTGTTGGTTACTGAGACTCTCCCATTTAAAATTAATGACCTCATAGCTGGTGAATGATGAAGCAGAAAAGGAAGTGCACTGAAGATTGAACAAAAATCATCAGGTGAAAGGGATGCTCTGTGATTATGGAATAAAAACTAGTCATTAGGGCTTAAAAAACCCCAAATCCTGAGCTCTGCTTCTTACTGGTGCTAGTGGTGGATGTTTTCTTGGAAAAACTTCCCCCCGCCTCAGGATCTGTGGTACTATAAAAACAGTCCCCTTCAGAACTAACTTCCAAATCTGCTAACATAATACTCCTCTGAAGAAGAATAAGAATGTTGGTTTTACAGTTAATTAAGGGTTTTGGGTCAGGAACTTGAAATATATCCATTAGGGTATGGTTTTCTGGTTAAGGAGTCATAAATACACAGTACACTTTATTAAATAGCTTGAAAAAGACTGTGTTTAAAATATGACAGCTGCTTTGGTGTGTTTAGTAACAGATAAATAAACATTGGAAGAAGAGAGGCAGTTCTCCTTGGCAATAGCTGGGTGTGTCATTTCTTTATAAAAAGTGTATTTTGTTGTTACCTGTGCACTCCTTTTCTGTCTCTTAACTGAGTTGAGGATGGAGGGAGACAAGATAAAGATGAAAGCAGAAAGACAGAGTGAAATAACACAGAGATTTGGGGTTTTTAAAACCCAAAAGGAACTGTTGCAAGACAGAACTGAAGAGAGTACCTATTTCTTGAAGTCTTGTGAGGTGTGAGAGAAGCATCACATTAGGTGTCCATATTCTGCCAGCTGGGACAGTCATTTCAAGAAGATGAGATGATCAGTGGCACAAAGCGTAGTCAGAAATAACTAGAAAGAGGGAAAGGAATTTGTGTATAAAGAGACACATTCAGGTGCCAAAATCCCAAATCTCCTGTTGTGACTGCCTCCAAAGACATCTTTCCAGAGTTGCAGGGGTTGAAGGTGGGGGGCGCGGGGGGAAGAGAAAGAAGCAGGGTCCACACAGGTACCCTTGAACAGTGGACCATTTGTTAGTGAACAGAATAATCTTTTAGACGGTTCATCATTTCCAGGACCATTCTTATGCTAATTCCCCAGACTCAGGGAAACCTTGAACTCCTTCCCTTGCTGAATGGAACCATTCCTCCCTCAAGAGTTAATTTTAAAAAGAGAGCAAACAGAAGGACTTGATGTTTGGCAAGCTTGGGGTTAGAATGTTCCCATATACACATACACATTTAGAAGAGAAGTATCTTAGTATTCATGATACTTGGTGATAGAGTAGCAGAAAGGTTTCAATTAAGCATGAAAAACAAATATCGCAATTTTTCTCAATTCTTCAGTCTTTCACATTCTGAAGGATTTTTTTTATGGGAGTTTTTCTTCCACTTTTTTTTTTTTTTTTTTTTTTTGTGTGAGTGTTTTTCATTTCAAGTTACCCTTATTCTGGGTCCTTTTTTCCTTCCCTTTGGTCAAAGCATTTCTGAATTTCTGCCAAGAAGTTACTATGTAAAGCCTGTTGTACTCAAGAGTTGGATTCCCATTCCTGGAATCATGACTAGCAACCCCAAAATAGAGTGCATTGTTGTTTCAAAAGGAAAACAAGAGAGGAAAGAAACCTTAGGAACAAACAGAGAAGGATGAAGCCAAGCGACAGTTACAGACTCTTCAGAAAGCTACTCTTCATTTAGACATTTAGATTGGCTACTGATGAATCTAATCTAGATGGTAGGAAAAACTGCATTTAAAGTACAGTCAACTCTTAGAAATTAATGCTATGCAAAGCTACCTATTTTTGCTTCCTGCCTACTTGTATTCAGGAACCAGCATCTTTACAAACACTTGAAGGGCAAGACACCTTGGAATGTCCTGTTTCTGCTGCAGAACAGATTTTTTTTTCTGAACACAAAGTGAGACTTCACCACGATTACATTGCAAATTCATTCCCTGGGATAAAAAATGGCACAATCTGTGCAAAGGGAAATTAAATAGAGAGTAAACTTCTTTTTTTTTTTTTTTTTAAATGGTAGTGTAAGCAAATGGGTTAGCAAAAATGTTGGTGTTTCAGCAAAAATATTAATATATCAGCAAAGAAATACTGAGACTTTACAAAAAGATTCCATATTAATGGAATCTTTCAGGAGACATCCTTTCAGGATATCTCTTCCAGAAGATATTCTTTGCTAAATTAAGCATTGTCAGGAAACATCTTTTGTTAAAGTAAGTCTATTACTAAATCCTCATCCAAAAATTCTGTACCAAGTTACCATCTCATCAACTTAATATGCTATGCATTGCTTTTTGTTGATTTTCATCTCACAGGAGTTTAAATTTCATAGGTATAACAGCATTTGATCCTATAATAGTAATCATTATTAATAACAGCATATTTAAAACATAGAGAGCTTGACGAGAAAACAGAAGAACCTTTGGGTTGACAAACAATATTATATCTTCTTTGTAAGGGAATGGGATGGAGGGAGGCTGATCAGCATTAAGAAGATTCTACTAGTAAATTATATTAAGATGTGTTCTCAGGAAGATTGAGTTTGAATCAGTTAAAGAATATGAAAATGAGAGGAGGTGCCTACGAAGGTAAGAATATTTCTGTAAACTCTGCAGAACTTTATGGTGGTTATAAGATTCTCCCTGTTCCTGCTAGGACTTTTATAATGACAGCAGGAGGGAACTCAGTTTCTCCTACCCCTAAAATATTAAATTCTTTAAGCTGAATAAAGAGGATCCTTCTTAAAAAATGTATGTTTTATGATACACAGTAGACAGGTCTGTTTCTGTCCATTTAGTAACTTATGATAAGGAACTCATTGATTCCCTATAATACACACAGGAATAAAATTATACTTTTAATTTAATAAAATATGATTAATATTGATTAAGACATTCATATGAAAAGATACAGGAGGTGAGACCAGGTAAAAGAAGACAATGATTTTGGACTCTGGTTTCAGAGAGTGTCAGCACTACAATGTTGAACTTGAGAAACTTCAGAAAGGTCTGAATATGGAAGTGAGAATCCAACCTGGGAAAGTTAATCCCTTTAAAGTGCATCAAATTTGTGTATCAAAAACAAGGTAAAGTCCAAAATCACTAGTTCCTCTGTAAAAATTGACTTGCAGCATTTAAAAAAAAAAAAAGTAAGTATATATGTGCAATATATATATTAAAATCCAGTTATAAAGTATGTTGGAATTCCCAGCCTAGAAATACATGCTAATATCCTAACCATCCAATGAGACACCTGATTTGTCTCTCTACTTTAGGTAACCAGTGAAGCAGTTCCACAGAAGTTAATATGCACTTTGTAAGGATACAGTCAACAGAAAGGAATGGATGGCTCTGAGAGCCTATGAAAGATTTTAGCTGTTGAGGTTCAGGTACCCAGCTTGGGAAATTAATGTAGGGGCAGGTAGGCTCTCAATCTGGATATCTTCAAATATGCAATATAGAGACTTTAGCACTTACCTTTTGGAGTACGCTGTCTGCTCCAACAGACAGCTAAAACTGTCAGTTGCATGCTTGCTTTAGATGAACTGAAACCTCTCCTGGACTATCTAAACAACAATTTTTTTTTTTTTTAATCCTGCTAAAGGTGTCATGAGGCTATAAATATATATTTTTTCTTTTTCTCCTCTAAGTGGTAAGCAAAGGGGGAGTAGAAGACAAATAAAAATTCAGGTTATGGCCCTGCAAAACTGAATCCACATATAATGCAGAAAGCTTTACCAAGTGGACATGCACAAAGTATTCCTACAAAAAGCTTCCTTATGGAGTTGTCTGGCCAAAAGACGATATAAGACAGTACCACTGAAATCAGATCGCAAGGGACACACTGTTTTATTTTTCTAATCCATGTTGGTGCATATTCAAGACTAATGAATATAAAGCGCATGTGTGTCTCTAAATAAATGAGTGTGTTTGCATTTAAAAATGTGACTATGTCAGTTTCTGTAATTAGATCCTTTAGCATCTGTTATTGATCATTCCTGCACTTCTTTAGCTTACACTTGTGAATCAAGTAAAATGGAGAATGTTACCACAGAGAAGAGCAGTGCTAAAGAAAACATCTATCGTGTCCAGCATTACAGGGTCAGACAGTCATGCATGCTTATCAGTCTAGTTTGGTTTTGGTCCACAACATAAAAATCTCTGACATCTGCAGAAAAATGATGTTTGGACACTTGGTGCCACACAATCACGAGGAGAGGATATTCAGGCAATTGGGACAGCTGGCTAAAACTAGGCTTGGTGCGAGAGTTCAGAGACAGACACTCCCTGTTTTAGCATAAACTTGGATTGCCATTTTTTTCTTAGGAATGACAGCATGCGATGAGAATGTGGAAATGAATATAACCCGATTCAGTGAATGAGACTTTTCTCCTCCCAACCAATGCATTTGCTGTAATGCACAGAGAGACCAGGCACGCTGGTTTACACTATGCACTGCCTTATTCTGCGCTTATTTGTATCAGGCCGAGGTGTGTTACATTCAGTTGACCTGCTAGATATACCTAGCAAAGCCATTGTATTTATGTCTCTCCAAAGATGGGACCCAAAATACGGCAGATGTGGACAATACAAGTACTGACTTTCTTTGCTCTCTTGAATCTAGCTTCAGTAGCAGCTGTAGTAAAAAAAGCAAATGCATAATATACCAACTACCAAAGCCTGTACATTTATAACTTGTAGATACGTTGCACTAAAAATCATTCGAGTTTCACACAAATAGTCCCAAAATCAGAATGGTTTGATACTGAAGAACTAAACTCCATGAAATCTAACTGTAGGATAGCACACCCAGAAGAAATTAGAGTATGTGAATAAAAATGAGAGTCAGTTTGGATCTGATTCTTGTGGCTCTTTCACAATTTTATTTACATTTGTAAATATAAAGAATTCATAATAAGGTGAAGAAGGGCACCAGAGATTTGATGTCGTATGTGCAAGTGGAATGAGAAACGTCTCTTGTAGTCCAAAGCAATGGAGGGATTTGATTGAGAATTAACAGAGTAAAAAAATAATCACAAGAATTTTCATATGGTTACTGTTGCTAATGTTAATAGACACTGGTACTCACATGTCTCAGATAATGTGTTTCAGAGTAGGCAATGTTATAACAATGTCCAAGAGAATTTAGAAGGAAAAAATGTTCATATCTACTGCAGATCAATAGTCAAAAGAATTAATAATATGTCAGCGCTAACATGGAGACAAATTTCATTTAGCTCCCTTATTGATCTCTGAGATAATTACACTGTACATCAAAAGAAATTCAATTATATTCATGTGTTACTTTGTGAACTGCATTAGCATCAGTTGGACTCATGAATTTACAACAGGGAAAGTCTTACAAACTGAAATGTGTGTAAACCATTATGGTTCTGCTTTCCCAGATCGGCACTATGCATTACAGCCAGGCATATATAATCCCATGCTGATGTGGTTCTAACAATTTTAAAAGAGTTGTAAAGAGAGCAAGATAAGTGTAAATATAGGCTACAGTTCTATCCACCTAATTTTGCCTCCAAATTTGTATCTACAGTTTAAGCATCTTCAAAGCCCTTTTATAGTGAAATGACTCTCTCTGATACAGGGAACCTGGGCATTAGAGGCAATCTATCCCTGGGGATCTAATGCTTGGCTCAGCCTAGGTCCCCCAATTATGTGAATAGGATCTCATGTCACATATCATTTTGGCAAGATTAAAAAAGTGCAGTCCTTATCAATCGTAGCTGCATAAGGCAGCAGATAATGAGGTAAATATACCTTGCAAGGAGTTTGTTTTGTCAAGGTTGCTGATACAAAGAGCTCTGTAGACATTCAGGTTGTTTGAAGTCATTCCCATAGATCACAGAAAAAAACCAAAATGCTTTTAAAAAATGCTAAAAGCTCCAACTGCCCACTACCCAGCTCCCAAAACCCAGCTTCCCCCAACAACCTCTCCAGGGAAGTTATTGTCAGGCCTGTCAAATGCCAGGCCTGCAAATGTAGGTCCAGTACTATGTCTCAGACAACTCCCTGCAAAGGGTGACAAGGTTTCTCTTGTGCTCCTGGGACGCATTGATTTTTCTGTCTGAGAAGCAGTTCAGAGGACTGCAGTGCTGTTCATCAGCCATTGTGTATAAAGTGCGTTGTAAACCAGCCCTGTCCTGTGGCCTTGTCTATCCACAGTCCCTTCCAGTGGAGATATCCATCTCCTTCAACTCTACAAGGGGTGCCCATCCTTGCGCTTCCCACAGCACATTGTATGGACCATCATGCATCAAGGAAAAGAGGCTGATAAATGTGTTGTCGCTGCAAAAATATGGAAAGTCAGATGGAAAGTATGAAAATATACAGTTGTTTGAATTTAATGTAAATGTTAGTAACATAGAGAATGCTTCTCTGATTCAATTATTTGTATTTTGTATTACTGCGTTCAATAAATCTTGCTATTAATGAAAGCTGTAAAGCACTTCCAGATGGCCAGCCTTCTGAACACAAGAATGGGCTGAAGCTCACAGCTTTGCAGAGGAATTCAGGTTCATCTGTTGCAGAAGACATAGGGCCTTTTCCCTAAACTTGTCTCAGAGACGTGCTGGGACAAACAAATACAATATGAAATGTAAGTATCAGCCCTTGGCTGGACAAATGTTCTAACATTTACATATAATTAAGGATGTGTCTTAGGAGGGCAGAGGTAATGAAGAGCTGAACATTATTAAAAGAGCTAATCCTTTGCTAAAGAGATATAAGCCATTTGTGTAACCTCACTGGCATTGTAATAAAAACACATCGCAATGTTGTTAAAGAACAGGTCATGGGTCATAGAGTTTGGAGGAATGTTGTACAATATTATATGAAGAAAAAGAACTGCACCTCAGCTTAATTTTATCTAAGTTACTTCTGAAATACTCAGTTTGAGATGTAATGGGAGATTCACCACAGCCCTACTTATTTTCTTACTTTCTAAACAACTGTTTTTTAAAGCATAGCTGTAATCACAGTTAACTCAAAGAAACAGAGGCACAATATGTAGATCATAAATCAATTATATTGAGAGACTCAGATATATAAGTACCTAGACATCTTGAAGAAATGACATTTTTCACAATTTTCAGGATTTAAATAAACAAGACTTATTCAGAGCCATAAACATCACCAGTAAGCTTGACAAGGTGGGATTCACAATATTCAGGTCTCTGTATCTAAGGCAGTCACCTAAGATTCCCTTTATAGCCAGTAGAGAGAAATAGGTACATTAAGGATAAGAGTCATTTGACCTATTTTCATCAGCTATTTTAGGATGAGATGAATCATACTGTAGAAGTGCTTATTTCATCTCATTGAACATAAATGAGAGTACAGAGAGGCTGCTTCAGATGTTAACTACATCCACACTATGATTTATGATGATTCAGATACTGATGGCTATACTTGGTCAAATGACTACTCCCAACCAGATTGGCTTTTGTTAGTTTTCAATTAAGCCAAATAAAAAGGTTCATTTAGGGGAATGTCTTACATCCTATGCAAAAGACACCGTGTAAAATAAGTGAGACTAAGGCCTAATCAAGTGCCTGTTATTGTTTATATGTGGAGTAATAGGATAGAATCATAGAATCATAGAATCACATGGTTGGATGGGACCTATAAGATCATCTAGTCCAACCGTCTTCCCACTACCATTGCTGCCACAGCTACTAAACCATATCTTGTAGCTCCTCATCAAGCCGCCTCTTGAACACTGCCAGGGACGGCGACTCCACCACCTCCCTGGACAGGCCATTCCAGTGCTTGATAACTCTTTGGGAGAAAAAGTTTTTCCTCACATTCAATCTAAACCTCCTCTGGTACAACTTGTGGCCATTTCCTCACGTCCTGCTTGTTGCCTGGGAGAAGAGGCCAAACCCCTGCTCATCACAACCTGCCTTCAGGAAGCTATAGAGTGCAATGAGATCTCCCCTGAGCCTCCTCTTCTCCAGACTAAACGATCTCAACTCTCTCAGCTGCTCCTCATAAGACTTGTGCTCCAGACCCCTCACCAGCTTTGTTGCCCTTCTCTGGACACGTTCCAAGGCTTCAATGTCTTTCTTTTAAGAAGATAGATAGATGGATAGATTGGTAATGTACTTGAAATACTAGAAGTAAGTCTGATGGCACGTTCTGCCATCAGTAAGACAATATTTTCCTTCAACAGAGAGCTAGGAATATATATGAATGTATGATTTGATTGTTTATAGAGGCAAAAGTGTAGCATGGGACATCATTTGGGATTTTTTTTAAAGGGGTGAATGAAGCAGAAGCTCTTCTAGCTTCACTAACATAGTCCAATGTCAAAACAGAAATTGATTTGGTGACTGCAAGGACATCTATGTCTTACACTGGTGTTAGAGTAAGCAGAGGAAGTCCTACATTTATATGGTATGTGCGTTGTATTTAGAGGTACATATAAGTACATAATATAAACATATAAATGAAACAAGCTAGAAAGATGAAACAATTAGGTTGTGAAGAGTCTTAGTTTCGGTTCCTTTCTTTAGAACTTCTGTTTTGAGAAACAGGTATACATAAATAGTATTGCTATTTTAAGAGCATGCGTATGTGGTGGTATGTATATGCATATTTATGAAAATAAAAAAATAATATATCATCTGCTATATAAAAGAAAAGAATTATTATGTCCCACATTGTTGGTGATCAATTTGAAGTTCAGACAGCTGTAAATGTTATTTATTTAATGCCTTGGTAGGAGCAATATTTTTATTATGTTTATTTTATAAAAATCTCTTCAAAAGACATCAAGATTACCACATTCTGACTGCCCGCTCCCTTTCCGTCATCTGAAATCCTTGGAAAGCTTCTCACATCCATATGTTGCAGTCTTCCAGGTTTGTATTTTGACATTGACCTGTATATCTTACATTTATATCCTATACAGCCTTCATGTATCAGTGAGAATGTGAACCTTCCAAAGGTTTGGGTTTTTGGTTGTGGGTGTTTTTATGTTGGGTTTTGGTTTTGGTTTTTTTTTTACTAATAATATAATGTTATCAAAGTTGTATTGTTAGCAATGTAACATCCTAAAAATGCATGTCTAAGACATCCAAGTATTATAGAGATGCTAGTCCAGACACATTAAGTTCATTCCTTCCCCTAGGAATAGTCTCTAGTCTGCAGTGAGAAGTAGGCATCCAAGTATGACCAAAAGTGAGCTTGTTTATAGCCACATTGGAAGAAGGCAACTTTTATTTTCACTAGGGACTCCACTGGTAGGCAATACGACTGGTGGGCTCTGAATCATCAGATGCTCTCCTCTGTTTCAGCCTCTCTCTTCCCCTGCTCCTGCCCCTCCAGAAATTGTCGTTAAGGTCCACAGACGTGTCTTTTTCCTCCTCATGCCTTTACTGTTTCCCCTTCCAAGGTATTGTGGAGCAGGTGACTGTATGCTGGGAAGTGGCCAGTGCAACAGTGTGCGCATAGCAGTGGGTGGTTTGATGGCACAAAACTTTGCTTCCTGGCCCAGTGATTCCACCCTAGCTTCAACCGCGGTGACACCATCACTATTTTGACTCCCGTAGTTAATGTTGCAAATCAAATCTGGCTCAGTAAACAGCCCCCATAGTGCTGGCTTGCCTCCTTAAGATTCCTCCTTAAACCCCCACTTTCAGCAGGTAGCTTTCCGTCAATACGCTCTAGGTTGGCACAAACCACTTCTCACACCTGTGATTGTATTAGGAAAAAAGACCAAAATAAATATTTACAGTGTACATGCAAGAAGAAAAGGGCTGTTTTCCCTTTTCTGTCATTGATTTCCTCTGTTCCTCAGTTACTGGTCCTGCTGTGTTTATTTATGATACTGTGTCTAACTCAGACTGCATTTTGTGGGCAAAAGTCCCTGTTCCTTTGCTGTGGTTGTTTGTGCTAGTCTTGCACACAATGGCAAAGAACAGGTGAAGAAAAAACATGGAGAACACTATGTGAAAGCAGTAGTAAAATCCCCAAAATTGGTTGAAGTACTTAGAAGATAGTCACTAAAATGACTGCTAAACTCCTTTTTAAAATCTATTAGCGTTCTTATTCATAGCTCCTCTTTAGAATGACACATGCTATCATTTAACCCACTAGACATGTCAAAAAATAAAACCTAATCCATGGGAGTGTGTAGAAAGGATTAAATTAAAATTAGGTTTGTTTTCTTCTAAATGTTTAAAAAGTAATAACAGACTTTTATTGCTGTTAACAGGGTTTCACATTTTTCTTATAAGTGATCACAGAATTCTTGTTATGTGTAAAAAAAAAAACCAAGAAGCAATGGAGAAGAGGATTTCAAAATGAAAAATTCTCTCTTTCTTACACTTGGAAATACACCAAGTTTTTCAGACCAGTTTGACTTACCTCTGCTATCTTGTACATGCTCTGGAAAGTTGGATTTAAGAAGTTAGGCAGAATTGAGTCCTCTCCTCATTTGGAAACCACTAAGTTGTTTATTTATAGAGGACTTTTACATTCCCCAAACCCCTAGGTAACTGGAGTTCCTCACTGACAAGAACAGACTTTGCAAGAGACGCTTTTGATGGGTTCATAATTGAGTAATAGTGATCAGGAAATAAAATCCTGATAAAAAAAAGTGAAGCATTCATGTGCTATAAAGTGGTGGTTGCTCCAGTTGTGTTTGTTTATACTCTGAAATATTCTAAATTCACATGTTTACAAGATGGATGTGTTTCAAATGCGGGATAGTCCCATACATTACTGGCAGTGTAGATGCTATGTCTAGCAAAGCAAATCTGTAAACTGCTGATTGCCAGAGCCAGGAGGGCACAAGGAGAAGGTTTTCTCTCTACTTGCATTCCTTACCTCTTTTTTTTAAACATCTCCTACCAGCAAAAAAAAAAAAAAAGAAGCATACTGGGATAAATAGACATTCATATATGGCTGGTCTGATGTTCGGCGTTCTCATCACAAGGACTGAAAGCCTTTGAAAGCTAATGGCTTGCTCCATCCTAAAGGAAGCCCTTCCTGAGTGGGGGGAGCTGCATCTGTCTGCCTTTGCTTTTATCTACTCTGGGGCTAATGGAAGACATCGGTTTCCTGTTCTGTCAATCTTGCCTGTCAAGCAGACACTGAATTCACTTTAATCAAAGCCACAAACTTTTAACAAGGTGTACACGGAAGGTTCAGAATGTCTCTCTTGCTTGTACATATGTACTTTACCTTTTGAAACATCAGATGCTCACATTGTGTGAGGGCCAGATGCTGAGAAGGTGAAACCCTGCTGTCATTCCGCCGACTTCAATAACCGTGCTGATTTGTACCAGCTGAGTTTCTGCTCTGCAACTTACATTTCCAAGCCTCTCACATATATACACCTATAACTGAAGAAAAATGTTGAGCTTCTGATTTTCTTCCACTGAAACGAATAAACATATTTCCAAGATACTATTTTAAAATAAAGATTTGCTTACTGCTTCTCTCAGAACAGGTTTCTATCACTGCTGATTTATTCTCTTTTATTTATATTTAAAAATATATATTTTAAACTTATTCCTGATTTTTGGCATCATATTTTAATATTATTAAAAAAAAAAGCACATTTGTTTGGATAGAACTCCATCAAACATTGAATTACATGGCACTCTACCTATTTTGGGCATTCTCAGTGTGACCAGCAATAGAGGACATAGATAGTGATGGCAAATAAACCTGAATATAAGAAGGCAGATGAAATGTTGATCCTTCCCATAGTGACACTGCTGTCTTTAAAATGGTAGAATTTAAAGACTTAAACCACTAACTTCGCATGCTTTCTGTTGTTTTAGGGTAATAACTCCTTCTAACTCTGAAGTATGACACTGACAAGATCTCTCAAGACCTTGGGGCACTTGTAACTTGAGTATCCTGCATGTCCTATGGTTTAAGTCTTTATAGATTACTTACAAAGATCAGATAGTGCAAAGAAATTGAGAACAAACCATGTACACTTTGATACTGTTTTCATACCAAATGAGGAAACTAAAAATTTCCTCTTTGAAAACCACCTGAGTAGAGTATAGGTTGCTCATGTTATAAAAACAGCAGTATTTTAACAAAGAGCTCATGATTTCACCCCTATTTTGTAATTTGATTTTTTATTTTTTACCTCTAAGAGAAAAAAGGCAAGGGGGAAAAAAAAAACCCAAACCCTAAGATGTTTTAAATTTGCTTAGCAGAAAAGTTAAAACGGAAGCTAACAGATGGATAAAAAGGCTTTGAAGAGCTTTTTGAGACTAATAAAACTTAATCTTCTTTCACTGAAATGCTAACAGTCATGATTAAAATGTACAGAGCATGAATGATGTCTTACCCTGGCAAAAAAAAAAAAAAGTATGAAAGTGTTTTTCTATTCCCATTTTCAATGTCATATTCATAATAATCATAGCTTCAACCACAAGTTTTGCTACTCCTGATTTAGCAAAAGCAAATACACTTGCCTCCCCCAATTTATCAGGAGTAAATACTGCATATCAAGCACACACATAAAACAAATATCCGGTCAAATGGAGGAGATGGGAATTGTTCTGCCAATTAGTAAATTATTCAGTGCTGGTAGTGTTGCAGCTATTTAACTCTTGCTAATTGCCCAGCTATATATTTACTGAATACCTAACAGAAGAAAATAAATAAATAAAAGATGCTCTGAATCACTGGTCTGTCTGAACCCAACCATCAAAGCGTGCTGTTGTGTTTGAGTTAGTTTCTGCAGAAGTATAAAAAAAATCCTCTTGCTGGAAACTTTGATGGTAGATGTTAATGGCTTCTGTTCTCTAAATGCTTATGCACATATGTACATTTGCTCAAGTAAATAGTCTATGAGACTGTGCCCGTGAATAATGTGACAGATATAGAAAAGTATAGGCCTGGCTGACTCCTCTGATGTTTACAAAAACCTTTATGTCCTACAATCTGTTGTTAAAAGACAGACAAATTTAGATATTAAATCTAATGTTAACTACGTTACTCTATGTTGTGTCGTTGGTATGGACATTCAGCATTTCATGCAAAGTAAAACAACACAGTCTGTGACTTTGATCATTTTCATATTTCATGAATATTGAAGCTTTAAGCAATATTCATATGGATTTGTTTCTCAGTGTAGATGATTTTTAAGATCTTTTAAAAAAAAAGCCTCAGCTAAACTGAATCAGCAGACATACAAAACATAAATGCTAGGCCAGTGTTCGCCTATTCCACTGACATCTAATTTGTCTGATGCAGTTTATTTATTTTTACTTATCTTTCTTTTTACTTTTCCTTTTGGAAAATAGAGCATGTCAACACTTTTCTTTGCTGATTTTACAGTTTTCTTCCTGGCTAGTGTTACCTCTTTCCCACTCTGCTTTCCCCTTTCCTTACCCTAATTGAGGTTGCCACGAATGCTGATCTCCCAGTTTGCTTCCTTGCCCATCACCAGGAAACTCTCATTTTTTTCTTTAGCAAGTGAGTCTGAGTGTACCTGACTTCAAAATGAGGTGTTGAAGCCTGTGAGGTGGCTGTGGGAAGGAGTGCAGGAAAGGGGGACTATCAACCAGATGGATGGGGTCAAGGCAAATTTTATTGCCTGGAAATCAGTCTGTCTTGCTTTGATTGTCCTTAAGTACAAATAACATTGCTCTTTTTTTTTTTTTTTCTTTTTTTTTTTCCCCATTTTTTTCCTGAACTCGTGCTCTTTGAGAAGAGCTCATCTAAAGACAGCTAAGGCATCTGATCTCATCAGTAGAAAATAGGCTAAGAGCAATGTTAGATTTGTAAGGGTAATTTTTTCCCCGCTTTCCTCAGTACTTACAAGTTCTTATATCACAAGGGTACAGTCACGATCTCAAAAACTCTAGTGTCATCTTGTCTCAGTTTGGTGCAACAGTTAAAGCCCTTCTTCCTGTGGTACTAAAATAGTCAATTTAAAGCCATTTTCTAACATGCAATGGCATCAGTGCTTGTGAGATCAGTAATGCCACACAAGAAACGCTTTAGTCCTAGGTAACAAATTCAAATCCAGCCTGGGTTGAACATGAATCTTGTAAGACAGCTGTTTAGCTGACTTCATGGAATGATGAAAGGAGGTAGTGTCACACTGATTCTCAGTGGGCAGGTGTCTACATGGTGGGACAATGGATGTTACTTGACACACTTTGTGGTGGTCTCAGCAGACAGCCCCAGGAATAAAACATTGATCTCCTCAGTGCTAGGAGTGTTGCCCCTGAGTTAAAACACGCCAGCAGGGTGATGTGAGGAAGCGTACACTGTTTTACTTTATGCTGTATCTCTGCAAAGCTTGCTTTAGCTGCAGTCACATACCTCCTATGAATCCTGGATAGAATAAAAGAAAACTAGATTGTGCAGCTGAATGAAAGCATCCTCCCTTTGTGCCTCTGTTAAGACCATGAAGCTCATTTGAAATACACTGGCTTATATGCAAATCAGAAATGTATAAGGTAATAATATAACACAGGGAATGGAAATAAAAAAGTTAAAAGGGTTTTGGATTCAATATTTCATTTCAATCTAAATTAGTCTTGGTGATCTTTTAGTACATCATATACCAAGAAAGGCAAAAAGTATATTAAATTACCTACAGACAGTCCACAGCGATAAAATGTTTGGAAGAAAGTACTCCTTATGGCATTTCTACTTCTTATTTTTCATTGGCTCCATTAAGATACAAAAAAATAGAATACAAATGTTTTAGTCTGACAATGAAATGTTTGATGACATTTAATTAAATAGTAAGGGACACAAGCCAAGGGAAATATTACAGTATAACATCACAACGGATTACTCTTGTATTTAACATTACTTAGACACGAGAGAGAAACACATTGGGGGAGGAATTTTTCCAAAGCATCTTTTCAGTTCTGATTTAAATTTAGGATGCCTAAATTGGCTATTCTAAGAAAATTCCTGTGGATATGGAGCTTCTCTTGCACTTTGAATTAACCAGGATCAAATGCCTATCTGTAGCACTATTCTAGTGTGCAAAAGTTTGCAAGATTCAACCTTTCATCTATAGTTATTTAAAATAATCCCTTACACATAGTTTATATTGAGGGTTGAATCAAAGTGGCACTGCAAATATAACCAAGAACAGATATGGTTCATGCTAGTTGTCATCTACGACTTTTTGTTTAAAACTGGCATAGATATCAATCCTATGTGTGACACGAGTTGTGTGCCCCTTCTGAGAAATACATGTAATTCCTAACTGTGAATAGTTAGCTGTGCAAAAAAACATTTCATGTTTTTATTTGAATTATCACTTCCGTTTGTCTATTTGTTCCTCTACTGACTCATAAAATTTTTACCAGGAACAAATATGATAAAAGTAATAGGCAAGTAAGTGTATATACATATGCTTCTCTATATATACATGCAGCATGTGGGCTCACTGAGACTATTTTGGCTGCTGGACAACTTTCTGTGGTATTAATCAGGCATTACATTGATTTTGATTGCATTCTTATTCTGGAAGGATAATTCCCTGTTATACATCAGACATTTTTAAACAACAAGACTTGTATTCACAGAAAAGCATAATGGCTTTATTGACTATAATAAGTTATCAAAGTGCAACAGAGAAGATAAATTATATGCATGAACTGTGATTATATGTTTCTCATGTTCTAAGGGCTATTTCTATGTGCTTTTCATAAGGGTAAATGCTTTCTAGAGACAGCCTCATCTATATATGTGTTTAATTTTACTTTTCTCTGTAGTTTAGGACCTATTTAAATGAATAATGATGGAAATTATCTCAAGCCCACTGCCATTAACAAGATGACTGATACTGACCTATGCAGGGGGCGGGAATTCACCAGTTAGGAGGGAAGGGGGAAGGGTAGAAGGAGAGGAAACACCCCATTACAATTGGACTGTGCTATTATAATGTTGAAGAATTGTCCCTGTCTCATGACAGATAGGTGACTAGGCAGCTGCACAGCCCCTTTTCATGTCCCTTTGCTCCTCCTGGTCAGTGTTGCAACAAGCTACTTTCATGTAGCTGGATCACTCCTGATTACAGTCTTAAGCTTCAGACTGCCCTTGAGTACGTGTGTAAGCCTCATTTAAAAATGGCCCAATAAGCCTGATTTTTGCAGAGACTTATACAGTTAAATTTTGAAATATGCAGGAATTGTGAACATTTGGCATTCCTGGTAATCAAGCTTGGTGGGCCACAAGTACTATGAAGAAATTTTTTTAATTTCATCAGTGTAAAGTTAAAACTCCTATGTGGTCTGTAGGTAATAATTTAGATTAGGAAACCTCTTCCTATCTATAGCATTGATGTCTACATCTGACCTATTCATTTTAGGCTTCCTTTATTGTCCACAAGCAAACATTTCCAGACCATGATTCTGCTGACTTGTTTTAGATATAATTATTTTAAGGTAAGATGAAAGTTAGGTGAGATTGATCTCACCTGTAGTTTTACAGTTTAGCAAAAATTGTTTTTGTTTTTTTTTTTTAAAAAAAAAAAGAATGGCCATCTTTCTTTTATTTAATTTTGTTTATTTCCATGTGCTTGACTCAGATTGTGCTTAATGTGATACAAACTCACAAGAAATTGCCTTCTTCCCCCAAAAGGTTGTGATTTATTTAAATAAAAAAAAATTAGACAAAAGTTCATACATCTATTATATGCTGGTGTGAGCTGGAGGTGGTGCAGTACTGGGGAAAGCAAAACAGCATAAAAATGATTTATCACAAGTTGGTATTGTATAAAACCTCTTGATTTATCATCCAAGTACTTCATTTAAACTACAAATAACTTCTTGCACAACCACTGGCTTTAAGTCCTAGGAATGTGCATGTACACGATGAGATAAAAAGAATTATTATGGTATTAACTGTAGGAAATAAAGATCAAAGGTTACCATCATGACTCTTCCTGGAGTAAAACCATGCTTTGCCTCGAAGTGATACCTCAACTGTCCTGAAAGTGTAATGAACAATACTTAAGGCGATATTTATATTGGCATTGGTTTCTCTTTAGTAGTTCTGTATAAACTGAAATAAAATAGCTTCCTTCAACAAGTGCTTAAATAATTTCTACATGAAATATTCAAAGTGTTACATTCTCCATATAGTTTATAGCTGATTTTTTTTTTTTAATCCAGCTATCAAGTTTGCATGCGGTTTCTTCAAAAGCTGTGTGTTTCATCTTTCCTGGTGTCATTTTTGTAAGAGTTGAGAGGACTGGAGGTGTAACAGAACTACACAAAGAGTTCTCTTTTTCTGTTGTTGCTAATTTGAAGCATCTTTCTGCCTTTCTAATACACAATCAAAATTATGTGAGCGGAACTGAAATAATGTCAACCCAACAATAAAAAGAAGTCAAAACCTATTTCTTTCTGGTTCATGAGAAAAATCTTTGTCGAAATGTCAGAATTAATGTACTCAGCCAATACTAAATAAAATTTATTCAATAAACTTGGCAATAGACTACTTCAAAGTGAATAAATACTAATTTGCCCTTGTAAGCAGCCTTTGCTCTCTTAAACAGCTGTATAAATTATTATTTTGAATCTTCTCACACATAGCTTATGAGTTCAGTGACCACTGTTCAGGTGAGTTGTTATATTCTACCCTTGCTTGCCAGCTAGCCAGCTTGAAAAAAAGTGAATAATTCTTGTGCAGACCTACAACCTACAACAACAGTATTTTTAAAACGGAAGTGGTGGCTAAGTCTTACATTGGTTAGGACATGAATCTTTTTAGAAAGCAGCACTACTGTGGACAAGCACCCCACTGAGACTCTGGACAGTGAAACTGTTCCAGTTTTTCCTCCCTTTGGCCTCACTGAAACCAGTCTTTTCTTACACACATATGGAAGAGAATAGTTTTCTACAATCTGCTTGTGACTGTTGGGAAACATGTATCTGGTTATTGTTTTTCATTTTAAATTATGCTTTTCTGAATGTTTGATGCTATAACAAAAAGTGTAGTCTGCTCACTGCACTCCAAAAGTTAGTCCAGAATCACTGACACAGAGTCCTTAGACAATTCAGGACTTGGACATCAACCCCACAAAGCAAGGGTACAGAAAGGCATACAGATGCAATGTAAGCTGGTTGCGCTGAAGTGAGCACATGGGTGCAGAGCAGCTGGCTGAAACAAAATCCTGATAAGACATATGTGGATGTGGTGGGAAGAGGAAAATGTAGATTTTTTTTTTTAAAAGCCACAACATTACCTCTTCATAACATCAAAGTGATTCTCAACTTTTACTTCCTTTTGTACTCATTATTGCTTCCAGATACCCATTATTAGTCTCTGTTCTTCTGCACAGAGACTTTGTTAGCTGTTGTGAGCCATACACTCTGTAACCTACCGCTATATTTTCCTCAGTACAGTCTACCTGGGGAAGGTGAAGGATGTCACTGAAAAGTTCTAGGTTTTCTGATATGTGGTGCAGTGTAGCCACCACAAAGCAACACAACACAAAGCACAGCGATAGCATTCTTCACCAGTGATCCTGGTGTTCGGTATTCAGTGTCCTATGTCCAGACACCACAGAAGATGTCCCTGACTCTGGAGTCAGAAAAACTCCACCTATCCCTATTTACAGTCTACGGCTGTGGAGAGTCCTCATGACCACTGACTTCATCTTACTTCAGGGATGTTGCATTTACCTCAGTGACAAGCGAAGGATTGCTGCTCTGTAGATAAAGAAACAAAATATGAAGAAAACAAAAATGTCCTGTCCATATCCATCTCAGCTCAAGTTCAAAAACTCTTTCAAAAACTGTTCCAACTCTTTGTTCCACAGGAAAGTGATTACTCATTTTTTTCATGAGCACTTTTTGATAGAAAAGAAGAAATGCAAGTGGAGAACTCTGGCTCATCTAGGGGATAGAGAAAAACTGTCCCTTCTCTTGGATAGGAAGGCAAAGGGAAAAATAGGGAATCTTATTATTTGAGAAATGAATAAAACAGAACAGTGTAGAAAAAATTTCACTCCTTACACAAAGGAGAGGATGGCTCAGGAGGAGGAAAGCTATTTCAAACTTATGACCTTTGTCCTGGGACAAGAGATCAACTATCACGTTCCTTACCCATCAAATTTATTGAGTGGATTTGATTCGATAAAACTTTCAAATTCTGATTGATAAAAACATATTCCTGTTGTTTGTTTGTTTGTTTATTTATTTATTTTTAATGTCAGATAATTTAGTTATTTTGAGTGAAGAAAGGCACTTTATTTTTTTCCTCCTACTTACGAAAACTTTCATACAGGGATAGATACATGCTGGATGTTTTCTTTGCTATTAATCCAATTTATTTTCTTTAGAAATACCCTTCCACTCTTCTTTCTGTTTCCTTTTTTTTTTTTTTTTTTTTGAAGAAGAGGAAAACATTCAAAAGATTAAGATCTTGAGAAATTGGCTGGAATAGGATTTTTTTTTTAAAGATGCCAGCATTCCTTCTCATTCAATTTCAGTAGTGGAGACTTCTTTCCGTGTACATTTGATAGCTGTAAGGTAACATACATTATTGATTTCTTGATGTAAGCTAAAACCAGTACAATGCAACGACACCAAGTATAATGAATAAAATTTTATCCATTAAGAAGTATGTGCTCTGTCACTAGCACATATTTCCCTAGATCAAGAGAACAGATAAAAGCAGATGGGAAGCCAAGTTGACTGTTTTCTATCTGGTCAAACATTCATGGTGTTACTGACTGGTTTTGTCTTTTGACACAATATAACTAATGTAAAGGTTTACTGTTGATCCTTCCCATTGTGTCCGTATATTTGCTTTCTGAAGATATCTGTACCATTATTATAAGCAAAATGTGCTTTAAGAGGTGTACTCAACTTTGTTGTTGCTTTTCCAGAGTAGATAAGATTAAAAAAAAAAATTGTCAAATTATTTCATATAAATTCTTACTAATTCCAAAGGTTTCTATGCCACTAGAAATTAAAAGGATCAAGTCTATGCAACTGACTATCATATATTTTTTTTTTCCCAGATAGATTTCACATCATAATCTTTGAAAATCCCAGCTATGTTTGAGTTTCCAGACATGAATGGAAGCCCAGGCATTCAGAACATGTTGAAGAAGGGATATTTTAGTCTCTAAATTTGCAATCAATCATGAATTTTTGACTATAAATGCTCTGAGAGGGCCGTCCATGTTGCTAGGACTAGCCAGGTTCTTAAATTTATGTGTGTTAGTGCTTGCAGGATCAGAGATTAGTTTTTGCTGCTGAAAAGCATGCAGAAAGAAGGGTCTAGGTCTAGTCATTCAGGTGCCCTCAACAGTCAATTGAGAAAAATAGCTACCTCCAGTGGGCAATTCTTTCCACCAGTCTTCGTCATTGGTCTTAAGAGGGGATGATCTACCCTTTGGAGATGTCTGTCACTCCCTTTTGTAGACATAGGGATTCTAAAAAAAAACCCAGCTCAGACTTGATAGCTTATTTTCATTGACATGAGTCCTATCCTTTGTCATCTTGACTCCATTGCTTTAAATGTTTAAAGGTTTCTGTGATTGTCTTATCTTTATTGTTTCCCGAACTCATTAAGGCAACTGGTGGCTGAACTGGTAAATGTCTATTTGTTAAAAACTGGCATTTCTAAGGACATGATATATCAAATACCTGTTGCATGATACTTCCAATCTCCCTTTCAGTTGTGTTTTTTTCTCTAGTTTCCCCTTGAACTGCTGATTGAAGACATCCAGTCTTACGCTGTCCTGCATTTTATTCAGTTTCCCTTAAGAAATCTGTGACTTACAAAGGGCAGTATATATGTGTTAGGAATGTGTTCTTGTCATTCTTTGTAAGGCTGTATCATGAACTAAGACAGGAACAAATACTGCATGTTTGGTATCATTATAAGATACCCTTGCTTTATAAAAATGACCTTGTTTGCAGATGTATATTAAATAAACAAATGATCTCTTTCTTATTCATCTGGAAAAAGCCTTTGGCTGTCTACTTATTCAAAATATGGTAAAACATTTTCTTCTTTTTCTTGTCTCATGATGTGCAAATTAGATTTAAACCAACAGGGCGATAACACTCATACCACTGGAAGAATGTTGTGCTCTATCAAACTGAACTTTGCACATACATTGTATGCTTAGGAGTATACTGAGATGTGCACTGCAAAAGTGGCAAGTTAATACAACTAAACAGTTCCGAAAAATCAGCCATCTACTCAAAAGTGTATGTACAGACTTTCAAGAATTCTTCAAATACTTTTCACAAAAAAAAAAAAAAGAAAAGAACAGTTTTGTCATATTTCTAAACCAAAGTCAGTTAACATGTTGAACTGCTAGCGTATATGAAAAAGCACTCACACATGACTTGCACGGGGGATTGCGTACAGGCATACAACAAGAAGTTCTGGGCTCATTCTGGTGCTGACAACAACTCACTTTGTGGCCTCAGACAAGTTACCTTCCATGCTCTATTTTTATTCCTCTCTTAATAAATGGGAATAATTTAGACTTACCTCCTTATATAGTTTTGCAAGGTCAGAATATCATTCGATCACTTGAAGATAAAACCAGTCATTTACACAATGCTCAGACTTGGAAGATGGACACATGTAAGTCCAGGGAAGGTACGAAGGTGTGAGGGAAGCTGGATAATGTGGGTACTGTAAAACTGCTTCTTTGATTTATTGTTCTGAAACACAGTCTAAGGTTCTTTCTTCATGTTAAGGCTATACAATCAAGCATAGATCACGACTCTGCCATCTATCAGTATAAAATATTCCTGTCCAGTGGAAATCCTGATGCTTTTTTTACTGGTGAGGGCAGGTGGAGAAATCTTCCTGCTCTGGTATGCTGCACTGCTGGATTTGGTGCTAGCATATGCATTCCTGACACCTGGCACAAGGGTAAAATCAGACTCAGGAAGATCTCCTCAGGGTTATAAAGGTCTGGTTGGATTAGACGCCAGCAAACCCAGGATAAGAGCCTTCCCTGCTGCTCACAGATTTGCCTCACTAGAGCTGCCTTGGTGGCCCCTGTGGTCTTGATATTTGAAGATTCTTCATTGCAAGTACACCATGTTCCCTCTGTAACTATAAGTTCTTGGGTCCTTTTTGAAGAGAAATATTTTAAAGCAGGCATTAGACAATGATAAAATTCTATTTTTAGCAGTGCTAAAAGTAAGGGAGGCTATTACGTAAGGACCACTTTCCTCCTTTGTCCTAAGGACCATTTGTATATACAAGGGATTGTGTGCATGTGTGTGAACAAGCATAGACCGAGGCGGATGACTTCATCCAAAGATTACATCTTCTAAACCAGACAAGGAATCCAAACAAATTGGAAGTCAGAAGCTGAGAGAAGAAGCTAAGGCTAGTTAGGAAAAATGAGTTACCTGGTTTCAGAAAGAGGATTATTTATAAGTAGAAAAGTTCTTTATGAGTAAGGAGAATGCTGTCATATGCGGTTTAAGAGACATGGCTAAGAAAAGGAGAGAAGAAGGGCTTCCATTGCCTATCAAAATAATAAAATAATTAAAAGCCACAATAGATTCCTGTATAAAAACACGGTGAAGAGCAAGCTCTGTCATTTTACCACCAGATAAACTTGCTGAGGTCATCTCCTGGCCAAGGTATAGGGCTGACCTCAGCAGGTTTACCTTGTGGTAAAACTAACAGGCTTTGATCTTTACTTTGTTTTCACCTCAGGACAACTCCTGCCTGCTGCTAAAGGTAAAAATCACGCCTTCTTTTATCACCAAAGCTAAGTCTATGAAATAAACAGACTGGGAAGAAGAAGAAATGAGAGCTGATATATGGCATATAGACATCAAAGGAGAGGATGCAGAGCTTGCTTTGCTTCTTCAAGAGGAAAAAGATAATTTAGAAATGAGATATGAGGCAGGAGATATAGTAGAAATAGTAAGCATGATTTAATAGTACATACAATTACTTTATAGCAGTGTTTTAGACAAATAAGGCAAGGTAAAGAAAAGAGGAGAAACAAGGTGGGAAAGCAAGGAAATAAAGGGTTGACTAATGATGGGGAGAGAACAATTTTTTTTTTTTTTGGTGGGATATAAAGAAATAGGAATCTGGAGGGAAAAACATGAGGCTGCATTTCGAGGAGCACTGGATGGTGTAGCAAAAAGAGCGAGCATAAGCAATGAGCCCATGACTGTGTTAGGATACCGAGATGGTATTACATCACGCCAGGAATGGAATGACCTCAGGAAATCCAGTGGGATGTATAAGTGGTCATCAACTCTATGTACAGCAGAGCAGCAAATGGTACAGGATACTGAGTACTGCTTTCTGCAGAGGTAAGCGTGGACAACTAGGCTGCTTCACCTGGGGAGGAGGTCAAAGAGGACTCGAGAAGAATAACAAGAATCTGTGATGAGACATAGGGGAGGCAGGAATATAGAAGAAAGAGTGTGGGGAGCCACTGCTTAGTCTCTCTCTGCTTTTGGCCATGGTTGCATGCACTTAACAAAATGTTTGCCATGTAATATCTGCCGCATTTCTATAATTTCTCTGGTGTTCCAGATTGCTGTAGCTATTTCTATACTGTCATATAAGTAATTGAGGTTTTTTTCTAGTTCTTGGATTTGGGTGGGGTTTTTTGTTTGTTTGTGGGGTTTGTTTTTGTTGTTGTTTTTTATTTTTTAAATCAAGATCATACTTCTCTTTAAATCAAGATCATACTTCTTTTTAAATCAAGATCATACTTCTTTAAGCCCTGATTTAGTCAGGTTATATATTTTAGAGCAAACAACCTGCTTTGCCTAAGTATTTCTGTGAACTGAACAGTCTGCCCCGAGGCAAGCAAACCCAAAGCCAAAGAGGGATGCACCCTTCATATTCCACTAATTGATTGAAGGGCCAAATGATCTATAGGAAAAGTTGCATCATTAACTTAATTGAGGGCAAAGCCTAATTAGAGGGGAAATGAAGTAGACAGAGCCAGAGACACAGCAGGCCTTCATGTGAGATGTCAACAAACAGACATTGTAACTAAAACCAGACAGCAACCACAGCACTTCATTTACATCTTCAATTTCAATGTGAAAACATTTACAGCGATTGTGATGTGGATGTGAGATTTCAGAGGAGGAATGCAGAAATTTAACACAGCTAAACTGAAAGCAGCAGGTTTTAGACTTATTGAAAAAAAAATCAGCTGACTAAATTTGCTTTAAAAAATCCTGAGCAAACTGACTCAAGTTACTTAAGACTGCATTTGTGCTTTTCCAATATAGCTGAACTGTACATTCCTGAAGAAATTCAACAAGAACTATACCATGAATTTCACAGTAGCAAGCAAATAAACTGAATAAATTCTGGTGGATGATATTGCTTCAGTTTCGTGATACAGAATTCCTGAATGAAGGCATAAAATGTCACTTCTGCACATTTGTTTTTAAGTGGTCACTGTGTGCAGTTACTTTCCTGGAGCACCCTCGCTCGCGCAAAGAGGCTTCCTCCCCCTCAGAATCACAGGCTCCTGAGCTGTGAGCTGGTGATGTTAAATTCTAGAGGCTTGTTAAGTATTTTAAACATTAGTTTAATATATGAACTAAACCAGGTGGTAGTGGTCTTTTCAGGACCTTTTCCACTGCATTTCAGGGGCTTTTTTTTTTGGCATGCAGCTCCTTTTTTTTTACCAACTGCAGGAATACAAACAAAACCTTTTCATAAGAAAAGCCACTTAAGTGAAATGAGGAATGCAAGCAGACATGTTTTGGCTACAGTGCAAGTCTTTAAAGTATATAGGTATTATTATACAATTCAACTGCAGTCACGTGAGTACTGTGCATTCTTTAAAAAGCTGGGCCCTCAGCCTGCTCCCCAAATATGCACAAAATTTCTGCGAGTATCTATAATTAAATAGTGTCTAGATATGTTAATAAATGGAAAGGGAAAACAAATTTTATTGTGAAAACCAAACCTACATAGAGCCAGAAAAATCATCATGTACTAATTAACCAAAACATTTTTGGGCTGACCTCTTTTGTATTCTGAGGAAAACTGTCAATAGTTCGCAGCTTCACAAACCTCACATTTCAATCAGTCAATTCCTTACCAGACAAAAGAGTCATCCCCATGTTCACAGCAACTGGGTATTAAGTAGTTGCTTCTGTATTTGTATTTTATTCTCCATACTTTCTATACTCCCTAGAAGACACAATCACCTTCATCTCCCATCTGCTTCCATACAGATCAGCGCATAGCCTCAAAGCTGTGTCCTGTATCTGCTGATGCAGCTCTGAAACAAAAAACTCCCAATGACTTCTTGGAAGATTTGACTTGTGCTGGATCACTATGTCATTCTCAAATCAATTTAAGGGTTTTACCTCAAGACAAGACAAGTGGGAGCCACCGATCCAACCAAGATAACACACTGGATCTCTTGTAATTCAAATTCTCCCACGTAAAGCTTGAAAACACTGACTTCAGGCAGAAGACAGGAAGAGACTCCGCTCAGTACAGTATTAGTAATTATCTATGTTGTGTGACAAGGAGCACTAAATACATCTAAAGTCAGCCTAACAAATGCATATTGTGCCATTCTTACAGCTAAATACCTTCAGGGCAAATCTCCTTTTAGTTCTCTGAAAGTACATTAGCTCAATCCTCATTTTGGTGGAAAATGGAATTTATAAAATTATAGGTTTCAAGACAGTAAAAATTACAGCAGTCTACAAATCACTAGGGGAGTCTTTCTTATTTCAGCTTTGTTGTAAAGTTTATTGTAAACTAGGTAATAAGAGGAAATCCTGCTTGGATCATACTGGAGTACAATAGTTGAATGTTAACACATTTATTATCACCTGTCACATCCCTATGAATGCATCATTGTGAAGATGCATTTGGATCTAGGACAGCATCATTAATCATCGTTCCAAAAAAACCACAGTAGTTAATTATTTGTCTCAACATATTGCATTTAAATCATTCTCCTCATTAAATCAATTATGAAACAACCTAAGTATCCTAATTGAGCTACTAAGAATTAGAACATTGTTGCAAAATAGAAATGGAAAGAAACTACCAAATCCTATCCTGATTTTCAAGTACGTGAAGTCTATTTCTTTTATTTTTTATCAGAAATCATATGGCTTGGGAAGTAAATTAAGAAACCTTTCCAAGGTGTATTAGCTGGGGTTTGGCAATGTGCTTTGTCACGTGGCTTTTTGCAGCTTGGAACACAAGCAGAACTTACTCATGCATGCCCATAATATATACTGTAAACATATCTTATAATGCAATGAAGTTTTTAAGACTTCCTATTGTTCTCAATGAAGCATGGTAAACAATGGAAGCTATTGAACCCTCTATGTTTTTGAAAATATGCCCCAAATTTATATTAAACTCACTTTCTCAAGAGGTGCATTCACTGAAACAAATATTGGCATGTGTATACCTGAATTAGCTGCCCCACACTCCCCTTATAGTAAGCAGAAGGAAACAAGCAGATTTAAAACTCAATTCATCTGACTTATTTTAGATATCTGCTTTGGGATGAGGTGAATCACATCCTAAAAGTGGATTTTTACATTGACCCAAGAGGGAGTCGATGACTTCTAGGTGTCAAGATGAGGATGTCTACACTTCAGTAGTCTAAATTTTAGCCTAAGATCCATTAGCCTGCAGGATAATACGATAGAGGCAACATGAACTCAAAGCTCAAAAGGAAAGAAGGAAGAGATTAATACCTTTGATTATTTACACTTGTAGCATCATAGAAGAAAGGAAGCTATACCAAGGACTTGATTGTAAAGAGTGGTGGGACACAGCCTAGCAAACAGATACAAGAGATATCATGACATGGAAAATGTACTGCAAACTGTCCTATGGATGGAAATATTCTTAGAGACAATGATGACTAACTTTGTGGAAAATGTATTCTTTACAAGTACTACTAATTTCTGTAGCTTTTGTATTTTCTTTTACTTTGACAAGGTTCCCATTAAAAGTATAGGTACTTCAGCTGCGGTTCTTTTCAGTTGTTGTCTTTCTATTGTAATATTCTATTGTGATATCCTACTGTGGTACTAATTTTGTCAAGTACATGAAATCACCTCAGCCATTTTGAAGTCTCTAAGATATGACAAGCTGGGGCTTGATTTGACTTCAATATGGATGTAAAACATTTCATTATCCTCCTCACGCAATAATTTTATATTACATTGTCTTAGTAAGAATGTCAGTCATACATACTCTTTCTGAAAGGAAAGCTATATCGGTTAGTGTATATTTTGCTTTGCTATCTCTGGCATTTGCTTTGTTTTGAGATTAAAAAAACACTTTAATGATGATTCAATTCAGCAACAAATCAGTCCCACCTACAGTACTAACTTGAGATATTTTGGATTCTTTTTCAGGTAGGTTCCCCACAGCCCTAGTACCTGCCTCTGTTTTGAGGAATAGTTCCCCATGGTATTGCATGAAATCTTGTCTAAACAGTGCCCACACACTGTCTTTTTTAGTCTGAATGATTGATTATTGTTTTTGTAATGTGACCATCTTTCCATACAGGTAACTTAGACTTGATAGTCTTCTCCTCTGATGGAAACAAGCAGTCTAGGAAAGATGTAGAAGAACTGCACAGTGTAGGACAGCCCATCAGTCTTTATCTTTCTCTTTCAGGTCCAGGTGGATCAGCAGCATGATAAATAGCTTTATTTTTAGAAGAGATGATCTTATTCTGAATAGCACTCTTCACTGAATAAGAACTGTTTCCGTCATCCTTCTCTCTATAGTAGTTATTGGCAGCATCCTTTCTCTTTTCTCTCACAAATTACAACAGGAGAATCTATATAATTGTTTTCATCTTTTGCATCTTTCAATGTAAAATTATACACTTTTACATTTCTGTTAGGTGTTTTTTTTTTTAACTATGCCTCCCAAAACAGCCCCATGCCAAATGAGCTACAATAAATAGGTTCTTTTTATTTTTTTTTTTAAATAAGTTTAAAAAAATAAGTGAGGAATAAGAGAAAATAAATCTAAAAAATAATGTTTCCTTTCATAGGAAAAATAATCAATGTTACTGTAAAAATACATTTCGATACATCTATTGTAAATTCCATCTTCCAAGTTTCCTATAAAAACTAACATTTGTCAACAATTACCACTTGGTGCTATACAAGACTTTTTTCAAAATATTTGGAGATACCTACTGTGTAGTAACTATGGGCAAATGTTGATTTTTAACAGCTTTCATTATATGTGGTCTTGTTACTGGTGAAAACATGATGAACTTTCAGAATAATTTCATCATGAGTCATGATTCATTTTATTTTTAATAGCATTGTAAATAGTCACATTAAACTTCCAAGGAAAAACTCTAAATCCCAGGAAGGAATAAATTGTGTAGAATTAATTGACTTGTGAGTGGTTTCTTTTCCTAACTGTCTGCACACACTAAAATTTAGCACGTTCTGCATTTAATAAGTTGATTACAATTACGGG
Source organism: Chlamydotis macqueenii (assembly GCF_036417535.1). Taxonomy (NCBI): domain Eukaryota; kingdom Metazoa; phylum Chordata; class Aves; order Otidiformes; family Otididae; genus Chlamydotis; species Chlamydotis macqueenii. The sequence goes on from NC_141556.1 coordinate 168,795,519, forward strand.
ACATATATTGTGAATTAGAAACTAAACCTCACTTTCCACAAAGGATTGACATTCCCTTTTAACCTAAAATATGCAAACTAATATTTTGTGTAAATAAATGCTGAACAGTAGCAAAGTAAATTTGTCAGATTTACCAAACCTGTCAGATTGCACTGAGTCCGGTTGCTTTTGGAGTGAGGTGGTGTGGACTCTTTTTGAGCTTCCCACAGACAAAGACACACTGATTTTCATCCCACTGACAGCAACAGACCAAGTTGCCACTGTCTTCAGTGCAGGGAGGATTCAGCCCAGAAGGCAGGAACATTTGCTAACATGAAGGAATAGGGGCAGCCTTGTTAGCGGAGCTCTTTCCCAGGAAGTCAGAAGCTGATCAGCTCTACGCTCAGCAGGAGATGTCAACAAAGTCTATAGAAATTATGATGAGCGCTTCAGATTACATGAAGAAATTGTGACTTTCTCAGAAAGGTCATATGTAAAACATTCTCCTTAAATACATTCTCCTCAAATTAAATCAGCAGTTTGCACAATATAATTCATGACTTTAGGCATTATCTCTTAACAAATAACTGAAAAACTCTATAAAAGATGCTTTAGAAAGAAAACAGAAGTCAAAATAAGTCAAAAAAAATTTTTTAAGAATAAAAGTCTTAAAACATCAGCAGCTATGAAGGAAAAAATCCTACTCCTCTTTTTGTTGGGAGGCAGGCTTCTGTCCACAGCAAAATGAGTGGGGATGTTATTGCGGTGGCAATAGCCGCAGCATTTTCACTACTTCTTTGTGGCATTGGAGTTAAAAAAAAAAAAAAGCAAGCAAACCATTCCGCTGCCTGAGGCATGCTCCTGAGCAAAGCCCAGCTCTTTAGGCTTGGGTCAAGGAAGACAGGATTTGCCTCAACAGGATGCATGAGAGGATTAACATGACAAATTAACTGTTAATCCAGGTAGTAGCCAACTATTAATAAACTCCTCATGAACACTACCCTTAGTGGTTTGAACTCTTTGCTCCTGGTATGTTTTGAGTTTGGAGGGTGAGTATGAACTAGTCTCCTGTCTAGAGGCAGATGTAATGGTCATTTGGGTGAACAAATATAGATGAGTCCATCCTCCGGCCTTCATAAAGATGTTGCTTTTAGTGTGACCATGGACAAGGTACTTCAGACTTTGGATCTGAAAGAAAGAAGCTATTTTGGCTCCTCTTCAATCTCACTTTCTCTAAAATACAAATGTGGATGTCTCTAAACTTGGGGAATGAGTTGGAAGGAGTCACTTGCCACTTTTTCCGTTCTGACATATGTAGCTGCCAGCTATTAATGGCTTTCCACTGGACAGTTATGACTAGTTTTTCTTTAAAAATAATTACACTATTATTTGTTAGCAACCAGTTATCAGATCAGTACAAAAGCATTTTAGATGCCATTGGAAAATTTCATGTTGTCCTTTGGAAATATGAAGGGAACTGATCTAAGAATTCCCTGCATCCCCCTCTATTTCACTTGTTTGCAGGTTCGGTTTTACTTCTTGCAGTAAGTGTCAAATCTCAGTGAGTTTAACTGGAGAAAAAGGGATTTCAGCCACACTAGTTTAAGTTCAAGTATTCCAATTTATACTGGTATGAGGAGGAAAAAGATTACAAATAATACTTTAATAATAAGTTTTAGTTCCAAGGGCTTATTTAATTTAAATAATTTAATTTAAATTTAAATGAAAAAGAACAACAGGTATGCGACTCAAGTGCCAACAAAAACAGGTACCTACCTTGGACATAATTATGCAAGTAGATCTCCTTTTGCCTTTACTGAATATTTGGCTCTTTTGCTTTAATGAGAGTTTTATTTTGTCCAATGACCGCAGGACTCAGCCCTCCGTCTGTAATGACTAAACCTCTCAGATATATTTCAGTCTTACAGATAGTTTTCACCCCTACATCTCTATATATTTACATTAGCAAGCTTTTATTGTCCAGTAAAAAAAAACTATGCCAAATTTTGCCTGAATGCATACCGTATGAATATTTCAGAGACATAAATGATCAGTTTGCATATGATAGGAAGTCTTTCATTTCTATAATAACTAGTTCTAAGTTTTGCTTGTTATTAAACTATTTTTTAAATTATGATTTTGAAAAAGTTTACTTATGGGGGGAGCATTTGCTTATTTTTTAAACATAAAAAAATAAAGAACTGCACTACTCTTAAGACTTCAAGCATTTATTTTATGTTTCCCATGATCTAGGAGACGTTGGTGATAGTTTGTAATTAAAGGGTTCTGAAAAGCATTTTTTTTTTTTAATGAAAAACAAAAATAATAAAAAAATAAAGAAAGGAGATGCCTTATTGGGGGGGGGGTGGGGGTGGGGAGAAAAAAAGAATCAGAACCAAACCCCAGAACTCTACAGGGTTGCAGGAGGAGAAGAAAAAGTGTAAAAGCTCATTTCAACATAGTGATTTATAGGGAAAGGCTCAGCAGCTTACATAAAACCAAAAGGGGAAGTGGTTGAACATTGGGTCAAATCTCCATTCACATGTTTTGTAATAAAAGGCTGACTGTAGCCTTTGAGCCTTGCTTCCAGTCACAGACAATGGCAATTGCAGAGCAAGACTAATAACAGGATTTAGCATAAATCCGCCACAGGAAGTGAACAGTTGTACTGGCAAATAATTAGCCAGAGAACTTTTTATGGCAACATCAGGATGCTCTCTCTGCTTTAAAGCATTGTCTGCAATTGTAATCATGGAGGAAAAAAAAAAAAAAGTAACTTCTCTTTTGTAGAAGATTTTTGCTTTTAGATAATTTTTTACAGCATTTTGATAATTTTTCTACTTGGTCTAATTTAGTAGAAATAGTGTAAATTTTCATTTGAAGGCTTTAAAAAAAGTTCTTTTTTTTTTTTTTTTTTTCCTCACTGATGCTTTTTATTGCAAGGTGAATTGTGTTTATTTTGCACGGCTAACAAGTGGGTTCAAAGCAACACTTTGATCTTGAACCCCTGCCAGATTCCAAGTGCTGAAAGCCCCCCTGTGCAGTAAAGTAGACCTGTACTCACAAAGCCTGGCTAATTTGCAAAGGAATGTCAAAATTACTGGCACAGCTGACTACTGTGTTGCAGCGCAGTCTCTAGTTTGTCTAATGAACAGAGATCTGCTTTTCTCCATATGTTTATTTGTCACTTGTTAGAGGACTAAGTTTAAGTATCACTGTTCCTTCTCTAAGTGAGGAACTTATAAGTCATTGCATTAAAACAAACAAGCAAACAAAGAAAAAAACCCCAACAGACCAGCTGCTGTGAAATCTCTATTTTTTTTTCAGAAGAGATAATTTTCTATCTGATATCCAGTGCAACTAGATTTGAAGAAAGCAGTCTATCTATTATTTTGCATTTTAGAAAAACTGCAAAGAATTTTAGCTAAGAAAAGGTACTCAGATCCCATGGGAGCAATTTGAATACTTTTCTTCACCTTTAGGCTTCATCAGTTCTACCTAGTGAGAGTGATATTGGTTCTCCTGAAAGTGAGATACGTTAATGAAACTCTCTGAATAAAACTCCGCCTCATTTCCATTGACTTTGCATATCTGTTTCCTAGGGAAAAAAAAAAATTGAGAAGGTTGTTCCTTTGCTGTATCTACTCAGAATTCAAGAAACTAGAAATACTAAAATAGGGTAGAAATTTCACACTAAATCATTTGGTTTGTGCATGACCAGTTTGTACTTCAGGGAGGAAAAAAAAAAAGCAAAATCCCTGGTGCTGAATCCCAATGTAACTGGAGAAACAGAGGTCCAAAACTGCACGGTGGTTATCTGTAAACCTGCATCTGGCTCTATAGAGGTCAAGGAGGGAGCAAGGCACCTCAAACCACCCTCAGAATTGCAAATCGTGACTGTACGGATCAGCTAGATGCCAAACCTGGACGACGGGGTATGTGAAAGAAAGAAAATACCTACAAAGCTTCCATGCCTTTCTAGATTTAGGCTGTATTTGCTCAACTGATAGTGAAGCTGTGGCATATTCCTGCATACATGCCAGCCTAAGCACTGCCAGCAAAAGCAAAAGTACAGGAAAAAACAGCTTTCTAGCAACATTAGAAACTGGAGCATAAATTGTCCTGTGTCCTTAAGCATACTCCTTCGCTTTACTCTGCTGACAAGAGAGTGCCCAGAGCTGGTTCTTTGTTAACAGGCATTCATTAAGACAATTAAGTGTACAGAGGGCTTTTTTTTTTTGTGTGTAAATAGGCAAGATCGACAAAGGACAGGAGAAAGGAAATAGTACTAGCTATAATGTCGCAAGTAAGGAACTGAGGCACATAAATATTACCAACAGGATTTTCAGAAGGATTAAAGCAGCATGACTTTATTGACTGTGCTGCGTTAACATTAAATGTGGTTTCACCCTCAGTGATTTCTTCAAAGTAAAACTGGAAGCAGAACAGGAACCAAACCCAGGTCAATACTCAACCCACAAAACCATAATTTCTTTCCTTATTTCTTTTCTATATTTAGGAAAAAGCCAAAAAAAAAAAAAAAGCTGCACATGTGCCTGCAGGGTGACCTGTCATGCTGCTAAGTCTCTACTTGTACAAATCCAGTCCCTCTCATTTTAACTAACTCTAATTTTGAATGCTGTCTTTGGCATTCTGCCTTGAACTTCTCATAAGGCGCTTTTTTTTTTCTTGTGGGATTTTTTTTTTTCTTTATTTTCTTCCTCTTTTGAGAAGGGAGATAGTAAACGTGAATAATTATTCCTCCACGAAGAACAGCTCTTTTGTAGTCAAGTTTGGCATCGCAGCCATTTCTTACTTACTTAAAGTTTAGACTAAAACCATGGTATTTACACTGTGAAAATCCCTAGGATGTTCCAAATGAATCATTCATGTAAGCTTCCAGGGAGAGGTTGTATTTTTTAATGTTCTGTTCATAGGACCTGTTTTCTGTGTTGTTTTGTTTGCATTCTTGGTGAATTATGCTATGAACACTAAAATTCATAATTTTATTTTTTTGGATGGTTCATACAAAATATCTAGATCAAACTAGGCATCAAATAAAAATAATTAAAAAAAGGATAAATTTGTTTCTGGATACAGTCACAGAAATGTAACATCCATTTAAGAGGAATGTACATATTGTACAAGTTCTGGTATGCAGTATATTATATGTCTACATATTTAGAGAGGAAGAGAACACAGAGAAATCATTCAACGAATGAAGAAAGGGGTCTGATTTTGAATTCAAAATTCACACACAAGTTTGTATCTGCAGCAGTAAGTGGATCGATAACACTATAGGTATTCTGCCAAGTTCTATGGCTAGCAATGTCTATGAGGTTTGAAGTGCACGTCTCTTCTGTTAATTGCAATTATATATACATATAAAAGCATGCTTTCCTCAGCATGTCATTTTTATATCTATAAATTCAGAGTTATATTTACTATAATAATAATAATAATAATAATAAATAATATCATCTTAGTATGTATTTGCAACTGAATGCTACAAGGTCAGCATAATTGTGTGGGAAAATGCAGCAATGTCAAGAAAGCGCTAGTATTTTTTGCAAACAGAATAGCTAGTGACAAGGCCTTAGGGTCTATTGAAAACCATTTATTCACCGTTTCAGTTTTCCCAAGATGAGTCTGCTTGGTTGCCGTGACACTTGTCCCCGTTATGGACAGCTATATGTTGGCATGGCTGTTCTTTAACTGCCACGTAATTTTAGTCTTTTTTTACTAGGGAAAATACTGTAGAGGAGTTAACTGAGATCCAGGCAGCCTAAATCACCCACCAACTGTGAGCTGACTTAACCAAGTTCTGAAAATGAGTATACCTTATGCTTTTATTATTCAGATCTGTCTTTTATATGGCAAATTCTACATAAAACTGGTATATCAAATGCAGGAAGAAAAAGATTTTAATGTTACTTGTTCTATTAGCATTAATTACTTATTGCTTAATTTATGCAGGCTGAAGTTTTCTGAAGTGACTGTGTTTCAAAAAATTGGAAGTTCTCTGAGAAAAGGAAAATTTTCCCATAGTTTCTTCCACAATTAAATGCAAGTGTAATAAAGAATCATCACTGAGAACTTTTTAAATGAAGTTGCACAGAAACTGACTCTACGATATAGCACTAAATATTTTGATAATAATTTATAAGAAAGAGTTAAATGATTGGTAATGAAGTTTGTAGGTGACAGAAAAAAAAAACACAACAGGATGGTAAATGTCAATACGGTTCACTGAAAGAGTCATCTATACCGTTTGATAAGTTAAGCAGGAATATTACGTATTTTGAAATGTAAGGACAAACAACTCAGGCGACACTTTAGGAATAAGGACTTATTTCAGTCACTGTTATCTAAGAAAGGACCATGACAGGAAAAAAAAAATACTCTAATTAAGCTAGTGCTGTTATTCTCTAAGTAAAAAGACCTAAAATTATTCTGGGATTTATGAACAGGGAAATATGAAGTAGGTGTAAGGGGATCATATTACACCTGGTACAACTATTACTGCAACACTGAGTCCAGATCCACTACCCACACCTGAAGAATGTGTTACTGCATTGGACGGAACATGCACTGGAGATGAGACAAATAGGGAAGGAAGAATTGGAAAATGTGTATTATTGCTGAAGATTTAATGAGGTCATGTGTATAGCAGAGGCATTTTCAGTCTGGCATTCAAGCACTGTATGAAAGTGAAAGGTCGACGAGAGAGATCCTTGAAATAAAGCACGATGTTAAAAGCAGTGGTAATTAGCCGTTGAGACAAAGCTCACTACGGCATGCAATATACGTAACTCAAGATTTAACGGTTTCCGTAGCAGACCTAGTGGGCTCGAAGCAGGTATCAATTCAAAAGGATCTCATGGCTCCAGTTAAAGAGGTCAGATGGATTATCACCACAGGCCGTTAGCCCACTGCAGCTAGCTTAAGTGGATGCAATCAGAGCAATAGTCTAAGGACTAAGACTCTTCTGTGGTGTCTCTTCTCTTTTCCCACAGAAAAAGTAAACACCACATCCTGGACACAGGATTGAGAATCTCAGATAGGCTAAGCAGGATCTCCCCTAATTTTAATCACCTTGGCTAATTGTCTGGGCTTCAATGACAGTCAACAGAGAGAAAGAAGAATCTCAACAGGGCAACTTACCCTATCTTGGTAAGTGTCAAAGCTAGACAAGACTGTTTTGCTTATGTTACCACAGAAAATAGACGTTTGAATTAGTTGTATAAATAAGAAGCCAGAGTCACATAATTCCAGCTGCTGACATCCATAATGAAGCGAGAAATAAGCACTTTCTGGACTCAATTTGTCTGATCTGCTTTAGATGTCTTCTTGAAAACAAAATGAACAATGCAAAGGAATTATATAATAGGAGTCTTGACAACTAGTTTGCCCTATGTATAGCTGCATATTATCAAGTGATACATTAGATATCTTAAATTTAAAATGCTACATGTAAATGTAAAGAATACAAATCCTACTATACAAGAAAATATTTTTATTTTTAGGTCTTCAGGATATGGGTGATAGCAAAGGGAAAATAGTGAGCAAAACTCATAGAAGAAGGGGAAGGAAGACAACAGAAGAGTGGTTTTACTGCTGTAAAAGAAAGGAGGAGAGTGACAAGACTTAGAGTGATACAGGAGTGGAAAAAAAAATTGAATAAAATCCTTCCTGTGAACTCCCACCCTGAGACTAATCAACATTAACACGTGTCATTGCCAATCTGTGCATGTACCGACAATTGTCAGGGTGCATTGACAATAATTCAAGAGTGGGAATTGTCATTGAGGTCTGAATTACCTAAAGAAGGAAAATTAACTAAAAATTTTATAGGAATGATGTTGAAAATAAAAGCAGGTAATTGGAATAACTAAGAGGAAAAGGAGAGAGGAAAGATGCTACATTTGTTTTGAAACTAATACAGTCAGATTCATTACATTTGCCATATGTACTTCATTTGAGGTTTGTTAGTGCCTTAATGCACAATCTTATAATCTGGTTTTACATACAAACTTAGTTTTGAAACTCATGAAATGAATTATGAGAAAACAGATCAGCATTATTAAAAAAAAAAAATCCACTCTGAAAATTTACTTAGTATTGAAAAAGAGGACAGAATTGTAGTGGAGTAATCTTTTCCCCAAGTACAACCTTCAGTAGCCAAGAGAACAAATATCTTTGAGACAATAAATAACAAATACATATTTATGTATACTAAGGAGCTGTGGAATCTAGTTGATTATATAAATTTTCAAAATTAAAGGCTAACTCATTAAATTGGAAGTGCCAGGATCATTCTCTGAATCTGAGGCCACCTGGAACGGAGTAGCCCACAGTTATATTATTAAAGTTTCTTATTCTTTAAATTTCAGTCCTTCACCTATTGGGAGCTTATTAACTCTCAAACTAGGCCCAAGAAGTCATGTTGGAAGATGCTAGCTGTCACAGGACAAAACTGTGCCCAGAACTGTTCTAATTCAACAGTATGGCTGACTGCAGTTCTGAACTCCCAAATTCCTTAATTTATCAGTATGAAATGCAATATTAGAGTCCAGTGCTCTTAACAGTCACTACTATGGAAGTCATTACTTCTGCTGATTTCAACATGAAGTAATTGAGCTAGGTCTAAGAGTAAGACAAGTTATGTGAGTAAATATTTGCATGATCAAGCCTAAGCAGCACTGACTGTCCCAGACACAGTAGGCAAAAAATTAAATATTGTAGCTGCTGTGTTCATTGAAGGAAAGGACAGGGAGTGGGAGGGAGAGACTAAAGATGTGTGTGTGTATATATATACACACACATATTTTTTTATATATATATATATAATACATATATTACATATATTTTAAATAGAAAATAGGGTTTATGCAAAGAATACATTATGAAAGGGTAAGGAAGATGAATCATAGGGAAGGCAAAGACTAAGGTTTGTATTTCAGCTAGTAGATTCCTTTGCTTCTGAAATGGTTCCCTTGGGACACTGTTCTGTAGGTTAATAATCCTCACGATTAGAAAGTGTTTTCCTGATATTTCACCTAATTATACCCATCCGTAATCTCTTCCCAAAAGCCTCTCCTCATTTTACCTCTTTGGCATACTCTAAAAAAGCCTTTTCTTTCAGCTCGGTCTTTCAGCTAAACAAGTCTTTTCAGCTCAGTGGCTGGCTATGTAATACCCTATATAACTGGAATTCAAATCTGCAAATTACTGAGCAGCCCCAAATTTCATTAATATATAAAAGGCAGTGAAGGTTCTTACCTTATCACAACTTAGTGCCCAGCATTAATAAAAACATTTGCATTTAAAATAAATAAAATATTCAGCCTTATTGTGCATGTAAAATATCTAAATACGTAACTTGGCTTCTTTCCAGCACTCTCTTGTTCCAAGAAAGCACAGAATTGTGCTTTTGGTAGTAATTATTGTAGAATATTTCCTTTCAGGAAAGTCTCTATCTACAATATATATATTCTGGGAAGAATATAGTTTACTCTGATAATTTTCTGGGAAAATAGGACCTTTAATTTTAGACATTCAAAAATAAATCTTTCACCAATACTGATGGGCCCAATTCTGTGAGGGGTAAATGCCACAAGTCCTGGGATACATTCTTACTTATGCCAGCTTCCACAAATTAGAGACTCTGACTTCATTAATACCCTAATTCTGCAGTATCTTGAAACAAGTGACTATAATTTGCTTAGATGCAGTCCAGCCACCACCAAATGCCCTTTTCTCCTGTTTTTAATATACTGCATGCACTAGGGAACAAGCTGTCCCCAGTCAAGAACTTAAGGTACATTATTTTTCCATTGTTTTTTAGACATCTAAAGAGAAAAAAAAACCTGTGGACTCTGTCCTTCTGGGATGTGGGGACACAGTCACTCCAGTCAAATAATGTACTGCCTCAAAAGGATAAGCCATATGTTTTGAAGAGGAAAACCCAAGCAACTAAAAATAAACACACATGTGCATATATGTCCACTAAAATTCTTAGATTTCTTCTCTTCTTTAGACTTTTGGCAAGCTACACAAAGGCACTGCTTTTCATGTCACCAGAGTACCTTCTGGGATTTCGTGCTTGAGAGCTGTCAGTGAAGGCAGTGTTCATAGTAAAGATGATATTCACATGATTAAGGACATAGAAAACGCTCCCGAGTTTTGTTGCCTGACAAAAGGTAAGAAGCCTCTAAAGATTTTAGGAGACCAATAATTGGAAAGTTGAAAGACCTTTCAGATGACATGGGCCTCTATCAGATAGATATCTAACCACTCAGGAACTTGGAAACAGTTGGTGCAAATACGTTATAATCTTTCACAGCAAAGGAAGGCTGTTCATGGGCCACTCAGTGATGTTTTGTGTTCAGTATATGCCAGACTGACACAAAAAGTGGGCGAATACTTGAATGACAGAGCCTGTCAATGACACAAAACTGTTGAGGACAGTCAAAGCAGACCGAGTGAAAATGTAGCAGAATCACATGGTAACAGGGTGACTGAGTAACAAAACAGCAAGTGAAATTCAGTCTGAATAAGCAGAAAGAAACATAGAAGGAGAAAAATAAACCTAACTGAATATATACTTTTAACTATGTATTACCACCCAGGAGAGAGACACTAGAGTTATTACTGATAGTTTTTTTAATAATAGTTAAATACTAAGCAGCTATAGAAATCAGAACAGGTTACATTCATCTAGTTGAAGATGTCCCTGCTCCTTGCAGGGGGTTTGGACTAGATGACCTTTAAAGGTCCCTTCAAACCCAAACCATTCTATGATTCAGGAAATCTTTAACAGCAGAATCAACTATTCTATGATTCTATTGTTCTAGATTAGGTTGCTCAGAGCCCTGTCCAACCTGGCCTTGAATGTTTCCAGGGATGGGGCATCTACCATCTCTCTGGGCAACCTGTTCCAGTGTTTCATCACCTTCTTTCTAAAAAAAATGTTTTCTGTTTAACAAGTCTGAATCTGCTTCCTTCTATTTTAAAACCGTTATCCCTCGTCCTATCACAACAGGTCCCGCTAAAGATTTTCTCCTCGTCTTTCTTATAAGCCCTTTATGTGGGTCAAGTGGAGAAAATACAGACCTCATAGAGGTTTGGTTCAGGATTGTATTTTCTGTCCTCCATCATGGATGTCTCTTTTCTTCCCAGCTGAGCAGATCCTGAGCACCAGCACCCCCACCCCCCACCCCAGGGAGATGAGTGCTATCTTTATCTTCCTTTACTGAGAGGGCTATCTCAGTTGTCCACAGGCTCAGCCACATAGTGGCAAGTCCAACAAAAAAAGGATTTGAGTAGTGAGAAAGACAAATATTAAAACAACACCTCTCCATCCTCCCTCTCCCACACTCAGCATCAGTCTTTCACCCAAGGCTCCTCTACCCAACCTGGGTGTCACAGGGTTCAGAAGAGAGATTGGTATGGTCAGTATGTAGCAATTTCTTTGTTTTGCTCCTTCCTTATACACCAGATGGACCACTTGGTGGATAAGGAATTGGTTGACTTGTCGCACTCAAAGAGTTATAGTCAATGGCTCAGTGTCCAAGTGGAGATCGGTGACAAGTGGTGTTCCTCAAGGGTTGGTATTGGCACTGGCCCTGTTTAACATCTTTGTCGGTGACATGGACAGTGGGACAGAGTGCACTTTCAGAGGGACCTTGACAGGCTGGAGAGGTGGGCCTGTGCAAACCTCATTAAGTTCAACAAGGCTGAGTACAAGGTCCTGCACGTGGGTTGGGGCAATCTCAAACACAAGTACAGGCTGGGCAGATAATGGATTGAGAGCAACTCTGAGGAGAAGAACCTGGGAGTGCTGGTGGACGAGAAGCTCAACATGACCTGGTAATGTGTGCTTGCAGCCCAGAAAGCCAGCTGCATCCTGGGCTGCATCAAAAGAGGGAAGTGATTCTCCCCCTCTACTCTGCTCTTGTGGGACCCCACCTGGAGTACTGCGTCCAGCTCTGGGGCCCCCAACACAAGAAGGACATGGACCAGTTGGAGTGAATTCAGAGAAGGGCCACAAACATTATCAGAGGTCTGGAGCACCTCTTCTATGAGGACAGGCTGAGAGAGATGGGGCTGTTCAGCCTGGAGAAGAGAAGGCTCTGGGAGACCTTATAGTGGCCTTCAAGTACCTAAAGGGGGCTTATAAGAAAGACAAGGAGAAACTGGCTTGACATACATAGATGACCTTTAAAGCTCCCTTCCAACACAAACTATCCTATTATTCTATTCTCACAGGTTTTTTTGCCTGATCTCCATGGGCTGTGGTGAATGGAGCACCTACTTGTACCAACTTTGACCTGAGAGAAAGGTATGCCTGGATTGAATGGTGAAGGAACTCATAGAAGGCCAGTAAAAGTTCCATCTACCAGTTGCTGTTGAAGACAAGATATTTGACTAAACTAATTTTAAATCTAAATAAATAACCTTTCTAATATGTGTATCATTTAGATACAGAACTTTCATTTTCTAAGGCTATGTTTTGTTAGCAAAGAAACTACATCTTTTTAAAAAGAAAGAAAAATGTCACCAAGTTATCAGATACATAAAAAGCCAATACATTGCCTTTAAATAAAATAGGATTTTTTTTTTCAGATAGATCTCTTGCCCTAAAGATTATTATTGCACCAAACTTTTCATCGAACTGTCTTTGTTAGCTGTTCTTCATAAAATAAGAAGCTGTTTTATTGGCAAAACTAGAGATGCAAGGAGAAAAGGTAAGACGTCCTTTTAGGGCAACTCTTCCACTTTTTATCTAATCTGCCTGCTGGATCATTTAAGCTGTCTGTTATTTGATCCGTGACCTTGCCATGAGAAATTGCTTAGTAGTAGGTTGCAGAGTTCCATTGGCAAACATACTGAAAGTGTACTCAGAGAGTGGTTGTTGATTAATTATGTATACTTCATGTCACCTAGATCTCAGAGCATGTCAGAGGGCTGGAGACAGAAGGAGGTGTACTGTTTCTGATTTTCTGTACTACGTAACATTCTAAGTTATGCACAAACAGAAGGGTCAGTAGACCTTGCTGTTTCTAACAAACCTTGCACATCGTATTTTTCTAGTTGAAAAAACTCAAAAGCTTATGTGAATTTATTGTTTAGAAATAGGCAAGAGGAAGACTTAATTGCACATTGTTTGTGAACTGTTACCAGTGGAAAGCTGAACTGTATAAAGAGAAGTGTAATTCATTATCTATAGACTGAGAATCTATAGAAGATGTGTTTATTTTTTTCCATGTATGAAAGTACAGCTGTGATCCAGTACAGGATTCTGAACACTGTGAGCACAAAACTTAGTCATCCAGTAATCAGAATGGAAATCTGACCAGTGAATTAGGCACCCTAGCATCTCCAGGATATTGACTATGGATGGACAAGGTATTCACAAGAGCCAGCATGGACTGCTAGGACTGAGCAAAGCATTAAAGAGTGTGTCTCAAGCCCTTCGTAGAGCCCTGGAAGACAGAAGTATACTCTAAGGCTATGTTTGGCATTTTTCCAGCTGGGATACAGAAAGAGATTCTTAAACATAGATGAAGGGATGAGTACATACATAATATCCTAGTCCTTCAAATAACTGTCCAATAGGAGAGATCTGCAGCCACAGGTGTTTGAACAGAGTTGTGCCCCAGTTTCCTTGACAATCTGAATTAACAGGGTTTATGGGAGAGCATCCTCCCCTCCTAAAGCTGATCTGCACTCCCAGGAATGTATAAGTAATGGGGCCAGAAAGGGAGCAGGTAGGAAAGAGCTTAACTCTTGAATATCCTTTTTTTTTTTTTTCTGGGAAAAAAAACAAACCAAAGGTAAGTCCTATGGTGTCTACTCCTCTTAATAAAAATGCTTATGCTTTATTTTACCTTAAATTGCTGCTCCAAAAACTCTACCCCAAACCACCATCCCACCATCCCACATTGAAGCTGCAACTGGAGTCATAGAAATAGTTTATAATAGACAGCAACACTTTTTAGTCACCCAGCATTAAGCGAATTTACAGATTAGTAATCTATTCAGTAGTGCATCATATTCTATTTCCTTGCCATTTCAGTTTTTTCCCCCTATCAACCCAATATTTTTTTTCACTTTTGTTTAAAAGAGTGAAACAGACATTGCACAGTGTGCTCATATGCTGCCTACTAGGACACTATCAACTCTTCTGGAAGCATACAAACTTGAAGGTCTTAACAATGCTTTATTTCTCCAGAAAGTGCATTGTTAGATTTTAGAATTTTTTTTTTTTTTTTTTACTATGAAACTTAATTTGCAGACATACTGCTTACACTGGAGTGATTAGAACTCTCTGTATTTTTTTGCACAGTATCTTCCTGTCTTAGGTGACTTAAATAACGCTGAGTTACTAGCAAATTTTACTGCTTTCCTGGGTTTACTGGAAATGGGAGGAGGAGAGAGAGAAAGGACCAGAGAAAACTAGAGAGGTCAAAGACAATTAAGGGGATATGGGAAAGCTGAAAGCCTAATACTTAATTGAATTAAAGCCTATGCTGATAGATCACTAGAAATTTGGTATGTGAAACATTTGCCTGATTTTCTGAAACAGTACTTTCTAAAGACAAATTGCTATTAATGCTAGTCCACTAGACGTTTTATATTTCAACTCTTTTGCAATACAGTTTAGCAATTTATTATTGATCACTGTGTTCACGTAACTCCTTTTCTTCACACTTTAGAACCTAATAGTAACTCATCATTATCATAAGACATTAAAAAAAAACCAATAACCTGAAAGTTCAACAGAAAGATGAAACTGTAATTCAGAATGTTTTTCTCTAATTCTGGTGTCCTCTTACTGTCAGAAACACTTTTCAGTTTATGTAAATATTATTTTCTATAGTTTTCAATCTAGTCATCTCATGTTACCCTTTGCAGGTGTTGAATGTGTATAACATTTTTATCTCAAATAACACAGGCTAAAATCACCTGAAAGAAAAGGAAACGGCAATAATGTATAGTTCTTCATATGGATAGAAAGTATATTAATTCTTAATCCTTTATTGATTTTTTAAAATTCTGAATCCTTAAGTCTTACAGATCCAGATATATCACTAATGCAAATGAGTAGCATCCACATTTTCCTTCCTTATGAAACCTTCTAATACTGAATTTTAAAGTATTTTTCTAAAGTATCCATCAGAGGATGACAAATAAGCAAGCAAGTAAACAAATAAATAGATGTGGCTCTCAAATAAAAGAATAAAAGAATCTACAGTTCTTGTATTTCTTCAGCATCCCATGTGAAAGACCTGCTGCTAAAATATAGAGAAAAGCACAAGTAAGTTTTTAAGGATGAATTTAAATATGAACTGCTAAATGTTAAAGGTCTGCCAGTGATAAACAGACCTTTATTATTTTAGCTTCCATTATTACTAAATTGTTTTGCATAAAGGTGGAATAGAAGTCCTACAGTGATGTGAAAAAAAAGTGAGAATTACCAGTTCTTTACAAACTAACTCCTCCTAATCAGCCTAGGTTTCCAGACCAGAAGACAGTACATCTGCTAATGTGGTAGTAGACAACCTCTAAAGTGAAAATTGAAGTACTAGAAGTCAATATTTAGTCCTCTTCAGGAAAGAAAGAAAAAAAAAAGAATTAGGCACACCACTCTCTTTCTATGAGCAGCAGAGCTAGGGCAGGAACAGTTACTACTATCACAAAGGCTCTAATTATCCAGAGGGGTTAAAAGAGTAAAGAAGAGCTCAATTTAATACAGAAGCTTCCAGATTTATTTTTTTTTAATAGATATTGAAACTTCAAGTTGATGTCCCAGTGAGAAGTTGACCTCAACAACACTAGGCATGAAGAAATTCCATTTGTTTTTTTTTTAGAAACTAGAGAACAATAGCTAACTTAAAAAAAAGAAAAGTTTTAAAATACTTTATACCTTCTTATAGCTATCCATGCTAAGGTTTGGAATGGGTTCAGTCTTCATTTCTGAACAGGACTGACCTACCCTGAGAATTTGTCCCACTCAGTGCAACAAAATAGATTAGGAACAATGGCAAAAGTCAATATATTTTTAGGGTAAATTAAATTTACAGTAAATAGAGTCAGACTTTCAGACAATTTAAGTCTACCTCTCAGATATTTGCAAGTCACAGATTAAAGCAAAACATCCACATCTTTCATACATTAAAGGATCAGAGCTTGTAGCTTAGTTATCCTACAGTAAGCTGTTAATATCACATGCTAAAGATTCTTCATGAGTCTCATTACTTTGCTTCCTGCTGGAAAAAAATATCCAAAGGGTATACGTGTGTTAAGTGCCTATGCTAAAGGATTTATTTGATATTTGCTTGCTTGGGATTTTGTTGTTTTCATTGGTTTTTCTTTGAAAATAGACTAGAATAGAATATTTCAGTTAGAAGGGACCTACAACGCTCATCTAGTCCAACTGTCTGACCACTTCAGGGCTGACCAAAAATTAAAGTATGTTGTTAAGCACATTATCAAAAAACCTCTTAAACACTGACAGACTTGGGGCATCCACCACCTCTCTAGGAAGCCTGTTCCAGTGTTTGACTACCCTCTCGGTAAAGAAATGCTTCCTCATGTCCAGTCTAAACCTCTCCTGGCACAGCTGTGAACCGTTCCCATGTGTCCTATCACTGGATACCAGGGAGAAGAGATCAGCACCTCCCTCTCCACTTTCCCTCCTCAGAAAGCTGTAGAGAGTGATGAGATGGCCCCTCAGTCTCCTTTTTCTCCAAACTAGACAAGGCCAAAGTCCTTAGCCACTCGTTGCAGGACATTCCTTACAGCCCTGTCACCACCTTTGTTGCCATCCTCTGGATGCATTCAAGGACCTTCACATACTTCTTAAACTGTGTGTTCCAGAACTGTGCACAGTACTGAAGGTAAGGCTGCACCAATGCTAAATAGAGTAGGATAATTGCCTCTTTTGACGGTTGGTTATACCGTGTTTGATGCAGCCAGGAGGTGATTTGCCCTCTTGGCTGCCAAGGAACATTGACATATAACCCACTACTGAAAATATAGAAAGATACAGTTTTTCAAGGTCAAAAAGATTATTTTTATTTTTAGTTTGGGGAGATCTGAAATAACTGTGGACTGAAACAAATCACTAAAACCTGGACCCATTCAAAATGCAATCAAATCAAAAAACTATGTGAGAAAAAAAAAAATAGTTCGTGAACATTTGCCTTATAGATAGTGTCAGAATGCAGCAGATAAAATAATCGTGTCTGATCCTCCCACAGCTGCTGGTATTGAGTGGATTGTGTATGTTTCAGGCCTTTGGAGCAATAGTCTTACTCCCTCATTCTTTCTGTGCCTGAAGGATCCAAGAAGACTGCCAGAATACCGAATCTTCAATTCAGGGCTTCTAGGATGAATCTAGATTTCCCTGAAATAGCTACTTTTGATTAGTCCAGGACATTAACGACAAAAGCAGAAAGACTTTTTTTACTGATGTCCAAATTGTGTAGGTAGAAGAATAATAAAAATTTATATGGGGGAAAAGATCTTGCAAAAAAAAAAAAATAGAGAAACACGTGGGAAGAGGTACCCTTGGTGACAAAACCGGCTGGTTGAGGAGCTATTAGATTTGGAAGCTGGGGAAAGAAATATGGTTATTCAGACCTAGTGATCAGGTAAGACAGTGATGGCAGACTGAAAAAAGAGATCTAAATGCAGAAGATGGTTTTAAGAAGTTCTGGGACTGATTGTGTGAAAGGTGTCAAAAAGATTGAGGGGAGGTGACAGCACTGAGGTACATGCAAAGGTCCATGGGGACAGAAGGACCCAGAAGGAAAGTGAGAAAAATATGAGCAAGAGGTGTTATGAGATCCTCAAATGTGTGTGAGAATTGGGATGAGTTGACAGAAGAAGTTCCAGTTGGAGCAAAATAGAAAAGCTTGGGGGAAAAAAAAAATGACTGAGTGCGTGAGGGGACTAGTGGGGCAATACTGGAACTTCATGGACATGAAGACTGTGGGAGGAGGAATTAGTTCATCTAGATAAGGCAGAAAGTAACAACATGAGAAACAATCACACGAGTAGACAGATTGCTGGGAGGGATGGGGCAGAAAATTCTGTTGTCTGCACACATTCCTGCCCGCAGACTGAAATGGAGGTCAAGGTCCCAGAATCTCAGCAAATCTTGGTCAGAAACCACTGACCATCAGCAGTAGTCCTCTGGCTGGTTTGGCTGGTCTTACCAATCCTCTAACAGCAGTGACTCACTGAAAAAGTGCTCTGCCCTGAAACTGTTTGTCATTGGTTTTTTGCAGCCAGAGCTGGCGAAATGGGACACCATAGTCACTCCACTTCTCAGCGTCTTAATATAAAAGCCACCTTCCAATTTAAACTATTGTAAACTGTGACCACAATAGGAAGCAAAGCAAATTGTTTCACCAGCTCAGCTAGCAGAGGGTAACCTACAGCAAGGAGTGGGACAGGCTGTCAGAGGTGGCACCCAGCTTCTTCTATCAAAGGCTATTTATACTTTGAGTGCATGGGTTGTTTCCAGCACTCTGGGCAGACATATCTCAGGCTCATTGCTTGTGCAGTTCAAAATACAGCTCTTTCCTTTCCCACTAGCCTGTTTTATGCATAGAGCTGGTCAAAGAATTAGATAATAAGGACTTTAATGCAAAAATAAAATTGAATTTCACTTCTGGAAATTTTTACTCTCTTCCTCTGCCTACCTCTTCATTTTTCTGCTGTGTGCATTCCTCATTAGTTGTAAGTTTCAGTAAGCAAATGTACTTTACAGACCTTAGAGAAATCTATTTTTTTCTAAGTAATTGTGCTATAGTATTTAGAAATGTTTCAGCATTTATACTTAAGTATGCTTAGGTTTTCTCCCATATGATTAGCATAATAAGCTTAGTGACAGTAAAATAAACTCTTCTCATAACTACAATGCAGTGTTTCTCCTTTAACTCCATTAAATCACAATGTGTTGCTGTATCTTTAAACTGACCGTCCTCAAAACAACTGCAGTATTATTGATCCAGGTTCTGATTTTCTGAGCTCACCAAGTATCACGTTTTGCTTTCAAGCAACCACGGTGCTGCAGAATGGAAAAGTACCCTGTTAAGTGCTTCCCTTCATGCCTGCAGTTAAAGTTTGTCTGCTCTTCTTGGTTGATATCTCCATAGATATCAAAGAGCAAATTCTCTAAATAATCATGTAAATTGTGTGCAACTACTTTCTAATAGGGCGAGTTTTCTGACAAATATTCCTGAGACACAGGAAAATATGTCCTCTGTGCCTTTTGGAAAAAAAAATAATCTAGGAAGTGATGAAAGAGATTCTTAATGTTTTTCTGTCAAAAATGAAATTGTGTGAAGATTTATAATGAATTTAATACAGGTTTGTCTCATTTTTGGATTTTGAGGACGTGCTGAAATTCAGGTGACGGGGGCATGTTTTTGCAAGTAGCTATTCCAAAGAAAAATACGGCAACCAGTTGTGGATAGTTAGTCTGTTGGATTTCAATGGGCAAATCCTTCTCCAGATAACTTATTACCATATTCCTTGCTTTAGAGCCACAGAGCACTCTAATGCAAAGCTTTGCTTTTTCCAGAAATAAGGTGACCATATCATATTTTCTTACTAAAAGTTTTACTTTACCTAATCTTACAGAGAACCGACATGAAAGTACAAGTAGAAAATTCATCTCTACTTTTACATTCAACTCCATAATGCATTTATTGTTAAAGTAACTGGTTATTTTTATTTGTTGATGTCATTAGAGGCCCACATTTTTACTACGGAACTGGACAGACAGGATTAGTCCAGAGTTGCATGAACTGGTCGTAATGAAATCCAAAACCATGAAAACTCCCCTGAACTCATTGTGAACTTGAAGTGCAGCCTACGCAGGAGACGTTTTGAAAGAACAACCTCTTCCCCCAAATTTTTGGTAGTGAGACCAGAAGAAGTAAACAGGCAAGGCTATTGTTGAGCAGAAATAAGGGGAAAGCTTTTATCTGTCTGGACTTTCATATTATACACATCCCCATGAACCCTCTAAAGACCTAGATCATATTAACTGTGGGAACACACAGTGCTTCCTGGCTGCAGGCCAATCAGGAGTTTCAGAAACAGCCATGAGTTAGTTGAAACAGGTGCATGTAATAAAGAAGCCTGAAATAAAGAACCAGAACAACTGGGCTGTGTCAAGTTAAAGTTACTATTACACAGGGCTGTGCAAAATTTTCACAGTGAGTTTCAGAAACCTCAAAATCTGTGCATTGCACATTTTTACTTTTTATTTAAGAAAAGTAATTCATTGAAAAGGTACAAACTGATATATTTTCCACTTACAGATGGACCTAATATCATGCAAAGCTTTTCCAACTTTTAAAAATCTGTGCTGTTTGAATTGTTGATGTATAAAATCAGTCTGTCTAGAAACAGATGAAGTAGAAAATTACCTTTTTTTTAAAAAAATGTTGTTAAAAATGTAGACATCTGACCTCTTAGCCGAGAACAGGAGCAAAAGTTCTATGCAGCCTTCTGTATAGCTGTATCCTGTGTGTTAGTGGAAAGCTGTCTTTCGCATGTAAGCAAAGGAGGTAAGTGGCCATGGTGAAGATAGGCACATCTTCATAGCTCAGAAGAGGCCAGACGTTAAGTGTGGACAATGTTCAGTAGGCCCTTCTCTGGTAGATGGTCTATGGAAGTTCATCCTCCACTTTCCACCTCAAGGATCTGGCCAGAAAAAGGAGGCAACAGGTTCATTAGAGAGTCAAACTATGTTATCTGGACATTGTAGCATATATTTTCCACAACAGAACTATCTAGATGCTGACTTTGGCAGGAGAATGCTTGAAAGCCCACAACATCCCTTTCCTCTGATTTGACACATGAATGATACTCACAGTGTATGAATCCATGCACATACAGATTGGCTCACAACTAATATCTGAGATGCAAAGAAGGACAAATTTTTACCAGCTCTTCCACATAAATGTTAGAGTTAAGAAGTACCAACAATTTATGTCTTTAAGGTGCACACCTGGGAAAGAGTAAAAAAAAATATTCTTTATACAAAGTCCTACTTAGGAGCATAAAGTCATTTACACAGGAAGAATGCTGTGGTGGGTTAAAGTGGTTCACTAGCATACAATTTATCAGTTGTCAGAAACAGGGCACTAATTATATCTGATAGCCTGGTGCTTTTTTTTTCTTTATAGAATCAATACCCAAATCCTTTGAGGTTTTTTTTTAAAAAAATGTTTCTTTGAAACTGGTAATGAGTACTTCCAGAAACACGTACTACTTCTTTGGAACTGCAGTATGAATAGCAATAAAATAGGGTCTGGAAAAATCACTCGAGTGCTATTGGACTTTTCCTCTGTATAGAAGATGAAAGTAAAAGAAGTCTATGGATTAACAGTATCACATTTTTTTTTCTATCAGATTTAAGGTAGTGTATTTTCTGCCAACATTTTCAACATATGGAATTCATGTTATAAAGTTAATTACTTTAGTGACATAAAACTAAGGGTTATGGAAAATAAAAGCAGAATTCCTACAGAATCTGCTAGTTGTAAATGTACATGAAGTTGTACAAATCTGACTTGTAAGTATTGCAGCTTATTGCTCACACAATATAGTTCCTCACTAAAAAGATGTCACTGGGAGAATTCTGTATTGTAGTGTTATTTTTGTAGCAGCATTAAAAAAAATCCCCGTCAAGTCATCAACATAAAAGATATCTGCTGTGGAGGTAATAGAAGTTTTGATAGCTACCATGCTATTGCCTTTGGTAAAAGAAAGTTCATCCAATGGCTTTCATGTGTCCAACATGTGCATCATATTTTGTTGCTTTTCTTTGTGTCTCCTTTTAACCTGTGACAGAAAAACAGTGACAACAGCAAAAAAATCAATAAGCTACTAAAGATGTCTAATTATTTTTTTTAAACATTTTGAAATATCTCCTGAGTAGGTAACTCTCAACAGTGGAGAAACAGCATAAAACAGAATGCTTTTACTGATATTCCTGTATAAGGAGAACACTTTGACAGTGTAGACAATTTTTTTTTGTGTACTAATGACCTCAGAAGCTGTGCTGTTGGGAAATTTAACTTGTCGTAGAGCTGCTTAAACCAAAAGGGTCAAAGCATGGTGATCGAATACAAAGCAGTTCACTTGCACTTCACTTTGGGGTTTTAGCAATAGGACAAAAGCTGAAGCTCATTAAAAGTCAAGAGGAACCCAGCAAGCCAAGGGACAGACTCAGATTTGGTAGAAATAAGAGAGGCCTTGGAAAAGGCCTTCCAAAAGGTCATCAGAAAGCCAAGATTTGAAGAGCATCTTTATAGAAGGTGGTATAAGCTGTAACAGGAGGTTTCTGGAACAGTATAATACTGGCTTCAGCAACAAAAGTCATAAGGTGATGAAAGAAATAGACAGCTGTAACTTTGAAATACTTAAAGGAAATAAAAGTTGATAGCCAGAAACTGTGATAAAGCAATTTTGAAAAAAAAAAACAAACAAAAAACCACAGTCATTATATATAAAAAGAGGCAAAATGTTTATGAGGGAAGGGAAGTATCATTAATTATAACTACCTCAATTAGCTTCTTAGGAACATCAGCTATACGATTGCAACAAAGGATTTCTGATAACGTAACATTCTCTCTCTCTCTCTCTCTCTCTCTCTGGCCAGTCTTCCTGTGTGCTCCTAGGATGGCAACTAAAGTGCACCCACTAGGTGCCAGTCTGTAATGTGGGAAAAGTTCTTCCCAGCCTATAAAAACATGCTTTGGCTGAAATCCAACACAGAGTGGGAAACTTAGCCATAAGAAACAAGAAAAACAAACCCCAGAAAAAAGTGGGTGGAGGCAAAGAAAATAGATATAAAAGGGAGTCTGGATGAAGCAATTTAAACTCTTTCCAGCCTAATTACCGTGTGCCCCTGCAGCTTACAGACAACCCAGTTGTAGCATGGTGATGGAAGTTCTCTTAAGCTTTTCCACACTTCCCTCCTCCACACATGAAGCTCACAGGAGGAAAGTGCTGTACCCTTTAGCAGAGCTATGGCCTCAGTTGCATCTTTTCCTGAGAAAAGTCCTGAGAAGTAAGTAAGGTGCATTTGCCAAAACTCTGTCCCACAGTTGACATTTTCCCATACTAAAGGAGAAGCAGCCCACATTCATGCATCAAGTTGATGAACCAGAGCACCAGCAAAATGTTAAGGGTTGAAGTTGTAGCTGAACACATGCAAGTGGGAGCACGGGCTTTCCCATTGCCAACATGACAACGCTGCAAGTCAGATTATTATAACAAGAAATTGAGATTCCTTGCCCTTACACTCTTTCATGATTTATATGTCTTTAGGAAGGACATAATGGTGGTTTCAGCTAGGTAAGGACATCCTTTATGAAGCTATGAGGCCTCTGGTGTCCTCATCTCTCTGACTAAACTGATACAGCACCATGCAGCCCCATGGAGGCCAGGATGAAGAGCACGATTACTAAATATATCAAACAAAGTGTGCTTCTGCAGCATGGAAAATGACAGGGTGAGCAATGCTTCTTTCCCATTTTCCACTTGATCATGATTTTCTTGTTATTTACAAAAAGGAAAGTATGATTTAACTTGAACATGAGAGCAACACTGATGTGGAAAATGGGAATTTCATACTAGACAAAAAGTTGAAAACAGCCTCAGATGACAGTAACAACCAGTTCTCTTAGTCCTGGAGAAAACAAGAATATTTGAGTTCTTGGTGTAAATATTCATCGCAAAGAATAAAGAGTACCCCAAATGTGGGTACACTGAGTCAATGTGCTGTGGTTGAACTCCAGTGTTTCACAGCAGTGTTGTTTCTGCAGCACAACAGTACTCCTGTGCCTCAAAACTGCATCTGAGCGTGCCCGTGTGGGTTTGCACACACCACCTACCGCAGGAACCAGTTTCACACAGTGATAAAGCTTCAGAATTCCTTACCTATACCTTGGACTATATCAGTGAATAATTAAGTGTGATAATCACAGTGAGAGATTGATTTATAAACATCATAAAAAAAATTTGATTTATTTAAAAAATTGATTTATATAAGCTTATGTACCCCAAAATGAAAGATAATGTGACGCACCTCAAAAACCTCATGAACTTCAGGCAAAACACCACGGAAGTAATTTTGACCTCCAGCTGTCTGAGACAGTGTTGTGTGTGTAATTCCTATTTGACGCAGTTACCTAAAAAGTCTACAGCAAGTGTTGAAGTTGTAAAGTTGATAGTTTCTAAGTTTATGCTACTGATAAAAATAATCCCTGAAAGCTATAGATTTTCTGCAGATGCCTGGCTAATCTCTGTTATTCAAAGTAGCAGATGAAATTTTCTTTAATCCTTACTTGCAAAAATTTGAATAAAATGAAATAACAGTTTCATCTAATTCAGACATTCATGAGTGAAAAACCAATTATTTAAAATGAAGATGACTTTTTGTAATTCAGAAAAGCTAAAATGTATCATCAGGATCATAGACAGCAAAAACAGATCCTATGAAAAGACTGGAATAATAAATTTCAGTATGAGAATGCAGATATGATAAAGAGAAGTGATATGATAAAGATATATAAATAAACTTTAGAGTGAAATTATAACAACCACTTATTTTTATTCTTTTTAATAACACAATGGCAAGTGGTCATTACATGAAAAACAAAAATTAAGAAAAGGAAATTCCTTTTCAAATTATACTTAATTAGGCTATGAACTTTATTGGCACAACATATTTCAGAGAGCAAGAGCTCAGCACTACTCATAAAAGGACTGGGCAGAAAAGCATCCAATTCTATCCAATTTAGATGGGATATAAACTGACATATTGAAAAGCAGAAGATATCTCTGCTACTTTGGAGGTTTCAGAATATCTTGTCTCTACAGGCAAGTTATTCTGTAACTATCTGTGGTGGAATCTCTTATGCATTTATTTGTGGGTGATAATAATACAGTGTACGACAGAATACTGGACTAGACTGACTACCTTAATTAATTCTGACAATTTCTAAGGAGTTAAATGCAACATTTACTTACATTGAATACAATCCTGATGAAGCATTAGATTACAAAGGGTGCAAATTGGCTTAGTGTGCCAGAGGTGTTAACTTTGGAGTGTTTGTATTAAAAGTAAAAATTGTGAACTCTTAAAAGAGAGCATTTCAGCATTACATCTGCATTTTTTTCTTTAGAGCCTTCCTTAAGATCAGAATCTTCAAACTTTTATTTCTAACCAGAGTAGTCTTTTTTTTTTTTTAATGAACACCTGGCGAATAAGTTTATTTTCCTCTTGATTTTTTTTTTTAAAGGAAGTTCTGATAGTTCTCCTCCAAGACATTTGATATTCAAGTTTATAGACTTCAGAGAGACACCTAGGATAATCTGTGTACCATCTGAGTTACAGCTGAGGTGAGTCACATGTTAGGAGAATTATTTCTTCAGTAACTGAGAAACAAAAAAGGATTTTCATAGTTAAAGGTTAACTGATGAAATTTCTTTAAAAATGAGATCATATGAGGCATATTAATCACAACGTCTACAAATAATGTGCTTTAAGGAAACAGTAAGCTTGATGTGATTAGGATACTTTAAAAAAATGTGACAAACAAATCCCTATGTTATAGATAATCTTATCTTAATTTCTGTTTTTAAATAAAACATTAACGGACTGGCATTTTGATTAGTGGCAGACCTTACTTTGAAAAATCTTGAAATATCTTTATTGCTTATTATGATATAAATTCATCCTACCTGACTTTAACCACATAATTCAAGTACCTCAGATAGGATCACATAGTCCTGAGTAACATACATAGTTAGTAAGGAGAAATTATTTCTTCAAGTGTAATTCAATTAGTATGAAACTTAAATCACTATCTTGAGGACTTGATTTCCGCTCAAGGAAGAAGCAACTGCACTCTTAAGTTTGGTGCCTACATGTGTATAGATGGGATGGATGTGGGACTAGGTGTCTGAAGAGGGGCAATGAACCCTGCCTCTCACAGCTCCTTATGGAGTTCAGCATTTATATCTAATTTAAAATTAGATTCATATCTGTGTCCAGGTGCCTGTAGCCCTTCACTGAACAACAATAATCTTCCACATATGCTCTACAAAACCAAATTTGGGTTAAGTATCACAGAGTAAAGGGATCTCGTAGAATGGAAAGATGACTGCTATGCCCTTTTATTTTCATGAACATACACTGGTGATTACCATAAATGCTGCATTCCTCCTGTAAAACTCTGTGTGTGTCTCAGGAGTTTTGAGCACTGCCCGAAAGATAGTGAAATACGAACACAAGCCTTTTTCCCTGCTCTTCCTAAGGAAATTCCTGAGAAGGACAAAGGAGATGTTCTGTAGGACCTGGCTCCACAAAATCACAGAGGTGCAGCTCTGGGTTCACTTGGATTCATTTTCAGACCTGGAAATGCTGGAGATGTAGTTCAGTGATCTCCAAGTAACTTGTATACAAATCGGTGTATGATAAAGTCAATCTCTGCACTCATCTGGTTCAACATACCAGCTTGCAAGACCCAGTGTGCCATGTTTGCTGAATTACCGGCTGGCTTGGGAATCTCACTGCAGTCTCAGAGAGCTGAAGAGGAGATTCCCAGGCTCCTGGAAAACAGTACAACTCAGAGTCACGCTCTGCATTCCAGGAATTCTGAAGGGATATTGCTTCTATGAGAAGGACATAGCTGGCATCAGAGAAGAATTTGTCCTGTGTGATACACCTTTGTGAGTAGTTTTGGTTTTGTGTTGTGTTTTTTTTTTTCCCGCAGACAATAACAGGCTCATCTGAATGAATAAGAAGAGTTCCATGCGGTGGCTGTGTAAAACATTTCTTATGCACAGTGTCAGAATTAAATCTAGCCTTTTTTTTTTTTTTTTTTCCATCAGGCTGTATAAAAACTGAGGTAACTCATTACTCTGTCACAGCAGAAACATGCACACACTAACACCATGACACTGGTGAACATTTCAGAGTTTCACCTTGTCCCAAGATGACAGACACCCAGTGTGTCATGAAAAATGGAAATGCACACTGAAATCCATGCATGCTGAGATGGGTGGACTGTAGGGCTCTAAAGCTCTCCAATGCTTTCTGGGAGCTCCCTTCCAGAAGCACAGGGGTTTTTGCAAGTGAGTGCTTAAATGCAATTTGAGGAAATGTTTTACTGGAATAAAAGAAGGCTTTTTTCCTCCTATGCTTCTTAGCTTTATCTCTAAAGAGAATAAAAACAATCCAGCAAAACTGATAACCATAATTTATTTTATGATTTTATAGAGGGCCAGTATTTAAAAAAAGAAACAAGCACCAGATTTGACATGTTTATAGGAAGAAATACAGTCTAAAATGTAGTTTGACACACAAAGTGTTCCTTGGTAGGTTAGATAAATAGTTTGTAAAGAATATTGAACATGAATATGCCAAAAGCAATGAAAGTTACTGTGAAAGCTATGATATTGTACAAGGTATAACCTACAGTTCCACTACAGAAGACTTACAGTACTGTACATGTACGGATCTGTGCAAAGTTGCCAGGTTTTGCTTCACTGAATTTCTGTAGCAAAACCAGAAAATCTTGCCTGTAGGGCCAGGACTCTTAAACATGGAGAAGTAAGTATACAAATGCCTGAAAGGAGCAAACACTGTAGAGTGAAAAGAATTATTTAGGAATACAGACGCATCTTTGAATACTGAACAATAAAATAAGGATGGGGAAAATGGGCTTAGAGTAAAGTACTTTACAGCAACACACTTTCCAGTCTAGAATAGCCACCAAAAGGGTGGCAGCAAAATTTTGGTTATGCACAATGACTGCACTGTTAGTGAGGCTGACCAGAATAAATGAAGGCTGCTTGCAAGGCTCCTGCCAAGTATTGGTAACAATTACAGACTAAACGGAATATTAGGTGACTTTGGTGAATTTCTGTACCAGTGTTCACATAGTCACACTGCAGGTCTCAGCATGGGAAACCGAATTTCTCTTCACAGTGTGTATGGTGGCTCAACTTCTAGCACTTACTGAGAGAAGAATACTTCTGGCATAGATTTTGCAAGTAAATATATGAGAGTTAAGTACTTATTACAATTTGAAGTAGAAATCTTATTTTCTGAAAAAGCTGACAGCCCAGAAGACTGAAGCCAAAGGTCACTAAGCTTATTTTGTTAGAAAAAGCAATATGAACTTGAACTCCAAAAAAAAAGTAGAATAAAGTTCTAAGCTTGTGTTACATGACACACGACATGACAATAACAACTTCTTGCCCTAAGGAATAACCTAATGCTAGGAGATATTTAGTGCTTCTTTTTTTTTCTAAACATACCAACAATATAAAATACTGTTATGACAAAATGAATGAATAAACAAATTTCTTTTCATGGCCTATACAAATAAAAATCATCTCACTCAGACATCCTTTTTGAGCCTGGATTTTTGCAGTAGCAGGACTCCGCGATGAAAAAGAGACACAGAAAGATTTAATGGCATTTTATTGAATAAGA
Source organism: Chlamydotis macqueenii (assembly GCF_036417535.1). Taxonomy (NCBI): domain Eukaryota; kingdom Metazoa; phylum Chordata; class Aves; order Otidiformes; family Otididae; genus Chlamydotis; species Chlamydotis macqueenii. Next base: position 168,824,041 of record NC_141556.1, read on the forward strand.
AGAACTGTTGTTTTCTCAGTCAAAAAACACGTCACCATCATTACTCTTCTGTTCCTATCTTTTGTATGGTTCTGGGAACTCTGGAAATGTTGATAAGGCAGCTGGTATATAAGTTACTGAGCTCTGCTGCATGTATCCACATCCATGGCCTCAGCACACAGTGACACAACAGAACACAACCAGTCTTTGCGCTAACAAAGCCGTTCTCAGCCCTCTGAAATAATTTACAGCAAACAGAAATATCTCTGAGCAGAGGTTCCATTCTCTTTAATGTTACCTGTGACATGTAAATCAATGGTGTTCATCCCATCCCTGCTTGGCATGCATGCAAATATAAGAAAATCACCAAAGAATTGATTTTTTTTTCCTCCCTCAAGACAGTTTGGTTCTGCTATTCCTATAAAATGCATTAAGCAAATTGGCTTTTGCACCAGATCAAGTCAGTAATCCATGGAAGGAACAGTGCTCAAAAATATCAATGAAATCATTGTGCTGCAGCCTGTGGATATTGTGCTGCCTCTCTTTCTGGTACCAATCTCCTGGGTTGAATTGGAACCTGTATGAGCTCTCTCCATTATCCCCAGCTGGCATCTGATCTAGGGACTGTGATGCCTGGTTCATGGGCAGACTAAGCCCTAAAAAAAAAAGATCCTAATTTTCCATATTTGTGAGTTGAGTGACCTGGGAATAAACAATGGGACCTTCTGGTTCTACCAACAGATGTAACAGCATAAGATATGGAGAGGATAATAAAAATGACTGTTGCATTCTTCTACGAACCAAAACATAACCGAGTATGACCTCAATATTCCCAAAAGGCTCTGGTAGGAACTGGATTTTTATTTCAGTGACACCATTTCAGTGACACTAGATCCAATTCTTTTCCCTATATGTATGTTTGAGGGAAATCATCTCATGTTTGAAAACATTGTCATCATGTTTGAGAAAACCCAAAGAAATGAAATGGGTTCCCAAAAGGCTAAAGTGAAATCAAATTGCCTAAATCATGGGAGCACTGTCATTCAACAAGAATGCTTTAAATTTGCATAGTCTTTCCTTTGGCATGCAGAGCTGTGCCTTAGAGTTTACCCAGAACAGCACTATTACTGGCACAGCAAGGTAGCTCAGCACCCATCTTATCAGGATCCTAAGTTAGGATCCAGAAAAAAAAGACACCTCATCCTTCCTAAAAACCATTTGAGAGTTTATCCAAGCAGTATTTTCAGAGCAAATCTAGCACATCCACAAGCTCCTATTGACCCCAAGCTACAAGCAAAACTTTCTGCATGAATATGGCTCACTGATTTTACTAAGGTGTTTCATATACATATATGAAGTGAAGTGTGAAGGCACATCAGAGATCAGATTTAGAGCTGTCAAACAGTTTTATAAACTTGCCAGTTACCAGCCTCTGGCTTACTGCTCAAACACAGTTGAGTTATGTAGACACAGGAAATTCAATGCATCCTGGACACACTGGATTCACACTTCTCCAGAAATTAACAGCGCCAGAATACTAGGTCCTGTGCAGGCGGTGTCAGATCCCTGTGGTATGCACCTTGCCGTTGGTATGTTCACATACGGTCCCTTCAATGTCCAGCACAAACCGGTCTCCCCAGATATGTATAATTCAGTTCACACATGTAGAGTAGTGCTCAAATATTCTAGATATGTTAGAGATATTACACATACTCAGTTTATTTATACATGCAAAGCAATTGTTACCTAAGGGTAATCCAGGTTGACAGCAACCCTACCCAGGTAGAGGAGAGTATAGAGCAGAATGCACGAGCTGTGAAAGACAAGTCATAGAATCATAGAGTTAGAGAATATTCAGAATCATAGAATAGTCAGAAGTTGGCAGGCTTGTAGACCTGCAGAATCTCATGGCACATAGATGAGTCAGTCAAACAAACATCAACAACTTCACCCAAGGAAAAATTATCAGTTTAAATTAAACTGTATTAAAGCTCAATGTGTGAGTCTAAAAAAGGAGGCATTTCCTTGAATTAAGTATTTTTTTGTTATTTTAAACATTCTGATCATAGCCAAAGCTAAGGCCCTGTTCTGGGAGGAAGGGGGCCACATGCAGTAAGTGAGAAGCTTACAGGCTAAGCAGGCAGGACTGGGGACAGAAGAAAGGAAGAATTGTTATCCATGTTTTACAAACAGAGCACAGCAATACAGAGAGATTAAATGATTGGCTCAAGGTCACACAGGATGTCCAGAGCAGAGCCCTGGAAATGAATCCAGATCTCAAGGTGTACCTTCCTGTCATCCAGATAGGCTTAATTCATAAAGAATTAAAAAAAAAAAAATTATACATATATAAAATCAGACACTTCCCAGCAAGACTCATGCAAGTTTTCAATTTAACATTTCCAACTACCTTCTCAGTCTAGCAGCTAAAATTTCATTACATCTTTGAAAACATAACCGTAACTGTTTTGACTCATGCTATAATGTGCATACTGCCAAAAGCAATCCCTAACGCTGTAATATTTTGCTCCGTTAGAGGTGCCATACTGCCAGCAAGCAGCGAGCTTACTGAATAAAGCTGCAACCATTGAACAGTCTCTTCTCTGTGTCTGTGTGTCTTTTGGCCTAAATAAAGTAAATACACAGCATTAAGGGCCTGATCCTACTCCCACTTAAGTCAATGGCAAAATTCCCATTGACTCCAATGGAAGAAGAAGCCAGCCCTAACAGGACTGGTGATTTTTTTTTTTCCCTGAAATTACTGGCAGATTAATTCATGTGCAATTTGCAGCACATATACAGCTAATGGTCAAGAAATTGCATGTCCATACATAATTTTAAAATAATGAAGATGGAATCAATGTCATTACTGTACTGACGTTCTATAAAGATGTTCACTGCAATAAATCCTTTATTAAGAGGTGAAAACAAGTCTTCCCTAGGCAGTGCTAAAAGGAACAAGAAGGATTTCACTATGAAACGTGAACATGGTAAAGCATGTTCTAATATCTTGTGATATATGTGAATAAATACCAATATAAGGGTTTAAATTCTTCAGATTTTTACCACAGTTCATATGCAAGATTAAAAAAAAAACACCATTGAAATAAACCATGGATGACTCATGGATAAAACGTTGTCCTTGAATACCTGTATGATTTCTTTCTAGTATTCTGCACTTGCATCCTTGCACAAAATTTAGATCTTTCTGTTGCTTGCATTTTACTACTTTCTCTTAGGCAAGTGCATCCAGATAGTCTTTAAAGTTGTTTTGTTTATGAAGCTGCATTTAGAGTTCACCTATTTAGATATTACTTATTTCAGCTCTCAAGTCAAATCACACCTTCTTCCCCCTACACCTTTCTTTACCACCTTTTCTTCCATGATTCCTGGCAGAGATCATGAACCCACCATACTTTTTCTTTCCATTTGGTTTATGATATTTATCTTGGGCTGCCAGTGCACTTGGTGCCATGCAGGACTTGTAGATTGTGACTCCTTTTTTTTTGACAGGACACTTGCAGTATCAGATTGCTGAAAATTTCTCTCAACACTATTTCAGACATTTTTTTTAGCTGAAATAAGTGTCAACAGAACACACGGCCACTGCGTGGACTCTGAACTCTCTTCTTTTCCTAGATAACCTCAGATGGTAGCTAGCCTAACAGTTGCTAGCAATATTAATCCCATATGTGAATTAGTGACAAACATAATTCTTTTGATAATATGAAAGCATAGCAGAACTGAATTTTGCAAACATGAAAGACAGGACACGGTGCTGGTATAAGTAGGCTCTAGTACACTACTCCATCCTAAAAAAAAAAAAAAGTTTTAGATCTAGACAAGGCTGAGTGACAATGAACTGCCCTCCAGCAGTTATCCTGTCAGAGTGAGAGGAAGCAGAACATGCAACACAATTCTGAGAAATAAAGTCCAGTCAGACATTGTCTTCCATGAGAGAGATAAAACTTGTGATAAAGATGTGTGTGCTACGAACAACAGCATTAAATATTGGTTTTGTTCATAATTCAAAGCTGCAGTTGTGCAACAACAGGAGTTGAAGGCACCTGAGTCTGAGGTGGCAAAATATTTGACTTTAACTTGTTTTCTCCTGCAGGAAAACAAAATACTCGCTTCTTCACAGATGCTGAACATGAGTGGCTAGTAAATTAGGCTGTGTCCTCTTAGCTGTAGGCTGTTGGTCTCCACCACTTACAGAGAAGTCTCGGCATCACTGCCCATCATATTATTTTTAATTGTAAAAGAATATTTCCAAGACAGTCAGCAAAGAGGAAAAAGTGAAATCAGGTATTTATGCCTGCAAGGATGCAGGTCTGCTGAACAGAGAGGGTTGGTCGAGTAAATTTCTCCCTGAGAATCAGACGCAGCTAGAGGAATTTGCTCTGTTCAGATTACTGAAACAAAGGCTAAGCCTGTGCAGATCCAGAAAGCATTATTTAGAAACAGACAAGCAGATAAACACCATAAATGGAAAAGTGCTCTTTTTAAACAGAGATAATGATGGCACAAGCAAAAATAAGTATAAACTATTTCAGAGCAAGAGGAGAAAACAGAAGATCTGTTAATTATCAGACGAGTAAGGTAATGAATAACTTTTCAGTAGTAGTGATGGGTAAGGAGAAAAAATTCAGACATAGGGACCAGCACAAACAGGACATGCTCAGGGCTGTACCCAACAGGCAACTAGGACTTATCCAGCCTATTTTTTTGGAAGATAATGAATTTAGACATATGAACACAGGCCTGGACATAGAATTTTTTTCTGCCCAACAAAGTATATTTTCAAGACATAAGTCAGTTCCCATTCAATAAATTCCAAATATAGATGATGTCTAGAAGAAGCATGCATAGGATTCTTTTAATCATTGCAATAGATACAGTTCATACCTATGAAAAAGTGAGGTATTTAGTGTAGCTTTTTGCTAGAAAGAAAGATTAATTGCTTTGAGAGAATCTAATTTTTTCAAGAAACTCAGTTTGTGCACACACTTCCAAGTTGCTCTTCTGACTGAATTGAACATCTATGCAGAAAGCAGCTGCTGCCTGAGGAATCTGGGTGTTTTAAGAAAGGAACAACATTTCTCTGATCAATAGCAAAACACAAAAGACTGTGCACTTCAACTGCATGTAAGTTTTGGAAATTATTGTAGTTTGTAATTGCTGATAGGATGCTAATGTCTTCACACTATATTAAGTAAGTATTATATATTTGTGCCTTGAAACTTACATCAAAAAAAAGAAATACACCAATTATCTGAGGTTGATTGTGTTCCAGTGAACACATGGTAAAATCCAGAATATATACCTGCTTTTAAAATTACAATTAGCTAAATAATATATTCTTGTATTCTTGTAAAAGTCTAACTTATCGTGATTTTACAATGCATTTTTTTTTTTTTTTGAACTCGTATGTCAAAGGAGAATGCTGTCTTTGTGAGCTCCTCTTGTGGTACAGAAATCACAGCTGAAGCTTTGCTCCTCCTATATCCCCAAACAAGTCCACAGCCTTACGAGTTCAGCTGCATCTGGAATAGCAGCATCTTCATGTCAAAGTCCAAGACAAACACACACTTAATGAACCTTTGGTCTCCCCAGGCTCAGTTCTCAGTCTCTGTCTTCCAGGGCAGACCTCAGCTGAAACAGCCAATTTGGACTCTCACCAGCAAGATCTTGGTTAGAAATCAACTTAGCCACCTGCAAAAGGCCTGGTCTCCCCTGGGGAGGCTCTGGAAGGCCCCAGTCCTAAGTCAGCATTAGTATCCTTATTGTTTCAGCTCAGCTTAATATTTCCCTTCACGCCAGACACCTAGCTGTGTGCAGTGAACTCTCTGTATCTCATTGTAAGCAAGCAAGTGAACACATATATCTCTACCTCCGTCACAGAAAGAATGAACCATTACTTCCTTCCTACCTAATACTCTGAACATGTGTTCCCCCCCCCCCCGAATAATTTTTAATTCAGAGAGAAACAAAACTAATTTCCTCAAACTTTGAGGGACTATAATATTTCAGCAAGATCAAAAGCTCCACTTGAATATTTATATGTCTAAAAAAGGTTTTATAAAATCACTCATGGTTGTACTCTGGATTGGTTTCAGAAAATGAAATTCAGGTAGAATATAGTCAGGTAAATAATATCTGTGATGGGAAACTGGTCTATTTTTATCCAAGTCTGCTTTATCTATATTTTTCACAAAACTTGTCCTTCCTCCACATGAGGGAGATTTCCAACCAGCCTCACTCTGTTCTCAGTAGATCAGCTCTTTCGTTTTTTTTTTTTTTTTTTTAATAAGAGCAGTCCCAGTAATTTCAGACAGGATTTAGTGTACTGTACTGTGAGCAGCAGTACTGGCTCACTACAACCCCTGACAAGCACAAATACAGCAAGCTGTTTCTGCATCCAAACACACTGTAAACTCCGGGCACAGGGCTGTTTCCCCAGCCCAAAGCCCTTCCCTGAAGCTTGCTGGCTCCAGCACAAGATGCCTTGAAGGCTTTCTGTGCAAAACACGTGAGCAGTGCTGGAACGATACCGTCCTTGCTAGAGAATAACGACCACTCTCTAATTATAAGTAATGACCATTCTCTAATTTTCATTAGAGAAGTACGACCACATTTCCCAGCTGAGGCAGACACAGGCCTTCTCTTATAGATTTTTTCCCTGTGGCCTCAGGTATCTCAAGGTTTTGAAGCTGGGATGCTATGAAAGCACCAAATGGCATTGGAGACCCTCTTCGTCTCACTACCCCAGGCCCCGAACTCCTACTCCTCCTTATTAGAACAAGAGTGGTCATTTCTCCATTTCCCTGCCCTGTCCTCATTTGAGCATACCTTGTGGAGGATAGTGATGTAGAAATCTGTGGTGTTGGCAGACAGGAGGTTAGGCAAGGCAGCACTGCTTACAGCATGTACGCTACTGGAACATGAAGTGCCCAAGAAAGTTTTGTAAGAACTACTGCAGAGCTAGAGTAGGTAGATGGGATTCCTAAAGATTGCTCTGATACAGTTAAGCACTCTTGTTCTTCCTAACATATTCAAGTACCTTTTTCTATCCGGACTGTGAGTTGCTGCTGGAGTTCTCAGAAGAAAAGAGTTGATAATAACCCCTTGACCTCCATCAAAAAAAAAAACCCAGTCTGGCGAAAATTTGAGACTCTATGGAAGTAGGTTATTATAAAAGTATTATCTACATCTTAAAGCTGTAAGGTTTTTTTATTTTCCAAAGACACAAACTGAGGCACAAATGGGTCACAGGTGACATAGCCACCGAGGGAAAGACAGCAAACAGGCCTTAGTCATGCCAAAGCTGATATATATGCCCCATCCTTGAGACTGTGGTGCTTCATGTTCATATGCAGTCATTTGTTTAAACCTTACAATATATGAAGGAAGAAAAAGGTATCACTCACTTTTCTTTTCCTTTTATTTTTGGATTTCTAACAAACAGTGTGAGTCAACCCTGCTGAATGTTGTGTTACAAGTATGAAGGGTTACTGTGAAGTAATTTAATTTAATCAAGCCACATCCCTTCCAGGACAAACCTCAATTCTTTACAAAGCATGAGTAAGAGGAATAAAAAAAAAACTTTTCCAGTCTTTTTTCTACTGTCCTCAAAGGGGTTAAAAAAAGTCTAATACAAAGGAGTTAAGCAATGCCTGAAACAGGATAATAAATGTGACACTCTCCGACTATCAGTAGCAAATATTTGAGCTTATCAAATAACGGAGGAAGTAGTTTAGTTACAAATAAACCAATCTCTCATAAAACAAGTCTTCACACAAGGTAATTTCATTGAACTGGAGACAGCTAAAGGCCACTGGCGGGCAGGACTCCCGCTCTGTGTGCACTCCCCAACGGCCCCCGCGTGATTAATGGGGCAGCCGGCTGGGAGGCCGAGCCTGGGGAGGCCGTCGAGGGACGAGGGAGCTGGGCTTCATATCAGCGGAGCGGCAATAAATAAAGCCTCACGGAGCTGGTGCGAGGAAGTGACTCATCCTCCTGGAACACAGCAGGATTTGTACTCTCCCCTGGCTGCCCCCCTCCCCCTCGCCCCTTTTTTTTCCTCTGCTGCAGAGACCAGCGCGTCCCAGAGACTATAGTAGATGTCACTGCTTGGCACTGGCTGTGCGAAGAGAGGACAAATATGTGGGTGTGATGTGGATCTGGGACGATAGCCTTAAAGCCACAGCGCTTGCTCTTGAGGGAGCATCTGGGCTGAGGCAAAGTTAGCGAAATGCATTTCAAAGACCGGCTTTTGCATGGGAGATGGTTTGGGTACTCCTTCTCCTTCTCGCAGCATCGTAAGCAATGCAGAGGGCAAACATAGCAACTTTGGTAAATTGGAACAGACTTTCCTTCCAAAAGTTATGTAAAAACACAAGCAACTAAGACACAGGGGAACTGAAGCAAAAAGAGGTGGAACTGAAGCAGAAGGAATTGCACCATGCCCACGGCTAGGCTGGGAGTTGAGGTGTGGTTTCACCACATGAGTTAGCACCGATTCAACCATGGAGTGCTGCTGGCAGGGCTGAGCCACGCTTCCCTCTCTCCCGGGCCGGGGGTGGCTCCTTCTGAAGGGACATGACCCCACACATCTGCATGGCCATCAATGGATACAGAAGGCTGTTTGGGGAAAGAGGGCAGGATTGTTCTGCTGAAGGCAGTGTACCTGAAGCATCATTTCTAGGTTGGACTCCAATTTTCTCAGTCATAAGAGTATGTGACCTCACCGTAGGAGTGCAGGAAAACCACTCATACATCAAACAAATCCATTTTCTGCTTCTGACTAGATAGCAAGAGGTCCTGATGGGTATCAATAGCAAAATTAATTTTTCCTCTTTTTATTTTCAGGCCTAACATGACTCTTATTTACTACATAATTCTTTATGTCCTAATTATGCATGCATTTGTTTTTAAACTCCACATGTTTCTATGTAAACTTGTGAAAAACATTTGCAAAAGCTAACAGAGACTGATAGACATTTCAGAATGCAATGAAAAATTAAAAAAGCATTACAATATAGAAAATAATATAGAAAATCAGACATGCTGGTATCTGAGACTGTAGTATGCTGCTATTCAGCAAATATATCTTATATTAGTGAATATCTCTGTGTATTTGCAAACATGGATAGGAATATATGTAGGCATGTAAGTGAAAATATGTAAGCGTAAAAGGAGATTCAAAACAGATCATGTAACTGCTGTAGTTTTTGAAGTCAGCCTTGTCCCCACCCCTGCCATCTTTGGCACAGCTATTAATTATAAAAATGGAAAAGTCCATTAGCACCTAGACGTTCAGTTCTGGACGTCAGTTTATCTCTGCTGGCTGAAAGTAAAAAAATACACAAACACTTCTGGAAGTAAATGTAAGTGCATCACCTGACACAGCATGACGTCACCTGGTCAGCTATTGTTTTCTCTACTTTTTGTTGTCTCTAGACAGACAGAATTTAGTATCTTTTAAAATAATTTTGAAACATACCAATGATTGACTTTAGTGAGCTCATTAGTGTAAACTGCGACTTCCAGGGCAAAAGTGGTGTACTTTCAAGGAGCTGTGGTTAAAAGATACTTTGTCAACACTGTCATAGCTGCCAGGACCACGACGGTGTCTGAAGGCTCACTTTCATTGCTGCAGGTCTATTTTTCTGAGACAGCTGAAGCACTGGGCATCCCCATCTGCCTGCCCCACTCCCGTGCCCAGGGCTGCTGCTCTTGGCAGGAACTGCTCAAAGGGGACGCAGTAACTCTTCAGGAGCACAGGTTAATGTTAATATACCAGGCTACGAACTGAGGTAGTGGAAGCTTATCTGTCCCATTAAGTGATCATTGCTCCAGGGACACAAAAATTCAAACGGCTGGAAGGGATGTGGGATGAGGGAAGTGGCAACAGAACCATTCTGCATTCTTAAAGCCCTACATTCAAGAGACCAAAAAGAAACTCTGATCTGTCTTCTGCATAGACATGTCAATAGCTTGGATCCTGAAACAATCCATGGAGAGCAGTAGACTTGATAGCTGTGTAGGTTGTAACTGATTTGAAGGTGGGGAAAAAAGTGAAAAAATTGGGTATACAAATCAGCTGCAACAAAAACATGGGAAAAGCAGAACTAATCCCTGACACTCCACAGCCTGGTTAGGCCAAAATTCATCTACACAGATCACCTCCCTTGGCTCCTTGATTTTTTTAAAAGGAGTTTATTTGTAAAGGGAAGGATGAACTACTCTATAGGCTTACTGGCATTTTCCCCTCTCCCAATCTCACACCATTAGCTGGTTTTGCTCCCAATTAAAACTTACATTGTGTCAATTACAGATTTTTTTTTTTTAATCCTTCAGTAAACAGATGTAATGCTTCTTAAGAATTCAGTCACAGCTTGACCTAACACACATGAGCCTCAGCTGTATACTTGCATGAGCAAGCGCCCTGTGTGCAGAACAGGTGGGAATGAGAGGTGTCATAAAATGTAACATGAAGTGTGTCATCATCTCTATTGGGATTCAAAGGAACACGGCCTGTGACAGAAAGAGCCCTAACTTGCACCCCAGGAGTTGAACCACTTTTATAATTTGATGCATAAAGTCTGGGAAAGCCAAAAGAAAAGCCTCCATCCTCTACCCAGTTGACTAGATGCGAACTGCATGCTATACAGAGATTGTGTTGAAAGAAAACGTGCCTTCTGGCTTTTTTTCTTTTTTTTTTCCTCCTGAATATTGCTGGTGAAGCAACATCGCAGTGCAAGGGTTAAGGGATCTCAGAAAGCCCTGGTGCACTTTGGCTAGGGGCGGAGACAGCCCGCAGAATAGAGGTCTGTGCTGCTTGGCCTGGGAAGCTTTTAGATTAGTGTGCTTCCAGCTGCATTTCCTTGAAACTGATTTAGTTTCAGCCCATATCAGAGTCCTTTCATGGAGCTGCTCCTATTCAAAATACAGTACTTAAAGAAAAGCGCCGTGATGGGGTTTAAAGTAATCCAAAAAGTATGGGTTGGCTTAGAATTTTTGTTACAGCTGAAAGGGCCAGGATTCAGGACAGGAGGATAACAGAAATTATGCCTCCCTGCACAAACTAAGCCTTTTTTGACCTAAGGCATTTACCACAAAGAACAGGAGGCTTCACTATCTCTCACAGGGTTTACAGTAAGGGAGGTACTTCTTTACTTCCCACTAAGACTTGTTTCATTACAAGTTATCACTCAAAATTATGCTGAATTTACTCTCTCGGAATGCCCTCTGTTATGACAGTCACAGTCATTTCTTTGAGCTTTAAATACACTTCTGGAGACACTGTCCCATTTCTTACTGCAGAAATGGCAATTGTTTTCAAACATAACTGTTAGGTAATTATTATTTTTTTTTTCTAGTATCAAACCAAAAGCACAGACATAGCTATTAAAAATCTAAAGTATTCATGAACAGTGCTTATCCTGCGAATGATGGCCAGGCATATGTTCTTAAAGAATTATTTCTTTAAATGACAGGATTGCCAAGAGGCCAAGAAAGAACAATTAAGAAAAATGCCATTGTTCTGGGCACGGAGAGTGGTGTAGGAGACGTCTAGGCTGTGGAGCCCAGGACTGCTTCCAAGACCCCACCCCGGGAGCAGGCGCTGGCCATGTCCTTGCTCCCCCGTGGACATCAGCCCAGGCACATCACGCTCCAGGTGAATGCTAGGACTGCTCTGAGAAAGATCAGGAGTGGGCTTTACGGGGACCTGAAGAGTGCCACAATGTGCCCTTCCTGGTAAGTATGGGCATAGCAAGAGATTTATTATCGGAAAGAGAGCTGTGATCTAAGTAAACAAGTTGGACAATGGGCTGGAGAGAAACGATGGAATACATACTGAGCAGCGTGATCATTTGCGTAAGTCTTCTTGGTTTAATGATATTGGGTTGTGCGCTTGTTCATTTTTCTTTAAGAGGAAGCAGTGCTTTTTTAAACTGCTGGGGTGGGATTTTGTTAGATGGTGTTTTACTAAGCTGAAAGACAAAGGAAAGAAGGGAAGTGGCACAAGAGGAAGAAGCCTGGAACAGAAGTGGATTGAATCCAAAGCAAAGAGAGCACATAGGAAAAGGCTGCAGGAGGCTCCTGCACATCTTAAGCAGCAATGCAACATACATCAAGATGCTTAGGGTGTGGTTCAAAAGATCTAATAGCAGTTCAGGAGCTGTGAGAAGATAGGAATGGAGTGGACTATTTTGATATCAGATCCTGGTCCCGTCCCAACACCTTTTATTAAAGTAGCAATAATGTCTTAAAAATGCAAAAAATGTGGATTTTTATTCCATAGCTTTTGTTGAAACCACCGTATTGGAAAAGGTCACCTTCAGATTGTGAGGCAAATTGGCAGGTCAATTAGAATTTGCGTGGCTAAAATGCCTAAAACGCTACCGCTTTATGGAAGGGTTTCACCTACTCTCATTCAAGGCGCAGACAGAAGGAACAGGCCAAGAGACATTTTTCGGGATCTGCATGCACTTATTACTTTTCCAATCCCTATGCTAGAAAGTAAATTCATTCCTAAAAACTACAAGAATAAGGCAGGTGCTTATCACAACATGAGATGTACTGAAACAGAGCAACACATGATCCTAATTCCTGGGAAAGGAGGAGCAGAATGGGGGGCACTGACGTGGCTTTACAAAGACAATTGAGGTCTTTCTCGTTCTGCTTGGGAATATTTGTTTGGTCCTGATTGTTCACTTCCTTGTCCAGTTGCTTCAGGATAAACAACTGCACAACTGAGTGTAAGACTACTAATCAAGACAGTAATATTTTACACGCACTTAGCATACATGCAGATAGCTGAGAATTAGGTCTGCTGATTGTTGCTCCCGTGGCTCAGTGCTGGATCTTGCCTACACAAGGTTGTCTTGTTGGTTCACCTCCCATACAGTATAACTACCAGCTTTAAAAGAAACTGTGGTTTCCACCAATACAGCTCTTCCTTATTCTATGTCATGTTGTCTCCCTTCACCATTCCAGCTGCGAGTGAACTCATGCACATGGCATCAACAGTTTTAGCATTTAAGTACACTCAGCAACTGGTGAGAAACCTCATTCTGAGTCTACAGCTTTCAGTCTCATTCTATATTAAAATCAGTTTGGAACTACATGTTTTCTGTGCCTTCAGCCAATTTTTCCTTTTCTTTTCAGGCTGAGCACATGGAAAAGATACGCGAATGCTTCACCTGGCAGCCAGCTTGCAGCTCCAGCACAGGGATCCACTGTGACTTCATTAGGACTTCAAAGGAAAATGCCACACAGCTGTGTTACACAAATGCTGTGGAGTGGTGAGAGGCAGCACTGAAGAGGTTAAATATATACACTAACATGGGCCAGGTTTCTATTTTGTACCTAAACTTGGAAGCAAGAAGGCCTGGAAGAAGCAGGGGGAAGAAGAGAAGGCATAGATTTGGGAGATGAAAGGAAAAAAAAATATCACTTGCTGTGGGTCCAGAGCAAACATTTAGAAACCATTTATTTTAAACCTTAAATGGCTAAGATTATATTAGCTAGCTTGGAATATCCCCACAAGTATGCTCTTCCCCCAGGACAGACATTTCCTGGGGCAGGGGCAGTGCAGGAGGGAGGGGAGAAGGAGGGAGAATGGGGATATTCAACGTATTGCGGTACGTCTGGAATCCTCTTATCTGTAGCAAGACTGGGAACACCTGGACAACACTTGCCGTCCTCCCCCACCCACCTGTGCAAATTGCTAAGCACAGTGCAGCTCAAAGCACTACACCATATGCCAGTCACATCACAGAGATCCATTGTGACTTCTCCAAACATCAAAGAAAAGCCATTGCACATCTTCTTTGCACAAATACTGAGGGAGTCAGTTGTGAAGGGGTTAAAAGATCAAGTTCTGCTATAAAGATAACAGGAACTGGAGAACACGCAGCAGATGTTCCATGTGGAGGCACTTAAGTTTACGGTCCCACCTGTGTCCATTTAATACCTTTAACAGCAATCTCCTGCTCATTTGTGAGGGAGAAGAGAAAAATCGATGTTCCAGTCTCAACATCTTCTCACATCCCCATCCCACATGAGGAAAGGGAGGAGAAGATGGGATGAGCAGACAAGACAAGAGGGCTGAAGCTGAGATTTAAGGACATGAATATACAGAGATTTATGCAAGCAGACATCCTCATGTGGAAAATCCGCCATTCTTTTATGTGCAAGGCAACTCATGCTCTGTTCTGGGGAGCAGCATCCCTACCTTAATATCAGTGTTTAGAATGTCTTAAGAGCAGCATGAACAGTAACTAGTCATGTCACTGAGTTTTACATCCTTCTCTTTGTTTCCTTCCTTCCTGCTCTCCTTCCTATTTCCCTTTCAAACAAACCAATTGTCTTCCATTACGTATGTTGAACGACTTCAAACAAAGTGGAGGAAAAGACTCAAAATAATTATGTGGCAATTTAGTGGAAATATGCAACCAGAGACATAGAGACTGAGGCTGAGCGTGATCCATTGCGCTATTAGACAGCAGAGTCCACGTGGGAGAGGCTTGGGAAAGTTTCAGTCAGAAAGGAGTAGGCAAAGACTGAACCTTCTTGTACACCAAAGTGAGACCATCATAGGGCACAAATCTACAAGAAAACAGATTTAGGTGTTCATGGAAGTATTTTTCTTAGTTCAAATAGATTGAGCGCTAGAGGAAGAAAAACATCCAGTTACTAAGAGCAGCGAGTTTGTTTCTGTCCAGGCTGCACTAAGGAGATTAAAACATAGCCTGTAGGCCATATCCATGGACACAGGATGTAAAATCCTGCTTCCCTTTTTCTGACTTGCTGGTTACAAAAAAAAAAGCTTCAAAACATGACCCCACATAGCTGGTAGGAGTTATGTATCTGTATTTACCAGCAGCCTGAAGTGCTCCCGAGCTGACGATCTCCCTGAACACATTTCTGCATCACTGCTAGCTGTTTTCAGCAGGCAGCGGGGAAGAGGCAGAAGTGCATCTCTCAAGGAACTGGAATTAGGAGTGGCGGAAAGAGGGAAATATGGAGCTCGACAGCTGTGATCTTAAAAGGGAGTAAATTATTCAGCTGAGTGATGCTGATCTCTCTGTGAACTTCCACTGACATCACTGGGATACTGTTGTGCTGGAAAGTATGCAATTTGTATATTTATACTGTGACCCATGAACCATAATTTAACATGGAATTCAACCCTCTGCGCTAAATGACTTTGACACCCCAAGGCTACAGCAATTCAGAGAACAAAACAACTACTGTCTCCTCAGGCAGGCAGGGTTCTTAAAAATATAACGTTACACAGAAAACAAAGGTAGAATAGTTTCATAACTATGTACAACACACCTTAGCGCCTTGTCTTATCCCAGATGTCTCCTCACTGCTGGCTCTCTGCCATTTACACCAGTCTCCCATTTCATGTCTTGGCACAACCCAAGTCACTCCTCCTTGTGACCTATCCGAAGGAGGAGTCAAACCCAAGTAGTAGCTGGAGGGTAACCATGAGATGCCTGCTCAAAGGAGACTGCCTCTCTAAGAAGCAGAGTGCTACACTAGAACTCCAGAAATATTTATTCTATTTCTAGTTTTGCTATGTGCTTGATGATGGATTGTGGGTGCATCACTCTGTGCTTTTATACCTCAGTTTGCCTATCTCTTTTTTTTTTTTTTCTCCTCCCGCAACCATCACTTAAACACTTAGAATATTTCATGTTTGAAAACTGGGATTTCAGCATCATAGGATGCAGTTGTTGCTCAAGAGCTGAG
This sequence comes from Chlamydotis macqueenii, assembly GCF_036417535.1. NCBI lineage: Eukaryota > Metazoa > Chordata > Aves > Otidiformes > Otididae > Chlamydotis > Chlamydotis macqueenii. Next base: position 168,839,791 of record NC_141556.1, read on the forward strand.
GTTGCAGCAGCGGATAGCGGCTAGCAGACAAGAAAACCTCTGGCTTTATTTACACCATGAGGCGCACATACACACAAATACACAGGACTGCACACTACAAGCTACCTTGTTTTCAAATGCAGTATCGCTCTGTTTAAATGCCAGTTTGGCACAGTAGCTGCAATACTTTATGAATATAGTTTCTTCATGGTTCACATCATAGAGAAACTGGCTACTACTCTGTCCCCCCCAAGTCTGGTACATTTTCTGGAAATACTTGCAGATCTGAAAGGAAGCACAGCTCTCGGTGAAGTATTTGCAGGGAATTCAAAGCTCACCAGCAAAGAACAGCTTCTGGTTCAACACTAGCAACAGCGACTCTGGCTGTGAAAGCACTGCTGTGCCATAGGCAACATCCTCGCTGTACAGCTGCTACCTGCATCAGGGTTCGAGAGGCAGAACCACTTCTGGGTTGGCTTTCATGTCCAGAAACCTGGTGAAGCCAGGAAGACACAGTCATTTCTAATTTCAGATGAGCTGCCTTGAAAGCTCACAACATATTCCTTAAAAATGTGGCTGGGAAATACTGGGAAGTTTCATTTCTCTGTAGAAGACACTACTTTTCGTGTTAACACTCCTGCTAGTTTGCAATGCTCCTCCCTGGCGATGACTGCCAATCGCTGCACGCAGCAACATCGCAAGGTCTTATAAAAGATGCAGAGGTGGGTTTATTTTTTTCTCCCATTACCTTGCTCCGTGCTAGCTTGCCCTCCGCTAGCAGCAAGCTTGCTGGCTGGGACGAGACCTTCCAGACACCTTGCAGGTGGTCCTGGGGCTGGTACAGTTGCTTGTCAGGGTACAGGAGAGTTTGGCAGCTCCATGCAAGCACACTGGCTTTTCTGGCAGCTCAAGTCTCTGGTTCTCTCAACTCTCACCTTCAGATTTAATAGTTTCAGCCTCTTATTGTTTCTGTTATAGAACCATAACGCCCCTTTGTTTATTTTGCCTGTAATCCCATCTCCCTCCCCTACCAGGCCCAATGGCTCAAGCTGGGGAGTGTTGCCAAGGATGTGAACCTGTGTTTTAGAGAAAAGCCTTTCTGCACAGCACTGTCCCTGGCGCGGGGTGGAGGTGTGGGCTCCAGCCACCATTCCCCAGTCCTGCAGCCCGAGGGGCCCATCACACTCCCCCAGGGATAACCAGCCCTACCTGAGTGACAAGGCTGTAGAAAGACAGGAAGCTCAGACGCTTTTAGTAAGGATTTTTAGTAACAGTGCTAGCAGGCTATGTGTTTTTTAACCCTTTAGAGTTAAGGGACAAACCTCCTGAGGGCCAGGGTGAGAGCTGAGGTGGTCCCTTCAGGAGCTCCTTGCAGCAGGATTTGGGTCCCTGCTTGCGCTTGCCTTTTTGGTGGCTTTGGTGCCCTGTGGATGGTACCATGCACCTGGGGGCAGGTGAAAGATCAGTGGTGGCGTGGTGAGCTAACCGGTCCTTAGGGAGTTTAAGCAGCTGGACAGGAATGCCAGGGATAACACATTGTCCCACTAATCCCTGCCTGAAGATAGGGAGTACCTCCTCAAGCCCTCTCCACACAGTTTTTCATCTCTTTTGACTCTGATGTAGTAGCAAACAGATCCCTACTACAGTGAGCCAAGAATCTTCCAAGGCTAAAATCCTCCTGCTTGGCTCCTATCATGGTCTTTATTCTGCTAAAAATAGCCCGATAAGCACCAGTTATCAGGTGGTTTACTGTCTGGACAATAGACTGTTACTACACTCGCTGAAACTTGCAGGGCTGGGATCTAATTCATAGAGTCCTTTGGTGCTTTGTCTTTAAAGACCAGTTTTTTATTTACTGTCTCTCTTCTTTCTTTTTCCCACTGATTTGCTCCTTGCTGGCATGCGAGTTACCATAGAAAACATTATTAACTTGCTCTGTAGCTGATACTTATTTATGTTTTCTTCTCAATTGCTGTTAGACAAGAAATAATTCTCTGCCTTATCTGCAAATGAAGCCAGAAAAAAACAGACAGCAGAGGCCACGGTCTTAGGGCTGTAAAGGGTTTTTTCTCTTTCTTTTTCTTTGCTGTGGTTATTATAACTTTATTTTATTTTTTTCCCTTTTTAAGACGAATAAAGATTACTGCAGCACTGAATTAAAACCTTTGCTATAGTGTAAAATATTTGATTTCTAAAAAGTAGAAAAAAAACCTTATTAAATGTTTTAAAAAGAGTTCTCCCTGCTGACCACAAATGGAAACTGTTTTAATTTTGGGCTCTCTTTAGAAAAAGTTGGGCTTTTGATCTTGGTCAGGAGGGATCCTTTCATGCCTCTTGTTTATTGTTGAGAAGAAGCAAAACGGAAGGAAGCAGAATTTCTCAGTATATTTTTGTTTATATTCCTGTTTTCTTTTGGGACAACATTGGAACAATTTGAAGTAGATGAACTCATGTCCTTAAAGCAGAGTATCTGCTGGGAGAGCGAGAGGAGAATCTACTGAGTGAATACAGTTCTATGCCCAGATTTGCTGTCTAGACTTGCACTGAAGAGAGGTAGATTTATGGATGGTGGAGAATGTAGTGGTTAGCTTTGCTGAGTGCAAAGGCAGTCTTAGTGGTAGTATGAATGCTTGTACAATAGTGGTTGCAAACTTGCGTGTAGCATCTAGCACATTAATTACAGCTTCGCTGGGAATGGGAATATCAGAATCGTCCAACATAGATAGAACTTCTCTGACTCTGTAAGGTTAAAATAAATAGTGATTGCCTCTGGCAGTACAGCATTTACAAAATCTAATGCATGTGTTCTGTATATATAGTGCTGTGCATGTATTGCTCTTCTATAAAAGTACATCTGTGCCTCATCTTGGATCACATGTCATCAGATTTGGATGGCATTTACTGGCAGGATACCATTAGAAAGAATATTTGCAGTGTAATTAAGAAAACATACACTTCTTACTGCCCATCATTTATCTCTGTATCTCTAATAGAAACACACATCTGTAATACCTGCATTCCCTTAAATAATATGAACTATCATGTGACCAAGTTGCTGGTTACCAGGCTGACCAGGGACTGCTGTTGTTGTCTGCTCTCTTACAGCAGACCTTACCTGCCATACCATGTGCCAATGAATCATTCAATTTGCATCCTAGAAGACAGGAGGAGTCTGAAGTGGTAATTAAGCTCTCCACCGCCTTGCAAGTTTTATTACTGTAGATATCCAGAATCTGCTTCTCCCTGCAGGTTAACAATGTGCTGGGGAGAGCCATGAATTTCAACAAAGCCACAGATTTACACTTGTAAAGGAGAAGAGGACTGATGCTCTCCGTGGTCATGATATAGACTGAAGAAAGGTAAACATTCTTTGTTCTCAAGTGGAGTCCAGAAAGCTGTAGCTCTAAATGTATACTCTAAACCTGAGATTACCGTGGTTTATGGCTGTGTAAAGTTGCTTAAATATTTAAAACAGCCTCTGCCAAGCAAAACAGGATGCATAAAAGACCCTATCTTATTTCAGGCAACGGGGATTTCTTTCCCCTTGGTGTTGTCTGTCTATTTATTGTTTGAAATAAAAAAAAAACAAACCCTGCAACAGTGAACCAGGGGAGAGAGTAGCCCAACAGGGAGATCTCTTCTTCCAGCTGAGGTAAACTTGCAAAATGGGTTCAGATGAGGTGTCTGTAATAATTCTTCTTGGTCCACTTGTAAAGTGTTCAGGGCAACTGGAAGATACACAGGAGAGCTGACTGGGACATTAAGGGAGAGATTAATATCACTTACTTCACAGGCTTTGAGATGTGTATCTACCCATTCTACCCATTGTTAACTTTTGTTTGCTATAGAGCATTGAATGAAGTAGAGTCTTCAGATTTTCATGAGACGTTAGAGAAATTAGGACTAAAACTAGTTTACAAAGCCAGCATGTAAAGCCAGGACCTACTATGAGACAGAATTTCCTATTAGATTGTATTCATACATGTTGGACAGGACATTTTATTATAAATGAGCAATGACTCTTTCTCTGACAGACTTAGAGAGTTGAGGTTATTCAGCCTGGAGAAGAGGCGGCTCTGGGGACACCTTATAGCAGCCTTTCAATACCTAAAGGAGGCCTAAAAGAAAGATGGGGAGAAACTCTTCAGTAGGGCCTGTTGCAGTAGGATCAGGGGTTATCAGGAAAAAAAATTTTTACAATGAGAGTGGTAGAACATTGGAAGAGGTTGCCCAGAGAGGTGGTCTAATTTTATTTTTGCCATGATGCCACCGCATGGGAATCTGTACTTGAGACTGCAGTCTTCAAAAAAGCTGCTGAGGCCTTTCTTTGAAGTAGGCCCTTCAATGCAAAGGTATTTAATTTGAGTAATCCCACTTGTTAACATGAATCTTAGGGTATATCTACACTGCACAGCAGGTGCTGGTCTTGTACAGGCTGCCTTTGCAAACAAAGTAAAGTAGCTGTGTCAGTTTTAGAATCATAAAATCTTAGAATAGCTAGGGTTGGAAGGGACCTTTAAAAGTCATCTAGTCCAAGCCCCCTGCAATGAACGGAGACATCCCCAACCAGTTCAGGTTGCTCAGAGCCCCATCCAACCTGGCCTTGGATGTTTCCAGAGATGGGGCATCCACCATCTCTGTTGGCAACATGTGCCAGTGTTTCACCACCCTTGTCGTAAAAAAAATTTCTTCCTTATGTCCAGTTTGAATCTGCCTCCCTCTATTTTAAAACAATTAGCCCTAGTCCTGTCACAACAGGCCTCGTTAAAGAGTTTCTCCCCATCTTTCCTGTAGGCCCCTTTAGGTACTGGAAGACCACTTTAAGGTCTCCCCGGAGCCTTCTCCTCTCCAGATTGAACAGCCTTAACTCTCTCAGCCTGTACTCACAGGAAAGGTGCTCCAGCCCCCTGATCATCTTCATGGCCCTCCTCTGAACTCACTCCAACTGGTCCATGTCCTTCTCATGTTGTGGGCTCCAGAGCTGGACACAGTACTCCCTGTGTAGAGTAGAGGAGAAATTTCGCACAGACTCTGTAAGATTAAGTCTGATGTGTCACTGAGGCTGCACAGTGACACTGGTAGGACTGCTCTGCAGGACTGTACTGTCCTTGGGATCTGAGCTAGTGCCACTCCAAAGCCCTGCACTGCACAACATGGACACAACAGCCCAGTTTGAGTGTTAGGGTTTATAACATTATGTGACTGAAACACATCATCAAACTAGTAAGCCAAATTTGAAGAGCTGGAATGGTTGCCTATAAAAGGGATTTGAAAGGAGCTTCCATTTGATGTCCTGCGATGCTCAGTGAAAAGCTTTTTGTCTCCTTCTTTTTCTTCCTCTCTCCTCCAACCAAATAGTACCATCAGATTAGGGCAAAATAAAGGATCTGAATCCCTTCATAGGGAGAAGTGTTGAACCAAGATGATTCAGTCAGACCCTAAATAAAAAGAAGTTTGAAATATTTTCCTACAAGACCTGTTTGCAGACCCAGGATCCCAAGTGGGTAGAGCTACTGCAATGTCACTCTAACTCAAGAGTGAAGGGAAAATGTATCCCTGAGCTCCATATTTTGTGTTACCTAGCTCTAGATGGATGCACACTCGGAATACTGACTGCAGTGGACCCCACACAGATGTGCCAAAACTTCCCAGCACTGCACAGCAAGCTGACATAGTGGACTCTGTACCACCTGCACATATACTTTATTTATGCTCTCTTTTTAATATCCTCTTAAACAGGTTGCTGAATATGCACAATGAATGGGGCCAGAAGATATAGTGCATTAAGTTTTCTCGTAAATGGTATGGGTGCATAATAAAAATATGTGCTCAATGTCTAAAATTTGTAAGGCACAATGTGGATTGAAATTGTGTCTTTCAAAAAAATGTTCAGTCAGATTTGTTCTTCCCGAGTTAAATTGTGTTTGATTTTTATTTTTAATAGCTAAATTTGTATTGATAGACAGCAAATATATAAAATATGAGGGTATTTGCTCTGATTTTATAGCAATATGTTTCTGTGATTTATCTAACATTACAAAGATACATCAAGGACATCCAGAATTAAGAATTAAGGATAAAAGACCAAGATGAGATCTCAGTTTCTCTGGGTGTTGGAAATGCAGCAAACATATAGCACATACTGACAAGTGTAGTTCAGATATTCACATCCATGAGTACTTTGCATCTCCAGTAACTCAGGTAAATTGTGCAAATATCATTAAGCAGCGGTACAGTACTGGCCACTTTTGTGTCTGGTTGATCAGTCTAGGAGGTGTCTGTGAAATAGGTTATTGTTTTACAGTTACTGACAGAGTGTGTATAGAAATGTAGGTGATTTTCAGGTGTAGCAAAGTCTAGTTTTGAAATGAGTAGCTAGATCTTCACATTTATAAATCCAAACAGTAAAAATGCCATTTTCCAGGAGTCATATGGAGCAGCCATATGTCTGATAGCAATCAGAATAGTGTAGGCCTATATTTAATTGAAAACACGTCATTTGGCTACCTTGACCTATTTTTGTTTACTTTCCATCCTTTTGTCTCCCTCAGAACCTCACATTAATAGCTGGTGGATCCAAATACTGGTGTGTTTTTTTTTCCTTCTACTTTCTCCGTCAATAGCAACTTGTAGTCATTGAGTGACCAAGAGATTTGTCGATCAAAGAAGATTCTTTCCCCTTTTTCCAAATAATAGTTCAGTGTTAGTGGCATGTTGACATGACACTTTGGATTGTGTTGCTGTTGTAGGGTCACTTTTTTCAACCTGATGTTAGAATTTGATATTAAATTGACGGTGGCGGGGCAAATCAGTCCACTGTGAAGCCTGTTCCATGAGAAAATGTTTGGCAGCCCAGGGGGAAGATCCAGCTATTGGCTAAACCCCTCCTTTACAAGCTGTCAGGAAGCAGCCCTAATCAGGGACAGCTGACCTGGGATGACAGTTCTCTTCCACAGTCATTTGCATGGTTCCAGAGTCTTGTTTTTGTTCCACCTTGGCACAAAGAAGAAAACATTTTGAACTTCTTTATGCCAATCAAACTCTGACAAACTCAGAGTAATGTTTTCCAGCTCATTCACTCCAAATCCAGAAAACCGAGAACTGTAGTGGGACTCTTTCACGTCTCAGGTTAATGTCCTTGCTGACTAGCTACAGAGTCCGTCCCTGTTTTTCTCCCTTTTACTTTGCTCCCTGGAGCCACCTTTCCAGCTGAAACTCAACACTTCTCCAACACATCTTAGGGTGCATCTTCAAGGCCAAACATTTTGGCCAATTTTAATAAAAAAGATATGATAGGTATAAATTGAACAAATTTACCACCCAAAAAAATAACCTTTCTAAAATTATTATTGTAAATTCAGTTACAAAAATGTTATGGTGCTGACATAACAGAGGTAGACTTTGGACCTCTCAGAATGCTGCCAAGCCATTTAATAAAAAGTCAATTGAGTTTATGTCAGTCGACGTCTTGGATCTAAAAAAACCTCAGCAAATGAATACATTTTATCGCTGCTTCATTGGCTTTTCTCAGTCTTTGGGTGCAGGAAACAAGATCTTTACCGACTTGATTTTCCTAGGAAGAGCTCATTTAAAAAGGCAGAATTCGAGAATATGCATTTAAACTGATGGTGGAAGACTGAGGCCTTTTTTTCATAGGACACATTGTGGATCTGTTCACTGACATCATGTTTGTTTTACCTGTGCTTTGCATCTGGACACAATAGTGTAACTGAAAAATAGAGACAGCAGATGAGGCAGCTTATGAAACAAGCATCATAACTTATTACTTTCTACTGAAATAAGAAATAGAGTGGTTAAGATATGATCTTTTAGAAGGTGACAGAATACTAGTCATAATTTTTTCTTGGAAAGACAATAACTAGGAAAATTAAAATACTAGTGGGAGAATACAAACTTACTTCAAAAAATGTAAAGTTAATACAGTATATGAAGTGAAAACATTAGAAAACTTTTTTTTTCCCCTGTGATTTTTTTTTATCCTTCATTTCTCTTTTAGCTACAACAGAGAGGATGCAGTAAATGTGTCCAATTAGTTTGATAATGTATGAAAATGAGTGCAGGAATTTGCACACAGTGATGAATTGAGAGAGCAAAGATAAGTCTACAGTTCCAAAAGAAAGTCATTTTATCCACCACTGAGAAATGAAGTGGTTTAGCTGATCAGACAGATATGACATTTACTCCAAATGTTGAAAGATAAAGTTTACCAAAATGAAATCACATTGTCTAAAACTACTAATACATAAGAAAGAAATCTAAATCATATACTAATACACAAGGACATTAAACTAAAGTGAAACACTCTAAAAAGCTAACATCATGAACACTCAGTGACATCTAATAATTGACCTTTTAGTCTACTTTGCTTATGAAAAGGGTTTGGACCTTGGGAGGTCCCTAGTCCAACCTCCTGCCCAAAACAGGAGCAGCTCAGAGGTCAGATCAGGTAGTTCGGTGCTTTTTTTTCCAGTTTGGTCTTGAAAACCTCCAAGAACAGAGACAACACAACTTATCTGGGCAACCTGCTCTACTCTCCAATTGTTGTCATTGAATCATGGAATAGTTTCGGTTGGAAGGGAACCTTTAAAGGTCATCTGGTTCCACCCCCGCCCTGCAAGGAGTAGGGACATCTTCAACTAGATCAGGTTGTTCAGAGCCCCATCCAACCTGGCCTTATATCCAGTTCCTCCTTACATCCAATTTGTTTCAGTATGTGCCCGTTACCTTTCATCCTCTCACAACACACCACCGTGAAAAGTCTGGTTCCTGTTGACCTGTTGTTTCAGCATACCTAAGTCACTCTGAAAGGCAGCCCTGCCCTTCAATGCATTGACTGATTCCCCCCAGTTTGGTGCCATCTGCAAGCTTGATGAAGGGGTATCGTGTACTTCCTTTGTGCCATTGATAATGACATTAAAATGGACAGGTCTCAACACACTTGTAACTGGCCTCCAGGTAAAGTGCAACCCATTAACGCTTGGAGCATAATGATCCAGTGCTGTAGAATGTTATCCCATTCTCGTCTATTTTGACCTAGGTGGGAACAATGTTCTGAAAACAAGATGACTTCCTTAAAAAAAAAAATTCCAGTTGTAATCCGAATAAGTACAATGGGGAAAAAAATGCTTAGTCTATTCTTGTCCTGGAAACATTTTAAAAGGAACTCTTTTAAACAGTGTTCTCACTAGCAGGATGTATCTCTGGCCAGCATATACAGAGATGGTCTGTGTTATAAACGATTTTACAGAACAGTGTTATTGAGCATACTGAGAAACTTGAGTTGGCATTCTGGTAGCAAGATCCTTCCAGCACAAGTATAAAAATGGCCAAAATCGTCATCATCAAACTGTATAAAGTATCACCAACAACGTCTTGTAGAATACATGCTACAACCGTTCTCTCAAGGAAAATAAATGATTCTAATGTGTAATGTAAATGTTTCTACTGAAGTAACTACCACTAATTTTGCTAAAATGCACTCTGATCACAGAAAGTTCCGTAGCATTTAAGCCTCCAAGATTTGGTTTGTCAACTAAGTTCAATGAATTTTGCTGCAAAATGCTTTTATTTTGCAAGTGACTGCAAGGAGAATAAACACTGCAGAAGAATATATTTATAGAAGAATAAATTGAAATAAACTGTTACTTCTCAAAAAATCATAGTTTTCCCTCATCTAAATATTTCTAAAAATGCTCCATTTTAAGTGCATAGTGACCCTGATATATAGAACAATTACTCTTTCTTACTGATTTCCATAAAACAAACAAACAAAAAAAGATGTAGTAGGATGTTGAAAAGATCGGCAGAATGCATGAAGGACTTCTCAGAACAATGAATTTCCTAAGTGAAAAAAACTTGAGCCTACATATTTTCTTTGATTGAATCCATATGTATATATTTCTGAAAATAAATAAATGAAGATGATGCATGGTTTGCTGTGGGAATGACAGACCACTGTCAGAACATAACTGCTGTCTAGATTGACTTTTCTACTGTCTTTGCTTGGAAATATCAATGTGACTTTTTAAGTGAAGAGAAAGAGTTGTTAAATTACATTAAATTGACACTGATCTCCAAAAAAAAAAAAACCAAACCAAAAAACCCAACAAAAACTAGTCTTCAGAATCTGCTAACTGTATGAAGTATAACTCTGTTGCCTATAATGGTTGTTTAAACAGCTTCAGCTGCCCAAATTCAAATATCTATTACCATTTCAGAAACTGAAGTGGATCCAAAACATTTCCACAGTGCTGACAAATGACTAATGCTGAGAAAGCCATATTTTCCCATGGAATTGTTAGTTACCTGATAGGAGTGGCTTGGAGTCACTCATATCATCAATGCAGAAGTATGTCTTTTCAGTATAGTGACAACAAAGAAATGTTTAACTCAAGAGAACAAATAATAAGTTTTGAAAGAAAGACTAAATATTCTTACATTTACCTTTATTTTTCTTACTGATATTATGGTACCCAGGTGGCCATATATTGGGAAACACCTTTAGGAAGCTGTCGTTGTTTTGACTGTTTAGGTAGCTTGGGAGAGCTTTCTGTATATCAAAAAACAGTTTTGAAAAACATTTTGACAGTCAATACATAAATAAATACTTTGCTGATTAAAACAAATCCATGAGTATTTGTAAAAGAAGTACATTACACTTAAGCAGTTGACTAATTTAGCGTACAAATGGAATATTTGATGATGTTAAAAATGCTGCATGAATCTGCAGTGGTAATGAAGGGATTCCTTCACGTAGCCAGTATAAACATCAGACAAAATAAAACAGTTCCTCTGCAATGAACGGTCAGATAGAATGTCATCTTCTAATATTTTGTTAAACTTTAATATTTTTTTTTGTGAGAAAGGATGTCTGCCTGTCAGTCTTTTGGTCTTTCTTAAAGTATTACTTAGATTCACAGACTCTTTCCATTTGTTTATCTTTAAGATATTTTGGCCTGCCATTAAGTACGTCTTGCAGAAGGCAATAAACACCCAGCATTGAACTAACAAAAAGAGTTATCAAAATATGAGAATAGTTTTCACAGTATCTAGCCACTTTGTTGCACAGTGGAGGAAGGATTTTCTCTATGTCTGGCTGGATTATTTCAGCCTGAAGAATTTTTCAGTATTTTCGAAAAGTTTCTTGATTTCTCCTTGTCCTCTTCTCATTTCATGCCATGGATGTTTTTGTTTTCTCTTCCTAGAGACACTGAATCTATGTTTTAAAAATATTTTGGTTTGTATGGAATTATGATATATCTTAAGGGATATGATACTAATGACCTTCTGCTTTTTAGTAAGCAATAGTTTGGAAGACCAATGGCATGATAAATGTCAACTAGAAGGATTTTTTTTTTCCTTCTGTCTCTGATGGGTGTCACTCTAATTCTGCTAAAACACAAGGAAGAATTAAAGTTTAATCTGGCTAAAACTGGAAAAGATATGCCACTGTAGCAAATTTATTTTCCCTTCCTGTGTTCAAAAGACTTGGATTTGCCGAAATTGCATTAAAACAGATAGGAGAGAAAAAAAATGTCTGAAAAAGAAGTAATGGGAAATGAAAAATGAAATAGAAGAATGAGATGCCAACAAAAATGAAAGCTATAATATGTTATTTACTTTCAACAATTTTATTTTTTGAAACGCGTGAGAAGAAGAAAATCCTGTCTAGCAGCTGATAACAACATGCAATGGTTGGACCACATTCATCTGCTCTTGAGACTTCATTAAAGTAGGAAGACTGTTACCACTCCTCACATGAGGATACCCATAAACAAACCAAGTTACCCAAAGGAGAGCTGATGTAACTTTCATTTCCCATGATTTCAGTAAACACCAAGGCACCAGAGCTCATTCTCTCCAACCCAGCTTTCAGTGCCTGATGGGGTAGAGTCATTTGAGGCTCCCTTTGTAATTACTAGAGAGAGGCTGTGACCTCCAGAGGGTAATTCAGGTCTCCATAGCGAGATTTCTGTCTCCCTCTCACTATTGATGATGGAGGTCATCTGACACAACTATATTCCCAATTGAGGCACCTCACAGTTTCTACATATGTAATAAAACAGGACAAGCAAAGAACATATAAATGTTCAACAAAAGAGACTGTCATAGATTAGAAAGAGAAATTAATATTATATGAAAGAAAGAAGGGAGACTAAACATTAAAATATTATACTTGATCTTTAAGAAAGGTGAATGTAGAGGTGTGGACAATTATCTTGTCTTTTGCTGCCCACCAACAAGTGGGTTGCAGGAAAGAAAACATGATTTAAGTCAGGTACCAAGGGGGGCTAAGCATTGCATTCCCCTTCATGCCTGAAACACTTATGTAAGGGATGGTCATAGTCTTTCACTTAGTATCTATTAATTGAAGGTAGAGAAGATATTAGCAAGAAGACAGTAATTCTGCATTTTTTTCCCAATTATATAGCTTGCCTTTTACCAATGACAACATTGCATTTAAAGACACAGCAATAAAAAAATGCATCTATAAAGCCTCCCTAGAAAACCATGCATGCTCACTTTATTTTCTGGCTGAATTCTCCTGTAAGTTTTCAGAAATTACACTCTCAATTGCTGACTGTGTATTTTGTTTCCAATTCAGAAATGTATTTCATGTTTTTCTTCTCTCTTTACTCAATAATTGTCTTTCCTCTTTCTCTTTATACCCTGATTGTACAGAAAGAGGAAGAGGAAGGGGAAGGAGGAGGGGAAGGGGAAGGGGAAGCAGAAAGAAAGGGGAAGGGGGAGGAATCTGTAGTCCTGTGTTGGAACCATGCAGGGTAATGCCTGGTTTCTCTCATGTGAGGAGGAGTGCAGTGTCTAATTTTGTAAAATTTCCCCACCACTGTCATAGCTGGAGCCAGCATCAATAGTTACCTAGCAAAGCATATATTGCATGATAAGGCAACAACGTAAGAGTAAAGCCAAACTAAAAGAAAAATATCTTCCTGGTTCTTTTACATCCATTTTTTTTTTTCAGAGACAGTCACTACACTTTTGATCTGTACAGCCTAAATCAGCCCACATGTGAGTAAGCTATCTGTCTAGATTTTCAGCTTTCATGAGATAGGCCTTTTCTTTGTTTCTCAACATGAAATCCATAATAAGCAGTAAGTGTGTTTGCCTCACAGATAAATAGTGCTGAGGTTTTGGCTTCTGGTTATTTATGTATATATTTATCCACCATCTCACATTTCATAGCCACGGAAGCTGTAAGCTTTGTGCTGGTTTGTGAGACTCTCATGTATGCATTACACAGAAAATAATTAGATTATTTTAATTTTTATTTTTATTGAAATCTTGACCTTATGTCTTTAGAAGTCAATGAGAAGTTGCCCTTTGACAACACATAGCAAGATCAAATCCCCAGAATTTTCTTTCATCCTTGCTCTTAATAAAAGACTTATCTGTTATGCACAATATATATATATATATATTTGTTATTATCTGGAGGTTATTTTGTTATCATTATATAAATAGTACTAGGTCCCTAGACTTTGATATATTAAAAATACTACATTTCCTCCCATTGAAGAACACTTGAAAGCTGGGATGACTCTTTAAAGAAGCAGGGAAATTTTTTACTCTCTTCAAATGCTACTATTACAATTTTTCTACTAACACCTTATGTAAAAGGCTACCATGACCAGCTGGACAGTCTGCTCATTATGACAAAGGTTTACCACTCTGGGGCTAATTTATTGTGGGATGTATTATTTGCTTATCTTCCTAGTTCAATTAGTGAACATTAAAGGCATCATTATAAAACTCAGCCATATACTGAGGAAATAATGGAAATAGGTTATTGATACATTAATCTTCTTTTTAAAAGGCATTTATCCTCTTTAGGATAGATTATATTTTTCCTTCACTGGAAAGGATTTCGGCACCAATAGTTTAGACAATCACTCCTCTTATGGAAGGCTGTTTCTCACATTTACTTTTCACAGAGTAAACTCATATTCACTTCCTTCTTTGTTTAAACAGAAACTTGGCAACACGTACATTTTCTGTAGGACAGATTAACTAACTTGCTAAGGGGAATGCCTTGCAAAATCAAAACAGACCTAAAAATATCAAGGGCAAACATACCTCCTGCTAGTGAATTGTATCTAACTGCAGGAAAGACTCTTAGTTTGTTCACAGTGTTGTCATGACATAACATCTCTTAGCTCTAGAAATGATAGTTCAACAATAAGAAATGTGTCTCTTCTGGAAAGCAGAATTTATGTTTTGCAACCCAGAAGTTTCATTCAGGGGTTTCTGCATCCTTCTCTGTAAATGCTGGCATACCTCTGACACTATAAAATATTGTATGGGAAGATAAAATACACACACACATCGGAAAATACTTATTTTCAGTGTGCAGAAGGAATCTTTCTAGGAGAAGTCATCAAAAAGCCATCATTCAATCTACAGAGAATGCTAATATTTGAGGAATCATATTATTAATATTAAGAGAATAAAAGCACTTGCTCTACTCTGTTCAATCACTACAAAATTAGATTAGCTTTGAAAAGCTTTACAGTTTCAGAAAACATAAGGATCTTTCTATTTTATTGAATGCACCTGTGTTCCTGTATGATAACATAGAATAAACATAACAAATTGAATTGAATTTGTATATCACTGCTGATCTCTGGAACCTCCAGCTTCTAAAATAAAGTTTTTATGTGGAACCTAAGTAATTATTACTTCTAGGGGTGGAGAGTTCTGAATAAAATATTATTAAGTTATTTTATAAATTTACTGTGTAAAAAGGAAATGCATAAAGTAGTATTACTATACTTGTAGTCATTATGATTTTCATTTCTTTCTAAGAGGAAGAAGTAAATTTCAGTGCTAAATACAGTTGCAGAATAAATACCCCAAATTAAAATTAGAAAAAAAAACCTAAATTGTTCAAATTAATCAGCTATCTGAGAAAGAAATGTACTTGGTATCCATAATGCAAATAAAAGATGCTTTAAAACCATGAAATAACATCTTTGAAGTGGTTAGTGGAGGAGAGAAATCAGTATGTATGATGAAACAAATATATCCATTGAGTCCATGATTTTAATGTCCAGACTCATCTTAGAAAATTGTTCTGTAGGTTTCCACTGAAGTTCAGGAATGAGATATTACTGATGGAATTTCTTGGAAGACATTCTCCTCCTGGGAACTGAGTATCCCCATCCTTTACTGAGTCCTTGAGCAAATTCATTCATTTGTTTCGTCTCTGTAGTTTCTATAAGAGCATTTGTTGCTATGAGAAAAATATGTTACATTATGACAAGGATTTGCAGAAGGTCCATGAATTTTGATGGTCCTGGTTTTGGAAGCCTTTGCTATGTGGATTACAGAGATGCTAGTAAGTCTGCCACATGGCATGTACCAGTCCACAGTAAGTTTGTGGCTAAGGCTGTGGCTTGCAAAGTTGGGGGTCTATTTGAAGACAAAGAGGAGAGATTTGGGGAAAATGGCATTCAGTATGATCCTATATCTATGTAGACTGTAATTAGGGCTGTGAAAATAAGGATGTATAAGGGTGTGTATGATTATCCTTTTAAGAAAGGAGGAGGACAGCAACACCTCAAGAAATGAGAGATACAGAAAACTAAGATGAAAACTGACAGATGCAGGAGAGAGTGGGGATCTGTATGTCGACTCTGTCACCTAGCAGAATCACCTACCGTATGGGGATTTATATTAAATTAATTGGACTTTGAATAAATCTTGGGAAATTAAAACAGAGAATCAACGGTCTCGTTCTTTACAGCTTTTGGTTTAAAACAGATTTCTGCAATTGCAAAACTCCTCCCCACCCTCAGACTTCCACTTGGGATTATTTGATGCATAGCTGTAGTCAGTCATTTTCATTTAAGACAGCTTTTGCTGGATGTGCTCCGATTTGACAAAGAAATATTTCCATTCCTTTCATGAATCAGCAGCTGTTGCTGTCCCTGACAGCTGGCTTAGTCAGGCTGAAGTACAAGCTTGCGTTCATTGGATGATACTTCACTTGCTAAATCTCTTGACTAGTCATATTGATGAGTAATATCTCACATGCAATCCAGAAAAAATAAAATCAGCAAACAAACTGGCAGTGGCAGTACAAGCCATGAGCTGGATTCACCAAAGCCGATTACAGGAAATGTGAGATGCCAGCTCTGACCACGCCTGGGGAGCTAAGATAGGGACAGACCAAGGATCTGTATATGAAATTGATTGCCACAAATTCAATGGAAAAGCAATATTTAACTTAAATTGAAGCTTCAATTTATTTTCTCATTTTCCTTCCCCCCTCCCCCCAGCCCACCTTGCAGAAAATTCTTTTATTCTGAAATTTTCTATGGTTCTGCTTCAGTGAAAAGAAACATTCAGGAGTCACAAAACCAGGTGCCCGGATTAACTATGGAAAACACAAGAAATAGAGTTCTACAGAGACCTACAGGATGGACCCTGGAGGTAAAATGACTCATTGGCTGGACAGAGGACATCACTTTATTTGTACACCATGTCTTTGACCTCCCTCCTACAATTCTTCTATGCAGGTGTCCAACACTGCATATGAGCCATCTGTATAACTCACAAGCACTCATTATGTCCACATGCAATCAAAAACCTTGGATAACATGTTAAATGTGTCCCATCTTGCCTAAATGCTTTTTCTTAGTTTGGCTTCCAGGGGAATTGCAGGCATGCTGCCCTCACTATCCATGACAGATATGTTTTTCCTCTTTTCTGCCTGTCACTTTAGAAGACCAGCTAAGATAAGATATTCTCCCAAGTTTCATGAAAATGTTAGATCCTACAGCACAATCCTTATTAGATACAAGAGACTCCATCAAAGAGAAAGCTGTATGATTACAGCTGTACAAGACTTGCACCTTACTGTAGAAAAGTCAAAGGACAAGACATAAATTCATAAGAAAGGAGGCTTCCTTAGTTTTTACCTTGACAAAAACTACATTTTTGATCTGGAGGGTAGCTGAAGTAGAACTCTGAAGACAGCAAGTAGGTTTAAGTGCTGAGGATAAAAAAAAAGCAAAAACAACAACCCAGATGTAATGGGACTTTCAAGAGTCCAAAACATTAGAAAAAAAATCCTATCAGCTGCAGTAGGAGCAATTAAGCCAGTGCTAAATGCTAATGAACCCCTAATCCAGGCTGCTTTGCCTAGCTAAAGTTGTATATTCCAGCTCTTGGAAATGAATGAAGAAAAGTTCTTTTCTGTAGGTATCTCCACCCATCTTAGTCATGCAGTATGAGTAAAGAAACCTGTAGCTGAATGTAAATAAGGCCATCTGATAAGGCCATGTGTGACAGAAATTTTTAAACATGGGAATAGTGGCCTGACAATGTCGCTCTGCAGAGTTGGACTCCGGTGTTTAACAGCTACAACTTCTATGTGTTATAACGCTTTCTGGATTGTGGTAAGTAACACACTTGCCAAAAAATTTCTGGCTGCCATCTCCAGTCTGGCAGTGTTCAGTGAGTGAGATTCGGCTGTCTTTACTCAGGCATTGCTCCCTCTGCCTGGAGCAGCAGAAATGAGACATAAAGGACTCGTCCACATGTCGATGCATTTTGTGTCGTGCTTGCATTTTCCGAGTTGTTATCTTTCCGATGAAACCAGTTGCATGTTGCTGGGAAAAGGGCTAACATTTTGTACCTGTCAGACCAACCAGTAGCCTAGGAAAATCACTCTGCCTCCTTAGGCTTATACAGCGCAGGCAGACAAAAAGCAAACTCTTCCCCATTCTTCCTGGGCAAGCATGTCCAGTCTCAGATTTAATCAAAGTGTTAATCCTAGGAGATTTACACAGTAAGATATTGTATTCGGCTTTGAACATGAAACTACTAAGTGCCACAAATACCCCTTGCCAGTAATACGTTCCCCAGGGATCCTCAAAGAAGCACAGACTGTGGAATGAATGGGCTAATTATTGCCCTGGGTCACACCTGTGCAAGCCTTGCTAATTCAGATAACTGAGCACCTTAAACCAGGGGCACCGGGAGTGAGAGTGGCTGGAAAATGTTAATGTGACTGATAGCACTACAAATATTTAAAAGAAAAGTCTCTTGTTTGGAGCGCTCAAAGTATTTTGAGCTCTTTCTGCCTCCTTTTGACAGATCTTAGCAGATGCTCGCTGTAATAAAATTTGCTAAAAAAAATATCAATGGTCATTAATGGTAACAGATAAAAGTTACTACTTGGAAACAGGATTTATATGCAAGACCCAGTTACCTATATTGTGTGAAGAAATATCCATGCACAATGTACTTCATCTTAAGATGAAGGGAACATACCTCTTGATGAAATGGAAACCAAGTCTTGTAACCCATTTGGAGTTTGCCCCGTTGTGTCATATAGTGCTGGCTATATGTAATGTCCTCAGATTATATCTACTGAATCCTCACTGGTATGACTTCATCTGCTTACATGTGAGCTGGTTTTCCTGGCTTGCCTTGGAACAGAACCTAAGCTTCTCTCAGCCCTGGATCTGTGTATGAAATGGTTTCTCCTGAATAACTGCATGGTGGAAGGAACGTTGCCCATCCTTTCACACAAAGGGTGCTGAGGTCCATTAATTCTACTTGACCCTAGGTAAGAAGATTTTTTTTTTGCTGAGAATGATTAACCAGATAACTTTTTTGCTGTCTTATTCCCTCTAATCTATTTATTTTTCTTAGAAACACTAAAAGATGGCAAAATTAAGGATCAGACAAAATAGGGAGCCATGCTGTGGCCATCATGGGCAAAAACTGCCATGAGTGGGCAAAACTCCCCCATGCCTCAAAACATACTGTAACTGGAAGTGCGAGGCAAGAAGAGAGGTTTTTGATCGCATTGCTGATCTTCTTGGTCATGTGGTCACTCACTTCTTTTCTGGCAAGAATGAGAGTACTCTGCTGCCACAGACACACATGGCTCCCAGTTTCAGCTAGATGGGTAATTTTCAGTACATATATCCCTGTTCCAATTTTGAAAAACATTACCTGTTAGTCACTTATGGCACAACAGTATAGCATAGCTTATTCATATCCCCAAACTGTTTCCCTGAAGTGTGGGTTACAGACACATGTTCTTAATATGTTTTTGATATGTTAATACCCACAACTATATTGCTTTGTATACTGAAATTATGACAGACACTGTGAATTAAGAAAATCAAGAACTGCTTTAAAGAAAGCAATATCACTTTAGTTTATTTATTAAACTGCTCTTGCTTTTAGTTTCTTGATACTAATAGGGCTCCAGTCCTTTCAAGACTTGTGCTGCTGTGGTTTTTTAATGTAAACTGTCAAATATTCTGTCTGACTCTATATAGCTCCCTGTACCAATGTCCTTATTAGCAGAGGCAAATTTTCAAGAGTCATTGAGGCTATGTCTCTGCTAGTGAATGATTCAGATCTGGGGCACGTACTGGAGCACTGTTTTGCAGTCATCTGTCCTACTTACAATGCCCCTTGAGCAGTTTTGGCTCCTGAGAGCTAGCAGTTCAGCTGTAGAGAGTCAAGTTGAGCAAGACTACTTGACCCCAGGGCCAGAGACTAGTTCCCTGGTCTGTTTTGCTTAGTAGTATAGGTTCAGCCTAGGATTACATACTTCATTTGTGTCTTTTGACTTACATTAAATTTTTATCATTTGTACATAAAAAAACAGAGGCTGAATGGGCTCAACCCCTGTGACTATTTTGTTGAGTTAATGCAATTTTCCGTTTGCAGGTCTATGTATTTTGAATACTTTGAATTCTTCAGAACAATATGAAGAGATAAAGAGACAAAGAAAATATCCCAAACTGTAGCATTTAACTCCAGATTTCATTGTGTGTAAAAAATAATCTGGTAGTTACTTAAGCATTGAATACGTAGCCCATATTCATTTTCACAATGAAACACTGACGGAAGTCTAAATTTCTGAAAATGCTGTTTCCATTGAAAGAAAATTCTCAGATTAAAGATGTTTTGTAGCAGTACAGTTACCTGCCTGAAGTTTCAGTTAAACACCAGGTGCTATTTTGAATGTTAGGAATATACATATATAAAAGTAATAATAATAAGAAAAAAAATGAAACAAAACATAATTCACTTGGAAACATTTGTTTTAAAGTTGCTAAGTAATTTGTTTTCATTCCAATGCAAAGTTAAATTAATTTTGAATTGTAAGATTTCCTCATGGAACAGAAATGCTCAGATTTGACCAGCTCTTCTAGGAATTTCAGAATCTGAGGGGAAAATGTCGAAATTACCATTTTAGGGTGAAACTGTATGTTAAGTTTTGAAATCTTGATTGTATTCTTTAAAAAAAAATATTCTAATAACACACACACACACACACACAAAAGAACTGTAGGCAAAATATCCCCTAATTTTGAGGGCTCTAGCCAAACAACATTTTTTTTTACAGCTCTAGCTGCGTGAAGTTACTGATGGACAGTTTCTGCTTTTTCACTCAGAAATGGAAGGATCAAAATTAATGACTACTTTGGAAAATGTGCTCTGAATCATTAAGAGAGTGATGGTATTTATCTCAGTGTGCTGCTGAGTGTCTCCCAACTTCCAGAGGTGTCAAGCCAGTCTCCTAAACTGTCAAATCAAATCCCGCTGACTGGTTACCATGCCATATATTAGCAACTTAATTATAACAACTAGACTTAGTACGTGACTAGTGAAATACACACTTTCAGATCTTGACACATGCTCCACAGAAAACAATAAATAATGCCAAACACATGCTTTCTATTTGTCAGTAATAAAAGAAATGCTTGTTGCAATCCAGATATCAAGTGACAGTGCCAAAACTCCCTTCAGTAATACATATACATTCTCCAAACACTTTAAAACTACACGAGTAAACGTGCCCAAAGTCACACCAGTGTACAATTTACTAACTAGGTGATGCTTCAATATTCTTTCTGTATAAATATTTCTTTTTTTTTTTTTTTTTTTTTACTTTTGAAAGAAAAGAGCTGGAGTTTCAAAATGCAATCAGAGTTTCCTTTAGCATTCTGTTAAAAATTAACAAGCCAATTTGTTTTTTTGGTAGAACTTCACTGACCTTGGTGAATTTAAACCCAGGATGACATTGGCCCACCAAGGAGACTGGAAAATATCTGCAGTAAAACTTAAGAAACATGCACATATCTGATACATTTCCATTGCTGCTCACTATTTGGTCAATGATCATTGAAATGTTCATTGCAATTTACAGGAAAAAAACAAAAAAGCAACAGTGGTTAAACTCAGTTCCATGTAGACCTTGGAGCTAATTTATTTTTTTCAGCCTCAGGTGAAGATAATTTGAGAAATGGGATTGAAAAATTATGTGCTCATTCAAGGAGAATCAAAAGCTCCACATACAACTTTATTTTTTTTTTAAATTGAACTCTTGCAAACTAAATAGACTTGTTTCCCTCCATTGTATTTAGTAATTTTTTTAACGAGACTGACAATATATACAAGAAATCATATCCACAAGTATAAAAAGACCAGTAAAGTGAAGAGTAATGAAGTGTCATCAGAAAATGCAGGGTCAGATCCCTTTCTTTGATGATGCTGGTGTATTAATGGATAACTCTGCAGGAGTTACGCTACACATGCCTTGATAGCTCTAAAAACAGTAACCTCAAGAAATCTAGATCAGATCACAGTGCCTTCCAACTTATCTAATTCCTGATGCTCATTCCTGAGGAGATCGTATCATTCTACTTGGCTAAATGAGTGGTTGGGAAAGATACTTGTTATTAAAAAGGAATAAATACTGATCAAACACTGTTGCAACAACAAACTGCAAGGCCATCTTCTCATTTCAACTACACATACATTAATTAATAAAGGTGACATTTCCTTAATATTAAATAATGACATTTTTTACCCTGTCGCTATGCATTGTCCTGTGTAAATCTTATTGAGTTTTCTGTGAAACATGATATTGACTGAATGTCCAAAATATAAACAAATGAAAAATGTTTCCAGCTCAGCAGCACAGAATAAGGTGATGTAAGTGAGCTCAGTCCCTAGGTCATCTGTCGTTTTGCTCAGGAAGAGGGAGGCATAGACACCTTTGTGCCTGCATTTAATGAAACAGTTTGGGAATGAACACGTAACACATTAGTCCCATCTCTTCCTACATAAAAAGTGGATGTCCTTTTTTACTGTGGTGGAAACTACAACAGGGACTGTGTTCTGCAGCTCCATAGCAAGCTGCATCAGCTCTCCACTTACCAGAAAAACAAGCCCATGCACACCAACAGCACATGAAATCAACCCAGTCTCTCTCCTGAGTTTGCATCCTTTGAGTTGAATGGATTATTATGGTCTAAACTGTTCTGATAGCTTGCTTAATGTGATATTTAAGCAAAAGTCTCATACATGTGAAGAAGAAACTAAAGGACTCACACTCAGTTCTGCCCACTAGTAATGAACTTAGAAGAACATGTCTCAGGCCTCGAGTCTGAGTGTGGAAAAGCACACAGTGGTGAGATTCTGAGCATAGGGCGAAAACAGAATCCTGAACCACAAGGACTGATTTCTTACTAGCAAGGCAATCCAGCATTAAACATATGGGATGAGGACAGCCCAGGTTGCCTCCTGGGTTCATTAGCTTATATTTTATTCAGGAATTGATGCTGCCACAAGGAGAAAGCTGCAAGGAATTTGGTGGGGAGGATCAGAGCAGAAGAAAGGGGCAGTGGCTTGGGGCTGGTTAGTGGAAAGCAGGATAAAAAGGAGAACGTGTCAGAAAAAGGACTGCCTGAAAAATATCTGGAAGCTCATTCTTTAGAGGAAATTAGATGCTCTTCATTTCTTTGTAGCTGGTAAAAACCAATGTGATTACGGTGGATTTGTGCTTGTCGAAGACAATTTGGGAAACAACCAACCTCAGTATGACCCTCAATTAGGAAAGCACTTAAACACATGAGGAAACATTAATAGCTGTACTGACTGCAGGAGAGCCTAAAGTGAAAATGTGTTTAATGGTTTGCCTAACGCAGGGCCGAAATGAGGGATGGGTTGCACCTCAGGAACTGAAGTTCTATGGTTTATGCAGAAATTGGAATTCAGTTAAAAGCCTTACAGAAAATGTGGTATTTATCATGCTAGGCAGTGTCTACAGTTGGAAATCAATTCTGGAAATACCGAATGTGCTCAATTCCCGTTGAGACCAATGAAAATATAAATCAGATTCTGACTTATCTATTTCATTTAGATCCAGACTTCTACCATGTTACAGTTGTTTTGAAGTCCCAAGTGTGCCAAAAATTAATTTTTCAATGCTAACTCTGTACAATAACTGCACATTTTGTTGAAATTCATCCTTTACTTACCTATGACTGCTCTTAAACTGTGTAGCTAGAAGAAACCATATGTATAGAGTATCTTACAAGCACTTCCATGAAATGGATGGTGTTTGACTTTTAATTTGACAAGGACATTAACCCACTTTTCTCTCACACCACTAGAGTACAAGTTGTGGAAAAAAACCCCGTTGTTCTGGGATACACATATGCTGCTGATCTACATATTTTGACACTGCCATAAAGGCATTTTTCAGAATATGAAACAAAAACCCTTCCTCTAAACAGTCAAAGAAATACTAACTGTGCTGTTTCAGAACTGTGTAAGGAAGGCTGGAGTTTACATAAACAAACCAGTTTTAGTATACAAAACCAACTAAAAGTGCTGATACATGTCTGCATGGATAACCACCTATTATTAAGTACATGCTTTTAAGGCAGCTTCCTGACACGGATCTGCAATTAGACCTGGCAGTACTTTTAATAAAGTGATGTCACATTTCTGTTCTGACAGTTTTGGCCATTTGGCACCGTAATGTCTCTCAACTCCAATATACTTAATGTTTAACGTTTCTATGCCTATATTTTATTTGCACAGGGGTCCTGATTCCATGAACTTTATTAACACGTAGAGGTCCAGTGAACAAATTAAGACTATTTAAAGGAATATGGATTGCTTATGTGAGAGAAAGGGTTGCACAACTGGACCCATTAAGGTCTTGTCTGCATTGCTTAAGCTCAGAATATGCATAATTCAAGTCGATTAATTTGAGCTAAATTAGCAGTAAAACCAATCCGGGTTTAGTCTGAGCTCTTCTGAAGGTTTTAACTCAAAATTTATATCCTAAGTTAATCCCCAAGCTCAAGTACTTAGTCTTCACTGTTATTTTAAATACTCATTAACCGCAAATAACCAATACAAAATAAAAGCACATGATGTTATGGTTTAAATGGAAGTGTGGTTTTGTTTTGTTTTTTTTTAAATCTCTTTCTGTCTTTATACTTTTCCTGCTTAAAGACAACCTGATCTCAGTGTTGTCACTTTATTGTTGCCAAACTGATAACTGATTTAGGACTGACAAAGAAATAATTTAAGTTTATTCAGGTAGGGTCGCAGTAACATATCCTGAACCATGGCAATATTTGCCTGGAACATTTCCCCTGAATAGCTTTGACTATCAAAGTAATGCAGGATATTAACTTTGTATTGCTCCTATGCTCACAGCTCTCAGTGTGATAACATTTACAGAATTATTTGCAAAAATTTATGTATATACATTAGAATGTTTTCACAACTATCATTGGGTCACTGTCCATTGCAGCCATCTAAAATAGGTTTTGAACATTGTGGAAATAAGTTCTAAGTAATATTCATTATGTTTTTTATTGCCTGAATCAATCTCTATGAAATATCATCTTCCTTATAGAGAATATAGACTTTTATGCTTCCAAGAGTTCAAAACAAGTCTACCATTATTCTGTTTATTATTTTGCTTTTAATGAATTTTATACTTCCAAAATATAATCTACTAATGACTATAGAAATTCTCTCTTTGTGAACAGAAACAGGTGAGCAAGGCTTTTTCTTTTTTTTATGCAATCTCATTATGAACATTTTCCATACAGAGAAATAACAATAAAAGAAAGTAATTTCACATTTAGACAGCAAATCAGTCTCTGTCTCATAGACCCTGGCCCAAACACAGAGAAGAAAAACTTTCTCAAATTTGCAGCCTGACTGGCCTCTTTCTGGCCTCTTTATTTTTCTTCTTGTAAGTTAGAGGATCATTTGGAATTTGTGTTCTGTTCGTCACTGAAGCTGGAATTGGGATTCAGTCACCAAAGCATGCATCTATTGCCTTTTTTTTTTTTTTTTTTTTTCATTACAAAGCATCCAGACTGGTATCCAAGTGCTGCTTTTGAAGATTTCAGGTCTCTCATTGGCGCCATGTGTCATAGTTCAGGCCTGATCAGGACCAGACTACGCAGTCTCTCTCTCACTCCCCCCACCCTCCGAGAGAACAGGGAGAGAAAATATAAGAAAAACAGCTCGAGGTTTGAGATAAGGACAGGGAGAAATCCTTAAAGTTACCGTCACAGGCAAAACAGACTCGACTTGGGGAAAACTGTTCATTTATTACTACAAATAGCAGGGTAATGAGACAGAGAACAAGATAACCTCCATCCACCCCTCCCTCTTCCCAAGCTTAACATTATCTCTACTACCTTCCCCCACCCCCGAGCGGCACGGGGGGGAAGAGGGAATGGGGGTTGCGGTCAGTTCATCACATGTTGTTTCACGCCGCTGCTTCATGGTTGGGGGAAGAACTCCTCACATTCCTCCCCTGCTCCATGGTGGGGTCCCTCCCATGGGCCACAGTCCTTTGTGGAACTGCTCTGGCGTGGGTCATCTCTTCCACGGGTGCAGTCCCTCTAAAACAGCTGTCCCAGCGGGCCCTCCACGGGCCACAGCCGCCTTCAGGCATCCACCTCCCCTGTTATGGAGTCCTTCATGGGCTCCAAGTGGATCTCTGCTCCTCCGTGGACCTCCGTGGGCTGCAGGGGGACAACCTGCTCCACCATGGTCGTCACCACAGGCTGCAGGGGAATCTTGGCCAGGAGCCACATTACTCCTCCCCCTCGCTTCTGAACTGACCTTGGCGTCTGCAGCCGTTCCTCACAACAGGCTGGCAGACGCCTCTCAGGATCTTTTTTTACATCTTATTCACTTCTCATCTCCTTTCCACTTCTTGCAGCCGGGCTGGACTGAGTCGGGCCCAGTCGGCTGCCTGGCGAGAGGCCAGAGGGTGAGGCCTGCAAGGCCCATGAGGCCTGCGCCTCCCCCTCTGCACCTCTGCCCCCGCTCAGCTTCTTCACATCTTCTCTTCTTTTTTTTCCTGTTTTCCCCTTCTTAAATACGTTATCGCAGAGGCGTTATCACGGAACATTCTGCTACCAATCGGCTTGGCCTTGGCCAGCAGTGGGTCCGCCCTAGGCCCGGCTGAATCCACTGAACAAAGGGGAGCAACTTCTAGCAGTTTCCTACAGAAGCTACCACCTTAGGCCCCCCCTCACTAAACAAAACCACGACACCATGTCACATCGGTCAGCCCGTATGGACATCTTTTTGGAAAGGAAAAAGAATCTATATGACTTTCATTCTTTATGTGCTGCAAAGATGTTAAACTGAATTATGAACTTTCACCACAGTTTGATATGTAAGAAAGGGATGTTTCCTTATTAATTTCTTTAAACCATTAGCTTCACTTCTGCTGTTCATACTTTTTATGGAAAGAAGGATAATAACTTCCAGGAATTTGTACGCCTTCAAGTGGTTTGGAATAGGTTAAGATTATTTTTAAAAGCTAAGTAGTAGTTAGGAAGTTATCTCTGGTTTGAGTACACAGCACTCTAATGTTTAAAATTACAAAGACTTACAAAGTCCTAGAACAGCTGTACACAGATTTTCTTCAGCCATCCTACTAAACTCAAGTTTAGTGCTCTCTCATTTCACAACCCGTGAAGAGCAAACGGTATGATCCTTTTAGAGCTGTGTACTGTCTTTCCTGTTGGAGGGAAAAGGCAAGACTTCAGAGAAACAACTGAATAAAAAGTTTACCTTTGTTATCTACATATTTACTTTTAAGGGTTCTATATTTAACAGAAAGGAATACATTACTTTCTTCAGTTTGCCGACCTTCAGAACATTTTTTTTTTTTAAGACGACACTGCTCCCTGTATAATGAAGTTAAGTCTGTCAATGATGATGTCAGGCAAGCCACATCTCCCAGAGATCTACAAAATAAAAAAAACCCAGCAGAATAGATATTTTGAAGGGGCTAACAGTTTATTTTGGAGACTGTGGACCATGTTCAAGAAAAAAAAAAAAACGTATAAAGTTTCTAAATCCATGGCTTCTAAGAGTCATCATTTCTTCTCCTACAAATATGTATAAAAGAATAAGCTTGATTTTTATCTCAGTTTTTCAAGGTGTAATTAAAGCAAAGCTTACAAGGAAAATCAATAAAATCTTTGTGATTTGCTAAAGAAGGAACACCGGCATTTTTTTCAGCTATCACTTTCTGTTTCTACCATGTCATTGCTCGATGGCACTAGTGGGGCAATACTTAAATAATTGCAGCGTACTACATAATTCTTAGAATTTACTCTATACCTAAGACAAGGAGTATGTGTTTGTCTGCACCGAGGTTGGGAAACAGTCCCTTTTTTTTTAAGTCACAAAAAATTATTTTTGTTGTTGTTGATGTTCACTTACCACTATTTCTAACTCACACTCAGTTCACTCGTGCTAGTGGTGTTTCTGGTTCTTCACAGCATGGACTATAACATGGTGTATTGACCTCAAATCTAGCATCCAAACTGGAAATTATATAGTTTTGACAACACATAATTCAGCCTATATCTATCCTTTTGAAAAACAGGGCTTATTAATCGGAGTTCAGACCTATGATAACACAGCTATACTGCAATGAGGCACAAATTATCATCTTTGAACAATTCTTCATTCTTCTTTGTGTATATATTAGATCAGGAAAGAGCTAGTTCTGAAGTCTCTGTCATTGCATAATTTAGAGGAAATCTA
Source organism: Chlamydotis macqueenii (assembly GCF_036417535.1). Taxonomy (NCBI): domain Eukaryota; kingdom Metazoa; phylum Chordata; class Aves; order Otidiformes; family Otididae; genus Chlamydotis; species Chlamydotis macqueenii. Next base: position 168,867,682 of record NC_141556.1, read on the forward strand.
TGTAATGAAGGAAAATATCAGGCCTATGCAACCTCAAGCTTTCCAAAAGTATTCAACAAAGAGTAAGTAACCTCTTGTAAGTCTTGTGCAGTGGCCTGTTAGACTGAAGTGTCTGGATCCTGCCTAAATCATTCTTCATATAACTAACCATCTTTTCTAGATTTATCTCTAAGAGTATATATATTCACAGTTGTACAGTATTCCCAGTAAACAATAAATATCAAGGGGTTTCTTTTTTTTTTTTAGAGAACATCGAAAACTTCAAGGTACATATTTTAGTGTCCTACAAAAGCAACTTTTTGACTCACACCTTCTCACCTGTCATCTTACAAAGCATGCAACCAAAAAGACTTTTTTTTTTTGCATGTGAAAGCTCCTTGTTTAATTGCTAATAGCACACCCCTCATATGTCTCATTCTCTTTATAACATTATTTTCAACAAACTACATTTATCAGTTCTGAGTATAGATGTTGTAGATACAGCTCTTGCTTGGGATGATATAAAAAAGAATAATTTGAAAAATCTTGTTTAAGGTCAGGAATGTAAGATTTCTGTCATGTGATTTAGGGTGGGCTTTTTTTCCTGCTTCTTCAGTCCAGTTTTTTCATTAAAAAAAAATTCATACATAGATTAAGCATCAAATATCACTGAATTGTGTAGTGAAGTGGGATGATTTCTCAGTCACTACTACAACACCACCATGATTCATTGACTAAAGCTTGAGGAAAGCCATTAGTGGCATGACAGATAACTGCAAAGCACTGTCCTTCACTGCCACCACACCAGCTCAGTAAACTTCTATGAGCTATATTTAAAAGATTACATGGTTTGTTGGTAAATCAGCGATGACCAAGAAGAAGTACAGCTCATGGGAAAACTTGAGTATGTTGATCACTCACGCAGTAGGAAGTAACTACAGAAGTTTCATTACAAAGAGCTAGAAAGCTTCCCAACTAGGAAGCAGCAGAGCCAACATGAGAGTGTGAAGCTTTTATAAAGTAGAAAGAACTAGAAACAAAATTTAGGTGGATAAGGACAGGGAGACAAAAAAAAGAAAAGATCCCTAACTTTTCTTATGTCAGTAAGCCCAGATAATAGTTTAGGAATAGGATAGAAGTTTCATTTTCCAAAAATACATTTGGATTTTTTTTTTTTTGTCATTTAGGTCATTAATTTTGGCTCATGAAATCTTACTGCATGAAAAACAAAAGGGTGTGTGTGTGTGTGTGTGTGTGTGTGTGTATAACAACTACTGTGATTTAAAATGAGAGAGAACAGAATTCCCATGAAGAATCAGAGATGCAAATTAGGCTTTGCTGACCTACACCCCCTGCCATTCTCTAGCTTTGTGCTGAGAAAATTTGTAAGAATCTAAAATCTTATAAACCCTCGTGCTAGGGATATATACCCCAAGAATCTTTTCATCTTAAGGACACCTAAACCAATTTTTCAAAAAACAAGAGTGCCTTATCTCAACTGCCTTCACTGTTGATGTGACTAATCACTGCTAAATGTTCAATGAATGGTTTTGCTCTTGTGTAAGACTCCCTCACATGGAAAAAGTAATTTGCACAGAACTGTAGATACCATAAGCAGTTATTACCAGTCCTCTAGTAGTTAGATGCTCAATTGATTTAGCTATAAAGATGTTTAGTTATACAGTTCCTTACTGCAAGTAGTCCCTGTCTAGTAGAGAAATAAATCCACACATCATTTTCACAGCTCTGCCAGTGGTAGACAGACACCTAGGTGTCTGTCAGGGATAGTGACTACACCATGTCCTCATGCACCAAGATGAAAGTTTGTATGCAGATCTATTGCGATTGTGTTGTGTAGATGCTGTTCAGTTCTTTTAGCAAATTTTGAAAGCCATAACTTCCATAACATCATCTTTAATATTGCTTTTACAGGAGACAAATGAGCTTCATGTGTTGGCAGAGATAACTTTTAGAAGACCAAGATCCACCAAAAGATAGGCAGAGTTTGAGCATCAAGAATGCAACAGGAAATATTTTATCAGCTGAGGGGTTTTTTTTTCTAAACATTTTTTTACTATATTTTGGACACCATATTTGTAGATAGTCCCACATTTGGAGCACTACTCATTTTTCTCACAGCACATACAGAGACATTCTGAATTAGCAAGTGAACTTTAAAACATTTTGAAATATCTTTTAAATGTGAATAAGTACGCAATTTTAACAAAAGTAGACTGCGTCTTTCATGGCAATCTTTTCAGCTACAATATGTTCATGTCCACATGTCTACATAAGAAAGACAAACAAATACAAAGTCTAATGATGTAAGGATTATCTGCCTGCAAAATCAAACCACAAAAAGGTGAATTGTGAATAGGAACTGCTGTTGTTTCAAAAAATGTCATTACTGTACTCTGGATGAAGTACATATTTTTCTATTTTCATGTATGCCATTTTGAAAGTAAAGGGAGAATGTATGCCATTTTCAACTAAAGGGAGAAAAATCTCCCTCCCTTTTAGAGAAGGACAATCTTTGTAAGACATTAATCACCACTATTTTATTTATCTAACTATATCTTTCTTCTGTAGCTGAAAAAAAAATCCTATATGGGTAATCCTTAAGCTGCTTTGCTTATGGAGGGGGAAAGAAGAGAAGATAGACTATTATATCTATTCTTAGATACTTAAGATGTCTTCAGGCATCGTAACTGTAGTGAACTCCATAAGCATCTAGACAAATAAAGAACACAAACAGGAAATATCTTGCAGGATTTTTATTTGTTTCCCTTTGTTCTTGCCCAAATTCCTGACTTACCCAGTCTCATTTCCTGGGCTAAGTGTTATTAGCAACATTTTGAAATCTCAAGGGCCAGCTTTACTTTTCAGACCCTCAGAAAGTTTAGGCTTCTCTTGTTCTGGTATGATTTTAGAGCTAGTTAATCCACCTTAATGTTTTCTATTTGGGATCCTTCACTGACGATCTTGTCTTGGTGCTTCCTTTAATCTTGAAGAATATATCTATCCCAGGGTATGGATCTACATTCTCATCTCCAATTCCCTTTTACATTGACCTTAGACTAGGGTCTGCACTGTATGAAAAAGGCTTCTCATTACCACTAAGTGACTGGAAAATTGATCCCTCTTCTGACATTGGTTTTTGAGAATCTGACTAAAAACTAATCGGAACCAGGCTTCATGACAAATCAAATAAACTATGGCATATAACCTCCCTGTATCCCACTACTTCTTGAGTAACTCTCAACTTCACTTAGTGCAAAATCTCCTAGAGACTTTCAGCGGGATTAGGATTTCACACTAGTTTTGTTAAATGCCTCTTGTGAACCACAGTAGATTTTGCTAACAAGTTAACATTAACTATAATATTTCACTATGACAATAACACATATTTGCAGCTTTTGACCTGTCTTATTATTTAAATATAAGTATTTTAATATGTAGTTTGTAGCATTTTATCAGCAGCTCTGAAACAGCAATATCATAATGTGACTTCCAGTGCTAAGTTTTGCTTAAATATGTGTTTTAGCTATGCTTATTGACATAAATGGGAACGGAGTGCAGGCAACCAAGTAAAAGATTTGGTCTCAAAAGATGCAAGAATATGATTTAGCTTTCACTGCTTGAATCGCTCTGTGGTATTTTTATTTTCCCCAATTTTATTAACTCATCAGACCTTCTACATTGAATGCAGAAAAGAATTTGCTTACAGACTAATGAACAAGTCTTGCCAAGTATAAACTTACAGAAGAGTTACTCATTTAAGTGGTTCATACTCATAAGGAAACCATGGTTGTGTTCTTATTAGCAGTCAATTGTTCATACTTTAATAAACTACTCATCAGTGTTGATCTGAAACACATCTTTCCATTTTTATCCTCCTATGCTTTGAACAATGCTTAGTAGATAATTCCAGTCTCTTACTCACAGAATTGTTATAATGTGCAAGAAACAATCAAGATCACCAAAGCTAGAGACAATGAGGTACAATGGAACCAGCCTCTGACCTCATGTAATAAAACTTTGCCTATGCTTACATATGCCAATTAGGAACTGTTAGATTATGTGAATCTCAGGTCTTATTACAATGAGGCTTCAGTATATGAGAAGCCATTTGGGGGGACCAGAGACAATTTTAGTGGGTAGAGATTTTGCTGTATTTGTTCATCAACATTTATATGAATAGGTTAACACAAGTAATGAAAAAAAAAACCAACACATTTTTTCTCTGTTGATATTAGCTTTTCTCTAAGCTTTTCTCTCTATGCTTTTACAGATGTTAAAAAAAAAGAGCTCAATAAACAACACCCTTTCTGGCTGGGACTCCATCAAGGGTTCCCATAGCTGCCATAAACCCGAATGGAGTTCTTGACTTTGAACACCATTTTTAGGCACTGCTGTTGTACAGAATTAAAGAGTAATCAGCTTTTTGTAGGCCAACATGTTTATTTGCACTTTTCAGCAGCCCAGAACTCCATATGGTTTTCTTTCATGATCTTTTACAGTGCTGTTTCTGAACTCCTCATCTTGAGATTAAATTGAAAGTTTAACCAGACTACACTAAACAGTTGATTTTGCCAGCTGTGTCCTGGCTAAATGCTCTATAAGACTGGCATGTGCTCCTTTCACTTGCACTTAGTACTTCTATGCCCTTAGCATGCAGCAAATGACCTCATCAAAAGAGGCCTGACATTCCAGCAAGGCTTTTGCAAGACTTTCAAAACATGAGCATATGTTTTCCTGATACATATTTTGTGCCAGAAAGGGTGTAATGAGTCATCACCTCTGCAATATTTAATACCTCAATTAATGTAAAGCCTCTTTCAACCTTTTTGCTGCTAGTAAACCTGTTATACTTTTAAATAAAATATTTATCTGATCAGCATTGCCAAAATACGCTACTTAGTCAGCAACGTGGGTGTGTTTCTCCCAGCTAGTCACCCTAAAAGCATTTACGGTGCTTAATGACTGACAGTTGAAAAGTTCTATCAGTTTCTTTCTTGGCATTAACATGGGGTAAAAACAACAGCAATAATTAACATGCAATAAGTAAATGCAGCCATTCAAAATGCTAAAAACTCTACATATACTGATAATGAATTGAAATCAGTGGGAGATTTTCTCCTAACTTCAGTGAGTGTTGGGTCAGGCCAAAGGGAACAGGTATTTGCTTTGTGCTAACATCTGAGACTATCGCTATATATGATAAAAACATGATGCAGCAGCCTTGCAATGACAGATGTAGTTTTTCAATTGAAAGGAGAACTGCAACAAATTGTTGATTTCCCAACACTGAATTTGTAGTTCACCTTCTTGTAACATCTGTCTGAAAGTTAATTTCCATACCCTGATCAAGCTGGAGACTTGAGAAGCCATTTGTTTGTTCACTATGGCCTTGTTGGTGGCAAAAAAAAAGCGCCCTGTGTTTAAGGACTTAGCTAGCAGAGCTCATCATGCAAATAAAGCCGATTTCAACTGTCCAAATGTTTTTCTGCATACACAATAGTTTAAAAGAGAAATTTAAATAATTCATTGCCTAATATTATTCACTGTTCACTGTGGGCCATAGCAATGTGCCTATAGAATTATACTGATGAGACACAACTTAGAATCATAGACACATAGAATAGTTTGGGTTCAAAGGCACCTTTAAAGGTCATCTAGTCCAACCTACCTGCAAGGAGCAGGAACATCTCCAACTAGATCGGGTTGCCCAGAGCCTTATCCAACCTGGCCTTTAATGTTTCCAGGGATGGAGCATCAACCTCCTCTCTGGGCAACCTGTTCTTGTGTTTCACCACACTCATTGTAAAAAAATTTTTCCTGCTGTCTAGCCTGAATCTGCCTCCCTCTATTTTTAAAACCATTACCCTTTGTTCTATCATAAGAGGCCTTACAGAGGCTACAGAGCCTCTCCCCACCTTTCTTATAAGCCTCCTTTGAAAGGCTGCTATAAGGTCTCCCCTCTCCTCTACAGGTTGAACAACCCCAACTCTCTCAGCCTATCCTCATAGGAGAGGTGCTCCAGCCCTCTTGGTCATCTTCGTGGCCCTCCTCTGGACTTGCTCAAACAGCTCCATGTCCTTCTTATGTTGAGGGCTCCAGAGCTGGATGCTGTGCTCCAGGTGAGGTCTCACCAAAGTGGAGGAGAATCATAGAATCATAGAATGGTTAGAGTTGGAAAGGACCTTCAAAGGTCATCTAGTCCAACCCCCCTGCAAGAAGCAGGGACATCCCTGACTAGATCAGGTTGCTCAGAGCCTCATCCAGCCTGGCCTTGAACATTTCCAGGGATGGGGCATCCACCACCTCTCTGGGCAACCTGTTCCAGTGTTCTACAAATAGCATTGTAAAAAATTTTTCCTAATACCCAAACTAAATCTACCTCCCTCTATTTTAAAACCATTACCCCTCGTAGAGGGGTAGAATCACCTCCCTTCACCTGCTGGCCATGCTTCTTTTAATGCAGCCCAGCCTAGGATGTGGTTGGCTCTCTGGACTGCAAGGGTGCATTGTCAGCTCGTGTTGAGCTTCTCGTCCACCATTACTCCCAAGTCCTCTTCAGGGCTGCTCTCTATCCATTCTCCACCTAGAGATTGTGCTTGAGATTGCCCCAACCCATGTGCAGGGCGTTGCACTCGGCCTTGTTAAACTTAATGAGGTTTGCATGGGCCCACCTCTCCAGCCTGTCAAGGTCCCTCTGGATGGAATCCCTACTCTCCAGCATGTCAACTGCACCACACAGCTTGGTGTCATTGGCTATCTCTCTGACGGTGGACTCTATCCCACTGTCCATGTTGCTGATAAAGATGTTGAACAGGGCTGGGCCCAATACCGACCCCTGAGGAACAGCACTCGTCACTGGTCTCCACTTGGACATCGAGCCTTTGACCACTAGTCTCTGAGTGCAGCCATCCAGCCAATTCCTTATCCCCTGAGTGGTCCATCTGTCAAAACCATGTCTCTCCAGTTTAGAGACAAGGATGTCGTGCAGGATAGTGTCAAATGCTTTGCACATGTCCAGGTAGATGACATCAGTTGCTCATCCCGTGTCCACCAACTCTCTCTTTCAACTTTTCACTATCTATTTAATCAGATACTCAAAATTTCCATGGCTTGAACTTGGGGATTTTGGAAGAAATATGTCTGGGATGAGAGGACATATAAACACTTTAGGCAACGACATGGCATGGTCTACTTTATAAATCTTCTGTGTTACGATATGTTCACTTCCATTTTTTTTTTTTTAAGTAAAAATCATAATGATTTCATAGTCTGAAAGCCTGTGTGATGAACTTCAGCATTTGGGTTGCATCTGGAACTAAACATTCAAAGTGCTATAGTGGCGACTTCACTGACCCTTTTAACAGGAAGAGGAATTTCAAGTAATATATATATGGCACAAGTATTTGTTACCACCATTTCTATGGGACGAGCTCTTACCTGAAGGACTTGACATTTCAGATTTTCACATTTCATTTCATTAATTATTGAACACCTTTACACAGTGAATAACATCTATTTCCCAAACTGCATCTACACATTTCCACTATGTTGTTTTCTGTATCATTATGTGATCAGTATGGGTGTTATTTAAAGGTATTATCTTGCTTATGCTGAAACAAAATCTTCTAGCAGCATTTAGTAAACTTTTGTTCTGTCAAAAATAGATCTCCAGCATTAGCTAAACTACTTTTCCTGTCTGGTTTTGAAATGCTTCTGTTTGAAAAGCCTTCAAAACTGCTGAGGCACTGACTGCTTGTCAGAAAAGCACTTATTCAATCACTTGCAGATTGACTCGATAAAATCTCTACTTTCTACCATTCCATTATTGTATCAATGTCAACATACCTCTAGTCAAACTTCAAGAACACAGCTTGGGAAATAGGTTTTCAACATTATCTACCACTGCATTGAATACAATGAAATTCAAGGTGAGCTTTTCTCTTAATTTCTTTAAGATTTCCTCTGGTATTTTAATGAGATCTGTAAGAAACTAGGCAAGTCTAATGAGAAGCAGTAATTATGGAGTTTTGTCCTCTTTCTCAACCTGTGCTCTGTGTGCCATAGCAATGTGCCTGTAGTTACAAATGCCCTGAAATCACACCAATAAGTGAAAGCTGAAGAGAAACAACTTTTCTAGTGCCAGGATAAGTGTTGTTATTCAGTAATGAAAAATAAATTTTTACCTTTTACTGATGCTTTAACCTACAGTATCATGTTAGCCAGCTGGATGTGAGTTGCGTAGACCACAGATTCATATAGTATTTGTTCCTCAGTTGTCAGATGCAGAAAACTCAGACACTGTCTACAGTCAGCTGATTGTAGCTACAACCATGCATGATGTGTTATACAATATGGGTAAAGATTTGCCCTGGAGCTTGTCAGCAGAGCAATCAGATGTTGCAGCCCTCTGAAGAGCAGCTGTGTCCTATAGTATGCCAGTTTTTCGGCATCGTATGGGTGGCAAATCAAAGGGAAGAGCAATGCAAATCTGACTTAGGCTGTCAACAGTGTGAATTATGCTTTTTTTTTTTCCCTTCTGCTTTCTATCCCTACCTTTAAAATCTAGGGCATCGGTAAACTCTGAACAGTTCTTTGGGCTATGCAATGCCATATAGATGTTTTGCAAGATCTACAAGGAAAAGTAAAGCTCTGAGATTTTCCTCTAGAAATAATAATGATGAAGTGTTCTGTCTTTAAGTTTTGCTCTCTGTATTACCTTTAGCTGCACTGGATAGCAGATATATTGTGCTCCTGTACTTCTTAAAGACAGGTCCAAAAATCCTGTAAGAATTAACGTCTATCCATTTCGTCCAGTGGGCACAAACTATCTTCATTACCTGAACTCTGGATTGTTCCAGGGAAAAAAAAAATGGACCCTATAGGTAAGTATAAAAAATGGTAATTTCTGCTAATTCAGTTAATCTGTATTAGAAACAGATAAACCTAGGCTGTCAAGAGATTCATAGAAACCTTCATATGGTAGAAAAAAAGCCAGTAGATTTTTTTTTTTTAATTCTTAATACTTAAAATATATTCAAGGCAGAACAGTTACTGCTAAGGAGAAAATAAAGAAACAGGTTAACAGATCCGAGCAGAGATTGAGAAACGAAATATTTTCTCATCATCAGTTGCAAATGATCCTTTCAAAACAGCACACTACAGTGGCAGAGGGTCTTGCACATGTCCCAGCAAATTAAAACAGTAAAGTTACCATTTCGAAAGTGTAAACAATAATTCTGCTTCCAAATCAGAATGACTAACTCCTGACAGCTTGTGCTCGGCTATGGTCAGCACATCTGCCTCTGCTTCCAATGAGGTTATGTAGAATAGTCAGGGTGAGTCCAGGAAGCAAAGGACATTTTTGCTCACATTGACTAGATGATGTTAGATCAGCTTATCTTTTAGGAGCTGTAGCTCGTGTGCTTGATTATGAATAGGAGGGATGAGAGCAACAGAACTCAGTGAACGGCATGAGCATGCAGGAGGTAATGAGTGACCAAAATAGGTTAAAGAAAGCAATTCAGACCAGTCAATTTTGTCTGAAGCAGTGATGGCAAGATGTCGAAAACAGGAGGCAGGTCATACAAAAAAAATCTCTAACCTCCTAGAGAAAGCTGAAACAGAGACGTGTCTGTATGCCCTACAACACGGAGTAATATGACTTAATGGAGGAAAGCTCCAGTGATTTATAGGAATTTACACCTGTTGGGCATTTGGCTTGACATTAGACAAAAGTTATATTCTATGGCCTTACTTCCTATTGCCCCATCAAGATACCACTAGACAGTGTTGTCTGAGTTCTGTTTTTTTTCAAATTAAAAATCCTCACCCTGTGCAGGACAGATCTCTCAGCTGTCTTTTCCTTTCCAAGCTCCACCCTGCTTTGAGTTTCAGCTTGTTTTAAGGGTAAGTGTAAACAGACATTTAAACCAGTAACAGGTGTTCCCAGAGAGGCATGTTTTTGTTTCATTCCAGGAGGATGAGGTTTGTGACTGTCCACATTTCCTTCCCTTATATGACCAGGACCTTCCAGGCAGGAAAGTTGTACTGAGCCAGTGTCAGCCAGCAAAAGCAAAATTCACTAAGGGGATTCACAGTCTTTGCAGAGAATAATATTGAGACAGATCATGAAAAATATTGGCCTGACATCTGCAGCCTCCTATGTGGGCAGTGCATGCTACGTGCTCCACAGGCAGATGCACATGTGAAAAGGAAAGGGCTAATATTCCCCTAAACTTCCTCTCTCCTACAGTTATCAACAGTAATTGCACTTTTATCCATCTCTTACCTGTGTGTACAGGCAACTGGTACACATGAGGTGGGTTTTCCTTTCTTTGTGCCAGAATAAACCCAAGGTCTTTACTAAAAACAGGAAGGGGGACATGGGGGCACAGCTGAGAAAAACGTCATGACCAAATATAGGTTGAGTAAAATAAGGGTAAAAAAAGAAAAGGTTGCCATTAAACTATTGATTCTCCTGATGTTTTAAAATTTCTTTACTTGTATGATAAGAAATTTCACCTTTTATCTGAGGGTAACTGTTGATCTGCAAATGTACACTTTCCAATGAAAAAAACCCCAATATATTAATGCAAAAAAAAAAAAATCTGAGAAATTTTCACTTTCACCAAACTCTTCTGTCTCCCCAACATGTTATATGAAAATTCCTGATGAGGCCTTTCCTTCTATCCTCTTCCCCGAATAGACCTACTCCTAACCCTACTGGAGCCCTTGGCCATGTTCCACCATTATCACTGACCCCAGTGCATTTAATTTTAGTCTATGAGTTTGTTGCTGAAATCACAATCTCTGTGCAATCATCATTATTCTTGAACTTTCCACCTTCCTTAAAGATATTTTAGTAGCACAATAGCTATGCTCCTTTGCAGGGAAACTAGCCTTTCTCCCTCAGTTGGTTCAGATACTTTTGAGAGTTCCTTTAAGATATCTTCTGCAGATGTGAGCTCAGCTACTAAGAATGGCTGGGCACGGCCCCAAGTTTTCAGCTCAGCGCATGACCCTTCCCAGAGAGAAGACCTCCAGTCTGTGTCCCAGGCCATATCTCTCCAGATAGCACAAACCAGTACAAATATGCTCTGCCAAGAGCTAATCCACCGGGACTGATTCCCATCCGCCACTGGGGTACATGACTACCTTGTGTGAACTCTGGCTACCAGCCTTTGAAAGTTGACTCGATGCATGGCTTTTACCTAAAAGCCTGACCTAACTTCTCACTAAACATTTAGCAGTCGAAACAGCTTAAAATGAAGCCCAGTCCAAATGGTTTACCAAGGAGAAGAAAAAAAAGAAAAAAAAAGGAAAGGAAAAAAAAAGGAGAGAAGGGAAATTAGGAGGAAAAATGAATTGTGTATGTCCTTATCCTATGTATAACTTCTATTTAAGCTAGTTTCTTACCCTCAGACAGCAGGGAAAAGATAAATTTATTATGTCAGAGAAGAGAGAAGCTGGTTCTCTGCTTTGATTCAAGCTAGATCCGAATAAGTCTAGAAGTTTCCAGGAAAGCTCTCACTGGCATTGTTTTCATGTCTTCAGGTTTTAGTGTATATGGCTCACAAAATCTTCCTCTTGCTGGGAAAGATCATGTTCTTGGGAGAATTACAATAATTCTTGTAACAAAAACAAAAAATGTATTTTTGTTTATTTTTCCTAATGGCCCTGATCCAGCCAGGTTTTGCGTGCTGGTAACAGATGTTTCTCGTGAGTGACCCAACATCTGGCACAAAGATCTTCTGTTGTAATTGTTATAACAAAAACACAAAAGGCTGTAGCGTTAGACACCAAGAACTGCCTTTTTTTAATGAGTCTCCTACTTTGAAGCCATGAATGTGTACACTGGGTTTGGGCCAAAGCCTTTGGAAGTCAACAGAAACTTTCATTGATTTCAATGGTTTTGGGTCAGGCCTTTTATAAACCACTGGATCTAAATGTACAAAGACAAAAAGAAAACTGCTGATCCATGTATGTATTTTTTTAAACAAAAACAATGATTTTTTTCATGTATTTTAATAAGAAATCACTTTGTCTTCCTTGGTGTGCAGCTTTTGTTCACAAGTATTTCTGCTTCAAAATCTTGCTAGAAAATAACACAAATCACAGATCACTGTACATAGGCTCATTAGACAGGCAATGCAGAATTTATATGAGTAAAAACAATACAAAATCAAGACAAATCAAGACATTTTGGCACAATTAGAAATCAGAGAGTGATCTCTTTTGCAGTGCCAGATTAATATCTCTATGACAGAACGAAGTTTGAGTGTTCCTTTTCTTAAAACAGGGTTCTTCTCATGAGGATGAAGGATTAGAGTTAGTTTTCCCTGAACTTTAGAGACAAGATGCCTCAGAACTCTGAGAAAAAACATTTTTTGGTCTTTTTTTTAAAGTCAAATACTCTCATTTGCACTGAAGAGAATCATACCATGACTTTCCTACATTTATAGTTTAATTCATAAATATGGATACAATCTCTCTAAATGTAGTTACTTTATACTATTCCTCTTGAGAAAGAAGAAAAGAAGGATGTAAGAGAGAAGGAAAGAGGAGAGGAAGGAGGGAAGAAGGGAAGGAGTAAATGAGGAAGGAAGAAGGGAAGGAACGAAGGAGGGAGAGAGGAATGGATGGAAGGACAGAAGGAGGGATGGAGGAATGGAGGGGAGAAAGAGAGAAAAAAGGAAAAGAAAAAGGGAAAAAAAAGAAAAAAAAAGAAAAAGAAAGAAAAAGATAAAAAGAAAAAGATAAAAAGAGAGAGAGAGAGAGCGAACTCACTATACAAGGTAGTCTGACAGACAGCCAGACCGTAATTCACTTTACAAGCAGTACAGTGCTAAAATCTTCACCAATATTAACATGAATTTTATTCCTAAGTAAATTGAGTTCCCATCAAAAGCTGTTACTAAAGCAAATGCAATTGAAATGTATTAGCTCCTTATCCAGATCTCTTCTCCTACACAATTCCATCCCTTAAGCATATTTTTTGCCTTCTTTGCCTTTCAGAAGTTTTAATGAAAAGTCTCATAGGCACAAATAGTACATTTCCTTACCTAATATAAACACAAAAGACTTTTTGCTTTGGAAACAAATGTAGGGGAACAGCTGTGCTGATGAGCTACTCAGAGCTCCTATTGAATCTGCAGCTGCTTCTCTCTGTCCTCAGAAAACTCCTGGCTTGATTGACAGATGGAGAGATAACCACATGGAAGAGGAGCCAGATACCAGTCACAGGCTTAAATCAGAGCTGCCTTAAATCTATGAAAATTACAGTTCTTATTTTCAGCTGCTGATGCAGCAACCGTTTAGTCACAAATCTGAACCTACTGCCTAGCAGGTACAAATCCCTCTCCGAGAGTTGTAAGCCACTTAAAATTTGTCCAGGTTCAAACTAGTAGGTTTGCAGTGTTGGCTTATCAGTCTTGGTAGAGAAAGTTAAAGATCAATAAATTTTAGCAGGAATGATGTACAACAATTAGAAGCTTTTTCCACACTATCTTGTTTTCTTTGCAGGACTGCTTGATATTCTGGTTTCATTAGAAAATTTAACCAGCTGGGCAGGTATATATAAAAAAAGTACGTACTGGTTCCTATCAAAACAGTGATTTTGACCTGTTCCAGTCTGAAAGGTGCATTTCAGATGTCGAGTGGGATAACGATATTACATGTCTCATCGTAGCACTCTGGTGAACAGGGAGGTGCAGGACTCGTCAGTCTCCAAGACACAGTGGCTAAGTCTAGATCCCTTTCTCACATCAGTTTAGCAAGTCATGTAGAGGAAATCGATGCCATTTGCTGTAGAAAACTAGAGTTTTCAGACACTCAAGTCACATAGGCTGGATCCTAGGTCACATTTATATCTTTATAACAGCAGAGCACATAGATAGGCTCTTGCATGGCCTTTTAGGTGCTTAGCATATATGAAGTTGAAAGTGGATTAGGTTGCTTCTCCCCAGATTTAGCCTCCTAAATGCCATATTTGGTGCCTAAATAGTTTTACTGAATTGCTGTCTTAAGACATGACTTCTTTTCTAGAAAGGCAAAAGCTCTTATTTGTTTGTTTTAACAGCTGCAGACCTATTACTCCACCCTGAAAACTGGTATGATTATTATTATTATACAAATTGGCAGATAGACAGGAAATACAGTGGGTACTTGAAAACTTAGAGGCTGCAATCTAAACTAGGAGGAGAACTGGGAACACTTCAGAGCTGAGGGGTCTGGATAAGGGCCCAGCCTCCAAACCAGAGCAAGCCTTCTCCTTCTCATCTATTTTCTCTAGAATGGTTACCTGGGAGTGCTGTCTGGATGGGAGCCATCACATGCTTCCACCAGATTTCTGATTCAGGGCATACTATGGGGCACACCTGCAGCTCGGTTTAGATGCAGTCAAAACTGATGTTCTGGCTACGTTTCAGCTCTGCGCTGATAGGTATCTGCCTGACCACCCATGTAGGGATCCTGTCACCAGTGGCTTACCTCAGCATTGGCACATACAGCCTTTCAGCACTGCATGCGGGATGCGGGCCTTGTTTGCCTCTGACACTTGTTTCAAATTCTCTGTCCTACATTTAAAAGAAGAGTTCAATATTTCTTTCTTCCGGCATGACTGAAAGACCCTTCTATTTATTTTTTTTAGCTTTCTCCCAATCCCCCAGTTCACATCCCTTTTGCATGAATCCCTTGATTAGTTTTATTTGTTTGAATGTTAAAGAAAGTATTTTATTATTGCCTTAAGGGAAGGCAAGCTGCCAATGAACATTAAACATGCTGTGGTCCAGTCCTTGCACAAGAAACTATCATTTGATGCTAACTAACTTACCAGTCAGGCCTGGCCTTAGAAGTTCAGTGCTTTAGGCAAGATAAGTTTGTTGGAGTTCTAAAAAATGTTCTTGCCACACACGCAGCTGAAATATTTAAAAAACTCATAGATAGATATATATAAATATATATGTGCGTGCATGGATTGGTATGTGATTGTTTGCAAGTGCTATGCACATACATGCAAATACACACACACACACGTACGTTATGCCACATATCTACGTATCTGGTACAGCTACGTCATAACTGAGGTACATGCTTTTACCTATCCCACATCTTATTACTCTTTGCTCCATACTCCTGGATCCCCTAGGACAGGTTGTGGAAACCATACATGCATCGAAGTGACCTCAGACAACTGCCACATTTTCTTTTTTATGTGATGCTGTCTTTCTGTCTTTCTTCTTTAAGGACAGAACATTATCTGAAAAACTGGGTCTGCTGCTATAAAGACTATAATCCCAGTTTCAAAAGGGACATAAGGGCCAGATTTTCCAAGCACATCTGTGGGTTAAATAAGCACACCATTGTCTGTATATGTGTACCTAGTTAGGTAAGTTTGTGGTCCAAAACATCAACACTAACTACATATAAGATAGGATATGCTGGGAATATGATATTTGGATTAGCTTTTCGGATTATACTTTTGGAATACTCTTTAACATCTTCATCAATGACATCAACAGTCATGAAGAGATGAAGGGATTGAGTGCAGCCCTGTCAACAAAGACTTTGGGGTACTGGTGGATGAAAAGCTGGACATGAGCCGTCAATGTGTGCTCCCAGCCCAGAAGGCTGATAGTATCCTGGGCTGCATCCAAAGAACTGTGGTCAGCAGGTCAAAGGAGGTGATTCTCCCTCTCTATTCTGCTGTGGTGAGACCTAACCTCGAGTACTGCATCCAGTTCTGGAGCCTCCAACATAAGAAGGACATGGATGTGTTGGAGCAAGTCCAGAGGAAGGCCATGAAGAGGGCTGGGGCACTTCCCCTGTGAACACAGGCTCAGAGAGTTGGGGCTCAGCCTGGAAAAGAGGAGACTCTAGGGAGACCTTATTGCAGCCTTCCAGTACTTAAAGGGGGCTTATAAGAAAGATAGGGACAAACTTGTTAGCAGGGCCTGTTGTGATAAGACAAAGGGTAATGGTTTCAAACTAAAAGAGGGTAGATTCAGACTAGACATAAGGAAGAAATTTTTTACAATAAGGATGGTGAAGCACTGGAACAGGTTGCCCAGCGAGGTGGGACATGTCCCCTTCCCTGGAAACATTCAAGGTCAGGTTGGATGGGGCTCTGAGCAACCTGATCCGATTGGAGATGTCCCTGCTCTTTGCAGGGGGGCTGGACTAGATGACCCTTAGAGGTCCCTTCCAGCCCAAATTATTCTATGATTCTATGACTCTATGATTCTATGATTGGAGAAAACTCTGTTTCCACTAAATCTAACACAAGGCAGACTTCATGTGATCTGAGTGGTTCCAAATCATTTTTATCCTGGAAATACCAAAACCATTAGATTTCAGACTAAGCTCTCAGTGATTAATTTTTACAGATTTTACAACTTTCTGAAAGCCCTCTCCAGTGAGCTTTTTAATGACCTATGGTACTTTAAAGATGGAGACATTAAGCAAAATTTGGAATCTCCAGAGAGTCTCTAAGGAATAGTTCTTTTCAAAATCTATAGCATATGGAGAACACAAAGCTATCATGGCAGAAAGACAAGACATAGTTACCTATTCAGCAAAACAAATAAAAGTACACAAAACATTGGGTACCCGAATACCACCACTAAGAGCAGTGCAAAAGTGAACTCTAATATTAGAGTCAGTGAGGCTACTCACATGCTTAAAGAGAAACAAATGCTTAACCACTTTATTGAGTTGCTACATTCATCTGTTTTAAATGCATAATTTATGTTTGACTTTACCAGAATCTATTGATGTCTCTGCACTCAAAAATCTATGTCATACACAGTTGTGTTCAGATGTATAGGGCTTGAAAATGAATACAAAATTCTCCAAAATGCAATCCAAAGATATCTTCATATCTATTCTGGTGAAAACCAGTTTATATTCTACCTTTTATGCTTTCAGCTGAATATTTTAATTTCTTCTTAGACTAGTTTTCTATGAGTGCAAGAAGAAAGGGAATGATTCAATTTGTAGAAAATGCAGATAGCTATTACTCTGTTTTGCATTTCAATCCCATTAAGAGTATTTTGAAACTGAATGCATTTTATGTAAGTCATTTTGCTTAACAGATATTTTTACTGTTGCCTTTTTAAAAAAAAAAGGTTAACAAAATATGAATTATTTCTATCTTAATCTATTTATGCATTCAATCAGTTGTATGATTATTATATTCAATAGAAGTGCTAATCTCCAGTTTAGGAAGAAAACTATGCTTTAATTGTAACATTTTAATTCCTCATTACTCTAGACTTTTTTTGAGCTAGAGTTACAACACATCTCCTTGCTGGTATTCTAACCCACTAAACCTCTACTTAGAGTTTTTTGTTTTATTGATTCAGTCTCCCAGTGCCTGTAATATGATAAATATGTGGAAACTTGAAAACGGTATCTTGTTTACATGGCTATGCAGCTGCCAAAACAGCTGCCATTTCAATTTTTAAAAGGGAAACAAGGGCCTCTTATCTGATATGGAAGAAAAATAGACTGATCCTTCCATTCATTTTTACTATGTCTCAAATATATTTAATAACACAGATGAGTCAACATTAAAAAAAGATATCAACCTCTATGCGTAATATTGAAAAGCCTTTCTAAGAGTTAAATTATTTTCTCATGTTAAAGTATTTTTATGTATCAAGGTTACAAGGAACTGAAAACTGCAGAAGATGAGGGTGCTTCAGAAGAGCCCAACACTCCCACCAAACCATATTGTTTCTGCTCAACAGCTATCAAACAAAGGAAAAAATAAAGCTGTTGTTGATGAGTCCTGGTGCATGCTGAATGTTTCCATCAGAAGTCAAGTTTAAGTTTGGTTTTTTTTTTAATTAATTATTCTAAACTGAATTAAAAATAGTAAATGTATTTTTTTCTTTGAAAACATTAATTCTTAGTAGTGTTATTATTATTGACAGTAAAGTGGTCTAAAAGCCAAAGCACTCTAATTTAGACTCCTCTAGATAAGAATGCAGTTGACTCATAATAAAAGCAAAGAAAAAAAATCAGTGTTTTTGAAACAATATATTTGATAATTTTCACAAAAAATGTTACCAATAAAAGTGTATTTCCAGGAAATATTTTACTTTTGTCGAATCAGCATTTATTAGTGGAAAGATCTTCAGTGAGATATTAGAACTCCAGAGTTTAGCATTCTTAGCTAGGAAGAAAATCAGTCATAACTTTGAGTGCTCAATATCTGGCAAAAGGATGCAAGAAGAGAATTTTAATAGGGAAGCTCCATCTTCTCCTGAAATCACAGTCTCTTTATTGCCATAGAACAGCAGAAGAACTGTCTAATCTTCCTTTAACTGCTAGATTTAGGATCAATATGTGCTTCCATGGGAGCACAACTTGAGTTACTCGTGTTAATATCATAACACATGAGCTCGTTTCTGAGGAATTAATACAGATAGTCTCAGTGTATTTTAGAGTAAAGCTCAGTAGCTCTCAAAAACACGTCACACTCTTTCCCATAACCTTTCCAGATCTGTGATTAGTTAAGTTTGACCTTGCTGACTAATGTCTAAAAAGCCAGGGAATAGAAAAAAACATTTTTTTTTCTTTAATAAGAATTCCCGTTAAGATATATCTGCATATAAAATATACTTAATTTCTATCCATAAGGATGTAATTTAACTAGCTATCTCTGGCTCACCTGAATTTAGTTCCTATAGAACCTGTTGTTGATGTCCTTCAGCTTCTTCCTTTTATTTCAGTGCAACTTCAATTGGGAGAAGCAGGCTATTATTTGCACCAGCTTCAAATATTTATTTTTTAATAAAAAATATTTGTAAATAATTAAATTCACAATGTAGTCAAAGTTACAATCAAAATCAAGTAGGTAGAAAATAATCTATAATTTACTTTTTAATCCAAATGTCATTTTAAAATCAGAACTATTATGCTGTATCTTACTTAAATTTAAAATCTTTCAGGGGCAGAACAGTTATTTTTTCTGTAATAATCTCTCTCAGTGCGTTCTCTATATAATGCCAGCAGTGCAAAACATAAATGATATCCATTCCAGCTACATGGTAACATTTTTTTTCTGTAAAGAATCTCTAAGATTTATTCCTTGAAACAAAAGGTTCGTGCTTTAGTTTGTGAAACTAGCCACAAAGGAATGATATAGGGAACTGTACACATTATTCTCACTCCACATTTTCAAAAAGAAAAGATATCTTTTAAATAATAAAATGCAGCATTTGAATATATTCTCTGTGGTTTTTTTTTTCAAAGTATGACCTAATCTGGTGTCCTGTCATTGTTTTGGCAGAACATGAAACAACAAATATGTTAAATTTGAATGGTTTCCTGCAATGTTATTCTATCAAACTGGCAATTTCCGAAAGGATTTGGAAAGGAGTTTGCAATTCCTTAGACACTAGGGAGGTCCAGCAATGGCTGCCAAGATGATCTGCAGCTCAAGCTGGTCCTAATATCTGAGCACATAAAAACATTCTTTTTACTCCAATTTATTTTTAGCCCTAATCTTAAGCAGACTTGAGAAACCTTCTCAGTATCTACTGTTAGCACTTCAGGATGTAAAGGACTTCATGTTAGTATTTTTATACTTTGTGGCACACAGAAAAATTGCACATTGTTTTATCACAAGGTTTTTAAACAGTAAAATTTTGATTGCAAAAATAAAACCATTCCAAGTAAAAAGAGAAAGCAAGGAATATCCAAACATTAGATGTTACAACTAAGGACAGGATGCACCCTACGGTTCTTATATGTGTAATCATGTACTTAATCTGTAGCCCATGTACTTCACATACTTTTCATTATCGCCAACAAATCATGATGTTTCCAAGATGGTAGCAAGTTGGAAGAAATCTGTGATTCAATTGTGGTTTGGAACCAACTCAAATTGTAGCTTCTGAATAAGATCAAATTGGAAACCTAATACTTCAGCCAGCCTTATTGAACTCCGGCCTTTGGAGCGGGGACAAATGCTACATGGATAACCTAAGTCTACAGGCTTAGTCCTATTTCTAACATGATGGATGAAGTAGAAAAACTATAAAACTCAAATGGTTTAGTGTACTCTGTCATTGCCGTTTCGGATCACCATAACCTAGCATTGACTTACCAAACCCTCTAGGAGTCTGGAAATGCCAATTCATTAACATAAAACTTCTGAGAACTTTCTGTTGTATATGAATAATATTAACCTCAGAAAATGCATTCATGTAAGAAAACTTCTCTTATATCTTATCTGCAACAGAGATGCTTCTACTTTAATATTTCAATGACTTGGTATAAAATGTAATTCATTTTCAAGTGATAGCAAAGAAATATTTTGTCAGAAGAGGCAAGTGAAAGCACTGACTATAGAGACAATCTCTAAAAGGCAGATGCTCCTGAAGATTGCTTGACGTCTTGCTGGACAGCACAGAAATTAAATATCTTCTAGGCTTTCCTGTGCAGAAAGGAAACTTAAAGACACAGAAGCAGCTTAATGAAGCATATAGATAACATGATACTTGAGCAGTATCAAAGCAAAATCTGAAGGACACATTATAGGGTTTTTTTTTTTTTTTTGTTTGGTTGTTTGATTTTGTTTTTGTTTTTCCGTGAATATTATACTAATGTTTTGGTCCAGAAGTTCTGAGATAAGTTTGTGCAACAATTTTATTTCTAATGTCATTTTCTGCAATGCAGCAATGCATGTCTCTCTGAAATTTCCACTATTTTATTAAAAGTAATTTAGTCTCTACCCACGTTGCAGATATGCTGATCAAAACTTATTCAGCTACCAGTAATTATAAAGTGTTTCGTATAGGCTCTCAATATTCAAAATATCAATTTTTTTTTTAAACAAAAAAGCCTAAGGACAGAAAGCTGAACTTTGGACGAAGGAGCACTGGTTTGTATTGAATCAAGTTATAAGACTTTTTAAGATGTACTTTGCACATACTCACTGTATTTTACATTAATCTTCATATATATCTTCATCATGCTTGAAAAATAGGTTTCTAAGGACATACTAGAGTGCAACTGCAGCATTGTTGGACTATTTTCATCTAGTCAATGGAGCCATTTATAAATGATACACAGAAATGCAGGGCTTGGAAAATGATCTTTCTTCAATATACGGTATCAAAATGTTCTTTTAACTTACAAGAGAGAAGTAAAACCGGAAAATATATCAAATAATGCTAAATTATTTTTTAGTCAAAATCCTTTTGGAAGAAAGTTTATGTTTAGAAACAGGAGGATGCGTTGTGAATACATGATTTGTGCATATATCTTACTGACTTTCTTCTGTTAAAGACATTAAATGTTTTATCGTCTTTAAGAATATAATTTATCTATTCAATTGAGTTTTTCAATTTTCTTTTTAAATAAAAAATAACTGCTCGTATTTAGAATGAAATGCTTCATTGTACTCAAGATAATATTCCTTTATTTTTCTAATAATTTCAATAAACAGGAAAGTCTATTTATTGGTACAATTCTCATCCTGAGTTGTACTCAAAATTCTTCAGCTTGCCACATCCTCAGACCTTAACAGTGGGTAGCAGATAATATTTAATCCAATATGACAGGTAGGACAGCCAACATATGTAAGGTTTGCATCCTGAAACCCCTGAACATTCAAGGCCACCTGCAAATCAGTGCTTACTTAAATACTAGAGATTGAGCTACCTCATATCACATGTGGTCCTCACTGACTGTTTGTGTGTCAACTTCAGTGATTTAATCCTAACCATCCAATTTATTTTAGAGAGGTATGTCCCTCTGTCTTTCCCTGAAAAAAATGAGATGTGAGACAGAAGGAAGGCTCCTTCCTGAGTAGACTAGAAAAAACTATGTCCACTTTTTATCTTGAACAGATGCCAATGCATGGCCAAGCACATAAAAATCATGGTTCCAGAAGAAAAGCAGACAGAAGGGACAATGCTTGTAATATCTGTATGTTGTGTATTTAGGCAGTGTGGTGGGTTGACCCTGGCGGGATAGCAGGTACCCACGAAAGCCACTCTATCACTCCCCCTTCTCAGCTAGACAGGGGAAGGAAAATATAAGCCTCATAGGTTGAGATAAGGACAGGGAGAGATCATTCACCAATTACCATCACAGGCAAAAGAGACTCAATTTGGGGAGATTAATTTAATTTATTACCAATTAAATCAAAGCAGCATAATGAGAAATAAAACAAAACCTTAAAATACCTTCCCCTCCACTCCCCTTCTGCTTGGGCTCAACTTTAATCCTGATTTTCTTTACCTCCTCCCCCTGAGTGACACAGGGGGGGACGGAGAATGAGGGTTGCAGTCAGTTCATCAGATATTGTCTCTGCCATTCCTTCCTCCTCAGGAAGAGGACTCCTAACACTCCTCCCCTACTTTAGTGTGGGGTCCCTCCCATGGGACACAGTCCTTCACAAACTGCTCAAATCAGAGTCCTTCCCACAAGCCACAGTTGGTCACAAACTGCTCCAGTGCAAGTTCCTTCCACAGAGTGCAGTCCTTCAGGAACAGACTGCTCCAGCGTGGGTCCCCCATGAATCACAAGTCTTTCCATGAGTCACAAGTCCTTACAGCAAACCTGCTCCAGCCTGGGTTCCTCTCTCCATGAGCCTGCCAGGAGCCTGCCCCAGTGCAGACTTCCCATGGGATCACAGTCTCCTGTGGGCATCCACCTGCCCCAGTGTGGGGTCCTGCTCCTCTGTGGACCTCCATGGGCTGCAGGTAGACAGTCTTCTTCACCATGGTCTGCACCACAGGCTGCAGGGGAATCTTTGGCACCTGGAGCACCTCCTCCTCCTCCTTCTTCACTGACCTTGGTGATTGTAGAGTTGTTCCTCTCGCATAGTCTCACTCCTCTCTCTGGCTGATGTTCAGCAGCAGTTTCTCCTCACCCTCTGTCTTCTTAATTGTTATCCCAGAGGCACTACCACCTACCATTGTTACTGATGGGCTTGGCCTTGGCCAGTGGCAGGTCCAGCTTGGAGCCAGCTGATGTTGGCTTTGTCGGACATGAGGGAAGCTTCTAGCAGCTTCTCGCACAGAATCTACCCCTGTAGCCGCCCCCACTACCAACACCTTGCCATACAAACCAAATATAGGCAGAGAGAACATGAAGGTTTTACATAAGGTACATGCTCTCACTGGAGAACCAACAGCACACATATGGATTTGGGGTAGCCACATCTCAAAATCGGCAGAGGACTTATGTAAAGGCTGCACTACTTCTACTTCATTAAGCAGCACAGACTTTTTACTTTAACTTTCTGCACTGCCTACTTAAACGTGCCTGAGTTCAGAATAGCGCATTTAAGACAGATACTTCTTTCCTCCAGATCTGGTCCTGAGCGGTCTCTGTTCTTCTCCCATCCCTTGATACTGAGTCATGTCAGGGGACAGGATGTAACATGACATGGGAATTCTCCCTCACAAACGGAATAGCAATAAGGTTTGAATGGAAATTCTTGTTTAGCAGGCTCCTACATAGTATTTACCACTGGGGTTTGGAGGAACAGGCAAAACTCTATGAAAACTTATTGCTATAGCTGCTGTCCTTAACAAGGACTAGGGCAGAAGTGAAAGGGATTGGTATGCAGAGGGAAAGGATGGATCAATTGTCCTATCAAGTCAAATAAGCTCATTGGGCTATCTAAGCATTCCTGGGCTGCAAAAGTAGCAAACACCCACAAAAAAGGATGGAAGATGAGGTAGAAATTTAGTACCATTACCATTTTTTTTTTATTTTTTTGCAATGAGAGAATGTGAGAATTTAGAAATAAGTGCCAAATATCATTCACAAAGATTAGTGGGGATTTTAGATAGTGTTAGTGGACAGAAATTAGTGGTCAAGTATGTATTTGAACTATTTGTTTGGTTTTCCCAACTTTTAGTATCAAATTCTATAGCTTCTTCATTTGTAGTGGACAAAACTTTAGTTAACTCTTGAGTCTAACCCATTATGTTTGAGTCAAACTTCTCTAGGAGAACTGGTTAGTTCCTCACACATCCTAGTTATGTGAAGTTTGGTGTAGCTGCAGGTGAAAAGAATTGTGGAAAATGTAATGATACTATTCGGGTTGTTTGAGGCCTCTCATCCCACAAGATCCCACATCCCACAAGATGCTGTTCAAAGGAGGAAAATCATAACTGCAACTTAGATTAAAGAACATGGGAGAGATTTAGACAATTTCACATCATTACATTAAGGTCAACCACGTTGTTAGTATGTGTTGCATTTAACCTATTATTTTTGATAAAATGCCAAATAACTGAAGCTGAAGGGAAACTGGATTGTGGTGATTTCTGTGAAGGATTAACATATTCTAGTGGTGTCTAACCAGGAAGTTTCAGACTTATATGGAGATCTTTTGTGTATTTGAATTGTATATGTTCTCTAATTCTTATTGATTTTTATATAAATTCCAAGAGAGAGGGTACATATGGCCAGAAAACAAAGATTTATGTACTTGGGATTTGTTATTGTAAGATGTTAAGCACCCTCAGCTCTTCTTGGAGTCTTCAATTGCTGGCAGAGTTTTTTAAATCACAGGATCACAGGAAAATTCAGGTGTGAAGGGACTCCAAGAGTCCACTGGTCTGATCTTCTTTTCAAAGCAGGGACAGCTCTGAGGTCAGACCAGATTCTGCGCATCTTAAGAGTCCAGTGGTTACACTGAAGGGCATTTACACAATTTCCTTGACTTTTTTTTCAAATTCCATGGAGGAGAAGAACTGAGGGAGGAATAAATAGTTGAGGAGAAGTAATGTGACTTACTTAACATCTTTATTATCTGCAACCAGGAGCATGGAAAATGCTGCATGTTTGTGCCTTTTGGAACTGAATACATGGAGCCATAATGCAATAACAAAAGATGCGGGTTCGGTGACCCTGCCCTTAATAGAGGTCTTTAAAGTGTCAACAATGTCGTCAATTGGTCTACATTAGTGGGGACAGAATCTTATAATCCATCAAGCTTTATTAATTTCCTAGGATTAGAGGAATAATTACTGTGTAGCTCTGTGCTGAACATGTCTTTGCTGCTAGTTAAGACTCAGGGTTCTGTTAGTTCTTCAGACAAATAGCTACCTTTTGAAGATATTGTCATTCACTGTGGACACTAATTCTTCTTTCGTCTACATTACAGAAAATAATCGAATCCTGTGTTTTTAAAAACAAGTTCTTTTTCTTTCACTCTAATACTGACTGCTTACTAAACATGAGGGATCTGCTAATGACTGTTGATTTGGTTTGATCTCAGCTGGGAAATTTCATCCACTAGTTTCTTCACTCAGAAAGAAAAATAATTAGAGTGACATTGATGTGAACATAATGACAAACCTATATAGAGTAGGAAGGGAAATTTTGGAAATTACAAAATAGAACATGATCCAATGACATACTAAGGAACAAAGAACATAATGTATGATTTCTAGGGATTCTAGGATAAGACTGCTGTTATATGGTATTAATTGACTTTAAAACAAATCGCAAAATGTAATACAGGTGTGTATATACAGCTAATACATATGCACATATATCCGTCCTTTCCTGTTTGCTACAACTTTGGTGATCTATAAAGCATTCTGGTTACAACATTCATGAGGAAACACGATCAAGATAGAAGGCATACACCAGAGATTAATAGCTGGTCAACAAGAGGACTTTTCTGAAGCCTATCAGTAGTTCAGGCAATACTTACAGTTCCAGTCAGAGGAACTATTTAATGTGTTACCTTCATGTTGGTGACAGTTGTATTTTGGGAATGGTCATGTTCACAATACATCGTTTAAATTTCATGTTTAACTGACAGGAAAGTTGTAACAAAGACTAAAATTTTTATAATGCATTATACACTTTCATATATTTTGAACTCTAAAGCTGAAAAAACTGATTTTGCTGACATTTTCATGTCAATCCAGTGCATGAAAATACTCATGGCTGTAATTAACATACGTATCACTGTGAAAAAGCTTATTTATTTTATGAAAACAGAAAATTTATTGGCACACTTTATTTCATTTGTAGAATCTATATGAACTGCACTTGGAAAAAACCCCAAACATTTGCCAGTACAGACTGCATCCCTGTGATAAAAGTTGCTTGGTGGTGTCTAAGACTATTTCTGTGCTGAAAGAGATTTTGAAAATATTTGTATGCAGACACATTTAATTATCTTTTACATAAATCAGAACCTGGTGCACAATTTCAGTCACTTCTTGTACAAATGATCCTTAGAAGTGCCTGAAAAGCTCTTCTAATAACACAGTTTGAGATCTCAGGTAAATGATCAAGTTACACTTTAAGAAGGTATCATCCAGCAGTTGTCCCACAACAGGTGATTATACAAATAGTTATAGTTTTCTCTAAATGCAAAGTAATGTAATTCAAATCATAGTGGCGGCTCATGGAGACCCACCTGGCTCACGGCAATGTTTAACTTCTTTTAATATACAGAAACTCTAATACATGCATAATTAGCCTTTCATGAGATGGCTAGTGTGTCCTCCTTCCTATGTGCGTCTCTGTTACACAGATCTGTGTGTTCCTGTGGGAACAGAGCTGAGATAACTCAGACATAAGAAGAGCTATCAGATGCTACCATGCTTCCTTTTTTTTTTTTTTTTCCCCCTAATTGAACATATAATCTTCAGTTTGGTTAAAAATCCTCCCCCTGACTTACAGAAAAAGCAGAAATTTAAGTAAAAATGAGGGGAAAAGAAGAAAAAAAAAACTTAAGGACTTAGAAGGAAAAGATAGGAAATATGTTTCTGTCACTAAAGGACAATTATTAAATTCTTTCCATTTCATCAGGACGTTAAATAGCAGCCTCTAAAGTTAGACACTTTAAGTCATAAAGCTATAAAATTCACACTTTAGATGTTTAAAACATCTGGAAGAGGATGTCTTTAGAACTCCAGTGACTTTTTCAAAGAAGTCTTGGAAAATGGGGAGTGCTAGAGGGCTGAAAAAACCTATTTTTTTCAATATACAAAAAAAAAGAAAATATTAGATACACATACCTATAAATAGTCAATAAAATGGAGAGTAGATACGGCATATTACCAATTAAAAAAAAAATGAAAAGAGATTACCACAAGTAATGACAGTTGTAACAGAATTACGGGAAATAAAATATTAGATTTACGCAATGCTATTTAAATTGAGAAGTCAAGTTTGAGAAAGCATGAAACCAACCTCATCTAATCCTACATTACTGTAGGACCAAATACACTCTATCTGTAGAAGATTCTCCTCCAACCTGATTTTAGAGATACTATAATCCCTAAATGTTTTCTGTAGTACCACATACCAGTTCTTGAATATGTTACTTAAATCTCTTCAGCAGTCAAAAAGATTTTGTTCTGTCATTACCCCAGTAGATTTGCTGAACTGCTCACTGCCATCTTATACTGAGACAAAGTTCCTCTTTGTATTTGTCTTTCCTATGTTAGAGAATACTAAGGCCTTTCACTGTTAGTGTATGCTAATTTTTCTTAATTTCACTCATCTTTTGCGTTGCTGTCCTCTGGACTGTTGTCTTCTGGTCTCTATTCAGACCAGCTAGATCTTTCTTTTAAGAGTGAGGCTGAAAGGCATAGGAATCCCAGCTAAATATATTAAGGTGTAGTAGAACTGGAATTATTATTTCTAGCATTTTATGCAAATTACATAACCTTTTTGGTTCATAATGAGCTTGGTTTTCATCTTAACTTAAGGACTTAATACTGCCAGGCAGTATTTTGAGATTTTTGCTTCCCAAAAGCAAGAATTTATTTTCTGTTTCCTAAATATTGCACTGGTCTTTTCAAAATTCCAGCTTGCTAAATTTGAATATTTTTCTCAATTTTTCACTAATTTATTTTAAATTCTGATCACAGACTCTTAAATGCATACAGCTTTTGTGGCTTTGCTGTAATCTCTGAATGCCATCAATATAAACTATTCCATAATTGAAGTTGTTATTGCACAGAATGAATAAAACCAGGTTAAGGATAGACTTTTGGGTAACCCTATTTGAAATACTCTGCAAGCCTGAGATGGAAATACTAATAACTGTTCTTTGAAGTAGGATACACAGATTCTCCCACTCATGATGATTGAACTAGATCCAAACTGGAAACAAACTAGCCGCACTCGCATTGCTAGGCTTCTTTCAGTATCAGCTTGGTACATCAGCAGAGGGTGGTGCTGGAAGATAAATCTTTCCAGGCTGTTGCCAGCCCAGGGATTGCACAGTGAAGACCCACCCAACAGGTCTTAAGAAGTTAGGAAAAATTAGAGTACTTTATTAGCTATTGCAAGGTTGTGTAGTCTACTGAGTCCTCATAATTGCGTCTTTATAAAGACTTTCTACTCAACTTCATGTACCTACCTGTCTGGACAATTTGTAATGATTTTTAGGGCTATTAGAGCAGCCAAGATGGATCGTCTATTTTTTGTAGGTTTCCATGGAAAACAAAATATCTGTGAAGATCTTTATCAGAGCTGACCTTACCATCTATGAATCTTGAGTAATATCTGGACCTCAATACTGTCCTCTGTAAAATTTTTCCCCCTCCATACAGCAGCATGATATAATATTATATGGTGCTGTAGAACTAAACTCCATCAAGGGATTTTTACAGAAATTTTCCAGTCAAAACACCCTTCTGATCATTTTAAGGATGAGTGTGTGTGTACATGTGTATATAGGTGCATTTATATATAAAACTACATATATATGTGTGTACTGTATTTATTTGAACATATATAAATAGATTTAGCAGAAACTTTCCATATTAAAGTGTAAAATTAATGAGAAAATCCAAGTATCCAAGTAAAACAAATTTCTATGCAATGTGTTGAAGGTGCTGTATGTTCATTTAGGGAAGCGGAGTACCATGGAAGTTACACCTTTGTGAAAAAAAAAGTTTTCTGTGTCAAATAAAAAAAAAAGATTTATTTCTCCATTGATTCATTGCTTGGAAACCACAATACATTCCTAAAAGGCCTTCCTAGTCAGAATAGGACCCCTAACTGTATGTTTTAGATGAGCAGGAAATGGATTTCTCAAGTCTGTCACACAAATATGAAGCCCTGGAAAGTATAGTGTAGTGTTACACTGTACAAGTGCATTGCTGAGATGACTTGCTGATGGTAACTTAGGTGAGGAAGGTCTATTCTTTTTCACAGTTAGCGCAATAAATTTGTCAGTGACAAGAAGGATAGCTTACATGCCTCACATTCCTCAGTGCTGAAAATAATGAAGGGAGGGAGGAGAGGAAAAAAAAATCAAATTTCGGCTAAGGAATCAGCAGTCAACTTAATACAGGTGCAATATTTCTCAAGACAAAGAGTATTTTTGTTTCACCTCCATCTTATTCCATGAAAACAAACCCCCAACCCCCTTTTTTTTTCCAGTGCAAAGTAGATTAAAATGTTGATACCCTTTCTTGGCAAAGATATTTTTTACAGTCTTTAGTCAAGTTGTTGGAGTAGGATTAACTTCCTACAGAACTTAAAATAGATTCACCAAGTGTAGCAGAGTTCCACACAGGTTCACTAACCTGTCCAGTTTTGCTAATTACTTTGCTGAATTATTTTCTACATCTACCCTTGCACAACTGTAACCTTTTGTACTGTCACAAATCTATTTAAAAAGCCATATATTTCATTGAGCCAGCATACCGCTCCAATCACTGAAATGACAACTACAAATATACTTTAACTCCAGACTGAATCAAGACTGTGTTTAACCCCTGTGCTGCTGGAATTCATAGCATTTCATTCTGACCAATAGAAAATGTAGATTTTCCTTAGGTGAACATTCAATATTGTTGGAAAAACTCTTGTTGCTCTTAACAGGAGTTATCTGAACTGCATATTGATTCTAGAATATGGCTTCTTTGTTCTAAAACCATGGCTTAAGAAACCTAATCAGTACTGGGAAGAAATTCTCAAACTGTGCAAAAGGGCAGCAGATGTTACTGTAGCCTCTAGGACCAGGACAGAAAAAGTCAGCTTACTTTCTTGGGGATGTGAACACAGAATTAATGACCTCTGGCACTTTCCTAAAGGTATGTGATACATAGTTTTGAAGAGAGTTAAATACAAAACAAAACAAAACAAAACAAAGTATATGCGTCTGAACAGCCACAAAAGCTGTATGCAATTTTATCTTCTCAGACAACAAATAAATAGTCAGAAGTCTTGTGATTCTGTCTGAGTTTTTGAATGAAATGTAAAATCATACTGTATTTAAGAAGAGTTGTACCAACGAGTTGGTACAGCCTGGAGAGGCTGTGCCATCTTTATCTTTGGAAGTTTTCAAGATCCAACTGAATAAAGGCCTCATCAACTTGGTCTGACCTCAGAGCTGCCCCTGCTTTGAGAAGGAAATTGGACTAGAGATGTCCTGAGGTCCCTTACCACCTGATTTATCATGTTAGTCTATGTTAATAATAAAATTAAAGCACTAGCACAATTCATAAGCTGAGAACCATGAACAGAGATAACTGGCATGTAAGTGAAAAAAAAACCCAATGCAAGCTTTACTTGTTGAGAAAACCCTGTGAAATATAGACTTTTTTGAAGGAGAATTAAAAAAAAAAGGTCAAAGATATCAAAAGTAAATACATTTGCAATATGGATATCACACAAATGAAGCCAACTCAGCTCAGTTCAGCTTTGCATTTAAAAGGTTGTAATGAAAAATGAGAGCATTAATAGTCTCAGGTCGTTTGTCATCAGTACTGATACTCAGCATTTGCTCAGTAACATTTGACATTAGAGTCCAGCTTGCACAGGTAGGCCACATCCATCCAGCTGAATACCCCAGCTACCAGAACCACAGGGCCTATATGGAGACCGCTCAATGGATGGGTTTTTACTCTGTACTAACTCCCAGACAACATGTAAAGATTGTCTGGGCGACTCTCTTGGTACAACCCAGACTTCAACTATTTACCAGGACAAATACGTTTAAGAGCCTGAGAACATTTCCTGGAACTGTTTAAGCTAGTAAGAACAAGGATTTGACTAATACAATGTGTGGAGAGAAGTAAGGCCTTTGCTAATGGACAGAAGCTCCTTCTGGAGGTCTTGCAAAGCCCCACAGATGTTGTAGCAAGGTTAGGCCCTTACCATTTGAAAACAGTTTCACAGAGTTCTTTAAACGTAAGCACATTAGAAGTCTAAATTGTCTACCTGGATACTTTCTCATTAACTAGGACATTAATATTAACAGAAAGAATTCAGAGATGCCTGACTGGCTGAACAAAATTGAGATTTGCAGCTCATAATAAATACATAATAAATTAACTGTATTCACAGACATGCAACGGTAGATTCTTCCATAAAAAGAAGTGTCCTTCAGTATGCATCTTGATAACGAGTATTCTCAAAATTACTCACAGACATAAAAGCAGAAAAGTATCATGTTCAGAACTGATAGTAGCTACTTGTAATTTTTCTTTTTTTTTTTTTCAGTTAGAATAAACAAAACGACAAAGACTCCAAGACTAGAAGCTTACATGGGACAAGAATTTCAGCTTATGCTTATTTAACAGATATTATTTAACAGAATTGTACGTGTACAATAGATGAGCTTTACATTAGTTTTGTATGTTTGTTCACCCAGTGTTGTCTGTGACAGAATACATTAAAAAACACATTTTGTGTGTCTCTGCTTTGGTGCAAAGTTTCTTACTTTGGAAGTGGCCTCAAAACTCAAATGAACAATTGGCAAGTGTCACAGAATCATAGAATATTTCAAGTTGGAAGGAACCCATAAGGATCATCAAGTCCAACTACCTCAGTCATGTGGAATAGTATGACTGAAGGCTGAGGATCTGATATAGAATCATATCTTAACAAACCTGTGTGATTTATATCGGACTACCTAATATACTAATCAGGATAAAAGTAGATCTGGATCCTTCTGAAAGAGAAATTCTACATCAACCACTCTTTAAAATATCAGTATGCATTAATGTACCCACTAATATCCCTTCCATAATACAGCCTAACATGCTTAATCAATGGTATATCTCAGTCATTGTATTATCTATTTATAAATATACGATTTATAGTTTCTAAACTGGCACAGTGACTGATTTACATACAGCAGAGAACATGTACAACAAACACGTAACATAGCGCATACACAGATACAAAATCACTGAATGTCTAGGCGAAAAAGAATACTTCATTACCTACATCCGTTCGAATTTTAACACTTTCATCAGAAAATGTTTTCTGTTCTATGCAATCAAATGTTTCTGTGTGGAAACCTATAAAATCATCAACAGAAACAAGTAGTAAGAAACAACGAAAAAGTAATTTTTTACTTTACAGCTTGTATTTACTACATGACTCCTCATCTAGCATTGAGGGTGATTCAGAGCTTGTTTATGATAAAGAGCAATTCTTGAGGAAATGCTGTATTCCAGTCTCCCTAGATCATTACAAGAGGGCAGAACTGTGGTTAGAAATGTTTTATTTTCCTATTAACTGTTGTCCAGGAAAAATGAGTATAATTTGAGCACAATTTAAAGACCAAAGGACATATTCTTCTCTCATTTGTCATACTATAACAGCATCTTGGCAAAATAATCTCAGTACTCCTATAAGAAGAGCCACTGAAATACTGACAGAAAATCCATGAAATGCAAAAGGATAGGATCCAGAGGAACCACTTGTATGCAGCTGAATATACGTGTAGTCAGGCCTTGTGACAGGGAGTCTGACACTTTCCTCCTTGTCGTACTTCAGGCCCGATCAGGACCAGACTACGCAGTCTCTCTCTCACTCCCCCCACCCTCCGAGAGAACAGGGAGAGAAAATATAAGGAAAAACGGCTCGAGGTTTGAAATAAGGACAGGGAGAAATCCTTAAAGTTACCGTCACGGGCAAAACAGACTCGACTTGGGGAAAACTATTCATTTATTACTACAAACAGCAGGATAATGAGACAGAGAACAAGATAACCTCCATCCACCCCTCCCTCTTCCCAAGCTTAACATTATCTCTACTACCTTCCCCCACCCCCGAGCGGCACGGGGGGGAAGAGGGAATGGGGGTTGCAGTCAGTTCATCATACGTTGTTTTACGCCGCTGCTTCATGGTTGGGGGAAGAACTCCTCACATTCCTCCCCTGCTCCATCGTGGGGTCCCTCCCACAGGCCACAGTCCTTTGTGGAACTGCTCTGGCATGGGTCATCTCTTCCACGGAGTTCAGTCCCTCCAGAACAGCTGTCCCAGCAGGCCCTCCATGGGCCACAGCCGCCTTCAGGCATCCACCTCCCCCGGTGTGGGGTCCTTCACGGGCTCCAAGTAGATCTCTCCTCCTCCGTGGACCTCCACGGGCTGCAGGGGGACAACCTGCTCCACCATGGTCGTCACCACAGGCTGCAGGGGAATCTTGGCCAGGAGCCGCATTACTCCTCCCCCTCGCTTCTGAACTGACCTTGGCGTCTGCAGCCGTTCCTCACAACAGGCTGGTAGATGTCTCTCAGGATCTTTTTTACATCTTATTCACTTCTCATCTCCTTTCCACTTCTTGTAGCCGGGCTGGACCTAGTCGGGCCCAGTCGGCTGCCTGGTGAGAGGCCAGAGGGTGAGGCCTGCAAGGCCCATGAGGCCTGCGCCTCCCCCTCTGTGCCTCTGCCCCCTCTCAGCTTCTTCACATCTTCTCTTCTCTTTTTTTTTTTCTGTTTTCCCCTTCTTACATACGTTATCGCAGAGGCGTTATCACGGGACATTCTGCTACCAATCGACTCAGCCTTGGCCAGCAGTGGGTCCGCCCTAGGCCTGGCCAAGTCCCCTGAACAAAGGGGAGCGACTTCTAGCAGTTTCCTACAGAAGCTACCACCTTAGACCCCCTCTCACTAAACAAAACCACGACACTCCTGGACAAGAAGGGGATCCTTTTTTTTTTTTCGCCAGTATCAGAGATGTAATGGTGTGTATGACACAGGTCTTTGGTCTCACTCAGTGTCATCACTGATACGTTCTCAGTAGATAAATCTGGGTACCCTACTATGCAGCAAAGTATCTTTGATAATACATATGATATTTTGAAGCATGAGTTAGTGGCACACTGAATAATTGTGAATGGATTTTAGTCCTTTGGGTTTTTTTTGTTACACAGATTCATATGCAACCTTATCCCTTTGAAACTGGTAGAATCATTCCAGATTTACACCACTGTAATGGTGGGCAGAATTCAGTCACCTTGCTTTTTTACTTATTTTGAAAAGAAGCCTGGATAATCATGACACTCTATAAAGGAGGAGAATTATTATGTGAAATCTGGAGCATACAACTTCCATTAAACAGGCGGAAAGAACGTCTACTATTTCACTTTGAAAATGCACCAGTAAGAGTTGAGCGAGGTGGGAATGATAGCCCATAAACCAGATCACAACAGCTGCACTCCATGTCCACTGCAGTTCCACAGAAAGAAGGAAAATTAATTTTAATTGTATTTATTTCAGTCATTGGCTTAGATGATCTGGCGGCAATGCAGGGACTTTGGTATAATTTTGTTTCTTGGCTGTGGTCCACTTAGCCTTCACATTAAAATAAAGGAATGCAGCCATAATACCAGAAACACCCTGGAAGAGGCTTATGGTCTGTCCAGGGAAGTAGAGGATTCTATATGTCTGATTTTAGCTAGAAACACAATTGCCAGGATGTGGAAGTCTCAAAGTGTAAGTGCGAAAAGAAACGTGTGATTAAACTGCAGGGAAAGCTTTGCTTCCTTAACAGCTATGCAAAGCTGCAAGAGAGCGCCAAGTATTCCCCATGTAATCATGAGTGCTTGTTGCTGTACAAAAAAAAAAAGAAAGTATGTTTATATGCAGGAGGGAGGGTGTGTTAAACAATTAAGACATAATAACCTTATTTCAGGGAGCCAGAGTAAGCCATGATATGTAAGGCAATTGTGAACTTTAATAAATTTGCTCAGCAGATTAATGTAAATATTTGAATAAATTTTGTAACTTCACCATGGACAAAACACAGATCCAGGATCCATTGCTGTAGTGCAATAAATTTCTGTCAGTATCATTTAAAATGTCAAGTCCAACTGATTTTTTGAAGTCTTATATTAGACTAATACTTTCCTTGTTAAGATTTCACATTTTCCATATCTTTCCATATGTTAAAGGTTAGCCAATAAACAATGTATGTTATGCTAGTGGGGTCTACAGAGTTTGTTTTGCTCTTCTTACTGCAGAAAATTTTCGAGTTTAGCTCTCTTTACCACTTTCAGCTTTAGCTATGACTCTAACTCAGTCTTTTTCCTAATGAACTGCACTGAGGAAATACGACAAATGCCAGTGACTCAGACGGCAACACTGCCTTTCTCACCAGCTGTTTTCTTGATGACAAACTTTGCTTTCAGAAGCAAAGCTGTATTTTGGAGAATAACTTGTCTCCATAGTTATGTGTGGGAAACAGAATAGCCACTCCATAGTTTTAATTCTCTTCCAGCTCCTTTTTATAAGCCAGATTATGACCTGTGGTAACATCATCAAACCTAAGCAAATCCTTCTGAAATGCCACAGGTATGATCATATGCCAGAATAAAAATTATCCGGTCAGTTTGAGGCAAATGAAGCAAAGCATTTCTGTCAATGTGAGGGTTCAAACTGAAGTGATCTCACACGCATGTTTTTACTTTTTCTCTCTTTTCACTTGCCAAAGCTGCAAAATGGCTTGGCCTGAAACCTGTAAATCAGTTTAATTTTGTTGGACAAAGGTAGGGGAGACAAAAGAGCTGTGCTGTGGGGCTGGCCTGGAGCAAAAGGGGACTGTGAGAGCCACATGAGAGAGCAATAAGATGTCTAGCAAGGTGTGTCATCGTGGGAATAACAGAACACAGCTATTGTTCCACCAGTTTTGGAAGCTTTATGATGGGACCAGAGCAAGAGAAGACCTCTTAATGTAGCTTTTTGCTGTACAGGGAGGATCTCCTTTTTGGGAAATATTCTCATGGAACTATTCACACATTTCTTTCAAAGCTTCTTTATGCAACTAGCACTGTTCAAAGTGGTATTAGCACACCTGAGAGTCAAAAAGCAAGCAAGAAAGAAAAAAAATAAGGTGCTTTCTAAACATCTTAACACCTTTTGCAAACTCTCTTATCTCTGCATCTTTAATTTGTGTGACATTTGAAATGTCACAACTGATCTTTGCACAAGGTATGGTAGTGGAAAAGGGCTGAACTACCTTGGAACCTTAATCACTGAAGCAGTATCCACTGTTTATCACTGCTGCTTTTAAGATTAAGTTATATTTTTTTCAGAGTAATTCTTATGATCTATTGATACAATAAGTTTTATGATATAATCTCAAGTGATTTTCATACAGGTCTACACCCATGGTGAATGTGAAGTCAGGAAGCTAAGTCTGAGGTTTGATTCTGCTCTTCACCCTTCTTAAGTTTGGGAAGTGGTTCATAGTCATTAAGCAGCTGAACACCCTGTGAACAAATACCTTTTTATGGATGGTAATCTTCATTCAGGTTTTGGAAATCAATCACCAAGGAAAAAAGGAATACATTTAAATTTTCAATACTGTACATGTACGGAAGTATATTAAAGGAATTAAACCAACATCAGCCTTCTATGTTGATATCCTTCCTCTGTGCTGGAGGAAGGATACTAGTTGTCATGGTTTAATAGCCTAGTCTAACACAAAAAATAAACTCCTAAATAAAATGTATTTTTTACTAGTTTTATAATTAAGCCTGTTTAGTGCTAATTTCCTAGAGAGCAGCTAATGATAAAAAGTTCACACATCAAAGATCTTACAAATCAACTAAATTACCTAATACTAATGTGCATAACTTTTGAACAAGATAGTCACTGTATTCCAGGTAATCTACATGTGCTGTTAGGGATCAAACCTTTATTTCAATGAAACAAATCTCTGTTTTCCCCCATATGCAGTGTTATATGTCTGTGTCGAGTTTGAGATTAAAAGATCATGGGCTACACAAAACAATTAAACATTCGTTCTACCATACCCCTACTTGAAAAAGAAGACCTGCTATGTGAATGAAAACCAACAAATCCATATTTATTTTTGACATAGGATGTAGTGACCTGATACAGATAAGATGCACTCCTTTTGCCCTATTCAAATGTTAAGATATCTAATGCAAATATTCTTTTTCGGTAACTGAAATAATTCATTTACCCACACCTCTAGAAAACCATGAATGCAAATCTCTTTCAGTTACTGAGCTAGCTTTCACCAGCTTATTTTCATCAGACACTAATGGCTTTGTACTTTGACTGTTGTTTTCTCCCTATGATAATGAAACTTTTCAAGGACTGCATGAATGCAAATAGTAGTTGGCAGGGGTTTTTTTTCCCATATTTTTTAGATCATATTTATACTGCCAGTCTCTAGTGTAAGTTTTGCAGTTGCATTTTCATTTCTATTTCAATAGAACTTACAGATATTTCTAATATATGTATTTTAGATATTATATGCCATTATTTAGGTGCAGTTTACCTACAAAATCATCCTCTATCTTACAGTTATTGTCTCATTTATCTTACAAGTCTTTCTCTGTTCTGTTTTGTGTTGGTTATCTTACTGTTAACTTTTCCAGAGACTTAGCTTAGAATGTTTTATGTCTTTTACTCTCTGTTTCTCTTTGTAAAAAATAGCAAAGATTTAAAGCAAATAGGAGTAGCTCTGCTGTAAAAAAGAGAAGCCAGAGAACAAGAACCACTTCACAAACATAAGGCAAACAATCTGTCCTTAAACTCTCTCCTATTGATCCTACAGAGCAGCCTCAAATTGATTGAAGGGAGTCAGCCAAAATAGGAAGTTCTTGTGGTGAGACGGCTGATACGGTCAGGCTGGAAAACCTCTCAACTGCTTCCTGTGGTCACTCAAATTCCAGGGCCTTGCCGATCCAGAGGACGCTCTGAATAAAGAATTTCTTAGAATTTGCTCTGCTGTAGTCAGGGGCTCTGCAAACGGCATGTGACTCAATTCAGTTCCTTGAGCAAACTAAGATAAAGTAGAAAAATGTTTCCCTGCTTACCCTGGAAAGGTTCCCATGAATTAGAGGGACTGCAGTCAAGTGAAGTTTTCTGTATAGCTTTGCTGACATTTTGGTGGTGTATAGCAGCCTCCAGCTTCAACTGGCTTCAGTATGAAGAACAGAGAAGATGTACTGACACCTGTTAACTGCATATTCTTAACATGGATGTGTCAACACTTTGAGTTTGATAATTAAAATTGCATTCACCCTGAAAAATGTTCTGTGAAAAGGATACAAGAAGTAACTTGCAAGGTATCAGGCACTACCTCAAAGCACTGCACACACTGCAGTTTCTAGTTCTTGGTGGTAGGCACGGGTGAAAAAGAATGATCCTCCCTTGCCTTGCCGAGTTAAGGTCTGAAAGAGGAAGCACCTCCTACTCCACTGCCAGGATTTTACTGGAAAGAACAGGTTTTCTTTACAGGACCTGGGCCATAGCATGTTCAGCTGTGGATCTTGGTTCACAATAATTAGACTATGCTCTAAACACGTGAGCAGAGCAAATGAAGGTAATATTATAATCTCCTCTATGCAGGAGATGACCTAAGCTGTGAAAATACTTCTGTGTAGTCACTCGGCAGAGCTGGAACAAAGCTGGCCCCTGGGCATCCCAGAACAAGACTGTCAAGACCTGCTCTTTCAGTGCTCAAACTCCAGTCTGTCTCACTGAATCTCAGGTACATGGACCTCTCTGGAAACATTTTCCTTTGTAGATCTAGAATAGTATCAATATATCTTCCCTTTTCTCTAGTTTCTTTCTGTCCTACCTTTACTAATTCTATACTGACTGCCTACAGATCACTTTTGCCTACTGATATTATTTTGTGTTCACTATGTGTGCTTAGTGTGTGAAATAGAAAATAAGAAGTATTTAAATCCAACATCTAGTGTGATAGAATAAGATGCAGGCCTACTTAAATTTTAGGCAGCTAGCTCTGATGATGAAGAGATGAACTAACCTTTTTTTGAAGCCAGGTGCTTGCCTGAGTTCTGATAAAGTTAGTGGAGCATGTACACAAATCCTTCAGAGGTGATGTATTTCACTTAAAACAACTGCCTACATTAATCACGGCAGTTCTATTAGTAAATAAAAGAGAATGCCAAGGTGCTGGCTCACTGCCAAGAGCTAGACTCCTTCAGGCAGATAGATATTGGAGAAATCTAGATCAAGAGGTCTAGAACAGAGTCAGAGAGAAAGATAATAATTAAACATTGGGAAATCAGAGTTTCAGTGATCAGCCTTCTCCCTGGCCCACTTTTATTTATCAATGTAAACACACTCAGTGGGTTCATTGCCTGTATTCTTAGAGTTCATTTAATGGCTCTGACAGATACATTTTCATCTCCTTCACCTGTAAATTCAAAGAAGAAAGCAAGCCAATTGCCTGTAAATCCAAATTTAGGTGTTCTGAATTGCCTCTTGCAGAATGTTCATTTTTGGCCATTGTGAAATCTATGAATCCTCAAAATAAATTTTCCTTCTACATCTTCATACAAGTTCCTTCAGATATGCCCCTTTACCACTTCCTACTCACAGGAGAAAGTACCTCACCATTTGAAGTGATGGTTAGTCCAGGTCCCACTCCTAGAGCCTAACTCTCTGCTAATCATGGTTCTTGGTTCTCAGGTTCTTAGTTCAGTGTTTTCAATCCTGTTCATGAAACTTGTAGGCATTACTATGTTCAGCATCACAATTTGTAAATCTCTTTTTGTTTGTGGCCTTAAATACGTATGTGGGCATTTAAGAATTAGCTGTTTATTTTTCTTTTCTCTGTGAGACCTTCCAGACTTTTGAACCTTTAAAAAAATCTAGATGCTTGCTTATGAACTGGCTTCCAATTGCTTTGAGTCTTCTTGTAAATATAGTGGCTGTTTCTTTTTGTTTGTTTGTTTTTGTAAGCTATTATACCTGTGAAACATGCACAATCAGATTGTTCATAAGGAAAAAGATGCCTGGTCTTTGACAATGGTGATTGATTTCATTCCAGACCCCATGTTTGTATAATTCTTTGTTACTGGATACAGTACTTAAAGAGATTTTTGTGAGTATAGTTTTTGGCCCAAATCCTGGCTTTATGGCCCTTGCAATACAGAAAGTGCGGAATTAGAGTATTTATAATGCAACCTTCAAAGGTATGTTCCAAAGAAGTCAATTCGGTCTCTGTAGTGGAACTTGTGTTCAAAAAGAATGTAAGCCAGCTCTGAGCTGGTTTCATTTGGCCAATTTCATTTTGAAATGGAATCTTTTGAGCTACTGTTTTTTTTCAGGTTATTGATCTCAAGAGCCGCTAGTCTTCCATCTGAAAACAGAAGAAATCCAGGAGAGGCGAGTGGATGAATTCCAGGGAAGGTCTATGAAAACATTAAATTGAGGAGGCTGGAAAGTACGGGAGCCTGGTGTGATTGCCATCACATAACAGGTGCAGTGACTTTCTCACCAAGGAATAAAAAATGATAAGATCTCTAGTTTTCTTTACAAGAATATCCTCTTAAGGTTGCTATGAGGCAATTTGCTCTGAGGGAAACGAGTGGCCATGCTTGCTCAGCCTCCTCTTCCTGCAATAATTTTTGACAAGGGTGTGGTTTGCTGGAAGGCTGAATTGATGCTGATGAAGCAAAGGAAATGAGTGGAAAATATACACTCCAGCTACAAAATGAAAATCAATTACAGCACAATTTACCCTCTTCTCAATGTACCTACTGCACAAGTGACTCATACTGAACTACAAGCTCAGCCCAGTCATTCAGAGGGAATACCAAGGTCTCACTTCCAAATTATTACTCAGTATCAAGTGGAAGGAAATCCCTGTTTAGGACTGTGATGGGTAATAGAACTCCATCTCAGGATGCCTTGGCAAGATGGAAACACTTTCTTTTGGACCTAATTTGAATCTGAAATGTTTAATGAGTTGAGTCATATCATGAAGTGAAGTAAATAAGATCATTTGGGTGAGGTCCAAAATGTAGCATGCCTAAATCTGGGCTTCCCCATCATCGCACAGAATGTGGTAGAGTTTCCCCTCAGCAAAGCCAATTTTTTTTTTAAGTAACTTTAAAAAGCCAAGCTTTCAACAAGAGCAATTAGTGAGGATCGGTTGAAGTCTATTTTTGCTCTTCTTCAGGAAACAAACTTTTTTTATTATTTGTTTGTGGTTCCTTGGTTTGGGATTTCTGTTTGTTTTCCTTCCTTTCCAGCATCAAACAAACTCCAGTTGTACAGAATGATGGCAAAGGCTGAAGGACAGCCTTGGTCTGACACCAGCACTGCATCTGCACTTCAGCTGGAACAGAAAGAATCCAATATTTGTACTTCTAGAAAATATGTATAATAAAATGTATTGCTATATGTTTATCTGTAGTTAGGTTGCATTCAATAGAAGGCAATTACACCAACAAGAATTTTTTACTACTTCTGTGTTTTATGAAATCTGCAAAAACTTATACATTTCCCTTCTCATCATAATTATTACTATGTTTCCAGCATTACTCTGATTTATTTGGGTGTTTATGAGTACTTGGAGCACAGTGCTAAGTATCAGAATGCACAGATTTTCTTTTCCCATATTATCACCTTACCATAAGCTTGGGCAAACCAGACATCTTTGCTTTCTGCACTTCACTTTCCCACCCTACAAAATGAGGGGTTTGAAGGATTATGATGAGTGGCAAATATTCATACCGCTACAACAAGAGCGTAAAGCGCAGCCGAATTACTGAATAACATTATACAGCCAAATAAGATTGAAACTGAATTGTACCAACCAGGATGTCCTACTTGGCTGTATGAGCTGCATACATTGCTAGAATCAGAGGCCTGATTGTGTGAAATATAGAGAAAGTCATAAAAAATCACAAACAAACAAACAAAAGTTGGAGATTTGAGTTGAATTAGTTGAATTGATTGAATGGAAATAATCGTTATAGAAAAAAATCCGAGGTGCATGGAGTGCTCATCTCAGGGAGCTAAGAATCTGCATAGACGCAAGTAACTGAGGAGATTCCAGTATTACCTGGATTAAGAACATACTGCTTTTAATTAAGCTATGGAACTTCCTATACATAAAGCAGAATCATTGCAGTTCAGATCTGTAATCTACAAGGGATACCACATTTACATCATGGACCAAGGTCCAGTTTCCTGAAGGGACACAGGTCAAATTTTGGAGCCCAAGAGAGTGTTCCTTCATGCCTTAAGACTCTTTACCTCTATAATATTTGTGTCCTCTCTAGTAAATTTATATCTGTTTGATGTACCCCTGCAATAGCTGCTATCTTGGGATACGTGAGCAGCATGACTCCTATACCTATGCCTACTAATCCTCAGACTAATAATTTCTTTACCTAAAACCCTGGAGTGCTCAGTCTGATAGACTTCACCTCAGCAAACAGATTTCATGATAGCTGAGCAAAGAGAAGTAAGAGGTCTCCTTAGTTTGGCTTTAGCCTGAACATGCTAACACAAGTGCTAATGCTGTGATAGCACTGAGCAGCAGAGTAGAACATGGGGGATTTTTTCTCCCCACCCCCCCCCCTCTTTTTTTTTTTTTAATTTTCCAGTGAGAAAAAAAAAACAAACCTTCATTTCCTATTTTTCCCCAACAGGTTAGGAAGATGCACCTGTAGTTGGAAGTCCAAGCTTGGGAAGGATTCATAGCTGCACAATCTCATTCCTGAGCATAGATGACCATCTACTTCTCTTTATGCTCCAGGTTCCTCCATTCCTGAACTTCTCACAAATAATCACATCAATCACATCTCCTTAGCAGTAAGTGGCATAGAAAAATAAAGAGGTGCAGAAAAATGTATTTTTTCAGCCTGCTTTGAGGTAGTGTCTTACATGCAGAGAAGCCTTTTTGTTTTGTCACTGTACAAGCCTATATTGCATTCCCAATTCTTTTTGCGATACCACAGTAAATGCCTTCCCAAAATAAACACTTTTTCTCCTTTCCTTCTCAGTAGATACATTGTACCACTTGAACATACCAATGCTGCTCTATAAGAATTTACATAGAATCATCATCAGTACAAATAAGGTTTTCTTAATATATCATCAAGCCTTTATATTTAAGAAGAATGAATGAAAGGGCTATGTATTTCTTCTCTTGCAATCCGCAAAGACATTACATGTAAATGCTTCAGCATCTAACAATCTTTTTTCATATAGTAAGGAATAGAGTCTGTTACATATCTTCTTGTTTAGAAGAATACAATGTAATGTTCAAATTAACATTTGTTTTTACAAAACATAAAATAATTGTGGCATATAGTTATGATAGCTTGTATTAGAAAAATCTCAGTTAGACAATTCAGTTCTTATGGAATGACATCTTCTATTTTTTATATCTTGACAAGTTTTTCAAGCTAAATATTGTGGCAAAAAGTAAAATACCAGCTTTTTTTTTTTTTTGTAATTTAGAGACATGCTTACATGCACAGATTTTTGCGAGGACCTTATATTTATCAAAACCACTTTAATAATAATTTTATCAAAATTCAGCAAGCAAATGTCAATTTTAGCTCTATATGATGTTTATTTGAGACAGAGATTTATGAAATAGCTTATAGAAATACAAACTATGAAGACTGAACTTCTCTAAGTCCCTCCTGGACTTTAAAGAAAAAAGAAGAAATAAGTAACCGGTCTCCTTTGTAGATGGGGGAAGGGGAAGAGAGGAGGACAGAGAAGGATTATGCCACAAGCTCTCTCAGAGTATTCGCCTGAGGTCTCACTGTAAATATCTTTTCTAAATACATTAATTAATGAACTAAAGTAGAGTAGGATTGGGACAATGCCTGTGCTATGTGATTTCCTTATTTGTATCTTTTTCGAGTGAAATTTGCAATAAATGTGCCTCATTTTTTTTGTTTGCTTTTGTTTTTGTTATAGTAAATGTTCAGCATTTTGTGTCATGATGGGAATTTTAATGAATGCAAAACAAAAGCATTAGTGAGGAGTAATGCCCAGTATATGAATCAGGTAGGTACATGTATTCATTAGCACTGATTACTAACACTCTTTCAAGCTATTGTACATCGTAATGTGGGTCAATCAGATGCACCACAAAAAGACTTCTAAAAGAGTTACTGACACTTTTCATGTTCACTTCCAACTCTGGTTTGATCCAAAGTTCCTTCACAAAAAATGCTGGTGTAATCTTAGACCAGAACACCAGAGCTTCCACCGTCTTTTTCACAAGTACAGCCCTCTCGAGGGGTTTAGAAATGTTAGTGCCCAGAAGAAATGGGTCCTGAAAAGAGTCTGCTCGGAACAGCAACCTTCACACATGTCACAAGTGAAGGAATGTTTGTGCCTACCCATGGGGAATTAACTACTTCCCCTTACAGCCTGGCCACTTCAAAGATAAAGTAGCGACTTTTTTTCTTACTTTTTTTTTTTTCCCCTGCTTCTCCTTCAGGATGCTAACATCAACAACAAGTACACAGTGATGCATGAGTGTGACTTATTTTATAGTAGACTCTAGAAATCAGAGACATTCCAACAGAGCAGTGGTAAAAGTCACACATTTGATATATAAAATATAATATTGCTGGAGTCTTAACAGTAATCACTGTCAGCAGAAGCAGCAGAATCTCAAAGACAGAGACCATTGTCAGTGGCATAAGAGGCAAGAATTGTACTGGGTACAACCCTTTTGCCTTCAGTCAGATCGTGCAGTAGGTGAGTGTGACAGTTATCCCTTTGACACAGCTT
Organism: Chlamydotis macqueenii; assembly: GCF_036417535.1. Classification (NCBI taxonomy): domain Eukaryota; kingdom Metazoa; phylum Chordata; class Aves; order Otidiformes; family Otididae; genus Chlamydotis; species Chlamydotis macqueenii. The sequence continues at coordinate 168,912,435 of NC_141556.1, forward strand.
CCTTTTGCCTTCTTCATAGATAAAACATATGATATAGACATGACATAGATAAAACTGATGCTCTCTCTTTTTTTTTTTTTGCTTTTCTAAATTGCCAATTCTTTAATGAAAAATCCGTAATACATTTTAATTTAGAAAGCAGACATTTTCTTAAGAAAATAAGCAAGGACTCTACTCAGTCAAAAAAACACTTGTAAGTGTAATGGCTTAAACCCCTCCTGTTGTGAACTGGTTCCTCAATGGAACCATCCATGACTTTTGACACTGAATTCTAAGACGGCCATTTCAAGTGGAAACAAATTTTCAGTATTACCAGCTTTTTCCCCCCACTCTCTTCCAGTTTTACCACTGAATTGATCATGTTCATCAGAGCTGTTTGTCACAGCATGTGCTGCTAAATAACATAACATTTTTGGCTAAGAAGCTACGGAATAAAAGCACACTTTAGGCATGTGTATAGTCACTTTCGCACCAACAACTCTTCTAAAGTTGAACAGGCTTTTCCCCTTCTCCCACGGAGTGACCATGCCCGGCAGCCATTAGATCTGAGATCACATCCTAGGGAATTAGACTGTCTTTAGCATCCTGCTTCTGGCAGTAGCCAACATCAGACAAAGCGGGATGGTAATGATGATGGTTTCCACAGATCTATTAGTTACACAGCACGGTAAATGAGCTGATGCATAGTCTCCAGCTGTACTTTCTTCTATAACTTGATGCACAAACAAGGTCTTCCTTCATTCAATGGATTTCTTCTGGCTTCAGTCACAGTGACCTCCAGTCATAACTTACAGTCTTTCATCTGCTTTTATCTTTATAAAAAGTTATTTTGCAGGTTTTACTAATTTCTTACTCAGCTTTTGCTCAGGAAAGTTTCAAATTGCATTCTCTTGGATTTTACTCTACTAACCCAAGTGATTAACTAACAAGGACATTGATCATAGAATCATAGAATCATAGAATGGTTGGGGTTGGAAGGGACTTTCAAAGGTCATCTAGTCCAACCCCCCTGCAAGGAGCAGGGACATCCCCAACTAGATCAGGTTGCTCAGAGCCTCATCCAGCCTGGCCTTGAACGTTTCCAGCGATGGGGCCTCCACCACCTTTCTGAGCAACCTGTTCCAGTGTTCTATAACTCGCATCGTAAAAATTTTTTTCCTAATTTCTAATCTAAATCTATCCCCCTCTATTTTAAAACCATTACCTCTTTTCCTATTGCAACAGGCCCTACTAAACAGCCTTTCCCCATCTTTCTTGTAGGCCCCCTTCAGGTACTGGAAGACCGCTATCAGGTCTCCCCGGAGCCTCCTCTTCTCCAGGCTGAACAGCCCCAATGATCTAGTTCCTATCTGTTAATACTATTAAATATACTATTAATTTCTATTAATGTGCTATTAGAAAAGGTAGTGATTCATTCAGTGTTTTTCAGACAGTATCTCATTTGTCTTGACTTTCTGAAGCAGAGACTGCAGCTATCGGCTCTGTAAATTCTCAATGCTTGAGTTTTTCAAATGTTTATCCCAAGTAACAGATGCTCACTGATGAGCTGCTCAAAAGCATTTAAACATTTCAATAGCTAAATCTCAAGGGTCCTGCCCCCAAGTTCTTGGACTTTACTATATTTCCAGGATCTCCACCAACAGTAGTAGGTAAATTGGACATCTGAGATGTATCCCAATCTCAGCCAAGTAGAATGAAGTGGAGAAGAAAGGGATGTGGTTTTGATGTTTTAGCAGCTGATTGACCAGAAATAGGTTTCAATGAGTATTTAAAAATGTATGTGATATGGGATAGTTAACCCAAATTTGGACAATTGTCCAGTGTCTAAATTGGTTCACGTGGGATGAGATGGAAGTTGCATCAGTACCTTGTGGTGCAGCATAGACTTTATCCTCAGCATTCCATAGCTTAGGATACTCCTATTGGACATCCCACCAGCACAAGGTTTAGGATGCATGCAATGAGTGCAAATTGCCTTAGTCTCTGAGCATTTTATACAAACTGAGAACCGTTGTAGTTAATTAAGCTTACTTTTTTTTTTGGTAAGAAGGCTGTCCCAGATACAGTGAGACTTTTGCTTAAGGTAGAGCTCTGGATTTTGGGGAGCCAATTACCCTACTCTACCTGCACATCATTGGAAAAATAGACATCTTAGGCAAATACATAAGTAAAGACTACAGAGCAGCTGATTTACATGCTTAAGTATCTCTGAGGACCTAAGCCACAGTTCCTGTTTCTTCCTGATTATTTTCAATCTTATTTCCTCTTAAAGATTATGTGATAATTACCTTAGTTCTCTAGATCAAAGCATACAGTTTTCCATTCCTATACCATTAATATTTACTTATTTATTTGTATTCTTTTTTTTTTTTAAATACAGTTAGTTATCCTAGTTCTTTTGTTTCCTGATCAATTTATAGCAGAAATCTCATCTGTAATAGCAAGTGGATTAGCCTAAGGATGCAAATGGTCCTACTTTTTTTCAATAAACTATTTGAAAGACTTCACAGATATTCCAACAGGGTCAGGCTTGTCAAATACTTGAGAGTTTTGCCTATGAATCTAGGATAATTTGAATTGCATGTTTGATAACTAGGAAACAGAAATTATGTAAAAAAGAAAGCTAATGACAGAATGTTTGATATAGGTCCATCCAAGCAGAATGAAAATTAACTGAATCCCAAATCATATAATTTCTTCCAAGACCTCAGAATGATTTTTGGAAATCACAAGAAGATAGGCTTCAGTGAAACTGGAGAAATATTTTTGCTTTTAAATGATTATCCAAAATGAGACAAGGTCAGAACTTTAAAAATTCACTGCACTCTTATTCTTTGGAGATTTGATTCACAGATCAATGAAAGCAATAAAAAGACTCCTTTTGACTTTTGTGGACTTTAGATCAATCCCCATGTGAATTGCTGGAAACATCATATCAGTGCATATAGAGATAAATACATTCACCATATTTGCAAGAAGATAATACATTTATGTTTGAGGGTATTGAAATTGAAATTGAATACTATGGCATTTTAGACTTTATGGTTCAAATTACTTTTCTCATCAGAGTTTCTCTACTGCAAATTAGGTCTGGATGGTTATTTGTCTGGTAGCCAGCTCTGACCATGTTCCTCTGTTTCCTACACCCTTTGTGACAGAGCTGATGCATGGTTTTGTACACTTGATAAATGCATTCACCCCTGATGGCATAATTCTGTAAGTCGTTGGGAAGAAACCTTCTGACTTCTGTGAATCCAGTCTTTGGAAGAGAGAGATGGTAATGAAAGGGGTTTTTTACTTCTCCACATATCCAGACACTTCTGACCCACAACCAAGAGGCCAGTGGTCCTTTCCACTAATGTCAGTGAGGAAGCTAGGGGTGGGGTACACCCAGGAAGGGCAGGATATAGAAGATGGGAAGCAGTATGTCTACATCATGCCTCTCCCAGCCAGGTTGACTGAGGTTTTCCAATTACAAACATTCATCTTGAACTAGACTGGGCTTGAGGTATAGTATAGCTGGTGGTATTTTCCATCCCAACCTTTAAATCACACTTAAAACAACACCCATGATGCTTCTTTTGTCCATTACTGCTGCAACAAAAACCATCCCATAACAGCCTGTCCACAAAACAGACAGAGGCCTGAGAGGTCAATAAAGAAGACCCTTAGGGGCCTGGGAGTGGTCCTTGCATGTGAAGAGATCTCCTTATGCACAGTTTAAGAGATGGTAGATGGTACATCAAAATCAGTTCATAGTGAAGCACCCTTTGTAAATGCAGAAGGCCTGGAAAAATGCCACTTATCCTTTAATTCACACTGCAGTGACTGTGTTTTCTTAGAAGGAGAATTGCTTCGTTTTTAACATTAGAGATAAAATGTCATTTCTTATTGAAGTTGCTTGCTTTAGTGCATTTGATTATATATAGTGCCAAGCAAGGTAGAATTAATTCCCAGACCTTGTTCCTTCCTTCTAGCATTTTTCTTTATCCGTGGTTGACTTCAATTTGCGGAGTCCTTGAAGCACAGCTCATCTCTTTGTGAGTATCTGGAGAGATGTTAATATTTTATAGATGTTACCACAAATAGCTTTTCTTTCTCCTTTGTTTTAGATGAGGACCCATCAGCAAAGTGTGGTTAAAGACAAGGCAAAGTACCTGGGTCATTTCTTTTCCATGACAGGATTCCAAGGCAGTACTGCCTATAGCTTTTCAGTTTCTCAGATGCTTGTTAGCCATTAACTGTTTGAATGTCAAGAACATATACTACAAATACTGAAATGAGAAAAAAATCGGAAGTGTAAACTGAAACGTGTCTGGTTGTCTTTTAAAATCATTAGTATGCCTATAACATTCAAATTCCTTGACTAAATCGCACAACAATTTTGATCACAGGAAGTTATTTCTTTGTAAAACATTGAAGTCTTTCCTATAGGTTTGTGGGACTGGGTTTGGTTTGTTTGGTTGTTGTTTTTTTGTTTGTTTGTTTGTTTGTTTTTCAGAAGAGGAAGTGTCAAGAATAGACCACTATTTGTTTATTTAAATGTTGCAGCTCTGCATACATTATAATTAGAGGGGTTTTTTTTTTCTCTCAGAAAAAAAAAAAAAAGACTTTTCACTGTGCACCAGTTAAAAATTCAATTACATAAACTAGAAAATTAGAGGTTCCCCTTTGGCTGGATACAGATGACCACAACTGCAAACCATATAAACACTTTCTAACTTTCCTGTACTAACCGAATTTCTGTTTATTCAAACTTTCACAAGTGAACCCTGTCAGAGACTGTAAAAAGGATTATCAAGACTGCCATGGTAAGCTTTATATATGTGTGAAGTAAGGTCAAACTGATAAAAAGTGGCAATACCTTTCAGGACTATCGGTAATCAGAGGGATGAAGTAATAACGGAATTTGTGTGTGTGTAAGATAGCCATTTTCAACTTAATCTAATTGTGATTATCATTGCTCCACTTCTGGAAAGCATCTCTCTGCAGGACAGTGCTTAAGCAGATGCTTAATTTGAAGTGCATGTTTCTCCTTGTGAAATCAATGAATATAATAAGTGTGTGCTTGAAGTCAGTCATGATGTTAGGTGTTAGTCTGAAAGTGACAGATTTCAGTGCAAACCTAAGCATTTTCCTGAATCAAGCTCATGCCAGGGTTTAACAGAAGAAATAATTTAATTACTATGAGCAAGATCTGTAGGAAGAAATAATGTTTTTTATTGGATTAACTGGTCAGGTTTGACAGAACTTTCAGCTACAGAGAGATAAAAAGGTCTTCACTGCCCAAAAGGTAACCTGCTTTTTAACTAATACACCCAACAAACAAACTTTGCTGCAAGAATAAAAATAGCAATGGGACTCAATCCTGTTTTTCTTGTACAACAAACCTGCTTCCTCATGTCTTACCTATTGGGACAACACCCTACAAAGACAAGCCTGTTATTTTTCTGCACACATTCCCAACTGACTGTTATCCAGTGTTCCTCAGATGACCCAGAAAGAAAGAATTATATTATTATTTTGTTATACTTCATTAAACTTGATTTCTGAGTCAATCAGAGGTAATGTGTGTGGGCTTCATATCTGGTGCTCCTAAATCTCACCAATTAATATGTACACTGAACCTTTCTCTTAGAATATTTTACACAATGAACAAAAGAATGCCATTTGCAAAAAGCATAAGAACCTATTTCTACTGTATGCTATTCCATCCTCTCTTATCTAGCCACTTTACCCACATGGATTTCTTCCAGAAGATAAATCTTTCAATCAGGATTTCTTTATGAGTTGCAGCCCTTGTACTGTGAGGTGTATATCAAAATTTCAATACAAATTTTGTTCTCTTGATTTTGTTAAACAGTACAAAAGCTTAAAAAGAAACCTTAGATGTCTATTCATTCTAGTTACAAAAAGATTTTTCAGCTTTTTTTTTTTCCACTCAACATAAGTGAACAAGGTTGCTCTGTGTATTATCTTAAATATACAGAAAGTCCCAGATATTAGATCAATTTAACTATGGCATGGAAAAGAGGTTATACTGGACATAAATGTTGTCTTAAATCAATTGCTGATGTAACTTGTTAATTTATTTATTCATTACACTGATATGTCATGCTGCATAAAGGATGCTCTCTTAAAAGATCTATGAAAAAAAATGTCATAGTGAGCCTTGAATCTCTGTTAATGGAGCTTAATTTGAGGCTTACTACTGTTTATATACAGGGATATATATTTCCTTCATCTTTCTCCTTCCTTGAACTTTCCTCTCTTCATTGTTGCCAATCAAGGGCTAGTTACTACAGCTGGATAAAAAAGAATAATTTCCATTCCATTAGAAATTCACATATTTTTATCTTGCAAACTCTTAATTTTCATGTATTGAAACCAAACAAGAAACCTCTACCAAATCCAGACTACTAAGCCTGTCTGGAAATACTTATACATACCTTACACATCCCATACATATCTAAATTTAAATACTTAATTTCAACCAAGTCTGATATGAAATGCATCTCTCTGCATTTCTACAGTATTGCATATGAATTGTTATTTCCAGTTGTACCAGGTGGGCTGTGCTGGTTGGCCAGGCAATGGTTATCACGATGCACCAGCAAGCCCACAGTTCTCATAATGCACATTGCTCTTCAGGTTCTCTGACAAAGTCTCTTGGGGCAACAAAGTCTTTGGAAATCTGCATTTCCCTTTATGTCATCCTTGAAGATCAAAGTTAGATCCACTCTAATCTCAAAACTAACATGAAAGGCGTATGTGACAGCCAAACCCTCTGAAATTATGGGCTCAGTACAAAAACAAAGTCTGTAGTAAAGCCTGTGTTTCTTACCTGTGGTCCGAGTTGTGGAAGAGTGGGAGTGAATTCAACAGTGTTTCTGCAAAGAAAACAATGACAACCAATAAAACAACAGAGGAAATTATGAGGAAATCTATTAAACCTATTCTTGAATGAGCTGTTACAAAGGTAAAAATAATTTATTTTAACATTCTGGAGAAAAATTGAATCACCTAAAAGCCATAAAAAGAAGAGTTGAACCTGGAAATGAAGGAGGATTCACATTGTATCCTAATATGAAATTACTCAGATATAAATTAACATGGGGAGTTTTGTTTGCAATTAAACAAATTCTTTAGCTACAAGCAAGAAGAGTTGGAAGCCATAGTGCGGCAGGCAAACTATGACCTAGTTGCCATAACAGAAACGTGGTGGGATTGATCCCATGACTGGAGCGCTGCAATGGATGGCTACAAACTCTTCAGGAGGGACAGGCAAGGAAGGAGGGGTGGTGGTGTGGCTCTCTACGTTAGGGAATCCTTTTCTGCTACTGAGATTGTGACTGGGGATGATAACATTGAATCCCTATGGGTAAAGATCAGAGGAAGGGCTGACAAGGCAGACATCCTGGTGGGCGTCTGTTATAGACCACCAAACCAGGATGAAGAGACAGATGAGGTATTCTACAAGCAGCTGGCACGAGCTGCACAGTCGTCAGCCCTTGTCCTCATGGGGGACTTCAACTTCCCTGACATATGCTGGGAGTACAGCACAGCACAGAAGAAGCAGTCTAGGAGGTTTTTGGAGTGCATAGAGGATGCCTTCCTAATGCAGTTGGTCAGAGAGCCCACGAGAGGAACTGCCCCGCTAGACCTGCTGTTCGCAAACAGGGAAGGTCTGGTGGGAGATGTGGAGGTTGGGGGCTGCCTTGGACAGAGTGACCATGAAATGATAAATTTCTCAATTCATGGTGGAGCTTGGAGGGGGAATAGTAAAACTGCTACCTTGGACTTCCGGAGGGCGGACTTTGAATTGTTCAAGAGACTAGTAGGGGGAGTCCCCTGGCATTCAGTCTTAGCGAACAAAGGGGTCCAAGAGAGCTGGTTGCTCTTCAAGAAGGGAGTCTTAAGGGCGCAGGAGCAGGCGGTCCCCCTGAGCCGCAAAATGAGCCAGCGGGGAAGAAGACCGGCGTGGATGAATAGGGAGCTATTCTTGAGGCTCCAGGAGAAAAAGAGAATCTACCGCCTGTGGAAGGAGGGACGGGCAACTGAGAATGAATACAAGGAAGTCGTTAGGATGTGTAGAGGTGAAATCAGAAAGGCAAAAGCCCAGCTTGAATTTAACCTGGGCACTGGGGTGAAAAGGAATAAGAAACTCTTTTATAAATACATTAACAGTAAGGGGAGGACAAAGGAGAATATCCACTCTTTGCTGGATGAGGCTGGGAATGTGACCGAGGATAAGGAAAAGGCGGAGGTTCTGAATGCCTTCTTTACGTCTGTCTTTAAAGGTCAGACCAGTTATCCTCAGGGTACTCCTCTCTCTGACCTGGTAGTCTTGGCTGGGGAGCACGCTAACCCCCCTGTGATTCTGGAAGAAACGGTCAGAGACTTACTGCTCCAACTGGACTGCCACAAGTCCATGGGGCCGGATGAGATCCACCCAAGAGTGCTGAGGGAACTGGCGGAGGTGATAGCCGAGCCGCTTTCCATCATCTATCAGCGCTCCTTGTTGACTGGTGAGGTCCCGGAAGACTGGAGGATTGCCAACGTGACTCCCATTTACAAGAAAGGTTGTAAGGAGGATCCAGGGAACTACAGGCCTGTTAGCCTGACCTCGGTTACAGGGAAGGTTATGGAACAGATAGTCTTGAGGGAGATCATGCGGCATGTGCGGGATGGCCGGGGGATCAGGCCTAGCCAGCATGGGTTCATGAAGGGCAGGTCCTGTTTGACCAACCTGATCTCCTTTTATGATCAAGTGACCCATCTGCTGGATGAGGGAAAGGCTGTTGATGTGGTCTACCTAGACTTCAGCAAGGCCTTTGACACTGTCTCCCACGGTATTCTCCTGCAGAAGCTGGCAGCCCATGGCTTGGATGGGTACACTCTTGGCTGGGTAAGGAGCTGGCTGGAGGGCCGGCTCAGAGAGTGGTGGTGAATGGAGTTAAATCCAGCTGGCTACCGGTCACAAGTGGTGTTCCCCAGGGGTCGGTGCTGGGGCCTGTCCTCTTCAATATCTTTATTGATGATCTGGATGAGGGCATTGAGTGCACTCTCAGTAAGTTCGCAGATGACACCAAATTGGCTGGGAGTGTAGATCTGCCTGGGGGTAGCGAGGTCCTACAGAGGGATCTGGACAGGCTGGAGAGCTGGGCTGAAGCCAATGGGATGAGGTTCAACAAGACCAAATGCCGAGTCCTGCACTTCGGCCACAACAACCCCAGGCAGCGCTATAGGCTTGGGGCGGAGTGGCTGGAGGACTGTGTGGAGGAAACGGACCTGGGGGTACTGATTGATGCTCGGCTGAGCAAGAGCCGACCGTGTGCCCGGGTGGCCAAGAAGGCCAACGGCATCCTGGCCTGCATCAAAAACAGTGTTACTAGCAGGAACAGGGAGGTAATTGTCCCCCTGTACTCGGCACTGGTGAGGCCGCACCTTGAGTACTGTGTTCAGTTTTGGGCCCCTCACTGCAAGAAAGACATTGAGGCCCTGGAACGCGTTCAGAGGAGGACTACGAAGCTGGTGAGGGGTCTGGAGCACAGGCTGGGAGCTGGGATTGTTCAGTCTGGAGAAGAGGAGGCTCAGGGGAGACCTTATAGCTCTCTATAACTTCCTGAAGGGAGGTTGTAGTGAGCTAGGGGCTGGCCTTTTCTCTCGTGTAGACAGTGATAGAACTAGAGGCAATGGTTTCAAGCTGTGCCAGGGGAGATTCAGGCTGGACATTAGGAAATATTACTTCTCGGAAAGGGTAGTCAGGCACTGGAATGCACTGCCCAGGGAGGTGGTGGAGTCACCGACCATGGGGGTGTTCAAGAAACGTTTGGATGTTGTGTTGAGGGATATGATTTAGCTGAGAAGTATTGGTGATGGTTGGACTGGATGATCTTTTAGGTCTTTTCCAATCTTGATAATAATTCTGTGAATTCTGTAATTCTAAAACTTGATGTTTTATAAACCTCATTGAATTTGGTCTCAGACTAAATTTGATACATGTTGACATGTTGTGGTTTAGTGCAAAAGCTTTTCTTTAAAACAACAAAAAAAAGGTGTAACTAAAGATCTAATTGTGTATCTGTTTAAAGTGCAAGCATATTTCCCTCAATATAATTACTTAATTATGACAGTTTCATTTTATTAAAAATGGCAAGTTTAATATGGTGCATTAAGCCACAGCAGAAAGATATTGAATCTTTGAAAGATCTTTCAAAATTACGTAAATATTGCTTTATTTGCAGTGCACAGTCCAATCTTTCCTATTAACCAAAGATTCCTTTCCCAAATTCCCACAGTAAAGTAGTTTATAGTATTTTCTAAATGTACTGAGCAACATCAGCTTTCAATGCTACAGTGTTACTTTGAACCCTTACGAGCTTTTTTTTTTTTTCATATTCCACCTGGGAGCAGATTTAAGAACTACTCTTTTAACAGCTATGTCTTTCTTAATATTTAACAAGTTTACAGACCTCCTGAGGTGTTCTGTAATATTGAAGTTGCTTCAAGAAAATGTTCCTGTGAAGTTTTAGAGTTATTCAGGAAGTTTTGTGAAATCTTACTGGGCTAAAGCAAGGTGAGCTAGATTGTACTGTACTGTGACTGCTTCATGCCATTACAGAATCATCTCTGTTAACTTTTTTTTTTCCTTCTAACTTCTTTCCTGAGCTTGTATATTTTCTCACTCATCCTAGTTTTAAAAGTCCATTCTTCAGCCTACGATTTTTTTTTCCCTGAATCAAGTCACTGCTGAAATTCTCTTTGATGTTAGTGAACTAGACTGGAGTACTTTTTTTTTATGCTCAGAGCTAACACAACAAATATCCAATCTAAATTTGCAAACACATGACTAATGTATCTCTTTTATCCCTTTCCATTTCCAGACTGTGTAAGAAAGATGTATAGATATTGATCAGGCATATTTTTCTGCACAAAAATTAGGATATGGCGAGTCAGATATTTTCAGACTTAAACGCATAGAGAAAATGTGCTAGAATATATACAGAGCACAAAAATTAGTTTCTTACATTAACTTTCTAAACTTCATCTTTTTATATGGCTAAAATAAAATTGTATAAGGGCATAACAGACAAGCTTTTCTAATCAGAAAATAAGTATAGAAAGAAGAAGAAAATTTAACTTAACCTCCTGGAAAATAAAAGGACCTACACTGTTAACGAACCATTCTCACTGTTACTGAGAATAAATGTAGAAAAACAGGAATCATCCATCTCTGAGTTGGATAACATCGAGTTTTTCACCTCACAGATATACCAGAAATGAGTTCACCCTTTTTATTTACCACATCACTAATACCACTACCTGCGTTCTTTTCCCTAACCATAAACTGGAAGAACGGATCCAAGAAGGGCAGGAAATTGCTCTGATTTTCAGATGAACAGTATGGGAGTGAATTTCCCAGTTCAAGACTGCTTGCTGAGAGAACCCACCCAGCAGCCCCCCTCTCCATCAGGTGGCTGTCCCCACTCTGTGAGTCAGCTCTGATCCACTGTCTAGGTACACAGCACAGTGTTTGAGCTAAGTACCATGTCATAGAGTGGTTTAGATGTCAGAAACAATTTCTTAAGCTTTACTGGTGATTCCGTAACCAGCCAGGACGCATCAGAATATTGATGTCATACATATAGCAAGAACTGCCACCTAGTCCTTCACTAATGCCATTATGTATTGCTCTACAATCAGTTTTTGGATAAATGTAGACTTCCTCTTTTGATATCTGTCACAGTACATTTTTGGTCTTTGCCCTCCAGCCATCTTGATTGCCACTTTCTTGGAGTGTGCCTTTGCTCTCACTGAAGTCATCCATTTGGATACACATGTACATATATACTGTGTGTGTATAGATATATATATCTATCTGTGCATGTGCATGCAGATGTATGTGTGTGTATGATGCGTATATTGTTTGTATGTATATATTTTGTGCTGGCTCAGACTTGGATCTCACCACTATATGTATCTTAGATTAGTGAGGGCATACACACAGTCAGGAAGAGGCACAACCTGAGGTGATATAGCGTAGAATTCTATGAAGATCAATTAGTGATCAAACTAGAGACAAGCTACGTCAGCATATACTGTCTTTTTTTTTTCCATTGACAAATGCACAAGAGAACAAACTTTCTGCTCACTGATTCCAAATTATTTCCCATCCATGTCTGCATTTTAGCAAAGCTGGACCAGAACATTTCTTGGGCTCCAGACTCTTGAAACAAGTAGACATTACACCATTTAAGTTACAGATAAATGCATACTTTTCTCTTCGACTCACTTATTCTAATCAACAAATATCCTTTCATTCTTTCCAGTTTCTTCATCTTGTCTTCTTGCAAGTCCAAGTCCCTTGCCCTTGCAAGAAACACTCATCCAGTTGTTCAGCACACTGGTTGAATTCTCTACACAAACAAGAGGGTACTTTCAACAGCTCATTTAAAACATTTACACAAGAATGACAGATGATTGTAAGTACTGATCTATCTAATGATATTTCTATGTATTATTTAGCATAATAATTGGTTCTATTTACCTTTGCAGATGGAGTAACAATCTATGTGTACCATCTGTGCCATAACGATATATTTATTGGCTGACACAGGTCAAGTCAATCTGTGCCAACCAATGAAAAGCTGTTTAAGTGCAGTGCTCTCATGAATCCGAACAAAATTTGGAATATATTGTTTGTAGACAGAAATGCCTATACAGTTTTTCCTTCTGGGAGATAAAAATGTCTTCCACTGGAGAAGAAGCCATGCATATCAACTCTCCATCATCAACAATGTTTGTTGCCAGCTGCTTCAGTGGTAGAAGCAGAAAAAACTCAGAATAGTCAGTTACAAGATATTCTTTGCCCTGGGAAAGTTTTATTTTAATATCCCATAGTTAGAGGTTGACTATTGCCCTCAAGTATGAGGGTATACTTGCTTTCCAAAACTGTTTTTTATTTATTTTATTTTTGGACACCTACTCTTAGAAAGTAGTAGCTGGCAGTCTAACCTCAGTGGCAGAATCATTGACAGTGGCTTCAAATAATAGAACTGGTTCTTCCCCACTGGTCATTAGATGCCAGGAATATATGAATGAGGCATTTAATTAAAGAAAACTCAGTGTTGAAGTTGCAGTACCCACAACTTAGCCACTGCAACCAGAAATTTAGGGCCAGATCCTGGCCTACAAAGTGCAGGATTTTGTTCACTGCCCCGTCCTCTACCCACATAGTGTACAGATCTAGCCTGCAAGCAATTTTACCTAAAAAGGATTTCTGCTGTAATTTCGGCTTGTAAGGCTAAAAAGAGTTTAACAACTAACAAAATATACGTCATTCTAATCCCTTTTTCTACACTTACCTGCTTGGTAGTGTAGGAAAAAATCCAAAGTAATCCTTTCTATTTCGAGTCTACATATTGCACGTTACATCAACCGTACTCATTGGGTCATGTAGGCCAGTTATTGCTTGACTTTCTTAGGCCACATTTATCCCATGAGACCTCAGATGGCATTCAATGCCTAAGTCAGGTACAACGCTAGCTCTGTTGCGTTCAGAGAACTTTCCATGTTCCACTTAACTCAGTAGAGAGGCCAGACTCATCAGACAGGACTGTCCATCAGTTAAGTATGGACACAGCCTTAGATGATTATGCAGAAAAAAAAGTTGCTTCTGTCTTTTCATAGCTGATAGAAAGATAAGCCATAGTTATAGGAAGTTTACAGAAAGGAATCCTTTTCAAGGAGAGACTTAAAAGTCTCAGGAGAAGATGTGCAGAAAGAGCAGAGAGACTGGGACACATGTGGATGCAAATATGCAGTAAATCCACCATTTTGATGCTACCATTGCTGTTACTTATCAACTACAGATGCAGATTTCCATTAGCACGATTAGTATGAGAAGATAATAAATTGTGGGAACTTCACAAGGCTGGAAGAGGCCTCAGGTGAATCAGGTGAATGCCCAGTGACTGAAGGGGAAGTTGGCTTCAAGGGCATTGTAATTGCTTGGAGGACTCATTGAAGAAGAAATAGCTACTGGTGGAGAGCAAGGAGGACAGTGACACCTTTAAGGCATTGTAGATCACAGCAGAAGTGGTTTGGGAGCAAAATATGCAAAGAATAAATTGTTCCACTCCTCCCTTTTTCTCCTGCCCCATCCAGATGTCTGTCTAGCTGTGTTTTTTTTCTCTTTTACCCCCCTGCCATCTTCACACTCTGATCCCAGGCTTTCTATATTCCTAAGGTCCATCTACATGCTTGTTAGCTACCCTTTGTCCTTTTCCTATGAGACATGAAAGCATTAGGAATAACGGGCATCATCCCAACTAAGGTGCAAAATAACTTATGAAGGGGCCTTTAACTATGTTATCCGCAAGAAGCCATAGCAAACGTTCCAGGAGAAACTCAGCTCCCAATTTCCTGGCTGTGTCAAAAAACTCCAAACTGCTGTTGCAGTAAATGGAGCGATTTGCCTTTAATGTATTGTTTTGTGTGCAGGGATGGAAAAATGTTAGTAATTCTTTACATTCTTTTACTGGATTCCCAGAGTAAATTCATCTAGCCACTCCAGAAAAAAAAAAAAAAAAAACATAGGCAGGAAGTAATTTATCTTTGTTCATGATTACATATGGTTGATCTTCTATTAAAAGGGAAGAGATAGAACTATAAGCTGACCTAAGTCAAGTACATCTGTCATTTTCTTGCAACATGCTGTTGCTCTGGTTTATGTCCAATTTGTTGATGTTCCCAAGATCATCCTAGAGAAAATATTAGAGTAAAACACGTCTTTACAGTTTGTGTATGTTGATTGTAGGGACATGGGAGAAAGACACACTTTGTTTTGAGAAATTATAAACATCCTTGTATTCCTGATGCACCTGTGATATAATAAGAACTTACTCACTTTCTATGGTAGCATCTTTCCATTGTTAATTCGCTGTGTGAATAGCTGATTATTTGTGTTAATTTTATCACCACTTTGCTCAATTATAACTCAGTGTATGTTCCATACTATTCCCTGGGAAAGCTGTCTGTGATTACATCATTGTCTGGTGATCATGCACATAACAAAAAAGAATTGGAGACAATCCATTATTTGTTAATTTTTATTTTTAAAAATTCATCAGTAAAAGAGGAAAACACAAAAAATTTGTCACTGAAAACTGAGATTTCAAATTTCCTATTTGTTAGGAGGAACACAAACTGTCATCACAATATTGGATTAAGGAGTGTAATCTGAATGAAATACAAGCTTCCATTTATGATATGCAAAATATTAATTTATCTCTTCTGCTTTTTATTTTTCTATACTTCTGCTCCTCTTGAGCCTGTCCAAGGCCAATTGTTCACAATCCACAAAATATAATTTTTGTATTTTACAAACAGGAGATTTTTTTGCCAGGGGAAAAAAAAAAGTAAATCACATGAAGGAAAACACTTATATTTTATCTGGCAATCTGAAAAATAAAATAGGTTCCAAATAATATATTTCTTTCTCTTTTTTCTCTCCATTCCCCCAAAAAATGGAAAACTAAAAAAAGCCTTCTCTAGAATGTGTCTTTTGTCAAACTCATGTACATTTTAATAAAGGTTAATCTTAACTAATAAAATATAAAATGTATATTTGACATGATAATGCCTTGCATAATATTTATTAAAGACAAGGTTCTCATCAAAGACTGATTATCTGCTTTACCAAACAAATCTGGAGTATATCACCATTTTCCTTCATTACTCTTCTAAAGGAACAAAATAAAAAAAGAGTGGAATCCTCCAAAACCCAAAGTATTTGCTCTGCAGGACAATGCCTCCATCCCCACCCCTCCCACCCCCCCAACTCTGTATCAGCAGACCCCATTCTTGTCCTCAGAGTATTTTCCCCAAAGTTAAAAGAATGCAAGTCAGAACTCATTCTTGCACCTCTGATATAAAAAAGTTGTACTGGTTCTGTCAGTATAATACTGTGTCACTACATCACCTCTACACAATGACTAACCAGAGTACTTTCTACATCTATTCTAGATCTCTGTGAACAGATAATGGTAATTATCACATTATCTTCCAGCATTTTAATGTCTTTTATCAAAGGAAAGTACAGAAGGTTAATATATCCATCTGCTTTTAACGTGTCTGTACTCTTTTTCTCAGTGAAATGTCATTCCCAATTCATGGTTTGAGGCTTCTATGCAGAAAAAAAATAAGCTCAGTCAAAGCTCAAACATAATGGAGTAATCAGAAAGAAAAAAAGCTAATGGTTAAATCCAAAGCCACTTATTTTGTTCCCCTAAGCAATACTGCAGGCTCAGACGCATTAACCAAGGTTAAATCAAATAGTCATGATGTCTGTATGTTCAATTATGCATAGCCTGAGTCAGAGACTTATTCTGAGCCAATCTTCCACAAAGTTTTGCCAGTTTACACCTGTCAGAATCTGGCGATGTCTTAACCTAAATCTACCTAAATCTTTTTCTTCTGTGCACAGCTGCAGATTGTGTCATAAAAAAAAACAATACCTGAATGATATGGTGATCCAAAGATCAATTTTTTTTTTTTTTAAATAGCTTGAGTGTGATTTTTATTTTCTTCTATTTTACAGTTTAAATCTCTCTTTTGCAAGCCTTTAGTCCCCATATATTCTCATGTATCTGAAAAAGTGGGCTACTTTTCATGTTACATCAGTAACCATTGTTCAGGTCACTGTTGTTTGACAACAGACCCACCAGCGCGGGTCTTAAGTGAATAGGCTCAGCTATGGAAATTGCCATAGGAGTACTTTTAGATGGTTATCTATATGAGAAGTTGAAATAATAAATTTATTGAAAGCTTTTTGTAGGAGTCTAAATTAATTCACCAAACTTGCAGACAGAAGTGTATTTTATCAGCTTGTTCTGGTTTTCTTTAGTGAGCTGGGGCCTAAGGCAGTAGCTTCTGTAGGAAACTACTAGAAGTTGCTCCCCTTTGTTCAGTGGACTCGGCCGGGCCTAGGGTGGACCCGCTGTTGGCCAAGGCCAAGCCAATTGGTAGCAGAGACCGTGATAATGCCTCTCTGGTAATGTATTTAAGAAGGGGAAAACGGAAAAAAAAAAGAGAAGATGTGAAGCAGCTGAGCTGGGGCAGAGAGGGGGAGGCATGAGCCCTGTGGGCCTTGCAGGCCGCAGCCTCTGGCCTCCCGCTAGCCAGACGACTGGGCCTGACTTGGCCCGGCCTGACTGCAAGAAGTGGAGAGGAGATGAGATGTGAATGAGATGTAAAAAGATCCTGAGAGGCGTTTGCCAGCCTGTTGTGAAGAATTTTTCTTGCAAGAGGAATGGCTGCAGATGCCAAGGTCAGTTCAGAAGGAGGGGGAGGAGTAATGCGGCTCCTGGCCAAGATTCCTGTGCAGCCTGTGGTGATGACCATGGTGGAGCAGGCTGTCCCCCTGCAGCCCATGGAGGTCCACAGAGGAGCAGAGATCCACCTGCAGCCTGTGAAGGACCCCATGTCAGGGCAGGCGGATTCCTGAAGGAGGCTGTGGCCCATGGAGGGGCCATGCTGGGACAGCTGTTCTGGAGTGACTGCACTCCATGGAAGACCCACGCCAGAGCAGTTTCACGAAGGACTGTGGTCCATGGGAGGGACTCCACACCGGAGCAGGGGAGGAATGCGAGGAGTTCTTCCCCCGACGATGAAGCAGCGGCGTAAAACAACGTATGATGAACTGACCGTGACCCCCATTCCCTCTTCCCCCCTTGTGCCGCTTGGGGGGGAAAGGTGGTAGAGATAATGTTAAGCTTGGGAAGAGGGAGGGGTGGGGAGAGGTTATCTTGTTCTCTGTCTCATTCTCTTGCTATTTGTAGTAATAAATGGTTTTCCCCAAGTCAAGTCTGTTTTGCCCGTGACGGTAACTTTAAGGATTTCTCCCCATCCTTATCTCAAACCTCGAGCCATATTTCTTATATCGTCTCCCCCTATTCTCTTGGAGGGTGGGGGGAGTGAGAGAGAGACTGCGTAGTCTGGTCCTGATTGGGGCTGAATTATGACACAGCTGAAGAACTGATAAAAATATCTATATTAAAATCATTAGAAATTGTAATCATCCATTAGTTTTGGAAAAAAAAATCTAAGTAGTGCTATTTGTCTTAAAAATAAGTAGATAATCTGGAGCAAAAGGAGTGTCAATAATCTTTTTATTATTAAATGTTTGAAGGGAACACAATTATTGAAAGAATCCCAGTGTCTCAACTACCAACTTTCAGTCAGATATTCAAATCTCAGCTTAAATCTAGAAATGATAATACAAGAGCTTGAATTGTAGTTTATATTGCTTATATTCTAAGGATATTACAAATTTCACATATATCAACATGAAATAATGCCGTAATTACTCCTTTTAAAAAGATAGTACTCAAAATAAAGAATCTAAACTCTTTTCATGTGTTAATTTTTCTGCTTTTCTCTTATTTCACAATTCCTAACTGCATAAAAACCCCTGTGTTACAAAATTTTTAAAGGTCTTGTCAAAATATACCAAGTGTAAGTGTTTACTTTTTAATTACATGATATACCTAATTACACAGTGGAAAACATGTTATTTCAATTTTTTGTTTATATATCCACATATGTTTCACTGACATGTAGTATCTATCCATTTATTCCCTTACTTTAAGTTATATATTCATATGAAACTATCCATTGGCTTTGCCACGTAGCAGGCAAATGATCACTTGAGCAGTTTCTTTAGCAAGGAAATATCCCTGATTATTCTCAAGGATTAATATGCAAGATCGTATTTTATTTTCTCTGATTGTGTCTTCTAAGAAAGTCTTGGCTGTTAATTTTCCCAGTCCTTCATATACATACCCAAGTAACAAACATAATATTTAAAAAAAAATTCTACTTTGAGAAGCTATCTGTAATTCCCAATGAATATTATGTATTAAGACAGGAATGAAATGCCTTTTGCTATTAAAGAAATTAGATCTGACTCCAAGAAACTTTAGGCTTTCCATGCAAAGACATTTTATTGCCTCAGAATAATACTGATATCAAACTTAAAATACATGTTAGAAATTTGAAAATGCCTATCTTTTTTACATTTTGCAATGTTCAGTTTGACCTCTGCTTTTACAATAAAGTTTTTTTCAACTGAACTCACCACGTGTCATTACGAATCTTATAATTTGTTGCTGTTATTTACTAATGCTATTCATTTCCATTGGTATTAATATTAAAGTCTCCCCAAAAATAATTAATGCAGAGGCCTATTGATGGATCCCCTCTTATATTAGATTTACTCTTTTGTAATTTATTTCTATGAAGTTACTTATTCTTTACAACAGTCAAAATGAAAGACAAGTCTGGACCATGCTCTGCTTTCATTTCACCACTATGATTAAATTGCAATTAAATAGTTAGATCTATCCATAGCTTTAAAAAAATGATGTAAATTTACAGTATCCCAAAACTGGAAGAGATCATGAGAAACTGTATAGTCTACCTTACTGTCCTATGTCGTTCCCGACAGATGTTTGTCAAACCTGTCCTCATAGACCCTAAAATTTTGTACCAGTCACCTCCCTCTTTGCTTATCCCTGCTGAAGAGCAATACACAGTAATGCATGGAAGAGTATTACTATAAGGTTACTTACGGGTGTTTTTTTACCTTTCTCTAATGTGCTCACCATTGTTAGTTTCCAGGAGTCCATAATATCATGCATCTGAGAAGCAAGCTGTTGCCAAAAGCACACAGTCTCCAAATACCGCCAACGTGCAGTTTGTATCTGTATTCTGTCCTAGATACCACAATGGCTGAAAACCTTTCCCACATGAGCATGTGGAAAAAGAAAAGCACTAAGCATTTATTAAGGTAGTTTATTAAATTACATCCAAATAAATTTACCTGAAAGTCTATGGAGACTTCCAGCATCTTTTAGTAGGAGGACTCTAGAAGAGAGCAATTTTTTTCCTTTTCTTGTTTTTTCTTTTTTGTCCTGAAACCACACAAAGTGTGGAGAAAATGCATATATTACTCTATCTCTCTTTCAGGGGGAATATATGTATATAGTGCTTTTGGAGCACAAAGCAGAGCCATTTGTTAATATGAGGTCAAACTGGGCATCAGACAACGTGGAGGAACACATGAAAAGATCTTCATGTGAAATGAAAGAAAGGGACAGATACTGGGCAGGCCCCAGTGTCCATCATCACTCTTTTCCCCTGAAAATGAAGCCAAGAGTGTTTTGGGTTTTTTTTTAACCTGAATAATCTACAGGATATGGATTAGCACTTGGAAGATGTAATCTCTACACAGTGTCATATCTTCTCCTATTCAGTGTTTATTTACACAGTTTCTACTAGAAACTCTTGGGTCATCTCCTGTTGGCAGCTTTGCTCCAGGGTGTGGGTTGTGCACAGTCTCCCACTCATACGTTGTTACGTTTCTAAACTCTAAATATGAGTGTAACGATAGGACCCATTAAATCTATTAGGGTTACTCATCCTCCCTTGTATGAGAACACTGTGGGAAGAGGTTGAGGATCCATCACTGCTGCACATCATCGACACATGCTCCATTGGCACAGTCTAAGAAGTGACAATTTAGTTATGCAAAACCGTGGAAGCATAGAATCACAGAATAATTTGGATTGGAAGGGACCTTCAAAGGCCATCTAGTCCAACCACCCTGCAAGAAGCAATAACATCTCCAACTAGATTAGGTTGCTCAGAGCCCCATCCAGCCTGGCCTTGAATGTTTCCAAGGATGGGGCATCTAACACCTCTCCTGGAAATTTATTCCAGTGTTTCACCACCCTCATGGTAAAAAAATTTCTTCTTATAGCTAGACTAAATCTACCTTCTTTTAGTTTAAAACCATTACCCTGTGTTCTTATGCAACAGTCCCTGCTAAAACGTCTGTCCTCATCTTTCTTATAAGCTCCCTTTAAGTACTGAAAGGGTGCAACAACATCTCCCCAGAGCCTTCTCCAGGCTAAACAACCCCAACTCTCTCAACTTGTGTTTATAGGAGAGGTGCTCCAGCCCCGTGATAATGTTTGTGACCCTCCTCTGGACTCACTTCAGCAAGTCCATGTCTTTCCTGTACCATGTCCAGTGGAGAGAGAGAGAGATGGGATAAGGGAAAAATGAATGTGTTTATTTACATAAATGTTTATGGCTACATGAAGGAGAATATTATATTTTTTAAAAGGATAGTGGAACTGAAGATGCTGAGACCACAGAACCAGCAGAAGGGAAACAGAAGCAACATGCTTCTGAAGTGATGCAGAGCACGGGAGGACTGCAAGTGGAGTAGTATATCAAAGTGCCCTCTGTCTTCCAATAGAAAAGTCAAATCCAGCATCCAGTCCCTCTTCTTGTCTTCTCAGTGCTATTTTCAGAATTTGCACTGGTTTTGTGTGAGGCCTTGAGCCTACTAATATTTCTGTATTATACTATCATCGTCTGGCTAATGTATATAATATGTCTTTTCCTCTTGATGTTGGCTGTCTTAGCTATGTAAGTCACATAAAATAATTTGATTTTTGATTGAAACATGTAGTTATTTTATTAAGACAGAATTCCCTCAGTGCTACTCTATTAACTTCAGCTGCAACTAAATGTATTTAATCTTTCTACTCTTATAAATAAGTGTATTTTCCTGAGAATTTCATGTTTCTGTTCTTTTTGAATAATGACAGACTCCACTAAGTGCATCTGAAGTCATGATTTAAAAAAAATGAAAATGTTCAGCCACTGCAACTGCATATGGCTTCTCACCTGCAGGTTCTCTTGACTAGTAACTTTGTCACTGTGCAGATTATAAGGAGTCATCTGAAAAAAAAAAAAAAACAAAAACCAGAAAGAACCTTCTTTGCTGTTTCAGGAAAATTTTTCCAATACCATAATTATTAGCAAAACTCTAGGATCTGTAGGCCAGCAGAATGTCTTAAACCTTGGGGTACTACTATGATTTCTATTCTAGGACAAATACAATGACATTTAATTTCTGAGAAAATACAATTTTAAAAAAGAGAAATAACTTCAGGTTTGCATAATCTTTGATAATTTCTCTTGGCTTTGCATTATGATATCTTGTGGCATCTCACCAATGTCATTCAGTTTCCCTAAGCTCTGCAGAAAAACGTAGGTAATCAGAGGCTTTGGAGTACAGTCAAGCCACAGAAGATCAAATTTCCTGGCCAAGTCACCCCCAATCAGTCTGCAACACTTAATATTTTAACAACTTGATTAGTGCTACCAAGTCAAAGGCAACTCTGCCCATAACACAACTTAAAGACAACAACAACAAAAAAAACCACAACATTTTTATAAAAGAAAATAAGACATTTATTCAGGATAATTTCATATACCCCTATTTTAATGTCATTCTTAGCAAACAAATGGCTACTATTATTAAAATAATCACATACATCTATTTATATCAGATAAAATAATTAGCACTCTTTTTTTTTTTTTCCCCTAGAAGTTGCCACTCCAATGAAGAGAAATAACAGAAGATCTGGTGTCATAAAAGAGAACACTGAGGTGAAAAGTCTGACAATAAAATAGAAAAGTAAACTCCATGCTTGTTTGCTTCGGGAATGACAAGGTCTGGTTAGATTTTCTCATATAAGAATGCCATCACTTCTACTAATTCTTTTCTAAATGCGATATAGGTGGCATGTGGCAGAGGACTGATAGAAGTACTGAGGTGTAGGACCATAGCAAGGATGGAATGAGAATTGTGCCCAACATGTTGTGCCTGCCTGTAAAAGTCATCAAATGGAGCAAAATGTGGGATTTTTGGGGACCGCTACAGCAGCTGTGCTTGATTTTTCTCAGGAGAGAAGCCCTTGACCTGGCTATCTTCAAGCTGACAAAGGGAGATCTGTTCCTTTTACTGATACTCTGTCTTGGCCATCTTTCTGAGAACGTATGTTGGAAAGCTGTCCAGGTAGTAGAACATCTCTGTTCAGTCTTCCTGATGTGTCTATCATGATGCAAAACACAAATTATTTTTTGAGAAACGTGAGCACAGGCAGGATTTATCTTCAGATTATGCACTGTTACACACTGCCTAGCACCTGAATGTCTTCAATGTAAAGTTGAGGCAATAGAAAGTCTGATTTGTGGGTCCCGCAAAACCAGTAGAGAAAGGAGAGTGTATAGATGTGTCAGTTAATTGATTTCAGCATGTTATTCGGAAGGTTATAGAGACACTGAGGAAGAAAATTGAAAGACTATACTAATGCTGATATGGGCTGAGTAAATAAGGATTAAATTCCTATCCCATATGTTGATAATCAACAGGAGAGGAAATACATTCTATCAATGTACTTAAATGAACTAAATGACTCCAACCAAATGAATCCAAGCACTCCAGCCTCTTAGGAGCTTCCACCCCTTACTCCACTTTCCCACTTCTCTACTAGTTCATCATTTGCAGACTACTGTTCTACTTCAGCATCGAGTTTTGTCTCATGTCCTGAGTTCTGGCCCACTTCTAACAAGTATGTGAAAGAAAGTTTGGTAGAATAAGGACAGCAGGCAATTTTGGTATACATTAAAATCTTGAGCAATCAGCTCTAGAGTTCAACTGTCATTAAGTTCCATATCACAAACAAATCAAAACTATTACGTTGACAGATGCTGCCACAGACCCAGGCATGATACAGGTTTCGCTCAGTTCAGCAGTGTTTCCCAAGTGCACAGTAAATACCTGTAGCTGCACTCAGACCGTTCTGCTCTGCACCCCTGTGTGCTGTTACCCTTTCGGCACTGGCAGCAGATCCACATTGATTCACATCAGCACCACCAGGCTGTAGTAAGGCAAATTTCTTGCAGTCAACCCTAATTTCTTTTTTTTTTTTTTAAAAAAAAAAAAAAAAGCTCTCTGCCTGTGGGGAACACAATGCATTATCAAAGTCAGTGAAATTGAAATGGTTCTGGTTTGTCTTGGTTTTCCAACAGAAACATTTTTGTGGGCAAAAATTGAAACAGGTTCTTGTCTGTCCCACTGAAATGAGTACTCAAGTGAGTTAAACAACAATAATAAATGTAAACAATAATAATAAAAGTTGAACAGTAATAATAATAAATGTAAAGGAGAAGGAATTGTCTTTGTGTAATGACTTTGTATGCTAAAGTCATGTCTAATGTGTCTTATATGTATATGCTGAAAAAGGTATTCCATGAGATCACAGAAGGATCCCTTGCTGTGAACATCTTGCAACTTTTCTGGGGCCATGCTGCCATCAGAAAAGTGGAAATGGTAAGAGAGAATACAGAAACACTGAGGGGAACCTGAAGAGGAATGAATATTTTTAAAAGTTACAATGATCCAAAAGTAACTGTGAAAAATGGAGGATAACTCACAAGCATCAAAAACAACTGAGTTCTTATCTGTTTTCAACAGTAATTAGACTGATCAACTTCTGAATTTTACCATTTAAGAAATGCGCCGAGACATTTTCATATGCCAGACTTAGATATTAGGAAAGCAATATTAGTCCTCTAAATATAACAATGGAAAAGGTAGGGAATTTACTTGTATATAATAACAGAATATGCTTTATGTGCACAAATAATCTATGGCAGAAGAGAGTAGTAGCAGCCTCTCAGGTCTATCTCACAGAAGAGCATCTGTATACAAAGGAGAAATTGCCTTTTCACTGAAATCAAAAGAAGTGGGGGAATCATTTTACTGTAAGAATCATTTGCTCCTTACTAAGAGAAGGGATGACAGGTTGTATTTACTGACACATCCAAAACACTTTGACAAAAAAAAAAAAGCATATTCCTTGATTTAGGAGTCTGCTTGTTCATAAGTTGCTTTGAAGTTAAGTTCTTTTGTGGCTTCACACTGATGTTTTTAAACAAATAACTCTATCATAAGTGATAATCCAACAAACTCAGACTGTTTCTGTTTATTTGTTGATTTTTTTTTTACGTTATAAGTTAGGCTGAATATAATCCTGCTTTTGTATCATCAAATCTACATCAGACAGTCACAGATCTTAATGCAGCATTCAGTGCCACTGTTTGCACTGAGGATTACTACTTTCAGCATCCTAGGACAAAACAATGATTGAATGGGATTTCTCTTTACATTTTAGTTTTTCTCTAGGGGAGGGTGACTACAGCTACTTGTGTTTGAAATTCTAAAACAGGCATCTAAAGTCAAGATAGAAGGGGAAAAGTGTTACATCATCTAACTGAATACCATATATTTCCCCACCCCAAAAAAAAGTGTTTGTCTTTATCTACTGCACTCTTACCTCTGATAGCAGCTATCTTTTTGGCATTGTGCCTGTAATAAAGAAAAAAGACAGGGGAAAGAAGAACAGAAAGAAAGAAAGAAAGAAAGAGGGGAGAGAGAGCAAAAGATAAAAGAAAAAGGAAAAGAAAATGAAAAAGAAAAAGGAAAAGAAAAAGGAAAAGAAAATGAAAAAGAAAAAGGAAAAGAAAAAGGAAAAGGAAAAGAAAAAGGAAAAGAAAAAGAAAATGAAAAAGAAAAACAGAAAAGAAAAGAAAAAAGAAAAGAGAAGGAAAGAAAAGAAAAGAAAAGAAAAGAAGAAAAGAAAAGAAAAGAAAAGAAAAGAAAAGAGAAGAAAAGAAAAGAGAAGAAAAGAAAAGAAAAGAAAAGAAAAGAAAAGAAAAGAAAAGAAAAGAAAAGAAAAGGAAAGAAAAGAAAAGAAAAGAAAAGAAAAGAAAAGGAAAGAAAAGAAAAGAAAAGAAAAGAAAAGAAAAGAAAAGAAAAGAAAAGAAAAGAAAAGAAAAGAAAAGAAAAGAAAAGAAAAGAAAAGAAAAGAAAAGAAAAGAAAAGAAAAGGAAGACGAAAGAAAAATGACAAGAAGAATGTAAAAGAAAGAAATAGAGAATAAATATTTGTAAATGTTTTTAGACATGCAGTTTATGCATTGGTGAATGGTTCTTTATATATGATATTTATGGGGTATTTGGTTTGTTTTGTGATTTTGTTTCAGCTTTTAAGGAGTGCTGTTAATGTGATTAATTAGCAAGAATTTATTGACTAAAAAATCTGCACAGCCAAACATATATGATTTTTAAAATGTATTTTTTCAGGTGAAACTATAAACCAGGGTCCTAATTAAGCCCTGCTGTTTCCTGAGATTTTGTGTGCACTACTCTGGGAAGGAAAGTTACATGGAACTTTACTTGATCATGGAAGAAAAATCTGGAGAGTAAATTCAGACATTCTATTCAGTTCTCAAATACAGTCTTCACTTGAGGGCTACAGTGAATTTATGCCCACGTTAAACATTAAAGCTCTGTTATGAGGCCAAATAAGGGGAAAACTCAAATCAACTCAAACATCATGAGAGTAGAACTTCAGTACCATTGCAGCAGACACCGCTAGCATTACTAGTTTTGCCCTGAAATACTATGATTGATCCTAGAGTTTGTTACTATGACATTCTATTACACGCATTCTCTTCCTATTACTTTGCTAAATTGGGAAGCTTATTTTCTATAATACAAAACAATTTGTAATAAGCATAGTGTATTATAAAAAGGATTTGAAGCTTTGAAATTTATTTTGCAGGGAGCTTGTGGGTAGCTATAGCTGAAACTATAACTCCACTGAGATCTTAACCCACTTCAAAGAGAAGTTCTTTATAAAGATTGGAGGGGATTAGCATAACCACCGCTTTATGCAAATTTCTGACAGAATCCAGTTTTGTGTCTCCTATGAGGTATCTACATAGTTAAGACTCAGATGTGCAAATATAAAGATACACACTTGTATGGTGTCAAAAAGTACTACCACATTAACACAGTGTCATAAATTACTATGGAATACACAGAAAAGGATAAGCACAGTTGCTAGAATTACATAGGAGCCTTTTTTTTTTAGGTAATTCAGGAAGAAACTTCTAGGTTCCCCATTAGGGAAGTGTCCAAATTCAATGCATATGTATGCATTTATAATAAAAACAATCTCACCAACAACATTTTTAAATAGATCTTTTAATGCAAACGGTAAAACCTTGCTGTTGACATTTTCAGCTGTAAATTCTGTCTCGGTTATTTTTCACTGAAGAAGGAGTCTGGATGAAATTAAATGACGTGCATGTAAACGTACTTTGATACAAACTATTCTGCAATTGAATCTCTGTCTGTTAAATAGTTTGTGTTAAAACAGTGATCATGGTATGTGTCATTTGCAAGTCATTGCCTTTCTTGTTCCCCTCACTCCATACATAGCATATTTTGGAAAACTCTAAATTATTTCCATTTTCTCTCCTGTGATTATTTCAATTTTATCTATTCTACATCGAACTTCTAGATACAGATCAAGTCTAGGATGCAACTTTTGGCTTGACAGTGAACCGTCTAAACATTTCATATAGATATCTTGCCCCTTCCTTTTAGTTTTGGGGTTTTTTTTTGGTTTTTTTTTTTTTTAGACCTTTATACATGGCACAACCTGATATGATGCAGGCAGGTGCAGTTTCTCTAAAATAGATACTTGGGCTTCTGTAAGGTACCTCACAGACTTGTTCGTATTGCTCTTTCAACACCAAGGTAAGCTTCAAAAATCCCACCCCTTGACATTTCGAGTGTCGCATGCAAAATGCTGCCATCTTCTCTCAGCTGAGAAAATGGGGAATCGTACAAGAGCATATAGCTGAACAATAGCGCTGTGACAGCCAGACACCCTCCTTTACAATGGAGCGCCTTGACAAAAATCTTTGCTGACCCTCTTCAGCACAATCAAACTTGCCTTGTCATGGTAGCTGTGTCAATGAAAGACTCATTCAAATGAATAAAACATTAGGATGTACCTAGTCCAGCCAGCTGCACTAGAGAAACACATTCAAGCTGCTTTTGCTGGACGCAATATACGTAGCAGAGGCAGAAATATTAAAGAAATTAATTTTAACAGGATGTCTGAAATCTGTTCAGCTGTTCATCTCTGTAAGGCTTTCAATGGCAAGACTTTGTAAGGAGATTGAAAGGTATTTAGTATAGTAAAGACCCTATAAGAACAAAATCTGACTTTTGAAATATTTTCCCTGTTGACTTGTCTTCGAAAAGCCTGTGAAGGACAGTTTTTGCTTAGGTTTCCCCTCCTTTTCAGCAGGTTTTAGGCCTTGGGCTATTGGTATCCAAGTAGTTAAAACTACATCAGCACTAATAGCTATGAGCTCATCTTGTATAAGCACATTTTTAGTTAAACACTGCAATCTTGGAAAAAAATGTTAGTGTGCTTAAACAGCCTGGCTCAGAATAGCTCACAATATGACGCATACCACAGGAAATAAAGTGGTATGAGGCACCTACAAAATATTTTTCAAACAAGTCATTGAAGCTGTAAGCCCCATGCCTCAGCTTTAGGAAGTCACTTATTAAGAATCAACACCAGCCGTGCCAAGCTAAGCTCTTGCTCTTGGTGATTTTCCAATTGAATATTCAGGGCCCTGTCTCAGTCTTGTTTTCAGGGAAGTACATGCCTGGAATGTTAGCAAGCTATTTGCTGGAAAAAATGCCCACAACAGGCCCAATGTTGATCACATTAATGCGTTTGAGTGGGTATAGAGTGCAAATGATTGAAAGTGCTTCCAGATCTTGGTTGCTGGGGACAAAGCAGGCTCTGTTCTCTGATCTGATGGTCATTTTTTTTCAGCGGAGGATGTGGTGCAGGAAGAGGGAACAGTGCCAATCTCTGTCTAATGGCTCCAAACAGGGCCTGGGCCTAGCTCTTTGGATGCTGATGAGTGGGAAATGAAACACAGATGGGTCAGATGGGTAAGGAGAGGGGGGATTACAGGTCAGGCCAAAGAGTTGGAATAAATTAAGTGCTTATGAGGTACAGAATGGCACATTGTTAAAGTAAATGGACAGGGAAAAAACATTTCGGCATTGTTAGGCACAGTGAGCAGAAAAAAACATCCCATCTTCCCAGACCACTTTCGCACATCACACCCTCACTGGGATTACCGCATGTTTGATATATGAATTACTTTCTATAGCACAGGCACTGCAAGACTGCAGCATTCTGCAGTACCCAAGAGGAGATAATTCTCCAGTAAACACTTTGTATATTATTTATTGGGAGTAATACTTTGGGTCATGCTTCTGATCATAAATAACCAGCTTCCTAACTCCGTAGAAATTTTTGACAAAAGGATAAGTAACCATGTTTGAATATTCTGGGGAAATTAAGCAACAAAAGGACTATTTCATGCATTCTCAAAATACTGAGTCCATGTTTGGTTTTATTCCTTTCAAATCTTTGCATCTACATGAAAAAGACATATTTGGTTTAAAGAAAAGGATTTGGTTTAAAGAAATAGTCCAAAAGGATTCTGGCTAAGAAACAAAACTGGGGGATTTTACTGGAAACATACATCAGCAATTTTACCTTTTATACTGAAAAAAAAAACCCATGCTGATATAAAAAATGTTTTTATTAAATAATATGCACAGAGGTTCACTGCACTTATTTTTGGCATCTCTGTTCCATATGTAACAACCAAAAATGCATTGCCAAACTCTCTGTTGACTTGTGCAGCTGTAGTGTTACAGATTTGAAAACCATCGCACTAATAAAACTTGAAAGGCAAAACTGGGCCCATGAATTTGAACTAAATTTGGAGGGAATTTCAGCAGCTTTTTTCTTCAGTCCTTGAAACCAGGTTCTTTCTTGACTAAGAATATTTATCCCTTCTGCAAATGTGGTAAGTATCACAGGTAAAATAAGTCCTGGTCTTTCCACACAGCATGGCTAGAAATCAAGTGAGAGTCGTCACTCTGGTAGTGTACTCTGTGGTACAGGCATGTATTAAAATTGAGATGAAAGCTAAGAAATGCCAGTGTTAGTGACAGAACAGCTAAAAGAAGCCCTGATTAGCAGCAAGGAACCTGTTGTGTCCTTTTTAGCATAGAAAGCCAGTTGTCTCTTGAGCAGCGGAATTGGCTGGGATATGTGTCTTCCTCTCTGCCATCAGCTACAGCAGCTTTCAGACCATGATCTGCCTGAGGTCATGCCCATTGGTAACATTTGAATCTCCCAGTATCTCTCTTATTTTCCTGCCTTTCTCTTTCCCAGCTGACTGATAGACCCATGGACCCATGTGCTACATGTGCTGAGGACCCAGACAGAAGATACATGTGGAGGGGCCAGCTGGCATGCCAGAGCAGATACTGTGGAGTTCACTTCACAGCTTTTCCATGGGTGAAGGTAGTGAGGGGAGAGGAAGAGATGAGACCATCTGGAGTCTTTAGCCCTTACTCACCCATTGATCATTACAAAGTTTGAGTAAACTTTATATTTTTAAGACAATGCTTTATTGCATTTCATTGAGGTTGATGTCAAAAGGCATTGTGAGTAGGGGACAAAGAGATCAGACAGATATACTCCTGGTCAGAATTTTGAAGTAAATAAGTCCACAAAGAATTAGGGTAACAGAAATAACAGAAAAGAAAAAAAAAAAGATACACAAACAAGGTAATTTCCTGAAAGAAAAGGAAGAAAAGGCAAAAACATCATTATGAGAAATAGTCTTTGTATAGCAAAAAGCAGCAACAAGCTTCTGGGAGAAGTGAAAGGGAAAGCAGTGGATGGCAATGTAAAGATCAGAAGTATTCCTGAAAGGCTGTGTGCTAATGTAGATAATTTTTTTATGAAATGCTTTCTGAAATTCTCTGTTCCTGCCTGATCAAGAGAGGAGCTCAGATTTGGTAGGCAGAAGAACATGGTATGCACCAGACCCGTCTGAAAGACTGGTATTTACACAGTCAGAAGGGAATCAGGAGAGCTGAGGCTGGAACGCAGCATGCCTTGTGCTCCCATACAGTACCACACTGTCTAAGCTCTGCAGTGTTTCTCACGGCCAATGGGAAAGATTTTTTTTTTCCCCCTTTTAGGCACTGCTCTGAGCAAGTAGTAAGACATATAGGAAGAAAAGACACAGACACATAGGTCTCTCTGTCTCCCAAATTTCTGTTAATCTAGACAGCTATTCTCTGAATAACTGCAATTGGCCTTTTCTTCACCCAAACTCCCAAATTTAAGGCAGCATTTTCAGTGGTTTCAATCCTAGTTCCAAATGAAATTAGATTTAATATTAGCAGAAATGTAAGATGAAGGGACTGCATCATATTCCCAAAGAGTAGGAGTCTGAGAGAGGGCTATCACAAAGCATGAGCCATGCTTTTGCAAATTTACTCTGCCTACATTTCTCATCAATCCTTGCAACATTTAACACAAAATCCCTCTAGTAAGACACTTACATGGCTTGCTTACCTGACCCTGACCATCTGAGATTCCCATAAGGCATCACCAGATATGGGGTGAATGACTTTGCTGCACAACCCTGGTTGTGGTTATGCCCTGCCCACGCATACTGCAGACACAGCCTTGAGGTGGGGTCATCCTACAAGGTAGAACAGGTAGAAGTGTCCATATAGGATGTCCTATATAAGGCACAGTCAGAAATGTGTTTAAGCATGGGCTGTTGACAAATTAAAAGTGCAGAAGTTAAAATTATTGGCATACATTTCTGATCAGAAGAGTCCCAAGGCAGTGCAGACACAGGCGCTCTAGTCTTGGGAAGGTAAAAGGTGCCCTTGTGATCCTACAAAAGAAATTCCAGCCACAAGAGCTCCCTCATCATTGCATAGCATTAGATGGTAGCCATCAAAATGACAGTGTGGGAAAGTGAGACCGTTGTTTTGCCCCAGTTCTCCATGGCCAGCAAAATTGGCTGGGCATTGAAAAAGAATCACATTTCATCTTGCTTCGATACGTCCAACCTGCCTGTTGTTCCAGCACATGAATCCCTTCTCTAGGAGGAAATATGACTGAATTCTTCCTCACATTTTTGGGCAAAGTTTCCTTCACAGAGCTGGAAAGTTCAATGTAGAAGAAAAGCCACCTCAGTCTACCTGCTAAGCAGCACCTCTTCACTTTAAATTAAATGATTGTTATTGTTTATTATTAGGCAAAATTTTATATCTCATTGGGAAACTGCTGTTTTATTTCACTCTCAAGGTTTTTCATATAACCTTTTCAGTGGTTTCATATGCTGTTAAAAACCTAGACCTCAGAAATTAAAAAAGCTTTCCATCTTCCAGAGCAAATGTAGATTTTAGCCCTAATATTTATTCATAATGAATTAATGATATTAAATAGCCAACCCCTAAATGACTCACTAAGATAATTAGAGGTATTAGGTACTTAGGATGATGGAGGTACTTAGGTAATGAAGTGAAAGAACCTAGACAGACGGAAAAATAGATCTGATTTTCAAAACTAGTGGTTTGTGAAGAGTGTTTTTCTAAATAAGAAGCACAAGTCAGTATGTAAAAAAAGCAATGGAAAAGGAATCTGGTCCAACTTATGCAAAAAAGCCTCACTCTTCAGTGTTTGCTAGTTCTCAAACCTGCCTCTCTGGCCTTTACTTTTAGAACAAGGCTTCTTTAACTCCTGCTGATGCAATAACTAAAAGCAGGGCTCAGCCTTCAATGCCCAGTATTAAACTGGTGCTGTGCTGCTAATGTACTCCATTGTATGGTGCTGCAAACAGTAGAGCCCTCATACAGTAAGCACCCTTATATGAAATGATTCCATTATCAGATACATGTCACAGAGGATTTCCTCCTGTGTAAAACACTGACACAAATTGCTGAGCTACAAGATTTATCCATTTACTGTGACACATTTTTCATAGGATTTTACCTTCTTGCACACAGACATTATTTTATGAGCCTATTTCTGTACAAAGAAAATTCATTAAAAAATTATTAAAAAATCAGCATAGCACTTATTCTGTCAAGAAGTGTTTTTCCTTGAGTGAGAATTTCTTGAAGCAGATTTGGCTGAATAAGGTATGTTACGAGCTTTGGAATAAAATGAAAAGCCTGTGGGACAATACCAGATTTTGGCAGGATACTGTTGTCGCTTCTCAGTTTTCACTTCAACCACTGGCCAAATGCCACACCACAGCCTTGTTCTAACAGTGTAAGTCACACCACAGCCATCACCATCCCATGTACTGAATGCACTATACCAACCACTACCTACTTTGAAGTAAAACATTACCTGTCAACTCTTGGTGCACATTCCTCATAGACTAATAGTTGAGGTGTTACGTATGTACAAGTTGTAGATGCCTCTGAAATATGTAGTTCCACTTTTGCACCTTGTGCCAGACCCTTTCTGTTCCCAGTTTGCCTTTTAAACTTCTTGATATTGTTTTACTGGACAGATTATCTATTGCAGAGGGCTATGAATAAAGAAAAAACCCAGCAATTTCATAATTTCAAGGATCATTTTTTCTTGTCTTACATGTTCATCCGTGTAACTGACAACTTACAAAAATATCACTCTGAAGTTCTGAATCTAACATGCGCTACCCAGGCACGGAAAATCCATCTTTAAAAATTCCTAACAGTCTTTGATCTCAAAATTACATGACTATCCCACAGAACACACCCTGTCTTTTCCCGAAATCATTGGGCTAATAATAGAAAGGAAATTCTGAGTTACTGTGGACCAAGTCTTGAGGACCTTACTCAGTTTTTACTCAGACTCGACTCAGATAATTTCCCTTGAATGGATAAAAGCTAGCCAGCTTATGTGAAATCAGAGCGAAGATCACAGGATTTTCCTGGAGTTATTCACTTAATTTTTCACTTCCTCGTTGTGCTGAATCACACACGAAATAGATCACATCCTACAATAAAATAACAACATTAATGTTTCCTAATCTAGCAAATAAAATGGCACTTTGCTTGCTTATACCTAAAAGTAGTTTTCAGATAAATGCAATTTTGATGAAAAACACTCAGTAAGCAAGCTCAAAAAATTATTCTCAGTATCTCAAGGTTTCTGGAACTGGAATTTTCTTGACCTTGTGACAGGTTTGTGCATACCAGGAACCCAGAGGGCTGTAGAATAGCAACTGTCAGTTACCAACTTCAAGATTTGTTAGGTATACCAAAATATCCATTATTTTCCTCATCATTCCAAGACAAGATATGTCATCCTACTTGAACAGTGACCAGAGAAAGGAATCAGGTAAGTATTTGTTCCAAAACTCCTAGGGATTATTCCAATGCCACATTTAGAATATTTGGTCTTTTCTCACACTTTGCTATATTGTGTGTAATTGTAGGCTTGCAGACATTTGCTAGCTTAAATTAATTCTGGAATAATAATAAATTGGTGAATTAATAAATGAAGTAATGGGTAGGACTCTAGCACCTGACAGGTGTCCAGGTGTCACACGAGAAAGATATAAAAATCTATACCTTTTTTTTTTTTAATACAAATTACAAAAAACAAGATGAGGATGAAAATGATGAAGGTTTAAAAAAAGAGAAGAGGTTTTTTGTCTTAGTATGGCAGGATAAAATAATGAACTCAAAAGCTTTACATTTAGTAGAAGAAATTGATGGAAGTCATTGGAGAGACATCAACAGGGAGGAAGGTCAAAGTTCAAGGTGCAAAATATTGAATGTAAATCAAAGATATGATCAAATAACAAGAGAATAGCTCTGTATGATACATTTTCAGAGATGATTGATTATTAATATTGGATTATTAATACTGACTATTAATAATGGGATGGTACATGCTGTGTCCTTGGAGGACACAGTACCAGATGGATCAGAGATCCATGAATGACTCAGTCATGACTGATGATATTCTAAGATGTGGCAAAGATAATAATTGTTTCTCATTTTGCAAAAGAAGAGTAGCAGTAGCAATG
Organism: Chlamydotis macqueenii; assembly: GCF_036417535.1. Lineage (NCBI taxonomy): Eukaryota > Metazoa > Chordata > Aves > Otidiformes > Otididae > Chlamydotis > Chlamydotis macqueenii. Next base: position 168,947,162 of record NC_141556.1, read on the forward strand.
AGCCATATTGTCTGTTGTGTAGTGTCAGTTTTACACCAGTAAAGTTTCAATAAAGTCTAGTTACACTGGTATAAAACTTGTGTAAGGTGTTGAAAGTCATGCCTGATATATCTATCCCTCTTGTATGAAAATCAATATTAGCAAGGTTTTCCAGACGTTATAGTGCCTGTACCAGCTGCTTTTCTTGGACCGCTCTTGGGCAGCAGAGGATCACTGCAGAGGAGAAGGGGAGAAACTGTTCAGATCCGCCCCAGGGCCTGGACTCTGTTCCCCAGTCAGCACCATGCCCTGATTTACAACCTGATCCAGGAATCCTACCTACAATGCAGCTATATCAACACCTGCATCCTGGGGAAAACAAATATTTTTTAAGGTGAGATTGTTGGGTACAAATAAGCTGCAAAGCATACAGCTGGCTTGGAGCCAGGCCCAACAAGGGCATTAGGCACTGCAGCGCTCCATGTTGCTAGTTCCAGAATGAACTATTAAAGGGATCATTAAAACAACATGTAAAATCAGCCTGTTACTGTGAAGTGCTAAGTGCTTCCATCGAAAAGCTTTAAGGGAGCTGAGCCTTCTCTGCATCTTACAAGACTGGACCCATATTTTCTAAAAATGTGATGAAATTATGCATTTTTATTTTACATCTTGACAAATCAATTTCCTGTATGGGTGGTGAGTTCACAGAAGGGGCAGCACATGTTGCATTCCATTAAAAAGAATTTACTAACCTTTTTCTTTTTCTTTTTAGCTGATGTATATGGCGTGCTGTGAACACTGAAAATTAATGTTAATTTATTTATCATAAAAAATAAGGAAATGAGGCTGAGCAGCATGGAGAGAAAGTCTGGAAAGTGTGAAAGTATGTTCTGTATTCATTACTTTCTATAGGTACTATTTTTGTTTCACTCGATAATCTCAAAGGGACACCAAATAAATTGGGGGTGACTGAGCTGTTAAAATTGCTTATTTAATGGCTTCTCTCTTACTAGGGGGAAAACTTTGCAGTCTGTTTAGACTGAAACAATCTAGGTGGAAAAAATCTGGTCCCATAGATTTGTTTTGGCGTCAGTTATAAAACTCTCTGCTCCAGCTGTTTCATTTTGATCTTATTTAGATACATTTTTTGTCAAGATGAACGTGACATCTTCAGTGGACCATCTCTGGGTACAACACAGATTAAAATGTAATTGTTCTCATAAGCAAAATTATTTCAGGCTCAGTGATTCTCTATCAGATAGATATCTAACTTTCTTTGGTTTCCACCATAATCCAAATAGCAATCGTACCGCCAAAGTAGACAATCACTTAAATATTTCCCTCCTTAGGGAAATACTTTGGTCTCTTTTTACAAACAAAAATGTCTACGATGACTTGGAAAAAGAGCCTTGAGAAGCTCTTTACAGAGATGCTTATACGAGGTTGAAGGAAGCTCGCTGTAGAGTGAGGAAAGTCAAGGAGGAGACACGCTGCATTTTTAGCACCAGGGAAGTCAGTGAAAGGGACCCTAGGAAACAAGGAGCATGCCTGGAAAAGAGACCTGGAGACAAGAGAGGCTCCTCAAGTTTCTGGCCTGGAGGGATGGAGAAATAAAGCTCACTGTTCTGTGTTGCTGCAGGCTTCCCATTATGAGTGTGATGGAGGATGAAATTCTGGCCCTTTGGAGTCAAGAGGGCTGAGATTGACCAGTGACCTCATCAGCTTTTCCAGTACCTGAAGTGAAGTTTTTCTCTTGGCTTAGCTGGTGCATATCAATCCCTATATTTGGGGGACAGATAGATCCTACCTCAGTTTACATTTTATAAATGTACTCTAATCTCTGCAGTTATTGTATCTTGTATATGCTTAGAAAAAATCTGATAAAATCAGATTGACAGTTTCAGAGAATCCCAAATATGACCACTAGACTTTCATTAGCCAAAAGACATGGATTTTACTAGGTGCTAACTAATAAGGTGACTGAGTAGTTCCACCGAAAGATCAGACAACACCAAATACTTAATATGCTGGGTTAATATGCTGGGTTTCCCAATCTGCAAAACCAGAAAGGGGAACAGTTTTTCATATTGCTGCAGTTCCTATAATCATTCTGTTATAGTTTATCTTTTCAAGTACACTCAGATTAGCTCTTCAAATGTAACAAGTAATCTAAATATAATAAATAATGTCAGTTTTCCAAACAAAAGTGAATGGAATTGTAAACTTCATGAATTTTTCCAAACCAGAAGGACAGAATGGAAATACAACATAGAAATCTGAGAAAGTTAATAAGGTTTAGCTTGGTAGGAAATATTTTATTACCATAGGGAGGTTTAAAATCACTTCAGAAAAATAGAATTGCAGGAGTCATTTCTCTTTTAAAAATATGTCACAGTCAGTAGTGACGAAAAAGATGATTTATTGCAAGATTCTATGACTATGTTGTAGGTGTTTAACTGCAAGCATGTGCTTACATGCTTTTCCAAATAGAAGTGTATTTAAGCACGTGCTTAAGTTCACTATTGAACTAGAGCCTTAAAGGTCTAAGAGGACACCCCTCAGGCCTGGATTTACCCACGTACCTTCAACCACTTAGCTGAGACATACCTGAAACAGGAGCATTGTCATCCTACTCTCTCTCTATGGGGAGATTTATTGAATATAGATGGAGTTTAGGGCAAATTAGTCTCCACAGTTATATTCTTAGGTTCAATGGGATGAATCCAGACTAATCCTGAGCAGAATCTAATCTAAATGAATGGCCTTTTTGCTTTCAAGCCACCTGATCAGGAAATGTGGGAGGAGAAAGCCAAAGCCTGCAGTATGCCATGAAATCACCTAACAGATATGAAAACAACAGGATGACGCAGTCACCAACAGTTGAAGCATTTATCTGGGAAATGAGAAAATAGGAATAAAATTCTACATGAGGGGATTCAAAACTTCCTACTTTTTATTTCCCAGAAGGTGATCTTAGCCACTGTAGCAAAAGCTACAGTAAGCCAGGATAAGACCACAATACATTCTTCCTCACTAAATTATAACATTGTTCAGTTAAGAATTCAGTATTTACAGGTCAAAGAGAAAATAAAGAGACATCTTGTTACTGTGTTGTTCTGTGATTGGAACAGTCCTCTTATAGAGGAAAGTTGTGAGTTTTCATCCTTGCTGGTCATGCTCATTATGCTTTTGTGAGTCTTTAACGGAAATTTAGTCCCTCTCTACTAGGAATGGAAGTATTGATGCCCTGAATTGTGCATTCAGTCCACTTGTTGCTCACATGTACATTTTTGTGATGTTGACAGGCAACAAAAAATGTTTCTACCTAAACGTGACTTAACTGACATGTAAAATTATGAAATTAAAAGTCACATAAGCTGCAAATGGAAATTTTTGTGTTTGACTGGGACTTGAGTTAAAAGCTACATGTTTTGTAAATCTGGTCACTGATTATCATATGGTTATCATATGTTAAGGCAATAAGAAATTAACAAAATGTACCATGTAAATGTTGGAAGAGCGCAGCAGCCAGAACCTGTGTTAAATTTGTAGCTCTCTGGAAAACTGGGATGTAGCTGGATCAAGTTGAAACAGAGATCCTGTGTCTCTAAGAAACTAGTGACAGTCAAGACAATGAAATTCAGAAAAGAGTCTATTTTTACAACAGCTCATTCTGAAGCACTCGGTGGTTTTAATAGTTTTCAGTCAGATAAGTCGCAAAAAGTCATGAAAAGGTAATAAGAAAGCTAAGATTCACAGAAACATGAATCTTATCTAAGAGATGATACAAGAGGTGGGCAAAACCAACATAGCAATTTGTGACTGACCTAAGGCTAAAAAGCCTGCAATATTAACAGACAATTCCCTGATAAAAAACAGGTCACAGGAACCTGGAAGAAAAGGGAAAAAAAAAAAAAAAGAAAAAGGAAAAATCTATGTGAAGAATCTAGAAATCATTGTTTACAAAACAGATCGAGTTTGACAAGTGGCAAAAGCTCTAAACTGAGTATGAAATATACTGACAGTGGATACTGTCTGACACTTCAATGAAAGGTTTCAAACCACTGTAAGAAAAGGGAGTAGGAATAAGAAAGGTCCCAGCAGAACTGGGAATAGAGTTGAAAGAGAGAAAAATTGAGCAATTCATATGGACGGGAAAGATCCTCTTACCCAAAGACAGACTACGTTGTTTATTGCTCTGGGAGTCATGAAACAAAAAAGAGCCACTAGATTGTATACATATGCTAGCCCTTTAAACTAAAAAAAAAAATTACAAATCTCTGCCTATCTTTAGATCTGAAGAATTAGATATATAAAATTGGACAATTTTCCTCTACCTATGAGAGGAGACATATTGGGGAACATGGATAATGCCAAATAGCTTTCAACAGGGTGCCCTAAGAAAAACAGAATATGTTTGTTCACACTCAACAGTCCCTTTGAGAAATATTGTTTCTGTAGACTACCATTTGGGTTGTTTCCAGCCCCCGAGGGGTTGACTGCAAAATGTAATTTTTTTTTTTGTTGGTATGGAGGATACAAAAGACTATAAAGATGATGTTTAACTATGGGAAGAAAAAGTTGTACAGCATAACCAGAAGCTTTGGAAAAAGATGCAGCAGCTGGGATAAATCTAAACAAGTAGAAATGTAACTTCTTTGTGAAGACAATAATATATGTGGGTGAGAGAGTAACGTGAGAAAGTGTAGGTCACATCAAAGTTGAGGCTATCAATAGCAGGCATGCCTTAATAGATGTGAAACTGGTATGAAATTCTTTGAAATTACAATTTATGTAAACACACTTGGTCTAACAAGCAAAACTGACTACGTGGGAATGCTATAGTGCAAAGCTACTCAACAGACATGGGAAACTGAGGCAAAGAAGCCCTGATACTGAAATATAATAACATGAGGAGCAACACTAAGTTCTTGGAAGATCCTGCAAGCGGGCTATTGGCTTGATCTTCATATAACAGCACAGCTGAAACTGGCAACCACCGTTTTTATTTGTCATAGATTCTAACAAAGAACAATTATTCATCTGCTCAAATAGAGGGGGCTTTGGCTTTGGTCAATGGTATAAAAAGTTTCATGCTTTTGTTTATGTGAAGGCACAAGTAACTAAAACGGCCCATAAAGTTATTCTCAAGGCTAAGAAGTGTCCCAGAAATACCCACCCCACAGGAAATACTCTTTCAGTTACACATGGCTGATTTGCAGAACACTACGACAGTCACAGGCACACTTTCTAGAAGACTCAACAAAAGTGATAGGATCAACATTCAGTATTTATCCATCTTTTTATTTGAAAGTGTGTAATCTCTATTTGAAATTGAAACAAGGTCACTGGTGACTTGACAGTATGTAAAAGGCAATTAAGAAGTTGGCACCCTAGGCAGATATGAACCATGGGCAGGCAGTGACATGTTTTACACCTGTCTGAAGGGGGAAAACTAAAGTAACTTTTAAACTAAAAGTGGGTAGATTTAGATTAGACATAAGGAAGAATTTTTTTACAATGAAGGTGGTGAAACACTGGAAACTTTCCAGTTTCTACACTGGAAAGGTGGTAGATGCCCTGTCCCTGGAAACATTTAAGGCCAGGTATGACAGGGCTCTAAGTAACCTGATCTAGTTGGAGATGTCCCTCTTTCTTGCAGGCAGGCTGGACTAGATGACCTTTAAAGGTCTCTTCCAACCTAAACTATTCTATGATTCTATGATCTGGCAGGCAATGATCCCAAAAGTTGAGGGCTTAGAGGCACAAGACATGAAAGCAAAAAAAAATCCAAAACTAGTGTCACCTTCTGAAAGCAATGATCTTTATTCCCTGGGAAGCCTCAATGAGCCTAGACTACCTCACAGACCAATTGAACATCCTCAGTAAGTTTAATTACTTGATTTTATTTCATGATATTATTCTACACCTTTACTTAACAGACCCCAGGCCGTTTAAAACAGTGCGAGTGGTGTTCTGTGAAGCTCTCAGCATTGTTTGGCAAAGGCAGATAGACCCAAATACAGAATATATAGGTGTCATGGTTTAACTCCAATCAGCAATTGAATACCATACAGACACTCACTCACCGTCTCCCTCTCCAGTAAGATGGAGGAGAGAACTGGGAAGAAAGGAAAACTCCTGGGTTGAGATGAAGACAATTTACTAGGACAGCAAGGGAAGATTATAATAATAACAAAATATAGCGATATTAAAATATACAAAACAAACAGTGCACAATCTTACCACCTGAGAACCCGATGACCAATATAGCCTGTCCCAAGCAGTGATCACTGAAACAAAACTGGAAAATGATCCTGAGCAGGAAGCAAAGGACAGAGAGAGCTGGCCCCTAGCCAACCCCCACTTACATAATGAGCATGACATTTATGGCACGGAATACTCTCTTTGGCAAGTTTGGGTCAACTGTACTGGCTATACCCCTCCCAGCTTCCTGCACCTGCACATTAACGAAACCTGGGAAGCTGGAAAGTGTACTTGATCTCTTTAGCAACAACTAATAACATCAGTGTATTACCAACATTCTTCACATACCAAATCCCATACTAAATCCAAAACATGGCAGCTACTGAGAAGAAAATTAACTCCATCCCAGCCAAAATCAGGACAATGGGGTTTATGAAACCTTCAAGCCAGAAGTTCAGAACAATCTCTGAACAGTTCGCTGTGTGTCAGTGGATGTGAAGACATTACACAGGCAGGAGGAGATCTGAAGCCTGCTGCCATCATAAGATGTCTTCCTAATGACTCCAGGGGGCTATGGATCAGAATAACATTCTTCAGGGACTTATATCCACCTCTGTCCTCCTTGGTGGTGCCCAGTGCCTACTCCTCGTGGAGGCTGTTGATGCCGTGGGTATGTAGCCCCATTTCACAACGCGCAGTTAGAGTGCCAGCAGCTCTGGCAGCTGCATCTCTAATAGCACTTCCACATGCCCCTTCACAGCTTTAGTAAATAAACCCACCAACATATAAGAGAGGTTAAAAAAAGAATTATTTGTATTTGAATCTTGTAGGGGTGGTAAAAATGAGTTCATTTACCTTTCAGTACCTCTAACACCAGCAACATACACATATGAAATATACCACCTCCCAATTTCCAGGCTTGGGGCTATTGTGGCAGGCAGTACCTGCCCAAATCCCTTCTGGAGGAACTGGAGGCTCACTAGAAGCACTTTGTACAATGTCCCCTTTTTCCCTTAAAGCTGATCCATAGCCCCAGACTGCCCAGTTTACAAATTATACAGAGATAGTTTGAGGAGTGTGCCTCTTTGATCTGCTTTGTTTTAAAGATTAAGCACTGTACTCTGTTTTGCTTGGGCCCTCTATATGCGAGGGTTATGTGGGTAACGGGAAAACATCACATTAAGGAGGTGAATACACTGATCAGGAATGAATGAACATGACCCGTAAGGGGAAACTTTACCTAAAGCACAGGAGTACCAAATCCTTAATCGACTGCTTTTTTTTTCTCCTTGTTATCTATCACTGCATCAGAGCTAAGTGGAAGCTGGCAAATACAAACAATTGTTTGGGCGTAAACATAACTTCAGCTATAACCATTTTCATTTATTTGGTATATGTCATGTTACAGCTATACCTGTTCTTCATAAACCAGCCATTCCCATAAACAGGGAAAAGGAGGCAACTAGGGTTGCAGTTCCTAAGGCTACAGGCACTTTAAGAATAAAAGGCTTAGCTTTTCAGACTTCATTAATTCCAAAACCGTCTGCAAACAAACATAGCTAAAACCATAGCACAAATACTTTTACTTCCTCTCAGCTTTATATTACAGCTTTCAGCTTATGGAAACATCTGCCCAAGCTTGATTCAAATATTCCTTCAGAAACTTTTTTATAGTCTAATGAAATCTTAAGAGGAGGGGATGTGCAGGCTGTTACTCCAATCGCTGTTGTTAAAAAAAACACCCTTTGTGTGGAATTTGGGTGAGCCCCTTCCCAGAGTTACCGAATGCAATAAAGACAAGAAGGACTACACCTTGCAGCACAGATCCATGGAGTCGTATGAAACGGGCTGCACAGTTACCAGCTGCCTGCTCCAGTCCCTTTCTGGAGAACAGCTGGAAATGCATTCTCCTGAGATTGCATCTGGCTGGATTCCCCTGCACTCAAATCCTATTGATCTGGTTCCGTTCTAGCCCTCTGTACTTGCAGTTCAAAGAACAGTGAGGCCTGTAAAGAAATTACTGCCATATTGTTCAATCGGCCACAGTGAGCAATATATAGGATTATAATTAGGAACACATTAAGGGAAACAGCTCAGTGGAGATAAGCTGTTTGACTGCATACGCTTTTTGATGAGGGCTTAGTGCCAATCCCAGAGTAAAAAAAAAGATTAAATGTTTGTTACCAATCCTTTTGAACTGCTGGCAGAACATGTGGTAAAGCATTTTTGGTTCAAATTAAAAGCATCCTAGGATAAAAATAACCCTGTTCTGCTAGACCTTTCCAAGTGAAACCATTTGTAGGCTGATTTATTTTCTTTTCCTTCACCTCCTTCCACCAGCATGATTAACATATGCATTTCTGAATCACATGTAAGCCTGGACAGGTATTTGTCTTGTTACACATCTGTGAAACAAATGGCAATACAAATTGTATACAGAGCAGATGCAGATTTTTCAAGTCTCAGCAAATTGTATTTGACCAAGAGCACAGATAAAAGTTTTATTGCAATTTATTGTTTCTTTCAGGTGGAGGCAGTTCTACGAGGAGTCACCAGTCTGCAGGTGACAATACAGATGCAGAGCCATTGCAGATAAAGCAGACAGGTTTATAACCAAGGAGAAACCTGTAGGAAGTGAAAAACAGCCAAAGAGCAAAACAAATCTCTGTTAATATCCTCGTGAAATACTTATCACTGCACTCTGTGGTGTCTAATTTATATATCTGGGAGATGTTGGGTTTAGGATTCTTTTTTTTTCCAGTCTTCAGAAGATTTTGAACTGGCACCAAGTATACCAGAGAGACTGGAATTTGACAGATTCATGCTAGGTTCATGGAGCCTCCCACACTGAGATAGGTTCATGATGTTGCTGCATGAAAATTACCAGGGCTTGGGGAAAGAGCTATGTTCTCACTCACATCCCCCTACATGTAGAAATTATCCTTTTTTACATCCTTTTTAAGCTCCATTTTTAGTGAGCTAGTTAAAGATATGCATTTGAACAGGTATTGACTGCCTTGACCAGGAACTGTTTATACTAATGTTAACAGAAATATACACAACAGACAGTTCAGCTCTGCTGTAGAAAAAAAAAAAAAGGTTAAAAAAAATTCAGGAAATTTGTAGCAAGAAGATGGATTTAAGAGGCTAAAAACATAAAGTGATCTTACAGTCAGAGCAGTATTTCTTCTTCTGGGAAATCCAGTCTAATAATACTAAATGCATTTAAGCAGTACTATTTTTACAACATGTGGAACTTAATATAATTGCCTCAGCTCCCATCTACTTGGGATTTAGAGATTTTGTACTAAGTCTAACATACCATAGGAATACATTTGGACCAAGTGAAGAACAGTCATTTCGCACGTGATGTGGTTAGGAAATTGCAGCCTGTTGTGAGGACAGACTTCCAGGCAGCAACTAACCTGAATTGTTGACCGCTTTTGGCCAGGGGGAATCCTGTAGATAGACAGGTGTCATCTCTGTAGATAGACAGAAGTCCCCCTCCACTTAAGACAGGCATCCTGTTCTCTACAATGAGCCCTAAGCTGTTGTGCCGTACCTGAGAGATATTTGTAAAGCTTCTGCTCCCTCCTCTCATCCCTGCCACTGTGCTCGCAGCCTTTGCTCTTTCCTCAAAGGGGATTCACTTTTAGCTTTGGCTGCAGCAATCCCAGCTTAGACAAACCCAACTCCTACTCATTCCTTTCTCAAGGAAAACCCAACTGTATCCATTCTGAGATTTCACTGAAGGGATGCAGTCAAAGGACTGCAGGAATTGGCACACATTTTCTCAAACCTGCCAATTGCTTTGAGATCACTCTCTGAAAGTTGTAGTAGATCACATGAAATTATTATTTTAAGTCATGAAATAAAATATATATATATACCTAAATTGAAAAGGACACAAAGTCACATTAAAGAAATATTTACTGTAGTCAATACTCACGGTAATCATATTTAAGCTTTAGGCCAAAGCTCGTGTTAATTGCTGGCAAAGACTGTGCCAAATTTGGTTAGAAACTCCAGAGCAACAGAACAAGGTGTATTAGGCTGGGGTCTGGCCTGGGTTTCAAACACAGAGAAGGACCACTTCGGTAGCCGAGTTCAGGAATCGAGACCCATCCTAACAACACCATCTTTAATTCCCGGGCCAAGAGACATTCTTTTGCCTGGAGGTAGATTCTCCACTTCCTGCTGTTGTCTTTTTGAAATAAAGCCTTTGTTGCATGCTGCCCAGGTTTACCTACATAATTCCTTTGAAGGTGCAAACAACCCAAGCTGTTGCTCTTCACAGAAGTGCGTGTCTGTTGGGAAGAGTTAAGAGACATAATCATCCAGACTTGCTGATGCTGATTTGACTTACCTGATGTGCTAGTATTACTCATGTTGTGGGGACTAGTATGATTAGAAAGGAATGTAGTAAACAAGTAATATTAAAAAGTTCACTTGCCTTATATCCGGAATCACAGTAAAGGGAATTAAGAGAATAAAATTCAACAACCATTGGCAATGTTGCTGCAACGGTAACATGGAGAGAGAGATGATGATGACAAAAGTTGAGAAGTGCCTCAAAAAGACAGAAAAAAAACCCCTGGAAATTGAAATCTCAGAGGAGGACAGAAGCATAGAGAAGGGAGCTAGTACAAACCAAGGGAAGCTCTTTTGAAAATAGAATTTAAAAATTTGAATTGAATTATTTTTTTTTTTTTTGAGAAAAAAGTTTTGAAGAAGGTAGACAGTAGCTTTAGGGTGAAGAGTATAAAATGAATCTTTGATCTAAGAGTGCCAAAATCTTACTTAAAAATTAAAATTAGTTTACTACAGTGCTAAACTACCAAAAATATTTAGGTTTTGGTTTTTTTTTTTCCCCTCAGGTAAACATCAGAAAGCACACATTGCAATATTACATCTGGAAATTTAAATAACAATTCCTTTTAACAAAAAAATCTTGACTGAAAGGTTTGACGAGAAATTAATATTTTTTTCATCTGCTCATTCTTATTTGCACCTCCCTGAAATGCTGTCTTTCTGTCCCTTTCACGAAGAAAAAGTAGCCCAAAATAAGAACTGTGTATCTTCATTCTCTGGCACTGGTCTGGCACTACTCCTGTTCTTTTTCAGAGAACCAGCTAAAAAACAAAATAAAACACCTTCAAAGAAACCACATCACACAATTTGTTTGCTTGACTTCTAAAGTGGAAGATACATACCTACCTACGTGAGAAGCCTGATTATCCATTACCTTGCTTGCATACTTCTCATAGAAAATTATCCAAAGGAATTGCAAGATGAGCACCAAATGCTACCAGTTTAGGTCTCCATTTGGCACCCACCTTGCACCTGCATTTCCAAAGGAATAAAGAGCTGTAGATCTACAAAAAAATAAAGGCATAACTTTGCAACTGTTTCCTTCACAAACATTACTCTCTCCCAGACTCTCCCTACTGCTCATTTCCAGCCTAGCATCTTCCCTTACACATAACACTCATATGGCCATGAGTAAACACACCCCATTCCCCAAGCTGCTCCTCCCACAGACTCACAAACTAGACAACCTACGAGGCCAGTACAGTCAGAAAGTGTAGCAGCTGGGTCTGGGGATGGAGAACGAGGGTAAATTAAGCCTAGTAATGACTATCCTGCTTTTGGATGCAAGCTGACTATTATTTAGTCTGTAAGAGTCTCTGTATTGGGGTCTCCTGTTCTTCCAGTGAATAATTTTAGTCAAAGAACAGCCTTCTCCCCAAAGACTATTAGCTACAAATGAGAGCTGATGAAAGTATCTCCCATCCCCATTTCTATCATCCCGTAACAGAGTTTGCCATCAGAGAATGAATTGTGTTTACATGGCTGGTTTGGAACTTGTGGGCGACACTGCTTGTTGACAAGGTGGATGGTAGGCTCCTTGGCATGCCTTCTGTTGCGTAACAAGTATTAGATTCCAGTAAGGGAGCAGGCAGGCCTAACCAAATGAAGAACAAACGCTAGATAAAATCTAAAATGCTTGGAAATTGTACCTAGGAGGTTTTGCAAGCAATTACAGATGGTCAGTGCTTGTTTAGAGAGGCCTCACACTGATTTTGCATAGCTTCACTTGCAGATTTTCTCACCAGCATTTTCTAACCTGTCTCTTTGTTAAGAAGGAGTCTATCATTTTCGTCCAAGTGCCATTAGAGGTGTCACAGTGCATACTACAGTAACGGAACCTCTTACTCAAGAGGGTTTCTGCTGTTTTTCATTGCTGCACAAACTATGTGTTCTCCACCAGTTTTCATTACCCTTAGGAAGCATGACAGCCAAATATGAAGTTGATCGGGCCCTTAAAATAGATGCAGCTGGAGAAAGGAGTTTGATCTAAGAAAACAGAGAGCATTTCTGAGCCAAGTTTGTATTACAGTTAGTGTTGCTTTTGTTGCAAGGCAAATGTGTATTTAGAATAACATGACTGTCAAAGGAAATATTTACAGCCAAGGAGGACCTCAGGAGTCCAAGCAGGGAGGTTATTTGCATATCTGTACGCACAGATTTACTAGATATACATTACATGCAGAGCCCCGGCTCCAGAAATCTCGCAAAAAAGCCTCTGTGAAAACCATGCGCACACGTGCATGCTTTTGGCCAGGTCTCCCTGCAGCTCCTGCCTGCCAGAGGCTGGCGGGCACTCAGTGAGAGCCAGGTTTTAACTTAGCTCCTCTCCAGAGTAAAGAATGGCATCTTCAGTGGCACTTACCCAAGAAAAGTCTTGGGAGGCAGAGCATTTCTGAGATGCTGAGGCACAATTTCCTTCCTGTTTCCCATTTTCTCCTAAATGCTACTAATTTACTGCAGGCTTACATCAGCATTGAAGTGCTTCCCTGTCAGCACTAGCTCAGATGCTCTAGCCAGTAAATAAAGAAGTAAAGGCCATGTTCACCCCTTCCTTCCCAGTTTGCCATATCCCACCTGCTCTCTGTCCACCTGCTTTCAGCAGACCACTGACTGAGCAGCATCAATTTTTCTGCACCTGACTCTTTCACTTGGGTAATCCAAACTACTGTCCGGCAGCGAGTCCGTGAAGGAAGTAATGGAAAAGTTTTCCTTCATCTCAGGTGCCTGTGGAAAATCAGCAGAATATGGTTTATACTACACAGCATAACGAACTGTAGGAATCAACTGAAACATGAAGCCCTGAAGTAAAACTCTTACTACATGGAACCCAGATCCAATTACCTGAGTTTTTCCAGAAACAACCCAAATACTGTACTGTTAAGAGAAGATACCCAGAACATGATAAATAACTTTTTAAAATTTTGTTGAAGGAAAAAGTCCAACCCAACTGCAGGAAATGGTTCGTATGACTTGGAGAAGCCTCGGCCTTGCTGAGGAGTAGTCTTGGCAAGGTTCAGAAGTTTTTCATATTGTTGTTGGCAGGCCTCTGCCTTACAACCATGATACCTTCGATTGCTGAGGTACCACACTTCAGAAAGTTTTGTTATGGCTAATTAAGCAACAGGCAGAGCAAAGATTGTTTATTCTTTATTTTAAAGGAGCGTTAACTGAGAAATAAGCAAGTGGGTTGAAATTACCAATTGGCTCAGCAGTTTCTCATGATCTCAGAAAACTACAAACAGTCTGTTCTCATTTCTCACTGACTTAGTAATTTTTCTTTTGAATCTGAGAGCAAAGTATCTATTCCATATAAGGAATTTAATGTATTTTAAAGGAATGATTTATTTACTTGATATATGTTTCACATTAAAGTATACAGTTTGCAGATGTCATTGTCATGGAATAATTCACCCCAAAATTTGGATCCAGTCTTAGACTTTCTGTTTTTCAAAAACATTCAACGTTATATTCACATTGTTGGTAATAGCACACAAATGAAAATCGAGAACAGAGAGAAAACCTGTGTAATTACTCTGTACTGGTGTCTATGCAAAGTTTACGTATGTGTCTAGCTTCCAAGTAGGTAATGCCATATTACATATGAAAGTCTTGGTTACACCAGGAAAACTTACTTCTAGTCTAAAATACTGTTTTGCTATAATTGGAATAATAAGCTGTCATGAAACTGTACAAAGGCAAACACCTTTTCAAAGTAAAGGAATGGTATTATAGTAGCTGTTTAATTAAAATATATCCCATGAGACTCATAAACTTTTCTATTTTAATACTTAGACAAGAGAAGGAGACGGTTGTTTTTATCATTTTCCTTATATCAGGACCCCCAGGCATAAGCTGTACTGAAATAATTAGAGCAGTCAGAGATACTTAGGCCACATTATGTTTTTCCAACGTATCACATTATTCAGGAGCATGTTTCACGGTGGTTCACATTGTATTCTGTGGAAATACTCTAAGACTTCATATCCTGGTTTCATTTGTGTAAAGATTCACCATTAGCAGATAAACAAAGATGCTGTAGCCAACACATGGATGAAAATATATGACATATTTCATTATGGAGGCTTACTATCCCCTACCATTACAGGTTTATGTAAACTTACAAAAAGAAATAGTGACACTTTCTTTCCCCAAAAGCTTGCATATTAAAGACAGAAAAAAAAAACAAAGCATCTGCCAAAGGGTAGGAGAATGTGACTGTAGATTTATTTAGATCAATATAGCAGTAGAGGTATTTTTTTTTAATGTGCTAGATTAAACATTGTATTATTTTGGCTTCACATCTCTGTAAATTCATTAAAATCCATGGAATTCAAATGGAAGAAAAAGAAACAAAACCCACAGTAATGAACCTGCACCTGTACATGTAAAGATCAGTACTTTCAAGCATGATTGGTAAGGAGAGTAACCTCTCTTTCAGGAAATACAAAGTTAGATGAGTTGTTTGTTCTTGATTTTAAGAAGTGTCAAAGATACACCTGCTGGTAACTACATTCCTTTCAGATGCCCTAAAAAACCTAGATTGTGTTGTTCCACTGGTGACATTTTGGAAAGAAGGATCATTAAAGAATGAGGAAGAAGTATAAGGCACAGTGTTAAATAGCAAAGCAAGAAAAAAAAAAGCAGAAAAAAAATTCTCACTATATAAACTCTGCATCAACTTTGTACCAATCACACATCAATGGGATTCATTTCTTCTTTTATTTTTTTCACACAGAAATGCTATAATACACTTTTCTAGTTGAGCTTATAACTACAGGACAAAATCTTTACATTCAAAAGTGGCTAGTGGTTTGGGCTTTGCTTCTCAGAACCACTTAAGAGTGCTTAATTTTAAGGGATTATATCCTTAATGTCCTGTGAAAACAGGAATATTGCTGACAGTTTCAAATTACTTGAGAAAGAGATCATTCCTCCTGGCAATTCTGCCTCCAAAAAATGTGCTATTGCTTTCTGGAAAAGAACAAACTGAGAGGACCAAGGTGTAGTAAGATTTAATGGGTTATTTTCATTCTCAGCTGTCTAAAAGACATGTGCAAAGGTAAGAAAGGCTCCACAGAAAAGGCATAAAATGATGGAGTTATTTTATTTATTTATTTATTTATTTATTTTTAATATATAGATATAGACATTGCCCAGCTAAGCATACAGCACCTGAAGTTCAGTGTGTGGGCTAAGAACAACATTCACAGTTTTGAGTTAGGTACTCACCTGCATTAAACTCTGGACTTAAGAGATGTCTTAAAGTAGGAAGCTTCAAGTCGGGTAACAGCAATACGTAGGAACGAAGCATGTTTGAAATCTTGTCTCTTTTATATATATGGAAGCATCTTTTCACAACCAAGATCAAAACCTACATGCAACTGGGTTTCACAACTTGAAATCTTCTCCTATCCTTAGAGGTAAAAATGAGGTCTCCCTCATTATGCATATGGAAACTTTATTTTTAAACACATGGGCAGAGGAACAAGTTGTGCTCAGACTTTTGCACAGCTTCTTAGTAATTAGAGCACCAGATGTATGAGACCTTTTCCCTCACTTTCAGAAAAGACAGTCCCATAGCTCCCACCTGTTCAGAAATTACCTTCACAACCATGGAGCCTTGAGCTGAGCTGCTCTGCTATCCTCTGTGCAGAGCAAAATAGGGCCATTGGGAAAATAAGCAAGAAGAAAACTAATTCTCTTATTTAGCGATGAGCACAGTCCTTTAAGGGAAGGAAGAGATTTTAGGTTCTTTTTATCCACACCATGAACTGTGTATTGGGTATCCATTAAGGCATTATTGAACAAAGCACAAAGGCAGAGCAAAAGGTCAGAACTTTAGGCAGTCCAGCTATTCTCATCAGAAGTCTATGAAGTCATCTCCTCCTGGCTATTCTTCTCTGTCCTAAGTCTGGGGAGGCTGAAGTGGCTTCATCCTTCCTTGCAGTGCAGTTGTTTAGAGACTTGCCTGTTCCTGAAGTTTACCGAGCTGCTGCACCACTTGATGCATTAACTCATCCAACTGGATAACTTGTCATAAATCCTTGCTACAAGATCTTGCTGGTACATAGGTTAGTTATTTCAGCAACATGAGATGGACACTATCTGAACACCTGTGTTGAATGTGTTGAGCTTTACCTATATTTTGCTTGCAATAATCATCTTACTTTATTGTCCCTAATGCCAATGTCATCCCTTTTGGATGATAGAAAATACTCACTTTGCTCTTTGTGTCATATCTGTTTTGTGTTCAGTTTAAACCCCGTTCCCACTGCTGAGACATCTCACATCTGACTCTTTTTTTTCCTTAGATTTCAAGGAGTAGTTTTCATAAAATTCTTCAGTTCTTTGAAATAAAGACTCATCATTGCTGTCTACCCTGTGTTTGCTTTTATATTTAATTTAAACTAAATCAGCTCAGGATTCAAAGCTATCTTCTATAACTAGAATTACTATTATCTCTTTACTATATGCCAAAACACAAGTAATAAAAACATTACTTTCTGTCAGTAAGTGAAAAAAAATTCCAGCACTCAAACCTATCTATATCAGGATGCTATCAATATAAAGTGCAAATATTTTTCAGACTATTTACATGAAACGAAGATTCCCACAATAGCACAATTCTGGCAATATTTCTATCTCTTAAATCATTAAGGAAACTTGTATCTATGTCTAATAGCAGTCTGGAGTCACAGCAGATTTCTGGTATAAAATATGTCCACCAGTTACATTTTCAGGGGGAAAAAAAGTTAAGTTTAAATTGGCTCAATTTTGAATTTGTAAACTTGGTGAGAAAAGTTGAAAAAAAATGATATATGCTTGAGAGTTCAAGTGATTTATCCAACTTCCTCTTTATTTTTGGTAAAAAACTCCACAAGGAAAAGTAGTTCTGTAGTGTTTTCTGTTTCTACTTATTGGTCTGGCTTGAACCAGGAATTTTAAAAGTGACTACAGAACAAAAACCAGTCAAGAAAGGTAATGTCAGCTTTTTTTAAAACCAAAGTACTGAATCATTGGAAACACACTTTGAGTTTCACACGGATGTTTAAGTCAGTTCTTTTTTTGTTTAAACTTATTTGCCCACTCCAGATTTGACAAAGACTCTGTCAGTAGTGCCATCAGAGCAAGTGGTCTCTGGCAAGTTCAACTTTGGTGGTAAGGTTAGAGGATAGAGTTTGCTAGCAAAATCGGGAACTCGCCAACCCACACTGACCACATGTGATGAGCTTCCAGCAAAACCCTTTAGCATGATGAATTCAGACTGATGAGTGTTTTTCTGCCCTTTTGAAGGCAGGAGGAAAACTCTTAGTGACAGGGGAATCTTGGGGACAGACTTGCCAAGAACTGTCATTATAGAATTTTAAAACTTCAGAATTTGAAACATCAGACCAAAACTACTTGTTCTCTTATGTAATTACCCAGTAGCGTTTCTGAGTAAATTAGGCCTGTAAAGCCATGCCTAAGGTTTTTTTAAATGTCCCTTCATTTTGCATCTAAAATACCTTGCAAGACTGAGGCTATTATTGCATCCCTTGTTTTTGTCTTGCTACTTTTCATTATTGCAGCATTTTATCCATGTAAGTCAAACATAGAACTCCGTATTTGAATATTTTTAAGTGGTCAGTTGTAAAAATGCATATATATGCAGTCAAACAAGGTCTAGATTTTCATGACAATAGGGATAGTAATAAATTTTAAATTTGTTTCAATGCTAGGAGAATGGCTGCACTACAGAAATGACACATTCAGACACCCTGATGACTACAATGGGACCTGTCCTTTCTGCTCTACATATGACACAAGAATCCAGTAGAATTTCTCACTGGTACCATTGTATGTTCAGATAACTATTTTGTCTTCAGACTGCTCCTTTCACATGCAGTTAGAGATTTCTAAGCACTTGGCCGTATATAAAATTATTATCACATCATGAATTGGAAATATCATAGGAAATATTGATTTCATACTGCAGGAATTAGAAATATCATAGGAAATATTATAGCATACTGCTTTGTAATCACCATGATCATCTTGAAAACTTTTTCTCTGCATTTATAACCTGTCCTCCAAATAAATGTTTGCTAAACCTAAATTCATTCAAAATATCTCTGCCACCTCCATCCAGGTGGCAGAACTCCTGGAGATGCTGACTGTGGGGTGTTGAAGGACACCAACCTCACCCTCAGGTTGACATGCCTGCTTAAAATCTGTTGCAGTCAAATGGGATTAATCAGAACTTAAAATCAAGCATGTGCTTAAGTACTCTGGCAAGTCATAGTATTGTCCATGGACCTCACTCCAGATATTAACAGCAGACCTGAAGATATCCAGTTGGACAGTGTTATAAGTTTTTACTGCATGAAAAAAAATATTGATTCTATCTGGCCTTTTTTCAACTTGGATTTGCAGGCAGAAGCTTTATAGTTCATCACTTGATGGGAATGTTAATGATGAGATAAAAATTAATCTTTTTTTCCAGCTGTTGGATATTTTGTATTAATCAGTCAAGTGTCAGTGTGACGCATAAAATAAAAATAATAGATATGCTTCTCCAGCCGTCTCTTCTTAGCCATCTCTAGCACCTGTGCTGTTCTCTTAAGAGTTCATTGATTGAGGCCAGATCACTGGCATAGTTTTCTGTGGAGAAATAAAAATACAGTTTTTCTTTTTAAGCCCTAAGCCTAATAGCATGGACAGAGAAGAATCCAACCACAGCAGCCTCCTAATTGCTTAGAGATTTTGTTCTGAAATTGACATCATCTCTATTTTCATTCATTCCATAGTATTCAGCCTTTTGAAATAGTGAAAGAAGATCTATTGAAATAGGTATGCATATTTATGAAAAAAAAAGGAATTATTTTTCATAATGGAAGTTTATGCACAAATTGGAAAGGGGTTTCATCAGCAGTTGAGAAGATAAATATCTGAAATGAAGTTATTTGTCAGCAATCAGAATTTTATGTTTGAAAAGACTGGAACTTAAGCTTTAAATTATGATACAAAACACATGGAAACCCAAAATTGAAGGGAAAGAAAATTTATGGCCACCTAACAGATACTCCTTCTTCCACCCACCAATCCATAACTTTACAAAGGCCACAGACATCGCACCTGCAGATCATTCACTTGTGACTTTGCTTCTTACACGTGATAAATTTTTTATTCCCCCCACTCAAAAAAACCCACCTTATCTCTTCAGGCACAGTGATCCACCAAAAAAAATAATAAAAATAATACTGGTCACCGCTAGCTTTCTGAAGAGAAGTTGTGGTGAGAAGATTTAGAGAGATCAGAATGCCAGTGTATGACATAGAGTACAAAAGTGGTGGTGAGTACTTGTGGTTGTTGTCTGCTACTAGTGATCCAGCATTACTTTTCTGGCTCTCCTGTGTTTTCATCAGGTATCTGTGAAACAATTTCACCTCACTGACAGCTAAGGTTGTATATACTTTCGGTATAACATCTTTTGGTGTCATAATGCATGCCAGAAATTGTCAAAACCGAAAATTTTGGTAGACTGTATTTTGGTAGATTTGGTAGCCTGTATTTCTGAGCTTCAGTTTTAGACTTTGTATTAAGTACTGTGTGAAAATATGTCTTGCAGCCAAATCTGCAAATAAGCTGAAGTCATAAAGAAAATATCAGACACAGCAGTGGTGAGACACAGGAGCACTACACATAAAATGAATGCGTGGTGCCCCGGCTCAGGAGTACCGGTGGTAGGGTGTTCTCAGCAGAGGGCCCGCGCCGCTGAAACCTGCTTCCTTTGGCCCTCAGCCAGAGCCCCAGTTTGGCGAAATTCAGAGTGCAATGTAAGGCCTGTCTGTTCACCTGGGCGGTTAAAATACCATTGAATTATTCTTAGCAATAGGATACAGTTTGGGGAGTTGTTTTTTTTTTTTTAAATTATTTTGTTGCTTATAAGATCCTTGATTATAAAGAGTTCTATATTTTTCTGATGTTTAGGATTGTCATTCAAGAAGCGTGGTGCAGATGCACGGTAGCAGGAGGCCAATATTAGTTAATTAGATTTGCTTCATTTTCAATCAAGCATGGCACACTTGAATGAGAGTACAATAAAATCATGCTCTAAATCATAGATTCAGGATGACTATTTCCTTCTTAGTAGAAAGCACTATTTTTAATCAACTTTCCCTGATTTCAAATACAGACTATCCTCTGAGGCATGTCACTTTGCATTTGGCAAATTAATTGCACATTTTCCAATTTGAAGTTATCTGAGTTCTTGCCAATTTGGGCTGAGATTACTTCCTGAGCTATAGACAGTTTAGGAGGTTTTTGTTTTTGTTGTTGTTTTAAAACCTGCTGTGCTGGAGGGAAATGAAGTCTTGACTTTGATGTTCTCAGTGCCGTTACAGCTGTAGAGTTGTACCATCTGTGCCTCCTCAGATTTCCCTCAGAGAAGATCAGTGGGATACAGCTAGCAGCCTTTAGGGACAGGATGTCTCTAGGTGAAGAGTGTGGCTGAGGAGTCTCACAGCCATCAGAAAGACATTGTCTGCAAGGGCTACTGGAATTAATTGAAAATATCCTGTGCTAATTTACAGCTTGCTTTGTTGCCTTGATCACAAGAACATCTAGATGGTTAAAAGAAGGATTTTTCAATTTTTCTCTCAGGGTAAGTCACTTGGCCTCTTTTGAACTTGCTTCATGGCCATATGACAAGGCCCCCTCCTCTGTCATGCGAATTGTCTTTGTTATTGAGAAAAGCAACTAATGAAGTTGCGTTTCCTACAGATTTGTGTCTTCTGTTCCATATGCTCTAATATCCCTATTTCCCTCCCCAGTCCTCCATTTTCTGACCTGCTAGAAAGGAAAGGGCACTGTTTGTTATGGCTGAATCTCAGGTGTGTTGATTAGCTAGTTATTTATGCAAATCCCACTTGATCAGATAGTAGTTGCACCTTGATTTGTGAACATCCATACAGAAAAGACAAGAGACGATCCCTCTATACATTTTCCTTAAATGGGATTCTGACAGCCTCTCTCTCTTCCAAACAGTCATATAACATTGATTAAACTCATGAGACATCTATACTTCTATCAAAAACTGGCCAAGACATTTTTATAGTTTGAGGAGGGCTGACAATAGACAGAAAGATGGAAGCCTATGCAGACAGTGTAATAAAATACACCTTGCTTCTTTGAGAAACAAGGGGGAAAACACTCCTAAAGCTAGATATTTAAATATTCTGGCCAAAAATTATTGAAGAAAACTTTTAATGGGTGAAAGGTATTTCAGATTTAAAAATGTAGACTACTTAGAGTCCTGTCTTCTGCCAAGGACAGTCTCAGTGGAAAATGTTAATCAAGTCTTTTTTTCTTTATACATTATATATCAATTTCATATACATGGAAATGTAAATCCTGTATCTTGCTCTGTGTGTGTCTATCATAGAAATATTGCTTGCATTCATAACTGGAGCTGTTTTTTTCTTGATGTAAGGATCCAATCACTTGCAAGCACAAGCTTATACTCTTGAAAATTATAGTGTTTGCTCTTTACATTTAGAAAACAGCTTCTTAAAAATTACAAATAAAATAATCTATGCATTGATTGATTTCAAATGGAGATTTTGAGAAATATAGTACTATATTTCACTTCTTTTTTTCCCCCAATAAATTGCCTTAGTAATATACCAGGCTTGACTTCATGCTTACCAAAAATGGTAGGACATGGTGGCCTTTTTAAATTAAAAGACCAAATCTTCATAAGGCCAGAAGGGATCATTAGGCTTATTTATGTTACACAATTGCATAACACAGACTGTAGAATTTCAACAGGTACTTCTGACATTAAGTCCATGACTATAGGCTGAAAGCTTACCTTTTAGACCTAAACTTGATTTAAGCACTTAAATTGTCACAGCATCCATAACTTCCTAGGAGAGATGTTGCAGAGGTTATTCGCTTTCAGTGTTAAAAAACTGTCCTGTATTGATACCCTGCATCTTTTAGCTTCTAGTTTGCAACCACCACAAATCTTTTTCTCGTGATATGTGTATAGACTCTACTTTTTAAATTACTCATTTCACCAGACCTTTTCAAAACAGATGGTCAAGAGAAGAAGATTATAATGTAGGTTTTGCAAGAAGGAGTGGGAAACATGCCAGGGAATATAGAGTGTGAAAAAGGGAGAGAATGTCAAAGACAGTATGGTTAAAAGACATCTGAAGAAAAGGGAATCTACAGGAAGGAGGAAGACTTATACAACCATTTCAGTTACTTTCCACTGTTCTGGGGAAGAAAAACAATTGTAAATCCAATTCAGCAAGCCATCCATTCCACAGGCTTTGCACTACTGATAAGTAAACACTCAAAGAAGCCCAATACATCTGAACAACTACATCACCCGGCAACACCAAGAGTGGGTGAGGCAAATAAGAAAAGAACCATTGTTAAAAAACCAGCCTAGTTTAATCTGTAACAACAAACATTGAAATGTCCAAATCATACTTTTTCCCATGATATAACTTACGGGGTGGGCTTAACACAATTTAAGTAGCATGCATGTCCAAAGATTAGAATAATTTTGGATTTCTTGGAAATTTCATGTTAGCTGTCATGATTCCTACCTTTAATACCCTTGCTTTCAAGTCCACCTGACCACAATTTTGTCAGTCAATGGTTCCTCGGTTAAAAAATGCAAGTTTTTTAAACCAAAATATTTCAGGCAAATGTGTTAATTAAAAAAAAAAAAATAACTAGGTTGTTTCCATGGCAGCTCATCCACTTTCTGATTCCTAGCCTGTTGGTGTAGTTGACCTTTTGGGTGCCTATCAATACGGTGCCCAAATTTGTGATGCTCTGTAGATTATCTACAAAGTGCTGTCATCAAACCAGGATATCTCAGGTGTGCAATTAGATATTTTTTAAAACTCTATTTATATTTTTTTCTGTGTTTTATTTATCATATCATTTCAATATCATGTGATCATGATATTTCAAACATACAGTTCTAAATGTTTTTAACCATGATAGAAAGTTTGCCTCTGGTCCACTCCTGGGACTAATGTATAATTACTGTGGGTTTTTTTGCCTTAAACTGCTGTTATGAAGTGTCAGCTTCCATTCCATTTTAACCATACTTTTGACAAAGAAATAGAAATACAAGGTACTGGGAAGATGAAATACAGAGAAAGAGAATTTTATATATAGCATATATTACCTGAGTGGGAAGAATTCTTCTTTCTTTGATGCCAAAGGCTGGTGTTGTAGGATAAATCCGAGATGGATTAACATAGTCCAACTGCTGAAAGTTGCTATAGTTTTATAAATTCTACATCCTTTTACAAACTGTTCAAATTTCACTTCTCAGTACAGATCTATTTCTAATACAGCTGTGAAGCACTGAGCTCCCTCTTGTGACTAGCACCTGAACATTATTCTGATTTGGGGACTACACATCCTGTATACACCTGAGAAAAACAGAACTGTTTCGAATACTGGATTCTGTCAGCTCAACTCTACTTGCATTTATTAATGTTGTTTAAAAATGACAACAGTGACTGTTTGGAAAGAATACAAACTTAGTCTTCCTCATTTTTTTAAAAATAACCCTTTGTATAGCTGGTCTTTCAAAAACAAAGCAACTAGGTCTCCTCAAAAATCTCCATTTCTAATGATGGATTTGTGTCTTCATGGACATGACTTGACCATCCCTTAGTGACTGATGATACAATAAACATGACATGGATAGCTGATAATCAAATTAACACTAAATATAGATTTACTAACCGTAGAGCCAGGAAATACAATCCATCATATCTGACAGCAATTTCCTTTCACAGTCGTAAGGTTGTATTTCTTTATTTACATTTGGTGATTCAGATAAAACGGTTCATTAGCATAGGTACAGTCATTTCGGTATGATCTATGTTGCATGTGTATATCTTATTCTGAGATTGTATTAGGAATAACGTTTCTGTCTATGTAACTATGAACACAGTATGTTTGCACTAAAATATCAATAACAACCAACTTTAATTTAATACAGATAAATTGAGAAACATGTTTTGAATATAAATGACCCTCAGTAGAAGACTGAACATGTGAAGAAGTCTGAAGTGTACAGAACAAGAGGAAACCAGGTCAATACGCTCTTGTTTAGCATTCTGACCTGGAACACGAGTTCTTTGAGACTATTTCTTGATGGATGAGACAGAATAACTAACACCCTCCTGTACAAAAATCTGAATTATGCGATCTATCTGGGAAATAAATATCTATGAACAATGTAATCTACTGGTTTCCAATAGTTTTGCATCTCTGTGTATTTAAAAGAGAGCTATAAAGGTGTAAAATTTTAATACTTTTAAATAAAAAAGAGCAACAGAGGAGCAATTAAAAGTTATCTTCCTTAATAGAATTATTTATAAGAACATTCATTCTCATCTCTTCTAAGTTCTAATATTACCTAGTACCAAAAACTCCAGGTTGTCGTTCTTAACATTCTCAGTTAATGTGATTCCCATCATCTGACAGTCTAAAAATAGGATTATGCTTACAATTGCTACCACTGCAAAGGGCCCCAAACCTAGCACTGGATATAAATCTTCCATTTTCTCAGACTATTGCAAGACTCAATTTTATTGCACCTCATGCACAAGTAGGCGCATGCCACTGTGACAAAACAAATGTCTTTGCTAATCTTGTTATCCACAGATACAGTAATATATTTTTCCAGGCTGGAGAAAAACACGTACCCTGAACTCTGTAGTCCTTACTCACACTAATCTACTGCTGAAGTGGACTGGAGCTTTGAACAGTGTAGAATTACAGTTTAATGAATGCTGGTTCTTCTGTATAGGAGAAATTCATATGCTTTCATACTCTCTCAGCTTCATTTCCTTCCAAGGCTCATTAATTTTTAAAAGAGCTAGCTTTCTTACCCTTGCCTCCTAGTAGGTGGTGTTGCACTAGCATAAATATAAGAGTATTTATATTTTTAGCTGGGAGAAGAGGAAAGGTGTATGATAAAGCTCAATTGCTCAGTCAAAGAGGTTTGACTAAGTATCCACATTAAGTCTAAGAAAAATGTCAATAGATTTAATGGTGGTCATTGGGTTGCCTAAATTGGCCACGTAACATTTCTGTTATTGTACAGCAGGCATGGACACTTGTAACTTCATGAGACCCTAGCAATTTGTCTGGGTTCAGGTGCTGTGCCTGTCACAATCTGACCACACTGTGAAGAAAGAACAGATATTTTCCTTTTTTTCAGAATCCTAGGTTTATCCACTGCAACTTAGGAACCCTTTCAGCAGAGTGGAGCATGTAATAAATAATGCATTCATTCTGATGTGTTTAAGTTATTCAGTGTGGAGGTGGTGGTTCTTTTTTGCACAAAAAAATAAATTAAAGTATTTCAGAAAAGTTGGCAACTTAAATGTTGGAAGATTCACTCAAAAAAAAAAATAGGTAAAACTTGCTTTGCATCTGCAAAATGTCATTAAAGCAGTCAAAGGAGACAGGTGGAAACAGTCACAAACAGTAGTGAATGGTCAAAAGTCCCAGTAAGAACACAAGTAAAATTTAAAATATCACTTTATCATCTCTCTCTTCAGTTCCTCACCTTCATAGCAACATTCTCAGTCTTGGTACTGTTCACATTCCCTTCAGGTCAGTAAAAAGCCTTTCCCTTCTATTCACTCATTATCCTCTATTTCTTGAGTAGTTCTGTAGTTTGCTGTCTAAATGAAGTAATAGATTACTTTTATATTTACAGAATAAGAAATCGATCCCATTATGTGGTATATTTCAACCACTTACTTTCTTTGCCTTTTCTGTTAATTCTTTACCTTCTTAAAGAGACCAACAAAAATTCCAAGGAACAGGGCAAAAATGAGAATGTGACCCTATGACAGATGAGTGGATGGTCTTTTGAAACCTACCCAAGTACTGGAAAAAACTTGCTCTTTCCTTTTCCATCCTACTGGACTGATCTGTCCTCTTGCCCTGCTGTGAAGTTATCTGAGAAATATTTCACAGGCTCTTTGACTCAGTGTACTCTGTCAAAAGCCAGAACTCTACAAATCCAACTGGTATTACCAATCACAAGGTTCTCATTAAATAGACTAGTATACTAAGCTGAATTTTGCTTGAGCAAAATTAGGAAAGGATTGCAGTACTTTGCTTTTTTTTGCTCCTTTGTGAGAAGGGTTCTGTGACTGCTTTGGTGGGACAGAATACATTGTCAACAATAATCCTTGGGTTTTTTACATGAAACAAACAAAATTTTGTTTGCTGCAGAGAATCTCAGGAAACTTTTCCTGAATATACTTAGGCAAAACAAGAAATTTATTGGAGTTAGTACTCCTTGAAAGATGTCTACTAGCTCATGTGTCATCTAAAGCAAATTTAACTCAAATTTGAATCTTCATAGTGTGGATTAATGCAGCTGTAGGCAACCTTCATGTTGATACAAGTGGGAAGGGAGAAGGAAAGCTCTTTGCTTCTCACTGCATTCACATGTATGTTTTTGAATGCACAAGGGAAATTCTTATGCCAACTGACTGACCACAAACCTTTCAAAATATTAGCTACAGAACACTTTATGGTTGGGGCATTCGAAAAAGCTGAAGAGCTTTATGGAAGGACTCATGAGTTCTAAAAATTATTCATAATAAAGACCTTGAAAAGTTATTGTTCATCTGATAGGCAATCCTGAAAGTACCTCCAGGCCATAACTGCTGATTAGTCACCTGGAAGGCCCCATATACTGACATTTCTCCTTTTGATTTTATGTGTAACATTCAAACTTCTGATACTGCTTAGCTGTATAGTGGGGACTTGCCTATAAGGAGCTCTGGAAGGCAATCTCTGACTGTGGCTAATCAGAGAGAATAAAGAGGAATTGGTTATGTCCCTGATCCATGACCAACATTGTATCATATAAATACTGGAACCTAAAACTTCTACTGTCAGGGTGAAAGTTCCTGAAAGATGCTTGTGTAGGCCCCTTCCACTTCCTGCTTGTTTATGCTGATTTATTTTATATAAATTATTTATATACCAGTTCAGTCAGAGAGAGAGAGAGAGAATGACTCTAGCTTGGGCACACATAAGGTTCTTTGATTCACTCTCTTCAATAACAAATAGCCATGGATTTAATGAAAAGTGAAATATTTCTCATCTTGCTTAAAATGGTTTGGCTTAGACTGGGGAGCTCTTTCGGATGTGTCTCAGAATATCTTCCAGCTTAGTGGATAGAAGCCCCACTGGAGAGCTGTGGAGGAAGAGTTAAGCCCCAGACCTAATAGAAGAGTAGGATCTGAATATTTCAAATAGCAGATGAGTGCTCACTGTTAGCAGAAGAATACAACTAACAAGATCTGTGTTTTTCTTTTAGAGAGTGTTACACGGCTGAGGCATCTAACTCTATGGGAGGCTTCACAGCTGTCAACCCTAACTGAAAGAAGACCCTCTCTTTTGCCTAGAACCGGTGACTAGGCCTTTTCCTTTACACTTCATTTTGGCTAGCGAAGGCAGCTTCATGCTCTTGTTTTGTAACTACTGGGAAGTTCATTAGGATTCTAACTCTCTTCATCCCAGGTTCCTCTCAAGTGAACAACAGCAGGTCAATTAAAAATCAGGCATTGTGACATCTGTGGCCCTTTATAGAATCAGAGCAAGATAAAAAACAGGATTTAGAGAGACTTGGTTGATTAGCCTGAAGTTGTAGCTCAGAAAGCTGTGCTTGGATTTTGTCTTTCTTTTATAATTTCATATTTTACCCTGAAGCTCCTGAAGCATTCGCAGTTTTGCTGCAGTTCAGGCAAACATTCTGGCCTAACATCCAGACACATCGCAACCTGCTAAGCCTAAGTGACTTCTTCTCAGAGGGACCTTCTCTTTCTGCCAGGGTTACAGAATTAGGACTTCACACACATCTTTTTCTTTCTGGGCCCCTAGTCACCATGTTTGTTTCTGAGCAGCAGCCCAGCTCCAGCAATGTCATCTTCCCCAGGCTCTACCTCCTTGTCTGGGTAGCAGGGGACCAGGTCCAAGCATCCTGGATTTGAGGAGGGGACAGTGCTCAGCTCCCTTGCTCCCTGGGCAAGCACTCTATCTGCCAGGTTACTGCATAGAGAGTGGGCAGCATCAGTCACAGTGCCTCCTCTGTCTGTATTTTGAAAGGAAACACCAAGCTCTCCTTCACTTTTTCAAAGAATTGAGACAGGCAGCTGCTCACAGGAAAGGACCCAGTTTTTGGCTGGATAGAGGCAAATGTTGCCTACCATGGCAAAGGCACCTTAGCTCTGGAAAGGACGAAAATAACTCTGAGTCAGTAAGCTTAGGCAGTTCTTTCTGCAAATGCTGTTTTGAAGCCCCTTGCTCTTCCTCCAGTCTGTTTAGGAGGCCTAACTGAATGAATGTGCATTTTACTTTCGCTCAGGAGCCAGAACAAAATTCAGAGAGGTTTTAAAGCTCATACTGTAATGACACTGAGACTGAGATAAGTGGTTAAACGTCTGTCTTTATTGAATATACCCCTTAACCCCGAGGGATGTAGGAACACAAATTCCTCTGGGCCTTTTTTTTTTTTTATTCCCTTCCCTTTCCTGTATGAATGGGCTCTGCACTCCTAAATGGGGTCTGGCTTTTGAAAATCTCATCCATAAAATGCTCGTTATTGTGGAAAACTTTGCACAGCCATCGGAGGGAATTTTCAGTCATGTAAGCCAAACCAAACTGAATGTGACAGGGTTCATTCGGAGCACTACCCCTGAGTATATTTTTCAGTAAGTAGGTAAATTAGCCGCGCACGCATGCACGGCACAACTTCCTTCCGAACATTCAGCTGTCATTAAAACCACTGCTGTTATTTAAAAATGTCTAAGCATGTACGATGTGCAGTTTTCAAGGGCTCATAACTCAACCAAATCAAAACCAGTTTTCACCAAACTGCTCCAAGGCTTCTTGATGGAAAAGGTTTCCTGACTGAGTGCCATTGTTTCCAGTTATTTCATCCTGCTAGGTGTCTGAAAAAGAAAGTCACAAGAATTTGTATTTGTATAAGAACTTTCACTCACTCATTCAAAAATATAGCACTGAGGATAAGCTTAGCAGGAGTAAGAAGGATTAGGCATTTATGTGGATAATGAGAACATCCATGATTACATCAGGAGGGTGAATAGGATGAAAACACTGCAGCGGCCAGCCCTCCCGTGGAATTTTTTAACATTTGGTTAAAAATTTTACTGGAGAAAAACTCCTATAATGGGGTAAACAAAGGGAGAGGGTTAATCAGACATGGATTAAATTAAAGTCACCCACCTAAGCACATTGATTGTGGAGATTAAAAGCACCATCACCTTTCATCTATCTTGTTTACCTCCCAAGCACCCTCTGGCTTTTGTGTGGCATTTTGGTTTCCATGGCCACTGAAGGTTCCTTCCTATAATCAAAAACGACCTCCTGTTATAAAAGACTCAGAGCCTTTGCTCAGCAGGCCATTTCCCCCTTTTATTATTCTTTTCTCTTGCCTTCAGGGAAAGCTTTGTGCGGGCAGGACAGAGCACTTGGTTGGTTGGCGGTTGACCTCAGTTGCACACAATGAGCTCTGAGTGCTACCTGAAATGTGTGACAAAGAGGGAAGGGTCACTGGCTTAGAGCATTACAAGGGCATGGGCAGGCAACTGTGATGACACTTGCCAAATGTCAGCATTCACCTAATTCAGGAGGGTCCCTGCTGATTGACAGTTCCTCGCTCTTCAGCGGCTAAAGACGGAAAATACACAAGTTCATTAATTAATAACCCTGCTAGACTCCGAAGACACAAAGGCTAAAAGGAAAAAAAAAAAAAAAGAAAGTAGCTAGGGAGGAGGGAGCCCACTTGGGATGAAATATGTACAAAGTACATATATATATTTTAAGCGTACGCCTCACTAGTTTAAAGCCATTTTAACAGCCTACAGGCAAAATTTGTCATGGTATGTAGCTGAGTGCTGTGCTTGCTTAAAATGCTTTTGACAATGTGAGGAAAGCCTTTAAGCATTTGATGAAGGTAAGTTGGTTAGCAAGGCTTGGAAGCCAGTTTGCAGGTTCCAAGATAATTCCTCAGGATCCAATTAAACTGTTGAATTTTACATTCATTCCATTTTTCTAATGCGTTTAGTTAAGGGGATTTCTCCCACACATAACCTCCCCCCCCTCACACACACACCCCCTGTACTCCCAAACCAATGATTTTCAATACAGTTCTGTGTGACTTTTTTAGCTGCTTTGGCCCTTTGATTGTTGAAGTGTGTTACCTTTTAAAAAAAAAAAACAAAAAAAACCCCAAAACTTTGAGAACATTTTTCTCTCCTAGCTACAGCAACTGGGAGATTCAATGCTGTGTATCATAGCTGAAATACGAGATTTGATTTTGATTGCAGACGTGTATATAAGAGTTGTGCCTATGGATAGTTGCTAAAGGCAGTACAATGCTTATAGTTTCTTATACCAGGTACTTAATGCATTTCTCAGATGCCAGCTGTAGGGTACCAAAACACTAAAAAAACCGAGATGTAAGAACAATAGAAATCCTCTTGTTTATGTGTACTAAAACTGAGGAAAATCCATCATTATCAGCAGTATCAAATTTTCAGTAAATATTATTCAAAGATGAGCTTAGCTGTTATTCTAGCTTAAGAATTCTTATGATAAAAAGTAACCAAATGTGAGAGTTCAAGGTATTTGAATAAGTAATATTTTTACATGTGAGCACAGCAGAATCTGGTAGTGTAGACTTTATACTTCCTAGTGTGGGGATAGAAATCTTTTCTGACATTTTTCTTCATGTTAGTATCTTTCTTAGACATGAGCATCAATACTTTGTCATAACAAAGAGTATGTTCAGCTATGAGATTTAAAGGAAATGAAAAGCTATCTTGCAAAAAAAGATCTTGAAACCATGAAATATGTCAAAAACGATGCAACCCTGTATTATAAGTTTTACATTAAAATGCTACTTTTGCACTTAGTCTGAATTAATAGCTTTTAACAGAGTGAATTCTAATAGAAATCATGAGAAAAGAGGACATTTATATCCCGTAGTCCATCAAGAAACATTTGTAACTGAAAACTGGAACTTGTCTTCATGGCTGAAACATTTATAGTGCAAATACAAGACACCAACACGGCCGGTGAAACTATCCTGCCACTTACAACAGCGTACTCACATCTGCAGCATACTGCAGTTTATCCAGGAGCAGGCACTTTAACTACGCAGTTGTGAAGAGCATAACTTGGTCTTGTCGCTGAAAAAATTTCTCCTTGACAGAGGATATTGAGAACAGAGATTTCTGCCAGGAACTCCATGCTGCTGCTCATGCAGCTTTCATCTTTGGAATGTTATGTTCAGATCTGCTTTAGATCATAAAAGAGCCGTGAATTTCTCCACATCAGTAAGAATCAGGGCACAGTATGGCATAAACAGAATTTGAAGAAGAAAGAATTTCTGTTGTTGAAAAGATTTCATTACCAAAAGAGAAGGGCTTTTTTTTTTTTTGTCAGGATTGAATGACAGTACACAGAAATATGTGACAAGAATACGTGAATGGGTTAAGTTTGAGCATACTGCAATGTGTATTTTTTCCCTACTGAGCAAAGAAAAATCAGAAGGAAGTAGGGCCAAAGAGGCACCCAGCTCTAACATGGTTAAAATAGCCCAGTTATAATTTTTACATACCAAAACTCTCATGAAGTTCATAAGAGAAATACAGAGCATCTCACACTTAAAACAGGCATAAACGTGGCTTGTCATAAACAATGCAATTACTTAGGAGTCCACCGCCTTAAATAGTATCCAATCACATTGTTTAAATAATCTGTAGACTCGGGAAGAAGCATACCAAAGGCCCAGCCAAACATCTCCTGAAAAGCTACTGCTGACATCTGTGGACTAGGAATGTCCTTTAAATTGTAATCAGTTGCCTATCACCAATAAACCTTAGCTAAACGATGCTTCTTGCACCTTATTTCTGGATTCCCTTGTAGATCCATTTTCAAATATCAGGCAGGTATTTTTCATGCTGAATAAATGCTCTCGTGAACCCTTTGTTCTAAATTATCTTCCCACAGACAGTCGCTCAGTTTCCCGTGCCTTCAAAGCCAGCTAAGCTAAAGCACCTGAATGCAAATTCAGCTTTGAAAGAATAACGCCGTACGCATCTGGAGGAAAGGTCATTTAGCAGATTGATTTGGTCACTGAACATTTTCCCTGCTGCCATCTTAAGACTTATACCTCTAATCAATTGCACTCACTCTCCATGACCCCCTGGCAATACTGTTCGTCATTCCAGTGGCAACAGTTCACTGCCGGCTTCTGAGGCTGTGTATTGTGTGCATCGTGAACAAAGCTCCTGGCAATGAGCAGTATTCTCCTTCCATCTCATCTCTATTATCTTAAAGTCATATCTTTAAAGGAAATAAACTTCAGGTGTGTATCCTTCCCTCTCCTCTCCCTTTGCTTCTCAGAAAGGTCTACAAACGGGATCAAAATTCTCTTACTGCACATCAGGCTCCCAAAGTGAGGGCAAAGTGCACACGCACACGAGCAAGTGTGTCTGCACGCGCTCACACCCACACGTGTAGGAATACACATGCACTTGTGGAATGTACCTCCTTACATTTGTGCATATAATAGACGGCGGTATGAACCAGAAAATCTTTTTGCCATTCCACTGAAAGCAGGATTCAGCATGTACAGCATAGTGGGATTGCCATCCTGATCCAGGCTCTTAGATGCTACAAATCAAATATGTCAAACAGTAAATAACATGAAGCAGATAAGGATCTAACTTTACCTAATTCAAAAGAACATGCCAAACATTTTGACTTAGCTTTCTACAATCATTTCAATTATTTTTTTTAAAGAATAACACATTAAAACAAACAGTTATTTCAAATGAAGAGCAAAGGGGAGAAACATAAAAATATGCTAACATTTCATTTTTCTAATAATGAGACACTCCTTTCTTCTCAACCGGGTAAAATAAACGTAGGCAAGCATACCAAGACTTAATGTAAAAAATAAGTCCAAAATCAGAGGTATATATATTTCAAATTCAGTCATCAGTTCCCCATATCAAGATTTTCATCAATTTTTAATTTAAAGGTTTACCTCAGGGAAAACTTACTCATTTCACTAATTCATGTAATTCTATTGAAATCAATGGAACCATTTGTGTTAGTAAATTAGACTCTAATTAACGATTTCATTCTAACTTTTTTTTGCCTATTCCAAGTTAAGTATATTATCAGAAATATCTTTTAAATAAAGACTTCATTTCTGAATCACAATAATGTAGTTTTAATGAAGAAATTGTATGAGCAGATTTTGAGCTAGGGAATGTAAGACAAAAACATTTTTACATAGCCAACACTAGGAAAAACATAATTCACTTATATGCCTGACAAACCTCCTGATTTGGTGACAAGGCAGCTCTATGATGTGTCTAACTCATGCAGCAGGTCTAACTCATGCAGGTTCTTGGCCTAGTTTGAGGAATAAACCAAGAAACGTATGAGAGAACATGGTGGAGTAGGCTTGCAGTTGGGCTATTACCATGAAATATGCCTTCCGCAGAAGTCCAGTGTAACACCAACACTTCTTTCTGGGGCTCAGGAAACAGCATCCTGAGTAGTTCCTCAAGTGGAAGAGAAGTTGTTGAGCTGCACTGTGAATATGTGAGATTGCGACACAGCAGCTGGCAGCATGGGCTTGGACGGATTTGCAAGACTGCGGGAGGTGATCCATGCTTGGGTGGACATAGAGGATGGCCCAAGCTGAGGGAGAAAGTGAAAGGAGTAGAGAGACTCTCTTTAGCAATGAGGTCAAAGGCTTAGAAGGCAAAAGCTGCAGGAAATCTTGGTTTGGCAGTAAGGGCCTGGTTTATATGACTGAGTGCTGCCGACCTGGTTGATAGGGACAAATCATACTTCGCTCTCAGAAGAAAAGATTGAAGTCCTGTTGCTTCTGAGATTTGTTACAGAGGTGGATTGATGGGTCACACAACATACACACACAGGTGTTTGTCACAGGGAGACAGAGAGTTTGAGGGTTACGGTTCAGGTCACATGGAAAACTTGCTTACCACTCCCAGTAGAGAAGA
This sequence comes from Chlamydotis macqueenii, assembly GCF_036417535.1. NCBI lineage: Eukaryota > Metazoa > Chordata > Aves > Otidiformes > Otididae > Chlamydotis > Chlamydotis macqueenii. The sequence goes on from NC_141556.1 coordinate 168,981,844, forward strand.
AGTGCAAGGGGAAGGTACGAAAGTACCATGCATGATGTATTCTTTTCTTCAGGAAGAGGATCAATATACAACAGTCTCTCAAGAAGTTATCACCTTCATCTCATTTCTCATCAGCAGATGGGAAATGAAAGCCTAATCTGTCAGCATATGGGTAATTTTTTTCCCTTTGGAGCTTTCCTTCCAAATCTGACATTTCTCACAGGTATTGATGGGCAGATTAAGCTTTCAAGTATTCATTCTCTATGTAGCAATGGGATTTGTGTGTTGCATCACTCAGCATCCCTTTGAGATGGCATGCAAAGAATTGGAAGTGAAAACACCTTCATTTCCTTCCAGCCATGAAGTGCATCAGAAAGATTACTGAAGAGACAGATTATTACTCAAGACAGAGGTTTGTCTTTTCCACAATATTTGACTAGTTTCAAAAGACGTCATCTACAGCCAGCTGTATTTCCAAATAAGGAGTGTCAGAGTACGCTTATTGCCTTTTTAAGAGTATGTTCCTCTCTTGCTGTGCTGAAATTTCCTGTCTGTCAGAGATGGTTTCTAGCCATGGAGAGCACCAGGTGTTCTTCGCTGTTGTTCTTCCCTTCTAGCCATGAAGAGCACCAGGTGTTCTTATGACAGTTTCGTTCACATGCCCAGTCCTGAAGAACTAATCAGTAGAACAAGTACCAGGGAGCTAAGAGGGCTTTTTATGCATCTGAAAGGTTTACTGAGGTTTCAAACCATCAAACCTAGGGTTCTGATAGTTAACCTCACAAGATATGAGGCATTGGAGAAGTATCTATTTTGTGAAGAAAAATGGCACAGATTGTGGGTAGCTACCCAGAATTCCTCGATCTCTCTAAATAGATTTTGTTCTTGAATAGAATATGTTTTAAGGCTGAATTTGTCAACAAGGGACATAATTTAGTTTTTCCCAGTATGTTCCAGTCATATATAGTGTTGCACATCATGTGCAACTTCAATTCTCTGTAGAGGTATACCAACAACTTACTTGAGACTAGCTTTCTAGTCATGGAAAAAAACAACTTATTATCTGCTTGGTGAGACAACTCAGTCCTTGAATCATTTATACTACGTAATCCAAAGAAAGGTCATCCAAAATATTATAATCCAAATAGAGAAGAAAAATTAATGTCCTGTCATTGTCATGCAATTACAAAGCATGTGATCTACCAGCTCCTTTTGAGACATTCAGTATGGCGATCATCTTCTCGAGTGAGCAGGTAGCTACCAATTTTAGAAACAACATCTTCTGCACCGAAAACTTTGAAGGTTCTTTGTTAGTGACTGGGATGATGGGACAAACTTCTCCCTCACCAAGTTCGCAGGTGATTCGAAACGGAGAGAAGTGGATGTTACACCAGACGGTTGTGCTCAGGGGGAACTAAACAAACTGGAGAAATGAGCTGACATGGATCTCATGAAGTTCCACAAAGGGAAGTGCAATGTCCTGTTTCCAGGTCGGGACAATGCCATGCATCAGTACATACTGGGGGCCAACCAGATGGAAAGCAGCTCTCCAGAAAAGGCCCAGAGAGTCCTGGTGGACACCGCATTTGACCATGAGTCAGCAATGTGCCTTGGCAGCAAAGAAGGCAAACAGCCTCCTAGGCTGCAGTAGAGCATTGCCAACAGCTCAAGGGAAGTGATCCTTTCTCTCTACTCAGCACTGGTGAGACACACTTGGAGTATCTCAAAACAGCCTCAAACCTTCTGTGAGTCTGGGTTATTCTGTGAAATAAATGGTTCCTTCCAATTTAGAAATTTATGAAAATGGCCTGTAGTAGTCTATGTGCAACTCCTCATCAATACAGGTACTGCTGTGACCTGGCATTATTACCTAACTCTGACCTGAGCTGTGATGCTCTCATATGCTATCCTGGCCCACCCTCATATGGTGATGGATTATGTGGATTCAGAGAGACACTATTTTCTACCTGCCTGGGGACAATGGACTTTTTCTCAATCTCCTCTCCATCAAGTATCTACTAGTCTCTCTAATAACCTAGGGTTTGATTTCTTTTTCTGGTAATTTTTCCTCACCATATATGAAAATTGAAGCTGGGTACTTGAAGTACATCCTACCAGGCCAACACTCCCATTTCCATTTTTAATTTACCATATGAGATGTTTGGTTTCAGAGCTTGTGTAATGCACCATGCTACCTCAGTTTATCTGGAGGTCATGGACTTTAGTTGTACTTCATTTGCTTCCCAAATTGGCTAGCCAGCACTGTGGGCAGCCCTGCCACAAAAGAATCTCACAGTCAACTGCACGTGTGTTTTAGCATAGGACTCTCTGCCTTTGCACATGCAGTGAAAGCAAATAGTTGCAAACAATTACCTGGGCTCAGAGCAAGGGGTCCCAAACCAGACTATAGCTTCAGTCTGAACCAGCCAGTTGTTTTCTCTTCTTTCCACTTTTCTAAGTGCTACTCATTTTAGAAGGACTGGCTGAATTCTCATCATGCCAAACTGTCCTCCGCATGGGGTTATTTGTGGTACATGTAAACCAGGAAAAAAGATGAAAAGTTGCATCACAGGGCATAGAGGAAAGATCTGATTCCCTTCCAAACTCATCAGAAGACTCTATTTATGACAAAATCTTCCTGCTCCCATATTCTTGTGTTCATAGCTTCGATTATCCTGATTTTTATTTTTTTTTTTTAAGAGGGACACAGGGTCTGCTACTAATTTAATTTTTTAATTTTTTTTTAAATTAAAGAATAGAAAATAATTTAAATATATTAAATTCAAATAAATTAAGGAATTTAAACCCTTGTATAACATTTTAATTACATTTTCAATGAAATTTCTTTTACTAAAATTAGCACGATATCTCACAGACAAGATATGTGATGACTGTATAAATGTTAATTAACTAAGTCTTTTACAAGTGTTTAAATACTATTGTACCAATGTTGCAGGAAGATAATCTTAATTTGATTATATCAAAGTCAAAGAAAACTCAGAAACCTCAGATATGGTCATTTCTAAGTCCCACTTGTAATAAGTAGATTACAGGTGAATCTGACATGTTGGTCTTGCAACATGTCTTCAAGCAGCATTTCATATTTTGAGGAGCTCTGGGAAAAAAAATCTACCAGTGTCAGGGGCTGGTTATTCAGATTTCATTGTGAACAACCTGATAACGGATTTTACTGGCAACATACCTTATTGCTTATATTAGCTACACTGTCCAAGAGCTTTCTATTCTGTGAACAGCACCTTTGATCATCATTTTCTGTTATAAATCTGAGATTAAAAAATAAAATCCATTCTAAGTAAATCTGTCTTTCTCCTGTTCCACTGTTGTGTATAGAAATGGAAGATCACATTCCTTCAAGTAAAGGACACTTTGCTCTTACCAGGCTGCATTTTAAAGGAAAACAGCAATCCAGTCATGCGTATCCAAATACAACTTCTGGCTCTAGATCTTCATTTCAGAGGCACCTGTCTCAAGGATGTAGTTAATTCTTGTGTCTGGGCAAGAGATACAATTTCAGATATATCTTTTTCACAACTTTTATTTTTGGGCTGTTACAGGTGTACCTCTGCTCAGAGTGCTAGGTGCTGCAAAACCTAATCTTTGGCACTACTGCTTCCTGTTCATGGACCCGATAACTTAGTTTCCTAACTTAGGGTTGTGTGCATAACTCTCATTTAACAAGCTAAAAGACATTATTGCACTGAATGACCTCACTCTTGAGTTCTTCCTGACTCTATGTTCCTAATTCCTATTGAAGTCACTACTTAAGCTACTTTTGAAAATATAAATTAGGCTCCAGAAACACTTAAGCACTCTTAAATATTCCATCTTTGGATCATGGATCTCATGAAAGTGAAATCAATATTCCCCAAAAAAAAAAAAAGGAAGGCAGGAAACACCTAGCATTTTGGAAAAAAAAAATAGTTCATGCTGATAATTCTAAAAAGTTTTTTATTAGCAGAATAATAACAAAATCATGGATTTGTACTGCAATAAAAAATAAAATACCATGCATTGCATTTGCAATTTAAGCATCTACTTAATAAAAACCCTCATGAATCTACAGGAATAGCAATCACCTAAAAATGATGAAGACATTCCTATGTGTCAGCATGAAAGTATGATATGTTTCCAGATGCATTTTCCTTGGGTAAAAGAGCAAAATCAAACCATTTCACAGCACTTTGCCTTGCTGGACCAAATTTATCTCTGTTGTAGCCTGATGATGTCAACAGAGCTACAGCGTGGATGAATACAGGTCATTGTTTGTGCAGTTGGCAGAGAGTGCCTGTGTGGGAGGAGAAAAATGAGATCTTCTAAACCAGATTTGCAGAAAAAACATGAGTATGAGTTTAGACACATACTCCTATTAAAACCGCACCATAATTTTGTCACTGGAAGTTTCAGAACAAATGAACTCCAAATGAAACAGAACGAGGGCGTTTCTCCAAGAGCTTTCCTGTGCTGCTGTCAGCGTTACTGTATGATAGAGTGTGACCACGTGTTGTTAGGCTTGAGATGTAAAACATGGGTTTTTCTTAGTGGTTTCAAGACCATGAATTCCAGCTAAGCTAGGTGTCCGGTTTCTGCCCAGAACTTACCTGGCACTAATTAAAGTTAAGCAGAAAAAAAAAAAAAAAAAATCCACGTGGACCTCTTGGCTAGCTTTGATGCTTGGTTCCCTGGGGAGAAGATTAAGTGCCATGCTAGTTATCCAGTTTTCTTCAATATAGAGTTTCTCCTAAGTCCTAAAAAACAATTATCTGAAAAAGAATCCAAGTGCAATGCAGAAAGCTACAGCACAAGTAGTATCTTCATTTTCTAATACCCTGTGACTTTAGCATTTGCTGTGCACCTCAACGGGTCATGTTGCCAGGGACTGATCCCAGGTGTGCTAAAGGTCTTTGTCCTTTATTGGAGATGCCACTGCTGGACCACAGACATACTTTTTACCACCTACTTGACTTGTAGACTCCCTGGGAATATCCACTGTTTTTTTTTCGCTTTGTGTCTTCATTGCCCTTTCAACAATTGACATATTTAACTTCACAGTAGCAATTTTGGGAAGCAGTAAAGTTTTCCGGATGGGTACCTGCAGTACAAGGCGGACTACAGCAGAACAGGCATAAAACAGTCAGACAAAAACTGTTTCCATCAAAACAACAGAAGAGATTGATGTGTTATTACCTCCACTCAGGCTTCATTCCCTACTTTACCAGTATCTGCATTGCTTTGCAGAACAGCTTATCATGAGTAGGAAACTAGAATAGGGAGTCCTGGAAAATATGTGAACATCCATGGCTTAGGAGTGAAAACACTCTGTGAACTGGTCTCTTTGTACATGAGACTGGAAGGAACCACCAGGCCTGGCATTTGAAAGAAACGGAGCTTTCTCTGTCAATCATTTCCTCAAAATTGAGTCACTTGTGTAAACTGCTGTGATTTTTGGACCATATCTAATGCTTCCTAATAGGTGTTGGCATCAAAAATAAGTATGTTATCGTTGTTGCTAGAAAGGGTGAACAAAAATGAAAAATACACAAGGTGCAGGTGGACCTTGAAGTACATTGGAGTATGCTGATATGTGCCAGGACAATTTCAGAACTATTCTTCCCTTTATGAATTTATATAAAGAAAAACAAAAAGCACTCCAGAAATCCCAATGTATCAGTTTTACGTATGCTGCAAATGAAAAATTGCAAGTTTCTGCCCACAATTTGAGATTTCAGGTAGAATGAAATTCACGTACGCAGCCTAGCAGTAAGAAGTGTAAAGGAAAACATTTCTAGCAGCCAGATTTATTTTTCATAAAGCATACATAGCTTCTGCACTCATCCTATGTAGCACACACAACTCTTTCAGTTCAAGGCAGGCATTCCCTGCTTTCCTGTTCCCCCACTTAAGAAACAGTACACAGTAAATTTGTTTATGGCCTCCATTTTATTAATAGGAGCAATCAGAGGAGCTTTTATGGATATGCTTTGTTCGCTTCAACTCTTGCTTTGTCTTCTGAGTTGGTGGGAACCCCCGCAGGACACTCATAAATGGACAAATTTACAATCTAGCCTGTGTAAAGTGCCCACAGCAGCATCTACATCCAAGTTGTCTTTGTGCTCGTGCACCAGCTGTGATGCCAGAGGGCACGGGGTCAGAGCAGAGGGCTTCCTCTGGCTTCCTACAAACTGGGATCAGCCAACCTTCATTTATCTACGGTTAAGGACTTGTTTTGGTTTCTCAGATCATGACTCCACAGAGCTGTTTGGATATTTTTAATCGAAAGACAAAGCACTTCCTCTTCCAAACTTGGTGCCTGCAAGGAGCATAACAAACTAATCATTCAGAATAATTAATTCTGTCAGAAAAATCTCTACAATTCTTGCTAACGCTGCGTGTTTTGTAATCCTAATGAAAGGAAAAACCTGTCACTGTGATAATTTTCGATTGACCCATTTTCTTCAGTAGATGGGGAGAGGGAAGTGTTGTTTATTTTTATCTCTAAGGATCATAAGCATGAAAACGATATCCATAAATATTGCATTTCAGCCTTCTATTCCCAACTCAGCCTTCAAAAGAAACATTAGCTAGTCAAACGAGCCCAATAAGATTGTCAAATTGATCACTTGTATGTGTGTAGCAGAGTGCCTTTTAGTTACCTGTGACTTTACTTTCAAAATATTCCCAGGATAGGGAAATATTACTTTTCCCCATTTGCAAATGGAAATCTGAGATGGAGAAAATGTAAGCAGCTTGCCAAGGCCATGGAGGTAGCCCTTGCAAAGGCGAAGACTGGAATCCAAATCCTGAGCGCTCTAGCCTAGCAATTGAAAGCACACCCTCCCTGTGGGTTTTCATGTAATATAAGAAGTTTGGGACTGAAAAACCATTTCTAAGCAAGTTTTTATGAGAAAGTGTGGAAAACAAAATATTGGTTTCCAACATTTGCCTAATATTGTAAACACCTAACTAACAACTTTTGCGAGGAAGCTGTGAAACAAATGCAAACAAAAAAAAAGCACTTAACAGGAAAAGCATCCAAAGTTTTAGAGATTTTTTCATATTGTCATACTTTGAAATAACCTGTTTCTTCTGGATTTGACAGCTGAAAGTTAAATGTGGCAGACAGTTGCAATTCTCATTACCGAAGACAGAACGGTATAGGAAATTTGTTTTTCAATATGCAGCCTTTTATTTCTAGGTCACTAATTTGAATCGATCTCTGATCAATGGTGACTGAAAGGCATTCATATCCGGCAGCTGTTCTGTGGTCTATGTTAAATGAGAGAGCATCTTAGTTATTTCCCAGCAGTAGCCCCTCTCTAGCAGTACCAGAACAAGCTGGTAGTTTTCACAGAGAAGCTATGGACTGATTGCACATGGCACTTGTAGATATCTGAAAAGTAATTAACCTATTTTTGATCTGGTTTGTGTTTTTTTTTAAGGAGGTTATTTGGTTTTTTTTTCAAATAATCTGTATTTTGTCATGGTGGGCTTTTTTTAATATGTAGCAGGATCATCCTGTTGCTTTTATATAAACAAATTCTGCCACGTTCAACATCATGAGTGCAGTTGTGGTGCTGCTGGCAGTGATCAGAGGTTGGTTCTTTACACACAAAACAAGGAGTGCCAGAACAGCAGGCACAGGTAGTTTCTGTGAGTGGAATTCGTGTCCTTTAACATCAACCACCTACAAGTCTTATATCTAATGTAATCTGTCTGGTCTAAATAAATAACCTAGTCTGTCATTGTACTCCAAATCTCTCAATTAAAAGATGCATTCACAGATGCTTTGTCCATATCAAAGATAGGTGTTTGTTACAGAAGAATTCCACTCTAAGTCTTCAACATTCCCTTCTGTAACAGCTGCAGAAACCCTTTATCACTGCACAGAATATGCTGGCTTTGTTTCTAAGGATGCACCTATACTGTCTAGCAGATGTTGTTGAGAAACGCAAGTTTAATTGCTAGATTCATATTTTCCAGGCACCAGATTCCTGGTGAGTAGGTGAAAATGATGAAATACAGTGTGTTTTGGTTTGTTTTTTTTTTTTTTTTTATCCTAAATTTCTCCCACCACTCTGACATGACCTCCCAAAAGGTTGGAACATGGTATACAATGCACAATACTTCTACTCCCAAAATATCTCTGCTTCGAACAATGCCTTCCACAAATTACTTACTGTCTCTGGCAGTGTGCTGAAGCCTAATCATTCATCCACCCACAAAAAAAATTCTAGCCTTTATTACCAACCTTTCTTCCTTTTTCCCAAACGTGTTAATACCTGCTGAAGAGAAACAACACTAAAAATCGTAATAACTGTCTAGTGACACTAGTTCCCCAACATCATGAGTTGTTGATTTTTTCTTTTAGCATTTTGATAACAATACCATGTAGCCAAATTGTCTGGTAGCATTAAAAAATTGTCAGAGGAAGTGTATAACTTGGCTGTAAAAATTCACTGAAACTTGGCATGAAGGATCTTAGACCAGGAGCAAGTTTGCTTTACAAAATAGAAAATCCTTCTTTCAGATTCTTTCCATGACCTTAAAAGAGCTTTCATTGTTTTCAAGGAGACATGTTGCAAGCCAATAAACTACGATGTGTCTAAGTAAGCTTGTGAAAAGAAAACAGAAAGAACGAGAAAAGAAACTTAAAACGCCTTCAAGATTTCCTGTAGAAACAAGTTTATTTTTAAACAGCATTTTTAAGGAATTTCATAGACATTTAATTCACAGTCTCCAAGATCATTCATAATACTGTATGTGAAATGCACTTCATTATACACTTTACTTTTTGTATTTTTCTTAAAGCCACATTTCCTCCAGTCTTGGGGGGATGTAAGGGGACATATATGGGAATTACCTAGTCTCTGTAGCCAAACAAAAAAACCTAAAATAAGGAGAAAATTTTGCTCCCCATTACACCCATATTTGTACTTAGAGTTAATGGAGTTACTCTTGATTTAGCTTTGCGTGATGGAGAATGTTATTAATAATAATGACAATTTCTATTACCCAAGCAAACTGGAAATCTTGTTCAGGAATGAGGACCCCATTGCTTTAGGCATTGTACTAATGAGAACACCAAAAGGAAGATTTCAGGGGTCTGAGTGCTTACACTAGATGGAATCAGACAGCCTGATTGCAGAGCTGAAGGAAACCGCATGTAATAGCACCGGTCAACAGAACAGACTTTCTGAGGTCAGAAAATGAACCAGGTTTGCAGGCATTTGTGGGGATTTCCACTCACACCCGGGTGGAGGGAAAGATGAAAAATTGGAAATGTGTGTCTGAAAATCGAGAAGGAGATGATGGAAACTGCTATCACAGTTCCAATGGAGGTAACAGTCAGCCTTTTGGTACCGATTGCCATTTAAGTGGGAATAGGGAAAAGTAGTGCATTTGTTACAGTGGAGAAGGAGGAGACAGTGCAAAGAGACAAATAGAGTTGTGACAAACTCAAGGCAACAGATGGGGATAACGATCTTAACAGCAGCAGTCCAAATAGATATGAAGAGAGCGTGGCTGCATTTGTCAGGAACAAAAACACAGGATACTCCAGTAACTGAGAGACGTGACTGCAACACCCAAACTGAGTCTGGATAAGAGTTTTAGCTGCATGGAGGAGAAAAAAAGGCCTGCAGTTGTGACAAAACACAGAAAGAATTAGCAAGATGTAGACATATTCTGGAAATAAGGTCCCTTGGAGACATGATCTGTGGAGTATGTCACTCTCTGGAGCTCAGTGGCAGGCCAGATGGTTTAGTTGTTCACAGTGATCAAAACGGCGAGGCTGTGGGGCACACTGAGGACATGGATGTAATTGTTGCAGTCCTGCAGGTCTCGGGCTGACTAACTAACAAGGGAGGGAGAGAGGAGTACGCTGCAAAGGAAGTGGGAAGAGCAACGGAGATGAAGGAGCCCTGTTGGAAGCCAGCGTCTGATGTCCCCTTCACATCGAGTAGCATTTCAGCCTCCTGCCCCTTAAGTACTATTTATGCAGAGTACAGTACCACTCATTTGATTTACAGCACTTTCACATGCACACCAGTGGCAAAATCTGCTCCTTAGTGCTCGAAAGACAGATTATGAAGCATTTAATTCCCTAAAGATCTGCCTTTAACACTTTTTTTTTTTAATTTATTTAGCGGTTTCTTCAAGTACCTGTATATCCTGAAAATTACTACCTGGCATAGCGTTGGGCTTTGTTAGATCTCTGATGCTCTAGCTCTACTGATTTCAATCTCACTAGTGAGACAGCTCAAAATTAGCACATTTTCCCTTATAACTCCGTGGGTCTGATTCAGCATAAGCCAGTGCACTAAAAATCCAGTATTTTAAAACATCTGATTTTAACTAATCGTATCTTTTCTAATGGACCACATTCTGTCAAGAAATGAAAAAAAACAACACATATTAACCATGCCAAATGTGCTGAAATTTCAGGTTATATTTAGCTGAACTCACTTGGAATCTCCAATTTCAGCCAGAGCCCTACTAATTGTACCCTTTTTCTCTCTACCTATCCAGAGACGTTTCCTCTCCTCAGACTGATTTTAAGTATCTGGGGTTTGTATTTGCATATAAACGCAGATGGATTATGCCTATAAAGCCATGATTTTGGCACATAAACATGTGTCAAACCAAAATATTTTTAAGCCAGATGCTCATATGCATGCACATTTTTCCTGACTCAAACAGGAAGAATATTCTTTTAACATGCCTCACTGGTGTCCCTAATATACACTGATATATACACTGGTGTTCTTAATATACACTTGTTCCTAAAGAATGAAAATTCTTTCTCTGCATCATTTATATAAAAGGGCTTTTGTTGATTAAAGTCACATTTATTCTAATGTTTTAGGGATTTGGGGGTTTTATTCTTTCACTGTTTTTTTTAGTTATTCCCTTAGTGACCCCCCCCCCTTTTTTTTTTTTTTCCTTTGCATGTGATAAATCAAGTTACTTTTTCACTCTGGACTCCATTATGGGATCACACTGGCTATACAAACCACACGGAGTTAAGCAAACAAAGGAATTTTTTCATTTTCTCTTTCATTCAATAAAGTTCCATTTTCTGTCACCCTGCAACCTTTTGACCTGCGTCCTAATGGCACTGGTCACTCAAGGGCAAAAGTTCAGCTGTAGGTTAAGTCTGTATGTGTTTGTGCCAGGCAGGGAGACGGTCGGTTCTTGCTTGCTGTTGTCTCACCCGAGTCCTGCCACGGTTCTCCAAACCACCGCCTTCACCTCTGCTGTGAGCTCCCTCTGGCTCCAGCCCTCCCTCTGTGAAAGAGGTAAGGAGGGCTTGGAGGAAGCTTTTCCTCAGCCTTTTGTTTTTCTTGCAGCTGTCAACAACAACAAAAAAACCAGTCTTATTTTCTTGCTCTGGGGGTAGAAAAAACAAGAGAGAAATATCTAGCCAGAATACTTTAAACTGGCAGTCCATGGTGACTTCTTACTTCCAGTCTTTCTGGTCACTGTTACATTTTCCTTCACTCAGCATCTACAAGTTGCTTGTGTTTCTGAGAGACACTATGGACCCCTTTCTTGCTCTGTGGAGTGTTTGCACAAATCGTCTTGGAACAGTAGTGTGAGGGGTGAACTTCCTGTTTAGACAGTTTTCAGAGCTATATCTCAAGGTGCTCTGAATGCAAATGACGCCTTAGGTGCATCCAGCTCTCCCAACACCCTCCAGCAGACTTTTCCGGGTGGCCTGGGAATGACTCACTGATACATTTTTGCAGGTCACTAGCAGCGTGCACATCCCCAGAGACCCATACTGCTGGACACGGTATATCCCCTCCAAAACAGTGGCTCTGGTGTGACGTGCTGCCTTGTCTTTCATAAGAATATGGTACTGTCCAGTCCAATGGTTCCCCCCAGCCTCCTCTTGGCTGCTAAACCCCAAGCTCTTCAGGTAGTCCATCCTTCATCACCAGAGAGCAGGCCACCAGTTGTCCAGTGAAGTTATACATCCCCAATATATCTGCTTGAATAGGTGAATTGCCTAAGAGGTGCAGTGCCGGAGTAGCTCATACGCTGTCAAAGGAGTTTCCTCCCTCCCTGACCAAGGGCACTGGTGAACTGGGTGTTGCTGAGGCCATTTCTGGCTCTATTTTACTCTATTTTAAAGAGGTTTTATAAAGATCTATACATAAATTGTTACAATACACTGAAAAGTTCAGGCAGTTGTCTGGGTATAAAGTTAATTGGAACAAGCTTGAGCTGTTAGGATTAACTGAACAAACATACCAAGCATTACTTAGTCAGTGGGATTTTCAGTGGTCCCCAACAGCATTAAAACATCCAGGTACTCTAATCCCCAGGGATTTAAAACAAACAGTTAAAATCAACTTAGATCTGATTATCACACAAATCATTAATGACCTGGCAAATGGAGATCTGGCTTGGCTGCCGGGGGAAATTGGCATAATGAAAAATAATGTACTAATTAGATTTGCATGCAAACACAGAAGCCTCTTTTTCCAAAGTCCACCGTACTATTTAGAGACCGCCACTGAGCCCAAGGCCACTTGGCCTTGGGAACCCAGGGCCAGTGACATCTACAGCAGGTTGACCGTGCCCACACCATACAGCAGTTGGACCAGAGCCTTCTTCAGTATCATGAGTGCCTGAGATGTCCTTATTACTCATTTCATGTTCTCTTCCAGTTAAAAGTGTCTAAAATGGGGACTGTGTCACAGCTGCCAGGGAGGACCGAGGTTGTTGCCTTCCTTAGCGGGTACCGTGAAGGCCTATATGGGTATTTGAGGGTTGGGATGCTGTCAGGGGATTGTTTAGGATAGCTTGAGGTCAGAATGGTATAGTTACGTCCTCTGAAATGAACCCTCCTTAGCCACTCCCAAGCTTTGTCAGTAACGGCAACTAACTGGGGCAGTACAAACTGGAGTCGGGGAATGAAATGGTAGTGAAGCAATATGGAAAATCAAGGATCCAGTGCTTGAGGCCTCTCTTTTTCTTATCAAGGTTGTCATACAGTCAGAGAATGCCTCGGAAATAAGGGAGGACATGCAGTTGCCCCAACATCGAAAAGATGCTGTTTCAGCTTCTGCAGTATGCCTGTTAAGGTTCAGGTCACTACAAAAGTTAAAGAAATTTAGGTGTCACATTTGTACAAGCCATCAGATAGGAGCCAATGTTAAGGTTTTTAATGAAAGCTGAAATTCCTCCTTAATCACCTTACTCTGACAATGAAAGCTTTTGGAAAAAAGCAAAAAGACATGTATCATAAGACTTAGGAACATTAACGTTGTAAGGTAATCACCTTCAGTGGAAATTGTTTTCTGGCAGGCATTGGTACAGTTTCTTCTGGGAAAAGGAGAGGTGTTTATATGTCTTGCATAGCTATATTTTCTTTTGTTTGTGTATATATATACACACACATATTATAACCAGATATACACGTAAATATCCAGCTAAACTCAGGTTAAATTGCATCTTTACATATTGCAGTCAATTTATTCTTGATCTATTTAGTACATGCAGAAAAGAACATTAAAACATTTTCCACCAATAATAGATTTCTAATAAATTACCATAAAATTAAAATATATTCTTTACCATTTATATTTCATACTATTGAAACAACAACAACAAAAAAATAAGACCACGTCATAGCTGTTTTAAAAAACATTATTTGCATGTGAGCTCTTTAACAGGAAGATATTTCTGTACTAATATCTAATTTTGCATTTTATAAAGGATTCACAATCTAATAATAAAATGAGATTAAAAATGGAAAGTCATTATTCATAAGTGTTCTTTAAAATATATATATATTTAACCCTGAATACTCATCTAGTTGCAACTTCTTTTATAACCATATAGCCTTCCATTCCAACATTTTTTGAAAAGTTGTTTGTGTATCAGCAGACCAAGAAGGAAAACAGCTCACAGAGCCACTTGGCGGAGTTTAAAAGTGGGTTGGATGCAGTAGTTACCAGTAATTAATTGCACAAATGTCACTCTCAAGAGCTGAGAAAATCACCACTCACATGCTGCAAATTCCACACTGACACTCTTTTCATTTACAGAGGAAAAGCAAGGTAAAACATCAATGTACTCTTCAGCACTGAGGAAGATGACACTACTTGCCTTACAACTTGAAGGTAATATTAAAATCACTGCAGAGGGCAACTGTGAAGTGTATGGTCTGCTACAGCCTCACTGAAGGCTTTATGTGGTTCGTTAGCTCGACTGGACCCTAACAGCAGCATAGAATTCAGCTTGGGTGTGCTTTTCGGGTTTTCCTGTAGCTGAATCCTATCCAAGCTCCGGCATTAAAAGCTAACTTGCGCATATGCCTACCCAAACTGCAAACTCCATGCTAATCGTAGTGCAAACCTACCCTGGAAATGACCTAGAAGACCAGACATTGACTTGAGGTCTAGGAGACCTGGCTTTCATCACCAAGGAAAATGCATCTTTACATGATGGGAAGATTTTACTAATCAGCTATTAGCTCTCAACTAATGTGCTTTCTGGAGGGCTGTCTGACTGTACCATTGTCTCTTCCCTTTTCATTGTTAATCTGGCAGACTCAGCTGAAGGGAGATGTCTCCAGAACAGGTTGATTTATGCCAGGAAGACTTTCTGGACTGCTGAAATCAGGGAAGCTATTTGGCACTTAGCTTCTACTATTTGCAAGGAAAAATGTCAGGGGGTGGGGGAGGAGGAGAGGAGGACATGCCTGAAGAAAGCTAAGAATTGCTAATAATGGTTTGGCAAGACTGTTAATAGCTTTCCTTCTTATTCTGATATTCCATCTTGATAGCCCAGTGGCTTGTTAATTGATTAATTGTTTTTCAAAAAGTTTGTACGTTTTGGAGTGACCTTCCATGGTTTCAGCTATTTTCATTACCCCATCACCATTAGCGTCTAAGTACTTACTGGCAAAGTGACACACATGTGGTTAACACATGAGTGTCTATGAATTGGTTTCTTTAACAGGGCCCAGGGGATAATTCTTAAAACTGTCTGTCTACATGCTGTCTCATTTTGACTAGGAAAGGAGGGGTAGTTTGAAGAAGGACACTTGTAAATTGAATTTACTAAAGCATGTGATCCAGATTGATTGTAGTCAAGCATGCTTTTGCTTCAGACCGGAGTTTAGGGAGACCCTGTGGTGGGAAGCTATAATGTACACTAAATGATGTTACTATGGCTCTGAAAAGAGAGGGATTCTCCAGCCATCAGCCTCAGAAACAAATCTTTCAAACACATAGTTTTTATACCTCTTTCCTCTCTCTTCCATATCACAAGAGGCATGTTTAAAGTGAAGGCAGATGCAGGCCACCGTCCTGGTTGACTGACACTTAGTGCGGTCAGTGTATTGGAAGATACCAGGGCTTGTTCATCACCTCTGCACACATTTTATTTTTCCCCAAAGTGAGGACAGAGCACAGCCACGTCCGACCCTAACATGCAGCCCAGAGTTACCGGAGTCCAGGACTATGGGGCACACTTCCCAGCTTGCTTAGCCTTCAGTGGGGTCATGGCCCAGGTGACCCGGAGATAGAGGACACAACCCAAGAGGAAGGACTGAGCCATAGAATCAGCCAAAAAAACCACCCAGAAAATGGGAAAAGGAAACAGGAGCTGTGTCACATTCTGTTATTGGCAATTTCAGACAACAGCCACCATTGGAAACAACACTCCGGAGGGCTCGCTGCCTGCAGCCACCTTTTGTTAACCATTTTCCAGACCCCTGCAAGCCAGAACAAGGGCAGTTTGGGCTCGTGCAACTGCTCATTTAGGCATTATGAGAAGGGAAGTCTAAGAGTCAAAGCCAATCAATTTCAAACTTCAGGATGGATTTTTCTCTTTTCTTTCTTCACCATGGCAGTGATTAACCATTGGCACAAGCTACCCAGGGAACTGCTGGGTCCTTCCTCTCTCAAAGCCTTTAAATCAAAACTGAATGTCCTTCTGGAATATACACTTTATCTAAAAGCAAGCTGTGGCTTTCAGCGTAGGAGTTAACTGGAGGAAATTATGACATCTTTAGGTGAAGTAAGACTGGGTTATCTGAGGCCAGAAAGGAGCATTACGTAAACCAATAAGTTTTTACGGAAAGCTTCTCTTAGTAAGCCCTTTATTTCTTCTGTATTCTGAGTGTTATAATCCATCCACCTCTTAATATTAACACCTAAACATAAAATCCTAGTGTATCTTGGAGAGCACCATAGGGGAAAACACAGAGCAGTGAGTACAAATATCAGAATTTCTCATTCAAATCAAACAATATTGAATTTCTGGCAGGTCAAGTCTTGACTCGCCTAACGCTACAGTAAACACTGGGGACTTTTTACTGCTTCTTTTCACAACGCCTGCAAAATCTCAGTAATTTTAAGTAAGGGTATCATTTAGACCTGCACTCTCCCTCTCTTTCTCTTTGGGGTCGAGGCTTTTATTCAGAGCAACTCCCAAACACCCTTCATTGTGGAAGTAGCCCTTGTTATTTGCATCAGTTAAACAAAACTAGTTTGAGAACTCCGTCTCAGGGAAAGCTAAAAAGAGGGTAAGTATTAAAACCTCCCTGCACTGTTTCCCTTTACCTGTAGCAAACAGACCAGCTTTTCACAAGGTCTGGCAATGTTTCCCAGGCAATTGCACAGATAACAAACTGACAGTGCCCAGTCAACGGATCTCTCAGCATCACTAATTTGCTGAGGACGGAAATGAGACTGCATTTGCCTAATGCATCCTGGAGCTTGGCAGAGATAACTCGGCATCCAATCTGTCACAGAAGAGATGGAGCAACAGGCGACATTCTTCCCATGCAGACAACTGTAATAAAGACATGTCCCTATCCACGATTTGTTGAGTGAGACCTAGATGATAGTAATCCTGTTGTAACGACGCAAAACCAAAACTGATTGCATTAATTTTATTGAGCACCGTAGATTGACTACAACAATAAAGTGGTAATACCTGTTCTCCACTGATTTTATCTTTATTGTTCGCAGCTTAATTGTCCCTCTAGCACTAGGATATACAAATGTATTATTAAAATGAGACATCTGGCAATGGCCCTAAATGCCTCTGTGTCAGGAATTTACTGTGTATTACTTGTAACAGTAAATCTGTTGTGCACATCTGCAGCGGCAGAGAAAATCACATCTGACAGCAATGATACAAAACACTCACAGGAGTTTTGCAAAGGCACGAGACTGAATGAATCCAGGCTTTTACAGTCCTTTACGATCTTCACTGAACCTGATCGAGCTGAAGAAACCCATTTTATGGCACTTTTCAAATCAGCCATCGTTTCTTGAAGCAGAACATCAAGAAATGTTTCAAATAAATATGCCTATAATTAATTACTTTTCATGGCACTTTTTATGAGCTGGAAATTGTGTATATGCTTGTGTGCTTTGTGGATCAGGGTCTAGCTGTTTTGTTTACCAGAAATAATCTTAGATGCTCACATGAAAAAATAAACACAAAAGACTCCTAACAATCTATGTGGCCAAGTTACTGCCTGAAATCTTGCTTCCTTTGAAAGATATTTGTAAGACAGGAATTTCCTTAAAAAAATACCCAGTAGTATTCTTGTAATCAAGGAAATGCTAACATTTCTACATAGTTTTCTCTTACCCTAGGTTTAAGAAAAAGAAAAAAAAATAATGTTGGGGCAAAACTTCACATTTAAAATCCCATTCTAGACATTATTACAAGTTTTATTTGATGGGTACAGTTTTGTTTTGCATAGTCAATGTTCCTGAAAGTGATAGTGATAAGTGATAGAAATAAAAATTCAAAATTCTAATCCCCTCCTGGCCTTTCCAAGAAAAAAAAAAATTCTTTAATATTCCTTTTTTAGTATGAGGATTAAAATTATAATATGGAAAATAATTTACACTTTCATTTTAAACATGCAAGGTCAGAAATACTTTTTTAGGTCCAATAAGGAAAATAAAAAGATAAAATATTCTGAATACTTGCAGTACATCACATTAAAATAACAGATATATTCTTAACAGCATACGTAATATTTCATATTATCTGAGATACATAAGCTTTCATAGAATGACTGACAGTGAATTCATCAAGTTACAGAAAAAAAACTGACTTTATAAATGAAAGCACAGACTTGCACTGTATTTTACAGTGGTTTTTTTTTTTTCAGATGTAGCCATAGTTTATCACAGGTATACAATAAAGTAGATATTTAGTAATATTCTCATCTGGTAATTGCTTCTCAAACATCTGTCTTCATGTGTATAAACTTAAAAAAGTGCTGTTCAATCAGCGAGCCAGAGCACTGTTTTTTTTTCTACCAGGACTGACACACAGTTTTTTTCTACATTTCTAGAGCATGCATATATTCTGTCATGTAGTCTGCTGCTTCTCAAAATCAACCATAAATACTTCTTAATATAGCCTCAGAAAATACTTTTTTATTTCTGTAAGCCTGTTTTGCTTGGAAATAGTTTTTTCTTTTCCATGGCAATGAAGAATCAACTCTGATATCAATAAATGTTTTATCATCTTAATGTAGCGCCCAGGGGAAAACACTACATGTCCGAATTCTCTCTTTGCTGTTTCATCGACCAGTAATTCCCTGTCTGGGTGACACAAATGACAAGTAAATCATGAAATACCCCTATGTATTCTAGATATGATTTTCCAAATCACAGAGAGAATCCTGCAATTCTTCCTCAAGAAATAGAAGAGAGCAGAGGCTGTGTCTGTGCTCAGACAGATAACTCATACCCAAAACATGAAATTATCTGATCAGGAGAAAAGAAAAAAAAAACAACCAAAAAAACCCCCGATGAAGCTGCACAAATGAGCAAAATAGAGAGAGTTACACACTGAGGTAAGCACACCCACGTACTCCTGGCACGAAAGCATGGTAGCTAACTGCTCTGTTACAGGGACGTGCCAGCCGCAGAGCAAGCATTGCTCATTTTAATTGCCAGGAGCGCCACTTCTCAACTAGCAAACATCTGAAGTATGGAAGGCTTTTAGGAATATCAGGGTCAACACTTAACATCGTAACAGAAATACAAAATAATAATATAGTTCAGTTACATAAAATGGAACCAGTATGAACTCAGGAGAAATGGCTTTAGGTGCTTCTTGCAGCACACAGCTCCTATTAGCAAGATACCTTTTTTAGAATTAACTAATATTTCCAAGTGGCCTGTATTGAGGTAATAAGCAGCATGGTAAGCATATATTTGTTCTACCCTGTCACATGCATGCTCTTTTGCCAACAGATATCATGTGAGAATCCAGGACTAATCTCAAGCATCTCTGGGTTGTTGTACTTCTGGACAAAGGGTGAGTAAACCCTTTCAATAACAGAGATTAACATCAGTCCTGCTATGCTTTCTTTCTGCTTGATTTAGGACACTAGCACCATCCCCTGTTCCTTGGGCTTAACTCAGGATACCAGCACCATCCCCTGTTCCTTGGATCCAGAGAAATCATCTCCCACATTCGAGTGTGCAGCCTTGTGTCGTGTGGAAAGAAGCCATCAGGAAGAGCAAGTTTACAAAACAGTGTAAGGACAGGAAAGGAAAGCTTAAGCAGAATGTATTCCTTCAAACTGAAACCTGGCCAGCTCCCAGGAGTTAATATTTCCACCCGTGAAAAAAAGTAACTGCCATGGGATCCAAAACAACGGTAGTCGGTCACTGCATTGCTCTTGTATCCCATCAGAAGGACAGTCCTTTAAACAGTGCTGTGTACCAGGATAGTGGGGCATGAGTTCAATATTGACAGAGGGAAGCTTGCCACCTACTGAATCACCACCTGAGTCACCCCGAAGCTGAACCATATATTAGAGAGCTGGAAGCGTGCACTGCTGTGCTGGAAACCATCGGCGACGATGCTACGTCGAGGTCTGAGGCAGAGGAACTTCACAGGTTGCAGGTTTTCTATCTTGTGGTTCCTTGGCACAGGAAACATGAAGTGTACACAACAGGCTATAAAATCTACTTTTAGTATAAACCGCAGAGCTTGACGCGCATGGGGCTTGAGAAAATAGTTTCCATTTTCTGTAATAGCGATAGTGTATACAACTCCTACCTGTAAATGTAAAATGCAAACTTGGATTATCTAAACATCCGTCTGAAAGCCTCTCACAGCTGCAAAACCCCTGAAGGAGCTGAAGGAAGAAACATGGCAATGGTTAGCACTACATTTGAACCACTGGAAAAATAATGACTGATCCTTATTAAAAACTTAGAACTATTTGAGAGGTTTTTTCCAGACCATTGAAAATGTTAAGGCAGTGGTGAGTCTTGGGCTCATGTCAGTTTGCTTTCTGTTGTTGCTGCTTTCAATACTGTTGTATGAATCTGACTGTTGTTGCTTGAAGATTTGCTGCAGATATTTGCAGAATGAGTTCTAGTTAACCTGCAAAAGTTAACCTGGTGCCTGCTCATGGGCTATCCTTGGGAACACCAGTAGAAGCACAGGGTAACAGGTAGGATAGACTACATCCAGGGTTTAGTTTTCCTTTACATATGTAAAATCGTAGTGCAATATGGTTAAGTGAGAATCCTAGTTTTTCAATGTTCCGCATTTCAGTGTTCATCTACTGCTTCATCCCTTTGTCATCAATTGCCAATGGGCTTCATCCATCCCAATGCACAGGGATAAAAGCATTCACCCCACAGGCTTCTGTAGGATTGCCCCTGCTCTGAGCTCAGGAGCTGTCTGTCTGATGTAAAATTGGTGAAAAACATGCTTTGCCTAGGGCAGGGCAGGACAAATTAGACATTCTTGGCATGGCAAAACTTCCATTTTGGCTAATGGACTTGGTCCTCAGCACTCCAGCAACAAACACTTAGGAAGCAGAGCCTGTCTGGGGCTAAGGGGTGCAGCCACACTTGTGTAGGGTATAAAGATACCAAGTTATGGGAGTTAGGTGTTCAGAGGGGACGTGCTGCAAGGAAGGTGACAGGGCGAGCGTGTCCCTTTGGGGAGGGTGGCAGGTTGCAGCCACCCCAGACCAGAGATGGTTTAGGCAGCGGGCCCCAGGCCTGGCTTTTGTGAACTGGTTAGACAGGCAGGCTTTTATTTGCATGAAAATAGACTTTAGGAAGCCATTAAAATGTAACAAAAAAGTATTTAATGCCCTAGCATGTACAGAGCTTATATCAACCTCCTTATTAGACCCTTCTTTTCTCTTTTTTTTTTCCTTCTCCTCCCCTCCCTTGGCACAGCTCCCCTGCACAAACGGCCCATATGGAAAACAGCACAGCCTGGAAACACCTAGCTCTCTCCGTCCTCTCTTTCTTTTTTTTTTTTTTTTTTTTTGCTTTTGGCTTTTGCAGCTGCTGTTTTCTCAGTGTTGTCTCGGGGCAGTTTCCTGTTGCCATAGCTGATAGCCTGCCAGCGCCTGCCTGGGCCTTTCAAGTGTCAACACTGCGAAGTTTGCTGCGATGGCCAAACGCTTGTTAATGAGATATAGCAGCTGGGTAGGGGTGAACCACTGAGATGTATAAAGGCCCGCCGCTGGTGCAGGAAGCGATGCCTTTTGAATCTTTTCAGCGCTCTGAAAGCATTCAAATCAAAGAGGGTATGTTGTATTCATTAATAAACCCAAGTTCCCATGCAACTGTGTTAAAGCCAGTAGTTTAACTTTGCAACGGACAGGTGAATTTTTCGACAGTGTTTTACACCGGAAGACAAAGGGCAAGAAAACAAGAGTTTATGTGCTGCCAAAGGCATTACTTCCCTATCTCGCGGCCAGACAGAATTGTTAAACTGAGCTAGGTATTTGCCATTTCCTGACAATAAAAGGTTCTTTTTTTTTTCCCTTTATTTTTTATGCTTCAAAGCTCACAGCAGACTGCTTGATCTCTGTCTCTCACACTTTTTTTAGATCCATTTCTTAATTTTTTTGTAAACCACGATTAAAAGCCAGAATTAAAAAAAAAAAAGACAAAAAAAAAGACAACTTTTTTTTTTAAAAAAAAAAGCCAAAGAACCTATAGACAGGATTAATGACCAAAGCTGTTTTCATTCAACTGGAGCAGTCCATGTGATCTGTAGTCTGCATCTGTTTTGCTAGAGCAGAGCATAGCAGCGCCCAACAGCTGGGCGAAACAGACAGAAAGCAAAAACAAAAGAAACTAGCATACAGTGCAAAGTTTTAAAGGCAACGTGAGCCAAAGAGCATCTTAAAGTCTTTACCAGCATTTATTTTTAATTGCATTGGAACTGTTTTTCTTTCTTTTCTTCTCTCTCTCTTTTTTCTTTTTTTTTTTTTTTTTTTTTTCAGGAGAGGGGCAGCTGGAGAAAAGATTGAATGCTAGGAAAACATGTTTAAAACTGAAACAACCACAGTAATAATAGTGACAAAATTGCTTTGGAAAAGTTAAACAAAAGAAGTGTTAGAAACAGGAAAGGGCCATATGGCTCAACACGCCTGCCATTTTCTGGTTTATCTTAATTGTTTCCCTCACTTCTCCGCAAATGAATACAAGTGTCTCAGACTCATTTATATGCTTTCATTTCCCTTTCACAGTAACTTGTTCCAAGGTAATTTAAGCCAAGCCACTTAAGTGATATTTAGCTATTTGACTGTTTAGAGAACAGCAGTTTAGCTATATTCATCAGCCCACTGCAGCTACTGTACTTGTTTTCAGAATTTAGTTACACCAATCAGCTACCTGCTAAATGGCCCTCTTCGGGGTAAACTAAGTTGTGCAGACCCTGACCCAGAGGCTGATAGGGTCAAGAGGAGACATGTCATTCACTTTAGCAGATTTTGGTTCAGGCATAGTCATCCACTCTAAAATTTAATTCCAGTGAAATATAAAGGTTAGAGGTTTGGATGTTTTTTTTTTTTTTTTTTTAATTTACAGAAATGTAGGCATTTAATTTATGTTTTCTGCAAAATGTTTCATTTTCAGATAGTCATATATCACATTATTGTAATTGAAATGACAAATGAAACCTGAATTCTCTGTAATACTTCCCCAAAAGATTTTCCACAAGAGTTTGTCTCTGGTGGGGGAGAGAGAAAGAGTACTGAAGCTTAAAGGATATTTTCATATGTGAAAAACTCATCCAAATAGAAGATTTCAAATCTGGCCAGCCCTACACTAAGCCAGGCGGTGATCATTTTGGCCCTTTTTCTAGCTGTTGTGATCCCTGTGCTGCCTATCTGGTCACGCAGACATGATTGCAGAACATGTGGAAAGAGACCAAAGGAAGGTGTGTTTAGATGTCTGGGGATGGCCATGCTGTGAAAAAGGACCCTAAGTCAGGAAGGAAAGAGTCAAAACAAAACACTTCCTATTAACAATAACATCAAGTGAAACCATGGCAAGCTGTTAAGCCTTTAAATAAACATACCATGACAAGCTGAAGCATAAGCTTCAACCAGCTTGTTAGAACACAGTCCTCTACCATGACAGAAGTTAAGATGTTCTGCATGCACGAAGCTTGTGCCAAGGCACAAGCCGCATCTTGGCTACTCCGGCTACTCACAGTAAGCAGCAGATTATGGGGGAAGCACTATTAATGGAGAAAGACAGTGCTTTTCTCATCTTCAGGCTTTTTTCATCCTCGGAAAATGCTGACTTGTAGAATCTGCCCAGAAAACTCTTGTTCAGGCACAAGCTAATAAATTGCCTCATTCTTACAAAAGATAATGAATGATTAATAAATGAGGCAATTCAGTGGATGTCTGGCCTGTGCTCCTCCCCATATGGCTTCAAGAAAATAATTGCAGCAGTGGGGACACAGAAAGGGGAGACAAACATCTGTTGAGTGAGAGTAGAGACAATTTTTTTACAAACTGTTTCTGCGGATTTACTCACTTAACTGAGAAGGAAAAAAAAAGGGGGAAATTTTAATATCACTGGCTTTATTGGGTGCTTAAAACAGATCAGGAATATATAATATATGTTTCCTTCTTCCACCATTAATGGACATGATTGCTGATACTGTCATAGACAATTAGTCTGTCTATTGTAAAGACAGGGCCAGTGTAAACTCATCTCAGAGATGATAACTTTAAAAAAAAAAGGAAAAAAAAAACGTTTTTTAGGATTCTCTGAGAAGAACAACTCAAAAGATGGCTAATGTCCTTTGGAATTTGTCACATTTGCTACACAATTTAATTGATTACATACATACAAAGCCACCACAGTCAGGGGGAAGGGGGTGAAGTGAAGAAATTTTCTAGATGCCAAAAAAACACTGTCTAGTCTTACCACAGCACACCACTGTGCTTTCTGATTGGGCTCATGACATGTCTGTTCCTAAGCCTAGGTTTAATTCTTAATATTAATTTTGTCATATAATCTCCAAATCGTGGCATTTTCCATATTAAACGTCATCTATATTTGCTCTTCCAAGTATACGTGGCTTATATTGTATCAGCATGTGGTTTGTAGTCCAATACCTCGTACTTTACTTTGGATATGTGAGGTTTTCTAAATTGCAGAGAGACTGTAACTGGTTCCTACCTTGCTTAGGTTAGCTCTGACCCTTTTTTCAGCTTATGTTTTCTAAACTTAACTTTACAGGGTTTTTTTTCTGATGTCTCCTCCTCAGCTCTTTGGTTTATTGGATTTTTCCCCTGACTTTAGATACATAATAAGACCATCATTAAATGCCAGCTCCTGAGCACGAGGAAGCACATCACTTCCCCAGATTTGTCCTTGGTACCTTAATGAAAAAGTCACACATTCACTATCTTTCTCCTTTCATTCCGAGAACAGTAGTTATGTTTGTTGTGTCCCTTTTTCAGAGGAAGACAGGCCAAGCCCACAAAGATCTCAAACTCTCCTGTCTTCCCAAAAAAAAAGACACTTCTGTATCCCTACAGTTTCCTTTAGCTTGCTTTCCTGCAAGCCTACCATCCTCATCTTTCCTCAAGGAATTACAGACTCTGAGTCCCTGTTCCTAAAACAGCCGTTTGGGGCATTTCCTCAGGGGAACAGTACAACTTGATTACACCCCCTTCTCAGAGAAAGCCCACAGTAAGCTGTGTGGATTACAGTGAGGAATGCTGGAGGGGATCCCAACCTTATGTTAGATCTGCCAACCTGACAGGTTCAACAGAAACCTCTGAAGTTTCCTATCCCCGTGCAGTGACCCGTAGCTAATCTGTATGACAATATATTGTGTAATTGCAGGAAGCCACTGCAATATCATTCAGGAACAGGAAGCTTGGGAACTGTTTACAGCCACTGCTATGGTGACGAAACCTGTCATTACCTTGTGCCCTGTTTCTTCGGAAACATGGATGCAATTGCAAAGTCTTATCACTCAGCTTTATAGGGAAGATCTGCTGAAGTGAAAGAATAACATGGGAAGAGCAAAAAAAAAGAGACTGGGCTTGGTTGATTGCTGTCATGATTACATTACAGAGGTTGAAAGACAGTTTCAGCAATTGCTTATTGTGCATGAGAGGACAGAATTGTTTGCCATCAGTTAGGCTTCAGTTAAGTTTACTATTCCTTATCTCTTGTTTAAGGTAGTACTTCAAAGGAGTACTTGCTTCTTGTCCTTTGACTCAAGTGGGCACAGCAATAGGATGCCATGTGGGAGATGCAGATTTGAGAGCATTCATGTGCACCCAGCCCTCAGGCTAACAAGAGGCCGGCAGTTCTGCCAATTATTTTCTCTGGTAATTTAGATTAACTCATTAATTCATGCACAAAACTTTCAAAAAACAAAATTCTACCTGCATGCTGAGTATCACTAGCAAGCAAAGAAACACATTGCAAGCCCCCAGTAGCTGAGTTTTGGATGTAGCCAGCTGGGGCTTTTGGGGTTCGTGTTCACATTCCAGAAGAATTAAAACAAAGAAAAGACTGTTTGGAACATAAACCTATGAGCTCCCAGGACAAGGGCTTAAAATCAAACACAGCTCAATAGGTAATGATTGTCAAGGAAAAGAAGCAGCCAGTAGCTCAAATATATGGGAGCTCTTACACTCTCAGAAATTCCTAAAATCAGGCTGGTTCTTGCTATGAACTAACTTTTCAAATCTACTTTTAAAAATTCTGAGCTACTCTTTTAGTGAATATCTCAAGCAGGCAACAATCAGGTCACCAAATGCAGTAAACACAAAGGAGATGATGTATTGACCAAATGTAGATAGACAGTATCACTTTCAGGTTTAGACATTCAACTGTCCACAGGAGAGAACATTGTCAACTCAGAGGTGACACAGTGGTAGTTATGCTAATATCATCTTCCCTTAGGAGAGTAGTTGGTTTAGTTGGACCCAAAGGAGGCTGTGGAAACTGCCAATGGAAACACCATTTGCAGAGATTAAAAAAGATACTAATAACTATTGCTAGAACTGATTGAGTTGACTCTTTGGTTTACTAACTAAGCTCTTCCGTATCACCCCAACTCCCCTGGAAATAGATTTGACAAATTTGATAGGAATGCACAAAGTGCTTCAATAGCTCAAATGAAGGCAGAGGTATTAGTTGAAATTTTTACTAAGCTGTATTGCTCTTCTGAGATTAGAGTTTGACCTCAGTATAATTTTAGCCATAGAGAACTAGTATACTTTTATTTTATGCAATGCTGAAATTGACATTGTATTACAGTAGTGTCCCCATACCCAGGTTGTGGGGTATTACGCTGTGTTGTTGGCTACAGAGCCAAACAGAACTTCTGCCTCAATGAAGAATGTATAAATAACCTAAACTTTTAGAGGAGAATATAGGAAACAAAACAATCTGACCAACAGTTGGTCAGAGGCAAGTACAGACACCATAGTTTGGACTCATTTGAATGAATTTCAAAAGCTACAAAGTGCATGATTGTGTTTGATGGACTTTTTCTAGACTCATTTTTAATCAACAGAGAAAATCAGGTCCTTCCAACATAGAATTTATTTAATCTAAAATTACCATGAAAGATAGGTCAGATGGATCACAAGCATCTGTGTTTCTCCTTTTGTTAAGAAGGCAATACAAACTTGTAGATCAGAAGTGATGTCAGTACTGCTGAAGCCCACAGCTGGATGTGATGACCCCCATGCTCTGGGCCAGGGAGCAGTGAGAACAGGCTGTACGGAGAAAGAAGATAGCCTGAGAGCTGCGGGTCACAGCAATGCAAGCAAAGCAGCAGCCTGCCTGACAAGGGACCCAGCCCCACAGCACCGGTGCAGGGCAGGGCAGGTCCAGGGATGGTGATCATCATCAACTGAGAGCCTGATAATCACTGCAAACCCGTAATGGTGAACCAGGTCTAAGGCCAAGCAACAAAGTGAAGTCAGTGGATCAGGATCAAGGTCCAACCTGGGGAGATACAAGACCAGGTGCAGGCACACCTCCAGTATATTTCAGGCAGAGACCAAGAGTGAGAGCCAGAGCTTAAAAGCAGCTCTCAAGCAAAGGAGAAGTAGCCCCACTGAGGTGTGTCACAGCTGGACACTTAAGTCATCTCTATACTGACCTTGAGCCCAGGCAACCAAATTCCCCAGAGGATGGATGGATCCCCTCTGGGCCCTGTTATCTCATTGCTCAAAGCTTGCTCCAGTACCTTCTGTATCAGACCACAGGATCACTGCAAATCTGGAGATGCAAAACTATCCTTTCATTGATAATCAAGCAAAGGTACCTCTTTGGGAGCCTGTGACCTTCACTCACAAGGTGTTTGGTGCAAGTTGCCTCAGATGTAGTCAAGCCATATACTTTCAGGTCAGCCCACACTGCAACTTCTAGTCCAATGTCTGCATGGGAAAAATGGGTATATGTGGCTAACGAAACTGAAACTTGGACTAGACAAGTTTCACTGCTCCTGGCATGTACCAAAGTGAGCTCCCTTTGGAACCAGTACTGCTCTGGCATTCGTGCTTCTATGTAGCTTGACTATTCCCACCTGTGTTCAGAATCCTGGGAAAGCTTGCTCAGCTTGTGCTATGCCCTTTTAATAGCAGTGACACTGCTTTTGCTGTCCAGACTGCCTTTGAT
The DNA here is from genome assembly GCF_036417535.1 of Chlamydotis macqueenii. Classification (NCBI taxonomy): domain Eukaryota; kingdom Metazoa; phylum Chordata; class Aves; order Otidiformes; family Otididae; genus Chlamydotis; species Chlamydotis macqueenii. The sequence goes on from NC_141556.1 coordinate 169,009,779, forward strand.
AATTGTACATTCACAGTACATAACTGAAGCATCTTGTATTGGTGACCTTAGAGCAGGTATGTGTTTTAATGGCCAGAATACTGTTACTTTAAAGGAACGCTGTACGCTGCCATTAGTACTATTGCAATCTTAAGGACTCTTGTGGAGGAGGGTACTACTCATTCTAAGAAAAAGTGTCTGATCTGGCCCTAAATAGGTAACTGTTCAAAAAGCAAGAGAGCTCTTCTATTTAATCAAACACTTTTTTAGAGAAGAGGAGGAGTTGAAGGAGCAGAAGAGAAGAAGGGGAGTGAGAATATGCCTAAGAACATGTTCTAGTGGTTTCAGTCCTTGGTTTAAGTCAATGTCTCCCATGTCCTTGAAAATACCATTGGCATCCAGTCACTCAATTTTAAGTACACATCTTTGAGCTGCCTGTACAATTCACTCATGCTTTTTTTTTTTCTGATTACAAAGGGGACAAAGAAAAAGAAGGAGAGAGAAACTATGTTTCAAAAGATTAGTGAACGTGTTTTAATCACTCACAGTTTCCATTGTTCAATATTACACTTTTATTAAATGAGTGTTTCACTTTCGAGTACATGAGAGTATTTGAAATATTTCAAGGGTGCTTCTTTTAGCTTCTAACAACTAGATGTTGCTGCCACCACTGGACTATTATTTAGAAGGAACAAGAACCAGAGATACTCTGATCTCAAAAGTCATGTTGCTTCCCTGACAGGCATGTAGTCAGGTGTACATTAAGTAACGGAATGCTAATTTTTCATTATTACCATAATTAATTGAGATAATTAATTAAGGAAAACTCAAGAAACCTTAAACAAAATTTTCCAGTCATCCTCTTAGCTGCAGTAGAGCTAATAGAAGTACAGTAGGCTTAAGCTAGTGAGAAATATACTGTTTTTCTTTTTTTTAATACTAATATTATTAAAGGATTGTCATATTTCTTAATGTTTTGCTCGTAAACAAAGTAGAAGACAAATTCCTGCATGTTTTGTCATTTAACAAGACACTAAAAACGAGTTAGCCACAGTGTGTGCTGGGAGCACAGATTTGCTTAAACCGAAGCAGACCTTCGTGAGACTCAACCCCATTTGTAAACTGCTGCTCAGGTGAATTTGTGAGTCATCTGGCACCAAAAAAGCCCTGCTATCTCAAACATAACGGTTCCGATATACCACAGGAAAATGGCATATTTCAAAACATGATATAGCACAGCAGATCATCACTGTTTTTCAAAATAATTTCTATTTTCTTATATATTCCATAGAGAACTATCCTATCTTTATTATTACTATTACAACTACTACAAAAATACTGCCAAAAAAAAAAAAACTATCTCACTTTTAAATCAAGTAATTTAAATTAAATATGTGGCCAGGCTTTCATTTTGGGGTCAAATTCTATGTGCAGGTGGTTCTCATTGAGTTCAATATGATCCCAAAGAATGCAGCAGAGGACTGAATTTGGCCTGTACCAGCTAGCCTAAACATACGGTGCGGTTCTGTCTTTACACTGTATTGGAAAGAGATACTGTACCTCTTTAGTTTATGAGTCTGCTTATTATCAGTCTTGGGGAAAGAAAGGATGGTTAAATTTAGATTTCCACAGAATGTTTTGATTTAAGTAAAAGAATTCAGTGACCACCAGTTTAGAACATTCTTCTGGTGTCATAAGTAAGCAGTAAGCAGATTCAAAAAAGCTGTGCACATACACTTAATTGATTGAAGCAGAGAACAAAGACAATGTAAGACTTCCAGGTTTAGATGAGGATCAGGTGGTTTCAAGCTGAAAAGGAACGGGGCTCTTGTTTTGTTTTAAGCTAAATTCTGGGAACGTCCATGGTTCCGGACATTCTGCATTGCTTTAAAATACAAGAAGAATAAATCTCTACAAAGGCACTTGTTACACCATTTTTCTCTCTCATTCATTCTGATGATATGTGAAATTCCCCACATTTCCCATCTTTGTACAAATTCTCTCAAAAAACCATGTTCTTATTTAACATTAGGTAAATGTTAAGTAAAGCACTGCAGTAACATTTGCCATGGCAATTCTACAGGGCTTGACGTTGCAAGTGCTTAAACAGGGAAGTCTCTCTGTACTCTCAAAAGTAATTTCTAATTATTTAAATCCCATAGGAAATAAATAAATAGATAGATAGATAGATAGATAGATAGATAGATAGATAAAAAAGGTCCAGAGGAGGGCCACAAAGAAGATAAGAGGGCTGGAGCACCTCTCCTATGAAGACAGGCTGAGAGAGTTGGGGTTGTTCAGCCTGGAGAAGAGGAGGCTCCGGGGAGACCTGATAGTGGTCTTCCAGTACCTCAAGGCAGCCTACAAGAAAGACGGAGAGAGGCTGTTCAGTAGGGCCTGTTGTGATAGGACAAGGGGTAATTGTTTCAAAATAGAGGGAGATAGATTCATATTAGATATTAGGAAAAAAATTTTTACAATGAGAATTGTAGAACACTGGAACAGGTTTCCCAGAGAGGATGTGGACACTCCATCCCTGGAAACGTTCAAGGCCAGGTTGGATGAGGCTCTGAGCAACCTGATCTAGTCGGGGATGTCCCTGCTCCTTGCAGGGGGGTTGGACTAGATGATCTTTGAAGGTCCCTTCCAACCCTAACCATTCTATGATTCTGTGCTTCTATGAAATAAATAGATAAATTGAATTGGCCACACTCAAAGAGTTGCAGCCAATGACTTGATGTCCAAATAGAGACCAATGACGAGCAGCGTTCTTCAGGGGTCGGTATTGGGACCAGCCCTGTTTAACATCTTTGTTGGTGACATAGACAATGGCATAGAGTGCACCCTCAGCAAGTTTGCCAATGACACCAAGCTGTGTGGTGTGGTTGACATCCTGGAGGGAAGGGATGCCATCCAGAGGGACCTTGACAGGCTGGAGAGGTGGGCCCATGAGAACCACATGTAGTTTAACAAGGCCAAGGGCAAGGTCCTGCACCTGGGTCATGGCAATCCCAGGCACAAATACAGACCTGGGTGGAGAATGGATTGAGAGCAGCCCTGAGGAGAAGGACTTGGAAGTGCTGGTGGATGAGAAGCTCAACATGAGCCGACAATGCAAGTTTACAGGCCAGAAGGCCAACCACATCCTGGGCTGCATCAAAAAAAATCATGGCCAGCAGATCGAGGGAGGTGATTCCGCCCCTCTGTTCCACTCTCATGACACCCCACCTTAAGTACTATGTCCGGTTCTTGAGCCCCCAACTTAAGAATGTGGACCTGTTGGAGTGAGTCCAGAGGAGGGCCACGAAGATGATAAGAAGGCTGGAGCACCTTTCCTATGAGGACAGGCTGAGAAAGCTAAGGCTGTTCAGTCTGGAGAAGAGGAGGCTACGGGGAGACATTTTAGCCGCCTTCCAGTACCTCAAGGGGGCCTATACGAAAGATGGGGAGAAACTCTTTAGCAGGGCATGTTTTGATAGGACAAGAGGTAATGCTTTTAAAATAGAGGGAGGTAGATTCAGACTGGACATAAGGAAAAAACTTTTTGACAATGAGGGTGGTGAAGCACTGAAACAGGTTTCCCAGAGAGGTGGTAGATACCCCATCCCTGGAAACGTTCAAGGCCAGGTTGGATGAGGCTCTGAGCAACCTGATCTAGTCAGGGATGTCCCTGCTCCTTGCAGGGAGGTTGGACTAGATGACCTTTAAAGGTCTCTTGCAACCCAAACTGTCCTATGATTATAAATAAATAAATACATACATACATACATATGACATACATATGGGAAAGCACTGTACTAAAAAAGTAAGAATGATTGGCAATGCCATCAGCAAGTTGTAGCTCTGGGAGGATTAGCACTAGCAGTCAGAGATTCCTCTCTTATTTCTGTCCAAACACTTGGCAGCTTAAGCTGCTGCCTGGCTGAATCTCTCCCTTCACACTTCTGCCCTGTAGGGTTAAAAAATTTCAGCTTGTCACACCTCTCACTTCAGGGGCTTATGCAGATGGAAAATTAATATTCTACTGTGTTTGGCCGTCTGATCACTCTCTTTGGCTAATATGGAATTAATCTGCCAAGCTTGCCTCAGAAAATGCACTGAACAAGTTGCTCAGGCACTGAGGAGAATACGATGCTCTCCTATAACATAGCCAAGAATGCTGTGCCATATGGTGGCCAAGTGAATTATTTTCAATAAATAATTTATTTCTTGGGGGAAAAAAAAAAATTATTTCAACTGGAAGAGGTTCTTCAATGTGAATCAGATTTGGCAAATTTAGATTGGCACAAAAAAATGAGGAAAACATTCAAAAATGACAAATTGGCTCATCTAAGTCTTTCTGAAACAAACTGATAAAGAGGGACTATATTTATGAAGGAGATTTGGAACAATTCACAAATCAGAGGAGGCATATGTGTTACTGGTTAGGATAATATTATCCAATATAGGAAGCCAATGTTCAAATCTTCCCTTTGCCTTGTTCAGTGTGTGAGCTTAAAATGTGTCCTTCGATGTTCCAGAGCACATAACCAGCCTAGCAAACACGTGAGCTTTTCTGTGGAAAGCTGTTCTCCTTTGCGTGGCAAATGGAAGCCACCAGGGCTGGAGTCAAAGAACGACCTTTCTCTCCCAACTACCTGCACTATAAACCTCTGATATTTTTCTTCACCCAATCCACATTTATTTCAAGTGCAGTATTTTCAGTAGGACAGAAAAATAAGGCCTCTGTCAGGGACTCTATTATTTAGTCATTAGGATTCAATTCCCTAGTGGAAAGTGCTAACTCAGATCTAATGAGCTAGATGAAAAGTGATTTGAATGCATGTGTCCCTCCTTTAACACCAGCCAATACGTGTACCAGTAGAATTTGAATCTAAAGGGGAGTAAACTCTTCTCACTCTCATCTGTGGGATTTTCTTCCGCTTTGGCTGAATGGTAGCACAGCTTCCACAGGAGCAATGGAGATTTCCTCCACTCAGGTGTTGCTCATGCAGTTGCACTCGGTTGCATTGAGCTCTGGGTTGTGGCACAAAAGGTGGGCACCTCCATGGGCTGTGCTTCTGAATGTGAGAGGATGTGGTCGCTCTACACTGTGTGGCCCTCAAAACCAGAGCATCATAGGATCAGCTCCCAGAAACTTTGTTCTCCACCTGCTTTGCTGTTTTTATTTCTTCTTTTCCTTTAATGAACAGAATCAAAATAGTTGTCTCATTATCCTACCAAGTTAGAAACTGAGAGTAGTGAAATGCATCCTAATGAAAGTGATCAGCTTTGAAAGTTACTTTCAGCTTTGGACTACACGATTATACCTCATAAGGAGCTAAATAATTTAATCTCTGAAGAATAAAGTTTATAATAAAGTAGGCTATATATAGCTGAGTTCTATATTTGAATGAGAAACACTGTCTGTGCTCTGTGACAGGGATTATCTTTGGCTGATACTATCTGGTTTGTGTAAAATAAATCTGAGCTCACAATGTGCACATTTTAGGCTATCAACTTCCCTCTTTTGTTAGTATTAATGTCATTATCAGTTTCCTTACACATTTTACATAGGTGCATTTAAAAAAAAAGAACGTTGCATCTAAGTGTTCCTGTATGTGGAAAAAGTAGAGAAAGAATTATTTCTTCCCCTCATATATTTATTATATCATGATTCCTCTTTCTGCCTTCTGTCTGCTTTAACTGCCAAACTGTCTGATATTTCATGTATTTTCCATTCTTCACTTTTTTAAAAAAAAAGAAATCTCAGCTATTCAGAGTTACATTGTCCACTCCTCGGTCTTGATACAACTAGCTAAAATGCTACATAGAATATTTTTAGACCATGGTCAATTCAGCAGTTCCAGTTTTTGAGATGTTGCTATAAATGTAGGGTCTCGAAATCCACATCTAGTTGCTGAGAGCAGCATCTTACATATAGGAATTGAAATCTTCAGGAATTCTGTTATATTTCACTGTAAGTTCAGATGAAATCATGTATAAAATGCAGAAATGTAACCCTTTGCAATGGAGATTTTCTGATCTGAGATTGGAGCAAGCAAGCAGAAAACGCAGGCTGTAATGTATATTGAGAGCACCTGCTCCCTACAGCCGTGGGGGCTCCATTGCGGTGACACCTTAGCTCCCATGACACATGGCAGAACTTGAAGACATTTCTTTACACAGACGAAAGTGAGGCACAGACTTTTATACGTACTGAGTGCTTGATACCTGAATACCTTTGAGGATTTTGAGCAAAGAGAAGATTCATGTAATGGTTTTGCGGAGATTTTAGAAACAGCTTCACGAGCAGCTCCCACTGAAATCAAAAGAATCCGAATGCATAAAATGAGCTCTACTCCTAGATGTCCCAAGATCCAACCCTAACCCGTCACCAAATGCACTCTCTCCTCCTCGGTGGTAAGTCACTGAGAAGATGGGGGCCCATCTGATTGGTCTCCCCCGTAGGTGGGATGCACCCAGTGCGGGGATGTGCTGAGTCTGGTTTCTGAAGCTGCCTGGAGCCTCCTGGCTCTGATTGTAGCAGCTCTGCGCTCCCAGCTCAGGGACTGTGCAGACCCACAGAGGTGCCAGTGGTACAGGCATAGCTGCTAACGACCCTCTCCTTGACAGAGAATGGGTGACTTAACCCAGCAAAATGTTTAACTGCGTTTTGCAGGTGCCTCGCTTTCTTCAAAGAATATATAGAGAGCCTATAGGGAAACTATGCTCCCAATCGAAGTCATTTTCTTGTTAGCGTGCCCACCATCAAAAATTATTTGCATATTTTTAAAGCAAGGTACTTGCAGACATTTGGGCTGGAGCATAGTTAAATGAATGTTTAAACAAGAATAGAGGAGATGGTAACTTCTGGCAGAGATAACACTGAAAAAAAATTGGCCTGTGCTAACAACCTAGCATATGTCAGCTGCTGAAATTGTTGAATGTCATTTTCAGTGACAATATTACACAGCACTATAAATATCTGTACATTTGTATAAACCAGAGTTTTATTGAAACACCATGTGCACTGCCAGGTGCTCAAAATTAATCCACACCTTAGTCACAAGGTTTTTTTTTCAATCTGTGACTGCAGGTTAGGAAGGAAAGTACAGAAGGAAAAAAAAAGAGGAGATTAATTTTCATTTATGATTAGGGATATTCAGGATTCTTACAAACCTTACACTAAAATTCAATATGCTAATTTTGGTTTTGGTAGTCTTCCAGTGACCCTTTCTTCACTAGATATAAAATTTCAACAAGAAATAGAAAATGTTAGTAAATGGGCTAAAAATACAGTGCATTTGCTCTAGGCTACAGCATAGCCTGATGTACTACTTTAGAAATTTAACATCAGGGATTCTAAAATCTTGTTTGTAAAAGGCAGTCTTGGTTCTTCTATTTTAAGTGGAAAAGTGATAAACATTTATGTATTATCAGAGGTTTCCACTTATAGATTCAAGAGGAACTTTTCAGTCTATTTGATGGTCTTTCTGAGAATAAGTGTGCTGACAGAATCTTGTCTCTGTATCTGCACCAGAAAAAAAACTGCTAATGTGTCCATTAGAATGAAGACTTGGAGTCTAGTCAGACAAGTCTAGTAAACTAACAAAATATTTAAATCCTAGAAACAACTAGCCTATGATCTGAATCTTCTCTTTTTCCTTTTTCTCGTTCTTTGGTTAAATGCTACCTAAGAAAACACCGAGATCCTCAGCTAGCCGTTGCCAACGTGATACTAGCAGAGATCAGCTCCCGCTGTCCTCAGTAGTACATACAAAACCTATTCAGATTTTAAATCATGCTATATACATACAGATACGCATATAAATTGTTCAGTGAGCCATGGGATGAACTAGCTTTGATTCCTCATGTGATCCCACTCCATGCATCCCTCCACAGTCCCCTGAGATACCTCCTGTGTCCCCTGGCTCTTTGATCAGGGAAGGAGCAGTGTGTGCCGTTCTGCGGCCGGCAGTGCGTGCACGCTGGTCACTGCAATCCCTTCAGACGCTACAGAGCTGAATTATAATGGCTTTTCCCTCAGTAGCAGCCCTTATTTGGGTCTATCTTGCCTCCACAGCCATCAATTTCCACAAAATGTGTAGGAAGTTAGGGTTTCTGAGACCTCTGGCTTGATAGTTTTGGTTGTCACGTAGCAACTAGTTCCAAAGTTATTATGGAGGAGGAATGAGCAAGACATATGGACATACTCTTCACCAGGCGATGGCCTCAGTCTCATTCCTCTCAGGAACAAAGCTAAATTCATGCACATATGTGTATATATTTAAGTTAGGAAAAATACTAAGGGAGTTATCTCAATTTAAATATACAGATTATAAAAACTGCTGAAGAACAGTTCAAACAGAAAAGCAGGGCATTTTACGTGATGCTCTTTCTGTCATCTCACATTTTAAATAAGGCAGTCGCGTCATTTCTCATTTCAGTGACATCAAAGCAAAGCCCATGCAAAGCATGGATTCAGGCAGCTCAAGATCCTAATTCAAATTAACAGTAGCCTTGTGCAGGGAAGTTGTTGTTTCCCACTAAAGCATACTTTCCAGTTTTACTGTCTGTCCTTACAGAGTGGCTGCACCAGACACAAACCAACCTGTGAAGTCTGAAGTGTGTTTTGGAACACTGTTAAATGATGTGAAAGAATAGGCCCATCAAGCCATTGAAAAATCGCTTTCATGTACCTTGTCATCCAAAGAGTTAAAGATAGTAGTGAATCCTAAGAAGGATTTTACTCTTTGACAACTCTGGAAAAATAAATTTAGATTTTTATAGAAACTATAAAACAGTATGATGAACTTTTTTTTTTTTTTAATATGTTCTTGGACCAACTCTTGCATTGCTGAAACAACAAATCCTTTAAAAGCAAATGGAAGTGCTTGTATGGGTACAGCAGAAAAGCTTTGGTCCACAGTCTTTCTTTCAGGAGATGGCTGGTGCACTAGTAATAGCTACATTTGCAGATTTGTAGGAGAACAGTATTTGGATTTCCGTAAAAGATACTCTAAGGCGTGGAAGAAAGCCCCATAGCTGCAAAATACCTGCTAGTCAGCAAGCCTTGGTTCCCATCTCGCCTGTTGAAGTGTCTCAGTGTTATGTAACAGGAGAAGGGAATGTTCCTCTCTTTTGGCAAAGGACGCTGAATCCAACAATTTGTCTTGATGGGACTGAGCAAAGCACATGAAACCAAGTGAGTTATTACAGCCTGTGGTTTCAGGAACTGGTTTAAAGATAGCCTCCAAATTATCAAAATTTACATAAAGAAAGGCATCTGACTATGGCCATGAAATACTTCTACCAAGTTTGGAAAGTAAAACTCAAGCAATGAATGGTCTATGTCATAAATCAATTTTTTGGCTGCATGAACAGGCCAGCGAAGAAAGAACATTGAATAAGCAAAGGTTTTAATATTCTGACAATTATAAACAGTTCTTTGTTTTTCTTTTTCTCTTACATGCACATGGGTGTGGGCTGGGGAAGTCATATATTCATAAAACATCTGGTCTTCAGCTTGTTGTTAGAATCAATCAGTCTTTTTATTTTCATTTTCCAACACTGAAGGAAAAAAAAAGGACTCAGACCTCTTAATTAAAGAACCAAAGCCTCCTCCTTCCGTATATGGAGGCAGTGAGATCTGGTTCACAGTCTATTATTTACAAGATTTGCCTTAGAGGAGAGAAGTCCTCATGGTTAGAAAGAGCAGTTTCTTGGTTTTTAATATCTTATGGTAAAAGCTGTCAAACTGATGGTAGATAGTCTCCAGAGCAATAGTTTACTCACAGGATAAAGAATGGCATTGCTGACTCACTCTTTTTACATGTTTACAGTCATTGCTCCTGATTTAGAGGGACAATGCATAGCGGGAAAATGCCACTTTAGCCTTTAGTTCCTACACTTATAAATGTGGTAATAACACAATCATACATAGCAATATAAACATAAACATACGTAGTAGCATATGAAGTGTATGTAGTAGTAGTAACACTTCCACAGAACTACAACATGTCCTAGCTCCCATCATTCACAATAAGGCAATACAGCTTCCTCAGATGATGTATAACCTGCTAGCACTAAGTTTGAAACCTCATTCAGCTAAAATCACCCCATTTAGTGGTGGCGGGATCTTCTTGTACCTCTGAGAAAGAAGGGCCACATTTGCAAAAGCATTTTTCATCCTACCATCCCCTGAGAGGACAATGAAGTTATTAGCTTCAGGATCTTTGAAAGGCTGGCTCCATTTCTGAAAATTTAGTTAGCAGCACTGATTTTTATCTGCACTCTGACTTGTAGTTCTGTTGTCATTCATGCTGAGAGGGGACATAAAACTGCTGTTGTGGTTTTGTTTAGTGAGGGGGGCCTAAGGTGGTGGCTTCTGTAGGAAACTGCTAGAAGTTGCTCCCCTTTGTTCAGTGGACTCGGCTGGGCCTAGGGCGGACCTACTGCTGGCCAAGGCCGAGCCGATTGGTAGCAGAATGTTCTGTGGTAACGCCTCTGCGATAATGTATTTAAGAAGGGGAAAACAGAAAAAAGAGAAGAGAAGAAGTGAAGAAGCTGAGGCGGGGCAGAGGTGGAGAGGGGGAGGTGCAGGCCTCATGGGCCTTGCAGGCCTCACCCTCTGGCCTCTCGCCAGGCGGCCGACTGGGCCCGACTTGGCCCAGCCCGGCTGCAAGAAGTGGAGAGGAGATGAGCTGGATGATGTGAAGAGATTCTGAGAGGCATCTGCCAGCCTGTTGTGAAGAACTTTTCTTGTGAGAGAAACAGCTGCAGACGCCAAGGTCAGTGAAGAAGGAGGGGGAGGAGTAATGCGGCTACTGGCCAAGATTCCCCTGCAGCCTGTGGAGGACCGTGGTGGAGCAGGTTGTCCCCCTGCAGCCCATGGAGGTCCATGGAGGAGCAGAGATCCACTTGGAGCCTGTGAAGGACCCCACACCAGGGGAGGTGGATGCCTAAAGGTGGCTGTGGCCCGTGGAGGGCCCGCTGGGGCAGCTGTTCTGGAGAGACTGCACCACATGGAAGAGATGACCCACGTCGGAACAGTTTCAGGAAGGACTGTGGCGTATGGGTGGGACCCCACGCCGGAGCAGGGGAGGAATGTGAGGAGTTCTTCCCCCGACGATGAAGCAGCGGTGTAAAACAACGCGTGATGAACTGACTGTAACCCCCATTCCCTCTTGTACTGTGTCCAGTTCTGGAGCCCCCAACATAAGAAGGACATGGACCAGTTGGAGAAGGTCCAGAGGAGGGCCACGAAGATGATAAGAGGGCTGGAGCACCTTTCCTATGAGGACAGGCTGAGAGAGTTGGGGCTGTTCAGCCTGGAGAAGAGGAGGCTCCAGGGAGACCTGATAGCGGTCTTCCAGTACCTCAAGGGGGCCTACAAGAAAGATGGAGAGGCAGTTCAGCGGGGCCTGTTGTGATAGGACGAGGGGTAATGGTTTTAAAATAGAAGGAGGTAAATTTAGATTGGATATTAGGAAAAAATTTTTTACAATGTGAATTGTAGAACACTGGAACAGGTTGCCCAGAGAGGTGGTGGAAGCCCCATCCCTGGAAACGTTCAAGGCCAGGTTGGATGAGGCTCTGAGCAACCTGATCTGGTCGGGGATGTCCCTGCTCCTTGCAGGGGGGTTGGACTAGATGACCTTTAAAGGTCCTTTCCAACTCTAATAATTCTATGATTCTATGAATTTGTCTAATTGAGATGCTGTTATTAAAGCCATAGTTTCTTACTTCCCAGAGATACATGCAACCATTAGATAGGTGGTGGGAAAGACAGCAAAGCTAGGGGTGTGACCTCTCAAAAATCATTGAACAACAGCACTGACAAATAATACAGAGAAGAGTACATGATAGCAGAAGTGAAGATTGCATGTTATGTGCATAGTGCAGTGCACTGATGCAAAACAACTGAGGCTAGGATGTGGCTCCAGATTCAAACACTTGAAAGTGCAGTTCTGCTGCCTAACACATCTGTGCCACTTGAGATAAACTGGGATATCCAGATCACCCACATGGGGCTGATACATAGGCATAGGATCCATCTACAGGTGACCTGAACTTCTCTGAGGCACCAGAAGGAGCCTGATGGGAGATGATTGGGCATCTCATGTGACACCAGATATCCACACTTAGGTAATTGAATCCTGCCCTAGCTCTCTGCTTGTCCACTGACACAAGGAGAAGCTTAGCTCTCTAGTTTACGTGCAGACACTTTTATTGAGTGAGGAACAGTGTGGCCAGCAGGAGGAGGGAAGTGATTGTGTCCCTGTACTTGGCACTGGTGATGCTGCCACCTCTAATACTGTGTGCAGTTTTAGGTCCCTCAGTACAAGAAGGAGGTTGATTTGCTCGAGTGTGTCCAGAGAAGAGCAACAAAGCTGATGAAGGGCCTGGAGAACCAGTCTTATGAGGAGCGGCTGAGGGAACTGAGATTGTTTAGTCTGGAGAAGAGGAGGCTGAGGGGAGACGTTATCGCTCTCTGCAACTACCAAAAAGGAGGCTGGAGTGAAGGGAATGTTGGTCTCTTCTCCCACGTAACTAGTGATAGGACAAGAGAAAATGGCTTCAAGTTGCATCAGAGGAGGTTTAGGTTGGATATTAGGAGAAATTTCTTTACTGAAAGAGTCGTGAAGCATTGGAATAGGCTGCCCAAGGAAGTGGTGGAGTCACCATCCCTGGAGGTGTTCAAAACACGTGTAGACATGGCATTTTGGAATATGGTTCACTAGGCATGTTGGTGTCGGGTTGATGGACTTGATGATCTTAGAGGTGTTTTTCAGCCTTAATGATTCTATTATTTAGATACCCAAAATTAGGTATCTGAACCTGAGGATGAACCCCAGCCAGCCAGCACAATTTCAGTGCTCTTTGGACTTCAGTGACCAATTTTTGTGACTTGGAGCTTGTCTCTGTCGGTGACTAAAAGTGAACCGCAAAGCAGTCAGTCAAGATATGAATTACAGATGCATAAGGTGATTTGCAAGCACTTTTGCATTTGTGTAAATAGAGTGTAGCATGCATTTTCATATATTAAATAAAACTTTAAAATGCCAAAACGTCTGTGAGTTCTTTCTTCTCTCTTTGAAAGTTTTTTTTTTTTCCCCCAAGGTTTGTCTCTCATAAACATTAAAACACCACAAGCAAAGGAATAAGATAACCCACTGATGAAATGACTAGCCACATAAGCGTCCTCACTCTACAGGAAACCTTGTCATGACTTTGCCTTGCCTACACTTTAATGAAAAAATCTTGTGTTTTGTAAATAAGCATTGCAAAGTCTGGTGGAAAAGTGCTTTCTTCCTTGTTTCATCAATAAAGTTACTATGTGACTTTTAAAAAATTCCACTGCACTAGGAAAACTTCTGTTTCCTTTTATGTCCAGATTTAGCAAGTTTTTCAAAGCCCTTCTTATTAAGAAAAGTTGTGGCTGGAAACACGGATAAGTAGCTACAACGATTCCAGAAGCTATAAATATGCAGGTTATGATATTCAAGAAATTATCCTCTCTGAGGTGGGCTTTATTGTCTCCTAGGGCCCACCTGCAGCTAGGTAAGGGCCTCCCAAAGTGAAGTGGATGGCCCTAAATGATCATAGGTGGTTTTTAAAAAATAAACACAAAATTAGTTTCACACCTACTTAGACAGTTTAGAATTTTAATGTGCAAAGTCTGCCAGGGCTTTGCAGTGAAATAAGGCCATGCATTCAAGCTCCCTGAAGCCAATCAGAAAGCCAGGCTGAGTACTACCCATTTCGCAATTAGGAATCACTGCTCAGTTCCACAGCATATTATTCATGAAGAAACTGCTGCTTTGCTCACATTTTAACATTTATAAGCTCACAAAAAACTAACTGTTTTTAAAAAGGAACTCTTCTAGCCTCAAAACACTGAGAAGAGTTGAGACCTGTTTCGTTTCACTGTCTGCAGGCTCTCTAATAGGTAGCATGTTTTTCTGAACATGCCACCTCCATCTTCCTTTCTGCTGAGAGGCTCCCTCTAGGCATATTTTGATACATTTATAATTTTGTTTGTGACTTCTATATGTCCGGTAGCCCTGGCACAGGTCAAAAGCTTTATATCTGGGGTCACCAGCTCGGTCCCATCTCCTCCAAGATGCCCTGTCTGGCCACTCATCTCCACCGAACGCTTCCAGGGAGCAGCAGCAGCAGACAGGCAGCCTGAGCACTGCCCCTTGTGCTGCACGTGCAGCCCGTCCGGCATGTCCTGCATTTGTCTTGGATTTATTCCACATCTGCCAGACAGCTCTTACGCACATTACCGACTTGGAAAAGCGCGAGGTATGACTGAGCTTTACTCAAACCAGCCGCTGGCTTTAGAGGAGGGATGGATAAAAGTATGTTTTACTGTTTTATATCAGCACTTCTTAATGTCATTCGACACTGGGCAGTGCTTGTTCTTGCTGGAACTCTGGTATTCTGAGGGATTTAACTCCACCACCTCTATTCCACATTTGAAGGAGTATGACGAGGCAGCCTCAGACTGTGCAGTTTTCCTATACTGGCCGTAGATCGTAAATAGGGATCAGCCTCCACTGTGCCTGGCACTGTTTGGATTTGTATGAAGGAACATTTATTCATCCTGAAAAACCCTTGCCAATTAACACTGCATTGTTTCAGTTTGTTTTTTTCCTTTTGCTTACAGTGACTCGTAAGTCGCAAAAGGTATGAGTTTTTTATGAGTGCATTTTGTATTAATGGGTTTCAGTCTCATGAAGTTCCTGCCCAGCACCACATATAAACAACACCACATTATGAATGCCCTCATAATTAGATTCATTAAAGGACTACGGAGCCCAAAATGCACCTACAGCTAAATCCAGACACTGTTAGACTTACTTGAGTTAGTTGGTGCAGGACAGGTGTCTCAGGAGGACTCCAGCACAGTCGGCACGTTATTCATACGGGGAAATAATTTAGGAAATAATAAGTTATTTTTACACTGTCAGATATCTTGGCACTCCCCATATACTCCTGATTATCTAATGGCCATAATCTAATTCAAAAGCACTAATTGGCTCTCCAGCTTTCTTTTGAAACAAAGCGATTGGTTCTCTGTGACACTGGACTTTCACATTGTCCTGGGGGAGACACAACTTGGGGATCACTCCCGCCAGCCGGCATGGCTGCCTGTGACTGCTGTCCCGGCACCACCAGGACTAGAGCCCAGGCTACAGCAGCACAGCTCTTTGCATCAGCTGGAACAAATGCATTTTGCTGCATAGACACAGCCATCGAGGACAAGTGTGTCCCTGAAACATTTCCTCTCTTTGTCCCTTATCTGATCCCAACTGCTTAGAGTCCATGAGCCAGAATTATTTCCAGATTTTCCTTTGCTAAGTTGATGATGATGACGACGACAGCACCCCTTTTATATAACAGCCTATATCCAGGTCTAGGGTGGCTAATTTAAGCGTCCAGCTCTAGGGCACCTGACATGTATCACCACAAGTGAGCAATACAGTGCTGATAAATGACACAATATGTTTCCTTCTACTCTCAGTGAAGAGGCATGCGTGCCTATGAAGAGCTCCAGAAGGTAAACCAAGCACCCTAAGCATCTGTTTCTCTATAGGCCCAATGTAAATGCTGTGTGACTCCATCCCAGCTGAAACCTGTCAGCTTCTTCTTCTGAGAAGAAGACCCATGTTCAGAAAGATGAGCATTTTTGCACAGCAATGTAATAGAACATGTGCAGCATCAAGACTCTACTCACGATAAGACATTTGTGAAACCATAACCTAAGTCATCATAATGATCTGCCTACAAACAGAAGGTTTAAATGGCACAGATTAAAGTGTTAGCTGTCCTTTTTAGCCTGCCTACACTAGCAATCACACCATTATAATTTCTGTAGGGGGTAAAACAGCATTAGCACTGGAAAGGAAATGTAAAATTACTTCAGAAACTGTGGTTTTAATTACAGCCAGTGGAGCAGGGAAGAGTACAGAATAGGAAATATAAATACAAAAGGAGTATAAATAGTGTTCCCTCTTAGGACAGTCCTATTTATCTTACTCTGGCTATAAAGTTGCTTTATTTTCTTAACTTCCTGCTTTGGAAAGCAGCCACTAAATTAAAAGAAAATGTGGTTTTGTAATGCAAGGATGATTTCTTTTAAATTTATAAAACTGGAGAATCCAAGGCAATGAATAATTTAAAAAGTAGGTTGGAGAAAGATTTAGCTGACTCCAAATTCTTTTTTAAAGAAAAATAAAAGAAAAAAAAAAGGAATTTCTTTCCAAATAAAAATAATTCAAATTAATGGTGAATATTAGGAAAAGTTCCCCTTTCTGATATGCTCATTCTTGGCCTGGTTTTGCCATTCTCACATTCATCAGCAGAGTTGTTACTGGGGTAAATTATACTGAAACTAATGTCTAATCATAATGTAAAGTGCTACTCATTTTCAACAAGAGTATCATAATTCCCTAAATAGCTATATAGGAAAAGGAAGAAAAGAAAAAAAAACAGATTTGAAAATCAGTTCCTTAAGGAAAATGTGTAAACCTGTGATTAATGAATAAGTATGTGATACAGTTGCCTAAACATACAGCCCTGCTGTGACGATAGGCACCACAGGACAGCCCAGTGGGTGCCTGCCTTCCACGCCAGAAGCAAATGCCCCATAAGCACTGTGCTGTGTTTCCCAGCGCTGAGTGGACATGTTTGGTACCTTAGGGCATCTCAAATGCCTCTAAATGCCTTTGTTTGGGAAACTGGACCTCTCCCATAGAGTCACCATTCCACATCCTTGTTTTTAAAAACACTTCATAACTTCTTCCTTGAAACCCAGTACTTTATTTGTATCTCAGGCCCATTCAACACACAGTGCTCTAATGTTGCTACAGCACAGGCAATAGCTGTGTCTTTGCTGCTAAAGAAAAGGTCCTTTGGCACCAGTGGGCTGGGACTTTCCCGAGAAGATTTATTTTGGAGACAGCTAGTTGGAGCGGTCCAAAACAGATCCGAAGAGTTGTCCATTGACCAGGGTGGGGGATAACAGGTCTTGCACACAAACCCACTTCATAACCTCTTCCCTTCAGCAGTGTATGCACACACACAGAGCCTTATGTATTTATGCACATACCCAAGACCCAAAGACTCTAAAACTTGCATGAAACCTCATGAAGATATACTGTGGTACTGGGCTGTGATACCTCCATAATGAGATGCTGGACTGCCATGACAGTGAAATTCTAGAAGCTGTTTGATCTACAGAGCACTAACATCAGATTGTCGTGTAGGAAAGGCTGTTTCCTCTCTGAAACAAGAACAGAGAAACATGTTGGTTTAGATCAGACATCCAGCAGCCTCCGGGAAACAGAAAGAAAGAAATAATATCTTGTCTCATCTACCTCCATAGCCAGCAGCAAGGGAAAGGCCTGCTGAAGGGATATCTAGCCCAGTCATCTATCCATAGTTCAGGATGTAATTAACAGATATCTGAAGGTGCCTGTCTCTTTCCACGGACCATAGAGAGACCCTGATCTGTAGCTGTAGACTACAGGCCTGACTTTTGGATGAATAGAATAGGCAAGAGTGACTGTAAATTTGCCTACTGATCAGATGGGACAGAAAAGAGCAAATCTTCTGATGGATCTGGGCCTCTGTAAAGCTGTACTGGGTGTAGGCACCCAGGTGCTGGCAGTGGGGTGGCTGCAGGGATGGCCTTCATGAGGAGAGGCTGGAGCTGCCCAGTGCTGGATACAGCTGGTTCTGACCTACTGCAGGGCACCGCTGAGCCTCTCTGCTGAGATGGTAGCACCTCTGGGAAAACGTGTTTAAGAAAGGGCAAAAAACCCATAGGACAGAGTGGAGAAAGGAACAAAAAGAGTGGGAAACAACAGAGGGAACACTAAGGTCAGAGGAGGGGAGGAGGTTTCCCTGCAGCCCCTGCAGGACATCATGGCACAGCAGACATTTCCCTGCACCACACCAGAGCAGGCTCCTGAAAGGAACTGCAGCCCATGGGATGGACCCATGCTGGTGGAAGGGAAAAGTGTGAAGAGGAAGGAGTGCCGGAGAGGAGCTGTTACAGGCTGACCACAACCTCCGTTCCCCATCCCCTTGCACCACTTGTGGGGGAGGAGGTAGAGGTGCTGGGAATGAAGGAGGAAAGCTGAGCTTTGGAAGAAGAAGAGGAGGAGGAAGGTGTATTAGTTTTCGTCTTTGCCTACTCTATTTTAACTGGCAATAAATTAAATTAATTTTCTCTAAGTAGAGTCTGTTTTGCTTTGCCCATAACAGTAACTGGCGAGTAATCTCCCTGTCCTTCTCTCAGCCCATGAGCTTCTCCATCCTGTTTTCTCCGCCTTGTCCTGTTGAGGACAGGGAGTGAGAAAGTCGCTGGGTGGGTATCTGTCAGCCAGCCAAAGTCAGCCCAGCACAGGAGGTTAAGGTGTTCATACCTGTCACAAAACATAACTAATTCAGAGTCCTTCAAATTCCCACTGATCTAGCAGGAGAAAACAAATGTAAAAGCCATTGCAAGAACATAAATGGAATCAGCGTGCGCTGCGCTGGTTATAAAGTGGTGGGATACAGTGCCAGGAGATGGAGCAATTAAGAGTTGCACCAGTCTAGGCCAAAAACACTGACCCAAACCATTAAGTACTTCTTGTTTAACACTGAACATTTTCTGTAGTTTTAGGAAGAGAACATCATAACCTACTTTCCTCAATATGCTGGAGATCATTCTCATTTTCATTAGGCCCATTCACGATTGCAAGATAAATAGAAGTGCCATAAATAGAACTGAATTGGCATAAACATAATTTCTGCACTTGGCACTTGACTTAGGTAAACAGCCGTGCACTTCCAGCAAGCCTTAAGGTTGGAGCCTCATCATTTCAAGCTGTCAATGCAGTCTTCTACAGTTAGGTGATTTAAATCTGAGGCAGGCTGAACTGACCTTTAGGATTGTCTGCTTTCCTCCATTGATTATAGAAGGTATTCATACAGCACCACTCTTCACTTTTGCATCGCTGGCTCTCAGGGTGTGGACATAGGTCAGAATTTTGACTGCTGCCTGTGTTTGGGGATGTTCAGATCTGGGGTCTCACAGGCCAGGCAGGTCCCCACTGCACCACTATCCCACACTGCAGCAGAGCAGGCAGGCTTTCAAGCTGTTGACGTGGACAGTGGTGACCCATAACACACCAGTTGAGAGCAAGATTTCATCTCTGGGAGAGGCATGTGTTCCTGCCCACTTTTTCCAGTTGCCACTGGATTCCAGGGAAGCAGGAGCCAAGACTTGTACGTTGCATAGGAGTGAGAGAGCAGTTGCAAGGTAGCAATTCCTAACTGCCAGGAATGGAGGGCGATGGATGTCATCTTCACAGCCTGTCAGTAGCCCCAGCACTGTGTTCTCCAGGGTCTCCAGTCAGTTCTATCAGTGATAGAATTCTTCTGATAGAATCATAGAATGGTTAGGGTTGGAAGGGACCTTCAAGGGTCATCTAGTCTGACTCCCCTGCAAGGAGCAGGGACATCTCCAACTAGATCAGGTTGCTCAGAGCCTCATCCAACCTGGCCTTGAATGTGCCCAGGGATGGGGCATCTGCCACCTCTCTGGGCAACCTGTGCCAGTGTTCTACCACTCTCAGTGTAAAAAAAATTTTCCTAATATCTAATCTAAATCTACCTCCCTATATTTTAAAACCGTTACCTCTCATCCTATCACAACAGGCCATACTGAAGAGTCTCTCCTTGTCTTTCTTGTAGACCCCCTTGATGTACTGGAAGACCACTATAAGGTCTCCCCGGAGCCTACTCTTCTCCAGGCTGAACAGCCCCCTCTCTCAGCCTGTTCTCATAGGAAAGGTGCTCCAGCCCTCTTATCATCTTCGTGGCCCTCCTCTGGACCCTCTCCAACTGATCCATGTGCTTCTTATGTTGGGGGCTCCAGAAGTGGACACAGTACTCCAGGTGGGATCTCACCAGGGCAGAGTAGAGGGGCAGAATCACCACCCTGAACCTGCTGGCTACACTCCTCTTGATGCACCCCAAGATGTGGTTGGCCTTCTGGGCCGCAAAGACACATTGCCAGCTCATGTTGAGCTTCTCATCTACCATCACTCCTAAGTCCCTCTCCTCAGGGCTGGTCTTGAGCCAATGTTAGTTTGACATCCAGTGATGTTAGTTTGAAGCTGTGGATGTTAACATAGAAGTCATTTACAAGGCGGCGCCTCCAGTCAGCTTTCAAATGTTACGGGTTGCTGAAATTACAAAATGCATAAAGTTTAAAAGTGTAATCCCACACAACTTTCTCCTAGAAAAAGAAAAACCACAAGCAGTCTTTTAAGAATAATGAAGATGCAATACAGTGTCTACAAGTTTGGTTGTTTGTTGTAACTGGAACTCCTATGCCTTAGCTGAATCCATGTGGTCATGCCTGCGACTGCCATTAAGTTCAGAGTGTGTGTGTGTGTATGTGTGTGTGTCTGTGTGTGTGTCTGTGGAGCCTATTGAACGTATAGGGGTCTCCTGTCCATAAAGAATCAGTTGCAGAAGTGGGAACATGAACAAGACTTGACATTTATTTGCAAAGGAAATAACTTTCTTGCACTGAAAAACACACACTTAAACTTTAAGTAGTGCATTTGTGATTTTTTTTACCTTGTTGTGTAACTCCAGTTTGTCAGTTCACTTCTTCCACAGAGTTTGCAGACTCCT
The DNA here is from genome assembly GCF_036417535.1 of Chlamydotis macqueenii. Taxonomy (NCBI): domain Eukaryota; kingdom Metazoa; phylum Chordata; class Aves; order Otidiformes; family Otididae; genus Chlamydotis; species Chlamydotis macqueenii. Next base: position 169,030,446 of record NC_141556.1, read on the forward strand.
TCAATGGCAGTGCTGTTCCCAGTGAAGCATGCAGAGAGTAGTTAATCATTAATTCTCCATGGTTCATATTTGCTGTCTGCTTTACTGCATATAGTTTGATATAGTTCCTTCCAACAGACTTAATGCTGTCATTAGGAGTCACATGCTGGATCTTTATCTGAACTATTATCACAGTCCAGACATAGCATTACAGCCTCTCTTTGTAAGCCAACGTTATGGACTTCAGAAAGGCTTAAAACTTAATAAATACTATGGCTTTTATGATAATGGAACAGCTGCAGTGGCAGACTGACACATACACACACCCTAACTGAGCCTGCCTAGTTGCTGTAAACAGGTGCACCTAGAGGCTAAAGCTCTTTTTTTTTTGTCCATGACACTCATTTCATTGTCAAAGTCTAGCTTGACAATTGTGTGTGTGTTAGGATAATGTAAAGGAATCCAGACACATGTGGTGAACGGAATTCTTGGCTCTTGCAAAGGGGGTGAATTTTTAAATTGAAATTGCAGTTATCATTGTACAGATAAAACAGCTGGCCACTTGCAAAAAAAAAAAATCTTTTGTTATTACTGGAAATCTAAGCTATGTGATATGGGGAGACTGCCCTCAGAATAATAAAAATCACCACAAAACTATGTGAATTATGGTACGTAGCATTCATTCTAGGTACATTCTAGGAAGATCTAAACCTTTCTTTTAAAATCTCAGACATAGTCTGGGATCAGATTCATATATGCTTTGGAAGAACTACTTTCTCACTGTGTTAAAGTGCACAAGTGGGAAGGCAGAGGCATCTGAAAATTTCAGCTCAAGTGCCTTAGATCAGATCACGGGGCCTGTGGCTAACCTATTCAACCACACTAGAAACACTTTCCTCCTCCACACTGTACATTAGTCTACTTATTTCTTGGAACATAATATCTAAGATCAGGATCAACCATAAATAATTGTATTTGGTGTTCCCATTTGTTGACACCTTCCATAGGTGATGCAGTGAATTTAATTTAGATTGGATGAGTCATCTCTCACACAAGTGTTTTTTCCCCTCCAGCCACTTTTGGAGAATCTACTTAAGAGTATGTGATGCCCCAAAAAGGCCAAGTGAAATCTAAATAGGTTACTGTGGAACCACCAAGAAACTCTTTGCATCAGTACAACACCTTCTACAGGCTAATAAGTTCCACTGAGAAGCAAACGATATGAGCCTGGGCGGAGTCCCATGTTCACACAGCTGTAATGCTTCCCATAACCCAGTAAGATTATCCAGGGTGGCTTCCGGTATCTCTGCATGACACTGAACTGTGCCATACAGACATACTCTCACTCCATGGCTTTTAAATGGGCAGGTTTTTCCATGTTTCAGGTAATAAAGGGCTTTTCCTCATCCACATGGAAAATCCCATAGACTATAATACAGATGCAGCCAATAAAGGTGTAGAGAAATGTTCTATAGAAATTAATTTAGAATTAGATCCTTTCCAAAAGTATGTAAGCCATCCAATAAAATTCAACAGAGGATTACATCTCTGCTTTAGAAATTGATGAGTTCATTGAACAGTGACTATCTTTAAATTTCATTGCATTTTCCTCTGATGACTGGAAATTGTGTAGAAATAGAGTTATGTCTCTGTAGGATTCATAGCCTCCCAGCCAGACACTGAACCTAGAGTTTCCAAAGACAGTTTTTGTCACCCCTCTCTTATAAAGTATTTCTTGGCTTTAAAATTGGCAGCTGTGACCTGAGCATTTATGGAGATGTCACAGTCAGGTTTCCTCTGCTTGATATCTGGAAAAGTCATCTTTACTTGCCTTCAAGAAATTAAACTTTCCAGACAGTTTCCCTATAGCAAGACAAGCTATGGACTTGTAATGTCTCAAAATTGATTTACAGATATTTCTAAGAGAATGCTCTTAATAATCTTCAACCAGATTAGTTTTGCGTAAAGTCCACAGGAAGGTGGCCAACTGGGTTTGAACTTCCTTGAATTTAAGTCCAAAAAAATTTCCACACATTTTTCAGAAACTAGTCTATCAAACAGTGGTCTGCTGTCAAATTTGATAAAAGTTAGTTACCACATGTGCTCAGTATATGATCCAAAACAGGAAGCACAGCATCCGATGAAGTAGATGACAAAATGCCAGCAGCGGATATCTGGAATATGCGTTCCTCAAAAAGAAAAGATATTTTGCCATTGGGCAATAGTTCACAGAAATCAGCTGCAATTGTCTCCTTTCACTTGGTGCTTTGCAATTCAGATATTTTAATTGTTCTGAGAGCCTTCTCCACACCCCTTGAAATTACTGAAGAAAATGATAGTGATTAATCTCTTCTTCTGCCAGTTTTCCAGTGAATGAAGAACATAATTTCCTTTTAACACATCTTCAGTGTGCACTGCAGATTTACAAATTCAGTATAGACTGTAATTTGGGTTTATTTCAGACAAATTTTTAAAAGATATATACTTATTTATCAATCTTTAAATGTTTTAGCTTTCCCCATAACCTCTATCTCACAAGCCAAGATTACAATTTTTGTGGTTCTTTCCAAGATTGGCAAGGCCTAGCAGTTTTTTGCTTTTCTCTGATGTCTTGAGTGGATGGCTCAGTCCATTTTTCTCCCTTTTAGGGACTAACATTTTGATTAACAACACACAACTGTGCTCTGGAAACACTGAGCCCTGCTGCGACTTTCTTTCATCAGTGTTGGAAAAGATTCGCCTGGTACTTTCCATTCCTGGTCCTGACAAAATAATCTAAATTAATACATTAATATGTATATATTCTACGGAATATTTGTTTATACATAATTACTACCTAGACATAAAAGCAACAAAAATCACAGATATTCAAGTGACAAGGAAAGCGAGGGGTCCTACTCTGGTTTTTATAGATGCCAAGAGTCAGCTTTGGCTGTTTGCAGAGCAGGGTCCACACACACCTGGAGTGGCTAAAATATGTCTATTTATAATGCTTACCATTCTATGGGGTTTTGGTTTTGGTTTTTTGGTTTTTTTTTTTGTTTGGGGTTTTCTGGGGCCTTTTTTAATGTAGCAGGCCTGAATTTGACCACATTCATTTCCTTCTTTTATGTTACCAATGTTTTTCTCTTCAGTATTCTCTTGTCTCAATTTTGGGTTTCAGTAAGTATCAATTGTTGGTTTTCTCTATTCTTTCCAGTACTTCACTTATTTTGTTCCATTTTCCCCTGCTTCTTTTACAATCTTTCTCCAGATCTTTTGTGTCCAAGGCTGTTGAGTATGCAGACAGCTATGACAATATAGCATTAACCAGAATATAACATGTAAATAACTCTATTTCCCAGAAATAACTGTATTTCTTTTGGCTGTTCTATGGGATGATAAATCTAGTTCTACCGGTGCCACCTAAAGTGAAGGGTTACTATATTTGCTTCTACTGAAGCCAATATAAACCAGAACTAAATTAGAACTGTTAGCCATGCTGATGAAATTGGCAACACTCGCCGACAGTAGCAACGGGAAAGGTAGGTGCAATATATGATGATGATGCACGTGCCCCAGCTCCTTTACAGATCAAGATGTGACTCACAAATTCTGGAGTCACCGAGCTGGCAGCAGGATAGCCTGGTCAAGGGAAAAACAAACTCCTTACCCAAGGAGAGATTACATTGCACATTAAAGTTTAGTTTTGAAGCAGGCTTTTACAAATTGTTTTATTATTTTTCCTCAGCTCCTGTGGGAAGACTGTCTGGCTGCAAGAGAAAGAAAACAATAATAAGAACATTTAAAGTAATTAACCAGAGCTACCAGAAAAGTTCCTGTCAGTCTCCAGACTGTGGGTTTTCATCCCTATTTAAGAAGTCAGCAGACTCTGCTCAGAGGTTCAGCTACCAGCTCTAAATGATTACCCCAGAAGCAGGGAGCATTTGAAATAAATGGAACAGCTGTCTGTATTGCCTGAGCTATAAAAGAGACTGTATTTCAATAAAGAAACACAAATAATGAAGTATTTTCTTGGGCTATAGTAGGAGGCAACGGGGAGCTTTTCCCTTTCAGCCCCCTGGTTCCCCTTGGAGCTTAGAGACCACCTGTTGCAAGGAGCTTCTGGGGCTGAATGGCTGGAAGGTGGATTTCCTTCTGAAACAAAACCAAACAGCATGGAGGATGCCAGCACTCCAGAGTAAGGGAAGGCTCGCTATTGTTGGTGCTTCAATTGTTTGAGGTTTTTTTTTCTTCAAATAGAGCGGTGATTTCAGCAAAATATTACATGCTTGCTTAGGGCTTGTGATTTTTTTTTGGTGATTTCTCCTCATGCTTGCATTTTTTTTCTATTTATTTTAAAAAAAGGTCAGTGGAATAGTTTTTCTTCTGACAGACAAGGAGTAAGGAACAAACCTGAAAAGGGGTTTTCCCCTACTCTCATTTACACTGGACTGTTTTGAGTCATCTGACTCATGTGACAATGCCTCGGCCAGTGCAAACACCTGTTTTCTGGGGCACAAAATATTATCATAGAGCAGTTAGCTTTGCAGCCTGACACAGATACGCATTTTGTCATTATTTTAAATGAAATGAAACCTTCACGTTTATAAGAAGCAATGTTTGGGTTACTTCTGGGCTGGGAGGAAAGATTAGAGAAGAAACCTTTCTGTCCCCTTTCTCTGCTTCCAGCTTTCTGCTGACAACTGGGACAGAGGCAGCACAACACAGCATAGCCTCTGCTGTAAATATAACAAGTGACAAACCGTAACTCTGCCTCTGCTCCCATCCTCACTGAGTAAGGTGCAACCTAGGGTACAATTGACATCCAGAGATGTACCTCCAGGAGACAGAGTGACGCCATGGAGGTTCATGACTATGTGGTTTATGCAGGTCGTTATGAATTTCCAAAGGAGAAATTCCACATTCAAGATGAGGAAGAAGAGATGGCTATATTGTTTTAACAAAAATAACTTTTGGTTTTTCATTAAAAAAAAAATACCTCTTTCAAAACACATGAGAATGGTTCATTAAAAAAAAAACACCTCATTTTTAAAGCATATTTTAAGCGTTAACACAGTGCCTGCTGCCAGAAAAGCCCCACTGCAGCGCTGTTGAAGGAAGGAGGACAGCATCGTTATTTATGAGCGTCTGCACTCTCTCAGCCTTTCATGAAACCCTAATTTTATCTGGCAGCTCTTAAGAATCTCTGAGAAACTGGGTCCTTTGTTACCAATGCATCCATCTAACTTCTGCACCTAAAAAGACATGGACACTTCTTCATAAATAAAGAAAAGAAGTCAAAAATTTCTGACATTAATGTCACACTACTATTTTAGGCCTTAAACCTTCAAGTTCCTCTCTCTGGGCAAGCACCAACAAGTGCCCCTTTTTGCTCAACTTGCAACTCTAGCTTTTACAATCATTTTACTGAGAACAGGATCAGGCCTCAGTCATCAGTTTTCATTGGGGGAAAAACAAGACAAAACAAAACAAACAAAACCTCTTTATTACTCTTTGACAGGAGTGGAGTTAAACCCGAGGGGGTTATTTTTCTCCCATTAACTTTTTCTAACCTCATCCCTCCTTCATTTTCTTTCTCAGATTTACTCCCAAAGAGTTCCTGCATATGTATGCGTGTGCCTGTGTGTATGTGTGTATATGTGCACATCTATCCTTCTAATGAAAAGGAATCTATCTGTTCAGATAATTTGCTGTTGTTTGCAACATGATACAGCTAGTCCTTTTCACTTCAGCGTGAATAAACAGCCTGATCCCGTAAAAATAGGCCTTTTCTCTCCCGAGAGCTTGTTCCAAGATTGCGGAACCCAGGCTAGCAGAGAACATCTGCAACAGTTAGTGGAAACCCTAAGAATGCTTGTGAATAAATAGATTGGAAACTAAGTTGGAAATTTCTCAGTGAGATATAAATTTGAAAAAAATGAAATCCAGTTGAAGTACCCAGTTTCCCTGGGAGAATACAAGTCTAGCCAACCCAAGTCTAAATACATGTGGTAGTGATCACTGTATGCTGTTTCCAGTTTATCATCAAAAACAATAATAGCAAAATTATTGTCATTCAAATTTAGCTTCTAATAAAGAAATGTTACACTTTTAATCATGTTTGATTGCAAACCTCCTTTATAATGAATATGTTAGAAAAAGGTGAAACAATGCATTTTTAAAACTTCATCTGTACTTTGTTCCCTATTGCCAGATATAACCAGAATCCTAGATGAACAGTAAATGTATCAGTAAAAGCCACCAGTGATGAGCAATAAAGATCAGGTAGATTTAAGGGCTGTAATTCAAGTTTTACATCAGTCTGCTTTTCAAAATACTCATGGTGGTAACTCTTTGCAGATCAGACTCAGTGAAAAACCTCTTTTCAAAGGTTGAGATCTTTTAACTGTTTAGACTTTCACTGTTATGCTCTCTCTTTTCTCAGATGTGCCTTTTTCATTTCAGTTGCATGCTCACACTCCCAATTATTAAGTTAACACAGTCCCCTAGAGACTGTCTTCATTTTTTTTTCATGCTTACCACTGGCAGGGTGTTATAAAGCAAAACATTTGGGTTATATAGATTATAAACTAATAGATAGAAGTTACCAGCTTCGTGGGAAATATTTCACTTGTATTAAAAAAAAAAAGGGGGGGGGGCAATATTTTCTGGCTTGATTTAGTACAGCTTTGGTACGTAGAATAAATCATTTGCAGCTGGCTTACCCATGCACATGCTCTGGGGGTGAGGAACACATGCGTGTTATCAATTCATTATTTGTGCTGCTGTTCGTTACCACTTACGTGCTGGACAGCGACATCACTGTCTACCCTACATCTGAGGGTACGGCGTTGATGGCAATAGATATCAAGCTGTTGGGAAGAAAGCAAAAGCGAGGCTGTGGTCGGATTAACATTTGATTGCCTAAACAGTACGGCTTTGAAAGCATGGGAAAATTTGCCTAGTGAGCAAGCTGGATTTTTTTAAAAAACATAAAGCCTGCCAAGCTCCCAAACCTAAAGGGGAAAAAAGAGCTTGTGGAGAACTTTAATTAAAGTAAATGGAGAAATCTCCCCTCCTTCTCCTAAAAAGAACTTAAATATGATATTTTAACTTTATGCTTATACTGACTCTTTTTCTCTACTCAAAAAAAAAGTTAAGCAAGAAATTTTCACAAATGTTTTCTGATCCTCCAGTCCGTATTTCCCATTTTTGCCTATTACAGTGAAAAGGAAAAAGCCTGTTCAAGTGAATTCTGGCCCAAATTGTTACACAAAACCTAGCATTTCTCATAAATATGTACATCTACCAAGTGTTTACTCAGTTTCGTCTACGTTGGAGGCAATATAAAGTTTGCTTCCTCTCTTTACTGTATGGATACAGACTACTGAAGTGACTGTACTAAGGATGCCCTCTACTGAGAAAAAAAGGATAGAAGTCTAAATATGAGAGATACAGAGAATCTAGTACAAGTAGTAAAAGACTGATTGCTTTCAGGAGTGAAGAACATTGAACTTTATTTTATTTTTCAATTTGAGAACAGTTCTGATGAGAGCGTGGACAGACTCAGCCGCAGAATTATAGGTTATAGCTATACTAGTAAATTAAACTGGGCCAGGCAATGTTCCTGAACAATTTGTCTTAATCATTTGCACTGTTAAAATACTAGAAGGGTCTCCACACAACTTTGGCTGACATCATTTAGCAGTTTCTCGAACAATTTCTGGCATGATTTGGCAGTTGGCACAAACCAGTGTCCATCTTGAGTAGGGTGGAGTTGGCCACCTTGTTTTTTACATGGCCGAGACAGTTTAATACTATAGATACACATTGCTATATACTAGCTGGCATCATGTCAGAAAACAATTCTGGGCAGATTTAACTTATCAGTATAAAATTAGATCATCTGCTTCTTGCAGCGGGGTAGACCATGCGCAACAAATGCTCACTACTCCTGACAGATTTTGTCCATCCAGTTCTCAAAACCTCCAGGGACAGAGATCACATAATCTCCCATGGCTGCTCATGTAATTGATAACAATACGTGTTTTTCTTCAAACCTAACCTAAATACACCCTACAGCAATGTTAGGCAGCTATTATTTTCATAACCCAGTGAACTCATGAAAGAACATGTTTCTTTCCTCTTTGCAACTACTGTTTAATTACTCGGTATGACGATATATGGTGTCGGTCTTTTCTTCTCAAGATTAAAAATACGCAATTATTTGAAAGTTTCTTGTTGGTCATGGTGTGCAGGTGTCTAATATCACATACATACATGAGGTATTTAAGTCAACCCATTGACAAGTAATGGAGCATAAGACAATTCAGTTAGTAAAATGACTCCCCCTCTGTTGTCAATGTGAAGACATACACAGCTCCTGAGGTTGAGTTATCTCGTCCAAAACCAGCTAAGACGTATTTTGAGTATATTCTGAAGATACCTGTTTCTTTCCACTGACAACGGAATTAGTCCGGGTTTACTCCTTCCTACTGAAATGTCATACAGAAAAGTGCTAAAACAAGAGCTGAATAAGGAAGGGTGATCCATTATGATCAATTGTAAACAATTGCCAAAAAGTCTATCAGCAAATCCTGAATGCTTGAAAACCACAACACCTGTCACACATTCCTGTAATAGCTACCACAGGCCCAAACAGAGCCAGATAGCTTCCCGACAATATGAATAATTTTGTTCTTGCTCATATGCTTTCATGATCAATATCTTTGGTGCAGTCAGCTAGCACATGGGCTGCAGACATTTATGGGAAAGCAGTAAATGCTCTGCATGCTGGGTGAGTGGATCTGATGACCACAATATTTGTGTTCAGAGGAGTCTCCTGAGGGAAAAACAAATATTCTGTCTGGATGTGGTCTATATGGTCTTCTTACTGCTATTCGCAGGGTGACATACATAGTGTAAGACACATCAACCATTTATGAATGCACCCTCAAAAGTGACAGGCTTCAATGAGCCCGTTCTTAGAGGAGCAGTCAAAATACATCCTCTGACATTTTATCATCCTCTTAGCTATGAATAAGAGACAGATATAACTAGTCTTGGCCAATCTAAGAGCTCTCTTCCTGGAGCCTGCATATCTTCTACAGTAATAAGGAAAACATTTGTAAAGGAAAGCAAAGTTGTTTGGGTTTTTTTTTATTTGCCAGAAGGAATGCAATACTGGGAAAATTATTTTTCAAATTATGTTACCCACATGCATTATTTACCAAGTTTTCTCCACCCTCTCAAAAGGAAGGCCTGTTTTATTCCCAGTTTCTGTGTCAAAAGAAGTGGCCTACTCCCTCCTTTAATGTGGGAGGAGGGAGCCCACCAGCGTTTTTTCACTGACACAATCTGGGCACTCTCCTGAGTTCCCTCCCTTTTCAAGGGTCTTTGAGGTTTTTCCATGTCTTTTGATCCCAGAAAAGATGGAGCCAGACAGGCAAATGCTTCCCATGACTTGATGGCCTAGCCGTTGTTATCTGAACTCCTTTGAAGCTGGGGAACCTGAAGGTCTTATCTGTGCCATTGTCTTACCTTTCCTGCTAAGTTCTGTAGCCTTTCCTTTTACATTTTCCTTTGACTTCACTGAGCATTTGGACAGGCACCAGTACAAGAGAAAGCAGAACCTCACAGCGCCCCTGAAAGATTGCACAGATAGTTTTCCAGCATTGTTGCAGAGACAGTTTCAGGGCATGGAGGAGCAGTGGGTTTTCACATGCTTCAAGAGAGACTACCCAGAATATCCCAAGGAAGTGATTTTTTTTTGGTGACTATGACAAATTACACAGGGTGCATGTTGGATGGCACTCCCTGATTTCACCCTCTTTGGAATGGAATGTGCGCCTGGAAACTGCCACAAAATGGTGTGAGACAGCAAGTCCCCAGAGGCTGAGGTATCCTCCCAATTGGGTCTCTGGTGACAAGGAGCCATTAGATAAATTTCAGGAGTTTGTAATTCTTTCTGTGGAAGGATACTTTACAATCTAAAAGCTATATGTTTAAAAACTGAAATGAAATCTATGCTGTGTTCTGACTTTGACAATGTGGATTTTTCTGTATTGACATTCTGACCACGTGACAGAAATTTTTGAGTTGCTTGAATAGTTGGTTACCTGGTGATGCAGCGAGGAAGAATCAAGATTTAAGTAGATATCTTGCACAGATTAGTCTCAAATTACGTAATGAAGAGCTGAAGTTAGGAGACCGTTGTCCCTTGTTTTCCCTAAGGTCAATGGAGAAAGAGAGAGAGATTGGCTCTCCAATATGCCATTTAGAAAACATCTCTCTCTAAAGCAGTGTTATGTTGTAACGGTAATTTTAAAAATACAAGTAGGACAATATTTGCAGGCAGAAGTCATATCTGTTATTCGATAACAGATGTGGGTGGAAGAATCAGACAAGCCTTTAGGTACAGAAACCTTTCTTCAGTTTGGAAAGAGAGGCAACAAAAGCTTTGACATCTGGAAATTGAATTGAATAATATATCCTTTGTTAACAATTGTGGTATGCAAAGGAGGGAGTTATCAAAATGAATTGTAGTGGAAGGGAAGGTATCCTTAAGAAAATCTGGTATCAGAAAAGTAAAAGAAGAAGAAGTGGTCATAATTGCTGTTTTTATTAAATTTTGTCTCTATAGCTTTCACTTTTGTCTCAACCGCTTCTCATAATAGTTTTTTTAAAAGACTTCTTACTACTCTTTTGTAATACTAGTATTTTCCTAGTGAAAGCTGCAATCTCAGCTTTTTCTGGTTAGGACTGGAACATACGCAAAGGAATAACAGTCATCTCAGAAATGAACTGGGTGAACATTGATATTTTTGTTCAGTAGAATAACAAAAAAGAACAGAGAATGGGAAAGTGAATGTAGTTCCAAAAGAGCCAAATAATCAAATTAAGACATTTTTGCAAAATAACCAACCAAGGTTTTGAAAGATTATTTTTGGATCGATATAAAATACTTCAATTCCCAATGAAACTTATTATTTAATTTGTAGTTTAGATTAACTCCCCATCCACTTTTTAACTTTTTTATCTTTTTCTTGGTGTTTATTTAATTTAAGTCACCACTTTAAATGAAAATGTCCGTTCAAAATGAGAAGTCAAAAAGTTTAATTCTAAATATGTCCAAAAATCCATAGTCAGTCCCCTGGTAGGCCGATAGGCTCATACCACAGTTTAACATGATAACGATCGTTTATCTACTTTTCATTTTTTCTGTTTTAATTATCATGTTGTCAATTTTTTTTTCTATCTTTGTGAGATAGAAATGGACTTTTACTCTATGTTTCTAGAGAACCTTGTCTTAAAAATATCCTGTTGGATATGTAGGCCTCTTTGAAATTATAGCCGTGCATATGACTTGTTAGAAGTCTTTCAGTTGAACTTTTTTTGCATGGAGGCAGATGATAAATCAAAAAATAAGTATTTTTCAGAAATTATATAAGGCTGGCAAAGCTGTGAAGAAGGACATGTGGGTTTCAGAATCTACTAATTCTGAAGATTTCCATCCAAAAGCCGACCTTTTGTCCCTGTTCTTTTGCTTGCCTTGCTGATATGCTGCCAAGTGGATTGCTGGGGAGCTGAGCCTGAAGGCTACCAGCTCTCCATCAGCTCATATGGTAGGCAAATAGATGACACTTAAAAATATTATTCCCAGGGAGCGATGTCTATGCCTGCTGCCACATGGTATAAATGCTGCAAGTAGCATATTGTTCCATATTGTTCTGCTTTAGCCCCTCTGGAGACAATCATTGCCAGTTGCTATATGTCCCTAAGTTACTTCTGAGCCCCTTGGGTTTGCCTATGTCCCTAAAACACAACAGGCTAAACACATACTGACCAATAAGCCCATAAAATCCCTGGCACTTAAGAGAAAAGCTGAGATTGCAATGGACCGCATTATTTTGCAAAACTGTCCAAATGCCAGCAGGACATGCATTGCTTAGACAAGGAAGATGGCAACGCAAGCACTACCTTAAATGAGCTTTCTTAAGTGGAGTAGTTGCTTATGTCACAGCAAAACATCAGCAGATCATGAAAACAAGTGGAATATCATTACTTTTAAGATGGAGAGATGCAGAAGCTAATACAAAGTCAGAGACAACAACACTAATACTGTAAGAAAAGTCCAAGCTGAAGAAATAAAATGGATAAAACTCAGACATCTTTCAAATCTGGGTTTATACCCATAAGGGGAATTTAAACAGTGGATGTGAATAATATATTTGGAAAGCAACACCACTCATTACGCTGTAAGAGGAAGCTCCCACCTGTTCAGTGTTAAAAGTAAAGTAAAATCTCAACAGCATATGATCAAACCTGAGTTTCTAGACTAGCCATTTTGAAGTTCCCTTTGTGCAAAATCCGAGGAAAACTAATTTTTCTACAAATCAGACAGTAAGTAAAGGAGACAAAAAAAAAGAACCACTGCATAGAGAAAAGATAGAAATATTCACTTGTATAGACACAAAACAATAAATAAATGTAGAAAAAGATAATATAGTCTCTGCAAAGTAAATTTTTTTGGGAGATATCATTGACATAAAATATTTTTCTATCCTCGGAGACGTAACAGCATGTTTGTCTATATTAAATGTTATCTTTTGGAAAAAAATAAGCCACCATCTGTCTTGTATTTGGTAACAAGTTTTTCTTCAATGGAAATAAAGTAAATGTTTTAATGGTAAGGAGACTAGTAAGGTCTATGTAAATAGCATTTTTTTTTTCCCCTGAGGAAAGATAATTGAGGACCATAACCAGTAAATCTGAGCAGTTTTGGAAGGAGACAGAGATATTCTGTTAAACAAAATCAATGTTTTGTAATAAACAAAACAGAAATTCCATCAAATAAGAACAACATTTTGGGGAAAGAAAATGGACAACAGTAAGGTCAGGACCATCGTGGCCTGATCAGAGGAGGAATAGATACAGGAGTGTGGCCATTACCATGCAAAGCTGGGAATGAGAAACAACAAAAAGATTATTGAAAAAGAACAAAATTCAGTGCAGGAGTCTCAGTCCTTACTTGTCCACAGGTGCCTCCACAGGGTGTAATCAGTATAGTTCTCAGGCAACAGGACAGGTAAAGGCACAAATTAGTGGTTTGTGCATGTCCACCCAAAAACTAAGCACTCAAAAGGACAAATAATTTTGCCTATGGTCTTATGTTATAAAAATGTACATGACTTTATCTGATAAGGCCACAGGTAGCTGAAACTGCTATGGAAGTTAAAAAGGATCCATAAAAAATTCCCAAGAACAGAGAGAGGATTTTTTTTTTCAATTATGCATGTGTGATTTGGAAATTGAGTACCTTAAAAATGTTAATGGTACAATATAGGTTACTGAACAAAACTGCACTAGACCAGATTTTGCAGCCAGAGCATGCACCTATCAATCACATAATGAGAAAAACAGAAGAAAGAAAATATTTTCCTAACCTCCAATAAAAACAGTTAGAGGCAGCCCTGCTGAAAGCAATTGGCTATGTCTCTACTGCTAGACAAGAAAAGAACAGGAACGGATTTCTGTCTTTTTAAGCCACATGGCAAGGACTCGCTTGCATCCGTGGTGCTCCCCTTGTGTCCTGTCAGACCGTGTAGCTGCTGGCCTTGATCTTCTCTGCCCACTCCTTTAGCTCTGAGTCAGGATGACTATTTTGAGTGCTTATTGCAGATTGAAGTCTCTGAAGACTGAGGGTTCTCTCACTATCACCAAAGTGGAGTTTTTACAGCATGAATTCAAGGGTATCTGGTGCATGCCCTGGGATCTAGTAAGAGGACATATGGATGTTTCTCTGTGCAAAATTGAGTGAAAGAATATGGAACATCTGTAGAGAGCAGAGGGTGCCACATATTGTACAGCCTCATCTGTAACACCTTTTAGAAACAAGCTCTGGAGTGAACTATCACCCAAATCATGTAGGAGGGTTGACTTTGGCAGAGCTAGCAGTGGATATGGTTTACCTCAACTTCAGAAAGGCTTTTACATTGTCTCCCACAACATTCTCATGCTTGACCAGGTGTCAATATTGGGACCAAATATGTTCAGTCTCTTCATTGATGACATGGTACTGGGATAGAGTACACTCTCAAAGAGTTCACACATTAAAAAAAAATTAATGGAGTGATTTGCTGACATGTCAGATGGGTGTGTGCTGCCATTCAGAGGTATCTTGATAGGCTGAAGAACTGCTAAGAAAAGAATCTCATGAAGTTCAATAAAGGGAAATGCAAAGTCCTCCATCTGGAGAGGAATAACCCCAGGCAACAGTACACAATGAAGACCAACTGGCTGGAAAGCAGCTTTACTGAGAACCCCAGGGTCCTCATAGACACCAAATTGACCATGAGCAAGCAATGTATTCTTGCAGAAGAGGAGACAGGCGGCTACCTGGGTTGCATTAGAAAGCATTGCCAGCAGGTAAACGGAAGGGATCCTTCCTCTCTGCTCAGCTCTGGTAAGGTTGCATCTGCAGTACTGTGTCCAGTTCTGGGCTCCCCAGTACAATAAAGCTCTCGACATGCTTAAGCTAGCTTAGCAAAGGGCCATGAAGATAACTGAGGGATAGAAGTATCTTTCGTATGAATACTGTCTGAGAGAGCTGGGATTGTTCAACCTGGAGAAGAGAAAGTTCAGGGCAGCGGAGGGAGGGAGTGGATCTTATCAATGTGTATACAAATATATTGATATAAAACCGCCTGAAAATTGATCTGAAAGCAAGAAAAAAAACTTTTTTTTTTTTTACTGTGAAGCTGGTCAAACACTGAAGCAGGTGATCCAGAGATGTTGTAGTTTCCTTGGAGGTATTCAAAACCTGACTGGACATGGTTCTGGACAACCTGCTGTAGGTCACCTTATTTGAGCACGGGGGGTCAACTAAATGATCTCGAGAGCTCCCTGACAACCAAAACCATTCTGTGATCCTGTGACACATTGAAATGACCCAAAACCAGACAGGGAATGATCTAGCAGTTAACCTGTCTTCAATAGGGGATTCAGTGCTTGAGCTAGCCTTCTTTTTCTTAGCAATGTAGCTGAACCTGATTTACAAATAGCCTTTCTCTGTGTTCAATAAAGGATGGACATGAATGTTAGTGAGCTAGTTGCCCAGTAAGATACCTAAAGGCAGCAGCTCCAACAAGTTCAGACAACTGTGCCCTCAAACATGACAAAACTTGAACTAATGCAATTACAACAGTCTACAAAAGATTAGGGCTGATGGGTAAACCATGCTACCGCACATAGTACATCAAGCCACATCTAAATGGTGGATGAGTGTCTGCCATAATGTTTCTTGGTCAGGTCATGTGACCTGCTTGAGCTCACAGTAGCTTTGTCACTGCTTAGGTGGGTTTTCCTTGCAGAACCTGTCTGTGGGAGAGGTAACCTTTGTGGTTGCGGCTGCCACTTTTCTTTCTACCACAAGGGTGATATGAGGATAAACTCATGCTAGATAATGAGATGTGTGCTGCAGAAATGTCTACCGATCCCTCCACTTTCAGAAATCAAGAGTCCATGAGCAAATCAGTCCACAAATCCTCCCTTTTACTCCATTTATCCACTCATCTTCCATCTTGGTTTCCCAATGAATGATGATGGACATCCTCTGTTAACCTGACTATTTGGTTTATACTTCCTATCCAGCCAAAAAATGTGTGTGAAGTTCAAAATCAGACACACCACAGGCTGCCTTTTGTCCCAGAGGGGATCTGGAAAGGGAACACAGGTCATTTATAAGTTCGTTGAACTCTCAGTGGCAACAGCTAGCTATTGTTATTTCTGTGTTTCACTAGGTGTAGCAACTGTGAGGGAGCAGGAATGTAGGAAATATACATAACACAGCAGGTTCATAATTTCCACTGCTGATGGAACAGCTTGCAAACCATTTTCACTCAGGAGTGACCAATTCACTTTCCAAGAGTTTAAATGGTTCATTATTCTCCTGCTAGTGACTCTGAATTTTATTGATATGGCTGTACACTGTACCATTTAAACATGCGCTATCCTTTGATTAAATACCTAGTTACAGCTTTCATACTCGTTGAGTTTTCTTTTAATGAGAACTGAATTGGAAGTTTCCAGGCTTCTTCCTGTGACAAAAGACCCATGGGCACATTTTTTTTTTTTTAGAACTTGAAGGTTTTCAGTGCTTTTAGAAGAAAAAGAGGAATATCTTAATGAAAGTACTAGATAATACCTATTATTTTGCCAGTCAAGGACTCACACTGTGAAACTATTACACTGTGCAAGTTGAAAACACTTTTAAGAAGAGAAGTAGTCTCCAACTATATTCATCCATGCTGCTTGCAAGCAGAAAATTATTCTGATATTTCAAAGAGGCTGGGGAAAAAAAAAAATCAAGATAAACTTTCACACATATTTTTGTTTTATTTTTCTTGTCAAAATGAAATAATGGAAATTGTATCTCTTATAATTCCAAAATAAGTTTTCTGGAAGTAGGTATGCAATTAAGTTGGATAAAACAGACCTTAGTAGCAAAGAAAACGGATTTAAGCCTCCAAAATGTAGAGAAGCATATTCATGAAGAGTTCACTGAATTGCACAGTCTAACCCCCGTCACCATCAGAGTTAATCAATGTTACTACTATTTATTTTTTTTGGTTATCATAGCATGGGACAGCAAATGCTCTATGTATTTTAGAGAGCAAGTACAACTAGGCAGTTATTAACCAGTGTTATTGTGTCTAAATCTGAGCCAAAGATAAACAAATGTGTTAGAAAATTCCATGCTGGAGCTGCTAGTGTGTAGACTTTAGTATCAAGTGTAATAACCAATCTGTAACAGGAGAAACCATGAGTATGTATATTTTTAGAGCTATAGGAATGTTTTTAATTCAGCCTGACTGGACTATATAAAAAAATACTCTCAGAAAGGATGTTATTCAAGTTATTTACGAACTCACGGTGTTAATGATTTATTTTAGTCAAGCAGGTGAGATGCTGTGTTTCAAGGCATAACAAATGAAACATTTAGTTTATGACACATTTTGTTCTCCTTCCAGCAAAGTCATCTGACTGTAAGAAATACTAACTTCTGGTTTTGAGAATTACATTTGTGAGTCTAATTTTGTGGGGAAAAAAAAAAGAAAGAAAATGAAAAAGGAAAGTTGAGTAAAAAAAAAATCCATGAGCATACGTAATACATTTTTAATGTAAAAATCTTATTTCTTAAACCTCTGATCAGGAAACTGTGTTTTGCACCTGCTAACCAAAGTGAAAAGAAAAAAAAAGGCAAAGGGAACAGTCAGAGATTTCACTGGTTGGTATGAGTAATAACATCAGAATACAGCCTTGTGTGACCAGTAAATACGTTGAACGGGAAATTCTGGAGGCTCAGTTCTGGTTCTTAGTATTGAATAATAATAACATTTGAAATGTGTGTTTATCTTTTTCAATTTAATTCATTTTCACATAGTGCATCAAACCCTAATGCAGTGCAACAGTACCTGATGAACACAGTAATCAGAGAATTAGCCTTCTCTCACTGTTTGAGTTTTAAAGAATTCTGCAAAACAAATGTACCTCCCAGGTAGCATTTTCTATTTCTGTTCTCACATTTCAGAGACATGAGTCAAAGCACTTAAAGTTGGGGTAGCAGTTCAAAGTACTCCTTTGGTAGGCTAGAAAGCACTTTTTCATCTTTTTCTGACATATATTTGACAAGAAAAGCAGCCATGTAGTATAGGAGGAATGAAAAATGTTATGACAAAGAACAGGGAAGTATATCATATGTGCTGTATTTTAAAATTTCATGCAAGAAACACTGTTATTGACACTGGATAACAAAGAGGCTTGCAAAACCATTAATGATAATTAATTTAAAATTAATGTATATAAGGCAAATCATTGTCAGTACAGGCTCAGAAACCACTTTCAGCATCAGCTCAGTTTCTTATAAAACAGGAGTATGAGGGGAGCAGCCACTTTGTACTTGGGGCGTAGCTGCAAATTCATTAACAGGTCAAAACATAAAACCTATTTGCAGAAACTTATGTAGTTTGACCAAGAACTTTGCAATTTAGTCCTATTTGTTTTAGAAGAGAAGGCGTATTTCCTGACTCAAGAAAGATGGAAGTTGAAGAGAACATAATAAAATTTTCTTCCCAGCATGTGGTCACCCAACTTCTCTGAGAAGTCTCTGTCAAGAAAATCTTGATAACTCTCCAAGAAATTCATTTACTGCACATTTAACTTCTGAACAAGATGATATGGTGATGGGAACTGGAGGAGTGGACAGACCACCATCTGTGTGTGGGCAAGTGACAGGGGCACAGCCACCCTCAGTGTATCAGATAACAGGGTTTGTCCCAAAATCATGTTGTGAGACGTGGTGGTAAAATCAGTGGCAGGTTGTTAATCTATGTTTCTTGGGAAGAGAGGGAAGCTATAGGGTCACACCGATGCCACACTCACACAGGGGGTGGCAGAGGAGCTAACGGAGTCCTGAAGGACCTGTAGTCTTCCTCATCCTCACCCCAGACACAGTAGCATCAGAAACAGAACCTATTAATTTATGACAGAGAAATCAATGGAGCAAATGTATTCATAAATTCACGGGAGAGAGAAAACCATGATAAAAAGATCTTTGGTACCATCCAGTATAGCTATTTTTTTAATCTTATGCTCTGTACCAGTACTTTCCCTTGGATGTTATTTCCATTTTGGGGTCTTCATCCCTCTGTGTACTCCTCCTCTCTGCCTCAAACTTTTCACCAGAGTCTCTAACAAATCCAAAAGACAGTCTCAGAGGTACTAAAGGATATGTTAAATAAGTGTCGCCAAGCTGGTCTATTAGCCTATGTAATCATGTGGTATACAATTGTTAGTGATATTCTCTCTGATGCAAAGATCTGTAGCTCTGAATTAACATACTATTTTTATTCTCTATCCTGCAGTCTTAGATATGGACTGTGGATTTTAAAAATATGTAATTATTGATGTCTAAAGTGTTCAGTGAATGCACTATTTCCTTAACACATAAAGT
The DNA here is from genome assembly GCF_036417535.1 of Chlamydotis macqueenii. Lineage (NCBI taxonomy): Eukaryota > Metazoa > Chordata > Aves > Otidiformes > Otididae > Chlamydotis > Chlamydotis macqueenii. The sequence continues at coordinate 169,049,419 of NC_141556.1, forward strand.
CATTGCCAAGGAACATCGTGATTGAATTTGACAAACCTGAATCCTGCATTCATCTGTGACTATTTCCCTTTTGTCCTCTTTATCCGCTACAGAATGAGTGGTTCGAGTCAGTTCTGAAGGTGTCGTTTATCATTTTGAGTATCTTTGTGTGATTCAGCCCTGCGTGATGAATGGCCCGGTCTATTCTCTAGTTTGCCTTATGTGTTCATTCACTAAGGTCAAAGAATCCTCAGTCATATTCACATCCCAATGTTCATACAACACTCAAATATTTGGTTTTAGGCCTCAATGCTGTAATGTGATGGACAGCTGGTGTTTGATATAGAGTTCCACTGTTTACCCTGGGAAATGAAAATTAAATACACGATTTTCTGAATGAGGTTTTTTTGGTTTTTTGTTTTTTTTTTTTCCCCAATAAGGAGCTAAAATGGGTTAATCCACCTGCTGCTGTGTGGTGCAAATGGAAAGATTGGTTCCTGCAGCTCCTTTATCGTTATTGCAGTTTTGTGTATGTGTTGTCATTTAAGAGATTTATTCTTTCAACCTACAGACAAATACATCACACGTTTATGAATGGTTTGTTTGATTAGGGATGAGAACACATGCACAATGATTCTCTTAAGGACAGTATCGGCTACAGTAAATTCAGCCGAATTGTGTTGCAATTCAGGAGCATTTAAACCTTAAATGGTATTTTTATCTTTTTAAAAAATCTGTTTATTCATCTTTCTCATTAATGAACCCCAGAATAGTGATCTTTCAAAATTTATATTAAATTAATGGTCTTCGTATCTTGCAAATACAGGTAAATACTTCTATTTCATCAAATAAGTCATAGACCATGGGAAATTTTGTAAGTGTTCTTTCTGTGATGTTTTCTCTACTAAAAAAAACTTACTGCTGTAAAACTTCAGGAAAACATAAATTTTCATAAAAATTCATCAGGATTGTGGAACAAGGCTGCCCTAGATTATACCGAAGGTCCTTGAATTCCAGTTTTCTCTGTACTATTGAAAATAGGAATAAAGCACAATATTTCCATTAATTAATTTTAAAAAGGCAAATATTTTTATCAGTTATCTATGTGTCTTATTGCTTAGCAGTTTAGCTATTGTTGATACTCTGCTGTGGTGTGGTTTGCTCTGTCACGCTCTATTTGTAGTCATCTGCAGCCATAAAAAGCTGTCGGACACAGCTAACAAGTCGGCATGAAAGGTCGTTGCATACATTTTGTCTTGTTGTTTTGAAGAGCTTTCCCTTTAAGAATATGCTTTAGGAGAGATTTTTTAATAGGTATAACTGCATAATAATTATTAATTGATGGCTCCACAGAAGTATTTATGTCAGTTGTCAAATTAATTGCAAGTAACCTTCCATATTATTCTGTCACATTTCAGTAACTAAGCAGTTTTAAGCCAGAAAGTCATTCCAAAATATTTTTTTTTTATTTTCGTCCATGTGCAAGGAACTGACTTAGGAATGGATTTCCACAGTCAGACCAGATGCAACCCTGAGCTGATCTCCTTCCTTCTGGGGCTCACCCTTGCAACGCTGAGTGGTGCACACCCAGGCATGGAGTGTAAGAGAAGGGAACAGACTATCACTCACTTTTTACTTCCTCCAAATATCGTGCTATGCTATTTATATGTGTACCAGAACACAGCCAGACAGAGGAGTCTGGCATACATAAACTAAGGCTTCTGCAGGTCAGCGTAGGAGATATTTAAACTCAGACTTTTGTAAGGAAAAGAGCGATGTTCTCCATCCTACACCAGTACCGATCTGATATGATAGACCAATGCTGAAAATGGTGAGGAGAAAAATAGGATGGGGGGGTTAGCTATGGTTCCTGCCATCTGATGACACCTCATTGAAGGCGTGAGATAAGAAACAAGAGATATTATTGTGAACTTTCTTCATGTCATAGAGTTGGGAGGATGTTTACTTCCACTTACCTAGTGACTACACATCAGAAATTTCTCAATATCTGTCTTGAAGCAAACACACCTTTTTATGAGGCTTTTGTCACCTCACTTTGGATTTATATGCAGTCTCCATGGAGCCTGAGGAGCAAACGGATGTGAACAGTCTTGATCAACAGGTGAGCTAAACAAAGAAATGCCAAAGCAGGAAGACAGCATTCCTCCCTGTACAAATATACACTCATCTAGCAGCAGAGGAGAGAGCAGGGCTGTGAAAATGTGATGGAGAGAAGCAATCAGTTAAAGTTAAAACAGATGAAACAAATGGGATGAACAGGACTGTGAATAAGAAGAGGGAAGGGAAGGGAAGGGAAGGGAAGGGAAGGGAAGGGAAGGGAAGGGAAGGGAAGGGAAGGGAAGGGAAGGGAAGGGAAGGGAAGGGAAGGGAAGGGAAGGGAAAAGAGAAAAGGAAAGGAAAGGAAAGGAAAGGAAAGGAAAGGAAAGGAAAGGAAAGGAAAGGAAAGGAAAGGAAAGGAAAGGAAAGGAAAGGAAAGGAAAGGAAAGGAAAGGAAAGGAAAGGAAAGGAAAGGAAAGGAAAGGAAAGGAAAGGAAAGGAAAGGAAAGGAAAGGAAAGGAAAGGAAAGGAAAGAAAAAAAGAAAAGAAAAGGGAAAAGGGTAACATTTTCCTTTTAGGGACTTTCTTCAATACAATTTCTATGTAGCTTGAAAAAAAAAATTGAGAAATTGAAGGGGAAACGATAGACACCTACTATTCTGACCTCTGCTCCTAAGGTAGCTTTTCTTGTTTATGCACTGATAATTGACTATAAAAGGGTGTGCACACTGCAGTTAACTGGGTCCAGCTAGGCTCCACCAAGAGCTCTAAGGGTTCCACGTGCTCTTTGGATGAAAGGGAGATGCTAAATAGCATTTCTGTTATGTTGTCAGTTTTCAGTCAGTGTGCTAACCACCCGGCGTTGCCCTTCTTCTGTCAGTGCGTGAGACATTCGGCTAATCAGGCCCACATGGGCAGTGTCATTATGTCAAACAAAAGTAATCACTGGTTTGACGAAATCCCATTTTTCATGTTTTGTTTTGGGTTTTTTTTTTTTCCGAGGGGCTTGGGCAGTATTTGAGTGCCTGTCCTCCTCAGCTTGAATCCCAAACTGCTTTAGATGACAGACAGATGCTAATTTCCTAGCAACAGCAATCCCAGCATTTGCAGGTGAATAAAACCAGGAACCAAAGCAGCTTTCAACTAGGTAGTGAGGCTTAGTGGTGTAGTGAATTTAGATTCCTATGGGATTAACGAAAACTGGAAATTGAATGGCTTTTAGGAATCTAAGTCCCAGCATAAGCAGGATTTTGCAGACTGAATCCTACTCAATATTTTTATCATCTCATGTCTTAAATTAAGTTGATTCAACCACCTACAGCAGCAGCCTGGTTTTATTGTTCTTCCATCTTCTGTTACCTCCTTAACAGACAGTCTTCACTGGCTTTTGAGCTTTGAAACACCTATGAAAATGCCTAAATAAGTTTTCTGCAGCTGCATTTAATCACCAAAATTCAACAGTTTGGGCCTACGACACTTAGTTAGAATGTAGCCGGTATTTCTTTTCCCATAAATGTGAACCAGTGATTATTTCAAAGTCCCATTCTGAATGGAGTCGCTGTGAAGCGTTACTTCAGAACTAGACAACAGCATTCACCTTATTTGACACGTTTTAGTGCTGTTGCAATAGCTGATAACACACAAGAGAGGGAGGGAGGGGATGAGGGGGGGAAAGACATGCCAGGGAATCAGCAGCAAGTGCTTGCACAAACCTTTCTTTCAGTTCAAGTATGTCAAGTGAGATAAATGGTCAAAATGCAGACATACTGTACGCAGCAGGAGCCAAAAGCTGCTCCCCAGATTGGCAGCTCCAGAAGCCATCAACACCGGATCCTCTCAGCAATTACCAGCTCGGAAATGTCCTTCCATTGATTGTGACAGACATAAACCAGCTGCATCTCAATAGCTAGAGAACAGAGGGAGGAAGAGCCAGACAGCAGGACACAAACAGCACCAGGCCGTGGGACCAGCTGCAGCCTGCAGGTCGCACTTCCATGTCAACAAAACAATGTTATTTAATATTTGCCAAACACTGAAGTAATTCATCACAAGGTATAAGTGGATCTATAACGTCTGAGATCGCCCGTTGAAGATTAACTGGACAGATCGCATTTCCAGTGCAGCAACCTAAATGGGAAACAAAATCGCCTGAACCTCGGGGGCGAGAAACTTGCTTGTTTTCTGCAGTAGCAGAGTTCCCATGCTGGTCAGCCTCAGCCATGTAGTTTAGGAAACCCTCATGCCAGAATATTTGCATACGTGAAGGACGGTGCTAAAACAGGACAGTGCCAGCCTGTCAGAATTCAGCTGATGTGAGAGTCTGATCAAATGCACACAGCTGCCTTCACCTAATCTAGAGCCTGTATAGGGCAAAATTACTGTGAATCACCAACCGAGAGAGGAAGACCTGGACTGTTGTTTAAATATAGAGACAAACAGTTCACAAACAGGTGCCTCTAAAAATATCTGCGTTCCCCGGCAGACATTCTTCAAACAGACACCAGGCGTATTGCCTGTAAGAGGTGGCACTTCCAGAGACGCAGAGTCACAGCAAGCTGCATACATTCACATGATGTATGTGCTTCACACCACTTTGAATTTTAACAACGGAACAAAGAAAAAGCTTTAATATACACAGTACAGAGGGAAGTCCCACAAGAACTTTATAGAGACAAGAAATCATGCCACATATCCCAAAGTGGAGGTGAAAATAAAAAAGGCTGGAAATGGCTTGTTATTTTTGGTTTATTACTTTTGAGCAAATCTAGCTCAATCTATAGCTATTTCAATTGTATCTAAATATTAATTCAACCCAAAAGGTCATCCAGCAATGGTAACAACTGACACTTCTGTTCCCTGACCTCTGACTGTCTGCATCCCAGTTGGACTCCAGTACTCCTAGACAAGGCTCAGGTAGTGACTGGACCAAGACACTTCCAACAGGGACTGCAATGCTGTCCTTTGTATTATCCCTTTGGAATTGCCATTTCCTGCTGCAGGCAGGAAGAGGCAGTAAGCTCGCACGTTATGTGCGTTCCCATAGTTGTTATGCTATGACTAACCCATAGAATGCTTCTGCAATATAGTATTTCACAGGATTTCCTCAATAATTGCTTCAGGATCTACCCAGACTGTTATGCAAAAGCTGTAAGTATACCTCTAGAGACCTGAGTAATTATAAGAGGTTTTAAATAACACAATTAAGTGTTTAAAATAATAAAAAGTATCAAGACCACAGCATGATGAGAAAGTACAACAGGCAGTGTTCTCCTTCTTGCCACAACACTCTTCCTGGGACTGCGCAGCAGTCATTACTTGGGCTTTCTGGAGAAGCTTTCTGCACATCATAAAGGGCAGCACTCAATTCCCCTTTTTCTTTTTTTTTTTTTGGTGTGTACCCTTGAGGCACATGTTTGCTGCTGTAGCAAACACAAGAATCAAGCTTGTGCACAACTCTCTTCATGTGTTGAGGGTGTAGGTGTTTTCTGCAGGCCCAGCCAGTTCAAGGCTGGGCTCCAATGAGGTTTTGTTTTCAGATGCCTTCTAATTCCTCCTGTTCCACTTCTCCTCTCGACTGTCTTCCACTCCTACTATCCTTCTGCAAAATTTCCTTTCCACCTGCTCACCCTTGTACCACAGCTCAGTGGTTCTTCATTGTGTTTAACATTGCTGGAGCATAGCATTCAGTTCCTTCTTTTTTTTTTTTTTTTTAAAGTTACATTTTGACTTGAACAGTCATGATGCAAATGTGACTTTAAAAGATTTTGAGATTTGCCAAGACACTGAACTTTGCCGTTAGAAGAAAACAAGTTTTTCACAATGAATATTTCACAAGGTAGCAGATTCCACAGGTCATCATTCTTTAATTAACATGTAAAATTAACAAATGGTACTATTTCACACAGTCAGTGTGGATCTCAAGGCCCCACTTTGTACTTTCTTTCCCCTCCCATCATTCTTCCATGCCAGGGTCAATAGTATTTTTGCCTGAAGCTCTAAAGATGTCTGACCTTGCGATTCTTCATGGGAACACAGATTAAATGCAGTACTTACATACCGAAGCATCACTTCTTCTGTGAGACTGCAGGAGTGAGATTCATGTGCCCTGCTGCAGGTGTCTAAAACTTAGATGGACAAATCTGAATTCAGTAGACAGAAAGAGGCAAAACAAAAGTCAGCATTTAAGCAAAACCTCTCATCTGACCCCAAAACATTTTTTTTTTCACAAAGTTCCTTCAATAAATTTTAAAATGATCCATTTCTACTGAGAATAAAGTTCAGTGCTGACAGTTTGAAAGTCTGGTACCTTTTTTTCTTCTGTACGGATCCCACTGCTGGAAAAGCATTGCCAGAACCATTTGCTTAGAATGAAGACGGAGAAGGACATGCCTGTTCTGGTTTTCTTTTTCATTCTTTTTTGATTATTTTTAAGAGCTCGCTCATTTTTCCAAGAGCAGTACCAAGGCTTGTCAATACACAGCTATCTGAAACTGAAACCGTAACAGGCAAGAATTGATGGATATGCAGCCAGCAAAATTCCAAGTTTCCTTCTGATAAAATTCCATCTTTCAACAGCTTTTTTAGGAGTTAGTTTTGCACTGGAATAAAGGAGAGGTGGCAAGGAACATTCCCTGCTGTGTTGTCGAACAAAAACACCTAACTAGCAATATGGCTAATTTAAATTCCTTTTCACATAAAATTGAAAGAAGCATGTCCTTTTATTTTCCTAGAAGCAGTTGGCATCCTGCAGCAGTCCTGCATCTCTGTACTTACCCATTATACTCAGCAACACCCTCTCAGGGTAATGCAGCTGTCTGGCTTTATTCAAGAAAAACACAGACAAATTCTGCCCCAGAAGTCAGATATATTAGTTAATAAGTGAAGGGATGAAGGAATAAGCCTGACAAGAAACTTCCAAGTGATGTTGTCAGGATGAGGACTCGTCTCAGCGTGATCCCAGAAAGAAAAAACACTGGAGAGAGAGAAAACTCCCCGTGTAACGCAGGAGGGTTTGCTATAGCCAAAGCTTTCAGCATGACAGACAGGAGGAGAGCAGAGCAGGACTTTGCCCTGTCTGGAGGAGATGTGAACTTTTGATCATTAATAAAAGGAGGATGACTGACAACTGATGAAATAAATGTCCTTTATCACAGCTGGTGGTCTCACAATTAGCAAAGCTGAGAGCAATTACAGGACTTAAATCTCTTCCCTTCTAGGTTTTGTAGGTTTGCTTAGGTATTACTTTACATTACTGTATTACTCCAGCACTTTTCAGGCTGAAATGACTTTTCAGGCTGTGGGCTGAGGTCTCCTTTCTGCAAGCCGATCTGTGCAGCCAAACCAGAGAGTTTTGCCCACAGGTGAGGGGCTACACTGGGGGTGGGTGTCCCTAGATGAGGGTGTTCAGGCTGCCCTGGCTGCAGGGGGTGGTGGAGGAAGCTGTTGCTGCCCAGAAAAGCGAGTGCCAGCTGAAAGAAGGGATTTAGCCCCGAATGCGCAAAGGTGAGAGGAGATTTTCTAACTGACAAACAGAATGGAGAAAAGAGTGATTTTAACACCTCTGACTTCCAAGAGTGCAGCACACCACCGCACAAAATCAGCAGCAGCTCTGAAAGAGGTAAGAAAGTCTGTCCTGGGGAAGCCTGTTACAAGATTTGGGAATGTCATTCCTGTTCAAGATGATCCACGAAAAAAAAAAACCAAAACAAACCCAAGTTGACCTTCAAAGGTCCCTTCCAACCCTAACTATTCTATGATTCTATGATTCTATGATCTTGATTTGCCTTTTTTAGAAAGACAAAAGGATAAACAGGTGATGTGTCATCCTGGGTAATTCACGTATTTCGACACTTTGAAAGACTATGTAACATTGTTTGTATGGTTTGTATTGTTGATGTGTACTTATAGCATCCAAATCGCCTTGGAGGCATACCGTGTTGTGCACACATGCCATAGAAGCCAGTGTCCTCCCTCCCACCACCCCATGAAGGAGTTTCTAGTCAAAATAAACTCAACAGACAAAAGGTGTGAAGAGAAACCACAAACACAGAGTTGAAATGTCCTTGTTGGCAGGGAGGCAGCAGATCCGCAGCAGGGGACATGCTGACGCGAACTCCAAGACATACCCTTGCTCAGCTCCACCAGGAGCTTTTGTCAGGTCTCAACCCTCTACTGAAGTTGGTGAGCCAGGTCTTTTCTTCAAAACTGAACAACTTTCTTTCCTTCCTTTCAAAAGATGGACTGGAAGGGCTGCCTGCTTCTGTCCATAACACAGTATTTAAGGCTCAGTTCTGGTTTGTGGGAAGTGGAGGACAGCAGGAGAAAAGGGAAGGAAGCTCTGCTTTGTCTTCAACATGTTCATTTCACACCGCTGTCAAAAATTTGCACAAAAGGAGACGCAGGTGAGCCTAACTCGCTAGACAGGTAGTTTGGATGTGCACTGATGCAGTGTCCAAACACCTGCATTTTCTCTTTAATCCACACGATAGCCTTCCTGGTTTCTTGTCCCTGCAGGAAAAAATAGCAATAAAAGACCTACTTGTTCCACAGGGTGTTTTGAATACAAATACATGAAAGAAATAAGATGCTTAGACCCCATATTAAGGGAATCATCCTTCTGTCCTGCAAGCATTATTTTACCAAAACCGCACCTGACTGTTACTAGTTTTAAGATGGGCTCTTTTTAAAGTGCCAAGGTGTATGTACAAATACATTTTAGCTGCAAACTCACCATACATTGTCCTTTAAAAAGGAGAGAGCCTTTTCTGTGTTGAGTTTTTAAAACTTCCTCAAAAAACAATAACCTGCCCTTCACCACCGCCCCCCTCCCAGACCCTTACCCAGCGTCTCTGCCGTGTGCTAAGTAATCAAAGTGTTGTGTTATGATTACCATAGCGACTGCAATCCAACAGCTGCCTTGACATTTCATCTTCTGCTGCTTTTAAAATGCTTTCTTTTTGCCAAGGAAAACTTTTCTCAATTATTTAATTTTTTTTACTACACACTGTTCGCTCCACTTACAAAATAAACATTAAAAAAAAAAAATTAGCAGAAACCGTGTTGGTTCTAACCACATATTTTACTTATTGCTTTCATTCTCTTCTCAAGTAATTTTAAAGGCAACACACTAAAATGCTTATGCTTTGTTTTGCAGATAAACTGATGGTCGTGCACTACAGTGTCAGAACACCACGGGTGGCCAGGAGCACCCTCCAGCCCCAGGTGCAAGAGCAGCTGCCCGGCTCTACCCAGCCTCCTTACAGGGAGACACCAACCCCATCCTCACCCTTCCAGCCACTCAAATCCAGCCATCCCATTTGGTTGTCTCCCCACTTTGCTGCTCACTCTCCTGCCAATGCTTTCAGCTCTCAGCTCTATCAGTCAGACGCACGTTCCATGGAGCTTGAAGACTGTCACCACTTCTCCTGTCTTTTGAGGAGATGAGGAGATCAGACAGGAGAGAATATGACTACATGTGCCTTTTTGCTCCCAACCTAAAAGAGAGAGGTTGTGACGGTGAAGCACCTGCTGGTGCGGAAACCCCGAGGCAGGGTTTTGGAGATGCCAAAGAGGGTGCAGCAGTGGAGGACTATGGTTCCCCACTGGTGACACAGCCATAGAGTCTAGCACCTGAAGTTGCTGCATTTCATGTACAGACAGGGATAAGAAAGCATCATACCTATGTTAAGTATATACAGATGAGCTCTGCTAACTAATAATTCATTTCACTGCTACTCAATTCACAAACAAGAAGCAGTTTTTAATTAGCTACGCTGGCCACCCCTTTCTTTTCCAAAAAGAGGGAAGGGCATAGCTTTCCTCTGAGCAGCCTAGGAGGTGTGAGAAAGCACCTTCTCTGCAACCTTTCAGAGCACTTGCCCTCGAGATGCTTTCTCATCCTTGCTTGCACTCAAGCATGTCTTAGGTAGAGTCTGGTGCCAGGAAGGTGTGGGCTGGAGACATGCTGGGGCATGGAGATGTGCAGGGGACATATTGAAAAGAGATTGATTAAAAATCCTAGTAGGTTGGATCACCTGCAGCTTGGCCAAAGCAGGAGACGCAGAGGGTGGGGGTGTGTGTGTGTGTGTGTGTTTGTGTGTGTTGAAGGGATTTTGACAATGGTAAGAACAAGGTTAAAACTCTCAGTCGTTCAGGCTGAGAAGGATTAGGGTTTAAAATGAAAGCTTCAAACCACTTTTTAACAATTTTTCTTTAATTATCAGGTATGATGACAAATTAAAATTAACAACCCTTATCTGAAAAGCACATACGTTTAACATGAGGAAGAAGGAAAACACCTTCAGAAGCAGTCAGCTTCCTGTCTTATGCTTTTGAAATCTAGCTGATGTCTCACAGAATGGATCTCAAATATGTATCTATATAATCCCCATAGCTAAAAGTCATCTATTTTAAAAGACAAGTGTTTGCTCACATGAGGAACATTGTACTCTAGCGTTCAGTCTTTGTGATCCATATGGATTTCATCAACTTGTTTGCCAGGAATTTAGGAAAAACAAACTTTATTCATGTTCCTTAGAGAAATGAATTCAGTTCATGGTCTGTGCAAAAAGAAATACAGTTTGGGAACAAAAAATCACTGGGTTCCCCTGGCACTTGTGTTTTTTACTTCTGAGGTTGGAATTATTTAAGAAAGGTTGCCCCCTTTGTATAATTGAATGAACACAAAATCTAAGAGCTCACTGCTGTGATGATAGAAGAAGAGGAAGGCTAAAAATGCTAGAGGAAAGAGTCCCTGAAAGAGAGGGAGGGAGCTGCCAAGACCAACTAGTGCATGAGTTCACTTCCTGTCTGTCTGTCCTTTCATCACACAGATCTACCCCAGGAGGTGCAAATGGCTTGTTCTTCTAAACAGGGGCACCTACTGCTACCTAAAACATACTTGAGATGCTTATGTGCTGTTCTGAAACTCTGTGTCTTTGAAGACTTTATTCCCAGTGAAAACTTTTTTTTTTCTTGAGCTCAATAACTTTTCTGTTTGTTGCAATATTTCTAGACAGAAAACAAAGAAAAAGATTTATCTAATTTGATGTTACATGTTTAGATGGAGAGAAAAAAAACACCTTATAATTAGAACCTTTTCAACTATCTTAGACCTCCAACTTAAAGATGAGGTGTATAGTCTGCTAGAAGCACATGTACCCGGAGACTAACCTTTTTGGGACTTAGAGTTAGATAAAATGAGACCTATCCCAAATTACTCTGTATCATGCATTGGTATATCAGTTTGTGTATAAAGAATTTAGTTGTATAATCCTGGATTTGTCTTTCCAAGGTTGATGAAAACCTGTGGACCTCTACGTAGTTTATCAGTATTTTGTTTTCTGTATGAGAAAGAACAGGAGATTTCTGGAAGATGTGTTAACATACATTGCTACTGCAAATAGAGACGTTTATCTCCAACGACACTTACTTTAAAAGTACAGTCTAATGCAGGAAATATATACTCTGATTCATTCTTAAAGCAAATAATTATGCAGATTTATCTCTATGCTGCCTAAATTTAAATAGCCAGCCTAAAACTAATGCATTGCAAATCTTTATGGTTGTGACATTATAACATGGTATCTCATCAGCTTTTAAAGGAAGCTGTATTGCTGTTCTGCGAGAGGTTTGTTACATTGGATTAATGTTGCATTAGAACCCTTTCAGTAGGTCAAATGGCATTACTCACTCATATAGCATTCTTGGCAAGCCTGAAAAATAATTTTTAATACTTAGGAACTATGAGACAGAGCCAGACAGTGATCTGATGTTTAAAACAGGACTAAGCACCTTATTTCAAAATTACAGCAGAGGAAAAAAAAAAAAAAAAACCAACAAAAAAAAAGTCATTAGGTTCTTAAGCCTAAAGGCACCTACTTTTGGTAAAATCTCTACATACGCCTGCATCCTGACCAAAGTACAGTAATGTAGCCTTTTCTTCACATGTTACTGTGAAAAATAACTTGTGAAACCACAATTATTCTTCAAATGATGCTAAGAAAAACATCCGTAGTTGATCTGTTCTTAGAAAATGAACCTAAGCTATTTTAAGGGTGTGTATGGGACCTGCACAGCCTGGTGCTGGCAGGGAGGGAGGGAGGGACTGTCCCCTTCTGGAAAGGCCCCAGCAGTGTTTCCTCCATCCCTCTCTCTGTCTGAGCAGCGCAAAGGGACAAAATCACATGAGCAAATCCATGGTTACCCCTGCTTAGCATTCAGACGATGACACTTGGCTTGCCTTTCTCATGGCAACAACCACCCTCAAAACGCATTCAACTCCTTGGCTGTCCATCTCTCAACGAGTCTTCAGGTGGCTCTTGGATACATGCGAAGAAAGTGAAAAATCCTGTGCGTCATGGGTTAATTTTTATGCCGATGATGACTGTAGCTGTTTACTTTTTAAACAAATGCCTGATACACACTGCAACTGGCTGAGTGCACAGCCGAAAACAAGACCACAGGAAATCTTTCTGACAGCCAGGAAGGCAGAATTGTTAACATGGGTCTGCTTTAGAGTAAAAAAAAGAAAAGAAAAAAAATGAAAAAGAAAAAACTGAAAAAGAAAAACAGAAGTTGTGAGATCTCAGGGAGAAAAGTTGAGGCTACAAAAAAACCCACAAATGGCTGGTTTCTAAGAAGAGACATCTATTAATAGCAGAGGCATAAATAACTCTTTCCATTTTATCTGAAGTATTATTGTGGCTTTTCACCCCAGTTTTTTTTTTTTCAACGGAAGTAAAGAAGACTCTGTAATACCAAGCAAATAAACCAGCCTAATATAAAATTCTCACTGGAGATAAGAAAGCACACTAGGTTATTTATTGCTATATTTTTATGTATTGTTTCAGTTCTCCTTTGATCTGTGTTAACACAGGCATTAAACTGACAGCTTAGGGTCACAATACGTACTGCAATATTGAAAGCCGGTCGTGTATAAGGGAGTATCAAACTGTTCGTTTAGAGCGAGTTACAAGTTTCAGTTACTGCAGTCCTCCAGGGTCTAGGTCCATCCATAGAGATAAATTGTTTACTGTCTTTTTCAAAAACTAGTAGAGAGAGAAGCTGTGCGTAGTGCTGTTTTTTAAGGTATAAACATCTGCTGCAGACACCGGGCTTGATTCTCCTTCCAGTTACGGTGGCATAACACAAGTTGGTTCACAGACGGCAGAGGAATTTCAGCAGTAAATGAAAAAAGAATAAGGCTCATTGTGCTTTTAATTTTGTTTCATGTAGGCAAGAGGGGAGAAAATTGATTTTAGTCCCAGCCTTTTTTTTCTCATACATGTCACTGATGCATTTTCAACCCTTGGAGAATTGGTGAATGTGGGAATACAGGCTCTAATACAAAACACTTGGCCTGTTTTCAGTTCCTAACACATACTCCAGAGTTCATGTTATGGTTATCAGAAAGAATCTATGAAAAATGAAGCTGCACACAACTGCAGACCATCAGCATGGCTTAACCCCGTCAGGCGGGGATGAAGCAGGAAGTGCTTTGTGACACTGACTGGCAGAAATACAAACTGATGAAGAAAACACGCGGCAGGAAAGAAGGTTTTAGACGGTGAGTTAGAGCCCAGGACATTAACTACAACTATACTCTGCCAGGGCCAAGATCAGAGGAGCCTGACATACTTGTTAAAGGTTTCATCAAAAGGATTAGTTCCAGCAGCTTTTTTTAACCTTTCCTACAACACAGTTTACCCAAAGGTGGCCGAGGGCAACAGGGGCTGCCCTACGAGATAGCATTTTTAATTGTACAAATGCCATTCTTGATGTCATAATCCCAAGGTTAATGCAGTTGCAGGTCCTGAGCAGATGTGCTGTCGGCTGCCCGTAGTACAGAGAGGTGGCCATGCAGACAGCTGAAATGGCCGCAGTTCAGTGATGAATAAAGCACCCGCCCTGGGTGTTTTCCTGCATTTCACTCACGTACTTTTGCACTTTATCAAATATTCTTAGCCCCTACGTAAAACAAACAACAAAAAAATCATTTATACAATGTATTACCAAGGATCACCAGCCACCTATAGCCACTGCCTAAGGGGACAGCTCAGGGACAGGGCAAGGCAGTCTGTGAACGAGGGAAAGGAAAAGGAGAAGAGCCCAGAAAACATCTGGATAGCACCACGCCAAATCTTACACCTTGTTGTACTTTGGCAGTACTGATAAATAAGAAATGTATTTTAAAAAGCGAACCGTGACATCTTCTGTTAAATTCAAATACACCTGCTAGATTTTAGCAGAGATCGTGTTTTCCACATGGGGAGAATTTGTCAATGGGTTTGCAGATAACGTACTTTCTTTTTCCTTAAGAAAAAACATTTCTTAGAAGAGACGTTCACATCACACTGCTCAAAGAGTGAAGTTTTCTTCACTTTTAAACAGAGCACATGGTTTGCTCCCTGTGCTAACATGTCACCTGTACCACCGGTTCCCAAGTAGGGAAGCACACCTCATTGATGTGGCTCCAGAACAGGAGGGTTGTAGTTCAGTTAAGCAAACAAGATGAATCTGGATAAGTTTTATGCAGCGGCCGGCTTGAATATTTCTGCACCACACTTCTGAAATCTGCAGCATGCAACAGAGTAGTTCAGAGGCATTCACATGGGGGTGGGAATGGGTAAAAAGCAGCAGGCTAGGACACTGGGAAAGGTGACAGCATTTTTTTTTTTTTAAAAAAAAAGGTAATTCCATTTTTGGGGTCAGAATTTGGATTGTGTGTCACTAGGAGGTGCATTAAGTTTGGTCACTCTCATATAGGCTTCAGAAAGGCTGGGAAAGGTCAACAACTGGCCATATTCCTGTTTGGTATGTCTTCTGCATTGCCTATAAAGGAGGAGTTCCTCCTCTCAGGTGCAGTAAATGTGACCCAGCACCTTCTGCCCTCAGAGCTTGGTTATCAGGGGTAATTCTGTGCATCACAAGACTGAAGGATTTCTCACTATTGATCCACATTTCTCTGGTAATGGCCACAACCTTGTATTGGCACATCTAGGGGAGGAGTTAAGAGATCATGAGAGTGATGCTTTGATTATCAAGGACATGGTTTAAATTTTGGACCTCTAGGTTACTGAATCCTCTCTTGAACCATTTCAGTTCTACGTACCAATTGCACCTTACAGTCTTAGGCCATGCTCAAACTTCAATAATGTGGTGCTCATGCAATTTATCCCTGCAAGAAATACATTGTACAGAACACATCTCTTTATACAATTATGACTACACAGTCATTAGGGCTTAAATTGCCACATAAATCACATCCTGAACTGCTCTTCATCGCTACACCCTGCAGCAGTTGGCAAGAAAAACCATGTATTTGCAGAAGATACTAAATACTGGGTAAAATGGGAGTAAGGAGGGGAAGAATCATGCAAGGAAAGCAACACTTAACATGGTGGAGCCAAGTTACTCAACAAGAAAAAAAAAATGATGGAATTGGGAGAGGAAGAGGTTATTTAACACAGGAATTGGGGAAAAGCAAACAGGTGCTGGGGAGCACTCAGGTCAGATAAAGACATCTGCTAGAGATGTCAAGAGCACAAAGGTAACTCTGTGTCTGGGAGTAGAGGGTAGGATAAAAATGACAACTGAACAGGAAATGGGAAAGACTGGGACTCTAGAGGTACATCCCAGCAAAGAAATGGGGTGTCAGATGGCAGAGTAAAATACAAACAGACACACAAAACTGTGAATACAGGCGCTTGTGAGGAGCCTGGAAAAAAAAAAAAAAGGAGAAGAAAAAAAGAAAAGAAAAAGAAAAAAGAAAAAGAAAAAAAGAAACAGGTGCACTAGAACGGCTGGCACAGAGGGAGGATGATAACATAAAAGCATTTCTGAAATGCAATGGAGTGGTAAATATTAAGGCAAAAATACCCTGCCATTAGGCTTTGTAAGTGAATGAGAAGTCTTTGAGAGGCTCTCTAGCTCCTACAGACACTATAGGCTTCACTCAAAATTGTTAGTTGACCTACAAGCTGCATTACGTAGGAGATCTCATAGGACATTCATAATGATCCTCTGACTAAAAAATATAACAGATGAACAGATCGGCTTGCACAGATGAAGCAATTTATATAATCAGTTCTGTGAGATGTTGTCATTGAAAGCCTATCTTTTTCCTTTAAAAAATGTGTGACTACATTTAGTCAACTTATGCTAAAGCGTATTGCAATATATGCATTCATTCATTTAAACAAGTGAGTGAAAAAAGAGTCAAAAAAATAAACTGCCAGAGCCTTTATGCAATACACTTTTGTTTAATACAAAGAACACAGAACCCTTTCCGTTAATTGCATGTTTGGTCATCAATATCCTGTCTTTTGCAAGTAAATACTCCCACGCAAGAAATTCAAATAAGGTACTTCTGAGTACAGAAGCTTTCAACTACTTTCAGTTTATTTATCTAGGTTACTCCACATGTTGATGTTCATCTTTCTCATAACAGGACTTAAAAACAACCCGCTTGATGAGTTTTAATAAAAGGCAATAAACAGAGCTAACAATGTGAATTGAAAGTAAACACATAGGACCAGTGACATCGTATAAGACAAGAGGATTTGTGAAACAACTTTCTCAGCAAAAACATTTGATTAGACTTTTATTCCCAAAACGTCTATGCCTAGGACACGTGAATTCACACTCCATCTCCAAATTAGTCCTTTTTACAAAGGTGAGCACTGCTTTGCTCCTGGCTCTTCTGCAAACAAACTTTTGTGAGATAAGGGTGATCCATTTACACCAAGACTATGGCAGAAGTCCAATTTGTGGTAGTAGTACAGGACAAGGTCCTCACATCAAACACTACCGAGGTGTCCCAGACATCTCAGCCCAGAGGCAGGGGTACCTCCATTCTGCAGGTGATTCTCGCTCTTTCCATCACCTACACAGGCAAAGCAACTGTGCTGTTAAGCTTAGATCCTTCTAGTGATTTCAGGTGCCCTTAGGCTCCAGGTTTTGAGTATCTCAGGTTTTGAGTATCTCAGGTTTTGAGTCTTGGGAGCTAAAAGTGAGGTCTAGAAAAGCTATGGGGTCTATCCCCTCTATGGTTAGCACTGGCATTGCAGATTACATAGAAATGTTCATAAGTCGTGTAGCAAGGCACAATGAAGTAAGTCACTTCCCCAAGGCTGGCACAGATCTGCCTGGTGGACCTGTTATTTGGGAACTGGAATTTCTCTAGCCCTCACAGCCTGGAATTCATGTCAGGCAGCAGAACTGGACCCTGGTAAGGACTTAAAAGGTAATCCTGGGCTAAGATCCATGCAGACATACAAAGCAGTGAACAGGACATGACCCTCACAGAACTGTCTCACTGCTATTCTATGTCTCTAAGGCCAAATTTGAATTTTCAAATTCTCTGTTTAGGTGCCATATCACCTTGGAGGTACTCAACCCATAGTTTCTATAGTAAACTACCTTTGGTCCCTAAATACTTTTCTCCTGGGCTTGTTAACAACAGACTAAGTTTTGATGGTGTCAAGCAAGCTAGCACCTAATTCACATCTAAAGACAGGCAATTCACAGACTACATACTCCTCTGCCTGCAAAGGCCAGTCTGGAAGCTGGTTTTGTGCCATAGCTTTCTGCATGTCTACAAACAAAAGTAGGCATCTGAGTCTGAACTGCATGGACCTGCATCCCTCCATGTGGAATTCGCGGCCAAGAACCCTCTCTTGGACGTCAACTATTAAACCAACAATATCTCACAAGTGGCAGTCAAAAGAAGAAAGAAAGGCCTCATATTTCTGACATTGCCAGAGAATATTTTAACTCTGACTCCCATCTTCTGCCAGTCTTTATGAGAACAGTTGCTCTAAGGTAACCAGCTCCCAGGAGTTGTTTCATAGCTGTGACCCCAGTTAGCAGTACGTATTTCTTTGCAACCTCCAAGTAGGTATTTCCCTTTCAGAAGCAGTGCCCAAATCACACTATCTCATAAGTATTTCTTAATACCCAACTAAGTTTTTCCACTCCCTGTCAACTTCTGTGGATCTGCTTTCTGACACTTTCTCTCCTTGTGGTTTGATTTCACTGCTGGCAAAGGCACAGATTCCTCTAATCTAATGTCAGCAGTCTGCAAGATGAACGGGTAATCTAAGCTAGCCCTCTGGACTCCCTCTACAGTAAGTGGAAAGGAATTGATTTTTTTCCAGACAGCGCCACATCCCTTACCACAACAGCTCCATCTAAGATGCTGGGCTGAATCTATGTCTAAAAGGAACCTCTAAAAGAAACAAGGTAAAATGCAATTGTGAAATACGGTACCAGTTAGAAAATTTTCCCAGTTTCTACTTGACAACACCGAGAAGTTTTGGAAGTCTTTACCTAAATCCTCAGCACCAAGTGGGTGTAAATCAGTCAGTCATTTCCTGTGACTGTAGAAGCTGAATACATTATCTTCCAACTCAAGGCTATATAAGGCTTTCCAGTCCCAAACAACGAATATTAGAAATGGCAAGAGCCTGTGCAACTCCGAGCCAAGCACTGACAATGTCTGAAGCCAAACTAAAAATACAGCCCCT
The DNA here is from genome assembly GCF_036417535.1 of Chlamydotis macqueenii. Lineage (NCBI taxonomy): Eukaryota > Metazoa > Chordata > Aves > Otidiformes > Otididae > Chlamydotis > Chlamydotis macqueenii. The sequence continues at coordinate 169,067,982 of NC_141556.1, forward strand.
GGTCCAGATCCCAAAGAAGGCAGGCAGCAACTGCAGATCATTATAGGGGATACACAATGGCAGGGATACACAAACACGTGCACAGCAAGACACAACGTTACACCATCCCTGCTTTCTCATGCTGCCTACTACTTCTGTGCAGTGCATTTCCTGGAATTTCTTACAAATATTTAGTTATTTTATGCTCATTCCGAAAGATGTTTTACCAAGTTACATCAGACAGGGCTTGGCCGCCTGGTTTCCAGGTTTGTGTCATGTAACTCATTAACACAAACAGGTTTTCAGCAATCATTGTTGAGTAATGCAGTGCCCCTTCAAACTCCTGTCCCTGTATTCACACATTCTTAGCACGATGCAAAATTTCCCCCCGCAAATCCAGAGTCATCGGCTCAGTCATTCCCAAACGCCATCTAAGGTAGCCTCTGCTTCGAATTCCTGCTCCCTGCAGGAGCAGTAGAAAGGAGATTTCAGTGCCCAGAGGTCAGTGTTTGGGAAGCCCCTTCTGTAACTTTGGAGCAGGCCATCGTTCTTCAACTGATCTTGGTTCTTTATACAAGCTAAACCAAAGTTTGTTTAACCTCTCATTGACAAATCTCTAGTGGTAGATTTCCACAGCCTTCTAGACTAGTTTAGCATTTAGAATCATAGAATTGTAGAATTGTTAGGGTTGGAAGGGACCTTTAAAGGTCATCTAGTCCAACCCTCCTGCAAGGAGCAGGCACATCTTCAACTAGATCAGGTTGCTCAGAGCCTCATCCAACCTGGCCTTGAATGTTTCCAGGGATGGGGCACCAAACACCTTTAGTCACTTTTTATGTCAGAAATAATTTTTGCCAAAATGTCCTGTACTCCTGTTTAATGAAAGTATTTCTACTCTCTACAGACCTGAAAAGCAGATGATTCTTATACTTTTGGAGGTTAAATCTAAATGTTATCATCACTCCTCCCTCTTCCATTTTATCTTCTTATGTTATGCTGAGAACCAGTAAATAGCTTTGGTAAGTGCAAACTGTCACATATGATAAAGGTAGAAGCACCATCCAGCTTTCAGAGAAGTCGCATGTGTGGCTTTGTGCTGTGGGATGTTTTGAAGAACTGATGCAAGTATCTCCGTATTAACCTGATCGTTCTCTAGGTACCTTGACTTTCAGCTGGGAACTACCTTTGTTTGCGCCTGGTAGGATTTAACTTGTCTAAGTTAACATGTAGTCATGTTAACATGACTAACATGTAGTCAGCTAACCTAAGCATACTGCTTGGGTTACTCCCTGAATGAAGGGAGAGAAGAATCCCTGGAGAGAGAGAAGTCCTATTTCAGACCATTCCTCTTGAGTGGGATGAATCCATCACCCCTGACCACAGAAGAAACTTAAAGGATGAGTTTAACTTGGAGCTAGAGAGACCTTAACCCTAGCAATCAACTCCAGGATCACAAACTGAGTTTTTTACATGTCCGCTTCACCAAAAACAATTGTGATTTTCAAGCACAGACTGTTCAGGAGACAGGATAAGGTTAGAAAATGTTTGGCCATACAGATGCATGGCTTACTTTTTATAATCTCAAAAAAAAAAAAAATCACCAAAAAAAAAGGTAGCACCTCAAAGTCCAGGATGATGGTGGTGGGTAGGATATTTTCCTGCTGATGTTCAGATACACTTCATGGCACTTCAGCTTGCAATTTAATTTACTGTGAAACTGTGCCTTGGAGTGTCAGTCTATCCCTAAATAAAGATGAGGGGGTATGGTTTTGTAGAAGTACCAAGAGTTTCTTTCTTTCTTTCTTTTTTTTTCTTTTTTCTCCTTAAAATTAAATGCAGAGAGGAAAAGGCAGGCAGATGCATGTCATAAATAAACTCAAAGTGAACAAAGAACAGATCTCCCGAGGAACTTGCTGTCTCAGTACTTGGAGCACAAAGAAATGAAGTAAGCATGGCCCTTCATAGAGGAAGTCCTTCACTTCCTCAAGACGTTCGAACACACAGAGAAAGCAAAACAACTTCACAAGGCCAAAGTATATGGGCTTCTAATCCCATGAAAGTAGTACATGCTCTGTTGCAAATCCAGAGTCAACAGAGCTTTCTTTTAACACAGGCACAGCACAGTTAAACCATAGGTCTAGTACCGATAAGGTTGTTATCACTTAGGAATTCTTTTAGAAAGTGTCAAGTTTTTCTTTGCAGGATTAAAGCAGAGATTAGAAAAAATTATCTCAGTCTCTCCTTTTTTTCTCCCTTAGTTAATTCAATGGATCATAACATAACATGCTTCAGACCTGGGGGGCAACAACAGCATGAGCACAAGGAAAACTCGTAAGCATTTTAAAGCACTGGCTGCTTTAAAAACTCTGATCCATGGTAATTCGTGTGCTGTAAAAATCTTCCAAAACAGCAGGAAAAAATATGCAGAACTCACCAATGAAAAATTGGTAGGATCTGCTCTATTTACTTGGCGTTAAGCACAATGGTTTGATTTCCCTTTCAGCCAATGCCCTACAAACAGAGCTGCGGGTGGGTGCAGCGTTAGGGACATGGAGCGGAGCCAGACATCTCCCTGCTCCTTGGGCTGCTGCCGCTCGGCACAGGGCCTGCTCGCTGGCAGCAGCGGGGCGACGAGGAGATGACAACTGAAGCTGGAGGGAGTCAGAGAGACGGACCACTCTGAGCAGCACAGCTCTGGCCACAAGTGTCTATGGGTAAGAGCTGCTGGAGCAATGATGGTCTGGGGCCATAAGCAAGGAAGACTCTGGAAGGAAACATCGTCTCTTTCATTAGTCCTAATCGATATCACTGCGGAAAAAAAAAAAGAGAAGATTTCATGACCTAAAGATGAGTCATTGTATCTGGAAGTTGTCTGTTTTTTCAGTGGTATCAGTGTGTCTAATAAAAGACATCGCCTCTCCCCACAGCTCTTGGTTCATATATATTTCCAGATCAGCATTTTTAGCTATTACATTTCTAATCCAGCCTTTCGGAAAGCTGATGGGAAAATAAAAATAAAGAAGCCACCAGTCACAAGCCAGACGGAGATGTGAATAAATAAATAGACTGGAAATCCATTATAACCCTAAAAATCACATGATCTTTGCCAGTTGCAATTTTTGGACTTGGGCATATACCTGTTTTGACAGCTTTCAGTATTGGCTTGTGCTGAGGAAGAGAAAAGGGAGGGAGGCAGCCGGAGTTACCAGCTTACCTGCAGCAGTGTCACAGCAATTGCGACGGACTGGGACGCAGATGGAGCTGAATCCCACTTCCAGCTGTGGTGGAAGATGGCCAGGACAGTAAGGATGTAGGATTGCCCGTCCGCAGCAGAGCCTCGAGCTGTGAGGCTGGCCCCAGAACTACAGGCAGTGTCTGCCCTTGCACTGTACTTAGGGGCTCCATTCTTCTTTTCACTAGACTCATGCTCAGGCTCGTCAACATCTCCCACTTTTGGTGTTTTCCTTCTCTTGCCTTCCCTCTGCATCCGTTTCTGTGCTCCTCTGTACTTTTCTACTCTGCTGCACGGCCAGCAGCCCATGCCCAGCTCTGCTCTTGTCCTTCTGACTCCTCCTGGGTGAATCCTGCCCAGAGCCCTGTTACCTCTTGCTCCACACACCTGAGACAAGAGCTGGGCCCATCCAGCACTCCTTCCCCACCAGCATGACAGCAAACCATCCCAAAGGCAGCACTGTTGTCACCAAAGACCGGTGAAGGATGGCTTCTCATTTGTCGGGGACGGCTCCTCCGAGACCCTGCCCCAGCTCCTGCTCACCCCTCGACCTCCCTGAGCATCACCAGTACTGGGAAGCTGCAACCAGCAAAGGCAGACCCGTTGGCTGAAAACATGTTCGACTGTGGACACTTACTTCCAATAGCACGTCTTTCCCTGCACAACCTAAGTTTTCTCACAGACGAAGGGTCTCTCGTGTCACCATGAATGGGGAGTGGCATGTTGCAGTGGGGAGCAGAAGTGGGGGACAGCGGAGAGCAAGTCATCCCTCTGAGTGCAGGAGTGACATAAGGCAGGAACACGCCTCAGGTTTGTAATGTGCCTAAGGAGAAACTCAGGAACTAGAGCTTTCTGAAAAATCACGTCTCCAACTATGTGACACCTTTTTTTTCGCTTTTCAAACTCCTGCATCATCTTTTTCCCCATATGCATGCATGTAGTCTTATGTACTATCCCAGCTGAAATTACAGTATTTGTCCTAAAAATGCCACAGAGAAAAGCTACAAATACTGTTTATTCTTAGCGCATGTTTTTATTTCTTCCAGTAAAATTAAAATATTTTTTTTTGCAATTAGCTTCCAAAGGGTTAAATTAAGATGATTTAAAAAAAAATAAAAAATAAAAGCTTACAGCTCCTGAGATAGTATCAGCCCATTAAACATAAGTAAGAATATGAGAGGGAAAGAGAAGGGAACAGATATTATATATGTAAGGAAAATTAAAACTCAGGATGTTGGGCGTGGGGGGAATGTGCTTTGAAGTACAAAAGATCCATTGTTAATGTGGGACAAAACCTCCCCAGTATGGGACAGAGATAAAAAGGAGGGAGTTTCTAACAGATCAAGGTCAACCAAGATATATGAATAACATAAATGCTATTAATCTCGTACAGCATGAATCAGAGAATTGCAGCAGGGTATAGCTGTGTGGCGGAGTTCATGGCATGAGTGTTTTATGCCACTTTGTATTAGATAATGAGCGTATTCATCACAGACTCCTACACATCATCCAAACTGGCAGAGAAGGAGCTTTAAGGAGCTTGAGAGAACAAATCAAAGAGCTGGATCTAAAGCTCAGAAAGGTAATAGGGATGTTCAAATACTGCCCCAAGTTTAGATATTTGCAGGCATCCATACAATCTGACTCTGCAGGAAATAGCGTGAGAAAGAAGCTCTTAGTTGAACAGCTTGCTGCTTATTTATGATGCTGCCTCTGTCATAACAGCCGATTTTACCAATTAGAAAAGATGTAGAGGAAGACAGGAAAAGACTACATCAGAAAAAGTACATCTTTCTTGCCTTTTTTTGTTTGGTTGGTTTGTTGTTTTTTTTTTTAAATTGTCACGGCTGCAAATTCAGAGACACAAAAGGAATAAAGGAATCAATTTTCATCTTGGAGGGCTTAATCTAAACACTGTTGGGAAGAAAGACACTGAGCCATACTGGAGTCAAAAAGTACATAACCAGATGTAATTCTGATTTCACATGTTGCATTTCCACGCGTTTTAGTCTCCTGAAATTCCAGAGACACATGTGTTGCACAGGAGAAGCTTAAGGGATAATTTATCTTGGGGAGGAAGGAAATGAAAATGTATACATGTGTGTATGTAATTTTGACAACAATCTGCAGCCAGATTGTTTGCAGTGGTTTGCACTTCCATTTATTTATTCCAAACAAACATTTTAACTCAATGATATGGATCTACATAGTGTGGTTTTCCTGATTTTTATGCTTTTCAGATTTTTGAAAGAAACCTGAAATACAGTTGGGACCAAATTAAAATTCCAAAACCAACTAATTCTTTCTCCCTGAGGTTAGCAGGGTTTTCTCAGCATGAACCTAGACTTTCATTCAGTTCTACATTTTGGTGCCATGTAATCAATGGAAAAGGGCAAGCCCCATAATGGGGCCAGCTCTCCACAATGAGCACATCCAAACTTAAAAAAAAAAAAAAAAAAAAGAGATTTTGAAAGAGGGGCTGGTTGTTTGCAATGCAGTAGCATCTAGAGGCTATGCTGCATTTGGAGTTATTCAGCATCTACTCTATATATGCGTAAACATACATATATATACACATACTCTGTGTCCACATATACATTACACATGCACGCATATGTGCATTGTACATAGATAAGGCAATATGTGCTATAAACTGCTGCTCTACCTGATCTTTAGGAGATATATTTGAGCTTAGGGAAGGGAAGTTGGAGCAGGGGAGGGGGGAATAAAAAGAGAAGGAAAGGCTGAAACCATTCAAGGTAAAGCACCCCTCAGCAAACATCTGAGGATTGTTCAAAGGCAATGCCTGTACCATGAGCATGAGAAATACCTTCACTCCTCCAGCTAACTTAGAAAATGGACTTGGGCAGGACAAGAAGCGCAATGGGAGATCAAAGGAAAAGCAGCAGATTTGTTTAAAAACTGTCAGCACAATCATCAATTTGTGTAGGGAAAATCAGGTGAAAGCACAGAGCAAGATTCAGACCACCAAATTCTCCTTGTGGTTACCTATATCCAAGTAGCTAAAGGGTCCTGAAAGCCTACAACGGCAAGCAGCACCTATGCCTGAGGATCCTACATTCCCCTATGCCTCCCTGGTGAGCCTGGGAGTTTCCAGGGCCCCTTGCCTCGAGCACACTCCTCTCTGGGAAGAGGCACCCATCTTCCATACAGGCTCTGCAAGCTCCTGCTTCATGTCCTGCAGACCTTTTCTATACTACTGAGTATAACAGGCCTGGGATGGCTAAATGCTCTTCATCTTAAAATAGGTGCTTGCTGCACCAAAAGTCCCTTCTGGGAATTGCTCCAGTGCCCTATATGTGGACAATGTGTCTAGAAAAGGCATTTCAGGCTTCACCTACAAGTCTACCTAGAGACTCTATGGTGCAGAGAAGTACCTCGCCACTGGACTGCCCCACTGCCAGGGCCTGTTACTCCAGCTAATGGGGACAGGCCATCAAGAGTGTGAGTCAGAGGAGAAGGAGGAGTTGGGGGCAGAGGAAACCCAACCCTACAGGCTCATCGTCAGGGCATTAAGCTGAGGGAGGGGAATCAGAAATGCCAGATCTAGCTTCCACAATTTTCTAGCCAATGCATGTCTTAGAGAAGACCCATCCCTAGTCTCCTTCCGCTCCCTGAAAATTGCCACTACACCAAACAGATATCCTCAAGCAGCCGTTGCTCTACCAGAGCTGGGCTGCCCTAGTGAGGGGAAACTGAGGCAGCCTCTGTTTCTGTAGGAGGAGAGGAACCACCATGACAGGAGGCACAAGAAATGGTGCATTCCCATGAAAAACTCAACTGGGCCAAAGTATCTTCTTTCCAGCTATAGAGAATTAAAATGTGGATGCTTCATTTGTGACAGCAGCCCCACAAACCTGGGAAGGCAGTGGGAGACACTTGAACCTTTGCTCTTGCTCCGCCATACAGATGCTCAGCACAAGAACAAACAAAAAAAAATGGTAATGTTCACAGTTGCATACTTACGGAGCTGTGAATGTAACATTTGGGTTTTTTTTCAATGTAATTGCTACATTCCATTTATTTGGACGTGCGAGACCAAAAAAAACCACCTTTCTCGGAGGCCTTTACCTCATAGTTAAATATAGTGGCGAAGTAGTTAACATAGTTATGTATCACCGCATTGGCATGGGGTTTTTATCTTTTATTGGCACCATTTTATCCCTAGAGACAATAGGAGATTGTTCTTGCTGTGTGTAAAAAGATCTTGTTCTGGCAAGTAGGGTTTTCCCAGTCAACAAGTTTAAAATCCTTGGTAAGGGAGACATACGCCGTGTTGGGACCAGCCTGCTAAGCATCTCCTTGCAGTAGCAATTGCTTTGCCATCAACTGCTCCTGAGGCTGCTGTGGCACGGAGCCCATGTCTGTTGTCAAATGAGTCGGAGGAGATAGCATCAAACCCACCCCCCTCTACTATACTGTTATTACAAAATAAAGGAAAAAAACTGACTGATCTTCTCTAGACATAACCTATACCATAATGGTTAGAAACTACATGGTGAGGGGAAAATACATGTGCTTAGAAGCCATTTTTTTTTTTTAATAAAAAAAACACAAAATCCGTACAAAAAAAAAAATAAGGCTCCAATTCCCTGCTTTGGGTGATTTTATGTGCCCCAATATAAAAGATGTACAGGATTTCCTTTTCAATTCATATCTTCCTGGTTGTATAAATAGAGCAATACATAATTACAGCAGTCAGAGGCATTAGGGATAAGAAGGTATTTACATCAGAGATGTACATACAAGATTATGTGTGCATGGTAAATTTTTATCTCCATCTTTAAATAAATATTATGCTTCATCCACACCCAAAGTCTTGAAAGAAAGCTGGTTTAGTGTAAACAATTAACTTCCTGGCCAATTGTTGAATTATTTGATGACTTGTTGCTGAGAAATTCAGATTCTGTGCTGCTGAATATACCTTACAAATTTTGATTAGACAGATAATCCACCCTAGATTCATCCAGACATTGTAATTTATTTGTAGTCATAGCACAGTGTTTGGCTGGCTGAATATTTCAGTTGTTCTCATTTGCAGAGGCTATGAAGTGATTTGGTTGATACCAGGTTTGTCAGCAATTAGAAATACAGGCATGAGCAACAGCAGCCTCTCCTGTGTATTTCATGAGTGCCCACAGCTCAACTCTTCAGCAAAACATGCTTCAGATCTCGGATTACACTGAAAAATAAAGTCTCTAGCAGTTGGAGCTGCAGTCGGCTTTCAAAATGTTTACTGAGCAAAAGGCGGTGCAAGAGTGATTACAAACCCAACCAAAGCCCGAGGCTCCACGGTGATATGAACCGCCCAGAAGGTCATAGCTGAAGTACGATCCCATAGCCATGACTATTTTCCAGATGCAATGAAATTCATCATCTTGTGGCAGATGGAAAATGAAAAGCTATCTCCTTGCCCTGCAGGGATCAACCTACAGCTGCATTTCCCTCTCTGCCTTTTCTCTGCAAGGCCCAGCTAGCTATAGATGTGTCAATAAATTCTTTGTTTTGGTTTTTTTTTTTCATTTTATTTAAGCCTTGGAAGCAAACCACCGAAAAAATTAAGACGCATTTTTTTTTTTCAAAAGCAAAGTGGGACTTGAAGAAAGGTGTCCTCACTGACATTAAATCAAACCAAACCAATCTGTTTCAGGGCAAACAAAATGTACGAACGGCCGCACTTCAGCATCATTTGCAAAATGAAGGCAGTAGTGCTTTTATTCAACAGCTGGCATGGAGGATTTGGGAGATACTGCCTCAACCTCTGTCGATGCCTTCTGGGATGTGAAATCCTCAGCAGCCGTCTCTTGGGAGAGGATCCTGCCCGCCCCGACAAAGCAGCCCTGCTCTGCCAAGCTCTCCTCCTGGACCCATTCCATCCCTTTGTATAAAGTAATTACTTAAATATACATTGAACAAAGAGAGAGGAAAATGACTTTAAGGCCTATCAGTTAGGGTACCCTACTGCCAGGTAAAGAAAATCAGTGAATAATTTATTAATGATGCTGTTATTTCAGTGACCCAATACATTTTTATTGGGGAAGAAAAAGTCATCATCAGGGATTGCGAAAATAGCTCCCAGATACCTTGTAACTTGGGGGCACTGTTTTGAGGGGGCAATTGTCATAGTTCAAAAGTATATGAATTAAAAAGTACTTTGCAGGTGAAATGAGAATTGCAGCCTCCCCAGGTGGGTGCTCTAGTGACAAAATTTTGGGACCAAATGGGAAGTGGAGTTTGTTCGCTTGTTTCAGAGACCTAAAAAGGCTTGCCTCTTAAAAGAAAATAATTGCAACTAAGCCTTTTAAGGAACTCAAGTCAGCCCACATCTTCAATAAATTAATTAAACATAGAGCTGAACTGCAGAGTTCCTTAGCTAATTGTTTTAAAAGCATCCTCCTTGCTTTACTTGGAGGCTCTGGACACCAGTGGCAGGGTACCACCAGGTCCCACCGACATCCGGAACGGGTCCTTCACTCACTGGCACCACAGCCCAGGAAGAGCCGGAGGTGCCGGCTTGGCAGATAGATTGCCTGAGAGCAACTTAGATGCTGCAAAAATCAATAATAAACTCCCACATTTCCGGATATATAAGAAAGGAAGAAGACCAAGATGCTTGACAGTACCACATTACAGGCCTCAAGCCTTGCCAAAGAACAAACTGGAAAATGCAGCTTAATGAACTAAGTGTCATCAAGAGTAATGACCATCTGTCAAGGAACTTTATGCCCATAATACTTTCAACTTTGAAATATAGTAAAGCAAAGGGAGGGAAGTTGGCTACAAAAAGTAATTTTTTTTTTTTTTTTTTTTTTGCGACAAAAAGCACGTTGTTGGAGAATTTAGACATTCCTGCTGAAGAAAGAGATGACACGGTGCCCTTGAGGAGAGCTCCTTGTCCCACCTACTCCTGGCCATGGAGAAGTCTCCCTCTGCCTTCCAGAGACTGAAAACTTTGCCATCTGTTTTCACTTGAGGAAAATTCTTGTTTTATTTTTTCCATTTGTTTTAAGCTGTTTTTAAACAGGAGAGGCTCAAAATACAGGCTGTGCAATAGCATATGATACAGTTAATTTCTCTCGCCATCTAATGTTAACAACATATGGAGACTGGCCTGAGCTGCCAAGGACATAAATCTACCATTGCCTCCCGGTTTGTTCGCTGAATCTAAATTTTTTATTACTGCACATTCCTCCACAGGACTTCACCAAAACACCTGGTGAGGACCTTCCAGAGGAATGAAGCTTGCTGTGCAGAAGATACTCCTCTTCCCCTCACCTCCCTAAAAAAAACCTCATTTCCCATCAATCTCTTTCCCCCAAATCCAGATTCTCACTTCTGTTGATAGAGCACATTCCACGAATAAAATTGCTTCATGTTTACACTATTATACAAATGTCTAGAATGCACTGGGTGTTTCTTGAAGGTTGTTTGATTTGTGGGTGACCTCAGATCTCCTGATGGCAAGGGACGTTAGCATCAGCTAGAGCCAAACCGACGGCAGGCAGGCATTGTGCAAGCTTCCTCACCATTTTGCCAGCTGACCTCACTCCTGAACTGCCAGTTCACTGCTATTCCCTTCCCCTGCCAAACTATGCAGCGGTTTTGAGATGCACACAAATAAACTATCAGGCTCTTTCCAACATGTTGAATTGACCAGTGTTTGAACCCAAGTTTCAGGCTAAAGACATGTACACAAAGCGTGAACTGTCCTGTAACCAAAGTTTGGCATTTTAAGGCCGCTTGTTCAAATGGCTATAACTCTTGTACCTTTTATTAATTACCATAGAGAAACAGCAGGTGTAATATTGGAAAGTAAACTGGAATGACATTTTTTTACAGTTGCAAATGGGCCTACCTACAGGGCAGCTCACTGGAAAACCACTGAAACAGGGAGAGATGCTGCAAATCTGAAATGGGCATTTTTCTTTCACTTTCTGAGTACAACTTAAAGACAAACTTGGATGTTTTTGTCCTTCTCCCTGTACACAGCGTTACAGTATTTGTAGGTACCACAGACATGAAAGATGGACTCTGCTTGCAATCAACACATGCATCTGGTCTCTCACACAGCCTGTATGTGACTCTAAAAAGGAACAAAGTCTGAGATGTGAAACCCACATCTGCCCCAGGTGAAACCAAATGTTAATGGATGTTTGTTTGTTCTCCTATGTATCCTGTCTCTTTACAATACATGTAATGCATACATTTCATCTTCACTGCAGCAGTACAAATGTCTTTCAAGTCTGTCAGTGATGGATGACTAAGCTGTCAACAGTACAGTCTATGAACTCTTTTCTGCTAAAGCAGAAGTTAAGTAATTAATGTTTACTAGTGACATTTTCTTTAAAAACTCTTAGCTAACTATCTGTGGGACAAATTCTGACCAGAGTTGTCCATAGACGCTAACTCAGGAATATTTTCATAAAACACAGCTGACTGTAAAACCTTGAGCAATAATTCTGTTTTTCAGTATTTGCTGGAATATCATATGATGAGCTGGATTATTCATTAGCATCACCTTTTGCCATATTGTCTTGCATAGTATGAAGTCATCTAGATTTCAAAGAATGTGTAATGTTACATATTAACTTTACCTTTTCCAATCACTTCTGTTAATTATTTTGTTCAAGGTTTGGGGCTTTCTCTGCCCCCAGTTCTAGTTCTTAATCCTCCTTTTTCAGGAATACATTAAGCCTCAAGAAAACCAGCATGCAATCAATATTATTTCAAGTAAGTATCTTTTATTTATATGGAGAAATTAATCTAGAGGTTCCTGTGTTTGGAGAAAAAACCCAACCCTCAGAGCACCAGGTAGAGGAGGCGGCAGCAGGAGTGAGCACTGCTGTGTCCCATCCAGACAGACGCTGGGATCTCTCCTTGTAAAACATGACACGACGGATCCAAACCCATTGCTTTTTTTGATGCTCAGATGCACTACACCTTTCAAAAGCAGTGAAAGAAAGCACACAGTAGGCTGCAAATGCTATTTTATCGCTATGTCAACAATAGTGCAGGCCTCAGCATTTAGCAAGAGCTGTTTACTTTAGGCCTGAGAAGCCTCTCATCGGCTGGGGCAGACGGTACACGCCACAGTTTCACCACAAAGTGCCTATTTTTTTGTGCGTGTGTGTGTTGATGCGGCAAGGTGCCAAAAAGCTGTTTCCAGCCACTGTATTTCATGGCTGGCGAGTTCCGGTCAAGCTCTCTCTGCCCCGGTCGAGTCCCACTGAGAGGGGACGGGGAGGAGAGGGCGGCTCTGGCGCAGAGAGCACAAGGAGCTCCCTCCCATCCGCGCTATTTGCCAATGTGGAATGGAACCTCATGAATAGGTTACTCATTAAAAGTTTATATAGCTGAATTCAGGAAGCCTCCTCTCGGTAGAACAATGCTAAAGGAAAAAAGAAAAGAATAAAAAAAAAAGAGAAAAGGTTTTTGTTGAGCCTTCTGGGTGGGCACAACCAGTGGGCCTGAATGCGATGCCCAGGTGAAGCATTACCTTTCAGATACCCATCCAGGCCCTCAGAGAGCGACTGGTTATCATTCACCCTTGCGTCAACAGCTCGGCCATCCTTTCTGCACCTCTTTACAGACCCCCAAAGGAGGAAAACTTGACTACAATATTAAAAGAGTCATATTTGCTGTGTTTCCTTTTTAATCAAAAAACACCAACTGAGATTTTAAAAAATCAGACTAAAAGCTAGTCCTAGAAAAGAGGCCTCTCTTCTTAACTCCTCTCTTCGAAAGCAAGGGGACCACTTACAAATGCAAAGCAAAGATTATGTGCTAACATTGGCAGGATTTGAGGCCTTACAGCTTGTGAAACTACCCGAAACGTGGTCTCACTGGCTGGGCAGGGCGAGTGTATTTGGTAACACACCTTCCTTTCATAATTGTTCGGACCCTGGGATATTTTCAGAGCTGGCTGCAACTCCCTTCCTTTACACGGAAACCAGCCCACCAGAAGATGGGACGCGGAGTGGAGTCAGGAGCAGGGAGGCCCTCCTATGTCACACAGGATGAAAATTAAATATTAACATGCACCTTTTGCTACCTGCCTGGAAGTCACACAGTTACAGCATTTTAACTTGTATAGCGCTGGGAAGGGCAGGTTTGAGCGTTCAAGCAGTGGCAGACCCTCCTGTTCCCCAGTGGCCGCAATTAAACGCTTGAGTCCTTCAGCTTATTGCACTGTGTTTTGGATCACTTCTCATTTCATATAACAGACTAAAACTTTGAAATTCACAAGAAAATCCTGCTTAGTTTGGAACAACTAAATCAGTTTCCCAGAGCTGAGAGAAGGAATCTACACAACTTCTTAAACAGTATAGAGGCTTCTACCAGGTTTTCATCTGATTGAGCTTGCAGCTAAATAAATTTTTAACATGATGAAAATAGGTGTTAAGGTTATGATCAAGTTACTCAGTGAAGGAGGTGGGGATTGAATGCAAGCACCAGAGCCCCAGTCTTCTGCACTGCTTAGCTGTTAGGTCATTCTCTGGTGCTATTTTGGACGGCTCTAGCTAAGCTCTCTCCCCATGACCGAACTTGGATGCAGTTCTGGCAAGAAAACATTCCAGAGGAAGCTCCCAAAAGGCAGCACGGCTAAGACTGCACCAGGTTTGACTCTCCTCTGCTACCATGTCAGTCTTCCAAATGCTCTCAGCAGCCGTTGAACCCTTGAGCGCTCTAAGGTATTGCAAATCGTTTGCTTCATGCTAGAAAAACGCCACTCTGAAAAGCTGAAAAGTATATCCTGGGGGCCAAGGATCCCTTTCTGCAGCTGGCATATTTAGCAGCATACTAAGAGTCCCAGGCTGTCTCTGAAAATTAGTTTAATTCATGACAGTGCAAGTCCCTAAGCTCTACCCAGAAAGTGTTCTCTAGCCACTGAGTGGCACTCCTGCCGCAGGGTTTCTTATTCTTTATGCCAAGCTGCTAAGGAAGATTCAGAACTGATAGATTTCTTGCTTTCAGTGAGGGAAGGATTCAAGAATCGAACGGCTCTGTAGGTCTCAGATCACTTGGGTGACCTCTCGAAATCTCAAAATTGCTAAAGTAGCAATTAATCCCAAATTAACAGCTACAAATACAGTTCAAGTACTGTACAAATACAAATAAGCTGGGAATATGACAATTTTGACTGTCATCTTGCTACATGGCAGTCTTAAAGCACCTTGCCAGCTCTATCGTGAAAACATACAGCCCTCACAAGCCATACCACAAAAGGATCCTGGCCATGGAAATTGGCTGCTCTGGTCTTTATAAAGAACTTAGCCATTTTAACCACAACAATATACCAAAATACTGAGGAAAGGAGTCCCACAGCTCAACGACATGTTTTGTGAAAAAAAATTCACCATCTGCGTACTTGCTTCATTATGTCCCCTCAGTTCTTGGATCAGAATGGAGCAAACAGCTGATCCTTATTTACTTGTGAAACAAAGTCTGTAAGAACCCCAGGATTTCACAAATCCCAAACCATTCCATTTGAAACACCACAGACTGAAATCTATTGCCAAATACAAGGCAGGATCCTGGGGGAACCTGGGGCACTGGCAGCTCTGGAAGTTGTGGTATCCTCAGCCACAGGACAGATGTGTCCAAAGGACAGGAACACTGGAAGTTGGGGCAAATTGCTCAACTGAATTTCAAAGAAAAAAAAGTAATTTTCCTATAAATGAGGAAGTCTTCAGCAAGCTCCAGTGCGACCAAAAGCTATTGTTTTCTTAAGAACCTGCAGGGCACATTTTTTAAAAGGTACTGAAAGGTGCAGTTTGCATACTTTTCAATGCTGATTCAGTTGACTCCGTTTTGGACATGCAGCTTTGGGTGGAAAAAAGCATCATTTGCAGATTCATCTCTTGATCTGACTACAGAGTAATCCTTGATGACTAGCTCAGATCAGATGAGTAAATTTTTAGGCAAATGAAATTAGGTGGTATGAATCCTGCTGCAAGTGATTCAGATAACTAAACCTACAGTTAGTCTGAAATAGGAAACACAAGAGAATACCCAGGTGCCAGGTATGGAGGAAGAGGCCTCATAGAAGTGACAATTTTAGAAACTATTAAGAGAATTGACAGCATCCAGTGCTCTGAGCACTGAGATACTTAAACAAACTGGCAGGAAATAGTGGAAGACCCACCATCTCTTTTCAGTGCTTGAAATGTGGGCAGTTCATTACAGGTTGGACACTCTTTCTGTCAAAATGCTTTCTCTCCTTCGTCACTTGACAGCTGAGCAGTTTGCAGGGCTGCTCAATAACCAGGAGACCCGGGTTACATCCCTCCTCGTGCCAGGATTTGCCTGCCAGGAGGGAGCTCAGAGCTCTGGGGTGCTGCAGAAGGAGGCACTGGGCACATCCCTCTTCAAAACTCCGTCAGCGATGATGACGAACCATACAATAATGAAGCACTGGGACAAGTCACCCAGGAGGCATGGCAAAAGGCAGAGCTCTAGGGTTTTCAAGACCCAGTTGACAAAGCCTTAAGCAATGTGGCCTGACTTTTGACACTGGCCCTGCTTTGAACAGTAGCTTGCACCAGATTGCCTCCTGTGGCCTCATCTAATCCAAATGACTGATTCTGCAGTGAGTGTGGAAACTATTGGTCCAAAGGAAAGCAGCTAGGAGGCTAACCAACCCTTAAACCTAGCTATAGCACTCAGATAAGAGTAGGGATACTCAGGGAAGGAGATTTTCCTTTATTCTAAATATAGAAATACCTGAGAGCAGGACTCAGCTTCAAGCTGTAGTATACTTGAGCAATACACATAAAACCAGGTTCATAAAGGAACTTAAACGTTGGATACATCAGCCCCATATTCATTTCTCACTATCATGAAATATTTCTTGTTAAGATGGATACTCAAGATGCGCTGAAGAGCAGCCAGGTTGGACGGGGCTCTGAGCAACCTGATCTGGTTGGAGATGTCCCTGCTCCTTGCAGGGGGGTTGGACTAGGTGACCTTTAAAGGTCCCTTCCAATCCAGTCTACTCTATGATTCTATATACTGATGGTGTTAGTTGTTGTTACAGAGACCAAGGACTTTTTCCAGCTTCCCAGGTTTTGCTAACGTGCAGGTGCAAGAAGCTTGGAAGGGCATGTAAGTTGGCGTTGGCTGGGGTGCAGCGCTCTCGTTCTTCTGCTTGCTCCTCAGGATCGTTTTTTCGGTTTTTGTTTCCGTGACCACTGCTCAGGATGGGCTGTATCAGTCATTGGGTGGTGATGAATTGTGCATCGTTCGTTTTGTATATTTTAGTATCCCTGTATTTTGTTATCATAATCATCTTCCTTTGCTATCCTAGTAAACTGTCTTCATCTCAACCCACGAGTTTTCCTTTCTTCTCAGTTCCCTCCCCGTCTTGCTTGTTATTCGACTGCTGACTGGGGTTAAACCACGACACACACCCAAGTTATCTCCACATAGAAATTTCTGCATGATATTTCCCAGCAGCCCAGAAACTAGAGACGCAGCCTAGGAAACCAAAGACAGCTCTGGATGCAGCTAGCTCAGTTGCAGAGGACTTTAGTAAGCCCAGGATCCGACACACAAGGTGTCCACAATAACTTTTTCAAACTCAAACCTGTTGTGGCTAAACTGCTGAGTGCAGAGCTGGCACCCAAACAAGACCAGCGCAGGTGCCAGCCCCTGGCATTCACCGATTCACCATGTGGATTAGCTGCCCCCGGATAGCTGAGAGTTAACTGTATGGTATTTCTCATTTGATGGGCAAAACAATCCTGTACTAATTAGGAGCACAAATGCTACTGGACTGCATTTTATGCATTTCACAAGCCCCAAATCTGGATCAAATCACAGACGCTGGCTGTTGAATCACTTTTGTAACACAGATGCTATATAATTAGAAGCTTTAAAAAAGATGGGGAGTGGGACTGTGCTAAGCACTGCACAAGTGTTAACACAGGTCTCAATACAGAAAAATGCAAGGAAATAAAGGTGCAAAAATCACCATTATCACTGCAAGCTTAGGGCTGAGATGCGGAACTAAAAAACAGTCCGCTGAAGCTTCCAAAGCAAACCTCACTAGATTTTTAATTTTTTTTTTTTTTTTTAAACACACACCGTCTTTTCTCTTCATATGATAACAGAAATGTAAACTGCATGCACATAAAATACAGTAGGTCACTTCAGAGGCACGGACCATAGACATAGATAAAATTCTATATATAGTGCTTACATAGCCCAAATATTATCACGAGAAAGACTTTACAAGAGCCACAGGGAAATAACAACAAACATGTAAAAATGCTTTGTGATAACATTTACTGGCAACACATGTAGGAATTATTAATTTATTTGAATTTTGAAAGCAAAGAGCAAATGAAGAACAATGTCCTTTCCCATATTCTAAAATTTTTATATTTTTATACTACAGAGTCAACAAAGCTGAAGAAGCTTCTTGCATTATGTATCTTCAAGAGAATCGAGGAAGGTAAGAATTACATGCATCGCACAAACTTGCCAGTGTTAACATATATACCCAGTCTTAAGAACTGTACTTGCTTCACAACATCCTGTTGAAGAGTCTGATCATGGAGGTGAAAAGAAAATCCCAACCCTTACCAGCGACATTTTTGTGCAAGTGCACAAAATTTTTAGTTTGTTGTTACTGTAGGACAGAGAACTTCCTTGACTTACAAAAATAATGTATTTTCTTTGTAGTGAATTTTTATGTAATGCATTGTATGTATGCTAACAGTGAGAAGACTCTAAATACACATTCAATTGTATAATGGGAAGGACACTTTCTTCTGCTGAGTATTTAACAACACTGGTGATTTGCAAGGGAAGATTTTGCAGAACTAAAGTTAGTTTTGCACAACGGGCCACGATGAAAGTTAAAAAACAGAATGTTTTTTTTTTTTTCCCCCTCCGAGGGTAGGGCAGGATTTTTCTTTGTTTAATTTCTTGGGTATGTCTTCTTGATCAATTTCATTCTTAAATTCTTGGTAACTCATTGCTGTTGAAACCTCCCTAAGTAATTTTCACTTTCACAGTTCAAAGGAGCATGACCCTCTAAAAACAACCAAATTAAGTGACTCAGCCTTTGAGAACAGCAACATTCACCCTTTAGCTGTCTACAGTTCCCAAACTTCATATAAATTTAAAATAAAAATCACATAAATTTAGAAGCAAGTAAAAAAAAAAAATCTTTCAACATGAAAAATTTAACATGCTATTTGAAATTTTTCATTGACTGTATTACATTACACACTATTAGTGTCCTGGGCTATGCTCCTCCTACAGCTTTTGCTGTAATTGGATGGATAACATTTCCAATAAGCAGCAGTTTCTCTTAAAAAGTGCAAGTTGCATGAGTAAAATGGTAATTCCTAAGAAGCCAGTCACAAATCTCAATGCCTCCTTTATATCATGTAGTTGTGGAGAGGTCCACCAAGCTCAGAAGCAAGTGCTCATGAACGCATCGCACCCATCTAAGAGATTTTGAAAAACATGCTGGGAGGGAACACACCTTTTTTCCATCCTAAACTGAACCTCGTGTAGCTACGACACTAAGTGAAATGGTAAAAAAGCTGCCCAGCATCACAAGATTTGCGACAAAATCCAAAGCTGACAACACTGATTTCTTTGTTAATGTAAACCTCTGTGTCACAAGAGTTGAGAAGGCAGCATATGTCGTGCAGATTGTATAATCAAAGACAGGGCTGCAGACTGCCTCCCTGCTGGCAAGGCAAGGCAAGAGCCAGAGGCATTTCCCATGGGTCCAGCTAGGCCAACAACTGCTGGCCAAGCACCTTTGCGGACAGCCAGCTGGGACCTCCTTCTCTCTGTCCAAGTGGAGGAGAGTTTGCTATTCCAGTTGTCTCCAGGAAGAAAAGAAAACCTAAGGGTTCTTTTCACAGATTATGTAGGTACACAAAGTGGACAGTCAACTGGGAAGGAAGAGGGTGAGGACTGTACTCAGATGTGCTCCCATCATCTTGCCAGAAACACCTGCTTTGTCGGCTGTGGCAACCCCAGAGTTGAAGGTCCAAGTACTCCTCCTCCCCTTGTTTCTCCTGCTCCCTTCACAGTGAATCTCTGCTTAGTACGCAATCTCAGCTTGAACCCGTGACATATCCAGAGCACGCTGCGTAGCAGCACTCACCAGCACTGTGGAGGAACCAGGCCGAGACCCGAGCCAAGCCATATGTAACCTGCCAAGTTCAACAGGTCACATCAGCTTTCAGCTGGAATTCAGAAACATTTAAATCTCCTGAATGTGTAGACTTGAAGTTTTTTAACCACGGGATTATGCTGTCAGTGTGCCTTACGTTTAACTTATGCCCACCTTACGATGAACACCGGCAGAACCGGAATAAGCATTGCAAGTTTCCTACAGAAAAAAAAAAAACAACCCAAAACTTTGACTCAGTGAAAAAATAGCAGCTTGAGAATTCAAAGTACAGTAACACTACAATTGATTGTTGATAATTATTTACAATGGAAAATCGTGGTTTTGCTTAACCACAGTGTCAGACTATCCTCAAACTGACAGCTTTTAAGTGGGATTTTATTCATATTTCAGGTAGAAATAGCAGTATTTGGTTTATCAATTTAACCTGCAAAAATGATTTCCATTGTTCAGTGTATATGGAGAAGTCAACTGATAGGGCTGTCTTCAGAAGGTCCTTGTTCCGAGAGGTACAGAGGTAAATCTGATCCATCAAAAACAACTCGTCATCCTTTGAGACGAAAATCCACATAAAGAGTTTCTATGAAAGTTGAAAGGACATTGTCAAATTAATTTATTAATCAGAAATCAGTTAGAGACTCCAAGAGGAGCAGACCAGCTAAGCAATGGTCCCGCAGGAGCTCACGCTAAGTTACATGACGATTAGCACTGCCTTCATTCCAATAATGCTTCCACCGGGAAGACCTGCAGACTTCACTCAAGCACCCAGTCACTGCTCATGGAAAAAACCACACCTAAGGCTTCAGACGCCAGGAGCGAGCTCTCACCAGCTACATACAGCAGCAGGAGTGGACTGACCAGCAGTGCTACTGAAATTACATCAAACTACACGACTCAATTAATGAACACATGCATGTGCTTTATAGTTATTTTACTAATAAACAATTTATAGCAGCAGCAGTCAGTTCCATGTGAAAGTGAGCATTTGGAAGTCATGCGACTGCACCAACGTAGAAAATTAAGAAGGATGGGCATCTGTGCAGCCATGTATAATGAAGAGTCAATGAACAACTTCTCCTATTACACCAAGGATATCCCCACAAACACAGTGTTTCTTTGACCACAAGAAAAATTAAGAGTGAGGACAAGAACAGATGTAAAGATGTGGGGATAACTGTAACCATCCCTCAGTACGAAAGAGCCAAACATTTTCAACTTTTAAAAAATATATACCTTTCTGGTTTACACTCAAAAAAAGAAAAATAGCTGGAGAGCTGATGCTGTTCGCAACACTTTTAAGCCTCACTGCCTGCAAGTTTCCTCAAGCAGAAAATACACCAGAAACGAAAACCTAGGAAAGCTGACTTTAATTTGGGAAAGGAGGGGTGGGGGACTGTGGAGCAATTGCATATCAGAAAAATGTTTCAAATTGATCATGCAGACACTTCAAGACATAAAGAAAAATATACCTAAACCAAATTCTGCCGCTGTTTTAATTCCACCTGCGTAAGCAACGCTTAAGAAAGAGGGATGGCACGGTCACATATTTTGAGCATTTTCAGTTGTCTGAAAGTCATTGATTTCTAAAAGTTGGCTTATCTGTAAAATATGGATGTATGAAAATATAAATCACCGTTGCAGGGAATAAAAAACCTTGGAAATTGCTAGATGGTTTATTAATTAACTGCAGCCAACATGTAGTAGGGCAGCCTTCCGCCTGTCCTTGCTGGGTGTGTAACAAGTGCACAGAGAAAGGAGAAGGAACGTGGAAGTGGAAAGGATATGGTAGGTAGAGAAGACACAGATGGCAGAAGTATCCTCAGAATTATAAAGAAAAAAAAATAAGGATCTTGGGACAGTGGAAAAGAACAACATACACAGGACAAACAATACACTGGACTCTTGTTTCTGGATAGCTGTGCACACATGCTAATCACATTTTAGCATTATTAGATTTCTCCCCCCCCGCCCGGTCCCCCCCAACTGAGAGACATCCATTTCCACACCAGAGGTTATTCATCTTCTCTTTGAAAAATCCAGGAAGCAATGGTAATTTCATGGGATTAACTTTTTGTTCAAGTGAATGATGCAAGCAACCACACAGGAGAGACTAATGCAGAGTATTGTGGGAAAACATTCTCAAGAAGTGGAAGAGATTAAAAGCTTTCTGATGTTATGACAGCACGTTAATAAAGCCACTTTTCCTCACCTGTTGTCATCATTCAAAGGGAGGGAAGTGGACCCAGAAAGAGTGGAGTGTTGAAACTAGGTTAAAAGGTGTTGCAGGATGAGGACTGTGTCCATATTCTCGGTGAGACAGCAAAGTGAAAGCTTGGAGACAACCTCCTGTTCCTAAGAAGTCAAATTTAATCAGTCATCTGCACTGGAAGTGTGAGCGACGGATCATTTCTGAAATGTGTTAACAGTCACAGGCTACTTGAATCATATTCAAGATTTCCATCTTCCTGTCCATGTGGTGCCCACATCAATAAAAGCGGATGACAAAACTAAAGAAATTAAGTTCATGCCAGTCGCTTGAGTAAAATGGAATTTTCTCTCTGCATCTTCCCTCCCCCAGCTGTTTTTGCCCCAAACTTCAAAGCCTTATTTGCATTCATACAAAATCTGTTTACAGTCAACTTCACTGCGATACTGGAGCTTCTCCCCCTCCCCTCTCCAGACGAAGATACAAAGCAAAGCTGGCCAGGTGTCTCTAAACCACAGAACCAGCTGCTCCTAACCACGCTCACAGGAAATAGCAAGGAAAATATGCCACATTTGACACATCTGGAATAGATTGCAGAGTCTTTGAAAACAGTGTCCCAGTTCCCTTCCTCCTGCTGATGAGATTTCAGGCTACCAAACTGCTGCATCAACTACAGAGGATTAGATAACGTGTACATTTTTAACCCTACATATTCTTTCCGTCCAAATGAGACTTTTCCAAAGTTAGTCCAGAAAAAAAAAAACCCAAAAAACCAACCAAACAAAAAAAACCTCAAAAAAACCAACCCAAACCCAAATATCTGTATGAAGCTTTTTACAACAGTGAAGCAAGCAGAGATAAATCAATCTGAAAACCACTATTTGTGAAAACTGATATAGTTGGAAAATAGTACTATTTGACATCAGTAAAAATAGAAAATGAATCATTGCATGCTTCGTATAGCTGTATTAACTCATTAAAAGAAATGTCCTTACGGTTTGTTGCCATAAAACATGAGATGAAAAGGAGAAGAGTAGAGAGTTAGAGTAGTCAGTACCTGTTTTGCCAAGTAATTTGTCTATAACTCCATGTTGACAAAAATATTGCAGTGTACATTTTTTCAATGTGACGCACAAGAAAAAACAAAAAGCAAGTCTTAATTAGCAAAACAAAGCAATGTTTTATTATCTGCTTCTTTTTCATATGGACAATGAATGCAAAAGAACGTAGAAACAAGCAGATAAGTTTAGAAGGAAATCTCAATTGGATATTGAACATAATACTTAATTTTAATTCTTTCCATAAAAAGCTAGGAAGTGAAGGTGCCCCTAAAGTTTTAGTCATTTTCAGTATCTCTGAAAGATTAAGAAAATGAATAATGTCACCAATTTATGTATGTGTATTTTAAACATTCATTATAGATACAAAATTGAATACAGCACTAGCTTAAAACAACATAAACCTCACTGGTTTTATTGTTAGTAATAAAAAGGCAGAATTCTAATTAAAAAAAAAAAACCAAAACAAAAAACTGGAGGAAAGTATTTGGATATTTTTTTCCTCAAAGGTGCAACCAACAATCAATGTATTTTTGCAACTGAGATTCCAGTTGTACAAAGGACTGAGAGATGTATTCTCCTACTTAAGGAGAAGCATAAATTTCACAAACTTCAAAGGAAATCACACATGCATGAACAGTAGACAGTACCCCTTAAAGAGATGATATTTATAAGAAAGTAATACCTTAGGTGAATACTAGGAGAAGTGCCACACACATTTTCTACTTTCAGAGCTTTAAAAGTAAGATTATTTTTATTTTCTGTCATAGATTATTTCCAAAATTACCTTACATTTAAATTAGTTTATTCTTAGGAAATGGCAAAGTATTTATTCTAAACAAGCTTTGTAAGATAACTATATGAATTGTTTTTTTGAGAAGCCCTCACGGTAGTTGTCATATTTATACTGAACTCAAGACTTCTTAAACAGAGGCAGTGTTCTAACCCAGGGAACACATTTGCAATGCTCTGTTTCAGAAACAAAGGTGCACCTACGAGGATCCAACTGCGTAACCAAGGACTAACGGTATAAGGCTGTCCATCCCTACTAATGTGAAAAAACTTCACGTTTGAATGGGATCATGCATATGAATAACAAACTTTCAGGCTCAAGCCCAAACCAGTTAATAATAATTCATGTGAGAAAAGTTAGGAGACAAACAATTCAATGCCTTTACCTCCAAAATTACATCTAATAGTAACTATACCCTTAATAGTCAATTAACAAAAAATACGTACGTAGCTCTAAGATTAAACAAAATTTAGAGAATATGCTGTTACAAAATATATTTTGACATATTTCCTAAGAAGCAATTCAAACAATCATTTATGCAGAGTTATTTACAGGGGACTCAAACTGGAGTATCCGTTTTAAGCAAACCAGTATATTGGTTCAAATTTGACAAAATATTGGTGAATACAAGTTTGTGACAACAAGGAACTCTGGGGTTTAGTAAACTTAATATTCTACTCAATCATTAGATGAATCTAAATTATATAAAAAAAGCCCTGCCTCAGCTGGTTAATCAGAATCATTTAATGCATTTCATTGTACTCAAAGTTCAGATCAGCAAGTCAGTGGTACATACACGCTGGGAACCAAGGTACCACTTAAATCTTTCAGATACAACAAGCACAGATTAACCGAGTCTGACTGTAGCTAATCTATATTAACAGACGGTTTGTTCTTACCTCAGTACTATCTTTTTAATAAGCACATATACAAATGTGCTAAAACAAAAGGCAGTGATTCTAAACATTTACTAGAATGACCAGAACTGGCATTTGAGCATAAACCATCCTGTCACTCATTTTTGAAGCCATATCTTCACTAATTTCTCTTCTGGTTTTAGTAGCCTTCTATCCTATGAACTCAGAGGGTTACCGATCATCTGGAAGTTTCACACTGGTATAGGAAAGGAATGTCTGTTCGATGCAGTCTGGAGATAAAGAAAGAGTTCTACTTTAGTTCACTGCAGTGATTCACTAGAAATAGCGTTGCTAACAGATGTTAAACTTAGAAGGAGTAAAGCAGCAGTCTTTTTCCCATCCATGTCAGGATGGCAGAAAAAAGTGAAAACTTACTACTATTCTGTTATCATTTCAAAAGAACACCTGAGAATATTTTATAACTGTAGAAGTACCATTTGTTATATTTTAAAACTAATAGTCACTGTAGAGGAAACTACATGTCTATGCAAGAACAAGGACATTTAAGTGTGACAGTAATTAATTTGAACTTCTTGTTTCAATACTGAAGATAATTAAAACAAATATTGACGTGTCCAGCTCTGAGGGACCTTATCAGCCCATACGTCTCAGTGATGCTTATAGGTAAGGAAAAATTCAAAGCCATTGAACTCAGATAGCACAACTCATTAACTTCAGTTAATGCTGAATTAAACAGTGTTTTGTCCAGAAGCAGAATTGTTTCTGAAGAGTATTCAAAATATTCAATTGAACAGTATTCAAATATTTTTAAATGGTATTTTTAGCTTTCAGTACAATAAAGTCTAACAGATATGTTCAGTCTCATCTCTACAAATTTCAGCCTTTTGAAGAGGTGGTTATATTACTGAGAAAAGGAGAGATATGTAACTCCTGTAAAAAGGAAGTGCTGCCATGTAGATACCAATTTAGGTTGGTTACTAAAAGGCAATATACGCCTTAGTTATTTAACTTACCACATAATTTTGACAAAATGGCACATTAAAAAGAAATATTATGTTACAGTTACATTAACATATTTCTTCCATTAACTGTGAACTATATAGTAGAGCACAAATATTTATTAGCTGTTTTTAAACGTATATCACTGTCTTATACAAACGGAACTATTTTTTTCTAGGCAAATAGGGTCTCAGGTTTTATCAGGCTTTGATAATGTGTTGCTGGTTACTTCATATTGGTCCTGTGACTAATCTTGGAAAAAAGTTACAAAAATCTGCTTTATTACAGCAAACACAGCTTCTCAGTTAAGTCAAAACACAGTATTTAGTTTAGGCGTTTTAAGTACGCTTCAGAGTAACGAGAATGCTACAGTACTTATCTCTAGGCTTAGATTTATCTCCTGACGCAGTTTAAGCAAAAAAAGCTAAACATAAACAGAGACCCCTAGTTCAAGTTACACAGTGAAGTCCCATAAATCCACCTAACGGATAAAAAGTGTAAGAAAAAAAAAAAAAAAAAAAAAAGAGTGGATATGTGCCAGATTGATTAGTCAGCTACCTGAAGGATATATAAAGTGCATTGTTGCATACACAATAATCATACTTGTACATGACTGTCTTAATCCTGTCATGTAAAGAGAGAAAATGCTCATCTATTGTTTGCCTGTTCAGACCCATGTCAATCAGATTTAATATGCAGGCAGATTAGTGCTTCCTAACTTGCTGACAACAGGTTGACTACTAAGGCCAGTTTTCCAACACAAAGGACAGTATCCTGACAGGCAGCAGATACGGTTTCTCGCTTAGGAAAAACAACAGGTTCCTCTTCATTTTTGTCACTGCACATTAGTTCCAGGGAGGACTGAAGGTAACAAGGATGAATTATTTACTTTCAAATTTCATGACTTCAAGATAGTTTCAGATATTTCCAAGTTCCTGTAGAATATATACAACATTCACGACATATGTTAAAAAAACATGCAACTTCTGGTTTGTGTCAGAAGTCTGATTACTTATTTTTAAAATAAGTATTTCATTCTTCTCAGTTTTCCTAGGAGAGATAATCTTATCACTAAAAATTGCTTACCTTCAGTACAAGAAAAAAAATCTTGTTCTGTGAGCAGCTGCCATGCTTTCAGACATATTTCTGACTTTAAGATAATTAACAAAGCCTCGAAAGAACAGAAGGAGTCCTGAAAGTGTAGAAAACGCACAACATGAAGTATATCAACCTAAGCACATGCTATTCCCACATTATTCTTAATAAAATATTTTTTTAAAAACTGGATTATACAAAGTAAAGCAAAGGTTTTTTAATGCATCATTCACAAATTCAAAGGCATGTCTTCTGCTTCTATCTTGTGATATTAGGACATAGCCTTATGGAAAGCTTTCCAGAAATTTTACACTCATTCCAGGTTCAAGTATCATCTGCTAGAAAGACTGCATAAAAGAACTTAAAAAGAGAGAAGGGAAAAAAAAAAAAAAAAAAAAAAAGGAAAGAATACATTCTGTACCTTCTTGTCAAGTAGAATTTTTAAAATAAGTTACTAGTTTGTTAGAAGATTACTCAAACCACAAAATGTACCTTTAGAAATGCCTAAGATAAATGTATCAAAAGTCAAAAGAGGGAAAAAAAGACAGCCAGTACAAATAGCTGTAGCAACAAGCCAATAATAAATTGTAGTAGATTATGGTTTGAGATTTAAGGATCGAGGAAAATGCACCTGTCCAAGAGGAAGAACAACAACAGTCGATTCAAAGAAAATTACTCAAATGTGTTATGATTACAGGGTTGTTTTTTTTTATCAATTCTATATTTCAAATTATTTTAAAATATTTAAATTTAACTGCATTTGAAATAATATTTCAGCTCTGATAAGAGAAAGTAGGGATACAGAGAGTCACACGAAGTTACAGTTGCAACAATGGAAGTCACTAACACAACATTGTCAACATCATTTTACTAGTTCAGAGATTCACTGGACATCTGAGCAAACACACACAGAATAACATTGTTGCACAGGGGATACAGCTCTTGGTTTCATCTTTCTCCATTAAGTAAACTTCAACAGATTAATCCATTCATCAGTTGGATCAGGGAGAATCCAAAAGTGAGAAAAAAAAATTGCTCAAAGAGTTGGGGGCATCAAAATCTGAATTCTACATCCAGCAGAGAGAAAACACAAGCCTAAAGAGCAATTCTCTTCACATAATGAACACATAGGTACCTTGAAGATATATGCTTATGTGTATACATACACACGCACGTTACTATTCCAAAGATTCAAATGAAAATCTAAATTGAAGCTTAACAAGTCCTTTTCATCATCTTACATCCTAATAAACCATCTCTGTGGTTACACTGGTATTTTGCCATGTGATGCACTTTTTCTTCCTGCTCTCCACACTGAGAATCATGGTTTGTTTTTTTGTTTTGTTTTTTTTTTTTTTGCCCCCCCCCCTTTCTTCTCTAGATGCTTTTTGCTTGTAAATTTTTGTTTCATTTAAAAGGCAAAAAAAAAAAAGTAAAACCAAAGCCTCATTAGGACACACACACACAAAAAAACCCTAGAGAGAATGCTCTGCTAACCACTGGAACTTTGACCTAAGCTAGACAAAATTTATGTGATTAAGGTGAATTCTGCAAGGAAAAGAAAGCACTAAGACATGGATCAAAAAGTCTACGACAAAAGCTGCTACTCAGACATTACAGGAGATAGTCCCACATTCAACTGAAAAGCAGCTGAAACAGCAAAAGGTGGGCAGGCAGCTCTTAAGGTGCCTGAACACATACTTTCTGCATTACACGTGTTGGAAAACCAGTCCAAGTTCAACCCATATTTTATATTTCTGTTTAGGGAAGGAAAAAAAAAAATCAAAACATTTTCCATTGTGTTCATCAAAAAGAAACATTGGCTAATATTTAAATTTAAACATTAGAATTGTCTCTTTTTTCAATTTGTTCACTGTACATGACAGCTGCTTGGAAGCAGACCACTTCACTTTTCCATGAAGCATGCGCAGATTTTTCCAGATGTTGAAAGAAGGGAGCAGAAACATATAGGTGAACACCAGAAGAGAGGAAAAGACAGGAATAGGTGGGCTCAAGTATGTCAAATGACTATGCAAAAGAAAGAATCCAACTCATTTCATTCACTTCCGGAGAGACACAGGACACGCGACTTCACGTGCTCTAATGGGAAAGTTATCCGAAACAATGAAATACAGATCTGCTTGGCAGAACTCCCATGACTTGATAACGTTCCTTCATGTCCCACTAAGTAGCTCTGTTCAGTTAAATCCTTCCATGATGTTCTAGAAATCTCTGTATATCCACTTTATCAGTTTAAAAACACTGTTGGTGTATTTCATGCGAAACATGCTTAAGACAAGGGAGCGCTGACTGCTGGATGCATACTGCGTGCCCCACAGTGCCTTTGACTCCAAGGCATATTAAAAACTTTGTGAAAGAAAAACATCTTCCAACAGTTAAGACCGAAAATAAGGCTTTCCAAAATTTAAGTGAGATAACTTATGAACAAGGACTGCAGAAGACTAGTAAAAAGAGGAACTACAAATGCACAGCATTTTCCATAGATACAGTGGGAGAAAAAGTTAGGGAAAAACCACAGTATTTTCATCCAAGTGAAAAAAAGTGTCAAACCCCAATCTTAGGCACCACAAGGGTTTGTTTTAATTGAAGATTTATGCGGACATGCTTGTTACCTGTAAAGAGTCATTTCACTTCCTACTTAAATACTTTCCTACAAGGAAAGCATTTAAGGGACTGACGCTATGATGTGTTAAACATCTGCAGTTTCTATATATCTCAAGCAACGATGTGCACAACAGTAGAGCAAGCCAAGTATTAAGAAGTCTGATGGATGTCCTCGAACTTTTAGTAAAAGGCAGACAGAGAAAGTTTTAGGTAACATCATTTAAGATTTTTGTCATTTCTTGTGAGATAAATAGTGAGTCACAAACAGCCAGAATGTCAGTGTTAGTTTTTTTGGTTGTTTTTTTTTGTTTTTTTTTTTTTTAAATTTACTCAACATTTCATTCTACTATTTGCTGTTAGCCATTTGAGTCAATTGACTCAAAGGGAAGAGTGCCACCTACTGAACCAGCAATAGTTTCCTCTGCTTCCAGAGCTAGAAAATAAAATAGATAGATAAAAGTATTCAGTTCTGTAAAAGAAAATAATTTCAGATTCTACATTTAAGTTGCAAAATCCACAGTAGGAAAAAAAGGTATGGTGGCTGGGGTTTGGTATATCCTATTTAAAAGCAGACAGATGAGCAGAATTTGATGTGTATAAGACTTTGAATATGGACAGACCTCTTAAGAGAAAGCTGACATCATGGGAGCACTGTGATCAGAAAGCATGAAGCCATTCTCTTGTCCGACTGAGAAACTACGGATGCAGTATGCATTTCAAAGGACTAGAAAGGGACATTTTGTGACCTCTGTGCAAGACAGCAGACTCCATCTTCCTAGGGTCAGTCACATTTCTTAAAATGTAATACATGTATAAACCTACATGTCAGATAAGTACTAGGTACCACTCACTTTCAATATGTTCTGTACATAAAGCCGAAATTTCATTACACAGTTCTGCACCCCTAGATCAGTAAAAGCAGCTTAAAAGGCACAAATTAGAAGTCTCAGATATGTACACCATTATACATACAACAAAATTTTTTGAGCTGAACGTTATTTGAATAGTCTGCAGTTCACACAGTAACACCACTATGGTAACCAATAACCTTGTGTATACTATGGAAATTAAAAAAAAAAAAAAAAAAAAAAAGACACAAAACTAACATCAGCTAAAGAAAAACACACAGCTACACAAATTACAGAACTCTTACTTACAATGACAAGATTGATCTTTAAGTATTTCCCAACAAAATATAAATGTTTCCAATTACCACTTACCAAGTACAAGAAATATCCACCAAAGCCAGTACTGTCCATTGAAATATCCAGTAAAATAATCTGAAAACTGAAATTCATACATGAGGCTTAGCTGCAGTAAAACAGATTACTTAGACACTTAATGCACTATGCAAATACAGAAAGCACAGAGGAAAAGCAAATTTAAAAGTAATATATTAAACTAAAATGCAAAACTTGTATTTGTGCAGCAGTTTAATATACAAATAACAGTTCCAGTGTCAGTTGGTCTGCGGCAAAGTTATTTTAAAATCTCTCAAAAAACATGTCTTTGTGTGTGTGTGTGTACATATATATATATATATATATGAGATATAAGAGCTTGTATTACTTGCCAGAACCATCTGACATTTTCTATTATAATGAATCACCACTTGTCGATTTTCCTTTTCTCCTCCCAGTGCCTGCTATCCCAAACACATTACAGAAGCCTGCTGCTTTAGATATTAACACCAAAAGCCACATTAGTTTAATCTTATCAGACAGGGATGTTCTGCTGACCCCTCAAAAGAAGAGCTTTTGACCTTCTGTATACCCCCTACTGTTAATCGCTGCCAAGAATACCAGCCCCATAAAGACCCCCAACTCATTAAAGTCTTTTCATTTTCAAACCGGCATTCAGTTCCCAGCAGTGAGCTGAACACAACTAAATGAACCTTGAAGTGGTATTTCAACTGTTCCTGTTAGTGACCATGGTAGACAGTTTTGTCCTCCCTGTGATGTGGGAGGCAGCTGGAGGGCAGGGTGTGATGGTATTGGAGACAGGTATCTGTGCCTTTACCAGACTCCAGACTGCATGCTTCACTGATAAAAAGGCTCATCAAATGCCTCCAAAACTCACATAAGAAGTAGGAATGGGGAGATGTGTGAAAAGTTGCCAGAAGGAGTAAAATAACGTATTTAGTGGCTCTGCACACTTTTCATACACTTCCCATCCTACCATCATTCAGTTATGTTTACTGCATCCTGACACAGCGCTTCCCATTTTCTATTCCTTGGACGTTTCAGTACTGTAAACCAAGAAATCACATAATTCAGTTTACTCAAAAAAAAAAAAAAAGAAGATAAGATACTGGGCCACATATGCAATGAGATAAAAATCTAAGACATGTAAAAAACTCTAGATATAGGTGTTGTTTTTCACTTCAAGTAACTGTGCCCATGTTTTCTCCAGAAAAAAAGCCAGATGATGTGAATTCTTTAAAGGTTTAATCCTGTACAGTATGCAGGTCTATGGGCAACCCCAGGGAGAAGAAAAAAAAAAAAAAAAAAAAAAAAAAAAAATCAAGAAAGACTTGCTAAGTTGAACTAAAGAATTGATACTTGCGTTATTCCTAAATAAATAAGAGCATTTCTACGATTTGGCAGAGTAAGCATTTCATATTTTGATACTTCATTAAAATATCAAATGAATACTCAATTCCCAGGAAGTTCACAACATTATTAATCCCTTGATAGTATCACTTGCTAGTCAGTATTTTCAATTCTTTAAGCATATATACCAATGCATTTTTTTTTTAAGTTACAATTTCATTTAATTGGAAAGAAGATTTACTAAGACCAGCAATCAAATACTGGTCTGTGTGCACCACTTTCACACTTTCTTTAGGCAGAAGCAGCCATGGCTCCAGAATTTCCCCAACAGCAAAACCATGCTTTCGTTCTTCCTGATGCCCCACACAGTAAAAAACAATACAGAGAGAGCATATGCAAGTAACAGATTGTATAGAAAAATTTATATATAGCCTAGAACACTGTAATTCTTCAAGGAATTTTAGCATATATTAATTTTTCTGTTTGTTATGAGCACATTTTCAAGCACACAGGAATAATAAGACTAACACAATGAGCAAGTTCTGTTCTCTGTTTAGAACGCCTCAAGGGAAGCTGAAAATATCCTCAATGAATGCAGAGCTGAAAAATTCATGTCTTCTTGCTCCCTTAAGATAAATTCCATCCCAAACCCTGAATTCCAGCTAAATACACCAGAATCACATCTGGTCCAGTAGCATTTCCCTGCCCTGGGGAAGCAAAAAAAAAACCACAAAAACCATCCTTAGCTCTAAGAAGGAGGCAGGGACACGTCCAGGAAGGACCATGCAATCTTTTATCTTTACAGTCCTTACACCATTGTGTAAGACCAAATCAAGTTAAGGTACTAGCACACACACAGAAAAAAAAAAAAAATAGAGTTGGAAGGGTATACAAGATAACTAAGTTATCCAAGATCTTTTTCTTCACTAGACAGGATGAGATTTTAAATGTTGTGTCTCACAGACATGTCGAATGCAAGCTCAGAAAGAATCATTACGTTTCATCTAGCATCCACTTCGTCAGCTAAGTAACTTCTACTTGGCTGACATAGCTTTCTGAGAAGTATGTAATCTTGCAGTGAAAATATCATGAAATTGAGCATCTAAGATGGTAGAAATATGACTAACTTCATGTTCAGTTTTGACTTGATTCAGCATGTATCTTACAAGAAATAAAGAATCAGACACGAGGAAGAAATGTTTTCTGATTGCACTCCGCCCCTGACAGGCTAAGCCATTTATAAATCTTTCATATAGGACACTAGAATACCAGTAACATTTCAGGCACTTCCTCCACGTCTTCTGCATGCTTTTAAATATTTGTGTGAAGAATGAGTCATTCTGCATTTATTTTAGTGGAAAGA
Source organism: Chlamydotis macqueenii (assembly GCF_036417535.1). Taxonomy (NCBI): domain Eukaryota; kingdom Metazoa; phylum Chordata; class Aves; order Otidiformes; family Otididae; genus Chlamydotis; species Chlamydotis macqueenii. Next base: position 169,100,942 of record NC_141556.1, read on the forward strand.
TGAATGTAAAATGCTATGTCAGATAAAAATAGATTAAGCTTAGTTACTAGTAAGCATATATGAATACACAGCAAGTAAACTTGCTACTAAAGTGGAAGTCAGAGAAAATTCTAGGCACTGTTAAGCACTGAATTAAATATATTTTTACTTCCATGATTAGATATCCTTGAATAAATTGTTATGGTTTGGTTCTACAAACAGTCTGTACTGTGTGGATCAAGAAACATACCCGTACAATGAGAATCCATTTGATCAGGGAGAGACCAAATCCACAGATTGCACCATACCTTCCAGCTATGGTATTTGTTATACAGAAGGATAAACAAAATCCAATCCAGTTGAAAATAAATGCCACTATAAAATAAAAGAAACAGTAGCTTCTGTTAATCTGTATAGCTAAGCAAACAGACTTAACATTAATTTCACTTTCATGCTAATAAGGACATGCTTTCACAGTCAGTAATTCCCTTCCAGTAATTCAGGCTTTCAGAGACTGACTTTGAACCCAGACATTCCCCATGATACAGTCACTTAATAATAAAGCAAATGGTAAACAGGCTGGAACCTACTACTTTAAACAAGAAAAAATTCCAACATAAAAGAAAGCATTACATTGCTACAGAGATCTAACCAGATGACAACAGACATGAAGGGTAAATGCAAATAAAAGATTAAAACATACAAGATGAATTAAAACAAAGAAAAAAAAAACCTTGCTACACTTTTATAACCAAAAATATAGTTATATGCACACATACGTGCATGTATCAAGGCTGCATATTCAGCTTTATCCAGTTTGGAACGAACAGAATAAAAAGTATCCATTCTTGCTCTGTAAATATAGTATAGAAATGAAGATAAGTTGAGAAGCTGATATTTCATTGATTACTGTCTTCTCTTTTAGATCTACATTCAAACATAAGATATAAGAAGCCTTGGAAGTTTTACACAAAAGCTTAAGAAATCAAGAAACAAAAAGGACATTGGGCATAACTACTACTGTTACTTCAATTAACACTTCTACACAACTACCAGTAATTTTACAATTTGAAGATTCAAGTCTGCGTATGTGCTTGGCAACGAACAACACGATCTGTATTGACTTCAGTTTGCATGCATTAGGTAAAAGTGTGGGAATTCCCAATTAGGTGATGTCCTAGCTTTGGGAGTAAATGAGGGCAACTAAAAAGAAAGTCACCAAACAGAAGAGCTGAGAGAGCTGGTGGAAGAAGACGATACAGGAGTTCTGGAGAGGACGAGATGGTGAAAAATTGAAAACATTAGGGAAGCTAATAGTAAACACAAAAATCACTGAAGAGGGAAGCAGGAATGGAAGGCAGGGCAGATGGGAACAAAACCCCTGCACACAAGTTCTTAATGCGTTAAATCTCTGAACTTATGGAAAAAAATAAAACCCACATAAAACTCAGACATCAAACCACCACAGACAAAAAAAAGTCTGCCTTTTCATTAAAAGTTTGAACACTTACAGCAAATCGTTACGAACAGAAAATTGGTGAACAGTTTTCTTCAATAAAAGTCAATTTGGGAGGATTGTCTATAGACAACCACTTTTTTTTTTTGGAATTTAAAACCTTGTTACAACTCTTCCAACAATCCATAAAAAGATGCAACGATTTGCCCACAAATGCAAAATTAGTCTGTAAAACTGCAGTGGGTTTCTATGAACTGTAAAGAAATTGAAGTTTCAAGAGCAGTTTTGGAGTACTTCACATCAACACAATAATTTTGTACAAGTGAGAAACATCTTGCCTCAGACAGAGCCATGGACAGATGGTGGCAGTGAGAAAACTTACTTTTATGCTAATTACTAATCTTTAAAAAAAACCCACACTCAAATAAAATAAAAATGAACAAAACAAAAAACATAACAAGAAAAAGAATAAATAAAAAAGAGAGCATTTCTATTACCTATGAACAACATTGTGACCCTAACATCTACCTATCTTTCCAAGAGACAAGAAAAACATTTATATTCCAGAAAGCTCAGTACATTGTCTTGAAAATAGAATTTCCCTATTTTAAGCCAGCTCCCCAAATTCACCATACTTTTATGAGTAACAGATTTCAGAAGCTAACAAACGACATCATGGTTTTAATTAAAAAAGTGTTCTTAAACTGTTTGCCCATCTTCTTCATGTAGCCACATTCTGTGTGCATCTTCTAGACTCCCACTGTAAGACCACTCTGCAGCAAGAGCTGTTTCCTATCCCAGAGATCAGTAGCGTTTGGATTCATACTTGACCCCAACTATCAACTGTTGCCCTCTTTCTTTTCATAGATTTCAGACATCTAGATGAAACACTGACTGCACTGGCATAATGATTTCAGTCTCTTTCTTTGCTACTCTAACACCACATAGACAAGTGGAACTGATAAAAGTAAGATTTTTGAGTTTTATACATTCCTGAAGTGACAACATGAGGAGAAAGTAAGTCTATATTACTGTAACTCACATAAAAATAATATAACCATTAGACTTATTTCCTCATGACAACAAAACTCATAATGAGAAACAGGTAAGAAGTTGCTTTTCAGGAGGAGGAGGGTTTGACTAAAGGTCTTTTTAAATAAAAAGTCTTCTTGATATCCAATGTAGCACCCACAACAATCATGATGTACTTTTTTTCCTTTTATGGTTTGCAATAAGATAATTCCAGATGAAATAAAACACACAGGATGTTCTAAATGTTGTAAAGGTCTTAGAATTTGACATGCAAAATAAGGCTATCCATCTGCTGTTTTCACATCAAAAGCCCTCTTCTGAGGGGCAGTGGTCAGCATAGGATCTTTCATATTAAAAATTAAAGTTAAAAATTAAAAGTCTTATCTACTGGCAATTCTAAAGAAACTGGAATAAAATAATACAAGCTTGTTTGTCAAAATCAAGTTGAATTCATTGCTGTTCTTCATTCTCTGGTAAGTACAAGGGCAAGGCAAAGATGATGTATAAAGCTGTACTTTGTCATTATGAATTTATTAATCCATGCTTGCTTTTTGTCAGTGTTCATTATCTCACGATTAACAGTAAACAAAACTTAGGTTTTCAAGTAATTAAGCAATCTTATGCAAAGGTTTGTAGTTGCACATACTGCAACACATCAGAAGATGCAACAATAATGACTAGCATACTAGAACAAACCTGCTTTTTCATCAGTTGCTCCCTCACTTAACTTACTGATCTTTTTTACTCAGCTTTCCACAGCTACACATTAATCACTTAAGTTTATATTAAGTATCATGAAAAGAAGCCAGTTAAACTGGTCTGGAGACCTACGTTGGTTCCAAATTTTAACCATGGCTCAAGTCTCTGATAAGATTATAAAGGCAACTATATATACAAAAAGCAACGATGCTCAGTTACATCCTTTATTGCCCGATTTGTTTGTCCAACAACTTACTATTTTAATATACAGCAAACACCAAAGAGCTTAATGTTTCATACCTGGCCTAGGTTTATGAAACATACAGCAACAAATAATACTTTCCAGATCTTCAGGCACCTCTATTGCATGGAATTTATTCCATTTGTGAACTGGGACACATTTTTGCTCCTTCCTGAAGAGCTCACCTGAAGTCTGATGATGATCACTAGAAGCATTTGCTATCAACTTCAACATTTTTCTTTCTAGTCAGCGATGAATGCTTAAAAACTTCCCTAGGCAATTTGTTTCTACTGCTTCATCACCCTTGTTGGTAAATTTTTCTTTAAGTCCAACTGGAAGCTTCCTCATTCCAACTACTTTCCATTACATCCAACATGTATGGAGAAACCATGTAAGTCAAATTCTTTCTGGATAAAGAAAGAAGTTAGGTGATTGTGCATGAAGGTCATCCACGCTCCACTGATAATCAAAGGGAAAAAAGCACTCCCCAAAACAGTTCCTTTCTCTCCTTCCAACATTTACAACTTCAGTCAAGATTACTTCCCCTCAGCTTCTCTTGCATGACTAAGAGAAACCTGTATAACATTTGTGATGTGAGCATACAGAAGTCGGGTTTCCTAAATTCACACTCCCACCACAAATCTAGACCACGCTTACCACTCCTCAGGAGCATCAACAGGAGGCTGGGCTCAAACTGAGCTTGTGCTACAACTCTGCCTTCCAGCTTGTGCCACAACTCTGCCTTCCAGCTTGTGCCAGCTTGAAACCCCCTAAGTAGACATCCTAGCTTGTGTGCGGTTTGTTGACTGCTGAAGCATCTAACAGCTTTGCAAACTGTACGAACATAAGTTTAGAAAAATTTGGTATGGTTATTACCTGTTCCAATATAGCACCTGGAACAATATGCATATTTACATTTCTCCATACCATAAAATTTTATTGGTGTGAGTTGTAAACAGTGTTTAAATTGCCCAGACGTTTTTCAAAAATTTAAAAAATCAGATCTCTATCTGAGAACTTAAACTTTGGCTGTATGATCAAACACTTTTCTCCACTTCTTCCTTCTTATTAACTCACCTGCAAGGTCCAAATAAATATTAATTTTTCCGAGGTTGCAGGGACAACCCAAAACTCCCTTCCATCGTTTCAAAGAATCCAGATAAGCTCCGCAATTCATTCTGGGGCCCACAAGTGAAAAGGCTAGTTGATATTTATAAAGTACTCCTTAAATATATTAGAAAAATCATACAAGCCTTTTATTACTGCCCAAAACGACCTCCTTCACATAATGAACCAGGATGAGTCAGATATGATTCAAAAGACTTCTACTATGGGCAGATTAAGTACAAAAAAATCAAATCTTTTTGGTCATGACAGTTACTTGCTCTATCACCATTACAGCTGTGTTCAAAATCAAAAGAACCAGCTCAGAAATGCCTCCTTTTTGTTGTGCACTAAAAAAAAAAAAACAAAAAAAACAAAAACTCTCTGAGAAATTCACCTATTAACAACTCCCTCTGGCATTCTGAAATGTTTCTACTATGCTGCATAAGGCATAGCTGAGTTCATACATAATAGAAAAAAAAATATATTAAGTGATCTGATAGTAAAATTTGCTACATTTTGCATTCATAGCAAAAAGAATATATTCACTAATATATTCATTTACCTCAAAATCAGAAGCTGACAAACACCAGCCCTGACCATTAGCGAGCAGATTCTTTGCTCACCAACATACTTACCGATTTCAAGAGCAACATCAATTTCTTAAGACATATGATTTTACCACATACTAGAAATAAACCAGGTTGTTTCCCAAATTTTTCCACTAAGTTTCTGAATCAAGTGCTAAATAAAAAAAAACGCCTGCTCACACAAAGGACTTTTATTCTTTAGAGTATATTGTCTCATTTAATTTATTTATGCTAAACACCAGTATTTTAGAACTCAGATGGGAAACAAGTTTGTAACCTCCGTGCACCAAGCTCCTAAAACAAACAAAAACCCCAGACAGACAGATCTGGCCACTAGACGGCCTCAAGGCAGCGAGTTTTTGCAACTTGGGCAGCCACCACTAGATGGTAGCTACATATCACTAGTTGATTGCAATATGCAGGTAAGCTCAGGAAAGAGTTTATTTTATCAGACTTCAGTTGAATAAAATGAAATTTAAAAAGCTAATTTCATTGTTTTATATTTAAAACAAAGGTAGCCTGTGTCCCCCCAGGATCCTTCTACCAACGCTGTACATAACAGTCATAGTAGGAGGTGGGAGAGCACACCGGGACCAAGCCATTCCTTTCGTACTCTCCTCCCTAGAGCACAGCTCCTGACACTGTTCTCCTGCATTTTAACTAGGTGAAGGAATTTATTCCAGGCCATCTGTGATCTACCACCTTTACTTGCAGTATTTAAACATATCCCACCCCCCAAAAAAACCCCAAAAGATAGACACACTGTAAATTTCATCTTTATTCCAGCTGTCTTAAATCTACATACATCAACTTTATGGAGACTTTTATCTCCTTATTACAAAGATAGGAATACACCACCCACTCTTTATTATCTACTCTTTTTAAGCTCAGCTCATTTTTCATTTAGTTTTTCATCAGTTTTTCATCTCCTATGAAAAATTACTAAGCAAATTAATATTACAGGTCTATAAGTGCTATGAGTTTTTGTGAACTCCTCATACTATAAGCACAAACAACAAGTAAACTTTATCAATTTCAATATGTAATCAGTATCCATAACAGTCAACATAGATCCCAATTAAGCATACACTGGCATAAATATCTTGCCATGTGTAAGCACTCATTTTACACTCTTCATTCATAGGCAAGAAAAGATTGCGGTAGCATAGTCCCAGAACAATCAAGAAAAATTACGCTCTACAGAGTATTTTTGTCAAATGTGTAAAAGTAGTGCTCTGTGCAGCCACCCTCAGCTAAACAGCTATTTGAAGAGAAACTTGCCAGTTTATCCAAGTAAATATCTGCATTCTTGAAGATGCACACAAGGTTCTGGGCATGAAGTTTTGGCCAACTGCATGTGAGTGTCATTGGAGCCTTTGTGGATTCCAGTTCAGCTTCTGCACAGCATAATTTTTACTACTACTGTGCTCCTAGCTGCAACATAGCAAGTCTGTTTTCAGCTGTGATTTTAAGTGTGATTAAAACATATTAGAGCCAACAATCCACTTGACCTCCAAGTGCAGTGCTAATGAGGGCCTGAATCAGGATTTAAAAGCAAGAACAAGTTCACACAATACAGAGTCTAAATAGGTTAAACACAAAAAGTTGTAGCATATAAGGAAGAGGAAAAAAGGGGAAAAAAAGATGAAGTCATATCCCCCTTTGCTTCCAAGAATATATACCCTTTCTATGGTCCAACTGCAGAAAGAGGCCAGATTACAAAACTCACTTTGTTACCCTATATATATTTATGTATTTGCTATATGAGGTATAGACATGTATTTTTACCCCAAGATGCAAACACCACATTGTCGTAGTACATCATACACCAACATGAAATAAAACTGCTGTGGAAGTTCTGTAACCTGCATCTATAACAGAGACTGTGAAAGACGTTAAAGAAAAAAGAACTGAGATGAGATCTAGGTTGAAAGACATAAAGGAGATTTCAGCGGATAATCAATCAGCTTTCATCCTGATGAATGCTAAAAAGAACAGCTGCATCCCCAACACCAAGCTTCCATCCAGGCTGCCAAACACACACATTTATTTCAGAAAGGGAAAATATCCTAAGAAATTAGAAAGCAATATGCAATTGGCAAAACAGAAGTAACTTCTTTCCATCTGTAACTTACAGTGGCTAAATTAACTTTGCTTAATGCAGTACAGAAGTTACCAGATAAGACACACGTAGTGTGCACACGCAGTACCTGAAGAAGTGCTATAGTAGTGCTGGCTGGGATTCAGACGTTACCTGAAGACAGTACATTTTACATGCTAGTGGTTAGCTCAACCTGAAAATAAGCATTGCTGGATGCGTTCCAGAAATCCACCCACTGCTATTTATTTCACGACACTAACATCAGCAATTTTTATATGGCACATAATCTCTCTCAATTTTTTTCTACTTAAAAACCGATTGCCAGATTTCTGCGATCCAGCCTTTAATTCAAGTTGGTAGTCCAACTGGAAGATGACGGCACTTCCCAGTTCCTAGTTAACAGTGCAGCCTTGCTATGCCTCAGAATATTTTCTATAATTTTGCTTTGTCCCCTTATCTGTGACAAATGCCACAGGAAAAAAGTGCAATATATTTGCTACATCTGAAACAGGAAGTGTTTATATCTGTGTACAGGCAAAAAATTCCATTCATTACAGTACATTAATGCAGTTCATCACAGCTATCTTTTATATTCCATAGGAAAAAAGGTACAATTAAGATATACCTCAGTAGGTCTTGGATACAAGATAACTTACTGAAAAATGCCAACATGAAGATGCCATCATTGCCCACTCTAAGCTGATCTGCATCACTGAAATCATCCCGTGGTGGATACTCTTCTTCCTGGATTTACAGGTTAGTGATAATTTAGTGAAAAGTTTATTTTAGAGTAACTATCTGTAGGATTAAAGTATTAATTATGTTTCTAAAGCTAGAAGAAAATTGACATTTCTGTAACACGTCCACATCAAGGAAGCTTAAAAGAAAAATAATTCATATCTATAAAACAAATCTTATTTGTTGCTTATATTGATAGAAACAATACTTAACGGAAAAGTTTCTATAGAAGGTATGTACATATTACCTATCCATCTTAAATGGCACTAGAAATTATTTTAGATGAGTACTCTGACAATCAAAATCAACCAATATATCTTTTCTTACTGTAACTATCTTGATATGCAGCCAAGCTATTAAAATTTTGAAAAAATCATTACATAGTACGTTCTATTTCTTTCCCGCCTGAAAAGTCTTTTAATGCTTCCAAAACCACAGTTTTAGAATAAGGTTAGTATCTTAAAATAAACTGCTAATGCAATAGCACTGCACTAACCAGCTCCAGTACCCTACAACTCACTGCGAAACCTACGCAAAGCAAACCGCTAGCACCACGAGAGGGCGCGGACACATTAAAAGTGTTTAGAAGTTGTCTGAAAAATCAAAAAGCACAGTACTTTAAGTCAAACAAAAGTAAACACAGATATCAGTCAAAACAATCCCAAGATTTCTCCCATCATCTCAAAATCCTAGATCTTAAGATATTGAAAGTATGAGTTAGTTTTGACTCTCAGTACTTGATTTTCAACAAAACTTGGCAGAGCTCACATACGCAGTTCTGTGCACAAGTAAAACATTGCTGCAACTGCAGACTGCGAAACATAAAAGTTTTCATGATGACTGCAGTTATTAAGGAGAGGCTGATAAAACCGTAAAACCAGTTAAACATATCATTTTTATACTTAAACAACATCAAAACAATGCAGGATGATACAAGTTAAATAATGCTGTACCAAATGTTTTGTACATTAAGTTCATAACTAAAAGGGCATTAAACAACCACAGTGATCTAAAGCTCTGTCATGTGATTGACATGTTCACCTTTGTCAACACAGCAAAATAATTTACCAGGGTATAGCAATTATGGTTAAAAATGTGCTAGAACAAACTGTACTAACTCAGGGCAGCCAGCTTTACCCTTCGTAACATGGCCGTGAAATCCCAGCTGTGCTCTTTATTTCAAAATAATTAACCAAGACTCTGTATCAGATAGCGTACTTTAAAAACACTGCTATTCACACAGACAATTCCAAGGAAAGCACAAAGCACTAGCTGAACAACAATCTTAAAGGGCTATAATTCAACTCTACATAATTGCAGATGTCCCTAAATGGTCATCTTAAGTGACTATGAAAGTATTAATTTATTTAGCTCAACATTGCTGCAGCTATAAGACTGATGGGGGGAAGGGAAGTGAAGGGAAGGGAAGGAAGGGCTGAAACTGCACGGAACAAAGAGCTTCATTCAAATGTGCTTATCTCTGAAAAGTATGCCACAAAAGTTTCTTTTTCAAGTCAGGATAACAAAAATAATTTAAATTTTAATTTCAGAAGGTCTACAAAATCTCATATAAAATAATTTTTGGACCTTTTTTAAAACTGTTTGCTAACCACTGTACTACATACCAGCATTTCCAAACCAATTAGTGAATCATGCTCTGTGCAAAATGTTCCTTCAGAAAAATAAAATTTTGCTCAACTGCAACAAGTTTAGCAAGTTTCTCTATATGCATAGGCTTCTCTAAGGCTTAAACACAGCAGAAAAACAGGTCAATATATAACCCAGGACATAAGAGCAGACATTTGTAAGCAGGCACTGTTTTAATAAGGGTGAACAAGTCATAATTTGTCACACTTCATGTCAAAAGGGAATTATATTATATTAAGTTCTATCTACTGTCTCCAAAAATTGGCATATGAAACTTATCAGAATGTTTAATAAATGGTTTCCTGCGTGTAAATCACGTTCAGCCTCTATCTACATCATTCAGTACCATGTGGTTTTATGATCAGTCCTGCAGACTGAAGACATTAACTGGCCGCTGCTCAAGGCCCACTCATTACTGGCTGTCTTCCACAGTGCTCTCATTTGATCTAATTGGTGTCAACTGCCCTAGTCTTCCTTCAAAATACAACTGTTTGCCACCATTCATTAAGGAATGAAAAGGGACAATGCAGAATGACTGTCCTCTCTGCTGATGCCTAGAACTAAACATAATTTCATAGTAATACTTCTATTAGATATTGACATTTTTATCAAAGAAAATGATTATATATTTTATTTATATATTTTTCTTTTTAATGACAAGAATGACAACACACACAAATCTGTAAAATATATAATACTGTTTCAGTATCTCATAGCAATTTTGGACAAATTTGTCCATGTTAAGGATCATAGACAGTTATTTCTTGTTTGCTAAGTACGCTGAGATCTGTATAAAATGAAACTTAGTGTTCCTATGACCAGAGAAACACCTAAGCAGCAAAATAGATTATCAACATAAATGGCATGTCACATAGAGTAATTTCTCTAAGCAAAAGAACATCAAATGGTACGCAGCATCTACTGAAGCTGAACCTATTAACTCCTCTGAAACTACAGTGCTCTCTGTAGTATGCTGCAAAAAGAGGATTGTGTTTTCCCAATGCTTTTTAACTTCTCTCAAATTGGAACCGAGCATGGAGTGTAGCAAGCCAATCGTCTTTAATCAAGTAAATAACCAGTTTACAGGGACCCCTTGGATAACTAAACTGATATAAAACTCTTCTCAATGCAGTGGATTTACTCAGAAAAACTTCTGAGTAAAGGGTCAAATTACTTAATAAAACCCATAAAAGATACTTTCAACATGCAAAACAATATGTAAAAGTTAATGGTGGGGGGAAAAAGGCAAAATGAACCGCAGAAGCATTTTTTTGCCAGCAGGAAAATTCATAGTTAAAGTCTAAACTAGAGAGAACTATACCATACCTCTGGACGACTGAGGAATATTTCATCAAACAGACTCCTAGACTCCCTAAACTGGGCGTGCTAAGCATGTAAAAACAGAAAAACATAAGACAAATGCAACTGAAAAGCATTAAGTAAAAGCCATTCATTGCAACATACAAACAAGTCATTTCACTGTTAGCAATATTTTTGTCCATTTAAATTAACCCTTCAAAACTGACCTTGAGAATTTGAAATGAAAAACATCAAAAGCCAGGGTAACTAATGCTATTACTGATGACTAATGACATAGGGCTGCTGAATTTTTTTGATACAGTGAGCTATCTGTGAGCATTTTAAAGAAATAAATGTTTATACACAATCTATTCTTTTAAGACAAGCTACACAAAGAACTACAAAAACGAGTACTGAAAGTTTCAGTAAATGTTTAGATTGTTCATACAACCTGTGGACGCAGGGCATATGATGAAGTCTTTAATGTGGTCCCACTGATGTTTTTTGTAAGATCCCTACATAATTCAAGCGCAAAAATATGAAAGCTGTTTATTAAATGTCCTGCCTTTTCATACCATTTTCCTCTCTTTTGCTCAATGAGGTTTGCAGCCTTCTTTACTTTGGACTATACCATAAAACAATTATCAGCTTCATCAACGTAACATAAGAACATTTAACTTTTTCCAACTGTTCGCATTATTGTAGTGAAGAGGCAATAAATCCTCATTTTACAAGGAAGAAACTACAGGCACAGATCATAGCAGAGTTCACATTCATAAAAGCACTAATTTAATAAGGTCAAAAATAAAAAATAAAAAAACTACATGTTATACCATTTCTGTATGTGTTGTAAAGCGTGTAATACACAAGTCAGACACTGTCCGCAGTCATCACTGCTTGTGATCCCCAAGTCAATGGAAGTGAGAAAATAACTAACTACACACCAGTAGTGCAAAGTTTAAGTCACTTATCTGTTCTTGCACAGGTATTCAGAGCCAAGGATCAAAATTGTTCCCTGAAAAACCACCACTCTAACCATAACACGACCTTTTTTTCTTACTCCAGTCATGTGCCAGATAAAGACAGTCTTATTACAGTCTTAGTCCACCTCAGTGTAAGTCCATCAGAAGTATTAAATAAGGCAGGGATTTTGTGGCAGTATAATGTAGTACAGTAATTAAAATGGCATTAATTAAAACTGCACTGGCACATAATTTTAGTATCATCTACAAAACTGGAACTCAACTTCAGCATTTCCTATTTTTTCCCCAAATCTCAATTTGGCAGCCTTAACTGTTTCTTTAAAATAGCTTGTGTGTAAGCATGGGTGTGCTTAAAAAAAAAAAAAAAAAAAAAAATTAAAAAACACAGAAGCAAACTGAGTAGAAATTCTGTCTAACTTGAGATCTTGAGCAGTCAGCAAGATTTTGGCTTTTAGGTACACTGAGCAGACTTCTGACACTAAAAAAAAAATTTAGTACTGCTATAATTCTACAACCTTTCAACCAATCTCTGCTTTGGGAGAATGATCGTGTGTTCCTACTGATTTTTCCTAAGTAAGTGAAATTCTTGTGGTGTCAGCACCTAATTCTTTAATGTCAAGCTCTACTCTGTGTTTTGGAAAAGCAGACTATGTACAATTTTATTTCTCATTTATTTCTCACTTTGTCACCATATCCTACTCTCCTACCTCTTCACTCCAGATTCCTTCTCTCCTATTGCTCCTCTTTTCAGCTTCAGCTCCTTTCCCAGTACCGTATTTTGTCCTCACTTGGGTTCCTCTCTCTACCGGTCCCAATCTATCCTTCTCCCTCCTATTTCCCATTTAAATCTCTCCATACTCCCTCCATTCCACTGCTCTCCACTGACCCTTGCCTGTTCTCAACTTAACTTAGACCCAATCTCTCTGATCCCTGCCTGTCTTCACTTTGAGGCAGTTACCTCCTTACTCTACCAAAACTAGATGTCTCTTCCTGCAACATGTGAGGTTCAGAGGCTCTGAGTCATTGTCCTTCTTCCCTCCACTTATCACTGATGTCCTTGCAGTTGAATCAAGTAGCTTTCCCCTTTCCTTCTAATCAAAGGCCAAGGATAATAAAACTACTTCAGGGTACACCACAAATTCCTATTTCTCAGCTCCAATGTTTTCACCAGAAGCAATCAAGAGCAGTCATAAGGTGTGTACCTACTTTCAGTCCCCTAATCCTACTCTGACACAGAACACTTGAGAACATTCTCTGGCGACAGCATATCTGCTGTCCCATTCCCTTCAAAGCTATAAGCAGTCTAAATTTGTTCAGGCAAGACAAACTCCACGCATTTAGTAAATTGAAAGCTGTATGTATCAACTGTGGAAACTCATTTTTCAAAAACTTGTAATTCGGCCTAAACTAGGCAGATTTTCTAAGGAAGGGCAAAAGACATTTCTGACACAGTGACCTGAACATACAAGAAAGAGTTCTCCAAAATAAAAAAAAAAAAAAAAAAAAAAAAAAAAAAAGGCTTAAGATGATATGGAAACAATACTGGGAGGTTTGGGGTTTTGTTTTTTTTTTTTTGTGTTTAACTTCATTCTTGAAATTGGCTGAACCATAGCCTGAGGTTTTCCCTATGAAATTCAAGTCAAAGAAGATTGCTTTTATGTCTGAAACTTTTACCCCGTAGGGTTCTAGACATACAAAGTTAAAAGCAAGAAGAATCTTGCAAGAGAGCTGCACATGTCCTGTCTGAAATGTCACAGGACTAGTAACGGTACCCTAAAAGTTAAGGTTTGGGTTGCTAATATTCCAAGTAAGTTTAAAGGTTTATAATTTCAGACTGAAGGTTTCATTCAGTCCAATATTTCAGCAAAAGTTTTACTTATAGGACAAGCAGTAAGAACAGACTACATAGAACCCATGCTCCTATTAAAGCAGTTAAAAGGTTACAACTGGAGGTCATCGCCTCATACCAGAAACTTGGCAAGTAACCACGCAAACTTTCCTGGTTCCCTGCTGCATTCAGTAAAACAGATTTGTGTAACACCTTCACTGGGGATGTTACACAAATCTACTTTAGCTGTGCATACCTTGAAGTGAGTGTTGTGTACTGCAATTACTGCACAGCAGCCAAGGAAGGAACAGCCCCCCTCTAAGTAAGCAGAATTCTTTTTCCAGTCAGAAGAACATTGCAGTCAGTAGGATTATAAATGCATCTCAAATGCAACCATATATGACCTCAAGGTGGAGAATTTTAGTGAAAGCACTGGAAGCCCAATTTGGGTATAGTATATTATGGCCCGTACTACCAAACGGCAGAATTTCCACATGCCAAAAGTTGGGAGAGAGGAAAAAAAAAAAAAAAAAAAAAAAGAAGAACTTTGCTTACAAAACTAACATTTAACACTAGTTGCAACTACCAATTTTCTATTTTGAAAACTGTTTTATTCATAATGAGAAAATACTACAAAACTATAAGATAACTGAACAGATATCTATTACTTAATTTATTCTTTACCGTAACTCATGGTATGGATTTTTTTTGTTTGTTTTAAGTACCTGGAACATTTCTTTGAACTTCAATATTAAAGTTTCCATGAAGCAAACAACAGGGATCTTTACTTTTAAAAAGGATCTACATTATTTGGGGTTTTGCCTCTTCTAGACAGTTGGAATCCTCCTTCCTCTCTAAAGGTCTACTTCATGTTTTTTTTTTTTTAAACCATCTGAAACACTAAATATTAGCAATAACTCCATGAAGTAATATTAGTAGCTGATACCTAATTAAAAGATTACAAAATCCTGGATAAATTATTTAAAAAGGGCAAAAAATTGGCTTTTGCAGCTGTTTAGACAGCAGCTATGCCTCAGAAGAGTGGATACGGTACACTTCTCATAGTACTTTTCAACTAACTTATGCTACCTATACAAAATCAAAGCATCCAAAATACTCAAATCACCACCTTACCATTATTTTAATGGATAGGCCACAGTATGGGCCAAATCGTTATAAATAATTAGCCTGGAATGTTTCACAAAATTGAAATCACATATAACTGTTTCACTTACTCGTTGGGCAACTTCTGCTGCAGCGGCTGCCATTGCTGCAGCTTTGGCCTTCTCTGCTTCATCGTAAGTAGGAAGAGAGGTAGCTACACTGTATGGAGGTGGTAGAGGATAAAATTCATTCTGTGTTTCTGTTCAAAATAAAGAAGTTATGCATTTTTAAGCCAGAAAGATGTCAAGAATATTAAAATTTATATGGACATAACTATTGAGCTTTAAAGTACAGGTTTTTTCAAGCAGATGGTATTTGTATTTCAAGTTCTTGTAATTCTTTAAAAAAATATTTTTATAAAATAAAATAGTGAACAGTTTCATGGTGCTTTTAGTTGCTACTCAAGGCAGAAACCTTAACCTAGATACCGAAGGGAGCCAACAAATTTATGAACAAAAGAATCGTATTTGCTGAGTTACATCCCTTAGGCATTCCAAACAAAGGCTTTTTATCAAATCATACAAAAGACATGCACAGAAACATCCTAAAAAAACCCAGCTTTTACTTATCAACATCAATTAGTTACTTAAGTCCAGTAATAACCCTACTGTAATTTTTACTAGCATGGCTTTGATGTTAATTTCAGTTGTTCCACGCAAATCCGTGTTTCCAAGATTTCAGTTTCATCACGTTCCTTTTAAATGTTACTTCTCTCAAAACAGACCATTGAAATGGACCATTCTTATACATTGAAATAGTACAGTATCATAACATAGAATAGAATTATTAACAAAATAAATAAAAATTATTTAAAATACACCTTGAGTTTCCTCCTACAGTCAGCAGTCGTTTGTAAAAAGATTACTTACATGGTAAAAATTTGATTTTGGCTGGATCAATGGGCCGAGGTCAATTGTATGAGGTTTAACAAGGCCAAGTGCTGGGTCATGGAACTTCAGTTAAAACAACCCCATGCAATGCTACAGGCTTGGGGAAGAGTGGCTGGAAAGGTGCCCAGCGGAAAGGGACCTGGAGGTGGTGGCTGACAGCCGGCTGAACATGAGCCAGCAGTGTGCCCAGGTGGCCAAGAAGGCCAACAGCATCCTGGCTTGCATCAGGAACAGTGTGGTTGGAACATTATTCCAACAGTATGGAACTGGGGTTGTTTAGTCTGGAGAAGAGGAGGCTCTAAGGAGACCTTATCTCTCTCTACAACTACCTGAAAGGAGACTGTAGTGAGGTGAGCGTTGGTCTCTTCTCCCAAGTAACTAGTGTTAGGATGAGAGGAAATGGCCTCAAGTTGCATCAGGGGAGGTTTAGATTGGATATCAGGAAAAAATTATTTACTGAAAGAGTGGTCAAGCATTGGAACAGGCTGCCCACGGAGGTGTTGGAGACACCATACCTGGAAGCGTTCAAAACACATGTAGACATGGCACTTCGGGACATGGTTTACTAGGCATAGTGGTGTTGAGTTGACTGTTGGACTTGATGATCTGAGAGGTCTTTTCCAACTTTAATGATTCTATTCTATTCTCTCAGCACAGATCACACAGCAAAAAGACCTGTCAGCACACCACCACAAAGATGTTATGTATAGGGATAATTTTGCACAGCTATGTATGACACATATTTCCAAACACTGTTTCGAAGAACAGGGACAGGAAATGGCTCCTTTAATCAACTTTAAAAAAAAAATTAGGTTCGAGATTACTTATAAAATATTTTCTGGCACATGGGAGACACAAATCCAAGCAACTTTGCTTAAACAGGAACTTAAATGCTGCCTGCTGTTAAGTCTCCCACACCCCCCACACCCCAAACAAAAGTCACAACCTCATGAGAAAGAGATGAGCTAATAAATGGAGAAAAAGACCTCTGTTAGTCATCTTCCCCAGGAAGTTTTATCAAGAGCATTTAAAGCAAAATGAATCCTTTCATGGCAGTAATTTTACCAAACAATAGCACACACTTAAGAAGTCTGAGTTTTAACAAACTAGTGCTTTGAGGTTTTTTGGGTTTTTTTGTTTTGTTTTGTTTTTTTGTTTGGTTGTTTTTTTTTTAAATGAAGAGGCAATGAAAATTGCTAATGATGTCTAATAATGGAGCACTACTCAAAGATGTAGATTAAATGTGGAACTGAACTACATGCAGACTGAAATAAAACCTATTACACTAATTAATGAACATCCATTTAGTCCAGTAATTTGGAACAATCAGTGTAATTTAGAAGTTTGCTTCTTCTGAACAAACCAGACAAAGTGCTTTGCACAAAAGCATAGCTTTTTACTGCAACTGTGCATGCAGGGAAAGAAAAAAAAATACCGCAGCATCCTACCACTATGAACCAAGTGCTGATTCACACACACTCCTCCCTGAAAGCTGTTATGTAAGAAAAATACCTGAGGTTGCAGCTGCTTCTACAGCTATGCTACAGTAAGGTGGAGGGGATGTTTCTGCTTCGGATGAGGCTGCTGTCTGGGGAGTCTGTGTAGTCTCCATAGACGTGGAAGGCTGCTCAACTGCTGAAGACTCTGGCGGATCATCCTCATTGTGAAGCTTAGAAGAAAAACACACAAATACACAAATTTCAGACGCATTCAGGGAATGCTTTCCATAACAACATAGTACTTGCAGAACCATCTTCAAAAAGAGAGAGGATTACTCTTCAACAAAACCAAAAATTATTTACAAAACAGCACATGACTACATTAAGTAGTCCAGTTAAATCCTTTTAAGCAAACAGTTAAAAAATAATCTCAACTGCTTTTTTTTTTTTTCCTCCTAGAAATTGATTCCTTCTAATCAGTGATGTTCACGGAGTCTTAAAAATCTGGTTTTTTTAAAAGGTTTCCTATATGGGAAAGTGCTGACTATAAAATATTTTCTATGATACGACTATCTGAACACTCTTACACTTTTTTTTTCCTTAAATACATTTATAAAATGTATTAACTCATTTTAAAATACAACAGGTGAGCAACACTATCTTTTGTTGTATTAATCTAGAAGAAATACAAAAGACAAATGCCTATTTTTATAACTGAGAGCTTCTCCACTCAAATTCTGACACTTCCCAAAATATTCTGCTTTTCTACACAGTCTGGAAAGAACCCTTTCCCTATAAAACCTGAAGTTGCTGGTTTGTTTGGTTCTTTGTTTTTTAGAATGTAGTTTTAAAAGAACATGTCCAGTTAAGCATATACAGAAATAAGAATTTGAATAAACAAGAATCTTTATTAAGTTACTTGCCAAAGCATTTTTCATCGCTTTTCTGGAGTGCCTCCAAATACTGTATTCAAAGAATTATAGCTTAAAGATTAAAGAGTTTATCTATACATATAAATTACATATATGTGCACATACATACACACAGAGGCACAATACACACACGAACACATACTATTAAGATGAAGTCACCTTCAATGGAACTGATAGGGGTTATTGAGGGGTTTTGGGTACTGAGCAATCAGGTCATTTAATGGCTAATCAGTGATCCAGAAGAAGCAGTAACCTGAGAAATATGTATAGTCATTTAGAGTACTTCAGGCCAAAGAAAACAAAACCACTTCATAATAACCTAATATATTTAGGGATACAGAAAGCAAGTGAGAAGACAAAACACTTGATTCTTAGAAGGTTAAGCACGTCAGAAAAACAGTCGGAGAGCTATAAATGTTATGGCTCTAAATTAAGTACAATCACAAGAAAAATCTTAGTATTGCGATGGATATCGCTAAAATAAAGCCATTTTAAAATAAAATTGCCATTTGATTAGCAATAAGACAAATAACAAAAAGAACATTATTGGCATATTTTACACTAATGGCTGGTACATTCACGCTCATCTGGGACGTGTGTGTGGTTCTGACTATCCCACCAAAACAACCTGCTCTATAAGTGTGGGAAGGAGTAAAGCCTAGTCAATGGATTTCTGTCTGTTACCTCCATTCTTCCTCTCTTTTGCTCTCCGCTTCAATCACTGCAACTTTTTTTTCCCTAACAAGCCATAGCACGTGCTGTCACTATCCTGAAGACACAGAGATCCAGAGGAGCAAACTGGTCAATGAGTATGTTACTGCTCAAAATCCGCTTTGCCACTACCGAGGAAATTAATTTTGTGTCTTCTACGTGCTTTCTTGAAAGTTACCCTTCTCCAAATCATCTGTAATTTAATAACAGTTACACACGATGGAGGTAACATGAGGAAGGGAGAAGAACATGCACATAAGACTTCTTGCCTTCCAAAACCAAGCTAACAAGTCATTCAATTGTTATAGCAACTGCAATTAGGAAATAGAAAAATTCCATCCTAAGGGCTCCATACAATAGAGTCTCGTTATGCCCTTTAGTGCATTCAAAAGGTCTTTATTTTGTATGACTCATATTCAGGGACCAAGCATTTCTATTTATCCTGTCTTTGACTACACAGATCTTTCGGAAATTCTGAAAGGCATCCAGGTTAACTTAATGCAGCAATTTAAAGAAAAATCATAAGACTCCTTGCAGGATACTCCATCATGAAAATCACAAGAAATGGATTAAGCAGCTTGAGTATTTACAGCTAGAATAACAAACACGAGTTGTGCCATGAACAGAAACCAGCTTTTGATAGTTCTCGTTCAAGTGTCCTGTCTCCAACTCTCTCCTCAAGTCACTAACTTCAGCATCTCTCAGGGGGCCCCGCCAGGGTCAAAACCAAACTAAAACAATCAAAATCCACAACTGCAGCAAAACTTGCCCCAGCAAGCTAGAAATTTTGCCTATGCCAGCAGGGTAGACAGTGGTGGTTATATCTTTTTGTCTTGTAGGAACTCTGCCTTGTCTTCATAGGGCATCGATTCTCCTTTGTGGAGTCACTGGTTTGCTTGAAACCAGTAGGAATCCAACCTTTGAGCCTCCCCCTTCCTGTTTAATTTTGGCTCACACTGCCTGGTAAATTTAGAAGTTATTTTTGGAGACAGGGGAAGAAGAGGCCTGACACTCTGCATAGGTTTCATTGCCATAGAAACCAAGTTAAAAACACTTAGAAGGGAACACAAAATGTCTGTTTTAAGGCAATACTTACGCTATGTACATAAATGTCACCTGAAACAGCATTTAACATTAAAAAGATAAGAAATGTATCTAAGGTTTGGTTTTGGGTTTGTTTTTTTTTTTTCCCCAATAGTAACATTATTTTGCCCACTTTTTAAATTGAAGGACTAAGAAGAACTCACAGTTCATCATCCTAGCCCCCTCCCAAGGAACCATTACGTAATAGTAAGCAATACAGCTGCTTTGGGCAAGATTATGGTCAAAACAATTGCCAGGACCTTCTAAACTACAGACAAGGGTAAATTAGTACCTTCCCCTGCCCCTCACCCCAGCATTTTAAAAGCAGGACACAAAAGACATTATTTTGTTCACATCTTAGTCTGTACACAGGGTATCTGGCTGACTATATGGAGCTTTACAATTAAAAAAAAAAGCAAATATCTTTTTATTAGATGTATTACTCAAACTATTTACACAAGTACTTCAATTCCTGCTTTTGCAGCCCTCCAGCTACAGTACTTTACAGGCTCAAGAGTCATGATGCTTACAGTCTCAAGAAGTATCTACATCAGGACACTTCAGCCAAGAAACAACAGCTCTTCTGTCACCAATGACTCAAAATCTCATGGTGACTACTAGACAGCATACAGTACAGGAAAACACATTCTTTTTCTTCACATGATCTTTACCCTAAACTATCTTCAGTTTCTTTCCCAGAAAAGCTCTGTAAAACAATGATTCATTATTTTATTTCAGAAGAAGATAAAAATGAATGTCACCTCTGTTTGCATTTAAATATTTCGGAAAATACAACTACCTTTATTTTATAATTTCTTTTTTTTATTATAAATAATTTATTTAAAGAACATAAACCAAAAGAAAATGCTTCATAGAGAAGCCTTTACTGAGGAGATTGATGTGGATGCTTTTAGTCTTTAAGCTTTTCAAAATAAAAACTTAAACTGGGAGGAAGATCTCATTCTCTGCTTACATTTTTCATTTACCTGCAAACAGCAATTTTGTCTGACCTACTAAAGTTTGCTTTCTTGGATAAACAGTTGGCTTCATTTCTAAGGAACTGATGCAGAAGAGTGGCAATGTAGGCAAGCTATTAAAACGTGCCAAATTTTTAAAAAAATCAGGGGAAAAAATATGTAATAAGGTGTCTTATGTCTCCTGTACCAAGATTAGAATGATGTTTTCTGACAAAATGCATTAAAGTAGCACACAATAGCTCTAGTCATTCCTAGTGTAACACACAAACAGCACTACTATTTCTGTTACCTGATCTTATGTACATTTCAAAAGCTGCTGTTTTCCCCATTTCGTAAAATATTACTTACAGAAATCAGTACATTATAAAATTATTGCAAAATAATTAACTTCAACAGCACATTGCAAGCATTTTAAAAGACCTTCTTACAAACATACACTACTTTCACGCTATTATTTCTTTAGTGTAGCATAAAATTACGCAGATACTGCCATATGGGGGGTGGGTGTGGGGGAAACAAACAAACAGCTACCCAGATTTCTTCTTCTCTTTCCTTTTATACCTTTATTACCATCTCATATCAACAAAGCCTGACTTTTAGGTAAGCTTTTGCTTAAGTTTTAGTAGTGATGGTTCTGCCCAGGGCATGACAGAGCTGCACAGCATTCTCCCTAGCAATCGTAAACCACGAGTACTTTTGACGTGTCCTCCTTTCTAGCCTTTCAAATGATAATCACATTTTCAAAGCAGCTTGCCTTCTCCAGTTTTGACCTCACATTGTCCAGTTCATCGATTCTTTCAAACTGCATTAAAACGAATACAATACACAGGAACTCAGTAATGCCAGACCCAATATTATGCTTTTAAGTAAAAGTGTGAAGACAACTACACAGATCATGCAAGTACAACCTTTGTATGCTAAATCAGTCAGTACACTTCCTCCACAAAAATCAACACTCTTAGCAAGAGAGGTTCATCATCACTTTGTAGGAGTTAACACTTTGGTCTTCTAGAGTCATCTTTTCAGACTATGCCAAAAGGTCAACCAAAAATATCCACTCACTGCAGCTTCTAGGGCTGGAGCGAAGCACGTGAAAGACTCATCTCAAGATTGCCTGTGCAGCGCACAAAAAGTATTCCAACACTTCTGCACCAGATTCACTACACCTTCCATACTGGTACACACATATTTATTCTACTGAAATTCCACCCTAGTAAATATTAGAGATGTAACCAACAGCAGGTTAAAAAGAAAACTGCTATCATCTTCATTACACTTTCAGGAAGCTCCCCCTCTCTTCATCTTACACCCGATACTTTCATTTGCTGAAAAATTCAAAGGTCTTTCACACCTGCCTACTGGTAGTGATTTGTAAATCTGTACTAAACTGCTCCCTACAGATTAGGCACTACTCCTAAGAGACCAAGACTTGAAAGCAGAATTCTCTAGCTGCATAACAGCAATTTCACTTGAACACATTACAGGCTGTGTATTAAATGCTTGTTTTGTAACCACATTTTGCATTGTTTTTTTCAGCTTTAGTAGTCCAAAAATAGGTTTACTCATCTGTAAATAGCTAAATATTAATCTTGGGATTTTCAAGGAAAAAAAAATCCCAAAGGAAATCTTGAAATAAAATTTAATTCTGAACCTGTTATAAAAATATTTCCTATCGGAGACAGCTCTGTTTCCCCATCTTTATTTTTTCTGAATGACATGTAATAGTACAGCTCACACTATCGACTACTTTTTTATTTTTAGAAAAACCCATAAAACCTATACCATTAACACACAAAGCCCATGCAACTACTAAGATCAATCAGCCCTAATTTAGGTCACTAGAAGCCAGTGGACAAGCACAACTAAAACCAATAACCTGTAATTACACTTAGATAAGAACTGTAAGAGTGGAATATATAAATAAATCCTTCTGCAAAATAAATGTTTTAATTTTCTCATGTATTGGGAAAAAAAACCAACCAAACAAACAAACAACATATCCACAATGGCCTTTGAAACAAATATTTCACAATTTTATGAAATACAAGAATTCTTGAGTAAAAAAACCCAACCACACTGTATCTTAACTTACGAGTTTTCTCCTTAGTATCAGTTTATACAAACTACTAATAACGAAGTGTACAACAATATGCCTTTTCTTCAAATTCCTGCTGTAATACTAACCTATCAACAATCTAGTCTTCACTGGTTCGTATCTTCCCAGCTAGTAAGAAGGCAGCTATTTGCAGTTCAGCACCAAACAGAACTATAGAATGGTTAGGGTTGGAAGCGACCTTCAAAGGCCATCTAGTCCAACCCCCCTGCAAGGAGCAGGGACATCCCCAACTGGTTCAGGTTGCTCAGAGCCTCATCCAGCCTGGCCTTGAAATACTCTCTCTCCAAATACAGTCCTGACCACAGACACAACACTCCAGAGAAGCATCATCCTCTAGACACTGGGGAGCCTTGAGGTTAATAAAGTACCACGCAATTAAGCTTATAAGGCACTTCAGTACTTAAACAAAACCACACAAGTCCAGCAACTTTCAGCTACTTTTTGCTTTTATGTATTGAAAACTAAATCATCAAATTTGATCTGAATTCCTGACTGCACAGAACAGATCCACATCATTTCTCTTTCTCACCATCCCGTCACTCGGCAAGCATCAACTATCATATACCCAGATCTAGCAACAGTCCTTCATGACAGTGGAGCAGGTTTGGTTTTTTTTCATGACGCATCTCTGCAGAATGTTTTCAACAGCAGTCAATATCTTAGAAGGTCAGAGGTGTAAAATCTGCACTAGAAGCAGAAAAGCAGAACAGAAGTCCAGTGCTGCCATTCCACAGCTGTGTAGAAATACCAAGTGTGTCTGCTAAATAAGGATTAGGTACCATGGAAACCCACAACCTCTGGAGGCAAACTTCTACCGAAAAGAATCCAAAGAGATTTATAGTGAAGAGACTTATACTGAATGTTGTTGAAAAATACGTTGCAAGAGAACGGCTTTTCTGCCCAAGTGAGACTCTTCATGGAAAAATAAAGTGATCCACAGCAACTGAAAGGGTTTTATGTGCACTTCACTGAAGTGATAGTTAAACCATTTTGGTCAGCTCAGGGATCTTTAACCTTTTGGATCTTCCAAGGGTTTTTTTTTTGTTGTTGGTTTTTTTTGTGGTGTTTTTTTTTTTTTTAAAGAAGCTTATAAGCATGTCAGGAAAAAAAAAACCCACAATAAAAAAAATGGTGATCAGGATTTTGTGAAGGAAAAAAATTAAATTAAAAAATTATATTTATATAATGTGCATGTAGATAGATAGATATATCTCTCCATCCCAAAGGCTACTTTACATGTAACACTTCACTTGCTCTTTTTCGTGAATTATAAACCAGATTTAAACAATTAATCACACATTTAACAGCACAACATACAAATTTGCACTCATTTCTGTGGCCTCTAAGACATCTATTCTTTCCCATCTGTCGTAGTTCAGCCACCTTAGGCCCCCTCTCACTAAACAAAACCACAAGACCATCCCTCACTAATAGCTCCACCTTTGCTGTTAAAGGACAGTAACATACCCCGTGTCAATATGAGAACTCCTTTAGAAAAGTAAATACTCTGAGACTAACGCCACTAAGAGTGTAGAGTTATCCTTTAAAATGCATCCATTTCTCTCTACTTATTTTTTTAGGTTTCTTCTCTACTGAAGAATTATTCAGAAATAATTCTGAACACTGGAATTTTGGTATGATCCAAAGAGATATATGCTTCACATTTATTGCAAAATTATAAGTCAAACATAGTTCCAAGGAGTTTTTCCTACTGCACGGTTATAGGAATTAATTGTGAAATCTGTCAACAAAAAGCTGAAGTCTCTAATACTCATAAAGACCACGGCTGGGACCAACATTTTTTCAAATCTTCAAGCATAAGTATTAAAGTATTTATAGAAAAAAAGTAGTAAAAAGTTTACTCTAGAGCTTGTACACTATGAAGTACTGTAACTCTGAGTTACTCTAGAATTTAGAAGTTACTAAAAATATCACCGTGTACCATGTAGCCTTCTGTTAGCCAAATAGTAACTCGAGAATAGCTTGAGGAACTGG
This sequence comes from Chlamydotis macqueenii, assembly GCF_036417535.1. Classification (NCBI taxonomy): domain Eukaryota; kingdom Metazoa; phylum Chordata; class Aves; order Otidiformes; family Otididae; genus Chlamydotis; species Chlamydotis macqueenii. Next base: position 169,125,946 of record NC_141556.1, read on the forward strand.
TTTAAATTCTATAAACAAAGTACAAAACAAGGCTCTCCTCCTTGAATACCCTCTAGTTAGAAATAAGTGTGTATAATACAGGCCCATTCATAAAACAGAAACATGTTATTGAGACCAGCGGTCAGTCTAAGGAACTGTTCTGTCTCCAGCACAACCACCTGGAGATACGTGGACAGCACACAAGCCTTAGTCACTTACTTGCCATCCATTTTCCTCAGACTCCCCTGCCATTCACAGCTGTTGCATGATGGCTGGTAAAGTGCACATCTCTGCCTATTCCACTTGCATCTGTTATGGATTGGATGTGTGTGAATTTGTGTTCCTGAACCCACTAATACTACCTGCCTCAATTATCTTGTGTATTAACAAACTGTCTATGTTCGCTTCTCCTTGTCTTTTCCATGATTCAAACCAAATTTCAGTGAGTGTCCTCCAGTTTTAATATTGCACAATTTGGTGAATAACAGCTCCACAGATGCTTTGTTGACTGCCTTGGTGACTTTGGAAGTGATCAACGCTAACAACTGCCACCACCCGTTTCAGACACCACTTTTAAGAAGGCTTCCCTTCACCTTCTATAGCTCCTATAGTGAGACCCCAAAACTGTGTACCGTACCCAACATGCAGGCAGGTCCCAGGTTTCATGCAAGGATGCTTCCTGTTCATTCTCACTATCTTTCCTGGTGATGAATAATGTTCCATCAGGATTTGATGGCAGCTGCCACTAACCAACACCTTCAGCAAACCATTAGTGACAGCTCCAAGAATTGCAAGTCAAAAGATCAGGTCTTTACTTACCAGCAGCTTTATAGAATCGGTACAAAAGTAGGTCCTGGTCACTCTAAAGTTGCACAGAACATACAAAACATGTAAACTGTAAAAGCAGAGGGAATAGGAGAGCCTGTAGAAGTAGGAAATGGACAGGGCTGTCACCAAGAGCAAACTCAATATTCAAAAGTTGGTTCCAGTTTCCATTTTAGTCTACATTCATCTGGGCTGTGAAATTCAACGTTGATTGAAAAAGCTGAGTATTTCTCCAAACATATTACGCATGTTTCACTTAAAGGCCCAGGCACAGTAGGAAGGCTGACACACAAAGCTTCCTAATGAAGACAACGCAGGACGACTCTAAAAATGGCAAATGCATTTTATAAACAGAGGGATAAAGAGGAGTTTCTTCCTGAAGAAGTATCATGCAAACTCAACTGCAGAAGGAGCATACAGTTTCACTTTAAGTCCCTGATTTGAGAGAAGCAGGGGAAAAAAAGGACTCAAATTTGTGTCTCCTACATTACAGGTAAGTAAGTGTCCTTGAAAATTCTGCAGGGAAACTCTATGAAAAACTTAAACTGTCTCAACTTTATTGACAACACAGAGGTTTTATTGCTTGTGTATTTGAATAAAGCTTGTCAAGCAGAACAGTTTTCCACTCAAGTGGAACAGAGTAGCCCAAAACGAAATCATTAATTAAATAAAATATAAATCAGGGGCTACTATTAATCAATAAGAGCACATACTCTCTAGTCTTATTAGGAGGTCAATTGTGCCTGACTTTTTCAGGATAATTCATTTTCTTAGCAACTGGAAACAGAGTACTCAAGCTCCTCAATTTACAGAGATAATACAGAGAGACATTTCAATAGCTTAAAAAACCCATACACATACACAGGACCAGCTGAACACACTTTTTGTACATTGTATGCAGAAGAACAGGCTCTACTGAAAAGATTCTCGTTTTGATTTGCAGTCTTCTTTCTGTTCCATCCACTATGGGACACACAGCTTTAATAAGGTTTAGTGGCAAAGACAAACACAACTCACGCAATACCAATGAACATTAAAAGCACTTTTTCTAAAGAATGCATGTTTATGTCTCAACAGATAGTATTGAGTTTTTCCAGCCCTACTGTTAGGGCTAAAGAGTGCTGACTTATCATTTTAAAGTAAACCTACAAAATATGCAGCCAAAAGGACAATCCTCTGCATCTCTGTCCTGGTTTCAGCTGGGATGGAGCTAATTTTCTTCCCAGTAGTTGCTGTGGTTTGGATTTAGTATGGGATTTGGTATGTAAAGAATGTTGATAGTACACTGATGTTATTAGTTGTTGCTAAAGAGATCAAGGACTTATTCAGCTTCCCAGGTTTTGCTAACGTGCTGGTGCAAGAAGCTGGGGAGGGGTATAGCCAGTACAGTTGACCCAAACTGGCCAAAGAGAGTATTCCATACCGCAGACGTCACACTCAGTATCTAAGTGGGTGCTGGCTGGTGGGCAGCTCTCACTCTTATTGCTCAGAATCGTTCCGGTTTCATTCTGTGATTGCTGCTCAGGACAGGCTGTATGGGTCGTTGAGTGGGGAGAAAGTGTGCATTGTTTGTTTTGTATATTCTATTATTATTATCATTGTGTGTGTATATATATATATATCAGCATTATTATCTCTTCCTTCGCTATCCCAGTAAACTGTCTTTATCTCAACCCCCATGTTTTCCTTTCTTTTCGATTCTCTCCCTCATCCCTCTGGGCAGGGGGAGGCTGAGCAAGTGGCTGTGTGGTACTTGACTGAAGACTGGGGTTAAACCATGACAACCTCTCAGTTGCTAAACAGATGATGTACACATTAGGAAGCAGGCACTTTCCAGCAGATTGATTGATTCTAAGGCAGGTACACAAAACCAGAAACAAAATAACAAAAAAAAGCAACAGTCCGGGAAGCTCACCTCTTCAGAGGAGAATAGAACACGACCAAAAACTGGAACAGGTTGCCCAGAGAGGTGGTAGATGCCCCATCCCTGGAAACAGATTGGACGGGGCTTCGAGCACCCTGATCTAGTTGGAGATGTCCCTGCTCATTGCAGGGGAGTTGGACAAGATGACCTTTAAAGGTCCCTTCCAACACAAACTAGTCTATGATTCCAAACTAGTACTACCTCTAAACCACAGGGAGTATTAAAAAAAAAAAAAAAAAAAAAAGGAGCAGACAATGAGGTGAGAAAGGAACACGGGCCACACCAGTCGTCATCAGCACTGCAGGGCTTTAGAGGCCTGCTCATTTGTTCAAATTATGTGCTCTCATTTTTTCCTAATCATTTATTCTATGTATTTGATGTAAGTCAATTTTGTGACCACAACTCTGGCATTTCAATTAAAAGTCTTAATGCTTTGGTACATACCTTAAAAATACATTACATACTGTTTCCATTAAACTCCAAAATACGACAACTGATTCAAAGTACCATGATCAAAAAGGACAATCGGTCTCCGTATCACCCAGGACTCTTTATCTCAATTTTCTCATGCGTTACCAAAGCCATCACTCGCTCCTCCATGCTGACAAGTGTTAACTACACTAACTATTACCAAAGCAATGCTTAAAAATGAACACGTGCTACTTAATACACAAAAAAAAACCCACAACACAAAATTTTATCTTCTGCAGTAAGGAAATAACTGATACAGTAAGCATCTCCCTATTAAAAACTTCTCCTCAAGGCTGCTCTACATAACCTTTTCAGATTAATCAGGGAAAAGCAAAACCACATTCAGTAATTCAAGCTATACATACAACTTCAGCAAGGACATGACTCTGACCCCTTTTACAACAATAACCAGTCAACATTAATAGGATTACTGTCAAAAGGTAAAACATTGTTCAAAGCTAAAATGGACAAATTATGTTTGTGAATATGTTAAGTCACCATACAATAGTTAGAGACCAAGATTTTTCTTCTATTTTTTTTACTGGAAAGCCATGTTTTATAAGAAGCAACATGACAAATTTCCACTAAACACCTTCACTGGTAACTCAAGAAAAAGACAAATGGGATTACAAACACAGATAAAGTAACATACAGGGTATTGACCAGATTTTGTTGTGTCTACACCACTCAGAGTTTGGAGGGTTGTCTTCTAAATCATTCTGTCCATTCCAAACACAACTGGAGGAGGCACAGCCAGGGATGGGGCTGGGGAGTAACTCAGTATCTAATGTTTCGGCTATAGAGGGATTGAGAGGCAAGTTAGACTATAACAGTTTTAGGCTAATCTTAGCCTACGATAATGGAAATGATGCTTAAGCGGAATAAACAGTTAAATGTTAAAATGGAAATATATTTTCCACTTTCACTGTAAATCTCGAAGCCGTAAGGCATCCGCATCCTGATATGTGCTGTGAGCCTTGGCTGTGCAAGTCTGAAATGACTTCAGCACAAAACAGAAGTTGTTAGTCATCTTCGTTAAAAACACAGCTGGCGAAGAGGGTGCCCATTTTACTAAAATCGGCTAGCTGTGACAGTGCTTGTCCAGGAAGTGGGAGACCTAAGCATGAGGCAGCTCAAACCCACAGTCTTGGCTGTGCAATAGCTCCGTTGCAGTAAGAAAAGTTGGCAGCGCTTCTCAACCTAACAAGCTGCCAATTTTTTCATTCTTTTTTTTTTTTACTCATAATCTCTTAAGATCACCTTTCTTCTCTATTTGAAAATGGCTTGCCTAATGTGGGTGTACTGGTATATGTCCATTTTCATTCCTCTTTCCAAAGTAGCTGACGCACCTGAAGTGCAAAAGGAGGTTTGAGGCTACAAAACTCAAAACAACATTCAAATCTACGACTGTAAACTGAGTACTAAGGTCTCACAAAGTTAGATGTGATGACATTACTAGTTGCCACATCTTCCTTGTTTTGTCAACACTGTCACTGGGAAGAAAGTTTCAAAACAAGCCTAGAATTACCTGTTTGTCAAAAGTACCTCATTTTCCCTGTCTAGAAGACTGCTACTAACATTCTACATTAACATAGCGCTTGATTTTCGAGATTATCCTGATGCGGTTCCTACCACATTTTTCAGATACGGACAGGCTGAGAGAGCGCTTAGAGTTTCTCTTTTTTAAAGTAACATGAAAAGAACATCTAACTCAGCCACATCACAGCTGACTTCTGCTAACCCTGCTATTTGAAAGCATTTTATTCCTGTTATTGAACTTCCATCTCTTTAATAGATCTGGTACATATTTCTTTTGGCTTTGTGTGTCTTTCAGGAACGTAAAAATCCCACAGTTTCACAACATCAGCTCGGCAATGCCAACACCTTGCCGCTACCAGAAAGGACAGTCCTGTTCCTACCCTCTCTTTCTGCACTACCCTCACGCAGAGTCAACCAAGACCTTTGGAGAAAAACCTGAATGGAACAACCTAGTTAAGTCCTGCTGGTTTTTACTACTCGTTTTGTTCAGTATGGTAAAACCAGTGCCCTATATAACTGAACCGACTTGTGTGCAGGGCTGATAACAATCACCTTACGTCCCTCTGCGCCCAGACCAAAAAGAAAGGAAACTGCCCACATGCCACAACCTGCACCCACGTGAAAAACCTGAAGGCTACTGTAGCCGCTGTTACTTCTGCTGTACCAGTGAGCCAGCATTTCTTCCTGTAAATCAGATGCAGAGCTGGGTGTTGTATCTGTGGCTCTCCAAAAAGAGAGATCCAAAACCAGACAGTGATGGCAACACACACAGCTAGACCACCCTGCTTTATATTTACCATGGGGAATAGACAGAAAGGATTGTACCTGTCTGGTACATCATGACCTTGACTTAGGAGGAACTCATAAAGAGGTATGAGGTTTATTTCTTTGTTCATATGAAACACTTAACTAAAAAAATGAAAAAAAAAAAAAGTAAGATGTATTACTTTTTAAGCATTAACTGCATCACTACTGTATCTGCAACGTGTCGACATTTTTGGGCTCAATTTTGAGGCCAGTCTTGTTTAATATCTTTATCAATGATCTGGATGAGGGGATCGAGTGCTCCCTCAGTAAGTATGTAGATGACACCAAATTGGGCAGGAGTGTCGATCTGCTGGAGGGTAGGAAGGTTCTGCAGAGGGATCTGGACAGGCTGGATCAACAGGCTGAGGTCAATTGTATGAGGTTCAACAAGGCCAAGTGCTGGGTCATGAACTTCGGTCAAAACAACCCCATGCAATGCTACAGGCTTGGGGAAGAGGGGCTGGAAAGGTGCCCAGCGGAAAGGGACTTGGGAGTGGTGGCTGACAGCCGGCTGAACAAGAGCCAGCAGTGTGCCCAGGTGGCCAAGAAGGCCAACAGCATCCTGGCTTGTATCAGGAATGGTGCGGCCAGCAGAAGTAGGGAAGCGATTGTGCTCCTGTACTCAGCACTGGTGAGAACACACCTCGAATACTGTGTGCAGTTTTGGGCCACTCACTACAAGAAGGATGTTGAGTTGCTGGAGCGCATCCAGAGAAGGGCAATGAAGCTGGTGAAGGGTCTGGAGAACAAGTGTTATGAGGAGTAGCTGAGGGAACTGAGGTTGTTTAGTACGCAGAAGAGGAGGCTCTAAGGAGACCTTATCCCTCTCTGCAACTACCTGAAAGGAGGTTGTAGTGAGGTGGGTGTTGGTCTCTTTTCACAAGTACCTAGTGATAGAATGAGAGGAAATAATCTCAAGTTGCGGAAGGAGAGATTTAGGTTGGATATTAGGAAAAATTTCCTTACTGAAAGAGTGGTCAAGCACTGGAACAGGCTGCCCAAAGAAGTGGTGGAGTCACCATCCCTGGAGGTGTTCAAAACACGTGTAGATGTGGCACTCCAGGACACGGTTTACTAGGCATGGTGGTGTTGGTTTGATGGTTGGACTAGATGATCTTGGAGGTCTTTTCCAATCTTAATGGTTCTACAATTCTTCATTTGTGGTAGGATTCTTCGTAAAAAATACGGAAAAGTGCTTATAAAAATATTTAAGCTACTCTTTCAAGAAAAAAACCACTGTGTATAACAGACAAATTTGTCACAGGTAAAAAACATTACAGAAATAAATTCAAAATTTAAAATGTTAATTATTAAATTCCAAAAAACAATTAAGATGCAAGGAGAGACTATTCTTTGAAAGTGTCATTTACCTCACTGCAGAAGATTCACATTTGCCCTTCCAAATAGTTAAAGGTCTATGCTATGTGTTTAATATGCAAAAAGTCAGTGCACAGAAAAATTTTATCTTCAATGACTAAGAGGTTCATATCATTAAAAATATCAGTGTAGCTGTCACAGGCAAATAATAGTAAAGCTTATCACTTAATGCACCTCTACTTAGTATTTTTCACTACTATAAGCACAGGGTCCTAAATGTAGTATTTTATCTTCCAGTTATGACATCACCACCAGATCTCTGGAAAGCAACAGAATTTTCCTAACGTAAGCTAGCTCAATCTGTTCAGTAACACCAATTACGTAAGAGTTCTCCAAAGACAACAAATACTATAGAAACTATGCTAGATATAAGCTAAAGATCTTGGGTTAAAGGTACAGAATAAACAACATTTGGGTTTATTTATTGCAAATCGCTATTAGGCTCAGTCTCATGCAAAGAAAGGAAGAAGGAAGAGATTTTTCTTTGTGCACATTTCCTGTGTAGGTTGACTTTCATGTATTTGAGATCTACAAAGACAATGGGACTTTGATTAAGGTTTTTAACCAGATAACATTGCGAGAGTAAAAAGTCAATGAGAATGGAGTTAAGAGATACAGAAAATTAAGCCTTATCTGAGATAATTATTCACAACTTGTAGGATTATGCAAGCAAATGGATTTGGGATAAAGTGTTTACAGTAACAATTTTCATCTCTTAACTGTTCCTAAAAAAGCACACACAACTTAAATGCATACAGGATTCACACACCTTCTAAAAAAATCTCTATTTCTTTATCTCTGTATAACACCGTACAATAGCAGGCTGCTGCCTCAGAGCCTTGTATTACAGATCACTGACGAACCCCATCAAACCCAGGTGGTACAGTGGCACAGCAAGTTCAGTGACAGCTATACTGACATCCACGTGGACTGCTGCCTTCGCCTCCCTCTGTCCCTCTTTGCTTCCTGCCCATTTTATCGCTTACCTATCTAGCTCTGACACTCCATAAGTCAAAGACTGATGACTACCTGACCCCAGACTGGTAACCCAAAGCTTTAATCAAGAAAGACTGGGAGGAGCAGTGAGTTGATTATAATTCTTAAACAGTTCAGCATGTAAGCCCTGCAGCCTTCAGTGGGATTTCTCTGCCTAAATCGCTCATACGGACATGAAGTCTTCCTTCATGACTCAGTTATCTGGAAAATCACATTTCAAAGGAAAAAAAAAAAAAAAAAAAAAAAAGCCAGGCCCCAGCTTTAATACTTGGTTGTTCACCCAGTTTTATGCACTGCAGAAAATGGCAGCATTTCTTTTCCTTTGTTTCAGTACAGATTTACAAAGCATCATTCAAATCACTTTTTCTGGACTAGGAGCAGACATTCCAGACAAGATAGTAATGCACAAATTAAAGTCAGATGACAAAGACCTAGAAGGTAAAAAGAATCAGGAGAATGATCACTGAAGGACTTTTTATTACAATTTTACTGAAGTTGATGCCTCAGTCCCCTTATCCAACAACAAGCTGAATAGGGGAAGAAAAACAAAAAAAATACAACCATAAGGAAACGACACAACTGAACTGGCTATACCTGTAATTAATGTAAAATTTAAGACATGTTTACTAACAGGATTGTAGCATGCAAGTGACTAAGGAAAAAAAAAAAGGAAGTAAAACAAGACAACAAAGGTTGGCTAATTTACTTCTGATGTCATACTCCTGCAGGGAGGCATGACAAATTCTTACCCATCAATTAGTTGTCTCTCTGCCCTACGAAGAGAGGACAAAAAAGGAGGGGCAGAAAGCAATACAAATTACACATGCCCGCGGCAGACAGTTACGTAATGCTGATGTGCCGCCTGCTCTTCGCTCACAACACTTACTTTGCTGCAGTTCCAAGTACCAGCTTTTTAACAGCTGCCTGGTTTGAACACTTTTTAAACTGCTTTTTTTAAAAAAAAAACACAGATGGGTAAGAAAGGATAAGACACAGAACAAAGCTTTAGTGCCATTTCTGACAGAGATACAAAACGAGAGAAGCCGAGGGTTAGCTTTATGATCAGACATCTTCTGTTTCAGAAGAAGTCATAAAACTGGCTTGTTGTGCTAAAGCTCAAAACCAAATTGCCTGCCATTCTTAAAGTCTTTTAGTTTAACTTACTTGAAGAAACCACAAATAAAAAGAGGCAGCAGTGAGATAGCTCCTTCAACTCCACTGAAGTGCTACTGTCACTGCCAGGGACAGAAATGCAAGTCAGTAATTCTTTCAGTAATAACGTACGCCTATTTAGAGGAGAACTTCTTGTCTGAGATACAGCAAAGCAAATGAGTTAGAAGTAAAGGCAGAATGGGTACAATTGAAAAAAAAAAGTGTTGGCTATTATTCATGAAGAATAGGGGAAAAGAATAAAAAAAAAAAAAAAAGACATCTAGTGAGCATAGCAGATGTGTCAGGTTTCATAACTGTAGCACTAGGGAGTGGGACGTTCACAAGACTAACACAATATTAGCCACATTAAGTCGTATTTCTCTTCTATATTCGTCCTTAAAAACTAGGACACAACCATAAAATCTGCAGTAATCTATTGCTCACTACCTAGCACAGCCATTATGTAAGCAAATACATCATAACACTTAAGATCACACGCTTGAACAAACAGGTGCTAATCAAGTCTATCTCCTTCCATTCTCTGACCCAACACAGCAAATAAATAACATTACGAAAATCTCAATGTCTAGCAGTCAGATACAACAAAGAGATGATAAACAACACCATCTTTCCTACGGGACAGTAACCAGGTAAGGCCGTATTTTAAACTCTGGGGTACATCACAGATTAACACAGCAATTTTATTGTGACTTAGAACAAATTCAATGGAACTTAATGTGCTGTAATTGCAAAGCCTTCAGAGAACAATCTGTAACAAAATTCAGTGACACAAATCGACCACAAAGTTTAATACACACAGGGAACGGACCAGGCCAACTCCCACTGTCAAATATTAAGACGAGCCCTTTTGGAATGCCACACCAAAGAGCATGTACCCAAAGCTTGGGCACCAGTACCATTGCTGGATGTTCCTCATCAAACGTAACATAAAAACATTACAGAGGCAAATTATTTTTTCGTTCCATCTTACCATTTTGTTTTTTTTTTTCCCCACTCCTTTGAGTAATGGAATTAAAATTTCCCTTATAGTTCTCTGAAGTTTAATAGCATCCACTTTTAAGGCCTTTTAAAACATATCCAGGTTACTTCAGGCCTCAGGGAAGACAGTGTTTGTCAGCTTTTAAGAAAATGCTCTGCCAGGATTTTCGTTCTCCGTTGCAAAGAAGATGGAAAGACTTTAGGACTTCTGCTGATTCCAAGTTATGGCAGCGCAGCACAGGAAAAGAAGTGTGCTATAAATCACTGACCCATAAAGCACTTGGTGACCTGCTGGCATCCTAAAGGCATATGTCACTCCCTAGAAGCCACAGGATGCTAAATATGTTCATCAGCTATGACTATACCAGTATACAATTGTCTAAGAGCATATAGAAACTTCCCACGCTGTAAGACTATCAAAATAAATATTCCAAACCTATTACAAGGGTTTTCCGATCACTTTTTTTTTTTTTAGATCACAACCTAGGAACGATCTGAATATAAGTATTAGTATTGAGTTCTACATATGCACAGAAGTAAATGTGTTTATTTCTATGGACATCGTCTTCACTTCTCAAGCTGTAAAGCACAAACAGTAAGATAAATAATTCAGGATTTAGCTGGGAGATTGTAGTACAAATATGAATTAAAGACAGTAGAAAAGGTTTCAGACTTCTATAGTATAACCTTACATACATAGCAAAGCCATGAAGTAGAAGGAACTGAAGGATAAAATTGAAAGTTTTGAAGAGACCGACAGCACCTAAGTCATTTTTGAGACCAATAATCAGAAAAGCTTATATATTTTGAGCATAATTGACATTAAGGTAATGACTGCAAGATTACTACAACTGATGTAAAACTAATTACTGTGAGAAACAAGCAGTACAATCAATTCGGGCAGTAAGAAAACATTTTTTTTTTGTTTTTATTTATTTTTCTGTAGGGACGTTTAGGAGGAAGGAAAGAACCGACATTTAAATGGGACGCGATGAACCGAAAAGTGCTGCAGACCGAGCTTTAGTAAGCCAGCCTGTCTCCGGCTGTGTGTGTGTGCATACAGACAAGACACAGAGGCTCACCGAACGCCAGCCCGCTGCGGCTCACAGCCCCCTGTACCTGATCCTCAGTGAGCCAGCCCGCAGCCTGCGTGGGCACACACACGCACGCAGGTTTAAAGGTGACAACACGCGGACACGCACCGCGTCCCACCCCTCTGCCACAACAGCTACCAGCTACGACAAACAAGATTTTCCAGCACAAAAAAAATAACGCGGACCGCTGCCCTGCTTCCACCGCGCTCTCCGGAAAGGCCCGGCACCCCCTCACCGGCGGCGGGCGCACTCGGGAAGAGCTCACCGGGCCCCAAAACCGGTGCCGGGGTGGGGGGGGGGAAGGGGGCTGGGCGCAAGCGGTGCAGGCCGGCGGCGCGGCCGAGGCCAGGCGCCAGGGCTGCCGGGGGCGGGGAGGTGGAGGGGGTGGGGGAGTGAGGAGGGGCCGCTCCCGCCCGGGCAAGGCCCGGCTGTCAGAGCCCTGCCGGGGCAGGGGAAGGGAAGGGGCCGCGTTCGGGCCCGTACCGACGCTGGGGAACAGACAGGGGGTCCCTGCCAGACCCCCAGGCGCCGAAGCCGAAAACCGAGGGGAAAAAGGGGCCCCGGCCGGCCCCCGCGCCGCGCCGCGCCGCCCCAAAGAGGTGGAGGGGAGGCGAGCGCGGCCTCGCCGGGGACGCCGAACTCACCACTTGGTAGCGGCTGGCGGGCTGGTGGTGATCCATCCTGGCCGCCCGCGGACACGCACAGCCGCGGCCGCAGCTCCTCCGACCGGCCCCGCGTCCCTCGGCCCTTCCCCCGCCCGCTCCACCGGAGCCGGAGCTGCCGCCGCCCCCCGGACCCTCCCCCGCTGCGGCCGCCCTCCCCACCTCGGCGGCGGAGCCGGCCCAGGCCCCGCCCGCCGTCGCCAGGGGTGGTGCGCGGCGGGGAGAGGCGGGGCGCGGTAGAGTTACCGCCCCCTCCCTGTGACGCAGCGCGATGCGCGTGCCCACGCGCCGCAACAGCCCGACGCTGCCCGGGTGCGCATGCGCGCAGATGGCGGCGGGCCTGTGGTGCCGCCATGTTCTCCGCAGCCCCCTGGGCGTGCGGCCCCGCCGGCGGCTGTGTGTTGGTAGGGCCGCGCCCCCTTTTCCCACCTCGGCGTCGTTTTTCCACCCGTGTTTCTTTTGGGGGCTTCTGAGCCCGCGGTGTAGCCTGCTGCCTGCCCCCCGCGGGCCTCGTTATGTGCTGCTGCTGCTGAAGGCACAGAGGGTTGCTGCCTCCTGTGGAGTCACCGGACCGAGACCTGTTGGAGGTCCTGGCCCTGCTGCAGGCAGGGCATGAGCAGAGCTGAGCTGCAGCGTGGCCGTCCGCAGCCCCTTCCTGCGTCGCTATGTGTACAGGGTCCCCAGCTCATCACCGCATGCCTGCACCTCAGCCCTTTCCCTGCTCTTTTCTATTCACTGCTGTTCAGTGAAGCTGTTGTGTCCCCGAAATGTGCCTTGCTTAGACAACCTACTTCCGCGGGGCAAGAAGATGGGGGATATGGCACTGAAGAGATCCTTCAGACCTGGAGAATTATCCTGAATGGGCATCTCCTTCTAACGATTCTAAGTCATGAGCGTCTTTGCCTAGTTTGTTTTGAAAATTCAAGGCAAAGCACCATTCTCTGACCAGGAAATGTGACTCTTCTCTCTTCCTCCTAAAACTGTAAATGTTTTTATGTTTATCACCTCCTGCGGCAAAACCAGTGAAAAACACCATCACTCATAGTGGCGTTATCAGATGAGGATGACTCATTCCTAGGTTTCCAAGCTGTCAGAGATGTAGCTGCGGTATGAAACAATTTTGAAATAGCTGTAGATGCAGCTCCTAAGGTTTGTATGTCTACTGGAGTATAGCTGATCTGCAAGGTAAACGTTCTCACGAAAGCAGCTTCATCCTGTCACTAATGGCTTGCACACAGAACTTTATCCTGCAGCTCAGATCATCGCCTTTATCCAGGCTGCTTGCTAGAACGGAGGCTGACCTGCGTGGCAGGGTAAGCGTTTCCGTGCAGGCAGTCATTACTGATAAGCTGAGTGAGGACTTGAGGGAGTGAAGTCCCAAGATGTGCATGTAGGAGGGCGGAGAAGCAGAAAGCAAGCTTGAAGTTTTGTTTCTAGATGGGGGTGGGAGTGAAGATATACAGGCTTATGAGGGAGGAGGAGGTGGAAGTGTGAGGCTTTCTGTCTGTGCCCGGTACCTTCCTTGCAGCCTGTATCTGACTGATGCAGCGGTTACTAGAGGTACTCAAACAAAACAAATTTGGGAAGTTCAGCCCTACTTTATTGTTCGTTGCATTCATTATGTTCCTCATACAAGAAGTCTGTTGCACATCAAAAGCCCTAGCAGTTAGGAAACAAAGTTGGCGGAGAAATATAGATTAGAAATGGATTAATGTTATTATTTTCCTAACAGGATTTCCTCCTTTTTCCTCTTTACCTCCATACATAATGAAAGTTTCTATGTTTAATTATTCTGTCTTAAAGGGAACATTATTAGTAAAGGTCATACTGAGTTTAAGAATAGTTTGTACAGAGTAATGCATTGTGCTTCAGTTACCAAATAGAAGGAAAATCTCTTAATTGTATTAATGGATTTCTTGGGAAATGGAATTTGGACCATTCATGTAATAGGTTTAACTTCTAGTGTCTTCTATATTGTTAGAAACAAATTTCCCCAAAGTAATCTGTTTCTGAAGTGTTGCATGTAACATCTCAGCCCAGGAAAACATTTCCTGAAAAGTGGTGTACAAATCAGAAACGGAATGTTGACCTGAAATTTTGAAAATGTCACCTGACCTCCATGGTTTTTGTAAGTGTTTTTTTGTATCTCAGCTCTGTGGAATACACTGTCCTAGAAACTCTAACTTGTGCGCTAGTTTATAGCTGCCAAATAGCATTTCAGTCTGTAAATGTCTGTAATAAAATTGAGTAAGCATTTATTAAGATCTAACTTTCGGTTTTGTACTTGTGCAAATCACTTCTTTTAAGGGAAGAAAGAACAGTAGGCAAGAACAAGAATGTCTTAAGAGGGAAATTAGAAAGTATTCCATAGAGTTTGGGAAAAGAGTCAGTAAAGGCAGCGTTAGAATCAGCAGAGGTAGTGAAAGTGTGTGTGGGGAAGGAAGTTTCATACTTGGGGACAAATTTTAGGTGGGTGATACAACTTAGGAGATATTTAGAGACTCGACTTATTTTTCGTCAGGAATATCATTAGTGTACTTCTGGGACTTAAACAATGTGACTGATTTAGTCCTTAAATATGTCTGTATTTCAGTTCCTATTCTTTCTGAAACATACTAACTTTTTTTTTAAAGCTATGTAACTGTATAGGAGGGTATGTCACTGTGCTGGTAGAAGGTTAAAAAAGGCAAGTCATGCATTTCTGTCAGATCTCTGTATTTTCAAAATAGTGTTACCTGTATATTTCAATTTAACAATGTGGTTCAAGGGGTTTTGACTACAGCATAGTACTAATCTGTAATACAAAGTAATTGGCAAGCACGAAGGCACCTTTAAATCACAGAAACACAGAATCACAGAATGGTTGAGGTTGGAAAGGGCTTCTGGAGGTCATCTGGCCCAACTGCCCTGCTCAAGCAGGGCCACGTAGAGCTGGTTGCCCAGGACCATGTCCTGATGGCTTTTGAGTATCTCCAAGGATGGAGACTCCACACCCTCTCTGGGCAACCTGTGCCAGTGCTCAGTCGTTCTCAGTGAGAGGGAACCTCCTGTGTTTCAGTTTGTGCCCATAGCCTCTGCTCCTGTCACTGGGCACCACTGAAAAGAGCCTGGCTCCGTCTTTGCAGCCTCCCTGCAGGTATTTGTGTACATTGATGAGATTCCCCCCAAGCCTTTGCTCCAGGCTGAACAGTCCAAGGTCTTGGAGACTTTGCTCACAAGAGAGATGCTTCAGTCGCTTCATTATCTTGATGGCCCTTCGCTGGAGTCACTCCAGTATGTCCACATCTTTCTAGTACTCTCCTGTACAAAATATATATCGAATGTGGAAATGTGTATTTCAGAACTGTTAAGACTTTATTACTTAGGTGAACAAGTCATGCTGACTAAAACACTTTAATATTAGTTTTAAGATTTACTTTCAAGTTGAGTTTCTTAAACCTTATGGCCCTACAGTGACAGTAATGGCTAGCACTGTTTTCTGGATCCTGCAGCAATTTATTGTAAAAGATCTTTATTTAAGGAAACATAAATTGTGTTCTAAATAGCACGTAAATAAAATAGTGTCAAAGTGACCTTTAAAAGAAAGTATTGCTTCAGATTTCTTTTAGGAAAGAAGAAACTTAATTGCTGTTAGTCAGCAAGTTTTACAACAGTTTAAACTTTGCTCCACCATGAAAATGAGCCAAGAAAAGAATCTTCTCAGTAGTAATAGCTGTTGGAAGCTCAGTTCTGTGAAAAGTTGAAAGATGTGATCTGCATTCAGACAAGTCTGGACATAATTGCACAAAGGCAAGCGGTAGAAGACTTTTAGTAATTTTAAACTTGTTTTTCATTCATTATTCAATCAATGGCCAGTGAATAAGAAAGCACAGTATTTTTTACACGTCTTCACCTGCATAAGCCTATTCAAATTTTTAAGGTTTCTGATGGAACTTACATAATAGGTAGATTTCAGAAGTAGGATAATTTGATCTTGATAAACACACATGAAACTTATACTGCATATTTATATTATTCTACAATTTTGTACTATTTTAAGTACGTGTTGTGCTTACTGGCATGTTTTGCTCGCTGTACCATATAAAAATTTAGAATAAAAGCTGTACATTTCTATCAAAAAACTGAACAAAAAAATAAAATTTCAGGTTTTGTGGCTTCATTTTTGCATCTTAAGCATTGGTTTTCAAACCTCTAATACAGATAATATCCGTAGTAAATAAATAGATTTTTCCAAATGTAAATCTAATCAAATTAATGTACCTAATTTACTCATGGACTGACCTGAAACCAGGCTGTGGATTTAGTGACTGTGTTTGTTTTCCTCACTGTTTATAAAATATTTAGTTTTAATTCCATATTCTTGGTTATGTAAACTGCACAAAATTTCTGATCTCTGTATGGGTTTAGAGAGCTACTTCAAGCAGGAAGTTGGCTTAAAGAAACCGCTAGAACTGAATTTCTTAGAAAGAAACAGCAGGAGGTTGGCTTGGTTTTCTTCATCTTTTCTTCTCCTTTTTTAGGCGACATGACAGAGCCATCGTTAACAGGAACACCGGGCTACTTTTAAGATTTTGTAGCTGAATACAGGTTTTCAATTACATATTGTCATCTTCTTTGTCCAGTGTGTATATACCTGTGTATAGTCTTGCAAGCCTGATCCTTGGATATGTCCAAATACCACGCGAATATATCTGAACCGGCTTTAAATGTCATTACTGCAACACAGAGCTCAGGGTGGGAAACATCTCAAATATTTGCCTTGGTCTAGGATGGATTTTGCAGTCTGCACAGACATCTGCACTGCCACAACTATTTCCTGTTAATCACGGAGACAGTTTTAAACTAGTTCAGTTATATTCTGTCAAGCTCATCATAGCTGTGCGGATCTGTATTTTGTCTAAATTGGTAGCACGGTCAGATCGCTATGTCTCTGTTGTCTCCTTTACAACTCACACTAATTAGCTTTGCTGGCTGCAAGCATGGTTAAAGCAGGAGACCATAGAAGTGAAGGAACGTTATCTGCCAAACAGGCATCGTTATGCTTCAGGCAAATTCAGGGAGCCAGTGTACAGTTTCTTCAGTATAGCTCGGTGGTTTTGCGGAAAAAAAAAGTGCAGAACAAGTTGCCACTGAGAGATGATTGCTCAGCCAGTTTTGTGGAGTAAGCTATGACTCTCAAGGAAGTGGTAGAGAGTCCATAAATAAAGGGTGAGGCAGTGTGTGCTTGTCTCCGAGAGGAGATTCTTCTTAAAAAGTCCTATTTCCACGTAATGTGATGCAAACTGGATGTTGCTATGAGGAATGAATGCAAAGGCTGACGGTGTTTCACACAGGTGACAGAGGAGGGTCTGGCAGTGAGTAAGAAGGATCTGCTAAGTCCTACCTTTTTGGTGAAGCATGTGTACTTGGAGAGAACTCAGTACAAAGCACAAGAATCACAGGAGTGAACACGAGTGTGCCAGTTTGAAATTGTTCTCTTTAAAGCTGATTCCTCTCTTTAAAATTCTAGAGTTTATAACTACTGTTTGGTAAATGCCTTGTAATAAAATATAATAATTATTTGTGTGTAACAAACACCAGTGGTGGACACTACCTGAAAAAAAAAAAAAATAAAAAAAAAAACCCAATTACTTGGATTAATTGCATTTTTTGAAAATCGTATGGTGTAGTTTTTCAGTGTTTTTTTCAGATACAGATCTCATGTTAAAACCTAGTCTTGACAGTACTCATCATATGCTGTTATGGAAATAAACAATGTTTAAAAAACAAAAAAAAATCCCCATATGGCTTTGAAGTTTCCATTTAACAAACAGAGTTGAATGGAATGTGCATAAATCAGGCAAAACCGATAAAACTGATGACAGTAAGGTAGAAATACAGAATAAAAAATGTACATATGTGCCAAATTATGAAGGAGTATGGGAAATATGTGAGAAAATACCTCCAGTTAGAAAGCAAAGAACAAAAATAAATTCCCCAAACTCTTGAGATCTGTTGGGAAAAATAGAAGAAATGGCAGAAAATACAGATGACAATATGCTTTGTGCATTCAAAGTCAAGATAGATGGATGCTGCAAGAAGAAATCCGTTGCTTTTATTAAGTCCTATTTGGACAAGACATTTCCACTCAATTTTTTTGTACTATCAATAAAGTATGATTATGTAGAAAATAGTCATAGTGTGTATTCCTTAGAAAATAGTTTGTTCAAATATTTGTTCAGCCATTATTCTGAAAGCTACTTTTTTTTTTTAAAAAAAAATGGTTCTCAGTGTTCTGTGAACGATGTGAATATTGTCTCTCTTTTAAAACAATTTGAGTGAAATTATCTGAGAATAAATATGCAAAAAATCTAAACAGTAAAGGCCTGGATGTTATCTGAAAATGATTTTGTTACGCAACTAGAAGAGGAAAGGCCAAGTAATAGATACAGAAGTAGCTCCATGCTCTTGTAGTGCCAATATTGCTTTAGAATATTAACTGCAGTGCGTGATCTGTCCTACAGGAACAGGGGGAAGCTGAGTGTAAGTTCATGGTAAGTTACTGTTAGGTCAGTAAGTCTAGTGTATTAGCATTTCTCCTACCACTTGCAGCACAATATAAAAATCTATTTGAAGAAGCTATAAAGTGAAAATGATCTTTTCAGTATCAAGATGATGCTGGTCATTCAGATTAGATGTCCTGTGACACACCGTCCTGCACAGTACTGATAATGGTTTTGTTCTGAATAACTTTCAGTCTGTTCGTCATTATATATATGTTTCCCATATATAGAGCTCTTGAGCAGGCTTTATGCTCAAATTGATTTTATTCTCTATAAAATAAAGCTCTGCAGAAATTCTAAACCTCTTGGATTGGGAACTACCTTTTTATTTTGTGTTTGTAATACAACTCCATTAAAAACCACACAGTGCTGCGCTGGTACAGTGGCTCCTTGTAATGCTAGCTTAGTCTCCTTTGAACGTAAGTTGCAATGTAAACAAAAATAGGGCATTACCGTGCCATTAACCGCCATAGCATCAACCAGACCTCGCCAGCTGCAATGCTGACTCAGCGTAAATTCTGTCTGAGGCCCCGTGCCTTGAGTTTCCTCTTGAGTAAGCATTCTGTATCTTGCAAAGCCTTTCAAAGGACTTGCAGGGGATTTGCATAATTTTTACCTATTAGCTAGACACATGAGCTTAGGTGGCTGTTAAAACTGTCCGAATGTGACAGCTTACCTCAACAGGTACCTTGTTAAACATGGAGAAAAGCGTTGTTTTTCACTGGATCAGCATGTTAACAGTTAAAGAACATGTGTCCTGCTGTCAGAATACAATGTACTATTTCAGCTAAATAGAGGTAGTCGCATGAATTTTATCCAGACATGCCTCAGGAAGTAGTAATGCACAAACATATAGTGACAACTGTAATTAAAATTGCTCAAGTCATTTCCATACTCTTGTTTTCAAAAATATCCAGCTTTCTGGAAAAAATGCCTAGTTCGCTGAATCTAAGTGAAAGTGTCCATCAATAGCTGAGCTGAGTTAGAACTACAGCAGCAGAAAGTAAAAATCAATTTTGAGAAATAATCTTCAGTGACAATTTCCACTGAAGCTAGCTTTTGTTTAGTTGTGTGGTGCATGTATATGGCTTCAAGTATGCTATAGCGTCATAGAATCATAGAATGGTTTGGGTTGGAAGGGATCTTTAAAGGTCATCTAGTTGAGCCCCCTTCAAGGAGCAGGACATCTCCAACTAGATCAGGTTGCTCAGAGCCCCATCCAACCTGGCCTTGAATGTTTCCAGGGATGGGGCATCAACCATCTCTTTGGGCCACCTGTTGCAGTTTTTCACCACCTTCATTGTAATTTTTTTTTTCCTTATATCCAGTCTGAATCTACCTCTTTCTATTTTAAAACCATTACCTCATGTCCTGTCACAGCAGACCCTGCTGAAGAGTTTCTCCTCATCTTTCCTATAAACTCCATTTAGGTACTGGAAGGCCGCTGTCAGGTCTCCCTGGAGCCTTCTCTTCTCCAGGCTGAACAACCCCAACTCTGTCAGCCTGTCCTCATAGAAGAGGTGCTCCAGCCCTCTGATCTTTCAGCGTTCATATAAGTTTTGAGGCAAAAAAAGATAGCACTATGCTTGAGTTTCTTAAATGCTGCTAGGAATATACAGAAGTGCTCTAAACTCAGCAGTTCAGTGAAGGTTTGATCCTGCACGCAGTTATGTGAGTTCAGCTAAACGAAAGCAGGAACACTTACCTTGAAATATTTGTCAGCTGTGTTGCCCAGATTTATTCCATTACAGAGCAGTTAGCTCACCTAAATTTACATGTTTCTGTTGCAGATGTCTGCATCAGATCTAGATATCTAGATTGTTTTTTTATAGTGAGTGGAGAAAAACAGGCACTTCCATGATGCAGTTAATCTCATTCTAAGATAAATGCCTCTGGTCCTGTCACTGAGCACCACTGAAAAGTCTCTGGCTGCCTTTTCTTCATTCCCTCCTTTCAAGTATCTATACACATGGATGGGATCCCCCTGAGCCTTCTCCTCCATGGTGGACAATCCCAGCTCTCTCAGCCTTGAAAAGCCAACAAGGAAAGGTGCTCTACTGGACTTGATACTTACAAACAAGGAAGAACTGGTCAGGGATGTGAAAGTTGGAGGCAGCCTTGGCTGGCGCAGTCATGTGACCACTAGAGTCACAGGAACCAGGAAGATCCAGGAGGATGAGGATCCTAAGAGGAGGAAGCTCGGCAAAAAGCAGGACCACAAGCCTACATTTCAGGATATCAGACTTCAACTTCTTCAGAGATCTCCTTGGAAGAACCCCATGGGATATGATTCTGGAAAGAAGAGGGATCCAGGAGAGCTGGTCGATATTCATAGATCACCTCCTCCAAGCTCAAGAAGGGTCCTTCCCAACAAATAAGAGATCAAAGGCAGCAGGAGTCCTGCATGGATGAGCAAGAATCTCCTAAAAGAATTCAGACATAAAAAGGAAACACACAAGATGAGGAAACTGGTACGTGACCCACAGGGTGTTTAGAATGTATCTTTGATAAGGGTATGTTTCTCAGAAAAATAGCAGAAGGTACTTCATCTCAGTGTTGGAGCTCTTTCTTTTTTTTTTTTTTTTTTTTTTTAAGGATATCTCATTTGATTAGCCCTTTCCAGCTGGAAAGTTGAGGAAAGGGCCACTTGAGGGCTAATTTTGCTCATCACAGAATAAGGAGGGAAAGACCAAAGAGGGAAAGGATATTCAAGAGTTAAATTCTAGGAATAGGAGACTAGTCTCCTGTAATTCCAGAAATGTGTTTGCATGCCAACCATATTATCATGGAGGTGAAAATCGTGTGGGCATTAACTGCCATGCTAGTTCTGCAATGTGGCCATAACAGAAAAAAAACCCAGGTGCCCATCCCAGAAAGGAGAATGAATGACTGAGGATCAGGACCACAGCATGTTCCAGCCGTAAGCCTGTAACTTAATAAGTACATTGAGTAAGAATTAAGAGAGCTTATTTCCTTGTCATTTGAAATACTGTGCAGTGATAGCTTCCAGAAGTGCCAAATCATGTACTGACAGTACTGCTGTTAAGCTGTTTGCACTGGCAGATGTAATAAGAAGCAAGATGGTGGGAATTGAAAATGGGAGCCTTGGTAAAATCTGCAGGCACTAGATCCACTTACAGATCTAAAATTGCTTTTCTAGGAGCTGATTCCATTTACCATTTCCTGACTCCATTTGAAGCATGCATCGTACCAAATTTCCTAGCCTTTGATATATGCCATACTAAATTTCAACAGAAATGAAGCCCGGAATTGTGGCCTGAATGGGACCCCTAGTGTTTTCCAGCATTTTTTTTTTCTGATATCTACAACTGGAGATGAAGATCTGAGTCTTGTGCAAGAGTTCCAGCAAAAGTGAATCTATGTGCAGCAAGTGTAGTGGCAAGTCAGCAAATACTACAGGAGTATGGCTGCAGCAATACAAAATGTAGTTCAACTCAGCACACAAATGTCTGCGTGGGAGGCTGTGCTGATTTCAACTATTTCTACTCTGAGGCAAATACACCAGTCATGGAAGGAATGTGGTATTTGTTGGGCTTACCTGGACAACATCATATTTATCAATGATAGAAAAGCTGGTTCCAAATATGTAATGTACCAGTTGTTCTGATGTATGAGGTCTTGCAGAGGTAAAGTATGTGTAGATAAGACCATAGTATTTGCATTTCAAAACAGTTCTGCCAAGCATGTGCTTTTCAGGATGACTTTTAGAAACGTTATTTGATCTCAGCGCTATCAGAACTAGGTAAAGAAAATGTTAATAATTCACTCTCCTTGAAGTTCAAGGAATGCATTGCCAGGATTCAAAACACATTCAGGACACTTAGAGGTGGGACTAGGCTCTTCAAATGGTGGCATCTGTTGCAGGGTGAGCTAAATAGCTCTCCAGACTCTTCAGCCTTAAAACCTGGCCCATACAGTGGTACCATGACAAGTAGCAGGCTGCAGGCTCTGTGTTAAGTGGACAACACAGGCATTAGGATGTGTTGTGATTCGCCTGGACTTGCCTTGACCTGCCTGGAGGTTGGGTTTAGTTTGTTTAGCTGTAACAACAATTGTCTGATAACCAGGTGACTGTTACCAAATTTGTTTTAACTTTGTCGAGTTGAAAGGTGTAAGCTTATTGTAGTAGACATTTTTATAAGTAGTAGATACAACATGTGTTTTTTTCTTTCGCTAGTGACCTGTCTGATCCTAGAATAAAAATGCAGTGTAGAGAAGTACAGGCGTAGGATGATAACTGGAGCCTTGGAAGCACAGACACAGGATGATAACAGAGACCCTTGGGTCATGAACAACTCAGCAGTAGTCAGTTACTGGCTGCCAGAGGAATGCAGCCTTGGGAGCTGGGTAAAACAATTTAGGAGTAACAAAAAGAGCATAGAACAAGCATCTCATATATGTAAAACATGCCATATGTAGTAGATTTGGATGTAATATGGAATTGTGAACTAATGAATAAGGAGCAAGTGAACTGTGTTAGCAAGTGCATAATAATGACACTAAACAGACCCAAGAGTAAGGAGTAAGAAACCATCAACACTAACATCATATTTCCAGAAAAGAGGAGGAAGAACCGCCCGACATCCTACCTCTTCCATGGATGACTCACCATGACACCTTCCTCCCAAGACAAAAGCCATCAATCTAATGTTGTCATCTGTGTGTCACCAGAATGACAGAGAAAGGGTGAGCATAATACCAGAGACAGGGACAATTACTATAAAGTCTGGGTATTTCGATTTTTACTGTGTCATTATTGGGATAAGCCATAATGTTTGGTTAATTTGAATTATAATTGCTAGTATCGTTGTACCCAGACTAATAATAATTCTTTGATTAGACTAGCAGTAAATTCCCAGTTCTACGTAAAACATGTGTGACCCACATAAACTGCACAAGCTGTACTGCACTACATTGGCAGGGGCAACCCAAACTGTAGTTTAAATGCAGCAAATTAGTAAGAAGTTTGTAGAGAATGTGGGCAACCTAGACTCATACAATTTAGTGCAACTATCAAGTGTATTGATTTGATTTCCACTGTCCATATGGGGAGCTTGAGCATCTAGCTCATAGGTTGGCACCTAGCTTGCCCTCTGTGCCTCCAAAAAGCTCCAGAATGTGTGTTTTGACATCCTCATTGCATAACTGAAAAGATCCCAGATGAGTGTGAGAAGGATTTGTTTTTCTGCTACCAAGGGATTAGCAATAGACGGATGGATGCTAAATAGAAAGGGTAGAGTCACAGAATCATGCAGATTGGAAGGGAGACAGAGAGGTCAGCTAGTCCAGCTCTCTGCTCAGAGCAGGCCCAGTTGGATCAGGTGACTCAGGCCTTGCCCAGTCAAATGTTGGATATCTCCAAGGATGGAGAATCTATTTCAACTGGAGTCCACATTTACTCCATTCTCTCTTGCCTGTAAGAAGGGCTTCTTTACTAGCTTTAGGCAAGGCTTAATATTGAGGAAATCAATGTATAATCGTGCTAGGACTGTCAAATGTGTTGTGTGTTGATTGGTGTCAGAGAGAGAGGATGCTGGTCTAAATATTTGTGGGGTTTTTTTTGCCTGACTCACTGTAGCTATTCTATTGCTTTTATATAACTTCAATTTTCCTCCTCCTTCAGCAGTTTTTGAAGATACAGTCATAACTCTGAGTAAGCACTCAGAGGAAAGCACCCATCATACAAACTCATCTATTTTTTAGAGAAAGAAGCCAATGGACATACACAAAAAAATTGGAATCTTACCGAAGCATAAATATTTATGGCACCAAAGGTTTACATGAACTAGAAGACACTTAACTTCGTCTGAACCAGGTGCACATAAGAACAGAGCTAAGAGAGGAAAAAAGACAGCTTTTCAGGCTTTTTTTTCTGAATCAGAGAAACGAGTACCATTTGAGTAGGAGAGAGATATTTTTGTAATGGGAGTCTAGAGACAGGTCACAGAGTGAGCCTCTACTAATTCTGAGAAGACTACTTACCACCAGAGTAGAGATAACTGATACAAAGTTCAGATTTAGCAAAGGAAAAAGCAGTATGGAACTTTGCTGAAACTTGTTACTCTGCTGTTTTTTCACACTGTACCTGATATTTGCTACTGAAAGTGATTCATGTGCCACAGAGAATAATCAGTCAGTATTCAGGAAATCAATACTGGTATTCTCTGTCTTTTAGGATAAGGAGACTGATACCACACTGTCTCATACTACTTTTGTCCAAATCTAGCAGACAAATTAATATATCCATTAGATCACGTTGCTAACTCATTTCACTATTAGTACTGTTGCCACTAAAGGCGAGTAATTGTATTTAGTGCCTGTGTTTGTAAACCCCATTAGAATTGGTTTACGTGATCATCATCTCACAGCCATGCTATAAGAGCTCTTTGATGTGAAAGACTTAGATTAAATACCTATACGAGAAAAAAAAAACTAAAATACTTTGTATGCAAAAACAAATGACTAGGGCAAAAATGTCAATGAGTCAGAGTCTATTGATGGCTCCAGTCTTAAGTGACTGGTTTACTTCCCACCAGCATGAATAGGAAAAAAAAAACACTAAGCGGTAACTAGGCTCCTTTCATTCTTCGTGTCTTCAGTACTGAAGTCTGGCAATATTCAGGAAACAAGCACAATCCCAACAGATATTGCTAACTAGAATATGTCTAGTTAGCATAAATATGTGCACTGTGTACACCACAGCTGGAATATTCATGGGCAGGTTGGTTCTTCAGAAAAATAAACCACTGTATGTTGACTTTGTATTGAATGTCATGCAGAGTTCAAGATCTAGAATACCTCCCTCCAAATCTGTGATTGATTTATCTCAATGATAACCAAGAAAAGACGCAGAACCACGACTGCTCTCTACTGTTTTCACAAAATAAGGCAAGTGAAAGTGAGGGTAACAGTTGCTTGTGATTTCTGAATAATCTCGCCGTGACTCAGTATCTCTTGTAGAATGTAAAATCTGCCACAACTTTCTCCTCTTTTTGCTTCAAAGTGCAAGGTGTAGTCTAATTTTCTCTCATAGTAACAGACTAACTTTCCAGTTTCTCTCTATGAGAGTAAAATGAAGAGGTATGTGATGTGCAGCAGATCAGCACCAGGTATTTCATCAAGAGAGTGACAATGGATACAAAAAAAACCCCAGAAGTTTTCTTGGGTTTTATGAAAGCACATAAAGTTAGTCTTCCAAGGTCGTAGAAAGATCTTAAACATCTGTCTTGATTTTTAGACAGCTGAACGCAAGTATACATAGTTGACAGAAGTGAGAGTTTAAGGTTATTTCTGAATTACATGTAAATGTAATGGAAATGCTGTTGCTGTGAACCTTGCTATAGAAAATTCGTAAAGGCAGAGGAATGAACTTTTCCTGAAAGACCATTTCCTTCCCGTAAATTTCTATGAAACAAAAGCAAATTTCCTGCAAAAGCTTTCGTTCACCTCAATGAGAGCAGAATTGGGTACTTAAAAAGTAGAGAGGATAAAACCAAGGTTACTTAGCAGCTAACTGTAAGGGGAAGTGTGCTTTCCCTGGCTACTACAGAAGAGCTACTGCATTGTCTGGCATTCCCCTGAAGCAGTGTCCTTGTCTGCACAGAGGCTGGATGAAAGCTCTTGCATCACCTTTTATCAGAAGGAGGCACAAATCCTAAAGATCTTGTGCCAAAGTACACATTAGTATTTGATTTTTTAAAAATACCATTGTGTCCAAAGCTAAAGAGCAAATACAATTTTATATTTTGCTGTATCTTGGTAAAATAACGTGTTGTCACTTCAGCAAAGTATGAATAATTCATTCAGTGAATCATTCATCTTTTTAGATGATCCTAGAGTGAGATAATAGTGCCTTTTGCAACAACATTTAGTACCACAACAGTAGAACTTCCTAAGGTTAAAATAAGCAAGGCTAAAATAAACATCTTTGAACTGTAAGGGCCAAATACTTTACATATCTCTAACTGTTTTGATATGCCCAAAGGCATGAAGCAGCTATAAAAACAGGATTCATGAAACCATCTGAAATAAATTCTCAGGTGTCATCAAGCTGCTATATTGCTCCAAAACTATTTTTTTCCTTTTTTTTTTTTAACAGTTACTTTTATAGAATAAAATAGATATCCCATGAATCAGAATACAGACCACTGGAATTAAAAAAAAACCAAAAACATATCCATAAGACACTATTAACTTACGGCAGTTATTAGACTTCCCCCAGTTCATGGGAAAATAAGGCTGGATTACTGCAATTAATTCCTTTCATTGTCTCCCTTCACATTATAGTTGTACTACACCACATCAGCTGGAAATGCTAGATTAAAAAAAAAAAAGAATCAAAAAGCCTTCCACCTTTTTCCATCATTTGAGCCTCTAGATGAGGGTCATCCGCAATGCTCTGGGATACTCAGTGCATCCTAATAGGCATGGCAGAATCTAGGGGATCCCTCAGCTCTCTGAGATGTCAGGTAGCATCTGAGAAACCTGAGGGCCTTTGAAATGGCAACTGAAAGTTGAGGCAACTGAACCAAACTTTTGTATCTTTTCTGTCTAATTCTCTTGCTTTACTCCACACAGCTCAGGAAGCCCACATGGCAGCTTCTTATGAAATGAAGAAGGAGCTCACAGAATTAACTTGTTTTTCAGTTGATAAAATTATCTTTCTGCTATATTTAAAAAAAAAAAATAATTCTCAAAGATTAAAAATGGACAGCCTGGCTTAAATTGCCACAGAAACAAATTATTAGTAAATGCAACAACAAGCTAACAACAAAGGCCCAGCAAATGTGTAAAATACTGTATAGATCCATAACTATTTCCTTTAATAATCTGCTATTACAAAAAATGCCCAGGCAAATAATGAATTTAAATTATACAGATGTTACATAAAGGAGGGAAGGTGTGTAGGGAGAGATAAAATCCTGAAAAAAAAAAAGACTTTTGTGCCTCAAAGCTTGCCTTTTTCCCAGTTCTAGCAGTTACCTAGTAAATTAAATATCTCTCCCACAGATCTTGCCTCATTTCTACTCTTGGACTACCACAAAAATCACAGCACTACTTCCACATGTATTTTATAAATCAAATAAATGGTAAATTTTAGAGGAGATATAGCAGGAGATCAGAAATACTGAGAATGTCCAGGACTTGAGCTGTCATATTCTCTTGCCTAGCCATTCTCTTGCTCCATTGCAAAGTATCTTTTTTTCCCTGAGATTTGCTGGATAATAAAATTTGGTCCTGTAATATTCGTTCCTGGAATCTGATTGAGTTCCAATCAAATATTAATGAAAAGTAAAAGCTATGGAAAGCCTCTGCCTCTCAACCATTTCATATTTAAGGAACATCTTTAGCTTGCATTACTCATATTGACTTTTTTTCTATATTAAATATGTAGAATTTTTATATATGCTTTAAATATGCAAAATGATAAGTTCAGAAGATGCTTTTAAAAGTTATGATGTCAGCTGGTGATCATTTAGCTTTTCTCTGTCAGAATACTAATAAGGGAAGTTGGCTGTGAAGCACTGAAAGGCAGTGAAGAAAAAACAAAACCCTAGCTCAATACAGAATGGAAAACAATAGCTGAGTTGTTCATAAAATACAGTGTTTTGGAGGAATCCAAATAAAGATAGGGGTATCGGATAATATTAATAAAACAGGCTTGTGGATTTTAAAACTGTGTGGATGTTATGGCTGATCTTGATGCAAAAAAGGAGGCTGTCAGATAGTATGGCAACAGGAATGATATGGACAGACTTGATAAAGACTGGAAAAGAATACCTGAGAATAGATGCACCTCAAAGATCATATGTATTTGGAAAAACAATCTCTGGAAAATGCAATAAGGCAGAAGAGAGACCAAGGACAGCCTTGACCTTTAGGTCATACAAAATGTCCTACTCCCTCAGGGTCTTGCTCCCAAAGCTGACAATAGTAGATGCACAGAGAGAATGGTAAGAACAAGACAAGTGTATAGCGACACATCTCTAGAATATTTGCCCAGCTCCCAGCAACCTGTGGCTGACAAACCGTATGCACTATCTTTCTATCTAACTGTCCCTGGTAGGCTTTTCTTCAATAAAATTTTTCATTGCTTTCTGAACTCTTGTGGCATTTTAATATTCTGGTGCCACATGGCCAAGACTTCTACATTGTGTGAAGAAGTATTTCCTTTTCTGGTTTTGTTTGGGTTTATTTTGGGGTTTTTTTTATCTGTCGCCTCCCACCTTTATTTTATATCCCTTATTTATTTTTCTCGAAAAGGCAATGAGCAATTGATCTCTACTCACACTGTCCACCCTCCTTGTGTAGACTGCTGATATCTTTCTCTTGGGTCTTCTCTTTTTCAGACCTCCAAGGTCTGGTATTGAAAGAACCAGTGAAGAGCTGATGGCAAAAGTGCTACATATGTAGCTCTGAAGGAGATGGAGTAGGACGAAAGGAATATGGGAAGATGTTTTCACTGAACTGGAGAACTTCTGATGAAGAACAAAAATGGACATCTTTTTGTTTTAAAGAATACTATTATAGAACAATTGAGGGAAGATTAGAGTACACTTCTGAATTATCTTGAAAACCAAGAACTTCTTCTGGAAGCAAATATGGAAGAAATAATTTTAAAAAGAAATTGAAAAGGAAATTAGATTGCTTGGGAACAGCAAGGTAACAGATACTGGTAAATCTCTTGATCAATTATTAAATGCATAAGATCACAAAAAGAGTTTAGAAGCTAGGCTTAGTAGTCTGGAAGTAACTCCGTGGAACAGATGAACATTAACACATACCACATTATGAGAAAGCATGATGAGATTAAATCAGAAGATTGTGGTGGAATCTCTACCATTAATGCCATCTTTATTACAGTATCACAAAATCAAAAGAAATGAGAAGGGAATATCAGTTTGGAGTTTAGAATAAAGGTACCCCTGGAGAATCAAGTATTTTACATTTGTCAGCTGCTTAAGGAAAACATGGAAAATACTATTAAATATCAAATCTGAAAAAAAAAAAAAGAACATAATGACGTTCTGTAAAATAGTCTCAGGTTTTGATGAAAAATTTGGAATCTGAAATAAAACACTTGAATGATAAAATTAGATACTTGGAAGTGAAGAAGGTACTATATAGGCAGGGAGGGAAATGTCTCCTCAGTTTTGTAACAGTTCATGAGTACTCCAGGACATACTATATCTTTTTTAAATGACTACTGAAAAAATGGTTTAATAGAAGGTAAAATTTTCAGAATATCACAACTACAGAAGAGTTCTACTGTCTTTTTAGATATGCTAATAATTTGGTTATGATAGGAGATAGATAAGGTGTGAAATTGGATTAAGAAAAAGGAATTTAAGATCGACAAAAAGAAAGCCAAACTTATTGACAAATGATATTAGCCACCAGCCTGTAAACATAAATATCAATAAGTTAAAGCAATTTAAGTACCTACAAACATTAATTGAGAATTATTTGGGAACAGAGTAAATTAAGGTCTGAGTGCGCAGACAGAATGCTTATAATTATTCTTCAGATAATTTTATCCCCAAAAATTAATTGTGGCAGACTATCTCTTATATAAAAGATTCTTAAAAGTTTTGTTTTCTATGGATGGAACATTTGAATAAGAAAGACAATTCAATAGATTATAAAATAAAGTACCAATTTATGTTTGGGTTGGTAAATGTTTTTTTTTTTCAAATGTATTTATAGGAATGTAATTGTCATTTGCATTTTCTTCCAGAATACCCTGAAATAGTAAATAGTCTCAAAAGGAAGGAAACACTCAAGTATCATTTTCCTAGGAAACAGGTCAGTTCTTTCACTTTCCCTGCACATTTTTCCACTGTGGGTTTTTAAAGGATCGTCACCCTGCAGTGACTGCTGAAGAATGTGTGTTCTTTAACAGAACTAAAAATTTGAGACAGTTCATACCTACCAAAAAACTAAAGTAGAACTGTGTGATGCAATGCTGAACAATATTGACAAAACTATTTTTCTTATTAAAGTAATCTGAGGATTTACGAACATGGAAGTACTTAGGTGCTAGTTATCCCCTTGATATTTTCATGATTTGTTAAAGCCAAAAGAAGCCATGCACTTCAAGGACTGAATTCTGGACAGTGGGGTTTTTTACCCTCTTTGAGTATCTAACATGAGGATTTATTTTGCATGTTTGAAGCCTGAAGGTTGTTAGTTCATAACTAGTTTTCAGATGTAATCTGCTTGAAAGTGCAGTGCTGTAGCAGAGAGGGTGAAGGAGTGTAAGCAAACCAAGTCCAGTCACTTGTGTTGCTATTTTTGTCACAACTGTTTGCTGGTGATAACCTAAGTCTTTCCATGTGCATAAATTATGTACAAATGGGCAATGGAAGGAGCATTTCTGGGCACTTACTGAGCAGCCAGAGGAGGGGAGAGCCAATACAGTGCTCAGAGGGAGCGATCCAGCTGGCAGCTGGCATGTCTTCTAGCCATCAAGTTTCCTTCTGCATTAAGGAAGAACTCTTTGCCCTGCCCTTGTTCAGTTATTCAGGCCAACATCTTTTTTTTTTTTTTAAATAGCTCTATAATTAGGCCCTAAATCCATACATTCAACTTAATCAATTGGACTTTCTGAATTGTCAGGCATCTGGAAATTTCCACATCAGCTGACTGGTCTATATTAAGAAATCAAATATACCAAGGACTGTTCTTTGGCATTAAGGGCAATTGGCATGGAGCAGCTTGCACCTCCATACCTACGTGACTAAGATCTCCAGAACAGGGTGGTCTGGCCTAAACTGCTTGTTAGGAACAGTCTCTTACCCATGCTGTTACCCAAAGCATGCCTGGGAACTGTTAGAAAGCTAGGCAAAGCCCAGACTTCTCCAAGGGATTGTAATTGCAGTTTAATGATGTAAACCATTAAATTACAGTGCCTGATGACACTCTCCAGCCTTTTTTAACTGCTAAGACAAGCGTGGCTAGTAAGCATTCCTAGGCGCTCAGGATTTCTGAAAACAAGACCTCTTGGATTTTTTCTCTTACTCTATTAGTGTTCTCATTTGGAAAAGATTAGCGTAAACCACTTTGTTTCTTTACTAGTATCAGTGAGTAAAGACCTTCTATTATACCTTTCCCACTAGACTAGGATGTTCCTTCCAGCTTTTCACCACCTCAGTTTCTTAGATATGGGGTTACACATTAACCTGTGAAAGTTAGAGGTGTACTGGTGCAGTTCTTTGGGGATTCAGTCCTGTTTCTTGTACTGTACTTTTTAGGCAGCCAGACCGTGATGCTCTTGCTTGTATTAAACAATATCGTACTCTGAGTGGTGCACTATCATCAATGTTGTTGCTTCTGGTGGAAATAAATAACAATGGTGAAAAACACAGGTATGCATAGTTCCTGGGAGTCACTCCCCACCTTATTTTCCATGGGTTTATGATTGGTTTGGGTCTCTGTCACACAGCAGTTGAAACTTGGAACCTTTCACAACACAGTAAATCCATAAAGGAAAGGAAAAATTAATTACGATGCTGATTTAAAAGTTAAATATGTCCATGGTAAGACCAAAGCTATATAAGAAGGAAAAAAAGATCAGTCAGCAAAGTATTTGTATCTCTTCATGCAGATTTAAGCTTTCTAGCAAAAAAAAAAGTAGTTATTCAGTTTGAAAGACAAAATGTCATGAACTTTCCAAAGACAACTCTCATGAAGTTACCTTTGTGAATTGCACAGTTTCACTTGTAAGCAGAAATGTATCCTTAGTTCTGGAGTTTTCTTCAGGCAATGGCCAGCAGGAGTGGATGGCATGAAATGCACTGAAGGGGACCATGTTGTGTGATGACAGAAGGACAAGTCGAAAGAGCACTGCCTTCAGGATTATATGTAAAGAAACTAGGAAATTTCTTAGATTTAATTGGCATTAAAGGGTTGGGTCAGAGTCTAACCATGTTTTAAGAAAACAGTACTGATTCAGACATCAAATTGCTTAGAAATATTGCTTCTTTTTTTGGAGATATTGCTTCTTTTTAGTATTTAGAAAGTCTGAGAAAGAGAACAGAGTCTACCTGTACTTGTCTACCATGGTACCGTTTGCCGTAGAAAGTGGCAATGAAGATGCGTCCAGTTCTCCCATAACTGACAATTATAATTCAAAAGTTGACTCAAACTGAGTTCAATCATTTTAATTTCAAGTTTAATTTAAGAGTTTTCTTATCTTCCATTTGTATGAAGACTACAAAAATTCGTAAAAGGAGGTCCTGTTCCTCCTGATTTGCTATTAAAAAAAAAAAAAAAAGTGTATTTTGTCAAAGCTGTCTGCTTCCTCTGGTACCAATTTAAGGAGGGAATTATCCACACATGAGATGTTGAAATTGTGTTTTTCAGTTCTAAAATATTGTAAAAGAGAGCAGCCGGATGGCAACAAAAGCTAAGTTTAAGGCATCAGTTTCCTCCGTAAGTAAGTAGAAAGACCCTGCTCCCTATTGAGATTGCAGCAAGCCTTAGGATCCCTCAGACAAAGAGAGAAAAAATCTTCACAGCAATCTGAGCAGGAGCTTTGAAGCATCTGGTACTATTATTAGAGTTGCTGCCTATTGTGCTTATATCTCCAGTTGAGTTGCCTCAATGCATCAGCTGTGCAAACACAGATAGAAAAAGGAGCTGGAAAATATTTAGCATGTTTTTCTCTGTTCCTCAGAGAGAGACTTTTGGTCTTTTGTTCTTTTTTTCTTTTTTTTTTCCCCTGAAATGACATGCAGGGTAAAATCCATCCTTTTATTATACCAGAGAAGTAAGAAGAACTGAAGCGGAGATTATTTATCCCAAAGCATATAAATGTTTAATGTTTTTTTCTGAAAACTTCCTTATAGACTTTACTATGGTCAGTTAGACTAATGAGGCTATTTCATGCATATAAGAACTACTGAAATCTTGATTCTCATTTTTTCATCTAGAGGTCTTCACATTCAGTCCGTACATTGATTTTGAGACTCCAAACTCCATTTGAAACTCTGTAGTATTCAAAATGCTTGTGTGGCATCGGTAACATAATTACAAAAGGAGTAACACTTGGCAAAGTAGGGAGGCATTACAAATAGGTGCACAGAATGGTTACACGTTCTGATATACTCACAAAATTAATTTTCTTAATTTTTTTCTTATTTGGGCAACTTCAAAAAAACCAAAATCAAATACATTATTAGAACATTATAATGGAAATTATAAGTAACAATCACAGTCATTATCAAAATACTGTTTTTTCCTAAAAAATTAAAAAAGCAAGAATCTAGTATGATTTTTTTTATTATTCATAGCCATAAAAAAAATCTGTCTAGACACTCCAGCTAACTGTCTAGTGAGCTTTTCCGTATAAACCAGGACTGAAATCCATGTTTCTAAACATCCTTCATCTCTCAAATAATCATAGGACTTGAAGTGATAGTGTCCTGATCAACAGTTACTTTCTATTTTATCACAGAGTATATTTTGCAGGGAGGGATAAGCAACTGAGTGGGAGTAGTTGCTTCCATATTTGAGCGATGTCTGCTTTAATAACTAAGGACATGAATATCAGTTTTAGCAATCAGGCTTTTAATGAAAAATATGGAAGGCTTGTATGAGAGCACATTTTAATACTATTTATTTTCATTTTTGCCGTTCAAGTATGTGATTGTTCTGCATGTATCCACTGACTGGTTCAATTTAGTGGAAAGAGAAGCTGCAGAGTTCCATATCTAGAGATAGCTCAGATTAATCACTGGACTCCGTTCAGTAAAAATCATTAATAAAGACAACAGAAGACTAAGCATATAGTGTTGGCTGTAAATCCTGACCGTTTTTTTCTGTGAATGTCTACTGGAAATATACTCAGTTATTTAACCTACTACAGTTGTAAGAAAAATGTAAAGAGGGAAGAGAAGTCTTTGAATCCTAAGTGGGTAATTATAACAATACCAGCATGAAACAAAGTAAACCTAGGCTTGGAAGATCTGTCCTAGGCCATGCATGGTCAAGAGTCAAAATTTGAAAGAAAAATTCTGGAGGAATAATAGTAATTAATTTTGCTGAGTGATAAATATGGTTCCTACAAAGAAAATGTGACTCTTCTGCAGTGGTCTTCAGGTGACCTTGACAGGCTGGAGAGGTGGGCCCATGCCAACCTCATGAAGTTCAACCACGCCAAGTGCAAGGTCCTGCACATGGGTTGTGGCAATCCCAGGCACAAATATAGGCTGGGCAGAGAATGGATTGAGACCAGCCCTAAGGAGAGGGACTTGGGAGTGGTGGTGGACGAGAAGTTTAACATGAGCAGGCAATGTGCCCTTGCGGCCCAGAAGGGCAACCGCATCCTGGGCTGCATCAAAAGGAGCGTGGCCAGCAGGTTGAGGGAGGTGATTCTGCCCCTCTACTCTGCCCTGGTGAGACCCCACCTGGACTACTGCATCCAGTTGTGAAGCTTCCAACATAAGAAGGACATCAACCAGCTGGAGAAGGTCCAGAGGAGGGCCACAAAGATGGTAAGAGGGCTGGAGCACCTCTCCTATGAGGACAGGCTGAGAGAGTTGGGGCTGTTCAGCCTGGAGAAGAGGAGGCTCCGGGGAGACCTGATAGCGGTCTTCCAGTACCTCAAGGGGGCCTACAAGAAAGATGGGGAGAGGCTGTTCAGTAGGGCCTGTTGTGATAGGATGAGGGGTAATGGTTTTAAAATAAGAGGGGGTTAGATTTAGATTGGATATTAGGAAAAAATTTTGTAACAATGAGAGTGGTAGAACACTGGAACAGGTTGCCTAGGGAGGTGGTGGATGCCCCATCCCTGGAAACATTCAAGGCCAGGTTGGATGAGGCTCTGAGCAACCCAATCTGGTTGAAGATGTCCCTGCTTCTTGCAGGGGGGTTGGACTAGATCACCTTTGAAGGTCCCTTCCAACCCAAACCATTCTATGATTCTATGAAATAACTAAACTGTGCTAATACAGAAAGACAGGTGTTCCAATGAAGACCACTGACAGCATTAATGTTGCCAAGTAACAATAATAAAGAAGATAATTTTGAACAGTCTTTGCTTTCTTTGACAGATCTATGATATAACATAGAAGATGATCTTCTGACATATAGAGCATGGGTATTGAGTGAAGTGGGTAGAAGGAAAATTTGAAAAATATAGGTCAAATACTCTTTCAGGTAATTCTTTGTCAGAACTTATCCTGCATACATTTTCCCAAGTGTAAAATTTACATGGAAACAGTACTTTTTTTTGCCAGTTCTGTTGAGATGTCTGAAATGTAAGCACATACGTAAGCATTTTCAAGACTGAAAACTGAAAAATAGGGTGATGAAGGAGAGCATTTTCACAAAGTGAGAAAGAAAAGTGACATTATTCAGATGGGTATCTAAGGCATAATTTTGTCTGTTCAGTTGTTAAGGACTTGGAGGGGGCCTTATGTTTACACTCCTGTTTTATAACAATTATTTCCTAGCTTTATCTTTCTGTTCCTTTTCTTAATCATAAAAAGAATGGGTCCAAGCAAACAACTCCTGTCCTTTGCAACCTAATCCAGGATAAAATACACTCTCATTCTAGAGGCATAACACCTGCGAGTCCAAGAAGCGTCCTAACCCTAAGGGGAGCTGAATGCATCTTGAAAGGTGCTGAGGGTTCTCATTTTCCATTGGGAGTAGGACAGTGTATGCAGCTAGTGTTTAATGCAATGCAAGTACTCAAACTAGCTAAATCTGAGACACATGGTAGCACTACTTGTATTTTGAAGTTAAGCACCCACTTAATTTCTATGAAGTCACAGGAGTCACATACTTTTATCCAATATTTTTCATTTAATCTATATTGTATACACCAACAAACATGTTAATTCAGTGGTCGTGATCTTTTAACAGTTTTGTTATTTATGAGGTATTTTCCTTGTAATAGGTTAGCAAAATAGATACAAATCTGTCTCTAAATTAGATTTTCCAGTAGTAGTCTAGTACAAAACTAATGTCAATATGTACAAAGTCTACAGTTTACAATATTTATGTAAACAAAATGTACATGTGTATGGATGAGATGCTGAAAATAAAAGAATGGTAATCAGTCCTTATTTCTGTGCTCAGAAATCTTAACTTTGCACCCTGTTGTGAATTAGCAATGCAAACAAACTTCAAAAGGAAATACACCTTCCCGAGGCTCAATCACACGTGTGCCTTGGGGGTGCTAATGTTTGAAGACAAATACACCATGTAGAGGCAAGAGTTGTGTCAGGAATACCTAAGCTTTCAAATGCAGTATGACATTCTTGTTTTGAAGTAGTTGAATGTTAATGTCACATGCCTTTCGGTCAAAGGCAAGTTAGGAGTTAAGCATGGTATGCAAAATAGTCATATTACTGACTTGAAGGTTAAATGATGACAGGAGATGCCTTAATTCAAAAGCATTTCTGTTTTGGATAGGACTTGAGCAGCCATTTAAGTCATAGAATCATAGAATGGTTAGGGTTGGAAGGGACCTTCAAAGGTCATCTAGTCAAACCCCCCTGCAAGGAGCAGAGACATCTTCAACCAGATTGGGTTGCTCAGAGCCTCATCCAACCTGGCCTTGAATGATTCCAGGGATGGGGCATCCACCACCTCTCTGGGCAACCTGTTCCAGTGTAGTACCACCCTCATTGTAAAAAATTTTTTCCTAATATCTAGTCTGAATCTACCTCCTTCTATTTTGAAACCCTTACCCCTTGTCCTATCACAACAGGCCCTACTGGAGAGTTTCTCCCCATCTTTCTTATAAGCCTCCTTTAGGTTCTGGAAGACTGCTATAAGGTCTCCCTGGAGCCTCCTCTTCTCCAGGCTGAACAGCCCCAACTCTCTCAGCTTGTCCTATCTCTGTGTCTTTGTCTAGGCTGACCTGCTGGAGTCATGCTGTGGGGTCCTGAACCCCTGAAAGAACAGACAGGGAGGCAGCTGTGGCTCTCTGATTTCTGTCTAGCCTCAATACCTCTTTCTTTCACTCAGAAATGAGGGCCTACAAGTAGATACGATACCAGCATGTACCTGTGTCTCATAGCTGGCTGTGCATCCACTCTGAAGAACGTTAAAATATGCCTGGGCTTGATAATGTAAACATTACCATTGTGGTCACACGCTGGTCAAGTAGCAAAAGTGCTTCACCCAGTTTGGTTAGAGCACAGAAACCCTCCAGTACTGACACCAGTTCTGTGTCATGGGCATTTCCAACTATGAATACACATCTGCTAGACACTACCAGGGAACCTGGATCACTCGTCAGCCAGCGATGGACAGAAGGCTTGTCTTGCACAGAAATCTTGAAGCTGAGTTGAGGTCTTCTCGTATAACTTGACCAAGTTCTGCTCCTCATTTGGAAAAATGAGGCTAATAGTATTGGTATTTTCTGCTTAGCTTGTAATCAGTATGATTACAAGTGATCTTTCAGTATGCAGTGGCATACTGACAAAGCTCTTGGCATCATCTGGAGATTTTAGGTCATTAAAAAATAGAAACAATCGAGGAGGAAAACAGCAACATAGCATTTAGCCATGTTGCTTGTGACAGCACTGTTCCAATACTTGAGATGAAATGTTGACTAATACCCCCCCCCCCCCCCCCCCATACCTCATTATTTTGGATGGCTGCAAGAATCTTTTCCTAACCCACTTGTCCATCATGTCAGGACCTTGACCTTGAACTTGACCTGACTTGTCCCCACAGACACAACCAGCAACCTGGACTGCTGGCTGGCCCAGTTTCCATCACCAGCTCTTCTCTTTTCTCCTTGGTTGGGTGCCACGGGACTGTGCCCTGTCGGGGAGTTGCTGCCCTGCTAGCCCTCCTGCCACTCTCAGCTGCCAGTCTCCCCTGCCCTTGCAGAGCATTCTGCAGTTGCTGGTTCCTGACAGAGCCTAGCTCTAAAGCAGTCAGCAAACACAGCTGTACATCGAGCATCAGGGGATGCAGATGGGTACTTTTATTATAGGTGGTGCTACAGACTCTTTTGGAACTGCTTGTAACTTGTCATGAACCAAATAACAGAAGTATGACCT
The DNA here is from genome assembly GCF_036417535.1 of Chlamydotis macqueenii. Taxonomy (NCBI): domain Eukaryota; kingdom Metazoa; phylum Chordata; class Aves; order Otidiformes; family Otididae; genus Chlamydotis; species Chlamydotis macqueenii. The sequence goes on from NC_141556.1 coordinate 169,164,361, forward strand.
CTACCAACTAGAAAATGCCAACATTATGGTGAAAAAAAAGGCCAAGTGTAGACGGTATATCTGGTCAATAATTTTTTTATTGTCTAGCTATAAGAAAGTCATTTATCTTCTCTACCTGCTCATTATCCTTTAGAAGAACAATTATCCAACATATACCAGATTATTTTTGCTACATATCTGTTGAGATCTATATAACCCCATATAATTTTGGGCTGTACCTTTGAGAAAATCAATAGAAAATGTCTACGGGTTTTTGTAGTGTGTTAAATGGTGAGATGCCACTACTTTAATTTCACTTATTAAAATAGTTTGTGTGTGTGTGTGGAGATTAACTGTACTCTGCTTAAATTACAGTTTACTTTACTTTGTAACTTTTGCCTAAGAACAATTAGATTATCTTTTCCAAAGTTATTTTGTGCCCTTGGATGAGACTGCCCACTGACTCCATGTACAAACTGACTTTAACGGGGCCATACGTGAACTAATTTAACCCACTTAAATCTGGCTGAGCTTCAGAGCCAGCTGGTATTTTCCTTGCACGGCACAGCTGAGAATTCCTCAGTCAGTGAAGCTGCATTTTTCTCTTGCTCCATCATATTCTGACACGGCATCTATCCGTGGGCTTTCCGCACCCCCCACCTTCTTTGAATAAATAGTGAGGAACACTGGTTTTCAAACCAATGAGATTATAATAAATGTTGATAGTAGTCAAATTCTGGAGTTGAAATAACCCGCTCTGTGTCTTGTGTCTGTAATTTCATGGCAGATGAATCTAAAGGAATTATTTCTGTAGGAGTCCTGTTGTAATCTGTGACCGTAAGCTGCATTATTATCAGTATTTTTATCCATATTGTTATCCTCATCCATATTTATAAAACTTGTGATATTCTTTTTATGCATGAGTTTTGCCAAAATTATCTGAATATCAAACTAATTTCTAGCTTTCATTTTCTGATTACAGGTAAATATGGAAACGTAAGGTTAGAGCAGGCAAATCAGTTATTATTTATAAAATGTTTTCTTGTCTTTAACTCCATGGCCAAAATTTTAAAATGTGAACAATTATTTTGAATGAGTTTTTGGGACCCTCACCTGAGTTATAAATGTGCGTGGTTTTGAGAAAATGCTACAATCAGGAAATACTAAGCAATCAAGTCCTGAAAATATGCCCCTTTTTGGGTATCTTAGGCAGAAAATTAAAATTTAGATACTCAAAACCACAGGTTGATATTTGAAAATGTAAGGTAAGTATAGAAGAAATTCTTTTCCTGTTGGAATTCCTCCAAAGATTGGTTGACTTGTTTGGGGAGAGTATTTTAAAAGTTCTTAATGTAATAGTTTCTCAACTAACAAGGAATTCTGTTGGTGCTGTTTTTTTAAACAAGGCATAATATTAAAGATTTTAACTAGCAGAAAGGATACATAGGCTAGGATACATAGGATGCATAGAAAAGGATACACAGAAAGAATGCACAGAATACATGGTAAAGGTTCAAGGGAAACTTTTCTGTTAATTTAAATCTTTAATATTATACAATCATAGAATTCTGATGATTTAACTAGCAGAAAAGTTTCCCTTGAACCTTTTCTATGTATCCTGCTTCCTCCATTCAAAGCTCTGTCCTTTGTTTTGTTTACCATTAGATTAAACTAATCCACATGTATCTTAGTATATTTATAGGAAACATCATTCTCTCATAGATACCCTTTGCTGATGACAGTAATATCTATTTTTAGTTGAACAACATATTTACTGAGTGCTAGTGCAAGTGTTTAGTTTCAGATTTCTAGCAGAGTCAAGGTTTCTTGAGCCAATAGCTTTATGAACATATTACTGTGGGTGATAACAAAGATGTCAAATACTTATGTATAAATTCTGTTTTTCCGTACATTTCCAAGACTTACATAGCGAAAATTCTGCCAGCTTCACATCTGAGGATGTGCATAGATTTTCTTTTTTTAGTTAAACTCCCAGAAAATATATGCCTATATTAAATAAGCAAACACTAATATCCAATTCTTTTTTTGCAAAACGTGGCAGATTTAATTTCGTTTAGTTTCATTTCATTTTATTGCATGCTAGCCATTATCATGCCCAAAACATGACTATAAATACCTATCTAGAGTGGAGGAATCTCTCACTGGAACTGTCTCCCATGAGCATTTTGGGAGAGCTCTCTAGTGGGAAAGAAGGAGGGGTTTTGGAAGACACTCGTGACTGAAAGACATGATGGGCTTACTCTGCAATTTCAGGAGAGGAAGGGAAAAAAAAGGGCATTTTACTAGAATCATCAGAAGTTAGATGCAAAAAAAAAAATTATTGTAGGTCAGGCTAACTCAGAGTTCTCTATGGAACTGTAAAAAATGTGATTCTCATCTACTCTGTGCGTGCATCTTCAATCCCCCTTTTCCCAGAGGGAAAAAAAAAAACAACAAACCAGGTTTCTTATATTAGGTGCACTGCATTTTTTTTAAATAGCAAAATCCTGCAAACTTTGGCATAAATAGCAGGTAGAAAATTCTTGTGTAGTTATGGATTCTTCTAGGAAGTAAGTCAGTTTCAGATTAGCCTCCAAGAAAGTTCTGTCTTCTTGCTGTGTCAGCATTTAAGAGCCTTACTAAAATCCAGAAAAACTACGTCCACTGCCTTCCTTTCATCCACTATGATTCATCCATGCTGAAAAGCTGCACCTCTCTCAGTGCCTGCAGAAGGAAATGTGAAAACACTCTGTAAAAGCAGTTAAAAATGAGAGACCTTCATTTACTTGACATTACTATACTGGCCATTCACTGCAACCCTTGGAGGCCGGCCGCTCAGCCAGCTCTTCACCTAGCTCACATCACAGTTGGAGAATTTGTCCAGAAAAATGCTGTGAGGGACAGTATCAAAAGCCCTACTAAAATCCAGACAAACTGCAGCCACCACCTTCCCTTCATCCATGAGACGGGTGGTCTTATCATAGATAGATATCAAGTCAGTTAAACAGGCCACTCTGCTGTTCTTTACCTGATTACACCAAAACTTTTAAGCTCAACCATTCTGTGATGGCTGTGGCCAAGACACTCACCTACCTTCACATCTCCTACAAGTCCTTCTCTATACATAAACAACAGATAACAAGATATTATCTGTCGGGTAGGTAAGCACCTATGGGGAGACATGGTGAGCTACAGAGCGACCTGCTGTTTTAGCTCTGAGCTCTCTGAGGGAGCAGACAGCCTCCTGCTCCATGAGCCCAGGAAATACACTTGGTGGCCATGAAGGATGGAGACAGCTATCAGGACAGCTGCCAGTCTTCACTCGGGCATTGCCTGCCTTGTGAGTGATTGTCCCCTTGAATGAGTTAATACTCTTTAGGTACAGAGCTGTGGCATTGCATTATATTGTGGAGCAGGCTTCCCAAACTGTGCCTTGTCTGCCCGCTGAAACTAAAGGAACATTTTGTTCAAGCGTAGTGGCTAGGCTTCAGACAGCCTCGACTCATGGTGTTTTTAGTTTTGCGAACAAGGAACAGGTTGGTTTAAAAACCTATTAATAAACAAGTCCTGTTTTAATGGAGTGGCATCTCAAAAAATAGAACATTGGTAGAAAGCCTTGAGAAGAATGCTGATGGCCTTTGGACCTAAGAGTATGGTAGGCAGCAGCTCAGTAACTGCTGAAGCTAAAAGTGTCCACAACTGAAAAAAAATGTGGCTTTCAATAAGTTTACAGAGGCTCAGGCATTTTTTCTTAGCCAGAACCAAGCATACTTTGGATTTAAATTAACCTGGAAAACTGATCATTACTCCACTGTGCTGTGGAGTAGAAGCGCCAGGCCACCTCTCCCGGACCCTCTCACCACTGCCCCCTGCCACTGAGGGCAGGGGAGAGACTGTGCACAGTAAGTAAATACCGTGGAATAATCACCTCTTTTGCCTAGCTGGTTATGCTGTGTTTGTGTTGGTTTTGTTTTGTGAGGGAAGCTCTGGTGGCAGCTTCTGTAAGAAGCTTCTACAAGTTTCCCCTTTGTCCGGTGGACTCGGCTGGGCCTAGAGTGGACCCGCCGCTGGCCAGGGCTGAGACGTTTGGTAGCAAAATGTTCCCTCATAACGCCTGTGTGATTATCTACTTAAACAGGGGAAAAAGAATTAAAAGGACGAACTGAAGATGTGAAGCAGCTGAAGCGGGGGCAGAGACGGGGAGGCGCGAGCCTTGTGGGCCTTGCAGCCCTCACCTTCTGGCCTTTCTCCTGGCGGCCATCTGGGCCCGCCTGGGCCCGGCCCGGCTGCAAGAAGTGGAGAGATGAGATGTGAAGAGATCCTGAGAGACGTCTGCCTGAGCCAATTGTGAAGAATTTCTTGTGAGAGGAACGGCTGCGGACACCAAGGTCAATGAAGAAGGAGGGGGAGGAGTAATGCTGCTCCTGGCAGAGATTCCCCTGCAGCCCATGGAGGCCCATGGAGGAGCAGAGATCCACCTGCAGCCCGTGGAGGTTCCCAGGCCGGGGCAGGGGATGCCTGAAGGAGGCTGTGGCCCATGGAAGGCCCACGCTGGGTCAGCCTTTCCAGAGGGACTGCACCCCGTGGAAAATAGACCCACACCGAAGCAGCACCGCTCCCCACCCCAAGCCCCCATTTCTCTCCTTTGCTTACAGATCCACTAGAGGTGTGAAAAAAGAGACCCTTGATGAACTGCAAAACTGAACTTTATTGTAAAACATATAAAAACCACATTAACAACAACTAACAACTAACAGAAACAAACAAAGCCTGTGAAAACAGCTTATTCACAACAATCATAGTACTAACAGTAAAGCAGAGAACCTAAAAAGAGCACGGATAATTGCCACCCCTAACAGCAACCAAATAAACATCCTCAGACACGGCCAATCAATCTCTTCAACATCTTCGCCACGAGCAGCGCCAGCTCCCTCTCTCTCTGCCCCCGCAGCAGGTCTCGCGAAGCTACAAGTGAAACAACAACAAAAGGCAAACCTTAACAACCACGAAAGTTAAAGCAGACCTCTTGAGATTAGTGATACCAACCTCACTGATGGCCTGGCATGGAGATCGCACACTTGACTCGGCCTCTCCTCTTCGTCGAGCGGTGGCGGCTCAATAGTGACATTCTAATAATAAGAAAACATGACACCAGCACAGCCAAGCAACAGGAAAAATAAAGGAATAAAGGAAAGGAGAAAACGTTACCACTGGTACATCCACGGGCATCTTGAAAATGGGTGCTGCAGGTAGTGACTCCTGCTTCTCAGGTGGCGTGAGCGTGCTTGGCACCTCGTGGTTGCCCCCGGGCTGTGGGTCAGCAGGGCTCACCTCCACCTCCTCCTGCGGCTGGGCAAGGGGAAAAGAGCAGAAGGTGAGAAGCGACGTGCCATCGTGGCTTTTCAATACGGTTACAGAGGCTTACACTTTTTTTTTTAGCCGGCACCAAGCCTACTCTCTCCTCACCTCCGCCAAGGTGGTGCTCGGGCTGCATCGTGCCCCTTGAATCCCAGGAGTCAGAGCTCTTGTGAAGTGGCACCTGCAAGGAAAGGGTCAGAAAGCTCTGATGAAACCATGAAGGCAGGAACAGGCATGCCTTTATCCCCCCTTGTTTGGCAAGTACACTGCAAAAGGGGTCACTCCTGGCACGGGAGAGAACACCCTTACGGGCAGCGACTCTGCTATTGCTTTGGCCCCTGGGCAACACGTGCGATACGCTCAGAGCACAACAAGTTGACAGAGATGTGCAGTGCCCTTTGCCAGGCGGTAGGGCTGGGCAGAGCGCCCGCGGGAAGCTGTGATGGCATCCTTCCCAAAACCCCAGCAGCATCCCTCAGTGTCCCCTGCTGAAATGGCAGGTCTGCAGGCCAAGCACGCTTTGTTTTTCTTGTATGGCGGGTTGCTTTCTTTTCCTACCTCAGTTATTCCAGGTGAAATACGAGCTTTTTAAGAAGTGCAAATATCTCAGTGTCTACAGCTACTTAGAACAACTCCTTGCTGTGTCTTTGGGATCCAGACAACACCAGCCAGTGCTAGGATAGCCAGCTGACACGAACAGAGAATTGGGACTTTGCCTTTTTCTGTAGGCAGCGGCTCAAAGAGCACAAAACTGTGAGCCTTGTGACCTTGCTGGGCTGTCTGCTCAGCCTTGCACCAAGAGAGCTTCAACAAGCGCAAAAGGAGAATTGCCAGCACTGGAGTGCTATGTTTCTCTCCATGAACGTCTTCTCCCAAGGGCAGGTGCAGGCTTCCTGTCTGGGACCATCTGTGTGCACCTCGCAGATAGCTCCTATACTCAGAGCAGTGTTCAGAGCTTTGAAAGAAGGAAAGCAGAGTCTGCTACACACCTGCGCTCCTGGTTCTTCTTGCCCTGCTTGGGTTTCCTCAGTTGCCCACGCCTACGAATCCCTGCCAGGTCTCTTTCCAACTTTCTCCTCTTCCTCTCTGGTTGCCCGTCACTCCCCTCTTCCCAGCTTGGCTTTCTCTTTCTGGGTTCTTGTGAAGAGCCTGGCAACCTTTCCGTTCAATCGTATTGTTAGACAGGTAAAGCCATGATTAACCTGAGCCAATTCTGCTCTTAAGCAAAGCGTGCTCCTGTTACCTTCTTTCCCCAGATGGGCTCTGCAGGCATTCGCTTTCTGGAGCGACTGGAGGCACCTGCCATGGAAATGTGGAAGTTGACAGGCGGCAAGGAGCTACCTGCCCAATTGCTACCTTAGCTCTGAAAGGCAGCGCCCTTGGATGGCTTTGCTCAGCCCAGCTGAGCCAGTTCTGGTGGCACCAGCGCACAAAGTGCCACAGTCAACCTGCCACAGCCTCACTCTGCACTTTTGCAGAGCTGCAGGCTGCTGGATGATTTTGCTTGTCCCTGTGGCAGCAGCCCCACCTTCTGAGGGCTAGGCTTATCTTGTCCCGCTCATTGTGGCCCTGACGTACCTCTGTGCTTTCTGCTTCTGCCCCTGATGCTGCCAACTCCTCGGGCAATGCTCCGGCAAGCCCAGCCTGCTCCTCCTCAAAGATTTCCCCATGCTGTTCAATGACGAACTCCACCAGCTGCGTCACCTGCACACAGCCAACCATGGGTTGCCAGCCTGCTGGCTGAAAACTGCTCAAACAGCCTCAGGAGGAGCTGGCTTTGTCCCCGAGCCTGATGACGAGCACCCGTGCCTCTGCTGAGGCCACCACCTCTCCACAGTAGGAAGAGGGATGCGGACCCCCTGGCCAGGCCTGCTTACCTGGATGGGCTGGGGCAGCGTGCCGTCCTGGCTGCAGAGAGCTGCCAGGGGCCGGCCAAAGAGAGCCCCCCCGGCGCCAGAGCCCGACAGCCCGGGCACCTCTGCAGCCAGTGAGGTCCCTCGTCGCCCCAAGGGCCCGGGCAGCCACCTCCACCTCCTCCTGCGGCTCCCGTCTGCTGCCAAGGAAAAGAGAGCAAAGAGCCATGGAGGAGAAGTGCCAGGCCAGCTCTCCCGGACCCTCTCAGCACTGTCCCCCTGCCTCTGAGGGCAGGGGAAAGACATCATTTGGGAACAAAGGGAGCCAGGGGCTCAGCTCTCTCCTGCTGCAGAGCCATGGGGATGGGCGTGCCCTGGGGGAAGGGCAGCAGCAGCAGCCCCAGTGCAGCAGGAGCGCTGGCCTGCAAGAGGAGGAGAGAAGGGTGGTCCTGCCATCATCTTCTGCAAACTCACCAGCGTGGCCATGTCCAGCTTGGCTGCCAGAGGGGACAGCAGGTGACCGCTGCTCTGCAGCAGCCTGTAAGAAACACACTGCGCTCACCAAACAGCCCCACAGCAGAAAGGGCCCACAGCAAGCTGCATTGGCCCCTGGCCACGTGTGAGAGATGGGGATGAGTGAGATTGCAGCCCAAGCAATCCTCACCTTTGCCTGGCCCTCAAGCAGCCTCTCCAGGCTTCTGGCGTGTAGTTTGCACGCCTGGGCAAGGGGAAAAGAGCAGAAGGTGAGAAGCCATGTGCCTGATGCTGGGCTGGAGCGGCATCTGTGGGCAGAGCGCGGCTGGGGGGATACTCACGCCCCTGCGGCTGCTCAGCTCCTTCAGCAGGAGCTTGATGGAGGGCAGCTGGGTGACACGGGCTCCCTGCACTCCTTCTGGTGGCCTGTGCATGGGGAAGGGGCAGGGAAAGAGCTGTGTGAGAGCCAAGCCACCTTTTCCCTCTGCTGCCGGCCCAGGGAGCACTTCCAAGCTGCCCCAAAGCAGCCGGGTAGCGCCCAGCAGTCGAGTGGAGAGCAGCGGCAGTGGTGAGGATGGGGCTGGGCAGGTGTTGGCTGCGCACAGCTGGGCCAAGCAGCTGCACCTGCTCTGCCCGCTCAAGAGCTGCCTGCAGCTGTGGGGGCACCTCTCCCCAGCTCAGGAGGGATGTTTTTGCGCCCTGTGGCTTCGCCGGGAGCCTCCCCGTGTGACGTAAGCACGGGTTTCCTGCAGGCTGCACTGCCAGGCAGCACTTACTCAAGGAATGCGCTGAGCCACATGTCCTTCACTACCTGGGAGCTGCAGAAAGAGAGGAGAAACAGCCTGAGGGCGTGCTGCGCCCCAACTTTTGGGCAGAGGCAGGCACCCACACAGCCCTGCCCCATGGGGACAGCCACAGAGGCAGGAGAGAGCCCCGTGGGGCAGGACAGAGGTGCTGCCCACACCTCTGGTGGGAGGTAGTCCTGAGACTCACTGGAAAGTGATGATGCAGGAGCCGCGTGGCCAGATGAGGACAAGGGAGTTGGTCACGTCGCCTTCCTCCTCCTCCTCCCTTGCCGCCCCCTTGGCACTGCTCAGCACCTGCAGCTGGCCCAGGGGCAGTCTGAGCTTCCGGCACAGGGCACCATTCCTTCTGCAGAGAGGAGCGGCAGGGAGTGAGCTGGAGGTGGCCCAGCCCAGTGGCTCCCCTCCAGCCTGCCCCTGCCATGGGCACGGCCGTGGGTGCAGGCAGCACCAGGGTACCGGGCACCTGGGGCTGCTCCTTGGCTGTCCCTGCCCTGGTGCCAGGGCCAGGCCTTGGCAGAAAAGGCCGCTGGGCTCTGCCAGTCTTACCTGGACTTGGCGATGAGCAAGGTGTCGCTGAAGAGGAAGAGATCCCTCTTCTTCCTCACACGGCCCTGCCTCACCCACACACACTGGCCGAGCAGTGGCACAGGTGATGCCGGCTCCGGCACGCGCTGCTGCACGGGGTCAGGGTCAACCCTGCAGAGCAGACACAGACACGAGCGGGCAGGAGAGAGGCGGCTGCTGCGGGGCCCAGCTCTGCCGACATGTCTCCGAGCTGCAGGGGGAGCCTACCTGGAGCTGCGGCAGCAGTTCACCTGCCCCATCCTGTCAAGGCCAGGAGACGCTTAGCAGAGGATACACTGGTGGGACACTTCTGGATACACTCAGGACAGTGCCCAGCCGGCCCAAGAGAGGCTGCCAAGCGAGGTCCTGGTGCCAAACAGTGCTGCTGGGCAAGAGCTTGGCTCTCCCCAGCACTCTTCTGTGCTGGCACAGCGTCATCCCTGCAGGCACTGGAGCCGTTGCCGGGCCGGCGCCAGGTCAACACTCCATGCCATTGTGACCTCAGCCATCGTACTGAGGGCACTGTTGGCGGAGGGGCCCTGAGGACCTCTGCCCAGTATGCCCATGTCTCTCGTACTGGGGAGTCAAGACCCACACAGTCCAGAGACAGAGTTTCCGCACAACTCCATCTTCGTCTTTGTTCTTTAACTCCAACTTTTTCACACCAACAGTGTTTTTCACATAACATCTGGGTAAAAGGCGGTGCTTGTCACTCTTTTTTACTCCTCGGCCTCTGGAACATCGGGGAGGAAACTGCAAGAAGCAGAGCAGACCAGAATAGTGCCTCTGAGGGGCCTGCAGACATGTCCTGCCCACATCCCACTCTTCCTGGGACGCTGAAGAGGGTCGGCAGAGGGAAGAAAGTCGTCCTGCCTGCTCGAGTCTCTTTGGCCCTGAATGTACGAAGCTGAGTCCGGAGAAGCTAACAATGAAAACCCAAGCTGTTGTGTTGCATTTTGTGGAAGGGAAGGAAGGGGAGGAGGGACAGAAGGAAGGACGGTAGGAAGGAAGGAAAGAAGTCAGGCGAGTGAGAGAGAAAGAGCGAGCAGCACTCTCTGGAAGCCCTCTAGAAGCAGTGGTAGGAAAGAGTTTCCACGACTGCAATACCTCGTGCAGTGTATATTTGCAAAGCTGAGTGTCTGGAGAAGGACGCGTTGGATGGCTGAAAAGTGAGAGAGGGGAGCACACATGTATTTTATCTTTGCATCTGCCAGTGGCATTTGACCCAGGTTTCTGGGCAGCATTGGACCTGGCTCTCTTGACTCCTCCTTCCTGTCAGTCCCTGGGCAGGTACTGTGCCTCAAAGCAAAGCAACACCCCATTGTGCTGCAAGAGCAAGGCAATGTCCTGGTCAGGACCCAGACACAAGGTAGAGACGATCAAAGGATGATGGGGGCCTGCCTGTAGACAGTGTCTCTGTTCCCTAATAGCCTGTGCGTGCTGGCATTGACAGCTGCCCTTCTGGACAATACAAGAACTTGAAACAACTTGGATGCATTTCCAGGTGTTATTTAAGAATCTGGTAGCTCCCAGATTCATTTCTTGCAGGTACCTGGAGGAGAATGCATGGTTGAAGCATGAGCACAGCTTTTGCAGCTGTATAACCCGTGATTGCTACTCACAGTGAAAAATCAGCCAAGCCCTCTTGTATGTGACACCAGTGAGAGTCAAGCTCTGTTCTTTGCATACAAGTTTCTTTATGGGGCGGTGGCCGAGCGTCCAAGTGACTTTGGACTTTGGAAGTTCTGCTGCTCTCTTGACACTGCAGATAAACCAAAGCATCCGCCAAAAAGCAGACACAGGTATTTCTAGCTTCTCAGGAAACCTTTTGGCTGAAGTGGCCAGGGCTGATCCTTGCCTTCTTAAGTGCTTCACAAGCCGGAATGCATCTTGACACTTGTCCTGCCTTCAGCTGCAGCAACAACCAATGGTCCTGAGGCTTGAGGGGCTTCCCATGACATTACTGGTGATGGTGCCTTGAGACAGAGAAGTGTTATTTAACAACAATTAAAGCTACCCTGATAAAATTGGTGGGTTTTTTGTGTTGCCTGGCCGTTTAGTATGATGCCTTTCCAACGCAGAGCGTGGATGGGTTGAACGGAATTTGGTGCTGCAGTGGAAGGGGACAGCTTGGCTCCTGTCGCTGCTGTGTTGGCTGCTGCCACAAGCGCAGTGGCTGACCTGGCTGCAGGCAGTGGGCTCGTCTCCTCTTCAGAAGGAACAACCCACAAGGTACAAAACGCAGAAAGCAAAGTTAATGGCTGAGCAATTTGTTGTACCAGAAGAACCTAGAGTTGAGCTCCATCCCCATGAATGCCTTAGCCAAGTACCCTTGGAGCCTGCAATGGAAAATCTGTAAAGGTAAAGCTGGTGAAATGTGTCTTTTGTAAGATTCATTGGGAAGAGATGGTGTGGAAATTAAGAAGTAGAAATGAGGGAAGGAAAGCTAATTTATTCTGCCCATCACCTAGAAAGGAAACATTGGTTCTACATTCCTAATTTTTTCTCTTGTTCTCTGGGTGGAAAGACTGTAATTTCTGGGTTAGAGCAGAACAGCATAGAAGGGTTCAGTGGGAAGGGACCTACAGCGCTCATCTAGTCCAGCTGTGTGACAGCGTCAGGGCTGACCAAAAGTTCAAGCATGTTGTTAAGGGCGTTCTCCAAGTGCCTCTTGAACACTGACAGACTTGGGGCATCCCCCACCTCTCTAGGAAGCCTGTTCCAGTGTTTGACCAGCTCTCCGTAAATAAATACTTCCTCGTGTCCAGTCTAAGCCTCTCCTGGCACAGCTGTGAACCGTTCCCATGTGTCTTATCACTGGAGAGCAGGGAGAAGAGATCAGCACCTCCCTCTCCGCTTCCCCTCCTCAGGAAGCTGTAGAGAGCGGTGAGGTGGGCCCTCAAGTCTCCCTTTTCTCCAAACTAGACAAACCCAAAGGTCTTAGCCACTCCTCAGAGCGGCTGTTTTCACAGTTCCTGTTTGTTTCCCCTTGTTGTTAATTGTTGTTAACCTGGTTTATATACGTTTTACAATAAAATCAAGTTTTGTTGTTCAAGAGTCTCTTTTTCATATCTCTGGTGGATCTGTCAGCAAAGGCGGGAAGTGGGGACTGTGTGACCAGGTTTTAGCTGTTTAGCCACCGATTTGTGTAGGTGCAACAGTTTACTATTTGGTTTGTTTTTTTTTTCCTTATTGGGGAGGGGATTTGGGGGCCGGGGGGGGGCGCAGGTCGCAGATGTCCTCCCCCTTCCCCGTGGGGCAGCCGGCTCCCTCGGGGCGGGGCGGCACCGTGGGGCGGGGGGGTGCGCGCGCCGTGGGGCGGTGGCGCCCCCAGGCGCGGCAGACGGGGGTGGGGGGGTGCCCTCGGGCCGGGCAGCCCCTCCTCCGCCTCCCGCCGCTTCTTGCGGCGCTGCGGGGCCGGGCGGGGGTCGGGCGGGGGTCGGGCCTTTCCCCGGGCTGGGGGCAGCGCCTCCTTGCTCATTTCGGTAACAGTTTTGGCGACCCAGGTGGGACCTTGCGAGTGAGTCGGAACGAGATCGAGTGTTGATGGAACTCCAGCCGGCACCGAGGTATTCTCGGGGAGACCCATCGCTCTCGACTCACAAAGCTCCTCGCAACGCTCCCTGGAGAAAAGGGTCAGGCACTTCTGTGAAATCTGCCCGGTCTGGATAGCCTGCCCGTGAGGCGCGGCGAAAGCTTCGCGGGGTTGGGGCTTAGAGGGTACCCGTCTGTTCTGGAAGCCCAGGCGTCTGCCCGTAACTCATAAGCGAAAGCTATTGCTGGCTTGGACATTTGTGATTTTGGGACAATTGTCATCTTCTATGTCTACCTCAATGGGAGGGGAAATATTAATGAATTCTCCACTGGGATGTGTTCTTAAACATTGGGAGGATATAAGGGGAGACCCAATGACTAGGAAAAAAAAATGATGCAATATTTTACAGTTGATGTTACCTTGTAGAAGGGAAGGAAAGTGAGATGTGGTCCCCTATGTTGATTTGTTCTTTACTTTGAGAAATCATCCCGAGTGGCAGAAAGATTGCGGATATGTCCCCAAAGATCCAATGGTTTTGGCATTAAAAGAAGAAAAAAAAAATAAAACTGGAAAAGGTTGAAATGATCTTGTTTCGCTTGTAGTATAGAAAGTGGTGTTTAAAATGTGGAACTGAAGAGGAAGACATAGAATTGATGTGTTAAATTTCTGTGTTATCTTTATGTGTTGTCTGTAAGTGTTGATACAGGTTTAACAAATGAAACAGTAGAAAAGCGGGCAGAACACCGAACCCCTGGTGGGAGCTGTAGAGTGGGACAGCTGAATTATGAGGGATTCAGTCCTATTGCAGGGAGAACTGGCAGCCGACAAGACCAGATAGAACAAGGAGCGGCTCAAGCCTTGCCCCGCCACTTTGACAAGCAGTAGGGGAACAAACCGGGGATGAGGTCGGGGTGTGGTAGAGGAATGGATAAAATCACATTGTTTTGCAAACATGCAAAACAATTAATCCTGAAAGACTGGTGTTGCCATATGTAGATGGCATTTTCATAGCCACAGAAACCGGAGAAGAATATTTCAGCTTGACTACTAACCTGCTAAATGTCTTGGGCCAAAGTGATAGCAGATTTTCCAAGAAGAAAGCACAGATTGGAAAAGAGACTGTCATGTATTTGGGATTTGAAATCACACAGGGACAAAGCCGACTTGGAAATGAGAGAAAAGAGGCAATTTGCCAAATGCCGGAACCAAAAGGAGCTAAGGAGCTGCGAACATTTCTGGGAATGGCTGGCTGGTGTCACCTGTGGATTAAAGGAATTGAAGGAAGGACCCCTTGTGTGAGAACCTGAAGCTCAAAAGGCATTCCAGAATGTAAAGGTAGCTCTGATGTCCACTCCTGCTCTAGGGTTGCCTGATTTAACCAAACCCTTTGAACTGTTTGTGCATGAAAGACAACACTTGGCTCTCAGAAGAATCCTTTCTCAGAAAAATGGAGAATGAACAAGACCGGCTGGTTATTTCTCCAACAATTGGACAATGTTAGCCAAGGATGACCAGGTTGTCTATGAGCTGTAGTAGGAACTGTCCTCCTGACTTAAGAAGCTCGTAAGCTGACAACGGGACAGCCAAGAACAGTTTATGTACTGCATATGGTACTTTCTGTTCTGAACTCGAGATATGTACTGATGGAAGCAGCTTCGTGAGGAATGGAAGAAGATTGGCTGGATATGCAATAACAAGAACAAACTCTGTTATTGATGCAAAGCCGCTCCCAGTGAACACCTCGGCACAAAAGGCTGAATTGATAACTAGCCCTCATAAAAGCCCTAAAATGGACAGAAGACAAAAGTGAATATATGAACAGATTTACAGTATGCTTTTGGAATAGTACATGCCCATGGAGCCACATGGAAAGAAAGAGGAATGCTGACAGCACAAGGAACATCCATTAAACACCAAGAAGAAATTCTGCAACCGCTCCAAGTGGTGCAGAAACCCAAAGAAGCTGCAATTATGCATTGCAAAGCCCACCAATTTGGGAATTCCCCAGTGAATATTGGAAATAAATTAGTCAATCAAAAGGCAAAGGAGAGAGAGCAGAAAAAGGCATCATGACAATAATACCAGATTTGAACAACAAACCCCAAATTACAGTAAGGTTGATTTGGAATTAGCTAAATCAATTCAAATAAAAATGAGAAATGATGGATGATTACTGCTAAAAATCAAGTTGTGGTCTCACCACAAGCAAAGCTAAAAACACAGAGAAATTCTTTGGGAAATAGAGGCAATGACCAGTGATTTAAGAAGAGAGGTGATTAGTGTTAGGATGATAAAGCTAATAAAATCACTAACAAAAAGTGTGACATTTGTTTAAAGAATAACCCTAGAAATATTAAATAACCACCCCCAGGAACCACTTATAAGGGAAACTTGCCTGAAAATTATTGGCGGATTGATTTTTCAGAATTGCCACAACATGGATATAGATATCTATTGGTAGTAGTAGATATGGCCAAAAGTGTTTTTTTTTCCCTGTCGCACCAATAGGCAAGAGACGTGGCTAAAAATCTGTTAAAAGAAATAATATCACGGTTTCAAATCCCCAGAAGAATGTCATCAAATAAAGGTCCCCATTTGTAGCTGAAATTATTCAAATACTGAGCAAAATTCTGGGAATTAAATTGAATTTACACACTCCTTGAAGGCCACAATCTAATAGATAAGTTAAAATTTGTCAGAAAATATCTTTAAAATGGCCTCATGCTCTTCCTTAAGCACTTCTGAGAATCAAGATTCAATCCAGATCTAAGACTAAAATTAGTCCATATGTTGATGTATGGAAAATCTTGTCAGACTCCAGCCCCTGATCAAAATGTGACGGTTACTGGGGATAATGAAATGGAATTGGATTTGACATCCCTTGGAAGAACTCTGAATGCTTTAAAAGGATATGGAACTGCCGCAGAGCCTCTTTCTTTAGATTCCCCAGTTCACCATTTTCAACCAGGAGATTATGTGTACCTGAAAATTTGGGAATCAGAATCTTTTCACTAAAAATGGAAAGAACCATATCAGGTGCGTCTAGCAATATCTACAGCCCCTAAATTGGAAGATATTGATGCTTGGATTCATTATTTGAGAGTCAAGAAGCACAGCCTCCAAAACAGAAACAATGGATTTCTAAAGAAACTTGTCATTTGAAGTTAACAGTCTCTCATTTTTAATGAATTAGACAAAATCATATCAATAATGATGAAATCTATTATCAAAGGAATTTTAGTAGTAATGTTAATAATACTTTTTGTTTTACTGATTATGGAGATTAGTTATTAGTAAATGAGACTTATTGAAAAAAAAATTAAATAAGGTTCAAAGGGGGGAAATGTTACATGACATAAACGTTGGAAATTAAATATCAATATGAGGTGATTCTTGCTAACTGTAGAGCTGTAGTCACATAGGTTAAATGTTATATGAAATCTATTTGTCCTTAGAGGCAATGGGACCTTAGAGA
Source organism: Chlamydotis macqueenii (assembly GCF_036417535.1). NCBI lineage: Eukaryota > Metazoa > Chordata > Aves > Otidiformes > Otididae > Chlamydotis > Chlamydotis macqueenii. The sequence continues at coordinate 169,180,405 of NC_141556.1, forward strand.
TATTATAATACCTCGTTTGTTAGAAGTTAGTCTAGCATGTCTGGGGTAGTTAAGAGGAGTGGTAGAACAATGGTAGGTCCCAAACGCCACCTGTAGAAATAGGCCCTGAGACATCACTTTGGAGCTAGGAAAATCAAGGAGCAACGCGACCTGTTCTCAAGACCAGATACGGAGATTTCAAGGAGGAGTTTGACCAGCGAATTCGAGGAGGGGGCGTTCTGACGACCACCAAGACCACCAAAAGACCCTAGACTCAAGACTGAGCATAGGCAAGTGGGTGGGGAATATTACACTGATTTCTTGGGAAATTGATGTTTCTGTATAATATTTCTCAGAAATTTGGTGAATATGTGTAATAAATGTGTATTTAACCTGCGCTGTTGATCGAACAGGTGTGCAGGCTGGGTGGAGTGATCCCTGTACGCCCAGCGCTGCAATAAAGAAGTGCCTACTTCTTAATTTCCCTTTGCTGTTATGGAGTTTTATTCCGGATTTTGGTATAGGTGGCGGCAGAGCCTGACAGCCCGGGCACCTCTGCAGCCAGTGAGCTCCATCGTCGCCCCAAGGGCCGGGGCAGCCACCTCCACCTCCTCCTGCGGCTCCCGTCTGCTGCCAAGGAAAAGAGAGCAAAGAGCCGTGGAGGAGAAGTGCCAGGCCAGCTCTCCCGGACCCTCTCAGCACTGTCCCCCTGCCTCTGAGGGCAGGGGAAAGACATCATTTGGGAACAAAGGGAGCCATGGGGATGGGCGTGCCCTGGGGGAAGGGCAGCAGCAGCAGCCCCAGTGCAGCAGGAGCGCTGGCCTGCAAGAGGAGGAGAGAAGGGTGGTCCTGCCATCATCTTCTGCAAACTCACCAGCGTGGCCATGTCCAGCTTGGCTGCCAGAGGAGACAGCAGGTGACCGCCGCTCTGCAGCAGCCTGCAAGAAACACACTGCGCTCACCAAACAGCCCCACAGCAGAAAGGGCCCACAGCAAGCTGCATTGGCCCCTGGCCACGTGTGAGAGATGGGGATGAGTGAGATTGCAGCCCAAGCAATCCTCACCTTTGCCTGGCCCTCAAGCAGCCTCTCCAGGCTTCTGGCGTGTAGTTTGCACGCCTGGGCAAGGGGAAAAGAGCAGAAGGTGAGAAGCCATGTGCCTGATGCTGGGCTGGAGCGGCATCTGTGGGCAGAGTGCGGCTGGGGGGATACTCACGCCCCTGCGGCTGCTCAGCTCCTTCAGCAGGAGCTTGATGGAGGGCAGCTGGGTGACACGGGCTCCCTGCACTCCTTCTGGTGGCCTGTGCATGGGGAAGGGGCAGGGAAAGAGCTGTGTGAGAGCCAAGCCACCTTTTCCCTCTGCTGCCGGCCCAGGGAGCACTTCCAAGCTGCCCCAAAGCAGCCGGGTAGCGCCCAGCAGTGGAGCGGAGAGCAGCGGCAGTGGTGAGGATGGGGCTGGGCAGGTGTTGGCTGCGCACAGCTGGGCCAAGCAGCTGCACCTGCTCTGCCCGCTCAAGAGCTGCCTGCAGCTGTGGGGGCACCTCTCCCCAGCTCAGGAGGGATGTTTTTGCGCCCTGTGGCTTCGCCGGGAGCCTCCCCGTGTGACGTAAGCACGGGTTTCCTGCAGGCTGCACTGCCAGGCAGCACTTACTCAAGGAATGCGCTGAGCCACATGTCCTTCACTACCTGGGAGCTGCAGAAAGAGAGGAGAAACAGCCTGAGGGCGTGCTGCGCCCCAACCTTTGGGCAGAGGCAGGCACCCACACAGCCCTGCCCCATGGGGACAGCCACAGAGGCAGGAGAGAGCCCCGTGGGGCAGGACAGAGGTGCTGCCCACACCTCTGGTGGGAGGTAGTCCTGAGACTCACTGGAAAGTGATGACGCAGGAGCCGCGTGGCCAGATGAGGACAAGGGAGTTGGTCACGTCGCCTTCCTCCTCCTCCTCCCTTGCCGCCCCCTTGGCACTGCTCAGCACCTGCAGCTGGCCCAGGGGCAGTCTGACCTTCCGGCACAGGGCACCATTGCTTCTGCAGAGAGGAGCGGCAGGGAGTGAGCTGGAGGTGGCCCAGCCCAGTGGCTCCCCTCCAGCCTGCCCCTGCCATGGGCACGGCCGTGGGTGCAGGCAGCACCAGGGTACCGGGCACCTGGGGCTGCTCCTTGGCAGTCCCTGCCCTGGTGCCAGGGCCAGGCCTTGGCAGGAAAGGCCGCTGGGCTCTGCCAGTCTTACCTGGACTTGGCGATGAGCAAGGTGTCGCTGAAGAGGAAGAGATCCCTCTTCTTCCTCACACGGCCCTGCCTCACCCACACACACTGGCCGAGCAGTGGCACAGGTGATGCCGGCTCAGGCACGCGCTGCTGCACGGGGTCAGGGTCAACCCTGCAGAGCAGACACAGACACGAGCGGGCAGGAGAGAGGCGGCTGCTGCGGGGCCCAGCTCTGCCGACATGTCTCCGAGCTGCAGGGGGAGCCTACCTGGAGCTGCGGCAGCAGTTCACCTGGCCCATCCTGTCAAGGCCAGGAGAAGCTTAGCGGAGGATACACTGGTGGGACACTTCTGGATACACTCAGGACAGTGCCCAGCCGGCCCAAGAGAGGCTGCCAAGCGAGGTCCTGGTGCCAAACAGTGCTGCTGGGCAAGAGCTTGGCTCTCCCCAGCACTCTTCTGTGCTGGCACAGCGTCGTCCCTGCAGGCACTGGAGCCGTTGCCGGGCCGGCGCCAGGTCAACGCTCCATGCCATTGTGACCTCAGCCATCGTACTGAGGGCACTGTTGGCGGAGGGGCCCTGAGGACCTCTGCCCAGTATGCCCATGTCTCTCATACTGGGGAGGGAGTCAAGACCCGGGCACAGAGCTGCAGGCATGGCCTCAGCTGTGCTGAGCTGAAGGGAAGGGTCACCTCCCTCCAGCTTCTGGCAAGGCTTTGCCCAGTGCAGCCCAGGGTAACGCTTGCCGATGCCTTTGAGCAAGGGCACCTTGCTGGCTCCTGGTCACCTTGCTGTCCACCAGCACCCTAGGACCTTTTTTGCCAAGCTGCTTTCCAGCAGTTTTGCCAAGGTTCTTTGGGGCAAAGCTACGTGTGGATGTTTCCCAGGATGCTTTGTGCTAAAAGGGTGCCATCCACAGTCCGTCTCATTTTCTTTCGGCAGATCTCCCCGTGCCACTGCCGTGAGGGTGAGAAGGGCGTGCTTCCTCCAGCCAAACCAGTGGGCCAAGTGGAAAGGCTCTTTTATTCTGGGACAGGGAGAAAGAGGATGCACCCTGGCCACACAGTCCAGAGACAGAGTTTTCGCACAACTCCATCTTTGCCTTTGTTCTTTAACTCCAACTTTTTCACACCAACAGTGTTTTTCACATAGCATCTGGGTAAAAGGCGGTGCTTGGCACTCTTTTTTACTCCTCAGCCTCTAGAACATCGGGGGGGGCAAACTGCAAGAAGCAGAGCAGACCAGAATAGTGCCTCTGAGGGGGCTGCAGACATGTCCTGCCCACTTCCCACTCTTCCTGCGATGCTTAAAACAGTCGGCAGAGGGAAAAAAGCCAAAGAGAAGGAAGGGGAGGAGGGACAGAAGGAAGGACGGTAGGAAGGACGGAAAGAAGTCAGGTGAGTGAGAGAGAAAGAGCGAGGAGCACTCTCTGGAAGCCCTCTAGAAGCAGTGGTAGGAAAGAGTTTCCACGACTGCAATACCTCGTGCAGTGTATATTTGCAAAGCTGAGTGTCTGGAGAAGGACGCGTTGGATGGCTGAAAAGTGAGAGAGGGGAGCACACATGTATTTTATCTTTGCATCTGCCAGTGGCATTTGACCCAGGTTTCTGGGCAGCATTGGACCTGGCTCTCTTGACTCCTCCTTCCTGTCAGTCCCTGGGCAGGTACTGTGCCTCAAAGCAAAGCAACACCCCATTGTGCTGCAAGAGCAAGGCAACGTCCTGGTCAGGACCCAGACACAAGGTAGAGACGATCAAAGGATGATGGGGGCCTGCCTGCAGACAGTGTCTCTGTTCCCTAATAGCCTGTGCGTGCTGGCATTGACAGCTGCCCTTCTGGACAATACAGGAACTTGAAACAACTTGGATGCATTTCCAGGTGTTATTTAAGAATCTGGTAGCTCCCAGATTCATTTCTTGCAGGTACCTGGAGGAGAATGCATGGTTGAAGCACGAGCACAGCTTTTGCAGCTGTATGACCCATGATTGCTACTCTCAGTGAAAAATCAGCCAAGCCCTCTTGTATGTGACACCAGTGAGAGTCAAGCTCTGTTCTTTGCATACAAGTTTCTTTATGGGGCGGTGGCCGAGCGTCCAAGTGACTTTGGACTTTGGAAGTTCTGCTGTTCTCTTGACACTGCAGATAAACCAAAGCACCCGCCAAAAAGCAGACACAGGTATTTCTAGCTTCTCAGGAAACCTTTTGGCTGAAGTGGCCAGGGCTGATCCTTGCCTTCTTAAGAGCTTCACAAGCCAGAATGCATCTTGACACTTGTCCTGCCTTCAGCTGCAGCAACAACCAATGGTCCTGAGGCTTGAGGGGCTTCCCATGACATTACTGGTGATGGTGCCTTGAGACGGAGAAGTCTTATTTAACAACAATTAAAGCTACCCTGATAAAATTGGTGGATTTTTTGTGTTGCCTGGCAGTTTAGTATGATGCCTTTCCAACGCAGAGCGTGGATGGGTCGATCTGAAGTTGGTGCTGCAGTGGAAGGGGACAGCTTGGCTCCTGTCGCTGCTGTGTTGGCTGCTGCCACAAGCGCAGTGGCTGACCTGGCTGCAGGCAGTGGGCTCGTCTCCTCTTCAGAAGGAACAACCCACAAGATACAAGGTACCACCTTTTTTGCCATCCTCTGGACACATTCAAGGACCTTCACACCTATATTAAACTGTGTGGTCCAGACCTGCGCACAGTACTGAAAGTAACTTTGCACAAACGCTATATAGAGTGGGAGATTCACATCTTTTTTCTGGCTAGTTACGCTGTGTTTGATGCACCCCAGGATTTGGTTTGCCCTCTTGGCTGCCAGGACACACTGCTGACTCCTAGTGAGCCTGCTGTCAACCAGCACCCCCAGATCCCTTTCTGCAGGCCTGCTCTCTAGGCTCTCCTCTCTTAGTGTACACTTGTGTTAAGCGTTCCTTTGCCCCAGGTGCAGAATCTGTAATTTGTTCTTTTCAAATTTCATGCCATTGATGATAGCCCAGTGCTCCAGTCTATCCAGATCCCTCTGCAAAGTCTATTGTTCCTTGAGAGAGTCAACACTACCTCCCAGTTTGGTATCATCAGCAAGCTGACTAGGATTGCACAGACACTGCTGCTGATTGGCTGCCAGACAGATGCAGTCCCATTCCCTACAACTCTTTGTATGTAAGAAGCTGAACTGTTAGTCATGGCTGTGACTGCGAGACTCCACGCTACCTGGGCCTGGGCCACTGACAATCTGTAGAGAAAAATTACTTCTGGAATAGGATCTGTTAGTCTACAGATAACCACATACTGCTGGAGTTGGTGTCCTCAGACTATGGCACTGTCTGATGCTGTGTAAAGAGCAAATTATGAGGGCTAGGTCTGTTGCAACCCATTGTGCTTCTGCGATGCTGTGTATCCATAACGTCTTTGATGACAATGACTTCTGTGCCAGCTGCCAGAATATGCACTGCCATGTTCTGTTATGCTTTGGATTAGATGAGGCTTGTGGCCTTCTCTCTGCTACGTTTTCTCTCCAACGACAAATTACAGGAGAATTACTGCCTGGGAGCTCAGTACTTCTCAAATGGGGACCGCTGCTGGAAGGGGTCTTCTGCCAAAGGAATGTATTGTGATCATAAGAGTCTCAAAATGCCCACTTCTGCTCACCAGAAAACCCTCCATCTTACTGAGATTTAACAAGTTATTCTCCGTCTACATAGTGGCTAACGTTCTTTGGTTATGGGGCATACCTTCACCCTTGCAATTCTTTATAGGCATTTACAAATCCCTTTCCCTACTGTAGGGTTCTATGTGCTTTTGTTTGGTTTGTTTTTCTTTTTTTTTTTTCTCTCTGTTTCTTTTTTTTTTTTTCTTAATTGTTTAATTCTAAAATTTTGGGAATTTTCAACCAAATTTAATCACTATGGCAGCAGGGCTATCCCAGGGGTGAATATGCCACATGAAAAGACTCCTGTGGGCTGCAGTTCCATTGGCTTAAACAAAATTATGCTAAGGTATAAACTTTGGGATTTGTGAATGTGCTGATACCGCAGCATCAGTACAGGAATATGTGCTCAAAATAGAACACATTCAGTAGCATATCCAGAATACAGTATTAGTAATATTCTCCCCATCTTATTTCAATGCCAACCAAAATAATTATATTTGTGGAGTTTTCCTGAGTTAATGCCTTTGGCATCTGAAGTTCAAATCTAATCAACAAGATCTATAAGATTTATTTCAAATACAAATAAACATCATTAAAACCTGAACACCCACAAGCAGTTCTGCAAAAACCACTGATTTCAGGAAGAGTTTGAAGGAACACGTATGGTACTGTTAAAAAAAAAAAGACACTGGCATGAAAGAAAATAAGGAAAAAAGCTAGTTTCATTTAAATAATGCCACAGACCACTTGCAAATGTCCTCTTTTGGAAGGAGTAATCCATAGATGATCTCGGGTCCTGCTCTCGCAAATCCCACACAGAAGCCAGTTTAGGCAAAACAAAAGGCCTAAGAGTGAGTCTTTTTTCAGTACCACAAAGCCATCACAAAGATTGCACATTTACCTTTTATTCAGGGAATTCTTTAAAAAGCTTCACACAAGTCCTGCTACAGGAAAGCAGTGTGACTCTCCTCTATCAACAGATTAAGTACTGGAAATGATTATCAGACTGCAACAAGGCACGTTCTGATTACTTTCCCTGCAAAGTCAGGAACATCTAAGTGGTACAAGAAACTATAACAACTGAGAAATGTAAGAAATTATGACAGAGGTGAGATATGAGAAGTTCTAACAATTACTACTAAAAAGTTGGAGAGAATTTTAAATCCTTCGTGTCTTTAAAATAATGTTTTAAATACAAATACATCTGAAAATCACTGAGTAAATATATGATCTGAAGTTACAATACAAATATAACATGCTTAAAGACACTTTCTAATACTAGACTGAAGTTAATAAAGATTTTCTACTATATTTGGATTCCGATAAGTTTCACTTTCCTCAGTGGCTGCAGAAGAAAATGTAGAAATACTCTATAAAAGGTGTGAAAAATGTTAAAATACTGTACCACCCATTCATAAAATTTTGAACAGATTTCTGTGTTTATAAGAATTGACAAATATATCCAGTTCTTAGTTTTCTCTTAATTCAATCTTATTAAAAAATCTTTTTTTTTAAAAAAGAAAGAAAAATGTATTCTACAATACCTCCTTTAAAAACAGAATTAGTGATTTTTCTCTGCAAAATAATCCAAGTTGCCTCTCCAGCATCATCAAGAAGAAACAATGCCTGTGGCTCCCTCTTCTGGCTCTGCAGCAGCATTGACCTAAGTGAATTCTAACCGTGCTGACATCAGGGCTGAGGCTTGTGCACAACAGAGACAGCAAAAACGTAAAGCACCGTGGTGTTTCAGCTTCCTTAAAGAGAACAATTAAAAGTTGCTTCAAATGGAAATTAAAATGGTTAAAAAAATATTTTATTTCCAGCCAGTTGAAAAATATAAAAATGCCTTGCACAAAGGACGACAGCACTTTTTCAATATTTGCAATATTGCAGTAATTTTTAATAATCCAAACAGTTACAGAAATAATGATCTCTGTGGTGGGCAATATGAAAAATTAAAAATAAAAGTTTATTGAATAAATTGTTCATAAAGAAGATTTAAATAACCTTTTAAATGCTAAAACTAGATTCTTTTTAATTGTCTAATTGCAAACCCAGTAACTCCCCCAAAACAAACAGTAATAGAAATAAAAAATAGAGAGCCTCATCCTGTCAGGAGTGATTTATTTGTATATCTCTGTAGGAAGAACTCCTACAACCAAGACTTTGCGGCTTCGCCAAACGTGATTCTTTATACAGCAGTCTATCATGAAGAACAATAGATAATGGAAACAATGTAACTTTCACCTCAAGTTTGACAGCGGGTATCCTTTAAATTTGACAGTGTTTCTAATGCGTTCAACATGGAGCTCTTACATCTGTAGTACGAAGCCATCTTTGCTGAGTTAGTCACGTGGCTTGTCAGAGCAGTCTCTAATGATGGCTGGCATTCCATTTTAACTGAAAAAGACTTATTTATGTATAAATAAACTAAATGTGTGGTTTCAAGATAAATGGATAAAGCACATTCTGCCACTTGTGATTGATTATTCTCATCATACTGTGTCCAGTTCTGGAGCCCCCAACATAAGAAGGACATGGACCAGTTGCAGAGGGTCCAGAGGAGGGCCACGAAGATGATCAGAGGGCTGGAGCACCTCTCCTACGAGGACAGGGTGAGAGAGTTGGGGTTGTTCAGCCTGGAGAAGAGTAGGCTTCAGGGAGACCTTATAGCCACCTTCCAGTATAGCAGCTTATAAGAAAGATGGGGAGAAACTCTACACTTGTTCAATTTAACAAGAAGGTGAGCTGGGCATAAGGGGTAGCAGGAAGGACAAAATCAAGATCCTGCTTGCTTCTTCCCAGGGTATGACTAACATCTGGAATGGAAAGGATACTGTATCTTCCATTTCTGCATAGGACTGGCATAGTGAGATGCACTAGACAGCGTCAACTTAAAATCTGCCACTCCAGGAATCAACAGTCCATGTGCTACGCAACGTGGCCCAGAACTGTAGGCTTATAGTAAAAAATGGGGCAGAGCATTAGCTGGTGTATAACACACACAGTAGACAGCAGTTCGGAAATAACATTTGGGATGGGCCTACTTAATTAGTAGGAAACCGACCTCTCTTCCCTAGCAGTAAATTTGACACAAAGAGCATGTGCTTCATGACACGAAGCTGAGACTGCAGTGCCGGCATCAGCGTCAGAGCTGCCTCCAGCCTCGGCCAGGTTCACGGAGCTACCATGTTCCTTCAAGGCGTGTGGGCCTCGCAGCTGCCTCTGTCATACTGGTTTGCCGGAGGAAATTGGGGAATCTGAGCGGCCATTTACTCCCATGCGCAGGCACAAATCCAAGTGTGGCTCTGCCCTGTAATCGTTTGGTCGCGCAGACTGGAATGACACAGTTGTTACTTGCTGACTGTACTAAGATTTCTAGAAGATGAAGCTCTACTGGTTGGTGTCATAGGGGCAGAGTTATGAGTCATGTCTTTCCTTTCCTGCTCCACCTCATTTTGGGAAGAAGATGAGGTATTAATTACACCCTGGGCTCTTTCCCAGTCATCCTCCCCATAGACACAAGCAGGTGCTAAGCTTCATTTTGCTGCCATTGGCAAAGTGGAGCAATCCTGTCCCCACATTAGTATAAGCTAATGAGCAAGTATACAACAAGTTGTCCCCACATTAGTACAAGCTAATGAGGTTCCACAACACGAGCATCTTGTATTACAAAACTGACCCATTTTATTTTTTTAAAACACAAGGCAAAACACAAGAGATATGCAATATAGAGATATACAATATAGACTTAGCATAGGGTGACTTTGGAAGTGTGATGTATGTTGTTAAATATCCACTACTAGTAATGTCTCTATACTTAAAAAATAATAATAAACACGAGAGTTTGCAGATTTGGCTATTGACTGTAACAACCTTGGCTTTCAAGAAAACCTGTTTAACAACTGTTAATGTCAGTTCAAAAAAGCAACGCTCAGTTCTATGACTTGCAATCTACATACACCAGCTACAAATACTTCAAACATCTGTGGCTTTGGGACACTCTGTCAACAGCCTTTCACAGAATTGTGGGATGGTTGAGATTGGAGGTGACTTCTGGAGGTCATCTGGTCCAACACCTTTGCTCAAGCAGGGCCACACAGAGCCCTTTTCTTCAGCTGTATCACCTGTCTTCTCCCTGCACCAAAAGAAAGCAGGGGAGATATACAATCCCATACCTCAGGTCTGTTGTATAGAAAGACCACGGTCACAGAAAGTTCTAAATGCCCACAGCATATTTCATAATTAATTTTTTTGTGGTTTCAAGATTTGAGGTAGACCTTCAGATCTTAAAGACCATCTGCTCTCAAGAGCTTTTACAGGTCCCAGTTTTTAAGTGACAATGGCTCATTGTGATTCAATTCACTATGCAGGAGTCAACATAAAAAAGCAAAGGACTAAACATTCATATAAACGTTCATCTTTTTGAGACACAGTCAAGGAAGAGTAATACAAAGCTGACTTGCTGTTCTTTTGAAGCACTAGTAGTGTATTTGTGGGGAAAGGCAGAAGTGCCTCAGCTTTCAGATGCTCAGGAGTTGATAGGTATTAGCTATTTGTGAAGGACGGATGGGCAAGTCTTCAGGTCTGGATCCATTCCGTGACATTATCCTCAAAGCTCATATTGATGCCTCCTGAGATGAAACTCGGTATAGAGTTGATGAGAAGTATCAGGAGGATTATAGTTTGACGTCCTCTGCACACAGATAGCAAAGGCAGTACATCTGCAGATGTACAGATGTGTGCAGTCAACAGCTCAATATCCAAGTGGAGACTGGTGATGAGTGGCGTTCCTGAGGGGTCCGTGTTGGGCCCGGCCCTGTTTAACATCTTTGTCGGCGACATGGACAGTGGGATAAAGTGCACCCTCAGCAAGTTTCCTGAGGACACCAAGCTGTGTGGTGCGGTCAACACGCTAGAGGGGAGGGATGCCATCCAGAGGGATCTTGACAGGCTGGAGAGGTGGGCTCATGCAAACCTCATGAAGTTCAACCAGGCCCAGTGCAAGGTCCTGCACGTGGGTCGGGGCAATCCTAAGCACAAATACAGGCTGGGCGGAGAATGGATTGAGAGCAGCCCTGAGGAGAAGGACTTGGGAGTGCTGGTGGATGAGAAGCTTAACGTGAGCAGGCAATGTGCGCTTGTGGCCCAGAAGGCCAATCGCATCCTGGTCTGCATCAAGAGAAGCATGTCCAGCAGGTCGAGGGAAGCGATTCTCTCCCTCTACTCTGCCCTGGTGAGACCCCACCTGGAGTACTGTGTCCACTTCTGGAGCCCCCAACACAAGAAGGACATGGACCAGTTGCAGAGGGTCCAGAGGAGGGCCACAAAGATGATCAGAGGGCTGGAGCACCTCTCCTATCAGGACAGGCTGAGAGAGTTGGGGTTGTTCAGCCTGGAGAAGAGTAGGCTTCAGGGAGACCTTATAGCGGCCTTCCAGTATAGCAGCTTATAAGAAAGATGGGGAGAAACTCTTCATCAGGGCCTGTTGCGATAGGATGAGGGGTAAAGGTTTTAAAATAGAGGGAGGTACATTCAGACTGGATATAAGGAAGAAGTTTTTTACAATGAGGGTGGTGGAACACTGGAACAGGTTCCCCAGAAAGGTGGTGGATGCCCCATCTCTGGACACATTCAAGGCCAGGTTGGACGGGGCTCTGAGCAACCTGATCTAGTTGGAGATGTCCCTGCTCCTTGCAGGGGAATTGGACTAGATGACTTTTAAAGGTCCCTTCCAACCCAAACTGTTCTGTGATTCTATGTACATCTATACATATCTAAATAGCAATTAGCAGCAAACTCAAAACTCAATGAAAGTACAAACTAAAAATTTGAAGAACATACAAAAATGGTTTTGTTCCATCAAGCCATCCTAATGCCATCCAGTTTCATCAGCCCTGCTGTTTTAGCCCATGCTCTGATGCTATGGGCTGTGGTACGCTACAATGACAGGAAATCCTTGATCTCCTCATCATCCACTCGCGTATGTCTGAGGCCTATAATGCTTAATGCTTTTTCTGGGAGATGATAGGGGCCCCATGTCTGGAAATGGTGGACTACATCCACTATGCAAAATCAGACTCACATTTAACACTAGTAGAAAACCTACAGAGATGAATGCTGAAATTCAATTGCAAATGCAATCACGTTTTCCTAAATTAAAAAATGAAATGTTCGAAGCATAGATTGAAGAATTTCACTTCATAATGCCAGAGATCAGTCTGGCAGCTTCAAAAAAATAAAACTCACTTAAAACAAAACAAAAAAAAAACCACAAAACACAAAAAGAAATAAAACAAGAACAAGGATTAACCTTTTTTCTGTATGACACTGATTGATGAAGGTAGGATAGGTTTGTCAAAAAGATGGATGTGTCCCAAAATTGTTCTCTTCTACAACTACCTTCTGTATTAAAAAATTAAAGTCAGAGTCAAAAAGAGATCTATGGATATTCAAGAAAATGTAAGCTTTAAAATAAAAATATTTAAAACTTGAAAATTGCGGCTTTACCTTCTGGCAAAGATTGTTTATGAGCAGAAGTCCAGTGGAGAGGAATCTGTGGAAATAAAATATCAAAAATCTCAGGATGGACTGATATCTCTGTCTCGGCTGGCAACGTTCAGCTCTCCCCATAAGTAGGTGAATGAATACAGCCTATTATTTTTAGACATCAAAGGTCACTAAATTGAGTTAGATAAGAAGTGCACAGCAAACCTATGGACTTTGGGAGTTATTGCACATGAAAACATCTATACTACTCTGAAGAACTTAACAACGTTTTCATAAGCCAAAAGGGCTGTTAGGAATCTGTAATTCTGAGGTAGGAATAAATAAGGGAATTACATTCTTATTACTTTATTAACATAACAATTTATTTATATTTTAAGATTATTTATGTTAAAATGCACTTTATATATTAATCCAGAGAATATATATGTCTATTTTTTATTTTTGAGATTTTTATAGTTCCTTTTAAATGTTTGGTACCCACAGGTCACATACATGACATAGAATATCACCATCATTTAGCAATAGGAAACAATGTTTTAAATGAAGGTGTTAAATTGTTGAAACCTAAAGAGAGAGTGTTTAATTCTTCTTTGGTTGCTTTCCAGTCTTTTCAAAGATTCATTCTTTCCCTTGGTAACTTCTTCAGGGCTTTAATTGTACAGATAGGGATTAAGTTTAGGGTATGTTTTATTTTCCCTTGGATGCGTTATGAATTTTATGTTGAGCAGCTACAGGAGAAATAAAAACTTATTTGTCCTATGGAAATACAACATTGTAGAAGTTAATAATTACTTTGACCCTTTGCACGGATTCTCTATTATGTTGCATTAAATGAAACATGATCTTCAGGATTTTCTTCAGTCAAAGTACTGATTTCACGTGTGACTGAAGTTTAATTTAAGACTATTCCTCATTGGTTTTAAAATTGTTATTAAGAACCTAAAGATGTTGTGTCTTAAATAGAAACCACCTTACGCATAGAAGCCACTTTATATTTCAGAGGAAATTGTTTCCTCAGATCTAATAAATTTTTACTTTATACTTCTCTGATTCCTGCTGTGAAGTGAAATGAAAATTGCCTGAAAGATGCTACAGAACATTGCAGTCACTTCTGAAGATGTGGAATCTAAATCTTTATGAGGCCTTAAGATTTCAAGTCTTAGACTTCCTAGAACTGGGAATGTCAGCAGCTTTTATTTATTTATTTATTCTAGTTACTCTGAATATCGCCACAGAAGGGTCATGACAGCATACTTCTATCAACACAGTAACGTTAAAAACCTCCCACATGCAGACAAGTCTTATCTAGTGCATAAAACGTATTTGTCAAATCCTTTTGCTGATCACAAAATCAATTACAGCACTGTGATTCTGAATGGCTGGAAAGCAGTTTAGAAAACGAAATGTCAAACAGAGAAGTTACTACCATCATTCTACCCATACATTTTATGTGGGTAAGACTTAGAGGCTGTGTTTTTTTGCTGGCCATTGTATATTTAAGGATCAAAGGTAGTTATAAATATGAGAGAGAAGTGGGCTGACACATGCTTGCCCGACTTATTTCCACTAGACACTGGCTTTTGCAAAGGATTAAGGGCCAGATTCAAAACCAAATTTAGATTCTTATCACAATGCCTAATTTCTATGTGCCTGTCCCTTCAAAGACACATCAGAATCCCAAGCTTAGTGATCCTTTTTACATGTTCAGGGGGAGTTAACTTACAAGTTGGTGACTGTGCTCCAAGGACTTTTTAGATGTCTACAGAACAGTCTCCAGAGAATTTCAGGCTCTGGTGATTTTCTCTCTACTGACTGGATGTGCTGTTCACTCTCCAATACGCAAGGAAACCAAAGGGTATCTTGTAATTGGGAAGCCCTCACTGAAGTACCTACTAAGCTGGCAGTTTATCTGGCTGGCTTGCTACACTGTCCAGTTTTCAAGAAACTTTCAAGGATGATAATCAAGCCACAGATAATCGCATGCAGGCAGCCTTAGCCTCCTCCAGCTCTTATTTAGCTGTCTCAGATACCAGAATTTTTGGCAGTCTCTCTGCTGAGGTCAAGTGATTTTCTGTGGTATGGAAAATTGTAAATAAGGACCATAATTGCCAATGACTCTTACTCTAACTGTTAGAGATGCAGCAAAGCGAAGTGAAGCTTTTTCAAACAAAAGTAAGTACTAGCGGTCTGTGGTGGGTTCGCACGAGCAGCACGAAACCGGGGACGGATCCTGAAGGAGTTCCCACGCTGAGGGAACAGGCAGGCAGCCTACCTTATATCCAAAATAATCTTCTCACGTTCGGTCCTGCTCTCTAGGGGTACCTCTGCTGTTATCCTGACTCCGTGTGACAAAGGTAGGACCTCAGGATGGTCATCAATTGACAGGTCAGCCAAGACCATAGCTGAGATGTAACCTGTCAATTACCTGAATTTCCTCTCTATCTGAGAAAAACAGGCAGGCAGCTTAGAGAGCCGTCCACCCTGCCCCAAGAAACGCAAAGCAAACAACTCCCTTGAAATGCTCGCCTTTCTTTCATCGACTGCGCAAAAAAAGCCTCACTCGGGGGCTCAGGTGGGACGCCAGTCTTTCAGAAGCCCACCGAGCTGACTGAGGCAGCTTCACTGCGGACATTTGCTTTCGGAGCTCAGTTAATCCAGGACACTGGCAAAAGCAGCAGCGTACGTTTAACTTTTCAGGGGAAGGCTGACTACCCAGGAGGCCGGGACACCGCTCTCCTCTCCCCTCCCGCTCCCGGCCGCTCCGATTGCGACGCCACCAACGGACGCCACCAACGGCCGCCCCTCCCACCTCGCTTACGGCGCGGCGCGGCGCGGCGCGGCGCGGCGCGGCGCGGCCCGGCCCGGCCCGGCCCGGCCCGGCCCCGCCTCCCGGCAGCCCCCGCGCGCCGCCCGTCCTCGCGAGACTCCTTATTCTCGCGACGGCGGGGCGCCGCCATCTTACCTGCTCTCTCGCTCGCTCGATTTGGCTCTGCGGCGTAAGGGGAGAGGTTGGGAGGTGGTGGTGAGGGGGAAGGGGTTGCGTTTCGGGGCTAGCCGCTCGTTGAGCCCGTCGCCCGCCGCTGAGGCGGGGGCGGAGAAGGAACTGCGGAACTACCGGACCGCGGTCCGCCGGCCAAGGAGCGGCGAGAGCGGGGCCCGCAGGGAGCAGCAGCCGCTCGGCTGGTTCCGCCCCCTTCGTGGCGCTGGGCCTCCGGCCCTTGCCAGGCGGCTTCTGCCGAACCGGGAGGCGGCCGCGGCCTCGGCAGGTGGGGGAAGGCGCAGCGGGAGCCGGGGTCCCGGCCGGCGGGGCGGCGCGGACCCCGCCGCCGTTGTTGCTGTTGCTGCTGCTGCCGAGGAGGCGGGGGGCCCGGGCCGCTCTGGATGGTGGTTAAAATGATCATAGAAAACTTCGAGGCGCTGAAATCCTGGCTCAGCAAAACCTTGGAGCCCATGTGAGTAGCTACGACCCTTCCTCTCTCCCCCGCCCCCTCCGAAATAAACCTTCCCTTGGAAAAGACGGGAATCTTCAGGGGAGGGAAACGCTGTGCCGGAAAGGCCCGTGAAGGCATCCCGGCAGGTGCCCTCCCAGCGCCCTTCTCCCCCGGCCCTCTTGTGTGGGGATCCTGCGGGGCTACGTCGTTCTCCCGCTCTCCGGGCGCCGTCCCCGGCGGGGGGGTGGGACCGCCGTCCTCGGGAGGATGGAGCTTCCCCCCCTAGCGACCGCATTCGTCTTTGCCTTTGTAGCCCAGGGTAAGCGGGAGATAATGTGTCTGTGTGAGCAGCTCGCTGTGCCCTGCTCTCAGTCCTCGCAGAGGCCAGGTGAATAGCCGTGGCCAGCCGCCTTGTCCAGTGACCTTCTCTGACATAGCTCAGATGCCACTGGGATGTTTTCCAGCGTCCTAGGATCTTCCCAGTAGCGTTTTCTGTAGACTCGTTGTACGTTGTTCTCAATCCTTTTGATTGCTTGATACTCTCGTTTCCCTCCCCCTGAGTAAAAGTTGCATCAGTAGAGCGCTTGGGAGTAGCTGCATCAGAGAATAATTTACTTGTTTGTGAATACCTGCTTGGCCTCTAAGCATAACATTCATGTGAGTAATTGGGGCTCTTCTGCGAATAGTCCACTTCTTCATTCTCTGAATGATATCTTAGTAGAACTGAGACATGGAATTTGGCTTTACAGGTTTCATCCTCTGGAATAATGGTGTCTATAGACTTTCCAGGTCAAGGCATGTGCTTGACTTGTTATTCTGAAACACCATTTTAACATTTCTCAATTAAATTGCTGGTGCTTGATTTGAGTCAGTAGATCTAGAACTTACAAATTAATTCTGGTATTAACTTTTTTTCTGAGATGTTTGGCCCCTATTTGTTTTACTCTGATGCTATCAAATGGGGAAAAAAAAAGTTTATGGCTTCCATAGCCATTATTTAAGTATGTGTATAGTTTATATGGCTTATGCTGAAATAACTTGAAGAAGTTATAAAATACTGGGACATTTTTAGGAAAGCCTCACTTGTGTTTGGGGGAGTGGGTATGGTGTGCTTTTTTTTCCATAAGGCCTAATCCAAACCACATTGAGATAGATGAGTCTTAAACTTAATTTCAGTGGACTTTGAATTAGGCCTGCACCAAATTAGAGTGAGTGACTTTACATAAAAGGTTTGACTCTTAAGACTATGATAGGATTTTATTATTATTATTATTATTATTATTGTTGTTGTTGTTGGCAAAGAAAAAATCTTGTAAAGATGCAGTTTTGGGAAGGTGAATTGATCTTCCTCTTGGATCACCGTAAGGTAATATTAGAATAACAGAGCACTTTGTGGTTGTGTTCTGTGGTAATAGATCCAGCTAGTCCTCTTGTGCAGAATGCTCCCTGTTAGTCTCTGGATACTTCCTTGTATGGATATTCTGTTAATGGCAATCAGAAGATAGATACCGGTATTTAGAGTGTGCTGGTCAAGAGGCTTGGAACAGGCAGTATTTAACTTTGGGAAATCATGTAATTTCCAAAATACATGTTGGTAATTTGAAATGGTAAGTCATACACA
Organism: Chlamydotis macqueenii; assembly: GCF_036417535.1. Lineage (NCBI taxonomy): Eukaryota > Metazoa > Chordata > Aves > Otidiformes > Otididae > Chlamydotis > Chlamydotis macqueenii. The sequence goes on from NC_141556.1 coordinate 169,197,793, forward strand.
CTTAGCTCTCAGTTGGTCTGCAGCTGGAGATTGGTATGTTAGCTTTGAACAGTTTACAAGCAGTGTTTTTAAACTCTATGAAACCTGAAATTAAAAGTCCGTTAGTGGCCTTTACGGGAGGGCTTCAGTTGACTACAAAATCCCTTTATTGAGTAAATACATTAGGTTCTTTTGATTCTGCAGATGTGTGTTTAGAATTAATTTATACTGTTCTTCAGCCCTTTCTTGAGTATTATGCATAAGGAGTGAGGTTTAACTTTCACCAGTGAATAATAAAAGTTTCCTATTCATAATTTGGAAAGTGGCAAATGTTTGCTAGATACTATTTAGCTGGAGGTCAGTATGGTTCCTCAGTCTTTTGCCTCAAGCTCCGTTCATTAGTGATATGTAATAATAACTTCTTGTCCAGGTAACAAACTCAGGTTGTTCCATGTTTCTTTATTTGTTTGAATATTGAACTGTCATATCTGCAGTCAGCAGTTGGTGAACTCGGGATTTTCAGCTTTTGTGATAACTTTGTAGGACCAAAAGGACCACTATGTTTCTGTTAAAATGTGGTTCTCATGCTGGAAAACTATGTCGTGGTGTAGGGAATTGCTGATCTGGAGGATATTGGGTGAGGAAACAAGCCAGCAGGGACTCCCATTCAGTTTTGTGCAGTGTCCTATGTAACTGCATTATTCCAATACGTGCTGGAATTAGTGGAGAAGTATTGTAGTTTTCTAGCGGTCAGATACTCTTGGAGCTGCTTCTGATCGCAGCTATCTGAAATGTGTGCCTACAGCCATAGCTTCTGGCTGCATGAAAATTTTAGTATGCTGTTACTTCTTTAGAAGTTACTTGTAAGGAAGTAACTTCTCTTGGTGCAGTACTAGTATAGTACAATGAGACCGTAAGTGCTACTCGTCTGGAGGTGTTACCATAGCCTGAAAATAATTTTTGTCGTATCTTTTCCTTTTAATGAAACCAAAAAAAACCCTGTGCCAAATGTTTTTAATCTTGTTGCTCTTTCAGAGAGCTTTAGCTGCAAGGTAGGAAGCTGAATTTCCTGACTAGGCTAAGGAAGACTCCACTGTGTTAGATCATTATGAAGGTGTTGTCTCAATAGTTTTAAGTGGAGAAGTGCATTTAAGATACATAAATATATTTTATATACACCTATATAGGTCTATGGTTATGTGCTAGTTATCTAAAGCTGAGTAGTTCTTCATTTTCCCAATTTGCCCGTTTCCATGTAGCCAGCAGTTTTTAATCAGGATGTATAGCTTGTTCCAAAGGCCATAACACGTGTGCTTCTGAAACATAATGTTTCAGAACTAGAAGACAGCAATATTCATAAAAATTGTTTAATTTTGTTATGAAGTTTTGTCTTTAAACTATTTTAAAGCATTAGCAAGAATGCTAACTTTTTAGTATATGAAACAAGTGTGTTATGTAATTGCATGAACTGGACATCGTTTGGTTGTTGGATTGCTTTCACATGGTTCCTCTGGGAAACACTATTCATAGATAAGAATGTTTGGAGGAGAGGGATGATGGAGAATTTAAGTTTTGGAAATTTTTGTTTGTGTTAGGTTGTTGGGGTTTTTTGTTTGTTTTGGACCGCACATCTAATGCTTTTGGCAAAGCCTTGGTGATTCTCCATAGAAACACTGCTTATCTGAGTTTGGTCGTGTTGCAGTGAGGCAGAAATTGCAAATGCTACCATGCTGGAGCGTTTACATAGTCCAGCTCTGCTTGAGGCTGATAGTTCTGTAATAACTTTCTACAGTTTTGCAGAGAGGCTGTTTTTGTGGTTTTGGAAATAACTCTTCGAGCATCTCAGTTTGGTGTACAGAGAATTACAAAATATGCACACAAAACCGTTACATCTATGTGAATGTAGTACCAGTGTAAACAAAGTGGCAAAAGGGTTGTTTCTTTTTCTTTTTTTTTTTTTTTTTTTTTTTTTTTTGTGCTGTAGCTGCTCTGTGTTTGACTAGAACTATCTTGTATCTTCAACTCCGGTCAGCTCTGTAAAGAGAGCATTGATCAACAGTCTTCATGGCTTGCAGACAGCCATATGCTTAGTTTCTAGTGTCATACGCTTTTTCTCATCCATGGCATGGCTCCTGTAAAGTGTTTGAAAATAATGTTAAATTTGGAATACAACCTTATGTCTGTCATTTCTAATTTCTGTACTAACAAGGTCTGCATTGAACCATATCTATTGTGATGGGTTTCTTTTCTGTAAGTCCATTCCAAATCCTGTATAAACTGTGTATATAATCCTTGCCAGAATACCAGAATCTGGCTTGGCAAAGTTCCAAGTAGATTTTTCTTTTTTTTTTCTTGAATTTATTTGAATCTCTACCTGTGAAAAAATTAGTTCTTTTATACTAGTGATACACTCACCATTTTGCTTTGTAGGACACTGTAATGTTCTGCCACTTGCCCTAATTCTTTACAGTGGAAAATTTTCTTGTTTTTAATTACCTTGTGTAAAATAAATTTAATTAAAATCTTCCGCTGGCCCACTGCGTTTTACTTAAAACTTGATTAAGGGTCCCATAGCTAATTTTTTTCATTTTGCTGTATTTATGTTTTTATGAAAGTTTGTTCAAGCACTAAATCAGACTTGCAAGGAAGGTATCTAAAACAATGTTTATGCAGTATTTAGGCATACCTTATTAAAATGGAAAGGTTTTTTGCATTGATTAATTCTGTAAGTGATCATGGCATTGTAACTACTTATGTCAGAGGGAATAAAACCCAAATTTTTTAAAGAATATGGTGAGTATATTTATCATTGGAATATTTTATGGTAAACTTTCAATATGTTCTGGCATTCAGTTATGCATTCACTGTTTTATTTTTTTTGTTTGTCATACTTTTCAACCCTTCGTTGTTAAATCTCATTGTAATTTTTGGCTGTTTGGATCTTTGCTTGATTATTAACAGCCTACTGGTTAGTTATCTTCACCCAGTTGCTTATGAACGGTAGTGAATAAAAAAGGTTTAACAGTAATGTAAGGGATATGCTAATAAGCCAAGATATTGAAAGAATAGAAATAAGCTAAAAACTCAGCATTCCTCTCCACATACATGTGGCACATTATCCTACTAACAGTCGTCAACCCGCCAGGAGGTTTCACTCTTGTCTCCCATGAAACTTCCCAGGAAGTTTAAAAGCAGTAGATGTTTCTCTTCATTTCACTTACTCTGTTAACACTTTACGTTAAGCTATTTATAACTAAGATAAATAAAGCACGAATGCTCGTCATTAGTGTGTCTCTCTCTTAACACTAGTAAAGTTACTCTTCTGCATCTATTATGAAACTTGATAGTTGGTTTACCTGACTTACGGAGAGCTGCTGTATTTGAGAATTCGAAATTCCTGGCTTAAAATGCTGAAACTGCTAAGCTTCTGTGTAAAAATACTATGATAAAATTAAAATATTGATATTATAAGGTGTAGTTGAAAGCAGAAAATAAAGGGAAGAAAATTGCTTCTGTTACAGGAAATCTTTATTATGCTTACACTGAACATCAGCAGCAAAATGGAGCCCCTTGGCTGCATTGTAAGTCATGGAGCCACTGTGATGATTTTTGCTTTCTGCATTGGATGCGTGCTGGACAACCAGCAAGCTGACAGCTGTTCTGCCTCGTGAGAGCTATCTTGAATCTAGAGGTGGCATTTTCAGCTGCTGGTTACTGGTTGCAGCTGTATGAACATGTCAGATCTGTATATCATGATAATCTAGAGCTATTGTAATGACATCAGTAACTTATGTAACAGCATTGGAGGCTGTTGCATCCCTCAGTGTATTTCTATTACTTTAAGTACTGTTAAAATGTTAATGAAAGCAAGCATTACAGGAGTGATCCTTCTAGTCTACAGTAGTGTCTGAAGATAAAAGTCAGATCTTGCTGAATGAGCCTGTCATTCATTTTACGTGTTGAACACTGTAGCTTTTTATGGATCTTTTTTTAGTAGCAACGCAACAGAATGGTACAACTGCCTAAATTAGACTAGCTGGTGTGCCCGATGTACAGCGTACATTTTTCTGCACCCACTCAGCCCTGCAAATATGAAGCATGTCTCTCAGCCTTCAAACATAGCCATGTCCACCTTGGTTAATGTCAAAAACTGAGCAGTATTCTAGAGAAGTATAAATGTTAATCTTCAGGCAACAAAACTAGACTCTGAAATTTGGAATGTAAATTCTCAGGATCAGAGTACAACAAATAACATGCACCTACATTTTATTTCCTTTACAGAAAGACCCTTCACTGCCGGGAGAACTTCAGACATGCTTTTGCAGTTTCAATGTATTGTGGTAGTTTAAATTTGTCAAGGAACTAGTTTCAGGGCTTGCAGCACCTTTTTTTGGTCTGTACATCCATTTTAGATACAGAAGAAAAAAAATACCCCTCATGTAGTTTCTTTTACCATTTTAAAAAAGTAGTGTGGAGTGAGCTGTGTCCAAAATGAGGTCTAGACTGAGAGTCTTGGCATTAGCTTGAAATAAAGGCAGTGAAATATATCTGAAAAGAACATGTAATTTTTTTTTGTTACAAGGACGCTTTCATAAAGTTTCTTTTCTGTCCTCACTCCTCTCCCTCCCCCAGCACACTCTTTCCCCTAAGTGAGTAACCATATTAATTTTGTGAAAACTGTCAGATTACAGTTTGACAACTTCAGCGTGGGAATATTTTTCTTTTTTATTTTTTTTTTTTCAGGTGGTAAAAAAGGTTATGTGCCCTAGAGTTAAAGACTATTTACGTATATCTCCCTTTGGGAATTTGAATACATTTGTCAGACGTTTTCACCAGAGGGTAGACTTTGAAATACTAGGGTTTTTTTCGTAGAAAAGATGTGTAGGAAAGTGTGAATTAAGTTAAATTGCCAAAAAGCTTAAAAAAGCAAATTAGTTTTCTATGTAATGGTTGAGTTGTTGTCTAATAAATAAAATTTAAGCAGCAGTTTGTTATGCCATGCCAGTGAGATTTTTAGCAAAATAAAGGATTATGCTCTTGTTAAACTGATTACTGTAGTTTTCATTACAGCACCATAGTACCACATCTGCACCAAATAGTGCAGATACTACTTTTAAGAAAATGACCAACAGTAATTACTTTTTTAAGGCTCCAGTTCAGAGTGGCTACTTTGCTTATTAAGAACTGACTTAAGTTATAAATAGCAGCACAAGGAACTTCATAGCACTGGAGATGTGGGTTTTTCTGAGAGGAAAATATCTGGGTTTAGATATTTCAGACCTTTCCTCCAGCTAATTAGTTAATACTTGACACGGCTTCAGCTTGGTACGTATCTAGTATACCTAGAATATGTAGCTTTACTCATTCTGTGCTTTGTCATGCTGGAAAACATCATTCGAGGAAGTCAGGCTGCAGCAGGATAGGCAATCTTACTAAGCTATTTAAAGATGTGAATTTTTCAGGTATATTCCTACCAACTTCACAACTGTCATTGTTGAGTCTGCTTGCTGATTTTTGTTTCCTTGCCTTTCTTCCTCTTTGATTTAAGAATTCTTCAGGTGGTGGTTTGTTTGTTTGGTTCGGTTTTTTTTTTTGTTGGTCTAAGTATGGTAACAGGAGTCTTAGTGGCCTTATAGTCAGTATTTACTTGGTGGAAACTTCAGAGCCCTGTTGGGTAGACACGTCCAAAGTTCTCAGTTAACAGTGGAATATTTAGTCCAGCAGAGGCTTTCAGATCTGCCTTCTCTTTTGGTACCTTTTACATTAAAAATACTCAAATAAACAGCATGTTTGGTCTTTAATTTTAGTATGTATTTTTGTACTGATGCTTAAGCATGTTCATAGGTACTAACCTGGAAAAATAGGTCCTCAGCATGCTGTATTCAAAGTTTGCGTTCATTCTCTTAAGACTTGAGAGATATTTACTGTACAATTCTATTCAGCATCTTTTAAAATGGTTCCTATGCAATATTTATGTACAAAGATATTTTTCTGGTTTAGCTTATTTGCCTTGATGAATTACTTCTAGCTATTTTGGCAAAGTCTTTCTACATCAGTATAAGCTCCGTTGTTAATACGAAGTTTTGTATGTCAGCTAAACCAGTAACTTTTTTTTTTTTTTTTTTTTTTTTTTGCAAATTCCTTCACTATATATTCCTGATCCACTGAATCTGTCAGTTAAGGCTGGTGCTTGTAATTGCATGGTGATTATAAGAGTCAAAGTGGATTCTAAGTACATATATAGTATTTTATATTTTAAAATATGTAAATCTGAGTATTGGAAACAGATTGAGTGGTGTTTAATGAATTGCTAAGTATTAAATTAAGAAAAAAAAGACTGTACAAAGAGATCAGTACTCTTCAGCCAAATTATTTCCCCTCTCTCAAACATTCATTATTTAAAAGATAGATATATTTAAGGCTTAAGTTTACTTGCAACAACTTCAGATTTCTTCTTCTGCTTTATTTTCTTTGTTTGATATGGTAATTTCAAATAATGATTGCAAAACCACATGAGATCAGAAACTAAGGATTTTGAAAGATAGATTTAGAACTTCTGGTGAGATTTGTTATGGCTGTGAACTCTTGCTCCTACACTCGAACAAAATATTTGATTGGGTGTTACTTTCCTTTTTGAAGCTTTTCTCTGGTGGTTAGCAATTGGAGGTATCCAGATGAGTTCTCTGAAGAACATGTGGAGCTCTAGCAAGAGAATTTTTCCATCTACGCTTGTATATTAAATACTGTGTGTTAGAGCAGGATTATCAGAGTAATCTTCCTTGTTTAATATAGAGCAGTAGACACTGCATATTCTCTGACTGAGAGTCAGAGTACAGACTCTGAAAAAAAGTGTTACTAGAAGTAAAAACATTTAGCATTACTAGTTAGAAATTTGTGTAATTACTGATGCTTTTTACTGCTCATAGCACACACCTACAAAAAATTGACGGGCTGTAGATCTGGGATTCAAAGTTGAAAAATGTTGGTTTATATGTTTAAATGCATTTGAATGCATAAGAATGAAATTACGTCTAAATTTCTGTCACACTTTTAATGCACAAATTCAGTTTATACTCAGGTCTGTGATGTACTGCACCATGTTCAAGTCAAGCTAAGGATTCACCTGGTATCTTAACAGCTGAAAATGTATTGTTCAGTGAACACTAGAATTGAAATACAGATTTGTTTTAAATTTTGAATGCAACTTAGGCTATTTGAAATCAGTAGATGGTATTCTACTTTTTCTCACTTTTCCGATTTGTCAGTTAAAGACCTTTCCCTATTAATCCTACAGTCAGCAAGAATATAGCATGATACTCTGTGATAAGTCCTTGTGCTACACAGTATATTTTGCTGCTGTGAGCATGGGTGCCTTTCCTGTTTTCTTTAAAGTTACATCACTTAAGAAAATAATGTCAACTATGAGGGCATAAAGTACAAGACAGAGAGGTTTAGAAAAACTGATAAAGCTAGCTCAAAATGGGTGAAAAATGGATGTTTGCACAACAAAGATACAAGCATATTGCATATTATTCACACACAGTTTTTACTATTCTGTAAGAAAATACTGTCAAACCAGAGAAGGTAAGATCTTGTTTATCAGAAGAACTCAAGGCCCCTATAATCCAAGCCAGCAAATTTTGACTAAACCAAAGGATGGAGAATTTGTAGCCGTTTCAGAATTTAGTTTGAATGAGGAGGAATTGCTTTAAAAAAAGCAACTCTCCCTGAATCAAAACCATTAATTAGAATATCCAGTACTGTAATAGCTATAAAGAACAGAAATTTTCAGGCAGACCTGCTGTATTCACAGTTCTGTAAAATTTAATTTAATTCTTTACTTCGTGAGACTAGTTACTTCTCAGTTAGAATCATAGAATTGTAGAATGGTTTGAGTTGTAAGGCATCTTAAAGGTCATCCAGTTCCAACCGCTCTGCCATGGGGAAGGACACCTTCCGCTAGACCAGGTCACTCAGAGCCCTATCCAACCTGGCCTTGAACACTTCCTGGGCTGGGGCATCCACAACTTCGCTGGGCAACCTGCTCCGATGCCTCACCACTCTCACAGTGAATAATTTCTTTCTTATATCTAATCTAAATCTACCCTCTTTCTGTTTAAAGCCATTACCCCTTGTCCTATCACAACATGCCCTTGTCAGAAGTCCCTCCCCAGCTTTCCTGTAGGCCCTCTTTAGATACTGGAAGGCCGCTATAAGGTCTCCCTGGGGCCTCCTCTTCTCCAGGCTGACCAACCCCAACCCTCTCCACCTGTTTTCATAGGAGAGGTTCCGCCACTTCAGGTTAATAGCCATTTAATTTCAGCATCATTTAAAAAAAAAAAAAAAAAAGGCAAAGCATTTTATAAGAGTCTGAAAAGCAGTAAAAGATCAGATTATAACCTTGTTAAATCTGTCTAAAATACTAGCTACAGAAACAGTTGTTTGTGGGGTTTTTTTGAAGCTTTGAACAACAGATATAGAAAAGGAGACTTGTTTCAAGTCAGTACGTAAAAAAGGAAGTCAGCCTTTGGCTGTGTAAAGATAATTGTCAGTTTAATTCTAAAAAGTGAAAAGCTATCACATGAAATTATACTGTCAATTTACAAAAAACATTTTTCTCCATCTCACTCTACCACAAAATGCATTGTATTCATTATTGCTTAATTAGCATCAATTTGAAGTCATTCATGTGTTAGCATTTCTTAAAAAAATAGTATTTGTTGAATAGCCAAAATAAATACAGAGTTTTAACTTGAAAGCATGTAAGTTCTTCCTGTTGTGTACAGGGGAATTTCTACAGTGACATACTGAATAATAATAATAGAGTTCAGTACAATTGTTTTGCATTGTTGAGATGTGGTTGTATTGCATACAGAGTGATAAATGCTAAGACAGTGCCACAGGAGTATTCTGTTTTGGAAATTAAAAGTACATTTATGTATATTTTTATTGTGGATATTTTCTTGAGAGTATTTGGGAGTTGGATGGGTGGATTGAAATTCTGAGGTCATTCTAGGGTGGACAATATTGCTAAGATTTCCAAAATAATCATTAATGGTGATGGGGAGGAAAGAACTAATTTTTTTTTTTTTGAACAAGAGGGGGTTTTTTTTGTTTGTTTAGATTTGAGGAATTTGTTTGTTTGTTTGTTTAAATTTTTAATATGCCTTTTGGAGTCTAGATGGCTTTCTAGATAAGATTTTCCATCTTCTGTGCTCGTGAGAGGGGAGTTACTTGACACTGAATATGAGGTTCTATAGTAACTAGTTTAGGAGCTGGGGAATTAAAGTACGTTGCAGTAACTAAAAGCAGTGGGTTTTTAACATATAGACTGACCTTTTTTTTTTTTTTTTTTTACTAAATAATTTTGAGTGCGTGTGTCACAATTTAAATCAGTTGTAGTAGATTTTGAACAGTGACAGCTGACTGTTCATATTATCAGATGAGAACCATATTTGTGGAAAATGGAATAAAACAATTCAGCTTGTAATGTTTTATCTGATTTTTGTGGAGAATAGAAAAGAGAAGAAAAGAATTGAGGATTATCATGTGAAAAGTGTCTCCTCCTCCCCCCCAAAATGGTTTTCCTATTATGACTGTAGATTTTCTGAGGCATGATTCAGCTTGAAACTCTGAGAGAACTGAAAATCTTCAGTAGTTGCATTAAGGAACAGTAAAAAAAAAAATAATTTTTATGCAAATTTAAGCATTGAGAAATTACGAAATACTGGTGTTAGGGCCTCCTGGGGGGACGAGAACTGTCAATGCAGCCTATGACAAACACTCTACTTGACATCAGGCTTTCAAATAATCTGCTCGGATGATGTACCTAGGCGCTAGCAACGTAAAAGAGACCATGCAGTCCTACCGCTGTAGGAGGTGATTTGTGTGCTTGCTTCTAAGATGACTTGGTGCTTGGACAGCTTTTTTTTTTCCTGGATGGAGAATTGTTAAATCTGCATGGGGACAAACCAGATGTGATAGTTGAAGGAAAATATTTCTGAAGAATTTTCAATCAGCGTGCAGTCCGTTTTTCAATTAACAGTATATACTTGCGTTTTGTCAGTTTAGTGTGTGCAAGTTCTGGAATGCAGACTGATTGTGAACTCCCATCTCCCATATCTATGAATAATGCAAACCAATACGTGGTATGTCCCCTAGCAGCTCAAGTTGCTTTTACAGCATGAAATTCTGCTTCTGCCTGCTTTCTAGAGGATGCTGAGTTATGTTTGAAGCTTTGACCTTTAACTTCAGAGCATTTTGGACGGGGCCCAGGCCATCCAGAGAATCTCCTCAGGATGGATGCTGATAGATCTGCTTCCTTTGCTCAGTGGATATATTTGCCCAGAGGATGTTGCTTGCTGTGCAGGGGATAGCTTCTCTGGAGAGAGGAATTGGGTAGCATGATATGGCAAAGGATTTGGTTTCTTCTTCCTACTGTTGAAAATACATGTCATTTAAATGAGCCACATTCAAATTTATAATTAACCTTCTGCATTGAAATGTCACTTGTTTTAACGTGGAAGAGATGGAAAACTGCAGGTCTATTCCGTCATTGTGACTGGTGGACTTTTGTGCAGGAACAGTATTTGAGTGATGTCCCTGGCTGCAGTTTAATTGTATTTCTCAGTTATTTTTGCTAGAGAGAATGTAGTTAGGATGCATCACTGCAATTTTTTTTTTCCTTTTGTTATAGTTCTTTAAAACACTAGTATTAACTTTGATCGCCGCCCAAACAAGCTAGCTGTCTGTCTCACGTAACCAGTGTGTGTGTGTTAAGTCCTGCCTGGTTTTGTGAGGTCTGAAGTCTCCCTTTAGTTTGTGCTAAACAATGGGATTAAATAGTTCAAGAAAATACTGCTATTCTGCCTGATAAACCAATGTCTAACCATTTTGTTAGTTACTGGGTTTGAGTTATGAAGTGTGAAATGGTTTTCTACAGTATTCTCGCTTACTTTGGCAGGTTTTACTCTATAACACAACTGCAGAGTTCATGGTAGAATAGTATTAGTGAAACATTATGATAAAATTATATCAGCTATATTAAGTAATGTACTTAATGTGGCTATGCAGCTTACTCTCAGTTCTTTGTTGATGTGCACGAGACCATCAGCTTCTACACTGAAGTGCTCCATACTTAATTTCAGAATGAATTTAGGTGTCTAAAATGGATAATCATCTCCTAAATTTCATTTAATTGTTTGTGTACCTCTTTCAGAGATTTCTGTGATAATATTGTATGAATGCTTTTTCCTTAGGCTTTAAAATCAATATTTTTTCAGTTAATCTGCTTTTTATGGTGTTCATGTGTAGGCAGTAATAAGACTATTTAAAAACATATTTAAGAGAGTTTCTATGAGAGTCTGATTTTTTTAATAGCACTTCTGCTTTGTCACTGTATTCATTTGTTATTAGTTAGTCCGACTTTTCCACATTAACAATCACTTAATACTACAGTCAGAATTACTGATTTCATAATTGGGAAATTATGGAAATATTTGTAATTGTTTTTAAGACTTAGACAGTTGGAACTGTTTAATTCTAAATAATTCTTTCCAGTTTGCTATGAGGTGCTTCATGGAATATTACTTGGAAATATTCTAGGCAATCTTCTCTCTGGAAAAGAAGTGTGATACCTAGCAATGTTGTGTATCTGGACTTTGTCTTAAAAAATACCCTGAGTGTTTTTCAATTACTTTGCTAGGAAACATTTTGATCACCTATATAAATATTGGTAATACCAGTTTCAGACGTTAACTTCTGTAATATAATTGCTTCTGTTTGCCTATTTATTTATTTATTTATTTATTTGCAGATGTGATGCAGATCCATCTGCCCTAGCTAAATATGTTCTGGCTTTGGTAAAGAAGGATAAAAGTGAAAAGGAACTGAAGGCATTGTGTGTTGATCAGCTGGATGTATTTCTTCAGAAAGGTATGGTCTTTGTCATAACAATTAAGCTTGAGTGAAAAGTCTCTCATTTAATTAATTCAAACAGTCTTTTACCATAGGATCGTGCATTTGTCTCGTTATCAGCTTTCTTACTCTGAAGTATGTAATACAATTTTCATGAAGTAATTTGTTTTAAAAAACAGATGTATAGCACAATATGCATATATTAGGTATATGTTTTGTGTCTATTGGTATTCCTGGAAGAAAATTAAGATATTATGAGTTATTGCCAGAATTAGAAGTATTAGAGCTCTGTATATATTCCAGAAATACTCTTCCAGATGTTTTATTAAGAGATATTAAATAATTCAATGATCAAAAACCTTTATGAAACATTGTCATTATTGACATTTCTTGACTTTGCGAATGTTCTTTTTAAATATAAAATTAGCAGCAGAATCTTTAAAGATAATGCTCTTTATTGTTTTAACTTAGATGAATGTTGAGGGTTTTTAAAATTTCTTTATTTTTAAAGCAAATGTTAACTGATGTTTTGAGTAACGAGTATTTATACACTCTGTACTTTTAGAAACTCAGATATTTGTGGAAAAACTGTTTGATGCTGTGAATACAAAAAGCTACCTACCTCCACCAGAACAGCCATCATCAGGAAGCCTGAAAGTAGAATTTTTTCAGCACCAGGAAAAAGAGACAAAAAAAGAAGAGGTAGTTATTGATTTTATTTAAAATGTATATGTTTTTTCCTCATTCTTGTAGTTTACTTATATGGTTCAACTTCATGTTTATTAATAAGTTTCCAAACTTATCCTACAGCATTAAAATATGTCAGAAGATTTGTACCTAGTACGTTGAGTACTGCTGTGTAATTTTTCTAAGCATAAGTGGGTGCTTCAGAGGTAAACCAAAGTGCTTCTGACTAAGCAAATGTAAATGAAGTTATTGGGTAGTGTAGGAGTTGCAGTACAGGCTGCATTAGTTATTTGCCCAGGATTGCTGTTGTAGTTATGCTGCCCTTTAATTCAGCATAAATTCAGGCTGCCATTCCAAATGGTAGTCGTCATTCCTGCAGCTGCTCGATCCAGGTAACATCCTTCTTCCGACACAAGTGTTTGTGCTGCTCTTTGAGACAGAAGAGTAGGGTTGTACTTTTCAGCAGCAGGCTAGGTTTGGCTGCATCAAAGTGTTTAACAATGATCTGAACCAGCTAACCTGCTGATGAATAAAAGACCTTACTATGTCATTTGTTGAATACTAATGTATTCCTCGATCTGTCACTTGCCCCTTAGTACAGATTTCTGTCCATTTATAGCAAAAGCAGATGTATTTTCAGTGCAGCACGATAAGAATTGTTATTATGCTTTATTTTCTCCCAACCTATGCTTTGAATATTCTTAGAAATAGAAATCTAATACATTACAAAGATTCTCTAATTGCATTAGATGCAAAAATGTTATTTCATTTCAGTTTTACTGCTGATTTACTTAGCATTTTGAATTTTTTGTTTTTGTTTGATTGTGCAGAAGTCTCCATTATAGTGTACTCATGTTTTGATCTAATGTATATACTTTTAAATTCAGATAGTTAAAGAGGAAGAGCGAGAGAAAAAGTTTTCTAGAAGATTAAATCACAGCCCTCCTCAATCAAGTTCTCGCTACAGAGATACCAGGTAGTAAATTTTTCTTAACCTCTTGTAAGTAATCAGATGGATTTGGATTTTTGTAGTTACTAAATTAAATATTTTCCTTCAGTATGGTCACCTAATAAGCCTAAAAATAAGACTTTTGTTGCTTTTATGCGTATGTATTTAAATGACGAGTATGTGAGTGGCAGTGTAAACTGTCTCTGAGTTCTGCACAGCTATCACATTTGAGTTTTATAATTCATTTTATGTTAGATTTGTGGTTTATATTGCAACACTTGCTCTGCTCAGTATTGAGATAGAATTGGGATAATTAATTTAGAAGCCTTCCCTTCAGTAATTGTTACCTTTTTGGTGTTTCTAACTTTGGGAAAGGTGCAATATTAGGCAGAAACAGAATTTTACCTATGTTTTCAAGTCTTAGAGATGGTAGAAGTAAAATAGATAAACCAAGTAAAAGAATTTTAAAAGTCTTCTGAGAAGGAGTTAGATTCCATTTGTAGCTTTTTTCTAATTTCTGATTGATATTTCTTGGGTTTTTAATGGTAGTTAAAGTTTTAAATTATGGCTTCATAATTCTTATAATTAACCTACAAAATTACATGTTTAGAAGCCGTGATGAAAGGAAAAAAGATGAACGTTCTCGGAAGAGAGATTATGATCGAAATCCTCCCAGAAGAGATTCCTATAGGGATCGATATAACAGAAGAAGAGGGAGGAGTCGGAGCTACAGCAGGAGTCGAAGTAGAAGTTGGAGTAAGGAGAGGTTGCGGGACCGGGATCGAGACCGAAGCAGAAGCCGGAGCAGAACACGAAGCAGAGGTACCAACAGTTGGTCTCTAAAACACGGTGAATGTTGCCTACAAAATTTAGACACTAAACTTAAACACTGTATTCAATATATACCAACATTTCCTCTATTATTCTTGTTTCTTTGTTCAAATTTAGCTTGGTTTTCTGCGGAAATAAGGGCTTATGTGATTATGTTCTTAGTGCTTGTTTTTACCTCTTTCCCTCCATTCTCCTCTAATACCTTTGACTGTGTTGGCCACTTTTTAGCAATGTTGTAAGAGAGGCAGAAAAATCAGAGTTAATTGCATTTCATTAAGTTTTAGGAAACTCAGAATTTAGCTTGGGAAGATACAGAAAATAATACCCATCTATGGAGGTAGAACTGTCAGAAATGACCTGTTTGACAGGTCGTGTTCTTTGACAGATCATTGTTCTTTTTGTCTTGTGCCCTCTGGTGTCATAAGGAGGGTCTGAAATTACTACAGTAAATATTTGCATTTGTACACATAGCTGTAGGACATCAGGCTTCAGTGCAGTAGTTTTCCGAATTAAACATTTTTAAAACCAAAGCTGTTCATTTGACTGAAAAGAATGCTTTTTCCCCCCAATACTGTTGCTGATAGATTGGAAAAGAGCATTTAGAGTCATTTAAATCTTTATCTTAAACAATATAGAGGTAGAAATAGTCTGGTTTAAGTCTCCTGTAGAATTTATTTCTGTAGAATGGGCCTTGATAACTTAGCCTTAAAAGTAGGAATGCAGAGTTCCTGAAAATACACAAGCAGATATTTTCCAAATAGCTTATGAACAAGCAAGTTAATAGCATGCAGCAGTTTAACTAAAAGATTAACAATGTGATTAAACTTTAACTTAAGGATTATTTTATGTAAGCTGCAGTGGTAATATCTTATAGACCATGTCTTATAGTGAAGGCTTTGTTTCTTTTTCTAAGCACGTTAAGAAAAGCCTATTTTATACACACTTATCTGCCATCTTTAAGACATTTTTATTAATGTTAGAATGCGGGGTTGAGTCTACCAACTTACCTCGTGTCAGGACTTTTCTGTCTTAATCTGGATACTTACTGTTTATTTGATGGCAATGTTAGAAAATTAAGAGAATAGTTTGTATGTATTCGGAGTAAAAGGTTGTGTTATTGCTGTATCTGTCCGGGATTGTTCCATACCTGTCAAGCACTATTATTTCTCCAGTCATGATAAAGCTTTGCATGTGGTAAATATATGCATTTCAAGGCAGATAAAATGACAGTAAACAACATAAAGATACAAAAATAACAATATCTTGAAGCATTAAAGATGTGTAATTTTTATTGTGTTTTTAAGTGGTGGTTACCTTTTTTTTGCGCATTTCTTCCCTTTATTCAGAATAACTTACCATCTGAAGTTCTTAGGATATATGCAACACTGCTGAAGATGTACTGTGCTTGAAGTTAAATAGAGTTTCTGCTTTACTGTGGATATAGCTGTTATTAAAATGCCCTGGTGGCTGACTGTGTACTTTTAAGATTATTATTTTTCTGAGTAAACCTTTGGAATGTAGAATCGTAGGATAGTTGGGGTTGGAAGAGGCCTCTGAAGGTCATGTAGTCCAACACTTCTTCGCAAAGCAGATAAACTGGAGGAGATTGTTCAGGACCTTGTTCAGTTGAGTTATAACTAACACTGAGGATGGTGACTCTACAGGCACTCTGGGCAATGTGTAGAATATTTCAATTATTATTTTTGTATTTTGAGTTGAATTGATGTAGAATAAAGATATTTAAACAGGTTAGTGGCTGCTTCTCATGAAAATGTGCAGAAAGAATCATCCAGTATAATGGGGTTTTTTTTTTTGGTTTTTTTTTTTTGATACAGAAAGGGATTTGGGAAAGCCAAAATATGATATGGATAGAACAGATCCATTAGAGAACAATTATACTCCAGTTTCTTCCGTGACAAATATTTCATCTGGCCACTACCCTGTCCCTACACTGAGCAGCACTATTACTGTTATTGCTCCTGCTCATCACGGAAATAACACTACTGAAAGCTGGTCGGAGTTTCATGAAGAGCAGCTGGACCACAACTCCTATGGAAGACCTCCGCTGCCAAAGAAACGCTGTAGAGATTATGATGGTAAGTTTGTGGTTTTTTAATTGCTTCCTGCAGCTATGATTGACCCCTTTCTGAAAAGACTGAGGTAATTTTCTGTTCTTTTGCTGATCTCCTCTAACATGTATTTTTTTTCTACTACAGTTCTTGAATGCAAACTTTATCCCACTTTTATTAACTTAGGTGTTAGCTTGCTTTATTACTTTTTAGTTAATAGAATTATTTTATAAAGATGAAAAATAGTATATTGTTATTAAAAAATCTGGTTTTATGTAGCTTTTCTGTGTTATGTCATGTTCAAGCCAATGCTATGTTTGGTAGTTTTGACTGATTAGCACCTTACTGACCTCATAATTTTTTTTTGTTCCATCCTATCTAAGAGATAGTTTGCAACTAGGAAGGTTTAGAGCTGCAACTTCCCAGGCTCATGTTAACCTGTTTTTTCCATGTAGATGTTTTTTAAAATTGGGTGTCTTAAGCTATCCTTTTACATATCTTGTGCTAAAATCCACACAACAGGCTTCTGCAGTTGGCAGTGACTTAGCTAAATTCAGCTGGAAGAGTTTAAATTTCCCCCTGAAGATTTCTCTGAGGGTTTTTTTGTTTTGTATCACGATGACAAGTTTAAGATCTAGGCCAGTTTATATTCAGAACTCTGATTGGAATAGAATTTATTTTTAAGTAGAAAGAATGAGAGGCTGAGCTTTCAAGTGTTGGCAGAGTTGTACTTGTGAAGAATAGCTTTGCCACTATCCATCACAGCAATATTGTGGAGCAAGTAGAGTTGTTAAGGTGTAGTTTTGTTTTGAAGTTTTCCTCTAATGAAAGCTGAGCTGCAGAACATTGTGTCGTGGTGTCCCAGCTCTACAGGTTTTTTAGAAGGGAACAAAAGGTGCAGTCTAGTATACTTTTGAAATAGCATCTCCAGGCATGACACTGGGACTTTTTAAATTTTATCAAACTGTCTTCTATAGCAGATGATTATTTCCAGGTCCTGAGTAGGAAGCAAATGGTAATGTGTTGGAAAATGTTATATGTTTGTCCTCAAATTTTTACTGTTTTTTGTTTGTTTGTTTGTTTGTTTGCTTGTTTTCCCTAAGTTTCTGACTGTTACTGAGGTCTCTCAGTAGATGTCTCTTCCATTGGCTTTTCTCGTGGCTGGTTGTGTCTTCGAAATTTATAATCTCGTCTCTCTTTTCAGTGACTAGCTGTTTCCAACACACTGCTCTTTCTGTGTATACTTTCATATTTTCTGCTTGGCCTTCTGCAGAACTTGTGTTTTTCCTTAATGTTTCCATTTATACGTTCTATAACTCTTCCTAAAGATGAGTTAATACAGACTGCTTTTCAGCATCATGTTTTGAGGAAGTGGACACTCAATTTTCTTCCTGGTTTTTTTAGGACATATTTTGAACTTTTCCCCCATACTGCATTGTACTGTGTTGGGGTTTTTTGTGGCGGCTGTTGCTAAACAGGTAATGATAGAATCATAGAATGGTTTGAATTGGAAGGGACCTTTAAAGGTCATCTAGTCCAAACCCCTCTACAAGGAGCAGGGACATCTTCAACTAGATGAGGTTGCTCAGAGCCCCATCCAACCTGTTCTTGAATGTTTCCAGGGATGGGGCATCCACCACCTCTCTGGGCAACCTGTTCCAGTGTTCAACAGCCATAATTGTGAAAAATTTCTTCCTTATATCTAGGCTAAATCTACCCTTCTTTAGTTTAAAACCATTACTCCTTGTCCTGTTGCAACAGGCCCTGCTAAAAAGTCTGTCCCCATCTTTCTTGCCACAGTAAGGTCTCCCTGGAGCCTTCTCTTCTCCAGGCTGAACAACCCCAACTCTGTCAGCCTTTCCTCAGAGGAGAGGTACTCCAGCCCCCTGATCATTGTTGTGGCCCTCCTCTGAACCCACTTGCATGCAGAAGAAAAGAAATGAATGCATATTCATTTTTATTTATATGTTTGTATTTCATATTTACATTTGTTTGTATATATACACATGCACAATACATATATATGTAAATAATAAAATTTTTGTTCATACATAACCACATTAAACTATGGCAAAATCTTATAATTCTTCCTGAAGTAATTGCAAAAGAAAAAATTAGAGTGAATTTTTTCATGTTGGAATTTTATGATATTGACTTCTAACTTTAATAGGGGTTTCTCAATCCCAGTATCTGCCCTTTTTACTTGGAAACACTATGTTTTTGTTAACGTGATGACACCTAGGTTTCATTCTTTTTTTCACAGTTTGTTACAATTCAGTGCAGAGTTAATGCATCAAGAAAAAAATATAACTTCTATATTTATTCTGCTAGAATGTCACTGCAATCTTCCTGAGTACTGACTGTTAAAATAAACTTAAACAGCCAATTTCATTTTCTAATACAAATTTCTGCTGGTACGTGAAGCTCTTAATTTATAAACTATTGCATTGCACATGGAACATCTCATACCTACTCTGAACCAAACTACAGCTATTGAATACTAACAATTCTTTTTGGTTTTGGTGTTTCAGAAAAGGGGTTCTGTATGAGAGGAGACATGTGCCCTTTTGATCATGGAAGTGATCCAGTAGTGGTAGAAGATGTGAACCTTCCTGGCATTCTGCCTTTCCCAGCGCAACCCCCTGTTGTTGAAGGACCACCTCCTCCTGGACTTCCTCCCCCTCCACCAATTCTGAGTCCTCCTCCTGTTAACCTTAGACCTCCGGTGCCACCACCAGGCCCCCTACCACCTAGCCTTCCACCTGTAACAGGTAATTAAGATTAAAACTCTTTTTTTTTTTTTTTTTTTTAGTGGAAAAGCAGTGCAAAAAGCTGGTTTAAGAATGCCGGCTATATTTTAGAGAGTTATACTATGCTCTGTTATGGCATAGCTTACCCCAAAATGATTGGTTTTTATAGTAACTGTTGCATAGGTGATTGTTGTAAAATTTGCATGTTAAATGTGAATCTTGAACATGGAGTAATATTTTAATTGTGTTTACACGAAAGCATGGCATGGCAAAACTCACTTCCTTGAGTTTTATAGAAGTTATCTGCAACTGGCTACCGTTAGAGAAGAAGGGAAAATCCTGGAAACGACAGATACTTGGTGTTTCAGTTATAATACTAAAATTAAAGAGAATTTATAACCACATAAAATTTGTGCCTGAAAATGTCATTTGTGATTATTTTTGAAACTAAACTTTTAAAATACCTTAGAAGAAAAGTTCTCCAGCTTGTTTACTCTTTCATTGGAAACTACTTTGGCTCAGGTACTAAAAATTGCATGAAGACTTGTGTGCCTGGCTGTCACCTGTAAAATTGCAGTTCAGTATTCAGTTCCCTTGTGTGGTTTAAAAACTGTTATGTTAGTTTTATGTGATTATTCCTTTCTCTCTTTTTTTTTATTAACTTAGACGTCCATTTCCTAAAATTATTCAAGAACAATTGATATTTGATATTTCTTGAAAGTTTCTTAAGCTGTTTTCATTTCCAGTTGATAGTATATTTAAGTAAGATCTGGGGTGATCAGTTCTGCTTCACATGCAATTTCCAGATCAGTGTGGAAAGTCTAAATATGTGACTTTGTGTCTTTTTCCAAAACATGGCTTTGACAGTGATTAAATTGAAGGTCAGGCTTGACTGCTTTGCTTTGAAAGTGTCATATTACCTGTTGTAAAAAAAAATCAAACCAGCCAAACAAACAAACAAAACCCTCACTGGTAAGAAGGGTCGCTTTGGCTTTCTATCAGAGTTGTCTCTTCTTGGGTGCTTGGAAAATTAATTTCAATCAAGTTAGTTATTGTCGTCACAAAGTATTTTTCTTATATACTATTAAAAATAGAATTTGTTTCTTTGAGGGCATTTCTAGAGCTTTAAAAATCTGTTGAAGATAAATACTGGCTTAGCAATTAAATTTTGCTTCTAGAAGGAAGGTGTTTGGAGAACTGTTCAACTATTAAAATGGTTTTCTCTGCAACCTCAGTTCTGAGTCATTTGCTGGTGGGGATGGTTTCATCTGAATGGGATGGTACAGCATCATGTCTATACCATCTCACCTTTTTTTGGATAGCCTTAAAAACATCTCAGATCAATTTCCTTATGAATTAGGTGTAATGTAAGTCTATTGGATAAAAAATGAATGAGGTGTTTTCCTTTGTTTTTGACAGGACCACCTCCACCACTTCCTCCATTGCAGCCTGCTGGCATGGATGCTCCCCCAAACTCAGCAACTAGCTCAGTTCCTACTGTTGTTACAACTGGTATTCATCACCAGCCGCCTCCTGCTCCACTCTCTCTTTTTACAGCAGGTGTAGTACTGAGGCTTTGCCCACAAGGTTTGCTAAATAGAATAACATTGATTCATATTATACTGTATTTTTTAGATATTATAATTTAATTGTTTGGGAGAATAAATTTGTGTCGTTTAGACTGTGACAATAACTTAACCCTTTTTTTCTAACTTATTTTAGGACAGAAGTAAAATTTGCATGTGAAATGTGAATCTTGACTATGGAATAATATTTTCTCTGTGTTTAGGTAGAAAAGTTGGCATAGCAGTTTTTAGGACAGTTGTTATATAGCTGTTCCATTGTAACTATATCTTGTAATTAAATGAACTATTGTATTTGAAACCTTAGGGGTTTTAACTGCAATTTATTTTAATTAGACAATTTCTTTGTTACCAGAAACGTACGACACAGATGGCTATAACCCAGAAGCTCCAAGTATAACAAATACTTCAAGACCTATGTATAGACATAGGGTACATGCCCAAAGACCAAATTTGATAGGACTCACATCAGGTGATATGGATCTGCCACCCAGAGGTATGCTCTCTCAAAGCTATGCTTACTTAGTTTAGCTGGTTTTCTTACATGAATGCACATTGAGGCAGTTTTCAGAGTACGTAATACTGGAAAACACTGTATTTTTAAAAATCTTCTGGAATTAAAAAAGTTTAATGGAATAGGGAATTCAACTCATAGTTGCTCTGCGTGTGCATTTTTACAGGTGAAATGGAAACTCTTGCTACAGTATTGCACAGTTTATGCCTGGTTGTAATAACTGGTCACTTTGTACATCTTTTACAGAGAAAAACTGTAATATTTCTGTAACAGTCTCTTAGGATTATTTTTGCTGCAGAGAGGAGGGAGTCATTTTTATCTGATAGGAGATAGTTGTAAATGAGTAATCTTAACCTCATAGTTCTTATGGCCCTGAGAAGAAGCAGCACCATAAAAAATGAAAAAGGGAGAGGGATAAAAACTTTTTTTTTTTTTTTTTTTTCAATCTGGGTTTGTTTACATTTGTATGTATTGGTATTTAATGTTTTGTTTCTGTTGCTGTATTTTCAGTGAGGAGTCCCCCAATATGATTCATGTTCTTCAGCAAGAGCCACTCCTCTTCCACCCCGTCCCTAAATCTTGCTCTTAGGTGTTAGTACTCTGGAGTACCATACATTTCCTATCATGAGAATTTTTGTCTGTGCCATCTCATAGGAGAATGGAGACGTTAGCAGAAATGGTGTGAGCCTCAGAGTATTTTATGCATGGGACATGGTGAATCAGTGAGTGCAGTCATCTTGAGGCTGATGCCTTCTGTCACACTTCTTTTGTTTTCCTTAGGTATGATGTTACTGTGAGAAAATGAAAGCCATTAGCTATTTTATTCTGTCACAGCATCTGTTAAGAAGAAAAGTCTATGACCAAGATTTGATCCAGTTTGAACAAGATCATAGTAATTTCAAAATAAACAGTTGTACTTTTTAGTGCAAATTCAGAATACCTTTTTAGAATCAAATACACAGAAAATACAAAAAATATTGTAAAATCTTTTCATCTGTTTACAGAAAAACCTCCTAATAAAAGTATGAGAATAGTGGTAGATGCTGAATCCAGGAAAAGAACTATTGGTGCAGGGGATGGTGGAGTTCCTACAAAGAAGACTTGGTTTGACAAGTGAGTGCTCATTAACACAAGGTTGACCTAATAGTTGGAATTCCGTGGAGCTCTTTTCCGTAATCTGGAACATATATAAATTTCTATACATTGCAAGCGAGTTAAACTGAGAATAAGCTGACTGTACTAAAATAAATCACGCTGTAGAGTGATCTTTATTTGACTATCTTCTCTCAAAACCAGTATAGAGAGAGCTGAAGTTGCTTTGGATGATACCAAGAGCTACTCCTTGAAAGCTGGAATAATCTAAGAAACAGAGAAGCTGCAGTGTGATGGTTGTTAGGGATGACAGATTTTCGTTTTGAAATGTGAATTGTATCATTGCTCTTCTGAATTGAGTTGTGCAAGGTATGTTACTGACAGAGAATATGGGGTGCAGTGCTTAGTGTCCAGATATACCTGGGGTGACAAAAAGTTGGAAGGGATTTAAGAGATTACTGGGACTGAGGAGAGCTTTGAAGTAATAGTTACTTGAAACATTAGTGGGGAGATTCCGTGGAGTAGCTGAGGAATAGTTTTTGGAGAGAAGCAATGTGGAAGTCAGGACTTACTGACATAAGCAAATTATTATGAATTATTTCTTTGATACTGTCCTGCATGACATCCTTGTCTCTAAACTGGAGAGACATGAATTTCACGGACAGACCCCTCGGTGGATGAGGAAATGGCTGGGTGGCGGCACTCGAGAGTGGTGGTCAGTGGCTCAATATCCAAGTGGAGACCAGTGACGAATGGTATTCCTCAGGAGTTGGTATTGGGACCAGCCCTGTTTCATGTCTTTGTTGGTGACACGGACAGCGGGATAGAGTGCACCCTCAGCAGGTTTGCTGACGACACCGAGCTATGTAGTGTGGTCGACACACTAGAGGGAAGGGATGCCATCCAGAGGGACCTTGACGGGCTGGAGAGGCTGGCCCGTGCAAACCTCATGAAGTTCAACAAGGCCAAGTGCAAGGTCCTGCACCTGGGTCGGGGCAATCCCAGGCACAAATACAGGCTGGGTGGAGAATGGATTGAGAGCAGCCCTAAGGAGAAGGACTTGGGAGTGCTGGTGGATGAGAAGCTCAGCGTGAGCCAGCAGTGTGCGCTTGCAGCCCAGAAAGCCAACTGCATCCTGGTCTGCATCAGAAGCAGCATGGCCAGCAGGTCGAAGGAGGTGATTCTGCCTCTCTATTCCACTTTTGTGAGACCTTACCTGGAGTACTGTGTCCAGTTCTGGAGCCCCCAACATAAGAAGGACATGGACCTGTTGGAGAGAGTTCAGAGGAGGGCCACAAAGGTGATCAGAGGGCTGGAGCACCTCTCCTATGAGGACTGGCTGGGAAAGTTGGGGCTGTTTAGCCTGCGAAAGAGAAGGCTCCGGGGAGACCTTCTAGTGATCTTTCAGTGCCTAAAGGAGGCCTACAGGAAAGACAAGGAGAAACTCTTCAGCAGGGCCTGTTGCAATAGGACGAGGGGTAATAGTTTTAAAATAGGGGGAGATAGATTCAGACTGGACATAAGGAAAAAATCTTTACAGTGGGGGTGGTGGGACACTGGAGCAGGTTGCCCAGAGAGGTGGTGGATGCCGCATCCCTGGAAACATTCAAGAACAGGTTGGACGGGGCTCTGAGCAACCTGATGTAGTTGAAGATGTCCTACTCCTTGCAGGGGGGTTGGACTAGATGACCTTTAAAAGTCGCTTCCAACCCAAACTATTCTATGATTCTGTTTCGCAGATTTGTGTGCTGGGGTATACTGAGAGTATTGATGGGGAAAGCTGCAGGTATATGGGCCTGTGTGCTATACCTTCTATACTTCTCTAAAATGACTTTTTTTTTTTTTTAATTCTACAGATCTTCCTCTCTGTGTCTCGTACACACATGCTTCTATGCAAGCATATACAGTTTAACATTGTGTTTGCTAGCTTGCTATGGATTTCTGGCTTGATTTTTATTTGTTGCAGGCAAAATTTTAACAGAACAAATAATCCAGGTTTCCAGAAGAAGGTGCAGTTTGGAAATGAAAATACAAAACTTGAATTGAGGAAAGTTCCCCCAGAACTTAATAATATCAGCAAACTTAATGAGCACTTCAGTAAGTTTGGAAACTTAGTCAACTTGCAGGTAAGAATCAGCAGAGGGAAGGCAATATGTTTTGGCTTAATGATAGAGGTAGTTGCTAAAAGAATGCCAGTTGTTTTTTAACTGCTTCCCTGAAACTGTTCTCATTTTTCTAACTTGTTTCTTAAACACAATCTCATTGTTTTTAATGGAATTGTCATTGAAGAAGCAGAAATGAAATGTTCTAGGCTTCCTTTAGATTTTGAACAAATACTTTCCTCTCAGGTAAGACTTTTAAGATACATTGTTTAAAACATTGAAAATTAATTGTAAATGTTTTTCCTTCACCCCTTTTCTCAAGTTTGGATCTGGTATCATAAACTCTGTATTTTTTCAGATGAATTGTAATTACAGAAAACCTGTATTTCTTATCCAGAAAGCAGTCCTTGTATAACTGCTTTCTAGTCCCATAGTAGTGGTGATTTATCTCTTATAATTACTTAGTAGTATGTCTGAGTGACCCACATTTATAAACAAAAATAAGCAAACAGTTAGAGAAAGATACAAAAGAGGTGGAAAGAACTAAGGCCTGACTTAGGTTCATGTTACATATTGGAGGGTGTATGTCTAATGTCAATATTTCATATCCAGTCTTTAAGATACTCAGTCTGTTCTTTGATTGTGCTTCATTATCAGCAACAAGTTTCAGATGCTAGCTAATGTTTTCATGTGCACTTTCTTGTTTCACTGAGAGGCTGAACAAAAAGATGTAATAGAATATTTTTGTGCTTACTGGCATAGTACAGAATAAACCTCCCATTCCTGTCTGAATGCTGAGGGAGTTTAAGTCTCTCTTAATTACTCTTAAATATTTCTTAAGCCTTTCCATAATTTACCTAAGAATATGAGTGTATTAGCAGGCAGTATGATTCAGTAAGGCAAGTAAAATTGTGTGTGAATGTGTATAGAGAGACAGGCGGATATGCAGATAGATATCGCAAGCTATACTCTTCTTCCAAAAGGTATAATTTTGTTCTTTGAAGGTGTCTGAAATAATATGTTAATGCTCAAAGGAAGAAAACCAAAATGAATTTTGTTGTCTAACTCTGATACTAGGTGTAGGATATTTGCTAACTGACCCCTGTATTTTTTGCCATTTTCTTTACTTCAGTGATGCTTCCTCTTGCCTTTCAAACAGCTGTTCATATTTGCAGTTAAAAATACTGTTTGACTGTTACTTCAGTTTGCTTGTTTAGAATTTTTTAATTCTTAAAAGTTTACTAGCTTAATATCAAGGTTGTATCTTGACACCAGGTTTTTCAAACAAAATAATGAATGGGAAGTATTTATCTGCTGACCCGTGTTGGGTTTAGATTGCAAGCTTCTGAGCCTTGCAACTAGTGATTTTATGATAATTGAGACACAAATGGAAATCCTACATGCAGTAAGTTTTGTTCTTCTGTTTTAAATCTTAGGTTGCATATCAGGGTGATCCTGAAGGTGCCCTAATTCAGTTTGCCACACATGAGGAAGCAAAGAAAGCTATATCAAGCACAGAAGCTGTATTAAATAATCGTTTTATTAAAGTTTATTGGCATCGAGAAGGCAGTGCACCACAAATCCAAACCACTACACAGAAGGTAGAGGACCTAAGTCTTTTCTATATACAATGTTATGTAGAATACAATATTGTAAACTTTTTTTTAAAATGTTTATAGAAAGTAAACTAAGTAGTTTTGAAATAATGAATACTTCATGTAATTCTTTTCCAAAAGTTACTCTTTAATTCTAGATTCTTTGACCTCAGATACAAAGTTCAGGAGTTTATTAGCAAGTTAAGACCCAAGGTATTTAAAGAAAGTCCTTCTGTGACTCCTAGAGAATTCCACTCTGTTGTTACCTCATGTGAAGCAAGATTTTATGCTACTGTCTTGATAAATAACATCTATTTTGCCTTAAATAGTACAGACTTTTTTTTTGTTTTCTTCTGGTGAGCATAAGAAAGACGGCAGAGTTAAATTTCTTTTCTTGGAAGATAATCTCCATTTTCTTCTAAAAGTAGCTCTCTTGTCCAGTCTTTTCCTTTTTCCTTCTCTGTTGACCATGCCTACTGCTGTAGAAAGTAGCAGTAGAATTTGTTTTACATGAAGGTACTTATATGTCTATACAGATAAACACACATATTTATGTAGAGAGGACGTGCAAACAGCAGTGTAAGAGGGGAGCTGCATTAGAGAGACTAATTTTGTGGAAATGGGTCACGGACACTTTACGTTTTTAAATTTGTGTGGGAGGTCCTTATCTCCCTGGTATCCAGTGACAGGACATACGGGAATGGTTCAAAGCTGTGTCAGGGGAGTTTCAGACTTGATATTAGGAAGCATTTCTTTATAGAGATGACGGTCAGACACTGGAACAGACTTCCTAGAGAGGTGGTCAGTGCCCCGTGCCTGTCAGTGTTTAAGAGGCTTTTGGATAATGCCCTAAATAACATGTTTTAACTTTTGACTAATGCAGAAGTGATCAGGCAGTTGCACCAGATGGTTACTATAGGTCTCTTCCAACTGAACTATTCTGTTCTACATTTTGGATTGAATTGCACAGTGGAACACCTATTGGTAGTTGTCATGTGCGTAGTAGCATTGACAACTTTTTAAGAATATGAAACAGCAATTATTATTGTGGAGCTTAGATTTGTAACCTGTGGCAAGCCAAATCAAATTTCTCAGCAGGCATAGTGGTTCTACTCAAACATAAGGGGAAGCTTGGATTCTCCCAGGTCATGTAGGTTATTAGATAGAGGCTTGTCAGGTAGCTCTTCGTGTAGCATCATCATCATTCAGGACCAATAACCCCATTTTCCCTACCAATCCTGCTGTAGGACATTTTAGGTAATAGTTTCCTTTCTCTCCTTTTGTAACAAATGCCTCCCTTTTTATCTAAAATAATGCCGGTTTAATGACACCTTTCTCACTGTCTCCCCATCTCCCCATCCTTTGAATTTGAGTTTCGAATCAAATCTATAAATATCCTTGATGCTTGATCTGAACTAGTGCTATTTTCAAAGCTTGGTTTACATCTGATCAGCCAGAAGAGGGCAGTGGAGTATGTAATTTGCATTCATACAATTATTAGCTCTCTTAAGAAGGATAGCTTGATTAGTTATTGACATCAGCTTATTTGCTAATTATGCTATCCAGCTTGGATTATTAGCTAGTGTATTTCCAAACAAATATCTGACCTACATATTTGTTACTTTGCAAAACACAAATTTTAAGCAGTCTTATGGTTTTAGTTATGTTAATAGATTCCTAGCAAAACACCTTTGGCAAATTAACCTCGATGGCTTGACCATGAATTCCCCTTGGAACCAGGTGACAATATTAAGGGTTCCAGCTTCACAAAGGACAGCTTTTCAGCATGTGTCAGGAAACTACAATTTGAAGTCTGTATGTGCGATAGAGGGCACACAGTGACAAGAAAACTTTGAACAGGAAATGAAAATTTTAAGTGCAATGCTTTCATCTTCCTGTATCCCAAAATATAACAATTACCAAATTGTTGAGTCAGTAAACAGATATTTTTAATTCATAAGCCTTTCAGGAATGTGAATATTTACTTTCTTTTTCATTGAAATTAATATTTGGCATCATATTTACATATTATAAACTCTTTTCTAATAGTAGTTCACATACTGTAAGTATTTAAAATTTTGTCAAGATTTCTAGTATATTAATTAATTACAGCTGAATTAATTTCACCTATATTTATAATGATTTCCAGCCAGATTTTTTTTTTGTGTCAGGCACTAAAGACAGGCTTTTGAATATTTTTTTTTTTCCTGTATAAAATCAGTTGACTTTTAAGTTATCCCTTCAGTAGTATCTGGTCTTACATTGCTGTTTCCTCAGCAGGATTACTTTGGAAAATTCTTATTGTGGAAATTCTGAAAGGAGTGAATGTACTTAGTAAAGATGATGGGAGTCAACCATAATAAATCATCAAATAAAAGGCTTCTGTCAGGAAGCAGAAATAGTGTGCTCTTCACATCTGTGGTAGATTAAACAAGAAATACTAGGCTTAAAAGGCAGCATAGGAGATTTAGGTTAGATATTAAGAAACGTTTTCTAGTGCTAAAGGATACTTTTACCTGGAGAGGTGATAGGACCTCTTTCATTGGAAATCTGTAAGAACTAGATGGATAGATAGATACTGTCAGTAATTGCCTAGGTATAGCTGACTTTGCCCTGTTAGGTAACCTCCTGAGTGTCATAAATATGTCAGAAGCTTGCTTGGAAGCATATTTTTTTGGTCTTAAGTGTTCAATGTTTTTGTCAAATAAAAAAAGGCAAGGTGTTAGCTGTTAGGGCATATCCATGGTAGGTTCAAACATAGCTGCTCCGTTTTCTTTTTTCCCAGTCCTCTGCCTGTGTGTTTCCATATCCTTCCTTCTTTTTCTGTTTTGTCCAAGTTAAACCTATAGGAGATTAAATGTGACATATCGCTGTAAAAAGTGAGTCTTTGTGATACAAGTTTGTATTCTGCCTTTCCATAACTAAATGGTTGATGATGAAAGAATTGTGAAAGGAATCGGAAGAGTGCTTATTACTTTCTGTTCAGTTCTAACAGGTAGAAGTTAAGATAGTCTAAGTAAACACGATTAATAGAAATACAGTGAAGTTGTTTGATCGCTTCTGTGAGCTGCAAGCACAAAATATATTTACTACGCAAGTAGTCAGTGTAGCATCCTAAATCTCATGAAGTCTTTATTTTTTCCATCAGGTGAAAAAGGTATTGACTGATAGAAAGGAAAAAATGTAAATCTAAATGCTATTGCAGCAATTTAACTGTGTATTTATTGAACTACATATGTAGCAACCTTTTGTTTGTTAATACTATGATGTGCTTTTTGGGGGTGTGGTGGTATTACAGGTAATACAACCCTTAGTTCAGCAACCTAATTTACCGGTAGTGAAACAATCAGTCAAGGAGCGATTAGGCCCAGTACCTGCAAATAATATTGAACCTGCAGAAGCACAGAGTGCCAATACAGAAGTCACTCAGGTATGTATGATTGTCAAAAAATGAGTTGCGTGTTTTTCTTTCTGTAATAGGTTCCATAGTGTATGAATGTATCCATTACAGTTAACTCACATAGTGCAAGTACATATTTACTACTTATAAGTGCATCTAATTTGATTGTGAATGCAAGTTTTCCTTAGTGTAGTGATACTTGGCTGTCTTACCCAAGCATGGTACTTAATTTTTAGTATCATAGCTTCTTAGTTTGAAAAAAAAAAAACAACAAACCAACAAAAGACTCTGAAAATATTTCCATAATGTGTTAAATTGTTACGTTTTCAGATTTCAAAATAAAGTTGGTTTCTATCCAAAGCAAAAAAGATCTTTCTTTAATGTTACATTTGTTAAACAGCTAAAACCGTTAGAGTCTGGTCAGCATCCAAAAGCATCTTCAATATTTCTATGTCACCCTTAATATAAAGAAGAATGTAACCACAGTACCAACATGTATAATGACAGAATCTGGCATGTTACTACTTCATTAGAAGTAGCCCTTAAATTTTTATTTATGTTAGAAGTATATCATTATTAGCATTGTGCCACTACTGTAGTTTTAGTTCCTAAAAGGAAGACCACCAGACTTCAGAAAACATTTGTGGTTTAAGTTGAAATAACAACTTCCTGCAATTGATTCCT
This sequence comes from Chlamydotis macqueenii, assembly GCF_036417535.1. NCBI lineage: Eukaryota > Metazoa > Chordata > Aves > Otidiformes > Otididae > Chlamydotis > Chlamydotis macqueenii. The sequence goes on from NC_141556.1 coordinate 169,227,944, forward strand.
GCAAATATCAGATTATAAAACAAAAACTCTGGAGTGTATTTAAAAGAGCCTGTGTAGATAATCGTTTGCCAGCTAGCATGTCATGGACTCTATGCAAAAAATACATAGTACAAAGTTTGATTCCTGATTTGGCTTTATCTTTGTCTTACCCACTCTATTTATAGATATATATTAACTGTAAAATCAAATATCTGCTATCTAATATCTAATATCTACTATCTAATATCAAATATCAAATTCATTTTATCAACTGCTTTAATATTATTTTTCTTGTATTGTTGGTCAAAAGTCTATGGTTTTATTAGTTAAATATGTTTTTCCTAAATTCCTAACATTTGGAATTACACAGGAAACAGTAAAATATTCATAAAATAAAGTCTGTTTGAACTATACTTTTGTTTTGTTTTCTCAGAATGTGACTAAATTATCTGTGAAGGATAGACTGGGTTTTGTGTCAAAGCCAGTTACTCCAACAAATGAAAAGGTAAGAGAATATCTCATATTCTCTTCCTCACGTTTAATTTCAGTAGAATTAATTTTATTGTAAAACTCCTTATGTCAGGATCAAGTTTACCTATATTTTATTGTTGGTTTGATTAATTGCATTCTTGTTGTCCTAAGTTAATTGCAGATAAATATCTTACTGTGTATTCCTGAACTACATTTTACATCATCCTTACTTTAGCAATAGGAAGTCTGCTTCAGTTTGAGTGGAAATGCTCTTTTTCTCGTTCCACACAAGCTGAGTTATCCTGAAAAACTTTTCTACAAAGAGTAAATTCATGCTAAAATGGTTTTCCGCTGTGCTGGCTTATAGTACAGACTGATTTTGGTTAGCTGTTGGGCTGTTCAGTGGACTGGTTGTGAAGCAGCAGTCTCCTTTGGCATTTTTAGTAGAGTTCTGAAACTTGGTTTGAGCTATTTTCACCTGCTACTGTCCCTTTACAAGGAAATACCTTGCTTAGTTTGCAGTGATAATGCTCTATAACCATTAGAAATTAAATGATTGACACCTGTCAAAAACATGGATGTCATGTCATAGTTGTTTTTTTTTTTTTGCTTCTGACTGGGTTTGACAAAAACTTTCCGGTAAGAAAGTGAGTAACTATATTTCCCAAAGAACAGGAGGAAAGGAGATGAAACAGTCATCCTAAGGCGTTGCGAGATCTATATAGGGGCTTGGAATTTATGAACTTCTGAAGAGTTTCACACTGTTCCTTCTCTTGAATAATATTTAGAGATTTAGAAGACATAATGTGTTGCTTCTTGCTCTTCTGTATTAGTTGATACAGGTACATCTGCTGTGGCGTCTCTCCTTATATTAAAAGAGATGAGGAAGCATGGTTCATTGTGCTATGAAGTCAGTTGAGGGCAAAAGGAGCGTGTCAATATTTTTGTCTTTACCTGGTCCTCTGCTTGTCTGTATTGTACCCTGTCCTAAAGCTACTTTGTGAGAGGAACTATATGATTGTGATGTGCATACTTTAATGTGCTTTAATAAGTTATTAAAAAATTCCTTCATCTTCTTTTTAATGGCCTGCTTAGAGCATTTTATATTGCCTTTTATAATACCCTATAACGTGCTTTGATTTTTCTGTTGTTGTTCTCGCTGTACTGCTTACTCTAGAAAATACTTTACTGTGGGAAGAAATAGTATAAATAGCACAATGAAGTGAAAAGCTTTTATATGAAGCATTCTTGTTGTAAATTCTTCCGATCTTTTGATCTTTTCTGTCTTTGTAGTGTTTCTTGGCTCTTTTTTTTTTTTTTTCTTTTTTTTTTTTTTTCCTCTCCTGTTGATGGGCATTGTGTCTGTTTTATGGAGTGCATGGTGACCGATAGACTCTGCATGCATCTTTTGATTTTCCATGTATATAAAAAGTATTTTCAAACTCTTTGAAATGATACCAGTTACATAATTGCTGTGGTTTGCTTACAAGGCAGATAGGGTCATGCCGATATTGTCTCCAGGACTTAGCCATGGATTTCTTAATACTAACATGGCCAAAATGTCCTTTAAGGAACATGATAAGAAAACAGAATAGTCCAGATCTTCAGGTACTGGGAAGATGTACATAGTATACTTTAGAGAGATTGTAAAGCAGACAACTATGTTCTCAGTAAGTCATGGAAAAATTTTCCTGCCTCATTACAAATATAGGAAAGAGAACAGACACGTAGGAGTCTCTTCCTTTGCTGTACAATGTTGAAGACTTCACTCTCTTTGAGTTACTTCTTGTTGACTGTGCAGGCTCTACTTTGCACAAACTGCATATGAAAAGGAACTATTGTATCTACTTTGGAACTGAGTCTCTAAAATTATGTTGAATTTTTGCTTGGAAAATTCATGCAGCCATGAAAAAAAAAAGCATTTTAAACTTCAAAAAAAAAAAAAAAAAAAACTTCAGTTATTTTGGGGACAATGTCAGTCTTCTGTTTCCTTAATTATGCTCAAATACATAAAATTTTATGTGTTTGAAACTTGGAAATACATATGAAATCTCAATGGAAAGGATTTATAGACTAATGTTTATAATTTTTAGATATCTGATATGATGGTGGCTCTTAAAAAATCGTTTAACTTCAACAACTCCAAATACACTTGTTACACCAAATTTTTATATTCCATATCATCAAAACAGACAAAAGAAAAGACGCTTATATATTTTTAAGCACTCATGTTTTAAAAAAAAAAATAAAATTGAAATTCACTGGCAAAAAAATAAAATGGTTTCCTCCTATAGGTTTTATCCACTTCTACTGGCTTGACAAAAACTGTGTACAACCCTGCTGCTTTGAAGGCAGCACAGAAATCTTTGCCTGTTGTTTCCACTTCCGTGCTAGACTCTAATGAAGCACAGAAGAAAAAACAGGTAAATTAAATATGCTTCTTTGTAAAATGGACCTATATTGGGAACTTGTGACCACTAGAGATAGTGCACTATGTATATTCATCTCAAGAGCATAGATGAAACCAGTTGTAGGATTAAATTCACTATAATGGTTTCTTTTCAAAGAACAAGAAAATTCAGCATTATTTTGTTTGGGTTTTTTTTCAGTGTATGTTCAGGCAATGTAAGCAGGTTTAAAATTCCTTAGAAGTTCAAAATGTGAAACGCTTTTTTTCGTGGAAGCAGAATCTCCATGTTGAGGCATGAGTTGTCTATTTTGAGTCAGAAGGGAGTATAGTATAGTCACTAATTTTGTATCGCAAGCATTTCTGGAACTGGCCTTTATTCTCATTCAACTGGCCTTTATTCTCAGTGTGTTTTTGTACTTATGACTAAAATTGTTTCTTCACTTGAGAGAACTGAGAACTATATAACACTGCATTTTATTGTTTCCAAACTATAGTTCTGCATCCATTTTTAATTTTTGCATAGTACTGTGTTTTCTCAGGTTTTTTTTGTGTTAGAGGGGAAAGGCAACAAAAATACATTTGGCCTTGAATAGGTTGCTTAGTTTAGTTAGCTTGCTTAGAATTTTCAAAAGAGCCCAGTAAAGCTCCTTTTTCAGATTTATTCTTATCATTTAGAAAAACTAAATATAGGACAATGTTTATTTTATTGGCTTCAAACCACAAATTAAGGGCTCAATACTAAGTTAGATTCAAACATAAGTATTGAAAGCAGTGTAACCATTAAACAAAGATTTGACCCTATTGGTAAACTTCTGTAAGTGATGTCTAATATAATTTGAAATGGCAGTTTGTAGCTTCTGGCATTGGTCCAGACTTTAAAGAAATCACTTCTAATTTGGGGATTTCATTTCATATTTGTCTCCTGAAACGTGTTTCTCAGAATTAGAGCCTTTACCTTTCAACTTACGACACTAAGTGCCTGTGAAATGGCAAAAAGCTCATAATGAAATTATTGACTTCTCATAACAGCTGATGGGGGTTTTTTTTTGAGAGAAGACACTGAAGATATGCTAAGTGATTGGCTCTTTTTTCATATGATCTTTCCTCTCTTCAGAGATTTCTATTACAATGTACTAGTACTTACAGGAAAACATGATTTTGTGGGACTCGCTCCCTTCTTTCCTTCTGTCTCCCTAGTTTTTCTTGACATTCGTTCCCTTATCTTTACTTTCCCTTCAGAAAAGTTACTGCATACTGTGTTGCAAAACTAACATTTCATGCAGCAGAATTTGTCCGTATTTGGGAAGACATAGAGAAATCTTATTACTACTCCTTTTTTATGGCTGTTGTGCGTTTACACTCTTTGTATAAGGTAGTCCACTTGCAATCTGATCCCATGTGATCTAGAGGTGCAAAATCATCTTCTGCCTCTCCTCTTTTATCCCATTAAATATGTTGTTATCAAAACTCTTAATTGTTTTCTGCAAGTATCTTGCTATCCAAGACTTCTGCATTCTGTATCTGAGAGGAAGAAGCAATTGTTTTCTCTCAAGCAGCATTAGTAGGAGCTGTGGCATCTCCTCCTGCTGCTTCTTCTGAGTGCAATATGTCACAAATTTGTCAGTTTCAGTTCATTTTGATTTGCCTATGGCAATGTCAAAATTGTGGTTTTAGCAGATTGAGTGGTAGTACTTGTCACTTCCAAGTTACAGTAGTTAGACACAAGAGAGATGGTTTTCTTTGGGTAACATTTTACTTTTAGAAAATAGAACGTATTTTCTTTTTGCTTGTAACTGTACTGGAGAATGTGTATTAATTGATGGACTTGATTTACAGTTGCTTTCAAGGTACTGTCCTTGCACATTTAAACTCTTGCATGTTTTACCTCTTGCAATGGTGTATTTTATTACCTTTTAGCTTTTAATGGAGTTGAGTAAGGGGTTACTTTGTATGTAAGTAATAATCAAGTCTTCCCAGCACAGTTCTAACGAAGAAAGATTGTTAGATCCTCCACTAATTTGGTGATGCACTGTTTTCCAAAACATAATTTGAAATATTGCCTATTGGTAACTTATTTCCTTTACTATTTTTTCCCCTGTTATTGTAAGTTTCTACTGGGTAGTTTTGAGGTATAGTATATTATTCTTCTGGCGTTATTTTTCAAAATCTAGAAACTTTCTGTTATTTTTTTTTATGCTTCTAGGAGGCACTACGACTTCAACAAGATGTGAGAAAAAAGAAGCAAGAAATCTTAGAGAAGCACATTGAAACACAGAAGGTAAAATGTTAGCATTAAAGAAAATCAGTAAATCTCTTGTAAACTCTTAGTTCACTTCTCTAAAACATTTCCGAATCTGTAAGCATGAGCTACAAAACTGGCCTATAAAATAAGCTTTCTTTTATAATCATATTATCACATTATTTTAAGTTTAGAGTTTTAGTCTAATTTATCTTGTTCGTGGGCTTAAAAAATTACAAACTTAAGCAATTTAGGTGCAATTTTAGTTAAAATTGCCTAATTTGAGTGCAACATGCGTATGTTTTTTTGGGAGAAGTGAAAGCCTGAGAGTTCTACTTGACAAGAGCAGGAGTGATTGATGTAGAAAAGTATGCATGACTGCTCTCCAAGTTAAGTATGTTGAGCAAATCTGTCCAAATGAAATTGAGATATCAGTTGCTCATTAGCAAATGAGTTAATCAGAGATTCAGACAAAGATTTTAATTTAATATAAGCTGTTAAAAGCCCTATTTGTTGAGTTTGAAGATCATAGCAGAAGAAATGCAGTATCCTGTTTTTTTCCATTAGTTGTAATGAGTACTGGAAAACAAATCTGTAATACTAGTTGCTAAGTAAAAAGATTTTTTTTTTTTTTTTTTTTAACTGGACAGATGCTGATTTCAAAGCTGGAGAAGAATAAAGCCATGAAGTCAGAAGACAAAGCAGAAATCATGAAAACACTGGAAATTTTGACTAATAGCATTACCAAGTTAAAGGATGAATTAAAAGGTGTATCACCAGGAGGAGGGGCTCCTTTAAAAAGCATGAAAACTAAGACTCAGGTACTAAAGTTTTGGTCAGCTTTTTAGTAAAATGAATTCACATGCTTAGGTCAGCAGAATAAAAATATGCAACCACATCAGCAGTATTTAGAACCATACTGTTTTAATTTTGAAGTCATCTTTGAAGGGAGGTTGGTTTTGCCCTCTTTAAGGGAACATAGTTAATTTTAAAACCATGCTGTTGTCTAGAAGGTTTATCCACTGTTACGGAGATATTACATCATCTGGAAAATCAAAAAAAAAGAAACTCAAACCCAAAAATCTTATGATTGTTTCTTTTGCTTGTAGTCTATTTCTGGTTGAGAAGTCTGAGGGAAGTTACTTACCTGTAGAATGAATTTGAACTATAAAAGTCCTAGAAATTGTCAGTATTTTCAAAGCTGCATTTGGTTGTTGAAGTCTCATGTTTTTGAGAAATACTCTTCTACCAGTGGTGTACAGTGAACAGGAGAAACAGTTGATAACATTTTTGATCCAAGAACAACAGCTGTGGGTTTCATCAAAAATAGGGTAAAGAATTCAGACCCATAAAAATCAAGAAGCAAGTTGCATCATGAAAACTCAGTAAATTCTTGACTAGAAAACCAGGAATGCAGCATTTTAACCCATGACAGTTACTTTATCCTGAGAGTGGTCCAGTAAGTTCTTAGAGCAGACAAGAAAATAGTCTGGTAACGCTAAATTGCTCAAAATGGTTGATGTTGGAAGTGGTCTCTGGGAATTGTCTTGTTCCATTACCAGGTGCCACTAAGAAAAATCTGGGATGTCTTCTTTACTCGTCCACACTGAGTATTTATACACATGAATAAAGTCTCGTCCACTCGCTACCTTCTCATCCTGAAGTCAAAAAATCCCATCTCTGTCAGCCTCTGCTCACAATAGTAAATGCTTCAGTCCCTTAATCATGTTTGTGGCCTTTCACTGGACTCTCTCCAGTATGTCTCTCATGTGCTGGGGAGCCTGGAACTGGACACAGCAATCCATATGTGGCCTTACTATGGCAGGAGGAGAAGGATCCCTTGATCTGCTAGTGGTCCTCTTCCTTATGCAGCCCAAGAGGCTGTTGGCCTTCTTTGCCACAGGGACACATTGCCAGCTGATGTTCAGCTGCTTCTCTGTTACCAGGACACCTCAAGTCCTCTTCATCTGGGAAGCCCCCAACCTGTATTGGTCACTATGGTTATTCTTCCCCAGGTGCAGGAGTCGGCATTTCCCTTTATTGAAGTGCAGGAGGTTCCTCCTGCCGCATTTCTCCAGTGTGTCAAGATCCTTCTCAACAGAAACACAGCCGGCTGATGTAGGAGCCATTCCTGTGAATTTTGTATTGTCCACAAACTTGCTGAGGGCACACTCTGTCTTACCATCCACGTCACATCCATGTAATGAAGATGTTAAACAGTATTGACTGCTCAGGTACATCACTAGTGACTGGTCTCCAGCTGGACTTCTGGCACTGAGCAGAGCTCTTGGAACCTAGCAGTTCAGCCAGTTTTCAGTCAATCTCACTGTCTGCCTATCTTTTTAGCATGTCATCCTTTTGGCTGAGGATGTTGTGGGCGACAGTATTGAAAGCCTTACTGACACCAAGATAAACAATTTCCACTGCTCTATTCTGGTCCACCAAGCCAGTCATCTCATTGTAGATGGCTGTTAAGGTCAAGTATGATTTCTCTTTCCCTTTCCCCAATCACCTTCTTAATATGCTTGGAAATAGTTTTCAAGGTTCTTTGCTCCTTTATCCTCTCAGGTGTTGTGGTGAGGCTGACCAGGATGTAGTTCTATAGATCTTCTTGCCCTTCCTGAAGATCAGAGTGACATTTGCTTTTTCTCAGTCCTAAGGAACCTCCCCCAGATGCCATGACCTTTCAATGATAATTGACATTGGCTTTGCAATGACATCAATGAGCTCCTTCAGTACTTAAGTTGCATCCCATTGGGTCACAGGTATTTGTGTATGTCCAGTTTGTTTAAATGTTTCCTAAATTGATTCTCTTCCAGCAAAGGTAAGTCATCCCTGCTCCAGATGTTTCCACTGGTTTCAGGATCTGAGATTGCTGAAGGCGAGTTTTTCCATTAAAGACTAAAAAGTAGGAGGTATTGAGTACCTTGACTGTTCCTGTATCCTTTGTTGACAGATCCTCTTTCACATCCAGCAGTTGGCCCACATTTTTCACAGTACGTTCCTTTTGCTGCTGATATGCCCACAGAAGCCAGCCCTGCCTTCTTGTTCCTCACTGTCCTTGCCAAATTCAACTCCAGACAGTCTTTGGCCTTCAAAACCAGTGCCTGTATGCTCAGAGAGTTTCACTATATTCCTTCTGTGATCTGACTCTGCTTCCATCTCTTGTACACCTGGGTTTTGGATTTAAGTTTGGTTAGGAGCTCCTTGTTCATCCAGGAGGTGGCCTCCTGCCACCTTTGCTGCACGCTCTGGAACTTGGAGGATGTGATTCTTGAATATCATCCTGCCTGAATATCTTCATCCAGGGTCTTCAAACAGGAGTCTTCTTCCAGTTGTCTGAAGAAGGCCTCATCTACTTCTTTTGCCTGATCAGGTGATATGTAGTATACACCCAGTGCAACGTCGCCCGCGTTACTCTGCCATCTTAATTCTAACTTGCAAACTTTTGACTGCTCATCATCTGTACCCAGGCGGAGCTCCGTGCATTCATGTCACGTAAAGGGCAACTTCCACTCCTCACCATCCTTGCTTGTCCTTCCGTAAGAGACCATATCCGTCCATATCCTATGATTTCTCTGAAGTCTCAGTGAGACTGTAGCCCTGTAATTGCACACAGACATCTAATTCTTTCTCTTTGTTTCATATGTTGTGTGTATATTAGTGTACAGGCTCTTCAGAGAGGCACCGATTTCCCAGAAAAGAAATGAGATCTTCCCCCATGATACTGTTTTGTCGGTCCTGTCTCATTTGTGTAGGTTGGTATGTGTATGCTTGAGGTGGTCTCCCCTTTCAACTCAGTTTTGTTGATATTGAGATTTCTTCTCCCCACATCACCCTTTACTTGGCAGCCTGGTCCACCAGTTCCTTGTGTGATTGTTGTTTTTACTTAGTAAAGTGAGGTGATATGCTAATTTGAAGTACAGTTTTAGCAAAGTTTTTGAGCTGGTTTTCTACTTCCTTTGTAATATGGACGGTGAAGAAACATTTTAAGCAAACTCATTTCATAATGGACAAAATATCCAAACTGTAGAAAAGTTGATTTTATTAATCGCTTTCCTCTCAAGGAGGTTTTGCATTATCTGTGAGCATTGTTTTGTTAACATTTGAAAGAGAAAAAACAATCAGTCCCATCTGACCTTTGTGAAAGTGAGGAGTTAACAGAGCCTTTGGTTAAAATTTACAACTTTGACAATTTTCTGATAGACTTTGCTCTAGGTTCTCTTGCATTTTCTTAGTATTTAAAACCTGAACAGCTCAGAAGACCCTGCAAACTTGAACCATTAGGTAGACGAGGCTTGTGTGGCTGTGCTGTTATCTTTACCTATTTTTGTCTTGTTGCAGTTCATGCAGATTACAAAATACTCTTCCCCCTGAATGTAGAAACTTTTGCTGCTTCTTGATATGTCTTGAAGGAGGTATTTTCTTCTTTTTCCTCTTGAGACCTGGCACAGCTCTATAAAAGGGAAGTCTTCATTAAGAGCACTAGAAATAAACCTCAAAGGTCTGGAGACTTTCTCTATGACACCTATGTCACTGACTACTTTCTGAGTTCTAACTGCTTGTCATTATGAAACTTCAGGAGTGGTTGTTTACCATGTCATTCATGTGTTGCAACACAGTGGGATTTAAGAAAAACACTGCTTGCAATTTTGAAAACTTTGAAAACCATTATACAGGAGATAATGGATTTTTTTTTCTGTGATTGTTGTAAATAATCAGAAAATTGGTCTGAAAAGGGTTCACGTTGAAGTTGCCGGTTGAATAATCCAGCTTTTTTTCTTTTAAAGCTTCCAGGAAAAAAAAACAAAGAAACAAAAAAAAATCCCTTCTTTATCATTCAGTGGTGATACTTGGTTTCCAACTGTCACAACTGCGAAACCTTCATCTCTTGACAACCAGCCTTTGAATACATTACATGCTGTGGTTTTACATCAACAAGTGTAAATGTAAAATTGTTTCACAATCATCTATAATTTTATTCTTCATTTGTGATGTCATTGGAGCATTTTGGCTGCTGCTTCTTCCATTTAAAAAAAAAAGCAAAAAGAAAGCTTTCAGTTTGGAACAGAACTTCAAATAAAATGTTCATGGTCACATAAAGCCCTTTCTTGCACCCGTACCAGCACCTGTACCTCTGGTTGCAACGAACATGTCTAAATTTAGGTTCAGAGATACCTTTCAGTTTCATAGATAGTTTTGAACTTTCTGATATTTTTTTTCAACGTACTGTGTGCTGGAAGGCAATTCCAGGTGCATCAGAGACCAGCCTTTTGTTAGCAGAGGTCTTGTTACTGTTTTTTCCTGCTGTGGTCTGAGCAGAACTACCATTTGTGCTTTTTGCTTTATGGAATTGTGATAAACTTAAATGCTTTTTCTCATTACTGATTATAGATTTTGTATTCATTCATAATAGTACTACTTTTTTTTTTGTAGAATCCCTGTTTATCTCATCATTACTACCATATAATTTTGTATTTTCTGTTTTGCGTGTCTCTGGTTTAGAAAAAATTCCATTGTATTTGGCTTTATGTGGTAATCTAAGAGCTTTGACATCACCAAGCTCAGAAACATATTACTACACATTGAAGTTTTATCTTGCCAAGGAGGGTCCTAAACTTGTGCTTGGTTTGTTTTTGAAGATGGAAACTTAGGGTAGTAGCAGTGTATCTGCAAAGTTACAGCTGTAATCTTGGTTAAGTTTAAAATTTCACTAGAGCTTCTAGTTTTCAAATTCCTTTCCCTTACAATTTGTAGGAACTTGTTTTCCAGATAGAGGTGCTGTGGCCAACTCCTACCTTACCTGGCAGCCAACACTGGCCTATCCTGAAGTCTCTGTGTATTTTTGAAATAGCCTGCTGATAGGAACATAGCAATAGATTCTTGGGTTTTATCGGAAGATTGTTTCCTCAGTAGAGAATGTGAACTGTGGAACTAATAATGTACCGTAACAATTTCTTAGATGCAGAAAGAGTTACTAGATACTGAGCTGGATTTATACAAGAAGATGCAAGCTGGGGAGGAAGTTACTGAATTAAGACGAAAATATACAGAGCTGCAGCTGGAAGTATGTTTGTCTCTTCTTTTGTAGCAAGTAACTTTTAAGCACATATTTTCATACATGTTTATTAGCTTGTGTATTGTATCATTAACTGCTTTTTTTTGCAGAGTGCAATATTAAGATGCATGTAGATGGAGGCATTTAGCAATAATATTTTTAAAAAATCAGTTTCTGAATTTCACTGAGGTAGAGAAATAGTGTTATCTTTAATTTTGATTGGTAATCTATTTAAATTCTGTAACTATTTAGATGATGTGATATTTTATAGATTTGTGGTAGCAATATTTCCTTGAGAGCGTGGAATGTTTTTAAATTCTTGCCTGTAGGTGATGTTTTGTTTGATACAGAACAGTTAAAAAAACACTACTTGATGTATTACAGCATTGGTTTCAAGAGAAGGAGGACATACCAAAAGCAAATACAGTGTTTCAAGACATGTTCAATGTATAGGAACATACTTTTTCTTAAAGTAGTTGCTTTTAAAAAATTCAGAAGGCTGTGCAAGATTCTTCATATCTGTCTTATTTTAGAGGTTCTGAGTGCTGTGGGTGTTATTCTGTATTATATTGCACTATGTTGCCTATATGACTGTACTATCTGCTTAACTGCATGATAATCTTATCTCTCTTTACTGTTAAGCAGGCTGCTGTGTCGCTTAAATCCCTCTTGTCTTAATGAAGTTTGGTCATGTCTTATGTGTAACTACATATGAACACAATGCACATTCGTACGGCTAAGTTGCATTAAAATCTTATTTTAAAACTAAGTTGTTATGCAGCTTTGGTAATTGTGAAAAGGTTTGTTAATAAGCCAAGAGATGGCATAAAAGCTTGTTAACCGTATGTATTCTGATAGTGAATAATATTTCATAGGCATACTGAAAGCTTATTTATAAATCAAACATTTTAGAAAATATGTTAATTGAATGATCTGTAAAATAGCAGTAGAAAAATAGATGCTTTTTCAAGATCGAAGTGTGCTAATCCTACTTCATCTCTGATTGAGTCTGTATTTCAACTTTGGAAAAAAAAAATGTAGCTCTTTCAAGAAAATAATTTTTTTTCGAGGTAAACTAATATTATGAGGCCTCATGGGTGATATCACTGGCATGCATTAAAGTAGTGCTACCAGTGCTTGAGTTGTAAATGCTGTAGGATATGTTAAAAACATTGTTGTGGTGATTTCATTTAACACTTGATTCCTACATCAAATCTGTTTGGATTTGAGAAGATTTTCTTATTTTGTTGTTATAAACATTGAAATGAAATAATTTTAAGTGGTTTTTTTTTTTAAAGTTAAAGTAACTTTTGCAAATTGTTTTTAAATGGCTGTCAGAAATACTGTTATCAGCCTTTTTACTTTTCTTGGACAGTGCATGCCTGTTCTTTAGAAGGGATACACAGGTATTGTGGGAACAGAAATCAGCATGTATGTAGAGCCAGATTTTTTAGTGAATGCTTTGTCCTTGGAGGTGCTCCTTAGAGCCTTTGTTTTGTACCTCACAATTCGGTGGCCAAAGCTATTATGCTAGATTAATTCTGTTCAGAATAAAAGTCTTGGCTGGACTTTCAGAGGCAAATTAAGAGACAAAGATTAAAAAGACAAAATAAGTAGTTAGTCACCACATCAAGAAAGTTGATTGTTAATGAAATTGTAAATGTTATACTACACCTCCTTTCTCCTGTGCGGAATTATCCTTACAGATAAGGCCTCTTTTGATATCTGTTTTTAATACCTAGTTCTTTTTTCCTGTTTCCATCCTATTTTTGATCTGTTAACAATGTGAACTTTTTAGTGTTATTAACATGTTCGCCTTTTGTTATTGTAAGACCTGTAAGCTGCTCTTTCTGAGGCTTGTTTGGGGATGTATTTTTAGGAAACATCAGAATGTATGTTTATTAATTTTATTTAAAGATTTAGATTATGCTTTTTAATACATCAATATGTTATGTATAAACATCTTAGGCTGCCAAACGAGGGATTCTTTCTTCAGTTCGTGGTAGAGGGGTTCATGCAAGAGGTCGGGGTGCATCACGTAGCAGAGGTAGAGGAATACGAGGCCGGGGTAGAGGCAGAGGAGTTCCTGTGCATGCAGTTGTGGATCATCGACCTAGGGCATTAGAAATCTCTGCATTTACAGAAAGTGATAGAGAAGATCTTCTTCCTCATTTTGCGGTATGTGGCAATTTCACTTCTGTTGTTTGAATGACATTCTTCCATTGAATTACTTGTTTTCTCTTGATTCAGTTCATCTGAAAATAATATTTAGGAATGAATCTTTAACATGATATACCTGTTTATGGAAAAAGAGTATGTATCAGAAAAAGGTGAAACAAAGAGAAATTGCACCATTGATGCAACGAGTTGTAACTGTAACCACGTAGCATTTACAAGGCTTGGTTTTTTTCTTGAAAAGAAAGGAAGTTGAGAGTATAAAGTAATGACTTAGAATATTTATCCTTTCAGGATATATGTGAAATTGTTACAAATTTTTAGATGTAGAAGGATAAAATAACTGAAGGGATCGTGAGAACAAAGAGTGATTCAGTGCCAAACTTTCAATACCTAAAGTCTATTTATCTTTATTAAAGTATCCTAACAAGTGCTTAACAAAAAATTTTACTGAAAATTCTCAGTGCTTTTGCTTAACTTTCTGAATATAAGAGTCAAGATGAGAATTGTGCATCTATATGCAGATCTCGGCAGGGCAGCCAGAGGTTTCTGTCTCTCTGTCTCTGTGAGCTTAAGAAATCAGAGCTTTTTCTACTTTTTTTTTTTCTGTTTAGTCTAAAGAATTATAAATTGATGTACATAGTTTTTTAGCAATTTTTTATGTGCAAGTATAACATAAGAAATCAAGATAAATTTATAAATCCCCAGTTCTACTGGGGATTTTAAGGTTTCATGTTTCCAGAAGCTATAGAATTGTACATATATATTTTGTTCCCCTTAAATACACTGCATCATACATATATAGGGGAACAAAATGGGAATCATCATACCCATAAAAGGAATAAGATTACTTTCTATTAAAATTACTTTTTATTGAGATGAATGTCAGACGGAACATTTATACATACCTATATATATATGTATGTATATTTAAGGGGAACAAAAGTACTTTCTATTGAGGTGTGTGATGGACTGAACGCTTGAGCAATGACTTCACAAATTTTTGGTGTAAAACTAAGAACATAAAACTTTAATGAAGTAATGCAATCCACTTGGTCAACCACAGGGCATTTCTAAGTCCAGTGTCAATGATGAGTATAAGAAAAAAAAAATTATGAATTTTTATCTTTTATAAGTTTCAATTTTTATAAGTTTTAAGTTATTATTAAGTTTTATTTTAAAATTTTTCATCACAGCATGATATTGTGATTTAGTCTGCTTTATCAATATTGCTGAAGTAAATTTTGCTGGTTACCTTTCCTGGTTTCCATTTCATTATGTACTTCTTACTGACTGCAAAGAATATAAAAATGAAGACGGAGAATCTGCAACTGCAGAAGTTTGCTGTGTGGTATCAGTTTATGGTCATAAATTTGCTCAGAACCTAGCATTTTCTTATACTTTGGTTCTGTTGCAGGATTATTAAACTTACTGTCTTTTACAAACAAAAATATTAACAAAAAAATCTTTGTAGCAACAAGTGCAGTTGTATTCACAGTGTTAGTAGTATAACACTGAGAAAAAAAATGTTAATTATTTCATTTTGCAGATTGTGCATTTGCTATTTTTAAACTTGCTCCACATTCCACGGAAATACACTAAAGCTATATTTCTGTTTCTGTGATGCGATATCACAACTGCGCATCAGCAGTGCACTCCGCTTGTACAGATATGTTGGGCATTGCAGCGTAACAGTGATAACAGCGTTAAAGGTAGCAATACAGCTCATTACAGGAATAGATGGGTCAGGTTCTTCAGGTGCTGAAATCAAGTTAAGTTTTGAAACTTTTTCCACAGTCCCTGTGTCTCATAAATCTTTTTGTGGAAGAGTTTCATAACAGACTAATGGAATCATCTCAAGATCCATTCCTTGTGATCAAGAGAGAAGTATTGAATCAGAACCTCTTTTTCTGTTATAATTTTGCTTCATACCTGTATGTTTACTATCAGGAAATCAGAGACGACAGCACTTTTGTGTTTTAGAAATGCAAGTAAAACTAACTATTCCTTGCAAAGACAAGTACTCTGATTGTCATTAAGGCTGTGAAAGGTACACTATTCTGATTTTATTATTTTTGAGGGCATTTGGTTTAGGACAGCATTTTTAGAGATGGAGAACTATTTCACTAAGCTTTTTTTTTTTATTATTTATTAAAAGCAATATGGCGAAATTGAAGATTGCCAGATAGATGACTCTTCTCTCCATGCAGTGATTACCTTTAAGACGAGAGCAGAAGCTGAAGCTGTGAGTATAGTCTTTGTTGAAAATACTTGGTAACATTCAGCTACTTTCTAGTTATGTTATACTTCTGTATTTGATTAAATTTAATAGTGCTGCTTATTTTAAAACATTTTAAAGAAATATGACACAAAATTTGTATTATAGATTAAACAAATCTGTCAGAACAGTGTATTACTGAAATCTTTAGGAAAGGAGGATGTTTATAGCAAACTCACATACAGGATATAAGAGAGAAATTAAGAGAAACACTTAAGTATTGATAGCTGAATGTCTTGATTTATCTTTATTTAATTACCAGGTGTTTTCACCTGTAGGCTTAATACCCTCACGGTCTGCCGAAATTTCACTTGTTTTGCCTAAAAATTGATGTGGAGAATCATTTCAGCCTTAGCTAAATTTCTGTACCCAAAAAAAGCAGGGAATTATAGTATTTTGGAACCAAACATAGAAGTGTAGAGATAGGAAGCACCTGAAAAAGAGGGTAGAGCAGAGAATGAAGAAAGATGTGGGCAGGGAGAGAAGAGAGATATCTTTGGTGGAAAGGTTGAAGTCAAAGTTACATACTTTTCTCTTTTCTCCCCCCCCCCCCCCCCCCCCGCCCTTCCCCCCTTATTTATGATGAATTTCACTGCTTTTGAAAAGCAGTATGTTTTTCCTCAGCCACTCTAAAGTAGATTAGGTGGAGTTTTGAAGCTGTGTTCAAGGTGAGGTTCAGCATATGCTCTGGAAAGTAGGGATATTTTAGGTGAGTCAGAAAGAATTAATGATCTGTGTTTGCGATATCCACATTCTAGTTAGTGTTAAAGTTTTTAATTGTTGAATTACTTTGTGTCTAATTGCGCCTTCATTTTTTAATTAAAATTTTATGAAAACTGTGTTTGATTAAGTATAGTAAAATCTGTATTTTCCTTAAGATGTTCTTATATATTAAATATATTTCCATTGCAGTTTCTGTATTTACTACTAAAGCAGACTTTAAGACTGGCAAGTGGTGAAGTTGTAGAAGCTGATGATTAAAAATGTCTCTTGAGGCCAATTGTGACGTAAATGCAGCTAATATTTTACCTTCTTAAATGAAAATAGGCCTAAGCTTTATGACCATATATATTCTAGCCTGGAAGGAAGAAGAGGATTCCCTGTTGTAAAATGTTCCATTTTTATGTAGTAGTAATTTATTCCAAAGATTACAAGTTGTTTCTGGACCTAAATGTCACGTATAAGTACTTCTAAAAATTCTGGTTGTGTGACATTGTGATGAGACCATGGACAAAAAGCTCCTTAGCTGCATTTTAATAAGCATAGGATCTTTTAAATTTATCATAAATTTATATGTACAGATTTAAAATTTATACCTGGGGACTTTAATATCACACAATTCATGTTCAGATGTCATTGAACATGTAATTGTTTCTACATTTCACATTATGCTGTGCTTTCAGATTGTACTATAAATCTTTTGTGACCGTGACGGTTATTTCGGAATGTTGCTAACAGTGATTTATGCTCATTCATGTTACTTTAATTTGAACATACTATTTCCAAAAGCCACTTTATGCAGCTGGTACTTAGAAAGGCATGAATATCCCATAAGTTAAAAATTTTTACATTTCAATTACGACGACTTTACAGGAAGTGGAACGTTTTCCAGTAGATTAACTTGTAATCACAAAGGAGCTGTTGTAGTTGTTTGGTTGTTTGGGTTTTTTTTAAATCATTTGTATTTGTGCAATGTTTTACTTCTTCCAGTAAGTTATGCATTAACAGTTTTGTGTCCCTCTTTGAAAGGTGAAGAACTTATCAAAATAATATTAAAAACCAGGAAGGTGTTGGTTAAGTATGTTGTTCACATCACCAAATGCTTTTTGGTTTTCAAAGCTTATTTTCTTCTGAATATATTTTGATCATTTTCCTGAAAGAATGTGTGAATTCCACGTGCAGTGAATGAAGTTGTTTTGTTTCAACCTACTAACAGTAATTCAGTATGAACAAACTGCAACCTGAATTTTCTTTTTCAAAAGCATGCTGTTGGTTTATTTCTGGCATTAAGTTAATTTTTCCTCTGATGAAGAAATATATAACTAAAATGTGTAAACTTGTTTTAGGCTGCAATTCATGGATCTCGTTTTAAAGGACAAGAGTTGAAGTTGGCATGGAACAAGCCTGTTGCTAGTATGTCAGCTGTTGAAACAGAAGAAGCTGAACCTGATGAAGAAGAAGTAAGTTTGCTTTTTTATTATTATTTTTGAGATGAAATAATGTAGCTTTTTCAAAAGAACGTCATCTGTTGATTCATAATTCTATTTTTGAATCTAACTCAAGTTTTGATATCAGAAAGTGAGTTTCTCTATAAATACATTTCTTGTTTTCTAAGCTGTTGAAAGTCCAGATACTTTACTTTTGCTTGCAGAAATGTTCAATTTCTTACACAACAAAAAACTCCATAGAGGATATATTTAGAAAATGGAAGAGGTGAGTTTGAACTTGGATGACAGAGATTGAGGATTTTGTCTTAAACATGGGGTTTTATTCCATATACTTCAGGCACTTATTTCTTAGAGTATCACACTTCAGAATCTAGTTTTCCTTTATAGAGAGAGTTGGCTTGGAGGATACAGGTGAAGGAATAATTTAGAGCATTTACTGACTTCATTCAGACATCTAAGGTACCCCTGCTGAGTGTTAGTCTTCATCATGGTGCATGAAAGATATTAAAGCCTTGTCTAAATAACCTTAATTGGTTCATATAGGAATAGTGGGGCAACATTTTTTGATGCATTTAACTCATTACACTCAAATACCAATGTTTGTGAATTCTGCAAATTAAATATCACTTGGGAAAGAAGTCAGGGAATCTTTTCTCTAATTCACTTAGTTAACTGTATATAAATAATTGCCACAGAAGAGCTGAAGTACACATTGACTTACTCAGTATTTTGTCTGTATCTTTTTTCTGTGGTATTTTGGCAGACCTACCATAGAAGCAGCTTCACGAGATGGTTTTATCAAAACAAAATTTGGTTAGATTTTTTACATTTTGTAGTATTCACTTTTTTTCTGAAGAAAGCCAGTTTTTCTGTTTATGTCTCCAAAAATGCTAATTTCTTTTTAGCATGTCAGCTGAAGACAGGTAGACTAGACTACCTCCACCACTGTGTATCCATAGTAGGCATTTGTGTGTTCTGACTTACTAAATATTACTGTCTTCGTATACACAAACCTTAAGCGTTGCCAGATAGAAATGAGCTGTGAGTGAGCAAGAGGCTACATTGGGGAATCTTCAGAGCATCTTAGATGCTTTGTCATTTCTCCTTCAGGGATGTATTGCCTGTGAAGACCAACAGTAGTGTTTGTTGCTGCAAGGAGTGAGAGGTCTCATTGCATAACTACTTTGCTGATAACTTCTCCATTTTGCATAACGAAGGAAGGGCATGGAGGGATATGCAAGCGCTTCAGTAGAGTAAAGGAAGGAAAGTACAGATTCGTTGGTAGATGAACTACAGTGAGACTGATCTTTTAACTCCACCTGAAGACAGTGAGTGTAGGAGGGAACCCATGGGGTATAGGTAGCAGGGGAAAGGGAATGAAGATAGTAACGAGCTACATGCACTGTCTGCCCTGGCAAAGGGAGTGGACAAATTTACAAAGACCTTAGGCCTAGATGCTTGATGACATCTTGTCAGCTGTGAAGCGTTTGTGATAATGGGATACATCTATTTTAGGTGATGGTTGTTCCCCTTAACAGGAGTCATCAGGTATGGAAAGAAAACAGAGGGAAAAGACTGAAAAGACTGTTTTCTGTAATTCATAAATTGATAGACTCATCTAAAACTTTCCCGATTTTCAGAATTTAAGTAAAAAGAGGAAGTAACAGGTTTTTTGTTATTAAGAAATAATTTCATTACTTGAATGTTTATCTTTATTGTAATTTTTTTTCCCCCGACCATTTATTTTTCTAACACTTTTCTTGAGATCTGATTTTGTTCTTTAATTTAATTTGTTTTATTTGTCTCTGTACTGTTTCTGCACTCATTCCTTGGCTAATTATTCTTATGGAGAATGTGGATCAAAAACCCTAGCTGTTATTTGCTTTTGTATGCTTACTGAAATCTTTGCAATAGCAAATGTGTAATATAAAAATATTAATTTACCTATATCTTTGTTAGTAGTGTTGCTGGATTCTTACTTGGCCCAGTGTTTACATATTTGGGTTTTTTTATTTACCATGATTGATTGTACTTATCTCTGACCCTTTTCTGTTTTCAAAAAAAGCCAAATATATGTAGCTTTCCTGTCTTCTTTGTGTAATGAGGTTGGATTTTATCTGAATTTTCTACAGCTGAATTTGTCTCCTTAACCTTCACTAAATGTCTTTACACAAGGGATTTCTATTTAATAATCCTTGGTAAATTTTGCATTTAAATTATGACACTCTTTCCTTCTGTGAGCTTTGTTTTGCTCTAGCATTTGGTTAAATTAGAATTCAAAGTATAATGTTGTGATTCAGTTCCCAAATGGTTGAGTTCAAGAACTTGGTGGTTGTGTGCTGAAGTTCAACGAATTTCATAAAATAAATTTTACATAGCTTTATTGTTTAAAATTAGATGCTTATGCAGGATTGGATTGAGAATGGGGTAGGCTGTTATAGTTGGTAGCCTGAATTTCAGTCATACATTCTTTATACATGTAAAATATCTTGAGTTTCTGCATGCCTACAGTTCATCATGCTACTTATTTAACTTCGTTGTGTAGAAGCTATTGTAAACACGTGAAAGGATTTCCTTCATTTTTCCATGTCTAGACTACCATTTTAGTTCAGCTAAGGAGTACTATGCTAAAAAGGGATAGCAAGCTTAATACTTCAGTGAAACATAAGTACCTTGATGTTTAAAAAAAATAAATAAATAAAGGGAGCTAGATTGTTCAGCAGAGTGACATTCTTAATAATGAAGCAGAGCTTCTAGTCATTTATGAAAATATGAAGTAAGTCTTCTGGGTTTGGTTCCTATAGAAAATCTCCTATAGAAAATCTCCCTTAATCTTCTTAGATGCCTTACGTTCTACACCTGGGTGCCTAACAAAAGAGTTGGCTCTTCTGAGTCAACAACAGATGCCCAGGAAGAGTATGAGACATGTGAGTAGAGATAAGCTTTTAATCATCAGTGGTTTGCAGTTCCAGGACCTGTTGAGTCAGATGTGTGGTTTCTTTGTAGTTGAAAGCCCTTGATAGGTGTTCATTTTATGAATTTGTCTGGTTTCTTTGGAATATGAATAGCATCTATAATGTCCTGCAACAGGGAATGCTACTGTTCAACTATGTCTACCAAGGATAAGTATCTTTATATGGGACCTGCCACCTGCATGTTTAATTTTGATATTCTCCTACTCCAGCATCAAAAAGCCATCATTCTTTCTTCACTTTCTCAGAGACACTTATTTTTTATATATATATATATATATATATATATATATATATGGACTTCTGTCATACTTCCCCTCAGTTACTTTCTCTCCAAGCCAGAGAGTGTCTCTGCAGTTGTTCCCTTAAATGTAAGTTGTTCCACGATTTTTGATCATCCCAGCTGCCACTCAGCCTTGTGCACCTTAGTCTGTGTTGTGCACTGCCCAGGACAACTATTTTTTGACAACACGTTTGTCTTTTAGCCTGCTGGACATCTAGACACTAGGAGAAGAGGCTCAGTCCTCAGAAGGTTTCTGTGTTCTGATCTGGCTCAGAGTACCCAAGCATACATTGACAGACAGGTCAGTTGTCGGCAGAACTGCTTTTTAAAATGCACTTTCTGTAGGCAAAAGTAATGATGATAGGAGTTTCTCCTTTTTGTAAAACATCCTACCAGTAAGAAAGAAGGCTTAGTTTTAGGCTTTCTTCAGCCTAGAGCTTCACATCTCTCCAGAAGGCTCCCTAATTTCACAAATCAATTTTCACACCTCCTGTTGAATTTGGAAATTATGTAGCATAAAACTACAGTTAGTGGGACAAGAAGAGTAAGCAGGGAAGGCCATAACTGTTAGCTAACAGCTGGGAGACTTTGCTAGGGAAAGGCATCCTTGTGTTTCAGTCCTTTCTTTAGCTATGCAGAAATTGCTGTGATAAGTGCAGTTCTCAAAAATGTTCTGAGACGAGATAGTTTATATATTCACAACCCTGTGTCTATAAACAACTCACTGTTTATCTTTCGTTTTTTGACTTTGCCTCTCTGAAGCCTGTAACTGTCTATCTGAAATGTTTAGGGTTTTGTGAAGTCTGTCAAGTTACTGTGTTGTTACTGAAAGCAATTGAAAATACATCAATATATTTTGTCTAAATTTCTGTAAATACCTGTCTCCCTGCCCTCACCTTTTAAATCTTTGTATCTCTTTTAAGTTTGATTAAGCTGTCAAAATCAAAAAGTCTCAGATTCAGCTCTTAGTACTGTGGCACAGGTGGATTAAGATCTTGGATGAAAACAGGGGTAGTTATTGCAAATGTGAAGAAACTAACACTAGTTTTCAGTGTAGCATCTTAAGTTGATGGGAGCATTGTAGCTTGGACATGAGTGACATGCTGAAGAATCAGAAGAGCTGTTTGAGTATGAAATGCATATGTCCTGGTCATTTTGAAGTCCACTGAAAAGGAAAAAACACGTTTCATTATTTATATATATAAAACACATATACATGCAGTATACTTTTTTTGAAAGTGTTACTGTTTACAATTAAAAGTATCGCAAGTATCAGGGATTTATATTTTTGCGTTTTACATCAGAAAATGTTAAAGATCAACCAAGTATCACGTTTTTCTCTTGAAGTTTCAGGAAGAATCTTTGGTGGATGACTCGCTGCTTCAAGACGATGATGAAGAGGAGGAGGATAATGAATCTCGCTCGTGGAGAAGATGATTCAACTGATTGATGACAATGCTAGAACTGCACCTGTGTTGCATTAGTATTACCTAATGTACTTCTGCATCTTTGTATTAAAAGGGGTTTTGTGATGAAGTTGGATTTGGATGTAGACTAAAAAGCAGCTGGTCGGTTTTACGTTTTGAGAGATTGATGTTTGAGTTACATTTCAGTAAATGATTGCTAAAGACATCATACTAGGAACATATGCAATGTTTTTATTACATAGTTCTACAGAAAGTTACAGAATTCTTTGGGTTCTTTGTAATTTACCGAATTGGTCAAACACAAATGACCAAAAGTTGTTATAACATAGGTAATTTTTGTTCTATTCCAGATACGGAATGAAAATTTGCATTTAAAATCTTTGTGAATGTTTTCAGAAATGAATAGATAACAGTACTAAACCGAAGTCTCTAAATTTATGTATTCATAATATTGCATAGTAGTATGCTTAGGCTTTACTATGTACTAGCCTTTTGTTGGATTTGTGTACGTATTTTACCTATGGGTTTTAATGATAAAGTGTATGACTGCTTTGCATATAAGTCCTTATGACTTTAAGATGTTAAAAAATAAAGAAATGGAATGGTCTTCAAAAAAAAAAAAAGAAAAAAAAAAGAAAAAAAAAAAGCAATAACCAAAAAAGCTAAGGCAATGGTCCTTCATAATGAAAAAAAAGAAAGAAAAAAAAAAAAAAGAAAAGAAAAAAGACCGTTCCAAATGGCAACCCCCACCCCCATTTTCACAAAAGGAGCTCTAATCACTATCACTTATACTAAAGTAGTATTGAATATTAAAAAAATTCTCAACATAGTGGTGTTTCCTTTACATTGACACACAGGTGTACTCTGTTGCATAAAAGCTTTAGGATGTCTTCTGAATTTTAAACTGATTTAAATCTCAAATGGTAAGTAGAATAATATTCCAACAATAAGGAATTTATTCTGTATCCCTGCACTGTGCAACTGTAGAAGAAAATTTGATCCTACAAAAATATATGCAGTACTGAAATGTAATTTAGGAAAATACATTAGGTAAAGTGGAATATTCGGTAGTTATTATTCTAAAAATTTTGACTACGCACACTAATGCATCTTTTTTTATTCCTGTGTTTCTATGATTACATTTTTCATTTCAAAAGTAATTTCAGCAGACAGTAAGTTCAGCATTTCATTTCAGCAGATAACTAAGTTCACACTATAGTGTATATTCATCATTTAAAAGTGTGCATACGTGAAATATTATTAGAGTTCTACTCCACAGAAATCCTTAGTTGTCTCTAACAGGACATTCTGTTATGTGAGGTCTGAAGTTCCTCTTCTTAGGAAGGGGAACTGCCTTGTCCTTTGCAGTAAATGACCACTTTCACCAGGAAGATTTGGTTTTATTTTCATTAAGTGGCATTCTGCTGATCTGTCTTCAAATGAAAATCCATTTATTAAGTATTAGACTTGAGGGGTTTATTCCTGTCCCCCCAACAATTCACTAATGAGCGCAGCATAAAACCACTCTCTCATTTATCAGATAAGTGCAGAGGATAATACTTCAGTTAACAGTGTATTTTCTGTTAGTTCATGAGTTTGTCTTTTAGTGGGGAGGAGAGGGGGAAGAACTGCTCCAAGTCATGGCTCTGCCCCTTTTTTTTTTTTAATTCCAAAATAGGGATGGAGGAAAGTAGAAGCAGTAGTATCCCAGAGAGAACAACTCCATCTGTAGGATTTTCTCTTCTGTGCTTTTCAGTTATTTGAGGGCCTGGATCCTGCTTTAGGATTTTCTGTTGGTGGTTTTGGGTTTTTTTGGTTGTTTTTTTTTGTTTTGTTTTGTTTTGTTTTTTTTCCTCCCGCTATGTCCCTGTGTGTATGCATATCTTGTTGGAAAAATATGCACTTAACATTTTAGTATAGTGTTAATTTCACATTGCAATGTCACAATTGACTGCCACGCTTATTATAGTAAGTTCCAAATCTTGCCATAAGGAATTGTATTTGGGAAATTCATTTCCTTTTACACTGAATTTCAGGTAAAATAAAATATTTTATGAACCTTTTTATCCAGTGCTCTAGTTCACTGAATTGAATACAAGTTTTCCTACTTTTATTTTTTAGTTATTTAGTACATCTGAAGGATGCAAGGTTGACACTCTGGAAGGTGGCAGATTTTTCCGTGGTGTCTTACAGAACAGGTACAAAAAAGGAAGGAATTGTGCATGCTGCCTTAAGGTGGTTTGTGGCATGCTTGGTCTGTCGCTCAAACCTGCCTTTTCACTGCAGTGGATCAGCACAAACTAATGAAAACTATTAGTGTCTTCTTTACATGGATGCTTCTTCTGAATCATCTGAAATTGCCGTATTACATAATTTTGAAATTAATATTGCAAGTTTGTCTACTTCTTTTGAATTCAGCTTGGTAGTGCATCCATGCAGGATTCATTTCTTTGTTAAATGTTTGCACCCTGGTCTACCTGTAAGGAGATGATACTTTTAAAAATTCTTCTCACCACCTTCCTCCCCCAAACTTCCACCAATGAAAGGTGTTCGGGGGGAATTTTTACTGTCATGTATTTTATCCCCTGCTGTTACCTTGTGATGCTCTGCATGACTGAAAAACACCTGGATCAGAATGGATTGGTTTACTCTCTTTTTAACAAACAAATCCAAATGTTTGTTTTGGTCAAAACTGATCTGTGACTGTATGCCATTCAGTGTAAGAGAACAGTGTCCTGGTTGCAATCTAAATTGATTCTGTACATATTTCTGTCATTATCAAATTATTTTATTTATTTGATTCCTTTTTGGGTTGCTCTGTCCTTGTATTCCTTGTTTAGTTCTGCTCTCCTGTCCCTTTTTTGCAGCTGCCCAGTTTTGCTAATGCAACTGTTGTCTTTTCAGTTCAGTTGGATCCTTATTAGCATAGCCTTCACTGAAATTTGTTGTCGCCTGGAGCAGCATCCTTCCTTCTTTGAATCAACAAACCAAGCATCCTGCTGACTCATTCCCTTCTTTACTTAGTTGATCTTTCTGAATGCATTCCTGAGTATGCCTCCACTGTGATTAGCTAAATCATTGTATTTTTTTTAACAGTTCTGCAAATGGATTTTCCTAGTCTGAAACACCAAGAGCGGGGTTGGTTACCTTGGTTTTCCCCAGACAGCTTTTCAAATTTTCTATGGAAAAAAAAAGGTAAACATGTAAGAAGATTTTTTTTTTTTTTTTTTTTTTTTTTTTTCCAGCTAGGTGCTAAAGGACTTGTATAAGATGTGGTCTGACATGTAGTTCAATGACAATATTGTAGTAAACCACATTTGATTGAACTACAAAAAAATTTAAGTAATGGGAGTCAGTAATTCAGGCTGTATTACAGTCTGTCTACAAAATGGTAAAGCTACAATAATACCTCTTTGAAGCATTACTTACAAGCATTGCTATTTTAATTTTTTGTTCTCTTAAAACTTACTTATTTCGAATCAGAAAACTTACAAAAGAAATAAAAGTTACTTACTAGTGAAACACAAAGGTACAGGACTTATTTTACAACCAAGTCTAAGCAGGTCTATTTCTTAAATAGAAAAAGCACCTGTTGAAAAGTATTTTTATAATTTCAGGCACTTAAAGTAGATTGCTATTCTAAACCACACTCCTTAATTAGAAAGGGGTGAAAAAATACTATCCAGGTAACTTAGGTGTCCAAGAACAGCGTAGGATGATTGTACTTAATTTAAACATCCGATTTTGTTGTTCACGGTCCACTTTGAAGAGGTCCCCAAACCAGCAAAGCTTACTGTTTTTGTCAGCCCTTGGATAACTTTTACTAACTTTGCAGGTTTTTTTTAGATTGAATGGACAATTATCAGTTGATTTATGAGCATAAAAGAGCACAAAGAGATGCACAAGAATTTGGTTTTGACTCGAGGAACTGGGTTAGGATGTTCTCTGGTTTTTTAACTAAATCTTGTAGTAGGTCTCACCAAAAGTATGTGAGGAGGGAACAGGGGACGCTGTTGTACCAATACACAAAGTAACATAAAAGGACATAGACCTTCAGTGAAGCACCTAATTTACTGTAGTTCAGCATTATTTTAGTGTTGCAACTGAAGAAGATATAGTCAGATTTAATCCTACACCACTTACCTTTCATTACAATTAGCAAATTAAGTTACAATTAACAAATTAAGATTAGAAAACTGGAACAAATTGCATAAATTTGAGGAGTTTGGAAAAAAAAATTGAGTTGTGTAAAAATTAAATAATTTTGATTATTCTTCATCATCCTATTCTGAATGAAGCTGTTTCTTACTGTACTGGTGTTATAGCACTTGATTACTTTCAAGTGAACCTGTTAAGTCAGACAAACTAGAAGTTCTTGATCAATATTTAAAACAATATCAATTATCTTTTCCAGTTGAGCCAATATAGCTGTAAACTGGTCCTTGGTGAAAATGAACTCTTAGATTTTCTGGACTCATTGGACCTTTATAAATACACTAGTGTGCTTGTCACACAGTTGCTTAAATACTGTAGTTTTATACAATAATTATTTTCATTTTTTACTTTAATATGTCTCTGCATGTTTTAGTCTGAACCATGTTTTAAATCTGTAGACATAAAAAATACTTGCAGCAAAAATAGACTTCAGTGATCTCAGTCTCTTATTTAAAATCTCTTTAGATCTAATTGTAACACTAGTGAGAGAGATTTCAATAACATACTGCACAAAAAGTTTCTCTTTTTCCTAGTGGGTCATTTGTAAAATGCTTCTGTGTGTGTTAATGCTAAAGCTTATCTAAATGTTAGTACTTTGTCCATGTGAGTGAACATTATTTTTTTTTTTCTTCTTACAGTAAGATTGTAATGCTGAGACCAATTGATGTCTTTGAAAATCATCTCATCTGACCCTGTGGTATTTTTTAATAGTTTTTATGTTAGTTTGAATTCTTTAATTCCAAGATCCTTCCTGCTTTGTTATTACAACAGACTTAACTCAGCTTCTCACACTTCTCTGGCAAAGACTGGAATAACAAATCCAGCAAATCTCTCTGTGCTAGTTGATGAGCTGGATTTTAGTATTTCCCTGTCAGCAACAGGAAGGAAAAAAGTTTGACATGTATACTCTTCAAAAATTATTTTTTCTGAGAAACATCTGCAGTACACATATTTATTTATTTTGACCTTTGGGATGCAGAGAGGGTAAAATTGTCTGTTCACTGTTTTACACTATTTTACTCTCTTATGTTACACTTTCACATCACATTTTTGGATAGTAATTTGATGGGTAAGTCAGGTCTTTTTATATCATCTAGCATATGTTTTTATTTAAAAAGGAAGGGAGGAAGAAAGCAAACTGGTGTTTATGGTTCCTCCTGACAAGCTATGGAGATTATTTGAAATCTGAAGTGTTATTTACAGACCTCAAAACTCGACCAATACAGATGACTATTTCCTAGTTGCTAAAGAATGCCTTCTGCTTTTTAGGCTTAATGTTCTTTTAAATGCACAGAAAAAAAGAAACACTAACTTCTCAAAAATGTTTTCCTAATGATCTGCAGCTAGACAGAAAATTTCTCAGCTCTAAGGCATACTAACTCTTCTCTCTATACAATAATTTGCTCTCTAGGGAAATGAGAAAAATTTCTTAGGTTATAAAGGTCATAATTTATTCTTGCACAGAATTTTGTGCAGTGAAGATGTTTTAGCCAAAATGTTTCCTCCTGGTAGAGAAAACAAAGACTTCACAAAAAAAGTATGTTGATCTATGCATGTAAAAATTGCTATCCTTTTTCCAAAATCATGTGCATGTTGCTAATGTGTGTATGGTGTAAGAGAGATCTGCAGAAGCACAGAAACGCCTTTAGGGTACAAGAACTCTCTATTTACAGAGCTTCCCAGCTCTGCAGGACTCTGCTGCCTTAAAAGCTCAGAGAAGTGTCCTTTCCATTAAAGTACCTTGTTTTTAACCTGAAGAAATGTTCTTCCTCACATTTGGAAACTATCCTTTCTCTGCTTAAAAAAAAAAGAGGCAATTCTGATTTTGTGGATTTTTTTTTCTTTCCCTTGAGAATAAAGCACTGTATTTTCTCTTTCGACTGCTAGAGGGCACTATGGCTACATAAGTGAAACACAATAACTGGAAGTAATTTGCTCCCATTTCAACACTTCTGTGATATTTTTCCTGTTTCAGTTCTCATACTAATATTTGCATTTCTTGCAGAAACCTGTATACATCTCTGCCATGTCAGCAGAAATTCTATTTGTGTGAACTGAAACAAAGTATCTCTCTTTAGATTTAAGTACCAATGATAAAACATGACTCCAGGTGCTTAAATCTGAATAAAACAGAAGAAAATTTCTCTGTTACAAGATGCATATATCCATCTCCTTTTCTGCTCTGGGAGTTGAATTAGTTTTTGACAGATTACAGTTGAAGTTATAGAAAACTTTGGGTAGCTACATCCTGTTTGTCAAAGCTTTTCATAAAAATTATTCTTCTAAGCATGCGTTTATGATCTAGAATAGAGGATATGCAGTAAATGGAAAGCTAGAGCTTACTGCTGGAAAGTGGAGGAGCAGAAATGGCAGATGATATTACATTTTTATATAAACTGCAAAATCAATTGCCAGCCTAATGTGATGTGATGAAATTTCAACACTGTAGCCAGTTATTTTTTCTTTGTGGTCTACTCATGTTAAATACATCAAAGAATTACTACTGTAGCTCCACCAACTGGTGAGGTGTAAGTACATGAACAATTTTTCAAATACAGTATGGAATACTTGTTCATCCTGGTACTACCAATATACTGTCTGGTACTGTCTTGCCCCATTGCGTTGGGAAGCTACTGGTAGCCCATGCATCTCTACACTTGAAACTTTGAATGTGCAATGTCCATGCACACAAATCACATTTAGGCCAACAACATGACTCATTCTGTGTTGTTTTGTTTCCCCTTTCTGTCATTAGTGTGATATCAGAAACTGCTGAGGTATTACAAATTTTGTTACGCTCCTCCTAACTCACAAATTCAGCTATCTGGAGATTATTATATGCTCTTTTTTTTTCTTGCAAGATGTCAGCTGTATCATCACCCATGGAGAGACAAATGCTGGAAAATTTCCAAGACGTCAGTATCTTTGGATTCACTTAAAGATGGAAACCTTGCTTGCCAGAAGTGATTGTGAGAAGAGAAATTCTTCTTGAAAAAATTACTTTTTTTTTTTTAAAATCACAATTATCTGTTTGCATTCAGATCTAGTAGATTGCTAATATTTACCCACTGCTGCTCTTGAAGAGGTATTAAGTAATGTTTAAAATTATATATCCTCCATATGGTCTTTCTACCAGTTTGGTAGCACATAAAAGATATCCTATCTTCATGTGTTATTTTGATACAATTTTTAATTAAGTTTTTCCATCTACATTCTCCATTGTAATATTTTACCTTAGAAAAAAAGAGAAGAGTGGTAGGATACAATTTATTTTTTTACAAAATTGCACAATCTTAACCTTTCTCATTGCTGCTCTTTTCAAAATTCTCCTATAGGCTGTACCACCCTTCATGTATAAGACAAAAAACAAGTTGTGTAAGGTTAAGTAGAACTGCAAATTTTATCAACACAAAAATAGAAATACCCAGTAAGTAGCAAGTGAGCAGGTTTAGGAAACTTTGCTGCAGTATAGAATTGTGCAATACAGATGTTCACAGAGATGGATTTTCTGTGCCTGAGTACTGGATATGGAACCAAAAAGAACCAAAACTGCTTATCTACTGGAACACCTTTTAAATGGGTTAATCTTGCCACAGAGAGAATATAGAATTTCTTTTGCAGCTATATCCCAGGAGTACTTATTCAGTATTTTTCAGGTTAAAAAATTTGTCTTCTTTTAAAATACTTCTGTTGGCAGTTTTTTTTTTTTTTTTTTTCCCCGTGGTAAAATTTCATCAGTTAGTTTGCAAAGCTACATTTTGGAATCTGAAAAAGGCATTCATTTTCTGATTTTAGAGTTTGGAACTCTTCGTTCCCAGAAGCAATATCCTGTACATAGTTTATTTAGATGTATTATTGTGGTGTAGACAAATTTATGTCTGGAAGTATTCTGTTACTGTAAAATGTGAAATGAAAGAGCAAAGAGCAATAGCAGTAGCCTTTATGGTGGAAGAAGCTGAGAGATGGTTAACATGCCAAGTGCTGGTCAGCAGACTTAGTGCCTGACCTGAATTACAAAATAATTTTTCTATTAGAAATTATATAAGGATGTTGGCAGTGTAGCAGAATGAAAACTGAGCGCTTTTTTTCTGTTGGTATATAGTGAAAAATTAAGGAACATAAGTCACCATTAGAACTTGCTAACTTTTAACAGGTTAATGCTGTTTGTATTTGCAATTTTGTGTTGGTGAACTTGCCAGAAGATTATTTGTATGTCTTCACTAAATTTATGTTTTGATAACTTCAATATTAAAATAATTTAAAATATATTCGTTTCTTCTGTTTCTCCATTGAACTGTCTCTAAGCATTCTTTCAAGTGAGTTTAAGTGCTTTTTCTTTTCCATCCTCATTTACTGTAATACTTTCTGTACTGAAAATACTGATGTGTTTGGTCTTGTACCGGCCGTTCACTGCAAATTTATAATATATTGAATTTTTTGAAGACAGCTTGCCAGGAAAACACTGAAGATGTAGCTTTCTATTAGGGGAATAAGTTATAGAAACTGGAATCTGAAATAATAAAAAGATTAACCCAGTAACATTCACTACACTGCCATTTTTAAGATGGCAGTATATCATGCTACACTATCCGTAGATAAGCTTTTGTTAAACTTTTAAAGTAATTTGAGTAAGTAATTACTAGTGTTTTAGTAGTCTAAAGCAGGATTGATGGCAGCTTGATTGGCTGTAGCAGTTACTAAAGTTCACATTTTATGACCTCCTTAAAAATATTAATTTAGAAGCTTATGAATTACTCTCTGGAGTCACCCTGAATTAACAAATACTGAGCTATCTTAGCTTTCGAATCTTTTTGTTAAATAATTTCTGCCCACTACTGAACTTTATAGTGATTTTCAATAACTCGTTTCCTGGATAGAGCAGGAGTAACTCTTTCATGACCGAGACTAAGATGCACAAAATATTATCATAAATTGTCCTGTTCCACACCAGCATTAAAGATGACCCTAGCTGGTCACTCCTGCCCATCCTTTGTGCTTGACAGAGCAGTTACTTGTGTGATAATGCAGTAATTGAGGAGCTGGGCTATGCTTTTAAAAATAGAGTAGTCCAACTGAATTACCTTCCCAATGTACTTCACCAGCTTGGCTGGAAAGACATTAGTGTTGGGGATGCGAGGGCAGAGCTCTTCATCCCACAGGTCTGGTTCAACCTGAGCGATTTCCACTGGGGACACTGGCAACATGGTGCAGTTCTGTGTGTTAGGCTTCAGCTCTTGATTTTTTCTCTTCTCCCAATTTACAGGAGCCAGGACAAAACATTTAACAAAGCATTTTGTGAGCAAAATGTGGAAGCTGAAGCGGTTCCACAGAAGGTCAGAAGAGTGAATGAAAGCAGAAGCATTGTGCTTCCACAGGCTCCCCACAAACACAAGGCATGCTATGGTCCAGTAGAGACCTCCTAAATTGAAAGCATGGCCCTGGATTTCTGCTGACCCTCTGTAACCATTTGGAAGTGAATAAAAACATAGTCTTAATGGCCTAATAAAGAGGGACTTCGCTGTGGGTGCTCTGGCTCCTTTTGGTGTATCCCTCAGTGGTTCTGATGGGGTAGGGAGTGGAAAGGCACTCAGATGAGTTAAGAATCACCTCCCAAGGAGGCGTTGGGAGCCTTGGAAGAATTTTGTCAGACCTTTTGGATCTTCGCCTAGTTTGTTCTGATTATAGTAATTTTGTGTTAAAGGCTGTGTGAAGTAGGAGATGCTTCCTCCTCCACATCACCATTGTGCAGCGGGGCTATGGTGCCTGCACTTTCACTTTCTAGGAGAACTCAGGCTTGCCAGCTGGGTAATACAGCTCTGAGGCTAAGCTGCAGCAGGAAGGGATAGTTGCCTCTAACGGATCTGTGAAGACAAGTTAAACCACTGAAAGGGAACATGGACAATTCTGAGGGCATATAGGGACCTTAGCCAGACAGAACCAAGCAGGTGGGAAGAGAGTAGGATAAGTATAGGGATGTAATATACTGTAACCTATATACTTAGGTTAGGCAGTGTCAAGGCTGGTTTTGTTGAAGCTTGTTGGGTGTTGGTGAAATAAACTACCAATATTAAATTGTTAGAAGGAGATGCTGAGGCAGATGGAAGCTGAAATTTCGAGTTTTTGCCCAAACAATTGGTTGTGTGCGTGTTTCCTTTCCTGCAGTCCACCCACTGTCTGCCACACCTGTGGGCAGCCCAGTTTGTTGCACAAGAGAAAAGACTTTCTATAAAAGACCTGGGAAATGCTGCGAAATCCATGGAATTGGGCAATGAAATACTGATTCTCTGCCCTGTGTTTTCACAAAGGCTTCCATCTGGAATTTTAAAATAACATCCAAGATGCCTAACAGTTTACAGAAACCTTACTTTACTGGTTCTTTCTGCATGGCTTAGGGATAACAGGATTCAGTGTTCCTTATTATGAATCCCTATGGAGAGTGTTGTGCTGTCAATAAGTCGCTGTTTTGAAAGGCTACTGTCCTTTTCTAGTCAAACAGTGTTTGTGTGTTCAAGCCTACCTGTCCAAGTTAGGTTAGCTTGAACAGGACAAGTAACGGATCTTTGCCTTTATTTAGACTGTTTCACCCTGTTGCCTGAGTGAGCAAGTTGGGAAGCAGTTACATGAGCCGCTTAGCATGCAGACCGTAATTTCAGATAGGAAAATGAATGATGATGAGCTGATGTAGAATCAAAATATAGGATCCTTATTGGTCATCAAGCTGGAATGTACAGGTCTAAACTCTTACAGTTACATTAACAGGACCCCGTGTAAATTGAACCCTTAAAAGTGGACACTTTAGCAGTGCAAAGCATTTCAGTGCCTGACTCCTTGTTCTGGTTTTGTTTAGTAAGGGGGGGCCTAAGGTGGTAGCTTCTGTTGGAAACTGCTAGAAGTCGCTCCCCTTTGTTCAGTGGACTTGGCCAGGCCTAGGGCGGACCTGCTGGTGGCCAAGGCTGAGCCAATTGGTAGCAGAATGTTCTGTGATAACGCCTCTGCAATAATGTATTTAAGAAGGGGAAAACAGAAAGAAAAAAGAAGAGAGAAGAGAAGATGTGAAGCAGCTGAGCTGGGGCAGAAAGGGAGAAGCACGAGCCTTGTGGGCCTTGCAAGGCCTGACCCTCTGGCCTCCCGCTGGGCAGCCGACTGGGCCCAGCTTTGATGCTTTGATGACTGCTTTCTAAAATCAGGTAACCAAAAGTAGTCAAAATGAAAATATTAATATGAAAGGAAAGGTAGACTGTAATCTTACATCTTTATTGGAGTCCAAAAATCACAATGAAAACTAATTTTCTACTTTTATCTCTGTAGATCCACTGGTCAATTTAAAGAGTTCTCAAAGCTGACAGTAGAACATAAGCAAATCTTTAAAATGTACCCAAATACCATATGTACTGTTACTTGCAAAAATACACATTGCCTTTTGAAGAACTCAACAGTTTGTTTCCTTCCAATGTCCAAATGCAAAATAAGTAGTCTTCTCTAGCCACTCTGTTTAGTATTATTTAGTGATTATGGGAATCGTGTTAGGAACCCTCAGCATAAATTCTGTAATTTTGATTGCAAAGATACTGAATGAAACTTTAAATGATGTGGATCTATTAGGTACTTCTGAATTTTACACCGAGTGTTTGTAAGACAAAGGACAAACAGTTGCATACAACTTGCACTTCTACCCCAACAAGTGAATGTTGAGAGAAGCCCGTCAATGTTCTTGCAACTGCTCCTGCCTGTAGTACCATGCCTGAAAATATTGCAAGGTAGTAGACTGTGGTGGCTTCTGAATGCCTTGGTGTCATGCAGTCGTGCTGTGGTTTAGTCTGCTGCCTACCTGACATTATCACATTTCATCATGTCTTTGTAGCTTTTTTTTTTTTTTAGCAGAACTCACTGGAGAGACAGGTTATTTCAGTGCCTTTGTTCCCTGTCTGAATGTTGGTGCTCAGCCTCTTAGTCTACATCGATACTAGTGAATTAAACATGGCTAGGACTGTTCTCTGATGCTAAGGCCAACTGGCATGGAACAACTCTCATACACACTATTAGGCTTCAAAGCAGGACAACCGCATCTACATTCTTTGCTGGGCATGGTCTTCTGGCTTGGGATAGCTGATCCAGGTCTCTGTGATGCGAAGGCCTAGCAATTTAATAGTACAGACAATAAAGTTCCAGTGCCTATGACATATGCTGGACCTTTTTGTTTTACTAATTCAGATGTGGTCCAAGTTGTGCAGTATCTTTATGCCAAGCTTTGTCCAACAGCAGCAGGTAGTGGAGTCTAGTTCCACTGGTAGATGGAGGGGCCTGAAAGAAGATCTGTTCTTGGGAAAGGCAGCGACAGTCGACAACACTGTTCTGCAAGGAATCCATCCTCTCTAGCAATAAAAGTCACTAGCTAAAAGAGAGAAAGCATACTTCTAAAATGAAATCCTAGTACTTTCCTAATGCACAAATAAATGGCAATTAGCAATCAAAAATTTATAGACTATAGTAACTACTGGATTTAACGAGAAGTGTAAAATACATGATGGTCTTGTGAGATACAGAGTTAGAAGAAGCCCTGTTAAAGGAAATTAATAAAAATCTTAAAGCTAAAATACACATATGCCGTTATACTCAAACTTTCCTATCATTAGTGAAGTTTGGAGGTCTCTTGAACTATCTGCTAAGTATTATCAGCCACCTTCAAAATCAACCTAGCTATAATGCAATGCTGTAATCAAAGGGGCAAGCTGTGATACTTTCCTGGCAAGTCTACCTATAAAATTGCATTTTCCTATAAACTGCCTTTAGCCCTTCATATGTAAGTATGCTTTCTGGCACTATACATCACCTTAATTATTGTACCTTCTGTGGCAGGATAGAATTCTCTGACCAGATATTTTTTGTTGTCAAATTACTTGCACATACATTGTGAAAATATTTTCTGTGTCTGTGTATATTTCCTCAGCTACGTTCCCATCTGTCAAAGCAGGGTGAATGCTTTAATTGCCTAATCAGCTTTCTGGATCTCTCATGCAGGCACAAAAACACCACAGTGAGGTGTACAGTGATGTGGTGGTGCATAAGTGATTATGAGAGGTAGTTTTCCCAACTTTTGTATTCTAGTAGGCAACAAGCATGCTGGATTTACTGAGGTTATAGGCATGGTCATTCACTAGCAGAAGCTGATATTTTTCTCCCCTCTATTTTTACATTTGAGGATAAAGTGCAATTGATGTTCTGGGCATCATCTTGTGGAAGGTCTAAATCACTTCATGAGGCTTTCAGCCTGGCGTATGTCGTTTATCCCTCAGCACCCAGTCCATTTAATCCAGGGCTCTCAGCTGAACAGACCTAGCTCCTGTTGTGAGTGATCGGCCTGCTTGAGTGCTCCCAGCTTCTCCTGTCACATCACATTTGCATAAAAGAGGACGGATAACCAAATTTGAACACACAAATGAAAATGCTAAGCGCTGAACCTGTCACAGTTGTTGTTCAACTAATTGTGAAAAATTTGATTTGCTGGCTTTTCACTGTTTATCATGTGGACCCCCTTCTCAAATTTGCCTTGGCTTCTGCTTCTGTACATGGAGCTTTTAAACTCTCTACACAAGCAGCCCACCCTGGGGATTACTTACCTCTCCTACCAGCTTTTAATGTTGGCTCATCTACTTGACTAAATTAGGCCACCATGGCAAACAAACACATAATTAAAAACCCGGGAAAGACAACTGCAGTTGCACTTCTTAAATTGATTTTGCAGTCTATTACTGGTGTATGCCTTTGCGTTTTGCCATTTTATCTTGTCCTCCTATAAACCCTGAAAATGTCTGCTTTTGATTTTATATAGGAGGAACATACATTATTTCAAAAGGAAGACTATTTTCTTCTCAAAATGGAACAGTAAATAAAATTGTGTTCTTATTTCTGGGTACTTTGTGGCAGCCTATTACGGAGGTGCTGTATTCATTTGAAATTAAGACCCGTTTTAGAACTAGCATTGAAAGCTCATGGATTGTATTGTTCAAATTGTTGTGATTTTTCAAAATTCTGGAGTTTGACTGAGCTTTCCTAATGTACTTACAACTGCTATCATACTTCTATGTCAGATCACCTTCTCTTATCTGTATAATTTACACATCACCTCTTATAATGTATACCAAAAGGTCACCAATTAGAAGTGTTGAATGTCATGTGGCTTTTTTTTTTTGTGAGGGGAGGTTAAACAATTAGCCAAACAATTGTCTATACAAATATGCAAAAAAAAAATCATCTACGTATCAATTGTATCAATGTTATTTATACTCTAAATTGCCCATAACTATCATCATTTAAGAAGGTGGACATAGTGGATACAAAACTATAAAGACCATTGAAAGCTTCTAAAAGCAACCTGATAGGAAAAGCTGGTATTTAGACATATGCAAATAATGGACATTTTTCTGGCAGTTCTAAAATATCAAAATAATTATTATAAAATATCAACTCTCAGGGTAGGTTTTGCAGCCAAAATATTTGTAACACTAGAGCTTAAATGACAGTTTCTGAAAAGGGAAATTAGATTTTAAACTTTCTTCAGTAAGTTTATCTGTGTCTTATGTAGATGTGAATGGCTGATTTATGATTTCAAAAACTACATGGCAAAATTTCTTCAAGTTCTGTATCCTTCAATATCCTTATCCATAAAATGTTTTGCTAGGCAAGTCAGAGAAACAGAACAGAGCGAGGACAAAAAATGCGTTTAAAATTTTGAACAAGTATTAACGGAAAATATTTTGCCTTATTCCCTCAGCTCTAATAAAATGTACACTTTCCATTTATCCTTCAACTAGATATCTATTGATATTTGATTAAAAACAATCTGCCCTGCTTCTGTGAGTACCCTTGTGTAATTCATGGGGATTTTCTCATTTTCCCAGGTCCACTTGGGTAAATAAAGGTTTCTCCTTAGTTCAGTCTCTTAGGTTCGGTGTTAGAACAAACAAACTTCCATTAACTTGCTTTTTGTTTTGCTTTAGATTGCAAGTAACTTCATCAGCATGTAAGAGAGACAACTGCTCCATCTCTCCCTATATATTCTATTATACAAAGCTGAGCCCCTTCCCATGAGCTTAGCTCTTGACTATAGCTAAGTGCTAAAGCATAAGCACGCACAGAAAGATTAGCAAGTTACACATACACATCTCCATGGTCTGTGGGTATATGGCAAGAAAGAGATACATTAGATTTTTATATATAAAAAAGAAAACTTATTTACCCTATGAGTAAAACATGTGTTGACCTACTGTATTATAGTATAAGCATGAACAAGGTTACTTTTTCCCCCTTTCTGCTAAATAATAAGGCAACTCATGCTGAGGGTGCACTTAAACTATACCTATAACTCTTGGAAATTCATAGATCATAAGGCCAAATGGGACCATTATAATCATCTTGCCTGACCTCCTCTATAGCACAAGCCATAGGATTTCGACAACATAACAGTATTTGTAATTTCATATGCATTAGAGTGCTATTTATAGGATATATATTGTATTGAAATGGCATAATATTCATTGCTCTGAAATTCTGTTAGATAATTTTACTACCATAGTGGCACTTACAGCATTCTCAATTGGTACATATTAATAATAATAAAAAAATTCAAACAGAATTTCAAGTAATTTGCTAAAAACCTGACTACATCTAATAAATCTGCTTGGGACAACAGCTGCAAAACCATATGCTTAATATAAAAATACAGTTGATACAAAATATTCCAAGTAATGTATTAATTACCAAGTACTGTTGAATCTGAAGTCTAAATAAGAAAAGAAAAATGATGACTAACTGGTCCATTGCAGTAACTGGAGTATGTGAGCAAGAATAGAGAAAAGTAAAATAAAATTTGTGTACCTTTCAAGTAGCCTATTCTTTTCTTCCTTTGAAGCGATATCAAGAACTATGGTGCTTGATTTTTATTTTCATGGAACCATTGCTATAAACGACTGCTGCAAATGGGAACTGATTTTGAAGTGTGAGTAGTGTGGAAGCAGACATCTGCACTGTTACATATGTAAGGCAAAGTGAAATGCATCCCCTGCCTTGCTTTGTAAGACCATCACCCTTTCTTTATATGAGGAAGAATATTTAAAATTAATATTTCCCTTTTTAAAAAAAAACTAGAATCATTAGTCCTTAAGTTTCATTTCTTACCTATTTGAAAACCAGAAAATGTTCTCTGTGTT
The DNA here is from genome assembly GCF_036417535.1 of Chlamydotis macqueenii. NCBI lineage: Eukaryota > Metazoa > Chordata > Aves > Otidiformes > Otididae > Chlamydotis > Chlamydotis macqueenii. Next base: position 169,266,825 of record NC_141556.1, read on the forward strand.
TTCTGTTGGAGTTAGTAATGAAATGTATTACGTTAAACAGTCCTGAACATCCCAATCAAACAAAGCCAGCATCATTGCTAAGATCTTGGAAACAGACAATATGCCTGATTTTTAAAGATAAGAATCCAGATATCGCCCATGTTTGTATTTGCTGCTGGGAAGGGAGCAATAAAAGGACAATTAGCATTTCTACTGTTCATTGGTTAAAATGATTTAACCCTCCTTTTAGCAAAGTAGTAAAGTAATTACATCATTTTGTTAAACACCAAGAATGATGAAATAAAACAGCATGGATATCGTTGATCAAAGATGTTTATCTGTGCATATTAAAAGCTCTTAAAAGTTATTTTGTAGAAAAGCCTATGCCATTCAGATCAGTCTCTTCTTCTCCCAGTCTTCTCTAAAATTATGCAAACTCCAAGAGATATACAAACAACTACGCCTTAAAAAAAAGCAGGTAGAAAACTAAATCTATCACTTAACAGAAACTTTCAGGAATTAGTTATCAGTAAAATAACCGGATTTTTAAAGCTCTGAAATGCTTTGTTCAGAGAGTCTCCCTGCTGCGCAGAAGATTTGACAAACTCTTATGACAAGTGCAGGAGGGAGGTTGTGTCTCGATGTTTGCATTTTGATCCATTCACTAGTAAATTCTCTGAAAGCCTGGACAATTACAACATTTAGCTAAAAAAGGTTAGTTTAAAAGCTATTTTTAAAGATATTTCAATGGAGGGAAAGAGAGTAGGGATGAAGGGAGACCAATTAACCAATTTTTCTTGGCCTTTCTCTCGCGCGCAGACACGTTCTGCACAAACCCCTGTTTTGATGTATTATTTTAATTAATCCCGGTCTTTTGATTTCTGCAAAAAGAAGCGTAGCAAATGTAACAATGCTTGAGAGTTTCTTTATCGTAAAAGACACATAATTTCAAGCATTTAATAAGGTAGATTTATTCTGGGTAGTTTAGTTTGCACATTCACTCAAACAGCCCTCCCCAAAGACAACATTAAAAATGTGATTAGTTAGCTGCCATCAATAACACAAAATAGGAAAACACTCTCTGAAGGGACAGCTTTGTGGAGGGCACTGCACAGTGTGTAGTAAAAATATATGGCCTAATAAGTTTACATTTGCAGGCTCATTTGTTAAAACTCTTGAATTTCTAATTTGTGTCGGAAAGATAAATGGATGGGGCCTCAGTAAAGTGTGAGATTAATACTGATGGATGGGGATTCAGATTTTTTGCTAGCCTCTTACTTCTGTACAACCCAGTAGGCAGTTTATGGGGAAAACCAAATGTAAATAAAAAAGAAGACATTATTTACCTTGGTCAAGGCCAATTACCAGTTATATTGTTCTTTTCAACTTTATTGTTTGGATGTAAATTATCCTTATCTAATTATTGTTTAATGCATTTTGGTAATCAAGCCCTTACAAACTGTAATTAGATGCTAAAAAGGACAGGCACCCGGTGGTTACTTTGAAACACTGCAAAGAGTCAAACAGTAGAAATGGAGGCCACTGGGACCTTTAGGGGTGTAAGGTGGAAGAACAATAATCAAACACATAACATAATAAAAACTGCCTTATACCAGAATCAAAATAGTCACATAAAATGAAGATGAGCTGAGGTTAATACGAATAATAAAATAAGTGGGATCTCCGGTATGCCGTCCACAGTTGATTTCAGCGGCCTGCCTTCCACATGCAGAGACAGAGCAATGCTATCGATGTGCTGTAAAGAGATGGACAATAGAGGTGACAACAGTATTTCTTACCTGTCTAGCCGAAGGTACTTCTGAACTTCGATGAACTTTACCAATCTAGAGAAAAACATTCTTATGTTCTAATAAAGTAAGTTGCCAGATATCTTTTCAAACTAAAATATGAACATAGACGTGGTAGAAAGGCAGGCGTTAGTAAAGGAATAAAGAAAGGGACACTTCAACATGAATGAGCAAAACAAAGGTGACTGTTACACTTCCGTATATGTAGTACTTTTAGATTGAAGCCGATCCAGAAGTCTTCAATATTTGTGAAACAACATACATTGAGAAGTCAGTACAGGTTCGTCAGAGTTACCAAATCTGTCAGCTCCATGGAGACAAGGTTGCCACAGCTCCAGGCACCCAGCTTGGACCAGTGGCAAGGCTGGGTATGCATTCCCAGTAGGCGTGTGTACAATTGCATGTATACAGTGCGTGTATTTAAATACACATGCCTGTTCGGCCACATAGGTCAACACAGACAGACACGCATGAACACAAACAGCACCTATGGCTTCATCTTGTTCTCCCCTCTGGCTGATGAGGATGAAGGTCCATTTGTGGGAAAAATACGGATATATATGCAAAGTAGATCTTTGCTGTAACTGTGCTCCAACACGCAGCCTGGCTGGTGGCTGCCCCTGGATCCTCTTGTCTCCGGGTGCCTCATGTACACCCACACATGGGTCTCTCAGCCAACCCCTAAGTGCCAAGATCTCTCCAGAAGCCAATGGGACTCTCCTGATGCTTCAAGTAGCCAACTCTTCCCAAGGTCTTACCCTCACACACTCTCTGGCTCTTGGACCACTTTGCCTACTCACCAGCTACTTCCTCCTCTGAACATCCTACAGTAAGTCCTGTGCAATCCCAAAACGCTTTTCCCTTGCCCCTCATAACACGTCCTGTGCCCCTAGGTAGTGACACCCCTCAGTCCAAAAGTGCTTTGGAGAGCTACTCCCCTTGTCTCGTGGTGATGGGTTTCACTCCTAGGGCTGCCATCTCTCCTGTGATGGGCCTGGAAGTCACTGGGCAGGGTTTTAATTGGGTTACCCCTCTTGCCATTGCTCATCTGTGCACATTTGTGCTTGCGGAGATTAAGTGTTTAATCACATAACATAACACAAACTAATACCTTGATGAGCTACGTACTTAATTAATTTGAACAGTCATCTTTAAAGATCCAGACAGAGATAGAGCCAGGATTTGCAGGGAAAACCATTGTCCTGGAAAAAAAGGGACAGTATCAAAATTGTTTGTTTAAGCAACTGTAACTTAAAATGTGGCTGCAGTCAGAAAAGTGACTTACATTTATTTTTCTTTTACAGATGTGTAATTGAGTGGATGTTTTCTTGACTTCATATACTTCATCCAGTACCAGTGGCATTTCATTATTTTTTGATCTGTGTTGTAAAGTAAATATAATTGTGAAACTTGAAGGTGGGTACTTCTTTAGCTTCATCATAATCCATTGCAATTTAAGTTGAATTATTACTGTAGAAACTTCAACCTACAGCTTTGCTCCACAGATACATGGTTCAGGGTATCAGTGCTCTGCGAACCATAAGAATCAAATCCAAGGTCTAGACTTCTTTCTTTCATTAAGGGAGGGAGTTCTTTTTCTTCCTAGCAGTCTGTGTGATGCTCTGCTTCAGATTTGTGACCAAAACGGTGTTGATAAATCACCAGTGGTTTAGCTGTTGCTGAACAGTGTTTGCACAGCTTCAAGGCCTTCCTTGTTTCTCGCTCTTCCCACCTCCAGCCCCACCAGCGAGTAGTCTGGAGGTGGGCAAGAAATTAGGAGGGGACACAGCCAGAGCAGCTGATCCCAACTGACCAAAGGGGTATTTGATACACTACGTGATGTCGTGCTCCGCAGTAAAACTGAAGGAGAAGTCCTTCTACTGCTGGGACGTGATGAATAATTGCCTTTGCATGACTTGTTTTATTTGTTGTATTTTTTTCTCTTCACTTATTTAAATGCCTTTGTCTCTCCCCATGGGTTTTCTCTAGTTTTTACTCTCCCATTTCTCTCCCCCATCCACTGCAGGGTAAGCGAGCAAGCAGCTGATCAGTGCTTAGTTGCACCATGATAAGTATGTCAATATATTGCAAAAATAAAAATAAAACTGAAAAATATGTCCTATATGAGTAGATGTAAGCCATTCTTAGTTTAGTAAAAAAAAAAAAAAAAAAAAAAAAGAAGGTAAAGTAGTGACTTGACACATTCTACATAAAAGGAAAGCTCTTCAAGTCCTGTGGGGAAATTTTAACGAGGGTAAATTTTAACAAGGGTAATTTAGAAGGTGATTCGCTCTTGTGTGATGTTCTTAAATTAAGATTTGATGTCTTCTTAAAAACAATGCTCAGCCAATTCTCTGTTGAGTGAATGTCCATATCCGTGCTCCACTCTTGCACACAAGCATTTTCAGCTCCTGAGTCTGGAGTTTTGGAATAACCTACCTCTCCATGTGTTTTGAGCTGAGGGCAGGATGAATCTTCTTTCTGAAACTCTATTCTAAATGCTCTGCTGTAGTTCAACCATAAATTACTGCACATGGTGCAGAAAGGACTGACTGAAGTTCCAGAGCCACTGTTATGACAGAGGTCAGAATAGATGTTCCTGTTGGCTCTTACTACCTTTGCAAACCCTGAATCTGTTAAAATGGGGTTTTATGTCTCGTATACTTGGATTGCAAGAGAAGAAAACTGACAGCTGTTGTTATTATACAAGTTTAGCTCTAGTTTCTGTGCGACTCATGCACTGGTATGAGCGCATATTTAAATGCATGTTTATTTGAAAAGGTCACAGAACAATCATGACGTTAACATCAGAACAGCCCTTTTGTTGTGTTATGACCTTATTTGTAACTGACTGCAGCTCTACATTCTGGCTAGATAAAAGATCCATTTGTATTACAGAAGCTCATGGCTTGAAATTTGAATTTCATCACTGGAAGCAATTACAGTATCAGTGCAGTCTCTGCATGTAATCCCTCATTTAGTAATTTAATTAAAAACAAGTAGTACCATGAGCACCAGAACTAATGAAGCTTAGTTTCCAGTAGAACTGTGTCACATGGTTGATTGACTTCATCCTGAGCTACGAGGAAGCTTCAGTATGAGTTCCTCCTCTGTTTCCATCATTTTCGAAAGCATCTAACTTCTAGTTCAAAATCATTAAACATTTTGTATCTCCACTGCTCTTGACACGGTTGGAGTCGCAAGAAGGAAATAAGTTTGGTCAGGGCAGTCATGGCAAAAAAAGTCTTCACGGAAAGAATTGAACACCCAAAAACCCAACAACCACTGCTTCAGCATGACTGCTTGCTTATGATGGACAAACAGTGTATTTGTGGGCTAACACTGCAAAATCTGGGACATGGCTGACAAAGAATAATGAAACATCAGCAGGGAAATTCGCAGACCAAATCATGCTATTACATTCAGATTTCTATAAAAGTAAATGACAAATCTGATGTATTTCTTCCTTTTCTCTCCCCTTGTTAAATTTTGAGTTTTCATTCTTCTTATATTGGAAAGAACAAGTAGGAGTGGAAAGAGTTCAACAGGCTGAAAACATGGGAAATATAAGAACTATTGAAACAGGCTTGTTGCAAGTCTAAGTTGTCAGACCTTCGACATCAACTATGTGCTATGCCCAGTTCTTAGCTTCTTAAAGTGAAAATTATGCGCCCATATTCTCTTATGAATATAAAATTGCACCCATATTCTCTTATGAATATAAAATTAAATGCCTTAATTTCCTCTGTTGAGTAGTCAATATCTGTAATTCATCAGAGTTTGGGAGACTTATCAAAAATAACTATATTTCTGCACACTGGAAAACTATCTCTTTTTAAAGTGTTTAAATGTGCAGCAGCCTGATTCTTTTGAAATTAATCCTTGCTTAATTTGAGAGAAGTGAAAGTAAAAATAACCTGTGTGTGTATATGTGAGCACAATGCTTTCATCACATATACCTAGCTAAAAAAAAAATATTTAAAACAAAAGCTAACACCATCTTACCTTTAGATTTAGTTCATTAGTGTTGAATTGTCTCAACACTTAGAACAGGAAGAATAACAGTTCATTTATTTATGATTATTTTATTTACAAATGGAAAATATATTAAAAAAAAAGTGGACAGAAGCCTGGATATTTAAAATTATAACTGACTTAGTTATTTTTAAAGTTTTCATTTGTGGCCTTCTTTTTAATGATTAATGCTTAGTGCTTTGCTTTGACATGAAAGATTCTCTGTAAGAAAACGTGCAGGAAAAAAAATTTGAGATAATAACGAAACAGGTTGAGCTTGGATCACCGTAGGCCGTTCAGCCTGAGGTTTCTCCTGCAGAATGGCTGAGGTGGAACACAAGTAATAAAGAATGGAAATGTAATAGCAAAGTTAATTTCAAATGTTTTTTTGATTTTATGGAAAATACATTTTATTGTATAATGCTGATGTTGCTCTTCTGACTGGAGCAAAATTTCAGTGAATGTTGTTCTGAACTGTGGTGACAGAAAAAAGCCTGCACTTTGCAGGATAAATACAGAGCCAGTGGTGAATGGATTAGAAACTGGATGGTTGCCCTTAATAAAAATTGTCAAAATTGAAGGTGTAACAAGTAAGACAAAAGAGACAAAGACTTGGCATGGGTCTACATGGATCAAGCTTGCAAGAGGGAATGCATACATTAAATACGACAAAGGAGGAAGTTTTGAGAATTAAGTTATATGATGTACTGAAGGCAAGTTTTCAGTGCAATATTTCAACCACATTGAAGCACACCTCCCTGTCACATACACATTAGACGTATTCAAACTGGAGATACCAGTTTATAGGATGTGACATGGCAACTGGTACAGTGTGTGGCAGCTGGTATGGTGTGTTTGGTTCTGGTGTCTCCATCCCGAAAGATGTTAGAAAAAAAAAAGAGGTAGCTCAACCTGTGCCTGCCTATTTATACATTAGATCTTAGGGAAAACCAGGTATCCAATCCATGATGGAGAAATTGCTGGTCTCAAGGGTTGCCAGAAGAAAACAATGTGAATATTTACCAGTGGAAAAAAAGTACAAACATTCTAGATTAGGAACACAAGACCTGAAAACAGCCTGAAATTAAGTGTAAAATTGTTATCAATTTAAACCTTAAATTTAGAGAGAAAACTGTTGGTGCCTTTTTGTTTGATTTAAATCTAGTGCTAATGAATCTTTTATTCTAGACACTTGAGATAATGGTTACTAATTACACAGTTTTATTTGGAGATGCCTCCAAAAATGTTTCACTTTATAGTCTCTCGAGACAATTGCTTCTGGTAAACTTTTATTGATGATAGCACATCGGGACCAGAATTACACATCCACTAAGTCTGTTGTTTTGTAATGTAATCACGACTCCTGAAAAAATAATTAACATTACATTCCCATTGATACCCTGTGTGAGGGATTTCAGTGATCGTCCATGTAGGGCCACTGTGGGAAATTACGAGCTGCACACAGCTGTGAGAAGGTGACCTTGGAGAGGGGAGCTAGGAGGGTTGTTATTGAGCAGGATGTTGCTGCTATCCGGGAACCACTGTTAGACAGCAGGGCACGTACTTGGCAGGCCTTGCTGCATGCGCTGGCCACGCGTGCATCAACACCTGGTCAGTACTCTTCCACTGAACCTGCTGAGGGTATAAACAGAGGTGACTCAGAGCAGAGGGACAGAAAGGACCCAGAGCTCACTCTACGAACAACAGGGGACGCCCTGAAAGTGCTGCACCTCCCTCCCTGCTCTGCTCTGACCCCGCTGATCATCATTCTCCTGCTCGGCGGTGTCTCTGGCTTAGTCGGGGTGGTAAGACTCTCACAAAGGGAAAACAATACACTGGTAACTGCTTATGCTAGGAACTGTAACTGATTGTGCTAGTAACTGCTTATGCAAGGCTATAATAGAGCGATAAATACTGTTGTGCTTTTAAATATCATATGCTGGGTGATCTTTGTGCATAGGAATCCTATGAACCGGTTACATACCCACATTCAGAAAGGCATACATTCAAGTCCATATATATTCAACAAAGGATGTAGGTACATCTATAACATTATATGGATTTTAACGTCTTTTGATTTTACAAAGATTTAAAGAGATTCTTGAGTGCTTTGATGGTAAGAGCTTTAATATCAGCTTTCTTTCTAGCACTAACAGTATCACAAATGTTGCATTTTCAATCTATTAACCATATTTAATAACAACTTTTCAGGATACATGCTTTCAGATCTGACAAGGCAGAATTCTTTATCTCTCACTCTGTATACATCATTCTAGTCTTGCTTGCATGGTTTTTAAAAATAGTTTATTAAAATGAATTATCTGCCTGTTCTCTGTGTGATCAAAAATGTAGTTCTTCAGATTAGCTTGAAAGAAACAAATTGTATTTTGTATTATATCTTTTTAAAATTCCATAAACCATCTATAATAGCAAGCTGTTTAAATGGGATACTAGAGATAAAGACGATCTGGTTTTCCATTAAATAAAACAGTTGACATTGTTATGAATTATTTCTACACCACTTTATTCAATGAAACCACACTGCACCAAGACATTCAACTGTGGAAAACAATTTCCACCCTATCCTTACAATTTAGAGGAAGTCATGTATATAAAAATTCACCACACATACGTCAATGGTGAGTTTATAATTAATTATTTTTGCCCAAGTCAACAGAAAATTATTTACAAATTTAAATTATTCAGAAATAAACCCAACCTCTTCCTTCACTCTTTGCAGTGACAGAGTGAAAGGTTTTCACTGCTTTCTCCAGACGTTATCCATACTAAGAGTTTCAGCTCTGGTAGGACTTTTAAGTACTCCACTTTTCCACTCTTATACTCCAGTATAATTTTAGCTCTGTTTTCTCCCATGCACTGTTCAGCGCTCACTTGGGGTCAAGGAGCTCATCTGCTTAGTACTGCACAGCATGAGCCTCTGCAATAAAACTGGTAACAACCACAACCTTTCAAGGAATTGCAAAGTCAGTGGAAAACCTCGTGTAACGCCATTGCAATCCACAAAAAGTAACGGTTTCTACAGAGCCCATAAGCAGGGCTGCATATTCCCAAAGTTCATTAGTTTCCTAGCTACCCCTGTACATGGAATTGGTGAGTCCATATGCCCTATTTATAGAGAACTCTGGCTGCAGAAGCTCAACTCTTTTGTGAAGCCTGAGTATTATTATTTAAAACAAGAGCTAACTTGAGGAGACTTGCTTTAGGCTCTTGTTTTAATAGTCTATCAGACTTGCATCAGAAATGTGTGATGAAGGACTGTAGGTTCATCAGCTTCAGCAACAGAAGGAGCAGGAGAGGGCAGGTACAATGAGCCTGTCTTTCCTGCATGGCGCGTTTGATAAAACATTAGTATACTTCTCAAAAGTTAAACTGATTAAGTAGCAGAATGAAGGCTGGCTGGTTACATTGTTCTTCATGAATTTTATGCAGAGCAGGTATAAGTTCTGTAATGAATCCATGTGCAATTGCTTTCAACTCTTCTCCAAGAGGATGACATTCCCGTGTATGTTCATCCACATTTGCAGCTCAGATGGATCACTGCGTTTGACATTTCAAAGACTAAAAATGATCTAAAAAATAAACACACTGTAATAATTTTGAAGGCTGATCAGCCTTTTAATGTGGTGTCAGTTGACTGTTATTTTGTAAATTAGGCAGTGATTTGATTCTTTATCAATTTTTAGTGGTGTTTAACATCACCTAACTCATGAAGAAGGCAGCATCGGTAGCCTGAAATGTAATGAAGCTTTTATCTACATGAAAAACAATGACAAGTCTTTTAAAAAATTTGGGATGACTTAAGTACTCATGAAAGAGATGCTGATGGCATTAGCTAACACAGATACCGTGCCAGCCTGCCTTGTAAGCTTCCAGGCACAGCTGTGACAAATCCCCTCCATCTACCCGAAGCAGTTTTAGTAAGGGGCATCTGCTTAAGCAATGAGTCTTGTGAAAAAGGGAGAATTCAAACAAAAAAAACCACAACCTGATACTGATACAGACTTCTCCCAGATTTGGGATTTATTTCCTTTTCTTCAAGTCTCCAGTGATGGAAAGTGCACTGCCAATACACTGAACGGGACCCATTTTTGGAGGGTTCAGTAGAGGGGACTCCTTAAGTCCCAGTTCTGAGGAGTGGGTACAGTTTTATTCGTGTGACTCAGCCATTGTTACTGGTAGTCAGAACTGAAGCAGTTTTGGTTTTTTGGTTTGTTTGGTTTTTTTTTTTCTTTTGAGGCTTTACACAATGTAATAGAATCTTAAAACTTTTTTAAAAAATTATTATTATTTTGTAGAGGTTCCAGATCTTAATACAAAAATATATGAGGCATCATGTGGTAGATTTATTTACAGAAAAAGTTTGCCTAGAAATGGAGTCCAGATGCTGTTACTAAAAGTGATAAGACATTGTAAAGACTTCTGCAGAAGACCTTAATTCTCAGAGATATTGAATGCTTCAGTCCGGGCTATCCTGGCACTTCTGTTGAATACTTCTGAGTAATTTTGTCAGTGCCAGAACCAACTAACTTCATGCAGAGCTTTCAGCACAATACGTTAGCACTGAAATTGCTGTCAACATATTTTTCTTTCTAATCTTGCTTTCTTGGAGGTAAAGAGTGTGTTTTAGATTAATTTACCACTAATTTTATCATTTAATTTACTTCACCCTATGAGTATTTTTTTGCAGGAGGCAGCTGAGTCTGTGGTAGTAAGGAAACAATCTGGGTTGCCTCAGTTGACTGTAATTTAAAACAGAAGAGATGGTTTTCAGGTCTCTGGAATGGACAAGTGAATAGAATATGGATTTGATTAGAAATATCATGCACAGTCTACTCTGCATGTAAGTTATAGGCGATGATGTGGTTGATTTTTCTGCAGTAAAATGGTTAAAGTCAGCCAGCATCAAGTGAGTTAGCTTTTCTAAAAAAGCAAGTTGAAAATCCTCCTTATTTTTACAGTATTATCCTGGAAATGGGAAGTTTAAACCTCCTGTGCTTGTGCTGTCATAATGGTTTAATGGCCTTTCTTTCAGCCTTTGAGATCTACTTTAAGACAGAAAAGTCTTATATGAGTTCTTTCTATACTGGGTAGCAGTCATCTGAACAAGATAACTGAACCAAAACAGGTTTTCTGAACCAAAATCTTCCCATGTATTTGATGGAGCCATTTAGGTGCATTTAGGACATGACACAAAAAAGGAAGGTTCTGGCCTCTCTTACACCCATGTGAGCCCAGAGTGATTCTACTGAGATCCATCAGGGATGAGGAGGCAACTCTATGCAGGTCGGTAACTCCAAGACTTTTGGATTGACAGAGGCACATCTGATTCTAGTTCAGCATCTGTAATGATATGGCTACTTTGAGTATGCAATGCTGAGGCAATGGTTTGCTCATTATGTGCACAATTCTTAAAAAGTGATAGCAAATAGTCTCAAATGTACTTTCTTTTTTAAATGGTGGAATAATTACCTGCAAGTAGTGAATATTAGGAAGTATATGAGCAGCAAATAATTTACTACTGGCATTATCTAATAATTATCTTGAGATGAAATTGCAAGACTGCAGTGTTTTTAGAGCCCATTTGTGACCCATAAAATATGGGTTAAAACCTCACATTCCACCACTTTTGCAATTATTACTGCAAATGGTGGAAAAATACAAAGCAATCACCAGGAGAAGAGATCTTTTAACTACTATAATTTCTAAAACTAATCAAAGAGATAGAAGGACTTTCCCAAGAACTAGATACCTGCCTCATTTTATTCACCAGAGAGACAACATAAATGTAACTTGTAGTAGGAGCAATCTCTCTTTCCAAATCAATCCCTTTCTGTCTAAATTACAAGGAGAAGATCCTTCATCTTTACTTTTCTATCATAATATAAAAGACAAAAAAAAGACAAGGTCTAAGTTCACATTTAGAATGGAAATTAGCAGACTAAAGCAAGGACCAAAACAGGATAACACTGCCTTCTAAAATTTTATCAGAGTAACTTCCAGAGGGAAAAAAAAAAAAAAACCTAAGCATCAGCCATGTTATAAAAAAAGTTTAGCTCATAATAAATGTACACAGGAGATGACAATAGTTTCTCCTATAGATTCCAGCAGCAAAAATAAAGCTTTCCCACATGAAAAAATGGGAGTAACCCCCCAAAGAAACAGTTTTAATGTGCAGCTCGTCAAATTCATGACAGAGAAAATGTGTGCTACCCAGTCACTCTTGGTAATATTGAATTGGACTGAAATATCAGGAAAAACTCTAATCTTTGAGAGTAAGTTTCATAATAAAAATTAGTCCTACAGTGAGGGAATATTACATATTTTGTGACTAAACCGAGATGCGTCATTTTATCTCATGCTCAGGACAATAATGACAAAACAAAATCCTATATCAGTAGCAGTCCCTCCGACAATATATTTTTATGCTTTTAGAAAATTCACACAGAGTAAAATCCAGGGAACATAGCTTGGCAGTCAAGATAGGATCAAGACAAAATATAGGAACTCAATTCTTCTGCCCTATTTCTGAGGCTAATTTTCACTGGATTCAGTGAGATTCAGACAACCTCTCTCTCTAGACATCAGGCCTGCAATCAGCTTTAAATACAAGATGGACTGCAGGCAAAGCATGAGAGAGAGATGTCTGAAGCAATGAAGAGAATGTGTAAATATACAAGTAAAAGGCTTTAATCTAAGAGGAATGTTGACTTCAACTAATAATAGCTTCATAAGTTCTGACGACTGGAAAAGAAAGATTCTCATCAAACTATTTATGTAAAAAACCAAATCAAATGCAAGGAAAACCAAACCAACACCTCCCCTCCCCACTTCCCCAGCATACCTACTGGGGTGAAAATAAATGAGGTTTTTTATGGCAGATGTCTACTCCTCCGTGGAAGCCAAGTGTAGCTTCCCTTGCCGTATTGCATTCCTATCACTAAGTGGCAGTATGTTAAAGTGTGTATATATATACACACACACACACACACACACGGACAGCACCACTAGTAACACCTTACAAAGCCCATTCATCTTTCCCATAAACTAAAATGGCTCCGTGCCAACATCACATCTTTCACCAACTCCACAGAAAGTTTCCCATGTCTGCACCTTTTGAGATCAAAAGTAGTTAGAAGAAACTGACTATGTAGCATATCAGCTTCGCAAATGGACTCATACGTCTTTCTTTTTCCTCTAAAACGTTCCCTACAAGTCACTATAAGTTTTAATACAAAGACCTGTGTTTTGAGTTAATATCTAGATCAGCTTCTTCGTTTTAGTGTGCCTGCAATAGCTTGATCTCTCACAAGAAATTCTGGAAGAAAAGTTAACTGAAAGCATCAAAACAGCAGAAGCATTGAAATTACTTCTTGGAAGTAACTATACTACCTGTTGACCTTAGTGGGACTATATTTCATGATAGGATCCCAAGTTACTCATTGTCGTAGTTCAGCCCTGATCAGGACCAGACTACGCAGTCTCTCTCCCGCTCCCCCCACCCTCCGAGAGAACAGGGGGAGATGATATAAGAAAAACGGCTCAAGGTTTGAGATAAGGACAGGGAGAAATCCTTAAAGTTACCGTCACGGGCAAAACAGACTCGACTTGGGGAAAACTATTCATTTATTTTCTAAAACTAGCAGGAGAATGAGACAGGGAACAAGATAACCTCCCCCCACCCCTCCCTCTTCCCGGGCTTAACATTATCTCTACTACCTTCCCCTCCCGAGCGGCACGGGGGGGGAAAAGGGAATGGGGGTCGCGGTCAGTTCATCACGCGTTGTTTTACGCCGCTGTATCATTGTCAGGGGAAGAACTCCTCGCATTCCTCCTCTGCTCCAGCGTGGGGTCCCTCCCACGGGCCACAGTCCTCCGTGAAACTGCTCCGGCGTGGGTCATCTCTTCCACGGGGTGCAGTCCCTTCAGAACAGCTGCCCCAGCGGGCCCTCCATGGGCCACAGCCTCCTTCAGGCCTCCACCTGCTCTGGCGTGGGGTCCTCCACGAGCTGCAGGTGGATCTCTGCCCCTCCGTGGACCTCCATGGGCTGCAGGTGGACAACCCGCTCCACCATGGTCTTCACCACGAGTTGCAGAGGAATCTTGGCCAGGAGCCATATTACTCCTCCCCCTCCTTCTGAACTGACCTTGGCGTCTGCAGCCGTTCCTCACAACAGGCTGGCAGACGCCTCTCAGGATCCTTTTTACATCTTATTCACTTCTCATCTCCTCTCCACTTCTTGCAGCCGGGCCGGGCCGAGTTGGGCCCAGTCGGCTGCCCGGCGGGAGGCCAGAGGGTGAGGCCTGCAAGGCCCATGAGGCTCGCGCCTCCCCCTCTCTGCCCCCCGCTCAGCTGCTTCACATCTTCTCCTCCTCTTTTTCCTATTTTCCCCTACTTAAATACGTTATCGCAGAGGCGTTATCATGGGACATTCTGCTACCAATTGGCTCGGCCTTGGCCAGCAGCAGGTCCGCCCTAGGCCCGGCCGAGTCCACTGAACAAAGGGGAGCGACTTCTAGCAGTTTCCTACAGAAGCTACCACCTTAGGCCCCCCCTCACTAACAAAACCAGAACACTCATGAAGATGACCAGGTAGACTCTCTGGGGATCTACTAAATTTCTGTAGCATTTGCTTCTGTAGAAGGGTCTTATGCTAACCTGCATGAGAAACTGTCTCCTCTAGACTCTTATGTAAACATATGCCTTCAGCAGCAACCACCATTTTGATGGTAAAGACTATAGACCTGTTATAAGTTTTGGGTTCTTTTTTAGAAATGCACCTGATCAAATCACCTAATGAAGGGGCCCTGTTGTCACTGAAATATCCTTGAGTTCTCCACAGTTTCTCCTTTGCTCCTATCTGTAAGTCTCTTATTTAAATCTCTTTGGTTTGAGACATAGCTCAAAGGAAGAAGGCACTTTTGTTGCATAGTTCAGTGTAGCAAGTAAGTTTGGCAGAGTAACACTCGTCTGCAGCGCTAGATACCAGAAACAGTGGATATAGTGTCTTCAGTGAGGAATGTTGCCAGGCAGTGAGGAAGAGGGAAGCAGAAAGGAGATTAAAGGCAGTGGGATACTACAGTTGTGTTTGAGCCACCGAAGAAGCATGAGCAGGCATCTCAGGCATGTCACCTGCAGCATCACACCTGCTTCACAAAGACCCATGCTGAGGTAGACTTGCCCAAAACATTCACATTACAGTACACACTATCTTTTAGTGTCATTAATTACTCCATTACTCTTCAAAACATAAAAGGAGTGATATTACCTGATTAAACTACATAGGAAAAAAAAAAAGGAGATGAGATCAGGGATCACTTATCTCTGGCACAGTTGTAATACAAGTGCAGTGAAAACATGACTTCACTGTCCATACAGCATAGTCCTTGACTGCTGGTTTTCTGTAGAGAATTTGTGCTGCCTTGTGCTTTAAAAATTACTTGCCAGTGGTAATTTTCTAGCATTTTAAAACTTTTTCTATCCATAGCTTCAGCTATGATAGGAAAAACTCCCAATTAAGCTTTCTGAATAAAGTATAAACATTTTAAAGCAAGACTACTCAAGCCCTGCTGAAACTTGAAACAGTACACACAAGAGAAAACTGCTGCTCTCTGTTTGCAAGCTAAAGTGCCAGTTAGCTGATCATGTTTTGCATGCAGGAGAGAGGGAGGGAGGGAGGGAGCCTGAGATGGATAACATGAGCTTAATAGTCACCTTTTTCCACCCTCATGTCCTGCAATGCCTTTTTATTTTTCCCTGCCTGATCTGGCTCTCATAGGAAGACTAATTTCTAGGATCTCTCTAAGAGTTTCAACAAGTCACACAGCTATCAGACACAGATTCCCACAGATGCTATGTTTTTCTCCATGCTTACTTGGGGGAAGGTAAGGAATGGAAATGGAGAAGAACTTTTCCCCAGAAATGATGCTGTCTTGTCCATCTATGTAAGAGGTCATAGGGACCAAGCAACATGCATGTATGAAATCTCTATAGCAGAAAGGCATCCTGATCCTCCAGGGACTTCAACTGCTCCAACACGACATGGGAGAGAGGAAAAACTGTCTAGCAATCTGCATCCATACTTGAGGTTCTTTTGTTCTTTTTTTGGGGGAGGGTTTGGGGTTTTTTTCAGATTTAGATGTAATTTTTCCACTGAAGTTTTGGAATGGGCTGAGAACCACAAAGTTGGAAATACCAAGATAGTCTTGCAAATACTTTGTGAGAAAAAAAAAAGCCTGGAAATGTTAGTTAATTTCCAAAATTCTTATTGATATCCTTTAAACAACTAGAATTCTCAACCTTTCAGATCAACAAAAGACAAACATAATTATTTTCTTCAGTCTGAAATGCTGTAATTTATCTGGTTTCCCAAGGATATGAAGCTCACATAAGAGTGCTCTGTGATTGTCTATACATTTATACATTGTCACACATATATGCATATGTATCTGCCTTTCTCACCATAATAATTTGAAATATGTTATCCAATTTTAACCCCATTTGATAAGGTGCTACATTTTTACAAGTTTTGTAGAAGTAAGCCATTATAGAAATAGGCAGGAGTTCCTGTTCCTGCCCCAGAGGAGAGAAAGGTTGCAACACAAGCAGTGACATTACAAACAATTCACATGGGAGGTGAGCCTAAAGATGTAAATTCATAACAAATGAGATATCATCCATTATGCTGATGGAAAAATCTACCTGTTTTTGGACCTGCCAGAAAGCCAATAGAAATAGTTCTTCGAGAAACCAGTCTTGGCTATAAAGGTGTCCTCAGATCTCTTCGTCTTTCCTGGACATGACGCTCTCCCATGTAGAGCACTTTGAATGTTACTTGGGTTTGGCTTCCTTTTCGGACCAGGAAGATATCCTTTAACATAGAAAAAAAATCCCACTAGTCATGTTGAAAGGCTCACTTCTTCCACATTCCCCTAAGACTCTGTCTTTTATTCCCGTTCAACTCCCAGATGAACTTTTCCCTCAACAGGCTTACTGATCTGCCAAATGATAGCATTTAAGAATAAGAGCTTCTGCCGGGCATCTTCCAGTTTGAAGCTCTGCCTCCCACTTTAATTTTCCCTTTACCTATAACATTGGTTTAAACATGCTTCCTAGATATAAATGTTTCCACACTCCATGTGTACATGAAGACCACGACTGAAATGTTGACTACATTTCCCCATGGCCACACCTGAACAGATAGCAGCTGGTGCTTCACGCCAGGGCGTTCTTGAAAGCAGAAAGAAGCCTCATGGTACTAAAATAAATAGTTTATTTGAGGGATGAGAGACAGCCTCTGACCACAGATCTCTGGCTAACAGATTTCAGTACACTGTTGAGAGAGAAATTGCCTTCCTTTTTAATTCTGACATTTCTCCTAGTCCTTTCGCTTCATGTGCTGTTCTTCCCTTCTAACAGTTGACCTTTTCTCTTCCCGTTCACCTCTCTACCTAACGAGTCTCTCTCCCTCTCTCTCGTCACCAAAGGATGTGCTGCCACTTGGCAAACCACTTGCCATCAAAGCTATGTGTGTGATTTAGGGAGGTCTGATTTCCAGCTCCATGAGGTTAGCACAGACCCATTCAGTATTCTTCAGATACCAAGCTGGCTCGCTCTTCTGCATGGAGCTGGCGGAGAGACGTTTCCTCCCTCTCCTCTCCATTTTATGTGCACATTAAAAGTATCCATGACCAAATCAAAAACTGTGCAGCTGTTTCAATAGCTGCAAAACTGCTTAGAACGGGGAGCCCAGAGTATAGACAAAGAGACCTTTGTGAATTGAACACTCTCTGAACTAACTTGTTTGTGAAAACTCATGTATAATTAAAGCCTCTCTTGTTAGTGAATGGAGCCATACTTAAATACACACAATGTATATCTTTATTTCCAGCTCAAATCTTTTTCAGGACGTTTTCCAACAATGCGTATTATGTGGCTTCAGCAACTGCGATGCACCATCATCATAATCACTCAAACAGTGGAGCTCCCTGCTACATTATAAGCATCTTTCTCCTAAAATACTTTTTGATGGACTACAACATAGACCTGAACTGCATAATAAATGGATGCTGTGATTCCTCTAATGGCAAGGTCCTTTCCCCCACTGCAAATGGAGCTGTAATTCAGATGCACACTATCTCACACTTTGCATGCTGAGAGACAAAATAAACAGCAACATTCATTTGTCTTTTTCCATTTCCCTTACCAAAAAGTCAACTTCTAAAGAAAATGTTTACCAAAATATTTCCCTGTACAATCTGAATAATATTTTAATGGACCACTTACTTAGTTAGTATCTAATTAAATTTTGCATCATGAAGAGCATATTCGAATCACTGTGGTATTGTGAATAAGGATTCAATAAAAAATACAGGATAAAAGAAAACTGCAAAATAACCACCATTAAACTAATGAGTAAAAATTCCGCAGCTATAATAAAATCCACCAGAGAACAAATAAACTGCAAACAACCATATTACCAAACAATATTAGTCAGGTTTCATCTTGTTCCCTCATGCATCCCTGCACAGAACAGGAAAAACAGAAATACTCAGAGGAGAACATTTTGACAGAAGTAAGGGCCAAACACATACACACACAGAGCTGCAGTAAACACTAGCAGCTGCATGGCTTAACGTACCAAGGAGTATGAAATCTCTTAATTAAAAAAATGAATTAATTGTTGTGAGTATATTTCCTTGACAGAGCACATTTACTCTTCTGCAGAATGCAATTCTTAACATTCAAAGAATAAGATCTCTAACAGTTATACCTGTAGCATAAGGGTGTAATATTAAGACCAAGGAAGAAAGCAATTAGTTTCCCTATTTCATTTGAACTTGGGCGTATCACAGCCCACCTGGATCCTATTAATATTTTCCTAAAGGTTGCTAGGTTTCTGCACTGCTCTACCACCCAGTTCAGCAACACACATTCATAATATGAAGCTTGAGCCGCTCCACTGAAATAAATACTCACGTGCCTAAGTGCTTTGCTATAAAAGGGACCGGATGGCCATAAGGCTGTTGCCCTGTTACTCTGTATAGAGTGATTTCCCTGCCGTGCAGTATAACTCTGTAAATGTAATCTGTTAGGTATACAACATAAATATGTCTATTGGAACATTCCACCTACAGCTTATTTGTGATGGGTGTGAATATTATTTATTGGAAAATTTAAACATTATTGCAGCCAATTAGAAAAGCAGTTTTTATTACTTGCAGCCATTGCTGCTGCCAGTGCCCTATGTCCTCCTCCTTGACACCACCATTATATACTGGCTTGCTTAAAAAAGGTGCAGTGAGCAAATGTGCCCAGCTCTGCAAAGGCGTTCTGTATTCTGAACTCCAGGAGTGTTGGTAGTCTGATTTCAGCTGTGCTGCTTACCCTTGAAATGAAGCAGGCATGAACACAAGCATTTGCAAGGTCCATATTTCTACAGATTCATAAATTAGGAGTTCAACCAGAACAAGAGAGGAGTTGACTCCTCTGAGCTTTTGTTCCAGCTAAAGGACATATTTCCAGAAGAGTAACCTCCTGTTCTCCGTATTGCAAGATTTAGGAATGCTTTCTAGTCCACTTCCTCTTGGCCCATGTTCAGCCAAAATGTAGAATACAGATATTGGAAACCTTTCCATGCATATTGGTTTGCTGCAGGTAAAGCAGTGCTTCCTGAAGAACTTCATTTACATTGCTGTTTATCTGAACTTTCTTTAAATGTCTGCTCCTTGAAGGAACAAGCCTTGATAGGGGAGGCTGCCAATTTGTGAATACCTTGTTGTAAAGTCCCATAAAGAACTGCAGAACAATCCTACAGTTTAAATACACAGAATATATATTTTGTTTTGCATATCTAACTATCAACCTCAGAAGTATACACAAAAAGTGACTTTACACTAGGAGTTTCTTAGAAAACTTTTCAAAATCAAGAATTTTGGATGAACACTTGACCTAAAGAAAATTATTTTCGTACCATCTTCATGCGTATTTATATTCTCCTCCGAAAAGTTATTTTGATAGCAAAATGTAGACTGCTTTGACTCCAGCTATCACCCCACAAAACCCAAAGTTATTGTGAGGTGAACTTATGTATATCTGAATCCCAGGCTCTACCTACAGAACTTGTAGAAAAAGAGTACTGAAAACAGTCTGCTTCACTTACACAGACACTTAACTTCACCCGATACCTCAGTGTGAGTGACTTATTCCTACAGCTGTAAACACTTGATTTCAAAATAAAGTCAAGGGAAGTGTGGAGATGCTTTCAAAGAATCCTGAAGGAAGGAAACTTAAATTTTTCTAAATTTGGATGTAATCTCCTGTAATCTCCTGCTTTTTGAGACCTTACTGGACCTCACTCTTCCAGTGGACTGGGAACAGCTGCCTAACTTAAGAGGATTCCTTTGTTCTGCACCTTAAAATTAAATCAAGTTAATCCTGCTTCAAGATCTAAGTTAGACACTGAGCAGTTTGCTCCTGCTCATTGTTGAAACCTCTGTCCTCTGTGTCTGATGCTGGGCAAGTGGTCAAATTTAGTCTAAGGATGTAGAAAGTAGGAAAAGGATTCATATGGATGTGTCTAGACTGACTGATCACATGTGCTTGTTTGCAAGGCTAAAAATAGGTACATTATTTTGTTCAATAACAATTCTTCTTGATAATATAAAACAGGATATACTGTATAGAAGAGAAAGACGTTCTAATTAAAAGTGTTTTCTATTGGTGACAAACTTAATAGGAAGAGGAAAATAAACATAGTTGAAAGCATATAAATATATGCCATAGAATACATATGAATAGACATACATTTATACATACTTACACATACACATATAAGAGAAAAGAATGATGAATGCTAACCATCATCCACAAATTCTGAATTCATACTACCTTTAGTTATTTTGCATGTGTTTTCTTTAGTTGTGTTTTTCTTTTTAAAATGAAAAAGAAGAGTTATTTGATTTAAATTTAGCTGAGAGTTTTTAAATTTAATTTCCTGATTTCATTTTCCGTGAAACACATTATACTAATTTGAATAACAATTGTGTTATTTTTGTTATAATGTGTCCACATACCTCTGAAACCACTCCCCAGCAGTGCTGAGTAAGGGCAGAGGTAATGTTATAAACCTTTGTATATTATTTTTCAGACTTGTAGGTCTCATTCTTCAAGCATTCTCCTGACCTTTTACCTTGCGGTAAACAAGGGTGAAGAAAGAGAGGAGAGTTGGTGAACTTTGGTAGGATATATTGGCAGAAAAGTTGTTCCTCCTTTACTTAGCAACCTGACATTTGGGATGTGCCAGGATATAGGAGCCTTAGGTCCAACTCACTCTTCCGAGTGATGATATTTGACTATCAGTCTCCCATTGCCCCAGGGACTGACTTGACAGGGCAATGATACTAAGTTCTTAGTTTCTTTTAAGATGCTGTTTCTTTTTTGTATAACTATTAAATATTAATGTGAGAAGGGGCTGGTGTCCAAATCTCTCACACTCTGGATGCATGCCCTAATCAATAGGTTACCATAAAGAGGACAAAGACTTTCTCTGCAAATCTACCTTTTCATGTCCTTGTTTTTCTCCTTAAGCTCCTAAAATCGGGGTATTTTACTGCATTCAGCATAAAATTGAGTTCTTATGCTTTTCTTTAATGGAAAACTTAACTTAAACTTCAAAGTTAGTTTAATCTAAACTTTTATTCACTTTGCCACAAAGAACCTCTCCTCACCTCATACCTCAAATCAGGGCCAACTCAAGACTAGGGAGCAGAAGCAAACAGAATGCGAAATGAGGAGTAGTGGCATAAAAGAAGTAACTGTGAATAGAGTTCCTGCCTAGACTTATGTCTGTGTGTATTGTATTTCCTAATTAAAAAGTAGAGTTTCTATCATCTATGCTACTCTTAGTAAAAAGGTTACACTGCCATTGACTTAATAGGAACTGACATGAGAAGGGATTACTATCACCATCACAAGAGTGAGGCATCCTTTGACGAGCTCTACAAACAACCTTGGTTGAATACTCTTCTCAACTAACTCCATTCCCAGGTGAAGCAGGCTGGAATATATCCCTGTGTCAACATGGCTGTTCCACTTTTGCTCTAACTTTCCAAAAAAACATTTATACTTCAGGCGAAAGTCAAGCAAAAATAGTAGCCGCCTAAAAAATCAAACTGCTGGAAAGAGTTCTGAACAGCAAAAAACAGGGCCAGAACTACCACCAGCTTTTAAAAAACACCATAATAAACACTCTCTATGTCTACAGTGAAACACTAGAAAATGAATATGCCTTAAAAGCATGTGTACATGATAAGTTCATGTGAAAACAACTTAAAACATCAGGGCCTTGAATTCTCTCTCTCTCAAGAACTTTCTCTCTGTTAGGCCTTATGGCACACTAGTATGAGATGGCACACTATGCTAAACAATGGCAGTTATTTATAAATGAATACTAAATAACTACCCTTAAACATTTTTTCAATGCATGCATTTGGCTACGTTTGCCATTATCATGTTAGATTTTATATATGCACATATAGAACAAGAAAAAGACTGTTACATTACTACTCCTGGTTAATTTCTTTAATTATTTGCTGCTTCACCCCTCTTATGCTTTAAGTGTCCAGCTGGAGAAATTTTCCACAAAGTATACCCTTGGGCATATCACCCATCTTCACTAGATACTAATCTCTGCAAATTCTTCCCTCCCCAAAAAAGTCATAGTGGCAAGTACAATATTGACTGTGGAGAACCTCGCGAACTCATAAAGAGTATATATCACTTTATGGACTGAGTGGAAATGTTTTGTGTCAGGAGAAAGGAAGACACAGAAGACGAGGAAAACAAAATAACGTGGAGGAAGAAACTGCTATGGTGGAGAAGATACTGAGCCAGTGGCACTGTACCTGGGATGCTGAGGGTATCTGACCATTAACAAAAAGTAAAGGTAAAAATAAAAATGTGGGTGGTATTTCTGGGGAAAAAGAAATTGTGTGGGATGGTACAACCACCACTGGACAGGGTTGGCTAAAATATGCAATACATTGAAAGCAGAAAAAAAAAAGTAGGAGTAAAAGGGTGGAAAAGAAATAGCAGAGTAACATTAAAAAAAGGAAATAAAACAGGAAACAGGAAGAGCGGTACAATTTGAGGATTACAACAAGAGATTAACAATCTGATCTATTTGGAGATGTCCCTGCTTCTTGCAGGGGGGTTGGACTAGATGACCTTTAAAGGTCCCTTCCAACCCAAACTGTTCCATGATTCTATGGTACACTGGACATGTAATGACAGCGGTTTTGCAGGGGTAAGGAAGAGGAGGAACTGGAAGAGATGTGAAGAGGAGAAGGTGCTTTAAGGTCACTAATGCCTCTGCATCACACCTACGGAAGAGTGAGGCTCTCTGAGACAGTCTTGCAGTGATTTCTCCGTGACTATTTTTTTATACAAGTATGACACAGTCATCTCCAGCATTGTTCCTCTTCTTGTGCTCAGGCAGAGAAGAGAAAGCAGGATCATCAGGAGAAGCAAGAATGCATAGGACAAAGTTTGAAGGTCCCATTGGAAGGGTAGGACTGGATATCTGTGTCATGGGAGCAATCTGACATGCTCTTAAATAGGAGAAAATACTGTAGAATTGGCTTAACTAATTCTGTTTATTTGGTGCCTTTGGGAGGGAAACGAGGTTTTCAGATTCTTTCAGATTTAAATGCATCAGCATCAAGTGAAATCTTTTCCACATTCTGAGTGAAGCTCTGGCCAATACCTTCAAGGACTGAGTGGATCCTTGCTCATCCAATCTGTCCACAAAAGCCACACAGTCCAACACAATAGTAGAAATCCTGTATCACTCCAACACAGAAGTCAGCAAGAAAGGTGTTCGAGTTTTTTCTACCCTAGCCCAGGTTTTGAAGGCTTAAGATGTTTTCATCCTTGACTGAAGACATTTTGGCTATTGGTGTACTTTTCCAAGTTATATAAAATTTAATTTGCAATGTAAGTAAGTATGGCTATGTAAGTTGCCATAATACATGAACAGCAACCAAACTGAAAAGTCAAAATCATTTTTGCTCAATACGTGTTTTTTAGGTCACTTATACAGACTGCTTGCTTAGAAAGATGTTTCACTGGGAGGACAGAAAATGTAGTGGGTGTGTATGAGCTCCTACAGATTCTCTCATGCCAGGAAAGAGGAAGAAACTCACTTTTAATGTACACCAACACACAAAAAAAAGTGCTCTTTACTTCCACTTAGTAAACATATTGTAACTGCTATAATGTAAAATCCTAGTGAAGACAAGAGAGAGAGTTTGCCGTTTTCACAGGCTGGCAAATAAATTTTTTGGGGGAATATGGTTGATTTATCTCAATCTGCTAGAAGACCAGAGAAGCTAAGATTTTATCCCAAAAAAACCCCTCACATTTTATGTAACACAAAACAAAAATATCCATTTTCCTAGAGTTGAAAATAATTTAATTTGTGATAACCCATCATGGATTTGCACAACTTCGCAAGGAAGAAAAGAGCACTAATAATTTGCTTCCATGCTTGGAACATTTTCTGTCCTAGTCATGGAAGAGCTTCCCACTTAGTAAGTAAATTTGTATTAAGAGCAATTTCTGGGAATGCTTACCATGCATTTTTTAAAATGTACTGATTTCCATCCACGATAAACATCATTTTATGCTACATATGCCCACTTAATGTATTTTTGTAGACTGGATGATGTGTACATGCTTTGTAGTATTTAATTTAAAACATTCTTACTCTAATGTTGGGAAGATGACCTTAATTATAGAAGGACTGCCTTCAGTGCTAGAGTTCAGGTGGTGCTTCGTTGTTCATTTAAAGCAGGGATTCAACTCCTGGCTGCTGTAGAAGGAACACTGAAATACTGAGCTGCTTAGAAAAAAAACTGAACTACCTACAAACTGGTATTTACTTGTGTGAAAAAAAAAATCTGTCAATTTACAAAGAAACATACTGATGAATCAGAACAAAGTTTTGTTTTAAAATAGCTCTCTAAAAGTTTAAACACTCTGCATCAGAATATTGTCACTCTAAAATTATTTTAATATGAAATCTCACAAAAAAAAAAAAAATCAACTATCACACCAAGTCTGTGAACTGCTGCATACTGAGTAAGAGTTTATACTTCTTCCTTCCCAGCCACCTCAATGATTAAAGATAACTTTTCCACTCTTATTTGTAAGTGATGGCAGTATCAGACAGTAATTTTCCAGTGAAGCATTTTCAAGAACAATCATTATTATTACACTGCTTTGGAGTTACCCTCACCCTTCTATGTAATTTTGTAACAAGACAACTTGCACAGAGCCTTGTTTCCTCTTTTTAATATATCCACACAGAAAAAGAGAGGTTTGGTTGTTTGATAAGTCCAAGTTTTCACTGATTTAGTTCACATTCACAGTGGTGTTACAGTGCTCTGTCACTATCTTTAAGGATGATAACAACATGGTAGTAGCAGAGACCTCAGTGCAGAAGTCCAGAGTCTCAAGAGTCAGTCATGGCTCCTCTACTCCTGCTACACCTGCTGACAAGATTAAAGCTGGCATAAATAGCTGCTGCTTGTTCCTGCTGCAGTCACACCTTCATTTACTGCACAAGGAGAGACCTAAAGGCTCAGGCTTAAAAAATAATTACCTCTGCAACTCGTAGTGATGGAAGTGATTAGCTCATGTGTCAAGGTGAATTGTCTGCAAAGCAAAAAAAAAAAAAAAAAGCCAACATCATATAATTGTTAATAACAGTATGAAATTAGGAAATAATAATGTGAAGGACATTTAAAACAAGGATAGAACAGGCGGCAGTAAAAATTGTTTAAACAAACTACCACCATCTGTTCTACGTCATGAATTGGCTTGGTTGGGACCCACTGTGTCTATTACAACCCTAAAACTTATAAAGGGGTACTAATATACTCCAAATCAAATTAATATTTATAAAAATTGAAGGGAATGAAAGCTATTGAGACACAAATAATAACTTAGAAGCTGAGAATATGTTTGATTTTGCATAGAAATTGATCCCTTTTGGAATGAATGAGAGGCTTATAGGCAAGATTATCTTTACAACACTTACAGTGTGCATACTTTGAGAAAATAAAGAATTCTGAAGAATTTTTATGATTTATTAGTTGCTTTCTAAGCACTGTAATGAAAATTTATCTAGTGAGATGTTATGTGAGTTTTATCAATCTTTGTTACAAATGATTAGATTTTTTAGAATACCATACGTGCTTCACGTGTTCTATAATTAAATGAATTCCATTAGTTAAATGAAATTTTGTACATAAATTGAATGTGAGCAATTATGATTCAAGTGTAATGAAACAGTTATTAATAACTAGTGTATTAAGCGGTTACAATCACCAGATTCAGGTAACTCAAAAGTGAATCTTTTGAGACATGAACGATAACTCAACGAAATACTGTCTTCCCCTGTAACTAACCTGGATGGAAGTATTTTGATAGAGTGAATCAGCAGTATGACAGACTCAACTTGTTTGCCCAGCAGTTTCATTTGCCCATCTGGCTCTGCTCTTTAAATGATCTACTTACAGGGCTATTGGCATATTAAACATTCCCCTGTGGGGTCTCAGGTTGTTCTCAGGTTGGAAACATTCGAGGCCAGGTTGGATGAGGCTCTAAGCAACCTGATCTAGTCAAAGATGCAGGGGAATTGGACTAGATGACCTTTGAAGGTTCCTTCCAACCCTAACCATTCTATGATTCTTTCCCAGATTGCAACACAGATGGGTGAAAGTAGAAAGAGCCAAAAGAGGTCAAAGTGAACAAATAGTACAGTGAAAAATCAAGCCTAGAGGTGGTTGATTTGGCTGATTTGCACTGATGCAGAGCCACAACTACTTTTTAACTGGCCAATATACTCCAGATGCTCTGCTGAGGAGGAGATTTGGAGATCCAAAATTATCCTTTAAGGCACTACATTTTTTCCAAGACTTCTTGCTCCCAAGCTAAGGTGTGAGGTGTCATTTTTGTTGTGATCTCAGAGAAAAAATTCAGTTGCAAAAGAAGGTCTTGGAACCAGAAATTGGAAGATGCAGCTGGACCTGCCAGAAGAATTGAAACCACAAGGCAATGATTTCAGAATCTGCTTCCTTATACTGCAGAGCATCTCTCGCTCGCACTGTCACTATCGCCATCTCACTGTGCTCCTTGGCTTTTCATCCACATTGAAGTCGTTTCATCATATACTCTTTCTCTGTATTTGGGAAAGGTACTCTAGATGTTTTCCTCCCATATATTTTTTACTGTCTTTCCCATGGTTTCCATAGTCTTACATTCACCTATGTAATATATATTATTTATAATATATCATATATATAAAATAAACAACCACAGTCCACCTTATCATCAAGATTAAAAATGGTCTGAAGACGGCTATCTGGTGAAAGCTTGGTGTCTTCCCCACATCCCTGTATCCCCGAATGCAAAGATAACAGTCTGGTGAGAGAAAGTTTCCTCCCTACAGTCAAAAGCCCGTACACACCCTCGCAGAGGCCCTGTCTCAGAAGCATCAATAGTGTGTTCAGATGGGAAAGGAAGATCTTATTTAGCCTTTTGTTCACTAATCTTGATCAAGTCAGTAGCAATCTTCCCTTAGAAACAGAATTGACTTTGGGCCTCCCCTGAAGACGCTTTGGTTGTTGTGGAAACTCCCAGAGCAACTTTCAACACCTGGTTGTAATCCACTGACTGTGGCAGGTAGGTTGCAAGGAAAAGGAAACTAACTAGTTACCCATTTATTGCCAAACTTAAAGGGGACTTTTTTCTTTTACGTTTTACTATCTGGAAGGAGAGGGTCCCTGTTGCAGCAGTGAGCTTTGCAGGCTCACAAAACCCATGTGTGTGTTGAAAGCCCTTGCAGGGATGGTGGTGGAACCTGAATAGAGAGAACTTGTCCCTCCCTCCTGTTGCTGCCGCAGCCGGTGATGCACATATTTATTCAAATCTCAGCAGACTATCAGCAGTGAACCACTAATAGGATAATTTACATCTCCCTCCATTCACCTGATGTTTGTAGCATGAGTGAGCAATGAAACAATCCTGTGAAAATAAAAAGGAAAAAAAAAAAGAAAATATAAGCAGAGAAGAAGCAGGAGAGCAGGAGAGCAAATGAAAAGTGAAATAATGACTGAGGAACAGACTGACTTCTCTAGTACTTGTACCAAAACTTTTGATATATTTGCTGGGCTTCAGAGAGTAACAAAATGGTATGTTGTTCCTAATGCAAACATTGTTCCGAGGCTGTTCGTTTTCATATTTAGTCATATCACAGCAAAGCTAAGGGGGTGTCAATCACGCTCAGTACATCTGACTGGGAGAGCGCTCCCTTCACAGCTGCATCTGGCAGAACACACTCCTTATTTATTATATTTTTAGTAAGGCATGCTATCTTGTTCATGTGTGAGAAACTGTAATGCATCTTTCACATTTAAAGTGCCCTCTGAAGCTTTCTGCCTTGCAACCTCCTGCCTACTTTCACTGTTACCACTGAATTTTTTATATTGTCTTGAGCCTCTCTGAAAGAATTGCAAATTCCAGATAGAACATGATTAATTTAGTACTGTCATCTCCTACAATATAGTGTACAGCCGTCCATCCTTCTTCAGCACAGCTACATCTTATCTCGGCTCTTAGTGAAAAACTAAATTAAGCCAAAGGCTGAAGTCACTCATGTGTGCTACTTTTAAAATTAATTTTTGCTGACAGCACCAGAGAGTCTAAAGCATGTAGTTGCATTATGAAAGCCAGAACAGAGATTAAAATATATGTGTATTTTTGTTATTCCAAGAAAGAGAGTCTTTTGCTCCTTCTACATTAGTCATTTTCCCAAAGGACTCTACATTCGTCCTTACTTGGGGAGGTGAAACTTGAAACACCAGTCTCCTTACAATTTGCTAAGGATTTCTGTTTCTTACTGCATTTAACTCCTTATACTCCCTACCTGCTTTATAATATAGGTGTGAAGTTTTATGATGGGCAATTTGGGAGAGGGAGATGAAGGACAATTTGGAGGCACTAACATTTTTTCACAGTTTGTCTCACTTTCAAGAAATTATTTCATTTGAGAGGAGTCTTCCGCGATTTCTAAAAGCTTAAAATGATTCAGCTCTATGCACTTGAAACAATTCTTCATTTTAAAATTTACTTTTGTTTTAACTTTAAAACTTATAAAATGTTCAGAATAAAAACAATTATTGTTTAAATGGAACTTTACATTTTTTTTCAACTTTTTGACTATCTGGTAGTGCAATACTTGTCTCTTAGTTTGATCTATAGCAAGTTTTTGTTTTAGTTTTTAAAACTATGGCCAACCCCAAATCTGGATTTGTCCGAGTTTATTTTCTTTTTCTCTCCCTGGTATTATTATCAGGAGCTGCTTTTTGCCTCTGTGATGCAGAGGTGAAACTGAAGGAAGAGCAGTGGGGAAATTAATATGTTTATTATGCTGGAGCTTCCCTAAACCTACACATCACCGTTCAAGCTGGTATGAAGTGCAGCAGAGGCAGGCTCTGCCATTCCTTCTTTACTGCTCTCTGAAGTGGGGTGAACTATCTTCACTATTTTCCAGATTACCAGTGAGGTTTAGATGATACTTCTGAACCAGATCAAAGATGAAGAGAACAGGGACAAGCTCAGCAGCAGCCTTGCTCATCCAGCATTCCCTTTTAATGCGACTAATGCTAGGCAATAATCTGACTTTTCTCACAGTGACCATACTTAACAACAAGCCTTTGCAAGAAGTTGGCAGCATGTCTCTTCCAGGATGCTGCAGCGAAAACAGGCCCTTTGAAAATATGTTTGAAAGCAGGGACTGATGTGCCATCAAGCTGAGCTCCTCACAATACGTGTATCAAAGGAAGCAGTTAGAGCAGTGAGAAGACAGTGTCGTGATGGCTTAACATAACTGCATGGACTCCCCACGCTGCAATGGCACTTGTCAAGGGACATTAAAAATTGTATCCAGAGGTAGCCTGATACATGAGACTCATGTGTGACTCTACTGCAGAAAAGGACTTTCAGAAAAAAGTCAGAATTATTTTGATGAATAAGAGTAACATTCTATATAAGACCTGGAAAACTGGTTATAGACCAGGAGTTATGATGGATCACAAACTAGACATAACGGAAAATATCACACTTTTAGAAAGGCAAATTTCACAGTGTGATGTGTTAGTAGGAGCATAGCTTTCAAGACACATGAATACATCCGTCTGATCTTTACAGCCTTGACCAGGTCTCCACTGCAAACTTTGTTCCAGGTACTGCTGAAATGCAGCAGATGTGGACTAAAGCAAGAAATCCAATGAGTTACAAGAATAATGAGAGATATAGAAAGGTTTTTGACTTTTATAATTGGGATTGTTTAGTCTAAAGAAGAGTTGCTCTAGTGGGAATATGGTACAAATTTCCAAGCACATAGATTTTATTTAGATAAATTTATTTTCAAAGAGGAAAAAAAAATCCTACCTTTTTTTTTACACTTATGTGTCCAGGAAAAGAAGGAATGTACTGAAATTAGGAAAAATATATTCACGTTGGATAACAGAATAAACCTTTAATAGTAAGGGATTTTGAAGCACTGGGATATTCTGTGCACATCAGTGAAGGATTATTTCTCATTGCAGACCACATTAGAGGAAAAGTGATGAGGAGTGATGTGAATAGAGCTGATTCTGTACTGCAACAGCGTAATGCACAAGAAAGACTGAAGGACATTTTCCTATCTACTTTTTATTATCTTAACACCAGTCTATGAGACAGACTGTGAAAATTACGTGTTAGGGTTTAATATCATTTTGTGCCTCTTCCAATAGGTGCATGAACAGGGAAAAAGTCTACTGACAGAAAGCTTATAGTGGTATTTTGGATTAGATTCTTTTGCACTCTGTTCTAAAATACACATTAGATTATGTCTCTGCCTTTGATGGATAAAATCACTATCTGTGGATAATGGATAGATAAAAAACTGCCTCAAGAAAGGAAGTTTTTTTTTGCTGTGTATTTAAACCATAAGACGTTAGGTAGGACATGCAGATGAGAATAGATCAGTAACAAAGGCCGCTTTTTTTATTTAGGAAGCTTAGAAGAAAGAATGCAGGTAGCTTGAAGCAACCAAGAGACTAAAAGTCCTGTTCTGGTTAAGTGCTTTTCTGGTAGATGTCCATCTCTGCACAGCTGCTTGACTTCTCCTGAAGTCCATGCTTGAATGTCTTCCAGACCTGGACAAAAAGGAAAGAAACAACGCGAGCCAGAATTGCTAGAGGTAAAACCTTGCATTCTGTAGATATGGGGCAAGAGACACACAACTCACATGGTGATCTCTGTGACAACTGCAATATATTGGGAATACACAGAAACCAAAACAGAAGACAGAAGAACATTTTGAAAGATGCCAGAAATTTTTACTAATTAACCTTTGGGAATTCCCTGAACTGCAGTTCCTTTTTGAGACCTAAGATCTCAGTGGAAGACTGAAAACACTTTTTATAGAGAAAGCTCACCGAAATAAATAGAACATCAGAGCTCTCACTGAAGTAATTCCATTAAAAACTATGATTGGAAACTATAGCTTTTGCTTGTGGATTTTTTTCTTCTTTTAACATTTAGCTGCAAAAAAATATATTGGATTGTTTTGTAATAATTTTACCATTTTGCCAAGAAATCAACATGCCTTAGGAGCCTAACTCTCATCTTCAAGTGCAGCGAAGCTTCTTATTAGCTCATAAGGCCATACTTTATGTCTACTTGATTAAGACTCAGAGGGGTTATCAAATGATTTGCCTACGGAAAGAAATTTGGTATTGTAGTTAGAATTTAGGAGATCTATTTCAGTTCTTAATTTTACTTCCAAATTGACAGTAAGACTTTAAGAAGTATGTAATGAAACTTAAGGGCCCACACTTAACTTTCACATGCCTGAGGGGTCATTTTTCATGAGGAAACAGATGTGCATAACTATTTGGAATAACTCTATTGCTGCAGTGATTATAGTTTCCATGTAGGATGTGTAACTATTGGGAAAAAGAGAAGATATTAAAAAAAAAAAAGAAATCATAGCAAAATTAATGGGATAAGTGTGAATGACAGATATTTTTAGTCTGACACATAAGTGGAAAAAAAAAAGAGATGCAAGGAAGTAAAAAACCTTTTTTTTTTCTTCACACTGAAAAATATCCCAAGACATTTTCTTCCAGGTAGACTTGAAAAGATTTTTGGCTGAAAAGATTCAAATCAAGAAATCAAAATATTCCATCCTAAAAACACTGAAATGAAAGCTTCTCACTCGATAGTTTATTTCATGACTGCCTCATTTTTCTGTTTCTTTGCATCACAGCTATTTACCAGCTTCACAAGGAGGTATGCTGTGTATTGAACTACATTTTTTGCCAGTGTTTTGCAAAGCCACAGATTAAGGTAACTCATTCTGAAATAACTGTCCATGTATTTGTTAACACTGACACGCACAGTTTTCATTAACTCACAAAAAAAAAAAAACTTCATCCATCAATTTCCTTGCAAAGACTAGCTTTAAATATAGCTCCCCTGAAAGTCAACAAAACTTAAAGAGTCTATGTGACTTATTCATTTTAGGAAATTACCCTCCCACTTCCTACTCCTACATATACATATATGTACAGATTTCTCTATACTGCATGTATTATAAATAAATTAATATTAAAGCAGCATTATGAAAAAGCAAAAAATAAAAGAATATTTTGAGATTTTACTACCATATATTTGAGCTTTAAGAGAAAGGAAATACACAATTGAGAGGAAACTGCTACCACAAGCACCTCACTATTAACTTCTAGGGTGCCAGATCATTTTTAAATAGCTTTCTACAACCTCCTGCCTATGTTCCCATTCTTCTCCCCGGGTAAACAGCTGCACAAGAGAAACAATAGCAGTTTACCCACTGAGTTTGTGATTTCATGAACTCTAAATAAACTATTATAAACGACAAATTGTCTAGAGTGAATTAAGAGTAGTATTTGCACATTTTTCTGCTTGGCTGTGCTCATATTGTTTCTTTGGGAATAAGCTATCAGTTTTTAACATTTCCTTTGCCTTATTCCCCTAACACAGCATCACTCGTCTTTTACATTTCCTGCTGTTTTATCTCTGTAAGAAAGAGGCGTAAGTTAATTTTGCTCTTGGGATAGAGATGTGTAAGAAGCAAAATTTTCAAACTTCTGATTAATGGCTGGAGGCAACCTAAGGATCCTCTTTGTCCCGAGATTAAAGGACTGTTGCATGCTGAGCGCGATGCTTTCAGGCTCTTGGAATTTGCACCTGAGGCCTATCATTTAAAATACTGGCACCAAACAGGTTGGTTGAAAGAGAACAGCCTGCACCACTTTCCCCCCACCCTTCACTTGAATCCATGAAGAAATTCCTCAGTGTCTGCAAAAAAAAAAAAAGCAGAGTGCCACTTTTTTCACAGTGCTTGTCTTCTCCTCTGTGATACTGTTACAACATACTGTCCTGTAGCTTGGCCAAAACTGTTTGGTACCTCCTAAATTTCCAGAATTCTTTCACTTATCTCTTCCTTTCCATTAATAATGTTTGGGGGTTTTTTGATGATACAGGCACAGAGGAAAAGGTGGCAAAACCAGATGGTTTGGAGGAGAGGGCATCTCACCACCTTAGGGTGCAGGGGTGGATTATTCTGGCCTAAGTGTAACATTTTCCAAGGAGCAGGGAATCACGTCACTTGGGAAGGCCACAACCACTTTTCATTCTTTTGTTTATGCCCTCGTCTACTTTCCTAAGGTTTTTCTTTTGTGGCTAATTCACATGACTAGTGCTGCAAGGCATGAGCTATTTCCCAAGTTCCTTCTGCCCATGCACTTTTTGTTTGCAACGGGGAATGCAAGGGTCCACAGTCTTTTGGCCTCTTCCCCCATTCAGTGAGTTTGTTCACACACCAGCAAAAGTACTCACAATTTTCAGGCCTGCAGTAGATGGCTGAGATACTAAGGCA
This sequence comes from Chlamydotis macqueenii, assembly GCF_036417535.1. NCBI lineage: Eukaryota > Metazoa > Chordata > Aves > Otidiformes > Otididae > Chlamydotis > Chlamydotis macqueenii. Next base: position 169,300,678 of record NC_141556.1, read on the forward strand.
GAGCCACATCAGGTCTCAACATATTTCCAGCACAGCAAAGTGTCAGAGGAGGACTTTTTTTTGGTTGAATTTCAGTCACAGGCACTATTACTCTCACGCAAGGCACCATCCCTCTGTCTGAGCAACTGGAAAACAGTACACGGAGATGATTTTGCTCGGCTCATATTTTAAAAATGAGCCTGTATGTAATAGCTTTCAACTTGCTGCTGGAGGAAATGTAGAGGCCCTGAGTGGATAGAAAGGGGAAACTAAAACCACAGACTGTAGGTGCTGTGCCAGGAGTGGATGCCCTTTCCCAACATGGGTCCATTATCACTGCAGCAGTCTCTGAAAGCCCTCATTGACTCCAAAACATCAAGTATGGGTTGACTTTAAGGACTTCTTCATGTTGGTCTGTCCTGCAGGAATAGTCTATGCCTTTTCACCATCTAACAGAGGCTACTGGTAAATGACAGTGTCAGGATTTTTGTTGATGATCCTTGTGAGAAGCGTGCACTAGAATAGCAACTACCTCATTCCCAAGTGGTGTGTTCTTGTAGGTATGGAGCTACTCCACCTTTTATGGCTCAGAAGTCTTCAACTCTGTAACAGGACCTGTTGTGATGACAATATCTAATGCATCCTCTGCACAATCTAAGAAAAAACAATTTGTACTTACCATTCTGACTAATGACAATGCAATGGATGTGGGAGAGAAGGTTACACATACGAATTAGTATATTTTTATATTATTTGTATGCAATATGGAGGTTGCCAAAAACCCACCACAACAAACAGATGTTTCTCTGAGGCAACCCAGAAAGAAACTCCAGAAGCATGAGATGGTGTAACTGAAAATGCTGATGGAAATTTTTCCACACCTTTCAGTAGGATATGCAAGGAAAGTATGGAAATGTTTATGTGATATTTAAATTAGTGTGGAGTATCAGATGGGCACTCAGTGGTGCTCCCTGTGAAGTTGTGGTGATGGCCAATAAAACCACACTGTATTAAACCTTTTATAAATTTTTATATTAACATATCCTGAAAAACTTTTAAGAAAGAAATCATGAGAAAAATAATCATATTCCCATCACTTAAAACTGACACTACAAGGTACTTTATGTAAGAACGAATCTTTGCTGAAGTACAATGATTAATTTTGCATAGTTATGTGTCTTCTTAAGAGAAAAAGAAACCTGTCTTTCTCTGATGAGCAAAGAAAGACATTTCTGTAATTGCGGACACGGAATGACACTTTCAGTACAGATGTAAACCTGCCTGTGGCATGTAGTGGGAGGTTACTGCAGTTAGAGTTAATATGTAGTGTTTAATTTGTTTATATAAAAATTTTGTGCAACTGAAAGTGTTGTATAATGACCGATGTGACAATAAAAAGGAATTTTATTATTTTTTTTTAAAATGGTCTGTGGTGAGATGATGGATTTATGCAGAGAAAAAAGTAGAGATGTCTGTCAGCAGCCAGCTTTGCACAGTTGTCTTCCTCTGGAAATTCGGTCTTCTTTGTACTATTTCTGAATAGCTATGCAGAAAAAAAAAGCACTTTACACCAGCATCTAATCCCCCCTCGTCAACAGAGTCATTAGATTACGTGCTACTGGTTTCTTTAAAATATAAATTGAGCCTCCCCAAAATAGGTTTGGCCTCTTTGATCTAAAGGAATTGTTCAGAAATTTCTTTCTCCCCCAAACTTTGAACAAAATGAAAACATGACAATATTTGTGTATTAAAAATGCAATCACAAAATGAAGTAATTTATGCAATGTTATACAGTAGATACTTTCATTCTGAGGAGTTCAAATCATCTTGTTTCAGCTGGCTGTAGATTCTCAGAAGGGACAAGTTTAGAGGTTTAACCATACAGGGATTTTCTGCATTTGATAAGATTGTTTAAAGTCAGTCTCTCCTCAGGAGGAACTGCCTTTTAGACTGAGGGGACTGCTACTACATGTAGAAAGATTTTCCTTATTACTACTGGAACAGGAAAGTCACTGCCTTCAATTTGGCCCCCTAAACTGCATCACTACATCAGGGGCACAGTGTTGCTGTCTTCCAGAAGAGAGTACCTAATGTTGGGTACAGTCAGTAGAGAAATGCAGATGATCTGAGGCCTTCTGGATAAATATGTGTTTAGCTTGGGCATCAAAGGTAAGTTCCTCTTGCGGAACTTTCAACTGCATTTTTGCATGAATTAGATAGATAGTAAACTTCTGCACCTCTGAAGTCCTGCTTCCCTGATCATGGACAATTTAGATGCAAATCAGGCATCTCCATTCATCCAGAGAGACTAGGTCCCACCCTTTTCCTCTGGAAGCACACATGGAACAGTTCTGAAGCTGTCATTTCCAGGTGCAGTGAAAAGCAGGGCAACTTAACTTCATCTACTGACTGTCCCATCTCAGTCAACTCAAATGCCACCTGTGCTGGCAACCTGCTGATTCTGCTGCTGGTTTGAGGACAGTCTTCCAAGACTTGTTTCTAAAATTAAGCAGAAATCCCAGTCTAGCATTCTAGCTGAATTAAGTTTCTTTCCTTTTTTTTTTTTTTTTTTTGCCTTTACAAACCAATTAAAATGCTACTCAAACACCACTTAAGCATCATTTTATACTTCTGAGGCAGCTAATCATCATTTCTTGTGCTAGGTGGTTCATGAAAGAAAAGTTGTCTAAGATGTCTCACCAAGACAGCAACATAACCTTGATTAAACCCAAAAGCTTCCAACCCCATTGCTGTCAATATTTAACACCTTCATTCCCACTCTCCCGTCACGTGTACTACTTAGCTGTATCACGTGCATTGAATAACTATTGGCTTTATAGTCTTAGTCCACAAGGAAAAACACAGGTTTTTTTGTGCATAGCAAAAATTTCCCAAACCAAAGCAACCGTGAAAGAGAGAGTCAAGCTTGACCTTATGGCTTACTGAACCTCCATGAACCTCCACAGAGAAGGGATGTCCTGAACACTCAACAATGGGAAAACCTTCAAATGGAGTTATATTTAGCAAAATATCTGAATTCAAACATACTGTCATATTCTGTAGTAAACCTGGCTATTTCTTTTTAAGAAGCCTTAATAGGTCAGATAATTAGTTTTTCTTAAATATTAATTATCTGATTATGCTTACAGAGAAAATCTTGAAGAACTATGGCTGAAGGCTAAAAAGCCATGAAGGAAACAAAAAAAAAAGCAATTTTTTGGGGTCAGAATAGAGTCATAGAATCATAGAATAGTTAGGATTGGAAGGACCTTTAAAGGGCATCTAATCCAACTCCCCTATGAGAACCAGGGACATCTCCAACTAGATCAGTTGCTCAGAGCCCTGTCCAGCCTGGCCTTGAATGTTTCCAGGGATGGGGCATGTACCACATCTCTGGGCAACTTGTTCCAGTGTTTCACCACCCTCATTGTAAAAAAAAAAAATTCCTGATGTCTGGTCTGAATCTACCTCCCCCTATTTTAAAACCATTACCCCTTGTCCTATCACAAGAGATCCTGCTAAAAAGTTTGCCCTCATCTTTCTTATAAGCCCCCTTTAAGCACTGGAAGGCCACTATAAGGTCTCCCTGCAGCCTTCTCTTCTCCAGGCTGAACAGCCTCCACTCTTTCAGCTTGTCCTCACAGAAAAGGTGCTCCAGCCCTCTGATCATTTTTGTGACCTTTCTCTGGACCTTCTCCAACAGGTACATGTCTTTCCTGTACTGAGGACTCCAGAGCTGAATGTAGTACTCTAGATGGGCTCTCACGAGAGTTGAAGAGAGGGGCAGAGTTGTCTCCCTTGACCTACTGATCGCATTTCTTTTGAGGTAGCCCAAGATACAGTTGGCCTTCTGGGCTGTAAGTACACATCGCTTGCTCATGTCCAGTTTTTTATCTACTAGTACCCTAAAGTCCTTCTCTGAAGGGCTGCTTGAAATTCCTTCATCTGCCAGACTGTATTGATATCAGGAGTTGCCATGACCCATGTGCAGGACCTTGCACTTGGCCTGGTTAAACTTCTTGAGGTTTGCACAGGCCCACCTCTACAACCTGTTAACGTCCCTCTGGATGGCATCTCATCCCTCAGGTGTGTTGACTGCACCACACAGCTTGGTGTCATTGGTGAACTTGCCAAAGGTGGACTCAGTCCCACTGTCCATGTCATCAACAAAGATGTTAAACAGCACTGGTCCCAATAACGACCCCTGAGGAACACCATTCATCACTGATCTCCATTTGGACATCAAGCCATTGATTGCAACTCTTTGAGCACAACCATCCAGCCAATTCCTTATCCATTGAGTGGTCCATCTGTCAAATTCCTCACGATCTACATGCTTGTGTTACCATTTCATTTGCTTGCTTGAAATACCCAGAGTGCCAGCATAATTTCATTGATCATTTATCATGCTACAAAGAGACAAAGTTCAAACTCTTGCTAGCACATTTCTAGACTACGTTCTAATTTTTGGGGAAATATGAAAAACTCTGGATGTCACAGGAAATCTTTTGCAATTTTTTTGGTATATTTTCATCTGTACAAGTCAATTAATTTCAGGTAGCACAAGTATGAGGAAGGCATGGCCTTCTGTATATGGCAATAATTTTAGTAAAAAAAAAAATCTGTCCATAAATTACAACACTCAGGGAAGGAAATAAAAGCAACTTAAGCAAATGATTGCTTTAAAAATAAAAGACTGCCAAACTACTTTATAACAATATTATATGTCAGATAGAGCAGCTTAGCAAACAAATTAAGTCCAACATGATTTTTACTACAGAGTGATCCCCCACAGACTTTTTGCTTATTTATCTCTAAATTCTTAAAGAGGTTGTTCATAGACTTTTACGTCCTCCCTCCCCATTTGCTATTTGTGAAGTGTGCCACCAGTGGTCGTAATTTTACCCTAGCATACCAGGTCCCACTGCCAGCAACCAAGGCAGAATTATTTCAAAACATGTTATTACTATATCCTAGAAATATTTTGATGATCAATCATCTTTCGAAATACCGTTTTGCAGGGGAAGATAATTACAACACGTTAGGCTATTTCTGGAAAGAAAATACCACCAGTAACCAAGTGGCTTCAGAAGATAATCTTTGGAAAGTCCTTCTGGAATTTAGTGCTCCAGGTCAGAAATCAAACCAACAAATAAAATACATGTGAGAGTTAAAACTCACTGTTCTAAGGAATCTTAGCATTGTGGCCGTTGTTAGTTCTGGCTCAGCAGAATTGATTTCAAACTAAATGTTTAGTTTGCTTTTAGCAGTATTGCTCTTGCACTGACAATAGGTATTTGATTTCAGTTGTCTTTTCCGTCATTTTTGTTCATGAATACCTGTCACAAGTAGCTCCCCAGGTCCTTTGTTTATCTGTCTTCTCCTGATTAAACGTAACATTACTGTAGATTTTAAAAGATCACTTTCTAAGCAGAGGTCAGCAGCAAAACAGAGAATTTTCTTCTAACATCTTTCTCCTTCTTTTAAAAATCTGAACTGGATGTCTCCATAAGGGACATGTTATCCCCAACAGGAGTCATGGATTCTACCCAGAGTTTAATGAGTAAAGCACTTAAACCTGCATTATCCAGGAGATCATACTACATGATTATGACAGTCTCTTTCAATTTAAAAAGTGTACAATTTTATTTTCTGACAAAGAAAGATCTTTCATTCTTCACTCTCAGGCTGGTTTTTCTCCAGTTTTACCAAAAGAACTCCAGTAGCGCACTCTTTGTCAGCAGGTGGGTCCAGTTTGATACCAAACTGACCATTTTAAATCGGGACTGTACCTTTTCTTCCTTAGCTGTCTGCCCATCACTCAATCAGAAATGAAAGTGACCGCAGAGAGGTATTGCCAAACTTCTAACATATGGCTTTTTTCCTCTACTTGATGCCAAATCACAATAAAACCGTTCTTAAAAAGTTCGAATTTGTACATGTGGTTTGAGTCTCAATAGGCAGCAATGAAGATTTCAGTAGATAAAAGAGCATTTACCTGGGTGGTTGTCTAACTTTGCAGACTCATTAATCAAGTAGGACAAACCTCATTCAACAAACAGGTGTTTAATTGAATAGGTTTTTTCATCCATCCAATTTATGTTAAAATACCCTGTGCTAATTAGTTCACAGCTACTCCCAAGTTGATTTACAGTCAATTCATGTTCTTCACAACCATTGCTGATGTTTTTAAACGAGAAGTACAAAACAAATAAAGGAACTATAGTATTTTGAACTGACCTGGGCTATTGTCAGGGTGCTGTAAATGTTGAGGCAAAATGCTAATCACATAATGACCAATGAGAGCAAGAACAAGCGGAACAAACAATACTGTTTGATTTGCAGAAGGGGGAACGTCCTGCTGTGTTGGTTCCTCTCTGATATCATGCAGAGTTTGTAGCAGGGGTCAAGGAAATGAATTTGAATGGTCTACCAGAAGAAAGAGAATGAAAAGGGATTTTGAGACCAAGGAAGAATATGACCGTGGTCTTCAGAAGATAAGTTTCAAATCAGCTTTGAAAGGACAGGCAGTGTTGTGGAAGGCACCAGAAAGACTGAATGTTAGCAATCAAAGGACAAACAAAGCTAGCTTGGTATGTATATAAAGGGCACATAAAGGGACTAGCTTATAGGCCTTTACCCTGGAGGTGAGAACCCTCACAGCCAGATTTCCTGGCACCTTCTCCAAACTCACATCTTGCAAACTCCATTTCTCTTTTTTCTTTTGTTCTGAGAAAGCTGCTAGGTGCTTCACTGTGAAAATATTCTCCATGATGGGATATCTCTCAGATCTCAGGGTTTTTAGAAGAAAACCAATCAACCACTGAGAGAAAGGCCAGCTGCTACTACGTTCTGGTTTTGAGGGCTGCATGGGTGGGAATTATTAGCTCACTAAAAATTATTTCCTGCTGAACACTGAATGACACTCCCAATACTTACTTTCAAATTGGTTTTCAGCACAAGCGTGTGGGAAGCAACTATTAAGCTACATGGTGATAACCTGATTTTTCTTACCAATACTATGTTTTTTGGACCTTGATTCCTTTTGGTGTTTAAGATGTTCAGTCTGTGATTTAAACATGGTAGAAAAATCCATGGGTGGAGAATTAATCAATTTCCTGATTGTGGGAATGACACCAGAATCCCAGATACAAAACAGACTTTAGAGGTTAACTAGTATAACAACTGCCTACTGGAGAGCAATGTGCAAAAATGAGGAATTTGAAAGCTTTGTGTGATGGGTGGGAAGGAGTTAAAACACAAGAATAAGAGTGGTTTTAGCTCTTAGCTTGGTTTTAATTCAATAACTATGCTTTAAATATAGCACAAACAATCACTTTGAGATGTCAGCTGCCTTAGACAGAATATTAGGGAAGCAGAGAAGGGAGTCGAGGAAGGCATGTTTTCAGTGTTAGATTCACCTTAGCTGTTTGGCATCCTGATCTTCAAGAATGAAAATCCATGATGAGGACTTCTGAACTGTGAAATGGAATATAAAACTGAGAGACATTGTTTTGTGATACCAAAGTCGTCAGCTTAAGACAGGCTTCTGGAGCTACTTTTTCAGCTCTGTAAATAAGAAATTATCTATGTCAAGAGACAAGGAGATGAGTCTTCTTTTCAAAGGAGCAGATGGCAGAAGCATCGGAGGCATCCTACTTCTTTCTTCTTCTGTGCAAATAAATAGATTTTAAAATGCTGAACCTGATATGAAGTTTATTTCAATAATTAATGTAAGTGGTATGCACTTGGAGTCTAGGAATTCCCATCACTTCTGGGCAGTGTCCACAGAGAGATCTTGGAACAGAAGAATCCTGTGCCCTTCAAACTGTCACAGATTTTTCTCATACAGAATGCATTCATTTGTTCTATCAGCATATTTGTGGAGATGCTAGAAAAATGTATAATGTAAAAACAACCAAAAAAGTATAAAAGCAGGCTTTTCTATTTTGAATACCTAAGAATCGCTTTGAGTGTTGACTGTTGTTTTTTCCCCTCTAACCCAGCTACTCTTTGATCTGTCTCTTCCTAAGTGGATAAATATATTTTAAATTATTGCTAGCCCCAGGAGAACTGAACTGGTGTTAGCTAGCAAGGAGATGCTTTTAGGAAATGTCACTAATGTGGGTGGCGAAAATGGCAAGAAACTGTTGAGGACTGCAACAGCTCAGCTAGATCTGAGACAAACTTAGGGCTGAAATAAATGAGTGCAGTGCCTTCTCTGGGATATTCAGCCACTGAAGCTCTATGAAGTTTTCTGACTGTGCCTTCTCCTCATTAGGAATCGAAGAACAGTAAGTTCCAGGGAAGGCAGTTTACTCCCATGTGCAGCTTTTGGCTTAAAATACATAGGCTTGCCAAAGCTAATGTCTACAGAAACGTACCGATTTGGAGCTGCATTCTGCACTATCTCTTCATATCTGTAAAATAACAAACTGTAATCATTCTAATTTTTCTTGTCAGTTGGGCTAATTATGCCTAATTCGTTCCAAAGTTTGAATACAAAAGAAGTTGAACATGTCCTTGGGTCGGATGCAGAGAACATCTTCAGTGGTCTATGCAGGGACCTGTTCACCATACTACAAAGTTAAAAGAGTATATAAATAAATAAAAAGTAGACACTACCATTGATTTTGCTTTCTGAGTTCAACAGGGTAATGCAGACATAATCTGATTACACGGAATGTATCAAACCCTTTAAGATGAAGCTCACCTGTTCTCAAATGCAGGCATTATTGAGTATGTGTAACAAACTTAGATCAGATGCCTAGGAAATATCACAGTTTGTGACCTGAGCTCTGACTGATTTTCAGATGTATTCAGAGGGCTGAATGTGTGTGGGACAAGCCAATCAACTGTTTTCTGAGACTCACAGGACATGTGTCATCTAACCTAATTTTAGATATCTAAAATGTAGATGACCATGTCTGAGCCAGAGATTGTAGACTCCTTTTATAGATAATGGAAAGAGAAATAGGCATTTGTAGAGTTCAGTTATTCTGGTGTGGTTTAGCTATCCACCCTGTGACTGACTTGCACAGTCACAGAGGCTGCTGCTCTCCATGAGGGAGACTGACCCAAAGCACACATCTGCACTGAGCAGCTGAAGGCACTTTGAATTTTCTTCCATACTATGTAACTGACACAGCTGAGAAAAAAAAGTTTAGGCTGAGTTTAGACTTGCTTATGCTTCCTACTGTCCTGATGTTTGTTACGCTTTTTGAAGTTTAGCAGTCAAGGCAACTGCAAGGCAGGGAGTAAGCCAAGACCACAGTCAACCTTGCGGTGCTGTTAGCAGGACAGGACCATGTTCTCATTTTCCGTAGATGTCCATATTTTAGCGAGGTTTCCCAAATGCCATCCACAGGTATCTCCTTGTTTCTGACTTGTCCAGATGCCAAAACACACAGCTGTCCCTCCTCTTGATTATGTTGAATGGTTATGCTAAATATGTATTAAAATGTATGTGAAAATTTATTTTAGGGAAAAAGTTCGATTAAATAAAAGACATTTGAGTTTAGAAAGAAGATGGCTTGAATACCTTATTGAGCTTAGGTGGCCAGCAAAGTTAAATCATCTCACTTTCTGTAGCCAAAACCATTCAGTGACTAAAATCATATCCAACCAGCTGGAAGCCACCTGAAACAATTCTCTGTCTGTGGATCAGTTAGGTGTGGCTTTCAGCATAAGTGTGGATCAAGCTTATGCCTTTGGATCAGTTGCAAATTGACTTACAGATGTTAACCCTGTGCCTGAGAAATGCAACTGAATTTCTGAAAGGGATGCAAAACACCTTGACTTGAAGGTCATTGCTTCCCATAAGCCCTCGAGGAAGACAAATAATGACCTCTCTTCCTTTGTGGAATGCCCAATACATCTATGGCAGTATTTACAATGGAAAAAGAGTACAAGGAAGAGAAAATTGAGTTTATGGGGGGAATGTTTTTACTTTCTTCCCAAAAGTTCAATTTTTTTCAAATAAACACATTGGATCTTAGCATAAGGAAAGAATGAAACAGCTGATGGATTTGAAACCTATCAAAACTGAAAGTGGCTTTTTACATTTAATTCAATGCATGGGTTCAGTCAATCACAAATTACATCTGCTATCCCAAAGGTCTTTCACATGGCAGTTTGCAATGTAGCTTCCTCTTTTTTGATTCTTTCTAACATTTCTAATATACTAACACGTAATTTTTCATGGGAAACAAAAGCCTCTGGGTAAAAGCCCTGATGATTTCTGTTAATTCATACAAAACTAGACATTGATTATGAATTACAGCATTTACTCCACTCTTCAAGTTGATACCATTTTGGAAATGTGTGTTTTTGATCAAACCATGAGCTGAACAATGCTGCCACTGCAGAAAAAGAAGTTATATTTATGTCGTAGTTCAGCCCCGATCAGGACCAGACTACAGTCTCTCTCTCACTCCCCCCACCCTCCGAGAGAACACGGGGACATAATATAAGAAAAACGGTTCGAGGTTTGAGATAAGAACAGGGAGAAATCCTTAAAGTTACCATCACAGGCAAAACAGACTCGACCTGGGGAAAACTATTCATTTCTTTCTAAAACTAGCAGGAGAATGAGACAAAGAACAAGATAACCTCCCCCCACCCCTCCCTCTTCCCAGGCTTAACATTATCTCTACTACCTTCCCCTCCCGAGCGGCACAGTTCATCGCGTGTTGTTTTATGCCGCTATATCATCGTCGGGGGAAGAATTCCTCTCATTCCTCCTCTGCTCCAGCGTGGGGTCCCTCCCCCGGGCCACAGTCCTTCATGAAACTGCTCCGGCATGGGTCATCTCTTTCACGGGGTGCAGTCTCTCCAGAACGGCTGCCCCAGCGAGCCCTCCATGGGCCACAGCCTCCTTCAGGCATCCACCTGCTCCAGTGAGGGGTCCTCCACAGGCTGCAGGTGAATCTCTGCCCCTCCATGGACCTCCATGAGGACAACCTGCTCCACCATGGTCATCACCACAGGCTGCAGGGGAATTTTGGCCAGGAGCTGCATTACTCCTCCCCGACCTTCTTCACTGACCTTGGCATCTGCAGCTGTTCCTCTCGCAAGAAAAATTCTTCACAACAAGCTGGCAGACGCCTTTCAGGATCTTTTTACATCTCTTATTCACATCTCATCTCCTCTCCACTTCTTGCAGCCAGGCCGGGCTGAGTTGGGCCCAGTCTGCTGCCCGGCGGGAGGCCAGAGTGTGAGGCCTGCAAGGCCCACAGGGCTCATGCCTCCCCCTCTCTGCCCCCGCTCAGCTGCTTCACATCTTCTCCTCTTTTTTTTTTTTGTTTTGTTTTCCCCTTCTTAAATACCTTATAGCAAAGGTGTTATCATGGAACATTCTGCTACCAATTGGCTCGGCCTTGGCCAGCAGCAGGTCCGCCCTAGGCCTGGCCGAGTCCACTGAACAAACGGGACCAACTTCTAGCAGTTTCCTACAGAAGCTACCACCTTAGGCCCCGCCTTGCTAAACAAAACCAGAACAATTAAAAAAAAAATAATAAATTGAGTAATTAGTTCCTAGCCTCCTCTTGTCATTTATTGTTTAGATTTATCTGACAGCTTTAGCAAACTTTTCTGATACACTTTCCAATCACTACATTCATGATTTGATAAAGAACTTCAGGTGTAAGGATAATCTGTGATGATAAGGCAATACATTTTCCTCCATTCTGCAATGCATTGGCAGCACAAATCCTACTGAAACTAGACAGGAAGGTTCTACCAATTTGTTTTGTAGGTATTTAGTTATTCAGTTACTAAATAAATATGTATTGTAAATTAAGCATTTAAGCTTCATTGCAGAGAAGTGGCTTTTAGTTACGTTATATGCTTTTAATATGAATTACAGCAGTTATTTCTAACATGCTTTATTAGCAGTTTGAAGTTTAAAAAGGAAATTACAATTCTGCAGTATTATCAGAAGTGTATCTACACAGGGTTACAAAATAAAAATGGAAGTTCTCAAAGTTCTGACATAGGAAACAATATTTTTATAGATACAATCCCAAAATGTGCTTTTTACAGTTAATAAAATGTAACAATCCATTGATATGTAGAATTTATTATAGACAATCATCACATGCAATTTTTTCGGTTTCTCACAGGAATTGAGACTCTAAGCTTTTATTTCCTTGTTTTTGTAGTAACACCTTGCAATTTTTTCAACAATACGTAAAGCCATAAAACTATCTTAAATATAAGATTAAAATGTTCATTTTTCATTCAGTTCTGTCACCAGCACTAGCAAAAGTGGCAACAATTTTAAACCCTCTTAGTTTCTCTGTAGAAAGAGCTCACATAGATTGAGGCTAACAGTGTGCAGAAATGTTCATTTAATATATAAAATGCTTTATGATATAGACAGCTATGCCACCTTTCTGGAGAACTGCTATATCATTTTGTAGATATCTTGTTTGTGCATAAAAATGAACTATTTTTCTCTCTTGTAAAGTTTATTTGGCTGTCTGAAGGGCCTTCTAATGCTCCATCAAGTACTTCACCAGTTTTCTCGAAAATGGATGTGGCTGCTGGTGATTCATCTTGCACAAAATAATTAATTGGCATTTTCAAGTGATGATCAATCTAGAACGACATGATTGGGATTATTTGCTTAAAGCAGTATTTCACTTATTGACAGTGTGTGGTTTCTGTCTTTGTTTTGATGTGTAGTGGCAGAATGCTCCAAACAAAGATAGCTGGAGCTGCCTGTTACAGGAAATGGGGTGAAGAGCAGAATATTCTGTTTGAAACTATATGTGTTGTTTTTGGCTGAGGTAGAGTTAATTTTTCTTCATAGTAGCTAGTATGGGGCTGTGTTTTTGATTTTGCTGGAAATGGTGCTGGTACTACAAGGATGTTTCAGTTACTGCTGAGAATTGCTTACACTGAGTCAAGGCATTTTCTGCTTCTCACACCATCCCACCAGCAAGTAGACTGGGGGTGCACGAGAAGCTGGGAGGGGACACAGCCAGGACAGCTGACCCCAACTGACTGGAGGGATATCCCATACCGTATGATGTCATGCTCAGCATATAAAGCTGGGGGAAGAAGAAGGAAAGTGAGGACTTTCAGAGTTATGGCATTTGTCTTCCCAAGTAACTATTACACGTGTTGGAGCTCTGCTTTCCTGGAGATGGCTGAACACACACCTGCTGATGGGAAGCAGTGAATTCCTTGTTTTGCTTTGCTTGTGTGTGCGGCTTTTGCTTTACCTATTAAACCATCTTTATCTCAACTCATGAGTTTTCTCACTTTTACTCTTCTGACTCTCTCCTCTATCCCACTGTGGGGTAGTGAGCAAGCAGCTGTGTGGTGCTTAGTTGCTGGCTGGGGTTAAACCCTTACACCATGGGATGGTTTTCATTGAGTTCATGCAGTGGACTCCTAGACATCATTAAACAGTATGTGGAATTCACAACATCACAAAGCTCCCTTCACAGAGCCATTGCCCTAAAATGTGTATTCTTAAATATCTTTAATGAAATCCTCAGAGCAACAAGTAACTCCCACTCCCTACAAGTGGATTATTACAGTCTCCACAGCTTTGTGGAAGTTTTAATTGAAGGGTACTCCTTAAAGGGACAATGTGGGATGACTCTAAGGTAAGATTGATCAGTACAGGCAGAATTTTATTACAAGTGTCAATTAGATTGAAAAGTGTTATAAAAAAGATCATTTGCATAGCTTTAGGGGACAAGGAGACACATTATTCTGAAATCTCCTTTGCTGATTGTTGCTGATTCTCTGAGGGTAACAGGGAGGAAATATTCCCTCCTGCAAGAGGAGACAGTAGCCACTTTCTGACTGGCTTTGATTTAAAGCTCGTTAATGAGATATGTGCGGCTAATTAAGAGCAGGGAGAATTTAGCTATATACCACAGTGGAGAACAGCATTTATCAGAGAGGACTGGACTATTGCCCCGTGGAAGTTCACTGCTGTGCTATCAGGAACGATTCAGTTCCAATGCTGCAGAGAAGGGCCATATAGCAAATAGCTGAAGCTGGTTGAAGATACAATTTTCCCCCTAGAAAAATACGATTGCACTGACAATGCATTCTTTTAATGAAAAAACTAATTTTTGTTAATTCAACACAGTAAGGACAAGCTTTTCCTTTTCATTTTCACCCTTTTTGCCTCTGGAGGGAAGGGACAATTTAGCAGACAGAAAGCCTTTGGCTATTGCAGTTACATCTTTTTTGGTACTTGAGTTAGATCATAGGAGTATCTACACCAGCATTTTAGTTGGAAGCAGGAACATCTTTCTGAAACAAATCTTCCTGCAGCCCCCATTTCCCTTACTTTGTTTCCATCACAGAAATGGAAATGTGATCACAGAAATGAGTGTGCAGTCTCTTCAGACTGAAATATATCTGAAAGATGTAGTCCAGGCATGCACCTAGCCTACTCCAGTGCTAATGAGCATCTAGGCCCTGGACAAGTATAGACCTAATGAAAAATAAAAATCTTTAATAATAATGTTGAGATCTCAGCACCAACTGTTTCACTCTAGCTATCTCTTCATTTTGGGCTGCACTACTTGCTAATGCAGATATAGCATGCGTGTGTCTACACAGCATTGTCACTCCTGGTGTGATTCATAATGACATAGAGAGTAGCGCGCTTTGACTTGCGCTGTGACATTGGAGACATATTTGCACTGATTTTGCACATTTTCTTATAGAAAATCTACTCCATGTGGCACAGTGAAGGCCAAGTGAGACACTCCACGAAGCCTAAAAAGATAGTACATGCCTGTGTTCAGGCAATGCAATCCTGCTCACCACCTGGGAATCCATCTCCAGAGTGTAGCCATCCAACCTTCAGTTTACAAACATAGGCATCTGTATATAGGCTTGTTATTTGTACTACATTAAAATAAATGTAGATAGATATCTAAATATAGTGCCATTTTCAGATGTCCTGGCCTCTAGACCACCTGTCCTATCAATTAGCATGGTGGAGCTATCACACATATTACAGAATAACTTAAGATGCTGAATCTCACCTTGGGACAATACAGTCAGTGGAGCCTAGAGAGCCCTTCAGCTCACCCAAAAGTAGACGTAGGACACAACCCAGTTGCCTAGACATAGGCATGTGGTGCTATAAGAGATACCTCAAGGTATAAAAGTATCTGCACAGGGCTAGTAGCTCTAACACAGGACTTATGGGAGACTCATAGCCTTCTGCAGCTGGACACCAAGGTGAGATACCCTGCAGTGCCCGAAATGAGGCAGGATGCCTGTATTTAGCAATGGCCTCAGACAGCAAAACACACTGCGTAAATGAGGATAACATTTGCTCTGTCACTTCCCTCCTTCGTATCATCCAATTTTATTTTTTTTTTTATCTTTGGGAAGGTTAGTGAATATGCATTGACAGGTGGAAATAGTGTGGAAGTGAAATATTTTGGGAAAAGTATTCCCAAGAAAAAACCCCAGACTTTTGCCTTCAGATCCTTCTCTTTCTGTGCCTTTTCCAACAGATGAGTTCCTAGTAAGACTCAAATATATGGTAAGAAAAAGTACCTTGCTCAGTATTTTGTGACTTTGGAACTTTTCAGTGTGAGGCAAAACCAGACACATCTCATATTCCCTAATCTGGAATATGAATATCATCTCCTGGTTGTATTTTGTCCACAGATCAGTTATAGTGTTCTTCAGGGAGATGAGATCACCTTCTTGAGGGAAATTACAGCTAGAGATCTATCTTAGAACTTTTCCAATACCATGTATATCCATCTATTCATTTCGTTTCAAATGTTATTTTATTAATCTTTTAGGGGGCACATTGCAGTTTACGGTAAGTATATTTTTTTTTGTCATAAGAAGCTGTTTTATTATTAATATCTGTGTTTTCTAAATTGTACTTTTGGCTACTTACCTAATCTCATACAGTTATTTCTTTGTCATGTGAAATGAAACTCCAAAACTACATAAAAAGAATAAACTGAGAGAAATTAGAAATACTTAATTTGATGCGTTATATGTAGCAGAGGGACATGGTAATAATGTGTGCTATCGTTACATACAGATGTCTCTCTTCTGCCATTTCTAGCTAGCAAACTTATAGATGTTAAAGCAGTTCTTGGTATTCATCCCTCAGTGTGTCACTTTGCACTTTGTACAATTAATTTTTAAACCATTTTCTTTACTGCAATCTCCAGAGGATTTTACCTGGTTCTATAAAATATTGCAACAATCCTTTTTATGGATGTGTAATGCAACTTCATGTCACCAGCAAAAGTCATGTCAACACAGCTATATTTCTTGCCTAGCTCAGACATCAAAATGTTAAATAAGTTAAATCTCATATTTTTAGGAAAGCCTAGTAAGAACCTCCTTCCAATCCAATAAAACTCCTTGTATCACAATCCCCTGAGTTGGATGTATTTTATCAAATATATAATTTTCGTTGTCTCTGTGAAAACTTACTGTTTCATCAAATTTTCCCCTACTAATGGATGTAGTACAAAAATCAGTAGCTACTCAAAAATATTTTCCCCTCTTAAGATGCAGGAATTTCTTTTGGTCTTCTCTCAAGCACGGTAACTCTTTCAACTTGACAGATTCAAGGAAAATGTTGTTTTGATGGCATAGCTTATCTAGGTAGTTTGTCAGCTCAGTGTAACTTGCTAGTGGTCAAACTGAAGGTGCAGTTCTAAGAACCTGTAATTTAGTTATGCACATTCACTAACTGTTGCTTTTGATCACTGACTAGAATGTAACATAGAGATCAGTGTTCAGTTTTGTGGATGTGGAAGTGCGTGCCCATGTGTGTAGAAATTTTCAGAATCACAGAATTGTGAAATCATAAAAATGTTGGTTGGAAGATCATCTAGGCCAACCTCCTGATTGATGTGGGACTATGGACAATGCTGGATTAGGTCACAAGTGGCTCTGTCTAGTTTTTGGTGGATACAATTTGTCGTGTATTTGCTTGAGTGCTTTAACATTCAAGGAAAGCCAAAACAAATGGGTCACAAGTAAGAGTGACGTGAAATTCAGATTTGCATTTGAATGAATATTCGCAGATCTCTTTCATATTCCCTCGGGCCATGAAAAGTACAGCCACAGATTACTGAGAAATCTCTAGACTGAGTGATTGATATGGATTGTATTTGCCATGTAAATGTATAGTGTTTAATACTGTATCTACACAAATATAATGCTGATTGACAAACTTGCCCAGAAAGAGTCATCTCCTAGGAGGAAGAAGTTATTAACATTTTAAAAAGCAAAATCTTGAAGGAAGGCTGTTCAGACACTGCAAAGGAAGGTGGTACTTTGAAAAAATATGCGAAGGTATGAGCAGTCAATATTAAGGATTCCTTTGTTTTCATTGGAACAAAATTCAAGGTTTTTTTTTTTCAATAAGAGAAACACTTGATATGCAAACTAGAAGAATTCAAAAAAGGATTGAGGAGTAATTAATTTTATGATATACACTGTAAAATAAAAACAGAATCGTAAATTGCATATTTAAATTTTAAAAAATGAGAAAATGTATAACATGTTAAAGAAGTCTTTAGCATGTGAGCTCCACAGAGGACTACAAAGGGGAAGGACACTAGCTCTGAGCGTAGCCTACTTGCTCACAAGTTTCCAGAGAGCAATCCTCTAACACAAACAATATGCCGCTGTTCAGGGGAAAAAAGTAACATTTATTAGGTAAGTTTTTTTTTACCTAGGTAACTTACGGCACATGAGTAAGATATCAGTTGAAATAGTCACCATTTGCCGTAGTGCCCTGCTTTGAAGAATGAGAAAGTGCTTTCCATTTTAATGAGCAGTTGTAAAGGAGGATGTTAGTTCACACAGTGTCAGGGAGAGAATTGCCGATGGCATGAGCAAGAAGTATAATGAGTTTTGTTTTTATCAACAAAGTTTGCTGCATCTTCCAGTTTCCTTTTCAGTCTATGTGCACCCTCTTGTCAGAAAGAGTCCCTGCATCTTTCTTGACGTCCTCAGTCCTCTCTGCTTCTGTTGATCCCATACACCATTCTTTTCCTTTGCCTTTTGGTTCCTGTCAACCTTTGTCTTTTCACTGTTTCTCCTTCTGCTTATTGCTTCCTCTGCTGCCTGCTAAAATGAGAGACATCTTCTCAAAGGACAGCTGAAGTACCATAAATCTTAAAACAATGGGGTTTGTGACCATCTTTCCTAGGTTCTGATTGTCAAAAAAAAAAAAAAGAAACAACCTGACTCTTTTGAACAACTGTGTAGAGTGCTTTCATCTTCCACAAAATATCAAGGAAGGGCATTCAAGAGCATATGATCGTAGAAACCTATCACTTATTGCAAAACTTATAGTTAGCTTTTAAAATTGCAACTTCGGAAGGCTGCAGAAGTTGGTTCCTCACTTTGCTGGAGCACATCTGAAGCTGTGGGGCAGGCCTGCAACGTATTAAACTGTCTTGCTTCCTATGAATATTGCAAACAGCAAGCTCTCTGTGTGACTCCTGAGCCATGGGATGACTCACTGCAACTTGCTCTCTGCTGGAAGAGGACTTGATGTCTGCAAAATCCAATTCCTCTCCAAAAGCAGGAGGTGGCCCTGTGAGCCTCCCACACTAGCCCTCTGTAGACTCACCAGCAACAAGCAGAGCAAGGCATAAAAGGTAACGTAGGCTGTGTTTGAAGGCAAGCTGTCATCCTTGTAGTTCAACTGTGCCTAACCAAAAGTTGTTTTGAAATGCACTAACCTAGGGAACTAGAAATACAATTTCTTTAAGGCAACTCCACCTCTTTTTCTCTCTAGAACCTATAGCACTAGGGTTTCTCCCTCATTTCCAGTGTAATCGATATGAGGACTTACAGATAAGGTTGATAATTCTGCTTCTCAATCTTGCCTGAGACTCAATACGTTTCTTGAAATCACAGCCTTTTTATCAAGAAGTTACTGAAGGTGCAATTCTCCTTCGTGATTTCTCCAGCAGCAAGGGAGTTTCCAGGGCCAATCTATTTGCTCTTCTTCCCCACTTGCGACAAGTTATTGCCTATGCAGCAATACTTGTTCAACTGCTTGTGCAGTCATGACCTAAAATTGGTCATTGTAGTGATCCCATGTTTTACAAGCCTTGCAAAAAAAAAAGGGGAAGATGTCAAAGAGGATTTCTCAGCAATGGTGACTAGCACATGCATTCAATATTATTAAATACTTACAATATTCCAGGACTAGCACACCAACAGGAGATCTTGACAGCTGCCTGTTGGTTCCAGGCTCTCACAGATACTTATAATTAATTTTCTGCCCCATTCCTGCTTATTCCTTCAGCCTCCCCCCTTACCTGCCCTTCTCCCATTTACGCTCTCATCTGCTTTTAGCCTACATACTGCCTCTCCTTGGATTTCAGTATAGGTCCTCCATTCTCTAAGGGAAATTGTAGGAATTTTTTGTGCCCTGGTCTTCTATTTGGCCAAATATGAGAGGCTGGCACAGAGAAAAAAGCAAGCAAAGTGTTCTTCTGTAGGCAAGACTGAACTTGCAAAGGAGACTGAAGCTTCTTCTTCGAGCAGGACATTGGTCCTTGACTGCTGGTAGCACTCCTTATATCTTGCCTATGGCACACTTCTTTATAGTGACATTTATTGTTACATGTAGGGCAATTTATAAGGATGCGAATCAATGAAATATTCCATTAGTTTAAGGAAGATAGAGCTCCTCAGAGGTCTGTGGGTACGAACACAAAGTTTCTCCCAAGGCCACTTTGAGCCTGGCTCAAGGACCACTGGAGGCAGCTGGAATCTTTCAATAGGTCTAGGACCAGATGCAGCAGAGGATGAACCTTTTTTTCTCTTGGACTATCTGCCCTATTTATAAATACAATTACAGATGCAGTGGAGTAGCCTTGCAGTATTTGATCACTCACTGCAACACGGGAATTTTAAATCTGTGGGTGAACAATATTCATCCCATAGCAGCTCATCTTGTTTATTGTGATACACAATTACGAAAAGGTGAAAGAAATGAAAAAGTGAAGTTGATGTTTATTCTCCAATAATGAATTTCTTAAAGAGAGGTGTTTTCTTAGGAGCTATTTGCTGCAGGAAGCTTAGTAAAGCAGGTCTAATCCTGCTTAATATGAGTTACACATACAAGCGTAGATATAAACAATATATTTTAAATACAAATGGTCTACTGATTGAAATATGAAAACCATTGCTTCTTCCTTGCAATTTCAGTAGCTCATATAACAGAATTCCAAGATCTGTGTTTTTAATAGTAGTGTGTTTTTCCTTTCAGTCTCTCCCTCAGACTACTGGTATTATAAATGGTTTTTAACTAGAAAAACTTAATAGATGTCATTGAATTTTGCATTAAAATAAATTAATTATTACTCTTAGTAAGTGATCTCTTAGTAAGTTTTGTCCATCATGAGTAGAACATAGATTTGTTTGTATTCTAGAATCGTCACATTTTACAAGGTTGAAAAGTGTATAACAAATAATTTTAAATAATTTTTAAAGCACAAGTTAATTTTGTACATTTGCTTGCTGCCTTAGAGTGTTGTACTCATTTCTATGAGGCAGGTACTCAAACAGCCCTTCTCTAATAAGGTAAAAGTTGTAGAAAACACACATTTGAGAATTTGTAATTAAGTACTCAACTTGAGCACACTTAAAAATGCCAGAGGTAATGAATGATTCTTTGAAGCTTCTCGTTCATAGTAATCTTTTCGTGCTACAAAAAAAAAGGCAAGTAATACTGTGACCAAACAAAATTAGAACCATAAATCAGATTAGCCCCTTGCTTAGTTTTTCACTAAACAACCAGTTCAATAAATCACTCTGCATCGCCTATACATTATGCTTGCTGTCTTTCCTGTATATCTACATCAGTACAACAGTGTGCTGTACAATGTTATTTGATATATGCAAAGGAAGCCAATGGATATTTTTAAAAGAAAAGAGAATAAAAAGAGAGAATTTTTACTATTTTAAATACTGTACTATTTCCAGAGGATATTTGGTTGGAGAATAGGATCTGGCTGTAGCAGTGCAGTAGGAGCATGCAGTAAATTTCTATGATTTCTCCTACGGATACAGTCAGTTACTGGCTGCTATCATAAGTGACAGGATCAACTTCACTTTGTGAAATGTGAAGGTTAACTGTGTGATTCCTTTAGGTACACGTGAAATGACACCTTTGCATTTTCCTTTGAAGTTTTGTGTATGTGGTACATTCCTATCTATCTCTAATCTCACTGGCAGAGCTGGTCCATGACTGTCACAGTCTTTCACAAATTACCAACATGATTGCATTTCCCCGGCCTTGCAACACAGCCCTGCACAAAGTCCCACGTGCTTCTGCTCACACTTTTTTGCCAAAAATGCAGTAAATCTTTCCATGCGTTTTCATGGTATGGTCTAGAGACAACAGGAGTGTGAGTCAGCCGGACTCACAATGTTCAGAGAAAGAGAGAGTAGTACTGGAAATTTTATTGCAGTCAAAAGCAAAGAAAATCTGCTTTCTATTCCCCATGCTTCTACCAGTGAACAAACTGCAAAGACCTCAAATTTGACTGGCAATAAGGAGAGCTGACAAATTAGTGTCTTTTAGCCATCCCAAGGTAATAATAATGGATAAACAAATTAATAAAGAAATAAGAATTGGTCCTTGATGCATCGTTGATTAGATCCCTTGTCTCTCGACTCTGTTTCTGTGCTTTTTCTGTTATCTATTCAGTATCTCTAAATAGTTGGAAACAACATAAGTACAAACTGGAATGATGAGTACATGGGGTTTTTTTTATTAACATTCCTATCTTTTGAATCTGGGACATAAAAGCTGTTTAACACGTAATATTTTTATTTATAAGTATTGATTTTTATGTGAAAATATTTTTTTTCTGAAATCAAAACTATACTTAGGAACGGTGGTTCTGACCTAACTTCGGTTGGAAAGGTTCCAAGGTGGAGCTTGGGACTGTAAGGTAGATAAGTACTTGCAGGCTAGCTAATCATGGAATCATAGAATCATAGAATCTTAAGGTTGGAAGAGACCTCCAAGATCATCAAATCCAACCATCACCTTAACATTACCATTAGCTATCAATTACTATTCATAACAGTAGTAAATTGTTTGTCTAGGTCACAGGAAATCTTTAATCCGCATTTGTCAAAACAGGGACACACATGCTGCTGGTCCTGCATGGACTTTGCATGTTTTAGCTTAAGGTCTTTGGATTACAGAGGACTCTTTGTCTCATGTTCTTTTCACTAATGTTTGTGAATGGATCTAGTTTTCATTCTGTATAAAATTTTTAAGTAATTAATCCTAGAAATACTTGACAAAATGCAGCCTGCATTTTCCTGTTATTTTTATCTGTAAAGTGTGCCAAGAAAGAGAGATAATAGATACTATGAAAAATTGAGAATATTCTCCTTGTCTCTAGCATGCCTTTTGGCTTATTGAAGATATTTATAACTAAAGTATCAAACAGCCTGAACAGCTTCTCTTTTACAAAATGTTTTTGTTTACTACACTGCTTTTTTTTTTTTTTTTAACTACACTGCTTTTATAACTAAGCTGCACAGCTTCTCTGTGAATCAGCCAGTAGTCTCCCCTTTCTTTTCCAGATGAGGTAGCTGGGAAGCCATTCACTCTTGGCTTGATCCTGGCTAGGAATAGAAGCCAAGTCTGCGAAAGAGCTGACTTGTGTGTCATGGGGAGTCATGTTGCCATAAATTGGGCATTTTAAATCTTTGTAACTTGATAAATTGATAAATATTTTTTTTTAACCGTTGGACTTCAGAGAGCCCAGTGAAAGAAGAGAAGCCCGTCTGTCTCACAGTTACTTCCTGTAAACTCATCGCTTAAAGGCTAGATGAACACAGAGGTGAGCTGTCCTCTGCTGTTCTTTGCTGAAGTGGAAAAGTTGAATGTATCAACAAGTCATTACTTGTATTGTATTATTTTAACTTTTGTAATATAATATATAATGTAAAACTGTATTTATAAGACTCCTTGTTGGACCTTACTTGGGGAACTTGGATTTGTTGACATATACTGATTCATCCAAACTAGTTTTTGTAGTTCTTCATTTCCTTCATGACCAGAAGGTGATTCAGTCCATTGGAGATTTGAAATTAATCCTTTCTAATGAGATATCTTTGGTCACTATGACCTCTTCAGGAGACAAATTTGCTGGCTTCTGATTTTAAATCTTGTGTCCTAAACTCACTGCCATGATTGAGACACTTATCCACAGTTCTGTTCTGTACACAAACAAACAGGATCATTTACCAGGGATGTCAGTCTCACTCCTTATTCTCTAGTATTAAATTTTTGCTTTAAAAATCAGACATTTATATACAGGTTATTTATTAATATAGTATAGTATTTAACAATATTATATACTGAGAGCCTCATATGAGCTATGAAAATGAAAAAAAACACAAAGGTACGGTATAGCAGATTCTTAGTGACATTGTATATTTCTGCTAGTATTATAATGTACTGGGTGGGCTGGGCATAAAAATGTCTGAATAAGGAAAGGATTCTTTATCCTTATTTTCACGTATTTGTATAAGGCAAAAGACTACCAATTATACATTCCCAAGAAAAAAAATAATATATGTGAATATTGTTAGTGAAATAATTTTATAAAACTTGAGACCTTGTTGTCTAATATTACCTAGATCCTGACGTACTTGACTTTTCATCTCTCAGTCAGCCAACATAAGCCAAAAAGTGGCCTAAAGGCTTAGATGTTCCAGTGGTTACTCCAGCACAATCTAATCTGTGACCTCTATCCCTTTGGTTTTTATAATGTCCTTAAAAAAACATAGTACATTTAAGTATGTTAAAGTGCTACTGGCTATAATTAAAGTTCTGTCAGCCTTTCCATTATAAATCCCTCTTTTCAAGGTTTAATATCTCAGCGGTTTCAATTCCCACTGGGCTAAACTTGATACAGAAGCTGTCAGCATGAATGCAAATCCCTCCTACCTTCAAAAATATTTTCAGTTCATAAAGTTGCTGGTTTTTATTGAGTCCTACAATCTGCAAAAGTATTTCTGATTAGCTCCCCTCCCAAAGTCTCTCACACTGTCTTGTCTCAGCTTACATAAGTCAAGAAATAAGTGTGTCCTGACTTTGAAATGCAGAAACACATCGATGGAGTTTCCTTTTTCCTTGTTATAGGCTATACGTTGAGTGCAGCTTCTACCCGTATTGCAAACTGCTGACTTCAGGTTAGATCTCCAAACTCTTCCAGACTACATGTGCTAGGATGTGGAAAGTAAAAGTTAATTACCTTGGGCATAAAGTAGTATACCTCATACCTACCTTTTCTATCTTTATTCCTTAATACTGGACTGCATTCACTAAAACTTTGATTAGAGGCAAGTAGGTGACTCTGGGAGAAATTAGCAGACAACTTATTTAATGAATTTCTTAGGTTGAGGATAAGCCTATAGCCACTCAGTACCATTTTGCCTGACCATCTTCTACCTTAGTAATGCAAGTTGTATTTCTAGATAGGAAGGATAATGACTATTCTTGGTCTCCAATATCAGAAACAAGTATATCTTGAAAGCTGAAGCAGCTCATGCAGAGCACCTTGGAACTGGCCTCAGCCAGAATGAAAATAATTGTCAACAGTGTGATGGTCTTTTGTTTTCATTGATGTCCACATTTCAAGTTGTTATGGAACATTATAGAAAAAAAAGCATTGGTATTTCCCTATTTCTTACAAATGAAACACATTCATTCTTTTTTTTAGGTTTGCTCTCCTACATAGACTCTCAAACAATTGATGTCTTAATTAAAAAATATTGCATCAGAACTACTTCATCTCTTCCATTCTGAGTTCATGGATATTATATTCCTGAACAGCAACTCTGCTTTACCCTCTCTCCTCCTCCCCTCTAGGCTTGTATTTCTGGAAGTGGAGGCTATTTATGGGACTAAAGACCTCAGAAGTAGAGGGACTTGGATCAACCCATTCTGAGTGACTGCTTAAACTTTGGGCTATTACAAGAAAGGACCATCTGGCTATCAAAGTGGAGGAGGTCATTTCAGGGTTTGGAGCTCAATTTCACAACCACAAAAAAAAAAAAAAAAGAAACCTAGATGAATCTGCAAATGATATGGCATATCCAGATTTTGAAAAGTATTGTTTTTCTTTGGTGTTTCTAATTGACTACCCTTGGCATGCCAGTGAGCATGAGTCCTGCTGCTCTCAACCCCATTCTAGGCAGTGTGTCCGGAGACACATGTATGCACAAGGATTCATGGCTGTCTGTGTAAACTTTTTTAACACTGCAAAGGCAGAAAAACAGAAAAACCTCTTGGTGTGTATATATATATATATGTATGCATATATATACTTGTGAATACATATACATGTTTATACACATATACTTTGAAAGGATACTTTGCCTTTGAGTTTGTTTACACTGTGTCAGAATGGCAAAGGGAGAACTGAGATATTGTCAAAATAACTCAGATACTACTGTTTTATCAGCAATAGCAGGAGAAAAATGACAAGCTGTTCATCACAGAAGATCTATGTCAGGTCTGAAATAGACTTCAGTGCCAAGTACCACCTGGGAACAAAGGAGACGGCTATTTTGGGCCCTTATTAGCATTTCCTCTTCTCTACAGAAACCACTTGCCTTCTCTTTCAGAGGTGTTTGTGGCAGGTTAATCTTGGATAACAGCCAAACTCCCACCCAGTTGCTCACTCAGTCTACCTCCTCCATGGGACAGGAGAGAACATAGGATGAGAAACTTTGTGAATTGAGTTGGCTGTTGTGGGCAAACCAGACTCCACTTGGGGATAACTATGTTACTAGAAAATAAAGTGTTCAAGTAGTGGGAAACAAAAGAGATAAACATTAAAACCAACATCTTTCCCCTCCACTTTCCCAGGCTTAACTTCACTCCTTCACTCCTGACTCCTCTACCCACCTGTCTGAGCGGCACAGGGGCTGGGGAGCACAGGGAAGTTATGGTCAGTATGTAGTAGCTTGTCTTTGCCAGTTCTTCCCTCGAGCACTTTTCCTCTGCTCCAGCTTGGGTTTTCCACAGGCTGCAGTTACTTCCTTCCTACAAATCTTTCCTTTCCTCATATCTCTACACCATTGTAGGTACAGTGGTTTTAGAACTCAAGAGCTCCAGGCTTCCTGGAAAGCTGCTTATAGCTTATAGTAAATAACAACAACACCCATCTGTGACTTCTTTTGTTACTGCGCAGTTCTAAACAGCAACCAAGCCAAACACGGTGGAGTAAAACAATGAAAACCTCTCACCTTTCTTATACAGCAGAAGGTGCAGAGATGCCATGTTATTTCTACAGTTAGGTTTCTAATGCAAACAGATTTACAATGAAACTAAAAAATGGGCAATTTATTTTAGTCTGTTTAAACTGGTTGTGGTTTCATTAATACAAACAACTGAAAGAGTCATATTTCAATCGAAAATAGTAATTTAAGTGGAGATGTGTTAAGAAACAATTGAGAGCGGAGAGTTTTCTAAATGCTTAGGAAAAATGCTTGTTGCAACAAAATTAGGTATTTTCACATATAACAGCAATATGTTAGTGGAAGTGTAAAAAAAAAATCCACAAAATGAACTGTATGTAACTAGAACTAGTCTTAACACTAAACCCTTAATACTGCAACATTGGCTGCCCTGTCAGTTTAGCCCTTTATCTGCTTTGGCTAGAAAGCATTGACTGCTATAAGCATGTCAGTGGAATGTATCAATAGAGATGTAAGGACTTACCAGTCTAAGTAATAGCTCTATTGGCAAAGTGAATAAAGAGGTTATCAATGGGGGAGCAGTATATACCTCTACTCTGAACTGACTCATCCTTTGGGGTTTCACTTTTTGAACTGTCACTTCCTATATTATTTTGTTATTTACTGTGATATTAAACAACATGACAAATAGCAAGAATCATGTGGAAAGTCATCTGATACACTTCTGTCATGTTATCATGTTTCTTTTTCTTGTGACTGTCTTGCATCTGATAAGCACCCACAATTTTGACTAAAGCTATAGACCGAAAGGAAAAGACTACTTCTTTGCAAAAAAACTGTAGATTTTCTTTCACTGCAAATCAGGATATTTGATGTCCTTTCCAGCAGTTATAATTCATGGGCCAAACTCAAGAATGTAATATGTAGTAGTATAAACTATCTTTTTGAAAAAAAAAATGATAGGATATTCTGTTAGAAGCCAAAGATACTAGACATTCGTGAATATGACTTGGAACTAGCCTTCTGTGTGGAGCCCAAATTGGCTGGGGAGTAGGACTGGTAAGAGAAAAAGGTGCAAGAGATGAAAAGATGCACGCACCATAAAATAGTAAGGAGGAAAAATGAGTCAGAGAGATGGCCAGGACAGTTAGAACTAATCCTGCTTAAATTTCAAATAAAATATGCAATCAAGAAAAGTTCAGCGTCCTACTTTCTTGAAAGAAAAGTTGAATGCACAGTGTTGCTTTTGGTCTAGTTCGCGTACAGCCCGGTGCCAGAACACACAGCCACTTTGTCTGCTCAGAAGCCTACAGCTGTTGTGCTTTTCAGTTTGGTTCACTTGAGTTCTTTTGTCATTCAGGTGCACTGCCTTATTGAACTAAATCCCCACGTATTTGGAAGTCACCGAAAAGAGGCTACATTTGTAGGCAGTCTAACTGTGCTTGTTATTGTTTGTGACTTGAAGTGGGTTCGTAAGATGATGGAATAAAATATTAATGAAAATGCATTGGAAATGTGTTAAAGCAACCATTTCTGAAATAGCTAAAAAGAGAGCTTTTTTTAGGGGAAGGAAGCACTTTAGTTTTAGTTTTTAAATATATTTATATACACATAAATATAAATACACACACACAAACGAATGCACATCCTTCTACTTTTTAATGTATCCATAGATATCCAGCTGCAATCATGGAACTTCGTAATAAACTATCTTATTTTGTTTACTGGACAGATTAATTTTCTGATCTGCCAATAGTTAATAATGATCGTAATATGTGGGAGGAAGGTGCTATACCAAACACACTGGATTTTTGTAAATCTCTTTAACATTGGCAAGATCTAACAAAGATGCATGTTCCTATTACAAGATTTACACAATGCTAAATATTTTTAGATTGATTTCAGCAGAAGTACTCAGAGACGACTCTTGCAAGAGTCTCGAGAGGATCTAGTTTAGCATTAATTTTATACAAATGAAAAAGCACAACAAATGTAATATAATTTGAACATTTAATCTGTTTACCTTTTAACCTTTATGAAATGGTAGACCTTGCATTTTCAACGTAATAAATGATTTGCAGGAATTCTTCCCTAATGTAAATCTAAGATTTTTTTCTCATACCTATTGATTCTGCTTTAGTAATTTTTAATCTCTCTCAAACAAATGGTGGAAAGAGGAGTAACAAGAAGGAAATAATCAAATGATTGCACATAGATTATTATTGCAACTAGTTTTTCTATTGTTTGCAAATATGAGAGTATTAAACTAGAATAATGTACATCAAAGTGAACCAGAGCTCTATCTAGTCTTTTTATTTCAGCTGAGATCTAAACATTTGTCTCCTATGAGATAAAATAAACAGTAAGACAAGGACATACCAGCTCACACAAAACCTAGTAGGAGAAGCTCTGGGGTTTTTCTTTTTTTTGCGAGGCTTTTGGATTTGAATGAAATTAGATGGTATCCAGTAAATGTAACATTTCTCCCATGCTGTCTTTTCTCGTATCTGTATTTTCACAGTGCCATCTTCATTTGCTAGAATATACAGCAGAAAGTTGTTTGGGGGGAGTGGGCAACAAGGCCAATAATTTCTATTTTGAGCTTGGATCAGAACTCAGATGTGTTCCCTAATTCACTTCTTATCCACATCGTTAAATCCCTTATTCAAAGCTATGTAATGCACATCTGGGGTCTCTGCACCCTTATGGGCAGAGAAAAGCTGGTGTAAAGCTGTGATTGTGACTTCATTCTTTCTGTAGCATAACTACATCAACGTGAAGTCATGGGCTCTGGTTTTTTTTTTTTAAGAAATGGAGCAAAGAATAAAGTTTTCAGTTCTCCTCTGGGACAACTTTTGAACTTTTGGGGACAGAATAATTAGCACCCTGTGGTCAGTGTATAAGGGACATCTATGCATCTTTCCTCCTTTGGAGTTTTGGTATCTGTACTCCAGATTTGGCTGAAGAGGCTCTGATATTATAACACTTCTGTAAGTAAACCTGACAGGTTAGAACATGAGCTTATATTCTCTCTACAGAAATTTATGGTAACTAGGATTTCCCTAGTGAATACTGTTTGTAGAACTGTGTTTCTAACATTTCATTTCTACCTGCTGATCCTGCCTGCCATAGGAAACGTGAATGCTGCTTGATTCCCATGTAAGCTGAAAGTGTGTCAGGTGCTCTTAAATCTTACAACTGTGCATGGTTTCTATCTAATCCTTTACATTGACCTTATCACTACGATGACGCAGTGTCTTACCCACTACATGTAGAGAAGATCACTGTGCTCATAATTCTAGATCAGGTGTTTAGTAGTTACCAAGGGTTTTGAAATGTTCCAGATAAGACATGGTAAGAGATAATAAACTGAGATGATTGTCTTCATATATCCTCTGAAGGCAATTTGATTTTTCAAGTTATGTTTGCAATAACACTGAACACATAAAGACATTGATGTATTTTAACACTGTTGCTAGAAATCATAAACAATTTTTGTTGTTCTAACTCCATGATGGAAAAGAATCAGCCAACTTGTTTTGTTTGCCCTCAGGTCATAGCAAAGTGTTGTACAGTTCACAAAATTAAAAATGGCAATGAATAAGTAACTGAATTCTTTCTTGTGTGTTTCCAGAAATTAAAAGTGATTTATTTTCACTAGCCTAATCTTTACCTCTTATTTGTTCATTAATGTCTCTCTGACTTCATAGCTTCACAGATGTGGCTGCATTTTTCTGAGAGGCGCAAGGAAACTGCAGCTGCAATTTTATTTTTACTGTAAACTGCAGCAAAGCATAAGGTTTGGGTTATTAATGAAACTGCACAAAATTTGCTAAGACAAAAAGAGGCAAAAAGCACAGGGAAATGCAAATTTATCTGGACAAAAAGACTCTGTTCCTGGGTTAATTAAAAGAGGAGTGAAAGAGTAAGAATATGTTTTAAAGAGAAAGCAAGGAAAAACATAAAAATTCAAAGGAAAAAATAAGGTGTAAGTTATCAGCTGTAAGAGGTGAAAGGGCTCAGGACCTTTTTTTAACAAGCTAAACTCCTTACAGAGCAAAATCAGCTTTCAATGCACAAAAATTTTCTCAAGACAGAAGATATTTTTCCTTAAACTGAAAGACAGAGTGCTCCGTGTGATAGTTACCTCTCACTGTAGTGTTGGATTCCAGGGTGCAACAGGAACAGAAAGGATTGATGGAAAGCTGTGCACCTATCATTAAACATCAATCTGCTTCTCAGTTAAGAAAATCACAGAAAAGTGAGACAACATGACTGTACAATTTTGCATTGCATTTCCAACAGAATAATTACAAGAAACAGTAGTATGAGGTCTCCTTTCAAGTTTGTGTTAAACGTTTATGATCCATTGCTATTAATTGTTCATGGTCTGCAAATTAAGGAAAATACTTTATTGGCATAAAATCAGAGCAGTAATGAGAGATATGGTACCTTGAATACTAATCTCTCATCATTTCCTCCTGCACACCCTTGGTGTTCTACCTGAGCTCTCCAACTCCTGCTTCTTTAGACGAAGAGAGCTTCCTCAGAGAAAGCGGCAGTAGACAGAAGGACTCAGGCACATTTTTTTTTGCATTTACTGTTCCTGCCTCACCCTTGCCACAATTTTGAGAGCATAAGTGCAAAAGCAAATTATCACAGTGTTAGTAAACGTGATGATAACACCTCTGCTTTTACATGGTGCATGGGTTACCTACTTTCTTTGGCTTGTATACATGAGTAGTGAGGTGCTACACCTTTATCTTGCTAAGCTGTGCTTACTGTAGAGTAAAGGTAAAAACACAAAAAGTTACTATGAAGTAGCCAGTGCATCAACAAGCATTTGCATCCTAGCCTTTCTCATTGATTTGTTATGTGTATGCACGTACGCTAGAGGCATTTCTGCCACTGCTCTTTTCAAACGAACTAACCAGCCAAAGAGTCAGGATCTTTCCAATTGTTCTTTTAAGGAGATGAGTAATTTTAGAGTCATGATTTTCTTTAGTGCAATTCTGTGCATTCGATTTTCTACATGGAAAGAAACAGAACGCCACAGCTCATAAATTTAAATTTATTTTAGTTAACAAACTCCAAAAGCTTTCCCTGTACGCTTTTTCTCCTAAGATTTTCCCACACTGTCTCTAGACCCATGCTCTGTTTCAGCACACTTCTTCCAGTCTCTGGATCAACCCCTTTTGTGTCTGTTTCAACATGTGAATCCCAGCACAATTTCACACATCAAGAGATTGAGTTACTGAGCAGGCCTGGTGAAACAGAGTGCGGGCAGGTGAGAAGGAAGGGAGTAATCAGTGACATGAATCTGTCTCTAGCAGCTATTTTCAATGAATATGAGTCTACATTATGCCAAAATATCACAGTGAGAGCAGGTCAGTGGAGAAGCCACCAGCTCCTTTAGCTCCAGTGCTTGACTAAAAAGCTGTGCAGATGATTACCTGACCTAGAAACTGGCATATCCACTGCCATGGGGAACCTGCGACCATGGTATATGTTAGCTGTGGGCTGGTGAGGTACCACTTCAGCTGCTTCGGTTTCCAGGTGTCTAAGTCTGTGGGTTCAGTGAGGGTGGAGAGAATTTGCTTCACTTGCTGGCGGTTTGAAAAGCCACTGTGCAGGCCTAAGGAGAATAGGCATTTTACATTTAAAAAAAATAGCGAAGGAATTATGAGTTTTAGCATACTTTTGACCATTCTATTCAAAATGAGTTAATTAAACTCCAGAGATGAGAAGACCTATTGCAACATTGGGAACATTGACCTTTCCCTTTGACTGTCACCTTATTTAAATAATTCCAGGTTTAATTAACTGACTTGGAATGAATTGATAAAGGGTTACTGTCACTTAGAATTTCTCCTCTTTGAAATGCACCAGTTCTGTGCAATTGCTGTAGCCTCCTATGTTCACTCTAATTATTAAAGTGAATAGTTTTAAAAGTTAGATTTTTACTTTTAGGTGTCTAATAACTGGCTTGTAAATACAACTGGAAATGTTTACTAGGATAAATCATACATAACATATACATAAACATCCAAATATATGATGGTCTATAACATTTATCTGGATCAGTCACTCTTAAAAAGTTAGGTTTTTTGTTGTAGTCCACAAATATACAGAAAAGGTGTTGGTGGTGTTATTTTTTAGCATGAATTGTAATAACACTTCAGGAAGATTTACAAGTCCCAGCTTGCCAAACTTGGTAAGAATTCTAGCTCGAGATCCTGTTTATTGAAAAGTACCTTCAAAATACCTGAGAAAATAATTTGGCTATGTTGATCAAGATAGTCTGTAGGCTGAGGTTACAATTTTACCAGAAAAAAAAAATTAGTGTTTTTCTTTTTAACCTTTCTATTCTAATACACTCACACTTGCCTTTAGCTGGAAAGCCAACGAATGACTGAGAAATGAGAAATTTCTTCTCTTCTCTTGGAGAGGTGGAGGAATATCTTTCCAGTACACATGAATGATGCAGCCTTGGGATATTGTGCTCTGAGACTGGCACAGCTCTGCTGGCGAAAAAAAAAAAACCTTCTAGAGTAGTAGTAACAGCACAACTGCGCTTCTTCTGGTTTAATATAGTTCACTTTCTTATGGTGAGACTGTAAACTGCTGTTAAGCTGGTTTCACTGGTGTAAATAATATTTACAGTCCAACTGTTCACAGGTAGGGATCCTGGTATTGTAAACTGCCAAAGTGCTCATAATGCAGATTTGGCTTAAGATATCAAACTAAGTAATAGATCATTATGTCATCCGTTACCGAAATCCACAGTAGAAGCTCTGTGGAATATCTTAGTCTGAATCTCTAAGGTCAAGTATCTTCATTTTGTGGATCATAGATAGGACCATTACAAAAGATGTATCCAGAGTCAACATTCCGAAGAGGATCCAAAACATATAGCCACTGCTAAAGCGGGATGGTCCATTTAGAGTGAAATCTTGTGGCCTTATATGAAAATATATGGCACACACCTCTTTCCATACTTACAGTAGACATAATTTTTGGGATGCCTATTGGCGTGGGGAGCATGAACCTTGCAAAAATGGTTCTCATGCCTATGCAAGAAACCTACAGAAAGCCAGATCTGAATGTGTCAGATCTATCACATTTTCACTGGGTATACTGCTTATGTAGTAACATGAACTGGGGTCTTTTGAAGCACATTCAATAAAAAGTGCTTTATACGTCTTTCTGTGCTTTGTATGAACTGCTATAAAAAAGATGACTTCTCCCTGGCCCTAGAGCCAGGTGGCATCAACAGGACATCACTCACGTTGCTGAGAGCTAGATGTCAGAGCTGGATGTCACTCACACTGCTCAGAGCTAGCACCCTCCAGAGCAGATGGGCCATGTCCACATTGTACAGCCCTGTGTTTTCCCTTGGCTCCACGTGATGCCCCTTGGGCCATAAACCAGAATTTTTGTTTGTGTTTTGATTTCTTTTCAATACAGAGCACCAGAGTTACTGTGAAGGCTGTGTTGCAGCCTACAAACAAAAGGAAAGTGAGGAGCATGAAACTGAAGGTAAGTGTGATACACGGGTGTGTCTGACAGTGCAAAGCCTGCTAAAATACGGTGATAGGAGGATAACGGGAATTAAACAGATACAGCCTTATCCAAGTTGCCTTTTGAGGTTGATTTCTAGAGTAAACCATTCCCCAAATTGTGGTTGGAAGAGAAGTAGCTTGAGTAGTTGTAAACACACCCGGGAGACAGGTGACTATTAACAGTGTGGGCACCTAGAGCAGAGTGCCCTGTCCCTCTGTTCCTGGGCCCTCTCTTATTTAGCTGTACCAGCAAAGCTTGTCCACATAGTAGTCAAGATTTCCAAAATCATTTATACAATCCTCTTCACTTTCTTTCACCCTCTTTCTTTTTTTGAATATATGTATGTAATAGTGTATGTGTACATATATATAACTATGTTGAATACTATAGGTTAGTAATACCATATATGTGCATACTGTTATGTATGTATGTGTTGATGTATATGCAAGCATATGTGTGTAATTTTCTAGATTACTTTGAACTGTCAAATAAAGGTGTTTGTGGTTATTATTCATGACTCAGAAAGGCAAAGAAATAGCCCTAAGGAAGAGCAAAGAGAAATGCAGAGCTTACAGAAAGCACATCTCAATTTTATAGATGAGGATTTCAAAATATACTACCTGCTTTATAGTGTATCCTTATCATGAACCATCAATTACAATAGTCAGGAAAGTGATACTGTGGCTTAACGACATAGCACATTATTATCTGACCTAAAGAGCTGTGAGACACAACCTCCATCAAACCTCCTTTTATTATCACTTTGTACTTTCTGATCACATGGAATGGATTCTCTGTCTCCTTGTGTAACTTGCAGGGATTATTTCGCAATTCACTGGTGTCATTTGCTGTACCTCATAATTTGCCTGATGAAAGAAAACAAAAATACCAACTTCATTAAACAGCAAATAAAACTCAGAGTAAAGACAAAACATCCAGCATGAATACGAGTAATTAGTTTCTTGTTACAAACGAATGTTTTGAAAGACTGGCTTAATGGTTAGGTTTTGGTTTGGAGGGTTTTTTTCCCCTTTGTCTCTAATATTTTTCTGGATGTAAATACTGATAGGGTTTGACATTATAAGAACTTCCACTCTGCCTCTTTGACCAGTGTTGCAAATAATAATATTATGATTTATTCTTTTTGCAGTGCTTAGCACCTTTGATTGCAATGCATTCAGAGAATGTGTTTATGAGCAATACAAATTAAGTCCTGACCATAACAGGGATTTATGACTCTTGGAATGGGATTTAGTTCCCTAAATATAGGTATTCAATGACATACTATATGCACAGGGTATCTTTCTTGACCTCCCCATAATTGTCTTGTAGGTCCTGTGTCATATCTGATAGCCTAGGTGCCTATCTCAGAATAACAGAATCATAGAATGGTTCAGGTTGGAAGGGACCTTTAAAGGTCATCTAGTCCAGCCCCCTGTAAGAGTCAGGGACATCTTCGTCCAGATCAGGTTGCTCAGAGCCCTGTGCAACCTGGCCTTGAATGTTTCCACCTTGACCACTTGAAACAGCAAACTGCTATTTTTAGGTTCTTAGTCACTCCTCATGAGTATTTTATACATTCTCAAAATGAGAAAAGTAAAGATTCATCCCTAAAGCAATGTTATGTACAAAGATCCAACCGACTTGGGACAAAAGGAGCCATTCTGGACAGTGAGATCTGCTCCCTCACAAGTCTGAATTCAAATAAGAGATCTTCTGGCTATAGCTGCACTACAAAGTCCACCTGAGTTGGCCAGAATCATGGGAGATCAGTTGATAGCCAGATTACACAGATTAATTTTGAAATGGACATGAAGAGAAAGGTAGTACTGGAGTTAATTCTGCCATGAAAATACATTCACAACTGGACAGTGCTGGTTCCTTTTCGGGCAGACCCACACTGAATGTTTAGGAAAGAGGAGATTATTCATTCCCATGTCCTTGACTCTGGGGCCAAATCTCTTCTTCTGTTCTGTATCTTTTGGCTTGTCCTCAAGGAAAGTAAGACATTTCTACATTTTCAGATTAATTTTATGATTGTCTCTTCCTTACTACGAACCAAAGTGTTCAAAAGCACAGCAGCAGGCAAAAGGCTGCAGGAAAGCACAGTATCTGGAGCAGTCACAATGTTATTGGAGCTGTGCGAAACTTTGCTTCTTGGGTTTGACAGAAAAATTAGGAATTTAAAATGTTGTTTTGAGTCTACCTTGTAAGAAATGTATATATACTCCATTTTTGTCAGCCAGAAGAACCTCTTTGCTGCAGTAGTTTTCCTCAAACTGAAATAGTGCATGCATCTCTAAATAGAAGGATTAGGTAATTTTAAGGAAGATCTTTTCTCTCAGCTGCTTCTTGGACAGAAACAGTACTGCCAGTGGGAGACGAGATTCCCAACGGCTTCCTGGTGACCTGGCCTCATTAACCAAGTTGTAAAATATTCTGATGGGAGGAATCAGAGTCTCTCCTGCAGAGGCCATTCTGTTCTGATGGCTAAATAGCCATTCACCAGGGAGGAGCTGAGGCACCCAGCCTTCCGTGCAGGCATCCCAGGAATTAGGCTGGCAGGTTCATTCTTATTCTTTCAGATCCCTCAATCAAACTGTTGGAAAAGAGAATAAGTACATCTTCTCTCTGCAAAACTTTTCTTTCTGGGTTTTGACCCATTGTGAATGATATTTTTACATTCCTCGACCAGTACATAGGTAACAGGTTCCTTTGATTATAAAAATAAGTTATTTTAAGTTCCATTGCACTGCATTAGTGCAGCATTATTCTTATTCTTATTCTTATTCTTATTCTTATTCTTAGTATCGTCATCATCATCATCATCATTATCATTATAATTACTACTACTACTACTACTACTACCACTACTACTACTACTACTACTACTACTATTACTATTATTACTGTTGTTTATGTTTGAATCAATTGAATTCCATTTCAGGAATAAGTACCTGAAAAGTAATTTGAAGCCAAAAACTTTCTAATGAACTTTAATGCTACTGTATAATTTTTGTCTATTTTGCTATCATCTTGTTCGAATTCTGTACGTAAGAAGAACTACCACTACTTGCTGTGCTCCTGTTGGCAGCTTGCTTACATAAGTCGTAACTTCTATAGAAGCCCCTAAATAGCTTGATATAGTTTTCATACGCCTGATCTTCAAGCAAAAGTCTTTTTTATTGTGATGTCTTTACTCCTGCTCAAGCTGAGCAGCGAGAGAAACAAGTTCTCCATTTTCCTCCTGGGCAACTTGTACTCCACTTTTGCAGAAACTTGGATGATCTTTTTGAATTCTATCAGGAAGAGATATTCTTCCACAGTTATTTGGCACTGGCGTGCACTGGGCCACACAGCAGTGTCTGCTTGCATGCATTAAGCAGTACACAGAACTAGTTAAACTGGATGACTCTGTGGGGTTTAGTAAATCAATTGCCATTTTCATTTGGGACAGCACTTGAAATCCTAATGAGAATAACAACACTTGTAATTAGAAGTCTACAAAATCTTCTAAAATAATCACTTAAATTTAAAATGTAAATGTGGCTGTAATTAATTAGTCTATTTAGAATAAAGCTTTCTAATTAACAAATGTAAATTGGGAATTTTCTGTAGATTTCATAAGGACAAAAGTGTTTCTCATGGGAGCTGAAAGGAGATGCGTTTCCATGTGAATGCATATTAAACGCTGGTGGCTCACACCTCTGCACAAGCCTGGGGCAGTAAGAGGGGTTGTCTGTGAGAGGGTCATATTAACATCAGAGTCGTCGTACAGATTTTTTTAAGACCTGCAATGCAAAATCCTACTTTTTAAAATAAGAATGCTTTAAACTAAGGGTTATGTTTTTCAAAGCTGAAAAAACTGACAGAACTAAAACTGAGTTCCTCAAAGAATGTACAACAAAGATCCTGAAGTAATACTGTGTTGAACTCTGATCAGAAAGGATGACTGGCCATCACCTCTCTACTGAAGCCAGTAATAGATTATAGAAGTGAAGAAAAAAAAAATCCTCAGGACATTTAAACTTTTGAAATTTGATTTAATTGCACATCAGGTTCACACAGAGAACAAAACCTAATAAGCCCAAAGTGATTTTGGTACTTAGTATGTACCAGAAGCTGGAAATTCTACTTGGAATTTAGTATGTATCTATATATTTTTTTACTGTTAGATTATGTTTAAATTCTTTCACGACATTTCAGATGTACTGAGTCAGTGGTTACCCTGTTTCATTCCAACACAGACAGGAGAATTGAATTGGCAGATTGCTTGGGTATACCATACATCACTGAGCAGAAGAGTAAATAATATGTAGCTCCATGCTGCCATGATATTAGGTATTTTCATACCACACTGTGTCTGCATATGGGCTAGTCACTACAGTCTATGTTCAACTTCTACATACGGTCAGCTGAACAGCTTTTCAGACTCCTCTGACTGAGACTTGGTCCCGATTGACCACAAGAGCTTAGATACTCAACTCTCATTGAATACATGCCTTGTAGATACCTAAATGTGTATAAATGTAGATATCAAGATCTGCAGCCGCATCCCAGTGTCTCTGACTGTCCATGAAATAATGTCAATGTGAAAAAGATATAAAGCCCAAAATCTCCAAATTGAAATACATCTCTAACATTTTGCTTCAGAAGTTTTTTGCATTAATATGAGTGCTTCATTCCTGCAACAGTTTATGTTGAAACAACTTAGGAAGAAAGACAGAAAGAGTGAAGGAGAGAGGGAGATAAAGAGGGAAGAAGGAAGGAAAGACACAGAGAGAGAGAGAGAGAGAATGCCAACAAAAATTTTCCAACTAATGTAATGATTATGCACTATACTATTTTGGTGGAGCTGCCATGTGTCTAATAAATATGTTTTTCTGTTTATTTGAATAAGGCAGCCATCTGCCTTGCAGAAGGCAATGATTCCCAATTGTTACTGGCTAGAATCAAATTAAAACTGTTCTATAGAGATAATGGTACATCTCCCATTACTCTTACCCTTAGTTTTGGGATGTCAATCCTCTAATTAATACATACCTTTTAAAGTTCTATCATCCTAGTGATTTCAGTATGGTATAATAAACAGATATACATTAAGTAGAGAGATAAAAAAGGTAAACGAAAGCACCTTTCATTGAAGAAAATGCATTTAAGTTTGAATACGGGC
The DNA here is from genome assembly GCF_036417535.1 of Chlamydotis macqueenii. Lineage (NCBI taxonomy): Eukaryota > Metazoa > Chordata > Aves > Otidiformes > Otididae > Chlamydotis > Chlamydotis macqueenii. The sequence continues at coordinate 169,339,622 of NC_141556.1, forward strand.
CTCACTTTAGCTCTCTGAAGCAAATGGACTTTTCTCCTTCTTCTTGTGCAACGGGAGCATACCATGGTATTTCTGATACTATATTGTCCAGCAAAACAGGTTTTTCCCTAGCAATTGAGTGCTATTGAAAGGATCTTATGTTAATTCTTTAAAAAAAATATGTCACAACATAGAAAATATTACTCATTTTTAATATTACTTAATTGGGACTCCAGCAGTATAAGAAATTTAGTTCCTTGAACATATTGGAAGTATGATTGCAGTACGTCTGCAAGCCTCAAAAATTCCCATGTGAAAAGCAAAGATTAATTGTACAGTATTCACACCTTTTCATTGAAAACTAACACCATAAAACTGTACAAATTGCAATTTGTTTCTTTTTCCCACAATCCCTTTGGCTTTTAAGGGATGTTCCTCAATTAGTTGAACTGTGTTTCCTCTTGCTTGCTAAGCACTTTTGGTCAAACAAGGAATGGCAGAGGTCCACAATTAGATCAAAAGATCAATCCTAATGCACCATTTTCTCCTCACCCTCCTGCTTTAATAAAGTGGCTGCAGTTCTCCAGGGGACAACTCAAAATTCGAGTACTGATATTTCCAAATTAGCTGACTCTGTGACCTTGCTAGTAATTGCGTTAGTTTATCAATGTTCAACACAATTTATTACTCTCCAATATGTACCAAAGCGTTTATCTCTCAACACTAACAATATTAAAAATCTAAACTATCTGTTGAGAAACAAAGGATTATTCAATAAGAAAAATGCATAATAAAGTGGAAAACACTACACTGGTGGGTAAAAGGATTAATCTAGTAGCTAGTCACAAGTAATATAAGGCAAGAATGTTTATGCTGTATTATATTTAGGGCACTTTTTAAATCTCCAAAGAGCAGATAATTTAAATAAAACCTTTATTCTTCTTTCATTCATTCTCTCTCTCTTCCCCCCCCCCTTTCTTTTAAAACCAGGAATGAGCTACAGCTTTTTTATATCACTGAACATATTACCCAGGCTCCAATGAGAAAAAATGAAGACTGATAAAACCTTATCTAGGCATTTAAAAGTCATTTGGACACATTGATCAAAACTCACTCTGAAATTAAACATATTAAATTTAGATGGAGGAAAAAAGGCATTAAGTTGATGGAACCCAATTTTTGTATGAAGCAAACAAATGGCATCATTTCACCAACCTTCTCATCTTGATCACGTTGCTATGCATTATTTAAAATATGCACTTGATTTGGGTAGTTAATAAGCTATCTGTAAACTTGGAGTAAATTTGATTGTGGACAGTGAACTTCTAGTTCCTACAGAAAGATTATTGATTTGTTTTTACTTCTGTGAGATGTGAGTTTGTGGCATGGTGCCACCAACCATGAATCAGTGTAACTATCTCTGCTTATGGTGAGATAAGAAGTAGAAGTGCACAGAGTCTATGTGATCTTTTAAATGATCCCATTTACTTAGAGCTGTCAGCAGCTCAGCAATTCTGTTCGCCAGCAGCAAGCTTACACAATTCTGCTGTTGTGAGCATTGAATCTCCTCTAATCTGGAGGTTTCAGTTGAACTTCCAAATCAAATGGAAAAAAACAGCTAATATTTGCCCTATCCACAATTAAAACCGTGGAAACAGCCAACATGGTGTTCTAATTTCTGCCCTAGAGAAACACTGATTAAGTCTCCTGAAAATCTGCAAACTTCTGCATTCCATTCCTCTTGAAATTAGTTGTCTTCATTTACTTTGATAAGACCAATACTTCGACTTTTTAAGTTCATTGGGGCTATGCCCGCATTAGAGGAGGTGTGGAAAAATAGAAGCAGACACACAGGGAAAAGTGTTGCAAGTGACCACGTGCAACAACGTCCACACTGCCTCATTTTGGGGTGGAGGGTGACTTTGGACTAGTTCTATTCTCATCCTGAGAGTTGCGTGCCTCAGCTATCAAAGTGTTAGGTGGTTCCTGAAGAACAGTTTAGAGTTCAGCTCCAAATGAAAAGGATGCTGTTCCCTGAGGCTACACCACAGTGTGAACCAAGACAGCAACTGAGGATGACCAGGGAGTTAACTTCAACAATACATTCCTGATCTGACCTAAAATAGTAACACAGCCAATGAAACCTCATAGTAGATGAATTTTGCTAAATACACACCGTGGAGGGAAGGGATGCCATCCAGAGGGACCTTGACAAGCTTGAGAGGTGGGCCTATGCAAACCTCATGAAGTTCAAAAAGGCCAAGTGCAAGATCCTGCACATGGATCAGAGCAATCCCAAATCCCAAGCACAAATACAGGCTGGGTGGAGAACGGACCAAAAGCAGCCCTGAGGAGGACTCGGGGGTGTTGGTTGATAAGAAGCTCAAGATGAGTGGGCAATGTGCACTTGCGGCCCAGAAAGCCAACCACATCCTGGGCTGCACCAAAAGAAGCGTGGCCAGCAGTTCGAGGGCGGTGATTCTGCCCCTCTACTCTGCTCTCATGAGACCCCACCTGCAGTAGTGTGTCCAGCTCTGGAGCCCCCAACATAAGAAGGACACGGATCTGTGGAGTAGGTCCAGAGGAGGGCCATGAAGATGATCAGAGGGCTGGAGCACCTCTCCTATGAGGACAGGCTGAGAGAGTTGGGCCTGTTCAGCCTGGAGCAGAGAAGGCTTCGGGGACACCTTAGAGCGGCCTTCCAGTGCCTAAAGAGGGCCTACAGGAAAGGTGGAGAGGGACTTTTGACAAGGGTCTATTGTGATAGCACAAGGCATAATGGCTTTAAACTGAAAGAAGGTAGATTTAGATTAGACATAAGGAAGAAATTATTCACTATGAGGGTGATGAGGCACTGGAGCAGGTTGCTCAGAGAAGCTGTGAATGTCCCGTCCCTACAAGCATTCAAGGCCAGGTTGGATGGGGCTTTGAGCAACTTAGTCAAGCAGAAGGTCTCCCTGCTCCTGGTAGAGCAGTTGTAGCTAGATTATCTTTAAGGTGCCTTCCAATCCAAACCATTCTGTGATTCAGAAAAAAAAATAATATTTTCATTGTAATGATGCAGGACTCATCTGTAAGGTGAAATTAACAGCAGCTAATTTTACATTTTTAAGATTGGCAGCATGAGCTGAACCCCAGACATGTTCATTTCCCTTCGTGAACTGTAACAGGATCCTATATGATTGGCTTAGACTTCAATAACTAGATTTTAAATAGTGAGATGACTCCTACACTACAGGGAAATGGAAGAACCTTCACGACAGGCATAACTATCCCTACATCCAGTGTATTGCCTGAGAGATCTTTGTGTACATCAGTGTAAATACCTGTTCTTGTTTCCTCATACTATTTTAAAAAGGAATTTATTTTGAAGAGTACTGATCTTTTAAAGACATAATACTTTTATAGAAATCCAATTGTCACAATTCCAAGGTGCTTCAATACACTGTTTTACATGTGTGTTACAGAAAATCCTTATTTTCACTCAATATGTACCTTACTTCATGACTGAAAATTATTTCTTAGTCTAGAACTCCACCAGTTAACAGTGTGGCACACAGCCTTCTTCATGCACCGTCTTTTTATACTGCATCGTGTTGCTCTGACTTAAGGTTTTTTTCTCCATTCTGTTTGGCGTCTGTTGGTCACATTAGGTTACTGCGACTGGATATAATAGGACGTGACACATGACACATTTGAGAAACATGCTGAATGCAAATGTGTTGTGGGTTTTTTTTTTTTTTTGAGATAAAAGCCTCACAGTCTGTTATTTCAGTCTATTATTTACTTGCATTGCCGTACTTACTGATACAGCACCAGGGCTCTGATGTGCTAACTCCTGCACAAACAGAACAAAAGCATATATCCTACTACATGTACCTCTAGTAAATAATTACGTGCAGGATTCACTACACTAAACTTTAGGCAACCAGATGACATGCCTGAGTTTCTATTCACCCCAATATCTTTAAACAATTCCTGTCAAAGAGAGATTAATTCTCACCTCTGAGAGCAGCTATGATCTAGTCTACTTCTTTCTATTAATGATGGGAATAAATACTCTGGATTTGTGCAAGCACTAGAGAAAGCTCTTGAATAATTCTTGAGAAAGACAGTTCTTTGTTCCTGATGTGAGAGGTTGAGATGTCAACTGAGGTGGTCTTTGAAAATAGACATTTGACAGTTTAAACTCCTTCACACTGACTTTCTTGGGCAAGTCAGGGTACTCTGTGGGATGCATAGTGTTTGTGTCCTGCTGTGTCCTATATGAGCCATTAGGTTTTGAGGGGTACCTTCAAGGTCACATAATTGCTTCATGCATCTAGTTGGTTTTGATGGTGACGGAATCAATAGAAAGTATGGAAGGAGCAGAGCAGTTGTTGACTGGCATAGACGGTTTGGGGATGTTGTGAAATCTCCATCACTGAAATTTTTAAGAGAAAGTTGGACTAATGGCTTTCAGGGATGAATTAGGTACAATTCATCCAGTCCTGCCTTCATCACGGCTTTGAGTCTATAAATGCATTGATTCACCATGTTGGAATTCATTCTAGCTGCTGCTTTATAAAAGCCTGTCTCTTATTAATGGAAAATAAACTGCAGTCTGGATAATCTAAAGCTTGGCTTGAGGAGTTAGCATCATATTTGTGAAAGAAATTGGGAAAAAAAAAGTAAAGCTAGGTGGGTGTGTGAAAGCAATTTTGTTATTCTGCTTACGTAGAAAGTGAAATAGGCAATGTAGATAGATTTATGTTGCTATAGCCTTCCCCAAAGATCAGAGAACACAGGTTGATTTGTGTTACACTGCTGAAAACCAGCCACCTTTGGAGCAAAGCTGGACTTCTACATCACACTGTTTTCCCCTGGATCTTCTTCAGATTGTGCAGTGTCCATGTGATCCTCACTTATACAAATATCTTGTTTCTGTGGGATAGGGTTGTTTTTTTTTTTTGGCAGGGGCAGGGGTTTCATAAAGAGTGTGGAACTGCATGCCCTGGGACTGTGGTGGGATGTGAGACCGTGTGAGATGCCCAGGACTGCAAAATCTGCTGGGATAATGCTGGAGGACTGTGTGGGGAGAAAGAAGTCAAGTCTGGTACATACTGACTGTTGGGAGCTCTCGTTGAGGTCAGCTATCCACCAGACTCTGCAGATTTTCTCTTGGAGAGATCTGGTTGAAGGAGTCCACAATAGAGCCAGAGACAAGTTAACAGTTAAGCAGTGTGGCCAGAGACCCACTGCCAAAGGTCTTAATGGTTCTCTATTATTTTTCAGTAGAAGCATATTCTGACAGTCCATATCAAGGCTCCTGACAGTCCGTGCTCCTGATCCCTTATCCTCCTGCTGGCAGCTCCTTGATCAGCAAACGAAATAATTTCAACATCCATTACAAACTAAAAAAACCTCAACCCCACAATGCTTCTAGAAGAGTGTACTCTGTGTTGATTTGGTAATTATGAATCTCACTTCACCTCGAATCTGAGATTCTGGAAGGAAAACCTAAGGTTATTTCTGACAACTAGCAGTAGCCTATGGCTACTCCCCCACGCCTCTCCACTCTGCAATCTATGCAGAGCAACAGATCTCTTTGAAGGCATCTTCGTGTCCCTTCTTCATCTCCTCCCCTCCACTGTGCATGCCTAGAAAAGGTCTGGTTATCCCTGGCAGACATTGGAGAAGACTGATTATGTTCGTTGTGTCCCGAGTCAGCATTTCAGTAATTGATTTTGGGGTGTTATGTATTGTGAATTACTTCTTAATCACAGAGGCTCCTTCTTTGTTTCCCTCTGATTCTTGCCTGCAAGAACTGCTAAGATTTTCTCCCATTATCTTCCACTCATGTCAGATCTACTGGATGCGGCTCATTGAGACCTAAATGTATTTCAGATGTCACAGGTGGAGTCGCTGAGAGCATGTAGTGGGGGCATGACTCTGCTCCCATGGAAGTCAATAACAGTTTCACAGTTGACTTCACTTGAAAGAGAGCTCAAGCCAAAGCTCAGTGCTTTTGAAAACCATACCCTACATATTTAAATTCCTCTGCTCTTTCTTCATGAGCTGGATTTTCATAACAGTTTTCCTTCTTCCTCTGGGAAGACACTATCTACTATCTCCATGAAGCATTATAACAAAACAATTTAAAAAATAATGATGTCTGTGTCCTTTTATCACCACTTCAATCTATAAATGCTTTCTGCTATCTCATGAAGCCTGTACTGTCTCATAACGTTACGTCTCATCGTTGGGTTATTTCATTACTTCCCTGAGTGTATAAAGATATGTAGCAATATAATTAACTTCGTACTTTGGAGTGCTTACTACCAAGCTATTTGAAAATTATACCAATATATGGTCATAATAAATTGAATATTTAAGAAAAATTAGTGATACACAAAAATACTAGTGTTGCAGGATTCATTCACTTGGCTTGTAGCATCACACTAAAAGCAAGAAGACATGCAGCATACATTTTCTCCTGATGCAAGTAAGAGCACAATAATTCCATGTTAGTGGCATTAGTGACTAAAGTAATACCAGTGGAAAGCACAGTTACTTTTTTTTTGTGTTAATTGACAAATAGCTAAACATAGTTCAGGTACATTCACAGTTCTTCTATTCCACAGAAAATGTTATGTCACAGCCTTTCAGTTTGTCTTATGGGTCTCCCAAGAGTCAGTAAGAACAGCCTGAATCCAGCCCGAGCCAAACAGCCTGGGAAACCATTTAGGTAAGTGCTCTGTCCTGCTGTCTGTTGGTCAAATTGTAGAAAGAGACTGAAGTAGCTGACCTCATGCTCATGGGCAGTACGCAAGCTTCACTCTTCTTCACCCTCCCAGCAGCTCACGCCCCGTGCTTAAACTGTTCAATTTCAGATAAGGCTTTTGATGTGGAGAATAGAGTTGTTGCTATTTAACTGAAAAGCAATTGAATTACTTAATATATTTGATACTTACTTAGTAATTACTTGACATATTATGAGTGAGTAGCTCACCATAGCTGGACCCACTTGAAGTCTGGGTGGTGAAACCAAGGTAGAAGAAGGATCAGGAGGTCTTTGATGTATTAGGGGTGGTGTGCTTGCATTCAGGCCCAGCATGCCTGCAGGACTCAACCTTCTGCGCTGTGCTGACATCTGGCATCTCGCACCTTAGTGACACAAGATGCAAATTTTTCAGTGAATTGGAAGAGACAAGCTGGAAGACCCAAAGTCAAACTTCCCTTTTTATTCAGCTCGAAGTCACTATGACAGATGGAAGGGTTCAGCTTGAGCAGAGAGGCAGCACTGCCTTCTCCCACGTGGGAACAGAATCTCAGATCAAATGGATGGAAATCAGAGACGTTATTTGGACTGGGCCAAGCTAAGAAGGAGATGGTATAGGTTATGGTAGAGTTTCTCTTAAAAAGAATTAGTCAACATTCCCCTGCCTTGAAATGGAGAAGAACTTATCTGACAGGATTCATGGGCTCTAGGGCTTCACTATGTCCTAAGAGCAAGCCCTGAGATACACACATGTGAAAGTAAAAGGAAAATGAAAAGGCCCAACAGGTTAAGGATGCTGGCTGAAGATCTATTTACATAGTTGGTCCTGCCTCATTATCCAGTTCACCCATTGTTTTCCAGATGCTACTTTTAAACGCAGCCTTCATGCTGCTTCATGAGATTCACATTTTTATTTATATACATTTCATTGCTGGTTCAAACACTCAACTGCAGGATTTATTGTCTACTCCCTAGTCCAGTGAACTTATATGTATATATAAAATATGAGGTGGAATAATTTGAAGAGGTGAAATTGAGAGAGAAAATATCTGAAAGTAAGCCATACCAGTGTATGGAGTGCTCCCTTAGAGAGGACAAGGAATTTGGGTTAAAATTATTGTTCCTGATCAGAGGAAGAATCTGGACTTGACTATCCCTGAAGTACAGAATAGGACAGTATAATTTCACCTTGGTTTTCTTCCAAAAATGACCGATTTGGTGCCTCAGTCAAATTGAGAGCTCAAGAATATAAATAAGGAATAGGAATAGATTTCTCCCTTCACCTTAGAATTGAGCATAAATTTTTCAAGACTGATGCATCCTTTTCTTCAGTATTTCTTCTAGACTGTTTTAGTCCTCTCCTTTTTCACAGAGTGGTCTTCTTCATATTTCACCTTAAATGCTTTATATTTGGAGTACAGCGGTCCAAATAAGTACTGCAAATATCAGCAAGTATAAATGGCAATATATGCCTAAATGGCAGAATTAGCCCTTACTTTATTATTATTTTTCAGGTAGAGAGTGAGATTCAAGAAACCTTTTAGCAGCCAAAATTCTGCCTAGACAAATCTCAGGAATTCTAGAAGGAATCTCTGTTTGGAAGAACAAAACCTCACCCATCACTGCGGTGATGAAAGTTTTCATAAGTGGTCACTAAACAAGAGATTTCAAATAGAGTTGTAACATTTTGGGGTTTTTTTTCGTAGGTGTTGTATCTGACCCACTATGCAACAGGTTGCAGAGAGACTGGAAACTCCTGGTGACAAAAGGAGCTGTGCTTTGGGCCTATTCAACACCAAAATGCCAAGACCTCAGGAAAAAAAAAAAATAAAATACTTATGCATCTCTGACTGACACTTTGAAGTCAGGGGAAATTTGAACTTGAAGTTTTTTGGGATACTTTTTTCAGAGTTTTCTGTCTCTGAAACAGGAGTGTGACTGAGGTCTTATAAGGACATTGTGAGATGGCATTCATTAACATTTGACCACTGCAACAATGAAAAAGCTGATGACAATGATAGTTCTGTCTTTGGAAAAGTGTTTGAAGTGTTAAAAGCAAGTTTCTAAAATCAGTTTCACCTTGTTAGTGCTTTCAGCAAAGTTTGATACCCTTAACATGCATCCTTTTATTGCACTGTGCTATTGCAGGGTGTTAAGAGCAGTTGCTGTGCTCCACTCGAGAAGCGGTGGCAATTTGGCACCATAGAGTTACCTCAGAGAAGGGTTGTAGACTGTAATTACTTCATGTTTGCTTTTGTGTTTTGACACCACCAGGTGAGAGGTGTTGGTGGTGTGCATGGCATGGTTGTCATTAAATATAAGCGAACTGAATGTTTGATGAAGTGTGAGGTGGTAGCTGAAGAAAAGATAAAGCAAACTAAGCATGCAGAGTCAGACCTTCAAAAACAATCTTGATGTAAATGAGGAGAGGCTTTGTTAGAAGATCAGCAGATTGCAGAACTGTTCAATCCCCAAAACAGTTTGCAATGAAAGCATTTCATGCTATGCTACCGTAGTATGATAATTTTTATCCTATGGTTTTATTGCTGAAGCTGTGATATTATCGGTGTATATACATACCCATACAGGCAAACCTTGTGTAATGAGATTAATGGAAACAGCAATAAATATGTTTTCAACATCATGCAGCTGGCAAAAAAAAAATGAGGATTTTATCATGAAATGCATTGGGTCTACAAAAATATATTAATTTTTGGAGCACTTATTGTTATTATTGTTATTGTTATTATTTTTATTTCTAAGCCTTTCTAGACTTCATTCTTTCAGATAAAAACATGCATATCAGCTTTGCAGTTTGATTGCCTTATGGGCATAAAGCTTTGCATATTTACTGCCCATGAATCATATAAGTATGTGAAATCCAGTGAAGATTCAATTTTTCCTGCTAGATGCACCTCTAGCCGTTTAATTAAAATATGTATTATTAATAAAACTAGATTTAAGTCATATTTTTTACAGATATGACTGAAACATTAAGGGCAAATTGTTTCATACTTTCATAGTAATTTGCTTTTAACGTTTTGTGCCTTAATAAAAGTAATCCTAGGATAAGGTTTGTAGTGCTTGTGACTTCATGATGTTTAAGTTACTGAAAACATTTTTAAGAGCGTTCCAGGACAAAGTCACATTTACTTTTGAAATTAGCTCCAATTTTTTTCTGCAGAGGGAACCCTACGTAACAGCAAAATGCAATAAAATGTAACTATTTAGAAAACTGTGCTTGGTGCACAGATTGCAGTCTATTATATCCATCTTGACTAAATCTGTGTGAGGCTATTGCTTCATTCCAACCACTGAGAAACCTTTAGATGTCACAGTTTCCCTGTTCACTTATCTTCTATTTCGTGGGAAATTTCACTGGCTTTCCTGTAATGTACTGTACGTAGCAATACTGATAGCTGCAGTGTAACTAACTCATTTACACATACCTGTTGGTAAGAGATCGATAATACTCTACTTCATCTTATCCTGCCTACCATTTAATTCTGCATACATGTGGCTGTAACGGAGCTTTTGGCTGCCATGAGCTTATTAATTACTCCTAAGAAAGATTTGAATTTGTAATTTTAACTTCTGACTTATAATATAAGCCTAATGGAAGTGTTAACAATGGGAACTTGAGATCATATCTTCCCTGAGAAGAGTGTAAAATGCAATTAAAGCACATCACTCAATTGTGATAAAAAATTTCAGATATGGAAGTACATTTGCCAGTCAGAGAGGAAGCAGTAATTAAGTGACTAGGAGGAAGAATTTATATATTTTGCATTCAATTAACTATTTTTTTTTTTGCCTGTGAAAGATCATTGTATTTCTGTGCACAAGTCTGTTGGCATCTATGGTTTATTATTTCATTGCATATTCCTGAAATTAGTACGTATCAGTAAGTTTCCTTGACATTACAGATGCACATAACACTTTGGCAGTTGAGAAAAAAATATAGAGAAATCTGTGAGAGGTCTCCAGAGAGAAAACAGCTCTGTCATGAGACCAGCCTCCAGAGAACTCATGAAAACTATGTGAGGAAAGATTCCAATTTTATCTCAATTTAGCATCAAATTTGTGGCAAAGATATAACCGATTTTTAGAAGTCAAGTACAGGAAAATAATTTGTATTCTAAAGTACGCCTTTGCCACACAGTTATATCTGTGCATATAGCAAGTATACCTTATAGTTTGCATATACTAATGTGTTGCTGATTTTCATAATTATTCTTTTTTTTTTCTCTGACTATTTAAAGGGTAATTTGACAATATGAGATATGCCAAATAAAAATATCATAAATTAGTTTAAGGAATAAAAATGGCTTAAAGAATCTTGACTCGTGTCTTTTAATAAAAAGCACAAAGTTTGCTGAAATATTCACTTCGTACAAATCAGAACAAAATTATGCATGTATTTTCTTTATATTTGCCTGCTTGGTTTTTGAACCTTCCAGAGTCTCATATTCAAACTTTTCTATACAAAGTATAATTAGGAGAATATTTATGTTAGAAAAGGAAAACAAAGATTCCCATTTAATGACTTCTGAAACTAGGGCTTTAAGAAAAACTGTCATGAATCATGTTATGATCTCATAACACTTTAAGAATAGCAGTGCTGGACTGACGGCCAGATCTCTGGTCAAACACTTATTTCCATAAACAACAACAACAAAAAGCATGTATATGGGTAAAATATTATAAAGTTACAGATACCAAAAAGACAAAATGTATTCGGGAGTACCAGTCTGATTTGTTACTGGCAAAATGTTCTTTGCTGTGGGGAGTCACACTGTAAAAAAGCAAGACATAGTCTTGGAAATTTAAAACTATGGTGCAAAACAATAATAATCAGAAGTGACATTATAATGATACATATCTGCTATATAACTGTACAAGTGTGTACACTGTTATCTTAACACTACCAAAATACATTTAATGTATTTTGTCAAAAAAAAAAATACTGACATGTTTCCTCAAGTTGAATTGTTGACAGTAATATATAGAGAATCTGTTACACTTGTATAACATACTGCATAAATACCATACTTACTGCATAAATTCAATAATATTCTGAAATATGCATTCTAAAAACATATTCTAAATTCAGAAGACATTTACTTTGTCATATTTGTAGCTGTCTTTTCTGCATTTCTATCTTTGAATGATTAAGCTGATCTCTCATGAGTGCTAAAGGAGAGAGTGAATATTAAACTTACATGCCTAACACCTTTTGGGAAATTTTACAACAAATCTTTCACAAATGTTCATTTTAGAAACTTGTTCTCATACAGTTTTGCAAAGAAAACCTTGTGTTTCATTTTTACTTCCTATTGCAAAAAAACAATCTTTAAAATAGACTATTGTTTAGAATACAGAAATGACATATTCCTCATTCACCAATCACCTCTGAAAAAATCCACATTGCTGTTTTAGTAGTAGTACATAAATTCAAAATTGGATGAACTCACAAATATTTCTGATATAGAGGATATTATTTAAAAAAAAAAGTTAAATTCATTATATACATTGTTTTGTAATGAATTATTAATCCAATCCTACTTTATACGTGATTTGACATTGTTTTAATTAGTGTAGGAACTTCAGACCCTTGGTGCAAAGCAGTAAAAAATTTTATTTCCCTACCAAACATAGCCTTGAAAACAGAGAGAAGTAAGAGATAAATCCATGACATCAAAAAGAAAGTATGCGAATCACAGCTATCAGACAATTAATTTCTTTTTCTATTGATTTCTGCACTGGTTTAGAAGAGGTACTGTATTTCAGGTGTCCCTACAGTTCATGCTTTCTGTTGTCGAATATACTGAGTTGTTTATCTCTTATATCAAGATTTGTCCCTAGCAGTAGAATTGAAAATAAAATGCTATTTTTACTGAATCCAAATAAGACACAATTCTTAAATCAAACCACTGTTTATAACTTCATGTGTTAACTTTGCCTACTGATTTAGTTCCAGATTTCGTAAATTCTTTCATCTCAGCACTATTATTTTAGATCTTATTGCTATGGTTCTGTTTTCCAGTACAAGTATGATTTGTGAAAGATCAGATCCTACTTATCTGTGTAATTTGTCATTCTATTATCTGGAACTTTAGACAGAAAAAAAAATGAACTCTTAAAATGTCCAGTGTTCTGATTAAAGCTATGCACACAATATATTTCACCTTTAATATGACTGTCATATTAACAAATCTGTTTAATTCTTTCTGTTTTCCTCATTAATATTACTTCAGTACTATTGTAAAGAAAAATCATGTTTGATATTTAATTTCTGTTTCTACACTGTTTAACCTAACTACACGGGAAAATGTTATTAAGAGCTACCACAGCACAGAATAACTGAAAATACTAAAAGGACACCAATATATGTGATGAATAATGACTACTCCTTCTCCAAATGTTATTTTTCAATATCTGCTAATAGCTGAAATAAAAGGTGAGAGAGAGTTGGACGGGCAGGCAGACAAACTGCAAGTACAATTTGGCAAAAGAACTTGAATGGCATTCATTTAACCAACAGATGTCTACATCTGAATACTCCTTCCTAGAATCAATGGAAATAAAGAGAAAAGGCACTTCCAGGATGAGATTAATTTCATCCTAAAGTAGACATCCAGCTCAGGTCAGATGAGCAATTCTCTAGAATAACTTATTTAGCCACTTCTTTGTAGACACCTACAGAGTAGACATGTAGAGCCAGATGGAGAAGCTATCCTTTCTTCTGTTCATATGGGATCGTAACATCTTTACTTCATTCCATGTTTTTATACGTCTTCTTTTACTCTGAAAAAGGGAAAAATCTATCCTTTTCTCTCACCACAGTCATTTACCTCTGGAAAAGCAAGAAAGAACAACTGCAGAGAAAATCTTTGCTGGGACTGAGAAAATTCCACTGTCTTACGAAGGAAGAGTGGATGTCTCCTATATTTTGATTTTGCTACAATAGTCCCAGTAGTTTGTTTCTCTTTAAGCAGCGCACTGTTTAGAGGACAAGCTCCACCACAGAGTTGGCCGGCCAGAGGGATTATACTGTAGGTCACAGGAGTAAAGCGGTATTGGTTATTCATGTTTAGCATGTGGAAAGCATTTGCCTGTTGCTAAAGAAGTGTCCGCTGTTTTTACTGATCACACAACAGTATTGGCAATGAGTGCACAAATCAATATGCACACTATTCTTCCTTGTACCGCAGATTTTATTGCACTGCTGGTATTTTTGACCTCTGGGAGCGAACTCGATGCTTTTGGTGGGCCCATGGGGCAAGCATATTTGTAAAGCGCTGCACTAATTCACTGCAGGAACAACTTTCTGCTCTAATAGAACATACTTTTGGTAAAATCAAAGAGTCTCTGCTCTAAACATCCACACATAAAAGAAAACAAATTGTTCCATCAATAGTGGAACTAATGAGTTTCTTTTCCCTTGGATTGTTTCCTGTGTACCCCACACCTTTCTGCTACAATAATCTTCCTTCCAGGTGGCACTCTCACCATAATACCTTATCTGTCCCTCGTACCATGACTGCTTTAGAACACTCTCGGTTGCTCACTGTGCCCAGCCCCCTCACCAAAGTACTCTGTGAATTGTTCATTGACTAAAAAGTAAGGTACTTGTGGCTTTGCCTGTTCCTCTGTGGGAGGATTCCTCCATTACTTCTACCTCTCCTTTCCCACAGTGTGAAAAAAAAAAATTATTCGTCACATGTTTTTACACACTTGGAGTTCGATTCAAATGTCAGTGGCCAACTGAAGGACAAATTTTAGATAAACATATAGCAAACAGTCCTCCTAGGAAAATGGGCAGGGCAATGGGACAGAGCACTGTCGGATATTTGTCTGGTTACCTCCTTTTCATCTTTTCTTACCATTCTCTTCTGCAGACCTCTTTCGTCACCTATCTCTTCCCAGTCATTGACTCAAGAGGAACAGCTTTCCCTGGGCTGACAGACTGTACAATGGCTTAGTCTTAAGATGCTCAGCACAGCAATTTCAAGAACTTGTCACTGGGACTATACTTGTCTTTATCGAGGCTGTAGGGTCATGGAAGTACCATGAAATCAAGCACGCTCATTAAGGGGATTGATCTGACCAGAGGTAGATAGCTACTGCAGAGATACATACAGACGAGATAGTGGCCGTAGGCTTTCCATATGTGGAAATAAACTGGTGTAATTCTTTTTATTCTAATGCCAGCAGAAATATGTAGCTGATATATAAAGACCTTTTTTATACCACTGACTCTCAAGTGCCACTAAAGGCCACTTAAAAACTTCGGTAGCATGAATTCAATGCTTCCAGTTCTTGGATAGGCAGCCTAAACTGACCCGGACCTCAGGCCACATACAAGTCTCATTTGTCTTTGTAGCAGGTAACACCGGGGAACTCTGGGAAGAAACTCCAGCCAATTTTTCTCACTAGTGTTGGGCAAGTACCATTTCTGACCTCAAAAATCACTACTGAGAAGCATAATAACAGAATCACACAATCATTTAGATTGGAAAGGAGCTCACAAGAACATCTAAGTCCAAACTCCCTGCTCAGGTAGGGTCACCTAGACCAGGTTGCCCAGGGCCACGTCCAGTCAGGTTGTGAGTATCTCTTGGGAACTTCTGCCAGTATTTGACCATCCTCACAGTAAAAAAAAAAAACGCTTTCTTGTGTTCAGGAGCAGTATCTGTGCCACAGTTCTACCTGACACATGAAATAAAGAAAACCAGTTGTACTTCATAATCATTAAAGGCTTTGTGAGTTAATTTAGATCTATAATAATGGTAATTTATATACATCTATATAGATATATACATTTAAACATATTATATCTGAAAGGTATATGAATGAACAAACATATAGAATCCACCTCTTTAGGATGTCGTGGTTTATAAATAGTATCTTAGAAAGCTACATCCTATTTTAAATCCCAAAGACAAACACTTAGCTTTGCTTAAGTCAAACCCAGACCTTCCTGCATTTCTCTGAATGTAAAGAAAATGCTTGTAAAACAATTCTTACTGATAAACTGTATGCAATATGATTAGCCATTTAGGATTTAAGGTACCTTGGAGAATGAGTTTTTGATAACTGAGCTGACACTGTGTCCAGAATACGTAAGATATTGCAAATGAAGGTCACTATCAGCTCTGGTTTGAATCTATGCAAATAGTAATGTATCAATGCACTATAATGAACCACTCAGCTCCGACTGTCACATAGTTCACCATGTTTAACTGAATTCTGTCTCCTGTTTTGATCCTGATGCTTTTTTTGATCCTTTTCTTTGGGGCTTGTGAGTGTGTTTGGAGTACAGGTATTGCTTGACAGAGTCAAGCAAAGGACACATCAAAGGAAATTCCAGTTACTTATAAGGAAGAAATTCTGCACTCTGAGGCTATGTAATCTCCATCCTTGGAGATACCCAAAACTTGCCTGGAAAAGAGCCGTGAGCAACCTGCTGTAACTCTAAAGCTGGCCTTGCTCTGAGAGAGGCTGGACCAGGTGCATTGCAGCGGCACCTTAAACATAAATTATTCTGTGAACTTATACAGGGGAAGGAAGGAATTAGGGACAACATATATCCCCACCCTCCCTTGTTTTCACCTGCTTCACATTCCATCTCCCTTCCTTACAATAGCAGCTGTTTTCAGCATGAGTGCGGAGGTAAAGGGCTTGATGCAGCAGGAATGGTCCTAGCTGGGAGATATTGCCAGGCGCAGCATCACTTTTGCCCTCTAACAGGGCCATAGGAGCCCCAACAAATAGGTCAGTAGCTTATGTTACTGCTGGCTTCCAGATTAAGTTATGTAGGTGCTGTGGACAGTGGCACCCTGGCAGCCCCCGGCTCTTCACAAGCCTAATGGTTTACAGCAACAAAATCACTGTCAATTTTACCAGCTAGTCCTAAATAACTTTGCTGTAAGAAACCTCCAACCACCTAAGACAGCCTGTGTAAAGCAGTGGAGAATATAGAAATAAATGAAGTGGAGATATTTACATATTTAATTAGATATCTACCAACTAAAGATGAAGGCTGGAGCCCACACAGGTGAGCAGACATCTTTCCAATGGCTCAGACTGATGTTGGATAAAATTCTTCCTTGGTTATTTGGTACAAAAAAAAAATGTACTGAGCTGAAGTTTCTTTAATAATTCTTTAAAAGCAAAAGAAAGAAAAATACTCAATAAAGGAGGTATGACAACTAAAGCATTTCAGTTGCACATTCTGCTAACAGATCTCATAGAAGATTGTAGGGCTGTTCAGTAATCTCGCGTTAGTCTTACAGGAGAATTGATTTGGTCAAAAAGGTCAGGAAGAAATAGGTACTCTACATGTCCTCGTGCCTCTGCTGCAGCCTGCATCAGAGATTATATCAGCTGCAGAACATGTGCTACATGAGCATACATTACGTTAGCACATCCTAAATTTTACTTAATTTGAGGGCTAGAAGGAAAGAAAGAAATCCTAATCTGAGAAATTCTTTTTTTTTTTTTTTTTTTGGAAGGGGAAATACAAACAAACTGCAGAAATCTGTTTATGATTGGTTCAATGGTTCGGAATTTACTGCTGAAAATTAATTCCCTGAGACAAAGAAACTTACATTGCCATTGAATCCGTGTGTTGTTGAAGAAAAACAGATGTGCAATTGTCTAAGTGTGAGAGAAGCAGTTCTGCAACTCCAAAAATAAAATAAAAAATGGTAGTTCCAATACATTAGGTTTCCGTACAGGGGCTGTCCAAGCATAGCTCTTTAGCATTTGACTTTAACAGGTTGCTTCAATAGTGCAAAGAGCCAGGTGTGCTTCCTTCATAAGTATTTCCCTGTGTTCTCTGGGTCCTGAGCATCCTTCTGTCACAGTTTCGAGACTGCTTGGTCTTCATGTGGCCACAATTTACAGCGTTTCCAGGAGCAAGTTGTTCCAAAGATGTGTCCAGCCTACTTCTATACTCCAGTAATCTGCCAATAGATCCAGGTTTAAATCTATTACCCACTGCAAACGTTGCAGCAGCCACACATTAGTGTTATTGTCCTCATCTCCAAACCAAACAGTTGCAGCCATAAAATCCTTTACTTTTCATTGTATTTGACATTTGTTGATTTGTGCTTTCCTCGTTGTAGCTAAGTATTATTCAAAACTGAATTTACTTTGCACTTTTTTTTTCTTAGAATAACCACAGTAGAAATTCCTGTTCTGTTAGAAGTGTGGATATGCAGAATTGATGACTGTGAGGTCATCTGTTCTCTTGAGGACACCAGGCCCTCCAAACCAAGAGAGCAGGGGATTAGTTCTGCAGATTCTTGGATATGGCTCATTACTAGAGCATTTTCATCATGGGAACGTTTAAAGCCTTCCCTGAACAAGCCTTTATATCCAATTACATCACTCTGCAGTTCAGAGCAGGATTCACACTTTCAAGGAAAATAAATTAAATTTCCTCCTATAAGAGTTCACAGACAATTGAACATTGAATATATGGACATTCCATTTTTGTCTTTTGTTTTCATTGATTAGCAGGCATAAATACAAATAAGCACAAAATAATTAAAGTGCTTTTCAAAGAAAAATGTTGAAAACTGAAGGAGTACCCTGCTGCAGTAGAAGTATATCAGACTAATGCCATTTTTAGATTCTTCACTGCAACATCTGGATGGCTTTTAAAATAAATAAGTAGAAAGTTGTTTTAAAAACAGAATCTTAACTATAAAATCATCACTTTGTTATCAGGGAATGGCAAATCCCACTAGCAAATGCCCAGCTTTATATTTCTTTAATAGTTCGAAGTGCTGCAAAGCCTGAAATGGGTCAAACTGCTTTTAACCTGTCTGAAAAAAAATCTGAGGATGGGATTGTTCAATTCTATCAATTCTTCATTTCCTATTACCAGAAATCCTATTTGGGGGTTTCAATATATGAAAGGTAAAAAGATCACAAGGCAACACAGAAGCAGGTAAATATTGACAGATCCAAAGCACATACCAATGCCCTACTGAGAGTTAAAACAACTGCCTGTGCTGCTCAGGGACCAAGTCAATCCTATGGATGGGAGCTGTCAGGGTAAAACTTTCGACATTTTCTCATTTTTGCTGTATAAATGTGCTCCTTCTATTAGATTTCTTTATCCCTTTTAGCCTTTCTAAATGACAATTAAGTCTGCCTACCCTATCAATAGCAGGTAATTTATTTGTTTCTACAGCTGAGCCTGACCTTCATTGATTTTATTGGAGTAATTTGCTGGAAATGATTTTTTAATGTTAGATTTATTACAGAGGCACTTCATTGTCCGATAAATGAAGTAAATTGTATTTTAAAAGTAGCAAAATGAAGGAACCCCTGAAATTTGAATGAGTTTTTTACAAGCGTTTTAGCTCAAAATGTCCCTTATGCATCTCTTGTACAGACCCCAGTGTGCAAACAAGAGATTTTATTCTGGGTTTATGTATGCCAGCTTCCCTAAAGCATAAGCCTGAATTGCACCGAAGCTGACCTGAGTGCTGTGAGCAGCAGTGCTGTAGGGTCACCGGCCATGTGCCGTGATGGACTGTGCCCTCCCCGCCCACCCCAACTCATGCTGTGCGCACTCATTCAGCTCAACGGAGCTGATACTCCATACAAAGAAAGGTGTTGAAAATGAGCCTTTGGTGTGTTTCTCCTTGCTGTATTTCTCCTTTTATTGCCTGTCTCCCTCAGTTTTCAAACCCCTCGCTTGCTCAGCTGCATTCAGGAGGAGGATTTGTGATTTGCTCCCCTTTTAGATCTGCTTTCTGTAGTGGTTTAATTGCTCTGCGTACAGACACTGCAAACTGTCCTGCAGAATCGTAAATTAAGAATTATCTCTCAGTGTATCTTAAAATCAGATTTATGACAAAGACATAAGTTTCCATTGCATTTAGATTGAAAGAACAGGATTTGTTATGTTGTGTGCACTTAGAATCATGGAATAGTGTGGGTTGGAAGGGACCTTTGAAGGTCACCTAGTCCAACCCCCCTTCAAGGAGCAGGGAAATCTTCCACTAGATCACTTCACCTTTCAGGCCTTTTTGTGCACAAAAAGTGTTGCAACACCACGCTATACCAAGCAAAGTTCATTTTCCAGGAGCTTCCTGTGCAGCACTGCGTCTCTGTGCTGTCTCAGTGAAGGGCTCTGCCTTCGAGCCGTGACTGCAGCCCTGCGGGACCAGCAACGACGCTGAGCAGTATTGGCGCATCCTCCACTCTGGCGCAATGCCTCCCTCCTGCTGCCAGCGTTGCACTGTGGAACTAACGCATGACATTGGCTGCCACCGTGTTGTTCACACCACTTGAATAAAGTTGGTGTACACACAGCTTTTATCTGCTTTGTCTATTTAAATTGCAAGCTCTTCAGTGCGTGGATTATCTACTACTCTGTATCTGCGCAGTGCTCAAAAGACTGGGTGCACTTAGAAAGTGAAGGGATACCTTTCACTTTTTTGTGTGTGCACTACCATAATATATGATTAATAATAACAACAACAATAATAATACAGTAAGAGCACCTGCAATTATAATGACTTTCATGAACAGGAAAGGCGTCCTTTTGATAAATTTACATGGTTTTTTGTTTGTTTGTAAGTTAAGTTTACATTTTTCAGGGCAGATGGTGAAAGTTAGACTTGTAAAAGCTGTATTTAGATACCTAAATAAAAATATCATGACTCTCAAAGTAATCATTTATGTTGTTAAGAAAACTCACTGTTTAGATGCCATTTAGTCAGACAGGGTCCTGAGTGCTCTAACTGCTATTTTTTCTGCAATGGCCAAAGACACCATTAACAGTTTCAGTGGCTTTTTGGGCAGGCATCTCTGAGACCGTCATGTGGCACTTCAATAGAGGAATTCCTCTGAATACCCTACTCTTCCCACCCACCTCCCAAGCCAGTATAATTCCCCTTAAACAGGAAGCTGATGCCTAAGCATTTTGCAGATAGAAATCTAATCTGAATGGGTTGCACCTGAGGGAAACACCAGCGCTAGTGAGAGCTGGTGTTTCCCTGTGCTTCTACAAAGGATTGTATGAAAAATGAAATCTTGAGTTTCATTTGAGACTAAGGGATTCAAATCTCTGCTATTCTCTATCTGAACAAGGACTGTGAAACAGCATCCCAGCTGAATGCGTTAACCATTGTTCCTAATCCTAATCTAAGAAACGAAAAACAGTTGGGTTTTTTGAGTGTCTTGGTCCTCTGGACATGCATGCCTCTGGTCTGTCGGTTTAAGTGACTGATCTCCACATGCTCCTTTTCACTTCTCTCCAAGTTAGATTGCACATCTTTCTGCTTATTTCTCTTCTGAGGATCCTTCATGTGAGTACCTAACTGCCCACATGTTTCCTACCTGGCTGCCTGATCCATAAAATTCAACTTATTTTCAACAGCCTGGTCTGCTGGTCTGTTGATGTATCTGGAAGCAATGTGTGCTCAGTATTTTTGAAAATAAGGTGACTATAAAGTTGAATCTGACTTTAGCCTAATTTTTGGCATCTAGATACTAATATATTTAGGTTTTGTGGGTATTTATAGGCGAAAAAAACCAACCAACCAAAAAACCAGATAAGGAGTAGCCGTGCAATAGGCGGTTATTTAAACACCATTTGAAGCAACTTCCACAAAGTGTATGCCAGTGTTCTCACTTTATTTCACACTGTGCACTTTTTGAAGATAACATCAGCTTGCAAAACAAAACTTAAAAATACAAAACCATGAAAAGTTTTGAATACAAAACCTAGAGTGTTTTCAGTTTAAATTTCCTGGCTTGTTTCCTCTCTCTATTTCTGCCACCATTATTGATATAAGTAATCCATCAACATATTTTTATGGATGATTAAGAAAGGCTGACCTTTCCTTTGCAGGTACAAATAGGTAGTTCTTCAGAGGCTGTAAATGAATGACAAGATAATTCTATCCATTTAATATTGAAGTGATGTTGATAGTATCATTCTTCTCATGTTTGAAACAGGAAAGTATAGAGACCTTTCTCCCTCACTCTGCTCTGCTTTATGTGATGGATTTTCTCTCTGACTAATCGCTGTCACATTAACCTGCACTATTTCATCCTTCAGAGCTGTCAAGATAATGACGATAATCGAAGTGGCTCATTGTAGGTAAAGGAAATTATATGAGCAAAGTAATATCATAAAACAGTGTTTAAATATTTTAATTTCATTTGTCAGGGCTGCCCCAACACTTCATTACACATATAACCATCTCTCATCAGTGGAATTAGTGCATTATTCATTACTGTTAATTATTTTCACATAATGGCTGCCCTGATATATTTAACCTCCACATTATATCTCAGATAATGGGCCTGTAAAATTGAATTGTGTGAAGAGCGGAGTTCTAAAGCTCATTTGCAGAACATCAAAGAACAAAGAAGAGGAAAAGAATTCTAAATGGGACATTTCACCCAGCTGGGGCCAAACATTTGTTTCTGTCTGATTTGCATACAGAAAATAGGTGGTTCAGAAGTGGTTTAACATTGTACATGCTGTCTGCTCCTATTACACAGCCAATTAGAATTTGTTAATGTTCTGAGTGTTTGAGACAATTTACCAGCCAATCTATCGTCTGAATGGTAGTGAGCTGGAAAGTTAACAACAGAACAGAGTAGACCTTTCTGAAGGACAGACCACAAAGGCATATGACATATTAAGGTGTCACCTACAGTTAATACTTCTTCTGATGATTGTCTATATTGTAGAAATAAATTAACAAAAACTACTGCTCAGGACTAAGAAGATCCACATCTGTGAAATTCCAGTCGTACTCTGTTCATTACTTAGTTTTCTCTGGGCCAAATTTTCTTATGCAGTCTGTCATGTAGGATGTGGAAATGGGTGAGGAAGAGAACACAGCGTCCTGAACAAGTGTATCTGCATTGAGCGCAGCAAGCTGTGCCGGCAGACTTCATGGGCTCAATCCCACACAGTGCGTAAGCAATACGTATTACCACCCGGCTATCTCCAGTGGTACTCTGCCATGCTGGGGTTAATGTCTTCATTGGTGTTTCAGAGGATGGGAAATGTAAGACTTCCTTTTCTCTGCTTTGACAGGTGTTTTGAATATACACCCCGGTAAAACAAAGTCAGTACAGGTGTGGGACTTTGGCATAATTTAGCTTTTGAGGAGCCAGTTGAATTACTAGAAATAATTTCAGCTCTAAGAAACAACTTGAAGTCCACTGTGTGTCCACTGTGACTAACAGTGTGGATTTAACGGAATTGCCATAGTTTTTCCCATTTAGAGGCTTATCCATTATTCACAGATTTCAATGGACCTGAAAAGGCATTGAAATCAAAACACTTTATGGACATAGCATTTATCAACTGTTCAACATGTTATGAGGACTAAGGTCAGTTCAGCAAAAAAACAGACTTTTCAAACAGTTTATGGGAATTTTCTTCAGATTTGAGTCTCAGAGTATTTGTGAAATTCTCTGTAAATTCCCACATAGCTATATGAAGCAATTTTTGCTTTCATCAAAAATTTCAAGATAAATGACATTTTCTTCTGAAATTCACGTGCAGGATACACCTTTGTTCTGTTTCACACCTATAGTAAATTTTATAGATTTTTTTTTTTAAAAAAAAGCTTCAGATCTATTTCTTGCCTATTACAGAATAACTTTGGGCTGATGATGGCACTATGATCTCAGAGGTGACTCAGCCAATCAAAAATCAGAAAATGTTTAATGACTAACAATGCAACTCACTTGAGGTCATTAACATACCTTAGTCTTATTGGCTAAAAAATCATATTTCACAGGAATGATAAATGTCTTTTTGCTAAGTGGCAGTAGGTTTTTGGCCATATCATTAAATATTCATACAACATATACATAAATCTTCCCCTACTTGGCATCGTCCAGAATTCATTTGGAAGAGACCCATTTATTTCACTTTGTAATGTTTTAAGTTTTTTTGCAGGCTTCAGCCTCAACCTCCAAACTCTAGATATAGAGTAGCTAGAAAGGAAAGGAAAACTACATTTGCATGGACCTATCTTAGAAGCCTTCTCTCCTTAATCTGTCCATCCTCAGTGTTTATTTCTAATGAATTCATATACAGTCATTTATGCACCACGAAAGCTGTGTGAACAAAACCTGCTGTTGGTCTCTGCTTTCTAAACCATTTTTATTTCATATGATATTTTCATGGTACTGTGGAATATGGATAAAAAGAAAGACTAGAGAGTCTACTATATGAGTGAACTAATTTTTCCATACCTAAACATCATATGGACTTTGGTCAAAGACATGAAAGATATACAGTGTTCTCAGAGACGTTACTTTGGCTACTCCAAATAGGAATAGACTGATAAGAGTGATCTGTCTTTCTACTCCTGCTCTATCAGAATTTTTTTCTCTTCAGAAGCAGCTACTACTAAGCGGTTAAATTTGTCTTGTATCTGACTTTCACTCCAAGAAACATCTCAAAGTCAAAGCTCCCTACTCAGATGAACTATTCTCTATGACCCATGTATCCTGTACTGAAGAGACAAACATATGAGTCTTGACAGAAATGCAACTTCATGACACCAGAACAATGTTGTACTCTGCTGTTTATCTTTGACTGAAAAAAAAAAAACAACCCTGAAGTGTTGGATAAGGGAATCCAAGGAATTCCTCAGAAAGTGGAAGATGCCTGAAGAATCACAAGTCAATATAATTAAAATAACCTGTGATTTTGACTACAATGTCTTTTTATCCTGGATACCCATTATGTATCAGGTATGCTTCTCCTCAACAGTGTAGTGCCTATAATTCTATTATTACTTCTATGAAGTGGTAGTGGATAAGTTAGGTCCTTTGAAAATTTACAAAATACTGCAAAAATATTTCAGTAAACATTTCTAGGAAGTAAGTTTAAAAGCAACGACTAGAATTGCATTTGAGTGGTGATGAAATATGTCACTTGATACTGGAGATTTTTTTAATTTGTTTTGAGTAAAACACAATTTTTCCAAGATGCAGAACACCCAGAATTTTTACACAAAAACCTAGATCCTCCTTCCAGTCTCTAGCTATATATAGGTCTGTCCAATCTTTTTGTCATACATTACAAGGTATTTTTGCAAATTACTCATTTTCTGTGACAGATTAGTAGGTTATGAAAGTATATGTGTGGAATAATTGAATGCATAGATTTTACACTTGTCTATGCTATATATGGTATAATATTAATGAAACTTCCCAGCAGAAGGATCTGAACATAGGAAATATTTGTGTCAGATGTGGACATCTCAAGGCTCTGTGGCCCTATCGCAACAGTGCTCTGGTGCTAGAGGCTAAATTCTCTTTTTTCATTGCAAAGTCAGCAGGTAAAATGCATAAGCAGCACAGAGAGAAGGTAAAGATGATCCTCAGATACATCCAAGGAAGTGAATGACAGAGTGAGGTTCCCTCCTGGTGCTTCTCTCTTCTAGACTTCTATTGGCACAGGACCTCAGCTTCCATGGGAAGAGTTCACGGCAGATCCCCCAAGTGGCCTGCCCTGTCCTTGAGCTGTTCGTCTCACCCAGGTCCTACCGAGCTGTGGTCTGCAGCTTTGAACCTTTTCCTGAGTAAGTGCTGTCATCACGTGCTGATCATACAGAATAGAGACAGCACACTGGGTATGGTTCTGTTGTCTGAGTATTATGGGAAGAAAAGATCCAGAATGAATTACTCTATTTCCAGAGGGGGACAGGATTTTGGATACAGTCCAAACTGGATACAGGGTGCAGAACTGTATATATATATAATGAGACAAAAATAAATGAAAGAGAGTGTCTCTTGAACACTTTCCACAAACACTTTTCCCAGTCTATTCTACATAACAGGAATGGAGCCCCCTTTCTCAGGTGCTCTGAATTTCCAGGCTGTGTGTGATCTATAACTGCCTGGAACGAGGTTGTAGGGAGGCAGGTGTTAGTCTCTTCTCCCAGGTAACTAGAGATAGGATGAAAGAAAATGGGCTCAAGTTGTGGTAGGGGAGGTTAAGGTTGGATATTAGGAAACACTTCTTTACTGAAAGAGTGGTCAGGCACTGGAACAGGCTGCCCAAAGAAGTGGTGGAGTCACCATCCCTGGAGGTGTTCAGATGTGTAGATGTGGCACTCCAGGATATGGTTCAGTGGACATGCTGGTGTTAGTTTGACGGTTGGAGGTCGTTTCCAACCTTAAAGATTCTATGAGTCTATGATCTGCATTAGATGTTTCTATTAGTGTGCATCCTGTCTCAAAACTAAGATTTGCGAAATTGTCACAGACTCATGTCTGCTAATTGTTAATCACAAGGACAATTATTGTGACCAGATTTATTCATTAGAGGAAGGAGAAAAGCTTCAAATATGACAGAGAAGTGAGATGGTTCTTCAAACTTTAAGTTTCAAAACTGAGTTGAAAGAAATCTATCACTCCCATCTTTTCTAAACAAAGATTTTCAGGAAAGGAAAGAGAGAGAATTTTGTATCAGATGCCTTGAAAGTCCTATAGAAAAAAAAAAAAAGGAAGCTTCAGGGTATATCTGTGCTTTGCAACCTGAAAAAAAAAAACCCTAAAGGTTTAGAGTCAGTAGTGAACATGCAACCTCCAAATGTCACCCGGAAGTCAACAAATCTTTTAACTATCATTTAAAGAACAAGAAGGACATGGACCAGTTGGAGAAGGTCCAGAGGAGGGCCACGAAGATGATAAAAGGGCTGGAGCACCTCTCTTATGAGGACAGGCTGAGAGAGTTGGGGCTGTTCAGCCTGCAGAAGAGGAGGCTCTGGGGAGACCTGATAGCGGTCTTCCAGTACCTCAAGGGGGCCTACAAGAAAGATGGGGAAAAGCTGTTTAGTAGGGCCTGTTGCAATAGGACGAGAGGTAATGGTTTTAAAATAGAGGGGGGTAGATTTAGATTAGAAATTAGGAAAAAATTTTTTACGATGCGGGTTATAGAACACTGGAACAGGTTGCCCAGAAAGGTGGTGGAGGCCCCATCTCTGGAAACGTTCAAGGCCAGGCTGGATGAGGCTCTGAGCAACCTGATCTAGTCAGGGATGTCCCTGCTCCTTGCAGGGGGGTTGGACTAGATGACCTTTGAAGGTCCCTTCCAACCCTAACCATTCTATGATTCTATGATTCTATAAAGGGTTTGATAGAAATGCTTTAGAAAAAATATAATTTTTATTTTATTTTTCTCCAAATAAAGCCTTAGCAATTCTATTATTTTGCCACATTTCTATTGTAAATTTAAGGGATGATTTACCTCACTGAGGGGTGCATATAGTTCTCAGATTGTTTTAAATAACAGGATTTCTATAATCCCAGATAAGGAGTGTACTGTGCACTCCTTAGCTACACGTACCTTCTTCCTGTTACATGCACATCCTACTAAGTGCCCAGACAAAAGATGTCCTAAGGCTACCTCTTCAGACAGTGAGGTACTTGCTGACAGCTCTGGGCTGTAAGACAAATTAAAATAAGCCGATTTTTCAGTCTGTAGGTCTAATGAAGCTTCTGACTTTCACTTCTGTCGATGACTATGAATAAAATTCCCTGACAAGAGAGATGACAGGATGTTTAGTTTTCTGATGAGGGTGATTTTTAAGGTGAAGACCAATTCTGCAATTCCTATTTCAGTTCTCATCAGTGAGAATCTCCTGTCATTAGAAAAGCAGGAACAAAAAGTTTTCAAGTCCTACTTCTCCATTCTGACTGCTCAACTCCCTTTTCACTACTGCTCTGTGGACTGAGTGCTGCTTGGGGGTGGGATGGACACCTAAGTATATGTAGAGCAGCAATTCAATCTCTGAGTTTAATTTGGTGACATGAGTGTATAGTTGTATTTATCACATATACATTTCATACATATTTTTTTACGAACACTGCCTGTTTTGTTCAGAGCTTCAAAATATGACTTCAACTTAACATCCTCCCAGTGATGCACATCCTTATGCCCTCAGTCACTCACATTCATTTCTGAAAGCTTCGTTGTTTTAGAAGATGCAGACTACTAATTCACCAAACCAAAGAATCCTGTAAGTGGCAGGGACAAAACTACACTTGCAGTCTGGAAAATTATTTGAGAAAAAAGATTCTATCTCTCTTTTAGTGCCAGAAATATTTACATTATTATTTTATATTACTGAAAACTTACATATAACTTGCAACAGAACTTAAGATAGATTTTGCTCCTCATTTTTTCACGCCCTGAAAAGCACAGAAACTATATTTAGACTTTGCACAACAGATAGAATAGAAAACTGTCTTTCAGGACAAAGAATAAAATTTCCCATGAGAATATAATGCAATCATTTAATGAAATATACAGTACCAAGGAGCAAAGATCAAGTATTAATTTAGAAGTCTAAGTTGCTGAATGCCTTGTTATGATATTTGAAATTATTAATGAAAAAAAAACCAGAGAAATGAGAAGTGCTCATGAGAAATGAAAAATTATCAGCTGCAGAATGTTATTATTGTCTTTGAGGAAGAAAGGGAAAAAGTACATTAAAATGTACACCTAATCTTTATGGAAAATATTAAATCTAAGTTCACTAATCATTTTCATATCATTACCTGCCTAATTGTAAAGGTTAATTTCTTTCTTTGGACAGATGCTGAAAATACATATACTGATCAACCACGTATGTGTGTCAAGGCTGGTATGAATAAATTACCAAAAGTAGTTGATAAATTCCTTTAAGATACAGTGGAACAAAAAGATCTGGAAATGTTTGGTTGTTTCCCAAAAAAATTACGTTTGCAGAATTTCTTTTTTCATTCCTGTATGGGATCCACATGAAAAAAAAACATGTGACTTATTTTCACACTGCTGTCCAATACAGAGGTGAGGAAATGGCCACCCATCCTCTGACAAATGAAAGGTATGTCTATATTATTATTTCAAGTTGAACTGCTGATGTACTTCTGAAGTAAATTTTCCAGCCATTCTCACATAGCATGCTTTGGTTCACTTTGCAGAAAAAATCTTGGAGCACATGAACCAGGTTCCTCTTGGATGAAACAAACCCAAATTTTTTTAAAGGGGTCTGAGGTAACCCCTGAAATGTGTAGTGTGGATGTCAAGGTCTCAACGATGTTTCACCCTACAAACCTCTTCCTGTAGTTCTTGCTAAACAGATGGAACAGAAGCCAATCTACCCTGTAGATCTGTACCATGAAGATTTTGGTTTGCACACAGATCAAGTGGGAAGCCTCATGGAAAACAAAGTTAGACAATTATGGTGCAAATGCAGCTGAATTATTTAGGATGCAATCCAAAGGACAAGAAGCTTCACCATTCCTTTTTAACTAACTGGAAAAGATAATGCTTTTATGGTAACTTTAGTTGGTGTTTCCCTGTCTTCATTAGCTATGACTCTATATTCTGTACAGCTTTTTCGATTTCTGCAAACTCTTTCCTAATAACATGTTTTCTGACTCTCCACCAGCTTCTGCAGCAAAGAATAAAGGTCTCTCCATTAGATGTTCCTCATGCTCATTCATCCAGTTACAAACTGGTGTGTACTTCTAAATACCCATGAGAAAAATTGTTGTCTATTTCTTTCTTGCTATACAGCTATTTTTCAGTAGTTTAAAATGTTTGTGATTGTAATACTAGCATATACAAACATATGAATCTTTATATTGGTTTTACGGACAGCAGATTGGTTTTTAAAAATTCTGTAAAAAATTGCTGGGGAAAACCAAACCAAGAGAATATTTTAAAATGGTTTTTTTTTTAACAAATTTTTCTTGTCAGAAAAGTCCATACATTTTAGTGTTCAGTCCTGTCACTTGGTATAGATTTTTTTTTTTTTCTGAGGAGAAATATCTTCCCACCGACTCTACCACTGAGAGAGATCCTGGTTTGGGAAAATACCCATATTCAGAAAAGCGTAAGATAACTTTATGTGTCTGCAAAAATTAAAGCCGCATTTATATACTTGATTTTGTCATTAATTATCTCATTTAATAGGGTTAGGTCTTCAAGTCAGACAAGCTATATTACAATATGTTCCTAATAACTATATACATTTATGGAGCTTCATAAATTGTTTTTAAGCAAAATGGACCTGAAAAATTCAAGCATTGTCATGAACATTAGCGTTGGCAAGATCAGTAAAAAATCTCTCTTAAATGAATGGTCAGTGGAACCCAAATTTGCTGCAATTTGTGATGATCTGAGAAGAAAAGAAAAATGGTCTGCAGCTGTTTAGCAGGTGTCTCTCTAATATAAATGTAAGGTGCAGCAAGAGTAAATACCTCTTTGGAGTACGGAAGCAGTCCAGCAATATTCACCCACTTCAGCATATGCAGGCTTGAATTCATGTGAAAATCATCCCAGTGAATTTGATAAGAGGGTATGATTCCTAATTCAAAAATTTGTAAACAAAATGAATGCTTTAGTTTCAGTTATAGAATCTGCTTTGTTTGATTGTCCTGTAGTGCTTTGCAGTAGAGACTTATTTTCATTATACTTTTTTTTACCTAAGAAGGTCATATATCATAGCCTCTGTCATAAATCATAGCCTCTACGGGTGTATGGACCCCAAGGAAGCTGACTTATCCAAAGTCATACATCTGGTGAGTGACAGGAACAAAATTCTTGCTTGTTCATCATATGCTTTAAACGGCATTAAATAATGCTTATTTAATGTGGAGTTACGTAACGTGGGGGTCAGTGATGTACCCAGGTATATCTACAGCTAGAGACAAGTTTATAAGCACATACTTAGAGAAGCAGACATCCTTAAAGAGATGCTTGAGTTACCCATATGGTCAAAGAAAGAAGTATATATTTTCGAAGCACTCCAGAGGGAGATCCTGTCTGCACATGATAGCTATCTAAACTCACCCGTACCTGTCACCACCATTACCGCAAGCTACATAGCGGCAAACTCTTTTAACAGCCACTTTAATCGGCCAGATTTTCTTGACAGCTTAAAAACAAATCTTGGATTCAGAGCATACAGAGAACTACCATTTCCTCACACCATGCGTACAACTACAGATAAATACTCTTTCTGACAAGAGAAGCACTAGGAAAACTACTTTCCCCCACCTCCTTGTCCCCCTTATTGCTACTAACAGCAACAATTTGTGTTAGATGTACTCAACCTGGCTATACAGAAGAACATCAGAGAAAATTGCACACAAAACTTTTTATTTCTCTGAACCACTCCGTTTTTGGAGTTGACTCCTTCTTTGGTGTGAAAACTCTGTATTTGCTGGATTGTCATACGTCTTCTACCTGACGCAGCACACAGAAAGAAGGCATAAAATTTGTAGGGCTTTGACTGAAATACAGATTTTAATGTGAGAATATTAAATTTAGGAGAGGTTTTTTTATCTTTTTTCTTTTTCAGAAGCAGACACACTGACTATGGTATACTGTATGATAAAGGAAAAGAAGTTTTCTTCAAGCTCAGTTTTGTGTAGGTATATGTAGGGCTTTGGTTTTCTTTCTTTGACAAGAACCTCTATTTCACCAGCTAGACCTTATTTCAGTGCTTTTAGGCTTAAATTAAAATATTTACATAGTTAATGTGACATAGAAGCAGATATTTTATTTGAAAACATAAACACTAAGTAAGTCAGTGTTGTTTTCTGAAAGATTTGATAACAAAATTTTGATAAGAGGTTCCTTCTAAAAATGTCCTGATTACCTTCTGATACATAGGGCATTTAATAGGTAAAATGTTTCAATTTGTCCACATGCAAATACAGCCATCACGTCCAAATGGATATCTCTCTTCAGAAGTCATTAAATCTTCTGGCTCTCATCCTTGGAAATCCTCCCACTCTCCCTGCTTCTTTCACCCTATAATACAATGTTTTTTGTTAGACTTTTTCCTACTTGTTAGTCATTGCTGATAGCAACATTGGTGGTGGACAAGAGTTCTGAGTTTGGTGCCACAACATGCTTTGCTGTGGCAAAAAAAAAAAAAAAAAAAAAGCATGTTCTGCTATTAGACCTCTGACACAACCCATACAGACCAGTTCTTATGTCCGGATGTCCCGGCATTTGCACAGTGCACAGTGCTGTGCCATTGCCCAGTTCCAATGCTAAAGAGCCTGGAAGCACCCTCAAGGATTGTCTGAATTACCCACTTCTGGCTATATCTCTTCTTTTATTGGTGTGGCATCACCTTGCCAATAAAGATACCTGTGAGCTCTTGGCATGCCTTTCTGCAAAACCTAGAATAGAATAGAATAGAATAGACATTTTCAGCTGGAAGTGACCTACAAGGATCATCCAGTCCAACTGCCTGACCAATTCAGGACTGACCAAAGTTAAAGTATGTTGTTAAGCACATTGTCCAAGTGCCTCCTAAAATGCTGACAAGCATAGGGCGTAGATTACCTCTCTAGGAAGCCTGTTCCGGTGTTTGACCACCCTCTCGGTAAAGAAATGCTTCCTCATGTCCAGTCTAAACCTCTCCTGTAACAGCTGTGAACCGTTCCCGTGTGTCCTATCACTGCATAGCAGGGAGAAAAGATCAGCTCCTCCCTCTCCGCTTCCCCTCCTCAGGAAGCTGTAGAGAGCAAGAAGGTTGCCCCTCAGCCTTCCAGTATGATCTTCTCCATCATGTTCCCAGGATCTGAGGTAGGACTACGATGTCTGTAGTTCCCTGGGTCTTCCCTCACACCCTTTTTTGTAAATTGGAGTAACATTGGCTACTTTCCAGTCAGCAGAGACCTCCCCAGACTTGCAAGACCTTTGGCAGGTGATAGAGAGAGGTCCTGCTATAGCATCCACTAGCTCCTTCAGAACTCTGGGATGAATCCCATCAGGCCCCATGAACTTGTGAACATTCAGCTGATACAGCTCATGCCTTACAATTTCAGTGTCCACAAATGGAAAGTCACAGCTCCTGCACTCATGGTCATATGGACCAAGCACAATGTGCTTTGATCACCAGCCCCTATTTATTCATAAGTCTGATTGTTCTGATGTCATTTGTGTCCCTTGACAGTTACCACATACACAGCCATAGCTAATGCCTGAGCAGTGTACCCAAACTCCTATCTTGCTGTAAAAGCAGACCTACCCCACTGCTCTGGTTTTGAAGAAGCTCTGGCAGTACCAAAAGCCGTATGCAAAACCGTACAGGCACATAGGCTGAGAAAGGCTGGGCAGATCAGCTTTTATTTGAATACAGAACTCCCCATAGGAAATTGCTGCCCCATTGCACCCATTGCTCCACATCATCTTTCTCCTCCTCTCTGAGCTGCAACAACTAATACACACAGTTATCTTATTCTTGTAGAGTGCCCTCGTTAGTCTGATCTGTGAACATGAAGGACACACTGTACAGAGACTTCTGGATTATCTCAGGATGTCGGTTGCCCTGTGAGAACAGGGGGCATGACACATTTCTAGGTCTATGTCCCACAACACAAACACCATTTATTCATCCCCCAGCTCTGGTAGTTACTGATGTCTGACATGTTTTGTTAGAAAACTGTCACAGGCTCCTGCAGTTCAACAGGCTAGCTGGGAAGGTCCAGTTCCTAGGCTTGGAGGTGACATTTCTTTGTCTGAAGCAGTGCCTTCTGAGCAAAGCTCTCTTCTCTTCTCTTCTCTTCTCT
Source organism: Chlamydotis macqueenii (assembly GCF_036417535.1). Lineage (NCBI taxonomy): Eukaryota > Metazoa > Chordata > Aves > Otidiformes > Otididae > Chlamydotis > Chlamydotis macqueenii. The sequence continues at coordinate 169,372,956 of NC_141556.1, forward strand.
TCTCTTCTCTTCTCTTCTCTTCTCTTCTCTTCTCTTCTCTTCTCTTCTCTTCTCTTCTCTTCTCTTCTCTTCTCTTCTCTTCTCTTCTCTTCTCTTCTCTTCTCTTCTCTTCTCTTCTCTTCTCGCTTCGCTCTGTGGCATGAACAGGCAAGCTGATTGACAGTGAAAGGGGACAAAATTTAGAAAGGGCACCAGTTTTAGACTAAGAACCTAACTGGGTGTGCTGCGTGACCAGTTTGTGTGTGGGTGGACATTGATGCTGGCTCCCCAGGGGGAGCCCAGCAGCATGGTGCTTCCAGATTAGAAATCCCTCTGCCTGCTGCATCGTCAACCTCTTCGTATGAAAGGTTTTTTGCGAAGTTATCTCAGACTTCAATCTCATCTTTGCTTCTGGAGAGGACTGAGCTTGGTCTCAAGAAGTACAGAGTGATTCCTGTCTAGGTTTATCTGGCTTAAATATTCCAATAAATGTCACTTTTGAAAAGGATACCACTGTGCCGAGGTGAGAATTTGGACTTCAGAATAATCCAGGCATTACTTCCTTCGTGCCTGGAGTTGTCTGAAATCAGATACCTCCAGAACAAAGAGATAATTTGGGGCTGTATTCAGCACTTTGGAAATAAAATGTGCAACACTGATATGTGCCTTGCCTCAAGATCCAGTGCTGGTACTGAGGAGAGGGTATGGCTTCTGAAAGTCACCCTGCCATGCACACATAGAGGACGGACAAACACCCTCAATCCTCTCTCCCTGAGTGGCTTCTCTGGAAGAAAACTTTGAAGGTACTGAGGCTAGAAAATGAGATTAAATTTCCCCAGAAAATGAAACCTATGTATTTGGGAAGAAAGAACAAATCTACTTTCTCCATTGCAACTTTTACCATTTATATGTGTATGTGGTATATATATGATATATTTATATATAAAAAGTATATTTGTATTTTTTATATATATGTGTGTATAGATATGGTAAAAGTCATGATGGAGAAGCAGGATTTATTCTTTCTTCCCAAACAGACAGAGATATAGATATATGGTGAAATAAAATAATTCTAAAATTTTTACTGACTGGAAAGAAGAGGGAGAGGGAGAAATAATGTATCTTCTATATATGCTTTATAATACTGGGAGTTACTCAGACTGGAGTGATAGGGGTTATATAAAAAGTGACAGCAATAAATAAATTATAGTTTCACATGAAATGATGAGAATTTTGAATACGTTGTTAAAGTAGTTTGGGAAACACTGAACAATATCAGTGAGTTGCTTTACATTCAGTCACTGGAACCATCTGTCTGTTGAATGACAGCTCTTCTGGTAAATGTAAACTATGTCGCTAGTGCAAATGTATGTGTTAACAGTAAACGTAAATGTCTTCAATGGAAACAGATTTTGTTCCCTATCAATTCATATCTCTCATGGTCTTATGATCATTGCAGAGCAAAAATACCTATCACATTTTAATACTTACATGGCAGTAGTCCTTATTTATGTAATTCCTTAACATCACTTGGATCTCGCCAAATAAAGTAAATGATGTCATGATTAAGATGAAAATATTTTCAAATTCACAACCTACTGAAACTTTTACTCCTTGCTGAAAAAATTGCATGCATAAGCTCATCCTGAAAAACAAAGTATGGTGATAATCCATAACTTAAAATATCATATATGATATACAATAGCATATATTTTGCTTATATTTCTTATTCTATTCATTAGTCTGTTTATCTTTTTCACTTGCCTTTGGTACTACTACTAACAGTTGAATGTACTTAGTCACTCGTTGACTTCCAAGTTCTTATGGAACTTTATCATTATTAAGAAATTATTTGTAATAAAATTAATTTGATAAATTATGTTGTTAAATTATTGCCTTTCTACACAACTCTTCCAAACAGTTTGTAATTTTATAAAAGTGTTTACCTTTAGTAATGAATCTTTAAAAGTTTCTTAAAAACAATTGTAATTTCATCAGTATTTCACAAACTATATTAATCTATGATTTTGTTATTACTTATTTATTTGTACTGCTGTGTGATCAGCCACTGATAACACACTTGTTTTCTCAGGAGAAAGATTATTACTCTAATAATAAACAAGACCAAAGAGTGGTAAGTATAATTCTTCTAGAGAGAATAAATTTGTATTCTCTTGCCAGGAAAGCTGGCAAGGTGTGATGGTTTAGCCCAAATTATCACACAGTTTCTCACTCACCCTCCCCCTCCCCAGTGGGACAGGGGAGAGAGTTGGGAAGGAAGGAAAACTCGTGGGTTCAAATGAAGACAATTTACTAAAATAACAAGGGAAAACTACAATAATAACAGAATATAAGGATATTAAAATATACAAGTGAACAATATATGTTTTCTCACCACCCGATGTCCCAATGACCGATACAGCCCGTCCCGAGCAGTGACCACGGAAACAAAACCGAGCAGCAAGCAAAGGAGCAAAAGGGAGCCAGCAAGGTAGAGGGAACGATGCCAGCAAACGAGGGAGAAAGATGGATGCCAGGAAGGCAGATACCCTCCCTGGCCAGCCCCTACTTATATACTGAGCATGACGTTTATGGGATGGAACACTTTCTTTGGCCAGTTTGGGTCAATTAGTCTGTCTGTCTTTCTCCCAGCTTCCTGCATTTTCAAATGCAAAATCTTGCAAAAGCGAGACTTGGAAAGCAGGACAGTGTCCTTGGTCTCATTCACAACAACTCGTATCATCAGGGTGTTTTATCAACATTCTTCACATATGAAATCCAAAACACACCAGCTACTGAGAAGAAAATTAACTCTATCCCTGCCAAAACCAGGACACAAGGTTACAGATAGTTTTGCATATTTAAAATACTTATCTTAACTTTTCAGATCTTTCTTCACTACTGACAAAATAATTCACAACGACCTGATATCTTGCTTCTTTTTCTTCTTATTGCCATTTGGTAGATCTCCAGGGTTTAATTGATAGCAATTTTTAGAAACTCCCTCTATGTGAAACCCGATGTCAATCACAACTTTGTTCAAAGCCCGTTTGATGAATTATAGGAAAATGGCAAAACCATTCTAGAGCCAAGTACTGCACAATTGTAATGAGGAGTTACTGGCATGTCAGTGACTGAGCATGACTGATGCTTGGTATCTGTTGAATTCCAGGGATCTATGTATGCAACATCAAATTGTGAACTAGTATTCATTACCTACCTGATGTCAATCCCAATACTTCCCAAGCTGCTTAACAGTTTAATACATTGTATGTTAAGGTTCAGATTCCCAAGGGAAATGAGGTACTCATATGCCTTTTCAAGTGTCTAAATCAAATATGGGAAAACATTGGCAACAATGCACCCAGGCCTGATCCTAAAAGCACAGAAAATCAAAATTTCTGTAGCTGTATGTGTACATCTGCCTAAGTCTTGGCACTGTTATGCTGTATTGGTGCCCTTCTTTCAGCCTCTTACTTAGGTCGTTCTTGGAGTCATAAAACAAGAGCTTGGCTGCATGAAGTGCAGGAATAGCCAGGTAAGGCTCTGCCCCCTCTGCACACACATACAGGAGGAGGATTTTTTTCTAACTTTTCCCCTCACAGCTTTGCCGTTAGCATAGTCTTGTAGGATGTGAGCTGTCTGGTTGCAGAGGATGCTATTGTGTCAGAAGGTGGATGAAGACAGAGGTATAGACAAGTGGCTAGGAAACTCTGTGTCACGAACCGATGAAGGTCCAGTTGTGAGAGGTACAAATTTCTCAGTTACAGAATTAAGACACAGCAGTGTCATACGCATATGTTGGTTCTTTATTTCGTTCACACACAAAGGGTAATGGGGGGAAGAGAAAGAGAAAGAGAGAAGAGAGAGGAATAGAGAAAAAGAGGGGAGAAAATACCACCACGGAGAGTCAGCGTCCTGAAAGTCCGTCTTACAGAGTGGGTGGGGTGGGCGCCTCAAAAGGATGACAATGCCACCACGGAGAATCGGCATCCCGAAGGTCCGTCTGAGTGGGGTGGAGGTCCACACACGGGTTCATGCGGCCACCCTTTTTGTAGTCCTTTGTATCAGCCCCTTCGTCTTGATATTTTTGGGGGCCTTCACCAGTCCTTCCATCTTAGGAGGTCAGGTGCTTCCTGCCTGTGGTTTAGCTTGTGATTGCTGCATTCTGCTGATCTGTCTTTATGGTGGTGGGTGTTAGCTCTCTGCAAATGCAGGGCCCGCTTGTCCTTTGTAAGCTGTGTGGTTATTTGAAGCATGTTGATACCTAATGTCCAGTAAGACAGAGTCCACAAAGTCATTTTACATCCCCCAGAGCTGGCCTCCATTGTGCAGTCACTTGGCAGTGCTGTGCAGGCTTGGTATCATCCAGGGCCTGAGTTCATGCACAGGGTCTGGCTCTATTCTGGGGAAAGAGTATAAAAACAAGATACCCCGTTTTGCAGTTTTTGGAGTTTTTAGGCATGTGTTGCTGCTTCAGCTACGAAAACAGGATATCTGTCTAGACATCTGTGGTTCGTCGATGTTCTGCTCGGTTCCTTCCATCGTTTAGTGATGTTGAGACACTGATTAACCTTTTCAGTCTCTGACACTCGGGTAGAAGGTAGTACTGATTCCTTCTCTGTGTGAAGGAGTGCTTGCTTTATGCAAAGTGAAACAGCTTAACAAGAAGACCGAGAGCTTCCAGACTCAGAATAACTGCTGTTTGCTGATGAAAGCATTCTTCATCCAGGTAGGAGGCATGGATTAGTGTCCCTCAGGCAGAGACAGGGGAAACTTAATGCAGTGCTGTTAATGCTCCAATCACTCAGGAGCTGGTCCCAAAGGTTATTGAGGTATTCAAGTATCTGAGACAAAAGATAATATCTACAAGAAGAGAAGATACACCACCGACTAAGACTAAGACTTTCTGTTTGTCTGATAAATGGAATGGAAATCATTACCTACAGAAGAAGTTGCTGCATTAGAGCTCATGAATGATAGGTAATGTCAGTCTTCCTACATCCTCAACTATTCTAGAATTTAATGCTGGCTGTTTTTAATTTTGCCCCTTTTAGGAGACATGTTGGATTTGAGGCTGTGGTTTGGACACATCTTCATCTCTACGTTAAACTCATTGACATTTTTAATAGGTCTTAAATATTCATTCTGAAGAAAAATTCTTTCTCTTTCAATATATCCGAGTTATCTGTTCTAGTTCACCTCCCCTTGCTTTACTTTCCACAAAGCAGGGCTGTAAACTTGGTTAGCCTTGCACCTTGTTTTCTTCAGGACCACGTAGGTTTAGAGCAGGTATACCAAAACTGAAGAAGGGAACCATGGGAAACTCCTATTTGTTATTTATTTATAAACTTGACATTACACATCATGTAAAATTAAAATCTTCAGCTTGTTCTTGCCCCAGTTATTTTAAGAACAGTCTCTTCAGAGCTTTAACAGCCCTTTGCCATAGATGGCACAAACATGTGCAGTTTCCAGTTGCTGAAATTTGTTCATTTTTGGCTGTGGCCTTCATTTTATTTAGGAGCTCATTCTAATAGAAAGGAAGTCATCATCTCTAGCTGGTTGAGTTTCAGAGAAGGCACGAAGTGCAGTACTGTTTCACATCTGAAATATGGCTGTAGCAGACATGGGAAGTGCAGGCCAGGAGGGGGACAGAACTGACGCACCCTGAGGCACAGTATTGTGTTTAACTGCCCAGTCATCCTTCAATCTTACATTTACTATGGATAAGTCTAGGGCAGCCCTAGTTCAGATGGGAGGTGCCACCTCCAGAGGAAGCAAAAAATAAAGTAAGGATGGAAATACTGGAAGAATATTTGGCCCTGGCAGGAGAGCGGTTTCCCATTTTATAATTACAGGTATAAAAAGTGCTAACTTAGCAAACTGCCATAATTTAGTTTCTACTAAATTGACCTTCCTTTTGGACTTTGCTAGAAGGCTTGCTTCATTAAAACTCATTGAGTTATTAGAGATATTTGGTTGAAAATTACTACAGGAGCACAAAGTATTCATGGCAGGTTGAATCATAACTTCAAAAGTGAGCCTTAGTAACTCTGAAAAGATGAAGTTGACTCAGATTTCAGCCCAGCTCTGCTGGTCCATAAACATGTATTTCAAACTTCTGTATTGGAGGGACTAGAAATATCTTGTAATAATTTTTTCCAGTTTAAATCTGAGGATATTTCTGATGCTTAAATTATTTTCTCGTTCTACTTAAAGTGAGTTTTGACTTCATCAGTTTACCATAAGCTGAGCAGAATGCCCTGTACTTTCTTCAATCATTAGACTCAAAGATTGCTCTACAAGGATGAGTCTTTTTAAGCTTTCATAAACATTTACCTTAGCATCTCTCTTAAAACATCTAAGCATTCTATTGTGTCACTACTCCATGTAGCTTCGTGCTCTTATTAAATCAAATATGTCATCTTGTGCTGCTGCCACCTTAGAGACACAGGAGACAGTGCTCTGGAATTGTCAAGGGACATGAGAATGTGGCCATTATATTTTATACAGCATGTTAAATGATTAATATTTGTAAATTAATGCATTTAAATTATATGTGCATGAGACACTCCAAGCCTTGCAAATATATCCGAAAGACTCATTTGAAAAAAATGCACCTGACAACTTCTCTTTTCCTGCTGGTGTCTATTTGGGCTGGTCGAGTGAAAAAGAAACAGTCGAGTGCAAGAGTTATAATACACAAGATATAGTGTATTTCTGTACAATTATAACACATTTAGGAAGGTGTTGCAAGGCATAAGACTGAAAGGCCAAATGACTTTACCCACTTGAGAAATGCAATAATTCCCTAGAAATGCACTGCCTGGAGTATATTATTACTGTTATGAAATAGAATTCATGAATAGAAAGAAGGAAAACTGTGAGGAGGGGGACAGGACTATCCATGCACGTACCGGCTAGTATTAAAGTGGGTATGACATCAGTCACAGCCAATCAAATAGGCTCAGTAATGTCCAAAGTACTACAGACATTTCATAATTAAGTAATGAGACATGACAGGGCATGAATTGTGTTGTATTAATTCTCGTCAAGTGTGTTGTTGTAAGGCAACAGAATAAAGGTTGGGTGCCATTGGTCCAGCCAACTGTGAATTAATCCTTTCCCTTTCTCACAATGGAAACCTCTTATGGTGGTTTTATGAAATGTTAGTTTTTAAAATATTTATATTGTTAATTAAGTGACGAGTTTCTAAGCCATGACGGCAATCAGCACAACTCTTTCCATAATTCTGGGCAGCGAAGTGTGCTATCTGCTACTCCCTACTCCGATCCTCCACAGTCAGTCAAACCAGCTGTTTTCTATTGTCCGTTCGCTAATGTATTTTAATAGTCTGCCTCCTAATGCCTGCTCTCATATCTGCATTCATTTGCATATAAGAAGCATCTAGGTATGCCAGTAATGGTTAGTAAGTCCTTTGAGCATATAAAGTGCTATGGAAGTGCTAAATATGGCTCTTGTTTACCATTCAAAGAGAACACTAATGTAGTGGGGGGTATTGTGCATGTCCCTTGTTAATCAAGACTTTGTTCCTCTCACTGTGATGGGGAGGAGTGTTTTTTAACACTAAACATAAAGCTTTTGAGTTTTGTGCCGTTGCAAAATTAGGGCATCCATTTTTCTTTGTTAGTAAATGACTTCCAGTTAGATCCCACTTACTTAAAATATCCGTTTTCTATAGTATTCTGTGTGGTACTCCACACTGCTCTTTAATTCAGTATAGACCATTTTCGTTGGTGATCTGAGACCGGCTCAGGGACCTAATGCTAGTGCTTTACATCTCCAGTAAAGGTTCGGGCTTTGACTTCAATAGGAGTCGATTCACGCTTAGTAAGCTCGTGGAAACCACGTTCCTGAACAGGCTGCAGATTTATCACCACATTCATCCTGAAAAGTACAGCATGGTTGTTTTGCTGTATAAAATCATGGAGGGAGATGCCTAGACAAGCAAAGAAATCCACCTGAGCATTTGTCTGTGATTGCTGTTCTGCTTTTATAGCTAGAAATGCTCTTTAGCACATAAAAGTGCTACTGAAGGGGCAGAGGTGGCTCTGTGACACGCATGCATGGGGCAGGATGTCACTGTAACCTACCAAATGTCCAGATGTTACTGTCAGTGAGAAAACCCAAAACTTCACTTCTGCAAAGAAATTGCAGAGCTGAATGCCAAGGTGTTTGTTTTGTAGATCCGTAGGAAGACAAAAAAGCCTAGGCAATATTATTCGAACAGGCATGAAAATGCTGCACTAACTAGCAGATATAGATGATGTGCTTTCCTGACCCTAACACCTGTTATTTAATTTCATGAGCAAAGATATGAAAAAGTTTATTTGGTGAACATTAAGCAAACACGTATTATTTCAAAATGTTGATAGTAATTGCACTTCTACATGTCATTCATTCACAAGCCCTTTGTACACTTAACTTGCCTCTGATAGTAATTTTCAGAGAGAGCAATTATTTAATAGCATGTGGTAACCCAGACACATAATTGAAACTGGAAACAACAAAAGGTATTATCCATATTTGAAACTGCAACTGTAATTACAGGTAGAAAAACTATAATTACCTGGGCTGGAATTGTTATTCATTATTGACATCATCATAGGATTTGAGCCAGTTCATTTATTAATGATGTTCCTGCAAAGAGAAGAAGAAATATCATTCTTATTATTGTATACTGTAATTACACACTTGATGTCCAGCACTTGGCTCCTAGCATTTTATGAAGTTTAGATTTATTCATACGTCATAAGAAAAATGTTTTCTTTTTCACCTAGACATCTTATTACTTTGTTTCCAAAAGATTATTTGAATTTTACTGGTGCCTCATTCTGAATGGTGTTGAGAGCTGTCCCTGGAGTAAGGAACACAGCAGCAGCCAGGTAGATTCTCAGTAGTATGTCGTATTGAAAATTGTATATTACATTGTATATAAATGTACATACAGGTCCATATACAACCCCAAAAAGAGATATATATAATGTTGTTAAAATAAGACGATATATTACACTGAATATTTTTAGAGCTCTTCTCAGCCTGACCCATTGCAGGACCTGCCTTCATCCAGTCACTATGCAAGGGCATGAAGCAGTTTTGTTTGGAAGCAGGCAGTCATGAATCAAGGCAATGTGGGAATTTTCAGTAAAAGGAAGCAAAATATTTCTTCTCAGTGTCTGGGTGGCCTGGGCCCTCTCAGTATCTGGATGGTATCTACTAATCCCCTTCTCTGCTGATTTTTTAGTATGCCCTTTGCCACTAAGACTTGAGCAAACTGACAATGTAAGGTCCATCTGGTCCAAACCTCTTAACTTCCATCGTTTACCCTTCTGGGCAAAGAAGTCAGGCTGGTGCCTTGGAATCTGGAACGATGGACACAATTTGTGTTTTAATTGTGAATTATTTTATGTGTGGCATAGATACTTCTTAGTAATGGACATGGAGTAATTTACTTAAACAAATAAATTAAAATAAATATAATTAAGATATTTCTAAATATGCATGAGTCCACGAGTAGTTCCAGGCTAATATGTACTTACCATATATACTTTGTTTTGCTCTATGGGCTTCTCAAGCTTTTGTACTTCCCCTACCTTAGTTTTCATCAGGTTTTGTGACAAGATGTAAATGACTGTTAAGGAAAAGAACATCACTTGGGTTAATAGTAGATTTGCACTAAGTAGTAGATTTGCACTAGGTTATCAAAGTGACAAAATCAGTATCTGATTTGGCTTACTATCAAATGTTTGATAATCTTTTTTCCCACCTTGAAAACACAGCCTTAGAAATATTTTTTTTTCAATTTTAAATTCTTATTAGAACAAAAAGTAAATATTTTCCTCTCCTTAATGACTCTTACTTTCCAAAGTTCACAGCTCAAGTCCATTGCCCATAGGTAGGAATTTAGTGCTATTTAAAACACCCTCGGTTTCAGCATTGACTCCTAGTGAGTGATTCAAAAGCTGGAACATAGGTGCCTAAGACTGTTTAGATGCCTTAGGATATCCTATCTGGCATCCAGCTGCTGCTTCAGAAGGGCTCCGGTCTCCCACAGTTCTTGTTTTATCTCTGCCAGCCTCATGTGGATGCTGTGAATACCCCAGGATGTTTAAAATTGTGCTAAACAACTACGCTTAAGCACCTGACTGTTCCCTGCTTGCAGAGAGCATTCCTGCAGCAAGCAGCATAGGTTTATGTTCACGTTTCTGTATTTCTAAATGCCCCATGTAGGGGCAATCCATGACTCTTCAGAAGCATTTGACAGCCCACTGTCTTGCCATGAATATTTACATCACTCTGCCTATCGTATAATAAAGTACGAAGCCTCGTATGCTCATTCCTTAAACAATCAAAACATACTTGTAGATTAATTTTAATGCACATATTTTTTCCACTTGAATACATCGTGATTAAAAGTTCACGACCTTGATTATATTATGCAATTTGAGAAATCACCGACAATGTCCATGGTGATTAAATATTCCACTTTGTAATTATTTTGTAACTTTTGTTCTGCTCTTTGCTCACTCCAAAAATTATCATAAAATTTTGAAAGATGTCCTCAGTGCAGAATATGTCCATAAAATATTAAATATTCAATTTTCCTCTATCATGGCTTGAAAAATTCATAATTACATGATGATCCACATAATAACTCATTCTGAAAAGTCAGATATGGCACTCCCCCTGTGACTGAGTTAATAATTTACTGCTGTGTGGGATTTTCACTCTGCACTGTTAGTCTTGGGAACATTTATTAAGCAAATGTTCATTTGCAAAGATCAGAATGTGAATGAAGAGGGTAAGAATTTAATGAGGAGTGACAGACAGGTGAACTGATTCCATATAGTTCTTTACTACAGGAGAAAGCAGATAGCTTTATCTTTCATAGCCTCGATAGACACATGAAATGAAATATAGAAGACGGGGCAAAAGGGAAAAAAAAAGGTGCTTTCCTACGAGGGCCAATGGAAGGATAAATCAGAGGAACTCACGAACATCATTCAGACCAGCTGAAATGGCTGTTCTTATTCTGCACCTTTGGACTCGTATAGCAGCAATATTCAGACTTTTTATTTTTGAAATCTTTGCCCATTTTTTTCAATAGAAAATTTTCAGCATTAAAGAAAAAAAAAAATCAAGTCCACGAGTACAGCACCAGCTTATGTGACAGCAATATCCTCCTGGAGAAGTTAGACAATTTTTAAATTTTTGTTTCAATATGCATTGTAGTTTATGGTCACCCTTTATAATTTCCAGATGTAAGAAACACGTGCAAGCAATATCATGTGGGAACTAGTATCACAACTTCACTTTTTTTTTTTCAGTAAATAATGAAAAAGTTTGCTACACTTTAACCATATAAGACCTTTACATGATTTTTTTTTATCTCATCTAGTCAAACCTAAGTTGAATAATATTGATCTTGGTTTTTCTTTGTAAATGCAATTCAAGAAAAATGAAATGCCACAGGAAAATTTTATATTTTGATTCAAGTTCAGTTTTGCAAAATATTGAGCATACCATTTCAGATATAGCAAAAAGCTAATACACTTATTCAAGACTTGTGAAAGAATTTGTTGTTTAAAAGCAGGTGAGTATCAACTTAGATGTTTTACTGACTAAAAGACAGTTCATCATTAAATGTGCCATGACTTCAACAAGATCAAAAAATTATCTCACAATCTATTGCCACGGAGGGTGTGTAGGGATATAACATGCAGCTATATTTTCCAATGATTTCCAAATGTAAGCTTCCAAATGTTAGGATTTATACCTTTTTATACCCCAAAAATATATTGTCTCATATGTCCTAACTGAAATTGGGCAAAACTGGAATATCCTATTGGTTTACTTTATTAATTTGCTTTCATTTCAGTACAGATGTTTTTCAGTGGATTTTTCTTCTCCACAAAAGTTTGAATTTCCTAAAATATTTTTGGCCTCCAGAGCCCTGAAATATCATTTCTGAAAACTGCAACATTTATTTCTGAGATCTAAGACAAAAACAACTCTCACGAAGATTCAAATTATTCTTTGGATGTGTTATGCTTCTTTTTTAATTTCTTTTTGGCTGTAGTGGATGATTATGTAATCAATTACACACTATACATTTATTTTTTGAAAAAGGAAATAGTACATCAAGGGAGATGTTGGGACAAAACTATCCAAAACATCATTTTCTGAAAAAGGTGCAAAAAAAAAATATTTTTGTTAAAAAGTTACACATTTTAAAAGAGAATTTGCAAACACTTGGCATCATTATCATTTTCCTGGATATATATTTCTCTGGATATAAAGGTTTCAACTGAAGATGACTGAATTTGTTTCAGCACTTGATTTGATTACAGCTTTTAATTTTCAAAGGTCAATCCATAGCTGTGCTGAAAAAGAAACAGAGGCTTTGGCCTAAATATCTGATGGGGAATCCCAAATTCCATCCTTTATTAGTGGACAGTTATCTGACAAATTTAAAAAATGAACAGACAGACACAGGAAAGATTTAGTTTAGTCACTCAATGCAATGACTTTCACCTGGGCTTAAAAATGTAGGAACTTTTAAAGAGAAATAAAGAAATGCCTTTTTCTCTCAACAGGCTAGGCAAGAAGCTGATAGTGATGAGCTCTGATATAGACTTCTGCACCATTTATATCAACACAGAGCCAAATGAGTCAAATCTCAGTGACCAGAGCATAGAAAGTAGGAAAGTTTGAATAGCAGGTGAAAGAGAGGGTTTGTGAAATGCACATCCTTCATTTCTCCTTCAAGGGTATGTAATATGAGAAAGTAATGAAGATGACTGACTAAAGCAGCAGTAAAGATGACTGGGAGAAGGAACATAAATGGTTGCAAAAGCTGGCAGAGGTAAAGGTAACTATCTCATGGAAATTACTTACATGCAATTTCTTAATGACTTAATTAAGTAACTAGTTAACTACTTAGATTATCTAGATACAGAACTCTCTGTTTTCAGGTTATTCCTAGTCTTTTCAAGGGTCAATTTGGAAGTATCTTATTTAACAACTTCATTTTTGACATGGCTCTGAAAATAAGAGACTGTGGACAAGGTTTGTTTTTAACATAAATCTGTGGATATATTTAAAGAGGATGAACTGGGATGTCATAAAGGGAGAACAAGGTGACATTGAGAACAGAAGAAAAAAAAATCAGAGTAAATTTAATCACACAGACTCAAGACATATAAAGAGAATTTTTCCTAGAGCTTATTGGTTAGATATGACAGAGATGGGAAAGACCTACTTACTGATTGCAAGAAAAGAAACTCATTTGACCAAAGACAGATGTATGCCATTACAGTCAACAGGGAGAAATAGGCAGCACTTTTATGGCGTAGTCCATTTCATCCAGAAATAGATATTTGGCAAGATTAGTGATTCCTTAGTGCCTGTTTCTCTAAAATGACCATAAAGGAACCCTAGGTTGACTACTTAGATATATCTGTGTGAGATTAATTTTATCTGAGAGAACTATGAGCCACAAAGGTGATGTGGCCATGAAAAAAAAAAAAAAAAACCAATCCTTAGGTATGTCTGTTGCAGTATTCCTCAATAAAGATAAAAGAGTGTCAATGCCTTTGTACAAAATGGAAGTAAAAGTTTGTCTGCAATAGCTTGGACTGCTTTCACTATTCATTTTGTGTAAAGAGTATGTTCAAACGTGAAGAGATGTAGCAGAGTTACTATGACAGATAAGTTTGGAATCTATTTCGTATGAACTTTGGGGTTCATCAGAAGTTAACAAACACTTTCAAATTCAAGTATAGCATTTCCAAAAAAAAAAAAGTATCATTGCCATGATTTCAACAAAGGAAAAGTGCATGAAAAAGGATTTAAGAGTGCCAGCCGTGGTTGAGGGGGACAAGTTTCTGCCCCCACTCCTTTAAGTGAGTTGTGGCTGGTGGTAATGCCAATTTCTTCACCATACCCCCAGGTCCAGCTCTCATTGTAGCTGCCCCATATCTTAAGACCAACAATATTCCTTGCTTCAACATCCACATTACTTCCCAAGCAGGGAATCCTGACTTCTCCTGTGCTGAAGTCTCTCCATTGTCACCATTATGACAAATAATATCTTGTACCAAAATTGTGCTCCTAAAACATTTCACCGAGATAGAAAAGAATAACACATTAATGAAGAGATGAACATGATTTCAAAAGAATAGTGGGCAGGAGATGTAAAAAAAAGAATTTTTTGGTGTCATGGTGAGATGACGTCCAAGAGTTCTCACCCAGACCCATTTCTTCAGTATTTTTTTTAAAAGTAACTCTTATACATATTTTTAACTGTCACTGAGCCAGACAAGGTTGTTATAAGAATCTAGGATTAAAGGAAATCACCAGCATTTGTAAAATGTGACTTAAGTTTCTGGTAGCTTTTATGAGTAAACATTTTTTTTAAAGTTTGTTGAATTTATGTACCTCATTTGAAGACTTTAAACTTACCTGCTTGAGGAGGCTTCTCCAGACATAAACTCTTCTTCAGCAGGTCCCTTTTCCTCAGCTGTTTGTATCTATGAAGGAGGTTAAATCTAGTTGAGTTTCCTAGTATATGTATATTGAGATAATTTTTATTATTTGCTTTAGATCTGTTTTCAAGGCAACTTTACTGAAAGAATATTGCATTTTTGTGCACAAGATAGGGATGGGAGAGAAGAAAGAGTTGAGTGCAATCTTGAAACTTTATCATAGGTACTTTGTGTGAAGTACAGCAAGGACTCACTCTTCTTTCTTCTGCAGACAAGGGTAATAATAATTAGTAACCCCCATGTGAGTTCTGAGCTTCTGCTACAGGAACAACGCTATTCAGACTAAGCATCTTGTCTCTTGAATTATACAAATTGTATCATCCAATGATTGGAGCAATTCAGTCTTTTGCTTCAAGGCCTGCGATTCAAGCCTAGATAAAGATATGTGAGTTTAGGTGTTGATTTGGAGGTTGTCTGCCTGAAAGGTAAGTGGAATATCCAGAGCTTGATTCAGTTTCCTGAACATAGATATTTACAGACAGGGCAATTACGCTGCAGGTCTATGGAGGACTTGTAACTTTCTGGTGCAGCAGCTGAAGGCCATGCCCTGGGGCATTTCAGCTGATAGCATGTGCCTGTATGAGGCCACCAGAACTGACCCCCAAGCCAATAAGAAGGCATAACTGTTCAGCCCACCCAAAAGTAGCAATCTGTACTTCCTTTGCAAACTCTCTCTCCAGACTTGATCAACAGCATAGACTAGACCTCCATGCTTGGCTTACATGCATTCACCCACACATAGACTCCTAAATGCAGAGGTCTTAACTTCAACCTGAATCTTGACTCTCAGACCCAATTCAGCTACTTCAATATATATGTTTAAATAAAGATATTTCAAGTTGGACTCCACTGGAGGTGCCCCAGGGTATCCTATTTAGTCTCCAGCTTCCACCTGGCAAGTGCCAGGGTCTCCCACAAGTTCTATATCAGGTTTACTACCTCCACACAGGTGACTCAAGGTTTGGTACTTTAGGCTGTGTGAAGTAGCAATAGATTTCTATATCTAGACAATTAAATCAAGCCCTCAGTGTTTCTTGGTGCATATTTCAGAGGAAAGGGGAAAAAAAACCTCAGAAGAGAGAGTAACCTGAATGTGAGGTGCCATAAACAATGAAAATAAGGACTTCTAACCTTTTCAAACATTTTAAAAATTCTACTTTTAAAATTTTGTTTTACTTCACTAGCATTAAAATGAAATATTTCCAAGAAATGTCAGTGCCGTATGTTTTCTTTTCTAGAGTGTGGCTTAAATGGTACACAGTGTTAAAGAACACTGCAGACTTTGCATTTTGTCTGTAAAAAAAAAAAAAATTCTCTAAACAGCTTTAAATTGCTGCTTTCAAAATGTTCTTTCATCATGCCATTCATGTACTCACGTAGTACAAAAGAACAGCAACTGGCCAGATCTCCCTAGGAGGGACAAAATCAGTTCTGCTGCTTTTATTCCACCTTATAAAAGACTTAGCACAAAAAGTTTTTGTCAGAACTTAATGCTTTTGGCTTTCTGCATGTAATAGTGGATGGTGCCTTGGGGCCAGAGTTCAGAACATCACTACTGAGCTTTAAACTCCACCAAGGCCAAAAGGAAAAAAAATAAAATGTCAGTATTAGCATTTGACAAATCAAATCGTTTGTTAAATGTAGAGAAAAACTGGGAGAAGCAGGAAAGATAGGCTTGCTGATTATATTGGGATATTTGTTGTTTATACAGTGTTATTTTGCAATGACATATACAAACAGAAGTTTTGTAGAGGCCTATTCAAAGTTTTGATTGCGTCTGTTGTAGATATAAGAGTATCTAGAACTTGAGCATAAGAATGAAATAAACACTTCAAGGCACATTAGAATAAAAAAACCCCCACTTGTTAATAGAGCACTAAGAACAATAAACTATGTGGTATAGTTTGGCTTGGAATGTTCATAATGTAGATAGTTAAAAACCTTCTTGTATAAACTACTCGTGTTAGTGAAGCCATACTGAATTTTCCAAGATATTTGTGAGTAAGTTAGTCCTTGACAGTGTTATAATTCCCATGATGCTATAATGATAACCAACATATAAGTATACTAAGGATATTCTGAAGTACTTCATCAATTGATTTAGTTTACAAATGTAAAAATTACATAGCTAAGGGGAAAATATATTTAGTGAGAAGATCAGATTATTTCTTCAGAAGTGCCTTCTGACCTCTGCTGTGTAGTTTGACTCTATCACACCAGATGAGAAATCTATTATCAGTATGGGATATACAAAACATCAGCTAACTAAAGAACAAGTGTCTAATTGGCCTATCTTTATCGCTGGTTTAATCTAACAAGCTACAGGACATATGGTTTAAAATTACAATCCACTTTCAACCTCGTAACTCCCTTTATTTAAAAAAAAAAATGAATAGAATAAAATCATCACTGAGGTCCTAAATTTCTTTGCAAAAAGTAGCTAAATAAAAAAAAAATGCTGCTAAATGCAATAACGAAAGAATGAAGGATGTTAAAAGTCATTTGGACCACCTGGGCATGATTAAGGAATAAGTTGCACTCAAATCACCTAATAAAAATATTCACAACGTGATGAAAAACTGTCAGTTAGTTTTGAAATACAGTAAAGAAATTCTTCAAATTAGATTACACTGAATGACTGTCTTTGACAAGATAAATCTTGTCTTCCTTTGATCTTCTGATAATGCGAACACATACTCTTGAGACATCTGGCAAGAAACACACAGAGGATCCTCACTTGCTAAAATCAATAATATCCATTTCCATGCCTGAGAGACAGAAACGCTGGCTAATAACAGAAAGATGCTCACTGGAGGCTGGAAGAACACTTGTTTGTGACTAGTTCAGTATGCCAGATTGACTGTTGAAGAACGATTCAGCCTGTTAAAACTCCTATATCCAGCACTGTCACATTTGGTTTCTGTATCTGCCAAATGCAGTAAAGGCCGATTATGCAAGTCAGCCCTGCCTGAGGGCTTGTCTATCTTGAACATTCAAATTTCCAAAACAATTCTATTGCTTTCTTTCATGAATCGGTATTTGTGCTCTATTTTTTTCAGTTTTACTTTTCACCTTGTTCTTCACCTCCTTTATGGCTCATAACATCTCTGTATTACGTGCAGATCCAAACGTATCTTAATATGCAGTGCAGAGTCAAATCCATGCATTTAATTTATGAAGGGTAAGTTATGTGATTTCTCTTTGTATATGAATATTTGTCTTCTGTGTTAAGAATGAAATGTTTGGTGGGGAGGAGGGCAAAATCTCTCTCTTTACTTTTCTTGCACATTGTCTGTTATTTTGGGGTTAAGAGCCATGAGCAGGGTTCTGTCAGGTTACCATAGGTAAAGTATGATTATGTGAAAAAATCTTCCTTACTATGAATATCTTAAAATAAAACTTGATAGAGTTAGCAAACACCTGAGGGCTATTGGCCTGCACTATTTCATTTAATCCTCCTGTGCATTTTTTTTAAGAAGTAGGATGTGATCACTTGCTACCTTTTCCAAGAAGCCCAGTCTCATTCTGTGCATAGTTAACCATTAATGAAGAGTAGTTGTGTGCTTTTTCTTCTTCTTATGCCACATCCATGACTCAGAAGATAGGATTCCAAATTTTCTTGTGGGTTTTCTTATGTTGCTCATCCACACATGATAGCATACTTTGGAAATGTGTTAATTTGTATTCATAATTGTTCTTTGAATTGAGAGATGTTTTACCAAGGGAGACCTGATTAAAATGTCCAGTAATCTGAGATGCCTAGGATCTGCTATTTGCAAACATTCAGCCTTTTACCATGCTATATTTTCTAAGCACAGTGATACTTGATTGCATCTGTGAATAATCAGCAATCATACAGATCAAGCCTCTTTACTTTTCTGCTTTCTTTACTCCAGAACCTTCTACTTCTTCTTCAGATTTTCACCTAATCATTGGCATCAGGTTCTCTTATCCCTTCCTCAGTTTCTTATACCTGTCATTTTCCCCAGTCAGGGCTAGCTCTTCATTCAAGTGCTGGCTCCTTCTCAGATGTTCTGCTCCCCAAATTAGTTGCATTTATTCTCTCTGATTTACCAGTTTTCCCCTGCCTCTAGCTCTTGGCCAACATGTTTATCCACCTCCCTTTGTTTCAACACTGTGGTTTCCTCTAAATGTTCTAGGTATCTTGTCTGAATAGTCTTAGCTTCAGCCATCCAACTCTTAAATAAGTCAATTTACAAAGTAACTCTTTATAACTCTTTCTTTCTTTGTTTGGTGTAGACTAGTAGAGCTTTCTGCACTGGTAGGTTCTCAAAAAAAAAACTCTGAAGAGATCTGAGTGGGGAGTTTCTACTGCATCTTTCCAAAAGTCTATGATAATAAATATTCACATAGAGAACCAAAGGCTCATTGACATTGCCTAACAATGTATCTTTCCTAGCTTTGCTCTTATAAACTCTTAGAACCTTCACTGGGGGGGGGGGTCAAAAAAAACCCCTCTGAGCTCAGCGTGTGTTCACTGCTTGCAAACACATTTAGATTGAACAGTTAGACATTTGCAAATTTTGAACTAACGAAGAATGAGCCTTTGCAAGAAATGTGAAGTCACTTTCCCATTTTAGGGGCAACAGCCCCTGACTACAATCACTGTTAGGCCGTAGCTCAGGGCTTAAAAGTTGGAAAAACTAAGTCTATGACTGTAGAAAGGGAAAGGGATCCATTAGATTTGTTGGAGGAATTGTTAGACTGAGATGTCAAGGACGACAAGAAGATATGAGGACAATATTAGCCGGTTGATTTTACTGCAGGAAAACACTGCATCCACCTCCCTAGCAGTGAACAGACTCAACGGCCATGGGATTGCAATACAGGGACAGCATGGCAAGAGGGAAATTGCAGCTTTTATGTAGCATACAGCTAACTTCCAGGGGGACTGGAAGAAAATTTCTCACACTGTGTTTGATATTACTGGCTGATTTGTGATGATGTACATCTTCAAATCAAATCACATGGAGTATGGGGGTCAACAGGCACATAAACTCTTGCTGTCCTACGAGTAATTGGGACCTCCAAGCAGGCCATGGTCCAGGAAAGGACAACTCTGTAGTGCTCTTTTGTCTTCAGAACTCCCTTGAGTAAATCTGATTTATGCAAGCTTGCCACTGAGGCCAGAGTCAGATCCCCGTTGTACAATAAATAGTGCTATTAAATGATTCATGTTTTATTTCAAGCATTCTCTTTCTAGGGCTGGCACTACGTTAGTCATACAGTTATGACTAACAGTATACAAAACCAAATAAATTTCTTCCACGTAACAGAATAAAGCAGTTCTGGTGAGCTAGAAACCAGTTGTAAAGTACAGAAGATCAGTGTAAATATATTGATGTAGTGGGTTGATTATGTACATTTTAACAAAATATATATTTTGAAGAGGGCAGGAAAATAGGTTTTGTATATTGTTATAGAGATATATTTAGCAGCTTTCCAAGTATATTTATCTTATGTTTTTCAGAGAAAGATTTTATTAGGGAAACTCAAATATATTATTTAGATAAAATCACTTATGGTACATTTGAGGTTTTATTCAAGTTCTCATATACTGTTAATTTTTTTTTTTTAATTGTGCAGTTTTGCAAAATTAGTCCCAATCAAGAGATTTGTGACTAAGATGAGTTTTAGGTATTTAGTTTTTAAAATAAAGATTTAATGCCTTTTCAAAAATGTAAAGCTTCTGACTTCAGTGGAGTTGGCACTGCCTTCTGCAATTCATATGGCTATAGGTACAGATCATGGAACTGTTTCTAATAAAATTGCTCCCAGAATGCATTATTGGAGACTTTCTACCCTTTTTTCTTCTTGCAAACAACCCATCTTCATATTTCTGGAATGACTGAGGCAGACTTCCTGCTGAGAGCAGCCTCATTCACCCACAGAAAACCAATTTTAATTCATTTCTTGAGCTTCAAAGGAGGGAGGAGTCCTGTGGAAAAAATAATAATAGGAAATAATTGTAAACAAATTATCGATTATCCAAATCTCTCTACTTAATGAACTGTTAGTATGTTTCCCTCTATATCGACTACCAAATAGGCGGAAATAAATTCAGTGTCAGCCAGGCTGGTTGAGTAATTGACGTCAGAAAATGTATACACAAGTGGTAAAGATCAACATCCTATGTACAAAGTACAAACAGTAAGGTTTATATCTCTACTGGAAATATGAAGTATGTATAAATTGGATACCAGTATGTATACAACATATACTTACATAGATGCATATGCATATGTGTAATTGCATATATATGTTCATATACATGTAAACATTTTAACATACTATATAGAATTATTGCCATAGAATAAGCTGTGCCTCCAAAAAGAAAATATTTTGTAAGATATGTAAACTGCAGTCAAGGCTGCATTGAACTACTCAAAAATTATTTGGTTAAAGGGTAAATACACCTTGTACCTCATAATGAAAATCTTATAGGTAGGGGTGGAGATTAACACTGCAGGCTGTCTGTAGAATATTAATAAAATTCAATATATTTTCTAAAAGGTATAATTTATGTTTTGTGGAAATGAGTCTCTTTTCTAATAAAATTCTTCTGTCCTTCATTCTGTTCATATAATTTTTCTATAAATCATCCTGTAGGAATTTTTTCTAAATATTCATCTCAGAGAGAACCTATTTAAATAAGCCCTCTTAGCAAGATATTTCAGAATTAAAATTACACCAAGAGCAATACTTTATCCAATATGCTTCCTTCTATAGAATGTCTTAGTGACTAAAACAATATTTTGTAGAATTACATTATGATCTGAGGTGATGCTTCTAGTATATAAATACTGTGTAAAAAAAGATCAACAAATTATCTTTAACCATTTTAATTTAACCCATCTCTGAACCTGTGGAAAAGTAGCTGATTTTTTCTCCACATCTGCATATATAGTGAAAAAAACCTAAGGGCATTGCATTCAGCTTCACCACAATGAAAGAATAAGAAAGGAGAAAAGTGCTGCTGGTTATACTTCATTTTCTTGGTTTTGCAGTAAACTAGAACACCATGCTCTTTATAGTCATGTAGAAACAAAGGCTGTGATTTCCCTGGAATTCTTGGGGAGGTTTGATCCAAAGAATGAGTAAACTGTATTTTTAGAGAAAAAGGTTGGAACCAAAACAAAAGACAGTTATTTTCATTGAAAGACAGCAAACAAGAAGTAAATGAAGGTTAAAATTCCGGAAGTGAGCCCATAATTTTATTTTATTCTTTAAGTTCCTACTTCCACAATCTGTAGAGGAAGTGCACAAAAGTTTTACTGTATGTGTTTCTTGGTAAAGGTCATATTTGCTGGAAGAAATGGCAGTTTTTCCCATATAACACATAAATCCTACTAGGACATATTTGTTTCTAAGATAAGTTTCTAGGAAACTTGGAAACTGAATATAGTAATGCTATATAGGCAATACTTGGTGCCTACAAAATACTAATAAAGCTTGCATGGAAACTGACGGATGCATAAGAGCAGGCAAGCAAATATTTCATTAAACAATCTGCAGTATAGACTAGCATTTCATATTTGGTCAATAATAATGTCATTACTAAACAATATACTATATTTATATCTCATTTACTACATATAATAACACATAGCAATATATAGTGGTATATAATGATACACACACACACACACACACCCCCCCTATATATGTACACATATATTACTTCTAGACATTATACCAAATACAGACAGCTTACTACAGTCACTTCTTCTCTCTCTGAGGCTAAAATGTTCACCTATTCCCATCTTTAGTGTCTGTAAGAATGGCCAATAAAGGAAGAAATGTAACAGTGCCACATGTAGATTAAACTGCTTCTAACATCCGCTCCCACATTGGCTACTGCTAGTTGTGGAATTGTCCCCAGCTTGCTGGCCTGCAAGTCACAGTACAGAAGAACATAGCACATTTTGGGCCCGCTAGGATTCATCTGCTCAGAAGAGGTCTACGTATAAGATGGTCGTTTTAGGATGACTTTACAATTAATGGAAAGAATGAAACTCTTCCAAGATAATATTCATTTAATCTAAAGCAAGTATTTTAAATATGTCAGGAGGAGTGTGATAGAAGAGTTAACTGCTGACCTTAGACAATCATGGGAATGGGCATGTGCAGGATGTTCAAAGAAGGAAAAGAATAATAAAAAGTTCTGCCAACTCATATTTGACAAACAAAGGAGAACAGTTGGACCCCCAGAATTCACGTTGAGTTTGGGTTTTTTTTCTATTATTGTTGTGGAAAGCCCAAATATTTTTGATATCCAGCCCCCTTTTGCATACTGTTACATTCTGAGCAGTGTTCCTGCATGTAATTATACAGCTCTTGAAAATATCTCCTGTCATATTAGAATGTGTCCCTATTAATTCTAATTGACCATCCTCTGGCTCTTGCATGATGATGTAAGGCAAACAGATATGGCCCACATTCTTTCTCTCTACCTTTTTTTTTTAATTTTATTGACTTTTAATACATAGCCTCATCTTTTCTAGAGAAGAATTTACATCTTCATTTTTTTTTTCTGAGTTTTTATCATCAAAAGGTCCTTTTCTGAACTTTTTGTAAGGTGCTGCACTTCTGCGTCTTCCAGAAACATCCTGTCTAGATGTGGCTGGTGGATTTGACCTAGGACTTACGGGATGCTCATGCAAGAACTGTAAGGTTGGATAGGGTACATTGGGGCATCTCAAATGACACTACACCTCCCTGTTTGAGCAACTGAATCCAAAATATAGAGTCTCAAATCATAGAATCAGAGAATGGTTAGGGTTGGAAGGGACCTTCAAAGGCCATCTAGTCCAAACCCCCTGCAAGGAGCAGGGACATCTTCGACTCAATCAGGTTGCTCAGAGCCTCATCCAACCTGGCCTTGAACATTTCCAGGGACCAGTTGCCATCACATAGGAATCTATATACATTTAGGTGCCATAAAAATATCTCACATATCCACATAGTGTTGGCAGATATGACATAAAATCTACAGTAGATGTGTCCTCCTCTGGAGCAGCAGCTTGATGTGAGGTGGAAAACACCAGGTCTCTCAAACATCATTGGATGTCAATGTGTTGACAACTAAATTAAGCCCAGAATCCCACCCTTAATTTAAAAATCGGGTAAATTCTGAGTGGTTTAATTGGATTTCCATAGTGCCTCCAGAAAATATGTAGGAAGCTCAACCTTCTCACAACTTTGAAAGGTACTTGCAGGAATAGAGCCCAAAGCACTCCGAAAAAGAAAGTTCAACTTTTAAAAAAAAATGTGCAGTTAACGTATGTTTTCCTCTTATTTTAAACAGTCTAAGAGGTAGGCTGCTATTGCAAAACACCTTCTGTAGTTGAAAGATGGAGATAGGTGCTCCTAGAAGACAGCTCATCTTGAGCAGTTGCACCTCAGTTGAGTTGCCTATGTGTAAATCAGATGCCCAGGGGTGCTCACCTGGCCTCCAGGTGCCGTTTCAAAAGGGCCTGTGTCTCCCCTAGCTCCTGCCTTACCAATCTGGTGCAGGTGACTCGGCTGTAGAGCATTTCGAACATCAGTTGCCTGTGTTGGTAGCCTTGTTATGTCCTCTGTGTCTACTTTAGGGGGAGCCCAACCCTCAGAAGTACCAATTCCTCTCTATTTGCTGTAAGAAGGCCTAAATTAGACCTTTCAAACAGTAAAAACTAGTAGGGCTGGCACGTGCTTTTTGCTGGTGAAACTGATCCCCACAGGAAGCATCAGACTTAAAGGCAGCCCTAATTTTTTAGAAGGATTGAAATTATCTCAGAGCATTTAAAAAACACACGTGACTGGTGGAGGGATTAAAACTTTTTTTTTTGTTGTAGAGCCTAAGATGAGTTTTAGGCACTGGGAGTTAGAGATACAGACTCCGTGAGCACGTCAGTTTCTAGCTGTCTGGTATAGCTTACCAATGCCTCTGACAAGTGTGTGGATTCTTTTTTTCCCCACAGCTCAAGATAGGATTATTTGAGGAGCTAATCTTTAACTAAATTTTTCCTTCTAAGATCTATCAATAAAGGGACCCAAAAAAAAAAAAAAAAAAAAAGGTGAGGTGGGAGGGTCGTGTTTGCTTCTCTGATGTTCTAGCTTCTAGAGTTCCAGAAAAGCTTGGTGTGCTCTGTTTAACCGCATAAATGCAACTATCCTTTGAAATCCTCTGTTCCTATTTTCCCTGCTGGAGCTGGGAGGTGCGGTTCTTCTTTGAACTTCAGCTACTTGCTAATAGCGGGAAGCTGGGTTTTTTTGGAAGATCTACATCCAAATCTGGTCTGCCTAGATTGTAGGAGGTGTTACACCTCCTATAAACTTATTCTCTCTCTATTTCTGTACAGTCTCCCCCTCCCTAAGGGCTTCCCCTAATGCGTATGTAGTCCTTATTCGGTCTCATTTTCTCTCTGAGAAAATCATCCAAATGTGTATGCTTGTTCTTTTCTGAGTAGCAAGGACCACATAAACCTTTTGAAACAGAAACTTGAATTAAATAGGAAGATATTTACCAATTTAGCATTTTGCATGCTCCCTATGATATTCATGTAACTGATATTCAACTTTTTACTAATTTTGTAACTACTATTTAGCATGGTTTCTTTTATCTCACTGGCATCTCTTACACATTGATAGATTTTTGTTTCCTCTGATTTTACTCCCTTTTAATGTTCACTTTACATTTTGACATGCTTGCTCTGATTTTCTTTCTGCAAAATCTTTCCTCTTTTACTCTGTGTCATTAGCAAAATACAAAATGCTGTATGTGTAGGTTTATTCTGATTTTGTACTAAGCATGAATAATTGTTAGATTCATGTTCATGAAAGACATAAACTGTACTTGTATAATCTCTATCAAGAAACACATTAGAATAGAATAAAAAAAAAATCCAGCACTGTTTGCTCTCTACTTCATAGCCATATATTTAATTAAGTTGTGCTGCTCCTAAAATTCAGAAAGCTTAATCTTTTTCTGTTCTTAAATTAAACTCCCTGTGCTCTACAATGACCAAAACAAATAATCTATGACCTACAAACAAGACACTTGCATTCCCTAAAGATTTACTTCATCTTCTCCTCTAGGTTATACATCTTTGAACCTCTCTTTTCTGTAACGACCTTCTGGTGCTCATTAGCATGCTGATTACCATTAACACAGCTATAATGCAGCAATTTTCTTGGTGTATGTCGAGGAGAAATGCTCATCTGAATGCAGTCAAGGGACAAAATTAACTGCATAAATCTACAGCACAAACTGGATCTCATCCAACTTTACATGAGTCTTCCTCCCTCTGCTAGGTGTGACATCATCATCTTGCTCCCTGCTGATGGCTTAATAAGTATCCCTAGGTTCCAAACTATTTAATTTACCCCTTCTCTAAATTTTACAGTTCCAGTGATAGCTGGCCACCTTGCTGTTTTTCTCTTAATATATGTTTACCTTTATGTTTATCTGATTTTTTATCTGTCTCTCCTAATTAGTCCTCGAGTTACATATACATTTATTAAACAAAGGTTATTCAAAAGTATTGCATGTAGGTATGTACCTGTGTGTCACTACTTTCATATTTTGTGAAATAATTTACAGAGCAATGGAGTAGGATATTTTCTAGCAAAGAATATATTTACAGAACTAAGATTTTGGCTGAGATATGCATGTTCTGATTATAAAATAATTATTCCACATAAGAGGTGGTAAATATTGGCCTAAGTATGTTGCTTACTTTGACTCTGAAAGAAAAACTTTTCCAAGGAAAAAAAAACCAAGAATTTGTTTCAAAATGACACAAACAAACACAAAACCTGGCAATTTTTGTCACAGGATGGTGTGGTGGACCATGGCGGACTGCAGAGGGAAGAGGATTCAGGCTAATCTAATTCAATCAAAGGCGTAGTTTGGGGTTTTTTTTCTGATTGTTGTAATATTTAAAAGTAAACCCCCATAGTTCTCTGTATTTATATAGATCTTACTTTCATTCAATTATCCAGAACTAGTCTAATCAGGAATAAAGGGATTAGGGGAGGATGGTTGGAACTAGATGGTCTTTAAGGTCTCTTCCAACCCAAACCATTCTATGATTTTATGATGATTCAATATTATTTAGTTCTGATGAGGAAACACATAACTAGGAAACAAACCGGCTTTGGATATAAGAAGGAGATATTCAAAGAGAGCAAAAATGGGGAAAGAAGAGTGACAACTGACAAATGAGGAGGTAACTAAGAAGAAAGAGAGGAAGAAGAAATTAATCAGGATAAAGACTTGAAGGATGCAAATCAGATGGGAAGGAGGAGAGAAGAAGAAGAAAGAATCCTACTGAAAGGTACCATGGTCCTGGCACCATTTCTGTTCAGAGAGAGGAACTTGTTGACTCATTCTTTCTTGTTGACCTTAGGATCAGGTTTCCTAGGGCAGAGAAGGAAAAGGCTCTCATCCTGGCAGTGAATAAAGGACTTGGCTGGAGTATGCATCAAGACCTGGGAAACGGGTAGTTTTCCAAGCCTCATGAATAAGGTACGGCTAAAGTGGATAGCAAGGAAGAAAGAAGTTGCCAAGGAAGTGTATCTGTAATACACCAAAAAGTCTTGTCCTCTTCCCTCCCTGTGCAGGGCATACCCCTTCTCTCTGATCCTGACTCTCAGGAGCTGCACTGCATTCCCATGTTTTGTTGGGGAAAGAGAAGAGCCAGGAGGAAGACAAGGAGGAGAAAGCAAGGTATAACTTCAGTAGTGTATTAGTGTCACTTCCTGATGAGCCTTTATTGCCTTCTGCTGTGTGTCTTTTGCATCATGACAATCGTGTGGTATTAGTATAACTTCTGTGAGCAGGGACCATAATTCACATAAATTTAATAGACTCCTCAGGGTAGGATCAGTTAGAAGTGCACCAATCCTGGCAGAGGTTTGTTCAACTTGTTCTTAAAAACTTCCATTGATGGCACTCTTATGGCCTCCCTAGGCAGCTTAATCTACCATTTTACTGCTAGAAATATTTCCCAGATGTCTACCTGGAATCTCATTAATTTAAGGCCATTAATCCTGACCTCTTTCACCATCTTTTATATAGTCTAAAAAATATAACTATGTGTCTCCTCATTTTTCTCTCTACTTCACAATTCAGTTTTTCCAGTCAATGTTGCTAGTCATCTAGCTAGAGTATCAACAGTCAAGGGGACCAACAGGCAGGAATTTTTTTAAAAATAGTGAGCAAAATAGACACCACTGAAATTTTCTAGGATTAGTTCTGTCCTATGAACTGTAGAAGCATAATCTGGCCTATCGGCCAGCTAAAGGTAAAGCAGAAGAGTGGATATCTTGAAAAAGGTCAGAGAAGTATCCAAGATGAGAATTAGAAGAACAGTGGATGGGCATGCTTTCGTACTAGGCAAAGTCTGAGCACCATTCATAGGAGTTTCAGTTAGAAAATCTTTACTTTTATAGAAGTAGTCTTCTTGGAGCAGGGGTTGCAAAATAATCTCTAAATAAAGAAAGGTAGTAATTTTCAGCTGCTTGAGAATTCAAACATCTTTCAGATCATTGCCAAATTATGTTGAACTAGCAACACAGAATCATAGAAATTGCTCAATGGATTAAGAAATTATGTGCAAGTCAGAGGTATACAGTCAAAGGAACATACATGGGCATACACCTTAAGAAATCATTGCCCTCCCCTAAAAAAGAGGGGCAGGAAGATTCACCAACTCTGCCACAAAGATGTCTGTATCCACCTTATTCGTGGTGGACTCTCATAATTAATGGAAAGAAACAGACTTGTTTGGGATGTGATTTCTCTCATCTATTTTCATGGCCTATTTTGTGGTGACATGAGTCATTCTCTCCTTGGAAGTACCTCTTTCTTTCCAGGAACAGAAAAGGAATATCAGACAATAAGCTCCAGTGTAGAAGTCTGCAGCAAGTTAGGTTATGCGAATTGTCTGTAAACTGTGTATTTAGGCTGCCCTAGTCTCCATTTTCTGCCCACACACCAGACAAAGTCAGAAGAAAGGCCTTGACTCTTACATTGTATTTAAACCTTTGCTTAGTTCATCACTGTATTGGAGAAATCACCCTTTACATTCGATGCCCATGAGACAAAAACCCTTCAATTTTAATTTTGCTGCTCTTTGAGGCTTATTCTTGAGAGAAAAGTATCAATCCAATGACAACCATATCTTTGGAAACTAGGTAACTGGCTATATCATCATTTAAGGTTTATATAATGTTAATCTTGTACTTATTAGCATCTTATTAAATCCATTCATTTTTTATTTTCAGTATATGAAGAAAATCTCTTTATTGAACTCTCTGCAATGATGTCTAGAGAAGTGTCCAATTATGCTTTCCCTAGTACTTACTAAAAAAATATATTTCTGACCAGCTGTCGTGGTTTTGTTAGTGAGGGGGAGGCTAAGGTGGTAGCTTCTGTAGGAAACTGCTAGAAGTCGCTCCCCTTTGTTCAGGGGACTTG
The DNA here is from genome assembly GCF_036417535.1 of Chlamydotis macqueenii. NCBI lineage: Eukaryota > Metazoa > Chordata > Aves > Otidiformes > Otididae > Chlamydotis > Chlamydotis macqueenii. Next base: position 169,401,990 of record NC_141556.1, read on the forward strand.
GCCAGGCCTAGGGCGGACCCACTGCTGGCCAAGGCCGAGCCGATTGGTAGCAGAATGTCCCATGATAATACCTCTGCGATAACGTATTTAAGAATGGGAAAACAGAAAAAAAAAGAGAGAGGAGAGAAGGTGTGAAGAAGCTGAGCGGGGGCAGAGGTGCAGAGGGGGAGGCGCAGGCCTCATGGGCCTTGCAGGCCTCACCCTCTGGCCTCTTGCCAGGCGGCCGACTGGGCCCGACTCGGTCCAGCCTGGCTGTAAGAAGTGGAGAGGAGATGAGAAGTGAATAAGATGTAAAAAAGATCCCAAGAGACATCTACCATCCTGTTGTGAGGAACGGCTGCAGACGCCAAGGTCAGTTCAGAAGAAGGGGGAGGAGTAATGCGGCTCCTGGCCAAGATTCCCCTGCAGCCTGTGGTGACGGCCATGGTGGAGCAGGTTGTCCCCCTGCATCCCATGGAGGTCCATGGAGGAGCAGAGATCCACTTGGAGCCCATGAAGGACCCAGTACCGGGGGAGGTGGATGCCTGAAGGCAGCTGTGGCCCGTGGAGGGCCCGCTGGGACAGCTGTTCTGGAGGGACTGAACTCCGTGGAAGAGATGACCCACGCCAGAGCAGTTTCACGAAGGACTGTGGCATAGGGGTGGGACCCCCACCATGGAGCAGGGGAGGAATGTGAGGAGTTCTTCCCCCAACCATGAAAGCAGCGGCGTGAAACAACGTATGATGAACTGACCGCAACCCCCATTCCCTCTTCCCCCCTGTGCCGCTCAGGGAGGGGAAGGTAGTAGAGATAATGTTAAGCTTGGGAAGAGGGAGGGGTGAGGGAAGGTTATCTTGTTGTCTGTCTCATTATCCTGCTGTTTGTAGTAATAAATGATCAGTTTTCCCCAAGTCGAGTCTGTTTTGCCCGTGACGGTAACTTTAAGGATTTCTCCCTGTCCTTGTCTCAAACCTCGAGCCGTTTTTCCTTATATTTTCTCTCCCTGTTCTCTCGGAAGGTGGGGGGAGTGAGAGAGAGACTGCGTAGTCTGGTCCTGATCAGGGCTGAACTACAACACCAGCTAACAAAATTATCTGATTACCTGTTCCTCTTTTGCTTAGTGAAGTGTTGATTTCAGGGTTACATTAGAGTAGGAAGTTCATAGCAGTTTCTCTTTTAATTTGATGCAAATTCTTCTGATTATCAAAAACTCATCTGCTTAAAAAGAAAGGATTCACAAGGAAGATGCAGTAATAAAAAGGTTGGGGCTTTCTGGTAAATGTAGAACAGAAACAAAACTGGGAAAAAAAAATAAAATATTTTTGCCAAATATTGTTAACATGTGTCATCATGTTTAACAAGAAGTAAGTGTGAACAGCTTATTTTCCCTGCCTGATGACTGACTGTAGCCAGCAGGTAATAAATTCCCTTGTTGTTGCTAATAACACTGACAAAGAAAACAACAATCTGTTTAGTGAGCTGTATGAAAAATCGGATATCGATATCATATTAAGTCATCTAGAAACGAAAGTCCTTTAAGCATTTTCCAAACACAGAATGGGGCAACAGGAGGATGCTGCTGTGGTGATGAATTGTACACCATGCTGTCAGTTAGATGAGAAGGTTGCAGTGTAATCTCTTATTCTAGCTCCTATGTGATTTGGGTGTGAATGAAGATGTCATGAAAGTATAGGGTATCTAAAGCTCAGGTGAGGTTGTGCCTATGGTAACAGTTGTAAGACTTGGCTCTCAAGCATTCTTGCTGTACACCTGTCTATTAGCACCCCTATATATCAAAACAAAGCTGAAGCATCTACAGCAGCTTCATTTGCACCTTCACTTCCAAGGGATGGAAATTCAACACAAGGATGAACCAGAGCACAGCTCACAGAAAGGGACCGCAGGAAGTCATGGGAACTAGGATGTGCTGTAGCTTGAATCGCATCCATCGCTGTTAACTCACTTGTCTTTCTGCTGAAATGATAAAATTGAGGGAAGGAGGATGTCTTTGCTTTCCAAATTTATTTCTTCACATAGAACTCTGGATGCTGTGACCCTATGTATTCCCTGATTTTAGATAGCTAGATCAAACACTATGAAATGGAGGGGGATATTGAAAGTTCAGGGGCAAGCTGAGCATCAGGATCAAAGGAAGAGGAGGAAAATGCAGTCATACTTTACTTTTACAATAACAAAACCAAACACTAGTGCACATGTGGTAAGAGGGAGAAAAAGGCACTGCTAATGGCAATCAGCATGTCCTACTGGTCCAAGGAATCCTAATTATTACATTTGAAAAAGCTGTATAATACTCTGGAGGACTCAGTTACAGCAAGCTAAGAAAAAGCATCTGCTGAGCAAATGCTGGCAGCTCTTCTGTCAAAGCCAGTGCTGAGCACAGCTGGGAATACACTATTATCAACACCAGAAGACAAATTCAGCAAAAGATTTGGGTGCCTGGTCCCAGAAATGGAAGGGGATCCAGAAAAGCCTGCAGAAACCACAGAAGCATCTAAGACACCAAGTATGCTTGTGCTTTGGCTGTAGAATTTATTTGGGGGACTAAAGTCTATTGCCTGGGCATGTCTGAGCATCCAGGTGTCATAAAGCCATTGAGACTTACCAGATGAGTTTCCTCTGCTTAAGTCCCTTGCTGGGCTTGACGTGTTGGATGCTGCATCACATCTGATGCACAGTAGCAACCCTGAAATCCACAGTCACAGATATTGTCTTTCATAAAATAAGCATTTCTCCCTTTCATATAATAAAATAATTCTTACAGTACTAGTTCAGAAACTGAGAGATCTCAGCTTAACCTGAGCCTGGCTTTACGATGCACAGCCTCACATCCTATACACATGGGACATACAGGGAAGGGAGAGCACAGATCTTCTTCAGTCACGCTGTTGAAGCTGCCCCACTCTGCAGAAAAGTTTTCAGTGTTTTGTAGAAAAGGAATAAAGGGGAAGGAGGAAGAAAGCAATAGTGAGAACAAGAAGCAATAGTGAGAACATGAACTCCTCCTGGAAGTATGGTGAGTTACTTGATCCTCCTGGAGAATGGGCTTCCCAGAAGATGTAATACCTACTTTCTTTATCCCAATTAGTCTAAGCAAGAGGTAGTTATCAGGCTGGGCAAACTAGGGCAGTTCTGATGTGAGTAACTTCTTGTCTGTGAGCTGATTTCTGGTTTTAGCTTGATATTATTATTAGATGTTTTTATTTGGGAGATCACCATTGTTGAAGAAATAAATCACTTTCTAAAGTAGATAAATAAAGTGGATCTAAGAGTCCTTGCTTTTGTCTGTCCCCATATTGCCATATGGAGTATGGTATCTTATGACTGACAGCAGCTGCCCTGGCTGGTACTGGGGTACAGCTGGATTGTGATGCAGAAGAAAAATGTTCTTCAGTGCACCTTCATCCCTGCTAACCATCCCCAAGCTGCATCTCAGCCTGCCCGGTCCCATCTCCAGACCATAGTACTCACTCATTCCAAAATAAATGGATCCCTGAAGTGCTCCCTTTAGTGTTTCTGTTTTCTTCACTTCATGCAGACCTCACCAAGTGAGGACTTCCGTGCCCTGATGAACTGTCAGCATAAAGTGGGGCAAGCCACAATTTCTTCAGAATAACACCAATGTTGTGCATTGATCTTGTACATATACATCCTACAAAATATGTTGTCTTTCTCTTTCTCATTTTTTTTTCTGCTCACTAAAAACAAATTTTAGTCTTTTTATTATTCTGATGAAGACATACAAATTTAAGATCTCATAATTTATTAACTGTTTGTTTAATTTCCTTCAAATCTGGCAGGAAATTCTACCTCAGATGCAGACCTCGTATGATGCTGTGAAGCAGATATATATATATAAAAATATATAAAATATATATATTTTATATGTATATAAATTAATTGCAATTTTAATATGGAAGCTAGTGTTTCTCTATAATCTTATGTTTGTTTATTAGTAACAAAGGATTAGGTGCTTGCAAGATATATAGGCTTTAAAGTACAAATATATAACGCAAGTAAAAAAAGAAGTTGGCATGAACCAAATCTACACGAAAATCTAGGAACTGAAGGATTTTGATAAGGGAAGCAAAAAGACACTGGAAATCTGTGATGAGTAGAATTAAAGATAACAGAAAGGAATTTTTGAAGTGAATCAACAAAGAACCAACGGAAGTAGTGGCGTGGAATTATACAATGTGAGTATTAACACAGAAAAGGCGGAAACATTCAATAAGCAAGTATTCCTATAGATGAGAAAAAGTCACATGATCTTAAAGTCTTTAGAGGATGATGAAACACTTTCCAGTCCAAAAGCAGTTCAGTTAAAACACATATACCAGAATTAATCAACCACAAATCAACAAGTGACTTCCACGCAAGAAATTTGGTAGGTTTCTAAAAGAGGAGCTCCCTTGGCCATAGATGCTGTCTTTTCAATAGCTCTTAAACTACTTTGAAGCTTAAAATTCATAGTGGAAAACCTAACATAAATAGCTGAGATAATAATAGACTTATTGTCCTGTGCAAAATAACAGATTACATGGAACTTCATTAACAAAGAATTAAAGCACAATAATATAATAAATGCCAATCAATATGGGCTCTTGGAAATCACTGTAATGTGATTAGAAGTTTAGTTGCTAAAGGTAATTGTATGAATACAACACACTAAAACTCCTGTGAGGCATTTGACTTGGTGACTTGTGACATTTTGATTATGAAATTAAAACAATATATTATATAGCACCAATTAAATAGATTAAAAACAGACTAATTTATAGCTCTCCAGATGTAATTTTAGATGACTAATCATTGTTGACTGGGTACATTTCTAGCTAAGTTCCAGTGTGTTTAGTTCTATTTAACATTTTTATCAATGACCTGGTATAAAATGTAAAATCATCACCAATAAAGTTTTCAGCTGAGATAAAGATGGAGGGTGCAGCTAATGATGAAGAGGAAAGATTGTTGATGCAGAGTGATATGAATCTCTTCTGGTTTCAACCTTAATGCAACAAAATAGTGTGTATTTCAGCACAAGCATGCAGAAAAAAACAGCCGAATTTGGATTATCACAATGAGTTTAATTAATGACTGGAGCATGATTTGTGGCTCATGTTATATGGAAGGAAAACAGTTTGTATGACCCTGTTATAAAACAGTAGGTACAACTAGGCAACTTGTCAAGCAGCAGGCAAGATGACTGTGCAGCACTGAAGTCTTGGTCATCTTTGCGAAGGCATCGGGAACCCTTGTTCTGACTGTGACAGATATGCATAACCATTGCTGGTGGAACTCAGTTCTCTCCTTTCATGAACAAGAAGCAGCATTTATCCATCTCATATGTTTACGTATGTGACACTGAAACAAATATTCTCCTAAAACACATCACTTCTGTGATTTATCTGAGGTTAAAAAGGATGGACAGAAAAGCTGATCTTCTCAGTTAACATGGTTACTAGATCAACATATGGGAGTTACTTTGATCTTGACTCATGCAAGATATCAGGAAAAAGAAGCCTCCTATTAAAATTTCATGCCTTATAATTAATGATCCCTTTCATAAAATTGCCTCTAATATCTTTGAATCTTAGACAGACTGAGTCTACCTGCAGGGAGAATTTTCTTTGCAGAGATGCATGGAAGATCATAAATTGCCCTGTTTTAGTAATTTATTGGGTCTTCAAGGGGCTAAAACTTCCTTTTTCTAAAGAGCAGAATTCAAAAGAAATTTCCTGCTGCAATGAAATTAAATACAGAAACGTTAAAGATCTACAACAGAACCAAGTATTTTATATGCAATGTCTTCCAAAGAAACTTTTGCATCTAAGGAAATTTGTTATAAGATTTATTGTTTAAGACGCCAAAAAAAAGTAAATTATATATATATAGATATAGATATACAGCTTTCAGTGTAACATAGTGTTCTGGTTAAGTTCAAACTTGCGATATCAGCTGACTCTCCAAAAATTATCCAGACATTGATTATGAAAAGAGATTAAATTAAGTAATATTTGCAGTATATACACACACCAAAACAGAACAGTATGCCCTTACAAACAGAAATCTAACCTGCAAAGCAGCTTGCAATGAGCAGCTAGGAAATACCCTCACTGAAACTGTATCTGTAAGAAAGGTGCTGTGAAACTGATGAGCAGGTAGGAAGCTGGTGCAGGGTGCAGTCACCCCGAGCAGGCACCTGAGCAGTGTCTAGACATCAGGAGCCTGGCAGAACCATCTGAAGATCCAAGCCCACGTTTCTGATGCTGCCAGTGAAGCAAGGGCTTGGGTACAGCATGTTGGGTGATCACTCAGGATCCTTCACCACAGGCTTTCTGGGACAACCGCCTTTTTCCCCTTACCTACAGAATATACAATAATTGTTGAATCCCTCTGTAAAATCAAGGAGTAGCCTACAGAGACAGATCTGCTTTATTTATGTATATTAGGTACCTAGGTTTCTCAGCTTATTATAATGTTGCCTGAGCAATTGTGCTAGTCACTTTGATTTGCTAAACATAAAATTTGGGTAGAAATCAGCTCTCAGTCTCAGGCTGCCTGGATCCGCCCCCATGCATTCACAAGTTTGAAATCACTGTCTGCTAATACACTGGCTCTCATATTTATAAAAGCTCTTCAGAAATCACAGAAATCTTTAGCTTGGGGCAGATCTAGACTGAAGTATTTATGACAAGTTACAGTCAAAAATTTTCAAATTTTTTCTTTTTCTTTTTTTTTTTTTAAATGAGATCAAGTTATTATTAACTCTAAGCCTACTGCAGCTTCAGATAAAGTAAGGTTCCCGTTTTCCACTGTTGACTCGCTGGCTGAATTACACTAGTACTGGTTTTCATTTCTGGCTGTTTAGAAGCTAGAGATCAAAATTACCTTTTTTTTTTCCTTTCTTGTCTTTCCAGCTGTGTACAGTCTAACTACTGATGCTATCGGATTCAAGGAGACTTTCCACTGTTATCCTTCAAAGGCAGCCAGAATTATTATACCAGTTATTTTTCCATATTCCTGCAGAGAAAGCCTTCTTAGAACTTTCACTTTTGCTTCTAAACGTACAATGACTTGTGAAGAATTTATTCAGCTCAGACAAGGCTGGGTGCATCCTAAAAATTATTGTAGTTATTTATACACTGTTTTGCATTGTGTAATTGAATTTGGTGGTTGTGAAAGCCTTGGAGATTGAAATATTTTGCTTATGTATTCACAAAATGAGCTTTGGAGGTGCAAGTTTGCCCAGCTATCCTGAATGGTGGGCCTCAGGAGAGGCCTGCTACAGGACTCAGAAGAGACTGTGGTCTTCAGAGCCAGCAAATTCCTAGGTTTTGTGAGATTAAACACAGAAATCACAACCAGAAACTCATATTGATTCTTTCCGGTGTTAAGTGTTTAACTTTGAGACATAGCTTTTCTCGCCAGTCCCCACCATTACAGGAGGGGAAGACAGGCAATCGCTGGAGGTCATAGACAGAGTCACCCTATGTGTCTCTGTTGACCATGCCAGGCATCTGGACACCTCACACACCTAACATCTTATTTTCTGCTTTCTATGTTAGAGTGCACCAGAACAACCCTCAGATGTTACCAGGTCTCAGCTACTGCTGCAGTGAGCAGAAGACACTATAGTGTCATTATATGGTGACACTATTTGTCCCCTGGTCCCGAAAAGTTAGTTTAAGCTCCACACTGACCTTCTCGTTCAGACTGCAAGTTTCTCAGAGGTGTATCAAAGCTGGTAGCTGAAGTGGCAAACTAATCACTTGCGTGTATTGCAGACTGCTGCAGGCACTGGGGTGATAAATTGTCCAATTTTACTAAGCAAGGTTGCTCGGATAAAAGGGACTCACAACAAGGGTATGTACAGCTGTCTTTGTTATGGACTAAACAATAACAGCCATGGTTCTGATGCTTTTTTTGTTTTTATTTTTAATTGTCAGAGTCTTTCTCAAAAAGAGAACACACCTTAAGTGAAAAGGTTTTAAAAGCTGTAATTTGCATAAATATTTTAGCTCATTTTTGAAGTACTAGCTGTCATGAAAGCCTGTTTTTCCATTTGTTTATAAAAATAGGAAATTGTTACCATTTTGATGTCCACTGAACACAGAGCAGATTAGCGTGGAGAACGACTGTATGTCCTTGTATTCGCAATGGCTGACCTGCCCCCATTGCAGCTGGAAGCCGTAAGTTTATACTTTTGCATTGGCCCCCATGATATTCTCACTTTCATATTTAAATTATTTAATATTTTAATTTTTTCTCAAAGCCATAGTTGGAGCTATACTTTCCTTTCTAACCTATGACTATGTCCCCTCACATTCAGGTGTTCAGAGTATTTGCAGACAGTCTAATATTTTTTCCTTTTTTTTGTAAATTTATTTATTTCACATGTCAAAAAGGTTTTCACACATGCAAAACATACATAATGTATAGTTTATCTTAGTTATAGTAAGACAACAAGATTATTGGCGCTGAAGCCATAGATATGTATTACTGACCAAGACATGCTGGCATATGCAGTATCAAACTTACGTGAGCATTCTCTCATAAAATTTGCAGACAAAGTAGACAGGCTTCATTTTAAGTTTGTCTGAAATCCAGTTTTTTACTCAAAACAGTGTATGACACAGAGTGAAATTTATTTTACCTCTTTTATGGCCATGTAAAAATTAGATATGTAGTCTAATTAGGTATTTTGTCTGCTTTTGAATTCATTGTGGATAAAGAGTTACCCATTGAGGACTGTTTCTACCATCATTCTCCACTTACCAACTACTATCAGATTAATTCATTTCCAGAGGAAACAGTATCAGAAAGATGGTACAAGGCCAATAAAATCCTTTGTATATTTTAGTTCCACAAAATCCCTTATCTTTCACTGAAACAAAACATTATGCAGGTATAATCTTAGTCACGTACTCATTCCAAGTGAGCTCCAGGGAGAAGTTCACAGCATCAGTAAAGTTTTTAGGTCCGTTTCAGCTGCTTTTCTGTTACCATGTCAATGGGACTCTGTCAGCTAGCTTTACTATGATAGCACTGCAACCCCATGTATACACGCCAGCCTTCTGCCTATACTTCTGTCAGTACCTGAGCTGGTGCGATTACAGTGATAAGTGCAGCAGCATGTACAGCATGTACAGTGATAAGTGCAGCAGTAACTTCAGTTGTAAATTTTGTTGTGGTATAGACATGCCTTAGGTGTCATTTAAAGGGTCATAGATGACAAATATGCCTTGTGCCATAGTTTCTGAATCTATAGGAGTCACTGCCATGTCATATGCTCAATGAGGACCACATCTGGAAAACGAATGCAATGTCATGATACTCAGTGATGCCATGCTTACTTTTCATATGCCAGCTTCCTGTGTAATAATCACAAAACCAAGTTATCCTCTAAAGTTTTTTCACAATGGGGTGGGAAATGTCTAAGATTAGGACTCACAACAGCAGCATGTTGGTAAGTTAAGTGAAAAAAAAGGGAGAAGAGTTAAATGCCTGAAATAACCAAGGGGAAGCATGAAAGGGAAAGAAATATTTGAAATCCTGTCCTTTCCTGGAGTTAGGCACGTACGCCAAGAAGTAATGGAGAGCACCTGGGACCACTGTCTTACTCCTTACCCTGAATTGCATATGTCCCTTAGGGGAACAATAGCTGGCTGGCTTTTTTTCGTTCTAAGAGCAAACTGGAGGAAACTTCAACCTATGATGACTGGGGCACTCACCCCAGACAGGTTCTGTGGCATCTTCAGCTCCTGACCAGCTCTTAGCTCCCACAGAAGGTGTTACTCAGTGTAGCCAAGTGTGCAAGGCTCAGAAACCTTTAAACGGATATCAGTCTGAGCTCAGATGTGAAGCAGCATAAATCTGTCACCATTGATAACAACATCAAAGTAAAATGGGGGAGCAGATTTAGTTTCTCTAGGCTACCGTGCCTGCAGCTGTTTATACGACAACTCTTGATGCGTAATGTGTAAGCAGTCACTGGGCAACAGAGGCCGGTTTTGTTTGCTCCCTTTCTAAGGTTGATATCTCAACAAGAGAGAAAAATAGAGAAGAATCTCTTCTGGTCTCAGGGGAAAGGAAAAGCTGGACCAGCTAATCCCTTACTAAATGTTTTGTAACTACTAGTTAATGAAGTGCATATACTGCAGTTCCACTTACAGTCACTGGAGAGAGACAGTTCTCTTTGAAAATACCCAAGAGTGAGAACCAACTGGACTGGTTTTACCCTGCTCCAAATAAAGGAATAATGGAACCATTGCATTTTCCCGTCTGTACCAGATTACATCCCTAGGATCCCACATCCACAATTTTCTTGCTATTTGCATCCTGAGCTGTTAATAACAAGAGGTTTCTCACTCAGAATAAGATACACCTTGTAGCTGGGACACAGAATTGAAGTTCAAATAGCTCCCTTTGTTGCTTAGACTGGTTCTGCAGCAGCTTGAGAACTTGGCGTGGAAACACCAAGCAAGGAGCCAAGACAAGTGAATGTTTAAGACAGGAAATGGTGCACAGAGACATGTAGAACAACCAAAAATAGTCATTGAACTATTGATATAACCCAAGGACAAGGCTTTTAGCTGCAATCTTCACCTTTATGGCTATGTTAAGAGTTGACTCAACTGAAGTTGTTGGGTTTTTTGGGTAGTGTCCAGAGTAGGTAGGAAGAGGGAACTGATATGGCAGAGATAATAGAGAGCTGAGAGGTAAAACAAGTTAAGCTGGAGAAAGGCACTGAGGTAATTTGAGAAGGTAACTGGGGATATAAAATGCTAGCGTGCCAAAGGAAGAGAACAGCTATCCTGCAGGGAAGGAGAACAGTGCATGGAGAAAGGAGAGGAAAAGAGGAAGGGTGGAAAGGTGACCTGAAGTCCTGTGGCCAAGGTGAACAAGGCATCTGTGTATGATAACAAAATGTGACCTACAGGCTGGAGTGGTAGGTTTGGGATGCTCTGCCTAGGAATGTCTGCAGCTTCATAGGATTTTTTTTGTCATATATCTCCAGACCAGTCTGACTTAACCTTTCAGGCTGAAGGATCTACTTTGATCGTGAGTAGGGACAGGGATTTTGCCCTGAGTTTCTTTTGACACTTGAATCCTCTTCACAACAACACAGAATTGAGGCTGAAGTCTCTTGCTGTAAACACTGAAATCTCATAAAACAAGAAAATCTGTTTTCATATTGAAATCACTTCCCAGGCACAGTTTCACATGAAGGAAAACTTTTCTGTGAGAAAGGTTCCAGATAATATGGTTGTAGGCAACTACTGTTGATGATTAGTGCTTGTCCAGAATATATTTTCTTTTTAATTAAGAAGAAATTAAAAATACGTGTTTGTTTCAGATTTTTTTTTAAATCACAGGCTCTTAGAAACAGGTAAATGACTCAAGCATTGTCCCACATTTAAATATTTTAGATAGCAACTTGCATAATTTTCAGTTCTGAAGTTTCAGTTTTTCTTGGGAAACTGGTATAAAATACGACAAGACTGCTCTTTCACTCGTACGTTAGTCTGCAGGATAATTTAAGCATAAAAAATGTACTGATACTGCCAAGCCTTTTCAAGTGGTTTAAATAAGCCTAATTCATACAAGTTATAAAAAGTATATGATTCTACACATAAGTAAAGTTTGAAAGGGTAAATAATTCACAGACAGGAGACCTGAAGAAAACAAGTTTATCAATAGTTTCTCAATCTATGTAGACTATGCAGTATTGGTGCATCTCACCTATAGTTTCTGTTAGAGAAATAAAAATATTTCTATGGTGCTAATAATAAGAAAGGAAATAAATAATTGGATGATAAAGCCTGTCTATATTTACAACTGTTCTTCCCATAAATATGAGCCTTGAAATGTCTTTGTACTGAAATTCTATATTGTAAACAATAATGTAAATGTGGCCTTGGTACTTTAAATTATAGAATGAGTCTGCTTCATGCACTGTTTTATGAAAAATTTGTTGCACTATATTGGGATAAACTCTGGTCACATTTACACTAGGGTATCCACAGTATGTTTGGGAAATGGGTGTATTAACAAAAAAAAAAAAACCAAATTTTACTTAATTTTTTTTTTTTTAGAAATATTTCAGACTAGCAGTTTAAAATGATAGAAGAAAAAAAGACACAATCTCATGTAACTTGGTGTACAAAGTGTTACATTCAATTAGAAAATATAAGGAAATTAACATGCAGGGGCATGCTGATTTAGCATATATTAGAATACTGGACAAGTTACAATTTCTTGTGTCCTGACATGTTTTGCTATGATAAAGGCCTGGCAAGGCTGGTAGGAAAAACTTCTTTGCACATTGTATATAAACTGCACAACCTTTGCTGTATCAACTTTATGCTCCAATAAACAAGACAATAATGACAAATTATCAAAGCAGTCCTCAGATGTGACCCTCAATTGGAAGAGCAGCAATTTAATGAAGACAAAAGCTAGGTGAAAGCTGCTAATATCATTTACTGATAAACAGATTTTCTCAAGAGGCTCCTAGCTCAATCCCCTGAGGCCCCATAAACCTGCATAATTCCATTTAAAATATTGTACAATTCACTAAATTAGTCTTTGAACATCCTTACTATCCAATTACGAAGCCCCAGCATGGACAGAATAATGAAATTTTTCAAACGGTGGAATGCATGTGGTCTTAACAAACTTATGACAAACACAGAAATTAGCTTTCAGTTTTGAAGCCAATGTAGACTATTGCTAATGCTTCAAGTCAGAGATGAAACAATAAAACACTATTGCAGTGGTTAAGCAGGATGTGAAAAAAAAGAAGTCTTTGACTTACACAGAATTCTCAACACAGGCTACCTTCAGGAAAAAAAAAAAAAAAATCATAAGATTGAATGATGTTTTTGCATTTGCAAGCTATTTGGCCTGCTTAAGTTCTAGTAAAAGCTTTACTGAATAAAGGGTACAAAATACCTCCTGGACAGTTTTATCTTCCAGGCAGGCAGAAAAAGGCGAGAGTTTTGGAAGTGAAATTTATTTCTGTTCAAGCATTGCAAGCTGTATTATTAAAGTCGTTTGTCATGGTTTGAATATTTCTGTGTGATTCACCATTAAATTGGCCTTCTAATTACCAACTTTGTCATGAAAAGCAGTTGGGCTGCTTCATTCACCAGAAAACTTCAATCCCTTAATAATAGCTTGGTTCAAATAGTAGGGGAAATCTTGTTATGCTTCAAATTTAAAATGGGTAGGATAGACATTCAAAAAAAAAAAAAATCAAAACTGAAACCCAATCTGTTAATGATGGTTTCAAATGCTACCCAGAGAATATTTAGAAATTATTTTTAATAAAATATTTTTTAATTTGGCGGGTAAATATTTTACCACTCAAACATGCAAATTCATTTATTTTGAATGTTTATACAAAACTGAAATGAATTGATGTAACTCAGTGCAGTGAATATTCACTTAGACAAAAACCTCATGGTCCTAATTCCTAATGCTATAGAGGCTCAGGACAATGTACAGAAGTGATTGTGCAATTATTTGTCAAATTTGTGCATCCATTTAGAATAATCATGCATGTTGATGTTGTAACCACACTTATAAATGGTTAGGAGGATATCAAACCGATTTCACATATCAGATATGCTCATGGAATGGTGATAGTGAGGTTGTGTACACAATTGTGAATGACTTTCTCTGATAGCTGTGGCATGCCAAGTGCTTCCCCTTGAACTCTGTACGTTGAGATCTCAGTACCCTTAGAGCTTAGTTTATATGCCAAATCATACTTAAATAGTTTTTAAAATGTAAATGTGGGCTTTATTGTATAGATTTCACTGTATGATAAAAATTTTGTCTTTCCTCTGTAACAAGCATTTTAATAACATGAATCAGGCCACATGTATGTATAATATATAGTCTATATATTTACATGCAGTCTACATCTATATCTATCCATCTGTAAGCTTCTATTAAGATTTCAGTTCTTACTAATCTATCTCAAAAATTAGGAAGCTGAGGATTAGTGCCTTTTTCTGTAAAACTGATACTGATTCTTATTATAATTTGCAGAATAAGTCTGGAAATCTTGTTAGTGTAGGCTTTTAATCAAGACTTGGCAACATTCTACTCTCCTTAGGCCCTTCTTGCTCTAGTATAAAAAGAAAGATTTTCCACGTTAGGTTTTGGCAATTCCATCCGTTCCAATAGCTCCCATTCAATATTTGACAAAAGATCAGGCGAAAAGCCTTCCCAGGGTACCCAAACAAAGACATAAAACCTTGTTAGCTGTATCTAAACACAGGCTGCGATATTGTGTTGACCTTATCTTCTAAGGGAAAGATGACCTTTGCTTAATAGAAACATACTTTAGCAGGAATTAAGATACCTTGAGTCCTTAAAAGTCAGACCCACCTATTAGGTTGCTTACATTTTTACCACTGTATCCTTCCTGGGCAAGTGAGGGAGATCTGCCAAGTAAGTCCAAAAAAAAAAAAAAAAACCCTGGATATGGTCATCAGAAAAGGTGGTAGGGTGAGGAAACAAAAGGCAAACTCAAAGGATTTTCTATCGTTACTACCCAGGACTGTTATTGAAAATACAATGATGTGTCTGACACAGTTGAGCAACAGAAACCAGCAGAAGGCTGAGGAGGAACAGGTACTGAACAGTAAGATATGAAGATGAAGAAAGCGATGCAATGAATGACCCTTTGTTTTTTCTTTCTGTATTTTCTTTAACAAATGTGTTCATGGCCAATGTTCCTGTGAAGCACAATTCACTCCCTTTTCTGAAACAACAGTTGTAAGTGAAATTAATATAGGAAGTAAAAAGACTTAGAAAAGTGTCTCAAAGATTTCAGTCAAAAGAAGTTGGAAGTTCTTCGTATTTCAGAAATCTATTAAATGAGAAAGCCTGAGAACGCAGCTCCCAGGTCAGGATGCGTAATAATCCACTAACTAGTGCCCTGCTGTGCTACAAGATACTTCAGGTCTTTCTACAGGCTGTCTCAAAAGCCTGTGGGATTAAATATTTTGCTTTGACTGCAGCTGTACAAAGTCCTGAATCTGGGTGTCTCCTCAACTACAGACTGTGAATTCGAATCTACGAACAATAAAAGAGTAATGGATACCAACAGTTTCTGCAAAATCCTTCTGTTTCGACAAGAGAACGTATTTATCTGCAGGGTACTTTCCTAGATGATGTTCTCACTAACTGTTGTACATAGCCCTGGGGATTATGTGTAGGAAATTGTTGCTGATTACAAGAAATTACAAATAAGTAAATGAAAAATTTGGAGTACTAGCATGAGAAAGAATGAACGTAGGGACGTGTGGTAGCAGCAAGCCTTTGGAAGATGATGGTGAGATACACACAAAAAAGGAAGGATAAATAGACAAGAACCCTACATGACTGAGAACAGACAAAGTATTCAGCCTTTTGAATTTCTCTCTGTCCTTGACCAGTATAATTCTCCTTCATAGTCCTTTGCTCCTGTGCTGCTGTATGTTTCCAAGAAACGTAAGAGGAGTTGTAGTTCAGTAGCTCTGCTAAGTTGAGTTTCTGCTCTTTAGGGTGAAGTAGTTCAAGTTAATTGCTTCTGAGTTGCCTATGTGACTGTGACTGAATGTAAGTCATTTGCCAGCTTGTGTCTGAGCACCCTTGCTAGGGAGGGCAGTTGGTCTGCTCTGGACTAGGGTCAGCACAGGAATCAACACAGTGAGGACAACTGGGTTGTTTGGGCTACAGTGCAATTTTGAGATGTCAGCTAATACAACAGCATAGAGAAAGTCAAGTAAATCAGTATATCTGCCAGCAAAGCACAAATGGAGAATGTAACTGTGAAACATAGCTTCCTGCAGGGAGGTTGTTATCATATCTGACCAGGTGACCAGAGAACACCTAGATTTTTTTTTACCTGAAATACAGGAATCTGGGGAAAATTAAAGACTCCATCATCCTGCAGAAAATTGCTTCATACCTGTTGTTGGATTTTTTTTTTTTACTGCGGCAAAAGTATCATCTCAGCATCCTGGAGGAGATATACTTGAGGTCTATATTATGGAAAAAAAAGAGGAAGATCAAGGGAAGAAAGAAACTTAGAAGAAGAAAGAAAACAGACACAAAGGTCTTTCTGGTAGGGATGCTGTCTTTGTACAATGTCAGCACAATGGTGTCCTGACTATTATCTAGATATCAGCCTAATATAAATGATAAATTAAAATTATAACTAATAAGAAGACAATGGTGGAAGGAAGACATTCTCAGAAGTAAAACATATTGCCATGGTTGTAAAAGATTAACATTTTTCTTATTAAATGATGAGCTTGCTTTTTAATATCAACATTATAATAGACTATACTATGAATCTCTTTATCATACCTAAAACACTGTTAATTCATCTTTCATGAATACATTAGAAGAGAGGGTTTTCCCATAGGCAAACACATCATACATATTTGCAAATGTCTTACATAATGATGCAAACACTATGCACAGAGAGTAGCTGTATTATGGTGAAAGGGAGAAAAAGCACAGGCACAAAAAAGACTTCCATTCAATTTCATTAAATACTTGAACTGACAAAATAAAGTCCAATTTGCTGTATATAAATCTTGCAGGCAAGGAAAAGACTGCTGCTTAAATTTATTCTTTAGTTTATATTCAGCTATTCATAATAAGGAGTTGATGACTGTAGATGGAACAAGTGATTTGTTAACACGTCAATTGCATTTGTTCTTAACATAAAACACTGCTCGTTTTGCAGTTATGTCTACTAGCAAATTCCTAAATATCTTCTTATTTGGGAAAGAGTGCGTGCATCATACTCTACTTTAAAAAAAAAAAACTTATTGATATACTATAGTATGGAAATTAAATTGGAAATCACAGCCATGGATACAAAATAAATAGTAGTCATTTTATTTAGCTTGTTACCATTTAGTCTAGTCCCAGAATATTATCTTGATGGCAAACTCTGAATTCATGAAGAGTTACATAAGGGCCCTGTTGTCAAACATAAAAACAACGTGTTTAGTGCCTGTTTTGTGTCTACATCGGAAGTTTTCTTTCATTATCCACCAGCCCCCTGGATCTTATTATAGCCATTGTTTAATTTGTGCTCTGTTTTACAAATGACACTTGTACAGGCCTCATGGGGCTGCTGATAGAGGTGTGGCTGTCTCCTTCCCTCGTGTCAATTCTTTTGTGAACCTCTATAATTAGCCACTTTACAAATTGAGGAAAATGAATCTGTTGTTGTGAAGTGCTCGCTAGTGCTAAGTCAACCATGTGACAGTCCAAGCTGGTACCTAAAAAGTCATGGCACTCAGCTGTCCAAAGTGTTAACAAAATATCATTGTGGTAGGTTAATACGTAGAAATAAGGTATGCTATCACCAGGAGAACTTAGAGAAGTTAAAACCATTTTCTTTGCTTGAAATATGTATACTTCTTTCAAAATGAAGGACTTCAACTCCAGTGTCTTTCTGGGAAGAAGTTACCAAATTATACAACAGAGGGAGTCACGTGTCATGGCTTAAAGCTTACACTGGCCAACTCCCAGTGTTTTATCTACAGGACTTTATAGGCAGAACATCAACTCAGTAGTTGTCTCTTGCAAAGAAAAATTGTGTCCTAGCTTTTAATATGTCACATTTCCCATGTTCCTGTAAGTTACACCACAGTTAATTTTCTGACATTAGCTTGAATAAATAACGCTATTTCTAACAAAAATATAGCTCGCACTCATCCACATTTTCCCTATGAAATATTCTTTTATTTGCTTTTGCAAACTATTTTAGTCTTTTTTTCTTGTCAATTGAAAAACAATAGCGTGTTTCAGTTTTTAGTAATCAAAACCCGACATTTTATTTTCTGTATTTGGCTATATTTTTATTTTTCTGTGCAAACATGATTTCTTTAAAAAGTGGCAATTTTTAGGGGTCAAAAAAATGCTTTTTACTAGGATTTTTTTAAACTGGATTATTATCTACTGGTTCTGTTGTCACTATAGTAAAAGGATTTCAAGGTGTTAATTTCATAGGCATGTATATATACACACACAAAGACGCACTTACATGTGTTAATACATATCTGTAGATGTCCACCCAGAGTTCACCATGCTTACAGCTATTGTACCTAAAGGAGTGAAATGTACCTAAATGTGTGAAACTTATTTACATGAAGTGCATTTTCCTTGCTGCAGAAGCAACCTTTGAACCAGGAGGAGGAATCGGAATCTCCCCCATTCTCAGGTGAGTGATTTAACCACTGAGCCCAATTAGTCATGACATCTTCTTCCCGTGTAGTGGGAGGACACTAGTAAGGGAAGTGGAGCAAGCCCTCCCTCCTTACCCGGAACAGATGGTTGCTCATTGATTACGGCATCCCTTGAGAGGTGGGAATGCTGGCTTTGAACCTCTGCCAATGGAACGGGAATTAAATCCACGTCTTCTTTAAAGGGTCTTCTAGCCACTGAAAAGGAAAGCTGCACTGGGGAGACTTTTTGCAAGAAAGACTGCTTTTTGAAAGGGATAGAATGCAGTTAATCTGAAGCTGGAAAGATGATTTCAGGGTGTGAATTCAGGCTGATGTTGGCTCTTCGTTGAGCAGGGCTCCTGAGCTGCTGGGATATAAAACACATTCCTCTTCTAAGTATTTCAGATTAGCCAGCCAGGGCAACGTCACCCCCAGTAAACTGGCTCTGGTGATTGTTGTTCTGATCAGACTGCCGATATGAAGTATCTAACTTTGTTCAGGTGCTCTGGGAGGGATCTAAATCCAGAACATGACTCTGTGCATTTCAATTCAAGCTTTTATATTTCTGAATTTTACATTTCCAAAATTATTTCTACACTATGGGAAAGCTCACTAGCAGTGAATTCAATTGTGGAAGCACTCATTTTTCTCTGTTTATATTGTGCTGATATGGACAGCCCCATACCAACACAATATATACAGATTTTAAGAACCCAGACCTATAGTTGAACAGAGTGGTGAAGAAAGTATTTCCCTTCAGAGGTCTATCTGGAGCAGACAGAGATGTAAATCTTACTAACAGAATTGTGTTTGTGTTGGCTGGGTAGGTAGAAGGAAAAGAAGAGGTTCTTTTCCCACCCAGTGGTTAGTGATGCCAAGTAGTTCTACAAGAAGATGGAGCACACTTTCCACTGTCCAGACAAATTCTGACCTTTATGACTGCACAGCTCAGTAGCTGCAGTTTGCTGTTACAATAGACACTTCATTCCTGAATACATGCTGCAGCAAATGAGTCTAGGGGCTGTGTCACAAAAAAAAAAGCTGGAACATAACAAGATATGCAGCACTTCGGCACCCTTCCAGCCACTCAATGGCTCACACTGCCTGAGCATTACTGCCTGTTATCAGATTCTCCTTGGTCAGTATCAGCTGGGCAGCCTTTACAAGAAAAGGGCTGGAAAATGCTTAAAACAGATGCAACATTTCCTCCTGTGAAGGAAGATTGGTGGAGAAAGGAAGCATATAGATGAGATTGTGGTGACTGTGGTGTTGGCTGTGGCAGAACAGACACCTAGATGGTTTTTGTCACTACTTATAGCAGTGAATGTGATGGAAACTGCTTCACATGCTGAAGGAGTGAAACCAAGCAGCCAAGGTGAGTAAAAGACAACTCGTGGCTATAGAGAAAAGCTTCATATCAGTATTTGAGGACTAGTGCAGGAGTGCAAATCCTGAAGCAAGAAGGAGACGAAAGATAAGACCCAGCTGCCCCATAAGTAGTGGTATTCATATCAGTGAGTTATGTAAGGGATAGCCAGTCCCCATCTTAACAAAAATCCTGTCTTGCAATCTCCTCTGTAATACAGTCTTTATTGTAAGTTCTTCCCACTTCTTTTATCTTCTGAGTCATAAACTCCTCTGAGGCTAATGAGGGAGATAGCAGTATTATTTTCTCTGAATAAGGTATGTACCTACATTTTCTAGCTTGATATTATTCCACCTGACTACAGAGAATTAAATCAAAGAGGCTGCTAGGGAAAAAACCAAGCTAGGAACAAAACAACAGCAGAGATGAGCTATCTCCAGAGAAATGCCAAGTGACAGGGAAAAAGGCAGGGAGTTATTAACTGCAAGACAGGCACCTGCTTGTCTCCAGTCAGGCTAACAGGTGTATTTTCCCTGACCAAAGCCTCAGAGAAAAAGAAAATTAAATTGTTTAGAAAAGAAATAAATCCCTGGCTAAAGAAGGGTGATGTGGGGAGTGTTTAGTAATAAGAAAATGCTGCAGGGAGGCGGTGAAAGTAGGGGAAGCAGGAACTGCCTGTGACTCCCAGGCTAGGAAAGGGGTGTCCACTCCGGGAAAAAAAAAAAAAGTTAACAAAACTCACAGGAATAAGCAAGATTCAGAAATAGGTCTTCTGCTGTTTTATCTCCCTCCTCAGAATGCTGTGTACTGTGCAATGAATAAATAATGCTCTGTTTTGAAGAAGCAGCCTTGTAGGCGCCAAATACAGCTGGATTTACTGCTTTTTGCACAGGTGAAAAACAGAGGGCTGCAGCCCAGTGATCCAGTCTAGGGACTCTGCAAGTCTATCTAAAGACAGGCTGTGAAACCTCTCACGAGCAGAATTCGCTTGAGAGAGGCAAAAAGGGCCTAAAATACAGCTCATTATAATAGGGATAGCCATAGTTTGGACTGCTGGAAGTTGTACTCTTTTGCTTCTCTCAAATTCTGTTGTGGACCCGAGAGAAACAGATGCCAAATATGCAGGGTGCAGCGGTGTCTTCTATGCTTTAGTAACTGTGCAAATTGCCAGGAGGCATGAGAGTATCACAAAAACATAGAATCAGCAAAAATAATGGCTCGGTATCCCACCTGCTTTGGAAATAACTGAAGGACTCATCCTGGAGACTTGCAATGATTTCAAGCCCTGGAAGAAGAAAGATATTTTAATGAGAGTTTATTAGGGCTGTGAATGTTCATTGTCCTGATAAGCACTTTTACTTCTAAATAACCATTGAAATCCACTGTGAATCAGTAACCACCAAAAGTGGCTGCTGACTTAGTGCCATTTATAGCCTAGAAGATACATATACATCATAAGGACCATTTCTACACTTATATATCGTAAGCCTCAGCAACAAAAGAATGATTAAAGAAAGATAATGTAATTCTTAAAGGTATTTTCACTACAGAAAAAGCAAGGTGTTTCAGAAGGACAGCATGCTGAAGCTTCCTCTGCCACAAAATCCATCACACTTATTTTGTTATTGGAGAATATTTATACCACTTTGATTCTCAACCTGGCAGGTCACATAAACATTGAATTCCCTTCTAAAATAAATACATGTATACACACATATAAAATGACTACACGCAAGCTCATACACACACACCCTCCCCCTTAACTGTATAGTTTTCCTGTCCCCATTTAATTGTTCCATTATTGAGCCATATTGACTTATAGCTCTTCTAAGCGTGCATCATACAAGTAACTTACAATTTACTCTGTGTTATTAATTCCCCTTGGCAAGTTGAAATTTTAAATAAAATGGCCAGAATATATGAACATGATGAATTGAAACAAATTAGATGTATTACTCTATGTAGAAGGCAGTATTGACCTATTCTAAAATGCATTATTGGGCCAATTTTAGAGCAGAAGAATCACAGCAATTGATTAGCAGCTGTTAGAACGCATCTTACATCAATATGTAAGTGTATTTTCGACAGTTTTCAATGTGCTGTTGCAAGAACTCATCTGCAGCCTAAGTTTTGCTCCCCCCTCCTCCATCCAGCTTTAATATGTTTATCTGCTAAAGCTGAGGTGCGAAGGGCCAAATTCTCTGTACTCGATCCTGCTGTCAGTGCTGCTGGTGTAGATCGCTTAGAAGGAAATGGGATTATTCAGGATTCACCCTGGCTAGTCAAGAGACGATTGTCCTTTGTGCTTTCTACCAGAAGGAATTTTGCTGTCTTGGATAAGATTCTCTTGCAGTGATATACTTTAGAAATAACTTCCGAAAGTCAAGCAAAAAGCAGGGGGAAATGAGCTTTTTTCTCGCCGCTCAGCTACATTTGCTCTGCCATCTACACTATTTGTGGGACTCCCCACATTTAACAAGAAACTCTTTGAAAATCTCCAGGCCACAAAGCTACTCACAAAAGAACAAATAATCAAAATCAATATTTGAGAGAGAATTTGTTTTCCTAGGATCAGGAATAAAAGCATTTAGAATATTCCTCAGTCGCATGCAAGGCAACAACAACAACAGACATTGCTCATTAATCTCTTCATGCAGTTGAATTAATGACCCTTGATGTGTAGTTATAGTCTCTAACAAACACACAATAATTTCTATCAGTTTCTATATAATTTCTATCAGTTAAAGAGCAAAGGTTGCTTTGCTTGTAAGGGTGAAACAAAAGTAAATTCTTTGGTGAAAGATTAAAAGGCATCTGTGCTAGACCAGCATGAATAAAGGCATAACATTTAAATACACTGGATTCGATTTTATTTCACAGCTTTTTCCATACAAATAAAATCTGCATGTATGTGTGCACATACTCATTTTAAATATGCAATAAAAGGCATTTCTCACCTAGAATAAATTGTATTTGTCATTTGGTACAAAGCCCCTTTCAGAGAAATTGTTGCTTTTTCACAGAGGCTCCTATCCTTCTCATTCCTTTTGTATTTTTTTTCAATCAGCAATGGATATACATCTTTGTTAGCCTAATTTGGGGGCCTACAGAGCAGGAAGAAGGAAAGCACAAAGGAACACACTTGACATATTGGTCTATTTGCTACCTCTTTTAAGCTCAATGCATACTAATGAAAGTCATCCAAACTATTCCTCCCCACTCCTCACTTAACAAGCATAATAATAAATGAATATTTAAACTAGCCGCAAATATATTAAGCGGAAACAAATAGGTTTCATTTGTAACAAGTGCACACAGGTTAATTAACAAGAAGGAGCTTTTGTGTTGAAACAAGGCTCCCTGATGCTGTACATGCAGGTGCCGTTAAGGGCCAATTGAGCTCTATAGGATAATTATGAAGTACCATTGTGCTCTACCGTTTGTTAACAAAGTGCTGCCTGCAATTTGCCTAAACCTATAAACCATCATCTGTGATCCTCAGCAGCAATTAAGTGACAAACATCTTCTCATCGGAGACTTGGGGAAACAAAAGAGACGTGATAGCGTTTAAGGAGCCAGATGGATATTTCAGAACGTCAACCCTGACAGCCCCCCCTTTCCACAACCAAATATAAAAGGGGAGCCGGCTTGGTACCACGCTGAGGGGGAGAAGTCGCATCCCAATTATTAAGAGGAGGGCAGCGTTAATAATCATAGGAATGCTCATCTGAACGGCTTTTCGTGAGAAAGCTTTGGACTAGCAAACAAGCAAGAGATAAAACCCTTTCCCCTCTCAAAACAGCTGTAGCTGCAGCTCTGTTCAGTCTGAGTTGGTTTATTGGTTTGTTGTTTTTTTTTTTCTTTTTAATTCTTCCTTCTAATGTCTTGTCTCCACAGAAGATGAGTTTCTTCCTGTGAATAAAAGTGTAAAAATTCCTTTTTTTTTTCTAAGAAAAAGACAAACCAACAGACAGAATTTTCTCCAGGGCATAAGTTACTAATTAGTTCTGCAAAAATAGCCTGTATTAGGGAAAATGATAGATCAGCACAAAGAGGCATTTTAAAACAAGAGATCTACTCCTCCTGTAAAATAATTGATCTAAAAGTTTTGAAGATGTAATCTTTAAAATGCTTCTGTAAGCTCAGCAATAACTCCAGAAGCTATAAACTTTATAAAGGCTCAGTCAAATTAGTTCAATTAATTGCCTGGTTGGGAGAACCTCCAAAACTTGTGGAAGCTCTTGTTTTCATGGATAAGGATCTTCTGGGCATTTTATTCCCTACATTAAATGATGTCGTCTAGCTGATCTGTATAATTGGTAGAGCTAAAAGGCTATTCAGTAACATGAAAAAAAAATTATAAATGTATGAGTTTTGCTAGCTAGTCTACGTTTTTTTTTTCCTATTGCCAAAACAACAGCATTTACAAATGTTTTCCGTAACCATTTTGAAGCTACAGTTGAGTGTGTTTTAATATACCATCAGGTCAACAGCTCTCTTGAAAGGAAAAATCAACCCAGGGCCAAACAGTCAGACAGGCCTAATTAAGTACTTCAGGAGTAGGAGAAGCGCTCAGATAACTACAGCTGACTTGACCCCTTTCTTTGTACTTCACTGGGTTCCTGAACACCTTTGCCACTTTCCTCTGGATTTATGTTTTTATGAATTATTTAAAAACAGCAACTTCAGATCTGCAATTAGTTTTCAAGGAAACAGATGTGAGAAAATAATCGCAACTTAAACAACTTAAAAACAGCTCCGATCTTGACAGAATGCAAAATGCCAGGTTTCCAGGCCTGTAGAATTCATCACTGGGCAAAAGTGTCATTAATCCCTGCGTGCTTTCTGGCCTTTTCGTAAGGTGCTCTATCAAATGTCATGGATCACCTGGAAACCTAAAAATAACGACAGAGCATTTTTTTTCTTTAATATGGAAAAAAAAAAAAAGTGAATTCTTTCAACTTCAAGAAAAACTATGGGATAAAACAAATATAACCAACGTAGGCATGCTTTACCTTTGTATATATAGCAATGCACCGTGTTAACTCACTTATGATGGAAAACTGACAATAAAGTATTTTGTCATGCTGGAGACTTTCTATTTGTTTTCCCACTGTGTATTTTTTTTAAACTGTAACAAATATGAGACTGACTAAATCTAGAGTACTGAGTTCTTTTACTACCTCCAATGGCACCCCCAACAACTCAAGATTCATTAGTTGATTCCTTCTTTCCGTGCTGAAAATTTTCTCCTTTACCTTAACAGAAGTCCTGCGCAATGCTCAAAGACGCATCCTATAGCTTTTCGCTAGGCAGATTGATGGAGGCCTGCTCCTACCATCATGAATATCACTGCGTAGCCTCCTCTCAGTTCTGGTGCTCATGCACAACCTTCTAACTCACTTGACACAATAAGTTTCATTTTAGGGACGCTTTGACTTCAAAGTACATATGAGAAAAAAGCCAGCCCTACATACAAGAAGAGATATACAAATGGAAATGAAAGTTGGAGTCACAGGCACCACCTTGAGAGGTATGCACTGTCTGAGACTCTGCAATCTGGCAACAGCAGAAACAAAATCATTGAAAAAATTAATTTAATCTATTTTGCTCCTTCCTTTTTTTGGGGAGAAGAGGACTTCGCTGCTATTTTCGAGATACAGTTAGGTGTCATTTTGCCATTAAAATATCAGACCAGAGAACATGAGTTTAAGTGAACACATCTGATCTAATTATTCATCTTGTACTGAATGGCAGCACTTACACTCTACAGTGAGCTGAATTGACACTTCATATCTCTGTGTTTATTTTTTTAATTCTTTGCATTTAAGCCTCATTATGTTTCTTTAAAACCGGCACATTAAGATCCATTATATTGGTGGGTTTAAGATAAATATAGACCTCTCAAGCTTTTGTTGGCTCTCAGGTAACTGGAAATAAAGCACTTAAGGGAAAGTCTGCACAGCCTGATCCTATATTCAAAACAATACCAGAACTGTATTCACTGGGAAGTTCTGACTTTCGTTGTGATTCTTGATCTTAAATGACCTTGGAGACTATCTCTTGTTTCAAGCAAATGCTAGGTAGATCTTCAAGTGACCTGACTTTGTATTAATGCAAGACTGATCTCTAGATAAAATTTAGGATTGCATACACCTATGCCACAATCTCCAGTTGCCTCAACAAACCTCTCTACCTTGGCTAAGGATACACAGAAAATGCATAAGAATGGGTTACCATCATTCATATGTAATCGTCTTTGTTATCAAACCATTTACAATTTAATATCTTCTCTACTGGACTGAATTTTTTCCTGAGCAGGTAATATCTTTTTTTTGTGTGCAAATTTCACCTAAATTATGATAAAAGCTAGAATTAGTTCTTCATTGACGTATTTTCTAGAGCAATGGCTGAAAGAGTCGTTCATGACTAAGTGATTTAGTGAGAACAATTTTAAAAGTCTAATGAAAGTGATAAATGTGTTATTTAAACATCTTTTCAGCATTTAGTTTGCTACTCTACTCAAATAATTCATTAATTGCCAGTTATGCAAATTCCATTCTGTATTTACAAGATTTTTTCACACTGTAAAGCATTTTTTTAAATACCTACCATCACTGTTTTATTCTCCACTGGCTAGACCTTTTAGAATATTATATCCTGTTAGTTTATAAACACATGGATTGTCACAGCCCATATAAAATAGCTTTCAAACACTATGAAAGAAAAATACTGCTTACAACTAGAGGCTTTTAACCTAATTAGCATAACTAAGCATAAAAAATAAATGATCAGAGACTATAACGTGAAAAATAATTGAAAACAATGGCTATGCTTCAGAACTGTACAAATCAGACCAGTGGTTTGTCTTACATTATTAAGGTCCGAAGAAGAAGGATGGTAAATAAATGGGAAATAAGTACTGTAAAGATGTGTTTTGGGAACTTACATTGAGAGTGTGCAATCCAAATTACCCAAGTGGATTTAAATATTTGAGTTTTATTTGGATCTCCTGCCTGTATGGGCTAGGAGGAGAGTTAATAACAATCCACTCACGCAGTCCTTACCCATAAGAGGAGAGGGCTGAAGGCAGCAGTTCTGGAAAGCGATGTGGAAGTCAATTAGTGGTAACATGCATAGGTACAGCATTTCCCTAGAGGGTCCTAACTTATCTCAAAAAGCAGCAATGATAGCAGAAAAGGTGATCAAGACCGACAGAGGAACTTTTTAAAACTGACTGGTTGATATAAGCGTAAGAATAGATAGAATTTGAGGAGCCTGGCAGCATGGAAAAAGCAAATCAAGAGAAACGAAGATCTATAGGGCTTTCCCTCGTAGGTCTGATCTGGCTCCTGTTTGAAAGGATGCATAAAGAATCTCTTCTGTTATGTAACATACCAGACTGAAATCGGAAGAAGGAGTATTTGTCCCTAAGAAGTTTTCCAAATAATTCAGCCTTAGAATTTCTGCTTTGGGAAGGAAATCTGTACTGCAGTCTACTATCTCTTACAGTTACTTAACAGAGCACATAATTCAGACTGATGTGATTTTTTAAAAGCAATTTGCCTTGGCAAAAAAAAAGAAAAAAGCATTTGTTTCGAGGAAAAAAATACATAATCTATTCTTTCCTACTGTTTCTACCAAGTAATAATTATTAGTTGACTTAGAGAATCGTTATGGAAAATTAGGCAGCTAAAATGGACATTGCCCAACTTGGAATTCGAGCAGAATTGTATATTTAACAGTAGTCAGTGGATTTGCAGAGCAGGATTGCCGTGTTATGCAGAATTGTAGCAAGTTCTCCCAGTTTAGTTCAATATAAGAAAACAGATGCTGTATCAAGGTTCAGGTGAGTAAACATCCTCAAACTTAAGAAGTTCATGGAAATTAGCAAGATAGCAGTAGAACTGAAGAAAAAAAAAAAAAAAAGGAAAGAGCTATGTTGCCGTCATATAAGGCTTTGGTTGGAAGAGGTCACTAAAGCACATCTATAAAGAGGAAAAAGGAAAGAGCGCAGCACTCGAGGCCGGTCTTTTCACGCCTAGAAAGCAAGTTTTGCAAAAACTGTTGACGAACGAACGGATCTGTCCGCAAACACCAGGAGCTGTCATCTGGGTGATGACCAGAAGGTGGCATAATCTCTACATTGATTGAGGCCTGTCAGCTCCGCTGCCAAGCACCACAAAAAAAAAAAAAAAAAAAAAAAAAAAAGAAGCTGTTTTATTTGCAAGCCGCGATGTTATCGCTGTTCTCGGGTTACAGACCATCAGACCTGCCGGTCACAGCTCTGGCTTTTCTGGTGGTTCCTTGCTACATCGCCATGAAAGTCACTTGTTGGCTTTATGCAGCTTTAGCAGTACCGTATATTTGGGATGAACACACTGCGTGATTTTTTTCCTTAGTTTCTAGCACTTAGGTTAGTGATTTTTTTTTTTTTCTCTCAGAGGAAAATAATCAACATTGTCTGTCGTTGTTAAAAAAGTCATGCTATTGTTTAGTCATTATGGACCTGATCCTGGACCTCTGAAGTCTGTGGGAATTTTGCATAACTGTCCTCCATAGAATCAGTTTTAGAGCCACTCGCTATCAATCTGTTCCATTTTGTATGCTTCAAATATGGGGATATTTTGTGAGGGAGCTGCCATGCTATCAGTACATAGACTATGTTGTCCTGTTAAACTAAGAGGTCTCACTTCAGGGTAACACAGCGGTTACCTTTCCCAGGTCTCAAGCATTCCCAGAAAATATCAGGACCGATTCATAAAACCCGCCGTCGGTTGCGTTCACCTGATTCCCTGATCTCTCCATGCACTGACTGGGATGTGAGAATGCACCCATAGCTCGCTCTTCACTTATCTTTGGAAGTTTGCCATGAAGGGTGCTATTTAAAAAGAAATTCAGTTGACTCCTCAACGGCCTGGTCTATTTGCAATAGAAATAGGGATCTTTTAATTTACTGTTACATCACCTCTCACTGAAATATTGGATTACCTCTATGTAAAAGAAACTTAGTGCAGGGAATGGCTACTTCATTTTGTCTGTGAATTTGATTTCTGTAACTCCACTCCTATGATTTGATAAGTGTGTATGCTTTACTGTAGTGTTCCTAAAAGGAAGGAGAATGCAACATGGTAATGTAGTTACGGAGTTAATCTACAGCAAGGGGAATTTGGATCATTCATCTAGATTCTTCTTTTTTTTTAATCCATTAAAAGAGTTAGAGAAATGCCTCCTTGGGTTTCAGCATTTTTATTTTCACATATTGTTATGTCTTCTTCTCAACAAGAGAAGCTTCTGAGACTTTCATTAGCACTTATACTTTCTTCCCAGATCATTCTGCCTAAAAGCAGGCAGGGAGTCTCGTGCACGTGGGGAGAAAGGAGAGACCACGCAAGGGGTGAACCTCATGGTTTCAGTGCCGCTCTGCAGCCTTCCGGGCTTCAAAATAAGACCTGCACAGGTGCTGCTGGGGGACTTCCCTACCCTGAGTGCAGCACAGAGCCAAGTCTTGGGCTGAAATGCCTTCAAATACATACAAAAAAAAAATGTAATCAACCATCATTGTTCATGGTGATGGGAGAAAGTTATCAAAGAGGCTTTAGAAGAATAACTGCTTTGCTATTTCTCTGCTCAGCTAGTAGGTAGCACAGGCAATGGTCCCTGGTATGGCTGTCAGTTATCTATACAGACAAGGTGCAGACCAAGACTGCCATCATAGACACTTACCAAACAGAAAGTGCTTGAAAGGGTTTATACTGGAACTCAGTATAAACCAGCTCCTGGGTTGCCCTGAATCTTCAGTTTTGTTTAGAAATGCTGGAAACAAAAGTCTCCTCTAAAAAAAAAAGAAAAAAAACCAAAATGAAACAGACACAAATCATTTAATAGATGTTTCTGATAATTTCTAGTACACCTTTCTTTCCTCCAGTTGTCAAAAGTGGGGGGAAGTAAATTAATTAAAGTTTTTGTTACCATTTTCTTGATGTTTCTGAACTCAAAATACATGGTTTCATTTAAAATTAAATGCTGACATTTTACTTAACATAAGCATCAAATCACTCGGCAGTTACGTATATGCTGTATTTCAACCAACTCTGTTAATAGAATGGTATGTTGAACGATCAGAAAAATTTACTTCTATTCTTTATATAATCTCAAATACAAAACTACTAAGATTAATCAAAATTAACCTTGGAAAGAAAAACAGATGAAAATACAGATAATTTACTCTACATCTTAAATCAGATTGAAGTACTCATAATTAGGCACAGATATTGACCTAAGGTATTTAAAAATTGCCTTACAAAATTTTTCTACATACTTATTTGCACAGTTATTGGATCTATTAGAGACTTAAAAAAAAAGTTATACATAACTTCATTGTAAATTTTCAAAAATCAATCTGAAATCTTTATTTTGAAATCGTTATGCTTTCCATGAACCCTTTAGGAAAAAAAAAAAAAAGCATAAGAGCTCCTACATAATGTAAAAGCCCAAGTGAGTTATGCACTTTCAGACCTTTGTCTCACACACTCAATTTGACAAAATCTTACATTTATACCTTGTAAAGCTTTTTTTTTTTTTCTTCTCTACAGCCTTGTTGAGAGGGACTGTGTAAAAGTATGAGGCACTAAGTCAGATATTCAGAAGTCCTTTATCTTCAGCTCTGCTTGGCTTAATTGGAGTAAAGTACCATTTTTTTCCCCTATAATCCCTCAAGCAACTCTATGTGGAAAACATCTCTTGTGCTTTGTGAATAAATCTTGAGGGTTCAAACTGTGAAGTGAGAGCAATTGGACATTTTTTATTTAAAAAAAAAAAAAAAGAGGGAAAAAATAAGAAACGAGATTAACTAAATGAAGTTGAGGAATGAACTGAACTGAGTTTTTCCTGTCTCTGCCCCTTGGAAAAGTCAGGCTCCTTCACTTGTTTTTGTTTTAATACAAAATTCAAACTGCTGTTGCAAAACACCCTTATTGAACTTACTGGATAAAAAAAAATGATCTGAAATGTTCAGGCTTCAGTGAAATAGGTGTTTAAAATGTTTCAATTAATAAATATCAGGACTGATAATGTCTTGCAGTAGCATCTCCAAATTCACTACAATCCCTGTTAATATCATTTAATGATCAGCTATGTAGATGTGTAACTCTTGGCTCCTGGCAAACTTCTGACTACATAGATGCTATTTCATCTTTATTGCCAGAAAAATGAACTAGATTCTTAACCCAAAAAGATGTAAAATTGTGTCAATATTGACAGGTCACTTTCCTCTCATTACCCTGCTCTTTATGTCAGACCAATAGCATGAGAGGGATGAAGATTTTTATAACAGATGAAGTTTTGTTCAACATCTGATCCTGGGCCAAAGGAATTCAGACTGACTCCTCAGATCACATTTGTCTGAGCCATGAGACTGTACAAATGTGGAGGCTGGAAAAGACTTCGGGAAATTATCAGGTTTAACCAGTTCTGCAGAGACAGGATTAAATATGCCAAGGAAGAATTCATTTTAAAAATTACTATTTTACCTTTTCTTTTTTTTCTTCAGATGATTGGGCAAGATCCTCATGCATTGCAAAATTAAACTAATTTAAGCCTCATAGGTCATTAAATCCTCTTTCTGAGGCTGCCTCCTCAAAATTGGCTGGCCTATTTTCAAGCTGTGGTGTCCATTAGTTTTCTCACTAGAAATTTTATTTTGTATGTATGTATACTCTGTACAATTAGTATAACCTGATAATCCCCAGGTTAACACAATTTAACATAACTAAAAATAAGAACAATCAATACAGAAAATAATTGCTCCTTGCAAGTGTATGGTTGCCAAGCCACTCGCTCCTAGAAAGCTGGAGTTAATACATCATCCTAACAAATAAATTATTGAGCTATACTGAGCCAATGAAGCAATGATCTTCATTCAACAGATGAGGTCTCACACCTCTGCACCAGCCAAAAAAAACCAGCTTTCAACAGAAATGTGCTTCCTCTGCCTCTTACCACCTCCTCTAAATCAAAATCCGAAGATTCTTAGGAACATCCTTAATCAGTTACTGCTACTGGGACAGAGGAGGCAGGTAGTCACTTGAATACTTAGACCAAAACTATCTGGAAATCCCCTGTATGTGGTACTTGGCTTAGCAAGCAGATCACCACCTGCCACAGAAGTTGGCGTTTCTGAGCAGTTTTCAAGGTTGCCCCATATCGAATGCATTGCAGCAGTCAAATCAGGAGGTATCAAAAGCACAGAACCCTCTGGGACTGCTCATCAAGATAGGAAAGTTCCTATTATCTGGCTGCCTGGGGCAACCAAAACCCCACTTAATTACTGCCCTTCAGACAAGGTGGAGACCTGCATTTAAAAACTGTATGTGCACTGAGTGAGCAGCACACAAAGCTGAAATGGAAAAGTGGCTCCCTGCCTCCGAGTTTCCAAGTACGTGTCCTTGAAGAGCAGAAAACTAGAGGGGGAGGCTACCATCCTGCCTGCTGTTTTCCTAACTTTGTCTGCGTGGTGCAGACAGCCGGTCACCATTGAGACTCCATTTCAGAAACCGGGGATATGGCTAGTTCTCCAAAGAGTGAGCAGTTTGTATCTTCCCCTCTAACAACAAATCTCTGGCCCATAATGTTTTTGAACATGGCACAATACTTTTTTTTCCTCCTAAGCTGTTATAATTGTATCCCTATGACCTGAACTCTTGACAAAATATTCCAAGCTGGCACTAGGCAGTCTGTGATAAGCTTAGGTAAAGAACCTATAATTTGATGGCATGTTGTCAAACGATAAGGAATGCCAAAATCTTGTCAGTACTTACTTGTAAGGAGACTTAATTTTGACTTGTCCATGTGCTTTATACTCAAAAGTACAAATGTCTTTTTCAGCTAATAAGCAAACACCAGTTATCATAATATGTTTTTACACACCGAAGGAGAAGTTATTCTTTCAGAACTGCTGTAACATATTAAGTGTGTGACTATAATTTCCCATATCGCTGCTCTTTTGTAGATGTGTGGATTAGGCAACAAAAAAGAAAACTCAGGATGGTTCTGAGATCCCTGTCATGTTTTTTTCCTTCTCGGCTCCCTACACTTCTGTTGCAGAGTGGAAAAGGTCTGGAGTATGGGTAGAGCCATGCAAGTTAATCAGGGTCAAGGGCTAAGAACAGGCTCACGCACACTCAGAGAATTCCCATCTGCCAATACTTCTTCCTTATTTCTTTGTCTCTTCAAGAAATAAACCCATATTTTGCATTCTGTGCTTGGCAATCACCTCCATCCCTCCTGGACCACAAGACTCCCGGTTAAAACAGCATTAGTTTCCAAATGGCTGGCTTTGCTCTGCATTGCACAGGGGTGTCTCCAGTTACCTTCAGACACAGGTTACACAAACGTTCTTCATCCTCAAAGCACCAGCTATAAACCTTAACATCTTGCTCTGGGCACATGAGGCTATATGGAATGATGGCAATTGGTAATGTTGAATTTTGAAACTTGAGTGACACCACTATGATAAAAGGGCATCCGTCTAGGTACTGTATGGTTACACTGTCCACTTCCTCTTTGTTAATTTAGAGACTGTCTTAAATTATTAAAGTTAATCTCTCTTTTCTCCTATGAAACAATGATTTTTGTATAATACTGCTGACTTTCACATTAACATTTTTGACTGTTCACAGTTGGTTTTAGGAGGAAAGGCTTTGACTGAGACAAAATACAAGAAGATATGCATCAGACAAAACTGTCTTTGACATGGAAGGGAAGCATTCAAACACATACAACAAACAGACATATAAAATAATTTTGGGGACAGAAATTACAATGTACAATTTCTTCTGAGAAATTCAGAAAACACCATTATTATGTATGTGATGCAGACCCCAGCACAAATACGAGAAGTGATGTTTTGGAAGGGATGTTTTGATGTATTATAAAGTGGGATTCACATTTTTACAATGCTTCCAGCATCCAAGCCTTGAAAAAACAGCTCTTCTTGGGCAATAAAAAACAAACATTCCCTCCTCCTAAATAATTAGTGACATTTGAAAGTGAAGATGCGTTGTCAAAACTGCTCTATTCTTTGAGAAGAGCATAGAAAGACATTCATTTATCTCCCAACTACACAGTTGGTTTTCTGTGCAATTTGAGATTGCAGTGATATTGCTTTAGTTATCCCCTACAAACTAGCATTAATTATTCCTCACTCTACTGATTTAACATTGCTTCTCCACGTGTACCACAAAAAGGACAAGCACAGCGGGATTTTACTCTGTCTCAGTTCCACCTCTGTAATACATGCATCTCCTTACTGCATGTGCCTAGTCCTTGATTTAAATGCTTCTTTTCTTCTCTCTTAAGAGATGCAGGAACAAAAAGTCTAAGGTGGTTAGTGTTTTCAACTCAGCATGTCAGCAGCTGAAAGCACATGCTGTGGCCCCAATCCAGCAAAGCACTGGGACAGATGTGCAGGGCAAAGCACACAGGTTCACCTTGCATAGGAATACCTCTGAGTTTGCACTGAAGTAGGCTCTCAAAGGCTTTAGTAGAGTACAGCTATCAGCAGCAGACAAGGCATATATCAGATATGACCAGATTTTTTGGGTTGTGATTAACATAGACTGATATAAAACCAGATAATTGTTTTTTCAACATTCGTAGAATTACAGAATAGTTTGGGTTGGAAGGGACCTTTAAAGACCATCCGGTTCATCCCCCCTGCAAGAAGCAGGGACATGTCCAATTAGATCAGGTTGCTCAGAGCCTCATCCAGCCTGGCCTTGAATGTTTCCAGGGATGGGGCATCCACCACCTCTCTGGGCAACCTATTCCAGTGTTCTGCCACCCTCATTGTAAAATTTTTTTTCCTTATATCCAGTCTGAATCTGTTTCTTTCTATTTTAAAACCATTACCCCTTGTCCTATCACAACAGGCCCTGCTAAAGCTTTTCTCCCCATTTTTCTTATAAGTCCCCTTTAGATACAGGCAGGCTGCTATCTCTGGTTTCCCCAGACCCTTCTCTTCTCCAGGCTGAACAGCCCCAACTCTCTCAGCCTGTCCTCTTAGGAGAGGTGCTCCAGCCCTCTGATCATCTTTGTGGCACCCCTTTGAACTCACTCTAACAGGTCCATGCTTTTATGTCACATGCTCCACAGGTGGACGCGGTACTCCAGGTGGGGTCTCACCAGAGCAGAGTAGAGGGGCAGAATCACCTCCCTCAACCTGTTGGCCACGCTTCTTTTGATGCAGCCTGGGATGAGTTGGCCTTCTGGCCTGCAAACGTGCATTGTCAGCTCATGTTGAGCTTCTCACCCACCAGTACCCCCAAGTCCTCCTCAGGGCTGCTCTCAGTCCATTCTCTGTTCAGCCTGTATTTGTGCTTGGGATTTCCCTGACTCAGGTGCAGGACCTTGCACTTGGCCTTGTTGAACTCAAAGCGCATCTACTACCATCCTCTTCTGATATCAAGGTACAGAAGAAGAAGAAGAAGGAGAGATTTGAAAAGACAGACATCTACAGCACTAGAAATCACTCTGCTAACAAGGAATGAGGCAAGTGTCTCTGGGAAAAATTATTTCACCTAATATCACAGAAAAAGAGCAACAGAAAAGAAATACTGAGTGTTCCTTAAAATATGTATCAGGTTTTATTTTACTAAACATAAGTGATTTAGCAAAAGTTATACTAACTGAAACACGTGTTTCTGCTGTAAGGGATGATTCTCTTCTCTCCCAGCTATGGCTTGCACTGTCTGCAGGTCTTGGATTCATCTTACCAGAAATGGACTGCTGCAAGCCAGACCTCCCAGGACCCCAGCCTGTGTCCTCTTAATAATGCTGTATTAAGATTTCTCTTCTCATAATGCAGACATGCACAGTAGCACAGATAAACTGCAGTTTAACAGTGCATATTTCCTTCCATTGATGTGCTCTTATGTAGGTATCCACTGCAGGCATCTATACATTAAATGAATTAAGTAATCTCTGATTATTAGTCTGGCAAAAAGGGGAGCTCAGGGGTTTTTGGTTTTTTGCTGTTGTTTTTTTTTTTTAAATAAAAAGTCATTGTGGGCTTAGCTAGTTTTTTCTGAAGAGTGACTTGACTAGACCAAAGCTGGGTTGTTTGTAGTCTTTTCCTTCAATTCATTGTATGTAACAATGCTAGAACAAAAGTTAAAATCACAGCAAGAAAGCCTTAGAAATTAATTATAACTACAGGACATACAAAGACTATATAATAGTCTGACAAAAGACAAATGATTTATTGTATTTCCTTGAGTTATTGATAACCTTTAACTCATCAATAATGAGTGGGAGAAATGATGTATTCAGAGAATGACTCTATGTTCTGTTTATGCAACAGCGTTTGATGATGAATGTGTTGCAAGGAGGAACGGCTGGGAATTCAGCACTAGGAAAGTTTCTGTGAAGGACTTTGCGGTCACCAGAAGGGAATAATATCACCCCACACGTTTTTTTAACTGAATCTCTTCTGATTTTCTTCTCTGGAACAGGTGTCAATTTTTGGCTGCCAGTGAGTGACAAGTAAAACCCATTAAAATTCTCTGAAGCTGTAGAAACGGATCAGCAGAGTAGTCATCTCTGGAGTAGGTGAAAATGTGTTTAGCTTTGAAAGACACTTGTGTTCTAATTCTGTGCGTTCATTTCTTCTCTCGTCCTGGGCAATATAGTTAAAACTACTGATATGAAAAACAACAACAAAAAAATTATCCCTGCTGGAAGAGTTTTCTATCATAAAGAACCAGTTGATTGAGACAAAAAAAACTCCTCAACCACCCCCAACCCCCCAAATCCTTCCTGGAAGTGGGCTAATTAAAGCATTTTCTTCAACAGAGCAAAATCACTTTATTTGGATCTCTATCATTTTGAGTTTCAAATTACATATTTCCATAGAATTTCAGATTACATTTTCCTGAGTGTCTGATTTCCTAGGAAATTATTTAAATTCCATCTTTTCATTTGAATTGGAATGAGAAGAAAACTGAAATATAATAATTCCTTACAGGATAATTCTGTAATTTTCAACTATTACTACCAACTGGCAGGATTTCTTAGGAATTAGATCAGAAGGGGTTTTAAGAGCAAGAAGATTTTTCTAGTGAGGGAAAGATCCAGTAACAGTAAAATTTATTTTTTAATACAAATTTTAATTTATGAGGAAATACTCAGTCATCATAGAACTATCTATTCCTGCTGCTTTCTATGATCTTGTTTCAGCAGAGCACTTGCATTCATGCTTGGGATCTTCTTGGAGCATTTTAAGTGAAGAATACGCGCAACTAAATAAAGACCCTTCTATCTGTCTTATGTTCTGGCTAATATAAGCACAGTATCACATAATTCGTATTGTAGAATCTAAAGAAAGAAAACAAGCGACCTAGTAAAAAAAATGTTAATACAAGAAGAATTAAGCAATTTGAAAGAGAAAGAGAGAGGTGTAGGTGTGTCGAAACAGTCCCACATGACAAGTTGTCTGTTGTCTTTAGAAATTAAAATCTGAGCCTTATATGGAAGCACCGATAATAATATCAATAGCCTATGTGAAAAGAGAAATGTTATGTCTAGCACTCTAATTGAATAGAAATAATGGTGATTTTAATAACATGCATGTGTGTATGGTGGTGTCCACAGGTCACAAAGTACTTGAGAAGCACATCTGATTTGAGGCTCGGGACACTTAATCCTTAGTAGACGGAAGGAGCCTATAACCATCTACTTCTCACAGCTGAGGTGCAACAGATAAAATACTTCAGCTGTGTGGGCTTCAAGTCAAGCAACCTCCCACATGTGGAGAACTGAGTGGTTTGATTTCATAAGGAGCTGAATACTTCTACTTGGACCTAGGTGCTGTGCCTGCAACCCATCACGGACAAGCCTGAGAAAGAACTGCACCCCCAGGCAGTGTTATTCATGAGGGAAAACCTGTCATTTTTCAGTTTTTATAAATGTAACATTAGCTTCTTTCTTACAACATTTTGTGGCTTGTAAAAGAGGGATAGTGAGAAAAGGGTTCATGGTTTTGAAACAGTAGGAATGAGGGAGCTAAGAAATGAGGACAGACAAAAAACTTCGAACATGCTTAATTTCTCCAACCTCCCTAAAAAGTGAAAATCTCTTTTGTCTGAATTTTGCAATAAGCACTCTTTGCTTATTTCATCCAAACGATCTCATGCAGAATTAAAAATAAATGAAAAGTTAGAAAAAAAAAAAGAGTCCTAAAATCACGGTGATTGTAAATCACTAAGGGTTTATAATGATTTTCGCCTTTTGTGGCTTGCAGCCTAGAAACAGGATAGACAGTAAGTGCTACTACTGTTAGCTAATGGAGATTCTCCTTTAGCTCAAGTGGTAGCGCTGTTGCTTTGGGATACGGAGGTTGTGATGTCTTGCCTAAAGGGATATAAGTGTTGCAATTCAGGTCCCAAATGAGAAAAATTCTTCACATTGGTGCCCAATTAGTGAGCTGATTCCTGGTGTTAAGTCTAATGCAATTTAGCACGCACCTGCTGAATAGCACGCACGCCAGATACCAACTGAACGACTCTGGTTCTTTGTCTTTGTTCATGGAGAGTTGAGCGTTTTGTTGCAGGGTAGGGAGTAGAGCATAGGGGCAAGGGGCGTTTGTGAACATTTGCACAAATTAAATCTGCAGATTTGCTTCAGCAACATTTCAGAGCTGCTTGCAGTTGCTCTACGGCAAATGGACATGGATATTCACTGAGAGCATGACTCGAGTATATAAAAGTTATACTAACAAAGGGGTAATTCCTTACCATCCCAAGTGATGATAAGCTGAACTATTGACCTAAAAGAGACCAAAAGAGACAATTCCTGCCTTGAGTTTACAGTTTGAAATATAGAGAAGAGAGGACCCTGCAGATACCCCAGTTTATCTTATTTTATTCCTTGGATTCTGGATTTCTTGTGGACACTGTGGAAAAATGCAAAGTTTGGAAAGGATTTGAATGAGATCAAGTTAAAGGCTTTTGCAATGCGTAAGCTTGTAGTAAGCTCACATAGTTTTCTAAGGTTAGCCACAATTAATTTATTTAGATTAAAATAATTAAAAAGATGCCTGTCTAAGGATCTAAATTTCCTCATATATCATTAATAATATGCTAAAATCCCAGAAGAATGAAAATAATCATACCAACAGGAACTCAGCCAAGTAGCATCCTACAGAGACTCCTTTCCAACCTTTTATCTTTGTGGGAAACATACCTTCTGCCCTGTTAAAGAATGCTATTAAACAGGTGTCATTTAGAAACAACTATAACAGGATATTTTGTGCCAAAAAAAAAAAAAAAGGAGCTGAAGCTTTAGAGACTCGGGGAACGCCAGGAAGCACCCAATTACCCCTCTTTTGTGGAACAAGAAAGAATTTAACTTTGGCATCCCCTGCTGACCAGAGATAGCAACTCTAGTATACAAAGAAAAAAAAAATTAATTCATATTCAAGCTAGTTTTAGGTTCTAGAAGTGTGGCAATTTTTAACAAACATGTTAATCTGCAGAGGTCTGTGGATGACTGTGAAACTCCAGAGTGCTGATTTAATATTTTTAGTGAGAAGTCCTATCTGGAAAACTAGCTGCTACATTTTGTCTCTGAAGCTGTCCTAACTTCAGTTTTTTATGTGGCTTTAAAGTGCAAGACAGGGTAAACCAGACGGCAACAAAAGGCTCCCAAAGCATCCAATGCATGGCTAATAATCTCAATAGTATCAGTCAAAAGAAAAAGTTGCAATCTCTTAGCTAGACACAGCTGACAAAAAAAAAGATTGGCACATTTGCTATACACTCTGATTGTCAAAAACTTGTGGAGGATCCAATCACCCACTTACATTTGCCTCCTAAAGGGAGTAAGGGCACACTGAGCTCTCATAAGCTCTCATTGTTTCTTGCCCCTTCTCGAGTGCACCACTGTTATCAGCATCTGATCTGATTTGGCAAAATTTTGTCAGCAGTTCCTTTTTTTTCCAAGCTGCCATTCTAGATGTTTGCTCACGTAATCCAAGTTAGACAGAAAAGCAGCCAAATATCATATGTTTCTAAATGAAATTGTGGAGTATAGCAAAATAACCAAATTACTTATGAGATGTGCTCCAGTTTAAAATTAAGAACATGCACATTGATGTGGTCTTTTAGCAATAATCGTCTTATGAGAACAGTTCTGGGCTAGAATTAGAGCATATACTGCATTAATTAAAGCATGAGCACAATGCTTTAGGAAGTGCAGGTAAGAACTCTGGCCTCTTTCAGCTCTCACTTGTCATGCAGCAGAAGGAATTTCAGGTTGGAAATGGGAGACTCTATGGTGCTGCCTCCGGTCCAGCAGACTGAATGTCTCTGATAGCAGTTTTCTCCTCATCTGCAGTAAGGCTGGAATGTTACCTTTAAGGTTAAAGTTATGGATTCCTCTCTCAGAAGACAAATGCACTTCTGTTAGTAGCCTAAAAAGGAAGAAAACTCTCAGAACTCCCTATAGCTCTTGCCATTCCACAATAGGACACAAAGACTAGAATTGACAGCAGTTTAAAGTGGAATAAGTTCAATATTTTTAACTGACTATTTTAATAAATTACTAAGGGACTTGTGGAATTATGAAGCAATAGTTAAAGTTACTGGGCTGGAATTTGGATGTTCTGGGTGAAACACAACAGGCTGGGCCATACAAGAATTCAAAGTAGATTATTTTAATTAGTTTAATTATTGTGATCCTTAAACCCATGAAGAATGGACATATTATCTAACTATCTCATATCTATAATCTAAATCATAAAATCTTTTATTTTAACACAACATTCTCAATGGTCAGATGCAACCTACACTTGTGTATTATTTTTTTAACAGGATCCAGTAGAATGCAAAACTTGCAAAAACTTTAACACTTCATGGCATAGCTGAGAACTTCTCATGTTCTTCTGCACATCCACAACTGAAACCAACAATATCTGCAGTTCACCCTCTGCAACACAACTAGGAAAAATGATTTTGCTGTTGCTTCTGCTTGCTTACTGGTTTCCATCCAAACCAGAAAAAAAAGGCCGTGCTAATTAGTTGCACAAAATTCAGCACATCAGCTCTGAGAAAAAAGTGACTTTTTCTTTTAATTTCTGGACATCTTTTGATGAGCCACCCAGTACTGACTCAGCGGTGCTGGACCTTCACTTGGGGCCCAGAACTCTGCAGCTGCTCTAGCTCTGCATTTGCCTAGAGCAATGTGCCAGCTGTCTCTGACTGTATTACGCCACAGTAATGCGAACAACTGGAAGCAATAATGTATCTCCCCATTTGCCTAACAATACCAACATGCACAATAATTCAGAAGACTGAAGATTTGTGCTGTAATTTAATAAACCCCATGCACATTTCTACAATTGAGTATCACATCTGTGCAATGGATCCTAGAAGTGTAATATTCTTTTATAAGGGACCATTAACCAATCTTAAGTTTATAGGTTTCCTTAAATCTTTTTCATCAGCTGTTAAACTACAGTAAAGAGAAAATTGCCTCTTATGAGACAAGGGATAGTAAAATACAAAGACTGTGATTAAACGTCAATCAATTAAGGATTATAATATAATAAAAATGCTGACTGATGATTAAAATGAGTACTTTCTGGCAGAATTTTATAAGCAATATTAAGAATTATTTTAAAAAGTCAATAGAATAAAACCCACTTACATCTTATTATGTATCAGGGACACTGTCTTAGATCTTTTCAGAGAAGAGGAGAAAAAAGAATTGTTATTCTGACAAAAATACCTAAGAAGCAGCTTGTTGTCGATCTCCACATTAAATAGGATAAATTTCCTTCCGTCATTTATTTTATTATACCCCTGACTCCTCCATTTTAAATCCGTTTCTGAATGGAGTAAATAATGTTACATGTTTTAGTTTCCCCTGGCATTTGGCAAGTTCGTGCAACTAGGCAACATTTCATGAAAACAGGTAACAGATCATGCATTAAACAATATAAATAAGTGACACACAAAATATTATTTCATGTAACAGACCTCAGAGAGAGGCCCAGCTGAGGAGGGAAGAACTGTAAATGAAATATTTGTGTGTGTCTTTTTAGTGAAGATGATTTAGTGATCTTTTATGGAAAAATCCTATGGAATTTAGGATTAGACTTAAAGGATTCTACAAAAACTCTTACACTGAAAGAACAGTAATAGCAAATAATAAGCTTTTTATAGTTCATAGGAAACATTCAGCAGGAATAAATTTTTCTATTAAATTCTAGAGTCTTTTTCAAGAGAGCAATAGAAAAGTTTTCATTTTTAACGAGGGAAACTCCATATAATGTACATCTCACCTAATATTCACTTCCTGTTCTCCTGCTCTCACATGGCTGAGTGGCTGTGGGTAAAAACCACATTACCATCTAGAATCTTTTATCATTACACTTATGTTTTATCTCCTTCCGATTCACCATCTTTCAAAGCAGACCATATTTATTTCTCCATCCTCCTTGGACTGTGCCATGTGTTTGCCGAAGATCATGTATACTTTACTGAACTGTCTATCACTTCCATTTCTGCATGGGTCACACAAACCCTTTTAGAGAACATCAGTGCTATGCCACACTCTCACTTTGTCTTTTCTTAAACCACTCCTACTTTGATACTTTTTCCTTGTTCCTATCTGTTCAATAGCAGAGTAAATTCCTCCTTCTTGCTTTCTTCTTTTAACCTCTGTATAGCCCTTAAAGCTACTCTTTATCTTCTACTGTCATCCTCTTTTTTAACTAATTCTTTTAAGTGGCTCTTGTCCTATCACAAGTATCTCCTAAGCTTCACATCTAAGAACTAGAGGCTGTGTAAACACCAAAGTGAAGAAAGGCAGGTTTTTTTAGGAATTTGAGTCTTGAGCTTGAGAAATGGGTATTTAACAAAGCAGTCTTCAATTCAAATTTTGATTAAAGTTCACCAGTGGCATCAAAATTGTTAGGTAGCAGAGAAAAGCGTAGACAGATACACGCAGTGTGTAAATCTACTGCCCTTGGGAAATTAGGCTGAAAACTACTCCTTTATTCTGTTTATCTCTCTCCAGCTACCACAGCCTTTCCATTCTTGTTTGTCTACATAGCCATAGGATGCCCAATGTACAATTTCCTATTGCACATTTCTGAGTTGCTCTTCCACTCTCTTCCGTCCGATTCCTCTTAAAAAGAAGTAGCACCAAGAGCATGGTAAACACTAAAAAAATTCTGTCCTTGTTTGCACTTTATCCTTCTTAGTTCTCTCTCTCTTGATCAGATTCCCCATTCCCATTTCCTCTAACTATCCCAGAGGCCATTCTCAGGTCCCCATCTCTTCTTCACTGTTAGATCTTGTATTTAACAGTCCACATCTATCTGCAAGCAGACTTCTCCCCTCTTTTTGACTGTCTTATCAAAATTTAATTTAGAATTGGCAAGAAAATATCATTTATTTGCAAAACTTCTTCCATCATTGTTGGCAGTACTAGCAATTCCCAGTTCACCAAGATGTAAGCCATACTCACTACAGTAAAGAACAGCAGAAATTTACTGAGGTAGGCATGTAATCAAAATAATTTGCCATAATTCTCAGTTGTTCATGGAAAGGTGGAATTAAAATAATTCATCTTTGGACATACAATGCAGATGTTATATCCAAGCTTATCACTTCATCTCCTTACCCTAGATTCCTTTCATGGTCAAAGTGTAGAGAAGGATTTCTAGAGAGATCAGTTTACACTGAAGGTGTTAAGTAGTTTCACCTAAAGATCAGCAAAATGGGTCAGCCTCCTGAATTGACTCGCACTGCAGCCACATGATCACTAAATCAAATACCAAACAAGGGGAGAGGAGAAGAACCTATGGCTGTTGGTGAAGGACAAGACAAGACAGGCTTTCCTATCTTAGCCGTGAGTCATTTAATCAGTTCAACTATCAGTTCAAACTTTACTCTAACTGGACAACATATATGAGCTGAGTGGCATGCTCTGAAGGTTCTCAGAAGTTTTTATATGTGGAAAATAATTACAGAGTGACAGGGAGTTAGGAGTATGCTCACAGTCATGTGACATCATGTATATGTTCATGTTACAATGTAATATCATGTGGTCATGTATTTTAGTTTTTAATGGAAGCCACTAAACAAATAATGATCAGATCAACCATTACACACTGTATATTTCAGCTCTGGAAAAAAATTTATTCTATAAAATTGTATCTGTTCCACACACAGTCTTTAGAGTTGACACCATTTATTTGAATGGAAGTCCTGCTATTAGAAGCAGTGCAGAATCAGGTTCTTGTATGTATAATTTAAAACAAACAACTACATTTGATCAAGAAGTTATAGGCACCTCATTTAGAAAGGCACTGTAATATCAAAAAAATGCAATTACACTGATGTAAGACTGTTCTGTACCCCCTTTTATAGTGGCAGAGTAAAAGCAACTCTGACCCTAACCTGGCTTAAAAACTTATCTAGCTGACTATTTCTATTACCTGTCTTTCTCAGTTTTAGCATCTCATGACAGTAATAACCTGAAAATTATCTTAATTTCCTTCCACTTCTTGACAAGCATACTAGAACATCTCCCAAGAGATGTTGTCAGTTCACTGAAGAATAATAGTGATAATGATGATATAACAAAGGAAAACCATTTAGGTCACCTGTTCGGGCATATGTTTGTGTCCCAGCAGGAGTGAAAATTAGCTAAATAGCTGTCCTAAAACAGCAAAGAATCTATTCTTGCATTTCTTTTGTATCCAAAACAAACTTTAATGTGACTTTTGGTTGTGCAAGAGCAATCACAATAGTGTATTAGAATACATCTATTTTAAAACACGAGCTTTTTCTTTATAACTTTCAGCAGTCACTCCTCACTGACAAAACACTGGAATTTGACGAGCCTACTTTGTGTTGCCAAAGTCAACCACAGAACAATCGTCAGTCATGTGGTGTGAGAGCATATTATTTTTTGATGTCTGGAAATGGAGGGGTTGAAAAATCCGCTTTAAAGAAAAAAAAAATTCCTTCATATTTCAGTCTAAGTGACCACACATTAAAGTAATAGTGACAACTGTAAGTAAAAAAAGAATTGGAAATAAATGTAGAAGACCTTTTGTGAGAGAAAGTATTTTTTTAAGAAGGCTAATAATATTTGGCATACTCTCCCTGAAATATAGTAA
Source organism: Chlamydotis macqueenii (assembly GCF_036417535.1). Taxonomy (NCBI): domain Eukaryota; kingdom Metazoa; phylum Chordata; class Aves; order Otidiformes; family Otididae; genus Chlamydotis; species Chlamydotis macqueenii. The sequence goes on from NC_141556.1 coordinate 169,446,788, forward strand.
AAGTTTATCATGAAGTTCTCTCTGGCATGTAACAGTTACAATAAATAGACCGAGGAGTTCCTTTCATATAGTATCTCAACAAAAGCATTCCTTACATTTTTATTCTTTTTATTATTCATATACTAGACTGAGTTTAAAACTAAAGTATAATTAATAAGAAATTAGAAAAAAAAAGCTCTCAGGTTACAGACTGAATCATTCTCTCCATCCTTACCGTGTGGTCATTTTTTTACTGAGGCAAGACATGCTTTATCCAACTATCATAGTCTTTTTCCTCTAAAGATTGATGACTCAGAATGCTGCACTAGTAGTTATCCATCACGTATGCCTATGGATGACCACGGCCTTGTCTGTGATCTGTTCTTATACCAATTAAGTTTGGATCTCTGCCAGCTGCCTTGTTATGCCACCGGGAGAATCAGGGAACCTGAATGATTTCGTTATTATTATAGATTATTGAACTCCTTCCAGCCTACTTGTGCTGAAGGCTGGACTTGAAAAAGATGAATCAGAAGCCAAAAGCAAATGAGATACTGTAGGATCTGTTCTTCATAGCACTGTGCAATGTTACTTAGAGCCAAGCAATGTTGTTTTGATTGGAAACTGAGAGAATGCAGAGTTGGTGCAGGAAACCACCTTTAGAGAAACAAAGAGTGACACTATAGAAGTGTCTTTTCCTGAAACATTTCTTCTATAAAATCCCTTCTTCAGCCACTCAACCCAATACTGTTAGGATGCATGCAACTCAAATTTAAAATACTCTTAAGTCTCTGGCCAGACTGTGGGTGGTAATAGGACAGTTTTAGGACACATAAATTATTTTTTTCTTTATTTCCTCAGTTTACTGGTTTTTATACATTGTTATTTGCAATCAGTTATCAAATACGTCCAATATAGTTTTTTATCCCAAGAAAAAACAAAGCAATATTTGTGACCCAAATTTAGGAGTAGAATGTACTAACTAGTTTAAATTACTCTTCCTTACAACACAGTACACTCTAGAATAATTCAGATACATCTACTTCTGAGAATAAGTAAATGCTGTTGCAATTTATTTGCATGCCCAAGTGTAGGAAGGAAGTTTCAATATGACCAAAGGGATAGAGCAAATTCTACCTCACATTTTAATCTCCTGTTGCAGATGCTGTTCTTGTTATAATTCTCTCTTCTGAGCACCTGAGGGGAATTATACTAGTTTAGTCTCATCCATATGCAGCTACTGGAGTGCACCAGACAAAGAGTTCATAAGCAAGGTTAAGGATTTCAGATTTTTCTCGTATTGGTCTTACGGTCACTTAGGCATAAACGCATGATTGAATTTGCCACCTTACTTCAAATAAGTTGACAATATTCTCTACTATAGGTGTAGTTGTCATTTACATCACCTTGACTGTGCAAAGAGGTCTACACAGAAGTGAAAACCAGGTCCCAAATTGCTAAGTGCCTGGTTTAGGATTTCAGATGAAATGACATCCAGATACCTATGCAGAAAAAGATCGATAAAATAACAGAGGTAGTTCCAAAAGTCTGGAGAAAACAGTGTCGTATAAGCATGGCAGAGTGAAATTATTTATCAACATGAATGTTGATAAACTATAGTCAACATGAATGTTGGGATGTCCTGAACAATGTTTTCAGAAATCTCTTGCTCCCAACTATTTATTCCAGGGAAGGGAACAGTATCCTTCATGATACCATGGATCTGAATGACCTTCCATTATGAATTAGGAAGCAATTTTTCCTGAACAAAATGAGCAAGAAAACTGTTAGGTTCCTAAGGCAAGGAAACTCATGTGCACATACTGTGTGCTTGCATATGTCTTCTCTCCGGCTTTGATAACTTTGCACAAATTTTTAATTGCTTTGGCAGCAAATTTCTGTGAAATTGCACATCTGGGTAGAGAGGAGACAGCCCAAAGCAAAGAAAGGGCTGTCACACAGGCCCACGCTATCAAGGCATAGGTTGATAAACTCCACCAGCTTCTCACATTTCTTAAGCTTCAGGAAGGCAGAACCCACTCAATGGAAATAAGATTTTCACAGATCAGACATCTTAAAATATCAGCTTATAGATGTTTGCAGAATATGAAAGGCTGAAAGAGTTGACTTCCAGATGAAAGTTAAGTGAATTTTGGAAAAAAAGATACTCGACATTGAACGTACCTTACAGAATGAGAATGAAAATGTAAATATTTACATCTAGGAATGAATTTGAGCAGAGACTTCAATTCACCTGTCCAAATACAGATGCAGTATTGCTATTTATTTGGTCCTGAGTATCTGAAACAACCACCTGGAGTTGGCAGATATTGTACAAGACCTACGGGAGAAATGCACAGTCTGGAAAGTCATCTGAAGGCCATGAGGGACATGATCGGGCATCTGTAAAGGGGCATGCTAGGGCATCAGTAGACACCTATGTTTTGGCAATTTCATAGCCTTACTGAGCTGTTCAGCTGACTAAACACAAGTTTAGTGAGCCAAAAAGTTTCTTAAATGCCATTGACTGTACTGACTGGAATGCCATTGACTGCAGTGGAAACATAGACAGATAGTTGACACATAGACATCTACATCATAAACCTTAATTCAGGTGTCTTCAATCTGTAAGCCGGATCCTGTCCCTCAGGCATCTCTCTTTCCTACGTGTTTAAACAGAAGCTAGTGATGTGATCAGCAATGAAGCAAAGACTGTCTACCCAAGTGGCAGAGTTAACCCACACTGGATGTATTAATTGTTTGACATGAAAAAGAGAGTGGGAATGAAGAATTTTGTGTTAATGGAATTGTGACCTGCTGCTTAAATTCTACCTGCTGCAGCTGGCATTCAGTTAATAGTCCATCTAGCTTGTTGTGACTATTTCTTTTGTGAGTAACATGCTTACCCAGATGGGATGTGTTCTACATGTAAACACAATAAAATGGGGACATCTTGTCTTCTAGCTTTCTTTCCCCACTGCTATCTTTCCTCTTCTGTTCTGTCTCACCCTCACAGGCTCCCCCTGCTACATATTCTTGTACAACTATATGATATAATAGGTGTAGAGAGGTAATAAGGAGGAAAGGAAAAGGCTTTCATTAATGGAAAATTTCTGGTATGTGGGAACCGGGATGTGAATTCATGACCGCAGTATCAAACACGAGTAGCCAGCTAGTCAGATTGAATCTTTGGATAATTGCTATTCACGCTCAGGTTCTAATCAATGTGTGATTTCAACTGTCTCAGAAAGTGCACCCTTCAGTTCTGGTCTAGCTTTTTACAGAGAAAAATATTTTTTCTGTTGCAATATTGCTGTGGAAAATATTCGTATTTTACTTGTTGTTCCACATTTTCTTATTTCTATCCTGAGTTTCCATAATGAAAATACTTTTCAAATATATGTATGTGTGATCCTTGATTTCATATAAAAGTACATTTTGAAAACACACTAAATTTTGTTATTCTTAAGTAATAAAGAAAATATGATAAATGGCTTTTCTTCCTCCTTAAAAAAATAAGGTCTTGGGAATATAATTTTCTTTACAACTCCAAGTACATGTTAAGTAGGCTAACATCTAAGACATTGGAGATTTTTATTAGATTACCAAAAAAAATACTTTCCTAGTTCCCACTTTGCTGAGGTTAATTAAGACACTGTTATGCATCTTCTCACTTGATTGTTACAGGAAACTGTACTTTTCCACTATTTCTCCTGCCCTACTAACCCCTAAGACTGAGGCAAAACCCAGTGACACTCTTTCTGGTTAAATCAAGCTATAATGAAATACTTTCTTGAACAAGTCTCAAAGGAAAAGACAGTAAAGGAAATGTCAGGCATGTACCCTTCAATTTTTTTCTTTCCTGAAATCTTGCAGCAGATCCTGAGTGACTCCACAGCACTGGCTACGGAGTAGGACCCTTAAATAAAACATCACAAGTGTTTAAAAGTGAAAACTGTGTGCAGGGAGGGGACAGAACCCTATTAAGGACTAATGCAATAAAAGATCCAACAGCCTGGTCACTGTTCTGATTTTTAAAACATATTTCAAAAGATCTTCTCAGTCTTGTTTCCGAACGGTAGATTGCATTGCTGTAAAACAGACATGGATGGATGGCTGAAACCGTGGTCTGCATACACTGGGTGAAATGTATCTATTGACTTACAAGCTGGCTGCATGTGTCAAAATGCAATCCGGTATTTTTGTAATAATAGCTAGCAGTCATAGTTGTAAATTATTTATGGCAACTATTCAGTGCAAACAGGTTAGTGCACACATCCTCTTCAGCTTGACTGCCCTGGTTTTAGATCACTCAGACATTCAACTCCTTAGAGATCTGCTCTTATCATTGCAAACCCTAAAAAGGTACCAAAACTGCAGTCATTTCAGCAGCTCAAAGCAGCTTAGCCATTTGCTAAAGTTCTACCTCAAGGTTCAGTGAATAAACACCATTTCTGCCCACCTCTTTCACACCCACCCTGGCCCTGGCGATGTAAGTTAATATCAGACATGAAGAGAGATCGATCTCTAGAGCTAAGACTCTGGTGTGCTACAATATCCTTGTGCAGAAACATGGAAGAATGTACATAGCAAAGGCCACTGATGATCTTAACACAAAGTGACATTTCGCTAATGCTGTGTTTCAGAAGACGGGAAAATGACAGCCATCCAATGGGTACTTCTGGTTAGATTTAAATGTGTACCGCACCCTATTGCAATGCAGTACACTGATTTTCCTATGCACACAACGATTGAATCTCATTAGAATTTTGCCCTCAATAGTCCATTTCAAGCAACAGCATAATCAGAAGATTGAGGATTACTGAATTTCATGTTTGAACAACAAGGTGCCAGACAGAACTAATCCATCACGTACAGAAAAATCCCAGGACTTGACTGCTCTGACAGATATAGTATGTCGAAACACTTACTGTGTATTAGTCTCTCTCTAGGACAAGTTCAACTAGAAAGAGCTTTGTCGGGACTGCTTTTGCCACGAAATATTCCTGATAGTTCTGAACCCGAGAGTGATTCAATTTAGTTTTGCTCTGTCATGAATTTGCAAATGGAATAAAAGTTTAAAATACACTAATAGCACTGATGTCTACCAGTTATGGGTGGAGTTTCTTGCAGACAATTTCGGCAACCACCAGCTTCTGCCTCAGTTTCCAGAGTTTGGATTTTGGCCTTTATAATCCATGACACTGGGCAAACAGAAAATCCTTGCAGTCAAGGCTGCAGGATGAGAAAAAGGGGACAGAAAACCTGTACAGAGGCAACAGACATCATTTCTCCTCAACTCTTCAGGTTCCTTGCCTGGCTTTTGTGCAGCCTACACCACCACCGATTGCTCTAGTGTGCTCCCTTGTTGGGCCAAGAGGAAAGTCCTGTCCACATAGAAGCAGCTGCTTACAGACTAGCCAAAAGTAACTCCAAGGCATATTCTCAATGAGAAACCTTCCTGGGGCTGAGAAGATTAAGCAACCAAAATCAGCTCTTCATACTCACTCACATCTCAGAGCTCTTCTTGTCACACGGCTAGAGTCTCCAGGGGAGAATACAGGGCTGTTTATGCTCATTCTCCACAGGGAATTTGAGGCCAAATCGATGTAATTTCCAATGTAGATAGGAAAAAAAGTGCTTTGCCAAAGACATGACTTGCACCCATGAAGGATGGAACAGTGCCCAATTAAATATGCACTACACAGGGTAACGACAAAAGGGCAAACACACACAGCAGCAAGTAGATCTGTTTGGAAGGAGAGAAGAATAATCACAATGCAACGCAGCATGTGTGTGACGTGCAGTAAAGCTGGTAAAAATGTGATGTTGGATTACCAACTCCTGTGGCATGATAATGGTCCCGAGTTTCAAATGGACCACATAACAAGAGGTCAGAGTGCACGCATGCCAAACGCTATCGTCGCATTCACTTTTTCCCTTTTTTTTTCCCTCTTCTCTTCCTGGTCCTGACAGTAAAATTAGATCACTGAGAATATCAGCCAGAAAAATCTGGCTGGGAATGCACACAGTTAACTAACATCCACATCACAGGGTTAAGAAACAAACATCGTTCTCTAACTTTCCTCTGTATTACACCTTTAATATAGATGGGACAAGGAAGAAGACCTAAAAGCAAACTCAGGAAAAAATGCATACAATTAAATATATAAAAATAAAATTATATCATTTACATTTAAAATTACTGAAACAGAATTATATAATTCTCCAGTTAAACACAGCTGAAAAAGAAAAGCAAATCCAACGCCCTGGATACATTTTACAGGAGTCTGGGAGGAATTCCACAGATCATAGGAATTTTCTGGGGCAACTTTCAGGCATAATTACTATAGTTGTTCAATATTTTAAAACTGGAACAAGTAACAAACATCAGAAACAAAGTACAAGGTGGCTTTTCCTCATTTGTACGCTGTTCTGACTTTCATTACTACACCAAACAGCCCAAATCTGTATTCCCGATGTACTGCACAATTCCCACTGCCTGTGTGTCTGTTCATTGCTCTGTGTCAGGCCCAAAGCATCTCAGCATGGGAAAACCACTCAGTACAGGAGGGTTTGAGTTTAGAGTATACTGCACAAACCTTTATTGCGAATACATCCACCTCACAGGTCTTTGTATTAAATTATCTGCAATCCTTCTTTAGAAAATGGAGACACCTCAGCATCTTCTGAAGGAGATTTATCCCATCTGAGATAGCAGCAGAAATTAATTTCTTTCTGCTTGTGTCAGAGGGCAATTCAGCCCACATATTATCCTCAATTGCCTTTGGAGCTGCCCATGTTTCTTTGTCTCTTATGGAAGGAGGTTCGGTGACTAACATAAATTGGAATAGTTAAAGGCTGAAGTTACATGAGAACATCTCATCTTAGTGATTCAATGTGCATGAATGGAAATACTTTATTTCAACAGAGGTGGACCATTTTGTTCTTGTTCCACTTTTGAATTTATCTCACATGTTTTTATTTGAATGAGAATTTATTTCCACTTGCAAAGTTAAAGACAATTAAACTGTTTTGAAGAAGACTAACTTCAGCCTTCATACCACCTCCTCAATAATTAAGATAACACTGGCATTAAAAACCATTTTGTAGTTTCTTTTGATAACTTTACTGTATTTTATTAATTTTTTTTAATTTTTACTGGACACATGATACTGAAATTTGATATAACTTTCTAACTGAATTTCAGTATTTATTAAAAAGAACAATTTCCCACAAAATTAAAGGCCTAACCTTGCTCATATCTGACATTAAGTAGCAACAAATGTAGACATCTAAATAATTTACTTACACTGAACATCTAGACTATCTATCTTTATAAACTCTAGAATATATTGGACATTTATGAGGCAGGAACTTGGCAATGTTTAAAACTGGTACCATGAAAGGAAAGAGTTCTTCATACAGGACTTTGAAAATTGGATAGTTGATAAGTTTAAGTAGTGCTAAGAATGCTAATTAGTACTCTCACAGCAAAAGCATAGTATATGCTCATCTAACTGTTATATTGAAAGAGCAGTTTAAGGAAAATTTAAAAATGTATCACAAAAGACTCATAAAAAAATGTGAAAAATGAGGAACATCTAAGAAAAAATTTTATCTCCATATGCTACATTAAGTCTTTCCGTCCAAGCAACTCAGCTCCTAATGTTCAATAATATTTTCTGGATATAGACATGTATGTATGTATGTATACATGTACATTGATGTTCATGTATTAAGGTCTAGGTGTATACAAGATAATTAAATTTTTTGGTTGCATTCCTCTTTAGCACAAGAAATGTACGTGACGTTGAAGTAAGACCTTACAGCAACATTAATGCAGAAAGCTAAAAAGGTTAATATCCTCAGTAGACAGTATCATTTCATCAATAAGAGAACTATTCAATGACTCTGTATTGGAGTGAACTCAGCACAATCAATTAGCTTTGTCAAGTAAACAGATCTGTCCCTTTGGCTGCTGCGTAACTTGATATTTCTTCCTGTTCTTACTGACTCCGTGAATGGAGAAATAAAATACCCTGAAATTATAGCAGCTCTGGCTAAGGAAAGACAGCTCTTTAAAAAAACTGCTTCACTGAAAGTGTCTGTCATTCTTAATCAGAGGTTTTTGTCTTCCAGCAGAGAAGGGCAGTAGGACAGGGCTCAGCCCAGCATCACACAATGCTTAAATAAAAACAGTATTTTCCATGTTTCGATGAATTAGATGCAAATCAGTTGGCAAACAAAAGAAAATAACTAATGTGCCCTGAACCACTTGACATAGCTGACTTGAGTAATTATCTTCACAATGTACCATCCTCTGCTTGCTTCATCATTTTTCTTTCTCTTGTTTTTGTTCTGGCTTTAAGAAAAATAATAATGTAATTAGTATAACACTAATTTGAAAGTAATGATTTCTATACACATTAGCAGGCTCTGAGACACAATCTATGATAGGTCATGAGATAGTGGTCTCAGACTGGCCTTGTGTAGTTTGCATTATGAAAAAAAAGCAGGGGAACAGGAGATCATTACTCTGCATAATTAGCAGGCTTAATTAAAAAATGGCCCGAGATATCAGCTGTAGCACCAGCTCAACAAACCCCCTAGGGCTTGTTCATAGATTCTGCTGCACTCTGATTATACCAGTATGAATCTGGAAATAGTTACCTGGAATCACACTCTCATATGAGCACTTGCTAAGTGCTGGTACACTCTTATTAAATTGGTTTGTTTGGCACAATTTTGTAAAACGATACAGGCTTTTAGACCTTTAGTGATGTGAAATGAAAGCATGGCCAGCAAGGTGGAGTAATTCACTCTATGGGGTTTCCAGTATTTCTCCTTTCTAATAAACGAGGGCCTCCAGAAATGTGTTTGTCCAAATTTCTCAAGTTCTGTAAACCCTGATCAGTTTGGGTTTGTTGAACAAAACCCAACTATGACAGCTTTAAGAAAAATAAATCATCTCAGCTTAAATATCTACATTTCAAATAGAAGTGGACTCAAATTTGAATTTCTTTATACACCTCAGATTTCTGATATTCACATAAAATTATATTTAAAATTTAACACCTCTCTCTTAATTTTATTTTTATCTATGCTGGACAAAGCACAATGCTTCTTTCGGAGGTACATCGAAAACTCTTCTTGCACACTACTGACCATGTAAACAGGCTGCTCATTCTAGACAGGCAATTGTTTTTGCAGAATACATCCAGGGATAGGTAGCAGCAAGGAACATAATTAGACATGTTAAGGAGTAAAGATTTTCCTGTGTTATTAAACCAGAGATTGGTTGATCCAGTCACAAGATAATTGTCCAGAGTGGAATGCCACTAGGACACTGGAGCAAGCAATGGTGATTAAAAGACAAGTCCCCTTTGATAGGTAGGCACTTTACACGTACTGGCAGTTAAAAGGCAAAGTTGGGATCACCTTTTCAAAGGGCCTTTGTAGGCTGATTGTGGGGGATTTTTTTATCATTGCAACTGTTATTTTTACCTGTTTAATAAAACTTAGTACTGCAAGAAGGAAACCAGACAAATTGTTTAACAGTAAAGACACGACTTTGTGTTCTTTCCCCCAAAATGTCTGGGGCTGTGAGCAGGTAAGGAATAGGTTCAAATCCCTCAGGCCCAGCCCATGGCAGCCAGGCACTCCGCAGCACCCCACTGGAAATGGGAGGACCTCCATGGCCCTGGGGCAGGTTGGGCACATCACCTCTCCGGGAGGCTGCCCGCCAGCACTGGAGGTAGGGCGCTCTCATCAGCACCGCTCTCACGCGTCAGGAACCTGCCCTCTCCAGAGACCCATTTAAGTACAAATCCTATTAAGATATTTAGATAATATGGCAAGATGCTTCTTTTTATGCTGAGCCCGTCCAGCTGATTAGACAGGGAAATCCTTGCTGTCTAGTCAAGAAGCTTTCTGGCATGTTTAACATCTTGGGACTATATTTTTGAGTTTCTTTAGGTTAAAGATATCCTCCTAGGAACTTATCTACCACAGGAAGGAGCAACTGAGGAGTATATGTCTGTAGGGAACAGACAAAAGTTTCTATTTCATGGGAGAATCCTGAACCAACAAAGTCCTGTGAGGGAATAAAATATCACACAATGTATTCTCTACTATTGAGTACAAATAGCATGCTTTTCAGCAGGAATGACAAGAATTTCCCTATGCCTAACTAAAAGGCATGAAGGAAAAGTAGAAATCACCAAGAAAAATGACTGAAGTATAAATCAATATGAGGTGAAAGGTCAACAAGCAGCCTGCTGTTAGTCTGCCAAAAAGTATTTAATACGTTCATTTGATATTATTCACATTCGCTAAAAAAATGATGTGAGAGAGATAGACATGCAGCCATACAGCTTTTTTGTCTTGGTGTGAGAAAAGGCTTTGGTGAGAAACATGTGCTGATCTGAAAGTAGCGTTTATCCCTAGAGCTTTTACACCCCTTGAGGGTTAGCCATTATTGCAAATGCAATGACAATCTTTCAATACAGACAAATTAGCTATTTTCTAGAGAGCTAATTCAGTTCTTCAAGTTACATTAATTTATCACAGTTTAATTACCGCTAAAATTATACTAATTCAAATTAGAGGTGGCAGTCATGTAACACATGTTATTTGATAACTCATGTGAATTCTTGAAAAATAATGTTTGTTCTGCTAGGACAGGTCCTAGTAATTTCCAGCTATAAGGATGCACACATTTGATAAAGATTTTTAACAGCTCCTAGATGAGGAAGTTTCTGTAGATTTCTGTCTTCACTCCAGTCTTCAGACATTTTCATAAGCTGCAGTTCAGCCTGTTCTCTGAGATGAAGGACGCCTGTTTTGGCATTTTCCAGTCTTATGTTTAAAACTGTTACAGTTTTCTTTATTTAAAATACCGCTGTAATTACAAGGCAAGGAAATTATGAGGAAAATTAATAAAACTAAGAACACTACAAAAATACTTCCGTAATTCAAATACATCCATATGTCTCAAATGGGACAGGATCATTCTTCCAAAAATAAAAGGTTAGACTAAAAATAAAAAGAGCAGAGAAGAAAAGCATGGAAACATATCATAAAATGCTAGGAGAGTAAACAGCTGACATACATGTAAACTCAGCTGAGAGGGATGTAGGAAACAGATAGGAGAGGAAGATACCTCCTGGGTCAGCACAGATCCTTGTGTGATACAAGACTCTGGATAAATGGATCAGATATTGCTATTTTAAAATTCCTGAGGTTTTTTTTCCGACCAGTATTTGTGCTGAAAAGCTATGCCAATGTTTTAATGTGTGAATTTTCTTCTAAATTTAAATCAAAGTTCAGTTTCAGTAACACATGTTCCTTACAAACACTTTCTCGCTTGCACTGAATAAGTCTACCTTACCCAACTTATCAGCCCTCTCGATGTACCAAAACAATATTTTCTGCTTTCACCTTCCTAGTTGTCTTTCTCATATTTCCTTTCTTTATTCCCCTAATTTTGCTAAAAAACTTTTTTTTGCACCTGTATCTGGTTGGGTTCTTCTTTCTTAAAACTGGGGGAACCAGAGTTGCGTTTAATATTTCACTTCTCTCACGTGTACCTTGTACAGATGCCCCATTAGTTCTCTTCCCCCATGGGGAATATCTTGGCTGCGTGCTCCCCTGGCTTTTCCTCAGTCAGCGCCAGCTGGTGACATGGACGTTGAGTGATCAGTCAGCAGCGGACATGGATCCTTATTCTCAGTTTCTCACATGTGGTGAACTCACAGCTTGTAGCTCAAGTTCTTCTTGTCAGTTCCCCCCATGCATCACCCTGTTTTGCTCCATTGAACTGAAGAGCTCTGAAACATAAATGCATCATTTTCAATCTGTGTGTTTCAGGATAGGCATTAAAATCCACATTTAATAAGGAATTCAGTGGGAACTCCTAGAGACTCATCTGATCTAAAGTCTACCAATTTCTAGGTACTCAGATACTGGCTTTCATAATGAAAAAAATAACCATATCTCTTTACTCTTCAAGTTGTAATTTAGAATTCTATCCTCTAAACTTAAGCACAATGTTGCACACAGTCATTTTTGTGCCATTTGGAACATTGCTTGTCTTCTTTATTTCTTCAAATGTCTAGTTTCTAAATTGAAATATATATATATATACATGACTAAGTGTCCTCTATAAAGTTCCAGAGGCATCCTTTTGTTCAGCAAATCTGTCTAAGAAGAGTTGACCTGCATACCTTCTTAATGTAACAGAGTAAGTCCAAAGATTCTTGTAATTTGCAGGGCTGGAATATAAAGAAAAATGAATGAAAACAAAGTTATTCAGGAAAAATTTCTGTTGTTGGTTGTTGAATTTTTTTCTTAGTGCATTTCAAACAGGTCACAAATATTTTGTGCAATTCATCTCATCTAACTTTGGCTGTTTAAAATCTAGTCCTTTTATCTTAGCTGGGTTTCTAGGCTTCCTCTGTAATGAATGGAGAGACACTTCTTACTCTTTCCAGCCTAAAATAGGTGTTTAAGATAGATGACATTTAATGTTTTATGATTCATTCTGCCTATCTTTAGATTTTCTAGAAGTTCATATCTTTCTTCATTCACTATAAAAGGAGTGTATCCAATTAGTATAGACCTTCATGAGTAACTTGGGGACAGACAAGATAGACAAGATGAACCTCAATCTTTGATCTAATACATTTTTTGAAATAGGAATGGTAATTAAGGTCCATGCTGATGCTTTTGAAAAATCCAGCCTTCTCCTTTAATGAAGTAAAATTGCTTGAAATGAAACAAAGGAAAATGAACTAAAATATCAAAGTCTTCAAATGGTCAAGAAAGAGAGACTTAGAAAATGGTGAGCCCTAAACAAGAAGGACAAATTGCAATTTAGATACTCAGAGAATTCAGTAAGTGTGAATATACATGCGAAAAAAAAAGAGTGTTAAGAACTTGAAAGTCAGAGGGAACTTCCCTTCGTGAGAAAAATCATCAGAAAATGAAAGATCTGCAGGATCTGGGGGGCTCACAGTGAGACTTAGATCTATTATGCATCGAGGAGAAAGCCTAGGACGTTTCTCTACCACAAAGTGTGAGAGGCATTTGGTACATCAAGGCTACGTTTTGTCTGTGGGCAAGTATTAGTAACTCCTGGTGAGTCCATGGGAGCTATGCACACTGGTTCAGAAGTGTTTCAGTTGTAGAGACAGATGCTGGCAGGGTAGTATTCACTTTGACCTAAATTTAGCCCTCCAGAAGCCATCAATTTTAGGCTAGACTGTGTTTACCGCCAGCACAGAGAGGGAGAAAGAAAGAAAGAGACAGTCATTTGCTGAGAAACTTCTTTATGCATCCTAGCTTTTTCATTTAAAGATTTGAGGAGGAATCTTACAAATGTAAGATTCAAACACAACTGATTTAATCTCAAATCCACAGGATTCACTGACTAACTCCCATTAAATGTGAGAAGCTCCTGAGCACCTTCAAGCACAGGAACCTCAGCTCGTAACTCACTGTTGTAGGCAGCGTCCAAGATCATAAGCCACTGAGGAACTTCTGAAAAAATCAATTACTTCCACTTCAGAAATCCCATTGACAGTGATCATAAATTACTTCTACGGGATTCTTTTCAGAGTTTATTTTCACTTGTGCCATTTATTTTGAGAAGTTTTATTGGAGGATAAAATGATGTGTTTGAAACAAAACAACATTTCTGGTAATAATAATGGCAGTTTCAATAAATAGAATGAAGATGGATATAGTAATACTAGTGTCTGATTTCAGATACAGCAGAGCGCTAAAGACAAAGGGAAACTTCCTACTTCCAAAAAAAAAAAAAAAAAAGACCCATTAAGTAAATATCACAAGATTTTACACCCAGCCCCTTCCACTGGTTTGAGTCTTACAGTCCAGCTGCATCTGTGAGTGGCAAAGAAGAAATATTTTGTTTCATAGGATGAGCTCTCACCTCCACATCCTGCAACCTGCTTATTCTGCAGGCTGCGGCAGCTTCAGCATTCTCCAGAGCCTGTACACGGTATCAAGTCACCAGACGATGTGTCAAGGGGCACACACTGGAGCTCCATATGCCACAATTCAGAAAATCTATTGCACTCTCCAAAAAGCAGAGCCACTGCAGCACAAGGTCACCAAACACTAATACCAGCAACTTCAAGCTACTGGAATTTACAAGATAAAATCTTCCTCGGAAATATTTGGATGAAAAACCGCCACACGTATCTATTACTATCCGTGGATAATGCAAAGATACTGAATTAATTGTATTTACAATAATGGTCTTTTTGTTAGCTACAATGTGCTCATGTATGAAAATCATTAGCTGAAAATGAATGCTGAAGATAATTTTTGTTACTAATGTTCTGTGAAAATGCTGAAGAACCAAATTATCAAGTATACATAAAGAGGTGTGAGAAACTTAATTTCAAGGTCTATTTCTGACTAGTTCTCTGCTTCCTGTTAAAATAAGTGGCACTTTTTTTTTCCCTTCAGGAACCCAGGATTTGCAATACTAAATTAATCCACAGGTCTATTGTATCCTGCAGTCTTCCCACAGTGAATTTGTTACAGGAAACAAAGATTTCCGTAATGTGCACCAAGCTCATTACACAATGATAGTTAGCTAAAAAAAAAAAAAATCCATACGATTTCCTCAAACAAAATTTGTCTTTTGACATGAGTAAGAAGCACTACTTATTTCTGAGCCCTTTTGATTTGTTCTGTTCATTTTTTCTGTTTTATAATTACAATAGTCATTTATTACTCTGTCACACTGAGAACACAATCCACAATCCTGACTATGGTTTATGAATGCCACAGTATCTTGGTGATCTGTTACACAACATCTCAAGTATCTCTTATGCGTAATTATTTCTTCATTCCTTTCCTCAGCGGAAAAAATATTGCAAATTATTTACATACATATGTGTATATAATATTTATATATGTATATTTTTAGATTCATAGATTTTTAAGTACACAAGGGACTATTATAATTATCTAATGTGACCTCCTGCACAGCACAGTGGTTCCTTCACTAAACCCAGCAAACCAAGCTGTAGCTTGTTTTTTAGCAAGACATCTACTCCTGCTTTAAAGATTGCATACAAGGATATATCACATTCCTAGGTAAATATGATGCACTCTGTGCAATTATTATAGAAAGCAGGGTTTTAAAAAAAAAAATTATTTGGATCTGAAAAGCAAGAAATTGAAAAATCTTAGACTTTTACACAGAAGTTTATAGACAATCTCAATGTGACAAGCAGTGGAAAAAAATATTGTTACTGTGGTTCCAGTGTGAAATACTTGCAGTTAGACCATTACAAGCTTCGCAAATGAGAAACAAAAGCTTGAATATAAACATTTTTCTTCAGATGGGCAAGCATAGCATGTGGCAGACAGAACTTGCTCCTCACTTTTTTAGTGAGGGCTCTGTATGTCTAAGGGCACGCATTATTGTGGTCAAAGTCAGTGGAAATTTCTCCAAGGCACAGATTTTTCTAACCATTTGACCTGTTTAGACACATTTTAGACCAGAAAAACATCAAAATACGTTGTGAAAATCACATTCCCTACAAAGATGGAGTGCAACCTCATAGACAGAGTATGAGTTCAGAGTGTGCAAACACCCTGTCAACACTGCAAAGTGACTTCTGCCATTTATCGGTTCAGATACTCCATCAACTGATTATATGTCTGGGGTAACACCTTAAAATATTAAAATTGTCCAGTCTCTTCATGTGTCATTTTAGTCTGTTTTTCTTCATCCAGATGTCTGGCAATTGTGCTGCTGAACTTCAAAACACAGCAGAGGAGAGGGAATCTTTGTATGGATAAGCACTTCCACTGACCCTTTCGTATTTTTATAAAGTGAGAGAGATTAACTTAATCTTTGCTTTTGGCTCAGTTGCAAGAGATATATGAATTGTTCTCAGGACAATAATGCACTTTTCTCCCACACATCGGTTCTCAGGATATAAAAAACTAGCTATGACAATTTGCTATATAAGTTTGAGACCCATATAAGAAGGACCTGCTAAGAACCAGTTTTGGAAAAACAGCCTAGGAGAGTTTGGATCTTCTGATGGGCAGTGTTTGGGTGCCCAATCCAAGCTTGTAGGGACAAGAGAGCAGTACAAATTGCCAGGATTTTAGATTATCAGGACTTCTAAAAAATATGCTGTAAAATCATGCTATAGGTACAAATCTCTTCACAAATGAAAGTGATGAGTACAGCCCTTAAGGTTTACATCTTGGATTTTTATGGTCTTCAGAATTTCAACTGAATAAGCTCTGTGGTGTCTAGCAGAGAAGTCATTGTACAGGAATTTTCCCTGGCAAAAGAAATGAGATCAATCTTCCTAAGCACAATTTTCTGAAATTAGTATTTTTTTTTTTAGCACAAGTAAAAATGGCAGATAAATGTAACACATATCTGCACTGCAGCACTTCTGAAATTCCACTCCACTCCATTTCAATTAAAAAAATATCACCTCAACCTGAAAAAAAAAAATTAGCAGCTACAACTGTGGAGAATAAGAAAAATGTCCTAGTTGTAAAAGAAATTCATGCTCTGATACATATCTTTTCCCCATCTACAGAAACCCAAAGAATTCCAGTATCTTCCACTGTTATCTTAAAGTTGAAAGTAAAATCAAAAGAGTAAAGGACGTTTTGTGTTGTGAGGCAAATAATTTATAATCTCAGCAATGAAAATAACAGAAACTAGAATATTGTGCTGAAGATTGTGTCCTACAACGGTATCAGCTCCCTGATAACTTCAAAAGTAGATTAAAAATAGATAACTAATTTCTGGTGATCCTAGATAGATTTTTTTGTTGTTGTTCTAAAAGTAAAGAGAAGGTTTTGTGACAGCCAAATGTTTACATTTAATTTGGAATCTGCAAATTAAACTGTGATCCTTGGGATTTTGAATCTGAATTGCTAACAGGGAGGAAGGAAAGAATGCTGTTTAAATTATTTTTACTCAGTGAATTAAACAAATACATCTCTGAGCCTACACAGTCTTCAAGACTCTACTGAGAAAATACTACGTCTAGGAAGACAATTTCAAGAACTGTAACAAACATTGAAAAATCTTAATATTCTCACTATGCCTCATGCCTTCAAAATTCATCTGAGGATGTTCTTTGCCTATGTCCCTGCTTCTGCTTTAAGATTTGTTAAAACATAGGAAAAGAAAAAATGGATGCACACATACAATCTTATTCCAAGATCTTTCCTCATAAAATATTGTCAAATTAAGACTTGTCCAATATTTCTGTGTAATTAACTTTTTGTTGTCTAACTTTTTGGAAAGAAAAATAATTACTCAAAGTGAAAGCCACTGCATTTTTACTCGGGTCCAGTTCTAATCCACTAACACTCCAAAATTTTTATCCAGAATATGAATTCTGGTAATAGAGAAATTTAAAATAAATTATGGAACTAAATCTTAAACATGACATTAAAAAAAAAAAGAAATCTTAATTTGCCGAGATACAAAAGCCATTTACTGCACACATGCAGGAATAACAGGTATTTGATGTAAGTATGGTTAGCAAATAGAGAACCTGGAAATACACCAATGATAATGGAACATGGAACAAAACTATTTTTTTATTCTACATAACTGGCTCCTCTTCAGCCTTGTTGAAAACCCATAGTTCATCTGAATTTTCACTGGAGCCTGTTTGGTGTAGCACAAACAACTGCAGAGGGACATACTCTTGACTTCAAGGAAGAGAGAGAATTGTAAACAAAATTGTGATTCAGCAGGAAATTTCTAATTTAATAAGCATCCTTACCGTAAATTTTAGGGCAGAAATGATTGTTAGAACATTTTATCAGACCTCATCAACTTGGCTTAATAATATTTGTAGAACTTTCACCAAGCTACCCTTGATTTAAAGGCAGTATCGAAGAGGAAATGGGTCATAATCTAGTGATAATTCCAGTGGAGCTTTAAGTACTAAGAGTAGGATTTGGCTAACTTAACCTGGGCATCTTAGAGGTCATTGTCAAAGTCAAGCTTGTCATCCTAGCCAGTGCAGTGATGGAAGTTCTTTCAAGGAATGATTTATCTGATCATTAAACAAGCCTGCAAGACGGCTGAAATGAAGGTGCCACTGGCTACAGAGGGACCTGTGGTGTTGAGATGGTGCAAGGTTTTTGAGTTCCAATGTGAAGGGGACAGCGGTGCCTTACAACCTGCCTCACAGCTGCCAGCAGCGGTGCCAGTGGCACAGCAGCAGATTGCCCTGATGTACTGAACGCATCCATCTGCAAGCAGTGTGGGCAATAAACTTCAGGGAAGAAACAAATATTTGAAAAAGCAAGAATGATACCTCTCAGACTTCATCTTTCATATTTTTACATGATGACAGCAAAAACCATAGAGCTGCAAACTGAAGAACAAAATATTGCTGCTAAGAGCTTACGGGTTTGCTAAAAGCTATTAGGAAAATGGAAACTATTAAAGTCATGCCAAATAGTGGTTCGATAATAGTGGCCTAATGTAAAATTGAGATACTTTGTGTCACGCTAAAATGATAATCCAAATAATGAACTTCAAGCTCTTCAGTGGAAGATGGTGTTTTCCCACACATGTGCACGTATTTGTTTTTGCGCGCAGATTTTCTGTGGTGGAGACCCGTGAGTTGTACACCTACACTGTAGGAGTGAAGACTCTATCTTATACTCATTATTAAGGGAAAAGTCCTTCTGAGTCTACTTATCAGTAAGGATCAATCATTTGAAAATGCTTAAAATCTTCAACCCATTAATTCTCAGGAAAATCCACTGTGTACAAAGTTCAATGTCTTTTGACAGCAAGTGAACAATAAACTTTGAAATCTCAGATAAAGGTTCCATAATCTGTTTTTAAAGTATTCTTCCTTATACTATGTTGATCAAAGTACATTCTCTGTAAGATGAATAATATATCTTTTAATGTATGCATTTTATATAATAAACATAAAGTTATAATAAATATATTTACATTTTACTATAAACTATAAATATAATCTTTTATACATCAATAAAGTTTATAGCAGCAAAACATTTTTAAAACATTCTCTTACAGAACTTCAGCTGGTTTCCAAAAGGCATTTGGAACCTGAGTGTTTTCTGCATATTGTTAAATGACCAACTAGAAATAATGAGAAGCACCATAAGTCAGATTATGAGAGGGCTTCGTAAAGGGTTATCAGTTGATGATATTGCTACGGTCAACCTTGCACGGCTGAAAGCAATATCAGTTTTGCTGATGATCCTCTTTGGTAGGCCCCGGTCTAACAGTCTGTGCCCCACTCCCACCAGAGTAGCGAGAAAAGGAGACATGGAGGCAAAAAGAGACACCCATGGAGAAGAAATCCAACTGAAATTATTCTTCTGTGGGTTCAAGACACTTAAATTCTGCCCCATTATTCTAATAAGCGCCAATATAAAACAAGTTATGTCCTCCCTATCTTTCTGTGAAAGAAAAGTCCATGATATAAGACAAAGACTTGTACAAACGTATTTGCCTGGGATGCAACAACTGAGAAATTGGAAGCTCTGATTTCAATTCCTCTTCCTGGCCTAAAACATCTGAACTTTTCAATATGAAGCAGCTCTAACCTCAAAATAGTATATATAATATTAGCTGGACTATCTTTTGCTAATTGTTCATTTTAGTCTCTCCAAGGTAGAAAGGAATTAGAGTGCTTTGATGAGAAATAATGGTAAAATATATTGATCTGCACTGCAAGATCTGTGAGCCCAAAATGAAATTATCACAATTTAAAATCATATAAAGAACGTATTGACCGTCTGCGAACTAATTCAAATGTGTCCTAATACAAAATGACGGATGCTAGCAGAGCTGGAATTGAGCCAGTAGTCTGATAAATTATTTGGATCCATCCTACTATTAGACAATTATTCAACGGAAACAGAATTTAATGATCTGGTTAATTCTGATGACCAAAGAGTGTGGTTGTGACTGTTTTAACACAGTGAGTGTTACTTCATTTGCAATGTGGTGATGTTCTTTGAGGTCACAAACGTGCCTTCATATGCATTGTGTGTCATGTATGTCCACACACTGATACTTACACGTACACATTACAGATAGATAGATAACTGGATTGGTAGTTGCATTGTCATACAGTACGCATACAATGTATTTAATCAGAGCTGTGAACAATGTACAGCCAGAGCAGATTGATTAAGAGGATTTTTACAGGATCACCAGAAACCCTCAATAGCACTTGACAATAATCAAAGCTTTAAATACAATAGCAGGAATTGAGCTGGCACCAGAGAGGCTAACTCTGTGTGTCAATACTTAAAAATGAGAGCTATTGTGTGAAAAGGAGTGCTAAACTGGAGAAGTGCCAGCTGTTGAAAGCCTACATTTAAGGCTGAGTCTGAGAACTGCTGGTGTTTCCAAATGAAAATGGGAAGAGCAGGGGACTGGTCTGAAAAAGCAGCATCCACCCACAGTGGATGGGGCTCGGGACTGTCAATCCAGCATCCAACTCCACTGCCTCCCATGTCAGCCTAGGCTTCATTTCCCTGCCTCTCCATCAATCCATCTAAAAGAGGATGCTTCCTTTTCTTGTGAGATGTTTGGGTACCTTTGCAGGAAAACGCAACGGAGCAGATCAAGCCGTTTTCAGAGCTGTGCTAAGGAATTACGACAATTTTTAATACCTGACCTGCCCTGATAATTGCTGAGGCCCTGATCCTGTGAAGAGCGATATGTGTGCTCAAATTTACATCCTATAATTAAACCCAAGGAGACTACTTTCAAAGCCTAGAGTTAAACAAGGAAAAGTTTGTAATGAGAAGTCATATCTTTCATTAGATCTGCAGATATAATTGGAAAAAACAGACAGATTTTCTTGAGTACGAGCCCTGTTTCATGTCTGCAGGTCTTGGCAAAGAGCCAGGCCTGTGCAGGATTGAAGCCTAAACGTTATTAGCAGCATTTCGCTAGGTATAAATGTCGTTGTGAAAGGAGCTTATTAAAAACTTGAGTTTCTTTGCTTAGAATCCTCCCCAAAACAACAACAAAAAAAAATGGCTTGTGCGCTGACTGCTAGGATCAGTAAGAGCCATATGAAAATTTTTTAATGAAAGTATCGCAAATACTCAGCTTGATCATTTGTTGCAAAATGGTTTTTTTTGTTTAAAAAATAATTAAAAATTAATTGAGTCTAAGCATGAGGGAGAAATTGACTCTGTAACCCAGCATTTACAGAACTCATCTGGGATATGGGATACCAGCATTGAAGCCTCTGCTTTAACAAACAGATCATTAGTTTTACAAAGCAGAACAACTTTATCAAAGGAGATTAGCAAGTTCTATTTTAGAAGGCCCAGAATCCTGGCGATGAGAACTCCTTGGGTTGATTCTTTGCGATGTTGGATTCATATCCTCTTGCCAAAGTTGGGAGGCACTTTTACTACTTCTCCACTGTTAGATCACACACTCTGTGGTCATTTCTGCCTGCAAGAAGAACTGTTTGGGCCATTAAAAACAGGTATCTATTACTTTTTTAAAACTTTTATAGAAACTATAAAAGCTGTTAATTTTTTTGAGTGAATTCAGGACTTTCTAATTTTTGCTTCTGGTTCTTACCTGTAATTACCAGCTCTAGTAAATTCCAAACAATACACCTCTGCCTTCTGACACATGATCACAGCGGTCTCTCACCTTGAAAAGGTACCATGTATACAGCCAGATGTCAGCTTCAAAGGTTTCACACAAGGCTATAAGATATTTTCATCAGTTCCACTATGGAGTTCCACTGAACTTTGGCTCATCCCCACAGGTATAGAGCAAAAAAGGCCCTGAAAGATTGGGACTGTTTATCGAAACATGAGGATGGAGATGACAATGTCTATGACCAAGTCCAGTGTAACGGTCCCACCAATGTCTCCAAAATACCAAGTTCCAAGGGAATATTCCAGACAGTTATCTGATTTTGATGAATGGTGAATCAGGACCATCAGTTTCACCACAAAGCATGTATCTCTCCTGGTTTAAACACAGACTCTGAGTTTTCTAGTTTGGGCTCTGGCAGTAAGCACACCTTCTTGAACTTGGGTAGAGAGCAAGTTAATCAGGGCAGTGGTCTGTCTTGCAGAAAAAAAAAAAAAAAAGTACTTTCAGCTTTCAGGTATCGTTTTCATAAAGAACCTGAAACCTGGACTGTAGTTTACTGAAAGCCGAGATTGCGTTCTGTATAAAGCATGGGTCCTTGCTCACGCCATTTGTATGCTCTGCCCTACGCATCATAGTTGGGAACCAGAGACTGGACAATATGGCCTGCCATATAGAATCATAGAATCATAGAATCATAGAATGGTTAGGGTTGGAAGGGACCTTCCATGGTCATCTAGTCCAACCCCCCTGCAAGGAGCAGGGACATCCCCAACTAGATCAAGTTGCTCAAGAGCCTCATCCAGCCTGGCCTTGAACGTTTCCAGGGATGGGGCATCCACCACCTCTCTGGGCAACCTGTTCCAGTGTTCTACAACTCACATTGTAAAAAATTTTTTCCTAATATCTAATCTAAATCTACCTCCCTCTATTTTAAAACCATTACCCCTCGTCCTATCACAACAGGCCATACTGAACAGCCTCTCCCCATCTTTCTTGTAGGCCCCATATCATCTGATCTCTGATCTTGGCATTTTTCTGTTCTTTGTATGCATACCTGGAACCACCTGCTGACATTTGTAGATCTACAAGCATATTTTACAGTATACAGCGGTATCCACCATTTGCCTGGAAAACACGGGAAGTAGTACCCAGTGAGCGTGAGATACAGGTGGTATCACCAGTCCGGTGTCTGGTGGGGCTCTCGGCACCTGGCTTTGAAGGCTGGGGAAATGAGAAGGAGGAGGGGCGCCTGGCTGGCCAGGGGCTCCCTTTCTTTTGTAAGAGTTTAAGCCAACTCTCTGCCAGTTAAACAGTAAAACTAGAGACATTTCAGATGAACAAAATATACAGCCTACAAAAGAATAAAAAATGTCATTCCCATGTAAGTGTTGCCATCTTAAACAGTGCTTTCAGCCATGAGAAGTCATGCCAAACTTCAATTTTTGAAAAGTAATGTTGACATAAACATATCCCCGAGCCATCACGAAGTTTAGCTATTTTTGTCACACTCTCCAAAGCCAATAGTCCCATGAAACACTAATGCACTTTTGTTGCGCCTTTCCTTTGGAAATCAGTTCAAAGCAGATCTCCTTAGTCTGATTTCTGCTTTATGTCTTTTGCCCCTGTGAAAATTCTTCAAACTGAATGATTGCAAAACTTACCAAGTAAATGACGGTGGATAAATCATTAAATAAATGTGAGACAAAAGTTTTTTTCTGCTATTCTTACCTTAACCTTTAACCTTCAATATGCATTGTCCATCTCTTATTTTCAATCATCAATGTGTTACACCTACTTTAGGCCTGGGTGCAAGTAAAGGAAATTTAGGCCTCTGTTTTTACAAGACAGCCAAACAAGGGAGTTTGTACGTAAAGATTTGCACATGAGGTCTTATCAACAAGAATTAGTGGTGCTGCACATCTGGTTTACTTTTAGGTGGTAGCTCTTAAAAGTAGAAAGCCATGGTTAACTGTTTAACTATCACTATAAACATGTAGAAGAATTTTATTTACATTTACTCTATGTGTCCAGTACTGTGTCCAGTTCTGGAGCCCCCAACATAAGAAGAACATGGACCAGTTGGAGAAGGTCCAGAGGAGGGCCACGAAGATGATAAGAGGGCTGGAGCACCTTTCCTATGAGGACGGGCTGAGAGAATTGGGGCTTACACATTGACCCATAAGACAGTTTGGGTCTTTTTCCAAACCTAAGAGAAAATCAGGTGGTTATCCTGAAATCCTGCCATTTTGATCTTATTCAGCTCCTATGATTATGCTCCACTGTGCTTCCCTCTCGAAGTGAGGTGTCCACAGCAACTTCAGTCCACCGTAATTGGACTGCAGAATTAATTCTCCCTCGCATCAGAGGAAATGTGTATTGCAGAGCTGAGGGTGTGATATAAACCTTTTTTTTTTCTCTGCTAGAATGAAAAATTATCATCTTCATTTCTTTTTAGTCCTTTCAGCTGTGAGACTTATTTACTCAAATTATTAATCTAACTGTCGTATGTGGGAGTTTGCTCAAAGTGCTCACAGTTAGAGTTGATCAAATAATAGTAAATATATTTAAATAACATATCTGTTAAGTAGCAAAATAAATAACAAAACTTAGTTATTTGGTGGTAGCTGAATTAAAGAATATATTCACAAATAATTTATTCAAGAGAAAATGTTTATCAACTACATTTTTTTACAACAAATATTTTATTATCTTTAGTGAAAAAGTTTTCCCTTCCTTCAGAGTTGGGTTCTATTGGTTTATTTATATGACTTTAACAATCTTAGCTTGTTTATAACAGTTAGGATGGGAGTAAGTAAAAAAGTGGACAAAATGTTAAAGTAATAGAGGTTTCTGTCCTACTTTTCTGATTTTTATCTTTTGTCCAACAATGAGATAATTTAAAATGCAATAATCTGATAGTACTGCCAAGATGTTCAAGCCTAGAAATTGCACTTCAGAGCCTGACTCTCTCCTGTGTCTTTCTGGTACCAGGACATACTCAACATGCTCTAAGGCTTTTAAAGAAAAAAAAATCTCAGCAAAATAAGTCTAAATTTTCTTGGTTACTGTAGTATCATGAATACCTAAACAACAGGTTTTTTCCTTCAAGGGCAATTGTATTTTGGTAGAGAGTCTAACAAACCAAAAACTTTTCTTGTCCTGTAACCAAACTAATGCCCAGTTGTCATTTCAGATATTGGATTCTACAGTAGCACTTAGATTTGACATCTTTCATCAAATTTGGGTCTGAACATACTCTTTACATCTTAGGACATCTAAACTCTGAAAGCATTCGCTAAGCACTCAGAAACCTGAAAATCCTTCTTTGTTATGATAAATCAGACACAGCCAGCATTGGCCTGTTCTTTAACTCCACAGCGCTGGAAACCATGGTAATGAAGCTGGAGTTTAGTTTTCACCTGAAGTTGTAAACTTCCAGAAAACATCACCTACTTCTTCAAGTCCTTTATCAAAACAATTAAATTCAAAGCATCTCAGGACACCTAGTGCTGGACTTTTTTCCTGAGTAGCATCCACTCTCTGAAAAGCAAGCATTCAGTTGTCTACAAATGGAACAGCGTATTATTTTTCAGGGAGGCTTTTTGCCGGCAGTATTTAGAACAAGTATATCAACACATGCTCTAATTATATTTAGCATAACAACCTTATTTAAAATGTAAATGGTTATAGTTATTCTTTAATGTCACTTATAATAAATCTACACTGCATTAATTCCCCAAGTAAGGGTGCATTATTTTGTTCATAAATTTAAAAAAGCCTCTTAAAAATGTTTACTGTTTACAAATAATGGTAAACACAGGTTCAGAGCAAAGTTACAAAACAGGAAGGTTTTTTTTTCTGGCTTAGTTAGAAGGATATATTTTTATTTTGGTGACCTCAAAATTTCCTGTAAATGTTTTACTTGTTTTCTGTCTTTTAAAGAAATCACATCAAAGATCTAAGACCAGACAGACATCATCACATCACGGAACCTCTCCTCAGTCTATGCATTTAGCAGGTGACAATTTCGGTGAATTCAATACACAGGCAATTTGATTGCAAAGCAAAACACAGTGCTCTGCTCCCTAGGTACTTGTAGAGGGGATGCATAGTATTTATTAGACATCTCTTCAGGCAAAACCTCCCTAACAGAAGAGAATATTTTGTCTGCTTCCTCAAAACCTTCAGAAGGATAGCATCACCGAGGAACAAAACTTATCTTACAATAAAATGTGTTCTATTCTCTTGTCTCGTGAGAGCACTTTAAGCTTTCCAAAACAGGCATTTTGTTACAATGAACTGTACTTACTGTATTCCTTCTATGGGAGGGCTTTGCAAATTCTCTGTGAGACTGCAGATTCCCTTAGGAACCTCAGTGGACTCTTCTGAGGTCAAATTCTACCCCATCATTGATGAAATCTAAATGAACTTATCTGGCTGATTGCTGGTAGGATCCCTTCTGCAAGGATGAAATTGCCAATATTAGAACACACTTCATTTTACAGAGCCCGTGGGACTCAGTTTCACAACTCCCTACAAATTTCAAATGCAACACATGCAGTTCTGAGTTTTCTTTTACTCCCACCATAACCCATCAAGATGTCCCTGGAGATGTTCAAGCCCAGGTTGGATGGGGCTCTGAGCAACCTGATCTAGTCGGGGATGTCCCTGCTCCTTGCAGGGGGCTTGGACTAGAAGTCCTTTGAAGGTCCCTTCCAACCCTAACCATTCTATGATTTCTATGTTTTTTTCCTGAAAATGTGAACAAACCTATAGGGCAGTGAGTGCAGCTGGTGACCACACAATCCTCTTTCTGACTTCCTACCCTATGCGTGACCTTCTCTTTCTCATGGAGTTAAGCACAAAACACGGTACCTCACAAGGAAGAAGACAGGTGAAATTTTTTTTTTTTTACTAGACCAGAGTTACAATTTTATAAAGTACCCTTTTAACGCTAAAAGTGTAGAAAAATCCCAGTCTTTGTGATATGTAAGTCTCCTATTACTTGTTGATACCACAAAAAGCGTTGTTGACACCTACATACACATTAGGTTTAGATGTGAAATATCTTGCTAGCAGGTATAGTGTCGGCCAGAATGAGACAGCCATTATAAAAATGTTTATGTTAGAAAATACAAACTATACATGTGAAAACATGAGAAAATTCAGATAGTCCTTCTTTGATTTTGCGTATTTCATTTTAGCTTTGGCTTTGTAGCAACACATAAGGAATCAGCAAACTGCATCCATGCTTAAAAAAAAAAATGAAAAAAAAAGAAGAAAAAAGCTCTCCTCATGGTTTATCCCACTTATAGCAATCTACTAAAATGTATCAAAAACCAAAAGAATGGAGGGCCTTTGCTTTCCTTGCCCATCAGAATGACTGGTGCAGAAAAACTGATACTTGTTCAGAGTCACACCAGCTGCAATCCCTCCCTCTTCCAAGCACCAGCCCTCCATCACTTTGGGGATGCATCTGTCACTGCAACACAATCTTTATTTGTTATTATTATTTGCCTGTGTTTTTACATTTAATCTGGTTTGTTTAGCACGTCTTCCCTATTGTTTTTTCATTCTTATGCATATATTCAACTCTGCAGCTCAGTCAGTTTGAAAGCAAAAAAAACCACTGGAAATATCATATTTCATATATTTCACATAATTTTTAACATTTTCAGCTTGAGCCACCACCAGAACACAGAAGATAATTTTGACAAAACAAAATTTGGCAGACTCGTTGCTCTTGGTTCATAGTTTCTTTTTTGATTCTTATTGTGCACGTTTCTGAAAGTTTACAGTTTCCTGAAACGAACACTGTCCCTCCATTTCTGGGAAGGAAAGCAGGATAGCTCAAAATAAAATTGTGTCACAGATTTCTCAGTCCAGTGTTTCTCTCAAATTAAAATAAAGAGTCCTTCTTAGACTCGAGGAGAGATAGAGTATGCACACCAATTAATAGAAGCCGCTTGTTTTCTCATTTTGCATGAGCAAAAGTGAGAAGACTCTTAGCTCGAAACAGTGAGCACGATCTGGAAGAACTGGCATTTCTCTGGACAAGCCTGTAGCCAGAAAGAGATGACGGGAATGTTTTGTAGAAGAGAAAAAGAAAAAACAAGGCAACCCATTTCATTTTAAAGGCTGCTTCCCAACACTATTCTGCCTGAAATGGCAGAAGGTCTGCCTGGAACTGCTGTGAGGTAATTATCTGTAGTTACATAAAGCAACCTAATGCTAGCCCAGCAAATTATCTAAAAGAAGGGAAGGTATTCCTTGTTAAATGTTTTGTCATGATGACCATGCCCTTTATTTATCTCTAACACAACATGCTTATTCTGCCCCATCTACTGTTTTCACCCCGCAAATTTATGAGGCTCTATTAATCTTCTGCCCTGCTGACTCTCTCTGTTGCAAAGTGTCAGCAGACTTTTGTACCTTGCTAATGTACAAAGTGCTTCCTATGAGTAATATCAGCATTTTGCCTTTTAATTGCACATATAATTTTTAGATCTTACAGCTAATAAGGGAATTGAGACCACAGTTCATCATTGTCTCGAATGGTACTCCAGGGGTGTAGGGACTGTAGAAGCTCAGAGAAGAATATACTTGTCCTCGTTCCAAGCAATAGTTTCTCTCATTACAGCAGCCCCATTCACACCAGTCTAGTTACAGGTCTGCCAGCATTTCCATTATAAGTCCTGCTTTTTGGCATTTCAAAACTGTTGTAAAAAATTATAAAACATAGTACACATTCTTTCATTCTTTGTTTTTCCATTATTATTATACATTATTGTTTCTGCATCATTATTATTATTTTACTGTTATTATTATTACAACTTTCTATATAAGTGGATTTTATTATTTTAAAGACCTTATTACTTGCAGGGGAGCAAAACGGTGCTTTGCTCATATTCAAACTAGGTTTTGAGTCTGTTGATAGCTTCTTCCATCTTTTCTGTTCGAACTCAAATTTAAAAATAATAGTATGGTGCTAATTTGGAACAACGCACAGTGATTTTATATTAACAACCTTCAACACGGACTTTCACCCTCACCTTGAAATGCACATTACTGAGAAGTATTCCTATTGTTCAACCAGTTGGAAGGAAAAATACAAGTTTGCCTTCCTTTTTTCTATGGTAGTTGATTAGAGAGATCTCATGTATCATAAGCTGGAGGGTTTGAAGAACATGTGCCAAATTGTGCAATTAAACATTTCTCTCATAAGTATTCAAAGCAATAAAAAGTAAGCAAATTGACTACTGGAATATCATGCCACAGGAGCTGCTTATAAGAAAATGACAGCTTGTTCTTAACTATTGGACACCACTTTATTGTGGAAAAGTCCACAGAAGAATCAGAGGTCTGGTGTATTTTTCAGGAATGGAGCAAACCCAGACATCACTTTGAGGGAGCAGGCTAAAAAGGGGCTGTGGCTATATGGCCTCAGAAGACACTTTTCTATCAGAAGACGAGAAGCTTCTATTTGACCTCAGATGGTTCACGCCATGCAGATCAGCCGCTTATTTTAATTTCCCGTGCCCCTGGACACCTGTGATATGATACCTGGGTGAGGTAAGACTTCAGAACCTCTCATGTCTTCCCTCTGGTTTCCTCAGGCTTGTCCCATAGTTTGCCAACATCTGGATCATATTGGCTATTCATCTCAAGGTTTTTAACATTTGGTTGTTATATCCTCTCCAGTTCCAGTACTGTTGTTATAAAGTGATGTATTATTCATGCAATCCAGGGCTCAATTTTCAAACTTGTGGACTGCATACTATATTACCATCATAAATATTGATTTCAAGGCACCCACAAGCATTTTTAGTCCTTCACTGAAAACACAAAAAAGAGACATCTGTACTCTGTGGAACATAAAATCAAAGGCTGCATACACATGGCACAAAGGGATGCCAATCTACAGATCCCAGATAGATGTCCGGGCACACAGCAGGCACTTGTGCAGATATGTGCCAAGGCCTACAAGCTGTGTAGCCCTCATCTCCACATGTCTAGGGGCTCAGATTAAGCAACCGTTACTCTCTTGATGAGTTTGGACCCTTCACTGCATTGATCATAGAATCATAGAATCATAGAATGGTTAGGGTTGGAAGGGACCTTCAAAGGTCATCTAGTCCAACCCCCCTGCAAGGAGCAGGGACATCCCTGACTAGGTCAGGTTGCTCAGAGCCTCATCCAGCCTGGCCTTGAACGCTTCCAGGGATGGGGCCTCCACCACCTTTCTGGGCAACCTGTTCCAGTGTTCTATAACCTGCATCGTAAAAATTTTTTTCCTAATTTCTAATCTAAATCTACCCCCCTCTATTTTAAAACCATTACCTCTCGTCCTATCACAACAGGCCATACTAAACAGCCTTTCCCCATCTTTCTTGTAGGCCCCCTTGAGGTACTGGAAGACCGCTATCAGGTCTCCCCGGAGCCTCCTCTTCTGCAGGCTGAACAGCCCCAACTCTCTCAGCCTGTCCTCATAAGAGAGGTGCTCCAGCCCTCTTATCATCTTCGTGGCCCTCCTTTGGACCTTCTCCAACTGGTGCATGTCCTTCTTGTGCTGGGGGCTCCAGAACTGGACACAGTACTCCAGGTGGGGTCTCACCAGGGCAGAGTAGAGGGGGAGAATCACCTCCCTCGACCTGCTGGCCACGCTTCTCTTGATGCAGCCCAGGATGCGGTTGGCCTTCTGGGCCGCAAGGGCGCATTGCCTGCTCATGTTAAGCTTCTCATCCACCAGCACTCCCAGGTCCTTCTCCTCAGGGCTACTCTCAATCCATTCCCCGCCCAGCCTGTATTTGTGCCTGGGATTGCCATGACCCAGGTGCAGGACCTTGCACTTGGCCTGGTTGAACTTCATGAGGTTGGCACGGGCCCACCTCTCCAGCCTGTCAAGGTCCCTCTGGATGGCATCCCTCCCTTCCAGCGTGTCGACGGCACCACACAACTTGGTGTCGTCAGCGAACTTGCTGAGGGTGCACTCTATCCCACTGTTCATGTCGCCGACAAAGATGTTGAACAGGGCCGGGCCCAACACGGACCCCTGAGGGACGCCACTCGTGACCGGTCTCCAACTGGACATCGAGCCGTTGACCACCACTCTCTGAGTGCGGCCATTGATACTTCTACACTGCTTACTCTTCCAGGGTCAACTCACTGAATGGTGGTGGCATGCTGACAGATGGCTTTGATCAACAAGTCGGACTATAATAATAACAAAAAGGAGAGGAACAAAGGCCACGGTTTACATAATCCTACAACTAATTTTGAACATTCAAGCTGTTTTCTCCTCTTATGAAAGCCCATTCTTTTTTGCTTATTTGTGGGGCAAAGATTATGAGATGAACAGTAAAACCTGCATTAACTGGATGCAAGCTGAGAAAGGGAAGGAGGATTTCAAACAGGCTCTAGGTGAGCGTTCACAAACTTCCTCATGAACTGGATCCTTACTCCGGCTTCTTGGGTCCTTGTTTGCTTTGGTGGAAAGATTACCCCAGTTTCAACTGAACAGAGCCTTACTGTTACCACTGTTACCACATTTCTGAGAAAAAAAAAAGATGCCAACTATACTCTTTCCAGCCAAGTTTCTCACCTGAGTTAAGAATGATGTTGTCACTATTTGTCAAAATCACCAGCACTGTCTGAAAAAAACACTGCAAAGTGCTCTTAAGGGAAGTATTTTTTGTGTGTGTATACATATACATATACTCATGTATGAATGTGTGTATGTATACAAGTATTTATAACAATGACAAAGTATAAATAACTTTTAAAAGATCCATATATTGGAGATAAGTAAGGTTCACTATACAGCCTCTCAGTCCTCAGCATTACAGCAGACACATATTCACATCTCCTGAACCGCACAACCGAATTACAGGCCTTACACTTCCCAGTATCCCCTGTCTATGTTACTTACTTTAAAACTCTACTGTAAAAATTCCTAACATCAATACTGCTGATAGCAGGAATAAACCTAGAAATATGCATTTGGTGGATTTGGGAAAAAAATAGAGCACCATAGAGACTTCTAAAAAAGGTTTTTAGGCAAGAAGTAGCTTCATAAAGACGTAACTAAATGTGCACAATATTAAATACTGATGAAACACAGACATTTCAATTAGCTTTTCTAAAAAGGTTACCCAAATGTTCATCACTATATGTTCTTCCATTTAAATTGCTTTTATCATCTCCTTTTTTATTATTTTATTGTTAAACTGTTTGAAATATTTTTTCTTACTTGTCATGAAAATGTCCTTCCTTCAGTTTTCCTTTGTAGATGCCATTACTGTGTCTCTCCTCAATGAAGACTGACTATTTCAAAAGAAAGTGTTAACCTTAACTTATCTCTCTAGTTAAAAATAAAATTAGTTCTAGACTTCTGAAGCTTATAGTCTTTCAGTTCTTGAAATGTTTATGAAAAATTTCTTTCCTACACTGACTGCATGAACTTGACTTCTTTATTTCTTTTTCTGGTTCCTCTTTATAGACTGGAAGTAAGTACTGCACATAGCAGATTATCAAATGCACTTAAAACAAAGCTAGACTACATTAATTAGTGTTGTATGTGCACTTGAAGTGGGTAATATAGTTCATCCTCTGGCACTCAGCTCATTAATTTCAAAATGTATGTTACTAAACCTCTTATCTTGGTTTTATCTAATTAAATTATTAAGATGAAACTTAATAAAATCAGAGGGTTTTAAATGTCATTCAAGGCACAGCTACGATTAAGAGATCAAATATTCATAGTTTTAGAAGACTCAACCCAGCAAGACCACTTTTTTTGCATGATCAATTTTGTGCTGATTTTTTTCCGAACTGAACTGTCTTTATTTCAATAATGTTATGATTTGCAAAGATAGACAGGAAATTAGTACAAACCACTCTAAACAGATAGGTTAATTAAGGTCCAGTCTAGTATTGATATGTACATATTATAAACATTTAAATAGTATAGATTAACAATGGCCTTGGAGCTAAAATGGTGCTTCAGGTTCTTACTGTCCTCTAAATACTGTGGTGTCACTAGGCCAGCTGAAGTTACTGTCAGAGTGATCTGGATGGCTAAGCACAAGCATCTGGTATCTTTTAGGCACCCTGATGTATCCAAGACGTTCAGTAGCAGATATGACATAGGCACTACCTATGCCCTTCTGTGGCAGCAGCTGGAGACAAGGCCAGACGGCCAAGAGCATTTAAAATGGCGATAAATATCTGTATTGAGAATTATCTGAATTATCTCTGGACCATCCAGATACCGTGTGCTGTAAAGACTTAAATACCTCTGTCAAACAGTAAGTTTGTTCTAGGAAGAGCAATATGGAATCATAGAGTAACCTGGAATCACTACCTTGCAGCCAGTCAAAATAACAAGTACCAATCACAGATCAATTCAGGCTGGAAGGGACTTCAGGAGGTTTTTATTCCAATGTCCTGCTCAAAGCAGGAAGAGCTCTGAGGTCAGACCAGGTTGCTCAAGTCTGTGTCCAGTCATCTCTTGAAAACCTCCAAGGACAAAGACAGCATTTACCTCTTTGGGAAACCTGCTCCACTGCCTGACTCTCCTCATGGGAAACAAGTTTCTCCTTATATGAAGTCCGAGCATCTCTTGTTTCAGCTTATGCCCACTGCATTTTGTCCTCTCCTCACGCAACACTGAAGAGCTT
This sequence comes from Chlamydotis macqueenii, assembly GCF_036417535.1. Taxonomy (NCBI): domain Eukaryota; kingdom Metazoa; phylum Chordata; class Aves; order Otidiformes; family Otididae; genus Chlamydotis; species Chlamydotis macqueenii. Next base: position 169,480,106 of record NC_141556.1, read on the forward strand.
TGCTCTGTCTTCTTGATGGCATCATTGTAGGATTTGGAAGTCAACACACAACACTGGATGTATCAGAGTTTTAGCTCCCACAGCTGACTCACCTGGTACTGGAAAGCTTCTTCAGAGGATTCAACTAGAGTTACAGTCTGTGACTAAACACAAAAGAGCTACGAGAGCTCAAAAGTTGCCATGGATGTGCAATATTGACAGCTACGGTCTGCGTGATCTGATTCTCTGGCTGAGCCCTGGAGTAGCGGCAGAAATAGTCTGTAGCCTTAAGTTAGGTATCCATGGCAGGCGGCCGCACCTACAGAGGCTATTTAGAAATATTTCAGAGAAAAAAAAAAAGCCTCTACGGAAAGCAAGTTTGAAGCAACTATGCAAAAGAAGTAGTACCAAGGAGCACAAGCACATCACACAAGGGGGATGCAGCTTCACTGGCTGGTCGTATTTTGAACTTTGAATTCTGTACACGGATGGTTCACAGTATACAAGTTGTGCCATAACTAGCTAACATTCTGCAGATATTGCATACCAAGAACTTGGGGAATGGCTATGCTTAGGGTTGCAAAGTCAAGTACTCCAAAAGTCAGAAAGTGTTAGGGTTCGATATAGGCAAAAAAAAAAAAAAAAGTTACATTAGTCCAAAGCAATCCTCCTCATTCAGGCTTAACTAGAGGGTGATGGTATAAATATATAGTTTTCCAGGGTTTCACAGGTGTTTTCTGACGAAAGAGGAACAGAATGGCAATAGCCATTCTGCACTCAAAGGGTTTATCTCAGACCATCATACTTCCCTCATACTCAAAGCTTCTTCCTTCTGCTGCATTCCTTGCAAATATTTCCAACCACAGACTTCTGTCCTTTCCACCTTCAGCACCTAAACTTTCTGTGCCCATACCTAGCCTCCAATTTTCAGACTTGTCATCCCAGCCCTGTTGTCTTTAATCAACTTGCACAGATGGATGCTGCTACTCAGCACTTCCCATCTGCAGCTGAGTTTCCTCTTTCCATGCCTGCTCTTAGACCAGTGAGGTAGCTTGAACCTCTGTGATTTGAATTCAAGTCTACAGTGAAGCAGACTGAAGTGTTTGTAGTGTTCGCTATCCCCAGCAGTGAATACGTTGCCTGTCACAGGGTAAGGCACATGTCTGCTTATGTCACAAGCTGAACACGAAGTGTCAAGAGGCCGAGGCCCAGGGCACAGAGATGGATGCATGTAATAAGCTGTGTAAATCTGATGGTAAAACCCTTAATGCATGATGGGCTAGCATCTCTAACGCAGCCTGTACGGATGCTATACTAATGCCTCCGGAATTTGTGTGCAGCATCTCCACAGCTTTGATTTGGGTTAAGAGAGGATTCCATCACCTTTCTACCCTCCCTTGGCCCCTCAAAATCTCCTTCAGGGTGTTGCCTTCACAGAAATAGTTGAATTCCATTTTGACTGCCGCAGGAGCCAGTCACTTATATACGGCTGTAAATATTGCCTGGTACATAGAAGAGCTGGTGCAGGCAGCGAGCTGAGGGACACAGCATCTTGGGAAGTGTGTGTGGATACAGTCAGGAGAAACCTCCTGCCATGAAGTCAAGAGCCAGGAGGTTAAGTGCTTGGCAGACTCCTGCCTATTAAGAAGCAGCATTTCAGATTTCTTACTAAATCTCTTTCCACACAGTTATCCTCAAACTAAAAGACCAAAAATCAATCCATTGCTCTGCCTTGAAAGTTATCAGTCTCCAAAATGGTGAATTCAGTAAATCCAGTGTTTCCTCTCTGTTGTTCATGCCATTATGACTTTGGCTGCAAGTCCTGCTCAGGATAAGTAAAAATGAAAGTGACTTGTCTATCTGTCAGATCTACACATGCACTTCCAGAAATAAGTATGGATGCTCTCATAGGAATGACAATAATCATTTAGCAACAAAAATACTAGAAGGTATTATAATTTAAAGGAATTTTAAAAAGAAACAAAAAGAAAAATTTCTTTGCGGCAACCAAGATGTCTCTCCTGCTTTGTCTACTTTTATCTTCTGAGAATGCTTAGGTAAACACCCACAATCTTCATAAGCACAGACCAGCTCAGTGAGAAAGGTTGGTATGCTATAAAAGACTCATTGTCTATGTTCATTTTAGATTGTACCTACAGAGGATTTATAGAAACAATACCTAGGTGGCACTGAGGAGGCTATCAGTGCTATTTACAGACAATTTAAAGGAATAAACCTGCAGTTACGCCTGTGTTTGCTTTCCCTTGTGGTCTCCCTGCAACCCTTTCTAATCCTATTGTGACTTGATTGTTTCACAGCAAAGTGCTCCACAGAGGCCAGTAATTGGCACACAGGTTCAAATTAGATTGCTGTGTGTTTAGGAAAGCAGGGGTCATTTCCCATCAGCACCACTCATTAAGAAGCAGAGTGCTAAGTTTTCTATTACAGAAAACACTTGCATGTAAGTGTGTGCGTGCTCGGGAGGGGGATTTTATGTATAACCTAGAGCAGAATGAGTCTGTGATCAACAATATGCAAAACAACTTTGGCAAAGGAATATATTAACTGTATACTCAATAACAGTTTTCTTAATTCTGCATCTGTCTGGCCGTCACACACAAATTCCTTTTCACCATGTAAATATGAAGTCAAACATGTGGGTGAATTCAGAAACTGCCTTGAAGGCAGTTGAAAACTTAGCCTTGTGTGCCCCTGGCTCCTGTGAATTTTAATCAGGTTCTTGGCGTTAATTGCACATCAGCCCAGTTTCAGTTCGGGTGCACTTGAGGCCCCAGCCAGATCCTGCGCATTTGCTGTGGGGAGGAAAGAGAAGCTGGGGTTCAGAAATGAGGCAGTTGGGCACCAAATTAGCTGAAGGAAGAGTGATAACATCAGTTTGGACCAGAAAGGAGGGTGAAGGGCAGGTAGGATTAAGAAATAAAAGAAAGAAGGAAAATATCTGTCAGGAGGAGCAAACACCTATGCCACAAGCTTTGTTCTTCCTGGCGAAAAACAACTAATCATTTGATGATGTTTCAACAGAGGGGAGGTATTTGGGTAATTCTTGCCTCACCTGAGAAATCCTGGGCACCTGACCTTCCCCAAACGCTGAGTAGCATCCTTTCCTCGAGGATGACTAAGGGAGGTGTCTATCTATGTCCTGCCTGCGGCTCCTTTAGAAACCAGAAGGCAGGCGCTGCAGCTCTCACGCCTCTGGGGAAATCTCACTTGCTCGGCTTGCATCAACCATTTTTAACTCGCGCAGTATCATTACTGTGGTGTAGCTCCCGTTTTGCATAATAGCCTAGCGGTTAGAGGTCCCCTGCCCGAAAGAGGACACCCGGGGTGTAGCTTGAGGCGGCTGCAATCCTATACCGCCTGGCTGCAGAGGAGTCCCGTGGGCAGACAGCACTAGCATTATTTCTAGCAAAGAGTATTTTCTTCTCTTTAATGAACTGTGGGGAGCAGGGAGGGAAGGTCACTGTGTGGAAACAGCATGAGGTCGGATGGAAAGGGAGCAGATGAGTACGTAACGCTCTGGCTTGGGCATTAGTCTGGGAGCAAGAAGATCTGAAATGTTGGTCCGTACCCTGAGAAGTGGGTATGCATTTCACATGATGCCTTGGAATGAACCCCTGGAGGGCTCCCTGTCCCGCCTGGTCACTTAATTTCACAAACCCATTTCAAGTTTCAAATCCCAGTTTCACAGAAACGTCACGCAGGAGACAGATGGGGTCTGGCATACGTGCCTCTCTACTGCCTGCTCCATCTCTAGTGGATCCTTATCTAGTGGATCCGTATCAACATCTTCCTGAACTCATCACCCACTCACTGGGTGCAGAGCTGATATCGCTGATAACCTGAGGTCAGTCTTGCAAATTCTGCTCCTAGGGCACCATTCAGAAGGTGACCCTGTTCTTAAAACTACTTTGTACTTCCCGTCTTGTGGCTACTAATTAAATGTTTTTTGCACTCTTCCTCAAGTCCTGAAGTCTCCCACGGTGGGGACAGGACCTCACAAGAAAGGCCTGAATGGGCCAACCCAGGGCCACATCCTGTAGCTTGTGGACACTGCATTTTTGGGCTCCAGTAGTGTCCAAGAATGCATGCCTAAGAAAGATTATAAGGACAAAGGGCACAAACATATGGGGTCCTTTCTCTAGTCCTCTCCTGGTCTCCAGCTGCTTCCAGCTATGGGACTTCCTGAAATCATCTGGGATTCTACATCTCTAGTAAACATCAGTTTACTACTTTTTCAAGGTATTTATCCAATGTCCTTTGAACCTTTGAAAACTCTTCTTTCCAGGGGAAACTCTTACTCATCTGGAAATAAAATATACTGAGCTCTTTAAGTAAATGAACTCATGCTTCCTTTTCCCTCTCCTCTCACCAACAAGGTGTATTTTTTTTTGCACATAAGAATGAAAAAAAAATCTGCTGTGTATGTGAAACAGATAGTAATCTTCATTTTTACTTAATCCCTCTGACATGAGCCTTAAAGGTACACTATAATGATGTAACCTGTCATGAAGAACAATATCAAATCTAGGATGATATAAAACAAGCAAAAAAAAAATTGTAACTAGTTGTGGAGTTTTGCTGTGTAAATGGAGAGAAATTTCAGTCAATGTTCGCATTTTCTTTTCCTCCTCTCTAGTCACCATCAGCCAGTGTTGTGCATTATGGTTTTTTATTTGCATTTTGTTCTATATCCAGCATGGGAAGTCACAGTTTTGCAGAGATCCCTTATATTTAGACTAAGACTGCATTCCTTCCATCTTATCATCATACATCTGTTGAAATGTTGTAAAATCACAGTCATCTCTGTATTGAAAACGTTTTAGCTTGTAAAGTATTAGACAGGAATATAGTTACTTCAATTCAGCTGAGATTTGCCTTCGTCTCCCTAGGATTTTACCATGTATTCACTAACATGCTGAGAATATATCTTTTTTTTTTCCTGGTATGGCAACAGAAACACTGCTGCTCTCTGAAATCTCATTCATTGTAGTTAGACTCTCACAACTATAAACACGTAGGAAAAAAATCTGCTTATCTGCTTTTTTTCCTGGAGAAGACAAACTGGGAGAAACCAGCATGATATATCCAGAAATATATGTTTCCACATAGTGTCACACCAGAATGAAAGGCACAGATGCACTTTCAAGAAATTGGGGGAGCGGGGAAAGAGATCAGGAAGAAATGAGCAAAATAGAAATTTGAAAAGTTACAGAAAAAAAAAATTGTCTTTGTAAGGTTTTATTTTATAACACAGATCATCATAAGAACATGAGAACTGCAGTATTAACTGGATCAAAGTCCCAATTAGCCCAGTATCTGGCCTCCAAACATGAACAGTAGTGGTTGTCTAAGAAGAGTATAACCATGATGTAACAGGACCAGTAGCTAATAAAACTTCTCCAGAATTCTCTCCCAGTCACCAATGAACAGAGATCTATCTGATGGTCCTGAGTAGACTTTTCTTCCATTCTTTCATGTATTTTTTAAACAAATAACATTTTTTAGCATATATAACCTTCTCTGACAAATTCCACAACTAAAAAGCACCTTTTCTCTCTATTTTGAACCAACTAATTGCTAGTCTTATTGATGCTTCCTAATTATTTTCTTCGAGATTATAAACATAATTGTCTTCTCCATACCACTATGGTTTTATAGCCTTTAGGTGATCTATTTTCTAGGACAAAGAATTTCCAGTCCGGGTAAACATATCTTCTACTGGCCCTAGTAGTACCAGTGAACCGCCCTGCTCCCTCTCCCAAAAAACTCCACCAATTTAAAATTAATTTTGCTGTAAAGTTGCATATGGATTATTAATAAAGAAAAACTGGGTTTTTTTTAACCCAAACTAGCAATAACTAAAGAAAGGTGATTTACTGACTAGCTTCAACCACACCTACACTTTGGGCTCCTAGTCAGTCAGACACTTTCTATTTTGGGGTTGTAAATGGCTGACTGACCCAGCACAGGCCCCTCATCTGCACACCAGTCCCATATCAGCACATGGTGGGGCATGTGGAGTCTTGGCCACCACCCAACAGAGCAACCACAACCACGGTGATACTAACAGTGGTACCTGGACCCTGAATTGCAGAGTCTGGAAGGCGGTGTTTCTGATAAACCCGTAACTGTCTTGTACTTTGTGAGAAACTGAGGGAAGGCAGGTTTTTTCCTCTCTCCAGGGTTCACAGGCTGCAGGTCCCTGTTGTGAAGAGGTCCCTGCAACCATGTCTCATTTATGGACCACTGGGATCGCTCAGTCACCATGGAAAGATTGCCTTGTTCTGGTGAGATTTCAGTGCATGCTGGAGATAAATGACATGATGTTTTTCCCAGCAAGCTTCTTTATTCTGAGCTACAGTTGCACACTGTTGGATCTGGAAAAAAAAAAAAAACTTCTGCTTCACTTATGTCCCACATCACAAATCTGATGGACTGTCCCCTGACTGAGAGTTTAGATCTTTCTGCATGGGGGAAAATTAGCAACAAAGTACATATTGCAAGCATGTTTTAAGCAAGCTTTTATGGACTGAAAAGTACTACAAGGCTCAACAAAACAACTTTGTAAGTGCAAACCCACACAACGTATTTCTTTCCACACATCTCTGGCTATTCAGCTTTATTGAGGACACCACAATCTGCAAAACAGCCACTAATCGCACAGGTCAGAGAATTTAACTTAAAGTACAAGCCCTGCTGAATTAATTGCATTTCATCATATGCTTACACGTATGTGTTATCTTCAGAGTGAGAATGAGACTATAATAAAACCCCTGTGATGTGTATTGCTCAGAAGCAACATCACTTTTCAATAGTTCAAAATACGGTCTACATTCTGTCAGTCCCACTATTATATATCCAGCTTTTTTTTTTTCCTCTCATATGCACTGTTTCTAACTTATCTACTCTCTTTTTAATTTATTCTAGAACTACCATGAAAGCAAAATAATTTAAAAATCCATTCAAAGAGTTAAATACTACAATTTCACCATTAAAAAGGACAATACGTAACTGGCAGGCCAAACAGTCTAACTTATGTTAACTGACAGGTCAAAGAAAGTTCATTCCTAATAATGCAAATCACAAATCAGTGACTCAGGAACAGCATATATGAAATGATGTCTGAAACATCAATAACAGGTTTTTTCCCTTATAATTATTATTAGCTTGGTAATAGTCGTTAGCAACCTATCTTCTTCTGCTGATTTAGTAAAGTGCACCTAATAACAAGCAGGGGTCAAACGTACAAATCAAATGACACTGCATTCCCTAGATACATAGTGCAGTTTCTAATGATGTAATAAGTGCCTGGCAGTGGTTTTTGTCTCACCCACCAAAATTAAGCCTATTAGAGTAAAATATGCCAAATGAAAATATTATAAATCTTGCCTGGAATATAAAACAAATCTCTATAAACAGGGCTAAAATGACAGACTACCTCTTGTATTAGAGAGGTTGAATCTCTAAAGTAGCTTTTATTTCCATTATCTGTTACAAAAATCAAGCCGTTAGAAATGGTGTATATTTTTTATACAAATAGTGAGAAAGAGAGAAAGCAATATCACATTATGGCCTCTTTTTTACAAGGAATTAATTGTGAACTTCCACAAAAATACCTTTTTTTAAGAATTTATCTTATTTCATGAGAAGCATAAAGTATTATCCTACAATTTTAGACTTCATAGGGATATTTTCGCACAGAAGACACGACCTTCTCTTAGACAAAGAGAGTTGATTCACAGTTCAGGGAAAAAAATAATAATGCTTATATCCACTTCTATATTAAGAGAATCCATAAAATCAGTATCCATAAAATCAGTTAGTCCTTCACTTAGCTACGCTGGAACCCACTCAATCCATTGAGTTTTAAACCATGGTATTATCATTCTTTGATGTCTATAGCTTAGCAGCACAAAGCTGGTCTCCAAGCACTTACTCTCTATAAAGAAACACAAATGTTTGGCCTTTGGGCTGTAAATATTGTGTCACCATTGATTTTTAACATATGAAGTGTATTTTCCTGAATGTCAAGTATTCTCAAAGTGCAGGGACTCCCATGAGCACAGAGTGTCAGGAATTAAAGACAGTTTAAAAGCAGGAGCTAAAAGCAAGGAAAGAAGAAAGTAATAGCAAGGAATAAGAGAAATAAGAAATGAAAGAATAACTAACATGAACTTAGCCAGGTATTATGTTATTGTTTATCTCACAGATGAAAATGTCACCTGGGGAGCATAAATCCTATCATCAATAAAGAGAAGACTGAACTGTGATACTATCAATAAACCTTTTCTTACAACATAAGATAGTTTTCTTTAAGGATTTGTGTATTCCATGCACTAGAGGAGATTTTTTTCCCAGCGAAATAGTAGGATTGATCTTGGGATCAGACATGCTGGTGGTTCACAAACAGCCAAACTGTCAGTAGCTGAATGCAAATGTGACTCTGACAATTTACTATTATTGCCTTATAGCAGTTCCGTGTTTGTTTTTCTGCATCGTATCAGCTGCTTTGACGCTATTTTTCCAAACAGATCTCCTTGAAAAAGCAGTTCAGAGAAGGACCCTAACTTAGCTGAGGCGCATAGACTAGGAGTAATCATTTCATTCTCCTGGAACAGAGACAGGTTCTGCATCACCTCCAGCGATGTCCACCTCCTGCCTGAGTACAGAGAGATGGATAGAGGTGAACATAGCTGCCCCTCTCAATTACCTGGGATGAATCCAGGCTGGGATAGCACCTCTGTCATGCAGCTAGGAAAGCTGAAAGGGATTCCGCCTGCCGGATGCAATGTCTTTCACAGGCAATGCAACTCCACAATGTTCTTTACACAGGCTGGTGGTAAATCACCAGTCTATCCAATAAAGAATACAAGGAATACTCCTTTTAGGTGACTATTCAGAGTAGACCATGGCCACAGCTTATTTCTACAGCCAACACAGATAGTCAAGGTTCCTGAGAGGGCAGTGCGGAGTTCCTCCTCTGACTTTTACACCTCTCTGATGAACTTCTGCAAACACTTCCTAAGCCAGACCTTTGAACAGCAAATTAAGTCCACACAGGAAGAGGGGCACTGTCTTTCCTCTCCAGAAAATATCTTCAAGCAGCTGTACTGTAAAAGTTGTGGTGGCTAATACCCTGTTTGCTTTTATCCTTCCCTACCCCACTTGCCATGATCAGTAATCATTTGAAGGATATTACACACCAGATTCAGAAATTCCTTTGAACTATTTTCTCATTTATTGTGTTTACTAGATGTTTCTTTCAGAACTTAAAAAAAAAAGTCTATCATCCATCTCAATTTTATCTGCCTAATAACAGATAGACCAGGTTGCCGTCAGACATTGTCTCAGACATTTACATGAATATTGACTATTTAATGCAAAGCATTCTTTAAATGTAGAGGCACATATGCCAGCTCCTCTTAAGAAGGTTGAAGAACTCTGAGTTCTGAAACATGTAAGAAACATTAAAGGTATCCTTTTGATAAAGGCTACCTCTTGAGAGATGGTGAGACTTTCCAACTCCCAACATTAAAGTACTCATCTTGTCTCAGCAGCAGGCATTCAGAGCCTGTAAAATTTGCCCAAGAGACCAAAGATAGTCCATCTATTTAGTTTGTCAAGATGAAGCTTGAGAAGTTATTTGACAAATACAAAAGCACAAGCATAGGGAAAATACTTCTGATAACAGGTTCTTCATACTTTAAAAAAAAAAAAAAGGTGTACCCGTTTCCCAGAGCTAGAGGTAGGTATGAACAGAAATAAAAGCAGGATCTGATCTATTTAACTAACTAAAGACCAGGAACTGCATGTATAGTATTCCAGTGATCATATCTGAGATATCTAGCAAACTGATCCTCCTAAAAGAAACTGATCCTCCTGATAAATCCTGCTTCAGAAAAAAAAAAAAGTATCTTCTCCATCTAAGTTTGATATGTAATTGAGGTGTTTTCAAGGCTAAATAAAGTGATTACTTTTTAGGAACCATTTTGAGAGTCCTTCAGATTTTCTGAGAAACATCAGTCTTTTTTTCTTCAGTGTCTATGTAAGAATTCAATTTAAGAAGGCTGCTTTACTAAAAAATAAAACATTTAAGGAAAAATTAGGTAGACAAGATCTCCCTCAAATAATTTCTCTTTATCAGTTGGATTAACTCCTGGATAACAGCTACAGATAACAGTTTTATTAGGCATTGGAAAAATGGACTTAGGACTGCATTTTTTGCCTAGATGTGACTCTAAGAGGCATAACCTAAGCTACAAGGTGGGATGCAAGGATCTCAAAGTGAAATTCCATGTCCCGTGGGGAGCAGGAGATGACACAAGACACATCTTCATCTGGACATAAAACATTTGTGAAGAAAAGTGAAAGTAGTGGTGTCCTACGTGCTAAGATGTCTATCTTGTCAAGCTCACAATATCAACTCTTAGGTGCTGGCAATTGATTTCAGAGGGAAAATTAAGGTGCATTTGAAGCACTGAATAGGACCTATTTGCTTCTGAGACCCTCTTTCTATATAGAACCATAGAGTAGTTTGGATTGGAAGGGACCTTTAAAGGTCATCTAGCGCAACTCCTCTGAAAGGAGCAGGAACATCTTCAACTAGATCAGGTTGCTCAGAGCCCTGTCCAACCTGGCCTTGAATGTTTTCAGGGATAGGGCATCTATCACCTCTCTGGGCAACCTGTTACAGTGTTCCACCACTCTCAGTGTAAAAAAACTTCTTCCTTATATCCAGTCTGAATGTACCTCCCTCTATTTTAAAATCTTTACCCCTTGTCCTATCATAACAGGCTCTGCTAAAGAGTTTCTCCCCATTTTTCTTATAAGCCCCCCTTTAGGAACTGGAAAGCCGCTATAAAGTCTCCTCAGAGCCTCCTCTTCTCCAGGTTAAACAGCCCCAACTCTCTCAGCCTGACCTCATAGGAGAGGTGCTGCAGCCCTCTGATCATCTTCGTGGCCCTCCTCTGGACATGCTCCAACAAGTCCACTTCCTTCTTTTGTTGGGGGCTCCAGAACTGGACACAGTACTCCAGGTGGGGTCTCACCAGAGCAGAGTAGAGAGACAGAATCACCTCCCTCGACCTGCTGGCCGTGCTTCTTTTGATGCAGCCCAGGATACGGTTGGCCTTCTGGGCTGCAAGAGCACATTGCTGGCTCATGTTGAGCTTCCCATACACCAGCACTCCCGAGTCCTTCTCCTCAGGGCTACTCTCAATCCATTCCCCGCCCAGCCTGTATTTGTGCCTGGGATTGCCACGACCCAGGTGCAGGACCTTGCACTTGGCCTGGTTGAACTTCATGAGTTTGGCATGGGCCCACCTCTCCAGCCTGTCAAGGCCCCTCTGGATGGCATCCCTCCCTTCCAGCATGTCAACAGTACCACACAGCTTGGTGTCATCAGCGAACTTGCTGAGGATGCACTCTATCCCACTGTCCATGTCACCGACAAAGATGTTGAACAGGGCCGGGCCCAACATGGACCCCTGAGGGACACCACTCGTGACCGGTCTCCACATGGACATCGAGCTGTTGACCACCACTCTCTGAGTGCGGCCATCCAGCCAACTCCTTATCCACCGAGTGGTCCGTCCATCAAACCCATGCCTCTCTAGTTTAGAGAGAAGGATGTTGTGCGGGACAGTGTCAAAAGCTTTGCACAAGTCCAGGTAGATGATATCTGTTGCTCGTCCCTTGTCCGCAGATGCCATCACCCCATCATAGAAGGCCACCAAATTGGTCAGGCACAATCTGCCCTTGGTGAAGCCATGCTGGCTGTCACCAACCACCTCCTTGCTCTCCATGTGCCTTAGCATGGTTTCCAGGAGAATGACCTTGACCTTGCCAGGCACAGAGGTGAGGCTGACCAGCCTGTAGTTGCCCGGGTCTTCCTTGTTCCCCTTTTTAAAAATAGGGGTTATGTTCCCTCTCTTCCAGTCATCAGGGAGCTCACCAGACCACCACGGCTTCTCAAATACAATGGCCAGTGGCTTGGCAACTTTATCCGCCAGTTCCCTCAGGACTCACAAATGCATCTCATCAGGTCCCATGGACTTGTGCACCTTCAGGTTCCTTAGATGATCCCGAACCTGTTCTTCTCCTACAGTGGGCAGTTCTTCATTCTCCTAATCCCTGCTTTTGCGTTCTGCAACTTGGGTGATGTAGCTAGTGCCCTCACCAGCAGACTGAGGCAAAAAAGTTGTTGAGTACCTCAGCCTTCTCCATGTCCCAGGTAAGCAGGTCTCTCGTCTCCTTCCAGAGAGGGCCCACGTTCTCCCTGGTCTTCCTTTTATCCCCAACGTATCTATAAAAGCTTTTCTTGTTGTCCTTGATGTCACTGGCCAGATTTAATTCTGTCAGGGCTCTAGACTTCCTTCCCTGATCCCTGACCACTTGGACAATCTCTCTGTAATCTTCCCAGGCTACCTGTCATTGCTTCCACCCACTGTAGGTGGAAGTCACATGACTGACTCCGAAATTGTTTTAAACAAAACATTCTCTGTTAGAAAAACCACTACTCTACACACCATGATCTTCAATAGTGCCTACTTCCCCTTGTAATCAGAGCTCCTGCAGCTGTGGGTGGCGAGCCTTCCTCTGGATTTTGCTTGAGGGACATCTGCTGGCTGAACGCTCATTCATATTTGTGGCATATGGCTTCTGATCAGTACAGATGGCTTTAAAATAAGTACTGTGGATTAAACCAATAGAAAATAAAGCCTAGCACTTTGTCAGAAAGCACTTATTGAGGCTTTCAGTTGTACTCCTCCCACAAGGGAGAATTACATTTTTTAAATAAAAGCATCCTGAGCAACACTCACATACTGCTTCCAAAAAAGCCTAGGATCTAGTAAAGAATAGAAAGATTGTAGGAACTGCTACGCATTTCCTGAAAATTGTTTAACTTTGTATCTTAGTAGTAAATTTACCTTTCTCTCTTCATCTCTCTCTCACACACTTTGAAAGACAATATCAATGTTTTATTGTACACTGGGAAATATGACAACAGTTCAGGAACAGTCTTGAAAATGTAAAATACAGCTATTGATTGTCTCAAACTATTTAAGCTTCAATTAGACATTGAATTTTAGAACTGGCAGAATATATAAGATTTTTCTATCCACGAATTGCAGTTCATTTTTGTCTATGAATAATGCATCTTCCTGCAATAGTGCAGTCAGATACTGGTATAATTAGGTAAGTTTCTGAGGTCTGCCTATGGTTCACGCATCAAACACTGATCCTTCAGGCTCCCTTGTATAGGTCTACAGGCTTGGGATGCTGAAGAAATGAACACAGTCATGCTAACTGTGCCCTCACTCCCGTTACAGATGTAAGATGACAGTGACTGCTTGGAGGCATACTAATTACGAAGTATTTAGCAGTCAGTCTCTAGCACACACCTGCCAGAAGCAGGGATGGGGGAAATGCGATATCCCTCTTTCTTATGTTACACCAAGCCCAGCTGGAAGTTAAGTTCTTCAGAGTCCAATGGCTATACAAACCATATGTTATGACCACTCCAGCACGCCCACAGCTTTCCCCATTTTAATGTATTTTTGGCGTTACTAGATAAGGTGCCATCTTCAGACTAATCAGACGGATATCTTAATGGGTGGGAATATTAAGGCAATACAGTGCTGCAGATAGCATCCATTGCGTTACGTTAGCTTCGCACTTGCATTTCAGCATAACGGCTCCAGCTCCTACCTTGTTCTGATGACAAACTTTGCCAGGAGGCAGCACATTTAATCTAGAGAGAGATTTTGTTATTTCAGTTTACGCCTACTGTGAATCTTAACATTTCGGGTCAAAATAGCTCCTAGGAAAAAGAAAACAGCTCTGTCTGAGTGCAAATTTTGCTGTGTAGATCTACTTTGTAGCTAAAAAAAACAATACATAAATTGGTTAGAAAAGTCTAAAAAAAAGAGAGATAAATTAGATTTGTCCAATTTTTTTGTTGTTTTTAATAACTAAAGACAGAATAATATCACCTTTAAGAATTACATTTCTTCTAGATTTTTATAAAGAAAATAGAGAAAAGAACCAGAAGGGAAAAAGGAAGAGCAGACCCACTTAGAGATGCTCTGCGATGTAATCAGGGAAAAAGGGAAATAAAATAAAGAAAAGTTTTGCAGCACAGAATTTCACAGCTTCTGACTAAATTCTCTGTCCAAGAGTTGTTTCAAGGAAACCAAGCACTCTCAAACTGGGGAAAAATTTCTATTTTAAGCTTTTCTTCTGACACTGGTGAGAAAGAAATCAGCTTTACCAGAATCAGGGAAATGCTTTGCTTTTCACATAATAATATTCTTCTGCCTCTGCTGAACCCAACATTTTCTACAATTCTGTTTTCACCTGACTGCTTAAATCCCTGGCCACAGGGCTAACACAGTCTCCCAACACCACTCCATGACACAGTCAGGATTTGAACCCACAGACCTTGATTACACGTTGGAGGCTTAGTCCTCCGGCTCACACAAACTGCAGTAACACAAATCCGCACAATTAGAGAGCTGAAGGCAAGAAACACTTAGGAGCAGCCGAGTACCCAAAGAGAAAGATTCAAAACCAGAAAAGCAACAACCCACATCAGCATGCTTTCAGGGGCTCACAAAACCCTTTTTTTTTAGTACATTGGGTGTAACATTAGCACTCAGGGACATAGGGTACTCAGCGGGGAAAAATAAAGTTCCCTAGTGCTTTGACTACACATTTTCTATTTCAGCCGTAAGACCTTTGGGAAGGAGCTCTATCTTATACACACAAAACTTTCTGCTAGTAAATAAAAGATGCAATCAAATTGCTTTCAGCTGAAAATTTGGGGAGAATATTTTTGATGAACAAAGTAACTGTAAAAGATTTTATGGTTTTGTTCTCACTCTCTCCTCATCCCTGCAATCTCATCACTCTTTCTTACTTTTGATTTTGCCAATGAAGAAAGGGGAGAAAGAGAAAATAAAATAAAAATACAGAATCTATTTTATGACCAAATACCTGAAGCTTTTGTATATAACTTCCATTTAAGAAAAGTGCCAATGTTCATTTTTGTTTCAGCTAGAAAAAGAAAAATCACTTCAAACATGATCCCTTTGTGAAACACAAATGTTTGCATTACCGTGAAAGAGATTTGCAACTCTTTCAGTTCGCCTATTCTATTTATCTGTCAGTTTTAACTGATTAAAGGGGAATGAGAAAAGTGACCTAGCTTTTCTCTTCCTGCTATTCTTTTCCCCCTCATCTTGCTCAAACTAAACAACCTTAATGACCAAATGTAAGTCATAACTCAGTGAAATCGCTTGATGACTTGCATGCTGGTTGTTTTTAAGAAAGGAGTGAATAAAGGCTTCAGGACTTCATCGATTATGTGATCTGGTCTTATTGGTTAAAGTGTCTTTTTCAGTAATTTAGATAAATGTATCCGTCTGTGTAGTTGGTAGAGAACACAGGACTTCTCTAATGCAGCGCTTCCCCACCTTCTGTGCAGATAACCATGGAAAAAGAAGGTATAAACCAGGCAGGTGGACAACAGAAAAGCTGAGAAAAGAGCAGTCATGTATCAGAAAGTTATAGTATTCTCTAAGGAAGAACTACTCATAAAAAAAAAAAAACCAAACCACATTCTCACTTCAGAAATTGTCATTCTACTACAAAATCTGTATGCTCATACATGCTCATCATTTAGACTTCAGCTGTAGATGTCAGCATGCTGGCAAATTTCTTTATTCTCACTAGCAAATGTATCTCCTTAACCCTTTTCTCACCAGCGTACTGCTTGCTGTGTTGTTAGACAAGACAAATACAGATCCGAGTATAGCTAGGGTGTACGGCTGCTCCCCTCTTCCTCTTTCATGATCCCATGGGCTTTACTTGCTAGTGGTGGAAAGGCAAGTTCTTCATCCTTTGTTTCTGCATGGTTGACCTTTTGCATTTAATTGTGTCTGCCTAGGAACCCACTAAGCCATGGTTTTGCTGGAACACAGTATCAGAGGTTGGTTCCAGTGTACAACAGTTGGCAGATTGGAGTTCAGGACTTTTCTCTAAAAGCAGGACTTGAGCTGCCTTGACCAACTGAGCAATTTCTCAGCCAAATGGTCTACTGAAGAGTCGGACCTCTTAAATTACTTTCTCCTTTTCCAAGTGGTGCCCTTGCTTTGAAACGACTTTATAAATGGAGCAATAAGAGCAACAAGTAGTTGTATTAGATTACCACTGGATATTCTTTCTTCTTGTATGGATTTAACTCTGTTATTCTCACTGTATTTAATTTAGGCCAAGTTCTAATTAAACACTAGATTGTGCATTGCATTTCACTGCTTTGCCTGAAGAATCTTGTTTGCTCACACACTGTGTGGACTACGAATATTCAAATGTACAAATGTCTAATTACACACTGACAATATTTTATAGAAATGTGCACAGTTACAATGAAAAAAATCTCAACACTAGCGAGGTTTTGTGACTGTGTTGCGCACAAAACACAAGAGGACAGAGCAATGTAAACAATGTCAATGGCTCCTCCCACCGTTTAAGTATCAGTGAGACAGGAAAAATTAGTGTTAATATGTATATTAATTACCTGCCCATGTAGCTGCCTGAGTGACTGCTCATGAGAAGCAACGGTTTTTGCATCCAAGCTTTTCTAGTGGCACCACAAAGAAAAGGTACCCAAATGGCCTGAGGCATCTGAGCCACTCAGATCCGCTCTGTCACCTTTCTCCTTAGCTGGTTACCTAGGTGTCTTTAGTCACAGTAGTCAGTTATCCACACCTCATCTGAGTTAACAGTCATCTGAGTTAACAGTAAAGCACAGAGTGAATTTTGTAGAATCGCTAGAGTTTAAGTTAAGAAAATCTATGAAGAGGAACCATGGCTTGAAAGTGGTTTGAATTTTTTTGCAGTTATTTAAGCAATACATTCCTTTAATACCTTAAACAATATTAGGGATTTTTTTTCCTAAAACTGACATTTATTATGAATGTTTCTTGAGTATACACTGTTTTATTTTTTATAAAATGAAATATCAAGCTTTGCTTCGCATTTATTATTAATGCAAGATACACGAACCTCTCTTAAAATTGTTGTATCAGGTGATATTTTCAGGTGCAATTGTTTTGTTTTGCGGATGCTGTTTCAAGCCAGTGAGACGGAGATAATGTTTCCCTGACAGTCCACAGGATGCTATCTCAACAGGGAGCTGGACCCATACCTATATTTCATAATAAGTGCTCATCTATAGATTCCATTCCACAGTGCCCTGCCTCTAGTGCCACAAAACTGCATTCACTCACATATTCCAATCTCTAGCTTCATGCTTTTCTATATGTATGCAATCATACACATCCCCATTATGCTCCCTTCACTTGCAAACAGAGGGCAGAAAACACACTGGAGTGTGCTTTTAAAGACTGGATATAGGCACTACTGGTGGTGGTACAGCACATCTGGAAAGAAAAGTTGGAGCTGGGATGCTGTGATGCCGTGCTGCCTATGGAACAGTGAAGTGCTGAGCTCTTTAGAAAAAGCTGTCTAGAGAAATGTAAGTCCTAAACGAGGAGACAATCTCCACTGGAAAAACCACCCTCACTGCCGTCAGTGGAATATGTACTTTTGAAAAGTGGCCCACAGCTACAGCTACATTTGAGAAGCAAGGCCAGTGAATTTGAATTGCCACTGTCTTGCTGGATGCATTATGAAGTGTGTTCTTTTTAAATTTTTTTAAAATTTTTTTTTTCTTTTTAGTTAACTGCATTTGGTTTGGGAGTTGTTTTAATTTCTGCAAGACAGTGCCCTATTTGCACTTAGCACAGGCATTTGAGCTTGGATCTCTTTAAGTAAAGCAGGAACGGGCTTGCTGGGAAGATCACGAGGGCTTCTCCAGTCCCTCATCTGAAAAGCCCAGAAACCTCACATTTACATCAGTGCCCAGGAGTACTTACTCCTTCTATGTATTAGTGCACAAAGATAGGCACTTCCAAAGGATCATTCACCTCTTGAGCTGCATGCCTCTCTGCACTTACCATATAGGTGATTACTCCTAACCCAGGTGCTCTACTGGAAAACTCACAGGTACCTGTGAGTTGAATCTGAACCAAACAATAGCTCTGCTGCTGTTTGTAAGATATATTACTACTATACTATACATATTCCTCTGTATGAGAAAGAACATCTGAAGAAATTAATAGTTACTGGGTGATGTATAGAGAAAATATAAGATATTTGTTTTCTTTTTACTATCTGGTTATTCAAAGGAGTTACAGATGTATTATGTATCTTTTTCTTTAAATAAAATATTTTTAAAATAGTGAATAACTTAGTGTGTTTTGGCAGATATGTCTTGCTTTTTTGGATCTAAAAAACAAATATTCTTTAAGTCTGATAAGGGCAAAATTTTTATGCTTGTATTTTTATTATCGTTACATCTCAACATATATTAACACCATTAGATTTTCTCTATGTTTCAAAATACTAGCAATGGGACCTAACATATTACCTCTATGTTAGAAAAGCTAAAAAAAAATCCATACACCAGGAGTTGCTGCTTATCTCTTATTAGACTGATCAGCGAACAAAAACCCAAACAAAAAAAAAATGACTGCGCTGGCATCATATGTTTAATGGATGTGGAATGAATGTGAAAGCTGCTGTAAATACCCATTCATGAAATCCTTCTCTGAGGTCAGAGGCAATGCCGTCTGTCATGTCTTGAAAGAGAAGTTAAGTATCCCTGCTGATGATTCAGACATTGAACCGATGACAGGGATTCATAAGAAGAGGATATAGAACTCATTTAAATCAGTGGGTACTTTGCCTGTATCTGAACAGCAGGATTGAGAGAGCAGGAAAACAATTATGTAATACGACAGAGAAAATTGTTCAAGGAAAGTCAATGCCAGAATATGCCAACCCTCTGCTATTAGCTGCTAATTTTAAAAGGGACTTTTAAGCTGAAATATACCTGTGTGGAAGAGTTTTCTGAAAGCCATATCCAAGCTGCAGTGGGTAGGCAGCTAATTTTACCGTGTAATATTATCTGAAGTGTGGAGGATACTGACACGATATAGAAACACAAAAGACAGCACATGACCACAGTATTGGTTTCAGTGAGTTCAGTACCATCTACAGACACCACATTAAGTAATGAGTTCCAGTAGAAAAGTCCAGTCAAGCTGCTTGTGCCATTTCCCTACCTAAATATTTTATATATTAAAGTATCACTGGGACCCAAACAATGAAATTATAACTAGAAAGCACGATTCTCTGTTTAGTGCCTAATACACTTCATTGGCTGGAGTTTGCAGCGTAGAAAGAGAAAAAAAAGAGAGGACTGAGCTGAGATAGTTATAAAATACATTCATATGCTGCATTCTCTGATTTTTGCCACCAAACTAAGCATGTAGCAGAGCCATGTGACTTTTTGGGTTTGCGTGACAGCCTCTAAAGATTTCTCAACACTATTCCATGTGAAAAATGCAAGAAATATATTTTCTAGCTAAAATATCTAGGGATAAATTAACACACTCTCCACTTTAAGTCAGATAGGGAAATGTATTTTGTTAATATTTGTGCTATCAGTACCATTTAGAGGTGCCTATAAATAACAACAGGCATCTGAAAGGACTAGCTCCTATCCCAGGATGCTTTTAAGTCAGTAGACTCAAAGTATTAAGGAAAGAAACGCCAGTAGAGAAAATTAACTCTATAATTGACAAAATATGTTAATCTAATGATAGAAGTTTCAAAAAGAAGATGGAACAAACAGGATGAAGATTTTGCTTTTATACGTGTTCCAAACTTCTATTTAATACTAAAGAACCTGTGAAGCATAGTGCACATTATAGACAGCTGCATCCTGTACTGCTGGAATCCATACCAAATACAAGAGAAAAAAAATTACTTTTAAAACACAAAATCACAAAGAATACATCAATGAGTGTTTACCTTTGTTTTCCTTTTTCAAAACATCTTAAAGATTCCTAAGGAATCTTTGCTGCCTGGGTCAGTTTGAGCAAAAAATAATTTAAGACTTCTGAAAATGTTAATATAGGTGCTAAAATTTATTTTGTTAATTGCTGGAATAATCAATAACTAATTTCCATTCTAAACTAGGTCCTTCATGTGTCTTAAATAGCCCAATGGAAGATATTTTACATCTCAATAACAACCCTTAACAGTGTCATGTCATTAAAATCCAAGCTAAATCTCAATAATGTAGGTTAGTGACCAGTAAAGGACTTATTACCTGGGTCAAGTCCTCAGGGGCTGTGGTGGGCCAACTGGTGAAAGCCTTCCTGTGTGTGGTTCTTACTCCAAAATATGAGCATAGTATCCCATAGGAACGATCCTATTATTTGGTGCTATGTCATTTTCTAAATGGTTATACATTACACCTGTTTCAGGAACAGATTCATAACATGAAGGTCAACCAAGCATAACAAACCAAAGCAAAACAACAACAAAAAAAAAAAAAAAAAAAAACAAAACAGACATCAGAGTAATATGCAGTAGAGAGCTTTAAAAATAAACAAATAAATATGGCTCTGAAAGCTTACTTGGAGTTTCACCTCACTTTCATTAAAATGTTTCTGTGTAAGATGGTAATTAGCAGAAATGGGAAGCAAAAGTATATTAGCCTATGTACTAGCTAGGAACAGAGAAAGGCATAACTATTTTAAGATGCATTTTTAACAATGCTTTTGTGATACCAATACACTTGCTGATGATATTGAAATTTTTATGTTAATTAAACAACCCCTAACCACTCAGTACATCTCAGATATATACACTTTGTAATTACCTCCATTATTGAAATAGCTAGCTTGATTTATCCTTGCCACAGTAACATTCTAGCTTCTGTTATTTTTGTCTTTAGAAAAACATAGGTCCCAGTGAGGGAATATAAAACTATTACTGTAAATTAAATATTAAAGCTAACTTATTTTTTGCATAAGAACACTGTCAAATAATGGTGATAACTGTTCCTAAGAAATGAACTTTTTTTTGCCTTTTTTGGAACACAAATTAAAATCTCATTTTCGGTTCTTTTGTAAATTTTGTATACTTAGCATGTATAGCTTTACTGATGGCAGTAGCTTAACAGGGAGCTATTATAGTCTTAGCTTAGCGATTAAGAAATACAACATTTGTTGAAGAGCTAGGCCTTTTAGTCTAGAATGGATTATCACTTGATCCTTCCTTAAGCATTTTTATACAGGAGTGCATTATCCTTGGAGCCACTCTGGGCTCCATGCCTCATTAACCTGGGTGTTAGATAAATCAAAGGCAGCCAGAGACGAAGATAAGCAAACTGCAGGCCAGCAAGACGATGATGTATGGATCCAGGAGGCTAATAGGAAAGTATTGACAGGAAAATGGTGTGCTTATCCTGCAATCACTGCATATTGCAATGAGAGCTCCCAAAAGCAGATGGGATACACTTCAGGGAATGCAGGAGTAGGAGACTGTTAGGCAGAAATGGATCCTCACATCTTAAATTCTAACAAGAACTTTGTTTCTTTGCGGCTGTGCTTCAGGCACAGCAAAAAGGGTAGTAATCAGGCAGTGGTGAATTCTAAAAAGTGAATTCATTGTAGGAGTAAACATTATTATGATTTTAAGATTGCAATATAACCATCAAGGCTGAATTTTGCCTATGTCAAACATTAAAACAAATATACTTTGCAGAGACAATACACAGAACAACAATTCCATATGCTCAGAAAAAGTATTTAGCACTCAGAAAATCTTACAAAGCCTTCTGCAGAAAACAATGTTTCAGCTGTTAATACCTTTCCAATCAGGAAGACAGCGTGATCAACAAAAATTCTTGCAAAACAGGGCACATTCTGTGATTTCCCCTTGTGCTTTTT
The DNA here is from genome assembly GCF_036417535.1 of Chlamydotis macqueenii. NCBI lineage: Eukaryota > Metazoa > Chordata > Aves > Otidiformes > Otididae > Chlamydotis > Chlamydotis macqueenii. The sequence goes on from NC_141556.1 coordinate 169,501,975, forward strand.
TTTTTTCCCTTCAGTTCCAAGGGCAACATTTTCCAGAGGATCTAAGCGACTTGTAAACCTTAACCACAAACTACCTCTTAGGTCCAGTAAGTGATCCACTTCCACTAGTTAGAAATGATGAAAAGTGCTCCAAGCTTTGTCAGGCCTGCTGTTGTCTTTCTGGGGTTTCTTTTCCGAAACTTGGCTCACTAGATTAATTTTAGAAATGAGGGAGAGAGTTTGGGGTTTTGGAGGGATTTTGTCAGATTTGGGGGGTTTTAGTGCAGGTTCATTAATAACTGAATTAAGGGAAAGACCGTCATTAAATTTTGGATGGATCTCAGTGAGATCATGCAGATCCTGGAAAATAAAGCTGGGGTTAACATGATTCATTCTCCTCTTTATCTATTTCTGTTGACTGTGGTGTTTTCTAAGATCTTTTATCTTAAATGTACATAACTGCTCTTTCAAAATAGCATCATTACCTCATCTTAAAATCATAATTTACTATGCTATCTTTTCCTTTCTGTATTTTGAATATCAGCCTACCAGTTTGAAATTCATATTCCTGTGGACTCCACTGGGAGCAGGATCAAACCCCAGGCCTACATACTGAACAGAATTGGTCTTATTTTCCCCAGTGTTGTGACTCACTGGGGACAAGGGACAGGATGAAGAGCACCCAGCAGCATTCTGATAACAGTAAATAGCCTAAACTTAGAGTTATGCTAAATTTGACACACAAAAACTGAGGCTATTTTATACAGCCTGGTCCAATGAGCTAGACTTCTCAAAGCTCAACAACAGCTGGTGCTCAAAAAATGAATGTGCAATGAAGGAAGGTGCTGCTCGTAGAGCTCCTGTGCCCCTTGCTGCAGAAGTGGGAAGGGACATAGGCAGGAAATGAATCAAGTGATAGTGGGAACGGATTCATGGTGCCACAGTTGGTAGAGATGAGCAGCACCCTAGAGGGCTGCACTCTCTCTCTGTTTCTGCCATAGATGCCAACCATGTCTCAGAACATAGTTTTTCTCCAATTCTCACCTTTTCAGTAGATACCATTGATACAGGGAATTAACTGTCTGCATATTGCTTGATTTAGGAGACTAACTGTCTGTTAGACAATGCCTAACAATCCTCTTTGCCTTGAAACTCACTTAAGCTTATCAGGGACTGGTATTTTTCAAGAAACTGGTATTTGTCAAGGACTAATATGTCTAGCAAAGGATGGAATTTTAGTTCCACCACAAATTCGGTCAGAAGTCGGGAAACTGCTGAAATCACCAAGTGAAAGGAGAGCATGGGTGAACGACTAAAGTTCATCTAGAGGAAGATAAGACCCCTGAAGCAGTAAACGACCACCAGAGACAGATCCGAAATGCTAACACAAGCGGTTTTTTTAATAACCCCGCCTCACTTATGCATATGTATGTCTGTATTGTGCAATCCTATGAATATGTATACCTGCACCATATAAATTTTTGGTAAAATGTGCTGTCGGTGTGCGTGCTTTTGGAGGAGCGATCCCCCACACACCTGGTGCCGAATAAACATGCCTGCTTTATAACTCTCTCCAAGTTGTAGAGTTCGATCCACGCATCACCTTGAACAGAAGCACGGTCAACGTAGGTGAACTAATGGAGAGAAGGGAAACTCTGAAAGTAACTATCACTTCTTTGTTTCAGGTTGCTCACCCCAATATGCCTGGGGCTTGATGCACTGAGATGCTTAACAAAGGGAAATATAGAAGGAGAGAAGATGCTTCTGTCCTGTTAGCCCAGTGTGATCTGTATATAATATCATTATAGTGTATGGATTCAGATTTGCCTTTGGCACTCCTAGGCAGAACCTCAAATTAATGGGAACTTACATGCTTTTCCTTTAGTGTGTTGCAAGAGTTTTCCTTCCTCTGTATTCATCCTTTGTGTTTCTCCTTTCCTACAGCCTACATCCAGCCCCTCTTCTAAAATCTCACCTGGCTCCATGGACTGCTACCTCCTCACTCATAATCCAAGATAAACTGCTTCTGTCTCTTTTCGTACAATCTTGGCATCCCGACGGAAAAGGATGAGAAAAACTGTGAGGTAGCTTCTCCATGTTTGCTACTCGTGCTTGGCTGGCACTGTGGACAGACAGACAAAATGGAAAAGCTTTGTTAACAGGCTCAGGGAGCTCTGTGAACACAAAGCTTGACTGGGTGCCTGCTATTGGTCCCTGAAGTGAGGAGCTCTATGGGGGCTCTAGGACCTATAGACAGCCCTTAGTGCTGACTTCAAACATTAGTCTCCTTGCCCAACAAATCTCTACTAAGCAAGAGAAAAGAAAAAAAAAAAAACCCATGGATTTATAATTTGGCTGAGTTTGGGGAGGTTTTGAATAGGGATAGTGAATAAGCATTATCTATAGTTTCAGCAACATCTCTCTTTTCTAAGATGCTAGACCTTTTAAACAAAAGGTTGTACAAATAAAATTTCTAGCAAATACTATTTTTTTATCTTCAAACCTAGTCCCAGAAAAAACTCTGAACAACTTTTGCTGATTATTTTTTTCTAAAACAATTTTGTTTCAGGCAAAAACATAGCATATAAAATTACAGTCCAAACAGTCAAAGAGCAACAGAGTTAAAGACAACTGAGAAAAGAGTCTTATAAAGGAAAACAGCACAGAGCTTAACCTATATGGTCATGAGAGCTCCACCTTGAACTATTGTAAATACTCTGCCTTGAAAGAACGATGGAGCTTTTGAAATTAGTTTCTTTTTACTTGGCTATTCTGAAACAATGGTTAAAGGAAATGTCAGAGTGCAGAATAGCTCTGAGCCACAATAGAAAAAAAAAAGACATAAATAAACTATTTTGTAAGTCTGAAGCTTTAAGTAGTAACATTCAAGTACTACAGAATTTATACTTTTTTTGGTTCTTCTTCCATCTGCTCTCTCATTCCCCCTCTCCCTCCCACAGAATACATAACTGCTAAATTGGTGATATGTACCAAACTCTGACAGTTCAGGAGTTTCCTCCTCATATTCCAGAAATGCCTTTGCAATTTTCATCCAGAGGAATATCAGATGTCTTTTCTGCTATATAAGAAAGCCCTCTTTTGTGTGACAAAGTGTTGTGTAGTGCCTTCTATTAAGCTTGGGCATTGCATAATGGGACAAATCAAATCTTACAGAAATACAGTATTGCGGATACAGTTACACTTACAGATCCAGTAATAGTTATGATTAGATATTAAAGGACCTTGGTACACCACAGCTCCTATTGCTTTTATTTGAGACACTGGATTCTGATCCGTTGATCAGAACATCTATCAACATCTATTGAGTTGATTAATCAGAAGTTATGTTTTTTAGAAAATCTGGCCTCAATGGGGATTCTAGTCATACACTTTTGAAAAGAGATTTCTTGAGCTTTGCATTACACATCATTATTATTCCAAGAATTAACATAATATCAAAACAGAACTTCCTAAAATACATTCAATGATACTGTTATGCTAGGCTGTGTAATACTGCAAACGTCCTCCTCTGGAAGGACACACAGACCATTTGTCTAAGTTAGATACATTTAGAAACCAAGTCGACCTTCAAATTTACCTGAGATGCTAAACAGAAACTCACTATATCACATGTGCTTTAGAAAACCTCCAGTCAAGCCTTTATACTAGTGATAGCAATGCAAATCATACCACTTTCAAAAGACCATGCTTAATAAATTAAAACACAGGCTTACTCACCTACTTACTCACTTCTCAGTCAGCACGAGTCAATTCCCTGACCAATTTACTAAAACACTGCTTACTTTTTTTGTTATCATCATTGATAGCAAAAAAAAAAACCTAACAAGTGCATTTTGCTGCTCAGCTGGTGGCTAGACAATTTTGCAAGGCTTCATTATATAGATTTAGTGTGTGTGTGTGTATATATATTGTGTGTGTATATATATATGTATGCATGCATGTGTATATATATATTTCTAACAGTAATTTTGAGCATGAACAGGACATTCTGAACATTTCCCCACTTGAAAAATGAAACAAAATAAAATAACCTAAGCACGGCCAGGATGCTCTGCGTTTTCCAATGGCCTCCTCGCTTTTGATTTGTTTGTACCACTTTATCTGGTCCCCTACACAATCCCAGGGAAAGGTTTGATTAATGCCCACCCTAAGCAGTACGAGGAGCCGTGGCAGGCAGGTCGTTGTTCGGAAGAGCTGCGGGTACTCGGATGGCGCCCCAGCAGTGGCGGTGCCTTTAACGCCTCTCTTGGGGTCTGCCCGTTATCTGCCTGCCCCCGCGGCAGGCAGCTGCGCTTGCCGATGGCCTGATGGACTGGCTGGTGTACCTGGGGACGCGGGCAGGGTGCATCCATTACTCATTTGTGACAATAACCAATCGAGGAAGATGTAGAACTCAATTCCGGCAGAAAGACCCATCATGTCGGAGTCAGGAGGTTATCGCTGTGGGACCTGCACCTTGCTCCTTACCCCTCTTATCGAGGGCTTTACAGCCTCTGCTGGAGCAGCATCTTGTAAAGCTGAGGGCTGCAGATCTGGGGCCGAGATTAGCGTGCATCTTCCTAAATGCTACAACATTTAATTAAAAAGTAGATGTTAGTCAAATTGTTACTGGCTGAGAAGACGCTTTTGGTAAACAGGAGGCAAAAGCTAAAGGTTTTTGCCACAGAAGGAGGTAGCAAACAATTTCCTTACATCATGCCTTTGTAGAAAATGACATGTTTCCCTCTGTTCTCATTTCAAAGTGAAACTTTGTACAAGAGACCAGCACAATAGCAAATTCAACCTGTAATGCTTGTTAATGCAAACAAGATTGTGTGATTCAGGACAGCAGAAAGACCTTAGCACTTGAAAAATTACAAGGGACACAGCTTTTGATAATGCACAGATGTTGTTTGATGGCTGTCTATTCACATTTAAATGTTCTGAGAAAGATTCTGTCCTTCAAAGAGAAAATACTAAGAAAAACTCAGGGAAGATCTTCAGGCTACGTGCAATGTGAGAAATTGAAAACTCACTTAATGATTTACAGCCTTTTCTCTAACTATCTTGATCCAAGGAGAATCCAGGTGACATTTTTAGGTACATTTATTGTTTAAAACAACTCAAATTTCTGAAAAAGCAGATAGAAATAGTACCTATTTATCATTAATGCCTTAAATTATATTTAGGAAGCTAGCTTAATCTGTCATACAGACCACAGATTCTGGCAGTATCTTAGCAAGCTGTATGTGAACTGGAATTAGAAAGAAATAAATTTTATAATGGTTTTATCAAAGATAGAAAGTGCTGGTTTCACTGTGTAAAACTATTAATTACCAAAATACTAGTAGATGAAGTCACTATCTATATCACTAGAATACAGTGTGAGAATTTAATTTTATTATTATAAAAAACACAATCCTATTCACTTAAGGATAAATCATTAAATATAATATAAACAGCATTCAAAATTAATCTGTAATCTGTTGTACACCTTCTTAGAAAACTTATAGCATATTTTTAAACTAGGATAAATCAGGAGATTCAATCATAGAATATTTAAGCATAAACCTGACAATTTTATGCATCTATCTCCATTTATAACTACTTTCTTTTGGAAAGTAGTCCATGATATATGAATAGCATTTTAGCAGAGCTCATTTAAGTATGCTTTCCTCTGTATTTTTCCCAGGTTTATTAACATATTTTAATCTTTTTTCAGTATTTCCAATGTGGACTTTAGCAAATATTAATTATTCAACAGCATCAAAAGCCCTGTAAAGGTAGGATGAGAATAGAGATAGTGGTAAAGAACTTTCCACTTTGCAGCCCTAGAATAAAATCAGCCAAAGCAAAATTATACTGCATCTGAAGAATTAAATCAGGAGAAGCAAGACTTAGAGAAATATTCAGAGCAGGGGGAATAAGAGCATCCTTGGGATGGTGAGAGGCAAAGAGGAGGCAAATAAACTAGAAACTGGAAATTAGCACAGCCAAACAAGAGCTTTGAGTATTGAAAACCAATATTTGCATGAACAGAGAGAAGCTTGCAAAAAAAAAAAAAAAAGAAAGAGGAGAGAGGGAGGTGATTGCACAGTTATTGAGTGAACACTGGTACAGCTGGGCTATTTTGCACAGGCTTGGAGAGCCAAAGCACCATGATACTAAAACAGAAGAAAGAAAGGCAAGACCTGCTAGGTGGCCAACAACCAAAGTATTTTCTCCCTCTCTGAAAGGGCCATACCAACCACTCTAAAATACTGAGGGTTTGAAGAACCAGGAAAGAGTTTCAGCAGGTTGTACTTAATTTAAAGAGGGAACATAGAGGAAAGCAATCAATCATTCTTGTTCTCAGCTGAGAAATCAAATCAAACCCCATTAGAGCATCAGGAATGAGCACAGCTAAACCAGCTACAGCTTGGCTGAGGATCTGGGGACTTACAACTCTTCTATTGGCAAGTGGAGAATATGAAAGGAATGGCCAACCTCAGTCTTGTGAAAGAAGATTAAGGACAGTTCTTCCTTAATCTGTCTTGTGTTTAGACCTTCAAAATTTCACAACATTCCAAATTACTGGAAAATCCATAGAGCCTATATACAATAGGGTCTATCTGGGAAATAACAGAGCCTATATACCATAAAACTGTAAGCATCTGGGTCATGGGCTCAAGGACTGGTACTGTACAAATGTTGTTGTGCTTCATGACACAGCCATTGCATGGGCCCACCAGTGCAATGCCCAGACACAATTCCGGGAACAGCACCAGCCAAAGACTGCTCCCTTTACCTGGCATGGATCAGGCCACTATGTTTAGGGGGAACTAACTATGGCATGCCACTTGCTCAAAGGATCAGAGAATAGTCCCTGACCCACTGAGATTACTCATATGGATGTAGACTTTAGATGCCCTGTTCCTAAAGCTACTATAATCTAAAACACAGCATATACAGACACTACAGGGGCAAAGATCATAGAATCATAGAATTGTTTATGTTGGAAAAGACCTTTAAGATCATCAAGTTCAGTCATAAAACTAATACTGCCAAGTCCATCATCACAAAACCATGCCCCTAAGTGCCACATCTACACGTCTTTTAAATACCTCCAGGGATGGTGACTCAACCACTTCCCTGGGCAGCCTGTTCCAATGCTTGATAACCCTTTCAGTGAAGAAATTTTTCCAAATATCCAGTTTATATCACACCTGGCACAACTTGATGCCATTTCCTCTTGTCCTATCATTGGCTACTTGGGAAAAGAGAACAACATCCACCTCAATACAACCTCCTTTTGGGTAGAAGTAGAGACCCATAAGGTCTCCCTTGAGCCTTCTTTTCTCCAGACTAAACAACTTCAGTTTCCTCAGCCACTCTTCATAGGACTTGTTCTCTAGATGCTTCACCACCTTCCTTATTCTTCTTTGGACACACTCCAGCAACTCAACATTTTTCCTTTAGTGAGGGGCCCAAAACTGAATGACATGCCACTCTGAATGTATGTATACATAGTTGTGAACATTACATGTACAGTAAAACTACATATGATGAATTTTGCAGGAGATCCTCATCTTCCCTCAGTTTAGATTTCTACAAGTTGAACATCTAAGTCTGAGCAAATGATGCATGATACTTCAAAATCATCAGTGAAAGATGAATTCACTTCCAAAGGCATCCCCAGACAGATAAAGTTTGCAACTATTTGGTTTTGTTTAGTGAGGGGGGCCTAAGGTGGTAGCTTCTGTAGGAAACTACTAGAAGTTGCTCCCCTTTGTTCAGTGGACTCGGACGGGCCTCGGGCGGACCCGCTGCTGGCCAAGGCCGAGCCAATTGGTAGCAGAATGTTCTGTGATAATGCCTCTGCGATAACGTATTTAAGAAGGAGAAAAAAGGGGAAAAAAAAGGAAGAGAAGATGTGAAGCAGCTGAGCAGAGGCAGAGAGGGAGAGGCGTGGGCCTCATCGGCCTTGCAGGCCTCACCCTCTGGCCTCTCGCCAAGGGGCCAACTGGGCCTGACTCAGCCCGGCCTGTCTGCAAGAAGTGGAGAGGACATGAGATGGATGATGTGAAGAGATCCTGAAAGGTGTCTGCCTGCCTGTTGTGAAGAATTTTTCTTGTGAGAGGAAAAGCTGCAGATGCCAAGGTCAGTTCAGAAGGAGGGGGAGGAGTAATGCAGCTCCACCATGGTCATCACCACTGGCTCCTGCAGCCTGTGGTGGAGCAGGTGGACCATGGTGGAGCAGGTTGTCCCCCTGCAGCCCATGGAGGTCCATGGAGGAGCAGAGATCCACCTGCAGCCCATGGAGGACCCCACACTGGGGCAGGCAGATGCCTGAAGGAGGCTGTGGCCTGGCCCGTGGAGGGCTCGCTGGGGCAGCCGTTCTGGAGAGACTGCACCCTGTGGAAGAAATGACCCACGTCAGAGCAGTTTCACGAAGCAGCACGTGGGTGGAACCCCATAATGGAGCAGGGGAGGAATGTGAGGAGTTCTTCCCCCAACGATGAAGCACTGGCATAAAACAACGTGTGATGAACCCATCAACGTGGGTGATGAACCCATCAACCCATAACCCCCATTCCCTCTTCCCCCCTGTGCCACTCGGGGCAGGGGAAGGTAGTAGAGATTATGTTAAGCCTGGGAAGAGGGAGGGGTGGGGGGAGGTTATCTTGTTCTCTGTCTCATTATCCTGCTGTTTTTGGTAATAAATGAATAGTTTTCCCCAAGTCCAGTCTGTTTTGCCCTTAAGGGTAACTTTAAGGATTTTCTCCCTGTCCTTATCTCAAGCCTTGAGCCATTTTTCTTATGTCATCTCCCCCTATTCTCTCAGAGGGTGGGGGGAGTAAGAGAGAGACTGCGTAGTCTGGTCCCGATCGGGGCTGAACTACAACAGCAACTTAGGATGAGGTTCTCTGAAGGTGTTGCTTCTCCTTATTGGCAATCTGTAAAGTCCAGAATTATGACATCAGCCTTAGATGTACCAATTTTAGATGGCTAAGCTAGGCAAAATGAGTTCTACGTTTATGACTATTTGGCTGTTCAGACACTGTAGCAGTGTGTGTATTGAAAAGCCTAAACAGAGCCCTGGTCTTGTCCTTGTCTTTGCACATTAACCTCCCACTTCATTCTCCCTAACAGTGAGATTTGGTTCGAGAGGCACAAACTGAGTTCTCTTCTCCAACTCATTCTGCTTTCACCGCAGCAAATCCAAGAAATGCTTTTGAGATAGTGTCAGAAACAACACTGAAAAGACAGACAGCAGGGTGGAGGAATAATCACCACTTAGGGCACAGGATCATCAGCTGACTGGTGCTCCCAGGGGCATCTGAGAACAATATTCACAATGGAGCTAGAAGCTTATTTTAAAGAAGTGCATTCCTGCGTTTAGTGTTATCTAGATAGGAACATCTCAAAATGCGATATAGCTTAAATAACTGCAACTAGGATAACAATACGCTTTTCTGAATTAGATTTCAGCCCTCTAAACAAAGGGTGAGTGTGCAATAGTGTCTTTGAAGTAGTTTTTAGGTCAGCTGTAGATTTCATTAGGTAAGCATATGAACCTCCATTTAGAGATGAGGCAAACAAGTTCAGACCCTTGTGGCTAGATCCAGTCAGCTCCCTCTATTTTTTTAATTTAATGCATCATAAACATTTTAAATCACTGTAAAACAAATACACATTCCTTTGCTTTCTACCCTGTTTATGATCAACTGTTTACAACCAGTCACTACCCATAACCAGAATATTCACGAATGTAGAAAGATCTACCCAGTTCAGTAGCCCAGTCCTAATGAGCAATATTACCCCAGTGAAAAGCAAAATGCCTGCACTGAGACTGCTTATTGTTAAATCCAAAATTAAGCTTGTGGCAACCTCTTTTCATCAACTATAAATGACATCATGATCAGAAATGCTCTTTGTAACTCTGAAATAAAACCGCTCACTAGTCATGACTAATAAGTGATGAACTTACAAAAGTAGATCTGGATAGTGCCTTGCATGTACATCACAAATGTGCCACTCTGAAATAACGGGTCTATAAGAGGAGTCTAGTTAACTACAGACCAATGATAACGTTAGCCATATCAGCTGTAATGATACCCAACCTTTCTATGATATTCTAGGGTTTGAGCATTTGGGTTATTTTCTTTTTAGGAGTTTGAGGCCACTCACATTTTCTGACATTATTCCCTTCATTTGGAAGATCAGGAGAATTGAACTGCACCTCAACTGAATAACATCTTCAAAACTTCAAGTGAAAGAAGTAAGATATGTCCTTAATTCTAATCTTGTAAGGAAGTCATTAAGAACAAACTGCAAGTCTAATATTTTATGGTACAGTGTGCCTTTGGAAACAATGTATTTCCACCAAAAAAAAAAGTTATTTTTTTAATCTATCTGTACCATATACCACATAGCTGCTGGAAAGTTGCTTGCAAGAAAAAATATCTGGTGGTCATCATGGGCACCAGGTTAAACATGAACCAGCAATGTGGTCTTGCTTCAAAGAAGGTAAATGGTATTCTCGGTTGCATTAGAAAAAAGTAGTACCAGAAGGTCCTTCCCCTTTATGCAGCACAGGTGGGACCACACCTGGAGTGCTGTGTCCAATTCTGGGTTCTTCAGTAGAGGAGAAACATGGACACACTGGAGAGGGTTCACCAGGGGGCCACAGGGATGAATCATAGAATCATAGAATCACATGGTTGGATGGGACCTATAAGATCATCTAGTCCAACCATCTTCCCACTACCATTGCTGCCACAGCTACTAAACCATATCTTGTAGCTTCTCATCAAGCCGCCTCTTGAACACTGCCAGGGACGGCGACTCCACCACCTCCCTGGGCAGGCCGTTCCAGTGCCTTACCACTCTTTGAGAGAAAAAGTTTTTCCTCAAGTCCAATCTAAACCTCCTCTGGTACAACTTGTGGCCATTTCCAGATGATGAACTGTTCAGCCTTGAGAAGAGAAGGCTCGGGGGGGATCTTGTCAATGTCTATAAATACCTGAAGGGAAGTACAAAGAGGACAGACCAGGCTCTTTTCAGTGGTGCCCAGTGACAGGACCAGAGGCAATGGGCACAAACTGAAGCACAAGAGGTTCCCTCTGAACATTAGGAAACTTTTTTTTTTTACTGTGAGGGTGACTGAGTAGTGGAACAGGTTGCCCAGAGAGTTTGTGGAGTCATCTCCATCCTTGGAGATATTCAAAAGCTGACTGGACGTGGCCCTGGGCACCTGGCTTGAGTGGGGGGTGTTGGACCAGATGACCTCCAAAGGTCCCTTCCAACCTCAATCATCATTTGATTCTGTGATTTTTTATTAAAAAAAAAAGAGTTATCATTCTTTCGTGTATATCTGAAACACATGTCACCTAGAAGTACTTACACAATAGATGTTACACAGCTTGTATACAGTTGTAGTTTCCATGACAGCCAGAAACACTTAAACTAAGACTGTATGTAAGCTTTGACCACATTCCATTGACTTACACAGGAGTAGAGTTAAAGAAATTCTAGGTAGGTTTGGAACATCTGATGCTAAAACTTGAAGTCTCAAAAAAATTAGATCTATAATAAGGGAGCGCACGAATTCCATTAAAGAATCAGTTACATCTATAGCCTGTCTGATTCCAAACCTCTCAGAGATCACTGTCTTCATGGAGATAGAATGTATACATAGCTGAATTTCAGGAGTTACACAAACAAAATATTCAGTAGTACAGAAAATAAAATTCACCTTAATTTCCTCAGTATGAAGAGTTCCGCTTAAAATCAAGAAGTCATCGTTTGGACGGACAGTGGAAGCTTACGTGGAGTTAGACTCTGTTACCGCCAAAGAAAAAGTGAAGGTAAAGTCAAAAGGGTATATAAAATAAGAAGAGCTATTTATTATGTCTCAGACAAGTGAAGAAATGCTCAGAAGTCTTAGTGCTTTTTTTGTGTCTCTCCTCTTCCATGATAGATTGCACTCTCTAGGTGGATTGACACCATATCTCAGATAAAAATACACCTGATTGAAACTCTGAACTTTAAATTTTAAAGTTTAAACTTACCTTAAACTAAACTAAACTTAAACTTAGGAGTTTAAAAAGAAAGTTTCAAACTAGAAGAGAAGATTGAGCTTTGATTTTCCCAGGAATTTCCATTGTGAGAGAGGTAGAAAATTGTACAAATTTCAACAGTTTATGTTTTGAAAAGCATAATTTTATACTGTTTATGTTCTTTAAGAATAATAAATATAAAAATGTTAAGAAAATACAGTGTAATATAAACTAATTGTAAAATACAAAATGCAACATCTTTTGGAACAAATAGTAATTTGGGAAACAAAGAAAAAATAAAGACTACATTTCATATAAAACCTAAATAGAGTTTGCTGATTTTAAAAAATCAAATAATTCCTACTGTTTTTCAAAACAAGAGGTCACTGGAACTAATACACTTCTACAGAACAGTTTCATGAATCCAGAATTTTTTCAGCAAGCTTATTCTCTCCTATAGTTCTTTCATGGGAGTCATACTGTTGGTGTTTTGGTATCAGGATAATTTATAAGGTATTGACTGAGTTTTAGTAAGTAATTAAGCCAAAATCTGAGAATTTTCTCAGGCAGAATTTCCACTGAAGCTAGCAGGAGCTCTGATCAAATTGAGGAGAGCAGCCTGGTCCAGCATCCTGAAGTTTTAATGATTCAATGGACTTTGCAAAAGGATGCTAATAAAAACTAGCTAAAATAATTTTTAGTTAGTTTGTTGCTGCTAAATATCATCATAATACTTAAGAGGTGGAGAAGCTGCTCAGTTTGAAAGGAAGCACTTTTAAAAAAGAATAATGGTGAGGGAACTTAGCAAAATGCCAGCAAGCCAAATGACTGCTATATTTGTAAAATAAATCTGTCTCTTGCAAATCTCTAATCTTCCCTTCATAGATTAGTACGAAGCATGCACTTTAGCCACATTTAAATCTGCTCATACAGAAGCTCAAAGCCTGCCCTAGCAAAATGTGATACTATATGGAGAAATAATTATAAAATTATATGTGTTTTTCCTGTATTTTCTTCTCAATGTGTTCACTTGTCAATGTTTCATCCTCCCTTTCCTTCCATTGTATCACTTGTAACAGAGAGGAAGCAGCTTTGGTTTCCAGTGAAACGGAAGGGTAGCAGCAGGTCCACAGGAAGAATTCAGGATGCTTGCCATAAACCATCTACCACATAGAGCAAACCAGGATTTTTTCCAGGCTTATTCAGAGCCAATGCAAGCCTGCAACATGCAGGGAAACATTTGTCTTGAACACCCTACGGTGATTTTAATGGAGGAACATTCATTCACAACTACATTGAACTCCCTTCTCTTTTTTTTTTTTTAATCCATTTCTTAGTTTTGTTGCAAGATCTTTACTTTTTAAAAAAATTCCCTATTATCCACTGTAAAAGTACCCCCATCACCGACAAGTACACGCTCTGTTTTACAGATCCTTCTGACATGATTTAAGCCTATAATGTGTTCCTAGTAAAACCACGCTGTATATCTTGTATGATTTCAGCTTCAAAAGCACAGCCTCAAAATTCCCATAGAGTTTGTCCAAAGTTTCAGAGACATGAGTAAAACGTAAACTTTATCTTTTCACCATTTTGATTTGTGGATTTGGAAACTCACATATTTTATTTTGTATAAAAATATTTTAATTGTAAAAAACATAAAAACATGAGAAATAATAATATTAAACATAATTTAATTTTACTGTTAAATAAGTTAACAGTAAAATGTAAAATAACATACTTTCAAAACAAAATTTATATTTGTGTAAGAAAATCTCTAGACTATTGAAAACTAAATACTTATCTCTGATAGTTTTGATGTTTATTGGGCAAAAACAGAAAATATGGCTAAATATTGCTCTAAAAGTTCTGCCCACAGAAATGTGAAATCCAACAGGCAAAACTCCAGCATTTTTCCATCAGTTAAATATTTGTTTGAAGAAAAAGCTGGAGTAGAGATTTGGTAATGTTTTCTTTTACAGTCCTGTAATGTGTTAATTATTGAATTAATCTTTTAAAATAAAATCAGAAAGAAAACAAATTTTCGTTTAATGAAGACCAAAGCATTTGCTTCATATGACATTGCTTCCCTGGCTGACAATTTTATTTAACAGGTATACTTTTCAATCCCACACAAACTTACCCCTATATTAACATTTAAGCAGAGAAATACATCCATTGAGATTAGAAGTACAACACAGGCTGGAACTCGTGCCACTTTGAAGAGTAATAAAAGTTGTGGATCTGGTTTTTTTTGGTTTTTTTTTTTCCTTCCAAAAGTGTGTATCCTTTGTGGTTTTTACCTAAGACAATGCGTGTGCCTGAATCTGCAGTCTCCAAAAACACCAAGAAGTAGTGTGTGCCAGCTGTTTTGATGGACTAACCAAAATAAAACCATTATGAGCCAATGAACTACCCTGCTCTCCCCCTTACTCTGCTGTGAGTGTAGCAAGAGACAAGCAGAAGCTGAGAAAGAAAGACCAGGACCTATCCACAACTTTTTACTTATCTGCTCTAAAAGGTACAACCAACTTCCTGGATGGTCTCCTACTATTTTTCTTTTTCATCTTGAGATGTGCAGAATGGAATACCCAAGGTATTTCAGGGGAGAGGATCTGAAGTCAGGACTAAAACCTCACATCACATTGTACCCAGAGCCTCAGATTTCCCTTCTCTGAGTTTGAGCACTGAAAACATGCACTGATGCAGTTAAACCAATGTTTGCACCAATACAGGAAAGGGATTTTAGGCAGAAAAGAGAAATATAGATGGACACCATGTGCCAGCAACCTCTGCAGAGACTTACTGTGGTGCAGGATTTAAAATTCTCTGCATACAAACAGTTAATCACCACAACCATTTAAAATGTCAATGGAAAAAGAAATGCCCAGATAGCTCTCATCAGCCCAGCCACATGAAAGACCCAGAGGCAACTGCAAAGCCACCATCAATACAAGTGCCTGTGGAGTCCTCTCTGGTGCCAGATCCTGCTGCTTCGGCTGTAAACAACATCTCCTGTAGCGTTATATCTAGGATCTCTGGCTGCCAATCAAGCAGGAAGAGAAGGAGAAGGAAGAACTGTCTAATGCACTTGAGTAAATGTACTATCTCCATTAAGTGCTGTATTTTATACCTTTGTGGAGTACGTGGTTTTGCAAAAGGACAGACCTCCAAAATGTTAGAAACTCGTTGCAGAGAAAATGTAGTGGTGGCTTTGATGCTTAATTTTTATGAATATGAGCATTTTTATAGACTTCAGTCTCCCCACAAAACATTAGGCTAATGGACATAAGGCAACAGTTCTTGAGTACCATCATGGTCAGTCGTTCTCTCGTGTTTGTGTCAATCTGGGTGATGCTCCTAGTGAACAGCAAACAGCAGAAGGTGTTTGCAACATGCATCCATTTTCCTTATTGGTCCTGACGCAGGTGTTCCCGTTGAGAGTAGGGTTTATATGCTGAAAATGGTCAGGGGAAGCCGTGGTTTCAGGCTGCGCCCACTGCTCTTGCCCATAGCGGTGTTGTAATTTTGCACCTGTGTCGGAAGTAGTTCATTTTGCTTCTCTGTGAACAAGGCTGAACATGATGCCCAAACTGGGAACATCTGCTTCTGGTGCCCAATTTTGACTGGTTTCTGGTCTGTCTGTTGGATTAGACTCACATAATGGCTCAAATTTTCATGAGACTCAGCCCAGTCATTGAATTTGTGTTCATTGTCAATTCTGGATACAATCAATAGCAAAAGAGCAGGCTAGTGTGAAGGCTTCAGTCTGCAAAGAGCAACTGTCTCATTTTTATTAGGGTGCATGCTTACAACAGTTGCAGTGATGCAAATTCCACAAGTCAAGTTGAATAAGAAAGGTGTGACAAACTGTCATCCTGGATATCTAGTCTGCCATTACTCTGTATTTACGTAGACATCTCAGCAATAGCATTTGCATCAGAGGCTAATTGCCCCTTCAGTTTTATGCTAGTAATGGACTGCAAGCACGAACGTGCCAGCAAAAGGAAAAAAAAATAGAAACCAAAAGAGAAAAAAAAAAAAAAAAACCTACTGAAAGCTAAATACAAAACTTGTCTCTGATAGCTTTGGCATTACTTAGATAAAAGGGAAGCTCTGCATAATTATTGCTCTGAAACTGCTACTAATGAAATAAAAAGTCTATTAGGAACATATTCAACAATTGCAGACTGTGGCTGAAAGGGTAGCTTAACCATATCGCATTTTCTTTTCTTAGCTGTAAGCTTCTCTTTCAAATTGAACTAACTCCTCGTTTATAGTTAGCTGTTAATATTTTAGGCAAACAACTGCCTTAAATTGGCAGGGCTGAATTTATCACACATTATAGAAAGGCTCAGAAGATCCTGGTAGTACGTAATTAAACAGCATGTTGGCATTTTTTCTTTTTTTTTTTTTTCTTTAAGTGACTGATTAATCAAAACATTTAGAACTTTTTTGTAAATTCTTCAATAGGACAGCTGAATGTAGAGATTAATATCTCAGTAAGAAAATGTAAGGCTTTTTCCAAAAATCTCATTAAAATATAAATATAAATTTATTATTTATGTCACTAAATATAGGAGATATATATTGGTAAATTATATTAGCAATGAGTTGATGTTCATCTCTGAATTCCAAGGTCCCATCAGTTCTCTACTGAGCTGACATTACTGAACGCAAAAAATACACTTTAGAGTTTTAAGTGAGATGAAATTCAGATTCAGAATGTCCCATGTTATATTTGTATCAAACAGATGTTGTGCAGTTCAGAACCAAGTGCAATATAATATTAAAACAGGATAGGTGATTAATACTGGAGACTTGTTAATGTGAAAAACATTAGCTCTGCCTAAAGAGGATTATACTGTGAGACATTTGTTTTATTTTTATCAATTAGCTTAATCTTTGATTTGAATTCTGCACCCTCTGGCATCAAGAAGATGCTTGCTTTTTTTTTTTTTTTTTTTCCTTTAAACAAAGGATTATTCTTTCTCAAAAGGGGATTGTCTAGTTCTTTTATTGTTTTATGTCACACAGGGGAAAAATGCTTTTGAGGCATTACCTCTGAATTTAGCAGGGACGAGAGTTTACTGCTATATAATCATTAGTCAATGCAGTAGCTGAAACCTTAAACAAAAGAAAACAAACTACAAACAGGCAAGCATCCCCTAAAGGCACATCAGAACACCAGAGAGAGGAAGCATGGATTTCAAACACGGCTGCCCAAGCATGTGCTAAATATTGCCGCTCCTGACTTTAAACAGCACACCAAGGAATACAACATCACCTTCTAGTCTTTGAAACAATACTGAGAAGCAAAAGAAAAAGAATTGAAAGGGTTTAGCAATGTACTTTACTTCTACTCTTTTTTTATTTTAAGACTTCATGAAAATTATATTTCCATCCTAATAAAATCCTTCAGTATAAAGGAATTCTATCATAAAGCTATTAGAAAGACACCATTAAACCTCAAAATGTCTTCTTTCATGATATGTGCTTCACCATAACAAGCAAACTGCCTGATCCCTGTGAACTGTCTCCGACAATTACTGCTCATATTGTGGTTGTGAGCCACAAGAAAGCTTTAGAAAGATTTTTACCATGTCCAGCTGCATGTACAAACAATCGCCAGGGCCACATTTGCTTTAATATGGGTGATCACCAGCCTGGGGTAACTGTAAGTACTTGGAAGGAGCTAATTAGAGAACTGTATTTCATCCTGATATATGGCCAAATGCTATACAAATAATACATACAGTGAAAAGCATCTAATTTATGCTGCATGTCAAAAAGGAAGGTGATGTATCTAACACAAATGAGAAACATTAAATACGTTCTATTTTCTTAATTTCTTTCTACTGGCATATTAACTATGAATTCAGAATATATTGTTGATGTTATTCAAGACATTGATTGCTCTGTTAATTTAAGTATTTGTCAACCCAGAATAAATTGTAGGTCAGTGATTTGAATACAGTCTACATCAGTAATGATCTGAGGCTAGATCCAGCCCCCTCTGCAGAATCGTTTTGGCATCTGTAGGGTTTCAAGCAGGAGTCCAGAATACACCATCTGATGATTGCTCAGTAATCTATATGGCATGAGCTCCTCTATAAAGATCGGTGTCCAGCATGCAAAAGCTTTAATCTGTAAGTAATTGAGTGAAAAAATTGCTCTGTCACACTCCATCTACCCAAGAGAACTGCCCATCCATTGAAGGATGCTGGTGTAGGGAGGTGCTTTCCGATAATGGTACTTTATACGCTTTCTGAGCACAAGACTCCAGAACTGCTGCTTTAGTTTGCAAGAATGAAATTCACCACTTGTTTATCACTAATGACCAGATAATTTGCAGGAGTCAGTGGGAAAACAGAGAAGACAGGGAGCACTTACAGGAATTTATCCAAGTCAGATGCAGAACAATAAACTGATTCCAAGAAAAATGATGGATAAAAGGTGTTGAGAAAGAAAATGTCCCCAGAAAGGATGAGATTTTAAAAAATAATAGGTATCAGTCATGTCTTTAGCAAGAGTTTTCCTGTGTTTGGTCTTCAGCTGTTTTTGTGAAAACATGGAAGGGCTAATAGGAGCTGGACAAGGTTTTTTTTTATAGGGACAGCTCTATAAGACAAGGTAGGGTTAAGAAAGACCAATTTTTGATATTTTTTTGCTGTATTTTATCCCTCAGATTGATTATTCCTGAAGAAAGCGTGAGCTCACGGAATGATATCTAGACACACCTCCAAAACCCACAGCTACATAAAATCAACAGAAAGCAAAGGAGGCTTCCCTCAGAGATGGACATCTTGCCCAGTGTCACAGCACCGGCTAGGACCTCTTTTCCAGCACTGCCACTGGAGCCTGCCTCAAGCCAAACTTGTCCTGTACTTTAAATAGCTTCATAGCTTCTGTAGCGGGACATAGTTTCACTGGAATAGCAGAGAGAAAGGCAAAGAACAGCCTGTCTCTTTCATAGTTAAAAGACGTGGGACTGCCAGAGGCCTCTTCAGTAGATAATAAAAGAAAGCATCTACGCAACCTGCAAGATAGTTGACATCCAGTACTAATGAGGAGCAAGTGCTTCCTTCTATGGTCAGATTTTCATACAAGGCTTAGGTCTAAGCTAGCTGTTATTAAAAACACAATCCTTGAAAAAATGTACCTTTTAAAGGTATTTTTAAAATCTTTTATTTGTTGGAAATGTCCTAAAGATGATACAAACCAGATGCTACACTACAGCACTTAGAAAACAGACTTTTTATTGGATAATGATGTGGGATGAGAGATATTTCATCTTTCATACATTTATTTGACAATGATAAATTTAATTCATTCTATCACATTGAATGATACATTTATATTCAGTATGTAGTTTAAAATTTCATAAATTATTAAAGTCCTTGCCGTTTTAATTATAATATGAAGAGAGCAGCTAGAACTTATTTGCAGAGAATAATGTGCAAGTCAATAAATTTGGTGAGTACTCCTGACAACAGATAAATGATGACTAGTTGCCTGACTACCTGTGCAAGATAGCTAGACAAGTTTCTTTTCCAGTAGAGCAAAGCTGGAGTTCATTCACTTCCAAACTGCAACCACCTCATTTCAGCAACTGGTAGCAAACAATTCGCAGAGCTTTGAAAGTCGTCCTGCACATCCTGCATTAACCGAAAGGGTTCACTTGCCAAGCAGAAGGCTGCAGCCAGCTATCATCCACCAAGTGGTGAGCTGTAATTTACCTCACCCACGTAAAGAAGAAGATTCTTCACTCTTGGATAATCAGTAAGGGCTCTGGATAAACAAAGCAAGCAGCTTTTGGCCTAGTCTTGCACTTCACAGTCAATAGTTTAGCTTTCTTCAAGCACACCTCCCCATCTCTCTCTGACAGAGATCACCCATAGTTGATTCACGTGCATTGTATGCCTGACCAGAAGCTTAATGGAAAGGCTCTGTTGACTCTTTTTTGCTTTGGATGTGCATCATGTGCATCAGCCACTGCAAGGGGACTATCCAAGCATGCAGTTGTGACATGAGTACCTATCCACAAGGAATTGAACCAAGTAGAACACAAGTCAGACATAAATCATAGGTCTATTATTTTCACTTCACTGCACTTTGGCTCAGGCATCACAAATGTATCAGAAGAAATTTTGATAAACTGAAACAATTGAATATATGCTCGTCCAGTCCAGAGTCATTGAAAAAAAAGTTGTGGAATTGACCTTCTCTCTATTTTCTTCCTGCTGCTCACAATGTGGAATACAGTAGATCCCAATATATTCTATTTATTTTCTCTCTTTTTTTTGACCTAAGAAGCTTGCACAAAGTCATGAGATTCAAAGTGTTTATTTTAGAAAGAAAAATATTAATAATCTTTTCAAGCTGGAAGGAGTAGAAAAACTAAGCAAAGTGTCACTATTTTCCCTCTAATCTTAATTAAAAAAAAAAAAACAGCTAACAACAACCAACAACTAAAGCAATTTTGATCAAATTTTGTTGAAAGAGAGAAAAAAATGCCTTCAGGCTGAGCAGTCATATGCCAAAGTATAGCCCAAAGCAGCCTAAACCAAAGGAACCAGAAAGTCTTCTGGAAAAGGAGAGCATATAATGGAAACAATGACAGACCTTTAACTGTAGTCGTGCTGCTGGGTGCCACTATAATGAACTGAAATCTACAATCTCCTAGGGTTAATAAGACACCTGTCTTGAAACTATCAGTCATATTGGTTTTCCAAGCCTGCCACAATACTTAAAGTCTTGATGAAGTTCTTACTGTGCCAAAGGAACTTACTAACAAAGCCACTGAGTCAATTTAACCTGGTGAAACTGGACCCTGTAGACTGGGTTATCAGAGTTTTGTGTTGAGATAATTACAGCACTAAAGAGAGCATATGGGCTGTCAAAGCTGGCACATGGCCTGCGCCAGCTGTTACCTGGGTGCTTTGGAAAATCTACTGAACAGCATTTTGGACACAGAACAGCTATATGTAACTTTTCCAGGGTATCTAGTGGGAGATCCTCATAATAAATTTATTTTTTATATGGGGGAGGATTACGCCCAATAACACGAAGTACAACCTTAAACTTCAAAAGGAAAATACCAGAGGAAAACAGTCTTGCAGGAAAGTGAAGTGCACCAATAGCAAGCCTTACCTGTTATAAAGAGTAAACTACCCAAGGAACTAGCTATCATATAGCCCAACTTAAAAACAATACTCAAATATACCTATTTTAAAGTTTTTCTGGAAATATATCTCTGAGTCAATGGGATTTGTTCTATTATTCCTGGTATTGGTACTCTATGAAAAATGTCTTCCAAATGCAATGTCATAGCCAATCAATAATCATTACTAACAACAATTATCATTGATTAGCTGTGATGCTTTTACAGGGCCTGCCTTTATGAGGTAATATTACCAAGGAAAATATTTCAAATAGGATGTATTCAATGAGTTAGAGCAAAAATATAAAAAGGAATCGAACAGAAACATGTCCATACAGAGTGCAACAACTGTAAGAACACACATCAAAATTTTGTAACATGTGAGGCTGGAAATTATGATCATTGCCTTCAAGTGAATTATAGTAAAGGTATTAATTATTTAGATAAGTAGACTTAATTACCCAACCTGAACTTCCTAAGATGCAAGGTCATTCTAACTAAGCCTGCAGTATCTGCAAGGTCTGTGACCTGAGAGAATGACTTGGAGACATGAAGACTGACAAGTCATGGGGGAGCCAATGCTGCTTTTCCAAAAGCTGACTGGATGCATCAGAGTTTTGGGAGCAAAAGTGTTTCCCATAAGTATAGCTGGGATTAGTAGCACTGCCACAGCTCTGAAAGCCATCTGCAAGATCCTGAATTTTAGTTTCTCAAAGCAAGTTAAACTTAGAAAGCTGAGGTAATGAAAGTTCAGCTTCAGTTTCAATGTGAAAACACAGATTCATTCCTCTGACATCATTACCTTCATCGACTTAATGCAAATATATCATTATTTGCTTCACATCGTTCAAGTTCATGTCTTCATGAATCTCTTGAGAAATTAATGGATGGAAAATTTAAGATTTACTGTCTCTTTGAATATGTCGTTTCAGTAGGAACATAGCTAACCCATATTTCCTCCTTTTCTGACTCAAAAAGTGTATTGACTTAATTACTTGTAAAGAAGGGTTTGTAATAAGTTGGTTCAATTAATAATTTTCTGTGTGCTGAAATTCTTAACGCACCTTTGTTGATCTGCATCTACTTGAAAGCATTAGTAATGCATAGAAAAGCTCAAAGGATAACCATATTGGTATCATACTTTTTTCAAAGCAAAATCTGCCCTTTTTTAGCTCTAAAAACCTGTTGTAGTTCAACGGATCTTTCCGTTGTGGGGTTGCTGAAGGTTGAAGAACAACAGGTGCCAATTTTTACCACCTTAGGCCCCCCCTCACTAAACAAAACCAGAACAAAACCCAACTTGATTGAAAAGGATTGTATTTTGGAGTTGAAAAATTCAGTTATTAGATTTAAATTTTTAAAACCCTATCCCTTAAAAACATTTAGGAAATCCAGTTGTATTACATCAAAGTAAGTACATTACCACATTATATTTTGCAAGCTTTAGCAAATAAAAAAATCCCCCAGAAGAATCTTAATTCTTATCTATGGAAAACATTAAACTGCTAAGCGCTAACAACTGGAATTAGTCCTTAAATCTCTAATGAGAATAATAAAACATGAGTGCAGTTTGTGCTGTAACTTGATAAGGCCTGAATTTACTTGCTGTTAGTAAAAGTTCCTGATCCAGCAGTATGGCATTTTACTCCCTGAGGTACAGGAAACAATATCTGTCCTTTAGGAGCATCCTCTGTGGTAAGCACTTCTTATCAGGGCTATCAAAGGACTAAGATAGCAGTGTAATATCTAGTAGCAGCAGCTTTATGAGCAGATCCATTACTGATTTAAATCAATCTAAAGCAGGTAGTTCTCTTTAACCCGTTCAGAAGAAAGTCGATCTCCTTGCAAAATAATTTCTTCTGAAAGTAATGCAAACTATTTCTGTGCAACTAGATGCAATACGCATTGAATCTGAGCGGCAGCAACAGAAATGAGGAGGAAACACCACAACGCTGTAAGCCCAAAAATGTCCCTTATACTAAAAGCTTGCTACTCTGAACAGATGTGATACTTTGCAATAGTAAAATTTAATATTCTTGAAAATACTGAATTGAACAAAACTAGGACACTATATGCAGAAGGAACTTAACTGAGCCTTTCTAAAATCAGCTTGCTGTCAATTTGTCTGAAAAATCTATTTTTTAAAAAAAAGTCAATATCTAAATACTGTGCACTGAAATTTTCTGGCAAAACACTTATTGGAAGACAGTCTTCAGATTTTATTTGCTTGTGAAGATATTTTCATTCTTTGCAATGGAAAATGTAATTGTAACTTTTCTTGAACTTCGAAAAGTAAAATGAAAATATTATGTTATCAATCAGTCAGCAGTTTAGCGAGCCACAGCTATTAAAATTCTTAGCATTTTGACTTACTTTATATCCATAGAGGTTCCCTCCCAACTTTAAATTAAAAAAAAAACACTTGAAAGTGTAAGTTATACTTTTTAATATGAAAGGATTTTAATACAGTTTAAAAACATTGCAAATATAATTTATTTAAACGATGATTTGCTAATTTTGCCAGTAATTAGATAACAGAGGTCTCTAAGCATCACATTCTGATTAGTGTTTAGAAAGACAAAAAGAACCTACTGCACTTAGTTTGACACAGCTGTGAAACGTCAATCGGCTCCCAGCCAGGAGAAGCCCACCAGATACGCACGGCACTTCCAGAGATTAGAAAAGCACATAAACAATACGCATTGCCGACACCCTCTCACCACTAACTTCAACCCAAGCATCTGTACTAAATGGTCACCTTCAGAATTATCTTAGGCCTGATCCTCCTCTTTCCAAAGTCAGTTTGAGTCAAATTATTGACTGCAATAGTCGGTCCCTTGTGTCTTAGGAGTTAATGGGATCGAAGTGACATATAATCAGCATGCGTAATTCGAGGATCTCGAACTTCTTGTATTCTCTCATGACTTATTTTGGAGACATTGCCTTTATTTCTGGACAATTCCTCTGAATAATAATAAGAAAAAAAGAAATTCAGGTTGTAGTAAACAAGCAGCTTGTTTCTCGTCCTAAAGAGTAGTTTTCTCAGAGCTCGTTTAGAGCCTGACCTTGTAATCCTTACACAACCCTTCCCCGGTGACTTAAACTACGCACATATTTTCCCATCTTTAGTCTAAATCCATTCCCCTGCCAGAAATCAAGAAAAATCTCGGATAGGGTAAATATCAGCAAAAAGTCAGCATTTCTGTTTCTGTCTTCATTACAAAGGTTCACAGACGAAATGAAAACTCTTACACATTTGAACTGTTTTAATTAGTGCAATTTAGTATTCTCCACAAATGCAAAAGGTTACACTCTTACTGATTCTTTGATTTAAACATTTCCTATTAAACTGTGTAATTTTAGTTCAGCAAGTGCCTTCACAGTACTTTATGCAAACGTGAACACTTTGAGATAACAAAATCAGCATGAATTTTGTATTAGAAATATATTGCAACATTAATAAAACAAAACAGTGTATTTTCTTATGATAATATAGTTTAAAGAAATAGGGTTTTTGTCAAGGTTCATACCATACAGGTGACAAGCTATTTATTTACTCCTGCCTTTATTGGTAGCTATATATTTGTTATTAGATAATAAATTTGATACCCCAAACTATTTTGCCTGAGCATCAGAAAATATCCAAGTGCTAAAGGGAGAGATGGCACCTAAAAATATGCTGATGAACTTCTCTCTCTTGATTAAAACTGGAAACTGCTCTGTAACTTGATCATTTTCTTGCATCTACAGAATATTGCTTTTTAAGGCTGGTGTGGGAGAGAAATATCAAAACAGGCAGGGACATTTTCAGTTCTGCAGAAAGAGATGAACTTAAAAAACTTTACCTTCAGTACCTTTAAAAAATCTTAAAAAGGAAAAGAATCTTTTTTTTTTTTCTTTTATCTGATACAGGAGTAGAATTTATGCTCTTTATATCATATATGGCTTTAACATTTGCAACGTTACCATCAAAATGAGAGCTAAAACCAGGCCCAGAGCAACGGAGTATAGTTTTCAAGAGTATGTCAAATTATCTTCACTAGCCATTTTTTAAACAAAATATGAAATCTTGAAGCAGACAGCAAAGAATTGTATTGAGGGTAAAATCTTTCATTTAGACATAAATTTAAAGAACTCACATCCTTGGATCTTAAAAAAAGACCCAGGAATATTGTTTTCTAATTGCCATGGGATGTATATGCCAGTTGTATGAATGACTGCCACACGTCAGTTTTAACAAAAGTTCCTCTAAATTTATTTCTTTAAATACCCTGTCATTTGGTGGGTCTGCAGACCTATAGGAACAGATGAACAGGAGTATTTGTACATGCTTTTTGTTCCAGGCTGTAAATGTAATCCTACATTTCAGGGTTACCAAGAGGGAGAAAAGGCATTATAATTTTTTTTTTCAGTCCGATTGTCCCATTTAGGTGATGTACATACTCTGAGCAAATTGATGGCTTTGCATTTTGTTTATATTTATTAACTGAGATTAGGAAAGGCAGTAAAATACTATATCAAAGCATTATGGAGAAAACAACTGGAATCAATCTTTCTCGTTTGCCACAGACAGCACTTATTTAAATCTAAAATATGTACTTTGCTGTCCTTGGTCTATTCTGGTAGATAATAGCTTGTACCAAATATAGGGCTACAGGGTTCATTTTGAACATAAAACTCAGAAACAATTTTTAAAAAAAAAAGACATATCAAACTTCTATTACTAGAAGAACAAAAAAAAAAAACCCACCAAAAAAACCCTACAGTCTGTTAGATCTCTGCTTCTTGAGCTAACAAGATTTTATTTCTGTTTTTGAAAATTATTAAGTGCATTCTTTCTGCGGGGCTACTGCCAGAATTTAATCATTATGCCCCATCATTCAGATATTCATTTGGGGATAAACCCTGCAATAACAAGAAATTCAGAAGGGCCTTATAAAGAGGAAAAGTCGAAATTGTTAAGTAATACAGTGCATTTTGCCTGTAAATAAGGCAGCTGCAGACCACACTCCTCATTCAGACAATCGTGCAAGAAAAGCATCACCCGACTGTAATTTCTTAGACTCAGAAATCAATTTAAAATAGGCATGCTTGCATGTATATAGTGCCGATTCAGTCTCTCCAGGTTTTGAAAGTTTAGAATCTGAAACACTGCGAGACCATAGCCTGCTCGTTATTTTTTAAACCCAGTAATACGGAATCTCTCACATAGGAAGGAAGATAAGCAACAATATAGTGCAGGCTCCAAGTTAAATCTGGTTCAGACAGCGTAATAATGATGTCATTAAGGCTCCGAGCTGAATGGGAATCAGACAGTACTGTAGTACAGCTGCAGACATAAATCTGAAAGAACTTTTTTGGCTACATTCTCAGACTTACCTTGAAAGATATTTAGGAGCTCCAGCAATGTGAGTTGAAAGAAATGTTCTCAAAGGGAGGTTTGCAGACTGAAGAACCTATGTAGGCCTTATAGGCACTTTCTTCTGTGGCACAGGAAGGAACATTTTGTTAAATGAATAAACTAAGAGAAATAATTTCAGAAGAAGTGCAAACCAGAAAACAAATAAACCTTAATACTACCACAAATAAATGAGACTAAGGCAATTGTGGGACTGCTCAAAGCCTTTTTGCCTTGCTGAATGAAAGCAATCCCTAAGACTGAATGGGTAATGAGATCCTGGCTCCTGAGATTTTAGCTTTCTTAATCATGTTCATAATTAATTCAAGAACATTGATAATTTCATTACATTCTTTTTGTCTTATCAATAAATGATGTGCCTGCACTTTTGGTCCTGTGTACAGGGAGAAAGGAGATGCTTTGGGTAATATTGCACCAGGAATCGTGTATGTATATATGTATATATATACATATATATATATTATCTATATGATCCAAAATAGGGATGTAGTAGTTATTATCCTTAACCAGGCCTCTATTATCAGAATATGATGACAAGCAGTTACAAATAATTAATAAGCTTTTTATGCAGAAATGCAAAACCCGTTAAAGAAAAATATGCTGCAAACAGAATTCCTGTCTGTAAGATACGTACCTAGAATAAAATATTTCTTCAGAGATATTTAAGAACGGAATTTACATGAACTCAAACTACAGTTATATTTTTAAAGCATCTCTAGATTCTATTTTTAAAATACCATTTTAAAACATGCCAACTTTAGCTCCTCTATTTGAAGAGATGTGCCCTTCTGTTTGTCCTTCCAAATACATTTCCAGTATCAGCTTACATCTAACACCAAGCTGTACTCACCCACTCAGTTGAAACTGTCTGGGGCTTCTCACATTTTCCTTTTTTTTTTTTTAATGAAGACTGAAAGCTCTCCCTTTATCTATCAGTCAGTCAAAGGGGAAGCATCCCTCCCGGGCTTACTACTTGCTCTATGTAATCTTCAATAAATCCACAAATCTGTTTTGTTCCCTTTTTTGTTGTTGTTGTTGTTGATGATTTAGAAGTATCACTGGTTTTAGACAGCAGAATCTGTAGAAGTAAAAGTTTCTGACCAGAGTCAAACTCTGTTGTATTATTTGCTCTCACCTGCACGTTATTTCATTCTGACACCAGTGAAACCATCTGCAGAGAAAGTGACCCTGTGCAAGATAGAACACCATAAACGGGTCCCAAACAGCTTAATAACAACCTGCAGGACACAAGCTACACTCAGAAAATGTCTACCACACTGTAGCAATCACTGGGTGATTTCCTTCTTACAAGCAGGTTAAATGTCAACTTAAGGACAAATATATTCTCCACCAAATGTTCTCTTTTTTTTTCTATCTGATGACACCAGCTTCATGGAGATGTTACTCTACTGAAGGTCTACATGGTTCAGCCAGCCCCAGAGGTGGCTTTTAGCCAGCACAGCATACGTAAGGTTAATTACGTGCTACATGTCCCACAGTAAAGAAAGACCATTGATACACATGTATGGACAAAGGGTTTCCATTCTGAACACACTTAACAGAGCTACAGGGGAAAAAAGCCTGAATTTCATGTACGTGTAGTGTTTTGTGGTCATAAGTAACCAAGTATATATTGTTTATACTGCTAAAAAAAAAGAGGCCAAGAAGCAATCCCTGGTCCAAGGTCAAATAGCACCAACTGACTTCAGCCCACAGTGCTCACAGCTAGCATCTTCAAACAGAGAGAGTTTACCCAAGAAGCCCAAAATACTTCTAGGGAACACACCAAAAATTCGTGGGGTGGACAAGTGGGGCACCGCACTCAGCCTGGTCTCCTAGCCTTCATTCATTTTTTATGCCTCTGAATGTGAAGACATCCAGAGATGTCAAAGTTATAGGGTATCCTAAGGACTTAGGCAGCTGAGAAGAACTGTAAAGGAGTTTTGCTTTCTTAGGGGGGTTCCTCAAGGGACAGGGGAGGCAGCATAAAGGATCTACTAGAGTATAAAAGTAAATCTTTTCCTCTTCGAGTTGTAAGCAATGCTATTTGAGGGTAACAGGAGGCAAACTGAGGCAAACATAGCATGGATTATTTAGTATGCTTGATGTGTTTAATTGAAAAGTCTCAGGGCCTGAACTGCCCTTTGTACCATCCCCTCTAGATTACCAGCACTGTCGCTTGGGGTTGTAAAAACAAATCCAAAATCATTTAGGCAATCCAGATACTCCTGTTCCCAGTGGAGATGCGAGTGTGCAAGTCTTGAAGGGGCATTTGTCTCAGTGGTCCTGAGACTCAGAAGGCCGTAGCCATAAACCAGGACTGAGCCTGCACTCACATGATCCGAATTGCCTCCTGGAGGGGCTCATCTCCCTTCTGGTGGTATAAGAAACCTCTGATTACACCATCAGTTCAGGCATTTTAAGGGAATACCTGGAGTTAGGTGGGATAAATCCATCCTAATTAGGTAGAAAAATACTCTCCCTTCAACGTCGCTGTTCTCAGAGGGCAGAATTCAAGAAAAGCAGGCTCAGATCCTGGATTTTGATTAGGGTTTTCTTGCTGTAGGTCCATGTAGTGCCTTCAGGTAATATAAATCCGAGCCTTATTGCTGAGATCAGCAATTGTAATCCCTCTGAAATTCAGGGCAACATTTCTTTGAAGCAATCCTGAACTATACATAACCTGGAAAGCTCTCTGAACTTGATCATAACTTTTTGCTGCAAGAGCTCTTTACAAGACAGTAAGCATCTCTACCTAGCACGTGGAGTTTTTCAAGAGGGTAGTCTCAAAACCAGAGCAACTTATATTCGAAATCCCCAACACTTTTTTTATTTAGCAGTATAGATATAGCCTTAGATTATCCGTACTTTATTCCTAATCTTTAAAATGTAAGTAGTACTCCTTGACTTTGAAAATGTCTTATCAGAACAGAAACCTTAAATGATTCTAAGGGATTTGGAGAACCATCCTAAAACGCATGAGGTGAATG
This sequence comes from Chlamydotis macqueenii, assembly GCF_036417535.1. Lineage (NCBI taxonomy): Eukaryota > Metazoa > Chordata > Aves > Otidiformes > Otididae > Chlamydotis > Chlamydotis macqueenii. The sequence goes on from NC_141556.1 coordinate 169,531,564, forward strand.
CACAACACAGTTACAGACAGTTATCAACATTTTTTTCAATGATAAACCATCTATAAAGTCACAAAGACAACCCTTATACACAAGTTTATAAAATTACATTTTAAAACTGAATCTACTCATATAAGCTTGGTGAAAATTATATGGGTTTTGTAGGATGAACTGATTACAGGAGAATGAAGCCCAAAAAGAGCAACATAGAATCACTTAGCAAGGCAAGCTGTTGCCTGTGACAGTGATGTATGAGACATGGGTGATATATATACTGGGTGGCTTTATCAGTAAATCATTGAGTTATTTACTTCCCTGAGGAACTGGACCTATCCCTGGAAGAGACTGCACTGTGAGATGCACCAGTGGGGAATTAATATTGGCAAAACAGTCAATTTTGATTTGTTTGCATGAAAGAATCATAAAATATCATTTAATAAATAATATGCCACAGATGTACTTCCTATGCTAAATACTAGTGCTTTAAAAATGGTAGAACCTGGATCTTCCTTTTGTTTTCCTCATTAACTTGAAAGGAAAAGTCTCCATAAAATGGGTTATTTTTAAATAAAGTATTTAGCCAATACATCCCTGGCAGAGCGTGAACAGTTGCATACTGAAGAATAAAAAAAAAAAACAGAGTATGAATCTCTGTAACTGGAAAGACATTATACCACTTCTATTTTCTATACGTTGCATATTAAGGGTAGAAGACAATCTTCACCATCTGCAAGGAACAATGGTGAGGCCACTGCAATTTCGAGATTCTGCTACAGACCTTTGCTATAGGGCCATCCACAGGGACTCTCAAGCGCAGCAATGACCAGGATGCTTCCCAAAGCCCCTCAGCAGGCAGAGTGGCAGTCAAAACAGCCACTTGTGCCTCACTCCTTCCCGAGCCGCTGCGCTTGCACGGGCAGGAGGATCGCCTGTGCTCTGCACCTGGGCTTCAGCACCGTGCTCCCAGATTCATTGCCCAAATCTGCTGCAACCCTGGTTTGAGAGGGAGCTCAAAGGGCTATCCTGGTGCTCAGCATGACACTGCTGCCTAAGTCCCTTAGTTCTTGGTCTTAAGGTAATTTTTTGTTGTGTTTATCTTGCCTGATTTGAACAAATCTGTAGTTAAAACTATGTAGACTGAAGAACTACAAAATACTTACATGGTCAAACTGCAAAATAAAAAAAAGAATTAAATCCATCATTCACAAAAACCATACAAATATTGCCACTTACTACATAAAAGATAAGCAAGAAAGCTCAAACACTGTAAGCAGCTGTTGTGCAGAAAAGAGCTCAACATTACAGAGTGTTATAGGAAGTTTCTGCTAACATTAACACCGTTTTCAGAAAAATCTTTGCACAAATAAAGAAAAATCAGACACTAATTTTCAGTGTAATAAAAGCAGTGACAACTTTATCATTGCTAATACAAAAAAAAAAAAAAAGGAAAGTTGTGATGCATAGCATATTATGGCAGAAATGCAAACAAAATTCTTTTTCCTCTTTAATTCCCCCACAGCATGGCCATTTTTTGGAATTACACCACAACTCCAGCACCATGGGGGGTTCATATATGCATTTTATTTGTTATTATGTGAGAGCTTTGGAGAATCCTAGCCTAAAGCCTACACATTCCTAATGCTATATGCCTAGATTTTCAAACCAGAAGTGCAAAGTACCCTGGACAGGGTACTCACGTAGGTCATGAAAATATCACTGGGTATTAAAGCGTGGCCAGAATCAAAGAGTAGTGACCAGCAGTACAGTATCCAATATATATCTGGTTACAAGTAGCACTCCTTAAGGCATCATGCTAGGCCCAATATCATCTTGATTAGCATCAAAGACAATGAGGTGGAAGACATCCTCATCAAGTTCATGAAAGACCTCAAAACAGGAGGCACAGCCAATACGCTGGAGAGCAGCCATTCAGAGAGATTTCAACAGGCTAGAGAATGGGGCTGAAAGAAATCTCACAAAGTTCAGTAAAGAAAACTGCAAAGTCCCATACCTGTGACAGAATAACTCTGTGGATCTGTATAGAGGGCTGACAGGCTAGAAAGCAGCTTTGGAAAACATAACCTAGTGATTCTGGTAGACAGTAAGTTGAGCATTTGTCAGCCCTATGCTCTTGCAGAGATGAAGACCAACTGCATACTGAGCTGTATTGATAAAACTGTAGCCAGCAAGTCATAGGGCATGATTATTCCTCACTATTAGACACCTCTCTGACTGAACCTGGAGTAATGTTCTGTTTTGGACTCCCCAGCAAAAGAAAGATACTGATCTAGTTGAAGAAGTCCCTGCTCCTTGCAGGAGGGTTGGACCTTTAAAGGTCCCTTCCAACTCAAACCATTCTATGATTCTGTGATGACATACTGGACCAAGTCCAGTGAGGGGCCAACAAGATAGCTGAGGTCGTGGCATTCACAATACAAAAAGGAAGCAGAAACACTTCAGTCAGGTTGAGCAGACACAGCCCGAGGCACCCTGCTCTAGCTGAATGGCATTGCATGGGGAGTTAGACCAGAGCATCCCCTCCACCTCGGATTACGTTACTGTTCCACGAGCAGAAGAGAGTTAAAGAATATAATTACATACTCCAGACCTAGGACCATAGCACATTCAGAAAGTGCTCAAACTATGACCTGCACAATTCCAGGTTTCCCATGTTTTAAACTCCAAAGGTGGTGAATTGGTGCCATCAGTTCTTTAAAGTACTTCTGTCTGTGCAACTCCTACCACTGACATTCTTTCATTAATCACTTCAAATTTCATTTCAAGAACAAATCTAAATTACATCAAAGCTTCAAAACAACTGTTAAATTTCCTCTTTGCTTAACAGATTATCTTAATGAATGCTAAATCAGTCATTACAATAATATATTAAACTGTTATATACAGGAGTTTCATTCTACTTGCTCTGACCTACTGAAATGACATTTGCTTTGGTATTGCTCAAATGACATTTCCTTTTTTGGTATTTTTAATACGAAAGATGATCAATAATTTCTGAGCCATAGTAGCCATAGACATCAAAGGCTTCTAGAAGTGAAAATGTTTTGAAGAAGACCCTCTTTACATAATGATTCTTTTATAAATGGCTAAATATCATAAATACATCTGTATTCTACTCTTCACCATTTGTAACTCTCCCAGTTTGAACTCCTTTTAGGTATCAGAACTCTCTCTGGTTCTAGTAACAGTAGAAACATTGTGCTCTTATTCTGCTTTTTCACATTACATAGAGTGGAAGTCCAGTCTTACTCATCATACATAGACAATATTTAAGCAGGCAAGAATGTAGGTCATTGCAACTGTTTCAAGGAGCAGATGGGTAACTAATGTGCATTGAAAGTGACACGAAGTCAAAACGTGAGATTGGTCAACAGCAAGGAAAAGCACATAAGAGCTGAAGAGGATAAAAATAGAAGAAAAGCATGGAGATTACCAGAAGGGTAATTAGAAACACTAGAGAGAGAGAAATGTAGTTGTTGCGGAAACAGCAGAAATCAGAGCAGAAAAGATCTGCAATAGACAGAACTCAATTTAAATGCCATCATCGCAGACGATATTAAGCATTTGCATTAAAAAAATTAAAACAACTCCTGATGTAGCTAGACTAGTAGTCTTTAGATTTTAAAAGAAAAAAAAATAAAAACACAAAAGGTCATAGGAAAGAGAACAAATTCCAAATGCAGTTTGATAACTTTGTACAAAATAATAAAGTCAGCTGCTTTTGATTGCATTTGTATTGACAGCAAAAATTTCTCATTTACTGTTATTTGATGCTTCACTGAATGACTTGTGGTTCGTTACCAGCTTTCTCAATTGATACATCACTCTGCAGCCAAGTAATGGACAAGTGACACGTGCTATGAAATATGCATTTCACTAAGAAACTGCTTGCCACATCTTGAAAACCCTTGGTAGTATTTATGCTTGAAAATATACCAAGCAGTGAGCATTGTTTTTAAACTGTTTAGACGAAATCAAATTGCCCTAATGTGTTAACACTGTGGAACATGCAGTAACCCATGTATTTTATGTGCTGATAAACCTGAAACTATAGTAAATGCATAAATATCCCATCAACGATACCTGTTTCTGGTGCCTATTACTCAGATATTGTACCATCCACAGCTTTATGCATGAAAGTACCACCAAGGAACTAATTTGTTTTTCTCACAAGTTACTGAATCAATTTAAATCAAAAATCAATGGCATTAATCAACTGCAGTTGTAACTTCAAGGAACAGCCTTTCAGTTCCTTGCCTGTGGAGCACCGATCGACTTTGGGGGAGCACCCTGCACTAAATATTTGGAGAACTGAAGAGTTTGTTGAATCCCCACACATTTCAATTCCTAATGGTGACAGTAGTGCTGTTGTCCCCATGTATTTTAGCATGATTGTCTCAAGACTCTTCCATGTTAGCCAGAGAAGCATTGTTTTGATAATCCCCTCCAGGACAGAAAGGAAAAAAAAATGTTCATGTAAGAATTCAGACTGCCTATTGCTCAGCTACAAACTGGTTCAAATACTTACAGGCAAAGTTCAGATATAGTACAGGACGAGAAGAAAAAAGGAAGGGAGGAAGGGGGCAAAGGGTGGGAAAAGGGAGGAAAGGAGGGCAACGAGGAGGAAAGGGAGGAAGGGGAAAGGGAGTTGCCAAACCATCATTTACAGACAATGCAACAGGGGCAACTGTGGGTTTTGAGTTTTCTTTTTTCTTCTGATGCTCTTGGAGTGAAGAATTTATTGATTCATTGTCAAATCAGAAAAAAAAAAAACAGAAATTATTTTGAATTCTTAACAAATTTTTAAAAATATCATTCCACCATGTGAACTGCGTAGTCTGGTCCAGATCGGGGCCAAACTACGACACTCATACAATAAAAGCAAACAGATTTAAAAAAAAAAACAACACACAGAATTTAATCTGACAAGGAGTTTTGAATTATTCTCAAAACGGAGGAGCTGGCCTGGAACCCAGGACCTGTAGGGCCACCAAGAGAGGCAGTAGTTTCTGGGCTCTGCTTTGAGATCTTCTAGATCTTCAGGGAACTTACCTGAGATCATTGGGGGATTCCCAGGAACCTTTCAAGGAACCTCCTCTATGAGGCAGCTGTGCCTTCCAGGAAGCTCTAGATTTGGGACATTGTGGAGAAATGGCCAAGGCTCATCTTACTCTTGGACTATTACAGTCCAAGAGCACAGGATCCCAGATGATTTTTCTCCTCCTTCCTGACAGCAAGGGTGAACTGCTGGAGGAGGAATGGATGGATTTTGTGATTCAACAGCTTGTTGCACAAACTGGTATTGACAACAAGGGATTGTGCTGTTATGAACAAGGGATCTTTTATGAGGACTCAAATCTGAGGATCTCTAGCAAGGGAGGGAATCCACCTGAACAATTAGTGCAAAAGCACCTTTGCCAATATAGAATCATAAAAGAGTTTGTGTTGGAAGGGACTTTTAAAGGTCATCTAGTCCACCCCCTCCCACGCAAAGAGCAGGGACATCTCCAACTAGATCAGGTTGCTCAGATGCTGGCCAATGCCTCAAGCTAAATTGCATCGTAACTGTGACTACAAGAGCCCGTTGTGGATCAAGCCGTTATTATGTTTGATGAAGTACAAAGATAACATAATAGGACAACCCTTGATTTTTTTTTTACAAAAGCCAGCAAACAGTGTGGCTCTTACCATTACTTCTTCAACTTCAGGTCTGGAACAAATTAAACTGTTCTTCTCTTTCTTTTGCTGCTTATAGTCACTGCTGCATAATTTCATGCTGTTTTGTTCTCGATCCTGAAACAAAGACAATTCTATGAAGAACAGTTCCACAAGGAACACTACTGTAATTCTTTACTCCATTGCTGGAAATAACAAGATTTTTTTTTAAGGAACAAACTTATTTCTAGTAAAACTGCTACTAAAATAAAAATATAAACAATTATTGCAAATATATAGTCACAACAAACATTAAATTTGTCTCTTAAACAGGTTTATTACTTCACTACATATTTGAATAAAGATTTGTCTTCTATAGCTTTGGCATAAGAACAGATTTATTTAGTTCATAGAAACAATTATTTTCCTTCATCAGCTACCCAGAATGGAATTTTTTTAGGAGGTGTGCTTTGTCAAATGTTATTCTGACAAAAATAATCTGTTCAAGTATATTTAGATCTTTTAATAAACATATAGACTTCAGTATTGTTTATGGTTTGTTCACAAAAGCTTCTAATTTATCATGCCATTTTATTGTGCATCACTGGAAGCAAATGCAAGAGAAAGGCTTCACCTACACCAATACTGCTGCTGTCTTCTTATGTCCCTTAGGGAAGATTCAACAATCTTAGCATTACTGACATAGCCAACACAGTGAAATACATGCAAGCATAGCATCAAACTTTTAAAGGATGCCACTGCTCAGGGCTGTTAGAAGTTTTAGGAATAAATGACACTCTTCAAGCCTGACCATCTTGCACTGGAAGAAACGTAACTACCAGTCCTGAGACTGGCACGAATTTTCATACTCCTTTCCGAAGCTACACCCGTATAATTTTCTTTCTAAGATATTACTATGTCAGTGTTACCCAGGGAAGTTCAGCCCCCTTGAAACACAGGAATTTGACAAATGTGTGATCATCATTCTGTTTATTATAATTTTTGCCATTAAAAATCAATTCACCTATGTGCTACTATAGCATGTGAGTGAAAACTGAAACACCTTTGTTGGTTATATGCATATGGGATGCAATAGGTATTTAACGGGATTATTCTGCCTTGTCCCCATATTTCTGTAGGATCTCCTGAGGGGAAGGCTGGCTGCATAATGTATGGATCATGTGGGCTAGGTAACAGCCAATGGGCCTTGGCCAAGCTGTCCTTGGGGGAATCTTGCCACCAACTTGGCAAAGCTGCAGGTGAGCAAGTCTTTATTTGCATTCTTGCACACCTGATGGCAGTAAAAACAAGCTCTTTTTCATGCCTTCCTTTAAGAATGTTTAAAAACTAGCTGAGGAAATGGCTGTTAACACAACTGACAGTATATTTAGCAACCTCAGCTTCTAATTCTACAGCAGGTGGAAGCAAGGACAGGTAGCCTGAGAGGAATCCAGAGAGATTGTCCGAGAGACCAGGGATCAGTTTAGGAAAGCTAAAGCCCTGATAGAATTAAATCTGGTCAGGGACATTCAGGACAACAAGAAAAGCTTCTACAGGTATGTCAGAGGTAAAAGGAAGATCAGGGAAAATGTGGGCCCTCTCTGGAAGGAAATGGAAGACCTGGTTACCTGGGACATGGAGAAGGCTGAGGTACTCAGTGAGATTTTTGCCTCAGTCTTCACCGGCGATGGCTCTAGCCATACCACCCAAGTCGCAAAAGGCAAAGGCAGGGACTGAGAGAATGAAGAACTGCCCACTGTAGCAGAAGAGCAGGTTCAGGAACATCTAAGGATCCTGAAGGTGCACAAGTCCATGCGACGCAATGAGATGCATTCATGGGTGCTAAGGGAACTGGTGGATGAAGTTGCTAAGCCACTCTTCATCCTATTTGAGAAGTTGTGGCAGTCTGGTGAGGTCCCCAATGACTGGAATAAGGGGGAACGTAACTCCCATTTTTAAAAAGAGAAACAAGGAAGACCCGGGGAACTACAGGCCAGTTAGTCTCGCTTCTGTGCCCAGCAAGATGATGGAGTAGATTCTCCTGGAAAACATACTAAGGTACATGGAAAATAAGGAAGTGATTGGTGACAGCCAACACGGCTTCACTAAGGGCAAACTGTGCCTGACCAATTTGGTGACCTACTATGATGGGGTTATAGCATTGGTGGATAAGGGAAGAGCAACTGACATCATCTACCTGGACTTGTGTAAAGGATTTGACACTGTCCCATATGGCATCCTTGTCTCTAAATTGGAAAGACATTGATTTGATTGATGGACCACTCGGTGGATAAAGAATTGGCTGTATGGTCGCACTCAAAGAGCTGTGGCCAATGGCTTGATGTCCAAGTGGAGACCAGTGACAAGCAGTGTTCCTCAGGGGTCGGTATTGAGATCCTTGTTAGTGACATCGACAGTGGGATAGAGTGCACCCTCAGCAAGTTTGCTGACAAAACCAGGCTGTGTGGTGTGGTTGACGTGCAAGAGGGAAGGGATGCCATACAGAAGGACCTTGACAGGCAGGAGAGTTGGGCCCATGCAAACCTCATGAAGTTCAACCAGGCCAAGTGCAAGGTCCTGCACATGGGTCGGGGCAACCCCAAGCAGAGATACAGGCTGGGTGAAGAACAGAGTGACAGGAGGCCTGAGGAGAAGGACTTGGGAGTGCTGGTGGATGGGAAGCTCAACATGAGCCAGCAATGGGTGCTTGCAGCCCAGAAAGCCAACTGCATTCTGGGCTGCATCAAAAGAAGCATGGGCAGCAGGTCGAGGGAGGTGATTCTCCCCTGCTACCCTGCCCTGGTGAGACCCCACCTGGAGTAGTGCGTCCAGCTCTGGAGCCCCCAACATAAGAAGGATATGGACCAGCTGGAGAGGGTCCAGAGGAGGGCCACAAAGATGATCAGAAGGCTGGAGCACCTCTCCTGTGAGGACAGGCTGAGAGAGTTGGGGCTGTTCAGCCTGGAGAAGAGGAGGCTCCAAGGAGACCTTATAGCAGTCTTCCAGTACCTAAAGGAGGCCTACAAGAAAGCTGGAGATAGACTTTTGACAAGGACATATAGTGATAGGACAAGGGGTAATTACTTTAAACTGAAAGAGGGTAGATTTAGATTAGATATAAGGAAGAAATTATTCACTGTGAGAGTGGTGAGGTATTGGAGCAGTTTGCCCAGAGAAGTTGTGGACACCCCATCTCTGCAAGTGTTTAAGGCCAGGTTGGATGGGCCTTTGAGCAACCTGGTCTAGTGGAAGGTGTCCCTGTTCATGGTAGGGGGGTTGGAACTACATGATTTTTAAGGTTCCTTCCAATCCAAACCATTCTATGATTCTATGCTAATTCCTAGCTCTCAATTTTTTTTATCCAAAGCTTACCTGAACTGAGAGTGCTTGGGTTAAATAGCTCCTGCACTGGAGAAGCTCCCTTCTCTACCATTGCTCAGGAAGTACAGAGAATGAAAAGATGTCTCTTTGGTAGGTGGTTCATTCAGTCTGCCAACCAAGCACCATGTGATTAGCTGTGCACTGCAGAATAAAAACTGGTACTGTACCAGTGGTGAAGTAGCTACACCATCCATAATGACTGAGAAAATACCCTTGGCTTATATTTCTTAGCGAGCTTCACACTTCATACATTGATTGCAGTTATAATATATAAAGAATTAAATTTCCTGGAATAACTTCTGATTAAAGTATCTTGACCTGTCTCACAGGTTCAGCAAGTCTGTGTTACTTAATTTACATCTCCTTAATGTACCTCTCTTTTTTCTTCATGAAGTCTGTCCCCTTAAATTACTTTACCTCATATTCCATACTGTCATATCTATCCCCCTTTCTTTTGCTTTCCAATCCAAAACCATTCTGTCCATACTAGACATCTCCCAAATCAATTAACATAATTATTTACTCATTTGTTTTTTCTCATTGAGTAAATTATTGTTGTCTATTTTCTTGCTTCTACTCTACTTACTCCCTGAATCTTTTGATTATTTTTCTTCCTTTTCCTCTTTTCTTTCAACAATTTATTTGGATAACAAGCTTTATCCTCTTTCATTTCTCCTACTCTATTACCCTTCCAGTCTTTCTGCCATACTTCAATACTCATTTATTTTTATTCACCTTCATGATTTCTGAAATACTGCTATTCTACCTGATTCTGTCTTGTTATTTAGACAAGTATTTGACACACAAAATACAAAATTGTTCAGCAGCTCACTCTTCGACACATCCTTTCTACTCGAAATTGACATAGTTAAAGGATTTCAAAAATCATTTTCCTAACCATACATGTTTTTGCAGGTATGACTTTCTTATTCTAGATAATAACTTGCCCTTTGGGTAATATGAATGGCAGGTCTGCAAAATATAGCAATGATGTGAGTCTGTTAGCATTCTACAGCATATATTTTATTAGGAATAGGGGAAAAAAAAAAAGTCCCACCTGTTATCATCACCTCCTTGAGGAAGAAAAAAATATTTTGTGATGGAAGACTCTAAAACATTTAGATTGTACACAGAAGGCAGAACAGTTGTACCTACGTTTGAAGTTCTCATCCTGCCCTTTAAAGCTATCCTAACATCTTCATAAGGCTTGGATTAATTTCTAGCATGTGATCCTGTCAGAGTGTAGATAGATGGCTTCCAAATTTTTTTGTTTTGCAGAAAATCCTCTAGGCTCATTAGTTAAATCCTCTTTACTCAAAACAGCAAGTATCTTGAATGCCTCTTGAATTATGTATTTCCTTGGCATCCTGACTCGAATGGTAGGGCAACTCAGGCTTGTAAGACAGTTGAACCCACTGACTAGTGTGTGGTTAACAGTCTTTTCTACTTCCTTGGTTTTTATGTTTTTTTTCACAAAATTTTCATAGCATCCTTCCAAAAAAAAAATGGATGGACAGTCAATCTTTTGATATTACTGGATTTCCAAGACGACGACTGCCACCATGTTGCCCATCTTTTCCCTTTGAGGCATGGTATCAGAAGGCTTGAGATACTCACTGCTAACCCCAGTCCAGCACCGGACAGCAGGATTGGCTAAGGTTGTATCTAAAATTAAGTGATCCAGTGTCTGTTTTCCGGCCATGACTGAAACAGCAGAGCACAGTGCATACCTGTATATCAAAACTAATCTTTCTCCTCCCTCTTCCAAAACACCTGTTAACAACCATTCCTGCCTCAGTCTATCTCCTGAACAATCCTCAGCCATCATCTGGCAGAAGGCTAGTTTGCAGAGGGATAGTTCACACAGGTCCAAAATTACATGTATTAATCAATGATTAATTGCAGGGCTCAAGCATATGCCAGTGTTGGAGCCTGTGATTTGGCTCTGTTCAGTTTACTGGTGAAGATGTAGTTGAGCTGACTAAAACTAAAAGGGTAAGTACCTTACCCTGCACGACATCACTGGCACAGAAGAGAAGCACATCTGGAACTGCTGGAGGATCCTCTGCCACAGAAAGGGAAAGAGTGGCCTTCCAGCTCCCAAGAGAGTGAATGAGAGGTAAAACTTTTCTCCTTAGAGCTCACCCCTCTCTAAAGATAGGCAGTATGAGAGTATTAGAATGACTGTGAGTAATGGGCTATTAACTCTCATTTGCCAAATGAGACAATATGATACCATTTTTACAGTGATGATAAAATGGAAAAATTAATTATTACTTTGCCAGTTAGAAAGTAACTTATGTTATGGAAACATGATTTTGAAATATTCTTTATATAGGTGAGTGTGCACAAAGAGTACATCTGTACAAAACAGAAATTAAGTATGCCTACTGCAACAAGTTCTATAAACAATACAGTTTGGCATATCAGAAGTAGTTTTTACGGAATGAAAATCTATTCAATTGGAGGAGAGGCAAATATAACTGAAATCTGAGTAAATTATGTCCAGAATCCTTATGGGCTGAGCTTTTCTTCAAACAAGAAAAACACATTGCTTCTATGTGAACGAGGAAGATCTATTTGTAGGTGTGTATCCAGACAAGTATGCACATACACAGTAGATGTATTGACAAGGACATAGGTCAAATTCACACATACACATGCATGAACACATATATTTCCAAATGTGCACAAAGGGGAAGAATTGTCAAACTACTTTTTAAAGAAATGTATTTAACGATTTTTCATGTCTCAGGTGAGTTCATTAGTAAATCAGAACCACCCTATAAAAATGGATTTTTCATACTGCCTGAGAATACCTTAGTAATAGAGTGGATGGAGAGATGAGCATTTTCAAAATGGAATAGTTTCCTATTCTAACTCCACCTGCGTCTTTGACACTGTAGTGAGTTGACCGCGGTCAGCTGCCAAACATCCAGTCAGTGATTCTCCCACTCCCCCTCTTCAACAGGATGAGGGAGCAAATAGGATAAGAAACCTCATGGGTTGAGAAAAAGACAGGGAAATCACTTACCAATTGCCATCACGGGCAAAACAGTCTAATCCATCTGAAAATTAAAATAAAAATACAGTTGAATATTGAGAAACAAGGACAAAAACAAAAACACCTTCCCTCCAGCTCCCACCTTCTTCTTTCCAGGCTCAACTTCACTCCTTCATTCCCAACTCCTCCACCACCCCTTCCTCCAAGCAGCACAGGGGAATGGGAGCTGTGGTCAGTCCACAACAGCTTCTCTCTGCCACTCCTTCCTCCTCATACTTTTCCCCTATTCCAGCATGTGTCCTTCCTTCAGGCTGCAGTCCTTCAAGAATTGCTCCAGTATGAGTCCTTTCCGTAGAGCATAGTCCTTCAGGAACAGGTTGCTCCAGTGCGGGTCCCCCACAGGGTACAGTTCCTGCCAGAGAACCTGCTTCTGCATGGGCTCCTCTCCATGGGCCACAGTTCCTCCCAGGAGCCTGCTCCAGTGTGGGCTCTCCATGAGCTGCAGTATAGTAGCTGTTCCACCATGGTCCTCTCCACAGGCTCCAGGGGATATCTGCCCCACCATGGAGCACCTCCTCCTCCTTCACTGACCTTGGTGTCTGCAGGGTTGTTTCTCTCACATATTCTCACTCCTCTCTCCTAGCTGCTGTCACTGATGGGCTCAGCTTTGGCCAGCGATGGGTCCATCTTGGACCTGGCTGGCATTGGCTCTATCGGACATGGAGGCAGCTTCCCACAGAAGCCACCCCTGCAGCCCACCTTGCCACCACCATTTTGTCACAGACACCCAGTGCAAAGACCTGGCTTAGAGTGCTACAGATCACTCTCAGAAGAGGCTCTTTTTTCTCTCTTGGCAGACTAGATGACTAGCCACAGTAAGATCAGAGAAGCTTCACAATAGCACATCAAGAAAATCAAAATCCAAGAGTAACTGGGACCTGACAGAGTCAACAGAAAGAAATTCACAGCATCCCAATCTGGGATTCAACAAGTCATTGTTAACCAGGTAGCCAGATATGCTTATTTTCTTTCAGTTTTCATTCTTTTTCTTAGGTATAACACATCAGTGCTTATTTCTTAATTACCACATGCAAACTTAGTGTTTGTTAGAGTTTGTCTAGAACGTTATAGGTGTACATGCATACATTTATATATGCATATATTTATACATGCATACGCACTGTATCTACAACACTTCAAACAAATAATTTTGCTTCCACTATCATAATTAGGAGTTACAAACCCCTCCACTATGAAAAACTATTTAAAATATAGTATAACTGCTTCTTCAGAAGGCAAACTTTATGCCCTTATTTAAAAAAGAAAAAATATTTTTAAAGCCTAATCTGACAGAATTGCCGATAGGTGTTGACATGAGGTACCCGGAGGCTCAAGAAGAGAAAAGTCTGCAGCCAGCTGGCACAGGACTGTCACAGGACTCTTCCAAGAGGGGTTTTAACATATGGAGGAAGTGTTGGAATGAAATCTTCATTGCTCAAAAATTTGTGTTTTGTTCAAAAAAGATCTAAATTACAGAATCTCACAAAGTATCACGGCTGAAACATTTTAGCAGCCAGCAACAGACTGCATCAACTATTTCCTACAAATGTAGAAGCTAAAGTTCAGAAAAGAACTCAAAGTTCAGAAAAAGTTCCCTCAAGCATACCAAGCTGAGTGGTGCAGTGATTTGCTAAAGGAAAGGGATGCCATCTAGAGGGATCTTGACAGGCTTGAGGACTGGGCCCATGTGAACTTCATGAAGTTCAACAAGGCCAAGTGCAAGGTCCTGCACCCGGGCTAGGCAATCTCCAATATCCATACAGACTGGAGGATTAATCAATTGAGAGTACCCCTGTACAGAAGGACTTAGGGGCCCTGGTGGACAAAAAATTTGACATGACACAGCAACGTGTGCTCACAGCCCAGAAAGTCAACCGTATCTTGGGCTGCATAACAAGAAGCATGCCTAGCAGGTCATGGAGGTGATTTTGCCCCTCTACTCTGCTCTTGTGAGACCCCATCTGGAGTACTGCATCCAGCTCTGGAGCCCTCAGTACAAAACAGACATGGATCTCTTAGAGAGGATCCAGAGGAGGGCTACAAAAACTCCCATGAGGAAAGACATGGGGTTGCTGGAGGTTGGGTTTGTTCAGCCTGGAAAACAGAAGACTCTGGGGAGACCTTATTGCATACTTTCAACACTTAAAGTGGGCTTATAAGAAAGACAGAGAGACACTTTTTACCAAGACCTGTAATGACAGGACAAAGAGCAACAGTTTTAAACTGAAAGAGGGTAGGTTTAGATTGGACATAAGGAATACATTTTTTTAAGATGAGGGTGGTGAGACTCTGGAACAGGTTGCCTAGAGAAGCCGTGGATGCCCCATCCCTGGAAGTGTTCGAGGTCAGGCTGGACAAGGCTCTAAGCAGCCTGATCTCATAAAAGACTCCCGGGCAGGGGAGTTGGACTAGATGATCTTTAAAGGCCCCTTTAAAACCAAACCATGCCATGATTCTATGAAAATAACTACTAGATAATTCAACAAATCAAGTTCTCTGTCACTAAGGAAAAGAATAGCACCTGTTTACAGGTCATTGCACACTGAGTCTGGGACAGCTCAGATACATACAACTTGTTGGCAATCTAATTTTATGAATGGGTTACTAGAACACAGCATTAAGGAGTTGCTGCCGTGTGACCTCAGACAAGCTGCACACCCTCCCTATCTGGGGATAGGGTAGCTCCCACCTATTTCTACCCTGTCTGCTTCAAATCTATCTTTTCTGGGAAGAGGATGTCTTTTGTCTGTACTATTCAACATCTAGTACAATGTGGTCTCTCTCAGTCAGGACCACAATGTAGCCTCTCTCAGTCAGGACCATACTTTTGTGTCACAAAGAGCAAATAATAGTATTCTAAAGTATTTAAATTCTACCTGGTTATTCCTTTAACTAGATATCATTCCCAAGCATCTTATGGCATTATAATTCTTCTTCTAAAACACGATGTTCCCATCAGCATTGGTAGTCTACATTTTTATTGTCTGTATCTCACACGCTATTTGATTTCAGTCTATCTAGGATGTATCTGAATGTCTTATAAATATCTTTTCATTCTCTTATTTTTAACTCACATTGGTAATCGTCACACTTACAATTGTTTTTTTCAAAGCAGAGCCTTGCCTCCAAACAAAAAAAAAAACCCAAAAGCTGTATTAACAGATGGAGTGACTTATCTGTATGTATTTTGACCATTATTTCACAGGACATTTTGAAGTATCCATCTTCATGGCATTGTTCTGTTCCACTTGAAGGATTATGGTAGTCTGTATTCAAAGGACAAAAGCAACACCAGGATTATCTGTGGAACCCCAGCCATCTCCAGTGATGTCTTGTCTTTTCTATCTATTAAATACTAAGCTGTTCCCTGGAGGACCTTATTAGGCCTTTTACTTCTGTCTTAAAAGTTGTCCTTGAACATGATAATTTTAGATTTAGGATTTTCTGATGCTTACAACAAGCAAACTCTGCAGTAACCAAGTTGTAACTCCATTCCTTGATTTTGGATATATGTAATGGTTAACTCCTTGCTTCTTATTTCTTCTGTTGTTTCATCATAAAAAAAATGTAAGTAGATGTGGGTTTTGACCTCCCCCCTCTCCTCACACTACCACCTGCCAACAAAGACGTTCTACAGCATAAATAATTAATACTGTCATCTTAATGCCTTAATGGCATCTTAATGCTGCTACCAAGAAGCATGGCCTCTTCACAGTTTCCTTTCTGTTTCCTCAGTCATGGCTGCATCCATAATGAAGTGCAACATGAACATAACATTAAAGCTGCAAATTTAAACACACAGATGTTTAAACACACTCTCACAATAATGTTAGGTGACCAGAGCTGAATATGTCTGCTAGTTCTGACACTCACCAAAGTAAGGTCTTGTTAAAAAATCTGCTAGTTAGCAGGACAAGGAACTTGACTCCATACAGTATGAAGACTCCCTCATTATCCATGGCAAAGATCCTATGTCTCTGTTTGTGATTTCTGCAGTTTTGCTGGCAGCTGCACTGTGCAAGTTGCTTCCTAGCTTGCCTCCAAGACCTCCAAGCCTCAGAAGCAGGAAAAACAAGAATACACTTTTTTTCTGCTATTACAAGGTAGGCCGATATGAAGCAGTTTCAGATTTTTCCCAGAAGAAACAAGTTAATGATGGGCACCGCTTATAAAGCATCATTAGCTCAGATCCAGGGTCAGTAAAATTGTGCTAAAGACCATGTCAGAATCTTTAACAAGACCTGTTCTCTGATGGATTTCTGTTTCTAAACAACTGCTTACTCAGACGTGCTCCACAGCCTTATAGAGGAGTTGTAGTGTTGTTATACCACACTGTTGTGCTGGTTTGGTTGCAAGTTGTCAGCTAAGAGACTTCACCCACAAGACTGAACGCAGACATCCCAGTCATTGCTGCTGGCACGAGCACATGTTGGTAGGGAATATGGCAACGGCACTTACTATCACATTTAGAATCACCTATAGGAAAACCAAATAGATAACCTGTTTTATTGCAGGCCAGAGAGAAATAACTTGAAGAACCAGTTAGCCACAATACTAGCACTGTCAGAAGTTCAGAAAGTACCCCTGTTTGTTCAGGATATCAGGGGATCACCATCATCAGTTTACATTATTAAAATGGAGATGATCCCTTTGGTGTGATTCAGCTACCTTTCATAGGAACCTAAACCCATTTGAGATGCCCTAGGGCATCCTACCTGCACTTCTACTACTACTACAGAAGGTCACTGGTCTCCCATAACTCCTGTGTCATGCCTGCCAGCCCCATGTACATGTTTGAGATACGTTATGGCATTTACAGCAGCCTAAGGCACCTATCTATGGATGACTGACTTGAGCCCTTAGCAACAGACTAGAATTAATCTCACCTAAAACAGGCATTTAGTCTAAATTGCTTTTCGAGGCTCTGGTCTGTTATCAGTGGAGAAATACAGTCACCTTCAAAGGATATTCATTCCTTACTAAAGTAGACATCCAAGGTGATTGAGATGAACTGTCTTTGGAAATTTAAATTTACCTTGTCCAGGAATACAAGATTTATAGTAAGTGACTACTCACTTATTTATCTTCTAATGCAATTTGAAGTATTTTCCTATGGATAAGTATGTTAGAATTAGCATATATTTTAGCCCAAATATTATTTAAAATAAGCCAGCTGGAATGTTAAAGTTACTAAAGTCTCCAAACACAGTATTTTGACTTTTATTTTATTTAGTATCTGGTAAAGTTTTCAACTTTCAAGAGAACAAAGCACTTTTTTCCCCTTAATGTTCAAAATAGTTTTCACAATGTGGAAACAAGCAAAATTTACACGTTTGAGGAGGAGTATCATGAGGCCTACCCTTGAGTTATATCCCCAATTCCAGTTTAGCGGTGTGCACAGATGGGCCTGTCTTTAATTTAAAGATTAATTTCTAGAGAATGTGGTTTTCTAAGGCAGCAGTTTCCAGCCTTTTTAGCATACTGAAAATCCCTCATATGTATTCCAGTGGAGGTTCTAATCCATATACCACAAATTTAAGGAAATAACCAACAGCAGTGTTTTCTTGTTTAATTTAGTATGTCTTCATATTTGTTGGTGAAATCCTTAACAAAGAGTATTGGTTGAAGAAGATAGACTACTAGTATCCACTTTCAAAATGCAGAAGGGTAACAACAGCTTCCAGATCTACCTTTTTAAATATAATTAATCAGACAAACCAGCATAAACAGACAAATGACCAACCCCTTCATTGGGGACTGCAAGGCAAAAAGTGTCAAGCCACATCCTACCAGAAGGCAATACCCATTAAACAGGTTTGAGTTGTTTTTTTCTAAATTAAGATTTCTTAAAACTCAGAATAAGATTTCTAAGGCTTTTTTCCCTATAATCACATGAGGTAAACCCTACCTGCTGTTTTTGTCTGAACAACTATGCATGTAAAAATTGCTGGAAATCTCATCACAATACCCAGAAATATATAAGAAATACTGCTAATAAATTTAACTGTATAACATACCTCAGATTATCCCAATAACTTGTCTTTAAATATAAGAAAGAAAATCCCCAATCTAATATAATTATTCTAAATGAGTAAGGCTGAGAATCCTGTCAGAAGAAATTGATTAAAGTTTTCTTAAAGAGACCTTCACAAAATTGGGGAACTAAAGAAGCAGATTTCAGAGGAAAAGTCCACCTGGCAATGGAAAAAGTTTCTCACTGGAAGCACTTACCAATCTCCTAATGAAATCTACGGGAGAGCGGCTTTCAAGTTCTCCATTACCTTTGTTTGAGTGGAAGAGAATTTGGAAATGGAAATAAAAATAGATTTATCACAAAGATAATGCCAGATAGGAAAAGATAATCCTGTCCCAGAACAAATAATTTTGTCATAACTGCCCATTATACATTTGCTCCTGTGCCCTCTTAATGAACTCATTAAGGCAATAAATAACAGCTCACAGAGTTACATACAGTGTGTCTTCAAATTTTGATGATGATGACATCTTGACATCTGCTGTTGGTGCTTTTTTGTATCTCCAGCTTCTCATACGCTAATAAGTTATATATCTCTAATTTCATAAGAGATTAAAAGGTCAGAGGTACAGAGTTGTCCCATGGTATTTCAGCTGTAGAAGAATAAAAATAGCATAGTAAAAAAAAAAAAAATTCTGTATTCCCCACCAAAACTCTGGGGAATTTAAAGAAAACAGTACAGTACTAATACCAGCATGTTACTGAAAGTCAGAGAATAAAAGAGAGGAATGGAGGCTAAACAAGCCTTTCCTTGTAAAGAAAGACTATTGAAAGGAAGACTCATCTGTGTTCATGTATGCAAGAAGACTGGAACTCAAACAGGTAACAGCAACAATGAAACTTCTTGACATTTAGTTTGCTCATTTTTAGGACAATAGAGCATAGAATCATAGAATCATAGAGTCATAGAATGGTTAGGGTTGGAAGGGACCTTCAAAGGTCATCTAGTCCAAACCCCCTGCAAGGAGCAGGGACATCTCCAACTAGATCAGGTTGCTCAGAGCCCCATCCAGCCTGGCCTTGAACGTTTCCAGGGATGGGGCTTCCACCACCTCTCTGGGAAACCTGTTCCAGTGTTACTCGCATTGTAAAAAATTTTTTCCTAATATCTAATCTAAATCTACCCCTTGCTATTTTAAAATCATTACTCCTTGTCCTATCACAACAGGCCCTACTGAACAGCCTCTCCCCGTCTTTCTTGTAGGCCCCCTTGAGGTACCGGAAGAGCAAAGATAGTACTAGCAAAGATAGTACTAGCAAAGATAGAACTGTTGTAACACTTACCCTCCACTACGTAAGCAAGCTACAGTGTATTATGATGAGTTTTTCCTACCATACCAGTCTGGCCAGGACCTGGTTGACTCTAAAGAGAAAGAGATTCAAGGTAGAGGGTACTTGCAACCAATACTGAACGTGCATTGGACATCACTAGCAGAAAGGGATGCTTATGCTTCACTGCTTAGTGAACTTCACCAGTGGACTCACCAAGATTTGTCTCTCAACCAAATTCAGGAAAGAAAGATTGTGTTCACCTGAAGAGAGTCAGGGATCCATCACTTAAATTCTGGATGGCAATATAAATTGTTATGCAGAGGGATTTCTCATTTTATACCAGTTAAGTCCTGATACTTTGACAAAATGAAGAGTTACATGCCAGTTAATTTCTCAATATGTTCAAATCATAGGGTCTGCTGAAATTTGCAGAATTTCCTTCACTTCCCAACATAATTTAATATAATCCTTAAAGTAATTATTTCCATTTTTGCCTTTTCAGCATAACCCTTGACAATATCAAAGTCTCTTGTATTACATCCAAAATGTGTGCTTAATAATAATTTGGAAATTTACTCAAAAATGCTTGCTTCTTGTGTACAATTAGTGTCCATCACCCATACCATGAAGAAGAAAAAAAATCCATTTTAAGTGTGTTTAAGGGTATATTTTTTGAAAGGACAGATTCACAAAATGCTGGCTTTCACTCTTTCACTAGGAAAGCTGGCAAACAGTCATCACAAGATGGAGAAAAACAAGATCAAAACACAATTTTCTTCCATATACCCTTCCACCTATTCACCTGATAGAGTTACTCTTCAAGGTAAAGGGGAAATATCAAAACTTTCCTCCAAATTAGCTGAAGTACTATACGTGACAGGTGGCTAGTGTTGGTCATGTGAAGGATTCCTTGTTTTCAGCTGATAAGAGCTAAGGGGTCTGTAACTGTAAATTTGTAAGAGTAGGGGGGAAAAAAAAAAAAAAAAAACAACCAAACAGCACTGGATCTGCTGGAGCTGTAAGAGAAGGAAGACAAGAGGCTGTAGCCAGCATGAGGTAAAAGCCACAAGTGCAAAAGCTCCAGATACCAGGAAGAACATAAAAAAAAAAAAAAACTAGCAGAGTTAAAGCCAAGAGGGTTGGTATCAGCTCCAGACTAAACAAAAGCATCCATAAGTATATCTGTAAGGGGCAGGATTTAGTTGCTACAGCATAAATACATAGGGCCATTTGAGACACCAGCACAGATCTGACCAGATATAACACTAGAGTTCCAAGATCTCAGTTCCCTTATTTAGGCCAGATGGGATACTCCAGGATCATAGAATCATTGAATCATAGAATGGTTTGGGTTGGAAGGGGCCTTTAAAGGTCATCTAGTCCAATCCCCCTGCAAGGAAGAGGGACATCTCCAAATAGATCAGGTTGCTTAGAGCCCCGTCCAGCCTGGCCTTGATATCTCAGATGGCACCTGTATCCAACACTAGGTGCCTAAGCTGTCATCATAGTTCACCCAAATCCATCCCAGTGGAATCTAGAGAGCTATTAGCTGACCAATGTAGGTTACGGTGAACTAGGTAGTTCTGCAGGCTTCACGGACTGTATTAACTAAACAGTCTCCATTGGCTAAAACTGGCTTAACATCTGCCTCACAGATAGGCAGACAACTCTATTTAGACACATTTAGGTGCCTGCTTTGAAGATAAATCCCATCCTCAAATGCAGGGCCTCAATTAGTGCAGTAGCGTAGGCCTTTATTGTCATTTGAGATGGTGCAGGACATCTGAGATACCCAGATATCACTGGAAGATCTGATTTGAGACCTGTGGGAAACCTGAATCCTTCTGGACCAGTGGTGGGAGGCCAGGCAGAACAGCTGGGTTTCCCAAGGCTTTTCAAATGCCCCTAAAGACTATATTTAGGAAAAAGGAATCAAGATCTATTTATTCAGCATCTGAACTCGAATTATGCCTCTCTATCTGCCCTGTTAAGATCTTCAAGAGCAGATTCGCGTGCATAGTCAAAGTCCCTTCTTGTCATATCTGTCTGCCAATAGACATCAGGTGTACAGGGCCTTTCAAATAAATTTTCCAGCTGAGAAAATATAGGAGCACCTCTTGCTTTAACTCCTGTATTACAAATGTGGCCATGGACCCCTTGTGATACATCATGCTTCAGCAGGATGGAGGCAAGCTCTCCCTCAAAAATATCAATACAATACCAAAGTCCAGTCTGGGTAAAAACTGCCTCAAGAATTTTATCAGCATTCTGTTAGTGTGTGCATATCTTAATTATCTTACTTATCGGCCTTATCTGACTTTCATAAGGCTGCTTGTAAAGAGAAAGTTTCCAGGGCCACAAGCTGGCAAGACCCAACACATCTCAGGAGCCAAGTCCTTCTCACCTACTAAGAAAAGAAACCTGAAAGATGACATTTAACAGTGTTACCCACCGATACATTTCATATCAAAGCAGTGTAGCTGATGTGGGGACTCACAAACAGTACTGCTGCTTGGAAGATTCCTCCTGCTAGTCTCTCTTTTGCTGTCATGATTTCACAGGAGAAAATGCTGGAGTATTACAGCACACCTAGACAGCCAGATAACTGACCTCCCCCATTCACTCCAGCATCCTGAGTCCTCTGGGCACCCACGCTGCAAAAACAGTGCTTTGCTCCTGGGACCTCTTTAGGAACAAACCATCTAACACCCTTCAAAATAGAAATCAAGTGGAGTTTGGGGGCTAGTTCACTATGGGGACCACTGTGAAAAGACAGTACAGAGCAGAGTGATCCAAAGTTGACTCCCTCAACCTTGCACTGTCCTGCTACACTGAAAAATACGAACAAGTAAGTGTGCACCATTTTTTCCCATGGGCTAAGGATCACTCCCTAAGGCAGATTCAGCAGACAGTGCAGATTTAGCCTTAGACACGAGCCCCAAGGGAGAAATGCAGAATTTCTTCAACTGTTCTTCATTCCACTGGGATTTTTCATTGTAGACAAGATAGGAGTAAGCCAGATAGATTGGATTGTCTTTCTGAATGTCACACTTTACCCACACGTGACAAATGCAGGAAAATTCTGTGTTAGGAAGGTAAGCATTCGGCAAACTGTGCATGCTGAATTACAAAATGTGGTCTGTCGTTAGCAATGCTGAAAGCAAGAACAGCTGTTGAAAGCAGTTGAGGAACCTCAAGAATAAGGGGCAAAACTACCTGACACCAGGATAATGATGAAAATAAGAGAATGCTGCAGTTTGAAGGGGCAATCTACCTCAAACAATGAGCTAACAACATTCAGAAAGATGAGAGCCAATATGTGGTGGCTGGAAGAAGGAATTCAGCATGGGAAGAGGAAGGAAAGGAGCAAGGTAGCTCAGGCTTGGGAATCGTCTGACTTTCAGGAGAACCAAAGAGAAAATGTATCACTGCACTGGCTTCTGTATCTCACAAAACAATGCCCTTACCGTTTCCTTCTCACCTCATCCTGCTGTGTGCAACCTTGCATCAAATGCTGTGAAATACAAGTCTTCATGTCAGCTCAGGAGTAGCAAATAGCTGGCTTCAGGAAGGCACATGGAACAAGCTCATTCTCATTTGGGGGCTCCTTCCTCTTTACAAAGTATGGCTTCTCTAATGCCATTTTAGTCCACAGAGGAGAGATGAAGAGAAATACTGTCACAGTATCATCAGGGGCTTTTCAAGACTCTACAAGGCAATCAACCAACACAGAGCAATAAATACAGGTCTTATGTTGTTTTCTTTAGTAACTTCTTCTATTATTAGAAATGAAAATTATAGTTAAAAATCCACCATATGGCATGGATTAATCCCACATTAATTTACAATTGCCACTGGATAGCAAACTGTTTTCCTGTACTAACTGTTTATTATAAAATCACTGTCTAAGAACTGGAAAAGAAAGCCTACAGTGTTTAAGAAAAAAAACACAAGCACTGGTCATCATCCTGGAATACGTTAGCAAAGTCTGAGCTAAATTAGAGAGCTGATAAATATATTAGAACAGCACCAATAGTGCCTAATGAAATCTTTTAAGTAACATAGGGAAAAGGAATAAAGTTATTAAAAATAAATGTCGCCTTCTACAATGGTACATGCAAGGGGTCTCCACTGTATTAAAGCATATAAAAATAACGAAGAAGAAAATTGAGTTGTGAGCACTGAGATTTTCTACATTTGCTTATTTCTAATGTAGAATTCAGGCAGGTGTCTAAGGCAATATACTACAGTTTCATGTATAAATGAAGCAGTAAGTTTCAGTAACTTGAAATTAATTTAGATTAAAATTGAAGTTTAGCTCCAAATGGAATTGCGTTGTGAAACAGTCCTGTCAAAAATGAATGGAGATCTAAATTTAAAATGACTGTTGGCTAACAGAATAGTAGAATATTGGTTAAAGACTGTGATTTGAAGCCCATACTTACTAAAACACAGATAAAAACAAGTCTTTAAGGAGAAGTATGTGGCCCATCATTTCAACTTGTTATCAAGTTAGTAATATTTACTTTCCTTCCTAGTTTTATAAATATAAAATCATCTTTAAAACACACTGTGCAAATCTAAATCTGACTTTTATGCTAATAGTTCTGAAAAATGTCAAAAAAAAGAAATATTTCTTTATCTACTAGTAATGCTTTTAAGCCGTATTTGTTCTCTCTTTATTTAAAAACAAGCAACCGTAAAACCCCTCAGTTTCCTTGTGACAGTACTCACCAAATCATTAGGCTATTTTATTAAAATATACATCAATAAGTAATGCTAAAAATCAGAAGTGACATTATTTTGGAGGGTGAATTGCTAATAAAGCAACACAGATTTTCATCCTGTGTGAAACAGCTGGACCATGACGAGATCACATTAGCACTAATTAAAATGATATTTTTTTGTGCAGTTTTTGTTAATCCAGCTTCATTGTACTCAAAAGGATTTTTGAAATCTGTAATAAAAGCTATTATGTAATCTTACTCCGGTTCTCTTGCATGAGGTTACTGTGTGAAATTTCCCTATAATAAACCATATTTTCTTAAAACTCTCAGTCAATAAAACCAATATTAAGTTTTTTTACTATTATAGCTGGTTTTTCCCAATATATGATCCTCATTTAATTAAAAAAAATTAAAGCTTTAATTTATTTTTGCTTGACGAACAAGAAAAATATCATATTAAAGGCAACATTTTGCCATGTTTCTCTTTCTCCCTCACTTTCCCAGGTCCCTGTTGTTCCCAACGTATAATTTGCAAAACATATTGCTTCAATACTTACAATGAGAGAGGCGGCCCAGCTGTGGGAGGGAAAGGACAGCAGTCTCCAATATTACCATAATAATCTGCCTAAGGTCCCATGAGCCCTCTGGAGTATACAATTCTCTATACTGCAGGCCCCAGCTGGAGAATGTTCTCTTGACATGTATGCCAACCTTTGCCTGCAGGCAAAATAAAAAAAGGCAGAGAAGTAATCATGAAAATAAAAAATCTTGTCAACTGTGGTAGGATGCAGTTTCCATGTTTTTTTGCTCACGTAGGCAGTCATTGTGCTAACAAAATGATAGGAGACTTTAAAAGACTGCAGCTGGTACTTGTTTTGCTGGAGAGGGGAGAACATCATGTGCCACACTAATTCTGCAATTCTAACTTTGGGGAAAAAAAAAAAAGAGCGGTGATATTGTATTACTGTCAATATGCATGACAGCTTTATTTACCTCCTTTTCCGATGGCTGCTCATTACAGGATTTAAGCAGGAAAGTGAAACCATGACAGTATTGTGCTAATTGCAAAGGGCCAGATTGTGATCCTCGTTGTTTTGTGTTGAGTGGTTGGGTTTTTTTCACAGTGATGAAGGCTCTCAGGCAAATAGGCTTACTGGCTCTGTGGGACTAATTGGGAAGTAAATACCCATCACTGTGAAAGCCATGCAATTGGCTCAGTGAACTTCCCAAGAAGAAAAGCATGACTTTGAATCAAATAATGCAGTAAACGGAAAAGGTGGTTGGAAGACGTATATACAAGATCAAAGACCAAATATACGTATTTGCTCTTCAGTTTCAAACCCAACTTGAACCCAGGAACCCAAGGTCTTTCTTCTGATTTAATTCAAACAGATGTAAGAAGAACACCAGCATAACAGAGCTCAAAACAAGTCCTACGTTTTTATAGATTCTCAAAAAAATAAAAGTGGTCTTTGTAAAGAAAGAAAAAATTGTGTAACAGTTGGGAGTCAAAAGCTGTATTTTCAAAACAGTGTTGTCAAAGTAGGACAAAGGGTTATTCACTATTTTTAACCTAATTAACACTAAAACAAGACTTCTTTTTATTTTCCTTTGCTGCTAGAAGACATATTCCCACTCAAATGCCTAGTATTTCATCTCACAATAACCCCATGGATTTTACAGGTGTACTCAAGGTGGAAAATCTTTGGTACTAAACCAGTACCAAACCAAAAGCCTTAACCCTCCTGCCTGAATGAGTTCAGAATATAGCATCCATGAAAGAGAAATGTACATTTCTTTATTTCTTTATCTAATGCCTTTTGGACACAGCAGATTTGTGTAACCATAAACCTGTTTGCAAATGGAGTGAAAATGGCTGTGGAAAGCTAAGAGATCAAAAGAGAGCTGCTTCAGGCTCAAAGGACACAGGCGTGGGAGAGACTCAGAGACAGGGGTTGCTCCCAGAAAAGGAAATTTCAATGCAATCACCATCTTCCTCCTCCCTTCCTACTCCCCACTGACCCACACAGAGTTTTTCTTTATGCAGTTAAAAAAAATAAGCCTGTTAATTTAGAAGAACTTTTCACCTACCTATATGTATGCACATAAATATGAAGATTCTACAAAATCAGTTTTCATCTTCTTTACCTCCTTTCTTCAAGCCATCTAGAAGGAACAAGAACATGTTTAGCTCAATAATTGCTCTTGAAGGATATGTACAGTAGCAAGTTAAAGAGTTTGATTTGTTGTCTGAAAGTGGAAGTCATTACTTACACTGGGTGGACTTGGGAGAGACCCTGTCTGTCTGGCACATGAATGAGATCATTCTTTAAGTCTGCCAGCCAAGTGGAGCTTAATTGAAGACGCAGGAGAATTTAAAATGAGGAGAAAATGAAAACAAAATAAAATATATATTGAAACTACTGAGCCAAGATTAAACAGCATCGAAAATATTCCATGTGGATGTAAGAGAAAGAAGGAAGCATGGCCAAAGCCTATTTAGAAAGACTTGAACAATGTCCCCTCCCAAAACAACTGGAACTGAAGAACGCGACTCTCCAGAAAGAAGGGGCTTTCAGAGTTCAAGGCAGTAACCCTCAGGAGAAGTTTCCACATAATGCAGCTTGGAACATAGGTGTCTAAATTGTCTTTCTGCATTTCATTAGGTGCAATAGGACATCATAGTCAAAATGAACAAATAAATTCACTTCTTACCATAGAGTGAGTGAAGCCTGGTTACCGCTACTGTGGGTGAGTTAGGTATATAACCTTGCTACTGGATTGACCTGTGTTCTTACAAGAATGAATATAGGTTTGGGATGGCATGCCTTCTCTGTTTCTTAGCAGTTTGGGAAAACATTACTCAGCATGGGCCAAAATCACGGGCAGAAAGATTTCCAATGCTATTTACCAGTTTAGCTGTAGCATGAACACATTTTGTTTGGATTTGAAATAAATTTATGAAGTGTTCAGGTTAGTGAGACCACCATAAATGCATAAAAATAGTTACCATCCTGCAAAGCTACTGTAAGAAGTTCAAAAAGGCAGTGTATAACTGAGTTACAGATCTCTGTGAAACATTTGCACTTTATTTGCTGGTTCAATCACTTAAAAATAAATAATGTTTGATATAAAATGTCACTGTGACACACAAAAAAACCAAAATTATTTTTCACAAAATGTAACAGGAGTATATGATAGCTTAAAAATATTGTCCAAAATGATTTTATGAATCCAACCCAGAAAGAACATATAGTTTGGACTTACCTGAATTTGCATTTTCCTTCAACTTGATCTACTCAGAGATACTAGGCATGGCAGTTGATAAGCAATATGAGTAGGACAAGAGGCCAAGGTCATTAGAAACAAAAAAAAAGACATTGTCTAGCAGAAAATGTATGTTAACAACTGTAGCCCTCCCATAATCTCCAAATTACACAATTACATGATTCCATGTTTTTGTCTTGGTGGTAGAAATGCAAGTGGGTTTTTTGCAAATTAATTTTCTCTTACATTCTTCACCCAGTGGGATGAGAGAGACTTGTCTAATCCATCTACTGTAGGCACCTATTTTTGCACGGGGTGGAATCTGGAAGTTCTTGTCTCTCTGCGGAGAGAGTCTAGTCAGCTAGCTGGTTAGACAGCCAAAGTTAGGTAAAATGAATGGCCTGTTTCTGTTACTTCAAGTTGGTTTGGAAAATCCCTCTGGACATGAGATGTGCCAAGTGCCTTTAAAAATCCAGCTCCAGATCTCTGCAAAATCCCAGCCACCTGTGTTATATGCTCAGTTTGCAAGTACTTTTCTGTGCTTTCCAAACTCCCTTGGCTCATGTCAGCAGAAAATATTTGCAACCAACCCAAACAGTTCCAACTGCAGATGCTGCTGAGAAGCTGGCTCATCCCTGCAGGAGGAGGTCGGGAGTCAGCACAGTACCTCAGGACACTGACAAAAGCAAAAGCAAAGCAAAATAGGTAGGCATACAGCCAAAAGTTACCCAACAGCCCAGCAATGAAGGGAACCTACTACCCAAGCCTCCCATGCCCATGGGATTGGGTACACCGCAGCAGCTACCACAGACCCAATCCTGAAGAAATTTATGGTGAGCGTCCACTCCCAAAGGAGATGAGAGCACTTGCCCAAAGAGAAAAATGAAATGAAAACAAGCACTTCTGAAAGTGGGAATAAGTTTTTCTGCCCTCCAGTGAGTGAGAAAGAATTGGGGATCTGCTGCTTCTCTTCCTGCAACGGGCCTTCGGCACCTAAGCTCAACCATGCAACATAATTGTCCAACAAATCTAGTTGCTACTCTGGTGATAGCAACCTTTCCATGTTTCCTTGTAAAGGAAGCAGTAGACAACTACGTATTCATTTCTGTAAAGATAAAAGCTTTGTTCCCTATGTTATTTTGGAGAGAGATTGGGACCAATCACTGAGTGCTCAGCAGATTTAAAAAAAAAAAAAAAATTACAATTAATGTCTTCAGTCTCTGCACTATCAAATATTCTCCTGTCCTCTCACAAACCTTTGGATTCTGAAAACCCTCCAGATCTTTTTTATGATGCTCATCCCGGAGCCTGGGAACTGCTAACCCATGTAGGGAATATTTGCTGAACACAACACACCATTCAGAGACATGACTATGAAACACAGCATTTGCAAGTTGCTGCAGAGGAACCACTGAAACCCTGACTGCAAAAGGAAGACAAAATATTTCCTTGTGATACCAGAGAATTTTAAATGAATGAAAAAGAAAAGAGAAGGTCTTATATAAGAAAAATGTCCAGCAACATCTGAAATAGTGAATGCAGCACAAACTGGGTGGACTCCTTGTCACAGTACGCTGCGCTTCTGTCAAGGGGAATGAAATAAAGGGAGAGGGAGGGAAGAGTGAAAACTGACAGACTACAGCTCACTGGAAGTCTGATCAAAAACCCAACAGAATAACTGGATTTTCATGAGTTTTGATTCAATCCCAACAAGTTTATTTCTCTGTGTGAACAAGAGTTTTGGAAGTAAGCACTATCACTTAAAATGCCATGAGGAAAAATGTTTACAGATAGTCAAATTAGATGTTTCTAAGAGCGTTATGAAGCATGATAAGCAACAGAATGGGCTTTTAAACTTTATAAATGGGATTAAAATAAGGTTATTATTTTAAAGTTAGAAAGTTACTGATGGGACTTTAAAAGAAATCGCCTCCACAAAGAGGAAAATAAGTATAAATTGCTAGGAAAAACTGACATAACAGAGACACTGAAAAGATGCAGAGATTTTTGTTTGGAAGAAAGAGAATAATTTGGAGTGTTGAAGGAAAGTAGGATTATGATGTCAATAACTAGATGAAAAGAAACTTGAGTCAGGTCTTAGAGTCTGTTCTGTTTCTGAATTGTCTCATATCAGTTAATTTTATTCTTTGCTTCTCTAGGTTTCCTAGTGTTGTCACCATGCTGGGCTCAATTCACCTCCTGTTCAAGAGAGAGATCATGACGCTGTGACTGAGCTGGTTACAAAAGGAAAACTGACTGTGATAATTCAGATTAATGTACAGGCATCGGTTTGCCTTGGCAAGCTGTTAACACAGATGCAAGACTTTACAGAGCCTCCGCTCTCCTTTCTCCTACCCAGCCTCTCCCCACTTGGACTCTCTGGCTCCCAGCGGAAGTGACAGGGACAGTGCCAGGGCAGGTCATTTTGCTTCTCAGTTGCTTTCCTTGACATTCACTTACAAATGTAAAAGCATATTTATTCACTATTTGTTTTGCTGTCATAACTAAAGCCTTCCATCAGATACAATAGCTCACTTCGAAACACACCAGAAGATTACCTCTGTCTCAGAAAGCTCTTGGGGACAAGTCTCATTTACTTCTGTAGCGTCGAAGGGAGGGGAGAAGCTCGTGATGGAAATGTAATTTAACAGAAGGGTCAAAATGAATAACATTGCATAGGAATAAAAACATAAGTCTGTCCTAACAGGAAACATAAGAATGCAACTCATACAATCATAATTCAAAGAAAAGAAAAACCAAGAGATCCAACTGCTTATCACCCACAGACTGATGCCCAGTTATTTCCTGAGCAGTGATTGCAGAGTAGAACCGAGAGTGATCTCAGAACAATCCCAAGCAGTGATCTCAGAACAGTGAATTCTGGATTTCGATTTACCAGCCAACCCCCACTTACACACTGAGCATGGCATCTATGATATGGAATACTTTCTTTGGTCAGTTTGGGTCATCTGTACTGGCTACACCTCTCCCAGCTTCTTGTACCTGCACATCAGTGAAATCTGGGAGGCTGGAAAATGTCCTTGATCTCTTAGCAACAACTAATAACATCAGTGTATTATCAACATTCTTCACATACCAAATCCCATACTAAACCCAAAACACAGCAGCTACTGGGAAGAAAATTAACTCCATCCTAGCTGAAACCAGGATAGGGATGAATGTTCCTATATACACTAATGTGAATAAATGATGCTGGTGAGAGAGTGCCAAGTCCTATGTGCAACAGTTACTGTCACCTCAGAGGCCTACGCACATGTCATATCCTTCCCACTCCTCCACGTTCTTTGTTCGGAAAGGAAGTTTTTGGACCAGAAATGTCGAGTGAGGAAAACTTGCAACTGCAACTCCTCCTTCTCTCCTTCTCCATCCTCTCATTTTTCTAGAACACTTGGTCATCCTCTCTGTTGGCCTGAGAAGAATCATCAGCTTTTTCAGGTTTTTCCTGGGACAGATATTTATGAGCGGGTAAGTAACAATGCTGCTGCTAATGCTGAGCAGGAATGCATGCACTCTACTAGCCAATGAAAATTCCTGTGGTTATTTTTAATATGGTATCCATATGTTCATATTCCTTATTGAAAAGAATGGACCGTGGAGTACTTGCTTTCCTTAAAGACTTGTTTGGGAGTTCAAACAAACAAACAAACAAACAAACTACTTTTCTAATGAATTTGTGTTCCATGCATTTGCTTATCTATCCTTCAGTGTCACGAATAATCAATAAATGTAATAAATCTAAATAGACAGTTTAATAAAAATCATAAGTGTTGCTGTGAGAGTGATGCCAGCAGCTGTGTACAAGGGTGATTACATATCAGTGATTATATGTTAGCTCAGCGTAAAGCATTTTAAGATCCCAGATACAACAGCAACAACAAAAGCCCCACAATGTGACTGTACTATTTATTCAATATAGTCAATACCACATGCAGTATTTGCATATAACAAATACCTTATACTAAATATAAGGTATTACAGAGTTATAGAAAGAATTGCTAGGCAAGGGGTTTTGGATTATCTCTCCCATCTCCCTGCCAACACTGTATCATTCCCCAGTGGGTATTTTTAGTGCTTTGCCCAATCTAGATTAAATGGAACTTAGTAGTTAGGCTTCTTTCAGGGACCCTGCCACAGCCCAATAGATCTCACAGTCACTGTTATCTGATATTAGATCTCTATTTTTTTCATCTCTCCACTGTACCAAATCACCTTTAATTCAATTTTTTTTTCAGAAAACTTCAGTCATAAGATACCATGAGGTTGGGACCCAGCAGGAAATCAGCTTGATTATTCTTCACACTTCTTTTCATACTCATGAACAAGTGACATCTATATACTGTATGTCACATATAGGGCAATATTAACTTGCACAATTATATGATAACTATGTTTTTAGGAATATTTGTCTCCTGTATGCAACCAATATCCATACAACTAAGTGTAACCTTCCGAATAGGCAATAGTCAGTCATGCTAAGTTTGCTTTAAAAAAAAATTTGTTCTCATCAAAAGTGGATCTCCACTCACTATTGTCCATGAGTCAGTTGTGCAAAATTCATCTTAAAGATGTAGCTTTGGCCTCCTCACCTGTGGCACATCTGCTCACCATCAACTTTCACTCTGCAATGACACAACATTATTTCTGTTGCTTGTTCTGGTTAAAGCAAATTGAACATTAGCAACAAAGGGATGCTTAAAGCCTTAAGCATCAACCTCCAAAACAGATATACAGAGGCACTAAAGTGTTCTAAACATGACAGCCAGCCTACATGAATGGCATCAGTTCCTGCTTACACACTGGCTTGATCATTTTTTCAGAGAAGGTCATTTATTTTCTTTTTATTGAATATCACCTTCTTACCAAACACCTCTGAGTCCAGCATGCTACCGTTCCTAAGAAAGAAAACCTAGTCTCAGTGATACTCCATGGATTTCAGGTTTTTGTCCACAGTTTCTAAGGTCTCAACACAAATGTTTTAAAAGACTTATTTTTCTGGCTTAACATCATCCTAAAAACAAATTAATGAGCATTTCTTGACTGAAGTGCTACAGAAATAGTATAATCACACCTTTATTCTTCAGACTAGGCATCTCCTGGTCCCATTGCGAGTGTAATCTGTTTATAAGGGGAAATGTTGGCATTTGATTTTTTTGCAAATTATTTCCCTGTTACGACAACTAAAATATCCTCTCATTAAAAAGGTAGGTATATATGTTGAAAAACATGACTATATGAAGTGTCAGCAGCAAAAAACTTGAAAATGGAAGTTTTTGTGCCTTCAATGGAAAGGCCAGACAATCAAATTTGGGATTGCTACCTCAGCTCAGGAGCCCGTGTGGTTTTCATATACAAAAGACCCATGTCTCCTGTGGAAGCAGAGCCTACTGCAAGCATTCATTTCCAAGTACTTAGGTATATTCAGCCGTGTGCACACAAACTTAGAAGCACAGTCATATTAAAATATTTATATTAGAAGTAACATATCGTTTACAGTGTAACAGTATTGCATGTACAACAGCATATCACGGTACCTCTATCCGCTGGTAGACAGGTAGGCAGATGTGGAAAGGCATTTCAACAGACAGGTATGGTCTCGCAACACGACTATGAACATATGGTACCCTTGGCAGCAGAAGTGGTCATTTAACGAAATCCATTGTCGGCTGCGTATGTAATTTACGTTTTAACTTTTGTAAACAGCATGTAGTTCTACGGCTGGAGGTTCTGTATAAATCAATAAGCAAATATATTCAACAATTTATATGAAATCAAGAAGCAGGAAATCTCAATTTCCATATTTAAATCTGCTTGCATGTACATCATTAATGTATTTTATTGACTTGCGAATATATGCACCCCCCATCTGCATACTGTATTGAAGACAGTTGTCTTTTTTTTGTATCCCATACTTACAGAATTTTGTATAGAGCTGTAGAAAAATAAGTAGTAGTGATGGTTTGTAATCATTCTTTATGTAACCACGTCAAGAGAGGCCCATGAGCGGATTAATAAAATTGCTACTTATAAAGACACGAGCTATGGCTGCAAATTGCAACCAAATCAGGACTTACAGATCTCTTCCAAGCTCACATTGGGCCTCTTCCAGAAATTGAAAAAGCCAGTCCTACAAAGGCTCAAGCAGGCTTTAAACTTAATGTGAGTAGGACATGGACCAGTTGGAGAGGGTCCAGAGGAGGGCCACAAAGATGATAAGAGGGCTGGAGCACCTCTCCTACAAGGACAGGCTGAGAGAGTTGGGGCTGTTCAGCCTGCAGAAGAGAAGGCTCTGGGGAGACCTTATAGCAGTCTTCCAGTACCTCAAGGGGGCCTACAGGAAAGATGGGGAGAGACTCTTCAGCAGGGTCTGCTGTGACAGGACTAGGGGTAATGGTTTCAAAATAGAAGGCAGTCGATTAAGATTAGATATTAGGAAAAAATGTTTTACAATGAGGGTGGTAGAAAACTGGAACAGGTTGCCCAGAGAGGTGGTGGATGCCCCATCCCTGGAAACATTCAAGGCCATGTTAGACGGGGCTCTGAGCAACCTGATCTAGTTGGAGATGTCCCTGCTCCTTGCAGGGTGGTTGGACTAGACGACCTTTGAAGGTCCCTTCCAACTCTAACCATTCTATGATTCTATGATTCTATATTAGCATGAGTTGAACTCCTCTTGTGCTTAAACACATGTGTAAGTCTTCATAGGATTGGTATCTAAATTCATATGGTTAGACTTTTATGGACTATGGAAACTGTAAAGAGCATAACTCTAAGAAAAAAAAAGGACAGTTTTGGTTTATTTTTACTTGCCCAAACAGTTCAGAGTTCTAATAAAAGGCACATGGAGTAATAGTATCAAATTATTCTTATCCCTTATTCTCAGCAGCATCAGTCAATGAGAAGAAAAGACTATAGTCTATCCATATTTAATTATAGAGAAGGTTTCTCTCTGATTAATCGAATCATTAAACATGCACAGATACATTTCATGGCATTAAATATTAGTTACCTTCCAGTATATTAAGAAGTAAAAATCAGAGTGGATTAAATGGGAAGAATTATTCTTAGTGTACGTCTTGCAGCGCATACAACCCCTCACTTGTTTCCCAGGAAACGAAAAAGAAGCGCAGACATTCAACACAGAACAAGAAAATGTGCATAGTCTGCAGAATAACTGGCAAAAAAAATCTTGGTCTCTCTTTAATTTATTTATGGTTTTAGGTACTGTGCTGTTTATTCTAGCCTTTACAAAACAACAACTCCAGCACTCATATTCCTGTACTTGCAGTTGGCATTGCTATTAAAAATACAATAAAATTACTACTTTAGGCATTAGGAGATATGGAAAAACATACTCAAGCAAAATATCTGCAGCATATGCTCATAATAGGGAAGGATTTAGCAAAACATTTTTCCTTGAAAACTCCTGTGTTGTAAATGGCAAGTAACTGCATTAGCAAATGCTGTGCCTCAGTTCACAGGTTTGTGTATATATATATACACACACACACAAAATGTACATCCAAATAATTTATTTCTGTCTGATAACTTCATTAAAAGAGAGTAAAAAGGAGAAGATGAGAAGAAAAGGAAAAAAAAAAAGGAAATCAGGTATCACTCAAAGACATGACAAAGCTGAGAGAATAGTTTGGAGCGGAGGTTTTAAGCTGCCATGCTGTGCCTTTCACAGCTGCCTACACTTCATGTCATTAATAACCAGTAAATAAGATCTGCAGGTGGGCACATAGGGCACCCTGAGCCAAGAAGCTGTAGCTAGGGCTTCTGTCTCTAAGATGGGTGGCCAGGCTCATTTGCACAAGGCTGCTTATGTTTCCATACAGAAGTGTAACCCTACTTAGCATAGCTTCAGGGAAGCTGCTACAATACAGAGAATGCTAATTACTGTAACCAACTGGCAATGATGCATCCAAAATTAAATGGCCTGTGACTGAGCAGATGAACAATTTTTATAGCCCTAAGTTCAGGGAACACGGATATTCTGTCAAATTAACAGACAGTCTATTTGGTCTTAATAGGTAAATTGAAGTATTTTAAAAGACATTTAGATGTGCTATTAAGTTACCAGTAGGATTACAGTTCTTCCAGTACAAAGGTGTCCAATTTGAATCTGAAATACCCATAGCCTATTACAGAAAAAAAAAAAAAAAAAAAAAAAAAATTATAGCCCTTACAAGCTTTATTTTCAGGTGAAGCTGTAACATAGCCCCTGCTCCTATTCTGGGTTCCTGTTCATCTCTTTGTACTCAGGCAAAATTCCCACTGAAGCAGCTCTGAGCACAGAGGCCTTCGGGCACAGACACTGCAGGCTGCCTCCTCAGTCTTCAATTCCAGTGCAATGTGGGGTTTTTTTTCAAGAGAACATTGTAAGATCAAAGTTTTTACTTGATTTTCTACAACGAGCTTTAACAAGAAAATCAAAGCCAAGGCCAGATATGAACAGTCCTTGATTCTTCCCAATTGCTCTTAGCGAATGAATGTATCATCTCAGCACAGATGATACACCAGTCCAGCTTCCCTACAAGCACTCTCAACAAATATATGTATTCATCGACTGCCTTTATGGTCCTCTTTCAAGTTACCAAAACTCTTTTCCTGAATAACAGAAAATACTTGAGAAAAGGAAAAAAAAAACCTGTAAATAAACTATGTAGAAAAAAGTTCCAAAATACAATTTTTATTGCCAGAGTGCAATCCCTTTCAAAGGATGTTTTATAGCAAGTGAGACTCACAAGGAAAGCTATTGGTGTGGTATATCTGGGAGAGGGGTCCATTTATAGATTTATCAGTAAGCAAGACTGGTTGGTTTCAAGGAAAAGCGGAGTTGTAAGCAAGCCTGGCTTAGTGTCTCCCCAGACAATAGACAGCTGGACCTAACACCCACTGCACTTAGGATACGATGACAGAAATGTCACTGAAATCAAGATCTTTAGTTACTTGTCAGAGTTCCCTTTTTCGCCAAGCATATTGAACTGAAACACAGATGTTTCTTCATCCCAGCTTCCCAACACAAATTATGGGATTCACCTCATCAGTCTTAAGACACATCTACAATGTCTGGTCTACTCACTCTAGGGTCCCTTTATAGGCATTGGAGAAAAACTAGGCCCTTGTAGAATACAATTCATCAAATCTATTTGGGATGTTTATCTTAAGATATGACGCATCATGTCCTAGAAAGCTCCATTTCTCTACAGTGACTCCCAGATGCGTCTGGTGAGATCCGCTCATATGTAAATACCTACATCTTTTCTGTTGGGTGAAGAGGAATCTACGAAAAAAATTTTCACTATTTTTCAGATAGCCAAGGTGAAAGCTGCGTACCCTGCACGCCCCTCAAAGGGCTCTTCATGGGTTCCTTGAACACGCACAGTGGGAGAGCCCCCTTTTGTGGCTGCCAGGACTCATGCAGGGTGTCCTTCTCCTTCCGTCACCCCCATGAGCACGGAGGGCTGGGGGGAGCTGCAGAGACGAGCTTGCCAAGGAATGAAGCTGACAGAACAGCTGCAGCTGCCATTCAAGCAGGACATGATGGATATTGATAACATCGTCAGAGTATCAGTTTTCACATTGGACCCTCTCTCCCCCTCACTAACTGCCTCTTCGCTCCAATTCCTTCTATCTTTGCTTTTCCATTTCCCCATTTACCTCCTAACGTGCTCCCCCCTTTAAAAAACAATTAACACAAAGCTTATAAAACTCCAGCAGTTCCTGGATATTTGTTATATCGTTCCCTCCCTTCCTCTCCTGTCAATTTGAGATCTGTACAGCAGTCTGTTTCTTAACTGTGTTTTTCCTGAAACCAGCCTCAGAGGCAAAGTCTGCACTTACCTGAGCTGCGGTGTCCCAGGAGCTTCGCAAGTCTCCGAAGTCGTGTCTGACAAGCTATCATCAACTATTAAAAACCAAGTGGGGTGTTTCTGTTTTAATCTGGTAACATTACCATAACGGACAACAAGAAAAATTTCTTGAATACTAAACATCTTTGCTAAACACTATTGTAACGAAGAGATAGAGAAACCAGGAGTACAGATTTCAGACCTAAGTTAAGCAGGAAAGACCTGGGACGGATTTGTCCCTCTTACATATCTTGCCGATGAATGCCTGGTCCTGCAAGGAGTCACACCATGCCCTGGTTGCTGTTGCACTCCAGAGGTCTCTGATTCTGAGCCAAGGGTAAACATATATATTAACACAATGCAAAACAACACTTTTTTTTTCACATTTCTAACAAGAAATCCATTAGAAAGCCTTTCAAAGATCAGCTGAACAATTTCATTAAAATACACAGCTTTGCATATTCTGGACTAAAAGAATGCTGCGTGTTTAGGGAGAGATCAAATTAAAAAAAAAAAAAAAAAAGAAAGATGCATTTCCATAAACTAGCAGCTCATGTTCAGCTACCGGATTCATTCTCAGAAGAGCTGAAGTTGTTGAGCAGTGAGTTAGTGACACAATACTTCAGTGGGAAAGCTCCAGTTGGGCCATTTTGCAGGTGTCTGCACGAGAGCCAGGAAGAGTTGGGGCACTGTTACAGTTCTTTCTCTCTATTGCTTTGCAGCTTTTCCTTTTCTTCTTTTTTTGCCAAGAAAGACTGTCCAGGATTACTGAATGGAATGAGACACGGACTCCAAGGCTGTTGGGGAATGGAGACCTTTTATTGTTTTTTTTCTTCTCATTATATATTTTTTCCATTGTTCACGTGCCGAGCATGCATATTTATGATTGGCTGTTGGCCCTGATCGTCCTTACTTCTGATTGGTTATTGATGCTCTCATCCAGTTTCTCCTTATCGTTTCCACTTCCTCATTCTTACTCGATTACAATTTCGTTTCTTGCCTTTGAGTACAGTTTCGTTTCCTGCACCTGTGTTTGTCCTTTTCCTGACCTTATTTTACTGCTGTATCAACTAGGTTCATGTAGGCCTCTGTTGAATCTCCCACAGATTACCAAGCTCAGTACAAAACTTAACACGCTGCTCACATTCACACTAGCATCTGTCAAATCACTGGGTAAACAGACAGCTGGTTCCCACTGCCACACTACTGCAAAGAAATGCTCAGAGGGTGATATATTTACCAGATCTCCTTAGCATTCCCCCTGTTTGAAGATGTCAGCTGGACCTGAAGTAGGAACCCACTTCTGATTCTGCAACGTACAGAGAACAGACAGGCATCTTTTTAAGGATATAACTGGAGTAACTTAACACATCCTCCGTTACGTATGCTCGCTAGCACGTCTCTGCTGGAAATGACTGTCTCTGTAGCAGACAATGCACTCCTTGATTTGCCACAGTGCAAAACAAACAAATGATATCCAGCATCTTGACAGCCTATGGACAGTGAAAGCGAAAAATGACTTTGACTTTGTAGCAAACAGATGAAGAGAATTGGGGTAGTAAACACCTCAGAGGTGGTAAGATCTCAAACTGCCACAGCTATTTGTAAAACAAATGGATTACTGGGATGCCCTCTGCACAAGCTGCCAGAGTGGTTGATGCCCAGAGAGGTGGTTGATGCCCAGAGAGGTGGTTGATGCCCCATCCCTGGAAATATTCAAGGCCAAGTTGGACAGGGCTCTGAGCAACCTGATCTAGTTGGAGATGTATCTGCTTCTTGCAGGGAGGTTGGACTAGCTGGCCTTTAAAGGTCTCTTCCAACCCTAACTATTCCATGATTCTATAAAGCCCATGACTGGAGTGTGGCTATCAATGGCTACAGGCTGTTCAGAAGGGACAGGCAAGGAAGGAGGAATGGAGGCATTGCCTTCTACATCAAGAAATGGATGGCGTATGAAGAGCTGTTTGTGAAGAATAACCACAAGCAGCCTGAAAGCTGATGGGTAAGAATTAGAGACCAGGTCAACAAAGGAAACCTTGTAGTTGTTGTCTACTACAGGCCATCTGATCAAGTGGGCCTATTGACAAAGCCTTCTTACTCCAGCTACAGAAGGCATCACCTCGCAGGCTCTCATCCTGCTGGGGGACTTCAACCACTCTGCTATCTGCTGGAAAAGTAGCACAGCAAGCTGTAGGCAATGCAGAAGACTCCTGGAGTGCATTAAGGATAACTTCTTAAGCCAGGTAAGAAACTTCTCTACCAGAGGGAATGCGATACTGGACCTGATGGTCACCAATGCAAGGGAGCTAATTGCTGACATCAAGATTGGAGGCAGTGATCATACACTGGTGGAGTTTGCAGTCCTGAGGGATGTGGGTCAGGCAAAGAATAAAGTCAGGATCCTGAATTTTAGGAAAGCAAAATTCCAGCTATTCAAGGAGTTAGTCAATAGGATCCCCTGGGAAACTGCCCTCATGGACAAGGAAGCAGAACAGGGCTGGCAGATCTTCAAGGATGCCTTCCATAAAGTGCAAGAGCTCTCAATCTCCAGGTGTAAGAAATGAGGATAAGAAGGCAAGAGACCAACATGGATGAGTCAAGACCTGCTGATCAAAATAAAGGGCAAGAAGGAAATGCACAGGCAGTGGAAGCAGGGACGGGTATCCTGTGAAGAGTATAGAGACGCTGCCCGGTTATATAGGGATGGGGTCAGGAAGACTAAGGCGTGGCTGAGGCCAAGATTGGCAAGGGAACAAGGAATAATAAGAAGGGTTCTACAAGTATGTCAGACAGAAAAAGAAGGTCAAAAAAGTACACCCCACCTGATGAGCAAGACTGGTGAACTAATAACAATGGATGAGGAGAGGGCTGAGGTACTCAACAACTTTTTAGCCTCAGTCTTCACTGCTAACCCCTCTTCCCACACGTCTCAAGTGGATGGGGACTAGGGGAGCAAAGTTCTTCCCACTGTAAAAGAAGATCAGGTTCATGACCACCTGAGGAACCTGAATATATAACTCTATGGGACCTGACAAGATGCATTCCAGAGTCCTGAGGGAATTGTCTGATGTAGTTGCCAAGCCACTCTCCATGATATTTGAAAAGTCATGGCAGTCAGGTGAAGTCTCCACTGACTGGAAAAAAGGGAAACATTGCACCCATTTTTTTAAAAGGATAAAAAGGAAGACACTGGAAACTACAGACCTACCAGCCTCATCTCTGTGCCTGGGAAGATCATGGAACAGATCCTCCTAGAAGCTATGCTAAGGCACATGGAGGACAGGGAGGTGGTTCAAGACAGCCAGCATGGCTTCACCAAGGACAAGTCTTGCCTGACCAACCTAATGGCCTTCTATGATGGAGTGACTGAGTCAGTGGACAACGCAAGAGCTAGAGATGACATCTATCTGGACTTCTATAAGGCCTTTGACACAGTCCTCCACAACATCCTTCTCCCTAAATCAGAAAGGTATAGATTTGATGGGTGGAGTGCTCAGGGGACAAGGAGTTGGTTGGATGGTTGCATCCAATGTGGTCAACAGCTCAATGTCCAGATGGAGATCAGTGATGTCCCTCAAGGGTCCGTACTGGACTAGTACTGTTTAATATCTTCAACAACATACAGTGGGATTGAGTGCACCCTCAGCAAGTTTGTAGATGACACCAAGCTGAGTGTTGCGGTTCACACCTAAGGGATGTGATGCCATACAGAGGGACCTGGACAAGCTCAAGAACTGGGCCTATGTGAACTTCATGAGGTTCAACAAGGCCAAGTGCAAGGTTCTGCACCTGGGTTGAGGCAACTCCCAGTGTCAATACAGGCTGGGGCATGAAGGGATTGTGAGCAGGCCTGCTGAGGAGGACTTGAGGGTACTGCTGGATGAAAAGCTGGACATGAGACGACAATGTATACTCACAGCCCAGAAGGCCCATTGTATCCTGGGCTGCATCAAAAGAAGTGTGGCCAGCAGGTTGAGGGAGGTGATTCTGCCCCTCTACTCCACTCTCATGAGACCTCTCCTGGAGTACTGCATCCAGCTCTGGAGTACTTACTACAGGAAAGACATGGACCTGTCAGAGCAGGTCCAGAGGAGGGCCACAAAAACGATCAGAGGCATGGAATGTCTCTCCTATGAGGAAAGGCTGAGAGAGTTGGGGTTGTTCAGTCTGGAGAAGAGAAGGCTCCAGGGAGACCTTACTGCAGCCTTTGAATACTTAAAGGGGGCTTATAAGAAAGATAGGGACAAACATTTTAGCAGGGGCTGTTGCGATAGGACGAGGGCTCACGGTATTAAATCAAAAGATGGTAGATTTAGACTAGATATAAGGAAGAATTTTTTTACAATGAGGGGGATGGAACACTGGAACAGGTTGCCCAGAGAGATGGTAGGTACTCCATCCCTGGAAACATTCAAGGCCAGGTTGAACGGGGCTCTGAGCAACCTGATTTAGCTGAAAATATCCCAGGTCCTGGGATATTTTGGACTAGATCTGGGGGGGGGGGGTGTTGGACTAGATGGCCTTTAAAGGTCCCTTCCAACCCAAACCATACAATGATTCTATATTGTCTCTGACACAATTCTCACAGGATGATTTTTCTGAAAGGGTAGAAAAGTACTGAGTATAACTGAGATCTAAAGGAAGGAGTCTATGAACTTGATCAGTGCGATTTCATTTTTTTTACAGGAAAAATCAGTGCTGTGGATACGCCAAATGTATACTAGGATATTGCATTTCAGTAGAATATATGGTAACTTAATAGTATAGGTTGATCAGGGAATAAGACTCTGAAAATTAATTTTGATCCAAGCACCTGAAATAGTGTTTTTTCAATCTTAGATAGTCACAAAAATGGTCCATTCTCCATATTACACACAGCAATACCAGCAAAAATAAGGAACGCTGACAGGGGTTCGCATGACTCCGTACTGATGCTGAGGAGCACACCAGGATGCTCTGCTGCCCATGATTTGAAGCTGTAATTCAGAGCCTCACAAAAGAGCGGTGCCAGAATAAACATGGTTTTGGAGTGACAACAATGGGCAACCAGCTTTGATTTCAGACACTAAAGATAAGGTTAGGGATTTTTCAGAGATGTAAAAAATGATGGTTGCTACCTGATCCCACCTCTCTGAAGTCCTCAGTCAAGTGAGATTTTAGGGAACAGTGCTTATCTTAACATGTGTTTTAACAGAGAATAGGACAAAGAACCCAAATGTACTGCAGAAGCTGTAGTAAGTCTGCCATTCAGATGTGCCTGGCCTGGAGAAATTTATCACTCTCAGCACGAAACAGAGCATCCAAATTAAA
This sequence comes from Chlamydotis macqueenii, assembly GCF_036417535.1. Lineage (NCBI taxonomy): Eukaryota > Metazoa > Chordata > Aves > Otidiformes > Otididae > Chlamydotis > Chlamydotis macqueenii. Next base: position 169,574,155 of record NC_141556.1, read on the forward strand.
GCACAAAGTATAGCGTTGGAAAAGGATTCATCCTGCTCAGTGAATACTTCAGGTCACTCTTCAGCCATGTGCTCTTACCCCTTACATGTCCATATTTGTGTTTCTTAAACTATAACAACCAGCATAAACAAACAAACAAACAAAAATAATTTAATTGTCAAGATGGAAATTATTAGCTGCAATTGGACCAGGAATGTTATGTAACATTGCTTGCATGTTACTGTTTCAGTATCGCTTCAGGTGCGCTGAACACGCTATGAGAAGGATTGCGTCCTCTCCAGGTGCTTGGGACCAAAAAGCCCACACCTCTCCTTCTACTGTTTCTCTTTAAAAATCCTTAGACTTTCTGTTTACAAATGTGACTCCGGCAAAAGCAAGTGCTGGGTTTACTCCCAGGTGCAGCAGATGCAGTAGGACTCCTCAGGACTTCTCAGGAGGAGGTGAGAAACCTCCCGAAAGGTGGCACAACATGCAGTGGTTGCACTGTTGGCTGGCTGCTCAAATTAAATTTTAATAGAACTTTTAAAAATAATTTCAGCGTAAACCACAATGTATGTGAGCGAGCCTAAATTAATAAAAAATTATTTTTCAAGAATGAAGAATAAATGTAATCTGAGATCAATATTTATGAAGCTGTGATTAATTGACTGATGACCAAATGATTACAAACTTCTGTCTGAGGCAGCTACTCAAATGTATTAGCTTTGACAAAAAAAAAAATTAAAAAAAAATACAAACTGGGTCAATGAAAAAATGCATTCCTAATCAATTTTTAATAGCACTTAAGATTTTATGATTTTTTAAACTTTCCTTTTAATAATTAATCAGAAAAATGAATGTAATTTAAACAAGGTGGTGTAAGGTGTTCTGTATCTGTTTGATGGTGTTCTTAATGAAGAAATTCAATTAGAGCTCACTTTTCATTATAAATCTCTGGTTTTAAGGAACGCGCTGATTGGCTGGTAAACATTGGAGACTGGGAGAATAAGGGAGGTGAACCGCACTGCTCAGCACAATCTACTCATTAAGATTTTACACTGTTAATTCTAGCCTCTCCTTGCTTCCAAAAAAAAAAAAAAAAGAAAAAAAAAAGGAAAAGAAAACCCATGATCTCTGTGATCTCTCTAACTTTTTCAAATTTTTCTGGTCTGTTGCAGCACTTTGCCTTGTTCCTTGCTACATCCTGGGGGACAGATCCTCAGCTGGTTGCAGGCACCATGAGGTGTACTGAAAGGCTGTCAAAATTACAGTTTAAATCAAGGCCTGTCGCACCCGTGTGTATATTTTGTCAGTAACATACTCCATGGTCTAAACTCTGGTGTAAGGAGGAACATTAGATGTTCAGCGGCAACCAAAATTTGCAGAATAATGGCCCAAACTTGAAGATGTTCCCTGCATGGATAGATAGAAGCACCATTCTCCTGAAGTCAGCTAAATCTCTGCAGATGGAAGGCTCAGAGAGTCATCTATGCATTAAAAGCAGCTAACGTTCGTCCCTCTTCTCTTTTCTATTGCCTGTTTCATAAAGGTAGTCACATAAAAAGCCCATGGAGATATCCTTAGGCTGAGACATACCGGTACAGGTGAGTTAGACAGTGCCTGCACAGCACAATACTTCAGGAACTTCTTCCTGCCCTCTGATGACATTCTAGTATTGTTCAGTTTGTTCAGATAAAATATTCATCTGAAAAAGGGTCTGACAGCAAATCAACCTCTTGCATGATCCTAAGAAAAAAAAAGGGCGGGGGGGGGGGGGGGGGGGGGCGCGGATAGCCTAACATCCTAGGCACGCAAGCTGCACCGACTTCACATATAACCTAGCACTTCTATTCACCTGTTTGGTTCCTTGGTGACACACAGCAACAAAAATGGAAAGTATCAGAAAAGCAAGATCCAAAAAATCTTTAAAAGGTCACAAAGAATGAGATTTTTCTCACTGAACTTTGGATGCCTAAAAATAAAATATCTAGGTCTCAGCTAGTCACTTTGAATTCCTTTGTGGAGGACCACAGAGCCTGAGAGCAAGCGTATTCCACTTTAAGAGGAGATAAAGTTACAGCGCTTAAACTCAAAACAAAAACTACGTCTGTGAAAGCCATTTGTCGTCTTTTACTGTTTTGTGTGAAGACGACTATCTGCACCAAGCTTACACAAGACTGTCAATCTGAAACATTATTAAATCACCAAAGCTACACTCTTACTCTGCCCCAACTCACTTACTCAATGGCCAGAGATTTACCTTCTGGCCTCTAGCATTCGTTTTACTTCCTTTCTAGCAGCGCAGTATTTTTTTTCCACAGCCAAAAACCAAAGTATTGTTTTAAAGAGCAAGGAGGAAGCAGCAAGAGCTGCCTCCAGTGCTCAGCCAGTATAGACAGAGAATATCTGAGAGTTACATATCTCCTCTGAATGGCATCAAGAAGGGATTAGGCCTTCACTCTGCAGGGCTCATCAACAGTAAAATCCTGAGCAGGGAGGACCTGTTTTCACCCCTTCTGAAACTAGTATGTTTGAAGGACCACGGGCTTGAATTTAGGCACACAGAATCCCACACTTAAACCACTGCTTTACTCTTGGTTTTAGGCAAATTTCACTCTATATTCCACTAAATCATGTAAAATCACCTGGGAAACCCTTCTCAAAACCTAAAGATCCACCCTGGTTTCTCAAAGAGGAAACTCTTCAAGGCAAACTCGAACAGACTTCACTGTTGCAGAAGAAGATACCAAGAGTGGATAGCCCAGCTTGGCAGCTCCCAGCCATTTCCACCTCAGCAGAATGAGAAAGAAAAAAACAAATCCATGTTTTGTATCTATTTGCGCAGGTGTAAACAATGACCTTCAAGTTAAGTTTTCATGGCACAAAGCCACACATTCAACATGGCACAAAGCCACACATCCAAATGTACCCAAATTATCAGAACCAATACAACTGCATTAGTTACCTCTCTCTTCTCAGCTGGGCTACTACACCAATTTCACCGATCACATCCTGACACATCCTCCTCACTCTCTCTGCACAACATGCTGCTGGGAAACACACACAGATCTAAAATACAGATGACTTATGCACTTTAAGCCAAAAATATTGTAAATTTATTTGGCTTTATGAGCAAAAAAAAATATGAGTCTCAAGTTGAAAAGAGTTAATTGGCTCAGTTTAGTACTCTGACCAGTTTATCTTGTCCTAAATCAGTTCCTGTCAAGCTCTCATCAACGAACTTTTCATTTTTGTAATAGATAATGTTTCACTATTAATCACCTCAAGGTTTCTGATATTTCCAAAGCAGGCAGTGAAGTGGCTGAAGCATTTCACAAATAAAGCCTTAATTCTGGGAGATCACTCGTGGTTAGGTTCTCGACTTTTAATTCATCCTTTTAACCATCCTTTCTCTGTAGATTTACTAACAGCAGTGGCCAGATACCCATCTCCTGCCTGCCTGCCTGATTCTTACACCTCAGTGTCTCCGCAGAGGCATGCCAGGCATTCCAGGAAGTTTTTTGTCTCTTTCATCCTGGCTCCAGCCCTACTGCAAAGCACCCTCCACACTACACAGACTACAGTGTTAGGGAGCGTTACCTCCTGCAGTCACATATTTCTCAGCTCCCCTTAGTTGCAGCAGATTATTACCCCTCCAGCTCCCTTCTCTTCGCTCTCTGTGGTCTCTCTCTCTCTCTCAGCACTACAGAATTAAATATTTTCCATGCCCCTGAAGACTTGGTAACATCATCCCATAAATTTCAACTAAACCTCAGGCGCTACTAGATCACAAATAATTTTTGAAGTATTCGTTCACTGACTAGGCATCCAACTTCAGCAGAAATCTGCTAAACAAATAAGTTTAACCTTCTTACACAGAAAATACATTCCTTTTAGCAGCTTATTCAGAAAAATAATCTCCTTTACAAGCTATTTTTGTTTGAGAGAAAATATATTCATCCCAACAGAGCTTGTTCTCTAACAGGTCACTTTCCAGTTACATACACTTTTTTGAAGCAGGGGAAGTCATGTCTTTGAAAGGGTTCCTGCTTTATCCCAGATTAATTTAAGGGAGTTTCACATGTCAACTCTTAAGATGCATTTCCTTGCTTTTGATTTCTCTTTCATGCATTTACCCTTTCTGCTCTTTTTATTGTCTATTCACATTTTTTCAATAAAAATCAATATAAGAATAAAGCTGAGAAAGACAAATAACAGGGATTCACTGCATTCCTGTGCAGTTTGCTGGCTGCATGATAAACACATTCAACAAATTTCAGGCTCCAGTGGTTCTCTTTAAAGCTCAAAACCCAGTAATTTTACATTTCTCTTGCAAAAATTCTCTGAGCACCCTCCTACCTAAATGGCAGGTGAATCGTGCCGAGACTGAGAGCATCTCCTTGCAGTGCATGTCTGCTCCCTCCAGCTTATGACAATTAATGGTATGTCCATTATGTTGATAATGGGTTCTTTTTTTACTTGACTTTAATCATTTTTTTCTGAAGTTTACTAAAAAGTGTTGTGTTTTAACAGGTGAATACTCAATCCTTATCAAGCACCCCTTATCCAAACCTGTCCTTTCCCACCTAAGGAGATGTTATCATCAAAGCCACTAGGCCTCTTCTGTGCTGGAACGTCACTGCGGATTAGTTTGCTCATTTTATTTGCAGCGACTTACCTATACCAAATTGAAATGAATCCCTGTGACTCTGCTATGTCGGCCTAAGATACTTTTCTTGTTAATCATTGCATCCACAACTTTACGCTTGTTTGAATTAGCTGCTCAGCATTCTAAGCATTTATCATGTGGCGCAATGTTAAATCACTCAGGTCTATAATTTTCAGCATGCTGTGGCGCGTTTACAAGAAACTACAGGAATCCTGGGACTGAGGTCAAGCAAGCAGACTCCTAGGAGTCTCCCTTCCCGCCAGCACCACTTCCCAGCTGCTCTCCGGCAGCCCGTAACACCACAACACCGAGGCTCCGCGATTTGGAGACTTCTCGATGCAAGCTGTGCGACAGACGTGAATTTTCATCCGTGGATTAGGCCCCTCGGTTTCCACGGATCAGGACAGGATCTTCCACCAAGCATCGTTAGCCAAGCCCCACTATGCATGGCACTCACGGGGCTTGGGGGCTTCTCGCAGTCCTCACTTCCTTGTCACTCTTGAAGCTGCAGCGGCATGGGCTGTCAATACCCCACCTGAACCAGCAGGCAACACTTTGGGCCAAGAAGTGAGGGATTTCGGCCGAGCGGAGGAGAGCAGCCTGGGAGCCAAAGGGCGATGCCAGCCGTGAGACCACTGCCACATATGGGCTGCTCCAGCCGGACACGAGGTGATGGGGAAGGGGGGTTCATGCCCCAGAGTTCTTCCTCAAACATGTTCCCATTTGCTATACTGGGTTTTGGATTAGGGAAAAAAAAAAAAAAAAGGGACAGAGGTAAAAGCCTAGAGAAAGGCTCAGGGGAATTAACAGGAGTGAAACAGGCGGTTTATCTAATTCAACACAAAGAAACCTGAGCGGGGGAAAGGTTTATGGGGGAAAGGAGAGCCCCTGCAACTGTGTCGGCCTCCTCCTGCAAAGGCCCTTTACCAAGCGCTCCCCGCGACGCCCGGTTTCCCTCAACGGAAGGCATTTAGGCCAAAATCCCCGCGGGCACCCCAGGCCACCTCCTCGGGGCCGCGGGCAGGCGGGGCCCGGCCTGCCCTTGCCCCGGCGGAGCTGGGCGAGCCTACGCCGGCCCCGAGGCCGGGCCTTTCGCGGCGCACGGGTTGGGGGGACGCAAGTGGGGCCGCAGCCGGCCGGCGGCGGGCAGAGCCGTGAGGGGGCCGCGGCTCCCGCCCGCCCTCCAGGGGAGCGCCGCAAAAACGCGCGGCGCCTTCCCTCCGCCGGGCGGCGGCTTGGCCTCGCCGGCTTGCCGTAGCGGGGCTGGCGAGGGGGCCGCCGCCGCCGCTGCCGCCGTTACCGCCTGCGGGACTTCCGTGCTGGCGGGGTCCGCCGCGATGGCGCAGCACGGGCCCAGCGTCACGCTGTCCCTCACGCTGCCCATCACCTGCCACATCTGCCTGGGGAAGGTAACGGCGCCGCCGCTGCCCTTCCCCCTCAGTGTCCCCCCCTCCGCTTGCGGGCGGCCCGGTGGTGGGTACGGGTGCGGGGGGCCTGGCCTGCTCCGCTCCGGCCGGCCGGTGGCTTCGCGGGGGGAACCCAGCCGTGGCCCGCGGCCCTGACTCCGACGGGTTAAGGGGCTGCGGCTCCGCGCTGGGAAGAAAGTTGGGGTAGGGGGGTTTCTTCTCGGGGGTGGTGGGGGGGCGTGGGGAGGTGTCCCGTCCCCCGAGGGAGGCCAGTCCCGGTTGCGGGCGAGGTTTGTTGACCACCGTTGGGATGGTGGGAATCATACCCCTTCCCCGACGGGAGCCTCCCGGGGGCCGCAATCCCCGAGGTCGCCCCCGCGCCGAAACGTGGGTGTCTGGCTCCCAGGGTGGAGGTTTTGGAGGTTTGGAGGGTTTTTCTTCTGATACGTGTAGGAGCTGGAATGCTTTTACACTGTTAGGTGAGTGTGTGTTTGAGCGTGGTGCTGTGTCGTAGAGGACAAGCGAAACAAAGAGGGGATGCATAACGGAGTGGATTTGAAAAATCTTGAGCAAAACTGCAGCAGCCTGGAGCAGAAGTTTCCGTTTCCTCTTTCTGACCCTTTTTCGGTCCCTTTCCCTTCTCCCTTGGGAAGCGGAGGGCACTTACGAGTCTGTTCTTCTCTGAAAGCCCCAGAGCTAATTTCCTAGCAGTCACTAATTGCTTCTCAACTTCTTTGCTCATTCCCCACTATTCTATTTTCGTTTCATTGGTCTCCAAAACAAAACAAACCTCTTAAAGCACAACAGTAGTTACAAGGGAAGAAATAACCTTTTATGTTGGTACTCTGGCATTTGCTGTCCGGTTTCTTTCTACCTTGTCTGGCCTTTACTCCAAGACCTTTTCCGCTGGAGTGATAACAAAAGAATAGGTGTGTTTGATGTATAAAGTAGGTGTAGCACTGGTAGTGAAAGTAGTCAGACATCTCCCTTTTCTCAGCTCTCTTAAGTCTGACAGAGAGTGATGCTTTTGACAAACCGTGTTTGCTCATTTCTTGGCTATTCTGTGGAAGCCGAGCCAGACCTCCTGGTTGTGGTCCTGTTACCTCTCCTTTTCTATTCGTCTGTTTAATGAAAATGAAGGAGAACACAAATTTGCTGTGTCTGTAATGCAGAGTGGGTAGCCTTGAAAAAGAGGAGAGCAAAATCAAACTGATAACATATTTGCTATTTGAATTTGATCTTAGTGACTTTCAAACACAAACACTTTATAGATTCATTGGGTATTCACTCATCTTTTTCTCTGAAGCCCCTGGGTTATTTCACACCACTGTTTCATACTTCTACTTCTTTTGTGGAGTTGGTCAGGAATTGGTGTTGCTGAGTTTGTACTGGCAGAGATTTCCACACTTTTCTTACTTGGTATCTTCCACTGAAGTAATATATTAACATTATATACATGAATCTGCTGGTAATAGCTGTAATAAAGGTATTTGAATCCTTTCCTTTTTCGATGCCTGAAGCTGTTTAAATTTTGCCAAAGCTGACAGCTCTGGCTGACCATTTTTTTAACACATATCTTTGTCTCCAGCTTGGAACTTCATTGAAGAACTTCATCAGAAAAAAAAGCTCTTCTCTTTTCAAGATTAAGGTCAGAGGAAGAAACTGTTATTTAGTTTAAATTAAGGGAAGAAAATGGCGGTTTTGTCCTGTCTTGTAGGGGTAAGGAGAAAGTGTCATGGAAGGTTGACATATTCTAATACTTGCACCATGGTTTCAGTGGTTTGCAGCATAGGGTTCAAATTTAGTAGAAGCCCCACCCTACAATCAGAATGTACCTCTTGCTATGTCTACAAAATTTGCAAAGGACTGGCTGCAAAATAGAAACTATTCACAGTGCATAATAGTGCTAAAAAGATATATTGAAGATAAACTCATTCAGTAATATCAACCACTCATTGTTTTTAGTGAAGCAGAAATCTTGAGAGGCGTCGGGGAACGTTAGCCCATTTTGTTAGTGCGAGCAGTGTCATTAAGTATATTGGCAAGATGTGCAAATAACCATTTATAATCAGAGCTAATTTCTTGGATAAATGTCATGTTTGTTACCTGAATCTGTTTTTAATATAGTCTGGGCTAACTTCTAACATACCTGTATTCGTAATTAGTGAGTAGATCAGAAGCCATCTGCATGGAGCTGTTAGGTTTAGTCGTCCTAGAATGATTGAAAATCTCTCATGTTGCTTTTGCTGTTGACAGTTTGCTTGGGCTGGAGCATGCGATTCTGTGTGTTGAAACTCCCTAGGATGTCTGGGGATTTGTTGACTGGTATCAGCATGCTTACTTTTCCATGCGCCTGCTCCTCCGTTAATGCTGCTCTAAGGTCCAGAAGTGCCTTCAAAGTGACATAGATGTGTACAGGATTTGATTTTGATCTGCGTAGGAATCGCATTATGTGTGGGGAAAGATTAGGACGTTGCTCAAAATCATCTCACTGACCAAGCCTTCCCAAATAAGCTGTAGTCTTTCTAGACGTTATGGTTGATTAAGGAACTGAAACTGCATCGTAATTCAAATACTTTTTAGTAACGAGTATGTCGCGACCCTCCACCCCCCAAGCTTGTCACAGTCGGTGGCTCAGGGACTCGGTGAAGGGCAGTGCCACCCCCAGCCATTGTGTGACATTTCAATAGCGGCTTCTGTTGTGTGGACTGCTTTGTGTGGATCCTGAGCCAACAAAAGTATAAACCTCAGCCCTAAAATGAAACTTGTAAAGGTGTGTAAATCAGAAGCACGGTACCCTGGAGAGAAATAAATGTGACTTACTATTTTGCTAGAGATATGGAGTAATCATTCACTTGCAAGAAGTGCGCTACCATGTCAGGTTTGGGGTAACTGAGGGTCTCTTGCTCCCCAGGGGGGAGACCTGCACTCCTGAAATGCCTTTTCCTGTTTGGATTATTTTATGTTATTCTGCTCTGTATCCTATCATTGCCTTCCATATAACTATTCTCAGGCTGCTTCTGAGGAAGAAAGAAGTACGGCCAGAGAAAAAGTTTGGGTTGTTTTTTTTTTTCTTTTAGCTGCTGGTGGGAAAGCTGGAGAAAGCTTTTTCTGGTAAAGAAAAGCGATAAATAACAAGATTAAAAAAAAAATTGAAATTGTAATATTTAAATGTTTCCAAAGCATTGGTGTACTAATGCTTACATTAATCACAAAAAAAAAACCTCCTTAGAGCTGAAAGTGTGCAGACACTTGAAGAAGTTGCTTAGTCTTTCTCAGTTCACACCTTCAATAACTTGAGTTTCTGTTTGTCTTTAGGGAAATCCTTTGGCTCCCCGGACTGTCATATTGGAGGTTTTAAAGATACTGTGACTTCTGTAACTTGACAGAGACATAGATAGTAAATTGTTGAAGCAGCTAACAGATCTGAGCCTTCATTAAGATCCATGAGGATTTCAGTGGCGAAACATTTGGGTTTTAGCTTGTGCAACACTGATTGTATGGTGCAACTGATTTTAGCTTGTGCAGCACTGTATGTATGATTACTACAGGACACACGTAAACTGTTTTTCAAAGTGATTTTGAGTTGTCCTTTCCAGTTGCTTGCTCTTCTCCCTGCCAACATTTCTTTTTTCCTTTTAGTTTGACTGCTTCACTAATAGAATGAAAGAGGAAGATCTTGGGAATGATGGGGACTTCTTTTAAAGTTGAAAGAATTCTCTTCAATTTGGGTGTTAACTGCAACACAGTACACTTTAAAGTAATAGATACTGCTACTTCTGTGTCTCGAAACACATTTTTTAGGGCAAAGATAGTGGAGGAGGAAAAAGAAATAATTCTTTCTGAGACCCCTAACACAGATAGTACTGTTAAGAGATTTGAGAGTGTCTATTACAGAAAGCTGTAACTGAAGCTGCAGTAAGGCATAGATAATGTTTGCTTCCGCTATGCACGCTTCCTTTCAAGCAGGGTTTATAGCTAAATGACAAGAGAGAACAATGCATTGTCATTAATATTTTCTAAAATTTTGTTTACTTTGCTGTTTTGGAAGGAGAGGGAAAGCTTGAAAGGATCTGTGCCTGATTGGAATATTTAATCCTTCAGTTAGCTGCCCCGTTCCTGAGTAATGACTTATTTAGTAGCAATGCATATCTAGCAGGAGGCTTGAATTAGTGATTGCTGGTTCATGTTTCTACTCTGTGGGTTTGGCCCTTATCCTTTTTAAGGCTGATTTCCATGAAGCTGATTATGTGCAAGCTAGAGTTAATCTGTAACACTATCCGTTTCAGTGACTCCTCTTCCAAGGCAAAGTGTTGGTTGGTGCCAGGAGCAATCCCTCATTCCCTCACTTTTGGAAATCAGTAGATGTGTGTCTTTTGGTCTCCTCCTACCTCTGGAGGCAAATGCTTTTCACTGGAGTTCTTGGAGGTTGTAGGATGAAGGAAGGGTGCCTACCACACTGTGTATCAATGAGCTCTTGGAATCAGGGAGCTTAGTCTTGCAAAAATGGTGATAGCTTTGGTGCCTTCAGTAATAGGGAAGTTTGGTCATGCAAGTTGGGAGGTCGTTCCCAGTTACCCCTGTGAAACAAGAGTGTCTCTTTCCTGCAAGACTCGACTTGCACCGAGAGATGGAGTAGTGTATTTTCATAATCTGCTACCTGAGTTTTAAGGTATTCAGAATGTCTTTCTGTTCGTTTTGTTTTCTTTTCTTCCCCGTCCCCGCCCTCCTGCTTCTTAATACTAAAAGGTCCGTCACCCAGTCATCTGTGTCAACAACCATGTCTTCTGTTCCATTTGTATTGAACTGTGGCTGAAGAACAATAATCAGTGTCCAGCTTGCAGGATTCCCATCACGCCTGAAAATCCTTGCAAGGAAATTATAGGTAAGGACAACTTCAGGCTTTGAATTAACTTTCTGGTGTTTACTGCTGGAGGAGATTCTTTTGAGTCCAAAGATGTCTGGATGTTTTTTCCTCTCTGTTTTTTTTATGACTGTCTAAGGGAGATCTAACCTTTAACTTTTTCCGGAAGCATACATTATAGCTACAAGGTAAAAATTCTGAAGATGATATGTATATTAATGGCTAGATTATTCAAAGGTAGCAAGCACCCCACAGCTCTAATGACTGGGTTTTAGATCTTGCTTGGATGGTGCCTTTAACTGGAAAAAAATGCATCTCGCTTGGAGTACTCTACCTGTGTGTTATAACCTGTTGGCCTAAAAGAATAGCATTTAGCTGAGAAGTAGTGTACTTAAATCCAGAATCTTGAGTGACTATGTGTTCTTTTTTTTTTTTTTTTGGCTGGTTGGTTGTTTTGTTTTGTTCACCATTTTCTCCCTTTTGCTTTATTTTTAAGAAAGTATCTCTTAGCATTCACTCTCTTAGAAGTGAGTCAAAGCTACAACACTTGAATAAGGATCTGAACTTCCCCAGAGCTAGGAAATACTACGATTTTTGTTTGACATAAAATGTCAGCTGTGCTGTTTGGTTCTGAGAGAAAAAATGTATCTGAACAATATCACTTTAGAAACTTACAGTATCTTGTACTATGCTTGATTTCCACACAGACCACCCCCCCCCAGCTGTAGCTCTGTTTTAATAGTATGGTCTTAAATAAGATAGGATTCTGTCAAGGATAATACCAAGTTGAAAAATTCAGCAGTTGTCTTCCTGCTGGGGGGCAGGATTTTGACTTCTAAACATCACTAATAGATACTCCTATTTAACCCATTCTGAAAAATTAAAGGACTTTAAATCTCCCATGGTAGTATATTGGTCCAATATTAGCTGTATTTGTAGTAGATAATATGAAAAATGCTATAAGGTGCATTACTAGTATTGAATTGACTAAAAAAGAAGCAATATTAGTGTTTCTTTCATCCTGTGCTGCTTTAGGAGGAACGAGTGAAAGTGATCCTGTATTTAGTCCGGCAGTCAGAAAGCACCTACGTAAAACAAGGCTTGAATTGCTCCACAAAGAATATGAGGTAAGGACGTGGAGAGTGCTGTGCCTTTCCAGATGAACTACAACTGTTAAATCACTGCATACCACGTGTCATTTTTGCTTTGAGTCTCGTTGTTTTAAATTTGAGTAAAGGTTTATGCTGAATCTACATGAAACTCCGATGCATTAAAATTGCACCTTCTGGTTGAGGTTAAGGAGACAGCATTTGCTGGTGCCTGAAGCGATCCTGCTGAAGTTACAGTGATGTTCTTTCTGTGCTACAGGTAGCCAAGTGCAGCCAATTCCATAGTTTTGCAGGAATTCCACCCCTAGGTGGTATGGGAGGATTTTCCTTATGCATATTGGGTGTTGGTTGCTTTTTGTTTTGTCTTTGATACAAATGCAGACATTTTTTGAAGTAATTCCCTGTTGCTCGGAAATTCCTTCTTAAAGCATATTGCCCGCTGTAACCTTCTGGCATAGGTTAATTTTTATCATTGTTCCTTTATTGTTTTCTGAAAGTGAGTGAATGCTTGGAAGTTTGTCTACACTCTCCTGCTGGAAAAAATACTATCTTAGGAATAAGGTAAAAAGGTGTTAATAATGAATATGCTTAACTTGTTTTTTCAGCTGTTGTTTCCTTAGTAGCAGCAGTGTGAAGACGTAGCATATTTTGCAAGGAAGCCTGTCTCAGGGAGGAGAATGAGAGAAAGGGAATGAACACTGTTTTGTATCCTTAACACTGGGGAAGTAAGGGCTGTCTTATGACAAGCTTGCCTGTAGCTCAGCTTCTTTCATGCACTATGAAAGAAGAAGTCAAGAAAAGGAGGTTTCCTGCCTTTCTGTTGAATCAACTCCAAAATCACACAGATAGGCATAACATAAATCTCTTCAAAAAACTAAATTTAAAATGGTTGTTCTCATGCTGGGAGGGGGGGGAAGCTTGATTATTCGTGCACATATGCCTTTGATTTATGTAAATGCCATATATGACCTCCTTTAGTAATCTGACCTTGAGCAACTCAAGTATTTAAGTTGGTGAACAGTGTAAAAGACATTTCCAAGATAAATGATTTCTTTTATCCCTGTAACAACAAGCTTCTGAAGTTTTTTTGCTTTTCTGTGGCTTCAGACCAATAAATCTAAAAGCTTTGTTCTTTGTATTTTGAGAGTCTTTCCTAAGTTGTTGCTACTTTCGTGTAGCTGGAGCAGCCTCTTTCAGGCAGTGTTCTGTCCATTTTGAATCTTGATACTTTCAGCATCCAAACACGTGATGTTTCAGAATGATACAAGAGAAACATTCTCAAGTAACAGCAAATGAGTCAGCAGAGGACGACCTTAAGAAAACTCTTGACACAGGAAATCCTCCCACAGAGTGCCCTAATAATAGATTCATGTTGCTGAATGCTTTGAAGCTTTTGGTCTGCCCGCCAGTTTGTTCAGGGTCCTTTATGTAGTGAAGGGATTCCCTTCACTGAAACCTTCACTATGCTTGAGTGTGCAGGTTGATTAAAATCCTGCCTAGAGCACAATACATAAGCATGCTTAGATAGATGTGTAAGTGAAGGCATGCATCTAGGCTTGCCAGAACACCCGTGTTTTTAAAGTGCTGTGGGAACTTGCCAGTATTATTTAATTAATCTCAGGCATTATTTTAATTCCTGTGAATTTCTGACACCTTTAGGATGAAATAGAATCCCTACAAAAAGAAGTGGAAGATCTGAGAGGTAAAAATCTCAGTTTACAGACACAGCTGAAATCTCTTCTGGATCCTACAGCATCAGCTTTGTCTTGCCAAAATGAGGAAACTAGCCGGTCAGCAGATGAAGCAAGTACCAGTGGCCCAGAAACCCCAGAGGAATGGAGCAAAAAGCTGAAAGCTGCCAATGATATGTATGAAAAAGTGATGGATAATGTGGAAAAGTTAAAGGAGGTAATAAATACATTTCTTCAGCTATCTTGTGGTGTAACTGTTTTGTGTTAGTTCAATGGGCATGAGAGCTAGCATGACCTCTGAGTACTTCATAGATCTGGAAGAAAGAGGAAAAAATTGAATTCCAGTGACTGTTGGTCTATCATAGTATTTCCATATAGCCTTTACAAGTATCAGGTGTTATTGCTTGTTCTAGTGACTCTTGTGTGTGACTCTTCTTCAACTCCTCTGTCACTGGATGACTGGGTAATTGGATTATAGTTGCATTTGTCACCAGTATTGATGACCAGATTTTTCAGGCTTGCAATAATCTATATAATATATCTATTTTACAACATATAGTGGCCAAACACAGTACAGTTGGCTGAGGGAGATTTTGCACTGTTGCCCTCCCTGCTAGTCGATATTTTTGGTGCAATTTGCTGAGACAGAGTAACTTGACCCTTTGACTGAAAATAGACAAGCTTCAGCATTTTATGACCAGAAGATGTTTTACTGGAAACCTGCAGCTTTTTTATACAACTTGAATTTAATATGAAAGAGAACTTGATATTGCAGAAGGAGGAGTGCAGGAGATAGTCATGTGAAAATACCTCTAAATAAAAATACCTTGCAAAATCTAGCTGTGGGCACAAGAAGGATCACCCCAGACGTTGAAGAAGAGTGAAATTTCAAGATCAATTGGAAAGGCAAGGTGGAAAGAAGTGGAGATCCCTTACAGATTACTGGCTTGCAGAGTAGAGCATTGTCTGGAAGAAGGACACCAAAGAGGTTGAGTCCTGCCTTGCCGTGTGCCAGGTGAATGCGCTGCCTACCAGCTCTATGTGAATCATGCAATTTCCTTTTTGTTTGAGTGGCTGGGAGAGCTGTGTCTCTGGAAAGAGAGAAAGAATTTGGCTGTGTTGTCAAATGATTTGATGCTCCTTTGGAAGTGAGGTGTCCTGGATTCTTGCTCATTGCTTTCAGGATAGTTATTTGTGCTTTTATTTTTTAAATGCTGAATAGTTGACATTCAGGCACCCAAGCCCTGGGCTCACTGTTCCCATTCCTTCTATAACAGAAGTCCATATTTACTCTTTCTAACTCTAGGAGTATTGTGTTTGGAGGTGGGGCATTTATTTATTTTCTGCTCCATTCCCCGTACTCCCCACTGTCTTAGCCTGGCCTGGAAAGGTTGCTGGGGTTTAGCATTTAGAGTTTTCTGCCTCTCTTCTTGCACTGTCTGATGCTTCTGGAAAAGCACATTTCACTCCTGAGCCCAGTTGCATAGCTCCTTGTTTGGATCTGACTCTAGATCATACTTTTATTATGCAGTGGGAGCATCATCTAATTGAGGCTATGAATTACAAGTCCTGGACTGATGGTGCTGTTTTCAGCATACAGAGATTGAGTAGACTATGAACTGCAAAGAATATTTTCTACTTGTTAGGATGGTGGCATTCATTGTTCTGAAACACGGCAGCAGGAAAACTTCTCTGTATATGAAGTATCTTGTTAACAAGGGTGTCTGCTGAACTGAGAAGAAGGAATTGACCTCAATTCAAGGAATAAGGCGATTGTGAGCCGGGAGTCTTAATCGCAACATCCTGGAAGAAAATGAAGAAAGACTGCAAATAGCGTGTCGTAATGGATTTACATCCATAGGATAGCTATGCTTTGAAAAAATAGGCTAAAAAAACAAAGTAATCTTACTCTAATTTGGAATGGAGGAAGCTGTTCAACATTCGTTTTGCTGATACCTGCACATTGTAATGTTAATGTACTTAATGTATTTAGTCTTGTGGAAGAAAAAAAACATGGAATTGCCATTAGTACATCTCCTTAATGACTTTCTGTACTAACTAACATAGCTGTGTTTATTTCCCTAGATAGGACACTTGTGATGCATTTTGGGAATATAAATAAAAAATGTTTGCTCGCTATTCAGTTTTGCAAGCCATTTCCCATGGTGATTTTTAAGTGGTGTCCCTGTCTGAAGGCTGTTTCCTGCCTTCACATTTCTAGTTCTGTCTCTTTAAAAAAGGAGAAACAGCTTGTCCTATAAATATTAAAAGTCATTTCTGGTTTACTGTATACTTATTTTTATTCCTTTTCTTTTCCTTAGGCAAATAAGAAACTGAGCATGGAAAACAATAGCCTTTTAAGGGAGAATTTGCGACTAAAAGCTGAAGTTGATAGTAGATCACCCCAAAAGTATGTGAATGTTTTAAAAACTATTTTATTTATAAACTGTTTAACTGTTGTAGGACTTTAACCTAAAACTACAGTGATGTACATGGTGTTGCATATGTGTCTCCACGTAGACATTGGAATTTTTATCCTCATAGACTTGGGTGACAAAAGCAACTTACAGAATAGCAGCAAGTCTACAGTGAAGGAATATGACATGACTACAAGTGCTGTTCCGTGCGTTATCTGGCCAGTATCGAAGGACTGGATTTATCAGTTGAATTCTACAGTTAACTTATTTTTGTTAACAGGAAACTTCTGAATCTGGTGTATGGTCAAAGTAGAAGGTCGATTGCTAAGTGCAGAGATTCTGGTTGGTTGTATTTGTTTTGTTTTGTTCTTCCTTTTGCTGCTTTGTGTCTGGGCAAGATATGTAGAATCGAGCTGCAGCATGAGAACATCATTCCCAGAACTGACACCTGTGTTAACACTCTGTCTTAAACAGTTAAAACATCATTGATAATGACCTCAAAAAGCAGAAGCTTTGCCGTACTGATTACAGCTGTATGATAAGGTACCTCTTGTTGGAAGTACTTTGTGAAGCAGTGTGTTCATATTTTCAAAGTTTTGTTCCTTTCTTTCATTGGTTTTCTACCTTATTTCTCTCACTGGTTTAGAACTTAGAAAACTAAGAGCAGCATTGGCCGAAGGTTTACATGGTGCTTTTGAGCAAGGGAGTTGAGGGGTACCTGTGTAATGTATGAAGAGAGCTTCCTAGATTTTCTTCTAGTTCACAACTCACATGCTGGAAGATTAAATTTGTCCTTACAGAGCATTTACTTGCCAAACTGCTTGTCATTCAGGACCACAGGAAAGAAGATGCATGACCCTTATGCTATGCTGTTAAACGCGTAAAAGTACATTCTGCCCTGAAGTTCCCTAATAAAGGGAGATAGAGCCCTCTTTAAGGTCTTGGCAATGGAGAGGGCTTTAATGGCATGGAATATCTTTTCCCATAAGATTCAAGAGTGAGTTGGCAAGGATGGCTAACTTGAAAAGTAATTAGATGTTACTAAATAAATCCTAGAAAAGAAGAGCTAGAAGAGACCAAATCATCTAACTTGATTTTACTTTAGTGATATCAGGTAAGCTCCCCAGGTGTGTGTGAAGAACTGGTCTTTGTTGCAAGCTGATTATTTTCCCATCTTTTGCCAGTGTGGCTAAAACAATAGCCAGTCATGTTCTTCTTTAGAAGCACAGATATAGCCAGATGTTATTACAAATTGGACAGTGTCAGGGTTTGTTTTGCCACCCAGATGCCAGCTACATTGGCCTGTCTGTAACTTAGAAAGTTACCTTCCTACCTCATTTTGCATTTCTTTTGCTAATGTCCCCTTTTGAATTGTGGGACTTTACCTGTTTATTTGCTTTCTTCAGGTTAATGTTTTGATGCACGTGTCAAACTTAAAACAATTCTTTTGAATTCCAGTCACGTCCTTCAGGTGGGAGGAAGTCTCTCCTGTTTTAGTGTTGTTAGCAGATTTTATAAATTAACTTTCACCTTTGTAGTCATTAGGCTGGTCAATATCTAGACCAGACCTGACATCCACACCTTTTTTAAATATTCTTCCTGTTCTGGTGGCAAACTTTGATAACATTTAAAAGGCCTTTCAACTAGGCTTCACATACTTTGAAGGGCTTGCAATAGCTGTTTTCTTACCTTGCTTTTGAAATCAGAATTGAAAGCATAAGCATCAGAGCCTTACAGTGTCACTATGATTAAACTTTTCTGTGCAGGTACACTGATTTGCCAGTACAGTTGTTTCAGTGTGCCTTTTTTTCAGAATTATAAAGAAGGTAATTTTAGGCAAAAGTTTCTGAATGGCTCTCTAGTACAATTTAAAATAGCTACCGAATTGGATGTTCATAATTTAGTGTCACCACCATTGTTTCATTTGTCATATATTTCTTAGTTTCAGATTGTCAGCTATGGATTCATGCTTAAACAACTGGCTAGATAACTAATGTGTATCAAATTGTTTTTGAAAGGATTCACTCCACTTATCCCAAATTGAGTTCATTTTGTGCATAATGACCCTGGAGCTAAATATCACAACCTAAATTATTTCACTAGGCTTTGCTTTATAGCAAAGGAAGCACTGATGGCAGATGAGTGATCCCTTTGTAACACAGACTCTACTTCCGACATCACAGGAAAAATATAATTGGCCTTCTCCAGTGGTCAATAAAAAACTTTCCTTTTATCATAGTCTTGATTTTTTTTTTCTTTTGTTCATATCCATTAAAAACGTAATGTATGTCAATAAAATTGACATTGCAACCATGTCAGGGATTTTTACACAATTTTTTAATTGATGATGCTGATTGATTAGAATTTTTTTTTCACTGATCATTTTTGAGAATAGACCCTCACTAGAATACGATACCATCGCATAGTTGGGACGTAGTTCTGAAAAGCCTATGTCCCAGCGTACGAAATAGAGCAGGTAAGTTTCTTGCTCTGATTCTTAACAAAGATCTGTGTTAGTCTCCCATTTCTCAGGCAAATCAGACTGAGTATTTGATGGTTGTTGCTTGCTCTTTATTTGCTCTTTCTCCTGAGGAATTTTCAGTGACTTTCATTTTCCTGATGCGAAACAGGAAGACTTCTAAAACTTAAGTTTTGCAGGATGATGAAGCCCTATTACTTCCAGCTCTACTTAAAATAGAAAACTGTTAGGTCTGTTGGCAAGGCACAATGGATCTAAAAGCATTTTTGGCAAAGGGATGTTTGCTTTTTACCTGAAGGAAAATAACTAGCAAGTCCGTCTACTCCAGGGTATAGTGTATTTTATGAATGGTTAGATTCAAATTAGCTTGAACCAGACTTCTAGGCTTCCTAGGAGTCTTTTCCCTAAATATTTAATTTCTTCTGCCAGTTAAAATCCCAGTCTGAAAAACTATATGTAATGTGCAGAAAATTGTTGCATTATCTCTTTTCTCTGGTTTTATGAGTTCAGTTGTTGTTTGGTTGTTGGTTTGGTTTGTTTTTCTTTGCCCACCCCCCCCCCCCCGCCTCCCCTTTCTCCAGCTTTACTGTTTATCTTGTCTAGATTTGTGACATCAGGTACCTGCACACCGACGTAAGGCTGTTGACTTTTTAGGTCATTCTGTACAACGTTCAGTTTTTATCTAACTCAAATATTTCCACTCATGCCAGACTATTTAATTTAGTCTGCATTTCACTGAGCCTACAAGTAGGTTTCTAGTAACCTGTGTCCAGAGTGCAGAGGGTAAGAACGCTGCTGTCTTCCTTGATAGAAACCTGGGGTACTTTCTCACCTCCCCACAACCTTGCTGTCCCAGAAGAGCAGCCATTTTCAAAGACCAGCTGCACTGTGGCCTTAAAAGGAAGTAGGAAAAAAATGCTATTTATTAGCCTTCAAAACAACTTTAAGTTCTTGAGTCATAGCATCAAACCCTAAGGAAGTACCCATTCCAGGTGTGATGATCTAAACCTTGGGCAGATCTCATTGCTTGGTTTTGTCAGGTTTTTTTTGTAGTAATTCTGAAGCAATGCTTTCTGGCTTATACTGTTCACTGGCCTCAGGTATAATCTGGCTTTACTACATGGAAGACCAGTGCTGTTTCACTGAAAGATATTAAAATGCTTGGAGAGGCTTTGCACATTTGTCTGAATTCACCAAATGGCCTGAATGAAAGGAGCTCTTTTCAAAAGAAAAGAGCTTGGACTTGGCCATTCTTCTTTTCAAATCCTGCTGCTCTACAGTCACCCAACGAACAGTAAAGCTTAGCCTTACTCTTGTGATGTGAAGGAATTGGATTTCCCTGATGCTCAGGAGAAATTTCATTAAGGCCATGTGTCTTCAGATTGGTTTGTACTCTGTGAATTGTGTGATGAAGGGGATTTGCTGCCCAGTATTTGCTTATATTGAAAATAAATAACTTGTTCTTTTACAAGCTTATAAAATTAGCTATAGCGAGTGTTTCTACTGCTTCCTTCAAGAAGGAGCCATTGTACAGTTTATTCTGTGAGCCAGCCTGGTCTGCAGAATGGAAAGCAGTAGCAGGCTATACCTAGGACTTTTTCTTCCATGGAACAAAATTCCATTACTGGTTGGTTTGTGGGTTGTTTTTTTTTTTCCTGGCTTCAGATCTTAAATAGAGCAACATACTTGAGGTATATCTCTTGACTTTTTTTTTTTTTAGCTTACTAACTTGCTAAGAGGCCCCCATCTGAGAGTAACTGTTTTATCTTCTTAAACATGCCTATGCAAATATGACACATTTTTAAGGCAATTGTATATAACCTGGGATATTGTCAAGATGTTGCTGCAGATCACCTTTCGTAGTTGATGTAGGGGATGAATGCAGAACTTGGTCTTGTCCATCTGCATCTGGCACATGATATCACCGAAGGGCTGTAGGAACTAGTAGGGCTTTCAGCTGGTTTGTTCTTGGATTTCCTACCTCTATCATCCCATCTAACTGCAGAACCCACATGAAAATGTGTATCTGAATGATGGGACTGGGTTTGGTTGTGCACTCTGGCATTGCCCTGATCTTGAACTATGACAAGCCCTGACTGTACATCGTCATTTTCCACTTCTCATCCTTTGTTTCCTTTGGAGGATGGATCGTGCTCATGTATCTGAGACATTGGCTGATTAGAACTGGAGGATCATCTTCCATGTCATCCTTGCAGCCTCAGTCTTCTGTAAATGCTGATAGAGGAGAACTGTTTGCTGGGGCTGATCACTGTCCACAGAGAGAAGTGTTTGTATGAGGTTGTGTGGTTTTAAACTGAGTTGATATGAGTTAAGGGCTCAACTAGATAGATCTGCTACAGTCAGTGGTCACCCATGAGCGAAAATAAAACCCAAAAGTTGAATTTGCAGAACTGATAGAGAAGAGGAGAAAAAAAACAACTGAAGACATTTGTTCTTTTGTAGGTGAGAGACTATTAAACTCCCCAAATAGTTCCTAAATTAACATCTCCAGGAGTCCTCGAACATAACTGAGGGAGCAGTTGTGAAATAATGTGAAAGAGGGTTACTCAAACGTTATAGCTATAATGTTAGTTCTTCTTGACCATTGTAGGTGAGAGCTGGCTGCAGCTTTCTGATTGGTACGAAGTTAGAATTGTGCTGGGACAAGAAGAAGGATTCTGACTGAGGAAAGAACCTGAGATGTAGGATTCAAGTGCTCGTTTAGACATTCAGTGTCACCTCAGACACTGTAACATATCCAGTACACCTGCCTGGGGCTGGCAGCTGTGATACAGGACCTATAGGAGACCTGCATCCTTCCAGAGTGACAGCTGGAGGCCAGCAGTCATGTAAAAGACCTTAGGCCATCTAAAATGTCACTAAGTGTCTGTGTTGAAGGATCCAAATCCCACCTGAAATGTCTTTCTATTCACTTGATGAGTGACCACTGGTTTCTCTGAGCTTTCAATTTTCTGTAGAAAGGATGTACTTGAAACAAGTGCAGTGAGATGCAAACTCATTGTTTAAGTGATACAACCAACAAACAAGACCCTAACACTGAAAAGACTTTGTCCGTGCATGAGGATATGAAAAGCACCTTTTACCACGTGTATACTGAATACTTTAACTTCTACTGAAGAATGTATCAACTTGTTACCAAGTGCGAAATCTTTCAAATACTTAAGAAAAAATAATTTATCTAGAGTGCTGTAACCAGTTCAGGATTCCTATGCACAAAGTTCACCCAGCATATGATATTTAAAAGCACGACAGTATTTATTGCTCTATTATAACCTTGCATAAGCAGTTACAGTTCCTAGCATAAGCAGTTACCAGCGCACTGTTTTCCCTTTGTGAGAGTCTTGCCAACCCGACTAAGCTGGAGACACCGCTGAGCAGGAGAATGATGATCAGCGGGGTCAGAGCAGAGCAGGGAGGGAGGCGCAGCACCTTCAGGCTGTCCCTGTTGTTCGTAGAGTGTGCTCTGGGTCCTTTCTGTCCCTCTGCTCTGAGTCACCTCTGTTTATACCCTCAGCAGACTCAGTGGCAGAGTACTGACCAGGTGTTGATGCACGCGTGGCCAGCGCATGCAGCAAGGCCTGCCAAGTACATGCCCTGCTGTCTAACAGCGGTTCCCGGATAGCAGCAACATACTGCTCAATAACAACCCTCCTAGCTCCCCTCTCTGAGATAACAACCCTCCTAGCCCCCCTCTCCAAGGTCACGTTCTCACAGCTGTGTGCAGCTCGTAATTTCCCACAGTGGCCCTACATGGACCATCACTGAAATCCCTCACACATGCCACTGCGTGGTCCGTAGCTGGGACACTGTGGTACTCCACAACCTGCACTCTTAAGCTTGTATTTTCCCACAGTGGCCCTACACGGACCATCACTGAAATCCCTCACACAAGTGCCAGGCCAAACTTCAATTTATTTTCATGTAACTGTACTGCATTCTATTATTATTATCATCAGACTGTAACTTTTTGGCTGTGGCACAGCTCACTGTACACCTAAAGGGAAGAGGAAATCTCTTTGCAGAGTGGTTTTGTTTCAGGAGATGGGCGTGGGCTCTGGCTTCTTTAACCAAAATATACATGCCTTTTAAACTCTCTGTTGACTTGCCATGTCAGTCACAAAAACACATATGTCATGCTCTGATCTGGAGTAATTGGTTAAAGTATGTGTGTTGTAATATGGCTCTCTTAAAAATCCATGTCCTTGAAAATTTGTGAAATAAATGCATGCAAGTCTCGAAACAGGAACAGAAAGCAACTACTGTTCTGGTGCTTAGCTGCAGAGGTAACTGTTTGTAGGCAGCATATCAGATGCTCCATTTCTGAACCAAAATTCCCGAGCATGTCCCTCTACAACAATTAACATATTAGTGATGCTATTTGGCTTTGAACAACATGCTGTATTTTTTTAACGTGAGGACACTTGTTACAAAAGTTGCACTTGAGAATACAGTGCTTCTTGCTCATAAGCAAATCTCGGGCACTAATGCTATTTGCATTAAATAAACATATTACAGCATTCTTCCATTAAAAAGGAATTGCCAGGTATGCATATAAATGTAAACATGTTTAATTTTTATGTCAAAGTGTCTGTTACAGCAGACCCCAGAAAATCTTGCTTATTTTACATAAGCATTTTTCCCCACCTCTCACTTGACTATTAGGCTAAATTGTATTTTTGCGTCGTTTTTATTTCCTTTATTAAGCACTGTAGGGTTCGCTCCTGTAAGGCTGTGTGAACAAGTCTGTTGGAGAAAGCCAAAATAAATACTTTAGGAAGCAGGAAGGGTCTTGCTCGGGCCTGGATGTGCTACAGTGGCTCCTTCGGTATTTTAAACCAAAATCTGAGTTCCTTTTACTGAAAGAAGGAATAAGCCAAAATGTGTTGTATATGAGGATGCTTATTTCATTGTAACCCTTTTCGTGTGAAAATATAATTGAAACATTCCTGAGCTGTCTGTGATTCTCCTTTATCTAGTTTCATAGGGGAGAGGGAGGAAGTTTTCTGCACCTTTTCTTCCATTTCCCTCTTGCATGCAACCAGAAATTGAGAAACTGCTGTAATCAATTGAGAAAGCTTGTAACCCATAGAGTAAGCAAATGAAAAATGGTCTGTCTTCATTTTTATGAAGATAAAGGTAATTGAGTAGAGGTAATGTGAAGGTAGGGTGGTCCTTACCACGATAGAGTTCTAATCCAGACAGCTTCTTTTAGGGGAAAAAGTCCTGCTAAGTGAACACTCCTAAACAGAAAACTACTACCTTGCCATTTCGTGTCTACAGAGCAGTGAGCAGCACGTACCAAAACTGTGTGGAGCTTAGGCTGATCTGATTTTAAAAGTGATCCTGAAGCAGTTCCGTGAAAGAACTTACTTAGACTGTTGTGTGAATCTTCCCCACCACTGAACCATCTACAGCAAAATCATCAAAGCCCTTTAAATATGCAGAAGTGGTTGAACGGTGAAATACAGCAGTAGATCTGGTCGCTTGTGCCCATCTTGTTTGAGGCTTGTGATACACCTTATTCCTTTCCCCAACTGCCCACTTAACTTTGTTGCAGTTGTCAGCATAGAGCAGTTTCCTACTGCTTTGGGCTCAGGAATGGAATAAGTGAAATGCAGTTCGGTTCTTTGCTGGAAATTCATGCGTAGATTCATGGATATTTTGCCAATGTAGTCAGAGGCCACAGATAGGTCACCTTCAGACCTCACTGGTGTAAGGGCTGAAGTGGGAGCATTTGGTGAAGGCATGGAATGGGGAAAATGGAATGGGAATTCCCTGTGACTTTGGAAGATGCTGAAGGAGGGACAGACAGACAGATGAAGAAACAGGGTGGAAATGCCAGGCAGTGTGGAAGAGTCGATATAAACTTGTGCTATAACATGGAGCTGCACGATGGAAAGCGGAGGTTAGCCTAAGCCCACATACGGAATTGTCATTTCTTTGTGCTAGAAAACCCTATGTGTCAGAGCTGTAGGTCCTTCCCTCCTTCTTAATAATACCAGAACTTTAATTGTTTTTTCTTTCTGTAAATTGAAAGCCTCGGATGGAGCAGGGAATTCCCTGGTGCCCACCTGTCAGTGACAGGTTAGAATTAGTCAGGGCGTATAGCTGAAACCTTTACCTGCCCTCTGGGGAAGGTCAGTCTTGAAAGCTGATGGAGGATGGGGGGAGGACAAGTCCCTGTCTTGGCAGTGGAAAATGTGCTCAAACTGGAAGCCCCACAAACACGCAACTTTCACAAACCACAAGTGGCAGCTTTTTATACTGGAGTCAAGGAAGAAATTAGGTTGTTCGGTTGTAAAGCTCAAAAAACAAGTAGCTATGAAGTAAGTGGAAGTACCATCCACACGATGGCCAAGGAAAAGCTGTATATCTAACAGGAACGTAATTGAAGTGGTCTATATATGTATTTAAACCACCTCAAAGGACTATTGCAATTTCTGAATTTCGTTCTGGCATTTTATATTTGACAAGGTGACATTGTCTAAGAAATGTATTGTAAAACACTGCTGTACTGTAGGAAAATGATTGAATGTTAATATTTCAAGATGCAGACCACTGTTCAAATGTTATCATAAATCTTTGCCATTGTTTTAGGGGATAATTCTTCATGCATATTTGAGTTGAATTGATAGAACCATCCCGTGGAAGGGTAATCTGCTTGTTATCACCTTACTGCCACTACTAGTTTAATTTTGACTTTTCAGGTATTCGCCTCCACCTGTACATTATATATGATGATTTTTTTTTTTTTCATAACTAGCAGAGAAAAGTTCTGACTTCTGTTTTCAAATTAACACAGCGTTTAATAGCTTTGTTCTTTCTTGAAATGAGCTCGCAAAGCACCACGAGAATCTCTTTTTCCAGCTTAATATTTTCTTTCTTTTTCACTTCTTGCAGATTTAGTAGGTTCACAGTAGCTGCACTTCAGTCCAAAGTAGAACAAAGTGAACGTGAAATGAACCGTCTTAAAAAGGCACTGGAAAGAAGTGATAAATACATAGAAGAAATAGAGTGTCAGCTTTTACAGCTGAAAAATGCAGGCGAAGGAACCCAGACAGTGAGTGCTGTTAGTGAGAGAGTGCTTTCCACAAATGCTAAAGGAGCTGAGAGCAGTGAAGACACGACATGTTTGAAAACCCAAGTTGAGGAGGAGAAAGCTTTGACTACCAGTCAAAGTCCTGACAGTCTTGAACAGCTGACAAGTGGTGGAACTTGTTTAAGCTCTTCTAGTCAAGATGGTTCAAATGGCTCAAATACCCAGTGTGCCTCAAAGAAAGAACTATTTCCAGGGTGTCATGAGGTTCTCCTGGATGAAAATACTACAAATATGGATGCTTGCTTAGAAGAGCAGTGGAATAAAATTGAGGAATGTACCCCATATAAGGATGAAGAACTTTATGATCTTCCACCACCGTGCACTCCTTTTCTGTCTCTCAGTCGCCTTCAGTTGAACACTCCTGATGGAAAAGAAAATGGAAGGAAACCATCAGCATTCCTGAGGAAACTGAAATTTGAAGAGTTTTGTGACACCTCAGATGATTGCAGCAAAGATTCTCCAGGGCGCAGCACAAGCAGCTGTAATAGCGAAAAGAAGCTAAACTGTTTTACTACAGGAAAACCAAGTTTTTGGGGGACCTGCCCAACAAATTTCGCTGAGAACTTAGGTTTTGATGAATCAGAGCAAAATTCAGTAGCTGGTCAGTCAGATGAGACATCAGCAAAGTCCAGTGATAAAACAAGTTCTTGCTTACCTAAAAGGTTACATACACTCTGCTCTTCCGAAATGAATCGCACAAGAACCTCCAGTGAGGCATCTATGGATGCTGCCTACCTCGATAAAATTTCCGAGTTGGACTCAATGATGTCCGAATCAGACAACAGCAAGAGTCCATGCTATAATTTCAAGTCCTCCGATCTTGATAATTCTTCAAAGTCAACAGAGTGCTCTAAGCTTCTGAATGAAACCGAGAAGAAACTGGAAGAGATGAATGAGGAACAGTGTATGAAGTGTCCAGAGACAAGTGATCTAGCAGTTGACAGAACTGGCTGGAAACCTGCTATGTTTTCCATCCTCTCCCCATCTGAACTAGACAGGAATGACCACTTTCCGCTGTTTACAGGCCAAAATGTAGCAACTAGTGATACCAAACCTCCAAACTGTTTATTTCAAAGAGACTTTTCCCAGAGTTTATTATTCAGTAACTCACAAAGGTTGTTTGAGGAGCAAAAGTTTGGTTCCTGCTTTTTAAAAATGTCATCTGACCTGCACAATCAGCTTAATGCTCCTTGGATGTCTTCCTTTATAGCTGAAAAGAAGAATAAAAATGTCAGTCAGTCGGCCAAGAGGAAAATTCAAAGCAGCCTTTCCAGTGCTAGTCCATCGAAAACCACCAAAAACTGACTCTGCGTGGAAATCGAACGTGACTCAAAGTCGTCAACCTGCAAGTGTTTAATATTTACAGGTGAACTTAATTTTTAATGGCTTCCATGCAATCTGATCCTGTCTTTTTCGACTATGTGAAAACTGAACATTCCCTTGCACGTTACAAGCTCTTTCCTAGGAAAGAACCATTCCAGATTCTTTTCTTCGGCTGGGCATTTCGTTTACTTGGGGGTTTGGGGTTTTGGCGTGTTTTTTTAAGTTTTCAGGTGATGTGATCTTCCGGTTATGGGCACAGCTAATGGCTCCCTTGAACAGGACAGTTTTAAGTGATCTTGTCAAATCAGTCATTTATGTAAGAATTTGGTTTAAAGGTTACGTTTCCCATTCCTAAAGATTACATTTTGTGCGTGTAAGGCAGCTACTAGCTATATATCCTATGGATTCATGAAATTGCTATAAAACAATGTCAGTTTTGCCATAAAACTTGCCTCACAGAGGAAATGTTGCTACTTGGACTGTTTCATAGCACTCTACTGTACCGAAACTCTTGTTTTAAGTGAGCGTAAGGTAGCAGACTCTTTCTTTTCAGGATTACAGCACTTCAGTTAGAAACCATATTTTCTTTAACACTGCAAACATGGCTTGTATTTTCTGAAGTAAAGCACAATTTCTAATTTAGTTCCCAAAAAGCATTGTTATTCTAAATGTGTTCAGTATGCCTGTATCGACCATAAAAATGGGTTTGTATGCTAATGACTTGTTTACCTAATGTGCACTGAACATTTTACATTAATACTGTACCGTTTTACATTAATACTGCATGCTTTTCTATGTGAATTGAATAAAATGTGTTATAAGCACTGTAATCCTTGATGTTGCCTCAAATATTGAATTAGCAAAAAAAAGAACGGGGAAACTTTTTTCTTTCTTTTTCTGTAATTTAGATATTTTCCAAGTTTTGTAAAACACAAACGTGAGCTTATTCACGAAACAATCAAACTTCCCTGCCTCCTCCTTGTTAGATGTATTGCCATTCTAGTGTCAGCATCGATACAGTTGATGGAAATGGCTTTCGGCCTCTCTGGAGGTGACTCTTCCATAAAGTATTGCACAGGTCAACATAATGTGATGGCCTACTACAGGCAGGAGACCTAATTAAGCAGCAGAGCAAAATTGGTTTCTTTGCATTATTGTGTTTAAGGGTTTTTTTTAAGGGCATATTTAATTGTAAGATGCAGGTTTTTCCTTCTGTATAGGCCTCTGATGGCATTTCTTACAAACAGACGTCCTTGCTTCATCAATACCTGTGATATGAAAAATCCATACGCTGCCTTTCATCCCTTGGAAAAGAGGGATAGCCACTTGGAAAATTTCAATAGACTGGCTCATCTCTTGTAAAGTTAAGTCCTGTAAGCAGTTTGAACAAGAGCTATGTCTCACATGGCAGTGTGTGCATACATTCCTGCAATTGGTGTGTTCATTTTCTTTTTTGAGAAAAAAAAAGCTTTACCAAAAAATCATCTTTCAAGTCATACATGCAAGGACCCTTTCCTGGTGACAGGCAGGATGGCATTGTGCTTTTATACACTGCTTTCAGTATACCCCTGAATTTTAATATTCACAGGAAAATCTAGTTGTTCAATATTAACATGCTTTTCAGAAATTAAAGAGCTGGCCAAACCAGCTAGACATCAGCTGCTGCTTGATTTGACTAGTTTTACTAGTAAGTCGAAAAATACTGCCTTGATTTAACCCTTTGGGAAAAAAAGGGAAGGGCTCCTCAAATATGTCTCTAATACTTTTCTCAAAATATCCTTGTATTGCAAAGCAATCACAAATATGTAGTAAATAAGTGCTGAGGTCACTGTTTTGTTTCATTGTGGGTTTGGGAAGAGGTGCATTTATTTATGGGCTTCATTTTATACTCAAATATACTTCCGATACGCAAGTAATTTTCAGTGATAGAAACATGGATACAACTGGCATCACACCTGAAATCAAACTAGAATAAAGGAAAATGTTGGGGTTCTTTTTCATGCTACTTTCTAGTCCCTTGGACGGGAACACCACTTATGGGCTTGCTCTTCGATATGGGTATTTTGATTTTGCGTGTCATGCAACTTGAATGGATAGAAGAGCCAAGCCCAAGGTTAAAAAAATACCGAAGATCAAACTCATAAACTTCATCTCTTATTCTCAAGTGGGGACACAGAGTGAGGCATGTCAGGCCAAGTACTGGCTTTTCACTTGAGAGGGTCATGGGAGCACGTACATCATGACCTACAGCCTCCCAGTAACTTCCTACGTTGTGGCAAGAAAGTTATGGCCGTTTTCCATAATTACTTGGTTTCCAAGCTCTCTTGTACCCTCAGATCCCAACTCCAGATACAGTGAGCAGATTGTGATTGCATCCAGTGCTGTAAGTAGGAACATTTTGTGTTTCACAAGTTACGAAGCTGAAAGAGATCTGAATTCTACCTTAGTCTTTTGTTTGGCTGGGGTTTGTTTTGTTTTGGTTGTTGGTTTGCAGGGGAGGTGGTGGGGTTTTTTTATTATTAATTAAGTGCCTTTAAGACAGCTACCACATTCTAGATTCTGCATTTTATTTGGTTGATGTAGATTGTATTCCTTTTGGCTTAAAATTTGACAAGTGGTTGGTGCCACGCCAACTTACACATTTAAGCTACATGTAATGAATGGGGTTTCGGTTATAAATGTATTGGCCATACCTGGGCTTTCAGTTCTCCACACTGCATTCTGTCAGTGCCGTGCTTGTTTAATCTCTTGTTGCACTTACCATGCTCTCTGAATAAAAGAGCCTAAACGAGAGTTCATTGCTGTTAATTTTTTATGATAGTTACCTAGTTATGTAGTAATGTAGAACTGGAATATACACGATCTAAACCTTAGCTATTACAATTTTGATTAAGACAATAGACGTTTCAAAGTGATGTAGAGATGAGAGCTGTGATGTCCAATGATATTTAATAGCTCATAAAATTTTTACTTCATCTAATAATACTCACTGTACTAAATACAAGGCAACTTGCAGGTTGTAACACAGGAGAACTCTTTCCAGGAGTACTGGTAAGACAAGAGAGTGAAATTGCTACCGGCCTCAGTGAAATCTGTTGGCTTACACCTAAGAGCAAGAACGCCAGGGTCAGGTTTTCACTTCGTTGTACAGGCAGTTTTACCTATGGGCAGTCTGGCGAGTGACCTGCTTCTCCGTGATTCCCTGCAGACTTTGCGAGAGTCCGGTTCTGCTTGCTGCTGCTTCGTCTGAGGAAGGGCTGCTGGAGCAGCTCTGCCTGCCAGCACAAAGTATGGGCCTGGGCCGTGTTCGGTTTTGAATGTGCTTTATTGTCTCCTTTTAAAATATCTCTGAAAAGGTGGCAAAAGGGACAATGCACAGCTTGTATATGCAAAGCAAGGTGCGCTAACTTGCACCTCCCTCCCTCCTTCCTTTCACAACTGTTTGCCTCACCAAGTAATGCCATTTAAAGGCGGTTTAAACCAAGCAAGTCTGATTCTAATTTCTGTGCAGCATCGAAGTCCTGCCTCTGACTCCCAGCAGCCATATGCTTGAAAAACGGTCTCGATAGACCTCTTCTGTACTGTGGTTGTGGTAAATGTTTCACACACTGTCAAGGTGCCACTACTCCCTTGCTCCATTTGGCACAGGGCCATCCCATGTGAATAGACCAAGGCTTTTCCCTTCACCCTTCCCAAGTGTGGATGACAGGAAGAGCAGCTCCGAGGTGACTTGATGTGGGGGTCCCCAGTTATTCCAAGGATTGCTTGCAGAGATGATAAGCAGTCCCCTCTGGCCACTAATTCAGATCTGGCCCTTGCTTGGTCCCTTGCAGCAGTCCTGTGTCGCTGTGACGAGCCACCAGCCTGTCAGGCCTGGCCTAAGAGGGTGGCCTCTGTCCTGCCATCGAGCCGTTGCCTCGGTGCTTCTTAGGTCTAACTCAAAAAAAAACCCATCTTCATTAGCTGAAGGATAGAGGGAGAAGCACAGCTGGTGTAGGGGAAAGCCTGCTCGTGCTTTGGCAGTCGTGAACGTGGTGGGAGAAAGCAGGGCAGGATGACACTGGGCTGAAAAACAGGTTTAAGTTTAGTATTCCTGATTTTTTTTTTTTCAGCTTTTCTCGTAGAAAGTGTTGTCTCCTCTTGAGCACTCTTACAGGCTACCTGGGTGCTGTCTGCTGGTTTTCAGGGAAGCCAGACGGGCAGCATCAAAATCCCTTGGGATGTCAAAACTCCTCACACCGGATGCTCACCAGCCAGGCCGTCCGGGTGCTGGTTTTCGGGTGCAAGCGAAATGGGCTGGGGAAAGCCTGGGGTTGGGGAGGGTGACCGGGCAAGGAGAGGAGGGGTTCCTGTCCCTGTCCCAGGTCACTCTCTCTGTGTGGCAACCGGACCTCACTGGGCGTCTGTGATTTTTTTTTTTTTTTTTTTTTTTTAATCCGGCTGGCTTAGAGCTGGCTTCAGATTTCTGGGAGAGAAGTGGCCGCTCTGGCTCGCTCGTCCCGCCGGCGCTGCCCTCCCCACGCAGACCTGTGGTTTTTGGTTGTTTTTTTGGGGGTTTTTTTGGTGTTTTTTTTTTTTCCCCCTCTTTCACTGTTAACAAAACCTGGTGATTAAGACGCGAAACTAACAAAGAGTTTTTCTTCCACCTTAACCTTGCACACAATCCTTTAACAAATTAATTAATCCTAATGAATTAACACTTCATTTATTTAAACGCGCTACAGTTCATGAATTAAATTTTCATGCAGTGATTAAAGGCTGTTAAAATATGCATGATTTCGTTAAAATTTTATAATAAATCAGGGCAATGTGTTACATGACAAGGCAACTACTTCCCAGCCCCTCGGAAGGTGCTTTGATTCGCGCGTGGGGAGGTGGGGGGTGGGATGAGCCCTCCGCTCCCGGTTTTGGCAGCCGAACCCATCCTGGAGCTGCGGTGAAGCTCGGCCGGCGACCGACCGAACCCTGCCCCCCTCTGAGCCCCTCTCCGGGTCTCTCGGGGGGGAGGGAAGGCAGCGTTTTACCGGCTACCCCCCGGCGAAAACGTGGCGTGCCGGGAGCGGGAGCGCTGGTGGGGGCCGGCAACCGGTTTTGCCCAGGGAACCGGTGCGGGAAAGCGAGCGGGGTCTGGGAGGTGTGGTGCGGGAGGGGCTTTCTCAGTGTCCTTTTAATTCCTCCCCATCACTTAAAATAAAGGGTGAGAAAGTTTTCCGACGGCAGGAGCTTGCAGGACCCTTCCGGTCACCCCCCTCCGCCCAACCCCGTCCCCGGGGAGGGCACGTCCACCCCGGGACCTAAATCACCATCAAGCCTTTTCATTTTTAATACGACAGCATTCTACACTTCGGCTGCGAAAGCAGTTATTGCGGCTTGTACCTCGGTAATTAGCAGGTCTTTGCTGATGTAAAGAAAGTCCTCATTAGGACATGGAAATACTTTTTGTGCATTCACCCAAAGGGTGGGTTGGTTGAGTTTTTTGTGGTGGTTTTTTCTTTTTTTTTTTTTTTTGCCTTCTGAAGGTTGATTTTTATCATCTAAAGGGAAAATAGCTTTTACACTAAATGGGATATTGACTTTCCGTGAACTTCACCAAATAACCCATGTCCTGTATGTTTTCTCTCAGTGCTCTCGCTGGCACTCAGGGTAGGACAAATACCACTTAAAAAAAAAAAAATTGTAAAGCTAATGTTTGGTGAAATGAAAGTGTCCGGAAGGTTTAGAGTCAGCGGTTCTATAAACTCCACATTAACTTTTTTTTAAAAAAAAAAAGTCGGGATATGTAGCAAACTACGATCAGACGTTAATACTTAATATCCCAAGCTTTAGTATATTCATTATTGGGGAAGCCTAAAAAGAGAAATCAAATACAATGGGTTACAGTAATTAATTTATAAATGGTCTCACTGTGGGAATAAGGGTTACTTTATTACTTTCTCGAGATAGGCAGTTCAGTCAATTAAGGAAGTCTGCCTCTTTCTTGCACCTGAAGCTGGAGAAAACTACGGGAGACAAGTAAATGCCTTATGCGAGATAGATATATGTATATATGCCTCCCGCGCATTATTGAACATCTTGGGCCACAAAAGTAGGGCTACAGTGTGATCCTGTCTCCGGTGGGCTCGCCCATCAGAGCCTGCGAATTTGTTGCCGTCAGTATTCGTGAGGCCGGACGTACCCACGAGGAATGGAAGTAACGGCGAAGATTCGGATGAAAATCCAGATAAAGGCCCGCGCGGGGCCGAGCCAGGCTCCGGCCGCCTTCCCGGGGAGCCGACTGTGTCGGGGGGGGGCGGGGGGGGAGCGGAGGGGATTAGTCCCTGGTGAGTCCTGGGGACCCCCTCGCGCTCGGTGGGGCAGGGGGAGCGGGGGCGGCTGCGGCGCGGAGACCGGTTGCAGCACTGCAGCGGGCGTCGCCGTCGGGGCAGCATCAAGAGGGGCCATGATTTTAAGCGCTGCTTTAGAAGTTAGCGCTTCCCTTCTTGCAAAAAAAAAAAAGAAAAGAAAGGAGAAAAAAAATAAATAGGCGTCCCAAGGACTGCGAAGGAAAGTTTTTCCTCTCGGGCTTGTAAAGCGACAGACCAAACAGTGCGAGGAAAAAAAAAATCCAAACAACTCCAAACCCCCTCTCTTCTCCCCGTGGCCTCTACCCTCTCCTCCTCGCAACTCTGGAAAACCAGAAAGGAGGGAAAAGTTACAGGAAAAGTACCAGGGGCAGCCGAAAGGGCCAGGGGGAAGCCGCCAGCACCCCGACATCTTCCCGGCGTCCCGAAGCTGTTCCCTCCCCACCCCACAGACACCCCCAGCCCTGGGGCTGCCGCGGTGGTCACTCCCCTGGCAAGGGCGGAGGGGGTAGGGAAGGGAGCTGCTTCACCCCATGTTTGCCAAACCGAGGAGGATCCAGCGGGATGCAAGCAACAACGTGCCCAGCCCTCCTCCCTCCCTCCAGAAGACACCAGGGAGGTGGGGCTGGGGACCCTTGGAACATCTGGAGATCTTTGCCCCTTCAGCCGACGGCTGGTGCTAGGGGCGGAGGTGGGAGAGAGGCTGAATTTTTTGGCCGGAAAAAAAAAAAAAAAAAAAAAAAGAAAGAAAGAAAGAAGAAAAAAAGAAAAGTTGGTAAAGAGAACGGGTCCTTTTAAAAGTGGTGGAGGGAGTTTGGTATTCCTCCGGCCCAGGAGAAGGTCTCGCCCACTGCCTCCTGCCCCAGCTGCCCCCTCCCCGCTCCCGCTGGCCCCGAGGGCCAGGGCTGCCCCCCTGCCCGTGCTGTTGCTGGGTGGGGGGGTGGCCCGGACCCTCTGAGCCAGGGTAGGGCTTCCTACACTTCTCCATCACTTCCCCGGGACGCTTTCTGTTTACCAGGAGTGCCGGCTTGGAAACAGATAGAGTAAGTCCTATAACTGCTTTTTGGAAAAAAAAAACAAAAAAAAACAAAAAACAAAACAAAACAAAAACAAACCCCAAACCCCACATAAAGTATGATTTGGCTATTCTGATGCAATGAGGAGAGCTCAGCCCCGCTTCAGATCATTTCAGATTACAGTTCACCCCCCTCCGAGGTGAAGTGCTCTCCGCCGCCCCGTGGGACGTGGTGATGGATGGAGACCTGGCCCCCTTTGGGATAAGGGGGCTCCCTTTGGGATGAGCGAGCGAGCTCCTTCCCCGCCACCAGACTGGCTGGGGAGCTGGGGAAGGACTGGCGATGACAAACGTGGACTTTTTCACTTGAGGTTGCGGTGTGCGTGTGTGTGCGTGCGTGTGCCCCTTCGGCTGTGCTTGTGCGGGCAATAAGAGGCGTTCAGGAGGAACAGAGCAATGCCGAGGCTGTCACAGCCCCGCACCCCACAAGAAACCCAGCCGGTGGCGTCTGCCCAGTGACCGAGGGACGGCTCCAGCCTGCCCCTGGAGACAGGATTTCCCGTGGGCCCTTCCCTAGGGATTCAAGCTGACACCACTGGTGCCGGAACAGATTCACTCCTCCAACCTCACAGGCAGATAAAAGGAAAAAAAAAAAAATTCTGCTCTTAAACTGGACAGTAACCCCGGATCACTCATAAAACGACGGTGAGGTGCCAACCCTAGTGTGACTGCTGAAGCGTTTCATTCAAATGTAGAATTATTCAAAGAATAAATGGGAGAAAAGAGAGAGAGAAAGAAGAGTAAGACAGGCAGACGGGAAAAAAAGACAGGAAAGGAAGAAAGACAGGAAGAAATACAGAAAGAAAGAAAGACGAAAGAAAGGAGGAATAAAATAATAATAAAAAAAAAAATTAGCCAGACTACTTTTCCTTTTTCCTCCCAGGCTGTATGAGATGGATTTGACTCGTTTCTTACATAAAAAAGTACCTGGGTAGCAAGGTACCCAGAGGAAAGAAGGAGAGAAATGAGAGAAAGGAGAGAAAGAGAGAGAAACAAAAAGAAAGACAGAAAGGAAGAGAGAAAAAGAATGAAAGAAAGGGAAGAAAAAGAGAAAAATGAAGGAGAGGAAGGAAAGAGAGAGGGAAAGAAGAAAGAAAGAGAAACAGAAAGAGAGGAAAAAGAAAGTGAGAGAGAAGGAAAGAAAGGAAAATTAGAAAGACAGGTAAAAAAGAGAAAGAAAAAAGAGAGAAAGAAGGAAATAAGGAAAGAAAGCAGGAAGGAGGGATGAAGGCGCTCTGCCTGTGTCCGGTTTCAGGTCCCTCCGGTCGCTGGATCCCGGGATTTTCGGGACGGAGGCGCGAGGGCCGGCCAGGGGAGGTGGCAGGAAGCGCGCGCCCCCCGCCCCGCCTCACCTCCCGCGCGGGACGCGCGCCCGCGCGCGCGCGCTCCCCGCGGCCGCCCCAGCGCTTGCGGCAACGATGCAGGGGTGCGGGGTGGGGGCTGGCGAGGGGGGAGAATCGTGTGCAAATCAACGGCCTCCGCGCACCGCAAACGGGCGCCCGCAGCCGCCATGCCCCTCCCGGAGCCGGTGTGCCGCTGGGGAAGGCGGTTGGGTGCGGGCGGAGGCCGCACCGCCCCGCGGTCAGGGCCCTTAGGGCGGGCTTGCCGCTCCCGTCGGCTGCAGCGGGGGTACCACCGCACCCCCCGTGCTCCTCTGCCGCCCGGCGGCGCCGGTTCCTCCCGCCTCTCCGGGGGCAGGAAAGGGGGTCCCGCCCGCACCCCAAGCCTGGCCCCGCCCCGGAGGACCCCGCCGCCCATCCCCGCCCCGTCGGGGCGCCTCGGGCCGTGCTGGCGGCCGCGCAGCGCGGACGTGCGGTAGCCACAGGTGCCGCAGCCGCCCGGTGCTCGCCCTCCCTCCCTATAAGAGCGGCCCCGCCGCCGCCGCCCCAGCGAGACGGGCGAGGGCTGCGGGAGATGCAACAAGGCGCGGGGAGGCAGGGACGGGGGGCGGCGGCGGGCGGAACAGGAGGAGGAGGGAAAAGAGGAGGAGGAGGAGGAGGAGGAGGAAGGGGGGGAGACAGCTGATGCCCGTCAAAGCCAGAGCCGCCGCGCTCTCGCGAGAGCCCGCCCGCCGGTAGCCACGGGATGCGGGGCTCAGGTGCGGGCAGAGCGCAGCGCAGCGCGCCCGGCGCCGGGCAGCGGCAGGCAGCGCAGTGAGACGGCGGGGGCCAGAGGGAGCCTCGCCGCCCGCTCACCCACCCGCCCCAGCCCCGGCCACCCCGGCAGCGGCGGCGGCGGCGGGGGCAGGGTCCGCACCGATACCGACACCGGTACCGGCCGCCGCTTCCCCCGACGGAAGGAGAGCACTTTTCCCCCGACTTCAGGAGTGTCTGTGGATTTACATGCCAAGCCTTCAAGATGATGTCCATGAACAGCAAACAGCCGCATTTTGCCATGCACCCCACCCTACCTGAGCACAAATACCCCTCGCTCCACTCCAGCTCGGAAGCGATCAGAAGAGCGTGTCTGCCAACTCCGCCGGTAAGGGACGGGCGGCCGCGGCTCTCTGCTCGCTCGCCTGCTTTTTCTTTCTCTCTCTCTCACACAAGCACACACTCTTTCTTTCTCTCTCTCTCTCTTTTTTTTTTTTTTTGTGTATACTGCATGTATGTGTATGTGCATTAATAAAAAAACCGCTGCGAGGCACATTTTGACAAGCGGCGCTTAATGTTTTTTTCATGTCTTCCTCTGCAATCATCTGAGCGCCTGTGATCTTTTTTTGAAAGCGGTGTTCACGCGAGTCTCCGACTTCATCCACTTGCCGTATTAATTTTTATGACTCGGCCTCTGAAAAGGAACGCGCTTTATCTGCTTTCGTGTTTGACACAATTCCCCAGCTGAGAGTTACAGATCCGTTTCTTCTCCTCCTCCTTCTTTCTTTCCTTTATTATTATTTTTTTTTAATTTATTTGTTCCCTTCACGCCCCTGTCTTCTCTTTTTTTCGGATCCCCTCCCCGGTTACCTACCCTTTCCGCTCTTCGCTTCTTCTTTCCCCCTTTTGCTTCCCCTCCTCTCTCTCCCCTCCAACTATTCTACCCCATCCCCTCTTTCCCCTCACTTCCCTGCGCCGCTCTACCCCCCTTCCCCACTTCACTTGGCTCCCCCCCACTCCCTCCCCCGCACGGCCACCCCAACTTTGCCCACCCCTCCCTCGACTTTCCTTCCGACTCTACGCTTTTCCCCCCCGGCACCGTCCCGCGCCTCGCTGTCCCCCATCCCCGGCTTCTCCCTCCCTCACCCCATGCCCTCCTCTCCCCGCACCCCGCTCTTTTTTGTGTCCCTTCCAGCTGCAGAGCAATATCTTCGCCAGCCTGGATGAGACGCTGCTGGCGCGGGCCGAGGCTCTGGCCGCCGTCGACATTGCCGTCTCGCAGGGCAAGAGCCACCCCTTCAAGCCGGACGCCACCTACCACACCATGAACAGCGTGCCGTGCACTTCCACCTCCACCGTGCCCCTGGGGCACCACCACCACCACCATCACCACCACCACCAAGCGCTGGAGCCCGGCGACCTCCTCGACCACATCACCTCCCCCTCCCTGGCCCTGATGCCCGGCGGAGGCGGCGGGGGAGGCAGCGGCGGAGGAGGCCACGACGGGGCGGGCGGCGGCGGCGGAGGCGGCGGGGCCGGCGGCGGAGGAGGCGGCGGAGGAGGCGGGGGTGGCGGCGGCCTCATCTCCACCTCGGCCCACCCGCACTCGCACATGCACGGCCTGGGCCACCTCTCACACCCGGCCGCCATGAACATGCCGTCGGGGCTGCCGCACCCGGGGCTGGTGGCCGCTCACCACGGGGCGGCAGGGCAGGTGGCTTCGGCGGCCGCGGTGGTGGGGGCAGCCGGCTTGGCCTCCATCTGCGACTCGGACACGGACCCGCGGGAGCTGGAGGCCTTCGCCGAGCGCTTCAAGCAGCGCCGCATCAAGCTGGGGGTGACCCAGGCCGACGTGGGCTCGGCCCTGGCCAACCTGAAGATCCCAGGGGTGGGCTCCCTCAGCCAGAGCACGATCTGCCGCTTCGAGTCCCTCACCCTCTCCCACAACAACATGATCGCCCTCAAACCCATCCTGCAGGCCTGGCTGGAGGAGGCCGAGGGCGCCCAGCGGGAAAAAATGAACAAGCCCGAGCTCTTCAACGGGGGGGAGAAGAAACGCAAGCGGACTTCCATCGCCGCCCCGGAGAAGCGCTCGCTGGAGGCCTACTTCGCCGTCCAGCCCCGGCCCTCCTCCGAGAAGATCGCCGCCATCGCCGAGAAATTGGACCTCAAAAAGAACGTGGTGCGGGTTTGGTTTTGCAACCAGAGACAGAAGCAGAAAAGGATGAAATTTTCCGCCACCTACTAAGGGGTGGGTGGGAGGGGCGGCCCTGACACCGAGGGAGGGGTGGGATGGGGAGGTGTCCGGGGGCCATGGGGGGCCCCCACCCGCCGCCGTCGCCCGAGACGCCGTGGGAAGCTGCTGGGGACCAAGGGACGATGTAGAAATTAAAGGCGAACTACTCGATGAGCGGGGAAGGGGATACGTCCGGGGTGGGGAGGTAGGCGGGGAGGTGGGGGGGTGCGCTATCAATTATTAAAACAAAAAAAAAAAGACACCGGGACACCAACGAGAAGAAGGAGGAGAGAGGAGGTGAAAACGCTCTAGAACCCCGTGGGGGGCTCACTCCTGCAGCCCCAGCCCTCCTCTAGCCCCCCTCCCCCATCATCCCGCACCCTGCGATGGAAAGCGGGAAGAAAGAGCAACTTTAAAGCATAAACCACACACAGACACGCACCAATAAATACCGTGACAGCAGCAACCACAAACCGAGAAACCTAAGTCACAACTTTCCGAAGGAAAACAAAACCCGACCAACACACCCGGAAGGCGAAACTGTCGGTGACGATGCTACGTTTGGTTTGGGTCTCTTTTTCATTACTTTTCTGATTTTCTTTCTTTTTCCTGGCTTGCTGATGAATGAGGACGGCGGCGGTTTGGTGGCGGGGCGGGGGGGAGTGTCTTTTTCTTTGGTTGGCTTGCTTTTGGAGTTTGGGGTTTTGTTTTGTTTTGTTTTGTTAGGTTTTTTTTTTTCTTTTACTAATTTTTTTTCCCCTCTAATGCGGTTTTTCGCGAGGCTTTGGCGCGGGGTCTTGTCTGTGCCGGGGCGGGGGGAGCGGTGGGAGCGGGGCCGGGGCAGCCGGACCCTCCGGTGGCTCGGGAGCGGTCCCATTGCTTCTCCTTTCAAATAATCCTAGCCAGCTCAAGGAAAACAAGCCCCAAAAAGTTACTCCACAACCCCTTTGTGTCTCTCCCCTCGCCTGCCTGCTTTGCGTTCCCACCTCTTAAGACTGGTCCCTGTCTTTGCAGGGATGTGTCTGGAGAGAGAGGTGCCCAACCTGTCCGAGCAGGGATTCTCTCCCGAAGATGTTAGGATTCATTAAGGCTGGTGCTGAAATACAACCTCTCCCCTCCGTGGTCCCCCCACCCTCCCCCGCCCCTCTCCCCACTCCGTGCCCCCCGGCATCCCTCCCATATCGGTGGGATTTGGGCGGCTGCGGTGGGGGACAAGGTTCTGCCGCGGTGTCCTCTGAGGGGTTGCACCCGGCAGGCGAAACAAATCACCGGTGCGGGGTTTGAAACGACGTTTGTTTCTGAGGGGTCTGCACGGCGGAAACAAACACGCAAAAAAAAAAAAAATTAAGCTTTTGGGCTTAAAAGTCGTTTATTGTTTGTAATAGAAGTTAAGCAGAGGGCAGATTTTTGGGGGGAGATAAGGGAGATTTAATTTGCACTATCACAGTGTCCCGGATCGGAAGCGATGATGTTATTCCGTAATAACGATGCTGATACTACTACTAATAATAATCAAGGTGCATTATATGTCCCGCTGATTTTAAAAAAAAAAAAAAAAGATTAGAGCTTGTTAGGTAAAACGCCAGCTACGTGAAACCGTTCCTGGGGCTGGCTGTTACCGAACGGCTCCTAAGGCTTTCAAGGAATTTTTGAAAAGAAAATACCCTCCCGTTCAAATCAAAACAAACAACAGACTGAAATTATGCATGACCTAAAAAAAAAAAAAAAAGAAAATAAAAAAAAGAAAAGTAAAGAAAAGAAAAGAAAAGAAAAAGAAAAAGCATAGAAAGATCCGTGATAAAGTCTCGATATTATTTATTTATTTATTTAACTATTTATTTTACTATTATTATTAATATTATTATTATTATTTTGTGTATCATTGTTTGCAGCGCAAACATTCTATGCATTTTGAAACTGAGCACTAAATAGACTAGCTTCTGGTAGAATCTTTTGTGGATGGTGTAATTTCACAGTTTAACTGCCTGTTTTCACCGAAAACACAAACATTCTTGTCACGTTCTTGTATTTAGATTTAAAAGAGGAAAAAAAAAAAGAGGGAAAAAAAAGATAAGAAAGACGATTGTAAATATTTTCTTTAATGCACACAAAAAAAAAAAGGTTACAAACTGCAACCACGTGTGAATCCTGAAATGTCTCACTGAATAATCTACCTGTCCATGTATGTTTGCTGAGCTTTCTCCTTGGTTGTGTCTTTACTCTGTTACTTTTATTTCTATCAGAAATATTTCTGTACGCCAAAATGCAACAGGGAGATGCGTCCCAGCATACTTACAAATAAAACAAACGTGAAAACAGAATAGTTATTATTATTGGGTGCATTTAAAAAAAAAAAAAAAACAAACTTCCGAGATACGGCTGGTAAATTCAAGGTATGGCCGTTAGACGATAAGACTAATTCTACCAAAAAGAAAGTAGTAAGAGATGTATTTTTCTGCTAAATCCAGAAATCATTACTTTGAGATAGCTCTTATGTGCAAATCGGTGCTCTGAATAAAATTAACTATATATTAGCTGCGTGTGTTTCTTGGAGTTTATTCTATAACTGCAGAATATAAATCAAAGTAAAATTTTAAGAAGGACTTCTGAAGTATTTCTTTTCAGTTTGCTGGAAAGAATTATGCACCTACGAAAATATGTATAAAGAAAAGCTTGGGTGGTTTCAGGTTTATATGTTGTTCTGACTGGCCTAATTGCACTTAATTATGTAACTAGATACTTTATTTTTATTTTGGGTTAATAAATATGAAAATCCTAAACTGATCTCTCCTTATGTTGTAAATGCCATTGTTCATTAGGAACGTAGAGGATGCCACCTACTGCTTCAAGCGATCAAAGAACCTCTTTCTATTTTCTGATGACCTGTGACTAGACCAGATGCCAAATGTAAAAAGTTACTTAATAGCTGGGATTATTTCTTCTGTAGACATATTTTAGCCAAATCTTTTTAATTTCGCCGGTAAATCTGTGAATCAAGACACGTGATGTTCGGAAAAGAATAATACGTTCAAAAAGCTGTGATTTTAAACAACTGTTGATGTTAAAAAATAAGCACTAAAGGTATTTTTTAAAAAACCCATAGATCTCGTCCACCGGAAATCGACTTATTTCTGTTGTCATTAACTTGAAATGTCATCAGAATTTTTAATAAATGCATTTGTAAAAATATTATTTTATAGAAAAGTATTACAGGATATCATTTTTTGGAGAGTCAGGAATGAACAAATAAAAATAATTACAACTGTTGTGTTTTTTTTTTTCATCTGTCCCCAAACAGTTGAAATGTGACAAGCGGTACCACGTTTGTATTAAACAGTAATGACCGATGTATGTATTGAAAAGTTAAGGAGTTTGTTTTGTAATAAGTACAAACCTTACCGAGTACAAAGGAAAAATAATATGTTAATAAAACAGATGGTGAAAATAAAAGCTTTGCAGAGTTTCCTATTTTTCACGGTAGGAAACTGTGCAAAACCAAAATGTCCTACTTTCTGTCGGATGAATCTGAATAGTTCGTAAAACCACGAAATACTCAGGAGGCCTTTTTAATAAACGCCTTGCTAAAAGTATCGAAAGAAAGGAAAAAAAAAAAAGAAAGAAAAAGAAAGAAAGAGAAAAAAAATAATGAAAGAAAAGAAAGAAAAGAAAGAGGAAGAAAGAATGAAACAAAAGAAAGAAAATAAATAAAAGAAAGAAAAATAAAGAAAGAAAAGAAAGAAAAAAAATAAAGGTAACTATATTCGTGTTTATAAGGTCTGATCTGAGGACTGATAAAACTTTTACATCCGAGGAAAAAAAAAGTAAGAGAGGCAGACGACGAGGCAGAGCACACATTCGCATTTATTCCCCAGCAGTACGCAACCTTCTGCATACAGAAGTGCAATTTGTGACCCCAAAAATCATAGAGCTCCCCTCCCCCTTTGTGACACGGGCCGAGGCCGCCGCCACTTGCACTCGGGCCGGCTCAGCGTCTGCGACCCCGGCCGAGGACACTCGGGTACCCCTGTCCCTCGAGTGGCCTTTTTCTCCACACCTGGGGCGTCTCGCCACTTTCCTGAAGGGATTTTTTTTTCCAATCCTAAATCCGCCAGACCCGGGCCGGCCCCGGGAATTTCTGCTTAACGCTTGCTCTGCGATTGCTTTCAACTTCGATTTGGCCGTCGTAAGTGAGTAACAGACACCCACTGCCACGGTCGTATTGATTTTTCCTCTCCTGTGATATTAAGACTCATTCGGTCCCGGTTCAACAAGTAAAAAGGCTTCCCAGAAGGAGGATGAAGTGTCCTGCAGCACAGATTTGATGGTTTCTGTGCCTCCCTCCCCGTATGTGTCGTGTCTCCCCCCTCCCCTTTCCTTCGAAAATAAATAGATTTGTCTAAAGATAATTATTTTAACTCTGACGGACTCGAGCGTGTAAAGCCTGATACCACCGCTGCTGCCCTGTGTTATTCCAGCATTTCCCAAACGATTTTAAATCCCTCCAGTTATTTACGTCTCGCTTTTCAGCCGGCGCTGTAAATTTTTTTTTTTTAATCTTTTAAAGCTTTATTATATTTACCTGCTGACTCCGAAGCGGAGGAAAGCCTAATTGATTTTTAAAAGATCAGCAGCAGAATCCCAATCCGCTTGGGAACCTGTTTCCACCTGCCAGGCGAGCGCCTGATTATCGGTAATTATGTGATATTTAAGAGTTGATAAAACACAG
The DNA here is from genome assembly GCF_036417535.1 of Chlamydotis macqueenii. Lineage (NCBI taxonomy): Eukaryota > Metazoa > Chordata > Aves > Otidiformes > Otididae > Chlamydotis > Chlamydotis macqueenii. The sequence continues at coordinate 169,617,683 of NC_141556.1, forward strand.
GAGCCGGCTACCGCCCCGGCCGCGGAGGGGGGGCGGGGAGTGGGGGGGGGAATATTGGGGGGGTGATATTGGGGCGGGGTGATGAGGGACACGGACCCACGCGGGGAGCGCTCCGCACGCGGCGGGGCCGCCGTCACGTGCGCCGCCGCGCGCACAATCGCAGGGCCGCCGTTAAATAATTCATGGACTGAGATTTAGGAAATTAATAAAATGAATTATAACAAGAGGCTAATTAAAAACTTTAGTGATTGTTGTCGAGGCAGCTTGATGGGAGGCATACTGCACCAGAACCCCCCCCCATCCCCAGCTTCCCCTCCTTCCCGCTTCCCCTTCCGCTTTTGGGAAGCAATTTCTTTTTTCCTCCTTTGCAGCCCCTTCGCACCTGCAGGAGCCTCAGCTTGTGGGGAAAAGCAGCGGGTGGATATGTAGGTCAGTTGAACACACAAGTCCCACCGGGGGCGGAGGGACACCTCCCCCCATGCCGCTTCGCTTTCCTCCTGCTGATTTAAGATGCAACTTTAAGCCCGGCTCAGCGCGGTGTTTCCGCGGGCAGGCGGGGACGAGGGAGCCTGGTTTGTTGTACTGGTATGGATTTACGACTGTGTCACCAGCCAAACCCTGCCCGGCAGGTTGCCGTGGCAAAATCTGCTTCCCAAATTGATCTCTGGATTTCGGGGAAGTCGCACACCCTCTGGGAAAGCAGAAGTCCTCCTCCGAGCTGCGGTTTAACCCCTTCAGCCTGCTCACCTCCGTGTGCCAAAGCATCTCTGAGCAAGTGGGGGGGAAGCTGTTAAACACCTCTTAAAAAAAAAACCAAACCAGATCGAGAAGCGAGGATGGTGGGGCGAATTACTTTAAAATAATTTCTGATGTCATAAGACGTTAATAACTCCAAGGACTGAAGTAGTCAAAAGCTTTTATACCAAAATTAACAACAAAAAAAAAAAAAAAAAAGAAAAGACACACTGCCTTGAAGAGAAATTGTAGTCTCACAGTGATTTTAGCAAGCGAGTCGTACAAGTCGCAAAATAGTCTCCTTCAGTGGGGTCGCCGAAAGACTCCCCTTGCTCGCACAAAGGGAGTCCCGGCGCGGAGACAAAGCGCCCCCAAGCCTGGGCTCAGCGGGTGCGGAGGAGGAACAGGGGCGTGTGTGCACCCCTCGCCTTGGTAAGAGAAAGCACCTTAAAAGTACAAGCCAGAGCTAAAATATGTAAAAGCTGTGGGTCTGGTTTTGTTTTGCTATTTTTTTCTTTAAATTTATTTTAAAAACAATGTTCCTTGACAAGAGGATAGTATGTCAACATGAACACATCTTTTTACAGGCTGCGCGGAAAGAAGACAAGGCGCTGACTGACATAACTTAGCCCTTGATTATGGTCATTATCTGAACCGAATTACTAACCAAAGTTCTGTCTGGTAACTAATTATAGCTCTCTAAATCTCTGCCTCTCTTCACTTCAGCGTAATGTATACAAACTTTTGTACACGCGGATCAGAATAAAACAAAGTGTTGACAGCATCCAACAGTGGAAATTCACTTACACAAGAGTTTGGGGTTTTTTTGTTGTTTTTTTTTTTTTTTCCACTGAAGTGTTGACAATAAACATTTAATGAAGGCAGAGACTTGGATGTCTCCAGACAGTGTCAGAATACTTTAAACAGACCATTAGCATGGCTTCTTCTACTTCAAACAGAGCACACTATACCATAACATTATAAAAATACAAAGTATGAAACAAATAATCTGTTTATACAGATACTTTAAGCTTTTTTCACCGACTCTGACATCCTCTGTATTTAGTAACAGAAACTTACTCATTTCAGATTACTCGCGCTTAAAAAATGTTAAATACAGTTAATGCAATATTAATCGCCCTTTGGTGATATAAAATGCAATATTTTCAGGCAGCTATCGAGCTTTTCTAGAGGAAGAGCTGATGAAAACAGTCACAGCTGAATAGTGGAGAGAAAAAAGCTCTATATTTATTGCTTTTGTTTGGCTTTTGGCTACAGAGACAGGAACATTCTAATGGGGTAAGGACATTTATTTTATCTGCAATCTATTGCTGCTAGAGCAGGAGTGGCAGATGGGGTTTGGTGTTATATTCACAGAGTAATTTAGAGCAAATCCTAATAACTAATAATGATTTATGTTAATTTCAATCACTTATGTGACTTTATTAAAGCACTGCTGGAAGAGGAATACAGAAGAGGGGAGGATGGGGGTGCTGGGCGGGGGGGTGTGAAAGTGGAGTGACTGGAGAGAGGCAAGCTGTGTCTGTCTGAAACCGACCCGCATGCTCGGAAGGTTGCTGTGGTGGGCTCCCGCGAAATTCCCGACCTGAGGAAGCAGTGCCTAGCATCAGCTACCGCGCAGGGCTTGCTTTTCCAGCCCCTGCATCGTCGGGGCTAATTTCTCAAAAGAAAAACCCCGTGTAGAAACCTCGTCCACCTAGGAGAGGCAATACATATATAAAGAGAGCAAGAGAAGAGCGAGCGTGCAAGAGACACTCGTGTTACGCAAAATGTATTGATTGTGTGCGAGGAACCTGGGATGCTGATGTGCCGGGTTCCCGAAAGAACGGGAGGAGGCTACTAAATACCCCCAGTATGCGAAAGTTTTATTCTGGGCTGCCTCAGTGTGGTGGAGGTCTGCAGTTCTCTGCTCACGTTGCATCGGCTTTACTTCTCACCGCAATTCTCTAGGATCCTTTTCCCCACGGGATATTCTTGTTAGGGAAAAAGAAAAGAATAGAAAAGGGGGAAAAAAAAAGCAGCTATTGCAATGAGCCTTTCGTATTTCCCCGTATAATCTTCGCTTTCATTAACAACTGATGATACCAGAGTGCGTAGACGTAAACACAGGCGCACACATCGTCGGGTGTGCGTTGAAGGGAGAGATGTTTGCAAAAGCCAGGGAATCTCAAACCAGCTACTGCTGCTCTGCACAGGACCAGTTTGATGTAGGAGAGGGGAGTACTTACAGGATTTTGAAAGGGAGGGTGCTCTTCGCTTGTGGCAATTTACTTTCCCAGCTACCTTTATGCGTTTCTCTGCCTTAAGGCATACAGTCTGAAAGTAAAACAACATCAAAGCTCCTTATTAACACTATTTTCCTGAAATCAGAAGATGAAGCTACCTGAAACGTTTAATCTAGCGTTAGCGTTTATTTCCCAACAAAACAGCCAGAACAAAGTTCAAAAGAGCTGGGGCAGTTATCTGCAGGAGACTAAAAGGCAAAGTGCAGGGAGCGATTTATGTCTCTGTCAGATCCCTTGAAACGGATTAAATAAACCTCAGGGTTTGCCGCTTTCTCAGCCACTGTTTTGTGTACTGTAACACCCCCCCCCCCCCCCGCCCCTTCCACATCACGCGGCTGGGAGTCACCCCTCTCCCCTGCCGCCAAGATGCAAGTTTCCAAACTTTTGGGTTATCTTGTAGAAAGCTATAGCTCTTCCTCTCTGCGAGCCGGCACTTAGCATTTTAAATACGACCGGCTTCCACGCGAGACAATCTTTGCGTTTTCTGCAGTAAGGGTTTTATATATAGCAACGCTTTTAAATTTTTTTTCCTTAGATGAAAAACAGAGGGGGGAAATCCCTGTTTTAGGGACTCGGAGTGATGCTGCTGCCGCTTAGCCGGGGCGCGGGGCTTTCAAACGCCCTGGCTTTTGGGACTGGGCGGGGGGGGGGGGGGGGGGGGGGGGCACTTCAGCACCGCGGAGAGCTCCGGCGGGGCCGCCCGTCGGTCCACCCGCCCGTCGGTGGGCGCGGCAGCCCCCGCCGTGCGGCAGCGGCCGCGGGGTATCGCCTGAGGTGCCATCTCAGGCTGCTTCGCACGCCATATGTCAGGCCGTTAGCCACATGGATCTATTAATCAAAGGGGGAGAGAGGCGGGGGGGAAGGGAGCTTTTAATACCGCTCCCTGTTTTTCTGTCCGCTTTCTCCTTTCATTCCTCTCCGACGTAAAGACCTGGAGTATCTCGACCTCACAGCTCTAATTTTCTTTTGATCCGCTCTTTTATACCCCTGTGCAACCAGCGCAGGTCAGCCGACAGCGAGGTTTGGGGGGGAGCAGGTGGTGGTAGTCGTGAGGTGAGGGGAAAATGTGCCACCTTTCCCCCACTCCGGCAAAGGATTTGGTTTTAAAGCGCTGCTCAACTTGTGTGACAAAGGGGACGTCTGTCCCCCCCTTCAGCCTCCTCCTTGCGTAGGTGCCCCTGAGGCAAAGGATTTTTCAAGCCAGCCGTGGATCACCTCCACTGACCATCCTCACCACTTTTGCGTGTGCCCTGTTACCTGTGGCAGCACGTCACTTCCCCACGCTTAACAAGCCCACCAGATCCACAAAAGTACCGGACCCACAAAATTCCCGGAAGCGGGGAGGTGGGAGGGGAGAAACAGAGTCTGTGTAAAAGCCCTTGCGTCGGTGAATTTTTTATGCAGCCCCCCACAAAAGATGGAGGGGAGGGCGGCTGAACCCAAACTTCTGTGGTTCAGGGGAATAAAGACGTTGTGGTGCACCTAACGCCAAGGCTTAGCGCCCGAGGAGATGCTCTCGGGTCTGGTTTCTGCTTTTTTTTGCTTAGCAGATGGGGTCTTTAGTGGGGACTTTCCCTTCAGGGTTAAAATGAACGGGCTCCTCCCAGACCCCCTTGGCCAGTCCGTAGGGGACACGTCGAGGCACATCCCGGGCAATCAGCACTCTCACCCTAATTCTGAGACTGCTGGGTTTTTTTTTTTTCTTCTTCTTCATGATGAATGAGGGGGAACATGAAAGGGACTGACCTTTCGCCCAGGCACACGCAGTATCGAGTTTTGAAATTCTAGGTTATTATAAAGCGCAACGGCGGCTCAGGAAAGTTACCGAGCGGAGGAGGAGGGGGAGGACAGGACCACTTTGGTGTGGCAGGACCCTGTAGCAGGGTCCCCTCGTGGGGACCATGGAGGTAGATAGGGCAGATCCCCGACCCCTGATCTCCAGGCCAAGTGGCAGGCATGTTTGTACCGGAAAAGGTTGAAAAACATGCGGAAAAAGGGAAAGGCAAGACCAGGGACACGGAACAGGGGGAGAAACTCTTCCTTTTTGCAGGAAGCACGAGATCCTCTAGCTGTTTGAAATTCCCTCCGTGGGCGCAGAGCATCACAGCGAGACAAGTTGGAGGGAAGAAGCGCTTGAGACAATTCCCGCGATTGCAGACCCAGGGACAGTGACCCTGCTGATCGTGTCGTGTGGCACATTGCATAGGTTGTGTTGAAGTCAGTCTTTGAGAAAGACTTATTTTCCGACCTTTCCCCCCCCTTTCAGTGGCTGGAAAAATAACGGATGAATCTGTGCTCTGAGCTAAACCTGGCACCCGTCTTCCCGAAACCTTTGCTTTAATACAGATTGCATTTGACCTGCCAAAAAAAAATGAGAGCCTTCCTAAGCAATGCTTCACACAGAGACAGAGGTAAATGCAGGGGCTGAAGTGTCAGTGGATTCTGCATTTCCACCCAGCTAGGGAAAGGCTCTTATTACCTTTAAATTTTGGTGCACACACCACCCATCATTTTCTTCCTCTATTTAAAAGGTAACCCATATATCTGTCGTTTTAGGTTTCCAAAGACTCGTAACTTAATTCCTTCAGGCTATTCATCAGCACAGTAATTAAACTAGCAAATGGATGTAAATAAAGTGAAATTGGTTTCATGACAGATGAGCCGAAGAGGCCTCTGACATGAAACAAGCCAGGACAATAATTATTTCTGCACCGGGCTATATGAGGAACTCCATCTGGATTTATTAGGTGCTGCAAGTTATTTGCTGGGAGCAGGCAAGACAGGAGGACTCACTTTAATTTGACAGCCTTTTTTTTTTTTTTTTCTCTTTTTGCATCCTAAGTAGGTTACAGAAATATAAATCAGGAATTAACTTTGGCAATACTCCGAGAAACCTCTACCCAAATGTAAAAACTCGGCAGTGAAAATAAGGAGAAAGGCTTATGAAACCATTTAGTCCCAAATGCTAAATAGGAGAAAATCTATGTTAAAGTCCTGTTCTCGAGATATCCCCTATTAATAAAAGCAAAAAAAAAAATCCAGAACAAGCTGGCAGCCAGTGTATGCTTCTCTTTTCTACAAATATGCATGCGATACAGTGGAGGCAATAGAAAGGTGAATTTGGAGGGCTTGGGAATTTCTGAAGAGCTTCTTTTAGAAAAAAAAAATAAATAAGATCAGCTACATGATGTCTCCTAAGATCCCCCTGCTCCCTCTTCTCTGTCAAGGGAAAGTTTATACCTGGGGAGAAGAAGGGAGCAGAGAAAGGGGCTGCCAAAGGAAGGGGATGGATTCCGCAAGGCTTAACTGTAATTGGAGCTATCAGGTCCGGCTTGGAGTGGAAGTAATATACAGAATAAATAAAAAAAAAAAAGGGCTCTCACAGCAGGTGGAGATTAGTCCCTTTTCCCCTGAAAAGATTAGAAACTGACTGCTTTATGCTTAAACGTACTCTCAATTATTTAAGCGCCCCTTCGTGATTAGCAAGTAAAAGGAAGAGCAGAAGAAATGAAGCAAGAATAACGTGGCTTTCCCACAGCTCACGCAGGCTTTCCAGCACACGCCCAGCTCCCTGCCGGCTGCCAGCGCTCAGGCCGGGAGAGGCATACACCTGGGGGGGGGGGGGGGGTGGAAGGAGAGAGAGGGATGGAGGGGGCAGGTTCAGCCTGAAAAAAAAAATGCGACTGTCGAGGCTGCAGCCCAGCCTCCTTTCTCAGGCGGTTGGGATGCGCGGGTAGGTTTTCCCAGGAATGCTGGACCCTCAACATCACTTCCATCCCTGGGTTAAAAAAAGTAATAATAAAAAAAATCTCACACCAAAGTCCCCCAAAAACAATCAATCAAACAAACAAAAAACAACAACAACAAAAAAACCAACCAAAACCCACAACCCACCCAATAAACAAAAGAACAACAACAAAAAAAACCCCAAACCACTTCTTTGAAGGGGCTGGAAATGAACCGAGCAGGCCTGTGTTTGCATAGGGCGATTTGCTGGATGTTCTCATCTTTTCTGCAACCAAATCTGAGGCGATTTCCACTCTTCCTCAGCAAGGGGCTGTGATCACCGCCTAAGCCGGGGAGAGATCCTAAAGGGACCGAAATCCCCTTATGTCTGAAGCTCTCCCTTTTAACACACACCAGACTAATTATTTAAAAGTTCTTGTAAAATTAGCAGACGTAGCCCGGTCCTTTAATTAGAATACACTGTGAACAGGGATGGCATATGGAGGGGAATGTCAAGAAGAGGGTGCCAGGGGCAGATCCTAGGAAATCTGTATTCATTTCTGCCTCCTATTTGTTCAGTAATCTCTACCATCATAACTAAATCTTGGAGCACTGATGTAGTTCGAGTTGTTGTTGACTCAACGTCAAAATTCAATCACTGGGGGTTTTGCATCAGCCGGGCTACTTATTTGTCTAATAAATCCGTCATTTTGTAAGAAAAATATTTGAGCAGCCGTACTTGACCTCTTGGTATCCACAAGCCACATTTATTCCTACCAGTTTACAAATGCAAAATGGAGATGATCATCTTAATGCCTCGAGGTGCTGTGTTGATTTCTGATTGGATTTTAGATGGAAATGTCTATTTTAAATACTCCGTGATTAAATTGTACATATAATAGAATTCATGCCTCTCAAACCAAAGCCTGATTTGCAAACCCCGATTTCATTTCAAAAGAAATATTATTCAAGCATAAATTGTTTTATTAAATGACTTGTTAGCCCCCCTCGCTGTAAGATTTTTTTTTTTTTATAGCCAAGCATCTTTCTCTAAAAAACATAATTTTGACCCCAGACCGCCCATTTCTGATTGAAAGGTGTCAGACAAGGGTGGGGTGGAAGTTCACCCGTTTGAGAGTGCTGCCTAGTCCGTGACACCCCACGCTGGGGGATTTACTGCCACTATTTTTAAGCATAATTCTTGCAAAAAGAGGGCCACCCTGCACAAGTTTGACTGGCGGGGGAGAAATAACTTTCACTAGAGATTTTTTTTTTTTGTTGGGGGGGTGGGGGTGGATGGGGCGGGGAGATGGCGAGGAATAAGGTGACCGTGAGGATTTGAGAGCTTCAGCCCCCACCCCGGACCCCAGGGAGACGAGGCGCTCCCCCACTCCGCCGGGGCCTCCCTGCACTCCCTGCCCGCTCCGCCCCCCCTCCAGCGAGGCAGCGCGGGTCCCCCCGGGCCACGCGTGACCGCGGCCGCAGCTCCCTCACCTGGAGGAAGCCCCACGGCCGTGGGGCCGCCGGCGTGGGGGCCTCCCTCCCGCGGACTCCGCCGTGAGCTGCTTTTTTTTTTTTTTTTTTTTTTTTTTTTTTTTTTTTTTTGGGGAAGGCCCTGTTCCATTCAGTTACACACCCCTCTCTGTCTTTTTTGACCTCCATCCCCTAAGTTTTGTCCCCTGGGTGGCTGCCGGGGAGGTAGGGGGTTCTTTCCACCTCCATGCAAATACAAGGGGCCGCTGTCAGCCCGGTCCTTATTCCCGCATTAGAGTCGGGTTTCCACTCCTGCCTCTGGCACCCACTCGCGCCCCGACCACGAAGGGTCCCTTCCCCACGAAGGTGCTCCTTAATGAGGGGCCGGTGCAAGGAAAGGGAGGAGTGGAAAGTGAAATATTTCAGCATATTGAAAGTACTAATGTTGGCTTGTAGGAATTAAGGTAATGGGCTATAGTTATTAACAACTTATAAAGGCTTAAATCAATATAAATTAATTTAATTATGATTTCTAATTGCATTATGCATGATCAATTTGAAACACTGCATTAAAGATAATTAGAGCAGGGTGCTAGTCACTAATCACTTCCCTAACAGCTTAATGAAAAGGAGCTCCATCTACTACCTGTGGGGTGGACCCATGAAATAATATAAATGCTTATCTTCTGACAGAAAATAATTCTACCTTTTAACAGACGTTTTAATCACTTTATTGTAAAAACAAAACGGATTTGGACTTTTTGTATGGCCTTGCTCAAATTTTATTGGTGTGGACTGAAGTGCTGACGCATTACCCGTCCATCTATCGACGACCTGGAGGAAGACTAACTTTTATGTAAAAGTATCGTGCTGTCCTTAGAAGCTGGTGCCAAGAGGTCACGGTAGATGGAGGTCCTAGCTTAGCATAATGGGTTTAACATTTCCATGACATCATCAGGGAATCTGAAAAGGAGTCTAAGGATAATCAGAGTGGTCATTCAGAAGCAGAGTAAATATTTTATGAGGATATATAGAAGACAGGAAAGAAGGTAGTCATAAAGGTGAATCTCTACTTCTCCATGCTCTGTGAAGAAGGTTTTTCACTTGGTACCAATTTGATTGAAAACTTGTGTATTCTTAATACAAAAAAAGGCAGAGCATGACCCTTGGAGGAGTGAATCCCAATTTGTTTTTAGAAGTGGTCTAAATATATTTGTATTCATTGTTGCTCTTAGGAATTACAGATTATTTCTCTCTTACTTTTCTTATGTAAAATACACCCTTACCTCATTCGTCATTCACACTGCACATTGTCACTTACTCAGGGATCTGATCTGTTCCTAATTTAATAACAAAAACTTATTTGTTGTTAAAATTAAAAGCAACCAACATAAATGAATGCCATGTAAACGGACGGCGTGAGGCAGATTAATTGAAAATGCCTTCCCTGTGATTAGCTTTGTTTTCATATCTTTGCCTAATAACCAAAGCAGTAGTTGCCCCATACATCTTGGTTAGACTCATTATGTAATTTTATAATATATACTCACATATATATAGATATACTTATTATATAATTCAGAGAAGTAGTGTGTAACTAGGGAAACTGAGATTTGAGGAGAATAATAAAGAACAGTAGCATATGATGCCCACATTTGTCACAGCGAGACCTGTTTGAAGAATTTTCCTTCTGTTAAGACCTGACTGAGCCCAAGAAGCTTTGGGACTCCCGAGGGTAACACTACCTGAATAAAAAGGAGGAGTGAAGGATAGAGCCTAAATATCACCCAAGCAGTATAGCCCTTTAAGGCTAAGTTTTTAGAAACATACTGGTTTTAGTACTGAACTATGATTGTAGAAGACTCTGTGAGGGAACGATGCCAGGGATACGCAGCTGCTCTTTTTGAAAAGACTCCTGTTTAAAAGTGCACAGTAGAATAGTTATTTTTCCCCCACTATGTCCTGCAGAGAGAAGGTAGAAGCAGAAATGAGCTTACTTTGCATAACAATTTCTACGTATTCCAGTGAAGTGGGACAAATTGCAGGATGAGCCTGGTCATTCCCTCTGTTGCTCACAGCTTGAAATGATGTGGCCTCATACTGCCAAGATCCAGTGACAAGGGCTGAAAGGAATTCATGGAAAGGTTTTAAAAAGCACAGGTGCTCCAACCTCAGACTTACTGTTTTTCTTGAGAAAAATCCTCTACAGCAGTCCCTCAGCTCCTGCAAGGAAAGTTCTGATATACTGGAATAGCAATAATATGGAGTCTAACACCTTGAACTGAGGGTGGGTTTCAACACAGTTAAAAATATCCATGTGACAAACTCTTTATAAATTCCAGTGGAGATAAACTCTTGTGGCTCCAGCACCGCTTCAGCTGTGGTAACTATCCCAGATGCTGTGATTTTCCTGCTATGTTGGTCCATGATCGCATCCCAACCTCTGCCCTAAATGAAATGATTTTCACGATTATTGTTCAGTCTCTTGATAGGAGTGAGGAGTCCCCCAGCATGACTCTTCCGTAGCCAAAGAGCTCACAAGGAGAGAAATAGTCCACTGGATTTTGTGGATAGGCTGTATACAAGCCTGTATATAAATTCATCTTGTGATATGTCTGATTTTCCTCTGCTATGACTAAATATTGCACCAGCCTGTGTTTTTATTCCTGTGCTGGAATTGGGAAAGTCTTATCTACAGGAAGGTGCAAGCAGGGTATCAGCTAATAAACTGCTTTTGAGAATATTGATTTTTCCTTTTTTTTTTTTTTTTTTTTTTTTTTTTTAAGTACAAGCACAAAGGAAACCTGTGCTTGTGCAGGGGACCCTTGGTTATAAAAGCCTCACCTATACACCGTTTAAGTAGTCAGACTGAGAACCACATAGAGTCTATGTTTTATGCTGTTCTTTCATATAGGAATTGATTTTAGATAGCACTGTGATCCAAGGACGGAGCATAAGCACTGTTTATCTGCCAGGGAAAGGAATAAAAACAGTTATTTGAGATACAGCGGCAACTGAACCTTTGTAGCTGTGGGACTATCCCACACTCCTCTCTCTAAACTAAATCCTGTAGTTAATAAAACAAACACCTTCGTGGTTCAAACACATCCTTCCATCCTTTTGGGGAGCCTCTGAATGCTCAGCATGTTTGCAGTCGTTGCAATTCACCAGAGCCTTAGGATCCTTTTTTGTAAGGTTTTTTTTTTGTTGAATGTAAAATTCTTTTTTCTCCTCACCTAGAATTAAATGGAAGGAAAATTTTAATTCCTTTATATAGTTTGTTTTTTTTTTTAAAATTACATTTACTGCCTGATATCTCCAGGTTTCCCCTTTTCTGATTGACCGATTTTTGCACAATCCACTGACAACTGCCGGCAAATATGTTAGCAGAAACTTTAATAAAGTCTTTGGTTTTTAAAGCTTCAAAACTAAACCCGGCAGCTTTGGCTTTCAGTAACAGAAACTAGGCACATTTTGATGGGTGGCTATTTTAGTGCTATGCAGGTAGGATAATTGTGTCTGACCAGGTTGTCATTGTGATCTTGGTAGTCAGCTGCCATGCTCAATGTGAATACGTTGGTTTGTAATGCTCTATTTAAAAAAAAAAAAAAAAAGCCAAAACCTAAACTGCTCAAAGACTGTGCCACAGTATTGGCTAATAGGACATTGGTTATCATGATTTTTTGAAAAAGTACAGGGTTGCGCTAGAGAAGTTTTTAAGTAATATGAAGCAAGGGAAGGTCTTTTCAGCATCCATGGGAGACTGAAGAGGATGATGCTCTTAGCATGTAATTAAATATTAATAACAGGGAGAGATTTGACTTATTTTTATTCTCTAAAACATTGTTAATAGGTCTCAGTCTGGCATTGAACACATTAGGCACATTGCTCGGTGTCTCACCTTTTTAACCCTGTTTGCATGTTTAAGCAAACACATCTTAAGGTCTTTTGTGCTTGTGATTGGCGACAAAAACAATCTGTGTGTTAAATCAGTGCCGGGCTCAGGAGAGGAGCATATTCTGGTTCAAATTCATCCCATTGCAAACTGAGTAAATCATGATAGCCACCAACTGTCCTGTCTGTATCTGAACTGCATGTAGTTTGGTTGTCTGAAACAAAGGACAAGAATGTGGAGCTTATACATATCGACAAAAAAAAAAGTAGAAATAGTAAAACAATAAATTGGATTAGGAAACAGATGAATATAATGACCTTCCTTACTCTCAATCATATGCTGCCAGCTAAGTGTTTGAGTCTGAAAAATTGCACTAATGAAGCTATTTGAAGGCTTTTGTGGACAACTGCTTCCTCTTTGAAGATTAAATGAATGATGTTGATGTGATTAATCTTAGTACAGGGAGTGATGCAGCAGCCAGAAAATACCTTGGTGATTTTCATAATTAAACTGAATCAACATTTCAAAGAAATGCCAGTGTTATCACTTGTATATTAGAATTACATTCATTAGACAGAAGAAACAAATAATTTGAGCAAACAAGATTTTCCTTTTGGTGTACTGAGACTTCTGTCATGTCTCAGAGTATCTTACTATAAATCATCATTACTGTTTAATTTCATCCTTGCTTCTTCAGTTACTTGTTTTCTGTTTATTTTTTTCTTAAGCACTCTAATTATTCACAGTTTCTTGCTTCCTGATTACCTATTTCAGTACTAAATAGCCTTTCCCAGTTTTCCAGTTAAAATTGCCTGCCCAGTACAGGATATCAAATCATTGTTACTTAAAAATGACGTGAATAGTTGCTGGTTTACGTGGATAGTGGAGTCAGGCATTCCAACAATCTGTAGCTTTATAACGGCTCATCTATAAAGGAGAGGACAAGCCACAGAATATATGAGAGACAGCAGTGACAACAGCCTTTGCGTAAGACTGAGAACACAAATAGTAATTTGTAGTGATCTATGGAAATAACAGTTTGGGTCAGATTCTGCATGTTTAACTCCTTTCCTGAGAGCCTCACAGATTTTGGTCGTACTGCCCAAAGTAATAGTCCTTAGCAGCTGCTAAAGTGGCAGAATCGCAATTCACATAACTGAGCAATCCTGAGTGGTCTTTTACAGTGCATATCTTAAATATTTCAATAATATAGGTGCACTATTTTATAGCATAAGGAACTGTAAGTATTAAATACGTTTCCCAACATAGATGCTTAAACACAAACGTATGCACACGTATACTCATAGACAACGAACTTGCCAACCAGCCAAATGGTTTCGGTAGGGCAAAATCAATGAACATCACAAAAACACAGTCAGCTGCTTCTTTAATGCAAATTAAAGTGTAGGTGTAGGGTTAATGATTGTTGCATCAATACAAATTCACTGTATTACTCTTTCTATCATCACTTCAGATTATTTGAAAGGTTTCTCTGTGACTTTTGGTAACCCTGATATTTACAGTGTACTTCCACTCATTGTACAATATTTCCTTTCACAGTTGCTTAATAGAAAAAAAACAAATGACTTCTTTAGTGTAGTGTATAAAAAACCAGCCTTTCACTGTGAGGACCTTAGTTTCAGTACATGCCATAATCTGAACTGAAATGAGCTTGGTGGTCCCCCCACAATCGCTAATGGGCAATAATCAACACCACCAAGCTGAAGTTTTCCTTCATATTCAGTTTAAAGCAGCCCATGGACTTGGAATGCCCACTGATGCCAATGAAACCGTTTCTGTGATACTGTCCAGATATGACAGAAACATCTCTCTCACCCTATTTGACCTTCAGTCCCTTCGTCTAATCTTGCTTTTCCACGTAGCTTACTCCATTTACCTCATTCCTCCTATCCCACCTCTCACTTCTTTCTAGAGGAAGCATCGTATTTGTCATCCTCCCACCTATCCTTTTGTCTATATCTCTTACTATTCTTTATCCAGTGTTCCACCTCTTAGGTCGGGCACTACTCTGCACAGTGCAGGGTGATTACCACCACTACTAAGGCAGCTGCAGGTGGGAGACCCCAAGGTACATGCTACAGTTAAAGGCCCAAACACAAATCTGATGGAATTAATGTGATAACTGATTTCATATGCACATCTGGCGATTGGGTGGCAGCTCTATTTTTATCAGTCACAACAGAGGGAACCTTGCGATCAAAGAAAATAATCAATTAACTGTACGTTCATCTCAGCTACCTTTAAGCTTAAAAGAGACAAATTGTGTCCTCTAAGCTAACAGTTAGACTTCTGGTATTGTCCATGAATACAGAGGTAGGCATTTCTGAATGGAGATTTATTTCATCTGAAGACTGCTTACTATGGTAGCTGAGCTGAATAGCTCTCTGGAGGTGTCTATCCTTTCCACTGGCTTTAGCACAGATAGCAAGCCTCAGCTAGCTAACCAGCCTTGGAGAGCTATACATCCTCACCTCATTCTCTGTGGCCCAGGTCTACCCAGCTTCCAGGTGTGTCTCAAAAGAGCTCGGGAACATAGGGAGTCTTTTAATTCAGGAATTTATTTTGACTGCAGATGTGTGACCATGGGAATGACTTTGTAGTCAGTCATGTGAAAAGAGTGAGATTCCCTTCAGCTGACTGTAGACACTCAAAAAGTGGGCATTGAATCTGAACAGGTTGTCCAAGATCTCTCTGAAGTGAATATAAGGAGACAAAAATATCCTGGGAATTCAGTCCATTGCTGAACAAGTATCTCATGCAGGATGGATGAATCACTCCTTGGACGTGCCTATTTCTCTTCATTTTTAGAGGATTACAGCTAGGGACAATTATATTTTCCCTCCTGTAAAATACTTATATGATTTCAAAAATCATCTGACCACAAAAAAGTAGGCAAGAGTATATTGTACAACACATATCCTACTCTGTGCATACACAAATACACATGCATGTGCATCCGTATGGCTCCAGGAGCCAGAAGCAGTGGAGGGTCTTGAATAGGTTTGTTTGGGAGAGGAAGAATGTCAAAACAGCTTCACTGGAAAAAATTTAAAAGCAAAATTTGCTTCCTGTTTTGGAGAAGATTTCCAGTTCAGTAGCCCTTTTGGAAACTGGGAAGCCTACGTTTTCAGGCTCTTGAGCAACAGACAGATTGGAGAGGGTGGAAGTTATATTTGAGCATTTATTAACTCCCAACAGACTGCTGTTGTAAACAAGAATTATAACAACTATTGGTTGAATTGCACTATTTGTAAAAAAGATTTAATATGTAAGAATAGAAAGGATATTAAGAGTTTTAACAACAAAACCAATGACAATATCTTCAGAAACAAGCACTTTAAAACAGAATTGAAGTTTTGAAACAAGAACATGTTCCTACTCATCACAGTATAAACCCCATACTCTTAAAAACAAGGAAAGGAGTAATAAGGGATATCTTACTTCACCAATATAATGAACATTCACATTAAACAAGAAAGATACAACATATAAACCTTATCTTTGAACCATTTATTGTTCAAGTTCCTTTATATATCACTTTTATGTATAGTACACATTTTTATTTCTGCCTATTTTTATGGATATGAGAAAATAATATACCTAAAAAAGACATTATTTTATAACCGGTTTGCAGTAAAATATTTATATTACTTGTTTATCCATAATAATGTTGTATATTTAACACAAAGATGAAAAAAGTACAACATTGTTGGCTTAAGGTAAAACTATGTGTTTATACGGCTTACATTTCAGTATTAATACTTAATGAGTATACACACTATTTTGTTTCCCTTTTATAAGAGCTTTCCAGGATACTTACATTTCAAAATGACTAAAGAACTAGATTTTAAATGTTTAACTGTAAAATGGTTTGTGATGAAATAAAGATGGCCTAATATTTTTTTATGGGAATGGTCCTTCCTTAGTAACTCTAGGTCGTACTGCTAAAAACGTCGCTATTCCAGAACTGCAAATATTTTTCAGAAGTTGTGATGTGTGGAAGTCTTGGGCAGAATAGTGGTAGGTGATTCTGTTCACTGGATTAGGAGTTCATTGTGTGTTGGACTGGCAGACACAAAACAGGACCTATATACTTGACCTCCCAAATTATAGCTGAAGTCAGGCATGATATCTTGTGGTATCTGGAATGACACTAGACACTATATTTAGCAAAAGGAGTCCCTAACTGACCTGCTTTAGATATTGATTTTATGGAGAGATGACTTGCACCCTTGAAGTTGCCTTTGTCAAGGACAAAGGAAATGTAGAGTGACTAGCCTAGTCACAGACATCTACTTTGTAACACTAAGGATAGGTGAGAAGAATTCAAGTCCAAAACCTAACGATCTAACCTTCTGCTCAGTTACCACTTCATCCCAGAAGGCCCACAAAATATTTGAGTTCCTAACTCCTATTCATCCTCTGAATTTCATCGGGAAGTTGGGCAACTGAATCAGGATTTAGGAGACAGATCTCCAGCTCCAAAGACTAGAGCATATTGATGCCAGACCATCTAAACAAGGGGCCTTATTGGCTTACAGGTGTCAAGCATGCTCATTAAAACACAGTTGGAGTTGAGCCTGCTGTTTTCTCTAAGAAAGCCGTATCATTTTGTCTTTTGTTCAAGATTTGGATTCAGGATCTGTTGCAGCTTGAGATGACTCGAACCTCATTTCCTCCATCCCAAGGAATATCCTGTTTATGACACATCAGGTCAGCAGGGATTAAAGGCCTTTTGTTCTCTCCCTTTAGAGATGGATAACTGTGTAACACTCATTAGTCACTGGTCACTGAGAATGCAAAGAAATGCTAGTATAGGTGGTTGTATAGGTGGATTACTTTTTGGGGAATTTTTCAGAGTCTGCTCTCTTCTTTTGGTATTGTTTATGAATTTTACTCAGTAATTATCTAAAACAAAACAGAAACACATTTTCTTAAAAATATTGGCCAGTTCATTTTCTTAGTTTCCTTCCTTCCAGCACAGAAACCTAACCACCAAGCTTGAGTCATAGTTCCTCAGGTCTGCCTTCCCTCTGGTCCTACAAATATTCTGTTGTGTGATGTTGTTCCATTGTAACTGATTGCCGTCATCAATGCCACATGAAACTTGCTCTTTCAGGAGGTTATCCTCAGCAAAGTACACTAGATTCTTCCTGTATTTGGTCACCTGAATAGTTTCCTGCACTCTGCTGTCTGTGTTGGCTAAAGGCCAGATTCACTTCTCCACTTGTTGGCTCCAAGTGCTACCTCAGATGCTCTAGTTTATTGAAGATGTGGGCTCTTGAGTATGACACAAATTCAAAGGGACACCCATGCCTCAGGTACAGATCATGCCCAAGATCTCCATCCACTTATTGAACTAGTTTACTGGTAGACACATGCATACAGGTTCCTAAATTTACACTGCTACAGCCTGATGTTGAATCTTTTACTCAAGGTGCTAGAGTCTGGTGTTGAATCTTTCACTCAAGGTTTGATTCAGCGGTCCATGCATAAGCTATGTCAAGTACCCTAGGTTTATCTGTCTGTGGAGCTGGTGGACATGACACAGGATCGAAGTGAGACCTTCATTCCTCTGGAGCGTCAGCTAAAGAGCAGCCAGAGGGCTACCCTGCAATGTCTTATACAGCTTTAGATGCCTATGTAGAGGCAACTGGATTAAGCTCCTAATGTCAATGCCTACACTTCAGAGGGAGGCAGTGACATAGCTATATTCTGTGGCTAATGTTTCGTAACGGCTGTCTTTAAGTGAGTCCACTCCCAGCAGGCAAACTCTCTGGACTGCTCTTTAGTGCCTAGTTCTCTCTGCTAATCAATTGGGAAGCCTAAGCACCCAATTTAGGCAGTCTGTGACTGCCTAATTAATGTTCTTAATTTTCCTGACTCCTAAAAGGGAATTAGGAGATGATATACTTCCTTGAGTCTGTGCCCAAGCAGCCAGAGTTTCATTAATAAACTTATCCAAGAGTCTAAAATGTACTTCTGGATAATGTGATAATTGCCTAAATCCTGATGTGCTAGATGTGTAGCACATGCCTACGCACTTTTTGGATGTTGGGTTATTTTATCCAATGCATTTATTGTATATGCAATATGATATGAATAGGTTTAACTTCTGGTATACCTTGCAGAGTTCTGTGGCCCTGTAGATGAGTGGAGGACGCCAGGTCCTTCAGAGTTTGTTGCATAATATTAGAATACAGCATATGTTTTAAGTTAACTCTGAACCTGTTCCCATTTAAGGTAGAAAATTCAGATTCAATTAATTCTGTTTTGTTAGGGATTTGAAACTGTGTCTCTCACCAAAATGTTCTAAGCATCAGGCTAGTAGATTTTTCTGGGGTTGGCTGCTCACAGCCTCTCCTTGCAAGATGTGATGTTCCACTTCAGAGAGAGCGATTAAATATTCATTAAGCTAGTGAAAGAACAAGCTTCTCAGCAGACAGAAAGAGTCTGGTACTTAAGGCAGTCACCTGGGAAAAAGGGAGATCTGGATTCCAGTCACTGCTGTAATGATTACTTTGTATTAAATACATACACTGGTTCACGAACTGGAACCCAGCTTCTTCTTTCTCGGTGGGAGGGGGGTTGACTATCAAGTACTTCTCACTTTCTGTCTATTGCAATGATTACTTAATTATCCAGGAAAGCTTTGGTTGGGGAGAACAGCAGTCCTCTGGGAGGTGGGAGATTGTAGTTCCACGTGTCAAAGAAAACTAGATGTGCAGTTCTCCAGTCCTTTGTTATCCAAAAACTAGAAAATGAAACCCCTTTCATTAGGGAGTGAAACATTGTAACTCAGAGCTTTGGAACCATGAATCCTAAGTGGAAGAAGGCATCTCCTCTAATCCACAAATAAGTTGCAGAGTAAAGAGAAGGCTTAAAGCGTATGCTTAATCTCAAAATTTCCTGAAGTGCTTTCTTGCTCAGCATGTTTTTGTGGATTCCATCTTTCCTGAATGATTTGTAAGGAAACAGACGTCTAACTCAGGATTGCAGATTCTGCTACAAAAGTACACCTTTTGAATAGGTGCTGTGACATCTAACTAAAATCCCTTGCAGATCTGTCCTTTCAGGTGAAATTCTCAAAGACATTTTGCGCTGCTTCCATAACTCCTGTTGAAGTCAGGGTAGATTTTACCGTGTATTTAAGAAGGGGCAGAACTATACAAAGCTGTAGGATTTGTTTCTTTCTTTTTTTTTTTTTTGTAAACACGTTTTTTTCTATGCTGACAAATACAAAATTATGTACACTGATGCGGATAATTTGAACTTCTGGTATGCCTCATGGAGATGTGTGGCTCTGATTCAGCAGTGGATGACCTAAGAAATTTCAAGGTTTTGTTGCAAGGGGTGAATCTGAGCATATGCATGAAGCTAAGTCTATGAACTTGCTGACTCAGGACCTGAAATACTCATATCTGCTCAAGAAAAGACCTGTTGGCAGTGAAAGAAAGAAAAGCAAAATAAGCATTGACTTAGTTACAAAACACATTGAAAAAGAATTTTAAAAGACAAACCAGACAAATCTTTTCAATATTATGATATGAATTAGAGGTAAGTTTTTGCCTGGAAAGATGAATAACTGTTTTTTGTTGCCTCAGAAAGAAGTTGGAAGAAGTCGTTCAGGAAAAATAATGGATTAGATTTATTTTTGCATGAAGATAAATCAAAGTAGACATGAAATACCCCCTTTTAAATTTTTTTTTTTGTATTTTCTCCTTTCTTTCCCTTTATCTGTCTCTCTCCTTCCTTCATACTGTTAGACCTTTACTGTTTCATTTCCTCTTTGATTCCTTCCCTCTTTCCCTTCTTCTCTCTCTTCTTCCTTCCCTTGCTCTTTTCCCTCTATCCAACTGCAGCTATTCCAGACTCACTTGCATAAGACCGCCATCAAAATTGTCCTTAAATTAGGAATTTGGCTGCAAACTCACTCACAGTTACTTCTTCCATCCCAATAGTAAAAAAAGATTTATCCAGAAAGCCATGTTAGGGAAGCTGGGATCCTCTGACTCTGAAAACACAGTCTTTGAACTGTTCAGCCAGAGGAAGTTTTCCGTTGGCTATCACTTATGAAAAACATGTTGGCTTTGTTCATTTT
This sequence comes from Chlamydotis macqueenii, assembly GCF_036417535.1. Classification (NCBI taxonomy): domain Eukaryota; kingdom Metazoa; phylum Chordata; class Aves; order Otidiformes; family Otididae; genus Chlamydotis; species Chlamydotis macqueenii. The sequence goes on from NC_141556.1 coordinate 169,637,940, forward strand.
TGTTCTTATTCAGTAAAGTTCAACAACCTCAAAGAAATATCTAGGCCTTGATCCTTGAATCTACTGAAAGCACAAAGGAGAAATAGAGGGGACTAGAAAGGAAAACTATTAGGCTACAGTAAGCTAGTGTGTGCTCTTCCAGGTTGAAAGAGATCAAGATTAAGAATGAGATGTGGATAGAATGGGGTAAGAGATACAGAAATTCTCCCTAAAGCCTCTGTGCTTCTGTACTGCTAATGACCTTTTCATCTCCAACATGCCAGCAGCTTTCTGCACTACCTGTCTTTCTGAAAAGTAAAAGTATAGAAAATATTTTAAATAATTCCAGATTTAGCCGTGTTAAGAAAAGAGAGAAGAAGCAAAGAAATGAGAATCCAGCAAGCAAGTGGGTTCCTTGGCAAGGGTTGGAAGCACTAAAGCAGGCGGCTCACTCTGAGGGGGTAGCTGGCACATTTTTTTGGCTGGGAAGTACTCAGGATTGCTCCTAGGTCACATTTGAATTAAAAATAAGAAGATTCTTGGAACACATGGGGGAGCTCATCAAAGAATTTTGCTTGTAGCTGTGTTACTATTATCCTCATTCCACTTTCCTCCCTAAGCCTTCCTCCTGTAATTGAGCAATTGGAGATAGGACTCCCACCTCACAATGCTAAGCCTGGTCCCCAACCCATGACATGCTGCTGTTCGTTTTAAAGGATTGAATCTGAAGTCCAGCAAAACAAGTTGAAAGTCAAACTGTTCCTGTATCTGTGTGGACAAAAGAATTATATGGAAGAAAAGTTAGTCAGGAGCTTTAAAACACTAGAGATACCACTTCTTTTCCTACATTTCTGTCCCAGTTTCTGGCAGTCAGCCTATCTGAGATATTATTTCTGGATCTGAAAGGCGTGACATCATAAGAGACAGAAGTTCCAAAAGAAGAGATACTGATCTTCTGCAGTGTCTCTAGGACAGACAGTCTTTAAAGACGCTTCATTGTCAGCAGGCTAGGTAAGGTGTCCCACTCTGGCACAGAGAGTGGACAAAGAAAGATGATTAGACATCTATTTAGGGATTCACAGGAGACTGAACACTGATTTCTGTGACATCAGTGGCAATAAGTAGGAAAGGGGAAACAAGGGGAAAACACGTATCTGAACTGCTTTCTTTTCAGTGCTTATATATCAGAACTTCAATTAGAGACAAAACTGGGTGTTTAGAGCTCTTAATCATAGAATCATAGAATCATTTATGTTGGAAAAGAACTTTAAGTCCAACCGTAAACCTAACACTGCCAACTCCACCACTAAACGTTGTCTCTAAGTGCCACGTCTACATTTCTTTTAAATACCTCCAGGGATGAGGACTCTACCACCTCCCTGGGCAGCCTGTTTCAATGCTTGACAAGTGAATGTGAATGATTTTTTCCTAATATCCAATCTAAATATCCTCTAGTGCAACTTGAGGCCATTTCCTCTTGTCCTGTCACTTGCTACTTGGAGGAAGAGACCAACAACCACCTCACTACAAGCTCCTTTCCAGCAGTTGTAGATAGTGACAAGGTCTCCCCTCAGCCTCCTCTTCTTCAGACTAAACAACCCCAGTTCCTTCAGCCACTCCTTGTAAGACTTGTGCTCCAGATCCCTCACCAGCTTCGTTGCCTTTCTCTGGATACACTCCAGCAACTCAACGTCCTTCTTGTACCGAGGGGCCCAAAACTGAACACAGTAATCAAGGTGTGTCCTCACCAGTGCCGAGTAGAGGGACACAATCACTTCCCTGCTCCTGCTGGCCACACTGTTCCTGATACAAGCCAGGATTCTGTTGGCCTTCTTGGCCACCTGGGCACACTGCTGGCTCATGTTCAGCCAGCTGTCTACCACCACCCCCAGGTCCTTTTCCACCAGACAGCTTTCCATCCACAATTCCCCAAGCCTCTAGCGTTGCATGGAGTTGTTGTGACCCAAGTGCAGGACCTGGCACTTAGCCTTGTTGACCCTCATACAGTTGGCCTCGGCCCATTGATCCAGCCTGTCCAGATCCCTCTATAGAGCCTTTCTACCCTCAAGCAGATCAACACTTCCACCCAATTTGGTGTCATCTGCAAACTTACAGAGGCTGCACTCAATTGCCTCCTCCAAATCATTGACAAAGACAGTATACAGAACTAGCCCCAGTACTGACCCCTGGGGAACACCAGTTGCGACCAGTCGCCAACTGGATTTGAAGAAGATGATCAGGTATTCCACAGCCCTTTCAGTCTGAGGGTAGGAATTTATAGGTGTGCATGCCCTAATTGTGTCCTTCATTTCAACTTCAGAAGGAAAGGTGTGAACACGCACACTGAATATAGACCTACGGAGTGACAGATCATCTCAGGGTGATAATGCAGGCTGAGGTGCACCTAGAATGTTGCTGCTTCACCCGAGAGGGTACTTTAAGACCAGGATTATTAAGTTCTTTAACCACTAGATTAGTGTGTTGGCAGTCACACTGGCATCATATTTAGCAAAGTCCAAATGAATAAAGGACAGTCCGAACAAATCTAACAAGTCAGATTCTCCTGTGAACTTCTCCCTCTTATTAACATTCTGAAGTGCTGATAGATGCAAAGCTGAGTTCTAAAAAGTTGTCCCAGTTAAAGAAAAAAAAAAGTGACTCACACTGAGTACACTTAACAGCAGAACCTTCAGAAAAATTACTTTCTGAATCTTTAATTTGCATGGCTGACTTTGCTTGCAAACTGTTAAAAACTGATGCAGTCAAGGAAGAAGTTGAGCATCACAGAGAACACTAGCATCAAAATATTACAGTACCAGTTTGCTTCATTAGTGACACAAAAAGGAGGAATGACTGCTAAATTACAGAAAAGAGGGAGTCTCAGTAGCAACCTTCGTGGACATCAGCTCTGCAGCAGAATGCAGCAGAAACCAGGAAATAATGGTTTTCAAACAGTGAGTGAAAAATCTTAATAGGTCAATCAGAACTCTGAGCCGAGATTGCAGAAGAATTTTTGGTAGATGGAATATAGGTACTCAAGTCAGAATTAAATCAGGACCGTTCTGGAACATTTAAATACTATATATTTATGTACATACTTAGTATATACAAATTGTTTGTTATACTATCTAAGCAAAAGCTGCTAAAGTTGCTATTTACCATTTACTGTTAAATCTAAACAACAGTGGATGAGGTCTGCAAAGGAATGGAATTTATTTTTCTTCTGCTGATCTGCTTAACAGTCCTCTAAGTCATTAGTCACCATAGACTAGTCAGAGCTCCCGAGACACTCTTGAAAGACTGAAAAATTCCAGATAACTTTTATGTAAAAAAACCCTGACTATAAAAAGGAGGAGGTATGGACAACTGTAGTTTGACAGGGCATTTTTAACAAAAAGAAGTGTCCAGGACACAAAACTTTTGACATACTTCTGCCAGCCAGTCACTGCTTCTAGTTATCTTTAAAGGTACTGGTTTGGAGAAAAGAGGAATGTTTGCTGAAAAGTCATCACTGTCCCCTCCACCAACTCAGAATATTTTCAGAATTCATCCTGCCAAGTACTACTCAGAATTAATGAAAAACAGCAGTGAAATTAACAGCAAATTACTTAATTTATAAGATGTGAGAAGAATCACAGCCTATGTTAATTAAGCTCTTAGTTTCAAGAGTCAAAACCAAGTCCTATACTTCATCATCACAGAGAAAATGAAGCTAAAAATGGTATAAAGGCAGCCAAGCAGTAAAATTTGGCAAGCACTAGGTTGGGTACTGTCACAGTACTGTCCAGTGTGGTATAATATCCTTTCTTTATTCTATTTGTAAGTGAGAGGAAGAAAGGAAATCCAGGACAGAATAAAAAGAGATGTAGTTTCAATATGTACTTGTTATTGTATGCACACTTACATGATTAGCTGCATTGACCATCTAAACACTGTAAGGAGAAATGGAGCTAAAGGTGGAAATTAGGGACTACTATTGTTTTTCTATAGTCTTAAGACAATAGAAACCAGCTGACCTAGATCTTCAAGTCTTTTCTCTCTCTCTCTTTTTTTTTTTCTTTATACTTTTCCTGACTCAAACTTGTTTGCACTGGACTTCAAGATTCAGCACAAAACTGCTTTCTTTGCTAAGAGTCTCCAGAGCCCTTTCTTTGCTTCTCCTTTGTTATCAACCACAACAGAAACCATGTGCAAGTTTAGTTCTGTTGCAGATCACTTCATTGTCAACAACCTTCCTTAGCTGTCATTACCACAATCCTCCTGGCACAGCTCGTATTTATATCCAGTGCATATAAATGTTATATCCACTGGATTCAATGTCAGAGAGATTGTCATCTTAACACCTAACAGGTGGATCAATGTGACATGTTTTAACAAACCAGTGTGTAAACCTATGTTTCAGTTGAAAGTTTTTGAGCAGGAGACACTGCCTTTCTTTAATTTCCTGTAACAGGTTTATACCCCAAAGAAAATAAGCACAAGTTTATACAGAGATTATAGATGCTTAACAGACAAAATTCATATTTTGTATTCACGTTATTTAGGTCACTTCTAAGGCAGCTCATTCCTGTTAAAGTATTTCGGGAATGATGGTCAATGGAAATGGAAGCATTTATATTTTCAGCTAGTTAGGGTGGGATTAGCACTGCATGCTTTTATCAGAGGTAATTGTCTTGACTCCTTTTGCAGGCAACAAATAACAAAAATATGCTTCTAGAGAGTGATTCTCTGCTTCTGAAAGTAGATGTATAAATGTCAGACGAATTGAGCTCTACAAATGTTTGGTGATCTCCATCGCCTAAAGATCTAGACAACTATCTTACATGTAAGTGTCGACATATAAAACATCTCAGGCTGGCCAAGAGGAATTTCACCCATACCAGATGCCTTCAGATATGGATTCAGGAAAGCATCCATTCTAGAAAATCACTTAAATACACATCTGAAATGTGAGGAGTTATTTCAACACTCTTGTCAGCCGGATCTTCTTGTACTAAACTCACATACCCAGCTTTGTTAACTTTACATTCACTGCTGTGAATATTGAAACCCTCTAGAACATATTACTTTTTTAAGGACATAATTGGAATGGTCCAAAATGGAGTAAGGGAGTGACTTAGAAGTTTTGAGATTATTTTTAATTTAGTGCATACTTTGCCTAGAAACAAAGCTTAGAAAAGAAAGCTTTCAAGAAAACACTCAAATTAGAACGAAGATTAACACATCCAATCCAGTTTATTTCCCCTTGTTTCACGCATATAGTACCTTCAAAAGCATTGAAGTGATGGTGTATTTCTGATTACATCTATCCCCACAGCTTGTGGAGTACAGTTTGTTTGAAAGGACCCCTCTCTGCTTGCACACTGCATTGTCCTCTTGATTTTGCTTGTCACCCTCTTACTTTTTTTCATTCTCTTCTGACTAACTGGAAATTGATTTCTTTCTGAGTAGGATGGTTATTTCTGTGCTGTTTAGATAAGTATTTCATTTGATACTTGATTTAAAAAAAAAATCCTTCTATTGTTGGTTTGTCTTTACCGTGTAGTGCTTTAATGATTCTTGGAGGGCTTCCTATGCATTGATTAATTCAAATAAATAAAATGTCAGTATTTATGGTAAGAAGGAATACATATACGTATATTTCCTGTATATTAGTAATCCGACTCTTGTATTCTCTTTCTCTCTCTAAATGCAATTATATCACAAAATTGATTTTGCTCCTTTCCAATGCAGAGCTATAGTGGAACAAAAAAAAAATATCTACAATTAATGGGAATCCTAATTACATCTTACAAGTGAGAAACAGTATATTTTTTAACGTTTGGAAGGGAATTTTTTTTTCTATCTGCACAGCATGAATATTATGCATCACAAATGACTAAATAACTGTTTTTGTCACATGTAATCCAAGTAAATAATTATTTGTGACACTCTGCAAAAATGTTTAAAACCATTATTTAGAGGGAAATCTGAGAAAATATTTTCTCATTTCGTTTGGGAGGAACTCTATTATGCTACTCTGAGTATAAAATAGATATGTACAACAAAGAGCAACAAGACACAAAGTCTCATTGACTGAAGTGAAAAGTCTCGTTTATCTAATCACACAGTCCTATTATATTTTCATTATACCGAAGTGCACCAGCTCATCTGATGTAAGACTAGGGGAAGCGATATAAAAATAGGTGATGAAAAAAGAGAAGTTATTAACTTAATTCCCTTGTCAGGCAAGGTTTCAAGATGCCATCATGTGCTGTGGGAATGGCAAGACTGCAGAGCCAGCTATAGGAGGGGTAGAAGTGGGTATCTTTCTCTCTGTGATGACCTGTCTCCTGAGGACACTGCAGAAGTTATTACCTCATCCAGAATAAATTTTTCTGGAAGACTGCTTATCAGATCATAATCAAGACCAAAGAGGCTTCTCAGCTGGTTGCTAAGCAGTTTTCTTTGCAGTCCCCTACATCAGGACACAATACTTCCTTTGCAGGTATTTACATCATTACTATCAATTTAGACAAATTTGTGAGTATTCAGGGACTTCTGTGGTGGGGCCTGCCAACAGCTCTTCTCAGTCTTCCAAAATAACTAGCAATAGCTGCAACTGCAAGCAGCTCTGTCCTTTACTGCTACCTTCACTTCGGGTTCTCTGCCGTTAAATATCCAGGAGCGTTTGATGGTGCTGACTTGACCTACCAAGGTACCATTTTCTTGAGTTAAAATGTCTACTTCAACATATAGTTTGTCAGATAACTACATAAGTTGGAGTGGTGGAGAAAAGGCATGGAAAGAAGAGGGTATGAAAATGGAAACAAATGTTTATCAGAAAAACATAGTTACTGAGTGTTTGGAATCAGACATCAGAAGTTCACTTAAAAACACAACTGCATTCTTTAGTACCAAAAAAAGTCAATTAGTAGAACTGGTTGGAAACTGAAGTTTCCATTTCGCAGGGATTTTCATATTTCAGAACCTGCTTGTCTCTAAAATGTGTGAAATGCTGAAACCTCAAATTATTTCCTGTCATAAAAAACTTGGAACTGTTTTTATTCAGCAACTTCAAATAATCCTATTACAAATAATTACTTTGATAAAGCAAAAATGTTTTATTTATAAAGAGCATAATATTATCATCTGAAATAAGTATAACAATATTCAAAACTCCATTTTGGTTTTGATCTATCCAGAATCTTTTTGTGGATCACAAAAGAAATTTTCTAATGAAATAACTCAGAACAGTTCCCTCAAAAATGTCCGGATCATCCCTTAATTGACACTGTATATACAGCAATTGAACGAGGAAAGAGTGCTTCCTAGGTACAATAGCATGCATCCACAACTTCAATTACGAATTGCATGTTTCAGAAATCCCTCCATGGCAATACTCACAATCCAGCAGAGCCATCAATATAAATCACAGGGTATAATGTAACGGAAAGGCAACTTGATAGAAAAACATCCTGCAATTTTAGCAAACAGCATGTGCACAGCGTTGGTTTACGGCATGGAGGGTGTTCAGTAAATGCTGATTAGCTTCTACACAAGCTGCAGAAGCCTACTGAGTTTTACATGACGTTTCCCCATATCCACAAGTGTTGTTTCAGCAGACTGGCGACAAGCCATAGCCAACCTTAGCTCTTATATTATGTAGTAGTGTGGATTGGGCCAGTTTGCCATTCAGCTAAAGAGCACTTCTTAGATTTGGCTTAAGCAGTGAATCCCTTTGGATGGAACCTAAAGGAAGCACAGGAGGATTCTCCCAAAGACCATTATCCTCAAAGTCATATCTGTTTGACAAACAATCCTTATGGTTAACTCTCACACATCTCACTTCTCTTTTCCTCCTAAAGTTTTTCTCAAATTTTCACATTAGCTTAAATGCTGAACTTGCCAGGCACTCGGGAAACAAACCACTATCATAAGAAAAGGGACAGGTTGTTAATGGAGTATGATCATAAATGACAGCAAAGGAAGTGCAGCTCTGTACAGCTTTCAGGATCAACCAGGTTTTAAATAGAGATCCCAAAGAAATAACTTTTGGATTTAAATGCATAAAATAGTAGTTAGACACTTAAGTGTGATGTAAATCCCTTTGTGAACCTCTCCCTTATTCCCTCTACCATTCTTTTATCTTCCTGTGTGTCCTTTGTGACTCAATTTAAGTATCATTCTCTTTGTAAATGAGATCACAGTATGCTCCCTTTTGAGGACACTCGCCTGTTTTTTGTCCATAATGTATGTGCTGCTCTGTCACAGTTTAATTTTTTCAATTTTGAAACTGTAATATGGACCACAGATTGCAAGATCCATTTCTGCCCCTATGCCACCCCACAAAGTCAGACAGTCACAAAATGCTTTACACTGATGGTCAATACTGCTTTCAGTTTCACTCTCTTTAACACCAAACCTGTCATGCTTTTCTGAATAAATTGACTATTGGGAAAAAAAAAAAAGCATGAAAAAAAGAAAAAAGACTTGCTGGAATTCACAGGTGTGCTCATCCTTTTTGAATATTAGTGATTAAATTGGAATAAAAAGCTATTCCTACTGCAGATCCTGCTTGGAATGATTAGCAAGAATTTGTGGCTAGATTGAGTAACTGAGTTATTTAATAAAAAAACCCTGAAATCTTCATCGCCTGATTTGAGTAAAGGCAGTCCTCCATGGGTACAATCAGAATTGTGCATTTAATCTGAATATGCTTCAGGTCACTGCTCAGAGTTGTCCTTTATAAGAATACAACTTCCAGTTTCCTTTTCTCCAGTGCCTGGAAAAATATGATCTCTTAGTCAGCTTTAAAATCAATAACCTTTTCTATGTCAGCTGCTCTGCCCAATTTAGTTCTCTAGTCAAATCTGCGATTTTTTAACATGAATTTTGTTAATGGTACTTTGTCTGAAAATATTATCTTGCCACCCAAACGCTTTCCAGTTCTATTTTGCTTCACTTTTGTTTTCAATCCAGTCATTTGTAGAATGATTTGCATTTCGTAGGATCTGTCTTGACATCCCTTTCTGATAGATTTTTCCTCAAACATGAGAGTTCTTATGGAAATGACACTTGGCTTTATGCACTTTCCATTTCTTATCCCTGACAGTTTGTGCAACTCATACAAGCCGGCACGTTCTCAATCTGTGGCGCCCAACTGAGATTATCATCTTTGTACAACATGTTAATGTCAGTGGCATTTAGAAGTCTCTGCACTGAGCTATGAAATAATTCAGACGCAGAGAGAATCCCCAAAATAGGCATTTGAATAGAGTGCCTGCAGATAAAAAAAATGTTAAATATCCACTGTCATGAACCTTCCCATTTAAGGGCATTTTGCCAAACAGATCTGATGCTCCCAGCATAAGAGTAGGGGCACTGGCCAGCTCTCTTGGGATGGCTGGGCTAGTTAAGATGACATAATACTTCCAGTGTGATGTTGATTCTCTGTTCCAGATGCTTTACCTGTGACCATAGAAACCCAGTTTTACCTCTACCTTCCCATAACCTTTAAAAAGTGTATATTCATTGTGTTGGTTCTCCAGCTTTCTACTTATTGGTCTTGATGTGATTTATCGCCACTTATTCTTTGGCCTTATTCTATCCCACTGGTGCTCTAAAAGCTATCCATTTGTTGTAAAACAGGCTTTACTCTAAGAAAGAAGGCAGCTTTGACTCTGTTCTACTTTACCCCTTTTATGATACTCCAGTAGTGAAGAGACAAAAGAGATCCATAGCATATGGAGTTTGCTCAAGAAAAGACAACTTAGCTTCAAGTATTTTTATTTTTTTTTCTTTTTCGTCACCTACACTTAATCACAATGGAGAATCTGCTTTTCTAAACGCAGCTTTTTACCTTAAGTCTGGACTGTACATAAAAACACAACCTGTACTTACTGTGCACCAATTTTTGAAGAGGGTGTAGCGATGTTTGAACTCAGAGGGTGATAATTTGCCTCCACAGCTACTTAAAACATATAAGGGGAAAGGTACATCAATGTGTGTACAAAATATCTTACAATTTTGTAGCTGGTTTCTTGTAAAATGTAAGATCTTACTTTAGGTATTTTATCACCCCAAATAGTGGATGTGTAATGACTGTGGATGTCCCCCCACCCCAAAGGTATTCTAGAGTGTTTTTTTGACCTGAATATCTCCTCTGGTAGGTGTGTAGCTTTAAGGTTATACTCGGCATGATTTGTGACCGTCAAGTAAAGACAATATTAAATAAGAGCATGCTTGGAAAATTGGCTTTCCTATACTTGCAACATACTCAGTTTGAACGTTAGGCACATTATGAAGAATTTTATTTTGTTAGAATACTATCTGACTGATATTTTTCTTGAAACGACATTATGCAAATAGGTCTTGGTACTGTCTAATATCAGAAAGCTCCAAACAAACCTTGACATTTCTTGAGGCACACATGCACCAGGCAATCAGATTTATCTGACTACCACTAATCGCAGCTTTTACTGCTGAGCAATGCAGTACAATGCAGAACAAAAACAAGCTTTGGTCCTGGAAAAAATATGCCTATATTAGAGTACGATGGCACTTTAAACGAGAAGTCTTTCCTCTCTGCAGGGCTAATTAGTTTAGTTCAGCATTGTCTTTCTGTGATCATAGTGTTTCATGTCATAGGGCTATCAAGTCTTTTCTTATGTATTGGTATCTATACTGTAAACGTAAGCAGTCAATAACTAGTCTATTACTTATTAACAAGGTACAGAGTACTAAATCCAAGGAGCTTTCCTGTTAGATTCAGCTCTCTTTTGGGGTTTTCTGTTGTTGGAAGTACCTTTCACTTGAGTTTTTACTGCTTAAATTGTGTTTCAGTGGGGTGCTGGAGCATGTTGTGGGCTAAGCTCCCTGCTGCTGCTAAGTGCTGTTCTTTTTTCTGCTCCTGCCTGTGCAACACTGCTGCTCATCTTATGCCACCGCAGATGCTCACTGAGTCATTGGTGAGCTGACTAATCTCATTAACCCCTCTGAAAGCTATCCCATCATAACACTACAAGGACATCAACAAGTAGTTAGCTTCTTGTAGGTCATCAAGCTGAATCAATCTGACAAGTGCCAGGTTTAGTGAAAAGGAGAGAGAAGGTGCAGGTAGTCGTTACCGGGTGAGAAGAAAGGTAGGAAGAGGAAGGGGTGCGGGGTTGACTGGGAGCATCTCTCTTTTTTGAGGGAGCTGTTAGATGAGACCAGCTGCTTGAGGAACCATGTCCTAAGCAGGTAAATTAAGTGAATCCCAGACTGAAAACCTCCATAATTGTGCAAACTCTGCCTGTGCAAAAGCTAGAGGCTCTAGTTCTGTTCTGTTAGTCTCTGTGCTGGGCAGAGGCAAATTCATTTTAGAAATGTCCAACAAGCCCTTTTGGAAATCATGGCTCCTGAGCAATGAGTGCATTAACTCAAATAAAACCTTCAGAGGATCCATTTAAAAGAAAATGTGCCTAAAAGTCACCCCCCCCCAATATTCTTAAATAAACAGACAGTTTTCCATACCATATGAGCAACTGAAATGTAGTAACTGTGAGGGAAATGCTTTCCACCATGGAAAGAAAAGGAAAGGGACAACATGGACTGAGCAGAGTCAGCAGGTCAAGTCTGGAGATGCAACTATGGATAATTTTTCTAATATAAGAAGAGAGAGAGGGAGGTATTTTTGTGATAAGAACTTAAGGTTTTGGGAATTTATCAAAGACCAAAACCCATACAGTAAATGGTGGCCTTGTTTAAAAAGCAATATTTTTATCTCTGATTATGAATAACTGTAGTATTTAATGTACATAAATATTTGATGATTAACTTTGGTTAAGAGCCATGCTATCTCTGTTCATATCATAAATTCAAGCTCTGGAGCAATAGCTTGGACAAAACACTAAGAACTCAGTTGTACCTTGAAGGCATGGCTTCACATTGGGGATAATGTGGAGGTACATCACCTCAGCAGGAGCTCCAGGAGGGGATGTGCCTCAGGCATGCACTCTGCCTCCTGGAGCTCCTGGGGAATGCAGCTAATGTACTCCATTTACACGGGATGCAGCATGTGCTGTGCCCAAGATCCAGGTAGCTCTCCTGGCCTCAGAAGACCCACTTGAAGCCTGAGTCCCTTCAGCCTCATGAGCCTGCCTTGCTTTCTGTGAAATTACCGCACCAGCAAAGGCCTTAGTAGTATTTCTGAAGAAGCCACCATGAAGTCAAAACATCATAGAATCATAGAATAGTTTGAGTTGGAAAAGACCTTTAAAGGCCATCTAGTTTGACCCCCTTGCAAGCAGCAGAGACATCTCCAACCAGATCAGGTTGCTCAGAGCCCCGTCCAACCTGGACTTGAATGTTTCCAGGCATGGAGCATCTACCACCTCTTTGGGCAACCTGTTCCAGTGTTCCACCGCCCTCATTGTAGACAGTTTCTTCCTAATGTCTGATCTGAATCTACCTCCCCCTATTTTAAAACCATTACCCCTTGTCCTATCACAACAGGCCCTGCTAAAGGGTTTCTCCCCATCTTTCCTAGAAGCCCCTTTTAGGTACTATAAGGTCTCCCCAGAGCCTTCTCTTCTCCAGGCTGAACAACCCCAACTCTCTCAGCCTGTCCTCATAGGAGAGGTGCTCTAGCCCTCTGATCATCTTCGTGGCCCTCTTCTGGATCATTCCAACAGATCCACAGGATCATAAATAGTTACCCCTCCTCTGTACTTGCTTACAGGAGTGCTGTTTATGGCAACCCTTTAGTAATCTGACTAGCATACTGTAGTGGGGAACTTTCATTTTACCCCCTCCTTTAGGGTGCCTCAAGAGCACATTTGTGTACTGTTAGGATAGGTTCACCACTCGGTACCTCATGTGGTAGCTAGCCTGCCTTGTAGAAGGGCAGGTGCTTCTTTGCAGGCAGCCTGAAAGAGAAAATTCTGAGGACGTGTCTTAAAATTGCTCTGGTCTGTGTGATGTTGCAGGACCTCAGCTCAGGTGCAGTATGGAGGGTGACAGAAATATCGCCCACCAAGAAGAGTATAAGGATTCTACTAAAGTCTGCTCCTCACCAAGAAAGTAGTGAGCCCTTCTGTTCTGCAGGCCTGAACACACAGACTCTCCCTAAGTCCCTGAAAATAGCTTGCAATGTTGATACACTTAATGTTATGCAGAGGTGACTTTAAAATTATTTTTTTAAGGGAATAAAAGTTTTTCTCGTTATTTGTGTAGTAGAGTAGGATACTGGGAAACATAAGAATGAATACATTTGATGGATAAAATTGTAACTCATTGTTTGCTTGCTGTTTAAAAGGTGCCAAGAATGTCAGACACTCCATTTTTTGGTTTGTTCATAGTGTGCCTCCTTTTAGTCCTTATTCTGTGAGCTCTTCATATACCCATGGGCTTTGATGCTGCTGCTATTTTATGTGGCTGCAAGGGTGATATGGATGTTGGTGGGTTACTTTGGTTTTAGTACCTTGCCAGGTAACTGCATAGGCAGTTCTTAAATCCATTCTCCCCTAGGCTACCTATTCTACTGCTTATTGTCCTCATTGTTAGAAAGTGACTAATGATTAACTTGAACCTTATGGTAACAGCCTAAATCCATTCCTTTTCCCACTAACCGCTACGGACATGGAGAACAGGTTATTTGTTCTCTCTCAGATAATTTTACTTTTTTAAAAAATACAGAACTTACCATCCTACTGCCTCTCAGGACTTCTCTAGACTGAACAACTTGATTATGTCAACCTTTTCTTGTAGTCCCTGTTTTCTTGCACTCTAATTGTCTTTGTGCTTTGAACTCTGTCCAAATGTTGTGCATTTTCACTGAGATGCACTGACCACTGTAACACAGCTGAAGAGCTACCAATGCTGAATAAACTGGATTGATTTGGGTTGTACATGGTCTATCATCACACTCCTCTTTGTAGTATAGCCTGCTAATCGTTACATCGTCTTGTCCAAGATTTAGTGTTGTAGATAAGGCTATGGAAATAACGACTTTTTTTAGGTGGGAGCATGATTAACAGGAGAAAGCTCATTGAAAATCTGATGGTGGAGTATAACTTTGGATGAAAGGGAGCACAAGTTCATCATACTGAGAACAGGCAGGAGTGAGAACAGCAGAGTAGGCATAATGGACTTCAAAAAAGCACTCTTCAACAGCTGAGGGAACGGGAAAGTAGGGTCCCTTGGGAAGATAATATAAAGGATAAAGGAATTCAGGAGACCTGGCAGTTATTGAAAGAGCCTGTATTAAAGGCACAAAGCAAAGTATTCTGATGTGAAGGAGAGCTTGGAAGCATAGTAAGAGACAATGTGGCTGAATCAGGAACTCTTTAAGGATTAAAGAATGAAAAAAAAGAGAGATATTAGAAGTGGAAACAAGGACAGCTGAATAAGGATGTGCTTGGAGGATAACAGCACAAGCATGTAGGGATGAACTCGGGAAGGCTAAAATGTAAAATGACTTCGAACTAGCAAGGGAGATGAAAGGCAAGCAGACAAGGTTCTAGAAATACATTAGAAGGCAATAGAGGGAAAGCAAGAAAAAAGTCTCAGTTCACCACTGAAGAGGTAAGGAAAGTAAATAACAGAAGGCATGGAGAAAGTACATTATACTTTTTTTTTTTTCTGCTTCCCAGTTAAACAAACTAAATTAAAAGGAGTTAGCATAACGTGTCAACAGAGCCTGTTGAAATGCACCCTCAAATTCATCGGATGTTAGGAACTCAGAAAGCTCAGTGTGAACTAAAGCATGAGGACCATCAGGACATTTGCTTCAGAGGCATACCTTTAATTTGAACTGAAATGGTAATGTCGGTGTGCTAATTTAGAACTAAAGAGAGGGTAAAAATTAGGGAAATACAGACAAGTCTGCATATCTTCAATTATAAGCCATTCTAACTTCTTTTTTTTTTAATTAAAAAAAAGGGAAAAATTAGTGTATGGTGTAATAATAGGTTATATGTGACATAATTGAACTTTAGGTCAATCTGAATACTCTCACATAGGACTTTAACGAGCAAATCGGAGAAACAGTTGAATGAAATTACTGTTACACTTTTGTGTGAGAGGTGGAAAATTTTGCTCAAAATAATTATGAACTCTACTGTAAGGAGAACAATTTCAAAGGGATCCTGCAGAAGTCTGTACTGAGCAGGATTTGGATTAATGACTGGGATGATGGAAGTGAAAGTACATTTGCACATTTTGTTCATGACACTAAACTTAGGACTTTTGTAAGCGAGAAGGGAGACAGGATCTAATTGTATTACATCAGAATTCAAAATGTTCTTGCTCTATTAAAAATATATTTGGCCGCAAAACAACTTGATGAAGTTGAACAAGAATGTCCAACAAAAAAGAGCTCAAGAGCACACAAAAAGGATGAGGAATATCTAGACAGGCAGCAGCATTGCAGAAATAGAACTGGGGTGGCAGTCAACCCTGCAAATGTCATTCTCAGATGTGTTAACAGGAGTGTCATATATAGGATAGAGAGATAAGTATTCTGCATTGCAGGTGAGGCCTCAGGTGCTTTGCTTTAGGCTCAACACTCAACAAAAATGTTGACAAAAATGTGAGTCCAGCTGAGAACAAGGATGATATGAAAATTTAGGAAAATTAAGATCTGAATTAAGGAAAATTAAGGCTGAATAAACCAATCATCTTTAGGTGAAAAAGGAAGAGAAGATGGAGAAAATACCTGAAAACATAGATATTTCCCAATTTTGAGTTCCCGCTTCACTGTGGTCTAAGCAGAAAAAACACAGGACAGTGGGAGTAAATGGGAATGTCTCTCCTTTATAACACACTTGGTGATACCAAACCAACAGCTGCAGCCTGAATCATACTACAGGTTTTTTGCCAAGCAAACAAAACAGGAAAAACAAGGTTTATCCTAGCAACACAAAAGCTTACAAGAGTACAAATTTAGAATTATCTTCCAGCCCTACATGGATGCCTTCGATACTCTTGGAAATCTCATTTAACATTAGCTAGCATCTATGTTTGGGCATGTGAACAGAGACCTTACAGCATACAGATTTTCTTTTGTTTTAAGCGTTATGGTAAACAGATTAGAGAAAATTGTTTTTGCATCTGGTATAAGCAGTGATTCTGATGACAGAATGAAAAGCATCTTAAACAGTAGGCAGTCTAAATATGGCCAATCACTATTATTTAGGATATTACTTGTTTGTTCCCACTATTGTACGACACCCGCTTTAAATACCTCAAAAGAAAAATCTATGCTCCCAAGCATTTATAGTCCAAATAGACGTAAAGAAGAAGAACAAAAGCAACAGGTAATTTCAATGTAATTGTGCACATAGGCCACGTAATTAACTTTGAATTGGGGAAGTGTCTACTTCAGATTACTTCTTCCAAGGAATCAGTGGGATGCGCTACCAATGTCCTCCATGCTAAGTTGTATCGCTTAATAACGTTTTAGTTATGCTTTGTATATTGAGGGCACACAGTGTTCATGTCTATTTCTATATATGTTTGGAAAGAATACCTAATTTTCCATAGATTTTTAATGTCACCAACTTTTAAGGTAAGATCATCCAGTGTAACCTCCAGAGACCGAAACTGTGGTTTTAATAAGTTTCAAAAATTACTCTATGCTTTTACATTGCAAGGCCGTAGTGCCTCTTGAAGAGGGCACTTACCCTGCTGCTTATTCTGACTTTCATTTCCCCTTTTTCTTTCCTTGCCAGTTTGGCTTGGATCTTGTGTGCAACCTGATTTGCCTGCCTGAGTTGCACTTTGCTGTATGGTTTGCCCTTCTGGAGCTTATTGTTGTTGATAGCAGTGAATTCCCCCCATTATAAGCACCTCATACCTGCCACTGAGCCCTGCGAGCTACATCTGTCTTCCCGCCAGCTCCTAGAGCCAGGAGATGTACGGAGGCAGAGAGTGGTGGCCAGAAATTGAGAGATGGTGGCTTCAGTGCTGTCACTCTGAACTCCAGAGTGAAGGGAGCAGATTGCTTTCATTATTTCTAATTTATTTTCAGTTTGGTCCCATTCAAAGATAAATTTCCAACAGCTGACAAAGTCTGCTGTGGAGTTACTTATAACCCCTGCCCCAAACTGTTTCCACACCTCAAGAGGTACTACTGCACCTACAGCTCTGTGCCAGCAGACTTAAATATGGTCCATCACTGTTACCTGAGATGCTGATCCATTTGTGCCTCCTATGTGCAAACTCGATTTCAAACACAATTGCAACGTAAGGAGAGGTAATAAAAAAAGGTAACTTTGGTGCAATGTCAGGTACGATCCACTTGGTTCACTACGGGTGCATTTTTATGGGGACAAGGCATTTGACCCAGAGCACTGCAAAAAGACAAGTTTTAATGTAAGATTAGGTGAAATAAATGTTGATGCAGCAGGCAACAACAAGATTACCAAGCTTAAATATGGTATATATCCTTATATGTGATACACTGACAAATGGACAAGAGACAAGAGGGGTTCAGAAAGAGAGCTTCACAACCAAATTGATGGGAAAAAAGTTGTGCACCAGTATTTGTATGTACAGGAGAAAAGTAGGGAAACAGGCAATATATATAAAAGGTTACATATCCTATGAGACCTTAAGGAGAACAGACTTCACATGCAATGTTTTTAAAGTTGCTCTCTAATGGAGCTTGAACCCGTGCCTACTTGATCTAAGAAATGCAAGCACAAGTATTTGAGCGTGGCATGCATGCATATTATCCTTTTATAGACAACTTTATAGACTGTTTTAAACAACTCTACAAAATTTTTTAAAAAACCCCACTATATGTAAAAGCATGATTATTTTTTTAAATCAGTATGTAGGAGGATGTAATGAGACATAATGGATCTGCTGATCAAACATATTGCTAAAATGTTTGTAAGACTTTATCCATAAATGTAATTTTAAAATTATTTCAAATGAGTACAAATGTCTGTGAAATTACTGTTTTCACTTAGTCTCCTTCAGTATTAATTAAAGAGAATATTAACAGAAGAAAAAAATATGATCATTCTCAGAGTAGTAAAAGAAGTTTGGTAATGTACCAACTTTTCAGCAAATTATATAGATAATTAAAATTCTAGGGTTGCTTACCTTAATGCACTTCTACGTATTTTATGTAAGGTTTTACCAAGGAATTAGCTTCACATGGTGGAATAAAAAAAAAGTTAGCTCTCCAAATTCAAACCTACTGGTATAATTTCCTCAATGAAATATATCAGTCCTGAAAGTCAGCTTCCACCAATGTGCTCACTGCTACATTATTGGTGGTAATATACTTAATTAGTGAATCTTATATAAGATTTATTTTATTCACAGTAGCTTGGTCTGATAAAATCCTTCATTCCAATTTGTTTAATAGGTAGACTATAGAAACTACATTAATATTACATCCGTGAGCAAAGAGATTACCCCACAGTTAATGATTCCCTTGAGTTGCCCTTTTCTGACAAAGGCTCAGAGCCAAAAAGTTCTATTTTATTTTTCCTTCCCTCTGAAATAAAGAAATATTGCTATGTAAAAAAATAAAGTGTTGTGTTCTTTTTGTCATATCTGTGTTCTGAACAAATGAGAACTAACAAAATTAAACTAATTCCTGAAACAAACATGACTCTGCTTTTTATTGACAAAAATCTGTTTTAGAGTAAAAAGAGACTCCAAAGACTGTTGATATGTCTGCCAAATGACTCATAAAACTTATAGAACTGATTTGGGTTAGGGGAAGAATTAAACCTCTTAAAGGATGCTTCAAGGAAAGTTTTTTTAAATCATACAGTGGTGCCTTTTGGTGCATTACTTGTGCACAAGAAATGCTCAACAGCTCAACACCAGTATTTCAACAGTTTTCACAACTTGTGGTTCAGAAGATCTTCTATTAGTTTCCTTTGCTTCTGCCTTTGATTTGCAAGGGCTGGAAGTATCCCTGAGGTAATACCTGTTACTACAACACAATTTTCTAACCATTGTTCTAGCACTTGTGTGAGGTGGGAGGAGGAAATTGTGACTCTCTGTCTGCTGCAGATCCAGACCAGCAGTTGAACAGGAATATTGCAGAGAGAAAAGGGAAGAGTGGTTTGAAAAGTGTGCACTTGGTGGCCTTCCATAAAGACTTGAAGAATGCAATTAAATATTTCAGTAGAAAATAAGAAATTAGAACTATACTAATCTTGGGCATCTGCCTACTTTTAGGGATATCAGTACAAAAGCATACAGAGATTATGCCATAACAGGAGATGAACAGGCATTTTTACTGTTGGACAACAATCCATCTCAGGCTATGATGTCTAGAGAGATGAGATGAATTGCTCTCTGCAAGTATCCACCATCTTTCACTCACTGTGGAGACACCTTAAACACAATGTCTAAATTTTAATCAGAATCAAGAAATTCTGGCCTTGGAGTCTGAAAACTTGTGTTTCGTCCTGACAAGAAACATGCCTTAAAAATATTTAACGTTCAGCCTCTTTGAATTTCTTTTCTGTGCTCTCCAGTTCCTGGATCTGCTAGAGGTAAATTTTAATTCTTGTTGGTTAGGCTTATCCTTATAAACCTAAGAGGGCTAAGGCTCAGACTTGAGGAGTGGTACTGATTAGTCCCTGTCAGTTGTGATCATGGCCTTGGTGTGAACTTGGCCCATGCTGACCTGCCCTTCTTTGACAGTGCCTGGGCATGGTTTGGAGATACGGGCAGGATCCTCTCC
Organism: Chlamydotis macqueenii; assembly: GCF_036417535.1. Classification (NCBI taxonomy): domain Eukaryota; kingdom Metazoa; phylum Chordata; class Aves; order Otidiformes; family Otididae; genus Chlamydotis; species Chlamydotis macqueenii. The sequence continues at coordinate 169,657,600 of NC_141556.1, forward strand.
CCAGAAATCAGCATGCCACCTCTGATGGATGTCTGGATGCAAGCTGTGCCATGTCAAGGCCAGAGAATGGGTCTGCCCTAGTTTTAGTTAGTTTTACACGTACAGTTTCTGAACTTCATTTGCTTCTCCCTTATTGGAAATAATATTAAAAGGCGCTCGGTCATTTTTCTGCAGAAAAGAATAACATTATCTTTTTAATATTTCCTTCTGTATCATATTTGAGCTAATTGAATAATAGTAAAAATCCCTACTGCTTTGTAATAGAGTTGTAATACGTGGCTTTTGCGATTGATTAAGTACCTCAACTTCACAGCCGTGTTAATCAATCGCAGCATATAGTTATTGCTTCATATACTGCTGCCGTGGAGTGGATCATTTACAGTGTAAGAACTTCAACGCAAATGTGTGTGCCGTTTTGGTTCTAGACATCAACTGCTTTTATGGTTGTGTTTTCCAGGACTGTGGAACAAGAATCATAACGCGTTTTGTAATCATGGGAATACGGAAAACAGAAGTAAAATGCATAGTGACCTACTTTTATGAAAATAATTGGAGCATATCACATATGTTTGTAACATAGAAAGCATATTAATATTTATGAGGAAGTACCTTTACTTTTGAGATAAATTAAAAAAAAAATTTTGTTTTTTTTTTGTGGACCGGGTCTCTGATTTAAAAGGAAACTATGTCAATTCTAATTAAACTAAATCTAGTTTAAAAAAATTACTTCAGATTAACTGTAATAATTATTAACTGTAATAACTGAGACTAAGAGTCTCATCTAATTTCTTCCATAATATCTTGATGAAAAGTGAAATATTAAAGAAACCTGAAAGTATTGAAAATTATATTTTCCATAATTTTTCACTTTAATGTCTTCAAAACCTTTAAAATAGTGATGATTTCAGTTTCATAGTCAAAACATTTCTTTTGTAAAGAAACATGAATCAGAATATAATTTTTAAGCTTAGCCATGTTTATATGCATGAGTGATTATTGCATAAGGAGATTAATAATAAATCACAGAGAGATTTATAAATAAGTTATCCATGGGAAATTGAGCTAGTGCTGCCAATTTACTCCTTTACTTTGTACACATTGGATTGTCATTAAACTATTTAGTTATAAGCTATTTAGTGTTTAATTCCATATATTGCCATTTAATGAATTTAGATGATAGATGTGGTGAGCTGCACAGCTATGGCTCACTGGCCTGCATGGCAATAGCTTTACCTAGGAGGCTCACTGGAGCTATCGACCTGGGCATATATGTGTGTGTCTGTGTGACTGTGTGTGTCTGTATCTGGGTGTGCTTACTGTCAGTCAGATTCTTGCTTCTACTTCAGCTGAAGTTGCATCAAACCTCAAGTCAGTAGCTACACACTGCTTAGGAGCACCATTTGTCAGCTACTATTGGCAACTTCATTAGATTTCTACACTGAAAAAATATACTTTTTTTTTTTTTCCACTACAAATTGAATCTGAGATGCCCTGATTATGTGGAAGGATGCGATGGGATGTCTCTAGTTAAAGACATTATCTATCAGCATTAGGTCTAAACCAAAATAATCTTTCTATCTGTTTTTGTGAGTGTTTGTTGGCCAAGTGCTCATCCTACTCATTTCTTTGAAGGTGTTTGTTATTAGGAGAGTTTAAAACCAGAAAAAAGTAAAATTATGAAATTAAGTATGTTATGTAAATCATACCACACAGATGTTTTATGATCCTATCACTCTGAGAAAGTGACAAGAAGGCTTTTTGAATCTAATCTTACATAGTCCATCTGGTGTAGCATATGACCAGAAGTCAAGTATCTGAACTTTTAGGAGTCGTTATGGATCCTCGGCATGGATCTGCCTCTCACCGTACAGCCAGTGTTGATACTTGCACTGATTGCACTGATTGACTGTTGTGTCATATTATCCCTGGCCTTTCTGACTCCCTCACTTCAGGGGATATCAACACTAGTAATCGTCAGGCAGAGCTCAATTGATTATCTTCAGAATTTTCTCTGGCTATTGACCATAATGGAAAAAAATTGTGCTTCTGAATTATTCAGAATGAAAACATACACAGAAGAAATCAATAAGGCACATCTGATATTAAAGACAAATTAAAGCAGGCAGTATAACGTGTCTTGGGGCACCTGCTACTCATAAAGAAGAAAGCGTTTCAGAGGTAAAGATGACTATTTTCCTTCTTGCCTTTCACTCTTTTGCAAGTATTATATTTTAGCTGTCAAAATTAACATCTTTATGAATTAAGACATTAAAGGTTTCTTTTCAACTTGTTCTTTGTAAACCTTAAAATTTAACTTCAGACTCTAACACAATAATTCCTTCTTTGTATCCCCACAGTCTTTTTAACTTAAATGTAACATGCTGTGCTGGAGGGATAAAATTATAGAAAAATGTTCAGGTCAGAAAAATCACATTAACAAATATCTAGAGCTAGGCACTAAGCCTCTGAAGACTTTGAAAGTGTTAGAGATTAAACTAGGGAAGAAAAATGTGCCTCTCTCAGAAATATCTAATATGTTAGCAGTAGGAAAATGTCTCCTATTTGAATCACAGATACGATTTTTTAAAATCTGTGAAGGAGAGATGGCTTGGGTTTTTGGGACAGTGTTACTGAGGAGTCATGTAAGTTTATAGTCTGAATTTCTGATTCAACACAAATGACATGGAGCATGGTGATGTAGTGGGTGTCATGTAGCATCCCTGGTTTTCCAGGGAATGGTAAAACTGGCAAACTTCAAGATTTGAAATTATTAGAGTATCCCCCAATCGCAAATCATAGAATCATAGAAGGGTTTGGGTTGGAAGAGACCTTAAAGATCATCGAGTTCCAACTCCCTGCCCTGGCCAGGGACACCTTCTCCTAGACCAGGTCTCTCAAAGCTGCATCTAGCCTGGCATTGAACACTTCCAGGGATGAATGTGGTAAATTTCTCGGTAAGGACTGTAGAAAGATGTGCTGTGCCTGTCGTTTGAAGTACAACAAAACACTCATATGACAATGGGCAGCATTAACCCCCAAGCTGAACATTTCTAACATTGACTTGGAAATCTGTACTGGGACCTGGTTTCTTGCCCTCTCACTTCACGGAATAATACTTTTTTTCCAGTATTATTTGAGTATCCTCTTTGTACCAAATTTTCATTTACATGGAATTGAAAGGTGTAATGAAAATCCAAAAAATACACAATAGAGATGTAAGCAATACAAAAATATCCTCTGAGGAATCAAGCCCCTCTCCTAAAAGTATGAAAGAAGAGTAATTGCTGCTGTAGTAATTAATGCTTAGAGGAAAGAGAGTCATATTCAGGATGATATAACAACCCCCAGAAATTAGAGCATCGATGACTGAGTGGTCTTTCAGAGAACTTGCACAACTGGAATTTGTTTCCACTCTTCATTGAAATTCATACAGGCTGTTGAACCCTATTGAGGCCCTGGAACGTGTTCAGAGGAGGGCTACGAAGCTGGTGAGGGGTCTGGAGCACAGGCCTTATGAGGAGTGGCTGAGGGAGCTGGGATTGTTCAGTCTGGAGAAAAGGAGGCTCAGGGGAGACCTTATAGCTCTCTATAACTTCCTGAAGGGAGGTTGTAGTGAGCTAGGGGCTGGCCTTTTCTCTCGTGTAGACAGTGATAGAACTAGAGGCAACGGTTTCAAGATGCGCCAGGGGAGATTCAGGCTGGACATTAGGAAATATTACTTCTCGGAAAAGGGTAGTCAGGCACTGGAATGCACTGCCCAGGAAGGTGGTGGAGTCACCGACCATGGGGGTGTTCAAGAAATGTTTGTATGTTGTGTTGAGGGATATGATTTAGCTGAGAAGTATTGGTGATGGTTGGACTGGATGATCTTTTAGGTCTTTTCCAATCTTGATAATAATTCTGTAATTCTGTGAAATGTGTTTTTATTCAGGCTTTTGGGGGATGGAGTGAAATATAAAAGGAGCTGAAGCTGGTGTGTAAAAGGAGAAACCTGAATGATTTCTTCTATTAGTTTGTCTTTTACAGGAAAATGTGCACAGGCTTAAGCTGTTAATATCAGTACATTTTTACTGCAAGAGGTAGGATTTCTAAAAATATAAATTATTGAAAGATGCAGATAAAATATTTAAAACTACTTAATGCGTTAGATGCCCAAGTTCTCTTGATCTCAGTGGAAAATAGGCACCTAAGCTGCTTAGCTGCTTAGAAAAATCATTCTGGTATCTCATCCTCCCGTGTAAACACCTAAATACACCTGGAAGTCTGGCTAAAAATGCAAAATGAACTGTGGAGGGGCTGTACATTATGGTTGGGATTTTTCTTGTCTAATTTTACACACTAGTGAGAAATTTAGGAGAATTTTTTAAACAGAAGTCTTTAGCACCATGAGAGATGCTATAGGATATGTGGGACAACTCCATAGGATTGCCAGACAAGACACAGGACCTGAAGAAAACTTATGCCCTCCCAAAACTGCAGGTTAAAAGCAGAAGGGAGAGTCTGGGTTATTTCAAATGGGACCAGGTATGTATGTTCAGGCAACTGAGCCCTATGCTGAGGTGTCTAGTGTAACTTACTTATGACTCTCCTCATGTTTCCAGATCAGAGAGCGTTTCTGAGGTCCCGAATCTGGCAGAGTGCCCATGTGGTGTGGCATCACATAATTGTCAAGGTTTGACAAGGAAACCTGTGACCATTGGTTGGACGGGAACTGTGGACAACTTCCACAAGCGAGTCTGAGCACAGTTGGCTGAGATTGGTAAAACAACAGAAACATAAGAAATAAATATGCCTTGGAAAGTTGGACTGGGTGTTACACTTAAATTGCAAAGGTTGAACTCTGCACTAATTTAGTGCTTATGAAACCACAAATTCTAATAGTGATTGATGTTGAATCATAACCAAAGCAAAGTTTAAGGAAGTTTGTTCTGCTTGTTCAGAAAACAGTATTCCATATCAGCAATATGCCGTTACAGGTTCCCTCTTCATGCTTCTTGAAGCTGACTTTTTTTTGCTTATTTCTTTGTCAGAAATGTAATATTGTATCCTGATATCCTACAGCATCCCTGTGACAAACTGTTTCTAAAATCTATGCTACTATGCTTAACGTACACACACAAAAAAAATAGGCCTCTCTCTTTTCTACTTTATCCATCATTTTGAATGCTGTTTTTCAATTGTGATTAAATGTTTTGCTCCTGAAATGAAGGCAGAAATATCACATCCTACTGACTTGACCCAGTGAGAGGGAATTACTAAAATTCCTGTTGCAGTAAATGAGAATTCTGACTGTTAAACCAAGTAAAATACGGATAATCTTATATTAAGCTAGTAAGAACTGCTTTGCAAAACTTATTTTGAAAATATTTAAAGTAATTTCACATAATAGAATTATTTTTTTTTCTGTTAAACTCTGCTGAAGCTTTTATGCTGCTTGGGTAGATCCACATCAGCACATCAAGGATGGATCTTTTACAAAGATGAAACTCTAGATATTCTTCCCATGGTTACCACCACACTACTGTCTACAGGAACACCAGTTCCAAGATCTAGATTTTGAGACTGGTATGAAGTCTTTTTGCATCACAAATCCAGTGCACGCATGTGTGTAAAATGTTTCTGCACTCTCTGTCTCAAAACTTAGTATTGCATATAATGCAATTTGATATTTCTTCTTTGCGCAGACAAAGAGGTCTTTTCTCAATATACGATTCTTCTCAGGAGATGTGCTCCTCTGTGAGAAAATCAGACATGAATAAAGCTACAGCAATATTTACAAAGAAGTGCTAGTATTGGAAAAATCAAGTAAATGTGAAAGAATGTAAAAAAGCCTATGTAAGCATGGCCCTAAGTAGAAGAGCTAAGGGACTAGATGCTTGGATACTCGCAATTCCAATTTGCGCTGTTGTCACAGTACAGAGGCATTGAAGAGGTGCTCTTTGATCTGTGGTAGAAGGATGTGATAACAAAGGTCGAAGCAGAAAGAGATTATGGCAGGAGTGATCTCGCTGGTATTAAAACACTTTCCATGCTGTTGAATAACTGAGTGCCACCTCAGTTTGCTCCTGACGTCTCTTTCAGAGTGATCAGTTGGGCCTTGTTGAAACAAACTCCCAAAGTCACTCTGATGATAGTTCACTTTGACTGACAATACAGGCAAGACCATATGCAGATTTGGTTCCCTCTGTCCTACACAGTCCTCCAGCACTAGGGCAATTGGCTTTACATCCTCAGGCAACTCAAACTCTATCTGAGGTATGCGACAGATACTTCCACATCATGCTCTGAAAACATCATTTTACTGGGCAGAAACATACTGTTTTGGACAATCTGAGACAAAAAAAAAAAAATCCAAAGTATAGCTATTACATTCCAGGGTCACAACAGCAGCACATGGAGCCTAGAGAGCTGCAGGACCAAATGTCGTGTGCTGTGAAGGTGGCCAGTTGGCCTTAAGGAGGTTACTCCTTAGATGTCATGCAAGCTATTCTGTACCACCCAGCCTAAGGGACAGGACCCTTCCCAGGAGTGGCTATACTGAACAATAAATGTGTGGCATATGTTGTCTACATTCTTGCAGAGGAGATGGGAAGTCTTAACAGCACTGTACAACACCTCCATCTCATGCCTGAATTCCAGCAAGTTTCATATATTCCCCTATCTGTTTTGTCTATATTATCTGGCCAATACCTCTCCCTATATCTTTAAGGGGTTTAACTCCCATGGGAAAGGCCTGGAATCCTCACATCCCTTTTTCTCAGTAAGCATTATCTTATACACTATAAAAATCAACATCTCTTCTTCTTCTGTTTCCTTCAGAATAAAAACCTAGCTTTAACTAGAAACCTATAGTCAGAGCTGCTTCAGGACTATAAATGTCATATAGATGTGTATTTCCCTTCTAGTATGAATATATACGCTTAATAGAGAAGCATAAAAATACCTCCTTCTCCACGGCATTTCTCACTCAATGACTTAGGTGGCCTGTTGTTCATGTACACAAGTTTTTAGGTACCTGCTTCTTCCTGTACACTGGATGAGCAGTAAGATTGATAGAAGTTACAACTGCAATGCTGATCTTACACCCTGTTTGTGATTTTAGCCTGTAAGATTGCTATGAAACTATTTTAAATAATCTGAGGCTCACAAATTTTAGACTATAGTAATAAATTAGACTTAGTTTCAATTTTTCTGGCATATCTAAGTTACAGTGACCAAATATAAACTGTGTGGAGAAGTGTAGACTTCTGAAATCTGAGAGACGAAGCACATGGATGTCATCCTTGCTTCTGTTTTCCTGAGCAGTCACTTCTGGCAACCATCAGAGGTAAAATAGGTGGATGTTCTGTCTGAAGTAAGGCAGCCATTTAAAATATTTCTAATAAACTTGTGGAATGGTAAGACCACAAAGTGATCAAAAACCTGGTATAAAAGCCTAATGGAAATATAGTTGCTTGTGTAAGAAAAGATGGTGGAGAGTGCTAATATAAGAAGTACAGTTTTCATCTTTTCAGTCTAAATATTCTTTAGTGTATAAAGTGGGCTTAGCCAGTCAGCAAAATAAAGAAACATAACTAAAGTTAGATAACAACTCTGAGGAAAGATTTTGCTAAATCTTAGCCGTGCCTAGACAGTGGAAACATTTGTGGCTGCTTCCTTCCTGGATGTTTTCAAAGTGATTATATTATTCATGCTGTTTGAGACCCATTTCAGGGATATAAAACACAAGCTTCATTACAATTCCACATATAAAGACATGCTAAACATCAATAACAAGAGAAGTCTAATGTTCTGGTTTTGTTTAGTGAGAGGGGGCCTAAGGTGGTAGCTTCTGTAGGAAACTGCTACAAGTTGCTCCCTTTTGTTTAGTCGACTCAGCCGGGCCTAGGGTGGACCTGCTGCTGGCCAAGGCCGAGCCAATTGGTAGCAGAATGTTCCATGATAACACCTCTGCGATAACGTATTTAAGAAGGGGAAAACAGGAAAAAAAAAAGAGAAGATGTGAAGCAGCTGAGCGGGAGCAGAGAGGGAAAGGCGCAAGCCTTGTGTGCCTTGCAGGCCTCACCCTCTGGCCTCCCGCCAGGCAGCTGACTGGGCCCAACTTGGCCCAGCCTGGCTGCAAGAAGTGGAGAGGAGATGAGAAGGGAATAAGATGTAAAAAGGATCCTGAGAGGCGTCTGCCAGCCTGCTGTGAGGAACGGCTGCAAACACCAAGGTGAGTGAAGAAGGAGTGGGAGAGAGTGCGTAGTCTGGTCCCGATCGGGGCTGAACTACGACATCTGAGTTGCATGTCTTATTGTGTTTTACTAAGTTGAAAGCTCATTGTATTCATTGCAGTGTAAGTCCATTGCCAGTGATTTCTGGGGAAGTGATATGAAAACATATTACAAGGAACAAGAGGGATGGAATATTTTAAAGAAATGTATTCAAAATGATTTCAGAACTAACTGAAATGCTTTGGAAAGATGTTGGATTATTGTTAGAGAAAGATTTTCCTGTTACATGGAAAGAAATATTAGGTGGCTGCTTTAGTATAGTACTACAGACAACACCTAGCTGCAAAGCAGTAGTAATGGTCTATGCTGAGGACATAAATTGCATGTTGCAAGCCTAAAAGTAAGGTGCGTGAAGGCAAAAAGTGAACTCAAGAACTGCATGGTATTTCCACAAAACCTTTCTCATAGAGTGTAGAGATATTTACCAATATGATCATTTGTGCTCTGCAGGCTCCCTACTATCCTGCTCCTAGAAGGAGGTCGTCAGCTTTACAGAGTTTTATGTTTTCACAAGAAGAACAATATATTAAAAATTACATGTCGGTAGAATAAATCACATTGAAGATATTTTCATCCGTGACTTAGAGCAGGGTTCTGGGGCAGTTGGAAGATAATCATATTATTTTATCAAGTGAAAGAGTGCTGATGCCTATAGAAAACATAGGAAGGGATTTTGTTAATTAAACATGATTACTACTATGAAAGAAACAATACTTTGGGAATATTTTGTTATTAACTATTTAGCAGTTCAAGAAAATCCCATTTAGCGATATGTAATTGCTAAAAAGTTGTTATCAAGCACAGCAGTTGGGAAAAAATGAACTAAACGGAATAAACAGTCTTTAAAAGACAGCAAGAACAGTCCAGAGTGAAGGGAACCTCCTAGCCCTGACAGTTACACAGATTTATTGGTAAAACGTCAAAAGCCGATGAGAAGTAAAATTGATCTTGGAAAGAAACCAAAGAATTACATCATCAGTTTAGTGATTCAAATTTACAGTCTAAATTTGAAATAGCAAAAAGAATTATACAAGCACAAAAGCAAAAGTGGCTGTAATAAAAATAAATAAATAAGGAAAAATTTCCTGAATTTGAAATGATTTAATCTCATATGTCGTTATTTTTTATTATGAAATTTTTCTGAAATCAGAGAACATGAAAAAAGTCTTGAGGTTGTGCTTTATTATTCTTCATTCCAATGTTCTCATGCCTCTGTATACCAAAATTCATCATTGCTAAGTTCCATAGTTCCTTAAAAAAAGTTGAGTTGTAAGTACTAATTCAAAAAACATCAGCTTCTGAAAATAATTTTATGTTTTAAATGAACACTATGCTTATGTGGCTTTTCATGACATCCGTCAAAGCTGCATATAAAAGTTTATGTTATAAACTAACTACTCTGTCCTGTGATTAAAGGGCACATGATGACCTCATGAACCACCCTTTAGACTTCCAGTGCTTCTGGCTTTAATATTCTGTGCTACATTCACAGAGCTCTTCTACAGATGCTAAGCGATCAATCCTGAAGGCTCCACTTCATCATCAGGTAATTAGTATTTTCATTAACTTGCTTATTGTCAAGGAAAATGAGCCTTGATCATCTAATTTTTCCTCAATGAGTTGAATATTGTAATATATCTATAATTAATGTGTTTTATGCCACAAACGTGTAATGGAGTGGAAATCTGAGCCTGCTCCCAGCAGTCACTGTCAGTAAATGTTTGATGAATAAACAGAGACTTTCTAATGGGAAATGGTGGCGACTTTTATAAGCAGACACAATAAAGACTTTATTAACATACTTAAGAAGCATTCTGGGAAATAGAATTGAATGCATTATTACTGTAGGCTCCTTTTGTGAAAAGTAAATTTTACTGTCCCCACAACAAATGTTTGCTTGTTTGATGTAACTTGTAGTGTCATTCTTTTATGGAGCATCTTTCAGTGTAAATCTGTGAAGCATTTTAAATTAGCTACATATTCCCTATAGGTCTATGATCTAAAAAAAAAAAAAAAAATCCCCCTGAAATTTGTATAAACTAATCACTTATGCACCTGGCTGTAATGGAAAAAGAAATGAAAAAAAAAAAAAACAAACAACACCTACCAGGTATCTGAAAAATCAAATGAAAGTGAAAATGTTGTTAAAATGAAAATATAACATAAATGTTCAGAAAGGGAAGAGAAGCTAGGGTGGAATGGCAGATCATTTGTAATGTCATATCTGCTGTAACGAAGACTAAATATGTCTTTAATATGTGTTAATGAACAGCTCCAGATGTAATATCAACATGCTATAATAAAGAGGCAGGAGTCTCTCTGAGCTAGTCGGGAACTTATTTAGCTTCTTGACTGGTTCCAGAATGAAAACTAAAACCGCAGTTCCTCAGTTTTCAGAGGTGTGTCGTGTATGCAGCCTGTGCTGCAGTCAGTGATGGCCACAGACTGAAAAAACACAGCCTCCGGAAAAAAAAAAGAGTACCTCTTCCCTTTTGAGGTTTTTTTTTATTATTATTTTTAGCTGGCCTAGTGTTTGCCTTCCCAGAACACGCTGTATCTGGGGATGAACAACTTACCTAAGCAAGAAAGACACTTGAAGCACATCTACTGCTTTTACTCAGCTAAGTGCAAATTCTGTGTCCTGATTTGCATGCGATTCAGAAGCTTTCTGTGGCATTGATGTAATGTGATAGAGAAGACAGGAATAAAAAGAGTAGAGGAGAAACAGAGAAAGGGTAGAGAGTAAGAAGCAAAGAGAAATTTCCCCTAAAAGAAAATTAGAGAGAACAATTGTGAGAGTAAGCAGGTTGGCCTGTGGTTGTTGCTTCTCTCCACATCCTTGTCATGGGAGCTTCAAATACTCCCTGTGCTGAGCCACCAGCATCAGCCACCAACACTTTCAGTGAGCAACTTTGATATCCAAGGTCCCTGCCTGGCTGACCGGCGAGACACAAGCACAGGCTGGGAAAGGCTGCCACGCCGCCTGCGCTGCCAGGAGCGGTCCAGAGACAATTGCAGGGTCAAACTGCAGAGCATGCTCTCGGACAGGAGCTGTAGACATAACCATGGGAAGCTGGCTCTGCTTCACATGTCTGAAGAGGAACCTGTCAGCTATTCCTCATGGAGAGGACTCAGCATGCCTAGGGTATGATGCATCTGTTCTACTTCAGATGTCTAGCTTAAGATTTCTAAGCAAGCTGTAATGAATTATTTCAACTTCCCTGTTTGATTTTAAAGGCAAAAATTTTAATATTATATTCTAGTACGATATTTTTAATATTGTGTTAAAACTGTACATTGTTTAGAGAAAAAAAATGTGATGGACCACATATTATTATTAAATAACTTTAATTATGTAAGGAAAATCAGTGCTCTTGCTTTTCATTCCAGTTTGGCAGAATTAATGTTAAAATTGTCTTTGGACTAATTTTTTCATTTCTAATTTTCTCTGGTAGATATAAAACCAAGAAACGGAAGTTGAGATACAAGTAAATCCAAAGACAGAGTTATTTTGTAGATGCACCCAGAATTCAGAAAATAATTGCCTACTCTTGTGTGTTTTAACTGACCAAATATAGATGTCTATTATGTCTACATTTGAAGTAGGTGTTAAACTCCTAGAGTGATCAACAAAGAGACACTGTCACCTACGGATTGCAATTTATCTTTTTCTAACATAGATCTTTGGAATAAGCCAGATAAATCTCAGTCTAAAAGTGTGTATTTCTCATCACCTCTTCACTAGCTTTAAGGAGAATCAAAAGTGACTCTCTCAGATATTGATGTCTACTTAATAGATATTTAGACAACCTAGATAAATCTTCCGCTGAAAACAAACTGGTTACAGCTTTAGGAATCTGACTGTAGAGAAAAATTTAGAATGTCAGAGAATAAAATAGTGAGACTGAAGTTGAGGTTTTTCAATGATGATGTAGGTCAGATGTGATCTTGACTTACTAGAGCACAAGAAATTTCATTGCAGGTGTTCAATAGGGGTAAGACTGAGAACGCATGCAGGGAATTTTAACTCTGGCCTACAAGGTTTTTCCGGTGGGCAGGTTCTCCATTTCTCCTAAAGGTGATTTAGTCAAATCAGCTTGTGGAAAATAATGTTAAGAAAACTAAGTAATGTGGCTGAAAGCTGTGTTCATTCCACCTAAATTTAGGCCCCTAGATGGGGCTCCAAAACGAGATGCATAGTCACCATAACTTCATCTGAGGAAAGATTGACATCTTCATACCCAGTCCTCTTATGTGGTGTATTTGCCTCAGTTCTTGCCATCTACAACTGGGAATTAAAATACCTTGAGCTCTGAAGTTTGATAACCATGACCTCTGACAAATGTAATTTAGCTATAAAATGAAAAAATTAATGTTACCTTTTCTGAAATTTCCAGGTTTAAATTTAAAACCATTTTAGGATATAGTTAAGTCAATAATGGAATAAAAATTATTAGTTTTTTTTTAATTCACTCTGTATTGCAATAATTCAGATGGATGACGTGTTTTACAACAGATGGAAAAAAGAATACCAAAATCCTGAAATAAATTTATAAAACCCCAATAAACCAATATATATGTTAGTGTTCTCTGATGTCATAAACAAATGCAACTAATTTAAAAAGTGGTCCAGCTTTCAGAATGATGGAGTAAACAAAGGTATGTACTCTTCTGATGCAAGAAAACCAGTTAAGCAGGATTTTGTGACATTTCTATCTCCAATAGGCAGTGAACTACTCTCCATAGTAGTGTTCACAAGTGTTGGGTGGAATTGGGGTTTTTTTGAAAGCAGAGAGAATTTTGGCAGGGTTTTAACAGAAACAATTTGACTGCAGTGAAGATTATATTTGTTTTCCCTAGTTCTGACATGTGGCAGAACACTGAACAGTACAGAAAATATCTTAGAATTCGCCCCATTTGCTTCCCTACTAGATTAAGTAAAAGCTTATTATTTTGTATCTGAAATGCAAAAACGGAAGGAATATTTTGCAGGTCAGTGTGTCCTTTTTCCCACTAGAGTTACCCACGTAGAAGGTAACAGAGCTTTGAACTTCAGCAGCACAAACTGGAAGCCCAGTGCTGTTTCCCATTATGCTGCTGATGATATCAATAGCTATACTTTTTTTTTTTCCAGTTTATACTACAGTTACTGAAACTAATATTTGATTCTGTCTTCTAATAAGAGATACATGTATTTCTACAGACTTCATTGATCTTAGACACTTTTCTGGAATTACTTGATATTTGGAAAAAATATTTATCTTTGGATAAGATATTTGAATTTTTACAAAAATAAAATATTGAAAGTGCAAGTTGATGACTTTTATGATGAATCTCAACTAAAAATAGAGGAAACAAAGATGGCAATGAAAAGCCAAAGTAATATGCTGTTTTCTATTTTGCTGCAAAAGGACAAAGAAGAAAAAGAGGTTGGCAAAATAATGCATATAAAGGCCAGATATCTGTGTCCTGAGGCCATCAGACACTTCCCTAATGGGCTTCAGAATGTGTAAAATAATTAATCATGTGGAGAAGGTATTGCCAGGGTTAGAGATGGGGTCTTCAGCTTTTAATGGAAATACTCCGTGATTGAACTGGGAAAAAAACTTCTGTAGTTAGAAGAGAAGGGTATCTGTCATACTTAACTCATAATAGTTTAGGAGCACAGTAAAATACCAGATATGGTTCAGCACTTTTATTTTGTTGGGTATTAAAACGATATATAAAACAGGAAAAATACAAAAAGGTAGTGAACCACTCTCCATAGTAGTGTTCACAAATTTCAGTAGGAGGAATGCCTAAAAGGTTAAACTCAGACTCTCTTGGGTCAGATTTGTTTCCTGACTAGCAATACATCTCCCTGACTAATCTTTCTGTATAGACTTAAAAAAAAAATACACTGTATTTTCTACCTGCCTGTTTGATAGGTTGCTGAGATAGAGTGAAAACCAGATAATTTTATTTATTTCTTTGCTGGATGTCAGAACACAATGAGCATTAAAATAAATTTAAAAAAATATTGATTTAGTATGAACATGCAAATTTTATAGATAAAGAACACTATTAAGATTAAGACCAAAGAACTTCAAAGAGAAACGCAGTTAGGGTTACTTATGCATATGAAATCTAAATCTGTCCCTCTGGTGGAGATATGTTATGGTACAGCCTTTAATAATATGACCTGGAACCTATCTTTTCCCACAGGATACCTTCCTTATTTATTTTATGGGATAAGCAGTGTTCCTTGTTACAGATCCTTTAATTTTTCTTGCATCACCATAGGTCAACAAGTGACCCTTATTTCTTCTGTGCTATTTCAATCACTCATCCGAGAGTTTGAATGTCCAAATGGAGGTGGCTAGCACCTACGTTTTATCCAGAGTTTGAATATTATGCAGTATGCAGGGACGCTACTCAATACTCTCACAAATTGAACCGAGACGCTTCAAATTGGATGCTCAGAAAATGACAGTATGATCCACGAAAATCATACCATTTGAGAGGATTAGTCAACAAAAGAATGATTATTAGCCAATAGTTTTGAAAAAGCAAGATGTATCTAGCTATGCAGGATATTCCTTAGAGGCATTTTAGGAAACATTTAAAGGTTCTCGTCTGAACTACTGGGTACAGGTCAAATTACGTATAGTAAAGAAAAATGAGTTCAAATTGAAATAGTGACACAGAGAGAATAAGTTACATACTTTTCACTTGTCTTTGCACTTTCTGGGACTGTTTAGAATCAGAAATACAAAGGTTGAAATGTGCCCAAAAAGAAATTTTTTTTGATCACCTATAGTCAAATAAATATTTCAAGAAGACTTCAACTTGTGAGATTTCCAGTTCAACCAATGCAATCCAGAACTATACTTTCAAGAATCTAAATTATGTCAGTATTCGTAATTTTTAGGGGTTTTATTTATGCACTAGCAGTTGGAACCTGCTCAGGAAAGAAAGAAAGCTTTAAATTAGCAAGTTAAGGAGAAAAAGAATTAACTGGAAAAACACAAATATATCAACATATCTTAGTAGTGATATGTACATGAATCGGAGGGAAAAAAAAGTCCCATATAGCCAAATTTAGGATTACATGGAGTATCAGATTGCACCGATTAGACCAAAAGGACGTACTAAGGGAGTTGTCAACAGGACACGCAAGTGTCACTAACATTGCTTTTCAGGAATTTCGTCCCATTCAGTACGACCATCTAAGCAGGACTGCAGGAATCCTGATCCTATACAGCAACTCACATCACTCTCCAAGTAAGACTTTTCTAGACGTAGCCAAACATTGCAGCCTCAGAGGCTGCACATTTCTCAGTCCTGTTGCCTTTGGGTGACTTCTGGATAGAAAGAAGGAACAGGCTGCCAAGAAGGAGGTGCCTGGATGATACTAGGAGAGTGAGACTGGGAGGAAAGAGGAGGTGAAAAATATAAAGGATCTGTATCTGAAGGGAACTGAACCCTAATAGAAAGTAAATAGGGCTGGAATTTAATGGGAGTTTTGATGTTCATTTCAGGAGCTGTAGTGTCAGCTCCCTGTGAATTAGCCGGGGTTGGAGCACAGGAGGGAAGCAGTAAATAGGTGGCCCACAGGAGCAAAGCTGTCTTTGGCATGTGTATACACGTTCACACTACCTTTAGTCTAGATTGAATGGATACTACCTAGAGTATTGAAGGCCGTGACAGCGTATACTTCAGCACGGGCTGCACAAGCTTGCAGAGCACCTGGGCTCTTTGTCAAGCAGCTGCTGTCCCCTGAAGTGCATGTTGCTGCAGCTTTGCTCAGACATAGCCATGTCTCCTCCAAGCATCATTGCCCAGACCACTGCAGACGTGACCTAAGTATTTGGAGGCTCTGGGCTTTAGATGAGGGATGTTTCAACATGTCTACATACGGCTGCAGAGAAGATAGCTGATTTTATTGGACAGGGTTCTGAGCAATCTGATCTAGTTGAAGATGTCCCAGTTCCTTGCAGGGGGGTTGGACTAGATGACCTTTAAAGGTCCCTTCCAAGACAAACCATTCCATGATGCTATGATTCTATGCGTCTATAGCATGAAGCCTGTGCCATGGCACTCAGTTTCCAAAATACCGATGATGCAACTAAGCTATGACGTAACAAAACAGGTATGTGTTATAGATCTCCTATAAAGGAGAAGTTAAAGGCATGTACGAGCACTGATGAACCCTCAAGTACAATGGGTTAAGCCAGTGTGAGGGGGAAGGAGCCTGCTTGTCACAGCTGTGGCCCAGTGATAGACAGGCTGGGGCAGCGGAGGTGAGAAGAATGGTCATATGATGGTAGCTGAAGTGTCAAGGGGGTGCAATTTATTGAAAAGCAGATCACAAAGGGGAAAACCCTTCCTGCATATTATTAGTGCTATTGATTGATTTATATAGTGCATTTCTTAAGCAAAGCTCTTTATAGAATTACAAACTATTAAAGCTGAGTGAATAACTCATAATGAATAATTTATCCCATGAATTTAACCTTTCTTTCTGCTCATGAAATAGCCACAAAGAGATCACTATTTCCTTAATTATTCAATGAATTTTTTAATGAACTTTTAAACCACTATGAACTGATCACCCAGAATGTTTTGCTAATATAAGTTAACCAAGGTTTCTCCGGGTCCCGATTGTTTAGAGGCAATAAACTTGTGGCTAACGAAAGCACGTGCACCATCCTATGCGAATCTGGTGGCTTGCAGTACGTGTCGACTGCACAGCACAGTACTTCGCAGAGACAGATGAGCTTTCTCTGAACAGGCACAGTTTTAGGACAGAAAGCATGAGAGCTGTGGCAATGCGGCTCCCAAACCCTGCTATCCACCCCTGAGTAGAAACAATCCCAGCAGAGCGCAGGAGTTATGGCTGCTGCTTGGGGATGCTGACAAGAGTGGATGCATGGAGCTGCAGGGTCTTGGGGAGATGGGGGAGCCCCTCTGGAGCCCCTCTGCAATGTTGTGTGGCTCAGGGGTACCTAGAGATACGTCCTGTACACGTCGAGCCAGCTGGTAATGCACCTGAGTGCCACGTTTTTTGAAACAAATCTTGAATTCATTGTGATTCAGCATGAGGCACAAGGTAATATTTTTTTTTTCCCTGACAGGACGAGTATGTAAAGCTCTGAATTTCAAAGCTGTGCCACTGTAAAATTCCTCTTCTATGAATATTCGGGTAAGCAGCATGCAAGTCTGTTCTTTGATATATTTTTGCCAGGATAGCTTAATTCCATAAATGTTGGCAGAAAGTGAACACGAAAAAAGAGAGAACTGCAAACTGGGATGAAACAGCTGGAGAAGTTGTGCACTGTGCACTTGACCCACAAACCAGCTATCCCTTGGAATTGTTCTGCTTCATTTATATTAAACATCGGTCATCCCTGAGGAAAAAGGGAACTAAACAGTAATAGGAATAGCAGAAGCATTATCCAATAGTTTGGGGAGAAAACTATGTCTTCTGAAAAGGAGTGGGAACTGAGGTTTCATTAGGACATGTAAGGAGAACTGGGTAACAGCTCCTGCTAACCTGTCATCTGTAATGCAACCATAATTTTTGAAGGCTAGGGGTATGTTTTAAAGTTATATGTAAATGCTCACCGTCCTACACTTTAGCTCATTTCCTTTCAGGTTATGCCACAGGACTTTTAAAAACTGTTTCACAATTAAAGTTTCATGCTGCACAGATGGAGAAAAATGAACTTCCAGCACAGCTCTCTGTTCTGGCAATGGACAGTCCCTTCTCAATGACAGAACAAACTTTGAGATATTTCCACTACTACTGTATTCTAATGCAGTGGCAAACAAGACTGAGCAGTAATGCATTTTGGAGCTGTTACAGGGTGTGTTTGTTAGTGCTTCCCAGTGCTAATACCCTGAGTGTGGCAGCAGATTAATAATTCACCTGTAACAGCACGGTGCAGTCATTAAATGAAGCATTTGAAAACAACATATTAACAATATCTATAGATGCTTTTTTAAAGGAGAACTTGATTTGGTATAAGGAAATACAAAATCCTACTCTCAGATCTCTACTGAGCTTCCATATGCGGAGCAGACTGTCTGAGTCTTTATTTGTCTTTATTGACTCTTTGTTCTTTGAATTTGGGAGTATGATTTTACTGAAAGACATCATTAATTGCTCTAAAGGGTTTCTGTCAACCCTTTTGGCAGGCTCAGGGGTGCTCTTTTGCAGTGATCTCCCAGTGGTTCGGTCTGTATCTTGACGTAGTCATGGGGTGCATCCACCAGATTTCTTCTGAACGGATGGAGACCAGAGGAGCTCTTGGATTGCTCCTGGGCTTCCACATCCCAGGACCAAGCTGAAGCAGGTCCAATGCAACTCCTTCCCACAGGATGAGTATGAAGTGAATTTCAGGTTCTCCGCAAGAACTGTTTTGATCTATAAATCCATTCCTATTTGCCCACACTAATTGATAAGGTCGATATAGGCTCAGTTAAGGAAAAGGCCAATAATCTACCCCAATTTCAGTTTGAGGCAGCCTGGTTGTCCAAATAAAAAATATTATGCAGAGATAAAACACTGTTCTGCCTTTCTGATGAAGTTTAAACCTCTTATATCAGATTGTTATTAGCTTTTAAGAAAGTAGCTATGTTATACAATTTTCCTAAAACATGTGCAAATTATGATAATGTGTCATTCTCATCCTAGCAAGCTAAACAATCTCCCTACCTTCATGATATTTAAAGAGAGAATTAGATCATTCAGGATACCTGATCACTGTGCACTTCAGATGTTTAACAAATGTTATGAGAGTAAGTGTGCATCTCAAATGTATATTTATATTGTTGTGCATAGAGTAATGTGTCTTCTGGGTCCTATTGTAAACAAGCTGTCAAGCTTAACTGGGTTAGCCTGTAAAAATATCTTTCCATAAATAAATTGAAAAAAAAATACCAACAGTTAAGCAGCCTCTTCTAATGGGCTTGATCAGGAAATATGGGGGGAAAATATAATAACACAATAATGTAGTCCCATGCAGATTGCTTCTCAAAATGTCAGTATTTGTAACTTTGTGATATAGTCAGCTTTTGGCTACTTTTCTTTGTTCTCTGCTTGGCGATGTGGAAAATTCCAGATTCAATTATGTCCAGTCACGCCCAGTTTGTTATTCATCTGTTCTAGTTCACTCATGTCCTGCCAACTTAGATATGCCTAAAATTATCCACAGAGAGATCAAGAGTGCATTTGCCTGCAACGTGTTCAGCGCTGCAGCACCAGAACAGAAGTATGACAGCATCAGACAGAAGAAATGACTTTTACAGACAGCCCAGTACCTGAGGAGGATTAGAAGTAACACACAAGATCCACAGATTATTCTTGGTGAAATTATAACTGTGTTAACAGAGATCAAATGTAATTTATTTTGGCTCCTTTTCTGAGCATGAAATCTCTGTTGCTGTGGCTGTTTGTCTCTTCTCTGTCATCCTCTTTGATCTACTTTGTTTTCTCATACAAATACTGTATGTAATTATGACATTTATGCCAACCTTTAAAATAAAATCACTTTTGTTTAGAGGAGGGTTACATAGTAGTACTACCAGACTTCTCATAAAGCCAGAGTAAAAAGCTCTGACATTCTAACAGATGAAAAAATAATTGATTATATAAAACTTATTTTAGAACTTGCTAATTAAGATTATAAACTGCTTCCATTAAGAACTCCATTCTTTTAAGGAATGAAATGATCTGTTTTTTAATCATCAGAATGAAAATTCTCTCTTTTTAATTAGCAAAATATTTTGTTTTCTGGAAGTTGCTGATGAGGAAGTTAATGTAAAGGAGACAATTATTTTTTCTCCTTTTTCAAAAGAGGTTTAAATGTGAGTAAATAATGAAAAAAACTAAAAAAGGTTTCCAGTCGGGACAGCCTTCAGTGAGGACTAGGTGACAGGCACTTGATCACTTGCTTTTAGTATATATTAGATCATTTAGAAACCAAAAAGTTTCTGTTCCTATGTCTCTTTTTAGCATGAACTCATATGGAGATTTAGTTTTGCACCTTCTGTTGCAATCAGTGCTGACTGCTTCATTGCCTTCATCTTGGATAACCACCAATGTTAACACAAAAGTAAACAAAGCACCACCATTCTGACTTAATAGACCCCCTCTGAAGGAAGTGTGTGTAAATTTGGGTGATTATAGAAAAGTGAAGAACAGCAGGGACTCGGCTATTTTGGTAACAAACAAAGAACTACAATAAAAAATGTAACGTGAGAGCATGAGATGGAGGTTTTCACACCCATCAGTATATTCTTGACCAACTTGGACACTAAAAACTGCTGTTACATTATTTAGAAGAATGAAGTTACTTAACGAAATAAAATAATTTTTCTTACAAGTTCATGGTATTATGGCTTAAAAGTTCTGTACGGAACAGGAGGACTCTAGAAAAACATTTATTTCCTCCTGGCACTGGTCAGGATTCAATACCAAGCTTCACAGATTACACTGGAAAAAGCTATAACTGGGTCTGGTGCTATTGAAATCTTCTGAAAGATTCCTGCAGGCATCATCACCACAATTTTTGCCAATGACTGCTGTCTGTTGCTGCATGTTGCTGCACAGTATTGCACTGTGGAATTAATTCTAAATAATTTTGTATAGTTTTTGTTCTCCAGCCTAGGAGCCTTACCCCTGACTCCCGCAAAACTTATCACCAGTTAATAAAGTCTTCCCCTTTGTTCTCTACCCTCTGAATGAACAAATGTTTGGAAACAAATTATGAATGTCATGACTTTACTAAATGCATCGAGCTCCACTCCCCTTGGTTTGATTAAGGCAATTCTGTCTGCCAGTGCCACATGCCAGTTATGCCCTGACGGACTTATGTTGTTTGACCTCTTTCCCTTGATAATTGGAAGAGGAATTCATCTGCAGTGCCAAGATTCATGAAACGTTGGAGGAATGTCTCCAGGGTGGTTGCTGGTCTTTCCACAATACAAACAGTAAATGCTGCATGTCTGTACATCCTTCACCCCGTGTCCCCAACTTGCATTGTCCCTTCCTGTCTGAGCAAACAATTATTTCCCTCTTCCTTGCTAACAGAGAGTCCTTCACTGCAACCACCTTAACCTGGCCCTCACTTAATCCTGCTTTAGCTCTGCTTCCATTTTGAAATCCTGTAGACCACCCCTTGCCTTTTTTAAGTACCGGTTGATGATGTAACCTGCAGCCAATTTCACAGTGAACGTGTCGCTCTCCAGATGACCTTATACAGGCAGGCTGTGAAACTCTGCTGCCTTCCCTCTTTCTTTCTAGGTGCTGATTTCTGGGTGCATATTTGGAAGGATGCAACTACAAATATACTGTTTCCGTTGTGCCCTGTCATGGATCTTGACTCAAGGACCTATGTATTTCTCCACTCCACATACATCTCCCTGCCAGCAATAGTATTTTGATGATGCATGTGAGTGCAAAAAAGGATTACAGTTATTACTAGGATAACAATCTTTCCTGATTGCTAGGTTTTATCTTGTTGAAATTTGCAGTCTTCAACTGACATTTCCATAATATATTTTAACAGCATTGATACTACTATTTCCTTTTGCTGTCTCTGCATCTTTTCTTTTTTCCTTTTCCTGAGTTTATATCCGATAAAAGCACATACTTCCCCACATGGAATCTGCTGCTTTTACTCCAGAACACTAGGGATGTGACCTTAAAATTAAGCATAGAAATCGTGGAACAAGCTAAAACTGAAGTTAGAGGAGGGTTCCAGACTATTACAATGCGATTCATACCGATCTGTGCTGACATATTAACAGTAAAAAGGAATCATCTGTGGAAGCAAAGATGGTGAGTCACAGAGGGCATATATAAGTGCAGCCTCAGAGCTATAAAAGCCAGACTGACATTTATCACTCTGTGCATATTGGAGCTGTCATGTTGGTCCTCAGATGACCGTGTTACTACCTTCAAGACATTTTTTTAGATATGAAGCAAAGATTAGAGAGGGAATGAGAGAGAGAGAGGGAGAGGCTTGCTAATAAGTACTGGGTGAAAGGCACATAAAGGAATTAGCATTTATATTATTTATTGTCCCTTTTTCATCAGCCATACCCCCCTATTTTTTCTAATTTTTTTCCCTCCCCTTGGATTTTTCTAACCTTGCACTGAGAAGATCCTTGTACATTAAACCTAGCTCAGCTTCAGAATGGATTAAAATCAGTTTGACTAAACACTGTGTTCAGTGAACAACAAATTATACAGCTTCACACATTATTATTTGTGCTAAAAGCTATTATGTAAATATATTGACTTATATAAGCTTAAAGAGGATGACACAGGAATGCAAAGATAGGGCATACACACAGATCCATTGAAATGGTACTCCGTGAGCATATCCTCTAATAGAAAATTGCGTATTCTCACTCAGAGGGCAGAAAAGAACCATATGTCTATTTTAGTGGTTATGTCCTGAAATGATGCACTTATTCCTTTTATAATATTTTGAAATAAATACATATGGGACCGGTCAGATGTCAACAGTGGCACTGAAAGGAGTATGAATTAGTCACACTGGCACACAGGGCCCTGGAACAATGAACACTGTTCTGGAAGACCCTTGAATGCAAGCCTATTTGCCTCTTAATCCAAATGAATAATTAATGATAATTATCATGCTGCAGTTATTATCTGTGATAATAATATATCCGTAAGGTGAATAAATTCAATCTGCTACTATGCAGAAATGCCAACTCATAATATTCTTAAGAAATACAGATATAATTATCAGTATTAACGGTCAAGAAAAAAAAAAGGAGATTTTATATAAAGAATTACAGTAAAAGGTCTAAAGTTTAGTGAGAATGAATTTGATTGCATTATGTATATTCTTTAGCTGCCATTTCTACGGCACCAGTTTCCAATCTTTTCACAGCTTATTTTCCTAAGACCCGTTTAGTAAAAGCTGAAATGTGGATTTGTTCATTACAATCTATCCCTAACTTTTCCATCAGCCCACTCACTGCTAGAGAAGATCAGGCTCAGGATCTTACAAGCGTCCATATGCAAACTGCTCTGTTTGTCGTTCGCTATGCTGGCAATTTTCCTCAGCTACAAAAACTTTAAAGTGTTAAAGTAAAAATCAATAAAACCAACTAAAATATTAAAAGGTCAAATACATGTTTGAAGCTTGTACAAAAGCAGCCACAACATTTATTTTTGAAAGCACTGTAGGTGAGCTGTCAGCTAGGCAGAAATGTAGGCAATCATATTTAATCCCATCTCCCTCATCAGGCTTGTTGTGACAAAGGAAAATGGAAGGGGGATGGGTGAGCGGGAGTAAGAGGAAGTAGCTGCCCTCCCATTCTTTTTTGAAATTGTTTTTATATCTCTTTATTATTTTGACTATTGAGATTCTCAGTTGTATAAATTAAATACTTTAATGTCTACTCAAGTTGAATTAAATTAATGATTGAGAAAAAGCTTTGAAATTCAAAGTTCATGCAGACCTTTAACTCACACCAGGAAGGCTTGGTTTTTCCCTTCTTCTTTTCATCCTATGATTTGAGAGCTGGTTTACTCATGGGAACGGTAATGAGATGTAGAGTTTCTCACCTCTAGGTCATTGCTTCAGATATGGCCCAGGTTGGTAGGAACCAAAATTCATTATCATCTACTTACGGTTCAGCGGCCTATGTGAAATGGGTTGATGGTCTTTCCATCTAGTTTTCAGTGGGCAAATGTCCACACAATAATAAACAGCAATTAGCACCGGAATAGGGCTGAAAGTTGTATTCCCAACATAATGTCCAGGGATTGTTGTGACAGCCCCTCAAAACTCTGGTACCTTCTGGGACTACCTTCCAGGAGAGGGGGGGGCTTTAATTCTTTCATGAGTGTCACTATGATTCATCCATTTTTAATTTTTTTTTCTGAAGAAATGGGCAAAAGAAATTGCCTCTTTCTTACTCCCTTTTTCATCAGAAAACAACAGATTTCCCTCAAAGTGGATCCTGACAGGTGACAAGAATAATAACGTGTAAGAGTCAGTAAAAGAATGCATTATTAATCACCCTGGGTTTCATTTAGGTCGTCAGCTCAGTGGGTGAGCTCTGTAGAAGGAAGAGTGGAGATATTATCATTATTATTTACTTGTCCACCCAGGAGTCGCGAACCAGGACGTCATTGTATTAAGCAATGTGCAAACACTGAAGAGAGAGCTAGTCCCTGCCCTAAAGAGCATATAATTTAACAAAAAAAACCAAGAAACAGTGTATACTTACAGGTAGATGGACATAGATGGAGGAATACTGAGGGATGATTATGCCATACCTGCCAGCTTAGTGGTTATTCTTAACAATAGTATAATACTTCTAGTAATAAAATGATAAAATATGTTGTCAAGGTTTTTTGGTGGGCATCACAGAAAAGAGAGGAATTCTGGAGTGGGGAATTATTAGAGGAGAACTTGTATTTGAAGATGTTAAGGCAATCATGAAGGGCAATTTGGAGGAAAAAGATTGTTTGAAAATGGAACTAGAGGACAGCCAGTCCTGACTCTGTCTGTGCTTTAGAGTCCAATAATCAATACAAAATTAAAAATAGTAAAGTATGGAAAGAGTAAAGAATGTTCACAGGTTGCTGTAATATCTACTGTGGCAAGCAAGGAAAGAGGCAAGAGGAAAAGGAAGGAAATATTATGAAAGCACTGAGCTGGAAGATGGTATTTGAAACAGCAATCTGAGTGCGACACAACAGTGTTCGTTAATGGCGGAGAAAAGGGCGTTGCAGTAAGCTAGATAGACGGTGATGAAGGACTCACTCTGTGTGTGTATGAAGCAAATAACTGAGTGAGAGGATGCAGAAAAACTCATTTGAAAACACTTTGCCAAAAGTACCTTATTTAAAAAGGTATTTTTATAATATGCTTCAACTGCAGGAAGGTGAAAATATGATCCAGTGATCCAGAAAGATGTTACTGGAGAGTATTTTTCAGAAGATGATGATGGGCCTTGCTTAGCCTTTTTAACCTGCAAAGAAGTTAGGGATCCATAAGTAAGTAGAAATCCACAAAGCAGACTTTCTTGTGGTGTGAAAAAAAATGGTCTAGGTTAGAGAAGGTATGTCTTTGAATATCTGCAGTTCATTTTCTTATATTAATAATATAAATCTAAAGGAAGAAGAGAAGAGTCATTTTGTAACTCCTTCCTGCAGGGGGAGGAAATCTGAGATGGATTTGACAAAAGCATAAACAGAAAGGAAGACTAGTAGAAGACAATATCAGGAACATGGAGCAGACAATCTTATGCAAAAAAAAGGCTGAGTAGCTGTGTAGAAGATGGTGAATGTGTCCAAGAGAGTGAGAACAAGAATGGCTAGAAAGAGGTTTTTAGAGTGTCTGGCAGGAACAGTTTCTGTAGAGGGCAGGGGGCAAAAAGCTATGTTGGAGAGGGTATGGGTTGGAAAAGGAGAAGAAGAATTACCAATTCTTATTGTAAACAAGCTATTTGATGAATTTAAAATGAAATGGAGAAGGGAGTTAAGGTTATACTTGGAAAGGAAAGAAAGGTGAAAGGTGACATTTTCTAAGACTGGAGCATCTAAGGCATATTGCATTGTGAGAGGAAAGTCAAAGTAGAGTGTGGGGTTAAGGGGAAGAGTAAGAGAGAGGCTGTGTGTGGGAACAAAGGATGTAAGGAGCTGGAACAGAAGAGGGTCACTGGGGTATGTGGATGGGATTTGGAGGAGAGGGCAAAGGAGAAATGTCAATGTCTACGACGGAAAATAGCACAAGATCTGTAAGAGGAGGAGGAAAATGGAGATGCATGCCAAGGTGAGAAAGGAAGGTCATGACCTGTGTTGCCTAGGCTTTCTTGGAAGAAGAGCAAAATTCTGGTGGAAAAAAAAGTAAAAGGAAAAGGGGGAGATTTGAGAAAAGAGTTAAAAGTGGTAAAAAGTCATCTGGGACAGTGGGCCTGGGATTCAGTTAAGCCAGAGCTGGGTAGCTGGGAAGGCATCAAAGAGGAAAGGATGAACTTGTAGTGGAGCCTGAGAGGAGAGACTGTGTAATGGTTCACGAAAAAGATAATGTGTATGTTGGTGGTGAGCCAGGAAAAGAGAATGGCATAATGGAGCTTGAACAGGAAAATAGGAACCATAGGCACTGATGTGGAGGAAAGTAACAGGAAATGTGTATGGAAGAAGGCCTATTGTTGGGTCTTCAGTAACAATTCAGCTTTACAAAGCAAGAGCAGCCATCTCATCTCTCAGTGTTGATTGATGATGATAATGACAGGTGGCTTTTGATTCTTTAAGCTTCAAAACGCATTCGACAGATTCTGGGGGAAAGACAAGTGAAGAAAACTCACTTGCCTTCTTCCTTTTCAGATAATACAGAACACGTGCTACCTCAGTAGCAGCACAAACAAATCCCTTGTTGATTCAGTTGCTGCACAGATGATAGTATTGGTTCCAGAGTACAACATAAACCACACTGCTTTATTACTTCTGTTAGTCTGTATTGCAAACTTAACAGTAAATGTAAGCATTTTTATTTCCTTTCCTTGGAACTATTAACATTTCTTTTACAGATGGTTATAAAATGTAACATACAAGATCTATCAAGATAGCAGTTTTGGACTTGTTCATTGCTTTCTGGGCATGCATAATAGATTCTACCTTAACATATATATATACACTTTTTTTTTTTGTATTAATCCTTTCCTCTTACATCCACCACAGTGTTAACCTATCTTCCAGGTAAATCCTGAAGACATGTTATCCCCTTATACAGGATATTTATATGCATGGTATCTGTTTATACTTAAAAGTACATTTCAGAACATTTGGGGCATGCTTTTCACCTGTTTTTTTTGGAATGAGAACTAACTCATGGTCTATGCAAACAATGATACTATAGTCTATGAGTCAGTCTTCGCATAATACCACGTGAGGAGGAAACAATCAATTGATGTACCTATGGATGTAGTAGGCAGATGTCAATGGTGAATTTCAGTGACTAATTTCAGTACACTAAAACTGAGTGGTGACAGCAGTCCTATAGAGAATCAGGTTAAGTTCATCTCGCTAAGTCTCCTAGGCAACTTTTCTAAATGGTTTTCAAGGGGACAGTATTTATCTTTATCCACAACATCACTGTCATGTTCTATTCAAGTTCACTATTGTCATGTCCAAATGAGCAATAAAAAAAAAAATAATTTTCACTGAAGTAACTAAGAATTAAATAGTTTCTATAAGTAATCTTTTAATCTGGTGTGTAAATATGGCATCCTAACAGTCTTACATTCTAGTAGTCTTCCAATCCTAGTAAGTTTTTTTTATCTTCTCTTTACTGCTGCTACGCTGTTTATTGATTTAGTGATAGACAGTTAACAAGCAGTAGTGACATGTTCACAGGTAACTATAAGAAGAAACAGGATCTGTGCAGGAAAAAGAATCAAATCAAAGCCCTCTGAATTCCGTCCATTGGAATTCAGGAGTGATCTGCTCATCTAAACTGCAGTTTGGCCACTCTGCACAGTCACCATCCCAACCAGCTACAGCAGTGTGGTGCCTTCCTGCTGAATAAGACTGCAGGGAAGAGCTGGAGGTGGGATGAATGTGAGAGGGCTGTGGTGAGAGTAGAGGCTGCAGGCAGGGAAACAGAACTGGGAGGTTTGAAAATGCGACGCAGGCCACGGAGGAATGTGGGAAAGAAGTCAGGATTGTTGTTACGGGGCCAAAGGTACAGGAAAATCTGCTGGAAGTCGTTTAACAGTTGTATGGCATGTGAAACAATCTGTTATATTATTTGCCTCCTCCTGCCTTGGAGAACTTTTTGAATACATCTGTTTTTAACACCAGGTTGATAGACCGCAGTTTGGCAAAGCGCTTCAGCACATGCTTGGCTTAACAAATGAGTTGTATGCATTTCTTAATTGACCAGAGGATCTAAATGGGTCTCAAGGTATGTTTAAGATTAAACCTATGCATACATGCTGTGTTGATTTAGAGGCTAAACAATGTGAAGGGCTTTACCACACAGAAGCAAGAAAAGTGAGAGGTAGCCATAGATAACAGAGTATGAAATGTTAACTGTTTATACAGAGACTGCCTTTGGGACCATGCTAAGATCTGGGCGTTACTTATTACTAATAGAAATAGTTAATAATAACACTAAAGATAGCTTTGGTGTACTGCATAGGAAGTTTGTGACCTGAACATACTTTTTTTTTTGTAGTTTCTCCTTTTGGGTATTTCTGGTTATTTTAATATACTCTTATTCTATTAGGCTTAAGACTAAAGTACTAGGCCTGAAAGGATTCTGGAACCTAAAAGGATACAACTGCAAACATATAAATAGCTACATAAACAAATATTTACCAGACCAGTAACTTTTTGCAAGTTCATTGTTAATCCTTATTGTTTTTGTTAAACGCTTGTGCAATTTAGCAGTAGCATATATTATTACTGTTAACTCACGTCTCAGGAGCACACAAGGCTCTGACATGCATTTTCTCGTATGAGAAGGCTAACCCAAATGAACCTTCCCTTCATACCAAGTTATCATGTCTTCTTTCTGGCATGGCTTTTATTAGGCTGGGTTTAATACTGGCTAAGAAAGTCCTCTCCTGAAAGGGCTAGCAGCAATGTAGCTCTGATGATAGAGATCATGAGACTTCAAGGGACATATGCAGGGAAGTATGTTTGAGTTTGCTTTTGACACATTGTCTGGCATGTTTACAGCAATTTAGCCCCATGTGAACATATCCTATAGTATTTCCAGTTGTCTGGGGCACTGTTGTGCTAGGACAACCTGGATTAAGCAAAGCTGTGGATAGTACATACGTAAATTAAGCTGTAAGAAAACAGAATAATGGTTGTATGGAAGAAAGAGAAGGTCAGGGCCACTATTGTAAATGAAAAGCAGCAACACTCTTGCTTCAGTGTGCTTGCACCTGCAGAGAAATTAAGTCATGTAATGCATCCATGAATATTCAAAAATTCACTACAATTTCCTTACAGTAGCAGAGAAAATGTTTTTACAAGGAAATGACAAAAATTATGTTACTCCAAAGTGATTTATTGCTATTAACTGTTGGGAGAAAATCTTGATATTACCTCTTTCAAAAGCACACTTTCTGCAATACCATATTTACAAGGAGTAGTAGTTTTCAAAGAGTCAAGTACTAGGACTTACTGGTAGGCTATTGTTACAAAACACAGCTGATGGAAATGCCTGTCCAATCTGAAATACCAGTAATAATCCTGAAGCCATTGCCCTGTTCATTCCCAAAAAAAGATGAATAGCATCTTTCCTTGCAGACCTCAGTGATTGTCTTCAGCAGACGAAAATCACCTCTGGGAACATGGAATGATCAGGACCCTCCATCTACTTCTGTCCTTCCTGACTTCTGCTTCAAAAGGGATAAAAGGTAAAAATATAAAAATATATATTTCTATGTCCTTTTAAAGTTTTTTTTTACAGCTGTTTCCACTGGAACGTGCCACTTTGTAGACTTGTTTCTGAAAACCCACAATGTCAATATATTTCTCTTGAGAAAAATGATCTTTTTATTTGTTACTTGTAGCTACGTGACAGCAAGTGCTGGTGCGATCATACTAGAGAATGAAAGTATTCTTCTTTATGCATAGATATCCAGGATGATAATCAGCCTAGTAAGGTTTCTCAGCTAGAACCTGAGGAAAATACCTTGTCTCTTAGGATGAGAGATTGGTTCTGTCTTTGTGGCATGCCTGTTCTTAGTCCACACTGTGATGCCAGTGGTCACCACTCTACTGTTGTGTGGAGATACATCAGCAAAGTAGGGTTACTCTGTATCTTCAATAACACGTTTTCAGTAGCTTTGTAGTCTGCATTTTGAGAATTGTTATATTTGCTGAGCATTGCATTATACTTTGGCACTTAGAAGTGTAGAATAGACAAATGATTTCCTGTCTGATGCAGAATGATGTGTTCAAAAATCTAGATATGTAGTTTACACAATCTTTACATAATCGGCTACTATCCCTCTGTCTGGTTTAACTTCTCTGATGCTTTGGTAACATCTTAACTTGCACAGATGAGCGAATGCACAAATATTACGTTCTGGGTCATCCCCAAGTATGTGCAGCATTGAATATAAACATGCTTCCTGCAAGGCTCAGAACAAATGAGCATCCATGATGCATTTGCATACTCAGCATTTCATTTCTTCCAGCTAAATGTCACTTCCGCATTCCCAGCAGTTTTACTGCTGAATATCTAGCAGATACGAATCCCTTAGCAAGTGAAACTGTATACATAGATAAAGAACATTTGCAAATGAAATACCTTTGTTAAATTATAGCATCAGAATAATATATCTTTGAATATAAAAATTGTCTAGGAATATATGATTTAAAACTATTAGTAATTGTCACAACTCAAAGAGATAGCTCAGTGTTATAAAACGTCTTTTTCAATAAAGAATAAACATAAATCTATCATCTTATATTCTCAGGGTACAACTTGTCTCACTTTATTAGCTTTCATAATGTAGATGTTTAGCCTTACATGGGCTACATCTACAGTCAGTGAATTGAATATAGAGTTTGCTAGATACTACCTGATCCCTCCTCAGGTAGTATCTGAGGTAAACTGGATGAATTACTAGATGTTGTTTCTCACCGATGATTGATGACAGTTGCTATATTAGCTTACACTAGACATCTGTTTTAGTGGTTTAAGTTAGAGGGAAAGAATCCCACCCTACTGATATTATGAATCTCAGTCATCTCAATTATTTCACCCCAGAAGCTTCATGGAATTCAAGCTTTAAACTTTCACTTGTAGTTACACTCTCTTCTTGGAGACTGAAACAAGATGTGTATACTTGATGATGAAACTAAACATTGCTAACAGCTTTGGTAAGCCTGTCTTGAATCTTACGGCTCCTTAAAGAATGCAACTCAAGTGTTTCTGGTTGGGAGGATATATAATCTGCTTCAGTGTTTTGTGCTTATATGCTAAGGACAGAACTGATATTGCTACTGTAAAATAAATTATTACTGTTAGTTACAATGAATGATTTTCTGTTCCTTATAAATTCATAAAATTCTAACAGTGAACTGAAATATTGTATTCTAAATGTCATCTTCAGGCTAAAATTCTTGGGTACTCCTTAGATAAAGCTATTAAACTCTTTCTGAAAATGGAAGTGTTTTGTGTAAGCAAGCAATCACTAACATATGTACCTGTTGTTAGAAAATAAAAATTGGTGGCCTATTCTTTTAGAAACTCCAGCATTGCCATGGCTTTGGAACATGAACTCTGCCCAGCTCTGTCAGGGAGAGGAGCTGGGCAGAGTCTGGGTAATTGAAACCTACTTAACTAAGGGGTAAACTGACAGATGCTAGTGCCAGCAAGATAATCAGGAAATTGTGAAAATGTGCTGATTGAGAGGGGATTGTATAGACTTGACAAAGAGTTGGGGTTAAAAAGGAAAGTTTGCCCAGACAAAGGGGATGTAGCAAGAAGAAGAGGAGAAGAAAATGGGTTGGACAAAAACAGTCGAGTGCAAAGGAAAGACTGAGTAATTAAAACTGGCGAGCTAGAATTACCTACAGAAAGAGAATGGAATTGAAAAGGAGTGTTGGATTACAGCTGTGATAGGCAGATGAGATGACTATGGTTCACTGAGCAACAAGATGAGGGCTGAGAAGTCAAAAGAAAGCAGCATGATGTCTGGATAGAGCTAGAAAAGGGGCAAGGATGATGTGTAATGAGTACTCCTATCCAAAACTGTGAGCTGAACCCTCTTCTTCTCTACCAGAAAATATCTGCAAAATGATCCACAGAAAAAGACTCTGTGTACATCAACTTACTAGAAATTCGCTTCACAAGTGGTGGACAACTCAGGGAGATCTGTCTTTCCAGCTGATCAAGAGAAAGTTAAAAGAACCTGAAGCCAGACAAATAGCCATTCTTATTTATCAAGAGATATGTAAAATTTTCCATTGGCAAAGAAATAGAAGTTTCCAAGTTTCAAAAAGAAATAGTCAGAGGAATTCCTATGCCCTATATTTTCTAATGATTGTAGTGTTTCTTTCTCTTTTAATCTGTAAATGCCCTGTCCAGAGCCTTGTTCTAGTCCTTATAGAAAAGAACAACTTCCTGCCATTATTAATTGATTATCTAAAGGTTTTGACTGATCCTGATTAATCCTGGGGTTAACTGTCATAAGGAAGAATTTTCAGAAAAAAATCTACAACAATTTAATGAAATCACATCCACACAGGGAGTTGGAACGTGGCTTCTCGGTCATCTGTTGCAAACTAATTTTTCTGACTGTCTAATTAAATTTCCTTACAAGCTCTTCAAAGTAATCTGATTTTTGTTAGCACTATAGATACACATTATACATTTATATTCCACATAATATGGAAAAAGAAATTTGCACTTTTTCTATATTTCATACTGCTTTCTTTGCAGTAAAAAATGGTATTAAGATGTTTTTATATTGTGCTTTATATTATTCTAGGATGCTTTTTAACAGACGGAAGAATAAAATTGTAGAATAACTTAACAAATTGTTCCCAATGATAGAACCAAAAAGAAAATCTGTATTTCACCTATTATCTTCAGCTCTAAATAGTGGAAAGAAAGTATTTTATCTAACTCAGCTGATGCATGTATAAAGTATAAAGTATAAGGGTTGAAGTATATATACAAGTAGTATAGTGTTCATATGTATATGCAGGTAAGAGTAGCACATGCAGATTCTGGTAAATTAAAGGGGTTCTGTACACCTATGTTTAATTCATAGAATATTCTAAAGGTGCCTAACAAAGCTGATTAAATCTCCAAACAACTATTTTGTTGACAAACCATCCGTATATACGGACCATTTAAATACATTGATTAACTTATTTAAATCTATCACAGCAATTTCTGTTTGTAGAGTAAATCTAAGTTTTTACCTTACAAAAATATCTAGCTTTCCTACTTGTTAAGGTAATGTTCCCAAGCACACAAGAAATGTCAGAAGGAAATATCACCTCCAAACAACATGAAGAAAATGCTCTGGATGTTGTGAACATCCCTATTCAAATTATTGTGATAGAGGAGACTTATAGATTTCTTTTAGGCTCTAAATAGTCTGAGTTAACTTTCTGGAGTTACCTCTCTCCCCAGAGAGTACAGAGGGAACAGAAGATATGTTTTACCTAATTTAGGTTTTTCCAGGACGTTTCTGTAGTTACCCAGGTAACTACAGGCCGGTCAGCCTCACCTTTGTGCCTGGCAAGGTCATGGAGCAGATTCTCCTGGAAACCTTGCTAAGGCACATGGAGAGCAAGGAGGTGGTTGGTGACAGCCAGCATGGCTTCACCAAGGGCAGATCGTGCCTGACCAATTTGGTGGCCTTCTATGACGGGGTGACAGCATCGGTGGACAAGGGACGAGCAACTGACATCATCTACCTGGACTTGTGCAAAGCTTTTGACACTGTCCCGCACGACATCCTTCTCTCTAAACTAGAGAGACATGGGTTTGATGGACGGACCACTCGGTGGATGAGGAGTTGGCTGGATGGCCGCACTCAGAGAGTGGTGGTCAACGGCTCAATGTCCATGTGGAGACCGGTCACGAGTGGTGTCCCTCAGGGGTCCGTGCTGGGCCCGGCCCTGTTCAACATCTTTGTCAGCGACATGGACAGTGGGATAGAGTGCACCCTCAGCAAGTTCGCCGACGACACCAAGTTGTGTGGTGCCGTCGACACGCTGGAAGGGAGGGATGCCATCCAGAGGGACCTTGACAGGCTGGAGAGGTGGGCCCATGCCAACCTCATGAAGTTCAACCAGGCCAAGTGCAAGGTCCTGCACCTGGGTCATGGCAATCCCAGGCACAAATACAGGCTGGGCGGGGAATGGATTGAGAGCAGCCCTGAGGAGAAGGACTTGGGAGTGCTGGTGGATGAGAAGCTTAACATGAGCAGGCAATGTGCCCTTGCGGCCCAGAAGGCCAACCGCATCCTGGGCTGCATCAAGAGAAGCGTGGCCAGCAGGTCGAGGGAGGTGATTCTCCCCCTCTACTCTGCCCTGGTGAGACCCCAGCTGGAGTACTGTGTCCAGTTCTGGAGCCCCCAGCACAAGAAGGACATGGACCAGTTGGAGAAGGTCCAGAGGAGGGCCACGAAGATGATCAAAGGGCTGGAGCACCTCTCTTATGAGGACAGGCTGAGAAAGTTGGGGCTGTTCAGCCTGCAGAAGAGGAGGCTCCGGGGAGACCTGATAGCGGTCTTCCAGTACCTCAAGGGGGCCTACAAGAAAGATGGGGAAAGGCTGTTTAGTAGGGCCTGTTGCGATAGGACGAGAGGTAATGGTTTTAAAATAGAGGGAGGTAGATTTAGATTAGAAATTAGGAAAAAATTTTTTACGATGCGAGTTATAGAACACTGGAACAGGTTGCCCAGAAAGGTGGTGGAGGCCCCATCTCTGGAAACGTTCAAGGCCAGGCTGGATGAGGCTCTGAGCAACCTGACCTAGTCAGGGATGTCCCTGCTCCTTGCAGGGGGGTTGGACTAGATGACCTTTGAAGGTCCCTTCCAACCCTAACCATTCTATGATTCTATGATTCTGTAAAACCTGATGAATTTGGGTCTAAATTCAACACTTTGCAGAAACACTTCTGGATCACCTATGGCAAAAGTTCAGTCATTCCCAAGAAGAAGATTTCAGCCAGGTAAGAGATTTCTCTTACTCCACTTCTATCCAGTTTTCTATGACTTATATGGAGTAAAAAGCCAAGTTCCTCTTTTTGTGACTAAAGCATATATTATAACCTACACAACAACACTTGGTTGTAACAGGTTTTTCCTCTGGGTTCATTGTAATTCCCACCAATGTCAGCAGGAGTGATGTGAACATATGGCTAGAGGAGGCCTGAGAGAGGGCAGCTATTCTCGTGCCGAGTGAACAAGATTTTGCACCACATTTCAAGCGTTTTGTGGATTAGGTGCTGCCAGAAGTGCTGTATGAACAGCATTGTTTGCAGTATTTTGACATTGCGTGAAGACAAGCTGGAAACCCAGGTAAGCAATTCAGCATTGCTGAAGGGTGAAATGTTGGAGGCTGAGCAAGTTTTCAGCAGAAGGATGAACTTCAGCTGAACTAATTTTCTCATCACCTGACAGGCTGCTTGGACACATGATTGCTTCGTTTTCCTGTAGAAAGTAGCAAGTCTCTTTCTGAGAGACTACCAAGAGGCAAGTGACTTCTGTCAAAACAAGAACTGTGAATCTGGAAACTGAAGGTTACTGTTTGTGAAAGGTCCTGGAGGCCTCCTTATTTCACTTCCTTTAACTCTTGAAAGACAGATTACTGATTTTTTTTTCTTTTCCAGGAATATGTTCCCTTTAGTGGAGTTCCTTTTAGGGGAAGACAAATAGCCAAAATACTTTGAAAACAGAAGTTCCTTATTATAGCTTTGCAATCTCCCTATTGAGCCATCAAGTATCTGTGTTTTTCAGAGTGACTGAAAGTTCTCCAGGATTTTTAAATTTGCAGGATCCAATATATGCTCTGTAGTGCTGGAGTCTTTTAGTTCATAAACATAGGAAGACTCCAGGAACACTTTGAACAGTCAGCAGGGGATAGCTGGGACGCTTGCTGTCCCTACTATGGGCCCATTACTGAACTGAGGAAACCCAGACCTATCATTCAGGTGGCAAATCAGTGACATAAAAGGAACAAAATCAGGCTGTGAAGGAGGAGCATAAGTGATAAGTGAATAACATATTTTTGAATTCAGACATTTATCCATAGTTGTCAGTTCACATCTGCCTAAACCAAACTGTCAGAGTCTTTGTGGTTCACCCATCACAGATTAACTCCTGAGATTTGAACACTCTTCCCATCTGGGATAATATGGGGTTTATCCTCAAAGTCCTTTGAAAAGTTTATTCAAAGTAACGGTTAATCCAAGTACGAATGTCACACAAATACATAAGAATTGAATTTTCCAGTTGACAGTGCAAGCCTCCACAAATTGAAATAAGTACTGTTTTCTTGAGGGATTGTGAAGGAAGTCTCTCTGTCAAATATTTGATCTGTTCTGCTCTCTTGCAAGATATATACTCTGCATAAAACACTCCCTGAAATGAGGCCTGCTTGTCCAGATGAATACATTATTCCACTGTGAGGAAAAAGGCTGATCTAGAAGCAAATCACTAAGTGTAATTTATTCCATATCCTTGCTGGAATAACTTATGCTCCTCAGATGTGTAGTCAATAGGGAACTCTCTGGCTACATGAGGTTTCTTAATACATCTTTCAGCTAAATCAGAGATTCAAATGCAAAATCCAGCACTCAGGGAGATCATCTGAATCTGTGATGGTCCTTGGAGAACTGGAGGTCTATAAATCAATGAATGGATTACAATGAAATGTAAATTCATGTATTTCCAACTCTGGGAGAAATTATGATACTCCAATATTTTTCAAGCTGTACATACCTCCCCCAATCAAAGAGTAGCACCTCTCAGCATTTGTGAAATCTGTAATGTACTTTGGAAGAAAGTTTAAATGTTGACTGTTTTTAAAAATATACCTTTTATATATTTTTAAAACTTTCTTCATATTGGGAACTGTCTCCTAGTCCTAAGTGCATACAGTAATGTGCTGAGCACTGGTATGCAGGTTTACTTTTTTATCTATTATAATGAAGTTGTTTTTAAATATTAGTTCTAGACTTGATGACATATCTTAAATGAAAACCAACAGGTAGAAAAGGGCTGTGTGGTCCTTAACAGACTCTATCATGAAAATACAGCAAAGGGCCAAAGAACTGAAGACAACTGCAGAGAGTTCAAGAAACTAGTTGGAGAAAAGAGCTGCTGAGGTAAGGAACAGAAATTGCTCAGCTGAGTCTAAGGTTGAGGAAGGGCTGCTCTATTCATTCAATACTTTTAAAAATACCTGTAAACATTGTGTAATTTGAAATCTGATGTTCTCCTCCTGCTGGCTGAATAAGGTTGAGCAAACTAGGTCAAATTAGAATGGAGGTCTCCTCAGCCCCAGGTAAACTGCTGAGATACAGTAGTTGATCTTTCTCCTTGTATTTCTCCCCTGCTTTTTTAGTGCCAAAGCGATGTGATAGTTTCAGCTATCAGATTTGTACTTGTCAGATCAACCCTTTTACTTCAAACTTGTCTCATTCCTTCCAAAGACATTGCTCAGCCTTTCTTTTTGTCATTTCCAGGCTCGGCAGCAGCACAGAGGAGCCCTTCGACTGCCCCTCATCACCATATGAAAGAGGATGGGAAGTATGTGTCTACCTTACTGATTGGTGTGACACACAGACAGAAGGACCGGGGCTCAATTTGCTGTGGTGTGTGATGGTTCTTGGATCACAGAGCTATACTGTCTCTTTCCTGGTGATGAAGTTCACACGAGCTCCAAGTGTAGGCATGTATCATGCAAGCATAAAGAGATAACTGTTGTAGGACCTTACACCCGCATTATAAAGAGAGCATATATGCCCTCCTGGTGCACTGCTTCATCCGTGGTTCCACCAGGAAAGCAACAGAGTCACACCATTTCATGCTTCGTGCCTGTGTTTACTGCATGACTGCAAATGCAGGTGCTACATTTCAAGGACCCCTATGCTATAAGATTTCAGAAGATGTTTTATAAAAGGCGAAGTGATTGTCATTATGAAGTTTGTAATTGACACATGTATGTAATGAAAAACTCAAAGAAGAAACAATTTTGCTTTTGTGTTATGCCACTGATGACAATAACTTACAGACCAGGTTTTTGTCTCAGATACTCCAAAGCAGTTCTAGCTGACTACAGCTCGTGCACACACTCTAGGATGTAACCTTTAGCTACTGAATTTTCTGGGGGCTGTTTTTGGTTTTGTTCCATTTTGCTATTGGAGGCAGTGAATCAAACTCTGACCTGGACTCTGCAGTAAAGTCTTTGGGCTGTGACACCAGGGCAGAGCAAGAGTTACAAGAAAACAGAGTTTAAAAGACAATGTGTTCAGTGCGCCGATTCTCTCTGGTTATATATTCATCCTGGGATCAATGAACAACACAGAAACTCTCAACTTGAGTATAAAGATGTCAGAATCAGTTCCTTAATCTTGATGCAGTTTAAATATTACTTCTGGCTAAGTATTACATCTGAACCAAAAACATGATTTGAGCTTACAGACAGAGATTTGTTCCTAAGCTGATTCATGTCAGTTTTATACTTGCAAACATATTTTGATTTCAGTGGCGTTAATTCATATTTTCAATAACTCATTGAGAACAGAATATAAAGCAGAGTCTTAAAGTGTCTTTTCAGAACAGCCAGTGAATTCCCTTGGTATAAGAAGAAAAATTGCTATTGTCAGTATCAGAGACAGAAAATGAAACCAGTCAGGATACAGTAAGTGTCTTCACTGAAACTAACGCAGAGATGACACACACAGCTCGTTGAATGAGATAATCTTGAAAGAATCAGTATCATACAGTAAGTGAAGGCTGTTACTGCATTGCTATTTCCATGTAAGATAGGGTGTATGAGATAAGAACTGCATAGAAGGGCCAAGACACTAAACCTGTTTTACTAAGATCTCTTTATGTTAAATCAGAGAAGAGGATGGATTTGAAAAAGAAGGTGAAAATGGTATATATCTAATATTCTGTCTCTCAAAAATTATCTGAGGTTAAGAGAAAGGAAGAAATAAGAACTGGAAGATTGATGGAAGGTTGAAATATTCACAAAACAAACTTGATTTATTCAAGCTTTTTCAAGACCCAAGAAGCATGTTTAATGGGAGCTGAAAAACCTGAAAAGAAACCTTATTGTGGTGCACAGCAAAGTAATGTGGAAAAAAAAAATCTCCATGTTTCTTCAGCCTCTAGCTTAGCTCTCACTATGGGGAATCTTGCTGTGAAGAGATTAATCACTGCTGCTTAATAGTATCTCTGCTGGTTGCTCCAGGATAGCAAGCAGCTACATAATGCAGCAGATGCATTCTTCTTTTAGTATGGCACCTTGAGTATTGTGAGTGTGCCAGAGGGATTTGAAACGTACCGTGGTGCAGAACTGACCAGCAGATGCTGGAAGCATGCTGCTTTTCTCTCCAAAGGCCACAGATTCTGGAGGAAGATGAAATAGTCTCTTTTGTCCCGTCTCCCTGCTTTTGTTTTATTGAGGAAGCAAAGGAATGGCCTCCTAAAAATCTAACTGGCTGCCAGACTAGTTCCAGAACTAGATCTCAAAGATTTTTCGTTTTCTGAATCTAGCCCTTACACTGAAACTTAATTGGTGATTTTGACTTCTCATCTTCATCTCACTCTTTGTTCCCTGCCATTTGTGGCACTTGATTTCCTTAGGAGCAGAATGGACATTTACTTTGAGACAGTAATAACTGATGGTTACATCCCTTTTATCAGTTCTTCTTAGCTCTCCTTCCTACTAGCACCGCAACATTTCTAGTTCCTTTCAGTCCTTATTGGGCTAATCTCTCCAGACTGTTTTCCTTTCCTTCTTTATCTCCTCCACTTGCAAATTTACCTGTTTTGGCATCATCATCTCCGGTTGTTAAGTTTACAATGAAGAAAAGCCCAACAAAGAAGTCTTAACAAACTAAGTCGTGTATAAGATATCAAACAGGGAAATTGATACAAGGAAGACTAAGCCACAGGCACAAAGGAAGGTTTCTTGGATGGCAAAAGCAACCCTTTTTTGAGTTCCTTCTCTTATTGCATGAAGACTTCAACATCTTTACCTGAACGCTCTTCAGAGACTGTGGTTCAAATGTTCTGGCTTTAAAGGGATTGCACTTTTTTTCTTTTGGCAAGAAAAATGGACAGGTTTATTTAAGTTAAATGCTTTTCAAAGATACTTTCACAGAAGCTTTCATCTCCTTTTGTCTTTGTTTCCAATTTTCCTGAAAATAACTGCAGTGACACAAGTGCAGTCTTTTTGATCATGTCAGTGGTAGCGACGATGCAGCTTTGTGAACTGCAAGGCATGTCATCCGAAAAAGTTGTCTTCTACCAGGAGCAGTGGAGGAAATGGGGCAGAGCAACTGGCAGTCTTTCCTGCACATCAGTCACCTGTCACAGATCCTTCTCCAGCAGGTGAGTAGAGGCTTGATGAACTGCTATGTTTGAGGACTTCCACCATGGAAAGAATGGCTGTTGCATAGGCAGTGGAGATACTTACAGTAAAATGTGTGTTTAAATTCTCAATAAAACTGAACCTGAGGAAAGGCTCCTGAGTTCTAATCAGCAGAAAAGACGAACTAGTATCTCCAGCTCCTTTTTTTTTTTTTTCAACAAAACAACATGGGAAGAGGATAGACCAACATACACTTAAACAGCAGCAAATGTGAGATTCAGCTCCAGATTATCTTAAAAGAAAAAACACTTAAATGTAGTGGTGTATATAGCGTCTAGGTACTTCAACCACTCTTATTCTCACTGCGTTCTCAATAGAGTGCCTAAAAATGAATGTATGCTGCCACATGAGACTTTCTGGAGTACCCTGAGTCCTGCCTCTAGCTGCCATGTTCAAAGGGCATGGATTTTCCATAGGTCCTGTGTACTATCTGCCAGCCTGCTGAGGAAGTCTGAGATGCATTAGAGTATCTCAAATGAAGCTTGAAACCTGTGTTTAAGCAACCGAAACATCCCTGATGGTGTGGATTAGGTTTTGTTGACCAGAATGGATGTGTAGATGAATCTCACATGTAGACACTCACATGTAAGTTTTGTTGAACTGAATCCCTCCCCCGGTGTTCTCTTGTTGGGCTGTTGCTTGTTAGTGGCACAAAGTGCCTGGCACTTTGTGACTGGGAGAGCATAAAGAAAATCATGACCTTTGCTCCAAACAGCGGACAGTCAAACCTCAAGTCAAGGCACAACAATAGAGAAGGACAGGGTATATGGAGGGTACGTGGAGAAAAAAAAAAGGAAGGCAAGAGAAGTTGTTTTCAAGAGACATTTGCAGCCAGAGAGAACTTTAGGGAGGGATTTAAAGGAGACTGGAGATTCAGTTTTGCAGGAGTAGGGGATCTTCTAAGCAGTGGTATGGAAAACTTGTGAAGCTGTTAACCTGAGAATTTACCTCAGCATCTGGTACTCCATGTAAGGGATCTTCTTAGTGAAAAGAAGCAGCTGTAAAATTGATGTGACTGGCAAAATGATCCTATGGAATAAGCCAAATGCAGTGAAAATGTCAGGTAGATGTGCTGTCTGCAGTAAGTACATGAGTGGAGAAATCATAGAATCATAGAATGGTTTGGGTTGGAAGGGACCTTAAAGATCATCTAATTCCAACCCCCCTGCCGCGGACAGGGACATCTTCCACTAGACCAGGTTGCTCAAAGCCTCATCCAACCTGGCCTTGAGCACTTCCAGGGGCGGGGTGTCCACAACTTCTCTGGGCAAGGCAAGGTGCTCCAGCCCTCTGATCATCTTTGTGGCCCTCCTCTGGACTAACTCCAATAGATACATCATGTTATGTTTCTCAAGGATAAAGACTTAGAAAATAGAAATAATTTAGAAATGAAGTGATAAAAGATTTAACTGTGTAAGTGGGCAGGAAAGGCCTTATCTTCTGCTGTTTAAAAATAAAATCTCAATTATATTAGTTTAGATGACAGTATCTAGGCAGAGATCCAAGTTGAAGACTTGTTTATGGGCTTAAACAGTAAGTAGGATGATGGTGTTTTCCACAGCAATCAAGTAAGAAAGTAGCAGGGAAGATGTGGGAGAAGAAAGATTAGAGAAAAATGCAAATAATCATTTTACCTGTCTATCCAATTAACATCTAGGCCTACTTTGTAGCTTCCTGAAGCCTCAGTGTGGCATGCACTAGATGACAAACATTCAAAATGAGGGACCCGCCAACACTTATTCAGGCAGAAATTTCAAATATTCTGGTAAGTATTTCTCCACTATAAATAACTTTCTGCCATTTCAGTGCCCTGATTTTGTGTTCAAGGTAAAAAAAAAAAAGAAGAAATGCTTCAACAAAAAAAAGTTGTACTTTTTGGTTTAATGCGTAGATATTTGGGAGATTAAAGTACCCTACTGAAACACAGGCACAGATGCAGAAGTTACAACCTCTTTTTTTTTCAAATATCATCTTCAAATACATACATATTTAGTTAAGTGACTGCTCATTTTTAATATTAAAATCAGATATTCAATTACATTCCTCCAAATTAGTTTTGTTACTCTAAACCCCTTATGCAGTACTTATCCTGTTCCTAATAAAAAGACTTTGGAGATGGTAATTTCCTTGTTAAGTAAATGACATGAGGGAGATGTGCTTGGTCTTTCTTGGCTGTTCATAGGTTAGAGCACAATTTGTGTCATTTTAATTTTGTTACATTTAATAAGGGATGAACTCAGAGGAAGTGTT
This sequence comes from Chlamydotis macqueenii, assembly GCF_036417535.1. Classification (NCBI taxonomy): domain Eukaryota; kingdom Metazoa; phylum Chordata; class Aves; order Otidiformes; family Otididae; genus Chlamydotis; species Chlamydotis macqueenii. Next base: position 169,700,260 of record NC_141556.1, read on the forward strand.
ATTGTTTATGACTTGTATATTTTAACCGTGTATATGCAAAACAGTGTTTCACTTTTCTGGTACATAGCTGCTTGATTAAAAGAAACAAGTTACAGTGGTGACTGTAGACACTTTACCTTGTAAATTGTGTTTTAGAATAACTGCAACAAACAACATGTTTACAGCTAAGAGATACTTATAAAAAACCCTGAAACTTTGATCATGGGGGATTTTAATTTCACAGATACTTACTGGGATAACAAGTATGCAAAACCTGTAAGGTGGGAAGCATGTTTCCAGAGGCAATGCATAATTGCTTACTTACTGAAGTCAGTTTATTGACTGAACTTCATGATCAGAGGCTCTTGGCACCCAGAGCTAGGAAATTAGCCCATCTTCACAAACAGAGCAGGGCTGATCTAGGGATCACAAATTCACGATACAGAAAAGAAAAGAAGATGAAGCAACACAATTAGTTTTGGCTCAGTGGAAGTTTTGTAAAAATAAAAACACTATAAGGTGTTTTGATGGAGATAACTATATAAATTAGGGATGTTTTTCTGAATGATAAACAGGTTTTCATTATATGCCACAATATGAATTACTTACTCCTTCACTTCAAGTAGAAGGAATAGCTTGTGGTAACTTAAACAATTGAATGATCTTGATGGAAAGGATGCAAGATCTCATGACTGTGTGGGAAACCTGGTGCAGAAAAAATGGGAATTATTTAAGAAACAGTTGGATATGCTGCAGTTACAATTCATTCAGGCTAAGTCTCAACAGGGGGAATGTAACTGAGACAATGTGCTTAAACAGAGTGACAATAACAACATTTTTAAACGTCTGCTTTGGGGAAGGGGGGGAGATTGTTATTTACAATTTTTTTTAAATTGCAGAATTTAAAAGATAATTAGAAGATCAAGAAGAGATATTGACTAGCAGGTTACAAAAAATATTTCAAGTATGAATAAAGGACTTCCTCACAGATGGTATATTTGCAGCAGGCAGCAAATGAAATGGAAATAGTGACTAAAAAGTGGTAGTTGAGATTATCAGGCATAAAGGAATCAAGCAAAGGAACTAGTACATCAGGAATCAGGCAATAGTACATTCCCCCTACACTCTTTAACAAATGGAACACAGGGAAGAGTTGTCCTAGGATGTGTTTCTGGGTTTGGTTTAGATAAGTTTGTAATTGATTTCAAGGTTGCTGGTCATGGGTTAACCCAAATGAAGACTGGCCTTCAGGACTGGCTATACTGCCTACACTTGGCTGCATGGGGCGATATGGGAAGGGAGATTCATAGTAGCACGACCGCTGCAGATTTACATGATATGGGAGCGGGTCCTGCTTCTGGGGAGGATCTGTAGCTGCTTTAGCTTTGTAGTAGAATTTTATGCTTTTCCAATGTACTTGTGAGAGCACAGAATCTGTCCATCCACCTTCACTGTCATGTAAGAATCAAAGCTTTGCGCTATTTATCTTATGTCCTTGAATACACCTCTATGTAGCAACCAGACTTTTGGGTCACACACAGGTGTTAATCCCTTAAGAGTCTCCAGCAATTCGGGAATAGGTAAAAATTGCACTGAAAATGGAAGTTCCTTAGTTCTCCACTGAAAATTCCTGATAATTTCTTGTACTAGGATATCATTACCTGTAGAATGTGTTGGAGTTTGCCTGAAGCATTCGTCCTTATTCTATATAGGAACATTGCATCTTAATAGATATACCTCTTATGCCATGTATATGCAGGCAAAAGATAGGACTTCCTAGTATAAGATAACAAGATCACATCTGCATTCCCAAATGAGAGATTTGGAGAACAAGGAGGAATAACGCATTCAAAAGCACTCCAATGTGCAGAGAGCGTAAAGCTATCAAGTAAAAGACGGTGGTGTGGTCAGTGAAAGAGAATGCAAGAGTAAGTTGGATAAAGCAGCATTTATAGCTCTATATGACGCAAGCTAAACTTTACGCAGACAGGTGAACTGAATTTTGATCCTCCCTGTTTATAGAGCTGAGAATTTATAGCATAGGTGAAGATGCTCTTGCGTTTAGTAGAACTTCTTTATGCCCAACAAAAAGAAATTGTAATGCCAATGGAACACTGCTGTCTGGAAAGGCAGGTGATAAATCTATTGTTTTTTTTATTTACTTCTCTTTTCTTAAGGACTATCTTTGGAAATTCCTATGTAATTAGTTGGTCTTTATTAATCTGTCTTTAATCTTTACTTATCTATCAGTGCTGCCAAATTAAAAAAAAATAATGGCACAAACGCTTTCAACTGAAATACAGCAAATTGATCACCTGGATTCATTAAAATTACTCACGTATTCTGTGGCTGTGGTTATGCGAGAGATCAAAGTCAGTCATCACGACTGTTCCTGCCACAGCCTTAAAAATCAGTAAGGAGCATGGAGTATCAATAAGAGACAAGTTTTTAAATAATCTCACCACAATTTTCATTTCACAACCGAGGCCCATCGTTGACCTTTTCCTTTGTCTGTTTTACCCAGCAGTATTTTTATTCATTAGTACAAAGTTGATCAAGACATGTTGTTATTATATTCTAGGTGTGAGGAAATACACCTCTCAGAGAAGATATAACACTGCAGATCTGCATGTTCAGAAACTTTCCCTGGTTCTTAAAAAAAACCAAAAAACAAAAAACAAACCAACAAACAAATCCTTATAGGAAGGCTAGGCAAAACGGAGAATGTTACCCTGCTTAAAAAAGAAATAATACGTAGGTTGACAAATTTGATATTTTTACTGAAGACATGACCTCACAAGGTCTGTAGTTGCTCCTTTTAACTTGACCCACTGGGATCTCTGGACAAATTTCTGTTGTACTTATGTGCTTAATTTCTTTGGCAGAGGCGATAAAGCAGAGGGATAAGGTATCATGAGTAGTCCACCCAGTGAGCCTCAGCTATGTAAAAGAGTGAAGCAACTGAACATTGGTTCCATGAAGCAGCACATACAAACAGAAATTCTCAAAGTTGGTCAAAAAGTGTGCTTGGAGGTGAATGAAGTTTCTTCTTTTCTTTCTCTGTAAAATCGAAATTTTCTGCAAATATACAGTTTTGTATGTTTTTTTTTAAATACAACTTACATTTTAGCTTACATTTGCACACTTTGAAAAAAAATGTCTCTAATTTTTTCAACATCTGTCATGGTTATGTCTGAGTGCTCTGAGAGTGGTCAATACAGTCTTAGTCAGAAGCAACTCATTTTATTTAGAAATCCAAGAGTAGCCCTGTTTTCAGGTTTTATCTTAGTTTTTAGTGGGTAAATGTAGCAACAAATGTTTGTAACAATAGTACAGAAATACTGTGAAAAACGTTTTTACTCCAATAATGGTTAGCAGAACAGAATAGCTATTCACTGCTTCATATAAAGCTGTCTCCTAAGGCATTTTTGTTTCTAACAAAGGATTAAGGTGTGTCCGTCTACTTTCCATTAAATTTCTCTTATGATAGTAGGACTATGTTAAAGGCAAAATGGTAACCATCTCGCCGGCTCAGCCAGTTGGAGGGCCACCACTGGGCTTGAGTAAATTGCTTGCTATCAAGAAAAGGGATGTACTAAACCCTGACAAAGAGAGAGGAAGACAAGTATACACACACATAAGCAAATCTGACAATAGAGTAGAGCTATACTAAGAGCACAAGGCCAGTGAAATGCAGTGATTTCATTCAGCTGGAAATCATGTCTGCTCCAATACGTATTCACTGCAGCAAATGTGGCTTAGTAAAACTTTTATTCAGTAAGGAAATCTTCATAAATATAGGCCTTCTGCATTTTACTTGAACTGCCACACAAGTGCATGTTGTTGAAACATAACTTTAAATAGCTTATGAAGACATCCCTATGAATTCAAAATTACTGTACTTGCAGAAGAAGCAACAATATCCTTCTGTAAATCCTTTAATCATAAGCATTAAAGAATAGTTCTTCAGAGAATCACAGGCTGCTGACTAAAGTTTACATTTTCTTGAGTTGCTTTTGGTGCTGCTAGCTATTTTTCTCATACACATGATGCTGATATGAAGTGACACTTGCACCTGTTGTCACCATTTTATGGTAATTAGCATAGTGCCCTAAGTAGTAGCAGGGCCATCACATCCAAACATAAGCCATTAACATATTGCAGCTGTCATCAGTAGGGAAAGCTAATGGAGTTAGTGGATTTGCACACTACTGCATACCTTGGCTCAGCTAGCGTAACTCCCCATATTGGGGTCATTGGGGATAAGAAAAAAGAAATGTGGGATGTAGCCAGTCAGGAGTGAAAGAATACATTTTACTGCAGGTTTACTTTCATGTATTATGCATGTCCTTCAAGGTCACTGCATGATCATTTATAAGATTTTAATGAGATATCAAAGTGGAAAGAATGGAATGTAATTAATGTGATCATACAGAGAAGATACAGGTATAAAATAGCATGCATGAGACCGTCAACAAAAAGTGGGAGCAGTGAAGAAAAAAGGAGGACTCTTTGGCCAGACTTCAGCCTGTGAAACAATAGTCTTTTGTACTGTACTTTCAGACACTTAACATCCTGCCAAACCGTTTTCCCCTGCTGGCAGCGAAATAATGGAGGGAAATAGAGAAAATGCATTCCACTGCTTCTCTTTTAATATAGGCCACCTGCACTCTCCTTCTTTGGGGGAAAATGGGTGGCTTATAGAGAAAGATACGCTAGACCTACAGTAATGTGATGTTTGTGGGTATTACATATTTTATTATTTTGATGCCTCTTGCTGACAGAGTCTCTGACAAGCCTGGACTAAACTGAAAATTCAGGATGTATAAAGGAGTATATTTTAAAGTATTTTTCTAGAGCCTTTTGTTTGTGTAGGTGCCTGACAAGGTACAGAGACTTAACAAGCCCCTCAGTAGGAAGAGTTCCTTAGACGCTTTTCCTCAGATTACTGGTTGTCCCCAGCCTACTCCAGTTCCCACCTTCTTCTTGCCCCACAGGCACTCCTGTATAAAGGCTCATCACTGTATACGTGCTTTCTTTTTTTTTGGACGGGAAAGGATGGCAAATTTGCTTGGCAGTGACTGGAATCGGTGCCCCCAGCACAGCCAAGTGTTCTGGTGGTTCCCACTGTCCATGCTATGCTAGCACTAGTGTTTCTTCTAGGAGCCAGCATAAAAGCTGGTGAGTAAAGGGGAGAAGAGACCATCTCAGCAGCACAAAAAGCAATCTTATCTAGGTAACTAAGTTAGAGACTAATCCTGCCTCGTAAACTCATCCCACTTTGGCCTTTGGTAAACCACACAAGCCAACACTTTCAGATGTGAGTAAGTAGCTATGCACTTAAATCTTTAAGTGGAAGGAGACACCCACACTGGAAAATACTTGCCTTGTCTCATACCATCAAGAACTCTATTAATCCTTCTGCATTTTCTTAAATATTCTACATTTTTTTTTTCTAGGAGAGCCTTTCTAGGAATACAGGGGTTTTTTTTGGAAAAGAGATTTATCAAACCCTTACTTTAAGCCTGAAGTGATTCCAGGGAGTCTCTCAGGATTTGTACCATCAGTAGGACGTGAAGCCCTAACTATGACCTTTGTTGCTGAATTCATGTCCTCAAACCCTGAATGCTCCATTGGAAACTCTGAACGTCTTCACTTTGTGTTACTGATATTCACAGTCCGAACCATTTGAAAAGACAAATGTTTGTAAAAATCTTCTTTGCACATAAAATCTCCAGTGTATATAAAAAATATTCATTTCTTAAAGCAGGAGATCTTTTCTTTCAACTTAAGACTTTTAAAATTTTCATTTCTTTTTAAATGCTTTTTGTAGTGTTTTAAAAAATAATTTTAAATAAAAGCTTATTCTCACATAATGAAGTAACAATTTTCCCCATCCTCTCAAAATAATTAAAAAAAACCCCCCCGATATTTTAACATCTAAAAAGGAATGAGAATGTGAACTCGAGAAAATAGAAAAGGGTTTTATTGAAACAAGGTCATTTCAGGGATTTACCAATATTTGGTAAATATCTTAACTAAATAATTTTTAAATAATTCCTACACTTTACTGAACTTTCAAGTAAATACATATCTATATCAGGTTGCTTTTTAGCTACTGGGAGTGTGTATTTTTTTAAACTGTTTTATTTGCAAGGCACGCAGCTGTCCAAGCTGACTTTCTAAGGTGTTTGTTCTGGGAAGAAGACCTTATGGATATAAGTGGAGAATGTCACAAAGAATAGGACCAGAAACTCCTGATTGGGATTCTAGGAAAAAAATGATTAATAGAGCAAAAACTAAGTATTTCTCCTTCATGTACGTTCTTTGTTTTGGTCTTTTCCTTCACCTAATTTTCTGCTTCACTTCCTTCTTTTTTCCTTAATGTTTTTCTTTCACACCCCTCTCCCAGCTCTGCTACCTGCTCTTAACCTATGTCTAATCTTTCTTTCTCTCTCCATCACTTAATATATTGCCACTGAAACATCTGTCCAGAGCCACGACCTTGCTAGAGGTGATGTAAGAGATGCAAGGGTAGCATCTCTCCTTGCTGGAGGAACTGTTTGCGTATGTGAAAGGCCAGTTCAGCCCACGACAATGTCCCTGTAATAACGCTTAGAGAGATGCCTTGGAAAACTACTTTCACACGGGATAGACACATAATGTGGTTCCCAAAGTAAAATGTGCTTATCCAGCAGCAGTGCAGCTGTTGGTAGTTCCAGCAGCTCCCTAATCTGTGACTCCCTCCAGCGGTTGGTTTACCATAGTTTACAAAACCAGGTTGACAAACAGATTTTTTTTTTTTTTTTTCATGAAGCTGGCTACGGTAGGAACTAGGCAAACAATGTGGCCAGGAGAATGCCAAATGGAGGCAGGAGACAAATAAAAGCAAAAAACTTTTTTTTTTAATATCCATTGTCATGGAGGATCAGGACTGAGCACCTCCCTTGTGATGCTCCATTGAACACAACCCCTCAGCCAGGTGCCAGGGGACACAGGCCAGACTGACATCTTTCTGCTCCTGCCAAAATCTCTTGCTGTTGCCCTGCGTGACGACATGTCCCATGTCCTAGTTGGGCAGTTACTTTGCTTTTTTCTACAGAAGGTATTCATACTGTTCACCTGCACAGTCTGACTGGTGAAAAATGATGCAGAAAGGAGAGAAGGGTAATTTTTGAAGTGGACACATGGCAAAAAAATTGAAGACATGACAAAACCTTCCAGTTTCTATTTATGACCCTATATAAACAAACAAGATTTAAAAGAGAGAGTCATTTTCGGAAAGTTGAGATAATCTCAGGCCTAGAAAAATCAAACAATTTAAAATTCATGAAGGTACCATCTTCCTATTTATAAAAGGTTAAGTTCCCCTAAGCTATGAAAGAAAAACACCCTCTGAAGACCTGGGAAGGCAGTAAACATTGGTGGCAAGTGACAGGAATTGATCCTGCTTTTCCGTGCCTGTCATGTCTCTAAATTTTATTTCCACCATTTCTAGGGTACTGTGATAAGAGAGGCAGGGATAGGAAAAAGGATTGAGCTGAGGCAAGACTATGGCCCGAGGGCAATGGTACCTGGGTCTCTGACTTTTTCTCAATTAGTAGGTCTCCCTGCCTGACTGCGAGATGTGCATCTAACTGGGGACTTAGACTGTTGCAAGGTATTGATTAGCCATAATGTGAAGTCAAATCTGAATAAAAAAGCATTGTGATCAAAAGCCTTTCATTGGAGACAGCATGCCCTCTAAGTCAAGGGTCTGCAGAATCTGATGAGCTCTGTTTCCTTTTTGTCTGAGAGACATTTCCACGGTTTACTCATAAAGGCTCTCTTGATAGGAATGTCCAGTGGGCCCTCTGTCAAAAAACCTGATGTTTCAGATTTGACAGGTGCTTGTTAGTTTTTCATCCCAGATCATTCAACATGCACACAGAACTAGAAGAGACGATGGCTAATAATGCTACGTTTCAAGTTGACTGCCTTGTCATTTTTGCTGGAAAAGTCACTGATTCAATCACAAACATTAAATTGTCTGCATTAAAGGAACACAAAGCATAGCCAGCCATGAAATGTATTGGCTTTCTGACTGCTAGGACTTACACAGCTCAATACAATTCATTGCATTGCCTTGTTTGAGCAGTTTATCCAGATCACATACAAAATAAAATACACTACTCCTCTATTAAAAATGACAACAACAGAAAAACCTGCAGCAGAGAAAATTGAGAGACTTATTTTAATTCATTTTGTCTTTTCCTGGAATATATCTTTCTTCTCACTGAAAATGTTTGTAAATGAGGAAATTATCCTCCACACCTTTACTTGCTGTGAACAACTGCCTTTCAAACAGCATCAGTCCACTAGGACAGCATACGAACCTGGATTTCTGCTCCATCCCTCATGGTTTCTCTCAAAAACTCAGGGGAGTATGGAGGCTTATTTTTATGGACTATTCACATGAAGAATTTGTAAGGGTTTAGACCAACAGAAATTATATATTTTGCTAATAATATCTCTGGGCATTATTGTAATAAACTCCACATTTTGTTTCTTCTGTAGTTCACAATGTAAACCCCAGGGCAAAGCAGTAGCTGTGCGGTCATGGTGGACTGTGGGACTCACTGGAGGTAACAAAAGTTCCTATTCATACCAGTGCATGAGAACTTTGGAAATGGAACAAAAAAGACCAGAGCTTTATTCAAGTAAAAGTGTTGCATCCCATTCTTAAATACTTTCGAGTCAATTAGTGAAATGGGTGTTTACACTGCCATCTTATAAGTGATACTTTATATTTGAACTGTCTTGTCTTACATTTACAATATTTCTTCCTTCTAAGGAACTACTTGTCCTATATATCAGCCAAAAAACCTCTCAGAAGTCATTCTTCCCCACGTTCCCTTCCAGCACTAATGATAGCTCCCAGAGGTCTCACCAGGCAGACTGGAATTAGGGCTCAGTCCCTTTTGGTGTCAAAAGGGATATTAACAATACTGTCCCCCTCCCAAAGAAGCACCCTGACCATGGACATATGAACTGCCAGACTGTGGCCCCGGAGCTTTTGCACATGTTAATTGTATCGGCACAGGCACTGTGCGGGGGTGCAGGGCAGTCCCCCATCAGGATGGGCACCTGGGGCTTCTCGTGCTTGTTCTAGTGACTGGCAAAGAATTTACCTCATGAGAAAGAACAGAAACTGAACAATGGTAACAAAAAAAAATATTCCCAAATAAGCAAAATTAATCAATCCAAACCATGCTTTGTTATGAGGTTGTTCCTGGCTCAAGTACTGAGCTGCAAAAGCCCAGATAAAGCCCTACCAGGCACGTTCACAGACAAACGCACACACAAGACAAAGAAGAGAGGGTCAGAGGAAACAGACCACTATTACAAAGCTTGGGACAAGAGGAACACTTAAAATACAAGCAACCAAAATGTGATTCGTGGTGTCCAGATACACAGAGGCATAAACATGAGGACCTTGCAGTGATTCCAGGGTGAAAACCCTATAAGGTATTCAAGTCAAGGCCCTGTTACAAGCTGGTTTGCACTACCACCTTCCAGCAGAGCCAGGTTGGGTAAAATGTCTCTTTCCCCCCAAAAGTATTTTCCATCACATAAAGAGTGAGTGTAGTGTGGGTCTTCTCCATCTATATACCAACAAATGGCAAAGGTGAGAGTTACTTCTCCAAGCCTTCAGCCCCCATTGCTCATAGCTCTCTACTCCCAGCCCTTCCCAGCACAGCTCAAGGTTGTGAAGGCATAATGGAGCCCAAAATATTTCTTGCTGCAAAGTATTCGTTGTGGTAAATGTCGACTATAGCAATAAGGCACTGAAGGCAGTGCATTAGCAAGCTATTAGTGCAGGCTGAGAGTGCTCTGGTTGCCTTCTAATGCGCACTCTGCAATGGCCATTATGGAGTATGACTCATTACTTTTACATTTATTTCACATTTTTAAAAAATCCTTTTCAAAGCTCTTTTGCACAATTTCAGGAGATATTTTTTTTTTCACAAGGAAAAAAAAATGGTCCTTATGAATAAAATGTGAAGAGAAAATGGTAGGCAGAGATAGTCCTCAGTGCTTTTGAGTAAATCCAAAAGTGACTGATTCTTTCTCAACCCACTCTCTTTTCCTGTGGTTTTTTGACTATCATAGACTGATCTATCTCCTCCCAGAGTCATCCTTCTGCATTTGCAGTTTCAGTTTATGACTGTGCAGCCATTTCATTTGATTGAAAATAGCACTTTGGCAGATACATGGCCTTAGGTTCCTGTGTTTCACACCAGAAAAATGCAAAATGTCCCTATATGTCACACGTTGATCCTGGAAAGCGATGTGTGCCTTCAGAGGGGGAAGCTGTCACATGTTCTTCTCTTGCGCCTCTCATTTCTGCCTCTATCCCATAATTGTCTTTGCTTATCTCCCATCTCCACAAAAATGTTAAAATCTTTGGCTCATCTGCGTTTTCCCTATTGCACATTGAATGCAATGGAGTGACAGATGTGTGCAAAAAGGTAGTATCGATGTAGGCAGCTTGCAATTACAACTGCTAAGCTTGTTAAGAAAAACAAGGTTATAATCAATTAGACTAGGATTAATTCTGCCTAACTTTAAACACATAACTGAGGTGTTTAAATTAGGACTATAATTGCTCTAGGCTGCCTTAGTAATTAAGTGAAAGTTAGATGCCTCAAAAATATGTTTCATCCAACCTAAGGGCTAAATCATCCTATTTTTTTACTGACAAGACTTTACATGACAGTGCTTCTAATTTTACCAGCTAAATGATATGGGTAATCTGACTTGGGATGAATGTGGGCCTTGTATTTTTCCCAGCTCTGCTTCTCTATTTAATGGTTAGGTATCTACAGTGTGAATATATGTTCTTAAAACATCAGCTGTCTCCATAATACTGGAATGTCAAAATAATGGTGTGTTTTACTGTTGATATCCGAGTAGCATGCTATGAGGTCCTTTGTGAAAATGCCCTGGAGAAAGGATGTTTAAAGAATAGATTGGAAAAAATATAGAAACTTACAAGGTATTTGGCAGGGGAGCATGTAAAGATCAACAATTCTTTGCAAAACAATTGTGCATGTGAGTGGGAGAAGGTAGTATGGAAGTGCTGGAGCCATTTTTTTTGAAATATAAGATAGTTTAAATATATACGGAATCAGACACTCTGCTACTGAATAAAACTGACACTGAAGGAATATTCAATGTTATGTTACAGCCTCTGAAAACATAGCAAATGTCAGAAATTCCTCTTTTAAAGAGTCCTCACTCTTGTTCAATAACTTCAACTGTCAGAGCGTGGAGGTGTATCAAAAAGGGTTTCACAGAATCAAAAGGTTTGTTCCTTAGCAACTCTGTCAACAACTTTAAATTGCCACATATCATGGCTGTTCCATAATCATTTGCATGCAAGATTTGTAAACACAGATTTTCATTGTGCATCCTGTTGTCGTGGCTGGTAGGGAGGCAAAAGAGGACAAATACTCCAGGGCAGGGGCAACACAGGTGCCAAAGCAGAAGATGCAGTACTAAATAAATGGTTCTTTGTAGCTCACTTGACCAAAATCTTGACTAGTTCAGTTTACCCATGAACCATAAACAGCAGGGGTGGCAAACTCAGTCATAGATGTAGTATTGCAGTAGTCCACGAAGTCAAAAGACTGAATTTCGTTTTTGTGATTAAAAAAAAAAAAATAAAAAGTTGAGAATGATATTTGGACCTTTTTTACACAGTATATCCAGAGGCCCAGCTGCATTGCAAACAGATGTGTACGCTAGCTTTAAATAAACTTGTTTAATGCTTTGTTATACCAATAATATTATAGCTAAGGCAATACGTGACTTCGTTACTGGGCATTTGCCTGGGATCAGAGGAAGGTTTTTGCAGCCTGAACTCACAGCTGTGCTGCTGTGCTAGGTGCTTTGAAGCTTTTCAGATATGTCTTGGTGAACTCCAGTCGTGTGTACCTCAGGAATGCCAGGCTGACATATCTTTGCCCGCTTTTTGCTAGCATCATTAAAGATCGCTGTTAGGAAGTGATGAATATAGTCTATTTTAATTTTTATGTCATTTCAATTGTATTTATTATTTGATGAGTGCCTATAATGTGCACTGTACTAGAGGATACACTTTATTTAATGTAATGCCTTTTAGATCTCCTTTATATAGTAGGCTTAAGATATATAACTTATATGTCCATATGTGCTCAGTATGATATAATAGACTGAGAGGGTATGTACACTTTGTATGTTTATGTTTTCAGATTTAATGAATTCACCTTATCCCACACATCTAATGGCTCATATAGAAAATCTCAGCTCATTTCACATAATAACCCTGTTATGGGTTTAGTGTTATTTATTTGTATTGCAGTAATCCCAAAGGCGCCTGCTCTAAAAAAGTACTGTGAAAAACTGGAGCAGGAGACTACCTTAAAGAATTTGCAGTTTATAAAAATGAGAGAGAGGGAATGTAAGCACAAACTGGCACAGAGACATATCCAAGCTTGTAGTCCAGGCATGTGGTGGAGACAAGACGAGGTGTTGATTTCTCGTCTCTAACCAGTGGATTAGGAAGCCTGACTTATAGTCACCTGGAGTAGCCTACCTCCAAAATTTGTATAGTCATGTCCCAAGCCTTTATTTTACCAGGGACCCTGAAATTCCCCTTGCTGCACCATCATATGTCCAAAATGTCTATTGCATGACAAGAACGCTCACTAAGTGGTGGGATAAGGCATGCCTACCTGCTCTGCCACGTGAATGGCCAGAGAGATGTGTGTTTTGGGCAATGCTCTGCAGTATTTCCAGCTCCTGGATGTAGGAGCTAGAGTGTGTGGGACCAGAGGGCTTCCAGAAGATCCTATGTTGCCCAGCCCATGTGTTAGATCATGTTATTTCTATATTTCACTCTATCCTTGAAATGGCTTTATGTCTTCCTTGTTGTCCATTACCTCTGCTTTAGGATACATGTACCCACTGCTTGTGAAATGGATAAAAGAAGCCCCATGGTAGCATCAAAATAAACCAAACTCTAAAGCTAGACAAAACCCAAACCTGAACCATGGAAAAAGTCTTAGAGAAGGGATTATGAAATTCTTCAGAAGCATCAAATTCAGATATACATTAATGTGCAAATTTATATTCCACATAGACGTCATAGAATCATAGAATAGTTAGGGTTGGAAAGGACGTTTAAAGGTCATCTAGCCCAACCGTCATGCAAGGAGCGGGGACATCTCCAACCAGATCAGGTTGCTCAGAGCCCCGCCCAACCTGGCCTTGCATGTTTCCAGGGATAGGACATCTACCACCTCTCTGGGCAACCTGTTCCAGTGTTGCACCACCCTCAGTGTAAAAAATTTTTTCCTTATACCCAGTCTGAATCTACCTCCCTCTATGTTAAAACCATTACCTCTTATACTATCACAACAGGCCCTGCTGAACAAGTAAGAACAGCTGGACTTGATTGTTATATATTCATCTCTCTCTCTCTCTCTGTGTGTGTGTGTGTATGTATATACATATTCTGGGCTATTCTATAATAGCCTGGGAGGAGATGTTTGTGCCTCTTTTTAGCCTGGCTATAAATGACCTCAACTGGTAAGAAAACTTTTCCCCTGCACCCTCTTCAAAGAGAGGAAGAAATACAACAAAGCCCAGTGCATGCTACTGATGAGGTAAGAGACTACAGGAAAATCTGAAAAGAGAGATAAACAACAGATGGCAAAGTTCATTTTTCTGGCTGCTGGAGGACACAACAAAAGACTTAGTTCTACTAACCAGAAAAAAAAGAACAAATTTAATTCAAATACAGTAGCCAAAACCAAAAAGAAGATCCTTCCAAACAGGTGATTGTCCGAGAGGCTGTGAGAAGGTTAAGATTTAATGGAGCTGAGCAGCATCATAGCTCAGTGTAGTTGTTGTTTTTTAACACTAATACCTACATTTGACTCCAGTCACAAGTGAAAATACTTTTGGTGCATCCTTGCCTAGTCCCCAGAGGCAGCCACACACTTTGGAACAGCAGACAGTCCCTTCTCTGAATATGACTAAGTCAAGGTCCCAGCCCTGTCTGAGACTGACTTCCACTGAGGAGGGATAAAAGCAACCAAACCTCATCATCTGATAGGCTCAGCCCAGAAACAGCAAGAGGAGCTGATCTTAACCGGAGGATAAACACAGAACTCTACCAGAGGCTTTGCACAAATAGAAGTCTTACTGTGAGCCCTTACTAGTAGAAAGTTTTATAGATGTTAGATTCTTGTCTTCAGGAGTACTAAAATATCTTCATTTTTTTTTCCCAGTCTTAAAGTGGACGTTTTAGCGCCTAGTCACAATAATACAACTCTTCAGAGTGAAAGTTGTATATCAGATAATCTGTAAATCAGATGTTGTGATGACTTTCATGCAATTTAATGTCCTTGTGGTAATTTACTGAAAAACACTTAAACTTATTCTTTGTTTTATGGCTTAACAGCCTAGAACACCACAAAGCAACTGCGATTGTTGATTGCTATCTAATTATTATGTGGGGAATTTGTTAAGATGTACTTCAGGGAACATGAATGGTTATGACATAATTCCCATGACAGACATGTCACTGTAAATCAAGAAAGAAATGGTTGTCAGAGTGGAAGGATGAGCACACTGTGTACCACAGCTCTGTAGGACTGGCTGTGCTGCTTCTCCATACCATCTCCAGAGTTTCAGGAAGGAATAGATGTCCCATCGACATACACAAACATGTCTTGTTCCTCCAGAGTTAGCAATGTTGATTGATTTTCTGATGATGCTTGTGAATTTCAGAGTTACAATAGAGGAACACAAACAATTGCTCATCTTCTGGGTACGACAAATAAGAGAGCTTTTTCATAACTTTCTTCAGGACCATACTACCAGAGGCTCTTCTTGAAAAGGAACTAACCTTTAGCTATTACAGGGCTGACATTTATAGATGTAGCTAATGCCTTTAAAAAAAAATCTTCCAAATAGTGTTTGATAAATTAGTTGGTTTTTAGAATCAGTTATTCTCTTCAACATTACAGCTTTCTGTATTGACAGCTTCTGTCTTCTGCTGCATCTAAATTTTGGTGCAAGACTTAAAACCACGAAAACCCGACATTTCTCATACTGCCATAGGGAATACCAGTAAAGACAACATTTTACATACTCTTATTGAATTTACTGGTCTTGGTAACTTTCTACCTGTGTGTTTGGCAGGCATTTATTTGACTTTGTTGTGTATCCTCAGGCTGGACACAGCCAAGATTTTGAAGTGCCATACCCACAAATCTCCAAGCTGCGCTCCCATCCTTGGAAGCATTGTGTCACCCCTGAACTGATATTCACAGTACTGTGAGAGCTCATTCTTTGTGCTGCTCTTCGTTCATTTAATAAATATGTGGATCCATACGCAAGAAATATCCACTTTGACCACCCCATCTGATCTCCTGTTTAACATGCATGGTAGATTTCCTTTAAAATATTCCAGTGTGAACTGGACAAAAATCTCAGGAAAAAAAACCAAAACAACAGTATGAATTAAAAATTGCTAGCAACGAGAAAAATCCTACCATCAGCCTTCAGAAATTGTTCCAGTGGTTAGTTTGCTCAGTATTAAAGATCTGTGTATTTCAAATCTGATTTTTTTTTTCCCCCAGGATTTTATTATTCCTTGGTTAAACGGTAGAAGAACCTTCATTACCAGAATGCAATTTTTCACATAGGTTCTTACTGTCTGAGATCACAGTAGATCGAGCTTTGTTTAAAATACCTTTAGCTCTATAACTTTCATTATACAGCATTCCTGTTGTTCTTTTCTAAACCTTCTAATTTCCCTACAATCCTTTTTTAGAGATATACAGAATTTTAATATCAGTAAAGATACTGCCAAGTAAGTGCAACCAGAAGTCTTTTAAGCTCTCCAACTGCTACTTGAGATCTCCTTATAAAAACAACAGCAATTACCCTTTTGGTAAGGAATGGCATTGAAAACTGATTCCCTTACTTTGATATCTAAACCTTTTTCCAGAGTTACTGCTTCAAAGGATTTTCCTGTCTTACGATATGACCTGTAATCTCTGCTTTCAAATACGCTGTGTGCCGCTGTATTCGTGACACCTATTCCTTGTTTGCATGAGTGCTTATCACTTGTAATTCCACAGTTCTTTGGTTGCCTTTGGTACAACTGCTTCTGGAGCCGGCAGGCGTGTCTGTGATAGCATCTACCCGTGCAATCTGCTTACTGTCTCTCCAATAAGTTTCTTACAAAGTGTAAAACATTCTGTCCAGCTTGTAATTACCTGATTTGCTTCAGGAATTTGTTCCTTCCATGTATCATCCTTCTTTTTAAAAGCTTCTTTTCTGTGGTTGAAGAAACCTTTGCAGTCCCACTTCTAAGGAGGGCTTTGATCAACAGAACTAGGATGACTTCCCTTGTCACAGGCAGCATATAAGTCACCTTCTTCTCCCAGAAATGCAGCGCGCATATGCCAGAACGAATTCAGAACTGTCTTTATCTGTACCCTGTGAATCAAAACTCAGTCTGTTAAACAGGCCCATTTTCCAAGCAGGGCAAGCATTTTCTTTAAATCAAACTGGGCTCTTGTTTAGCACTGGCATGCATCTCTAAACAAGTCTTTCCCAAGACTGAAAATGTATTCTTTTTCTTTTTTATTTTTTTTTAATGAGATTTTTTTTCCCATTTTATCCATGTTCTTTTTTTTTCGTCCTAAGAAGTAACAGAAAACTAGACTGCCTTTTCTGTGACTGCAGACTGTGATAAAAAATGCTAAAAATGGCTTTGGATCTGGAAATGTGGCTATGCATCATAAAGCTTCTGCTTCTGGTTCATTTTTAGCTGCAGCATGCTTGTCTCATTCTGGAGTTATTGTCCTCTTGTGGAGACCAGATGTGTGGATCCTGGTGTCTCTTATACTTGAATCGTCTGTATTTGCAAATGCAAGTAGCACAGAAACAGCCTCTCCTGTTTGAAGGCTTATCATTTCAAGCTTTCTTGATTTCCCTGCTCAAGACAGAGTAACGCTATGCCATCTGCAATCCTCTGGCGATGTGCCAGTAAAATTGCTGGCTGAAATAATTTCCAGCTTCACACCGAGTTTGTCATGGAAATACAAGCCCCACTTAAGTGCCTTCTAGCATGTCATATTAAAAGACTATAACCAAACTCTGGAACCACCTCTCACAGGAGATGGGTTTTATGCCATTCATTTCTCCTGGGCACTTGAGGTGGGACGCATCTCGCTTAATGGACCCTGAGGACATCTACACTTCAAACCCCCATTTTTTTTCTCTTTTGGCTGTAGGTGGGCCAAACCCACAACTAAGTTTTCTTACACAGTTTTGCAATTTACAGTAGTACTAGAGGAATTTAAATACAGTCCATCTAATATTTCTCTCTTTACTGTTGCCGCAGACCACAAACATCCTTTATCTTAACAAACCATGCTTGATATTTTTCTGAAATAAAGCCCCAGTGAGGGAATTTTGCTGAAGTGAGCGAGTGTGTAGGGATAGGAAATCCTTAAACCCATACTCCCAACCTTGTCCTCCATCCTCACTGGGCTGCTGATTAGATTCAGGAGACAATGTGATTGAAATTCGCTATGCTGAGTGTAATAAACACCTTGCCAGGACCAAGCACAGCAGCAAGATAACAGAAATAAACTAAGTGGGAATAAGAGCTCTTTACTTTTATTGCTCTCATATAGTGACCTATGAACTTCCAGCTGCTTCTCTGTCCTTGCCATCATCCTTGCAATATGCTTCCAGATCTTTTTCAGCAGGATGTTTCACACTGCAGAGCACTTTCCATTTTCAAACACAATAAATCCACTCATTATTACTAAATAAATCAGCAAATTAAATACGTGAGATGGAGTCAGACAGATTCTCCTATGGCTATCTGCTTTGGTGGAGCTGACATAAACTCTGTATTAACTTTATTAATGAATCCACCTCCAGCCACAGATTCGTATGCAAACTGTCATGGGAACTCTGGCATCAGCCACGTTTTCATGCTCTTCCTACAGTTACAGTCCACAGCTGCTATCAACAATACTTGCAGGCAAATACTGCTTTGTGGAAGTGTTTGCCACCCAGATATCACTGTGTTTGAGCTGCAAGACTCCGTCCCTTCCACGCAGCTCTGAATAAGACTCTGTTTGCCAAAACTCAGTTGCAAATGCAAGCTGGACCAAGAAGCACAGCTGTGAAGAGAGACAACTTGGCCAACAGCTTCATCAGGAGGCTATCTCCCCTCTGCGGTTTAGTGTTGGATACTCCCTGGATCACTCGTGCGCAGGGAAAGGTGTCACCGACCCCTTGGCCCTGTGTGGGGCAGCTTGGCTGCAGGGTCTTCGGTCTCACTGACTCCCTGGCCTGACAGGGCTCTTGCCTTCCCTTTGGTGGGAAAGATTTATCTGGAGCTTAATACAAGCCCTCAGAAGAAGAAAAAAGGGAAATATCCTACAGGTGTACAAAGGGGATCCCGCTGAAGGTTAGTTGTAATGTAACGTTTCTTCTGAGGAGGATTTACAGTTTGGACTAAAGTACCAACTGGACAGATTTCTCTCACAGCTTTTCTGACTGTTTTGCTTGTTTGACTCCATTTGTCAAGATTGCTTCTTACTTCATTTAGATTTTTTTTTTTGCAACAGTATCTGCACAGTGATCCAATTAAATCAATGTAATTAATCTGTTTTCTTGATTTCATCTGCATAAAATAACAAAAATAAATAATAATAACTAATATATCCTCTCTGAATGAGAAAAATACACGTACGTAAAACAGATTAGGAATGCCTGGTGAATTATCTTTACTCCTGTATCACTGATGAAGACAAGTATATTGCTGTTGTTTATCTGAAGTCTTTCAAGCCTTTCATCCAGTGATAAAACACTGAGAGGTATGTTTGTTATGAGGAGTATTAAACATCCAGTTCTGATAACATCTGGAACCACTGGTAAAATCCATTGTCTACAGTAGATCTTGAACACAGACGTTTAACCCCCACAAACTTTTCCTAATAGATGCTGTTAGCGTGGGCTCTCATAGCCCTACAGTAATAATATTCGTCATAATTGACCCACTCTCTTAGCAACAGTGAAAGAAAAAAAAATCCTCAGAGTTACCTTAGCTGTCACTTAAATTTACACATTAAACACTGTGAAATCATGGATTTTTTTTAGCCAGATGGTGCTACCAAAAGGAAAGAAACATGAGAATCTCTAATATTCAAGAGTCTGCTGCCCATTTTCTTAATGTTCCTGAATGAATGTTTGAGCTTATTATACTAATAGAGGCCTGCCAAGTCTTTGGATTTATCGCTCTAAATCAGTGGAGTCATTGTCATTATTAGACCAGTTGCTAGTCAATACTGAAAAGCATTCATTAGCTGCAAATGACAGAAATGATACTACTCTATAGATTTTTTTTATTGTTTTCCAGAATGCATGCTTGCTTTTGAAGGGAATAATGAGAGAAGAATTAAATGAGAGGTCAGTAAGGATTTTAGTGATAAGGAGAGCAATGTGGTAGGAAACTGAATGCTATTGCAGAGGGTTTTTTTTCCTCATTTTCCTCATTTTTTCATATGCATAATGATTTGAGGACAACAGGAGTATCAGTAGTGTCTGTGGGTAATTGCTGCACATGCCTTTAACAATAGCCTGCACATTGTCACTTGAAATTAGTTGACTTCAGTGAAAATGTGAGAGTTAATTGCTTGTCTGTACTCCTTTTGCTCTTGGATCATTTGTTTCATTTGGGGTCCTAGATCCACGAGCTACTTCTTAGTTCTGACAACCCTCAGGCTGAGACCTTTTCTCCACTGTGGATATTTGCTCTGTTTTCGTGTGTTACAACTCTTAAAGGTCCTGAGCTGGACTTCCCAAAGGCACTTGGTATGGTCTTCTCCTTCTGTAGCCCTTCAATGGGAATGGGGCACCTAGATCCCTTAGGTTCCTTTGAAAACCTCGGCTGTGGTTCTTCCTAAGAGGCCGGACAAAGAAGACAGACTGTCGAAAGAGCTGGCACCTAGCAGCTTCCATTGTTTTCAGTGGGAGTCACACAGTAAGAAGCCTCTGAGAAAAATCTTTCTGCTCGTTTTGGCTTCTAACTGGGAGCTGAGTTCTCTGAAAATGCTGGCCAACAGCTATTACATAAAGATGATATCTTAGGATGACAGGTGCTTTGACAGTGCACAACAGTTAAATAAAAATTGCTGAATTCATATTATATTTGGAGGTAAGTGCATTCAAACCACTCTTCACCATTTACAGAGAGATATTCCATTTTTCCACCCAGCAGCCTGACTGCTCTCCCTTTCTTTTTAGGCTTATATCAAAACAACGAAACATTCAGACGAACATTTCTTCCAGCACAGCATTACTGTGATGACACAATAACCAAAATAATTATAGTCCTGGAACATTATTTTCTTTTTAAGCAGTCTGAGTCTCCCAGAGAAGAGCCTACTTAAATTGGATCTTCAAAGAGAAATGTATTGCCACCAAAATAACAGTTGATATTAAAAACAAAATAAAACAAACCCCCAAAACAACAACCTAGAGGGATCTAAGCTTATTAGTGAAACATTAAGTTTTAAAGATCTAGGCAATTTCCAGAGATCTTATAATTAACAAAAGAAACATTTGGAATGCATTGTATTTTCTGATTGTTAAAAGTGTCATAATTCTGTTAGCAACTTTAAAATGAAAAACATTAGAGAAAATATTGCCTGCCTCGAAACTTCCTTCCCTTCTCTTAATTAGCATGATATTAACTCCTCTTTTGATAAAAGGCTCTGCCTTGCTATTGTATGACTGACAAGGAAGGACATTGTCCTGAAAATCTCTTCTTGTGCAGATACTTAATCCTAAATACCTGAGCTATAGGATTTTTTTCCCTACAACTTGGAGACTAATCCATTGAGTGTCTCATTATGTGAGCAATTTTTACTTACACAGACAATGCTATTGACTTCAGTGAGTATAGGTCTGCAGACCAATCCTTAAAACAACGCTTGGTTAAAAAATAGCCATTTTAAAATACACACATATGGTCAGCTTTGGATAACTGATTCTAACTTCATAAAGCAAAAGAAAAAAGATGAGGGGAAAAATGCCTGGAACTCTTATTCAGCAGAAGCGCCTGTTTAAATAATTAAAGCAGATTGTGCCCGATGTATAAATTTCTCTCTAAGACCCCTTTTTCCATGGAGAGTTGAAGTTTTGTTGAATCTTCTATTTCTAACTCTTAAGTCAATTTGTAGGAGGTGGTGTGTAAAAGCACTTTAGTAGGGAAAAACAGCAATCTCAATGCATCAAAGTTAGGTGGTAGCGGGGTTATCGCTCCGTGAAAATCACATAAACATTCCACATATGAAATATTATTCATCAGGACAAAACCCTCCAAGGGTTTCAAAGATGACAATGGTGTCATGAAACCTTTTTTTTGAAAAAGGAAAAATTTATTCCACTGCTAAGATTGATTCCATTGCCACGTAGCAGGCAGTGTGACGAGGCAGGGAATGAATATAATTGAGAAGAGAATTAGCAAACCTTAAATATCTGCTCTTGCAATATCATTACCCATAAACTTGCCCTTTTTCCACCCTCTTTTCCCCAAAGACTGACATCCCATAACTGCAGTGAAAAAGAATGCATCCTTTCGAACAGCTAAATCAACAAGGTCTCACATGAGTAGTGTTGAGTGGTGTGGTTGACTGATTTCATGAAAAACTAATCAAGTATTCATCATTGAGATCAAACACTTCCCAAGTAATTATTATCAAAACCAATCTGATAAGACCTGAAGAAGTGGCATTGCTGATCTAATCAGAAGTAGAACAGAAATAGTTCTCTCAGCTTTTGTAATGTTCAGGTATGAAAGCACAAAAATGTAATTGTATTTTATAATTAAGAATAAGAAAGCTGTCATACAGTAATCAATTATTTCAAATCCATCATAACAATTTTACTTTTGCTTGTTATTTATAAGAACACACATTTACAAATTGACTTTTTCATGTATGGGTAATTTAATACATGGAACAGAGATATCTTAGAAACAAAAGATGTAGTTTAAAGCTATTTCAGTTAAAGAAGAAAGGATTATGTGACTATAGTGACTAACAGAACTGCTAAGTCCGTATATGTAATATTTTTTCCTATAATGATGATTTTTTTTATATCAAAATCAAAATGCAGAAAATGATACTTGCAGTCTCAGTAATCTTCTATTTTTAACATTTTAAACGTGTCTTTATTGACTAGAATTATAGAGGATAATTTAGGAAGTATAGAATTTTTAAATAATTTTACATGTATTTAAAGATGCCAAAATAGAAATTGCCATGTCCCAGTCCATTCCCAGGACTTTATTTGTCTGGTCATTAACTTCAGGCAAGAGCCAAAATACATTTGAAATGGCACAGTACTTCATACTGCCATTACCCTGGCCGATGTTGACAATATAGAGTTTCAAAGAGATCATACTGGAAAACAAAACACCCTAATAGGCTGTTTTGCTCCATAATGCCAGGCTAGAATCACCATGTCACTCGCATAAATCTTAATCAGCCCTAATTTTAATGGCTTTATTAGTTTTAGTCTTAAGGTTATTTGATTTCTCAGAAAAAAATATTTACCCATCATATCTGGGTAACAGAAATGCTTAGAAGACTGCCCCTTCTTCAGAGTCTCATTTCTCAGGTAAGGAGCTGAAAAACTGAGTATTAGGTAAATTTCACAGATTATTTTGCTAACATATGAACTATTGTGGGTATGTGAATGTGACTGTGGTTTTTGGAAATTAATTGATGGGTAGATTGCCAACACTTTAAAATAACTTGCTAATACATAAAAAACCCCTATGAATGAAAATGAACTGTGCATCTGAAACCTAGGTTCATCTTTTTAATGGGCTTTTTGATGACTTATTCACACTGAGTAACAATAGTAATGCAAATAAGAAAATTTACAGAGCAACTAATAAAAATTAATAAGAGTGGAGAAATCTGGTCCAGTCTAAAAGTTAGTGTCCCCTATCTGGGAACTCTATTATTTTTTATACTAATCTTAAAATTATAACAACAACAATTTATTTCTAGGCAGATTGATTAGTGGAAAAATGGTATGTACACTATAAAACCTGTTTGTATAGTTCAAGCCCTAGATGATTTTCAGCTGCAGCTTTAAGTGTCTCCTCATCTCTAAGAGCAAGAGTTGCTATGTATCTTGAAGAGCATTTCTACTCCAAATACATAGGTTAACATTTGTCTTTGAAATAATCAAACACATGTATAATGACGAAATGTTTTAAAAAGTGAAACAAAAACAGTAGGCCTGAATTCTCCAAACTTCATTCACAACTGGTAGACCTTTATTTCTAAGCAGTTGATGAGCTTATTTGATGAGCAAAGTTTTGACTGGTTATGAGTACAATAACAGGAAATGACCCAATATTAGCTTCTTAAAATTGTTTATTGCATTCACAGCTGCACATTGAACATCTGCTGTGTTTAAGACTTCTGCCATTAATGCACAAAAGAGAGCAAATGATTATTTTCCTTTCCTAGGCACATCTTTTTTAAATGTCATGTTTCCATTGAAGGTCTTTCTCCCCTTAATTGTTGCAATATCTTTGCTATATGTTATCTATCTATCTATCTATCTATCTATCTATCTATCTATCTTTCTATCTCTCTCTATACCTATATCCATCTGTACATAGCTCCTGCAAGTAAGGTATGTTGCATGAATACAATTCTATAAGTATATAGCGTCCATGCCATGGTGACCATGAGCTATGGTTTTGTAACAAATAGCCCTGATTGTATCAGGCTTTACTTGCATAAAGGCTGTATTTAATAGAAGATGGCTGCACATGCACAACTTCAGTAAGAATATAAAGCAGTTCCACTACTGTCTCCCAGCTTCTGCTTTGAGGTGTTGGGACCTCCCATGTCTTCACTGACCACATCTTCAGAAAGTTCAGAACCTGTCAGGACCCAGGATTATTACTGTTGCTGGAAATCTGCATTGTAAATAACATTTAGATGTTTAAAGCATGAAAGGATGCTCACTCAGCATGCTACATTATCCAGAATAGGATGGGTCAGAGATGTGGTGACACCTTTTAGCTCTAAGGTATCACGTCACCTTAGCTCAGAGGTTGTTGGAAGCATCTTTATTTAGTGCCTATTCAGATGGCCAATGCGAATTTAATGATTATTGCCTTACTATTGTGCACTGATACAGGGTTGATTGCAGTTTCAGCAACAGAAAGAGTCCTGAGAGATCATGATGCTTGAATTGTTCCTCTAATCCCTAGAAGCTCCATCCTAGCTTTTAGTCTGAACATCTTGCTTTCTCTAATGACTATAAAAGTAGTTGTAACATTTCAGTCAAATTCACAGTCAAAAGCTGCCCTGAACAGTTTGCCAAAGTCCTTTTGAAGGGTATCTGTGACAGGCAGAAATACAAAACAGACCTCAGATAGCAAGTAGCCAGAAAACAGATCTTCACCTTTACACGTTTGTGGTCCTCTGGTATTTCCAGAGGCTTCTCCCAGATCCACCTATAGCATTTTTCTGTCTTGCCATAATGAGAGTGAACATCAGTTCGCAACATTCAGGCAAGACAAGGCTAACCTCCCCATGTCTGACCAATAGTATCTCTAATCTGAAGTCATTAGAAAAGAGACTTGACCTAAGCAGCATATTGTATGTTACACCGTGCCTAAAGGCTGCAGCCATGGGAAGTCCACAAATTGAGTAGGGGCTTGCACAGGTCAGGCACCTTGGCAGATGCTCGTCTGCCTCTCTTCAAAGATTTCTGACTGCAGGAAGGAGACCATACCATTATTTGCTTTACCTGAGCAAAAAAACCCCATTTTTCTAAATATCTGTGGAAACTCTTGGGGGATCTCCCAGAAGCTGCTCAAAGCCATGGAGAGCAATGGCAAAGCTCCTATGGTGTTCAACAGAAGTAGTGCTTGGAAAGAAAAAAGCATGTTGCCCTTCTGGCTGCTTCACATCAAATTCCTATCAATTTTGTCTTCAGCCACAGCAGGAGAGCTAGATGAGGTTTGGCAGAAAAGTCTTTGCAGTAAATTTCCTCCACCAAGCACTGCCTCTGTGAAACTTGACAAGTCACCTCACTTGGCTGTCTGCTAATTTCCCTCTACTCCTCCTGTGCTGAGGACAGAGCAACTATTCCTGTCTCCACTTTTGCTGCTACATTTGCTTAGATATCCTCTCTTCAGAGTACAAGCTATTTTTGCTTTGTGTTCATGTGCTCTGACTAATGTTAGATATAGCCGCTTCTAGAGTGACAGGAGGTAGGTGTCTGAATGAAACAACTCTCCAGACTATACCGACTCCATCTAGTGCTACTGGAGACATGTTAAGCAGTTTTAGATGTCCTGTTGGTCTGACAGCTGTCAGATAGGACCTACAAGAGATACTTACTCTTCCCGAGTAGCAGCTGGAGATCAACTGGGAACCCCTATGGCATTTAAGATGACAGTAGTTGCGTGTGTGGGGACAACTGCATCTAATTTGACATCATTAAAGACTACAATGGAGTGAAAAGTGGCTTGCATATTGCAAGCTAAATGCAGATCTAAATTTAGATGCCTGAATCTTGATCCGAATCTCCCTGTTGGCTTATGTTCAACAGCCTAGGATTGATGTGGTATTATGGAGACTAAGGGTCTCCAGTAGACCTGGTGTCATCCCTGTCAGCTTCATGCAGAAATCTTGGGCATCATTGGATGATCTCAAAATTCACAGGTTAATTAAGTGTGAGAAATGGAATGTACTTTATTTTTGTGACATACTCCGGACTTGAAATGCCAGCCGTGGCATGCTGAGAACCTCATTCCCTCAAGTGCTAGAATACTTGTTAGCCTAGATTCATTGTCAATTTTTGTTGCTGTACATTTAGACAGTATATGCACAATGGAAATATTTCCAATCACTCTCTAAGGAAGACTACAATGTGTTATTAGAGTAATTTTCTCTTTTAAATGGGATTTTTACAGTAATGGCATTATTTTCTGTAAATTATCTGCAAAGTCAAATGTCTTCATGTACCAGTAAAAGTCAGGATTAATAATTCCCTGGTTTAACATAGTTCTTATCAACAACTGAAGACAAAAACACTGACAAAAACATATTTTCCTTACAGATTAAAAGATTATTTCCTAAATTATATTAACTTAGAAAATCAATATAAATCACCATGCCTGCTAGCACTTGATGGATAAAATAAAATGTTAACTTTTAGTGTTAGGCTTTAAGACTATTTTTGAGCAAATACCTGTGTGAAGTCACTAAAATATCTGGATGCAAAGAGAGGAACACACACTCAGACCCCTTGATCTTACTCACAAACATGTGAAATAGCCCTCCTAAATGCTTCAAGTCTTCTTAGTTATGTTATAGGTTCTGCTGAGCTGTGGCATGTGCCTCCTACTCTCTAACATTTGCCGTAAGTGCTACTTTTGACCCAAAATTGTTAAAAGAAATCTAGTTATGGTACAGTACCTGCATTTTTTTTAACATAGCCTCCCAAGTGCTCCTTTTCTTTGCAGTCAGGCCATATTACTGAGAACATATAAGAATGAGAGTGGTCTATGGGGAAGAACTACAAGAAAAGGTAAGGCAAACAGTGCAAGAAAGATCTGAGAAACGTGTCAGATTGCAAGATGGAAGCTTTGGGATGGGAAAGGAAGGATCTGGAAGAAAATCATAAAAGAGGTGAAAAAGAAGCAAAAGAACAGAAATGTAACAGCACTCCCTAAAGGAGGCAAATTGAAAAAAAAATAATATTTTGGAGGAAATGTAAAGAGAAACAGTGAAGAAGCACAACTGCAAAGCGCAGAGAAAATGCAGAAGGGATAAAAAAAAAATCCTCTGAGGGGATTGTGAGAAAAGAGAAGGAGGAAGAAGAAAAAATGTGTTTATATGAAACGCTGCTCCTTATTTGAGTAAATAGAGCTGGTTATTGCTTTTCATACACAAAAACTTTTTGTCAGCATTCTGAGTATGAGTTTTAGAATTTGTTTTGTCAAAACAGGAGACATGGATGAAAGCTATATGTAAATGGCATAGGCATTTGCATCACATGATGTTGTCTGGCATTACAATTATATCTGACTGACTTAAATATAGTTTCCAAAACAATTGTTACTTTAACTTTAAGATAAAACCAAATAATTATTTGAAAATTACAGTTAAAACCCCAGTGAAATTATCAGTAAGAAACAGCACAGTAAGTACAATTGACATAGATTTACTAAGAACTCTGTTAAATGGAAACAACTTTGACATTTCATAATTTCATTAGGGTCAATGTTTGTTGTTTTTTTTTTTTTAATATTTTCCTTCCAAAAGTTATGGGTCATGCAGGTTACTACTTCCTTCCTAGCTTACAGAAATAGTGACGTTTAAATGGCTACCATCCCGTGTGTTTTCTATTACATTGCAGAAGAAACTGCTGTTCACCTTCTTTCTTCAAAGGGAGGAAACATCTACAAGGTGGAAGGAACTGCTGTCTAATGGACTATCAATTTTCTCTAAAACATAGATGGAATAGATGGATACTGAATGGATAAATAGACAGACTTGGCACCATCACATGACTCCAGGAGCTGGATCCTTAACTTCTGCACCCTTTTCAGACCACAGCCTGGTTAATCTAACATTAGTTTTGGTTTCTTTAAGAGGATATCACAGAAACTTGTTCTTTCAGGTTTCATTTAGATAATGCTTAAGTAAGTAATCCATTTTTTCTTAAGCAAAACGTATGCAAACCTTGAGGACTTTAAGATTACATAGATGTAGAAGAACATGTATAAAACACTATTTCCACCTCCTTTCTTTAAGATCATAAACAGTGATTACATGGATTAAGAAGAAGCCATAATATCTGTGTGTGGGATGAGGGGAGAAGTGGCAAATTTCCAGCAGAAATCTAGACCTTCAGAGTACTCAATAGGTGAGGAAGAGTTTTCTCAGCATGAGCCTTTTGTTAGCCAGGATTTCAGGGCATTATCCAAATTCTTGGCCTCTGTTTTGGCTCATGTGTAACATTGCTGTGCCCCTCGAGGTAAGACATGTCAGGAGACAAGACCCTGGACTAGAAATGCACTGTGTGTCTTGGAGTCTCCAAAGGACCCTGAGTGTCTATCACTAAGTCTGCAGGTAAGAAACTGATAACATACTTCATATCACCGATAAATGTACTACTTGTCTTAGGTATATGGCCAATTTTAACATGCTTTAGCCCAGCATTTAAACATCTAAGAATAACCATTATGGTCCAGAATATATAGGACTGTCAGGTTGTCTAACTGCCACAGATTTTATTATGCTTTTCTAAGCACTCTGATGATCTGAGTGTTGTAAGAATTAGAGATCCCACACCAAGCAACAAAAAGACAGTGCACACATGAAACCAAACACAGTGCAAATACTGACACAACTGCATGTAGGTGGATGCAGTGGATGTACATAGCATCTCCCATGGAGCAGTGACCCCATTGCTGAATCATGAATGGCTCTGTACTACTGCATGGAGATAAGTACAACACAGCCTTTGTTGCTTTTCATCTGTATTTTTATGCCAGGATCAGTTTTTCTAAATATTAATTGGAAAAAAATATATGATTTGAATGAATATGGAGAAATCAGATTTGTTTTTCACATAGTATAAAACAAAGACTTCATATATAGATATGTGCATCAGAATTAACCATCTCTGATGATTTTTTATATGTCCGTGACATTCTTAATAGAAAAATGAAGCCCCAGACTCACTCCTTTGTGGAAAGGAAATCAGTTGAGAACCCATTCCTAGTGTAAGCCTGGTGCACTAATTGTGAATCATTTTGAAAAGCTGCTCGTTGACAGCTTCATGCTAGGAAGTCTAAATGACTCTGTCCCACTTTTCTTAGAGGGAGTCACTTGTGTAGGTCTTTCTACAACTTGAATCCCAGCCTCCACCAAGCAAGATGTGCTAAGTAAGGCAGCAACATTTAGGAGCCTAATGAATGTGCATACACAAGTATGAAGACATACTTGTAAGCTGGCACTGGTACGGAAGAGTACATTATTCGATGTATCCTCTTTGAAAAAAAAAATCAATAAAATTCATATACAGTATGCTCATTGTAAAACGACATGTGCTGCATTTAATACTCACCGACGTGACACTTAACAAACAGTCTTGAACTGAGCTCTATTTGCATTTGATTTCTGTCACAGCTTGACAAAAAAGTCTGTTGCTTTCATCTGCTTTTTCTTTTTAACACTTCTAACCAAAGATGCATAGGTGTACCTTGCAGGCAGAATAAAAAGCAAAGTGCCCTCTAAAGGGGTCTCAAACCCTTTTCCCTACATGTATATAATGTACCCCAATGTTCAATCACTTTCCCAGCCCAGCAGAGAAAATAAAGGATGATTTTAAGAGCTATTGACTATTTTGTGAATTTTCATAAAATATACATGGATGAAAGGCAGGAAATACAGAATTGTCCCAATCTTGAATGAGGGAACAGTCTTTTAGTAGAAGCCCTCGTTCACATGAGACTGCAGTGGGAGCAAGAAATAAAATAGAAGAAAGTCTAAAAGACCCACAGAGCTTGGAGATTTGAGGTAATCTGAACTCATGCTGTGACCAGTCCCACACATCTCAGACATCAAAATAGCAAGTTTTCCCACACAGAGATACCTTTTACAGATCTGCAGCAGATCCACAATATATTGGGTGAGGGGGTGCACTTTTAATAGACTCTAACAGTTCTGTAGAAATAAGATCAAAGGTTTGACCCATGGATTTTGCAATTTTCTTTAAGTTATGGTTGTTTCCATAATTCTAGTGACTTAGAAAAATGTGAAATGTTTAATAGCACTTGCATTAATTTCTCTCATGCCAAGATGCAGTCACAATAGTAGTGTAATTGCATGAAAACTAAATATGAGCAAGCAATGACTGGTTCCAATGCTGGCAAGGTTTCAACAGCTGCTTCCTTTTGTTTGGGACTGCTGGTGCTGGTGCTGCTGCGGAGCTTTGATTCCTGCTGGTGTAACCCACCTCCTGGGTATTCCTCTATGTGCCGGCTTGTCAGAGCTCAGGCAAAACTACCCAGGGATTGCCAGGATTTGAAATCAGATCAGAAATACTGCCTGTGTTCCATAAATGGATCTTAAGTGCCTCAGTGCAAAAAGTACCCGAAAGGCAACGCCTAACTTTTCTGCCCAGGTAAGTTAACACATCATGGGAACTCGATTTATGTAGGAGCTTAATCTTTGCCTGCTTGTTTTCCAGAGACACCCTCACATTGGTTGAAGTGCATGTCCTGATCCCTTTCCCTTTTTTGCTGAGTGGGAGCCCTGACATTTCTTTGGCACGTGAACCCTTCAGGTGGTCTCAGAGGACTCAGAACATATACTGATGACATTTAATTCAGCTCCAAGCACACTTCAAGAACACTTTAATTGAAAGCTCAGTCCTGGTTTGGTGCTGGGTCAACAGTTGGACTTGATGATCTTAGAGTTCATCTCCAACCATGATGATTCTATGATTCTGTGAAAGACGAGTGCCATGCCTCCCAATGACAACCCTGTTGCTAGAGAAGTTACTCAGAAAGTGAATTCCTGACCTCCAAATATTGCTCACTTTGACGAAGTTTCCATTCATAGTTCCTAATGCCCAGAAAACTACTCCCATCAGGCCAACAGTGCATACGGGAGATGTCCAAAACCTACCCTCTCCTCCAGACTACAGCATCAGCACTGCTCAAACCTCCAGTCTCTCTGGTTAGGAGGGCCTCTTTTCCAAATATTTTTTCTTGAGATCTGGAAATGTCAAAGGAATTATTGACTTCAGCCCTGAGGCAGATGGTAAATTCCAAGACAGAAATGGTTTTTCAGAATAAGTGGCAGGGCATATGATACAGGACATGAGAGAAAAGAAAGCTGTGAGTTCAAATTCTTTGTGGCAGCTCTGGGAACTGCCAATCTCTGAATTAGCTTCCTGCACAAGCCTGATAATCTGTCAGTTATTAAGGAAACTAAAAGAGAGCAACAGAGAGAGAGAGAGGAGGATTGGTCTTTTCCCCCTGGAAAAGAAAAGGCTTTGGGGGAACTTAGTCAAGGTATTCCAGCACTCAAAGGGTGGCTACAAAGAGGACAGAGGCTCTCTCTTCACAGTGAGCCACATGGAGAAGACAAGGGGCAATGGGTCCAAATCGCACCAGCAGAGGTTTCATCTCAACATAAGAAAGAAATGTTTTAGAGTGAGAGCAGTCAGTCACTGGAACAACCTCCCCAAGGACACGGTACAGCTGCCATCACTGGAGGTTTTCAAGATGTAATGGGACAGGGTGCTAGATAATCTCATCTAGGCTCCCTTTCCCATGAAAGGTTGCGCCAGATGACCTTTCAAGATCCCACAACTGTTCTGTGTTCAGGTCTACTGTGGACATACTCTGAGCAAGTCCACTGGATTTAGTTATCTGGCTCCTGATTTAGAATCATAGAACAGTTAGTGTTTGGAAGGGACCTTCAAAGGTCATCTAGTCCAACCTCCATGCAAGGAGCAGGGACATCTTCAACCAGATCAAGTTGCTCAGAGCCTCATTCAACCTGGCCTGGAACGTTTCGAAGGATGGGGCATTCACCACCTCTCTGGGCAACCTGTTCCAGTGTTCTACAACCCTCACTGTAAAAAATGTTTTCCTAATATCTAATCTAAATCTATCTCTCTCTATTTTGAAACCATTGCCCCTCATCTTCTCACAACAGGCCCTGCTAAAGAACTCTGCCTATCTTTCCTGTAGGCCCCCTTCAGGTACTGGAAGACTGCTATAAGGTATCCCCGGAGCCTCCTCTCCTCCAGGCTGAACAGCCCCAACTCTCTCAGCCTGTCCTCATAGGAGAGGTGCTCCAGCCCTCTGATCATCTTCATGGCCCTCCTCTGGACTTTCTCCAGCTGGTCCATGTCCTTCTTATATTGGGGGCTCCAGAACTGGAAGGAGTACAGTTGCATCATAATTGATAGGATTTGTGTAATAATTGATAGGAACTGGGATATTTCATTCTGAATAACATGGTAGCAGTCAGAAGATAAAGAGACTCTGGGAAGATAGGGACAATGATCCATAAAAAAGTAAGGAATCTGGAAGGTCAGGTGGCAGCTGGGATTTTTGGACTGCAGATTTGACCTCAAGTCCTTCTTTGAATAAGGTTTTGCCAATCTGAGACACATACTTACCTTAAAATACCAGCCCCAAATCCCTCCAGTTAAAAGCTTTTGAATAGTATATGGCTGGTACTTCTTAGGCTCAATTCCTAATATTGCCAGTGGAAATGCTGCCAGAACAGAGACTGCAGAGTCAGTCTGCTAATTTGAAGAGATAGAAAAGAGTATTAATTTTAACAGAAACCTGTTCCATTTGGTCATAGAAAATGGGACTCCATATGTACAGTAACTGAATTATTAAGGGGACAGATTATTTGCCTGAGGACGTATTTATTTGGCCTAGAAAAAAAATCTGTGCATTGTGTTGCAGTAAATGAGTTCTGGCTAATATAAAGGTACATATCTTCCTCACTCTTTCCTTTAGTTTGCATTTGATGTTTATTGCTCTAAACATAACAGTTCAGAAGGAAGACACATGCTGTAGAGATTCATGAAAACACTTGGAAGGCTTTTGCTGCCCAGTTTATCGCATCAGCAAATGGGGCTCATGTTTGACATGCCTCCTGGGCTCTGGTTCACCCATAAATTGATGCGTTTAAACATGTGGCCATACCAGCTGGGGACAGTGGGGCTGGCCGTGAACATTAAGCTGGGCACAGGTTTTAATTTGTTGCAGAATTAAGCCCATAGCTATCAGTTGAGTGTTGCAAATTCTACAGCTTTCTGAATACACTTATTGTACCTTGCAAACATTCATGTATAAAATAACTTTTTACAGCCCATGTTAATTTCAGGTTCTGATTATCAAAAGCAGAATGCCTTTGTAATTTATGCAATTTTTATTTAAACCATTAAAAGAGAATCTGCTAACAGCGAGAAGCACTAACAGATACTGCTACTCAAATGTTTTTGACAGAAATGGAGCCTTCTTCATAATAGAGTTATATAAGGCATTCAGAATCTGTAATTTACTGAGTTTCAGTTTTAAATTGTGCTGCTTATTTTATGTACAGATGTAGCAATTTACTGGTCCCAGTTGAAATGTATTTTGGTTGTAAGGTTTCAATGATAAAACATTTGTCTGTTTCTTAATTAGATTTAAGATTTTTCTTAATCTGTGAGATTTCTCTGTAGCAGGAAGGTAATTTCCATCTAGCCTGTTTCTTGGCTTTGTTTCCCTCAGTTTATCCTGAGTTTCCAAAGACTATGTTAATATATTTATATAAAATTTATTTTATTTATCCATCTGCTTGCAAAAAAAGAAAAGTAGAAAGAATAAAAGAATGAAAAAGCTTCAAGTGTAAAGATCATACTGGTAACTTGCTTTCTAGAAACTTTGCCTACATCAGTAACTTAGTAAAGTGTTGCAATTAGATTAATCTAGATAAAGAGACAGACAAAATAATAATATGCTTTCTTAAAGGACCCAAAATAATTAGCATGCACAAAAAGTAACCTGTCTGGGAGACCTGAATACATCCAGGCCATCCTTGGGAATATACACGTCACAAATATCACCCGCTAATTCACACATTGTGCAAACATAATCACTTTTAGATGGAGAGAACTTGAGCTTGTTCTGCTAACATTTTGCTATTTATCTCTCCAATTGCTCTTGGCTGACGGAGATAATCTGTTACATGTATATATGTGTGTGTGTATATATGCATGCACACACACACATCACTGCACGCATGCGTTTATGGGTATGTAGGCTGAGATACATCCCTGATTCAGCCTGGCGCGTGGATCCAACACCACCATGCTGTGCGTGCTCTCCAGCTCCCAGCTGGTGCTCACTCCTGCTGAGCCCTGACCATATGTCAGCTTAGCATCGAGGCTCTCTTTTCCCCTTCTCCTGCCCCTCCGGGCCTTGGTTTCTGCAGGAGGGGGCTGCCGTGGTCTCAGAGAGCTAAAAGCTCTGCTGTTCATGGCACCCAGTGAGCCACAGACAGGGGCAACCAGGGGCCATACTGGAAGCAGGCACAACTAGCTTTTGAGGGATCTGGGACAGGCGTAAGCTCTTGAAGAAGGAATTACAGTGTTACGGAAGCAGAAGGGAAGAGGAGATCAGGAACATGCTACTGGGATCGTGGTTTGAGGACACTAGGAAGGGGAAGGGGAAGAGAGAAAGGTGAGAGCCTTGATCATAGGAACATTTAAAGTTAAAGGAATTTGAAACTTTGTGGATGAAGTTTGGCTAGTCCCTGTCTATAGCAATGAATATTTATTAGAAAATATAATTTTCAAAAGGGTTAGTGTATCTGAAAAATTCTGACTATGCAAGCTAAGGCTTGTTCCTAATAACAGGGCTGGAAGTGGCTGGAATAAATACAGTGTGTTGGATATCCAGTCTGAAAAGTGGACAGCATGATGAAAGAAATACAGTCAACATGCCAGCCAAGGAAAGAGTGCCAGAGTCCAGAATAAGAGCTGTTATGGCCAGCCTCCAGCCCCATACATCTGTGATTAACCAACTGCCTTGTAGCCTTAAAATATAAACTGAAAGTTCTACTTCTTGATACAATGCATCTGATTTTTTCTTCCTTTACACGTCATTTTTCTTAGAAGCAAACATAATTACTATAACTGCCAACTCAAAAGTGAACTTTAGAACTAATCTTCTCCTCTCTGCTGACAAACATGGATAGTAATAAGACAGCTTGATTAGTAAAATGAGAGACTTTTATGGATACCTTATTTTTGAAAAAAAAGCTTTGATAAAAAGTTAAGTTTGTTCTGTTTCCACTTTAACTGAAATTCTTTTTTGGACTATTTTTCTTCTTTTTTTTTCTCCCTTACTCTAATCAATAACTTTCCAATGTTTGGATGAATTTTCCAATTTGCTTCCAATATGGCTGAAAAAAGTTGGGGTTTTTGCACTTGAAACAGGAGTCTCCAAAGTTTTTAATTGTACAGTGCTTCACTCGCATAAAATTTTTGTTTATGGATGTCGAATTCAGAAGAAAAAAAAAACTTACCCAGGAAGGTGATTTTAAAATATATTTAGAGAAAGGTGATATTTGAATAAATCCTTAAATCCAGAAGAGCTTGAGTGAAATCATGGCCCATTGATCTCAGTGGTCTTGGAAGATTTTAATGGGCCAATGTTTCACTTTGGTGTTTAAAAACAAAACCAAACCCCTAAATAGTCTAGGACAAATACAAGACAGTCCACTACAATCTGAGCACCTGATCAATAATTGTGCTTTGACTAAGAGACTGGACTAGACGTCTCTTCCCTTCCATCCTAAACTTTTCTTTGAGTCTATGAGTTTATCTACATATTCTACTCTTCTCCTTTAAATGTAAAAGACTTAGCAAGTCAAGTGGTGGCACCAAATCCAAAAGATGTAAAAGAAAACTGACAGCTGATCATGTAAAAGAGACCTATTATTTTTTGGTCTATCTGTCTCCTGGCTTTTGGAGATGAGAAAGGATAACTGACTCCTATATATCATTAAAAAGTCCTGGTATGGAGAAAATGTGCTCAAAATTAAAATCTATAATGTTCTACATTTTATTAAGATGAGTGGATATTTAGATTGTATTTCACAGGATAGGTTTTTCATGAGATGTATTCATATGTCATTTCAAAGAGGCAATTAGTAGCAACAGAATGAATTAGTTCCTAAGCCAATAATCATAAAAAAATTCCAAGAGGTATTTTTAGATATTACAGCCTATGCACATACTTCATATTATGTTAGCACACACAAGAGTACAAACATCTTTGGATTTTTCTTTTATCTATATACTTTTCTGTACCTATGTGCATCATCTATATGTGTATTCCAGTTCTCACTGCAACTAAAGAAGGCCTTGTAATTCACCTTAAGGGTACCCAAGTCTAGCTGTATCTGGATAAGAACATATATTTTAAAAGATTAGGAGAGTAAATAGCTTAAATAAAGCATGAAATAATTCACAGAGGTAGAACTAAACCTAAAGTCTATGGTTTTAATTGAATTTTGTTCTATGCCCATGCAGTACACGAGCATACTTATGCAAAGATACTCAGACACAAATTCATTCTGTTGAAATATAGGTACCTGAGGTGTCAAAGGCATGCAGTCACCCTAAAGCACATTTGTAGTCTATGGTGAAGGAATGGTACCTGCAGAACACTTATATGATACATTCTTGTATATTTCTAAATAAACCATATTGAGAGACCAGTTGATGACTTGCACAAGGCTGTTTTTAATTGTCAAAGGTAATTCAGCTTATATCTTACATAATCAGCATTATCAAATGTAGTAATTAAATTTGCCTCAGTATTTCAACAATTTTTGGGGGAGAAAAAATATTATTATTACACCCGCTGTACACATAAGAAATGTATCACTTCTTGACTTAGAAGAAATAATGTAGGACACTGAACTTGTGTCTGTCTCCCAAACAACTCTTTCTTTATACCACCTTCCATGTATGCTAATAGAAAGAAATTTTTTAATTTTATGCATTAATATGTGCTGTCAGTCTTACTTTCCTCTAAAAGTCAAATTTTCTACTTGTTACATCATAGCTGGTTGCTACGGGAATTAGTATGATGCCTTGAAATAATTTAGGGTGAAAGACAAATAAATTCTTAAGAAGCAAGTATATTCTCATGCAACTGTAATATTGTCATGTCC
Organism: Chlamydotis macqueenii; assembly: GCF_036417535.1. Classification (NCBI taxonomy): domain Eukaryota; kingdom Metazoa; phylum Chordata; class Aves; order Otidiformes; family Otididae; genus Chlamydotis; species Chlamydotis macqueenii. The sequence goes on from NC_141556.1 coordinate 169,737,123, forward strand.
CTAATGATAAAAATGATAGAAGAAAAAAACAGAAGCTACATGACACACAGACAAAGTGTTTTAAACTAGAACAATATTCAAAGTTTTCCAGAAGACATCAATTGTTTTTTAAGCAAATTATTTTGTACAGAACTCCAATGGGAGCATTGCAAAATGCCCCTCTTCAGCCTACAATTAGATTAATCATGTAACTGAGGTCTTGAATCTGTGCACATTCTTATTCAACAAGAATATCAGTCTCCATCAATTTACTGCAAGAAAAAAGCTCCATGAAAGCAATTTGCACACAAACACCTACCCTGCAGTTGCTCCTTGCCTCCAAGTTCTCTCTTTCCTGAAGACTAATATTTTATCCCATTTTCTTGAAAAAAAAGTCTCTTAATAAATATTTTAAAATCTAAAGAGAGGTTAAAAAATGTTTGCTATGAAAGGTATACAAGAAATTGAATAACAAAACAGTCAGATTATCTGGAAATTCCCCTGATATATTGGTAATTTTGTATAATAAAGTAAAAAATCTGAGATAGTTTTAGTTATATGAAAAGTGATGATGATGCTTTTGCATCTAATGTATGTTCTGATGTTATGGAGTTTTTATCCTCTTTTACGTATTTTGAATAAAAGTAATTAGAATATAAGAAGATGCATTAGGTCATCTACAGTCTTCCCTTAGAGTGATAAAGCCAGTTCTTACTGCAGATACTCACTGGAATAAATGGGAATGAACTGAGAACCTCCCTTTTCTTTGTACCTTACAGATATTGGGAGCCGTGAGGCTCCCCCTACACACATGGAAGACAGAAGTGGACCTGTACCAGGGGAAGATATGCTGTGGTGGTGATTATAGTTCTTGCTGCTCTTCACTCTCACCACCTCAATTTCTCTGGCTCCCAGACGGAAGAATAAATAGCAATCACAAAGAGAGAAGGTTTTGAGCAGTCCTTTAAAAGCATGGCACTGCTTTCCATTAGAAGGAGGAAGCACTGGATGTGTCACATCTTTCCCAGGGGTACTGTCCCTATTCTAGACCTTTATAGTTGGGAGGTAGGTTTTAACATAACAAACTCAGCACCTGCAGGAAGGAAATTTGTCACCAGTTGAAATTACTGACAGCATTTTAACCAACTTAAACTGGGCTCTAACAACACCCTTTGAATGCAATGGACAGAAAGGAGGAAGAGGCTTTGCATATTACAATCCTGTACCCTAACTGGCACAAGTGTATTTTATTCTGACTGTGAACTCTAAGCAGGAGTGGAATACAAATAACAGAGAAGAAGTTAAGTGAGAATCATCAAATAATTTAAAGATTGTATCCAGATTTTACATTTATAATGCTTTGTATTATATCTGTAAAATCAAGGTAGATGAATCAATCTAGTATACACCACCTAGTCTTACTGCAAGAACAGGGGATTATTTCTGAAATTATCATGCTGTAGAAATGCTGCATAACCTCAGGAGAAGGTTTTATTGACAGTGCTTAGTACTATCAGTGTTATCAACTCAAACTTATTTAGTTGCAAAAATGGCACTGTTAATCTCTTTCAAGTTACACGGACTACCTGAGGAATAACTTGTTCTAAAAAAATGCACTGAGCTGATTTTCGTTCTGCAGGGTAGATGTCTTCTTCATTTTTTACTAGTCAATTCTTGCATAATAGCTCAAGCTACCATCTCTCTTACTTGCCTAGCTCATATTGTCATTACTTTCCCCTCCTTCACAGCTAATTAATCCATATATTGATTTCTAAACTACTAGAGGTGATTGAGCTTATATATTTTTACAAGAATAAACCAGTCAGATATGAGTTTGCTGATGAAGACAGGAACAGATACGCTAAAGCATAGAGAAGTTTAACTTTTAAAGCGGACTTACATTGATTCCATACCCTAATAACTGTAGTAACTGATTTAGTGGATAACTAGAGGTTGCTTCTTCTGCTTCCATTTACATCTCCTGTAGAATATAACCTAGCAGGCACACTCTTTAAACACTCCCTAGACGGAATGTCTTAAGAAACGCAGACCAAAGACCACTCGGTCTATGAGTTCTGCCAGGCATAAAATGTGAAACCAGCATGAGAATTTTGACTGACGTTAGTCTGAGCGCTGGTGGGAGAAAGAGGATTAGACAGACCAGCAGAGTTTCAAAGGGAAAATTCTGTCCTCTAGAAAACTTTGAAAGGTTGAAAGTGCAGTGATGGTTCAGAGGATCTAGGTATTGATATGTCAAACTCTATTTATTGTTTAATACCTGCTTATTAGCATAAACAGCAGGTTTAGGATGCTATGTTAGTCTTTAGAATGCCGTGTTACATACAGAAACTAGCACACAACCCTCACTCACAGAACCTCAAGACTTTACATGATTTTTAGCTTAGTTAACTAAGCTAAATAATTAATAATTAATAATTCTCATATGAGTATTTTTTCTTTGGATCTAAATAATGGACCAAAATCTAGATGAGTCTTCTGCTCTTGAGTTTTGATGCTTCCTCTTCTATGCCTACTAGACAGTTGTCAGTAGAAGCCGTTTGGATATTTACTTTACCTCTGATATTTCTTTACCTCTGTTTTTGAGAAAAACATGGAATTTAGGTGACTCTGTGAAAGTATACATTATAAAGACATAAAGTATAAAAAGAGATGTCTTAAGTTCTAGGATGAGCTCATCTCATTCAAATAATGCTTGGACCATGAACTAGTAACCACATATGCTTCATACATCTAATATGACATGATATAACATTATATGATTTTCTATGTTACAAGCTTCCAACTAATTCAGCTGCATCAACAGATCTCTATAATCAAACAAAAAAAAATCAACAACACAGAAAAATATAAGAATTAAGACCCTTAAATGAACATAGTCATTAATGAGCAAAGTCTCTGTAAAATCGGCACTATATCTGGATGAAGTTTTTTTTTGTTATTGTTTCAGATGCAGGATAAAAAACATCACCTCTTTGGGCAGAGGGATCATGATCCACTGGCTAGAGACTGGTCATAGGAAAACACAAACATGAGAAATGTAAAACTAATTTCAGAGTAAGAAACAATAACTCCTGCTGGGAAAACAACACATTTCTCCCTTACCAAAGTGAAATAGTCTTTAATGATTCCTTCTGATCAAGAAACCAAGGATGCATTTTGGTTTCCCCATAGTTCGTTTACTTATTGGGTAGATACATCTCCACTTGGTGTATGGGGTTGTTTGGTTTTTTTTTTTAATTTTTACAGTAACTGTGATCTCAAATTTTGATTCTGGATGGAACTCTTGGTCAAATTACAATGCCATGTGTTTCATAAATTGCATTTGTAGCTGTTAGGCTCAGCGGTTTGCCTCTCAGCAGTCGTGGAACTGTGTGTTTTTAAGAATGTAATAAACACCATCCGCACATACCAAACTCTAGATGATGTTTCCAGTAAAAGCATTTTTCAGAGCACTCTGGCTCAGCTACTGGGTTTTACTGGAGTGAAATGTACTTTTAGCTTCTTACTAATGCTTTCCCCTCTTGGCACGTAAGATACTAATATATTTATAGTTACTCTTAACTTCAAACGTTATTTCACTGTGTTAAGAAAACAAATGAAGTCATCTATGTGTGTATATATTTTTTTTTCAGTCCTCAAGGTTTGTATAATTATAATTTCACTCTGCAAAAGCAGTGACTTTTATATTAAAAAAAAAATCAGTTACTGAAAATAATACATAGGGCATCAGAAATGTTTTGGTGGAACTTCTTTCACCATATGTTTATGAACGCATTAAATCATGTAATATTATAATTTCTATATCACATAAAATGCAAGTTATAGGAGAAAGAGAGTAGTAAACACGGATCTGCCTTACAGAGCTGTTCTCTCTAATCAGCACATAACCACAAAGCTCTGTGAAGGTCCATCTGGCATTTTCAAAGGCATAATCATTTGTTTTCCTGCCCAGCTACAGATGATATTCTGATATGGCTGTTACTGTACCAGGATACTCCCTGATTTCACAACAATATACTCCAGCATTTAATCAGGTATTTGTTACACTTTGTGAACACCATGGTACCATGCAGAAAAAAAATGATTCAAACACATTACTCTTCCCTTTTAGCGAACTTAATCAAATATTTATAAATCCTCCACTATAAAGTATTCACTGAGCCTCTGGACCCAACCTCCATGAAAAACTGTGAGTATCCAGCCATAGCAATTGCTCCTATCTTCTGACTGCCCATCAGTTTATCAACCTCATCTGTTTTACAGGTTGGTTTTACACTGGCCACTCCCTTTCTCAGCCAGACTAAAGCAGCTGTGCTAAATGGAAGTTGGAGAGGGGCACACTTACCCACAAACTATCTTTTGGGGCCACTTTAACCTTTTGTCACCTTTAACTTCAGATAATCCTACTTCAGTTATATGATACCCCAAGGCACCGGGAAAAGGAATTCATGTGCGACAGTATTGTCTCTAAAGGCCCAAGATATTGCCCTACTGACATGTCAACGTTGAAGTTTTGTATATGCTGCTATTCTCAAGCACACTTATTACACTTAACAAATAATATTTTTTTTTGTTTATATGCTGCTTTTTAGTAAAAAAAAAACTTTGACCAAACTTCTCCCTACCTCAAAAGCAAGTGAAAGAACTAATAAACTTTTGAAACCAGCTAACGTGAAGTGCATTGGTTAATTTATATAGCGATAGTCACCTCAAGTCTAGCAAAACTACCAGTGCAGAGTATCCTCTCTTCACGACCATAATTTTTAAGTGGTAATTCTTGTACAACTGATCTTTTCCAAGAGCTAAACTCTTTAAAAACTCAGCCAGATAAAAAAAAATTTTAAATGCCCCATTATGTTTTCAACTGATATTAGGTATCTGCATAAAAGAAGCTTCTCAGAGTTTCTACTCCTTTGCCTAGATTATAAAATAGGAGTGCTAGAAGACTCTCACAGAGAACAGACTGAAAAACAACACAAGACCTGGCACCACTGTGTTGCTGTGATCCCAGAGAGCTGGGAGAGGAATGCATACTTTAATTTTTCTAATGCATCTTTTCTTCTGTGAACATGCTATGTTATACCCCATGCAGTATTTAAAAGTTGAGTTATCTAATAGCCCCTTCAATGCTATTAAATGCTATGCTGCTAAAAGGAGGATGAAAATTTCACCTGTGTCATTTAATTAACTGGTGGCTAATGCATTAATCTCAACTACATCAAAACTGCAGCCAGTGAAGTCACTAACTTGGTCTTTAAAAATTCTGGTGGGATTTTGCACTTAGAAGTGTACTGAGCGTAGCACAAGTGGCAGGTAGAGTGGTGTTGCTAAGGGTAGTCACTTCTTTTTCAGAGCTGAGTGATCTGTAGACCACAGGCACTACAGACCTTATATTCTACAGAGCTATTCCTGTTTATTGTGGCTCTGATAAAAGAAGAATAGGAGACCACCCACTTTCTATATGGTCTTTATTAGCTGATCTCAATAGGATTGCCCCTCTGTTTTCAACAACCAGTTTAGCTTGTGAACCTTCTTTTTTGGTTTTACAGCCGTATTTATCATGACCTGTTATTGCAAATGGTTTCAAATCTCTTGAGATATGGATCTTACTGCTGAATGTAGACAAAGCAAGATACACTTCTCGACACACTTTAGCTTTTTGGTAAATAATCTTTTGTCATTACAGCTGGTAATGTGAAATCAGTTTGGGAACAGGAGTTGGTAAATGGCACTTTAAAGTGAATACCATGCTATGCTTTTGTTGCCAATATTGTCTCCATAATTTAATCCATGTATTTATTCATCTGTTTTCCTTCAGCAAAAGATGGAAACATTTGCACTGTAAGCCATTTAATTTTTTTTTTTTAATACATTATTTGTACAGGATTCCTTCAGTGCTCCTTTATGGACTTGCACTCCTTTCTTTGCTGGTGAATAACAACAGGTTCAACTGTATCCATGTCATCTTGCATTTGGTGGTCAGAAAAGACTGACAGAAAGTCTTTCTGAAGCAAGATGGTTTGCCTCCCCAGCAGAGGTACTTCCTGCCTTCTTGTTTGATCCATCAGTCACGGAGCTTAAACACAAAATTCTGTCAGAACTATAAGTTCATGTGCTGAGTTGGTAAAGTACATCTCAGATGAGAGTGTTTTAGTCATTTAGAAGCCACTTCCACCACCAGGAGTAGTATTTTTATCTTAGTAAATCCCATTTACTGATGACACTACAAGTCACAGTGAAAAATCCAGGCAGAGAAGTAAAACAAAAAATCTCAACAGGGATTTAGTCTTACTGACCTACACATAATCTGTATTTATGGTACTATGGTATGGTACCAAATTAACATCTGTCATGGCAGGCACTCTTCATGCACTTCTCAGCTTGTTCAACCATTTTAATTATCTCAGATTGAGAAACAGAAGAGTCTTTCCTCCCTGCATAGCAAAAAAATCTTCTAAACACTCCAACTTTAGCACTTAAACATCCATTTAGTATGAATTGATACTAGTGAATCTTGGTCTTCCACAAGCAGAAGACATCCCCAAAAGAGATCATCCAACTCATATAAAGAATGGTGCATGTGTGCCCTCCCCCATGCAGATAATGACCTTTATTCTGCCTGTCTAAATGCAAGCACTTAAGTTAGATGTCTAATCAGCCTAAACTTTTTTTTTTTAATAGACAAAGGAGAGAGGAGATATTCCCAGATAATGATATAATTTTTTTTTTGTGAGTTGAATAGCCTCTACAATAGCGGTGTGGGAATATGGGGCAACTGTGCTTCCACTTTGGCTGCCTCGAACTGCCTAAAATTAAATAGCATGGATGCAGGTCTAATAACCTCCGGTGAGATGGGCTGAATCTTCCTTCTGAGCATCAATCTCCATACAAAACTTTCAGAAAGTTACAAAAGATTCGAGTAATACTTTTGGAGGTGACAAGACCAGGGTGGTTTTTTTTGCTCTTCAACATCTGAAAAAGCGAAGTCCTATACTGTTCAGCTCACAGGCTTAAAAAGGAATGTAATACAGTACTTGGCTCACACTGTGTATTGAAAATTGCATCTCATACAGCAACTGAAGCATTCTCCTCTAATACACAATGCTCACATACTGTGGTTGCTAATCCCATAGAAAAACCTGTAAATCAGGAATCCTCTGACTGATCTAGCTAGCCAGTCTTGCACTAATGGCCCCTTCTCCCTGTTTCAGAACTGTAAATGTATTTAAATACATTAATAACTTTTGCTTGTCCATGTAATTAGCATTCCCTGAAATTAGCATTACCACTGCTGGGGGCAGGCAATCTGTTCACAAACGTTCACTTTTGCACAAAAGTTTGAGAACCCCGGTTACCTCAATAAGGGACCACAACGCCCATATTGGGACCCACATAGCTTGAGTGGGCTGAAGAGACCCTCTGTCTGCGTTAGAGACCCCTACTGCTCTTTATAGCTCTGCTTTTTTAACTTTCTTTCCTATACTCTTAGTGTAGCAGATCAAATCCAGCTGTGTAGCCACTCTGAAGCCAGTGATGTTACTTCATGGATGAATTTGACCCTTTTTATGCTTTTCAAGAGCCTATGTAACAGTAAATGCCACATCTCTGCCACAGTTCGGATGCTGCTCAGAAGAGGGATGTACAATACATTTTGCCTTCTTCCTGCTCATAACGAGCAGTGTAGGTCATCTGCATCATTAACATTTGCAGCTGGTGCATTTGCGTAGTTTGTATACACTTCTTGGAACTGCACAGACCTTCTCATTGTTTTCAGAACCTTGATTTTTTTTCTTAGCATTATCATCATCCAAATGTATTTAAGGATGAAACTATTAGAAACACAATTGGTGAATTAATGTCATGAGGACTGCTGCTGGCAGCTCATCAATTTTTGATATGCCACTCAGACAAATGAAACATAAGCCACCCAGAACAAGGGGACCTTTTGACACTTCAAAGGAAACCCCTATGGGTGGTTTCCTCTTGAAGCTGCACTAAACTGGCTCAATCTCCTCAGCTGGAAGCTGCCAATGTCTCATTAACCCCTAAACAGGCCCTGCATGAGCTTTTCTTTTCAGCTATAATTATGCCATGCACTCCTGTTATGCTGTACTGAATTGCAACACTGTCACCAGCACATTATAAACATCCACCCTAATTGAAAAGCAGATTAGACTCGTGTTAATTAGCCAAAAAGCCCGCCTACTTGCATGCATTATGATTGCCTCTTAAATACTGAGGATGTTGAAATCCCTCAGAAAGACAAGGCAGACTTAATTGCAATAACCTGCAAATTAAGTTTAATTTACTTTAAATTTACCGGTTTAGCAGGCTCATTTGATGGTGTTAATGTTCTAGCAAATTAATTATCTGAATTAGTCATGCCTGGTGGAGTTTTGCAGCAGAATACATTGTACAGTGGCCTATTAATAACAGACAAACAGGATAGGATTAATGAGAAGATTATGCTAAAGTTCTTTTTTAAAAACAAGGATCTTGCATGAATTCAAATATAATCACCAAAGTGCAAATACAGGCACAGAATATAAACAAACTGAAATTTATTACACTCTATGGCATGCCATCTAGGAGAAACAGTAAAACATTGCCCATGAAATATTTGATAGAAAGAGGCCTCTTCTGTGCACTCAAGTAGATCACTTCTCACAGCAAACCATTTCCCATTATCTGGTATCTCTCTACGAGACCTCAAATATGTAAGTGCTTTCGAGAGTACTTGTACTACAGAGAGCGAGTTGATAAATAAATTAGAAATAACATCTCATACGTTAATTCCATAGTCCACTTTGTGGCTTATGAGGCAGTGGAATTGCTTTTTTGTATTCCATTGCTAACCACTGTCTGCTCCAGTTTAAAAAGAAAAAGGGAAAAAGAAAAAAAAGGCCTCCACAGAGATATTGCTGTAAGTAAGCTGTAAAAGCAGGATCCTCGCTTGCCTCTGCTCCCTATAAAAACACAACAAGTTGAAAAAAATCTCTCCTAATAGCCTTTGGAATAGCTCTCAAAATAAAGATATAATTGGCCTTGTAAACAATGTCAAGGTACAATCATTCACCCTGCAGAACTTGTTGGCAGACGCTGTGGGAGAAATGAAGTTAGCAGTGACAAATACCCTTTTAGCTGGTCTTGGTGGTGAAAGTTTAGTCTGCTTATGTGCTAAGTGTTGCCTCTTCCATTAGGATCCACAGCCATCCCAAATATAATGAGGTATATTCAATTCAACTCGGTCTCCCTGTGGAGGGCAGGAAAAGCCTATGGGAGCACAAAAGATAATCCTTGATGAGTGTGAACTGAATGTGATTGAATATAAAATTCTGGATTATTGATTGGAATCTGTACGTTAAAGCCACCATTCACTGAGAGAAGCTGCATCTTGCATTGGTTTTAAAGGGCTTTCAGGCTGTTGTTCAGTGCTCGGTGAAAAAACCCAAATTTACATCATTCTTGCATATACTGTAATGTGTAGAAAATAAAAATGTCACCTCTTGAAAAGAAAGATTGAACGATGTGTTCCTTAAAAATGGATTATCTCATTAAAGAAGGAAAGGTTTGGTAAAAGCAAAAATATGCATAGTTGCTTTATGGGACATATTTTAATTTTTGAAGAAAAAAAACTAAAATAAAAAAATGGTTTCAATATGTTTTTTGTATTATACTGATATATCATGTAGACCCTTTCTGCTTTTCTTATGATTTCTGCCTCTCTCTCAGATAAAATTACAGTTTGAATCACTGAATGAAACTGGCACAAAAGCAACCATTATTAAAACTGGGCTGAAAAACAAAAAGAAAGTAATTCTGCTTTAAAAGGCTTGTACATGAAGGGCTGAGATTACTTTAGTAAGAACCCGTAGGGAATAGGAACTACACCATGAAGGAAATGGATTCCTGTGACACATAAACAAAAGGCAAATGACTAATATATTTACATATAACATGTGGTGTATTCATTGCACACCATGGTGACAGAATTGTTTATTTCATTTATAATTTATACAGCAAAACCTTATTATATGTGTAACTAATTTGCCTGATGATAATATGCAGTAGGAGATTAGGTTTCCATTATATTCTGTCATTAAGAACAAAAGATTTTCGTTTGTGGGTTAATTTTTTTTTCTTGGTTCTGATCCCACAGCACACACACCCTACACATGAGTACGTTTCTCTTAAATCGTGATGCTGAGCTAAGTAGAAAGTAGCAAAGAACTTCTAAAAAAAAACCCCTACAAAATCCCTCACACATGAATCCACTTTAAACATCCTTCACTTCTGGAATTTCTTATGATATCAGTAATGACAATACATAAAGAACCTCTCACAGGTGATGTGCATGCACCAGAAAAAAGAAATGTCAGAATAAATATAGGCTCCAGAAGAGCTTTGCTCTGTGAGGGAAAAAGAAAAAAAAATCAAACATTTTACCAGAAGCAGCATTAGAATATGTGACTAGACAGTTCATCTCAGACTACAGGGAGCGGGTGGGTGGGTAGGCAGCGATGAGGGAATTATCTTGATGTATTTTCCACTGTGGCACACAAGACAGTGCAATTCTCTGAAAGGAATTGTTAGCACCAAGCCAGTAATTCCCCTCTGTGGTATTACAAAGTGTGTGTATTACAAAGCGAGGAGGAAGTGGGGGAGTAACCCGCGAAGCGTTGGGTATGTTTCCAACACTAAAGCACGTATGACCTTGAATTAATTCAAAAATGCTTGTCAAAATGTGGATGCGGCATCAGAAGCACACATGCATGTGCATATGTTGAAGTTATTTCTTTGTTACCCTTTGGAAAACAAAAATCTGGCAGATTTGTTAGGCTGTGTAGTTACTTAACCCTTTGCTATTCTAATTTGTATTGCATAGTGAAATCAGCCTATTGTAGAAAAGGAAAGCTAAAGAGGAAAATGCTTTTAAACAACAGGGAATATTTTCCTGTTTAACTCAGAGCTGTCAAACACCTTTCAAAACAGTAGGTCACACCAGTTCACTCTAAAAACCTGTGTGAATATTTGGTGGTTTCAAAAGAGTGTTCTAGTACAAGAACTTTATTTGGATGAAGTGACAATAGATGTTGCAGGTGTACATGACACGGAACCCTTTTACTACCTAAATTAACGTGCTGCACACATATCTCCTCAGGGACACCCCATCAGTCATGAGATCTATTGTTTGTTGACTGTGAGTGCTGACAAGAGTGAAAGTTCAGGGAGCAGGTGAGAAAGTGCACCTCAACACACAGACAATGAGCAGGTAATGAACACTGCCTGTTTTTGGAGCCAGTATGAGTACATCAGTATGAGTATGCATCAACAGAGTCTGGGGTCCAACAAGCCGAGCAGAAGTTTTGCAGAGAAGGGCTGCAAAAAGGTGTCCTGCTGGACACCAGGTTGACCATGAACCAGCAATATGCTTCCTGGGCTGCATTAAGAAAAGCATTGATAGCAGGTCAAGGGAGGTGCTCCTTCCCGGTGAAGGTCAGCACTGGTGAAGCACATCTGGAAAGCTGGATCTAGCTCTGGGCTCCCCAGTACAAGGGAGACATGGACACGCTGGAACAAGGCCAGCAACGGGCCACAAAGGGAGTGGAGCAACTCTTATACTTCGAGAGGCTGAGAGAGCTAGGACTATTCAGTCTGGAGAAAGGAAGGCTTTAGGGGGACCTGCTGATGAGGAATAAAGAAGATGGAGTCAGGCTTTTCCTAGTAATGCCCAGTGACAGTACGAGAGGTGATGGGCTCAAAGTGAAACAGAGGAACTTCCATTTAAACTTAAGAGAAGACTTTTTTTTTTGCTGTGAGGGAGGTAAAACACTGGAGAAGATTGTCCAGGGAGGTTGTGGAGTCTCCGTTCCTTAAGATACTAAAAACCAAAATATGCTCCTGGGCAACCTTCTCTGGCTGTCCTTACTTGAGCAGGGGAAATGGACTGGATGATCATCAGAGGTCCCTTCTGTCCTCAGTGGTTCTGTGATCTTTTCTGTACTGAGCTGCAAAAGAGGACAGTATCCCTGAATCCACAATTGCTCCAGAGCACTAGATTCTCATAGAGCAAAAACTGAAGAACATGCAGGGAAATTTGGTGATTGTCAAAGTAGAGCAAAAAAAAAAGGAATACACCAAAGACATTGTGTTGGAAAAGCCAACAGGGAAGTATAAGAGAGCAGGTTATGTGACATCGTCCTACGAAAAGTCCAAAAACCTTGGTAATCTCTGGTTTTTATTGTTTTCTATCTTTTCATTGCCACTATAGTTTAAAACCTGCGCTGGAAATCGTACAAAATAAGATAACCCCAGGGAAAATCTAACCGGAGTAGGTGTTCTTCAAAACCTCTGGGGAAACATAGCTTTGAGACAAGCCAAAGAAAAGTACTAAATATACTTCCTTAACAAGTATTATATTAATCTAATTTTACTATGTTAACTGCCATTGGAACTAAGCTGCTAGAAATGGAAGAGATGAATGAAAGAGATTTTGGACTAGGTTTTTTTCAAAGCTTAATTCTCAGTAAACCAGCACTCCCGCCACTTTCTGAAGGACCGAGGCTATTAGCTTGATCACAGAAGTGTGTTAAAGTGGCAATATGACTGCTGATTCCTAGCTGTCTTGGATCTGAAGTGTAAGCGTGGAACATACAGCAAGTGAGTTCAGATTTGCTCGCAAAAATTATACAGGCACACCCTATACAGGAGCTGAGATTGGGCCCTTGTGAGACAGAACAGCAGTTGATATTCAGGAGTATCGAAGGATGGGGGATCTTAGCTGAATTTTTGAGATTATTTTGCTCATGTTCATGAATTAAAAACACTTGGGCATTCAAACTGTAGTCTCTAACTGCACTCAGCTGAGTAAGTCCCTCGTCATGTTAAGACTGCTTCACTACTGCACAGCATATACAATTTCTTAACAATTCTAGCACCTACTGAGAGTAAACCTCAACTAGGATATGATAGGATTATGCTGGACCATTACTTCTACAGGACTTTATAAGGGCTGAAAAAGGTCTAAAAATCTGCAAAAGACTATAGGCATACTTCTTTTGCCAAATAAATTGAATCTGTGTGATATTAAGAAAAGAAGGACTTGAGGGGTATTCACAACACATAAAATCTTGTTTAGGGCACTAAACTAGCAGCCTAGATTTCCTGTTTGGGTAATGGAAAGAACTAGGTTCTTCCAGGAGATGCTTCAGAGCACCTAATTATGACCATGTAGGTCAAACATGCCTCGAGCTAAATACCTAAAGGCAACATTAACATGCCATCTGGTATTTTAAATGGGACCATAAAAACTTCTCTAGGAAGCAACATAAAACTACACATGTAATCAGTGAAATCTGAATATTTGCTCCATTGTTATCCTTTCTTTGTACTGTGTCAGAAAGCAAAGAAAACACAAGTTTTGACAAAATCTATTTTCCAACATTTCAAGTAAACTGAATGGACAATAATTTCAGTGCTATATCACCAGAAGACTGACTCTTCCCTTCTTGCATTTGATTGCATATTAATGTTTTTGTGTAATATTAATGTTTTTGTGATTTCAAGGGCCTTCTTCACACTTATCTTTCATTGCCTAGTCACCAGAGAAATGTATACTAGCAGTAAAGCCCCGTGAAAACTGTAGTCTAGTCTGGAGCTACTGCATTTTAGCTGGAGTGATCAGGCTAACAACAACTTCAACTAAAAAGAGAACTGGGTCCAAAGTATGACAAATAAATTGAAAAAAGACAAAAAAAAAAAACAACAGAAAATAGCGTGAGGAACTGTAACGGACTACTTGAATTAAGTCCACATGGGAACAGATTCTTCCCACAAAAATATGTGGACCTAACTGATAAATCTGATTTAAGTAGCCTTAGGCACCCAGTGTAGTCTTTAGAAAAGAGACAAAGGCAGAAATTCTACATATCACTTCAGAGGGTAGTTTGATATAAGTTGAATTGATCTCTGGAAGTGCTTATCTCTGTCCGTGGATTTTGCATGGACCTTGGGCAACTGAGCTAGGCAACAAATGTGATCTGAAATGAACTTAAATTTTGATTGTGTTTTCGCATGATAGCCAGGACTATACAATAGTTAAGTATCCTACCCTCTGACACTCTTAGTTATTATTTATAAATGTTAACTGCACCAAAAGCTTCTTCAGGTGGTGGGTAATCGTCCCAATAGAAGTCTCCGTCAGGATTCTGGCACATAAACACAAGAAGTCCTCATGCATTTTTTATTTGTTTTTTTTTTTTAAACATCTGACTTAGAAGATAAATCTTGTAAATAAAGTTGGCTGTAGAAAGATAGCATTTTGATATGTCTAATGGACAATCAGAAGAAAGTAAGCCTACTCAGCCCCAAACCTGACCTTCACACTTAGTACCTCCTGTTTTCTCCTGATTCTTCTCCAGCTGACAATCTACCCCATGCTATGAAGAACTTCAGTATCCCAGTTCAACTGTCTGTCCAGGGACACAGTGAGGTTTAGCTGCCACTATTCAACTGTCTCTTCCTTGCCGATCCTTCAAGTGCTGCTCCAGCCAATGTGATACTGAGCTACAAGTGGCAGTCTCTGAAGAATGAAACAAAGGAACACGAGCAACTTTCTCTAGGACAGTTGTGTGAACAAATCTTCCTTTTTTTTTGCCAAAACTAATCCAGCTACAAACTTCCCAGAAAATCTTAAATCTCGTTTTTCCACAATTGATTTTTTTCCTTAAAAATCAGAATAACTCATGAAAATATGAATAAAGTTTTTTTTCACTGTAGTTTTGATTTGAGGTGGAGGGTTTTTTGCATTAGCAAAATTGATTTTTTTTTTGGTACTAGCTCCATGAGGATTTTGAGATCCCTTTATCCTACCATTGCTAAGCTCTTCTTATCTTCTGTGTTTGATTGAAGTTTCTTTCCTACTTAATACTAAAGGAAGAAAGATGATAGATATTAAAAGCACCTGTAAAGAGGTTGTAGTAAAAGGGCATACAGAGTTAGCCAGTTATGCGGTCTTTTTGTTTCAGGAAAAAAATAAACCACAAGAGCAGACAAGGAGAGGTTACTGAGCTCCTTAGCTGTGGTAGATCAGCAGAGCTCAGATGGCTTCAAAAGAGCTCTGTTGCTTGAAATCAGTATATAATCTGTCTGTATAAAATCCAGTCTGTATTTGCTTAGGCTATGTTGGATACGCTTGAAACAAACTGTAAAAGTAATCACTTTTGCTGTCCATCCTCGCTGATTTAGAAAGGACTCAGTTTGTTAGGAATTTTAATATTTTAATTATAGCATGCATTCTTGTTGCATTAAGTCTGTAGCCATGTAAAAACTGTCATACTCAATGAGACTTCCAGCCAAAAGAGAAGAACCTAAATCACAAAATATTCAGCGCTCAGAGGCAGTATCTTATTTCACTGGGTGCACATGGCAAGGTGTTTGTAGCAGGGGGGCTGCCCTCCATGAGGAGAGGCTGGGGCTGCCTGGTGCCATCCGGTGCCGGACACAGCTGGTTCCAGCCATCTCCAACCGACCCACCGCAGGGCACAGCTGAGTCCCTCTACCAAGATGCCGGTGGGGAAAATGTATTTTTTAAAGTGTAAAAAATGCCACACAGGCAGAGAAAGAAAGAAAGAAGTGAGAAACAGTAGTGCAAACAGCCCAGAAAGCCAACCACATCCTGGGCTGCATCAAAAGAAGCGTGGCCAGCAGGTCGAGAGAGGTGATTCTCCCTCTCTACTCTGCTCTGGTGAGACCCTACCTGGAGTACTGTGTCCAGTTCTGGAGCCCCCAACAGAAAAAGGACATGAACCAGTTGGAGTGAGTCCAGAGGAGGGCCACAAAGATGATGAGAGGGTTGGAGCACCTCTCCTATGAGAACAGGCTGAGAGGGTTGGGGTTGTTCAGCCTGGAGAAGAGAAGGCTCCTGGGAGACCTTATAGCGGCCTTCCAGTACCTAAAGGGGGCCTACAGGAAAGATGGGGAGAAACTCTTTAGCAGGGTCTGTTGCGACAGGACTAGGGGTAATGGTTTTAAAATAGAGGGAGGTACGTTCAGACTGGATATAAGGAAGAAGTTTTTTACAATGAGGGTGGTGGAACACTGGAACAGATTCCCCAGAGAGGTGGTGGATGCCCCATCCCTAGAAACATTCAAGGCAAGGTTGGATGAGGCTCTGAGCAACCTGATGTAGTTGGAGATGTCCCTGCTCCTTGCAGGGAGGTTGGACTAGATGACCTTTAAAGGTCCCTTCCAACTCAAACTATCCTATGATTATCTGATTCAAAGACTGGGGGGGAGATTGTGCTCCAGATGCCAAAGCAAATGTTTCCCTACAGTCCATAGAAGAGACGATATCAGAGCAGATATTTCCCTGCAGCCTATGGAGGACTCAGTCCTGGAGCAGGTGGATGTTTCTTGAAGGAAATGTGACCTGTGGAAAAGCCCACACACTGAAGCAGGTTTATCCTGAAGGATTGCAGCCTATGGAGACCTAATACTGAAGCAGTTATTGAAGGACTGAAGCCCATGGAAAAGATCCATGCTGGAGCCATGGAAAAGTGTAAGGAGGAAGGAATAGAAAGGAGGAGTTGTTATGGATCAAATACAACCCTCAATTCCCCATCCCCCTGCACCACTTGGGGATGGGTAGAGGAGCTGCGAATGGAGAAGTGAAACTGAGCATGAGAAAAAAAGGTGGTGGGGGAGAGGTGTTGTTTTAATTTTTATCTTTGTTTCTCACTGTTCAGGTCTATTTTAAATGCCAATAAATTAATTTTCACCAAGTCAAGCCTGTTTTGTCCACGAAGGTAGTTGGTTAAGTGATCTGCCTGTATTTATCTCAACCCACAAGCTTTTTCGTCCTATTTTCTCTCTTTGTTCTGTTGAGGAGGGGGAGTAAGTGAGTGGCTAGGTGGGAATTTGGCCCTTATGCAAGGTTAACCCACCACACTATTCTGCTGTAAGACCTGGTTGATCATTTACTTTTCTGATATATAGTCTCTATATCTCCCTAATCCAAAGATTTACATTGAAATAACCCTGAAACATTTCTATTCATTTATTTATCTACTTAGTTTTGATGGACAATGAATTTGTTGAAAATTCCCTTTGGGAAGAATTCAAAGTATTAAAAAATCTGGGTCAAGTTTATGGTTTCAGAAAAGAAATAAGGATTACATTTTGATAGTGTTGAAAAATGTTATTTTGATACTTTGAAAACAAATATTTGGTCTTTTTTGTTCTGAAATTTTTCATTTTACTTAAAAATTGACCTTCAATTTAAAACAAACAAGCAAATAGATATATTCTCTCCAGTACTGTTTTATCCTGAAAACCTCATTGTTTGTTTATGCTGAACAAAATTTTTACTTTATTCCAAATTAATTTATGGATTTTTTTTCCTAACTAAAACTGGAAAATTATTTATTGCTTCTATCCAGTGTGCTGTGGTGGGGTTTTTTCACTCCAAAACCCTGTGTTATTACAGATACCGAACAAAAGTGTCTTTTATCCACTTAGTTTTAGTCCAGTTCTCAAGAGTGGCACTGGTTGTAGATTCTTACCATACTCGCATAGATTTGGTACTTGGTAGAAGGTTTGGTACTTGGAAAAGAGTATCAGATCAGTCTGGACCCAGCATTGATTTATTCTGTGAGCTCTGAGCTTTTCTGAAAGCTTTTTCTTTAGATTTAAACTGCTTCTTCCTTCTTTTCTCCCTAATGAAGAGGAATGCTTACAAATGCATAAACTCCAGTCCTTCTACAAAGCAGCAACAAGGACTGCATAGGTCAAATATCAACTTTTAAGTGACTTATGCATTGAACATATTCATATTGCAAGATATGTCAATAGCACTAAAGTCTCTATATGCTTCCTACTGTGCCTGAGTAGTGAGTGTATTTTGGAGGTAAAAACATGCACTTTAAGTAAATAGGTACAAATGATGCCTGTTCCAAACCAGAAAATGCACAAGTAATGAAAATAGAGGCAGATAAATATTCAGGTTGCATTATATATTGGATTGCTTTATATATTGACAAATGGATAAAAGAGGACTGGCTGTCTTGGGATTTGGTAATGAGATACGGACGCCTTCACCTTTAGGTCAGCCTTGTGATTCCCAGCAAGGTCAGGAACTAACAAAATGTGGCCTGAATTGGTGATGGCAGTCCAGTTCCTTACTGCCAGATGTTCAGATAATAAAAGTAACTACAGTGACTGGCAGCACACTACAGCCTCATCACAGAATCCAAATTAGCTTCCTCATCGGTTACTGAAAGGCCATGGAAAAGCAGGACCTCCAAAAGCCCGGCTGAAGCACATTGTGAGGAAGCTCCCAGAATGGCTGCTCCTGCTTTATCTGTTCTGCAGATGCACAAACAGCTCCCGTTTCTACAGCTATCAAATCAACACTAAATTAATTTCCATTGCAGATTTAAAATAACGAGAACAAAACCCAGTTTGTGCTAACATCAACCATGAAAGGGAATACGCAGTTCATATTTCACTCCTTTCACTCGGGATTTGTTGTTCATCATAATTCAGTATGTAATGGTAAACCAACACCTCACTATTCAGAGTTTTTTTTTTCTGTGATGTTGCCTGAATATCTGAGGTTCCTTTCAGTAGACTAATCAGCCCTCCTTATTAGATGCAACTGTATATTCATGATCCTATTGGGATAGATAGATTCTCTATAGTTTGATAATAAAAATATGTGCTAATGGGTCTCCTTGCTCTTGATTTCTTACATGAAGAAAGAGAAAGAGTGGGCATTATTTACCCACAGGTAAAGTAAAAACTATAAAGGTAAAAGGCTTTTCCATGCAATATACTGTGCATATGTAATAATCCCTGAGATGCTTATTTTAGTAAATGAATCAATCACACTGAGCCAAGGAAGGGAGCCATCTATTACTGTGCTATAAATGTTAAAGACCCTATTTAGAGCCTTTATCTCTAGAAGAAACAAAGCAATTTTCACTGATATTTGTACGACATCAATAATGGTACCTCACTAAGTAGTGAGAGTAGATGTTACAATTGCATTTTGCCCAATTCTTTTTCACGGGTCATCAGGGAAATTCATCTAAAGCATCCAAAAAACCATAGATATTTTCACATCATATTAATAAGAAGAGAAAGCAAGGTAGCTGCCAATTGGCAGCAGAGTATGTTTTGGTGGTTTGATAAGGATACTAAAGAGTTTATGATGTGACAGATGTTTCACTACACTATTGTGAAATGAATAGATTATGAGAAGTAATTAGATGTACATTGGAATCAATGCTGTTATCATCGAGGCCTTCGGGCGATGCAATAGATGAGAGTCATGGCAGCAGGTGGTCCAATGGCTCGGAGACAGGAAGACACACCGCAGGAGACTGAGTGACAGGTTTCACAGATCCAGGGGGTGAGAGATCTGAGCTATTGCCTGCATTTGTAATCTTTACTCATGTATAAATAATAACAACTACACTATTGACTTCATATGCTATGTCATAGCCTCTGCTACCCCCTACACACACACATCCACACACATATGCAAACACATATACACATATTCTGCAACTTTTTCCCTCAGTCAAGGCTATTGTTTTGTTTTCACATGAAAAATATATGCATTGATCCCTTTGCTTCCAGTGCCAGCTCAATGCTCTTTGATTAAAGCACTTAAATAAGAAAACTGGCACAGCTTTGAAAACAGTGCAGTGTACTGAGTGCCCAGTGCAGAAATCTATATGCACTCTCCAACGGGGATTTAACACAAAGTGAGGTGCAATAGGCACAGTTCTTATTATGCTGCTCCTCTTCAAGCTTTTCCCTTTGTTACTTCTTTGTTCAGCAGGTCCCAAACTTAAGGACACATCTTTGTCATGCCTAAATTGCCTTTGCAAAGGAACCAGCAAGCTGAGTCACTAGGATAGATGATAACTTACGAAATCTGCTGACTCTGGGAAGATTTGCATCCTGACCCAGAAACCTCTGTTGCTACCTGTCCCCAGAGCTGTAACCTGGAACTTCTGGGCTCTCCTGCACCAAGTGGAGTTGGGTGTAGTAACAACGGAGACCTAAAGCGAGTGTTACCAGCATTCAGTCTCTGACCCTGTGAGTGGGTAACAGGAGGCAGCGCTGGGAAGCCCCTTGGTGCTGCAGCTTGTCAGTCCCTGCCTGTAGGTGTTTGCTGCGAAACCTTTTATTTTATTGTTGAGGAGAGTGACAGTAGGATAAAAGGGAATACTAAAACATTAAAATGTATATTTCAATATTCTGAGTGTAAACATAAATACCAAGATCTTTCTTTGAGGTATATGAGTATCAACATGAATAGATAGTCTTATATATATGATGTATACTTGAATATATAATCTGTTCTGTATGAATACCTACCGTGGACTGAGATTCATATAATTTAAGGTGGTGAAAGGAAGTAAATCCAGTGTTATGGAAAAGAATAATACTTAGCCACCAGCTTAAAGTGATGAACTATGCCAGGGCTTGCTGAAGAACACTGCAGGGCAAAAACCCCAAGTGTGTGTATGCATATATATATATATATATATATATATGTATGTATGTATAAGGCATGACAACAAGCCTATTGGTCTAGTATTGCAATTGATAGAAAATCAACTTAGCTTACAAAAAAGCAGGATGTACATTGTCTGTAAAAATATCTAATAAACTGTCCTTACACTGATGTTTATATTCAGATGGATTGGTCTGGGGAAAACATAGAGGTTGGGACATTGTACAAATGCAAGACAATCCCCTGAGATTAGAAGCATATGTTTTCCCTGTGTGAAACAGTATACAAACAATTATCAACTCATCAATAAATATTTTCTATCACTCATGTCTCCCAGCACCATACAGAGCTATGCCAGTCTACCACCAAAGAAGTGAAGAAGCTGTCAAACCTGTTGAGCCAACTTTCAGCAAAGTGACACCTTAGTGGGCCTAAGAGTGTCAAGGAACAAGCTGGAAATCAAACAGAGCTTGTCCAGAGTGATGGGACTGCAAATCCAAATTCCCTTCTGAAAACCTTGATCATTGCATGTGCATTACCTGCTAGACTAAGCTACTAATTTAAATGATGAGGCCTCAAGAGACTCATGCATTGAGGTAGCCAATCTGTATCAAAAGAGGTGAGGAAACCTATTGCTTGGCTGATTGAATCTGACTGACGTTCAATTTTCTGTACTGATAACCTCCTTTTAAATTCTTTTGTTCCTCCTCCCTCCAAATTATCTACACCCTCGGGTACTCTGAAAAAAAATGAGATCTTACCTGGTAATATTCATGCTTTTGTTGGCCTGACTTCATCCCTGAGAGGGTGGTAGCAGCACCACTAACACCAGTGGTGTATTTACTGCCTGTGTCAGGACTGAGCCCATCCCACTAATTTCAGAATATTAAGTGCCTTTTGAAAATTTGCTCAGGAAGAGCTTGGTAACTGTGACCAAACTTGCTCTTGGTGAAATAAACTGCAAATATTAAACATATTAAAAATAAATGTATGTCTTCCTTAGATTATACAGTAATATACAGTGCACAGTAGATTGCCCAGAAAGGAAAAATGCTTTATTCTTCTAACTATGAATTCCAAGATCCTTCTTATTAGTTTTAGTACTATGAGATAGACAGACAGGCAGATGTTCCAATTTTTTTTGGACTTCCAAGCATCCCAACCTGACATTCAGTTTCTACCAGACATCCCATCAAGGCCACCCGGAGGTAAGTCCAACTAATCAGATTTCATGGGTCAATGCAATGCCCCGAGAGGAGGAAATTCTGAGTGCAGCTCTCTCACTCTTCAAGCAGGAACCAAATCACTGTGGGTCATGACCTTAACCGTATTGACATTTCAGACTTTTTAAAAGGAACCGGCTCACATTCACCCCTGGAAGCCTCTAGTGTCAATACAGAACCCAGAGGGACTGTGAGGTCTAACAGCCTCTCCCAATTTCTTTCCCTGCTCCCCTACCTTCACATCTTACAGCAGAATTAACTCTATCCCAGCCAAAACCAGTACAAGTAGTAACACCACAAAGGAAAAGTGCCCCTTGCACACATCGATATCAATCATTCAGAGACACCCTTCATCTCAACCTTCTTGCAACTTTCTCCTAATCTCCCTTGTTCATTTGGCCTATCTCCCTTAGCTCACCTTTCCTTATCTCTTTTTTCTCTTTGCTTCTAGACCTTAGAGCCCACCACCAGGTCATATCATGCTTACATTCTTATCACGTCCCTGCACATCTAACCCAAACAATAAAAAAATCAATGAACAGAAAGGAGGACAAATGGCCAGTCTAATAGCAGAATGTGTCTCAGCAACTGGAATAGCACAAAAGTGAAGCTTATGTTCATACTGACTGTTTTTCCAAGTATCCATCTGTCTTAAGATTTTTCTCTAATTAAATGTTGAGCTCTCTGACGGAAGTTTTATCTTTTATAAATGCTAGAAAGTGCTCACAAACACACACAGATTAGGACCTATAAGGATAGTAATGCAGGTGCTTTCCTCAGCAGAATGATCAGAGTCATGCTTTGAGCAACACTGCTACCTTAACTTGCAAATAATTTGGGGCAGAACCAGTGTATCCCTACATTGCTGAGGAATATTTAGCTAAAAAAAGCCCCTGTGAACAAAAGACAGATAATAGGGATCATAAATAATAACAATCTTGTGACAGCAGGTCTCTCACAGTTAAGGTTCAAAGGCTCTTTCCACTGTGAAAATGATGTTGAATCATCTACCATTTGCTGAACTTCCTGACAAAGCTCCTGCCTAGAGGAAAAAATCAGTTGAGGGAGACTTTGAGGTTAATTACACAAGCCTCTTTAAAGTTGCTGTGCAATAATAATTAATACCTAGTTAGCTCTGGCAGTAGGTTTTGCTGCAGTCCTGGCTTTCTACCATATGTGAGGCTTTTTTTGTCCTGTCGCAATTCCTTTGTTTTCCAGAGAGTTGTCCTATATACTCACTACATTCCAAGGAAAACTATTTTATAGGCTCCTTTTGCCACAATGCCAACATTTTTACTTCCAAGAAGTAGTGTCTTACAAATGCCAAGGAAGGTGTTACAACTATAACAGGTCTCTACGGCTCATATTTAAAATCTTTCTTTAAAAATCCCTACTCTTTTCATTGCATGTTCTGTCTCTACAGATGAAAACATGTGCACACACAGTCATATTAAACCATGAATTTGTACATAGGATATGTATGGCCAAACATAAACAAATGACTTTGATTTGTCCAATCTTTTGCGTGTCACAGTTTAATGGCTAAATCTATTTTCATGGTAGCACTGAGAGAGTAGAACTTAGTATTCAAAACACACTGTGGGACACTGACACCAACAATGCAGGGGTAGTAACACTGTGATGCCATTACTGAACGTAACCATCACAGTGTAACTATGATCACCGGTATTTCCTGGGACAAATTTTCTTGTGCAATTTCACCTTCCCTTTCTGTCCTTCAGAAAAACAGAAGTGTTGGAGAAATGCATTTCCATAAACCCCATAATATAAAAAAAATTAGACACCCCATAATATAAAAAAAATTAGACACGGTTGTAAGAATACTTATTTGATGTATAAGATGCAGTAAGTGCTAAATGAGTATGTTCAGAGTGTCTGACACATATAGAAGCTGATTATTTACACATCGCTATGATTCACCACATCTTTTCCTGGGATAAATCACATTTTCTGATGTAAACAACTCACTCATAGCAATGATAGAAGATGTTTAAATGTCATTATTTTGTTCTGCTCTGAAACTTAGGCTGCCAAAAAAAAAAAAAGTAACTTCTTACTTATGCTGGTCAGTTCACATACAACAGCCTGGAACTGCCTTCTATACTCAGACTCCAGCAAATCTGTTTTTCTTGCATAACTAATGTGCTCCGTTCTTCTGTAAACCTGAAAGTGAATGAAAAAAAAATCCAAAGCTAGTTCTTCATATTTTGTTTTAACACACTTGTTTTTCAGTCTGATTGCTAAGAAGCAGCAGAAAGGCAATGAGAATGCTCAAAGATGCTTCATGGACTATTACAACTTTGATACCTAATGCACGCATGCCCAAATAGTTGTTGAATTACCAGGGCAAGGAGTACACCTGACTGACTTCAATTAAGAGCTCGTCCAAAGGAAGTTATAGACAGAAAAAAAGAGATATTTTTCAGAGATTTATGAGGTCAACAAATAAATACTGTCTTCTACAATGAAATGCCAACACCACTGGGTTGATAGTCCTTAGCTTCCTGAAAGAGCAAGAACGTTGCTGATTCACTTGATTTCCTTTAGTGGTCCTTTTTTTTTTTTTACTTTTCTGCTTTCTACTTTTGATGACCTATACATGAAGAGCTGCTGCTTCTTGTCAGATATAAGATGCAATGACATGGGATATGTTGTCCTTTATTTGCTGGACTCTTTTTGCTGCAATTGCAGAGCAAACTTATTTCCAGTTTTCAATTGCAATAAATAGTTTGCTCTGCAAAATTATTAATGAAAAATGTTGAAGTATAACTAGCTCCTAAAACTAAATTATTTTGGTTCATGAAGGAATCTGAACTATGCTTTACTTTTACATGAATGAGCCACAGAATAAGATGCATGAAAGATGAGCTACAACTGGATATGACTGCAGCTACTAAAAAGCTATCGTACAGAAAGTCTAGTCAATGACAGAACTTGTCTTGCTCTCTGATAATACCTGAGATCAAATAGAAAGAAAGAAATCACTCTGCTTTCCTGTTTCTGAATTAACTGAAAACATATCTAAATACCTACCTATGGAACTACATAACAAATTAATCTAGTCTTTTTAAGACTGGAGTAACTCCTCTGGAGTTAATGGAGTCAAACTGGAGTAAATGAAGGGAGGATAAACTCAGGTACCAAGAGTCAAAGGCAATGTTTAGAACAAGGATATACCCTGGGCAGATGAGCACTCAGAGACATTTACTTTATAATAAGAAAGAATGTTTCAGAATGCTCTTAATTCCCTGCTGGTACTCTGTTCATCACTGCACAACAATAAAGCTAGGCACCTTGTCGGGATCATTTAAATAAACATAGCAATTTCTTACTTGCCTTTAATATTGGAACCGCTAATAGATGCTATGTTCAAAAAAAAAAATATAAACAAATGACAAGACATGCTAATCAAGGTAAAAGCCATATGTACAAAACAAATGGAGTGTTCCTCACCTTTGGCTTGAGAAAACAAAAAGAAAGGGATTTCAGCAGCATTGTCTTTAATCCAATTTACTTTGGATTTAATCTCCAAAACAAGGCTGGCCTGCTAATTCCCAATTATAATGGCACATGTAATCAGAGTCCTCATTAACAAAGACTGACTATATTGTCTATTAGGAATGGAAATCTGAAATGCAAATTCAGCAAATCAAAACGTTAAATGAGCTCTACCCAAGATGCTTAGAGCTCCTGCCAGGGCAGCGCATGCTGGCCGACACCTGCCCTGAATTCTCCCTCCAGCTGAATGTTTCATTCTGTTCCAGTCTTTGCCTCCTAATTGACCTGCTTATGATCTCTGCTACAATTAACATATGCTTATTAGTAATGGCTGGTTAAAGATTTCAAACTGCCGCAGTTTACAAAGTCTAATAGAGATGGCACACCACAGGAAAGATGAGACCACTGTTTCCCTCATCAGCAATGTCTTAGTGGTTTGGTTTCATGTGATTCAAATGAGATAATTTTTCATATCATCTGATGTCTGCAAATCCATTCTAATTGAAACTGGAAATCTGCACACAAAGTGGCTTAAGGCTCCTGGTGCACTAAATGAAAATCAGTTAGTGAATATGATTTTTCTTCCCTTTAACCACATGCTTAGCAGCCATGGGAAAAATCTTTTTTTTTTAAAAAAAAAGAACAGGGCAAGGAAAGAAAGAGGGAGAGAGGGGGGAAAAAGGTAGTGTGAATGACAACAAAAAATACAACAGCCTACTCACAGCATTTTTTGCTCAAATTCTTTAGTCCATTTCTTAGCTGTTAGTGAAGGTTTATAGATAAATCTATGACGGTAATGATTTTTTTTTAATATGTTGCAGAAGGAAAACAATAATTCTGACATTACCAAAGTATTGCTTGCCATTATTTTTGCTCATGCTCCTTATCCAGGAAAACATTTTTAATTAAAAAAAAAAAAGCCAAACAAACACCAAACCAAAAAACAAACCAGGGAAAAAAAAAAGCACTGGCACGTAAATATGCAAATGTGTGCTCTTATATAATGACCGCTGTAAAACTCTCATTAATGTTAGGGTAATGTCACATTATCTACACTTCCTTAAAGATTACAATATTACTGCTGATTTGGCAGGTTAGTACACTTTCATTAAATTTTCCTCCATATTCAGTGTTTTCCATATTACTATCTTGAGCCTGCAGGAGCCAATGGGCAACAAATAGATCTCTTCCACTTGGTTTCATTCCAGCTTCATTAGCAATGCACTAATACAGCAATTATGTCTAATTCTTCTCTCCTAACTGCATTATTATTATTTATTTAAGGTTGCTTGCTGACCATATTTATTCCTTTTAATTTTGTTCCTTGATTTCACTTCATCATAATGCATTCTTAAGGAGAGGATTGGACATTTTGCAGTCCTTCCTTTGCACTCTTATCTTTGATTAGATAAGCCACTTATCTCCCTTTGAAATCTAGTACTGCCAAAATCCCAGGAGGCTGGGAAGGGGACAAGACAGTATTTGGGTCTTGTTTTTTGCTCCTATATCTCCCACCATTTCCACTTCTTATGGGTAATTGCAGGTAATGTTTTTCTTTGTGAAGACTTCAATCCTCATACCAAATAAATTAAATGGCAATTTTGTCTTCATTTCCTGAATGTCATTGCTTAAATCTAATGTTTTATGCTTCATTAAAGAAACATGTTCTGAACAACATATTCTTGAACTCAGAATGCAGAATTGTGATGTTGGTATAATCCACATGCGCTTTGCAAAGGCATAACAAGACACTCACTGCTCCCAAAAGGTTAGAGTTTAAGTCAGGCAAATACAATAGGAAGAAAAGATTAGGTTCAAGCAAAGGAGAGGAGAACACCTGAGAGCAAATTCATGCTCAGCTGTACAGTTGACTTGTGGGCTTTATGAAAGGATCTAAAGGAGTTGGAGGATATAGTTCAGTACGCCGGAAAAAAAATATATTATTGCAAGCTATAGGAAAAGGTACACATTAGAAGGCAAAAGAAAGAAACAAAGGTGTCTTCCCAATGTAAGCAGCAACAATTCTTACACTTCATGATATATGGATATTTTTTTTGAGTGTGACGTCCTCATCAACTTTTCACCTTAATTTTGAAGTTGATGAAAAACACATAGCCTCAGATGTTTTTATGTCATTTAAGTGAATGTAATTGTCACAACAAAAATTTGATGGATTCCTTGAAAAGAAAATGCTCCTGTGCCTCAGCTTCATGGCCATTATAATTGGCTCTGCACTCTTTTAACCAAGTAAGACTAAAACATCTAGCACTAAAGACAGAGTTAGCAAATTCACCTGAAATTCTCCAAAAACTTTATCTGCCCTTGCTGCACCTGGGTATTAACTTTATAGGCTGTAGACCTGATCCTGTTTACATCAGAACTACCTTTTCACTTTTCTTTCCATATTTCCTGCAGCTAGGAGCATAACTAAAGCAAAAGGATGATTTAATTTGCCGAAAATTAGCTAAGTAAAAGTCAGGGCTCCCACTTCAAGTGTTCTCCAAGGCTCACTCTCTAATCAGCAGAGGGAGAGGCATAACCAGAGTGTGATTCATCCTGTCCCAGGATGGATATTGAAGGTAGGTAGATAGGTTGTTGTTTTCCATCTCTGCTGACTGTGAAGGAAGGCTTGATGGTAACTTTAAACTACACACTTGATTTCAAGTAGCTCCTGAAAGATCAGGTTATGATATCCCCTGAGAACATAGCTTTCCAGTGTGTGAAAAGGGATTTAAGAGAAGGAGTCAGAATGTAGGGGTCTGAACGCGGTACTGGGTACAACGTGTTTCTCACTGCTGTTCCTGCTGCCGTTCAGTCTGGTACCACACTTCCAAAGGGATTTGTTTAAACAGCTTTCTACATTTCCAATATCCACAGTGAGTGCTGTACTAACTACCTTACAGCGAGGCTATGGCACGTAGTTAGAATTAGCAATATCATTTGACATGATTTAACAGACTCTCTGCTCAGCAGCACATTGCTGTTGTTGGCCACACCACTAATTTTTCAGAACAAGCCCCTTGAAGTGGCAGTCTTACAAACTCATAGAGCAAGATTCAGGATTCCATTCTTGCTTGTGTTAATTGGAAATCAAGTAAAAAATGTAGGGGAAAAGTGAGTGCTTAGTCTTTTCAATCCCTGGGATTAAATAAATCAAGTACAGAACAGTAAGATCTTCTGATTACTCAGAAGTTCACAGCTAAAAGAACTTGTAGTAGCAAAATTCCTGTCTGTTCATTCTGTTCAAGACAACTGTGTGAAAAGTACCTAGACTCCTCTACAACCTGGGACACTAACTTTTATAGTTAAAACCCATTGGGGGCCACATTCGCAGTTGCCTGCATTATGGGGCTGGAGTTATGCTGTGACATGTCACGTCCCTGGGTGCTCCTCCAGATGCCCCAAGAGGAACAAATCTGCTTGGCCCCTGTGTACCCCAGCAGCCTCTGGTCCAGGCAGCAGGAGCACAGGACAACCCAAGGAGTATGCCTGGTGGGTAGGCACTGTCACAACCACTGCCTGGCAAAGAAGTTTGATGGAGAGGCCATGATTTTTGCCTCTGGGTTCATGTCAACCTTGAGAGATCCTTTCCGACTGCTCTCCAGGATTACCAGATCTCCTCCTTATGAGAGTAGCAATCGCAATATGTAACTGGTGCTCCTAGAAAGGATCATTTCTTTGACTAGAAGTACCAAAAGGAACTCTACTTAACACATTCAGTTGATATGGGTCATGATACGACCCACCCTGAAGTAGATGCCCACATCTGGTTGAATAAATTTCTCCCACAAAATGCCTATTTCTCTCATTAATTCTGAAGGGAGCCTGTGGCAACCAGCACAGTGGCAGATGCCAACCCTGTAGATAGGTCAGACCAATCCTCTAGTTGTATTCTACCAAAAAATGATGTGTTACGTATTGCTTCTGTATTTTCGTTGTACAGACAAAACACAGCCATCCTGGACGGTCTGCAATCTGAAGCAGACACTGCTCTCTCAGATTTAAAAGTCACAGTAATTATGATGCCTCCGTTAAACACATAGAGTAGGTGACCTACACAGGACTCAAAGTGAATATAAATGTAATCATTAATTGCTAGATAGGCTTTTCCTGTAGATACATCTTTCTTGTCTAAAAGAAATAGAATTGTGAGAAAAATATAATGCTAAAGACAAAATAAAAAATCACAGTCATCTGCTATCTGTTACAAACTGATTGGGACTACACTACCTTTTAAAATAAAATAATTTATGCCTAATTTTGAATGAATAAAAATATTGCTAAAACCCCAGGAATATTGTGCACATCATAAATCAATACAGACTGTTATTTGCATTTAATTTCCATCCAAGCTTATGCTTTGAAGGACAATTCCTTAGGTTTATTTTAAATGTAATAAAATTAGATGCAGATTATCACCTGAATATGAAATAAAACAGGAGGTTTCACTTTTTTAATGAAGACAACATTTAAGATATCAAAACAATATCTCACAGATGTGGAGACATTTGTATTGACAGTGGAAAATTGTCATACAGTTAAACTCTGGCTCTGGTGCATAATTTCTGCAATGAAATATACATTTAGGCACTTGGCTGAAAGCAGGGTTCAGCTCCATCCTTTTTATTTCTAGGCAAGTGTAAGTGAGTTGGGTTTTTTTTATGTTTGTTTGGTTTTTTGGTTTTTCTTTAGGAATCTTCCTGATAAAAATTTGAAGAATAATTACTCATATTGAAATATATTTTTTTTTCTCTCACATACATGCCATTATATTGGTGTTTCATGGTAATGCAAGAGATTCTTCCTGCAAATAACCCCAAAGTCTTTTTTGTCCTCTGCATAGTGACAAACTCTCTTCTACTAAATCATTCAACTAGAACTGTGTAAATCTGGCTTATCATTCAAACTTTGTTACAGACCTTCATAACAATCTGGGACAACTCATTTGATAAGATCTAACCTAAAGAGCTGTTGAGGACCAAAAACTCAGGATGAAGCTGATGTGAATGGAAGATAGTCAGTACCTCAGAAATGCAGGTGCTTAATCTCTTTAACTCCAGTTACCCCTTTTTTTTTTTTTAAGACGTTAATACTTCCCAGTTTTATAGTTTTCTGGAAAATGTTGTTTGTTTTTTTTTTTGTTTATGTAGTACCTGGATATTATGGTGATGCATAATATTGATGGACCCAATGAACACCTAAATACATTCTTATTCTGTAATTGCTAATTAATTTACCTCGTGTGTGTGTGTGGATTCATCTATCTATAAAGGTATAATAGTGGTACCAGCTATCAGGAACAATTGAATCTCTATGGGCACTCTGGAATTCTCCCTTCTCGTAGCAAAAAACAGTGACAACTTCTGCTAGCCTGTTCCTCCTTTGCCAATTGTGTGGAAGATTATATACCTGATTAAATTGCTATAGTCAATGGAAATCATTGTAATACATTTGTAGGAAAATTATTCCTGACTGTAAAAAAAAGGTTAAAATTCACTTAAAATACTTGAAAATAATGTAGGTTTTTAATTCCAGGTAGAACTTCACTTGCAATTGAGTCATATTCTAACAAGTAAACCTAAACGTGTATTTTTTTTAAATGCAGTTCCTATTTGGTAGATGTGTATTTATGTTGTTATATACCTTACTCCTACAAAGAGTAACTCTTCTGAATGTTAATGGATAAAAGTTCTTTCTACTGTGCAGAACTTACATCAAATAGACTATCACGGTTTAATTTGCACCATTATGATATCAGGTCAGTGCTGTGTTACATACGTGTGTGTGTGTTTACATAGTGAAAGTAATCATTATGTTGGATATATTGAATTTTCTTATGTTCATTTATATATACATATATATTTATATACACTTAAAATGTCTAAAATTCTAGGGAAAAAAAGAGGAAACATTAATCTTTCATTTTTTTTTAATTTTCATTTTCATTTATACAGATGTTGTGTTACAGAATGGGAAGAAAATGGGAGGAAGTGGATGAAAGTACCATCTTCTGTTTTTCCCTTCATGTAACCTAAAATTGTTCAGATGAAATTTTTTTTTCTATTATTTTTTAAAAGAAAAAGAAAGGACTCACTCCCGGGATTTGACTTTGTATGCCAAGCTCATGCCTTGAAATAGAATTTTAAAAATAGAAACTCTTGTATATATTGTAGAATAAATGGTACTGCTTTAATAAGAGCACTTGGAATGCAAATGAATCCTGGAACCAGTGTGTGAAAATGTACCCAAAATGAAAGAGAAAAGAAGAAAGCAATATAGAAAATGATTTATTTACTACCCCTCAACTCCTAATTATAATTATTTTTGCACTGTGACGTCTTCTGCAGCCTTTTTGTTTCACAGTAGCATCACTAAAGTGATGAAAGGACTATTAAATAAATGTGCAATATCATCCTTTCTTTTTCAAGATTAGAGGTGTTAGCCTTGGAGTCTTGGTAAATTCCATTCTGCCCTACCAATATTTCTTAGGCAGCTTCAAAGAATAAAGTGCCTTTAATAACACAATCAAAAATTATCATTTCCTGACTGCTCAGAGGACCTGCTGCTGCAAAATCTACCAACGCACTGGAGTGTGATCCTAGCGCTTTCAGGACTGCAGTATTTCCATTGCAGCAGGGTCTCTGCATGACAGGGGTAGTCAGGGACCAGAGCTCTCTTGTGCATGTTTGTGATAGAATAATAGAATCATAGAATCGTTAGAGTTGGAAGGGACCTTTAAAGGTCATCTAGTCCAACCCCCCCTGCAAGGCGCAGGGTCATCTCCAACTAGATCAGGTTGCTCAGAGCCCTGTCCAACCTGGTCTTGAATGTTTCCAGGGGTGGGGCATCTACTACCTCTCTAGGCAACCTGATAGAAGCATCTTGTACCTTAGCGTTGTTGCAGCCTGTACTTGATGTTCAGAATGGAATTCGTCTTGCTATAGCACAAGCATAAAAAGAATGGATTTCATGAAGTAATTTCCAGAGATGTCTGCTTCCTTTTGTGGACTGGAGTGGTGAGCTTACACAGGTGGTCTACCTTGTAAATATGCCTAATTTAGGGTAGATAAATCCAGTCAAAGGGCACGTTCTTCTAGGACTGTACAAACACAAAACAGAAGGATAGTCTTGTGCTCCAAACTCCAAGTCCCCTTCTGTTGATGCTAGAGGATCTTTCCTCATAACCACCTCAACACTTGCATCATTCTGGGTTTGTCTGGCTGAGTTCCAGATGTCCTGAAGTAGTGCCCAAACTACTTTCTCTGCTATGGGAATGAAGTACCTAAAATATAATGGCGATGATTTCTCTAAATGGCTACACTCCTTTACCTCAGTGCAAAATGTGAGGCTGCTGACTCATCTGCTTGCTTGAATACTTTCAACTTTACAGCTATTATTAAAAGCAAAATAAGCAAAAACCCCACAGTCTATTTTCTTATACAGTAGTATGAGCTGGTGTCCCATTTTTCTGCATTGCTTTGCAAAAATTAATAACCTAATGAATGTCTAATACTAATGAACATGTGAGAACCAAACATGAAAATTCTAGAATAGATTGAATGATTGCTAACACCCTGAAATACATCTTAGTTTATCATTATGACAATATTACTGCTACTTTAAGTTATGAGAGGCATTAAAGACAATATATAAGGAGCTCTGTGACATAAGAGTATGCACAAGAATTACATCTGTAAGGTCTTCAGTTTTCAGTGGACTTCATGGAAATGGTCATACACACTATTTCTCCAAACTATGAACAATTGTGATAGCAACCTAGAAAATATCTTGGCATCTGAAGACCACTACAAGTAGATTTTGGGATTTCTCTGTGCTCTTTTAACACTATCTCCTCCCACAGAAAAATAAATACCAGATTACCAGCTGTCGTAGTTCAGCCCCAACGGGGACCAGACTACGCAGTCTCTCTCTCACTCCCCCCACTCTCCGAGAGAATAGGAGGAGATTTGACAAACAAAAAAAAAAAACCAAACACGCGGGTTGAGATTAAACAAAAAGTAAATTTAACAGTAATGACAAGAAAACAATAGAGTGATGGAACACAAATACAGTATAATAGCTCACAACAGATCTCTACATCCAGTCTCTTCCAACTAGGAGAGCCTCCCTTCAGCACCCTCCTCACTTATATACTGAGCATGATGTCAGATGGGATGGAATAGCCCTTTGGCTAATTTGGGTAAATTAACCCCAGCTGTTAGCTAATTAGTTAACTATCCCAGCCATAGGGGCTACCAGCTTCAGTTCTCCACCCAGCTCAGGTAAATATTAACTCTATCCTGGCCAGAACCAGGACACCAGCCTATAAAAAAAAACCTCTTAAAGCTTCTGAATGTATTAGGAATAATTTTTTTTCTAAATGTGACTAGTGTACATGAGAGAACAAGAGGAAAAGTCATTAAATTGTGGTTCATCATGAAAACATAGTTTTCATAGCGGTTTTTAGAAGATCACACCATCAGCAAAGTCTTTGGTATCGAGCTTTTACCACCTCTTAGAAAACCACCATTGCATTGCTAAGTCAGTGTAGCTCATTTAATTAGTACCGAAACCAGCAGCAACTAGGTCAGCTGAGGAGATGTATTCCCCTGGCAGCTGAGCACTGGAATACCCTATGCATTGCTGCAGAAGTGCTAAACAGAACTGTAAGGCAAATTACTTCTCATCACATGATTTTTTTTTAAAATATCAATTTTTTTTTCCCTTTTCATTGCCGGGACAATTCTGATTTTCTGAAATTATATTGCTATTTCTTTTTCACTACGTTGGAGAATCTGTAACCTACTGCTTGTTTTTGCAGTTGTCTGAGAAGAGCAAGACCTGGGTTCAAGTCTGTTCTTCATATAAAGAAGAGCAGAGATAAGAACTTATATCCCATAGAAGCATTTTATTTCAGTGGGTCATCTCTCCTAGGGGAGATCTCTAAGTGAGTATATAGTCACCGGGCAAGCGATGAGACTGAAAATACAACAAGTTAGGAGACTGATGTTAAACTCCTGACCACAAATCCCTTAATTTTTCTACATCCCAGATAAATGCTGGAACCAAGAATACTAGTGCAAGGCTATAAACGGATTTACTGTAGTCATTGCCACAGCCAGGTGGTGCACAGCTTAGGAAGTCACATGTAACCAATGGAGGTAGACTGGCACCTCTAGGACACCTAACTTAGATGGTTGGGAAAAGTCACAATCTGGAAGTACCGATCTTTTTTCCTTTATTATAGAAGGAGACCGACTGAGATCAGGTGCCTAACTTCGGCTGACAAAATCTGGGTGGGGTGAATATCACCCATAGGTAGAAATGTGCAGGTCTTCTGCTGAAACCTGATTAGCACATTACATGTACTGGATAAAGTACTACAGAAAACCACAATATTTATGTCTGAAGAATTAAAAACTAAGTATTGGCTGAGATTCAGCAATAGGCACTGCAAAAACTAAAGTAGCCAAGTAAGGTGACCGTTAGTTTATCAGCCACTCTTTTGGCAGGAGGAAAGCTGAAAATCTCATATAAATAATTTGTGAAAATGTGCAATTCATATGTGGTGATTTTGTTTTCTGTTGATCCATGTGGTGCTGATTTTAAGAATTCAACCCAAGTGAGGTAGTCAGTTCTTAAAGATGTTTATTTTTTAGAAAAAAAAAACAACAAAAAACTCCAAAAACCTCAAACCTTGCATAACTTTTGTAAAGGTGGCAAGACACTGGAACAGGTTGTCCAAAGAAGTTGTAGGTGCCCCATCTTTGGAAGTGTTTAAGATCAGGTCAGGTCAGGCAGGGCTTTGAGCAACCTGATCTAGTGAAAGTTGTCCCTGCCCATGGCTGGGGAGGGTGGACTAAATGATCTTTAAAGGTCTATTCCAATCCAATCCATCCTATGATTCTACGACCTTTCAAAAATCAGCAATAGAATTTGACTGCTGTCTTTTTACAACAGTGAGTGCTAATAATTTATTAGATGTTATGATATTATTTGGCTCATTTAACTTCTTATGAAGGTTAAATTGTCAAAGTACTTACAATGAACTTGAGTACCATTCACCTTAATTTTTAACAGATTAAGAAAAACAGAGGCACAGAAGAATAAAATACTTGTCCACGAGGACAAACATCAGATTAATGACAGAAGATTGTGATCTACTAATTGGTGGTCTAATGATGCTGTCACTCAATACAGGAATATTCTGTTGTTTTATTTTTTCTATTTACTCACTGATCATTGCTATTCCCATACGAAGCAACAGCCTGGAAAACAGCTTCTGAGACTTTTTCCTAGGTGCTTCGTTGCCTTAGTCCCCTGTTATGTCCTGCGTAAGCACCTATTTCATCAGTGCAAACCTTACTTTAAGTGAAAAATAATGTTTGCTGGTTTCAAAGCTTTTTTTTTGCATGTGTGTGTGGTTTTGTTTTTCTTTTTGCCTAATTTCTTTTTTTTTGTGAGAGTGGCAAAGGGACAGCTATTACTCTGGGGATGATCCCTTCCTTGTCACCCTCAGTCAAGCCTTTTTTTTTCTTTTTTTATCTATACAGGGCTCACAACGCCTTTTTAGTATTTGTTCACAGAGTTCAGTCTTCCTAGTGGGACATGGTGTGTAGTTTAAATATGTTTTTCTCCTGATATTTTAAATGACATCCAATTGACCTCATAAATGTGTTATGAGACCAAACAAACTCCACACTCGAACAAAAAACTGTCAACCACTTCTACCTTGCTTGTCCCTGGGGCTGCTCTGGCATGATGCCATAAAGCGTCAGTATTGATATTTTGTGGCATTCAAATTGTTAAGTACCTAGACTAAGCAATAGGAGCAGAAGTAGTAATACAATCTGGCTGTGTCACTGATAATTACCCCAATATAAACTAAATTTATAGCACATGGTACCTTCGATATGAATTGGCAGCAGGCATCAAAACCTTTTCCTGACATTATCATGTAAAGCTAGGAGGCATACAGCTAGCATTTTGTGTAAGGTGTTTTTATAGGGAAACATAAGACATTCAGAAAAAAACTTCTGCATAGTTTTATCACAGCCTTCATCTAGACTTGTTTATTGTCAATAGTGACTTTTATCGCAGCAAAAATTTTTTTTTCTTGTAATGTTTTATAATTTTAACTGAATAAACTCATAAATGCATTCAAAGTGTCAGGGAACATTGCTACACTGAGCAGTATAAGTTAACACAATAATTCAGCTTAAAAATATGCCTCTAGTTTTTCAGATTGAAAGCAATTTCTTTCTAATATGGAAAACAGAACCTATCTGAAGGGAGCCTTTTATGCTATACTTTTACATTAAAACTTATTAAGTGTCTAGGGAAATGTGTTCTTGAAATCCCGTCATGATCCATGTGTCATTGAAGACAAAGATCCAATGTGCTATGGAAATTTCTTGATGCATATTATGAGCTGTTGTTTGCCATAGTGTCTGGATAATCCTGCCTCATTTATTGGAGGGCCATTTCAGCTGCACTGTCAACAGCCTGGGATGATCGGGTCACCTTTCCCTAGAAAATTATGTAAAAGCTGTCAAATGGGCAGGATTATAGGCACATTAAAGGTGCTTTAAGATTTCATGCCTATAAATATTAGCAAAGAAGATTTAAAGGCAAATTTGTCATTGGTACATGTCCACATTTCTACAACCTTGTTTTACAGTGCTGCAATGTTATCACCTACATTTTATCATGTAACTGCCAAGTGTTTTGGTGGGGAGCAGAGCTGCCGGCAGCCTTATCCGTTTAACTCATGTACCAGGAATCAAGCATTATTTTAAAACAACAACAACAAAAAAAGAGGGTAGCTGCCTCCTATTTATCATCCTTTGGAAATGAGTTCTCAATGCTTTTATTTCCTGGCAAAACAATTCAAGTAGATCAACACAAACATTTTGTATTTGGAGGGTCAGCTTATTAAAAGCCATGATATATTTAATAAAGACTTTTTCATTATGGTACCAATTATTAATATCTTCACATAGGAGTAATAATGCAGCAGATCATTTTGCACACTATTTACTTTTAAGTTGTGAACATTTTATTATTCTGTTTTGGAATGACTGCTCTTATTTATCGTACATTATGAATGCCATGGGCATCTCCAACATAAATAGATATTGGCAGCCCCCAAGCATTTCTTCAGAGCTCTCTGATATTTTTGACAGATGAGTGTAGCATTTCAGTAATATTTTTGTGCTGGTAGATTTCTAGCCAATCTCTAAGTTAAACAGACCTAAAGATCTCTGAGGAGGAAGCAAACCACCTCCTCCCACAATCTTTCAGGGAAAGAAAGATCTCAAACCCCTACCAAGGAGTAGAGTAAATTGTGAGCAAAGCTATGTCAATTGTAAATGTCTGCTGTGGGACTTCATCCAAACTCCACAGACATCGGTAGAAAGTTTCCCATTTCAATGAGCTTTGAAACTGGCTGTTGTTAAGCCAACGTGCATCTCTCCTCTCTCTCTATCACAAACGACCAGGTCAGAGGGCAGCACGAGATGGAAACCTACGTGTAAGCTGTAACCGGTACATCAGTCAGCAGAGCAGACCTCCAATGAATTTGCTCTTGCAATGTGAGTTACAGAGGGAAAATGCTTGAAGAATCCTGAATGCAATTAGGCACAACATGGTTGTTCTCTCCAAGCTTCATTAGGCTTTGCTCTTGGTTTTCACATTCCCTGTTGGCTTGGATAAATGGCCAATCTCCAGTTAGCTTCAGTGGGAGGAAAAGTGGTGTAGAGAGAGAGGATTTGTCTGCAAAACAGGGAAGAAAGAGACGCGTTGCCTAAGCTGAGGTCTGGCTGGGGGAATAGGGAAAGGAGGAGGAGAAGAGGGTAAACAAACAGTGTCCTCAGTGCACCGGGGAGAAAGCAAATATAGCAACTACCTACCAAGAGGCAGCAGAAGAACCTGCTAATTGCATATGGATGCAAATGCTTCTTGCATCTTGCATCAGGCTTTAGAGTCCCCTGCAAGATAAGTTGGGGAGCTGGTTGAAAACCCCCATGGGTTTGCAGTGAGGGAATTGGTGCCTATGCCACAATAGCCCTAGGACTCAAAGAAGAAATTAAGTGGAAACTTTCCTTGGAGGTGGGCAAGTAGGAACTGAAGCAGCATGGCTGATACTTCAGCTGAGCATTTTTCTTTGTTCACTGTGCTCAGAGCCAGAAAGTGTGAGTGCAGGATACTGGGTGCAGGAATACTAGCAGGCCTGGAGTAGATCAAGAAAATACTTTTCACACAAAGAAAAAATGAAGCTTAAATGGATAAGTTAACAGGGCCTTTTGTGCCCTTTCCCTGTGTGGGCTGGAAAAGGCAGAAATGTACCGAGTAGCCCCATGGCAGCTAAGAAGGCAATGGCACAAAAAAATGGGGGGAAACTAGCAAAAATCTGCTTGGATAGTAAAATGTTACAGCTTCATTACCTAGGACCCAGCCTGACTGAAAAATAGACAAGGAACAGAGATCACTGAGAGATCTTTTCTTACATATGGCAAGTCATATGGCAAGATGTACATCCCCATAGGCAAAAGTATGTTTGTGTGAGCTGACGATCGAGCAAAAGATGGATTTTGCAAGAAATATTACTGAAGAAGTGCAAAGAAACAGAACAAATCTCAATAAAGAGAAATCCACTCTTTGATTTGATAACGCAGTTATCCAAGAGATATAATCAAAGAATCAAAGATAACGCAATTGTTAAAACTTAGGGGCTTGCTGACAATAAAGCCTTGAATCAGCTGCCTATACAGTTATCTAGTACATTTAAGACATCCCTAGGTATTGGATAAATCCTTGTAGAGTTTGAGATATGGCACGAAAAGTCCTTTGCCTTTCTGGAGCAGCAGAAACAATGCCACAGAACATCTCAAATGGTAATAGACATCTCTGGTTACACATATGAATTGATGCCTGGGAGAAGAAAATGATCCAGCTAAGCTCTCTGTCGAGTCTGAGCACTAAAACCAAAAGAAGTGGGATGCCAGTGCAGCCGTGACTAAGGCTTCAGGCAGACCTGGTAAGCTGAGGCACCTTGTGTGCATGCAGTGGAGGTAAAAAATTTTCCATCAAGAGTCCATGTTACAAAGCCATGTCCTGGTGCTTAAAGGGGTGTTGTTAATCCTTTCTCTGTTAGGTATTGGGGGTTACTCTTTTCTTAATGCCAATCTTTCTAGTAGATAACTTAGACTACTTTTATTTCCAGGAAAGGTATATTTAAGAGCATATACAACTCAATACATACAACTCAACGGCCAGTTGGGAGACCTGCCAATGAAAGAAACAGGGAGCCCTTGCTCCTCAGTCTCATCCTTCAACTGCCTTGTGCGGTTTAGAGACAGAGCAGATACCTCTGCCTATTCCCAATAAACTGGCAGGATTTCAGGCATTGACTAAGACAGCAGCAGATACAGCAGACTTCTCATTCCTGGCTAGAACTTATTTATTATTAAAGACAAATTCAGTGATAGGAGATGGGTCTTGGATGTTGGACAATCCATTAACCAGTTCAATAGGATTCCCCTGAAAGGAGGTTTGTACGCCAGAAGCTGATTCCAGTGCACTTTGTGTAAGAAGTTATGGGGAAAGGGAGAAAGAAGTGGAAAGGCAGTGGTGTGCGTGGGATGTTTGTATGAGTGGCAAGGGAGGTGTGTTTTCAGACCAAGATGTGAGCAAGACCCACGAGCTGCTGAGAGGCTGGATGTGTTCAGGGATGGGAAGGGCTCTTACACACTCCTAAAACCAAGCAGCAATCTATGGGATGTGTAAAGGCGTCCAGTGGAGAGGGCTCCACATGCTTGTGTAGATTTCTGGCTAATGTGAGAATGATTATCTATCTGCGAACCTGGACAGGGCAGCCCAGCTAATTGCTGGTGCTTCTGACAGCAGGTAACCAGTGCCTGTGTTTGTTCCCCAGGGTATCTGCTTCCTTGATAAACCTGAGTTAGAAGCAAATCAAAGAGCAGTCGCTTGCTAAAGAGGCAAAAGAAAAGAGGTTCTTGCAGCAAATAGGCAGCAGCACCCTCTTTGCAGCCTCTGAACCCTCCTCGCAGGGGAGGGCAGTGGGGTCCCAGCTATGAGTGACAGCTCTCCCCAAATATGTAGAAACAAGCGAAGAAGAAATGCTGACCCACACTGCGTATGTTATTGCTGAATGATTCCCAGGTGAGTTCAGTTAATAAAGTCACAGACAAATTAAACCACATCCCTCACATATTGTCATTATTTCTGTATGTCTGGAACAAGGAAGACCAAGACTTTTTTTTTAGATTCAAATACAGCAAATGGAGTTTAGTATACAGAAAAGCTGTAGGTCTGGATCTAAAAAGTATTTTTACAACAAAGCTAACTTAAAATATATATGTGTTTATTTTATTTGACAAGTACTTTTCTCATTATAGACATGGATGGTAATGTAGTCCTTCATAAATCAACTTCTCCATTTTTATTCCAGGCTGATTATTCTAACATTCCATATTTTATCAATATTTTTTTAGGGACCATCCTAGCTTCTTCATCAGTTATGTTTTTTCCAGATGAAAAGTTTGTACCAGCTTTGACTACCCTCCCTGCCCCTGCCCTTTCCCCAAACTGAGACAATGATGTTTGGTATATACTTCATAATAAATGCCCTAGCAGCAGGCAACACAATGTCCACAAGCCTGATTTTGCATCTGTCTAAAAAGAGGTCGGATAGATGATGAGGCAAGCTACTGTAAGGAACTTATGAGTTTGTAGAATAGCCCTGACAAATTCTGCAACATTGTGCTGGAGTCACTGAAAGCTTTAAGTCCTATCACACATCCTGATTTTCAAAATTACGTTTTGTACGTATATCATCACTGTCACTATTTACTTTGTGCATACTTTCTGTAGTCATACATATTCTATGAATAACATTAAATATAAACATATGGTGTCTTACACTAATGGAGATTGTTTTTGTTTGACTACATATCTCAATCCATTCTTCATCAGAGAATTCTTGATCCATATCACTTTTGCACTTGATCTTAGCTTTTATCTCCGCTGAATTTATTCAGCCTAAAAGGATATCAAGTGCAGATTCTTTTCACGGTCTTTATCCATAATTAAAAGCTAGTATTTGAAGGGAATGAACTC
The DNA here is from genome assembly GCF_036417535.1 of Chlamydotis macqueenii. Lineage (NCBI taxonomy): Eukaryota > Metazoa > Chordata > Aves > Otidiformes > Otididae > Chlamydotis > Chlamydotis macqueenii. The sequence goes on from NC_141556.1 coordinate 169,778,532, forward strand.
AGGGGTACAAAAATTCCTCAATTTATCTCCCACAGATAATGTCTTATTTGTAAATATCTATAAACTTGTTGTTTTGGTGTATGGCTTATATTTTGCTGATCTCTCAAAGGGCCTAAATATTCTTTCATTACAAATATCCTTGAGAGTCATCATGTCAAAATCATTCCACAATTAATAGAGGTTGCCTCCAAGGGCCTCAGGGAGAAGAGGGCTGTTAATAAGTGGACAAATAGGAGATACTGTCTGGCCTGCTTTAAAATGCTTGAGGACATTATGCCATGTGCCGACAGGATAGTCTTTGGTAAATTCTCAAAAATCCTTCCTGTTCACCCATGTGTTTCTACCGCATGAGTAAAGTCTTATCAATGGGAGAAAGATGTGAGGTCTCATACTCTCTTCTTCCAGTTACCAAAACAGGAGGCAGATCCATTGACCTAACGTAAAGACGGGACTGTATATGAGATTTGTCAGCCTGAGATGCAGTTCATAATTATTAGAAAGAAACTGCTAAATCTGGCTCTTTTTTTATCAAGAGGCACTAGTTTTGAGGCAAGATAAGGGAGCATATTGTGCTTAATTTTTGAAATGGCTAAGAAGAATTACTGGCTATTGTAATAGTTCTGTTCCCTGCTCATTTTACCCAAGTTAATACAGAGTGTAAATTCTATCTTTTGATTATCACTGCTCATGCTAGTGGTGAAATATTTCTTGTGACTAAATATAATTTCTCTTTTTTTTTTTTTTCAGTTGGAGGGGATATTTTTAAAAAGTTAAACCTATTGTAACTAATCCAAAATGTCCTTGCTCCTTCTTTTTGTGGGATTGTATCTGGCAATATAAAATGGTTGTTTCTTGAGAAAATTGCTTTTAAAAAGTTTGAAAAAAATTTGTTTTATCCATTTGAGGTAGAAAAAATATGCATATGTGTGACTTTGTAATTGTGGGTAGAAATACGAGTTATTAATGTATATTTCTGTAAGATTGGAGTAGATTCTCTGGTTACTTTGCGTGACTTTATTGAGCAGTCATCTGGAAGTTTCATATGGAAGATCAAAAACCAGCTATAAAACGGGACTGTGATTGTAACCTTAATTATCGAAAGGATATCCCCTCCAGAGGACTATAATCTGGTTTGAGAAGCAGAAAGATGGTTACTTCCCTATGGGAGTCTGGGAGCGATCCTCTCTCAAAAGCTTGGTGACATAGTCCTGTAAGCCTGATATGATTTCACTTTCAAATGTATTTAAAAATTCTACAGCAAATCCACTGGGGGCGTAGGCTTTCCCACTTTCCAACACAAATACTGTTTCCTTAATTTCATTCTCTATCCTGGGAATCTGCAACAGTTCTTTCTGCTCTTGTGTTGGTTGTAGCTGCTGCTGTTCCACAGCTGATGAAAGAATTGGATTTTAATGTTTGTTCAGAGGTACGTAAGTTGGCATAATAACTGTGAATAACTTTGTGATTCTCCAGGGCAAAGAGGAGTTTGGCCTTAGTATTTCTGAATTTACTGAGTTAGTTCGGACCATTTCTTCCTTGTTTATTAAGCCAAATAACAATGAGTATTCTCGAGGAGTGATTGTTAAAAATACACATTTCTTTCTCAGCTTTTTTAAAGGGATAGAAATACATCTAGAATTAAATTTGTAGACCTTTCACAAGAACTTCTATACTATTATGCTTTAAATTTGTTAGAAGGGAAACTGTCTTAAGTGAATAATTTCAGAATCTATTTCTGTCGCAACATTTTTTTTCTTGTAGGATAAATATTTTATTCAGAAAACAAAATATCTCTCAAACTCTGTGACCTCATAGAGCTAATTCTCTCATGCACTCTCCCAGTCCTTCTCCAGTGAAACAAGCTGATCATAAATATATTTCCCAGTTTGAAAATTTGATTGATATAGGAAGTATTATTTATCCAACTCTAATTATCTTAATTCTTTGCTTTGGGAAGCACTAGACTTTTTCTGAAAATTATTATCAACTGTCATCCTTATCAATAAAATCCATCTTATAAGGAAAAAGGCAAAAACATTGAATCAAATCAAAACCAGAAAAAGTCAAAGAAGAACTCCCTGAATATTCAGAGAAGGTGGGATTCATCTGAGCTAGCTTTGGCTCTCAGTGGACGAAGACAAGCACCTTCCATCCTACTATATCTATACAAATCACCAAGGATGAACTAACCTTTGGAAATGTCTATTTGTTTCAACTAACTTTTGAGTGCATAAATGTCTAGTGTAGACTAGAAGCAACTGATCTTCAGACTGATTAAATTATTTAGCTCATTGCCACCTTGAATATCTTCATGAAGTTCTCTATAAATGTTAAGTCCGGTTCATGCTTTCTGTGTTCCACTTCTTTTTGTTTCTTATTGTTGTTAGGTTTTCAAGATAAAGATTGCTCCATGACAGTTTTGTAATATTTTTTTTTTCCTCTTTCAGTTAAGCAACTCAAAGTATAGCTTGTCCAAAGATGCTTTCTACCTGCTAGGAAGAACTCGATGTAGATGCTTGTATTGTCATTTTGCTGAAAGATCTGGAAGTCCCCAGCATGCTGTCCAGGCAAGATGCAGGGTGGAAAAAAACTTTCTTAATAGTCTGCTCTGACCATTGAGACTATATTTCTGGGCAGTAACACATAGATGTAAGTTGCCTCTTTGAACTCTAGTTTTCAGTAAAAAGGGCTATGGTATTTATTTATCTCTTCTTGAATCTTCTGTTTTTCCAAAGTGCACACTCCTAAGTACTCTTCAGCTGTCTGGATTTATGCCAGTAAGACCCACTGAACAAAATAACCATCTACTGTGTTAGGCATAAATCACCTTTCATCCTTTTCCTGCTTAGTCATTGTTTTCTATTTTCTCATTTAATAATTTCAAAAGCTACTCATGGACATGATTCAGAAGCTATATTATTACTAAACTTTCCCTATTTGTTTTGCTTTACTTACACAACACCAATTGCGTTTGGTAATTCAGGATTTCTGATCACAACCGGAAAAAATCTGGTTCTTCTCAACTTCTTACCTCTTACATTGGTTATTCTAACGGTGTGAATTTAGTTGTGGTGATCTAGAACGTTCTTTTCCCTGCTATGCCTTTTTTTGTAGAAATCGTCACCTTCCTACTCATTTTAACAAAACATTTTAGAGGAAAGTACTGACCTCCTCTTCTTCCTCTACCAACAGGACACAGTGGGCATCTTTGTTTCATTGCAGGGTTTTCCTTTAAGCACTTTGTTTTTTCTTTTGCTTGTCTCATCCCTAGCACAAGGAAACTCCAACCCCGTGGATGCTCTCACTCGCTCTCCCGGTCCTGCTGCCAAATCTGCTGCTGCTTCTCATCTTTAACTGTTTTGAACAGAACATCTCCAGCAGCACATTGATTAAGTACAGGAAGCATTAGTGACCAGCAGCTCAGGGCATTGGGTTGTTATTGACTCTGACAGACCAATTTGTTTCTCCAGTGTTCATTATTCTACAAAAGGGGCACATCAGACAAGGCAATTGAAATGTGCAATATTGCCACCTATCTCTTTTCTGCCTTGATTATGTACAGTCCAGAGTTCAGCTCCAAAGTACACTAAGACCTCAGATATATGAGTGGTAAAAATGAAGATAATTAGAATTCCAGACTGGCCCAACTTGGAGCAAAGATAATTAACGCTAGAAGTTCCAAATGAGCACACACATGACAAGTAAATAAATTCAAAATTAGGCAAAAGTTTCTCTACTTCTTGGAATTATTAGTGTGTGGTCACAGTGACACTTTGTGTTCATTGCTGGGGAATGCACTCTGCTGAAACACTGCAATGTGCTGGAGTTGACATCTATTATCTAATGCGCTCATTAACAATGAGTGACCTAGTGCCTGCAGTGAGGAGACTGCAACTAAATTTTAGTGAGGTCAGGAGCTATTTATGAAGCAGCGGCTACCAGACATAAAAAGAAAGCTGAGTAGACTATGCTGCAGTTTGAAACGTACTCACTGTTAAACTAACATATATATACCTACACGGTGCACTGCTGCCTCATTTTTAATGCATGTACCAACATGTTCGTCCTTTGCCATGGAATGGTGTGTGACTTTTCCCCACATTCACCTTCTGTCCTTGTCTGTCAGCCGACATTTGTTCTGCTTGTCTCCATTCATAAAAAATACAGACCTACTAGCAAGACATTCCTGGGAATGGATGCAGGCAAGAGTTAAAATATGATGCCATTAACACACACACACTGATGCTAATTCCTACAGTGATCCATCATTTTTGCTTTAAACTCACTATGTAGCAGCAGAGAGCATGCCAGGATACAGGAAACTGTGTCTGTGATTGTATCTAAAATGGGAAAAATATTCCAGAGAAGTTTTACTCACTTGATTTCCCTTCCCTAAAATTGCACACAACCAAGATAATTTTTCCTTACACTGCCCTTATCTAATTGTTCTTTCTCATGAGAAATAATGCTTGTTTACTGTCAGTGACCCTGATTCTCGACTGCCCTGTGTGCTCTCCTGTCCCTCACACATGTGAGAATGGATACACCAGTCTACTCTGACTTTCTGCGCTGCTTTGGCAATGTGAAGCAGCTGTAAACCCGACAGGGAGCCAACCCCAACGAGCCCAGTTAATTCAAGTTTACAGATGCTTTACATCACCAAAGCAGTGCAGCAGAGCCAAGGCATACCAGTGAATCTGGTCTTCCAGCTGTGTGTTGATTTTAAAACTGAAAGTTGCAAAATGAATAGATTATTTGGAATGGGTATTCAATAAAACTCGTTTGATTTCCATAAGCTCTTGCAAGGACCTCCAGGCTCTGACAGCAGATTTGATTTTCTTCCTGACCATTTAAACCCAGATACTGCTTTTGATGAATGTGACACATACATCTGGCAGAGTCACGAGCCACACACTTCTCCCTGCACTTTACAAAACAAAGCCAAAAATATATCCACCTTTAGTCTTTTGAAAAAGATTGACAGTAGTTTACAAAGTGCCCCTGAGCACAGTTAAGACACATAGGATGGCATTCTCACCATCTGAAGGTGACAGCTAAACCTGCGTGGGTTCCCCTGGCTTCCCGTGGGCTGGGGTTTTCTTACTGTACTCCTAGACACTTTGAGTTGTGCCACTTCTGCAAAGTGAATTCTTCTGCAAAAGTATCAATGAGACAGTCCCAACCTGCCTAACATGTGGAGCAGATTTGTCATTGGACTGGAGCAGGACTTTCCTGCCGGTGATTTCCCGTTCGCCAGAAGTTTCTTTCCTGCAGACTTTCAGGCTGCACAACTCAGTGAACACAGTAGCTCACAAAAACCTGTAGCAGAATGCCTGAAAGTTTTGACTCAAAATATTTACTAGATGAGTTCTTTTCAAGGAATCCCTGCCTTTGCTATCTACCAAATCCATCTCACTAACCACTGTTTTAAGACAGGTGACTTATTTAAAATACCTGTAAGCAAAACTTAAACTTGCAGAAATTTGTTAAGTTGAAAATTTACTGACAGACCTATCTGTCCTGAAAGTCTGCCTGTGTGTGTGTTTGTCTGGGAAACCAAAGAAACCTTTTAAACATCCAGGAGGAAACAATCTGTGCACTACCTCCATCCCCCAAATTCTCACTGAGATAGGATGTACATTTTATTACTTCACAGAGATTGTACTTACTGTATGAGAGACGGCAAAAGCAGTTTAAAAATATGTGAAATCAATGTGTTACATTAGTAAAACAACAATGACTAGCACAATTATTATTCTTGCTTTTCTTCTAAGCTTAAGCAGCATTGTTTGCACTGCCCCCAAAGCCCAGCCGTAAATCTCAGAGAGCCTGCTGACGAGGTCCCAAGCTGCTGCAAGAGCAACCCCAGCCTTTACAAAAACAAAAGAGGACCTTAAAATTTGGGGGAATTTGTTTGTTGTTTTTTCATTTGCTTGGTTTTGGTTTCTTTTTCTGTTTAAATGAACAAACTGTGTACTGGTTGTTACAATCTTGGAACAATGGAGCCGTACTCAATTTGTCCCAGCCTGGGTGCACAGGCACGATACTGTTTCTCCCTGCTATGCCTATCTGCCTATAGCTTTTGCAAATTTTCAGGGCTCTCTCTGGTCGTTCCAGAGAGGTTTGGCCCTGTTTCCTCTTCATGGGATGTAAGTCATGTGGACTTCAGTGAAGGTTATTCATAGCCTACGGCAGGAGGGTAGGGCTGTGCTGGCCGCTCAGAGGGCCGCAGTCCCAGATGTGGCCAGCTGTTCAGTGCCAAAACTGCTTCTGCCCATGGGAGATGCTAGCAGAACCAGGGCCAATGTGCCAGAAGGACCAAAGGCCACCCTGGCTGACATGCACCTACAGAAGTGGCAGAAAGACAAGTCTAAAAAAGCTGGGGAGGGAGCTGGGGGCAGCGGAAGGGAAGATACAGTCTTAGCAAAAGCAGCTTTTGGGTCAAAACAGACACATCGTGTTATCCAGTCACATCATATACCAGGCATCTGGGAAGATGATTTATCACAGAATGATGTGTTTTGAGATACTGCTATATGTCTATGTAGAAGGAATGCCAGCCCCAGTTGATGCTTGAGAGGCTGGCTTTGTGCCATTTGATTCCTGTCAATCAAAATCCATAAATGGCAGAAGGAGCTGGGGAAGAGGAAGAAAAGGGTAGTGGGAGAAAGAGTAAACCCTGGAGGGAGGGAAGGAGAGATCTGTAGGAATATATGATATATGGAGTGGATGTGAAAAGGCTGATACACCACCCAGAGCCCCTTCCAATACAACTAGCCTTCTGTTAGGCTTCGTTTAAAATCCTCACTCTATGCACTTCAAAATAGTGTTTGCTCGTCGTTTTTGCTGCTCTTTCTTTTAGTTTGCTTCAGTTTTGGTTCATGAGCTGAGTTAATGTAATGGACACAATTTTGATGGTTTTTTAAAGCAATCATAAAAAGGGTCTTTTATTTGAACTCCACACCTGTAATCAGATCTCTGAGGATCATTACCTTCATATCTATGGATACAGATAGTTCTGTATGAAGTTGTGATTTTGAAGAAATAGGGATCTTTTGAAATCTTAGCAAGGTAACATGAGGCAAAAATGGAAAGGAGAGGGGAGGGGAGGGGAGGGGAGGGGAGGGGAGGGGAGGGGAGGGGAGGGGAGGGGAGGGGAAAAAAGATTTTGCAAATAGCATTTATTTTTAGTATATTTTTAATATTTTAAATAAAATGACTGTTTGAACATGCCCTGAAACTGTGAATGTTAGTTTGAAAACATAATCTACAATAAGAAAGTGTGTAAGCAATTTAAAAGACATGGCAAGAATGGCTTATTGCAAAGCATTAGAGATACAGATTATGTGTGGATGCTTTCCCCACCGATGTGATATATTTTCAGTTGCCTATTTCTCCTAACACAAGCACTGCACTTGGGTACCTGGAGCACAACGTGTTGTCATAAGACCAGGCTGACCAAAACCACTTCTGAACAACTCCTCCAGCCTATGTAACCAAGTCTGAAGCAGGCACCTTGATCTTAAAAAAAAATACACCAGGCAAATGCTTCCGAGCCACCTGAAAAATACAAAAACCTTTCCCAGAGCCTCTTCCCCTCTCCTCACATATTGCACAGATCTGTGAACCAGCGCTATGGTCAGTACTCTTTGAATGATCACATTACAGGACCAGAAAAAAAACTTCCCCAGGAATTTTTGTTACGTCACGGAATTAGCCTAGTTTCTGTAACGCTCTACGTATGTTTCTACATGTGCACATGTGAAACTATCTCTGTTGTAGTTCAGGCCCCGATCGGGACCAGACTACGCAGTCTCTCTCTCACTCCCCTCAACCTCCGAGAGAATAGGGAACGATAATATAAGAAAAAACGGCTCGAGGTTTGAGATAAGGACAGGGAGAAAATTCTTAAAGTTACCGTTACGGGCAAAACAGACTTGACTAGGGGAAAACTACTCATTTATTACTAAAAACAGCAGGATAATGAGACAGAGAACAAGATAACTTCTCCCCGCCCCTCCCTCTTCCCGAACTTAACATTATCTCTACTACCTTCCCCCCACCCCGCGCGGCACAGAGGGGAAGAGGGAATGGGGAATGCGGTCAGTTCATCACACGTTGTTCTACGCCGCTGCTTCATAGTCAGGGGAAGAACTCCCCACATTCCTCCCCTGCTCCATTGTGGGGTCCCACCCATATGCCACAGTCCTTCGTGAAACTGCTCTGGCGTGGGTCATCTCTTCCACGGGGTGTAGTCCCTCCAGACCAGCTGCCCCAGCAGGCCCTCCACAGGCCACAGCCACCTTCAGGCATCCACCTCCCCCGGTATGGGGTCCTTCACGGGCTCCAAGTGGATCTCTGCTCCTCTGTGGACCTCCATGGGCTGCAGGGGGACAACCTGCTCCACCATGGTCATCACCACAGGTTGCAGGGGAATCTTGGCCAGGAGCCGCATTTCTCCTCCCCCTCCTTCTTCACTGACTCAGAACTTGGCGTCTGGAGCTGTTCCTCTCACAAGAAAAGTTCTTCACAACAGGCTGGCAGACACCTCTCAGAATCTCTTCACGTCATTCAGCTCATCTCCTCTCCACTTCTTGCAGCCAGGCTGGGCCGAGTTGCGCCCAGTCGGCCGCCTGGCGAGAGGCCAGAGGGTGAGGCCTGCAAGGCCCACGAGGCCCGCGCCTTCCTCTCTGCACCTCTGCCCCCACTCAGCTTCTTCACATCTTCTCTTCTCTTTTTTTTTTTTTTTTTTCTGTTTTCCCCTTCTTAACGTTATCACAGAGGTGTTATCATGGGACATTCTGCTACCAATCAGGTTGGCCTTGGCCAGCAGAGGGTCCACCCTAGGCCCGGCCGAGTCCAGTGCACAAAGGGGAGCGACTTCTAGCAGTTTCCTACAGAAGCTACCACCTTAGGCCCCCCCTCACTAAACAAACTCACAACATCTGTATAGAAAATATGAGACAAAATAAGAAAACATGGTGTGTGTGATTCAGGATGGAGGAATAAGGACTTTCTGCCTGTTCTACCAGTCCTTGCTCTATAATTTGAATAGAAGAAAATTATCCATTCCCCTCTCTGATGTAAGAGTATGAATCATAACAAGAGTATATATGACTATTTCCCTTTCCAACAGCAGATAGCGAGATCTTTCTTCCCTCCTCCCCCTACATTAAGAGGATCCCAAAAATCCTAAGAGCAACACCTTTGACCATGGATTGGAGGTAGATGTCAGCGCTGAATTGATGACCCCTCTAAGTTGCTTAGGTCAACAGGCCAAGTCCTCCTCCTGTTTGCTCGTCCTTCGAGCTATTCATCTACACAAGTGAGTGCCAAGTGTGCTTACAAAGCGTGACATGTATCTGCTGGTTGTGAAACGGTATCGGTATTTTTAGCCACAGTCCTGTTAGGAGAAAGAACTGCAAAAGGAGGATGGACTGGAAATGCCCCTGAAAGTCTCTTCTCATTTTGAGTATGTCCCTGCCTGAGAGATACTCTCAATGACTGGAGAGAGAAGTAATGATACAGCTGATGTGAAGGCAATTGCCTGGGGTACCACAGCTTGAGGGGCAAAAGAGACAAATTCAGCAACATATCAGTTTATGACTCTTTAAAAGCAATTACTTTAATCTCTGAGCCATAATTTAAAATCTGCTAAATTTTATTAGTCTTCTACTCTATTTTTGCCTCATGGCAAAAAAAAAAAGTCATTATTTTAAAACTAAACTTATGTGAGATCCACCAAAGCAAGTATCAGGTCCCTCTACTGCCAATAGCACAGATTAGCAATGCTGAGTCATGAAAGTAAACTGTGTTTATGTTAAAGATAATGCTAAGCTTCATCACTTTAAACTCCAACATTAAACCACTTTATCTTGGGTGTTGTGCACCAGTGGTTTTCAGTACGTCCCTTGTTTTGACTTTAAATGAGAAATACATTGTTCTGTATTTATTATAATACTTAACATTAGCTTCTATAGTGTTAATGATGTGGCTCAAAAGGAGTCTCCATAGGAAAGAGAATAGTACGGGGGAGTTTCCTCCATGAATTGTTCCTCAAAAATCACTATGATGTAGGAAGTTCACTTACATCTTAAACTAAAAGTTAACATAAAAATGCATGATAACATTTTCAAGAAGAATGTATATAGAAATACTGGAGCAGAATTCTGCAGGGGCAGCCACTTTTTCCAAAAATCAGTAATCATGTTAGCACCGTAGATAAGAAGCTGTATGGGGCATGGACTATCGTATTTTTCTCTAGTTTATAAGCTGCCTTTAACACTGGTGTGTCAGACCCAGACAATGGCTCCTGAATCCAACTTATTAAACAAACAACAAACACATCACCTAACTCATAACATTGCTATGTCCTTTAGCTTATACAGTTCTGTATTTTCTTTAAACTACTGAATTCATGTTTCTTGTGTGCTTATATTATAGACATCTCTTTTTGCTGTACAGGAACAACCTACGGTCTGAGTTTCAGCCACAAGGTCTCTGGACCATATGTAGATATTCTTCTGCCTGAAATGGTTTCAAAAAGCTCAGGAGAGTTCTGTGCCAAATAATAATTTTAAGATTTAAAGAAACTAGTGAAAACCTCACAGTTTACCCACTTTATCTACTCTCTCTGCTGTTCTTAGTTTTGGACTGTTTATTTTTTTATGATTTTCAGATCCTGAAGGTACAAAGGCACAGGGATATTTGTAGGAACAGGCTCTCCTTAAGTGGAGGGGCACCTAAAGCATTAGTGGACATTTCAGCTGTCATGAGGGGAGAAAACTGTGGTTATCATCCAAAGAAATGACATTAGGGTTAGATGCATCACACCTACCTATGGTCATCTAGAAGTCTGTGGTTTATTGTTTATTTTTAACAAGGTCCTCTTGGACCTAGTTGGTGGAGAGAGAGCAAGCTCACCTGGGAGAACTGTGCAGCTCAGCAAGAACTGCCCTCTAGGACACACTCCTTTGACTACCAAGGGAGACTTGCTGACTACTTTAAACCAGATGCCCATGATTAGATTGCTAAAAGTGATCTAGAAACAATTCAGCTTTTAGGAGGTGAGGTGATTCTTACCCGAATTCCAAAGTATGAGTATTTCCCTAAGAATCTCAGAAAGGATGGTGGGAATCTCCCTGTGAAATTCCAGTGAAAACTCACGGTGTGGTTTATTTTGTTAGTGCCTGCACACTTTTTAAATTCAAGAGAGGTAAGTGAAAGGAAGGAGAGAAAACATAAATGTGAGTATTAAGGACAGATGTGCTGAAGAGCTCTCTGGATGCCTCCAGATTTACCTGCTAGGGTGTCCCAGAGCTTGCTCCGGCAGATGTGTAAAGCAGTCTGCAGCTTCTCTCTGGCCTTTTCCATGGAAAATAAAGCATTGAAAGAGGAGGAGACTGCAAATCTCATTCTCACTATAATGAAGAGCTGAGATATCTGAACCATGTATTCAAGCCCCTGAATGCCTTCCCAGGAGCAGTAACAGATGTGCCTCACAACCCAAACCTGTGAATTCTTCAAAGCAGTGTGAGGGGAAGACATCCCACTTTAGGGAGGAACTAGGCGGTAATAAGGTTGTGTCATCCTTCTAGTTGCTCGGTGTATCCCATAGTGATTTTTAGACTAATTTAACACAACTTGTTTGATAATTTTTCAGAAAAATGAAATTTCACTGGCATGCATTTTTTTTTGCTGAAATGTTTGTGGAGGTAGATCTGTGGGAATGAGGGGTTTTAAAAGACTTATTGATTGCGTACTTCTTGGATACAGATGGTGAAAGGATGGACATGAAGGAGAAAAAGAAAGTATTCAAATCTAACTTTTTGAAACAGAATTAAAAAAAAATAAATAAAGCAATTTGTGAAAACTGTTAAGAACGTTCCAGTTGTATTATAAAGCAGAGTGGAAGAAGCCTTCCAAATTTATAAACACTGACAGTGTTTGAATTATTTTATAACATTGGAAACAGATGTATACTTCAAGTTAAACTCTCATTTCTTCACTGCAAATTAGTGCTAAATATCATCGAATGACATTTTGAATTTTACAGCCCAAATTATTGTTACATGGATCACAGTTATTCAGGACTACATTATTCTGAGTTTCTCTCACTTTCTTTTTTTTTTTGTTATTATTTTGCTGCTAATCTTTGAACCTCATCCAGCATTCCTTACTCAGGCTAAACTCTCACTGAAGTCAATTTTGCCTAAGCAAGAATTGCAAGATCAGACCGTTTGTCACAGACAGGGTGCATCATCAAATTTTGTTTTCTAGATAGATTAGTGAAGAACTCAGTTAGCAAGGCCACACTGGAGTGTCTTCCGATACCCTTTTCTGCCCATTCACATTCTCCTCTCCTCTTACAGTCTTATTGATTTGACATGAGGAGCTAAAATGACCAGCTATTCAAAAATACCAAATTCTGAAGGAAAAAGTTGCCTATGATTATGGACATTATACTGGATATTCAAACTCCTTCTTACCAAGATATGTAAAGGAAAATAGGAAATAGTACAATTCAGAGCCTTTCCTGTGGCAAGCAGTGAAAAGAGGAAATAAAACAGTGAAAACTTAACCCATTCACATGGTCCTCTTTGCTATACATTGGATTCCAGACAGTAATGTGGTTATAATCAATTTGGACTTGGCTTGCAGTCATATATTCCCTAGTGGGGCCCAAGTATCTTGACCATGAATTTCAAAATAACTACACAAAGTGATGATAAAAAGTAGATTTTTCTACTGGAACTAATGGTGATTCCTTCCGTTGTTTTGCACAGCATATGCTGTTCATAAATAATGTCAGAATTGGGCCAAGTCTCCTTAAGAAAGGTGGTCATTTAATGTAAGTAAATCCACATTAAATATTGAAGATCAGAAAAAAGCTGCCTTTTCAAAGAGGTCACTTTTAAGTGAACGAAACAACAATGCATGTGTGCGGATGGCCAGTTCCACACTGGGTGACACAGAGTTAATGGCTCATAGAGAGCATATACATGTTTTTTAAAGATGTTTTATTGCTTACAAAAGGAAGTAGTCTAGAGAGACTGGATACATAAACTGGCTCCAGCCAGCTGCGGCTGTCAGGCTAGGAAGGATCCTGTTCAATTAGTGTTGTAAAATAAAATACTTTGTAAAGGAAATAAACACTATGAGAGCTAAGATTCATGCTTTCAAATATACACAAGGTTTGAATTTTTAATTAGGGTTGCTAATTACAGTCATCAGAAAGCAGAACAGAATAGATTTTACCTTACATTTAGCAGACAAGCCTTCAACCCCAGTGTATTTTTCAATTTCATTAATATTTTATGAAAATGGCCCTTGCAGCTTCAGCCTATTCTGTGCCTCCTACAAAACTGCCCCACATTATGGATGCCAATGCCTTTAAGCCATGTGCATTAGTGAGATGACAAAATGCAAAACAGCATCTTGTCAACCATTGCATCAATTGATTCTATTAGATAGTGTAAAAACAGTTGGGTGTGAGTTATAATCTAGCTGACACTAATGATGAAACAAGACACTGGCTGGGAGCAGCCATTAGCTACAAGCCAGAAATTAATGCTTCTAATATTTTTGAACAAATTAACCTTAATGAACTGGCCATGTATATACTGTAGTATATACTGATAAGTCAATTAGTAGAGAATAGAGGTTATGTATATATAGATATATAGAAAAAGTATGGTTATAGAGACACATATATAGCACACAATACTATAACAGCAATTCTACAGTAAAATCAGCTCTTTTTACATTTAGATACATGCTAACTCTAATGTGCAAAGGCCCAGTCTTGTGCATTTCAGTGAAAATTTTTATACAGGAACATCAGTAAGCAAATACAAAATTCAGTGTGTCATCATACTTATAGATCAAACACAGCATTGATGTGTTCATATTAAATTCACTGATATTTAACTGTAACTAAGTTTGGGACCCGGTGGTCCAAATTTCTAGCTGAATTCATCATGTACTGACCAAAATTTACAGTATATTTCCTCTCTGTTCATTCCTATTTATGAATATCCTCTGATTCAGACTCTTCCATCCTCTAAATCCAGTCACTGCCTAAAAGGATGCATTAGCATTTTAAAATAATACAGCTAATGTGAGACCCTAAATTCTAGGAATTCCGTTTACAAGCAACCTAGAAAACAGAAGTGGCTAATTTATAAGAAAGCACAGAACAAAGGTAAGGCACTTGCCAACAATAGTTTGTTGGTTTAACTTTGACTTGCTTTCCTAGGAAAGAAGAAAACAGAATTTTCAATGTGAACTGTCAGCCCCAGTTATGACAGGGCTTCACTAGTTAGAAATTCAGAGTTCCTCCTCCATTGGCAGAATGATGTAAAGAAAACCACCAAACAGAATTCTTTCAAGTTCCAACTACAACTCTACTTAAATAATTTACTTTTTAGTTTTACTCAGACTATTCTTTTTAAACTTGGCTGACATTTTCGTTGACAAGCACATTTTATTGCACAAGATCAGTAGTAAAATTGGCAGAGAAAAAGAGAGAGGGGGGAAAAGCTCTGCCTCTACTCAATGAGAGAACTACTATCTTGCCTTTGGGAAAAACAATGCTGGCAGTGACCCTTTCTGAAGCCAACAATAACTGGTAAACCAGTCAATATAAGTAAAATATTTGGTCACTTTGAATATTTCCTTTTCCTACGAGAAGTAAACCAGGGGCTGTAGAGCTAACAATTTAAATTAAGCCAGTAATAAAAATGTTGAATGTGAACATCAAGCCTTTAAATCAATCTATTAGAAACTAATAAAAAAAATTAAATAGTTGAAAATGTAAACATTAAAACATTTGCCTATGAACTACTGAGAGCTGCATTTAAAACTAGTAGAGACCAAAAAAAAAAAAAGCAAAACTCAGGAAAAAAAAATAAAGTGGAAATAACATCTTAAGTGTAGCTTTTGATTTTCAAGATCTCTGGCTTTCAAATTCTAAATGTGTGGTGCTACTTAGTGGTGAAAACAGAAGGCAGAAAGAACCATAGGCATCTTAATGAAATTAATGTCTATTTGGATTATATACTAAATGAGTGACCATGCTTCCTAAGCACTTTTTTTTGGAGGACATGAACTAGAAAGGGCTACAGGACATCCCAACCAACATTCCATTATAAAGCCACACATCAAGGTTACTCCTGGAGTACTGAAGCCCTAGGCTGTTATCAACATTACACTCATTTGGGGAAAGCGTCTTAAAGAACTTTGTGTAATACTAAATTGAGAACATAGATGGACATGTTTTGTGCCTTGTGTCCAGCAATTTCAATTAAGGCAAGTTTATAAGTTTGCCAAGCCAGTTTAATCAGAAGTTGTTCTGGATTTATTTCCAAAATTTACAAGAGACATTTCAGGAGTCAATGCCAAATATTTATGTCAGTGATCTGCAAGCATTTGATTTGATTTTTTGGCCAAGTGGAGGTCTTAGGTCTCAAGCCAGATAATTCTCCTTGTTCTGCCACGTTTTTCCTGTGCACCCTCTTTTCTCATTTCTGTTGTGTGGGGAAACACCACCATCATCACCACTGCTTTTACTAAAGGTGTCGGGTTTTGGGGTAGTTTTTCAAGCTGGTCTCTGGAAGAAGTGATGAACTCCTCAGATGAGACAGTCATCTCTATGAAATGTCTTTGAGGGCCTGGTAGACATGCAGTTGGATATGGCACAAGGGCTCCCAGGTGCCATCCCATGTGGGATGAAATCATCTCATCCCATGTGGCTGAAATCCTGGCATTGTTTAAATCAGTGGAAGTTCCACAATGTGGTTCTTGACATAGCTAGAATGCACATAGCAAACAATAATGGAGGACAATAGGTTTTGCCTAGGAAGCTAATCTCTGAAAATTATGTGAGTAATTAGATGTGATGAATGTACAGTTCTCACTACAGACTTTCTTAGATGCTTCTTCCAGTATATCTCTTACCATAATACAGACGCTGCTATGTCTATGCTACGCGTATACCAGAGACACGGGGCGCATGTTCAAGCACTGTCCTGTCTTTAAACTGTTTAATTGTTAGCACTCTCCCTGGCATAGTTTTGCCCTATGCTGACTGGCCCTGTGCCAAATAACACCTGGGTATTGCTCAGAGACGGAAAGCACTACAGATCTTTCCCAAAAGGAGATTTGAAGATGGCCTTCCTCTTTTATTGGAGAGAAAGTTTAAGTAGGTAGTGCAAGTCTTGCCATGCCACTTGGTCTCAGAGAGAGGGAACAGTTCCTGACCTGCGTTATTTAGCAGTATAGGTGCTGAATTTATTTAGCCTCCGTAGCCATTTCTGATACATTCTGCTAATGATCGTTGCGCTGCACATAGTTGTATCAGTTACACATGGGTTAGGAGCCCAAAGGAATGCTCACAATGAGCTTGAGGTCCTAGTCTAGAATAAAAGAATAAAAATGTTGAGTTGTGGAAGTCTAGTTTCTTTGTAGTCTTTTGGGAGAACTCTTATGCTGTCTCAAATCTCTGCACCACATATTTTCCTATTCCTGAAATTTCCCCCTTTTCCTCTCTACAGTTTCCATAGGACTTGCAGATGCCTAATACACTCCACAGTACAGAAAGGAAAATTTAAAAAAAAAACACCTCCATTTAATTTTCTAGTATCAACCTAGCCTATGAGTGTGTTACAAAATTTCCCAAAGCTCTTTAGTTTGGTTGGATGAAGAAGGCTGTGTGGTGCAGGTGGTTTAAATTTACATTTTCTGTGCTCCAAGCCCTCTAGTTCCTAATAACCATTTCAAACCCCTTACTGAGGTAAATCTCCTGGTGAGGTAAAAGCAAGGCTTTTCTAAGGAAAATGTCTAGATTTCTGGGCATCATGATTTGGTACACTACTATCAGCAATTTCTTTCTTCTGTGCATTTTGCTTACAAAAGAACCACAGGGGAAAATGTAGATACTCAATGAGATATGATCAAGATAGAATCATAGAATCACAGAATGGTTAGGTTTGGAAGGGACCTTTAAAGGTCATCTAGTCCAATCCCCCTGCAAGAAGCAGGGACACCTCCAACCAGATCAGGTTGCTCAGAGCCCCATCCAACCTGGCCTCAAAAGTTTGCAGGGATGAAGCATCTACCACCTCTCTGGGCAACCTCTTCCAGTGTTTCACCACCCTTACTGTAAAAAAATTTTTTCCTTATGTCCAGTCTGAATCTATCTCCCTCTATTTTGAAACCATTACCCCTCGTCCTATCAAGATACTTGCATGAGAATGACGTGCAATAGAGAGTCTTCTTTCAGTGTTCCTGGTTGTGGCTTTTTTTTGCTCTCTCAGTATAGCATTGATAGAATTTACATGGAAGTTAAACCCCTCCTTGAGTGGTTTGAACCATGGATTACAATTCTCCCCTCAGTCTGCCATTCAGATCATCACATGACTTTACTTTAAAAGTCAACTAGGGCCAAAGAGGGGCAGTCCAGCTCTGAACCCCTCATCAGCAAAGATCTGCAGGCTGCAGGAGATGAACAAGCACTATGTTTCCAACATGTTGAACCTGTCAGTACTGATCCAGCTTCTTCCAGTTGTCTGGAAATAGAGTGAGGACTCTGACCATTCCTACTCACCTTCCACAGGAGATATGGGTATTTCTGGCCTGGACTCTCAGCATATCGCACAGATAGAGAAGGGATGCTGCTGTGCAGGCAAAAAGGAACACTTATAGAATTGCCTTCTCTCTGTTTTGTTCATTAGGATTTCACCATGAAAGCAGTTAGAAAAAAGATTTCCTGATTTTTTTAGGCAAGGTTTGACCCTATAGGCTTTGCTGACTTCATTAAGACTTACATAAAAATCCATAGCTCTGATGGCTGGTCTTCAGGAAGTGAACCCCTTTTTTCAACTCTTAAATCTTTGCCCAGTAGCTTGTCATCTTCAGTTCATGTCCTTATCTCTTGTTTTCTCTCTCTTAAATAAATACAAACCCCAATTTTACTAGAAGAATGTGTTCTCATATAACTGAGTAATGGCATAGGCTATATAAATGTAATTTAATCTCTTCTTGGGAATGATTCTCGAATTTTACTACAGATTGGGTTGGATTTCTCACACACCCCCAGTTAGGTAGATGCATGGAGTCTTGGCAATCAATTACATGAGACTTTATTGACAGAAAAGTTAAGTCTCTGTACAAGCCAGGGCTGAGCCCTTTATTTGGGGTATAGTCCCTTGTGTCCATTTGTCACTCCTGTCCCTTTCTAATTTGGTGACAGCATAAAGAGTTTACGAACAGCCCATGCTTTGGTGAGAGTCAGTCCATCTCCCACTTCATTAATGCATGGGATGAGAATACAAACTATATTAAGACTTGTTTATGTGCATCCCAGACCTACTGAACCTATTTAATTTTGCTCTCCCAGGACTGTGCTCTGGGTCAACACGCACCTTCACCTTCTAGATACAAATTAGAGCACTAAGAAGATATATCCAGAGAGAATATTGTGGAATGGGAGGAAAAGGTGTCCCCAGGCTCCAAACTTAGAAAAAGGCAGAGGGAGCAGCTGGGATTTTGCAGAAGTACACACAAGCTTAAAGTGAGGGAAGCAAGCTTAAGAGTAGTGAAGGGAGGAGAAGTGCTTAAATATCTCCAGGTCTCTATCCTCCAAAAGCTAAGTGTGGTTAACTAGGCTGGGAATCATCTCACTAGTAGGCCTACAAGTCAATGCTGTAGGTGTCTTGCTCACTTATCGTATCACTTAGTGGAGTAAGATGGAATTATAGCCACAACACGAACCCTTCCTGGACACTTCTTCATGGTGTGCAGTTTCTTGTCACCAAACCATGCTATATGCAATATGCCACTGCTATTTATATTTTTAAGCATTTCAGAATCTACACTAAGGTAACATTTCCCTGAAGGCAACATGTGTATCACAGAGGTGGAAAAAGAGGGAATATCTTTTCTCCTATAGTTTGTGACACAGCTTGGGTAAGGACCAGAAACTTGGGCTTCAGGTGTCACTTAGGATGCAACAGGAATTTAACTGAATAAGGACCTCAGGAGTTCTTTTTTTTTTGTGGTCTGGTATGTCTAAAAGTGATCCTGTTGCTTTGTTGTTTCCTTAGGCAAAGCTTTAACTGGAATTTTGTCTGCACAAAGTATAAGATTTAAAGTAAGGACTGCAACAATTGATGCTGAATATGCTGAGATTTAAGGAACCTACATTTGACTGAAAGATGCATATCTCTGTCCCCCATCGCATATGAATTAAAGACAGAAGAGTCTAGCTCAGGAGCCAAAGGTTTGTGCCACAACCAAAGCACAAACAGCTGTGATCCTAACATAGCAAACTCCCATTAACATCAGCTGAAATTTTGCCTGAGTAAGATCTGAATACAAACTGAAAAAAAACTGCAGGCTTTAGCTCTGTGGGGAAGATTGTTCCAAGGGGGGAAGATTGTTGTTCTCACATAGGAGTGACTGAGTTGTGTTTCAGAAACATATTTCATCGCATTCGTCCAGCAACGCTGCCCTTTCAGACCTATGAAGCTTGCATTCGAGCAAACATTCCATTCACCAAGGAGAAAAATGCAAGCCAAGTAATTCATTTAGGGAAAAAAAAAAAAAAAACAACCCAACGAATGTTGCATTTTTTTCATATAATCACTAGAAGAATCATTTTATAGTGTTTCCCGTGTAATTACTGCCAGACCTGTTTAGCAAATGTGAAATACTCATTACCAATTACTTAACTATACATATATTAAAACTTAATTAGTAAATAAATTAAGCATATAATTAATTGCTTTAATCAGTAGGCTTTTAATATTGTAATTATCACTTGATACATTAAGGGCATGTTAAGAATACTTTTCTCCAAAAAATACATTGTTAATTAATCATTAAAACTTATCTTACTACATGCTCATTAATGATTTATTACAGATGTTGGGCCAAATTCTTCTCTCAATTACAGCAGAGCTAACTCTGTTGAAGCCAGTAGAGCTTCACTTGCATAAATTAAAGGAGAATTTGGTCCTGTTAATTAAATGTAAAGTGTTTGTTAGAGCATATCACCATAGATGGGAATCTGTAGTCCCTTGCTTGCTTTAACCTAATAGGGGCAACCTGCCTTTCTTTCCCACTCCTTCGCTGCAGCTGAACAGTGTCCTTCCATAGCCTGAGCTCAGAGGCAGCAAATTCCAATAGCTGGGTAATGAGATGGGATCGGAGAGATTCAGTTTCATTTCTAGTCCTCTCACTAGCTATGAATTCCAGTTAGTGTGTGAACAAGATCTTGACCTCAGCTAGCTGCCCAGATGCTTTTTAAAGAGACAAATGATTGCTCCTGGGCACTAGATCACTTTTTTTTTCCTCAATATTAACATCTAAAAGAAGTCTAAAGAATAAAGACAAATTGAAAGGTGGCTACCAGATCCAGAACTCAAAGGACAGAAAAGATGAATCCCAAACATGAACTTTCTGTGGATACATTTTTGTTCTCGTGGATATGGCTTGTCTATCTGGACTGTATAATTATCTCAAGGTAGGGACTTTTTCTTGGGATTTGTATCTGCCTTAATGGGCCAAATGCGTCTTAATTACACTTTCTTGAGGCAGAGAGAGTAATAATATTGTTTGCAGAAGATCTTCATACATAAACAGTCCTATTATGGATTACTGCAGAGAAGGCAGGACAGGGAGTGGGGAGGAGCGACTAATTTTTGAGCAAGGGTTATCTATTTATAATTGCAGAGCACAGTTTTGATGCAGAAATCTTTGAAATGTCAATGTGAAGCCTTCTATGGGTTTCCCAATGGGACTCGCCCATGCACAACCTATTTGCACAGATTCAAAGTCTTGGTTGCATAAATGTAAATGTAGAGTAAATGAGGAAACCAAGATTTAATGATAGTGAGCTTTGGAATCTGGATGTGGCATATGCAGTACATTATTCGCACATGCACATATCTCCTCATCTCTAACCTTGATGAAAGCAGATCTTCTTCTGCTTTGGTGAAGAAATACCTGCTTTTAGTAGGTAGAAGTTAAACAGCATTTAGTACTTGCTAGGAGGAACCGTACAGGACCTGCCCAAGATTTGTTCTGAAAAATTGATATTCTCAACTTATTTCTATGTTTTGGGAGAGCTCTCAAAAGAGCTTTCATAAGAACACGTTAAAAATCTTCATTTCCTTACTAAGATGGCAAAGAACTTAACGTACTAATGCATACATGCACATATTCAATCTCAGTCTTTAAGTGACTATTCCAGATAGAGGGACAGAAAGAAAATAGTTAATTTAAAATGTACTAGGAAGAAGAAGATATTTCTTACTATTAATTTGCAGCAGAGTGTTTCAGTGCTTTGACAACACTATGAACTGATATTCAGCACTGCAGGTCGAATAAAAGAAAATCGCTACACTAGAATGATCCATGAGTTCTGAAATCGTGATCAGTTCTAAGAAAAATGCCTCTCCTTTAGTCACTTTTCCACTGAAGGAAAGAAAGACAAGTAACTTGGAAAAAAAAAAAAAGATTATGGAAGCTACCTTCAGGAGTCACATTAACAGGTACTGCAGTCTTGTAGACTCAGTATATACCTCTAAACAGTTGTGTTGAGGTGAACATTTCCCCATCATAAAAAACAATGAGCAAGGTGAATCCTGCTTAGATATCCTTCCCTAAGTTTAGAGGCCAAATCTAAACAAGGTCATTGTGTAATCTTAACATCTGCTAAGGGATTTCTGGGGCAGGTGATGCTCATAGGGCTTTTGACAATGGCCACTGTGTTACCCAAGGGGTGAAATGGAGGCTTCTCACTTATGTGATGCTCTCCATGGGTTTTAGAGACTTAAGCTCCAACGACAAAACGGCTAAAGCTTCCCTGTTCCCCCACCATAATGGAGAAGTATCAGAGTCAGAAAGCAAACCCTCTTAAGTTTCCCTGTATTAAATCCTTTAAACAAAAACTAAAGAGGGGGTCCGATGAAAATAAGTTTATAAACAATTCTGATGCACAGTTAAGATTAAAAATCTGAGATTCTTGTTGGTAAATAAGTCCATTCTTCATACTTCTGATGAATTAGTTCTGTGACAGCTTCTCCTGTACAAAATCATAACAGTTTGTCCTATCCTGAAAGCACCAGTGTCATTCCCATGTACGAAGCGTAGACAATGGCAACTTTGCAGAGTAAAGGTAGAGAGAAATTGTTCATTCATCTTTAAATTTACTTTAAAATTTATTTGCTTTTGACAGAAGCAAAAGATTTATTAAAGCATTTTTTAAAGTGTACAATATTTGACATAGTAAACAAGACAATATAGGCACGAGTCCTTTGGTGCTATGAGCCACAAATGCCTCATCATCGTTATTCAAGGGGATTCTAGCAATGCTGAGAAAACACTCCTGTAAGAAATTGAGTTTGACTGTTCTGGTAGTATTTCTTCATACTGATTATGAGTCTGAAGGTAGACATGATTCACCGCAGAAATCATGTATTCTTAACAGCAAAATAAATTTGATAGAAAAGTGCTGGCAAATTTCCTTAAAATAAGCAAATAAGCCATATTGGTTTGCGTCCTGCCAGAGAAAAGTGGTATTTTCATGTTGTAATCTACAATTTTTTAATAAATTCATGTTCATGTTGTGAGGAAAGGTTACACTGGTTTAAGTGAATTTAGCTAAACTGATTCAGACTCTTAACATAGACTTGTTTAAGCTGGATTTGTATATATTCAAATATGTCTGAACATATTTATTAGTTCAACTTAAAGAAGTAAATCATTAGCAAACAAAATCAAAGTAGGCAAGAGTTAAATCAGTGTAAAATGGTCCAGATGTGAGATCTGCTTGAGTTAAATTTTATAATAGAAACTAATTTCATTTAAGCAAGTGCAGCCTTTTTTCGATGCTCAAAAGTCTATAGAGATACTAAAGTAAATCAATATTTTCTGAGTAATTGTATATATTATAAAATACATGACAAAACAGCTATGCTTATGGTCATGCACGAGTAGGATGTTTCAACAGTATCTGCTTTACATGGAAAAAGCAATATGCTGGAACAGTGGGCTCGGTTTCTTCTTTTCCTGATTATTTCAGCAAAGCTAATTTAAGGATTGCTGGCTGCTGCAGTTATGAAATTCCCCATGTGTGTTGTACAAATATAGTTCCGTAAAGTCCCAGCTTGCCAGCTTCAGCCATTTTGTTGTCAGAGGCGACAGTCTGGTCTACCTCACTTGGGTACCTAACTTGCATCTGCATTTAACTGTCTATTGAAGCAGGCTTCCCAAAGGAAGCACTGAAACTTTCCGTGCAGGCACGGGAGATGTGTGCCTTTGAGGGTCTCCGGAGGGACAGCCTCCCTGCCTAACTTGTGTACCTAAGCTCAGCCAGATGGGACTTCTCGGTAGGCTTTCAAAGGCAGGTTGCTCTCTCCTTTCGCGATTTACAGGATTTAAGCACTTCAGAGCATCACTGCTCTGCCTGGCTAACACACAGAGGTACAAGCCAGGTACCTAGGGTAGGGGAGGGGGGCAAAGGGCAACCCCCAGCAACGCCTGCTGCAGCTTTTGGGTTTTGCCTTCAAGTTGTCTCGTGAAGCATTTACTTTTGTTCTTCACCTTGGCATTTCTTAATCAAAAAGACTTGTCCTAGAGTAAAGGTACGTGTTTCTTTCTGGCTCAGATAGAAATACTACCTGTAAAAACAAGGATCCCAGTTGGACCTCAGTTTATCTCAGAAGATGCGCTACCAGCGCGCTGGAGTTTCCAAAGTGTGCTGGGGGACGTTTCTGAGTCCGATTCAGGTCACGGTTTGAAGGGGAACAACTTTTTATTCATAGTGACCGCATCTGTATATTTGTGGATGTCACCAGTGGAGGCAATAAGAAAAACAATGATAAACTTATAAAAAGCAGCATTTTATTCCTGCCCTTGTCGCCACATGCACTGGAAAGGAACCATATTGGCTCTTTTTTAGCTAGTAATGTCTAATGCAGGAAGACAGGAATAAGCAGAGTAGAAAGCACCTGTCAGCTCTATTTCCCACTCTCCTTGATTAGCATGAAACATTAATAGGGCTCTCAGAAATTCTGGTCTGAAATGGGCTTTACTTGAAAACGTGTCTGCCTTTACTGCACAAAAGCCACTGTCATTAAAAAAGGGCAGATAACTAAAGAAGACTCTTTCTTGAAATTTATACCATTTTTTTTCATACAATGACAAATTATTTTAATAATGGGAATTGCACACTGTGCCATTTGTATAATGTTTCCCATAAAATTCTCCCATTAAATTTGCTCCTCTACTTGACTCATATCTTTTTAAAAAAATGACACACACAAAATGATACATCATGCATTCTTACAAAGAATTGGAAGTGAACATACTGTAATGGGTTAACATACGTTTTAATAAAATTTTCATTGTTGCACATTTCACTTTTCGGTACTGAGAGCCAGGGCTGTACCAGTAACCCCAGGCGATGCCTAAGGATAAAACAAATCATATGGTAGTGAACTATTTTCACCTATTTATCCTTCTACTGAAAATATATTCATAAATACAAAATGAAGCTAAGATACGTAGCCAGTAACATTGTACATAACAAAGATATTCCCCAGTATTTGTATTTTATTATTTTTTAATAATACACCTTCTGCATTTCTAAGATGCTTTGGCTTCTGTTTTTATTCCTTACGTATCTTGTAAGCTACCAAACCATTTTAATTTTGTCTCCCCAAAGTGGGCAGTAACAAATATCTGAATTCATATAGTTAAATGAAATCCTACTGCACAACCTATTATGGAGCATGCACTGTGAGCCAAAAATACATGCAGGTCTATATATCTAGCAGCTAGAGTTTTCTGAAGTAGAAACTTTTGATTTGTGGCATATGTAGGTTTATTTACGTGTAGACAATCTGCTTTAAAAGACCTGTGTCATCAAAAATGTTCCCGTACACATCAGCATATTAACTGCTTGTTAGATGGGATTATCTCAGAGAATTAATACTGAAAAAAAATGCCCTGAATATTTATTTTAATACAGAGATATTGTACAATTTAGAAATAATACGTTTTGTTTCTTTGTTACTGTATAGGAATTCCAGATTAAGAATTATATTTTATTACCACAAAGTAAAGTGATGTGGTAACAATAAATTAAGCTCATTCAGTCTACACCTAAGCTCTAATATTCTTGATTGCTTATTTTGTTGCCTACTTGTAGAAATTTAAAGGTGGAATCAAAAAGGCAGATGCTAGGGATAAAAAAAATAGCTGATGTAGTTACTCTTTATTTGTTTAAGCAATTTTTAAGATTTTTTAATTAAAAACTATCCAGGTCTCTCTTCTTCCTTCTTGTCCCCCTTCTCTTTCAAAGTCTGACTCCACTAAAGAAAAGATGCTTTAGTTTGTTTCCTAATATGTTACTCAAAACAATGTTTCTTCTGTAAGAATGATGTTATGCAGAATAAAATGCAAATATATTTATTCATTAAACCATCATAAGAAAGCAAAACAAAGTGAGTTCCCAACCAACTCGTAAGTCTTAAAATATTTGTTTCTAATTGCAAGAAATCTTTCTGAGTATGCAAATCACAGGGACATATATTATGAATAAAACTTAGAATTCTCATAATTTAGCACTGATTAGTTTTTTTTTTCTTTACGGATTAAAAACTACATAAAAGATTTTCTACTTATTTTTGCTTCATGTTATTTTATAAATACATAACTTCTAATGGAAAGCAGAGCTGAGGATAAAATTACTTAACTGTTTTACCACTCTGCTTACACACGAACAATGCTGACGAGGAACTTGCTGCTCTTCATAGGCTCTGCTGGCATTACCAGAATTTACATTTCCACATTTTTTTTTTGATTCATCCCAACCAGAAACCAACATCCAACCCAGAAACAGAGAAGATGATTTCAAGAGAATCCTAAAAAATAAAAATCCTAAAAAAATTTACATGGAGCAGTCAGTAATAACACATGAAGAATGTCTAAGGAGAATTCTGTAGTGTGTGTGTGCATTGCTTGCTTTCTTTCTCTCTCTTTCTTTCTGTCTTTTTTCTTTCTACTTCATGCATATTCTTCCTAGTTAAATACCAACCAATAAGTCTATAAGAAACAAAAAAAAATCAACTCCAAAATTGTTAATATATAGCAATAGAATAAAAGGTATAATGCATATTTGCTAACCATGGTGCATTTTCTAATAAAAATGCTTTGCAGTCTGCCGGCTTGTCAATCTTTAATAGAAACTCATCAATTATTTGTGGGCAGGAGATTGAAGCGGCTAATAGCTCAAATATATTCCTCCATTTCATTGCATCAGTAGCTCTAAATTAATGCCTGCATTTTCCCCCACTAAAATAAGTTAAAATAAATAAATAAATGAAGATGTAAAAATGTATATGCATCATTTGAATAAAAAGCTAAGCATCACAGCACTGGGTATTACCTCTGAAATAGAAATACGAGCCACGGAGCTTTTATTGTTGAACACAAATTTGTTAGAATGCAGAACAAAATGTAATTTCCTAGCAATCTGACTAAGCTATTTTAAAATAATTTTCCAATAGCAAAATTACCAATAGATTTGCCAGATATATCAAAGCACTCAAATGTTTTCTCTTAAAAAAAACCCACCTTCCCTACTTTTGATTTTTCACTGGAGTGACATCATTCCTTGAACCTGAACTATGTATATCTATCTATCTATCTATATATCTCCCTCTCTCCCCCTCTCTCTCACAGAAGCTTGTAGGTGGGACATACAGCATTCCTCATAAAACAAAGTCTACTCATTTCACCTAATTAAAAATGAAACTTCTCTGACATTAATAGGCAGTAAAAGCAAATTTATAGGCAGACACAGAACATTTCAATCAAAAAAAGTTAGCCTACAACTTGATAGAAGGCAGGTTTTGCCAATCACATGCCATGAATCTACCCCCCCTGACCCCAGCCTTCTCTCAGATAGTGGATACTGGCATTCTTTGCACATCAGAAATGCGCCAGCAGAGACCATTCATGAGGGAAATAGGAAAGCAAGTCACATTTGAGCAGACAACAAATGCTCCGAAACCTTGACCCACTGCATGCAACAGTGAGTGAGACGCAAACCCAGCACCCAGCAACATTAGGAGGAACAGCAGTTGCAGCTTTCCTGACCTAGGACCCGATCCTGCTAACGAATCCTCTGTTCCCTGCACACAGCTGCTATTTAAAAAATACAAGGAGCTTTGCATTATCATTTTTAAGCTAGCAACCGTAGAACAGCGCAGAATAGATGACACACTTACTGTAATGTCCCATGAAGCAAAGTTCCCATCTAGAGAGAGAGGCACTCTTATTCCACTCCCTGCAAAAGGGTTAACCATTATGAAGAAACATTATGCCAGACATTAGCAGACAGCCTACTTAGATATTACATTTTTCCATACATGATAAATCCTGGGTAAACCTGTTTTTCTTTTTAAACACCTTGCAGAGTGAAGCCTAGCACTGCATCTAGTTGCCAAAGCACAATCAATATGGAAGGAGCGGTATTTTATGATTGGAGAAGTTGTTGTGTTTTTGGTGGTGAAATTCATTATTTAGTATCTGAACCCTCAGCATTTCAGTATCATTTATTCATAAAGTCCCTTTTTGCCAGGAGGAAATGGATACAGCTGTAGAGAGAGAGAGTGCGAGAGAGGGAGAGGGAGAGGGAGTGAGACGGATTGATGATATTGATCAGGTACCATCTTGAAACAAAGGCTAGGTGCTCTATTTTAGTTGACAACTGTGACACATAAAAAACAAGCAAGAGAGGGGGAAGGCTAGGGCCTTGAACATCACAGGCTTTAAAAAGCGTTTGAAGAAACCATTATGACAAGCAGGTCTAGGCAAGCTGCTGCAAAAATGTATTCAGAAGAGTCATTAAAAAATGATGCTTTGTTTGCCTTGTGAATATGAGGTTTGTAGCTAGCTGCAGAGCACTCTCCTACAGAGGAAATGATGAGGTTTTTCATGCTGCACAGTCGCCTCTCTCTTCTTCTTTTTTTTTTTTTCTCTTTTAAAAACAGAAACTTTTTTTTTGATGCGTTTATATTCCAGACTTAAAACATAGAATTTTTTTGGATTCAGAATCAATCAATCACATTCACTGTCAGCTGTCCTCAAGGTCCTCAGGTTTGCTATTAAAAATGGTTGGAACCAAAATAAATGGAGTGATTTTCTGAGCTTTCCAAGAGTTCAAATTGCCACTCTCTGTCCTGCTTGCATCTCTAGAAAGGTAACTAGTACTTCTGATCGCCTACTCTGTGATAGCCATGCATCCTGTTACAGAGAGGTGTTACTGGCATCATTAGATCATGAACTTATTTTTTTTTCTTCCTATCCCCACAAGCATAGCTCCCTATCTGCCACTGGTTTCTTTGTGTGCTCAGTCCCCTTTGAAAGCGAGGGGAGAGAGCCCTTATACTTAAGGTAAACCCTTAGGTGTTATGCAGTAGTAGCTCAGTTCCCCATGGCAGATGACTCAAGTGCCTTTAAGAGGTACATAACTCAAAAAAGGCAGTGGTGAGTTTTTAATCTTTTTATAATTCATAATCTTTGAAAACCCTTGTCCAGACAGAAAAATAAGCCATACAAGAAGAGGAAAGCTTTTAACATAAATGAAGGTATTCCCTTGCCTCAGAAAATATTCCCCTTGGTATGCCTCTGTTTTCTGAGCATTGCCATTTCTTTTTATACTCAGTTTTGAGGAAAGGGAACGTAAAAAGGAACAGGGGTGTGCAGCTAATTTTGAAAAGTGAGGAGCTACAGCACAAACACCAGGTGAAGTTGCTAACCTGACTGCAGACTCCTAGCTGGTTAAACATTCAAAAGGGAAGGATAAAACACATTTGAATGAGAAAATTAAGGAAAGATTCCATAGATTGTTGAAATAAATGGAAGGCCTCTCAAGATCTTCAATAGTCTTGAAAGTATTTCTCAGGTGCCAAATTGTACTTGAACCCTTATGCAGCTGATCTGTTAAAAAGTATGAGTGATCTAAATATCTCCATGTCAAAATTCTTCAGTGGTCAATTGAAGAAATCCCAAATGGAAACTGCTCCTGAGCGACCTAACAAAAGCTTCCAGTTTCTGCTACAATTGCCCATCACTAGGGTGATATATTTGTAGGCTCATAGACTTCTCTGTTAACAGTAGGATATGGCTCTGTGTGTGTGCCTTTGTGTGTGAATTAAAGGAAAGCTGGGAGCTGTACAAAAGCTCATTCCCCCCTCATCGTCACCACCATTTGTGCACAATTATAAGGGAAACCTCTAAATGTTCAACATTTACACTTGCCCCAATAATTCTACCATCTTGAGGATGATGCTGACCCAGGAGAATGAGTTTTACACTTGTTTTGGGTTATTCTCAATGCTACTCAACTCCAACTGAAAGAAAAGGAAGAAAGAAAAAAAATCAATCCTCTCCCTGCTGTTGACTTCCTAGAATATACTGAGGAAACCACCTCTGCGCCAAGATTGTATAGGTCTGTGTATCTCACAAACAATGCACATATCCTTTACTTTGCCTAGCTGGTAAGAGGATCAATATCACATATATACAAGATATACTATTGTGCGGCTTTTCTTCTGAAGTGCTTTGTGCTCTGAGTCAAGAGTAAAAATAACAGGAGAGCCCATACCTGCCAGCCCGTTTGCTGTGAACAACATACTTTACCCAAAGGTGCCAGAAATGGCAGCTTCGAAAAGATGTGAATGGAGTTCTAATAGAAAGAGAGGTCAGGACTGGAGGAAGAATACCAGGGAGCACCGCAGAAGCTGTTTAGGGAGGACGATGTTTAATTGAGATGTTGTTCAGGTTGACCAGAGTGAACTTTCTAAGAGGATCAAGTGTTTAACTAAGCTCAGATCAGAGGTTGAATCAATGTTTGTGAAATTCTTATTTCATGTGAAAAGGCTCAAATAGCCCAACATTGCTGAAATTTAGTTATTTTTATTTTGTTAAGCACCTGTGGTGCTCAATTAAAGGAAACTAGTTTGAAAGCAAAATAGTACAGAAGTACACTCTTCCACCATGTTCCCTTTTCAAAGGAAAAGATGAAATATTTCATAGCAAATGAATAGTGAGAGAAAACAATATATATCCCTTAGCATTTCTAGTTCTCCTTAATCTGTCTCTCATCCTATCATACTTTCTTTTCTTCCTGTTCCTATGGCATTGAAGCCTAAATTTGTCAGCATCTGCCCACATCAATTGGCAAAGTTCCTGTTGAACCACTCTCATTCATTTAGTTATATTTTCATGTTTATTGAGAAGTTCCCTGGTTCACATATCTCTTCCTATGATATCACTGTGGTTTTATCCCACCGCTATCCAGCCACATCTCTTGCTGGCCATTCTTAAAACTCCCAGGCTTTACAAAAATTTTTTTTCATTGCCTGCCTTCAAACATATTTAATCCTTAGGCTCAAAAAACCTACCTCAAAGCCACTGTTCCCATGCTCACTATTGTAAGAAGTTTTTTCCTGACACAAGGAAACTATCTAGTGGATGAAAAGCAGTAACCACATAAAACCAGGGACTTGAACATGAGAGCTGGAGACTCTACCTCCTAGCATATGAAGCTTTTGCCTGTATCAGTATCTCCCCAAAACCGTATTCCATTTTATTACTAATACTCAGAAAGAATGAGCATTTTGTTTATCAGTTCTCTCAAGCAAAATTTAATTGGAAGTTCAACAGAATTTGGGATTACTTAAAATGGAAAACTGTAACTCTATGCTCTAAATCACTGGGGAGTTATGAGCCTGAATTTATTGAATATTATGAGATCCTAAGAGATTGCAATAATAGTCTCATATATAATATGTCTAAAGAGATGGACCTGAGGTCAGTTCTGAAATATTACATCCTTCTCCAACACTCATGAGGAGCAAAGAGGGGAAGACAAAGTGTCTTATGCCAACAGCTACTACTATAAGCACTATGGAACAAGTTTTAGCAAGCAGGTTACAAACTTTTATTTGATCTTTTCCATTTAAATTGTCTGAATGTAAAAAAAAATCTAGATACCTTCAGTAGAACTGAATTTATCTGAAGGGATAGTTAAATATGACATCCATTTCAATCTTTGCAACTGTTTCTAATTAATAACTGGAAGTAAGTTTAAGGAAAGTAAAGAGAAGAATATAAAGACAAAACAAAAAGAAGAGGAAAAAGAAAATAATGAAAAAAGAATATAAATAAAAATATTTTTGTCTGCCCTTCTCTTTTTTATTTCAAACGAGAAATATTCACCTGAAATTCCAATACAGGTGTTCATCAAAGTAGCCTGTCTGATTTGGACATTCTAGGATTTGTTTTCCCCTTGTTAATGTAACAGTCCTCAATCTTGGTACAGCCTCTGGGTGCAACAGAATAAAAGAATAAAAAATAGTAAAAATAGTTTTTTAGAGAAAGAGGAGAGATAGGATTGAGGAACAGCAAGAAAAGCAACTCTTGCTTGAGGGATTAGCTTTATATGATTCTGTCAAGTCAATTGCATAAAACTTTTCAGTTGACAGTTTTTATATCCAAGACACATATTTCTTTTCTCCAAGCACTCAGTCGCCAGGTCATACTGAACAGAAGGTTCTTTTCAGTGGCAACTCTTTAATTAATCGATTGCATATTAGCCAGCCTCAGAAAACATATTACATGCCAAATGGATGATGTGAAAAATATGTACTGGGGAGAACTACTCTACTGGCATTGTAAAGAAAAACAGTAAAATAAATAGCTAATAGGGTGCAGTCTATTTAAGGAATAGTCACGTTTTCTTCGTGGGCCAGCTGTCCCTGTCAAGCCCACTTTGTTGTACACTCTCCTATTCCACTCAGGGTGTCAGCACATAAATAAACTCCGAATCCTCCCAACATACAGGAAAGTGCTTCCTTTGTTAGAGGTGCCCAAGGCTATTTTCTATTGGCCAGTGTTTGTCAATAGCAGCAGTTTGGGTCTCACAACAATTTATAATTACCTATTTATTATTGGATCATTCCTTCCTTACTTTGCTGAATGAGAAGCTTCATTATACTAAAAATCATAGAATCATAGAATAGTTTGAGTTGGAAGGGACTGTTAAAGGTCATCTGGTCCAATCCCCTTGAAAGAAGCAGGAACATCTTCAACTGGATCAGGTTGCTCGGAGCCCCATCCAACCTGGCCTTGAATGTTTCCCAGAATGGGACATCTACCACCTCTCTGGGCAACACCTGTTCCAGTGTTTCACCATCCTCATTGTAAAAATTTTTTCCTGATGTCTAGTCTGAATGTTCCTCCTTCTATTTTAAAATCATTACCCCTTATCCTATCACAACAGGCCCTGCTAAAGACTTTCTCCCCATCTTTCCTATAAGCCGCCTTTAGGTACTGGAAGACTGTTATAAGGTGTCCTCAAAGTGCAGCCGAGATTACTGTGTGAGGTACCCTGGTGCCTTATGCAGGGCACAGAGAGAAGTAGGTGTACTATAAAATCTTATCTTCTTAGGATTCAGAATTAGAGCTGCTCTGAGCTGCTGCTGTGTAAGTCACTGCCAGGAAGGACTGGCACCAAGTTAGTTAAAAGGGAAAATGCCGCAGACAGGTTTATCTCTGGAGACTGGGGTATTTGGGAATCATCTGTCCTCACTTGGGATTTGCAACCCAAAATCCTTGTCTGCTATTAGGTCCAGATCCACGGTAACCTACATGTGATTCAGTAGATCCAAAGTCCAGGATACTTAAATGTTACATAGCAAAGGATTTTGAGATTTCATGATATAAGACAGAGATGTGTGAAACCCATCTGTGTTTCATTTTCTGTTCCCTTATACAGTTTCTGTAATCTACAGCCCAAACAACTCCAGAGACCTCAATAAACTTTCACAGGTTCACTGCAGAATCTGGCCCTTGGTCATATCTGTGGAATAAACTAATTTCTGCCATTTTTAGTGAATTGGAGATGAGTAATAACTTCAGAAGCTTCTCATTAAATAACAGGAAAATATAATTTCCAATTAAAAAGACAGAAATGAACTGCAGGACTGTTGGAATGGAACATACCAAACAGGAAATTACTATTATAGAGCCAGTAACTTCTGGTGGCCTTTGCCAAATAAACAGCCTCTGCAGATATGCCACCACTGCTCACATGCCTTAAGATCAAAGGGTTTTGGTGGCTTATGCTGCAGCTTCTGCAACAACATCTGCATTGTTTAGCCATCCAGGTTTTCATTTGCTGAAAGGCAGTTGTAAGTGGCACTCTGTTTGGAAAATGTAAAGAGAGAGGAGGGGGAAAAAAGGCTTCCAGGAACAGAACAAAACCAAATTGAGGACAACATACCCTTCAACAGAGTCCAGTATGTGCTTTCTTGGGGCATTAATTGAGTGCAGCCCAAGAGAACCTGGCCACAACACATTCTGTCCTCTAACGTGCACCCTTCTGCTGTGGAGTGATTTAGGACATGTTCAGCACTGTATGTTCTGGTTTTGTTAGTGAGG
The DNA here is from genome assembly GCF_036417535.1 of Chlamydotis macqueenii. Taxonomy (NCBI): domain Eukaryota; kingdom Metazoa; phylum Chordata; class Aves; order Otidiformes; family Otididae; genus Chlamydotis; species Chlamydotis macqueenii. The sequence continues at coordinate 169,812,051 of NC_141556.1, forward strand.
GAGGGCCTAAGGTGGTAGCTTCTGTAGGAAACTGCTAGAAGTCGCTCCCCTTTGTTCAGTGGACTCGGCCGGGCCTAGGGTGGACCCGCTGCTGGCCAAGGCCAAGCCAATTGGTAGCAGAATGTCCCGTGATAACGCCTCTGCGATAACGTATTTAAGTAGGGGAAAACAGGAAAAAAAGGAGGAGAAGATGTGAAGCAGCTGAGCGGGGGGCAGAGAGGGGGAGGCGCGAGCCTCATGGGCCTTGCAGGCCTCACCCTCTGGCCTCCCACCGGGCAGCCAACTGGGCCCAACTCGGCCCGGCCTGGCTGCAAGAAGTGGAGAGGAGATGAGAAGTGAACAAGATGTAAAAAGGATCCTGAGAGACGTCTGCCAGCCTGTTGTGAGGAATGGCTGCAGACGCCAAGGTCAGTTCAGAAGGAGGGGGAGGAGTAATACGGCTTCTGGCCAAGATTCCTCTGCAACTCATGGTGAAGACCATGGTGGAGTAGGTTGTCCCCCTGCAGCCCATGGAGGTCCACGGAGGGGCAGAGATCCACCTGCAGCCCGTGGAGGACCCCACGCCGGAGCAGGTGGAGGCCTGAAGTAGGCTGTGGCCCGTGGAGGGCCCGCTGGGACAGCTGTTCTAGAGGGACTGCACCCCGTGGAAGAGATGACCCAGGCCGGAGCAGTTTCACGAAGGACTGTGGCCCGTGGGAGGGACCCCACGCTGGAGCAGAGGAGGAATGCGAGGAGTTCTTCCCCCAACGATGATACAGCGGCGTAAAACAACGCGTGATGAACTGACCGCGACCCCCATTCCCTTTTCCCCCGCCGTGCCGCTCGGGAGGGGAAGGTAGTAGAGATAGTGTTAAGCCCGGGAAGAGGGAGGGGTGGATGGAGGTTATCTTGTTCCCTGTCTCATTCTCCTGCTAATTTTAGAAATAAATGAATAGTTTTCCCCAAGTCGAGTCTGTTTTGCCCGTGACAGTAACTTTAAGGATTTCTCCCCGTCCTTATCTCAAACCTTGAGCCGTTTTTCTTATATCATCTCCCCCTATTCTCTCGGAGGGTGGGGGGAGCGAGAGAGAGACTGTGTAGTCTGGTCCCGATCGGGGCTGAACTACGACACTGTAGTTAAGGGTAAATGCCACTAAACAAAGATTAATTTGGACAAGAGACAGTGTGACTACTTTTCAGAGTCTGGCCTTTGACACATAATTAATGAGTTTGCCAATTGTTTGCCAATTGATATCAACAGATTTCCTGATCTTCCTCCCTGTCTTAAGGATGGAGAACAAAAATGTGGAGACCACAGACAGTCTGGCAGAAGATTGGATAGAAGAATAATATTTTTGGTTATGCTATGTTGTTGTGCGTTAACCCTGGTAGGCAGCTAAGTGCCACACAGCTGCTCACTCACTTTCCCCATCCCCCACCAACAGCAGACACCAGCAGAATGGGGGAAGAGAAAAGTAAGTTTAAAAGTCATTAGTTGAGATAAAAGTAGTTTAATAAACAAAGGAGAAGTGTAAGAAGAAAGTGAGAAAACAAAACAAAACAAGTGATGCAAAGCCAATCACTCACCACCTCCCACAGGTGGACTGAGGCCCCGCCAGTTCCTGAGCAAAAGATGGCTAACCTCCCTAAATCCCCCTCCTCTTCCTTTTTACTGCTGAGCATGACATTGTATGGCATGGAATATCTCTTTGGTTAGCCTGGGTCATCTACACAGTTGTGTCTCCTCCCTACCTCTTGCACACACCAAATTTGTTTCTTAGGGAAGCAAAGTGAGAAATGGAAAAGACTTTGCTGCTTGTGAACACTGTTCAGGAGTAGTTAAAAGATTAGTGTGTTATCAGCATTGTTTGGTTGGAAATCTAAAACACGGCACCATACAAGCTGCCGTGAAGAAAATTAACTCTGTCACATCCAAAATCAGTACACATGTAAAGGCTGCTTCAACACTGAGTGTGATAGAGCTCTCCCAAGTGCACTCTGAATCCATTAACTGAGGAGCAGCATCAGACATCTGCTGAGGAAAAGCCTACCTACAAATCCCAACTAGTCCTGTGGCAGGTGATAGCAGGTCCCTTAAAGGAAAGTCATCTGCACTTGTAAAAAGAAGGACTTGAAGTCATCCTTTCTGCTGGGTCTCGTCACTACAGGCTTCATTCAGTGGGGATTTTTCTGAAAAACCTATTGCTTTTCAGATATCCTAAGATATCCAAGATATCTGTGCAGATTCACTAAATATGACATACACTGTATAAGAGACCTGAGCCTATCTGCAGCTTTAGCTGGCACTGAAGCAGCTCACGCATATGGCCCAATCTCAGCAGGGCCTGTTGTGACAGGACTAGGGGTAATGGTTTTAAAATAGAAGGCAGTAGATTCAGACTAGACATCAGGGAAAAAATGTTTATAATGAAGATGATGAAGCACTGGAACAGTGTCGTGGTTTTGTTAGTGAGGGCGGGCCTAAGAGAGGTTGCCCAGAGAGGTGGTAGATGTCCCATCGCTGTAAAAATTCAAGGCCAGGTTGGACGGGGCTCTGAGCAACCTGATCTAGTTGGAGATGTCCCTGCTTCTTGTGGGGGGTGGGGGGGTAGGGTGGGGTGGGGGCTGGACTAGATGACCTTTAAATGTCACTTCCAACTCAAACTATTCTATGATTCTATGATTCTGGATACCTGTGTGGGAATCATACCCTGTGAAAGCAAATAGATTGGCTGAGGGAGGTCCAAATCCTGTCTAGCTAAGTGCATCCTGTGCTACACCACAAACAATGGATATACTTTTTCTCCTATGGGTAGCTGCCATGTTGCTCATAGTCAACCCTGAAGATCCTTCTACAGAGAGTCAATATGGAGGGAAGGGACCTATTAGCCTGAGGACCTTTCTGGAGGTTTCTTTGTGCATTGTTGAAGCTGTCACCCATGTGTCTGCTGCCAGGCTATGGTAAGCACTCTGTACCTGTCTACAATAAGTAAGATTTTAAGTCAGATTTACCTTTCAGGCAAATGTTTTGTTCCAGATGGAGATGTGTCATTCCTTCCAGGTGAATTTTCATGCTCAGAAACTCAGGTTTTTGCAGAGATGGCTTTCTCTACAGCATAAACCATAACACAGGGACACATTCAGGACATATTCAATAAATATGTAACAGTAACTAAGGTGAGATATCTCTGCTTTATCTGAAGACTCCAGCCAGGGAGCGAATAAGTGAATTCTGTCTAAATGTCATACTATAAACTGCTTGTGGTTAGGAGAAGAAAGCACTTTAGCACAAGACTACTTAAGAAATTACTTCTATTGATATATTTAGCATCATTACCATGTACTAAGAGATGTTTAGTATCTTTTATTCCTTTTAAAAGCAACTGCTAGCCTTTCAACAAATGTATTTTTGATTCAGTATTTAGGCATGAAATATGCCAATATATATTCCAAGTCCTATTAAGAGATGGTAATAGAAGTGAAAATGTCTAACTGACATTCTGACTTCCATCAGCAAATCTCTTTATATGTTAGATGATCTTGTCTCTTGGTCATTGAACGATGTGTCAGATTTTCCCTCACAATGGCCTAAGAAGGTTCAAACTGGGATCCCCAGTGTAAGCAGTATCACAAGGGTGCTGGATTCTGACAATGACTTTCTTGGGAATGGTATATAAAGATAGAAACTTTCTATGAAAGACTCCACAGGGGCTGTTCAGTCGAAGGGACCATAGAACCTATAGAATGACAGAATGATTTCAGTTGGAAGGAACCTTTAAAGATCATCTAGTCCAATCCTCCTGCCATGGGATGGTACATCTTTCACTAGATCAGGTCGCCAAAGTCCCGTCCAACCTGACTTTGAATACTTCCAATGATGGGGCAGCCACAATTTCTCTAGGCAACCTGTTCCAGTGTCTTGCCACTCTCATCATAAACAATTCTTTCCTTATGTCCAATCTAAACCTACCTTTTTTTTTCAGTTTAAAGCCATTGCCTCTTGTCCTGTCACTACAGGCCTTGCTAAAAAAGTTTCCCTCCATCTTTTTTTACAAGCCCCCTTTAAATATTGAAAGACCACAATAATCCATTCATTTCTCAGTCTGTATTGATATTGGGAATTGTCCCACTCCAAGTATAGGACCTTGCACTTCGCCTTGTGGAACTTCATGAGGTTCACATGGGCCCACTTTTAAGTCTGTCAAAGTCCTTCTGGATGGCATCCCTTCCCTCTAGTGTATCAACTGCACTGCTCAGCTTGGTGTCATCTGTGTATTTGCTGAGGGTGCACTCAAGCCCACTATCTATGTCACTGCAAAGGTACTAAATATCACTGGTGTTAGTATGGACCCTTGAAAGACACGACTCATTACTGGTTTCCACTCGTTTCCCTGGTACTACAGGGCCAGTAGACCTTCCGGCTATGCTAAATACATAATTTCTGGGGTATCTGTCTTCAGTTTTGGGTTGCTCTGGTTCCCTGAAAACTACTACAAACTCTGTGAAATGAGATTACAAAATCGCCGTGGTAGCAAAAAAAAAAAAAAGCCTGTTTCTATTAGTCATATTGTTTTACATTTATATTGCCATAATGTTAGGGCAGATGTCATTTGACAGGGATATTATGGACAAAGAACCCCTTCTTTGATGAGTATGGTCGTATCTTCTGTTAAGGTAACTATTATACACATTTTTGTCTTATTTTGAAGATTTTTTGTTAAAAAAAAAAAAAGATTTTTTTTTCAGTGACTCTTTCTGTGTCATCCATGTAAAATCAAAATATTCTCCTCTGTCACTGGGATCAAATCAGTGCCTGACTTACACCAAGACAGTTAACAATCTTCTGACTCCACTTTCTGTCAAACATAATGGTGAGGTATAAATTATTCAGCTCCGTAATAAACCTTTCCAGCAAGTTACAATCATTTTTCCAAATCAGGAAAATATCACTGATGTGCTATAACCATTACAAAAATTGTTTAAATTTCTTTAGGGTGTATAACAATTCTTCTTCAAATACGCCCATTTCAATCATAAGTCTTTTCCTATCATTGAAAGGATCCTCTTATTTCTTTTTGCACTAATCAGGACCATCAAATGTCATTTGTCTTATTTTGGGTAATCCTTATGTGATATATAGCTACAATGGATATTTCTTTATGAGTTAGGTCACTAATGTTTTTTTTTGCCATGATGGGATATTTGAATAGTATTAGGCTTTATGCTCTGATGCAGCTACACAAGATGGAGTTAGGTATATGGGCCAAATTCTACTGAAGTCAACAGAAGTTGCTTTCAACCTGAACTGGACAGAAGTCCTGTGATGGGTTTCTGTGCATTGACTGGATGTGTAGCTATCAGAAGTAGTGTTCACACAGTAATAAACAGCACTTATATCAGGCTTGCAGAGTAACCTTTACAAACGTTAATTCATAGGCCAATGAAAGTATGGTGCCGTGATTCTGGTTCTTTTCTATCCATAGATTTTTTTTCAAAACTGGATTTCTGGCTGAGAGAAAGAGATGCAGGAGTGATCAGTTAGCGATGCTTGAAATTGTGAAAGGTTGTCATGCAGCCCTGCAATACCAGATCTATGACATAGCTACTCAATATCTAGTCTTTGTGTTTACACTATTGCTCTTAGAAATGTTCAGGTGTCAAGAGTCAGATCTTCAAAGTCTGTCAAAAAAAATTACATTAAATGATGACATGAAAAAAAAAATTGTAGATATTTTTATTTTACTGACTTCCTTATCTTCCCTTAGTATTGTAAAGCTATGCATTGACAATTCAAAGGTTCTTGGAACCAAGTACTTTTCATTATTATTATAGCTTCAGATGTATAGATTTGGCTATAGTATAATTGGACACATATATACACTTATAGAATCATAGAATCATAGAATCATAGAATGGTTAGGCTTGGAAGGGACCTTCAAAGGTCATCTAGTCCAACCCCCCTGCAAGGAGCAGGGACATCCCCGACTAGATCAGGTTGCTCAGAGCCTCATCCAGCCTGGCCTTGAATGTTTCCAGGGATGGAGCTCCACCACCTCTCTGGGCAACCTGTTCCAGTGTTCTACAACTCACATTGTAAAAATTTTTTTCCTAATATCTAATCTAAATCTACCCCCCTCTATTTTAAAACTATTACTCCCTGTCCTATCGCAACAGGCCCTACATGCTTATGTGTGCAATGCAACCACTCTACGAGTTGAATGGAGAGAACTGGTACTGTTTCTGTCCATGTGAAGTATGTGGAACACTTTTTCATTTACTCCTTGGGTGAATCATCAGACATGTCTTCTAATACCATCTATCTCTAGTTCTCCTTGAAGAGTTGGCCTTTCTCCATCCCCATATTTTGACTTCTTTTACCATGGAGGTTTGTCCTTACTCTAGTTCCACTCTCTGATATGCCTGACTTCTTTGCTAAACCTCTGCATGTATCCCAGCCTCAATATTGCTTTTTATGTTTTTTTTCTTGCATGTCATACACAACAACTTTTCACGTATTCTTTTTTTATATCCACATCATTTAACCCTCGTTGTAGCTTTTACAGTCAAGGCATCTTCAAATTCTCTTGTCTCCTAAGTTGTCTTCTGATAGTGACTGAGTGAGTGTCCTCTTCTTGAAGAGAAGTTTGACTTTATCTTCAATAAGAAGCTATAAGAAAGAGTTGGATATTTTGTTGATATCAACCTGTGAGTTCAGTGGTATTCCCTATCACAGGAGATGGCAGACTTTTCAGGTACAATCAAAACTTCAGAATATCAAAGGAAGAATTCAGAAACCTAGGAAGCTAATTCAGAAGGAAATAGATGTTGGGCTGACATGACAAAAAGTATTATTAGCTTCATGGAGAAACACAAAACTTCACTGTGGTCCAGACAAATTTGCAGAAGCAGCTAACTATTATTAAGCCTTAAGAATAGGTTTTAGTAGTTAAGCTAAAAAAAATAAAAAAGGGAAATGCTTCAAATTTCATTGATACTCTAGGATTTTGTTAGCTCTTCTTAAAAGGATTGGAGCTGAGCATATCAATTTTTACCCTCCTACCGCAGTAGTGGAATTTGGGTATGGATTACATTCTATCAAAATATACTTAGACCAAATCAATTTGCAACTGGCTTATGCTCCCTAGATATACAGGAAACAAGACATTTTTATGAGTCTCACTAAGATGACCTATACATTAATTCACATGTATTAAATTGGCACCTCTCTCATCCAAATTCACAATGGACTCTTTGTTAGATTAGAAAAAAAAAGGCTTGTATAAAACCAAGATGTATCTTCATAAATATTAGAAATATTGTAAAGGGAAATTCTTTATCTTTTATCAGCATTACAGAATAACTGCAGAGCCAGGACATTTTGTATCACAGGGACAAGGATCACAACAGTATGAATGACTTGAATTACCTTGGGTATTTTTCTAGCTATAAAGCCATTTATTTCTTATTGCTAGAAGGTAATACTTGTGCTGAAAAATGGGACACGTTGCTTAATTGAATTTTTTTTTAATGTACATAAAGGCTGCTTACATTTCTTAGAACTGAATGGCATAAGAATGCTTCAGTACTGAGTTACACAGAGGGCTGTCACTTACTGTTACTATGGGGGAAAGTATTGAAATAATTTTACACATAATGAATGATCTTGGGGATGTTCAAAAAAGGCGAAGGGAAGCAGAGATTTCAGTCAACATAATAGATGCATATCTGTTGTCCCTTATAGGGCCAATTACTTCCTCATATTACAATTTTCAAAATAATTTCTAAGACTTCTGATTATGAATCCATAGACCTTTGGTACCAAAGATGTGTATCACACTATTATATGTATCTCACTGTTTCTCTCTAGAAACAGGCCTCTTTCTGTAGACAGCCAGTTAAGCGACTTTAATGAAGGGGATATTCACAGAGATTTTGGTAAGAAACTCAGATAGGTAAGGAGATATAATTTTCTGATTTTGTAAATACTGGATGGGATGCAGTCAGCTTAATTAACATACTTCACATTTGCCTGATTTACGTTCCTAGTCTTTGTCGGATGGCTCTTCTCTCTGGAGGCTTCAGAAGCTCCTAACTAGAAAGTCTATAAAGACTAAGCATTTGATATTTAAAACTTGCTTATTGTGGACAGGACTGAGCTCATCCTTTGTTACTGAAGCCATTGTGCATACTTTTTGTATCAGGCAGAATTAACAGATCTCCTGTCTTCAGAAACAAGAATACTTTGCATGCCTATTTAACAACAAAACTGTCCATTTAATTATCAGGGCCACAAAACAGAAAAAAAAAGATCTAATACATTATCAAATGCCTAATTCTGCCTGAAAGAGGCAGGGAGAGTTACACATAGATCTTTTCATAATTAAAATGGCAAAATATACATATATTGACATCTTTCCACATAATATTGTAATTCTGAACAGGGCAAGAGAAGTATTTTGAATTTTATATCCCTAAAACCTGCTTGCCTTTTCTAAGACAGAACAGAATAACAAGAATGAATAAGACTAAAAATAAGAATATGTGATTCCATCGCAATATTTTCTACTTCTAAATAGGTTGTAAATTAGAATAAAAACAGAAAAGTATTTTATATATATATATATATTTGTATATCAAAACAGATAGAGATTTATACAGAAGGAAACTTCATTCAGCACTACATTGTTAGCAAAGTATTTCTAAGTGTTATCTGATTTCCTGCTTGTGGAAAAGAAGAATATTTCACGATCTGTACTGTAGCTTTATTAATATTTTTATGCTTGTAAAAATTAAAATGCAGTGAAGTGCAAAACCACAGATTTTGCATTTCACCCTAGATATTCTTCAGTTTTACTGCTGAAAAGTACTGGATGAGACATAGCAATAGCAATAAAATAGTAATAATAATAAAGCCTAAGGAGTAATTTTTTTTTCAAGATATACAATGAGATACTCTTAGCATATTGCATTAAAATGTCTAATCAGTAATATCACAGCTTTCACGTATTTCTAATGGTAGCTGCATATAGACTAGTGAAGATAAGCATGTGTATAAGCATGTGTATAAATCAATATATAGAGAGAGCAAACAGGGAAGTAAACCTCTGTGAAATATAGTCCAGATAGGTATAACATTCACAGAATGAATGATCTTCAAATGTCATGGCATTCTTGGCAAAAGTAAATGGGGAAAGTTTCAAATTCACCCATCAGACCATTTTTTAAAAAATTCTAATCAATCAGTTCTTGGGCTGAATGTACTATGAATGAAAAGGATTTTGCTTTCTGATATACCCATTTAGTGTTTGAATTGTAGAACCCAGAAACAATATACCTTTTCAGCAACTTATCAGCAAATTGGTGAGATATTGCTAGTGTTTTCACCTAGAGAAAAGATTTAGATTTGCAGATTTACTTTACTTAACTGTCCTCCTATTAAGGATTACAAAAGTAATCTGAATATTTGGGAGGTGAGCTTTTATATACTAATCAATTCAAAGTCAGGTTGGACGGGGCTCTGAGCCACCTGATCTAGCTGACCATGTTCCTGTTCCTTGCAGGGGGATTGGACTAGATGACCTTTGAAGGTCCCTTCCAACCTTAACTATTCTATGATTCTGTGTTTCTAATTTCAAAATGTGTGTGACTATTGCTTACAGGTGAAATTTAGAGTGATGTATCTGAAGCTAGAATTCGACCAATATAAATTTTATTAGTACCAGTATTTCTACTGGGACTACACTTTCACTTTGAATGTCAAATATATTTCAAGAATATTGGAGCAGTTTAGTAATGTGTTCAGTCACAGATAATTTAATCAGATCATAGATTTAATTAAATGGTATTCATCACTCTTTTAATGTTAACATTATCATCACCAATTATGTCAAATACTGGATTGAAGTAACCTTTTGACTGTTGCTGGAGACAAGATAAAAAAGACAAATTCTGTAACTTCATCCTCAGCAAGGCTGGATTCCAGCATCAGCGTGAATGAAAGAAATGGCAATGTTCAGGGCACACTAAGAGCAAGACTACAGCCTGAAGAAAGAAGTGGCGGAAAAATTATTGCTACATCCATTGCGACATGCCTAATTTATAAAGAAAAAGGATAAGATTTATATGTTTAAACATAGACATCCAGTACAGAGAGCTGTCCTGCAGATGCCTGCACAGGGCTGGCAGACACTGGAAACCAGTACCTTCAGAAGCAGCCATTGCAGTCTGCAGCACCTAAAATGACATTGTACATCTATGTTCATCAAAACACCACCAGAGAAAGGGATCTAGCTAGCTCTTATATTTGATTTCTACATGTCTGTCTGTCATATCCGTGAGCTACTTTAGGTATTCTGATGATCAAACTTAGGTGTGTAGCTTAGTTTAGGATGAATAGCGCCCCTTTGACTAAGTTGAGCAGATGCAGGATTAGCAATCTATTAAAATGTGGTCTGTAGTATCCAAGATACCTCTATACGGGGCTGGAATGCATCATACTTTAAAAAAGATGTACGAAAACCTCACACAATTCTGGAGCAGAATGTCTAGATGCACTAGTCTACACCAGCTACAATAACACTACATAGCTATGTTGATAAAGCTGAGCCCTGTGTAGATCTCTGACTACAAAGAAGCTTGGACACCTACACCACATATCAGCACCTACATTGTAGTAATCTATATTTAGATGAGTTCTAAGATTAGGGAATTCATTTTCTTCTAAAAATTCCACCCTGACTGGTTCATTTGATTGCCCTTATGCAGCTTTGGAGACATGGCAGGACAACATGATTAACCTCCAAGTTGTCAGTGGGTTTCCATTGTTATGTCTGTCAACCCTTGGGTAGCCTAGGGAATCTCATATAGCAGGAGTTATCTTTGGGTGAGCAAGTGAAGAAAATGTCTCTAATTTTTCCATTCAGTGAGGAAAGTCTGTCTACTTAAACCACTTGCACCATTTCCATTAATTTCAAAGGTGCTTGAAGATACTTTCATTTAATCAAAAAAGGGCTATTTTTTTAAAAGGGTAAGTTAAGTGTTGAAAAAAAATGTAGAAAATATTTTCCAGTGAGTACCCAAATTTCACTAACAACAATGGAAGTTACTACTGATTTTGAAAATTTCAGTAGTTCTTATCTGCATCCTTAGTAGTCTACAAAAATTACCCAAATCTATTACTGAAATCTAGCAAAAAGTCAATAGCTCAAATTCCTTCTCAGTTAAACCACAGGGTAAACATATTGTCTTATAAAATGTCAATAGCTTAGGATAGAACCTGATCCAAAATTTTGTAAATGCTACGGTTTCTTTCTTTTTTTTTTTTTTGTTCTAGGATACACACGAAAAAAAAAAAGTCTGTAATAGATGAGATTAATAGATCATCTGAATCCTTAGGAAATAGGCACCTTTCAAAAAAAAAAGTATCTTCCCTACTTTTCACCCACACATTCATTCTTACAAAGCTTGTGTTCAGTGCTTAACATTGTGCAATTGTTAAACACACCCCTGCCTGGCTGAAGCCCTGTGTGCCAAGTTAAAGCTCCAGAGACATTTTTTATCTCTGAATTGTATATGGATCCATTATGGAAGCCCTAGACTCCATACAGCCTTAAATGTAACATCATGAACATGATGTCCTTATAAGTCAGCAGTATTTCTAAACTTTTACAAAGGGCAAACATCACACTCAAATTACTGGAACCGTTTGTATTTTCTTGCTTGACTATAATGTTAGATGTATACATTATTTATTAATGGAGGATGGATTTTTCTTTTGATTAAATGCTACTGTTACTTTAACAAACAGATATGAGATCCCCAAGCTCTCAGTGTGCAGGGAATTTTGTCCACGCATACCATGCCAATGGATTGTCAGTAATGGAAAGTGACGGAGTGTGGAGGGCAAGGGTTTTTGCTGAAATACCCTTACTTTCATGGTAATCTCCTAGCTACAAATGCTTATCTCAAAGGACTGCACCTTGCTGTAATTGCTACATTTTGTCTGAAACTATAAAACATTGTTCTCCTTGCCAAAGCTGTTGAGAATAAGGTCCAACGTTTCAATGTTAGAAAAAAAAAAAAACAAAAAAACAAAACCAAAGAACAATGATATATTTAAATTTAGAATTCAGTAACAGAGGAATTAATCTTTGAATAAATGATCTAATAGTGTTGTAGTGTATCGACAAATCTTTTATATTCTCCCAATGGGTGAGCTAACTGTAGGATATTTACTGTTGCAGCCAGATTGCTGTAAGATAACAGGTATAGGAAAGCAAATAAACAAAAGAAATCTAAAGAGAACCCTGTCCATTCTATTTCATTCTATTCCATAACGATATTACGGTAACTTTTTTTTTTTTTACTTCTGAGCTATGCGCCTGAGTGATCTCAGTTTCAATGCCTATTTTCCAGCTGCAGCTTCACTGGGACACTTTGCAATACTTGAAAAATGTTACCACAGCCCCATCTTGGTGCTAGGGGTATGATTCATCTCACTTTATTTCAGTCATCTAAACATCAATCATCTAAATTTTCTTTACAGTCCCTGAAGATGGACAACTTCAGAAAGTGAGGAAGTTGCTAAATGCTTTTCTCTGTGTTAACTGGCTTCTGAAATTGCCTCTCTTTCTTCTTTATTCCAGTTAGAGGTAATATAACTAATTGTCTAACTTTCAAATGGCTAAATTTTGCAGACATTAATTTCAATCTCAAAGTCTACTGACTGTCCATGAAAGTATCGTACTGATTTCATTCAAAAAAGTACTTCAAAACATAATTCAAAAGTAATCCCTTTTTTTTCATATCTACTACTTCTTAATATTTTTTATATCTAAGGTATGTTTAATAATTTAATAACATAAAACTTTGTTCAGTTGCAATGTGGGTCATGACCTTGCACTAAAGTATGAAATGGTTTACATCCAGACAACTGGGTAACCAACACACTTGTTTCCTACAAGAGAGTTAGCTGGTTCCAAAAAAGTATTATCTTTCTTACATGAGCCTGAAGTGCAGCTCTCCTGCAAAATGAAAGCATTCCGATTAGTTGACCAGACCTAAAAAGTTATCTCTAAGTCTAATATGTAATATGCAGATTCAGAAGTGTGAAAGGCCACAACAAAGAAGATCAATGGGAGCATCCTCACCGCTAGAGCAGGAAGGCTCATTATCATCACCAAGTTGTCACCAAGAGGATATAAATAACAGAGTATCAGACAATGACATTCATGATTGAAATTCTGAATATTCTGAAGTAGAATAAATGACATCTTTGGCTATGTAAGGGTGATAGCAGTAGCTGCCCTCACAGCAAGACTATTTGCATATTAAAAGTTACATGGAAACTAGCAGATAAAAGATTCAACAAAGGAGCCCATTTATTATAAGCTGCAAGTCAAAGTTGGAGTATAGTAAAAATATCAGTGATAACACAAGAAAGTTTACTATGTAATCAGCCAAATTCTTGATGGGAGAGGTAACCTAATTCTGACAGCAGAGTTGAAAATAAAGCCAAGCAAGAGAGCTCCAAATGTCCAAAGACAGATGTCAAAATTTTCTGTTTTTCCTAACCCTTAGAACTGCACCAGTATTCAATAAATAAACCTAGTCCAATCACATTATCTCTTTTTACAGTATTAATAGGAGGGGGAAATACTTAAATAGATCAAACAACGTGCTAAAGTCCTTCTGATAAAACGTAATTAATGAATGCACACAAGAAAAAATAATGTCCATGGAAGCACGATAAAAAGTTCTGGACACATATATGTGTAGAATTCATACCTGATCCTCCATATTTCTTACCTATTGAGCTGATTTTCTGATATGTTTTGGATGTCTCCAGCTTTGTGTCTTCCAAGGCAATGCATAGGCATGGTTTTGGGAATAGTTGACTCCCTCCCAGCCATCTCTAAACAGACCCACCACAGGACGTAACACAGTCTGTCAGACAAGCTGATGGTGCCTCTGGGAAAACGTATTTAAGAATGAGCAAAATGCTGCACAGCAGTTGTGAGTGACAAGACTGAAGAAAAAACAAAGAGTGAGAAACAACCATGTAAACACCAAGGTCAGTGAAGAAGGAGGGGAAGGAGGCATTCCAAGTGCTGGAGCACAGATTCCCCTGCAGCCCATGAAGAATACCATAGTGAAGGAGGTTGTCCATCTGCAGACTGTAAAGGACCACGCCAGAGCAGACATCCACACTGCAGCCTGTGGGAGACTCCGCACCAGAGCAGGTAGATATTCCTGAGGGATCTGTGGCCCTTGAAGATCCAAGAAGCAATTTTCTGGTAAAGAGCAAGACATTGAGAAAAGTTTGGTGATTTAACGATTTAATCTAAAGTCACACTTCTTTGCTAAGTATCAATTCTAAGGAAGTAAGAATTTACCTAAGACAAGGTAGTTCCACAGGATATTTTCACCAGTGGCATTGACAATTTAGGACAGTGCCAAAGCCAGCAAGTGCTGTTGCTGGGGTACAGGTCAACAGTACAGCTGAGCTTACTGAACAGGTAGTCTTGTCCCTGCTTTTTAGCATGCTCTTCTTTCTTCCTTTGCTTCCAGTTGGGAATTCTGCCCCTCAGACCTATGCTAGCTCCAGTGGTCATTCAAGTAATCTAGAAGAAATCTTCTTTATTTTTTTTCTTTTGAAGAGGATATTGGGGTGGGTAAGTCTAGGCGAATGTACTATCTTCTGCCTTAAAGAGATGGATCAGTTCAACAAGGAGTCCAATATAATGCCAGAACTGACACAATGGAAAATACCTGGCCATTAGCAGTGAACGAAGGAGTGTGAGAGAGGCATTAAGTGGGCTCAGCTGTATTTTCAAACTATACTTCAGCTTCTATTTCACTTCTCAACTACAGGTATAAAGGTAGTGAGCTTTATGATTCCCCTAAGGACAACTAATGGTCTGAGAATCATAGAGTCTGGCTCTGCTTACTTGCAATAAACAGGCTTACATGTTTTTTATGCCAATGGCATTTGAAGTGCCAGCTTTCTTAGTCATTAAATCAGTTGTTTTGTTTGAGGAAATAAATGGTTGAAGCCACCTTGAGGCTAGTTTGGGGATATTCACATCACTGGTAATCTGCAGAGTCCTTTTTCTCTGTCATACTATTTTTTGCTACATATGTCTAAATTGTGCCTTTTTTTTTTCACCTTCTATGAGAACTTTAGATGTATGTGTTTACAGCTGATCCAATCATCCTACTTTGCACTTTCAGTCAGAAAAAAAAAAAAAGAAAATTTAAGGTAATTTCAGATAACTAATCTAAACTACGTCAGAGAGGGCGTCTTTCTCTTCGTTGCCCACAGTAGAAGAACAGTGACTAGTTTAGATGCAGCATTTATAGACATCTCCACTTGATCTGATGAATCCATCTGCCTTTGTTCTGCAAAGAGAGGATGAGCTCTACTGCAAGTGGTGTGGTGCAATCTGTGAAGATCTGCAGAGTGAAACCTTTGTTACGCTACACAAGTTTTGCAGGTTTTACATCATATTAGTTCCAGTTCAACCCCCTGCACTGTGTAAAGGCCTATTCCCCAGTGCATCCTGCTCCATGGCTGGGGGTGGTGGCATGGGACTTGGTTGTGAGGCTCTTCCCTGGGAGCCCCTGTGACTCCCAGACCCAGGGAGCCATGTGTCAGCAATGACAGTCCAGCAGTGATTGCTCTTCTTTGATTGAACCACATCTGCTAGTTTAGTTTCATCAAAACTGAATCCAGTTTGAGCACTGTGACCATTTAGTGCTGAGAAAAGGAGCATGGTAAGCTGAGCTGACCTGGAAATCAATTTCAAAAGCAACCTCTTGACCCAAAGCAAAAGGCCGACAGAAACACAGCATGTGCTTTCAAACCACTTTAGATAACTTAGTCAAATCACTAATTTTAAAATATATAACATTAAATGTTACTTGGGGACTCTACTTTGATTTACTTTGCTAACATAAACCTGTTGTTTTAGTCCAAGGCGCAAGGGACCTTAAGTGTGAGAAGGTAGAAAATAAGATATGGATCCAGATACCAACAAACAAGATAATTTCACTAGGGTTTGCACTAGTACTTGATCACTTCTTTTTTTTGTAGAATCATAGAATAGTTTGGGTTGGAAAGGACCTTTAAAGGTCATCTAGTCCAACCCCCCTGCAAGAAGCAGGCACATCTCCGACTAGACCAGGTTGCTCAGAGCCCCGTCCAACCTAGCCTTGAATGTTTCCAGGCATGGGGCATCCGTGCTCCAGTGTTTCACCACCCTCACTGCAAAAATTTTTTCCTTACATCAGGTCTGAATCTACCTCCTTTTATTTAAAAACCATTTCCCCTTCTCCTATTACAACAGGCCCTGCTAAAGAGTCTCTGCCTATCTTTCCTGCAGGCCCCCTTTATGTACTGGAGCCTCCTCTCCTCCAGGCTGAACAGCCCCAACTCTCTCAGCCTGTCCTCACAGGAGAGGTGCTCCAGCCCTCTGATCATCTTTGCGGCCCTCCTCTGGACTTGCTCCAACAAGTCTATGTCGGTAGTCTGTGTAGGATACATTTTCTTTTTGAGTACTGCCATTGTTACTGCAGGTACCCTCTACTTGGTCCAGATATTCTTGTCAGACTTGTATACATGTATGAGAATGGGAAGCGTAAGTCATTCCAGGGCCATTTCAACTATTACTAAGACATACCGGACTGCAGCAAGGTCCCAGGAAAGGTGTTAAAATATATATAGTGACACCATATAACTAGACCACCTTTTATATCCAGTGCCCAGACACTAGGGAACAATTCTGCCATTGGAATTGGTTCCTGATGGAGAAAATATTTCAGACAGCAGTGTTCTGTCACTTACTGCAGTGTTTTCAAGAAAAGGTCATAAGAAAACCATCAGCACAGAAGTACCTCTTAGAGTAAAACATGTTTTCACATCAGTAGAAGGGATTGAGGTCAACCCAACACAGTCACCTGCGGGAGTGACAATCTAACAGAGTCCATAGAATATCACAATAAAATTATTATCGTGATATCACACTAGAATTATTATCGTGATATCACACACATTCTATTGTGATATTCTATGGACACTGTTAGGTTGTCACCCCTGCATGTGACTGCAGTACACTGGCCTCAACTGGCTGCCAGATGTCCACTCAGCCACTCTCACACTCCCCCTCCTCAACAGGACAGAGCGAGAAAATGAATTGAAAAAATCTCACGGGTTGAGATAAACACAGGGAGATCACTTACCAATTATCCTCACAGGCAAAACAAACTTGGGGAAAATGAGTATAATGTGTTACCAATTAAAAATAGAACTGGATGGTGAGAAACAAAGACAAAAACTAAAACACTTTCCACCCCTTCCCAGTGGTGCAGGAGGTTATGAAATGAAGGCTGTGATCAGTCCACAACAGCTCTTCTCTGCTGCTTCTTCCTCCTCAAGCTTTTCCCCTCCTTCTGCATGGGCTCTCCACAACTGCAGCTTCCTTCAGGAACATCCACCTACTCCAGCATGAGGTCTGCCATGGGCTGTAGTGTCGATACCTACTCCACCAGTCTCCTCCAGGGGCTGGCTGCAGGCGAATCTCTGTTCTGGTGCCTGGAGAACCTCCTCCCCGCCTTCTGCTCTCACCTTGGTGTCTGCAGGGCTGTTTCTCACTCCTTTTTTCCCCCCACTCCTCTCTTGACCATTTTTTTTTCCCTTTCTTCAACCTGTTTTCCTTGAGGCACCACCATCTTGGCTGAGGGGCTCAGCGATGCCCAGCGGTGGGTTCATTGGAACCAGATGAAAAATTGTAAAATGCACTCTGAATAGGCTCTTGCATGTACACAATTTGAAAGGGCAGGCTAGCACACAAACACATACCCCCTCAAGCTGAGTACATGCAAAACTGGCAACACAGAAGCAGGCGGCCAGTAACCCACCTAAACAAAACCTCATCACATAACACAGCATTTGTACTACACCACTGATATATTACAAAAGGTTTCTCCTCACTGCAAGTACCCCATGAGCTGTACAGACTCTGCAAGCAAACTCCAGCAGTTTACTGGCTGGATATTTTATTCCATTCATATTACTGTTTTTCCCCATGCAAACTGAAACGAACACTAATATCTCTTCCTATCTGTCCTCTGCAATTGCTTTTCAAGAGCTAATGAGCATATTCAGACCATGATTACAATCTAAGCTGGTACCACAAACACAATTCCTTGCTATTGCAGTAATAGGAACAAAGTGATCAGCTTTTAACAGATAACATTGCTTTGACAAGTATGAAAATGACCAGATGTTTCTTAACAGTACTTGAAGTTTTACAGGACCCGTGTTCAGCTGCTTGAAAACGGAGAATTTGAATGCAAAATTGATTGAAAATAATGGAGGTTAGGTTGCCCATAGGAAAATAATTTTCAAAGGAACATATTGAAAGGCTGTGGAACATAAAGTACCTGTTAACATGCAAAAAATATATTTGTTCATTCTAAAACTACTAATTTCAATGTCTGAACTATAAATGATATCTCAGTTGAGAGCAGGTAACATTTGCTTGCATAAGTTACAAAAAAATACCTATTACTCCATGACAGAAATCGCAGCTGGAAGACATCCATGGTTAAAAATCTTCAGGTCCTGAGAGAAGCTGATTTGCTAGAAGCTATTTTTTTGAAAGCTGGGGAATTTGGAATCAAAATAAACAGATTACATAGCATTATTTTTCTTGAGTGGCATGTTGCATAATGTAATGCTTATGAGACCTTGAAGCACAAAACAGAGTACAAAATAACAAAGAAATACCAATATGGAGCCAGAAGATTGAAGTTTGGAAAGCTTTGATGACATAGAGTGCTGCATAGCCTCCATTACTTCCAGCAGCTTTCTGGAAGGCTAAATTAATTTGCATTACTTACTAACATGGTCTCTAGAGCAGCCTTAAGACCAGTGGTGTTGACAAAAGAGAAACGAGCTGGCACATAGAATCATAGAATCATAGAACGGTTAGAGTTGGAAGGGACCTTCAAAGGTCATCTAGTCCAACCCCCCTGCAAGAAGCAGGGACATCCCCGAATAGATCAGAGCCTCATCCAGCCTGGCCTTGAACGTTTCCAGGGATGGGGCTTCCACCACCTCTCTGGGAAACCTGTTTCAGTGTTCTACAACTCGCATTGGAAACAATTTTTCCCTAATATCTAATCTAAATCTACGCCCCTCTATTTTAAAACCATTACTCCCTGTCCTATTGCAACAGGCCCTACTGAAAGGCCTATCCCCATCTTTCTTGTAGGCCCCCTTGAGGTACTGGAAGGTCTCCCCGGAGCCTCCTCTTCTCCAGGCTGAATAGCCCCAACTCTCTCAGCCTGTCCTCATAAGAGAGGTGCTCCAGCCCTTTTATCATCTTCGTGGCCCTCCTCTGGACCTTCTCCAACTGGTCCATGTCCTTGTGCTGGGGGCTCCAGAACTGGACACAGTACTCCAGGTGGGGTCTCACCAGGGCAGAGTAGAGGGGCAGAATCACCTCCCTCGACCTGCTGGCCACGCTTCTCTTGATGCAGCCCAGGATGCAGTTGGCCTTCTGGGCTGCAAGAGCACATTGCCGGCTCATGTTGAGCTTCTCATCCACCAGCACTCCCAAGTCCTTCTCCTCAGGACTGCTCTTGATCCATTCTCTGCCCAGCCTGTATTTGTGCCTGGGATTGCCACGACCCAGGTGCAGGACCTTGCACTTGGCCTGGTTGAACTTCATGAGGTTTGCACGGGCCCACCTCTCCAGCCTGTCAAGGTCCCTCTGGATGGCATCCCTCCCCTCCAGCGTGTCAACGGCACCACACAGCTTGGTGTCATCGGCAAACTTGCTGAGGGTGCACTCTATCCCACTGTCCATGTCGCCGACAAAGATGTTGAACAGGGCCAGGCCCAACACGGACCCCTGAGGGACGCCACTCGTGACCGGTCTCCACTTGGACATCAAGCTGTTGACCACCACTCTCTGAGTGCGGCCATCCAGCCAACTCCTTATCCACCGAGTGGTCCGTCCATCAAACCCATGCCTCTCTAGTTTAGAGAGAAGAATGTCGTGTGGGACAGTGTCAAAAGCTTTGCACAAGTCCAGGTAGATGATATCCGTTGCTCGTCCCTTGTCCACCAATGCTGTCACCCCGTCACAGAAGGCCACCAAGTTGGTCAGCCATGTTGGCTGTCACCAACCACCTCCTTGCTCTCCATGTGCCTTAGCATGGTTTCCAGGAGAATCTGCTCCATGACCTTGCCAGGCACAGAGGTGACGCTGACTGGCCTGTAGTTGCCCGATGCTGGCATGGAATCTGGAAAGAGTTGCCAGGGTCACAGGGCAGGGTTGATTCCTTCATTGCACACAAAGGCAGAGTATTGTGAAACTATGGCCCAAGTCAAACCTTCAGGTCTGAGATAAAATGTTCACTCTTGCGGAGAGTGAACCTGTGCATGATGTAAGTTATACTGCAAGTCTGTTCCTGACAGAGCTCTGAGAAAGTGCTCCACTGGAGTCATTAAAACTGTGGTAACTTGCCTAAAAATTTGTCCCAAGGATTCATAATCACTTCAGCTTGTTCTTGCTTCACCATTTTGTCTCTTTCTCATTCTTCCAGTAGGTGGAGGGAGCTTATAGGAAAGATGGGGAGAAACTCTTCAGTAGGGCCTGTTGTGAAAGGACAAAGGGTAACAGTTTTAAAGAAGGAGATAGATTCTGACCTAATATAAGGGGAAAAAAATTACAATGAGAGTGGTGGAACAGTGGAACAAGTTGCCCAAAGAGGTGGTAGATGCTCCATCCCTGGAAACATTCAAGGCCAGGCTGGATGAAGCTCTGAGCAACCTGATCTAGCTGGAGATGTCCCTGCTTCTTGCAGGGGTGTTGGACTAGATTACTTTTAAAGGTCCCTTCGTAATCTATGATTCCTCTCCTTATTTTCAGTTATACTGGTGTATTATGGAGCTAATAAGCAATCTGAGTGATATCACTGAAATTAAGCAGAAGATAGTAAGGGAAAAGAATTCCGTACAATCTTGTGGAATGAGAAAACAAAGACTTTTGAGGCAGTCTAAAAGCTGGCAAACAGAAAAAAACTAAGATTTGTTTTTGCTCTA
Source organism: Chlamydotis macqueenii (assembly GCF_036417535.1). Lineage (NCBI taxonomy): Eukaryota > Metazoa > Chordata > Aves > Otidiformes > Otididae > Chlamydotis > Chlamydotis macqueenii. The sequence goes on from NC_141556.1 coordinate 169,833,142, forward strand.
TTCTGTGTTAGGAATAAATACATTCTGATAAACTCAAGGACGATTTAGATATTCAACGTTAACTGGCTGGGATTCGTGCTACCCAGAGTGTATCCCTTCTTGCTGAAAAAATCCCTGGAAGTGACTTTTAAATGTATATGTCACATTAAATTGCATGGAGCTATTTGCAGGTGAACCTCTCATCCTGTGACCTCACATCACTTCCCGTGCAGAACAGTTCACAAAAGTCTAATAGCAAAAAATACACTTCTGTTCACAGCAAAAGGGGAAGCAGGTCAAAAAGGTTGAGGGTGAAAGGGTATAAGTAACTCAGATTGCTCTATGGATTTAGACACTGATTGTCCAAAGCGGTAACCTGGCTGCTTGGTGATTGCTTTTCAGTGATTTTATACCAGTGTGCGAAATCTTTGGGGAGAACACTGATAAGACAGTGTCAGATTCACTGCTTTTTATCAAGATCCTTTCCAATTTCAGAAAGTGGGTTGGGGAGGGTAGACAAGATAAACTGCTAAAAGCAGCACAACCTGAATTTCTCACTGTACCTCCATGTACTGGGGGTAAGGGGCTCTCTGTTTCAAAACATGCAGTTGTGTGCTGTAAAAGGCATATAGTATTCCTGCCTTTTGAAAACACCATTCCATTTAATGAAGACAACACTTGTAAGTGCTTTGTGGCTTAGGCAAAATTGCACTTCCCTTGTAGCTTTAGGCCACTGGTTTAAGTCCAAGTTGACATTTTCAGCTCATTGAGTCCCTGGTGGACAGACGCCCACCACACAAAATCACTGTACATAATCTTGTGAATTTGGCAGTCAGTGAATTAGAGGGGCTTAAAACAAATGCTGACACAGAATAAATTACGCAGAACGGTAGGGAAAGATCTGAGAATGTGATGGGTCAGGGAAGAAAGAGGGACAGAAAGTTCAAAATTCTTATTTGGTCACCAGCTATTACTTTTGCCCTAAATCAAGTTTATTTTTCCAGCTTCTTAGTTGAACCTTCAAAATAGAAGAAAACTAAGAGAGAAACAGCTGCTATTTTACAGTTTTTTAAGGAAGGTCAATTTGTAAGACTTCAGACCAAATAAAAGGGAACTATGTTTAGAGAACATAATAGGATCATCAGTGAGAAATTCTTCATGCATTTGTTAAATTAGAAGGAGCTTTATTGCTACAGAAACTCACAAATATTATTTCTTTTTTGTTACACACAGTGAAATAAAAGAGTGCAGCACAGGGCAAGATAAATCCTTTGCTATTAAAAATGAAACATGACCACATGTATTCCTTCTTATAAAATGAAAAAAACACAGAATCAGAGGTAAGACTACTATGTTGGTTTTGTTTAGTGAGGGTGGGCTACAGTGGCAGCTTCTGCAAGAAGCTGCTAGAAGTTTCCCCTTTGTCTAGTGGATTCTGCTGGGCCTAGGGTGGACCCGCTGCTGGCCAGGGCCGAGCCAATTGGTGACGGAATGTTCCCTGGTAATGCCTCTGCAATAACATATTTAAGAAGGGGAAAAATAATTAAAAGGAAGAAGTGAAGATGCAAAGAAGCTGAAGTGGGGGTCTGAGTAGGGGAGGTGCAAGCCCTGTGGGCCTTGTGACCCTCACCCTCTGGCCTCCCACCAGGCAGCTGTCTGGGCCCAACTCAGCCCAGCCCGGCTGCAAGAAGTGGAGAGGAGATGAGATGTGAAGAGAACCTGAGAGACGTCTGCCTGAGCCAATTGTGAATAATTTCTTGTGAGAGTAACGGCTGCAGACACCAAGGTCAGTGAAGAAGGAGGGGGAGGGAAAGATTCCACTGCAGCCTGTGGTGCAACCCATGGTGAAGCAGGCTGTCCGTCTGCAGCCCATGGAGGCCCGCAGAGGGGCAGAGATCCACCTGCAGCCCGTGGAGGACCCCATGCTGGGGGCAGGTGGATGCCTGAAGGAGGCTGTGGCCCATGGAGGCCCATGCTGGGGCAGTCTGTTCCTGAGGGACTGCACCCCATGGAAAAAAAATATCCATGCCAGAATAGTTCACCAAGTCAAGTCTGTTTTGCCCGTGACGGTAACTTTAAGGATCTCTCCCTGTTCTTATCTCAAACCTTTAGCCTTTTTTCTTATATTGTCTCTCCCTGTTTCCTCAGGAGGCAGGGGGAGTGAGCAAGAGACTGTGTAGCTTGGTCCCAAGTGAGGCTAAACTACGACAACTGCTATGCAGACATTCATTTATGGATACAGTCTCACCTAAATATGTTATCATTTTGCTTCTGAAAATTGGAGCACATTCAAATATTGAAGAAATACCCCCAGCATTGCAGAATAAAGAATCTATGCTCCCAAGCTTAGCTCTTACTTGTAAACCTTGAGCTACTGTCAATCATCTGTCCATGTAAACAAGCAGAACAAATATAATTGCAGTGAGAGCTAAGGATTTAAAATGCAATGAAGCAATTTTACAGTACAGCTCAAATTCAAATGCTTTTATACTGAATTTTCATGTAGTAGCTTTTCAGATGAGAGTTCTTACGTTTAAGTCTATAATCTTATTGTCATCCCTTACTTTAGTGGAGTTACTTGTGTGAGTAGGAATATTCAGTCTTCAGAGAGGTTTGTGGAAATGCATCCTTAAAGTGTTTTAGAGCTTGGATCTATCCATTTATCTGAAAAAAAAAGCACAAGACTTGTGAAGACTTAGTAGAGTCATCCATATGGAGACTGGTTATTAATGGAACTAGTTGTAGTCTGTATCCTTCACAGAGAGTGCAGTAGGAAACATAAAGGAAAGATCTGTAGGAAGAGGATATACCATTTGTTAAGAGATAAAATAATTGTCAGAAGTTAAAAAAAAAAAAGGCACCCAGACAATCTATTCCACACTTGCTTAGGCACAAAAATACACAGCTGACATTATGCTTGAAGAGAATGGTTAGGTAGAAGAGGTTAGATTAGCCAGAAAACCTCCAAATTTTGAAATCAGGAGTAAGGGAATTTCTAAGCAGGAATATATGTAAAGTAGTGGTTAAAAAAACCTTCACCTGAGAGTTTTAAATTTCTACCACAGACAAAGTGGGAATCTAATCTGTAACAACCTGAAATTGAGGCAATCTTGATTTTTGGGATAGAAAGGGAGTAGTAGGTAGGTGGGTTAACAAATGCAGTTATCTATACTTTTGAAATCCATTCTTTTTTTAATGAATTGTCTTCTTCACAGTATGTTCAAATAGTGTTAGACCTTCCTTGATCTCAAGAATGCCTTTCAGTCTCCTGATAACAAGGGAATCAATTAAGAAGTATGGAAAAGCAAGGGTCCCCAAAGGGTTTTTTTCATTCCCTTCTTAGGTCACACTCAGATTTATGCAAGGGAAGAAGTGATCTGAAAGAAGGAGGAGCAAATTCTCTCACTTTTTTTTTTTTTCCACAAAATCCTTTAGATGGTGAATTTATAACCAATAAACTAAAATGACGTATGACAAGTTTCCACCAACATCCTGAAAACCTCGCACTTTGAATAAAATGAACAGTTGCTTGCACTCACCAAAGGATTATCTCATTTACATTTTCAAAAGGGATTACAGTGCCTTTAAAGGACAAGCATCTTTTGGGCTAATTAATTTTCTCACACTAACTTGCAATGTATGAAGAGCACTTGATTAAATATTAATACAGGGTACAGGGTCACGCTTTTTGCAATATTCTAAATCTGTTAGTGTATTGTCAGTGGGTTCAAAATGTAAGTATATGCACGGATCTTTTTTGTGCACGTGTATATTTATGTGTTGTGGGAGAAGAGAGAAAACGAGGAGGACTTTACAGAAATTTTCAATATCTGGCTCCTGCTGGGGAATACAGGGAAGTTTGTGATAAGTGAGCAGAATGTCAGGCATTTAATCTCCATTGGTAGCACGATATGATTGTAGAATCCAGGAATTTCTGAACATTATACATAGATATATGCATAGATATATGATATGTACTGTAAGCTTTTCACACAAACAATAAAAAAAAAAAAAAATCAGGCTGAAGAGAGTGGTACCTTAGATCAAGGAAAAGCCCCACACTACCCCCTAGTGATCAAAGTTTGGTGACCTCCAAATAACAGAAAACACAATAAGTGGACTTTAGATCACAAGAAGAAAAAAATGCCCAGGAGCAATGCAAGTCACTGCTGGTGTTCTTTACTTAGGATCCTTTTTATGGTAGAAGAATAAAGCAATGGCTGTCGAAAGGCTGCAACTTCCAATTCCTTGGTCTCAAGCCTCAGTCTTAGTAACCAAACAAATATAAAAATGTATATATTCAGAAGGAGAAAAAAACAAAACCTCAGGGGACATATCTCAAGTGTTAGGATTTGTAAAAATAAAATAAACCAGAAGGTTTTATTGCAACCTTATAGTTACCAGAAGATGCTTTTTCAGTTTTGTGAGCTACTTGCATTGTTCAGATGTACTGATTTATCAGATATCATACATACACATATTTCTTAGCTTTACATAATCTTGAAATTATACAAACCAAAAGCCAATCTCAGATGTGTATACATAGTAAAACTGCAAGTAAGTAAGCACTGCTTTATGCATCTGAGGCCAGAATCTGAATCTTGAAGGAAAACTGAATCACCACCAACAGCTTCAGCACAATTTTACAGAGATTTTGGCCATGTTTCACTAAAGTAATTAAGAATGTACATAAGTATAAGTAGTACAAGGGCATATTCTAAATGAAACAAATGAAACAATTCACATGTTTAAAGTGAAAAGGTAACTAAATCAGGGCCTTTTTATCTAATAAAGATACACAAAGATAAAAATGAAAAAGGTTCTGTTTTCACTTTGTCTTGCCATTTTTTCTTTGAGTGATTAAGCAGTCAGTTCTTTTGGATTCTCTAACCGGTGACAAATCACAATCTTATTTGCAGAGGTTCTCTGAGACTGATTCGACTTTTACTGACATAGATTTTATGCCCTCTCCACAGATGCGCGATCTGCGTAGAGTGATCTCTGTCACTCATTACCTAAAATAAAAGCCCTACAAAATGAAGATCCTTCAATATCTTTTGCAGAAGAGGTATTGGGTATCCTAACCAGATTTCAGTGTGGTTTATTACAGTTGATCCATCATATTTAAAGTTTTACATTGAACTTATTAGCACAGTGTCTCAGAACCTCTGAGGTCAATACGTGAGGTCCCATCTCTAAGTTACATTCCTCTCTCCTTCCCAGCGGACTGCCCTTAAGGTCATCTTTTTTATTCTTTGTTTTCCTTTAGCAGGTTCTACTGAGTGCACATCCTCTTTTCTTTTGTTGTAGTTGTGGAAAAGCTTCATCCTTGCAGCTGACAACTTCGTAACATGTAGGAAAAGGAGATATCGAAAGAGCCGACAACTCTTAGATAAGAATCATCAGGGTCACGGGTCACCCTAAATCTGATATTCCTCTTCATGATAGGCCACCAGTGTAAGAAAGGCTGTGCAAGAAGCAGCCAATAGTATGGTGGCAAACATCCGGAGGAAAATAATACTAATAGGAGGGGAAAAAAGTGGAACAAGATCAGGCATTCAGGATTTCTTAGAGCAGATACGCTTCTCATTGAGACAAAGCAATATTGTGCTAACAGGAGAGCAATAGCTGAGGCAAGCAGTAAAATAAAGATAATAAGAAACACTGGAGGGATGAGAAGGAAAATCCACAGCATCCAAAAGGTGTGAAGAAGCTAAAGAAAATAAAATGCTGGGTTGTGTCACACACTGAAATCACCTTGGTGCAGTCTCAGACCCACAAAAACATCTGAAATAATGATAAGTGTAAATACGGTTTTAAAAAAGAAAAAAGCCAAATATACATCCAAGGAAAAAATCAAAGATATTTGAAGAAAAGAAACATCTATTATAGCCTCCACAGTCTAAAGGCCTTTCCAGAAGTGCATACTAACAAACATTATACAGTACCTTTAAAATTTGATTATTAATTATGAATTCGTATGAAGTAAAAATAAGAAGATTTGTGCTGGTACTGTGCTTGTATTGCAAAGGTGAATTTTTTACCCTATTTCTACCACTGTTTTTGGGAAAAAGAGAGTAAAGGACTGATCCTTGGCCCCAAGGTAAAGTAGCACATACTGGATCACATTTAAACCTCTTAGGGCTGCTTCTCTCTAGACAAGATGTGTTGGAGAAAATTAGCCGAAGTAGTTCTAAAAAAGAGCTAGGAATAAGCTGAAAATTAAGCATGTAGACAATCAGAATTGTAGTGTTTGACTCCTCTGACTTACATTTAGCTATGTAGACATGTCTAGAAGCTCTGCAATAAACTAGAAAAGATGGCAATAATTTTACCTAAAACCAAAGCAGTTTAAGATGGGAAGGAATTTTTTTTTCAAGGCACATACTGCATATTTATGCAGACAATATAAGATGGAGATTGTAGGACTGCATGTATTTAAGTTTTGTGATAAACACAAATAGTTGATAGGCTACTACTTCTGAGGCTGATCTACTCAGTTATTAAATTCTTTTTCAATTCCTCCAGAAACTCTGACGTAGCATTGTAAAGTCTAAGGAATTCATACTTGTCATGCTCACAGGTACAACTCTAAGAATAAACAAGTAATATATACATTTTAATTATTAATCCCTTTCCTTCTCACCTCCCTTGAGATTGATTTGTATCTGTTCCCTTCTCCTTATATCTATATTTATTTTGTTTCTTACACACATGTTTAAATTTAATCTGATTGTGTCCCTAGGCCTGTTGTTGATAATTAAACCCACGTATTTTATTCCCTACAGCATGCATTGCAAACTCTGTCTCTAAAAATGAGTCTGAAGCTTCCCCTTGATCTCAGTAAAATTATAGTTCAGTTTCCCTTCTGATTCATTTTCTATTGGGCATGGTTTTAGATTTTTCATCTGGGATAAATATGCATTCCTGTCTTTAAGTCTAAAACAGTTTTTCTGATTGATGTCAAGTGAGTATCTGACCTGTAGTTCAAACCTGTTAGTAAAGATGGAGACAGTAATCAAATGCCAGTGGTGTCTGGAGCTGCAATTATTTTTTTTTTTATTTTATTTTAAGGTCGGGGTTTTTTTAGTGCTAAACTTATTAGTCACATACCTGGAATGCATCTTACTGGAGGAACCAGGGTTTTAAATTTTTCTGAAAAAGGGTGAGGTGGAAGGAGGGAAGCGACCAGTAAATTTAGGTGGCTAGTCAAATACATTACACCAGAGAAAATTTTTCACTACCATTACAGTTTCATACACTGTCCTAAGCATTACATATTCCTGGCTCAGGAGTCTTCTTGACGACAATATATACACAGATCTATAGCAGATTATAAACCTCATTTACCCATTTAAATTTGCACATTGAAAGCACAGGAACTATTCAAATGAACGATGCTTCTAAAACACCTATGAATTGATGGCATTGTGCTTAAAACCAATTATCATTTCAGTCTTCTCCAAGTAATGCCATATTCATCTATGGTGAAAGCAAAGGCTCTCTGTTTAAACCATAATCTGTGGATTATTACCTGAACATATTTCTACATGGCATATGAAAGCCCAGGGAAGGATATTTTTTGGATAAACACAGAAGTTATTTTAAATAAGTACATGACTGAATGTGTCGGCTTGGCAGAGATTTCAGAAAATGCATATGTACCCAGAAACATAGATTTTTCTGATTCCAGCAGTTTTATTAAATGAAAGAAAAAAAAATCTTTCTATGTACCTTTCTTTTCTTGTATCATTAGATCTTCACAGCTAAACTACAAAGGTAGTGTGTATAAAAGCATATGGGTCAGTGGACAATATTCTAGGTTTACAATACAGAAAGTTAAACAACTTCACTCAGTCTTATCACTAAAGGGAATCATTTTCATTCATTCACTCTTCTTTCCTCACCCCATGTTATGTGGGTCTGCTTTTTGATATGCTATGAAAAACTTGTATATCACGAGTCTGAGCTCATACCTTGCCTCAGTTTGCTCCCGTAAATAAGATCTGAGAGATTCTTTAGATTCCCCTCTTTTACTTTTTCCTTCATCTCCTTATTGGATAGAATCTGAGAAAAAAGTCCATGAGAAAAGTATTTGTACTGGGCCACTGCAAAAGTCACTGTAATGAGGGGACGGTGACTTCAAGCAGAATCTCAGCAGAGTTTAACCATACATCTTGGTTGTAGGCACCTCTATGTTTTAACATGAGTGTCTGCTGTATAACCTGAGCACATACCATGGTGTTCATATATGCTGCCTGTAACAATACCCCCTGTACAAACTACTGGTAAGAGCTCGTTCCTATGGAGATGTTTAAGAGCCTTAACACTCTCAGCGAGCCTTGGTGTACCGTCTAGAAAGTTCACTGTTGTGTAGGCAGCAAATTAATAGCTTTGCTTGCTTGAAAAAAAAATACTATAAATACGAAAACAATGACACTGTTGGATATCGCGTTGGAGATTATTTGCACAGCATGCCGTGATCAATGTGAAGGCGCTCATCTGGTGCTGCATCACCCAGGGTTCCCAGCATCGGAAAGGACGTAAGATCGCTATTACCTTTTCTACCACTTTTATTAAAGCAATTAACCAGCTGTGAGTATTCTTTCCTTTCTTATGGCACAGGTCCCAAAAGATCCCAAAATAATCAGCACCTCCTCTTGTGCAAATCGGTATTGAAGAAGAACTAAAGGCAAGTGAGCCCAGTACTGCAGAGAGCACTATTCAGAAACATGTAGGCCTTTTCTCCTAGTAATCACCCTTGAATATGAGTCCCCCTGAAGCGTCCACCTTATTGTCATTATTTGCTTCCTTTTGTGATGTTTTTTTCCATTTAACTGTTCAAAATACTATTGTGCACTGAACATCCCTGGGTTGATGATATTATTGGCCAAGTTGTCACTAGTGAGAGACAACGTTCCCACAGAGACGTGGCCCTCGTACTGAATACCAGAAATTCTGGAGTTTCTTTGTGTTCAGACCACAGCTGTTATAATTCAACACAATACCACTGGAGTAAAAGATGTTACACCGATTTTCACAGATGTGCAAAATACGTAGGCTTTTTTTTTTTTTTTCCCAAATGAAAAAGGACTGAAATTGCACAAGCTTAAAACATAGCTAAACTTAGGGACTGAGGCCTTACTGCTTTTTAATTATTCTATGAGCGGCAAATTCTATGGTCGCTTCCTTATGTATTATGTTTAGATTTCTATAGCCATAGTGGAATTCTGACAATAAAATTCCTGCAAGTATTTTAGAGATTGGGATACATTAAGAGTTCAAATTCGGGAGTGACTGGTGACTAAAGAACCATTAGCCTTTTTCTCCGGAAAATTGATGCAGCTACTGAGCATATTTCCTTGTCCACAGTTTTGAAGTGCCTGTGTCACAGAATTCTCTTGAAAATAACTCAGATATTACAATTCCACACTTGATTTTCTGATCACCTTGAATATCAGGGATAACCAAGTTTGTGCCACCTCAGCAACAAACACCATGGCTCATCTTGAAGGCAAAATGTGAATGTGAGCTCCTCTATTTGTCCCAGTTGGAGGGAAACAACAGAGCTTTCTGTTAACAACATATTAATAGAAGGGTTTCGGAAGGTAAGCCAGGGGTTAAATTCCCTCCCAGCACTAAGATGCAATACACAAATAGTAACTTACAGGATAAGAACAGTGCTAGATAATGCATCAGTATAGATGATGCATTAAGGTTACTAATATTTCGTATCCTCATTTTAAAGGAATTGGAAAGGGAAAAAAATATGATTCTGAAAGAAGTTCCTGCTTGTCTCCTTCCCTCTGCTCCCTGTGAGTGCCGTATTGCAGGGAAGGTGGTGTGTGTCAGAGGAGCGACAGCAAATGTAGCCAGCCACTGATGGCTCGGGAAGGCTGCAGTCCTCGCACTAGCTAGCACCCAGGGGAGTGCTAGCACAATGATTAGGATTTAGGGCAGAGCTGGTCCTGGAAAGAAACCCTAGGGACAGCCAAGTTTTGAGAAGAAGTTTCAATACGGTTGTTGCTGGCTTTTATTTCCAAGTTACCAACGAAGACAAATCCCAGGAAAGTAGAAATTAGAGAACTGCTCAGGTCTTGATGTGGAGAGGTTATGGACTCAAGCATTATGTTACCACCTGCACAGGGACATATTATCAATATATGGTTCTCTCAAGAGATGCACTTCTGAATTTTATGTGAATTTTGCCATGTATGTGTCAGAGCTGGGGAGAGATCAAAAGCCAGATTTTGGTAACTCAGCAATAGGGTTTTAGATCACATCTTTCCCTGTGTTGCTTAAACTGATTTCGGTGAATAAAATCTTAGGTTGTAGTTATGCCTTTATTTACCCAAAATCTGCTTAATTGAATTTGGTGAGTATGAGCTGTGTATGAGCATAACTTCACAGAGGTTTTCAGAAGGTTGACCTGTTTGTCAAAAAGGTTCTGAATGTTTTCTGCAATTCTCTTTTGTTTTCCTTCTTATGAAGTGTTCAGAATTCATGTTTCATTTGAGATATGCTGTGAGTTTAAACTTTATATTAAACGCATTTATTGAAAACCAATATTTAAAGCCAAATTTTGCTCTGATTTCTGCCACATGAAGCTACACTGTCTTCAGAGTAATAGTGTGAATTAGAAAATCTCAGCATTAGGTCTTATGTACCTTCAAAAATGAAAAACACTTAGCATAAACCGCATGTGAACAATTTATGAACACCGTGTATCCAGAAGTATCCCCTTAGTCTAATGTTTTGGTATTTGCAAATCATTTGCAATAAATATTGTACTTGTGTTCTCTTTGAGAGAGTAAGATAATAGATATTAAGTTATCGCTAATGGTTCATTGCTTTTACTCTCAAAATTCACCAAAAGACATAGTGTGCTCCTGTGTCCTGATACTTTGATTTTTTTGAAAGGTTATGAAAAATAGTGAGTGTATGATGCTAACTGCACACATGTGATCTGTTGAAAGCTTTATTAACAAAAACAAAGCTATTTCTTGTTTCTGACCACAGCTCTGTATACCAGGCAGTGAAAAAAAATATGCAGAAAGTACAGAGAACAGGGCAAGCTAATCACCAACTTTGGTTTTAAGAATATTTTGCACTGGCATGTACGTGATTGTGATTCAGCATAAAAGGAAGCTGTAAGCCATTCAATACTCTCTTTCTCTGGAAAGAAATTATCATCCAGCCTTCTAAATTACACACCTTCTTTCTAACTTCAGTGAGATTCATTTCTACTTTCTCTTTCAGTCTTTGTTAAAAAAGAAAAAAAAAAGAAATTTAATGATACTGTACTTATTATACAGCCATCAGTTACATAAAATATCTTTGTTTAGAGGCCTAATAAAATTGGTCATATAAAGAGGAAATGAGATTTTTAATGTAAAACGAAGCTGACAGTGCTCTTCTATTACTATGGTCTTATTAGGGAAAAATTCTCTGACATCTGTTTATCCCCTGCAGCCAACCTTGTATTCAGAATACAGTAATTGATTCACAGCATCCACTAGGGATCTAGCTGGCTCACTTTTCCACACCGCACTACACAGGTATCTCTGCAGCTAATTCTGAATGTACATCTACATCGTTATCTCCTGGTGAACTGTGACCCGAAACACTTTGGAGGCCCAGATGAAAGTGCTTCCTCACCCCTCCAGTGCTGGGGGTGCAGGCGTTTCTGCAGTGCGGCAATTCACCCAGGACACCCAATCACAACCAGCCCCTTTGAAGCCCCGCTCAGCTGGGAGACCATGAATGATTCATGGCTTCTCTACACACACTAAAGGAGGAAGAGCAAAGCTAGTGTGTATTATTCAGGACTGCATCCTCAATAAGCCTCCGTGTTCAGCAAATTGCTACAACATTTTCTGCTTAGTCCTCACCTGTACACAACATCTCTTTTTGTGCACAACCCTCTCATTTTAACAAAAATAGGCTGATTATCTAGGAGGCCATGTTAATTAACATCAGTACAAACAAAGAAGTCCAGTGTCAGTGCATAAAGTCAGCGTCAAAGGATTATACAGGAATTAAGGAAGACCAGATGATCACAATTTTACAATGGTTGAACTATGAATTTTTGGTTTATCCACTTCCATTTCCACTAACAGTAACTGTCATCACACAGGCCGGTTTGGAACCCAGTTTAGGTTTGGATTTCAGGCTCTATACTTATCTTGCCTGTTTGATGAAAGACCATTAATTCCAATTCAATGCTGTAGCAACCAAATGTCACAGTAGCTGGTATTTACAACCAATATCTGCAAAAAACCTCTGAATTTGCATGCATACAAGTAGTAGAATTGGACACCAGTCCTGGAAGCATCTCCTAGAAACATCTTACAGGAAAGATGTCACTTCAGTTGTACTATAGTCCCACTCACGGGAAGATTCCCAGTACAAAAAGTAATAACGGCTCAAAAAACAAACTCTCTCTTTTGTTTCAAAGATCTCAATATACGCCTGGTGCTGTTGCGATCACAACACTGCAAACTTGTACCAGCTTTTCCACACCATTCATGTAGGTTGCCTGGACCCTTCTGAGATCAGAAGTTGAAAGTCCTGCCACTTAAAGGTAAAATTCAGAAAGTGGCAAAGGCAGAAGATAAGTCAGTTCTCAACTAAAAGTCACTCATGAGAGAATGACACAAAGTGCTAAGGAAGTAGAGAATTAAATAAACTTTTTGTAACTACAATTTTAACTTTCCAAGTTTTCAAGGTGCTTGTCTTCAGAGATCACATACGACTGCTCAACATCGGTTTCTCTTATTTTTTGAAAACAATAATTACTAGGTTAATGGATTAGGTGAACACAAAAATACCCTCCAGGGGTGATGCTTAGCACTGATGCAATGGGATCTCTTGACTTCAGAAGGCATTACTGTAAGGCTTATGATGCACCTATTCTTCATAATCTCCTGTCATATACTTTGGTATTTTTCTTATATTTGGTCCTTTGCCGTAGGTAATTTTTTTTTTTTTTGGACAAAAGCAAGAATATATTGTTGTGGGTAATGTGCAATCCATTAACTTTCAGGGGACTATCTCATGCAGTAAAGTGAGAACACTGTCAAACGACACTACTATTTCACATCCAAGCCTTTTTGTGGTTTTACCTACTCAAATGGCAGAGTTCTGACATGCTAGTGTTACCTTACTGTGTCATTAAATAACCAGCCCTGTAGTCACACCAATGTGAAAATAAGGTAACATGCACAGGGAGTGCAGCTAAGAAGCGAGATTACTTGGAATTCTTTGAGACATTGTGGAAATACTTTATTGATATTAGTACAAGTATCAATGCTGATAAACCATCCTCACAATAAGATCAGAGGAAGATGCTGCCCTATTGGATGGGATCCCAGGTTGGATGAGGCTTTGAGCAACCTGGTCTAGTGGAAGATGTCCCTGCCCTGGGCAGGGGTATTGGAACTGGGTGATCTTTAAGGTCCCTTCCAACCCAAACCATTCTATGATTCTCCAATATTCAGATTAGACATCAAGAAAAAAATTTTTTACAATGAGGGTGGTGGAACACTGGAACAGGTTGCCCAGAGAGGTGGTAGATGCTCCATCCCTGGAAACATGCAAGACCAGGTTGGATGAGGCTCTGAGCAACCTGATTTAGTTGGGGATGTCCCTGCTCCTTGCAAGGGGGTTGGAACTACATGACCTTTAAAGGTCCCTTCCAACCCAAACTATTCTATGATTCTATAATTCTATGATATACAGCAACAAAGAAACAGTACGGTATTGCTGCCCCCTGCCATTCAACACTTCTAGCCTCATGTATAAAAATATAATTTCAAAAAGTGAACGGGGACTTTCTGCATATTCAGTATAGTAACTGTGCCATCTCTTCCTATGAAATGTATCTGCTCTGCTACAGTTAAGACCTGATTTAAGGAGGTGCTTAAAACAGGATCCACCATACATAACACACACTGATAGGACTGGACTTCTCTATAGAATAGGTAGTCACAGTTACTTTTCTTTTAAAACATGACAGAAGGAGGAAGAGGAGTCATATGTAGCTTCTCAGGAATACCAAGTTTCAGGGAAATAGTCTTCCCAAGGACATCCAGTCTGACTAGGTTACAGAGAATGGCTCCTTGCTTGTGAACCTTGTACCTGTCCACCTGCAGTAGGAGCTAAGAGCTTTTGGAAGACAGGAGATGCAGATGGAAAGCAAAATTAGCTCATGTCTTCTACAGCCTGAAGAAATAGCCACAGAGATGAAGCACACCACTTCTGCACTTCAAAATAAGGGAATCTCCTTAATTCTCTCCTAGATGAGCAGGAACTGTATTTGAAGGAAGATTTTTGCAGAGACAAGAAGCACTTGCTTTGCTGTCCTGATACAGTTTACAAACTCATGAAATGGGCAGGCTGCCAGAGAGACCCTATTCTTAGCACTTGCTGTCAGATAATGGCCTCTGACTCTACATGTGGGATTTTAGCATTACTTTTCTTAGGTGCTTAACTCTGCTTGTCTAGAAAACAGAGGGGTTAGACATTTAATTATGGGGGGGGGGGAGGGTGTGTGTATTCCACACACAGGGCAGGTATTCACATTTTGCAGTCCTGCAGGTCAATGAAATTTTTTTAAATAATTTTGTACAAAAAGATATATCTTCCTTGCTCACATTTAAGTAGCTCCAGCTGACATCATTAAGTTCACCTATTCAAAACCAGTTGAACTGAGATGAGAATCACACTTGAGGGATAAACAGTAAAATAAGAGAGTTTTCTACACTAATCCTCTGGAGTTTTAAAACAATTAGTAAAATAATAAGAATAGCTAAAGGACAATGACTGAACAGAGGAATTTTCTAAACCATCATAAGGAGTGGTCAAGGTAGACTATAATTCAGTAAGGCTTTAAACACATATATACCTCTATGCAAACATACATATGGAGACATTATGTGCAGTAGGCTCTTTATATCGAAAGCTAGAAGTGCTGGTGAAAAGGTAGTGGCAAGCATTTCAGACTCATTGTCTGGATGGCCTAAGTGCTGGGAGATACAGCTTTGCTTCTTGCTTTCTGTTTGCTCCCTGTGAACGCCTTCCTGGCTGCACAATGCCTCTGATCCAGCAGAGAAAGGCAAATCTCTGGCCCCTGCTGGGCTGATCTGTATTTGGTGATTAGGGCACCCTAATCCCAAAATGTGCATGGAAAAATATTCCTTCAAGCTCCTTTATGTTAAGGGCTGTCTAGGAGAGATCTGTAATTAGATCAATTTTCCAATCCCAACATTGTTATGTAAAAGTTACCTCCATGTTCAAACTTGGCTCTTCTGTTATACATACACAGTGTTAGATTCAAGACAAGTTCTCACAGTCTACTAATGGTCTTGTGAGGTATTGTTCCTATGCATTTAGAGAAATTGTGCCTAATTTTGGTATTTGAACTGTGTTGAAGGGCTGGACAACTGAAGATCAGGCAATGCAGCACTCAGCTCTGAAGTGTCACATCCTATTTTTAGATACAGTTTTAAGACTTAAAGGCTTGTATCTCTGCTGAACACCACAAGTCTGACATCCCAGCAGTAGCTAGGGACTAAGACTGAGCTGGGATTTAAACGCATTAAGATTGATCAAATGTTATCCACTAAAATAGATATTCTAATGTAAAATACAACTCATTAGTTGAGCACTTTACTGTAAAAACTGTTTCTAAGCTTTTTCAAGTTAATACACTATTAATTTCCGTGTATCCAGTTAGCTAAACATTAATTTTAAGAATGTCTTCAATTTAGATTCTATAATCTCTAGGCCCTAAATTAGTAATGAATTTTAGTCTATAAATTTACTTTATGTTGCGTCTGTAACTTTAATGACATAAACTGCTAAACCAGAAGTTTAAAGAATTCAATTAGATATAGCTTTATCACTCAGTTTAATAATATCCCTAAGAAGATTTTACTTAAAAGTCACAATTAAACTGATTTCTGAAAAATATAGTTACTTCATTAATCAAGCATTTCAGAAGGTCATGCAGACTACAATTTTGACTGAGAAGTCAGCTTTACTAGTTCATAAAATCATGCATTTCCTAAGCAAAGATATATTTTTGTTGTATTTTTTGACTAGCTGGATGTCCTTTACATTTGCCTTTTGCCTGATACAGAACTGTAAAATTTTTCTACAGAGTCTAACTTTTTTCCTGGTTCTTCAGTAAGATGTAGAATATACAAAAAAAAATACTGATATGTCCCCAGACATTAAACCAGTTGAAACAGTAATAACAGTAATACAGAAGACAATAAAGATTATAGAAAATATTCAATTAGTTCTCAGATTATGCCACTTAGAAAATTAGTTTCAGGATCAAATTAAGGATGTGGACATAATCCACCTCTTATTTACATCAGGCTTCCTCAGATCTAGCTTTCTTCACCTCTGGCTTTTAATTGAGAGAGTAAAAGAAATATTAGGTCCCTCTGACATGGTATAGACAGAGGAGAGAGAAAAGTTAAAGATAAACCTCTTCTTTTTTTTTATTTTAATTTTTATTGGTTTACATTTGAGTGTTTAACACAAGGTGTCAATATTCCCTTAAATCTAAGATCTGAAACTTGGCAAGTATCACTATGCATATATTCTCAGTTAATTAAATAGGCAGTACAATATTTAAAATGCTAATACGTATGCTGAGATTCTTCTTCTGAGAATGTGGTGTCTACAGTATAGACAACTATAGTGAGCTAGTGACCCTAGGCTCCCATTTATACCATCGCAAGGAAATGGGCATTACTGATGTGAGATTCATTTCAGTTATTTCAGATGTCTCCTTCTGGTGAGATGTTCCTACCTCAAGTTGCAATGTCAGGAAGGTGATAATTTAGCTCAGGTAGATATTTCTGTACAGTTCCAAACCTGTGATATTGTACATACATTTTCAGTTGTCATACTGAGGTGAAAATTGTTTGAGAATAGCTCTAAAAGAAGGAAGGGTGCAAAGAAAGACAGAAAGTGTTGCAAGTAAAAGGAGCCAGTAGGAAAGAAAGTGCATACACAAGAAAAGGATTCTAAACACAGGGAAATTTGGAGGGAAAGTGGAAAGTTACTGCATCAAAGAGGGAAGAGTAGGAACTGTATTAGAAAGAAACGAGACGAGGTAGGCAATCAGAGCTAAGGAGTTCAGAGCCATCAAGATGAAACCAAAAAGCTTCAATTTGATGGGAAAGCTAAAGATGATCTAGTGAAAGAACTAGAAGAGCAGAAGCTCACCAGAGCACAAGCAAACAAGGATTATAGATTGCTGCATTTGAGTGTCACAATTGGAGAAACTCCATGGAGCAGAAACTTGCAAGCATAGGAGGAAACAATGCAAACCAGGGAGTCTTATGGCATATCACATGTGTGTGTCCCTTCAGAAGGTACTGTGGCTTGAGATTCAAATCTTCTCTTAACTGCAGTTTTAGGAGATGAAAGGGAGAGATCTTCACTAGATGCATGAGAAAAAGTTGTTTGAGTATTTTTTGTTGCCTTTCTCTTTCAACCTTACTGTTCCCTTTTTTATTTAAAAATTTTCAGGCCATTTGATGTGCATGGTAGTCTCCTGTCTCTAAGTAATTGAACAGCTTAACCAAACCACTGATCACTGAAATATTCTTGTCTAAGCAAGAACAGTAGGGGATTCTGAATCAACAAACCAGGCTTTGTGACAGTAACTTGTCCTTTCAGGATGAAAAAAATGGGGAAAGGACTAATAAAAAGAAACTTAGAATGGTACAGGAAGGGAGAACCCTTGTCTGACACAGAAAGATAAACTCCTTGTGTGTAAAGAGGAGAGAGGAAAGTGGAAGATACTTTAAAAGAAGCAGCTTGTTATACACTCTTTGTTTCCCCAAATTTCTGAAAACAGTCTCATAATTTTTAGAGTACTTAGCATATCAATCACCAAACTCTCGCAAAAAGATTCTTAGAGTGCCAGCAATTGCACAGGCCATCCTTGTGCTTCTGTGGGTCTTTTACTCATCCATTTACTCCTTCTCATGCCATCCAATGTACATGAATATTGAGTGTAAACTTCAGCTTTACACAATTCTGGTGTGGCTTCCTAAAACGATAATACTGTCTCAACATTGCAAATAGAACCAATTTAAATTTACCATTCTTGTTGCATCTTTGAGGACATCTGCTTACAGCCAGTAGTACCAAAAATCATTAGGTGTGTAATTTTCCAAGGAATACCACTTTTCTTTTAATTGTGTTAGTATTTAGATGATGGAATATTTTGCAAGCTATATGGTTACAAGTATCATGTTATTTACATACATGAAAAATAATTTACAAATATACAAGCAAAAGGAATATTCCCAGGATAGTAAATGGTGGTAGTGTAAAGCATGAAAAGAAACAAACTTGTTAGTCTCATGGCACATTTCATTTCATAAAATTTTATTAATGTTTATAATTTCCTAACAAGAACACATATCATCTATACAATTAAATTGATAAACTTGTTAAAGTGCATATTTGTCTCATTCTGACAGATAAAAATTCTGTTAAAATGAGAGCAATAAAGTTTAAATGATTAAAAATTGGGATAGCAAAGGCATAAAACCCTTCAGTAAATATCTAATTGACAAAATGGCAATGTAGAGTATATATCAGTGCTCACAATAAAACAAAATGCAAAGTCAAAAGTCTGGTCAGGATGTCAAAGGCAGTTTAGTTTGAGAACTAACAGGAAAATTACAATTCATTATTTTCTTGATTTTTTCTTTACATAAAAGCAATACCAAAATTTCAAGCTGCAGCAAAGGCCTATCTTGGACAATGTATCGAACACTGCATTGGACACGTAGTGTGTTGGACAATGCGCATGCGTGTGTTATAGTTTAGATGTTTCAAAGCCATACAAATATAGAAAGACCACACTAGTTGTAAAAAAGTCAAGTCAGGTTTTGGCAAAACTCAAACCTCTCCTTCTTTTTAAGCAAGCCTTGCTTTTTCGCTTACTATTTCGCTAAACCTTTTCTGGGTGCACTTTCACATGTCAGTGGAATGGGGAATGATTTCACACAGCACTAGGTAAAAGTTCATCTTTGGGAAAGTATCTGAAGAAAACTTCAGAACATTTTGAAGTGTGTGAATTAGTGCTCCTAACTCTGAACCAAGGTGCTAAAGTCAAAGAAGGAGAAGAAAACATAATATTGATTTTTCTTCAGAGAAAAAAAAAAGAGTAGCTGTATTTCCACTGATCCTTCTCTGCTGAGCTCTTCCTTTCTGGGGCTACGCCTGTGCCTGCCAAATCTAGACTATGACCTATATCAGGTCAAACTGTTAGAAGTAGTTCACGCAATGTTCAGGGACCTGTTTTGTGTATTCTTGCTAACAGTCCATCCTCTCATAGAGGACTTTCCTTGTTGTTAATTAATCTCACTACCTAGCCTTGCAAAAACATTGCAGTGAAGATGATCTCACTGGATCTCTCTTGGTCCATACACAATAATTTTGTTTACCGGTGCCTATGAACTGCAATAAAAAGATCTCTACCCAGCTGCAAGTGAGTTGACCCCAGAGCTAAGCACAGGAAAACTGTGTTAGTGCATTGCTATCTCGTTGAGAGAGAGGAGGTTTGGTCATGGGGTTGCACTGATACGAGCACCCTGTCTTTGTGACTCAACTTAGCCCCTCACATTGGTGTTTTTCTCTAAATGTGCCAGCCCATTGAGAATTAGTTGGAGTTTTGATGAAGATACATCACTGGAAAATACTCTTAGGATGAGCTGGTTATTTGGGTTCCCCTTCTGAATTAATGGGAGTTACAGTGAGAGGAGTCGGATGACACACATGGCTACAGTAGAAGGTCAGTGAGGCCACAGCCTGGAGGAGGAACCACCTTCTGGAGAATAAATTGGAAAGTTGTAGCATTTCTAAATATTAAATCTAAGTTAAATATATCTGTCCCTTATCAATTAAAGCAAAACAGTGAGTGAAGCATAATGTTTTTGCAATATTGGTCACTATAGGAATGTTTTGATAATGCAGCTTCAAAATCAAGGGTTCACTTGATGACCAATGAAGAAAGAGTAAATTGTTCAAAGGAAGTAACTTCGTCCTGAAGTCTAAGAGCTTCAGAAATTGCATCAATAAAAAAATCTCTTAAGTATGTGAAAGTAATTTAGATAAAGATCATATTTAAATTTTTTCCTCCATCTGAAAGTATCTCTTTAAGTGATCCACACCTAATTTTATTAATTTGGAGATGAAAGAAAATAGGTAAGTGCATAACACTGACATCTTTATAAAATATTTAACAAAGGTATCTGTCGAAGTTTTCTTTATTTTTTTTTTCACACCATAAGCTTCCATCTACTACTTGACATAGAAAAACAAGCAGGATCTGAGCCAAATGGGAAAAGCATATCGGATATCCAGAAATTACATCACTGGAGAGCAAAATCGTTTTCTGACTTTCAGACCTGTGAGATAAGAAAAGAGTGTTGTTAATTTCTTGCCAGATAAATGGGACAGTTTTTAAGCATTCTCTTGTCCTTTTTTCGCTAGGCTTAAATCTTATCTGTGAAATCAAGTAGGGTTCAGCTGAAAATTCATTGGTGTTAAGAATGGGTTAGATTCTACTCACAGAAAGCAGTGTAGAACAAGTAAGGATAATTTTAGGTAGTCTCAATAGAGAAAAGCTGAGTGGGCTTGATGGAGAGAAGGTGAGTGGGCTGAGTTGAATTTCCTCTTCTAACATGCTTAAGTGTTTTAAAAACTGGGTACATACATATCCGGAATGAGAAAAGGCCTGTGGGTCTGGATAATTAAGGGGCAAAGGAAGATGCTGAAGGGGGTGAACCAGGTTAATCTTCTCTAGCAACTTGTTCATTTGAAACAAAAGAGAAAGAATGCAACATTTCAAGATAAAATCTTTAGACATCAATAATTTGAACTTATTAGACTTTTCATGTGGGAGAATTTACTGTATTCAAGAATTACCATGATGCATCAAGATTATATTTTTAAAAGAAATATATAAACTTAGAAGCACACATAACTGTGCACATATATATATATATATATATAATGTTTGTGCAAATATAAATTTTATTAATGCATAGATAGGTTGATGGAAGATCAGCTATCCATTTTCTTCACAAGTTTGTATTACTGTGTATTAAGTGTTTGTGATTCAGAGCCACAAACCAAAATGGAATCTATGCCACAAAACCTGCAAAAACCAGTAGCTCAGATATGTATTCAAGTCAGCATGTCCCTACTTTTTACCTGCATTAGCCTTAAAGGTTGCCAAGCAAAATTTCACATGCTATAGAAATGAGTAAGTTTTTTAAATCTCTTGACTTGATGCATCACTAGTGTAGTACTTAAATCCAGCATGTCCCCCTATCAAAAGTTGTTCTCCGATTAAACAAACATCGTCATAATCTGAAAGCCAAAGGCAATCCTGCAGAAATGGTTCTTCAGTAAAAAAGCTATAATGCCTCCTAATCAATGGACCAGCGCCTAGGCAAAGGCAACACTGGAGTATTCATTTTAACAGAATGGAAGATCTTTTTTTCCCTAACGTCAGCAATGAATGGTCACAGTGCTAGCCACTTTCCTAGGAGTCATGCTTCTACCACATATAGATTAAATTATGTGCCTTGATAGATGGCATTTCAATAGAAGCAATAAATGCAGGCATCTTAGAGCAGAAGCCGCTCTTTTATCTTCCTCACATAACATCCAATATTATCGTGTGTTACATTACCATAAACATTTGCCTTTGGAGTCTGTTGCATGTGTTATTTAATTATTTTGCCATTTACTAGAATTATACTGTGCACAGAGGGTTTTCATCCCAACTACCTTATATTAATTTGAAGTCACTGGTCTTAAGTACCATTGCAGGGAGGATTTAAGATAATAGACCAGATTGAAGCAAGCAGTTCTAATAGGCTATGAATTTTTCTATGGGTTCATTATGAATGTGTTGGCTTTCTATACATACCTGTAAGAAACTTCTCCAAAAATTTACTAATGCCAGTGCAAGAATATTTCTGAATATACTATAATAAGATTAAATATACATATTATTGTAGCACTCTATATCATACAAAACTCTTACACAACTCTGATGGAATGCTAACAAATGAAATCCCTCACTGCTTCAAATAAAATGTGCACCATGTTTATTCTTTATTTCATTTGCAAGAAAACAGGGAAGGCCTGGCTGCCTTCTACACAACTTGCAGGAAGAAATTAGAGTAAAATGCATATTATCTGCTTCAGTCGTCAAGGCACAATATTCCTTCACTCCCCTTGCAGAATTAATGCAGCCATTAGTTCCCATCAAACTTCCCATCACTACCCTGTGATGAAAAAAAACCTACTCCCCATCAGTTTGTACTGTTGATAACTACCAAGAAATCCACACCACAAAATAATATGACTGGGTCAGCACGTGTCTGAGTCTCATTAAAACTAAGGAGTCATTTTTATGTATAGTGAACAATTAACTTTATGCAAAATTCCTCCTGTATCTGCTTGCCTTGGGGCGTTGTTTGTTATGAAAGACAAAATAAAAATTGGGGTCTTGATCTGTCAAAGTGCTGAGAAACTCGGCTACTGTTGAATTCAATGCATGTTCAGTACCTTCCATTCTTGTTTAATTCAATGTCAATTTGAGGTACTCAGCCTATCCACAAGGTTCTCGGAGACCTGAGGTTTGAGCTCTGCTGTTCTCCTACTCCACAATGTCACTTCTTATACATCTCACACAGACAAAGCTCTCCTTTAAAAAGGCAAAGTCTGCCCATGCCAGCCATGTTGGATCAGGCATTTTTAGAGGTTTTTTTTTTCCCCCACTCTTGTCATGAATTGTGAAATACTAAGAGCATTAGACTATTTTAATTTGTTCACAGTCTTTACGCCAGGCTGTAGGAACTTGCTGCCTTACAGTTATTCCTACCACATTTTGTAGCGGCTCATAACAAGATTACTGAAACATATGAATCTTTTTCTTAAACATCGTTAATAAAATATTAAATTGCATATTAAAATTTTCAGAATGACATTCTTATGTCTTGCATTTATTTATAGGTGAAATAAAAGAAAACTTTCTGAACGTGCAGTGATTTAACCCTGCTATATATTAATATAGAATATGTTGAATGGAAGACAAACACATTTATGTTTATACAGTTCATATTTCCATTATCTATATATCTTTACATAACTTAGAAACGTGAATCACAGTAATTTTCCAGGCAATAAAAATAACTGTTCTGAACCACTTTTATGTTTATTGTATCTACTTACAATGTTACCTTGATTTTTCATACTGAAATACCTTCTGATGAGTTTTTGGTTTTTTTTGGGGGCGGGGGGGTTTCTTCCTGTTTTACTTTACTTCTCTTTGCTTTTACGTAAATGTACAGACTGAAAGCATAATTCTAAAATCTCACTTTTTCAGCTTTGGTCAAGTTAACACACTGCCATTAGATCTGATCTGTTACAATGAATTTCTTAATTTTCTGTTTACTAAAATATTGAATAGTCATTTATCAATACAATGCATCTCCAAGCATCCACTGCGTAATAGCCATTAGAAAAATACATTTAACCATGCTGCTAGGGAAATGGATCAGCAAGTATGGAAAAAAAAAACTTGCAAAGGAGAATAGTTTTTAAAACAATGGAGAGTTAAGCCAGGATCATGATGTGCAAGTGTTTGAATTCTAATTCTAGTCTATAGGTAGCATCTTTAGAATCAAATGGATAGATTGCCATATGAGTTGCTCACTTTCAAACTGGTTCTGCTTTACTGACTGACAGAATCCCAGCTTATTGATTTTGTTTTTCACCATTATGAAGTATCTCTCCCTTTAGTACTTTTTAATATGAGAAAAAAATGGGCTTTGAATTTGTATGAATCACTCTTTTTCTACATTGTTTTGCCCTTGTTTTTTGGACAAATATAAATGAAATATATATACACACACACACTGTCTGTTTTTCCTCTGTGCACTGGCTTATTCCACAGTTTATTTTAAATATTCTAAAGGACTAATTCCAAGATTCTTTTTTTTTTAATACACTTATATTGCAGGTAGCTGGATGGAAATACAATTACTAGCAGAAAAGCAAAGATACTCATACAAATGGCATTTTGATCTGAATGAGGAAAGCAGGACCAAGCTTTTGGGTTACATTCGTAGGTGTTCTGAATTAACTGTGGTTCTCCTAATCTGTTTCTTTGTTTTCATTTTATATTGTACCTCATTTTTTTCTTTTTCTTAGGAAAGAATATGTTTTGATATTGCCGTCTCTGAGATATTTTCTTTCTTTCTTTCTTTCTCTTTTTAAATGTGAGGGAACATGTTGTATGTCCATTTCTCGTGGTTTATTTTTCCTTAGAGAATTCCCAAGACTGTGCACTGACAGATCTTGGTATCCAAGGGGGAGTCTACTCACAGGATTAAAGGCGAGAACCTCAATTAGACTATCTCTGATTTCTTCAGATGTTTTTTCTAATCTTTTAATATGGGATTAAAGTCAGCTAGAACCTAGCTTGCTTTTTTCTTAGCTGAGATCTTCTTTGTTGCAATGCAAGCTAGATATATTTTTTGTTTCTCTATTAAAAAAAAAAAAAAGAGGAAGGAAAAAAAGGGCTTATCTCTTTTCCCTTAATTTGGAGTCATTCTAGTCCAGATGAGGATAATGAACTTTTGTCAGCTCTTATGTGATACTGTGTATAAAATAGCTTGATAAGCAATGTGAAGCATACACACGCTCCTCAATGATCTGCAGGAAAACTCCCTCAGAGACTGATTAGCCCATGCTTGTCACAAGTAGGGGAGATAATTATGGGGGCTTAACAGTCTATATGGTGGATCTTTTGAGAGGAGAAGGGTAGATCTAAGACTGTCTCGTGGATCAACTGTAATTTTCAATATTACAGATAACATGTGTGGTTTTTTTAGTATATCCCTGGAGCCTGGGTAGTGACTCTTCCCATAGAGTGACATCATATTACTTTCTGAGAAGATAAAAATTGTTCAAATTAGATTATCCCTAATTAGTATAATCTTGTGAACCATTCTGAAAAGTTTATTGCACCCATGCTGGCAGTCTCTGATTCCATATTGAGAGCTTCTTATTACAATGTATGTGCTAATCCTTAACCATGGAAATGAATACATGGGACATAAAAGTAATGTTGTTGTATTTCTTCATTTAATAAACTCCACATTTTACTCTCATTCCAAAGCTAATAGCTATTTTTATGGATCTCTGTATATCAGATATCAAAATAATTCAACTTTTTTTTTTTAAGTAAAAAATATGTCAGTCCAGTGATAGTTTACATTCATTAGACTAATGTGTTTGTTAAGCAGTGCTGGCGATATTGAGGAGGGGAGCTTTAACAAATGCCAGGGGAAAAAATTGTTCTTTACCCTTATTTATGAACATAGACATCTTGTGAACACTTAGTCCTGTGTATATATATATATATATATATATATATATGTATATATGTATTAAGTTACTGAGCAGAACAGTGTGTAACATAGCCACATTCCAGATATCTTGTCTGCTGTCATTGACTACAGTGGTGTTTGTGGATGCTCAATCCTCCAAAAATATAGATACAATTTCCCCTTCACACAGGTGTAAGTGTCTTGCAGAAGTAGCTTTTCTTGTTAAAAGAGCATAGAGGTTTAAGAGTTTTGACCTACCACCTCACAAAACCTTTTTGCCGTTTGCCACTAACTGCACAGCCCAGTAATTTTACATGATTTCAAGTACAACTTTCATCAAGGTGATATCCAACACCCTCTTATGACCCAGTATTTCCTTTTTATTGTTATCCTGAGTCTTCCTTGCCTTTTCCCACCACATTTTTGCTGAGTTGGTGGGCGTGCCAGCCCACTCACTTGGGCTACGTTGCTGCAGCTGCTGCACTATTACACGGCCGGAGTAAAGCAACTGCTTGTGCCTTCACAACGTGCAAAACCAGAGGACCCAGGCCGTGCATCTTTCACCAGAGGCACTGTCCTCTTGCAGCGGGTTATCCTGCACTGCACAGCAGGTGTGAGCTTTGCTCTGCACCCCTCCAATGGAGGGAAGTGCTCAGTAGCGTGTGGACCCACTGTAAAAGTTACACAGCAAATTAGATTAAGAAGAGTAATTTTCTTCCTCCACTTCACTTTCTGAAGGGTATTCAGGGCCTGTGGTTACAGACAACAAAGCTAAAGTCTCATAAGGTACACAGACTTCTACAAACAGCCCCTCAGCAACATTATGGGAAGATCCCAAGCGGCAGTAAATTGAAGTGTGTTAAACTGTGTGTTAAAGTGTGTTTAACTGTGTTAAATTTAGTGAAGATGTCACTGACTTATGCTATACAGAGGCTTGTCTGTCTCTCTCACACGTGCTTTTTTGTTTTCTAGCTAAGATGATACCACTCCTAAATTTGCTAATTTTCTTTGACCTTTTCTTTGCAGACAGGGCTAAAATGATGCTTTATCTTCCTTCCTTGGCAGGGAACTTAAACTTTAAAGCCTCATTTGTTTGCATGGTGGCATTGCTCTTGCTGTGTCTGCCTCTGAAGTTTCTTTACTGCAGCATCGCAACAGGAGTGTAAAGAGTGTTTTAAAAGAGCAGAAAGAATCTCACTTACGATTATTTCTAGGTCTAATCTTGTAACAGAGTAAGGCCAGGATAATGCACTCGGTAGTGACCCACGGATCAGTCGGATTTACTGAGCCACATTTCATTGATTTCTGACTATGAGTTGCAATTGATCCTGCTGCTCTTAGCTGTCCTCGCAAAGCCAGCCAGTGCCACTAATCCTCTTACGCAGCAGGCAAGAGATGCAGATAAGAGATGGTGATTCACCTTGGCTCAAATAACAGTGCTCTTAAAAAGAATATGGAGGGTTCATGCCTTGGATATAAAAATGTACAATTTGCATGCTGACTGCATGTCGTGTCAGTGGAGCATATTTCAAGGCTATTAATTAAGACAATAAAAGATTGAGAGCTCAGAAGGCAACTGCTACTAACAAAAGCAATAATTCTTTTGTCTTTACATATGAAAATGGCTATAAAACCAAATACAAATTATTTTGTATAGAAATATTGTACTTAGATGAACGTGGGAACACAGCAGGCAGCTGTTCTTGCAGATGTAACATTTTTATTTCAAGACAACGGAAAGCAGTTTGCACAGACTATCTAAGTGCAACATTTTGGCATCAGTGACAGTTTATGAAGCAGGACACTGTATTAGGAGGAAATATGACAACCAGAGAAGAAAAGTGTCAGAATGAAAGCACTGCACAATAGCATGAAGGTAACCTAGACAAATGTGGGAAAAAAAAAAAAAAACCAGATTAAATCTACAAATTTTCCCTAGTAGTATTCACAGCTTTTTCATTGTGCTTCCTACAAGGAAGCGTAAGCAATATTGTACTTTACTGAGAAGTTGAAAGAAAGTGAAAATCAGATAAAGTTCTCCTGTGAGCGTATTCACATGAGGGCTGTGTTGGAAGTGTTCACCAGACTATCAGCAATTCTCTTTCACCTCCTGAAAAAAAAAGTTTTTCGGCATCTCATAAAAAAGTAAAAACAATACCATGAAAATTTGATGCTCAAAACACACACCACGAAAGGTAAATAGTGATGAGTTACAAGCACAGTTAAAGCAGGGTTATTTGTCCAATCTGTACAATGAAATATGTTTGTGTAGTCAAACAACATCAAATAACAACCAAGCTCCACGTGTGGGATTACTGATTATTAAACAGGACTTAACTCATCAAATAAATGATTTGCTGGGAATAGTTCATCCAGTTCTAGTTAAGAAGTCATCCTGTGATTATTTTACATCTCTTCATAGCTCTAATCAAAAGCACATTCCCTTTCTTCTGCAGTCCTAGGAAGGAATGCAGATCTCTTTTCCTCCTTGGCTCCCTTCTGTTCCCTTTGCCATGGCAGAAGGCAGCCCTGCCACCTTCCCGCCACACAGGGTCCTTTGCCCAGGCTTGACTCTAAAGCCTTGTGTGATTCAGGAAGGAAAAGCCATGTTCTGTGCATCATAGTCAGTCTGTGCTCCAGTATCATGTTCCAGGATGGACCCATGGGCCCATGGATGGACCCATGTTCTTCAAACAAACTTCAGGAACTTAGGGAGGTAGTGGATTTTATCGTTTTAGGGTCCCTGGTGGTCTCTGGGGAGAAACAGGCACCTCCAAATGGCAGTTCACATCTTAAATTGGACCTAGTCTGTAGATGGCAGCTCCAAACTCCAGCTTCTCACTAATCTTCCTCAATTCAGGTGACGCAATTTTTCCCAGAAGTTCTCTGTGTTAATGGCTGAAATATCTCCTTATTCCATTAAGAGAAAAAGATGCACCATTTTCTACCTGGGCAGTGTTAGTTTGGGCAATAAAAAGTTTTCTTCAACTTACCAGGCCGAGCAAGCAGATCTAGAAGGAAAGAGCAGAAGTCTTTTATTACAATTTCTGAAAAATTAGACCTTACTATTTAGAACTGTCCACAAATAGCATGTTCTTTAGCTCTTGCTTTTACGGTTCCATACTCAAATATTCATCAGCCCTGAGCATTCATGGATCCAAATGAACCGCTAAGGAACTGTTAGCACTCACTACCTCCAAGAACTGTAAACTCTCTCAAGTTGAATATGATTTTCCTTAATTTAAAAAAAAATGTTATGAACATTTGGACCTTTCTATTTCTTCAAGTCTTCTTGCCTCATTATGATCAGCATCTGGAAGATAACATGAAGAAGGAAGGAATTAACTGAACAATTAGTAGAAAAATAGTCAAATCTTTTTGTTGCTACACACTGACTTCTGGTTTTGAACCTGGTAACTCCACTGAGCTCCCTGAGTTAACATCTGTGTAAGAGATTGCCTTCTGAATGCTATTCCTTGGAAAATATTTCTGTAAGTCCTTATTGGCTCGTAAATAAGCATTTTTGTTTTCAACTGCTTTTCTTTCACAGTTTTTTTTTGTTGTAGTCAGCACAAATGGAGTTGATATACATGGTCATATGAATGAGACTTTAGTCTTTTGTTATTGTAACCCATTTCAAAAGTTCAAATTTTTTACTTGCACCTTGTGGTTTGAACTTTTAATGATGAAGTTCTACAGCTGCAATGCACTATTTGAGCAACCATACTAGTGTAAAAATGCACATTTGGGCTTAGATTTTTCACAAATAATAAAAAATGTTTGCTTGGTGCTATTTTTTCCTTCTGAAAAACAAAAGGATTGTGCCAAATTTCCACAAAATCACAAAAGAATGTGACTGTAGTGAAAGGCTGTGAGGAAATGACAAAAGAATAGAAACCGGCTTTTCTTCCATGTCTTGCTGTCAAGGAAAAGAAGAGCGTAGCTGTGCTCCAAGGCCAAATGGCATGAACTGATTTGCATTTCCTCTACTTAGGGATAGTCCCCTTTTGAGTAGATTTGGCTTCGAGATAGGTCTGAAGCAGAAGAGGGAGGATGCTAACAAGGAAGATTTGTGACTAATCAGAGGTGCGGTGCTCGGACCTACTCTAGTACTGTGTCCTGAGTAACCTAAGTTTTAGTATCCCAGCTCCCTAAGGATGTGGCTTGAAGACACTCTGGACTCTATCCGGAACATCTACTAGCTTTTCTGCCTATGGAAATGAAGGAAGCCCTGGGAAAGGGCTGCCATGTGCCTGGGGTTTGACCCAGAAAAAAAGTATGTAAGACTTCTGGCATGAATATATGGTATCCAAAGGTATTCCTGGGTATTCCTGGTGTCTACATCAATGTAGACATGGTGCAATCAGTCTCATTTCCTTTGGTGAAATAGTAATAAATGCTTATTTGTGTTTTTAAAAATGTGAGAATTTAGCACCTTAGTAGGATATAATTTACGTATTGCCTGAGTTTAAAATACTCCTGTTTAGTCACCAATAAAAAGCCTTATAAAGTTCAAACACAATAAGGTAGCAGTGGGATGCAATTGAAATCTACCCTTTGACAGACAGCTCCCGCAGTTAAAATGATCAAACTAAGTGTAACTTAAATAAAGACATGCCCACTCCAGATTTTGGAAGCACCAACAAGATCTTTTAACACATAGTGTTATATTGACTCCTGCAAGTTAAATAGAAGTAAGGCTACAAAGAGTTTGTTAACATCAGGCCAAAGAAATATCTTTTTCTGTAAGGTTTTTTTCCCCACTGGTGGGAAAGCATAGCAGGAGCTTAGACAGGATAATTAAGAGCTTTACCTGGAGAAAACCACCACATTAATTCTTGGATTTCTCTATGGACAGCACTGGAGGAGAACAGCAAATGGGCTCAATAGGCTGTTAAATAGGACTGGCTGTCAAACAAGAATTTGCCATGCTTCACCATTTGTTTTCCCTTCTCATGAAATGAAAAACAGACCTTTAGAGTATTCAGGGGGAAAAACTGAGTGAGGAGGATGCTCTCCATGGAGCCAGCAATACAATTGTGAGAATTGCAGAAAAAGATGTAGAAATAGCTTCAAAACTTCATTTTGCCTTTTCTAGAGCAGAGGTTTCCACATTTTAAGTAAATCTTTTGGCCACTGACATACAACATCAGGCTTGCTCGTTAAGTAGAGAAGGACAAATAAGTTTGACAGAAAATCTTGAGATATTTTCTCTGAAACCGGGAGATTTCAGTGACTGATGTTTTCTGATTGACAAAGCATATTCTATGATTCTATGATTCCATATTATGACAATAACTCAAACAAAATGGTTATTCTTTTAAATTGAAATCAGTTTTGCATCATTGAAGATGCTCATCTGTTCCATCCTGAGCTCACAGATCACTGCTGGATTTTTAGGACCTGATGATATCACTGGAAAACCCCTCTGACCCGTTTGTTTCATTATTCAACTTCCTTTGAGTCAACAAAACATTACAGGTGAAATGTATTTCAGTTATTATGGATATGTAACAATTAGATATTGAACTCTCAGCTAGTCTCATTTTTAGGTACTTCTTGTTTGTTGCAGACCACAAAAGAAGCATCTGATATTATTTTCATTTTTTTAGAGATTCTTTAACATGGCTTTTGAACATTAGTAGCAGCTTCTGCTAATAAGCTCCCTACTTAGAACTGTCGGGTCTCTGCAGTAATATGATGCTACAGTAACTTCTAGGCACAAAGAAGAAATTGTAGAGGCCTTTTTATTTTAGGTAATATGTCTTCGCCTTTTTTTTTTTTTAATAATGACATTAATATTACTGTGTGGGTAGCATTTAGTTTTCTTTTGTTAGTATTTTAATTTTAAATATTAATTAGAAAAATATATTTTAAGCATCACTTTTTAGAGAAACACTCTGCAGTAATTATTATGGATTAGATGAAATTAAGCAGAATCCTATACAAAAATAGGTTGAAAATCTGCAAAAATATTTTCCATAGCATTCTGTTCAATTCCATAGCAGAGCTATTAAACTACATCTACCAAATGTCTAACATCAGAACAAAGAGACAAAGAAAGCATTTCAAAAAGTTCCTATTTTGTTAAATTTTACAGCATTGCTTCATAATGGACAAAGCAACAATTCTGTCTTTATTGTCACAGAAAGGACTAAACTTCTATTATTTCTGTTGGTCTTAAAAATATCCATATTTAGCCCATGTTCTGGCACTTAGATATCAGTTTTTTTACAACAGCTGGTTACAGAGCTAGCACATGTGGGTGTATGGGCATAATATCTGCACATTTTATTTTGAAAACCACCTTTTGTTTTGTCTCCCTTTTGACCAACCAAAATTCAGTATGACGTCCTCGTTTCAGAAAGGAATATAGATGGATGATGGAACCAGTTTTTTCCAATATTTTTCTCTGAGCACATAAAAAGTCCTACTTTGCAGGGCACAGAAGAAATCAAACAGAGACTGTTTCATTACTTGCTATTCTAAATCTCTTTCAGCCAACAATTTAACTTAGCTTCCCATTCCAGGATTGTCTCCCAGATTCATAGCCAAGGGGAGAGTGGGCTTTCTTCAAGCTTCACTTTTACCTTTGGGTTGAAACATGAACTCATATGCCTCTTATAGCAAGCTACTTGAAATAAAACAGCCTGTTTCAACAAGTTTCATCTTGCAGTGTTATTATTATTATTATCATTGTCATTTATAAAGGGAGTTTGTATTATGAGACTGCCTGTAAGCTACCACAGAATGCCTTGTATAAATATAACTTGTGCAAAAGAGCTCACATTCAAAGTGTAAAATGAGAGACAACAGGTGGAAGAACCCATCAGCTGGAAGGGAGCACAAGGGAACAATGAAGCAATTACGAACAGTTGACGAAGCAGCAGTCAGAGAACACCAGCTGTTTAACTATTGTGAGAGCTCTAATTACAATTCTTCTTAGGAGAGTGAATTACTCTTGGAGTGCTCTGCCCAGAACTCTCCTTCAGGAAGAAGTACGCGATTTTAGGAAAAGGGAAAATGCAGCAGGGAGGAATGAAAGGTCCCCATGTTCTTTCCTCGACAAGGCAAAGCAAACCAAGTTCACATGTGTGTAATGCACCTCTCTTTACATATTCAGAGCAATACATACAGCATGAATTGCAGCAGAGGTCCTGGAGCTGTTAACATATGGATCTCTAACATGATAAAATGTGTTATTTCAGCATAGATATCGAGCTATTAGGATAGATCATGTAAAAAATCTTAGTGTTGATGGCTCCATGCTACGCATTGACATGATCCATCTTAATGGCTTCTTTCCTTCACAGCTGCTATGATGTACTATGTCAAAGCATAATATTGAGCCTTTCATTTGAAGTGCTACATCACATCAAACCTTTTTTTGCAGTTATTCAAATGCACAATGTCATCGCATAGTGTGGAGCTCATAAGTGGATCTTCAACAAGACGTATCATGTCAATGCATGGTAATGACTGTTAGACAGCGAGCAGTGCTTAGCAAGTATGAAAAAGTTACTCTGTGTAAGCACAGTAAATTAAATTCAAAAGATTTAGATTTTATTTTTTACTTAATATAGATGGAATGAATTAAAGCTGTATATAAATTAACTTGGAAGGATCTTACATACTAATGGAACAGCTTTTTCCTCTTTATGAACCTATGTCATGGTTTAACTCCAGTCAGCAGTTAAGCACCGCACAACTGCTCGTTCACTCCCTGGACCTTCTCTTCCCTTAACAGGCTAAACAAAAATGTAACAGTGAAAAAGAGGAGGGAAAAGAAATGATACTACTTGTGCACACTTAAGCAGCTGAGTCTCCAAGTCTCTGAATTTGTATTTTTGCAAGATAAGTGTGCTACCCAACCTCATCATTTTGACTCATACAAACAGTTTTTTATATATATATATATATTCAGTGTCTAAAGAATGTGCTAATATTTGTACACCCTACCTTTTCCTTAATTAGTAGGACCTTGCTTGCTAATTGGACTGGAGACTTAAAGACACTGGCCTGTGAGGTGAAATTAATCCATACTTTGAGTCTTTTAATTTCATTCTTTTATCTATCTCTGTATATGAGATTGGCACTAGGCAGGTGGAGGGAGGTGATTCTGCCCCTTTACTCTGCTCTCATGAGACCCCACCTGGACTACTGCGTCTAACTGTGGAGCTCCTGACATAAGAAGGACATAGATCTGTTGGAACAAGTCCAGAGGAGGGCCACAAAGATAATCAGAGAGCTGGAGCACCTCTCCTATGAGGACAGGCTGAGAGAGTTAAGGCTGTTCAGCTTGGAGAAGAGAAGGCTCCAGGGAGACCTTATAGCAGCCTTCCAGTACCTGAAGGGGGCCTACAGGAAAGATGGGGAGAGGCTGTTCAGTAGGGCCTGTTGCGATAGGACGAGACATAATGGCTTTAAAATAGGAGACAGATTCAGACTGGACATAAGAAGAAGATTTTTTACAATGAGGTTGATTGGACACTGGAACAGGTTGCCCAGAGAGGTGGTGTATGCCCCATCCCTGGAAACATTCAAGGCCAGGTTGGATGGGGCTCTGAGCAACCTGGTCTAGTTGGAGATGTCCCTGCTTCTTGCAGGGGCACTGGACTAGATGACCTTTAAAGATCCCTTCCAACCCTAACTATTCTATGATTCTGTTCTATGATTCTGTTTGTGTAGCATGGACAACTGAACACGATCCTAGGGGTTCCAATTTTGACCATGTCCTGGTTCTGGCTAGGATAGAGTTAATATTCACCTGAGCTGGGAAGAGAACTGAGTGTTGACATTTGTTGTAAGCCATTGTACTGTATTTGTTTTCTGTCACTTTTTTGTTTTCTTCTGTTACTGCTCTTAAATTTATTTTTTTTTTGTTTCATCTCAACCCACGCATTTTTGCTGGGTTTTGTTTACCAGTTCTCCATTCTGTCCCACTGGAGGGTGGGGGGAGTGAGAGAGACTTCGTAGTCTGGTCCCAATCAGGGCTAAACTGCGACAGACCATAAGAAGCTTTAAATGCCCCTTTAACTTGCCATTGACACTGGATTCAGTTACCTGAACAGTCATCACCTGTAATCTCTGTATCAGGTCTCAGGGACTGTCTTCACATAAACTGACTGAACTCCTGTGTAAACATTGCCCACACATAATGAATCACGGAGAAGTCAGTATATATGAAAATTGTACAATATATCTCACATGGTAATAATATATTATAGTAAATTTAGGTTCATAAATCAGTACATAAAGCTGAAAACTCACAATAAATATTTCCCTTTTCCCAGTAATGCAGTAAGTTATGAACATAAATGGTTAGTCGTGATTAAAAATAAAAAAATAACAATTAAAATTCATATATATGTACCTGAGTGGTTGTGTCTTTAAAACTGTAAAAGTATCAGTCAAGAAGATAATATACTCTGTTAATCCATATGTCTAAATTGACAACAATTTGAGTAAATGCCCATAATTTTGATTGACTAAATACGGCCTTACACTGAAAATGCCCAAATATCGGTGAATCTTCTTCAGAGGTTTGTTTTTGTTTTTGTTTTTGTTTTTGTTTTTGCTTTGAGAAGGTATTTCTTTGTTTTTTAAAAACAGTCAGGTGTATATTTGCAAAACAGTCCTACACAGACACATGAAATGTTCATTCCCTTT
This sequence comes from Chlamydotis macqueenii, assembly GCF_036417535.1. Taxonomy (NCBI): domain Eukaryota; kingdom Metazoa; phylum Chordata; class Aves; order Otidiformes; family Otididae; genus Chlamydotis; species Chlamydotis macqueenii. The sequence goes on from NC_141556.1 coordinate 169,868,241, forward strand.
TGTGTATTTTGTATCATTGCAATAAAAAAAAAAAGATAGGACCATCTAGAAAATGTCCAAACACTAAAGGTGTTTGTTTCTGACAAGGGAATGGCACACCTGACTGACTGAAATTGAAATGATGTGTCTGGAAGGTCAAAGAAGGGACAAATTGAAAAGCCCGATACATGATATACGCCCTGATGACACCCTACTTAAGTTGAGTGGTGCAGGGCCAACAGTGTCACTCTTCAGCTACCAGACAAGAGGGGTTAATAACCAAAAAGAGTGCGTGGGAGGGAGGAGAATGGAAACATCCCATTTTACACCAGTTTCACACGTTGTCAGTAAATGAATGTCTGTGTTTCAGCACTGGAACACAACAATATCAATCACCAATGTTATTTTTAACCTATATTATATATTATTAATTTCAAATATACCTAGTAGATTGTATCAGGCTTTCCACCCAGGGTGTATTTAAGATAGGAATTAAAAGGACCCTAATTCTATTAAAAAAAAAGTCCATCTATTGCTAACAAACTCTTGATGGAGGTTGTGCAGCAACCTCTATACCTGAGCACGTGTGGTCAGCCTCCTGGGCTGCCTTTGTCTGGCCCCAGAGAGCCCTGTCTTCGGCACAGAAATGAGAAGAATTCCAATTTTTTTGGCTAGACTTTTGCCTAGCAAGTGAAGCACTCACTACAGACTGATGAGATAGATACCTAGTATAGTGATTTCCTATAGGTACATGTCTAAATATATTTTCTTGTAAATACCCCAGATTCCTGGGCCTTTGGGAAAGGTCTCTTCTTTTTTTTATCGACTTCTGGCTTTCAGATGTTACAACAAGAAGGCAATTTACTTGCGGCAAGTGGAAGGAAGTCCCTTGTGTTTAAGGCACTACAAAAAAACCTCCTACATTTTGAAACAAACTTCGTTGTAGTATTATATTCCATGGCTTTAGTAATAAAAAAGGTATAAGAATGAATTTTTCAGTGTCACTTTTGAAATGTCTAAATGCCAACATAAAAAGCATGAGTACACAGACACTGCAAGTTTATTTTAAGAAGATACAAACATGACAAATAATTTATATCACAATAGAACCTCTTTAGGGAATCAATTCAGTTGAGAGGTGCAGTAAGTTTAGGGTAACATACCACAAGAAACATAACAGCTCAGTAAAATATCATAGCTGAGTATTCTTTAATTTTCAGTGATAATCGAGTCAATGTCTTAGCAGAAATTTTTGTAGAAAGAGGTACATCAGAAAAGTCTCGTGCCATCTTATGTCACAATCCCCGTACTTCATGATGCACAGTACGTAATTTGTTACTCATTGCCTTGAGAGAACAATCAGAGATTCAGGAAGACACTTGATGAAGAGGCAGCATACCTCAATGCATAGGAAGGACAGATGTTGTGGTGAATGAAATGAATTATCATATACCTTGATATTATTTTTTATGGAGTATTAAAGCAAATAGGATGCAATAAAATGACAGGGGCAGCTAATGGAGAAGTGGATTCTGCAAGATATTGAAGACAAGAAGAGACAGTATGAAATCAGTGTAATAAAAGTGACATTCTTCTGTTGGAGCTGAGGAAGAATTATCAAAGAATACTTTCTACCATTCTATGAATAAATAAGTAAATATAGGCTGTATTTTACGTACAACTTTATGTTTGATGATAGCATTTCTTGTTCAATTGAACTATCACAATTCTTTTTTTTTAAAAGTAGCAATTACAAAATTTCCTGTATTTGCCTTTCGTCTTCCATATTTATAATTTCCACTCCTCTTCTTACATAAGTGGGAGAACAGCATGGCTACAGTACTGACTCGTAATCAAAGCCATTAATGCTTTTGTTAGCCTGCAGTACAAACAGAAGCATTTCTTCAGAGTACAGTAGAGCAAGTAATAAACAAAGAAACATCAGTGAGAAATTGTGACAGATAACCTGTTTCTGTTTTGGATGTTTATTTTCAAAATATAGAACACTAGAACACGTAAATTGTTTTGCTGAATCTCCACAGATGTGTAGCTATTATTGATCTTTAAGGCTAAATAGATTCTTAGGTATTTTAAGCTCCCATCTATGCTGAGTCTTCAGGCAAGACATAGTTTTACAAGTAGATTTGGAGACCGTAGTCAAGTTACTTAATTTCTAAGTGCAGTCACCTTGCTCAGGAAAACAAAAAATCAAAATGACATTATACTAATCTTTAAATAATCCGTTACCACCTATTTAAGCCAGAACAGAACCTGGCCTCTAAATATTAACACTGCATTTTCCCCTCATCAGTAAGAGTTGGAGAAGTTTTTCAAAGAACATGGTGAGAGCTGGAGGTATGGGATATATGTGCATGGTGGTTGACATTCCATGTTTAAGTGATTGTCTAAATAACATTGAGTCAAAATTACTGGGAGTTGATTACATAAAATAAAAGTGAAGTGACGCCCTGTGTGACAGTTTCTTTGAAAACTATTACCAATTGGACAAACCTATCATCTGTTTACTTCAAGGATTTATTTTAAAATTCAGAAGTTGTGTGTGAAAGTCTAGATGAGTCTTATTTAATTATCATTTCTCAGTGTGTATCACCTTTCATGAAAGATCAGATGAAGTGGATATTAATTTCTAGTTGCCTTTGGATTTTGTTTTTGACATGTGTGTTTGATTTGCAGATCCATTAACTAAATGTCTCTGGACTAATCTTTGCCTTACTTGGCATATTAAGTGCACAGCCAAGTGTAAGATAAAATGCCTGAAGGCATTGCTGTTTGGAAAAGGAAAATAATAATGCTACAAAAAAAAAAAGTAGACTGTGAAAAAATACGGAAACACGTTTCTCAAAAAAAAATGCTACTACATTTTCACATTTTCAGTGAGATTTCTTATGCAGGCAATCTCAATTTAAGGGCAATTGAGTAGTCATATGAACTTTCTTATATGCATTTATACACTTTCTTATATACATATATTATTCAAAGTTTTGAAGTGGTGCCATCATATTTCCCCAACTTGCTCTTAAAGTATATGGGTGCTTTTGTTAGCACATGGGATGAAGTAGAGAGAGAGCATTTTATCGGTGTGTAGTTAAACACACTTTGCCAGAAAAGGGTGTGAAAAACTAGGAGGAAATACACTGGGAATGATGCTACTTTGCTGTTTACAAAGGTTGGGTCCATTCTGTGCAGTGCTAAGGCAGGTGCCTCCATGAGCGATGCTGTCTGCGCCAAGATTCTTTGTGACACAGTACTGCATTCATCTGGTACGCTTTGGAAAAGGAATAGGAGAGACAAAAAAGTTTGAATGTATTCTCACCCTAGAAATTGTTTGAAAAATGCATGACAGTGAAATTCAAAAGTGAATTATTTGCTATTTAGAAATACTTTAGGGACACAGCAGTAAACAACATCTGTATTTGGGATGACTTAGCAACATCTGAAGAGGTGCAAGAGGCACCTTTAGAAGAAGGGAAACTGTCTCCATCCTCTGTCAGTAAGGTGGCAGACAGTAGGAGATCCCACAAGCTCCTCAGGCATATCACTGACATTTTTGAAAGAGAGTGAAGAATCAAAGGGAAGTCACTTGGTAACTGGCTTATACCTTATTTAAATTCCATCTTATGTAACTGATTTTAAGTAATATCTTAAACACCATTATGACAACATTCAGTACTCTAAGTACTATTTTCTTTAGATATAAAGATTTCAAACTGAGTTCACCTGGCCTCATTTTAGATACTTCATAGGTTGGAGTCCAACATATGTTGGGTAACTAAGGTCCTTGCCCTGCCTATACAGAGTCAGGCACATGACAAGGGCAATTCAACTCACCTGAAAATTTGCATCAGGCTTCTCCTTTTATGTCAGCCAGAGTGGGATTCACCTCCAGATTGAGACACCCACATTTAAACTTCTCCATCTCCTCACTTATGTATGAGTTCAGTGTCTAAGCTCCCATGGTAGTCAATGGAGTGCTGTGGTGGGATCGAGATGCTTTACCTTGTGACATCTGGGATGCTCTGAAGTGTCCAAGACAGCAGTGGCTCCTGCTGGGGTATTTCAGGCATCTCACTGATGTTAAACTCATATTTCTTAGTAACTGAACTCAACCATTAGTGATGGATTAGCTGAAAGACTAAAGGCTTTCTTGACTGTACTGACTAGATCTCAGCTGACTATGTGAGAGCTAGGCATTTAGCTCATGTGTTGGCATTCCAAAAAAATGACTTTAACATTATATCAGCCAAAACACTTGCAAAATCTTATGCCTATACTACAGCTGAATTTGATTTATCAGCCTGGTGATGCTTGATTGTTGGGGCAGCATTTTAGCACCACCATTTTTGGTTCTATGGAGCATCTACTCGGCCTCCAGCTGCTTCTGGTGCAAGCCTCCTGTAGTACCTGTATTAGATCAGTCAGCCTGTGTGGCTGTCTCAGACACCCTATGGCATTTCAACTGACACTGGGTGCCTGTGTTCATGTTTATAAGCTGTAATAGAAACTTACATGCTTAGAATAGACACCTAGACACTGGTCTTTGACTGGAAAGGTACCTAACATCCCACTTTGTATCTACCTATAAAAATCCCAATAGACTCCTTCCAACTAAAACTAATCTCTTATTCCTAGATCCTATGCATACCAAGTAGGCAACTAAATCTGTTGACTGGACCTGATGATTTTATTAAATTTATGCACAACCTTAAATATCTTTTTGTTTTGGTTTTCTATCAGAGTACCACAGCTAAGAAACTACTGGGTTTAAAAGCAGAAGTCACAGATTCAGACCAAGTAATTAATATTTCTTTCTGTGTCGAGTTCACTGTATTACTACCTCAGTATATGGACAAGAAACTGAATAAATCTTTTGCAGACATCCAATAACACTGAATGGAAAAGCTCTAGAGGTCAATGAGTAAATATGACACTAAATTAATTTGGTTTATCAACTCTGAGGTGCATCATACTTTTCATAGCCTTGCAAATAACACTGTTGGTGAAAAATTATAACATTTTCTGCTTCATAAATATAAAACATAGCCATGCTAACCCGCATATTTAGAAGTAGATTTCTAATTGTGTAATATGGTGGCATGCTCTTATTACCTCACTGTATTATGACACCTAACTTCACCAAAGTGTATTTCAATCCCCACAGTGCCTTAGGGTATAGGGCATATATTCTGTAAAGAGGTATTTGCATGATTCCGTGAGCGTGTATCAAAGTTCTGACAGTGCACTGAAAATAATTAAAATGCATTTGAAAGGTCTAGCCCTGGGCATTAGCTCCCTTTTTATAACATGCACCTTGCTGCAAAATGCAAAATGCAAAACCTCTGGTTTCCCAGACCACCCTATGGAAGGATAGTGAGTAGAAGTGTTACTAATCTCCACCAAGTAGCACTCTTAACTGGATTTCTTTTGAGGTGCAATAATGAAATCTTATTTTTTTAAAAAAAAAAGCTAACAGAATTTTTACAAAATGAATTAATTGTATGATAAATGTTCAATCTTAATCCTTCCTTAATCTATGTTTGAGACAAATAGTTTTCCCTTCAGCTGAACTAGTCTAATCTATGAAATGTTAAAGCCTTACTTATATAGAAATATAAAATTATTCTTCTATTTGATGTGACTGGAGGGAGATTCTATGGCAATATTTTGGCCCTGTAAACTTGCACAGTAAGTGGAGGGGTTTTTTTTGTTTCCCGTTTTGATAAATAAAAATAATTTTCATTTACTAATGTATCCACTGTATTACAGTCTTTGTACGTTCTGACTGCTCTTCTGTAAGAGCAGGAGACTTTAATTTCAGCTCTGTTTACCAGTACTACTCCATTCTCCTTCCTTCTTGCACATCTGCCACTGAATTTATGTGCTATTGTTGTCTTTTTCCTCTCTCAGCATCCACTTTTTTGTACACTCAAAAGAAACAATTGATATTGTATTATGGTTGTTTTTCCTGGAGAGAAATGTGCCTGCAAATGAGTCTATTGACTGCTTCACTTTCAGGCAAGTTATCTTGTAAAAAATTATGTGTGAGAACTGGTGCATTCATTATGGCTGACCTGCTGGGATATCAGCAATGTGGTAATCCAAGTTTTTTTGCTTATTTTAAGCTCCGTATAAAGCTTGTAACATATTTTGTTTATATTATTGATAATAACCAGGATTCGTCTGGCATTATTCCAAGGGAAGCACACTGACATAAGTTTATTTTATTTCTCAGAACATATGCCATGGTTTTTTTACACTCTTGCTTCAATACAATTTCAGTGGATCATTGCATCACACATACAGAATTTGCCGGTCTGGAAGGATTATGATAAGAGAAAATTTCCAATGCCTTCTCATTCAATTACTGCTTATTGTTATTATCTTCTGTTTGTCTGTGTGAAGCCTTGGTATCATAGTGAGACAGAGAAAGCCAATTTATACATGCTACTAATTTCTGAAATACAGAAGCATTTAAAAACAAATAAGGAGAGATTTGGTGCTGTGTAAGAGGGAAGATTGTGTGTGCAAGATAATTTTGTTTGGGCATTAACCAGACAAGTCCAGACCCTGTGGGCTCATGCCTTACAGAGCATACCAGTGGCTCAAGCACCTGTCTCCCAGTAGCACTATCTTGAAGGTGATATATTCTCATCTCCTCCTTCATAGCTTTGAAGATGAACCCCTCAGTTCAATGGGATCAGATGGTAATAAATTCACATAATTATGCACTTGTTAAGGAGGTTAAGGTTATTTTGTTTGGATAACGTGACTATAATTTATTTTGTCTGTAAGGTTTGAGGTTAAACAATATTAATGATTAGTTAAGGGCCTAATGAGTCAGCTACAAGCCATTTAGGCATGCAATGAACCTTTGCTTTTCAGTGACTCCTCTAATGAAAGATCTATATGAGAGCCTGTCTACTGTCACAATAAAGATAGCAAGAGAGTCACCTAATCGATTGTGATGGTAAATCAATCAATCTGTAACCCTGCTTTCATACAACGAAAAAGATATGGAGGAAAAAAATTTTACTGTTCCCTTATTTCCAGCTGAATATCTATAAATAAAAGAGACAGTTCTCTATTTGAAAATATTCCCTTTATTACTGTGATTCAAAAGCAGGGAGAATCTGATTGATGTCCTATTTTACAGATGTGTCGGTTACTTTTGTCATTTCCAGGAGATTTAAAGTTCTTAGAAATTAAATATATGATGCAGAACATCAGAGAGGCTTGCTTTTCACTGTCATGTGTAAGGTTAAGGATTAAGATAAAGCTGATGTGTGCTCTACTTGTTCCTGCTTCTGAAGAGCATCCAAAAATTCAGCAGGATGATTTAGAAAGAAATTTGGAAATGCTGTTTATAAAGAAAAAGTCTTTGAAGCTTCTTTTAAATAGAAACTGTATTAAAGAATGTTTTAAGACAGTAGTCTATGATACTGATGCTGCTTTTAAATCCTGATTTCATGCTCTTCTGTGGGTTTCATTAAGTTTTTTTTTTCTTTTCCATGGTGTCCTTAGAACACATAGATATTTTAATTCTTATTATGATCACAAACCGCCCAAAACACCAAGTATCATGAAGGCCCTATTACACCTATGTATTGATGCTTTCTAACCATGTAATAGGATATCAAGGCTTTTTTTAAACTTCTTATTTTGTTTGCCTCATTCTTCTCCTAGCCTGAGATACCTTGGAAAAGATACTTGCCCCTTCCCCCTTTAGGAAAATCAGAGATCTTTATTTAAAGTACCCCAGAAGGGGCACGAAACAGAGATACACTTAAACAATGGTTTTAAATTTGAGCCTATCATCAGCTAAGCAATTAATTTCAAGGATTTCCAATACTGTGGCTGACATGAAGTAGTGTGTTTCTATTGCTGCTGCACACAGCCTTGCAGCATGGGAGTTGCTGCCACTCTTTTTCCTTCAGCGTCCCAGTGTCTTACACGTGAAAGGGTGATCCCATACTGAAAGTATCCAGTAAAAAAGGAAATCAAATTCAGATTCCCTTTCCTAGAAGCCAGGAAACCTCACTTTGTTAAAGAGCTGGCATTTGATATGGAGCTGTTACGTGCACCATAGATGGCCAAACGATATGTGTTGGCTGAATATACAGAACAGAGTAAAATGGTGATGTGAGTTTGTAACCCAAGGCAATGGCTGTCCTGTAGAAGGTGCCTGCAACTGGCCAGCTGACACAGAGCTGCCTTGGTGCATATGCGTAAAACCCTTTTGCCATGCAAAGTGTGGTTGTGCCTGCTAGGAATGGTCTCTGATCCACAAGAACTGTCAAGGTGGGAATGGTTTGAGGAAAATGCTACTTAGTCCAAGTGAAAGCTATTCTGGGACCACTCCAATGACTCAACAGTGTGGATGATCAACTTCCAGGCACAGGAATGCTCCTTGACACTGCTTAATTTTCTTGGGGCAGATGCAGCCTGAATACCTAAAATCAGACATTGTATTAACACATTTATTGCCCACACACTGCTTTTATAAATGCATTTAATAGTCAGATTTTCGATTTTCAAAGGATTGCACATCATCCAGAACCAATTCTCCTTCCAGGTGTCTGGGCATGACACACCATGTTCTCCTCATCTGCAAATGAGTATCCTGTCTGACTGTATGTCAATTCACTGACAACCCACAGTAGCAGCCTGATCCTGCAGAACACACTAAATATCAGCAGCTTATAGATCCAACACCTCATTCAAAGGCCTGTGATGCCATTCCCCTACCTCTATTTCAACTCATGACATGCTAATATTCAGCAATTCCTCTGGTAATGATAGCACTGCATCATCACTTGAATGACTAGAAGAGATTTAGATATCCAAAACCAAATTCAAGCTTGTAGGTCTCACTAAGATGGGCCAGTATGGATTATTTTGATTATTTGTTTGCCTGCCAGTTGAGCTGACTACAGCCTGGATACAATGACAACGTGAGCATCAGCTTGGTGACAGAAAGCCAAGTTACTTCAACTCACAGAGCTATCACTCAAGGTTATTGCTTCAGTATTTATCCTGATGCAGTCATTGCTACAGATCACACAAACAGATGTGCAATCCCATTTCAAATATTTGTTCCTCTGTACAGTGGTGATATGGTGACTGTTAGGAAAGAATAAGCACCAAACTTTTTCCTAGATAAAAGCACTGGAAAGCAGCTTAAGCGATTCTTATACCTTTAGTTTTTTTCTTTTTTTTTTTTTTTTCCAAAAGCTCTTCTACTCTTCTGCTGAGGCTAAAATAAAATTTATGTCAGACTATTTGGTGTAACATCCAGCACAGCATACCTCAAGATTTAGTGTTCCCTTTCCTTGGCTTTTAAAATGTGCTTTAGCTATTTTCCATATGGTCTTATCTCCCACATAGGATAAATTTGAGTAGCATGATAAATTATATCCACTGATGTATCATGGAAAATGTTTCTTCATGGATGAAAAGGGCACTTTTTAATCAGGGAAAACACAGGCACAAGCAATCTTTTTTCAAAGGCATCATCTTCCTACTGATAATAAAGAACTTGTGCCTGTATTTAAGTGCAAGTCCAGACAGCAGAGTTATACATTTTATCTCCATTATTAGTATTAAATTATTGTTAATAAGGTCCTTAGGGTCAAATCTGAACTCAAGGCTCAGTTGCCTAAGAACAAACCTCCTACTGCATTTCAGACACCCTGAGGTTTCCAAGATACAGGATCTGTAGATGGATCCACCAAATAAAGCTGCAGAACTATACAGATGTGGGATTTCTCCCAGTTCCAGATGGTACATGTCTAAAATTAGATATCTATGTATGCATGTGCACATGTTAGCCAGTTGTTGAGGCTTCCATATAATCAATGACGATCAGAAGTGCATGTCAGGTGCCTGACATTGCCTTTTGAGATGACCTAAATCTGCAGCTCCAGAGGACATTGGTTTCTTACCATGTATCAAGTCTTCCAGGCCCTTCTGAAGCTCTTGGACTACGCGTGGAAAACTGCATGAAGTGTAATAATGACAAGAATCAATATGGACAGAATTCAGATATGACATAAACATCTAATGTCACTTTAGACACTATATAGATCATGGCTCTTTAGACATCTTAGTGAGTGTCCAGCTCCTGTTCCAGAAGGACACAAGTCTCCCATGGGACCTATGTCATATCACTAAACCCCATACATCTACCCTAGAACATCTCAAGCAACCCTAGAGGCACTTGTAAGTGATTTAAGTCCTTAATTTCAACATCTGAACTAGTCATCTAGGGTTCTCCTGTGGTCAAGAGAAAGACAAAAACACTTGTATGGAGGGCATGTTTCTAATCTCATAGCTAAAATAAACCATTTCTAATGATCCCTAAAAGATCTACCTCTCTCCGTTTATTACAAAGACGGTACAGGCTGGATAGCTCAAATTTAAACATTGCCTGTGTTAATGAGGGGACTCCTATCCAAAATGCTTGTGATATTTATCTGCGTCATCTCTGTACTAAAAGGCCAGTGAAATCAAAGTTGGAGTCTTGCCAGTGAATTCACTGAAATGTTACTAAGACCTTGACTTTATTAAGCACTAAGACAGGAACAATCTCCTGAGGCACAGCAACAGTTAAAATACCAAAGAAAATTTTCTGTGACAAAAACATTACATAACATTTGTCCTGAGTTACTCCAGAGGATCTTTACCTTCTGTTATGTATTTGTGCCTTATTTGTTCAGATTAATATATTTACTTGAAGAATGCTCAAAATCCAGAAGCTTCATGGAGATCAGAAGCACTTGAAAAAACAAGAGGAGCATTATGAGCCACTAGTCTCTGAACTTCCTCAAGAATCTACTCAATTCAGATGGACATACACAGAAAGTGTCAATGCCAAAGAAGCCACATCATCTTGGGAGGACCATCATAATTCTGTGTACACCAAAATGACCTCAGATTATGGAAAAAAAAATAGTCTGTTTTTAGTCCCTCTAACTTCTATTGAATCAAAATAAAAGTAGCAGAAAAGAAAGAGTAAAAATACAATATAAAATTGCTGTATTATTGTTAGTTTTAATGGAAAATGTACAAGAATCAAGATCCCTGAAGATATTTGGGTGTATAAATATTATTGATTGCAGGGCATTCACCTCATCTGATTTCCTTCATACTTCAGAGGGAAGTTTGTGCTGAAGAGCCTTCGGTGGATCTTGGTTGCAGCGAAACTCTTTGTAGTAATCCGCATTTGAGCTAACCCATTAAATAATGTGGACCTCACATTGGCCTTTATATTACATGGGAGACTGCAGCTACAGGCACAGTCCACAGAAATCAGTATGACAATATTTCCTATCTTTTCCACAGATATACATAATTCAGGACAGTGACTAATTAAAAAAAAAAAAGACATCTCATTTCTTGGTACATTCAAAGCTAAGTTATAATCAGTTATATACAGATATATCTGTATGAATAGATAGTCTTGTTTAATGGTAATACATTGTGGAAAGAGATCATAATCAATTTATCCCTCAGAGGGTTACACAAAATCATCTTAATCGATAAATATTAGCAAATTTTCCTTATATTCAGTGATTCTATGAATAAAGTTTTTTGGATTTAAAGTTTTCTAGCCAATGAACTTAGCCATTGAATTTTCTAGCCAATTAATTTATTCTTCTTACTTGTATCTTCTTATACCAGAAAAGACTAGACTTAGCTAATTCACCAATGTTGTTTCAATAAATGTAGTTCAAAAAACTGATCCAATTATTCCCACTCATGGATCTCTCCCTCACCTTTTTCTCCCCCAGTGCTCCACTTCATCCTTTTGTTTTTGAGGAAAGGGTAACGACATATAAGAAGAAATAGTAGCTCATCTGTTATTGATGAAGAAGCAGTACATAAAGATAACCTGTGATCTCAGAGAAGACCACATTGCAGTCAGATGGCACTCTCTGATTTGTATTCTCATTTTGTACTTATCTTCAAGGAGTCAGGACTTCATCTCACACAGAAAAGATCTTCACACTTATTAAGTTTTATTTAAGTTACTCTAGATCTTTTTGTTTTCAGAATTTCACTGCCACACACAAAGAGTGGTACTCAATGACTCAATGTTCAAGTGGAGACCAGTGATGAGTGGCATTTCTCAGGGGTTGGTATTGGGATCAGCCCCATTTAACATCTTTGTCAGTGACAGGGACAGTGGGATAGAGTCCACCCTCATCAAGTTCACCAACGACACCAAGCTGTGTGGTGCAGTCGACACGCTGGAGGGAAGAAATGCCATCCAGAGGGACCTTGACAGACTGGAGATATGGGCCAATGCAAACCTCAAGAAGTTCAACAAGGCCAAGTGCAAAATCTTGCACATTAGTCAGGGCAATCCCAGGCACGAATACAGGCTGGGTGGAGGATGGGTTGAGAGCAGCCCTGAGGAGGAGGACTTGGGAGTACTGGTGGACCAGAAGCTCTACATGAGCTGACAAGCACACTAGCAGCCCAGAAGGCCAACCGCATCCTGGGCTGCATCAAGAGGAGTGTGGCCAGCAGGTCGAGGGAGGTGATTCTTCCCCTCTGCTCCTTTCTGGTGAGACCCCACCTGGAGTAGTGGGTACAGCACTGGAGCCCCCAACATAAGAAGGACACAGGCTTGTTGGAGCGAGTCCAGAGGAGGGCCACAAAGATGGTAAGAGGGCTGGAGCACCTCTCCTATGAGGACAGGCTGAGAGAGTTGGGGCCGTTCAGCCTGGAGGAGAGAAGGCTCTGGGAGGACCTAATAGTGGCCTTCCAGTGCTTGAAAGGGGCTTATAAGAAAGATGGGGAGAAACTCTTCAGCAGGGCCTGTTGTGTCAGGACTAGAGGTAATGTTTTTAAAATAGAGGGAGATTAAGACTAGACATAAGGAAAAAAAGATTAATTTGACGGCTATGGAACACTGGAACAGATTGCCCAGAGAGGCAGATTGCCCTAGAAACATTCAAGGTCAGGTTGGATGGGGCTTTGGACAACCTGATCTAGTTGAAGATGTCCCTGCTCCTTGCGGGGGGGTGGGGGGGGGTTGGACTTGATGACCTTTAAAGGTCCCTTCCAACCCAAACTGTTCTATGAATCTATGATCTACCAACATAGACTTCCTTTTATGGGGCAAAAATGCGTTACCTTTTAAAAAACAGATGTTTGTCAGAAATGTAATTAGCTAAGACATAACAGAAGCAAAAATCATCACTTCAGTCTCACTATTTAAATCAATGTGGCTTTTGTCAGTGTGGTGGGTTGACCTTAGTTAGCTGCCACGTGCCAACTAAGCTGCTCTATCACTCCCCCTCCTCAACAGGACAAGGGTGGAGAAAAAATATGATGGGAAGCTTATGGGTCAGGATAAAGACAGGGAGGTCACTCAAGCAATTACCATCACGGTCACAATAGACTCAACTCTGGGAAATTAATTTAATTTATTGCCAACCAGAGTAGCATAATGAGAAAGAAGAGCAAATCTCAAATCACCTTCCCCTCAACGTACCTTCTTCATAGAGTTAACTTCAGTCTTGCCTCCTCTACCTCCTCCCCCTGAGCAGTGCAGGGGGACATGCACGTTGTAGTCAGGTCATTATAGCTGCTCCTTCCTCCTCGCACTCTTCCTTTGCTCCAGCATGGTGTCCCACCCACAGGAGACAGTCCTCTATGAACTTCTGCAACATATGTCCTTACCATGGGCTGCAGTTCTTCAAGGAGTGCTGCAGTGTAGGTCCTTTCCACAGGGTATAGTCCTTCAGGAACAAACTGCTCCAGTGTGGGTTCTCCATGGAGTCGCAGGTCCTGCCAGAAATCTGTTCCTAAGTGGGCTTCTCTCCATGGGCTACAGGTCATGCCAGGAGCCTGCTCTGCCATGGGCTGTCCATGGGCTGCAGCTTCTTTCAGGGCACATGCGTCTGCTCATGTGTGAGGTCCTCCATGGGCTGCAGGTGGATCTGTACTCCACCATGGACCTCCATGGGCTGCAGGGAGACAGTCTGCCTCACCATGGTCTTCACCATAGGCTGCAGGGGAATCTCTGCCCTGGTCCCTGGAGCACCTCCTCCCTCTACTTCTTCACTGACCTCGGTGTCTGCAGGGTCGTTTCTCTCACATGTTCTCACTCCTCTCTTCCAGCTGCTGTTGTGCAGAAGTTTTTCCCCTTCTTAAATTTTATCACAGAGACATTGTTATAGATTTAAGCATGCCAGTCATCATAACAAGAATAACTCCAGAATCCCCCACTGATTAATGTAAGATCCAATATAAAATTCCAAATTCCTTTTCTATTAGTTCTCAGGTTACAGCTCAAACTGCGTGCCTCTGCAGAGGGACCCTTTCCCCAGATTGTGCTCCTCAATTATATTTTCCTCACAGTTTTTTTCTGATCCTATTCTCTATGCAGTAAATAATCCAGTGTACCTTGTGATCGAATCTTTAGTTAAAGATTCAAGAAAGCTGCAGAGGGACTTTTGATAAGGGCATGTAGTGATAGGACAAGGGGTAATGGCTTTAAACTGGAAGATGGTAGATTTACATTAGATATAAGGAAGAAATTCTTTACTGTGAGAGTGGTGAGGCACTGGAACAGGTTGCCCAGAGAAGCTGTGGATGCTCCATCTGTGGAAGTGTTGAAGGCCAGGTTGGATGGAGCTTTGGGCAACCTGGTCTAGTGGAAGGTGTCCTTACACATGGCAGGGGGGATTGAACTCCTAAGACTTTTATTATGGACTGCGCAATGCAAGTGGCAGCTGACAGTATTAGCATAAGTTGGCTAGAAATGTATTGTTTGGTTACAACCAATCATGAAAACAAGCAGCACATTAAAATACAGAAGAATCAAATCCAGTAATGAACAAGAGATCCCTTCAGAGACATTCTTAAATGAGGTGATTCAGCTATTGACTTGAAAACCAAGGCACAGTATTGACAATCCTATACATACATATGTTGTCAGTGTATCTTCCAGGTAGCTTAGATATCACAATTAGAACTGCTACAGCTTGCTGGCACCCAATATCCCCCAGGTAACAATTAGTACACTTGCGGCATTAATATATGCTAGTGTTGGAACTATGAAGTGTAAGACAGGATATTTGCTACCTTGGATGATATCCCGTTTGGTGACCCTTTCCAATACTGTTTTTGATAAAGAAGAATGGACTTTGGCCACACCATTTTAGTATTTCCTAAATAAAGACATAAATATGAGCGAGTGCCACAGAACTGCTGTATCTCTTTGTGTTAGACAAAAGACACACTGTATAGCAATCTTATTTACATACTCTGTGTCGAACCTAATTGTTTGCTTTGTAAAAATACAATTTAGTAAGGTTTTGTGAACTTATAACTGTTCACAATGAATGGATTTTAAAAGTACAAACATTCTGGATGCATTTATATGTACAGAACTCCAGAATAAATCCACTAAAATCAATGGAATTCCTTAAAATTTGTACCCGAAATAAAGCTCTTTAGCAGAGAAATACTATGCAGCTGAGAATTTTTTTTTTTTTAAAAAAAAGGCCTTTCACTACATTCACTAGCAATAAAATTATAACATCTATCTGCATGGTTGGTTAGTGCCATTATATCTAGACTGAGACATTCCATAAAACTCAGAGGAATTTTAAGCAGTCCAAAATTAGTGAAAGGTTTTTATCTTAGAATCAGTGCTTATCTAGATGCATTCCTTCTTGAAGGTCAGTAAAACTCTCACTGTTTCTACATCTTCAATGTTATGGGTTGTTTTAATTGACTAATTAGATTTTATCTATTAAAATTATTTTTAAATGTCTTAAAGCATAAATAACTATGAAAACCCTTTGAATATTTAAATAAATTAAAGGATGCAAAATTCACAGGAAAGCAAATGCTTAAAAAACTGTTTGTTCTTTAGACAGTCTTACATTTACCAACTTGAATTTTTCTTTTAGTATTAACAGATATATTATAAAGACACTTGTCAAGGACTATTGCAGAGAGTATTTAAAAGGTATTTTGAATTTGAATCTATGACTATTCATACCAACACTAATTCTAAAAGTTCAGTTCAGTTCATCAGCCCAGAGAAAGATATATCCATGTGGGTCCAATCAACATGGCTTACTTTTTTAATTTCACATTCCAGCTACCTGAAGCAATGATCTAAACTGAGTGGTCCTATGCTGTCCTTAGGCTGTGAAGTGTTGAGAGCAGAAAGCGTTACTCTAATTATTTCAACAAGAAACAAATTACTGACACTTGTAACCTTCTATGGAGCTGAATAGAAGCAGAAATTAATAAGACTACTGAGAATAGAGTAGACAAGACTTACCGTATCAAAAAAAAATTGGATGAAGCTCTCCAGATCACCTACTCTGGGAGACTCAAAAATACTGAAATCACTGTTAACTAATTTCAAGTTTGTCTATAAGAATATCATATCTGAAGAAGGAAACAAAATGATGGGGGTGGTTTTTAACCATTGATACAAACATCTACTGGAGGTGTTTTCACACTGCGTTTTTAGAGACTCACTGGCCATTCACTGTTCTCTTTGAAGCATGCCATCATCAGAGTGCCAGGCAAAAAGTACTTCTGATGCTTCTTTGAGACTGATTGTAACATGTTTGTACACCATAGCTTGTTTGTTACATCAGACCAGTAGATACGTTTGTAAGACAATTACGATATCTCACAATGGATGCACATTGTTGGCAGCTATTGATTGACTAGAAAAGTAGCGGGGAATACAATTAACTGAAGAACTAGGACTCCACAGACTGAAGAAGTCTTCGCAATTTAGAGTATATCTTTAGAAATTCATCCTGTACTGACTCACTGTGTATAGCAAGTAATAGCAGAAGGAATACTGTCAAAGTAAGCTTTAAAAAATCAATTTATATCTTCTTTATAGCAAAGCACTTCTTTGTGGTTATAAAACCAAGACACAAAAACACAGAAAAAAAAAGATAAATAGGTCCATTCCTGAGTTGTTCAAAACTACTGGGAATGAGAGCTGTGAAGAGAGAGTTTAAAGTGGTAACAGAATTTCCTAGGGAGGCTGTTTCCCTCTCACACTGCTTAAATTTGTAGTGTTACTGTCATTCACACCAAAGTAAATATCAAGAGAGAGAGTGGTCCTTCAAATATACTAAAGGTAATTAAATAAGTGGTTTTCTAGCTATTTTTCTTATTGCTTGTTTCAGCTTAAATTTAGGCCTATCAGAGTTGATTACATCATTTATTAGTGAAGTGAAAATGAGATCACTGTATAGTCAAATGAAAAGCAAATTGCACGAAGCCATTTGTACAATTTGATACAACCATTTGTATCACACTTATTTGTTACAATTTAATTTTAATCACCTTTTTTTTACATTTAATTACTGAGAATTTTTCTGCTAATTGATGTGATCTCCCCACCACTCTTCCTTAACATAAATACATGTTAGCGTCCTCATTAGTACACTCTACAGTGTAAGTGTACTTACACTTACACTTTTCAAAGATAGGCCATTGCTGGATTGTGCCCCTCATAATCTACTTCTGTGTAGCAAAACAGATCCGGATTGCATTCCATTCATATCCAAAGAGGTGGAGAAATATTACAATGCTGGTTGAAAGACCTTAGACTCTCAGCATAGGGCTCACCTGACCAAAGGTTGAGACTGGCAATTTGTATCTCAACTAAGTCCCCTCCAGGCTCCTTTTATAGTTACTGGAGAGAAATCGTCACTTCTAGAGCAGACACATCGGAAAGCAGACATCTGACACAGATGGGATGAATTGCCTCTAGAAGGGACTATTGCTTTACCCTGACTATAAAGGGATCCCATATGGCAAGTTCAGAACTAGATACTTAATATTAGGAAGTATGAATCCCAATGTCCTTGTAAAGAAGAAATAAATTGAAGACAATTGTGAAATACAGAGCAGTTTATTATTAGAATTTGTATACACTTGTAGGTGAAGAAAAAAAAAAGAAAAGAAAGATAACAAGCATCTGACTTGAAATTTTGAAAGAAACATATTAGAATGTCAGTTTGAGTCCTGGGAGAAAGCTGAAATCCTTTAAGTTTCTTTTGGAGCTAATCATGTATATAGATGTAACATATTTAAACATCCATATGAACAACCAGTTAGAGGCATACCTGTCAATACTATATCTGCACACAAAATTGATAAATCTAGCTGTAGATCATCTAAATTCTGTTTAAATTCCTTTCTCTAGTTTTCCTTAGTGTGAACTAGTCAATATGAAATACTGTCTTTAGGCACTAAAGGCGAATACAAGATATCTTAATCTTGAGCTAGGAGTGTGTCAAGTTTGGGAACAGCGATGGGACTACGGGGAATTTTAATGGGAAGAGGAATACTAGGAAAGCTAATGCTGAAATAATTTACTGGAGTCAGTAGGTTGATTAAAAAATAAGATTTTTTTTTTTATTCTTACAAAAGTGAAAGAGGTAATGAAATAATGGGTTTGAGGGCTATTAGATTTGGTAATACTATGATTCCTTATGTGAAGATACTGCAGTGACATGGGAGAAAAATGTAAAAAATTTTAGAAATTACCTCCCACTGAATTTAACTGCTGGTAATAAGTTGCTAATGGTAAGCAACTTAATGAAGTTGCCTGGTGCACAAAGAAACTAACTGCAGCTAAAAACTGGCTGGGCAGATTCACTTCAGAACAGCTACCTCTCAAAGCAATGGTATTTAGGGAATCACACAAGTGGATTGTACTGGCGTTATTGCCCAAAATGGAGAGCCAGACAGCATCACGATGGTCAATATTTACACAGGTACAGGTCTTCAAAGGCACAAGCCTAGAAAAGATCTAACAATGCTCATTGATTGATGCTCTGATCCCCAGTCCCCAAAGTGCTGCTTCTGGAAATGATATACAAATACTGTGGTCTCTGTTAGTTCAAAGTGCCTGCAGGTAGGCCAGGTAGACTATTTCGGGAATATGTACAAGCACCAGCTGCTACTTGGTGTCTATTCTTTAAACCATCTGGTTTGGGGCATACCCTGCACAGCCCTAAAATCAGGTTATTGCTTGATCAATTCTGCCATCTAATGGCTGCATCCAGACAGCAATTTCCACTACTCTCAAATGCTAGTTTTTAACTGAATCAGGCTTTCTGCTATCTGGCAGATATTTATATTCCGTAACAAGTTCTGAAGCAGGGATTGTTGTGCTCCCATAAGAGATATAACCATCCTGCAAAAGCGTAATTTTTTTCCTGTGGCTTCTTTACTCCAGAAGGTAAAGCAGGTAGGTTCCCTGCTGTGCTGTGCGACTGCAGCTCAGTGGAGACGCTGCTATGAGTTAAGACCACCTGGTAAGTAAAAATAAAAAAAAACTTCAAAGACCCTCCAATGCCAAAACCCCAGGAGGAGACTCCCTCTGGACGTAGCATCGCTTTGAAGGCAAGACTCCCCTCGCCCCCCTTAATCCTCACCCCTTCCTTGTTGGAAAGCTGAAGTAATACCTCCCACTGTGCCTCAGGCTGATTAAAAAAAATACACAGGGAAAAAAAATGAAATGGTTATTTGTACTCACACAGAAACTACATGGAATGCACTTGATTATCCCTGTTTTTATATATTTTTATACATACATTTGTCTTACGCCAAAATGTATCTTGATTTTAATTGCATCAAGCATCATTGTTAATGGGCTGCTTGCAGTAGAAACGTGATGTGCTGATGGATTAGCAGTAAAAAAAAAACCACAGTCACTCTGCTACAGATGTCATCCTCCCCTTCCCACACCTTCTCTTTTCACAATTGCCTGCTGATGGAGAAGGATGTGCTTAAATGTGCTAGAAACAGCATACATCAGTTCATGTATGAGTTTTCCTAAGAATGAGACAGGTAAACACTTTTTTTTTTTTTAAATTTGGAGGTAAAATTCATTCCTCAATGAAATTTTACTTCTGCTTGGAGGATTGATCCAAAAAAAAAGAGACAGCTTTCTATGTTTATGGATTTGCTTATAGTTGGTTTCATAGAATCTTTAAGATCAAAATGAAAAAGAAAAATCAATGTGAGAAATTTTCTACTAAAATAAACATTAGAATAGGGCATCCTTTGCCATATTCTTTTTTAAATTATGTTTTCTAACAGGCGTTATTCCTCCCATGAAAGCTAAGGATTGTATAAACACTATGAGGAGGCAAACTAGTGGGTAATGGAGTAATGTTTTTTCACCTTTACTCATGTTTACTGACCTCTTCTGTAGCAATATTCCACTGATTAGAGAAGCAGCAGATTCTGGCCAACGTACTATAGCATTTCATGTAGCCTAACCTACATGCCCAATGTGGTTTCTCAAATCAGAGGCCACCTAAAAGACCTGGAAATCTCCCACAAGAACAAAACAAAGCATGTAAAGAGAGCATCTCTAGTGAGGCCACTAGTTTGGCAATTTGAGGCTGCTCAGTGCACTGCCTGAGCTCACTGGAGTTCATGTCCACACCTCGAAATGCAGTCAATCAAGCAGGATAAGCAGAAACTGAGCAGCTGTTTTTCAAATGTTAGTGACATCAGAATTGGTGGACATAGAAATCCTAAGAGGGTTGATAACACCTCAGTCTTTCTTGTGTAGCCCCTGAGATATCTATGCTACTGGTAAACCAAGGCTTTTTACTAAAAAAAAAAATTACCTTCCTCTGTCTTGTTTCCCTCTGTGCAAAACAGAGTCCTAATATGTGGAGTTTCTTGACTTAGAAGGAAAAACCTACCTTTCAAGAGGTGAGCTAAAGACGTAATGAGAAAAAAAGACAGGTCTTTAGTGAAAAAAAACAAAACAACAAGATATCCTGATTTACTTCTCCTATCAGACCACTTACGGGACATAATATGAGTTTTTTGAGACAGTTAGTCTTCCAGAATTTTCATGAATTCTACAATGCAGCATATTCAACACCTTCAATTGCTATGTCTAGCCAACACACTTTTAATGTACATACTAAGCTGACACCAAGCATTATTATCACACATGATCAGGCCAAATTTTTTAAGTTAACTAAATTTAACTGGTTCAGCCACTGAACATCCCTGGTGTGGTAAAATCTGTTATATTTCTTTATCCCAGGTGAAAAGCTGTCCAACTGCCTTAAAACAAACAAAAAAAAAAAAAAAAAAAAAAGGAAATGAATCTGTTCTTCACAAAAAAAATGGTGAAGTTCTCTGAGCTGCCCTGACACATTATTACCTACCAAAGGCACATCACGGATCTTCTCCATAGCCCAGTCACAGCCCTGCAGTTGACATTGTAACACAGAGTTCAGGCGTCCACAACAATCAACCAACCTTACTCACCACATGTTCACCAGTTGCTTGCTGGAATAAAACACCTCCTTTGCTCCTGGGCCTTGTAGGAAAAAGCTGAGCAGTCTGGGTATCAATGGCCATTCCTAATCACAGATGACTGAAGGATTCAGTGCATTGCTTCATCAGTGCTTACAAAATAAACCAAAAAATATTCAAGAAAAGATTAGGAAGAAAAGATAACAATATGTGATTTGACTAGGTCAACAAGTTAGAGAAACAGGCAAACCTGTTGTCTAAGGTTTCTTTGTACCTTGTATATTTTTTCCAAACTTGTAACCGTGGTGATTGTTCTGGTTTACAATGCAGAAATAACACAGCAGAAAGCCTTGCAGAAATGTCCCACACAGGCTGCAGGTTCACGCTAGAGTCTGGCAATGGCAAATCCAAGGTTTCCAGTGTCAGTGACAGACTCCCACCTTGCTCTGCACTTTTTTATCCCTTCAGCTTTGCTGACAGAGCTGATTTGTGGTGCACTTAGCAGTAGCACCGGTTTAATACTCCGGTTTAAAAAGAACACCTCTCAATGAAGGGATTCTTTTTTTTTTTTACTGCAGAATAGGTGGAATCACAATCTACATTCACTCAAGTAATTTACAACATTGTATTATACCTTATTTCAATAGTGATCCATTCAGCCTAGTAGGTTAATAGCGATTTGCATCAACCTTTCCACCATCATCAGTCCACTGCCTAATTTTGCAGTCCTACTCACAGCTGACATTTTACTTCCTTATCCAGGCTGGATAATTTCATGTTATATAAGGGACATTCATGGAAGATTTAAACTCAATGTAGTCCCAGGGAATAACTGAAAATAGAGGAATATGTTATGTATATATGCTAATCCACGAAAATGGAATTTGCTAAAATGGTCTCTAGGTAAAACTAAAGTTTGTGTTTTTTTTTTTTTTAGGATGGAATTCCAGAGATGTGTTGTTTTTTTTTTTCAACATAAAAATGCAGTCATTTTTTAATTTAGAAACATTGAGATTTTTTAATGATACCAGTATTGATTTTTAAAACATCAGAAAATCTATGAGCTGAAATACTAAATAAAGCATATGAAAATATAATATTACAATGCATGATAGAATATAAAAAACCACAATAAAGTAAATGATGATGCTGAAATAATTTATCTTTATTAAAAAGAAATATCTAACCAACAGCAAAGTAAATTATTTTTACACTATTGAAGAACGTGACAGAGAAAATAATTCATTATTCTCTACCCTTTAGAAATGTCATCAAGATACATTTTTTCTGCAGTTTTTCAACTGCAGCAAAAAGATATTTTAAAAAAATTAATGGTTTTTTTGGGGTTTTTGTTTTGTTTTGGTTTGGTTTTTTGGTTCCTCTCTGAAGGAACACACCCTTTGACCAATCTTGTTTGTTATCATTATCTATTATTTGGGAAGCATTCATATGTAAGGATTCCACATGTAAGATAAGGATCCTGTTGCCCTGAGAACACACACATTTAAATGGCACTTAAGAATTCATTGCTTACATATTTTCCATGTAGAAGGCATAAGAAAGGATGCAGAAGTCCAGACCAGTAAAGATGAAGTGGTGAAGTCAGAAGGAAGAGTCAATATACTGTAGAGGAGACATGATTTTTTGCTCCATGTATCACCCTTAGCTTGAGCTTAGACTGATTCTTACCCAGGAACTTTTTTTGATACTCCAGAGAGAAGTGCTGATTTTTTTTTTTTTTTTTTTTTTTTTTCTCTTGAATGCTATAGTATGATAGGTAAACTTTCAGTTATCACACTGGTCTCACTGATTTTACAAGCACTCTAGAGGTAGAGCCTGATACTTGAACAGTCTAGGGCTCTTGAAAGGCTTTACAATGTCCTACCTAATAATGCCTACTTTCTCAGTTAGCCCCCTGCGTTTCTGTTTCTCTCTTCACTTTATTACCCTCTTTGATGTTCTCTTGGTCTTTGTTGACCTCTTGAATACTCCCCTGAGAGCTGGTGACATCCTGTGAGTCATCATAGGACCTTATCATTGCTTTCTGATGGCTCTTCAGCCTTCTTAAATGTTCCCTAACTGCTACCAACTCAAGCATGTACACTTTAAAGCTCTCTTCTGCTCATCTCCTTTCCTTCTTCACAGAGCTATCTCCCTGCTTATCTTTTACCATCATTTTGTCTGTATATATACACATAGGAGAAGATGCCTATAAAGAGGTGGAGACTTTGAGGGGATTATTGATAAGTCAGCTAGTATTCAGGAGTCAAGGCTTTGGCAGGCAGAAGCCCATAAGAAAGGACAGGCAAGATAGTCAGCAGGAGAATGTAATTTATTTAAAAACAAACAAACAAACTACTTATATATATTTCTACAAAAACTAGATCAAGATGGGGGGACAGGGAAGAAAAATAAAACAAAGAATGAAACCTCTGCACTGTTAAGTCAAACTGTAACTTTTCAAACTAAATTTTAAAAAGTACAAGCTAAAATAGTATAAGATTAATAACACTCTTGAACTACTTTCTACAGGACAGCACAGACAGACCTTTAGCAAAGGATGTTTGTGTCTTCTTCCACGATTCCATAAATACCTTCCAAAGAGCAACAACCATTGGGCCACACCGGGCAATTGGCTTTCCTCTGCAGGATTTTCATTCATGTATAAAGCAGTGACAAAGATCAAGACTAGAATAAACAAAAAAAAGAAAAAACCCAATAAGTTGAATACAAGAGCTTCCACATATGAAGAGGTTCAAAAGTTACACACAAAACATAACTGACAACCAAAAAAAAAATAAAAGACCAAACACAGAAAAGTAATTCACACCTAATAAAACAGGATTAGAAGGAATCCCACTTCCACAAGGAAAAGTGAATATCTTATGCTTAAGCCCCATGCTATGACATGACAGATCTCCAGCAGTACATGCTGTGTGGAAACAAAGCAATATTTCTCTCGAAATGTATTTCCCTTTGTCTCGATACAGATGTGCATTTAGGGTAGAGCTTTTGTAAGAACCTTAATTGTATTTTACCTAGTATTGCCATCTAGTGGTGTAAAGATCAACTCTAAAACAATCCTCTTTGAAAGGAAGGTACCATTCCATGATTTATATACTAATGTAAAAAAAAAAAAAAGTGTTAACTAAAACATAGTATTAACAACAGCACCCAAGAAAACGGAGCTGAGTTTGCAAGACAATGCGTGCCCCAAATAATCAGTTGATTGCGAGTGCAAGAACACAAGGCAGCAGAACAGTGAAGTGTTGAAAACAGTCACAGACAGGGCATGTTATAGTGCTATGAAAATAATATGCAAGAAACAAACTAACAGCTTATAGCTGATTTAAAATACGGAAAATAATAAACAGCCTACCAATTACAATATGCTCTATAAAATGAATCACCACCTCCACTAAGTGTGCCACAGAACACACACCGCCCTTCGTGGTGAGGAAGCTCCATCAGAAACATCTGTCCCTTAGCACAATAACCTGATAAATTACTTAAGCAGAGAAAGCTTAAAAGTAAATAAATGTTCCTCAGATCTACCTTAGATGTCTCACAGTTAGTATGACTTTATTGTCTTCCATTCCCTTTTCAGTCATCAAGGGAAAATAAATACTGCCACAGGTGATTTATCCTACCCTAAATCAGCAGCTGAGGTAAGTCTGAAGATACCTATTTATCTTCAGTGACTATGAAGGGAGCCTAAGGAGATCAGCTTATATTAACAGGAACCTAAGCTGATCTCTTTACAGGCCATTGTGGGCCAACTCTGGAAAAGCTCAAGGGCAAAATTTACTAACATAGATTTTGAAAGTTAATTGCATAAATATATAGCCTGAATTCACAAGCACTGACCGTATTACTTTGTCCTTGATACTTAAGGCCTCTCTCTGGATTTTCTCATTTTCCAAAAATCAAATGCACTTTGTAATGCAAGTGTGACACCAAAACACAAAGGAAAGCTAAAGATAGGAATTTTTTTAACTGTTATGTAGTCACAAGGCATATGGGGCATGCTATGGGGCTCCTTACATAGATGACATCTGGTAGATGTGAAAGCAAACACTGACTTTCATATGCCTGATATACACAGAAGTTTGGTCATCAGCAAGGAAGAAAAAATAATTTGTTGACCTTGAATGCGGATACCTCAGCTAAAATGAACTGAATCACTGGTCCTCATTTCTCTTCACTGACTACACAATACGTGGTGAGTACACCAGATATGGCCATACAGTCATGTTTCATGCCACCTGGAGACCTGCTACCTTCTGAACAAGAAGCTGAAAGCCAGGTGAGAATCCCCAGAACAGCTCAGATAGTACTAGACTGCCATGAGACCCACTGAGTTCAGATTAAAATAATTAAGTCTAATCTCTAGCTTAGTCTCAGACAGAAGCATAGGATCACGGGATAATTGAAGTGGAAAGGGACCTCAGGAGGTCTCTAGTCCAATCTCCTTCTTAAAGCAGGGGCAACTATCACAGAATGACAGAATCATAGAATCTTTAAGCTTGGAAAAGATCATCAAGTCCAACTATCAATTTAACACCACCATGTCCTGAAGTGCCATGTCTACAAGTTCTTTGAACACCTCCAGGGATGGTGACTCCACCACTTCCTTGGGCAGCCTGTTCCAGTGCCTGACCACTCTTTCAGTAAAGAAATGTTTCTTAATATCCATCCTAAACTTCCCCTACTGCAACTTGAGGCCATTTCCTCTTGTCCTATCACAAGTTATTTGGGAGAAGGGACCAATACCCACCTCCCTACAACCTCCTTTCAGGTAGCCGTAGAGAGAAATGAGATTGCTCAGGGCTTTATCAAGTCAGATTTTTGAAAACTTCCAAGAACGGAGACAGCACAACCTCCCTGGGAAACCTGCTCTGCTGCCTGATTATCCTCAAAGGGAAGTTGTTTCTCATTACACTCAGTCAACTCAGTCATTACACTCTTTATCAACGTATTTCTATTTCCTCTCATCCTCCCACAGAGCACCACTTAAAGAGCCTAGCTGTTATTGATGTCTCATAGCCACTGGGCACTGCTGTTAGGTCCCCCTGCACTCATCTCTTCCCCAGGCTGAAGAAGTTCTCATTCCTCAGCTTCTCCTTACAGAACAAGTGCTCTGGCCCCCATCATGCTGGTGACCCTCCCCTAACTTGCCCCAGTTTATAGATGTCTTCCCTGTACCTGGTGAGTCCAAACCCGGCTACACTATTATTTAAGCAGTCTAGTGAGTGTGGAGTACAGTGGCAGGGTAATCCCTTCCCCGGACATGCTGTCTGTGCTCCTCTTGAAGCACATTCCTTAACTCTGTTGGTGGCCTTTGCTGCCAGGACACACAGCTAACTCATATTCATCTTGCTGTCCCCCAGAGTTCCCAGGGTCTTTTCTGCAGAACTGCTCCCTAAACCATCAGTTTGTATTGCTGTCAGGGGGTCTTGTACCACCAGCCTTGACTTGTTTACCTAAGGGTAGACATCTTGAGACCTTTGAGATCTCCAAGTGCATCTGAGAATACGACACAGTCTACAGTAATTCTGCACTCTTCTGGAGTGGCAGGTGGAAGAGATAAAAGAAGGCATCTCAAATGGCTCTAAATCTGTGTTTGGGCCAAAGGCATCTAAAGCCTGGAGCTGAATTCTCTCCATGCCCATATAAAGTATCAGCTAATAAGTCTTATTGTAAATTGATTATTAGACAGTATTTTGTATTTCAAGTCTGGTTTTAATCAAAAGCTGTCAGACTTACTTTCAAACCATAATATGATCCTGAAAGATTTTTATCAGCCCTGGAAGGAAGTTTGTGGGTAGAAAAGGTGCTTGGCGTACCACAAACTGCTTGGAATCTAGCAGAAGGAGGACTATAAAATCCCTCATATAGCCACTTGAAAAGATCACAAGAGAAGATAAATGTTTTCAATAGTTCATGTCAAAAGTCCCTCTAGACCAGTATCCTGCGTCCAACAATGGGAAAAAAAAGAATGGATATATGGTAGACAGTTAAGGAGGAAGCAGCAATACATCCCCCAGAGTACTCAGTCACTTTCCAGAGTTCTGCAGCTTTGGACCTTGTTGAAGGTATTTGATAGCCCCCTCTGCATTTCTCTTCCACAAAGAACAGAATGAAGAGGCATCAGCTTGATGTTACAGCAGAACTTGTGATACAGAACTCCAACCACAAATCCTAATCCACCTACTTGTAAAATCACAACCCAGTGAAAGAATGAGAGCTCTGTAATCATATAACTTGATATAACTGGACAAGCACAACTTTTAGCTGTTCTTGTGCTTTTATATCTCTATACGACTTCCTAGTCTATAGCAGTATGATGGATTCACACAGAATCAGTGCTTTGATTATTTTGCCCTGTAAGATTCTTTGGGAAACTTTTTTTTTACTTAAAACATTTGTAAAAATGCTGGTTAACTTTTATTGTCTATGTTTTAACAACTTTCAGCATCTTGAGAAAGATTTTATATAAAACAGTTTCTCTTGACTTAGAACTATATGCAAGCCGCAGGTGGTATCACTTGAACCATGTCTCACTTCTATGTCTGTACTCAAGAAGAAATATTTTTTCCTGAGAAATAAAACTTTTAAAAATATTCAGAGTAAACATTAAGGAAAATTCTATATTAACATTTGCACATGAAGGCAAAAGCACAACACAGGGTGAGGAATAGAGGAAGGTGTTAGCATTTCAGGATTTGGGTACGTGCTTTGAGCGTATGGATTAGAAAAAGGCACCAGACTAAGAATGAGGGATAGGGTTGAGGGCTTTGGTAACACTGAGGGATTGAACTTAGGGTGAGGGCCAGACACATCACCAGCTCTTCAGTCCTCCTTACCTCCTCAAAATCCCACTGCTTTGCTGGCTGAGCTCCCTCCTGCCCAGCCTCCAGCTCGTGGACAATCAGCTGCTGAAACAGAGTCATCTGCCAAGTGCTTGCCCTCTAACCTGCATCTCCCTCTCCCATCCCACAATCTCCCCACTCCTCTGAGCTTCCTAAGAGGTTTTGGTTGGGCGAAGGGTTAGTGGTTGGATTTGGGGTATTTCTTTTCATGGAGGGGCTGCAGGGTTGATCTGTGTGGGAAGAGGTCATGGACTACCTGTGCTGGACACAGTCTATGCCAGCCCCACAGCAGACAAAACACATGCACTGTGTGCCAGAATCAGAGGAGTTTCTGGAGCCTCTGTAAAAAAAAAAAAAAATTATTAGGTAAATGCTGAGACAAAGAGACAAGGAAAGAGACGATGATGCTAGAGAAGAAGACACAAGACACAATGCCTGAGGAGGAGGACAGCAGAGCAGGAGAAATGCCAAAGAAGAATTGCAGCCTGAGCAGGCAGTGGAGACAGAGTAGCCTGAGCAATGGCTGGAGCCAAATATCAGACTGAACAGGGACAGAGAGGAGGAGGTATGATCCTAAAGGGACTGCAGCCAGTGGACCAAACCATTTTGGAGCAGTCAAGTAAGAAACAAGGAGCAGAAAATAAAAGGAACCACTACACACCAACCCCAATCTCCTGCACCATCTGTTGCCTCACCAAAGGAACTGAGAGTAATGCACCGCAAATGGACTGGAGGCATGAAAAGGGAGAGCTGAGATGCCCCAAGGGAAGCTAAGGTGTTTTACTTGGTTGTTTATTTGTTTAATTATTTTTTAATACCAGAATCAGTAATTAAAAGTTTTGTTAATTGGCAATAAATTACATTGATTAAAATTCCCTGACACAAACCTGTTTTTCTTGCCCATCACAGTCATCTTCCCCAGGCTTTCACTCCACAACCTCACAACCCCTGCGCTTCTGCCTCCTGGGGCCTAACGCATGCGAGCTGAGGTTAGGAAGAAGTTCATTCTATCACTTGAGGCACAGAGTGAGGGGGTGATGATCCTGGGTCAGGGTGGCTAAGGCTTCAGGCATCTCATTAGGATTTCTGGTAAGGGGTTTGCATTCAGGCCAGGGTTGGGTATTGAGTTCACCTTTGAGGCTTAGGATTTAGCCTTTGGGATTAGAGAAAAGTTTCAGTTGAGGGTTCTGGGTCTGCTTAAGGTTTCTGGTAAGGGGATAGGCTATGGTCTAGCTTTTCGCGCTGTAATATGTGTTAGAAAAAAATTACCTTTCTCAGTCAGTTCTATTTTGGTTATCTTATACAGAATAATTGTTTGATTTTATATTTGTCTTATACTTCTAATGAAAATTTATATCCAACTATGTTTTGGTCTGATCTTAATTTCATTTAGCGTATTTCTAGTAGATTCATTTGTTTCCTCGTTTCTTTTTGATGCTTCATCTATACTTTTCCTTGGAGTCTGTGAATTATTGAAAATAAGTACTATATCACAACTGAAACCAGGAATCATGATATATCGCCTGCAAAGCTAATCAAAACCTGATGCAGCAAACAGAACCAGAGATCGTGCACACGAATTGCACTTCTCGCTTCTTACCAGCAAAGGGAGCTGTTATGCCCTCCAAACTACTGCATCCCAACGACTGAAGGAAAACGGGAATTTACACTTTAGTATTATCACTGCAACGAATACGTCCAATTAAATTCTTTAATGCCTGGGCTTCTCCTGTAGTTTAGGCATAAAATATCGCTTTTTTAATTTCTTTCTCTGTTTTGGATTTTTTTTCCCATAATGGTTTATGGTTGTGGTTTATTCCACAAGTCTTTTCTTGCATCATTGATAAAGGCCGTATCTCCTTTCACAAGAAGTCTCAGCCTCCTTGGGAAAATGTTCAAACTTTCAACCACATAGTAACAACAACTGCATGAAAGGAAGCTTAAGAACCTCTTGGTCATATCACATTCCAACCAGGTGTCTGTCATCGTCCTTTTGTGATACATAGGATTGCATTGTGACTGATTGATAAGCTGATCTTTTGCTCTGCAGTAATAACATCTTATTCTGGCTGCCTTTTATCTCCCTGAGGTAGCGATGAAACCACTCTGCTTGCAAAAGGTAACTACAAAGCCCACACTGTAACACACTAGTCACATGAGGGTTAAGGTTGATAGATCATGAAACATTCTTTTTGGTCTTTTATCAATCCACTGTACACTTAAACACAGTAAAGAGCACAAAGATCCCTTTTAACTTCCAAAGAAAATCTAAAAGAAAGGAAAATAGAAGTGGGTGGCTATAAAAAGTAAAGGTGTTACTTCCCTTTGTTCACTCATCACTTAAACTAGAACCGTCTGTCTTACCAATACCAAGATTAAGGAAAAATAAACTTTGCTGTGTAATGTTATCTGCTGGCAGGTATTAATAACATTCCAGATGATCTAGTATTTACTCAGTATATGCTCTAAGTAAGTGTAACTGAGCATTATAAAAATACACTGAAAATCTTTGTTCATTCTGTAAAACAGCTACATTTTTATGACTGAAACAAAAAAAAAATGTGAAAAGCAATTTGGAATGATAAACCAGCATATTTCATGTTATCAAAGGGCAATGGAGCTGCAGGAGAAGAACCATACAGTCTGAAACACAGGTGAATTGATTGTAGTTTAAGTACCTAATCACTGCAAGCTGGATGCTAGGGGCTGGAAGGCAAAACAGCTATTACTGTCCCAGAGTTGTGTCAGCAACTGTTGCAACAGGACTAGGGGTAATGGTTTCAAAATAGAGGGAGATAAATTCAGATTAGATATTAGAAAAAAAAAATCGTAATAGGGGTTGTAGAACACTGGAACAGGTTGTAGAACACTGGAACCTCCCAGAGAGGTGGTTGATGCCCCATCCCTGGAAACATTCAAGGCCAGTTTGGATGGGTCTCTGAGCAACCTGATATAGTTGGAAATGTCGCTGCTCACTGCAGGGGATTAGACTAGGATCTTTGAAGGTCTCTTCCAACCCAAACTATTCTATGACTCTATGATTCTATGAAAACATGTTAAAAAACCCTGGGACACATGCAGCGCTAGAATAGTTGAAGCATGTGAGCTTGTTGAGTGGGTACCGTTTTCCCGGCTGAAGCTGTAAAATACAATTTGAGCTGATCTAATATTTTATTATAAATCAGAAAATAAATATATTATCCACTTTTTCCATTAGCAGCTCAGCTTCCGATTTTACCTTT
The DNA here is from genome assembly GCF_036417535.1 of Chlamydotis macqueenii. Classification (NCBI taxonomy): domain Eukaryota; kingdom Metazoa; phylum Chordata; class Aves; order Otidiformes; family Otididae; genus Chlamydotis; species Chlamydotis macqueenii. The sequence goes on from NC_141556.1 coordinate 169,899,649, forward strand.
CTGTCCCTATTTTGAGCTCACTCGAGCCCTCATTGGACTCACAGAGACAATTCAATTTGCTAAACTTTCAGAAAACTTCTCTCCTCCTCCTCTCTCTCACTTCCTCAAAAAAAAAAGTGAACAGGTTTGTGCCAGGAAGTTAGTTGGACTTACTTGAACCAGGACTGCCTGAGTGCCAGAGGTGCCTCAAGAGGCAGAACCATTCAACTAAAACTAGGGTGAGGAAAGATGGGTGGTACTGCACCATGTAGCTCCACTCTTAGCTACTGGCATAACTGTGAAACAGGTTCTTTATAAGGAATCTGCTTCCAGAAAATTCCATACAGGTATTTTCTTACTGGTAGGATCTGCTGTTAAAAAATTTATTAGATACAATAACAGAAACGTTTGGAGTCATTATGACTGAAGAGGTGTATGCTGTTACTAGACTGAATCTAGTTAGCCTAACTCAGAAATTTATCATGTTATTCTCCTTCAGTTCTTTATTAGACTCTCTTCTTTCAGCTGCAGCAATCTGAGCTTCTCATTTTTATATATCTTTAGTGGTTTTATATGGTTTATGGTTGGATTCAATAATCTTTTCCAACATAAATGATTCTATGATTCTATTTAAGTGTGCCGTTCTCACCCTTTCTTATTTTTTTCCTCTTTTCTTACTTTGTACTGCTATACAACCTGCCCACACACCTCAATATGCCTGTAGCAATATAAATTTGGAAACAGCATAAAAGATCTTAGAAAACCCATGATTAACCTACGTGTGTCTTGTTTCAGTTGTAAGTGCAGTGAAGAGAGAAGGCATAGTCTGCTTTCTGTATAGCAATGCCTCAGTTAGTCCATGGCTACTCTTTTGAAAAAACATGTCCCTACTCATGCCTCAAATGCTTCAAGAATGCTTTTTTCCCTCTTCTCATGTTGCTAGATGTATGCACCTTTTCTGTTTCTCACAATATTTCATCAAGAAAAAAGGCATAGCGTGACTCTGGGGCACCACAATCTGAAGAAAACAGGAACCTGGACATCGTGAAACCTGAACAGCAGTAGTTGGTGGTACAATTTTTTCCAAAAACAAACATCCTTTCAGTCACAAAATGATCTAGGGGTTAGTGGCCTCTGTTGATATGAAAATCTTTAGGAGGAAGAAACAGCCCTTTTGAAGAGACAGAAGTATTTGAGAAAGGTCCCCCACCCTAAGTAAGCAGACATGGGTTTTATCAGCTTTCCAGAAAATCTCTGTGTTTATAAATTAGCCAAGTAAGATTATATTCACAAATGTGATGGTTTCTGAGCTCCAGTACAACAGTAATAATAAAGTGCAAAGCGGTACACAAACACCTTTGATTACCAATTCTGAACTACATATGTATTACTGAAATCAAGTGAATACATTTCATCTTCAGTGGCGGTGCACTTCAAAAGCGTCTGACAAGACTTTGGCCTCATTTAAATCAACTACATCAACAGAAGACAAAGTTGTCTTCAGTAGAAACAGGATTTTATGCATACAGCTGAAGGGAAATTTTTAGATTCTCTCTTTCCTTCCTTCACATGAGGGGAAATCAAAGCAGCAAAGGTAATTTACCACAATGAAATATCAGAGATGATTGTTACTTAACTATGGCCAAGAATGTGGTACCTGTACATTTACTATCCAATTTAAGTAGACAGACTTATTCAGAGAATGGAGTACTATGGATCATTAAGAAAATTATGTGAAACTCACTTCTGATGCTGTGGAAAAATCTGTCCAGTGAATTCATGAGAGAATTTGAAGCATTAAAAAGATAATGAAAAATAGCAATGGGAACATGAGAGTGAAAAATATTCCTAGATCGTCAAGTCTTTTCCTCTCCTACCAAGGGAAGAAAGATTGTTATTTATTTTCTATAAATGCAGCACCTTTCATCTTCAAACCACTAAAGTATTAGCCTATTCCTATTTTTTTTTTTTTTTTCACAAATAATCTCTTCCCTGCTTGGAGGAAATTATTCTAATTTCTAGTCCTAATTTACTCACTGACAGTTTGTATTCATTTATTGAACTTACATGCCAGGCATGTAAATATTTCTTCCCCCTATGTCACATTTAATATCAGAAATATTTTCTCCTCTCAGCTCTCATTTCACTAAGCAAAACGAATGATGTCTTACTGGTTTCCCTCTGCCCAACAGGTCTTCCATCTTCAACCTGCTCACTATATTTGCACTTCATCTGGCTTGATTTCATTTTTCTTGAATATGGATGACCCAAGTGGTAAGCAATATTTCTGTCACTGATAAGAATTAACAGCAGTGTTACCTCCTCTATGTCCCCCACTTAGGCATTGTCATGCTTAAGAGAGCTCACAAGGTAATACAGATTCCCCGAGGCTGGCAGGGTGGTTCAGAAGGCATACAGGCTCTATAAACAGTTAATAAAGAAAGAAGAATTGTTTTAAAAGCCTAATTGAAATGCCTGTGTCTCTCAATGTCAGCAGTGTGGGATCCTGGTCCATCAGTGATGAGGGCAGAGATCCCCCAGGCTCTAGGAGCCCACAGAGTCTATGAGTGTTCTGGTTTCTTTTCAGATATTATAAGTCTTTCACCTTTTACTAGAGAGGAACAGGCATGGATTTTCCTGGAGTATTGTGTCCAGTTCAGGGCTACCCAGTACAAGAGAGACATGGACATACTGAAGAAAGACCAGCAAAGGGTCCCCAAGACGATGGACTGGAGTACCTCTCCTGTGAGGACAGGCTGAGAGAGTTTGGGCTGTTCAGTCTGGAGAAAAGAAGGCTTCGGGGAGACCTTATAGTGGTCTTCCAGTACCTAAAGGGGGCTTTTAAGAAAGATGTGGAGAAGCTCTTCAGCAGGGCCTGTTGTGAAAGGACAAGGGGCAGTGGTTTTAAAATAGAGGGAGGTAGATTCAGACTGGACATACAGAAAAAGTTTTTTACAATGAGGGTGGTGGAGCACTGGAACAGGTTGCCCAGAGAGGTGGTGGATGCCCCATCTGTGGAAACATTCAAGGCCAGATTGGATGGGGTTCTGAGCAACCTGATCTAGTTGGAGGTGTCCCTGCTCCTTGCAGGGGGGTTAGACTAGATGACCTTTAAAGGTCCCTTCCAGCCTTAACGATTCTATGATTTCTAGATGTAGAAACTCTGTGGAGGTACTATTTTTTCCTAAAATATCAACATATTTTATCAATAACATAATTACTGTTTTTCTGTACAGCTATGTGTCTTTCCTTTTTTTCCAGATATCTAGATCTAGGTAACATTTTTCTGCCCCTATTCTTATAAAGAAATTGAAATGTTTTCAGTTTATGATTTGCTTTATTTTTTTTGTTTTGTTTTCTCTAGACCCACTTCCGGTTGCTTATTCTATTGAAAAGCATATTTCCCCCTCGTTTTGCTTAGAAATGCATTACCTTTTTCATGAACTCTGGTGAGTATCACAGTCTTCATGTTTTGAAAAGAGCAGTCCTTTCTGAGTGCTACAAGACCTCAAAGAATAGAACTGGGCCAATATTACTTCCTAGATCCACACCAGTTTACTCCAGCTGAGTCCTCCATCTTCAGACATTTTAATGCTGCACTTTCATACTGAATATGTAAGGCATAGGTATTTTAATTAAATAAAAGCAACAGTGTTAAGCATCAACCAGCCACAGATCTGAATTTTCTCCTCTCGTTTTGTCCTAGGTGTCTGACCAAAAAAAAAAAAAAAAAAAAAACCAAAAAACACCAAAAACAAAACAAACAGGAATTATGCTTCAATCTGATGTTAAGCTTCAGTTTCCTCATATTTTTTTCATATCAATCAGCCTAGATTTGTTGGCAGGAGGATGTTAGAAATTATTTTCATGTTTCTTGCACATTGGGACTTGAAGTAACACCATTAGTATTACATTTCTCTTTCACATGGATACATTTCTTCCCTTTCTAAAAAGCAACTGCTTGCTCACTAGTGTCTAGAGAAAGAGCTGAGTAATCAGGGTAGGTTTCTTAATCTGAGATAAAAAAATCTGGTGGAGCAAATAATCATTTAACAAACAACCACCACAAGAAAAGAAACAACTGAACATGAAACATCCAGGTTGCTCTGAAATTCAACTGGCTTATTCTGTCTTTTCACCTACCACATTTACAGCAATTGGAATGCTTGGTATAATTGAGATAAATATCACTGTTACCATACATTGCATATTTGCAGATTCTTTATAACAGCTTTCGCAACTGGAGATAGATTTTTTGTACTTCAGGGGAAGTACAGGGACTATGCTTATCCTTTAGAAATATTGTTATAGTAAGAAGTTCCAGGATTCAAGTAAGCTGGAGTTTTAGTCTTTGATGTGCTCTAAACTTCCCATCCTACTTCCTCTAAAGGCATATTAGAGAAGACAGAAAGCATTTTCATTGTCACTAATTTCCTTCAGAAATCCAGTAGATTAGCTACATAAGAGAAGTTGTGTATATAGCCATTGTTGCTGCAAAAACCCTGCATTGATAATAAATGTAGTTTTGATTCACTGTTTTAGTAATTACAAAGAAATCTGGTTACAGTAACTCCCTGCTTGCTAACATGTTGGACCATGTTGACTTCCCAACAGGGCATATTCCCACCCCTGCAGAAATCATGGAACAAGAGCAAGACGGTCAGATAAATCACTCTCTAATCTCTCAAATTTTACAGTTTAGATTTCCCCCAAGTACAGTGTAAACCCAGACCATGAGCTTGCATCTAGACCCTGCAGCATTCATATTTATAGCATGGCAAGATTAACATCACCTGCAGATTTTCAATGGATTGCTTTAGCTTTGTTAATATATTTTTTTTGTTTCAAAGAGCTGCATTATAATAAAGCCTAAATGGAAAATAGAGAAGCAGATGTCAGATCTTTAACATTACATTAACAGACTACAGGAGAACCAAACTATTTAAAGGGAAAATATTATGGCAAGAAAACTTTAAATAGAAATCAAAATGATACACATCTCAGTTACATCCTAAATTAAGCTACTTTCCTAACTTACTTAAGACGTTTGAAAAGCGGATTGTTTATAAGATTCACGTGATATTGTTCCAAGAAGGAAAATTAAGTCTACTACCAACAATAAAGAACGCAATAATTACAATTAGAAAAAAAATGTGGTTTTAAATGACTACCTGAGATTCTCTTCAAACATTTTAAGTGTTTACACTTAGTGTTTACAGTCTTTCCATAATCAGGAAACGCAGTGAGAATGTACTTGGTTCAGAAAACCAGCAGAAAAATGATCTGACCACGTTAAAAATATGTGGATCAAGCTTACAGCAGTATTGTGAACAGTCATATTTTTTAAATTACATTAAAGTAGAACCACTCAAAAAATGAGGAAAAATGGTACCATTTTGGCAACATTTTCCCCCATTTCTGATTAAGAAATCCAATGAAGTATAATTGCTTTTTTTCGTATATTATGCCAGTTTATATTTGATTTGCCAGCCTGAGAAGGTTTTGGTCATGGTTTGCAGTCCAGGAAACTCCAACAAAAGTTTATAGAAAATGGGCCAATATCATTGCATAGGATATAAAATACGGAACACTTTGTAAAATCCACTTGAGAGACAATAGATGACTCAGGTTTAGGATAAGTGGTAGCAAAGATAAGGATAGTAATGGATGACAGAGCATTGTTCAGAATAGTCACTCAAGCTGTTATGGGAAGAGTCTTTCCAAAATACATAGCACATGGGCCAAAGTGCTTCATGCTCTTATCAGCTTGAACTCAGACCTAACTCCCAGGTCGTACATTTGTATTTACTCTCAAAAAAGCCATTGTGATTCACATAACCTATAAATTATGGCAACTGCAGTACAAAGCATCCCGACTCTGATACAGGCCTCATGTAGGACCCTGGGCATGCTGCCCAAAAATCTGTTCTCAAGTTCCTGACTGGCAAAATGAGGATTGTCCTTTCTCTGTGTCAAGGAGCTGTGCTGAGGATAAACGTGTTGCTCTCTGGAGAACACGTACACCATTCCATCCTCAGGGAACAATCAAGAAAATTATTTAGTCACCTCCAACTTAAGCTTCATCCAGTATAAAAAAAAGGGACCAGGACTGTGGAGCATTTGTTAGAGAAGGGAGTTAAGCTCACTGCAGAGCCAATGGGGATAGCTAGCAACATCTATAAGTCCAGATGTGAGCCTGGCTTGGTTCTGAGAAAATCTCAGCAGGAGGCTAATTTCTTGGGCTGAGCTGCATGAAACATTATTGGGTTCCTCAGATATTTCTATCAGCCAAAAATTGCCTTCAAAGCATAGGCACCTGAGTAAACAGGATATATACTTTGAAAAGACACCTGTTGGTTGCAGTAGCACCCATGTTTGTACAACAGCACTCATCCAGAGGACGTTTTAGGAAGACTATGGTCTCTAATGACTTAGAGTAAATATCCATCTACCCCAATTGACAGTGATCAACATAAGTTCCTGTCCGAATAGTTTCACAGTAAGCAGCAATTTCTGACTCATAATTTTTAAGCCGAAGGTGTTGTCCTTGATGTATTTTTCTTTTAGTCATTCAGGCAATTACTTTTGCAACTCTTCCAAATTTTTGCATCTACAGCATTCTCAGAGAAGGACTGGGAAGAAGATCATGTGACAAAACAGCTTGTATTTTCCTGTTTTAAGACAGCCACTCGCTGATATTATTCAATGCTGTCTTTTCTATAGACGTAGTGTAATGGACAACACGGTGCTAGGGCCAGGGAAGAAAGTGCTCATGTTTAAAGTGAAGAAGGCAAGAGGGAGAACAAGTTTTGATCTGTGTTAATCTCAAATGTTTTTGAGGGCAATTACAAGATAGGTGAGATACAGCAGCCTCACTGCAACACTGGCAAGTAATTATGGCTGCCATAGGAAAATTAGCGTAGAATACTAAATTAGTAAGCTCTCATTTACATTTTTTTTTCTCATTTTAAGATCCTTTAGTTGTAAAGAAGATAAAGAAAAATACCAGGAGACAAATACCGTTTTCTGTTTTCAAAATATTTCTTTCAAAATATTGAAAGAAACAGTAACATCCGGAAGATTTCACAGTACAAGCAGATGTGGTTCCTAGTAAAGTAATCTCTGTGTAGACACTCGAAATGAGAGATAAACACCTCCAAACAATTTACAGCTGATTAGAGATACTGGAAGTACACAAGATACTGCATTTTTTTCTGTATTTGTTAATTTTAACATTTGCTTCATTTTCCTTAAGCATCCTCCTATCCAGGAAGCCAATACCACAGACAGTTACTGCTCAGCTGAAATTTTGCTTAGATTATTTGGGAAAATAGCAGCATGGGATAAGCTGTACAGTTTTACTGAGCTACTTCTCACATACATAATTATCCAGATTTCAAATGTAGCCATTTTAGTGTCATAGCTATGAAAAAAATGTGAATACATCTGTTCTGTTAAAAAAAAAACTTAATAAAAAGGCATCTCTGTTGCTTCCTTAGAAAGCTGCAATTCTCAACATTAGAAGGCGGCTTATAAAAAAAAAAAGAGAATCCAGTACTGATTAATTTTAAATTAGCAGCACAATCTCCGTACTTGTTCTTCACAAGCTTCTCAGGAATTCCCAGCAACGTATGGTATATGGAATGTGTGCTATTTCCACACAAAGCAAACAATAATAAGTTTCTGGTTTGTGCCGTTCAGTAATTAGATGGTAGCTACAGGCAACTGTAGCTAAATTTAACCTAATAAAAGATACATAGATAAAATAATGTCTTTTGAGTTATTTCAGAGTGGCTGTGTATAAAAATGAAGTTAGCTTTATTTTTAAAGAAAAATAGATTAACTAGAAAGTAGATAAAATTATGCTGTGGACATCCTTATTCTAAAGTTGATAGTGATTGCAGTAGCTACAGAAGATTAATTCAATACGATAAATAAAGTAGAATTAAGCTACTTGCTTTATATATTTTATACACTTTATATAAAGTGTATTACTTTGGGACAGAATGCAAGATTAACCCAAATTCTGGAATGTGACACCTCCTTTAAGCTTCAAAAAAAAAAAGGTTTGCTAAGGATACAGAACAATATGTATACAGATCTTACACACATTTAGCTTTGTCTGTGCCGCTTGCAAATACTATATTAAGACTGCATGAATACTATATGAAAGGTGAAAGCTTCATGCCCAAGTTTCTCATTAACATAGTATTCTTCACACATTGTTTTTAAACATGGAGATGCTATCACCAGGCTGAGTATAGCACTGATTCCCACACACAGTCATCCTGACCCATCTGAGATCCCACACGGCCTTCAGCTGCCACTACAGAAAACCACGCGTTCCCATAAGCTTCACATTATATCTGTGGTGATATCCCTAGCACCTCAGGAGATTTCAAATGGCACTTGATGACTGTGTCTTGGCAAGCAAACCAAGCTCTAAGTGCTATATGTCTACACCTTAGGCTAAGCTGTATCTTTGCTCAGTGGTAGCCCATGGAAACAATCCAGTGGGCAGCTGAACTGACTTTGTATAGCACAAAAAAAAAGCTTGAGGATTTCTTTTTCTCTTTGTAAGACTCCAAAGACAAGATGAAATTTAGAATAGAACTTCCTTGAGCCAAATTTAGGGTGGACACTCAGATTCCCCCATCACCCTAATACTGCAATCCTACTCTTCTAATGTGAGTATAAGGCTTCTTAATCCTCTGCTCAATGCTCCGATAAGAAGTGCTCCTTTTGCAACTTGCAACTTCACACAGCAAGCCAAAGAGAAAAATAAGAAAAAAAAAAAACCAATAAGTTCTACTTCTCACTCTTCCCTTCTAACTCATAGCGGCACACACAGCAACTCTTAGGGTAAATGAAATCAGGGCCCTTGTTTGAGTCCCAGTGGAACAATTAACAAAATTAAGCGGTCACTAACAGGCAGCTGCAACAATTTGACTGCCAGAAGGTGTAGCCAGAGTACCTTTGGTTGAGACAGCCAGTAAATAACAATTCTCTTTTCTCAAATTTATTGATAATTTGGAACATGATGGAGGTTGTTAATTCTTTAATAGTCTCATGCAAAAGTGTAAATCTCATTTCAGTCTTATCTTCTTGTCATACTCTGGCAACTGCAAAAATATTTTTTATTTCATTAAACCACAGACTAAGCAGCATCTAAACAGCACCATAGCTCTAAATTTATTGCTTCACTTGCTGAGTGAGACAGCCTACACCAAAATAGTGTGACATCTCACAACAATAGTTCTCCCATTTAATAAAAAATAAAAAAAAACACACACACAAAAAAAAAACCCAGACAAGCTGTGTTAGAAAAGAAAGTCAAAAGGTGTGGAAATAAGTACTACGAAGAGAAAGAAAAGTCTTACTGTGGGCTGTCCAATTAATTTTGCTCAGTAAACTGTGCAAAACCTCTGTTCTCCTGTCCAATTTACCATTGTTCAGTTGTCAAATCAGAGCAATTCTAATTAGAATTTGCTACTTTTACTAAAGCTGTTTGTGATCAGTCACACTAAGAATATTCCAGGACGTTGAAGTTTTATTCATGCAAAAATCAGAAGTAAAAAGTCGCTCTGCTTTATTGCTAGACTTGAAGATGCATCCTTACAAAAGAAAACCTTATCAACAATTTGTTATCCTTGTTCTGCTTAACACCTCTTGGCCTGAAAGGTTATGGTAACTTGTTGATTAGTGTGTTGTCTTTGAGAATGGTTCCAAAAGCATTCTTCAGACTCATCTTGTTATGTTCTGAACTCGTTAACTTGCATATTCTTTTGAATCTGACATGATCATAAATCCCACAAGGTATTTAGGATACTTTTTCACACTGCTTAAATACTGTTTTGTTTATAGTTGCATTAAGTACAATTGACAACAAGCCAAAGATCCTATTAGAACATCTCCTTTACCCAGAGTAAGATCATTCTTTATTAAAAAAAAATCACTTTTTCATGAATGAAACACCTTTCACTCTGCCAAAGGCAATATATTTCTAACTTCACATTTCTATTACAGCAATTAACAAACCTTCAAATTAGTCAAGCTTGTAGAAGACAATTGTTTTCTAATTAGGCCACTAGAATTACTTTTGTGTAGTCAGGGCACGACACTCTACATATGGCATTTCCTCAATTCCTTCACTGAAATGCATTCAGTATCCATACACAAATAATACTTCCAATCTATATATTCTTTAGAAATGCTCTACCACAGTTGTCACTGCCCCTGACTTCGTGGCTCTGCACAGTTTGAAAATTTTCTAGGTCTGCTCATCCTCAGAGCTTGGAACAAAGGAACAGTGCCAGCATTAGCCCAAGATAGGCAAAAACCTATTTCCTGAAGAGGAAATAAGAAATTGGGCAGAGTCAATCGGGAAGGTGAACAAAAAGTAAGCATAAAAGCATGGAATCATTTAGGTTGGAAAAGACGCTTAAGATCGTTGAGTCCAACCATTAACCTAACATTACTAAGTCCACCACTAAACCATGCCCCTTAGGCACATGTCTACATGTCTTTTAAATAGCTCCAGAGATGCTGACTCAACCACTTCCCTGGGCAGCCTGTTCCAATGCCTGACAAATCACAAGGTCACAGGAGAAGAATAAGAAAAAACAATAATGGTTGGGTTTAGAATATTTGGAGCTAAGCAGGTACTTGAGCACCAAGCTCCATTTCTGTTTGGGCTCAGTAGTGGAGTGTGGGACCAGGTGAATTGCAGAACCAGGTATCTGCGAAAATCAGCTCAGACCAACAAGGAAAGATAGACACAGATTGAACAGAGGCACTTGGTCTTAATCTCAGAAAATAACATATTTCTAATTCACAAAATCTATTATCTGGGCAAGAGAACAGTTATGGTTTCCAGTCTGGGGAGGGAGAAAAAAAAAAATCAGTGTTCTCATATACAGGTTGCCTGAAGCCAGGTGCTGAACTGATATCACTTTTTAAAATAGCATAAAATCTTGAGATATGTATGACAAGATGGACTTACTAATCTTCCTTTGCAAGTTCTAGCCATTAACAAATTTCTATGACTATAAGACTCACAACTTCCCTGTACCATAATTACCTAGATAAATCTGTTTTACAGGCTTTGAAAATGGGGTTATCGTTCACATCTGTTACAATCACTCCTGATTTTCTTTCATAATCTGAATCATACTACAATATAATTATTAGTGGACTTGATATATTAAGCACAAGGCACATTTCACTAAGAGTTATTAATTAAAAGGAAGCAATAATTGCACCTCAAATTCAGACTGAAAGCTTCAATTGATTTCACCTGTTTTTCACTGTAATTGAACACATTTTAATAGCACAAGAGTAACATTTATGACATGAATCATTCCTGGGTCCAACTGAAAGGATAGACAGGCCAACAGAATTGTTTCTGAAGGTTTTCATGGCCATCCTGAGAACAAACAAACAAAAACCACCTGTGTTATCCAAAGCCTCAAATACTTAAATCATTGAGTTATGAGTTTTAAAGACTGCTTTATTTTGTATTGCCATTTGTATCTTGTATTGCTGCTAACATGCAATATAGATTAAAGTCTACTGTAGTAATTTTATTTCTAAGAAAGAATATGAACAGGTGAACCCCAAGAAAATAAATCTAATAAATCTAATCTCTGGAAAAAAAAATAATCTAAGGAAAATGCTTATTTTTTAGGGCATTAAAGGGGTCTTATTTATTTTCTTATCAAAACATAGCTACACTACTACTTAGGCTATGAAAGAAACCTTATCTTTACAAATTAATAACAAGTCACATTACCAAATACAAGGAATATGTATCATACTGATGCTTCACGTAAGAGATTTGGTTCAGATCTCCTACAGATATACATTGGTACAGCTATATTTACTTTTTAGACATGACTTATTTCAAGTATTCTAGTATGTCTTGTTGTATCACATAACGATATTCAACAATTAAAGATATTTTCACATGTAAAGTTGTAGAAAGAAGGATTAAAATGAAAGAGTAGAGTTAGTAGTTTGGTTTCATAAAATCAATAAAAAACTTTGATCTTTTCATGTCTCATACTTCTTTTCCCACCGAGAGGATTTTTAAAGTCATAGGAAACAGAAAAAACAGGAATAATTCCATGTAGCCATTGATTAAAATACTGCCACTTTCAATGGAATAAATTTGCACATAATGAAGAAATGTTTGTTTGTTTGTTTGTTTTAATCAAAATGGATGGATTCAGGATTTTGAAATGAAACAAAAAAGAAGTTCTTGCCATTTTTCTTTTTTTTTCTGCAATAATGAAGATAGGATCATCACAGGTTCACAGATTCATGGATTCACAGGAGAATTCAGGTTGGAAGGGACCTCAGGAGGTTTCTATTGCAAGGGTAGCTCTGAGGTCAGACCAGGTTGCTGAGGGCTGTGTCCAGTCAGGTCTTTAAAACTTCCAGGGACAGAGACAGTACAACCTCCCTGGGCAGCCTGCTCCACTGCCTGACCATCCTCACGGGCAAAAACAGTTCTCCTAATGTCCAGCCTGTACCTCCCATATTTCAGATTGTCTCCACTGCCCCTCATCCTCCCACCATGCCCATTGTGAAGGGCCCAGCTCCATCACCTGTTGACTTCTCCATAGGTACCAGGGCTGCCATTACGTTCCCTCCAGCTGTCTCTTCTCCAGGATGAAAAAGTCCTGGTCCCTCAGCCTCTTTTCATAGGGCAATCACTCCAGCCCCTAGCTTCTGGTGGCCCTCCACAGAACTCACTTCTGTTTATTAATGTCTTTCCTGGACTGCAGGGCATCAAACTGGATAAAGTACTATAGATATGGTCTTAAGAGTGCTGGGTAGATGGGAATAAAAATTTCTTTAAAGTGCTATCCAAAACCTCATCACAACTACAAAAAGTTCAATTTTGCTTCAGATTCACTAAGTAGCCCTTTCTGACATGTTTCTTATAAAACCACAGTATTTTTCTCAAAATCCAAGAAATATTAATAATTCTATCAATAATTAGAAAAATTAATAATTTAGAAATATTAATAATTTTCACTAAATATAAAACCCATTTCAAATGAATGGGTTTTATAACTTTACCTTTATTTTTCAGATGTGACAGTGCAGGTTATTTGCCTTTCCCGTAAATTTCTTCTGTTTGGCTTTCAGCCCTGACTGTATGTATATACTGATAAAAGCGTGTTAGATTCCCATAGCCAGCTACAAATCTCTTATTCTCTGCTATTTCCTCAGATGAGCCTTTTAAACCAAGATAAAGCAGCACTACATTTGTTTCATGGGAGGTATGTCTACTATTTGACAATAACAACAACAAAAAATCCTGATTATGGTTAGATACATGATTTTATTATTTCAGACCAAAACAAACAAACAAGAAACCAAATCCCCTGTAAATATAGTAAAATAAAAATTATAAAAGAAGACAAAATAAGCTTACAAGGCAGAATATGACTTCTTTATCAGGATATTAAGTGTGTGGTTTTTTCAGTGATAAGGAAGGGCTTTTTCTTTTGATGATAGATTTTATCCCTGCTCTTATCTTGTCAAATAATTCTAAAATAACTAGTAGGAAATGCTGCTAGGGCACAGACATTGCTTATCATCTTAATTCATTCACTGTCTTTAAACATACATGTAACAGCAATTAAAATTATGTATGTCAGTTGGCTCCATTCATAGACCTGAGGTCTGCAGACTGATAAAATCCTGAGTAATGCTGATGAGGAGTTTAAGTATCTCACGAGAATTGTTTGATTATTTTTCTCATATCTATCCAGGAGAGATTTTTTTTTATCTCCACATGAAAATCTTTCTGTAACATTGTCATATTTCTCATTCCTTTGCAATACTCGTAGATTCAGATAAAAAAAAAAAAATTCTGATTGAAGAATTACCTCATTATCTTCTACAAAACACAGATTTTTCACCTTTACACAGAAATAAGTGCATCCAAAATATATCTAGCCATCTGTCTTGTTGCCTTATATAGAAATTTGCAATTATGCTCACAAACCATAACACCAATATGGAACAGAATGTCCGTCAAATGCTTTTTTCAACTACCTGTTTTGTTTTTAATTTGGCTACTTCAAATCTAGGCAAAATTGACCATTTTGAACCAAGTATAATTGTAGAAAGACATCAGAACCAAAGTTTAAAGTGTACTGACATCCATTCCTAAACTCTAGGAATTACAGCTTCCTAATTAGAGTTAGGGCTAGGGTTTCCTAAACTCTAGGAAATGAATTAGCATGGGTTAAATAGATGAATGTAAACAGCCAACGCTATATACCATCACAGATGCAGTAAACAAGCATACTGCAATTTTATTTAGCATGTTGTGAACATGCTAATGTATGTAGATCTGAGGTCTTAAAATCACCACAAATTAAAAAACAAAACAAAAAAAACCCCACAAAAATAGAACAAAAAAAAAAAAAAGAGAGTGGAAGACCTCTCACAAATAAAACTATATTGCCAAGGAAAGAAGGACTGGGGAGGGCTTGCTACTAGTTTTTGAGGTTAAGTATGGATGCTGGTAAGCAAAGGCTACATTTCAAAGCTGGAGGGTCTTTTAAGAAGCAGCACCCCCTTTGACCCCATCTGAAATTCTATGATTTAGAAAAATAAATCATAATACACACAGCCAAATTCTCTAAATAGTTTTGGTTTCTAAGAAAAATGCACACTAATTGTTGTGCACTATATAGGTTACTAAAAACTGCTTGACTCAGAGTGTACCTTAAGCACAGTTTAACGAGGAAGCATTGGGGTACTCTGCAATGCCTTTAGCTCCTAGTAACCAGAAGGTGTTTCACCATGTCATCCACCTAACAGCAAAGTAAGCTTTTGATCACACAAACACAACCTGGCACTGCAAAGTTCACACTGGAAATGAAAGGCTGCCCATTCCCCATCAGTCAAAGATGGTATAAAAAATTATGGAGGAAAAGGGAAATGAAAGGAAAATTTCAGAGAAAGACACATACTAAAAATGGGGGCATTTTAATAGGTTTTAGTTTGGTATTTTTTTTCAGGAAAAAAAACCTTACAACATAGTTGCAAATTTAAGAGTTCCTGGAGAAAACAGCTAGTTTTGTAGATCTACTCAAAATAACTGTCTTTAATCAAATAAAAAAAACCCTTACAAGTTATACTTTAGTGATGTAACCCCATCTGTTTAAATAACTGGATTTGCACAACTTGAGTCACTTCCAGTCTCGTTTTTGGAGGCTTGATTATAGATGATTTTGCAAAGCAGGGACCAAGACCTTTATTTCATTAACCAAATATAGTCACTGTCAGTGCTCCAACCGCTACATCAGTAGTTAAGCATGTCATTCAGAAAGCAACAGAATAGCACGTGATGCTTCTTGATTGCTGTCAACTGTCCTGCACATAGTCTCTCTGTGGATTGCTGGTGAGAAATGAAACGTACCATCTCAGCCCTGCATGAGGAAAGACAAGATGCACAAATCATCATTTAAGTAACTTACAATTTTATTAACGCACTTAGAAATATTGGGCAGCATATCAGACAAAATTTATCACTACTCTTTCTGTGAATGTTCACCCCTTGTTGCTCTACTTCATTCCCCTTCCACCCTGGTCCCAAGCTGTTCCTGGCACTCAGTTGTCCTTTTCTCATTATGATCTGGTGACGTTCTGTGACAGAGTTTTGTCATCACAGATTGCCAGCTTGGTTACAGTACTTGTAGGAAAGCCCAGTGTCCAGTAATCAGGATTCATAGCTGCTGTCTTCCACCATCCTAAAGTTCCTTTCCTTTAACCCATTCCCAGCTCCAGACTGTTGGACAATGAAACTCTATGTATTTGACTACATTATTTGTGACTTACTAAACTGGCAGAATCTAAACTCTCTCCCTGCAAAATGGACATTCATCTGGGAGGGGGAAACATCTTTTCTGCCTTAGCTAATCTGTCACAGAGGCAAAACTCCATCTTGGTCTCTGAGGAAGGAAGGTGAGTAATGCAAAACCCAATCCAGTGTTTTTCTAATAGATGGCTGGGAGGGTGAAAGCTGCTGATCAGGGGTCACAGTCATGGAAATATAAACTCTTGCCAGTGATCTTTCCTCCTTTTACCTACTCTTACCACTTCAGTTTATCTCCTGACTACATGTTAACCCTCCTTCTACTTCTCCTCTCACCGCTTAGAAGACAGACTTTCATAAACTATCTTTGTTCTCATTGTCAGACCCGGAATAGAAGTAGACTAACACAACTAAAATCTCCCCGTTTGTCTGCAGCTCTGCTCCTTCTGACTCTGACATGACAGTTCTCCATTTTCATCCTCAGAATTCTACTCAAGTTTTACCATACCTCTTGATTATGAACTATTATGTGTGCAATATCCCATGAAAGACTATGTAAATAAAACAAGATATGACAATCTGTTCCACCAGGTTTTTTTTGCATGAGATTAAGATGTGCTAGAAAAAAAAAAAAAGAAGCAACCTCATTACATTTTAAGTTAAAGCCCTTTAAATAACAATTGCCATTTTAATTGGATTTGCTTATGTTCTGCATTGTGTCACATAATGCAGGAATTAAACTTCTTTTTTTTTCCTAAAGATATTGTATCTTCTAGAATTTAAACATTAGTTTATGCAGAAAGATGAGATAGCAAAGAGAATCTTTCACTGAAATTAAACATGTCCCAGTGGTTGTTGAACTGTATTTTCCAGTTTTTCTAAAAGCACACTACACTTCAGACAGGAATCTGACATATCTAAAATTCCACCTTTGTTTATGACCAAGGATGCATTAATGCATATTGCCAAGAGCTAATTTTCCAGAAGCCAGGTGCTGCTGAAAATGGAATAAAATTCCAATGGAACTTGCTTGTTCAATAAAAATTAACCTGTTAAATTGAAATACTTTAACAGTAGGATGGAAATACACTAGTTAGTTACATGGTGAGGGAATAAGAAAACTATCACAATTTGATTTCAGAAATAGTAGGTTATTCTATTAACATGTGCATGCTCATAGGCTTAAGCTTTAATTGACCACCATGCTTTATGTGGTTGTTATAGAATATATATAATAATAAAATATATAATTGCTGTCATGGCAATTATTTTAGATTTCTTAGCTAGTTTTGTGTTGTGGTTGAAATTTTGGTTTGGAAGGACCTATATAAGCTTTTCTATTGATTCTAGTTAGATTCTGATTTTCATGCCCTAAATTCTGCTTGGGTAGTGAGTAAATATCCAGAGGAAAGCTTAGTCAAGATTACCAAATTGCGCTTCCTTAGCAGTCAAAACCAAGTTCTTAATGGGTTTGGCCTCTAATATGAGCTACATTTTAAATCTGGCCTGACTTTTTCCAACAAGTGAAAGGCCAGCCATAAAAACTGTTGGACAGCTTGTTATAGAAGGTACTCTTCAGTCCACACTGTTAATAATAAGTCTGTCAGGATACCAATTTTTGCTAGATTACTATTCTTAATGTGCAGATGTAGGTAAGGTAGACATCCAGTCATAGAGATGTTACTAATTCTGGAGGAATACACCTGCATTGTGCACTTTGCAAAAGAAGAGGACATGGGTGCTTTATAATTCACATGTATTTAAGAATTGTGAAACATTCTGTTTTGAAATAAAGTTAGATTAGGTTCTTCCTTTTGAATATAAATAGGAACTCCGTGGACTAATGGTTATTTAAATCACTTTGATTCTTTTTGAGAAACCTTGTTATGCTAATAAAATGTCCTCTCTTTGCGTCATCAGCATAACAAAGCCAGATCTTCATAAATTTGCACATCTCTTCCACACTCACAAAATTCATCTTCCATTTCCTCCAGTCTTATTTCCTTAAATTCCACACCAACAGTACATAATCTGCCTTTGATTACCTTGTTTGTCTCTTTTGTAGATGACTGAATAGTTAGTTCCTCTAAGGTTCATCTTTTAAACATACTATCCTCGGTTTAGGAGGATTGTTTTCTCCTGCCTTTCACACTGAGGGACTCCTTGGCTCCAAGCTTGCCATGCCATTAACTGCTATTTACTCCTCTCTTTTTCTTGCTGCCTCTTGAAGTCTGCAGAAGTGATTCATTAAACTAATGACCCTCAGCTTCTTCTTATCAATGAACCCAAACAATTCGAAGTGGTCCACTGAGGTTGCTCTGTATAGCAGTATCCATGCCTCTTCCCTAGTTTAATAAGTTAAGCATGCAGCCTTAAGAGCTTTTACTATCCAAATCCATCAGGTAAATAGTAATCCTAGGACCAGACTCCAAAACAACATTATTTGATTTTCCATAGCATCTTCTGCGAAACAGATGCTTTACTAGCAGGCCAGACAAAAGAATATTAAAAGTTTGTTTTCACTTCAAACCTAGTAACCCCACTGAAGAGTTATTTTTAAAAGCATTTTTGTCAGAACGGAATTTTTACACAAGACCATGTTGATTTTTTGTTTACCTTTTGAAAAGGAAAATGCCTTTAAAATTGGTAAAACATCTACTTTGATGAGGTGAAAATGTTTTAATGCCATGACTTCAAATCGTTTGATTGGCTATATCATTCCACTGAAAATACAACATTAGTGACCTTGGAATCTTATTTGGAGAAGAGTGGGAACTTCTTTCCCTCCCTCCCTCCCTTCCTTCCTTCCTTCCTTCCTCCCTTCCTTCCTTCCTTCCTTCTTCCAAAATAAAAATTCTTTTTTTTTTTAAACATCATCTCTATACTCAATTCCTGGCTCCTTTTTTAACCCAGCTTCCGTGCGCATCCAAAATCCCCTCCTTCCAAATGATGATGATTCTTCACTGTTGAATACGCCCATAAAGAAAGCTTTCTGCTGTTTTGCAATTGTAAAGCCACAACACAAAACAAAATTTATGGGAATTTGCAAATCAAAAGAACTTCTTGTTGCAATAGCAATTACTAGTAAACATTGAACTGAAATAGTTCAAGTAAGGGCAGAAGAGTCAGATCTTTAGAATGGAAATTAAAAGCTGCTTTAAAATTACAAGAGGATATTGTTTTAATGAGACTCAAGCATGTGTGCTTGAAAGATTGTTTTAACTCAGTTAAGTCTTGCATGACTTACTCTGCTAAGCAAAATGTTTTTCACAGGTTCATCCCAAACTGTCAAATCTCAAGGCCTCTAGACTCCTGAATTCCAGAAATGAGTTCACTAGCCTAAGATTTGCAATCTGTCAGGAAAGATAAAAAAGAACTTGGAAAAGAATAAAATCTGGTACAGGAGAAAAAATGGACACGAGATATGGAGTGAGAATCTTTATATTCACATGCTAGAGGAAATCCTTAACATGAAGTGGAACGACTGAACACAGAGCTTCCAATATAAATTAACCGTCAAGGAATATTAAACAGTAAATACTACAAGATTATCCTAAAGAACTGTTTCCACAGAATACAGAGAACTTCAAAGGGTTTGTTTTTTTTTTACTAGTGATATTTGCATGAGGACACAAAGTTTATTTTAAAAAACATGGAATATATGAAACATGGAATACGTATCTATAATTGGGAACAGTCTTACGAGTGTTTGGATCACCCTGCAGCACAACAAAGACCTTCTCAGCCCACAGCCCCACAAGCAATGCCAGATTCAGAAGTTCTCACTTGAGACCTTTTTTCTCCCACATGATCACGCGGTGACCTAGACTAAAAAGATGAGGATGGTGACAAAAAAAAACAACCCTCCCAAACAACTGGTTTTATGCAGGTATGCAAGATAGTTTTGCAGCCATTCCTCAGTCCAGCTGAGCATCTGTGTCCCAGGGCGGGGGGCTGGGACACATGCTGATGTAGTGGCACTGCTGCTGAATGCCTCGCTGGTGACTCAGATTGAAGAGCACAAACTTTCCTGAAAGCTGTGTACACCTACCACCCTCTTTTGGTTGCAGATATGTCACATGAAGAGGTTAAAGGAGGGTTATCTCCTTTTGTTTGGCTTCCTAAATGCCATGTCTCTTCCAATCTGCCATTTAAACCGCTGGTGTGAGCTCTCACTAGTCCTTTTAAAACAAAATGCACCAGATGAGCTTGCAGTCTTAACAGTGGGACTCATTTTGAGGGGAAAAAAAAAGTTAGGAATTTCTTACAAATTCAAATCAGATGGCAGATTCAAAGGGGTAGAAACCTCCAGATAAATGGCAATGAGTTGCTGGCACTGCACTGCAAATCTCTTTAGTCAGCATCACCGGAGGGCAAAGAATCCTCCTCTGTATATATTTATATGTATGCATCTCTAATTACACTATTAAGGACGGTACAGTTAGAAAAGACAGACGAAACTGATAATGAAGAAGTCTGTCTTTACTTTATTTTCCGTCTCCTCGTCTCTGTTCTGGGATGTATATTCTTGTCCTCATCCTTGCCCCATCTCTGTGATCTGATCCCCAAAGAGCTGATGTAGCTCTTTAAACTGGCAAAAAAAAAGCTTTTTCTTCTTCCTTTTTGGTTGAGCTGGTTTCCTGCTGGTTCACTGAGAGGAATCAGCTCCCTGAGTTACAGCAATGATAATATATCAAACAGTACCAGGAAACACTCCAAGGCACTGGAACTGGATTGTTTACGCTGTCTACAGTAAATTGTTATAATGACCCCAGTATGGTTTTGGCCCAGGTTAGCGACATCTCTTCCAACAATTCCTAGGAACAGCTGCAAAGCCATTGTGGACCAGAAACCATTCCCCATAGGCAGCTTGTATATGGCCACCAAGCACTGGAAGGTTCAAGAATGTGATGATGGATGGGGAGGGGGCTGCTCCTCGCCAGCTGGTCTCAGTGCCAGAATATGGTCCCAGGCAAATATCATTTACTAGAAAAGATGTAGCCCAAGGGACAGAGGTGCCTGGGAGTCAGTGCAAGAGGGGGGAAGAAGAGAGCAGATGAAAATGAGAAACAAATGAAAAAGCTGTTGAAGAGGAAACAAGACTGCTTCTCTCAGCAGCAATAAGCTGTTACACAGGCTCAGCCTGTCTCATGGACCTGCATCCCTCTAGATTTACAGTTTTGCTTCTTAGCTCTGATTAGTACCGGTGGCTGCTGACTGCAGCAAATGCACCAGCCAGCTGCAGAGCTGGTATGGAGACAGCTACTGCACCAAGGTGAAAAAGCTGTTTTTCTTTCCTTCCTTCCAAGGCTGTGGCATTGTGTTGACACCAAGTGTCCCATGGTTTGACATTAGGGACACAATAGTCATGTAAACTGTGGTTAAGTGTTATGTAAATGTCCATGGAAAGTGTTGAAAATTTAAAGACTGGACTGGTCTTGGGTACACTAATCTCGCCTGAAACAGGGAACAGGCAGCTTGGATGTAGTATTAATCAGGAGGACCAAGCCATATGTTAGATATTTAAGCATTTTGCATCATGGTTTCACAAGTAGTTAGGTGCATAACACAAATTTAAAAAAAAAAAAAAAAAGAAACTAAGAAAGCAAAGGAGTTTGTCACCAGACAGCCTACTTGATATATTAACAGAATTGAATGGCTTAAGTTTATAACCAGAGGAATTAAATGTGAATCCTGTAAGAATCTCAAGGCCTTTCTCACATCCATTCCCTTGCTTTTAGAATTAGAGGCAAAAAAAACCCCAAGAGAAACTACTGTCTGTTAATTGGATCAGGCCCAAAAAGAACAACACTTACTTCTAGAAAAGGACTTTTTTTCCTAGTTGTTGCTTTTATCTTCAATTACCTCACTGATATAGTACGTGGACTTTTCTCTCCTCAAAAAGATTTTGTCAGCCCAGCAGGTTGTGAATGGGTTTAAAGTGGAGGAATCTTAAACAAGAGTGCTGTCAGATACATTATTTTATGCTTATCTTTGGCTGGTAGATAACACAAGAAAAGTTCGTGTCCTATCTGTCTGTTATGACATATTTATCTTTATCATGCTTCTCTGGGTGAATCTTGATCCCACAGGTTATAACCATACTACTAAATAAATAACTTCCGGAGGCCAGCCCCTTGCTCTGATGCTAAGTGGCATCAATTAACTCACATCCCACTACTTAGGACTGGACCCCGGTAGAACAGATCCGTCTTGGAAAGTTGACAAAATCTGTCTTGTTTGTGCTGACCAGGGTGCAGCCAAGCAGATGCACAGTTGGGTACAGTGCTTGAACTCAGTTCCTGGTCCTTTTACTTAGCAGTGCAGACGCAGTCAGAACAAAATATGACAGAACATCTGGAAAGAAAAGACGGGGTCAAGAAAATTTAACAAGATGAGCTCTTTCCACAGCAGTTTCTCAGCTAATTACTCAAGGAAACGTTTTCCAAAGTTGCATTCTCTTGTCCAGGATCTCAGTGCTGCAGTTCTGTTTGATGATCAGGATTAGCTCAGGACTTCCTGACAGGGAAATTACCTCACAAGGACCTTGGCTTGAGCATCTGACTCTAGAATGGAAGTTTAAAAAAAAATCTAGCTAAATAAATAACAAGCATTTAAACAAGGATGTTTGCATTGGTTATTCAATAAAACAACAAAACCAGATATTTCTAAAGGACAAGTATTTGGATTAGTTCCTTCTAAGTGCTCCACACTCCATACACTCTGCTGATAATTCCATAGATAAAATCTTGCCCAAAGCTGCCTTTTGCTTGATTGTTTTATACAACAACACATCTTTAATCGTTCTTTAATTGTTCACATTTCCCTCCTCCTCCTTTCTAACTTAAGATCTGTGGTCATTCAGTGGAAAGCAGTTAAAAAAATAAAATAAAAAGTCAATCATGCATTAACATGTTATAAACTTATGAAGTTATTTTTGGTCCCATCATGAACTGTGACATCAAAACTTGAATGGCTTATGTTGTCCCCAAAAGTCATGAGGAGGAAGTAGAAGCCAAGAGTGGATCTGCACCAGTGACACAAAGGTGCTCTAAATCTGTCATAATCAGCTGCTCCAAATAAAGGTCCATCTGCTTTGCATCAGTGATGTGGTGAGAAGCAGCTGGAAGATCTCTGTGGATCTGTCCCTAATTATCCAGAAGGGGTCTATTTCCTCTTTACACTGTTATAGTGTATGAAGTTCATTTTCCACAATTTCCACCTATCCTGGGCACCTTTGAAGTGCTGTCAATATTATTCATTCTCCTCTGCAATTATTATTGTCTTTCTTTTCCCTGTACTTTCACCACTCTTGTTCTTTATCTCCCACTCCCAACTTTCTCTTTCCTGGGGTAGATGTCAGTTCTTTCCTCTTCTCCTTATCTGATTGCCTATCAATCCCCATATGGTAGTGACCAAACATCCATTCACTTTTATCCTGTTGGGAAACTTGTGTTTTCTACTACTTCTGCTTCTTTCTGTGTCTTTTTCAAGGGTATGAAGTATAGTCATCTAGGTCTGCACCATACCCAGCCACACCAAATCTATTAAAGTTTTGCCTCAAGCTTTGGCAGAAATTGGATTAGATCTGAAGAGACAAGTGTTTTTCAACAGGTTTCCATAAACTTCAGTAAGCAGAATATATCATACTGTTGTCTGAGAGGGGACTTATCCAAAGAGAAGGTGATGAGGATGAACAACTTTGATGAGAAAATTTAACAGAGAGTTAATAAGGGGCAATGAAAAAGAGAGAAGAAAAGAAAAACATACTTAGGGCTTTCTGATCTGACATGAGGAACTCCAAGTCTAAACTTGACTAGCTCTCATACACCCACCTGATGCAAAAAAAAAAAAAAAATACCCCTTGTGAGCTCTGGGTGGTTATCTCAGGTAGGCACAGGACTAACTGGCCTTTTTGGTGTTCTCTCTGTGTGACTCAGGTGTACCTCTGGTTTGCTCTTCTACAGCCTTAATACTCTTCCAGTGAGGCACCCCATGAGAAGAAAGTCAATATGAATAGTAGAATCAAGGACAAGCTAATCCTTCACAACCATTTTGTATTTTGCTACTTGAGTTTGTCTTGTATGACATGAGAATCCTACATACCAGTTCCAAAAACAGATGAGTGGTATCAGCAACAAAGTGAGATAGACTTGACTCATGTCAGCTACACCTCTTCCACATACCTCTCTGTCCACAGGATTTGTGTCCTATTGTACTCACTTTTGTTGTTAAAATTACTTACATGGATTAATTGGATACTCATATTCATGGTACTTTATTAAAGAATAAATCCTTAGTTTGAATAAGACTTCTGGACAGGTGATTTACAAGTCCCCAAATATTGATTTTTCTTACTTACATTTAAAGCCACAAGATCCACTTATATAATCACTATCAAGTACTATTGATATGACTTATCCATAAACTATGGTCAACATATCACAAGGAATTCAGATTTTTACTAGGAAAAAAAAAGTCAACACTATGCCTGAACTAATCTTAGTATATGAAGGACTCCCTTTTTTAACAGTAGAATTCTTTTCCCCCTTCTGAGCCCCTGACAACATATAATCTTGGTCTTGACCAAAAACAGGACAAGAAAAAATGATCAAAGTATCAGTGTTATTACTTCCTGATGTCAGCTTTTAAAATCCTGGGTTTCCTGTCTCTTTGTAGCAAACTGACAGATCTTTTGCTTGACTTGAGATTACAAGCCTTTCTTCAGTGTTATTAGAGGATCAAATTTTGTCTCCAAACTTTGTCCCAGGGGGCAGGTGAGAATACTTTCTCTCTCCACAGATCTTTAAGACACATTCAGAACTGAAATAAAATTAGACTGCCTTAGGCCTTTATATTACAGCAAGTTAAACTTGATTTGTTTTATGCTTAGCATCCTTAAGTAATGTTTTTATTACAAATCATTGTCATCTTAATGTCCAAATGATAGCTGTTTTGAAAGCAGTCTTCCTGAAAAGTGGGGTGACTTTGCCCAGAGAAAAGGTGATGCACAGGTGAAGCTCTGTTCTGAAGTAACTGTGGAGCATCTGACAAGTCCTTTTACTGCAGCCCTAACTTGCTTGCTATGTGGACCATCTTCATGTTATAGATTCCTACTAGTCATCCACAGCCATCCTGACCCACTCAATTGAATGTTATTGTTACTGGTCTAGGTCTCTCTGTACTCCAGTACACATAGAGGTCACTTAGGAATCATATTCCTGCTTATTCTCCATTCAGATGCATGATTCAGGCACTGAAAGTGGGAATCATAGTTACGTTGGGGAGAGGAACTCATCACTACCACAGTTATCTTGCAGAAGTCAACATTTGTGCCCTATGGCCACTTCCAGGGTTATGGCTTCACCAGCACAATCTCTGTGCTGCCATAGGACAAAGGAGATGTAGTTGAACTACAAACATACTGGTGATTATAATGAAAGGATGCCTGTTTTGCTGCTGTTTCATGGAGAAGGTTCTACCTTTGCTAGTTATATTGCTAATAAAAAATCTGAAATTACAGAATTCTTGCTGGATTTATCTACAAATAGATGATCTCATCATCCATAAGAATGAGGGACTAACCTTACCACAAAAACTGAGACTGTACTCATAAAATTTCCTGATGACACAGATGTAAAAGGCATCATATATATAAGCTTAAAGAAATTAATTGTCATGGGGACCACTGCAATAGTAATGGAAAGAAACATCAAATGGAACGAAAATTCCTGCATCTAGAAATGAACAACAGAAACTTCTACCAATAAACTGGACTATCACTTTAGGAGACTTTACTTAGTCAGCAGTGAAAAGAGCAAATAAAGACGGAGCTGAAACATCTTTTCCACAACAGACAGGATGTTCAAAATGATGGCAAAGCTTAATTGGCAGGCTTCTGTACAATACTGGTAATACTCCTGTTAAGAAAGGTGAATTCAAAGATGAAAGAAGAGCTGCAAAGATGATAATGGGAGAGGAGAGTTATCTTGTAAGGGGAACTTGGACTTGCTTTTTTGCCTTTGTAAAATGGAAGCTGATAGGCAATACATTTGCTTTCCATTAATACACAACAGAGGTAAACTTGATGGGAGGAGTATAAAAATTATCTGTACTGAAGACTAGTGCTGGTGTAAGAACAAATGCATACAACTGGACATGAATAAACTTCTAGAGGAAATCAGAAGGAGTTTTCTGAACATTAGAGGTATTAAATATTGAAGCAGCATCTCAGGAAGAATTATATAGGCAGAATAAAATCATCTTGGTATTAGACGAAGTTTAATCAATTCAAGAAAATAATTACACAGCACAAAAGCAAGAGAATAATGGAGTTTTCTGGTATTGCTGTTCCACTGAACTGGTGAACTCTAAACCAGAGCCAATCTATGAGCTCACATATGATCTTAGTACATAATCAGAATATCTCCTTGCATCTCACAAATAAGGTATATAAACTACAAGGCAGGTGATTAATGTGAGCTTAAGAGTCTGATTCTGAAGCCAGAGACTCATTCATTGACATCAACAAGGAGTTATGCAGATCTGTTTGCAGAATTAGCAAAGAATTAGCAAAAGAGTGCTTACATATTGGTGAACATAATATATTCTGTGTTATTTTGTGTATTATTGTGATGCTATAACACTTTAAGTGATTTTAAATGGGAATAGAGAAAGTTGATTCCTTGATTCCCTTTCTGATAAGACAGATCTGGGTCAGATTCTTCTCAACCAGCTCCAAATACCTGATAGTTAGACTGAACTCCATTACAGTTCATTAGAGAGAAACCTCATGAAAGCAATTAATCATATCCTAAAATAAACATCTTAGATGTATCAGACAAATCACTTTAAAGGTGCTTATTTCCCACATCTATTGAAAAAAAAAAAAGTTCATGATGACTAGTTCATGGTTGAACATCTAATGCCAGTGAAACAAATTCCACACTTCCAGTTTTACAATAATTTTCATTAAGAGCTGGATGAGGATCTTTCCTTCTGGATGTCTGGCTTTCACACAACTTATATCTTTAATTTATTCTTCAGCAGGGAATGCCAAAACTTGTGAATGATGCAAATAGTTTAGTGAAATTTCAAAGGATGAGCGATATACAAGGATCTGGACAGCACTTGAAGATGAATAAGCTCTCAAAATTGCAGATGCTAGTAATTCTGATAATTTACATTATTTTTTTTGTGTTTATAGATAATTTTCAAACCCCATGTACCCCCAAGGTTAAGTATTATGAATGTATTAGTAGGATTTTTTTCACCTTGGAGTCTTCTAAGAATAGGAGCTAGTTGCCAAAGTAGAAGGAGAACCATTCTCTTCTGGTACATTTATTTCCAACAGTTGTTATTCCTCCATTCATGTTTACATTTCAAATGACCGATCAGATATTAAGTGCAGGAAATAACTTTCCATGCCTGACTGTACCCTCCCTCCACAACATGAAGAGCAGCAGATTCTAACCAGGACTTGGCTACTTTCACAGGCTTCGTGTCACTCCTAATTACCCTGCTCGTCCAATTGGCAACTCAGGCAAAAACAATGTAAGTGAAAGGAAAGACAGGAAAAGAGCCTGACAGCTCTCAAAGCAAATACTGTCCAGTTCCTTTCTTGTTTCAGACTTACAGAAGTGTTTTTCCTACAATCTTTAAACAAGAAGATAGTGCTTCGGTCTCCACTTCTTAGCAGAAGTCATTCATTGACCTTATTTGCTTCATTTGTTGACAGTGTTAGCACACAGACCAAAGCACTGGTCCTACTACAGGAGCTCAGGCTCTGTCCCCTCTGAAGCAATTTGAAGGTTTCCTCTAAAAATCAAATGCTACCAGAAGCAGAGCATGTAAACAAGCTTATTAAGTATTGTAAATCCTGTACAATAAAACCAGTGTTCTTTAAAATGGCATTATGTTTGCTTTTTCATGACTTAATTTTTCTGTTGCACCATGTTGACTTCAAAGAAAGCTTGGGGTTGTATCTGTTTTCCCTGAGGGATCTCACAATTCACATGGCCATTAGAACCATTGTGCTAAAGGAAATTCATATTGAGTGTTTCAAGCGGTACTGCAAGAAAATTCTTATTTACTGGACTGTACCTAACACATTAGGAAAAATAAAATAAACTGGATGGACCTGGAGAAACTGATAGGCTAGGTGTTACCTATTCATAAGTCACAGTTAAAAGATCTGAAGAATAGCTGAGGCATTGTTTTTAAGGGCAACTGAATTAGTTTATGAAAGCAGTCAATTCAGTCTTTTGTCTTTTTTTTTTTCCTCTCTCTCTGTCTTTTGTCTTTTTTCTTTCCCTTTCCTTTTCCCTTGGTCTTGGTCTGTTAAAGATAGACTGAAATTAGTGCCAATATTTTGATATTGTCCACATCTTCTGAAAACACATAGGAATATTTCTTTGCCACCTACATTTCTTACCCAGGCTGCTGTCTAGAATATTTTTACATTATTTATGTACTTGTATAGCAGTGGAGACTTCATTTTGGTCAACTTGTCTTCCCAAGTATATGAAATACACTGTTTTTAGTAGCAACTCTGCAGTTCTCTCTGTGAGGACACACACTCTTAGAGAATTCTGAATAATGATATTGCTATGATGCTACTACTTCAGGGTCAGATTTACCTGGGAACAGAGAGGAGGAATGGTAGTAGCCGTGCTTCTGCTGGTGGCAGTAAGCAGCAGTGAAGCGTGTGTCAGATGCACTGTCAGGAGCCTGTGACACAGACATGACTTGTCATTGCTATTAATACACTGGCATGGAGACTCCATACTGAAGTTTAGGGTGAACAGTAGAAATACATAGTGATAGACTTGATATCCCCTGAAGAATTCATAGTCTAAAATACTGATTTTTTCAATAATCACATAATTTAGTTTCTGATAAACTGTGGAATAATCATCCCCCCACCACCACTCTGAGTCATTAGCAACAAACTCAAGCTTGAGCCCCTCAGGGGACAAATAAGGTTAGTGTGAAATGCATGTAGGAAATATGCCAATATTGTGAAAACAAGGTGCTCACAGCATAGAGAGTTTATTTTCCCAACAATTTGTTTTCCTTAATTTATTTTCAAAACCATTTCCAAGCTAATCTGGTTGCAGTACTTTGAAGGTACGTCTGTGGTCCAGTTCACTTTTCAGAACTTTCTATGTTTAGCACCATTCTGGCATTCACAACTGTCTGTTCCAAAGGAAGTCAGTCATTTTACTTACAACACAATCATATACAAGATTCACTGTATCTTTGAAAATTTGCTTCTAAAATGAATCAACGGAAAGTAATAAATCCACCGCACTGCGGCCATAGGAAGAAAATCAGCGTTATTAAGGAATCTGAGTAATTTCTTGACCTGGCCTTATCTTGCCAAACTTCACACTGAATCTTTGTCAAATCCAACCTTCATGAATATTTGGATGGCTAGGATGCTACCATTAAACTCCAAATAGGTGTTTAGTTAAAAGTAGCAATAACATTTTAATACTTCAGCTAGCAAGCCTTTCTAGTGCTGCTGAGCTGTTCAAAAAGACATGCAACAAAAGTAACTTCAAGTTGCTTTATAAAGCATCTGCTCTTAAGCATCACAGGCAAACTCTGCATTACACTCACATTTCAAATTGTTTATATTTTATTGTATTCCATTATCTCTAAATGAGGTGAGGTTCTCTAAGGTCATCATCTGTTTCGTGTTATTAGTTCACATGTTCTACTGTATATACAAGATAAAGTGTATTTGATATCCTGTCATTTTGTTTAAATTTACTGAGATTGAAAGATAACTGAAAGTGATTTTTCTTGTACTCTGAGGGCTACTATATCAAATACTTTGAGAAACGATTAAGATTCCTTAATACAGATTTTAGATGCCACGTATGAGATTCCTGTTGATTTGGTGTTAACATTTAGAGTGCCTGCAGATACAGACAGATATGCAAAAAAAAAAGATTATTTTTTTTTCTACTGCAAAGAGTCATCATCTCTGCTTTATCACCATTTTATCTTCACTGTAGAAGCAAAAGCCTTTACATAACGGAATACGTCTGGTGGAAATCAGCCTTTTGCACACCTTGTCACTCCAGATGTGCATCCCATCCTCTTCCGCTGTGCTGGCCCAAATGATTAAATAAGCATTTGGCTTTGAATAAGGAAGCTTGTCTGGCTGAAAATTAACCCAGAGCCAGGTCAGGGAGCTAGCAAACTGTCCATGAAGTCACACATTTGCTAGCATAGAAGAGTCACAATATGTGGCCAGTGTTAATGGAAAGGCAATGCTATTCATCATAGCTACAGTGGGGACATATGTTAACCTACATGGATTATAAAACTATATAGTCAGCCGTTTGGTGGCAGCAGACACATTGACCATTTAACATTAAAATACTGCATCTGTAACACAAGACGGGATTTAAGGCTTCATTAAGCATGTAATTATTATAATGCAGCTAGTGACTGCTCTAATGTTGGGGTTTTTTTCTGATGAAATACTAACAATTGCTATCTGCAAAATTGCAGCAGTACCTACAGTTGACCAAGCTAGACAGTATTTTGAGCTCATACCACAGTGCCCTAAGTGTATGTTCAAAACCACTCTGAAGGTACCCCTGAGAAATAGGACTACAGCATTCCCTAGTTTCTAATCACGTGTGAACCATGCCTGAAAAGGACTGTCATATTCCAGGCATCTTGCTGCTCATCACAATCCACAGCTCTAACATTTCCCTAGGTTGCCTGTAGAACACAAGGTGATTTTCCAGAGAAGGGAGCAATCTAACCTATCATGTTGGCCAATAATGAATACTGAGATGGAAGGCAAAATTTATAGCCTACAACATTTATTAAGTTAAACAATGACTTTTATTTTTTATTTTCTGTTGTGAAGCCCTCCCAAAACCTATGCCTGATAGGACTTTCTCTGACACATCTATTTAGCAGTTTAGAAAGCATTTATGTAGCCTTCTCCAAGTCTCCCAAAGGCCTAATTTTCACTAGATATGTGAAGAAATACAAATTATATTTTCTTCTGTGCTTCCTCCGGCTCTGATTTCTCACAGGAAAGATCTGGCCACAGTGTTGTCAGAGAGCCAGGATCAAGGTTTTCTCAGATGCCCCTGTTGAATATATTCCACTTTGTAAAAACTGTCTCACTGGAGTAGGCACTCTTAAGCAGTTCATCTTGCTGCCAGTTGAGTTTCCCCATCACTAGGTTCAAGAGTAATTCTCAGTGTTTCTTTGGCCCAATGTATGTTTAATATTGCCATGTAAAGAAAAACAGTTTCAGCAGAAGAGTTAAAGAGACCCTTTAACTCCACCCATCAGCACTCAAAAGCCTGGTGTTTTTATCCACAGATTTTAGAGGTACCATCTCTAGACTGACTGATCCAAAAGTTGTAAGGCACAGCAACTCTTAGACCTCAGGTAAATACTCTAATGAGCCAGCCATTGAGTAAAAAGAATTAAGACCTGATACTTTCACCCAAACTGATTTCTGTACTAAATATGATGTAGAATATGAGCAGCTAGCAGATGAGACCCACCCGTCAAGGACAGCTGTAAGACACATAATCTGGGTATGCCCTGGGACACAAGGATGAGCTGTGTGCCCCACTGTCTCTCAAGAGACAGATGCTCCAGCAAGCTCAGAATGCCACAGCTATAACAGGCATCTGGAGTGTGAGGTAACTGATGAAGTGTGGAAACTGAGAATCTTGAACCTGAAATAGCTGTAAGGGCTGATTCCTCTTGTGGATCTAGGTTTTTTTTGCATTATAGTGCAGTAGACCACTAGGTACTAAGGGGTTTTTTGCATTCCAGTTGGAGTAGTTTTCATTTCAGAGGTACAACTCACCAAATTGGTACCCTTCACTTCAGCATTTCACTGGAGGTTTTCTTTCTGCTTCCACCTTGTATCTGTTTAGCAATGTCTTTTAGAGGAACTACAGAGAAACGGATATCTGTTGAATTTTTAACCTTAGTTCCTTTTTGGCAAATTTCTTCTTAACTTCCTTGGGAAACACAATATCCTCATGGATGAACTCCCTGTTCACAAAGAGCACTTTAATAAATTAAGTGGCCCGATGACCTAATGGCTTATTTGGGAGACAGAGTAGACTTAACAAGACATATAAGTGATAGACTTTCTTAAAAAAAGCAATTGGGTCAGGATGTATAGATAACCTATTGCATGGAGCTGGACATCCTTCATATTTAAGCACTGAGCAGTAACCTTCCAATATACCAGCTACGTGGCTTTTGCTACTGCCAGAAATGTCAGTTGTCACCATTGGAGGGAGAGGTGTGCCTCAAATCCTAGTTCTGCTGTCACTCATGTCCATTTTAGATAGTATAATTTCTATGGCTTCTGTGTTAATGGTAGAGTAAATGAGGATAGAATCAACTCCAAAATATGTAAAAAAAATTACCACAAAAACTCTATGTTATTTAGTTACAAGGAAATTAGTTATTCCCACCACAGAAAGCCTTACACATTTTTTTTTTAGAAGAAAGTGAGTGGAGCTTGTAAAGACATTAGTCTTTTTTTTTTCAGTGCACCACTTCACAATTGAGTGGTCATGATTTTGGGGGAGATTTCTTACCCCTTAAACAAAGCTGAAACATGAATTTGTGTACCTTTCTATACACACAGTTTAACACTTAAAAATATACATCCCAAAGAGAAGACCTTATATCAAACCATAATAATCCCTATTTTACAAAGGAACTAAAATACAGAGAGATTTAACATGGGAATATAATGTTTCGAGTTTAGGACCATAAATAAAAGGAATATGTGTAAATCAGAAATAGTCAGTCCAAGCTGCTCAACCCAGTGAAAACAGGCAATTCCAGAGTGCAATTCAATTAATGCATTTTAAGGTATGTTAGGAGAAATAAATCCAATGCTAATAGCTAAGGATATATTTAAAATTAGTTCGGAAGCAAAGTTCTTTGCTCTTCATCCAGAAAATTAGATTATCTCTCATGCTATTCCATGTTGTGCTTAGGATACAGGTGGCGATCAATGGAATTAGTCTAAAAGTATACCCATAGCAAATTCAGATTATGGGGAAGAGAACCTTTCCCTCCCTTAGCTGCTTTGCTTTTCCACTTACACTGCTTAGGCTTGCAGATATAATGAAAGGGCCAAACAGTTTTCTTACTTTTTCCATGTTTTGGGGGAGATGATGTTCCTTTTCTTTTAATTAAAGCTAAAATTATTCCACAGCATTTTTTTTGCCTTTTCAGAGTTGAGGCTGCTGGTTAAAATTGCCTCTGCTTCCAAGAGGAGCAAGAAATAATTTCAAAGTAAGCTGACAACATAAAAATAACAGCTAGTGCTAATGAGTCTCTCGACTTCTGACACAGTGATACACGTTCCAGTGTTCTACAAAATTTAACTAAAGGCTACAGAAATGGCATGAAGAACTGTTGAAAGAGGAATACTTTCACAGAAATATTTTGCCTTCAACAAGGACACAAGTCTTTGTAAAGAAATAAAAATTGGAGTATAATTTTAATTTACTCATCTAGTTTTGGCAGCTGAATTGTGAGAACAGCACTTCAGACAGATGTTCAGCGGAGATTTCCAGCTGCTAGCAGAAATGATGTCAGAGCATTGCATAATTCCCTATGTTTGTAAATCGTTGGAATAAACAGTCCCATCTTTAGTTCAGTTATTAGTACCCAAATTCCTTCCAAAGCTTCTGTGTTATGAACTGAACAGCACTGTGTATCTTAAAGCTCATCTCAATGACCTCATAAATATGTGGGTTTCGGACATCTGTTTTATTTAGGACCGCTTGTCTGAACAGTGTGTATAGTGGGAGACTGTACAGGTAGCAAATTAACCCTTTACTTTTATCTATTCGTGATATACCAAAATTATCTTCTTAAGGCCTGATCCTGAAATTCTCGCATCAGCCAAAGGCTAAGCTGCAGCATTAAACTTAAGACCTGTTTCTGCACAAAGTTTCATGGTCCAGAAGTTGCTTCATAAGATCATTTCCTAGGAGCAAAGTGGGTGAGCCATTTAACTGTGGCATGTTCTCCCATAGCCTCTTGTTCTCCTTGAAATTTAAAGCTGGAAAAAAAAATTATAGTCTGTGGACAGTATTCCCCACACCTTATACCTCTTCCATAACCCTTCCATAACCCTTCAAAATGTCTCAAAATGTACTGTGTCCAGTTCTGGAGCCCCCAACATAAGAAGGATGTGGACCAGTTGGAGAAGGTCCAGAGGAGGGCCACGAAGATGATAAAAGGGCTGGAGCACCTTTCCTATGAGGACAGGCTGAGAGAGTTGGGGCTGTTCAGCCTGGAGAAGAGGAGGCTCCGGGGAGACCTTATAGTGGTCTTCCAGTACCTGAAGGGGGCCTACAAGAAAGATGGGGAGAGGCTGTTCAGTAGGGCCTGTTGTGATAGGACAAGGAATAATGGTTTGAAGATAGAGGGAAGTAGATTTAGATTGGATATTAGGAAAAAAAAAAATTTACAATGAGGGTTGTAGAACACTGGAACAGGTTGCCCAGAGAGGTGGTGGAAGCCCCATCCCTGGAAACATTCAAGGCCAGGCTGGATGAGGCTCTGAGCAACCTGATCTAGTGGGGGATGTCCCTGCTCCTTGCAGGGGGGTTGGACTAGATGACCTTTGAAGGTCCCTTCCAACTCTAACCATTCTATGATTCTATGATTCTATGAAAATCTTCTTTATTTCTCCACAATCCTAGACAATACCATTGGATGTGAACACATGGGAGAATTGGACCGTTCATCTGCCTTTTAATCTATTACAAAACATTTGCCATATTTTATAAATTATAAAGGAAATATGTATTATAAATGAAATGTACTGACTGGAGTGAGGAATCAATAGTATATGCATTTGATGCGACAATCTCTGGCTTTGATATAGTGAAAGTGGCAAATCCCTCTCTAGCCAGGTGGCTCCGTCACATTTCTCTAAGTCTAAGAGTAAGGAGTCAGAAGACAATACCCACCGCCCCAGCCAGAATTTTCATGCTGTGAAAGGAACTCATCTATTTCAGATTATTTGGAAGTCAATGGGAAGTTGCTGACTCTACAGGCAGAGCACTTAGCCCTCTTAAGAAGTGCAAAGATATTTTTGTTTACTGACCTTCCCTAATCTTCCCACATGGAAACTTATAGAACAAAAGGGCATTGTAATGGCAAAGATCAGGAGGTTGCACTCATTCATGTACTTTTTCCATTTGTAGCTCAGTCATCAGCCTTTATGTAGATGTTAAACTACACATGAGAAAGGACTATTTCATCATGGGTTTTAAAAATACCTGCACTGAACTGTAAAGCAGAACAGGTTTCTATGAGATACCATTTTCACAGGCCAGTAACAAATAGGAAAAACAAAATAAGTGGAAAAAGGGACAAGATGGGAAAAGTGTATCCAATCAGATATTCAGCAATAAGAATTTAATCATAAAAATGTTAATACATATATGTGTATTTGTATATATATTATAGTAATCACTAAGCTTTACTGACTTTTTTGCAGCGCAGAAGGCAATAACTTCTGAGGACTGAAAGATAGAAGACAAAGGAAATGTTGCTTCTATTTGCTCACTCTCCTAAATAAAATACATTTTCCTACCAATTAATGCTCACTGATGGAAGTCTAGATCAAAACTAAAAAGTTCATTTATTCTATAATATCTTGATTAAATGACACTTTGATACACTCTTCCAATATTACATAAGACCCTACAAGGGTCAGCAGACTTTCTGATGTATAGTTCACAATAGTCTCGAGGAATTCTCTGCCTGCCAGGTCTGAGAGCAATTCTAAAAGGGATTGGTTCCTGTTAGATGTTTATCCGTAGCATATCCATGAACTGAATTCATTGCAACAAAAGGGAAATGATAACCTATCCTCTTTCTTCCAGGCCATGATACTGGTGCAGAGACCTCTCCCGTGACTTCTTGTCCTCAGATCAGCTTACTGAATCAGTCATTCTTTGAAGACAATGAGGGAACTTTCTCTGAGGAAGAACCCACAAGCCTCAAACGAGCTGCTTATGGGTGGATCATGGGAAACAAGTCGTGAGGTTATGTTTATCTCTACCTACATTTCAACTGTAGTTTCACTGTTGACAAGTTTTAAAAGTTTTACAATACATATTGATAAGTATGGGTCAAATGTTAGATGATAAAGCAAACCTGGAGAAGAGAGAGGAAAGACTTGCTAAAATTGAAAGCTGCTAATATCCTTTCTTGATAAGGATTTCAAGCTATTTTGGGAATAAAGTTCTGGATTTTCTACTTCTTTGAAAACCAGCAGCACAAATCTTCAAGGGCAAAAATAATTTTACGTTGAGACTTCACCATGTGTATCAAATCTTACCTGAACTAATGAAATCACTCATTTTTGTTAGAGGTTTTCCAATGTATGGATCTGAATTATAGCTGACTTTTAATTTGAATTCAGCATATATAAAAGATGCAACTTCAAAATATTTTTGCACCTAATTAAATCTGTTCCATTGACATCACTGTTGCAGGACTGGATGCTTATTGGAAAAGGCCAAAGAAGTGAATACTGAGGTTAGAAGTTTTCTGAAAAGTGGTCAACTGCAGTTCTGCTGTTAAGCAGCTGTTAAGCTCTCTGTTTATTGCAGGGGACAGCAATAAACAAGGCAGATCACCTGGCATAAGGTAAAGATGCCTGAAAAAATGAGGTAGGGCAGTCTTTGGTTGCAAAGGTGAAAGGAAGCGCCAGGTCATGCCTTCTGCAAAGTCTATAAAAAAATTTCTACTTAGATTTTTATGCCAGTGAGAAGAAGAAAAGAATGGTCCCGTTATGGAAATCAGGACCTCTTATGGAAATTCCTTTTCCTACTTCTTACTTAAAGCCTATTAAATCCTGGCTTTTCCTTACTGTTTCCAATGTGCTAAAAATACGGATATAAGTGGCTCCATAATTTCTAACATAAATATTTGGTCTGAAATTCCTTGATTTACCTAAATAGCTTTAACTAGTACACTCATATAATAGGAGGTCTCTGCTACTGGGTGCAAGTATTTATATTAGATATGAGCTAATACCCTTTTCCATCCCTGTACAAAGACGTTCACCAACTGCCAAATATTTCAAACTTCCTTTGAATATATATTCCTGAGCTACGTTATAGTTAAATTCTTTACGGTACACGATATATTGCCATGAGAGCATGCTAATTACTCCTCTGCCTAAGAAATTATTGGTGTGCTTCCACTGCCCTGATACACTGGCAAGAATGTTGTTGGGGGAAGAAAGCATAAAAGTTTCAGATAATAGCCTAGGAATTAGCATTTTATCAGTTAGGTTTTCTGCTTCTTCAAAAGCATCCAGTGTGACATCAGACCATCATTTGGCATGTATTTTGGCATATTCGCTCATGTTTGGACACCTAATTCCCTATGACTGGAACTGAGGAGCCATATCCAAAGAGAAAGTTAGGGACTAGATCTCACAGCTGAATGCATGGTGCCAAGTGCTTGTCCTGACTAGGAAAAAGTTAGGCTCTTGGGCTGGGCTTCACAATAAACTTTGTTCTAAAATAATCAATTGAAAAGAGCAAAGTAAATGTGCATCAGAAATCTCTTTCTTCCAGATACAGATTTCTTCCAGATACCTGAGTTCGTACAGAGATCACCATGAAGCTGGACTTCACAGCCTTGAAACACTTCCATGTGCTCAGGTCCTGTATTCCTTCTTTTAGACATCAGAGACTAGGTGACTTTTTTTTTCACTGAAAGAAGGGCAGAATTTTATATGAAATTTTGGTGCCTCAGGTATTCACCAGGAAGAAGGGAATGGAGAGGAAACAATTCATACCTCTTGCTTCCAAATGTTATGGAATAGTAGGCTACAGAAAAAATTGCATGGAGGGTCCCCTTCTTCCCGTACACTTGGAGTGATTGAGAAACCAAGAATACCAGATTCTTGGATGTGTGAGGAAAGTAAGCACATCAAATGTTACTAGAAGGAGGGTTAGTTCCATCTAACTTAAGACATCTGTGGTATAGACAATTACATCAACATTTGTCACCTTAGACTTCTTTAAAGACAGCGCGAGAAATACACAGGTGTGATTCACCTGGCCTATTTCTGGCAGCACTGCAGATATCTGCATTGGATCACATGCATCCCATCCATGTTGTCCTTCTCCTCTGTAGCCAAAGATGCAGGCTAGACACCAAAATGTGGTCTCTAATGACATGATCTCTGGATGCTTTTGAAAATATCACTTTGATCTATTGTGTAGGCTGCTAATGCTACTCTCAGGAGTTTAAATAGTACAAGAAATACTTTATCGTTAGTTTTCTGCATCCAATGCATTCTAACAGTGAACAGATTTTTAAAAGTAATCACTAAGGATGATGAAACATAGGTGTGGCCAGCAGGTTGAGGGAGGTGATTCTTCCCCTCTATTCCGCTCTTGTGAGACCCCACCTGAAGTACTGCATCCAGCTCTGGAGCCCCCAACATAAGAAGGATGTGGACCTGTTGGAGTGGGTCCAGAGGAGGGCCACAAAGATGATCAGAGGGCTGGAGCACCTCTCCTTATGAGGACAGGCTGAGAGAGTTGGGGCTGTTAAGCCTGGAGAAGAGAAGGCTCTGGGGAGACCTTATAGCAGCCTTCCAGGACCTAAAGGGGGCCTACAGGAAAGATGGGGAGAAACTCTTTAGTGGGGCTTGTTGTGATAGGATAAGGGGTAATGGTTTTAAAATAGAAGGAGGAAGGTTTAGATTAGATATACGGAAGAATATTTTTTACAATGAGGGTGGTGGAACACTGGAACAGGTTGCCCAGAGAAGTGGTGGATGCCCCATCCCTGGAAACATTCAAAGCCAGGCTGGATGGGGCTCTGAGCAACCTGATCTAGTTGGAGATATCCCTGTTCCTTGCAGAGGGGTTAGACTAGATGACCTTTAAAGGTCTCTTTCAACCCAAACTATTCTATGATTCTATGGTTCTATAACTCAGCACAAAATTATGGGTGTAGGCAACCTAATGACAACATAATAAATTTATTGTAGGACAAAATGTTTACAAAACCTTTTATTCATAATTCAGCTCTGCTAAACGGACCTCTACTAAAGGTGACACTGTTGTGTCAATCTTTTCATTTATGAGTTGATGGTGAAAATAGCAAGTCCAGCAGAACAACTGCAAGTAGCATAAATAAGACAGTTTTATATATTTGAGGTAGAGCAGAGTAATTCAGATATTTTTGAAAACATGAAATATATATATAAGTAAGTATATGGTATTGCATATTGGCAAGTTAATTTGAATTTCTCACCTTTCTTTGGGTAAAGAAACTTGAAGAAATACTCATAGAAAAAATGCTTTAAAGAGCTTTTAGTCTAGGCCAATGTAGACAGTTGTAGAGAGTAATGCAAGTAGCATGATTAAAAATAATGCTAAAAAACTGCATGTTTTATATATATAGCATAATTATAAAACACTGTTAAACTAACTACATGGAATATTTTATCTATATTTTTACCCATGGAAAAATGTTGACTAAACCTAAAATTTCCAGAGAATTTGACTGACTGACTGAATAGCTTATTATGGTGAAACTGCAGAATTATTTTGCTTGAGGGTAAAACTATAAGAAAGGATTACCCACAGAAGGAATACAAATCAAAATCCTTTCATTCTCCAAGAATCAGGAAAGCTTTTCATATTAATTCCCTAAAAAAGGAAAACGGAGAAAGAACAAACCTGCCTGAGCAGGTTGTGTAGTTGTGACAGGATCTCCAGGAAACTTCCAAGGAACTTTGCTTTTCTTGTTGATTTTGTGTTTCAGGCGTTTAGATTGTTGGGTAGCAGTACAAAATTCTAAGGTTGATATTTACTTTAGATCAGTCATTGTGTTTGGTTTTTTCTCTTTGACGTTATATCAACATTTGTTCTCTGCTAATTCTGTGTTACTTTTGACACCTCTTTACCTAGTATAGACTATTACATGTAAAGGCAAGCCTTTATACGTAGGAAAAATAATAGCTCCCTTCTGAAAAGTACTTGTGGAAACACATGGAAGATAGCTATTGTCTATAATAATAACTTTCCAGAGAAATGCTGACTTGCTGATGATTATTTACTCAGTATTATTTATCTGTGATAACAACTCAGGTAGTTCTGGCTTGCATATCTATAAACAGTACATTTAAAAATTGAACACATCTGCTTACAGTTCTTTCTGCATCCTATTGAAGTGACATTTTCACATGTCCTGTTATTTTCTTTTGATGTGATGTTAGATGTCGGTGCGCTTGCCCAGCCATGTCTTAATTACTTTAAACGACAAGTTGTGTTGTGAGTCTTAGTAAGGTCTTGACCTTGGAGTGCAGCTGGGTGTTCCACTAACTGGAAACGTGGGAAATCATGGAACAATATTGCAGAGCTGAAGAAGCGTGGGTGTTCAAGATGAAAGCAGGTGTTTCCTTTTGGTGGTCCAATTTTCTACAGGAGAAACTGAAGTCCATCCAACAGAAAACTTCTCACACACCTCTCTAACGTCATGGTACCACACAAAATCTAATGCTCAAAAAGAAAAACATGAAAATTTAAAAAAAAGATAGGGAGGTATTATCACGTGCCAGTAGAGGCCAGAGAACTATAAAACAAATTGTGTCTCTCATTAAACTGCCTTCTTATATCCAAGCTTTGGAAGAGGTAGATAGAGCACCTTTTCTACAAGAAAGGAAACAAATCAGGTAGGCATTGAGGTTTGGGTATAAAATTAGAATACAACAGTCAACAACTATTACAAGCAGTATTTCTGCTACTGTTAAGGGGTGAATAGTCTGAAGGAATGGGCTATGTGACAGAATGAAAAGCTATATTTTTTTTAGCACTCAAACTCATCCTTCATTTTGCTGCATCTGCTTTCTTCCCATGCTAATCTTACTCAATTTCATTGCTATAATTAGTTTAATGGTTGTGAAAATTGCCGACATGAGAGTCTAGTAGATAGACATCTTCCAGATGGTAAACGGTAAAGGAAGAGGGGGTATAATTTCATCCCATCCACTACTAATATGCAATCCTGAAAAACAGAAATAAACATGAGATCTTTGTTAAATATTCTGTGTAACTCTACAGACAGTGAATGAATGTGTCATATACTAACAATAGTAATATCAGCCTTTACAGACAATAATCATTA
The DNA here is from genome assembly GCF_036417535.1 of Chlamydotis macqueenii. Taxonomy (NCBI): domain Eukaryota; kingdom Metazoa; phylum Chordata; class Aves; order Otidiformes; family Otididae; genus Chlamydotis; species Chlamydotis macqueenii. The sequence continues at coordinate 169,940,675 of NC_141556.1, forward strand.
CTTTCTTAATAGGATTATTTTAAGAAATATTACCCACTAAGAATATTTCTCAGTAATAATACTGAAAAGCTAATACAAGGATGCTCACCTGGGCCGGATGGTGATTGTAATTCAAGGATGTAGGGGGTTGAACTTCCAGTATAAACTATCGAGTATTTATTTCAGAGGGAGTTGAACTTCCAATATAAACTATTAGCACCTATGAATAATTTAATCAAATAAGTACATTATTTCTATCCCGCTACCATACACATGTTTATAGTAATGTCAAGTACCATTGAATAGATGCACAATGAAGACCAAGAAACAATAAAAGGAAGAAAGCCTCTTAGATGCCAGGAGCATCAGGTTTAATCCTCCCTATATTCATAGAGTACTAATACATATCTCAGTTTTAGATTATCTTTTTATGATTCAACAAAGTACAAAGTCCTGCGCCTGGGAAGGAATAATAATGGGAACAACCTGTGCACCAATACATGTAGTGGGCTGACTGGCTAGAAACTATGTCTGCAGAGAAGCACCGGGGTCTGAGTGGACACAAAGTTCAACACAAGCCAGCAATGCGCCCTTGCAGCAAAGAAGGCAGACAGCATCTTGGGCTGCACTAGTAGGAGTGCCACCAGCTGGTTGAGGGAACTGGTCCTTCCCCTCTGTTCTGCACTTACAACAGCACACCTGCAGTGCTGTATCCTGTTTGGGATTCCCCAAAATAAAAAGAAATAAACTGATATACTGGTGATTCAAGCAGAAAGCCACCAAGAATGTCAGGGGACTGAAGCACATGACATATGAGGAGATGCTGAGAGAACTGGGATCGTCGAGTCTTGAGAAGACCAAAGACAGATCTTATGGCTGTCTTCAACTGCCTGATAGGAGGGCATACAGAACACAGAGCCTGACTCTTCTTAGATATGCACAGTGATAAGATAAGATGCAATGGACACAAGTTGGAGCAAAGAAAATTCTCAAAAAAAAATTATGGAAAAACTTTTTACCATGAGTGTGGTCACTATAGCAGATTCCCAAGAGACACTGTGGACTCTCCACCCTTGCAGATATTAAATATTTGACTGTACATGGCCCTGAGCAACCTGTTATAGTTGGCCTGCTTTGAGTGAGTGGCTGGACTAGATTGCCTTCCAGAAGTCCTTTCCAATCTGAATTATTCTGTGATTTTATTCAGATTTCAAACTCCTTAGAATTTATTCTATATTGTTTCTGCTCTCTTTCAAAGGCTCTAAGATGATATTTGACAACTATTTTCAGACTCATGCTTTATTTTGTTTTGTTCCCTTAGGACACACAAAACCTTTCTCAAAGTTTATTTACCTCTTGTAAGAGAGGTTAAAGGAAAGGATTTCAGAGGAAGCAGCTGCTGAAGCATAAATAATAGAGTAAATTTGCCCATCTTTTAATATAAAGTGCTTTCATCCTCTATACTTAAAGGAAAATAAAATTCTGTATCATTGACTTTAATCATCTGTATTGAGACCACTGAAAGAAAATTATCTAGCTCAAATGTAGAATGTTTCCTTTGTTATATCTTACAATACATCACATTTTGTTTTCCTTTTAGTTCTTGTGAAAGATAGCAAATCTATCCAACTGAGGAGAACTTTATAATTACTTACTAAACCTTAGATTTTAACAGATAACTAAGAAAAATTTTCACTTTGTAGGAGAACAGATTTAGGTAGATGTAGGAGATTTCCTTTGGATCACAGTGCAAAGGTCTAATAATGGAATAATCAAGGGGATTACCCATGTGACCAACGATTACTGTCAATATTGGTTTACAGTTAAATCTTTAAAAGTAGAATCACAAATGTAGGAATACAATCTGACTGTAGGCATATAGCTAAGACATTACAGCGAAAAGCAGTTTTGCTTTAGGCTGCCTCTAGAAGAAAAAAAAAAAAAGATATCCTAGAAATGAATTAAGGTCTTAGGTGATTCAAGAGAGACTCATCTCACTTAATTTTGATGGTCTGAAACTGACCTGCTTTAACAAAGGTATTTATGTAGTCTCCATCTAATATAAAAAGAAAGATAGTTCCCTCTAGAAGATAATTTATCCCACCTGTTTGAGGATAGGAGTGTTATCCTGAGGGACAACCTGATTCTTTTCATCCTGTTGAAGCCTGGTTATATCTCAGGCACATGCCTGAGGCTGAAGAAGATTAATTTGGGCTTTTGTTAATGAAAACACAGGAAAGTAATTATTTATATTCCTTCATTATAATCACTTAGAAAAATTTTGAAGTACAGACCACTAGGTAAGTGGCTTTGGGCTAGAAGCGGCTATGGTTTGTGTATAAGAAGAGACAGACCAAAAAAAAGTTTGAGATTGTAGTAAAAAAAAAACAGTCCATGTATATTCTTGTTATTAATTTTAGTGTATCTTTTGTGCAAATCTTTAATGTTGGGGAACTATTTTGTTGTCAGTTACTAGTTTTGGACCCTAAACCCTTTATCTCTTATAATATTTAGAAGGTGTGCCTTTAAATTACCCAAAGGATAATATCATTATTTTTTCAATATTACGTAATTGAAATACTTTTTACAAGGAAAATGTATTTTTGCATATTATATTGAGAAAAGTAGGAATATAATTTAAATCCAAATTTTCATCAATATATTGATTACCTGAGATAGTTCTCTAAATATATAGCACTTTAACAGTGATAATTTTTTCTAATAACTTATTTGAAAAGAAAAAATATTAAAATGTGTAATTATTAATGTGCAAAATTCATTTGGATCTTTTATCAGTCAAAATCATGAGAACTACATTTTCTTTACAATTTTATTAGTTAAATAGTCTGCTGTTGGATTTATCTTATCTATAATTTACATAGTAATTAAAAATCTGTCTCGTGTTTTCTGCTGTGCCAAACAACATCTTTCATATTGAGCTTATTATCACTTCTGAAATTCTTTATAAAACAGTAGGGTTGAAGGGGTATATTTAGCTGAACAGTAACTCACAGTTACTCACAGATCTTCTAGTACACAGGGCAATTGTGACTGAGCAATCATTCTCTGATGAAGGATTAAATATGTCCCCATCTCTAAATGCATATGTTCAAATACTATGTTAAACTGAGGCTGTAATCTTTGATGAAAAGAAATTTTTAAAACACAGTATAGGTTAGCATGTTCTTTACATCGGTCACTGAAAACACCAGACAATTTTTTTTTTTAGAATCTTCCTCACTGCCTCGTGCTTACTTCATGTTCAGGGAAATTATTGACCTCACATTGTTTCAGGGGTTAGAGACTCACTGTGTAGCCTGCAACCTGGTCACACAGAAATACCCACAATCTGAGAAAAATTATTAGAGGACTGCTTGGGGGAAAATTCTCCAGCCCATGATAAATAGCCTCAACAAAGAGGTTTCTTCTCCTCTGTCTCCATTTGTGCAGGGTTTGACCATGAATAACAGCTTTATGAATCTCATAACTATTTTTCAGTAGAAAAGAGAAAGCTTCTTTACTGTGTGCAACACTGAATCTTAATGGCACAGGGAACTAACTTGCATACCTGAAGACATTAAAATACATTGTAAAATACATTTCTATGACCAAAGCATTTCACTAGAAGGAGGTACAAGCATTTTAATACTGATGTCTTTGTTAAAAACCAAACAATGGACAAAAGCAACACAGGCTCTGTGCGTGATGGAGTTCTGTGACAGAAAATTGGCATAAAGGATAGCAAGGAGATAGAAAATTTGCCTGAATTTCCAAGGAATGGAAGATCTTGCTGAGGATACTGGCTGAAAACTCCAATAAAGTTGTCCTGAAATCTTTACACCTTGATTCTGAAAAATAAATTCTAGGTCTCATTTGAAATGCCATAATGGCAACGCAAAAAAAAAGAGATTTATAAATTAGGCATTACAACAAACAAAACTATCCAAGCTACAACATCTATTTTTAAGACCTCATTCAGAGCAACTACAAATAAAAAACTTCAGAGAGCTCAGATTTTCTGTATTAAAGCATAAAGGGCAACACTTCTTTACATTCAAGGATTCTATTTCAAATTAATTCTTAAACCAGGAAGCTAGTTTTTCTGGAAATTTCAGCCGTGAAGCTCCGGTTGTCTCTTTCACTAACTTCTTTTGCATACCAGATGCAAAAGATGGGCAGAAATGCTATTTTTTTTTTTCTAGTTTGTAGTATATGTTTTTACAACAATGAAAATGCCCACTTTTTTTTTCCTTTGTAGTACATATTAATTGTTTCATCATGTGTAAAAGAATACTAATGTTTAGCCAAAAAAAAAAGAAAATCTGCTTCTACCCATTCTTTTTTACTTTAGTTGTATTTATTTGGCATTGCACCCTCCAGTATCGATTGTTCTCATCAGGCCAAAAGGAAGGAAGGAAAGACTTAGTTTACAAAGCTCTGCTGTTTCTGGCACTAATATATTAACAGTAAAGACTGAGTAAAGAAGGAAAATGTGAATTAACATGCATTAAAATGTCTGCACACACCAAAACGTTAAAGCTTAAGAGTGTAACATAATTCTCACAATAAAATTATGTTCTGCAATTTACACAAATATCTTGACCTATAACACAATTATTATTTTTAAAAAAATCAATGGTGGAAGTCAAATATTGCGGCGTCAACAACTGTGAATCCTTGAACACACAAATTAGCAATATGGTTACTTCATAAATGTATTTTAAAATATATTTATTTTTGATCCCAAATTTGTTGCTGGTTTACAGATGACTGCATCTAAGAATATGAAAGTTGTAATATATTAATGCAGAGTCACATAATGCACTAGGTAAATCTTAAGAACTGATAAAACAGAAGGTGAAAAAAAAAATGAGCATTGTATCCAAAAAGCAGATTACTGAAATGGACTAATGGAGATTACTGGGTATGTCTCTGAAATTTGTCAGAGATAAGCAGGAGTACTGTGCAGAGAAAAATGTTATAACTATCCTTAAGCTCAGATAAGGGTGTTTGTGAGAAGCGTACACTCTGAGAACTCTGTTATAACATTAGTGTTGTCCAGGCTTGAGGGAGAGGATCAGTGTTCTTGCCTCTGAAAGCAACGGCTTTGAAGCACCTCTGTCAGAAGGAATGATTGGAAGTCTCACAGATTCAGTTACTCGGAGTTGGACCAAAAAGTTCCTCAGATGTAAGACACAAACATGAGACACCAACAGGCAAAACTTGAGAAGGGGTGAGCTGAGCTTCAGTTCCCAACTGCATATTACTTAAATAAAACAAGGGAAGTTTAGAGGAGGTTCTTTGGCATACTTTTATCAGCAGTTGAGTAATTTTCACTGCTCAGTAACTCAGAAAGGAATTGAAAATAAGCATTCAGATTGTCAGTAGAAAGTTAGTAGCTCTTGGTTAGACTGAGTATCTTAAACACATCTGCAGCTGTATCTGGAGAAGAATGGTGGAAGTTTAATGGCTAGGATTGTAAAATGTGGAAAATGTGGTAGGATAAAGTTTTGGAAAAGCTGCAGCAGAAGATAATTTTAACATTTGCCACTGATGACTTAATAAATTTTTTCTATCTCTGATGCATTCTATGTCTCTTTTTTTTTTTTTTTTAAATGGAGAATACTGCATTCAAGGTTTTTTTTCAAGGAAAAACTAGACAATTCACTATTATTGACTGCACATTATACTGTAGACATTCTTTGCACACAGATGCTTTATTGTTCGTTCTCTCTTAATGCCATAAAGAAGTATGACAGTTCAATTGAATCTTTATGTTTAAATGATCTTTCAGACCCCATTTCACTTGTATGCATTTGAAGGAAAGCAGTCTTTCAGTAGAGGGTTTAGCAACAACGATGTTTCTTTGTTTGATTTCCTTACCTGCACATATAAATTTTTAAATATGCTCAAATGACATCTTATACCAGCTTAAATCTTAAAAAAAAAAATTTAAAAAAATAAAAAAAAAAAAGAATTCCTTGTTTTGTCACATATGAGTAAGAACTCCAGGAATAGCTGTAATATAACTGGATTTTGTTTTTTCTCCAGAAGAATTACAATGGGAAAGGCACATCAACAGCTGCAAAGTCTGTTCTGTTCTCAGATGAGCTCTCAGCAGAATAAATTATGAAGCTGCAGTAAGCTCTGTATGGGGTAATGGTTGATCTTTGACCATGCTGACAGCCTTGAGTTCTTATCATCTTGCTCAGCAACAAGTCAAATTGGGTTTAACTGCTGTTCAGAGAACACTGCACGATTAAGCATATGCAACATAGAAACTGGTATGGGGCAGAAGGGAACAAGAGATGTCAAGGAGTCATGGGACAAACTCTTTCTTTTTTTGATACTCTGTTCTAAAGACAATGCAAGCTTTATATGTAAAATAAAATACTCATAAATGTTCCATGACCAGCAGGGGCTGCCCTGAAAATTTAATGCTTAATAAGTAGTTTCTTATCAGCAGTAGCTTGAAATATATTTGGGTCAAATCTCTACTAAAGCGGCCTGCATCAAATCATCCTGTCAGGATCCATTTCTTGTCTACATTTCTTTTCATTAAATTCCCTTCTTAGCAGTTGGCCAGTGGAAGACTTGCAGATAAGTTCAAATTAGGTAAGGGCACGATGTACTGCACTCAAATGAATGAAGTTCTTTTTGCAGATGTTCTTATTTAAACGTGAAAAGGCCGTGCTCCCTTGTAATTTAATACTCACTTTAAGAAGTGTTAATGTTTGGGCAAGCCTATCATCTCTTGTACAACATTACCCTAAAAAAGCTACCCATTCTCCTCCCCTAGTTCTTTCATACTTACCTAGAAATTACAGCTAATGTTTAAGCTATTTTTTCTGATATTTCAGCTGTCCCGCAATGTGTTTTCTTAACTAACAGTAAGAACAGGGGCAGAGTTTGTAACTCTGTCTGCATTAATAATACTTGCCACATACAAATTGTAGGCATAAGAACCTAAAACACATCTGCCTATTCAAAAAACAGAGACAAATCCAGGCATACTTGATGTCTTAAACTTCTGTAAGGCAGTTATAAAGGCCGGAAAACTGCAAAACCATGAAAGCCCCATCAATTGCAGCCACAGGCCAACCTAAGCATAAGACCAAAGCTGGAATTTCATTTTAAAAGTAGAGACCAAATCATTCTGCCATAACTTTGCTCAGTGGAAAATAAGGGGTTTTTTCAAGGACAAAGAAAAGGGTTGTATGACAACCCAAGTTCAACAAGTTCACCAAGTTCACCTTTGTAGGTGTTAAAGATTTGAATCAGACTGACAGCAAAGAAACAGGAGCACACAGCCATTCACCTTCAGCCACCTGCATGAACCCATGGACTCTCTTCAGCAGCATCCTGCAGCTCTTGCTGTAACCGGAAAGGGGAATATACATAACCCTGCCCAAGATCTGCCCACTTATCGAGGCCTCCACCCTAGTATTGTCAGGAGAATTCTTTTAAATCCAAGAAACAGACACATTTGGTTTTTAGCTAATTTTTTTTTAAATAATAAATGATCCTTAATTATATTTAATTGAAGTACAATTTCAAAGGTTTCTTTGGGAAAGAAAAGGTTTTGACATCCAGAATGTTTTGAACTTGCAAGACCTTTTTCCTCTCTTCTCCTGCACAGTGGTGGAGAGGTTGAGAAAAAATGTATTTTTAAGTCTAATTAAAACACAGGAAGATACACCCATCCAAATATAAACCAGGAATTAGGATATCATCAGTATAGGTATAAAGTTCTGTTCTTATTGACTCATTCAGCTTAGGCATCTTACCTCTGAAATGTGCTTCTTAAGGTGCAAGCATTTGATTTCTTCTGTTGGTATCTGTCCCCAATCTTTAACTAAGTTTTAAAAGTCTCTTGTCTCACATAATGCAAGAATCTAAATCCACAGTTTTGTGGTTAGAAGACTTCTGTCGGAAATCTCGCATTAAGTCCTAGCCAAGTATATTGAGTAGAATAGCAAAAGCACCAGGCTACAAAATTACTTTTAACTTATACCAAAAATTCTATCATAGATAGACATTTTCATCAGTTTCATAAAAGTAAAAGCTTTTACTGAAAGTTGTTCAAAAAACCTTTTAATTTGGAAACTCAAGTTCTGAAGTGTCCAGTTTTACGTACAGCTTTATAGAACACACGTAACGTATTACACAACATACTAAGCCATCCAGAACAAGACTCACCTGAGAAGTCAAAGACGGAGGATGTTTGGGGCCCAACAGCTCTATAGGGTGTAAAAAGTGCATGCAGTGAAAAGGGATGGCTAAAATCTTCTAGGACTTCTTGGTGAAAGTTTGGATAACTCTAGGAAAATGTGACAAATTCAAAACATAGGTGTTGAAAGCTGAATTTATCATCAAGTGTCTTTCAAACCTCACTTGTCTTATAAAAAGAAAGCTCTTTCATATGAAAGACAATAATTACTGTCAAAATAATAAAAAGCTCAGTAGTTCTACAGTGTTTTACAATCAAGGAGATCAAATAACTTTCCAAGCACTTAATTAAAATTTATGGCACTTCTGGGAAGGAAGTTTTGCTGATCTCGTTTTACACTTGAGGTCGCAAAGACACAAAATGGAACTGACTTCTCTGCAGAGTTAGATTCATGTCCAAATGGTAAACAGATCCATGTCCATATGTTAGTGAAGAGGTAGGATTCAGACACCTAAACAAAGGTGTCTGATGTCTTTTGGGATGGCTCCTGCTACTGAATCAGAAAGGCATGATAGTTCTCTGCGTCTTAATACCTGTAATTGTCTATGATGTAAAATGGCACTGCCAGCTTAGGTCATGCGTCTCTGCACTCTCCACTGCACACTGCATCCCTGCCCTGCAGTTTACATGTGAGTGAGCTGAGTGTTATGGTCCTTGGAGAGCTAGGAGTCCGTTTAGTTTTCTGAACATAGGTATTTACTGACGTTTGAAGTTCTCCAGGGTGTCTTAGAATCTTTCATGAAGCAAGAGGCCTACTGGAGGCCTGCACTGCTGACTGGCAGCTGAAGGCAAATACATTAGTCAAAACCTAATCTGCACAGTCAGTGGTGGCTCCAGAGGTATTCTGCTCATCCTTAAGTGAATGGCATCCTGACATGAGCTGGATGACTCCCCAGAGAACACTACAGATTGGTTAGATCGCTGTTGCCTATAAAGCCTGTCTCAATCAAGTATAATATCTGCCTTTGTTGACTATAATTATATAATAGTTTTTTGTATATACATATAAAAATATGGCCACTTACACTCATGCATTTACAATATGGATCTGAATCTCATCCCTAGAGCTCAAGATAGTTCCTTAAACCTAGAGGTCACTCATGGTAGTCAAGCTATGGTTTCATAGCCAACCACCAGTTCATAAAGGCAAGTCCCATGTTACATCTGTCAGCCATGTTAACCATGTCTAGCGTATGTGCACTGAAGTGTCTCAAATAACACTAGATGCTTAAGTTTACACAAGTGAATCAAGCTCTCCATTTCAGAGCTGGCACCAGCAGCCTGTATTTTTGACTGCTGCCCTTATGCTGCAGTACAAGAACTCATAGTGGCTTTCTTCCTTCAGGCAGGCATCTGACAGCCCTGCACATCTTCACCTCCTCACCACGTAAGCAAACAATCACTTCCTTAAATCTTGGTTAGGTTAGGTCTTTCAACAGCCGGACAGGATAAGTTACATCTGCAGTAATTTCATATGAATCTTTTAATGGAGCAATACATTGCTGAGGCTTAAGTCTTAGAGGAATCATTGAGACTTTAAATTACATTAAATTGTTCTTTGAAATGCAACAATGCACTGATTTTAAAGTCCATAAACTTGGCTATGGAATGATGTGTTATGCATCTGGCAAAAAATACAACATTTAAAACACAGGCTCTGTCAACAAAATATATTTAGAGGAAATTATGTGTTTTGGCTGATTAGCTCTGTAACTGCAAAACTGAGAATATTGATCAAAATCTATTAAAATTAAATAGAAAGGTAAGATTCTGCAAAAATGCTGATAATGTGAAGCTAACTCTAGGGAGAGCTACATTTGTGCTTCAGGGCAGCCCCACAAAATTTACGTTCTGCTTTGATACTATAAAGAAAATGGAGAATATTTGCTTTTACAAATTAATTGTCTCTTAAGTGTAATTCTGTATACAATAGATTTAAAGATAAAGATTATTATGCAAAAATTAATAAAAATAGCCATTATTAAAATTATCTTTATCTTAAGAGTAGGACCATGTGAGAAGGTATCTTGGTAAAATCAGTAGGATGAAGTTCTTGCTTGACTAAGGATTAGTCATGTGATTGAGAACATGTAATTTGATGTTTTATTATTTCCTCATTGTTTTCAATGCCAAAAGATAAAAGCACTAGTGCATTTTATTTATTTGACTTTTTCTCAGGCTTTGAGACTAATGATAACCGACAGTGATGACAGATACCATCATTCTGTTGTATAAGACATCACTTATCAAAGAAAGAAATGGTAAATAAAGACATGAATGCAATTCCTTTGACAAACTTTAATCTCCTATTATTAGTTGAATAAAATTATCTTGAAAAGCTGAATTAAAAAATATGCATCTGCAAATTAAATTGTAAACCAGGCTTTTCACATAGGCCTGGTCACAGGCCAACCAACCAAGATCCAGAGAAGATTTAAATGAAGCAGTCCTTTTTTTTTTTTAACTAAATACACTGTTCATCAAACAAACATAATGGTTGATGATTGTTAAGCACTTACTAAGCAAATCAACATTACCACATACCAGTCCTGTAGTTTGGATGCAAAGCGGAGCATGATCATAGCTTAGTATACATATGAATTTTGTTTGAAAACTTGCTTGGACAAAATATTTCAAATATGTGAAGCAATAATTAAAATAAGTATTTTTTTTAGCTAGGCAAAGATAGTATTATTATACAATAAATGAAGTTCAAACTTACAAAAATTGAAATACTGAAAATTATGTGAAATTAGTCCCGTCCCTGAAATAGATTACTTTCCTCAGGAATTTCTGATGTCAACCCTTGAATCAAAAGTAAATCTCTAAATAAGCACATTCAAAACCTCTAAATAGTGTAAACATAGTGTGACATAGAAGTCATACTTCCTTAGATCTCAGTTTAGGCCCTTACCATTTTATATGCTTTTATATTCTTTATGTTTTGTTGTTGTTTCAGTGTTGCCAGACTTATTCCAAGAGAACAAATGAGCTTTCCTTAATGCATGACAACTCCAGAGGCACAAAATATCACAGCAGGAAAAACTGTTACTCAGCTGTGCGTGCTATAAACTTTTTCCTCTTCCAAAACTAACTTACATCTTGAAAAGCACATTTGCTGTAGTACTTTATTTGGATAACCTGAAATATTGCAGGAACAGGGTAAGCTATTTGAATCCTCCGATCTAGTGAAAGGATTATTCTACTTTGTCTCCCCATGAAATCATGATACATTTAATCCAATTTAACTTTAACGTCATGCAGTATCTTGGCATTGTTCTAGCATGCTGAGAACTGCAAATGTTAAGGCTGGCAAAAGAATTGGGTGCTAATTCATTGCCTGCCAGTTCCCATGTATTCTCTTTAAATCATTGTCTTGGTCTCTGCCTTTATAAATTTTCTGCAAAATGGATTAATGGGAGAATATAATCTCTTGATATAAGCAGGATATTAGCATGCTGTTCATATTGAGTTGCTAAATTTGCCATTGCACATCTGAATATCTCTAAAAAGGAAGATCTGAGAGGGAACCAGAAAGGGAAGGCAACTTTCCAGCAGCGTGCAGAACTCAGAGCCAGAACGCTGATAAATTACATTTGCAATACTACATTGTAGCTCCTGCCTTGATTCTGAGCTTTATTATGCAAATGTTTGTCAAGTAAACTAAGATTCAGATAGCACTTTTTAGTCTTGTACTCCTATTGATGAGTAAATAGACCTAGGTATTTCTCTATAGTAATGTATTTTGGATAATTATAAGGCATATTATATGTCAATGTAATACATTTTGAAAATATTTTGCATCATGTTCAGCAATAATATAATCAATGATGTAAACCACATGTAATACAGCTAAGGAACAAACTGATCAGAATTTTCATGGTGAACCAGGCAAGTAGTGGGCAGGCAAGTTCAGTATTATTTAAGAGATCAGTATAAAGGGAGGAGAAAAAATGGTTAATAAAAGTCTTCTGAATGGATGGGAAGAGTCTCCTTATCTTCCATGTTCTTGACTGTTACTTTCTTCCCATATATTTTGCTTGCAAATTATGTTCATTTTGCACTCCATTGAATGAAAAATGAATCCAAGGTTGTCTGCGCTTCATCACAGGCACCTGTTTTTTTACCAGATTATAAGTGGGTTAAGGTCTAACTCATACTCAAGTCAAGATATTTGTTATTTATTTCAGTGCAGCTAGGACCTTCAATGCCTAATGTACACATTTGCATCACTTCTGAAATAGACCTGGATTTTCCATGACATTTAAATTTTCATATTTTATGTTGAATTTAATGCAAGGTTTAAGGTCTTCTGGTCACCCATACAAACAAATTTCCGTAAGAAGTAGAGCAGATGTATATTTTATGGAAATAAAGTTTACTTTCTATTTGAAAAGATTTTTTTTTTTTCTCAGAAGAAAGTTATTTTCAGAAACCAGAAGTCACATTGGTCAGAAATTTCCTCTCCCTTTTCTGACATATGACAAAATCATAAATACTTTTTATTGCATTGTCTTTTTGCTTTATAAATGTATTAATTAATTATGTCTCACAACTTCTGCATAGCTTTATGAAATGTTACTGAATATTAAGCATCATTTTTTCACATGGTTTAATCTTGTAAAAACATACCGAATTAACAGAACATTGTTTCATTTTAAATCCAACCCACAAGACATATTTCCCACTGAATACATACTTTTGAAGAGGAGATTTGAAGGGTAGTTACTTACAAAACTCTACATAAGCAAATACAAAAAATAGTAAGACTAAGAAATGTGCCTTTATCAGGATAGTACAGAAATTCTATATACAAATGAGTGAAACTGCAATTAGCAGCTAAAGCAAACCAAAGTTGCTGGTCTTCAATCAGGTGGGTAACTGCTCCTCTGCGAGTGGATTCTGCTGAGAGGGGAGCTGGAGAGTATTCTATCATTCCCTAAGGAGCTTAAGATTCATGGATAAGTTAAACAATCAAGTCAAAAGCTGATCGTGTCATCTGTTAAAGCCTTTATCTGACAAGATAGCGATGTTTTGATAGTAGTTCATTTTTAGAAGACGCTTAGACTCTCCCAGCCCTTAAATTGGAAAGAGATGACGCAATAAGTGTCATTGGAGATTTTGAAGTAAATCTGAAGATCAGCAGAAAGTAAAGCTGTCTTCTCAATAGAGGCATTTCTCTCTCTCCATGGACCACAGGTGCCTCCAGATGATGGTATTGCCCAACTTCAATTAAACCTCTGCTTCTGTCAAAGAGAGCAGTAATATTCAATGTAGGTGCCTCTTTCTCATTCTCATTCTCCTCAGATAACAGCAGCCCATCAGAGGAAAGTAATTTCTACTTTTTGGCAGCCTGGTGAATATGGCTGGAACTCTTCCTGGGCACAGGAGACAGAGGAAGATTAAGCCTGTACATCCCCCATGTTCTAACCCAGTTCCCAAACCACCAAGGAACAAAGAACCGTGGATAAGGACATTTTCTCCTTTTCTCTCAGCACTAAGCTACCAAAAAACGAGGCATGTTTACTGAAGTGACATAATCCAACTTCAAGAAAGGGTCGGCTGCTATACCCTATGGCCTGTTAATCAAAACATTCTCCAGCATTTTGGAGATGAGTATTCAATACCCTGCTCAGAATAAATCAATTCAAAGGTTATCCAATACTTTTTTACTGTTCAGACTTCTTATCTATTGCACATTATTTCCAAGAACAAGTGCCACCATTTTAGAACATTTTTAGAGTTCAGGTATCTGTATACCTAATCCTGGATCACAATCTACTTGTTGGTAGGGTTTAAAGGGCAGACCTCAAGAACTTTTTAAGCAGTCATCATTGACTTCCTGTAAGTATCCTAGACATAGTCCAGCTTAGTAGGGAGGCATCTAATGAAAGCAGCCGTGTAAAGAGTTAAGTAGTCTTTGAAAACTGTTGACTATAGCTGTGATGGGTATCAGGTGCCTGTGTACTCCAGCTATGTTTAAGCCAACTAGATACCATCCACAGTTGTTTTACATTCAAGTGGCTTTAATACTTTGAGGTTGGTTTCTTTAATTTTACTGTGAAACATCTGGCCTTTGAATATGCATTATTATCTTTTTTTTTAAAAAATAAATGGATAGAAAGCAAGATAACTTTATCCACAGCAAAAATACATCCAAACCAGTAACAAACATCCAGGCTACACCTCTGTCAAGTCTGCATACTGCTGTCCCAGAGTGTCTTGCTAGGTAGATAAATCTGATTATGTAAGTATCCTCTGCGATTCCTGGACCTTCCTGAATGGAAGTCTATTAAATTTAAATGTAATAGGTTCTTAAATATTTAAATTTTATGTAAATGTTTAAATCCTAGTGGCTCATCAGGATTTGTCCTTTCATCTCAGACTTCTGTCATGGTCTTAATAATTGATTCCACGCTTGTTTATACCGGTGTTCCTTCCTGTGTTTTGAAATCTTCTAACCCACTACTAAACCTGCTAGTAATTCAGGAAAACATATCAATTCTCCTGTCACTTTTTTTCTGTGCTGACGCTATCTTGGCATTTCCTTTTCCATAGTCTCTTGCCAGAGTGTTTATTCGGTCTATGGCCTTTACTTGTACTCTTGACCACCGCACCTTCATTCAAGTGGTGGCAATGCAAGAACAAATAAGAAAAAAACTTACAATTCAGATTTTTTTTTTATTGGTATTGCCTTTGTTGTAGGAAGTGCAGGGGAAAAAAATGGGAGTTTGAAACACATATATGTATATATCTATAGTTCACATTTTTATCAGTTCCTTCAGCCACTAAATAATCTAAGTTCTTATCAGGTAACTTCACAAAAGTACTATCTTGAAACACTGTAAAAAATAAAAGACAAAGTAAAACATCGTACAAGCTTAATTCATCATGAAAAAGAACAAAAAAAAAGTCATCAATCATATTTCTGGACTATTTCATTAGTTTCCTCGATTCTGAGGGAATGAGAGCTGTAACGAAGTAAATCATTCTAGTCATGCTAAACAGAAATTGAAAAAAAAAAGAAAAGAAAAAAAAGAAAATATATTCTAAGTTTTGTTAAAGAATTCACATATATTATTTTATGGCACATAGGGTTGTACATATTTTGTACAATACTTGGCACAAAAATTCCTCAATTCAAAGCACCAGATTCTCTTACTAACAAGAATAGCAATGACAATAAAAATTCTTGAAGAATAGTGTTACATTGTGCGAACTCTGACCAAGAAATGTCAGGACTGCTAACACCATGGGCCACCCCAGCCAGATGATCTGCATGAGACAATTAACCACAGAGTTCAAAGCTTTGGCTAGCCCAGAGGCAAGGTCATGCAAACTGCTTCCAGGACCTGAGCTACCAGCTTTCTTTTGAGCTGGGCTGTCAGGGAGAGCTACCAACATATTCAAAACCAAAGCAGAAAACCCTGTGTGATCGTCATGTGGGCTAGACATACCCTAAATGGTCAGCAGCACTGAAATTTCTACCTATTTCTTTTTTAACTCCATGTATGTATTATATTCAATGTCTCAAATCTTTCATACAGCACATCTCTTAACATGTGTGGTTGCCAACACCTTCCTCAGAAACCAGACATGCATTTCACAGTAAGCTTTTTTCCACTATTTCCTGATGACTGCTATTCCCATATATTCCAAAAACAGAGGTATCAATTTTAAGATGTGATTTCAAATTAGCGTAGACATCTAGTTCATAGTTTGCCATTAAAATATCCATATATTTTTAGAGGATTAAAGCCCAGACTCCTACACAAGTGTGTTCCTCTTTTCTGCTGAGATACTTATCATAGTTAAATTCCTATTTCCTCCCTCCTTTTCCTACTAAGTGATTAACAGATTTTCTAGTGATATTCTTACATTTTTTTTTCTGCTGAACTGCAGCTAAATATTGATCAGTTTCAAACACAGGTATCTAAATTTAAGGATATTAGAAGTAATGCACTATGGCAATTACACTTTTCACACTGAGATCTTAAACTGAGTTTAGGAATACAAAAGTATCCTAGGCTAAATAAAGAATCAGCATTTGGTGAAGACTTACTCTTCCCTTCATAAGTGCTTCAATGAGTCTCCCAACGTCCTTTCCCAACAGCCTTCAAGAATCTCCTTTACTAGATTCTAGATTTTTTTCTACTAGATTTACTAAAAACGATATCTGAAATACTTTGTACAGAATGCAGCTCTTCCTGATCATATCATATTGTATTATCATAGCACTGTAATGCAATGCAATGTAATTAAAATAAAATTATACAACAAAACATAATAACATAACATAGCTTTTGCTTGTAAATGCTGCTATCAATCTGAAGGTACTACGTTGGTAACTTATCAACATCCTCTATTTCCTAGGTTAAAAGATAGTTTAATCAGTAGTCTTCAGAATTGCAGAAGCATAGAGTGGTTGAGATTGGAAAGGAACTCTGGAGGCCATCTGGTCCAACTCCCTGCTGCTCCAGTTGTATCCTTCTGAATGGCAGTGACCAAGAGCTGTCCTTGCTGAAGAGCATTTGCATGGAGCTGGTTCATCTTCACTTTCTAGGGTTGGGTTGAGATTTTTGAGAAGTGAATCCACCTCAGTAGAAATCTGAGAGAATTACCTGCTTCATATTAATCTCCTTCCAGTCAATGCTTGGTGTGTGTAAACTGAACAACTTTAGCTATGTTTGCATCACTATGTTCACTAAAGATATGTATATGTGTATTCATAAACACACAAACACATACAGACAAACATATTTGAAGACTGTATGAAGATTAATAACATATATATATAGCATTAATGATTTCTTCCTTCAGGTCAAGCGTAAATGACTACCCTGAAAGTGGGCCTAAGAAGACGATGAAAGAAGAGGATGGTGGGAAAGGTTCACTCTGACCAGCTGTGCCATATGCTGCCTTCATAACACTATAATTTTAATCTCATTATACTTACACCCTTAAAACATTGATTTTTTTTTCTTTCACATTTAGAAACCTAGCAGAGAATATTGGAAGGATTTCAAGATATCTCTAACCTCTGCTCTGACAAGTCATACATGACAAAATGTTCCCCTTGGAATCTGAAAAATATAAGCATACTGGTTAGCAAAAACTTTAGCACTGAACCTTACACATCACAAATCAAAATAAGAAACTATTTGAAAGTTCAAATGTTTGTGAAGACCAAAAAAAAAAAAAATCCACACATCATTTTTTTAGCAGGAGTAATGTGCACCAGAAAAATTGTTCTTTAACAGAAAATTTAGACAATGAAGCCATTAGTTGGAGGCTCAGTATTTATTTGATGAAAGGGAATGTAAAGACAGATAGAAATCTCAAAAGAAGTTAGCAGCTCTTTTAAGTTTATGCACTCATAAGAAGTTATCCCCATACTTTGAAGTGTGGACTGGAATACAGAATAACTAAGCAATGGTTCTGGCAGAAACAGAAACAAATAAATTAAATGTGATTTGTTGCTCTATTAATCCAAGTGTGAAATCAAAACAGAGTAGAAAACTTTCTTTTTAATTTCTTCTGTTCCTACTTTATGCAGAGTAAATAACTCAGTCTGTTCAGACAAATGTTTTAAAGGACCCACAATGGAAAAGAATGAGAAGTTCACTAGACACTAGGAATATAGCATATTCCCAGCACATATTATTCCTCCTTTGAAACAATTACTAACCATACTTGAATAAATTCACTGTGCTTTAGGGAAAGACGATGACTCAGAAGGAAAAAATTTCATGTTGCAGCTCTTCAATTACTGATTTTTGATGTCAAGTAAAAACACTGTTTTAATAGTTTACTCCTTGAGTAGTCTCTGCGCAGAATGCTAATAGAGCTCTTAAAAACACTTCAAGAAGGCTATTTCATAACAAAGCAGGAGTTGTGTCTCTGCTTTTAGTCTGGGAAGGTGAGGGAATTATCTGGCTTCTCCTTTACATTAATTTGCTTATATTATTTCACAAGCATAGAAGAGTCTAAGGATACCTATGCCAACTTTGGTTTCTAAGAGACATTTATATGAAAAGGTCAAATTATCCATGTCAGTGTCAATCTCTTAAAAACCACACAGTGCAATGAAGATAATTTTATTCTTGCTTTTAACTCTAGCATTAGTGCGCATCTGGCCTGTGTTTGAACTAAGGAATTCTAAAAGAAATCATACTGGAGCCAATACTAACTCAGCTGCAGCAGCGACTGATCTAACAGAGACAAGCTCTGGCAGCTTCTACTGTTCCCACCAGTATGTTCGCTAATCCTTTTTCTTATGAAGAAATAAGAAGCAAAGTCAAGCTGAGCACCAAACAACTGCAGTAATCTGTATAAGACCAGAATGATCTTTGTTAGGAGAAACATTATTGCATAGAAATTGAGTGCTTATCATTATTTTAACTGCATTGGTAGAATGGTCTTTTTTTTCAATTAAGTCCGTTTGAACAGCATCCTTCTCAGCCTACTTTAACCAGGTACAAGACAGATGTTAGATATGAACCAAGCTCCGTCTATCGTAGAATCACTAGGGTTGGAAGGGACCTTTAAAGGTCATCAGGTCCAACCCCCATGCAAGTGCTCCACCACCCTCATTGTGAAATTTTTTTTTCCTTATGTCTAGTCTGAATCTACCTCCCTCTATTTTGAAACCATTACTACTCGTCCTGTCACAACAGGCCCCACTGAAGAGTTTCTCCTCATCTTTCCTGTAGGCCCCCTTTAGCTACTGGAAGACTGCTATAAGGTCTCCCGGGAGCCTACTCTTCTCCAGGCTGAACAGCCCCAACTCTCTCCGCCTGTGCCCATAGGAAAGGTGCTCCAGCCTTCTAATCATCATCGTAGGCCCTCCTCTGGACTCTCTCCAACATGTTAATGTCGTTAGCAAAGAACACCCAAAAGACAGTTTTTGCAAGTAATTTTGGACAAATCCTCTGAAAATAACTTCCACTGACTATAAAGGAAGTTTAGATTCCCACTTTAGATTAGATGCTTCATTTCAGTACAGCTCAAAGCAGACAAGGTCAGTCAAATCACAGACATAATGTTTAACATTCCAACACATAATATACATAATACACATATTATTATATAATTATGTGTACATGTAGTCTTTGTACATGTCTATATGTGTAAACACATAGGGGAATATGGGTGGATGTGTGTGTATGTATGCATATAAACTTGAACTACAGAATCCATACATCCTAACTGCTTTACAAACTTAAACTAACGCAGGTATATTGAAGTACATAAAAAAATACTTTTAGATGCTTCAGTAGAAGCACGCTTTTTAAAAAAAAAAATAAATAAATCACCTTATATCAAGAATCATCAAAAGCTTTTAGGCTAGAGTTTGCCAGTGTACCAAATAATATTTCTTTTCTGATCTCTGTTTTAGTTGCGTAAAGATCGGTTAAAAAAAAAAATACTTAAGAGTATTCAATAATTCAGGCACTTAAACTTGAAACCAGTCATAGCATGAAAGAGGAATAATGCCACACAGGAGTAAGAGAAAACATGAGATTTTAATCCAGCAATAGTGAGATAAAGTCTTATTTATGTTTAGTGTCCGGTGAGACAATGTGTATTCATAGAAGAATTTTCTTTTTGCCTACACATGCTCCCTAATTGATATAATCTGTGTCCTCCAAATTCTTCTTGCTCAACTTAAACCTGTAGACTCTGTTTCCATAGCAATCACTGACCAATTTTCAGTATATTTTCTACAGCAATAAAAATTAAACAAACGGCATAAAAAGGATGCAAAAGAACAGTAAAAAGTGGAGTCAAAGCTGTCACCACTGCCACGATGGCAACAAATTTCCAGCCATGGCATTAAAATAAGGAGCTAATTGCCAAATTCTGAAGCCACATTTTTACACTTGGATACATGTACATAACTCCCACTGTTTTCATTAGGACCTATTCTCATGTACCAGAGAAGAGGGTTTGCCTTAAGATTTGTAATCATATCACATTAAAAAAACTTGTTCTTCAGGTGCAACCAGAAGTTCAATGAATTAACGTCATGCAAACCACTTTATGTAAATATTTAGACTCATTATTTTTCCTTTTATAAAACATTTCAGAGTGAGCAATGTGTCCTATTACACTACTCATCTTATCAAGGACAGTGTTTCTTGCAAATGATCAAGTCAAAACAGACCAAACAGCAGAGCTAAAGAGCCATGATGCAAAATCCAGGAAATAATGCATACTCAGATAAGTCATTGAAAAGCAGGGTGATAAGATATTAAGGATTGTAATAATCTATCTCCTGTTCTGCTCCACCAGCTAATATCACAAAGAAGCTAAGAAGTGCTTAGCAATACTCTTACGAACACTATATACGACACAATCCTAAGTATTCTTTGTCAAGAACACCTTGACTAAATCTCAATAAAGATATACAGGGAAGGCATAATTGGTGCTACAGGTTGGAAGAGGATTTACTGTTTGTGCAGTTCTCAGCATCATACAATTGATATGAACATATCTGTAGGTAGGACTCATTTTCATATTCAAGCACTTAAAATCAGGTGTGTACCACAGCACACCTGTGAACTATGAATCTCATCTCACATTATAGGTATGGTGTTCAATTCAATTGCCTAAACATAGATGTATGGTATCTTCTGTAACATCCAAGGCTGGCTAAGATCCCACATAGGGCTGACAGATATAAGACAGGACCTACATGGCATCTAGAACTTTTTAAATAGCAGAAAAAGGACAAGTAGAATAACCTGGACAACTGTGTCAAGGCCTTAGCCAATACACAGTCATAATACACTCCTATGAATGTAAGCATCAAGTGCCATTTGATATTCCAAGGATGCTAAAATATCTGCTAAAATATCTGATGAATGTGACTCAAGATTGAGGGGAGACCTGTGATTTAAAAAAAAAAAAAGCAGCTGGAGACCACATGGGAGTGAATACAGATGTTTAAGCAACAGCATCATGCCAAATATAGTCTGAAGAGCTACTGGATTCATCCTTGAGTAGACACTCTGGGGAGATTAATTTAGCTAAAGGTAGGTATGACATTTGGGACTCCTTTGGGTATTTGAGAAACCTTCACAAGTCAGCCAGGGTATAGGGGCACATATGAGAGACTTGTGCTCTTCTGAAGCAGCAGCTGGACACTTCTCTGAGTCTAAAATTACTAAATCACCTATCAGCAAGCAACAAACTGTGTATCTACATTATATGAGCTGAGAAGTTAAATACTGCTTATATGGCCTTCATTGACAACAGCAGGAGCTTGCATTGCATGTAGATTTTTATATTGTAGGCACATATATTTGAGTGACTGAATCTGGAGTTGAAAACAAACCAATTCATTAACTAATAAGTCAGATTCCAGTGCATTTGAATTGTTAATGGAAGACTGGACTGCAGTATCACCACTCCAATGCCACGTCACCTGCAAGTCAAACTTCATTCCAGCCAATACTGACGCTAGAGGACATCCTTAGTATTCCTGTAACTCCATCTTACCTCTAAACTCTGATACATAACCTGTACATTTTAATGTCCCTATACAATGATCATTATTTGAAGCCCACTCTACTTTATTTAGGACAAAAGAAAACGGCCTCAAGTTGCAGCAGGGGAGGTTTAGATTGGATATTAGGAAAAATTTCTTTACTGAAAGAGTGGTCAGGCACTGGAACAGGCTGCTCAAAGAAGTGGTGGAGTTACCACCCCTGGAGGTGCTCAAAGAACATGTAGACGTGGCACTTCAGGACATGGTTTAGTAGGCATGGTGGAGTTAGGTTGATAGTTGGACTTGATGATCTTGGAGGTCTTTTCCAACCTTAAAGATTCTATGATTCTGCAGTTCTATGATTTATTATAGTGGGCAGTGGCACTGAAAATGACATGCAAAAGGCACAGAAACAGCCTTCAGCCCTTGTTACATTTGACTTCAAGTTGCAAAATGCAAATGTAAAAATTCTTTGGATTTCTTTCTCATCATGGATAGTTTTTACCCCTCATTTATTCCATCTGATGTGTTCATTAATTTTGTGGCTTAAAGCAAACAAATTTAAGAACTGGAAACTGAATTGATAAGTTTAATATTCTTAGGTAGGGACTTTACATTCTCTTAATGTAATGCAAGAGCACATATTTGGTCTTACATTTCTACCCTGAAAACCAGACAAATGCTTACATGAGAGACAAATAAATGTTTGGTCTATTGCAAATAACTAGTCTACACAATTTTTCGTACTGTCATCTACTCACATAACACAGCCTAAACCTTGGAAGACTGAGGTATCTTACCTCCGCCTTTCTGCCAAATAAAAATAAAAGGCTTGATTAACATTTAGGTCTTTAACCAAGAGGATTTGAACATGGAATCATTTTTTACCTGAAACACAGTTGGCACTGTAAGGTTTTTTTTTTTATTTTTATTTCTTCACTTTTACAAGCTAGAGATTGAATAATTAAATACCACAGATTTAATCACCAGAAGGTCAGATTTTGCACTCACTTGTGCCAGAATGCATCCAAAAAGGGCTCATGAAGGCAATGTATTTACATTAACGATATGTTTATATCACTGAGAGGTGAATCAAGCTCAGTGTATTTAAAATGAGCAGGACATAGATTTAAGAAACATACATTCCCAAAAGAATTACCTTCCAAGTGAGGTTGTCAGGACTAGATAATGAAAACTTACATGACAGTCCAAATAAAAGGATCCTGATGAAAATTATTCCAAGGTCATTCCAAGTCCTATGTAAGTTTAAGTCAGTGTAGCTCTGTTAAAGGCTCCAACCAAATGCAGTGCTCAGCCATGCAGAGTACCAGATGTTTTCCTGTCAGCCACACAATGGAGCAGATGTTTTCATGTAGACCTGGAAAGGACTTGCATTAACAAGAGTATAATGAACAAGGCTACTTAGGGTCTAGTCATTTCACTGGCATGGGACCAGAGTATACAGTCAGCAGCTCTCAGTGTGAAATCAGTGGCTATGCAAAAGGGTAAATAAAAATAAATCACTCTATTTTACAGAGTTCACCTTCAGAAGTTCCTGACAATTGCTATCTTCTGCCATTCTTTCATTCCAAGTGCCTGAATTGCAGCCCATCACAATGAACTGAGGGGACATGTTACATGTCCTGGAGTGCATGAGAGTCTTTCAAGGATTCCTGAGCTGGAGAATCCTGGGGAATTTATGAGAATGTGTGGTGTGGAAGGAGCCAAGCATGGCATCTCCACATAGGGAACAACCCCTGGAGTCCAGTATCTCCCAAACTGCACCTAGGTCTTACGTGGAGAAACTTACTTAGTTCATACTAAACAGAAGCACATACTCAGTCCTGGGGCCAAGATACAGAGGTGGCTTGGGAAGTCACTTTCTTGGCAATGCAAACTTAACTTATGTCGTATTCAAGACTGTGGTAGCTATTTCTTAGAAAATATGGACTATAAATCATGAAGGTGTGCTCTGAAGCAGGAATCAACATGGAAAAGTTACAAATGACAAATAAAATACATAATGATGAAAATAAAAGTCTAGAGAGTTTACTTTTCCTGGTGATCTGTGGTCCCCCCACCCCCAGCAGAAGGATTAAAGATTCTAATCTCTTGTGGTTGAAGGGCCCACCAGAAAAAAACAATCTGACTCATCAGATGCCCTTTGAGGAACAGCCAGAACAAATACAGATGGCTGATAATGCACAGTATATGTCATCTACAGATAACATTCAGTCTGAACACGTGTTAGAATGGAAGAACACTGAAACATGAAGATAATTTCTTAGTCAGCCTAACTTAATCTTCGGCTTCTTCAGAAACCCCATAAAAGTTAGTAACTTCCTATAGAAGTTTTTACAGAGGAGAAGCTTTTTAAAAGTTCCTGAGGTATACTTTTCAGAGAATAATATGAAACTTAAATGTTCTGAACTAGTACATCCCACAGGTATCACGACAATCCTCTGATCAGCATTATTCATTCAGTTTTAAGGTGATTTTGAGGTAAGCAGAATT
Source organism: Chlamydotis macqueenii (assembly GCF_036417535.1). Classification (NCBI taxonomy): domain Eukaryota; kingdom Metazoa; phylum Chordata; class Aves; order Otidiformes; family Otididae; genus Chlamydotis; species Chlamydotis macqueenii. Next base: position 169,964,890 of record NC_141556.1, read on the forward strand.
ACTGAAACCGTTTTGCAGAGCAGCAATCTGCGCTGGAAGACTTTTTTCTTATTAGCTGTGTGTCTTTCCTATATGCCTTACTGCAGCACACTCCAGCTGGAATCAGGAATGAGTGATTCTCTTACTATATTTTTGCATGAATTGAGAAGTTTGCTGAACTAAAATCTTTCCATCTGTTAGATACAACACAGAAGTTCTATGTACTATAAAGGAAAGACTGTGCAAGGAAAGTTTCTCTTTCTAGTGGTTCATATAAAGTTACCTAGCTACAGTTTGCTTGCTCTTCCTTGCCATTTCCCAGTGTTAAATCATATTACAAGACAGTGAGAAATACACTGAATACTTCCATAGTGGTTGCTACAGGAATGCTATATAGCTACAGATATGAAAAGAGCTGGTCTGTGTGATGGTGAGGGAGGGAAATGGCAATTCCCCATGACAATCTCCCTCTCTCTCAGAACACTACAGAGATTCATATTGCACAGCCATGATAAACTGTGGGAAAACAATGAATAATTGGCAGCCTCCTACCGTTGCCTCAGAACTCAGAGCTACCACGCCGCTAAGTGACCTCTGCTTCTGCTAGGTCACCAAGAGGTAAATAATGGGAGAAAGGCAGTAAATGAAGCATTATTGTGCAGACTCTGCCTGTACTGTATCAGTTCTGTAGAAAAATAAAGGTTTGCTGTGTTCTCTTCTTCCATGGTCTTGACTGTGCCATTGAGCGCAGCACTACGCTATGCGTGGTGTGAGTTACTTTGCCCTAGGCAGAGCACTGGGAGGTTCAGGGAAACAAAAAGATTCCCAGAATGATGTGGTTTCCTCAATCAGAGCTTGAGTGAACTGCTTTCTATCTGTGGCCTGGAACATATGGACTGACTGAGGGGCAGCCCCATGCCTCTGCCTTACATTGAGAGGTGGGAAGAGGGGACTCTGGTCCTGCGGTCTACCCTTCCCTTTCCAAGATGTGTGTACCTCCTCTACACTTCTCCCTCACTTTATTCAGACCATAAACTGCAACACCATCCCTCCAACCTATGAGTGCATTCACTACAGATCAGTGACTGCATTTTGGTATGAAAGCATTACTGGGAGGAGGATGAAAAAAGATGGATTAAGCTGGACAGAATGCTACAGGTACATCCTGCTTCAAGAACTTGATCTTGCTCATAAAGAGCTAGTTTATATATACGTGGCACTGTAACATGCCTTGTGCTGATATTTTCAAGGAAATGCTTAGACCTCCTCTACCAAAAAAAAAAACTTAGAAAACTATGGCATTTTGGTGATGCTCTAAACTCAAAACAAAGCAGACATATGAAATGCAGAATTACAATAAATAAAACTTCTTTGTTTGCTTTACCTCCACAATTTCTAGTCAGTTTCACAGGCTATAATTTACAGTTTCTAAATGTTCAATACTTTTAACATCATGTTAAAGTCATTTTGCTCCAGCAAAAAAAAAAAAAGTTTTTGGCTTATCAATTAAAATATGCAGCACGGTCAATATCTACTGCCTTGAAACCAGAGTTAGGCATGATCTTAGAAGCTTTCATTCTTGCCAGTAATCCTCATACACATGAACATCCCCAATTAAATAATCAGGATTATTCACTTCAGATGAGATAGATAGGTATGACTGACCCCCTTATTTTCCGTATGCTGAATCTCACCTTGAAAACTCATTTATGCGTGGCTTGGCCAAATTCACTGTTGAACATCTACACTTCCTAATTTAAGGCAATGGCTCCTCCAGGTACTTGGGTTGGAATTGTACATTATATTTACACTTCCTTTGAATCTCAAGGTTGCTTCACCCAGTTTTTCACAAGCAAAGATTAACCACTTTCATGACTCACTTAGTGACTCTTCCTCCAAGGATCCAGATAGCAATTTATCCTTTACTTTTCTATTACAAATGAAATATCATATGCTTACTGCGAAGAAGGCAATACACAATTTCTGACAATCAGGAGCAGATTTGAAATAGCCACCACAGCTTTGGGCTGCAACCCTGTTTTGTTTGCAGCTTGCTAATATGCAGCATAAATGCAAATGACAAAACCTCCAAGTAACAGAACATTTCTCATAAAAGCCAACACGTGCTATACTTACAGTAGCTCTTTTGTAGTCAGTTGTACACTAGATAAAGTGCCGAAGCTGGTATGATGTCAATTCAGTGAATAGGAAAGGCAAGATTGATGTATGAATGACGGAAACTGTATGAAAATGCATGTATTTACAAGAGGAAAGAGGGAAGAAGCTGAAGAAAGAGCCCACAATAGATAGGGTATCTGGAGAATGTGTAGAATATCTGCTGAATATCTGAGTCTGAAAATATTTTTCACAACAAGCTTATCTGACACAAGGAGAATTAAGCATTTATTTCTCTACATCTGGCTTTCAACAAAGTTTCTGAAGCCACATCAGTGCTGGCTTAGGTGGGCCAGGCTGCTTTGGTGGTCACTTATTTTCCCATCAGAGACATTCAAGTTTATCTCAGATTAAAGTTCTACCATAATTAAATTTTATGATCTGCAACAGCAATCTATTCTCATTTAGACTGCTGATATATCACCCTAAACATTCTGGCAAGACAGAGAAGGTCTTGGAAAACAGCCCCAAAAAATGCTGTGGATGTTTATGTACATCATACCATTCAGCTATTTCACAATGCACTGGCCTGGAGATATTTCTGTTTATATTTTCAGCAGAGATAAGAGGTATTTATTTTTGCCTCCAAGAACTGTTGATTAAATAATACTTGTCAACTAAACTTTAAGTTTGCTCAGTTTTCATGAAACAATCTGACAATTAGCTTTTTAAATGTTGAATTAGACTTTCTTGTAACATGCCAGAAGAGCTGTAATCTAACAACTGAGGCCTTATTATGCTCAAACTAGAATCTTAGGGTTTAAAGTTGGTTTGGTTTTAGTTACTAGTGGAGACAGCCATCAGAAAAATACAACTTCTCTGGGTTTCATCTGGAGACATCTGCTCATGTACATATCCCTTTCTTGAACAAGACGTTCTGGGGGAGAAGCTGGCCAAGCCATCCAGCCAAGAACAATCAGACCAGCACCAACATCAGAAATATATCCTTGTCTGCCAGCACACAGACACAGAGGGATCTGAGTGACCCCAGGGAATACAGTTGAGCATGTAGGCAATCACACCAGCTTCTCCTCCTTGCTTTGAATGCAGTTCTTATGCAGCCAGCATCTTTCATGCTTACACATTTCCTGGATACGTGTGGCTCCCATACACGACAGCTTCAGTTGGGTCCCTTGCAGAATGACTTTGTTCCTGATTCCTGTACCCCTACTTTGAGAAACATTTCAATCTAATATATTCCCAGCTGGAAGATTCACTTCATCCAGCTGCCAGAAGGATAGCTCTCCATCTCTGGACAGAGTCCTAGACTTGTTTCCTAGGGGACCATGCAAGCGTCACACAAAAGCCATACTTCAGAGTATTAAACCCTTATTACATAAATCTATGCTTCTCAATTAGCAGTGACAGTGTCACAAGGAAAACACTTCAAATGCAGTGAAGAAAAATCTTAATGGGGGAATTCTGACAGCACTTGTTGCACACGCACTGAAGCTAGGCATGAGAAACTCATTGCCTGGCACAATGTACAAGCACTTCATTTTCTAAGTAATTGGTGCTTGGTGAAATATTTGTGCACACTTATCATCACGTCAGAGATGCCAAGGCCAATTGAACGTCTAAGGCATTCCTCAGCTGAGATGACAAAGGGCCTCCATGGTGCAATTCATGCTGCTGGGCTCAGCAAAACCTTTTATGTCACATGTCAGGCAGACATACCCAAATGTATCCACTCTGCATGACATTGGTGGCATTCCTTCCTGATAGCCATGGACTTTTTCATTTAGACTGGATCAGTTAAAGTTATGGGAGCAGGAAGACAATGAAGCCCATACCGAGTGCACTTCATCATGTGATACACACACAGTCTTTGCTTTAAAAAGCTTCCAAATATTTCTTGTATCTGTGGGTTGCTGTTCCACTCCATTGCCATTTCAGTCTCCAAGGGACATTTCTGCTGTTTTAACACCAGTCCATAGTTAGCAGAGATAGACAATTTAATCAATACTAAAATACCATTAATATATGACTAAACTGCATTTATGATTTTATTTCGTATCTCTGGAAATTCTATTGTAAGCAAGAACAAACCTCCTTTCCCTTGATCTCCAGCCCATCACTAAAGAAGAGAGCACTCCCTCTGGTATGCTGTAACAGCCCGTGCCATGTCAGATATGCAAAGCAATCATAAATCCACTTTAGCTTGTTAGTTTACTGCTGTTTTCTATCACCAGACAAGCACAAAGCAACTGGAATGTGTCAGTGAATCTGGCCCTAAATCACACTTCTTTTTTTTTTTTCTTTTTCAAGTGTATTTTCAAGCCGTGCCAAATAATAACATTCCAAGACACCCAGGGAAGAGAGTTACAGCACATTCACTGACTTTCTAGCATGCAGATGACCTGCTTCTCTGTGAAGTCCTGGCTGCTTTACACGGTTCGGGCAAAGCTGTATAACCCCACACTAACTGACTAGTTAAATGGAGCTTACTAGATTATGATGTACAAATATACTATTCCTGAAAGAAGTTGTTGTGGTTTTGTTTGGGGCGGGGGGGGGGAGCTAAGGTGGTAGCTTCTGTAGGAAACTGCTAGAAGTCGCTTGCCTTTGTTCAGTGGACTTGGCCGGGCCTAGGGTGGACCTGCTGCTGGCCAAGGCCAGGCTGATTGGTAGCAGAATGTCCCGTGATAATGCCTCTGTGATAACGTATTTAAGAAGGGGAAAACCAGAATTCAATAATTTGATTTATTTTTTGTTTTCTAAATATATTTTGGGGAATAATTAAATCATATCTGTAGTGGAGAAAAATGTCTCAAAAAAATTCTGGGAGGAATAAACTTCTTCCCCTTTTTACCTTCCTTTTATTTTGAGCTACACTACATCTAGATTTTACTGTTGTTGTTTTATCAAGAGGAAAACCAGAGGTACGTAAGTGACAGTCAGGAAGATAAAGCTGCACTATTAATCCAAAGTTAAAAGTCAGATCTACAGCAGGGTAAACAAAAAAAAAAATACATAGAAGATGCAAAGACAGTGTCTGGTGAACCAAGAGAGACAAAATGTTTTTCTTTAGCAGCACTATGACAGCAAGACATGGAAGCACATAAAAGTCTCTTTAACGCCACATTCCTGAGTGACTATGCCCAGTTCCATAGCCAGACTAAATGAAATGGTTGTTGCCTATCCATTACATTTGACAAGGATGCTGCTGTTGTTTAAAAAAATCTTGTTTATTGTGTGTATCTTTCTATTTCAAAGAAAACCATGAGAGTACACCAGTGGTTCATGAGACGTCATGATGATATGAGTGCTCCTGTGATCAGGGAATGACTTATAAACATATGGCTTTTAAAACTATGGGAATGATATTGTTTTGCTTAATGTGATAGAAAAGAACAACAATCTAATTCTGTTTTTCTCAAACCATGGATAACAGTTTTAACTGCTTTTAATAAATAAGTGGATCAAATTAGCTACACACATAAAGAAGAAAATTCTCATGAAAATGAATATAAATACAATATGTCAACCTATCATCAGCAGCAACTCAAGTAATCTAGGGCACAAGAGAGAATATTTATACTGGGAGCCAGTTACCACATTTGTCACTAAACTCTTCAGCCCAGCAGGACTTCAAATACAGCCAGCAATTAAAGCCAGTTAGGCAACCAAAGGTTACGTAGAGACAAGTGAGGCCATAAAGGGGCTTGTCAAAAATTTTGAAAATCACAGATTTCTTTTGTGTATATTCTTCTGCTCTTCTTCCACAGATGTATTTCATAGCTATTTCACAGTGCTAACTTAGCAGTACATGCTTTCCAGGGCAGTCTGAAAGAGAGACAGTAAATTAGTCTTGTAGAGGTTGCTATAATTTAACAGCCTGATTTCACAAAGGTCCAAGCATGTGGTCATCTTTTTCCTTATAAGTCTGTAATTTTGCCTGATTTTTACAAAACTAGTTAAGTGCTCTCAAGTATTTCAGCTTGTAAGAAAATTTTTGGTGCTATGGCTGTGGCTATCTCTCTTTGGTATAAACATCTCAAAAATAACATGGGGATGTGCTTCACTTTCAGAATACCCCATGTTTGTATGGCTACCACGTGGGTCAAGAGTCCATCTATACCTGCCCTTGCCCTCAGCGTGCAACCATGCAGTGCATGCTTACGTCCAGAGGCTATATTTATATTAGACCATGAAATATCCAGGAATGGCACTCAGGGTAAGTGGCACCATAATTTCCTTTGTCTATGCTCTTCTGTAGGCTTATTGTAGAAGAAGGTGTAATCTGGGATGTGTAAAGTCCAGCTACTGGATATGTCTGTTTGCAAGTTTGAAAATAAAACACCTGAGAAAAAAAGGGAAGGAAGTCCCAGAAACCATATGTGATCCAGTATCTCAGTTCCCATTTAGATCAATAGTTAGTCAAATTCTCAGAGAAATTTCTGAAATATGTACCTTACTGTATTTCACCTTTGCCCATGATGTTGACATTTGGGAAGTAGCCATAGGATCACAGGATAATTCAGGTGGGAAGGGACCTGGGCAGGTCTCTAGTCCAGGCTGCTGCTCAACGCAGAAGTAGCTCTGAGGTCAGATTAGATTAGATTGCTCAGGGCTGCATATGGTGGGGTTTGAAAATCTGACAGAGATAGCACAGCCTCTGCAGATAACCTGCTCCGTTGCTTGACTGCCCTCAAGGTATTGTTTTCAGGGTGGGTTTTTTTTGCTTTGTATCACTTGGTAGCTTTTCTGTTCCAATGTATGACTGCTGTCTCTTGTTCTCCTGCCATGCACCTCGTCAGAGAGCCTGGCTCTTTCTCCTGACAACTGCCCTCTACCAGGGAGCTTCTGTTTGGTCCCCTTCAAAGCCATCTCCTCTCTAGACTGAACAAGCCCACATCTCTCAGCCTTTTCTTAAAGTGCATGTGTGCCAGCCCCCCTCAGCATCCTAGCAGCCCTCCACTGGACCATTCCTAAGAGCTGTACAATTGCATCTTATGCACATGAAGCTGAGAACAGAATTTGGGTGGGGACACTCCTTTTTACGGCTATTTAATTCAGCATGTATTTGAAATACAGTTCTATGATCCCGTATCTACAAGAGTTCTCACTTAAACCTGACATCACACTGCAGAACTTTCAGATATTTCTCCTTAGTCTTTCACATCACAAATGAGCATGTCTCCTATGGGATTCCATATTGTATTCCCTCACTCCCTTTCACCTCTCTCCTCCTCTCTCCGTCTTTCTTTCTCATTCCTTCCTTCTCTTCACATCCCATCTTCCTTTATACAGAAAAAAATTCCAAATATCTTTTTAAAATACTTTTGGTGTGAATACTTTCAAAGTCACAAGGCTGTAAAGTTGCAGCACATCCAAAAGGAAAAGTCACTTAGGTCCAACTTTGTATTCTCTGGTGGGTCTAGGTTTGTTTGGAAGAATAATAATAGCAATAATAGATGTAGTACATCCTGAAGCCAGACCTGGCAATCTGTGAGACAACTTGAAATTAAAAATACAAAAAAAAAACAACCCCAAAACAAAACAATGACAGTGATTTCTGACAGGTGCAAAACATTTCTTTTCTGACTATTTTCAAGTTGTTGTCCCTGCAGTTAGTTAATATTTAAAAGGAATACTTACCTTAAGCTGACAGGCTAAAACAATTTCTAACATACCTTAGCAGTCAGAAGATTTCAAAGACCTATTAAAAACAGAAATATTACATTTCTTATGAAGGTACTGCTTAAAAATACTCGATGTTATTACAAAGCATATACTATTTGGCAGCTGATTGCCCTCTGCTTTAGATAGGGAGTGCTAATTCAGCTTTAGGCACGGAAAATACTTTCTGGAATTGGCATGCCAGTTTGGTTTTTTTTTTTTTGTCCTTATTAAAATGAGCTCTAAGCCAGTCAACAAAGCAGAGAATGAATCAAGGGACTTATTATGCCATTAAGTCTCTGTGCATTCAGAATACTGCTCCTCAGAGTTGAAATCTTTCCTTCTGCTGTCTGGACTCCAAGAATAAAAGTGATGTATTAAAAAATACTTCTACTACGTGCAGCCAAATCTTTAGATCAGAAACGAAAAGCATCCCTACAAGGATGATGATCTAGCTAAATGGTCAGAAACAGTGTCAGGAGAAAAGGCTGAATTTCTCATTCCTGTTCCCAGTTTACTCGCTGCCTGGACGAAGTCAAACACAGCAAAAGTCCTGGTAGCTGGTGCCAAAACCCATTGAGTTGTTGTGTAAAAAGCATCATCATAAAGCCATGGGCTTTTAAAGAAAGTGGCAGCCAAACCCGTCAGCTCATATTATACATGCCCAGAATACATTAATTGTATCAGGCCTACCAGGGAAGATAGGCAAAGAAATATCCACTTTCCAGATTGCAACTCAGTTAGGCTCAGATGCTCAGCTCTCTTAAAAGAGAGTAAACCTGCATGTAGTTGGAAACACGGAAGTCACAGACCAAGTTTTCTAAGGCATTTGAGTATTTCAAGTTATGTGATAGCTGAGTGTAGTCTTGTTTGTACGTGTATCATTTCAGATTCAATGGTCCATTACCTACATAATTCCTCAGATGTGATCTAGCTCTTAATGTAACCACACTGGTTTTTCCCTCTTTTTCCTTGCTTCCTTCCTCTTTATGGCAGATACCTACAAAATAAGGATACAAATGGTCACACAGCACTAGGAAAGCAGCTCCTATCTGACACAGCCTCCCAAAGTCAGGAATTCTTTTCAAAGTAGTGATTTCAAAGGAGCAAGATAACTGCAGATTAAATGACCTTGTTTAGATATCTCGGATAGAACAGAATCACTTGTGCTGCAGGCCAAAACCCATGCCAAAAGTGGTTCTATCTTAGGTTTGTGAAATCTTTTCTTATGAAATTTTAACTTAACGCAGCACATTTTTGCAAAGGATTTTCGTTTCCACTACAGTTTTCTAATAAAAATCCCTTTCCTGAGAAATGCCCAAGTGCTTCTATCCACATGCAGGGCATGAGTCAATTTAGAGCTAGATTATGACATACCAGTTGGCTATGACTTCTTGGGCAACACAGCAGACAGAAAAGCAATTCAAAATGAGTTTCATCAAGCCCCAAAATTGTCTGGTTTATATTGTTTTATGAAGAGTTAATAGCCAGTAAACTTTCCTCCTTCAGTGCAATAACAAATGCAATGTGCATGACAGGCTAAAGCATAAAAACATTATGCAGTTTGCCTCAGGATCATCCTAGTAAATTCCTATCAATTCTTCTTTAAAGCCTTGAAAGAAAGTTAGACAAAAAAAAAGTCATTGTTTTGTTCTCCAGTCATGACATGGTCTTGACTCTCACTAGACAATTAATCCCTTACAGAAGTCTAGTCCTCTCTTAGTGGTCCCTTGGAAGTGAGACTAGCATAGGCAGAAAAAAGAGGGCGTTATACTTTAGCAGCTTAAAAGGAATGATATTAAGAGAAACAAATCAAAACAACTCAAATTCAGAATGATTTAGTATGATGTTGTCTATCCTGGAAAAAATTGCAGCTTATCAGAAAAATTGCTCCAAATTCTTCCGTGGTCTCGTTTTAGATTACTGCTATCTTTTAGGACTTGTTTATTCAAAACAGTAAGTGGTATATAATTAAAAGCACTAGAGTGGTCAGTGTTTTACACTGATGAGGGACATTTTGGATCAGATTACGAGTTGTTCATTTGTTCTTTTGCTTGTCTCATTGTTGTTCTTTGGCTAAGACAGCATCACTTATTTACGTGCCTTGAAAAGGGCATCAGTATAATGTAACTAAAGACTTGGCCCTGCACACTTAGCCAAGGGAAGTTCAGACAGGAATCCACTGGAGTATTTATTTAACTGTTTCACTCGGTCAGGAAAAGAGTGATCAGCAGATCGCTATTGGCAGATCAAGTTTACCTGTGTGGTACTTTGATGACAGAAAAAAAAACTTATATGGAACCTCTGAAGCTATTGTGTACATTATACATTGGGAACAAGCAAGCATTCGGGATTTCCTATGGTAAGATAAAGACAGTGCTTCTTCTCCTGTGTTACTGGAGAGACAGAAGAAAAAAAATCATGAAGGTTAATCATAGGGAAAGAAAAATTGTCTGACATTCTGGGTTTCTCGCAAAGAACCCAAGTCATTTTTGAAGGATAATGAATGAAGCACATGGCATCACCAGCACTTTATTAAGAACATGTTCTAGTATGACCTTCTTGCCTCAGAAATTATCAATATCTAATTATTTTTGGCTTATAATTCTTCTGCTGTTTTCTGCATTTCAGCCACAGCCAAGGCAAAAGAAAGCTTAGTACAAAAAAAAAAAAAAGCAATTTAATTAAACACTTTTAAAGTTTCAGAACTGGAAACAGAAAGAAACATGCTGATACATAGTGTCATGCATAATAAATGAACGTATAAAATTGTATATTTAAATGATGATCAGTAATATGGAAGACAATCAACTCCCCTAGATTTATTTAGGCAGCTATTGTTTGCTTTTAGCATGATTTTAATGGTAAAAAGGTAATGGAATGCTGGCATTATTGCTGGTGGCAAAAACGTTTTCCATGAATGTATTAGGTAAAAAGAAGTGTGAGCTCAGTGGGCACAGAAAAGATTTATCAGGTTTTCCAAATTTACAACTTATCTCTATATGACTTTTTCCTCTGACAGCAAATTGACCACTGCTGCACAGACCTTGTATCGTGTCTTGAAAAATACGTAGTAAGGTCTTATCTCGGCAGTGATGGCATAAATGTATTTTACCAGGATCAGTATAATTTCCACCTATTCCACTCCGTCCACATATCTGCACCTGCTAAGAGACTAATCCTGATTCTAGTTTAGACAGTAATTTCATACTGCTGAATTGCCTAAAATAGCCTTTCATTTTCTACCCTCCGTAGACTCTACTCCGTGTAGAGTAGAAGTCTTTTATTGAAGCCTTATTCGCAGGGCACAGGAAAACTGCACAACCATATAGGATGAGATTGCATCATGTCATTTAGGCTTCTTCTCAATCACTTCCAAACATTGCAAGCATGAAATCAAGGCTGATCTCGGCATCTTCATCTGTTCCATCTGAACATCAGGAAACATTTTACCATGAGGGTGACCAAGCATTAGCACAGGTTGCTCAGGGAGGTTGTAGATTCTCCAACCTTGGAGATATTCAAAAGCTGTCTGGTCCTGAGCAATCAGCTCTAGGTGACTCTGCTTGAGAAAGGGGGTTGGACCAGAAGTCCCTTCTAACTTCAGCGTTTCTGTGATTCTGCATTTCCGTGATCTCTAATGACAAAAAAAAAAAAAAAAAAAAAAAAAAAGAAGCCTCATAAGGTAAAACTTTCAAAGGAAGGATGATGAAGAACTGGGTAAGTATGAAAAAAAAGCTGTGACAGAAGAGGAAATTTGGGTAAGTTCCAAACATTTAGCATGAAATTATATCTCAAGCTACATCTTATGTAGCTCTTCAGCTTATCCTATTCATCGTGTATTTTACCACAGGAGCCTGCTAAAATTCAGCCATTTGCCTTTGCTATTTCTGATAATGGAGAGTGAGGGAAAGCACAGCAGAACACAGACCATTGGGACTCCTGCATGATAATACAGGATGAAAATCACATCAAACATGAAACACCTGCCACATTCTATGTTACATTTCTATCTTTGTTATTGGTCCCTATTAAACAGCCAGGAAACCTTATCAAAGCCACTAAGAGCATCCACACAAAGATATCTGAAAAGTGGCCACTCTGTAGCAGTGAGATTTACCTGTTGATGCCAGATGCAGCAGCTGTTTCAGATTCCCTCGTCTCTTTGATAATTTCATTCTCTGGTAAAGTCAAATTGTCCTTCCTTCAGTGTTGATTAGTGCTTCAGGTGAAAAAGAAAAGTCCAAACAATTCTTCCCTCTATAGTAGATAATGCTCCTTTTAGGTCCACAGCTCTCAAGAAGCTATTTTATTAAGGTATTTCTTTGACTGCCTTTCAGACAGGATCTTCCTGTATTCAATCCTGGATATCTGTGGGGATGTCTGAAGTCTATATCCGCATAATCTAAAATACCTTAGACACTTTTTTTTTCAGCTTCCTAGTTATTTTTTAAGTACTTGTCTTCTGGTACCACTCAATTGAATCTTCCAAGCCTTCATTCACACACCAGTTCAGAAGTCAGTCGTATTTCATAATTCTGGCATGAGTTCATCTCACTGGAGTTCACTGGAGTCCTTTGAGATGGAACCAGAAGATATCCCTTATTTTCAGAAGTCTTGTTAAAGGAAATATCTTGCTTGATCTGCAAAACACCTTAAAAACCAAAACCCTGTTCTGTTACTTTCCCAGGTAACAGTTTAGTTGATTAGCAGTTGAATCACAAAATTTGCTATGAATTTGCTTAATGTTACCTTGGTTGGATATTTGCAATGACAAAGTTACAAAGTTTTGTGATGTTTCTGTCAGATCGCATTCACTTCAGACCTGGGAACCAGCTAAGTACTTAATGAAGTGTTTTCATACAGAAAATCAAGGGCAAACTTTGAAAGCTTGGATAAACCAACAGATGTCCAAATGATTATTTAAAGGTCATTTGAACTTAATCAAGTTGTGTTTTGTGACAACCTCATGGTATGAGTTTCCCCCAAATATTTTAGCTTTGATGGCCCCCAAAATAAATGGAAATAGTAATTTCTTAAAATATACTGACAGACACATATCTAACCCAGCAGCAAATAATGCCCTGTAACCATTTAAAAACAGAGTTAAACAGATTTTATTGGCTTGATTTTGGAAAGGGTTTTAGTTAAATTCAGTGGTGTTCTGAATAATGGGTTTAACTGTGTTTCCTACAATCTCACTTCTTTTTTACAAAGTAAATTATTTTGTAAAAGTATTGGGAATTATAATGAGCAACTGGCAATCAGTTATGCTAAAGTAAGACATTATAACACCTTTATAAAAGACTTTATGGTAACGGTATGTCCTCTTTGCATTATAGTTGGACATAACAAAAAGAATTGTTGAAGAAAGAAATGAAGAAAAAGGAAGAAGAAAAGAGTAAAGATGGAAAGAGAAAAAATCCATATAAATTTTTAAAAAGGAATTTGGAGGGACATGATTCAAATGTCTAGTTACATCAGGAATCAGGAGCTGATTAGTTCCATTAACAGCAAGTTCACATGATGGCTTTGTTGAAGTCACTAACACCTTTGCATCAGTTTTTCCATCTTTAATAAGAATATTTATAAGCACAGAAGTAACAGCTAAAGTTAGACTATCTTTTGTGAGATGAAAATTAATGTCTGGAATCTTACACCTGCAAAAGGCTGTCCAGTTATTAATTAATTAGCTTATCTAATCAAAGGGTTTTAAAGCATAAAACATCATGACAAGATTCTTTTAATAGATCACAAACAGCCAATAAAAATGGTTTTTCCTCACATGTGTAGGCATAAATCATTTGTATAAAATAGAAATTGCCCGCTGTGCTTTTTATGAAAATAACAGTAGCACTTCAGACAATGAAGCCGAGGGTGGGACTACTAACAGTTATAAATACAACATTAACAACGTCATTGTATTTCCCTTAACTTCCACACTTGTATCTCTGGGGAAATAAAAGCCCTGTTACTTACTAACTTGAATTCCTGTCATTGTACTTTGGGAATCAGTTGCTTGAGATGAAAACCTACAACGTATGCCTAAGGTTATCATATCTGGGGTCATTCACAAGCACTGAAGTATAGCTGAAAAAAAAAAAAAATTGTTGGTGTTTTTTTGAGAAAAGCACAAAGAGAGAGACCTGTAATAAATCAGGGTAAGCAACAAACTATGTGATGGCAGAAGTTTTAGTGGAAAAGTGAAAAATGTCCCACATACAGCTTTTTTTTTTAATTAAAAAAATAACCACACTATACTGTGATAATCATAATATTTTTTTAAAGTTTTCAGCCAGTCCAAAGCAGTGATGTGTCAAGCTTTGCAAAAACACCAATTCATCATTTCCTTCCCAGTATCTTTCCCTCCCTCCTGCCACTACAGTTAAAGTGAACTGATGACAGCAAAACCTTAAGCAAAATGTTTATCATATATTCTAGCTAATACCAGTGAGTAATTATCTCTCAGCATTTGCTAAAAATCTACCCTGGGTCAGATAGAGCTGTTGCTAAACCTCTTCCATCAAGCTACAGCATTCCTTTCCCTATGAATACTTCTGTTTAGAAGGGACTGCATAAATGTCATTATACGTTAAATCACATTATGCACATATAGACTCTTCTTTGGTTGGTGTGGAATCCTGTCGCTCATGCAAACAGGTGACTGAGCCCCAGTGGAGCCAAGCAAGGTACGGGTAAGGAAGGGATGGACCAATCTGTTTGACAAAATAATGTCACAAAAAGTCATCCAGACTTCCAAGGTCCTACAATCCCAATGCCATCTCAAACATGATCTCAAGACTGTAATTTAAAAGAAGTTCTTGGAAACATAAAAGAAGAAGCAGCTACAAAGGGACAGAAGGGCAATTGTCCCAGGCTGCTCTGTGGTGCTTCTCCGCAATCTGTGTGTGCTCATGGATATCATATAGAATCACAGAACTATTTAGGTTAGAAAAGATCTTTAAGATCATAGAATCCAACCGTAAATGTGACACTGCCAAGTCCACCACTAAACCATGTCCCTAAGTGCCACATCTACACATCTTATAAATACCTCCAGGGATCATGACTCAACCACTTCCCTATATTCTACTTCAAGAAACTCTGAAGTCTGAAGAGAAATAGTAGCAGCACAGTATCAACAGTCATTTATTCTGGGATTAGATATTACATATCTTGACATCCAGGTCTTTGTTATTTCCAGTTGGTCAAGTAATTTATAGCTGTTAATTTAAAAGGGAATGGTCAAATGTCAGTGTCAGTTAGATGGTGGCATGGCCGCAGCAGTTTCTTCTTGCAATATTACTTAATCTGTACAGTTAAGACAAGTTAAAGAAGGATCTTTTCAGTTCTAGTCCCTGGACTGATGCTACATCTGGAACAGCAAAATAAGTAGGCTTGAGCTATTCCCTGGCACGGAGGCTGAATGGCATGGGGCAGCCAACATCCATACAGTTAAACTCTGTTTTCAAGACAAAATAGCTGTACACTAACTGCATACTTTAATATGGACCTCCAAATTCCTATGCCTGGAATGCTCCCTGAGAATGCCTAGCTTACTTATATAGGCACAGACAGATGTTCTTGGGATGTAAGAAGTGCTACTTCCCTGCCACTGGAAGAAGTGCTACTTTCATGCCACATCTGAAACAGTCTACCGTGAGAATACAGAAACAAAAAAGACTGAGATCTTCTGTTTTCCTTTCTTCTACCCTTTCTCCCTCACACGCTGCAGACAAAAAGAGTAGATTCCAATCAGCTTTTTTTTTTCCTCTGTACTGATATAGCAAGAATATATTTCAGAAGCAACCCTATTTTCACAGAACTATCCTCAGACTAGAAGAGCTGGGCATATTTCATCTCATCTCTCTTAGTCTAGGACTGAGAAGACTGTGTAAGCCTTTTGTTTTCTCAGTTTTCCTTAGTCTATCTGAGGAGCTGCTTCAGGAAAGGTGCAGAGCATGCTAAAAGACACAGGGAGCTGCACCTGTGGGATATGTGTGTGAACAGATCTCATTTTGTAGTTTCCCTAAGTGTCACTTTTTAAACATTGTAAGGAGTATCGATTCGGGGTTTCAATATTTTCCTTTGCCCAGCCAGGGAACAGACTTCTGTTTGTGTCTTCTTTATTCATGGCCCAGAAAAAAAAGGCTCTTGTTACGACTTCAGGCCATTGCTTCTCAGATCTGGCCAGACATCCATCTTTCCTAGACTTTTCAGACTCAGATGCAAAACAAGGACTACATATGCATGCCTGTGCAGATGAGTATGCCAGTAGTCAGAGCATGTTGATAAGTCCAGAACTATGGATTCATTCTGGGGAAAATATAGGAGTCAATGACTATGAAAAGTGCACATCTATGGCTATAGATGAGTGGGAGTGAATTAGCTTATCCTGTTTCAAAGAGAAAAAAAAATATTGGGTAGAGCAGCAAGGGTAGGAACATTTTTGAATGAGAAATAAGGTTTATGAAGACATCAGAAAATAGTTGATTTGTGAAACAAGCCCAAATATGCCATCTTATGAAGCCCCGTTTTAGCCCTCTATTTTCCAGTCCACTGAAGATAGGGACATTTTGGAAATCTTGTAACATAATTTAATCTCCTGAAATTTGCAACATCCATTGTGAACCCAGGAGAAGCTGAGCGATCACCCAAACAAAACCTCTAGAACTTGCTGTCTTTGTCCACTGATACAAGAAAAGCTTTTCCAATGTGTGCTGTTGATGCCCTGTTGTTCTACATTGTACTTCCAAACCTATTGCCCATTGTGTCAAATGCAGACAAACAGTAATGTGAATTTATTATATTTACAAAGTTCCAGTGGACACTAACTCTGAGCCAACAACATATTTCACTTGGAACAAAGTCCAGGTTTCAAACCAGTTTTCCAGAGGTTGAACCCATTTTAACAGCAAGTGCTTCAAGCATCGACTCTGTTGTTGTCAGTTGTCACTAACTAACAGTTAGTGACAAAGGAGAGAAGAGGTTCGGAGAGGTTTGGAGAGGTTTGGAGAGGAGAGGTTTGGAGAGGTTCGGAGAGGAGAGGAGAGGTTCAGAGAGGAGAGGTTCGGAGAGGAGAGGAGAGGAGAGGTTCGGAGAGGAGAGGAGAGGTTCGGAGAGGAGAGGTTCGGAGAGGTTCGGAGAGGTTCGGAGAGGTTCGGAGAGGAGAGGAGAGGAGAGGAGAGGAGAGGAGAGGAGAGGAGAGGAGAGGAGAGGAGAGGAGAGGAGAGGAGAGGAGAGGAGAGGAGAGGAGAGGAGAGGAGAGGAGAGGAGAGGAGAGGAGAGGAGAGGAGGAGTCTGAGTTGCCTCAGACTAATTCTATCCATTTAACTTCACTGGTGGAGCCTACATGTCCTATTAGAAAGGCTTGGGCCTGTTGTCAGCTCTGAGGCCAAGTGGCTTAGTTAGAGTCTCTAGAGATGAATATTTTCACCTTCCAAAGAAAGGTGGGAACAGACCCTCAAGTGTACTTGCAAATGCTCTGAGGTCCTATAGGTAGCTATTGCTAGGCAAAACCATGCCAGGGACTACACTAAAAGCTTAAAAACATGGCCAGCTGCAGAATAATGCATGAGCTCACACTTCCATACAGTTTAGTTTTCCAACAGGCATTTGATGAAAGAGACATCTATCTACATTAAGAGCATTAGTGCTCTAAGTTTCCTTTCTTGTCAACAGGAGAGATAGGTCCTTCAGATATCATATGTCCCAAATCTCACTCTGCATATGTTGATCTTTTCCCATTGAATCTAGGGGATCTGGGAAAACTCTAAATACAAATGACTCAGCTAAGTTCCTACATGACTTGGAACTAAACCAGTACAAATTTGATGCTCAAATAATTTTCAAACTACTTGCATAGTAACTTAAAGTTCTCAGGTCAAAACCTGTCTTCAGTGTTACTTATGCATATCCAGCAAAGACAGCCAAGGCCATCAAATCTATTTAACTTACGTTTTGTACAATAATTATTTTTATATTTTCAGATCTTCTGAATAATTTTAATCATTTCGATGCTTTGCATAGACAACTTCAGTTATGAAAGAGCACTGCATTTTATTTTTCAGTATAAAAAATGTTAGAGTATCAAAGCCTTCTCAATGATGTAGAGTATCCTGTGTCGTTTACTCATGACATATTTACTAAACCTGGCTTTTGTCCAGAAAAATATACCACTGGCACTAATATATTTCTTTTGATATCACTGTTTTTAACTTTAAGATTATTGAATTCAGCAAAGTTATTTATTATGAAGGACTCTGTCCTGTCTCTCCAGAAGCCCAATGGGAGCGCTGTTACTGATTTCCAGAAGAGTAGGATTGGTTCCAAATTATCTGCATCAATGCCAAGAAAAAGTTTGTTTTGGTCTGAGCTTTTGGCTTGTTCCTTACGCCAAAAATAGAGATAAAGGAAGTGTTTCCTCTTGATCATGAATATTAACCCATTTGAACCAAAGCACTTGTTACACCCTGTGATTTTAGAAATGGAAACTGTACGGAATATGCAACAAGCTATTGTCTAGGAAAAGTGATCTGAATTTTCTGGTGGCTTAAATGGTGACTAAAGTTACACATGGAGAATTAGTTGGTTAGGAAACAGAAGTTAAGAAGAGGAATAAATGATAAAAGAGGCAATGTGACGTCATCTGCCCTTGAGTGGATGTAAAATTTATGTGACAAGACACAGAGAAAGATGAAGAATCTCAAGAAACACAACAAAGAGATGTAGGAAAAAGCTCATTCTCTTTTAAAATTATTTATCCAATCCTTCTTCCAGCTCAAACTCAAGACACTGGGCTTCATCTCATCTAGTTTTAAACATCTAGAAGCTCGAAAATTAAATCTGAGCTAGTCACTATACTCTCACCAGAATCAAAGGAGAGAGAATAGTAGACTAACAAGAAGACAAATCCTCTGAGTAATCTTATGCCCTGAGGTCCAGATGCAATTAATGACCTTCAGAGACACCTAATTTCATTCATATAAAGAAATCTTATAAAAGCAATGTCAGGTTTAGCATCTATCATGCAGACACCTAGCTCAGAAATTACTCTCATGCAGAGTATAGAGTCCAGCACACTTCTGGGTAAACAAGGAGATCAAGAAAAATAGAGCTCCATTTAGCCAGAATCCATCCACCGATGTCTAGTGATTGCTGAAGTTCTGATTTGCATCATACTCTTTGATACAAAACGCTCCACAAACATCCTATGGCCAGCCTGCAAAGACCCATTAAGCTATTTGGGTAACTCTCCACCTAGCTTTAAAAAGGGATAGGTTTTTTTTTTTCTTCCCTGTTCCACAGATGCCGATTCCCTTACAGTTTAGGCTGAAGCACTCCATTGTTTTGCCGGATGACCCTTTTCCATCAGCTGCTCATTTTCTTTACTATCTGCATTACAAGTAGATCCAGCTCTGACTCTGGTGAGTGGCTCATACAGAAAGTAGCTCTAAGGACCACCACAATCCTGTCTTCAAGGCTTCTCTGGAACTTGCAGGATGTATCTGCATCAGTAAAAATAGGGTTAGCCAAGGACCTGAGGATCAGTGGCATGGCATAACTTACTTGCACACATCTCAACCCTCTTCCCCATACACACCAAAACAAGGTGGCTGTGTCCAGATTTCTCACCGGAACTGTCTCTATCATGCGTTATTCCCATAACACACCCAGGCATTATCTAGGCTAGTGCTAGCTGGTACAGACGTAACCACATTGCTGTGGGGAGGGTTCTCTGAAGAGTGATGAATGTAACCCATCCATCAGTTAATAAGAAATACAGGAATTACTCTTTCCTGTTTACCAAATCTAGCTCTTGCACAATAATATGTAGATCCATAACTGTTCATGGTGCCTAACAGACTGGTATGCTCTTGAAGCAAATCCCTTGCCAAGAGGGAGGCAGTAAGTGGGACATGAAGCCCTCAAAAATTATGTTTGACTCATATTCTTAAGAACATATTCATCAGTCAGCCACTGCTATGTAGTAGGAATCACTGATTACACATTTGCAGTTAACACAAAAAAAAAGTCAGGGAAGGAATGCATTTCTCTAGCTATTCCCTTCCTTTTTGTTGCAGATGCAAGAAATAGATGCATCAGTTTCGTGTTTCATCTGTTGGGGTTTGAAATGCTTAAAGGGGGAAAAGGGTTGCCTAAAATAGCAATTGTAAAAGGAATGATGAGAAAGGGAGGGTACTGTATCTTTTTTTTTTTACCAGTGAGGGCAAACACAGAGATACACTGGCAAGCTCATTGCTGCTCTGAAGTATAACAGTGTTAATTAACCCCATCTGCCTTAGATCATCAATAAGCAGCAGTAAATCTGCCCCTCTGCACTTTATTAGTCCATAAAAGGGGTTTAAATTTAGTAGGAATTAATGTTAACATTGTTACATTTTTACTGACAAGATATTTTTGGCAAATTAGTTGTTACTACAAAAGCTATGATACAGCAGAGAAAATTACATTCTTAAATTTTATGGTATCTTATCTTCTTTGCCTTAATTCTCATGGCTTTTTGCTCTTTGCATCTGGACTTCTGGCATAACACAACTATGAAAGAAATGTGCATTTCAGTCAAGTGATTCAAAGGAAGGGTTGCATCAACGTACAGGCTCAGGAATCATGTCTGAGGGACGTAACTTGTATTTCACCAGGAAATTCCCACTAAAATAAAGTGTCTTGTTTGCAAGGGCATTCTGTGTCTAAAATAGAGGAAGGAGTGATCCTCATTCACGTCACTGGAGTCGACAGGCAAGGCATCTGTAGTGAGGACACAGGCTAATGGGTTATCATTCTCTTGTATTTAATCTAAAAATACAAGTTTGGTGCTTTATTTTTAACATATTAGGAGCAAGTTCATTCCACTGACAATGAAGAGAAATAGGGGAAATGGCTGAGATATAACGAAACCCCCTCTGACATTTCACCAAAATTAGAATGACCCTTTTGGAAGCTGCAATATTTGCACTTGCTTTTCTCCATTGTCATTTGATTTTCTGCCTCTAATGCTAACTAGAAACATAAGCAAGGAGGAACCGAGTGAAAGATAGCTATTGCACAATTTCAGTCCTGACTAGAAACAAAAAAAAAAAATGTAGAAATAGCCATCGACTGAGTTTTCAGTGGGTTAAAGCTGCTTCCAAAAAGTACCCAGAGCTGCATTTGCTACCCCTAACTGAATGCACACTCCAGCTAACATCAGGTAATACAACGCTGTGGATTTCTGTTCAGTTATTTTGCACATTTTCCATGGTCTCACTCTAAAAGACAATTGCACACAAATGTCAAACACATCAGAGAAGAGGGACACGGGGCAAAGGAGTGAATTCATGACCCATTTAATCTGCTGTGCAGATTAGAGAACACGGGGAGACAAAGGTGTGCTAGAGTTGGGTTTGTAGGCCATCAGGAGGCTGGCGCAGTGGAGAACGGGAAATGAGCAATACAAACCAGGAATAATGAGAATGATGCAAGGCAGAAGAACCTTGAAAACCACAACACCTACTTGTCGTTCTTCAAGACATTGAATATTTACAAATTTTAAGGACATTCTAAGTATCTGCAGGCGAAAAACTCTGGAGAATTTATTCCCTGCTTACAAAGAGTCTTTAGGAAGACAAACTCATGCAGACTGCAGCTAAGTTTGGAACAAGCTTTCTAAGACTTTCTCACTTATTTGTATAGTCTTTCTGGAAGATAAAGCTGAAAGGATAGCAGCAAGGTCTGAATACCAGTTTTGTCAGAACAGATACCTGGGTCATGCTGTTAGCCTATGAATCTGAGAATATGGAGGTCTCTGGGCCTTATAATATTTTCCTGTAATATTCAGAAGCTTTGAAGCAGGAGAGTTGGAGAAGAAACCAGAGGGTTGCTCTGAGAAGAAATAGTATTCTGTGGCTGTGGCTTCCAGTAAAGTTCAAGTTCTTCTACGGAAAAGTTTCAATAGATGAGGTCAAGGCTACAGAAAGTACATGAGATATTACATGAAGAGATATGCCAGAAGCAGGATTTCAATGCCTGGATGAAAAAGCCAAAAAGATCAGGGAAAAGTGAAGCACGTAGCTTCAGAGAACAGTTAATAAAGGAAAGGAGATAGAGCAGAACCTAGAAGACTACATTTGTACCCCATGAAAACTAGGGAAAAATGAAGTTTGCACTGAAATAGTGCCATAATAGGGAAGCTTACTTGGAAAAAGTGAATGCCAGTAGCAGAAAGTCTCCAGCTTAAAAAAGTGATGGGAGGAGTTGTAAGGAGTTAATTTCTGACTGATATTGGGGAGAATATGATTTTGCTGACCTGGAAGCTCAAGAGAAAGAGATATAGGTATTCTCTAGCAAAGCAAAGAAAGAAGGAAGGGTCATGAAGGGAAGCTCATGGAAAAATGATACCTAAAGGTCAAGGATGGGGAGAGAGCTAAAAACAAGTTAGGGAGAACTTTTCCCTGGAGAAATAAAAATGTATTTTTGAGCAGGAAGTAACTTTGGAGAGTTCCTCTTGAAACAAGAATACTCTGTTTCCTGGAGATAAAAAATAGATTGCTGTTAGGAGCAAAGAGGTCCACTTCAGAGAATGGTGGCTTGATCTGAGAACGAATATGTGATCAAGCTACTATATCATCTACAGGGGCTTATAGTAGATCTGTAGATTCAGAAAAAAAGCAAGGTGATGTTCCATTAATGGCTGCAAGTGGAGTGGGTCTGTGCAAGGTGAGTGTAAGAGTTCTGGGCTCCTCAGTACAAAAGAGATACAGAGCTACTGGAGAGATTCCAGCAAACGGCCACAAAAACGATTAAGGGATGGGAGCACCTCTCCTACAAGGACAGGCTGAGAGAGCTGGGACCATTTACACTAGCAAAGAGAAGGCTCAGAGGGATCTTCTTAATTTATGTAAATATCTGAAGAAAGGATGCAAAGAAAATGGAGCCACGCTCTTTTCAGTGGTGTCCAGTGACAGGAGCAGAGGTCCAGTGACAGGAGCAGAGGCAATGGGCACAAACTGAAACACATGAGGTGCTGGCTGAACATATCAGGAAATACATTTTTACCGCGAGGGTGACTGAGCACTGGAACAGGTTGCCCATAGAGATTGTGGAGTTGTCTCCATCCTTGGAGATATTCAAAAGCCATCTGGACACAGTTCTGGGCAAACAGCTGTAGGCCCTGCTTGAGACGTGAGATTGGACCAGATGACCTCCAGAAGTCCCTTCCAACCTCAACCATTATGTGATTCTGTAAAGAGTAGTGATGATGATGTTGATAGTACCCGTGGTTACCAAACCTGCTCAACTGAAGGACCAGAGAGAATAGAAGAAGATGTCACACAAAATCACAGCATTTAGAAACCAAAATGGAGTCCATAAAAACAAAACAAAACAACAAAACTCCAATGTACTTGGGAGAAGAAAGGACGGTAAACTAAAGAAGAGTCCATTATGTAGCAACAGACTGGTGTGCCTTTTACAGAGAACTTGGAGGCTGCAAGTCAATACCTGTAGGGATTATGTTAAATGATTATTTTAATAGTGGCCGTGCATCTGAGCAAAATAATCCACTTCGACCTTTAAGCCCAGAGCCCCCAGCATGTCCAAGTAATGTAAAACATGTTTGGAATGGAAGGGAAGATTTTGAAGCCAGAATCATCTTGGTAATGTCAATAAGAAACTTTGATTTTGAAGCTTCTTCCAGGGGCCACCTTCTATAAACAAAACAGCATCTGAAGACAGAATTCCTGTTTACTCTTGCTAACAGCATATGATCCTCCAGCACTAAATACAGATGTGTGTAAAACTAACATTCACAGTTTGAGCCTTTACCATATAAAAGGAGAAGTTGTTTTACTCCATGACTACATTTTTTAACTGGTGGAGGCCAGATTTTTCTCCAGAACGTACCAGATATGAAGAACACATGCCTGTTTTCAATATCTTAAGGACTGTATTTGATGAGGTCCTGAGAAGACATGCATCTATAGTAACTACATAGTGTTATGTAGAACACAAATCCTTCAGCAGTACCTTGAAAAATGTAATTGAAGTAGCCATCTCAGCAAGCAGCTACATTGATTTGAAAAAGTGTGGTTTCAGTTCATTAGATCTGGGCCTCTCAAATGCCTTCTACCAAAAATGTGGTGTCCAGTAGGGCTAGTAGTGCTAGGAGGTATCAACCAGCTTCAGTCTTTGTGGACCTGCAGAAGAGAGTGCTCTGACCTTCTCCGCATTGACAGCTGACGAGCTACCCAGCTATCACCATGACCAACATCCAAAACGGAGAAAATGGCCAAGCGGTTTTTCATCTACAATACAACCTTTGTTTGAAATAGAAGCAAAGATCTTCTTCAAAGGTCTGATCAGCAAGGATCTATTTGCACATATAAGATCTTCTTCTGTCTTGGAAGAGAAAAACATAGAGCCCACGGACGTGATGTAAATCTGTAGAAAGCATTTTCTAGGTCTTTAAGAGCATTTGAATAGCTTCCAGTTATCCACATAAACAGTACTCCCACCTCTCGGAGTACGTGGCATCTAAACACCGTCTCTTGCTTGTTTCCCTGAGTAAATAATTACTGAATTCTCTCAGTGCAGTTTGCTGAAAGTCATAGGATCACAGAATCATTTAGGTTGGAAAAGATTCTTAAGATCTTCAAGTCCCCTCAAGGGAACCTTAGACATGGAAGCGTCTCCCTCTCCAACATAAGCAGGGGATCCCAGGGATTATTTTAGTTGTTAAGAAGTGCAGCAACACTACTGCACAGAAGGAGCCCCAGTGCCTCATGGCAAAGACCATCTTTCATCAGCACTACTTAGGGCTGGCCCCATGGTGTAAGATTTGGTTTGGAGCTGCTTGGAATGACCCTGAACAGAGCCAAGCATGAAGCAAATAAGAAGCCTGTGGACAGCCAGATATCCAGCATCTGAGATCTCTCTTTTGTTTCACAGCACAGATTTCCTTATTCTAGTGATTTTTAACTGAATGGGTTTATTGGCGTAGGGCTTATCGGTGCAATTTAAAGTCAGTGCATGGTGGTGGGCTCATTCTATCCAGATGAACGCCGTGTTTGTATTACATGGCCGCATTTGCAGAAAAGCGTGGATGAGTGAATCACTACACCTCCTGTTGAGGTCAGACATTTTGTCTGGGAATGAATTTAATCCAGACTTGAAAGGTTCTCCTGGAGTGATTTCTGTGCAACAACATAAACATCGTATGCTCAGTTATCACCTCCTTTGTGCAAACGCACACATTTCCCAGCAGCTGAAAAATTTACTGTTTTGGTTTTTTTTAACAACTGATCTTATCTAGGCTTCCTGGGAGATTCTGATCCAATCTCCTGCTACAACTGGAATTTAAAAGTTAACTTGGTCACCTTTATTCTATTGAAGTAGTATGGAAAAAAGTGTCTTTGATCATTTCACTAAAATTCAGAAATGCTGCTCATTCCAACCTGTAGCTACATTCCAAAATTAATTTCAGTAGCTTTTCCCTTAAAAAACAGTGATCCAGTGTATTTTATACGTCAAGTTAATTAAATACTGCTATGCTAATTTCAGAACTTTAATTTACCTTGTGATTTCCTTTGTTGATGCTAAATAGGAAGGATGATGTAAGTTTGTTTTACTAAGTGGCATATTATTTTTAATCTTAGAGTTAGATGGGAAAACAAAATTTCAGTTAGCACTCTGACTTAAAGAGTTTAACCTGATTCCACATAAAAATCTTTGAACTCCTACAAACAAAGAATATAAGAGACAGACAAATGTTTTCTTCTTAGTACAAATTCAATTGTTTTTCTCTGTTTTGTATCTTACTGTTTTAAGACAAAATTGAGAATCATTTACAATGTGAACTCCTACATTAAAATAGGCATACGCATGCAAACTTCATGTTTTATTTTTGATAGCTACTGTTCCTGTTTTATTATAACCTTGTATGATAAAATAAATATTGTTCCACTGTTTCAAGAATTAGGTGTGATGTCAATACGCTGCAGTTGACAGCCAACACTATCATTTATAGAAGTTGATTAGCTTTGCAGAAGAGACAAAGCACAACTACACATCACACCAAAAAGAATTTCATATTTGCATAAATTTAGATTAAGGGGAAAAAAATGAGACATATGTCATTCTTCTGTATCATATGTCCAGTATATAAACATGTGCAGTTACACACCTGCAATATCCTAATTTCTCAGTTTCTCAAAGTACATTTATTTCTTTAAAACTGCCATTAGTGATGTTTCTGTGGTAACTTCTAAAACACAGAAAACTATTTTCTGACTCTAATTTACCTCATGCATCTAATGGGTGGCTCACACTGAGACTGCTATTCTTTCTATTCATACCAGGCTTGCCCCAGTCAGTAGGCAAATTTCCACCAGAATCAATAAAAAGAAAAGCAGCCCTGATGCGACAGATTTTGAAGGCTACTTAGTTACTGAATAATGTAAACAGAAAATGAATGAGATTTACTAAAGTACCTGCAAGCTTATGACAAAATTCCCCTTGATTCGATAACATGAATTAAGATATACAATCCTTCAGTGTATCTCACAAGTTTGTTAATGAAAAGATTTTCTAATGCAATAATCATGAGCACTTCTCATTATTTATAATGGGATATTTTAAAAAGTATTTCTTTGTTAAAAACCATTCTGGTGGTGATTATAAGTTATCCAGTCTATTTACTTTTTGTATGACACTCCAAATAAAAATTAAAAAGAAAAAAACAAACAAAACCAAAACATGAAAACCAGTCAGAGCATTATCAGTCATTGATGAAAAGGTTGTGTCTGACGTAATTAAAAAAGCCACTGGCTATTGTTCATAGAACTGTTAATAGTTGGTGTGATGGAACGCAGTGGAAATGTAGAACACAATAAAATGAGTGTCAGACAGTCTGGAGGAGCTTTTAGATGGTGGTTCGACTTTCCTTGTTTCATACAAAAGTGAACGTTCTGTAGGACAAAGAGTGTTTCTGCTTTCTAGGAAAAAAAAAAAAAAGCCAGATATACTAGCAGCAGTTTGCATAATTTTATATAATGAATTCCACACAGTTCAGTAATTTATTTCATAGCTTAATTAGCAGAGGCCACTCAAGGGGCATCAGTCTATTATATTCACAGATGGTTTTGTCTTGTTGCAATCTAGATTAATCTTGTTAGTTGCTTCTTCATTTAAGCTACTGTTAATTTGCCAAGATATCGACTATGCTCTCAGTGTTTAATATAGTATTATGTTAGTCCTCACATAAATGTCTGTGAAACTGTGCTTTCCTTTACTTTTTCATTAATTAAAGGAGATGTGCACCACAGCATACGCTCTTTTTAATTTCTAAAACATTCTAATCTCTGAAAAGCCAGAAACAAAAAGGATGGTAAACTTAGCTAGCTCTATTTCCGTGACTATCCCGTCACTTCTGACGAACAGTCGATTTTTTTTCATTATTGATTATTCATCATAACCACGAGTAATTATGAAAAGAGCTGGTCCAGGCAAACTGCTGGCAGCCAGAAACAGCTTAGGTGCTTCATCATATATTGTGTAATGCTACAGAGTAATTCTGCTTCAGATATCAGCAGCTGCCTGCGGTTCTGCATATACTAATGCTATTACTAAAATTTTCTGAAGCTAAATTGCTATTACTAAAACTTCTGAAGCTGAAGTAAGTGGCAGCAACGGTGTTGCTACCAAATAGTAGCAAACATATCTGGTGGAGTTGCGCTAACAAAAATATTAGCAAATACATCTCAGTGTAGTTGTAATCTGTTTCTTGATGGTCAGGACCAGCTTAGAAGCCTCTGAGGCTTAGCAAGAACCTTGCAGGTAAAAAGCATTTCGAGATAAAAGTTAATTTAGTGTTAACTGGCAGGAGTTTCTAATAAAAATCAGTACTGCATTTAGCAAAAACATTGTTTGCTTACAGGTGGCTAAATGGAAATGGGGAAAACGCAGAAGTGAAAACTGAAAAGCCTTTAAGTCCCCAGGGCTCAGAATACTGTAGGGTTCATTCAGTGTTCACACTTTTGTCATTGGCAGAGGAATCGGCCCCTGCTGCTGCAAAACACCATCTGAAAAAGCCTGCATCTGAAAAAAAAAAAATCAAATCTTCCAGCTGGAGTGCACTCAACCTCCAACTGGTGTAGAAATGACCCCCTGCAACGTGGAGAAACGAGTGTGCCAGCTAAACTGGGAAATGGATCAGGAGTGATTAAATGGGAAAGGTGCTTGATACAGCAGACTTTTACACAGAGATAGGGATGTGAAAAGGAAGCCAAACGAGGACGTGAAAAGGTTGTCTGCTGCTTAAGACGGTGTTAGCAGGGGATGCTGGACAGACGAGGTAGATCAGAGCAGCAATTTTAGGGAAAGATTTGAAAGAAACATTCCTTTTTTCTAGTGTCTTCCCCGACGGCTAAGTCAGTAACGTAGGTGAGCGGGTCACCTTTGCACATGGGTGCAGCGACAGGGACCGGCTGGCTGAGAGTGGACCCGCGGCCCAGAGCGGACCCCGGATAACCAAGCTCTGTCACTGCGACCTTGGCACCGCCTGAAACGCTCTTTCTGTTGTTAGAAGGGGACACAAAGCCCCCGCCCCACCCCCCGACCCGGTTTGTGAGGCGCTTTAAAACGTGGCACAAATCTCGTACCCGCAGCACAAGCAGCTTCTCCGGCGTCTTTGCCCCTCGGGGGCTGGTGAGGAGGGGCTGTGTCTTCCTCCCCGCCGGCGTCCTCTAACAACGCCAAAACCTCCTGCAACAACTATTCTGAACCGAAAAAAAAAACCATTTCACAACCCGCAACATCGCTTCTTTAGCCTGCCACAGTCAAGCCGGCACAAGACGAGGCGGGCGGACTGCAGAAGTGGGCAGGTGGCGGGGGTAGATCGCCCGATAGGCACAGAGGTACGGAGAATTTGGGGCGAGGGGGAAGTGGGAAACCCCCAAGAGCGGCTGAACGGAGGCACGGCCGCGCCGGCGGGGCTGGGCTGGGCTCCGCGGGGCGGGGAGGAGGGCACGGGTGGGGTCTGGCCGTGACTGATGGGCCAGATGCCGTTGAATGTTTTAGAAAAAGGGGAGGCAGTGGCGGGGGGGGGGGGCCTGCCCCGCTGGCGTAGCTTCAGCCACGGGGATTCAGTGCCGCGACTGCCCGCCCCCCCCTCTCTCCCGCCCCTCCGCGGCCCGGGGCGCCCGTCGGGAGGGAGCAGCTAGGCGGGGCGGGGAGCGCGGCAACCGGCGGAGCGCGTTTCCCTCGCTGGGCAGACAGAGCCCCGCAGGCGGCGGGCGGGGAGGACCGGATCGGCTCAGCTGGGTGAGAGGGGAGAGGAGCGGCGAGGAGTGGGGTGGAGGGGGCAGAGCGGGGCGACGGCGAGCGAGTCCGGCCGGCGGGGACTTCTGGCCGCGCAGGTTTTCGCACGGGCGCTGCACTGCTGGCATCGGTCCCCGTCCCCGTCCGGCGGCAGGCTCCCGTCCCGGGGCGGCGGGAGCGATGGCGGCGACCGGTGTCCCCGCAGCTGACGCCCTGTCTGTCCCCTCTCTCCGCGCAGGTCGGCGCTGAGGGCGGCGGGGGACCGACCGTGCCGCTACGCCATGCCCGCCGCCCGACGGTGGCGGCTGCCCGCCTTCCTCCTCTTCCTTCTCCTCCTCCTCCTCAACGGCCGCGCCGCCGCCGAGGGTGACGGGTCCCTGCGCCCACCTGGCCCGGGCAGGCAGAACCCGACGGCCGGGACCCCTGGGTTGCGGGGCGCCGAGCCCAACGCCTCCCGCCCGGCTGCGCTCCCCAAAGGCGGGGGGGCGGGCGGCGGGAGGCCGCGGTCGGCTTCACCTCCCATGTGCACGGGGCAGACGGAGATCAAGGAGACTTTCAAGTACATCAACACGGTGGTCTCCTGCCTGGTCTTCGTCCTGGGCATCATCGGCAACTCCACGCTGCTGCGGATCATCTACAAGAACAAGTGCATGAGGAACGGCCCCAACATCCTCATCGCCAGCCTGGCCCTGGGCGACCTGCTCCACATCATCATCGACATCCCCATCAACGTCTACAAGGTGAGGGATGGGGCCCGGGGGTGCTGCGGGGTGGGCGTCGGGCGTGGGGGGGGGTGCGCGGAACGCACCCCACTTTTGGCTGGGAGACGCCCAGGGGCTGGGAGACGCCGAGGGGCTAGACCTTGTGCCAGAAACCTCAGGGCAGATGTTGTCCCAAATGGCACCACCGCTATCCCCCAGTCCCAAACCTCTCAGCTGTCTGAGGATGGGAATGCAGCAGAGGCATGCGGCTGGAGGTGGCCGGGCTCGGAAAGTCACCTGGAAACAAGGATAGAGGAATGAAATGCGGTAGATAAATGCACAGTGGATTTGTCACTTCCCTCCTTTCCCCAAGGAATGGAGGAGGGGGCACGGAAGACCCAGTCGTGTGGGTACCATTCAGTCTCTCCTGCTCAACTGGAGGAGATTGAGCCATGTACTTCACACGAGTCTGTACGGTCTCTGGTGGCATCATGAGAGCTTTTTCCAGGAGGGACCAAGGTCATTCAGCTGAGCAATTTGCATTGGTTGTATGCATCCAGTGGTTGTGAGCTATGGTGCTCTCCTGAGCTGTGAACCCTTTGCCAGGGTTGTGGCATGGACAGCTGAGAGACAGTAAGCTGCAACTGCAGCCCTTGCACCTTCTCTGCTCTGCTCTTTGCCGTGGTAAGACTTGCTACGGAAGGAATACCACCTTTGTATCATCTGCCCAGCTTGTGAGGTCTGTTTGTCCTTGGGAATTCCATAGGGATTTGGATTCGGCCTTTGGTTACCGTCAGCACTCTTGGGAGGGATGCTGGAAATAACAAGGCATCTTCTGCCTTGAGAGTTTACAGTCTGGGTCTCTCAGCACCCCTCAGTTACCATGTAAAGTCAACAGGAGAGCCTTCATCTGCTTCTTCTCCTCACTTCACGTGCATGGTTGTAAACTCTGGGATTTGCTGCTTGCAGCTTTGGAAAACCACACTGAAGGGACGGGTTTTGAATTTAGTCTTCTTTATCCATAGTGATTTCTCTCAAAAGCTGCTGAAATGGGCGATTCCTGTATCCTTATCCTCCTTTTAAAGTACTGAAGTATTACAAAGCAGGGAACATTATAACTGTGCTAAATTAATGAGCTGGATAATTTGGATTACAGGAGAGTTCTTCGGTTCGGACTTTTGGTATTTTGCATACTATACATTTATCGTAGTTCTTGTGAGAGCCGTGTACTCTTCTGAGAGGAATTTATGAAACAAAATACTTCAAGATGTTTTAAAAAAACCTATATTTTTGTAAAAACTTATTGAACAAAAAGATTTTTTTAATCTATTCTCAGAAAAATAAAAAAAAGTCAGTGACAGGTGCTCAGTACAAGACTTTGCAATCTCTGTGACACTGTTTCAAAACTAAATTAGTGATAGCATGCAATAATATGCCTCAGTCCTTGTCTTGATTGAATGTCATCAAGTCTATCATTATGATATGATATGGTTGGAGTGGCAGGAATCGAAGGTCAGATTGCAAACTGATAAATATTATACCAGCTGCAAGTCCAGCATTTGTATTGTGCTATTGATAATGCTGGGGGCTGAGCGATAGCTCTCAGGTGCTAATTTCCCATGCTGCTACTCATCTTAGCGGAGAGCCCGTAATGAAATTGTATTATCCCTTGCAATGGTGAGTGAAATATGTGCTGTTTTAAAACGAGACTTTTGAGATAGTTAAAAGAAAAAAAAAACAAAATAAATCTTAGATGTTGTGTTTATTTGTTCAAAATTAAAAGTCTGAGTGTGGTTTGAGTTGATAATAGCTTTTTATCAACTCTCCATCGCATTTAATTCCACCCTCAGAGCAAACTTATAAGGGAGAATATAGCAATGCAATCAAAAGCTGAGTGTATTCAACCAGCAGTGTGGGAAAAACAAAGGCTAGCAAAAGCATGGTTTGTAAATCAAGTGCAGTTAATAGTTGTAACTTGCAATTTTAAGCTGGATGAAACAGATCTTCAGAATTGCTACCAGATCCTCAGTTAGACAGCTGCATGAAAAAGTGTGAGAGCATTTCTCATGTTAATAAAATGCCAGCAGTTTACTCAACAACACTTGCAGTAGAAAGTGTGAAAGTGTCTGTGAATGCTTTCCAGACAGACGCGTAAGAGAGAACTCATAATTCGCGCTAGGAGCAGCATTTTATTAGCTATTAAAAGTGATAACTGCAAATGATGTCCCCTGTGACTATTTAAGTGAATGTGTAAGTAGCTGAAAAAAATACAGAAATGAAAATTTGCATCTCTTTAATTGAGGGTGTCTGGAGAAAAGCAGATGTTATCTAGATTGTGAGACAAATGCAGTCCAATGTGTAAGATGCCAATTAGTCCATTGCACTTGATAAATTCAACTATCAATCAAGACAATAAAAAAATGGAAACTATTGGAATCTGTCACACAGTCAGGAGACAACGTGAAATGAGGGCATGAGAGGTGTTCAGTTCCAGCGTGCAGAACCTGGAAGACCTTTTCGGTGTTCAGGGTCCCGGTAAACAATCTGCCTTTGGCTGTACCCCCAGAACTGCAGAATGTGAAGTAGAGGGGAGTGTGAGACAGTAATTCCGCAGGATGTAACGTGGCAGTGCAGATGTTTTTCAAAATTGGTACAAATGGGATGGGAAGGTGGTCCTATGCCTGGATCAATGGCTTTACTAACAGACTAAGTAAGCGCGTCTTTGTTAATTTGCAGCCATGAGCAGCAGGTAAAGGTGTGAACGTAAGGAGCAGAAGGATAGAGAAGGAAATACTGTATCTCAGTGGTATTACGATGGTCAGTGAGCTTTTTATGTCCTTCTCTGCACTTAATCTTTAGAAGACAAGAGAGTGGCAGCTTGTACACCTGGCAGTATGGGTCTGCAGTTCTGGAAGGCTTATGCTCAGTTTCCCAAATCGATAAAGTTCATAATTCCCACGTGTAAGACAGCAGAACAACATCAAGATTGGAAATTCCAAATTTACATTAACTCTGCCTCTCATGCATGTATACATAATGAGATAGGAATATAGACTTTTAAAAGCTGTAATCAAATAATACAATAACACGCTTTCTCTTCTGATAGACAGACAACATCTCCCTCTCTCATTTTGTAGTATTTATTCTCTTATATTGAATCCAATTCATTGGCATGTTCCAGGAGATTTTTAACAGGGGGAACAACCTATCTTCTGCACACTCTTGTGTGACTTTCTGAACTCTTAACTATCAGTTTGCAATAACACAAATGGCCGAGGAAGAATATCTACCTGGAAATAATGTCACGGATTCCTTTATCCCAGAGCACGATGGAAGAGTGGAGAAAAAAATTTCCAGGGAAGAAACAATACCTGGTCTTTGTCCATGCCAATGATCAAAGGCCAAAGTCAGCTACGTAGGCAATGGGTTTTTTTTTTCAGTAATGTGTTTTAGGGATTACATAAAAAATATAGTTAACATTATATAGCATTGTCAAGCACTGGAAAAATAAGAAAGAGCAGATTAGGGACTGCGTATCTCATGCAGACTCAAACTGGCCCCTTTGTTAATCCAGCTGTGTTCTGGAAAAGGCAAGGTTTCCATGGAAATGTCTTTGTGATGACCTTACTAACTTTTGTAATGCAAGTACTTGTAGGGCATGCATCATGATAAAGCCAAGCTTTTTCTAACTTTTCCTAACTTTCCTAACAGTCCCTCTGGTGTTAAAGTTAACAACCATTTTTATTGGAAGAAATGCGTTATTTCCTTTCTTTCAACATCTGAACCACTTGAGGTCTTGCAGAGTTCATCTCGGAATTCTGTACACAAAGTTTATTGATCTCTGGCCGTACTAAATAAGAAATTTAGTTTGCTTAGGAACACTTTATGGTTGACAAATGCAACTTACAGGCGCTTAAGAAAGATGTGAATTGTCCAGCAGCGGAACTTGTCTAGACTCTACAGGCGATGGGGGGTAACTTTGTTCTGAAGTTGGATGGGAGCAATCTACTCTAAAGTCCAATGTTTAGTGTAGTGGAAATGTCTGTATGTTGTTGAAAGTACACATACATCGTTTTCATGATGGATCTCCAAACTGAAATATGTTAGATGCTATCAGTATAGATTTGTAAATTTAGAGCAGTTTTTTCAGTATGTATACATTTATTATGTATACATTCACTCAAAAGTTGCATGTGACAAATTTCAAAACAAATTTTCATCTTCTCATTTCTTTTTTTTTTTGCTTGTGCCCTGAGTTTATGCTTCTCAATCTGACAGCAGCTCAGCATTCTTAACAGTTAATTTTGATGCAGTCTTTCTACTGTGTGAAAATTGTGAGATTGTAGAAACTTTTGAATTTAACATGACAGTGTGAGGTTTCTGTCATTTTTAAGGTGTCTACATGATAATATGTCATCTTAATTCAGTCTTTTTTTTTAAATTAAGCTTTTTAAGCAGAAGTTACACAGGAAAGGAGAGTAATTGTGTTCTTCATTAAGATTGACACTGTTTATTGGATAGATGAGTAAAACATTCTTAACTAGGAAGTGGGAAATATATTTCCTTGTCCAGAGGGAAGATCCCCACCCTCACCTCATAATTATTGTTAAATTTTGTAATGTCATCTGGTTATCCCTGACCATAAGCTTAATTTCCTGGGGAAGATTTCCTGTTTTGAAAAATACTTGCTCCTATGAAATACTGAAAAATACTTTCATTTGCATGACCTCCCCATCTCGAAAGTGTGAGGTGAAATCAGAAAGTCATTTCACAGATGATATTAAAAAAATGTTGCTTGTGAATTAGATGTACGGTTGCACATCTAATTTCTAATTATGAAAATCGAGTCCTGTCATCCTGAGAACTAGACTTGCTGTGAACGCACTGCTAGGAGGAAGTACAAATTCCTGTCCTGCGTTTCCGTGTGCATTCGTTGCTCGGGGCGAAGACGCCGACGTAAATAAGTGCACGCTTTGCTACTGCTTCGTGCCCAGCTGCAGGAAGTCAGTGGTAGCAGGCTGGAGCGGTGGCATCAGCCTTCTGGCTGGTGGCCACAGCCAGCCGAGCCATTGAGAGCCGCGCATCCTGCTCGTGTGCTGACCTCTTCCAGCAGCAGATTGAAACCATCTTTCTGTTTCTGCACAACCAAGAGGGAGCGGGGCAGGAATTGCAATTCACAGATGTGTCTCTGAGTCACAGCATCTCTTGGGGCTGCTTTCATAGCTGCGCAGCTTTCGCATTGGTTTAGCCTCAGATCAGTGCCTGGTCTGAGCAAGTGTCGACTAGAAGCGCATTGGATGTATTGATTCTGTTAAGTATGATTTCACTTCGTTCTGCACCGTATTCCCTTTCCTTCTGTTTGATTTCATTTCGTCTTCTGAGACTTAGCAGTTAAAACTTTGCCCATGTTAAATAAGTGACTATAAAACATTGCAAAAGGTCACTCGGCATATAGCCAGCGGTAGACTTCTCTTGGCATTTTACTGCTGAAAACGCAACATTATTTCTCTCTTTGCTGACACTTGGCAGTGTCTCATGGCTCTAAGTCATTTATCATTTGTAAAATGTCACTCTTTGTACAGATACCCTATTATGAATCGTAAGAAAATCATTTTGCTCATACGAAATTGCATGAGACTTCGTCTGTACTTCACTAAGAATAATAATTGCTTTTGTCCGCAAATAGGATGCGCCTGAATACTTTACAATGGATTTTCGCTGTACGTCAAGGCAATGTTTTGAGGCGATGGCAACACAGAGAACAAACAGAAACAACGAAGGAGCATAGTTGAACAATTAAAATATTCTACTTTCTCTTTTTACTTTCTTTATGTTTTCAAGCTCTTGCTGCAAAGCGTGTCATTAACCACTTGCAATACCGTGATAGAGAAACTTATGACTCATGCATTAAAATGCTCAAATTTCACAATACATCAGCTGCAAGAGATAAAGGACATGTTTTTCCAATCCAAAGCAGACAGCTGTGTGTCCATTCTGCCCCTGATTTAAGCTGACTGAATGCAAGTAATATTTTTGATGTGATGCTAAACCCAAGCTAATGCATCCTTTCTCTTGGCCGACTGCGTTCACTTGTGTGTAGCCCCACTGTAATCCAGCCATATGGCTCCCAAACTGGAGCTGGCTCAAATCCAGCCAGCCCGGGGCACAGGTGTGGCTGTCTGCACCTGAGAGATAAGCATGGGCTCGGGGAAATCTCGGATGTGTGGCTGAGAAGTTGTTATTTTAGAGAAGAGAGACAGAGAGTGTCTTGCCCATACCCCAGCTAGTTGTAGGTAAAAGTCTTCAATAGAATCTTCGAACAGAAATTTGATCAAAATGCTGAATTTGAGTTCAAGGAAGAACAAAATATTTTAATTTTGAAGTGCTTTTTTAAGGAGATGTCTCTGGTTCAATGTATACACTACTACAAACGGGTATGCAACGTACTTGCTGCCCAGTCCTTGATTCCTATAGCAATTAGGTGTGGTAGGCTGCAGATTCACTGCCTGATTGATATAAATCAGATTAGTGCAGGTGCCATTTGATTCTGGAGAGCGTACGTTTAGAACACCTGTAATTATTCACATTGCAATTTTAATAGTAGTTTGTTACTATCACCCCCTTACAGCGACTCAAAAGAAGTCTCAGGGAGAGGCTTTATTGAAAATACTTTAATTACAGACTGAGTTATTTTCCCACATCACATAAGTACAAGATACTGTATGGTGATTACAGCCTCATCCCTACTTCCTCTGCTTTATTACTTTCCATAAAATTCTCAAGAAGCATAAATCCTTAGAATTTATTTTTCTGCTTCATTTCTGTAGAAGCATTATGCTCTTTGTCTTACTTAAGTAGATCATTGAAGAAGTAGATCACTGCTGGGCCATGCCACAGTTTTCCTACTGCTGTTCTTTCAAAGACCCCATTTCAGCACAGGACTGAAGCAGGTTTCTGAAGGTAATCTGGTACCTAAAATACTGGTGGGCACTTCATAGAATCATGTAATAGTTTGGGTTGGAAGGGACCTTTAAAGATCATCTAGTCCAGTCCCCTTGCAAGGAGCAGGGACATCTCCAACCAGATCTGGTTGCTCAGAGGCCCATCCAACCTGGCCTCGAATGTTTCCATGGATGGGGCATCCGTCACCTCTCTGGGCAACCTGTGCCAGTGTTCCATCACCCTCATCATAAAAATTTTTTTTTCCTTATGTCAGGTCTGAATCTACCTCCCTCTATTTTAAAATCATTACCCCTTGTCCCATCACAACAGGCCCTGCTGAAGAGTTTCTCCCTGTCTTTCCTGTAGGCCCCCTTTAGGTACTGGAAGACCGCTATAAGGTCTCCCCAGAGCCTTCTCTCCTCCAGGCTGAGCAGCCCCAACTCTCTCAGCCTGTCTTCATAGGAAAGGTGCTCCAGCCCTCTGATCATCTTTGTGGGCTGGAGCACCTCTCCTGTGAGGACTGGGAAATTCACAGGGATTTCCAAAAGTACATGGCCATGAAATGTACTTAAATTCCTTTGTGTT
Source organism: Chlamydotis macqueenii (assembly GCF_036417535.1). Taxonomy (NCBI): domain Eukaryota; kingdom Metazoa; phylum Chordata; class Aves; order Otidiformes; family Otididae; genus Chlamydotis; species Chlamydotis macqueenii. The sequence continues at coordinate 170,002,206 of NC_141556.1, forward strand.
AGAATAAAATTGTACTTAAATTATATCAGGGCTTTTCAAAAACTGTCTTGGACCCTGTAGCTGTTTATCCTTAGATGCACGTGTATGTGTGCCTAAGGACTTTGCTGAACTAAACCAATGTGAGCACGCAACTCTGGCCATCTACAATAATTTTGATCCCCAGCAGAATCTACACAATATGATTATCTATTTCTTCTTTTCCTACATCCCTGTGAAATAAGATGCCTGAGCTCAGGGAAAGATTTTGCAATCTCTTTTGGGTAGTTATCATTCTTTCCTCTCTATTTCCATTTTGTAGCCATCAATCTGTGACAGATCCAAAAGGCCTTATTTGAAGGAAGTTAACAGAGATGGGCTTAGATAATGTAACTAATAACAGAAACTCAGAAAGTTTACTTTTGTATGTAATTATTGTGACTGTTTCTTGGCATAATCTCTGTTCTGAAGGGTCTTACTTTTATGAGGAACTGGAAGATTTGGCAGCTGCTGTGGGGTGTATTTGAGCCATTGGAGCAGCTCACAGCAGAGTACAAAGATAAAATGTTTGTAAACTGAAGCTACAGGCGAACAGTTCATAGCATCGGCTGTGAGGAAGGTGCTTTCTGTGTCCAGTAAGTCTTGTCCCCTAAATCATCTGAAGTGTACCACTGGGTACAGAAGTGGTATGTATGTGACAGAAGATTTCCATTAAGTCGACCCACAGTGGAATAGAACCAACCAAACTTCATTGTGCTTTTTTTCTTTATTCTGAGGCACTTGCAGGTATGCCAAATGCACAGATAGTCCCTGCGGTATTGTGGTACAGAATCATTGGAAAACTGGTCAATAAAGTTCTTCAGTGTGGCATTAATCTGATCTGTCTTTACCTACTGCAGAACATTTAGATCAGATTAGCTGTTTAGGCTCCCTGAGTGTCCAGTGAGTCCCTTCTTTCATTGTCAGACGGTCAGCTAAAAAAGTACGGGATACATTTCTCTCCAGTGTTGCCTGACTTCTCAGCTGATGGAGCCAAGACACCAAGCTTCAAATAAATCCCACCCTAGATATGCACTTGTTGGCTTTGTCCCTGTCCTGATCAGCCTCGAGTAATTTTCTGTATTTCTAGTAAATGGAGAGTTACTTGGAACGTGTAAGAAAAACAATGTACACTCAAGGCAGAGAAAGCCAGTACAAAGATGTGGGAATTCCTCACCTGCTTAGTCATTTTTTTTACCATAAACACCGGGGTGGTGAAGTTAGAAGTAAAATGAGTGGGGTTTGCAGGTCTTAAGAAGTCAGGACAAAGCCTTTACCCACATCCTTGCCCAGCCGGGGAGTGACTGTGAAGCTACTGCCTGATTTTTAGGATGCACACCCTGGAGATTCCCTTGTGAAAAGGTTCTTCTTGACTAAGTTTTACATGATGGAAAGGAAAAGCAATCAAGACAAAAGTCCATGTTTCAGCTTTGGGAATTTTTTTTTTTTAATGGTTCATTTCTAAATGTTGTTTTCTTTTTACAGCTGCTTGCAGAGGACTGGCCCTTTGGTGTCGAAATGTGCAAATTAGTACCCTTCATTCAAAAGGCATCAGTGGGCATCACAGTCTTGAGTTTGTGTGCCCTCAGTATAGATAGGTGAGACTCACTTTTTTTATCACACTCTAATTTCTTTTCAGTATGGGCATTGGCTCAAATTCACCTTTCCACTCCGCTGATATAAGATGAATAAGCTGAGTTTAAGCTAGTTAAACTAGGTGGGTTTTCTCATATTTTTAATTTGCAAGTGTGTTCTGTTGCTTCAGATACCGAGCAGTTGCTTCTTGGAGCCGCATTAAAGGAATTGGAGTGCCCAAGTGGACTGCTGTTGAAATTGTACTGATCTGGGTTATATCGGTGATACTGGCTGTTCCAGAAGCTATCGCATTTGACATGATTACGATGGAGTACAGAGGAAAGGATCTTAGAATCTGCCTGCTTCACCCCACACAGAAGACATCCTTTATGATGGTAAGACACTGACATTTATAAAATCTCTGGAACAGTTCCTTAGATCTTCTCACTGTTTTGTGGATTGTAATGTGCACAAGTGTGTGTGAAGTGTACATGAATATAATGTTCAAATTAAGTATTGACAGCTTTCTGAAGTTTATCGGTTAAAAGAAGAGCATTTGGACCTTTTGTCTTTTTGTGGGCTTTGGGCATGTGACTGTCTTGTCCCGTTTGCTCATCTGTAACGTACACATTATAGACCTCCTTTTCGGGACAAACTGACCAATTAGTTATAGTATACTTTCCAAAATGCTCACTATTCAAATCCTAACAATGTTTTTGCTTTTATTTTCCTTCTAGTTTTACAAGCAAGCTAAAGACTGGTGGCTGTTTAGCTTCTACTTCTGTCTGCCACTGGCTATCACAGCATTTTTCTATACTCTCATGACCTGTGAGATGTTACGGAAGAAAAGTGGGATGCAGATTGCTTTGAATGATCACTTAAAACAGGTAAAAATTTATCCCTGACAACTCTGCTGACTGCAGAGGGGGTGACAATAATACCTTTACTGACTTTACTGCCACATCATTATTCTGTTCTTGTATGACAACAGCTTCAAGATTACTTGTAAGAAGTTTCTTAGCAATGGTGCTGCTGAACTCATATATATATATGTATATATATCAGAGCCCTCAGAAACCTAAGATTTTATTGTCAATCACAAAACTTTTTCTTCTTTCATGTTAAACCTTCAAGTTTTATAGTTTTTATTTCTCCTTTACAATAATAAGAGCTGGATATTTTATAATGAAAACTGAAGTCGTGCTGTAATCTAGAAGTTAGTAGTGCACCAGACACAAACATCATGCATCTCTAGAATTAAACTACATTTGTACTGTAATATATATTTGTGCCCCTTTCCTCTTACCTTGTTAAAGCTGTAATTGAAATCTCTTGGGGCATTTAAAATAAGACCTGAGTTCAAAGCACAAGAAAATGCAATTGAAAACAAGCTGGTATTTGAAAGTGATTGGGGAGACAAATATGTTCTTCATTTTAATTGAAATGACTATTTTCATGTCCTTGATTTTTCATGTTATTACTCATACTTTTTAAAATTAGAGATGCAGAGAATCAGTGCAAGACATCTAAAACGATAAAAAAGATTAAGTAGAGATTCCAAGTAAATACAGTATTTGATGTTCTCCTAACTCCTATTTTAATAGGGGTTTTATTTTGTTTATTAAACATTTGGATATTAGAAGACTACAACAATCGAGAGAGAGACAGAAACTATACACGGTTCTGTCCAATTTTCTTTTTCAGAGACGTGAGGTTGCCAAAACCGTGTTCTGTCTGGTACTTGTTTTTGCCTTGTGTTGGCTCCCACTTCACTTAAGCAGAATATTGAAACTCACTATTTATGATCAGAAGGACCCCAACAGATGTGAACTTTTAAGGTGAGACTGCAAAAATAAAATGTCTGTGTGCTGCTGACCTTCTCTATTGGCATGTTTGGATTTCATAATGAACTAGTGTATTCCTGTGCATCTGAAGTTCTTCCTGCTTCTTCATCCAGGACACTCTGGTTTCACTTTAGTGGCAGAGTCAGAAAATTATGAGGAATCTTCCAGTTTGCCCTGTCTTCCTCCTGGTCCCTTGTGGGACTGTCCTGCTGTCTTGTGGCATTACGAGGACAGAAGGGGAATTTCTGTGCTCATTTTCCCTTTCAGTAGAACAGTTAGATCTAAATCTGTGAACCTCAGAAATGTTTTCTCCCACAAGTTAAGGTGGTTGGATCGTCTAAAATTACTTCATGAGGATGGTCTATTAATTCAGACTTCATTATTGAGCACAGTTGTTACCTCCATGAGTTGATCCTATTGATATAAGCTCCCTTACTATTACATTTAATAGTTAGTCTTGGCTGAGAGAAGCTAAGTCCAATTTTCATAATTGTAAACCTCTACTAATCCTTTTCAGAGAAAATGAGAAGTGTCTCACTTGCTTTAATTTCCACACAGCTTTTTTCTTGTGATGGACTACATTGGTATTAACATGGCTTCACTGAATTCCTGCATCAACCCGATAGCTCTGTATTTGGTGAGCAAAAGATTCCAAAACTGCTTTAAGGTAAGAGGCTGCTGGGAGCTGCTCCTCTAGTTATAAGATTATGTCAGCAGTAAAATTAATTCATTAACATACACAAAAATGTTTTAAATAGTCATTAAATTTTACTTCATCTGGGTTGTGGTCAGTGTTCTCTCCCTCTCCTGCTGAAGCTACCAGAAAGGGATTAAGGATTCATAGGGACAAAAAGAGAAAGCAAAAGAGAGGAGTGTACAATAAATCCTCTCGGCACCATGCTAATCAGTGCCACATCATTTCCTGGCTGGAGCTGGCACCCAGCCACTTTGAGAGCACTGACGAAGCAGGCTCGGACTGCGCTGCAGAGATTCACGTAGCCATATCCTCTGCAATGGGGAGGGCGCTGACCCCACATTCCCCCCACCCTGATCCAGCGCTTAAATCAGTAGGCAGAAGGTGTGAGTATCCACTTGTCCCTTTCCAGTGCCAGCATTTGGTGAGACAGACCCGTTCGTAGTTTTGCCTTGGTTTAAGTGAATAGTCCTGGGCACTAATTCTCCACACGGGATTTGAGGCTCTGTGTCGCATGTGGATTGCAGCCCATCAGTCCTTCAGCCTTCATATCTGCTCAGAAAATGCCCAAATTTGGGCTTTTTTGTGGGACCTTCAGATGGTGTATCGGGATCCTACATTGCCTACCACAAACTCTTAGATTTTTCTTTTCTTGCCAAGCATTTAACCATTGGCCAAAGGTAGGCTTACTGCCTGGCTGTGTAAATTCCTTACTGGCTCTGTCTTTCCAGCAGAAGCCGGTCAGCTCTACATCTATCAGCATTAGGGTATTTCCCAGGTAATTGTGACAGCACATGTTGCAGAGGCTTTAGTATCAGTCTCATCTTCCCTGTCTGCACTCCCAGCTCCCTGAAAGAGTCACTGGAGCTGAGACCACATAAAAGATTTCTAGCATCCTGAGCGTGGAAACAAGTGGGTGTGCGGGATCCCAGGTGGACTTCCAGCACCCAAAAGGCATCAGCAAAAGGTCTGCAGTACATCTAGTAATTGTATGTAGGTTTTCACCATTCTCCTACTTGGTCCACTTTTTTTCCCTCTCAAAAAAAAATCAACTAAATAGCAGCATCTTGCTTAGAAAGTATAGATTACTGTGCATACATTTTTTTTCCAAGAAAGATTATTAACAAGGAGTCATAATTTCATTTTCAGATGCATGTAGAATTGCAGACCAGGGTCGTAGCAGTCTGTGTGTGGCCATTGTTATATATAAAGCAATATGATTGTTCCTGCCCTCTCGCACTCAGGTTGCTAATGGGACATCCCAGTAGGTAGTGCCCATTTGAGCAATGCAGAGCTTACCCGCGTTTCTTTGCTTACCCTGTAATCCTAAAATGGCAGCTTGCACATGTGCCATTTCCTACTGTACCGCTGAAGAAGGGGCAGCTTTTCAGAGTGTTTTTCCACATGTGCGAAACAAAATGATGTAAAATGTTAATTCCTTTTATTTTAACAGTCATGTTTGTGTTGCTGGTGCCAATCCAAAGATCTGTTGTCCCTGGAGGAAAGGCAGTCCTGTTTAAAGTTCAAAGCTAATGATCACGGATATGATAATTTCCGCTCCAGTAACAAGTACAGCTCTTCATAAAACAAGCTAAAAGGTATATTCTTTTACATTAATGCTGGTGCCTTTTTAAGTAAAAGTGGCAATTACTTTTAACAAGATGGTAACGTTTAGAAAACTCTAGTTTTGTGTTTGCACAAAAAAAAAGAACATAAAAAAATATTTGCCCCAAAACTGTCACATTGAAAATCGTGGACATTTATGGAACATGAAGAAAAGCATAGAAAGAACAAGTCGTTGTTAGCACTTGAATACTTCTGAATCAGCACTTCCAAATGATCCCCACTTCCTGTACGTTAAACGATCATTTGTATTCGCTATAACAGTTGTAGGAACTGAAGTCACAGTAATTACTAAGCAGTATAATATAACGTTAATTGGATCAAAGCCATTATTATATATAACTCAATGTATTATCTTTTATAAAGCAGTTTAACCACCATCACTGTTATGTTTTGTTTTAAATAAACCATGAAATACTTTGTAACAGAAGTTTAAATGTAAAAAAGTAGAGTTTTTATCAGGGGTATTATAGAGGTAGCTAATGAAAATATTAAAGGATGCAGTCAAGTCAAAAAGTGCATTTCACTCTGATGATTGTTTTTATGTGTTATTATTAGAAGGAACCTCCCAAGGCCTCTATAAATACCATTCTGTAACCACTGTGCGTATTCAGTGCATTTGGCAGCACTTTGGTCCGTTTCACTGTTTCCCTGTTATTCATGTTTAATGACAGTAGAGGAGAGAAATACACACCAAAAGCAAAAATTAATACTACTAGAACCGTACAGTCCATGGCTAGTATTGAAAACCAGCTAGTTTTTAGCTGAAAACAAATTGATTGTGTCCTGTGTAAACAGTGGGCATTCAAAAGCCTGATGGTTCTTCACTCAAGATACTTCTGTGACAAGTTACAACTGGTTTTGGAATCCAAATACTATCTTGGGGCAAAAACCTTTAGAAATAGCAGGTGGAAAAAAATGTAACCAAGGAGAACAGAGGGAGAATTTGAACTTCTATTTTCATTTAGATTTAAGTCTTCATAAAGAAAATAACTCACGAACTCTATTTCTAGAGGACAGTACTGTGTAGCACACTCGTCTTCATGCTGTTTTAAGATACGTTCTACTTCTGCAGTTCCATATTTATGGGCTTAAGAAGATATGTGATTAGTTTCTGCTTCTGTAAATAGTTTAGTGAAGCATAATTAATTATAAAGTGTTAAAATATGGGCAGGACCCTATAAGAAAACAGAAAGATAAAGATGCCTGTAGTAAACATGATGTGTGTTGCCAGGAGCAGTGCACATTCTGTACGTACATGACAGGTCATTCTTTGGCTTTTCATTTCCTATTAATTTGTTACATATGTCCCCAAAAAACTTATTAACATATTTCGTGCACTAAGGCACGAGTTTTTCAAGAAAAAATGTCATATAACATGCTTTTATAAAAGACATATTTTCAACAGACATGGTATTTTATTATAATAAAAATATTTATCAGAACTCAGGAATTTTTTTTTATTTCCAAATTTCACGTGTAAGGATTTTTACCTTTTCTCCCAGTCATGATTAACTTCAGATTTTTTTACTAAAGTGCCTTAAATATGCTCAGGATGAAAACAGTTTTCATAAAAATGTTCAGCTGATGTTACCTTAGATGGGTTTCGTCTCTGACTTCAGGTAGCTAGAGCTAATTTGCAGACAGCTAAAAACAGGAGAGGTGAACCCCGTTCCTGGTGTTGCCCCCATCAAAAGCTAAGAAGTGTATGCTTGTATAATCAAGCGGAGGACCTACGCACATGCATTTGAGCATGGGCACCTGTGTGTTTGTGTGTGTGTTTTGTTACCATCTTTCTGCAGTACGTGCACCCAACTGCTATAATGCTGAACTTTTATAAATATTAATCTATTTAAAATGTTGTCCTTTACATTTTTACCTTAACTTTCACGGTAACTTTCTCTCAGTAAGCCGTGAATATCACTTCACTTCACTCTGCCTGCATCTCTTTCTGTGAAATGCATTTCATTTGTTAAGGATGGATAATCAGATAAATCCTAAGTTTGATGCCGATCAGTGTTACTTTCATCAAGTTATATCATTACAATATTGTACATATATATTATTGTTACTTTTATTTAAAGTATAGCTGTTGGATTGACAAATGTGTAACATATTTTTCATTTTTTCCTGGACTAATTCTTTGTTAAGATGAGTCCTGTTAAGTCAGACATTTAGGTTTTGCAATAAAGACCATATATACTGCCCATGTCTTGGAGTTAATATATACATATTAGTATACTTTTTGTGGGGTTTTTTTTCAGTATTTTTCAAAGCAATATTTTTACTGAAGCTCTCATTTCCTGTAATAAAAAAATTTTCCGAAGTTCTGTTCTCACAGAGTTAAAAGAATACACAGTAGAGCTCCAGTGCATCTGTGTTCTAGCTAAGATGAAATCTCTGAATACTGAAGACAGGCATTTTCTAAACTTCTCGGTACCAGTCTCTTCCTCCATCCACTGAAATCAGTGAATGTTTAACCAGTCAATTCAGTTGGAGCAGAATTAGGACACAGCAATAGCTCTTTAAAAATCCTAGCTGACGTTTACTACCTTGAATAAAAAAAAAGCTAAATACTTTTTTTTTTTTTGACAAAGGAGTTGTTCAGAAAATTTAGGACAAGAGGGTAAAATCAGCTCGTGGGGTAAAACAGCCAGTCCACAGCTCTCTAAGCCTCAAACAGGGGATCACAGGCAGCAGAACAACTGCAGAGAGGCACATGCATCTTTGTAAGAGTTTGATGTGCTTGCCCGGAGTGGTGTGACAGAGTGTCATCTGTCCCAGTGGCCTAGAAGAGCTGACGCAGAATGGCTTGAGATGGAAGAAATAAACTTGTAAGGAACTACATCGTGCCTCTGTGTTTTGGCCTTCAGGTAGTAGCTGGATTTTACTTCCCCAGCTGCTGTGAGTTCTGCCTGCACGCAGCTCTCTCAGAGTGAAAGGCCATTTCAGACTGGGTGGACTGAACTGGTACACTGGTACTACACCTCAGAGAATCAAATGCAGAATTTGATGATTATGGAGCATCTGCTGTGAGCTGTGGCTTTTCACTGTCCAAAACACAGAGCTGGCTTGGCAAGCGAATGTTGTATGTACTGAAATAATGTTAAAAGGATTTTTAAAAATTGTTCTGTATAGCTGTGTAAAGTAATTCTATATTTCATTTTCTGTGGTCACTTAAAATAGCAACTTCTATGGTTCAGACAGTGTAAACATACTAAATTACCAATAAAATATTTGTAATTTTGATTTATTACAAAAAGACGTCTGACCTTATTTCTTTGAGGGAGTCCTGTTTAATTGGTAAACAGTTAGAGTGATATAAAAAAGAAATAAGCAATTCAGGACTAAAAACCAAAGCTTTTGAGTGGGATAGTTTTATATAACTGAAAACTGGAGAGAGCTCAGACTTGCATACACGTTGCAAAATTGTCTGATGTTTGCTGGAACAGTCAGTCATGCCTATCTTTGCTCTGTTTGTTTTTGCTCAAAATGTCAGTTGCAATCTCTTCTCTGCACACCCATATATAGTCACAAATCCTCCTGTGTTAGGGACATCACTAGTAAAAGGCACGAAACTTTTAGTTCATTAATTTAGAAGTGCATGCACTCGATGCTGGAATGTGTCTCATGAAAACCATCATCGCTTTGTATGCTGACAGTGTAATTTTGCACATATTTCAATTTACCTTTTTTTAAAGCAGTGGAAAACAGTATCAGACTAAATATGCTGTAGCTGGCAAAATATATAACTTTATATGTTTGCAATATCTGCACATTCCAAAATGTGTTTGCTGCTACTGCTGTTTTATTCCAAATAGTTAGGTTTCCTTCTGCTTAGTTGGTGCCCTGCTACATCCATGTAGATTTGTCTTTTCTCATGGTCCGGGGACTTTTAGCACATAGTTTCAAGTTTTCTATGCCTGGAACAGAAGCACCTGTACAGATGAGATGCCTTGTAGGTAAATATTCCACTCAATATCTCCTATGACCTCCTCTTCACTTCCTTTCCCTTCATCTTTGGTCCTCAGTAATGCTATGATCTGAAGTCTTCACCACTCACTCATTACAAAGAAGCATTTTTTGGCGTATTTCTTTTGAGATCCTACAGCTTTCTACAGGTAGGCCACGTCTTCACAGCCCAGATAATTTACTCCCTTGCCACAATTCACTTTTCTAACTATTGCTTTCATCCACAGTTTTATCTACTGCAGTCTTGGCTCGTCCATTTAGGGGATTAACCACAGCCTGTTTACAGTTTAAACACACCAGAACTTACATAGCAACATGGATATACATGCAGCTTACATTCTTCAAACACTGACTCGCTCTGACCACTATTGAGAAGGGTGTATGTGGCACTCTGGTGTTCATGGAGCAGGATGGTCCAACTCGCAACCTGTGGCTGGGCCTGGGCCGTAGAGTGGTTCGCTTTTTACTGCACCTTCCTACAGCTTGCTGCTCAGACCTTCGTGTTCTTGTAGTCTGCTCAAGAAGGCCCAAGGGTTCACGTATGTGCTGTGCACTTCTGTGCAAGTTTGTAATCCAAGTTGCTGAACAGGTGTCCGGATCAGGAGATCAAGAGAGACAAAAGAACTCAAAATTAGTCTTCTATGTTCTGCTGGTCATCTTTCTTCTCAGTCAACGGTGGCAAGATTACTGTATTACATAGCAACAGTAGTAACATAGTTTATTGACTTGCAATTGCTAACTTAAAAGTGTTATAATTAAATAAAACCCTGTTATTCATTTGGCCTTGTTTTTCTAAGTGCTCTCATTTAGCTGTGAAGGGGGTCCCAAAGCACATCCTCACCACTGAAAAGGCACCCTAAGTCCTCTTTCCTTCTCTTGAACAAGAAAACGATCACTTAGAAAATTCTACTATAATTAAAATAAAACCTTGATAAATGGATATTTTGCTTTAGTAATCAACATCATAAACCTCCTTGAAATCTCTGTGACAAGCCAGAGATGTCCTGATTGTGGGAGGTAGTACCTGCAAGGTATTTTACTGTAGTGATGTGGTAACTGGTTAGATCATACAGCTCAGCAGGGAGCTATCTGTGTTATGGGGTGCGAGGCCGCATCAAAATTTTCAGAACAGTGATGTGGAAAATGCCACGTGAGTACATAGATGATGCCTGTCAGTGGATATCTACAATAGCAACTTCAGTGTTACCATAAAACTTCCCCTGTAGCCATCCTAGAAGAGTGCCCTGGAAAAAAGTTGCAGTCAAAACTTGAAACCCATAAAACCTGAAAGGAAACACTGATAAGGAATTAGGGTAACCATACCTTCTTCATAAACCACATTTCCCAGAACTTAACTTCTACTTGCCTGTTTTGCTCTTGGGTGACTGGGATGGTGGGGAGCGTTTGTTGCCTGTTTACCTTTTTATGGCTTTCATTTACCAAAGTTTATATAAGTGACTCACAAGGTCTTGTTACCCTGAAGAAACAGATCAATGGTGAAATCGAGGGAGTTACACAATGGCTCTCATTTGAAGGTGCCAGGAGCAAGAATAGTGACAAATTCCCAGGATGCGCCCATCTTCACAAGAAGGACGGGTTCAACGCATGCCCAGCCTTTGCAGGAGCAGGAGAGAAACATGCCAAGCTAGTAAAAACAAAACTAGTGGATTTGGTAAGTTTTAGTTGGAGCTGCAAGTGAGATGGCAGAATTTATACAAACTGGATATTTTTCTTTTTTTTTATGAAGCTAAACTGGAAAAACCGTCATAATTGCTAATGGATGTTCACAGGACCAGATTGGAGCTTGACAAAGGTATAGGAAGCTTTTCACTGAAATGCACCTACAGTAGGTAGTATGTCCTACAAATTTGGCCCCATTGGTCTTCTTAACTTGCTAGCATAGATGTAGTGTGAGAGGTTCACTTCTGTATTTCAGTACCTGACACCTGCAGTACCCAGATATATATGCTGTTGATATGTGGTTTTATATACTTATACTTCTCTCTATATATACAAATAAAACATAGTACATATTATGTAATATAAATTGTGTGATATACAGGATATTTCTTATTAGTTTTGTCTGGAAAAGTTGTTTCAATAAAATCAAGCACTTTTACAAAACCGTATTGATATGAACAAAACCTAGGCCACTGTCTTTTTTTAAAAAATAGCCTTTTAATGTGTTCTATCACTTTGATCTCATATTTTGAATTTTGTTTTAAGGGTTTTTTTAATATAGTCTGAAACAATTTTACATTAGGTCATACATTACATTAGTAATATAAACAGTGAATGGCACACATGTAAGCTATGAATGCCTGCCTAACTATTGGACTACTCTATTGCATTTTTAAATTTTATGTTCATAAGCATTAATAGTAAAAGCCACTGAGCACCGATCTAAATATTCCTTTTGTTTACATATGTATGTGATTTATGCAAGAGAATTTAACATTTCTATTCAGATAACAAAAAAAAAAGAATATATTGTAATAACTTCATGTACAGGTCAAATACATTTAAATTACTGTATTTCTAAACATATCTATGCACATGTGTTTTTATCTATGTGTGCACATATATACACAAATATACATATAAGCCAAAATGTTAGTCACAGTATAAGAAGCAGAAAAAAATAGAAACGGTATAGTTGGGAGTAAAAATAGCAGAAATTTCTAGTATATATGATTTGCTGAGACTTCCACTGTGCTTTTGCCTAATCAAGATCTTACAGTTTTCATAGAAATAACCACGTTTTCCGACTCTTCGCAGTCTGACCATGATCGTTCCAGTCTTTCCAAGGAGTTATAAAACCTGGAGTACAATCACGTTTCATGGCACTCTTACAAAAGAGCAGGATTGCCAATCATGGGCTCTTGGCTAAATCTCAGTTTAAATAATTACAATCTGCTTTGTCTGTTCCTCTCTCTTCCTATCAACTGCGTCATGGCTTGGAAGAGCCTACTGCCCTTTTCTGCAGTTTTGCACTTTGCACGGAGACATCTGCTCTGTCTCACACTGGAGGTGACTGTGTTTCAGTGCCAGAAGATGGGAGCCTTACAAATCCTTTGTCAGTTTGTACAGTATTTGGAGGTGTTTCAGAATGGAAAACAGAATTTAAACGTAAAATCAGTATCTTAACACTCTTTCAGTATATGTCAACTCAATATTAAGTGGATCTAAATCACTCCTCTTTTTTTGCTGACTCTGTTAAGGAGTTTTATAAACATAGATTTTTAAAAGGCTTTTAAATTTTTGTGTATCTTTTATTTATATAGTTAGAAAGATTTATTATGGTCTGGAGTCCATTAAATGGTACTCAAGTACTTTCAATAGGCATTAGGCATGTCTACAAGGTTGAGTGTAGAAAGCCAGGATCTGTGTAGACCAGGCAAACTTCTATTCAACTCAGATCTTGGGTAGAGTCAGCTAGTGTCAGTGAGCTTCTATCCATGCATTACACATTGCTTAGATGTATAACTACTTACTAAGGCAAGAATAAGTTGAACCGTTAGATTGTACAAGTTTAACAAGATCATCATCACCATTTAATGCTTTATTAAAAAAAAAAAAAAGGACTTGTTGTTCACTTATATTCAGAAATTTCAAAATTCCCCATGGAAAACAAAGTATTTTCCAACCTGTAATGTTTGTGAAGTAAAAGATGGCTTGGAAATGAGCTTGATTTGATTTTATTTGTTTGACAGAATTGATGAAAAACTGGCAATATTGATTTTAAGCTATTTCATTACTTAAATGCACTTTTGAAGCAACTAACAGACAAGGAGAGGTTGAGAGAGCTGAAACAGCTTAGCTTGGAGAAGAGAAGGCTCAGGAAGGATGTCATCAATGTGTATAAATACTTGATGCAGGGGAGTAAAGAAAACAGAGGCAGATGCCTCTCAGTGGTGCCGGTTGAACAGGTAAGAGGCAGTGGGCACAAATCAAAACACAGGAAATTTCGTTTATAAGAAAAACATTTTTTTAGTGTTAAACTGGAACAGGTTGCCCAGAGAGGCTGTGGAGCCTCCATCCTTGGAGGTACCAAAAGCCTGACAGGACACGGCCCTGAGCATCCTGCTGTAGATGACCCTGCTTGGAGCAGGGGGTTGAAGTAGATGATCTCCAAAGATCTCTGGCAATTTCAACAATTCTGTGATTCACATGTAATCTATTCTATCATGTATGTAATCCCTTTCTGAACCTAGAAAAGTCTTCCACTGTCGGAGAATAGACATATGATCAGAGAAGTTACTGCATTAGAAAGAAGTGGAGATCCCATTTTGCCTTTACCTTTACCTTTTCTGTTTCAGTGCTGGCCAGGTCACTTCTCTTTGACTACAAAGATGCTTGGAGATTACAGCTGAAGAATTGATGTTTTGATATGTAGCATTAAATAAGAATAGATGTACTTATGACAACAAGAGTCAGTGGACATTTTGGAAAGTTTGTCTTACAACTCGCCAAAACCAACTTGTTGTGGGATAGCTGGATAGCTGAAGTCCATGGAAGTTTGCCAGGCAAAGATGTGTTGATGTGTAAAAGAATTGACAGGACTTTCTAACAGATGAACCTTCAGGGCTGGAATTTTTTTTTCAGTGTACCATGGGAGAACTGTGCTGTGGTTGACATGTTCATTTTTTGAGAGATAGACAAGTTGAATTCCACTGAGTGACTTTTACATTTATTTTATTTTATTTTATTTTATTTTATTTTGGGCAAATGCATGTCAGGTATAGTGCTAATAATACTAGGTAGGTATGTTTACTTTTTAGATTAAAATAAATATTTAAAGTCTGCATGTCTTCTTTCTGTAGACTCCAGCATATCTGGGGTTTATCTACCCTTTTATATCCTTCAACAGGGATTAAGTTATGATCGTGTCTTTCATTGCATTAACTCATTGCATAGTAAATATAATGCCATGATCTCCCAAGATTTTATTTTTCTGAACAATTTTTTTTCTATAACCTGATTAAATAAGATGAACCTAGTGTGTCTTTTGGAGGGTAAGAAGCAAAAGAATATCTTACTTGTAAGGAGTCGCTAGTGACAATGTAGACACTTGCCTCCATTTTATCCCATTAACAATTGTATGCATTTAGAGTGACCTTCAAGTAGCAATTCTGTTGTTCAGAAAACTTTGATTTTGCTGGCCTTCTTGAAAAGCAGGAAGGAAGTTGCAAAATACATATCATATAAATACACATGTCAAGTACAGTTAATGAAGATAAGCAGATGGATTCCTTAACAGTAATTAAACAAGAGAAGGGAACACACTGTCCACTTTGATTAAGAATTTTCTCTTCAGGGCTCCCTACCTGACAAGGTATGTCAGTTACTTCACCTCATTTATACTAACATGCTTTTAAAATTATTCCTTAAAGTATACACATTAAAAAAAAAAACCACCAGACGCCTATGTAATACGGGATTATAGATTTGCAGCTGCAACTGCAGTGTAAGTACTTAAGGTTGTGACTTATTTTGCTGTAACACACACACACAATAGACACTGACAAACTACTACACAATATTTGAAAGATATTAAAATCAAAGTTATTCACATTGGAACTCTACAAAATATTTACCGTACATATGACTGTCCTTTCAGTATGCACCAGGATGAGATTTTTCTCTTTTTACAATGACAAAAATGTTAAATAATCTTTACACATTGATTCATTACCACCCCCTGAACTCTCTTGCTTATAGCAGTGCATACTAGCCTTTGTGAAGTTTCACACTATTGGCTGCAGACCACTTTTTTTGTCTCTGATTCATCAAGTTTTGAATTCTAATACCATCTTCCAGTGTGCTTCCATATTCTGCTTCATATGCAATTCATTAAGTCAACACTGTCTGTAATCAGTCTAAGTGAATTGTAGAAGTACTGAACACAACCATGTCCGCAAATGATCCTTGTGAGGTCTTACTTGAAATGATCTACCAACTTGACAGAGATAGTTCTTATTTAGGGATGGTTTTAAAACAGTATGAGTTTAGAACAACCTTACAGAGATTACTTTTTAGATAAATCTTCTTCAGAGTGTTCACAAAGACATCACGTGAGGCAAGGTCAAAAGTCTTGGAAAAGTCAAAGTCTAACCTCTAAGATAGTCCTTCTTTCTATCTCATGTTAATCAAGTACATCATTGCCCCAACTACATATACAAGGTCTCCTGCACAGACCCTTCTTTTTGCTCCTATTCATGCTATTTCCAAGAGATACTCTGGTGCCTTATGCTGAAACTACCTTCCCACACTGTGTTTGGACAACAGGAATTGTGAGACACAAATAGGGGAGGAATGGAAACTTAATCCTATGGCTGCAGTGGCTATCGCAGCAGGACACTTCTTTAAAGAGTTATCCTCTGAGATCTCCCTTTCTCTGAGGCAGAAGACATGCAGAATTGGTGTCCTTGTCATGGTTACTGCTTTGAGCACAGTTGACTGGAAGTTCTGGGCCTGAAGAAATAGCTGCTTGTTTGCGCGGAGGGACAGGACCCACAGTGCCGAACTGAGTAGCATTCAAAGGAGCTGTGTTCAGAGAGGCAAAGGGACCTTGGAAGTCTGCTCTGCACCCACATAAGCAGCTCAATCTGTTGCTGAAACTACAACAGAAAGCCTTTTTTTTGAGCAAAAAAGACAGAAGGAACAGTTTCTGATGCAGCTAGTTGCTGTGTAGATAATATCCTGCAGCTCATGGTCCTCAGGCTTTGAAAGGCACAGCAGCCCTTGCAGTCATGGCACAAAAAGCACTTTGAGGTGCCCCAAGATTTCTCCATGGCATCCTACTGCCACATATCTGTTACACATGCGCTGGGCACCGTGTGATGGTATGGACTGCATAGGGTCGCATGCTGATATCCCCATCAAACATTGGAGAACACTTCAAATGGAGCTGGATTTAGTTTCTTCCAAAACAAATCTACTTTGAAATCATTGAAATTTCTCTAAGAATAAAAACAAATTCCAGCAAGTGAAGAAAATCAAGGGATTTATTTCAAAACTCACCCCGCTGCTCTGAACCCAACTGCTGTACACAAGAGACAGAAGCACTTACTTTAGGAAGACTGATTTCATGAGGCACCTAAAATTTAGATACAGATTTCTCCCTTAGCCCACCTTGATTTAACCCACATTTGCTTTTACTGTTTTATACCCATCCTCAGCCTTTTTTCCTATCTATTTTTTGTGTAATTACTTTTTATTTTTCAGAATATTAAATGTTTCTACACTTGCATTTAGCAAGAGAGCTGTAATTTCGATTCTGAGTTTTCATCAGATATTTATGTATTGGAGTTGTTTATTTGGGAAAAGCTTTTTAGACAGATGTAAAGTTCCAAGTGACTATACTGTCTAGGAAACCCTTGTTTAAGGCAGAGTATATAATATACACCCCTAGACAACACAGGTTTCATGGAATCAGAGAATGTGTCTGGAAAATTCCAGGAATGAGATCCAGTAATGCAAATAATTACTTGCATATTGCAAATATTTATTTGGAGTAAATAAAGAGTGCAATGATTCATCTATTGACTGAGATGATGTACAACTACAAAGAACTGTGAAAAGGTCTCCATTAGATTTTTGTTATTTCACAGTTTTTCGCAGAACAGTTATCCATTTTCTTGTCATCTATTTCCTCTTCTCAGTGCAAATAACGTCACCATAAACCCTCTGTTCAGTGTTTCTCATTGTGGTACAAGTAGGAACATCCCACAGATCAGAGCCTAAAAACTGGGAAAACTAGGAAAAACAGGAATAGTGTGTCATAGTGGCTAGTATGTTAAGGGAAACAGACACCCTGTAATGTCTCAGCTGTCAGTGGTGTCTGGATATGTAAAGCCATTTAAAATACCACCATGCAACTTACAGTAATGACTCTACCTTCATTAAAGAGAGAAGCACTTTATTGCAACCACTTTTTTTCGTATGTGAAAACGTACTTGCTTAGGGTCTCTATTGAACTGTACATACACCAGACAGCTGCACAACCCTAGTTTATGCAGAGCCAGCTCCACAAAGGGAAGCAGCATAGTCACGTTACCACAGATGATTGATTGGCCCATGTGCATCACATGGTTAATTAGCTGGAGCTCATCACCAGAACAACACTGCTGTACTGCTTCCCAGATCTAAGGTAGCATCATTCCTGTGTGATGCCATGTAGATACAGATTCCAGCTCTCACAGAGCACAGTTAAGAATGGAGATAGCCACATAGTCATAGGTAAAGGGCAGAAGGGCTCAAATATGCTTATCCAGTCTGATCCCATCAATGACAGAGTCCACAGAGTTTCACAGGGTTATTTCTGCTTCAGGATAGGTAGTTCAATCTAGATTTAAAAGCTGCCCGTGATGCCACACTGCTTCAGTGAGTGAACTTAGCCACACGTTTCATGGATTGTTAAGAAAAATACGCGCTTTATTTTTTGCTTTAGCTTCAGTTTTTTGACAGAGGAGCTTGTCAGACCTCTGACTGCCAGACTGAACAGCCGTTTGCTATTTGTCCTGCTTTTGTGTACCATGACCAGTTATCTTTGATTCATCACATCGATAAACTAAGTAGATTGAACTCCTGGAGACTTTCCAGCTCTTTATTATTCCCATGGCTTTTCTTTGACCTTTCTCCAAATTATTCACATCTATCATGAATTCAGAGTACTAGAACTGGACACACTATTCCAGTAGCAATTGCTTCTCTGCCAAATGCAGCAATGACTTAACTTTCTGCTCCTGTTCAGTAGATACACCTAAGGATAGCATTTGTCTTTTTGTGTCCATATGGTCTCAATAAGGGTTTATAACATGCCCTCATGAGAATCATTACTTTACAGGAAAGTAATCTCTCCTATTTTTATGGCTTAGATTTTTGTTCCTAGATGTTAGACTCTTTATTTGGCTGTACAGAAATGTCATTTGTTTGTCTATACTTGCTTACCCAGTGTCCCTGGACACTATCACTGATCCATCTCTTCTTATTTTTTCACTCGTGATATCTTTGGTTCATCACAAAATTTTGTCAGACAAAATGTTATGTCCCTTTCCCCTGTCATTGGTAAAAATGATCAATGACACAGAGCCAAAAATAGTGCCTCTGGCATCTCATGGAAAACAAGACACAGATACACTCTTATTTACAACTCCATATGGAGGTAAATGGTTTTTAATCAATGTAATGTGTGCTACATTGACCTGTTTTTCTGTAGTGTGCTAATGAAGATGTCATGTGCCAAGTCAAACTTCTACTAGAAGTTTCTCTGTTCTCCAACAAAAGTTGAATCTTCATTCAAAACATTCAGTAACTTTGCAAAGAACTATTTATTTTCATTTAATTGATTGCAATTAATGATATAAACATTACTTAACATTTATTAATCAGTGTATGCAAACTCATCCATTAATTGGCACAATGCTGTGGTCTGACTGCCAGGCCTGCATTATCTAGATCTGTTTTTTTAATCCATTTTCTATTTTAAAATAATGGCACAGTGTTAGCTTCTCTCCAGTCCTCTTGAAATTCCAAAGCTTCTTGAAAATCAACACCAGAAGCTCTTTAAACAAATCTCAACACTGATCTTGACAAGGGTTTGGTTGCAAGATTACTGGAACTCCTCACTTAAAATAGTGCGATGTCTTGCACCTGCTAGCTATCCTTAGTACCATTGCAAGATATTAAATCATCATAATCCAGCAGGAAAACATAATTCATTTTTCTCCCCAGTCCACAATACAGAACTGAAACTCTTCCTATTTAATGCTTCTGTCTTTTCTATGTCAGTCATTGCAATTCTGTTAGGGTCATCTAGCCCTTATTATTAGTGCATTGGTTTTGTTTGGATCAACTCAGAAAATACTTTAACCCAGAGTTGCAGGCTTCCTCTTCCATTCCTTAATCTTCTTTTATGGATTTTCTTTATGTGCTGGCTTCTATGCTGTTCACTGACATCACTCATAAATATGTCTTCTTTTTTATTATTTGTTCTGCCCCGATTTGTCTTACATCCAGACAGCTTCTTTTCTTAGATACAGCCCTCTGTCTTTCTTGAAGAACTGTAGCCTTTTCAACATCTAGTAGAATATTTCTAAGCAGGTCCTCGTTGTCATTTGTATTTCTTTTCATATTATTTCTTCTAACTGCTTATGCATATCATATTGAATGGTAAGATACAGTAATGTGCATACAACTAAGATGTGCAGACTGAATGGCAAAAACTGTCACCCTCAGATGAAACAGGCATCCTGCCACTTCAACCATCACAGGACCAGCACAGGTTTAATGGGAGCAAAGAAGCTCAAAAGTATCTACTTACCATCGCTTTGTACAGAAAGCAGTGAAAGCATCCCCATCACCACACAGTAGGACCACCACCACCATGTAAGTAGACAAAGACATATAGGAATGTTGTGCTAAGACTGAGGAATTAAACTTACAAATCTGTGGCATTTGACAGCTACATCTTCATAACAGCATACACAAGACCAATGTCAGACATGAAAACAATTTTTGTTTCTATTAAAAGGTAGCTGCTGTCCTTGGTAGTCTTTTTAATAAAATATACTCTCTGTATATGCTTAAAACATGTTTTCACATTTGTAAGAAAAAAAAAATGGCAGTTTTGTTATTTAGATTTATTGTTTGCTTTGCAGTCATAAGAGAAAGCAACAGAAAAGAAGGAAAAATCTCTAATATAGTATTGGTTTTGGTTTTATCCTAGTTATTGCAAAAAGATGCATGTGTGCATGTTAGGACAGATATCTGAAAGCTAAGACATACCTTGCTGTCTGATCCCAGGAAGGGGCTCAGTTTCATTCTGTTCTTTTTCTTGGCTCCACATACCCAGACTGCCAGCACGTACGTTCCCTGTAGCAGTTCTGCAAACATAATTTTAAAGGTTACAAATCCCAGTTGTCCTTTTGATGCATGGCATTAGCAATCTTCCAGTTAGCCCTTCATGCCAACCTGTTTTCTCAGCAATGGCTTCGCCGCAGACCAGCATGGTGGCAGAGGCAGGCCAGATGCACCAGGTGGAATTCATGTCCAGTAACTTCAGATGTCTGTAGTACAGATATCTACATTTTGGATAGTCATACTAGGCTTGCTTTTTAGTCAGTATAGAAAAAGATATAACCTCAGAATGAGGTCCATTTTCCCTGTTTTGAAGGTCTGTATTAGAACACGAGAGGGGACCTACTATTCTCCAACAATAAAATTCATACTTTGGCAATGGAGGGAGCTCAGATGTAGATGTTCATATTTAGTTCAAGGAATATCACTGATGTGGTCTTGCAGCTGCCCTGTAGGTAGATGAATTATTTGCTTAACATCAACAGTGCTGTGAGCCTTAGTTCTCATTCTCAGTTCTCAATGTGTCAACATCTTACCTAGCCCTGCACTTGAGCTTGGATTTTACATTGAAAAGGATGCAAAATACAATAGCCTTATTTATAGGGGCAAAAGGTATTGCTTTCTTTTTTTACATGAATGTGAGTTTTACATTATATAAAAGTGACAAAACTAAAACCAGACTCTGCACTATGATTTTAAAATATGGTAAAGTTTTCTGAGACATATCTGTATTTTCCTTCTCATACCTCCAGCTATAGTGAGGTATGCCTGCAATTTGGAGCTTCGGCAGGTAAAATCGTAAAACCACAGCTTTTGTTAAACCTGGAATGTTTCATTATAAAAAAAAAAAAAAAAGAATGTGCATATACAGAAACTCTGAGATTCTTAGAACAGAATACCTATAAGTGATAACTGTTACTAACTACTAGGATGATCTGGCAATTATCTGAAAAGAAAAATGGAGAATAAATTGAAACATAAGCACTTACTTATCTCCAGATAATAAATTTAGCAAAGTAAAACCTCTCATCTTTTATGATACATGAAATCTGCCAATAAACTTATTTCCTGTATTTAGAAAAAGCATTAATAGGTTTTAGAGAAGTTATATGATATATATTTCTTTTGACTTTTTATATGCCTCTTTTCTACATGCCAGTACCTCCAGAGATCCCTTCCTTTTTTTTTTTTTTCAGGACTCTTGGATACCCACTACTCTCCCTTTGTCCATAAAGCCAGTCATTTTATCACGGAAGGCTGTCGAACTTGATCAGGCATGATTTACCTTTGGTAAATCACATTCTTGTCCTCCATGTACCTGGAAATGGTCTCCAGGAGGATTTGCACCATAACCTTCCCACAGACTGAGGTGAGACTGACTGGCCTGTAGTCTCACAGATCTTCTTTCTTGCACTTCTTGAAGATGTACATGACATTTATCTTTTTCATGACTTCAGGAACCTCCTGTACTCTCTACCATCTTTCAAAGATTATGCTGAGGAGCATCATAATGACATAAACCAGCTCCCTAGCAGTCTGTGATGCATCCTGTCCAGTTCTGTGGTCTTATATATGTCCAATTTCCTTAAGGAGTTTCTTAATTACAGCACCCTCTACCGTGAGTAACACTTCTCTCCCCCAGACTCTGCCACAGAAATTTGGGAAGCCTGAAAGCAGACCTTGCCAGTAAGAACCAAGGCAAAACAGACACTGAGTCAATCTGTCTTTTCTGCATCCTTCACCATCAAGTCATATGTCCCATTCAGCAACGGATTTGCATTTTTGTTGCTGGTCTTTTTGCTCCCGATCTACTTACAGAAGTTCTTCTTGTTGCCTCTCTCATCAGTCCTCAGTTTAAACTCCAGCCAGGCTTTGGCTTTCCTAACTTCACCCCTTCAAACTCAAGCAATTTTTTCCATACTCCTCCTTAGCCCATCCCCACTTCCACTTTCTGTGTATTTCCATTTTGTGTTTGAGCTCTGTCAGGAGTTCTTTGTTCAGCCAAGCTGGCTGCCTGCCACACCTGCCGTTTCCTGCATATCCGGATGATCCTCTTGTGCTTTGAGGAGTTGTCCCTGGAGATCATTGCCCTGTCCTGCGTCTTTGAGTGAGGGCTTGCTACAGAAGGCACTGCCAAAGATTTTAGCATTTCTACAATCCTGTTAGAAGAACAGTTTATATTAGTGTTTCCTAATCCACTTCAGGCGAAGCAACCCAGATACACTGCTTAAACTAAAGAAATCATTCCAAGTATTTTGCCCTGAAATGAATTAGGGAGCACTTACAAATCACTTTACTGGCTGGATATAGGGCAGTAAGTGGCATAAAAGTGGTAAAAAACAGCTAGAGAGAAAAAGACCACTGAAACTCAGTGAATGTATGTCTTCAGCCCAAGCTCAAATTGGCAATACTTAGAGCAAAATTAGGAAAGGTTGATCTGGTGCCAACCAAACTGAACATTTTTCAAGTTACATCCCAGAACCACCACCCCCTAACACTAAATTTATATACATATCTATATGTGCAATAGTTGAACAAATAATTTTAAATTAATTTTGATTTTTAAAATACCTTATGTACCTCTAGATACTTGGAGTATTCTGGCAGTTTCTCAAAATATCTCTTCTTGACACTGCTTTATTTCCTATTAAATTCTTAAATATTAATTCACCTGGGAGAAAGAAAGATTATAAGAATAATTCCAAACATAGATTTTAGGCCAAATGAGTGGCAGGAGTTGAGATTGTCTCAGACAAGAGTAATGTATCGAAGTTACATCTCCATGATCTGGATTACAGGATAACCCCTCAACTTTCAGAAAAAAAAAAGGTAGAATCACTTTTTCTTTTCTTATTGTGTGGATAAACCCCTGAAAACATCTGCAAACTAAAAATTACTCTTATAGATACTAACTAAATATCCATACTGCTGGGGCTAAGTGCACAACTGCTCCAGCAGTGACTGTGGCAATTGTGAGGCGTTGTCCTCACCCTGCCAGTGGGCTGGGAAGGTTTGAATAGCAGAGCTGGAAGAAATTCTACACGGTTATGAGTAGGCCTCATCATTGTACAAAATCACAGTTCCTGGCCTTCCTTTGAAGTGCCATTGCCCAATTGTTAAAAATGTGCCACTAAGTGGTGTATCCTATTGACCATCACTGCCAATTTTGTGGTTGAGAAACGGCTTCTCCACTTGGGAAACGGCTTCTCCCATACTTATGCCAGATGTGACGTAGAGTCTTTATCAATCCCTTATTGACACATCTTCTCCATGAGTGGTCTGGGTCTCAGTTTATTAAGTCTATGAGGGCTGTTATGTAGGCAAAGATTGGAGGAGATTTATTCACCCTCTGAGTGCCTCTGAGTTTGGTTCTGTGATACACGAGAGGTCGTGCACATGGGCCCTGTGAGATACCTCTGCCAAAATCTCACATGAGACAACCAGGGTCCTGATCTATTTGTTATCAACTAAAAAACAGCAAATAAATTTAAATTTACAGTAAATTTAAATCACATAACCAAACTGATGGGGAAAATAATATTAAATTCCAGCCTTATATTTATTGTAATCACTTTTATAAAATTCAGCCACAAATAAATTATAATCCTTGGAAAACAGATAAAAGCAGCAATTTGGACCTGATGAGAAGCATCTGAGAATCCTGAGGGAAATGGCAGAAGAAGTTGCTAAGCCACTATCCATAACATCTGAAAAGTTGTGGCAGCCCAGTGAAGTTCCCACTGACTGGAAAACAGGAAATACAACCCTCATTTTTAAAAGGGGAAAAAAGGAAGATCTGGGAAACCACAGGCCAGTCAGGCTCACCGCTGTGCCCAGCAAGATCGTGGAGTAGATCCTCCTGGAAACTATCCTAAAGCACATGGAAAATAAGGAGGTGATTGGTGACAGCCAACATGGCAAATCACGCCTAACCAATTTGGTGGCCATCTACAATGGAGTTACAGCATTGGTGGATAAAGAAAGAGCAACTGACATCATCTACCTGGACTTGTGTAAAGTATTTGTCATTGTCCCGCATGGCACCCTTGTCTCTAAAGTGGAAGATTGATGGATTTGATGGATGGACCACTTGGTGGATAAGGAATTGGCTGGATGGCTGCACTCAAAGAGTTGCAGTCAACTGCTGTCCCAGAGGAGACCAGTGATGAGTGGCATTGCTCAGGGGTCAGTATTGGGACTGGCCCTGTTTAACATCTTTGTCGGCAACATGGACAGTGGGATAAAGTGCACCCTCAGCAAGTTTGCCAACCACACCAAGCTATGTGGTGCGGTCGACATGCTGGAGAAGAAGGGATGCCATCCAGAGGCAGCTTGCAGGTTTGAACGTTGTGTGAATCTCATAAAGTTCAACAAGACCAAGTGCAAGATCCTGCATGTGGGTCAGGGCAATCCCCAGCACAAATACAGGCTGAGTAGAGAGCAGATCAAGAACAGCCCTGAGGAGAAGGACTCAGGAGTGCTGGTGGACAAGAAGCTCAACATGAGCCAGCAATGTGCGCTTGCAGCCCAGAAAGCCAACTACATCCTGGGCTGCATCAAAAGAAGCACGGCCAGCAGGTCAAGAGAGGTGATTCTCCCTCTCTATTCCACTCTGGTGAGACCCCACCTGGAATCTTGTGTCCAGTTTTGGAGCCCCCAACATAAGAAAGACATGAATCTGTTGGAGTGGGTCCAGAGGAGGGCCACAAAGATGATCAGAGGGCTGGAGCACCTCTCCTATGAAGACAGGCTGAGACAGTTGGGGCTGTTAAGCCTGGGGAACAGAAAGCTCTGGGGAAGCCTTATAGCAGCCTTCCAGTAACTAAAGGGGCTTATAAGAAAGTTGGAGAGAGACTTTTGGCAAGAGCATGTAGCGATAGGACAGTGGGTAAGGCTTTGAACAGGAAGAGGGTAGATTTAGATTAGATATAAGGAAGAAATTTTTTACAATGAAAGTGGTGAGGCACTGGATAAGGTTGCCCGGAGAAGCTGTGGATGCCCCATCCCTGGAAGTGTTCAAGGCCACGTTGAATGGGGCTTTGAGTGACCTGGTCTAGTGGAAGGTGTCCCTGTCCATTGCAGGGGGGCTTGGAAGTAGGTGGTCTTTAAGATCCCTTCCAACCCAAACTATTTTATGATTCTATGATTCCATGATTCAATTTTCCTCCTCATTTAAAATACACATGCTTTTTTTTTTGTCAGTTTTTCCCTGTCTAAAAATTCTAACGTTTTCTCCACTGTTTGTTTTTTTCATAATGATTTTGCCATTGTTAAGTCTCCTCCCCTTTACTGGAAATAACATTTCACTTTTCCCTCTCTTCAAACATCCTAGTTTGCAGATGAGCAGGATACAGAAAAGGGCACGCCTACTTACTGAATCTAAACATGCCCGTGTTATCATGACATCTTCAAAGTGCTCCTCTTCCTTCCACTCTGCCCCCCACCCTTGTTGCCACATACATATTACAATTGCTTTTGATGTCAATGTGTCTGGATTCCCGGTTCCAGTGTCAACCATCATCTAAGATACTTAAAAGAAAAATCGAAAGAGGAAGAACGAGTCAGACTAGGCCTATGTTTTGTTGTAGGAAGCCTTGAGAACATGAATCATTTCAGACACGGAAATAATTGGATTAAAATCAGGGGGTTTTTAAACCATTCATCTTAAAAAGCTGTGAAAATACCTCACAAGATCAAGGACTAAGAGCAAAGTCTAGATCCGTGTTTTTGTAGACATAGTATAACTTGGTACTTTGAGCTATGCTAGAAATCAGGAACAACATAAGTAAGTTAATGGGTACTCTAATCAGGTAATCAGCCCTGCTACAGCCCAGGTGGTGGTTTTCAGTTGCCTAGACACAGGTGACTAGAATAATTTGAGATGTCCTCCACTCTGTCTGCTCTCCCCGGTGTCTGTTCTTATGTGCCATAGCTGATGTGCTCAGTGGTGAGAAACCTCTCCGAGGGTCATCTCCCACAGATCTCCCCCACCCCCCGCCACCCCCTGCTGCTTATTGACCAATATAACAAGTCTATATTTGTAGTGACATTCTGTATACAGTCCCACATCTGTACCAGTGAATCTCCTGTGAAAGTCTGCTTCCAAGCATGCACAAGATTGCTACCAAAATTACGCCTATTTTCCCAAGAAGCCCAGACTGGCAGGTAGACTCTGTGCACACGTAACACAAATCTAAGGAGTAAACTCCATGAAGAATGCAGCAGTCTTGTCCATCTTCCTTCTAAGATTCAACACCAGAGCATTTGCTATGCCAAAAAAAAAAAAAGGGTATTTACTATTGATAAAAGGTTATTCACTGACTTATTCCCCTCCAGCCTTTCATACAGTAACTCAACAGATACAGTACTGTCTAAAAAGGTGGGGGGAGGGTGAACTGTTTTCAAATGTCAGTTTGCCTTTTCTCGTCTCTAAAAAGTGTACCAGGCATCAGGCTGCAGGCTGCAGATATCAAGAAGCAAAGATTATCCACCCCTGCTGTTCATCTGTGCCACTATACAAAAATTAAAAATGCAGCCAAGATTGATTAGTCTGGAGAACAAGCAGAAATCTGATTACTCTTCTCCAGCAATTAAGGCACTCACTCAGAAGTGTGGGAAGCTGGATTCTCATTCCTACTGCAAAGTCTGCGTTTGACTTGAAGCAGTCACCAGCCAGCATGAGCATCGAGTGCATTCATGATTTCCTCTTCTTGCTAAATTATGCAAAGCCCTGAATGTAAAGAAAAAATCCCAATGAAATCTATCTTTCTTCACCAGAAAGAGAATGCCTCATCAACACATTACAGAAGTCATCACAAAAAAAAAAAGCTGGGTTTGTTTTCTGTGATTAAATAGTATCTATTCAGGTCTTTATTTAGAACTAGGAGGGTAAGGTCATTACAAGTCAGTCATCAGAAGTATTTAACTCAGAAATCAAATTATTTTGGATTGCTATTTGTATAAGAGCAGTAAGAGCAGAAATTCACTAAGCTGCAACTTGTGAGGCAGGCTAGGAATTAGTTCTAAATTCAGATTTTTAGTGTGGCATAGTCAGCAAAGATGTATCAGTGTTAACATTGCCACAGATACCCACAAATCTAAGATTGCTGATGGATAGTCTTTTATATTTCTTAAAAAAAACTATAAATAAGACTGACTTTACCAGAATGTCATGTGAAAGATTGCCTTGCAACTCTGTGATTTCCGTCTTTGTACTCATGTCTATTTGTTTTTCTACATTTAGAAGATTTTCTAGAATTTGTTTGGGGGTTTTAGTATCTTGGGCCTTTACAAAAATATTCAAATTGAACTTAATTTCCAGTAGCATATATTTTCTTTTTCCAGCTCTAAATTGAAATGTATAGAATACATGATGTCTTAAATTTCAAACTTAGAATTGCACATATAGGTTCTTTTTCTTAAAGTAAACGTATTTAACATTTTTTAAATTTTAACAAGAACTGTGGAGAGCACTATGCCTTCTTGGTATACTGGTTCTTTGGCCTCTTTTAAGTGGAATAATTAAATTAATTTGACAGTATGACATAATGGGTATTTTTGGTCCCAAACCCCAAATGTAGTCAATACATACACTGTATGCACATTTCTCCAGAATACCACGCAAAACTTCTGGGAAAAATCTAGCCCCTTCAATGAAGGGAAACTACACTCTTAGCATCACATTGGTAAAGCTAGCATGTCCTATCTATGCTGGCATCTGGTCTCTCAGCGATGTTGAAGAGCAGTCCACAGGTAGCAGGCAGCATTTCTGCCTCAAGGCAGAGAACCATCACCTCCCAGGCTATACAATACACACAGCTTTCCCCTGGTCCAGACAGCCAACAGAGAAGTGTACTCGATTTTTACTGTTCCTAAGAATTCCTGAAAATGCATACAGTTGTCACTGGCCATGTTGCTTCCAAATGGCATTCTTTTCTACCTGGAAGCTTAATTATGGGAGATTTCACTATGGAAATCCTGAATGATATCTTGATTTCCTGTCTACATAACCTGGATTTGAATGCAGGATGACTAGGGATCAATTGCACAGGAATTTCACTGAGAACATATCCTACATCAACCCGCTAGTTGAGGGCTAAGGGAATTCAGCTCTATGGGTGTAGACCACTCTGTGCTAGCAAATGCTTACAGGCACATTTAGTTGATGCACCTAAATGTAGCATATGGGTACATCTGTACTACTAAGTAAAGAGAAACAAAGAGTAGGGTCAAACACTAGCTCTAGTGCACAACACAAACACTTCATGATAGCCTTTTATTATTGCTTATTTATTAGCTCTCCTGGACATGTTTTGGTTTGCTCATACTAGCTCTCTTCAAGACAAATCTCTAGAGATGGGCCAAACCTAAGCAGTTTGGATGCTGGACCAGCTCTGCCATTAGTCTTCAAAACTAGGAAATAGCCCATTGTCCAGTTTAACTAACTAAGGTATAACCTTCGTTGATCAGGGACATCAGCATCCTATGGGTATGATCGAGGTACTGATGATACCTGATAGCATACTACAAATCAGTCCCAGAAAAGTCAGTGAGATACTCTTCACATGCAGCATAACACAGGAAGATAATGTGCAGTATCTTAACCTGAGAGAATAGAGAACAAATGAGCAATTCCCTATTTCCCAACAGACCATAACACAGCCAGAGAAGATCATGCCTTCTGTTCCACATGTTGAAGCTGCACCACTATGCAGCCAGAGACAGCACAGGAATGAAAACACCTAGTTCAGTAGATCAGGGATACAAGGGCTCTTCAGGGGAGTTTGTGTTGTAATCCATGCATCAAGTACTGGTGTAATCCCATAGTTTATTAATAAAAAGTGATTGAGCAGTCCCAGCAGAATAGAGCTGAAGCCAGGATGCCCTCCTTCCACAAATTTCTCACAAGAATTCAGAATCAGGTACCTCATCACCCCGCAGGCTTTGTATTTCATCATGGAGTTGCAAAATGGTTGAGGTCACCTGGTCCACTGCCCTTGCTCAAGCAAGTCCATTTACAGCCAGTTGCCCAGGACCATGTCCAGATGGCTTTAAAATATTTCTGGTTGGGGAGACTCCACAACTGCTGTGGGCAACATGTTGCAGTGCTAAGCCACCCTCATGGCAAAAAAAGTGTTTCCTAATTTGTGCCATTGCCTCTTACCTTCATTCTTGCATAGTGATTCATCTTTAAGAGTGAATGAAGAGTGTTCCTGCATCTTTACTTTGTCAGTGATTATATCTAATAGCAACTATGGATTCAAAGCTCTTTATAAGAAGAAGGACTTGAAAATCAATGTTCCCACTTTCTAACTGTTTCATGACAGCTATGTCCTGCCTCCAGCCACAACATGAACTCAACCCTATGTTGTCCATATGCTCAGTGGAGCATAGGCACCTATCAACTCCAACTGGGTTTCTCCTCATTTTGTGCAGGTACCTAAGGACTTTCCAGATATATAGGTGCTTACAGTTCACAGGAGTCACTTAGGTACCGCAACCCGTAGGCTTAATATAGCCCTACATGTTTTCATTGGCCTGTAGATTGATCAAAGGATGTATCAATAGAAGATAAACATTCCTTGACAGTATCAGATGGCAAAAAGTACCTTATAAAATAAATTGTTAACAGTATCTAGTAAACACATCATGTCTTAAACACTATCTTACTTTATTGGAATGTAACAAAGATTAGAAGACTTGAAGACAACTAACAATTATATTAATCATTTTGTTTATTGCTCACTGAGTTACTTTAGTCATCCTGAATGAGACTGAATGACCAGTTTGGCAAGTCTCTCTGAAGAATGGGTACTTAACATTTAACAGAAGCATTATTAGTTTGCCCTTTAATACCCCCTGTACTTCAAACCTGACAGGAGTTCAGCATTCAGCCTCCTCTGCACTCAATCTAAATCCCATTAAAGTCAATGCAAGTCTCTTCCATTTTAATGGGATTTAAATCAAGCCTTTAATCCTCCGTGTCTATGACACTGAGAGAGAAAACTATGAATGTGGGTTTGTGATGTAGATACTGCTGCAATGGAAGCTGAATGGTAGAAATCAGTGCAAGTTACTATGAAAAAAAATATATCTTTGTGTATCTTCCTTATTGATGAGAGTACAAGACCTCATATCATATAAGAAAAGATAAAGCAGAGTAAAATATTTAAGATGTAAAATCTTAACGCCCTTCACTCTGCCAAATCTACATCTCTGAAGGGATTCATCTGCCTTAGTGAACTTGCCTAAAAATTGGAAGATAACTCTTCAAGCTCCCTTCTCAGTAAAAGGAGAAGGCTCACCTCCAGACAGCAATTTGTTTGATCTGTCTTAGATGCATATTTTCAGCTGAGATGAACAACCTTCTTCTGATGTTTATTTCTCACTATGGCTAACTAAGACTTACATGTCTAATTTTTAGCCATCTATAATTAAGGGGCGTATATCTCACTCCTTACTGGATTTTTTTAAAACTGTAAGAGGTATCCTTTAAGCCTGGAAAGTAGATAGCTCAGTGCTGGTGTGCAGTTCCATTTCTAAGGCTAGACGCAATGAGCGTAACATGTTGGTTTGACTTGAATGAGAAGGTCATAATTTTATTTGTTGAACTAGATTACATATTTTAGGTAAAATCAACTACTCTTGTGTACATATTTTGAGTTACATCC
Source organism: Chlamydotis macqueenii (assembly GCF_036417535.1). NCBI lineage: Eukaryota > Metazoa > Chordata > Aves > Otidiformes > Otididae > Chlamydotis > Chlamydotis macqueenii. The sequence goes on from NC_141556.1 coordinate 170,033,459, forward strand.
CTTGTTAGGTTTTTACTATGATTACTCATCCTTACTACTAAACATATTATCCTAGCTCTGTAGAACTTCATCATTTCTTTATTGTCTGATGCAAATCCTCTCTAATTTTGTAGTTCACAGTCCGTATGTTCAAGGATTGCATTAGCCCTTTTCATCACAGCAGTACGTGAGGAGCTCATAGTGTTTACTGAAACTCCTTAGTACTTTTAGGCGTGTTGCTTTTCAAGGCACATATCTTTGACTAGTAACATAATCTATATTCAGTTTTCCTACAGTGAATGCTTCATAATTAGCTGTATTATAAACCTGTATCTCTCCACTAAAGAGATTCTGTGAATTTGCTCTGCTGGCAGAGCTATTTTAGCAAAACAAGATACTAAAGAAGTTTTTCCACCAGTGTATCTACCACACCTACTTTAACGACTCTAGCTAAGCCAAAACTAGGGCTGTGCTTTGTGTGGACAGATATATGAGTTCAGGGTGTGTGGTTTTTTTTTTTTCCCCAGATCAGCTGAGACACCATACTGACAGAAAAACTTTTTACCACAGGCTAAATCCATACTTAAAAGTTTGCCCATAGAGCCTTACTGACACTGATATGCCAGGGCGAAAAGCCAGCCAAATAAAAGAAATCTTAATGTACACTTAGCTTGCATCAAAACATATTTTTGGGGATACAACTTGGCAAACTCCACTAGCAAACACATTTATTCCCCTGTTACACGTTTATACACTTCTATACTGCCCCATTTGTAAGTCTTTTGTTGTTACAGAAGTGCCACCCCAAAAATCAGTCCCTTGTTGCTATCATAGTGCTGAAAAAACGTGCATACCACCTGTTTGAACTTGCAATATGAGCTGCATGAGTGACATTTCCTCCTCATTATTTAGCTGTTAATTCTCCATGTTATTGCCAAAATATGACTACTGTAAAAAATTACTAACATGAGAGTTCAATTGTGGACTATGTGATGAGGTTGCTTTGTTACTTATGATGTAACTATCAAACCATGAACTCTTTTGTTCTTTTTCTCCCTCGTATTTGAGAAAAAAAAAAACAAACACAATATTAAATTGATGATTCCATACAGGGAGGTTAAGTTTTTTGTAGATTTTTCTGAATATATGAAAGATATGTGCCTAGGACTAAATTCCAACTTGTAAACTATACTTTGGAACACATGTCAAAACACAGGAAATAGCAAAATCCTTTGAGTCACATCAAAAATGTATAGCTATGTTTGAGCAAGAGTATTCTTCAAGCCACTAAGTTTTACATATAGCACATTTATTAATGGGTATAGTTTGAGCTAAGGAAAGGGTTATGGTGACATAGAAACCTAAGGATCTTGAAAAAGTGAACAACTTGATTGGTATGAAATAGAGTTTTATGTACTTGGGAAACAAACAAAAAAAAATAGTTGTATGCAGTTCAAAGACTCAAGTAGGAAGAGTGATGTAAATAAAATTCAGAATCAGGAGTTAATTTTAATTTGTTTGTGGGACCACTTGAGTGCTTACAGCTCACAGCCATCCAACAGGCAGATGTAACCACAGCACCAGCAGTAGGTTGCTTGAGTCTTGTCAGGACAATGCTTCCTTTTGTCTGCTGGCTGCACATGTTTGACAGTCATTAGAGAGTCATCCAAGGAAATACTTCCTTTCCATGTACAGGATCCTTGTCCTGGATTTTTAACACTGAGCTTTCTCAGTAATTCGGCTATCATTAGCAAAAGAATAGTTTCTTACAGCCTGCCTCTGCCCTTAAGGGTCTTTTATAAAGGGAACAGAAGCCCTTTGTTGTCTCTCCTTCACACGTTATTAACAGAGGGTTAACAGAAAGAAGAGGGGCTTGTTACATGCCCGCTGCAATTTGTCTTTTTTTTCCAGTTCATTCAGATCTTCATCGTGTCCAACCAGAAGATGGATTAACCCAGATCCATGGTGACTGTTACCATACTAAATAGAAAATGAATTTTAAAAAAGCAAAGAACCAAATCAGCTAACGAGAGACTGAATATTCCTGCATGCCAAACGTTTTTAGAAAACAAACTACTGTTCAACAAATGAAAGTAAACCTCAGTAATATGCAGATGTATCATCTCGATAATTTGGTATGATCATCCTTTTGCCTAGTTGATGTTTTTACTTTTTGTGTGCTGTCTAATTCTTTCCGCGCTACCTGTGCACATCCGTGGCCAAGCCTACCATTTGTCCTGCACAAAGCAATAATTTACGGTTGTCGCTTCTAATCCTGTGGCATTTGGGTCTGATATCTGATATTTGCGATGGGGCTGTCAGCTGGTGTAACGCTGGATTGCTCTACTGGTGACAGCGCAGTCAGGCTGACTCACGCTAGCTGATCCTCAGCTTCCTCAGCTCTGCCTTTGGCAGGGTCCACACACCCACCATGACTTGCCACTTTTTTACAATTCTAGGAATATTTTGGATGAATTTGGGACCACGCCCAGAATGAATCATAGGCAACTATCCAGCACTCCACAGAGAGGGAAGTTGTAGATCTTTCCATTACTGCCCAGTGAGTCACTTAGCTTTCTGTGAAAATTTCTTTTGGTTCAGAATTTCATAAAGGGATGATGAAAACCAAAGAGATGTATACATTAAAAAAAGGGAGTTTGCAACATGGGAGCCAGTGCCATATGTCATGCTGATGTACTAAAAATCTCTGTGACTTCTTGAAAGTCAAGAGCTTTCAGTCTGGGAAATTTTGAATACCTGAATGCTGACACTTACAGTTAACTTTGCTTAAGCACAGCTTATCCAATAAATGGTATCTAATCTATCTTTTTCTTAGAGTGCTGGTTACACGTTCCATTTAATTTGGTAATAAAATTAATTCCTGAAAAGTCCCATCCCCTTCTATCACCTGTTCCCACTTCTTGTTATAGTTCTCCACCTTATGCTGTGCTCAGGAAACATCACAGGGATGTATCAGGTTTCTACAATGATCTAGGTTTAAAAAACAAAACAAAACAAAACAAAACAAAACAAAACAAAACAAAACCCCAGCCTACCTCATCCCTCCCACCCCCTGCCAAACACAGGTGTTGCAGCTTTGGAAGAAGTTGAAGTGGGGGAGCAATCAGCTGTGGGTGGACAGGAACCTTTCAAGACAATTTCAGCACTGAAAAAAGAAATCAGTAATGTATAACTATAACCTTATGAAAAAAAAAAACCAAAACATAGTGTATGGGAAGTATTTGCTTGTTCAAAGAAGAGCAACAAAGCTGGTGAAGGGTCTGGAGCACAAGTCTTATGAGAAGCGGCTGAAGGAACTGGAGTTGTTTAGCCTGGAGAAAAGGAGGCTGAGGGGAGACCTGATCCCTCTCTACAACTACCTGAAAGGAGGCTGTATTGAGGTGGGTGTTGGTCTCTCCCCCCAAGTAACAAGCAACATGACAAGAGGAAATGGTCTCAAATTGCACCAGGGAAGGTTTAGATTGGATATTAGGAAAAATTCCTTCACTGAAAGGGTTATCAAGTGTTGGAACAGACTGCCCAGGTAGGTGGTGGAGTCACCATCTCTGGAGATATTTAGAAGACCAGTAGATGTGGTGCTTAGGGACATGGTTCAGAGGGACTTGGCAATGTTAGGTTTATGATTGAACTTGATGATCTTAAAGGTCTTTTCCAACCTAAATGATTCTATGAGTCTACGATTCTATCTAAATCTTCTGTATATATCAAGAATGGTATAGTACAGGTCTACTGGTCCAGTTCAAAGGGAACAAGCAGTTAATTAGTTACTAGGCAGAGAGGATGCTCCCTCCGTACAGATAAAGTTCTTCCAGGTATCTGATCTGTTTGAGCGACCTCCTCAATTCAAGGAGTGAAACAGACTCAGAGTCAGCACAAGTCAGGTCACGTGTGTGTAGTTCAAAATGTTCATGACAACCTGGCAAAGGGAGCCAACAGTGCGGTGGCAAAGCCTATGGATGATACAAAGTCATTCAAGGTAGTATAAGCAAAGGCAAAGTGCAAAGAACCACAAAAGGACCTTAAGCAACTGAGCAGTAAAACGGCAGGTGTAATTCAATGTGGATACATGTGAAGTCACGGTGGATAGCATTTGGAAAAATACACCTAGTATCACACATGAAAAAAAAAGATGACTACATATAAAATGATCTGATATATCCTGAGGAAAGATCTTGGGGTTTGACTAGATAGCGTCATGAAACCGTCAACTCAGTGCTCAAAAATCAGGTGCAATATTAGAGAATATTTGGAAAGGAATACCAGACAGAGCAGAAGACATCTTTATGTCATTGTTTAAACCCATGGTTCACCCACGTTACGAATACTTCGTACAGCTCTGATGCCTTCATCGTAGAAAGGATATTAGGAAGTGGCAACAAATTGCCCTGTTTTTTTCCTTTCCTCCATGTCCATGTACGGACACTGCTAGGGTAGGATTCTGTGCTAGAGAGACTCTTTGTCTGAATCATTCCTATGTTCATTCATCCTTACATGTATGCAGAGATTATTTTATGACTGAAAGCTACTGCTAACAGTTCGAAGAAGTGAGTGTCGGCAGCCAGTTCCAGCTGAAAATGTAATTTGGAGAAGATGTACCTGTTGTATATTCAACACTGTACTTCCATGTGAGGATAGAGGGGATGAAGACTTGATTACAAAAAGTGCATTTGAAACACTATTCATATAAGATCACCTGAAGTATAAACAGCAATCAATCTGAACAGCTTGCTATCCCACCTGTACAGATAGAAAATTGAATGCCAGTGCACGTGGAAGTAATGATATATAATGCAATAACTGCTCAGCACTGTGATCAGGATTAAAATACAGCTCAGATACAGCTTCAGTGTCTGTGATCAACCCGTGACAGGTACAAACACAGATGACAATTGTCTAAAGCAGTGCTTTAACTGGCTTGTAAAATAGCTTAAGGCTGCTACACAGACAGGGCTTTTGATGCCATTCTCCCATGCTCAGTTCAAGCCCACCCCAGCTTTCCCACAGCTGCACACAATGCCAGCAGTGCACCACCAACCCTGGAAAGCTCACAAGAAAATTTATTTGAATGCTCAACTATTAATGGTTGCAAATCCCACGAGAAGCTGTTTATTTCCTCTTCGTATCAGCAATATTTACTACGTGGGAAAGTACGAGCAATTCAAATGATGCATTTCTGCTGCTGAAAATAAAATGTAATTTTCAAATATCTTTGAAAATATCACAGACTCTGGTAACATCAACAGTACACCATTGTTGGTAACAGTTGCAAATAACACACACCCCATTCACTTGACTGCTCAAACACTAAGTGATGTATTCTCTTCCTCATTCTCCTTCCCCTCCACTCAGCTGCTGAAATGACAAAAGGAGGGCAGCTGAATGCTGAGGGCATTTTTATGGAGTATAAAGCTTATGCCTTCACATGGACATAGGAAAACAGTGGTGCAGACACACTCAGATGCTTCATAGTGAGTGAACAATGTGGAGATACAAGGCTGGATTGAGAGAGATCAGCATCAACTCACATCAGCACAGTGTCTACACTGCTTGCTGACCATGAAAACAAATGGAACTGAAGACCTAGACACTGCTGACAATCTCTTCCTCCAATACTTTTCTTGGATTAGGGCTCAGAAGCAGTTTGAGTAGCTGGTCACCCCAAGTACTGATATTTTGGAAGTCACCTGGGAAAAAACAGGTTGAAAGTTAGGCAGAACCCTGATCAAAGCAGTGGTGAGTTCTGGTAGAAGAAGATCTAACTAATGCTCAGTAGCAGGGAGATTAGTTTTTTTTTTTTCTAAAATAGGAGCTGTGTAAAGTATTTATTTCAGAAAAAAAGTAGACAATATAGTCACTCTGGCAGTAACCATGAAATACCCTTAGGCATATATTAAAAAAATGGCCTGCTGTTAACAAAAAGCAACATTCATAGTGAAATAGATGTAAGAAATAAAGCTTCTTATCCAGAATAACAGTAGAAGAGATAAGGACAGTTACCTTTGTAGAATCATTCACTATGTAGGGATCTTAGACAACCTGAGACCCTGAGCAACGAGCATGTAGCTAATAAGAAAGCCACAGCACTGGTTCATCCATGCATTGGTGTCTAAATTAGGATTACACAGTGAAGGGAAAGGAAGCTTCCTGAATGAAGCACAAGAAGCTGGCAGTAGTGCCAGAAACAGAGGACCCAAACCTCAGGACCTCTTCAGCCTCAAAGAGTCTTTAGACAGTATCAGCACCTTCTTCTTCATGTGTTTTCAAGTAAAATTAGTGCTCGCCAGGTATGTTAACCAGTCTGATTGCTGTAAATCAGCCCTGATCAGAGGAAATTGCTGGAGTTCAGGTTCCCATAGGTGTAGAGTGGGAACTTCTGAGGATGAGTGCTCAGGCAACTCTGCACTGTAAGTCTAATACAATTAGATGTTTTCAAGGGCTATCAGCTATAGATTGTAGACATCCTTAAATTCTCTTTTGAACCTTGGAATCAAAATTCACCCTAAATCCAGCTGAATGCATCTCAAATCTCAGTGTGAACTTTCTAATTTGACAGGGACACTGCCTTTCTGCACCTGAGCATAATCCAAATTATACCCATTCTCAAAATACACTAAGCAAAATTGCACAAATGCATTGTTAGTGCTGAGAAGGTGGTACACGTAAGAACCTCAGGCATGTTCTCCTGGTCCTTTTCCCTCTTCAGGATGACAGGCTTTAGAGAAACCCTCCCTTAAATTATGTTATTTGACTAGGTGCCTGAATCTATGTGAAATAAATCCAGAATATATGCCCTGGATAAAAAAGTTGTTCACAATGAGTAACATCCAGTTGACACTCCATTTAAATATCTTAGCGAGGTCAACTGGGTAATCATAAAGCAAAGTACTATTCATATACAATATGTATTTGGGAAGCAGAAACTTTTTCTATGGAAGAAAAATCACATTAAAAACTCTGTTGCATTTCTTCTAAAAGCAGAAGCAGTACCTCATACCCGACAGAGTGTTCAAATCTGAACTCAGAAGGGAAAGCAGGAAAAAGAAGGAAAAACAACAGCATTGACCTCCGTCTAATACTTTAGGAAATGCTTGTTTGGAAGAGTTGCATGAGAACACACAGACTTAATGTTTTTGGTTTCTTATCGGGCTGGACCGAGTTCAAACCAATGACCTCAAAGTTAAAAGCCCTACATGTCTTTTCCATGTTCTTAAACAATCCAACCCTTCCCATGAATATAATATCTTATTCAGAAGTCCATACCACTGAATTAAATATAGCTTGTAAAAACAATTAAGTCTAGACAACCAACTGACAATCAGACCATCAAGTCTGCATTCCCTCAAACAGAGGACATGAAGAAAAGGGGTCTGATGCTCAGCTGCTCTGAAGTGCTCTGTCTGAGGTAGTGAAGTGATATTTGTCAAGAATAGATAAGAATCTGGTATTTCATGCTTAAGAGTTTGCATGTTTTAAGCATAGAACATTTATTAGGGATATGCATGGGAGATGTTTCAGAGTATCTATTCCTGAATGAACTATGAACCTCTTAGATCACCATACCATTTAAATTTTTAGTATTTCAGTTTTTACCCTTGGTGGTGGAAATAAAACTCATCTTCACCATAGAAATATTGAAAATTTCGTCAATGTCAAACAGAGTCTATTTCATAGGTGTGTTTCTTACAGTGCTACTCTATTTTTGGTGAATAATACTCGTACTGTTTGTGTATACTTTTTCCTTCCTATATTTACCACTCATGTTTGTCTGATATATGAAATATTAAATTCTGAGCTGGATAAGTTACTTACCTCTAAGTAGAGTTCACCAAGATGTGTTGGTTGAGAGCCTCTTCCCTTTGGGTACACAAACCCATCAAATGCTTGAGCCTGAACAATTTTTCTCTCCAGCAGTCCCAGCACTGTGTGTGCATCTTCTCTTGTGTTCCATGCAAACAATATAGAGAAATGTGCATCTTCTGCTCCCCCCTTTCCTTGCAGCCGTAGGATCCCAGAGTACAAGGGACTGAGCAAGACAAAAGAAGGTGGTGATAAAATGTACATGACTACAGCTTATAGCTCCATTTACAAGTGAGTCTCATCTTTAAGTGTTTGTTCATTCCACTTCAGGTGACCCCAGTGCCTGCAGGTACGTCTGTGAGAGCAGGGAATTGCTTTGCCAAGAAAAAGTATGCATGTGTATATCTGCGTGTGTGAAAGAGCAGAGCTAGGACAAAATCCATCCTGGGAAGTTACAGTGGTCATAACCGGCAAGGTTTGGGTAGCAGTGGGCTACAGGAGCAACTTGTGTGAGACGATGCTGTGAACCATCCTGTACAATATCACAGCTAGTTCCAGCCAGCTCAACAACCAACTCAGTCCGTACCAAAACCTCAGCTGGCCAGAGGAGCATATGGTACCTCTGCTCAGACATACATAAGAAAGGGCAGTAGCTGCTGGGGACCCAAAGGGACACACGTGAGGAAACACAAAAGGACACACAGGAGGGGGACATGTGAAGATACAGGAGGAGACAGACAGAAGGGGACATTGAGGAGGGACGTGGATGGAGATGCACTCTCGAAGGAGGCACTACTTGCCAGAGGACTGCAGCCGATGGATAAACCTCTACTGGAGCAATTACACCCCTGAAGGGACTGCGGCCTGTGAAGGAACCCGCACCGGAGCAGAGGAATAAGAGCAGGAAACAGGAGCAACAGAAAGAAACAGCTATGCACTGATTCCAACCTCCTGCGCTACCTGTTGCCTCACTGAAGGGATTAAGAGCTGTCTCAACTGACTTTGAGACTGAGGAAAGGGGTGGGAAGGTGTTTTCCCTGTGTTTATTTAACTGTTTGTTTTCTTTGTTTCTCAGTACTCAAATCTGTAATTAAAAGTTTATGTTGATTCGCTATAAATTCAATCAAGTTAAATTTTTGTCTCCAAGACTGTTTTGCCCACAACAGGACAGGAGAAGCTGTCTTCAATTGAGGTTCTGGAAGAGAACAGAGGAGGTGATAGCACCTCCACAAGTCCTTTATGTCCTTAGCCCTAGGAAGGAGAAGTCTCTATTTCTGATCCCATCCATGATACTCATGTGGGCCTTTCCACAGGCCATCAGTGGAGTGAGAACTAGTCTTATCTGTATAATGTCATGGTGACTTCTTCAATCCTCCAGTTATATAGGAAACATACTCAGTTTCACTCTTTCTGGAAGGAAGAAGGAAAGAAGATTGTGGAAAGGCTGTACAGAAAGAACTGGCATTGTGGCATGACGAGGAAACCAAGTGCTGGCAACAGCACTTGTTTCTATAAAGGCTGATATTCAGATGACTTCTTGTCACAAAGCTGGCATTACTGTCCCTGCAATATGAGAACTCTCTGACAGTTCAGAAGTTTGACAGAAAGGATGTTTCTCTCTTTTATCTCCATTTAGGAGTCACCCGAGGCTGTTGTTTTATTTTTGAGCAGGGTACACAACAAGTATTTCTTTTTTTCCATTTTCATTTTCCTAGAGGTCAGCAATTGTGTGAGAAAGAAGGATGAAACAGATGAGACAGCCAAAAACATATGGCATACAGGCTGGATGTATATTTCCATCCACGTGTCTTCTTTTGCATTTGTTTCAAATTTCTGAGCATCTGGCATTTCCAGCCTCCAAAAAAGAAAAAAAAAAGAGGTGGGGAACTGTTAGGAAAAACCTGGCCTTGGTCAGTTGGTGGCATTTCATTAAAGTCCTAAATGCAATCCAGACAGACAACGAGTCTGTTTGCAGTAGGTGTAATTTAGACAGAGAGTTTAAAGAGGCAAGTTACTATTGTCCACAGTAACCAACAGATCCAACTCAGTTTGAATGAGCCCAAAAGACTCAACTTCATTGTAGCATGAAAAAGTACCTCAAAGAATAACTTCACCTCATAACAACGTAGGCATTTCAGAGACAGGCATTTTTAAAAGGTTAAAAGATAAATTATCATTTTACGACTCTTTTCCATGTAGTCACCCAAGGAAGTCAGACCATTTTGTTACATCAATTAGCTTAACAACTCTTCTGTGTAAATTATGAAACAAGTCTTCTTTGCATTACTTTCTGCATACCTGAATTTGTCCTGCTCATTAAGGCATATACTACGTCTGAAAATTTCCATATTTCCAGTTTAGTGAAATTATTGTTTTACTAATTCTGTTCTCTGTGTTTGGCTGCAAAGACTGCATATATTAACATTGAATATAGTTTAGATCAAAATGCTCTTTAATTACCTAAAATGTTACTTTATTAAAAAGAAAGGTAGTTCAATATATAGGAAAATGAATGTGTAATTACTGAGATGTTACAATGACGAATGAGCTGAGGGATTGACATTAATATTATAGAGGCACATTCCAAAAGACACTAGTTGAAAGAGTTTTGTGTCATTAACTTTATTGGGAGCCCTTCCAAAAGACTTAAGTTGAAAGAACTCATGCCATTAATATTATTGGGAGTCATTCCAAAAAAACAGTAGTTGAAAGAGCTTCTTGTAGGATGATTTATTTGTTGGTTTAAGTAGATAAGTTAACCCTTTTGTGGCTAACTTTTGCTAGATTTTGACAGCAATTCACTGTATGAATGACTCTTACAAAGGGAGGTGAGGTATTCAGCGCTAATATTCACTAAAGGTTGAAGTTGACCACCCAAAAATCGGGAAAGTGGTTTTCTGTCTTCTCCAAGCTCTTTGGAATTAATTTTTGTGCTCCTTTTTCATGGCATAAACACAAACTTTTATTTTCCTGGTCATTCACAGCTCGATCCTTCTCTTGTATTTATCGCTGAGATGTGTTGTTGCTATTGCATTTTCATTTCAACTGCCCTTGCAGAGAATTTCTCAACATTTTTAATTTATTGGCCAATGCATCTGCACTGATAGTAGCTGGAAGTGCTCACTTGTCTTCTTCCAAAAATGTCTCTGCATGGCTGTCTCACACAGGATGTTTTCTGTGGACTGCTCTGTGAATCCAATACTAGGAAATTTTCCTCATTCTCTTACATAATTAGGGAGATAGTCTGCATGTTTGTTATGCTGGATAATACTGTGTCATAGTTCTGTTCTGTTTCCACATCTTTTCATACTCCTCTCTCAGCTCTTGTCTCAGATCATTTTGGGACAGGGTCTATGTATTCTGTGCTTGTTAGAAGAGCATTGAATATAGAAGAGTCCTGGCCACTGCAGAATTCCAAGTAGTGTCACATCTGTACTGTTGCATTGCGATGTCCCATGTTTAACACCCAGGTCTTAGTCCTTTGACCTTCCTGGCCACACAGACATTATTTATCAGCCGAGGTCCCATTGTGGGGTGATGTTGGAAGGGCAGGAACCTAAGTCATTCCCTTGTGAAAAAAAAAAAAAAAATTGCAAGCATGAGCTGGAAAATAGTGCATGCCAGGGTTTCGTTCCTATACAAAATATAAAAATAAATTCTGGCAGACCTGATTTCTTCAGCCTTCAGGCTTCATGGCCTTGCATGCCCTCCTCATGCTATAGACCAAAACAACATGCCTTAGCCTTGGCAACATGCTACAAAATATTCCTGTGATAGATTGTGAGGCAGCCATCTCATTTGTGTCCATTGTTGAATAGAATGGTGCTAAACAGCATTTAAAGAAGTGCCAGCTAAAGAGCAATGTCCCAGTCAAAATAGCCTTGTCTGATAGTGTCTGAGATGAGACAGATTCATCTTGCCAGGGTGTACTCATCCTGTGCTAGACATCTTTGCTCCAACACATGGAGTGTGAACAAACTGGAAATATTATTTCCAGTCAAAAGCACAACACTGCCACTAAAAACATCAGCAGCCACAGCAACAGACAAATTATGTAGCAAGTCCAAATAAGAGGTTAAGTGCCAGTCTCTGTCATGGAGAGAACTGGAGATATTTAAAACTCAACTGGACAAGATCCTGGGCAACCTGATCTAAGCTGACCCTACTTCAAACTGAAAGATCTATCAAAGGATATCCAGACGTGTCTTCCAGCTTAAATTATAGTGATTCTAACACATATCTATGCTAGAATATCATCACACTCAACTGTAGGAGAAAAAGAATCACCTAATTTAAAAGACTGACGCAGAGTTCAAGTAAAATCGTTGCTAGCAACTGTGATGGTACAATGTAAAGCTTGAAAGTTCTTCAAAGGCTGAACATATATCCTTTCTCTCTGTCTGTATCTGATAAACAGAATATGTATAACAGACAGCATGGACTAGCTCTCAAATTATTCTTTATGTACAGTGCTCTTCCTTGTGACAAATTGTTCACTATAGAAGACATTGTGACAAATAATAAATACAGCATGAGATCACACATTTTTAATGATAGTCTACAGTATGGAGTAATTTTAAAAGAAGGATGAAAATATGTAGTCTTAAACATGAAATCATGGTTTATAGTTTGTCTTTCTAGGCCAAAGTATATTTTTAGCTGTATTCAAATAGGAGATGTGTTAGTGACAGTCTTATGCATGCATCCAAACACAAGAACCCGTATCAAAGAAACAACTTTCTGGTGTCCAGCCAAGTGCTGCTTACACCTTGTCATCACAATCTCTGACTCTGTTCTTTGTCTCTTAAAGTTTGATGTTGATATGTATATATTTGATATGCATATAATATGCAGACCTAATAGAAACTCACGCTGTGCCATAAGAATAATTAAGAAACAAGGAAATTACCTCAATTGTATAAATATAAAATCAGGTATCAGGACCAGAGAACTCAGAAAACATGTATACAAGACAGACAAGAGGCAGAGGAAAGGAAGAACATAGGAACCCAAAAAACAATGTGCTAGTAGCAAATACTAGCTCTATTAGTATTGTTATTATTGGCTTTATTTGTTGCTTAAAACTTTTCAATGCTGTTCTGAGAGGAATTTTGTAGGCAGAAAAATGAAAGGATAGGAGTAAATCTGTGACACCAAATGGCAAATCTGTATAGACCACAGGCTACACAGAATTAAGTCAACAGAAACAAGCTTTTAAAGTAATCACTGTTTTAATGCTTTCAGCTTCCACAGTTTCTGCAGTGGCTCTGTCAGCTTTACTCTTTGGCTGGCTCGGGTCTGCTCCCTCTTTTATAGGTTTTAAAACATTTAAAGCAAAGGAAGGAAGTAATCTAAGCTCTGTCCAATTTACCATCTGGATGGGCAGTGAGGTACTCACAGATGTCCACATCACAATGTGTTTAAGCATGGTAGCTTCTGCTCAGCCATTGTTCCTAGCTTTCATTTCAAGATAAACTGGGAAATCTGTCTATCTTCCTTGCCTCAGTCCTAGATGCATTTCTAACCCTGGTTGTCTAGACATAGCCCTAGTGATTCCTAGCCCATACTTTTCAGTTTGGCAAGTTATACTGCTTTGCAAGGATCTTTAAGCAACAGTTGCCTATGCAAAGTGTGAACAAAAAGGATGATTAGTAGCTAAGGATAAGACTTTTAAAAAATGACAAAAGTGATTAGCAGAGGGTGGTCCCGTGAGCTGGTTTCACAGGAACTTTCAAACCTAGATGAAATTTTGATTTAAAGACAGAAAAAAGTCATTCTTACACTCTTGCTTTTATAAAAAAAAAAGATCATACAGGTCATTTAAGGGTTGAAAAACCTAAGAAGAGAACCAGAAATGCTTTACATTGGCTCAACAGAACAGAGATATTGAGGAAACTTTCGAGATTTGTTGCACATGCCAGAAGAACAAGCCAAGTCAAGCGAAAGAGGCCTTGTTGGTGGCACAGGAAAAATTGTTCCCCTGGAGCAAAATAGGCTTAGGTTTGCTTAGATTGGCCAAGAAAATAAATACTCTTTTCTGGGCTGAGTTTACTAAGAAGCAGTATTTTGTGAAGTTTGAGTATAGCCAAGTTACTGTGAGTGCGCCCTTAGCCATAATCCAATCCGACTTTGAAAAAGTTTACTACAATTAAATTACAGGACATAACAACTAAATACAGGTTGCCACCTGTAGGTATTTGCTTTAGTAGACAGGGAGATTTATAACACTTTTACTGACGAAGGCAGTTGATGTCAGATTTTTGTGGAAGAATAAATACAGCTATATGCAATACGATCTGATGGTCATGGAACTGACAACAATCCGTTGACTTGAAGCACCATATATGCACATGGTGGAAATCAATGATCAGAAACAAAGGAGATGGAGGAAGCACAAAGTCCAATTAAAAGTATCTCATGTCATGCACTCTAATCATATGACAATTGACCAAATTTCCCCAACTTCCCACCTTTTCCTATTCATATTGTGGCTAGACCCAGCCCTGTAAACCTCAAATGGGCTCCAATACAGTTGTTCCACATGTTCCTGAAATTGGCATCAATAGAAAAATGCTAATATCTCCAGTTTCAGGAGAGGATGTAAGAGTCATTCAGCTTGATGTTTTTTTTTCATTTGAGATAGTCATGATTAGGTAGTTGTGGTAACAAATAAGACAACCGGACATGGTACCTGAATGGTCCAACAGTGAGTGAGACATAACCAAAAGTAAGAAGCAAGTAGTCAGAGCTCTAAATCTCTTTCTAAAAAGAGAAGGACTCAAACTAGTAGCTGTGTACTTCAGAGAACGAGCTGTACGTTGTTTCTGCTTCTTTGCTTCCCATCTCTCCCTTCCTCCTTCCCTCCTTTCCCCAAAGCACTGTTTAATTAATCTATTAAATTTGGTTTATCACATACATCTGCAGTATTTGTCTAGACAAACAAGGCTTATTTTCCCAGGTTCCCAGGTGAGTATTCAGATTTGTTTTAGTAAAGATACCTCTAAAAGCCTTTTGTTGCCTGACAAAAAGATTACAGTTATTAACTGTTATCCAGGAAAATAAGCTATGGTGCATGAAGTCTTACCTTTAAGTGGTTCATCGTGAGAAGTGTGTCACTGGTAAAAAAGGATCTCGCTCCAGTACCACAGATTCTGAGGTTATGTCTAAACTGCTCAACAAAGCGTGCCACCTTGGCTGGCCTGAAGGCCAGGTGGCACCAGCTTGCTTACCTCAAACTGGTTTAGGACTCATGTCCTAGAAATTTGTCTTGGAGATGGCTAGTTGAAGCAGCCCAAAACAAAGCCAGGGAACGAGCTAGGAATTAAATGATGTAGATCATGCTGTATATAGTGCCTGAGCTCCTTCCCCAGCCCTCTTCTGTTTAGCAGTGGTGACTGAACCCTACCCTCACCTTTCAACATCTACCACGGAAGTGAGATGGTACCAATACGCAGCTACTGAGTGTCTGCATCCTTTTGAAGGAGGCTCAGGAACAGCTTGGTACTAGGTCTCAACACCTACTGGGTGGATGGGATAGGGTTTGAGTCATATGGTTTAATTTATACTGCAGAAGAGAAAAACAAAGAAAGCAGAGGTGCTAACTAGAAACCAGAGCAAATTCAGCAAGGAAGTCTGGAGTGTATTGGATGCAAGAGAGACCAGAGTCACTCTAAGCAATACGGAAAGGTGCTGAGCACTTTCAGGCAATCTATGGCAATCGCAAAGAGCTGCAGTTACACCCATCACCCAAGTGATAAACTACCTTGAGAAAGCAGATGAAGTCACCCAAAGTAGGACAGACTAGAGGAGGTAGCTCTGCTAGCTGTTTTGGATTGCTCCTCAGAAAGTTTTGGTTATTCCAAGCTATTACCTGTACAGAGATGCTAGTACATGGCTTTTAACTAAGGCTGTCAGACCGCAGCCTTACACCATAGTTTCTGCTGTATGTGCAGTTGGCTCCAGGATTCACAGGAAATACAGCAAAGTCACAAGAAGTCTCCTGCCAGTATGTCTGTGGAAGCTGACACCGATACAAAAGTTCCTGAGTCAAACTGTTAGCAGGGACGGTGCTGACAGGTCTCTGGAAGGGTCTTATGATTAGGGATCTCAAGACTGCCAGCCATCCTGCCCAGAGCTGGTTTGGAATGATCCCACCGTATTTGTTTTTTGAGGTCACCTTTTGATGGAAGGTTTGTTTATCCAGATAATCTCTCTCTTTGAGAGTAACTCTTCTGCCAAAGCGAGGAAGTGGCTGAGTTGTCACCTCAAAGCCTGTGCCATCTTCGTGCTTTTCTGGTTTAATGCAGATTTTAAAAATGCTCCAGGCACTATCAAGTATCCAAAGGACTTCTGGCCTGTGACAGAACATATTTCTGGACTAAAAGTTGCTGGAAGTATTATGTTACGTGAATGGTCAGCTCTAAGTTTGTATCCTGCGGTATTTTCTTGCAGACATGCCAACATAGCCACTAAAAAAAAAAAGTCCAAACAAAACAAAACCCTCTACTGCACTGGCCATAATTCTCACAGATGTTATTATTTGCCCTCTGTGACAGAAAAATATTTCGGCATCTGAAAAAGTCTCTTACAAACACAAGCTGGAGATTTTATGCAGTAACATTCTTATCACGCCTTCAGGCATTACCTTTCTGCAGCATTTTGCCAAGTACGAGGTGTACCGTCATGTCACTGAATACCATCTGACTGACAGTAAAAACAAACTGATATACAGAGTATCTCTGTCCTGCAGAGCTCCTTGAGGCGCTGCACAGCTTAACGTAAACATCCTAAAATATATAAGCATGTACTGATTAAAACCTACCACTTAAAATTCGAACAAATCAGAATAAAGTGAGCATGCAAAAAAAAAAGGTTTTATGAGCTAAATAAACCCAAAGTCACTGTGTTTAGAATTAACACATTCAAGTTCATCTAACTGGTGCTAGATCAATTACTTTAATGCAAAGCTCAGGTCTGGCATCTCTACACAGGTTGGAAAAGCTTTCTTAATAAATAATTCCACCACTCTCAAACGAGACTAATCACTAAAACACTCCTCCATCTGCTTGCTCATAGACGAATATGGCTTCCACAAGTCAGGTCAAAAACTATTATAATCATCAATCTTGTTTTCTGAAAAAATTCTGTTAAATTGCATCCTAGCTCTCCAGACACCACGGACAGTAGTAATTAAATGTATTTTGATTATAATGGGAGCTTAGACATGCAGTTCATTTGCAAGCATTACACTCAGACATCTACAGTCTGGTATAAAACCCACTTTTAAACCGCTTAAGTGGTGAAAACTTGAGGATTTAGGAGTCCATTCAAAGCTTAAATACAACAGGGCACCACACTGGGTCTCCTGCCTTCCTTTAGGGAAGAGCACAGACCTCCCACAAGTCCTGTACTTTATCTACATCTCATGTGGACAGCACCAGACACACTATGGCAACAGGTACCTATGTTTAGACAACTGACTTTGTTCCTACGTGACAACCTAGAGGTTGATTTAGATTAGGAGTAGATTTAAATTAGATATTAGGAAAAAAATTTTTACAATGAGGGTGGTAGAACACTGGAACAGGTTGCCCAGAGAGGTGGTAGGTGCCCCATCCCTGGAAACATTCAAGGCCAGGTTGGACGGGGCTCTGAGCAACCTGACCTAGTCGAAGATGTCCCTGCTTCTTGCAGGGGGGTTGGACTAGATGACCTTTAAAGATCCTTTCCAACCCTAACAATTCTATGATTCTATAACCTTTAGATGAGATGAACAATATCACAGAAGTGCCTGCTTCTCTCTGCTGAGTATAGAGAAACAATAGCTGGTAGTTCAGGAATCAAAACAGAGCGGAAAAATCTCACTACAGATTATTTGTGCAAGGGTGCTGATGACTCAACAGCAGCTGGAGGATGAACTTTTCCCATTTGAAAAATCCTAAAGTGGAGCTAGGCAAGTAAAATTCACCCCAGTCTTTGTGTGGAACCAGAGACAGATACCTTGTCCTGAAAGTGCATCAGGTGTATCTCCTTGAAAGGAAAACAAGGAAAGCACCAATGCTGTTTCCTATCTATGCTTCTTGTCTTGGAGAGAGAGAACTGTTCTTAATACCAACCTTAACAGTTTTCAGCTGCATTTCAGTGTTAATATGTGTCAGTAGCTGTTAATTACCTACTCATACCAAAACCACTGTATTGCTGTCTGCCCTTCATGTTTTCGTTGGCCTTACAGGATGAGAGTGATGCAAGTACTCTCCAGGTATAATGTCACCCCAAAGAACTGGGTCTTAGGCCGGGGCAGACTGCAGTTTCCAAACCTCAAGTCTAACAATGAGGAGTACGTATTCCAGAAAAGCTCTGGGGAATGAAATTTAAAACATACTCAAAATAAAACCACGAAAACCACCAAACAGCAAGAAATTACATCAGCCACAGGGTATTTCAAAAGAGAAATGCAACAAGGAACTCATACAACCACGTAAGGAACTCATTCTTAACAAGATGAGTTTTGTGGTGTGTTATATTGGAAAGGAGAGGTTAACAAGGACGGAGAAAACATGTATGTTGGTGTACACTGAAACTACAGAACAGCTTCCTCACCTTCATGGAAAAGCACCATGTAAACCAAGGTAAGAGGGCTGGAAAAACGTGGTTTTTCACAGTAAAAAAAACCCATAGTTAAAGAAATTATAGCAAAAACTACTCTTTCATCTGATAATTAACATCTTGTCTTAATCCCTAGGAAAGCTGGTATTGGACCTGCCTTTCCTGGACACCTTTTTCGTATTAAGTTTTTAAAATTTTCTTTAACATAAGTGGCAAGAGTTTCCATTTTCTATAGTCAGTCTTCTTGAGAAGAGTTAAAATTCCAGCACTGTCTTTTCTCTAAAAGTCATGCGGCTCTCATTCTCTCCTACCATGCTGGAAAATCTATTGTTTTTTTATTACTCAAAGTGAAATCTCAAGGGCCATCCTCCCACCCCGGAGCTATTTTGTGATGGAGAATTTGTGTCAATTTTTCTTCTCTGCTTCCTAAAAATGATTCTGTTTCCTCAGAGTCCTTTAATCAATGACTTTTTCATCTGTAGCAACATTATGGATAATGTAAAGTATTTATGCAAGCTCTCTCTTCCTGAAGTCCTATCTACTGTTGTTTACTTTGAATTCTCCAACTTTTCAAAGCATATGATAGCCACTATACTTTCCATTTTCTCATCTGGACATGCTTTGTCTACATTAGATCCAGCACTTTGTCAGAACATGTAATTTATTTAACTTAAAATCTGAGTCTACAGTAATAGAGCCAAGATTCATCACCCGTGATTATTAATACCTTGGTGAGGAAATTGAGGCAGGAATGTAAATATCTGATCCTTATCTGTAGTCAATGGAGAGAAGTAAGCATTTCAGAAAGACTGAATTACTTTCCTGATAAGTAGTTCCCTCTACTGACTACATAAATAGATGACATTCGTATTTTAGATAATGTAGTTAGATGCCAGACATGAGAATACATCCAAGAAAAAAAAAAGAATTGTACTTAAAACATAAAGTAGAATTGTCAAGTTAAAGCCAGGAACCTCTTGTGGATGTAGCTCTATTTATTTTGCATATATTACAGTAAAAACAAAGGAATTGTACTGCTGTCAGGCTAAGGTAGCTAGTATGATTAATGTCAAGCCTTGAATTTTGAAGTAAGATCTTAAAATCTTTGAAAAAATCTCACTATAAACCCCATAAAATTAAATCTTGTGTCATTTCCTAGGAGTATTACTAACTTCAATACAAAATTTAGACCTCTCTATTGTCTGGCTCTCCCTCTTACAAAATTTTGAAATGGATAATTTATATTTTTTTTTGTACTGAATTCTGGTAAAAATGAAAATTTAATTCCCAGAAAACTTTTTTTTTTTGTAATAAAGACAAAAGTAGACAACTTGATTTTCTTCTCTGTTATCTGTTACCTGATTACTGCTTCTTGCAGATGGTTGATACTTTTTGCAAAGCCACTACACGTCAACATAAGACGTGTCCTTTTTATATCTGTTTAGGAATGCAGGAAGAGGGAGTGACTTTAACTGCTGGGGAAACAAGTGGTACACCTAACTCCAGGAGTCAGAAGTAAACAATTTGCACACAGAAACTATGGGGGGGGCATACTTGTGTAGCGGAGAGGAACAGCAGTAAGTGATAATAGATTGACATTTAAGGATAAGAATCATAATTTGGCAGAGGATTGAAACCAAGAACATGATGACATTAAAAAACTGAGGACAAATGTCCTACTGCTACTTAATTAGTATGATGGGTACCTCCCCTGTTACCTCTCAGCACCTTATTTCTGCACAAACTCCAGTGGTTATTTGATCAGCTACATTCTGTCATATTTGCTTTCATCTGTCTAGAGTAACTTCGCAATGTGATGCTTCAGACATAAAATGTTTACTATACAAGCAGTATAAATATTATATATGAGTACATGTATAAAGAAGACAAAGAAAGTTTATCTTCCAGTGTCATTTAAGTCTTTCCAAATTTGACCACGGGCACATAACAAATGATGTTGAATCACTTATTTTAAGTGTGTAAGACCATAGTTCTCATTGGGACCACAAGGAGCATTTGGATGAAAGGTACATTAATTTTGACAATGAAACAGTCCTTTAATTCACTTAATATAAAAGCTAATGTTCTGCTGGTAGAAATATTGAAAGCACAAGTAACAGCCTTTTCAATCGTCCCAGATGCCCTAGGAAATGACGGGTATATGTTATTAAATTGGGAGCAGGATACCTCTCTGCCCAAAGTCTAATCTAGTTGCCTAGGTGTTCTCTGATTTAATGGAGAGAGAGACGTTGACATCTCCACAGGGAAGCTGACCTGAGTAAAGATCTCAGTAAAAGAGAAAAATTGTTCCAAAGGGAAACTTCTCTTTCTTCATTGAATGCAAAGAAATCCTATATGACTAGCTTAGAGGAGATACCCACCTTTTAGATGGCTAAACTTAGCTGAACAAATCCTACTTTTGGAAATTATATGCTGGGAATAAATATTTTTTTGTATTTCAGCAACAGTGAAGAACAGATGACAGAGAGACATCGACCCACCTGTAATGACAGTAAAGGAGTGGGGAAGGCAGTAGGCCTGGCTGGAGCGAGCAGCGTGTACGACATGGTTCTTCCCTAGCAGTTGCTCCACTTGCCAGTTTCTCTCTCCTCTTGGATTAATAAATCAAATATCCAAACCACCTTTCTTGTTTTTTTACTTGTTTGTCATGTTTTAGGCTTTTACTGGTGCTGAACTGTGAATATGTAAAAACAATGAAAGAGCAGATATATACAGCAGGCAAGCATTACAAGTCAAACAAAAGAGAAAGGCCTCTTTTGTATTCAAACTATGTCCTGCAAGCAAATTTCATTTTAATACAGCAAGATATGCTGCTGGAAACACCTCCTCATATTGCCTAGACAGTTTGTGCCCTAGTGCAGTTCAGATGTTACTGCTGGCAACTGCTAAAACTTGTTTTCATTTTCACCAGCGAGATGATTGTCTTGACAGATTTAGGTCAAACCATTGAGGCAGAGATTCATACCTGGTCAGGAGAACTGAAAGGGGCAAGATCTACAGACGAAAACCTGCACTGTGTTTAAACTAAGGGTCTAGATTTTTTTCAGTGCTGTTGTGGTCTGCTCACTGTATCTGCAGTCATGCATGAAAAAGCTACCTTCTCAAAGCTGGAAGGGTTTTCCTTTCTACCCTTTAAGTTTTAAATCTAAATTTGGCCAATGACCTTTGAGGTTGCTTTGTATAATTTAGTCCCTGTTTCATATAAAGTACTTAAAATTAATTAAAACAAATACTACTCAGGAAAATTTAGAAGACATGGAAGCAATGACAATAAGCACTAAGTTGTCTCCACCAATGAATTTCCTGTCTTCCTGTGTCTGTCTTGTAAAGTCTAAGCTACTCACATCCAACAGTGCTTTGCAATGTACACAGAAGACACTGCAAATGCAGAGCATATTGCTTGTGTTAAACCAAAAATAGTCCATTATGGTACTGTAGACCTGTAGGTCCTCTGAAGTCCATTATGGTACTGTAGACCTGTAGGTCCTCTGATTTCCTCATGTTTCTATTACAAGCACAGGACCCAGATCCGTCAGTGAGTCCCCCTAACGCAAATCCTGTGCCCAGAACAGGTACAGTAGTTCAAATATTTTGAACAGTGTCCACCAAGAACAAGGCAACAGGCCACCCAAAAGACAACCCAGATTCCTAAGGGCATTCTTGTAAACCACTCTCTTCTTCACCTGTGACCAAACTTGAAAGAACTGCAGGTAAGCAGAGCTGTGAGCGCCGTGCTTGGGCCAAGTGTTAGGTCCTCCCTTACAGGATCCCTACTCAGCAAACCAAGTAGCTGCACTTTGCCCAAGCTGAATTTCCCAGTTGGTCTTTTCAGTGCATCCCCACCTAGAGAGCTTTCCAGTGCCACAGTCCAATAGAACAAAAGAAGGCATTGCTGTGGCTGGATCATTGCTCCAAATTTAAACAAACTGGCAATCCCTGCAAAAATGAGGATGGTACAACACTGGCACAGGTTGCCCAGAGAGATGGTGGATGCCCCATCCCTGGAAATGTTCGTGGCCAGGCTGGATTAGGCTCTGAGCAACCTGATCCAGTCGGGGATGTCCCTGCTCCTTGCAGTGGGGTTGGATTAGATGACCTTTAAAGATCCCTTCCAACCCAAACCATTCTGATTCTATGATTCTATGAAAACAGTCTCTGCTTTGATTTTGTGGGCCTGAGGTACAAAGGTAAAAAAAAAACATTTCCACAACTTACCGTTCTTTTATAGTCTTTCAAGGGCAAATGACACCCAGTAAAACCCTTAGTAAGCTAATGTGAGTAATAAACAACTAATTTGAAGAATCTTTTCTGAGTGACTGGGTTGTCGTCCTCAACCAACAAGCAACACACCCATCCTTACCTGAACTAAGGGTCACACCTGAATAAGGATTTCCTCAACCTGAAATTCAGTTGTCAGTCGAGAAATGCTTGTCAGGAAGGGAAGTAACAAGAAGCAGCATGAACACAGGGACATGAAATGTTATAGGACTTTAGAATAGTTTGCAACATGTTTTGCATTAAATTATTTACTGTTCAGGTGGGAGGCTGTGGAAAGGGAGATGGCAGAAGCAGCGTCACTGCATGGAGCAGCAATAGAGCCAGAGCTGGGGAAAGAAGAGTGCAGACCTGGCACAGGCACCTCCTCACTCTCCCACGCTACAACTTCTCTCCAGCTTTGTAAGAGCTAGAGAGCTGTGGTGGGTGCTCAGGTGCTCCAAATCTAGGTCACCCGCATAAAACAAGAGGAAAGAAAAGTGGGATGAAGAAGAAATGAGGAATTCATATGGCATTTTCTAAGTAAATCTCTTCCTCAAAGAAAGGGAAGGCAGTGCACTGAATGTGCTAGTGAGAGATTCGCAGTAAAGCAAAAATGTAAGGATGCAGGAGAACTTGTACCCAAACAATCCTAGAGTCACTGAAAAATAATTTGTGATAGCCAGTAAATGGGAAAGGTACAGCTGGGATTAAAATATGAATTCCCTTTACTACAGTAAAGAAAACATCCTCTAAACCAATGAGTGGACAGGCTTTATTAAAGTTTTTAAAAAAATAATAAAACTAAGCAAGTCACTTTTCCTGTAGTTGTGATAAGAGTGCTTCTTAAACTAGAAATAAGGAATCACACACCCCGCAGTGTTTCTGCTTCTGGGTGTCCCTTGCTGGTGTTCAATATTGAGAAGCATTGGGTAGGTGCACTAAAGGATGCCTGTATTTTGGCTGTTGCTGCTCAGGACTAAATGTGCTTCATTATAGCCAATTTGGTACCATTTAGGTATATATTATTTTGGGAACAATATAGTTCATTCTGCTCTGATTTTTGACAAGCTCCTCCCTGTCCTAAAGGAAATGTGATTTATTTCACAGAGTATGAAATACCTGCAGACATACAGTGAGGCAAATTTTACCATTTGCAGAACCATCAAGGTTGGGGAAATACCACAACCCTACAAACCCTGTAGCTTTTATTTTCCCTACACTAGGAGTTTACTTATCCAAAGAGGAAGGAGCTACGTATTTTAAGCATTAGGTGGTAAAGTATCCTATTATCTTGGAATCAAAACTTCCAAACTTGTGAGTGTTTACTTTCCCTCCCATCCTCTGGGCAAACAAAATGCGGTGCAGTTCACCAGCGCTCTGGGGAGTGTGTGTCGTGCACAAAGCTTTAAAAGTTCCTGTTTATTCTGAGTGGACATTTGAGATCCTGGGACACGGATCATAAAACTCAGCCTTTTTTTTTCTTTTATACTTTGCCAACAACAGACTGCTCACTCTTCTGCGCTAGTGTACATACGTATATGTAGCAGCTTTTGGAGCATTTGAAGGACAACATAAATGTAAGTTATAAGGAAGGTAATAAAATTTGAGAGTTGTGTATAGCTTGTCTGACTGTAAATGATGACAGCCCTCTACTTAAAGAGCAAGACTGTTACGATCTCTTATGAGCAAATAAATTCTAATTAAAGCATCCAGAGACAGCTGCTTATATTAGAAAAACCCAATTATTCTGTACAGCACTAGTAGCCCTAGTCCTAGTAAAAAAAAAGCCCAAACCAACACAGCTTTGCAATATTACTGAGTCGTATGTTAGTGTGACAACTCCTGTTTATCTTAACTTTCTGCAGCTTTAAACATGAAATCTAAGAGGGAGGAAGCAGGAAGACAATTTAGCGGTCAAGAATAGCTGGTGTGAAAGGAAGGGAGGGAGCTTTCCCCTTGAGCTGTGAAAAGATAACTTGCAAAGTCTTGCTCTTTCTTTCAAAATGAACTTAAAATCTGGAATGGTGATTTACTGAATACCCAGGTTCTGGTACTTAAAAGAAATAATTTATGCCATTTTTTTTTCTTTCAAAAAACAATAATCTGCTTTTGGTCCAAATGTTTTTTTTTTTCTTAGAAACAGGTTAGAAACCTGTGCCTGCATTCAGAGTCTAAAAATCTGGTTTTTTGTGGTATATTTTTAATAACGATTTTGAAAGCTACTTTCTATAGCTCACAATATCATAAAAAAAGATAAGTTCAAACCTCTTGGCATTCAAGTAAAAACAAAGTTTTGTTTCCATTCTGTGTTTTACAATGGGTTTAGAACTTATCTTTTCATATATTTATATTTCCTTCCTTCAGGGAAGGGGGAAGATATTTCAGTATTTTAGATAGCAGTGCAAATGTTCCCATTTGGGATTTTTTTTGTGTGTGTTCAGTAACTGGAAGCACAAGAGACCCAGCTGTGCTGGGTTATACATGCACAGTGATGCATTTTCTCCCCATCCTGTACCTAGCAACATACACTGCACAAAGTGGAGCTCGTGTGAGACAAAGCCACGGAGGTGCTACAGCCCTTCTCATCTTTGCATGATTACAAGGACCTAGCTTGTATCCGCAATCTTGCCACCAACTGGAATGAAGATTGAGAGCCATGTTCATTCACATACACAGAAGCCACAGGAGCTGCCCGTGGCATCCTTTTTCCATTACGGTAATGAAGTTACACGCTGTCGTAGCACTTCCACTCAAAATTTCATGTTCATAGCTTAAAATGAAGTCAGCATGTAATTAAGCAAACTGATATTTGCGAAAGAAAACTTGAGACTGCTAGAAAAACGGCTCTACAATTCTTTTCACCGCTGAAAAAGCCATACACTCATACAGCATGCGTGCCAGAGGCAGCTGAACAGTTCTTGAGCTCTGGGTTTTGATTCACGTAAAGGCTCATAGGTAGACACCATGTGATTGTTTGATGGCGACATCTGACGTTGAATGCAGCTTCTCCAGGAGGCAGATCATTTGGCACCACCCCGAAAGTCATGAGACTTGCATGAGACTTGGACGTGACCATCCGGACCTCCAGCCTCTTTTGTAAAATGGCAAGGGCCACCGCCATTCTCCCTTGAATGGCTGTTAAAAAGCTTGACTAATCGCTGTTAATAAAGCAAGCTGAGGCTTTCTCACAGCATGAGTATTTGGTTCTCTGACACAAAAACACAGAAAATGAGGTCTCTCAATGCAGAGACCCAGTTCCATCTTAGAAAATGAAATTTTATTTTAGGGCTACGAAAACTGAACTGACTGGATGTATCTCAGTAAAAGACACAGTCCTCAGTATTTAAGAAGCAGCATTTTTAAAACGTTTGAGAACTGGATGTTACACATGAGCTCTTTGGTTTGGCCCAGATTCAGAATAGCCTGTCCAGGGAATGCAATTAAGTGCTTCTTAATTAAATATACATGTACTTAATGTTAGGCACCTATTCTTGTGCTTTCCTGAATAGGAGCGATATCGGTGTTGTTTAAAAGCTTTCTCAGTCAGATTCCAACTACAGATATTATTAAAAGCATCAGATAGGTAGGGCCATTTCTAACGCTTCAAAACAGAACTTCATGTCCTCTGTGTGTGGTGAAACAACATCTATTCAATGTTCATTTCACGGAGTACAAGCTCCCTAAACTATTTTTGCAACTGTTTTTTCACAGCGTTCATTTCCCTGGCATCTGGAGGGATTAAAGAGCCTTGCTCATCTGCAGCAAAAGCAATAACGTGTCTGCCAATATCTAAGACTGAAAGCTGAAACAGCATTCAAAATACATCTTGAATAAGTGTTCAAAAACATATCCTTAGGGTAGTTTCCCGTGTTGCTGGCAAATCTGGTTTGTGTGTGTCTGATAAAATGGTTTGAGTTTAACACTGCAAAGAACATTTGATGATGCGAGGACGTGCCGCATGACAAACTCAGAGCAACTCACAATGCTCCTACTTTACCAATTCTTGCCACTGAGAAAATCTAGTGAAATGTATTGAGCTGGACACTCATTTTCTTTCTAGCTAGCATTTGAAGTCAATTTGCAAACTTTTCCCTCCTACCTTTCTTGGAAAGCCTGAGGATTTTTATTAACATGTCTTTATTGCTAATATGAGATAGAAAAGTTCCTAAACTATTTTTCCTAAATTATCAAGATGGGGGTTAATGGCTTTTACATTACTAAAGTGAGAAGTAAGGTATATATTTTTACCAGTGAGAAGGGCTATTAGCAAAAGAAAACTTTATCAGGGAAGTATTTTCATACCTTTCTCTCTCCTAAGCACTTCAGGTGATGATTAGATGACTTCTTGGAGATTCAGCTAAACACAAATGTCAATGGCAAGGTACACGGGCAAACTTGTAAAAAACAGGAAAGATTTTAATCATCACAGAGTCATTAAAGCAAAGCAAACGAACAAAAGTAGAATAGTATTCATGCTTGAATACATATCAAAAGCTATCAGGTAAAAAGGAAGACACTACTGTCAGAGATGACTTCCCACAACCACCTCTGTAATTGCCACGCCAGTGACATTGTGCAGTACGTAAAGTTCTATCCAGGAGGAAAGAGACTGACTTGGTTGTGAAAGATACCCCAGAGACTGGAGGCTCTAGGATGGTGGACAATGCAGACACAGTTCTTTTTACTGAATTCTAATAGGAATTCCCTGAAAAATTGAGGAATTACATTGCACAACATATCTTTTTAGGTTGTAACATTCATTCCACATTCTTCTACTTGTGAAACCGCTAGTTTTCAGGAACAGAAAGTTTCCCGATGTCCTAACAGTGCCTGCTGCTTGTGGTGTCAGAACCATGGAGAACAAGAAGAAAATATCTTCAATTCCATTATTCTTTCATCTGTTGAAACATTTAATTGATATTTTGGCTGAAACACAGCTCTGCTCAAAAGAGAGAACTGGGATTATGCTAAATGACAAACTGCTGATCAGCAAGAGCTTGATTACATGAGTCTTTATTTGGATCCAGAGGTGACTCTGCATCATTTCATGTAGTAAAATGCTCTCTGATTTCTTCCAGAACAAAAATACTGCCAACATTTTTTTTTTTCTGAAAACTCTTCAAAACCAATGCACACTGAAAGCCTCTGAAAACTAAGTACAGCCTTTTAAAAGAAGTATTCCGTAAAAGTATTTGCAAAATATTTGTATATGAACATATTTGCCCTTGGCTATTAAATTCCAGTTCTCATCTGCAAAGCAATAGAAAAGAATGTGTTCAGTTGGCATGTAGCTTTAAGTACAGCAACACAACACTGAGGCAATTAATACTATAGTTTAAGACTGCTAATTATTCCTTCCGTGATCTTCCTTCTTCTGGTCACATTTTGGAAGAATAATTACGAGCCTTGTAAGCTAAGTCCAGAAAAAAAAAACAACAATCCAGACAGAAACCACAGGTTCTGCCTGCTGATGTTAGTTACTAACATCTGCATAAAGGTTTACTGTGCCGAGTACGTCTAACAGCTGCAGCAGCTTCCAGGAAAGTAGCAGTCAAAAAGGCTATTACAACAGATGCTTTTCAAATCCTCCTGCAGAACATGATCCTTTCTGCAATAATTTACACAGCCTGCATTTACATCTTGTACACATCTTGTACCTACATTTGTCGTGACTGCTTTACAGTAGCAAGTTTGGTGAAGTGATTTTGCCAAGCTTATTTTTTTTCAGAAACAGGGCCAATAAAAGGAACTGCGTGCAGTTAAATTAGATGGCAAATCCTGTATTTAAGAACCATTTAATCTAAAGCACAGAACCAGTCCCAGGAGAAAAACAAACAAACAAAAAATAAACAAAACAAAACCATCAGTGTTTCCTTTTTCTCAACTGCCAGCGTTCAAAGTTGTGCTGCAACTTGTCTTCCCTCTCTGGTCCAAAATTTCCACTAATTTCTTCTTTAATCAGAGAGGCTGAGGGAACCTCGTGGCAGTGGCACTCCTTTGGGACACAAGCTGTGACATCCTAGAAACCGCTTCTTCAGGAAGCATTACAATCACCGGCAGCTGTATAGAAGGGCTGCTGTCTTGGAGGCTGTCTTTTAAGGCTGGTAGTCCTGCCCAGGACATCTTTCCTGATAAATAAGAGAGCCAGGAATTTAGGTTAAGCAGCAAGCCCACAAGTCATGCACAGTATTGAAATGTTGGTTCACACCCTGGCTCCCTTTTGGACTGCTTCAGGTAACTCTCTCCAATATTTTTTTTTTTTTTTTTTTTTCCAGAGGGAACTACCTCTCAGCTGCGTAGCCGTGAGCCAGTTTGTGCCATTTGGCTTTGAGGTCAGGGATTGGCTCATGGCCCCTTTTTAATTAGTGGCATAAACATAGCTTCAAAGAACATATGTGGGTGTCAAACCTCATTAGAGCATTTCTTGTTGTGAATCCCAAGTGAGCAGTCATCTCTGTTGCAGACTTAATTCAAGCACCTACAGTCTAGAAAAGGGGAAGGATTTAATTAGCATTTTTTTATTAGTTATGGGAGCACTCTCCCTTAGCAATTAGGATGCTTCCTTATTTAACTTAGGATTTTGGACTACCTCCTAGGTGGATGGGAATGTCTAAGGTAGGCATCGCATTGTGTACCATGTAGGCACCCACTTCCACTATCAGATCCACCTCTACACTCCTTCCTGGAGAGTATTTCTTTTATGGGTTTTTGCCAGGCGTAGACTTAATCTCTGCTCATGCAGCCTCTGCTGATGCAAATTTAGATGAAGAACAGAAGCTTCCTGGTTGGAAATGCTTAGAAGTGGTTAAGAGCCCAGGCAGGACAGAAGTTCACACGCTAGGAAAAAAAACACGTCACAAGATTTTAAAACATCAAAAACAGCACCATATTCCTTTTCCTTTGCTGTTTTTCCAGGCATTGTAGATGCTATCACTCCTGCTCTTTCTTCTCCTTGTAGGAGGTTGACACTAGCTCAGGGATAACCACAGTGGTGTGGCTGCTGACTCTTCAAGATCAGCTTCTGTGGTAAATCCAAAAAAAAAGAGGATGCCAAAGAAAGTTACCAGAGACATTTCCCTTTCCAGTACATATAATCTAAAACATATCTGAACTGCTCTATAAGACTACACACAATTTGTTTAGTTTAGTATTATGTTGGTTTTTTCTTTGCTTTTCAGACTCTTAAGCTCTTCAAGGCAGGGACTTGCTCTTGATTTGGTCCAGTTTTACCTCCTTACCGGTGCCCTGTGCACAGCCGTTGAACAACAGGCCTGATTCTGCAGTAATGCCGCACTGAACAGAAAATGGAATGGTAATTTTGTTTACAGTCATTGGAAGACCACACACAAAAATACTGAAGTGTTTGGTTTGTGATGGAAAGGAAAGCACATGCATAACCAATATACACCATCACAACATTAGGTGTCCTGGACTGGATGCTCTGGCTCACACTTGTGAACCACTTTAATATCATGCAACATAACAATAAATAAAGATGAACCACAGTTCTCTCAGATTTTTAGCATTCTCTCTCCTCCCCCCAGTCTTGGCAGCTGGATTAGCAGCTGGCACATGTAAGAGTAGATACTAAAGGATATTAATTTTTCCTCATTTTAGAAAAGAATTTTCTGCTATCGGAATTCTGGTCATATCTATATCATCTTGTCTCAGGAACATGCCAGGGAAGTCCACTGTCCTTTGGGATAAGAATCAGTATGTGTGAGACAATGATGAGATATATGCTACCATTTATAGTGCTTGTAAAGCCTCTGGAGATCTTGTAAGATAGCTCTCTGTGTACAGCCCACAGGAAACAGCATAGGGTCAATAAACTGGTTCACAGTTGTTGCTTTTCTATTAGATTTTAAAGTAACAAAATGAAAAAGCTAAGCCAGCCCAAAATACTGCTTATGAGATAAAAAAAAATATAAAGTTCCTGCCCCATCCATACTGGTTCTCACCGTTCAGGAAAATGATGGAGAAAATTTTTACTTTTCTTCCTGTAAAAAATTACTTTGGCAGCTATGAACTCACTATAGAACGTCAAAAGGCATTTTTTTTTTTTTTCTCAGAAACATGCACTTAACCCAACAATATAAACAGATAAAGGGCCTGGAAGGGGGAGAGAACAAACAGAAGGGTTGCATTAAACACCCTCTCTCGTGCTGGAATCTGAAGCTAGTGAGGAAAACGCAGGCTGTTGGTGCACGTGAGAGATCAGTACCTGCTAGGAAGCCTCCCTGTCTTCAAACAAATACTATTCCCACCAACTAGCTTTATTTCTCCTTCTCACCTTCCCTTACACTTCTGTTTGTCCTGTTTTGTGCCATGACATGAAGATACAAAACCTTCATCAGCTTACAGAAAAAAGAACAAAACTTAATAAGCCGTACACAATTATTTCTTTATGGATACCTAAACTTACTTACAGAGCCTTTGCTTACTAACTAAATGCATCATAGAATCATAGAATGGTTTGGGTTGGAAGGGACCTTCAAAGGTCATCTAGTCCAACCCCCCTACAAGAAGCAGGGACATCTTCGACTGGAATAGGTTGCTCAGAGCCTCATCCAACCTGGCCATTCCCATCTCCACAGTATGCATCTGTGCAGGAATTTGTTTTCAAATCTGAAAGTGCTATTATGCTACTGCTTTTCTTCATTGCTAAATAGTTACCTGTGTTCAATAGCATCAGAAATTATTCTTTGCTCCACCGTAGTTCCTGTAAAACCTAAACAATAACTATGTTACGCTAGGCTTCGTACGACGAGGTGCACAGATAGAGCTCAGGCAGTGCCCTCACCTAGTCTGCCAGCTGCTTCGGACAAGGCTTTTTGGTTTTACTGGATAAAGTCCAAGTTGCTTCCTGCCCACAGACACTACCACAGCACAAACGTTCAATCCCGTTACACAAGCGCGGGCACCTAAGGTGGGTTTTCTGGTGGTACTGAGGTTTTCATAAAATGTGTTTATTTTCACCGCTTTGTGATTTTATCAGCAGGCTAACGCGTGCCATGAGACAGCTTGTCCTGTATCTTTTATTCTCCCAAAGGAAAGAGGAGAGAAAAAAAAAATAAAAGCTATTTCACAACAAATTTATCAGCTCTGTGGAACTAAGGAAGAGTTTCAAAACAGAGGGCAAAACTGCAGTTTACTGCTTCACAAAGGATTAAAGGAATATACAGGAGATGTGCTTTATAAGTTCTCTTCAAGGAGATGGCCTGCTTTTACGTAAACTGCCTTTCATCTTATCATATATTGTTCACAGCGAGGATATAAAGCAGACAGGATATTGAGTGAGGCTACAAAATGATGCAGAAGGAAACAAAGCTCTTTCCAGCAGTTTATGTTCTGAAACACTCCGAGATTTCCACATCTCCATTTCTTTCTTTGCTCCTGTCCCAGAATCAGTTCTGCAGCTCTCTTGTGGCTTGCTATTATGTATGTATATAGGTGTGTGTGTGTATACACACACTTGTGCTTATGTAAACCAGACATTTATATTTTGAAACAAGACATGAATTTCTTAAGCAAACTGTTGGTTTAGTCTTTATGGAGGCGGTCAGCCTATTCTTGGGAATAGTGCTAAGACTGACCACGATGGAGTCCTCCATTATGTAAATGCACTTTGGGTGTAGTTTTTGTTGTGCTGCATTATATAGTTAACTGGGACTTTTAGGGATATCTGAAACTTTTGAATGAACATTGGCATTTTCACTCAATTCTGTATAAAGCAATTGGGTGCCAGGGAAAACTATCACTCCAATTGTCTGGAATAGCTTGTCTAATAAATAGCACTTTTTTTCATGTTTCCTTTGGAAAATATATCATTGACAATGCAAAACAATCTAAAATATTATTTTGAACAGAATGTTCTGTGCACTGAGTTTGGAATTCCACAAAAAAACAGAATATCCAAAATTCACTGTCCAAACAGTGAGTTTTACTCCAAGCTGTTCTCACTGAATGCCATTGTGTAAACTGCTTTCTGAAATAGACTTTAAGATACTGTCCTACAGAAATATAACAATGAAACCTCATTTAAATGCGGTAAGAGAATATCAGGAAGATAGAATTTGCTTATTTGTCTTATTTCAGAGGTGCTAAAGGTCCTACCATTTGAGCTGGATGCAATGGGAACTGCAAGTGCTCAGTGCTTCAGAAAAACATGCCCAGATTGTAAAATTGTGTGTGCATAGTTACCTTTGGCTTTTCATCAAAGAGCATCACTCAGCAGTTCGCTTACAAACAACAGGGCCAGATAACAAAGCCACAGATACCAAGCTGATAGCACTGAACTAGGTAAGGGGGACACACTATCTCCTCCTACCCAACCACAGATCTCCATCTGCATGAGGTTGTACCGAAAGCAAAAAAGACACCATGAGCTCCACTAATGCAGCATCACTTCTGGATCAGACTTCACTGACATCCCATCTGCACCCCCCCAAGTAGCTATATCTGTAAATTGAGGAGCAGAGGGCCAATTTTACAAAGATCAGGTGGTAAAAGGGTTCTTTTCTTGGAGGCAGAAGGTTATTTAACGTGAATTCTGATCTGGAGAATAGCAAGCCATTAATACAGCAACACCATTCTGTCTGATGCTTTCTTCCTTCTCTCATATACAGAAAAATCCTTCCTGTTGTATAAGCATGCATGATCAGAGTTGCATAATTCAGCTCAGAGTTCAGTCAGTGACTGCCTAGAAAAACATGGATTAAATCAAACCACATTTTTATTATTTCCCTTGACTTAAAAAAAAAAAATAACTTCTTCTAAATTGGTTTTTCTTCTGAGTTTTTGAAATTTTACTTCTATTATTTACATTTTAAAAGAACTGAATGGGATATTAGCAACATTATGTAAAGAAAATTGATTCTACCCTGAAGCTGGCAGTGGAATATTCCAGTTTTAGAACCAATGTAAGTCTCCTAAAAAGGTCAGTAGTAACTAAACATTTTGCTAAAAATGAATTCAACACACTTCTACTGGCTCAGTGAAATTTATAATCAGAAAGTAAAAAGCGCTTGTCAAGGGTGTCCAAAAACGAAGCTATTATAACCTCCTGTAAGGAGGGTTGAAAAGTAAAGTATAGAAACACATTGGTATCTTTTCTGTTTTCCATTATTGAAAAAAGTAATAATAATAATTCCAAACTGTTCAGTTTAGGTATGTTGTAGTTGACATCCATATCACGTTTTCTGCTGCTTCTACTATTGAGAAGTTCACTCTTGGATACAGACAATATGCCTTGTTTAGTAACATCTGTGTGCAGACTGCAAAGTATGATGGTTGGCTGGATTGCTAGAGCTCAGTTCGGGAATTTGGCTGCAGGCTCATTCTTTCTATAGGTCTGGCCACAAGGACAAAGGAATAATACTTTCTTATTCTAGGGAAACAATAGAAATCTCAGAGGCAAGGAGTAAGTGAAGCAAATAGAAACAAAGAATAAATATTATTTTCATTTTTCAACAAAGAAGAAATATTGTTTTCATTCCTTTAACTCAAAAAATAGTCACAATAGAAAAATATAATATTAAATGCACAGGGAAAGAGGCATACAGAGCAGAAAGATCGTGCTTGTAAAGGCAAAACATTATCTTTTGGCTATGGTCACAGAACAAAACCAAGACATTTGAGTATCATTGTCTAGTTGGACTCTGCCCCAGTAATTTGTCTCTTTCAAGCACTCAACCTTAGCAAGCAAAGAAACGTCTGCTCTCTGGTACCTCCACAGCGATGGCTGTGCAGCTGGGTACCACATGTGCAGCAGGTGCTAGGAAGCAACAGGGCTGCTGCACGGTGGGGGTTCCTCACCGCAGTTCCACACAGAACAGCCAAATTACTCTGTGTCATGAGGGATTTTTTTTTTTTCTGCCCACCCTTAAGAACAACTCAGAGTTTCACATGCCCAACCCCTCTACATTAACAGGGCTGAATTCCATACGGCATCCATCACCAAATAGCTAATGAGAGCTTGATGGTGGTGACAGGAGTTACCTTCATTTTTGTGTGTGTGTTTTGTCACGTTTTTCTTCAAGTAAGAGTCACTTTATGGTCTATGAATATTATCTATTGTCCATCTACCCGTAGTTTCATACAATTTTGAAAGCTGTATCTGGGAATTGAGCACGTCTTTTGACTGTGTTTGATACCAAGCTTTTCTCTGCCTCTAAACTGTCAAGATGGATCATCAAGGAAAGACATGAACTTTTAAAGTATTTCTCTACAGAGTTAGAAGTTTGACCACTGCTTATTGTCCAAACTTCTTAACATGATTCAGAGAGCCCAATCTATATGTCTATCCATTTTTCACATGAACCAGTGGAAAATAAGACGATCAGTTGCTTTTGTAGATGTGTATCTATGACTGATATAATTTCATACTCTGCCTAAGGTAATACATCAATTAATAAATGTGTTTAGCGTTTCCTTAAAAAAAAAAAGAAGAAAAAAAAAAAAAAGAGGAATGTACTGTTCACCTCTCCAGATCTAGGTTAGTGTGTTCTTTGCCACTGTACCTATCAATCTCTGAAAAAATACTAAATTCTCAACTATCTCATCTATTTGTACTCATAAACATCACCGCACTAGCCCAGCTTCTTTTGTTGAGGAACAAAAGCTGCTAAAGTGAGGGTTACATTTAAAAATACACTGACACTTACTCCACATGAGCACTACAACGCTCACAGTGCAAGATGAGACAGCCACAAGCACGTGCCTCCACATGAACAGCTGAGGACAGATTTTCCCTGGTCAAGTAAACAAGAGTTAAATTGGACACAGAAACAACATAAAAATTTTCAGCTCGAAACACCCTGTTCTGCCTCTTACTACATCCTGACCATTAAAACCTCCCATGTAGCACAGAATACAGGCAAATAAATTGGCACTTATTTACACATACTTGTGAAAGGATTAGGGAGCCACATGAGCTAGTCATGACCAAAAAGTGCCAGGATCTGCAAAAATATATTGTGATGACATTTCAAACATGTACAGAGCTATTGTTTAGAAAATGGCAGCTACAACACATTTCATCCTAAGACTTCTGAGCTTCCACCTCTCCCCTTGCAGGCTCAAGATGCTTAAAATATGCTACTGCGGTCAGCACTGTCCCCATAGTACATGAACTGCTTGGTATTACCAAGCCTTCAGCAGAGCAGTAACAAATATTCCCTGAAGATTATGCTAAAATCAGCATTTAGGCACCAAAGGACTCCTAATATCTATTTTCTGTTCATAGGCGGGGGCTTTGTAATGCCGAAACTACCTAAATGTTTGGCTTACATAAAAGCAGAATGAGGTTTCAAGAATGAACGTATCTAATATCTCACTTCCTTCTTTCCATGAAATGCTTTGTAAAAAGTGTTGTTGAACTGCACATGTAGGAAGATAATCTCTTGAGTCTCTTTAGGTGAATTGAACTGCACTTGGAACTAAGGGGCAGCCTGGTCAGATCAGAGTAGAGGTGTGACTCTGCTGAGGGATCACCAACTCTGGCATTAATTACCACCCTCGCAGACCTATTAGCCCCTCTTCATGCCTTAAACTTCCCTTCCACTGTCATTAATTCAGACGAAGTATAGCTGCTTACCTTGACAGGTAACAGCTGGAAGTCCCAACTATGGAGACAGAAGACGGTCCAATGATTTGCTTCCTGGGCTGGTGAGCCAGCAGCAGAATAGCTGTGTGGGATCAGCAGGTGAACAGTCAAGAACCGCACCAGCCACAAGGCCACATGTAACCACTCTCAGAGGTCACAAGAAAGGTGGGAATCTGGGGAGAGCAAGAGTTGGAAGTGCACACGAAGAGAAAAAGATGGTTGAGCGATGGGCTGCAGGAGGTATTGCAAATGAAATGTGATTCCGGTCAGCTGTGGGGAAAAAAAAAAAAACAAAAAAAAAAAACAAAAAGGAAAATTAAATTAAACCAGACCAGCCAGGACATACCCTTTACACCCATACTGTTTTCCATATGAAGATGCTAATTTTCAGTATTTGTGTTAGCATACAGGCATTGTAATGTTGGGCCTGAGATCCTACTGGGCTTCAGGCTGTACAAATACAAAGTGAAAAGACAGGAGTCCAGGCTTCCAACAACTTCTGATTTAGGTACAGGAAAAAAGACCAACCATGGAAAGAAAAAATGATGAGGCAGAATTCATAAAGGGGCTCAAGAGCAGTCAGAAGACACTGGCAGTTCAACTGTAGTCCTGCTTTTAGTGGTACTGCACCAAAGCAAAAGCCTTTAAGGAAGAATCTGAGGGTGAAAAAAAAATGGAGTCCCTTATATTTATGGGGGATTCCTCCCTCAAGTGAGGGACAACATGAAAAGGAACCAGGAGGTACTTCGCTTGGAACAGGCACAACGCAGGCTGGCACCATGGACTTCGACACAGGACTCAATGAGAAAGTAGGAGTGGGATGGGATATCGTCCATGACTTCATAAAAGTGTACAACTAGCTTACAACTTTTTGATTGTATTCCACAGAAAGGAAGAAATCAGCAGCAATACACAAGAAGCGGTCAGAGCAGTGACATGATCAAAGCACAAAGAAGAGGGAAATGATTTTATTGCTTCAGTTTGGACAGATCTCACATACTGAAGACACTGCAAGGCCAAAGATGACGTCAGATGAGATCATGGATAAATACACTATCTGTAGGTATGAAAAATGAAATTTTAATCTCCAATTTATTATACAAAGTATGCAGGGCTTTGACTTCACCAGAATATTAGGTTGCAAAAAATGTCAAAGACAGTGCCCAAGTTATGGGGCTGAGTGACTGGAAATGTGGAAGTTTTATCCTCAGTGACAAAAAAAGGGAGGGGGGAAGAAAAAAAAAAAACCTTAGAGAAAAAGGTTGAGAGTCATGACTCAGCAATCAACTCAAGGGCTGAGCTCAAGAGTACAGTTTGGACAGAAAGGTCACTTTTGGGATGCAGCAACACAGAGATAGGAGTGGGATTTGCATGCATGGACCAAAACAGAAGAATCAAAGTGGGAAGGCAAAGAGAGTTCTCAAACGCTCTCTTATACTTAGTAATGAAACTTTGGTTGTGAAAAATAAATTTGAGTCCTGTCCTTTTTTTTTTTTTAAATAAAGATAACTTTGTGGCCTTGCTGCTACCCTTTGCCCTGGAGGAGATTCTGCCTCTCACAAAATAGAGTGTGACAGAAGAGGTTTTCTGTTGCACACTCCAAGTTTTGCTCCTAGTGAGACTCTGGTGAAGTATGTAACACCTTAGACATTGGGCAGCAGTAGCTGGTTTGTCAATGCCAATCTCAGCCGTGAGAGCCAGCTCCTCCAGC
Source organism: Chlamydotis macqueenii (assembly GCF_036417535.1). NCBI lineage: Eukaryota > Metazoa > Chordata > Aves > Otidiformes > Otididae > Chlamydotis > Chlamydotis macqueenii. The sequence continues at coordinate 170,071,456 of NC_141556.1, forward strand.
TACAGGCAAACAGCAGCAGTACCACGGTTTGTGGTTGAAACAAGTGATTCTGTTGATTGAGTGTAGAAAAGAGATCAAAAGCTGCTCACATTTCAGGTTTCCTCCTACAGTTTTATCGTATCCAGTGAGACAGATACTTGACAGAAACACTTAAAACAGCAAAGCTATACGGTTACCAAATCCTGACATGATGAAAGAATGTATTGCAAGGGAACAGGACAATTAGAAAGGGAAAAACCAGTGCATCTTCTCAAGAGAGTTAATTATATCCCAAATACTTGACTCTCCAGTTCATGACACATTCTGTAGTGTGAAACTTAAAAATGCAAATCAAACACAACTGGGCACCTTCCTTTAATATGTTGTCATCCTACATAAACAACACTGGGAAGAAGTATATGCCCAGAGTTCAAACCAAGAGCTGGAAAACAGAAGAGCTTTAGCTACTAAGAAAACATTTTCCAAGTATATACTGCCCTCCTGTGTACAGCTCAGTACTGGCTCCAACAGCTGCAACCTATTTCAAAAATTCAGAATAACTTGGGCCAGTGATGTCCCAGATAATGGAGGAAGAGGAATAAAATCCCAGCACTAGGGAACACAGTGAAGAGACAGCTCAGGCCAGGTCTGGCACAACCAGCAACAAGCAGAAGCTGATTATTACCATGGTCTCAAGCTGTCTTTTATGAAAAAAAATCACACTGGTTCCCTAGCACCAGAAGCCTGGAGAGCTTATTAACTGGGGAGGTCCTCCAGCCCTCCTTATCACAGGCAAATGGCAAAGCGCCCCCCAAGCTGGCTCTACATCCTTGCCACAATCAGTATGCAAGTGAGATAAACCTTTCAAGATAACAGAGACTGTCCACAAACAACTGATTGCTCTGACCAGCAGTAATTTCTCCCAATTAAAGTTTCTTACGAACAAGACGAGTTTGGTGCACTCATGCCGAATTACTTACCTGTGCAGAAAGAATTTCCTTGCTGGAATATTCCTTGATACCTTCTTCCACAGTTCTGCTTTTTTTTTTTTTTTGGAAAAAAATAATTTTAACTGGGTTAAAAACTAAATTGTGAAAAATTGTTTCTCTCTGTTAAGTGATATTAAACTGTGCAGATACACTACTGCACTGCTATACAATCACTTCTCAGTGCAATGAAGGTTTTACTCACCACTAAATGCTTCTCCTTTGTTTCTTGTTTTAGCTTGCCCTTTTAAGAAAAAGCAGGTCCTCAAGCAAAATTCAGAGCAAATTCAGAGTCATGGTGAAGGACTCACTTTGTACACAATCTCTGTTCCCCATTTGCACTTGCAGAATCTGAACATTAAACTGAAAAAATTCTTAAGATCATAATAAGATCGAAAAAAAATTTAAATATTTGTCTGCTATGCATACTATGGCTTCATAACAGTTCATAAAAAAATTCAGAATTTTTCAGATGAGCATAGTTACTATTTGCAAAAATCCAGCGTAATCTTCATAAATGCTAAGCAGGAAAAACTTCAGAGCTAAGTAGATATCAGTTGCTAAATTCTGACAATGTTTATATCGCACACTCAAGAAGAGCATTATTGCTGAAATAGATTCTTTATTTCTGAAACATTCCAAAACAGCAGTATACACAGTTGTAATCAAATATTAAGTCATATGCCATTATAAGAAAGCATTGATTAGTGCAATTGGATTTTGTAAAAGATCTATCAAAAAAGATTTATTCGCATTAAAACTCATTTTCTGTAAGCAACTGTTAATAAAACATTACAATTTTATTTTTTGTAATAAAGTACTGAAAACCATCTGTAGTTTTAGAGATCATTGTATCTTTGTAAGTGCAAGGTGACTTATGCTGCCATTTTAAATACAAAACACTGACAATAAATTAACAATTGAACAAACGGTGAAAGACCAACAAAACCATGCTGACCCAGCTGGATGGCAATTTCCAGTGAACGCTACTTTTTTTTTTTGTGCTTCTGCAACATAAATATACTGCTTTGTATTGCCAATGGTACGATTTTGTAAGATATGTTCCTAGCGCTAAAAAAGTACATTACCCCAAAAATATTATTTATGGCACAGAAAAGTTAAATTATCTCTCTGTTGTTCAAGGTTCAGGCAAGTTTAAATGAACTTAAGTATACAAAATAAAATGTACTGGAAACACTAGAAAAAAATTCAAGCACATAAGTAAGTCCCCCCAAATTCAAAATAAAATGCATGATGCCTTTACACTGAATAAATTGTCTTAGAATTTCAGTACGGCAAAGCTGCCTGAAAGCATTATCTCCTACTTCTTTCCAAGGAAATATGCTGGTACCTTGCACATATATAATATCTTCTTCAGTTCCAAATGTCAGCACTGCCATTGTTAGTCCGATAACAACACAGCTGTTCAGGTAACTGATTAAGTGCAATATTTAGTATTTGATACGATGTTCATTTTTTTTCAAACGACATTGCATTATGGGTGGTTACATATTAAAATCCTGGGGGAAATAATACTGTATGACCCTCCTTTCCCAAATCATCATTACCCAGCCAGCTGGGTAATGAAATCCTCGTTACTTCTTTTCCACTGTTGATGGGCATCCTTCATTAATAGCAGCCGTCTCTCCAGTTCCCATCTCGCATCGTGCTGAGTGACGAAAGTGGCTTTGGAGGCTGAAGAAAACTGTATTAAACGAATGACAAAAAAAAAAAAAAAGACAAGGAAAGTCATATTTTATGTGAAAAATCAAGGTAACAAACATCATCATTTACTTCTGTAGCGACACTGGCCTTGTCGCTTGCTGGGAGACATCACTCCAAGCAAGCATATTTCTAGCTCCGTGCTAACACAAATTTAAAGATCGACAATGAAATTAAGGCCACCACCAATGAGACCCCATTACTATTACTGGTCTTAACCGGAGAGAAGGTTTGTAAAAAAGGAATTTGGTGAATAATTCTCATGATGCATGAGACCTCTCTCAATGGGAATATTTGGTTCTTCAGGGCTAAAGGCGATAAACTATTTTTGTCACTATGGACAGCAAAGATCTAATGGGAAATATTCTCCAAAAAGCTGTTGTGCTCAGCATGTTCATCAAAAAACAGCGCTTCATAAAAACACTAAAGAATTTAGGCATCTTATTGGCTGAAAAACTCTACCAAGTTCTGCTTCAGATCCTCTTATCCAGACATGTGACAACATGTTTCCATCCCACAGCCAAAGACATCAGAGAGCCACCAGTCCCAGCACCACCACCCATGCAGGGAACTTACGGTCCTCTGGGCCCCCACCCTCACACTTATGCTGTGTCTCTCACTAACGAATGAGGTCTTATTAAAAAATGCTTGTTGACCATGTTCCAAATCCTCCAGGTACTAATGAGGTAACTGTTTCAAAAAAGATTTTAAAAAGGACAAATAACCATCTGATTTGATCTATTAACTCAGTGGTGACAAGGCAGGCTATCTCTAATTTGCCACAACCATATTTTAGTTACACCACAATTTGCTGATAATAAAGTGTCCCAGTGCTGTGAAACTGTTTCTCACAAAAACAGGTCTTAAGCCTTGTTCCCTCACTTCTCTGCTTTTCCTTTGAGTTACCGATGCCTCCTCTCCCTTCCAAATGCCCTTGGCTGGAAAAAGGCAGAGATACGTTGTAAGGCAGAGTCAGTAAGTTAAAAGTAGTCATCAGAGCAGCTTCTCACCTCTCTGTTACAACTGGTTTCTTAGAGGCAAAAAAAATTTCCCTTATGTAAAAAAGGTGGTTAAACTTAGGTTCAGTCAAGCTGCTTTTGTGCAGCTCCACTTTGCTGCAGGAACAGTTATCTTTGATACAAATCCAGTAACTTGAGACATAAAACATGACCTGCCTCTGCCTTTTTTTTTTTTTTTTCTTTGCAACTGCTGCTTTCATTTCTTTTTTTTCCAGAAAAGGAAAGCTTAACAATCTTCAAGAACAAATGGAGAGGGCAAAAGTAAAGAAGAATTAACTATGTTGAAAATAACTAAGAATACTACTATGTATCCAGAGCTGAATCTCCGCTACAGGGCAGAGAACAGGAAAACACAGCAGCTTTGAAAACCATTTCAAACAAGCACAAGCTATCAGTGTGATGCCGTGTGTTTTCAGGTAATAGAGTTTCGGAGGGTCTGTAGTCCCTTTCCACTTTCCCATCATCAGCTGGACTGTAGTGACTTGCTCCAGCATAAGGTAGCAGGAACAAGCAAGCCTCCCACCTTGTGGGGAGCTGTGCTTACCTTGCTGTCATGTCTGTGCCTGGTACCTGGGATGATCCAGACCCTGACCTGCTGACTGACTTCCTGGCTTTAGCTGGGACGTGACTCATCACTGTGGACTTGTCCAGAGACTGAGCTTGTTGGCTGACTCTGGTCACTGTCACTGCTGTTGGGAACTGTGGGGCAGCCTGGCTGTCCCACTTGGCTCCCAGCTCACCTTGCTTACTGGAAGCTGCCCTTGCTGCCACTCACATCATGCTCCCAGGTAAGGATAGGAAGCGGAAGACTGGCAGATAGGGGATGGGAGGTGAGAAGGCAGGTCTGCAAGAAGCCCAGAGCATGGAGTTGAAGAGGGCTGGGCCTTGTGTGTGGATCCTTTCAAGAAGAGAGAAAAAAAAAAAGTGCTGCCTGACCTGTAAGGCTAAGTAGAGATAGACTGTACTGTTAAAACTTCTTTACATTGTTTTTTGGATGCATGAGTCTCTGATGGCAAGGAAAAAAACAGTTAATACTTAGATAAGTTGATTATCTTGGCTATTATATTTTACAAATTATGAAAAGCACTCCCTCACGTGCTTGATCCTATGCAGTAAACACTGAAGCTCCCTAACGCTGGCCCCATATAAACTATCTAACAACCTATTTTAAGTATCTAAAATACCAATGACTTGGCTACCTAATGGTCTGGACATAAGCATGAAGACACCTTGGCTCTGAATGTGCACTTCTCCCTGAACATCTGATTGATTTTTTTTTAAAAAAAAAAAAAAAAAAAAACCAACAAAAACCCGAAAAAAACCCAACAAAACACCTTTTCTACCTTTAATCAAGTTATGACTAAAACCACTTAAATTTTCAGTATACTAACATAAGCTAGGCTCAAAGTGACAATCAGAAATACAATTCCTTTAGAAACTTACCAGAGTGACAAAAATAAACAGTGAGAAAATCTGCCACTGATGGCTGAATTCTTTCCAAGAAAATTTAATGTGAACTGAAACCACCCTTATTTTCCACATGAATAAATAAAATTAGGGTCTTTAAGAATTTTAGGCTGAGGTCCAATCTGCCTGTGCTTTTACAGTCCTATAAACTTGTTATCCCCACAGTGCAAAGACCATCTGTCTTCAAGGATCATTTGATGTGGCGGTACGGCAACATAGAATGCTGCTAAGGTACATCTGAAGGCGAGAAGACAGGAGCCCAGACTTTCTGGACTATGAATAGCTTTGTTACTGATTTGAATCAGTTTCTAATAAAAACAGCCTTGAGAGTCCAGTGTCTTACCCTCCCACTGAAACCTCTTAATTCTGTTTTTCTTTAATATTGTCTGTTGTATGAAAACTTACAAAACAGCAAGGGACTGTTCTTCACTGCCCAGAAAGTCTCTTTCTCACCTGTTACTATCAAAGATTTAAGAGCTCTGCAGAAGAACAAGAAGTTGAGAAAAGAAAAAAAAAAAACAAAACAAAACAAAGAAAATGCTCCGCTATGAAGAACTCTAATAGAGAGAGTTCCAGCAGAGAACAAAGGAGGTTTATAATAAAAATCTCATGGTATAGTCTTCATCAAAGAAGAAATCTGACAGGCCTTTATCAAAGTTTCACCACAGTTGGTCAAAATCTGTTGTCAGTCACATCAGTGTAATCCCCAAGAAACTCAAGAGAAGAGAGAATGTGAGCACTTGAACGTATTCTGGATCTAGCCAGTATCTAGTGAAAAGTGTAAAAATGGTGAGATTTAACAGCGACAATTCATCCAAGAGAAAACCAGGGGGTCACACAGCCAGCCCTCACAAGGGGAGGGATGCGTGCAATGGGAAGAAATAGCTGGAAGAGCTAACACAAGCTTCTCACCTATTAATCACAGAACACACAGCTAGAAGTTTAACTCCCAGCTGTGATTAGGTGATTAAAACAGTCTCTTTCCTTAAACTTATTTTATTGCTTGCTCAAGAAAAAACCCAAAACACCAAAAAAATCATTTGGAGATTAAATTGTTTTGGAAAAACATAAAAATGCATTTGCTTAACAGTATAGCTCATTGCAAGTATAGGATCCTTCAAGATTCCCTGTTTGCCTACTGTCTCCCAGCTGGAATTAAAAAGATGCTGGTTCAACCCAAGACCATACTATCCAGAATATTTCCTTCCTTACAACGCTGTAATTTCTTAAGTTGCATTTTTACAGTCTACTGCCTTTTACAACAACAGGGATGCAACTCTTTCTATTTTGGGTATTCTAAAAGTTGCTCACCTTGTGAGCTTGAAATAGCAGTTGGCACAAGTCCGGAAGAAGGCAAGTCACATGAGTCAGGTAATCTGTTTTGATTTCTTACTGACAGATGGAGATCCATTCTTATTAATATGTGATTACATTCTATCAGTTATCACCGTTTACTAGCAACTACCAGCAGGCATTGTCCATCACTGTTTCTGGAGAGAAATCTTCACCCACTCAGTGACTTAGCATTAGGAGCTAGAAACTCTTCTCTTTTATAGCCCAACTTTATATTCAGGAGGGAAAAAAAACCCACAAGAAAAACCAAAAACCAAACAAACCCACAATCTAAGCCAAAGCCATCCACAGAGGGAATGAGGTATGCTTAACTCTTACCTTCGAACAGGCTGTGCAATTTTACTTCGGGGTATGCCACTCCCATTGATGGCCAATGACGGTCTTGGAAGAGCACTGCGCCCTACAATCCCTTGACTGGCAGTCTTGTTTGGCATTGGGATGCCGGTGTTAGAATATAATGGCAAGTTGTTGGACACTGGAATACTGCTATTACTACTACTAGTAGTACTACCTTGTACGGTTGGGCTTACGTAGGCCGTAGCTTTGAGAGGCTGTCTGACAGACACTGGAAAATGTCCCACACTGTGAACTCTGTGTTGGAGCTGTCCTGGAGATGGAACTGCAAAGAGCGGCAGGAAAAGAAGTAACAAGGTCAGCATGCGACAGATGACACCAGGCAGTAACACTTATTTCTAGATAGATCTGAATAGGGATCTGATGATGTGTTCATCATTATGCAATTTACTTGCTAATTAAAAACTTCTGTAAAACCTCTTGGATACTGCATCCAGTAAAACTGCAGTGAACTAAAATACTCTATTCCATCCCTACCGTGAACAAAAAGCCCACTCCTTAGTCATCCTTCTTTCTCCCCACAAAGAGGTTTCATTAGCCATTACAAGCAAACTAATTCCACCTATCCAATTAGAGCTTTAAACAGGAGAAATTGCTGAAACTATACATTAATTACTCTTAGATTATTTAGATTTTTGTAAGATTGCTTGCAATAACCACATCATCTTTAATGAATATTGCATTGAAGCATTATACAACATCACAGAAGTCTAAGCTGTATGTATAAAAACAACAAAAAGGCTATAAAAAGGTCTTGAATATAACAGCGCACTTCAAGGCTGATGTTATGTAAACTATCATTTAAAATCAATGCTATGGGTTCCAGAAGCTTTATATATAGATTTTTCTACACAATCCTGCCCTCTGGTGTACATCAGATACGCATCTGTTTCAGAGCCCACATATCAAAAGCAAACTGTCAAAAGCCTGAAGCACATAAACTAACATACCACATACAGGCCAAGGATTTTTCAAGTCTTTGAAAAAGGGTATGTTAAATCAATTTAAAGATACATGAGAAAATATAGATGTGCGATTCAACTAAACAATACTGGCAAAATATTGCCATGGAACTCTTAGCATAACAGTGATTTAGTAAATAAATATTTATAATTAGTTTATGATGATGAAATATAAATAACAACAATTAAATATTACATATACATTTAATTTAATTAAAATTAAAATTTAAGGAATTTATTACTTTTGAAGACACGTGAACTTTGCTCAAATTTGAAATAAAACATCCCCAGGAAAAGGTTTTCTTTCCCCTCCAAAATCTCACAAGACATGACAGACGCAAGTTCAATCCTTTCTCCTGCCTGTGTCAAACAAAATCTACTTCTTCCATTTCCTGTCAGAGTACCTGTGCTAGGAAAGAAGGGCCTGGATCTTGCTGATGTTCTACATTTATAATTCAACATCCACTAGATCAATACTGCCCCAAGAAGTCACCTAATTAAATTAATTATAGAGTAAGTTTAATTCCCCCACTCAACAGGTGTATTACACTTGAGGATATAACCCTCTGTTTATCACATTTGCCCAGAACAAAGCAGCTCAACTTCAACAGGAGAGAGGTTGTGTTTTAAGACTACATTTATATAGTGAACCGTAAAACCAGCACTGTATAAATTACCAAGAAAAGCTGTTTTCAATTCTAGTATCAAAACTTAAAATGAAAGCTTATACAAATTAATTGCATTACTAATGCTTCTGTAATACTGTTACAACTACTAATATTATAAAGTTGGTACAAAATGTATTGGCAAAGAAGAAAAAAAAAAAAAAAAAAAAAAAAGGTGATGAAACTTACAGTACTGCAGAACAAGATTGGCCAGAATTTGCTTTCCAAAGTAGAAACTTTGAAAATCCTAAGCTATATTAAAATTGAGTGCAAAAGTAACACTGTCTGCTTTTAATTTTTCATAAAGCAGAGGATCAGTGACTGGGACATGTATTTTACCACTCCATCAATTCCTAGCATGCAGCCAAAGAAAGCAAGTACTTACTAGATGACTGGATCCTTGAAATCCCATTACTCGCTCCATGCAAACTGGAGTCAAAGCTCTGACTGTTCCTCACAGTGACTGGAGAACCAGCGAAACCACCATTACTGTTCACGGTGGGGGTACTTGGCATCCGAGCGAGGTTAGGCATGCTTCTTCGAAGTTTGTCTGAAGCAAAAGAAGACAACATCCACAGTCATGTCAGAATTTCCAGCAAACACAAGCAGCCTCTGGATAATTTCTGTAGAAAATCAAAATTAAAACAAATTACTTCAACGCAAAGAAAGGTTTTGCTCCGCAGGAAGTATATGAATATGCTATTGACACCCTACTAATTGAACCCTTCCGACTACTGTAACAGCACAATCATTCACAAATTATTTTAACGACACCAATCGGCAGTACATTTTCAGAATCACAAGGATTTAAACACTGAAGTGCCATAATAAGGATGAGTTTCACATAAATGTGTAAAGTAGGTCAGATGAATCATGCCCTAAATGTGCCTGCTTCTTTGCAGTGAATACAAAGTCAGGTTACAATGACAAATTCAGACACAAGTATCTACACCATGGATGTCTAAAGATAGGTAAGATAAAGCCATCCTAAGTGACTAAGTCTTGCTTTCAGGTTCCTTTGAGATGCTAAAAAATTCCATTCAGTACCTAACCTTATCAGCATGTTAAGTTTCTGCAGGTGGCCATGCAGAAAACCTGCTACATCTTGATACTGTTCAGTTGCTCGGAGCCCTGGGTTGACATCGGGATCTTCAAATCTGGTGGTTCTTCCTCCTTACCCACTTGTAGTGCCTGAATCAGTGGGCATTTTGAGAGCAGACTTGTAGGACCTCACACAAAAAGAAAGCTGGAAATGCCTCAAATGTTCTAGGGCAGGTTCAACGGCTAAGGCAAGCGTCTAAGAGGTCAGAAGATATCTGCAACCCTACTCATGCTACCTGATTTAGAGAGAGAAGCTGAAATCAAGTCTGACATCTCAAGAAGACTTCCAACCACAACAGTATTAAGTAATCCAAGGTGAAGCTCTTTTGGCCCCTCCGCAGGAAAAACCAAAGGGAGACAACTCAATTATGTACCATCAGAAGAGACCAGCCAGGGCAGAAAGGCACACACTGCATGACCTGGTCTGAATTGCCTCCCGTGATGTGACTGACTTCAATAAAGCATCACTGTGGGGAAATAATGGGTCATTTGTTAAACTGCCCTTGACAACACCACTAACACTGGCCTCTAGCCAGGTTCAGCGCTGTGCTCTGCTGAGGTTATGTTTCTCCTGGTACCGCAGTCAGCGTGGAGGTCACCAGCTCCTGCCCCGGCCATAGGTTCCAGCGTCTGGGAGATGTCTGCCTCCAGTTCTTACACTGCAACAGAAAGCAGGGGTATGCTTTTCTTCTAACAAGCACCTACTCTACTCTCTCCAACAGCAAGTAGGGCATTTCAAGATTGAAGTTTTGGATTTATGCACGGGAACAACACACCACACACCACTTGGAATTGCTGTTTTGGGTCAACCTTTTAGCTCACACAGGGCAAGTTCAGTCCACAGAAACAATAAATTGACTTAGGAGTCTCTGTTTATCAGTCCATGTAAATATATAACCTATTTAGCATCATCATGAGCTCCTCTAATCCTTAAAGCTGCTAACAACTCATGAGTAATAAGAAGTGACAGTACAGTTCTATCTATACAGTGTATTACTAGTCACTAACAGTAACTTCAATATTTGTGATGCCTATTTAACTCCAGCAAACTGAGACACACTAAGGCTATAATGCCAGCTGTTTTTTTATGACTGGTCCTCATGGTAAGAACTGGTACGGAATCCTGCAATCAGTCCAAAAAGTCCTTGTACTTCAAGGTCCAGTATTTCTAATACTCTCATGTCCTAACTCCTGATTAGTAGTGCCTACCTGCCCTTGACACTGCATCATGCACACTAGTCCTGTAATAATCAGACCTTCTTCTCTCTTCCACCTCACCTATGGTTGACTTTCAGTTATCATCAATGGTCTGACATACAAAACCATTGCTGTCTAGGAAACAGTTTAAATATTTCCCATGAATTAAACATACTACATTTTCATATTTTTGAAATCAAACAGTAAGTATGGGAAGGAAAAATAGGGAGGAGTTCAGTGCAAGAAAAGGAAATACAAGATTTGAGCTTCTGGAAACAGGAATACAGCTAAATCCTCATAAAGGACCAGTTTAAGGATAATCCTTCATGGAAGAGCTAGAGGCGGTGTGCTTCAGTGACTCATCACTGACACTGGCAGGCTGAAATTGCCAGCTGTACAGCAACAAACAAAGGGATTACCACTGTGGTTCAGTCAGGCAGTAAGTATTAATATCACAGATATAAAAATGATACAACAGTTATCAGGCTTCCAAAACTGTCCTGGGGATGCAAACAAGGGCATCCATATAGCTACTATGTGTCCCTACATCCGAAATACTCATGAATTTGCAAACTGGAAAAGGAACTGTTTTCCTATGATGCAAGCCTTCTTGGTCCAGAGTGGCAGAAAATCTATGAATACGGGATGTCTGTAGCTACTGTTAATTTTGGAGCCCTAGTCTACCCTTTAAAATCCTAGGTCTTGAAATCCCAGGTTAACATTGCAGCACTTGGCAAAAGAAGTCTGAGCAGCAGATGGTAGGGAAGATGGCACTGCATAAAATAGCTTTGTTAATACTATCCACATAACATGTTGTATAAGCAGAGTTCCATGGACTCTACATGCTCTTCCATTCAGGGACTGCATCAGTCACAGGCATGATCTGTGCCCTGAATTGTTTGATGTAGCTACAATAGCAGGAAAAATAGGTACGGAAGTAGCTTGGATATGCTCCGTGTCATGGGGTGACCACATCTTTTGCTCCCTGTTCATTAGTCTCTTCTCATTCCAGCAGTCTGCTCTGCTGCTGATTCAGTCCTCAGACAGCAGATTCCTGCTGCACCTGCAAATTCCGATCCACCGAGCATCTATGTTACTTCTTTGATGTGAGATAAATGGCCCTGAAAAGCAATGAAAATAGTAGATCAGTTTTGTGTTCAGGGAAAACCCAGAAATGCTTGTCTTGATAGCATTTTGCAGCTTTCATCTCCTTGGACGATGCATTCTCTTTCATCTCTTTCTTGAAGTTTGTTCTGTCACCTGTTCCCCTCCTAAGAACAGTGGAAAGAGTCTTACAGATGTTTTGTTTGTAAATGAAATGCTGGCTCTTGTGTGCTTGATACACGGAAGCAGAAGGTGGGAATTACGTGATTCTAATATTATTTCAGGATGCTGAGATGTGACTAGATACAAATTTGCTGGAAATATATGAGAAGAAAACAAAAATATTTCTCCAAGCCACTAGTAGCAAACCTTCCCTTTCTAGGTCTTGGCTCTGCTCAGAATGATGAGAGAATTAACAGAGAGCAGGAGTGAAGGAGTGGAGCTGAGATGCATTCTCAGGTGAGAAGTAATTCGCCCGAATAGTCCTGTTTATGATGAATGCTGAACACAGCAAAATTCTGCTACAGTTTCTGCTACCTCTGCTGCACTAACCTGGCTCAGTAGCAAGCCAAAAAAAAAAATCATCAGATGTTTAAAGTCCGTTCTGTTAGGAAGATGTAGAAGAAACTCCAAAGGACCTGCACCTTCTACAGTATCCAAAATTACTGTGACCCACTGTTGAGTCTCAACTATAGTCTAGGTCGAACAAATATGATGTTTAAGTACAATGCAGCCATATAAAGCATCACAGATGTATCTTCACCTTTTCCAGCTTTCTTTGACATGGAACAGCACGACCTACAGACATTGTATTATTGAGATAGTTAGGTCATGCAAGAGAGTTAATAATCAGTTCCTGGTTATTATCACCTTCTCAGAATAGTTCATGCACATACACACAAGCTTGTCACTTCATCAGTATTCTTTAGTATTCTTTTATTTTGCCTTTATTTCACATGACTGCAGCAAAACAATACAACAAAAAATTGCCTACTGCATGTGGCATCCATGCTGAATTGCCTGTTGTCTACAGCAAAGGAAAACCAGGGAATTCTAAGATATAGGGTCCTCCACCCTCAACTGAAAATGTCTGTGAAAAGACCACCTCACCGCACAGATCATATTCACCAGTGGTGAGAAACGGGTCAAAAAGCAGGCAGAAGTGCCCCTTATTTAGTCAAATATTCCACAAAATGACAATAAAGACAGCAGTTTGGCTCTTACCCAGCTGCTTTAATTCTGATTTTTTTCCAGGAAGCTCTTCCCCTGACACAATTTCTTCTCTGGAGTCAGCCTGGGATCAGTGGCCCAGCTTCTTTCTGGCAGGACACCAGAACAGGCAGCACTTGCCTTCTGTCTTCTGGTCCCAGCATCGCTGGTGGCCACCCCCGTTTCACTGCTGCTTTTTTTCTTTTTTTTTTTTTCTTTCCTTCCCTGACCTAATACTATCACCGGTCGAAGATTAATGTCCATGTAGCACACAAACAGATTGCGACCTCCGAGCAAAACTGCCCCAGAAGAGATGTGCTCTTGGTGAGCTGCCAGACTGGGAGTTCTGTAGCAGTTCTTGTTAAGTATCGTCTTCTCTCTGCCAAGATACCTCATCCAGTGAGGCTCTCCTTCCAAGGAGAGCTTAAGTTGACTTTACAGTGAAGTGTCTTAAAACACATTTATTCATTCATTGTTATTCTCTGCAAGCACTGTCAATGTTTTATTTGCACAAGAGGACTCTCAAGCCTCGCCAAAAGTGCACTACGGTTAAGGAATGTGATACAGTGAATTATAGTCATTAGTGTCTCAGAGAAATCTTTATCACTATTTAAGCTATGCTAGGAGGTTCTTACACATATTTAAATCCTTCCCACAAACATTGCAAATTCAGCTTTGCTTTATCTGTACTGTATGCACAAATAAGTTGGGGAAAAATCATCAGGAAAAAATTCATGCTTTTTAGATTTTATGCTATGTTCTGTATTACGCAGATATTCAGAGTTTGTTCTGAAATCCTTAACAAACTTGTAGACTCAATTACAACTTCACTTTCAGGGATTAATTTATCTTCCTCATCTTTGAAGACCTGAGTTCAGTATCTGCATTACGCTTGTTATGGTGATAACACTTACACCAGGGTCTAATTAAAGGTCTGTGGAATCATCAGTTGATACAACAGGGACATCAGTCTAAAAATACAAATACAGGTTAAGAACTAAAAACAAGTCTTTCACTTGTTTTTAGTGAAAAAAAAAAAAACAACAAAAAAAACCGAGATACACCATTCTCCATAACTGTCAATACCTACATTTTAGTTATGTTGAACACTTCCACTTTACTTAGAATTATTCTTTCATCTCACCCTGGCTTCAGAGGCATATGTCTCCCTCCACAGATAGTTAGAGCGAATTAAAGATTCCTCCATTATCCTTCCATGACTAGTCCCCACTGATTACTCTTCTTAATAAAACTTCAAAGGTGACCAAGTAAGATTTTTTTCCTCTTTTTCTTTAATAAAGGGTCTGCAACAATTTCCTACAGTGAATTCTCCCTTCCTTACAGACAAGAGAGGTTACAAGCAGAAAAACACTCTGTAGACCAGTAAATCAGTAAGAACAGACCTTTTCCCACCTCTTCAAACATACCAATCAATGTTGGTCTACACTGAACTGATACCTAAACGCAGGCCTACTGCCCTTGAAATGCTGCTGGGCAAATCTGCACAGAGTTTCCTTAAAAAAAAACAAACCAAAACAAGAAACCAACCACAAAAACTATTTGCAGCTTTCCAAATGAATCAAGGGTGTTGCAATAGCCAATGATAATAATATTTTGCCTGAGAAAAAAAAAAAAAAACCAAACACATTCTCCACAAGCATATGCAATAAAGTAACTCATAACTAGTAATTTATAGAAAATAAAACTAACATTTTTCAAGTGAATAGTAACTGTGGCCTGTTTATGAAAGTATCAACCAAGCTAGAAAGTTAAAAATCAATATGAAAATATAATGGAAATTATAAATTAAAATGAACCAAATTGCATGCACTGCCACTCAATGAAGGACGTATTTTCCATGTGCCGTCTCTTACCACATTATAATAAATTTCTTCTTCAGCTAGAATAACTTGTCCAAAGTTCAAAGTTTCCAAATGTCAGGTATTACACCAACAGTAACTTTAAAATGCACACAAATAAGGGGTGCCAGGATAAAAGTTTATGACCAAGCTTATTTAAATAATCTTCAAAGTGGGCCTGAACACAAGATCAATCCAACTTCCAGCATCTTGTCTATCCTAGATTTTGATTGTTCTGGATGTATTCTCAGTACTACAGTTCTGCTACTTCTGGTTTCAGAAAATCTGAACTAAAGGGCATAAAAAATTTAAAAAGAGTGACCAATGAGAAAAAAAAAAATTAAAGTTAAAATGATTTTTTTTTTTTTTTTTTTACTGTGACACAAGTAAAGTACATTTATGGACAACATAAAGCAGAAAACAGCTTGATTTTATGAAAGTTGGCAGTATTTCTTATAGCAAAATGACTAGATATAAAGTATTCTTGATATCAATAGTTCATAACATTTTAGGCTGTTAACTATGAACTTGTTCAAATTAGAGGAAGAGGAGAGAGATACAAACATAAATCTTTCTACTGTCAACATATTAAATGCTTTTTTAAACTATAAAACACACACTAACTAGATGGACTCTCTCTAGCTAATTGCAACAGCTACTCTAAAGCTATTCACCTCCTGTCTCTCTCAGATCTTTGTTAGATCATCTACTTCTGACCTAACCAATTACAAAATCCCTGAAAACCAGAATGCCTCAAAAAGTTCAGAGATGAATTTTTTCTGACAAAACTCATCGTTACAGACAATACAGACAATTCAGCTGATTTAGGGAGAGAGTGTAGTTAAACAGGAAGGGGAAAAAAGGGTAAATTCTATGCAAAGCTTTTCTATTAGTAAGTTCTTGGCAGAACTTGAAATAAAACTTATTCAAAAGCAAAGCACACACCCACTCTACAGGTGATGGCTGCAAGATGTTGTTTGAGAGGCAACAGGTATGCTTGCTGCCTATGCTACACGTGGCCCCACATACACTTTAGACACATCTTACTCCATTCACATCTGCTGCTCTATGCTAGCATTTACCAGGAGCCTTTCAGCAGAGCAAGCGGTTGGAGATTGGCAGTAAAGGGGACTGGTACCACTGACCTTGACAATGTACTGGTGGGATAAGGTGAGAGAAAGAACCTGGGCCTGAGAGTGGGGGCTAGATGGTGTGGTATTTTAAAATAAGATGTATAGTATTGTATTTTAAAATATATGTACAGCAATTTAAAACATAGCAGAGTATCAAAAATACACCAAGGGGCAGCACTTTGCTAAAATACACTGGCAAGAGCAATGTGTGAGTTCAAAATTATGGACTCCAACACATTTGGAAAATATCTGTGAGAGTATTCTCACCCTAAGCACAAGCAGAAGGATTACCAGGGTGCCAGAAACACCAGACAATCTCTCTGCTGCCTAAAATGCAATCCTGTGGATGGAGAACAAGCAGACCATTGGCTATGGTGAGACTGAACACCTAGTGCACAATTCAGTGCCTATGTACAGATGTCTCACGGCATTTGAGAGACCCTGGGTCTTCTCAGGCATCTAAAAAGCACTGACACCACTGATGGTGAAGTCAAGCAGACTGCCTAAGTGCTTATATGCGGGCAGCTGAATTGATCCCTTCACACACGTGGGCACCTACACTTCAGCATCTAAACGCAGGTGCTCATCAGGTGGCCAATATTGTGTTCTTAAAAGAATTATTAAAGTTTTCCAAGTTTATCACACCTTCAGCATATTCGTTACAGTACAAGTAGTTAAAGTTAAAATAACCATCTCAACTAGCACGCCACACCAAACTTCACTAAAAGCAGGTAGGACAGCACCCGTGACACTGTTTGTTTCTAAAGGCAAAACTTGAGCTAAACACAGACAAGTTTTGGGGAGACACTGGGCCAAAGCTAAACACTGTTTCTCACTGTAGACTGAGTTCCAAAATTCCACATTTACTTGTCACTTACTCTTCTTCCACGGAAAGCTCTGTGAATGATCAGACAAACCAGTGGCCAGACTGCTGACTGCATTTACAAGAACACAAGTCATCTCTTTAGAGGAAGAGAAAGGAATAGAGGTTTGGGAAAAGCGCTGGAGTGACCAAGAGCAGCACAGCATGCAGCATGCGTAATTTGGATTAATTATGGATAATGCTTTCCACGTATATTGAAAGCATAACTAGTTTAGCCCTGCCATCTATCACCCCCCTCTTTTTCATTTGCCTTGGTAAACTGTAACAGTGTGGAAACACACTGTCCATCATTTTGAGCTTCAGACAAATTCATGTTTTGCAGTCTACCTCCATTTCAACGTGTAGGAGTTCCTGAAAGACAATGAAATTGTTGCCAAAATGATGAGAAGTGCTGATGAGAAAGTGTTGTCGTAATATTACTCAGACATACTCAACGCAACGAAAGTTTAAACACAGAACACAACAACAGAACACAGCCAAAGTAAAACATTTCTCACCTTCAGCATTCACCACTTACACAGATCAGCACTGCATGAATCAGAGGCTGAAGGTGCAGAAGCTGAAGAGATAATTCCCCTCTAAAGACAATGGTACTGGCTATTGTATGACTGTCTGCCATCCCAGCAAACAGGTAACTGAAGTCGTGTGTACCCACCTTTTGAACCACAGCAAAAAAAAATTATCCAACACCTCAAAGTTGGTGGCCTGTTACATTTAGGCATTTTCTAGTTAATAAACTAGAAGGATAGTATTTTTAGTGCTAAGTACTTTCTGAGATTTCCATATGGGAATCCAATGCTTAAGTTCCACTGACATGGAACATGAAAAAAATAATTCAAAAAAGCATTTAGGGATTGTATAAAAAGATTGCAGGACCACATCCTGCCCTTATTCTTGAATCAAGTGTCCCATAAGTTTCCCTTCTATTTCCCTAGCAGATTTTCTACAAACTTTTCAGTGCTGCCTCATTCTTGTACCTCACCAGCAAGAAAAATAATGTTGACATTAATACGGCACATCTGCTGTGCCAACAAATGCCCACATTGCTCTACCCTCTGTTAACCTCAGCCTTCTTCATACACTGCCACTTGTCGATTATAGTTCCACGTCATGTCTTCCTTTGAATGCTTTTGGCACCAACCTGTCATGTCTTATTTGTCAGGAAAGTAACATGCATACCTGTAGTGCTCTATAAATAACAACTGTTTTGAAGAACACATTTATTTTCTTGCCCAAGGGTGAGCTGTAACCTGCAATGTTACAAACAAGACCCTGACTGAAAACTGACTGCTTTGAATTAGCTTGGGGAAAAGACTGAAGTAACAGGAAAGTAAGATGGAGCAGGAGGAAGAAAATTGTGATTATAATAAGCAATGAAAGGAAGGTAACATCAACAATGGAGGGTAACACAAGTCTTGAGTAAGCACCGAGAGACAAATCTTCCAGAGACTCTGAAATACAACCCAAATGCAGTGCAAGAAGCAGCAGTGACTCAGGATAGTTTGAGAATGACATTATTTCCCACTACTTTAAAAGTCTGCCGTAAGCACTCATCACAGATTCACATTAACAGTGAAGTCAGGAATAAGAAAGGGAATGAAAATCTGAAAACTCTGTTTTGTATTTTACTGCATCCATGATGGGTATGTATAGGCCAAGCTCAAAAGCTTGATCAGTTCTTCTAACCAACTATTAGCCTGCTAAAAGACGCTCTTCTTTCCTTTTTCTTCTTTCTTCTTTCTTCACTTGTGTTCAATCCTTCTAGCACTTTAAAACAGACTGAAGCAACAACTGTCATGACCAGGTCACAGATTACATTTTGTAGCAAATTACTTAACAATAACATACCTCAATCATTTGCACAACATTAAATTGCTTGTCACAATTCATGTGCTGATCTGTCAAATACCAAACACGCTTCACTCCGTTGACACAACTTGATCTTTAAAATGCCACTGGCACTTTGCACAGAGAAAAGATCACTTTTCAGAAAATCATACAACCCACCTCCATTAATCCTATTTGGTTGCTGCTCTGGAGTTTGGGCTTGAGGAGAGTAGTAGGGCTGTTGATAAGTATTTGAAGGGAAGTGTGGGGAGGTAGGGCTCCTCCTGCAGTCCCGGATACTGGAGAAAGTTTGTGAGTGAGGAATCCCTCTCTGGAAGGGTGAGCAGCGAGTTAGCCGTGGCTGCGGAGGTGGGAGGTGGTCAAATTCTTCCTCATCCTCAAGACTATAGCGGTCGTAGTCCTGGTCACCGCACGTCCCTTTCTTTCCCGCATGCAGAGAGACATTTGAACTGTGCCTTGATACAGATGCTGAAGTTGAAGCATAATCTTGCCGAAGGCCTGTAAATGCCAAGAAGAGGATGATTACACTTATTGTTAAGTAATTAATTCTTAACACGCAATTCAATGTTGGAAACTAGGCAGGTAGAGAGACATAATTTTACAGCAAGAATTAGATTTACAATGTCACCAGGCTGAAGATCTGAGGTGGGATTCATCTGATCTAACTTTTGGTGTCTACCTTTCAGGCATCTAAGCCTGAATTAATTCCCTCAAGATCCCTTTTTAACAAAAAAAAAAATTTTACAAAGAATACAGGCATCTCCAAAATGCAGTACCTGTGAGATGTCTCAGACGTCTCTCTTAGCATAAAATGAATTGCCTTCAGGAGGCACCTATTTCTCTCCAAATAGAAAGACCACATAAGTATTAAGTATTTAACTTTCAAACACTCTTAATGAGAGGAATTAACGCTCGCTCCATTAGTTTCCAAGTTATTACTATTGAACTTTTATATCCATGCAATGAAAATGATGATAATGACACTTCCTAAATGTACAACTCACGTAAATATTTTGCCTCTCCAATCTCCCTGAACCAGAATTAGTTCCTGCTAGCAGACAGTCTCATGGACAAGGCTTAGTGGTAACACAGCCATGTTTTAGACAGGTATGCCTCCTACCACCCTCTCCTCTGAAGGTCAGGTTCTGAAAACCATCCCACTATTAGCATTGTCCCAGAAAAGCACGTTTGCTGTGGGTCAAAGTGAGAGGGAAACATCCACATCCCTTGTACTTTACCCCTTTTCCCAGCTGGACAGTAGCCAGGGAAAAAGAGGACATACATTGTATTTCCAGGACTTGAATAATTCCGTCAATAGCTAAGGATAACAACTTTCCTATATTTACAAAAAGCCCTCAGCTTTGACAGATGTCTCTGCTTCAAAATGGAAGCCTCTTAATATGCTTTCCCGCCACCTCAAACGGGAGTTTCTATTTTTGGCCATGAAGACAGCGTGCCTGCGTGCACATATAATACCACCGCTTTCCACAGGATTTAACTGGACAACAACTATCACATGCTCAAACACTTTGTACCAGCTGCTAATACAAGGATGAGATCTAATCTATGTCAGATGTAACAACTGTAAGAAAAAGTGTTCTTCCTTAAAGAGCTAAGTACCTGAAGTCTTTTAAAATCTCACTCTGAAGGAGATGCACGCAGCTGTTTGTATCTTTGATATCCTTTGTATCTTTGATAGTCATAATTTTTAAAAAAAATTATAAGTTTCACATAATATCAGAAATTTTTTGAGCTGTGATCATACACACTTGCCAGCTGAGCATTCAGCTATCTTGGAAAGTCTCACACTTGCTAATTTCTATGCTGAAAATAACGAGTGCTACCAGATGCTCAGCAAGTTCAACTGCTGACAAGCAATCACGCTGACCTGTTCAGTCTGGTTGCTGCAGCTACACTGCAGCTTTTATTTCTTCAGATATTATCTTTCTTTCATTTAGTCTCTTATTACTTTGCCTTTTCCTTCTGTCATTATCTCTGAATTTCTCTCTTTTTTCATTTTATAATTTCCTCCTTGATGTCTCACTTAGCACTAACAGGAAGTGAGAAAGATACTGCACTTACTGTCTGAGTGACTTCTAAGTCTAATGCCTTTTATTTATGAATAAAGACATTTTCCAAAAATTACTATCAAGCCAAACTATATCTATGTCAAACATGCTTCTGGGCTCAGATTTCTGCATCACTACTAGTCTCAAACAAAATGTTAAATTTAAATGCCCCAGTTCAGGATTTAAAGGGGAATTAATTCCAAATTCATCTGACAATTAAGAAAACCAAAGCAGAGGCAAAGAAATCAATGAGAGCTGCGTATTTTCACCTTTCTTATGAAACATACACATGAGAAAAATGGTTTAGCCTCTTCCCTCCCCAGAAATAAAGTAATTCTAATTAATGTGGTAAGACATCATAAATCTTCTAAATCTAAATGTACTTGATGAGTATGGAGCTACCAGTTGGGACTGAGACATATATAAGCATCAAGTTTTGAAAGATCCAGTACCATTTAAGAAAGATCCACTTGACTGAGACCAGACTGGAGTGGTTTTGACTGTTATGGGAAGTCTTCCTCAGACTATTCTGGAAAATTAAAAAAAGCCACCTACTCTCTTCTTGTAGACGAGCCATGATCTGAACATCGGTGAGGTCCTGCAGCTTGTATCCCATGGAGATGGAATCATCCTCCAGCTCTGAGGTGCTCAGTTCACTGTCTATTGATGACTGTGGGCTCAAAGGGGAACTCCTAGAAATGTAACCTATGTGAGAAAACATAACCTTCAGTCTGTGAATACGTCTGGCTATCTTTCATCCATGACTGTCTACCCTTTATATTACAATAGCTTAAAATACGTTGTACGTAACAGATAAACAGTTTCAGATGTGTAGTGCAATCTACTAACAATTAGCAAAGGGCTTTGATACTTGAGAGATGTAGTAAGCATAGCAACGGACCATGAATTCCTCTGCTTGTTCCCCATATAGCATCACATAATCCAGACAATGAATAATTTACCCAATACAGTTCTGATACAGCTCAGATTAACTAGTGCAGTCTGAACACATTTGCATTTGAATTCTTCTTCTTACGGGACTGTGGTTCTCCCTATTCTGTTCTGAAAATCAAGTGTGTATGTATCATGAATTTTCAGTAGTCAGATTCCACATCAGAGTCATTTAGATAAATGTTACTGTTTTTTTAACTGTTTCTAATCAATTATTATAACAGTTAAGACTGAACATTATGCAACAACACAGAGAGCACTGCCTCCTTCACTGAGCTACCTTTATGGAAAGGTATCTGCATTCTACTTCTTCCCTGCATGACAGTAAAACATAAACTAAATTGCAGTTAGTTGTATGAGCTAGTTGTTGCCCAACTTTAAAGAAAAATTCTTCAAATAAAATAGTAAATCACTTCCTAATATCCTCCGGATCACCAGAGCCTGCAGGGCGAGAACCACTGTGAGGATGGCTCACCTGTGCTTGTATCACAGGTGTGTCTGCATCCTCTAGCACTGCTCAAAGCAGCCACCTAAAATTCATCCTGAATTCAGCTGTTCTCTAACAATACTTCCAACAGAGAGGGACACACAGGGGATTACTTTGCTTTGGAAAGATTTTAAGGAGTAAATGTGTTTGCTTTTTTGAATTTGCAAGTTACAATGATCCTCAAGGATCTGCAGAGGTAGTAACAGCCATGCCCTTTTGGAGAAGCACTGGGAAGCTAGACAAGATATCAGAGATGCCTTCATTTAGGGACTCAACTACATCCCACTGAATAGAGGGGGTTTTAGACATCTCACTCACAGACACCTACACCAGGCATTCAGTCTGGAGCTGGATCTCACCCACAGTACCTACATCCCTAAAAGGATTTTCTGCGCAGATTTCACATGTTGTAAAGAAAACTGCACGCAGATCAGTGTGACACTGATGCTAACTTCCTTAGACCACACTGCTCCCACCAGCCACAAAATGTTAATGCCTGTTCTCCAGAAGATTATTTTCTCCACTGCCACTGCACCTTAAGAGAAGTCGCAGATATAAATTGACTCCTGATACCTGTAGTGAAGAAGAAAAAAAAATGCAACTCTTTGCAATTTACAGCCCATAGAAAGTTTGTATTTTTCCTAAAACTCCTGTGTAGCCTGAAAATCAGTGAAAAACAAAAAAAAATCTTGGACAGTAGCAACAATGCCAGCTTGAAAACAGTCATGATTCTTCTGGCTGTTTTTGTAACAGGCAAGTTCTCCCTGGAACTTCACTACACAGCTGCACAAATGTTTCTGCAGGCATAAGGAAGGGGCACAGTGGGCCAGAAATGAGCCATAAAGGGCAGACAAAGCTGGTGACTGTGTAAGACAACATGGTCCAAACTATTCTCTCAGGTAAAACCATTATTGAGCAATAGGCTCTGTTTACTAGCATCACTTTCCTATAACGTGCTGTGTAACACAGAAGATAACCTACACTACTAGTTGATCGCCAAACTTTAGGTCATTTTAAAAAAAATCTCCGAGATACAGTTTATATACAATCATCTGAACAGTGCATTGCTGTTAAACGCTAGCAAGGTTAGATTAAATTAAGCGATTTTGTAAGCACCATAAATCAAGAAAAAGATAAGCATTACCTGTCCGTTCAGGTGTTAGTATTGCTTTACTGGAGGTTTTAGAGAAGCTGGGACTATTAAAGCCATTGGTATATGGGGTGAGTCTTGCAACAGGACTATAGGGAAAAGCCAAGGAGACAGGTGTAGAGAAGAGGTTCCGCCATCGGCTAGCTGTTACAGAAGCGAAGGAGAAAGGGGGGGGGAGAAAAAAAAAAGAAAAAAAGAAAAATTACAGTTATAAATAGAATAGTGCTGTTAAAGAGAAAAATAATCTCACCTTTATCTGTTCATGATATATTTTTACTTATGGCTAAAGTAAAACAATGGTCAAAGTTTAGCAATAAAACAGAGGATCAGCACAGCCTTCTACATATAAACGCATGCTCAAAAAAGTTTTCTAGCAAATATGTCTTGTCTACCATTTCCTATGTATACATCATTTTAGTATACATTTATAACATTTAATCACTGGGTGCCAATGCAGAAAAGTAAGAGGAAGTAAAAAAACCCACTACAGCTAACAGGAAAACACAAATTAAATTTGTAGTGCTCTTCAAAGAATTGCTCATGGCAATCAATCATCACACAATTGAATTAGCAGTTAAATTATCAGTTATGAGAGTTCAGAGACACAGCAGTAAAAGATGCTTAACCATCAAGCGCTAAAACCAACTGTAATCCCATAGCAAGCTTTTAAGCTACCATATTTTTCCTTTTCTTTTTACAGCACCAAATGCCGGATTACATAAACATGAAATTGTTCTCATTGGTTTTTTTAAGGATCAACCAAATAATAGAACAGGGGCATCTCTTTTTCTGCATCCTGTTTACAACAAGCTTGCAAGGCATCTGGTCTGCTCAGTTAACACCACAGAGAGCTCACAGAAGGCAAAATGGCGAAAGGCTTATTTAATTTATATTTTTTTAGCTCATCCAGTAAAATATAAATACAATGGTCTATTTTTAACATGCATTCGAAAGGTAAAATAAACAATACCCACACCTTCCTCAGAAAATAAATAAAGTTGTTTTAAGAAAGAAAAGGCAAAATTTTAAAGCTGTAAATTTCAGAGTACTCATTCAGATAGAAGCAAAGTTTGTACAGATGAAAAACATGTTCATTTGTGATAGAATCTCATTTGTCCCAACGGATGTTACCTAGAGTGATACAAGGCAGGTAGCTAGGAACATACCTATACCTAACTTGGAAATCAATGGGATAACCTCCGTGCTCAGCAGGTGTACTTTGCTGTGTCGGATGCTGCAAACTGGTTTTCAAAACTAGAAAGGCTCAAAAGCTATTCTCCAGTTAATACCACAAATCTACCCTGTTATCTGGACCTGTTTTAAACACTCAGATATTCAAACAACATTCAGGCCCTCTCTGTCTTAAAACCTGTCACCAAAATTATTTAGCAGGGCATACAAACTTCATTCCTCCTTCTTGCGGCCATGGGAACAGCAGGGAAGTGTATCCATCAGTGGGCTGTCAATCTCTTCCTCACAACCTTCTGAAGTAATCGGTTTGTCATCAGTCCAAAAGACGCTATTGCCTCCTTGTTCCTTTTGTTTTCAACTCACCCGAAGGCACTCCTGGGTTTGTAAGGGATAATCAGCTTTTTCTACTCAGCATTACTAAGCTTGGAGCAAAGGCAACCGTCTGGTTCCAGCACCAGCACAAAGCAGTCGCCCGGGGAAGGGGAGCACCTGCAAGGCTCAGTCTCTGTAGTGGGGAAGGTAAACTACAGAGTAGTAAGACATGACATAGAAATGAAAATTGTGATCTCTGTTGACTCCTTATCACAGATTTTTTTTTGCAATTCCCTCATTTTTAATCATTCTAGCTCCTTCAGGCTTAAAGAAATCTAAAGGTCTGAGATCTCAACTAGGAGCAGCATCAGCACCACTTCTAGGAAATTGCTCAATGCCGAGCAACACGACATGGACTTCCACGCCGGGTTGCTTGTCCTGAACATTCACTAACGTGACTCATTCGAAAGTCAAGTATGCACATGTTCCAGGAAAAAAAGGAGAGCACATATAGATGGACTCAACTCTACACATTTGTAATTAACATGGATCACTGGGGATAAGATTAACTCACAAGGAGTTAATAACTGCAAATTGATTTGAGACACTGACTGAAAGAAATGCAGGCGATAGACTAGCTCTCAATATCATATCCACAGCTAATGTTTGTCACCTCCACTAGAAACCATCAGTAAGGCACAAGTGATGACAGTTCCTTGTGATTTTATTTTCCTGCCTAACACGAGGTCCTGTTTTGTAGCAGCCTGATCATCTGTCAGGTCAATTAGCTGCCAGCGTGTTCTCACCCCCAGATGTGGTCAGCCGGATAGCACAAATAAACATCATTCATTACTCTCTACAATAACTGCTGTGAGCTGGCCCACTAAGCACAAAGCAACAGTTATCGCCATTACGAAAGCAAGAACCCACACGAAGAATATAATTAGTATTTATGGCAAACCAGATCCCAAACTCCTCTTTCAAATAGTATGCGTTCTCAAGGAAAGATGGACGATCAAGCCAGGAAACTTTATCTATGCTCATCTCTCCATATACTAAATCTAGATATACCAATCTAAAATATCCCCATTTCTAGAACTTTTGCTGTCATGCCCAAAATAAAGCTTTGTAGCGTTTAAGCGTCAAAGGATTGACAATTTTTAGGCATGTGATTAACTCCATTGTTTAGGATCAAATAGAGAAAAAAGTTTTCATTAGGTTTTAAACGGAAATATCAAGTACATATTGAATACATCTGCAGTATTAACAAAGATAGCAAAAATTAGACTTACTGAAACCAAAAACATAAGAAAGTATGTAGGAAGCAAGTCCTACAGACATCTAGGCAAATATGTAAACTAATGCAAAATTTGTAAAAACACAAAATTGTGCATTGGACAGTCATTTTAGGACAATTATTTTGTTTGAAACTGATTGAGACTGCCCCAGTTAGTACGGTAAAACACCACTACGGTACACATGGATTTGCACTTCATTACCCGATCCCAGTAGGCTGATTCCAGAAAATGAGACAATGTTGTTAAGATCTTTATTTTAAATGTAAAAGCCCAGCTGTTAAGCTCTGAATCTTACAATATTTGTAGTTTTTTCTTAAAGCCCCAACTCTGGTTGCCCACAGCTGAAATAAGAAACACAGGTACTTTTAACAAAAACAAAGGAAGTTTCTAATCCTTGCAGTTGAATAGAAACACGAGTAATCCTGCTCTGAGTATCTTATACTGAAGATGTGCTGAAGGAAGGAAAAGTACCAGCCATGGAAAGGAAAGCAGAGGCATCTAAAGAACCATCAAAAGAAAAGGTGGCAAAAAAATCCATTTTATTTACTGATGGCAAAGAGTTAAATGCCTTCACCATGTGACTTGTTGAAGCATGAAACCCTTGGCCTTTCGCACCAACAAAGCGACTAATATTCTCTGACACAACAAGCACAAATTGTCCCAGTCAAAGTCTACAGTTAGACTGGAAGCGCCAAACTTTTCAGGTTATGATTTCCTTGGTTTTGATCAATTCTTAGTAGCTAGCCTGCCGATAACGTACTGCATTACACAATGTATACTGTAGTATTTTTAAAAAAGACTAGTCAAAATGACTACACAATCAATCAAAATGTTTCCTTTAAAAAATAAAATTGGTAACAAGTTCTGTTCATAACTTTAAAATACTTACTAACACAACTGAAGGTTTAAAACTAACGAAGATTTTATTTTTATAACTTCCCTGGAGAGATCAAAATGCTAATATAGATGAGAAGAGTAACTCATGTAGAAAAATATAAGGAACTACACAAACATCGCCATACACTACAACTACAGGCATTCACCATACTGACTCCTGTAAATAATCAGCGTTTGATAAGAACTGATGGAAAGTTTCACATGAAAATCTGAACAAGTAAACACCTACAGAATTGCACGGCTCAAAAGGAACAAAGCGCCCTGCAAAACCAGAGCACACTGTACCGTATCTAAAGCAATTCCTTAACTCAAAGCAATTCCTCATTTAAGCTGCACAAGGTGCACAATTTCTAAACATATACAGAAGTATGCTTTTTAAAGTGAAAATGAAACTTGCTACTCAAATCAATGGGAACATTCATGAGCTGGGACATGTGGTGTAAACAGTATAGATTCTCATTACATTGTTTTAATTTTCTGGGGTTACACTGATAGAAACAGAGACAGATCAAGCAGAGGTCCTATAATCAGATATACCTAAGATATTATATTAACTAAGGATATCAGAGTTTCCAAGAAACCAAAATAAGTTCCTTGAAGACATTTTCAGTCTTCAATTTTCATAACTCCATTATGAAACTCAATGAACTTGCTTTGACAGAACAGTAACTTACTTTCACTCTAAGCGACACAAATAAAAAAAATACTTCTTTGCTACAAAGACAGAAAACAGTAAAGTCATAACTAACTGTGTTGTACTACTAACCATACTAAATTATATCTGAGGTGCCATCTAGATTGTTTATTCACTCATTTAGCTTAAGTTTTATATAGGCCTTCAGGCCAGAGTCAAACACACCTTTTAAACTCAAGTTAAAAATAAATTAAATTGCCCATACGCAGATATTTGAATATGGATACTGATTATACAGCTTGAACAAAAATAATCTTTTTGAGGCGGCAACTAGAGGAATATTTACAGTACTGTCAATCTAGGAACTGCAAGTTTTGAACACACAGCACTTTCCTGCCGACATACTTCCCTCAGAGCAGGAAACCCAAACCACCTCCGTGGTACATCCTGCATAGACACAGCTGCCATGCTTAAAAGCGGAATACCTCTCTCAGGAGTAAAATGCGGAGTCCTACATAGGAAACAGAAGTATTTTCCTAATCAGCAGAGAAATTCAAGAGTGCTAGAAGGGAACAGAAAACTCTCTCCTTACTGTACATAAGAATATCTAAGCCAGTTAAGGGGTACCACGTCAGTGAGGCGTATCTAATATCTCCCTCCCAAAGACAGGTATTTAACCTTCGCTTTCAGTCCCTGCAAAAGGGTGACTGAGAGTCTGAGAACTCCTCTTGCAGTTAGATGTACATCTGGGAACAGAGAAAGCAGCCAAGGTGTTTGAAAAGACAGCCAGAGGAAGAAGGATGAAGTCCCACTATTTGCTCAACAGTTGGGACACTTGCTTAAGAAGCAGGAAATGTGGGCTCCTACTACTTACCAGCCTGAAGAGATTTACTTGGGTCTCTGGAAAACTCAGAGCTCTTGTAAGAACTTGAACCAGTCTGAGGCAGAAGAGAGGTGCAAGATACTCAGCAGCAACCAATGCTGTGGTGCCACTGTGCAGGAACAGCTCTTCAGGTAGCTAGGTTTTCAAAGCAAAGTCTAAGTAGATACAGTCCTTCAAGTACCTCAGCAGCTCCCAAACACAGGGACCTTAGAAGTACATACAATCCTTAGGTCTGCTTTACAAGGTAAGGTATTCAGCTTCTGCGCCCAAAAGAGAAGGACGTAACGTCTTCCAGGGTTTATCTGGACACAGTGCTTCAAAGCTTTCCTTTGCAATTACAAGCGCTAAAAATTTCCTTTTTTGAAAAAACTTGAATTTTTATTAGTTACAAGATTACAAGTTCAGGGCTCAAGACAGCAATGTTTTTAGCTCTAGTAACTAAGAGTATTGAGTTGTACCTGTAAAATTGGAAGTTAGTCTGTGGCATGTACACACTGTCATCTTGTTGAATGCTATTGTACAGCAGATGTCTCGACTTTTCAAGCAGCACACTCCTCGTTCCAGTCTCCCTTAGCCATCAGCCGTGGTCATCTCAAGAGCTTGTTCCAGCATGTATTCTTTCCTAATCACAGCTGTAGCTCCCTCAGCCATCCAGCTAGCGGTAGAAACTTTCCCATCAGTACAGAGCCACACTTCATACATTTAACGCACATTTTCAGTCACATTACAACAGAATCTGTTATTGCCTGAAACCATTTCCCCACACTGCCATATCGAGCTGCCAAAACACTCGTGGGGCTTGTTTGCTGTTTCTGAACTTTGATTTCTTGGTCAAGCAAGGCAAAGCACTCCCTCTTCCCCAGCTGCAATGATAAGAGAAAAATCCCCTAAGTGTAGACTGCACAAGGGGACTCCTTTCAAGAGTCAGTAAACAGAGGTCTCCAAAATACAGTTTAGTGTACACCCCTGCCCTTGAACATCCATAATTAGACTACAACAACTGAACAAATACATGCCACTATTTTTCTTTGGTTTTGGTTTTCTAGACTAAATCCTACGGCTGCTAAAGCTCTTAACATAGGTCAGCTAGTGAGAAACTACATCACAATGAAATGTCTTTGATTGTCTTTTGCAAGAATGTAATTTCTCGACGAACTTCTAAGTTTTCACAGTAGTTTTAACAGTCAATATACATGACTGCCATATACAGAAAAAAAAAAAAAAAGATTACCTACTCATCTCATGCTGATTTAATAAAAAGCAATCAAGCTCAGCTTCAAGTGTCTAAAGAAAACAACAGCCATTATAGTTTGGACACACAGTGATAAATTAGGAGGAGTTAAGAAAATAAATAAAGATTGCACACTTTTCTCTAAGCCTAGAAAATCTGAAAAAAAAAAAAAACAACATTAGTTTTAAAAGTATGTAGGAATTTCAGTTTTAAGAGTATGTGAGAACTGGGAGTACCAGTTTGTTTCCCAATTCAATTGCATAAAGCAAGTCCTTTTTGAAAAAGTACATAAAATGATCCAATATTAGAATGAGAAAACAGTCCAGTTAGTATGTACCAGTATACAACTGCTTGCTATATAGAACTGCAACAATTCATACATCTCAAGAGCTGCCCCAGCAAAACCAGACCTCTTCTAAAAGTACAATCATAAAGTCTATCTATCTAAATTGCAGTAGTTTCTAGGACTTTCGGCTAGCACAGCAAAGCAATGAAATCAGCAGCAGTGTCTGGCATACCGCAACTGGTGACAAAAATGTAAATCTAAGTGAGACTCAGGAATGACACACTTTGACATATTGCAGTTGTGCCAATGACTACCCAGCAGTGTGAGCAGGGAAGATTTATATATTTTTCAAGACAGATGCACAAATACTCTATTTCAATGTAATTCAGTGAAAGGCTGACCTGAAATTTGTCTCTGGACACGTTACCACACTGGAAAAATGACCACACTGCTTTCCAACTGCAGCGTGCTGAAGGGCAGAGAGACTCTCAACACCATTCTCTGACCTAACTTTGTCATAAAAATGATTTTGTGACATCAAAGTATTCTAAAAGACTAGAAAGAAAATGGAATTAAGAGGTATGACCTACCTCCTACAAAAGTCCTACAAAAAAAGGATACTGTGTCTTAGCTATGTGCTTTGGATGGCTGGGTTTTTTGTTGGTTTTTTTTTTGTTTTTGTTTTTCTTTTTTTTCTTTTTTTTTAACTTGCCTTTTTTTTTTTTTAAGGCAAATTTTTAACCAAACAAGCTATATAAACAGACAAGCACAGAGGCTTTGTGAAAAATGTCTTTGTTTCAGCATTAATTTTCTTTCTGTGTGCACAACTCTCCCTGCATGCACAGGTCCAAAAGTAAATACTCTGAGCAGAGATAACACCCAAACTTGGCTTACCAGCTCCCCTTTTTTGAGAAACTAGCCTAATATTATGCTGAAGTATTAAGCCCTAGGCATGACCTAGGGCCCAAATGTGTGTTCCCTCCCCGGCTCCCATACTCAGCAAGTGCTATTTTATATCAACTGCCAGTCAAATGCATTTTCATTTTGTTTGCTGGATTCTTAACCAGACCCGTGAGCATACAAGCTCTCACATTTCAGCTAGTCTGAAATAAGATACACCTTTCTGAGCAGAAGACTCATTTTCCTGTATTTGTATATGTATCCTGTAATATTGTGTATTACTGCATAAGGTAACTTGGAACAAAATACACAGCCCCAGATTCTTCTGCCAAACTATTAGCATTGCATTCCTTAAGAAGAGTGTTTACCCCACTGAATTTTAGTATCCTTCAAATAAGGAATTAAGAGCCTTCCAAAACAAGGAATTCTTACCAAAGGACACTGTGAATGCAAACATTTACATGGGGAGACTACACAAATTCACAGAAGAGGAATCCACCAAAGACTAATAAATCACACCTAAATCAGAGTTCCTATCTGGTTCAGTCAGTCTCCAAGGGAGAGTGTTGAAGCAGGCATGTATGCTGTTTCCCTCTTTTCTCACTCTCTTTCAGTGTCTATTTGTGGCACTTTTGGACACAGGGACCGGTGTCACACAGATACCACGAAGATGCTTTTACGTACAGACATTGATGGCTGACCTAGTCACCACAGGATGCAATACACTCCAAAGAGAAGGACGGGTCGTGATTTACCTCACCTCCACTTTGAAAGGACACGAGCTCTGCTTGCTTGTCTGCACTGCCTACAAAGGCAGCCCAGCGTGACTGGCTCTGATACAGATCTCTGCATATATTCAAAGGAAACTCACTCTGACAGCATTCATTACAGGGAACAATAAACAGAGCTTAAAAACAGATTTCAGAGACTGCATTCAGTTTTCCCTTTTTCTAAGCAACTGAAAAAGACAACTCTTTTGCAGCCCTAGAGCATTGCAGTGCTTGCATCCATCCTACTGAAACAGCCGTAGAAATCCAATTAAAGCTGCTGAACATCTTTCTTGGTAGCAGTTCCAGTTGAAAGGGGACCCCTTGCTACCT
The DNA here is from genome assembly GCF_036417535.1 of Chlamydotis macqueenii. Lineage (NCBI taxonomy): Eukaryota > Metazoa > Chordata > Aves > Otidiformes > Otididae > Chlamydotis > Chlamydotis macqueenii. The sequence goes on from NC_141556.1 coordinate 170,103,686, forward strand.
TCCTACAGGCTAATTAATGCTTTACCCCAAGCCTCCTCACACCATCCTCTCGCCTGTACTGGTACACTGTACCAGCAAGTACAACCGTTCTTGCAAGACTTCATGCTAAATCTAATCAATTATCCAGTCTTTTTTTTTTTCCTTTAAATGCTTGCTCTCAGGTCTGAAGCATCTCCCAGGTCTGAGAACACTGTGCCTATAGCGTGTACCTCAGGACAAGTCCTCACTGCCTGCTGCTCGCGGATCCCTCATGACCTTTGTCTGCCGTCCAACTCAAATCATTTCAATCCAGTGGACGTTTGCTCCGCAGAGTGGCATGGCATATTCTCTTTATGTCTGAAGGAGTCAGGAGAACACCTGCAGATCAGCAGCTGCAAGGAGTATGCGGCTGCAGGAATCACCTCCGCAGCCTCCATAATTCAACACTTGCAGGATCCTCATCGGAAATGCTTCCCCAGAATGCAGCTCTTGCACACTAAAGCGCTGGCAACCAGCAGTTTGACAACTACCATGCTAGATTATTAATGCCACAGTTCCGTGGCACATAGCATTATCAGAAATAGAAGAAGGACTTAAATCTGTTTTCTCTGACTCAAAACTGCCATACCATCAACATCTCTCACAGAGGTGCCTTTAAGTGTAATGGGATCAATGGCATATGCTCCTGGAGGGGGAAGGAGGTGCAGTCTCCGCAACTCCACCTGAAATCAGGTTGCTGTAGGGTTTGTATTTTACTTGTTGTTCCTGTGCTGACCAGAATACACACAGCTAGTACTTCATATTTCTGTATACAATGTGTCATTATCTCACTAAGTTTCAGGTCTGCTGTAAAGAAGCAAAAAAAAAAAAAGTTTAAAGTCTAGAGCCAGGCCCATAATCTAACCAAGATAATCAACAAAAATGCTAATTAAATCACCTCAACCACGAGAGGAGGCAGAAATTCCTTGTACCTCAGAAGCAGCATTTGGTGTCCCCATACCAAATCACAAGCATGTCCCTGTAACTCACCACCCCCACTACCCAACATTCTGGATCAATGAAGAGAGAAACCTAGTATCATACAGGAGCTTAATAATGCATGTTGGGGAGGGTGGTTTGCTTGTAATATAGGCCCATGATCATAAATCTATGCACTTAAGTAAGCACTTCATCATCCTGAAAAGTATCTGGTGGTAAAGCTCACCTAAGAGAAATCTGGCCTGCTGCTCCTTTGTGTATGGTAATTCATTATTCAGGAGCAGGCTTTCAAGATACTAATCCATCTGGTACACACACTGCGTATGCGACTCTTGTTACATGTCATCCTCTTCCCCAGCCACACAGCTCTGTCCCTTGGGGCCACCCTTACGCGTGGAGTTTGCCTCAGCATCCAAAGAGAAGGAGAAGCAGTTTCACATTCCCTGTTCCCACGTGGGACGCATCCACCCTTGTACATGTCACATAGGTGCAGTGACAATCTTTTTCAGTTGCAATAAAAGCTGGTAAACTAATTCATTTTTTGACAGTTCTGTGTCAGATTGTTTCTTAAACTACTACTTAGGATAATTTTGTTGGGCATCTGTCCTGCAGCTCAAAGATACTTGTGTCTACTCCACACATTCACTCAACTCTTTACTCAATAAAGACCAAGTAAGCCTGTTGGCGCAGGAGTATTTTGCCAATCATGGTACAGTAGGACCTGTAATGACTCTTACACCACTGAGAAAAGTTGTCCTTTACATCAACATTGTACAAGCATTGCTATGAATTAAAGAATTTATATCGATAACAGGAAAATTTTCTAGAACAACCGTATGTATACACCAGAGACTTCGGCCAAAGCAGGACACGGATGGACATCTTTTCACATTCTTGATGAACAAAATGATGCTACATTCAGGTTTCCAGCACACATTTGACCTTTCTGACACTTGAACAATGGCAAGAATACCACGTGTAGCTCTGTAATGCACATCAGAAGAACCCTGTGGTGTCAAAGTAAGCTTTGCAAAGTCTTCCTCAAGCAAAATTTCTTACTACAGGGAATCAAGCTCCAGAGTTTTAAACAGTTTGTACTGATCACTGCCAGCCAAATCACGAGCATGAACTTACCGTATTTGCAGTCAGTAAATAGTGAATCTCAACTTATCATATTTTTAACCTCAAATACAAGCAGAAGATTCCCCTCAAAGTTATTTGACACTCACCTCAAAAAGTACACAATCAGTAGGTGAAATACATTAAGGTGCTAACATAAGGACAACGCACAAACCACAAGGAAGTCAGTTAAAGAACTTCCAGTAATTTTCATAGGTTTTGGATCAACATGGTGTTGTGGTTTTGTTTAGTGAGGGGGGGACCTAAGGTGGTAGCTTCTGTAGGAAACTGCTAGAAGTTGCTTCCCGTTGTTCAGCGGACTCTGCTGGGCCTAGGGCGGACCTGCTGCTGGCCAAGGCTGAGCCGAATGGTAGCAGAATGTTCCGTGATAACGCCTCTGCGATAATGAATTTAAGAAGGGGAAAACAGGAGAAAAAAAAAAAAAAAAAAAAAAAGAGAAGACAAGATGTGAAGAAGCTGAGCGGGGGCAGAGGCGCAGAGGGGGAGGCGCAGGCCTCATGGGCCTTGCAGGCCTCACCCTCTGGCCTCTCGCCAGGCGGCCAACTGGGCCCGAATCGGTCCGGCCTGGCTGCAAGAAGTAGAGAGGAGATGAGAAGTGAATAAGGCGTAAAAAGGATCCTGAGAGACATCTGCCAGCCTGTTGTGAGGAACGGCTGCAGACGCCAAGGTCAGTTCAGAAGGAGGGGGAGGAGTAATGCGGCTCCTGGCCAAGATTCCCCTGCAGCCTGTGGTGACAACCATGGTGGAGCAGGTTGTCCCCCTGCAGCCCATGGAGGTCCACGGAGGGGCAGAGATCCACCTGCAGCCCGTGAAGGACCTCGTACTGGGGGAGGTGGATGCCTGAAGGAGGCTGTGGCCCGTGGAGGGCCCGCTGGGACAGCCGTTCTGGAGAGACTGCACCCCGTGGAAGAGATGACCCACGCCGGAACAGTTCCACGAAGGACTGTGGTGTATGGGTGGGACCCCACAACAGAGCAGGGGAGGAATGTGAGGAGTTCTTCCCCCGACCATGAAGCAGCAGTGTGAAACAATGCGTGATGAACTGGTGCCGCTCAGGAGGGGAAGGTAGTAGAGATAATGTTAAGCTTGGGAAGAGGGAGGGGTGGGGGGAGGTTATCTTGTTCTCTGTCTCATTATCCTGCTGGTTTTAGTAATAAATGAATAGTTTTCCCCAAGTCGAGTCTGTTTTGCCCGTAACAGTAACTTTAAGGATTTTCTCCCTGTCCTTATCTCAAACCTCGAGCCGTTTTTCCTTATATTTTCTCTCCCTGTTCTCTCAGAGGCTGGGGGGAGTGAGAGAGAGACTGCGTAGTCTGGTCCCGATCGGGGCTGAACTACGACACATGGGGATTTTCCTACCACATTTCTACTACTGTAAGTTTTCTACTACTTCTATGTAGTACATAGGATATAATTACAAAAGACTACCATAAGCATTTTTTTTAATATTATTTCTTTAGTTACCTCCCCTCCTACCGTAAGTCTGGAGACACTTCACTTGAATCTTGTTCCAGGTTAACTTCACACTGGTGGGAGGCCTGCTTTCAACAGAATTAATTCCAGTTTACTACAGCGCAAGTACAGGTTGGAAATTCATTTTGTTGGAGGACTAAAAATTCTTAAAAAAGCTATGGTATGCAAGCCAATCTGAATTTTAGCCACACAGAAGAGGAGAGGCAGAGGAAGAACCTTTTGCAAAAATGCAGCACCTCCTCCATCTTTAACAAACTCTGTGGTCTGTATTCACCTAAATTGTCAGTGTTCGAATGTGACCTCCAGGCCTCCCAAACCAACTACGCTCCTCTTTGACCCTCCCTGTCACAGAAGGAAGGCAGATCACATGCTCTGGAGATGTCTCCATTTTTCTACTAGTCCCTGATTTCAAGCCTGAAGCTCAAGAAGGCTTAAAAGTAGCATTAATCTTATCTTCAAAGCACTTGTATGTTTCTATGTTAAACACGCTACATGTTTAACACAGAGAAGGAGACATACATGGTAGCTAGAGGAGATATGATCTAAAAGTTGAAATACAAGGAGTCTCATGACATTTTTAAATAGTTTTAAAATAGAGGGGGGTAGATTGAGATTAGAAATTAGGAAAAAATTTTTTACTATGCGAGTTATAGAACACTGGAACAGGTTGCCCAGAGAGGTGGTGGAAGCCCCATCCCTGGAAACGTTCAAGGCCAGGCTGGATGAGGCTCTGAGCAACCTGACCTAGTCAGGGATGTCCCTGCTCCTTGCAGTGGGGTTGGACTAGATGACCTTTGAAGGTCCCTTCCAACCCTAACCATTCTATGATTCTATGACATTCAAGTTCGATCCAAATGACAGCTGTACTGATGTGTATCATCCATGCGGTATTGCACCACAGTGTCTGGATGCATTGGAACTAGGCTGTTTGACGTGCCTCTGCACGCTGCAGACAGGTTGTATGCATTGGTATGATCAGGTCTTAGGGTCTACTTACGTTTTTATAACACAGTAAGGAGGGGCGAGGTCTTCTGTGTGCCTGCATACGCTCTGTATACAAGCACAGCCTTCAAGGCTACTAAGAACATGAGACGCTTTTATCCTGCTAGCAAGCTGCTTTCTACGTACCAAAAAAGTACAGGTCTTGTGTATTTTCTTAACTGCAGTCTGAGAAGGAGGCCTGTTTTCAAAACCAGTTAACCTAATAGGGCTTTTCTGTGCAGAAATAAATCTCCCTAATCTCGTGCAACTGTACCTTAGACATCTTCAGTTTAATCAGCCAAAAGCAGTTCTAAAACCCCCAGTGATAGCAGTGTGTCCGCTTTTGGAAATGCTGTTTTCATCCCTTAGAGAACAACAGTCGTTTTGTGATCTCTTGAGTCTTTGTGCCTTTGTACTGGTAGGCCTAAGATCGTCAGTGCCATCGTATTTATCTTCCTGCGCATTCAGTACAGGAGCTGAGTCATTGCAAGCACAGCAGTCCCACAGAATTCTACTGGACAGGCTCCCTTTCTGCAGCTTTGGTCTCAGGAGCTGAATAAAAGGCTGGAGGACACAGTAGTAAAAGTGTCATTCCAGAAAAAAATGAAAACAAAATCAACTAAAATTCTTCACAAATATGTAATAATTATGGCAAACACATAATCACAGTGTAATCAAAGATTTTAAAACCACCAAAAACACACTGGAAGAATTATTTTCGGGAACAAACTGTATTTTTTGATACAGATTTCAAGAAGGGCTCAGCTGCCATTCACAAAATGGAGGAAGATAAAGAGTGCCTTTGTCCTTTTACTCTGTTAAGTCCACACTTAAAGGATTCCTCTAGAATGAGGAGCACGGCTGCTCAACCCTCTTCTGCTTGATTTAAAGAACAGGTATTCAGCTTCCTTTTTGTAGACCAGAGCTCAACTACTACACAAAGCACTCTCCTGCTCTTCTGCTGAAGATGTGCTATTCCTTTAGTCTACACATTGGACTAGAGGAAAAACAAAACCAACTTATCTAGTAGCTAGTACACTACTTCAGAGAAGTTGGCTAGGGTTTTGTTCCAGTTAATCAGAGAAAACTTCGTTTTCACATGCCACACAGGATGTACGACAGTTCTCCTAAGTGGACACGTACAGTACCACTAACCAGATACGCCAGCAACAATTCAAATCAAATATGTCATTTTTTGCTCAGAGAACACATGGCTACAGGAAAAATATAGCTAATTACATTTCATAAATTTAAAAAATCCTGGTAGCATACATAATTCTTTTTTCTTTTGTACATTACCATCTGCAACAGAGGTTAGCATAACAGGTAAGGAACCTGTTCTGTAAATAACAGACCCCTACAAGGACGATTTCCCATTCTCCTCTTAACAATGTAGGATAATAATTACATGCTGAGTGGAATCCAAATATATATGTCTGCTGGGATATAACTTCCTTGATCATTCACCATAACAGGAAAAGATTAAGTAATTCAAATGTTAACCCTAAACTGCATTTTTTCTAACCTTACTGGTTAGTTCAGAATTTCCCCTATATCCCAGAAACATCCATAAACACATTATAGCTTCTCCTACAACTGTATCTACCCGCCATCCTTACTCACAGGTTAAATGTCTACCAGGAGGGTTTTGTAAGGGAGCTTCTCTGTCTACAGTTTCTGACTCTGACAGCCTGTTCCAAAATGCCACTTTTTTTTTTTTTTTTGGCATAAGTACACGTGCTGCCTATATTGAATCAGACTGGAAATGCTAAAAGCTAGGCTGAAAATGAGGTCAACAGCAGCACAACCCTCCAGGACCCCTGCAGCTTTCTGGATAAATTTAGCAGGTGTCACAGTCATGTGCTTATTATGAGAAAGTTTTAACACTATTACCCAAAGCAGAGAAAAGATACAAAAGCCTTCAAAAATAAGAAATACTGTAAAATGGTTCTTTCATGCTTCTAAAACACCAAACTGGGGAAAAATCATTACAGTTTAGGATTAGGAAAAGTTCTGATAGAGGTTCAAGTGACTGCCAAGTATAATAAAGTATTCAGAATACACATCCTCATGTAGCATTAAAGTTCAACACCAACCTAGGGTCACATTAAGAAGCACCAACCAGCTAGTTATTTCTAGAAAAATGGGTAAAATGACATACAGATGTTCAATACAGATACCATTACCATTGTCATTACTATTATGAAGGTCAGGGCTTCTGCAGTGACAGTTTTCAGCCTGCAGAGACTAGGCTCTTCAGACGCCCTAGAGAAAGGCTGATTTCTCCTGGCACTAACTCAGAGCACATTCCTAAATTTAAGCTCCTCTGGGGTGATTTCAGACATCTTGAGGAAGACTCCCTAAGTAAACTCCATCTTGTGAGTACCTCCCAGAGGTACCAACACTGCACAAGCATTTAGCAGAGAGGCAATACTTGCTCCTTGCAAACAAGTTAACATGGGTGCAAGCTGATAGATAGGAAGAGAGGAGTACAGCATTATCCACCAAGAGTACAGTACAACAGGGAAAGCATGAGAATGGCACAAAAGGCAAGAGTCAAAGCATACAAGTTGCAGAAGCACTACCAATACAATTATTAACGCTGCTGCAAGATCCTTCTGCCTACGTTTGACTTTTTGGGATAATGGCACTCTCCATACCTTCTAAGCGTTTCTACCACCAGAACCAGCCATGTCCACGGTAAGCAGAAACGGGCTCGGACAACAGCGTTTGAAACTCTTCTTGAAGCTACTCCTTTAAAACTATTTGTTTCTTCCAAGTAATTATCTCAAATTTACCAGCGCTCACATAGGCCAAAAATAAGAAAACCTTTTTTGGACTAAGTTCAACACAACAAGGACACGTGCCTACTTACAAGCTGAAATGTATTTATTTATAAATAAATACCTACTTGTGATTACAGTGAATTATTTCACACCCAGTGTCTCAAAAGACATTAAGAAACAACCATGAGGTACTCTTAACGCTGGCGATATGACTGCAACACATGAAGCAGAAATGACAAAAAAAAAAAAAAAAAAAAAAAAGAGAATTGGTGACACCACAGAGGAACAGGCTGAAGGAATGACTCCCTCCACCACTCCATGCTGTCCTATTTTGTGCTGGCCTACAAATTGCCCCTTCCCCTGCCTTTTCTACGGGTGGGGAAAGAGGAACAAAGAACATTGAGAAGGCTTGCAAGTGTTTCACAGAGCTACTTGAGGGACTTCTAGGAAGAAAGGACCTTAAAGTGTCAGGATGCTGAGCCCAGTTCTCTGTATTTGCAGGCAACAACACAACAGATGTCTAAGTCGCTCTCACCCACACAGCACAGGCCACAAAATCCTTCCCTGCACCCACAACAGACTTAAAATATGTTGTGAAGAAAAAATTGCCTGAAGCTAAAAATCACAAATACATCAAGTGCCAAATAACTCTAAAATTAAAAAAAAGAAGATATGCTACCAGTCAGACGCAAATTCTTAAGACGTAGTGCTCAATCCTACTCTGTTACGAAGGCTATACTGTGCTAGTACCTTCAGCCCAATGAAATTTGAATTACATCATACGAGGCTCTCCTGAAGGACAAAAGACAGCCCCTAGCCCTAACAGCTTACTTTCATTTCTGACACAAATCTTCACATGGCTCTCAAGTGACTTTAAAAAGTGCCAAGCAGATAATGCTACTTAAAGTCCATTCACGTACTGAAAATATGCAAGGGCATACATGATTTATTTTCTTGTGTGCTGATGACTTTTCAACGACATGACAGCATCAATATAAAGCACATACTGAATTTCTTCAGATGTAAAAAGCAATTCTAAATGGAAAAGATAAAATAATTAATACATACTGCTGTATGACGCATTAAAAACCTTGAGAGCCATATGCCAACATGCTAATAATTTAAAAGCTACAGCCTGAAGCTACATCCAGAATTAATTAGAAAATAATTAGAATTTTTTTTTCTTCCAAAACTCTTAAAATAATTCCTCCAAATTATCAGGTTACATAGTAGAGTCACCTGCATAATAATACCTGTATCATTGAGGAGATTAATGCAATTTCATTACCAATAAAAACAATGTTTATTAAAAAACTGTAACAAGAACACATACATTCCTAAGAAAAAAAATAAATGAACCTTTTCTTAATAGGATTGTTTCAGGCATTCATCCCTATACCACAGACTGCTCCTCCGAGGGGCTACGATGTCCACAAGTTCTGCTCCTAAGCATTGGGGACCCTTCGGGGAGCCGTGTCCTGCTCAGCAGGGTCTCCATCTGTGACACCATGCAAGGCAGAGATGACCTAAGTAACAGCACCAGAAATACCAAATCTGGGTACAGATGTAGCAAAACTGGGGCCAATGGGGAAAAGGAATTAGGGACAGGGTGCTTACTCAGGAAAAGACAAGGGCAAAGAAAGTGGGGGACGAGGATGAATGGGTAAGGAACGTGCACGGGAAATGAAAGAAGGGGGATGAGAGGGGCTGGCCACGTGCAAATACGCTGCTGCGCAGGCCACTGGTGTGAGCCAGCCCTGCACCTCATCAGTTTCTTTCTCCTTCTTATTGAACTCTTCTAACTATTTTTCTGCAGAGAAGGTGTTTTCCATGCCACGTGTGAGCAAATCTGTGAATGTCCATGCCTCACAAGCATTCAGATTTGAGCTTACTGACTATATTTCATTATTGGGTAGCGTCAAAAAAGTTTTACTCTATTACAAGGACTTTTGCGTGATCTCTAGGTAAACGCAAATTACTGGTGTAAACATTGTATTACCATAAAATATTAACAGAGGTGTGCTGGATATGGAATACTTGGTAAAACAAGTGTAGACAATAGATTTCCTTCTAATATATTAAACTACGAGGTCAGCTGCCAAGGAGAAAGACTGTATGCCATATTTACAAGAGTATGGACTACACCCCAGGAGTAACAAAAAGACACTTAGGAGTCATGGAATAAAGCAGTCTGAACAAAAGCTTCCCAAAAAATGTAATGCTATGAAGACAAGAGCCACCGTGCTCTCTGAAAGTGAAAACATGGAAATAAACAACGTTTTAGTAAAGAAGCAGTACTACCTCTATACACCACATGGGGGAGGCTCATCTACGTTCTGAAATGTTATTCCCAGCTCTCTTCTGCACACAGCAAAAACAGGCAGCGAAAGAAAGTCAGCTTGTAAGACAAAAGCTATAACAATAGTTTGGGGACTAGCAAACAATGAGCAAGACATACAGACAATCAGGAGCAAAAGTGAAATGACAGTTTCCAGAAAACTCTAGTTTTGAAAAAATCCTCTTTTCTACAGAAAAAGTATCTTCAGAAGGTAAGCTTTCAAGTGCCTCCAGGTCCATTAATAAAACCTATGTTTCTTTTTAACTTTAATCCAGGAAAGTAGTTGTGTACTTTGGAAACAAACCCAGTTATTAGTACTATGCTGGATAACACTAATTGTGCCTGTATTTTTACAATAACTGCCAGGGTTGATGCTACTACTATTGATTTTAGACATATGCTGCATTACAGACTTTGAGCCTAGATTGCAAGCATAAAGTATTCTTATTTTAAATAAAGCTACTGAAATCCTCACATAAAATTTGACAGAGTTTCTAGCTGTTTAACCACTCACAATGAGTTGATAATTCCAGCTCAGTAGCTAGCACGGATTAACAGAACATTTACATTTTAGAATAGGATGAACATCTCAACTGAGGTTAAGATCCAACACCATCTCTCTAACAATCTTTACACAGACTTAAGAATTCAGCATCTTCTTCTAAGTATAACAACAACCAGAAATCAATTCTAAGAAAATATTTAATCATAAGCTGCACAACAATCAATCTCCAAATATGAAATCAAATTCCTAAACAGTGTGTATATTATAATTTAATAAAAACTAGAAGTCATATCTAACAGCTATATTAAAAAGGCAAGAGACAGCTTTGAGATTAATAAAAAGTGAAGTGTCTGATCTTCTATGCATTTGTTACCATAAGGGTTTTCAAACAAACACTTCTATCTGGAAGTGTACTTGCAGAGTAGAAATGTTCCAGTGCTAGACAGAAATATTATTTTTGAAATGCAAGCATAGGCTTCTAAGTAGAATAGCAAAACCAAGTTTTTCCCAATAGAAATACACAAATCATCCTCAGTAGCTTTGTTAGGAAAATCCAGTGGCATCAGCATTTGCAAAATCTCTAAGAACTGCTTGGAATTATACAGTTGTTACAACAGGTTACTTCAAACAAATGAAATCTAATAGGAAATAACACCTGTCCATGTATGTGTGCTCCAAGCATTAAGCCTGTACTGCAGCAGAAGACTGCTACGCGTCCTGTCCTCCGAGATGTCACATTCCCTGAAAGGTGCTCAGATGCTGATAGGAGTTAGTTACTCATCACCTTTTATTATCAGAAACATACACAGAAAGGAACCAAATCAGCTGTGTCACTTCTTTCGTTCTTCCTGAAGGGTTAGAAATTGTATTATTTATGATGGCAACAACAATCCAATCATCTGCAAGCTTCAGCATATTATCATTTGCTACCCCAGAAGTATTTTATATAAAACTTTAATCTCCATTACATATGAAAAATAAGGATGAGAAAGCTGTATTAGATGTTATTAATGCAGTACTCAGTGCTATAACATACATCTCTGATGCATCAACAGACAGTAAATAAAATTAAACCTATTTTACAATAATAAAAAAGCCCCACCCTGCACTGGGTGCAGCACTGGATCCAGCTCAAGCATACAAAATAAAAGCTTTAATTCATTTACACTATTTTCTGTTTGCTTCTGCTGTTAACTGATTACAGTGTAGAAGCTCCCTATGACAGCAATTGTTAACAGCTGATGAAACGTATATCTTAAAGACTTCAAACTAAATGACTTCACTATGAACCCTTGGGAAGGGGAAGAGATTTAGGAGAATGGGACAGAACCTTGCCTCTTTGTGTAAATAACAAGTTTCATATACAAGCAAAACCTTCTGCCTGGGGCCCTAGCAGCTGTAAGATTTTTTTTTTCCTTCCCACAGGTAAAGAGAATACAGTATTATCAAATTACATTTTTCCCTCAATCCCTAGTTTTTCTTCTGGGTATGTTTTATGTTTGGACATCAAACTTAATTGCCACATGATACTGGCATCCAGCACAATAAGGGCCAAAATGTCACTGATGAGGTTCTTGGGTTTTGTGAAACCATAAGCGATTGGAGAGAAACTACAATAGATCAGTTTCGCAACATTATTTACCATCCACAGATGACATAGCAGCATTCATCCTGAAGTACATTATTCATTTTAAGAAACGAAGCAGAGTTTCATCTTATGACTATAAATTACTGCAGCCAGCTGCAAAATCTACAGACTGCTGCTGCCCACTCTTTTTAAGCATCTGAAGCAGCATTTCGGAGTAAGAACACATCTAAGCCAAACTCTGAATCCAGCCAATATTTCACTCTTTAAGAAAGAGGAGTTTTCCATCTGGAAGGCTGAATTGGATGCGAAATGCTTTGAAGCCCCGCATAAAAGCTGAGCTCTTACAGTCTGACTCCTTGCTAAGCTTCTTAACTCCTCAGTTTATCCACCCACCTCCTCCAGAGCATTTTACAGAGGTGAAGCTACATAGGGTATTTTCAGCCAGGGTGTCAATCAACACCTCTTCAGAGGAGTTATACCCATCTGCCTCAGCTAGGAAGTTTACACATCAAATCTCTCTGGTCACCAGGCTTAATACCATTCCCCAACATCTCCAAGTACCACCAAGAAAATACAGAAGCAGCTCCACCACATTGTTAAGACTGTTACGTGGCCCTGTTGATGTGAATGAATCAAAAGAAATTAAATAGACAGCAAGATTAAAAAAAAATAAGGAAGAGAGTCTGTCCCTACAGCAGATAGAAAATTGCTGTAAACAAAGCAAACCAGAAAGGTTTCAAACAAAAGGTGACTAAAGAAGAGCAAAAATAAATACGTGATCCAGGTCAGGCCACAGAGGTTAAAAAAAAAAAAAAACAAACCAAAAAAAACCCCCCACAAATATTACCCTCAACATTATAATTGCTTATGGAAAACAGGAACAATTCCAAGCAAAGATTTTATCATAGGAGGTTACATTTAACTTTCAGCCTCCTTAAAGCTAGCATGCTTAATCCACAGAAACAGGGCTTGTAATAAGCCTGATTCATAATAAACACCGCAAAAGCTTTACTGACTTAGTGGTAGACCACAGGAACGTTGAGAAGCTTGTCCAAGTTCTCACAGTGATTTACAGAAGAATCACCTGCTGGTGATCACCACTGCACTTATACCTTTGAAGACTTATGCCAAGATGAAATCTTACTGCCACCATGAAATACTTAAAACAGGCATTTTCACCAGAAAACAAACAGGTTTGTGAGCACAACAAGGTGAGAAGTAAATTAGCATCATTCAAGTGACTCTCCAGCCTGAAAGACCAAGTAGTCATTGTATCATTTCATCACCTAGGATTGCTTTGGCAGGACTCTCTCACAAGACCTTTAGCCTTGTTATGAGCTATCCTAACACTGGAATATTTCAGAATCAAATTAATACTTTTATGAAAATCTGGTTACAGTGTAATAAGAAAAACTTAACTGAGCAGGAATGAAAAAGCACAGATTTAAAAATCTTAAGAGAATGCGAATTAGTTAAAACTCAGAAAAATAGCCTGGCAAAATTTTACTACTTTTGTCTCATAGCTCTTCTCTCTGTGTGCACTTTTTCAGGTATGCTGACTTTGCAGACAAAAATCAATTTTTACTGCTTTGTATTTCTATTTGCACTGCAGCGCTTAAAGAGCTATGACAATCTAAACTGGATTAATTTTTGGCTGATGCACCATGGATAAAATCACTAAGCAAATTCTCTCTACAAGCCGTTTCAGAAGTCCCACACTGGTACATTATAAATGTTTTTTGACTATACATTTAACAATTCTCAAGTACTTCAGTGCTACCATTGACTCAGTGCCAAACAGAAGAGGCACAACTAGATTTCAAAATCCCTCTAAAGTGCCTTTGCAAGGCATATGACTAAAAGTGGAAAACACTGTTTAACTTCTAAGTACAAAGTCTGAAACTTTAATACGAGAAATGAAGAATGCTCTTACCTTTAAAATTAGGATAAAATTATGGGTACGTATTTATACACATATACATACTGACAGAGCGCACTGCAAAACAATAGGAAGTTCTATACAAGGAATATAATTTCTCAGAAACTTTTTACAGAGCCCAGGAAATTCATGAACCAATCACCACAAGCAGAACATATGGATCAAAGCAACTCATTGTCAACATAACTCTCTGTGATACATGTCACTCACTGTGACTTCTGCACAGAGAGAGATGGAACTGATAACCATAGAGTGATTTAAATTTTAAACAATAAATCCACCTTTATTGCCTATTAAATTTAAATAACAGGTTGTAAGGGAAAAATAGAAACAAGCCCGAGGAGCACGTGTCCTACATTATGGGCTTGATTCAGTTGCCCATACCTAGATGCTCCCGCCTATCTGAGAGTGCCAAGCACCGATTACTGTCAGTGGACTCAAGAGTGACCAATTCCATTCTAAGGCAAACACCTATATCTTGTCACCTGAGCAGCTGCCCCTCGATTCCTCTGACTCTACAGACAAAATTCCCACTGACCACCAAGCACGGACACCCAGCTCACTACTACCTGAACGCCAGTGTCCAAATCACGAGCCAAATCCCACCCTAAAGCTAGGTGGGATGATTACCAACACAGGAACCACAGTTTGGCCCACGTAACTTTAGGCCAACGAGCTCAACTAAGTATTGCTAGGACAATCGTCACTGTAGGATCTTTTATAGTCAACACAAAGAGACAGATGCCTTCAGAGACTGATTCAGTTAAACGCCTGATTTTGGCTAAGACCAATCCACAGCAACCCATATCCTCCAAAGCATACAGGAACATCTCAATCTCTCTTAATGATGGCTGTAGCTAGCTTATACAACCATATGCTCATATTGTCATTAGCTTTATTTCCTTCTCCTGTCATTTTCCTATAATGCTCATTTGCTTCAGCTTTTCTACTGAGTTATAAACCTTAATATAATATGCCACCTTAATCACTTTCTTCAGTAACACTTACTACAATCGTAATTGGACCCTAGATGGTAAAAAAAGCAAAAGTGATGCTGGCTGATATTTATTTAGAACAAAATTCAGCACCCCCAGATACAACTCTACAAGTTCACTTGCACTGAACAGTCATCAGATTGATCCTAGTACTCCAGACTACCAAGAGCCCAACAAAGAAGTGCTAGCAGTCAGGTTACAGCTCTTCTTCGTCTGTCCTATACTTTGCAAAGTCTTGACACTACATTACATGTAGTCAAATATGCCTTTAAAAATTTATAGCACTATGATAACTTTGACTTTACAAAAACTCAAAAGCTTTGTTTCTCAAATCTCAATAGAGATACCGTCATGGTTTAGCCCTGCTCAGCAGCTAAAATACCACCCAGTCACTCACTCTCACCCACAGCGGGATGGGGAGGAGAATCAGCAAAGAGAAGACAGCAAAACTCATGGTTTGAGATAAAAACAGTTTAAGAGAAAAACAGAGGAAAAGAAAACAGAGATGGAAAACAAACAAAAAAAAATCCCAATAACAGAAAATACTTAAGCATGTTAATTTAGAGTACAACAGCTCAGGGTAGATCCTGATGCCCAGCATTCTCTCAAATAGCAGGAACCTCCCCTCAGCACTGTCCCCACTTATCTACTGAGCAGGATGACACATGGGATGGAATAGCCAATTTGGGTAAAGTATCCCAGCTTTTGGCTAGTTAGTAAACTATTCCAGCTGTGTCCCCCAGCCAGAGGTGCCACCAGCTCCAGTTCCAGTCCAGGTGAAAATTAACTCTGTCCTAGCCAGAACCAGGGCAAATACCAATAGCAAAATCAGCATCAAAGTTTTCTTGCCAAAACGTCAACTATTTTAAGCAAAAAAAGATGAAAACTGCCAAGTTTAAAAGACTCAAGTTATACAGGAGAAGAAAAGGATAACAAGGAGAAGAACACTTTAAAAACAATCCATAATAAAAAAATATTCAAACACTTGTTAGCATTTATGTCGCGGAAGAAGACTCGCATACATAGGAAAAAACTGCATGTCTGCCACTTGTAAAGCTCGCTAAATCATGAAAAACAGAAAACATGACTGAAATGCCAGACCAGAAGTGCCAACTTACTAGTAAAGAGATTCAAAGAATAAGATTACCTTGTTCCAATCGAAAGCATAGGGAACGTTTTGCAGCCTCTATCTCAGGACTCGGATGATCCAGAACACGCCTGCACCACTGCAGAGGACTCAGTGATTTCTCTTGGGGAGCGAGAGTCTTGGTAGGCAAGACGTACAACCTTAACCAAAACACACACAAATATCAGCAAGATACGCAATACTTAACAATTTACATTTGTATTCTCAATTTCATGTCCACTAATAATTTATAACAGTGCAAAATCCTGCAACACGCTACTCTAATAACAAAAGATATTCTGAAGTAGAACAGTTTACATTAGTTTTTTTCTTCCCTCCTCAGAAAAGTAGGTGGCAAAATATGAACTCTACAGGTCTGGCATGTCAAATCAAAGTCCAGGAAGACTTCTCATAAAAATTCTGTATCTCATTATTAGCACAGTCTAAATTTCAGCACTCCCTGAAGTTCCAGTGCACTAAGGGCTGTACACACACCAAAGATGCCATCAGTTTTCCCCTTCATATTTACCTGCACTGGAGATTAGATAATTTCAGTACTCCATTTTACATTTAAATTATAATTTCACTGTTACATATTTCATTTTTACCTATAACAATTTAATCAACTTGTCAGAGTGCTGATTATAATTGAATTTTCATACACAGTGTGTTCTTCTAGATGAACTGTCACACAAGTCAGATTTTTAAAGATCAGAAAATATTTGCTGCGAAACAACGAAAATTAAATTTTTACATTCAGATCCAGAATTTAAGAAAAATATGTAAGAAAAACTAGTGTATATGTGTTATTCTCAGACGACAGTAGGTAACTAATCTGATGGTCAAGTACATTGGGAAGCCAGGTATCAAAGCAGATTTCATGGGGAAATTCTTGAAGCTGGGATCGGCGTTGCTGCTGTTGCCCTTGCGGATTAGCGGACACAAGCAGACACCGGTTCACCTGGGAGAGCGCAAATCTCCCAGGAAGGGAACTATTCTTGGCCGCAAGAGAAAGCTCCCAGCTCCCTGACCTGACCACCTCTGATGGACGGAGTTGCAGACGGTCAGGGGCAGATTCTCAGGCACCAGCCAAATGCTTCACAGGCTGTAAAGGAATCTGGAGAGTGCACAGGGAGTGCAAAAGGCAAGACCAAAAAAAAAACAAAACCAAAAAATGAAAGAACTTAGCTCCTCAGGAGACCACTAACAGGTAGCAGCTTTTCACCTTCAAGGTTTTGGCTCAACAGCTACCCAAGTCCCCCGAAAACAACTGTTCTCCCATGTCTGCTCAACAGTGGTTTGTTTTTTTTTCCCTTTGAAGTCAATCAGCACTCTCTAGCCAGCTCACAAGGAATAAATATCTTCACTGCGACTGCTATCTCTCTTGGCAATCCCAGCAGAGATCAACTATTGAATTTCTCTGACGAGAGGACTCATTTCTCCTGACTTCCTACGGTGCCTGGCTACACATTTAAAGAAACGATACTGAGAAAAATGAAAAGAAAAAAAGAAAAGAAAAGAAAAGAAAAGCTTTCAGCTTTTCTGTTAACCTGCAGAAGTGCTTCAAAAGCTAAACTCTGACTGATGATCAGACGTTTGAGTAAAAGCCTGAACAGCAAAGAGGTTTGACTTGTCTGCAATGATGCTAATTCTACCTTTTTCTTGTAAATGCAGAAAAAAAAAAAAAAAAAAAAAAAAAGGTATATAAAGCCTACAATTACTAATCAACAACCAGGATACAGACTGGTATTTGGTTTTCCAGATAGCAGTTTGCTTAAAAGACTGACGTTACAAAAAAGCCCCCAAGCAGCTGGCATCACACAGCTGACCTTTCATGGGCAATGACAGAGATTTAGGCTTGAACTCAAAACGTTCAACAGCCAAAACAACCCACTCTTCATGGAATAAATCTATTAACAAATCCCTGTCATGAAATTCTTCCTGTGGAGATGCGTGTAACATGAAGGTAAGTTTTGGCCCCCAAAAAGCATATAGGATTGCTTCCAGGGAGCAAATAAAATAGGAAATTTACTAAGGCACAAAAAATAACCATGACTTTCTGCCACCTTGAAATGTAAACAGAAGAAATATATTTTTTTTTTTAATTAGGGCAGAATCAAACAACTTATATTCCTTAGTGTGACAGAAAGTTAGGGATTAGGATTGATGTAAAACTTGATTCAAGTTTGGATTGCCAACCCCAGAACAGCCGTGCGTAGACTAACGGTACATACAATGAAACGACACCGACAAAAATTTCCATACAATTTGTTGATGGCTCTCAAAAGCAATTTTCCAAAACGACAGCATGGTATTACTGAATCATGAAGTACAAGCAACAGAAATATTTACGATACTTAGATTAATTTAAAAATCTTCTCTCTTCTAACAGACACAAGGATGTTTACATGCATCTCAGCTGCATTATACTGCATTTTATGCTCAGCTGATGTAAACTTCAGCTCAATTTAAAAACTAACCACATAAAAAACTAGGTTGAATCTTTGACAGTTACTTTAATATATATAATCTGTATTTTCTTACTGACACTTTAAAAAATTGAGTATCAATTACATTTAACATGGTCACACAGCCAATGATTTACACAGTATTCCAGCGGTGTCTGAACGGTCCCTATGACGTTTGTCCACGTTGCCAAGACAAGTTCTGAAGCACCAGGCTCACTTATTTATTCCTATCTTCAGCCTGTGATTTCCCCTTCTACCTGTTTTTAAGCGAGCACAACCATTCCTCTAGGTCGATTTTAATTTCGGCTTTATTGACTTGCTGTTCATTTCTGCTCTATCCAATTTACGAGCACCCAGCCCTGCCTTTTGGAGCCACACGGGCGCTTAAGATACACAACCAACCATTTAGATCAATGTCTAAAAGACAAAAGCCCTCCCAAAAATCCCTGAAGACGGGAGATAACTGGGCAGAGATTTCAGGCTCGGGGGGATTGGGGGGGGGGGGCGGGGGGCAGCGCTGCTCAGATAAAGGCTTTGCCTGTAACAGTCCCGCTATTTTTAATTCCTTATGTAAACAGGAGGCTGAAACTAGGCTGAGACCTGAAATTAAGGAGACGCGATCTTCCTCAAAGTGGAAGAGGAGCACAAATCCCCCGCCGAGGGCGCGAACCCCTGGCCAAAACGGAGGGGAGGAGAGTAAAGCCCCCACCTGAACCCCATCCCGGGCACAGGTCCCTTCCGTCGGTAGGGTTAACGGCACTGATGCCACGTTTTAGGGAAAAAAAATAAATAAATAAATAAAAAGAAAGAAAGAAAAAAAAAGGAGGTGGAGCGGATGCAGGGGCTGATGCTGCTCAGGGCCCGGAGAGCACCAGCGGGCTGCGCGCCGGGGGGCACCGGCCACGGGGGGGCACAGGGCCGCACGTACCATGTATCCTCGTCCTGTCCACTGCAGCCGTCCTCCAGTTCCAGCACCGCCACCTCGTCCAGCACCGTGGCCGCCGCCCCCGGGCCGCCGCCGGCCTCCTGCCCCCCGCCTCCGGCCGCCGGCTTGAAATAGGCTAGAGGCTCCGGCGGGCACAGGGCGGCGGCGCACAGCAGGGTGGGCACCGGGCTGGGCATGCACGGCGCGGCCCCGCCGCCCGCCACCGAGGGGGGGCTGGCAGGGCGCAGCCCGCCCGGGGCCGGCGGCGGGGCCAGCAGCAGGTGCGGGCTGGGCGGGCCGGCGGCTACCGCGGCGGCGGCGCGGCTGCGGAGCTGCTCGTTTTGCTTCTCCAGCTTCCGCACCAGCTCCTGCAGCTTCTTCACCTCCAGCTCGGCGCTGACGGCGGCGCCGGCGCCGCTGCCTTTCACCTCCGCCATCATCGCCGGCTTCAGCAAGGCAGCCTCCATCCTTGCCGCCCCGCCAACGCCACAGGCACCTGCTCCGCCGCGCCGCCGGAGGGCAGCGCCCGGCCCCCACGGGCGGCGGGGAGGCGGGAACGCTGCTCGCCGCTCTCAGGGCCCGGCCCGGCCCTGCCCTGCCCGCTGCTGCCGCCGCCGCTCTTGCGCCTCCCGTTCAGCGGCGACGAGGAGGCGGACGGGATCCCCTCCCACTCCGGCAGCCGGGCCGCCGCGCACACGCACACGGCGGGAACAAAGAGCCGTCCGGTTGCCCCGCCATCACGCCCCGCGGGAGGGCGGCGGGGAGCCCCGGTGGGGGGGGTTGGGGGGTGGGAGGGGATGCCTCAGCGCGGGTCCTTAAACAAAGGTGCCGTCCTCCCACCCCACCCGCGGGTTGGAGCTGGCCCAGGACGCCGCTCCTCTCTGGTGAGGCGTGTAATTAGAGCCTGGTGGTGTCAAGGGCTGTAATTACGCAGATTGAAAAGTGTTATGGGAATGGGAATCACGAATAGAGGCTTTGTTGGGCTGGAAAGGAGCGAATTCAGCCAAAAAGCGGGCCGTTTGTGGGTTTGAAACGTGCTGATCCTGGGAGTTCCGATTCATAGCGAGGAGAGCAGCGTGTTTTTCGACATGCTTTGCTGGTGAAGTGACAAGACTGAGCCAGACAAACTGCGTAAAGATAGCATTGTGTATGTGCTGGAGAACCCTTGAGATGAAAGATGCCCTCGTGTTGAAATGGCTTCCTTTAACACGGCCTGGATACATAGATGGGTTTGTGACATTCAAGTCTTTTGAGAAAAAGATTAATAACGATCATTCATGGTAGCGTTTTTACATTGCCCAATAAACCGTTGCTTGTGTCCCTTCCTCCTGCCTAGCAGGTGAACCGAGATTCGGTGTTGCCCAGGGCAGCTCAGCCATCACAGAGCCCTCATTGGGTTCGTTTCCCCTGGCTACAACTACAGGGGGCAACCTCCTGAGATACCTTAGAATCATAGGGACCTTCAAAGGTTATCTAGTCCAACCCCCCTGCAAGGAGCAGGGACATCTTCAACTAGACTAGGTTGCTCAGAGCCCTGTCCAACCTAGCTTTGAATGGTTCCAGGGATGGGCATCCACCACCTCTCTGGGCAACCTGTTCCAGAGTGTCCTAGAGCTCTGGTATGAAATAGGGAACGAATCTCCAGGAAGCATGTAAGTTGCTCAGCCGTCCATTAAAAACAGCTGTCAGTCAGTCACTACCCAATTCTTGAGCATGAGCTTTAGGCAAAATAGTAGCAATAATGGCCAACCGTGCTTCGTTGCTGTCCCAGGTTTCTTATGTAAGGAGTAGATGCCAATTCTTGGTTCAGGGCATAAGTCAACTTTGAAATCATCCAGCCTGTCACAGTTCTCTTTTTTTTGTTCACAGTCTGTAAACTTTCTTCTGCGTATGCACAGGACAACAGTGCTATTGTTTGTTGGTCTTTTAGGCGCTTTTACAGTGCAAATAGTAACAACCGGTACTACAAGAATGGCTGGGAAGGAAGACAAGAGCAAGGCAGAAAGCACTGACTTCCAGATAATGTAACTTGTATCGCTGAAGAGAATAAGCACAGTCCCAGTGCACTACATTGCAACCAGATAGCGCTTAATCCAAAACTTTTGTTCGGTCTCTTCTGTCCCTTTGGAAGAAAGAAGTGGTAAAATGTTGAGAGTGTGAAAACTGTCTGGCCCCAGTTCTGTGCATCATCAGAGTGAGTAACATAATCCGGTTTTCACTACTTCAGACAGCTGTAATCTTTATTCCCATAAGTAAAAGAAGAATTGAGTTTCTACATGTTTAGCCCCAGGCAAAAGGTATATCTCTCAGGTTGCTATCACTAATCATGGTACTAGCCTTGATTCTTTGAAATACGTATGCTAATCCAGTAAGATTGTAAAGTGAGAGAAAAAGATAATTAGCAGCGTGTGTAATACCAGGTTTATTAGACATCAGTAATATACAATGAAAAAAAAGCCAAAAAGTTTATGATCAGTACTGGCTGATGCAATGAGGCAGAGGAAATACTCAAAAGAGATTAAAAACGGAGGACTTGCTTTTTCTTTTTGAGCCAGGCAAGCAATGGGCCAACAAAAAATGGGAAACATGTATCTGATTTTTTCAGTTGTCAGAACAGAAACATGACAGTGTGGTCAGGATATTGCATCATTAAAAAAACCTAACAGAGACACCAGTTTGGAGATGCGTCAGGAGACACATTTGGAGACACACTAGAGCATGTAGCATCATGGTGCAGGATTTTAAGAATCACCATGGAAATGCTTGTCCTCAATTATCGGTAAAAGTAGTTGCAAATTTTCAACTGCCTTCTACTGTTTGTGCCACGTACGCAAATGTTGCATGCAGACACTTATTTCAGAACTGACTTCCTAAGGGAAAAAAGCTTACGGCGGAGCATAGTGCCCTAGCACAGGTACAAAAGCTTTTCCAGGCAGCTCAGATTCATTGATCACAGGCAGGATCAGGCTCATTACATCTCATCCTCAAGAAAATGGTCCAGAAGGTTGGCTCTTCCTTGAGTGGGACTGCTTTGAGCCCAGTTTCTGTCCAGCAGTATGGGTAGAAAGCAGATTAAACTTGGGCATGCTTTTTCCAGGCGTTTCCTGGACAGGTGGATCTTGTAAAGGGTAAAAATGCATTTCACTATGTTGTCTATTTTATATGTACCTGTAATTTCACTAACAATGTAGCTTCACATAGAGGTGCTGGCAGATAAAATGTGTATTCATGAACACACTGTCTTATGGTCATCATGCTGGCCTGCTAGTCTTCTGCAAAGATGTTTTGAGCATCTTAGTCCTAAAATATTTGACCTAATTGTGTTTTTTTAAACACAACTTTTTCTCCTCCCAGCATTGACATTACTAATAAATTGTGAAGGAGCTCCGTTCGGTACCCCAGCACTAGCTGATGAGTTTGATCAACCCAGGGCTTCATTAGTTCTTTACAAACCACAATGAAAACTTGATGGTCCCGTTCCTTTTTTTTTTAAGGCATTGATAAGATATGTTTAATAGCAATCCCAAACATCCTAACGTGCCCATGAAACCTGTTATTCCTGGACCTGAGAAATTATACTCCCTAAATCAGTAGAGATCTACTATAGGATGCTATTTACGTGGTATCCTATAGTAGAAATTTCTGAATCAGTATGGTTTTTAATAGGCTCCTGATGCAGAGAACAAAGAAGCAGGAAGTCTACAAATCCCATCTGCTCTCCTCTGTTAATAAGCCTGTTGCTTTATGCTGCAATAGCTGCAGGCTGGACTGGCAAGCCGGTAAAGAATTAATTGCAGTAATCTAGTCTGGGCTATACAAAAGATGTGTTACAATAAGGTCAGAGCACGGGCAGTAAGCTCCCAAGTCTGGTGAGATTATTTTAAAGTGCAGTTCCAGCCTGAAAAATGCCTGTGAAAGTAGTTTTATAAAAATAGAGCCACTACCATGCCAGCAGAAGTCAATTTAATCCAGTATTCTGTCTTTAACAAAGGCTGGTAGTAGCTTTGTAAGGAAAATATCTCAGAAACAAGAAAAAAATATTGAGGGATTTTCTCCAGCTTTCGTAAGTCACTGAATCAAGACATCTGGACCGTTTATTTTTGATAGCCACCAAAGTATAATGATATGACATTTGCTAAGCCCCATTTTTAAACTGTTTAAACGTTATGACTCTACAACACCCTGTGGCAATTACTGCTGCAATTTAATTATGTATTGTAAGAAAAACTGCTTCCTATTATCTACTTTAAATCTGCTGCCTGGTAATTTAGTTGGGTGTCCCTTAGTTCTGGTTTTCTGAGAAAGAGAGAACGATTAATCATTCTCTATTCAGCTTCTCTTTGTCATTCATGACTTTATAAAACTCAGTTACTTCTCTTCCAAGCTGAGAAGCCCTAATTTATATAGCCTTGCCCCCACTGAAGTCGGGCTGAACCTCCCATTGTTTCCTGTCTCTCTCCATAATGAAAACTGAATTTTCTAACCCATTGTTTCCTTTCTAGGAATACTCTGTGTTTTCTTATGTCGTGATAGCTTACGGAAAGACTGTGGCAAAGAACTCTTGTAAATCCAAATATACTCTGTTAAAGAAATCAGCTTAAGCAAAAAGCATATTGGCTCCTTCAGAAATGCTCATGTATTCGTGAGCATACCATGAACTCTCCTCCAATATATCATACATATCCAGATGCCTCTGTATTCTGTTATTTATTATAATTTATACAAATGGGCTTGATAGAAAGTCAGACTAACTGAAATGTAGTTCCCCAGAGCAGCTTTCATGTTTTTTCCAGGCTGATGTCCCAGCTGATGCTTCCAATTTGTTTGGCACCAAGCCTGCTTTGGATGGTGAGAAGTTCAACAATGTGACACTTCGGCTGCTGTAGGGATTTTGCATAGATGCTACCTGGTCCTAGCAATTTGTTATTGTTTGACTTATAAATCTGCTCTAAAAGATTTCAGCTATTAAACATTTTCCTGGAGTTACAGCATGCATTCTTCATGCTCACTGTCTCTCGCAAACTTTTTGACTTCCTAGCCCTTGCTAATTTCTTGCTAATTTACTTTCTCTTTTTTATATGGTTTCCCTTTTTAAATTACCATGATACCTTCTGGCTTCTTCCTTACTGAATTAATATTAATTTGAAGTACATTGTAATCGCTATTAAAATGGATTTTCTATGGGATCAAACCCAAAATCTCATCATTTTCTGTGAGCCCCAGTTGCTCCAGAGAATCAGTGGGCATGGTGTCCAAAGATATTTTCTGTGCATTAAGCTTCAGGACTCTTAGTCTGTAGATCCATCTAGACAGAACTGTACATGACAGTTCTAATTTAATGGAGATTTATTTTATTTTGAGTCATCAATTCTGTATCAAATCACTCTGGCTTTCAAATGTATTAAACTCTTCCCTTCCCTATAGACAGAAAACATCAGGCCTGAATCTTACAAGTCAGAATGGGTTGTTTCTTTCTAATGAGTCTTCATCAAGAACAAAGACTAATTATACTTCCAAAGCTTGAACATTTTCATTGTCTCCAGTATACACGTATATTGGAGAATATAATTTGTTTCACAGAACCTTACCACTGATGACTAAGAAGTTGGCAGAAGGGGAGACGTGGAGTTCAAGATTATTAATAAATGAGCTGATAATGTTAGAGTAAAGGTTTTGAAATAGCAGATAGGCTGTTTGAGTGTAAAATATTGAAGATCGTAATGACAGAAGCACAGCTTCTCTCCAGGAAACTAAAAATCCACAACGCATATTTTGCCAAGAATCCTGATTTCAACTTGATTTATCTTCAAGGAACAATGGCTGTTGACACAGGAAAAAATGCTTTATTTCATCATCATGTGAATATACTGGCGTGTTCAACTAATTGTAGTCATGTTTTTTCTTTTTTTTTTTTTTGTCTTCTGTCATCTTTAATTTTTTCTATCCACATATATTTGGAGAAGCAGTTTCAAGAAATTCAGCAGCTGTGCAACAAAGTGGAAAAAAATTACTATTAATGTTAGTGACTCAATCATATGGATAACTAAATGATTTTTACAGTTGCAGAATTTTAGTAAGTTCAGGTCAAGAGGCTGAATGCTTTGTGATGCTATAAAATGGTTTAGAAGTTACCGTGTTAAGAAACTAACCAGCAATATGCTTAGCACTGGTTATGTGACATAACTAGGAAAAATTAAATATTGCAAAAAAAAACCCTCAGTCCAGCAGTAAATGTATTTTTTGAGAAGACACATCTGAACAGCACTGATACCGTGGTTGAATGAATGTCAAAAGTGCGTGGAAATTTTGTAGCTGCTTGGAAGCTTTTTTTTTTATGTCAAAGTGGGCGTATTGAATTTGCAGATGGTAAATGGTTTCAAAAAAATATGTACCTGAACTTTTCATCCAGGTTCAATTTGATCAAGTAAAAATCTTTGGCCATGTAATTTATTTTTGTGATTTCTTTTTTTTTCCTGTCAGATGGGATCTAAAAAAAAACCAGCCTATCATGCAAAAACCTGTCCTTGCACTATCTGTAACCCACTGAATCACAAAAAAATCCAATAAATGGCAAAGATACCTAGAGGGGAACTTAGATACAGTTAGAAAAGCTAAATCCAAATTTGTTTTCCAGACACTCTCTTCCATATACTATGTAACTTGCAGAGTGCTTGCGATCTTTTCTGCAACAGATCATTAGAGCAGCATGAAAACCTTTGCTATTCCTCCTGCCATGCCAGGTCTCCTGAGTCTGGGCAGTGATGGACTGATCAGTCTGTCCAACTCCAGGTCCCTTTTGTCCATTCTGCAGGTGTACGGTCACCTCTGAGGCTGGAGGAGAGCTGCTCTCTGCTCAGCCTTTTCTGGGACAATCTGGAAACAGAAGAAATGTGGTGCAGCAAAGGCATTTCTTGTGTACGCTCACAGGATTGATGAAAGGTGTGTATGACTTCTGGTGTTACAAAACAAGCATATTGTTCTTACCTAGATTTTTTCCTTGTGTTTATTCCAATTTCATTATGAGAAGCAAAGTCCCTGCTACCTCATCCCCTGTTTCATTTATGTTCCTACTGAGGAGATCCTGATTCTGAATTAGAAGGCAGAAGAGTTTTTAAGCAGTCCTGGTGACCTCCAAGTTAAAACCCAGAAACCTGAGTTCTAAAAGCATGTGCTCTCCTCTGACTGCGTATCTGGGATGTCTCACACTAGAGTGGAAGAGGCAGAAAAAATTCTGCTTCTTCCCTGTTTTCCTCCTCCAGCCTTCCACAGATGTCATTCATGTCAAAACTGATACGCTTACTGACATGGAGAATTTTGTTGTGTGAAAACTGGTATTTTACTACAAAAGGCTTTGCTGTTATTTTTACTTATCTGTTGCTTTGGTAAAAGGGTAAAAGCAATGTTCAAATGCATTATCAGTTGTATACTTTTGTAGATTTTCTGAATATTAGTATTTTAAATATTTAGCTATTTGAGATTGTAATGCTACAAGTATGGCTAGCTGGATTCCCATTCACAATGCCAAGATTTGAACTCCACATAAGAATTACATAATTTAAAGTTACATGGTTGGAAACTCCTTAGAGGAACCAGAAGATAGAAAGATAGACTAACATTTTCTGGAGTATTTATCTTACGGTCAAGTTCGACTATTGATTTCAATGGCAGTATTATTTATGGCAACACTATTACTTTTCAAATGTCTATCACTGTTTTTCAAAATCACTGATTCTACTTGTCCTTAATTGGTTCATTGCATAATGTGTTAATGTTTTTCTTAAGCTTTTCTCCTTTTTCTGCTTTTTTTGAGTATTTTGACATGTTAACACTATTTTTTCCCCCATTAGGAAAAATGGCTTGAATGCCAGAAAAACATAGCTTTTTTTTTTTCCAGAAATGATCTGTTTCCTGTTTTTTTTTCCCTAGTAGGAAGGTTTAAAATGTTGGCTGCCCATTGTTTTGATCACAATAGCTATCTGAGCTCCCTAAACAGATGTCTGATGCCTGCATAGCAACGCCAAGGCTCAGACAAGTGCTTTTGGCATGATTATACTCAGATATTGACTCTAACAGGACAAAACCAACCAATTGTAAGTCTTGGCACAGGCTATGAGACTGTAGCTGTCAATTTATAACTGACACAGTTATAAAAACACCACCAAAAAATAGTAAATTTACAAGTAGCTTGCTTGGAAAGGGAGATGAAATCTGATTTTTTTCTTGAGCCAGTTACACAGGTGCAGCAGTACCACCCAGAGGCCACTGCTATGCTGGGCACTGCACAAACAGAGGGAGTTAAATCCCTCTCCAAAATAGCTCGGAGACTAGAAAGGCAAAGAAGATACTACAGCTTAGAAGGGATCATCGTATGAAGATATTTCTAGTACTATCAGGTGAAAAACCCCAAAGTTCCACTCCCTCACCATCCTGCTCCCACCAAGTCTGTGTGCGGCCAATTCCTCTAATGTTGCTAGAAAGGAACATTACATTAACAGATATAAACAAAGAAACATTCAGTCTGCTTTTGATTATGAATTAGACCACTCAGATGAGATGGAGAAATTCCAGGATCTGGTCTTTTCAGCCAGGCACGTCTCTATATTTTCTTTTTGGCAGTCACTCCTTGAGGATCTGGAGGGCGGGTAGATAGTGAGTGTGCAGGCAATGCAGCTATCCCACGGTCCACGAGCCATAAGGATCCACCCTGCACAGGTCAGGGAACGTGGCAAAACCATTAATGGGGACATCTCTTTTAGAAGAGTCTGTTCCACTGTGTTACACCACTTGGTTAAAACATAGGTACTTTGGGGGAGAAATTGAACTTGGCCCTCCCACTTTCCAGGCCAGTGATCTGTTCGAAGAGGAGAACACCATCTCCATGATTTTAAAAGGCAGTAGTTGTCAGGAGAATTTTGAGGGGATCTGATCTTAGCAATGTATGACAAACATGTTTTGAGAATATCTGCAGATTCTTCTCCCTGAAATGCAAGGAATGTTTCCAAGTCTCAGTTTTACTGATGCGGGCGATTAGAGCTGGATTGCTCAGACCAGGCAAAGTGCAAAACGGGACAGTAAGCCTTTGAAGTCAAGGAAGGAAATATCTCATGATTTAAGACCTCAGTTATTCTGCATCCGTTAAGCAGCTAAACAGAGCTATTTCGGTCAACAATTTCAGACTTCGTCATGTCAAAACTACCTAAGTATTAAGTGTCTTTATCGCTTGGCATAATGGAATGAAGGGTGTCTCTGCTGTTATGCTGCAGTGAAGACAAACGAGGTGTATTGGTGCAGGAGAATTGGGAAAAGGAGGCTACATTTCTCCCTCGTAGTTTGATACCGACTTGACTGAAAGCTAAAACCATCTCCTGGTGTAACAGAGTAGCTACGGTGAGCAATATGCAAGTATGATCAGAAAGCAAAACCAGCCGGGAAAGTGGATACTTTTCATTATAAAAAACAGGATTACGTAAATATCAAGGAAGGCAAGAGAGGTAGCAGAGTTCTGACCTATATACATTCTGATTAAATAAACTGAACATGTGAAAATATCCGAACATGACATGCATCTCCATAAAGAAGAGGATGAGAGGACAATATTACAGATGTTTGCCACCTTGCGTTAAGCACTGCTAGGGAGAGGATGCTCAGACTGAGCATCCTGTGAGAACCTGCACAGGATACCATAGAATACCTCACGGAATACACTAATACAGCAAAACAGTTCTTGTGGCATTCCTTATCCCTGTAAATATCAGTAGCTTTGAAGCCATCTACGTATTTAAATGCATCAATATGTATTACATGCATTATTTCACTCCTTTCCTCTTATGGCTTGATTCTCCCCCCTGTAGAGCCATACCCCGGCTTTGTAAAATAAAGTATCCATTACACACTGAGAAAATGGGCCTGATGAATCACAAACCCCCACATAATTTAGTGCATCATCTCTCAATACAGCTTTTCAGTCTAATTTAATGCATTATTGAAGATAACGCGTTCATTAAAACAGCTGCCAGCAAACTGTTCATGTGGATTGTTTCGTGGAAGCACTAGTCAAAGAGAAATAAAACATCATATGCTAATGATATGCAAAAAAGGACAAAAAACAATTAAGTTTTGATACATCGGTATTGAGATGTTAATATGATTTTTTTTTAATGAGTACTGCCATCCAGGCTTTTATGTGGTAAATACCAAGCATCACAAAACTGGTGTTTCTTTTCAGCAAACTTACAACATATAATAAAAAATAACAAAAAACCACATGGCAAAATTACCAGGGCTGTTCAGCAAGGATGAATTAATAAGCACAGAATTATTATTTGTTGTTTCTTATTGCTGCTTCTCTGTGAGGGAACATTTAAGTAGCAGATATTTGGATCCAGAGTGTTCCTGGTCTCTAATGGAGTGAACTAAATTCTTGCATCTCCTAAAACACTGGGAAGTCCTGGATTATAGTGTGCTGTCTGAGATGAATATCTAACATCTTCCACGGTAACTGAGCCTTAGCAAGAACTGTTGGTCTCTGAACAGGACCAAATTTGTGACCTCAAGGTTAAAACTTTGCCACTAATTTTCTCCACCTGTTGTGCAAGTATCATTGTTTCCTGGTGCCGCACAGGGTAACACTGAGTGTAGTTTAACTAGAATATGTCATCAATAGCAATAGACACACACTAGAAAAAGTATTTATAATAACAGATTTATTAAAGGTACTGTGACTAATTCATAAGAAATTTTCATAAAAGTAACAAAACAAACTATCTATGGTTTCATGGCTCCTTTGCTTATCAGTCTGATCATCCTTTAAGCCAGGCAGGACAGATTACATCATTATTCAGCTACAGGCCCAATGGTTTTAATTACACAGACAGCCATGTGTCCCGTCTGCACTACTGAACGTGCAGACGAGGAGAGAAAGCTTGGCCGGGACAGCCATTCAACAGTCTAGTATTAATCTATGGCTTTGACACTTTTCACCCTTTTTTAAGCTCTTGCTCAGGTCCAGCAGCCTCTGAGCACCCTACCTCTGTCATGATGATATCCAAGAAGCCCTTTTCAGATGAGAGGTAAGGGAGAAAAATCAGTTCTGAATAACCATGATCTAAAACATCTAATGGGAGAGACAAACAATGCCTTTGTTTGTCCAGTAAAACACTGAACTATTTGTTGTCTTAGGCAAATAAGGCAGGTAACTATTGAGTGTTGTGGAAAAGTGTTATAACAAAGCCTGGACTTTTCTTTCAGCCTTATACTTTAATACGCATACACTGTCCAAAAGGAAAAAAAATGCTTTCACTGTAGTCTCAAAGGAAGGACTTTGTCTGGCCTCATGTAGATGTCTAGAAATCTGAACTATTCCCTCCAAGCTCCTTTGTACACCATGGAAAGTAAGACGTACATTCAAAGCATGGTCAAATGGATCTTTGCAATCTGATCAATTGAATCACTTCCTAAAAGTATCTACTTTTCTATATGACTATAAAGACAGAATAGATAAGTAACTTAAAAGTAAATGTCTACACTGTAGATGTTTAAATTTAGGTGAGATGAACCCATCCAAGGTGTTTAGATAGTCAGCTTAATAAAGTAGGAAAGGTAAATACAACAATGTCATGCAAAGTGTGTATTTCATGATTTCACGGCAACTATTAACTTTTAAAAAAAACCTGCTAATACAATAGTTACCAGAATTACAAACATGGAGTGGGATACTTCTAATTTAAATCCTCTGACAATTTTTGTTTAGAATCCCTCTGCAGTAATAGAGATGTATTTTCCAAAGATTATTTCTTCCATCCTAGAGTTATCATTTAAGTTACTTGGGAAGAATGTTCTTCTGGACATTGATGTCTCTCCTCAAAGGTACAGAGTGAACCCCCTTCACTCTATATGAAAACAGTAGTTTAAACTGAATAACTGACTTTAAAATGAGATTAATCTCATTAATGGTATATAAAGGTAGTAGATCTTCATATCTGAGGAGATATGGTTTCAGTAAAGAGAATACAGCCCCTTCAAAACATATGTGTAGGTATGTCCTGCTGTTCAGAAAATTTCAATAAATTATCGTTAGTTTTGCATACAGGTTGGCAGTTCTGATGAATGTACTGAACAATATCACCTTTTGCTTCCTGGAATGTGTGTATGAAAAGGCA
Organism: Chlamydotis macqueenii; assembly: GCF_036417535.1. NCBI lineage: Eukaryota > Metazoa > Chordata > Aves > Otidiformes > Otididae > Chlamydotis > Chlamydotis macqueenii. The sequence goes on from NC_141556.1 coordinate 170,135,065, forward strand.
TCTAAATTCTCATGGAATAAATTCCTTTGGGAACCATGCAGTAGGACTGCATTCAGAGAATTTGATCCTAGCAATAAAAAGTAATCATTTTCCATAGCGGTTTGAATTAACAGGCCAATACACTTAACTAAACACTGGTGGAGCTTCTTTATCATGCTTTCTGTATGTCAAAATTAGTAGATCCATTTTTCTGCAAGAGAGAAAAGATTGATCAGAAATGCTGAGCAAATCAGCATTTTCTAAATGTCACACAACAAAACTTTAGATCAATTAATTTTTTTAGAAAATCTACTGAAGTTTGACTGTCCCAACTTGTCATTTGCTGAAATAGGATATGTCAATTTATAATACTTAATATACAGATCTTTGGTATGTCTTTCTAGAGTTTTATAATTGTCACAATGCCTTACTAAGTTTATAATCTGATTAATTGTAAAATTCAGTCTTCTCATCAAATTTTACAATGGCATAATAGCACAAAGTATTTTAACAAAACAAATTGATTAATATCATTTTAGTTAACATGATCTTATCTTAGAAGAGTTACATAAGTGAACACCAGCTTATCAGAACATTTCATCTAAGTTTCCATTTGTCTCTCACAGTATAATATTTTCATTATGTTTTAATAGATTTTGTGTCTTCTCTTTATTGGTCAGAATGACTACATTAAGTGAAAATACCTCTAAACTCTGGTTTATTAATTTCGATAGAACAAACCGATTCTCAGATGGCCTTATAATTTATTCTTGTGAATTTTTAGCAGAGCCTCTTGTGATAGGACAAGGGATAGTGGTTTTAAAATACAAGGAGGTAGATTTTAGACCAGATATAAGGAAGAATTTTTTTTACAATGAGGGTGGTGGAACACTGGAACAGGTTGCCCAGAGAAGTGCTGGATGCCCCATCCCTGGAAACATTCAAGGCCACGTTGGACGGGGCTCTGACCAACCTCATCTGGTTGGAGATGTCCCTGCTTCTTGCACGGGAGTTGGACTAGATGACCCTTAAATGTCCCTTCCAACCCAAGCTATTCTACGATTCTATGACTTTCAGGGCAAGATGCCATTGTGTCACTGTAGGTGTCTCCATTGATTACACAGGTGAGAGTCTACAGATTACAATGAGACCTTAAAAGATCTCCCTCACAGGTAAAGAGTAATTATTATGTCTGGGGTTGGATATGATCATAAACAACCCAGTCTTACTGAAAGAAATACTTTGAAAGGGTGTAAGTACACAGAAACAAGCAAAAGCAATAGCTGTGTTGTAATACATTGAAGTTATTTGAATGAAGTTCTCTGCATTGTTTTTCTTGTTTTCAGTATAATACATCTTGCCTCTTACCTTTAACTTTGGAATAGCAAGGCTCACAATGCACAGTTTGTCTATAAATCCAAATGCTGTCTCCTGCTTTCAGATCTTCCAGTGGTCTTTTGCATACTTCACACTTCAACACACAAGTAGAAGTAACAAGAAAAATTAAAACAAAACCCTTCTCTAATATTCATTCCTAGCATGTTGTCTTTTAGGGAGTAAGCAACCGCAGACCAGAATAGGGGTTATGAGTACCACAATATCATCAAATCTGAACTCTGAAAGAGTAGTTTTCATGAACATTAAATTAGACATCTGGATATCTCACCTTCATACATCTAAAAATTGTATATTTAAGTCTCTACTAATTCCCTAAGTTCGCTTTATACTCACCAACTCCTTCCCTCCCCCAGACATTTCCAAAAGGTAATTTCTCTGTTTTAGCTTAGAAATTTATTCTAAAATAAGATTAATCCCTCTTCTGAGATCCTTTTGTTTCTTCATTGACTAAAGGAATCATGATCAGAGTTAATCATCCAACTCAGAGTAGATCTAAAAGAATCTAAACCTGCTTATTTAAAAATGTTTTATGATACTTTGTCTTAACCATTAAGTATGTCTCCCATTATTGCAGAATCTAGACATTGGTTTCACAAATTTCTCGGAAAACTAACTTTTGAGATAGAGAAACATTGCCCATGTTTCACATATGAAAATACACAGATACACACAGAGACTGACATCCCAAGATCACAAGGAAAGCCTACAGTGGATTAAGGAGCAAAGTAATTCTATCTATAAACCAGAATCTTGACACCCAGATCATCCATTTTTTTTTGCAATCTAATGAATTGAATGGCAAATTCTGCTTTCTTTGGATATTTTATTCTCTTTTAAGTGAAAATCAGCATTACTTCTACAGTGCAATTCAGTAACCAAATTGCCCGCCATCCCAGAAGGGCTGTAAGCCTTTCCATAATTTTCATGATGGCTGTCTATTCAGATCAATTTGGACTGAAAGTCTTTATTAAAATTAAAAATTAACAGTCTTACCTAGAACATCCCTTTGCAGCTAAATGAAAAAAAAAGAAATGGTGTGATGGCAACACCATAGACTGAGAGGCACTGTGAACTATTAGATCCAGGATCCAGAAAATATACAATTGCCTTATGTTACACATGCTCATTAGAGCTAGCGTGACATTGAAACTGAGCACTCAGTGTTGATTAGTATAACATGTTAGAGTGCTAGAGAACTTTTTTTTTCCAGTTTTACAGAAATATATTTTTTCTGTATCTTTTCTACATAAGCTGTTAGTATTAAGGTGCCATCAAAACAATCTACTCTCTTCATTCATTTTATGTTTCCTTATATAAATCAGCAAAAGGATGGGCATATTTTCAAAGCTTTGATGCCCAAGATTAGCTAGCATTTTTATACAGAGAAAAAAAAAACCCAACAGTTTGGATTATTTTCTTGCTGCACTTTTGGTTTATACCTTTACAAGGAAACAAAGACCTTATACTGCTGTCAGCTACATGCAAATCTCTAATGGATACAGGGTATTTGTAAGGAGCTAAATGAATATTAATGATGAGAAATTGCACTACTTAGCTAAATACATAACTACAAGCATGAATCACAGACTTACATTAGTTCTTTAATTTTTTGCCAGTGCTTTCATAAATGTGTATTTATACAAAACTTAAGCTGAATTTTGCTGGCCAGACAGGTCCTCACTTGGGAACAGGTAGCAAAAACAATATAATTTAAAAAATAAGCTTAAATATTTAAAAGACATTTCAGACAATACCAACTCCTAACCACATAAAAAGCCCATTCCTCTTTATGGGGGTTGATCCATCTAAAAACAATGTAAGCAAAACAGAGTTTGTATTTACTTGCAATAATAGATTTGAGGAAGTATTAAAGAGTAATTTCTATGGAAGAAATTGCATTTTTAGTGCTCACAGAGCTCAAGAAGTCCATATGAGACAAAAAGCATCTATAACTTCATACATGTTAAGTACAACCTTACTGCTGTATTCCGTTTTGGGTTACTTTTCATGCACTAACTAGGAAAAAGAACCGCTCTCAGAAGCAGAAGGAAAAGCTATGCAAGACTGGGTAGAAAAACGAGCTATGTTAATGTGGTGATTTTGCCGAGTATTGTCTGTTAGAACAACAAACTCTGTGTGGAGATGCAAGCAGAATTAAGACAAATGAAGCAGAAAGAAAACAGGACTACAGGGCTGAGCACTAGTAGGCATACACTGAGAAAAGTTTAAAAGCGAATTTTGGGGTGAGGCTTAAACTTTGCAAGACAAGCAAAAAAAAAATTATTCTGTGCTCTTTCATTGTTATTGAAAACAGGAAATAAGACTTCTACATAATTAGTAATAAATAAAACTGAAGCAAAGACATATCAAATTTCAGCACCATTTTATCCTACAGCAGAAACTATCCACAGGACCCAAATTTTAACCAATTTTTTGACCCCAACGGGTAAAATGATTTCACCTCTATTCCTTATTTTTAATACCTCTTACTAATTCCTTTGAGTGTGGCTTCTCCACAAGCCATGATTTTAGTTGTCACTTAATCAAGATCATTTACTAAGCTTCATAAAAAAAAGAAGTAGAATAAAATTTTACAATATGAAGAAAGTGTAAATAGGATATAATTCACTGTATCAGTCTGGAAGTGTGTATAACTAAAGGTTTATAAATGTGTAAGGCATTCAGGATACGTTCCACTGCATCCTTTATCCTCCTTGTGTTTGCAAGACAACAGAGAGGAGGAGAGGCAGGGAAAGGGAGAGTAGGGGAAGAGGGAGAGAGAGACAGATGGAGAGAAAGAGGAAGGGATTGCATATGGGTGAGAGAGAGAGTAGTATTTCCTGCATTAATCTCATCCAGTGTGCAAGTTTTCCTCTTCTCCCAGGTGGAGAAGGCCTAAGGCCTAAATATTATCTTATTATATGTGTAATATAAGGCAGGTATTACATTCAAGTTGTATTTCTTTGTAGCAGGTGCAGTCTTCTTACCTTGAAGCAAGTGGAATGACAGCAAATTTGCAAGGCATCTAAGATCATTTTGGCATCTATGCCCAAGGGCTTCCTGCAGTATGTACATATATCTTTTCCAATTATACTCCTGTGTATATAATATAACATCAGCTGTCAGAAAAGGAGCTACCGCTGAAATCTCAAGGAGAAAATTGATAAGCATAGTGCACTACACAGGAAAGACATTGGTATACTGTACAAAGGCCATACATGGAAAAATGTCATGTGTATATTCCCTCCATTCTAGTTGGCAGGCGTCATATACATGCTCCTGTGATGGGCAAATTGCTGAGTATAATTGTCAAGTAGCAAAAATACCTTGATAGAAAGAATGGTTGTCTTTGGTGAACTGAATGACATTGAATAGTAATGAGACTGTATTAAGCTGCTGCATGTCTGGGAGCATGTATACTAAATGGGGATGCAATGCGGGGTAATGATTTTAAAGTTTTAATCACAAAAGTAAATTGGTAGTTGAATTTAAACTGCCACCATTTGATCAGTCTGATACAGAATTCTTCTCTATGTTGCGGAAGTGCCTGAAAACATTTTTAATTTTCTGCACTGCGGACAGAAATCCTACCTTCATGGCAGTTACAGTGAACACATGTCTAGAACAGTATACCTGGTATTCAGAACAATAATATTTTTTTAAATTTTCTTGGCTGTCTTTGCATTCTTATGTGACACAAATCTGTACTTTCTTTAGATACAACTATTAGTGTTAGTTTTGCACTACAAAATCAACTGTTGTTGCTTCTTTCCATTCAATGAAAGTACATTGTACTAATTTTTAATAATTCCCAGAGTTCCTTATACTTACTTTGCAAGGATACAAGTTTTTCTGATTCAATATTTCCAAGCAATAGGAATGTCCAAATTGTCTGAACTGAAAGTAGTGGTCACATTAAATTTTTTTTTTTCCTCCATGAGGTAAGATATTACTGATCAAGCAAATATCCTTCCTATATTTGGGAATATCTTAACTGGTGTGAAAACATAAAGTTTTTAACATGTGAACCTGTTCCTCCACATCTGTACATAAAGTTGGTCATTACAGACACCATTCTCACAAAGGACGGAAATTTTGCAGAGTAAGCAGCTGCCTGAGGTAGAAACCTACAGAATCACAAAGCCAACTCTGGCACTTAAGGCTTTGGCTATTGTTTCTGTAGATGTTTTTAAATGTCCGCTGTGACAAGCCTAACGTAATATTATGCTGCTGAACGGTGGTAATGATTTGATGGCAAGATCCCACTGAAAGAGAGCTATGTATGAAAAGCTGCCTGACGAGCCTAATGATGACTTCCACTGCTCTCTTTTGTCTGGACACTTGAATGCTTATGCAAAATGTCTGTGTCCTTTGATACTCTACAATGTTATTAACGTGTACTTACCGATCAGAAGTAGAGTAAACAGTTTTGATAGTATTCCCAGTTCTGTTTCCTTCATAGGCACCATATGATGATTTGCTGTGAAGCAATGAGCGCATAGCAATTACTAAATGGTACTTTTTATTTTTAAAGGTTTCACTACACTAGTGATAATAGGCAAATTAAACTAATGTAAATGCTTGTAAAAAATTATCGTACTCAGTGATGAGTTCTTTTTCTATATTTTCATAACCATCAAGAAAAAAAAATCAAATAAATAAGCATAAATTAGAAAAACAGTGTCCTTAGACTGTGTTCTGTTGTTGAGTGATTCTTCAACATTTCAAAATTAAATCCACAAGCCCATTGAGAGAAATCTATGTTATGGTATTGGGTTTACCTGTGGTGATATCTCAGTCTAAATGATACATATCAGGAAATGGCAACACACTGCATTTTTTCCTTTTCTCCCCCCTTCTTTCATTTCTCAAAGAGCTGTCAAATAGCCAAACAAAATTACATCATGTCCCTAGAAGTACAGTAAGAGTCTTTATAATACAGGCTGTTCAATGTGTGATTTTTGTTCATTACAGTAATTGTTCCTTGTATCAGAGTAGAAAGGAATATACTGAATTTAACTATCAGGGAAGTTAAATCTTCCCTTTTTATCAGTTCTAGCTCTCATTCCTTGACTATCAGTCTTGTTTGCATTGAAGGGATGAGCATGTGTGCAACAGCTGAAGAAGTAACTTTGCCATACATGTTTTGAACATTTCTGAACTGATTTAATTATCCTATTCCTCCAGAAATTCATAACGAATATGGTAATTATTACATGTTTCATATCACTGTTGAATAATGTTTAGGAATGTTAGGAATAGTTTTTTATAATCATGCATTTGCAGAACATGTCTTTTCTTCAATGAAAGTATAACAGACTGATAACATGATTGTGTAAGGTGTTACACAGCCCAGATACACTTTTCTACATACCTGTCTTTTGTCATGTGTATGTCTTATTTGATTTCTGTGCAGCACCAGAAATGTATTAAAATTGCACAGTTACTGAGAAGCTTGAATGATAAAAGTTTTATTTGTGTTTCATAGAACATAAAAATATGCTTGTTATTTAATAGTAATGTAGCAAACCTGGCTTTGCTCACCACAAAGTATCTTTACATATGAACATCGGGTGCTCCATTTACATTTCAGGCAAGATGAAAGTAAGCTTACTAAGTAGAAAAGCTAACTAAAGCTATGTGATCACCTTTTGAAAGAGTTTTTCTGGCTGTTTTTTCCCCGACCAGCTAGACATGTACACAACACAGGGTGGAGTATATTGATGGTGCAAGTGCCTAAAGTTTCTTGCGGTAGTGAAAAGTGGCATAGGAGCATCACCTCTGTATTCCTATAAAGTATGGGCCTGTCTGTTCTTGTTTTTGTTGTTAAGCTTATTTTTCCCAAATCTTCCATTTAACTCATTGTATTTTGCTGTACAGTCTAGTGCTGAGTCAGGTTGTTGTTTGAAATTGTCTAGTTAAATCAGGGTTGAGGTTAGGGCAAAGTGAGTACTATGCATTGCACAGTCAACATAAGATCTGTGTTTAGATGGAGCATGCCTGAAAATAACACTGTTTATTTTATAGAAAGTTGTTTAGAGAAAAACACTTCCCCCAAGTGTCCTAGTGTAGAGAACAGTGTCCCTTGGATTTTAATAACTGGCTACACAAATATGTATAACCCACATCTTAAAAAAAAATTAATTGTACTGTGTAGAACAAAAAAAACTGAAGCTACAGCAAAAATATTTCCTAAGCATTCAGTCTTGCCAACCGAAAGAGTGAGGAAACTCAGAACCTTTTCAAATAGATGCATGGGCTGACAGCTTGACAAGACGCTAAGTTAAAACTGAGCCACAGTGCAGCCTGAGAACTGTCCCTTCTTTCAGCGCATATCACTCACTCCTTGACATGCTATGGTGTGACTTGTTTATACAGCAAACTCCCCAGCAGCAAATACTCTGTAGAACCTATTGCATAAAACCCGAAAGAATAACCTGCAAAGACCATTCATTTAGTAAGCTGTCATGAATTAAATCGGGATTACATCTTCAAGTAAGGCCTATATATTTTGTCAAATGTAAGGTAACACTGCATATTGAAGCACATTCTTTGACCTGTGATTCTTGTGTTATCGTTCTCTATTTTAATTTTCAAAGACAATCAGATTAATACACCTCAGAAGTTTCATGTCTGCAAAATGCTAATTAATTTTTGTGTTGAATGTTCATTTTGAGTCTTAAGAATATATGCTGTTTAGCTTTTCTTTTATTCTCAGCCAATTTATAGGCTTGGTCTTCAAGGCCAAGGAGAAGTTTCAGAATACACAAATTTCAACTGCGCTCCAACCTCCTACAGCAAATGTAAGAAAATGAGAAATCAAAGACTGTGCCCAGTCACACCGACACCAAGGCTCAGGTGTGCATAAGCTTAAGGACTGGGACATTGGCCATAGTTCCCATGAAGTACCAGACTGTGCCTGCTATTTTCCCTGTTCGTAAGGCTTGGTAGAAGATTTCTCCTCTCCCTTCCAAGTTATCAGGCTAGACTCTGGCAATTCATGACCACTATAAAGCAATGCTACAACATACATATAGGACTTTTAATAGGTTGTCGTGGTTTTGTTTAGTGAGGGGGGCCTAAGGTGGTAGCTTCTGTAGGAAACTGCTAGAAGTCGCTCCCCTTTGTTCAGGGGACTTGGCCAGGCCTAGGGCAGACCCACTGCTGGCCAAGGCCGAGCCAATTGGTATTGGTATTGGAATGTCCCGTGATAACGCCTCTGCGATAACGTATTTAAGAAGGGGAAAACAGAAGAAAAAAGGGAGAGGAGAGAAGATGTGAAGAAGCTGAGTGGAGTCAGAGGCACAGAGGGGGAGGCGCAGGCCTCATGGGCCTTGCAGGCCTCACCCTCTGGCCTCTTGCCAGGTGGCCAACTGGGCCCAATTCAGTCCAGCCTGGCTGCAAGAAGTGGAAAGGAGATGAGAAGTGAATAAGATGTAAAAAAAGATCCTGAGAGACATCTACCAGCCTGTTGTGAGGAACGGCTGCAGAAGCCAAGGTCAGTTCAGAAGGAGGGGGAGGAGTAATGCGGCTCCTGGCCAAGATTCCCCTGCAGCCTGTGGTGACGGCCATGGTGGAGCAGGTTGTCCCCCTGCAGCCCATGGAGGTCCACGGAAGAGCAGAGATCCACTTGGAGCCCGTGAAGGACCCCACACCGGGGGAGGTGGATGCCTGAAGGCGGCTGTGGCCCGTGGAGGGCCCGCTGGGACAGCTGTTCTAGAGGGACTGAACTCCGTGGAAGAGATGACCCACGCCGGAGCAGTTCCACAAAGGACTGTGGTGTATGGGTGGGACCCCACAACACAGCAGGGGAGGAATGTGAGGAGTTCTTCCCCCAGCCATGAAGCAGCGGCGTGAAACAACATGTGATGAACTGACCGCAACGCCCATTCCCTCTTCCCCCCTGTGCCGCTCAGGGAGGGGAAGGTAGTAGAGATAAGGTTAAGCTTGGGAAGAGGGAGGGGTGGAGGGAGGTTATCTTGTTCTCTGTCTCATTATCCTGCTGTTTGTAGTAATAAATGAATAGTTTTCCCCAAGTTGAGTCTGTTTTGCCCGTGATGGTAACTTTAAGGATTTCTCCCTGTCCTTATCTCAAACCTCAAGCTGTTTTTCCTTATATTTTCTCTCCCTGTTCTCTCGGAAGGTGGGGGGAGTGAGAGAGAGACTGCATAGTCTGGTCCCGATCGGGGCTGAACTACGACATAGGTCTTTAAATAGTCCTGTCTACATAATACTTAAATCCACATAGATGTGTGAGTTGGTACTGAAGAGGCCTTTTCCTAATCAAAAAAGCTCCTTCATTCAATAATTATATATTATGGGTTTTGTTGTCAGATTTCTTGAAAATACATTTTGACTGTGAAGAAAAATATATTGTTTCATTTATTTAAATGATTTCCTGTTACCAACAGACCTAGTATTTAGTTAGTTCTATTAGATATTCTTATATCACATTTTTAACTGAGATTTGCAATATGTGTGCTTGTAGAGACAGAATCCAGCTAGAGCAAGAGTATTGCAAGAGAAAAGGTTTTACAAATAGTTTGTACCTGGTCAAAAAGTCAGAAACCCATGTTACAATTTCAGTGATCGGCATGAGAGATGATACATGGGTTCAGATTCATCCCATATGGTTTCAGGAACTTAACAAAGCACTTGAGTGAAAAGTGTGATGTTTTTCTTACAGCCTTGGAAAAAAATGAGCTGCCTGAGAGCATGGTGCATCTAAGATGCGGGAAATACCTTTCCTCTATTGATTGTATAAGAAATTTGGCTTAACTGCTCTCCTAAATTTCACGCCTCATCTACATTTCTAGAGTGATGTAGGGCATGTCTTCCGCTCTCTACCCTGTGCACTGGAGCTATGCTTTGTGGGCTTCTGTTTGGGGGACCCTGGAAGCAGAATTTGGAAGCGAGCGAGCATGATTCCAGAGACCAGTGTGAGGTTTATAAACATCCCTGAAATTTCTTGCATAAAGATGGTTTCTCTCTCTTCGCCTCCCCCCCACCACTCCCCCCAAGAAACAGCACTTCAGACATTCTGTTTCTCAATTAATTGTCCACAGTACCTGGTCTTTCTTTCACTGTCTCTGAAGTAGTTTGTTTCTGGGAAATTATTTGGAGCCCTTGGAGGATTTTCATATGCTTGCTCAGTTATCCTTAAAGAAAAAAAAATCAAACACACTAAGAAAACAAGCACTTATTAGAAATAATTTTCAGCTACACAGCTTTCAGTTACAGTCATAAATGTAGAAGCTTCGGCTAGTAACAGTAGGTAAAAGAAATATATCTTTTTCTTGCCTGTTGATAAATTGTTGCTTGTGAAGTGTAACGGAATCACTGACTGCTGGTTTATGCTGGTAGATATATTCATATCAGAAACTTCCTCAAACTTTAAATGAACTCTGGTTTCCTCAAAGTGCCGACTGAGGTTTTCAGCTGTGCAGTAATGTCTCAGTGTTTGATAGCGTTCTGCATTTTCTTGGCAGTATTCTATATTCTAATATTCTTGATTTTACTGTATTTTCCTTCAAAATTTTCCTTTTATTGGATATACTACAGTTATGTTTTTATTAGAAATGACCAGCTAAACAGATATGTAGACTCGTATTTCAAAAAGCAGGATGATGATTCAAGCAAAAGAAACTTTGTTTCCTGCAGTTTTCCCTGCCACGAATGCAACATGCAACCAAACATAAAAATAAACCTTGTCAGACAAATTGTAGGATTTAAGGAATAAGTGCTAATAATGTTTTTGATGATTTTACAAAGCAGCTCAGACAAAGGCCGCTCTTGTTTGGTTCTGCCAAAGGTTTTAATCTGAAACAACCTGATGATTATAAACCTTAACTCTGGATGTTTGAGCTGCAGCTTGATTTATTTCAGTGAGCTTGCCAAGGTCTGAAGCTTTGCTAAACGAACCTTGCTCAATGCTGGATGCTGTTTTATATGCATGGCATGCTGCATGAAGCAGCACCCTCTATTGTGCTTGACTCCTCGTCTGGCAGCCCCCCTTTCAGAATTAAAAGAGAAACTCATTTACAGTAGATATTCAGTGTGTGCTTCTCTAGTCAGTGTCAAGTGGGACTGCTAGGATAAAAGCATTTTAGAATCATAGAATCATAGAATGGTTAGAGTTGGAAGGGACCTTCAAAGGTCATCTACTCCAACCCCCCTGCAAGGAGCAGGGACATCCCCAACTAGATCAGGTTGCTCAGAGCCTCATCCAGCCTGGCCTTGAACGTTTCCAGGGATGGGGCTTCCACCACCTCTCTGGGCAACCTGGTCCAGTGTTCTACAACTCGCATCGTAAAAAATTTTTTTCCTAATATCCAATCTAAATCTACCTCCCTCTAGTTTAAAACCATTACCCCTCGTCCTATCACAACAGGTCCTACTGAACAGCCTCTCCCCATCTTTCTTGTAGGCCCCCTTGAGGTACTGGAAGACTGCTATCAGGTCTCACCGGAGCCTCCTCTTCTCCAGGCTGAACAGCCCCAACTCTCTCAGCCTGTCCTCATAGGAGAGGTGCTCCAGCCCTCTTATCATCTCCATGGCTCTCCTCTGGACCTTCTCCATCTGGTCCATGTCCTTCTTGTGTTGGGGGCTCCAGAACTGGACACAGTACTCCAGGTGGGGTCTCACCAGGGCAGAGTAGAGGGGGAGAATCACCTCCCTCGACCTGCTGGCCACGCTTCTCTTGATGCAACCCAGGATGCGGTTGGCCTTCTGGGCCGCAAGAGCACATTGCCGGCTCATGTTGAGCTTCTCGTCCACCAGCACTCCCAAGTCCTTCTCCTCAGGGCTGCTCTCAATCCATTCCCCGCCCAGCCTGTATTTTTGCCTGGGATTGCCACGACCCAGGTGCAGGACCTTGCACTTGGCCTGGTTGAACTTCATGAGGTTGGCACGGGCCCACCTCTCCAGCCTGTCAAGGTCCCTCTGGATGGCATCCCTCCCTTCCAGCAGCTTGGTGTCATCGGCGAACTTGCTGAGGGTGCACTCTATCGTGGGATAGAGTCCATGTCGCCGACAAAGATGTTGAACAGAGCCGGGCCCAACACGGACCCCTGAGGGACACCACTTGTGACCGGTCTCACATGGACATTGAGCCGTTAACCACCACTCTCTGAGTTCAGCCATCCAGCCATGTTTAAAAAATAGCAAAACTGCTTATGTATACAGATAGCTAAGTTCTTTCTTTTCATTTAAAATACAGCTAAATGGAAGACCATCAGAATGGTACCTAAAAACATAATACTAACTTCACTTTAATTGACCAAAATGGATCTTAGTTTTTGCAAATGATGAAACCTAGTAGCAGTGAAACTTTTAAACTATGAATATATTTGCATCTGTTCTTTGAGATGCTAGCAGCTGAGTTCACAAAAAACCTAGATAAGCACAAAAATACTCATTAGGATCTTGCCACCAGGTATTTTAATTCACTACAAGAGGTTATAGGTTTGAGTCATTGCTTATTATCAAAGTACATGCAGCTATATTGTTATATTTGGTTGATCAGGCACATTTTAGAACTAATACAGATACCGTACTCAAGTTATGCAAATTCTGCTTGTTTGTATTAGGAATTCACATTTTAAATTTTAGAGAGAACCATGAGTTGAATCTCACCATTTTTTACTTCGGTCATCAGCAGAGTTTACTTCAATATGATCACCAAGGTCCTCATCTCTGCAAAAATAAGAAAGACCTAAGAATTAATCAAATTATTTGATTCAATCTAAACATATTAAATGGGTTGAATTATTTATGTTGAAGGAGAAAAAAAATTATATGCATTTCACAAGGAATATTCCTGATCACACTGAGTAGGTATCACAATTGTTTCATATCATAAGTGTTTACTTAGTTATGAAGTAAGAGTTATCAGTTCAGACTTCAATATTTTTCAGTTTCTCTCTAGTGTGACACTACAAAAGAATGACAAACTACTTAAAAATGCTAAGTTCATTGCCATATTGAAGGATGATTCAGGTTGGAATTCACGGGCCTTGGGAGGTCTCTAGTCCAACCTCCTCCTCAAAGCAGGGGCAGCTCTGAGGTCAGACCGGGTTGCTCTGGACATTTTCTAGTTGAGTCTTGACAAACCTCCAAGGACAAAGAAGGCACAACCTCTCCAGGCAACCTCTTCCACTGCTGGACAGTCCTCCTTGTATCCAGTCTGAATCTCTCTTGTTTCTATTTATGACTGCTGTGTTGCATTGTGTTGCTGTTCTACAGCTGAAGGGCCTGCTTACATCTTCTAAACTGTCTATGGCTCTGTCATTTCAACTTGATAACATAATTTCATTCAGGGCACTGGCACTCTGAGCTATGGAAATCGTTGCAAAAGTGTGTTATTTGCTTTGTCGTTATATCCGGCCCAGATTCTTCTTACAACTACTGTTATCTAGGGTTGTATACAATCTCTAGGACCATATGATCTCATTTATACTAGCAACTCATAATTCATTGGCTGTGAAAAAGTTAATTTCATATAATGAGTGTCATATATAAACATATGTTATCTATATAATGTAATTTTACATTAATATTTTAAATTAAATGGTCTGTTATTAGAAATATTTATGTTATCCATTGAAGAATTGTTTAAGTTTAAAAAAGGCCACACTGGTTCTTCTTGGAAAATGAATAATGATACTAAGGAAAAATAAGATTAACAAAATTTATTTATGATAGTTTTATTTTGTATTTAAAGGAAAATTTTTAGTTTGGTGGCATATTTCACATTAATTTAAAGACCTTTAATGGTCATGCACTGATTGTTTAGTGTTCTAATAAGATAAAGTCAAGTACTACTGTGTTTCTTCCACACTGAATTATTTATATTTACTAGCCTGTATTTAATGAGAAATTTAAAAAAAATAAAATTCTATGGTTTAAATAAAATAAAAATATTATTTTTGACTCCTCTAATGATTTTTAAAAAACAACCCTATTTCATACTAATATCCAACCAACCACAAACATTTTGTAAGTATATAAGAGAAAGATTATGACAGCCTTGCCTCTTATTTTTCTGACCAGCAGTATCTGTTTCAGTAAAATCCTCAAGGTGTGTTCCTCTGAAACAACAAACAAATACAACTGTTTAAATATTCCCCCTATCTGGGAAGAAGTAAAGTGTAGTAAAAGTAAGAAATATATTCATTTGCACATTTAAGAGGAAAAAAGTAAATTGTTAGTTATGTTTATGTTCAAAATCTGCGAACATTTATGTTATTGACCATAATAAGAAAATATGTTTATCATTTTCCACTAGCAAGGTAAAATTCTGTACAATTAAATACAAAATCATGTCTAGTGTATAGTCTAATGCTAAGGGTACATATGTGTATGTATGTATGCATGCATATATGTGAGATTGTCTGCTGTAAAATAAATGATCACATGTTGGCAACATTTATGTGCTGCCACAGTTTAGAACATCATTCTTGAAGTTATCTGTAGAATTTTGGTGTTAGATGTGACAAATATTACAGAGCTCTCACTTGCACAGTACCCTGGCAGTTCCTCCCTCTCCGCATGCTGAAGGGCTGGTTACAGACCGCAAGAAACTTGGCCTGAAACACACTGAACTGCTGTGCTGTTCAAAAATGTAAGTTCAAGCTGTTCTTTATCGATCACTGCCCTTGCCGACTGAAATGCGTTGTTGCACCCTGTTGGGGCAACACTTATCGTCCTTGAGTTCCACAATATTTTGTTTAATGCCCCTTCTCTATATTGAAGTATTTCTTTAATACTTTAGTTGAGGAAGCATGTAAGACATATATGGAAGCTCGCCATAGATATTACTTGTTCAGTTGATCGTGCATATGCCAGTTAATTAGTCTGTATTTTTGTATTCATCATTCTGTATAAAGAATGCTACTTATCAATGTATAAACATTTTACAGATTTGCAACATTACCTTTCCTGACATTCTTATAGTTACAAACTACTCACTGCCTTAGAAAAGCAGGGCCTGATAAGCTTTGAAGACTTACTCCTTGTCACTTGTGAAAGAACTTGGATTCACTTTGATGAGGTTATCGAGATCTTGGTTCCTTCAGAGATAAAACAAAAACCAGATCAAATCACAGCTAGTATAGCCAGCTATCCATTAGCCAAATGAAATACTCACTTAAAAAGAAATTATAATTGACACATTCTTTATGAAAGATAAAATTAAACTGATGAAAAGTTCAAAGCATATATGATTTTAGTAATTCAAAAATATTCATAGACATAGCCATATGCACCCCATATGCACATAAGCACACACTCTTCCTGGAATAAGAAGGCCAAATTATGTTTTGGAAACAAGTTACACCTAATACTTATGTCAAAAAAGGATAATTCTTACTGAACATGCATCATGGACAACTTCAAAGAGTGTCTGACCTTTAACATGCTATGATAGAACAAAAAACTTTACCAGATAATACAATCAGCTGAGTATTCCTGATATGTATATGAACAATTTCTTACCTAAAAAGTAATCATGGACTAAGTCTTTCTGGCTAAATCAGTCAAAAAGTCCAGTAGTCTATTAGGTAGGCTATCTAGACCTGCTTCTTCCCAATTAAACATTCCTTTCCCACAAGAAATTTCGAGTTTAAATTGAGGGATGCTCAGATCTAGTTACATCCACTGATTCTTGAACTAGAGCTAGGATGTGATTTGCTATTATTATCTGATGTAAAGAAAAAAAAAATTTATTTGAATTAGGTCTTGTTGGTTAATTAATTTTTTTTAATATACTAACATTAAACATATAATATATATTAATTTAGCTATTAAAATAGAAATGTAAGTCAATGTATTTTGTACTCTGAATGGAACATTTAGTAGTATCAAGTCACAACATGAGGTGTTGCTTTGACTGCCTTTATTTCCCTTCAAAGGATTACACTGGTGTTAATGTATCTATAAAACACTTCATTCAGGCTGAGAGAGTTGGGTTCGTTCAGTTTGGAGAAGAGAAGTCTCTGAGGACACCTTATTGCAGTCTTCCAGTAGCTAAAGGGGGCTTATAGGAAAGATGGGGAGAAACTCTTCAGCGGGGCCAGGCTGAATGAGGCCCTGAGCAACCTGATCTGGTTGGAGATGTCCCTGCTTCTTGCAGTGGGGGGGTTGGACTAGCTGACCTTTGAAGGTCCCTTCCAACCCAAACCATTTCATGATGCTATGACTTCAGTGAAAATGGATTTTCCAACTGCAAACTCCCGTACTGAAAAACTTTCAGCAACTTTACCTAAGAATTTACTATCTAGTAACCTTAAAACACTGGGAAAAAAACCTGAAAAATTGACTCCTCAAAATAAAGCAATGGGAAAAGAGTGATGCTCATGATGTTGTGACATGATATATTGGCCTCAGTGTTGCATATTCACCCAAAACATAGAAAGCAGGAGATTTGGACTCCTGTTCATTCTGGCTGCAATCATGGGATTATATACAGTTTACTCAGCAGGGTTATCAGTAGCCTTTCTACTTACTTCTGCTGACTTTCACAGCGTGGAGCAAAAGAAAGGCTGTGACAGTAGCAAAGCTGTGCCCTGCAGGTCAGTCCCTTCTATGTCTGATTTTCAAAGGAATATAAGCATTTGGAGAACAAAATTCCAATATGCTTTTTATGAGACTTAGCTCAGTAAAATAGATACATTTGAAATTTTTCCTCACAGTATAGATATAAAATACTGTATTCACTTTTTTACAATTTTTCATGTCATATTTTTAAATAATTCCTGGTGGTTCTTCTTTTAGAATCAGATAAATGAAATGAACACACCTTCCTACAAAAATAATCAAATACAATGCAGATAAAATATGCTCCCACCATAAGGCCCAATTACTAGATTTTTTTTGGTGTTAATCTTTTTAAGAAATGTTAAAATATCTTAGTGTTTTTTATCAAAAGCTACAAATTGAATTAATAATACTATAGAAATTGATTGTAGAACACTGGGAAGTTATATCACTTATATACCTGTTCTTGTAGGTAATATTTTTCTCTCAACAGGGAAGGAAGGAACTTACTCAAGATCAGCAGGAAAGATTTCATCTTTAAAACACGACCTTTTTTTAAAGTTTTCACATGTATTTTAACACTTTTCCCAGCTAACTTCAGATTTGCTTTGCCTTTAATTGCTCCATTCACTTTGCACAGTTTTCAAACAAACAAACAAAAAAAAAAAAAAAAAAAAGAAGAGTTATCTAAAACAGTTCAACATTGGCCTACTGCCTACTTGGAAATCATGAAAAAAAAAAATTTACAAACTTCCAGTAATTTAAGAATCATTCCTTCAGAAATGTGTTTACTGGCCCATATTAATCCTTGATGCAACTCAAGGGATAGATGAGTTAGTCCCCTTTCGTAGGCTTCAAATCATCGTGTCTTTGCAGCCAACAGCATTTTTTTTACTTCCTCACACAGTATTTTCAGTGCTTTGAGAGTATCCCAATGCACTAACTGGCTTGCAAGGAAGATTTTCCTTGCTGTCCAAAGAGATAGTAACAAAAGTAATAAAAGCCTAGGCTACATGTGCATTCCTTGTCAACTAGCAGCCTGATTTATAGAATGTCAACACTGAAGAGACCTAATAATGAACAGAAACAGCTGCAGCTGCAGATTACAGCACAAAAATACATGCTGACTGACCTGTTCGGCTACGCTTTATGGTTCCTATGGAACAAAATGTCTGTAAAATGTAACTGTTTTAGAAGATATTAATTTATTGCATGGGTAAGACTTCTCAGACTTTCACTATCATGAAACATCTGCTTGACATGACTGCAGCAAGTAATCAGGGCTGACATCTTGCACGTTCTTTGCCTTGAGGTGGCTGGCTAATGCAAAGGAGAGGTCATAGGATATGCGACTTCAAGCTGCTGGTTCAAGCATGGTTCAGGTTATTAGCAACTAAAGTTAAAGTCTGAGAGCTGGCATTTAGGAAAGGATAAAATGTAAAGTAGTGCAAGCTGCAGGACAAAGTGGGTAAGTCAGAATTTATCTGATTAGGTTCAGGGCATACTTTTGCTGAGTTTTTTAAAATCTCTCATTGTTAGCAAAGCTACATTTGCTTTAGCAATAGCACACAGTGGGCACCAGTGTTGATATTACCACATAACCCAGTCTCATAGTAAAACTTAGAGGGGATGTGCCATACAGACCCTAAACAGAATTTCAGGTTAGGTTTCGTTTGAGAGTTGTTCACATGCTAAAAATCAGCAATACAATTTATGCCTTTTCTAATACTTCTAAAAGAGATGTCAAATATTAAAGTGGGGAACAGACTAACCTATATATTCATTCATTAAAGAAATTCCTTGAATATCGGAATATCGGATGTAGTGAAAGGCTGTTGTGGAGAAGTCTTTCCAGTTGCAGGTATAACTATTATTTGAAAAAAAAAAAATAGACTATTTCAGTGTCTAAGGCTGGCTGAATTGAATTCATACTTTTTAAATTTATCAACAATTAAAAAAAAAGATAGATGATGATGAAAAACAGCAGCATAAAACTTCTACACAAAGCAGTTTAGACAAACTTGGGGAAATATTTTTCAAATATGGTAGGTGGCTTGTAATAGATGCTGACATTTTTCATAGGTCATTTCAAAGGATGCCACCTCCAAGTATAATATTTTTAGAGACGGTCATTACATCACTGTGAACATTCTGCCTAGGGTGAGTATCTTTTGAAGTGGATGAGAATGAGGTAGGTCAGACAGCCTGCCAGGAGAAGAATATATAGTTTGCCTGTAAATTCAAGAGGAAGAAATATTTTAATATAGCCACAGGATATAACTGGAACTTTTTAGGAGCACCTAACTCAGGATAACAAATATATATTTTTGTATTCTGTATAAAAAATACTTGGAGCAGCAGTACAGAGGATTTTGTATCATATTTTGTACAAAAGGATCAAGTATTGAAAAAATTAATGAATTTGTTATAAAATAAAAACATTAAGACTTAGATTAATACCTAGATGTGCTTGTTATCATCACTGAAGTATGGAAGACAATTCTATTGATTCATTTACTTTTCCCTTTGTAAGTGACCCCCTCCAGAAAAAAAAAAGTCTATTCTGCCTTTAACACCCCCTTGCAGAAAAATGCTTATAAACTTGTTAACCATGAATTTTGCTGCTGCTGTCTATTATTTTGCCTCTAGCTGCTTTTGTAAAATAGGATTAGAAATCTGACAACTAACAAAGAGAGTCCAGCAGAATAAAAGGCTAGCAAAGAAGGTAAGTAAAGCAATGTAGGTTTAAAAAATCTATCAAGGCAGGCTGCATGCAAAATTTATGGCTTAGTTTAGCTGGACACTCCTGTTCTGCTGTATCTTGGACCCCTATGCCTCTGAGACACAAACAAAAAGGGAAATTATTTAGAGCTTATGTGACAAGCTCTCCAGAAATTAGCTAAATTTCAAAAGCTTAGTATCCCTGACCCTGAATCAATATTAGCAAATGTTCCTTCATTTGCAGAACAATTCTCTTTTGCATTATCTCATTTTATTCATGTGAGGTATTTAATGTCTTCCTTGGTTTAATGTACAAAAGACCTATGGAGATGTTCAGTAAGTAATCTTTAAAGGTATAAAGATGTATGTATGATGTAATCACAAAGTGTGATTTTTTCCTTTTATGCTCTGTATCAAAAACTTAGAGAAACTGAGTTGTCTGCATTTTGCTTTGACTTTCAGTCTGCATTTTATTTCTAACTCAGTTCACTTGAGATCTAATACTTTTCAGTCCTCCTGTTCTGTGAGATATGTTTGTGAATCTCACTTATTTCGGTGGATAATAGTTCTGTAATTCTGAATAATAGTTCTGTAAACCAGTGACAGATCAGATCACCATCAAAAAGGAAAACACAGATGAATCCCATCCAGACATTCAAGCTAATAGTTTCTGGGGTGTTTTGGGGTTTTTTTGGTTTTTTTTTTTTTTAATTTTCAAAACATTCAGATAAAGTTTCAAATGGCATAGAAACAGGAAATGTGCACCATGCCTACAAAAGTGCTTTAGTGATGTCATTAGTTGTTTGATGAAAGCAATGAAAACCTTTCTAATGTTTGTATTTGTGAATTCTGAAGGCAATGAAGAAAACAATCAAGAAAAGTAGATTTTTTAAAAGTTTGGTCACATTTTTTTGATTGTCCTTATGCTGAGGCCAATTTGAAGTTGATCCTGGGCATGTGTGGGAAAGAAAGTGAGAAATGAAATTTTAAATAGACTCCAGCCATGCTCTTTAACATCAAGTATCAGGCAGGACAACATGTGACCATAACTTCCTAGTCATTCAGTGAATGCTTACTTAACCAATTAAAGAGTTGATGAGCCTGTTTCTAGTTCCAGATGTTCCCTAATTTCTAAAGGCTTTCTTGCCTTTTTACCTAGAATTTAATCATCCCTCTGTGTTCATAGAAAAACAGTTCTCACAGTATCCAAGCACCAATATTGTAGGTATTGTTTTATGGACCAGAGAACTGAAGGACCACACAAATTTCAGACTACTTGCTGTAATATCTTTGGTCAGTAGGGCACTTCATGTCAAGATACTCAGTGAGGTTTCAAATTTACTCATTCTATCATCAGGAGCACCATCAGGAGCAATCCAGAGGCAGATCCATTAAAGGAGTCATAGACAGTATTTTTAACAGATCTCCATCTGTTTTCTGATTAGAAGCCCTGAGTAGCATTATAAAAACTACTGGGGTGACTCCCTATTTCTAATAGATGATATTACAAGATACATATAATATTTCTAAATGTGATACCAAACAAGTTGCATCTGTTGTCCTTTCTTCAGTCATCTCTTCCAGCTGACCTCCTACAAAGCATCCTGATCAACAGCTTCTTCTTCTAACATGATGGAATATGCAAAGATCACACTAACCAAGTCTGGCTAAAAGCTTAAGGGCATTTCTGACCTAGTCATGTCAGCACAGAAGAAGACAAAACCAACCAATTGCCAACTGGACCTTCCAAATCTGAACTAAAAGAGTTGGTCTAGAGTATATTAAATATGTCAGGCATCTCACTGGATAAAGCTTAACATCATGGGCCCGGCTGAGTTTTCATCTGGCATCCGTGGCTGCTTTACTGTCCCTGTATCAGACTTTGTCATGTACAGCTGAGAATGAATAAAGAAGTTCTTTGAGAAAAGCAGGGTGCATTTCTTTCCATATCGCTATGCTCACTAATCAGTGCCAGGAGCCCTCATTCAAATGTTTCGTCAGTAACACAAGGATGAGGGAACAGAAGAGATCCGCAATCAACTGTGAAAGCCAATTTATACTCTGCCAAAACCAGTGTAATGCTTAGTCCAGAGGATTTTGGAGTTAAATACAGAGGAAGAAGCTGTTGAATGGAATGTTTTATAGGAGGTGAACTGGGAAAGATCACTGAAAAAAAGGACAACAACTTGTTCAGTTTCACTTGGAGGATACATATGACCCCCTAAACACTGTATTAACTTTTCAGTTAGCAATAATGGGCTTGGATCTCTCCACATAAGCTCTGCAACAGCAAATCATTTATATCAAGATGCAGAAAAGCTGCAAACCAGCATTCCACTGAATGCTGGATCTGTCAGAATTGGGAGGTGGAAGATCCCTGTCATTAGGAAGCACCTTCTACTGAAATGCAAAAATGTAGCATCAAAAATGACTGTATTAATTTGGACTAAGAAAACAATTTAGAAAATGTACAGCCACTTCACTTTAGAATAAAGAAAAAATTGTCATTGTCGCCAAAGCAAGATCAGGCTGCAGTTGTTACTACTGAATTACAGATATGCCTATGTGAGTTCTCTTTTAGTATCCTTGCTTTCAACATTTTTTGAGTGACACAAGCATCCTCCAGAACATTTTAGAGGTCTCCTGAAGGTCTCACTAAAAATTGAAAGCAAATAAAAAAGACATCACAATAGAAAACTCACACAAAAATACCTGGTGTGGGAGTCATGCCTTCTAATTTTCATAATCTAAACTTCAGTCTAACGTAAGATAATTCTCTAGGATGTTTCTAGCAGCTGTTTGGAATTGCTTGCCTCTCTCCATAGACCAGATTTCTCTTTTTCATGTGATGAGAACACATAATTGTCCAATGCTTCAAAATGCGTTTACATGTTCTCTCAGCTTTGTGCTCTTTGCAGCTCTAGAGCAATAAAAGTTTTATCAATAAATGTTTGTTTAGGAGACCTGACATGATAGTTTTAATTCCATTGGTTTGGAAAATTCCAAGTCAATACCAATTTATTTGTATTTTTAAAATAACTTGAAAAAAATCTGTATCTTATTTTTTCTGCTCTTCAAAGTTGCCAAACATTGATAGCCACAGAAAAATGTGTCCTTGTTACAAGAGAGAGTTCAAGCACAGGTAATTAATGTGTTCTTTCACGATCTTTTATAATGAAAACTGTCAACACATCTCAGGTCAAACAGGAATATCATTAAAAAGAAGCATAATACAAACATATTTACAACATTGTCTAAATTTGCTGCTGACAGGAGTAATTATAGTGAATTACCCTGTACAGTATAGGAAAACACTGTGCAGAACTAATATTCAGTGTACTGTACTTTACAGAAAATAAAATGCTGAAGAGCCAAGAATATAGTATCTGCTTAATTATGTCAGAAAAATATTCTACTTCCTTGTTTCTGTTCCCTAGAAATGGCCTCTCTCACCCACATACATACAAGTACACTACTCAAAAGTTTTTCTTCAACCTAACTCTGCTATTGATGGCATACCAAAAAGACACACTTATGTAAAAGTTTCTACAGTATGCCCTGTGCCCCTACAGACTAACACGGATTCGCTGGTAGTAAACAATCTCACTACAGATGCTTTAAGAGCTGAGGGAGATCTTTCTTATGTAGTCCCTGTTACTGTCACTTCAAAAGCTTCTCCTCAAGTACGTCCAACACAATTTCTGATATATCTATGCAAAAGAAAAGATAAATTCGTTACTTCTGCAATTTATGAACTCTTGGAAATATGGCTTTCTAATTATTCTACATCTCTTGTTGGTAATACCTTTTTACTGCACTGGTAAATGTGGCCCACCGTGTCAAATACTGTTACTTTCTGTATAGATCACATGCAAGGAAGCAGCATAGTTGAATAACCCATATAATGGCATTTTATAGAAATACACATTTTTGCCTCCAAACTATAATCGTTAATGAAAGATTGACTAAAGCTGTGTTAAACACCCTCAAGGTGTTTGAAGTGGTTTAACAAGAATCCCCATGTGACATGGTTCCTTCAAAAATGCCGTGTTTTAAACACCTGCATTTAATGGTTGCTACAATTCTGTAATGGAAAAATTCAGAGTGAGAATCTTGGTTCTCCACTGAAATTGAAATAAACCACTGAGTAAATAAGAAAAATGTCTTTTTATGTATCTAGTGCAGTGCTCATATGCTGCTGCATTTATAAGATACCAGGCGACCTGTTTTGAGGATGACCTCTTATGCTCTGAAAAATATACAATTATTAGACAGTGGTTATCTTTACTTTTTTGGGATATTAGCCTACTTCTTTATGTTGTCTAGGGTACCTATAGATGTCCTAACTAATCATGAGATACCTATTCCATTTTGTTCATGACATCCAAAAGGTGGAGGTCCATAGGTCCATGCCTCCAGATATGCTCTATATATTATTGTATACTCTATATTTTAAGACGGATACCACTTCTAACCATTGTACATGAAAACAATGGAAAAAAAAAAAGGCTTTTCACATTAACAGAACCAGGCTTAGGCATTGCGTGGAACAGTACACAGTGAAGCTTACACTTTTAGTCAAAAGAAATCTGTCATTGTTTTTGGGTAAACCCCTTCCAAAAGATTTTCCTTGTATCACTGACCAGTTTGACAGAAAACCAATAACCATTTTCCACTTATTTTATACTGAAATTAATTCATTATGCCATTAACATCCCTATCAGAACCCTGAGCGAAGACAAATAATCAATTAAGTATGACTTTAAAAAGCATGACCTGAAAATCTTTCTATTCTAAGTAAAAATCAGGAAATTAAAGGACGTAAGACAGAATATTGTTCTAATAAATGTCAGTGTTACTAGAAATACTTTCCATGTAATTGTTTACTTCCCCTGTGTGGCACAATCATTTTTTTTGCCAAAAGTGTAGTATTTATATGACATCTTTAATAGAAAAAAGGCACTTCTGCTGACATGCTGACATTTTTGGTTAGCATAAATTTAACAAAAATCTGTAGTTTTGTGAAGCTGACACATCGGCAGCAGATGGATGACATCTGAAGCACCAATTGAATGTAAAGGAATTATAGCAGGAGTAGAGAGAGAGGGCTGAATTTTGCCCACTAAGATTACAGGCTACTTATAGTTTATATACTGACACAAATAGCTGTAGCAGCGCAATGTTACCATAGAAACTCGTAGACCGTTAAAATATTCCTCCAGCTCTCTGCCAATGGAGGGAGGGGAATACAAAGCTCGATACGGTAATGAGAGCCACCCGGGGGTGATGAATGTTAACTGATTGAGGGTGGGGATTAAGTAAGACCTTAACAAGCCTTTAGGAATGAGGAATGGCTGTGATGTCCTTAGTTGATACAGTGGTGTATTTAATTCTCTTAAGATCTCCCACATTTGTTGACAGGAAAATGTTTCACTGAAACATTGCTTTTTTCCTAGGGATTACATTGTCACACATCTTTTGGAGGTTTTTTTTTAATTATTTTGTGCTGATTTTACCTACTGGGGCTTTCGGGGAGGGGGCATGATTCAAAATAATATAGACTGTGGCTTCAGACATCAGAAAACAGTACTTTATGAATCAAATTAAATAAAATTAGCTAATTTAAACTGATTTTAGTGTCTGCATCCTTTAATATTTCCAGGTAAAAACTGCAAAACGAGCTACTGTAATTCTCACTGCTTATCTTTAAATCTATTTCTAATTACTTAAATTTTTAATTGCATATTCAGACATTTTATTCTGGTCAAGGTCACGGAGTCAAAGTTTTTGCATGGTTATAGCTGATTGTTTTGAAAAATGTAAGATCTCCATCAGTAGAGAACCTTACAATTGCTGGAATTTCAGTTAAAAAAAAAACCCAAACAACCAATCAATGTCTTTTCCACCAATAGTTTTCAAGATATTCTGTATGCTTTCCAAAAAACATTAGTACATATGCCATCTAACTCATACCACAAGAACAAGTCCATCTGTTTAAATGTACTAATTTTGTCCTACTAAATGGTGTATGTTGGGTTTTCACTATCTAAAATGGTAACACTGCAATGCACAAGTTGGGGTTTTTTTTATGTACATAGTAGTGTGTAGATATTACCTCTCCCACAATTTATTGAAGACCAAATAAAGTATACTATATAATCCATACTACTACAATTCATCTGTTTGCAGTCAGTTGCAGGAACTATCTATATGCCGCTTTTTAAGATGCAGGCTAAATAGACTGAAAGAATAAAAAATAAAACATCTGAGATGATAGATAGATAACTTAGCAAGTCAATGGAGACGAACTCAAAGCTTATACTTCTAGATCAATTGTTAGGACTAGAAAAATGTTGCATTTTTCACACGCCATGTCCAAATGAGCTGTCAAATATGGAAATCACACAAATTGAGTACTTAAATACCACATTCATCACATTTATCAATGTTTATCGAAACATTGCTTTGATTATATCTGCTTATGTTACCTTGTTGCAGCTTGGTCATCCACATCAGTCTTTGATTTCTGCAGGGTCTCCTGTTCTGATGAAAAGGCAGCCCTGCAATATGAAAGTTGAAAATATACTTAATGCATAAGAAGATATTTGAAAACACATTGTATCATTTAAGTGGGTTATCACTGCAGGTATTATATTTCTTACAAGCGTAACCACAGTGACTTTGGATTTTCTTTGAGAAACATTTTTTTCTGTTTTTTTTTTCTTTATATAAATATATAATATATAAAATTATATAAAAAATAATATATAGAGAATATATATACATAAAGAGCTATGTAATGCTTTAGTTCACAAGATTACTGCATCCACTGAGCTTTTTAAAAAATTAGTATTCCAAGACTAGCTGTTTTGCTACTATGGATATAGTAATAAAGTGGAGTTTCTTTACTGTTTCAAAAATATTTTAGTAATAAAGGAGTTTTAAAATACTTTTCTACTACCTATTAAATAAATTTTACTTATTTTGTAAAGACTAACATTTTACTTATTTAGCAAAGTACTAGTTTTAAAAAACTAAATAAGTAAACAATTACACTTCCCTATTTTCACTTATTTGTGTGAAAAGTCAGATTGGTTACTGAAGGGATACTAAAATTATAACAAGATATAAGAAAGGGAGAAGATGGATGGTACAGTTGGATATGAGAGCTACATGCTTCTTTAAAGAGTCTTTCTAGTAGGATGCCAACTAAACCATGACAAGTTTTGTAACTCTCCTAATTATAAGCCATGAAATTACAGGTTGGTTGAGTAATCTTTTCCTAATTTAGGCCATGTGAAATGTACATTTAATTAAGGAATTAATTTAATAAATTCATTTTCTAAAATTAGAACAACCTTTGCAGACACTCAAATAAGTTTAGAGTACTTTATGTCAATTAATCTTATGGTAATGCCTCCTATTACAAGCCTTTGCATCTGCACAGCTTTTTAATTTACCATTTTCTATTTCTTCACTTTGTTTACACTCTCATTTTCACTCTCCCTTTAGAGCATCAGTTCAATATAAAGGATTATTTGCATTAGCAACATATATAACTGTGGAACGAAAATTGTGAAGCAGTTTATAATTTTTTATGCAGTTACAGTAAATTTTTCAATTTGAATAAATATCCAATTAAATATTTGAAGCCATGTGAAAATAATTACATATCTGCAAGGAAGGAAGTCTTCTTCATGTGCTTCTGTGACATTGACTATGGAGGAAGCCTCTCAGATAAATTATACAGTCTTTGTATTACAAATAAATGTGAAAAAGTAATCAAGATTTGTGCACGAGAGTGTGTTGTGTTTCTAAATCTACTAAGAAGCAAAGTAAGCAAAACATACATCGTTGAATCCTCTGAATTTTCTGAAGTGGTCCTAGAGAAGAAAAGAGTAAATGTTTCAGAAACCAAGTAGCAAAACGCTAGTATCAAAGCACTTTGCAAGATTTTAGATCAATCAGCAGCAATTAATTTTACTTTTCCTTGCTTCCAAGATTGTAGTTTTCTTTGTTTCTTAATATTTTACCAAGAAATTCTACCTAGCACAACCATGTACCCAATCATTTCTGTTTCATTTAATTTTCATCACTGATATGCATGAGACTCATGTTAGAAGCTTCCTAGATTAAGACTAGGGAAGCACAAGGCCATGCTGCAGTCAATAGGGGACCTAAGCAAAGAATATAATGAAAGTTCATTCATGAGTATTTTAAACCATCCATATTCTGCTTTTAGATGAGAGCACAAGAAATGTTTTCTGTTCTCTTTCTCACCTGCCAGAAAGCAACCACAACTTTAGAAATAAACATTAAACATTCACCTGCAAGTGACTTTAGCCTGAGCTTTGTTCTAAACTCTTTCTTGGGCACCTTACTGACAGATGACTAAGCAGATCTTGAGGTTTTGTCTACACTGATAACCAAGAAGATCCAGGGTTACCCCATGGCTGCCAGAACATATGACATCAATAGATTCCTGCCCTTATGGCTAGTCACTCTGGAGCAGATTTGTCTTGTGGAGAGCTAAGCAGAATAGTCCAAAGCAAAACCATGAACAACGCATACAAGCATCGTAGGAAAATTTTGGGACGACTTATATAACCTTAAGTGGCTGGCATTTCACATACTCGAACCTCAGTCAATGCTGGGCATCTAGCTGCTAATAGCACAAACAAGTATTTAGGCATGGGATACTTTCTCTTCCCATGCCATCTTACTCATCAAACTTAGTGCCTCAAAGAATTGCCCTGTTGGCTCATTCCTAAAATTAGCTCTAGCCAAGCATTAGGAAATAACTAGCGATCATCAGTACTCACCGTTTGGTTTCCACTGTTTCTGTCGTAGTCTTACTACTCGAAACTGGAGGAGGCATCCAAGACTGCCTGTCAGTGTTAACAAATAAATTGAGTATTAGTTTAATGCTATGGGGCTGAAGAGCATACTACGAATGTTAGAATGTCAGAAGTGATGTAGAAATACCCGGAATTTTTATTAAATTATTATTAGTATTTTGAAATACTGCATACAGATACTTTTTAGACCATTTTTTTTCCCAGACATTTGAATGGAATTTAAAATAATATAGTAATTTTAATTACTGTTGTGAAAAAAAAGAAGTATTCTCTGGCTCTAGATGGTCTTTTCTACAACTTGAATGGTACAAATAAATGGATCATTCATGGGAAAGAAAACCAGATAGCATGCACAAAGGAGAGTGTCAAGTATCAACCCAAGAAACACATTCAGGCTGGTATTAGAGCTCATGTAAACATCACAGTTTATATAGTTATTCTGTTATTTTTTTTTTCCCCTCAAAACTATCAATCCAGCAATTGTTTCTGAGGAAAAAGCAATTGCACCATAAACAGTGCAATTCAGTGATGGCCTTTCACATCTTCAAAGAGCCCGAAGAGAACTAGTGGGCTGAAAACACTATAAACTTACACCAAACAAACAGCGCTGTTAATAAGAAAATAATGGCATTTTAATTTCTACTTTCATAATTCTACTGATCACAATTTTAATGTGTGAAATACAGAAGAGAAAATCATAAATGGACAGGATTTGAGGCTCAGAAGGATGCATAAAAATATGGCTATTGCCAGCAGTGCATTTTAAATTAAATATGTAGTTCTTTGTTCTACACCCTGATTTTATTCTTGCCCATATACCACTATCTGAAATCCAGATTTTTAAAGCTAGCTGTGTATCATGCAGAAAACCTTAGTGTGGTTCCTATGTACTGCAATAGCACAGGGTCAAGTTTGGCATTAGAGATTTCAGCTGGTCACAATTACAGTGAGTTACAATGCTTTAAATTTAGACACTGAAAAAGCAGATGCTAGCTGAGTTACGGGCTGCAACAGAGTTAGCGTCTGTTGTCCTGTGTCCACAAAACTGGTTCTACAGAGGCAACCTTGCAACAGAGTACTCCCACAGAAAATGCCAGAGCATGTAAAAGATTAATTCCTGAAGCTTACTGATGAGTTAGAGCATTGCAGAGGAGAAAGTTGATAGTGTTTTTTAATATAATTGTGTTTTTTAATATAATTGTGATACATTACTGAGGTTTAAGAGAGTGTACCAAGCAATGGGGGTAATGAATACCTTTTTTTCTTGATTGGAGAAGTCACAGCAGTGTTTGTGGCTGATGCATTAGGAGTCCAAGATTGTCTGTTAAGGAAATATACCCAATTAATTCATTAATAGATTAATAGAATCATAGAATGTTTAGGGTTGGAAGGGGCCTTTAAAGGTCATCTAGTCCAACCCCCCTGCAAGGAGCAGGGACATCTCCCTAGATCAGGTTGCTCAGAGACCCATCCAACCTGGCCTTGAGTATTTCCAGGGATGGGGCATCCACCACCTCTCTGGGCAACCTGTTCCAGTGTTCCACCACCCTCATTATAAAATTTTTTTCCCTTATATCCAGTCTGAATCTGCTTCCTTCTATTTTAAAACTGTTACCCCTCATCCTATCACTACAAGCCTAATCTTCAGTAAGTGTTTCATTTAAAAAAAAAAAAAACAACAAACAATTATAAGAAATCATAATTCTGCTATTAGAAAGATGCAACTGGGTATGGTAAATGGTATGACTATATTTATGCCACCTGAAATTTTGGAAGTACCTTAAAGGATAGAAGATTTGGGACGCCTTAAAGAGACCCTGATGCTTAGAGAACAGATGTGTCTTTACTTGATATTCAAAGTAATTTCTGACTTCCTAAGATCCTGACTTCTGTACCTACATTTCAGTCTCTAACCATTGAAATATTAATATCTTTATTTTTCATATTTTAAATTGGATGTTTCTTATTCAATTATGTCAATGCTGCTCTATTTTATTATATGCTTGCAAAAGGAGCTGATATTCCTCATACTTCTAACTATATAAATTCCAAACCAGTGATTTTTCTCATAAAGTTTATCAAAAAGTTATTGTCTTGTCCTCTGCAATTGTTGATGTAATAAGAATAACTGAAGAACAGAGCTTTACAAATAATTTTATTGCTCTCTGTCAGGAAAAAGCATATCCCATTTAAGTCTCACTTAAGTTCCACTTCAGAATTCATGGTAGGTCTATTAAAAATCATCTCTAGACAAAATAACATAAAATCCAATTTATATGATGTTTCATGTGTCATCATCACCATGATTTATAACATAATGGTGCAAAATCATAATTTAAAAGAATGACCTCACTTGAACTTTAAATGCCAGAGGTACTCATTTGCTCTTGAGAGTAATACCTCTACACTTCACAAGATGACATTTAATTGCTGTACTCAGTCTTCACTAGCAACTATACTGAGTGTAATTTATTACTGATAGAACACTGCTGACATGGTTGAAGGCACACAGCAATATATTTTTCCCTTTACATTTATAGGTATGGTGGTTGAGCTCTTCTGACTTTCATTTTTTAAATAAAAATTTCAATTAGGTGAGAGCTGTCAGGTCTTTAGAAAAGAAATGTCAGTGTAGTGTAGTCATATTACGTATATAAACTGGCCATCTCTGAATCAGAACAGCTTTCTAAATAACATGTCAAAGATTTTGTACTAACTTATTTAAAATTAAAAATTGGTTTCAACCTGTTTTAAACAAAAGACTGACCTTCTGACAAAAGAAAAGCTTTCCACTGAAAAAATCAGTTAGCTTGTCTATCAAAAAGTACTTTTATATTTTGGTACACAGATTTTTCCACTGGCAATGTTCAATGCCATTTTCCAGTGAAAACCTTAATTAGAACTTTTTCATGCACTCTTTCCTCAAAAAAAAGTACTACATTTGGTAGAATTCATGCAGAGAAATGTAGAGCTCTAGAACACATCCACATTTAATTGTTTTCAAAACACTCTTATTGTTTCTTCTTTGCATTTAAAATACTGTGTTTACTAAATAATTGCTATTCTGAGTAAATGTGCAATCTGAACTGGTCTTTCTTTTAATCTATATGGAGAAGTAGGCATTTTTAAGGAAAACTCCTCTTATTTTAAATAAAATACCTGAGAGACATCAGATGAGTTGTCCCCCCAAAGACCCTTTTTTCTCCTCCCTGGCTAGAAAAAGAGTCTATGATAACCTAGACACAGATGTCTGCATTCCAGATGTCAGGTGGTGAAATAAACCCTACTATTAGGCCATATGCCATACAAATTATTTCTCTATATATTCTTGGTATGTTCATGTAATCAAAAGTTATGATAATATAGAATACTTAGATGATAATGCATGATAAATGATACGATACATGATAAATTATAATGCATAAAGTCATACCTGTTGCTTTGCTTATTGTTCAGAGTTGGAGACTTATTTATTTTATCAGTATCACTTCTGGCTGGAATTCTGTCAAAAAAAAGCCACAGAAATTATTTATAATACACACTCTAGATATTTTTTTTTTTTTAAAATCCTTTCAATAAAATTAGAAGATGGAGTATCACTTTGCCCTGTGTATAGATTAAAAATTCCCCAGTATCAAAAGAGGTATAGAGCAGAAGCTGAATTAATATAAATTTTGTGGATTAATATCTGAAGAGTCTACGTAGCTCACTGAAAAAAAAACTATTTTAAAAGTTTATATTCAAACACTAACTGATACACTGTATCAAGCCTCATAGTTAGCAATTTATTACAACTCCTTTGAATTAGATAAGAATACTAGAAAGCAAGCAATGTTTTTCGGTCAAGCAGTATGTAAGCCATCCGCTTTCTCTCTCCCTCACCATCCCTTGAGGGATGCTTGTCTTGTTCTCTTTACAGCTTCTAGAGATCAATGTGATTTGAAAAAAAGAATCATAGAATCATAGAATCATAGAATGGTTAGGGTTGGAAGGGACCTTCAAAGGTCATCTAGTCCAACCCCCCTGCAAGGAGCAGGGACATTTCCAACTAGATCAGGTTGCTCTGCTGTAAAATCCCTGATAAAACATACTAGTGATCTACAGGAATAACATCTATCAGAGAAGTTAGATTATTTGTGCTTGAATTGATTTTATTAAGCCATGAAATTTACACTACGAAACAATCATATGATTTTTCGAGCCCTTTATGAATTCCACAGCTGTTGCCTAAAACCCTTCTGAATTTTCACAGAAAGCACCATGTTGCTATTGTAGCCAAAATAGCTTAAGCACTTATTTTAATTTTCCTCCCATATGTGGAATATCCTTTGATAAGAACAAAGGAACTCTAGAAAGCTCAATATAAAGTGAGGTACATTGAAATAAGTTACAAATAAGTTGAGAGGGTTATCGTAAATATTTGGCTAAAATAGCTGAAACATATTCTGAGCTATAACTTATTTATATATATAGAAATTAGTTCATTTTAGTTATCTATTCCCATCTATAAACTGAAACTATAGATATAAAATAATTAATCCTAGAACTGTAATCTACTATATGTGCAAAATATTTTGTATCCTGCCTTCAGCCAAGTATCACAGAATACGGTTGTATTTAATGAAAAACCTTCAAGGAAACTTTGGGACACAATCCACGCCAGCATGTGTTCTGTGCCTTTTTAAAATCTTAAATTTAATTGTGCAAATAACCACCTCATATCACAGGCAGCCTCTGACTGTGACCGGCAGTTACAGTTACTCGAAAGATCGCTAGAGGTCTCACTAAACTTGCCAGCATTACTACAGATGCAAACATGAGTGTTTCTTCTAATTCACAACTATCCAATGAACCAGCATTTCCTTCACGTTGCATTTTATATTTTCAGAATTTCAGCACAATACTTTAAGTAGTTCTGTATTTGCGCATTTTAAAGACTTAAAAGGTCCACCTGGCATTCTACTCCACTGCTGCCCAATGTAGCAGAAGCTTTGTAAAAAGTGAAAGAAAAAAAAATTATAATGTTAACTTCTTGTACAACTTTTCATTTTATAATAAGCAGCAGTCAAAGTACGTACTCTATTTGCACCCAGAATGCTGTCTCCAACAGACACATTTGGATCAAAGATCCATTTACCCATCTAATGTTTTTCTGAACCAATTTAAATTTCCTGCCTTCACGGTAACCTGTGACTCCTATAATTAATATATGTGTTAAGGGAGAAACAAGTGTTCTTCTTTTTTTTCTTTCTTTTTTTTTTCTTTTTAAATTTTTTTTTTCTTTAAGGCATTAGCTAAACATTTCATACAGTATCTCCTCATTCTCACAGTGCAACAAACAAAATATTCCTTCCTTACTCACTTTCCCTGTATCACTGTTTTCCAAGGTGAGGAAACTTTGCCTCTTCAGACACTCCACATATGAAAGCTATTTTATCCCTGCGATCATCCTCTCTCACCTTCCTCTTTATTGTTTTCTGGTTCCACTGTAGTTTCTTCACATAAGTGAAATACTGCATGGAGTGTTCAGGATGTGCAAAAGAGGTTCACACCAGAACGGAACAGTGGCTTCTGGTTTGCTCTCAGTGAATTTTCTAGTAATTTCTCTCATTCCAAAGGATTAGGTTATTAATAAAGCAGGCAATGAAAGTGTCTTCTTTGCTTCGGTCCCATCTATTCAGATCTGATTGTTATAAATGCAGTTAGGATTTATTCTTCCTGGCAGCAATTCTGAATTTAGCATTTAGTAGTTGGAAAAACAGCAATGTAATTTTCATTGTTGCTATTTGATTTTTAATGTCTCTCCCACCTTTTGTCAAAAATTATGTTCATTGCTAATAATATGAAAGGAATAAATGGATAAATAAATTTTTTCCTCCCATCCAGAACTGTCTACTAGGAGCTGTCCTTGAGACATTATTTCACATTCCAGGGACATGCACCATTTTCAACTCTGCCTTCTAGTTTTGAACAGCAAAAAAAAAAGAATTCTCCTTTTTCACACAGTTAACTAAACAATCTACTTGTTCTGCAAACTGGTCTATTCTAAGCTTGGAGACTTCTGTACTATGGTTATGCTTGCCAGAAATAATTTATAAGAAAATAAGGGAAATGTACCTCATGAAGAAGATCCTTCACAAAGGAAGCGGAAGTACCAGATTTAACTGCAGGCTACAAAAATGTGCTAATAGAAAATAAATCACCACACCCTTTTACGCCTTAGGTTGCAAGTTTGAGGAGATACAGAACACGTGGTCATCCCTTACAGAAGTGCCTGCTGGCAATGGGTGTGCACAGATTAATCCGGGAATGGCTATGTTCCACAGTTCTGAGAAGATCAGTGATGAGTGAGGACAAATAATAAACTTGGCCGCAGCTTCCTTATTGTGATCATTTCAAGACAGAACCGTCATTATTGACTCTATTTATGGACATACTCCACATTAGTTATTAGAACTGTATATCCACACCTATAATCCTTTCTTTGTATTCTCTGGCATCTGTTGCATATTAAGAACACCTTATGTACGATATTTGTGTATAAGAAAACATGCGTACGGTCCACTTACAACCTAAAATAATTCAGATGTCTTAATATCTCAACATAAAGCAAAAAAACATAGAAAGATAGGGTACAAAAGGGCAACACTGTTCAGCAACACTGTAGAAACTAGAATTGTCCTATGACTTCTGAATTAGTCATCAGGGCTTCTCTGCATGAAAATCAAGCCTTAAAAATTATTTTGAAGTCAGTGAGCATGTGGATAAGACTGACATAGCTGATATATGATACTGATATATTCTACTTGAATTTCCAAAGATTTTCACAGAAATTTGCTTTAAGGACTCAAGTAAACTGATCTCTCATGCAGTAACAGAGAAGGTCCTTTCATGCTTAAATAACTGGTTAAAAAGTAAGAAACAAAGCTTTGAAGTAAACAACAATTTTTCAGAGTGGAAGGAGGGATCTGTACAAGACCTATGTTTTTCTATATGTTCACAAATTGTCTGGGAAAGAAGGAAAGTGAGATGATATCTCTTTGCCAATGACACTAACTCATGGTAGTCAAAACAAATGCTGACTGGCAAGGCTTTCAGAAGTCATCTGCTAACATGTCAGATTTCTAAAATGGCAGATGACATTCACTTTTCTTAGATACAAAGTAATGCCTGCCGAGATAAACAATTGATATCTGAACTAGCAATTATCACTCAGGAAAGAGTTCTCGGAGTTATATAGATAATGTTATGAAAATGAAAGCTCAATTCTCGGCAGCACTCAAAAGAACAAATTCAATATTATGAACTATGAGTGAAAAAATAGCAAATGAACCATGTTTTTATACTCCTCTGTAAGCTGTGCTCCCATCTTAAGCACCTGCATGGAGATTTGGACCCTCAGATCAAAAAGGCTAATATGAAAATGGAAAAGATACAGAGAAGAGCAATAAGTAAATTGAGGTTATAGAATGGCTTCCTCATGGTAAGTGAACAAATACAGCAGGATTCAGCAGCCTGTAGAAGAGTTAATGGAGGGGTGGTATGACACAGCTCTGTAGCTTACTTTGTTCCAGACTTCTACGGAGAAGGTAAATTTTAAGCAACAATTTTTCATTGTTTCTTACAACAGAAGCAAGGATCATCAAACAAAATTACACAATGCTAAGATCCAGCCAAACAAATGCGCTTTTTTCCACAGTGTGCATTTAAGTGCTGGTACTCCTAGCCTCAGCATGTTGTGGATACCAGATGTTAATGAGGGCTGAATTTTGAAGGTGTGATGCAGAAAGAATCTGCAAACACAGGCAGTCTTAACTCAACAGAGGTCAAGGCTGAAGAGGACATTCAAATTAAGCACCTGTATGAAAAGCATATGATTCTGATATTTGTACTGATCATGGTATGAAGTAGCAGCAAGGATTTGCAAAGAACTAGAGGTTTAGCCATGTTGTACTTAACTATTGGAAACAGGACTTTGATTTATAGCTTGAAAAACAGGAAACTGGGGAGGAGTGGATATCCTCTGTGCAGAGATACTTGCATTTATGAGGACAAGAATACACAGAAATTAATACAGAAAAAGAAGAGCAACATGTCAAAAGAACCTTTGCTCAAAACACATTGCCATTTGTCTCATTGACAAGTCATACAAAAATCATTCAAAGTCTTCTACTTAGATGCTTAATAAATAACAAAATATAAAAACCCCACTGATTTCATTCACGCTTTTATTTTTAAGACCTCTCACAAGTATCACAAATTACAATACATACAAAAAAAAAGGCCCTACCTGTCCAAAGTAGTATCAGACCTGTATCGTCCAAGTACAGCTTTCTGATCGTCCTTTTCATTTGTGCTACTGCTATTAAAAAAAAAAAAAGGTTAGAAATGACACTTTGGTCACTGATTTATTAAACAATTTATCACCAATAAAACAATATATAAGTCTTGAATTAAGGTATCATAGAAGATTTCAGACCATCCAGGTGTCAACAGATCCAACCCTGCATCTATTACAATTATCAACTTAACAATTATTGACACTGAAGTCAGATTTACAGTGGAAACATGCGTAGATTAAAACTGAAAAAAAAGAAAGCTCTTGCTATAAACAGGATATAGTAAAAGGATACTTAGTTTTCTTTGGCAATATCGTCAGAAAGGTGTTCAGATACTCTACCTGTGTAGGCTATCTTGGGATTTGTACTGATTAAGTACAGCCCTTCCATAGTTTTCATCAGCACTTCAAGCAAAAGAAAGACAGTGGTTAGTTAAAATTTGAATATTTAAAATAGAAAATTGTTTCTTGGCAAAAGATTTCTGTCCTCAATCAGATTTCACAGCTGTCCACTATCACAGTAACCACACCAGCTACAGATCTCTGCACTAGATGACTCCAGACATTTTGGAGTAAGAATTATATCTTCCTACATGCTATTCATGGACGAAATAATTAGGGTCTGGTCTAAAAGTGGAGCTTCTACTGTCATACAAGTCCCAGTTTGCATTATAGTGAATTTCAGCTGATTCTGACTTAAGCTCCTTAAAAGAACTTGTCAAGAGTTAATCTTCATGCTTGTAAAAAGAAAGAGCCAGATTGCATTCTTGCAACCTAAATATAAGAAATGTGGGATTTTTCTTGTAGAGCAAAAACCTGACATCTCATTAAATGCTCAGTGCTCAAGAGTCCCAATGAAAAACATAGTCAGTGAAAGTCCAGCAGACTCATACTTCGGAAAGGCAATCAATATCTCATCAAGATAAGCAAATAATAGTTATATGATTAAACGTATGTAATTCTGGTTGATATCATTCATGAAAAAGCAAACATTCCAAGAAAATGTACATAGCATACTGTACTAAATATAGACATGCATTTCATATCTTTCTTACCTTTCCTCTTCAGGCTTCTTCTTTATCCAGCTGTTATCTTGCAAAAGGGTCCGTCGTTTATTAGTATCATGAGTAGCCTGTTGTCTGCTTTTAATTGCAATAGAGGGGCTCTTATTATCTGGAAATGCAGAGAAACATGTCTTGAAAATGAACATATGGGATAATTTTGGAAACTTAATGTACTAGTAGAAAGGCTGAAATATGTAGAAGTTTAGCACAGATTGAATCTTCAGCTATTGCTACTGTTTAGTGCAGACCGTTTCCCTGAAAAGTTTGTGGCTTCAACCTTGAAGGGATTGCAGAAGCCCAGTTTACCAAACTGAATTCAGTTTCATCCTTAATATGAAACAACTTGGTATATTTCTAATGTAAACAAATACCAGAGATCTGATAAAGGAATTATGAAATATATATATAACAGTAAATCCAGGAAAGTCATACTAATGAATCCTATTTCCTGGGGTGTTGTCTGTGCTTTTTGTATTTTTAGATATGTGACAGGATGCAAATTTCAAATGAAAGCTAATCTTGAGATGATCACATGGTCCTCCACCTACATCTAGCCCAACATGTGTGGATTTTCAGGTTTCACAAAAGGGTCAGACTCCATCTGAAGCTTTTTTCTCAATGGCTGAACGAATAGCGTCTCTTTTCTAACCAGCTACCTAGTTTTACTGAACTTTTAATAAAAGCAATACCTTTAAGGTCTGTATCTTTATGTCAGATTTAACTAAAATTGGTGTATGGTTTCAAAGGTAATAGAGAGGGACAGACAGACATGCACACTCACATGGTGTATGAACATGGAAGCGTTATTTACTTATGAAAGCATCCTAGAATATCTTTTCCCCAAAATGCTGGTGTTTACTATAGTGAGGAACTAAAAAGATGATGTTCACTTGATCTGTGAGAATATATATTCCTCACTGTATTAGAAAGCTCCTTTGGTTTCTCTTTATGAGGGGTTTGACCCAGAAGCAAGCAAAAATATTCAATGACTACTGTCCAGTATTCTCCGTTCTTTTTCTTCCCACCTAAGTTTTATATCATCAGCTTGTCTGAGGTGAAGGGGAATATTGTTATGCCATTTTAACATTCCCCTTTAAAATGGAAGGAGTTGAGCTCAAATAGAAACTCCATTTTTAAATTGAGATACTTGCCCAAACTTTCCCAGACAAGAGAAAGTGAGAAATTAAATATGCAAAACCTTTGGCAATAGCATCAAATTAATCAAGGAACTGACTGATGAAGAATACTGAGTTTCTCAGATTTTTCTTTAGAGACTTTCATTATTTTCTCCATTAATTCCTCACGGTCTTAGCATTCACACAGAAGGAGTTCAACACCACCAGATTGCAGGAGACATCATTATCTAGTGTTCAGTAGAGACATTTGACCATAAAGATTGCGTATAGAAATACCACACTTCACAGAAAATACATGCAGTCAGTATTATATCATTTGTCAGAGCTGTGTTTTGGCATTCTGCTGTGATTTATAAGAAAATGTAGCTCTTGCTTTTAATCTAAGAACTTCAGCTGTAGTTATAACATGAAAAATAGCTACAGTGAATGGAAGACCAAATAATAACAAACCACCAAAACATTTATTTTAAGTGACAATGGCCAAGACTGATTTTTTTAAATACACTTTTTCTCATGAAAGAAAAATACTGCAGTGCAAAGATAAAATTCAGTCTAAAATTGTATATCTGACTGTAACTCAAACTGTGTCTGCTCTTGTCCGTTGCAATTCACTGTAAATATGTCCATACTGCCAAATAAAAGAAGGCCAGTGAAGGAATTAAAGGATTGGACTCATCATTCATGTTTGCTTAGTTGCAAACATTCTCTGGCTCTGTGTTGGACTTGCTCTCTCCAAGGCTGAGCTGCTAGAGAAGTGACAGATATTTAAGAAGCATGGCTGTGATAGCATGGATGTGTGTTGCTGTCTCTTGGCCCTGATAACAAGGTTTGGCTTTATTTTTTTTTGAGCAGCATAGATGCAGCCCTTGGAGACCTTTGAGAAATGAACAGGCACATCAAAGATAAGATATGTAAGAATGAACTGACAATCATGGTAGAGATTAAGAACAAAAAGTCATCTGTCCTCATGGTATGATTTCTGCATCAGCCTGCTTGCTGCCAATTGAGCTAGTTTTTCTCTTAAAAATATTTAGTAAAATCTGTTTTTAAAGACTTCAAAAAAAAAAAGAAGACAGCCTCATCTACATAGCTCCAGTGATTCATTAAGATATCTACTAAAATAAACACCTTGCAAACTGAAAAGAGGAAGGACCTCCATCAGTTTAAACAATAGCGTTGTCTCATAGTCCCTGTCAAGAATGGAGATAGATAGTTGTAATTAGCAAACAAGACTATATTATGTGCATTTGCTCTGAATATTTACCGGTTTTGAATATACTGATAACACTAGCAATGACTGGGATGTAATATGGACTTGGATTAACATATAGACATAGAAAAAAAATTTACAACATTCAATAATCAAAGATTTGAATGAAGAGCCAATAGCAAAAACTGCACCTTCCCATTCTCATAAATATTTAGATGTTTTTAATTTGCTACAATCATTTGCATTGAAAAAAAAGAAAAGTTAATTTTTGAAAGTAGGAAAAATGTGCATTCCAGTATATGCACTCCAGAAATAAAGCTTCTCTACACAAGGATAGCTGCTGGCAACTAACAGGGTGGAAATGATTCCAGCATTCCTTTCATACTAATAGTTTTAGCCAAAGATGCTTTCAACAGTCTGCAATACATTTTAATCTGTGCTGTGCTGTCAGCCATAACCTCCTCTGAATCTTGAAGAAAAACTCTTCAATGACACAAACATAACATAAGCATTTCTATAGATTCAATAAGTGCTCACTATATATCCAACTATTAAAATTAACCTTGCATATCCAACACTGGCTTTTTTTCCAGTAGGATTTTTTTGAAAACTATTATCATCTACCCCAAAATCACTTGAATTTCACAAAAATCCTGGCTTTTTTAATTGCTTAGTGCAAAATAAGGTTTTGGGAAATTTCCTATAAAAGCAGTAGCCAAGGAATATATATTGTGTTTTCTTTTGAAGAAACATCACAAGCAATTTGCTAATGCATGAGGCCTTGGGTTTGCTGAAGAGTACTCATCTCTGGTCTGATGAATTGTCTCCCAGGTTTCCATTACAAAATTAAATATGGATCTGATACGATAGTTTAGATCACATGAGCACAGGCAGATGGATCTTTTCCCCTTCTTATTTTGGCAATAAAAAGTTTATATCCTTACCACGGTAGAGCCAAGCTGCTCACTGCTGTGGCTGCTCCCATTTTGGTGTACTTAGGCCTATCACTTCTCACCCAAACCAGGTCCTCATGTGCCTCAGCACCTTTCAGTCTTTAGAAGTATTTTGCAGGTTTGAGTGAAATGGAAAATTTCTTCATGTTTCCAGTTTGCCTCTAGTCATTTCTCTGCATAGAAAGCAAACTCCAGCCCTCCTCAACTTTTGTCCCTGCAGAGGAACAATCAATCCCATCTGACAATGATTAAATAGCTTTTCTCTCCCCTCCTCTCAGTTCTAATTTTCCTCCGTTTATCCTAATTTCCCCTGAGTGAGTCAAAGAGGCAATGCTGAGGGTGACAGATGCCCTGCCTGCCCACTGCCCTCCCAGCCGCCATGCTCCTATGGGATTTCACCAGCAATCACGACAAGCCTCAGTGAAGGGAAATGCCATCTTACACCACACTGCCCACCACCACCGCTCCACCACACTGCACTGCCCGGTGCTGTGTTTTTGCCTGAATCTCTGTCAGCAAAAGCTTATATACATCACTGCTAGCTTTGCAGCTGAAGCGGGTCCTACTGTGAACCTGTCGCCACCGAAGAGTGGCAGTGTGCCCTGTGAGGGAGCTGCATGATGGGCATGGTGACGCTTGGAAAGGAAGGAGGCTGTGCCTCAACCTTGAAGTGCTCTGAGAGTGGAAAATGAAAGGGACTCAGTATTACCGTTTTGAGTAGGAGACTGTTTTCGTATGCTGAAAGCTGACATTTTGTTTTTAGTGGAGTGTTCTTCTGTGGGAACCTAAAAGAAAACATGAAAAAAAAAAAAAGAAGAGAGAGTTGGTGGTGAGATTAGGAATCAGCCCCAAAGACAGTTTTAGTTCATTTGCCACTTTGATCAGCTTCTCGCACAAGTTTAGTCTGATAGGGTGTAATGACAGCACTAGCTGGAGCCCTCTTTGAACTGAAGCTCAGGCATGACGGTGGCTTTTCCCTCCCTGGACATGGCTATGTGTATTCCAGCCCCGTGCCTCTGCCTGTCACACTCCTTCTCTCTTTTTTTCCCTTGTTGGGTGCACCTTCCCTGAGAACATGTCGGGCCATAAGAGCCTTTGGAGGAGAAAACAAGAGTAATGAAGAATGGGGTGAGGTG
This sequence comes from Chlamydotis macqueenii, assembly GCF_036417535.1. NCBI lineage: Eukaryota > Metazoa > Chordata > Aves > Otidiformes > Otididae > Chlamydotis > Chlamydotis macqueenii. The sequence continues at coordinate 170,177,392 of NC_141556.1, forward strand.
ATTAGCTTAATGGGAAGATGATAACAGCCTGCAGCTCTGAGCAGTGCCTCGAGCGCGTGTGGGCTCACCCAGCCCTACTGACGGGTCTCGCCGCTTCAGTGGCCCCCAGCTAATGCAGGGGTCCAGACAGAGGTGGTTCTTCTGCCCTGCAGAAGTTTTCCAGTCACTGACTCCTTCCCTTATCTCAAACAAGCTTAAAAAATGAGCCTCTGAGACTGCTGATTTAAAAAAAAATAATAATTATTTGGGAGTTGAGCCACTCCAAAGATTTCATGTAATGCTTTGAAACTGTATTTTGAATATCAGCTTTCCTAGAGAAAGCAGAACATAATGACATTTTAATGACAAAAAAAAATTCCTCCTTAAGTAAAAAAACCCCAATCCTAACATTGCCTTCAGACTGTGGACAAAACTGACTCTCTCAAGCAAAAGGATTCCTTTTTGAAAAACAGCATTTTCCAAGAAAACAATGTTAAGCTGGAAAGCTCCCAGCTAGCTCCATTGGTCAGGCTGCTAAAATTTACAGAAGCAGCAGAAAACAGGTTTTTTTTTTGTGACAGAAGCAGTCATTAAAAATCAGAAACATTCCCAGTTATCTGGGTGACACCATTGTCCTGTTTTTTTTTTTTTTGCAAATGTAGAGCGTATTGCTCACTCACCTAAGACAGAGTGAGTTGAAAGACCACAGCCTGTGGCTGCTTCTTTACTCATAGGAGGTGAAGATGTTGAATTTTGGTAAAAGCGTAGCAAAAATACTAGAAGTAATGCTGACAGCAAAGCATATAAAACACACAATACCACAATGAATTGCTCTTAAAGCAGATATTTTTTTTTTCTATCTTTTTACTGCCAGACAATTACTAAAAGACCTTATGATTACCAAGGAAAAAAGCAGGAAACCAAAACTTGGAAGTAAACAAATACAGATCTTTTTAGAAAGTAAATATATAAATACAAAATTATTGGAGTCTAAAAGTCTGCATATATCTTACCCAGTTGTGAAATTCCAGATGTTTATAAGAGTTTAAAATTCTGGCATGTTGATTGGAAGGCTCTGACTAATACTCTTTTCTTTTAACCTTAGTTGTTGGTAACCAGCATGCATTGGCATGGTGTGTGTAGAAAACATGTGACTGCTGGGTCTGGTTCCCACTCAATAAAAATATGCCCAGGGCTATGGTGAACCTTATTTATTTTGCAATAATTTATAAAATATCTTTAAAAATTGCTGATACAAGGTTTTAAGCAGATATGCACTGAATTTCCTAGAAATTGTTCAGGTAGATTACCAAGCAATCAGTTTTAGGTAATAACCAGTCTTGCTATAAATTCTCCCAAGCTGCCACAAGATGATAGAAAGGGCTCTAATTTATTTATGTTTTTAGCTTAGCAACAGCTGGATATCTGATACTGGTCTTTATTTCAGTCAGTCCCAGGATAATAGGAAGCCTGACATTTCAGTATATTTCACAAGCAATTACTGCTGGCACTTTTTATCTGGAGAAAAAGCAGTAGTTTTGTATAGAAAAAAAAAACTGGATTTATTTTCTAATGAAGACTTTTAAAGCCATTTCCTAAAGGAAGCAAATAATAAAACTTTGAAAACAGAGCTTTCTTTTATGGAAATTAAACCAAATGTGGTCAGTCTAAGGCTTAGAATATCTTGTTGAAGATACACACTTTGCAGTTTAGATATTTTTCATTAAAAATAATAGGAAACTGCTATGTAGACTTCATGCTATACTGTATCCTTCCTTTCCATAGATTCATGATGGGAACTGAAATTTCTCACAGAACTGGAAAGAAAGTATCATACAATTTTGTTAAAAATAAACAAGAAAGCCTCAGACATTTTTTTCTGAAGTATAAATTATCTCCAAAGTAAGAAAAAATCCATACATTTTAAGGCTTGTTTTTAAAATCTACAGAATAAATATAAATGCGTTAATGACATTGAGACCCTGAAAAGCAACTGGAAAGCAGGTTTGCAACTCCCACTTGTATGCACACGTGACAAAACAAATTCCAACACAGAACTAAAATCATTCCAGAGCAAATGTGCTTCATTCTCTTTCCATCATTTAATTGAAATAGTGTTTTGTCTCTTGTCCTACATCAATTTTTGAACACTTTTAGGGCAAAACAATAATTTTGTTGCACATGTGCACAGCATCCAGAATAAACTTCTACCTAGTCTCCAAGCCTGAAGGTAGCATGCATAAATGAATATAAGAAACAGGCACAATCCCTTTTACAATCAGCACTGATAATATGACAGGTATTCTGAAATTTTAAACCCAGACATTTTAGTCTTGTAGAATACTGCTGTATTGTCCTCAAGGCTTACGTCTTGCTTCAGAACTTTTAAGTTGCATATCACAGATTAATCAATTGAAATTTAAAATGCAAATTTAAAAGAATCTACTTTAATCTCTAGCACAGAGGATCGAGAATCACTGTAGTAAGATTTAAATTTCAAGATCTTAGAAGTGAAAATAATGTTGTGAAAAGAGGCAGAATACTACTAATCAAAGCATTTTTGTTCTTGGTCTTCACTGTAGTGAACTAAGTGTGTGTATGTGTGTATCTATGTATGTGGAAAGGGGAATGGACAGCAGACTGTGAAGATCCTATTAGTTTAAAAACTTCAGCTCATGAAGATCTGCAACCACCACGTTGTTGACACAGGTCAGTGAACTGTTTATCTCTTGGCTATAGTCCATGGGAGAGAAAAAAAACCCACAGTTTCTAACTTTATAAATGAAATTCTGAGAAAAAAAAAAAAAAAAGAAGTTATAGGCTTCTACAGTATAGTAGTAAATTATGTTCAGGCATTCTTAATAAGATCTCAACCACTGAAGCAAAACAACTCAGCTGGAATGCAAAACAAAAACAAACAGGACTGCAGCTCCAGTGTAATTTGAATTTTAAAACAGCGTCAGGAAACTTTAAAAGAAAATTAAAACTGCCCCAGCCAGTCCCATGAGCAGTTGCCCCAAAATTTTAAGACATGTCAATCCTGGATTCAGACCCTCCCCAATTCTTTGGGAAATCCTAATACAATCCCAAAGAAATACAGAAAAAAAACTTCAGATGTGACTTCAGGGAAAGTCAATGCCCTTCTAGGCTGGTAGCAAATTATTCTGAAAGCAGTACAGGTCTCCAATTCTATTTTTATTACAAATAGCCATATTCACACTTCTGCATCTCCTTTCCACGTCCTACAGTGACTGATCAGCAGAAGACCTCATGCCTGCCTTAAGTTCTCAAAACTAGACCTGGTTTTCAGCCGGTCTGAACACACTCATCCTTCCAACCCAGAGTCCTCTTGCCTTCCTTCTTCTGTTCTTGACTGTAGCGTTCTATGTAATTATGTTTCACCTATATGTATTGCTGTATTTTAAAAAATATATAAGAATAATACAAACATTTCCTGAAAGAATCATGTTTTCCACATCAGACGGAGCTGTTTATGGCCAAAAAAAGTCTTTGTTCTTTAGCTTCTAGCTATGACAGTGATGAAGACCTTATTTATAAATATTCAGTTTATATGTATTTTGTTTTTAATAAATAATATTTATTTCCACAACTTAGAGGTACTGCATATCATCATACTGTAGAGTAAGTAATTCAACAGAGTAGATGTAGAGGGACTGTCAAGAGAGGTACACCTTCTTCTCTTAAAAGTCAAAACCTTTGGGTTTATGCTGCAGTTTTTCATATAAGGCATTGCCAAATATGAATGTCTAAAGTATCGAACTTCCTACTATTATTCGTGAACTGGATGATACAAAAAATTGTAGATGAACAACTAGTTTTTAAAAAAAACCAACTTTCAGAATTTTCCTGTCTTCCAGTTTCTCATGCTGCATTGCTAAAGCAGCCTGGATTGTAGAGAAGCCATTGAATTTGGCATGTCCACATAAAATGCCACCTGGAACAAATAGGTTTCTATACGTGGCTCTACACAGCCACAGCTTGCTGACTACTATTTGTTATGTTTCCTTAAAGTTCTAGCTTTTAAAAAACATCTAATATCTGTCATATGCAAAAGAAAATAGACATATACTTTGTTCTTTCTTTATCTCAAATATGAAACTTTCCACCAAAATTTAATCTTCTTGAAAGACGATTCTGCTCTGAAGTAAGCTGAACATTCAATATCTTGTGAGTAATCAGAGCTCAAAATTTTAAAATTATCCATTAGAAAAACAATAAAAGGTTAGGAAATTAATTTTCTACATCCTTTGTGTTTTAACCCATTTGCTTGCTTTCACTACAGTCCAGGAGAAATTCTGCATGGAATAACTATTGGTGAGTTAATATAGTGAAGGCTTACTTCAGCCTTCTTTTTTCTTTTTTTTTTTTTTTCCATTGTAACTGTTAATGTTAATTCTATACCACATGCCTTATCTTTCATTCAGATGAGAGGAATGGGGAGAATAAGACATTTTAAACAAGAGCACACTTGATCCTACTCAATCACAGTTATGAAGTACACTTCATAATCACACAAGTATTTCCTTGCCTTCAGTTAACAACTTTCATGTCAGGTCAGTAAAGTTTATTATTTTCTCCATCATTTCTCTTGAATATAGTAAGACTTGGATGTGTGAGCAAGCAACTGATTAAAGTCATTCTGACTTGAAACAGGATAAAGATCTCGAAGCCTTAGAAATAAGGCACTGGGGAGACACGCCATTACAGTTGCTCTTCCAGATAGGCATCCATAAGTGAGTGAGGTGAAATCTTTCTGGTTTGGAAGTCAATACCAGTTATGCTGTTCTCTACATCCATCATTTCTCTCCTCAAATAGCAGAAGTGCTGTTACTGAGCTGCCAGATCTGGCTACGCTATACTTCAACTCAAATGAGAATTTATATTTCTAAATACAGCTTTACTTCTTGATTGCAGATAAAGGCTGTTTTTCAAATCACCCTTCACAGCTAGAGCCAGCCAAGGCTGTACCATCTTTCACACTTCCAAACACAAGATTTCCTAAATAGCCTTAAAGGCCCACTCTGCCAGGTGCAGATCTGTACGTATAACTGGTGCTGCACCTTATTCCACACAGAATTGACACCAGTATCCATTGCTGTGGCTCAAGATTGTAGATCAGGGATAATGGTGTTGCTACATCAGCATAGTACCATAGTAACATAATTCTTTTTATTTGGCAATTCTTAGTTAATTTGACTTTTATTAGTTAATCTTTTTGCCCTTTTGCTGAAAACTACATGTAAAAATAACTACATTAATTTTATAGATATTAAAGAACAACAAAAACATGTTCCTAGAATGAATTTTTTTTTGAGAGTTACATATCAGAGCAGTAGCCATATATATAAACTTGCAAACTTCTGGAAATAATACATTATGTTTAAATGAGTATTTTACCGTACAGTTTAGTCCACAGAATTGGTAACAACCCTCATAGAGAATACACATAACATAAAAGAGAAAATAGGCAAGGTTAGAACAGGCAAGGTAGGACTAGAGAACACATGAATGTACGACAGGAATCATTCATCTATTTGTAGCAGAAAGAGCTCTCAGAACTGGTTTTTCAGGACGTGGGCGGGGGAGATTCTGTTTTGGAAGAAATTAAGCTTTGGAATTGTCACTAATGTAAAATCAGCTCCTAAGTCAGAACCCAGATTTGTATTTGTTTTCAAATTAGAAATATATGATTAGTTTTAAGTGTCTTTTTTTTTAATAGAGTGTAGAAAGGGAGTGATAATTTTAAATTTATTTATTCAACACTTTCCTTTCACTTTCCTAGATTTTAAAGGAAGAACCTTTCCTATTTCTACATGGGTTCAGTTCATGATACAGATAAGTGATTGTATCAAAGTACAATGAATATTTTTTGCTATACGTTTTGCAAAGGTGAAAATGAAAGCAAAGTGTTGTGGTTTTTTTTCCAAAATCATATACTTGAGGCAAATTCCAGTAAATAAGATTTTAATATTCTTTAAATTTAGATAAAAGTTCCAAAGAAAGAATAGAGAAAGAGTAAAATGAACAGAAGAGGAAAAATTAAAGTTGAAAAGTGGTCTGAACAGTGACTTTGTCATCAGAGAAATAGCACTAGAATAAAATACAATTAGCAATATAATACAAATAATGAAGTAATTAAGATAGTGTGGCCAAGAGACTATTTCAGAGAGGTCCAGGGAATCTGGACACCTAAGCTGAGACACTTAAAGAGCTGGGTTTTCATAGTCAAGTTCTCCTTACCTCTTGAAAATCAGATCCTTTGAAGTAGGATCCTAAACTGGACACTAAGAAATCACTGAACATTGGAAAATGTAGGACTTTCAATACATGTTATATAAAACCAGAACAGTAAAAACCCTTACCTAGGTCTGGTAGTAGTGTCCTAGTGTAGCTCAGTGTGGTAAGTCAACCTGAAGATACCTGGAAGTGAGGTACAATCAAAGCAGACAGAGAGCTGAACTGTTGTTCCCCATCCAGCTGTCTGAAAAGTCAAGAGACTTCTTCAGAGGCTGAGTCACTTAAGGAGGAGGTAGGAGGTGTGGAAAAGGGTGGCACCTTGTAGAAATACCAGATCAATTAAAAGTACCGGTGAGCTGTTACACTTCTGTGCTTGCTGTACTTTTTAAGTGCAGCAGGGCTGGGTTTCACCAAATGAAATGCTTTCACAGACCTTGAAAAAGAAAGCCAAACAATTAGTATTTGGAAAAAATATACTACAGTCGTTTGGATTTTCCACAGAAGTATACATTGCAGAGCTATAGGGTTGCCTCTCAGCTAGAGGGTTTCAGGTAGTCATATAGTTGAACAGGAAGAAGCATCGTATTTCATCAAAGGAAGATTCTGCAAAAGCGTTATATAGGGGACACCACTGGAATCTGATACGCATTGAGTATTTGTGCTGTTTGAGTACGTGGGCAGAGGCAAAAGATCGGTGGGGGAAAACCCTCCCACATGAGATTTTGTTGCAAGTCCCTCTTATCTGTGCACATTTGTATTCTCATTCAGTACAGCTAGTAATAAACAGAAAGGAGAGAACAGACTGCCTTCACTTCCCCCCCCCACCTCCCCTTTGACAATGGCTGCAATATGTTTTTCTGTAGGCTAAGAACTGCCTTACTATAAATAAATACAGTAGCAAGGAATATAAACTTCCTTATAGGAATACTGTATATGACCCTATGGTTCTGGTTAAGATACAGAGTCTGTTTTTGAAGTATCTTATACAAGCCCACACTTATTTTATATTTGGAAAGTTTTTGTAATGAAATATGTAAGATGTGGTTATACAAGACTCCAAGCAACCTTTAGTCCTATTGTCTTTTGTGAAATTTAAGAATTTATTTCAACACACCAAAAAAAAAGCAAACTCTGACATAAACTAACTTAGTAAATATCTCCTTAGCCATATTTCTAGTCCTAATTTTTACTGATGGCTACCTCTTCACAGGCTCAGTACTTAGTAGTATGAAGTTGTTGTCTAAACATTGGTTATATCTGATGAAATACAGCTGATGAAGCAGAGCAGCAGACAAGAAAATACCAAGTATAAGCAACTAGCTACCTCAAGTTTCAGCATTAATGACTACAAAGAAGCAAACTTTTCTGGACTTTGTACATCTCATCTTCCAGGTTTCTGAAAGTGAAAAATACTTACACCTGTCCTGGCATGTTCAGGTGCACCATACTATATGTTTATCTTTTTATGATTAAGAAGAAAATTTGGCCAATACATCTCTTTACAGACATATTATGATTTTACAATTTTAACACACATGCCTCCCAAATGAAACAGATGCCTTTCCTCATAAGCAATGCACAATGGGAATTAGCTCAAAAAAAAAAAAAATCTACAGATGCTTTGAGTTGAAATGGACATACAACTTTGATTTATAACAACATCTGAGACTAGGAATATCTTTTTGGTTTAAAGTGTTTTTCTTTCATAGTCCAGGTACTAGCTGATATTAATTTGTTATCATTTTACATTGTATGCCTCTGTATAGTCCACCAAAGACTTTTAATCAAAGGATGTAATTTATTGAATCACCAAATTGGGCCATGCTTTACTATTGATTTATCAGAGCTGAAGGCATTTTTTTTTTAGTTCAAACAGTAAAGTGCTTTGGTGATGTCAGTAATTAATTTCATATCTACCTACCTATCATGATAATGCCTATGTAATCTGCTTGTTGGGAGTAAGGTGAATACTCTGCCTTTGATTGCCATTCTCTCAAGAAAAAAAAAAGAGGAACTTCTCTGAAAAATAGATACAAACATAACTGGCCACATCCTCAGCTGATGTAACAGGATATAACTCCACCAAAATCATCCTGATGATAGCTTGATGTTCATAGAGTGCATGGCCTGACATGATTTATTAGAGAAAAAAAGAAATGTCTTAGAATTTCTCCCTACGTTAATTCCTCTTTTTAATATATTAATAACAAGCAATATGGATACCTTGCTGATTAGTAATCAGAAGTCACTATCTCTTGCTACTTAGACTGACAGTGTATTTTGGAGGCCATTTCTAGCAAGCTCATTTTAAATACCTCATCAACAATGGAGGCTTAGGCTTATTTGTCATCCAAATAATTCTTAAAATGCCTCCTAAGAAACCACCAGTAGAGGATGTTGACTTTTAAAATAGAGTAGAACTCGCAGAAAAGTGAACATAACTAGTTGAGAAATGCCATCATTTAGATTTGAATGGCTTATTCAGTGCTATTGAAGTCAAACACATGTAGCATCTCTACAGTGGCAATACATTATTGTACTTCCCAATTCCCACCATTCTCTGAACAAGATGGTTGTGTTTTGTGTACTTAGCTTTAGTTTACACTTTTCTACAAAGTCTATGGTTTCCTTAACTGCTAGTAAGATGCAGTTTCTCTACAAGATTTTCTTGTCATTTTTTTGTTGAGTTTCCATTTTTAAGTACAAAATATTATGCTACCTCCACATGCTTATTAAGGTTTATAAGATGTCCATCATGTGAAAACAGCATAATGTAGCCTAGCCCTATTGAGCTTTTATGTAGATTCACAGGTGAGAGATGGCAATGAGCAGTGACTCAGCAGGCAACTTTTTGGACAAATACCATTCTGTGACTCCTCCCAAAAAATGGAGGAATACATTACTAAATACTTTCTTTTTCATACACCAAAGCATCTTTCATCCTCCAAAAGAAAGGTCCTTTAATACCTCAGACCTTCCAGGTAGGACTGGTAAATTATCATCTTCTGGGTTATCAGATGTCATTATTATTATTGTGTCCAAAAGATGTAAAGACATTCTATCAAGTGCTGTTAAAATCTTTTCATTTCAGGATACAGATAAACATTTATCCTATTTAGTTAAAAATACCAAAGCCCAATCTCTGGCCTGAGAGCAAGTGGCACAGTGTGATTTGTATCTGTATCACTAAACTTGCTTTCCAAAAAGAACCATGTGGCTTCATCCACACTCCTATTGGAAACAGTCTGGGGCTTGTACTAGAGAGATCCATGCCCAAGGTTCTTTTCAGAGATAACTAATCGGCAGGACCAAAACTGTGCCAAGGAGTGTGCGTGATAATGGCATGGATGAACAGAGGATATTGCTCAAGCCCAGGTCCTACCCCTCCTTAGTTAACTAGTATGGTCCTGCTCATTGGACCTGTTTTTTCCAAAGTGAATTGTTTGACATAATTCATGTCAAAAGATGACTAAAACTAAACACTCTAAAACATACAGATGGATGTTGGCAGTGGATGATGGCCAACTGCCAGGCAGCACTTAGCAGGCAGACACAGCTAGTTAATGTAACATTTATCTGGGAGGTTGGTTGCACATCTGTGCCACCAGCATATTTTTCTTGCTTAAGCTTGGTCTAAGGTCACCTATATAAATAATTAGCAGTTCTACCAGGCTAAGTCAAAAGGAGAAGAGTCGTTTACAGAAAAAAAGCACCCAGTGCAGCAAATATAGTACTACTTAACATAGAAAAGGAAGTGGTGCTCATGCATAAGGTGACACCTTCCTCTTGAAGGTGACTAGCACAAGGACTGCTTCTCCCTTAACTCTCAGTCCAGCTTTACATATAATAAGGGGATGCTTGGGACTTGTGCTGCCTCTATGTACAGAGGTACTTTTCACCCCGGTCAAAATAATTAACCAGGGGAACATACTGCCTATGGGTACACCCTTACTAAGAGGTATGTATGACTCAGAACCAGACTCAAAACGGTTGCGTGAATCCCAGTAGCATTCACGACTGCAACAGAGACGAGAGGAGAAATAAGTAGTATGATTTTTTTTCCATGGACAGGTTATTCTGCCATTAGACTCCCATGGGATTTCTGTAACTTTCTGCTGAAGATTCTGGTCCTCCTGCTCCTAGACAGACATCTCAAAACAAACTAAACTACTGATCTGATGTGAGATGGAACCCTTTCTCTGTGGGCATCCTAGCTCAGAATAAGACACAGGATTTAAAGGTAGATAAGCAATGTCCTGGGCAGCCTTGCAAAGGCCGGCTATCGGCAGTGCCAAGTGCCTGGGGTCCTTTTTAACAACTTTATTCCTCCCTTGGTACTCAGAAAGACAGAATTCCTCTGCTTAATCCACACGCAAGACTCATCTCCAAGCATGCCTAACCCTTTCAAAGGGCAGAACAAGAAAGCAACAGCCTACCAATTGGGAAAGTCACTTAGTCTACAACTAAACCCAAGTTCAAATAATTCCTCCTTTTGTCAGCAGCTCATTTTAACCAGCAGACTACCTTAACCACTGTTATAAGATATTTTTCATAATTACCACAGTTTTTCTACCTCCCTAAAATTTCGATATTCACTAGAGAGAGAATAAAATGACAGCCCTTTTGCTATGATATATATTTATATATTATATATAGAATCATAGAATCATAGAATGGTTAGGGTTGGAAGGGCCCTCTAAAGGTCATCTAGTCCAACCCCCCCTGCAAGAAGCAGGGACATCCCTGACTAGATCAGGTTGCTCAGAGCCTTGTCCAACCTGGTCTTGAATGTTTCCAGGGATGGGGCATCCACCACCTCTCTGGGCAACCTGTTCCAGTGCTTCATCACCCTCAGTGTAAAAAATTTTTCCTTATAAAAAGTTTGAATCTACCTCCTTCTGTTTTAAAACCATTACCCCTCATCCTATCACAACAGGCCCTGCTAATGGCATTGTCCTTTCTATGTTGTACTTTTCAGAGTTTTATCATTCGGGTGATTGAAATAGGTAGAGAGAAGAGTAATTTTGTAATATCATGCAGCAACAGCTGTTGTGCAGAGGCAGAACGACTTAAAGCCACTTTCACTAGATTATGTTACTGTTAAAGCAAGTACAACATTTCAGTAAGTCTGGTCTGAAACGCCAGAATGCACTAGGGATAATGTTGTGGTTGATGGATTAACCTTTGCCAGCCCAGCTTACATTTCCTTTGGCTATTGCAGGTTGCCGTTCCTGGGGAGGATCTTTCAGCTTGTTGGTGTGTGGTGTGCAGCCTGGTTGTCGAACCACACCTTCCTGTGCAGTACGGGAAGGAGCGCCATCAGAGTTTTTTCTCATGCATTTTTTAAATGCCAAGAAAACCGTAGTGACAATGCAGATGTATTTGGCAGCCCATTGTTCTCCCAAAAGGTGTGGCAAAGTTCATAAACTAAAGAAGGAAGAAAAAAATTGCTATAAATAGTATGCAAAATGTCTAAACCTTTTCATTGCTTCTAGTTGCCACAGAAAATGGCTGAGCAGTGTCTTCTGTTTCCATTTCTAAAATTACTTGGCAGAGAAAAATGCTAATTGTAGCAGGTGGCACCACATTTCATGGAGATACACAATCTTCAGCATTAGTGGGCTTGATTTTCCCACAATTTGAATAACTCTCTACTCTGCAAATGAGTGAAATGTCTTGCAGCCTTCCCTGAGAGACTGGTCCATAGTATACTAAACTTGTGTATCTTGATCTTGCACCACTGCCATCGCTACCTTAGCTGAACAACACAAAGAGTTACTGATAAAATCAGTAATCTAAGGAAAATTGTGCTGAAAATCTGGCTAAGTCAAATAACATTTGTGTGGTACCAGCCGAATGGCTGTAACCAGTTTTGTAGCTTATGCTATTGATAAATAGCTTATTTGTTAATGTGTTACCCTCATCTGAATTAACAAAGAGCATTTCTATGGGTGGTTAAAGAAATGAAAATCTGACTCTGACCAATAGTAGTGGCAGTGTGAGACTTGTGATTGGATGTGATTTTTTTTTTCATTAAAGAATAAGAAAGTCTTTATAATCACCTAAAAATCCTCACTGGGAGAGCTCTGGGAAAGAACCACCAGTGCTGATCTCAGGGAAAGCCACCTTGTTAAAAGATGTTAAAGGAGCAGAAGTTAAGAGGAGGAAAGTTTCTTCCTGCTCCCTATCTGACATTTTCTTATAGCAATAAATCGGTCATGGGAACTGTAAATATATAGGAGACAACTCCCTCAGGGTGCTCTTTTTATGGAGCAGATAAGGAGACGTATCAGCCCTATAAAATGATATCCATGTGTGGAGCTTCAAATTGCACTTATCTGATAGACTGGGTTTCTCTCCTTGTCCTGGTATTGCGCAGGGATTATCTGCTAGGGCTAAGCAGCCTTTTTTTTTCTCTTGTTATGATGATTCTTTTACTATTTGGACCAAATTATTTGTTGAGAGTTTCATTGTCATTTGAAAACCTATATGAAAATTTTATACCAATCAAAAAACCCAGTGAACCAATATCCCACCTGTTTAATGAAATCTTCATTTGGCAGGTGGATTCCACACTGGTGTTATCGGCACACATAACTGCTACGCATGCCAGCCAAATGTAACAGATTGTGATCCTGTTCTCTATCCACATCAAAGCTGGACATGAACATGGAAGAAAGGTAGGTTTTTCCCCATTCCTGGAAGATGCTGGCTGTGAGACAGTTAGCACAGAATGGCTTCCTGCAGAAGAGTAGTTAGAAAATGTGTTCCAAAATCAATAACTGCAGAAATTAGAAAAAGGCCTAAAATGGGAATCAGAAAGGATGGAATTGAATTTAAAAAAGGTTCAGAGAAGGACAAAAAAGTTAATCAAAGATGTAAAATTACTTCTCCACACAAGAAACAAATGCGTCAGCTAAGACCCTTTTAGTGTGGAGAAGGGATACCTGAAAGGAGGTATAAGTGGTCTAAAAAATCACAAGCAGTATGAGAAGGGTATGTTTCAATTATCTCCCAGTACAAGAGCTACTTGACATCAAAATTAAGCTAGTAGGAAGGAAAAAAAAAAAAAAAGAAAAAGAGGTGTTTCTTCCTACAATATGTATGTAAGCTGTCCTTGCTGCAGGAAGCTGTGTTTCCTATAGTTTATGAAATGCAACAGTTTATTTATGTACATGTATATCTCTACTTGTGTGTGTGTGAATGTATAGAAATTTTTATATATCCATGTGCATGTACCCATACATAAAACAGTTCAATGAGAAACAAGACAAGCTTGTGGAAGAGAAATCCATTGATGGTTACTAAGTAAATAGAAACTACATTTAGCTAAGAAAGACCCTATGATGCAAATTGATAGAGACTGTAACAGCACTTAGGGAAAGCAATTTATATGCTTTCCCTGGTCTTCCACTCTTCCCTCAGCATCTGTTTTTGACTGCTGTTGGAGACAGAATATTGGGCTAAATGGACCTTCAGACTGATCAATTGTTGCCACTCCTCCTATGTTGTGCACCTATTGGCAAAATTTGTATAAGGCATACAACTAAAATTGCATTGAAATGGTTTCCTAATTCAACAATGTTGATGTAAGCAATTAGCAACACAATCAAGGTGATACTAAATTTTTGTATAATGTTGATGCTTTAGGTATTTAAATAAGCTATTCTCCTTAGTGAATGGGCTATCATTCAGCCCCTCAGCAGAGAGTCATTCAGCATTGTCATTTTAGTTTCTTCAGACTGAATTTCTTCTCTAGTTACATGACAAATGTGGAGAGTATGTGTATATGTAAATATGGAGAGCACTATATTTTGTTAGCAGATGTTTAAGGCCCTTTCCTTACTCATAGATACCTTTGCAGTCAAATGAAATTGCTCATCTGTTCGAATAACAGATAAAATAACAAGGCAGGTTTATGATATGTGTTGAAATGTAGGTCATCTGCAGGAGTAAAGTAGAAAATGGTATCACAGAAATAGCATCTTCCCTGCCCGTTCCCCTCCCAGCTTCTCTGGAGCAGAATTCAGCTGTCTCATTGCCTTCCCTTGTCTGTAGAAGTGCAAGGATTGATGGCATTTACAAGCATATTCCAAGGAATACATTTCAGGTGCAGATTTAAATCACAAACAGAACTATGTGAAACAAAGGAGAATACATTTCCTAAATTAACACATCTGCAAGTAGGACTTCATGGGCTGAGAAGCTGAAATAAAAACTGAGCTCTCTTCTTGCCTTTACAAAATACTTGTCCTTTGATATAAAATGGCCAATAGAGACTGTTACAATGGTAAGGAAGTTAGTACATTTAAAATATCAACTTCTCCTTCCTTTTTATTTTGAGTAAATTGTATTCTTCTGAATAATTGTTTTCAAAACTGTGAGTACTTTGGAAATAATGTTGGCAGAAAGAATCTTTTTCATTTCTTTTAATGTTCAGTACACAAGAATTGAGCTGAAGGTTTTTTTCATTTTTTTGCTGCTGCTGTTGTTAAGTGAAATGAAAACAAGGCTGAGCTTTAAAATAGGAAGACTTTAAAATAATTTGGGTGATATTACAAGGGAAAGAGTCAGAAAGAATTATTATAATTATCTGGATGTAATCATGGAGCCTCAGATCAGTTCCTGAACTTCCAGATCCTGCCACAGTGCTCTAGGAGCATACCATGAAGAACGCAGTAATTTCAAGCGTGGGCTGCACTGGATCCTCATATTAACTTGAGAAAACTAAATACCAATTAATGTCTAAGTAAATAATCTGAATTCTGCTCAATGAAGGGGAAGCCAAACTGATGACAGCTATTTTCAAACACTTGTTTCCTCAGAGCTGGGTGAGACTTTCCATCACAGGCCCTATTTAACAAAAAAGCTAGGCTACATCAAAAGCTGGACTCCTGCCTCTACATTTGTCACTCAAGGCTCCCCAGATGTAATTCATCTCACTCTAATGTAAATGACTAAAGTAGGTCAGAGCATGGGGATCTAGAAGTTACTATTTCTCTCCCCTATCTTGAAAGGGAGCCTAAGATGACAAGTCAGATGTAGATGTA
Source organism: Chlamydotis macqueenii (assembly GCF_036417535.1). Lineage (NCBI taxonomy): Eukaryota > Metazoa > Chordata > Aves > Otidiformes > Otididae > Chlamydotis > Chlamydotis macqueenii. Next base: position 170,192,679 of record NC_141556.1, read on the forward strand.
GGCATCTTCACTGTAAACACCTAGACAGGTCAGATGAATCCCATGTAATGGCAGGATTTCAAATAAAATTTTTACTCTTGCAGAAAGAAATGATTTCTTGCCAAATTAAAAGGAGTCGGAAACAAGCATGCGTATTTTTTTTCTCCGTGTCTGACCAAAATTCAAGTCAGAAAGCTCATTCTGCAGGCCCAGCAGTACTGTATCTATACTACATCAAAATTTGTCTCATTCTCAAGCAAACTATGTGACTTGTGATGCCTTGTAGAAAACAGCTTCCCTACTGCACTGTGGCCACTTACGCAAAAAGCGTGACAAGGAAACTATAATCTGGCCATGTGGGAGTCTGACGCACAGAGAAATTGCAAGACAACAGGAGAGAGAGAAATAAAAAAATAATTGTGCTTTCCTATCAGTTCTGTATCTTTCATTCATGGGTACAAAGGAAATATTCCTTCTATTTTCAGAAGGAATATGTCAGATCTTTCTGGATTTGAAGTCTCTAGCTACAGCAACAGTTAAGACTTGAATTTTGGAGTTTAGCTGTATCACTTGTAGTTAACTGTATTCACTCCGTTCAGATCCCTGAGCTGCAGACAAACTCGTATAAACGAGGTTTGGCATCTTCTATGAACCTGCAGGCAGAACCTCCATAGTATCGTGCTTAAATCACAACCTTTGCATTCTTTGTCTTTTCTTAATTGTCATTTTGAAATACAGCATTGTGCTCCAGAATATTTGAAACCTTTAAACTCACAGTGCTAAACTCATTTTAGGTTGAAGCAGAAAGCTTTAAGTCAGCGAGGTGTGTGTTGTAGCTTAATTATACGGCCAGGCTGGGTGTGTGAAGATAGCCACCGCACACTGGAGAATAAGTTGCTGGGTTTGGTTTTTCTTGATTTACAAGTTGCTATAAGAGGTGCATGTTCCCAGGGAGTGGTGAAAAGTAGGGGTGTGTTAAACAGGTTTAAGAACATTTTAAAGAGACACTGTCAGGTCTGAGACATAGTAGAGTGGTGTGCTTCCTCCTTCCCTCCAAATAACATTTTCTGTTTCTGTGGTTACCAACAGCTGAGCTGCACCCTGCCTCTCTAATTAAGTGATACCACAAAATCCAATGTAGCAGTTATGTGTCATAGTGGTCGCTTTCTCTGTCTTTATTCTCTTTTTTTTTTTTTTTTTTTGCCATTAGTCAGGAAATGAAACTGCCAGAACAGGTGTTTTTTGCCCTCCTTGGAAAGCATAATTCACAAGTCATCGAGTCCAGCCAGTAAAATCTTGTGGTTTTCTGTAAAAATAGTTGTGGTGAGGACAAGCAACACTTGAATCAAACTATTTCTCCACTCAGAGTGGTACAGAAGTCATTTGCTGGTCTTGCTGGGGCCACCACTTTAAGGTCTGAAATACCTCAGTCCAAAGTCTGGGCTGCAAGTTCCCAGGAACCTTGGCAAAAGTCATAGGATCTTGAACTGGAATTTTCTTGTTTCTCAGAAGTTTTGCACAGAGAACGGACATGATTTTAAATTTTTATACACATAGCATTTCGCTTTAAGGCTTGGAGAAGTACTGAGTATTTTCTCCTTCTGGATATCCTGCTGGAATTAAGGATAATTCCAACTGAAAATGAGAGCAATCTTTCTTAAATGGATTTCACAAGAGATGACTGGAATATCAATTTCAATCCATCTCTCAGGACAGGAGAATAGAATTAGCAGAGCAACATGTATACACAAACTACAGCCTGCCATTATTGCAAACAACACTGAAGTCTTTGTTTGGAAGGATTCAACCTCACTCTCTAGGGAACATTTTTAAATCAACTTTTTTCCCCTCACCTGGTAAATATGTTAAACTTTGGACCACTCTCATGGAATTATACTATATTGCTTACAGTGCTGTCTGATATTCTGTATAATAGAAACATTCGGCACCCAAAGGTTCAGTATTTTGTCATTGGAGAAAATGCATCTTTTAAATTCTCCATTCCAAAGGTAAAAAGAGAGCACAATGACACACACAAAAATCATTGTTAGCCAGATCAAAACTTAGTTGATGAAAAGAGCATATTGGGAACAAGACTTCTAAGTGCCACTGCTTGGAAGAAACAGAGCAGACGGAGACTGAAGTTTGGAAGTAGGTGGCAAAGTAATTTAAGAGAAGCTGAAATAAAAATAAAGGAGGAAGAGGTCAAAGAGAAAATGGAAACAAACAGAAAAGGATCTGGAAGCGCAAAGATCAGTCTGATCTCATTTACTGACAATGCAAATCCTACGGAGCTGTACTTATGAAGGGTTTTGAGAACTGTATCCTTGTGTATGAAGATTAATGTTTTCTGCTGTTTTGTAAACGATGATAGAAGTGTTTATACAAAAAACAGAACAACTCTTTCCCCGGAAATCTTACATTTCAGAAAAACTGCAATCAAATGAAGAGAGACAAGATGAGGAGTGATGTTGCATGAGAACTATGTCATGAACAATGTGTGGCATGTCAACTATTCCTTCCACATGGCTTGTGACTGGGATAGATCAACATCTGAATTATGCTGCAGAAGGAGCAAATAAAGGCAAACACATAGGACGAGGAAAGATGGTTGCTTAGCTGCAAACAAGGGAGCTGAGGGATTTGAAGACAATGCCACAAGCAAGCAGCCCTCAGAGGTTCATGCTGAAGGGCAAGTTCAGTAGTAGCCTCTTAATAGAATTTTTCTGAGAGTTTGGCAGGTCAGCCTCCTAAACAACCAGTGTAACTGCAGAGAGTCCCCATTCAGGAAACTCCACAAAGATTGTCATCAATCAGTATCTCACTCTCTTATCTAACTGTACAGTGCAGTGATCCAGTAAATGGGTGTTGACAATAGATTTTGCAGTGAACAGCAAGGGTGAGGTTTCATTATCAGTTTAAGCTGATCTATCACCATATTCCCAGCTAAAGGAACAGTTCTGCTTTCCTTGTCCCACTCTTGACCATGTTCTGCTATTAGTCCTTTAGATAGCTTCAGTCAGGTCAGTGAACTGATCCTATTCACAGCAAATCTCACAATTAAAAGAACTGAAGCAGAGCGTATGGCAAAAAAAAGAAAGATACAGGGTAGGGCAAGACCACCCCATAGTCGTAATGTGCTATTAGGTGGTTCACACCAGTCAGGAAACCAACTATTAAAGCTAGCACCTTAATTTAGCAACTACTGAAACAAAAGGACAGTTCCCACCTCAAAATTAGTATATTAACTTCTCTGCAAAATCAGTCTTATTGTTATTAGTGATATCCCTCACTAGAGTATTTTCCCTTCCCTAACAGCTGCAGATTTTTTTAATACAAGAGAAGTCTTCCCAGGAGTTCAGTTGAAAGGACTTGCGAACGCTGAGGATGAACCACCTATGGCCTTACAGAGTACGTCCTAAGTTTCTTGAAACACTGCCTTCGCTTTCCTCTCATCTATAAATCACACCTTGCTGAAATGTCTACATGTACACATATGGGAAAAGTTATTAAAAACATAGTTGGGTAACATCAGCAATTTGCCAGTTATTACACATACACCTTACTTTCCACATGGAAGAACAACTTCTGATCTCAGCATCTGTTTTCATATTAGTGGTCTTTGATATCTTTCAGGCACTGCTGAGAAGGGCGAAATTTGAGGATGGGATTTGAGTGACAGGAATCATTGTCATTTTAGATACTAAGGAAATCATCTGACCTCCAAAGTTGTCAACTCAAAAGATAAAAAGAGATACTTTTTATGTTTCTCCACTACTGCTCTTGAAAACAGACTGCACTGGTTTTGGCTGAGAGAGACTTAATTTTATTTATAGTAGCTCGTATGATGCTATATTTTGGATTTGTGACCAAAACAGAGTTGATAACACAGAGATGTTTTAGAGATTGCTGAACAGTGCTTACATAGCATCAAGGCCTTTGCTGCTCCTCACACTGCCCCACCAGCAAGTAGGTTGGGGGTGCACAAGAAGCTGAGAGGGAACACAGCTGGGACAGCTGACCCCAACTGACCAAAGGACTATCCAATACTATATGATGTCAGCAGTCAAAGCTGGGAGGAAGCGGAGATATTTGGACTTATGTTGTTTGTCTTCCCAAGTAACCGTTGAGCATGACAGACCCCTACTTTCCTGGAGATGGCCAAACACCGGCCTACCAATGGGAAGCAGTTAACTGATTCCTTGTTTTGCTTTGCTTGTGGTGCCGCTTTTGCTTACCTATTAAACTGTCTTTACCTCAACCCATGAGACTTCTTACTTTTACCCTTCAGAGTCTCTCCCTCATTCTACCATGGGAAGAGTGAGCAAGCAGCAGTGTGGTGTTTAGTTGCATACTGGGGTTAACCCACAGCACAGACTTTAATAAAATAATATCAATTCATAGAATCGCAGAATCACAGAATTGCTGAAGTTGGAAGGGACCTCTTAAGATCATGTAGTCCAATGCCCCTGTTCAAGCACGATCAGCTAGGATGTGTTGCCCAGGATCATGTCCAGTTGGGCTTTGAATATCTGCAAGGACAGAGATTCAACAACCTCTCTGCACAATCTGTACCAGTTTTGTATCATCTGTGAACCTGCTGAAACTGCACTCTGCTCCTTCATCCAGGTCATTAATGAAGTCAAGGGGACAGTACTGGCCCCAGTATTAAGCCCTGGGATACATCACTAGTGACTTCAGCCATCTAAAGCATAGACCTTTCTTCTTATGATGATGAGAGACAATTTCTTTTCTCCCTAAGCTGTATATACACTATATGAATTACTACTTCCTCACAGGGAAGACCAAGCCAGAAAGAATAACTTTGAAAAGCAATCCACACTCACTCTGTAATTATGTGCATCGTCTCTTCATGGGACAGAGCCAACCTGTTTCCTTTCTCTTTTTCTCCCGTCCTTGCCACATCCCGTCTCTGACAGCCATGGTAGGTAGAAATGATTAAGGGCTTCCTTGAGCTCTTCATTTAATAATGAACGAGAAGGAAGGAGGTAATCACCCATACATTGTCAACTCTATAATTATAAAGTTAATGAAATGTAAAATATCTCCACTTCTGGCTTCTCATTATTTTATTGTAATTACAAAAGTGTACTGATGTTTTTTCATTCTTCTGTTGCAACAGAGGTGACTATTAAGAAGTATGCAAAGAGAAAAAATAGTACAAGCCCAAAAACTGAAATTCATATACAAGAGGCTGTTTAAATACAAATATAAATTTGTATTAGAAGCAAAGGAGATGAACATAATAAGTAGGCATATTATATTGCAATGCTCCCCCAAGTCAAATAGTATTAATCACTTGCAGTTTTGCCTGAGTAAGTACTAAAGGTGTTGCTCTGTGATGAACATCCAAGCTAATCTGGATACATAGGCACAGTATCTCATAAGCAGTAGTACTATGAAAGGTATAATACATAACAGCTTTGATTTCTTCAACAAGGTACAGAATATGCATTCAGGCAAATGTATGACCACGCGGTAGAAGAAGACATCATAGATAGCATACAGATAAGGGAAACCTTAACCTCTACTTTATATATTTCAATTCCACGGTAAATTTAATGTTTATAAAAAAGTTAGTTTACTGAGCTTAAGTATGGTTATGTACAAAATTAATGTTCCAGATGACAAGCTTTCTCTAGAGTTGTCCTGAGCCATGTGTCACACAAACAGGAGCAGCTCCAGCTCTGGCCCCTGGGCTGCTCATGCAGAGTCTATGAACACACTGTGGCCATGTGTCCCTTGTATTACTTTCTCCTCAATTTGTGTTTAATGGAGTAGTCCTTAGTCAGTGCTTGGAAGTAATGATGGTGGGCACCCGTCTGTTTCTAGTTCCAGACGGACAGAGCTCAGAATAAGGCACCTGGAAGCCAGACATAAGACATCCACTGCCCTCGGTGTTTTTGTATTAACCATTCCTAGGTGACTGCACAAAAGGAAAGGGAATTTCAGGTGGCTCCATCTTCAGGGGTCTCTGACTCCATGCATCGTTTAAGACAGGCAGAGATAGCCTGACTCAGAGCTTACCAGTGTAAGTGCCAGACACCTCACTGCATCCTCTGGCTATGTCTGACCTTCCTTGAACTGCTCTAATATTCTTATTGAGAATTCTCCAAGTTCTCCCCATAAATCCACGGAGAACTCGGGACTAAGACTAAAGATAGATGCAAGTTCTGAAATCCTCACAAAACAGCACCAAACGCAACGGGTTAGGTTACTCCCTTGTAACAAATACAAGGAAGTATCTGCTTACTTCTATCAGCGGATAGGGATTTGCAGTACACGCGCTTAGGCATGTTCAGGTATGAATTGTTATGGGTCTTGGGCTGAGGTCTGCCCTAGCTTTTGCTGCCTCTGCCTCCCAGCCCCGTGCAGTGCCTTCAAGTCACAGCAACTATTACGTTTTGTTACGCCACAGCTTCAAGGAAGAATCAGACTTGAGAGCTTCTGCTATATTTCAGAATCACTCAGTACAACAGACAGAAAAAACCTGTGAAGGGTTTATTTGTCATTTTTGGCACCACAAAATGAATCTTCAGGAGGCTGCACAAGCTGTGTGAACAGATTTATTATCTTCATGCTAGAGGGTGAGCAGCGTCCTTACTTCTGACTGCACGTCCTTGCACCTTCCTCTGAGGCATCTGGCTCTGGGCTCTGTCAAAACCAAATTACTGGCCTGGATGGTGTGTATGTCTCATCTAGTGTGTCCATACCACTATAATGGAAAGCATTAACTGCAGGAATGCCCTTCTTTCTACCAGCCTTCAAGAGTGATCCAAAATATGATATTGGCATTGAAATGTTACAAATATCAAAGTCAGGTTCCCCCTTATTTTTAACTGTAATAATCAAATTAGTTTTCTGCAGTCTCTCTCTCAAAAAATATATATTTTCATACAGATACTTATTAGTCCAGAGATCAGAGGACAAGACAATATACTCAAGTCTGAAGAGGATACACGATGCTTATTTAATTTAATCACAATCTATTAAGTATTTACATAAATACAATCTTCCAAGGAAATCTGGTTTTATTTTGCCAAGAGCAGTTCCTTGAAGGATGACAGGGTAAGAAATACTACATGTATTATTACAAATAATTACTTAGAGGTGAATGTACTAATTTGAGTTATATCAAGTAATCTTGAGGTTTCCCATACTTTAAAAAAAAAATATTCTGCTTGCACTAGTTTATAGCTGGTTTTAGATACTGGCAGTACTTTTTTTCTCCTATAACAAAGTCCTGCCTTCCATCCACTTGGAAGGATACTGTCTTAGTCGCACTCTGCCTGAAGTAATATAAAGACTTAGATAGTCTTCATTTGATGGGGCAACTGCAGAGAATAAAACAGCCCCTCACCTTACCGTGATCCAAAACAAGAGCAGCTGTTTCAAGGTGGGTGGGACTTCTCCACAGACCCCACATATAGACCCTGTCCTCTCCAGAAGCTGCTTTCTGTAGTGCAGAGCTACATCCACAGTGGTCCCTTTCCTAGTTTACATCTCCTGCCAGATGATTTCAGGACTAGATGGCCTTTAAAGGTGTCTTCCAACCCAAACCATTCTATGATTCTATGATTCCACCTTCTAGACTTCATCCTGAGCACACACTTGCCTGTGAGAGGAATGAATGCCTCTCAATGACCACGGTGTGCCCTTTTTATTCATATGCCTTCATTTGTCTTCAGTTAACAACAGAACTCACACAAATATTACATCCACGAGAGGGATTCTAACATTTAAACCCAACAACTGGTACTTGTTTCTGAACACATTGTGCCGCAAAGTCCATAGTAGATACTTGACAGCCTTTAGTCTGGGAGATAGTGCAAACACCTTTTTGTAAAAGAAATATTTAATATCACTGTATCCACTTGCTTATTTGTAATGCGCATTCCCTCAAAACTGAGACCGATACTGATTTGCAGTCATCGATTCTAGAACTTACTTACAATTTAGTGCAATTTGCAGTTTGAACACTAGGTGGAAATAGAGCAATGAAAATAAGACCTGTTAGCAAATCTTCAGTACAACAAATGGAAGTGCTTTCACCACCACACATTACTGAAATCCCAGAACGGAGAAATGGCAGCTAAAACCTGCTTCAGTTTTGTTGGGGACCTCTATCATTCTCATTGTTTGCGCACAAGAAGAAAAGAAAATATTCTCCACAGACTTCTTAAACTTGATTTTTAAAAATTTCTTGCCTTGCTGTCTTGCTTTAAATTTTGGGATACATGTATTTAGAGTGCTCAGATATTATTTATATTGATTGTTGTTCAGGTATTTCAGTGGAATTTAGTATCTGAATTAGACATGTAGCAATTTTTCCTCTATTGCTATTGCAGTTTTGCAGAACTTCAGGTGGAACTGAGCTGATTTTGTCTGCTGCCATTTGCTTGTCATAGAATCTAAATAAATAAAATAGTGAAAATAGAAATAAATGCTATCCTTTCTCTTGCTGCATGCTTATGCAACAAGAAAAGCACAGCTAGAAAATCACCCAGTCCTAGGAGCCTCTTTATTATAATTCTAAGTTATTTCAGCTCAAAAAAAAAAAAGAAAGCTGAAATGATGTTTAGCTTTGGATGATAGCCATCTTTTAGATATTGTGCTGCTTGTGGAAAACTTGGCTCCAGAAAAAACCCATATGCAGAACGCAAGTGCAGCAAAAGCCCGCAGAAATAAGGAGGAATGATGTAGCACTTCATTGGAAACCACAAAGTAGAACTGAGCTGCACAACAGCAGTGCCGGTCCAAGCATGTGGGGTCAGGATAGGACATCCAGGCATTCTCATCTTACTTCCAAGAAATGACCAATCTTAGTGTAAGACCATCCATTTGAAAGGATACAGCCATGATTTACACAGCCCCAGAAGAGACTCTAGTGATCCCTTGCCCCTTTCAGTACTGTCTGCAGAGCTTGAAAAGTCTGGGTATAGTAGCAAAGGATATTATTTCTAGTTCATGACATGCTGTTCCATCTGTGATTGGTACCGTGCTTGTATCCAGAATTAATACATAACAAACCATGAGGTTTCCTGCAATATTTTCACTTCTTCCAAATTCCTCTAATTTTTTCGTTGATATGTTGGTGATCAAGGTAGTAACTTGTTCTATTTCATTCTGCATGTTTACCCAAAGTCTGCCTGTTTACTCACCTTTTAACACTCACCTTTTAAGGGCAGATACTAATATCACAGGCCAGTTTTGAAGCAGATTTCAACTGCCCGAGGTGACTTAGTCAATTGGCTCAGATACCAGAGCAAGTATTCATACTGGTGGAATGCAAGTCAAAATCTTAACTGAACTTGAAACCTGTTGAAGCTTGGGGAATAGCTAAGCCTATTGTTCCCCTACCAAGTAAATATAACCTTCTATCTACTGGGGATTTCAATTCAATATGTTAGATTAAATGATTCTGAGTACATTTTCTAAACTCCGTTGGAAGAAATGCTGTGCTGAAATCAGAGAGCAAATATCAGGTAGGTGCATAAGACTTACTGTCTGCATTCCTGAAGAAAGCCTGTGTGTGATGGGTGCAAAGAAGCTTAGATAGTAAGGCATATATAAGATAAAAATGCAATTCTAAAGTAAAAACTCCTGGTTTGGAAGGAATTTTTTTTTTATAATGAGAGTGGTGAAACACTGGAACAGGGAGCTGGTAGATGCCCCATCCCTGGAAACATTCAAGGCCAGGCTGGACAGGGCTCTGAGCAACCTGATCTGGTTGGAGATGTCCCTGCTCCTTGCAGGGGGGTTGGACTAGGAGACCTTTAAAGGCCCCTTCCAACCCAAACTATTCCATGATTCCAGGGTTCTGAGGAAGTCAGTACAGATGCCATTGGATTGAACCTACCAGTGAGATAGTGTATATTTCCTCCAAGTTTTTTTTTACAATTAAAAATATATATATAAATTCTGTAGAACAAGTAATGTCTAATTTGGTTCTTTGTCCTTCACAAGACGGTCATCCCGATCCTTATCCTTAAGACCATCTTTTAGAGGAGAACGCATGTGTTAAATAGCATGGAAATGTCCTTGCAATATATTAAAAGTGTCAGTCATCCTTCATTTACAACTGAAATGTAATGAACTCCTAAATAAAAGATATCAATTGTAAAATACAGAGTGGCAACTCGTCTTTAAGAAACGAGGTTCTTTTGTGCATTCAATATCATCTCCACTTGAAACAATGCTAGAAGATGCTGGCTTGTCTTCGATTTGCCCTGTTATTTCAGTTCTGCTAAGTATGTATGAACTGGATTTTATACTAATGAGACTTTTTAGTACAATCTAGCTACTTGACTGAACAGTTTCCTGATGCCAACTTAAAGAATTCACATATTAGTGAGCTGAGAAGAAAAAAAGAATTTTTCATTACAATCAGAGCCCAGATCACACATGCCAGGAGTGCAGGGGAAATGCTACTTGTAAATTAAGCAGAGGTTATATGGAAAACACTGAAAGTCAAACAAAAATGTTCTATTTTTTTTTCAATTTCAAATTAATACCCATTTCCATGTTCCACAGGTAAGCTTATTGCTATAACATGGACTTACCAGTTTTGGCACTGAAGAGGGAGGGTAGCTAGGGTCAGATTTCCAGATGCAAGAACTTCCACTGCTTATGAAGCCACTGATTTATCGATCACTGAACAGAGGACTCCTAATGTGTCTCCCATTGCTACTTCCCACAACTAAAATTCCTCTTCCACCAAGATTAAAGTTTCAGGTTAAAGCAGATTGAAAGTTTGTCTCTGCTGTTATCTACTCTTGCTGGTTGGCAGTTGCTGTTGGTGACTGAAAGTGTTACTAGGAGTGGTTTTTGGCTTTGAACAGGATAGTTGTGAGTCAACATGGGATAAATCCAGACATGCCCCGCTTTCCTCCTGCTCTGTAAACAAAGTGATCTGATACAGAAAGCTGACTTTGATGATCTTTAGATGCAATAAATATATCTGCCTTTCTGACACATAAAGACTGTCTTCATACTGAGCCCAACAGGCATGTGACAGAAGTTATTTTTTGAGTCACTGTAAATTGCAATGACTTCCTTGCCTGCAAGGTCAAGCATGGGTGATAAGCATCAAGAGTGAGATCCCAGCTGCTCTAAAGCCAAGAGCAAAGTCGCACCGATCTCAACAGAATAATGGCATTGCCCCAAGACACTAAAGACCACTTTGGAGGAGGCTTCCTGTAAAGCCCATTTTCTTCCTCTCCATCTTACTCTTCGGGCCACTTCTTTGCATCTTCTCCCATCTTTGCTTCCAGCCAGTTTCCCCTACCAGAAAACCACTCATGACAAAGTACCCTGTCCTATTTTCACTGTTTCCTCAGACAGGCTGCCTTTATATTCTAGTTTGGTTTGGTCAAGGTAAATTCCAGCTAATAGCATAATCTGAAATCTTTACACACGAAATTTTTTTTCCGGGTGAATAGCTGTGTTGAAGCAAAAGCCATTCAGCTGAGTTCTTTAGAGCATGTCTCCCTGCTGCAAATTGTGGGGATAGTAATTTGCTTTCCTGGGTTAATATCACACATTATAAGTCTTGGCAGTGTAGAATATCTCCTGCAGACAGACTGGACTTTAAGCAGGTGACCAGCAGGATTCTGTATTCATTCACTGAAGCTAATAATTGCCTCTGTAAAACTGAAATTGCATGTATAAAATTTTAAAGGTATATATTCAATAGACAGACTGGAACTGCACTTTCGCAACAGAGGATATCAGGAATCTCTGTTTCAAATGTGTAGAAATAAGCTGGGCACAGACAGAAAAAGCCATATACAACTGTGTTCTTTGCTTAGATTATATCTAAGCTTGCTGTCTCAAATAAACTGAACAAACAGAAATAAACACAGTTTTCAAAACATTTGTTAATAAAATTCAGGAGAAATGAGGATATAGAATTCAAGGAATAAGAAGTTTGACTCAAGTGAAGTCAGGATTTCTCCGTGAGTAGTAACTTGAATCACCTGCTCATCCACTAATGAATCTGCATATTTTTGCCCTATGATATTGTAGAACCATAAATTACAATCATGAAAGAGAACATTTGATCTTCACTCTGACATCCTGTCAAGGCCATTGGACTGCCCTGAATTTTGTTTATATTAGAACATATTTTTTCAGATAAAGTGGATAATAAATTACAGTGCAGTATACATTCTGTTTTATCTCAGAGAGTAGAAAACTAGATCTTTGCAGCAGTGCTGCATCTGTAACACAGTTATTTGCAGAATCTGTATGCAGGGTATAACAAAATTTGCTCATTACTCAAATTAGGCCAACAAACTGGCAGGCCAGGGAAGAATTCTCAAATGGTCCTCAGATCATTTTCCGTCATCCTTTAACACTGCAAAATTTTTTGGCATCAGATCCATGAGTAAACAGCTATAAATTAATCTCTCCCTTAGTTGTCTAAGCATCTTAGATGCAGAGCTGCTGCCTGTAAGATACTTTTAGAAGTACAAGCCTTATCTAAAGGCAAAAGTAGTTTATCTGTGTGGTTTGCTTTGATTTTGGATGCTGGTCCTCATCTTCATAACTAAAAGGTACTGAAAGTAATTCATTATGAGCTCTGTATACACAGATGTATGCATGCATGCACATACTAACTCCTCGTGTTTAATTCAGTCTCCACAACAAATTTATTTTACGTTATTTAGATAGACTGATGGACTGTATGATATTATTATGAATGAGTCTTGGATAGCATAAACTACAATGATATACAACCAAATAAACCAGTATCTGCCAGTAGTCAGTGGACAGTACTGAAATACCACTTATCCATTAATATATGAGGTTGACACAACAGTTTCTTATGAAACTAGTTCATAACTAACAATATCTTACAGTATTTAGCATACTTGATCATAAAATCACAGTGAATGATTAAGTAGGAGTTTTAACAGTATTTTAATATGACAAGAGTGTCTAATGTCAGTTAACAATGACTGTAATTCTACAAAACGTACACTGCCTGTGAGTCTGTGATTCTTGGATAGTAATTCAGGCCATGTTACTTTTGTAACGTCAGTCCTCCGTCACCCCATCAAAACCTTTGATTCAGTGCCTCTTGCAAAATGGCAGAAGTTCAAGAACATATCAAGGAGTGGAGAGCCTAAAGCACACGCTGTCACTAACAAGTATTATCATGCACTCAGAATAATTGCTACTAAAAAAAGCCAGCAGCTATCAAGCAGCATTTTAATCTTAATTCAGAATAACTACGGTGTATTAAGTCCCCCTCTGTGGTTTCTAACTGGAGATACTTTAAAATATTTTCCTTTCAAGCTGGAATGAAGGGAACTATTGAAGGACTCTTACTGACTGGTGTTTCCTCAAAACACTGAGGAAATCGCAACAGACTTTCAGTCAAAAGTAGACACAACTTCTCTTTCATTGTATAAAACAACAATCTAAAAATCAGTTGGGTTTTGACTGATAACACATCCACTTATAGCTACATTTTAACTAGAGGCCTATTTGGCACATGAAAAACGAAATCTTATGCAATATACAGAAGTGTGTGACTTCTACCTTAAGAATTTTTTCAGTTCATAGTGTTTTGTGTTAACCTATTGTATCATGTCTTCTATGACTCTACGGAAGACTAAACTCAAACTATAGGCATGCATACTATAGATAAATTGAAACAGACTGCTTTTGGTCTTCAATAAAGAACTCACAAACTCAAGTAGCCCATTACAATGCAGTATGGACACATGGTACTTTAATATATTCATAGAAAAAAAATGGAAAATTTGAGTTCAGGAAGTGGGATTGTTTCTTTCGTAGAGGGTAGCTCAGCAATAAATGCCTGCATCCATCCCTCAGAATTAAAATGCCACATCCTAAATCATTCCAAGCTAAAAAGGGCAAGTGCCAGTCTTAAAGGTAGCAAGAAATTCTTGTAACATCTGCTGTGAATGCAGCCAGCCCCAGCAGCTAAAACAGAAGGGAATATAGCATAATTACTTCCAGTGTTCTCAGGGGCCTTGCTCATACTCACAGCCGTGAGAATTAAAGCTATGCATCACTCTTCTCATTAACTAAGCTGTTTCTTTCCACAGGTGTGATGTAAGAAGAAATAAAATTTCGAAGGTATAAACTGTCTTCAGGAGGACTGTCACCAGGTCACTTAGCTTCGTGGTGCAGAGTGGCTATATGTGAAAGCTTCTTATTCACAAAGTAGCAGGGAAAAATGTCTCCTCTCTTCTTTTGCAAGTGGAAAGCGTGCAGGCTAGCAGACAAAGAAGTCAGCTGGTCACTCCAGCTTTGCAGAACTGGTGATCTCACCCTCTCCTCCCACTGTTACAGAGTAAAGAGCTGCTATGGTTTGACTGATTGGTTTTATTTTATTACCTACTCTCCTGATATATGAGAGAAGTTAACGCCCAGCTCTTGACCGCTTAAATGAATTTGGAATTATTGGACACAAGCCAGCTGATGATGACAGTGCTTGGGATTTTCTTCTCCCTATAGAAAAAAAGAAAACAGCACTGGACAGTTACATCAGAGCTTTTTAGCAAGGCATTAATAAATCATGTGAAGATTACTAATACTGATGATTACTCACAAGCAATACTATAGACCTCATATTCCTGAAAAGAGCCAGGTGCCTAAAAATATGTATTTCACTGGTTTGTTGTGGATTGAGAATGTTTGCCTTCTCTGTAGTGTTTGATGGTATGTAATGAATTAATCATGTATAGAAATACTATGAAAAAGTTATTGCTCGATTCAATGTCATGTTTATATAAAAGCAGAACTAGTACAAATAGAATCTGCTGCATTTTGAGAATTGTTTCTTATGCATAAAGTGCCTAGCTTTATTTATTGCTCATTTAATAACAGAGTTTAAAGTTCCCTAGCAAGCAAAGAAAAATGTTGGTAAAAACCCCCTTGTTTCTCACTGTCATGGAAAACAGCAGCATTGTTTTGTCAGTTGGACTGATGATCTACAGAACTTAGAAACAGATGCTGAAAAAAAAAATACATGCACAAAATCAATATGTAGAATTTGAGAACAAAAATGGGGAGAATGTCTGTTGAATAAATTACTTCAGAACAGTGTCACTTGAGCTACCTGACAATATTATTTTGCACACTGGTAAACTGTTGAAAAAACATTTTATACAGTTTGGCTCTTCTATTTCCTCCCTGCTTTGTGGTGCTATATCCAACTCTGGATGTTCTGCCACCCTGGTTTTCTCTTGCTTTAAACAAAAGCTGCTGCTTTGATCATCTGTAACATGTGCCAAGACACAAGACAGATGCTCCAATGGTGCAGTTGTGCACTCTCAGAAGAAAACTTCTT
Source organism: Chlamydotis macqueenii (assembly GCF_036417535.1). Taxonomy (NCBI): domain Eukaryota; kingdom Metazoa; phylum Chordata; class Aves; order Otidiformes; family Otididae; genus Chlamydotis; species Chlamydotis macqueenii. The sequence goes on from NC_141556.1 coordinate 170,208,007, forward strand.
ATTATTGGAGGAAAAAAATATCTCTACACTTGAGATTAAAGAAGGGATTTACTCCTCCTTTATTTATTTTCCTGCTGCAGGCAAAGTGCAGCCACCTCTGAGAATGGCCACGTACTCATAATCAGGAGTGGAGATGTGTGATTAATGCAAAGGATTGGGCAGGAGAAGATACAGATTTTTATTCTGATCTTCCATTGTCACCTGGACAAGTGCCCTAACTGTGAGATGCCTTACTTCCACTCTTCAGTGGAGCTGACAATGGTAAATCTCCATTAATGAATGAATGTAACCAAAAGCTTTCACAACAAAATGCAAATTCATGTTTGATTATTGACTGTTTTCAAGGGACATTATCAAGTAACTTGCAGTCCTTGTTTAGAAACAAAAGGATTTCACTACTTTGTAAAGAAGAAAAAGCTGTGAGGATGGACAGGAGGAACACCATGGCTTACCTAAGCTTCCTTTCAGGACGCACTGCCCATAGCAAGTGCCAAGCTACTTGCCAATGCCAGGAAAGGTGGAAAAGGGAGTGAAGAGTCCCCGCTGTTTGTAAAACTGGGGATATAAAGGCAATGTCACCCTTTTCCCGTCCATCAGAAAGAAAGTCGCACTAGAGCTGTTACTACACCGCAAAATCTGCCTTTGCTGCTGAAGGGTTTTCAAAGGGCAGCCTTACACTAACATGTGCTGGCCAGTGCATCCTGATGAACCATTTTGGGAGGGCTTTTTACCAGTGTGGATTTGGGTTTCATTTATTTATTTATTATTGATTCTCTCACCAGCTTAAGACCAGGCACTGAATTAGTCCCAGAAGGTAGCTCCTCACTGCTAAATAAATAGGAGTGGGATGTGGGCTCCTCTACAGGATCCTCCACTACCCATGTTTTCTAACTTTTTTTTCTCTCTGTGGATCCACTGTGGACTATACCAACTAGCCATCTCCAAAATGAGTCTGTTGGAGAATTGACAAGCCACAGGCAGTGGGAACATGAGCCAGTCTGTGACAGTTGACCATGGGGTCAGGAATAGGTCCCTTGTCCATCTCCTTTTAGCAGCGTAGATGTAGCCAATGGTTATGTGTCAAACTATGGCCAAAGGTATTGTAGTCAGCCCAGGCTGGGCAGCACACTCTAACACTGGCTTCATGGTCAGCATTGGATTATTTCAGCAGAAGGAAAAACTTAGAATATACTTGAGCTTTTGGGTTGCCCACATGAAATGCATTTCTATGGGATGAGCCCGTCGCTGAAAGCACAGACTTTACTGACAGTGAGAAGAGCACTGTGGGTTATCCAGGTTTTACTCTAACCTCTTTTCTTCTCTAGACACTTTATTTGTTTTCCTATACTATTTCTGGGAAACAGTGGTTGAGAGACAAGAGGGAATTTTCATCTGGAGTACAAGTTGTGGGAACTGTGAGTGTTAAATGACATAACTCCAGATGGCATTAAAGCAAAGCGCTGTTTAGACCTATCATGAAGTTGTGAATATTTTCACAAGGGTGAAAAGGTTTAAGGGTAGATGGAGATACCACCATTTCACAGCAGCAGTGAATAGCAGCTTGGTCTAGATGTCAATTTGCAAACAAAGGTAACCTTCTACAAACAGTTCTAAAGGAAGCAAAATGTGCAATGAACTCTTCTAAATGAAAAAAGTGAAATATAGAGCAACACATAAGTGGCAACACTGGCTGATGAATAAACATATCACAACTAGAAAATGGGTACAGCTCAGTGCTAAAATAGCCAGTTTAAAAGAAAGACAGACTATAGAATACATTCACTTTTAAAATTTGTTGTATTTTAGAAGGAAGGAAGGAAGGAAGGAAGGAAGGAAGGAAGGAAGAGAGGGAGGGAGGGAGGGAGGGAGGAAGGGACGAAGGAAGGGAGGGGGGGAGGGAGAGAGAGAGGAAGGAAGGAAGGGAGGAAGAAGGAAGGAAGGAAGAAAGGAAGGAAGGAAGGAAGGAAGGAAGGAAGGAAGGAAGAAAGGAAGGAAGGAAGGAAGGAAGGAAGGAAAAGAGGAAAGGGAATGAAATGTGTGCTCCATCTCCTTCCCATCCCCTAAAGAGTTTCTGACAGAACCATTGGGACTGTGTTAACAATTCAGAATGGCTCAGTCATACTGTTCTGCCAGATCAAACCAAACTGTCCCAAGCACAAACTCTGTGGATTCAGTTAGACACTTCAAACATGTACTTCTGAAAATAAACATTATCCTTTATTTCCTATGACCAGACAAGAAGAGTCACATCTTAAAGAGAGCCTGGAAGTATTTCTTGGCAAACAAAAGTTGTGATGATTATTAGTCAAAGTAATTCCCCTGTAAAGCCATATCTAGGGATGATAGTTTAAATACAATCATAGATTTATACCAGAAATAACATTTATTGATACACCCACTTTGCTAAGTTATATTTTTGTACAAGTGAAATGACCCCATCCAATGAGCATGCATGCAATCTCACGCAAAAAAAAAAAAAAAAAAAAGAACAAAATGAAAAATAAATCCATTCACTTTTTAATATGGCTTTGTCATCCTTTCTTCTAAATCTCAGAGATATTTATGCTTAAACAAGAGTCAGTTACAGTTCATCATGTTGTTCCAGCACTACTTTTGTAGCAGCACAATGCCATTAGTCATTCACAGAACCATAGCCATTAGAGATTGAAGTGACCTTTTAATGTCATCACATCCTACCCTGATTCCTACTATCCATGGCAACAGACTAATGCCAAACAGACAATTATGACTTCACTGCAAAATGTGACAAAGGAGAAGCTGATTTCCAGTTGTAAGCTAAATTTCAGAAGGCAGAGGCCTAGCCTTTTGCATCCAAATGAAAGTTATTTGCATTTCATTTGCAAGTTGTTCAGTACTCAAGATATTTCTAACCACCTGCCTCACTTCGGTACCTAAATAAAAAATTGATTGTTTACCTTGGACAGAGGAAGGAAAATAAAAATGGAGAAGTCATGAAGAAATCAGTGTTTGATGCAGGATCCTTCCAAGCCAAGGACAGGTTTTTTTTTGTAAAGCTGGGTGGACATGGTTTACCTGCGCTCCTTACCCTCACCGAAGAGTGAAGGTCCCTGTCTTGTGGGAATAGGGGTATAGATAGGCCTGTGTCCATTTGATATGTGGGCTCCAGCGTGAACTACTTTGCTCCAGATGACATTGAAGTAATATGTCTGCAAGACAGGGAGCTGGAACCTGGGATAAATATAGAGGATAACCAACATCGTGGTGTAAATGCACTTTCGGAGATGAACAATTAGTTTATATCTGACTAGGTATATCTAGTATATAGTATATATCTAGAGCTAGGTGTATGTGTATATCTGAAATGCATCACTGAGTAAAGATATTTCAGGATGATTTAGACTAAATGCTATATAACAGTGTCAATGTAACTCTACATCTATGGTAATTAGCCCTTCCTCAGAGGCAAGAATAATTAGTGTGGGCCATTGCTATGCTAATACAGACCTATTGCTTGCAGGACCTGACCTAATGTGCATAGAGGGACATTTACTGAACCGTACCTGCTCCTTCCAAGTGCATCTGTGCTTCACTGAAACTCACTTGTGAGTTTGCTTGGCATATACATATTGTTGTAATGTGATGAAAACAATAATCAATCCTCCTTTATTTGCAGTTAACGGAATTACTACAGCAAATTTCTTTCACTCACAAGAAAAATTATTAGGAGTTTGAACTCCAATTATAGTCACAGCAAGATCATGTATCAAGAATTTAGATGTGTGACTCAACTTCCTAGCGAGAACTCTCTCTCTGACTGGATTTAAAGGAAAATTCAGAAAGAATTAAAACCCTCACAACTATTGCAGGGGTTTAGAGTCCTAAAGCATCTCATCTCTGGTGTAAACCCACAGGCTATTGCAGGCAAAGACATGTTGTAATATAGCACTAGGTAAGAGCAAAGTGCTAAAAATGTGCTTAGACAAAGCCGTATGTGAAAGGGCATATTTCCCACTGACATTTCAGTAATCAAACACAACAAGAGAGATACATTCTTAGTTTTTAATTTGTCTTTATTCAGAACATTTAATATTGCAATAAAAGAGATACATTGAATTAGATAATTTCCCTTCAAAAGGACTAAACAGAACTGTGCAAGGACTTACTTAAGGAGTTGTCCCAGAGCTCCATAAAATGCAGCACTGGGAAACTGAGCATCAGTGGTTTTATATTTCAGGGATGATGCAAGATTTTTCAACCTTTAAATTACAGCTTGTGCAAGCAGTACTCTGTTACTTAACTCTAACAGATTTGCAGATGTGTCCATCCCCAAGGTAATGGGCATTGCATTTCTGTCATTCAGAAGGCTGAGATTAAAAATAAATCAAAGAATGAATTAATCCTATCCTCACATTCTCTAAAAGCTTCTAAATACTACTTGGAGAGATTCTAGCAGAGATAATAATAGATTTTTATAAAGATACTCTCTAAAACGTTTACAGAACTATTCTTCTCTGTTTCAGAAACAAAAGACACGATAGGGCTTTACTTGAGCCAGTTATCCAGTCAATCACTGACAAAGCTTAGTATAAATGTGGTTCAAGGTCTAGGCCTTCCCCCCGACATACACTCATCCCCCTCTGCCCATCCCCTGAAAAAATCCAGTACTAGAAGACAGACAGAAGAAGGGAGAAAGAAAGGAAGGGAGGGAGGAAGAAAAAGGAAGATCTATTCTGAAAAGTTAGACTTCATAATATTTTATGACAAGGTTAGTAGGCATTTTTCTCTGAGTATTGAACATAAGAGCTATAAAAAGCTGCATATGTTTATGACCAATAATATCTGCAGTGATGCAAGCTAAGCTAGCAGTTCTTTCTCAGGAATAAAGGCTGAGTTCAATGAAAGGACATAACGTTACGTGTGTACAAGCACTAGGAAACACCGACTGGCATTTTCCCTTTTGACCTGACGTGACAGTGTTACATTCCAATAGAAAACATTGCCAAGTCTCAGTTCAGCATAAAAACAACATTGAGGAAAATATTCTGCAGCAAACAAACAGAGCTAAAAATTGTTTCAGTAAAAAAGAGTCATGCTTGGAGCCAACAGCATCTCTGAAAGTCTGTTTATTCTGTTGCCTCAAATCTGACAGGCCATGATGAATTAAATGAACTACAATTAAAAGAAGTGTTTGGGGTGAACTAGAAATGCTTTGTTTTCTTTTTTCGCACTAGGACTCAGCTGACTTACATACCTCATCACAAGATGCAAGGATGTGACTCTGCCCTTTTTATTGTGTGACAAAAACTTAAAAAACAGGCCATGAAAAAAATTAGAAATAGAAATATCAGAAGCTTAATATTATGCAAGTTATTATTTAATACAGTAAAAATTTTATTTTTTTTTACACTACAGCTTCATGATTTGGAGCTTGGGCCTGTCAGTTTGCAGGACTAAATTACCAAGGAGATTCAGATTTGCACAGGGCTGAGATAAACTGCTGCCTCAACTTTCTTAAAGACCTCTTTGCATTGGATTGGGAAGACTGGGCTGTTAACCTGCACTTTCTGAAATAAATGCAATAGTATTTCTTACTTGTAAACATGTAAGATTTTGCCAGATTTTAAAAAGTGTTAGTTGAAATGAGTCTTCTGAAAGCAAACCTCTCTGCAGTATTGTTTTCCCTGCTGATTAAAAGTATTCAGGCTTTCCTATTGCTCCTCCATAAAACTCTGACCCCTGAGAAATCTTGGGTTTCCCAGAAAAGATAGACAATAAAACCACTGTCTGTAAAAAAGAAGCACCACTGTCCCTATACAGCAAAAACCAGACTTATCTCCCTTTTCCATGGACAGGACAAGGATACTGAAGAAGTGTTTTCCAAGGGGTCTTCTCCTCACTTGGACTGCCATTGTCTAGGCTTGGAGGGGAGCGATGAAGATTCCTCACTTGGAGGGGCCCCACCAGCTCCAGAGAAGGGTGTGGATCCAGAAGGAGATCCAGGAACACCCTTAAAAACAAATCCACCTGGTTATGTCTATATTGGCAAACTGACAGACAGACCCTGACTCTGCCATTTTGTAATCTCTACTGTTAAACAGCTATTACAGGCCCTGGCATGGTTCTGGCCCTGACCAGCTAGCAAGTTCCCAAACAAACCCTCAGCACACAGATTCAGAGTTAGGAAAGGCAGGGGACTATTTCCCAATAGGTAGCTTGAATGCAGCAAGCTTGTTTATGAGACTTCAGTAGTACAGCAAGATTAGTCTGTGCCAGCTGGCCAGAGGATTGGTGTACGAATCCTAGCACTGCCAAATTTACAAGTAGAGGGGTAGTCCTTGCACCTTGTACACATGTGTATAGCTAGGAATGGGATGAAGTTAGTGTAAATCCTAACATTAATAACACTTATGGAAAGACTAGGGGACTTAAAGAGGTGAAAACTTGGCTTATATGCTGTAGTTTGGTAAGGGCTGATGTTGATTTGAGTAGGGATGAAAACAGGTGGAGTAAATGGATGTGCTATTCTGAGGAGATTGAAGGCCCCCAGAACACCTCACATATTTAAAAGTCTAAGGATTTTTTTTTATCCCACAGTGTTTGCAGATGTGTTCAGGATTTTCAAGATTCAAGATTTTTTTTGTATTACTTTGTTTATGTTTCTTTTGTGTTACTTTTTTGTGTTTCTTTTGTGTTACTGACTTTGTTTTGGTCAACTATTTTCCATGGCTTTGGGAGATGTTTGCATTATAACGAGACAAGGTGGACTTGCCAAGTCATAGGCTTTTGTTTGAAGTTCAGAATGCTGAGTAAACTCCCTCAAATTTGCCATTTTTTTTAGACACAATATTGTGATATATAAAGGACAAATCAAGCAGAATGGAAAGGAGAAAAAACATATCTACTATATCACTTACATGAAAACAAGAAGGTAAACTGATGTAATTCTTAAAAAGATGCAAGGCAGTCCAAGTTGTAAATATATATATAAATAGAAATAAAATAATTCATTATTGCTACATATTTACTTTACTCAGAAGGTAATATGGAGACAAGTTTTTATAAAACTGAGTAGCACTTTGTAAAATTCTTACAATGTGTAGACAAAGTTGACCATCAAGTTCAGTAGCAAAAATAAACTCTTTTCAATAATTTCAATTTACTGAAAAGATTCACTACCTCCAAAGCTGCAGGAAGAAGACAAATTAAATCCCAAGCAGTCAGGCCAGCAAATTTTAGTAATTGCTTTTTCTCCAAGGAGGGAGTGGTAATTTTACATCATTACACCTTTTTGAGAGTATCCAATTGTCTAGGTTAAAAACCTGGTTTCGTTCCCTTCAAAATTACTTTGCAACAGATAAGGATTATTTCAATTGCACTTGTAAATGAAGAAAAAAAATGTATTTAGACTCATTAGTTTTAAATTCCTTACCTCTATCCTTCTTACCACAACTAAGTCAAAAGAGGCCATTAGACATTGCCCCTTCTTTAGGAATTCATAATGATAGACAAAATGCTAGGTTTTGACTGTTTCTCTCATTTAATTAGAAGATAAATTTAGTTTTGGTACACACTGAATCACTAAAGCATATTAACAGCTGTTTCAGCTGGGTGTTAACTTAAGCCCCAAACCAGAAAACATTCTGCATGTCGCTGAGCCAAAACTGATATGGATATTTTCCTTTTAAATATAATGAGCTAAATAGAATGTTGTTTTTATCCTACATCTACTTTCACTGAAGTTTCTTCATTTCCTGCATGAACCTGTTCTGCAATGGCATTTGCACTAGTAAATAACACACTAGATTCTAATGGAAGATAAAAGATCTTAAAGCATTTCTTACTGCCATATTAAATAATTGCTTCACCCATTACCTCCCCACCACATCTCAATTAAAATGCCACACCCATGTAACAACTCATAATGACATTACATAGAATAAGACATATTTAGGGAATGTAGGTGCCCCTAAGCAATTTTTGTTTCCAACAGGAGTCACAAGAAATGGTCAATCTGATAGAGGTATCTTGAATGCAGGTTTAAGATGGTCAGAGGAGAGAAAAATCTATGTCTTGATGTGCTGGTGCCACTTGATGTGGCACCTGCTGTCTTGGTGACAGCACTGCTTTTGAACTTGACTCTACATGGACACTTTCCCACTGCACCCTGGAGCAGAACTAATCCTGACAAGTCTGAATTGACCAATGATTTCATACTGCAGGAAGCCAAGGTGTGGAATAACGGCAGACTACAAGGTGCCAAGTACCACAGATACACCAGAGACACGTACATGAAGTGAAAGATGAACGTCAAAGAGAGACATCCTTCGTAATTAAACAGTTTTCTTTCTACCTAAAAGGGGCTGGGGTGGAAGTAGTATTGTGACAGAGTGTGTGCCTCTATATCCAAAATTGCAACATCAGATCTTCTGTTTGACTGTCCTGTACGCCAAAGTCACATAGACTCGCTAGTCGCCTTCTTGTTCGGTTTTAACATGCTTTATATGGGTTGACCTTCCACACATATCCGAAATGTCATACCAACTATGATCTGACAGCTTTTGTCTACCTCACCTCCCCAAAGGCCCCCAATCCAGTACTTGATCTGAGAATAAGACTCACTTGAATAAAATGAGATTCCATAAAAATAGCAATTGAAGCTTGTAATTTTTTTTCTTCATGTACCCTCCAAGGGCAAAGATTATGGCACTCAGGACCTGGGACATAGTTCCACCTCGCTCCTGAGCCTGATGGAGGCTCAAATCCACATCTTACATCTCTGAGAAGGTAACCTTACCATTGGCCTACGAGTCATGCAGGTAAATGAACAACTGGCGATACTACACAGCAGCACAGCTCCAAAAACAGGAGGAAGAAGCATGTGAACACAGAGTAGCCTTGTAGTGAAAGGATTTATCTAGGAGGTGGAGAAGATGGGTCTGACCTCTGACTCTCTCAGATCTAAAGCAGAGGAAGGATCTGAATGTCAGTTTCTAAGTGCTTGGGCATGTGCCGAAATGACAAAAAAGCAAGGGGAACACCTACATGTTATTATTCCTACCTTTAAAATGAAAGAGTGTATCCACTCTGAAGGAAAAAACTCTGTCTTCAGGAGGTGAATCTTACTGGTGGATCACAAGTAGCTAGAAGTACTTATTCCTGAGAGAGCGTATACCCAACATGAGAGGATTTCAGGCATAATTCTATGCCAGCAGTGTTCTGCTGTCTGCTCCCTACTCACACCACTGACTGCTCTGGATCCTACAGTGAGGCATTTCACTGTTTAGATAGACTACACACGGAACATTAAATCAAACAGTGTCCCTGAAATTCAGGTATTTCGCTGTCTTCATGTCTGGGTCCTAAGGCCTGGATTCACCCTACATCTCTGAGCATTTAACTGATGTGCCTAGAGGTTTTTGGTAGTCTATCAAGAGACTCAGCTCTAGGGAGTGTCTCAAATCTGAATTACTATCTGGAGATGCCCCTGGGAATCCATGAGAGTTCCCAGACTTAGGAGCATGCCCAACCCCACACACCTCATCTCAAAGATATACAAGACACTCAAGCAACATGCCACTGTCTGCCTTGGTTTCCAGATGAAGGAGATACAGGTGCAGAAGCCAGAAGGGAACTTCCATGTGCTCCAACAGCTCTCCCCTGTCTGGGAAATCAGAGATGCAGGACTGGAGGGCACACTAACTTATCTCCCACTACTGATTAGGCAGGTTGCTGACAGCACTTGGTTCCTAACTGAGGCACTTGTAAGAGGCCAAAGGGGAAAGGGATGAATAGGTGCCTTAGTTTTTATCAGATCTAGTCCTCCACTGGGTTATATTGCTCGATTCTCTATCACCACAGAATTTTCTGTATTTCCCTGGTACATGAACAAACAATTCAAGCTGCTGGAAAGACTGTGTTTTGTTCTTTTGCTAATTTAAAATACAATAATTTAGGTATGCACATAGATCTGAGTCAAGGACCCATTCTTCTGCTTACAAGCAGAAGATTTAAAAAAATGCATTAATTTCTTTATCATTATTATATTCTTGAGCAGAAAGACAAAGGATGAATGAATAAAAAATATTTACTGATTATATGTGACATTAAAAGTGACAGGTTGCAAGTAAGGTTACAGAAATATGCTGCTAACATATAATTTTTCATTGTTCTTTAAATTCTTATGGGTGGGAAGAAGACTTTCTTAGAAAATAGTTTCTCAATGGTTGAATAATGACATTCTTGATGTATTACCAGTTTTGAATTGAAGATTCCAAAAGTTATTGCCTTATTAACAGAGAGCTACATTGCCAAAATTTTGGAAAAAAATAAAGAGGTCATCAGCAAGTTTTCATCTATAAATATTAATTGTAAGGACTTGTTCAAAGATGTAAACTCTGACTAGTTGGATGACCTAAGCCGGCAAATTAAATGACATTCTTGAAGGGGAGTTCACTTTTAAAGTTCAGAATGACAAGAAAGTCTAAATAAATTGTCAGATATCCCGCAGTGGAGCTAGAGAGAATTTCAGAATTGTAATCAGGTAGATTAATGAGGTTGCTGAAATATATAGTAATATGAGTAAGACCATGGTGACACAGAAGGCCTTGCACTGACTCTTCTAATTTCACGGAAGCATTGTTGAGATTTGTGATCTACAGAGAGAAAAAAAAAATAAAAAAGGCTTTGCAAAAAGAAGCAAGGCACAAAAAGTCTCATAGATCACTTGCTGTGCCAAATCAGACAATGTACTTGGCCTGGTGGTGTCCACCATCCCCACTCTTGGAGGGTGGGGGGAGTGAGAGAGAGACTGCGTAGTCTGGTCCCGATCGGGCCTGAACTACGACAGTTATCTACACTACATATCATGAAGTACTAGTCAATCTTGTTTTAAATGCTTGCTCAATGCAGAACCACTATTACCCTTAGGACAGTAATGTAAAACATGCTTCACCTTAGTTGTCTAGGTAGAGACATTTGCACAGCTGCAAAGGCACCAAGGGACTCTTGAATCCCAGCACACAGAGAGATGTTTTTACTCCATCCTTCGCTCTCGTCTATATTTCCTCCAGCTGAGGCACAAAGAAGACACAGAGCCTTGTTATGCTCCTTACATTTACCTTGATGAAATTTCTGATGAGAAATTGTCCCAGACACAATGCCTACTGACATTGCAAAGTGTTCTCACCACTCAGTTAATTTTTTTTTCCTTATCTAATTTAATTCTAGAAACTCTGCTTTTCAAAGCATAGCTATAATGCCACTGGATAATAAGATAATGAATATTAATATCTATTAATTTTATACTGATATTAATATCATGTTCTGGGTCTGAATCTTATTAAATGATTTCTCTACAAGTTTGGCGTTTACATACTTACATTCCATAGGCACAAGGAAAAATATTGTAAATATTTATGGTCCTTTGGATGAGGAGACCTGAACATCAGCAGAAAGAAGGTTTCCAGTATTGCAATGAAGACTGCTTTCCTAGACACTTGCTTTTCTAGATGAAATGTGCCTATTTTCACTTTGAAGGCTTGCCAGGTGGTAAGAGTGAGTTAAAGTACCTGGCAAACACAAGTTGTGGGTACATCTCAGCTATCAGTTGGACTTGCTCCTATTGCCTGTGTGCACATACTGGATCCTTCACGGGGTGGAAAAACTTGGTATCCACCCAGCTAAAACCTGGAACTGACTCAACGGTAAAACCATCTCAGGGCCTGCTCCAATAAGCACTATTGGTGGAAGCAATCCAACTCTCACCACCTCCACCTGGCCTAGGCTTCAAACACTGTCCTACTGAGTGGTGAGCTGTCATAATACATAACTTCTTATGCAAACACATCCTTGACATCACATACAAATACACCAGCATTAGAGATGCCTGTGAGTAAGTGGCTGCGAGGGATAGTTCTGCACCTGTGATATCCAGGTCCTACGGATAGGGGCAGGTTGCTCAAGGGGGAACACAGCAAGTTGTGGGACATAATTCACTGGAGCAGGTGGTGGTACTAGCACAGACAACATCATCCTTTCCCCTCTGGATCACAAGCCAACCCCAGAGAACCTGAAACTGAGAAAAGTTTGGCAATGCCAACTACCGAAGCTTATTTGAAGCTTAGAATCATAGAATCATAGAACGGTTAGGCTTGTTTCCTCCTAACTCTTAGCTTGAGAACTAGTATCAGCTAGTCAGGCACTGAATGCCCTGATTACTTGCTTGCTTTTTTGGTTTTGTTTTGTTTTTATTTTAATCACTGAGATGGCCTGTGCTGAATGCTGTAGATCAGGTTTGGTTAACCAGCATTGCTCCAGGGCTTCATGCTTTGTACAGATTCCTGCACCGCATAGCCTACTCCCTCTTGTTTGGTGACTCCTCCCTAATCCATTGTCCACTTTCACCTTCAATGCTTGTTTCTATTTTCTATGCTTTTTGTGTTTTTCTCCAAATACCTTATCACCTGCCTTTTCCAGGACCTGAAAACAATTTTGTTATTTTTATCTACTTATATTTCTAATTGTATTTTGCTCATATTTACGTCGACTCTGTGATTATTTGCAACGCTATCTCATAAGAACACAAACACATTGTTGAAGGGTGGGTTTTTTTAGATCGTTAACAACTATGATTAGATGATAACACTGAACTCTACAGAAGACTAGTAGATATCACCTAAATTCACTACATTGTCTAAAACATTGTAGTTTTAGGAGATATTTTTCAATCTATGTGACAGAATTTATAGCAAATTGCATTTGGAATAAATATTTAAAATAATAATGGATAATTATTCAAATGGTTCATTAAAATCCACATAAGAACTATGCCACTTTCTTCCTTTCATCCAGTAATTTCTTCCAGCAAATTTTCTTGCATCATTAGCGTAATATAAACTCACTATGTTTTTCACTTTCTTTTATCTGAATATTTTTTTCTATATACTGATTCCATTACTAGTGGAAGTTAAAACAGAATTGATGTAAATTATTTTCAAAACATCTCACATCTTTATTTTTTACAGAAAAGTAATATTTTCTGATTTTATTAATGAGATACCTTACACTTTTGGCCTTTTAATTTAACCCAAATTTATAAGCCCTTTCTGCTTTTACAATATTTGTAAATTTGGGGGGGCTTCTTTGCAGGCTTTGAAGCAGTTCTTGCATCTGCCTCAGAACTCTGAGTAGCTCTCTGTAATATTTTTTGGTTGTACTTTCCATTTTACATTCTAGTCTCAGTTCTCACATTTCATTAAAAACTCTTCCAATCACATGCCTTGTGTTGTCTTCCAGAGGAATTACTGGTGGTCTGCTTTGTTTTGTTTTTTTTTTTAATTGACAATCTTTTTCTTTACTCATAGAACCAATTAAGCCCCTGCCCTACACATTGTTCACCATATTTCTTTGTTGTGCAGACACACCTGTCTCAGAATTTGATGGCCTTCTAATATCATAGTTTGTAAACTAGTTTCTTCTTATATTGTTAAATATAAGTACTTTGCCATAGCTGTATACATTTTTTAAATTTTTTCACTCATTAACACTATCATAAAGAGGCAGATTAAGATCATCATTCAATGGATATTTTAATATCTATATTCTAAAATTGTTTTCTAATCTATTTTACGAAGCCCATCCATTATGCTTTTTTATCCAGTGGTGGCCAAATTACCTGAGTTTCTCCCATAAGAAAATTATTTTGTTACTGAATCTTTCTTACTTTTAGTGTCTTATAGTCAAAGTCCACTGAAACTTCTCTCATTTCTCATGCACTTTGTCTTCCCTAAGACAATTTCCCAGCCAGGCTTTACTTTCACTTCAAATTTAATCAGCATTGCACATGACCCTGCTATTCTTTCCAACCTTGGGCTATCTCCTTTCTCTTACATCATTTAGCCGATTGTATAAAATGTAAAAGCCCTGGAGTGACGGATTCAAAACTGGGCATTAGTGTTATAATTCTGAGCTACAAACGAGGCAGCAGTGCACCTTGGCAAAAGATGCCAAAGATGACCTGTTCAGCATCTGGAGCTGTATTAACAGGAGAACAGCCAGCATTTGTTAGACTACAGGAATAATACTGTGTCCAGTTTGGGGCCCTCAGTAGAGAAGGCATCAATAAACTGGGACGAGTTCAGTGAGGGCCACCAGGATGGTTGAAGCTGGACCACTTGCCCCACGAACAGAGACTGAGGGAATGGAGAAGAAATGGCTCTGAAGGGCCCTGGTATCTACAGGGATGTCGGCAAGGAGATGGAGTCACACTGGTGCATGGTAGAAGGATGAAAGGCAGCCAGCATAAATTGAAACAAGAGTGGTTCAGGCAGGATACAAGAAAAACCTTTGCTCTCCATGAGGGCAGTTAGGCAGTGGAGCAGGTTGTCCAGAATGGCAGGTTGTGCCATCTTCATGGATGAAAGAGATGACTGGATAAAACCGTAAGCATCCTTGTCTGACCTCAGAGCTGGCCGTGCTTTGAGCAGGAGGTTGGACAAGAGACTTCCCAAGGTCCTTCCCATCTGAATTATATCGTAATTCTATGGTTACAAAGACTGCCCACAGAGCAACATTACATATCACATAATATCATTCCCAAAGATCCTTTCATTAAAATATTTCAGGTTTACCATTTACCTGGTTAGCACAAGGACTAAATTTCATCACTTGTAATAGTAATAGCTGATGGTAAGATCTGTAGCTCTGGCTCGTTTCATATACTCTTTGCTATTGTGTAGAGACACTAGACCACATTCATGCTCTTGTTCTTTGCCTTCTGTCTCCTAGCAACTCCATCTGCTGCCTTATTTTGTATGTTGGAAGTACAAGTCAGATTTATTTTTTTTTTAGTTAGGGAAAAGCTCCTTCCCTGCTTCCAACCTAGCTTAACACACAGTCTTGTATTTGAGATGCTGGAATCCCTTTTGCACAAGTGAAGTTCATTTTACCCTGCACTCTCTGATGACCAGACCCTCTTTTCCACAGACATAAGCCAGTCCTTTACCCATGGATTCTTGGCCACAGAGGAATTTCAGTGACTATTAATATTGCCAATTATCTCCAAAACTCATTAATCCACTTTTGGGATGAGGGAATGTTTCTGTTGTTTTTTACCCCTATTGTTTTGTCTTTCATGAGCTATAATTAGACATTTTCTGGCATCATAATTCACACAAATCTCTATTACTCATTCCCTGGCACATGACAGATTTCCTTGCCAATATTTGTGGAGCGCACTGTGAACTGAGTGGCACTGAGAAGTACATAATAAAAAGTGCTTATCCTGTACATGCCTGTCAGCTACACACCCGTTAAATTTAACTCATCCAGCTCCACCATGACTGTGATATTTGTATCCTTGACTACAAGCGATTAACTATCACAGCGACATAATCTCGTATTGATCCAATGGATAAAACATCATAGTATTGGGTGATGGGTAGAAAAAAAAAGGAGGGAAAAATCAGTCTGCACTTGGAGGATGTGAGAGTGCCTCAAGAGACCACCAAAATATAATGAAACGTTTCACCTTTCTTAAAACATTAGATTATTTATACATGGAGGGGTGACTTTTATCTACAAAGCAACAGACTGAAACCTAAGCGTTCTTCGTAGCCTACAGAAAAATCAGGATGACTTTCATGTATCTGCAGTAGAAGTGGAGCTGAACCTTTTGTTTTAGAGGTCACTGGTTCCTTAGTCTGAATATTCCCCACTCCAACATACTCAGTTCTTTTCATAGCGTGTAATTTTTATCTCTCCAAAGCATATCTCATTGTTATTTGTAGCCTCTTCAGGCATTGTCTTTTCTGGTATTAGCAAAAAAAATATTGTTGAGTGGCTCATTTCTAGAGTGGAGTTTGTGCCTAAAATTTGGAAAGGTGGGTTGAGAGGGAAAAATAGTCTGTATTTATTGTATCCAGGTTAGATTGTACCCTAAACCAGAATCTAAAACAGGAAAGCAGCAAGTGCAACATCTAGAAAGAATTCTTTTGGTGAACATTCATGAATTTTTAGCTTTATAAATCATAATTCCTAGAACTGTCTTTTGAGATATAGACCTGAGTTGTGATACTGAAGTTAAATTGGTGTATAGATTATAGAAGTTTTAGGAGAACAGATTAAAACAAAATAGAAACATCAAAGTGCAAAGCTTCCTTTTACAATATACAGACAGTTTAGTTGTAGTCTAGCCAAAAATATTTATTTTAACTCCTTTATATATGACTCCTTAAAAGGAAGGGCAAGTTTCAAGAAAACCCAAATACTGATGGTATCCAGGATTTTTATTTTTAAAACATTCCTAAGCAATAGCTAATGGCCAACAGTTAACAATACAGGTGATCGCTGGGTTGGTATATAGGTGATGCAGTCGACTATAAAAACCCACCTCATTCTAAAATTCCCATGCGGAGACAAGCTATAATATATCTCATTGGCCCAAATGTCTTGGTGGTGTCTGTTGAGGCTGTAATGAAAAGAACCAATAATCCCCTAATTTAACAGAGCAAAATTATGACAATTAATTAATCCTACCAAGTACTTCGCCCATGATACAATAACAACTAGAAAACAAGCATGGAATACATTGGCTGTTTGTGTTTACTCCTTTTGTAGTTGCCACTGGCAACAAGAAAATTAACATGTAAAAATATAATAAAATACATTGTTTTTAATTGATAAAGAATATATAATTTTGAAACAAATCTAGCAGGAAAAAAAAGATGTAGTGAAAAATATGACCTTCTTAAAATATCTTTTTTAATTTGCACAGCTGCACTCTTCTATCACAGTGAACTAAAAGAACAGTAAATACTAGGGAGCTGACACAAATCATTATATATTTTCCAGTTTTCAGCTCAGCATCTGCTGCATCATTTCTCAAACTTCAAAGTGTCTGGGAAGAGAGACCAAGGATGAGAAAAATGCATCTTTTCAGTTGAAAGCATGTATTTTTCAATGACAAAGGACTACAGGCCATATTCCATTGCTATTACACAATAGAAGAGCACTCTGAAACCCTCATTTTAAATTAAAGAAAAAGGTACCTCTACAATAGCAATTTGGAGGGAGGGAGTGGTTACAGGAAAAAGAGATGACTAAAGTATATCAAGTTTTCATGTTCAGCGAAAATGAAAGTATCCATTTTTTCCAGAATAAGTAACGTTGTAGTGCAGAAAAGCTGTTTCCAAGTGGGATAATAACCTCAGGTACCTCTAGAAACCTGTTCAGGGAAGCAGTTACCTTCCCTGGGCTGCATTGATTTTCAGTGCCAGAGGAGAGTTCTGATTTCAAGAATTTCCTCCTTAAAATGAAAGGACATGCTTCTTCTCTTACACCTATGGAAATCACAGGAGAAAGACAGTAGAGTAATACCAGCATTAAAACAAAGACAGGATAAGACACAAGAGCTTGAATATCGCTTCATTAAAAGGAATTAGAGTTAATTAGCCCAGCTTGTAGTGAAATTAAGACGTTCCATGCATATCCTATTTAACCTTTCTATTATCTTTTTTCCAGGTTTTCTCTATATTTGTCAGAGCTTCTAAGAAGCTTTGGCCCACATCATTAGAAAAATCAATACTTTTTTTTAGTTTAGAATCAGATCAAAACACTGTAGCTCAAAAAAAAAATCAGAACTGTAAAGCTTTATTTAAAGCCTTTCCTCTTTTAGGGGAAGTTATGCAATTTTCAAAGCACTTTAGAAGCCTGAGCACCATATTTTAAAAACACTGAACAACCAAAATGCTATTGAAGCCACACTGCTAACCACTAGACCCCAGCTGTCTGCACTGCCTAAGTGGTGTCTACTCCCTGGTTATTCAGCCAAAACCATTTTGCTATAGAGAGTGCTAACCCTAAGCAGCATGGATTTGAGCCAGTCAGTGCAATTTGAACCCAAGGCCAGCAATAAATCCCCAAAGCCAGCAATTGGTAATTCACAAAAGAGACATATTCAGAGAGACTAGAACTTAGGGACCGGCACTCAGCCCCTAAATGGGATGAAGTGGTGTGATATGTTCCCTTCCTATGCAAGTGCAGCACATGGGCTAACTAGTCTAATGTGACCAGAGTACCAGTTTTCACGAAGTTTTAGGAAAAGCTGATAAAGTTACTGAGGCAAAAGAATGGGGATGCTTTTTCTTCCTCCAAACCGACCGTTGAAGGAGGAGAATGATACCCTTGTTTGGCTGCTTTTCCAGCCAGATCAGGAGAGGCTTGGTCACAGCTGGAGCAAGTGCCTCTCTCCAGTCAGAATTCATCACCGGGAAGCACTTACTGATTCCTACAAATTAAAAGCATGTCTCAAAAGTCATTCCTGTTTCTTAAAATATAGCTGGAGGGTAATGAAGCCATGCTAGATTATTTCGGCTGCATTCTTCACATTCCTCAAAATAATTTCAATTTTTTAGAAAATAAGAAGGCTGTCCTCGAAACAGGAAATACCCTCAATTCTTCCTGCTGAATCTTTTCTACCTTGAATAAAACAAATAAAATGTGACAGACAGCACAAGAATAAAGCCTGGTCTCCAATTACATTAATTACTCTGGATCCTAGTTTAATGCAAGTACTTCATGCAACCCAGGATTAAAATACAGTCTTTTTAAAGATGCCTTTCCCCTCATATTCTTACTGACCAGCTGTAGTAGCTCTTTGTTTGGCTTGCTGAGTTTTTACGCTCCCCATTCATAAGCTCCAATTCTACACACATGCGCGCACATGTGCAGACACATGCAACAACATACACACATATATACCTCTCCTAGCGTGCATGGTACTCTCATCCCATGGAGCTACGGCAGGATTTCTCTAAGCAGCATTGTCCTTGCAGGGCACATATTGTAACAGCACATTTTTTCTGTGAGTCTAGCCCTGGTGTAGGAAGCTAGTTAGGTGCTCTTCAAAATGTTAGTTACGTTGCTTGCTTACAACACACAATATTTAAGTACTTGGACACAATAGACCTAAGTAACCTGATGCAAAAAATAATTTAAAAAAGAAATTCCAGTCCAGCTTATCACAGAACCCCTGATCTGCACTCAATTCTACAGAAGATGGTAATTTTTGCCATTAACTTTAATAAAACGAGATTTTCATGTTATACCCTCATTGACAATTCACCCCGTTTGAACAGGAAGCATGAAAACTCATTTCAGAAAAAGGATAATTTGCACACTGACTTGAAAATTGGGAAGCAGAAAGTCCTTTCCAAAAACATCTGAGGGTTTCTGCTCTTAGTATGGCAAGTAATTTTCTTGTGATCTGTCTCCTGCAGTTAAAAAAGATGCCTGGGAATCAGAATTTACTCTTGCAGTGCTAAATAAATACCAAGAATAAGTAATCCAAGATCCTCAGTTTTGATAGCTTATTTTCATAGCACGAATTTACTAGGTTTCTCTTATTAAATATCAATATACTATGCACTCAACAAGGACATTCATATTTATTCAAATATTGATACAAACCTCTGTCTGTTGCTATGATACTGCACTCATTTTATACTCCCATTTAGGTTCTAAGAACATTTGCTCTGTTGTTTTCTACAAAAAAGGCAAGACAAAAAACACCCAGTTTTATTTCCTCTCCTATTTAAGAAGAACTTAAACCGACTCGTTATACCCCTTACTCTGCCTTTTGTTAGAATTACAGGGCTGGGACATCACATTGGAAATCAGGATTGGGTGTGCTGGCTTATTGTTCTTAACCTAGTTACTATAACATTGAAAATTAATTAAAAAAAAATGACATGTAGGTTCATATGATGAGATATACATGTCCAAGAGAGAAACAGTGCAGAAATGGTTGACAGTTCTAATTTCCTCTTCCACCTGTGCCCCACCTGACAAGTAAAAGCAGCTGGTAGAGGGGAGAGTTATGAGGATGGCAGGTGTGAAGCTTGTCTTAGAGATATTTTGTTGCAGATGAAGAGGAAAAAGTAATATGGGGAAAATGAGTAGGGAAGATAAATAAGGGTCAGGTAAGATGCTGCTTTTTTTTTTTCCTTTTGTTTTTCTTCTTTTTTCCCCTTTTCATTTGGAGTTCTTGCTGCCTGGTTTGAAGTAGGTTCTGGAACTGGCTCTCTTATGTATCATCCTGCAGTTATTTTAAGGCAAGATGGACTGTTTTGCCTGTTCCTCAGCTGGTAACAGAGCTGGTTTAGGCTGAAAAAGTTGCTTCTGCCCATGCAGTCTTCTGTTCCTCCTGAAGAGAAAATGTGTAGAGGACCATCTACAGTTATACGGTGTAGCTCTGGCTTTGCTGTGCTTTACCTCTGTTCCTTCTTCAATGGTGTAGCTTTGCATCTTTTGGTCTGTACTTTGAGAAAATCTGGAGGGTGAAAAGCAATAAGCAAAATTGTACTCCAGAGCACCACAGGAATGAAAAAGATCTGAAAGGGAGCAGCGGCCTCGGAGAAGAATGAGGGTGTTCTGCTTTTTCACAACATCTCAACCCCTTTTTTTTTTCTTGGTATCTATTGGCCCTATCTGTAGTTTCCCTAGAGCTCTACAGATCTTCCCCCACCCTCTCTTTTGTTTGTGAGATCTCACCAGCTTCTTAGAAACCTGCTTTTCTGCAAAAATTGTCTGTACTGTCAAAAAGCTTTGAGTTAGTTCTGGTCCTTAGCCAGAAGGGAAGCGGTGGCTTTGGTGATAAGGGAGCAAAGGGCTAACAAGCCTCACAGCAGAGAGGTCAAGGCTGACCATATAATCGCCCAGACTGTATGATGGGCATATGCAACTCCATATTCCCTGTCGGATGGGGATTAATCCCTGAATTATATTGACAGGAAGCATTGTGGGTGCCCGTGATAAGCCCATCTAGAGGAGATCTCGTGGAGGTTATTATAGCTCTTTGTGTAAATACAAAATTGAGTATTTCTTCAAGGAGAGCACTAAGCAGTATGCAGGGGGACACTTAAACTACATGGGAAATAAACCTGGGCAGTGAGGACTTCTGTAGGTGGAGCAGCGCAGCCACTTGTCATATGATCATACTTTCAGAACAAAAGTGTTGTCTAAAATGGAGAAATTTATAGTGTAACTATTCTGGCATAACAGTATTAGCAACGGGTTGTTACACCGGCCTGATTATACGCTACTAGAAGTGCACTAGTGAATTTTCCTGTGCAAACAAGCCTTATAGAAGAAAACGCAATATCTTTTACTGTTCCCTGATGAAAGACTGAAATGTAAAAAGAACAACGTGCACAATCTGTCCTTTGAAAGGAAAACAGCAGTTCTGAGTGTCCCTCTTCCTCTTAGGCAGACACAAAGGACTTGAAGGCAAGCCTGTTGTATGACTGCTTTAGTGCACTCTGCCCCTCGTTTTAATTAGTGCATCGCACTGAGGAGGAACTAAATCCTGCTTGTTTTACTCAAGCAAGTGATCCCATTGACTTGAATTAAGCTACCTGCAGGATTAGAACTAGAAGGATTAAGACCTCAGTGTAGCAAATTCATTTCACTCTTTTTCAAATGCAAATAGTCGTCTGCCCATTGTCAGCTTGATTTGTCTGCTGGTTGTTTAGCACAATGAGGCTCTGATTCTGCTCCCTCATTGTGTCTCCAAGGCTGCTCTGTACCACAAACATACTCAGCCTCCATAGAATAATTGGGATGAAAGTGGAATAATAGGCACTCTACCAATTTTATATATATATGACATATATAAATATATCTCAAAGAAGACAGGAAAACTTTCTCATAGGGAATTTGTTACATTATTTATTTGAATCCCCGAGCTTCCAGTTTGCAGTGTGGTTTTATACCTATTTTCCCTTTTATGCAGACAAGCTTTTGCTCACCTCTCTCCCCCACTGTGGTGCTGAGGGAGAGATTCTGGTACTTGATATGCAGCGTGGTAAGTGTCACATTATTTTACAACTGATGCAACTGTCTTGTGAAACCACTTTATACCTGCTC
Source organism: Chlamydotis macqueenii (assembly GCF_036417535.1). Lineage (NCBI taxonomy): Eukaryota > Metazoa > Chordata > Aves > Otidiformes > Otididae > Chlamydotis > Chlamydotis macqueenii. The sequence goes on from NC_141556.1 coordinate 170,229,910, forward strand.
TGATTAGAACATCTCCATTGAGTGAAATAAATTACTCAGTGTTAACTCAGCAGTAACTGAGAACATATTTTGATCTGGAATGTCATTTTAATCTGTAACCTATCATTTTAAGACACATAATAGTTATTTTAGGTGGGGAGAGCATTGGCAGTTTACTGTTGATTTTATTTATTAAAAAATACAGTAACAGAGACTGTTACTATGTTTATCAGAAGTTTCATAATGTCTTGAAACTCTGCCAAATTATTCCTAATTGCATGATGCATATCTTTTCTTTACCTTTACAGCAAGGCTGAATCTTTCCAGAACTTCTCTTTGATCATGTGTTTGATCTGCCAGTAAAGCTAAGTTTTACCTGCCTGCTGAAAAAAGCACATTAAGAATTCTCACTAGGTCAATGTTGTACCTTCTTTAATTTTGTCACAGAATGATTTAAAACTGACATTATGTATCGCTGAAAATTACTGCAAAAGGAAAACAGTGATATGTTGTGAGGTTATATATCACACCAAGGGGCTGAGTTCCAAACAGAAACTAAAAATATGAGGAAATCCAAGGAAAAATACAACTCAGCAGAGCACAAATAAGGGATGAAATTGTTTTAAAGAAAATATAATCTGTTCTTCATCATTTATAGTGTCTCAACATTACATTTTTAAATAATAAGCTCTATTTTAAGCACTTCGGTCTGTGTAGCTAGGATCACTGGATGAGCATCTACTGCCTATATTAAAATGTTCAGCCTTCTGAACCTAGAAATTATTTGGAAAACAGAGCTCATTAGAAGCAGCATATTCTTTGTAACCCTCAGAAACTATAGGTACTCTGCTGAGTGGTTGGATGTCAGGTTTACAGCTGTGCTTGCCTACTCTGATCCTTCAAAAGTCAGTACCCCTGGGTATGTGCCATCTATACATACACAATTCTAATTGAAGAGTCAATCAGACTCAAAATTTGGCATGCTTGCCTGAATTAATACTTCAGGTCTTCTTTCTTGAAGCTCTAATATTGTTTTGTTTTGTTTTGTTTTGTTTTTAATGCCTTGCCGGTATAACCCTCATGACTTTGGGTTTACTGTTGTGTTGTCCCTATTTGGCAGTAAGATTCCTTTGAAGGAACAGAGCCAGTACAGCCCTTAGAAGACAAGAAACTAGGATGCCAAATCCTGATCAAGTTTAATAAAAGAACCAATAAATTATCTCATAACTCTAACTCGCAGCAAGGACAATCCTGGAGAAAAAATTATGGGTCAATTACAAAGTCAAAAATATGATCTGGCTTTAAAAAGTCCGAAGCTCCTGTAAGGAAACATAGTAAATATGATGAAATCTAGGGCTGAGTGCTGTACGTAACGTATCAACCTTTAGAAATATGTTTGACATAGCAATACAGCACATTAATAAAAAGTCAGGTACAAATTAGACACTTGCTTTTACTCTTCAAAGAACTGCTTGGACTGAGGACAGACAATAGTTAACCACGGTTGTTACAAGGTCATGGCACAGACAAAGGCTTGCAAATAGGGTAATATAGTTAAGGTAAAAATAAATTATCATCCTGGTGATATTTCACCAGGAATACCACAACATCCCAAATTGCTTGCTAAAAGAATAATATCCTTCCTAGTAACTCTGTAAGACACACAAGTGAGTCTTCACTGTATTTCAATAGTACAGTGGTAAAATCCACTGTAAATTAAACATTGATTTAAATACATTACTTCTTTAATTGTAGGATTGCTAAAGATCTGGCATGGCTCAGAGTTAAAAAAGGTGCTGGGCTTAAATGATAATCAATATAGGTTCAGGCCTTTAGAAATCTATTGCCAACCGGTACTGCATTTGGTAGTGTCATAGTTTAGCCCCGCTTGGGACCAAACTACGCAGTCTCTCTCTCACTCCCTCCACCCTCCAAGAGACTAGGAGATAATATAACAAAAAGGCTCAAGGTCTGAGATAAGGACAGGGAGAGATCATTGAAGTTACTGTTACAGGCAAAACAGATTCGACTTGGGTAGAACTATTTACTTATTATTAATAAAACCAAAGTAGGATAATGTGGAAGAGAACAAAACAACTTCACCCCCACCCCTCCCTCTTCCCAGGCTTAACTTCATTTCAACTATCTCTACCTCCTTCCCCTCCTGAGCGGCACAGTGGGGAAGAGGGAATGCGGGTTATGGTCAGTTCATCACACGTCTCTTTATGCTGCTCTTTCCTCACTGGGGGAAGAACTCCTCATATTCCTCCCCTGCTCCATCATGGGGTCCCACCCATGGGCCACAGTCCTTCGTAAAACTGCTCTAGCATGGACCATTTTTCCATGGGGTGCAGTCCCTCAGGAAGAGGCTGCCCCAGGGGGCCCTCCGTGGGCCACAGCCGCCTTCAGGCATCCGCTTGCCCCAGCATAGGGTCCTCCACAGGCCGCAGGTGGATCTCTGCCCCTCCGTGGGCCTCCATGGGCTGCAGGGGGACAGCCTGCTCCACCATGGGCTGCACCACGGGCTGCAGGGGAATCTTGGCCAGGAGCGCGTTACTCCTCCCCCTCCTTCTTCACTGACCTTGGCATCTGCAGCCATTCCTCTCACAAGAAATTCTTCACAACAGGCAGGCAGATGCCTCTCAGGATCTCTTCGCATCATCCATCTTCTCTCCTCTCCACTTCTTGCAACCGAGCTGGGGCTCAGATGGCTGCCCAGCAGGAGGCCAGACAGTGAGGTCCACAAGGCCCACAAGGCTCGCACCTCCCCCTCTCTGCTCCCGCTTCAGCTTCTTCATATCTTCTTTATTTTATTTTATTTTATTTTTCCCCTTCTTAAATATGTTATCACAGAGGTATTAGCACTGAACATTCTGTCACCAATTGACTCAACCCTGGCCAGCAGTGGGTCTGCCCTAGACCCAGCTGAGTCCACCAGACCAAGGGGAAACTTCTAGCAGCTTCTTGCAGAAGTTGCCACCGTAGCCCCCCTCTCAGTAGACAAAACCAACACAGATATTAACCAAAATTCTCTCCATTGGCTGTTGAGTGACCAGCATAAAGCACATCTGACAGAGTTGTGGAGGACATGTTGGCCCTGCTCTCAAACCTTTAATAAGTATCATAAGCTCAGAAACCAAATATTTGTGAATAATGTAACAGAGCTTCCCCTGCTCACAAGTGCCTTTTCAGTAGAGGACAAAGCAGGAATAGGATTCATTACTGAAGTCCTTCAATGATCCTTCATTTAGCCCACAGCTCATCACCTCTGACACCAATGTGATTGCACCTCTGTTCAGCACAATAAAGCATATGTGTATGTTTTTAGAAAGAGCTGGGATTTTGTTGTTTTAACTGCTTGTCAAATATAATGACAAAATATACTTGAAATATAATGGCAAAAAGCAATATTGTTCCTTTCAGAATTATGATTAGCTTTCATTTTGCATAAAGCAATTCACATAAAAAGGTCAGAGAAGATCAATTTAAGACTAATCCAGAGAAAGAAGTTAGATGCCTAAAAGTTATGTGAATAATAATTCTCACAGACATTTTATCTGCATTGTCACTGTAAAGGGAGATATCTCAGGACGGAATTCAAAACAGCCAGCATGCTAAGCAGGCAAATGTCTAGACTGAACGAAAAGACGTCTGAAATCCCACCGCTCTCTAGAGCTTCGGGCCTTTTGATCTGCATAATGTTCTCCTGGAAATAGAGGTTCACATCCTTTCTTTCAGAGAAATTTGTAGGACTGCAAGTGATTTCTTTTAAAAGCTAGTAGTAGTTGACTTATACTTACCTGAGTGCTAAAAGTAAAATCATGTCAGTCTCAGAGCACAGTAATCAGATTTTGCATCTGCAGTGACTCTTTGGACCGTTTATAAGTTGTAATGTTCCTTTCTCTACCATTTTCTTTTCCCAAAGCTTTGTACTGCTTTCAGGTTTGACACGGGGGCAGGATGAAGCCTGCTGTTAAGACACTGCTCTGAAAATAGTAGATTTTAACTCCTTCAGATATGTAATTGAATCAGGGCCACACAGGTTGGGTGGATAGCATCCCTTCTGGGTTATTGCAAAAAGAATCACTCCTCCTTCTAGCTCTCTTCTGGAGAAAGAGACTTTTTCAGCTAAGTTTTCCGAGAAGACTGATTCATTATGTTTGTTGGAACTGCTCCGAAAGCTCCTCTGGGATTTGAGTTCCTCAAAGGACTCAGATGCTGAAAGGAACGCCTAGTTTCTGGTTCCCAGTCAGTCTTCACTGGAGGGAATAGGCTGAGCTGCTCAGAAAGGGCATTTCTCAGCTCAGTGGATGAAATTGTGGTGCTTCAGTTTAAATTCACATGGTATATTGCAATGAACAATCACAGATCACATGCACAGACATTTCAGTTATAGCATGTTGTATTCTTTCAGGCTCATGCAAGAAGCTTTTTCAGCATTCAAAGAGAGAAACATTTTGCCTGAAAACTTTTGAACACTACAAGTGACAAATGTGACAAAGGAAGTAAATTTTTGGAGGGACAGATAGAGAGAGACACCAGAAGTCTACAAAGTCTTGTGTTAGTGGATATTTAAAGGAAAAGAGGCCTCACTTTTTTGGGCCTCCTAAGTAAGGTAGTGAATTCTGCTTGATGTAATGCATGCTGAACTTAAATGGAAACCATTTGTAATCAGCTGGTTTGAGGAAAGTCTGGGAAATAAGGAAAAATGTGTGAGCATTTAGATATATATGATAGTACACTTGCATTTTTTTTTTTAATGGAAGATTTTCCTTGAAATTGATTTATGGTGGAGGGGTGTGATATATATCCATCATCAAAACAACTATGAAAGTTTCAATTGTAGTTATTTCAGAATAGAGTATCATGAATGTGTTGAGACACAAGAAAAATTGATGCAAAGGAAAAGAAGAAAAAGGCAAGCACACAAATGTGCTTACAATCTAAGATTGCAGAGCTTACTTGTGATTATGCTGCCCTAGTATTTGTCTAAAGAAGGTGCAATAAAAAGATATAAGCAGCACATACTCATACTTATGTATACTTTTCCGGTTCATACAAAGAAAATATTCAATACTAATTCAATTAATTTGCTACACTTCATGTTTTCTCATATTAGAGTACAAATAGAAGGGCAGAGGAAATTAGGGTTTGATGAGAGACAGGTCAGATGATCTAAAGATCTATTTGAAATGGATTCTTGCTTTGAAGGGCTCCATTACCACTTTAAACATAATACATGACTGAATTTTGGTCACAAAACAGAGTGCAGAGTTAGTCAGAATTTGAAAATGGGATAGTAATGAGAATGATTTTCTAAATATAAAAGAATACACATATGCAGTGTTTCCAATTTTTAGAACACAGTTTTGAATAGATGCTTTCTCTCAGAAAAATAGAAGATGATATTTAATGCCCAACCATCATAATCTAGTGCCATTTTAGATGCTTTAATGACATAGGCGACATCTATGTGGGGCTGGTAGACATGACGCAAGACTTTTGGGAAGCTGCTTCATTTTGAAATGCGTGCTGGAGGATAGCTTGAATGTATATTCTCAGTTTCATACTTAAAAAATAGTTTCAGACCTTTTCATCTAAGAACAAAATAAACAGCATGGAAAATGGTCATTTTTGTTTTACGACCAAAGGGGCATCTCATCACATGCAACTCAGAAGAGGTTCTAGGTAGGGCTAGTTAGCTGTGCACATCCTCCCTGTTGACGTGGGTGGTAACAGTTTTCACTACCACAACTGCAGAGACCACTCCGGTGCATTTAATGCGCGTGCATTTTCTGGAAAAGCATTCGCTGGACCAAGGGAGGAAAGCCAGGCAGTACCAGAGCTGTATTCAGCACAGTGCTGTCACGTGCATGGTCAAGTTTCCAGAAATACCATACAGCAATTTTCTGTTCAGCAGGTGGAAAAGCTGATGTTACGCAGCTGATCGTTATTTCCTACATTGTGTTCACTGTAGTACATGAATGCTATCATGATTGTCAGCATTTACCATCTAATGGAAAACAAAAAACCCATCAAATACCTGGATCATTATTTATTATAATTGTAATTTGTAGTGATTTCTGTAATATTTGCAGTTCAGAACCCTTGTTCCAGATTTCTGTTTCTTATAACATGAAATAAGGCTATCAATCATAGTATTTATATACCACTTTTCTGGAAGCACGTCTTGGGACTGTAATATAATTGGCATTTATAAAAATTATAATTTATAACAATTTCTGTGATAGATAAACGTGTATTTATATTGATAGCATGAGTAGCAACCTGGGAGAATGACTGAGACTTTCATAGCTAAATTCTAAAATAAATTCCCAAATTCTTCTGTCTTTTCCTAACATGTCAATATCAATAATTATTAAAACCTTTTTTTGGTATGAATTATGATTTATAATATTTTATATGAGTATTCTTTGTGCTTTTGTCCTCATTTTTGCCTGAAACAGCATACTAGTACTTAATGTAGACACCTGATAAGATTAATCAGTTTACTCTCTTAAGGAAAGAATAAAGCCTAAAGTCATTCATATTACTTAAAAAATATATATGCTATAATTAACAAAACATAAGGAAAAAGCTCGATGTGATTTCCATGAGAAATCATCTATATTTTAAAATAACTTCAAATAAAAATACAGAGACCATCTCATTTAACTTCACTGATTTGCAAACAGTCTTTAGGCACTGTGTTACATCCTACACATTAATTTGGTCTTTTAAAATATTCATAGGTCTAAATTAAGTATTTGAAATAATTTCCATTTTGAGTCTCAATATGAATATTAAAATCCCAAGGCAACTCAGAACTTGCATATTTATAACATACTTTAAATTTACTGGTAGCTTCTTAAAAGTATGGTAATCTGTTGAGTTAGAGGTTGGAACTTAAAACATAAATAAACTCCTTAACAATATGACTTATATTTTAGAACAAAAATGATGGATAGATGGTTGGTTAGCTTGTAGACTAATCCTATGAATGTCCTTCTCCCCCAGTTACAATCACAAAGAAGATCTGTATCTGTCTTACCTATCGTCTGCATTGAATTTTAAAAAAGGAAAATATTTATTGTATTTTACTTGAGTTTAAGTTCAAATTGCTAGCTGAAAATGGGGAAGAATCACTAAGTGGGCTTCATCAAGGGCCACTGAAAACAGGAAAGATGAGTCAAGCTACATGAATAAATTGTGGTACCAAATACCAGTCCACAATAGACCATTTTTGTAAGAATATCTACTTTAACTATCCAGTTCCAAATAAATCTCCCAGACCAAGCAGATTTTTACTTCTGTACAGAACAGATCAGCTTAGGTTCAAAACTAGTTTTGGCAATCTCAGCACAAAAATATTTTAAATTGGGCACCCAAATGCCTCGAACTTTTGCTGTAGGACAGAATGCAAAGCACTGACAGAAAGGTGACTGCATTTTGGAAAAGATTCTGAAAATATTAAGGAAATTATTTATGTGTGCCTTACCCACATGCCAGCATAATTCAAGTTGATTGTGTTGCATAGACAACACATCAGAAACTTCCCAGAAATATCTACTGTGCAGCATTTGTTTTATTGCTAATGCTGGAAAACTTTTTAACAAACCCGTAATTCTGACAAACTAGATGAGATGAAGGTGACAACTCATTTCCCTGAGTGAGAGGCAGATGAGTTTTTAGACTGCAATACCTTTCATGAAGATGGATAAGAAGACGATGTGGTAATTATCTATTTATTTAACTTAGCAAATACGCATATCCATGAGTTCTGAAATTCATTTCAGCCTTTTCAGTTTATTACACAGTTCTACAGCTATTTGTTGTGAGTCTAAAAGGTTAAAGTAAACTTCAGCCTAGAGGAATATACTGTACTGGAGTTTTGCAGTCTTCCACCTACAGTTACAGAAATGTCGAGGACAAGTAAAAAGATTAATAGATATTTTTTTATGAGCTTACCTGGGTGCTATTCTGGTTCAAAAATAGTATGCAGTATAGTGAGACAGTGTCAAGTTTGGCACCCTTTGCCCTAACCATCCTCCAATGCAATTCCAGGAGGTTTTGAACCCTTTTCTCTCCCTCCACTAACCTTTAGGACTCACCATGCCTACCTTAACTTCATTCCATTAAAATGCCATAGCGTTGGGCCCCATCACAGCCTTCCCATTATGTCAGACACTTTCAATCAGAGTTGGTTGCAGTATAGATGTGGTCATGAAGTCAAGCCTTGCAAACACAATGTGCGGATGAAGGCCAAGAAGAGGGAAGGCAGTGGATTTATAACCAACCATACTTCACCTCTCCTTTCTTGATAACAATTGCAATGTTGCCAGCCTCTGCTCCTCTCTCTCCTGTTGTTTCCCACCCCCTCCAGCAATGCAGGGGTACTTGAGCCTTCCCCTCAATCGAGGGTCTGAAAAACTGGAGAGTCTATCTCTTGCTTAATGCTGTAATTTTTTCTCGGCGGGCAAGAAGCCTGCTGTTGTAGGAATGGACAACTTTGAAGAACAACCTGCTTGCAAAGAAATGTCTCCTTAGACCAAGTCAGAAGTTCTTTTGCTCTTTCAGAAAACAAAAATGTCAGCATATTTTGACCTTCCAGAAGTTAACTATCCCAGGATGGATTCAACTAAGATATGCCCTTTGGTTTTACTTTTTACCTAAAGATCTCATTCTTGCATTCTTATAGTTTTTGTTTAATTAGAATTTAGCGGGGGTCTTTGAAACATCTGACAAATGTTTTGCAATAAATCTGAGCGTGAAAAAGGATCTTCCTTTTTCATTATATCACAACAACACATTTTGTTACCCTCATGTTTGTTCTCTCAGCTCCATCTAAGATGAGTGGCCTCTAGCTGCAAGCTTGAATAAAGCGCAGATATAGCATGTGCATATTTACTTACATTCTAAACTTGAATGGACTGGCAATGAAGTAATTGCTGACAAATCAGCTCAGTATATAGGGATGTAAGCATGCTCTCTCAGCTAATGTGGTCCACATTACGTGGTCTCAAAAGCAGGGAGTAATAGTGCTTGCAAATTATACTTCTCACTCTGCCCAGTACAAGGAATTTTGCAGCAATAGTGTCCTCCCAGAGAAAACCATTGATGCTGCAATTTTTATTCATTTGTCTCCAGGATGCTTTCAGGAATCTCCAAGGGAATCATCAACAGATTGCAGAAATCAGCTGTCACTTTAAAAGATCCTTCTTCCTCTTTTTCTCCTCTGCAGGGACCAATTCAATGGTTTCCATTAAAGAAGATCAGCTTTTAACTGCACTTTATACTAAATTCTCACTAAAAACACATGAACAGAAATAACATTCATGAAGATAAGTTACTATTTGTTTCCTTTTTTTTTTTTTTCCATTGAATCAGGCGATGCCACATTAAGCAAGTCTTATTTCAGTACCATGATTCAGCTTCTGTATTGAAATTTGGCATCAGATTTTCAGAGATGTGAAACATAAAATGTAAATATGTACAATCTTATGTATGTAATTTCTGCATTTTCTGCATTATTGATCTGTTTCCTAGAGGAAGGTACAAGCTTCCCTGCTGCTAAGTCATTAATGAAGTTCTGCTATCTAATTAATCAGAGGAAGTAGCTATGGGAATGGTGTCTTGTGAAGCTGTAAAGGTATACTCTGAAACACACTCTGTTCCTAAATTTTGGTGTTAGCATGAAACTTCTAATTCAAGTGCCAGTCATTAACCAGCAAGGTAATTCTGACCCAGTGTCAGGGGTTAGATGGCTATGATGGGATACAGGTCTGCTCACATCTTCTAGATGGGTGTTGTGAGTATTATCATAAGAGCAGAGATGCAGGCTTGAACTCCCTGAGACACCCTGCAAATCTTCTGCCTCAGCACTTCAACACTTTCTCACCCCACCTGGCTACCTAAAAGCTGCCTCCCACACGTTCTGCTTCTAACTGCGGATGCAGTGATTATTCCAGGAGAATTATTGATGCTATTACTTAGCTGCTGATGTTCCTAGGCCAGCAGGAATGTACCCTGTATGTGGAATAAGAAAAACCACGTATGTTGAGGAGTGACACTGAGTAATTATATTATTTTGTCTGTTCAATCACAATATGTTATAGGAAATAATTTATCTTAACATTTTGGGATTCTAGTTTTTTTTTTTTTTACATCTCCTTGTAGCTACAAGCTATATAAATAAAAGGTGGAAGGGAATTATTTAGCAATATTTGGCACAATAGTTGTTAGGTATTAAGGACCACTCCCATATCTAATCAGAAAAGAGCAGAAAAAGAGCACAGATCCATCTGGATAGGCACACATTTTATAATTTGAGGTTTTCAGAGGTGAACAGTAAGTTATGCAAAAAAATTATATATAAAAAAAAAATTTAACCAGAGTTTTGACTTTGCTCAGATCCTCAAAGCTAGGCCTATCTAGTCTACCTACTCTAATTGGCTACTGAAGAACTGTCTCCTTGTGAGCTTCTTATTAAACTGTAACCTTATTTACATTTTACAACATTTCTTTCAAATTAGATCTAGCAATGGATGCTTGGTTCAGCCAAATATTTTTCAAGCACCTAGAAAGCATTCATCAACGGATGTTTTGCTCAGTCAAGCTTGCATCTTGTGGTTCAATGTTCTTCATGCTTTTCATGAAGGATTTCTTATTAGAACGGATATTTGTATGTATGACATGTCCTCTAATTTCATGTGCAGTAAAGCATGTGTGAGCAAACTAATTTGTGGGCAGCAACTACTTGTTACTTCTTATTTATAGATGTCTGAGGCATTTAATTAGGAAACAAAAATGACATCTTACGATTTGAGTTGCCAATATGATAGACACTCACGAATAACAAGTCAGAAAATTTGGCAGTAGCTTGGCTAACCTTGACTGATACACATATGCAAATTATGATACATAAGCAACAGAAAAAATTTACTCACTTCATCTAAAATTTAATTGCTAAATGACAGTTTAGACAAATCTCATTCTAATCGATAACAATCAAGAGTATCTTAACAAAACAAAACCATTAGAAATAAAAAGAAAGTTATTTTGTTATGCAACAAAAAAATGTTTAACTAAACACACAAACTTCTATTTATAGCAAACAGAAATATCAGCTCATTTCACAGTGTGATACTTGGATCATCAGAAGATGTTAATCTGATATCAACATGGTACCTTGCTCCTAACGAACTTTACAAAGCACATATCACACCAGGAATGTGTACATCATTTCATGCCAAGAACACCCTAATCTGCTAACATGCCAACACATAATTTCCATCTCGTAAAACCTTCATGGAAATTATTCTGTGAGTACTGGTGAGAAAATTCAGAGGAATTCAGTCTGCATAGAGACAGAATTATTAAAAGTATCAACATATTTTTATGTATAGTCTTACAGTCTTTTACCTGCTGCAGTCTCCACAGGATCTTAAAAAATTCCACCTGCTTTGATCAGATTACAAGAGCCAATCACACCTCCTTTGCGCTGCATTCCAGTTAGAGTAACTCAATCCCTTATCAACAGAATGCTTCATTTAAACTGATTAAAAACCATAAGAAGACATCAGTAATTCTAAACGAAAGAAAATAATGCAACTTCTAGAATACATCAGCCATGATTATTTGGAATTACTGAATGATAACACAAAAAGATACCTTTTATTCACTAAAGCTAAAATTTCTCTTTCGGAACTCTAGAGGGGAGAATCAAAGGAAGGCTTATAATGATAGATGGTGGCAACATGCCATTATTCTTTTGTTGTCTTTGGCAAGAACACAATCATGTGCCCTTTAATCTTTGTTATTCAGCCTGCTGCTCATATGGATAACACAATCAAACACTTCTTTCAATCAAAGGAATAGGAACAGAACTGTCTGCATTGAGAGAGGCACCAGGACTAGATTGAATTTATGAAATACAACTACTCTGTGTCCCAGACTAACACACAGTTCTAATCTGCAGAGATAAAAGTATTCTGCACTTTGCTGTACACTTAATATCTTCTAGCACATCAAATTGCTTATGAATATGTTGAAAACAGTGGACCAATAGATTAAAATTTAGAGAGATAAAAGATTGCTTCATTTGACTGCTTAATTTAAAAGATGTCTGAAGTGTGGCACAAATTCATTTCCTAGGCAATAGCTTTAACTTATTAATATATTTTATTTCATACCTCACAAAAGTAGTGCATACATACTGCATAAATACTAGTAAAAGTATTACTAGAAATAGCAATATACTTGACAAATTCTATGTATTCAACTTCGCAGATTTTTTTTCTTTCTAGTTTTCCTATTGCTCAGTCCCATTTATGCCTGATGTATATTTCAAAAGAGCTGAAAACACTTTCACTTGTAAATCCTAGGAAATGTTTTAAGATTCTTTCTTCCTTTTTTTAAACTCTCTGATATTTTCTCTGAGTAGTAACATCTGAGCAATTGATAACCGCCAATGTGAATTCTTGTCGACTTTTAAGAGGCAGTTAGAAATAGTTTCAGGCAGTGGAGTGGCCTTGCTGATTCTGTGTTTTTACTAACTCTGGTTTTTAATGTATTGTTATTATATTGTATCAGGAAAAGTTAGGACTAGATTCAGAGAAAGGACTTTGGTGCAGCAAGGCACTATTAAGTACAACTATTAAGCCCAGAGCTCCAGAGTGCATGAAGAGCCGTCTGAATTTAGAGCAGCATAGACTATCCTAAAGAAAGCTGCATATTTTAAACCCTGCTTTTTCTGTGCATGAAATCCCATGCATCTACATGGGATTCACAGTCCAGATCCTTACACTAACGCTGTGTGTCTCTATGTGTTAGCCTCGCAGATGGAGCCTTTGCCTATCATGTGGAAGACCTATCTTTCCTTCCCTCGTGTGCCTGAGATCACATATGCTTTGGCATGACAATGTCTAATAATTAAGCACCTTGATGTGTGGGAATTACTTAGGGTGCCAGGGGTGTGATGGGTGCTATGCAGCCAGCAGGGAGGTCTAGGTGTCTCTGGAGAGCAACCTACACACTGAATAAGTAACTAGCCTGGAAGAGGAGTGAAAAGACATATAAGGACACACACAAAAGAGATTTCTTTCACACTGCAGATTACATAGCTATAGCCACTAAGAACATAGAATATCTAACTGTTCTTACAAAGTAGGCAACTAATTAAGCAGGTTTTACTCTTAAAGTATGCCAGTGGAACTCCCCTTTTTGATAAAAACTTAACAATCGATAGTTTCCTTTAGATAGGTCTTGGATTAAAAAACTGCATGGATCCCTCCACATCCTCTTAGTTGAAAACCCCAATCACTAGATTACTGAGTTGTTATCTTCTCTACCTCCATTTCACATTTTTGGCTGCAATATATCCTGGTTTCAAGAACAAGAATGGAGGCACCACTCCCCAGACAAGCTGAGATACTTTGACAGTGCTGGAAGTGTTCTTATGAAAGGAGATCTGTGCATCACTTCAGGCTGCAGAAGATATGACCGCAAGGCTTCCCATTTCTTTCAAACATGTTGCAGTGGCTATGAACCTATGGTGAAAAAACAGATGCTGTTGTGCCCATCCTGGTTTTTGAGAATAGAAACACTGAGTTTTGTGCACACCTCAGTGCAATTTTGCATGGGTTAAGTCTGACTGAAATGCCTGGATGACTAGATCCCTCTAACGGACTTAGGTATGAGTTTAGCCACCTCACCATCTAGTATCTAAATTAAATAGTTAGGGAGCTTAAAGGTAGAGATATGTTTTAAGTTCTAGGTAGCATGATCTTTAAAAGCTCTTGGATCATTTCCTGACGTCAAGAGCCTAAATTTCACTTGATTTTTAGGAGCGGCTCAAGTCATGGGACAGTACACAGTCCTGATTGTCCTCAGCAGCCATTATTACTGAAAAGTATTATATCTATACACAAATAGTTATATTTATATTTAGAGTATTTTCCTTGTAAAGAAACCAAACTTATTTTCTCTTCAGATATTTCACAATATGCAGTGGTGGAAAGCTCATAAAGAACAAAAAGAACAGTCAATGGATCATCTTTTTCTGTACATGTCATATTCTAAAAATCAGAAGAGTCACTGATCTGTCAAATGCGGAATTTGTGTTTCAGAAACTTTACTGATGAAAGTAGTCTAGATGTTTTGCCAGTTCTCTTGTTTTATTTTACTAGTTTTAACTTTATAGACAAGTGTCAGAGAACCCAGAAAAAATATTAGCAGCTATACATAGAAGTTAGGTATAAAAAAATGGCAGAAAGATATCACCATGTTGGGCATATGATCCCACTTATGATGCCATTATTAAGTAAAGGTCTTGTTCATTTAAAAACCTGCCGCTGGTAATTTAGCTAAGACAGGTTTTCAAAGAAGCTCAATGGGATAAAACAGGTTTTATGCATGCCATTAAATCATGGTTACAAATGCAAATATTTTACTCAATCACAACTCAGTATTGTTCCATTTGGATTAACTATTAATATGAAATCAAGAAAGAGTTCATTATTTAGAACTCAGTGCAGTGGTCTTTGTAATATAAGAGCCTCAATAAAAGCTAAAGCAAAGTATAGTCCACCTCACTGAATCCTTGTCTAGACTATACTTTGTTTGAATATCCCCACACTGTCTACTTCGTCTCCCAATACTAAGGCAGTGCAAATGTTTCTGAAAAGGGTTCAGTACAATTTCCCAGAGCCTTGTGTGAACATTCATAATCAAGCCAAATTATGTAAATACAATCTCTGCTCTAATTAAGAAAATGCGAATACCTCATACCTACCTTAACACAAATAATTTGTGTGCAGAGTACCTTCATATTTATGTCATTGTATACAGAGCTAATCATGCTCATACTAAATATTTTACACTCCTCAGGCTCTTGTGTGACTCACAGAGCAGTAATCTAATTTGTCCAGGAAGAAATCTCACTAGAACATCAACTCAAGGAGTAAAAATGCTTATGATAGCAGAGGCCTCACATTTAAATACATGAGAGCATTCATAAGTCCAGGCTTTTAATTTCAGAAACAGATAAAAATCTAGCTTAATTTTAAGTCTGCTCATCTGAGATCATAGGCACTCAGTATTCTTCTGTGAAAGCTCATCTATAGTACAAACCCACTTTCATTCCTTTAATGACAGCTGGGTAACTTCACAGGTCCCTCACACCCTCTCACTAGAGGGTTTTGCCTTACATCTTCAGATGTTACGGACTTACGACTGATACCTTCGGCACTTTGCTAAAATGGTTTTATTAATACTCTGTGTAGTCTAATTTAAGAATGTCCACTATCTCTACAGTGCAACTCAATCCCTAGGCATTTTTCCAGATAATCTTCTTAAATTTCATTAATTTGCTTAGCATTGCTAAGTAACCCTCTCTACAGATTTCAATCAGTTCAGATATTTGGAGATACTAAATTCCTCCATTTTGATCTGTGCATGTGCTACATATAGGAAAATATAAATACGTGCATGTCTAGAAATTGTACAAATTTATAAACTATATAATTACTTAGACATACAGATATTTATTTATTTATGCAAACACATTTTTAAGGGCGGTGGCTTGGAACTTTATATAGGGGTGGGCCCTGGAGCTGACCTCAAGCAACTGCCTAGTTCTTTCCTGTGTGCCTGATTTATTCCACTACATCTCTCACAATGCAGTGGTGCCACTATCCTGGAGACAGAAAATGGTAATATTCACGGCAGTACTTTAGAAGTATCATCAGTTAAGCAGCCTGAGGATCAAGTAAACATGGTAGCCATCAACTAGAAATAAACAGGAAGTTGTATTTCCAACACATGCTGCCTTTCTTGGCTGCTGAAGAAGGGCCATCCAAGACTAGAAGACTTCACTTCATAGTTCTGGAGAAAAGATAGCTGATGTATATGGTACCCATCAGACAATTAAAGCAGAGATGGAACATCCACCACTAAATGAGAAACTAGGTGCAAGGAGAAGAGAAGAAGAGGTACATCTGACCACAAGCCTGGGCACAGGAAGATGCCTATCTCCAACCATAGAGATCATCTATCTAACACGATTGCCTTAAAAATTAATGAACAGATAAAATAAGATTTTAAGTCACATTTGGTTTGTAATCAGGAAACCAGTTCCTTCATAGAAAAATTAAGGCCAAGCCAGCCTTTTCCATCTTATACTTCTGCCCTTGACTTTTTCTACCAATGTGTAAAACCTTTCAGTTGTCATTATATAAATCAAACATAACTATTTCAGTCTGACTGACTCCTGTCAGTCAAGATCATTTTGAATTCAAAACCTGCCATCTTTAGTGTTTGTGGCCAGATTTATATTGCTTGCAAATGTAGTTAACGGTCTCTCTTTCCTTGATACAAGATATTCATGGTAGTACTAAGTAGTGTCCAGCCTAGGATAGGCCTTTGTGCAACCCTTCTTGATATATCCCTACAGTTTGACAGCAAGCCATTGAAATTCTCCTTTTGAGCTTTACTTTGCACCTAGCTGTGCAGCCACCTTGCAGTGGGATCATCTTGATCCCTAGCTTCTGCATTAAATTGTCGTGTGAAATGGTGCCTGAAGCTTTCAGTGGTCAAAATAAATCATATCTGCTGCTGCTTCTTTATCCATCAGCTTGTTACCCTGTCAAAAATGTTATGTCATAAAACCAAAAATAATTTGGTTTGACATGATCTGTAATGGACAAATTGATGAGGGCTGTTATTTTTCATCTTGCTTTCAATTAGTTTATTTGTTACTGTACTTTTACAGGATTTTAAGTTAGGCTGAATTGTATACAGTTTCCTGGTCTACTTCCTTCCCTCTGGTTTTCAGGGATTAGTGCTAATTTTACCCTTTTACAGTCCTTTGGAACATCATCCATTCTGCATGAGTTCTCAAATATAAATACTAACGGCTTTGAGATGGTCTCATTCAGTTTGCTGTATCTCCTACTGTGAATTTTACTTGGTTGAGCAGATTTGAAAATGACTCATGAATCTCTTTCCTTTTCTTTTTCTTATACTACAATAATTCTTAAGTCTATTTCCATATGTGTTAATTGTGTTAAACCATTAGACTTTTTAGTAAAGAATGAACAAGAAAAAAGACATTAAACACTTCCGATTTCCCAGGATATTCCACTACTGGATATCATTTCCTTTTGTGTAGAGATTTTTCTTTGCTCTTCTAAACACCAGTATGCTTACAGAATATTTTATGGTTCCTAATAATCGTTTCTCATTTTATACTTTTGTGATTTTGTCTCTACAAGTTCATGCTATTCTTTTATATTAATCCTTAAAAATTTCTGAGCAATTCCTTCTGGTGTTTGAAGTTGCTGAAGAGTTCATATCCCACTTAAACACACTGTTTAGCATACTTCCTAGCCTTTCTTTGCACTGAGTTTACATTTGTGACCTGAATATGACTTCTAAGAATCTATCATACTTTGTGGTCTCTCTTCCTTTGAGTTCACTTTCCACAGGTTCTCAACTGTCAGTTCTCTGAGTTCACTGAAGTCTGCTTTCCCAAAATCAATTCATTTTAGCTGTTTTCTCCATCTTAGGAGTAAAGAACTTTGAAACTCATTATTTCAGATTAACCCGTAACCATCTACTTTCACTTTCTCTGTAAGGTCTTCCCAATTGGCCATAACAAAATCCCAAAGAGTCTTACTCTCCATCACTTACCTTAACCAATCTGCTCTATTTCTTTGCAAGCTGATGACTGAAGAGCTGGAGGTTTTCCACTGACAGAAACTCAGTGGAAAACCTCAATTTTCATTTTTTTTCAATTGTTAGTTTCAATTGTTTAGTTTTCAATTGTTAGTTTCCCTTAAAAAGCCACAATATCTGACACTTACCATAGAATCATAGAATAGTTTGGGTTGACAGGGACCTTCAAAGGTCATCTAGTCCAAACCCCCTGCAAGAAGCAGGGACATCTCCAACCAGATCAGGTTGCTCAGAGCCCCATCCAACCTGGCCTTGAATATTTTCAGGGATGGGGCATCCACCACCTCTCTGGGCAACCTGTTCCAGTGCTCCACCACCCTCATTGTAAACAATTTTTTTCCTTATGTTCCTTATGATTTTATTTTCCACAGAAGACCCTCATCACAACAGTAAATAACGTTTTATCATTAGACAAGTAAGATCACCATGCCTATGTATCACCATTTTAGGGGCTTGAATGCCTTTCTATATATTTTTAATATGAAAGGCAACATGTTCTTTCTTTTCTGTTTACGATTAAACTCTACTTTCCTATATCAATATTCTAATTCTGTGAACTAAGTTTCTGTAATACAAGTTAAATCATTATTTTACTTGTATACTAAGACATCAAGCCCACCATTTGCGTTAATCATCTAAATATAATCTACTGCATTAGATTATACACCTAAAATGTTTACTATACATTTTTATTTTTTCTATCACCATCAGGGTGTAGAAACATTCCTCTTTTCAATTTTAGGCCTTTAATGCTGACCAGTAAATTTATGCTGCCATCATTTGCTAATCTATTATAAAATTCTCCTCTTCTACATTATAGAGAATGCTTCTTCATCTTTGGTATCATCTGATTGAAAACCCCAGTAGAAGAAATGAACCCTACCTCTGCTCAGTTGTCCTCCTTAGAACATCACCTGTGGGCAATGAAGACAAAGTCACCTTGCTTACAAGTCTGCAGCCGTATGTTTTGATGGAGTTTATCTATATCTATCTAGACTGTTATCAATAGCTAGGGGCACTGAAGGGAACTCCAGCTGAGATTTCACGCTTGCTCCAAGAGCTATGTAGCCACTTACCTGCCTAAGATCACTCCTGGCAGCATTCTTACAGCCTATGACCCATGGTAATCACAGTCACACGGGTGTCATAACCTTTTCTGTAGCTTTACAGGCTCTGTCTCCTGGAAGGCAACACACTGTATTGCTGTTAAGTTAACTGAGCAAATGGATACCTTCTGTATCTTCAAAAGAGTGTCACTAAATACCCTCAATATTTTTCCTCTTGGAAGTGCTAATCATTAACTTCTAAACCTTTTGGACATGCAGTTCCTCAGCATTCATGACGGAGGCTAGTTCCTCACTCATTCACAGGGCAGTGGATCAGTTTTTGATCTAGGAAAATGCCTAACTGGTTGCAGAACAATGTAGAGAGAACCAGCAGCGGGCTTGCATCGCAAAGTCATCCCAATCCACCTATCTTTGTCATCACTGTTCCTACCTCTTCTATTCCTTCCCATATTCTCTAGCATTGGATGTTTCTATGTCTATCCCACTGATCAAGGTTTCACAATGGTGGATGCACCTTCAACTGCTTCCTAAGAGGGTCTGCTAGCAGATGCATCCACCCTGGCTGCAAGCCCTGCAAATCAAGGCCAGGACCTTGGATAAATGAATTAATCTGCTTTCCCACCACTATTATTCTGTGGTTCCCACATGTTATCATCTCCCTTCTGCCTTGCAAAAGCACTATTTCCTACTTAATTTATAAAATTTTACCTACCTGACTGCTCCATCCCACTCTTTATCACATTTATTCT
This sequence comes from Chlamydotis macqueenii, assembly GCF_036417535.1. Lineage (NCBI taxonomy): Eukaryota > Metazoa > Chordata > Aves > Otidiformes > Otididae > Chlamydotis > Chlamydotis macqueenii. The sequence continues at coordinate 170,249,438 of NC_141556.1, forward strand.
CTTCATTTTATCTGATGCACATAAATGTACTCAATATCCCAAATGGGATCTAACTTCCCTGTTCTGTTATAATTGTAACCACTAATAGTACGTGATTTATTCAAGAGCTCTTATCTCAAGATTGTGCCTCTTTTTCCCAGTTGACCAAAACTAGCCCTAGATTTTTTTTTACCTTTTTTTCCTCAGAATTACTGGAGTGTTATATAGACATTCAGATTTTCAGCTGATGTTCATAGGCCTGATTTCTTTAAATTATCTGTTTTTAGAGTACTATCTTGTTAATATGATCAGCAAACCCATAAAAAGCTCTCAGGATGACCAAATAAATGCTCAGTCTGAAGACTGTCATACTCGGATTTTTGCATGATATATGTCCATGGCATTTTCCTTTCCAAATACATTTCTAACAGATTATATCCATTTATATAATGCTAATAGAAATGAATGAAAAAACCTCACATTTAAACAAATCAGCATTTCTTGATTAAAAGAATGGAAACATGTTTTTATAATTTATTTGTCCAACTCCTTTCATCAGTTTTCTGTTAGCAACTCAAACTAAAATATGCTTTTTTCCTTACTTTATTTTTCAAATGGCTCACTTATCTTATGGTCACACATCTTATGATCTTTTCATAAATTCAAGTCACTCTCAGAAATTATTTTGCACTATTCCACAATTATTTTACTTGTATTTACATCTCTTACTATGTTATCCAAGTACACGTTCCCAAAGCTGTTGAGGTCAATATAGGTATCAATCTTAAATAGCAGATCAATAGCCTTATTACAATATTTTTCTTGTCTCTGTGCTGCTGCAATATATTGTCATCTGAAAATTTTGTTGAGGAAGGGAGCAAAGAGGAAGATATAAAACAGCAGTGGTTCTAGGGGAGGCACAAAAAGAAAATTAGATGGAAAATTAAGAATAAATGCGTGAAAATAAAAATATTCAAGAGACACATTTCATTTCTCACATGGTTCAACTAGCACATCTGCACTACCACACCTATGCAGTCACAGCTTCTAAGCTGTATACACATGAGTAATATTGATACCAAAAAGCAGCTAGATATTTCGTGATAACTCTTTTTATTTATTTATTTTTTAAAAAAAGAAAATTAGAAAAAAAATAGGAAGGGATAGAAATGAAGGAAGTTAATAATTTCAAAGCTAGCAACTTTGAATGTTCACCTTTTATATAGTTCCCTGGGAAATGACAGTAAACTCCCTCAAAAGGTCATTCAGACTCAAAAGATGCCTAAATATTTTTTTTTTAATGTTAAGTAAAAAGTCACAAAATGGTAACAAATTGAGCATATTCCATTTGCAAGCATGATTAAGAAAAGCAGCTGAAATTGAAGAGAAGCATTAACAGTGAATGTCATGGAAAACTCCTTGGTAGCAAATACATATTGTCCTATTAATTTCATTGGCATTATATATGTAAATAAAACAAGCAGTATTAGGGCAAATGAAATATTTTAAGCTATGAAATAAGCTCCCAAGGGAGTCAGGTATAAGCTCCTTCACTTAACACACTAAAATGCTACAACATAATATACTGAAAAAAAGTTCTAACGGACAGTAAAGTATGCTAGATGATTCACCACGAAAGGTCTTTTCCATCTCTAATTTCTATGAGTCAAGGATAGATAAAACTGATTAATTTCCAGGGGCTGTCACCCCCGTTTCATTCACCAGTAATTTCTACTATCACTGCAAAAAAACCCATAGTGACTAATGAAGACATCTGTGACATTTTGGTAGTTATCTGTAATTAAAATGCAGATCTTTCATTATAATGCTGCTAACATTTCCTGAAAAACACTCTGATTTGCATGTAACTTTATCTAAGAAAAGAAAGATCTTGCATTCTATTTCCATGTTTCTCTGTAGAAATAAAAATAAAATTGAAAGTTAATATACTTTTATTAGTTTATGTGCTCATCCTAATCTATTATGAGAATGCAGACCTGATGCAATTCTAGCATACGATTAGATTATGCAAGAGCAAATGTCTTATGTTTCATTATTAAAAAAAAACCTAGGGCATATATGGGGACAAACTTTTTACCAGGGCCTGTTGCAATAGGACAAGGGGTAATGATTTTAAACTAGAAGGAGGTAAGATTTATATTAGACATAAGGAAGACATTTTTTACAATGAGGGTGGTGGAACACTGGAACAGGTTGCCCAGAGAGGTGGCGGATGCCCCATCCCTGGAAACATTCAAGGCCAGGTTGGATGAGGCTCTGAGCAACCTGATCTGGTTGGAGATGTCCCTGCTTCTTGCAGGGGGTTTGGACTAGATGACCTTTGAAGGTCCCTTCCAATCCAAACTATTCTATGATTCTATAGTCCATACATAAAATCACTGTTTGATAACTTGAACTTATCAACAACTGCACAAGATTTGGTGAAGCTTACTTGGAATGTGAGACAATATAAAGAATAAGATGAGACTGATGAAAACAAAGGCAACAGAAATTAAAAACTAAATTCCTTGTGAATGTTCAAAACCATATGGTAATAACAAAACATTCATTTTAGGTTGTACTCCAATCATAACTATCATCTTCTAGAATATCAGTTGTCAGATACACACACAATTAAAAAGTAAGGGAAAAGTAAAGAAGGGGAAATTTCCTTTTTTACATAACATTAAGGTTATGTAAGGTTTTTCATAATTGTCACAAATGCAAACTCTTTCAAGCAGGTCAAATTTTTGTCTAGCTTGACAAACTTGCAAATTAATTTTACAGCTGTACATTAAATACATAAAATGTTATAATCTATAAGAATCTGTTTAGGAATTGTAAAAATGTAACAAAATATTTTAAAAATTTATGAACAATATTTCTTTTCTATATTGAAATTGCTGTTCTCTAGTTCCCACAGGTACACTTTCTTCTAATTTTCCTTGTTGCACTAAATATATATTTTTTTAATATATCCTTCTACTGACTTAAAGAAAGGGAAATGGGTTGTTTTGAGCTTGTTTTTTTTTCTTTCACCTTTCCCTACCAGTGCTACTGACCACGCTCATTCATTGCTATTCTCAGCCAGAAGTTTTATTCTGTACTTTCCCAGTCCCAAAGCTTGCCTGTGCTATTGTTTATATTTTTAATTGTAGGAACTGATCTTGCACATACCAAGGTCATTGGGAGTCTGGAACTGAACTGAGTAACAATGGAGTCAGGACTTTACTTTGAAAACTGGGCAACAGTCTTGCATTAAAAATTTTAAATGACACTAAAAGGTACTCTCATAAACTCATTTGGAGTTGATGGGTTGGCAGGAAGACATACATGGTAAAAAATAGAGTATGAATGGGGAAGTGAGACGTCAGAAACACTGATGGAGAGCAAAAAGAAAAAGAAAAAATATCACAAAAAAAGGAAGGAAAGCAATGGAAGAAGAGAAAGTAAATAGAACTGCAGGGAGAAGGAGAAGAAGGGACATAAAGTACTCTTATCAATGAGTTAACACTAAAGTTAAGCAAACTGTTTTATTTATAACCAATGTATTTTTAATTTTTACATAACTTAGTTTAATTAAAATGTAGAAATCCTAAACCAGCACCCTTAATCAGTTCTGACTGATGAAGAAATTTTGAGAAATAATTTTTTTGTTTTCTGGGGTTTTTTTTAATCTGAAATAATGATATTGCTTGCATAAAATGTTCTGATTCGATACTGTTCAGAACCCAACATCTTATGTCACTCACTTTAATACTGACCAGTAAACCCATTTTATAATGAAGGTGAAGTTTCTTATCATATCGAATCTACAATTTCCTATATTTTATTTTGCTTTACCATGCATATAATTTATCTCTTTGTGACCTATGAAGAACTTACAAAGAATTTGTTAATACTTTTATTCTGGAAAGTATATTGATATTAGTTCACAAAGGGTCATCAAGGCAGATAAGCTAGCTGCAATGAACAAATCAATCACATTGAAAGTTGAAGAAGGCAATTTTTCCAAATGAAAACAATTTATTTATGCAATACAAGGGTGTTTGTACAACCAAAGAAAAATATTACTTTCCAATATCTGGATTAAGAGAGATGTTTGAATAACTCTTTGATAGTACTCTTTGATATTAACTGTTTGTTACAAATAACTTTTTGATAGTAATGATGCAGTGAAAAGTTAAGTCAGATGCAATCCTGCAGAAGAAATTTAAATGGTTTAAGAAGTTTCCACTTCAGCTGTCAGTTTAAGGCTATATGAAAATACACTTGAATTATAGTTTCTTGATTACTTGAGCTAGCCCACCTTAGTTCTCTTTAAGAAATCTTAGGAGAAAGAACTGCTGCTAACATGGCTCAGAAGTAACTTTTTAAACTGCTTGAGTTCAATTCACAATAGGCTGTCTCTGTATCTCTATCTTCAGCCTGAAAAAGTGAATAAAATGATGCTTTCTCCTAAGCAGTACCATCTCCCATCTCAGAAGACTACTAGACATGCATAAACACTAAGCCCATATCTATTTAACACCCATAAGCAATCAGTAACTGGAGTATTAGTCTCCACCCTTTGAGGTCCTAGCCAGTCTGCAAGGTTCAAAACCCCTCTTTTATTCATTTCTCAGCAGCATAATAAATCTTGAATTATCTTCTAACATGTAGCGCAGCTTTGACAGAAATGCTTTTTGCCACCATCCTCCTCACATCCTGACAGTGAGGTCACTCTTCAGAAATAGGAGCTCTTGGTTTGAATCAGTGAGTCAGTGAACATGAAACCTGAGACACCGGTACCAGCTAAGATGGTGAAATCTGATGATGATTCTTTAAGACACACATAACTTTTGCTCAGATGTGATAATACTATTCTGAATGACTCACCTTCCTATCTGGTGGTAGATAAATATATAGAGAGAGGGAGATAATGATATAAACAAATATTTGCAATAGAAAACTGAAAAATATCAATATATCATAAACAATATAATAATTTTATCTTTATAACAGTACATTATATGTACTATAGTAAGTGTACTGTAGTGAGATTCAGCCTCATTTCAAATCTCATCTATCTTTAATTAAGTTAAACGAGTTGCCCATTCTCTATCTAAAATTCTTCTTAGCTTTCTTATCTCAACTAACTTTCTTTCTAGCTTATAACATAATTGGCTGATTCTTTAGCAGTTCACTTCCATATGACTCCAAAGAAGCTTTGTTTTGCTGTAAGGTCAGTCCTTGTTATCACTTCCAGATCAACTGAGATCATTTCTGATGACTGCAACCATTCATAGTACACAACACTTTCTATTTCAAAATGGCTGACTAATGTCCTTTCATGTCGTTATTTCCCCCCGCAAATGGTAAAATATACTGATAATGAGCTCTTACAGCCTCACTGACAATGGGAAAGTCTTGCCACCCATCTCTTCCTTGCAAGTTTATGTTTTATATTTGCAAGTAGTTTATTTGCCTTTCAGCTTTCTCAACAGATATTTTACCCTCGTTCAAGTTCCAACAGCATCCCGAATTGGAAGATGACTGCAGATCCACACAGCTCCCAGAAAAGCATATCAGGAGTTTGTCTTAATGACACTGGATTAACACTTGGACCATCACAAGCTGTATAAATTGAATGTATTCTGCACTCATCTGAAGTGGCATATACTCACTCATTCTTTGATTAGCCTCTTAGCTATGATATGTATGTTCAAAACTACAATAAAATAGTAAATTGCAAACGAAAAAAAAAAAAAGAAAAGTCAGCTTGTAAGCAAGAACATGAATAGGTGTGTATGGATTATAGAAGCTGTGCAACTGTGCCAACAAAACTGGTACTGTGACATTCAGTTTTCATTTTGGTAGTGATTTCAAAAGCCATGTGGTTTGACTGTATATAAAAAGACACTACTTAAACTACAGAGATAAATCCATCCAACTTAAATTGTCCTGTTTCAGTTGGCCCTGGATGTCATTCCAAATCATAGTTTAAAAGACAATAGAGTGAAATAACTCAGCCTACACCTCTCTTTTCAAATAGAACATGACTTTTACTTGATTATTCAAAAAAAAAAAAGATATACATATTGTTTTTTACACAGAATTCAAGCCTGTACACTTCTAGCAAAACAACATGTTTCTGTGCAGAGCACCAAAGCTTCGGAGAAGTGCAGAATTTAGACAAATTTCTGAACTGTAATTTCTAAATTCCTGTTACTCCACAGCAGCATGCTCCATGAAGTCAGATACACTGCTTCCCATTTTGAAGCTCTAAATTCTTTTATTTCGTAGTTCAGGTCACTAGCCAAACTTTCGTGTACACCACTTATAGGAACAGATGTCTAAAAGCATCTAAGACCTCTATCTTTAAACAGCTAAGTTGTTTATTGCTTACAGCCTTTGCCTGTAACAGCATTTCCTTTCAAAGTCTGTAGAGCCTTAATATTGTAAGCTGTTTTTTGGGCTTCACATATTACTGTAATCCTCTTTTTCCATTTACTCTTTCAGGAACAGTGCCAAAATATTTTATTTTGTGGAAATCCACTTGTTTAAGGAAACACATGTTTTTATTTCTATCTTATGGTTTATATTTTTTTATTTCTATCTCATATGTTTACACTGATAATTAATAGGCTAAGGCTGGTCCTTTCACACTCTCAGGGATTATAGAAAGTACATTAAATCTTGGAAGCTTGCAGAAGTTGGCAGCTCTGCCTCCTGTTACTGTCAGATCTGTTCATCCCAGAAATCAATAAAGGTTTGAAGAATGTATTTACCCTGAACACACACGTGCAAGTTTATGAATGAGAAACAGTTCTAATTTAAAACTGTGCCTGCAGACAGATGCCATGAATTATTTTTAGTAGTTACGATAACATCTTGGGCAGAGGCCTAAAAAGCACTTACATATATACTTGTACATATAAAATCAAGCCTGAGATTCTCAGAATCTTCCCTCAGTTTCTGCATAACTGTTTAAACTCTGCAGGTTCCTCACATGTTTTGAGTTTAAATGTATGCCTAAAAGTGCAACAGTCTGAAAGAGCTAAGTAATTTGGCCCAAGACTGACTGCGATCAGCAATTAAGCAGTCTTGCCTTCGTCCCTGACAGGCTCAGTCTCACAGGCAGTGAAAGCTAGGTGCAGGCACAAAATGCAGGTGTGGCAATTCCTGCCTTTTGAAATAGGTCAGTGGAAGTGGCAGGCTATCAAACGCTACATCAGGGAATAGCTAATTGATAAAAATACCTGCCCAGTGATAAATGATGGGATCAAGTTCCTCACAAAACGGAATTACATTTCTTGTAAAACAATCTGGTGGTCATACGGTTCTCCCAGGAAGAAACTCAATTACCTTTTTATGGTGCAATAAACTTTGAAGTTCTTGCTGCAGTATCTGGCACCTCTTTGGGAAATGAGACAGAACGCATCTGCTCTCAAAACAGACCATCCGCTGTTTAGGCTGACGCTCTAGAGATATAGATTTGAACCCCCTCAGGCAAAGGATGGTATTCAACTCAGCCACCTATTTCTTTCCCAAATGCTCCGTCATCTACACTAGCGTGTGAAAGGGTAACAGCGCATGGCACACTCTGCCAGAACAGTAAGGAGAGGCATCACTAACAATTCTCTGTCTCATTAAGGTCCTTATATCACCCTTTGAGAAGGGGTCATGTGTTAGGCTTGCTCAGTGCAATTGTAATTTATTAGGCCAATGGGGACATTTTACATAAACATGCCTGATATACACAGATGGGAGTCAACCTGCCCAACTCTGTGTTTCTATAAAGTAAATTTGTCAACATGTAAGGGAAATTTGAGGCCTACAATTACTTTAGTAAAGAGATAATTGGTCCAGTCAATGAACTCTAGAAGGCTATTAATGTCATCCTGAGGTGGACACCCACATTTCATCATCTGAATATCTCTCCAGCTCTGGATAGCAATCTATTATATCTAACTCTAGATATAATATCACTAGATCTAAGACACCTAGCTCACACATAGACAACAGCCCTAAAATTAAGATGGACTGTATCCTACCCTATCTGCATTAAAAAAAAATATGATGGAAAAAAGCCAGCCGTACTCATGTGACTGGAGTCACACGAGAACAAGTTCAACACTTCCAGTTGAAAAATATCCTCAGCAGTTGTATATGTCTATAATGACAGAGGCAGAGTACAGAAGCCAGGGAGTCAGTTGTACCTATTGAGCAGACTCTCTAGGTATAGGTCCTGGAATGGAGAATCATTGATTTCATAAAATTGTACACGTTATGAGTCTGGCCCCATTACATTTGTTTAATGATTACCTTCTTGGCTTAGAAAATGGTCCCAAATTAAAGGCCGGTATCTGACTCACTTGACACTGAATTTACTCTGATTGAAGTCAGATAAACCCAGAGCCATTCACTGGCTTTACATCAGTGCTTTCCAGCTCTCACTCTCTGTCTGTGAGAAAAAGATTGCTGACAACCCTTTTAAGACTTGAAAAACCAGTCAGTGAGTGCAGTTTGGTGTAATGCTAATTAGTAATGATAATTACTGCTTTATATTGCCTTTTATGTTCAAAGCACTTAAAAAACGCTGACTTCACATCAATCCTCACAACATCTTCTCTAACCTTGCTGAGTATACTAACAATTGAGCAGCTGATTAAAAAAAAAAAGAGAGAGAGCACCTCAACTTCTGTTTTCTACCTGTGCTCTGTAATATTTACATAGGCATACAGCTCCTGAAATAGGTTCCTGCTGTCAACAGAAACTGTCCATATCAGAAGTTTAGACAAAGGTGGATAAATTTCCTAAACTTAACAACCAATATACACCTGTCATGTACACATTTGTGTTGTGTATGCATTTCACAGTGTGCATCCACACACTCATTTTTGCGACTCCCTTTCTTAGGTGCCTGAATACTCCAGAACTCCAAACAAAGCACAGGCACCTTATTCACAGTCATAAATTCCAGTATTTATCAAATAACTTAACAGCTAGATGCTGCAAAACACAATTTATTTTTCATAGATACAGCCTTAAAAGATTCATAGAAGTAGAGCTTTGGAAAGAACCTCAAAGATCTCTCTAGTGCTCCTAGGGAAGATCAGATTTTACTTTTTAAACTAAAAACATATTGACTAGTTTGTTCTTCTAGAAGTGTTAACAGCAGAGCAAACTTCAAAGTTAGATCAGGTTGTTCAGGGAAACTTCCAGGGATGGAAATTTCATCACCTCTCTCAGCAATCTGTTCCAGTGCTTAACAATTTTCACTCTGAAATTGTCTTCCTTACATAGAGTAACAATTTTTGTTATTGCAACTTGTGACCAATATCTCTTATCCTTTTGCTGTGCACCTCCTACAAGAGTCTGGCTCTGTAAGTCCATTTTAGGTCACTGAAGACAGCAATTTGATCCCCTTTTAACTTTTAACTTTTTAACATCATACATGATGTGCTCCAGGCACTCAATCCTCTTAGCGACACTTTGCTGGACTAACTTTATCTAGTACTGGGATGCAAAAAGCTTGAAACAATACATCAGATGTGGCCTTCAGAGTGCCAGGTAAAGGGGAATAAAGACATTCTTTGACCTGCTGGCTACACTCTTGTTAATGTAACTTGGTATGAGATTGGCCTTCATGACCACCAGGGTACACTGCTGACTCACGTTCAAGTTATTGTCCACCAGCACTCAGAGGTCCTTTTCAGCACTGCTGCTGTCTCAGCAGCCTGTATTGCTGCAGGCAGTTGTTCTGTCTCAGGTGCAGGACTTCACATTTGCCTTTGCTAAACTTCATGAGGTTCCTGTCAGCCCGTTTCTCCAGGATGTCAAGGTTGCTCCAAATGGCAAACCTTTCCCTCCACTATATTGATCAGTGTTGCCCTCCTCCTTCACTGCCCTCCCTGCCTCCTGCCATTTTGATGTCATTCACAAACTTGCATTGTTGAAAGTTTCATCATCCAGGTCATTGATGAAAGCATGAAGCAGACTCCACCCCAATACTGGCCGCTGAGGAATATCACTGCTAATTAGACTTTGATCTGTTGACCACTACCCATCAAGCCTGGTGTTCAAGACAGTTTTTCATCCAGTTTGTAGTCCACCCAGTCTGTATCTCATCTTCTAGGCTACATGTTTGTATAATTCAAATCTTAATTCAAAGCTAATTGAATTAATTAAGTCAAAGCTTAATTCAAAGCTAATGACATATACCGCTCCCTCCAGCCAACACAAAGAACCAGTGATATCATAGAAGGCAATCGGTCAAGCATACTTTGGCCTTGGTAAATCCATGCTGTCTGTTCCCAAACTCATTCTTGTCCTTCACGTGCTTGAAAATGGCTTCCACAAGGTCTTCCTCCATAATCTTCTAAAACACTGAAGGAAGTCTGACTGACCTACAGTTCATTGTATCATTCTTTCTGCCTTTTTTTGAAATTGATATAACATCTGCTTTTCCAAGTCATCAGGGACCTCCTTCAATCACCATGACCATTCAAAGATGATAAAGAACGGCCTCACAGTGTTATCAGGAAGGTCTTCAATGTTTCCTCATAGATAAGCTTTTCTAACCCTCTTATCATTATTTTGATTTCTTCTGAATTCTTTCCAGTTTATCTAAAGCTTTACAAAAACATAGTGACCAAAACAGGACATAGTGTTCCCACTACTGCATACCAGTACGCTCTAAAATGAAAAGCAACATTGCATTGTTGACAGATGCTACACTTCTGATTCATGATAGCTCCCACACTAGCTAATTGGAGACTGCACTGAAGTCTGGTAAAGGAAAACAAAGATATTTCTGCTTCATAATACAGCACTCAGATTACCAGGCAATGCCTTTTTCTCAAGAGAGATTAAGGTTTCTAACATATTGAGTTCAATGAGATCTGATGATTTATAGCATTCATCATGATCATGACAAGATTCAGTGTCCTTGACAAAGAATTTTGTGACACTGAATTACTGCAGATGAGCTAATAAAAATAACTCATTTGCTGTATTTGACTTATTATATATGTCTGCCCTACCATAAAATATGAAAATATTCTATTTCTTCCCCAAATTAGGTCACAAAAGTATTTTAGTAGCTCTTTTTCAGTTAATGCTGCATTTAATGTTAAACACTTACTGTGAACTCCAAAGTCTCTCCATTTAGTAAATATAAATTTAAAATGATCAACACAAACCAAAATCATACCAATTAATTAATAATTGTGATCCTTGGACAATAGAAAAGACAACACAACTAGCATTGACTATCATAATGATTGCTGGAATATGCATTCAAAAATAATTTGTTTTGATGCAAAACATTGTGGTGAGTTAACCGCGGTTAAGGGCCAAGGGCTAAGGGCCTCCCAGTTGCTTGCTCACTCCCCCTCTTCAGTGGGACAGGGGGATAAGGCAGGATGTGAGAACTCGTGGGTCAAGATTAAGACCGGGACATGACTTACCAGTTACTGTTATGGACCTCCACCTCCCCCCACTCCGAGCAGTGCAGGGGGTGTTGTGAGATGGTCAGCACATGGTGGTTTCCCTCTGCTACCCCTTCCCTCTCACACATTTTCCCTGATCCAGTGTGGCTCTCTATGCGATGTAGTCCCTCAGGAATACCTGCTTTATCACAGTCCCACCCATGGCTGAAGGGGGACTCTGCTCCTGTGCCTGGAGCTCCTCCTCCTCTCCTCTGACCCTGGTGTTCCTTCTGTTGTTTCTCACTCTTTTTGTTCCCTTCTCCACTCCTAGAGTCATGGATTTTTTGCCTTTTCTTAAACACATTTTCCCTGAGGCACCACCATCTTGGCTGATGGGCTCAGCTGTGCCCTGAGGTGCTGGAACCATCTGTGTCTGATACAGGGCCTCTCCTCACAGTGGCCACACTTGTGATCCCCCGCTGCTGACACCTTGCCATGGACACCCAACACAAACTTGTACACATTCAGATAGAAGCATCATTTAATCCTGTCCTGGCTCTCAGCAGGTGACTACTTCAGATGTTCATCTGACCATCTACTTAAAACAGCATTTGAATTTCCCCCAGAAACGTACTATCAATTACAATATATCCCATAAATTATTTGACATGGTCTTTGTACAAGACAGCTAAAGCAGGCTGTCATAATCTTCAGGAACAGACCTTGAAAGATCATCTGGTCCAATCTTTCACAGGAAAAGGAGCCTAGATGAGATTATCTAACACCCTGTCCAATTGCATGTTCAAGATCTCCAGTGATGGGGACCGTGTCCCTGGGGAGGTTGTTAGGTTGTTCCAGTGAATGATTGTTCTCACAGTAAAAAATTTCTTTCCTATATCAAGACCTAACCTCTTCTGCTGCAACTTGTACCCATCGCCCCTTGTCTTCTCCATGTGGCTCCTGAAGAGAAAGCCTTCATCCTCTTTGTAGTCACCCTTTAGATACTGGAATACAGTGATGCTGTGCCCCCTTGAGCCTTCTATTCTCCAGGAAGAAAAGACCTAATTCCTTCCACCTTTCCTTACAGGGCAGGTTCTCCAGCCCTTTGATCATCTTCATGGCCTTCCTTTGGACCCTCTCCAGTCTGTCCACATCTTTCTTGAATTGTGGGGACCAAAACTGGACATAGTACTTCAGGTGTGGCCTGATGTGCTGAGTACAGTGGGATGATCCCATCTCTATCTCTGCCCCTGTGGATGCAGCCCAGGATCTGATTTGCCTTTGTTGCTGCAGCAGCACACTGTGGAGTCATGTTCAGCTTATCGTCCATGAAGATTCTGAGATTCCTCTCAGCAAGGCTGCTCCCCAGCCACACAGATTCTAACCTGTACTGGGCTTTATGGTGATTTCATCTCAGGTGCAGGACTTTGCACTTGTTTTTGTTAAACTTCATATTGTTCTTGCTAACCCACTCTTACAGTCTGTCAAAATCTCTGTAAGGTGGCTGTACATTCTGACATGTCCACCTTACCACTCAGTTTGGTGTCCTCAGCATACTTGGTAACGGTGCTTTCAATCCCACCACCCAAGTAATTTATGAAGATGTTGAACAGCATGGGGCCCAGTATCAATCCCTAGAGGACCCAACTTCTACCAGGCTGCCAGCTTGAGTAAAAAACATTGATCATCACTCTCCGAGTTCATTCTGTTAGCCATTTTCCTACCCATCTCATAGACCACCCATCCAATCTCTATCTTACCAGTTTGTCTAGGAGGAGGGTGTAGGAAACAGTGTCAAATGCTTTGTTGAAGTCCTGGTAAACAACATTCACTGCTCTCCTCATGTCAACAGAAGATGTTATTTTCTTGTAGAAGGTGATCAGGTAAGTCTGGCATGATCTGCCTTTTGTAAAGCTGTGCTGGCTTTTTCCAGTCACTTCCTTAATTTGGATAGTAACAGCTGCTAGGAGGACTAATTCCATTATTTTCCCAAGAACTGAAGTAAGACTAATGAGCCTGTAGTTTCCTGAGACTTCTCTTAGGCCCTTCTTTTGGATGGGTATGACAATGCATTTTAAAATGCTTACACTAAAAATCAAACTTACAGTAACAAAAAAGTTTAATTTATCTCACACTTTCTAATATTATTGATTTTTCCCCAATTATGGCTACTGATAAGTGCTTTTTCATTAAATTATTCTCTCCTTACCTGCCTCAAATGTTAAATTTGGAGAATTGGGTTTTGACTGTGTTTATTAGTTAGAAATGGTTTCACAAGCACTTATGAAGAAACTTCAGTGTTTTGAGAGTTATTTTTAGTATGATCTACATAGTATTGTAATAAGTTTTATGCTAATGTCAGATAGTAATACTTCCATGTTTATTTTTAAATAATTAATTTGTAAATGGACTACTGATTGCAAATGAAAATGAAATTAAAATAGACCTTCATAGCCAATAAAATGATCCCTGGAAAATCTCTCTATTTAAGATGTAGAAGCAAATTCTGCAGTGGTTTATTCCTCCAACCTTCTACTCTCATACAGTTTCTAAGACAGTAATGTAAGAAATAATCTGTAACATATTTTGTGTGATATTGAAGCAGACTGATATGACATCACCACTTTTTATCTGTTCTCCCATTGGCCGGTGGGAGAAACTTGGCAAAGAGCTGCTATCTGAAGAATTGTCTGCATATTGGGAACATCCTGGGTCTGTATCCTCCACAATCATATAAAAGCCTATCTAGAATTTTCAAAATTGTCTAAATAGTTAAAATGTTTTGAAAAATCTCAAATTTTAATTCTAAACTGTCTTTCCAATTATACAATATTGTATCTGTCTTTGATAGTATCAAAAAGACCTCCAGTATCATCTTCCTAGAAATTAGCAAGAACTGAGAACACTTCTTTCTTCTCAATATTCAACAACAAATTGGCAAATCCTTTCACCTATCCACAGTATAAGATCAGACTCTCTGAACTATGGGTAGATCAGTTTCTGAGGCAACATAGGTCAACAGAAATAGTTAAGCTTTCAAAAACATAGCTGGTTTGGGGTTGGTTTTTTTTTTATTTGTTTTTTTTTTTTTTGGTAGGGTGTTCTTCACTTATACTAAATAATTTTTAATCCATAGGTTTACAGTGGGAAGGTTCAGGAGCAGAAAATCCTATCTCTGTAACCACTGAGTTGACAATTTACACATCCTCTCTCCTGTACAGCACCAAAATGTCTCTCTGGCTTCACCAGAGCTAAGAAATAATTTTTAAAACCCCAAGCTATTCCCATGCAAGTGCCAAGAACATATTTGTTGCATACACACATACCCTAGTCCTCCCTGTATCATAGGGTTGTTTCATTACTTTGATACAACATGGAAAAATGTCTGATGGGGAAAGCAGAGAGTGGCTGAATTCCCATTTATACGATGGATACCTCTGCCCTGCCACATTGGTCTGTTTTAAAGTCGTTTTCTCCTGAGCTCCAAATGAACTATTTTTATCAGTAAACTAATTTATTCTCTGTGGGTTTTTTTTTTATTTCTAAAAAATGAGTCACAGTGGAACCTGAAAAATTAAGTGATATTTTCTACTGCTTTATTATTCACAGCTATGCTTGGCCTTAATATTTATAACAGTTCATAATACTGTTTTCTTTGCTTGTAATGTAACTTCTGCTATATTGAAAATAAATGTATTACTATTATTGGAAGCCTTTCCTGGCAGGGACTGAAGGCATCAGTCACAGGTAAGCAGTAAAAAATGCATCTTTTTCAGACATAGGAGGGATTCCATTTCTTTGCTCTGTGAGAAAAAGTCAATACATTATCACCATAGCAATGCTCGCTCTGAGCTTAACAGTTACTGTGAGGAGAGGAAATACATGCAGTGGTTTGCTACGGACAAAAAAAACATTTCAAATGAGTCTCCTAAGAAATTTAGCACCTAATGCTGCCTCTTTTCTTGTTCCTCATGATATTAACAAGAGAATATCAGATTTTTGAAACTTGCTAGGGTGCTAAAATTCACTGCAGTCTTGTACATTATTTAAATATCTAAGCATTACAAGTGACAAATTTTTCTTTCTTTCTTCATATATTTAATTTTTCTTTTAGGAAAAATACCCTCCAGACAATGAATCCACTGAAGAACCTATTCTTTAGGAATATATGTGCTCTTTTGTACTGAATGGGAATGCCAGGAAGGTTATTTTATCAAAGATGATTGCTATTTCCTTCATTCCACTACTGCCCTCCAGTTCCAAAAGGGCAAAGACCTGCCATTTTACCTAAGAACAAGTTTGCATTTTGTGCTCTTGAAACTATGGGAAGCAAAAACTCTTTGCAAAAGCAGCATTCCTTCACGAAATTTTCTGGAAAACAATCACTGCAACCTTTAGATGTTCTGTTTAATTAAAACTCACTGGAATCTAGGGTATATAATGCATGCTAATAAAATTGGTCTGTAATTAAGCAATCTCTGCAACAAACACTCCATTCCCATTGTTCATAATTATATGCATTACAGAAATACTGTAAATATATATTCCTGTTAACATTGTAACACTGCCAGTGTTGTATTTTCTAGCTATTAGACAACATTTTTGTTCATAACTATTGGCAAGTAGTATAGGACAGACATTACTCACTGATAAACCCAGTCTCTTCGCTGTTTTGTACCCAAGTTACTGAGTTCTGGACACAAGTCTACAGCTTCAAACTGAATAGAAAGATTGAAAATATTACGACATTATGTAACTCTTCTCTGTAATGGTGAATTTTATGTGCAGGAAGCCCAGATCTTTTGGATCTCTGAGTCTGTGCGTTGACTTCTCATACGGACTGAGACCCATTGAATTTCTCCTCATTTTCCACCCGAGACATGAGATAAAGAGAAAGACATCAAGAGACTGTCCAGTAAGGGAAATGATACATCATGGGATTTTGAGTCTTAGGCAATATGTGCAAAAACCAAAAAATAAATTTTTACTTAGCTAAACTGTTTCCATAGGTTTAATATCTTCCAGGAATAATTTGAGAAAAAATATCCCTAAACTGCTAGTTCTATTAAAAGAGAGACCTACAGCATCACTGAAACTCCCATTAAAGAAAACAGAGAAACTATCCTGTGACTTGGACTGTGGTATTCTGCACAGAAGTGCATGTTTTACACCCTAGGCTTCAAAATTAAATATCTTTCTGCTATTTTTACATGGCTGTTAAGAAGGAGGAAGCTTTTTCTGTGTAATTTTGAAGAGTATCCCCATATTCAGTCTTTTGATATATTCTCCAGGGAAGTTTTGGTTTACAGCCCTTTCAGCTAAAGGAGGTAATAGGATATAAGCCTCTCATTTCCTTGGCAACTGTGCTAACCATTAGGTTATTCTATGAAAGAAAAGAGTGGGCCAAGCTGAGTTCTCCAAGGAAGAGACTGTTGGTGCTTACTTTCAAGTAAAAGCTTTCTCAGGCACTCTGCACTGCTCTGTAAGCTTTCAGTCTGCTAAATACATTTTGCTGCAAGTGGATAAGATGATAAGATAATGGAAACCATAAAAGGAGCCACAAAATATACATAATGTATTTATTTGGCCTGTTCAGTAATGTAAGAGCATTTAACACCGCTGTTAAAAGCATTTAAATAACTATATTTAAACAATAACTTGGCCCATACTGTTAACCTACACAAAAGGCCAGGAAGCCAAGGGCAAACAGAACTAACCCCCTCAAATCTGCACTGCTGAGTGCTGGCCACTTGATGAGCAGATATGTCTTGGATGGAGGTAATCCAACACAGAGACAGAGACTGAGCTAACATCTAAGTAGCATGCTCGAGATCACTCTGTGGCCCACTTATTTCGCCACAGATGTACAAGAACATATATAAATTAGTGCTTATGTTTCCTCAAAGTTTTCAAAATCTTCTAGAAGCTTCAAAAAATATTTGTTTAAGAGTTAAAGTTAGAAATTCCTTAGACTTTACTTTAATCCTTGGGGTTTTTTTGGTTTTTTTTTTTGTTTTAATTTTGAAACCAGCAGTCCTACCAGGAATAAACTTTGAGCGTTCTGGGTCAAAAAAGGGCTTCACAGTCAAAGGATGACCTTGTAACAGCTACACCAAAGACAGTACCAGTTCAAATGTTCCTACAATGGTCAGCTAATGTACTAGAGGTATGGTTTTCAACCTTTTCTACTTTTGGAAGCTTAGCCATTTTTCAGTAGCATATAGAACAATCTAAGCTCACTGACATATAATCATCCTACTTTTCTTAACTACCCAGGTTTTTATTCTTTAGAAGGCATTTATAGTCCCCAGAAGTCTAGGTATCACAGGTTAAAACCCAATATGCTGGACAAATATCTCTACATCTCATCCTGCAGTCCTTTCTCATGCACAATTTTCACTCGTCTTTCTTTTTTATTTAGATGAGGGTTCTGTTTCCTAAATATGTTTTTTATGGAGAAGGTGCTTCCTCACAGCTTGTTGGTGGCTGAATTTGTCCTTTTCTTCCAAGGCAAATACTTTCCTAAGGTCTGTAACAGGAAAGCCAACTGACGGATGCGTGTAAGATAAAAGTATTCTTCTCTCACAAACATAGCAAATTAAAACTATACGGGAACCTATATTCACCTAGGTTCACTCCACCTTTAAAATATTCTATTTTGCATTCGATTTAGTCTTGAGGTAACATAAAATTACCATTACATTTGTTCTGAAAAGCAACTAAATAACGAGTTAATGTGAACTACACTGAACTACCCCATGACATTTGTGCCACCATTTTCACTAGTTTTAAATTTAGTAACAATCAGCATAACAATCTCTTCCCAGTCTTCTTCTAAGAGCAAAATCTGAGATTTTTTCTATGGCAAAGGGATGTCACTTTCACAGGGAAAAAAATGTAATAGGCATAACAGAACATGAAATCTACCTGACAGTTCTTTTAGAGAACAAAGTTGTAGAGAAATTTTAAAAATACGACCTGTTCTTCAAAAAAAAAAAAGTGACAGTAGTTGCTTATTTGTCTTTCCAGAAGGTATTACCAACGAACCCAGTCATGAGGAAGACACAATCAGCAGCAGTGAGTTAATTAAGCCTAAATGGAAACAGGAAAGAGACAAACCCCAAAGAACCCACCACCCTGAGAAACTTGTCCTAAATGAGTTTATCTCCCAATGAATACTAAGAATACTTCTTAGTCTGTACATGTAGGATATTTTTATTGTCCTTTTTGATCGTGCATAGAATTAAAAAAAATATTAAAAAGTATTGACTTGAAAAAGTCCTTCAAATGTTATTTGTTTTCTGGAGTTTAGACCAAATCAGAAGTACAGAGTCAGCATGTGACTCCTCACTACAGAAAGAAGAACCACTTCCCAGGTTTTAACTTGTAATCTACACATATCCTCTAAATTAGATATCCAAGTTTAGGATCAGCTTCTGAATAGAGCTGAGGCCAAGCTAGAACCACAAAGACTCGAAAGGTACTTGCTTTCACAGACACTGACATCCACCAACCTGTTGGTTCCTATTTACATTCTTAAGAAGAAATAGCTATTTGCTCCCAGCTGTCTTCCAGCTACCTGGCGTTAATTCTGCCTTCCAAGTGGGCCACTCAGAAGAAGTGCATTGCACAACAGTAGTTTTAGTAGTTGCCTATGGTCTCTCTGCTCTTACATATAGAACCCAAACCATTCCTTGCCCTCTTGTTTGAAATGTCCACACAGTCCAAGAGCTATCTCTAACTGTATGTGCAATTCTATGTCCAAAAGTTGGTATGCTTCCAGTAGAAGTCCTAGTACCACCTAATACCACCATTAATTTGGTCATTAATGTCCTAATTGCATATGGTCATTTCAGGAAAGCGAGAGTTTATTCTGAATGAGAGTTTCCATCTTATTCAATAAAAAATGCTCCTATTTAATGGCTAAACACTCCTTCTGCAAATATTCTCCCATGGGAACAGCCTCTGACTCACAAATAGATGAGACGCCCTTCTCCATTAACTTTCTGGGATGACATATGCAGTTCCCTGTGTCTGATGTGACTGTCTCTAAGATAAATTAATTTGGAAAGCGATATAGAAGTGTGGACAGGATAGCATTTCAAAGATTTCTAAGGCTTTGTTGCAGACTACCCGTTATATTATTGTCCCAAAAACATCAAGGTCAGTCAAAGAAGCAACAAGGATGTAAATACAATAATTTCTTTTATTAAGAAATCAGTTATGTATTTTTCAAGTCTTTGAGCAGAATCTCCCTTAAGACACGAGTAGAATTTAAAAGTCCAGTGGGATGCTTTGAACTCTACCCCTGAGCTGAGCTTCATGATGTTTGTCTGGGTTAGAAAGCAACGCAGATGATTGCCAAGCCAGGAACAGTTGGCTTGCAGCAGTTGCAAGATGCATGACTTGGCACTTAGCGAGCATCCTGACTTAGCAGGCAAAGTAGACATGAGACATGCATCCACGTGACCAAACTCAGCCTGGGGTTTTCTCCTGGGTAGATGGAGTGAGAAGTCAGTGGTTCCCTTTCTTCTTTGTATTCCTGGACAGCTGTCATGCAATTTGAGCGGTGGTGAAATTATCAGATTGACCTTTTCAGCCTGCTAAGTGGAATGAAGAACTTGAGTAAACCACTTTCAGATTACTCAATCCCACCACTGAGCAGTGCTGAGATTACTAGTTTCAGCCAGGCAGAGTCTCAGAAACTCTGTATTAAACTTGCATGGAACTGGACAAAGGGACTCCCCACAAAGGACTGTCATGAGACCATTAGTATCCAAATAGTCTAACCTTTCAGTTTTTGATCGACCAAAATCCATTAAAGCAGTCTGCTCTGGAACTTCACAGGCAACTTGTGTTTTTCTCTCAGCTATGGAGTAACCTGCTCAGTGTACAGGTTCATAGATCCAATTACATTATTAAGGGCACTTAGCTCACAGTCTGCTTTCATCTTTGGGATGACTTCAGCTTCCTCATCTCTGACATATGCTGAATGATCTGCTGGGTCCAGAAAACATTTCAAGAGACTGTTTCTGCTTATGACAGAAATATGCTGTGTCAGCCCACTGATCTGAGATCCATCCTGAACATGTCTTCGTTTCAATGGTCAACATGAGCCTGATTCAGTTGCCTAAACAAAGGCACCAAGGATACCTCTCTGCCTCCAGCTGCCACTGAATAAAAGTGTAGGTCTCTCACAGGATTTGTGTCATAACCTGGTGGCCCTCTTTATAGGATATCAAAGGCATCCTGAACTCTCTAGGGCATCTCAAACAACACTTATCAGTTAAGTTTGGGCAACAACTCTGTGTTTCTGTCATGACACCAGCACTAGATAATCTCACTCCTAGTAAAGGCTGTCAGTTTTTTAGAATCATAGAATAGTTTGGGTTGGAAGAGACCTTTAAAGGTCATCTAGTCCAACCCCCCTGCAAGAAGCAGGGACATCTTCAACCAGATCAGGTTGCTCAGAGCCATGTCCAACCTGGCCTTTTCCGTACCTTTGCAGCAGAAGGTCTGGTCTCCAGGCAAATCTTGAGCCAGTAGCATTTCAGGCTACCACTTAAAACATCTAAATTAAGATTAAAGCTGAAACCATGACAAAATCCTGGAGAATATGTTATGAACAGGATACAGGAGAGTAAGTGGAGCCAAACACATTCATTGTTTTATGATTTTACTGTTTCCTCTTATGTTTCTTACAGAGGGGACACAGTTAGATGAACTCATCCCCTCCCTTACAAATGGAGCATCAGGCACAAAAAATAGTGCTGGGGAGAATCTGGTCTTTATACCTCTATATGGGGCTATAGAGTCCAGATCACAGGACTTTGTAGTGATGTAGCTGAATCCAGTTTATATAAGGTGTGAGAAGCTGTATTGAGTTGCAACAATTTTTGTTGTGTTCCAGCAAGAATTCCCCATCTGTATAACCTGTTTTGGAAAACAGATTCATAATGCATCATCAACTCAAATCGTGATTGGAAAGACAGGAAGAAGCCTTCTTTCATGGGAAATATTCCAGCAAGATGATTTTTGTTGTGGTATTAATTGAAAGGCCTCTCTTATCAGACTAAGATTTTATCTTTCTACTATTGAAACCTGAGAAATATTATTGTACTTTTAGAAGATACTGTAGTCTGAATGACACCAGAAGTCGTCTGTGGATTTACCCTATCTAATACAAGACTTGTAATTTAGGTCATCATAGCCTCCATTTAAAGACACGGGAGAAGAGACAGAAGACTCATGCATATTCTCATGTACTCTCAACAGCACCTCCAGATGGCAAACTAGCCCACCTATCATCTAAGAGTCAAAAGCAATTACATTCCCAATATTGGATCTTTGGTTATTTGCCTAAAATTAGCTTGGAAAAATCTAGACTCTAAAATGTTTCAATATGCTAGCTGGTTAAACCACTGTTGACTCTTACAGAATGAACTGCAATCTGCAGAGCAGAAAGCAGAGCTGGAAAAAGCAGAAATCCCTCTATTTCTTCCGTGTGAGTAAACCAAATAATCAGATGAAACATTGTTTCAAGTTCAGCAGTCCTAAAAGAGTTTTCCATCCTTGTCATCACCATCAATCTTAAAATCAGTACCTTAATTAGGATTCCTTTTTTTTTTTTTTTTAACAAAATTGCCTTAGGTTGTGCCCAAAGCAGTTGAGCTAATCTAGTTTGCAACTATATTGCTTTGGTTAATTTTATCAGACTGACTGGCTGATTTCTTTTTAATTTGCTAATATTCTTAAAGTTTACTAATCCGTTTCTCTGTCTTTTCTTAATCATTGTTTCTTGTTGAATGCCCTTTTTTTCTTCTTATCTCTTGACAAATTATGTTGCAAGGCATGCTTTCATGGTTCCTAGAAACATTCCTGCATATCAGTATTTGTGAGCACTAACTGTATGGTTGATACACAAATAAATCACTTCTTGTTCCCTACGCTTTCATAAACAAACAAAAGGGTGAAAGAGAGGCTGATGAAGGCTTGTTGTCCATCTCACATGAAGCTGGAATGCAGCTGGAGTTTGTAGCCAAACCTAGACATTGGGACATGCCCTCATATCCCACAGTTTAGATTGCCTTATGTCCTATTAGTACAGCAGAAAGAAAGTCAAATAAGAAAATAAAGAATATAATTTGTTTTTCTTACGAGGCTTTCTGTGACCTACCTTTCCAAAGTGCAGTAATGGCTGATCCATCTCTTCCCAGAAGTAATGTTTGAAGCTCTAAAAGTTTGGCTATCAGTTCAGATTTTGACTAGATAGGACTGAATCAACACTCGTTTCTTCTGCTGCATTCATCCTGGACTAGTCACTTCAGGATTATTAAAGAAAGTTATAGGTTTAATTCATTAGAAATCAGTAAGTTATTTTAAATGTATTTAATTACTAGAATTAAAGCTCCAGCCTTGTTGCTTGTTTAGCTCTAAAATGACCTAGCAGAAAGCATAGCTTTATGTTAATAAACAAATTATGGGAAAACATATTTCTTCAAAGAAAAATGTTTCTTTTCTCTTCATACCTTTTAGACTTCCTAAACTACCCAACATATTAATTTACAAAGCATTTCTAAAACATTAGATTATCTACTATTAGCCTCATTCATTTAAACTGAATTTATATTAGCTTCTATTACCAAACCACCATAGTGAAGTTACTAGTATAACTTAACTTTGAGCTCAGGTGATTTCAAAAACAATTGTACCAAGCATCCAAGACATTCCATCTTCATAAAGATATAGCTTTCCTTTCCTTTCTAGACATCAGGTAAGATTTTAAAGTGGTAACTGGAGTCCTTCTGCTAGTAAACTAACTTCTGTTTATCACCATGCCTGTAAGTTGGTTCATTTTATCCAGATAAAGCAAACTTCTTAAACCTAAATTTTCCCTGATTGCATTTCTGCAAAGCCAAATAACCTTAGTAGTTTCATTACAATTTTTATACAGAGCTGTTGCTAAGTAAAAAAATTCAGAAGGTCTTGAATTTTTAAGAACTGTTCCTGAGCTGTTCTTTAACATTAGGGAAAAGATTACTCCACAAGAGGGATCACCTTATCTTTGCATATATCTAAAAACTGCGTGGGGCTATACGGCCTACAGTCTCAGCAAAAACATGTTAATTGAGGTTCAGACAATAATAAGTTAAATCCCAATTATATATTTTTCTCAGAACATAGCAGAAGTAAAATTCTGGAAATTCATGAGGTAAAAAAAGATCTAGTGAAATTATAAATTTTAAAAGCAAAGGAAACTTGTTGTGGAACTTCCTAAAACTGGAGCAACTTAAGGTTATTAGCTGACCCAGCAACTTAAAGCAGCAGCCAAAAGCAGTTCCTGTATAAAAAAAAAAAGCCTGGTTTAAGTGCAATGGAAAATTAATAAGATGAGCTGCAGCTAGGAGCTTTCTCATAATTAAAGTCTGGACATTACACTGATATATAGCTTCAGCTAAAGGTGAACTAGTGTGGAAAATAAAATGACAGTAGCTGGCTAGGAAGATTCTTGAACTTCCAAATACAACTTTTTCTGTTGTGGAGGTCAAGGAATTAGGTTGGTAGGGCTTGCTGGAAGACCTCTGGTGAAAATGACTGAGTAAAGTTTAAGGGCTAAAGTGAATGAATGTATTTTGATTTTACTGGCTCCTGAAAAGAGCTATAGCCAAAGGTACAAATACATTCAGTGCTCACCTACAATCATAAAATGGCCTTCAAACAGCAGAAATCAAAAGCATGGTTCCATCACCCCACTCTAGAAAGACTTGCACCATGAGCCATATCTGCCTTCACATTTTGCTACTTTGCATGTCTTTAAGATGAGTAAAGAAACTGGGAAAGCATCATAATTGCATGATTAAAAGTCATCTAAACCTGCTATGTACTATTTATCTGTTTCAAGCTCTAATTAAGATATGGTGGGCACCTCTGGAGGGCAATTCATTCCACCATAAAAAAATCAGGTGCCTAAGACAGGTGGGATGAATTGCTCTTTGGAGATACTTGTCTCTTTCATTTACTATAGACAGAGCTTGACTAGTGTAGGCAACACAGCTAATACATACCTAGGTGGTTAAAATGAGTGAATCCTGCCTGGAGGATATTGATTATTAGCTGTGAGTGATAGACTGAGATACATTATACATTTAGTTAAATTTCAAGCCAGATTAGTGTGAGATGACTAAACTTTAGATGACTAAAATTAGATAAAATAAACCTTCACTTTTTATAACAAGAATGGCTGCCCTATAGAATGGGTTGGAAGTCAACTTCCAGCTTATTCCAAGAGTGAATCGGTAAAGGCCAATAACTTTTTCTTATTTATGTCACTGTTGTGAGCAGGAAATACTTAACAATTTCATCAAAATATAGCTAACTAAATTTATATTATACTTAATTGCTTTAATAGCATTGTTCCAATCACTGCTTTGAATGGAGGGAGGTACTAAAAGGCTCGTCAGGTTATCCCAAATTCAACAGTTAGACGTGGCACTTCCAGATTATTTCTGAGCACTATGTTGCAAACGATCCTAGTCTCCCATCACCTGCAAGTGGTTCTGAAACAAAGATGTGGAGACAGTCCATCTGTATATGACTCATTATTTTGTACATCACTCCAAATACTTGTATCTATATGCCTTTATATAGACATAAGGATATAGCATTCACAAAGCTGACGATTCATTTCTGTGTAAAACTTCACTGAATATCACTCCTGTATTTCTGTTCTTTGGGGGTTTTTTAGCTAGTAAATGTGCTACACCAGTTTTAAAAAAGGAGAGCATTCAAAATTCAAAATTAAAATAATTGGCTAATAATACACCTGCTCTATAGCTATATTGATCCACATCTATACTGATATAGGAATATATAAATATTAAACTTTATAACCTACAAATTCATTCTACTTTTTGTTCTGTAGACTATAAAAATGTAGGGTGTGTAAACAGATCCAGATGTAACCCAAATAGATAAGTTTCTATTTAAAAAGCATGGCTGCTCCCTTTCCTGATGTCTAATGATCTCTACAACACAGAATATTACCCTGGCATTAAATTCATATAACAATAATGTGATTTAGTAAACACTGTTTTTCACAGAGTGTTTCAGACGTCATCATCTTTGATTCCTAATTTCATTAATGCAACAAACATTATAATGTAGTTTACACAGCTGTTACTTTAAAAGTTACTATTTTAAAAACCTTAGATTTTGTGACCAGAATTTATAGTTGCCCATATGGATGCTTGCTGATGAATCATTTGTTTCTAAATACTTCTTTAATGTCTTCATAGAAACCTGCAAAATATATACATGAATAGTGTTTTTTATATACCCACAAATATACAATATTTTGAGATCCTGCATGTCATCACTGATCTTTGGGGCATGGACAACAGATAGGGTCAGATGTATTCCTCATTCCAGCTAAGCACCTTTGTATTGTAACCTAAAAGATGTTTCTATCTTCCTAGCAGATCTCCAGACTTTTTTTTTTCTGGCAATCTGAACTCAGTAAAGAGTCCTTCTACTAAGTGAACGGCAAGAGGAACAGGTATAACTCAACAGCATGGTATATAAAGATAGAATCACTTATCTTTGTTCTGTAATCAAGTCCTTTTTGATACAACATTGTGCTTAGATGTTATGGTAACAGAGTATAGATTCTTTAAGGACTTAGAAAAATAACCTGCCTTGCTTTGTTAAAAAATAGTACACAGCTGTGAATCAACTAAGGTATAAGATTTTCAGCTGATGGCTTTAAAGGCAGCCCAAGCTCAGAGAGAATGGTGTCATTGGGGGTGAGAAAAGGAAGGAAAAGGTGAGAGATGGTGTGTAAACTAAAGGCTAGTAGTAGAATTTTGTCTGCTTAATAATCTGAATAATACTTTCTTTTTGAGTGCCTGTAAAATAAAGCCTATCTGTTTAATTGCAGGAGTTGCACAGGGCTGGAAGCTATCACAGCTATGCTACTTTTTTGGTCTTATTTGTCTTTAAAAATGAAAAGAGTAATAGAGGTAAAGATTATTTTTAATATTGGTATTAAAAAGCATATTCTTTGGGAGAAGAAAAAGTTCTAAGTAACTTGATTGTAAAAATGAAGATATTATGCAGCTTTGTGGAGTTTTTGTTTTTTTTTTTTTTGTTTTTGTACAACACTAATTTTTGAGTTACTGTCTAGTATAAAAGTGGAATTAGAATTGAGTCAATGGCAGAAGCATTATTCATGATAGAAGAAAATCTATTAAAGGATAAATCACATACACTGATGCACGTTTTAAAATAGAGGGAGGTAGATTTAGGTTAGACATTAGGAAAAAAATTTTTACACTGAGGGCAGTGAAACACTGGCACAGGTTGCCCAGAGAGGTGGTGGATGCCCCATCCCTGGAAACATTCAAGGCCGGGTTGGATAAGGCTCTGAGCAAACTGATCTAGTCGGAAGATGTCCCTGCTTCTTGCAGGGGGGTTGGACTAGATGACCTTTGAAGGTCCCTTCCAACCCTAACCATTCTATGATTCTATGATTCTATGTTACAAAGTACTTGTTAATCAGCTACTTTATTTATTTTATGGTCTATATGGTGCTGATGTCTGAGTAGAATATTGTGTAGTACTATCCTGGAAGCCTATACCTGTAGTTCTGTCAGAGAGTGAAAGAAGAATTAGTTAATGATATCTGCTTTTATATAACAGCATAACTAATGTTATTTCATCTTTGGTTGTCTAGTACTGCAGTCATTAATGTTAACTGACATTAAAATAATCACAGAGTAATTATTGTTGTCTTCCATTTGTACTTTTGATACTAGCACAACTTTAGTGTTCTAGTTCTTTTCTTTTAAAATATCTTTAAGTACCGGTTCCAGGGGAGGGGGAAAAAAAAAATCTTTGAATCTTGAGCCAGGACTTTTCCAGTTTTTATTGTGGCTTGTCCCTATGATTAGTTAGTTTTAAAAAGCTTAGTTCTGTAGGTCTTCCTAATATCTATCTGAAGTGCTAATGGAATGAAAAGTGCCTGGTCGCCTCAAGGTAGTATAAGTGCTCCAAGAAAGTAACTCTATGTAGGTGGGTCTGTGGCATTGAGTCATAAGCAAGAAATGTCAATGGATGCAGGCATTTTTCTGAGTGTATGTATATAGAATTATAGAACAGTTTGGGTTAGAAGGGACCTTTAAAGGTCATCTAGTCCAAACCCCCTGCAAGGAGCAGGGACATCCCCAACTAGATCAGGTTGCTCAGAGCCCCGTCCAACCTGGCCTTGAATGTTTCCAGGGATGGGGCATCCACCACCTCTCTGAGCAACCTGTGCCAGTGTCCCACCACCCTCGGTGTAAAAAATTTTTTCCTTCTACCCAGTCTAAATCTACCTCCCCGTATTTTAAAACCATTAGCCCTCATCCTATCACAACAGGCCCTGCTAAAGAGTTTCTCCCCATCTTATAAAAGCCCCCTTTAGGTACTGGAAGGCTGCTATAAATTCTCCCCAGAGCCTTCTCTTCCCCAGGCTGAGCAGCCCCAAGTCTTCAGCCTGTCTCCAGTCCTCTGATCATTTTCGTGGCCCTCCTCTGGACTTGCTCTAACTGGTCCATGTCCTTCTTATGTTGGGGGCTCCAGAGCTGGATGCAGTACTCCTGGTGCTGCCAACACAGATGTTAAAAAGGGCTGGAATTTTTCTCCAGTGGGCCTAAGTTGATAGTAAAGACAGAGAAGACTCTTTAAAGTAAATGTGTCATTTAATGTGACAGCAGTCTTATCGGGGAGGATCTGTTTGCTTTGTGAAAAGGCTAGCAAAGAAGATGAATAAGGAATAGTGGAGTTATGCTCCATGTCAGAGACAAAGAAATAGAAGAACACTCTGACTCAAGAAAACAAACATGCAAGAAAGTGGCTGTTCCATTCCCATGCACTCAGACTACTGGTTTTGAAATGCACCACTTGCAGATGGAGGGTGACTTTGCAGAGGCTTTCCTTTTGTCCTTTGAGAGACAATGGACCACACTGGCTATGAGAATACCTACAGCTTTTTCCCCTCTAATTTTCCAACTAAAGGAAGAGATCCCGATAATCTGTCCAGAACAGATGCTACATGTTATAAACAGTTCATGGATCCTGCATCTGTAGGTATCACATCATGCTAAACTACAAGATCTGAGATTTCAGAGTCTCCAGAAGTGACGCCTTTATATAAATCATGCTTAAACTTTTAAGAAAAAGCAAATAAAAGGAAAGAAGGTAAAAGATACAAGAGCAATAGGACTTGAATTAATCTATAGCAGATGATGATTTGAGGGAAATGCTTCAAAACAAAGACTTCAGAACTGTTGTAGGCACAGCACCTGATGCTTCTCAATGCAGGTAAGCAAAGCCATTTGTAGCACAAGAATTTTGGGGAGAAAAGATTAAAATTAAATGTACCCCTAATTCTGAGTTAGAAGAATGGGAGAGGAAGGGAGAGCAAGGACTGAGGAAGCCATTTGGGTAAGATCCAATCCATGTCTTATCAGGTCAGTCACAAGCCTCCAGAACAAAGGCCCAATTCCCAATGTACTATAAGCATGCTACGAAACTGTGTGAGAAACTACAGTACCTCATAGCAGAACTGGCAAAATCCACACCTTCAGATGCAGAGTCTAGCATCGGAAGCAGTAGAGGTGAAGAATGTCCCACAAACAATGGCCAAGTAGGCTTTGTCCAAATGGTTTGAAAGATGTTAAAATCTAAGTAGAATAATAAATTGTGGGTTGCATGCTTGCTTCTTGGTTTAACTGTTCACTGTATGTTCCTGGAAATTTCAGGAACAGTGCTTGTTCTTGGGGACCGGCTGAACTAGTAAGTTCCTTTTGACTGCCCTACTGATACATATTAGTAAGAAAATAATACGTCAAGTGACTAATGTACTAGTCCTTAGTAATTATAAGTCTACAAGGGACTCATGGGGGAGGGGGGGGGGGCGGGGGAAAGAAAAAAATCCCACAGGGAATAATGTGGCCAGTGCAGCAACAGGTATATGCATAGACCTTGGAGTTCAGTAAATGCAGTGTGTGATGACTCATGTATAGAAAGTCTCTGTGTGTTTGAACTCACAGCTGAGAAAGTTCACTGAGCTATTAATTTAACTGAACCTGGGACTCTGCGTTTTAAAACCACCACAAAGTCTGAAAGGACTTAATTTAATTTACAGTTGCTCAAGGAACTGTTTTAAGTAACTTACAGTTACTAAAAATACGTCCATGGATAAGTGTGTGGATTTTTAAGCAGCTGCACCCTAGACTACTTTTTTTTTTTTTTTTTTTTTTCTATGATCATAGCATCGTTCCTTTGGTTTCCTAGCTAGGCTTCTAAAGCTTTCACTGACAACACAATTCTCCTAAATATATCCCTAGCATCCTGCTCCAAGTCTGGAATTTGAATTTAAAATTGACCTGTTTTATCCATTTGGGAAGTTTCAATGATGTGATTTCAGTCTTGTGTGAAAACACAGTAGAAGTGGAAATATAATCTCATTGGACTTTTCTTTTTGGGATATGCAAGATTATTGCTTGCAGATTAGCATGTTTGAACTGCTAGGTTGGTTGGTTGTTTTTTTTTTTTCTGCCAAGCCAATTTAGTTTCCAATAGCGTTCCATGCCCTGTAAAGGATGCAGGATTTATAGTTCTCATGTATATTGCATTATTTCTGGCAGAAGACTGATCTTGATGACCCAAGTGGATTTTTCCAGTCCTGTGTTTCTATGGCAGGACTTTTCAATGGGATTGTATCCTAGTCTGTATTTTATTTCTTCATTCTATGTGACAATCCAATAAGCATTATTCCATATGTTATCTTGGAGAAGACTTGAGATTTTCAAGTTTCAGTCCAAGGTCCAGGTTCAAAGCTTACTGTCATATGTAGATTTGAATGTCAAACTACACTATATCTTCCTTTTAAGCTAGATAATATTTTGAAAGCAATAATATCTTATAAAACATTGTTAATATGTCATCTTTGTGGGTTTTGAATACTTTTTTTGATCATTGAATTTTTACCACTTCATTCGCACACTACAGTGCTGTTGGTTAAAATGTTTTGAGTTACTTTTTTTTGCTCTTCAGGGTGATTGCAGATTATGCCCTGGTAATATTTCTTCAACTGTGTTTGTCTTCACGTAATACATAGTGGGTTTAGACAAACATATGTAGGAAAAGTCTGAATCTCTACGTAAGAGGAAATCTGGTGGAATACTGTTAAATAATTAATTGCTACAGTTGAAAAAGTTACTCATGAATATCACATTTATTTGAATGTGTAACTATTTTTATTTATTCTAATGCCAGTCACACCACCATGGCAGAACTAAGACATTGGGGTTTTATTTGTTGATCTCCCCACTGTACCTAAAATAAGTCATTAAGCTCCAGAGCTGATATATATGGTTCAGCATTGTGAAATCTTGGAGCTGTAACCTTTTACTTTGTACAATTGGGTTGTTGTTCTTTTTTTTTTTTTTTTTTTTTTTGTATTAAATTAGTTTTAAAGAAAAAACTTAAAAGACAAGACAACAGAGTTTGGTTAAAGTAGAATTAAAGTCTAAACATTAGTGTAATAGAAACTGTAAAGACAAAAGTGGGTGAAGGGGTGAATAGAGGGACCTTTTGGTTAGCAAGCTCTTTAGGATTTGTGACAGCTGGCATAAAAATAAAGCAGGGGTGTTTTTTTTTTTTTTTTTTGTTTGTTTGTTTGATTGTTTTCCTTTAGCATGTCTGCAGTTAAGATTGGGAAAACTTTACTTGCAAAAACCATGACAAAGCACATTGTATATAGAAACTAAATGTGAGTAAACATAAGTTGGTGTTGCTATTCAACCTGGACAACAATTAGATAGAGAGAAACAAGCATCTCCATTATAGAAAGGAAGAAGGTGGTCTTATCTCTAATACCAAAGCTGTATAGTGCCTGTGCTGTGCTTTTCATCATTAAAGAACTCTTTATAATAGAAAATCACAGCAAAATAATTATGTTGTAAAGTTCTGCGGGTTTAGGGGGAGGTGCTTGTTCCCCCCTTCCCCCAGTAATAACAAAGTCTCAAAATAAATGCTGACAACTTAAAATAAAGATAGATGTACACTACAGGGCAAACATGACAAAATAGTCTTTAGTTGTGTTGGAACTACATGATGAAAAATGGTCCCTTTAACTAATCATATTAACAGCTTCACAACACGTCTTGACGGTGACAGAAGCTTAGTGACCAAGATAATTATTTTTTTCTTTTTCCCCTCTGCATTATTATTGGTTTAAGTCCTATTTGTGGGGAAAATGTGATGGTAAGGGCTAGGGGTTTTTTGTTTTTTGGGGTTTTTTTTTTTTTTTTTTTCAGGTGAACAAAGAATTCTAACATCATCTAATTGTAGTAAATTCCAAGTTTTATCACAGAATTACTTAATTTTGTGGTTCATAACTCCCTGGCTGCAATTGGTATGTAAACTACTTTACATATTTTGAAGTTATCTTATATCAAACTCCTTGCCTGTGAAGAAATTACTATATTGGTTTGTATAATATTTTGAAAGCTTAAAAAAAAGCCCAAGGCCTAGAAATATAATTCAGAAGTATAAGAATTAGGTTATGAAATAATGGAACTTTCCCCTTTATGCCCAGTCATGCAGGATCCTGGAGCTTTCGAATTACCTGGTGGAAATTCTTGTTCTGCTGTGTTGCAACTCACGTTTGTACAATGCTGATCCATGTGAGAGGTGATAGTGAACAAGACAGACTGTCCAACTCTGATTCTGGATAACTTCTGAACAATTTGTTCTGTGAAATCTTATTTATAAAGGTGCCAAGTGAATGAACACAACTGTTGAAAACCCCACCTTAAAGTAAAAGGGAGAGGCTGACTGGCAAAGTGCTTCATTCTGTAACAGCAAGTAGATGTTAGCAAACAGGAAAAGTGTTGAGTTTTGTCAGGAGTAAGACACATTCTGGTTGCAAAGCATTTAATAGTAGCTTTTAGTTGACTGAGTTTGTTTTAATGGTATAACAAATCCAAGTTTCAAATAAATACTGTTAGATCAAAAACTTTGCGGCTACGTAAAGCAAAGTGCAAACAAAATTTCCAAAACTATACTGCCTCTTTTTTTCTTTAATATAAAACAACCAAAAATCCAAATTTGAACCTGTTTAGAATGTTATGCTAACTACAGGAGTATGGTCAGTATCAGATATAGCATAAGGCTGGTCCGGATGAAATGTGTACTCCTGAATGTTCTTACATGGCATGGTATTGGTATTGTTACTCAGAAGCAGTCTTAGAGAAAGAATATGAAATACGAGTACCACAGTCATGTTAAAAAAAAAAAAAAGGGGAAAAAGAAAAGGTGACTTCTTCAGAAGACCAAACAAGAAGTAAAAATACAGCTGTGAATGACGACTGAACACCCAGCTCCCAACTGGTGCCATTAACAGCCTCACAAGTTGGAGACTACTTTGTATTTTGAGTGAAGAGATCTTGGAGGTGGACTATAAGAAGGTCCAGAGTTAAGGTCCAGCTGGCAAATCCTGGTTATATTGTCAAACACTATTGCTCATCACAGGCTGAAGCTTACAGAAGGTGGGCTTTGCACTGCGTACACTCAGCAAGATTTGCCCCAAAAGCAAAAAGACTTGAGATGGAGAGAGATGTGGCGTAGCAGTCACAGCTTGCAAAGAATAATGCTCACCACGCTGTGTGTGGCTCTGTGCAACACAAGCCCAGGCAAATTCTAGAGTTTGGAACAATATGCAAGAATTGCAATAAATTGCATCACTTTCGTAAAAGTTTGCCAGCACTTAGCTTGTAAAGCATGCGCATTTAGATGGCTGCAACAGCATTAGTGCAGAAGAATTTTGGGATGTGACAATGTTACACCAGAAGAAAAATTACTATTTGGATGCAAAGTAGCAGCTTACAACAAAACACAAAAATGAGCTGAAAGGTTGGTTTTTGTTAGGGTTTTGTTTTGGTGGTTTTTTGTTTTGTTTTGTTTTGTTTTTGGTTCTTGCCTGTTGGGATGATTTTGGGTAATCCCTAAAAGAGGAGCTAGAAAAACTTATTACTCCAATTCTCAGAAGGAATGCAACTTGGAGGTGGCTAGCACCATAAGATGTGGCTCCTTTTACCACTGCTGGATTATTATTTTATTTTTCTTTTCAATTATAAGAAGGTTTTTATGCAGTTAGTATTTTAAATACTTCTTGGATGGTCTCTGGTGCTTCTAACTGCATTTGGAAAGTGGCTTTTTCTGCAGTGATGGCACTAATCTGGCTGTCTTTCTGCTACCTGGACAGCTACCTTGGAGGAAACTTGTATGAATGTATTGGGTTTGACACCCTCAGCTCTCTGTAAAAAAAAAGTACTTAAAATTTGGAGTGAATGCTTAAGCCTTGGTGGGTGATACACAAGCTTAAGAAAGATGACAGTTGTGTAATTCTCTTATATTTGTTGTTATGCAGAAAGAACTTGCAAAAATGTTTATCTGTGTTCAGAGTCAGCAGAACTCCAGGCTTTATTTAGGCCCTCTTTTGGAGGGGAGAAGACAAAAGAAGAAAATATGACAGCATGTAGCTCCTTTGGATGACAGTTTTCTGCAGACTGCAATCCAAGCCACGCTTGGCATGCAGACTTTTTGTTAATATAGCATGTACTCTGGTCTGTACACATGAAGTTTTACATTGTGTAAAGCTGTAAAAGTGTGGCAAAACCTCAGGGCTACAATTTCAACAGGTAAAAACCATGTAAGAAAGCAATTTGGGTGAAAGGAGGCAATATAACAAGGTATCTTGAAAGAGGGCCTACTGCCAAACTTGATGGTTGGATTGAATGGTCTTGGAGATAATTTCCAAACGTTACAATTCTACGATTCCATTATCCTCTAAAAGCAGGTAAGGTATCCTGGAGCCAGCAAAGATAGGAAATCTTGGCGTAACGGGGCAAGCGGATTTAGTGAATTCTGCAGTAAGTAAGTAAGGAAGAGAGGCTGCTGTTCCTGGAAAAGATCCTGCCTAGTTAGTGTTACAACGCAGAGAAACAGGGGTGGGGCGTTGGTGCATTGAGGCTCAGCTGCCACAGTTGGTCGCTGCCAGGCTTCTTCCACCCGAGGCGTACACTGATGCTCCCGTGTGGGGTCTTACGGCGACGCAAGGAGGCTGCGGGGGGCTGTCGCCGCTCAACCTGGGAGTTTCTAAGCCTCGTCCAACCTCAGCAGGGCACCTACACAGAGTGCGACAGACAGACAGACAGACACCCACCCGCTCTGAGCAGGGCGAAGCATGAGCTCCGCGCGAAGACCTACAGGCCCCGCGAAGCCTGACCCTACGCGGGTGTGAATTCGGAGTTCTTCGCAGGTACCTACGGCCCCTCGCAGGGGTTCCCGCCCCCCCTTCCTCTCCCCGCCCAGGCCACCCAGCTCAGCCGGTGCTGGCACCCGCCCGCTCCCGGATTTCCCGGGGGCCGAGCGCGAGGGAGGGGGGCGGTGCCCGGCGGCGCATGCGCCCGCTGGCCGGGCTGGCGGCGGGAGGGAGGTGGGGCCGGGGCGGCTGTGCGGAGAGAGGGCGGCGGCGCCGCCGCGGAGAAACTCCGGAGGGGAAGCGGCAGCCGCCGGCCTCCGCCCCTCACCCCTCCCCGCTGCCCCTGTAGCGGAAAGGGGGAAGCGAGTGGCCGGGCCTTCCCCCCCCCCGCCCCGCCCCTGTCCCGGAGGCACACCGTCCTGCTCGGCACGCCCCGCCGGCGGGAGGGAGCGGCGGCCGGCGCTGCGCCCGGGGCGGAGGGCGAACGGGCGAGCAGCCAGGGCCCTCAGCCGCCAGTTGAAGGGAGGAGAGGGGTGTTCCCGCACCCCCGGCACCGGCCCGGGTAGATGAGCAGCCTCCGGGGCGGTGGCGGCGGCTTTTGCGGCCTCTCCATGGCTGGGCCCCGGCGGTGAAGGCAGCTGGAGCCGCCTGTGTCCGCGCCGCGCCGGGAGGCAGCGCAGCCACCAGGGGGCGGGCGGGGAGGGGGATGAGCGCCGCAGCCGCCGCCGCCTCTGCGGGAGCCGCTGCCGCCGCCTGCACCGTGGCCGAGGGCGGCTTCTTCTTCTTTTCCAGCGGCTCTGGCTCGGCGGGGCCCATGGGGCCTGAAGAGGGCTCAGCTGGCGGGCTGGGAGCCCTGCCGCCGCCGTCGCTGGGCTGCCGGAGCCGTTACCAGCTGCTGCTCTCCGGGAAGGCCCTGGCCGACAGATACCGGAAGATTTACACGGCGGCGTTGAGCGACCGGGAGCTGGGGAGCCACCCGGGCAGGTAATGTGCGCCGAGCTCCTTCCCGGGCGAGACGGGCAGCCCCGGTAGCCGCCGCCACCCCTCCCATCACCGGCAGGGAGCGGCTCCCCCCGGCCCCATGAGTGCACCTTCCTCCCGGCGGCAGCACGCCACTCCTTTCCCCCGGCCGCCGCCCTCCTCATCCTCCCTCATCGCCCCCTTGTCAGGCGACAGCGGTTGCCCCCGCCGCCTCTGCCATGTGGCCCCCGGGGGACCGGAGGGGGCGGTGATGTAACCCGGCGGCTGCCCAGGTGCCACCCCCTCCCCGCCACCCTGGCCCTGCCGCTAGCTTTGGCCGGCGCGACCGTGCAGATGGCGCTGCCGCCTCCCCTTCCCCGGGGCCCGGGGTGGAGTGGGGTAGTTACCTGTGCCCGCACCCCTCCCCCAGCGCGGAGGCAGGGGGGGCTCCCTTCGGGCCCTTTCGGCGGGGGGGTAGCGAGGTAAAGCCCCGCTCCGCCCGCCTTTCCGCGGTCGCCTGCGGGGCGGCGGGGATGGAGCGTTTCCTCGCGGTGTCCATGTTGAGACCTCGCTCCGGCCCGGGCCTGTCGCGCCGCTGAAACGGGCAGAACCCCGTGGTCTCTACCGAGACGCGCTGCTGCCCGCTGTGCGGGGCACCCGAGCAAGGGACCTCGGTGTTTTGCCCTGTGTCGGAGCAGCCTTTAGCTGCCTGGCCTTGTTTTTCCTCCTCTTTCGGTCATCTCTTCTTCTGCCGCCTTCTTGGCGGTGTCTGGAAGGGAGGCTGTGTTCCAGGCAGCGCTTTTCAGGGGGAGCCGGGGTTTTGGGTGGGGTGTGCCGCCCCCCCTCGGGGCTCCCTTTCCCGCCGGCAGCTGCCCGTCCTGCCAGCCGCCTCTGGGGCTCCGTCCCCGGGCCGCAGCGGGGGTGCCTGTTGCTCCTCTCCGCCTTTTACCCTGGGTGCCTGGCTGCCCTCTCCTCCAGAGGCCGTCAGACAGACGGGGTGGTGGGGGAGGGAGGGAGCGGCGGCGGGCGTCAAGCGTGGTCGCCACGGCCCCCGGCCCGGGCAGCCCCTCCCGCCGGCGGAGGCGGGGGCGGAGTGGCCGGCAGGAGCCCCGGCCTGGGGCGAGGGGTGGGCTCCCCCGTGGTGCCCGGGCGCTCCCCATTGTTTCCCTCCGGTGGTCGCTGAGGTTGCGGATTGGCACGAAACCAGCACCTGCCTTATGTTCTTGGCCTCTGCTGGCCTTGAGCGTGATGTGGGTGGCCTGGTCGTAAGGAGAGAGCTTTGAGTCACCCGTGTTCCGTGTTTGCAAACGGTTGTAAAGCGCTAGGTGGTTGACTTCTTCGGTTTGGGTGTTGTTTTTTGTTGTTTTTTTTTTTTTTTTTTTTCAGTCTGACTGGAACAGCAGGGCTTATCGTGTCCGCCCCCCCCCCCCCCAAGGCTTTATCTAGGAATGACATTAACATAATAAACTAAAAGAATAACATAACTTTCTTAATTTGCTTATGGCAAATGCTGGAAATGTGGACTGTTAACATTGACATTTGACATCTTTGTGATGAATGCGTACTTTTCAGAGTATATGACAGGGAAACAATAGTTTGGTTTTTTTTATGTATAGACCTGTGACAGTTTTCCTACCTAAGTGTAAGGAAACTATTAAATGCGGGTAAATCAGCTGTGTGATTGCTCCATGGCGTTCAGAAATTTGTCTGAATTTTGCCCCAACGTGTCTGTATTCTTTAAGGCTGCAGTTTTGAATTCATGTCCTCCATGTTTTTTGGTTTCGGAATAATTCAGCTGGTATCTCTTGTACTTACTAGTGTAGAAAATACTAGCTTTAGATGGATGTAAATGTTAGTATTTGTTTTAATTGACATTCTTAAAATAATTAGTTTTAACTCCAGGAGATCATAGATTGCATTCTTTCGGGTTGCATTTCTTATTATCAGACTATTGTGACAATACAAGTTAAAAGAAGCAGTGACATTCGCAGTTACTGTATGTCTTTATTCTTGAAGGCCAGATTTAGTCATGTATCTTGGCTACATTGTGCCATCTTAGAGCAAATCAGAGAAGCCAGACTCAGGGTACGAAGGAAACATGTTATATTAAGCTATCGGCAAGTAGATAGCTAGCTAATACTGGTAAATACAGCCAGTGTGTATTGTAGGACTTCTGAGAGGAGAAATACTTAATAATCAGGTAGTTGCCTGCTGTCACTTTATACTCACTGCAAACGTCTCGTGTATCAGGCTGATGGCAGCCAAGGTACTGCTCATAATCTCCATCCTTTCTCCATACCAGTGTCAAAATATTTCAATTTAAGGTCTGAGAACTTTAGTCCCCTGGTAGTCTAGAACAGAAATGGTCAAAAATGCTTTTTTTACATCTGAAGAGATGCTTTCAAGTAATTTGTGACTGCATCTGGTTGCTACAGTAGATAACAGTGCCAGATAAATTAACTGAATGTTCAGATAATATAGTTTATAACAAGAGTCTTAACTTGATTTTTATCTGTGTGGAAAATCTGAAGCCTTTTAATCTGTCAATAAGTGTATGTGACTAGAAAAATATCTTGGAGTAGCTTTAGAAACTAAACAAATTGGCTTATGAACATTAATAAAATTCTTCCTGTGCTCAGAGAAGACTAATTTGAAGAACGATAGTGCAACCTGCTTGCATTATGTCCTGGTAGAATTTCTGTCTGAAGTCTCCAGAATTGTACTCTGCACTTCACATGGTGTGAGCATCGCCTGCCTCAGTGAGTGCTTTTATTCCAAACCTGACTTTACTGTTTATGGAGAACTAGAAAGCAGTATGAAAATGCTTGTATGGACAAGGAAATGAAACATTGTGGAGATTATCTGAAAGTCACAAGTAAGATTAATTTCACATTTGCAAGGTGTTTGTGCTGGCTGTCATCTGAAAGTGATGGATATCATGTGTTGAGTAAGGTGTGGTAATTGGCTTTGAAACAGAACGAGCAGTGCTTTGCTTTTCCCCATGTGATACTGACTGCAGTGTCATGAACGCTTCGGTCTCCAAAGGAGGCGGTTCGGACGCCGTGCTTGGTCCCCCTGCCACGTTGACATAATTGTTTATATAGTCTCTTGCAGAAACAGATTAGAGACTCGCTCTAGGTTAAAATTAACTTGGCAAAATGGTTTGTTGTAATCCCGACTAATTCCCTGATCTGGCTCACCTTGTGGTTGTGCTTGTGACAGCATGAGGTGAAGGGTAACAGAGTAGGCAGGAGCAGAGAAACTGCTGTTTTTGTCACTAGTGCCAGCCTAATAATTTTATGAAAGGAAAAAGGTATCTGATCTTGCGATTTAACATACAGTCATCTTTACTCTGGTAACAGCATTAAGAATCTGTTACAATACTACTAGCAGTGGGAAATTTACTTGTCAAGTCAAAAGTGATTTGTAAGATAAATCTGAGTGTGCTTAATTTGTAGTCTCTGCTTTGTGGCTACTGAGAGGTAGTAAAATGACTAGTAATGGCATAATGGCTAGTGTAGTCATGAAAGTCTGTAAAATACTAGTAGGTAGTATGAGCCTCTTGAGAGGGCAAGTAAAAACTTCACGTGTTGGAGTGTTGTCTCACACGCTGGGTTCCAAGTGGATGAAACTGGAAGCCTGCTCTCTGTTACTGAAATAATGTAAGTTATTAACTGCTTTCAGTCCTGAACTTTTGTATTGGCAAAGTAAGGTATTTCTGATTTTCACATTTTTTCTGTCTTCAAATTCACAGTTTTTCTGTAGTATAACTTAATCCTAGCAGACGTCCCTATCCAGCTGGATTGCTGCTATTATCTCTTGCACATCTTAGGGTTTTCCCTGAACTGTCAGTCCCTCTACTCTTCTTTTACATATGTATGTGCTAGCAGAAGGTAGTACAGTTAGGCTCAATGTGTTGAGACTTTTTGTCAAATAATGATAGATATACAGATTTGTAATGGCTTTACTGTGGCCTGTTTTATAATGAAAATGTTCGTGTAATTTTGACTAACTTGAAATTTTTAGTATCGTAATGACAATATACTCTAAGATGGCAGTGAATTCATACTCATGTCAGTGGTTTTCATCTGTTATACAGCCTATCAAGTGACCTTTACCAAAAAGATCATCATATATGTGTGTGTTGTGTTTTTTTTCTTTTTGTCTGTAGGACATCAATTCAGCAACTGTAAAAGTAACACCATGCAGATTCAAGAATAATTTCTGAATAGGTTATTCTTTTGTCTTGTTTGCACTTTAAATTACTGTGAGGACTACATCTGGATTTCTGTAGTAACATTAGGTATCCAGGATGCAGCAGTATTTATTGAATAGTATTCAATATTGAAAACTCCTTGCACTCCTTTCTAAAGGGAGACAACCTACTGAGCTTCTCAGGTGCTTAATTTCTTCACTGAATGAAGTTCAGTAGTAACATTCTATCAGTTAGTTTAAAAATATGAACCATTTGAAAATACTAATGCTTTTTTTTTTTTTTTTTTTTTTTTTGAGTTCCTTTCTTTGTCTGTTATTTCCTTGCTAAAGTTGCCTCTTTCAACTCAGATCCTTCAGAGGAGAAAACCTTCTATTTGTATTGTTTGGACAAAAACCCCAAACAGATCTAATGTTATAAAGCGGCTTGACTGAGGTCAAGCAAAATTTCATTAATGACTGTAAGATTTCTGCTATTAATCAGAAATCAGATGGCTCTTTTTCCAACAGGAAAAAAGAAACTAATAATAATGTTATCTTGAGAGGCTTAAGATGTTTATTTTATTTGTCAATATGTATCTATAAAAATAATATATCGTAATTTATATAAAAATTGGAAAAATTAAAAAACCTGAAATGCATAAGAACATTTAGGTTTTGTGGCTTAATAGAAATGCATTTCCTTTTCACAAAAATAGAGGCTGAAACAGCCTTAGAAGTCTAGTGATGCTAAAAGACACCTTTGTCTTTTGTAGTCATGTGTACTACTCCTTCATTTAGAAGGGAAGTGTGTAGCATGGAAAGGAATTAGTGCATATGATAAAATCACATTGTGTGATTTTTTTTTTTATATTATTTGTTTTGGATTACAAAATAACACTATGCAGAACTATTTACACTTCAGCTATAAATTCAGTTACAGGCCAAACTGGAATTGAACAGAAGTTACAATAAACTATTAAGCTAGGGGTTTTTTTTAGCTGTGAGAGTGCGCTTGTGTGAGAGTGTGTCAAGTAGCAGCAGCTCAGTGTTTGTACTGTTAAATAGTGACATTCTGAATGTCACCTGTGGAGAAGATTGACATGTTCTCCACATAATCAGTTTGTTACAGAACCATTTTTATTGGGTACCTAACTATTTAGCTGTACTATTTCGATCATTATTGGTTAAGTCTTTTTAGTGTTTATATGGTAATTTTAGTGTTTTTATCGTAAGACACTCAGGAAGTGTCTTTTTAGTAAGGTAAATAATAATGACAGCAGATTATTGCCTCTTTTTCAATCCCCGTTACTCGCTCTTGGGCTTTGGATTCTTGTAGATGCTTTTCAAGCATAGGCAAGGCTTTACGTCATTTTCCTTTAATGCTAGAGTTATCCTTGATATTTGGTGATCTCCTGATATTGTTGCCACCTTTGAGGATCTTGGCTAATCAGCTGTGTTCCAAAATACCATATTTAATGTGTTTTAAACTTTTAAAATAATTGATCCTTTCTGAATGTCAGATTGGGGATTACTGATGAGAAAATTTGTGAGAATATGATTGTAGGTGTTGATACCTGTAAAATGTCAAAGTTCTTAGCAGTGGCAATATATCTGGCTCAAGTATTAGTGTTATACATTTAGTAATTAAATCCATATGAGACATTGCATGAATTTTCTGGGTTTTTTCCTGTTGAAGTCTCTTCCACTTCAAACTAGCAAACGTTGCCTGAATATTCTGCTGAAGTTCACAAGAATTTGGAATTTTAATATGCAAACATAAATAAATACAACTCCTAAGTGGGACAGGAAAGGAATCTGCGTGTTAGATTTGCAACGATTGTGGTTTATTCTACTTAATATTTTAACCAGTGACTAACTGGGTTTTTTATTATTTTTTGTAATTGATTTCAAAATGGTTCAAGCTGCCAGTTTGAGGATTAATCAAAGTTATTTTTGCTTAACTGAAATTGGACTTCACTTCTGTTTTTTTTTTAAAGACATATGAGTTCTGTGGCAATTTTCTTATAAAGTCTGGTTTCCTGTTCTCAGTAATCTTCAGGCTTTCTAATCTGTGTGTCTCTAGGATTCTTACACCTACTGATTTGAAACCATCTGTGTGTATGTTATTTTTTTTCCTTTTATGTTGTTGATTTTTGGTGGGCTTTTCGTATGTTCTTTTTTTTTTGTTTTGTTTTTAAACTGAGAGGAAATGCCAGTTAAAGTTTCAGTTTGAATTATACTATCTGCTCTGGCATGGCAGTGGTCTGTTAAGTGGCAAATATAAGCAGTTAAAGTTTGACTGGAGCTGGAGCAATTTAAGAAGTTACCATTCCTGACTTCTAGCTATTGTAAATGTAGGAAATTTACTTCCTGCATGCTTAAAAATTTGACATTGAATTTGTGTTTCTGCTATGTTAACCATCAGTTAGGGGAGTTTGGTTCTGTTTTTCCTCCCATCTTCCTCCTGGACAAAATATTTTAAAGGTGTTTTTTTAGTAAATTCTTCTCCTGACACATGACTACATATGTTTCACCAAACCCATAATTTAAAGACTTTATGCCTTTCTAGAAAGTATGTATGACATATCAGTAATACAGTCTTTGGTACTGAAGCACTTCATGCAAACTGTTTTCTGCATCCTTTGTTTACTTTGGAAACTTGATCCCTTGCAGCATCTCTTAAATACATGCCTCCGTTTTTGTTTTTTTTTCTTTTTTACCTTGCTTGTCATAAACACTGCTTTGCAGTGAGGTGCTGATTACAATAGTAGTCTTACAATTAACTGAAGTTTTTATATTGTAAATATACTCTTTTGCAGCTAATTTTTCCCAGTGGTCTTTCACAGCCAATTCCTA
The DNA here is from genome assembly GCF_036417535.1 of Chlamydotis macqueenii. Classification (NCBI taxonomy): domain Eukaryota; kingdom Metazoa; phylum Chordata; class Aves; order Otidiformes; family Otididae; genus Chlamydotis; species Chlamydotis macqueenii. The sequence goes on from NC_141556.1 coordinate 170,292,149, forward strand.
CCATTGTGCCACTCTAAAAGATACGTACTAGAAACTGACACAGGAGAATGGGCTCATTGTGCTGTATGTGGCTACATTAAGGTACATAGTTCCTGTACATTTAGATTTAATGTTTCATATGTTATGAAGCACATTAATATGCTTAATATGCTTCTTTTTCTTAGTAGCAAATGTTATAGTAAATATGCTATTAGTAAATAGCATGTTACAGCTCACTGCCTGCCTTCACACTGATGAATATGTGAGTGGACTTAATTACTTTTTAGTGTTATAACTAAATGATACTTCATTCTTTGCGTCTGGTATATCTATGACTACTTTGGCCTGAGAATACTGTAAGAATTCTTATTTTCTTTTGTTATTAATTTAATATATCTAAATCTATGCCAGCTGTACACATTAGAAAAGAAACAAAAATTCAGCTTCCTTGTCTCCACGTAAAAGTAGAGCCCTGTAGTTAGATTAGTGCCGTTGCTTATTTTCATTTTCTTCCCTTAACTTTCCTTGGCTTGGGTTCCCAAGCATAATTGTCTAAGTAATGGTTTTTGTACTCTTGGAAAGTCCTTTATAGATTCTGTGAAAGGGTGTTGTGGTTTAACCCCAGTAAGCAGCGAAGCACCATGCAACTGCTTGGTCGCTACCCCTTGCAGTGGGACAGGGGAGACAGAGGGATAGAAGTGCAAAAACATGTGAGTTGAGATAAGACAGTTTGATAGGTAAAGCAAAAATCTGTGTGCACAAGCAAAGCAGAATAAGGAATTAATTCAATACTTCCCATCAGCAGGCCAGTGTTTAGCCATCTCCAGGAAAGCAGGGCTGCATCATGCATAGTGTTTACTTGGGAAGACAAGCGCCATAACTGTGAATGTTCACTCCTTCCTCCTCCTTCTTCCCTTCCCTTTGATCAGTTGAGGTCAGCTGTCCTGGGTGTCTCCTCTCAACTTCTTGTACACCCCCAGCCTCGTCACTGGCATGGTGGTGTGAGAAACAGAAGAGGCCTTGACTCTGTGTAAGTACTGTTCAGGAACAGCTAAAACAGGTGTGGTGTCAACACTGTGTTTCCATCACAAACCCAAAACATACAAGCACCATATAAGCTACTCTGAAGAAAATTAGCTCTATCATAGACAAAGCCAATATAAAGAGAAAGTAAGATAAGGTCAAAAAGTATAATCCTGTTGTTTGTAGTTTAAATTCATTACAATGATCCATACTGCTACTGAAAAAATTCATGAGTTTGTAAATTAAAATAATTGGAAGCTTGTTCTCTAACTTGTGCTGTAGTGCCATAATATTTAGATTATTTTGGTCATGATCTCTGTCAGTCTGGAAAGATGTCTAGCGAAGAGTTTTAGCCAGGTCAAACCCTGAACTTTTCATTTTACTTCACCAGTGTTCTCTTTGTTGCAGTTCATAACATCAGTCATCTTTTATATTGCTGAGCCTTTAAGCCAACAACTGTTTTTGTACAGATCTGCAGCCAGTCATTTACATTACATTGAGATGAGCTTGTTCTTAAATCTCTTATTCTTCTGTTTTTATTATTTCAGGCTCTTCTTTCTTATTTTGATTGTTTCACCGTGAGTTGTGTGTTGTTGCTTATGATTTGCCTCTTAACCGGTTTTGCCTTTCCTTTCTCTACCACTAGCCAATGCATTATGCTTTCTAACAGATGTAGTCATACGTCTTCGTTATGTTTGTATGTTTTCAGAGTAGTCATCTCTGTTCCATATCTTTTCAAACAATTAATTCTCTATGCCATTTATTTCTAGAATATACTATTGTACAGGATAGACCATTGACAGCTGTAAGCTGTTAAGTTTTCAGTTGTTTGCACTATGTGGTCGCTTCTTCTGCTGTTTAATGAAGTGTCCTGGTTTTGGCAGGGATGGAGTTAATTTTTCCTCTCAGTAGCTGGTATGTTTTGGATTTTGTGTGTGAAGAATGTTCATAAACACCCTGATGATACCAGTTGTTGTGAATGAGACCAAGGACACCGTCCTGCTTTCCAAGTCTCGCTAATTTGCGGATGCAGGAACCTGGGAGAAAGACAGACAGCATAATTGATCCAAACTGGCCAAAGAGAGTATTCCATGCCATAAACGTCATGCTCAGTATATAAGTGGGGGCAGGCAAGGGTGGGTATCTGCCTTCCTGGCATCCATCCTTCCTGCTTGTTTTGGCTGGCATCGTTCCCCCTACCTTGCTGGCTCCCTTTTGCTCCTTTGCTTGCTGCTCGGGACGGGCTGTATCGGTCATTTGGACATCGGGTGGTGAGAAAACACATATTGTTCACTTTGTATATTTTTAATATCCTTATATTCTGTTATTATTGTAGTTTTCCCTTTTATTTTAGTAAATTGTCTTCATCTCAACCCACGACTTCTCCTTCCTTCCCAATTCTCTCCCCCATCCCCCTGGGGAGGGGGAGGGTGAGAGAGAAACTGTGTGGTGATTTGGGCTAAACCATCACATGAAGACAATGTAGAATTTATTTGGTTTACTTGTGATAGTAGTCACTCTAAGGATGTCATACTGTCATGAACCACTATTAGTGTGCTTTTTCTTAGTAAGTACAGTTCCTCCTAAACTTCATGAATCATCTTCCCTAAATTAAAATTCTGCTGGTATGATTTTATGTAAAATGGCTTTGGATGCACTTCAGTTTTGGTGGTTGCGTTTAGATAGGAAAGTGGCCAAAGGTATGGTTATTGTCATTTTTGCTATGATTGAATGACTTTTTTATTTAAAAAAAAACCAACACAACACAGTCCTAAAAATGTCTGTTAAGGGTAAGAGATATAGAAACGTTTTCCTCTACACTGAAAAACTTAAGGTAGAATATTTTCCTTGCATGTGTTCTTATGGATCTAATTTTATAGATAACATTGCAGTGAATAAAGAAAAATGAGATAATTCAGGAAAGAAACTGTAACTGTCAGTGGTTGTGTTGAAATACCATTCTCTTTGTGTGGAGAGTACTTTGTAGGAGTGCTTTCTTGTGTGTTCCCTCTGTTTATAAGAGATAGATTTATGCTGTTTCAGAAGCCTTTTCTGTTGTAAAAGGAGTCTGGATACTGTTTTGCACTTCTGTCATGTTTAAATGAAAATGAGATTGATTTTACTTGTGTAGTTGGGTTATAATTTAGTTTATAGAACCTGCAGTATTTAAGTTTCAGACTGTGTTGGAGAGGCCTTAGAAAGGACATCCCAGCAGCTGGAATAACCCCTTTCTGTCTTAAGCCTCTGAATTATGGGTCTTCAAATAAAACAAAAAAAACCCCTAGTTGTTTAAAAAGTTAACGTGATAGTAAAGATAACCTGATAGTAAAGGTCTGAGTTATGAAACTGAGGTCATAATCAAAAAGATGTGCAATTTCAGTTCACAAACAGTAGCATATTAGACTCTTGACTGAACAAGCGTGTAGTAAGAGGGTTTTTTCTTCTGGATCAGAGGGTGCAGGGAGGGGTTCCAGACCATAGTAATGTGGCTGTTAGTCTCTCCTGTCTTCCATATGTTTGATATCTTAACTATATGTAGCTCTATATTGCTCCCTAGGCAGTGTTCTCTCAGATCAATCAGTCTCCTTTTGTTTTGAGTTTTCAAATGCCTTAGAAGACTAATATAGCCTGTCTACTAGGCTGCCTCTGTTTTCTTCTAAGCCTGTCTTAATTGGATTGCAGTTACTCTGATTTATGGATTTAGGAGACAGGATTTTGATGATTTTTCCATTTGTAGATATGTTGCTTAAGTCCTGACTTTCCTTTTATGTTGACATGGATGAAAATTCACACCGGAATGCTTGATTAATAATTTAAAGAAGATAGCCCAGAAGCTGGTAATGGTATGGAGAGCATATTCATGACTGTTAGAATAAGAGTTGAGCTATTGCCCACTTTACTAAGAGTTGGAGTTCCTTAAGCATTAAATCTTAGTATTACCAAATGAAGGTGATATCAATAACTTCAAAGATTTGAGGTAATCTGAGGATAGTATCATTATTGTTGACAATCAGAAAAATATCAAGCTTTTATTATTTGGAGGAAGATGGTTGATTGTGCTCTCTAGTGTTGTTTTGAGGTCTGCCTATCAAGTTGAGCAGTTTTCTTCTCCAATGATTCTCACTACTGACTTTGTTAAAAATCTATAGCCCTTGATGAAAAGTAATAGTACTCACAGTAGTTTTCAGTAATAGAAGGTAATCTACAGATACCTTCAGGGCAGGGAGAGCAGTGGATGTTCTTTACCTCAACTTTAGCAGGCTTTTTGACACTGTCTCCAGTAGCATCTCCAGGCTGACAAAGGATGGGATAGATATGTAGACAGTGAAGTAGATTGAGAACTGGCTGAATGATTGAGCCCAGAGGTTTGTGATCAGTGACACAAAGTCCAGTGCGAGCCAAGTCATCAGTAGTGTGCCCCAGGACCTGATACCGGGGCCAATACTGCTTAGCATCCACATTAATGACCTGGACGCTGGGACAGAGTGCACCCCCGGCAAGTTCACAGATGGTATAAAACTGAGAGGGTTTGCTCATATATAACATGGTTGTGTTTCCATTCAGAGGGATTTGGACAGACTGGAGAGTTGGGCTGAGAAGGCTCTCAGGAAGTGCAACAAGAGGAAATGCAGAATCCTGCATCAGGGGAGGAATAGCCACAGGGGAGCTGACCAGCTGGAGAGCAGGTCTGCAGAGAAGTAGCTTGGTGTACTGATGGACAAGCTGACTGTAAGCCAGTAATGCACTACCATGGTAAAGAAGGCAGGAAGCCTCATGGGCTGAAGAGTGATATCAGCAGATTAAAGGAAATGCTCTCTGCTCAGCACTGGTGAGGCTGCATCTGGAGTGTCCGGTTCTGGGCTTCCCAGTACAAGAGAAAGATAGACATACTGGAGAGAGTCCAGTGCAGGGCTACAGAGGTGATTAGGGATCTGGAGCATTTCTCCTATAAGGAAAGGCTGAGAGAGCCGTGACTGTTCAGCCTGGAGAGTTGAAGGTTGGGGAGTATCTTATAAAAGTAGGGAGGGAATGAAGAAGAGGGGGCCAGAGTCTTCTCAGTACTGCCCGCTGACAAGAGGTAATGGACACAAATCAAAAATTATGAAATTTCATCTGAACACGAGAAAGCACTTCTTCACTGCAGAGGTTGCCCAGAGAGTTTGTGACATCTCCACAGTTGGAGATATTTGAAACTCAACTGCATGTGGTACTGGGCAACCTACTGTAGCTGACCTTGCTTGAGCAGGAGGTTTTATAGAATCAGTCGCAGAATCACAGAATGGTTGAGTTTGGAAGGGACCTCTAGAGGTCGTCTGGTCTACTCCCCCTGCTCAAGCAGGGTCATCTAGAGCCAGTTGCCTGGGACCATGTCCAGATGGCTTTTGAATATTGCAAAGGCTTCATGACCTCCTCGGGCAACCTGTGCCAGTGCTCAGTCACCCTCACACTAAGAAAAGTGTTGTCTCAAGAGGTCCCTTTTGACTCAAATGATTCTGTGATTCTATAATTCTTAACGAAGATAGACCACAAAGAGAAAGTATCTATATGAAGTTCACCTGTCTGTCTTCTGACAGATAAACTGAAATTCTGACGGGAGGTGTCACAGGGAACGAACACAGAGAGTGCTAAACAATCAGTTCTTGCAGCAGAGCTGTGTGGCAAGATGTGGTCCTCATCTCATGTATTGGACCTCCATGCTGGAGCTCAGCAGAAGTGAAGTGAATATGAGAGGAACTGAAAAGATAGCATCAGTTGCAGTTTTAAAGAAATTAAACTACATATTTTCTCCTGACATTCCTGTAGGAAGAGGTGCGTCATAACAAGATCCAAAAGTAGGTCATGTATTACTTAGAATATTTTTAAGCTGCTTTAAAGATCTTGTGTGTATTGCTGGATAGTGGGTAGATATCCAGTGGCAGTTAGTCTCCAGTTTGGAGATATTACTCCAAAATTCCTCTTTCTCCTTCCCTGTAACCTGACTTCCACCTTTTTGGGCTTTGTTTTGTTTTTTGTTTTGGTAGCAGATGTCATATTCAAACTTATAAGTATCACAACAGGCAAAAATATGGTTTGCAAGCAAACTGCAATGCAACTAAGCTACTTTGGCTGTGATTTTGGCAAAAACAGTAACTGCTACTTTTCCTACTCTGCCTGCAACTGCAAAGGAAGGATCAATCACCTGCTTCACGGAGATGTTTTTCATTAAGTGCTTCACAGAGCAAGTGTTCCCTTGTCAAAGATATTCTAAAACCCATGGATACTAACCAGTGGCTACAGAATTTTGTGTACAAATGGCATTTTTTTTTTTTTTCTGAAGAGTTCTGTAGAGTTTGTTGCCAAGTTACAGTGAAAAGAATTAGACGAGTATATTTATTTCTTCAGACATGTATCTTAGCTTTGTTTCTATTTGCGATTAGTAAGGTAAGATTTTGAGTCAGTTTGCAATGGAAGTATATGACATACGTATGTTGTGTGTGCATATATATTTCATAAAGCTTGCTAATACTTAGTTTTGCATTACATCAAAAGAGTTTGCGTATTTGTATAATACATATTTGTGTGCCAGGTTTCAGTTTGTATATGTTCATTTTGTTCTCTGTCAACTATGTTATGGCAAGTCCTTTTAGAAACTGGATTGGTATTATTGTAGGTGATATGAAAAAGGAAACATTAAAAAGCTTTTGAAATGATTGTTTGTAAGCAGATCTTTTGATTATCAAGATGAGAGCAGATTGAGGTTTTTGGGTGGTATTTACTTTCCTCCTTTATTCTTGCCATCTACTGATACTATCCCCATGGTTGAAAGTGTGTTGGATATTTTAGTAGTAGGTGGAATGATTAGCTGTGCCTACTTAGTCATCAAAGGGAGATACTACAAAGGCAAAAAGTAAAGCAAGGAAAGCCTTAGGAAAGTTCAGTCGTAGGGTACTTTAGGGCAACCTCTAAAGATGATGAAACATTTGCTGAGACTGGGTGACCTGAACGACTTTCACACTGATTAGTAGATTTGTGTTGGAGTGAGCTGAGTGGAGTAACCCACAAGTGAGCTAAGGACAGAATTAGGAGTTTAGTAGTATAGATTGGACCTAGTACTTGAGCTGTTTTCTGAGCATCTCTCATTTAAGTTATAGATGTAATTTTAAAGCACCTACCCGTAAGTGACATATTCTGTATGCCAACTTTGTCCAAGGTATGTAACATTTTGATCATGTGATTTGTTTACTTTGAGTTGCTTTACATGCATGTTGTAAAACAGTTTGTTGTTGTAGATAGTCAGGATTCTTGGCAGCTGAAATAACAGTAGTACAGAGATTGCATTGAGGTGTGAGGAATCAAAGGGGATTTCTCACTGGCAGGATACAATGCATAGCTAAATATGGGAGGTTTTGTACATGGAAGTTCCTAAGTAGTTGTTCTCAAGGAAAAAAAAAAAAGTATTTCCCCAGTTTGTGGAAGGAGGGCTGCTGAGTGTCGTAGCTTTTGTAAGTGCAGAGGAGTACCAAAATAGGGGTATGCAAGACAAGCAGCAACTTTGATATATTTAACGACAGTATTCAGTGTTTACGTTTTATCACTGATACCTCTTCATCTCCTTGCCAGCATCCAGACTCCACATATTTTTCTTGCTGTTTAGTTCTCTGTTCATAAAACCTCTTCTCCCATCTATTGATTAGGTCATTAAAGCTCTGACAGCTTCCTTTGTTTTGTTTCTTATCATTGTCAACTCCTTTATGTGAACCATTGCTTGTTTGTCCCAAACTTCTGTTGAACTTTATCTTTCCTTTGTTTTTTTTTTTTTTTTTGGCTTTATGTTTGCCAGATGCTTTGCAGTTGTTAACAGCAGGTCTGGATGCACTGTAAAATGAGATTTAAAAGCAACTTATGTCTTGCAATAAGGGAGGAAATATGGTCTCACAATTTTGAGATCTCTTCAGATCTTCTGATCGACCTTGGTAACTCTTTTTTTTTCTTTAGTATTCCGTTTCCTATATTTTGAAGCCCTTATAGTTGAATTTCTGTAGCGATGAGACACTGAATAGTAAGTTTCTTGCTGAAGTGCACTCGTATTTAGCAACTGTGGTTTTCCGTTATTGTATTTGATATTAGGATGCCTTGAAGCTAGATTACAAATTAACAGCTGTTTTGGAGTACTTCGGAGGATGGAGTAAATGGCATGGGAGATAGGGAAGCCCAGCAGACGCTGTGATTGCTTTAATGTCTATGCATAATGGCTCTGCCCTTCATATGTGATCACGTGTCAGATTATCTGCTTACAGAAGATAAGGAAAAAACCTCAAAATGCACATTGTTGTAGGTTGTCAGAAGAGTACCTCCTGGTTTTCTGCATGACTGAAAACTGATCCAGATATGATAGAAAAAGTATCTCTGCCTTATAGTAAGTTTAAAAAATTGCAGTCAGTGATGAAGGCAAGGATAGAGAAAGAACAGGCTAGAAAGTATTTCAGTATTCACAAGTATGATGAAATTCCCCCTTAGAGTGATTTGAAAAACTAGGTGAGGCAATTTCAGAGCTATTGGTAAATTCATAGAAGGTATATAAGGTTCTAGAAGACTAGTGTAAAGCCAATTGGTAGACAGTGCCTGACTGAAAAAGGGATAAAGAAGGACTGAAGGTACTCTAGGGCAGTTTCTGTTGACTAGATTTCTAAAAGTACTGGAAAAATTATGTTATATGAATGAAGGTAATAAACTAGACACAAAATAGATGTACGATGAGCCCTGTCTGAGAAATTTAATACTTAGGCACTATTAACAGTTGTCTAAAACTTATTTTCCACAAATTATGGAAAATAGTTGGGATTTCACCAAAAGAAGTCTTACTTTTAAATGCTAAACTTGTTCTAAAATCAGATGGTGATTGAGTTAAGATCCTAGTGCCCTGTAGTCTCTGCTTCAGCTCAGAGGTTGCGCTGAACTGAACCAAACCTTAGAATAACTTGTTATAGCAGATCAACTAGGAATATACGAGAGCTCTACTTCTAGCCCTGCACCAAGAAGCATGGGCTGATCTTCAAGCAGATGCAAGTGAGAAAAGCTGGTGTTACCCCTATCATCTCATTGGCTGGACTGTAGCCTTCCTCAAGTGGAATTTTTGGGTGTGTTGCCTTCCACCTGTCAATTTGGCTACCCCTGTTCTGGACAGAACTAGCGTGAGGTGGATTTAAAAATACACAGAAGAGCACCCTGGAGAGGTGCTGCGGAGCGGCTAGCTGTCAAGGGGGAGGTGGACGAGAAGAGGTAGCAGCACTTGTTCTGCATCTGGATCTGTCCTAGGTCCTGAACTGTTCACTCTCGTGATTGACAATTTCAGTGTTGTAACTGAGATTGTGGATGAAAATGTTCGTAGAGGACGCATAGCTGGGAGAGATTACAGGTATACTGAAGATAACAGCTTCAACAAATGCTTAGTGTCCGGAAGAAAAATCATAAAGTACAAGCATAAAAACAACAGTGATGAAAAGGGGAGGTAGAAGTTTCTTGTGACAGATTCTACACATTGTATAAAATTATAAAGTGAATGTGTTTCAGCTGTGCCATACTGTTGGAGAGTTTCAGATCTTTTTCAAAATACATGCGAAAAATTCTTTTGTGTAGGAAGCCTGAAGTAATTCTTGACCTTTCCTTACTTTGCACACAGGATTGTGTATTTTGTCCTCCTTCTTGTTTGTTTGTTTTCTCAACAAGAAGAACTAGTTGTGAGTATGAGAGAATAGTGAAATCAGATGTCAGTGATGTAAAGGATTTGTGGTTTAGACTGAAGGAACTGAGACTCCTTAATTGACAGAAGACTCGTATTTCTTCTCAGACTTGAAATAAATTCAAGCTACCATGGAAAAAGAGGAAAATAAACTGTTTTTTTTTTTTTTTTACAACAAAGACTTAAAGAAATAGCATTTAATTGCCATAAGGGAGATTTAGAACAGACCTCACAAAGAGCTTTCTGGTAGGATCACTTAGGACATGGTGGAAGTGTGATCATTGGAAGTCCTTAATATCTCCACAGGGAAAACACCTGTCAGGAGTGAGGTGAAGTTTGACTATTCCTGTGTTGGACCAGGGAATGGAAAGACTAATCTTTCAGGGTCCTTTCCAGACAGTGCTTTTTCATGATTCTGGAGTACCCTTCACTTATCAAATATGTTTTAGATTGCCTAGGGCAAAGGTGCACAAGTTTTCTGTACCACTGAAGTTTGAAAAAGTCTTATTAAAGATCCTGTACACAGTGTCCATGTTGATCGATCTGCACACAGAAACTCTTAATTGTTGCATGTAAGCATGTTACTTGTCTTGCACTTCTTAGTATACCTTTGGACATCGGTTGTATCCAAGAAAGCATGGATCAATTCAAGTGACTGGCCTGTCTTAATACAGGCATATATTTTAAGTGTGATAGAGTGGTTTTCATCCCTTGTTCTCTTTTTAGCTTTGCATAGTATAGAGGTTTGGTTATGCTGACTAATTCCCATAGAAGTCTGCTCTTACACCTGAATTTGCTGTATGTTTGCTGATCCAGATGGTGAACAGATGAAAAGCTCAGTACGTCTCTACTTGGAAGTGTGATCAGAAACATGGCATGGCACCAGGAAAAATGCCAAACTCGGAATCGGAAAAAGATGTACTCTTTCCACAATGTACAAACACGTTTATTATGCAGTCACTTTTTTACTTTGTTATGTAGACGAACAGTGAGAATCACGGAATAGTTGAGATTGGAAGGGACCTCTAGAGATTGTCTAGTCCGACCTTCCTTCTCAAAGTAGGATCAACCAGACCAGGTTGCTCTGGACATTGTCCAGTTGGATTTTTAATATCTTCAAGTATCTATAAACTCTCAGGCTATAAACTTTAGATTACTGGTGGCCCATTTCCTCAGTCGGTTGGGGTCCCTCTGAATGACAAGACAACCTTCTGGTTTATCAACCACTCCTCTAAGTTTTATACTATCTGCAAACTAACTTGAAGGTACACTCTGCCCTGTCACACACACCTGTTTGACCCTAGCAGTTTGGCCTGTTTTCAGTCCGTGTTTATCTAGCTTGTCCTTTATCAGTTTGTGTTTAGGAATGTTGTGACTGACAGTGTCAAAAGCCTTACTAAAGTTGAAGTACAGAAAATCCACTGCTCTCCAGTCATGCAGTAAGCCAGCCTTCTCGTTATAGAAGGCTACCAGCTTGGTCAAGTATGATTTCCTCTTCATGAATTCGAGCTGACTGTTCACTGTCACCATCTTGTCCTTTGCATGTTTGGATCCCCCGGTCTTCCCTCTTGCCCTTCTTGAAAATAGAAGTGACATTTGTTTTCTTCCAGTTCTTGGAAACCTATGCTAATTGCTGTGACCTTTCAAAGACTGAGAGTGGCCTTGCAGTATTATGGGTCACCTCCCTTGACACTTTTGGTGCAGTCTGTCAGGTCCTGCTGACTTTTTGAATGTTCGCTAACCTGAACTTCCTTCACTGAGGGTAGGTCATTCATTACTCAGACTTTCCCTCTGGCCTCAGGGCCCTGGCATTGCAGAAGGCTAGTTTTTTAGAGTAGTTGTAATAAATATTAATAATAGTAACAATTACTGTTATTCAGTGTGGGGCAGCTGAGAAAACATCAGTTAATTACTTTTCAACCAATGTCTGTGTGTCAGTACTCGCATTTCACTGCCCTTGAGTAAAGTGTACGGGGTAGATCTAGAGCTTTTAAGGAACTCAGTGCTGTGATGAAAGACCCTGAGACGTGACGGTGACTACTTGAGTCATAATAGCTTGCAGTTGCAGGCTCCTTGACAATTTCAGCTTGGGCTTTCACTTTGGACTTTTCAGAAGCAAGTGCTTGCTGCTTCTTGTCCAACCAAATTGACCACCAGCAGCAGTGATTCACCAAGTGCAGGGAACAAAAGAATTATTTGATATAAAAAATCTGACAGTGTTTCATTTCAGTGTCACTGAGTGGTTGCTGCATCTTAAGAGCATTTCCAGTAGCCCTTGAATGCTTAAGGTAACTCTGCAGAGTAAGCACTTGTGGAAACCAATACAGTGTATTTGTTATTTGTCTGGACACAGCATGACTCTGATACACCTCTCCTGTCAGCAGTGTACTTCTTCCTGAAGATGCTCAGCCATTGAACCAGAGCAAGCAAGTTTAGACAAATACACTGAATCAAAGTCAGTCGGAAGTTTTAAAAATTTTAGCATGTGTTGGCATGCAGTTTACTAAATTAACTCGTTTTTCAAAAGTGTACTCAAAGACTTAATCAACAGTAGAGTGACTGGGTCCAATACTGTACTAGCTACCATGACCTTTGGTAACACATTTCAGAAACAAAGGTTTTAGGTCAGACAGCAGTTGAATAACACTTCTGTTGTTCCTGTTCTGCCTCAGCAGCAGAGACAGAATAATAATTTTTCCACTCAGCAGTGGCACCGTTAGTGTAACATACAGCCTAGAAGAGCCTATGCAGATGTGACGCTATTAACATAAGGTTAACATGATGTTAACTCGTACTGAGGAATATAATAGCAACAATGAATAAGGGGAACACAACACATTTCCTTCTCAAATTTAAGCTTATGAATTGCAATTCAGGACTCATGTGACTTTGAGGGAAGATGCTCTGTTTGCATTTCCTTGTCTGACTCTATTCAAAACAGCTAACTAAATAGTGTCTACCTAATAATGTAGCAAATATTATGAGTACTGGCTAATGCTGCTTTGGGTTTGAAAAGAAATAAACTAAGCATGCTTTTGCTTCCTTCTGCTACAGGTTCCACAAAGCTGAATAGAAGTTGCAATCATGTCATTTGACAGCTATTTTACCTGTTTTAAATTGTCCAGCAATCAGTTGTTGCCTGCCTTCCCTTTTTCCCCACTTTAGATTGAGACAATTGTTCCATATTCCAGGGTTGGACATTTTAGGTCTTATTCTCAACATATTTTTCTGTAAAGTCTGTAATAGCACAACACACTCTTTCTTCGGGTCCACAAGTGTTTTCTTGTCAAAGTATCTTCATGTTCTGCACTCATTTCACTTGCACTTCCTGTGTGGTCCAATGCAAAACTGCTGACTTGGTCTCAAAGGTTACAATGACTTGACGCAGTTTGCAGAAAACCTGCCTAAGATTTGCTGATAGTCAGTGTTTGGTTTGTGTGAACGAAATGGTATCAACAGCTGAATTAAAAGTTAAAGGCTGAAGGCCTTTTGCCACTGGAAGCAGGTTGTCAGCATGGAGTTTCAGGACCTTTACAAATGACAGCTTATGGCAATTTACAGTTGTTAACCAAAAACATAATTAAAAATTTAGCTACAAAATCCAACCGAGCCATATCAGGTCTTGTTAATCTTAAGGCAGTAGAAGAGTCAAGCTTATAATTAACACATGTGGTTTCCAACAGGAAATTACTCATAATCTCCTTAACGTTGTTTTTCGTTAATATTCTTGCCCATGTCTTATCCTTTCTATCTGAATATTAAAACTTCTTGGCATAATGGTATATAACAGTAGAACTCTGGACAATTATATATAACTTTGTGTGTTATATGGAGACACTTTATAAGCATATTAGCGTTATGCATAGCAATGATAGGTTGCTGAGAACCGTTAATAAAATTAGTGTTGATGAGGTTATTTATTTTTTTTAATTAATCTTTTCCTAGTTCTGAAGTTTCATTTGGGTGCAGGGGGAAAGTATACTTCCCAACAAAAACATTGTGATTTCAGTGTCCTTGAGGTTTTGTTTTAAGAAAAAAATAAGGAGATACATGTGGATTCTCATCGTAGCATTTCTATACCGAAGTTGTTTCCGTATAAAACATTGTACAAGCCTAAAACTTGCTGAAGATAATGACTGCTACAGTGGAGTGACTAGGAATAAAGTTCATACTTGCAAGATCTTTAATGGTTGATCTATGAATGAGGGAGATCATAGCACCACCACTTGGAATCTGAAAGAGGAAGTAAACCCATTGCTGATTTTTCCTACTTACTAATTGGAGAAAACATTATCTAGGTATCATTGACAAATGAAGTTAGACTGCAAAATGATGGGGATTTTGTCACTTTGGAAAAGAGCTCAGTCTTAGAATGGGGGGAAAAAAGGCTTAATTTGGGGAATTTCTAGATGTACACTTACAGAGAAATACATACAAAAACATGGGGACTGATCCTGTGAAATATTTACAAGATGAAAAGGTGCTTATAATGTTTGCAGACTATAACAGATTTGGAGAGTTTGCAAGCATTTTGGCAGGGAGGATTAAATTTGAAATGTCTTGGCAACTCGAGTTAGTGTCCTTTTTAAAAAAAAAAAGAAGAAATTACCAAGTTGTATCTGGTAAGTGCAAATTGTACTGTATTTAAAAGGCATCATTTAAAAGGCACTACTAGATAAAGAGTACTGGCCGTTCAGTTTGGAGGTTTGCAGGAAAGTGTTTTCGTGTTACTCTGGGTTACATAGGTCTGCCATGCCATTTTGCTGTGAAGCTGCCAAGTAATACCTGGAATACTGTTAAAAATGTGACCTTGGAGGCATATGAGGCAATTCTTCCTCTTCTCAACAGCAAAAAATAAAAATAAGTGCTGTTTTCATTTTGGTCAATGCAGTTTACTTGTGGTATGGACTGAGAGAGCCCAGAAGTTGTCCAGAATAAATCAGGACTTTTATGCTTAAAGTTAGGGTGAAAGTTTAATAAAAGGTTATTTGGTCCAGAGAAGATTGAGTGGCTACAGAATGGAAGGGACTGCATTTTTCTTCATGCTTGACAGCAGAATAAGAATTAAGTGCATTAACCTCTAATAAGGAAGAAAAACTTATCTAGTGCAAGAATAATCGAATAATGAAATGGACTATGACGTTTGATTATAGAAATTTGGACATTAAAGGTTGAATGAAGTTTCTTCCCCTCGCTTCTTAAATAGGTTGTATACTGTTTATATATTGAAACTTTACTGTTGAAGGAGCCTTAGGAAATCATCTAGGAGCTCTCTGTAAGCTTTGATTTACTGAGGAGTGTGGGGGGTTCCTTGTCACTGAATCACTTCTCTTGACTCCAGGATAATGGTGGTGGTTCATTATAACAGAGGTGGCAAGCTGATTTGTTTCTGCAGGAAGTGTCTTGATGAGGAATATGCCTCCCTCTTTGTTAATAGGTGAAAATTGGAAAGGCGGTGAAATTTCTAGCAGGCAGCTTTTTTGGGGTACTCTGCAGGGGTTCTTTGTTAGAACTTGTTTTCTGGCTGGTGGCCATTGGTCAGACTTCAGAGTCCAGCTTTTGGCTGCTGGACCATAAGACTTTTGAAGTCTAAATACTGTACAGGAGAGTAGTAAGCAATAAGTTTTTAGTCTCTCAAAATTTGTACTTAGAACAAAGTTGTTTGAATAAAATACTAAGATTCCCCTGATTCTCAATCTCTTTCTGTTTGTTACCTGACAGTGCAACTCTTCACTGCCTGTGATTTTCAGATTCCATAGTTTTATTTTTCCAACCAGTTGGAACTGTAAACTAGTTGAGTAATTAAGTGTCACAGAGGAATGTTAGTAGGTGTTGTTTAAAATCCTGTATAGGGTCAGCTGTATGCTGCACAGATAACATCTGCCTTTTTTTTTTTTGAGGAGGGCTTGTAATCTGAAGAGACCAGGGAAATGTAGAGTAGGTTAAAGAGCATGCATCTTTGAGTATTCTCAGAGATGGTGAGGAAAACAAGTGTGTGTGTGTATGGTGTCTTTTTACTGGGTAGTAAAATGGAGGAGAAAAAGAATGTGATAGGAATGAGTTGTGGGCAGAAGAGGATTAGAGGACTGTGTGCTAGCTAGAGCTATACTGTAAAGGAATGGAAATGAAAAGTCTGTAGGCTGAGAGTGGGAAAAGTCCAGACAAAAATTAAAAAGGCCGTGTTTAAAAGTTGCAATTTATTCTACTAACTGAATTTTCTGCAAAGTGTTACGTTTTTAAAGCTTCCTTTTTGTCTTGGAAGGCTTGAATATTTATCTGGTTAAGACTTCCCAAAACATAGATGTTCTGTACTAACAAGTTATATTAATGAGAATTGTCAATGATTCTTGCTTCTAGCATTGATGTGGCACGAATGGATTTATAATAGGAACAGTAGGGTAAACCAATATAAAGCATAGGGTTGGTTTTTTTTTTTTTGTCCATCCTAGCATATATTCTGCTTAAATTGAAGATATTAAAGGCCCTCGATTCAGTGAAGCATTAGGAAAGCATCATTTGAAGTGCTTTATATTCTGATTTATACTCTGAAATTCTGCTGATGTTGGTTCCCTTTGCTTGGGAGAAAACATTTTAGAGGACTTCTGACATTTTTTTCCTTTGCTGGTGCTGCTGTTTACCGTGACGTATGGAAGGGAGTTTAATTCTTTTCTTCTCATGGCTTTTCTGCTCTTTTTCAGAAGTAAGAAACTTTTTAGCAAGAAAAAATTGAAAAGGAAACAGAAGACTAAATTGAAAGTAAAAACACGCAACAAGGTAAGTCGGAAACTAACTTGACAGAGTTCTGATTCAGAAGTTAAAGTAATTTCAATTGAGAGAAATATAAGAAAAAAATAAGTGTAACTAGCAGTTTATTTGTTTAGAAGAGATAATGATGGGCTAGTATCGTTTGTCTGTTTACTGTACTCTACATGACTGTGATACGAATATTAACTTTTTTCAACCGTGTTTGCTACTAATGTTCAGCATGAAATAATATGAACAGCATTTTGGGTTCTCCAGTTCCTAAACTGTCAGTGTAGTTAAACGTGCTGGTCTTCTAGTTAAAATTTAAGAGATATGTGTCTAGCCAACAGTTAGAGACTACTGCTGCAAAATGTTCTGTCCATATTGGCTAAAGGAAAAGGGGATCATTCAATGTCTAAGGAATCGGAAGTTATCTCAGAAAATGCCTCCAGAATGGAATAGATGATACTTATCTGTTTCTATTAATATTTTCTCCTCATGTTACCCCTGCCCCCATCACTATAAATGCAGGACAGTGAACTTCATGAAAATGTTTACTTGTTGCAGAGAAGAAATCTAGGCAGAAGCAACAGTATTTTAAAATACTGCTGTACTGCATTCTTTCTCTGTTAGAGAGCTGTTATTTGTCTGTTTAAGCTGGAGTCTTGGAGGGATTTTCATGAAGGCTCGCTGCAGGCATGGAGACTTCCTAGGTTCCAACTGTAGTTAGTAAAGAGAAAGTAGCTAATTTCTGGAACGGTTCTGAAGGACAGAAATATCCAGTGAAAACACTTTCTAGTCATTTGAATGCCTGTATAATACAAATACACTGCAGATGAAATTGGACATCTTATCCCTATTTGCCAAACCTCGTGCAGTTAATCTGTCTCAAGACAGATGACTTTGGGAGGGTGAAGCAAGCTCTATTATCTCTTCATTTGGTATTGCCTTTTTGGATACTTACCAGATTGTTCTGCTTATCTCAAGCAGTGCAGCTCCAGACTATGGTAAAGAAGGGACTTATTTTCACTTCTGTTCAGTACTGTACAGTGAAATATTTTCTGGTCCAAACTGAATTTTTCAGCCCTTTCTTCAGTTGATATTAGACATTTTAGCCCTGTTCCCTTCATGATTTTATCAGACCCACTGTCAATACAGAAAACCAAGTTAGAAATTTGAAGAAATCTTGCAAAATGTTGTTAGTCTTTGTGTATTCTGTCTGGTGACTGAAACTTATGCTTTTAAAATAAGATAACTCTTCAGCTTTGATCAGTGTTACTATGTAAAGGGAATTTTATCTTTCTGGATGGTGGTGCCCTAGTTGAACTGCTGAGTAGGAAGGTAAATCCAGAACTTCTGTTCTTCAGAAGCTTGACAGTCAGATGTGCTTCTTGGATTTAGTTGCATTGGATAAATGGATTGGCAGGATCCCTTCTGAATGGCTGGAGATGACATGAGGATATTAAAAGGCTAGTTCTTATCAGATTTGACGCTAACACATCATCTCTGCACCTCATGCCTATAGAGGGTTGTTTTCAAGATTTTTCTTGGATTTAAACGAGCTTCTACTTGAAGCATTAAGTGAGATTCATCTGCTTTTGAAAGGCGTAATGGGTTTTTGCATGACTCTTATTAATGCCTCTGTTCTAGACAGTCTTTGAGGCAGACCAGGATTGACCAGCAGAGCGTTGGTGTTGGTTCCGAGTCACTGAGGTATAGAAAGACACTCTGGCTTATTCCTGTACGATAGCAGGAAATTGTGTATTTCCTGAAAAAATGTAACTGAAAAGGGAAAGATAAAATCAGCTTCATATCTTTAGGTTATCAGACACTGTTTACTGACAAAGTGGAGTGGTTTTGTTTTTTGGTTTTCGTTGCTTCTTTGTTTTTCTGTTGTTGGTTTGTTGTTTTTTTGTTTTGTTTTGTTTTGTTTTTTTTCCCCCCCATATGCTTTTCAATGCATCCCCATGTTTACCAGTGCAGAATAAGCACAGTGATCATTTTTGCACTGGAACATCTGAAAACAGACGTGTATTGTCAGGAAAATGCAAGTTTCCATTTGAAGCCTTATAATAGGGCAGACTGAAAAGCCCATCACTACTGGATATTCTGAGCTGGAGAGCTTGTGTATATCAGTTTATTTTTAAAGAACTAGATTCTTTTAGTCTGAACACAGATGAGAGCTTTCTCTTAATGTGCTTGGTAGAGGCAGTGAGGGCCTTAAATTAAGAATAAGTTGAAGGAACCCAAAAATTTGTTATTTATACTCTGCAGTTACTAAAAATGATAATTGAGTAACTGAAGAGGAGAGAGCATGAAAATAATAATTGCTGAGAAACTGTAAGAAAATTACTTCCACCATTTAAGTGTTAAATGTTGGAACATTTTAAGTATAAAACATAAATTGATGTTTAATGCGGCACAGTAGTTTGAGCCTTATTCATGTTTCTAAGCTAAGGTCATGTTACAGTCACTCTTATTTGAACTACTGTTAACTTTTGGTTTTGTTACTTTTTTTTTTAAAGGAGGTATAAAAGTTTTCCACAGGGGCGCAGTGTGTTTTAGCTTTAGAAATTCAGTGCTGAAGAAAGTGACTTTTGCATGGAAGACAAATATGTGATTATTAGATGTGGGTGTAGCACCTTGGATTCCTCCACCACCCTCCCCTCCTACTCCGTTTTTTTTTTTTTTTTTTTTTTCCTTTCTTCCTTCCCAATAATTCTCACTAGAAAGCTGTAGGCTGGGTAACTTATCTCAACCTTATGAATACTGCTGCTTCCCCTCCCTCCCCACTTCTCCCCTGGAGTTTTCCTACTTTACTGTTAATTCATAAAACTTATACTTAGGACACTTAGCTGAGAAGCTGGATGGAAAGCCAGAGTTCACCATCTGCTATTCTCATAACGTTATTTGAAGAATACTGAAAAATTGGTGTCCAGCAGAGAGAAAGAATGTACTTCCAGTGATTGGCATCCACCTGTTTAGTTTATGTAGTAGTTTTAAACTATGACTTCTTTAGCTTAATACAAATATAATAAATAAAACCTTGAGAAAGAACGGTTCATGTAGCAGACATTTATTGTAAGCTAATGAGTAGATGCATAAGGTGGATCAACTGGGATAAATATTCAAAACACATGTAGCTTCTCAAATAATTCAGCAGTTTTCTATGGCTTTTGTGTTATTTGGTGTTTCAACCTCAAGAAGGCATCCCTTTCTAAGAGATGTTTGAAACTTTGAAGAAGAATTTGGTGAGGTTCTGTGCTCTGTGTTATGCACAGGTTAGATCAGATGGTTATTATAGCCTTACGTATCTTTAAAAACAGATTAACTTTCCTCACCTAGATTATAGTCTATTCCCATGCCTCTGAGAATAAACCATTATTGCAGTCATCTGGTTCAAGAGGAAGGAAATAAACTCATCAGAAAATAAGCTATGTATAGATTTCATATGATGGGAAAACAGTTTGTTCAGATATGAGACAAGTATAAAGGAGACCAAGAGGGTTTTGCTTTTCACTTTTCTTTCCTTGAGTGTGCTGGCACATTACAAAAGGCTGAGAAGAGCATTTGTAAGTCTAGTGCCTCTATTTTATGAACCAAATCTGTGCCATTTATCCTCTCCTACATAGTGCATCCTGCTGTTTAGCAGGGACTATATGTTTACAAGGACAAGTCACACGAGTGTATGAGCACCTGTCCTTCGTTTTTCTTTCATAAGATAGCCTCTTATCTTTCAGAAAAAAAAATAACATACAAGAAATAAAATTTTACCTTTGTGTATTAAAACTGTGTTATTGATTCTTTTCTTACATTGGCATGGCAATTTCTCAAACTTGCATTTAGATTTCATTTTTCAGTACTTCAGGATTCATTTGTTCTTTCTTCAGTATCTTTTAACACTTCAAGAGGAGGGCTTTTCTAGTTTTATCTTAAATGTTTGGAGAACATCATCTGCTCCTGTTCTGTCTACCTAAAATATAGAGAACTTTTTTGAAGAATTCACTTAGGTTTGTTAGCTTTACAAATTCTCTGTTCCTCTGAAAAAGATGTCTTAGTTCTTTTGACCATTGAAATGACCTTTCATCACTATTACCTCACCTTGTGTAGTTTCAGTTGACAGTCTCCTTTTTGAAATTTAATATTGCACATTTTATAAGAATACCATCATGTTTAAGAATTTCTTTTCCTTTTCACCAAAATTTAATATTAGATGTTCTGTCCAGCGCTAAGAAAATTTTCCAGCACTTGAGACAGATGACGTAACCAATACTGGGTATCCGTTAAGTTTTACAATGTATATTTCATCATGTGTCTTGATTTAAGAAGATGCATTTTCAGTTTATGACTATACCAAGACAAACCACAGAGGTAAAGATTTCAGAATGGTCCGCTTTCATACAGCTCATATGAAAAACACTGAATCAAAAAGCATAATTCGGTTTTCCAGTCTTGAAACTCCATTCTTTTTGAAAGTGGTAGCAATTTCATATTCAGAGAAACCAAATGCTTTGGGAGGAAAAAAAAAAAAGTAGAGCCTTGTCATCTCATCTTCTACTCAGACATCCTAGAAGCTGGATTTCTAGTCGTTCTCATACTCAGTGCTTTGGATTGCGATATTCCAGTAGCCGTTAAAAGGATGTTTAGACATACAGAAAAAGTGATTGTTACTCTTCACCTTATCCATAGTGTAATGAAAAGATATTTCATACATCTGTGGATTTTGATACACTTAACACTAAGAAAACAAGCTATTACGGTGGGTTTTTCTTGAAATCATCTATCCCATAGTTCAAGAACAGTCAGATTGGATTATTAAAAATCATAGATCTGCGCAGAATTAATAAGTTGCTTCACTGATTTCTGATGTTTATACAACCTGCTCAAATACCTCCACTTTTTGAACAGCTGTTTTTTTTATTTTGAAGACATGTGAACTGTAAATATTATAGTTAAAGCCTCTCAGAGACTTGAGCAAATTGATCACAAATAAATTATCAGTGATTTTTTTTCCTTGTGATGAAGTTTGTGGGGGAAGAGAGAGAGAACAACGTAATGATTAGAAGATACTACTCTCCAACTAGAAACAGTGGGTAATTCAGCACCTTTCTTTTGCCTTGAAACATGCTTAGCATTTGTATACTTATACATTTTTCTATTAATTCATTGAGGATTTTTCCCCTCAAATGGAAGACAGTGAACAGTGGAAGTCATAATTATCCTTAAGTTTTAACCTCCTTTTACAACACAACAACTCTTTGTTCAAAAAGGGATTTATTTAGTACAGTCAAAGGCCAGTGTTTTTCAAACTGACAAAACCAGGTAGTGAATTTCAAAGTTATTCTTAAGGGACCTTGTTAGGATTGCTACTTCATTTGTCAAGTGTATAACAGAATGGGGCATAAGATACTTCTAATTTCAAAGAATTTACAATTCTCAGAGATAAAGTATTGTGAAGGGAAAGTGGAGGTATGAACTAAGAAATGTAAACAGTGGGTTAACGTCACAGCTAGGAATTAAGCTCTGGTTCTGAGTTGTATATTCTAGTGCTACACTGTTCAGATAGAGCAGGGTTTTCTAGAGAATGTGCTGTACTGAAGTCTGGGTAGGAGATTGTCTATTGTTTGTGCACTGTTCTAGAAAAGGGAGACGCTAAACACGGAAAGAATGGTTGAAGTGCTTACTGTTTAAAAGCTAAAGCATTAGGTAAGAGACTTCTTAATAGTTGTATTGAGAATAAGGAAGGAGTTTATTTCTGAAAATTAGTCAGCTTGTTATTAATAGGCAAGAAAACATACATTGATATTTTATCTAGCACTGTAATGTCTAAAATTATCTGTACTGGTTAAACAATTTGGCCAACCTATTTCAAAAGAGGCTACATGAGTTACAGAGCTTAGGTTGTTCTGGAACAAAGACTAAGCTGAACCTCTGACAAGAAAGAACTGGAATGGAAATGATTTGCAGAAGTTAAAGTTACAATACATTATTACGTAAGTGAACTTCAGAGGATCCAGGTATTTTTATCTTCCTGTAACTGTCAGTAAACTAGGAGATGCATAGTGAACTTGGTAAATAATCTTTTTAACCTGTGCAGTTCCACTGAGTTAGCTTTAAAGTTGAAAGCTGATATTGTGTGTTTGCCTTAACAGCAGCTGCAAAAACTCTTGGGATGTGTGTATGCATATTTGACATACAGAGGAGTCATATGTTATAACTGCTAAGTTTTCTGGTGTCAAATAAATTTTGAAGTATGTAGTAGCTCATTATCATTGGTATCAGTCCAAATCTATTTTGATGCAGAGTGATACTAGAATAACACAGGAGGTTATATCTTAAGTTCTTGCACTGATGAATATTGTGGATTTTTAACAGCAACTTTATTATTTCAAAGATGTTCATATTGAACAAGCACTAAACTTACATTGTCTTTCAATGCCTAATGACAGAAGTGCTAAAAAAAGAAAACAAAACAAAAAAGCCCTAAACTTTCAGTATGTATGTAGGGAACTTTTTCCTGATTTATTTATTTATCTTTATTTTTTTTTTGCTTACTGCTAACAGTGACATGGGTAAGAAAAAATAACACACCATCTGCATTGGGTAAAATAGGCTACAGAGTAAACCATTGTTCTTAATGTTTTAACTTGCAATAACTTTGTAGTAATAATGGAAAGGAAGGATGTGCAAGTGTGTATCAGTACAGTTAGAATATTATAATCAAAAATAAAAGGAAATATGTAAACTATAAAATATTTTGAAGTTATTTTCAATTTTCTCTTAAGTTTTATAACATTGTTAAATGGTCTAATTTAGAAGCCCATGTTATTTCCGGTAATAATAAAAAGATAAGTGCAGATAAAAATGTGTTGTTAACCATTGCTGTGTTTTGAGGTACAAAGTTGTGGCTACCATATTGTAGAAAAATAAATTGCCCCATTAAAACATTATCCAGTTCGCTGGTTCTCAGACATCTTTCCTGCTAGTTTAAGGTCGTCTTTCCCATCACTACTCTCACAGATGTGTGAGTATTTCCACTCTGATCTGTTCCAAATCACTGTAATATAATTCACTACGTACTCTCCTGCCAAATGACCATGATCATTTGTGCTATTTTTCCCCTCTAAATAAAAAAAAAAAGACAAAAAAGCTTCCACCCTTACCACCCCCAAGAACACAAGAAACAAACCAAAATAACTTGGTGAAGTTAGCTGTGACCCTGACTCAGTCTAGCCTAGTGTTGCTGGTAAATTTTGCCTTGCATGTTCAAGCAAATTTATTCTGCTCTCTTAACGTAGGCCTTCTCTCTGTATCTAGTCTCTGTACTTTCTGTCTACACCAAAATGCTGTGGGGGATTGCTGCCTCCTGTATACCTCAAGCACTGTTTTTAATAACCTGTGCGTAAACCAGCCTAGTCTTTGGTAGTATACAACCCAAGAGAAAGTATAACCCTACCTGGGGTTTTTTGTTGTTGTTTTGTTGTTGTTGTTGTTGTTTTTTTTTCTTTCGGTTGTGGGGTCGTTTGTTTGGCTTTTATGTCTGTCTGTCTTCATGTCCCATCTTACTATTGCAGAAAGGGAGAGTATGGCACAGAATTAAAGATATTTCTCAAGAAATGTTTTTTCTTAACATTTTTCCAAGTCTAATGACAGTCCCGTGAAGGCTCTTCTGTGTCTCAGCAGTGGCTGACAGTGCTATATCAGTAGTAGATAACAAGGAAGGGGTGGGGCAGGGTAGGGCATGGGTTGTGGCAGTTTCTCAGAACAGTTTTCAAACTCCTTGTGGCTCAGGGCTTCTGAAAACAAGATGGTGTCCTAGACCTTAATATATTTTTATATTCTGCAGTTTGTTCACTAAGTTTTTATTAATTTTATAGTTTTCCAAAATTATTATCCACAGCATCCTACCTTGGGGAGATTTTGGACTTGCCATCTCTTTTTGTTTAGCGACAAAAGAACTAATGGTACTTTTAATTTCTAATATACGTTTAGCAAACAGGTTACTTTTTTATTATTTACCAGTAGATTAAAATTAACAACTAGGATAACAAATAATGTATTTTAAGATTCAGTAATAATAACAACAACAATAAAAAAAAACCCTTACCCCCTGTTAAGAAGATAAATCCTGAATTCTGCTAATCTTTTGACTGTGGCATGAGATTGGACCATTCTGTAGCCTGAAGTGCTCTTATTTTCCATCCCAGTGCCTTCATCAAGTTATGAGAAGTAGAGACTAAAGTGAGATAGAATAAATTGAAATTTCTTCCTCTTTGTTCTTTCTTCCCTGACTGAAATAGAGGGAGGTAGATTCAGACTGCATATAAGGAAAAAACTTTTTACAATGAGGGTAGTGAAACACTGGTGGAACAGGTTGCTTAGAGAGGTGGTAAATACCCCATCCCTGGAAACATCCAAGGCTAGGTTGGACGGGACTCTGAGCAGCATTATCCTGTTGGAGATGTCCCTGCTCCTTGCAGTGGAGTTGGACTAGATTATTTTTAAAGGTCCCTTCCGACCCAAACTGTTCTATGATTCTGTGAAATGTAATTGATACTTCAACAGGAAAGTTCAGTTCCCAGTTTGACAGTCCCAGGTTGACCAAAATTATTGAGACTGTTGAGATTACTTGTATTTTGCAAAGCTTGAAACTTCTAATAAACTTAAAACTGATCTTCTTTTTCAGACTGAAAACCTAGAGAGTACAATAACCATACCAGATATCAGATTACATAGCAACCCTTCAGCTTTTAATGTTTACTGCAATGTCCGCCATTGTGTATTGGAGTGGCAAAAAAAAGAAGCCTCTGTGTCTTTGGCTTCAAAGAACAGTGTGCAGAGTGGAGATTCGGACAGTGATGAAGAGGAGGAATCCAAAGAGCCGCCTATTAAACTTCCAAAGGCAAGTACCTGGATACTGTTTAAAGCGTTCCAGTTGTGTGAGTTCTTAATTTTGATTCTCTTTGGAATTACCATTGTATTCTGTGTTACATTTTTGTTATTCGAATAACTGTCTTGTTCTGTGAACATTGGGATACACCTTTGTTGATGAAGACACAAAAATATTTTATTAACAGATATTCTGAATTATCTGTACCTCTTTAGATCATTGAAGTTGGATTATGTGAAGTTTTTGAACTGATAAAGGAGACGAGATTTTCTCATCCATCCTTGTGTCTCAGGAGCCTACAAGCCCTACTTAATGTGCTCCAGGGCCAGCAACCAGAAGGCCTCCAGTCAGAGCCTCCTGAAGTCCTAGGTACTATCTCATCTATTTGTATTTGTGTTAATATACATCTATTATTGTATTGGGCAGAAGAAAATTATTCCTAGCAAGTGTTTGTGAGATAATAACATGCTTATACTGACTTTATTCTGGAATATAAACTCCTTATGGAGTATGTAACCAATACTTTCTTAGCGTTAATCTTTTGTAGAACGGGAATGTTGGTATGTAAAGAGGAGGGGCAGGTGTGTGTGTATATATATATATATAAAAAGGTAATATTTTGTTACAGTGTAATGCAGAGTTTCACTGAAACATGGTGAACCTTACAGCCTTACAAATTGTGATTCATTTGTCTTACTGAAGCAGTAAAATACTTGGTCTTACTGGAAAAAAGACAGTTCTACAGTGCACTTCTCTTGCGATCTGCTGTTGTAATCTATAGTTTAGCTGTTCAATGTTGTAATTTATATAAAACTGTTAAATGAAGTGTCAGGATTCTTGCTTTTATTTCCTCTGGCCTTGCAAAAGCTTCCCTGAAAATTAATTTTGCTTTTAATGATATGGAAAATAAAAGGTGAACTCTTGATGATTTTGAATGTATGATTGATTATGTCCTTTAAGTTAAAATCCAATGATCTTTTGTTAATTCATAGTTTTTACTGGTTTATAGAACTGCAAGGAAGGCTAGACCGTAGCATCTGTTGCTTAAAAATAAAATATATCTTAAGACTATATGTTTATTTTCCTATATTATGACTCTATTGCCATCCTTGGAAATAGAATACTGTTGTTTGCTACAGAAAGCTTTTATTTTGTATTGATACACAGAGTCTTAAAAAGCTACGAAGAAGGCTTTATTTTGATTACTGCCTTAGTAATTATTTTTATACACTATAAAAAAAATTGAGGTGGATTTCTGTTCACACCTTAATTGTTACGGATGTTCAGCTGCTAAACAGTGCTTGAAAAGAGACATACGATCAAAATAATTTTCAAGCTTTGATTTGAAATGCTTATTTCTGAGAAATGGGACGTGCTTCAACATAGATAATGGTCATAAAGATCAGACAAGATTGGTCAAGACCTACACATCATCTCAGTGATGAGGTAGACAGAATAGGCAGGTAAAGTAACTCCTTCTGGCCCATTTTGTATTAATGTATTCCACTGTAACAGAAGGACTTAGTTTTTCTTGTTCTCTCGCCATTGTGATTATCAAGAGTAGACATTTTCTGCCTGAAAAAGCATGAAAACTTAAGGATGTTGTAGGCCTATTTAAATGGGATGCTCTCTTTTCTGTCTGGAAGTAGGACTAAACTTAATGGCTGAGGAAAGATGTATCGTGTTTTGTAAGTTTATTTTCCCATTGACTGGTTAATTGCTTGGTATGATTTTGTGACTTGTCTATGTAATTGCTGTGTTTTATCTGCAGAATCCCTGTTCCAGCTTCTTCTGGAGATAACTGTCCGCATCACGGGAATGAACGACAGTACAGGACAGTCCTTGACAGCACTTTCCTGTGCTTGCCTCTTCAGTTTGGTAGCTGCATGGGGAGAGACGGGAAGAACGTTGCAAGCAATCTCTGCTATCCTCACCAATAATGGCAGCCATGCTTGTCAGACTATTCAGGTCTTGCACTGAAACTTCTCTGTATCTGGGAGTTTATGTAAATGATGTGTACATGAGTTCTGAGAATATCTATTGTGTAAACTCAATTAATTTTTTTCCCCTCATTATTTTTGAGATAGGAGTAGGTATTTCTTTGTCTCTCTTGGGTTGGAGATAGAACAGAAAATACATCATTTTAAAAATAGTAATGTTTTTCACTTACTGTTTCTTTTACTGTTTAGGTGCCAACCATTTTAAACTCTCTTCAGCGGAGTGTACAGGCAGTTCTGGTCGGCAAAATCCAAATCCAGGACTGGTTCAGTAATGGGATAAAGAAGGCAGCCTTGATGCACAAATGGCCATTGAAAGAAATATCTGTAGATGAAGATGACCAGTGCCTACTACAGAGTGATGGTTTTTTCCTCTATCTCTTATGTAAAGATGGACTTTACAAAATTGGCTCTGGATATAGCGGGACAGTGAGGGTAATGTGATTTCTTCTTGTCTGATGAATGATAGTTAATGTTTTAACAACTTCTATGATGTCCTGTTTTCATTGAGAATCTTTTGTAGCTTACTAATGATCAGTTCTTCTATAGTTTGTCTAAAATTTTCTGATTGTTTCTATGGGAATTTTACAGCATTTTTTTACAGTTTTCACTTCTCAGTATGGCTGAAGGCATTGTTATTTAGGTGATAAATGATTGTGTGTAAAATTATCACTCTGTTATTTGTTGAATGATTGGAGGTTTTTTGCTTTTCAGGGCCATATATACAATTCTACATCCCGCATCAAAAACAGAAAGGAAAAAAAGTCTTGGTTAGGCTATGCTCAGGTAGGTGCGTAATTAAAATGTAAAATGTGCACCCTGTCCTTTATCAGTAATTTAAGTAGACCTTTGCTTAGAGTAAGTTTACATGGATGTTGTATAGTTCCTTTGACTTTAGTTACAAAAATCAATTTTTTGGTACTGACTTTTAAATTGTGGAAAATGAGGAACATCTGATGGTACTGGCATATAGAAAAGAGTAATGAAAAGTGTCATTGATTTGTATTGTCACTGTATGTCACATTGTACATGTACAGTGACTGTACGCAAAGGCAGTGCTAGTTGGAAAAATGTCAGTCTGGGGCTATATTTATAGGAAGATGTGCAAGTTGCATTTGTTGCTAAGTATATGTCCATAAAAGAGGAAAGATGTGCCCTTACTCTCATTTCCCTTCAGATGCTTGGTTAAGTCAGCTCAAATTTAAGTGTCTTTTCTTACTTCATAATGTAAGTTTATTTGAGACTGAAGCTTTTATGTCTGCTTTAATGTTCTTTACTTATTTTTCCTAGTTAGTTTTTCCTAGTTTGTTTTTCCTTGTTTCACAGAGATTGATTTATCTAGGAAAATTCAAGTAGTTTAGATGGAAGGGAAAGGATTGGCTGGATTTTTTTTGGTTGTTGTTAGATGACTGTAATTAAAGTCTCTGACTCTTTGACAAATCAAGCTATTCTGACGTTGAGCCTTAGTGACCTCCCTGTGAAGTGCATCCATTCTTAGACGTGTAGAATCCCCACCTGAGGCCGATCATGCTTCAAGCAAGTGCAAACCATTGCTATATCCCCTGGTATGATACTGCTTTTGTCAGAATCATTACTTGGTCATTATTCATATTGGCCTCTGCCACCCTCCTGTAGGTGAATACTACTTTATTTGGCCTCGGTCACCTTAAATGAGTATGTTCATAAGTGCCGTTAAGTAATCTTTTTCTTTTCCTGTAGCCGCTTTTGTAGCAGAAGCGCTCTCTAAGTGTAAATTCCCCAACTGTGTTTCTACCCTGCTCCCTCAAAATCTTTGAAGGATTCATGGGCATTGTAGGATCGAAAAAGATAATGAGAGCAAAGTTGCCATATTGCCTCTCTTATGTGTCTGTGCACATTATGCAAAAATGGGAGCTTGTGCAACCTATCTAGTTTAAGCTAAAGGAAAACTTATTTGACTGTGTTTGTTTAAAAGGGCACTCAAAGTTATGGGTATAAACAATAAACCTCAAATGCCAGTTTCAGATAGGCAAATATTTTTACTAAGAAACCTTCTGAACTGATGACTGAATCAAACCTTTTAAAAATATATACATCTTAACAGATGTTTACCAAAGGAGACTTACTGGTTGTGGGCTGCTGGCAAGAGTAGGTAATTTTGGAGATATGGAGATATTCTGCATGTGGAGAAACAAAAAGAGGAAATAATTAGTCCTAAATATCTCCTTTCCTCTAGGTCTGGTTAGGAGTTGGGAAGTGAGCAGTATAAGAGCTCATTGTATATAACCTTGTGTTATGGCTTCTGTCACCAAAATCACCATATACTTTGCAGGAATTTCTTTGATGAAGAGATCAGAAAGAATAAATACATGGAATCCTGTTAATGTG
Organism: Chlamydotis macqueenii; assembly: GCF_036417535.1. Taxonomy (NCBI): domain Eukaryota; kingdom Metazoa; phylum Chordata; class Aves; order Otidiformes; family Otididae; genus Chlamydotis; species Chlamydotis macqueenii. The sequence continues at coordinate 170,321,868 of NC_141556.1, forward strand.
GAATTCAAAGTGGTTAATTAACATTTTTGAAAAATTATCTAATTTTTAATGCACTTGTTAATATCCATTAATGATCACTTGTCTGTATAGAGCTATATGTGTATCTTCTTCTTGGAATTCCTGTGAAAGTTTTGTTCATTTGGAAAGTGAGGACAGGAACATTGTTTTTTGCTGTGGCTTTTAACTGTACTTGTATAAACATATAAAAACCAGAATTACTACATGTGGCTTTGAAAGCTGTATACGAACTTACGCGTGCTGGTCTGCAGGGTGTATAAACTGTGGACAAAGGGGATCAAATTTCCTTTTTTTTATTGCAGAATTTGATTACTGCAAAAAAGTTGATGATCAAAATCAAGCAAATTTTATGTAAAAGTAAAAGGTTTCCAAAGTTTTTAAACAATATCTAAAATAATTATTTTCTTTTTTAACTTTTCACGGTATCCTTTGATGTATTTAAGAATATTTTCATTCTGATATCTTCTTACTCTTACCAGGGTTATTTGTTATATAGAGATGCGAATAATCACAGTATGACAGCCATAAGAATAAACCCTGAAACTTTGGAACAAGACGGTACAGTTGCTTTGCCAGGTATGAACCTCCAGATATGAGAAGATGGTTATAGTTTACTGTTTACATGCTATGTATTTTCAGGTAAGCAGAAGAGAAATTGAGATAGATTTTGAGGTCACAAACGGACCGCTTTTTTACGACTTCAGTTTGCTGCATTAGACCAGCTGCAGTATTTCATTCAGAGATCTAGCATCCTGTTCCAACTGTTGGAAAAATACTGCAGCGTTTTAGAATGTATGATCATCTAAAGTTTTTATTTCTTCCTCATTTGAGCATTTGGCTCAGGTATGACTTTGTTTCCAGTACCTTTTACATGTAGGCAGCTACAAACTATGACCAAAACTATTTGGTTTTTAATATAGGTAGAAGTGTATCCAAAAACGCAAAGGAGGCTAATGAGCACTGCTGGACCATGCTTCTGTTGTTTAAATTGGTAGTGGGATTTTCTTTATTTCTTTTGTGACTTTTAGGGTTTTTGGGGGGTTTCTGCTTGGGGTTTTTGCAGAGCATCGTCATAAGTTGGGTCTCTGTTTAGAAAATAAGGATATTCCTGGAATGTGCTTTAATGTTCTCTTGATGAAACACACTTGTTCTTCACCACTCACATAAACAGTAGAAGGGCACAAGAACATCTTTGGATCGAGCAGTGACAGACTTACTCTGTAGATCAGAAGAAACATTTGGTGCAATATCCTGGCATAAATAAGAAGGCACCGACTGAAACCCTGGGAAAATTCTCTATACTTCTTGTATTTCAAACATGAACAGTATTTTTTGAAAAAAAACTATGAAATGTAGAATCTAGTCTGTGCAACTTTCTGCAAGTCCTTAAAACGTGTATGTCTGTTTAAGCTGCTTCGTCTTTCTGGGGCTGTGTGAGAAATTTTAGAGCACATTCAAGGGCCTGACAAATTGCCTTGTAGGATTGTTTTTCCACTTTCTTCACCTCAAGGCAGCTTCTTCACCCAGTGGAATTGAAGTCCTTCATTATGTTAACCACTGGTAAACAAATCAGTTTCTTGAGAGACACTTGAGCACATTTGAAGTCTACACCTCTGAGCTGCTGGCTTTCTTTTGCAAATCTCAGTGACATTTCATTCTGCAAGAAGCTTTGTGTTTGTACTATAAAAAAAGCACAAAATAAACAGGAGTATGCTTTCTAAACAAAAATGTATTAAAAAATGTATTAATCTTCCAGTACAAAAGCAAATTTTATAACTGTGGGAATTATGTATTCAGAAATCTTTCAAACTATTTCACACACTATTTCTTGTGGTTTGTGATGGTGTAAAAGTGGATGCTAGATGTTCTTCATAACTACTGCCCTTTGTATTTCAGCCCTTGAACTTTTACTTTCTGCACTTCTACACATTTATCTCAGTGTTATATTGTGGGCAGATATGGCCTTGTTCTTTTGACTAGGACCAGTTCAAAGGAGTCCACTTCTGGTTATTTCCATTTCCCATTAGAAGGAAAGAAACTAAGGTGAAGGGAGGGTATGTGACCTGTCCTGAGGAAACCTGAGTAGGCTGCTCTGCTGCAATCTTAATAACGACCTGGAGCATGTTGTAGTTCTGAAAAACAACACTGGATTGAGCTAGAGGACAGTAACCTTGTTAACAGCTGAACACTGATATGACTCCAACTATTTCCTGATAGTTGGTATGCTATTCAGCCATGGCTCTGTCTGTAGTTAATCTCTTTCAAGTGCCTGAGTTGGTGATAATGTATTTAAATAAGATAGAATGTATTTAAATAAGATAGTCATATTTATTCGTGCAGGGATGTGTAGGAGATTAGGAGTTCATTAGGAGATGTGATTAGGAGTTGATCCTAGCTATAACTCCTTTGACCTTAGAAAACTCAGTGACCAATGGAACATTATCTTCTTTTTCAGACAGTAGCATCCACCATCTGCTTGAAACCATAAACTTCTTTCCGTTCTGATAGATGATCTAACAAATCTGACAGTGTATCTGGAGCTACCAAACTGTGTGTCAGCATTCTTGTGTCTAATGCCTTTGCCAAGCTTTGTACATTGTCCTTGAGTTGTGGATCATAGAATCATAGAATCATAGAATGGTTAGGGTTGGAAGGGACCTTCAAAGATCATCTAGTCCAACCCCCCTGCAAGGAGCAGGGACATCCCCAACTAGATCAGGTTGCTCAGAGCCTCATCCAGCCTGGCCTTGAACGTTTCCAGGGATGGGGCTTCCACCACCTCTCTGGGCAACCTGGTCCAGTGTTCTATAACTCGCATCGTAAAAAATTTTTTCCTAATTTCCAATCTAAATCTACCCCCCTCTATTTTAAAACCATTACTCCTTGTCTTATTGCAACAGGCCCTACTAAACAGCCTCTCCCCATCTTTCTTGTAGGCCCCCTTGAGGTACTAGAAGACCACTATCAGGTCTCGCCGGAGCCTCCTCTTCTCCAGGCTGAACAGCCCCAACTCTCTCAGCCTGTCCTTATAGGAGAGGTGCTCCAGCCCTTTTATCATCTTTTGGCCCTCATCTGGACCTTCTCCAACTGGTCCATGTCCTTCTTGTGCTGGGGGCTCCAGAACTGGACACAGTACTCCAGGTGGGGTCTCACCAGGGCAGAGTAGAGGGGGAGAATCACCTCCCTTGACCTGCTGGCCACGCTTCTCTTGATGCAGCCCAGGATACGGTTGGCCTTCTGGGCCGCAGGGGCACGTTGCCTGCTCACGTTAAGCTTCTCATCCACCAGCACTCCCAAGTCCTTCTCCTCAGGGCTGCTCTCAATCCATTCCCCGCACAGCCTGTATTTGTGCCTGGGATTGCCACGACCCAGGTGCAGGACCTTGCGCTTGGCCTGGTTGAACTTCATGAGGTTGGCATGGGCCCACCTCTCCAGCCTGTCAAGGTCCCTCTGGATGGCATCCCTCCCTTCCAGCGCGTCAACGGCACCACACAACTTGGTGTCATCGGCGAACTTGCTGAGGGTGCACTCTATATCTGTCTTCCCATTCCAAATATCATAAAAAAATCCTTGAGTTATGTAAGATTTTCTAGGTGATTGGACCTGAATTTGCAGAGGAGATTACACATTAATATCTTGGAGCTCAGGACTATTCACTTAGTCTGAAAAGTACTGCTGACTAAGGGTAGCCTAGTCAAGCTCAAGAGTACTTACTAGCAGGCACAGGATGCCCTGTATAAATACAGAAGGTGATGCTTGACAGTCATTTTGAAGCCTCTAAAGAGGTTGTGATTAATAGGTGTCTGTAGTTATGTCCTTTAAGTAAAACATAAGCCATTTCTGTTACAGTAATTTCCAGACAGAAACATTGGGTGTCTTCATCCTCAGAGTAATTTCCAAAGTCAGACAGAATAAGATTATAGTTGGTCGTAAGAGCTCCTTGCTAGCTGAAGCTATCCTGTCCTGCTTTTTGCAGATATTGCATTTGCTTTCCATTTTCTACTCTCAGCATTAATGTGATATTTAATGCTAGGCTTGGATGTTTTCTAATCACGTGCTAATTTTTAACAAGTGTTCTGAGAAACATATATAATTTATTTTTTTAAAAAAAAAAAAGCATCCCTGTTCCACATTTCATCTACGAACACACCTATGAAACATATAAGCAACCCCCAAAACTGTTTACTGGGAGGCTCACCTCTTCTTGAAATGACTCAAGAAATAGGCCAAACAGTCTAATATGGACCCACTGGTGGCCACAATATCCTGTTGCCTTGACTGTTATGCTTATGTGAACGTGTAATTTTCAGACATTCAAGGGATCTTAATGCTTACCAACTTCCTGTAACCTTTCATAAATGTCATTCAGATTATTTTTGAAACTTCCCTTGAAGTTATTGACAACTCTCTTGGTTTTAGCACTACTATCATTTTGCAACATAGAGAATTAGTAATGTGAACTGACTTTGGACATTAAATCCAAGGTTATTTTTAAGAGCAGTTTTTCAAACTTCAGTATATCTGCTGTTCTCTGTCCTGCTTGCTGGTCACTCTCTTTGTGATGTGTGTGCTCTAAAGGGGAAGGTTGTCTCCTTGAAAATGTGAGAATTAGAGAAGGCCACCTAATGTGTATTCTGTTCCTGGTAAGATACTGTATAGGACTGGGTAGTATAGGAGGAAAAAATAAACAAGTTTATTGTTTTGTGAATATAGTGAGGTTTTTTTTAGAATTAGACAAGCAGAGAACAGTATATGTATGGTAATATTAACTGATGCAGTGCCCTTCATCTTTCTGTCACAGATTGTCACACTGAAGGGCAGAATATCCTCTTCACTGACGGAGAATATATTAATCAAATAGCAGCATCTAGAGATGTAAGTGTTATATATGACGAGTAAGCTATTTTTCTGTCAACTGCATTGTTTTCTTTTACAATACTTAAAACTTCCTTTTTGCTTAATGTTTGACTTTTTCTTCACTAACATGACTAAGGGAGAAATCCCATGTAACTAGAGATAATTAGTAACTGCCGTATTTATGCATAAAAGAACAATATTTTGGTATTTATCTACACAATATTGACTTGTGATAGACTTTTCAGATATTTTTGATTTTTCAGATAAGTTTTAAGAAAAACTTTGTTGCTCTTTCTGAGGGAAAAAGTCTTATACATAGAATAGCAGCTTTTTAACATGATACTCTGCAGGACCTCTGTGGGATAAGCTTATTGGAGCTTAAATATATATATTTTTTCTAATTTAATTTCCTGTAATTGCTTTGGTACTTGTTTTGGAATTTCAGGCAGATTTAATAGAAGAGGTATGAAAGATACATTCCAATAGATTTTAAATGAAAATTGCCTATTGGTCAAAGCTGTGGAAAACCAAATAAGTGCTTCTACTAAGGGCAAAACAGTTCTAGCTGTTCGATGTTTCTTTCAGCAGACAGTTATTACATTCTTAGTTAAGAACTGGTCACTGGTTTTTGACGGTGAAAAAGCTGTAAAACATGGATGACACAGGAGTAGGGTGAGACAGGGCTGGCAAGAGATGCCAGACATGGAACTATATGAAAACCAGGATTAATCCATTTCCCTGCTGGTGGAACAGCTTTTTTTTTTTTAACATGGACAGATGAAGATACTTCATCTGCACTTGTAAACAGAATCCTGTTTTAGCTACTCTTTAAAGCAGTCACTCTTAAACTGCACACAGAATTTTGGGTTCTGAATCAGGAGAAGTTGAAGGCTTAAAAGATAGATGTAAGTACTTATAAAAGCAAAATTTATATAGTGAAATTCAGAGTTAATTATTTCTATAGCAATTCACTATTTTCATAGTGTTCATAGTGTTTTCATAGAATTATATATATATATATTTAAAGTCTGTCAGATGCTTACTTCAGCTCATCCTGTTTGGCAATTTCTTCTTTTCTCCCATGCAATAAATGTTACTTTATTAATGTATCCTTTGATAATTTACTCTGAAATAGTATTATATTGATGCACTTAGGCATGAAAAGTAAATTATGTGTTTGTTATACAGTATAAAGTAGATAGATTTTATTTTATTTTATTTTTTTAAAATTTATTGCAGGATGGCTTTGTAGTGCGAATATTTGCAACAAGTACTGAGCCAGTACTGCAACAAGAACTACAGCTTAAGCTTGCAAGAAAATGCTTACATGCCTGTGGCATTTCATTGTTTGACCTGGAAAAAGACTTGCACATTATTAGTAAGTCCACTTCTTTGAAGGTTAATAACAAGCCTAATAATTCCAATAATAAAACTGAAACACTGTCCTTCCCTTTATTATATGCAGAAAGGTATAGCTCCATTATAAACACGTGGAGAAGTGCAAGGGTTTTGAAACTGCTTAAGCATTATTTGACTCATAGCAATCCGTACACTCATTTTGAACCACCTTTCTGTCTATAACACTGTCCATGGTTTTCCAGTATTTTCCTCTAGGTATAGAATTGGTATATAATTATTTGAAGTTTGAAGTTCATAATAGCGCTTGTGTACACATAGTTAAGCTATAGAGCTGCTTGCTGTGGGTCAAGGTTGACAAAAGTTAAAAGGACTTCTAGCTGGATTAATGGAAAAGAAATGCATTGAAATATACTAGTAAATACATGGAAACCACCTTTGCATCAGAATTTCAGATGCAAAGTTGTTCGTGTCTATGAAGGTATTTTGGAGAAATATCACTTGTCCTTGGCTTTGGGTTTTTTTGCTCTGCTAGGTGTCTGCTTTTGGGACTGTTAGAACACAAACGTATTTGGCTACATGGACCTTCTGTTTGACCAAGTGCACTTGCTCATAACGCTACTGCTTTTTCCGTTTTTAAACAACTCTGCCAGGTCTAGCCCAGTAAGCCTTCTTGTGGCAGCAAAACTTTGTTTCACTTGTAGCTTTCTGAAAACCATTGTTATGACAAAGTCTCCCTGGCAGAGTTAGGCCTGTAAACTGATCTGTGAAACTGCCTGGTTAAACTGTCAGGTTAACACCATCTTACTTGCACAGGTACAGGGTTTGATGAGGAATCAGCTGTCCTTGGTGCTGGAAGAGAGTTTGCACTAATGAAAACTGCTAGTGGAAAGGTACTGAAAATGTTCTGTAGTAAACAGCAACTTGCATCAATGAATTTTTACGTGGTTTTTAGTTTAATAATTGTTTTCCACAATTCCATTTTTCCTTTTAGTATGTTAGGATTAATTTATATGACTGTATTTAAATACATTTGCAGAGCCCACTTTGAAGGGAAAAAGGCAAGTGGTGATTTGAAAACATAAAGAGATGGTGTTGGAACCATTGAGAAACCTGTGGCTTGAATTTATACAAATTTCTGCAGTCCGTCTTACTTAGAGATAGTGTGGAGTTTTGTTTTAGATTTGGGGAAGAGGGATTATCTTTTGTCTACAAATGATGTATTAGTACATTTGCAAAATTTTTGACCTCTTAACTTTCCATAAACAGTCCAACCATTGTAATTTATTTAAATCCCAGCCTGATTTTTCTGATCCTTTAGAGAATTACTGACTTCCTCTATGCAAAGTTTTCAACTGATTTTTTTTTTTAAACCTATTCTTAGTTATTTGCTATGTTGGGTCTGCTTGGTGGAGACTGTTTTTCAGAGGCATTTGCATATTTATTGAAATTTAGAAATAATTTTGCTGACTGTCACTATGACTTTTTACATTATTTACTGTGTTTCTATTGCAATTTGGGAAACATGTTATTTTACTTGTGTAAGAGTAGTTCTTTTTTTTCATGTGTTCAGAATTGTGTTGCTTTATTGGAATGTAGGCCTTGCTCTGCTTCTGTTAGAACAGTGAGGTTGGTGAAAATGTTTATAAATAAACTATTTTTTCATAATAAAATTTAATAGTATGAAACAGAATTTGATCAAGCAGAACTCTTCATTAGAGGAGACATTAATTTGATTTTCAGACTAAGAAATGCCTCTTCAATATAAAATTAACAAATATCCTAATTTTGATTTCTGAAGTTGTGTGTTTATTTATTAAATACACTTTATAAGACAATGAAAGATGGCTTTAGGTGCCCACATAGGTTAACACACTCATTTTATAGTACCATTGAATAGCATGATTCTAGAGTAAACTTTTTAGTCCGTATCAGTAATTTTGTTTCTGTTCACATGAAATATTTTATTCTGTCTTACTGTTTATGCACTCAGTGGCCACTGTGCATTTACTGAAAATAAGTTTTTCAAACGTGTTGAAATTCGGTATTTTCACTTATTGTTATAACAACATCTTGTTTTTACACAGGCCAGACATTTATCTCAAGTGTTTTAAATGCTTAGTTTTCTCTGAGTAGTTTCTTCTGAAGAGTTCTGTCTTGTGTGTTCAACTCATCTAGCCAAACAATTATATATGAAAACTAATTGTGCGGCACAGTAGAAAGCACATTTCAAAAGAAGCAGAATCTAATCAGAATGTTTCCCTCATGAAGTCAAAATTAATGAGTTTAGAATAGAGATATTGAAATGGTATAAATAATGTCAGGAGAAAATCTGTATGGTTTGAAATGACAGAATTTAAAAACAATGCAGCTTTTAAAATTATGCAGGTTTAAAGTGCTGTGGCTTAACTGAAATGATAAACTGTTTCCTCCTAGATTTATTATACTGGGAAATATCAGAGCCTTGGAATCAAACAAGGTGGTCCTTCAGCAGGAAAATGGGTTGAACTCCCAATCACAAAATCTCCAAAGATTATTCAGTTCTCTGTTGGACATGATGGTTCACATGCCTTACTTGTTGCTGAGGATGGAAGCATATTCTTCACAGGTTCTGCTAGTAAAGGAGAGGATGGCGAGTCAAGTATGTATTATGCTTGCTTCATTGGTGGTTGATAAAAGCCTATTAATCACCTTATAATTTGAAAAGAAGGGTTTTCACCTTTTGCAAGAACATGTAAGCGTGCTATTGGGTTTGAATTTTATGGCAGCCGTAGGTCCTGACAACCAGTGCGACTGCCTCTCCCAGCTGGAAATGTTCATCTCAGTTTCAGCACAGTTTGGATTGTGTGGTGGGAGCGCTATTTTAGAGCTGTCCTGAGAAAAGGCAAGTTTGGTCAAGAGACCGTGCTGTCTTCCTGGGACTTGAAAAACTGAAGAGCTCAACTTTTGCCTTTTCATTGTTGTTTTAGAGAACTTTGGAAATCGATGTTTTGCCAGCTAATCTCTCCATAATGGAGAGGTACATTGATTAGAAATTGCAGAAGCCCAGTCTTCTGTGCAGAACTCTTTGAGACATTAGAGGAGACAGATTTATTTCATCTTCAGACTAAAAAATGCCTCTTCAATATAAACTTAACAAATTTCCTAGTTTTGTTCTCTGAAGTTGTGTGTTTAGATTGAAATACACTTTATAAGACAATGAAAGATGGCTTTAGGCACCCTGAAGCTGTGATCTGCTGTGGTATTAAGTTAAATACTTCACTTCGGGAAAAAGACTGTTGTGTTATATTGTGTTAGATTAATTAAAAAAAAAAAAGGTAAAGGATGTGTTTTGCTAGATACCTAGCTTCTGAGGATCTTAAAAGAAAGCTATTATTTTTGAGTTATTTGTCTCGTGTACATTTTAATAGGATAATATAATGTATATTTCATAGGTAGCATATTCATATAGTATTGTAGCCTAAATCAAATGAAAATTTGTCTTTCAGTAATGTTCCATTTTAATAGTGTAGTTTGATGTTGATGTAGTTTGATAAAATTAATATATTTTTCACAAAGCAGGTTTGTGGAAAGGTTCAGTCTACTAGCTGTAGAATTTAAACACAGATTTAATAAGAGTGAAATTTTGTGCCTCAGTGCAGTCAGTTAGAAAGATGAAAAATAACACTCAAATGTTGGTATAAAATTCAAGTCTATAGGTAGTAGTAGATGGTTAGAATTTAAAAAATTTTAAATAACTTAAATAGAATTTTAAAATAGATGTAAAATCTTGATAAACAGTTGCAGTAGAGTCCAGCTTTGTCTTGGTCAACTGTGTAGGAGTTTCACCTTTCAAGAAAGTTGTTAACAAAAACTGGGGACTGTATGTGAGGTCTAGCATAGCTTATGCAGAAACAAAGCATGTTTAACTCGCTGTTGCTGTGAAAGATTAACTACATTGACAGTATTCCCCAAGAATGTGTAGGTTTTCCTATGTAATATAACTGAAATACAGCCACAAACATATTCTAAGGTTTGATAATGCATATAGAGTGGATTCTTGCGTGTGTTCAGGGGAGAGGAAGTTAATAATAGTAATCCTGTGGAAGTCTGGATAACAAACTTGATATGTGATATAAGAACTTTGTAGAGTGTTCTTGAATGCAAATCTACTGAAAACTGTGTGGCCCTAAATCATACTGCTTTCTCCGGTATATTTAAGAGATTCAAACAAAAATATTTCAGGAAATAGATTTAAAAGCACAAATTTCAAGATTTCTTTGCAAAGTTATTAGGAAGTTTTCCAAAATACAATTAAACTTATTATTTGTGTTGTATATTCAACTAATTTACAATTTCAGATGAAACAGAAATTTAGCACTTCGAAATAAATTGCTCTTGTTGCTTTAGTTTAATTAAGCAAAGTTTAGGTGAGAAGATTTAGTGCTTACTAGATCTTCTCGCTGACATATCTGCTCAAGGTCTTTCTGAGTTCTTTTAAAAGTTCAACTCTTCTGACTCATTTGGTTCCCTTTTGTCAGTCTCTAATTCGGCTCAGAGTGGATGTGCACAAGTTTTGGTTTTTTTTTCCCCTGATTTCTTTTAAACCTGGGCAAGGAGACTGGGTTTCTGTCAGTGGGGTCTGTGTGTGTATTCTCTGTAGGGAGCTGGTAATTGTCAGCAGGTGAAAGCAGCTGGCAATTCTCTGCCTTGGGTGAAAATTCACAAGGCAGTAATACCACCTGTTAGTTGGTTTATCCAGTCTTTAGTGATGTTATTACTGTTTTGTTTGAGGCTAGTATTTTACTACTTCTTCCCATTTTCCTCTTGTGGGAATCTGTTGTGACTCAAAAGTTCTCTAAACATGATTTTAATAAATAGAGAATTTAATATTTTTCTTTTAACAAATGAACTTACGTAACATTTTTCTGTGGACTTATTGTGCATATATTTTCATCTAAATTCACAGATGGCAATGAGGACTTTTTTTTTTACTATGTGCTGCTTTTGTAAGTTCATAAAGTTAGTTCAGTATATATATGTAAAAGAAAACCTTGAATGATTACTGAAAAATACCTATCTAATAATGACTTTCCTTGCCATTGAATTTTTTGAGAGAATTCAGTGTAATCCAATAAAAATTAGACCAGGAGATCATACCGATGGCTTCCTCCCCCTCCCCGCCAGTAGCAGTCTGAAAACTAACCTCTAATTATAAAAGAAAAGTTACTGTGCCTTTGAGTGTTTTTTGATAGAATGACGTGCAATTTATTTATTTATTTAAAGCTAAAAGCAGACGGCAGTCAAAACCATATAAGCCAAAAAAAATTATTAAAATGGAAGGAAAGATTGTCATATCTACAGCGTGCAATAATGGCAGCAGTTCTGTAATTTCAAAGGATGGAGAACTCTACATGTTTGGAAAAGATGCCATTTACTCTGATAGTACAAGTAAGTCAATATTTGTCCTTTAAGTGACTTCTCAACTACAGTAGTTTAAATTAGGTTGGAAGGTTTTAGCCTGTGGAAATGATGTTTGTGTGTTTCTTATTCTCCTAATGAATTTCTGAATTTCTCTTGATGCAGCCAAATATGACAGAAGGATAGAATGAGAAGACAATTTCCTTAGGTTCTGTAAAAATATATAGCAGCACTGGTGACTATGAATGCTTCCAAATGAATGCTTCCATTAAGGAGAAGAAAAAAAAAAAATTATTTGTTGTATTAATCTAACACTAGAAGGCCACCCAGGGAAAAGTCACAGAAATGAGACATGTTTTGTTATGAACAAAGGCTACAAGAAACCAGTCCTTATACGTTTCTCTGCTCACAAGACAGCCTGTTGTCAGTTTGCAGGTGATGCAGTACATCTCAATTTAGATAAAATATTAAAGGAATAAACTGCAATGGCATTATGACTCCTTTAGAATTGTTTTTCAGGACAAGTGATTTGCAGCAGGGTTTGGTTTGGTTTTGACTTTCCTTTCTTTGCAGGACAAATGGCCTAGGCCTAATTGTCCTTTAATCTCTTATTCTAGCACTTGTTTTTTATATCCGCTGTTGTTCTCCATTGCTGTTAATTTTAAAAATTGCCAGTGGATAACTAGCAATTTTATTGTATCACTGAAGTTTCCTTCTTGGGTAGAAAATGCAATTTACTGCTTAATTGTTTTACGTCTCGCAGGTTTAGTAACAGATTTGAAGGGCCATTTTGTGACTCAGGTAGCCATGGGCAAAGCTCACACCTGTGCTTTAATGAAGAATGGAGAAGTTTGGACATTTGGTGTGAATAATAAAGGACAGTGTGGACGAGACACAGGCTCCATGAACCAGGGAGGAAAAGGTGAGTGACCTAGATTTTTTCCTTTTCCTTCACCACAAGTGAAAACATAGCTAAGGATTTTATTATAAAATGTAATCCCAATACATGCAGTGTGCTTAAAAAGACAGATATGGATGCTTTCACTTCAACTGTCAGATATTTGGATTCTGCATATAGTAATAAACTTAGTTATGTTAAAACCAAAAAAATCTCAATTACTTTTCTTTTGTTGGTGAAAAAGCTTTTATTTAAAACAAATGAATGGACTAGACATCCTTTAAAGGTCCCTTCCAACCAAAACTATTCTATGATTCTTTGAAAACCAAACCTCATCACCCCTTGTCTTACTATGTGCCATTGTCTTAGTATGAGTAAATTTTCTACCTTTCCTTGTTTGCATTCAGTCTTGAGACTGTTGTTTGCCTAAACAAGGCACGAATGCAAGTCTACATCTTTCTCCACACAACTGAATGTTTCCATTACTCCTAAATATAGGTATGAAAATCATATCTATTCATCTTTCCTGTATTGGAATATTTCATACATGATAAGTAAATGACCTGTTACTGGTATACTGAGTTATAAACATTTCATTTCCTTTTTAGTTGTGAAACGTGAATATATACACTAGGCCACGCTCAGAGAGGTGTCAAAAGTGTCATTGTGTTGGCTGAGCACGCAAATCAGGCATGCTTAGTCATTCTTTTTAAAGCCTGATCTGCAAGCATTCTTCAGAGTTTCCTCAGTAGCAACCGTTGGCCTCAGAAAACAGTTATTTCTTGTTTCAATATCTTAATTAGGTTTTGGAGTTGAGAACATGGCAACAGCAATGGATGAAGACCTAGAAGAGGAACTGGATGAAAAAGATGAGAAGTCCATGATGTGTCCTCCAGGCATGCATAAGTGGAAACTGGAGCAGTGCATGGTGTGCACTGTATGTGGAGATTGCACAGGCTATGGAGCTAGCTGCGTTAGTAGTGGGCGTCCTGATAGAGTACCTGGAGGGTAAGCAAATGTATAGAAATATACTTGCTATAGTGTGTTGCTTGGCTAAAGCACTTGCTGAATGTAAGCTGAGTTGATGGGTTCTTAAACTTCAATCTAAGGTAACATTGTAACTGAAAAGAGTCTGTGCTTTTAAAATCAAAAGTGGGTTAAAATTTTTGTAAATAGCTTGTGATAGTTGCAGGTGATTTAGTTTTAAATGCATTTTTCTTATATTTCTTTAGCATATAGTTCTTTACTAGAAGCTGTTGAATATGAACACTAACAGAATCTGTCTCTTGGCAAAGCCACTGGCCTTGAGATAACTTTCTTCATCCTGTGATGGAAGTTTTTTTATCTTGCTGTTCCAGTTGCTTTTGTCTGTAACTTAAAGGTTGAGCTGCATAAAGGGCTACTGCTTTATATATTGCCATTACTATTTCTCTAGCTTTGCTTGTGTTCGTTGTTTCATTGTTCATGTTTTCATATGGTGTATGTTTAATTAAATTGAGAAAAGTTAATGCTGAGAAGTCAGTTCAGATATGTATGGCCAATGTATGGTCCCTGGCATCATGCAACAGCAGCTAGGATTTAAGCTAGCTATACTTTTTGTTTATCTCAGGAAAAATTCCATGCCCACACATAGAACAGACTAATAATGTATGTTTTAATTACCAAGGAATCAGTAATGAGCGAAAATAAAAGTGATAAACCAATTCTGTTTGCTGCAGAATCTGTGGCTGTGGCTCAGGTGAGTCGGGCTGTGCTGTATGTGGCTGCTGCAAGGCGTGTGCTAGAGAACTGGATGGCCAAGAAGCAAGGCAAAGAGGAATCCTTGATGCTGTGAAAGAGATGATACCTTTAGATCTCTTGCTAGGTAAGTTATATGAAATTAGCAAGATGACTTTCAATTTTCTTTCTTGCTGCATGTTTTTTTTTCCCTCAGTACATCTGTCTATACTCTAATACACTCAATCTCACTGCTGACTTTTGAAACATGAATTGGAATAACAGGTTAGTTTAGAAATAGGTTTGTTCTTTGCGCTTAATATTTCAGTTGGTATTTTGATTCTTCTGTATGATAAAACTTTGTATCTTAAGTAATACAATTTTCTCTTTCAAATCAAATTACTGAACTTTTAGAATTACAACTTTAATGTAATATTGTTAAAATCAATAAAATATTACTTATCAGGCAGATTTATTTATTGATGATATAGCAAAGTGGGATCATTCTGGTAAGTGAAACAATTTACTAGACATGTGTGCCATTTTGACATATGCTATTATGATGTTAAAGCTGATACTACAAAGTTGTTCTTGTCATTTTTTGATAGCCTGAAAATTTTTCTGTGATCTTTCTATCACGATTTTTGCAGTCATATGAAAGATAGGGAATGTTCTTTTTTCTTGAAAACTTTTTTCTTATTTCTCTTAAAAATTTTCAGAAAGAGCTGCCAGGAATTTGGGAATTACTTTTTAAAACCGCCAAAACACCTCCCACCCTTCTGCAAAAATACCTTCCTTAGGGGAAAAATATACCAGCTGGTATGATTATTGAAAAATACAGTTTGGGATCTTGCTTTTTAAGATCTGTTATCACAGAATTTTTAATATTGTATTCTCTGTGCTTAAACAGGGCAATTACAGGTTTTTGGAGACTGGACTTTCCTTCCTTACTTTTTTTTCTTCTATATTTAGATTTATATAGAGCACTTAATCCTGCATGGATGTATGGATATAGTCTGTTATAAAATAATCAGATGTGTCACCTAAAATATTTATACATCTCACCAATTTATTGGAGGAGTGGGTGAGGAGAGAGGGAGTAGTAGTAATAGAAAATAATATGCTATATTTGGAGTGCAGGAGTTTTTTTTTTTTCCCTCAAGCAAAAGTTAGATAAAAACTAGAAGTAGTTCTCTTGATAAGATAACACTGAGGACCATAAATAACCTGTGCATAAATAACCATGTGCAGTCCTGATACTTCCATACAGATATTTCTAGATCTAATTTGCTTGTATAGGGCTGTTGCAGAAGTAGGTTTATACTGATGGTGAATGTGGCAATACCAGCTGTGCTTCACAGTTCTATTCTCATGCATGACCAGGGAGGAGTTACAGTTTTTGTGCTAACCTCTGCTTTGCTAACTCCTCTCCTAGCAGGATAGACAACTCTTGATACTGTGTGGGGCTTGGCATAGTTTGAGGTGAGGGTGTTGACCACACTTGTCTGGAGAAAAGTGACAGTGCTTACAGGTGAACTTTTTGTTTAATACTGGGGACAAGGCATGTTTTTTTAGGTTCTTGCAATTTGCTGAAGAAAAGGTAGTGCTTATAGTAATTTTATTGTTGCATTTATTCCAGTTTGTTTTCTGTCAAAAAAAAGTGCTGATCAGTTTGTTTCAAATTCCTATTAAATTAGCTAGTTTGGTGAATAAGTCAGATTTACGTGCAGATGTATATCTGCATAAAAGTAATTGCATGCTTCTTAGTAGAGCACAGAGCATATAGTGGTAAAGCATTCTTAAACTAAAAAATATCCAGTCTACTTAAAAGATTTTAAAAATATGAGCAATTTTCTACCTGCTTTAATGATAATCCTTGCTGAAACTTTTTGAGGGAAAATTCAGATAACCATGGCAAGACATAACTAAATATAAATATGTATATGCCTCAGAAGAAGAAAGTACTAAATACTATTCAGTGATGTTGGAATTCTGGCAGATTCATGAAAGCCAGGAAATTTGGAGATAAGGCCTAAAACTCTACCAAATTTACTCAACTCCTTTCTTTATTTTGAAATACTATGTCAGAGCCATGTAAAGAGTGGGTAGTAAGTAGACTTCAGTTGTAATTTACTTAACTTCTTCTCGGGTTTATTACCATCGTAACATTTTTAAAGAGCGCTTTATATATTATATTTTATTAATCTATGTAGCTGTCCCTGTTCCTGGAGTTAATATTGAAGAACACCTTCAGTTACGGCAAGACGAAAAGCGGCAACGTGTGAATAGGCGGCATAGGTTGGAAGAAGGAAGAGGTAGGTGACTTTCTTATTGGTAAGAGGCTTGAATAGTTTAAACAAACTTCTTAGTCTGTTTTCTAAGAGTGGAAATTAATTAATTTTGCTCCAGTGAGCCAATACAGTAACCAAACAAAAATGAGAACCTAAGTAGCTAGCTTATATTGTTTAGCATGCTTTTGGAATATTGTGAAAAATATGTGTGTTTAACAAAGTCTACTCATAAGATCTTATCAGAATTTTAATCATGAAGAGTAGCATTTTATATCACTTTCATGTAGTTTGTCTTAAATTATTTTGTTGTTTCCTAGTTGAAGAATAGTTTTTTAAAATGTAGATGCTAAAACATTTTTAATATGATGAGTTTATATATATGCCTTTTTATATGAAGTGTTGAAATGACTGCAAGCCTGTCCAGTGCTAGTTACCTATAATATGAATTATTTCATTATTATTATAAATTACTAAATTTCTGTTGTATAATAGTAAGCAGAATTTCTTGTTTTATAAAATGAGCTTCTCTGTATTTTGAATAGCATGAAAAAATTGACTGAATTAAGAAAACCAAAACAAAATGTTACATAATTTCAAAAATTTCTTGCCTTGTGTATTATCTACCTCAGGAATTATTGTTGATTTTCCACACAAACAATATGTACCTTAACAGGTTTTCAGTACTCTTCTTGTTTTGAAATATTTCAGTGTCTTAATCTGATAAATAATTAAAGTTGAGAGATTTAGACAAATTAAAATTGTAACATTTTGGTGGAGCATCATGATGTGGTTGGTAAGATTATTGTGCATTGAGAAGAGAAGAACTTTATTGGAATGTTATGCTCTTCAACTTCCTGTTGTGTTAGTTAGTAAATAGTTAGTTAGTTAGTAAATACTATTTTGATTCTTATTTTAGGAATTAGATACTGGTTTTACTCAGATACAGAATGCACATTGAGATCAAATTTAGTTCCTAGACTCCGTGCCAGTGAACCTTGTGGGGCAAATTGTGACTTTATTTCACTTGCATGTAAGAAATTATTGGTCTTACCACAAATAAGGAGCAACAAGGAAGATAAAGCTTATGGTTTCCTATGCATGTGGAAAAGGATGGAATATTTATTTTTCTTTGAATATTTGTTGTTAGTTTTTGCTGTGAGGTGGAGAGGGAAAGCCTTTTTTCTTCCTTTATATAAATCATGTTGGAGCTGCATTGCATACTGCTAGCAAATACTAGGTACAACTAACGATCATTTTTCCTTAACTCTTCATTGAATGGCTGGATATTCTTGAAAGCTGCTGCTGCTGTTCCACAGAAGGGTAACGGTGACAGAGCTGGGAGGTATATTTCTGTTGAAAAAAGAAAAAAAAAAGCAGCAGAGAAACATTTCAGTCTGCTTCTATTTCTGGGGTTAGAAGTAGAACCAGAGCATCTTATCCTTTTTGTATGCTATCTGTTTCTTGGAAAAAAAAAGAAAAAAGTTTTTATTCTAGCAAAATCTCAGGTGGTCAATATCAGGAACATGTTGTTGTTCATTTGATAGGTGTATAGGGACTGTAGCTAAAAAGATAGCACTGGCCAGCCTGTTGCACACATCCATATTGTATTCCGTATCAAAAGAACATTGAAATTCCATACCTATGTGGCTGTTGGAGATAGTGGGTATGTCTAGCTGGAAGGGTTGGAGATTAGCCTCCTGTTTCAGTTCAGAATGACTTGTGTGATAAAGCTGGGAACAGTGTTTGACAAATACTTAGAGATCTTGATGTATATGATCAGGTATGAAAATGTGATTTGATAATCAATCTTGATTTACATAATCAGATGAAGAAGTTGGAGCTTTGTTGCTTCTCAGTCCAAATGCTGCAATTTTTCAAGAGTTGGAAAGAAAAACACCATTCTTGAGAACTTTTATGCTGCTGCTATTTTTGTGAGAGAGAGCAAGAACATTTTAATAATCAACTATAGATCTTCATTTTGCTGTGCAAAAGTTTTGCAACCTGAAAAACCTTATCTGTACTAATGTTAAGAATAGGCAGACTGTTTAGTTTTCCCAGAAGTTCTAGTAATTATGCATATGTAACTGAACAAATCTTTGCTTAACGAAATAGCCATTTAGAGATCCAAAGAAAGGTTTCAACCTTTCACTTCACTGAAAACATTACTTAATTAGTTAAAGGCCAGATTAGCTCTAAGGTCTTTCCCTCAGGTACACAGTGTTTTGTTTTCCAGGATTATGATTTCTGGGTTGTAGTGTCTTAATGTGTGGCTTTTGTTCTTTTATGCCAGATCAGTGAGGAAAAAAAAGCATGCGTAGTTTTTGATAGTCAAGAACAGGATCCATCACTGAATCTTGCTGATCACTCTTTAGTTACAGTTGGTGACCTTTATTCCAAACAAATATTTTTCAGTAGATCTTGAATTATAAACAAGAGCGCTATGAAAGCGTTCTAAGAAAATAGAGGAATATATCGTTCCTAAAACAAGCAAGCAAACAAAACAAATCACAAAGAAACCTCTCACTCATTTACCCACTGAAAGTGTTGAAATAGGAGTAAAGTTTAAGACAGAAGTGTAAGAGCACAAGTGGTAGAAGTGTACTGGTTTCCACACTGCAGCTATTAAAATAGTCTGATTGTTTGTGTTTCTTTACCAAAGCTCCAAATTTAGTCCTGTTTCAGTCACCTCTGATTTTAAAATATGTTAAGGGAGAAAGCGATGGTTATGTCTACAGATATGACAATAATTTAACTGCTTCACAGGGTCAGTTGTAGACTCTTGTATGGAAAAGATGAGTATGCTCATCTTTACTTGCCTTTTTCTGCAAATATAAAGTATGAATTGCAATATTCTGAGAAGCAGAAGTAGTTATCATTAATAACTACAATATCAATAGCCTAGTTAAATGTTACTATACTTTCAATCAAGGGTAGTTAACTAATCTCTCAAACATGTTCAAGGCAAAGTAGCCTGCTACTGTTGTAACGGACCTGTATATATGCTGTTCAGCAGCAGCATGCTTAGTGGTGAGTAACTTGAGAAATTTTAGGTGCTTATGGTGAAGATTTATCTGATTGTTTTTGATCTTGAAATGACAGTCACAGCAGATTAGATTATACTTACGATGACAGAATTGTAACTAGTAAATTATTTTTATGTTTAGAATCAATTATTCGTGTTGCTTCACTCAAGAGAGAAACTTTATTTTGGTGACAAATTGGATCCTTAAAATTAACAGTGGAAAAAAGTGTTTCAGTTTGGAATAATAGATCTATGATTTAAAAAACCTGAAGAGTTTCTTAATATTGGTTGTATTTCTTTGCTTTTTTTTCAGTGCAACAAGTAAGTAGAGTATGTTCAGGTGACCAGTTTTGCTTCTGTTCTGTGACAATGGTAGAGCTGCTTCACTCAGCTGCTTCTTTCTGCTTCTAGCTTAATGGCTGTTGCAAGAGCAGTGAAGAGAGCTCAAAATCAATTCAGCATTTTTGAATCTGATGTATGACCTCTTGAGAAATAAAGCCAGCTGTATTCATCACAGCTTCTATGCTAAATCATAATTTCCTAACATAATTATTGATGGATATTTCTCAGCTTTTCATTGTCTCTCCAGTCCTGGTGAGAAGTGAAGGAGCTCGTGTACCATATAAAGAAATGTTTGTTGTTTTTCAAGCTGATTTAGAGCCTGATGTGAGTGGTGGGAGGTGAGCATAGAAGTAGTTGCACTTTATTCTTTTCTGTGGTAATGAGGCAGTTTTGTATGTTAGAGTGTTCTGAACATGGTCAGATTATTTTCCTTTCCTATCAAACACCAATTTTTTTTAGTCTTGGGGCCATTAAGTTATATCTTGATGGATTACGGAAATCCCTGGATCACATTGTACAATCATTAATATAATAAAGTTAAGATGAGTGAGCTAATCTTGAAAACTGTTCCTGCAACTTTTTCAGATTGCTATTTGAAGTAATAGAATTTAGAAGTAGTCTAAGATTTCAATTTATTGCTTAAAGATAGTTTTTTTTTTTTTTTTTTTTTCAGAAGGCTATGAGTATTTGTGAAGTGTTTCAAACTGTAGTTAACTAATACACTAAAAATGCAGATATAACTTGTAATGTGGTGATAATAAATGGTCTCTTTGTTCACTGGTATTTCACTACTTCTCTTTCTCCGACTATAATCCAAAAAGCTTTAGATGATCATTACTGAGCTACAGATTTAATGTGTAATTAACCAAGATTTAGCTTTTGATGCCCTTATAGAAATAAAATTATTTTCCTTCAATCTTATTCTACTTGGAACAACAAAAAAAACCCATAGGAAATTGATTAATTTTAGTCAAAGCTGCTGTGCATTGAGGAAATATTATCTGAGGGTGCTTGTATGTGGGCAATTTTGTTTTTTTTTCTGAAGTGTAACTGATTCAGTTAATTCAGTAATTAGTTTTACTGTGATAGGCTAAGTATCATAAATCTGTTTAACATCTGCCCAAGCCACTATGAGCTTGGAATCAGTTTGTCAGTAACACTATTCTTTGTTTATTGCTGATCATATACCTAAGTATACAGCAGAACTGTCTATTAAATTCAATATTTTTCATTAAATATTAGTGCAGCTTCTTTCAGTTGTTTTAGTTAAATATTTATTTTTATGCTTTCAGGACCTGGAGTTTGTATTTGTTTCTTTAAACAACCCAAAATGAATAAAACCCGCCCCCCTTTTTACTTGAAACAATATCAAACCTATTTGACTTTCTATTTAAGAATACTTTCAAGAGAAAGCTGTAGGTTTTTGTCCTTAATGACCAGCAGGTATGGTTCTGTGAAATTATGTTGTTGTACTTGAATTTATGATTTCTGTCTGAAAGAGGTGATTGTTGTTAATAAAACAATTTAAAAAGTAGATGTATTTCTGTTAGAGTTTTAGATACGCAATAGACTTAGTGAGAACAGATTCTGGTTTATATTTAGTGTTTTAGTTTATTGTATGTGTTTATATACAGAAATGCATCTTCCAGATTTATTTAACAATATTTACAAAGTCAGAAGAAAGTGTCAAAATTACTTTTATCATATATCTTACTTCCATCTCATTCTCTGGCACACCCAAATTGCCCTGCATGCTTGTATCTGCTAGCCTACATCTCATTTTCCTCTATAAAAAGCTCTAATAATTTTTCTTTCATATCTGATTTGTGCGACGTAAGTGTCAGTAGAGCAAAGCTTTAAGAACACAGGAAGAGACATGTATCCTGTTTTTATTCTCAGTGTTTTGAACAAAAGAAGCAAACTCTAATTAACCGTGGTTGCATGCATGGCGCAGCGACATTCTCTGTTAATATTTCTTCCGTAATCATAAAGTGCTACTCATAGTCTGAAAAATACAATTTTAAAGAACATGCACCTTAACTATTATCCATGCCTCACGGGAATATTAAGTTTTGTTTCCCTTAAGGCTGTAGAGGTGGGACGTTATCTCAGCCTAATATTTTCCACTTCTAGTGGACTGCAACTAAGCGTTTGTCCCCTGTTTCATTTTCTGAAATATTTTTCTTTAAAATTTACCACCTGTTGACCTATTAGAGAAATATTTTTCTATGTTGGGGGTTTGCCTCCCTATTCTATTATTTTAAAAAACCAAAACCCCCACAAAACACCTGTCTCTTTTCTCTTACAAGTATTCAAGAAGCTGAAAATAGGATTTTATAACATGAAGTGCCATGCAACCTAGGTCTTCCCTGTGCAGCCTTAATTTATACTGCTTTTATATGTTCCTCATGATACAATCTTCAATTATGTCATCGTGTACTGTTTTTTCAAGTAGCCTCCTAGTGCACTGATGTAGAAGTCACCACCTGAGGTCATTGATTTCAGTGTTCTGTAATCACAGCTTGCCAAATAGCAGTTGTTTAGGGAAAAGTACTAGAAGAAATCAAAATGTGTAATATAAATTCAAATCAAACAGTAAACTCTGATAGTTCTGCCTAAGTGCTTAGATGGCCAAGAACGCAAAAGCACTGAAGTGCATGTAGAATGATACTAATTGTGTAAGTTTTGCTGTAATCCGCTGCCTTATTTAATAAACACATTCTATTTTGCGAGAAAATGAAATTAGTTCTGTGACTAAATGTTTTTTTTTTTTTTTTTTTTCCTTTACGCTCTTAATTCGCTGCCAGACAAAGTCCATTTTGAAAGGCCAGGGTCCTGCAGGACCAAGCAAGAAAAGCTAATCTTGATGTTTCCTAGGCTAAGGATGTTTAACTGTGCAGCTTAGCTGGGGAAAAGCATGCTGTAAAAAATAAAGGGAGAGAGTGAATGTCATTTTGCGTCATATAGCAGCTGATTTGAAATAGCAGCACTGCAGTCTACCGCTGACTCTCCTTTGCTGAACTCTATAACTTGAGCTACTGAAATAAGTGAGAATAGTAATAGGTTGTAATTCCCAATGTAAATCTATGTTAGAGGATTCTAGAAGAGTTTTTTCAAATAATAACTCTGCAGGCATTTTTTAACAAAATAAAGGAAGTATCTAATGCATGACTGAATTGCTCCACCAGAATGATTTGTAATATCTAAACTCTGCTCCCTTTGTACAGGCAACATTAAATGTAAGCAGAGAGCAGATAACTGTCTATATGAGTTGTTCCTAGTGTTTTGTTTCCTGTGGTGTTATTTTGGAGGGAGAGGAGGTACTTTACATCGTGCTAGCACGTGCAGCTGGAACATGCAGAACGTGCTGGAACATGCAGGCATCATCATGTAATCAAAATGTAGATATTTCCTATCATGTTATGGCCATGTTACAGATTTAGCATGCATAAAAAGCCAAAGAGGATGGCAGCATTGCACATCTTGATACATTGATTGGATACAAATTATTATGAAATGGAAATATGTTGCATTTAACTTTATTTTGGATTCAGGTTCTTTACACAATGGGTGGGAATGTAGAGTACAGAGGAATATCCAGATGCAGAGATAAATCTTGCTATGGTCAGAAGTTTAGATACTGTTACGGAGCTGTCATCTTGACTGTGGAGTTGTAATTCAGATGAGTGGCCTGGCTACTAAAGGCAGCTGTGTGCTAGCACCATGCTGGAGCTGACAGCCTTTTGTGCTTTCTGAACATTCTTGGTCTCCTGTATCTCCAGTAGTTTTTACTCGCCCTAATGTACTTCACTTCCTTCTGTCCTCCTGAAATTCTCTCTTTTTTTTTTTTTAGGCATCTTTGCTCTCAGCACTGAAATGCCAAAGCCTGCCTTCAGGGCTGTCTGTCTTGTCCCCTGGGCTGTTTGTTGTGCAGGCGTTTTCTGGAACTTGAGAAATTTTGCCTAAGCTATCTAGAGATCACTTCTTCTGTTTGGTTACCCACAAATATCTTGGATCCACATGCTTCAAGCCGCACTTTGCAGTCTTTGCATCTCTTTTTGCAACTTTTCTAACCTGAGTTTCACTTCTGTAGTATTGTCATGTCCGTTCTGTTTCTTCGGCTTTTCATTTTATTAGGAACTTCTCCATAAGCAAGTCTTATTTTTTATTTCCCTTTTTTTTTCTTATTTTCTCCTGTTCTTCATCCAGCTTTCCTCTCTGTCTTTTGTCCTTCAAACATTTTTAGCTTTCATAATTTGCCTGTCATTTGTCTCTCTCCCCTTGCTTTTTCGTGGTCTTCCTCAGTATACTTCTCAGTGTCTCTCCCCCAACTTGAAAGGAGGGAAAGTGTGGTATAATTTTCAGTGTAAGTCTAAACACTGGAAAGTAGGATATTAAACACAGCAAATGGCCTGGCAGAAAGCAGTCTTTACCAAAAATGTATCTATTAAATGGAAGCTCCAATTGAGAGGAGCCTGTGAAAAATGGGAGCAATAGCAAGACAATTAAAGGAAGAATCTGCAAGACAAAGATAAAGCAAAAGCAGATGGTGATCCTTGATCATCAGAAGGTGTTCTTAATTAACAAAGGGACCTATTTTGGGATAAAGAGAGTCCAGATAAATACATCAGAACCAAAACAAACAAAAAAATCTATGCCGTGTGTAGAAATAGACGTGATTAATGAGTTTTCTTGCCATTGTATTAGCTAACACATGTATGAATCGCAAAGCTAGAGGGAAAGGTAGTAATGGATTTTAAAAACACTTTTAATTTTCTTTTTTTAAGTTAATGCTAAAGTTTGGGAACTTGTGTTTGTGTGAAGAGAAGTTTGTTCATCAGAAGGTTCTAAAGCTAGATAAATCTGGCCTACTTCCACTTAAATTTCTTTCCATACTGTTTACTGTTAGTAAAGGAACTGATGGACTAAAGCTGACAGCAGGAAACCTGAGACAGTGGGCGTTTTTTAAAAGTTAGCCTTCCTTAACTTATCAATGAATTTCCACTAAGGAAATAGAGTATCAATGATTTTGGAGAAGGATGAGGAATACTTGTGTTCAAGTTTCATGTAAGCTGTTTATAACATGACACAAAGCCTGATTTAGGGTGTTTTAGTGGGGTTGTTTGGGTTTTTGTTTTGTTTTGGTTTTTGTTTTTGTTTTTTTTTTTTTTTGGAAGTCCCTGTAAGGACTAGGTCCTGGCACTTGGCAGAATTAGCTGCTCTTGATTCATAGTTTACATTGAATGTGAGACTTTTGGAAGAAGGAGATGCCTCCAAAGAAGTTCTTGTTGGTGTACTTAACCTTTAAAATAGAGGTAAAAATACAGTTTTAAGGAACAAATTGCTGGTCTATGGTCTATGTATAATCAGCCTCAATTAAACTTAATACAGCACTGCTTAGGTCTAGATTTTAGAAAGAAAAAGTAGTCTGGAAAAAATTTTAAATATTTATTACTTTCCTCAAATACAAACCTTCTCATAAAGACCTTTACGTGGATGGGAAATATTTTTAAAATATCTGAAATAGATTTCATAATTAGTAAGTACATAGGAAAAAAAATATTATTTGAATGATTTTCTTCACAGAACAGATGTTTTTTGGATAGCTATTTTCTTTATAAATGATAACTCTGCATTTTAGGTATGGTAATTATGAACAGTCTTATGGTTATATTTTTTTAGTTTAGCATTGATTTGATAATATTCTTCCAAATTAGTATTTTGAATGTAATATTGTAGGATGTAAGGCATGATAATTAATCTTTTTAACTACTGAAGACAGTAATGAATATTTGCTATCTAAGTTTACTCTGGTGTGGGTCTATTGTATTTCCATTGCTTGGAGTACAGTTGCATACTTACAAGTTCAGATAAAACTGTCACTGTGGGATATATGTTGTTTCTTTGCATAATATTTTGTACTTATTATCAAGAAATGGCAACTTTCTTTTATTTAGACCTT
This sequence comes from Chlamydotis macqueenii, assembly GCF_036417535.1. Classification (NCBI taxonomy): domain Eukaryota; kingdom Metazoa; phylum Chordata; class Aves; order Otidiformes; family Otididae; genus Chlamydotis; species Chlamydotis macqueenii. The sequence goes on from NC_141556.1 coordinate 170,347,730, forward strand.
TTTGAATATAGGAAAACAAGATTATTATGTAATTATTCTTTTTTTTCATTGCTTTTAATTTGAATTTTGTTTAACACACTGTTTCCATTTTGTGAGCTTTCCTATGCATGTGCAAAATGTTTCTCCTCAGGCCCCCTTGTATTTCCTGGTCCTATTTTTATGAACCATCGCGAACAGGCACTAGCCAGAATCAGACCCCATCCAGCACAGCTAAAGCATAAACGGGACAAGCATAAAGGTATTTGGTCTTCCTTACTGACTAGGGTGGAAATAAGGCCATCCTCCCAGTCACTTCTGCCATGCACTGAATCTGTCTTTTCAAAGAACTGCACAGAATGAGTACTGCCTTTCTTCTTGTTAGTGTCTTGTTACCTGAGGAGAAAGAAAAAGCATTTAAGTGTTGACCATTTTAAAAAGTGTAAATATTTGGTTGTCTGCATCATCCTTTGTTTTTCTTTCCTTTTTTTTTTTTTTTTTTTTGGTTAATGAAATATACATTGTCTTTCTCTGCATCTTTTCTCATTTCTACTGCTGTCTTGCTCCTAAGGTTCTTCAGTTTTACTTCCAGTGACTCAGACTGCTGCATTGCATTTGCATTATTTTTTTGAACCTTTGTGTTGTATATCTGGGGTGATTGTTCTAAGATATCAATTCCAGACTTCCTAATTCTAGCATAAAATTTTTCATAGGTATGATATCTTTTAAGAAGCCCTTTTTAGAAATGAAATACTTAATATAAACAACATCGGGTTTTCTTTAACTAGCTTTAAACGGTGAGAATACAAATAAAAGTACAGATTTTATGCTGCGATATTCTTGAGTTAAACATTCTTTTGCAGGATGTAAGTAAGGAGGTGTCTTTGATATTCCTCATATTTTTATATGTCTGGAAGGCAAATTCATTATACTTTGAATTTTTTTCTTTTAGGAAGAGGTAGTGTGTTACTAAAAAAATTCAGCTGAATTTATTAGAGTTGAACTGTATCAAATCTGATTGTAGTTTTTATATCTCTGTATACAGATGTGTCTGTGCATATGTATTTATATATAAAGGATAAATAGGTTAAATATAGATTACGGACCTGATGAAAGAATGTAGAAAGCTCCTAAAATGGTGAGGGCCTGCAACACTTCAACTATTTTTTTTTAAAGAACAGCTAAATATGAAAAGAATTGTTAGAATGACATTTCAGTTGAATTAACAGAAGTTAGTGATAGTGTTTGGCATGAATGCAGACCAGTTGTATGATACTTGGAAGACTTTGGGATATGATTTCAGTGTGTGTGGGTGGATAGGCCTACCTAGTTATGAACATACTGGTTCATGAAATCATCTCAAGTTTATTTTACAGAAATGAAAGCAGAATCTGGTCCTTTGTATTTGCCTAACATATATTCAGTCTGTTTGGAAAACATATCGTCTGAGCTTTAAGTCTTGATGAATTACATAGAATAAACTACCATAATCTCCCTTGGAGAGATTGGATGCTGAAAGACAAAACATACGGAACCTGAATGCTGTAATTTCAGTGACAGTTTGCTGATGACCACTATTCATGAGCTGGATGCTACTGCTAGTTGTACTGCTTGTAAGCCCTTGACCTTATAGGCAAGTGCATAAAGGAGCGTGCTCATCCTGCCTACATCTGTACTTTTTCGACATGTGTTAGTAGTTGTAGCTCCATTCAGCGCAAGTATCTCCTTACAAAAGGTATATTCATTAGTGTTAGTTTGAGGTTTACATTACTTCTTAGAGTTGTAAGAACAATACAGAGCTCTGTATTGTGCTGAATGGTTTTGTTAAGATATGCTCCGTAGTACTGAACATTTATTTTTCCTTGAGGAACACTATATGTGAAGAAACATTCAGTTTCTTTTAGTTCTTTGTCTCATGCTAGACAGATAAGGAAGATTGTGACATCTTTACAAGTGAATTTTGAGGCCCTTCTCTGCCTCAGAAGATTGCTTCTGAAAAGATGACCATAAATTCCACTAGAAACTAGAAATGCCCCTTTAACTCCTGGAAGAGCATCCAAGGGAAAAAGGAAAACTGGTGAAGTGGATTGTTATCAAAGTAATGGGGAAGGTGGGAGTCATGAAAAAGATAAGAAGTATACCTCATCTTAAAAGGCATGCCTCTTTTACTATACATGGAATGTAAAAGAAATAATCAAGCAATCTGAGGCAGGGATGTTGACTGTAGTAAAAGGATATTACAATATTGAAATCAGCATGCTGTTTTATTTTACTTCTGTATCACTGTCGTAGTTTAGCCCCACTCAGGACCAAGCTACACAGCCTCTCACTCGCTCCCCCAACACTCCGAGGAAATGGGGAAGAGATAATAAAACAGAAGGCTCAAGGTTTGAGATAAGGACAGGGAGAGATCAGTGGAGTTACTGTTATAGGCAAAACAGACTTGACTTGGGGAAAACTGTTGCAATTAATAATAAACCAAAGCAGGATAAGTAGAGAGAACAAACCAACTTCCCCCTAGCCCTCCCCTCTTCTCAGGTTTTACTTAATTTCAAATTATCTCTACCTCCTTCCCTCCCCCACCCTGCCCCAAGTGGCATAGAGGGAATGGGGGTTATGGTCATTTCATTGCATGTCACTTTATGCTGCTCCTTCCTCCTCAGGGGAAGAACTCCTCACATTCCTCCCCTGCTCCAGCGTGGGGTCCCTCCCACAGACTACAGTCCTTCATGAACTGCTACAGTGCAGGTCATTTTCCGTGGGGTGTAGTCACTCAGGAACAGGCTGCCTCAGCGCAGGCCCTCCACAGGCCACAGCCTCCTTCAGGCATCCGACTGCTCCGGCGTGGGGTCCTTCATGGGCTGCAGGTGGATCTCTGCTCCTCCATGGACCTCCATGGGCTGCAGGGGAATCTCTGCCAGGAGCAATGTTATTCCTCCCCCTCCTTCTTCACTGACCTTGGTGTCTGCAGCCGTTCCTCTCACAAGAAATTCTTCACAATCAGCAAGCAGATGCCTCTCAAGTTCTCTTCACATCTCTTTTCATTTCTGTTGGTCAGGCTGAGCGGTCTGGGCGGAGTCAGGCCCAGATGGCCACCTGGCCGGAGGCCAGAGAGTGGGGACCGCAGGCTCATGCCTTCCCCTCTCTGCTTCTGCTTCTACTTCTTCACTCTTTTTTGTTTGTTTGTTTAATTTTCCCCATCTTAAATATGTTCTAACAGAGGTGTTATCACTGTAACCAATTGGCTTGGCCCTGGCCAGCAGTGGGTCTGCACTAGACCCTGTCAAGTCCACTGGACAAAGGGGAAACTTCTAGCAGCTTCTCACAGAAGCTGCCACTGTAGCCCACTCCCCCCTCCCCTCTAGCCCCACTGCAAAAAACCAGCACATTGAGATGCTTTCCAAACTGACATTCTTACTTCAGAAGAAGTCTTTTAATTCTTCACCAGACCTTGAAGATCTTCCGGCAAGGAACATTTATTTCGACTGGTAGTGCTGATGAGGCCAGTACTAAAACTGCTGGTACTTGTTCCTGCTTCTCTATTTGCAGGTGCAGAACTTCTCTTGATAATGATATTAAACGTGAATGTAAACAGCTTCTTCAGGACTGATAGCTATGGCCTAACTTAAAAAGTATATTTGATATGTACTTGGACATATTATCATATTCACATGTTTTTTCACTTGTGGAATTCTTCTGTTGAGTTGCCTGGTTGAAAACTCCTTCAACTTCATCAAAATACCCATTTTCTGGAAGGCTTGCCATTGTCATCTACTCATTTTACATTTATAGGATCTGCATGCCCTTGTTATTACCAAAAAATGCATATTAAGTGTAAGTATAATCTTTCTGTCTTCATTACAAGTATAAGGAGTAGACACCACTTTCTTGGTATTCATGGAGGGATTTGACATTAACAAGAAAAATGAGCTTGTGCTTCATCCTCATTCTTTAATGAGGTAGTGAGTTCCCAGCTTGCGTCTCCAATCCCTGTGGATTTAGTCACTAGAGATCTGAGTAAAAAAGATTAATGGAAGTTTGTAGAATTTTCTCAACTGTAGAAATGAACGGAATAGCAATTAAAACCAAAGCTCCTTGCGTCAATTAAGATTCTGCAGGCAAATGCCACCTTTTTCCTGTATTTGGGAGTAGTGGTAATGAAAAAAATGTTCTAAACAATATAAAACCAAATACCCTTAAAAGGACAAAGGTTAGTTGAAGCTGAACATGAGTGGATGGAACAAGCTATATATCAACCATTTTGCAAATGCTAATACAAAATTACCAGATGTTCCAGAAAATTTACTTTTTAACTTTAAAATAGACTGTCAGAAGAATAAGGTAGTTTGAAGTACTCCTTGGAGAAAGAGAGATGGCAATTAAAACCTACATCTAAGACTTAATAGAAGTTAATGATATTGTAGTCTTTATATGTGCCATATTGACATTTCCATAGTTTAACAGTCTGGTTTTCACGTGCTAAGTTCTGAAAAAAAAAAATCAAAACACGACTGAAGATGTGTTGCTTAAGACTTTTGCCCTTTGTTTAAGATGCTAAAGGTTGCACCAAAAACGTTTCAGAGCCACTTTTTCTGACTAGGTTTTTACACTCTTCCATCAATAAGAAGGCACTTCAGACAGAGACATTTTTGGAATTTGATGCTTGAAGAATGCAAGAGTGTGTCAAACCTCAAAAGCATACATAATCAGCAGCAATTGACGTGTGTTATCATGACAACAAATATTAATTTGTTAGTAACAAAATTGACTTTCTTTATAACATACCTTTTTCGTTATTATGAGTTCTGTCTCTGTGTTCAAACTTCATCATCAGCCCCTCTCTTCCCCGTCATTCAGTAATTCTTTTTGGAGAGTTAAATTTAATTAGATGAAGTTGCCCAGAATTTTGAAAAGGTTAGTAATAACTTTGTGTCATATACTGCAACTGAAGACTTATGTCTGTGAACCACTGCGAATCATAAACAAAGCAGGACCAGCAGTGTCTGATAGAGAAAGAAACTGCTGAAGAAATTCCCTCTATTGAATAAGTGGATAAAGTATAGCATTGATATGAGCTTTGATTCATTTTCTAGAGTTCAGAACTTGTTGATACTTGTCTCTCAAGGAAGCCCACCACTTAAATTACTTACTCCAGAAGTTACACTTATTAAATTATTTGAAAAGGTATTCTTGTCATTTTGTAAGATCCTTTTGGTATCTATGGAGAATAAGCTAACTTAAAATGTATACCTCCTTGTCCACTTGTAAATTTAAGCTGAATACCTAATTCAAGAAGACAACATTGAATGAGCTTTCCTAGTTTCTGTCCTCTGTTGGAAAGAGGCTAGAGGTGGATCTCTGCTCCTCCAAAACATACATTTCTACTTGGCAAGCTATCCAAGTAATAGAAAATGCCTGAGAAATCGTGCTCTCAGGCAAATACACTTCTTTTGGTTTGTATTCGTATAGCATAGAAAAATAAGTACATGGAGATGATGAATGTGCTTTGCCATTGCTCAGTATTGCAGTTTTACTTGCATCCAGGTCAAGCAATGGAATAAGTTATTTGGCCAGTAGATTGCTGTTTCCATTTACTTTTTGGCTGAACTGAGCAGGTAAGTTAGTACTGGTACAAAAATTCAGAACACAGTTATTACTGAGTTTGTAATTAGAATGCAAGTTTATTATCACATTATCCTAAGTGTTATGTGCTTGTGATTCTGCCTATCAAATTTCACTTACAAGCTCAAGAAAGCTCTGTAGCAACCTCTCAGGCATGCAACAGACTTAATTTTTTCTCATAGAGTGGGTGATTTTCACAAGCAGGGGTCAATTTCTTCCTCCCCTGCACTGTAGCTATAATATTGGTTGCAGATATTTCAGCTGAAGCCTGTGGTGGACAGCCAAGAAGCTACAATCACAGCCTGATTTGTTCAAGTAATGCTGTATATAAAGCCTATAGATGATATTAAGGCATTCAGAACATCCTGTGAGAGTTGAACATCACAGATACCTACCAGTGACTTGACTGATATGCTTTATTTGGGAAATCACTGCTGAACTGAACAAAGATGTGTGGCAAATGATGTGGTCTAGAGAGACAGTTATTCTCAGAATATGGTCATATTGCATTAAAGCTTTTCATCTGTGGGGAAAAGAAATGCATTTAGCATCTTTAGATGTGCTTTTTCCCTTCTCCAGAGATGGTCAGTGAGAAGCAAAATATAATCACTTAGTACAGCTGAGGAACACTAACAAAATGTTTTTCCTCAGGTCTGGACCAAGGGTCTTAGATGCCATTCTATAATGATGTTGATTTTTTTTTTTTTTTTTTTTGCCAGCAGAACTCTCATTTATAACTTATGACTTCACTTTCTATGGGGACTGAATGAGCTTTTTCTTCATTCCTGGAAAGCAGCTTTTGCTTTTTTTTTTTTTTTTTTTGGTAGCAATAGCAGATGAGAACTTTTGAGCATATTTCACAGAGGGAAAAATTGTCTTCAGGAGTTAAGAATTTTCTAAGGAAAATGGACTGGGGGTGGGGAGTGGTGGGGGGGTAGCTGGTTGTATTTCCAATTATCTTGCTTTCCTTCCACATCTATATAAGATAACCAAGATGAAAACCTGTTCATGGAGACCACCCCTCAGTGTTGACAGCAGGAAGCATTTTGGAGCTTTTCCTTGGTGCTTTCTTCTTCTCAGAGAGATGAAAGTCCAAGTTTTTCTGTTCACTGGTAGTCTAGCTGGGTAGCACTGGAAGTACTAACTTTCTCTGCTTGCAAGGTTCCATTAATTCAACCAGAAGAATCTCTGCCTTGGTAGTCTTTCTTTCTATGCTTCCCTTTTAGGAACAGTTGTTTTGGTATTACTTCTAATGAAATGAATATTTGTACAATTTAAAGAAAAGCAAGTGTCCATCTCCAGTTACAAGTGGTCCTCAAGACACGTGCAAATAGGCTGTGTCTGTCTTTCACTGAAAAAAAATTTGACTGTGAAAGTACTGAAAGGAAGTGGAATGACCCATTTTATCTGCATTCTTATCTCTAAGTGTAAGAGTTTGTAGAACTTGGTTCTCCTGGATAGTACTGCTAGAAAATTACAATAGGCGTTGACCATGTAATAGAGTACACAGATAAACAGTATAGCCCAGAAGTATTGCTCTAAAAGTAAGTAGTGATATTCTATTTAGTTTTGTATATTTTAGTCAAAAGACTTTTTTTTTTTCCTAAACAAGACTAGCTGAATATTACTTTTTTTTTGTTACAAGAATTTTGTACTTATCCCACATAAATTATTTTAGCGTGCTTATTGAGTTCTGAAGATCCAGCTGATCTAAAACTCGTGAGACAGTTACTAACCACACAAAGAAGGCTGAGAGGAGTTCTGTTTTCAGTTTGCAAATTTCACACTTAAGCAAAGTAGGATATGTACGGAAGTCAGTTGCTTCCGTTCCTGGATTCCTAAAGGCTTTGAGAAGTTAGCTTTGGAATTTGAAAATGACAGCTCTGTAAAACTTTTTCTTTAAAATAAATTTATTTCTTGCATAAGGAATTGCAAAAAATTTTTCCTGGGAATGTACTTGTGTCTAAGTCTTTCACAGTAGTATAGTGTTTCCTTAAGGGTAATGCGGCGTTATGCTTTCTTTTGCAACTTTGGAAAAATGGAAATATATCTAGAATCTTCTTTTATGTAAAGGCATGATCACATGTGTGTCATTTGAGAAAAAGCAATCTTCAGCTATTGATTAGTACTTGTTGAAGCACTTAAGAGCATTATGTTTTTCTTATGGTGAGGCAGGAGGTGCACCTGTACTTGTTCAGGTGTCTGCAGATGGCTTGATATGTCACTGTTACATGACCAGAATACAACTTCTGCTAAATTTTGTTAATATGACTTGGCATAGGTGACATGGTTGCTGTTCATTTAGTTTGTTTCATTGTAGGAAGAGCATGCAGCTATGCTTGCTAGACATGTGCCCTCGTGGCTGGTGACTGTTCAAGTGCATGTGCACAGTGGGAGAACTTACATTTTTTGTTACAGTCATCAGTGATTGAGGGAGGAGAGACAGGGGCCACAGGTAGACTTACAGTACAATTAGCCTTTTTTTCTGCTCCTATCTGAAAAACTTGCCTGAAAGCGAGAAGCAGTAAGTAGGCCACTTGCTGAATAAATAATTTTGGTGGCAATATTAGCCCTTAGAACCATCTCTTGATTACTTTGGCATGTACACTTTAATGCAAAAGTAGGCATAAAAAGTTCAGAGGTACTGTATTTGAGAAATAGACAAATTGTTGACTAAAATACTAGGAGCATGTTAAGGCAGAATTACATGACTAGGAGGAAAAATTCTATATTTTCAAGGGGCTTTTGTTGTTGTCGTTAACAATTCTGTCTCTTTGTATTTTCTTTTGTTGTTCATACAAAAGAAGCTGCAGACATACCTTCAGAAACATTTCTTCTAATGCATATGCAGTCTGGTAGTACACAACCGACCTTGTTGGAAGACCTTAAAAAAAATCCCATGGCAATTCTGAAAGCTAGACAATTTCTTTAGTATGTCTCCTTTTCGCATATATCCAACATGTAGTGCAAGTATAATTCTTTTTGATGAAGGACACCCATGTTTTCAAAGGGATACTTTACCTACACTATTAAACCTAATTCTTCAAAAGCATTACTTAATACCTATATGCACTGTTCCTTTACAGATGTAAACTACATGGAGATTCATGTAATTTCTGTCCATTTTCTCATCCATCACTAGAAAATAGCTTTATTGCCAGAACAGTAAGATTTGTTAAAACTGGTTTATTATAAAAATGCTGACTTTACTGTTTCAGCAGTTTCCATGCAAAAAAAAAAAAAAAAAAAAAAGGAAAGAAAGTTTGAGCAGTATGTATAAAAACAGAATAATATTTTAAGTCTGAAAGATTTGTAAGTCTTTAAGTGCTATGCTGCACACACACAATGAATAATGAATTCTCAGAATTCAGACTTCTACTAATGGTTATTCTGGAAGAGGTGCAGAGATTACAAATATAGATCTAAATTAACAACAGCTTGAATGCTTTGAGCAGCAATTGCTTCCCTGTATCAATTTTGTTAATAAAGCAGTAATCTGTGAGAATTTTCACAGAAAGACTGTGAAATCTCCTGTGTGCAGTTATTTTTCGCTTCATGTATTTTCTTTCATTTCTCTATGCTAGATATAGTATGACTGAGGTCATATATAAAATATTTCATTGTGAAAATACACTTTTTTTAAAGCTTTCATTGCCAGATTTCTACACAGGTATAGGTGTTTTAATGGTGATGAACATGTCTATTTCTCTGGCATGTTGTTTTCCTGCTAGTATTATGAAACTACCTTCCTTTATGACCCTGTGACCATATAGTTTAATTATAATCTAATTGTTAGATGACTTAAATATTCTGATTTCTGGAGAAGATAGTGGCTTTCAAGAAGTTTCTAAATAATACATCTGTTTGTCACTTCAGTGACTTTGTGTGATACAAGGGCAGTGTGACTTTAGGAACTGACAATGCACTTCAGGCTAAAATAAATCATAGAAACAGTGCCTGAAAATGCATCTTAAATGGACAGGAAACAGACATGCTAGTAGCAAGTGTGTTGGCATTGTTAGAAAGGATCTGCATAAGTAATTATTAGTTATGTAAAACAAGGGCTATATGGCCAAGTTGTAGTCAAGTAAAATCCGTAACATGTAGTGATTGGGGAAAAAAAACCAGACCAGGCTATGCATATTGAGTTTAACTACAGTGCTTTCTGTCTACCTTATACTGCTATTTTATTGAAGAATGAAAATGATGGATATTAAGCAAAACTTCTGAAGTTGTTTGAATTTCCTGTGGTCATTTTCATCTCCTCTATGGAAGTTCCTACTTTAGAGGATGTGATATTTTCCAGTGTGTAACTTTGTAGTAGGCTATTTAGAAATAGAGTTTCTGTCGTCTTTCACATCTGCTTTGATGCCACATTTTGAGCTGTCTCTCTTACTATTCTGTGAGTTCTTTCTCCTGCTTTACAAATGACGGGGTGGGGAGTTATTTACTATTGTTCTATTCATTCTTCTAATGTAACTCTTTTAGAAGACACAGGATATGATTGTAAGTTTTGTTTGTAGACGGCAGTGGAGAAAGAGGCGAGAAGGATGCTAGCAAAATCACAACCTATCCACCAGGGGCTGTCCGCTTTGACTGTGAACTGCGAGCTGTACAAGTCAGCTGTGGATTTCACCACTCAGGTAAAAACAAATAAATAAATGTTAGTTAGAGTGTAGAATTTTTGTTGTTGTTTTCTAAATTTTGTCATATATGGTTTTGCTGCTTTATGTTTAATTTTCAATGAGGATGTATATGGGAGTGTTAAAGGTTGGAAAGGTTGCATTATCGTTTTGTAGCCTACTACGCTAGCTGTCAACAATGAAGAGGACTCTAAATATCATATATTGAATTACATGAGAGCTTTTAAGCAATTCTCTAACCATTTGACAACATCTGCGTGGTACAACTCTAGCCCTGCATTGAGACACTAGCAGTGATGGACTGTGAAATCTGGTATAGGTCTTTTAGTGTTTCAGCAGGAATTGTTAACTGTGCTACTCAGAAAGGCTAACCAGAACTGATGCAGTACCGTATTAACGTATATACATAGCAGAAAAATATTGTTCTTTGTTTGTTTTTCAGTGGTTTTGATGGAGAATGGTGATGTTTACACATTTGGATATGGGCAGCATGGGCAACTTGGACATGGTGATGTTAATTCCAGGTAAGCTGGTAATTGAAGAAGATGATTATGTATTGCTGTACTGCTGTATAAAAAGTGGCTAAATTTCTCTGCTTTTCTGTAGCTAACAAATGGCAAAATGCAAATACTGTCCAAATTCAGTTGATGCACTCACATTCTGCCTTTATTCCCTTTAAACTCCCTGGGTAGATACACTGTTAACAGTAACCATACTCTTGTACTTTACAGGTAATTTGTTTAATACGTGAAGGCTTCTGTGCTTAGTTATTAGCATAACTTTGATAACTGAGTATAAAATGTTTGTTTCTTCACTTCTCTTTGCATATGCGAGTGAATAACATAGAAATCTCATTAATATTTCTATGAAATATTACATATTGTGTATTCCTACAAAATATTACATATGCAATAATTCAAGTAGTACGAGATTATAAACTTAGATTAATGTACTTCTATTACATTACTGGCAGTAGTTCAGTTATGACAAAATCTCCTTTTTGTTTATTATTAATCTCCAAAATTAAGTCACTAAGCTTTTATCTTGGCTGTGTTTTCTATACACTTTAGATATCAGCATGAGAGTGACCTATTTATTTTCTTAGTGGTCAAAGAAAACAGAGAAGTCAGCAGAGTCTGGAGAGCTATTTGACTAGCCAGCCACTGTTTATCTGCTTTAGGCTCTGTAAACTGTTGTCTTGATCTCCATTAACTACAGTGAAAGCATAGACAAATAAATGTAGGTGGCTTTTATGTGAAGCTCAATCTCACCCTTAGTATCTCATTTGGTCACGTAGGTAGTGAATCAGTGTCCTGCCATAAAAGGAAATTTAATAATCTTGTTCTTTGGGCATGCACATATTTCATATACACTTAAGACAGGGAATTTTGAATAATAGGAATCAGTGAGGCTTTGTGTATTTCCAGTAATGCCCAGTATCCTTATGTAAAAGACTTGCAGAGTGGAGCATCCGTGACCTGTCTTCAGTTCTGCTGTTTCTCTTGTAGCAGTGAGATCAAAATTACTGAACATCTATCCTCCTAATCTCCTTGGAGACTTCCAAATAACTTGTTTTGTCAAGTTTCTGAAGAAATCTTCATCATCTTAAAACTTTTGTTGGATTCGCTAAACAAAAGGGGGAGAGGGAAGGCAGAAACTAAGTTTAGTGGAAGTGTTACTTTGCACTGACTGCTGTGCCTAATGGCAGTCTTTAAAGTGTTACCTCTATGCAGTTTGCATTGGACTAGTGAATGCAGTCTGTGTTTCTGCCTGCAGACAAGTACTCTGTTTTTTCGTTCCTCGAAATTCTCGGATACTTGTTCCAAGCTACAACTGTTAGCTGGCAATTCAAGTCACTACTAGAATAAGGCTAGTTTCTGTCTTAAAGACTGAAGAGATACGAACAGCAGTGGCATTTGTACTGGTAACTTACTGTCTCCTATTTCCAACTTTGATGAAGTCACTTGGCTTTTCTGAAGGTATCAGGACTATCTGCTGTATTTATCAGTATTTCAGGTGGTGAACTCCACATCTATTGCTTATTTAGACAGAAACTGGATGGAAGTGTAATTCCAAGTGAGATCCTAGAAGAGAACATGAAACATCTTGTGCCAAAGGATAGTGCTTGACCAGGCCTAGAAGCTGAGGAGGTACAAGCGACTTGGCACTGATCTTGGTATCATTCTACAACAGACCCTAGACAGTGTCTGAAAAAAAGTCTTGAAGAAATTTGGAGTATGTCCTGTGCATGAGAACTGGCTGTAGTACTATATTGCTGTTTAGCACCATCATTCAAATGGTAATTTCCTCACTGATGTACTTCTTTTTCCAGCTTTAAGTAGAGATCTGTCCTCACAGTAAGGGACTCAGAGAAGGAAACAGGGAGTCCTTATGCAGAGTTCCACCTCAGTTGGGACGCAGTGGTGTTCAGATGGCCAGCTCCAGCCAGGTCAGTGGTATGTCAGTCATGCAGTGTGTCACATTGCCTGTATTGACCTCAGGAAGACCATCATCTGAATCCAGGAAGTGATACTTGGCTGTGTTTCTAGGGGAGAGAGAGGTGGAAGGAAAAAAAAAAAGGAAGTAGTTCTTGGGCAGCCTAGCTAGTATATCTATGGGGGCCCATGAAAACAAGTATTAGGGAGAATGCAGGAACTCTCATTTTCTTCTCAGTGAACTGTCTTCATTGCCAGTGCAGCAATGATGGAAGTTCCTGGGCAGCGATGGGTGACTTATCCTTTCAGTCTTGCAGTGTAAAGATGTAGTAGTGAGACTAAATTTTAAAAAATCTTGAAAATGCTTAACTATTTTGATTTCTGTGCATCTGTCCAGACACGTCTTGCTCCTTAGTTAAGAGGATTCTGGACTGTTCTATTAGAGTATGGTAAACACCACAAAGTCTTCCTCCTTCTTTAGTAGGAATAAGGCATATTACATGCCCCAGAAGGACTTCACACTACTATTTATGCATACAGGCAAACAAAATGGCAGATGAACAGGACAATGTGATTCTCAATAAACCATTAATAGAACTGAAATGACATATCCATGAGGTGATGTTATTTTTTTCTCCAGCGAAGACTTGAGCCATTCACAGATGGACCACTTAATGCAAGTAATCTGGTTTCTGGGAGGACGTTTTTTCCATCAGTATGCTGGAGCTGTTAAACTAGCCTGCATAGACTCGCTGTTGTAAAGTCCACAATGGCAGATATTGATGAGCTAGTCGCTACATGAAGGATTTGGCAGTCTCTGCTTGTATTTTCCTTAGATTAGATGCTGGTGGATAGAAACTCAGTGGAAGCAAGAAATGCTTTGCAGTATCTAGTCTTGGTGAGAAATAGCATGTCTTGTATTGAGGTAAGCAAAGGCCTGTTTATTGCTGATGTTTCTCTCAGGAAGCTGAGACTTAAAGCTTCAGGATCGATCTTTCTGTTATTGTTCAAAATTTGCCTGCATTTCTTGTACAAACTGTTGACTATAGCACTATGTCAGCAAGATGATCTGGCAGTCAAGCTCCAGAAACCGAATAATTGAAGTGAGACAATCCTGATGTGATTTTGCTTCCAAAAGTCCAACAATAACAAGGGAGAAAGCTGAGCGGACTTTCCGTGGACATTCAGCTATGTTCTGTTTGAAGACAAAGCATAGAGGATTAATATCTCTACGATAAAAATGTGTTCCATCATCTCTCTTTGATAAGACCGTGTTTCTAGGTGTGTTGTCTGATCATTTTACTTCATCAAACTTCCAGTTACTTCTAAAATCTAAAATTCTTCGTTTTCTTTTTAACTCCATACTGTCCAACTGTGCCTGCAACTGACAGAGGTTACTACTGGTGTCCTTTTACTCATTAAACAGCAACAGCCCATGGTGAACCTGAATTTACAGCACCACGGTCAGCTGCCCCAAGTGACGGCTTAGTGGACCGGGCAGCCAGCTGGTGGCTAGATAAGTACCATGGACAGCGATTGTTAGAACAGTTAACGCAGGACGAGTTTTCAAAGATCACATCTGCTCCCGCAAATGCTTACTCTTCAGGATAGAAGAGGGTTTTGGTATGGACAGCCAAAATGCATTTGGACCTTCCTCAGGATCTTGAGTAGCTGATGCATGTATGTCCACTGCTTTTCATTCGCCAATCTTACATTTTCCCAAGAGATCTCAGGTTACTTTCTGTATAGTTGAGGTTGGTCTTTTGTTGTTGACCTATGTCAAGTACCTGTGTCATATCCAGAAGCCAAATAATCTGAGTTTGACACCAATGTATCCTTCAACTCTGTTGAAGAGGAATATTTTTTCCTTTCTCCCATTTGAATGGAGGAACCCTAGTTGTCAAAACTGTGTCCAAAGAGTCTTTTAGACTCTTAAGTGTCTATGCTGAGCTTTTCTGTGTTGAGTTTAAGAGGGATAGGGAAATACTCAATAGTATCATGGGTTTTAAATTCCATTTGTGCCAGTCAAACTGACTTACTGTATTTTTCCAAATCCTTCCTCCTTTTATGAAGTGAAAACTATTTTTCTGTAGTTTTGTTTTATTTTTTTGACATATTTAAGTGTCTTAAGCTTTTTCCTGTTAATTTCTTTAGTTGATACACGGTAGTTGGCCATTCCAAAAGCTGGGTGATCTTAATAAAAGAGCTAGTTAAGAGGATAACACATTACATTTCTCTACATTAGTTACTTGTCTGGTTTTGCTCTACTGCTGACAAGGGAGTATCAAAGACAGTGTTCAGATAATATTGCTGATTAATTCAGTTGTCAAAACAGAAAGATAAATAGTTTTGCTGGTAATAGCTGAGCTTTTTTGCATCACATAGATGAAACATTCACTTTTTTTTTTAAAGCACAGGATTGATAATTCTTGCAGCTCTCATAATTTTGAGAGAGAGAAAAAAAAACTTGAATCAAAATATTTTCCTTTAACAAGGATGCTTTTGGATTAGTTATTAATTACATTTTGTTTCTACTTCCGTGCCTTTTTGAGCTTTCTTAAAGTTAATGGGAGGCAAATGTAATGTTTCTTCTGCTTTTGAAATGTTTCATCATTGGTGCTACTAGACTTTGCTCTGTGTGTCTGCGTATAGTGTTACTGGTGTCCAAACCCATGTGCCTGTAGACCAACAAAGGCTTCTAAGTTTGTGAATGTCATGTTGTGCATCCTCTAGGAAATTTATGCTGCCCTTCAGTCTCTCCATCTCCACTGGAGTCACCTACTGGAAGCTACGTTTACCATAAAGGAGTAATTTCTTTCTGTGTACCTGTGTTCCCTCTTCAGGTTATCAACCTGTCTTCGTGCTGTGTTTCTCTGTTCCAGGTTTCCATATATTCACATCTTCCCATCTTCCCTTTCCCTACTGAACACGATGCCTCTTCTTCCTCCTACTTTCTTGACTTTTGTTTTACCTGCAATTCAGCGAAAACCATAGCATGCAGATAACCCATCTTTTTGCACATCAGCTGCTAAACAATCGCTAGCTAACCGTGGGCTGACATTCTTTTTTCATTCCAGCGTAAGACAACCTGTTCTTATTTTAGATTAACCTACCTTTGAAAGTATGTGTTTGAAAGTAAGTTGAAATAGTACTGCAGTTCTTTGGGGTCAGAGTTCCCAAACAGAGTTATTTGGGAGTAACTTATTTTTCAAATTCATGGTCTTTCTAAATCCACAATAAACTTGAAGTCTAGGTAGACATTCATTATGGAATTCAAGGACTGATATGAGTAGGCTTATATTCACTTTGTTAAGATTGAGATAAAAAATTTAGTTTTAGTATCTCATACTACTTTCTTTTTATATTTACTGGTATTTCTATTATAATCATCACTTCAAGTTTTATTTCTTTGCTTCTTGAACATACCATTTTTTTTCCCTTCACTTTTACTGGAATTGGAAATTTATTTTCTTACACCTATCCATATTTGAGAGGCACATGGATTCAACATTTTCAGATAATTCTTTAAAAAGGTTTGGAGAGGTTTCTTCTTCCTTGAGTCTGAATTTGATGGAGAGCAGTTTTTTAATGTCTTTCTCTCCATTAGAAAGCTGATGGAGGTGGGTAGACCTTCTCTTTCTTTTATTATTCCCTAGGCAATGATCTTGGGAGGGCCATATCAGTATTGCTTCTGGCAATTGCACTAGGGTACCAACCACATAAGGCTTTGATTGCTTCATAATGCAAACAATTTTAAGTGCTTAACCAGCGTCCTCACTACAGAATTTTTTTACTGCTACAGTTCACTGCAATATGTTTAACATACATACACATATATTATTAGTATAACTACATTAACATTAATGTAATCCTACAATTATATGTTAAGTTAACCATTTTTATTCTGTGCTGATTTCTGAGTTTAATTGAAGAGAAGGTACTTGATCTGATTCCCTGTAACAAGAGGGCATAAACTTAAATATCTGACACAGTCTGTCAAGCCTCTGTTCGTTTAATATGCAAGATATTGCTTGGCTCTGGTTCCATAAGGTATATGAACATAGTGAATGTATGTCACAGGGATTGAAATCCTCATAATACTAATGTATGTGTTAAATATTGCATAACCATGTATTGATACAAAATTAATTTATTTTGATATAGGGGATGTCCCACTTTGGTGCAAGCATTACCAGGTCCAAGTACACAAGTTACTGCTGGGAGCAACCATACAGCTATTCTCTTAATGGATGGCCAGGTTTTCACATTTGGAAGTTTCTCAGTAAGGAAATATTTACTTACGAGAATAAGCTAGTAGTTAATGTGTTGTTCCAGTACCTTTCAAAACTGTTTGCTTCTACTTGCTTTTATAGAACTACTCATGACTTCTGCCTGTCTTTTGTCTGTTACATTTAAAACTATGGCCTCTAATATTGTTGTGCTCAGAAAAGCATGGTGCTGGAAATTCTTGGTGGTTTTTATAATTTAATGAACATAATGATTTTAAATTGTCCTATTTTAGAAGATGTACCAGTTTTCTCGAACTCTGTTGTTGCAAGCTTGTTTGCAAATAAGTATCTGTTACATACTCTTACCTGTCTGTCCACATTCATTAGAAAAAATAAGTGTCCTGTTTTCTTTCATAGAAATGCCAATGAGTTGAAGAAGTTATGCTTACACTTGAGGGGAGATTATTGCTCAGTGTAACACAGCATAACTCCGGTACTCTTCTTCTGTATCCGTATGGCATATATTCTCCTTTGTGCGTGTGAAATCCATTCTTATATTCACTGAATAAGCTCTTCAATGTTGTTTAGTTTCCCTTCATCCTGACTGTAGGCCTTTTTGCCTCCCTGTATTTGCAAATACTCCCTCACTGCAATCTCTCCAGAGTCGTCTGTTGTTGATGCTTTCCCACTAATGTCCTTTCAGCAAAAGCTACTGTCTAGGTACTGAGCTATTTTTATATGCTTTAAAAACTATCTACTGCCAAACAACCAAAGAGAAATCGCACCTTTTGAAATCTGTCTTTTTACAAAAAGTAAAAAAGTTGAAGACACAAATTTTAAAATTGGAAAATCATGTTTCGAATTAAGTGTACCACAAGATGGCTCTTACATTAGGTAATATTTTCATTTTTTTCAGACTTCAAATAAGAGCTTTGGTGTCCATGTTTTTGTCAAAAGTGACTTGGACACAAAAGTTTCTTTTCATAAACTTACAGTGAAACTTATTCCTTGAAAAGACAAATTCACTCTCAGAAATAGGATTTAAAAGCCTATGTATTGACTGAGGTTTTTTCTTTTTCTAAAAGAATAAACAAATTTTGACTATATTTAGACCACCTGTTCTATGTGTTTGGTTTTAATATTGTAATGCTTGCAAGTTTGTTGAAAGCCTCATAAAGCCAAGACAAGCTCAAAAGCAAGCATGTTTCTTGAAAATGTCTTCACTAGGTTTACTGACATGCAGTGTTGTGCCGACAGAGAGATGAGTAACGTGCTACATTTCCTGTATATGTGTGTTTCTTCTCCCTTACAATTTAAAATAAAAATTTACCTTGACGTCATTAGTCTGCAATGAATTTTCTTGGCCTGAGTGATGGAGTCTGAACAGGTTTATCACAGTAGTTCTTACTACATACATAGGTACAGTGTAAGAACTGTTCATCCATCTCTCCATAACTAGTTGTACATAGGAGATAAGGCTTTGGATCTCCGGGTCAGGTTGTTAATGAGGCTATGCAGAGGTGCTTGCTTAGGCACTTTATGTTCTTTGTATGTCAATTTTGATGTGCTAATTGATTTCTAGGTACTTTTAAGAGGTATTTGCTCTGTAAGACTCACAGTCCATATAAGTTCAGAACTGAGTGGAATTTAGACTATTTGAATCTGAATGTAGGTTTATTATTCTTTTCTCATATTAATTCACTCCTTGTTTAGCACTGAAGTTACTCAGATATTAAGTATTGAAGGAAAATAAATGCTTTTATATCTGGTTCTGAAGATGGAAGGGAGAGTTATCCATCATGGAGCATTTGAGTTGCATTAAAAAACATTTACTCCAAAACCTAACTGAATAGGGAAGACAGTATCTGTCAATAAATTGTTCCTTGTATTTAAATGTGTAAAGCTTCACTTAAAGTAGCTGTTACTTTTCGAAGGTAATTTTGTGGTAAGCTATCTCTTCTAGATTATTAATGTTTTATGTTGGAACTATAGAAGTAACTTGTTCATCTTTGTTCTACTGTTACTTATGAATTCTTGGGTTCTCTCTATAGAAAGGTCAGCTTGGTAGACCAATTCTGGATATGCCCTACTGGAATGCAAAACCAGCACCTATGCCTAATATAGGATCTAAGTACGGGCGCAAAGCAACGTGGATTGGAGCAAGTGGAGACCAGACTTTCCTCCGGATAGATGAAGCTCTCATTAATTCTCATGTGCTTGCTACATCAGAGATATTTGCAAGCAGGCATATAATAGGCAAGAACTCTTTTATAATATTTTAAATGCCTATAGCAGTATTGGAGAAAAAATATCTTCAGTCATGTGATAAGTTGAGGAGCCAACAAATCAAAAATGTCAATGGAGGGAATGAAAATATTTTTACTTTCTAGTTATGCTGCACATGGTTGTCCTAGGTCCTTTAGAAATTAATTTTATTAAGAATGTAAAAGTCTAAACTCTTTGTGCACTTAAATCTTACTACAGTTTTTTTTTTGCTGTAGCAGTATATCTCGTGTTCCCTAGTACATTAAAGCTGCATGCATAGAAAATACCACGTAATGAGTGGAGTTTTAATGATTTTTTCTGCTCTTTTTGCTCCCTGACTTAGGTTTGGTACCAGCTTCAATATCAGAACCTCCTCCTTTTAAATGTCTTCTGATAAACAAAGTAGATGGCAGTTGCAAAACATTCAATGATTCTGAGCAGGAAGACCTTCAAGGTTCTGGTGTGTGTCTGGATCCTGTCTATGATGTTATTTGGAGGCAAGTGTGGATTATAGCTATTGAAGTTGTAATATAGAAATTTAAAAAAAATATTTTGGGACTGGAGATTTGACTATACTGATTTCCCTAGTAAATGAAAAACAATTTTTAGTCTTCCATGTATCTTTTTGATATTTTTTGGATGATTTGTTCAAGTAAGGCCAAAACAAGCATCTTCCCTCCCTGATTTTTTTTTTTTTTTTAAATTTCTTTTATTTTTTTTCATCATTCTCATTCCAGTCTCAAGATGTTTGGGGGACCCCAATCTGTTCTGCTTGCTTACTCTTTTTATTTTTCCCTTACTTTCCTCCATCTACTTAACAGTTTACTGAGTAATTTTCTTGCCATACCCAGCTTCCACAACCATGTGTCTTAGATCTTCATCCTTCTCTCCTGCATTAGTGGTTAAGACTCGAACAGAAGGGCTGGAGTAATAGTATTCTTTTCAGTCCTGATGTTTTGGGAGGTCGAAATAAAGGCACTTATTTAGATGGCATAGACATTAAAACTACAGTTGTATTTATTTCACAGTCTTTGGAGATGGTTGCTTTCAGTGGAGTCTTTGGGCAGATGTAGATCGTAAGCTCTTGGTTGTTACGATTCTGCTTTGGAACAATTCTATAATGATTTAAAAGCTATATTAGTCAGGACTTGGGAGAGAAATCTGAACTGTCATCTGAGTGTGAGTAATGGATGATGTTTAAACTGTTGAAGACTTAGGCAAAACAAGTATAATCACTTAGAATAAAGCAGGGAACCAGCTTGTCTACATTAATCTGGAATAGATAGTATCATGCAGGATCATATCTTTAAACGATCATTGTGTCCGTAAGCTACCTGCATCCTACTTTGGATGTCTTAATCCAGAATTGAAATTCAAGAGCTTAATAGCCACTTAATATTGAAGCATACATATTTGCTAGGCATGTTCCTTTATGACATCTGAAGTTCCTTGGATGGCTGTGGTCCTGCATTTGCACATTCCTAGGTTGTTTGAATCTCATTAGCTAGGTACCAGTTAGTTCTTAAATTATACTTAGTTTTGAGGTAAGGAAGAGTAGCACCCATATCCCTTAAAGCTCTTGGTCATGATGTTATCAGCATGATTAAAATACACTCAAGGGCTCAAATTATGAAAAGTACGGTTATTGATGGCCATGGGAAGGTAGCAAGTCTCAGGGACAAAAGGTGGTGACACTCAGCTTGGTGTACCACACTAAAATGATTATTCAGCTTGACGAAGTTCAAAGTCACATGTTAAAGATTTTATTATGGGTAAACATAGATTGAGGTGTTTTATTGTCTTGCAACATTTTGGGGACTGTAGAACTAAATCTAGAGCTTAAATACTTAACTGAAGAATAGGTTCTTGCAGTCTGTGCAGATTTGTTTCTGTGCTGTATCCCATTTTTATTTAATAGAAAATATTAAAACAATCTAAATAAGAGATATGGTAATGAATATGCCTATTAGTAGTAAAGTATTTGGTATATTAATTATTTTTCCTGGGCATTTTTATTCATGTCTATTTAAATGAAGGGGGCAGTTTCTCTGTATAGAGACAGCATTCTTGATTGCTTAGATTTAAGGTTTTCTTCACAACTTTGTGACTTAATTTTTTCAATGAGTAGTGAAATTCAAGTGGTTAAATAATTTCATATGTATATGTGTGTGTGTATAAGCTTCCACGTTGCTAACTCATTGAAATCCTGAATACGTATGATATCCTATAATATTTTTAGTTAAAACGATTTCTTTCTCCATTAGCTTAGACCATCCCAGCCCCATTTGGATTTTTAGAACGGTGTATCAAGTGAAAATTCCTTTTGGGCTTATTCAGAACACTCTTATAGGCCTATGTCTTTAAACTGTTTCTTCCTTTTCCATAGTGATATCAAAGACTTCATTTTTTTTTTTTTCATTTTCTTTTTATCCGTATTAATCTATAGTATAGAAGGTCTTTGTATTCCCTTGTTTATGCTGCCCTTTTCTATAATCCTTTAAAACTCATAAGGTGGTGTTATCTATTTAAAAAAAGCCCAAACAAAAAATGTTGGATTGCTCAAGATCTTTTTATTCTTGTTTGAAGGTGAGTAACCCTTTTACTTTGATTTGGCATCTTTGTCATTATTGAGCACATCTCCCTTCATATCTAGTGCTTTACTAGTTACTTCATGCTTCTTAATAGAGTATACCATTTTTGTATTTATTAGCTTTGAAAAAGTGTCTAACATTCTGAAATTTGTAAACCCAATGTTTGGTATCTTTCCATTTGCTAGTGTGTTAAGCTAGTAAAATGTGTTTGTACTTGATGTAATGATGTTCAGTTTTAAGAGACTGTACTAGCAGATCTATATTTCACATTAGGTAGCTTATAAAATTTAATTATCGGTTAGATTTTTGTATTTTTTTTAGTAGGTGAAAGGGTTTTCTTACTGCGTTTTGTCTTGTTCTAGGTTTCGACCAAATGCTAGGGAACTGTGGAGTTACAATGCAGTAGTTGCTGATTCCAGACTTCCCTCAGCTCCAGATATGCAGTCCCGGTGTAGTATTTTGAGTCCAGAACTTGCTCTACCAACAGGTTCCAAAGCTCTAACCACCAGATCTCATGCAGCTTTGCACATTTTAGGTATATATTTATAGTTGATGGGTCAGAAGCTTAGATGAAATAACCATTACTTAATGTATGGATTAATTGCAATCATGACTGCTTTCTGACTTTTTTTTGAGTTAAAATTTTACTTCGTAATCTTTCACCATTGCTCTTAACAGTTATGATGTGGCTACTGTGCATTTATTTTAAACACAATACTTTTCTGCCATCTTAATGATGCTAAAGGATTTTAGTGTTCTGATGGAACCTGCTATTAGAGGTCAGCATAATAACGTAACAGACTTTCCTAGATGATCTTTTTGAACAGTTTGCAGAATAAAATCGGTGGTGTTAAGTTAATCTGGAGTCTCCAAAAGACAGGAAAAAAAGTGCCCTTAAATAAGCTATTTTTATGTTAAAGCAAATGCAGTATCTAAAATTGAAATTTATTCTTAGCAGTTTTGTATAATGAGACACTAAGAATAATAGTTGCTTTCCTGTTGTCTAAAAAGCCTGCCAAAACAAAAAATAATCCCACTGTGTTAATGTATAAACTGGCCATATGCAACATACCCAAGTGCTTCAAAGCACAGCTGTGGAAGTTATTTTAACTCACTTGCTTTCTGATTATGATGAGCACTCAGTTCCTTCTCCTGCTACCTTCATTGTGTGTTAGAGATGTGATAAATTTTAATTTGAACAGTACTCTTTTGTCCGAGTCAGAATAAGACGTTAGATATCCATGGATATGAAGCAAAATGCCTTTTATTCAGTTACTACTTCAATTATTTTTTGGCAATATGAGAAATGTAAAAGGGAAAAAAAAATGAAAGTGTCGCTGGCAATTTATTTACCATTGGAAAAGGTGCAAAGTAGATTTAATCACATTTTTTTGTTATTCTGGAAAATGAATAAATTAAATGAATTTGATCTTCCATAGTGAACCTTGAGATTCTACAGCAATGACCCCTGACCTAATCAAAGCTATAACAGTAATTGGTAACGTGTGTGGTTTAGGAACAAAACGGTTAGATTACTTTGATCTTTTAAACTAGTATTCATTTCCATCTCACTGATTATAATCAACAGTAAGAAATTTTGAATTCTTTTTGGGTTTGCTTTCTTTTAGGTTGTCTTGATACTTTGGCTGCTATGCAGGACTTAAAAATGGGTGTAGCAAATACAGAAGAGGAGACTCAAGCAGTAATGAAAGTTTATTCTAAAGAAGACTATAGTGTTGTTAACAGATTTGAAAGTATGTACACAGTAAACTTTATAGCACAAACCGATCGGGCTTGAAGGATAAAAGACTGCGATAGATTACCTGTATTTTTGTTGGTTTTTTTCTGCAGGTCATGGAGGAGGCTGGGGTTATTCAGCCCACTCAGTAGAAGCTATCCGTTTCTGTGCTGATACAGATATTTTGTTAGGTGGTCTTGGTCTTTTTGGAGGTAGGGGTGAATACACTGCTAAAATAAAGGTAAGTGTTTTGGTTTTGTTTTAGACAGCATTTATGTCTCAAAATCAGAACTTTGGAAATGCCATCTAAGACCATAATTAATTTTATTTCTTGACGAATGAGTGGTTTACTGTATATTAATAGC
Organism: Chlamydotis macqueenii; assembly: GCF_036417535.1. Classification (NCBI taxonomy): domain Eukaryota; kingdom Metazoa; phylum Chordata; class Aves; order Otidiformes; family Otididae; genus Chlamydotis; species Chlamydotis macqueenii. The sequence goes on from NC_141556.1 coordinate 170,371,594, forward strand.
ATTAGTAACAGAACTAGACTAGAAGGCTCCTTAGTGAGAAGTAATGAACCTTATGCAGATAAGGTGGATGAAGCAGAGCTCTGAGAATTATTATTCTTAATTGTCAAGAATTGGCCCATTCTTACTTTCACTAAATGCTATACTATCTTACAGGTGTATTGAGCAGGTATGGTAGTGGGTTAAATGGTTCTGTGAGCTATTTACACAAAGCTCAGAGGTACGCCTGCAGAAAATTGATGTTACGTGCTTCAAGTTAGAAGCCTATGTCAGGATACATGGACTGCCTCTCAAAACCAGAAAAAGAGTGCTTATCAGTAGCTGGAATTCCTTTGGTACCAGCGGAGCCATTACTTCCCACTGTCCCTGACACTTCTTTCTCAGACTGCTCTCTGGATAGCTTCCAAAGTGAGATTGTTCAGTTGGGAGAGAATGGCATCAAACATGCTTAACTCTGTGCCAAACATAAGGATGATAAGGGCTGGAGCATGTGTGCTGATTTAAAATAAATAAATAAATAAACCTAACTTTGGATAAAAAAGTTCACATAAATACACGGTGTGGCAGCAGAGCTCTGGTTTCTGATAAGTAGCTTCTGTTCCTGTATTTAATAAGGATTTCAGAAACTCCCAGAAAGACATTATAAAGGAAGGACCTAATGTGTGTCTGAGATTTGTATTAGATGTGTATATTCAGAATATGTTATTGTTGTTACGTGACATTAGTGGGTTGTTGAGTTTTCTTTTTCTGTTTTCAGATGAATAGTCATTAAGGTATGTTTTAGGGAAATGAATGGCATATACTTAGCAGTTATATTTGCATAAGACAACAGGAGATCCCAATTAAGTAGTTGTACGTTATTCCAGTTTTGCAATTCTCAATCATTGTGTTAATGATTAAGGAAAGCCAAGAAACTTAACAAAAAAAAAAACCCCAAACCAAAAAACATGACTAATGTTAAGATACTAAAGGCAGTAACCCTATGAAAGCAGTCTAGTAGTATTTTTTCAATTTGTTTCTGGTTGTCTAGGATTAGCTTATACCCAAGATAAGATTTGCCAGTCCTACCACAGGTAAACTGTGTATTAAATATATGTTTGCAAGAGAAATCTCAGACATGTATTTTTGCCCTTTTTCAAACAATCAAAATGTAGAAATAATTTTTGCCTTGAGTAAGAAACCCAAGTTCATTTACCAAAGTTGTCCTCTTTTGTTCTACTCACCAGCTGTTTATGACACTATTGACTAGCTCTGCTAAACAGTCAAGCTGTCCCTTTCCAGCTGAGTATATCTTTAGTGGATTTTAATTTTATCACAGAAAGCCTGCACGCTCTGCCGAGCTTTGCCTTTTTTAGATGCTGTGCATTTGATATGTCTACAAGATATAGGGAGTTTCTCCACTTAAGAGTATATCTGAGCTTAAGGCTGGGAGGTCAGCGTCAATTGCTATTTTTTAACAGTTAAGGATACAACCAAATCCCGACTTCTACATGAGAATTTGCCTGTTGGTGATAGTAACGAGGAGTTACTTTTGGGAGGGAGGAAGAACAGTAGTAGACAGTTTCCAGAATACCAGACAGGAAAAAACAGTATCGTGACGTTTCTAACACCTAGGATGTATTTTTACCTTTTTTTTCTTACTCCATCAGTTGTTTGAATTGGGTCCAGATGGGGGAGACCATGAGACTGATGGAGACCTTCTTGCTGAAACAGATGTCTTAGCGTATGATTGTGCTGCTAGGTAAGATGTTTTCCTTACTTACTTCTGCCTACTTCTTGATCTTTATTTTTATTTTCTTCATCATTTTATATATCAGCAGAGATGATCTACATCATTAGATGTTTGTAGCAAGTGATGTAAAACTTACACTCAAACAAAGTAGTGTAACACCAAATACCTCACCAAGCTATTATGGTACTAAATTAAAAGAAGGATCAGATGTTGGTCTCTTCTCTCAAGTAAAAAAATAGGATGAGAGGAAATGGCCTCAAGTTACACAGAGGAGGTTTAGATTGGATGTTAGGAAAAAAATTGTTCTCTGAAAGGGTTGTCAAGCATTGGAACAGGCTGCCCAGGGAGGTGGTGGAGTCACCATTTCTGGAGATATTTAAAAGACGTGTAGATGTGGTGCTTAGGAACATCGTTTAGTGGTGGATGTGGCAGTTCTAGGTTAATGTTTGGACTTGATTATTTTAAACATATTTTCCAACTTAAATGCTTCTATGATTCTATGAAAAATCATCTCACACTTGCACTTCTATCAGTCAAAGTCAAATCTCATATTCCTGTGATAAAAAGCCAAGACAAAACGTTGCAGCAGCTCTTTTGAATACCTCTGTCAAAACGATGCTTTCAAGCACAAATGGGTATTTACATTAAACAACTCATCATTAAACTTACTGTAGTATGAATTTATCATAACCAAAATAAAGGTTTTTGTGCTTCAACTCATTAGTATACAAGCAGTTATTACTTGAAAGATTTTGTGCATATGGATGAGGTTAGCTATCTTTTAACTACTTTTTCATTCCTGTTATGAAATAATTTAACATTCAAGTCCTCCATGACAATTTTTTTTGGTTTAATTCTTATATATCAATAGCCCTAAATATATATTCTATTACTTTCTTAAATATTCATGTGTAATTCCTAAGAATTTATGTATAAGCTCTTGTCATTTACAAAAATTTTCTGAAAGTGAATTAGAAGAATATAATTAATACTTTATAGTTAATACTTTACTTGCAATATTATGTATTAAATGTAATTGGGTTTGTGTGTGTTAATTTAGCTTAATTTCTCCTTACTCTGATATTTGATATCTGATTGTTTCAAAATGCAAAATCAAGTCGGTCTTAGGAGGCATTTTTAGATCCTTCTGAATTATTATTTTTTTAATTACTACAGTGGTTTTCAACAAAATATGTTTACATTTTGAATATAAATAGATACTTTGAGATTCATAACTTAATTCCATTGATTTTCAATTTTCTTTTATAATCAGGGTGTAAATCATTAAAAGACTAATCTAAAAACTAATTCACATATATCTTTTTCAAAATTTTCTTCTCTCAGAGAGAAGTATGCAATGATGTTTGATGAACCAGTGCTTCTACAAGCTGGCTGGTGGTATGTAGCCTGGGCAAGAGTGTCGGGACCTAGCAGTGATTGTGGATCTCATGGACAGGCTTCTATTACTACAGATGATGGGTATATTTTTTTTCTGTATTTTTTTAATGCAAAAGAAGAGATCTAATATTACTTTAATAATAATTGGATTATTTCTCTTTCAGTGTTGTATTTCAGTTTAAAAGTTCCAAGAAATCAAATAATGGTACAGACGTTAATGCAGGGCAGATCCCACAGTTACTCTACAGGTAATATTTTTGCCTCTATTTAGAACAATTTATTAGCATGTTTTTTAAACAGGAGCTCTATTAAAGTAAACGTGTATTTTGTGACATTATCATATTAAGCTAAGGAAATCAATGTCTGAAAAAATGAGGGGAAAAAATATGTCCATTATAGCAACATTTACTTCTTTGCAGTTTTTTCTTGCAGTTATTCTTTATATATTATGTTCTGAGACTTTAACTTAGTTTTGTAGAACCTCATTATTTCATCTAACGTGCTTCACTTTTTTGCTAGTTGAGAAGTATTTTGTATGTGTATGTATATTCCCCCTTGCCCTCACATTGATTCTGAAACTTGGAATTTCTTCATAGCAGTTCGCTTGCTATGTCCTTTCTAAGAATGTTCTTTGCAGGATCCGATCCCTTAACAAAACAGCTCACTTCTGCTGGTAAGCTTTGTCCCCGTAGACCTCTGTCTCTCCAGAGGAAGATTTCATTTTAACTAAAGCACATAAAGTCTTGGCGTAACCTATTAATCGTTTGGGTGATTTCTATAAAGAGATGGCTGTAGCCAAAGACACACAAGCCTTGGGGCCTCTGAAGGAAGGACATGACTGCAGAGCCATGAGTGGCATAGAAGGAAAGATGTTGCAGTAACAGGTGCTGCCTGTATTTTTCTACTTCCACGTATATTTTTACCTCCGCAAAACTAGTGGTCCTTAAGCAATAATATTTCTAGTCTTAAAAATGTAATCTGAAGAAATACAGTAAATACGTGTAGTAATTTCATATGTAATTAGATCTCAAGATTATTATCAGTTGTCACAATTCTGCTGGTTCAACAGAATTCAAGATATTTGATTACTGGTCTAGGAGGATTTGGAACTGGAGTAAATAATGCTAAAATTGAACATTTTTGGAATAATTACCTTAAACTTCTCTTCCACTTTTGTTCCACTTGAACAATACTAACAGTAAAAATTTGGTGCAGATTTTCAGTCAGTTCTTAAATTGTTCTTCCAGGTTGCCAACAAGTGATGGCAGTGCATCCAAAGGAAAACAGCAAACCAGTGAACCTGTGCATATTTTAAAGAGGTCTTTTGCCAGGACTGTCTCAGTGGTGAGTATTATGAAGAAACTTCTGTTTCCTACAAGTTCATCCATACTTAGAAAACTGAAAGATGTACATGTAGAAATAACTAATGATTTTTTTTGTTTGCTTTATCAAGCAGAAGTTAGGTACGCTGATGTATAGAACATGGTAATTTTTGACTTGGTTTTTTTTTAAGATTTCTAAAAATCTAACCTAAGCTTGGTATCCACCTGAGGATGAAAGCCTAGAAATGTATTTGTTTACAAAGTTTAGTTTACTTTTCATATGAAAGCTAGTTGGTTTTGGGGTTTTTGGAGGGGATGTGGGGTTGAGTTCATACTTACTGGTTATATTCAATGTACAAGCCTTACTCCCTGCCAAGAAATTAATATTAGCTGGCTTTTTAGAGTTTTGAGGGAGCTTTACTATATACTCTCTTCTATGGCTTTTAAATTACTGTTAGTAATTAGTCATTTATGAGATTCATCTTCCTCTTGGATGCTGTCGTATGCATACCCATATACATTGAGGATCAGATAAAATTTTGTTTAACTTTGATAAGCTGAGGTAAGGAGTATTAATAGGCACAGTGAACTGCAACTATTAATAGAAGTTAGTCTGCAGTTCTTCACATACAAGGAGGTTAGCTAAATGTTGAGGAACACTGCATTAAGGTGAAAGGCAGAATTATCATGCAGGATAAGGCCAACTCCATCTTCATGTTTTTGAAGTACAGTCCCTTCCTTATCTTTTACAAGCAATGATTATTTTATTTTCAGTTCCATCCTGGTTTATATTTTATGCTGCATTACATGTACTGTCAGCATTCTCAACTGATAGTTACATCGACGTCGTTGCCTCCATATGGACACTCGCAGTCCAGTTTTCTTAACCAGCTTGCTTTCTCTCATTTATGTATTCTCCATTTCTTCAGTATTCTCTAGTGATCAAGATGATCTTCTCTGTTCAGATTTTTCCTAGAAATGTATTATCTACACAATTTGCATTTTTAGTAATCATATTATGGACATACTAATAGCTACTCTTAATATATCTTTGCTTTAAAATGTTTGCATTAAGCTGTGAACTCCTGTGGCTTTTAACAGTTCACATTGCATCCTCTCTCTTCATTATCTTGCTGCTGTTATTTCTCACCATGGATTGGAACTGGGACAAGAGGAGAGTTTGGCTTCCTGGAGCATTAGGCATTTTGTAACTAACTTTGAACAGTCAGCTTGATTGTTGCAGTTGGAAGGTGTACCAGCAGCTTGAAGATATTCAATGCCAAATACTTTTAGTATGCCTTCTGAGGTACAACTTCATGAAACTACCAGCCACGCTTAATAATAATAGAAACAAATTTTTGGACCAACAAAACTTCTTAAATCCTCAAGTTTCTTTTGGATTATCATGTTTCTGTTGAACTTTCAAGATGTGATATATTTGCCATAATTGTGCAGATCGTAACTGTTTAAAAACAAAGCAAAGAGAGCCCTGATAAATCTGTACTGTTATGACAAGAATGTATTCTGTTAAAAGTAGGTATTACACTATTCGTATGCAGACAAAGCAAGTAAAATTTACTGAAAAATCTGTATCACCAGTGAATACAGTTGTTAGTTCTTAAATAACTGAGACTTCAACACACATAATATTATAACGTGTTATAAATGGCTTTTAGCATGATATTACAGGGAAGTATTTCCTATGTTCTCAGTGCCTTTTATTCTCAGGTAAATGTGATGTGTAGATGTGTGGTATGTATGGTAGATATGTACAGACATAAATACGTTTTCATAATAAACATGGATATAGGTGCTATTTGCTTTTCATCTTATTCTGGTGCTGAAAGTTCACTTTCTGTTTTTAACACAAAATCTGTCTTCTGTATCCTTCATACCCTGCAATAGGAATGCTTTGAATCTTTATTGAGCATACTTCACTGGAGCTGGACAACACTGGTGCTGGGAGTTGAAGAACTTCGTGGACTTAAAGGATTCCAATACACTGCTACTCTTTTAGATTTAGAAAGGTTACGTTTTGTGGGCACTTGCTGCCTGAGGTTGCTGAGGGTCTACACCTGTGAAATATATCCGATATCAGGTATTCCTCTTAATTAACTTATTTAATGTTTATAAGCAAATAATAATCTACAGGACATTCAAAATTTGATTTAAGTACTCATGTAAGGTGTGCTATAAGATGAAATTGCTTATCATATGGTTTTATTGGAGCAATTCAGAGACTTGCTGTCAGAAACGGGATATTTGCAATTATCTGCATAACCAGATTTCCAACACCACATGTTTACACTGTAGTTTATGTGTGTATTTTAAAGTTAATTTCTTGTTTGGCTTGACAGTTGAGTTCTTTTGAATTACTCATATCTTCTTTTTTCTCATTTTTGTACATAGTAGCTGCTTTGGTGGTGAGCACAATTTAAATTTGAAAGACATTATCTGTTTTTTATGCCTGTAGTTTGACAACATTCATATTAAAATGCAGCCTATGTTATGAAAAACTGGAAGCTTCTGATGTTCAGGTTTCTTCGATATAGTTTAACACCCTTTGCTGTTTTCCTTTTGAAATAAACTACTATGAATATAGATTCATCAATGTTACTAAATTCTGGTTGGTTTATTTGCATGTAAAATGTGTGTTTTAATATTAAAATGTTTCATTTATTGTACATTTAACACTCCTCTTTGTGTAACCTTCTAGCTACCACTAAGGCAGTTGTAGAAGAAACCAGCAAACTAGCGGATTGCATTGGAAAAACGAGGACCTTGCTGAGAAAAATTCTATCTGAAGGAGTTGATCATTGCATGGTGAAGTTGGACAACGATCCACAAGGATATCTTAGTCAGCCCCTCAGTCTTTTAGAAGCTGTTCTTCAGGAATGCCATAATACATTCACAGCTTGCTTTCATTCATTTTATCCAACACCGGCTCTCCAGTGGGCGTGTCTTTGTGACTTGCTGAATTGTTTGGACCAGGTACCTTAAAATGGCACAAGTAAATATTACAGCTTAGCTTGCCCTTTTGCTCAAAGAGAAGCCAAGCGGTATTTAAAACCTTTATTGCTTTTTTCGTGTTTATCTTGGTTTGCAACGTGAGTTCTACTGTGGTTTTGGGTGGGGTTGTTTTTTTTTTTTTTGTTTGGGTTTTTTTAAAGTGTCCAAGTTCAAAAACAGCTAGGAACTTCTGCCTCCCTTAGCAGTAAGATTCTCTGTGGGACAGTGAAGAAAATTTGTGTCAGCACCTGTTTTTCCAGTGTTGAGACCATGCCTTATATGTGATTACTCTTGCTGCATGTTGCTTAGGAGCATACAGATAACATTTTTTTATACTCATTGGTAATACTTGAGTAATTTCTCATTATTAAATGTTACAGTGGTGCTCTGATTCAGCAAAGTACATGAGAAGCTGGCAATATTATTCTGTAATCAACAACTTTTTTCTACGTATCTTACTTGTTGTGAATGAGCATCTTCCGTCTAAACAGTGTAGTTGCTTGCTTGCGTTGATTGCAATGAGATGTAAGCAATTTACTTCTTTGAATGAAAATTCACTTAGCATATAAAAATCCAAGGAACAATCAATTCTTTAATACATTATTGTAATTCAGTTATTAATTCTAAGTACTTTGTCTTCAAAGGGTGCCGTAATTTCAAAAGTAATTTAAAATGAGTTTATTATTTTAAAACATGTCAACCAACAAATATTAATTACTCCAGTTTGAAAGATCTAAATGGAAACTCGTGAGAGAAGATAATGTAAAATTCACAGGAAAACTAACAGTATATGAAATTCTTTGTCTAAATTATTGTTGTAACTACTATAAAACTAGAAAGTCCTTTTCAAAAGTAGTTTCTCCCTTATTTACGTTGGATGCAACAGTGCCATTCTATTAATTTCTTTTTACATTTGTAGGACATCCAGGAAGCAAACTTCAAAACCTCCAGTAGCCGGCTTCTTGCTGCTGTTATGTCTGCTCTCTGCCATACTTCAGTAAAACTGACCTCTATCTTCCCGATTGCTTATGATGGAGAGGCATTGCTGCGATCGATGGTCAAACAAGTCAGCACTGAGAATGACTCAACTCTGGCCCATCGTTTTCCTCTTTTGGTTGCACACATGGAAAAACTTAGCCAGGTTAGGATATATTCTAAACATGTAACCACTTGTTTTACTTTGCAACAAAAAACAGTCATGGAAGTTGAGGTTTTAACTCTTTAAGGATGTAGCTGAATTTGCATGAGTTTTCTTTCTAAAAGGCTTGTTTCAGAAACATTATTTTACCTGTTTTCATCTATTGGTCTAGAACATTCCAATTATTTCTTGTTTTCTTGTCTTGGAGAATGTCTGAGCAAAAACATATGCTTATTTTATTTTGGAATATTAAGTTGACAGAAATACAGTGTAGAGCTGTCTTCTGTTGCACAGTGTTTTCTGCAGCGATTTTTCAGCTTTTACACATGATCACAAGAATGAACGTGTAGATAGATTCAGTGTTTTGAGGAAGAGTTAACACCGCTTTGGTAAGAAAAAGTCGTGTCTCAAACTGGAGTTTTTAAAGGAGTCAACAAGCTGGTGCACAAGGGAAGCCCAGTTCACATAGTTCTGTCAAAGATTATTAAATAATTTCCTAGCAGCTCTTGAACACTGTATTTTTGCAGTTCTATTATTCCACAGTAGATTTACAGGATTGAAAAGGGTAAAGATGATATGCAACTACTAAATAGTATTCTTTGCTTTAGAAGACAAGAGGGGTAAGGTCTTATGAAATAGTGAATTATGTATGAAAAGTAAATAAAAGATAATTGTTGAGTCTTCAATACCAAATCTTCTGAGCAACCAGAGACCTTTGCAAAAGGCAAGTTCAGAAGGTAGCTGCACTTCGTAGAATATGCAGTTAAGCAGTGGAATATCTTCCTGCAGGCCATTGTTATACTAAAAGTTTTCACAGACTTAGAAAGCATCTGTACAAGTTGATGAAGGAAAAAATGACCAAAAGCTATTAAATGCAAATGTAATATTTCTGTCTTGGATACAGCTGCCTCTTAACCACTAAAGATAGTAAAGATTCTGTACAGGTATCTGTAGAAGTTTGCTTGACCTGATTTTGTTTGCTGTCCGTTCGCTGCTAGGATATTTTTGGAGGCAAAACAGTGAGAAAGAAAAACCTTTGATTTCTGTTAGAGTTTATTTTATTTTTCCTTCTTTGGAACGACTTCAATATGGATAACAGTTGTGAAGAACAGTGGGTGTCACTGCTAGGTAGAAGACACAGTATGTGCTAAGCTTAGATGTGTTTCACAGTCTTAATTCAGTAAAGAATAACTGTTTTTTATAAGCTTCCCATCCCATGGTTTCATATTTCCTGTTTGCACAGAAGAGTGCTCTTTGCTAACATTGAAGCCAAAAAGCTTCTGTGTTTCTTTTTAGACAGTGAAGACGACAGTTATATGAAGAGTTCCATAGGTAGCTATCTATCTGTTGTATTCTAACGTATGCTTATAAATAGTATGACAAGGAGAGCTATAAGAAAAGCTCCCTCCTGAGAAGGACACCCTTATATCTTTCCAACACAATAAGCAAAGCTGACACCACATCATTCTGGAAATTAAGAATATTAATCTTTTTTTTGATAAAGGAATTCATATTATGGTAGCTTTGAAAATTTATTTTTTTTACCCTCTAGATGTTTTTAAGAAGCCACTGATTTTTCGGTTACCTAATGCTTATAATATGTGAAAAGCAACGTGATTTCTTTGGTGGTTTTTGTTTGGTTGGTTGTTTTTTAAGGAAAGAACAATGTAACTTGTCATTTTTCTTTTTATAATGCAGAGTGAAGAAAATGTTTCGGGGATGACAAGCTTTCGGGAAGTCTTGGAAAAGATGTTGGTCATTGTTGTTTTACCCGTCCGGAACAGCCTTAGACGAGAAAATGAACTTTTCTCTTCACATTTGGTTTCTAATACCTGTGGATTACTTGCTAGTATCGTGAGTGAGCTTACAGCATCAGCATTAGGATCTGAGGTAAAGCTTCTCTAAATCACTCCTAGAAGTTTTTCAGGACAAGTATATTACGAAATGTGATTCAGGCTGCGACAGCAATTGTATAGGTATGCAGATCTTTCATAGATGCTGGAATTCTCAGTAGCTTTAGCATAGTTTCAAAAATGTGCATACACTGTATTAGGGAAATGCTGTTGATAATTAGCTATTTCATTAGGGCTGAAGAATATTGTGAATTGTTTAAAAAAATGGCAGTTTTGGTTTAGTACTTTTCTATTTGCAACATATCTCTGCATGTATCTACTTCAACTATATTTGTTTGGTGCTCATTGGAGGCAGTGCCACATCCCTGAGCATCTCTATGCCTCTGATGGTATTATGGGTGTCTTGTGAATTCTAACCCTAGCTGCTGTTGATTGTCAGAATTTGTAGTGTGTTTTGTTTATGCATTGTGTCTTCCTCCTTGGTAGGTAAAATATTCCTTACACATCTCTTCCTTTATCTTTTCAATGCTATGTAATATATATATTATATTTTTACAAGGCTTCATTAGAGTTTTCTTCAAGTTTATTTACTTTGTATTAAAAATTGAGAGTGATACTGAGTTCAACTTCTTAAAATCCAGAGATTCATAATCATAGAAGGTCTCTCTTATGACACTATAATGTCATTAAATGATTGAAACTTTTTTGATTTTATTAAAGGCACGTCACAGTCTGCATACTATCAGCAGATTTTTTTTTCACTGAAAGAACCTAACTTTTGATAACACCTTGATTAAAGATGATTTTGCTGTTTCATAAGATCTGTGTCTTTCCTCTGATCTTGGTCTTAGCTGAGGCAGAAATATGTAACTTTTCTTCTTGAAGCACAGTTAAGCTATCTTTTATGCTAAGTCATCCTATGAAATACATATCTAAATACTTGAAAAAGTTGGGAATCAGATTCCTAATTACTCTTGCTTAACTCCTGATTACCAGAAATTACATTTTCTTTTTTCTTAGCCAGTATTGAATATAAGACCCACTGTTGACATCTTCTATGTTTTATCAGTTGACTGTTAAAATTTACCCAGTTGAAAATCTAGTAATTTAATTCACTGAAGTTTATTAGAAGTTATCTAGTGTTTAGCCATTAACTTATTCTGTTACTTGTATTTAACTTTCTACAGGCTGATGGGCTGAACTCTCTCCATTCTGTCAAGTCCACTCCAAACCGATTCACTAAAACAAGTCAGGGAAGAAGCTGGAATACTGGGAATGGATCCCCCGATGCAATATGTTTCTCTGTCGACAAGCCTGGTGTAGTTGTAGTAGGATTTTCTGTGTATGGTGGAGGGGGAATTCATGAGTATGAGCTGGAAGTATTAGTTGATGATGTAAGTAATGCATTTGAAAAAAAAATTTGAACAAAAGTAACCTCAGAGTTTTTCATTATATGTTTTACAATGTAGTATTGTAATGTTCTACAAACAATACAGTTTTCTGTGCTTTCGGATTAATCTCTTAAAAGAAGCATAAAACTGCACTGTGTTCTTGTAATGATGACACATCTCTGTTCTTTTGCACCCAGTTGTTCACTTTAAAGTGACTGTTCTAATCTCTTCGGAAGGGCAACCATAGGTTGCTATGGGAAATAAACCTCTCTAGTCAATAATTTCCTTTTAAGCCAAAAGGCTTCACTGTTGACTCTGAACAGGTTTTTCACCTTTGTTCTATTTGTAATCCTATGTGTAACAATTCATGCAAGAAAACATGACTTGCATAATTGTGTGAGTGTGTAATTTATTTATGTTAGAAATGTATAAAAGTGGCTTTGTTTCTTTGAATCAGAGTGATCATACTGGAGATTCAACTCATTCTCATAGATGGACATCATTAGAGTTGGTTAAAGGAACTTACACCACAGATGATTCTCCCAGTGACATAGCTGAAATCAGACTTGACAAAGTTGTGCCACTGAAGGTAAATAAAAGCACTGTGCATCTGTAGGCTTCATATGACTTCTTTAGACAACAAAAATCAGAATGTTCAATGTAGATTTGGTTTTTTTCCTGTACAAATTTACAAGTTGACACGTTTGCTTTATGAAATCTCAGTTTCACCTATAACTGAAAAGTTCAAATACTGGCAGCAAAAAGAAATCAAATCTTAATTTGTGTAACAGCATAATATAGATTGTAATTGCTTAGTAATTTAGAATAGTCTGGAATGTGCAACTTTTTTGTGTGCAATTTGGGAGCTCATTTTCTGGGGTACCTGGTCACTCTTCAAGTAATTAGAAGTAGTATATTACTCAGTTATGGTCCAGAGTTTGAGAACACGGAACAGCTTTAACTTTTGTTAAATGCTGGATCTTTTTCAGTTAATTTCATTTGTATAGTGCTTTGAAGAACTTTTCAGACTCTCCAGTATTAATGTAATATAATAGCTTTTGTAATACAATGAAGCCTACCTTACATACTTGGTTTTTAATGTGTACTATTTTTAATTCTACTTTTAAAGGAAAATGTGAAATACGCAGTTCGTTTGAGGAATTATGGAAGCCGGACTGCCAATGGAGATGGAGGAATGACCACAGTTCAGTGTCCAGATGGTGTAACATTTACTTTTAGTACATGTAGTCTGAGCAGTAATGGCACAAACCAAACACGAGGACAAATTCCACAGATTCTTTATTACAGGTTCGTGTGTTGTCATTATCTGTTTCTAAGAAAAGTGAATAAAACCATCGTAGTGCTATTATACTGCATCTGGTTTTGAGAACTAACAGAAATAAATACATCTGGAGTGTATTTGAGGAAAGAGCTTCTTTAACAGAAGTATTGTGTTCTTCCAGTGTAGTTTCAGACTTGAGTTATTTAGTGAAGAGAAGTTTTGGGGTACCAGTTGTACTAGTGCCTCTTCTGGTCTTGTTTTAGGTTCTCTTTTTCTTGACTTGGCAAAAAGTTTGATCGTTGACCTCTCTTACAAGGTCCATTGTCTACTACTTTAAAGCTGTAATATGAGGGGCTGGTAAGATGCACTAGTTCAACCCCTGTTTTTTCTGTAATCTAAGAGATTTTTGAGAGGCTACTCACTGGAATGTTTATCTTTCTGATTTCATTCAGTTCCTTCCTCTTGCCAGAAAGAGTTGCATCAATTAGTAAAGCAAGGTCTGTTTATCTAGGAACTATCTCCTCTATTACTGTAGAATTCAAAGGTATAAAAAGAGAAATTGCAACTGCCCAAAGGAAATCAACAGAAACATCTGATTGCTCTTTATAGGGAACCTTTATTTTAGCCTTTCAAGATGATAGTAGGAATTCACTTAGGGTAATACTTCTGCAGAAAGCATTGCATTCATTTTTGAGGTGCTTACCCTTACACACATGAAGACATTTTAAAGTGTGGCAGGACCTGAATATATGAATTACTACCATTATCTGTACAGAAAAAAAAAGTGTCACAAGTTTTACTCAGATCTTAATTTTTGTGGTAAAAGGCTGATCAGTGGTAGATCTAAGCAGTAAAAGCAGGAAGGAATAGTAATTTACTTTGATATTTAATTGTGTATGAGATATACTTAATAAAAGATTAAGAGGGTAAATTAAGTAATGCTACAACAAATCACATATTTTGGACTACAATCACAAGAACGTGTTGCTCTTAAAGTTTTAAAGGACCTGAAATATGAAGAAAGTAAGTTGCCAGCAAAATAATAGTGTATTTGAAGATACAGGGTAGTCTCTTTACTCTTTACTCCATTGAAGAATGGAATTACAATCGTGCATATCATGACACTTAATTGATTTAGTCTTCCAGAATCTTGGACATCTGTGATTAGGGAATTCCTCCAGCATTTGGGAATTTATGATGAAATTTTATTATGAAGTATCGTAATTATTAAGTGTCATAATTATATTAGGTAAAAAGGAGGAAAGAAGGTAGGAAAAACATTTATTCCCACTCACAGAATTTCTGCTTTTATATAAGCAAAAGAAGCTATAAAGGAGAAATATTTTTTTATTTTATTTCATAAAAGCAAAGGACATAATTCAGTAAATGGAAGCTTCAAAGCATTCTAACTTAATGACAAGCTAACCTATGGCAAAAAAAAAAAGACACCAACGTGCTGTCTTCAGATCAGAACAGTCTCAGGGATTTTTTTTTTTTGTTTCAGTTGTGATAAAATTCTAAGAAGCTTTTGAAGGACCATAAAGGCACAACACAGAACTGTTACAGAAAAAAATAAGTTTTGTTTGGAAAACTTGCAGACTGCTGCCTGTAATCACAGTGTATTTTGAAGGTTGCTTTGGACAACAGAAACCTTAATATTATCTAATGGATGACTAATAGTTACAGACTTTGTTTGAGGATTCTTGGTTTAATATATAATGAGGTTTTGATTTGTCTACAGTAAAGGAACAATTGTTCAGTCAGCTATTATAGCATAGAGCTTGTAAGATTCACACTCGATTTTGTTTGAAGGATGCTCAAATACAAATAGCTTATGCAAATGCCAAGAAAGGCTATACCAAAAGAAGCGTGTTAACACAATTTGGATTAGAAATGCTTTGGAAGGATTTGTTGGCACTGTACCCAGTTGGTTGGAATTGCACCCAGCACTTGAGGCTGACAGCAAAACTACAATTCTAGGACACGTGAGAAAAAAAAATATCTTTTTGGTAGAGTGATTAATTTAAGTCATAGAGAAAGATAGGTGTCCTTGTTGTGCACTGAACTGTTCCAAGTAAAGTTTTTGAGCATTCTGAGGTGCCAGTCCTGGAATCTTAATGTTCTGGAATGATGTCTTGAAAAATCAAATCTTTCTGGACAAACATGAGCAAAATTTCTCATTCTCTTTTGGTTTTCTTTTCATGTTGACTAAGTGATTTTGGTTGTCTGAATTGGTATCATATTGAGGGCCTGAATTAGTTTATAGTTATCATTTGACTGCTTTGAAAAAGCAAATCAAATCAGATTTTTTAGATGCTTACTGAAATAGTTTTGTGCAGAATGTTGTTTTGGAGAACCTAATTCGACATACAGAGTGAATTTAAAAGAAATAGCTATTTGTAAGGATAAGCCTAAGATTGTATTTCAAAACCAAAATTAGTCTTTAGAACAGGGAGGAGAAATCTTTTTCCCTGTTATGATACTGCAGGAATATCCATTGAAAGTGTTTTACTAATTTCTGTGATACATTTGGTATTACTCTATTTTTATCAAGACAGGTGGGCTTGGAAGAGCATAGCAATTAATATATTTCTATGGTTTGAAAGGCATCTACTCAAAAGAAATATAAACATTTCAGAAACATGCTTTTCCTATTTTCTGCCAAATAAAAATAAAATTATTGAAAAGGTCTAACACTGAGGCATTGCCTCCAAAATATCCTCTGTGGTTTCTTTGTTTCCTTTATGGCTTTATCGTAAAATAATTGTTTTAGTTATTCTATGCCAAAAATCAGTCAGTCATGATTTTTTTAATATACTTTTGTATTTTGTGAACTTACTTTAACTTAATCCACCATCCAGGAGTGAGTATGATGGAGATCTGCAATCACAGCTTTTGAACAAAGCTAATGAAGAAGATAAAAATTGCAGCAGAGCTCTTTCTGTCGTGAGTGCTGTTGTCCGAGCAGCCAAAGACTTGTTGCACAGGGCTCTTGCTGTAGATGGTAAGGCTTTTAAAACTGAATTTTCAAAACTTCTTTCTTCGCTGGCAAGAGATAATAGTAGAGTATCAGTGATACAAAAATAGTGATTTTTCTCTTTTGCTTTCCAAAGAATATTCTTCTAACTTGTCATTATTGTAGGTATCAAAGTGTGAGTAACTTTCTAGGTCATTGAGTTGCACTAGAGATGTCACGGGCAGATACCTTGTATAAATTTGCTCATCAACTTAGCAAGTATCGTAATAAAGCTGGTAAGAGTCTTTACTTCCAGAAGATATGCTATGATGGGACAGCTCCACGTTTTATTGCATGTTTTGCACAGTGGTGATAATCAGGAAGACTGGTGAATGTAATGCGTTTATAAGCATTTAAACATCCATTTTTTGAGCAGTGTAGACATTGGCCTTAAAATAGAATGATTTTAAGCTACCGTCTTCAGCCATTCTAGTCAAATTGTCCAGAATATTGCATGGTGCTATAGAAATTCATTTGGAGGGCCGGGACGAGTTTGTTGTAATGGCTTTTATACCATAAAAAGTACGAACAAAGCTTCACAAAATCTCAAAGAATGCAATAAAATTATCTACGAAGAGAAAGACATTTTTAACAGAGAACTGTATATAATGGCATGTTTATCTCAGGTGGACTTTGCAGGCTTACAATTTGACAATGTCTTGGTAATGAAAATAATTTCAAGTAAAATCTAGTGTAGAAACCAGAAGCTTAACTCATAAGAAGTAAACCAGAAAAATAAGATATGTTTCAAACTGTGATACGTTTACTAATAATGCCTATGTTGTAATTATCTTTGTTTAGCTGAAGACATTCCAGAACTACTCAGCTCTTCCAGTCTGTTTTCAATGCTGCTTCCCCTCATAATAGCCTACATAGGACCAGTAGCAGCAGCTATTCCCAAGGTAGGCTCCTCAACAGAAATTACTGAAGAAGTTTAAGAATTCTATACAAGGAAAAGGTTACTCTGAAAATCTGAACATCTTGATTTCTTAAGATTTTATGAATTAGTGGTTTATATTTGACAATGTGACTCTTGAGTTTTCCAAGAGTCAAGAATTTTAAAAACATATGACTTCTTAAAACTTAAATCGAAAATGTTTAAAAAAAAAAAAACAAACCATATTAAAGAAGCAGAGGGAAAGATCACAGGCATTAACAGCAGGAAAAAGGCAAAAGGTTAGAAGGATCTGCATTTATGCCTCACTGATGAATACTGGTGGGATGAAATGTTTTTTGTATTATGTAAATCCTATTTTTACAATAAATATCCAAAGCAGTGGCAGTTGCTCATCAAGATTATTTCTGTCAAATTTAGAGATGGAAAGATGTCAGCTATAAATAAAAATATCCTTACTTTTCAGTGGCAGAGCATTCTTCCATTTGTCTGGTCTGGAACACTCTTGAAATCTATTATTACATTTACAAACATCATTGATACTTAGCTAGCAGACACTATTGCCTTTTATTGCTTTTCAATGAACGCTACGCTCTCTTCTAACTTCTCTTTAAAGGGAGAGGAAAGAGGACTGACCACTTAAAATCTAGCAGATTCATTTCATTAAAAATAGTTTCAAATTTTAGTTACCTTGTTACTGTGCTTAACTGAAATTTAGAACCAAGTGTTTTACTTCACAAGTGTTCCTCTCGTTTGAAAATGTCAGATTACAGAAAACACTATGTGCATTAAAATGTTGACTATTTGAAAAAAACAGTGTTATTATAAAAAAAAGTATAACTGGACTATGACTTTGGCATGGTACTTGATTTCTCTCAAGTCATGCTTATCGTTTGTTAACATTACGGCTTTTTAGCATTAGAGAAGGTGTTTTAATGAAGGTATCACAGTTGCCTACAGGTTTATGTTTCAGTTTTGGCAGGTCTCCAAGAGGAGTATTTGAGATTAATGTAGTGATCCTTTTTCTGTTGAGATTGTATAGATGCAGAACTGGAAAATGACTGAATGAATTGTAGTAGTACAATTTCTGACAATATCCAAAACAACCATTATAGAGAAATGTCAGTTTGAGTATTGTTTTCACCCAGTCCTAAGTAATATTCATTGTGTGTGGTGTGATGTTACAGGTTGCTGTTGAGGTCTTTGGCCTAGTACAACAGTTACTTCCTTCTGTGGCAGTTCTGAATCAGAAATACGCCCCTCCGGCTTTTAACCCAAATCAGTCCACAGACAGCACTACTGGAAACCAGCCAGAACAAGGGCTTTCAGCTTGTACTACCTCCAATCACTATGCTGTTGTAGAAAGTGAGCATCCCTATAAACCCGCTAGTGTTACACACTATAAGGTAAGCACCGTTTCTAAGCGCACATGTGCTTTTGGCACATGGGTTTTGTTTCATCAGCATTTACTATCTGAAAAATTGTTGCTATGGATGATAATCACTGTTGTCTAATATAGGAGACAGTTTCCTATATTATTCCTGTACGGCTTTCTGGAGAAGCCTCTGCTTGTCCAATAAGTATAGCGGAAACTAGTGTAGTTTTAACCCCCTAATGCAGGTGTCTACTGTAAGTCCCTAAATTTGCTCAATCTTAGATTTTCCTACTGTCATGCGCAGTTGCTTTGTTCTGAATGTACCGACTGCAGAAGTTGTAATTCTTTATGGATACATTATCTAATTGTATCTTACCTAATCTTACCTAATCTTTCTTACCTAATGCTAAAACAATGCTTTGTAAAAATAACTGGTGTCAGTTCTAATTAAATCAATATGCATTATAGTGTAGGGTTACCTCTGCTGGCTATTGCTGACCTGCCAATTTAATTTCTTCATTAATTATTTACACTCAGACCGTGATTTGGCATTGCAGAAGTCTCTGAAGTCCTTTTAACTGTGCTAAGTCACTCTCAGTAAGATTCATTCCATCTTACATGGATGGCTATTGCAATAAAACTAGATTTTCCTCAACATCAGTAGAGAAAGGGTGTTTTTTTTCTAGCCAAGTAAAGGGCTGAGGCATAAATTACCTGCCTGAGAGAGAAATCCCGTGTTTCAGTTCTGCAGTTGCATTGATTCCATGAATGTAAATACCCAGAGGTAGCAAACCTGGAATCAAGAGCTGGTGGAGGTCATTATTTACTATTACTCTATTCCTCTCGCTTGTCCTGTGAGAAAGCAAGGCATTCATTGCAGAAAAGGTAGTTATCATATGATCTCCCTGAAGCAATGATGCTTATTATTGTTCTAAAAGTTTATGGAGCTGATCTGCACCTTTAAAGCTTAGTTGTTACAGCTTTTGAATTTCTGTTGCTATGTGCTATCCTACTGCAAGCCATATTCACAAGTATGATTCAACTGCTGTAAGCTTTTCTAGAATTGCACAAAACAAGTGCTGAATGTGTTTGTGAAGGTTCGCATTTAAAAAGATATTTGAGAGTTAAAGGTTGGTAGTAGTTGTCTGTGGTGGTTTTGTTTAATGATCCTGAGCAGAGTTCTTAAAAACAATCACAAATGGTATGATGTGTGCAAATACTTAATCTGAACATAAGTTATAATACATGATTATAATTCAGTAAGGTGTTAAGCATTTCAGATGTATCTGGATTTCAAAGAATAAATTAGGTCAATGTTAATCTAAAGCTTATCAAAAGAACTGTACAGAATTAAGTAATTGAATCACTTTTATAGCCTGAAGGGTTTAAAGCAAATTGAAATGAAGTATTAAATGTAAAAAAACAAGCCAACAAACAAAACAAACAAACAAACAAAAAAACAAAAAAAAACCAAAACAAATCAAAACAAAAACAAAAAAAAACACCAGAAAATGAAAAAAAAATACAACCCCCAGAACTTGCACATAATTGGACTATTGTTTTGTTTCAGGTGACTTTTCCTGAGTGTGTCAGGTGGATAACAATAGAGTTTGACACTCAGTGTGGCACTGCTCAATCTGAGGATGTTCTTCGTTTACTAATTCCTGTCAGAATTGCACAGAGCCTGGGATTTGGACCAAAATATGCTTCTGTTCATGAAAACCTTAATTCATGGATAGAACTGAAAAAATTCTCTGGATCTTCAGGATGGCCTACCATGGTATTAGTATTGCCAGGTAATAAATACATACTGTGATAATTTCTAGTACTGTGAGTTACTGAAATAATGAAAGAAAGTTTGATTTTTCAGCAAAATTATCTTAGAAAACAAAGTTGAAAAAGTGTCTTCATCCAAGCTGTTAGGAGTTTATTATGAGGCATTGGTCGTACATCAGTTGATTATGTTAATATTGAGTTTCTTGTGTGAAGTATTGATCTGCATGTTATTCATGGTTTTACTTTATATTTTACATATAAAACCTAGGTTTCATATATGCTTATCTAGAAGAAACACACAAAAGAGGAGAAATATTAACATTGTTATTTAATTTATTTTATGTATCCTTTTACTTCCTACAAGGAAACGAAGCTCTTTTTTCTCTGGAGACTGCGTCAGACTACGTGAAAGATGAAAAAGCTTCTTTTTATGGTTTCAAATGTTATGCAATTGGATATGAATTTAGTCCAGGATCTGATGAGGTAAGGGAGAAGTGAAATGGCTACAATTGCTGTTCTTGTTCTTTTGAGTACTTTGAGATGACAACTTCATACCACTGGTAGAAAAAGAAGCGTATGCTCTGGTGGCCACTGTGTTTTCTCTAACCTAAAGGAATAAAGTATCAGTAAGACCTAATTGAAGTCAGTGGGATTAATTTTTGCACATCTGATTCTCTCGCCTTCCAAAGGACAAGCTTCTGGTACCATTACCCAACTATTGTATTATATGGTGTACATGGGTAGGGAAGTCGCTGCAAGAACTTAAAGGTGTCATTGAGCGTGAGCAAGTGCATCAAGGAATCAGGTGTAGTTGAACTATTAGCCTTTTTTTAGCTTAGGATTTTTGCAAAAATGGTAGATTTATGCTTTGATGAATGAAAAGGAAGGCTTTTTCTTGGTCATTATTAAATCTAGAAAAAATTATGCAAAAACTGCCTTCTGCATAAGGGGTGTTCACACAGCAAGGAGCTGTCCAGTGTGTTGATCTGCATTTCACATCTTTGTTTGCTTGCTATTTCAGAACCTTCTGTTTTGAGTCCTAAAGATGCATTTCATTATGAGTTTAGTTAAAAATGTGTTTTGGAGATTTTGCAGTCTGCCTTGTATTCAGTCGGAGAATACAAGGCAAATCTAGGTTTACAGATTCTGGAGACTCTTTCCAAAAGAAGGATTTTTACCTATTTTATATATTGACAGTTTTTGGTAAGTCAGCTAAGAAAATCCGTCAGATGGAGATTTTCTGTCTCCTCCACTTTTTTTTGGTGTTGTTTTGTTGTTTTGTTTTGTTTTGTTTTTTCCCCTCCATGAGAGGCATCTCTCAGAGGTGTGCTGAACCACCTATAGATTTTTTTTTTTTAATTAAAATTGGTGTCAACACCTTTTTGTGAGCAAAGTTGGAGAGGTTGTGCCTGCATATAGCTGGGACAAGTTGAAGGAAAAATATCAAACGCATTTCTTTATGGTTTCAGATAGCTACAACCTCCTTAGCAATACTGCTCTCCCCCCATTCCTTTCATCCAGCCTCCTCTCCCCCATGTATTTGAAAACAGTTTGTTCTTTTTTTATTTTTTTTTTAATTTTTTTTTTTTTCTTGTGAACAGAGTTGAAAGATACTGATAGAGACACTCTCATGTATTTTCAGTGACGAGTCTAGGGGCGAGGGGGAGTCTTCTCATTCCATGTAACAACAGTGTCAATGGGAAAAAAATAACTTTCCAGGACAAATAAAAGGGACAAGCTGTCAAGGACATCTCCTGCCATATATAATGGAGAAAGGGAAAATATGGAATCTTTTTCCCATCCTTGCTTCTGCAGCTAGAGAAAGGGAAGAGGGGGAAAAAAGTTATGAACAGTACTACCTTTAAACAAGATGGGAATGTGAGCTTGTGTGGTATGTATGTATGTACAGCTTAGAAGAGGCATTACTTTGCAATCTGAATACTTATCGGTAGATTTTTTTGTATTAGGAAGTTCCCTTTCTCTTTAACATTACAGACCAAAGACAATTATCATTTTCAGATGTTCTTACTAGGATACCAGAAGCATGGTAACCCACTTTATTAATATGCTTACTGAGTTTAAATTGTTGTAAAAATTTGGTACTCTGGCCCATGTCACAGCAAAGCATGACGATCTAGCTGTTTTGTAGGAAGAATATCACTGAGAAACATCAAACTGGAACACACAGTTGATATTTCTTAGGATAAAGCAGTGTCAGGGAAACATATTCATTGTCCTATTTTCTGAAATACTATTTTTGTTTTAAAATTTGTTTCAATTTCAAGGGTATTATTCAACTGGAGAAAGAATTGGCAAATTTAGGAGGATCATGTGCCGCAGCTTTAATGAAGAAAGATCTAGCACTTCCTATTGGTAAGTGCTACTTAAAGAACATACTTTGTTATTTCATCGTTTCGAGTTTTCTGAATAAATACTACCTTTAAGTCTTAATGTTGCTTTCAGTTAGAGATGATCATACAAAATTGATTCTTAAAACTGAGTTAATAAAACAAACTAATAAAGTGGTAGTGTTTTCTGCTTACGCTATTCCCTTCATATGTGTATGGGGAGGAGGGAAACATGGTCATTTGAATCTGAACCAACTCACCCCATCCACAGGTAGTGTATCAGTGTACAAGCTGTGTCCTCGTACTTCACAAAAGTGCAGGTATCTTATTTGTATTTCTCTTTCACTGTTTTCTCCCAGCACACCACTCTGAATGAAAAATACCTGCAGCATTGAATTGCAAAATTTAAAATTATTTCTTTAAAATTGAAAGTGGCCATTGCATCTGTAGACCTTATAGCCTAAAATATTTCTGCTGTAGTCTTACTTTTGCAATTACAGAAAGAATACCTACTTTTACAATAGATGCAGCAAATAAAAGTTTACAGTAACCCAAATGCGATTTAGAATGTAAGGAAAAAGATGAGTTTATGAAAATTAATGGATATGGAGGTTGAATTAGAACTTTCTGATGATGCAGCGATATTCTGTGTGCATTTCTCCTAATTAACATTAGTGTGTAGGAAAAAAAGGCTCATGATCTATAATGGACTATATTTTTGATCATTTTAATTTAGCAACACAAATTAAAAGCTCAGATACTGTTAATGAGACTGGAAGTGTGTATTAATGAGCAGAAAGGCATTGATCAGTGTGCAGTTATAACCACAAAACCTAATTTGAACTTTTTAACCCAATATTTTTTTGCTTGTGTATTTGAATGTGCAAATTTCTTATTTTATATTGTAAATAGGCACCTTAATTGCACTGGTGTATCTATATTTCTCTCTCAAAAGTGCAGGCAATTCTATAGTTTAAGTAGTTCCCTCTTTTGTCCTCCAAACAGCCACTCTAAATCATTAGGGTTTTTTGGTGGTTTTTTTTTTTTTTTTTTTTTACTTCCCTAGCCCCCATTTATCCTGCTGTTCTATGCAAAAAAAAAAAAAAAAAAAAAAGGTGAAATTGAAATGCTTCTAACTTAATTTCCCAAGTTTTATAATACTTCATACTTCTCTCTCGAGGGGTTTTTCGTTTTTTTTTCTAATTTTGAATGTATAAAAGAAGAAGGGAAAATAGATGCTACATGAACTTGCTTTATATGCTTTCAGATAGAAGGAATTAGAAATAAAACGTACAGTTAAGTTACCTATACAGTCTGGGCCACCTATAAAAGTGGTTGTGTGTGATCTACAAGAGAGGAGGGATAGGTGCATTGTGTGTAAAGGGTTTCCTAATTACTGACATAATTACAATTGATTTATATGACTGTTTACCTGACACCAACTCAAGGACTTCAGCCAAGTCTGTTAGTGTTGCTGTTAAGATTACAAAGCAAATGACAAACAGGTATTGTAAGTGTGTATTGATTCTCTGCTGGACCACTGGGCCCTGTGAATAAACAAAACTGATGAATACAGGGAGCAGTTGTAGTGTTTGCAGATGTAAATCACTTTTTAAGACTATGATTGTCTTTTATTTTGCTTTGTTTAAGTATTTTGCTTGGTGTCTCAGAAAAACACAGTGGTAGGAAAAGAAGAAAAATTTTCTTTTCTACAGCAACATTTAAATGACTTAGTATCAGAATACTTTTCCTGTATTGTAGAATATGTATCTTCTACATTTTGCTGCAAGTGAACGATGTCTTAAAAATCCTGTTTTACTGCCGCTGCTCATCTGCAGAGCAGAATGATCTTATTTGTGGAATGGAGTGTCCTTTAAGAAAAGCCTATATAATCATATAAAAGACTGTCTTTTAATGCATATACACAAGGCAGCCCTTTGTGTTAGACTTTTCATACTTTATTTTCTAATTTATACAATTTTACGTTTTTTTCCATGCATGGATATATACAGGCTAAAGAAAGTAACCTAAGAAAAAGACTCACTCCAGCAAAGAACTAGCAACTTAACTTACAGTGTCTGAACTTTGACATTTGGAAGTTAGACGTCTAGGTCTAAGCTGGTAGCTCTAACTTTCTTTTAGAGTTAATGTGGGCATGGTTCATGTCACCCTAACATGAAATGTACAAAAAATGAAATTAAATCACCTAAAGGAGGAGCCTGTTTCTCCTCTGTTTGCTATAAAGATATGTTTTAATACCTAAGTCTGAACTCATTCTCTCATGCTTCACTGCCCAAAAGTGGGTGAAGTAAATCCTGCTTCATTTCCCAGATACTCTTTAGACCTCTGAATCTCGAACTAAGTGCTCTTAAAACCTCGTGATTTTAATGAAGACAATAATAAACAACTTAATGAATGTGGCAGAATTTTAATAAAAGGAAATAGGAAACGTGGTTGAAAATTCTTACCATATGTATTTGTGGAAGGTTGTGCAAAGGGTATCATAGGAGTAAAAAAAACCACAAACAAACAAAAAAGCTTATCTGGAAGCTTTCTGTCAAGGTAAATAGGACAATTGAACTGACTTCAAATCAGAGTTACTAGTTGTTACTGGTATCCTTGTAGGACCTTTCCATCTTCAGCTTTATTTGCATGATTTGTCTTGGTTTATTGACTTTAAGGAGGTTGCCCTTCACAAAGACCTTGCTTTATAATAATTTTATAGTTGGTATATTCTATATATAAGTAGCCAAATACTTGTATAACTATTTGTCTAGGACCATTAGGAAAAAAAAATATTTTGAAAGGACATAAAAAAGTCTTCAGCCTTTTTACTCCAAAGGAAGATGGACCAGACAGTAATTCCTTCACCATGTATTAGAACTTTGTCTTTGAAAGTATACTCAAATACTATTTGAGTTACTATGTTCAAAAGGTCACAATTCCTCCTTGCTGGTCCTCCAAGAATCAAATTTAACACACTTTTTCCCAAGAGACAAATCTGGTCTGTGGCCGTGATCTAACTTAAGCAACAATGTTGAATTGATTGGTGTACTTAACATTATTACTTACTGTCGTAGTTCAGCCCCGATCGGGACCAGACTACGCAGTCTGTCTCTCGCTCCCCCCACCCTCCAAGAGAATAGGAGGAGATGATATAAGAAAAAAAACAGCTCAAGGTTTGAGATAAGGACGGGGAGAAATCCTTAAAGTTACCGTCACGGGCAAAACAGACTCGACTTGGGGAAAACTATTCATTTATTTCTAAAATTAGAAGGAGAATGAGACAGGGAACAAGATAACCTCCCCCCACCCCTCCCTCTTCCTGGGCTTAACATTATCTCTACTACCTTCCCCTCCCGAGCGGCACGGGGCGGGAAAAGGGAATGGGGGTCGCGGTCAGTTCATCACGCGTTGTTTTACGCCACTGTATCATCGTTGGGGGAAGAACTCCTCGCATTCCTCCTCTGCTCCAGCGTGGGGTCCCTCCCACGGGCCACAGTCCTTCGTGAAACTGCTCCGGCGTGGGTCATCTCTTCCACGGGGTGCAGTCCCTCTAGAACAGCTGTCCCAGCGGGCCCTCCACGGGCCACAGCCTCCTTCAGGCATCCACCTGCTCCGGCGTGGGGTCCTCCATGGGCTGCAGGTGGATCTCTGCCCCTCCGTGGACCTCCATGGGCTGCAGGGGGACAACCCGCTCCACCATGGTCTTCACCACGAGTTGCAGAGGAATCTTGGCCAGGAGCCATATTACTCCTCCCCCTTCTTCTTCACTGACCTTGGCGTCTGCAGCCGTTCCTCACAACAGGCTGGCAGACGTCTCTCAGGATCCTTTTTACATCTTATTCACTTCTCATCTCCTCTCCACTTCTTGCAGCCAGGCCGGGCCGAGTTGGGCCCAGTCGGCTGCCCGGCGGGAGGCCAGAGGGTGAGGCCTGCAAGGCCCATGAGGCTCGCGCCTCCCCCTCTCTGCCCCCCGCTCAGCTGCGTCACATCTTCTCCTCCTCTTTTCCCTGTTTTCCCCTACTTAAATACGTTATCGCAGAGGCGTTATCACGGGACATTCTGCTACCAATTGGCTCGGCCTTGGCCAGCAGCAGGTCCGCCCTAGGCCCGGCCGAGTCCACTGAACAAAGGGGAGCGACTTCCAGCAGTTTCCTACAGAAGCTACCACCTTAGGCCCCCCCTCACTAACAAAACCAGAACACTTACTTGTTTTGAATTCCGTAGCAGTTACTTCTGAAAGCAGAGGTTTTATATATCTTAATTTCTTTGAATTTAAAAAATGCCTTAGGATTTGATTCTTCTCATTTCTCTTTCTCACTTTCTACTAGTAGAATTGCCTGACATGTTTTTGAGAGTGGGTAGAAATATGGTAACCTTATATGTTTTATGTTTCTGTTAAAAGACTGTGTTTGGCAATTCTGGTCACCCTGGAATCAGACTTTTGAGTTGCATTTGTGAGAAAGAAATCTTATATAATAGAATGTATTTGAGTTTTATGTTTTAGGAGGAATGATAATTTACAAAATTGTGCAGACTTTATCAGGTTTTCAAATACTGTTACTAGGGTAGGCTCTTAAAAGGGAGCAGCTGGTGGATACTCATAAATACTGCTTCCCAGAAACCATCTCGACTTCCCAGCATCTTTTTCTGAAAGTGTCTAGTCATATCCAAAGATTTGCCATACATACTGTCTTGGAGATAAGAAGACAAGTACCAAATTTTTGTTTTACGTAACATATATTTTTTTATTTGCTTGTGCACGGAACTACACAGTATTGCATGTTTAATATGTTACTTGAAAATGTTAATCTTTCGACTGCTGGTTGAAAAATGTTACACATCATCTTGCGAACTTAAATTTTGTAATATAAAAGTCTTCACTAAACAGAATTTAATTTTGCATTCCATCATATGTAGATAAATGTTAATATGATTGTTATGAAAAATAAGGGGTTTTTTTGTGAAAATAAGTTCCGTTTTTACAGCAGGTAGTGAATTTGAAGAAGATCTTGAGATTCTTGAAGAGGCTGCCT
Organism: Chlamydotis macqueenii; assembly: GCF_036417535.1. Lineage (NCBI taxonomy): Eukaryota > Metazoa > Chordata > Aves > Otidiformes > Otididae > Chlamydotis > Chlamydotis macqueenii. Next base: position 170,399,165 of record NC_141556.1, read on the forward strand.
TACAGGTATACCGCTGCCTTTTTTTCCATTGCAATAGACTTCAGCACATCATTGCATTGAAACTTTTTGACAGCTGTGGAAGAAAATAATTTGTAAGGCTTTTGTAACAGGAGGGAATCTGCCTTGTTATGAAACAATTTAAGAAACTCTTACAGAAGTTTAATTATTACATTAAATCTCTTTGTTAAAATAAATCTGCTTAGAAAAAATGCATAGGAAGTTAGATGACCAAATGTATTTCAAAATATGTAGGTGTCTGGCTTAGACTGCATGATTTAACAAATTTTAGATGTTACCAAAATTAATTCTGCATATATCTTTGTAATTGCAGAAAAAAAAAACAAAACACTTTTTCAGTGAACAGTAACATTTATCAAGTCTGAAATAATATGATAGCAGTTGTTCTGGATTGATGATGTATTTTATTTGTTGTGATGGGAGCTAATGCTGGTCAGTACCTCCCTGATTATAGCCCCTAGCAGATGATGCACAGTGAAAAAGGAATTTTCACATTCTCTCTCTCCTAATTATCATCAGGGCAATTGTTTTGAAATTTAGTTGTCACAGTACTTGCTGGAAAAACATGTCAATGCTGTACTAGGACACCATTGCATGGGCCTTAGATGACAGAACAGTAAACAGAAACTCTCTAGGAGGAATCAGATGTTCCTTGAAAGAAATATTTTTTTTCAGCGGTCTCTTTTGGGACCCAGTGTGTTCTAATTCAAAACATGAGCTAGGAGTGTGCATGCGAGTAATGGATTCATTTTCACTTTTAGTCCTGTCTGTTAAATATTTTATGCATCTTTCCATGTTCCTTCCCTTCCTGCAAAGGAGGGATTTCTTTTACTGTATCTCTTTCTTAAGAGATCTGCCTTTCTGTAAGTTATATCTCTAGCCTTTTATTTTCCTTTGAAATATGCTCATTAGTCACATTTTCAGAATGACTTGCTTCTTTCTTCTCCTGGTCACAATTCAGCAGTTTAAGATACTTCTAACGTGGAAGTTCATGTCACTTTTTTCTTTCTTCTGGAAATTCTCTCTCAAATCAAGCTCATTTAATCTCATTTGAGATAGATTATTGTTTTAGAGGGTGAACTGACTTTTAAGTCTTCATCGGAGCAAAGTTTATCCACTATTCTCCTACTTGAATGGTTTTCATTGCCCAAAATGTCTGTGCCAATTGTGTCATATTATGGGAAAGTCTATATGTGTAAGATACTAAATAACTTTTTTGTTTCCATCCTTTCATCTCCACTCCAACTCCTGGAAAAAAAAAAAAAAAAAAAAGGTGTGCAAATCTCACTCCGGCATTCTTGGGAAAGGCTTGGCATTATCTCACTCACCAACCATTTTGGAAGCTCTTGAAGGAAGTCTTCCACTGCAGGTACAAAGCAATGAGCAGTCATTTCTGGAGGATTTCATTGCCTGTGTAGCAGGATCAAGTGGTGGACGACTTGCAAGGTAAAAAGTTTCTGTGCTGCATGAATAAACCTGTTGTTTTATAGTTTTAATATGCTAAGTTTTGCAACAAAATAGAAAATGTTTATTTGTGTGTTAAATTTCAAAACCTGTGCAATATTGCTTGTCTGTACATTTAGCTGTACAACTTTAATAGCTACATCAAGTATTAGTGAAGTAAAACTATTTGACCATATAGTTTCTATTATGATGTTAGGTAGAAATATTTAAGTATTATTCAGACCTTCTTCATCCTTTCTTAGCTGCAAGTCATATTTGTACAGAGTAAGAATTTATCTTTTGGGGGGCCTGTAAGAGATTTTAGTATTAAGTTTTTCTTTGCTGTAGGTGGCTTCAGCCAGATTCATATGCTGATCCTCAGAAAACATCACTGATTTTGAATAAGGATGACATTCGATGTGGTTGGCCAACTGTTATTACAGTACAAACAAAAGACCAGTATGGGGATGTTGTTCATGTTCCTAATATGAAGGTAATTATTGTCATCTTGGCTGTTTTTATGCTTCATCATGCCTTCTTTTAGTATTTATTGTAGATATTCTACAGAATACTCCTGTATAGGGCAGAAAGTGGCATTTGTAGATTCAGTGTAGTCAGACTTTCTCACCTCTAAATCTACAAAACTATCAGATTCTGTACTACGCCAACACCATTTCATGTAATTTATAGTTTCTTTGTAATGAGGTATACGTGTGTAGTTGTGGAAATAATCGGTTTTAGGCAATGTTTGATGGTGATGTGTAAGATGACAAGAATCCATTTTTTAACTTGTAAGCCAGGAAAGTGTATTACAAATTTTAAACTGAATAAATGCGATGGAAAAAAGAGTCAGAAGAACAGTGATGGTTCATTTTATAGTCGCTTTATTTTAGACTAGAACAGCACATCCTCCTTTTCTGTTTCTAATATTTAGAAGTTCCTGTAATCTCTTTCCCTACCCCCCCTATATTTTTTCTTTTTTTTTTCCCCCTATTTTTTTATTATTATTCTTCTTTTTTTCTTTTTTCTTTTTTTTTTTCCTTTTGTTTTTCTTTTTACAGCCTCAGGTAGAATTAGAAGGCCCTTACAGGCTTTGGAGTAAAACCTATGGAATATGTGTAAAAGTTGGCTGCTTGATTGGAAGTAGCAAAGCCTGCAAACAGAACAAATTAAACACAAAATATTTTTCATATTGTCTTAATAAATTAGGTTACATTTGTGTTTTAAAGCTCGGTTTTACTCTGGAGTAGTACGAGTATTTTCAAGACTTGCTTTTGTTCGAGCCCAAAAGCAGATGAAGTACCTTATACAAAGACATAAGTCCTATGATGAGAACTCTCAAATCTGTTCTTCCTATAGGATGTAATAAATAGTTGAGAGTTATCTTATGGTGAGCTGTAGATGCATTAATGAACTGTGAGTCTAAAACAGTTACACGAGAATCAGTCGCAAACACAGCTTGATTGAAATTTAAATGTGTGGTTATGGACTTAAGTAGGTGACAAAGTGAATAGAGTAAAATCACTACTGAAAAAGTTTTCTATCGATCAGGAAAAGGACGTGTCAAAGTATATACATCAAAATTGTTGCTGGATTTCTTGTTTAATTACTATTTTTCTTCATGAATGTATTAAACTAACAGAAGTCTTAATTCAATTTAATCATTTTGTTGGATTCATTCAGTGTGCAATCTGCTGATATAACTTCCAGTAAATTAGAACAGCATATGAAATATGCAGGAGTTAAACGCACTTTATTGCAGATTTAGGATGGGTAGTGAGTAAACTTGTTTTCCAGACAGTCTGTTCTTCCTCAGAAAACTAAATACAGCTGACTGTTACCTGTAGTAATGGAGGTATGTGGTATCTCTGGGCAAAAAAAAAGTCAGATAAAATAAGCATTAAAGAGCGCAGTACAGTTCTGTCGTAGTAGGGTGGCAGAGGTAGCCAAGATCCAATCTGGCCGCTGCTGATCCAGATCTAGGAGGCTCTGATGACTCACTCTGAAACCTGTGCAGTTATTTGGAAGGCTCTCTTCCCTACTTTGTAGCAGTTTTTGCTGCTTTGCTAGACGGATGTACCAGACTGTGTGCTGCTTCCCAGGGAGTGCTCTGGGACTGGCAGAACTGGCACTGGCCCTTACTGATCGTGTGCCAAGTCAATTGGGTGTTTCTTTCCTGTACATTTACATGTTTCAGAGATGCTGTGCTTGGCTTTGCAAAGTGTTAAGTGTAGACACGTTGTTTTTTGACACAGCTGGACTTACAGTGAGTGCTCTAAGCACTTTGTCAATGTACCTTATCAGATCTAATAGAATGTGTGCATGTGTGTTTTCTCCCTAAATCATCATCTGTATTTGATGTCCTATTGCAGGTAGAAGTCAAAGCTATTCCTGTTTCTCAGAAAAAAACATCTTTGCAACAAGAACAAGTTAAAAAGGTGCAACGGATACCAGGGAGTCCTGCAACAGCTGCTTCCCCTAGCAGTGATATGACCTTTGGAGGACTTCCTTCACCGAAGCTAGATTCTTCCTATGAGCCAATGATAGTAAAAGAAGCTCGATACATTGCCATTACAATGATGAAGGTAAATTACTGCCATTTTAGCAATGTAACTATAAAATTCAGCATTCAAAGTGTGTAAGGGTATGCAAAGGAGAAGGAAAAATGTGTATTTCAGTATGAGCACAAGCTAAAAAAGCATTACTTGCAAATTACTTGAATTGTATTGAAGTTCAGCAGAAAACTAGGTGCATCAAAAGGACTAATTGTCTGAACTCTTTACATTTCAGTGTAAAATGTGGATGTCCCCTGAACTTTTTGCTTTATACCAGCCTGTATGTTGTATCAGTACTTAATAGAAACATCCAAATATGATTAGAAACTGTAGTTTCTCACTTCATTACAGTAAATTGTGACATTTAGGGGACTGATACCCAAACCTATATCCTGGTATTGAGACACAAAATAGCTGATGTGCATATCTGTTCAAATGTTCTTATCCCACGTCTTCTACCCCTGTTGTTTTTGATTTACCGCTGGAATCTGATAACTCAGCATCTATTGCAGCCCAGAGAGATTCCTGCTGAAGCACACTTTTTGCTGTTCTGGGACTACCATTATTTACTTCTTATGGGGCTTTTCAGTGCAGCCATTTCACAAGACACTGTGAAAGTGAACTAGTTTTGGTTTTGGTTTGTTTGTTTGTATTGAGAATCAAGGGAAATATCACCTTAATACAGAGGGAATTTCACTTTGAGTTGAAAGAAAGAGGATCCAAAATTCCATTGATAAATCCACGGGGCTGATTTGTAGTTTTTGACCTGCAACATACTTGCTTTCTTATTTTCACATGGTCTTCAACATGCTACCTGTATTCAAGGGCTTTTTATACAAGTGAGATTAGAAAAGATTCAAAGACATGACTGCGAACAAAGGTTTTGTTAGCAATAGCTATTTTTATTATCTAAATAATGGCAATTTAAAGAGAAAGTTAAGATACTTCTTTCATGTATGTATATATGTCTGTGTTTTGGAATTGGTTTCTGGTTCACTGATCAATGCTTCTGGTGAGTGTAAAGTTAATTAGTGTCTTCTTTGAGAAAATATTCTGGTTTCTTTTATTCATGACCATAGTATAACTGGTAACTGTTGATTTTGTGTTTATTGAATTTAATCTGTTTATAGGCATATGAAAATTATTCTTTTGAAGAACTACGCTTTGCTTCACCAACACCAAAGAGGTAAATATTAAAAAAATATTTTTTTAACGGGGGCTTAAATTAACATGTCCCGTGACTTCTGCTTACACCCAGAGTCACAGGCCTTGACTGCCAGGTGATCTTGTCTAAGTGTTTCTGTAGAAACACTACAAAAAGCATGTATTGCTATATTTTTTTCTTAAATTTAGAGATTTTGTTTAAAATCCTTTGTTCTTAATTGTTCTAAGGTTGATTCCTTATTTGTATTACCTACTCTGTGAATATGTTCTTTCACCATTTGCTATAAATAAATGTGACAGAGGGTTATAACTTCATAGTAAATAATATAGGGTTGCTACATTTGATGGGGGAAAACGGCATTTAGATGATCTGCTATTAAAAAAAAAAAAATCATTCCCAAACTAAGTACTACAGATCCTATCCAAGACTACAGTAATTGTTTTATGACTTAAATTGTTTTGTTTATGCCTAGACCCAGTGAAAACATGTTGATCAGAGTGAATAATGATGGTACATACTGTGCAAACTGGACTCCTGGAGCTGTTGGTCTCTATACCATTCATGTTACTATAGATGGCATTGAAATAGGTACTTAATTTTCACTATACTTAAGCAGAAATTTATAGTATATTCACTTTGTATACTGATAAGTGTATGTCTTGATGCCCATGAGATTTATTATTAAAGTTCATGGCAAAACTAAGCACACAAGTTTTGGTTCAGAAGCCTTCTATCTAATTCCCTCTTCTTTCTCAAAAGAAAAAAAAAAATCACAGCTATTCTCTCATGGAAGTAGGGACATATATGGCAAATAATATATTTATAATGAGGTTAGACTACCAGATTAATAGGCTATCTTACTCTTTGCTCTCAATGTTGCAAGAAAAATATCTTATTTCAGCTGAGAGTGACGGGGGGTGGGAGGGGGAACCCCCAACACTGAAAAATCTAAGAAAAGGGGAAATTGTTCCTGACCATGCAGAAGTAAATAATGTCCTTTCTTCTATGGAAAATTGAGAAAGTGTGGTCTTAACTGAGACTCTAGTCTAGGTCTCAATTATTTGTAGTAAGTTTTAAATGCTTTGTGTTTCTTCCTTGCTGAAAATCTTGTAGTTGTCTTGCTGGTCCTAGGGACTATACTATAAGATAGTATACCACGATACCATGATAACTTCTCTTCTGGTTCAATTATTGTAACTTACTGTCCTGTCGTAGTTCACCCCCCATCGGGACCAGACTACGCAGTCTCTCTCTCACTCCCCCCACCCTCCAAGAGAATAGAGGGAGATAATATAAGAAAAACAGCTCGAGGTTTGAGATAAGGACAGGGAGAAAATCCTTAAAGTTACCGTCACAGGCAAAACAGACTGAACTTGGGGAAAACTATTCATTTATTTCTAAAAACAGAAGACCTCTAAGATCATCGAGTCCAACTGTAGTATGTATGAAGACACAAATGTTGAGAAAGTAACACTTTGCACCATGAAGCAACTGCAAGTGTTGTTTATGGCAGACACATAAACAAGTGGTTATTTTGCCTGAGTTGTGGCACAGATAAATGGTAGTTACAACTTGACTGATATATCCTCTTGTGTTTGTTTTCTTTTGAACTTAATGGTTTTTTTGCTTATAGATGCTGGACTGGAAGTGAAAGTAAAAGATCCTCCAAAAGGAATGATACCTCCTGGAACCCAACTTATTAAACCAAAAGCAGAGCCTCAGCCAAACAAGGTTTGGAGAACTGGGGAAAAAAAAAAAAAAAAAAAAAAAAAAGCCCCAGATGGTTGTTATTGGGTGGGATTTCGTTGTTGTTTAATACATACTTTATCATGTTATAGTGGTGCAGGACTTGAGGATATTTGCAAATCACTTCAATGTGCTGAATGGAATGAAGTAAATATACTGGATAAAATGAAAAATATTCATTCAGTTTTCTTTCTGTCTGTCCATTAATAAAACTATTAAAGTTCTACAGAAACTGCCTTAATCCTGGCTTGTCACACAAACATGGTGCAACCATTTTGAAAGCCACAGACAGTGTTCTGTGCTATTATTAGTTCATTTTCTTTGATATTATACTTTGTAATTAATTGTACAAAAGACTACAAATATTTCATTTGTTTTGTGATAAGGATCTTTCTTCAGTCAATATAAAATCTAAAATTAGTTTCTTTAGTGATACCTTCCTTTCTTAAATATCATTATTTTATTTTTCGGTTATCCTTTCTTTAGCTTTTGACTTCCCCATTTCAGCTTATCGTTCACCCTGAAGGACTAAAGTAGACACAAATAACAGAGGAAAGCTGAAAGGTGATTTGGCAGTGCTATAAGGAAACTGCCTAGATGAGAAAACAGTCTTCTACTTCCTCGCAGATGCAAGGAAGGGATATTAAACAAGGCATTGAATCTTTTTTTTATGGAATAAACCTATATTAAAAGGTGTGAAATTCTGAGATACCACAAGGTTATCCTTCCATGTCTTATTACAACTGCAAAGGTGTCTAAGAAATACATGATTACAAAAAGGACCAGGTGTTAGCCAACTTCTTACCTGTATAGCTCATCCTGATTTTTTTTTTTTTTCCCCCACTTTGAGTAGTCTAGAGACAGTAACTTTGTTGTACAGTTCCCTGGTCTGTAAAAACATCCAGTGTCTGCTTCTGCCACTAACAAGATTCTTTTCCCTGCACCCACACCTCCAAATAAAAATAACAAATTTACCTTTAGTTTCCACATAATTTTTTATCCTTCATTGCATTTTTTTTTTCCAAAAATGCTTTTAGACTTTCCCTTCTCTTGGAAGAAAGACTTCCTGATTACTTCATTATCTTAATTAAAATTCCTAATTCCTACTGCGTGAGATTTGTCTCACATAACTTAATGTTATTATCTCCATCCAAGCTGATCATGATACGTGGTGTTTGGTGTCACCAAAGTGAGACACACATCTGGTCTGAGAGGAGATACATTGCTGGATGGAAGTGCTATCTGTTTCTTCAATTATTACCATTGCAATTGAGGTGACTGGTTCATCTATAATTGCTACAATTTGTCAAGTAATGGGCTTCATGACCGTTAAAAATATTTTATGAAAGTTAGACCTCTAGTGTTCTGAGCATTACCTAGTGTTTAATCATCTCCCTGTGTTGTTATACTTGCATGTCTTGTTTCTTGTTCCTCTTTGAAAGAGGAACCGTCTTTCTGTTTTGTATATAGTATCTGCAGAGCCTGGTGTGAAAATACACTAGACCTTTCATGGCAAATAATTTTGTCAGTCTTCTTTCTTCTGTGTCATCACAAATCACGTAACAAACCAGGTTAGAATAATTTTTTTGTGTATGAACAATGGTATTATAAATAATACGTAAAGGTAATTATTACACTCTGCTCCATGCTTCTGAAGTGAAGAATGCGGATTAGACATGTATCAGAGACAGTCCAATATACCAAGTCATGTTTCACTGAAAAAAAGAGGCTTAGTTGAGCTGTAGAAGCTTCTTCCTCTTATTTGTTAGGCCAAAATTTTAGATAGTTATAACCAAAGGACTCTAACAGTCTCTTCTGAGTGGTGATCTGTTGTCAACTAGAAACACCAAAATATTTTCATTAAGGAAGTGGAACATTACAATTTTGTAGTCAAAGTTCACTTGAATTGCAAGTTGAAAATGTATCCTATATTACGATTTTGTATTAATTTTTTTTTTGTTCTATGTTGTTTGAAGTCACGTGAAAGTCTGATTTTCCTGTCCATCCAAAGTTGGTAAAGATTATCATAGTGATCTGTATTCAGCCTGGAGTATATGACCCATAAAACTGCTGCCTCCTCATTGCCTGTGAAACTTAGATTAACTAATTTGCAGGAAATTACATTCCACGTCCTGTTAAGGGAAACATTCCCTTTCAGGCTATGTAATGTAATTCAGTGTAGTTGGGACCAACTAGAAGAAAGCAGTCCTAATTTAGCTGAATTGGAAGGGGCAAGACTGGTAGCAGAATGATTGGTCACTAACATATTTTGACTCTTTTTACTGTCCTCACATGAATGAACAAGTAGCTAGCATTAGTTGCAAAAAAAAGCCCACCAAACCCAAAATCTCTGGACAGGGAGTGATTTTTTTTACATCCCTTCATGGAAGTTTAACCCACTTGTTACAGTTGCTTTATCCTATACAATGCACCTTTCTGTGCTGCGAGATTTACCTCTTTTCAGATTCACCAAATAAGAAGGCACAGCAACAGAGTTCTTGAAAACAAAACTGCTGCACACTGTAAGGGAGATGTACATGTTAATTGCTATGGCTTCTGCATTAGTCACTTCTTTGAGTTGGAATCCAGTTTGTCTATGCTCCATGAAAGCTGACTATGGGGGTGTTACAGGACAGAGTTCCTGAACTGTTGTGCCGTAGAGGAATATTCCAAGCAAAGAGGTGCTATATCAGAAAGAAGACTCAGACAATTATGTTTTCAGGATGTTCAGAATTAAGTAAACTTTTCATCTGTGTTTTGTTGTATTGTCTGTCAGTGGATCTGATCCCTTAACAGTTTATAATTAGAGCTTGAAGTTTTCTGCTAACTAGTTAGCTGCTGCAAAGGTGAAAAACACTCTTTCCAGACCTGTGCGTATACAAAACTTGAGTGAGAGGAGTTCCTCCTCTAAATTCAGATTTTTAATCCAAGTTCTAGCCAACCTGTCATATGATTTTTCTGAAATAATATTTTGGGGTAATAACACAGAGTCCCCTGATTTGCAAGGCTTTGTTTATAGGCTTGTCTATGTTGAGAATGTTGTCAGCAGTGATTCAGCCTTACATCTTTACAAGGACCTTGGAAGTCTTAGTTTTACCTGTTGAGAGAAATCTAAATCCTTGAAGTAACAGGATTGTTAGTAAGCAAAACCTTGCCCGTTTTGAAGTAAGTTATATTTGAAATTCTTCTGTGGTATTTTTTTTTGTTTTGGTTTTTTTGTTTGTTTGTTTTTGGTTTTTTTTTTTTAATTAGCCTTAAGACAAATACCATTTCTTAAAATAAATAATTTCTTTAGGAAAAAAAAAAAAAAGAATTCCTGCACTTAGCTGTTACCTTTCATTACCTTTTCCTGAGTTTATTCTTTCCGTATCATTCTGTGCTTCATCTGAAGTTAAAGATTGAGTGCATACTTCAGTTGATACTTCTTTTCAGTTTTACGTGTGGAGTTTGAAAATAACTTTCCAAGAAAAATATTTTATACCGCATGCATAGAATATGTGCACTTCTTAAAACCAGAGACCAAAAGGATGGCTTATGTTTGTTCTCTGTGGGACAGGTGCCTGATAATGTATTTGGTGAAAAAAAATGATAGTGGATTATAACTGGGAGATTTTGGGAGCTGTAGTAAATCAAACTAATAGCAAGGAGCATCTGATTCAGCCTTCCTCTGAAAAAGGAAGAAACTCTTGAAATAGTTATTTGAAAAATAAAATTAAGTAGAAAGATCTGTTCTTTTTCTGATTTTAAATGGTTATTTAAACTCTTCAGCGAAGGAAAATATCCAAATTTTGGCCAGACATGTTATGGTATGAGAACTGGTATGGTTACGAATGAGAACTGGTAATCCAAAGCTGATCAGTTACAGGAAATAGTAAATTTGAAAAGGCAAAAACCTTGAAATGTGCAAGAATGAATAAAATTGGAGGGAGGGGCAGTTAAAAGAATCAGAAGCTTGTACTGAATATTGTGTGATATAACAGAGATCCTTGCGAGACTGAGTCAAGGCACTTTTAGGGTTTTTTTTGAACATTATTATTTTATTGATTATGGTAAAAAAGTGATGTTATACACGGCAAATATGGGAAACTAGCAACAAACTGTAACTCTAAGACTGCAGTCTTGTCACTAGCATTTCAGAATCTGTTAAACCTATTTCTTTTTACTCTTCGAGAGCTCTGTTCCAATTTTTTCTTCCTTACTGTCTTCCTTTGCTTCTCTTAGGTTCGCAAATTTGTGGCCAAGGACAGTGCAGGGCTTCGTATCCGTAGCCACCCTTCCCTTCAGAGTGAGCAAATAGGCATAGTGAAAGTCAATGGATCCATCACTTTCATTGACGAGGTAATTAATAAGACATTTCTGTTGAAAATTAGGCTAACATGTAAAGTCAATTAATGCAAATAATGTTTTTTTTTCATGCTTAGATGTTGACATGTACAACTTCAGAACGTAAGAGTATAATTTGAAAAAATCTAAATATTTACTAATTTAGTTTTTCAAGCTGCTATTTCCTTTTAATTTACTTACTTGAAAACCTGTGTAACAAACTTCTGAGATTCTGATATAAGAAAGCAAAATTTTTACACTTCACCTTATAACAGTATCTCTAAGGATTTAGCTGTTCATTACTTACTATTTCAACTCTACACAGAAATTGAGATGTAGGTGTCATTTTCATCACATCTTTCACTTACACTTCTGAAAGATCACTCGTGTTAGACTACTATGCATGTATTTTTCTTACAATATAACATCATATACAAGGAATATTTTTGCAGTTTACAAAGTTATATCAGCACTGAAAAAATGGAAAGTGGGGAACTTACGAAGCTTATAGAGGCTTGGCTTTCTTCCCTCTTTTATCTCAAAGCAACTCTTATTATTGCATGATCTGATTTAAATTTATCCTTGCAGCTTGCCTTCTGAAAATATATGCCTCCTGTTGCTTTGAAGTTCTGTTTTTGTCAATATTCCTCTTTACCTCTTCTTACGTTCTATCAGCATAGTGAAGATGATTACTTCTTGCTACTGTTGTCTTTTTGTCTGAAGTCTGTTAATCCTTACTAGCTACAGAACAGTTACAGGAGGGCATGGCTCGTTTTTGTTGCTTGTTTCCCATAGATCCACAATGATGATGGTGTTTGGCTGAGGCTGAATGATGAGACAATAAAGAAGTATGTTCCTAACATGAATGGTTACACTGAAGCCTGGTGTCTCTCTTTTAACCAACATCTTGGCAAGAGCCTTCTCGTACCTGTTGACGTAAGTAGAAGGTGCCTTTGAAAAATATCCAAAAGTACACTCTGTCCTCATTACAAGACTTTCTTTAATTAAGGCTGCAAATGCGTCTTGAGGTAAACAATATTTTAATTACCAAATACAATCTTACATGTGTTTGCATTTTTGAGGGCTGTTATGTAATGAGGGTGGAGTGTAGAAAGGTACAAGGCTTTTTATCTTGCAGCCTCTTCTCCTAGAAGAGAAACAAAACTGCAAGCACTGCTATAATGGTGTACAAAAGTATAATCATGTTAGACTGTGGTCTGCACCAGGTGTTTCTCATGCAAGATTTCATTGTCCGTAAGTGGCCCACTGATGCCGTGATTTCAGAGGAGGCTTGCAGAGTGCAGAGAGTCAATGTAATTGAGACTTTCAAAAAAACCTTGAAAAGTTCTTCAGCCTCTCTTGCTTTTTGTGTATATTTTTTGCGAGTTTTACACCTGAATCCCTGAGTAATCAATTTGTAAGCTAATCAAAGAATTCCAGAGCATCAAGATTGAGTGAAAAATTGAATATATAGCAAGAGTAAGCATAATTTGTCTGGATAACTTTAATGACAATCACCATCACTACAGTTAAAAGGTTACACCTTTTCTATAAACAAGATACAGTTTAAAATACTTTAAAAATATATAGAGAAAAAGGTATATTAGCTAAACCAGTGTTGCTCAAAAAATTTATGGAAGTGCAGGCCTTTCTGACTCATCTGCTTTTGGGCATTCCCCAGAGTGGGCAGTATCCTAGTTTCTTCAGGGCAGAATGTGAGAACCAGATCTGATTGCCAATAGAGGTATTCAGATTTGATTTATACAAGTGAGCTGCTGCAGCAGTTGAAGACAGTTAACAAGTATTTGGCCAAATTAAACACCTGCAGCCAGTAATGTCACCCTGTTCCTGTTTTCTGATCATAGAAGAACTGAGATACTCGCAATTCCAGTGAAACTGGGCTGTTTGCTAGTAGCCAGATCTAGCAATTAATAAATCCTTTGTGGCTGAAGCCCATGTTCTGGCAAACACTGTTACGTGGTGCAACAAGATTTTTTTTCTTATTCACCTTCTTGTCTATAAATTATTTGTTGATAAAATTCTATTTGGAGATTTCTTTCAGTTAAATCCTTATTTGGGAAGGACTGCAATATTGCATTTGGGAAGCAAATTATTTCTGTACTTGGTTATCAGTCACTCGAATACTATGATGACAGGCATATTTATCTAATTTGCTGTAGAATATATGAAAACACTGGAAAAAATATAAGCTTTGCTTAAAATCTTGCTTGCATTTTTGACCTCAGAAATTGATACTCATTAGAAAATAGCTATAGTGTACGTCCACAAAACATTAATGTTTGTGTGCGGCAGTATTGTAAGCATGGATAGGTATTATATATTGTTATATTTTATTTCTTTTTTTCTATTCCTAATACTTTTATACTTGCTGAGGAGAAAAGTTCTGAGATTAATAATCATGTACATGGTTAGCAAGAGCTTACTCTCTGAGAAAAGCTTGAAAGGAAATTGCTGTCATAAATAAATAAACTGAGTATTCAGTCTCAATAATAAAATCTTGACAATTGAAATTTAATTTGAGTAAGTAGGTCAGGTACAATGAAACGTGAAAACCAGCATTTGGTTGTCATACTTTTCACTCCAAATGCTTCTGTGAAGTTCGCACAAAGTGTTACAGGTCTTTTTTTTTTTTTTCTTAAACAGTGCTGTGAATTAATTTTTATACCATTTGGGCTATTACGAGTTGGTAGATATTACTAATTTTCTTGTAAATACTAGGTTATGTTACATCCTGAATGGCACAAGGTACAAGTCATATGCTTTCTTAGCTTGTGATCAGTAAGCAACCAGTGGCCAACATAGCAAATGTCTTAAGAAAGCAACTATTATAACAATGTAGCTATGCATAGTGAGAGATGTGTTTCATATGGAAGATTTCTTTGCATCTCTGTCTTCTATTTTCAGATTTTTGAAATGACTTAGCATGTCCTGAAGCTATTTAATTTCATTATGACCATATTTAAGCAATAAAACTTGTTGATTTTATTCATAATAATAATAAGAAAAAGGAAAAAGTTTTCTCTGACATTTTCTTTCTTTCTTAAAGGCCACAAAACAAAAGTCAAGGTTCGGTAGCTTACTTTTGAATACCATAGTCTTTAATGCATGCTATCATAGCATTATGCAGCACACAACTTGATGAAATTCAGTAAACTACTGAATTTTTTTAAAAGTCAGCTTAAAAGATTTTTCCTGCAAAATCTTGATCGCAGAAAGTGAAACTACTGTCTTCGTAGAAAGTTTTAAAATAAGATATATTTTAAGATTATTACTGAGTTGAGAATATTAAAAAATAAATGTCTGTCTCTAAACTGAGAAAAGAACTGTATTTTTATGAAGCTGTCAAATTTGACCATGCAGTCTTCTAGACATGAATGATTCATATGGCAAAAGATGCTCAATTAAGCAATAAATGCTAAAGGTTCTTTAGAATAAATTGTGAAATAATCCGTGTCTGCTCATCCTTTTCTGTTGATTTGGGTAACTGAATGACAAAATGAGCAGAATGTAGTAAAAAAAATCTGTTAGTATACAAGATTTTTGGAATCCAAAGCTATCCTACTGGTATTGGTTTCAGAAGAAGGAAACAGACTATAAAAAGTCTCTCATGTGACTGGAAATGCAAATAGAAAATCACATGGCTGAACTAGTCGTTCTATTCCCTCTTCAAGTGAATGTCACATTAGTTTTATTAGACTCAATTTTTATTTGACTTGTGAGCGTACAGACTTGGCAACTCCAGTTACATTACTTTGTCTCATTTAAGCATACAGGCTTTTTCCAGTCATCCTTTAAGTAAATAAAAACTCTCAGTACCTTTTGTAAAATATATTTAAGGTGTATTTTTTAAAGAAAGCTTTAATTCTTCTATTTCATCACTGTATTAATAGGACAGTGAACAAAGAAAAAAGTAGAATTTTTTAGCAGTGTTAATTTAGCCTCTTGTTCTCCTGGCAAATAGATTGTGTTTACATTTTTTGTTTCTTTGTAGACATTGACCATGTATTTTATTATAAAACAAATATTGAGTATCTTAGATCTCCTAAATACGCCCTTTGTGTGTATTTTGATCAAAGCTATTATATTTAAAGAGAAATTATAGGAAAGCAGGGATCCTTTACAGTTGCTAAACTATTTATTTGAACTGTGGTTGTTTACCTTCTTAAGAAATGCTATATAGTCAAATCCTTTCATGAGGAGCTGCTATGTAGCCATTGATCGAAAATTAAGCATCTGATCCGTTGCAGGTAATGTTGTTATGAGACTATGCGTTTAATAGATGGTGATTTTGGATAACAGTATGAGTTTTAATAGATGGCCATTTTGGATAAGCTGCTTCCTTCCCTGGTGTTACTTTTCCTTCTATCTTGTGACATTCAGTTAACTGTTTTTGAAAAAACACTTGTTAAGTTCCTTTAAGTACCTTTCTTGGTAGAAAGGTACATGGAGCGTAGAACAGGACACACTATAAAAAAATAATTTTATCTTGGTTAAGCTCTGGAACTTGACTTTTTAAAAATCGTATCCTAAATATGTTTTTGTTACTTCATTTTAAATGTCAAACTTTATTTTAAGGAATATTGTACCCTGCTGCCCAGTTACATTATTACATTCCCCAATCACCATAGGCAAGCACAATTGAGAAAGTGCAAGTTTTTCAAATCGTTATTGCAGTGGAAGAAAGAACCAAAACTAGTATGTAGACTGCAGTGTTTGATCACAGAATCTCAGAAAGCTGAATGTTCTGTGGAAATGTTGAAGGACATTCATAAGAGATTTTTACCATCATTTTAGGCATGATGGAAAGCAATTGGAAAGCAAGACTATATTGGATAAAATGTTGAGACCTTTGTTTCAGATAAGCCTTAGCTTTGAAATGTAGTATTAAGTGAGATTTTAAATGCTTCTTAATGGTCTGCTATTTTTTTTGTGGTGAAATGAAGTAATTTATATTTAATTTTTTTATTTCTGAAACTTAAACTTTATTGGAAAAAGTATGATTTTTTTTTTTTCTGGGAAGAATTCCTGAAACTATTTTTAGTTTTTGGAAGGGAAAGCTTGGAAGGAAAAAATGGACTAAATCTACAGATGATAGCATAAGGACTAAATATAAAGCTTACATGTAGTAGTTTCTTCAGAAAGAAAAATTAATTTTCAAATACATGCCTGATCTATTAAACAATTTCCCTGGTTTTGTCAAAATTGCAAATCATTTGCATTGCTGAAACTTGGTGTAAGCAGTTTTGTGAACAGTATATAGGTAAATTATTTGCTTCTATCATGAGTTAGAAGTCTGGATTTACTTACTTTTCATCTGTTAATGTTTTTTTGAGGAATACAGAGGAGACATGCCAAGTTTGTTTTGTATTTGTTTCTGCTTAAAGGGATTCAATGCCTTTTCTTTAATTACTGTTAAATTTTAATGTGACTGCTGTCCAGGTTCCCCTATCAGCATGGGGATAAGAAATAAGATTTTGATACCTCTGTTCATATAGATAAAATGGTGGCTTTGCCAAAGGGATTCTGTCGTAAATATTGATTATTAATACTACTATGTATGTGCTATGAATACTTTTCATTTGACAGGAACAGTAAACATTTATTTGAAACGAGGAGAAACCAGTTTATGGAGAAAAGATGGCTTCTTTTTCATGTTTTCCAGTGATTAAAAAGTGCTGTCCTAGCTCTTTTGTGGGAGGAAAAAATACACAGAACAGCAGTGTTCCTTTTATAGTACGAGCAATTGGTTATAGAATTAATGAACTCTCTCTGGCAGCTCCATTTGGTTTATGATAATTCATAATAAACTTGTAAATACATTGTATATTTTATAAAGCTGATGAAATCTTAGTGATCGTTCTTCTTAACAGCACTCTGAAATTCTTGGCTGTGACAGAGTGCTATTTTGGTGCGCAAATTGATGAAATCCTTCTGTGCAAGTGAATTGCTTTCAACAATAGTAAGCTTAGCCCTTCTGCATATTTTCAGGTCTGACTTTGACTAAAAGTCCAGGTGCAGTTGTTTTGCAATAATTGAAATTATCTCTCAGAACAGCAGACTGGCTTGCTATGAAATTGTGGTTTGTGGTGGGACCAACTCCTGTTTCATTGTAACAGAAGTGTGGGATTTTTCTGTGCCTGAAGTCTCAAGCTTTATAAGAAATGTCTGGCTCTTAATTTCAGTAAATGGCATGACACACTACATCCATTTCGAGCTTTTGACATACTAAACTGTTTTTATTTAATGGATGATTTGCCATGGTGAGCAATGGGCTCAGATGACTTGATTAGGAAAAC
The DNA here is from genome assembly GCF_036417535.1 of Chlamydotis macqueenii. Taxonomy (NCBI): domain Eukaryota; kingdom Metazoa; phylum Chordata; class Aves; order Otidiformes; family Otididae; genus Chlamydotis; species Chlamydotis macqueenii. The sequence continues at coordinate 170,416,732 of NC_141556.1, forward strand.
AAAACTTTCCCCTTTTGCAAAACATTCTACCAATAAATTTACCTGTGGAGAAAGTTTGCATTATAGTACCTCGAGCGTCTTCCTCCAGTGTTTCTTTGTTCCCATTTCTTTGTTGATATATGTCTTTTTTTTTCTTTTTTTTTTTTTTTTAAAAACTTTGTTGCTTAGAATGTCTTTAATGCTAGCCAAGGAGTAAGGGATTTGGACATTTTTTCATGGACTACCAAAGCTTTACCCCCCAAGGTGAGTTAAATGACAGGAACAGTCACAGTGTATCTCGTGTTTCCAGATTGTACCTTATGATTCAACTTTACACTAAATATTTTTTGAAGTCTGTTTTACTTTGAATTGTTTTTACAGGAAATAGCAGATTTGCATAGAATGCTGCATCTGTGTTTCTTCCTTTAGGACAGAAAAAGAATACCAGGGCGCGTTATTGAATTTTCCTTAATTCATAAATAGCACGTCTCTTTTTTAATGAACTATATTAGAAGTTCAGAGAGATGGCCTGGTAACATAATAAAGACTTTCATTCTCTTTTTGATGCAGAATGTACTAGTAATTTTTTTTTTCTGTTATTGGAAGAGTACAAATTAAGTTGTAGCATCTAATAAGATTATATTTGTATGAGTAAAGCCACAGATATTTAATAAATACTCAGCCCTTTCTTAATCTTTTAAAAATATTCTACAATTTTAGGAACAAGTTATGTTATGTATAGTTAAGCAGTTTGAATTATCTACGAAGTGTTTGTCTAAATCTCTTTGCAGTCCCTGTAGTGATTTTTGAGATCAAGTTGGTTTTTTTATATGAAGTTTGTAATGAAGATGCCACTCAGTGTTGTATGTATTGGTTTAGAGATTTTATAACTTGTTTTTCCATTGAATTTTTTCCCCAAAATAGCAAACTTCTTTATTGTTATATCAAGATTTTAACAATGTTTAAGCTGTCTTTAAAACATATAGATTTCTTTTTTCCTTGAACCAGTTTACCTCAGCTTGCATTAACTTGCTTTGAAAGTTGTGTATTTAAAGAACAGATTCATTTTTGTATTAAAGGCTTCTTGGAAAGACTGCTGGCTTCCTCTGGACATAGTGCAGAGACTTCAGTACCAAAAAGCTGACAATATGATAATAAAAGATCAGAGGATATTGCATTAATTAAAAAGAAAATAACATATGCAGAAGTTGGGTTTAAAATTGATAAAATAAAGTATTCTTTTACTTACAGCCCCTGAAAGGTGATGTTATGGGAGATTGTGGAGGCAGAAAATTTCAGCACATTCAGAAGGAATTAAACAAATTTATAGACCTCAGATTCATAGTTAAACACTGAAGAAAACAGGATATACCCTCTAACATCCGTAATAAAAATATTTTAAATACTGTTGGTATATAAGCGACCCCCATACTGCTTCTAAACAGCATCTCCTGTTGCTGTTGCTGAACACGGTATACTGGACTAGGCAAACCATTAGCATGATCCCCTAGGGCATTATACTTAGTTCTTAGGTTTCAGGTGTTCTTCTAAAAGCACCTATGACTTGCGTTATAAGCATAATAAAGCTCACTCCTGCTTCTCGCTTACTTTATTCTGATAGAAATTGTGTTACGTTACTCCTATCCCTTCTATTTTTCTGTACAGTAGCCTTTTTATTAAGCTATGATTGGCTGAAAAATCTGTACTAATATTTATTTTATTTCAACAACTACCAATTTTTCTTGGTAGGAAACTCAAAAAGTGTTTTCTCATTTCAGATTTGTGTATATATTTCGTTTGTTATCAGGTGAAATAAATTTGCAGGCCACTTTTATTGTCATAGCAAAAATAATAAATATGCACTAGTATTTACATGTACGTTTAAGATTCTATGGTGTTGCTATTAATCTTTGTCATAATTTTATCTTTACTCTGATTTAACAATATATTCTAAATGTGAAATCAAAAAGGAAGCACATCATTTGGAAAGAGATAATTTTCAAAGTCCCTATACATAGACTTTTTTCCAAAATTACACTAATACAGCAGGAGGAATGAGTGTGTATCCTGATAAATGTCAGTGTGCAATAATGTTCAGTGAAAGCAGTTAGAGTAAATAATTTGTCTCTAATGGTGCATATGAGATACTCCTTTTATATAAATGGTTGCATTTATTCCACTTTTGTTTCAAGAATAATATGGTGACTTTTCAACTAATGTGCAGTTTACTAGTAGTTACTTGTTTATGATTGCACGCTAAAATTAGTTATGTAACTAGTATCTCTCAGCTTTGACATTCAGCTATTGTAGTCTTGAAATAAGTATTTCTTATCTAAAGAGTTCAAAGGTATTATTAATAGGTTTTATTCTGTTCTGTTTTGTTTTGCCTCTTTTTTTTTTCTTCCCCCCACTTCTCAGGAATCTAGGTCTAATACTGATGATTTTTTCAAAGACCTAAATTCACACTGCCCACAGGAAGCAGTGATGCAAGAACAAGATATGCCATTCCTTCGAGGTGGACCTGGAATGTACAAGGTAGTGAAGACTGGCCCATCAGGTCACAACATCAGAAGCTGCCCTAACCTTAGAGGTATCCCAATTGGAATGTTAGTTCTGGGAAACAAAGTCAAGGCAGTGGGCGAGGTATGGATCCTTGTAGCTTCAGTTCATGTCTTCATAGATACCAGTATATAACAGTAGTAAACGCAACAAAAGAATCTGCCCCTGTACAGGTTTGCTTTTCCAACCTTCATGATAAATACTAACCTTTTAACTTGGTTTATATAATTAATACTAATGCAATTATGTCTTTTGCCTTTTCAATGTGTGCATTGATTGGAATATTGTTAAAATTGTACTGCAGTTACGTATGCTTGCTTATATATTTCTGTTACAGTATTCCTTACAAAATGATGTTTCTTGTTCCACTTTTTTGTCATATTCTTTGAAATAGTTTTCTTTCATTGGAAAAATGTTGTTCTAGACCTAACCAATTAACAAATTACTCTGTTTCTCTATATTGATTGTATTCACTTGTTTAGTTGCTGAACTATTGTTACGGTTCCCAGTTGTCCAACTGTGGTGTTATATGGTTAAGAAGGGCTTAAGGATGAAGTGTGTCATGCTATTTCCTAAATATAATGTCAGGAACAAAATTAGTACTTGTACAAATTTTTCATATATAACTTGGTATTATAATTCTACTGTTGCAGCCACCAATTAAAAGGCGTATTTTGGTGAATATCTCCTTCAAGTTTTTATTTAGGCTTCTTTGAATGGTCTAAAGTTGTGGTATTGGTGTTTTGCTTCTTCTCAACATAAACAGGTCTAAGATTTTTGGTAATACTCCTAACTGTAAATGTGGCATAAATAGTTTTGGTCCTTCAATCTGCGTCAGCCTGTGGCCTTAATTTAAGAAACTTTTATTTTTCACATTTGCTTTGTAATATAAAGAGTAGAATAGGTGTGTTTTTCGGGTGCTATAATAAGTTGCTGAATCATGCTACTGAGTTATCTGAAAAGTCAGTAAATTGTGCTTTTTTATGTCTGTGTATCAGGTGACTAATGCAGAAGGTACGTGGGTGCAAATGGATAAGAACAGCATGGTAGAGTTCTGTGAAAGTGATGAAGGCGAGGCATGGTCGTTAGCTAGAGACAGAGGTGGAAACCAGTACCTCCGACATGAAGATGGCAAGTTATTGTTTTGTTTTATTTTTTAAATTAACTTCGAAAAAAATAAGCAATCTAAACAAGACAAACACATAAAGAAGGAACTCAGTTTTAAACAGTTATAACATTAACTTACTTTTTCATTTGAGTTACTTTACACAGTTGGACTTGAAAGTTGTTTATAAACATTCTTTAAATGTTTTTAAAAATAACAGTTAAAATATTTCCCCATGTTTTTTTCTGTAACAGTTATGGATCATAATGTTAACTACCCTTCCTTTTACTATAAGGATCACTTTCAACAAAGTAATTGTGCATTTTTGCTAGCTTTCTTTGGTCTATTTTGTGTCTTTGTGAAAAGCAGAGCAGAATGAATTATTTATGTTCCTCTTGATTTTAAGTTTGTTAATTCTGTCACACCATCCTGTTAAAAACCTGTTAACATCTTTTTAACACTGTATTTAAAATTAGCATCGAATTAGTTAATTATTCTAGTTAGCAAAGTATGATTGCATTTGCTTAAAATGTAGAATTTCTGTCCTGATAATTCATGTTCATATTGGGTAAGACCTAGAAATAATAAAAGAAAACATAAACAAAATGTTAATACACAGTTTTTTATTGCTTCTCCCCCCCCCCCCCCCCCCCCCTTCCGCCCTGGCCCCATCATCATTCTTCTTGTTATTCTTCCTCCAAACAGGCTATCATTATTGATCGAAAATATCTTTCTTTCACCTTGAATGCTTCATATGAATACCTTGAAGTCTTCTGAAACTGTTATTTCCTTAACAGACAGTCCCAGCCCAAGTGGATGAGTTCTCATGTGCAAGGTTAGGGGCTAGTTATATTCCCTTAAAAGATGAGATAGGGAGTGATCAGTCAGTATTTATATTTCTGGAGGATGTCATCTATCCAACCTCCTTGTCGCTGCAGATTCAGCTAGATCAGGTTGCTCAGGTGTTTGTCTAGTCAAGTTCTATCTATCTCCAGCCTCTCTGGACAATCTGTTCCAGTATTTAACTCACTTTCATGGTGAAAAATTTTCCTAATACTTAATCATGGTTTCTCATGCTGCAATTTTTATTTATTGTTTCTTGTCCTATTGCTGTGAACCTCTGAGATGAGTCTGTCTTCATCTTTCATGAACCCTTCAATTAGGTAGTTGAAGGGAGCAATAAAGATCTCGCCTTAGCTTTCTCTTTTTAAAACTGAACAAACCCAGATTTCTCAGCCTGTCCTTAGCCCTACAGCCCTGATTGTCTTCGCGGCCTCCACAGAACTCATTTCATTATGTCTTCTGATAGCAAGCCTGAAACTGGACACATCATCCCAGCTGTCCAGTGTCTCTCTCTTATCTTTCCAATGTCTAGTAAAAATTACTGTGGATCTTCATTACCATGATTTTGTTACAAGTATTCTCTGAGAGAAACATTTAAGGTTCTTCAGTTGATCATAAAATTTTGTTAGACTTCCCTAGAGGCTAGTTTGTTTCAATCACTTGAAGAGTTAGTTTCTTCAAGCTTTCTTTTTTTTTTTTTTTTCCTTCAATATGTATCTCTGTTTTCTGTATAAATCTGGACATTTTCAATTTATAACCTTGCCGTTCTTTTTATGGGATGTAATGCATCTGTTTTCCAAAAGATATCTTAATGAAAAACTTCCACCTCAGCAGTCATATTCTGCTTATGGTTTTAGGTAGTACTTACTGTTGGCCTCTTATTTGTTCTTTATAACAGACTTTGCCTTTTTTTCTGCTTTTGACATTTTATGTTGAAAATTATTTCACACCTAGATACTCTGATAATTATCATCACATTACCATATTAAAACAAATTATTTCCTTGCTAATATGTAAGTATTTGTTGTAGGCTGTTTCTGCTTGACTTTAAGTTATAAAACATTCTACAAAGAAGGGGAATAACCAAGAGCTTTTCATAAAATGTATAAATTGTGGGGGAAAAAAGTGTTCATTTAATGCTTAGCATAGTATCTTTTTTGAAGTCATAGATTCTCCATTTTTAGAGATGTCCGATAATGTCAAGTTCTGAGATACTCAAAGAGCCCAGGTAGATTCTACAAAATAAGTCTTTGGGAATTGTAACAATATCTGTTGAAAACACGCATATTCAATGATAGGATTGTTAACTTTATCATTTTATATCCTAATGTGAAGCTGTTTGTTTTTGCAGTAGAAAATTATTTCACTGAAGTTAATAAATTAGAGCAGTATGCAAAACTTTCCATTCAAGAGTACTTATTTTAAGGAATAAATATAAACTATTTAAGTCACTTGACAATACATTATGTACCTTAAATAGTATATCTGTGCTTTAAGACAGAACTGCCAAATTTGAAAGAATTTAAACAAGACCCTTGCTTGAAGATCCATTTTCAATTTCTTGATACTTGTGTACGGTTACCGAAGGACATCTTGAAGTATATTGGTGTTCTTACAGAAGAATGGAAATGCAATCTCCAGGCTCTGAGGACAAAACTCTCTAGTAGGGTTTTTACAGTCCCATGCATTGGGATATCATCTTAGAAACTTTCTGATGCAAGTCATATGTTTTGACATGCCTGTTTTTATTGTTTTCTAGATAAGTGTCTGTTTGTATAAGAAGGATGAAGATAGAGGTCTTTTGTGCATCTAGCTAAAAGAGTTTAAGTGGGTTTTGGTGCAATTACTGAAATATATCAATCTATTCTACGTTCCTAATCCATCTCAGTATGAAGTAAAACTAATGAGTTAAGGCACATCTGAAAATGATTTAAACTAACTGGTTTTCTTTGCCATGAAATTAATTAGGAATACTCTGACATCAGTTTCAATGCCTTTGCTGAAGGGAAATAATTAGCATTTGGAGGAGCTTCAGCTAGATTTGCAACCATCTATATTTTTATCCATAAATAATACTATCTTTCAGATTGCTTTTGTATTTTCATTGTTTAATAAAATGATAATTTCTCAGAAAGAAGTCAGATTTGTCAAAGACAGAGCTAAAGTCATACTGAATGCCCAAGTCTGTAGGCAGATCTCCAGATACTTTAGCTGAAACACCACAGCAAGATCTAGAGTTGTCTATAATTCAGAAAATTCTCGATTCTTTCTTTATTATATTGAGTTTAAATTTCCAACCTTCGTGGGTTTTTTTTTGTTTTTAATTTCAGCATGTGTTACATAAATATTCATATTCTGAAATGGAGTTTTGACTTGAAATAGAATTTTCTGAAAAGGGCTCTTAGAAGAATTGTGTTTTGGTTTTTTTCGTTGTTTTTTTGTTGTTGTTGTTGAATCCACATTAATTTTAGTACATTCACAAAAGGAGTAGTTGTTCATGGTGCCAGCCTGAGCTTTTAGCCTGCATTTGGAAGATTTAGTGTGAATTATTTCTTAGAGATCATCAGTTGGAATAGTATTTCTGACACATTAAGTCAGTAGTGTCTCCTTAAATCCGAATAGTCAAGTGGATTCTGTGTCTCGTTTATCTTGGCTCTTTAGTTGTTATGGGTATTCTGAAAGATCCCATGTTGGTTTTAGTTGGAGGTCTTTTTAGTACCATAAAGACAGGAAAACTCTAGTACTGAGTGTCAGATATGAATAAATCTGTCAGGGGAAAAAGTGTCTGAAGTCTCATGAACTATTAAGAGGATAGCCAGGATTAGATTAAAAGTTTATTTGCTCTGAGTTTGTCACTCTGAAAACTATCTTTTCTCCACCCTGCTTTGTGAAATGAATTTAACAATTGCTGTCCAGAGAACAAATATTGAATGGTGCAATGTTACTGAAAAACAAAGGATCAAGCCTGTTCCTAAAAGGCATATGATAGCAAAGGTGGCAGCGACTCAGTCTGCATGGTATTATGTCTTCCATCTTTATTTTTAAAGCATGAGCTCTAAAGTAGAGAGATGTGCTTTTCTTTCTGTAGAGAATTGAGTAGGGTGGTAGAGTGCTATCTGTAGAAAAAAAAAATATTGCTCCTTTGCCTTGTGACTCATCTTCCCAATGTGAATCAGTTACTAAGAAGGTCTAATTCTGAAGTGATTTTTTTTTTGTTGTTTTTTTTTCTCTCCACAGAGCAAGTACTTCTAGATCAAAATGTTCAGACTCCTCCCCCGAGTCCTTTTTCAATTCAAGCTTTCAGCAAGGGAACAAGCTGTAGTAATGGACAAGGGTTTGATTATGGCCTTGGAAATAACAAAGGTATGGTTTTTACACTATTTAAATAACTATATTTTTCTTAACTTTGCTTGTATTTTTGTTAGTCATTTCCTACTCTTTTAGGCACCATCAGATGTTCTTCAGAAGACATAAGCAATAGTGCAATGAATTGCAAGGTGTTTTACAAAACATGTAGTTAATGTTGTAACTGTTTTTTTCCTGTGCTTTAGCTTCACTCAGTCTAAATACTCTGTACAAAAAGGATCATCAGAGATTTGTAAATTATGGTTGAGGGTTTCTATACTGGTAGGCACAAAACTATAATGCAGAAATTAAAAATAGATACTTGTAAAACAAGATATGAAAATTATTGGATTTAGAAAGCATGGGGGTTTAAAACAATCAGAAATATTTGTAAACACTTTCCCGCCTGTTTCGACATTTTTTAAGTGCCTTTAATGGGGTGCCAAGATAAAAGATACCATTTGAGATTTAAGTTGTAAAATTTGAGTTACCTTTCAATCACATGATAGCAATTACAAGTGCTGGGACATAAATAATACCTAGTTAATTTTACTGACATAATATAATTGTTTATTTTAACCATGGTTTATTTCATTGGCAAGATCATCACAGTAAACTCAAACTGCGTGCCTTCTGTTCATTCACTGATTAGGTCTGGAAGATTTAATAATATAAGAGGGACTTTTGTTGAGGTAGATGTCCTTGCGAAATATTACTGAAATATGGTGCTTTGTTATTCTACTCTTAGATCACTGTAGTCTGTCCGTGCCACTATGAACATGGGTCGAAGGTGTGCTATGTGTTCTTAACACCAACATACTGATGTTACAACCTTAGTGGTCTCCTAAGTAAAATAACTTAAGACTTGTTATAAAGGAGAGAGGAGTTGAGGGAAAAATTATTCCTGATTGTTCTAGTCTGTTATTTTCATAACATGAAAATAGTTTCATATCATTTTGCAATGTTTTACTGCATCTGCATAAAGAAATAGTTCATACTTGTCCGTGCATTGCTGTAGGAGACCCTTTTTTGGACAAAAGCAAGAAAAGTTGAAGTTTTTTCCTTTTATTTTATAGGGCTTTTTATACAGAACTTCTTTTCCCAGTTCAGCCATACTTATTTCAAAATAATGGTTGAATCACAAAACTGGAAGTGTTTAAGATGTTCATCATGTAAGGTGGTGTTACAGCTTATCCTTCAGTGTCAACTCGCTCAATAGTGCAAAATTACTATCTTCTTTATTGATGCAGAAGCATATTAGGATTTTTTTTCCCTTTGTTGTCCAAAGATAAAATATTTGAGATCAATATGCTGTGTTAACAGGTATCCTAATTTCTGAAGATATTGTGATTCTTTTTTACTGTAACCTATCCTAAACAGTTTCTGAGGTGTTACTTTAGAATATTACAATTACAGAAAGTTTGGAAGCTACTCCTGGCATTGAGTTCCATATCGTTTTATATGCATTAGTCTATCGACGTACCCTCAGGCTGTGATGTTGAGTGTGAGTGAGCAACTCGGCTAGATGATTTTATTCATTCTGTCTACTGTAATTCCTTCTGATTTGCCCAAGAGTAGAGAGTTGTTGGCAGCTATATTGAAAGAATAATGGCATTACTTTCCCAAAAATAGAATTCTTCAGCTGTATCAGTACTTTATGTGCAGTCTTTTTGCATTCTCAGAAGCATCTTAGAAGCTTTGAGTTTTGTGGGAAATAAAAAAGTGAAGGCACAAGCACAATGTGTTAGAGGAATTTCTGAATGAAGCAGTTCTTTTGGAGGTGCTTGTTTGTCAAAAAACATTCTCTGTAGGGATGCACTAGTTTCAATGAAATTCAGTCACTGTCTAGGAGCATTTCAGTCTGCGGGTCAAATGTAAAGATCCCCGTATGATAGGTCTATGCTTACAGTATTTCCTGTGAGGCAGAAGACATAACTCCCACAATCATTCTGTTTGAGTTAGCTATGTCTTCTCTGTTCCAGCCTTCTACATTGCAGGCAAATCTGTAATATTCCCATGAATGGCCCTACCCTCCCTCCATATTTAATTATTGTGGACTTTCAACCTCTTCTCAGATGTCCTTCCCTTTTAAATGCTTACTCATTTTAAGAAATAAGCCTGTCATATTTAAGAATAATAGTGCTTTGTCAAACATGTCAACCGCTTATTAAGGTAGGAATGATGACTGCCCAAGTACCGGTTCAAATATTTTTTAGGTATAGTACCTCCAAAACAATTGAATAAAACTGATCTATTAATACCTGTAGATGATTATTTAGAAAGGTGTTCCAGATATTTTCTGGTATTTTTGTTCTCTCAGTTTTGAAACAAAACTATTGAGAAAATAAGTGCAAAATTTAATTTTTGAGTTCTTGGATAATACAGGCTTCCATACTCTGACCAATCTTTCTCTAATTCCATGAGAAGACAATTGATGATAATCCTAAAAATTGTGTAAGTGAGTTGTAGATTCTGTATTAGCTGCTAATTTTTTTACTAGGATTTCTAGAATGCCGTCAAAATTATATGAATTTGCAGAATAAAGTGACTGTTAGGATTTGGTTGGCGATAGTTCAAATCCGAGATGCTCTCAAACTCTTGATGTCTCCCAGCTCATATTACTAAGTATACTTCAAGTTATAACATGGTGTGATAAACTTTGCTGCCTTACTGTAGACTTGATGTATTTCTAATGCTCACGTAGAGTTTCTTGAGAACTGGCATTCAGAAATTGAAACTCTGTTTTTAATGTGCTAGGTTTTTTTTAAGACCTTCATTTGCCTCATAACAAATGTGTGTAGTTCTTCAGAAAACCAGTTTCAGTTCTGAAGTGATACCTATTTTTTTTTATCTTCAGTCTGATCATGCAAAACAGCATGACAGAATAGGTATGAAGATATTTGCAAAAACAAGCAAATATTTACTGAAGCCTTGGCACAGAAATAAACTTGCCAAAGCCTAATTACATGTTATCTTTACCTTCTCATCCGTTTTTCCTACTCTTTTTCTGCATGTTCTGTTGCATGTGTGTATTATCGTAAATGCTAGGGATTTCTGTTTTTAATTTGGCTGCTCTTCATTTTTTTAGCAAGGTGAATATAAATCTCTATTTTGAAATGTTTTAAATAATTGCAGTAAAATATCCATGATTCTAAAAACCCTCTTGTACTTTTCAGTAATTTTATTGCCATGCCTGCAGTGAGATTTTTGTTTAGCCACAAACAAGAATTGTATGTGGCTAAATAAGATTTATGAGCTTTCTCTATTATCATCATTTAAACTTTAATTGAGCACCATTTCACTCTGCCTTTATGGAGAATGACAAGTAACAGGTTGTAGTTTTGACTGTTTTGCCCACTACAGGTGACCAACTGAGTGCCATACTGAATTCCATTCAGTCACGGCCAAATCTCCCAGCTCCTTCCATCTTTGATCAAGCTGCAAAACCTCCCTCTTCCCTAGTCCACAGTCCATTTGTGTTCGGACAGCCCCTTTCCTTCCAGCAGCCTCAGCCACAGCTTCAGAGTAAGTTTGTCAGCCTTACCTGCCTCATCAGTCCATTTCTGCAGCTTTGACATTGTTGTTCTCAGTTGCTTACCAGCTACTAATCATCCCTCAGTGCACCTTTCTGGTTTTGTTTTGTTAAGTTTTTCATTATTCAGAAGCATGTGAGGTAATGCTACTAAAGAAGTATACTTGTTAAACTTTAATTTTAATATTGACAATAATTTGTTTTTGTATGTATTCTGCAGTGTAGGTAAGTCATGAAAATGCATTTCCAATATTGTATGCAACTCTGGGTAAATATTTTATATAGTACAAAATGTTGATAATTCTTTTAACATCAAAAATGGAACACAGTAAATTCGTAGTTATTAAATTTTCTTGCCTCCTAAATTCCTATTTTTGTCATCACTTTTAACTTTGGGGATGTAGCTGGAAAGTGGGAACAACTTGGCACTACACATAAGAAAGGCTTTGGTAGTCTTCTGTGGGGTGTTCATAGGATTTGCATAGACATGAAATTTTGCACCTAGAGGTGAATAGCAGTTAACCTCATTACTGATGAGAGGACAGGAATCTGTTTGTTTTTTGATTAATAAAAAATAAAAGCTCGGCATTCATGCTGGATAGCAGATATTGCAGTAAATTCTTCCTCATACAGAACATGGGTCGCAGGAATACTGGTCTTCTCCTGTCTCCCATAAACTGTCCTTCAGAAGTGTCTCCGTTCGTTCTTGTGGGACCCTGTCAGTCAGTTCAGTCTCTGTGTCTATGCAATTCTGGATCTATCCACCTCAGCTTATTGAAGTGACAGTGAAGTGCTTCACGTGAGAACTAGGTTAAAATCTTTAATTTGCTTTTATAAAGACTGGCAGAAATATTCTGACAGTGATCTTTTCTACTTCTGCTGAACTTAAACCAACATCCTGAAAGTGGAATATTCCAAAACCTGCTCAAATAAAACAGCTGATTGCCAGTGGCATCAGTACACCCTTATTGAGAATTTGTCGATTGTATATTCTTTCCCATCACTTCTAGTTTTCTTCTCTTGTTCAGAGTAGTAAAGTCAGAGTTACTTAACTTTGCACCAAAAATAACCCTAATTAGCTTATTTCAAACTTCAGATGATTTGTCCTCTAGTATTTAGATCTGTATTGTATGAAAAGAAAAGCTGTCAACATTTTTTATTGGCTGCCCAATGAGATCAATGTATTTGCCTATCCAGTATAAGCTGTATTCAGTAAGCTACATCCATGGTTTGTGTTTGAATAATAATCCCTGATTCAAAATTAAGTCTTTTTTTTGTCAGATGTGGGAGCACTGGTAGTCTACCAAATAAAATAATAATGGAACTGGAAAATTTTTTCAAGTTTGTGTCTGATTTGGGATCTTAGCTTAGTATAAGAACTCAACTGATATGGTTGTTTGCCCTCCCAGCAGGGCAAAAATAATCAAGCGGAACTGGTATACTGTTGCACTAACTATGATTTTATGTAAGGACTTACTTCCAAACAGTTTATTATCTGATTTAAGATTTGATGCAAGTAATGTTTATTATGCATAAAGGAGAGAAATATGAACATTTTTGTTTTCACTGTCAAAATTTAAGAACTACATGAGGGGAAGTTTCCTGTTCGAACTTCCTTAGTCTTTTGCATATTTGTTAATCCTCCATTTACAAGTTCATCCAAATTGAGAATATTGTCAGGGAGGCCTATATATTCGTATACTTGTTCATATAATAGTCAAGGAAATTATCAGAGGTATTTGAAACTTAAATAAGATTTTCTAGATTAAACATTTTATTTTAAACAATTATTCTGTTATTACTATATTTCTTGAAACTTTGCATGTTAGAAAGTAATGGATTAATTTGCAGTATAAGATTAATTAGAAATCAAGACATATGCAATAAAAATATTTAGACAGAAACGTTCTATTTGGGTAGAATTCAACTGTGTGTTTTTTAATTTGTGTTCAATGCTGATGCAACTGTAATAGAACTGTAATGGAAACTCTTTAAAGATAGCAATTTTCATTCATTATTTCCAAAGCACTTTTTAGCCTCCTGTTATCAAACGTAATTAAAAGTTAAATCCATTAAACAACATATCCCAAGGCTTCATATCAAGTCATTTGGATTTTTGCCTTAGACATGCTTAGTTTTAGTTTCAAATCATAGAATTATGTGCTTCTTGCAGTAAAGTTCGATCTAAAAACTAAAATGAATCTTTATAGTCAATAGCTGCTATGTACTAATGGTACTAATGACAGTCTAATAGTTGAAAGACACTATGGCAGCCTGGATTTCTATGGCTGCAGAGGTTATATATTAAATACCAGTTTTGATTGAAAGTTTACGTAAATGGTTTAGTCTACCGTCTGCTTTTTCTGTTCTTCCTCAGATACCTGTCCTGGGGAGAAATTTTATTTGGAAGCATGATTCTGAGGAAAGTTGGCATTATGCAGCATGTCCTCTAGAATTATTTCCTTAATTTAGGTTTTTATAATAGGAAGAAAAATGTTGATCTGCTTGTAAAACATACTCTGAGTCAGTGACAGGTTGTAGTTTTTCTTTAGTATAGAGTTTGTAGCTAGCTCTTCTTTCTGAGGAATGGTTTCTGTGCTTGGGGTTTGGTTTGGTTTCCAAATTCATTTAAGGATGAGGGAAACGGCTTGTCACAACCTTTTATCTTCCAGTACAGTGTCTGGTTATTTTTTGGTGGAAATATTACAGTTTTGGACAACCACTTCCTGAGATATAATGATTGAAAAAATGAGGAACATCTCTGTTGTTCTTTTCACGTCATAAATAGGTAAACTAACAAGAGTCCTCTATGTTTTGTCACATAATTTGTTACAGAAGGAATATTATTAAAAAAGAAGGGGGAGCTGTGTTACTCAGTTTTGTGTTATTTGCTAGGACTCTAGGAAGGGCTGATTGTCCTACCTGTTTCCTTTGCTAATTTTCACACTTGGTGAGACAAGGGAAAAACACTGAGAGATTGTTTTCTTTTTCACAGGGACAGACAAAATCAAGATGCACTTGTCATATACTTTAATTCCTTCTCAGTCTTTTATGCAGCTAAAAGTCCCGAAAAGCTAGAAGAGAACCCACCTGGAGTTCAGGAACAGCTGTATTGACTTGGAATCTTAGCAAGGATATTTTTCCAGAAAGAGCACCAGTTTATGTAGGCTTCCTTGATTATTTTAAGAAAACAATCAGTAATCACTCCAGCCTGAGTATGCTTGCTTCTGAGAAGTTTGTAAGATCATCAGTAACAAATTTGCTCAGGACTGCTGCCTCCCAGACTGCTTGGATTCTGAGTATAGGTGAAAAGTGGAAACCTAGAGAGTCAAGGAAGATCTTGTTTCTCAACTTTCAACAATGTGTGCTGGGTCATAAAACTCCTTACACGTGACAAGTCAGGGAGACAGGATCTTGCCGTGCTGTCCAGCTTCAGTTGTTAAAATTTCACAATTGGCTGTTCAACTTTGGACTTGGGGAGGGAAGTGTGAGACCTTGCAGTCACAAATGTTAGACCTTTATGCCATGTTTGCTATTGCAAATGAAGAATGGATTTGTAGGCTGAAGAGGCTTTGGACCCCCTTTGTTAGCCTCATGTGTCACATTCTCCCTGTTCCACTGCAGCCTTGACAGCTCACTGAGCAGCTGCACAGCACAGCTATTGCTTCCTGACTCATCTCAGTCCAGGCAGAAGCTGCAGTGCTGAGCTGCTGTTCAGTACATTCATAATGTCCTGTCAGGCTGCTTCCTTGCCAATCCATACTGCAAAGCTGCAGTCCAGCGTATGGTCCCACATTATATATGATCAGCCCCTACCATTCGTTTTAGGAGTTCCTTAATACATCCCTTCAGGATTGTGCTACCACTTCGAATTTGGTTTTGTCCCTTTCCTTTCTAGGTGCTAGTTACAGAGCAATTAGAACCACTGGGTTTGCCTGAAGTGCTTCTGTCTGCATTTCCTAAACTGTAGAGGGGGCACAAAAGACCAGCAGACACATGACCCTTCTTAGTAGTGTTTCAGTAAAAAGAAGGGAGAGAATATTCTTAACCAAGCACAGTGATCTCTTCCATATCATACTGAAATTACTTAATTGTCATGCAAAGCAGCCACGGAGTATTGGTTTAACTGTTTTTCATATGCTATGTATTGCCAAAGCACCATTCCTGAAAATTTGATCTAATAAGTTGAATGGTTTCGTACTGTACCCTAGGCTTTACATATTTGATAATCAAAGATATGTATGAAGCATACATTTGTTCAGGTTAGTCTAAAACCATCCCTGGGGGACTGGTATGTTAAAGTTTGGAGAAGGAGCACAAGTTGTGTCAAGCTTTATTTTTAGAAATAAATTTGGCTTATCACATCTTCAGAAACTCTAGTTACAAATTATGAAATCATAGAATCACTTTTATCTACTCTTCTAGCATAGGAATGCTTCTTTCAATTAATAAACTTCAGTGGCTCAAGTGTTGGTGCTCCAAACTCCACCTTTGGGTAAAGCACATTGCTAATATTTTTCTAATGATACTGCATTTCAGCTTTTACTTTCATTTACTCACTCATTCCCCTACTATAACAGTATCTAATAATTTTCTTCCTTTTTAATATTCAAATGCTTTTTGACTTCAGTGTATTCTTCTTATAAAAAAAAAGTCCTTGTCCAATTGTCACTATAGCATTTGGCATTTTCAGGATGTGAAAAAAGATACATTGATTGCAGTGCTTGAGGAAATTCAGGTAATACCCATATTGTAGCTTCCATGTCAGTAACAGCAAGTGAAAGAGGAATGCATTCTTTTTGAAGAAGCATCCATTGCTTAGGCCAAACAGCAAAAGCAGATGAGTACTTTCCATCATCATCATGCAGAAAAGCATTGGCGTTATGGAGGAAACTTAACTTCTCTCCACTCTCCATAGACATTTTACCAGTTTGTTTTAGAGTTGATTTAAAAAAGATTAACACAGACCAGTTGGTGGTATGTCATGCCTCCTGGATTGGTTTACCAGCATTTCCTCAGAAGTAGTAGGCGTGGCTGTTAGAAGACTGCAGGAGTGGAACTACCTCTTACGCATCCATATTGTGTAGCTTTTCAAGCTGGAGCTATTTCTACGTTGAAGGAAAGAGTGTGGCTGAAGATACATATGTGGAGCTAAAGGGCAGCCTTGGTTTCAGTGACCATGAGATGGTAGAATTCAAGATACTTAGGGCAGCAAAGAGGGCACACAGCAAGCCCACTACCCTGGGCTTCAGGAGATCAGACTTTAGCCTCTTCAGGGATCTGCTGGGCAAAGTACCATGGGATAAAGCCCTGGAGGAAAGAAAGTTGATTGGTATTCAAGGAGCGCCTCCTCCAAGCTCAGGAGCGATGCATCCCAACAAAGAGGAAATCGGGCAAAAACACTAGGAGACTTGCATGGATAAACAAGGAGCTCCTTGACCAACTGAAAAATGAAAAGGAAACTTACAGAGAACGGAAGCAAGGACAGGTAGCCCAGGAGGATTACAGAGAGATAATCTGAGCAGCCAGGGATCAGGTAGGGAAGGCCAAGCCCTAGCAGAATTAAACGTGGCCAAGGACATCAAGAGCAACAAGAAAAGCTTCTTTTGGTACGTTGAGGATAAAAGGAAGACCAGGGAGAATGTAGGCCCTCTCTGGGAGGAAATGAGAGACCTGGTTACCTGGGACGTGAAAAAGGCTGAGGTACTCAATGACTTTTTGGCTCAGTCTTCACTGACGAAGGCTCTAGCCGCATTGCCCAAGTCGCAGAAGGCGAAAGCAGGGACTGGGAGAATGAAGAACTGCCCGCTATAGGAGAAGAGCAGGTTCGAGACCATCTAAGGAACCTGAAGATGCACAAGCCCACGGGACTCAAAAAGATGCATCCACAGGTCCTGAGGGAACTGGCAGATGAAGTTGCCAAGCCACTGTCCACCACATTTGAGAAGTCACACCAGTCTCGTGAGGTTCCTGCCAACTGGAATAAGGGGTAGCATAACTCCCATTTTTAAAAAGGGAAACAAGGAAGATCCAGGGAACTACAGTCCTGTGAGTCTCACCTCTGTGCCTGACAAAGTCATGGAGTAGATTCTCCTGAAAACCATGCTAAGGCACATGCAAAACAAGGAGGTGATTGGTGACAGCCAACATGGCTTCGCTAAGTGCTAATCATGCCTGAGCAATTTGGTGGCCTTCTATGACAGGGTTACAGCATCAGTGGACAAGGGGCGACCAACTGATGTCATCTACCTGGACTTGTGCTAAGCATTTGAAGTTCGTCAAGTTCAACTGCCAAGTGCAAGCTCCTGCACATGGATTGGGGCAATTCCAAGCACAGATACAGACTGGGCCAAAAGTAGATTGAGGGCAGCCCTGAGGAGAAGGACTTGGGGGTACTGGTGGATGAGAAGCTTGACATGAGCTGACAATTTGTGCTTGCAGCCCAAAAAGCCAACTGCATCCTGGGCTGCATCAAAAGAAGCGTAGCCAACAGGTCAAGGGAGGTGATTCTGCCCCTCTACTCTGCTCTGGTGAGACCCCACCTGGAGTACTGCATCCAGTTCTGGAGCCCCTAACATACGAAAGATATTGAGTTGTTGGAGCAAGTCCAGATGAGGGTCACAAAGATCATGAGAGGGCTGGAGCACTTCTCCTGTGAGGACAGGCTGAGAGAGTTGGGGCTGTTCAGTCTGGAGAAGAGGAGGCTCTGGAGAGACCTTGATAGTGGTCTTCCAATACCTCAAGGGGGCCTACAGGAAGGACTAGGAGAAACTCTTTAGCAGGGCCTGTTGTGACAGGATGTCGTGGTTTTGTTTAGTAGGGGGGGCCTAAGGTGGTAGCTTCTGTAGGAAACTGCTAGAAGTCGCTCCCCTTTGTTCAGGGGACTTGGCCAGGCCTGGGGCGGACCCACTGCTGGCCAAGGCCGAGCCGATTGGTAGCAGAATGTCTCGTGATAACGCCTCTGCAATAACGTATTTAAGTAGGGGAAAACAGAAAAAAAGAGAGAGATAAGAGAAGATGTGAAGAAGCTGAGCGGGGGCAGAGGCGCAGAGGGGGAGGCGCAGGCCTCATGGGCCTTGAAGGCCTCACCCTCTGGCCTCTTGCCAGGCAGCCGACTGGGCCCGACTCGGTCCAGCCCGGCTGCAAGAAGTGGAAAGGAGATGAGAAGTGAATAAGATGTAAAAAAGATCCTGAGAGACACCTATCAGCCTGTTGTGAGGAACGGCTGCAGACGCCAAGGTCAGTTCAGAAGGCGGGGGAGGAGTAATGCGGCTCCTGGCCAAGATTCCCCTGCAGCCTGTGGTGACGACCATGGTGGAGCAGGTTGTCCCCCTGCAGCCCATGGAGGTCCACGGAGGAGCAGAGATCCACTTGGAGCCCGTGAAGGACCCCGCACCGGGGGAGGTGGATGCCTGAAGGCAGCTGTGGCCCGTGGAGGGCCCGCTGGGACAGCTGTTCTGGAGAGACTGCACCCGTGGAAGAGATGACCCACGCCGGAGCAGTTTCACGAAGGACTGTGGCCTGTGGGAGGGACCCCACGCTGGAGCAGAGGAGGAATGCGAGGAGTTCTTCCCCTGACGATGATACAGCGGCGTAAAACAACGCATGATGAACTGACCGCAACCCCCATTCCCTTTCCCCCACCCCGTGCCGCTCGGGAGGGGAAGGTAGTAGAGATAATGTTAAGCCTGGGAAGAGGGAGGGGTGGGGGGAGGTTATCTTGTTCCCTGTCTCATTCTCCTGCTAATTTTAGAAATAAATGAATAGTTTTCCCCAAGTCGAGTCTGTTTTGCCCGTGACGGTAACTTTAAGGATTTCTCCCTGTCCTTATCTCAAACCTCGAGCCGTTTTTCCTTGTATTTTCTCTCCCTGTTCTCTCAGAAGGTGGAGGGAGTGAGAGAGAGACTGCGTAGTCTGGTCCGATCGGGGCTGAACTACGACACAGGACAAGGGGTAATGGTTTCAAAATAGAGGGAGGTAGATTTAGATTAGAAATTAGGAAAAAATTTTTTACAGTGAGGGTGGTGGAACACTGGAACAGGTTGCCCAGAGAGGTGGTGGAAGCCCATCCCTGGAAACATTCAAGGCCAGGTTGGATGGGGCTCTGAGCAACCTGATCTAGTTGGAAATGTCCCTGCTTCTTGCTGGGACACCACTTGCTGGGTGTTGGACTAGAAGACCTTTAAAGGTCCCTTCCAACCCTAACTATTCTATGATTCTGTACACTCTCACATTCAAATGTGACATGAGACAGACCTTACCTACCTTGTATTTCAAGTTTTTATGGTCTTTGAGGGTGATTCAAAAAGAAGGAATCCTGACTAAAAAGCTGGTCCCTGTGGCCGAACAGTTATCCTGGATAGACGTACATTTCCAAGGCAGCAAGGAGATTATGTGGGAAAGTCATTCTCTTTGACCCACAGTCCCCTTGAAATGATTGAAGAGTAGCACATTGTTCAACATAAACCAGATTACAATATTGTAAAATGTAAGTGTTCTTAGACATAGAATGACAGAATGAAGTGTGAATGTGCATTCAGGAAAGTGGATTTAGTAAAGATTTTCAGTTAATTATGCATAAAGTGGAATGCTAGTGTATGAAATTGACTTTTTTAGGATTGTTTCTTTGCTACTTTGGGCTCTTAGTGTGGGTTTTTATGCATTTTACCTTTAAAAATTGGTGAAGTGACATCCTGTTACTCAGAAGCCATATAGTAGTTTTGTATCTCTTCAAATCATTTGTAGGCATCAAAGTAGGTAATACGGTTCTTAAATCTATGCTAATACTGGATTGAGAAATATAGATCATTTTCTTGTTTTAAGGAATTAAATTTTTACTTTAAACGTGTGAATACCTTCTCATTGTAGAGTCTATAGAACTACAGCTCATGGCATAAGATAGGGTTTTTAGTATATTTTTGTGTACAAGTTAGTAAATGTAGTACCAGACAAAAAGATGTCTTAAGCTGTGCAGGAATTGAAATCACGTATTTTTCAATGCACTTGTCTAATTCCATTTGTAGAAAAAGGTCTCTCTAAAGCAGAGTGTCTTCTAGTGTACAAATTCTCTTTAAAATTATGAATGTAGTAAGAATTTGACTTATTTTTTTCTAAAGGAAGGAATAAGAACTGGAATTAGAATTAAAAACAACATTATAGGAAAGTAAAATTATAGACTTGAAACTAAAAGTCCTTACTGTTTTCTCACTCCAAGTTTTAATTGGAGCTCTGCCTATAACAGATTTGGTGTCAGTAGACTCTGCTGAAATTATCTTGGATTACGTCAGAATTTAACTTCATTTTTTTTCTTAAGGCAGAATTATTTTTAAGGCTTGATACACACTTGTTTTCATGACTATACTGTTTGATAGAAACTCTTTTACTGCTGGTTATATCTCTTGATAGTATTGAGAAACTGCAGTTCACATTAGATACATGAAGTTTTTCAAAACATTGCATTATTGAGGTGCTTTCAGATTTGAAAACAGATAGTTTTGATGGATTTAATATATTTTTCTTAATTCTTTCCAGTGTTTAGTGAAATTTTCCATCACAAACATCTAGATATTCTCTAATTATCTCAAAAGAATGTGAGAATTGGTCATCTAGAAGGCTATATTGCAGTTTCAAATAATCCATCTCTGAATTTACAGATTTGAAGTTCACATTTCAAACCAGAGTTCAGTTCAAAACTAGATACTGCTGATTTTTATAATAAACCATAAATCTCACTGGCTAGTCTACACGTATTACATTTTGAGATTCTAGAAACTAATACTGAAATCACAGAAGATCTTTTATTCTTTTAAAATTTAGATCAGGGAAAACATTTTGAAGTAACTCTCTCATTTAAAACTAATGTAGGAGTTTAAACAGTAAATTCAGAATACTTCACAAAGGAGATGTCTGTCATTTGAAATGCTTGCTTTTCTCTTGACTGCTTTTTCCATTGAATCTGTGCTGCTTCTGTGCAACTGTTTTCCACTGGAGAATCTCCATCCTGCTGCCTTGCTTCTCCTGAGTGTATTTACAAAACTAGTGATGTAGCTGGGCCTGCCTCTGCTATTTCATCCTTCTCTCACAAACTGAAGGGTGGGTACGCATGCCAACATAGCAAGGTTATTCAGATTTTTACATTCAAAATGTTTTTTTTTCTCTCTTTCTATTAATTTCAATTTCATTCGCTTAGCAAAATAATGTTTTGAAAGTAAAAGTTCAAGTCTGGTGTTTGTTGGGAGCTCGCCTGATATAGACATTCAGTATTGCCTTCCTGAGTTGCAACAACTTCATGATGCGTGATCTAGCTTTTAGCTATCTCTTTCAGCTTCGTAAACAGAAAGGTGACTGTTAATTTAATCTAATAACAACCATTTTCAAACAATAGGCAAATAAAATAGGGAAGAAGAAAAAAAATATATAGGGTATTTTTTTTTGCTTACAGATAAAGCAGTTTGCTACATGATTTCGCAGTTTTTCATTGGGGGAATTTTTTTGTGCTGATAGTCTAGAATGCTAATTAGGAATATTTACCTGTATATGTGCAAATCCCAGCCTTTGTTTTTAAAAAGCACAGATATTTTTTTATTGCTGGAACCTACTGTTAAACTGTGCCTTTCATAAGCAGTTTTGTTCTAAATGTTTTCCTGCTTGATATTCACTAGTTATGCATATACTTTGAATTTGATACGTTGCTAACTGGCTTGCAGTGTTTTATGTCCTCTAAGACGACTATTGTCATGTTTTCACTTCTTTTTCCTTTATATGGAATTCTCTAAAAGGTTCCAACTAGAGTATTTTCTCATCTGACAGACCTTAAATTTGTCTTTTTATTTGTTTGTTTCTGGGAAAAGTCTGTATAAAGTAATTATAATTTACATTTCTGAATTCATATATGACAAAGTGGGCATCTCAAAATAGCTCATCAGTAGAACTGGTGAATAACTGAACTGGCGTGAGTGAAATGCTTGGACTGATATTTAAGAAACAACTTAGTTGGGTTTTTTTTCCTTGCAGCAAGTACAATCATTTTATAAACCATGATGTACCGTGCTATTTCTTCCCTTCCTCCCCACCTCTCCCCACCTCCTCCCAAAAAAAAAAATAAGGAGCTCATAAGAAAAAAAATAAAGACAGATTAGACTCTCAAAATTGGTTAGATGATGTTTGAGATGTTCTCATGTTCTACTATTTACATTTGGCATATTGTTCCTGAATATAGACAAACTATTTCTTTTCTGCCTGGAGAAGAATGAACTCCTACCATGTTCTGTGTCCTGGGAAGCCAGTAGAGTAGCCTAACCTTCAAGCTTGTTAAATATTTCAATATAGTTATCTTCACTTTTTCCTGTTGCTGTTTGTTTTATTATAAGCTACTTAAATATGGAGGTAGCAAAATAATAAGAATTGTTTTGTAACCTAAGGAAACATCTGAGTTGCTAGACTTTGCTCAAAAAAATACATTTGTTTTTGTATTGTGAGAGGCAATATTAGGAAAAATTGAGATCACTTCATGCTTCTGTGTATTTTTCTAGCATAGGTACAAGGCTTCATGATTGAGAAATGAAACGAGTGGGTTCAGATCCCATAATGCAGAAGGAAGCAAACACAGATTTCCTACTTTCTAAGTAAATACTGAAGGTACTGGGTACAAGATGACTGCCTATCCTTTCTGTTCCCATTAGAAATCAGGGTCCAAATTTGCCAGTATTCTCTGATTAGTTGAAATTTAATTTTTTCAACAAATAGTTGTTTTCCCAAAAATATGCCCAGGTGAGTGGAAATAACCTTTTAGTGTCTAGAAAAGTAAAATAATAAAAAGTACTGTGACCTAATTCTGCAAGCTTTACTAGAGAAACTTCTTCATTTTTAACTAATGGAAGCCTATTCAAATCAGAAGGACTTAACTTTACATTCAAGACTTTGTAGTGTAATGCTTTGTGGAGAGATCATTATATTTAATTCACAACTTGCTTGCCAATAATTTCAGCATTACTTGTCTTAATTTTCAAAATACAATTCCACGAGAGAGACTGAATGTATTCACAGAATTATTAGAAGCAGATTCCTTTAATGAGCTACTTATTTGCATATATTTGGTTTATATGTGTTTGTATTAAGCTAGCTATTGTTTTTATAGCTTTCAGTGTGCACAGAACAATAAATTAGTGCATCAGAATAAGAGGACATCATAGACCAGAGCTGATGGTTTAGCTTAGTGGTTGAAAGAGGTGGGGTTTTTTTAGTAGGTTGTGTTCTGGTAGCAGCACATTGACAGTTTGTGGTCTTAAAAGGTCGATACCTCAGATTATCAATGTGAATTGTTTGAAGCGTGTTTGTAAGCCTCAGTTTGCTTTATAGCTGTATTTACTTCTTACATTTTCTGACTTTTGAGCATTAAAGAAAATAAATCTGGTAATACATTTGATCTTTCTGCAAGTCTCTTGTTGTAGTCAGGCTGGCGTACTGTGGTAAAATTAGTTAACTCCTGGCATTTTACCTAAGGATGTAAATTGTGCTTCCTTTACTAGTGTTTTGTGGAAGTAGTGAACTGTGCCTTTTGATGCCTCCGTAGTCATGTTTTCTCTGTAAAGATTTCCTAGCACTTGTTTGTATGTATCTTTAGGAGAAGAAATGTATTGAAAATATCCTAGGGTAAAAAAAATCCCTTTGTATTTCCTTTCCTTTTTATATGAACAGAAGCATATGTTTGATTTTTATCTTGTGTTCAGGTCTTTAATCCTTTTTTTTTTTTTAATTATTAAAGGTATCACTGTCAAAATATAATAATTTAATTATACAATATACTAAACAGGTGACCGAATGAATTTCACAGGAGCTGCTAGACCGATTTCTCCAGCAGGAAAATCAGACATGTCATCAAAACACAGAGCTGACAGCAGGTCACCCAAGCTTGATGTGCGAATGAATAGAACTACTGCTGACCAGAAGAAACCTAGGAATACAGAAGGCTTATCTGCCAGTGAGTCTCTTATGCTGAAATCAGATGCTGCAAAATTGCGTTCAGACTCTCACAGCAGGTCTTTGTCTCCAAATCATAACACTTTGCAAACACTAAAAACCGATGGAAGAACAACTACTTGTCTGAGAGCTGAATCTCCGGGGCCAGGAACCCGGTCATCTTCTCCAAAGACAAAGACACTTACAACCGTTAGATCTGGTGCTAGTTCTCCACGATCCTCATCGCCCCACGACAAAACTCTACCTCAGAAAGGTTCATCCCCTGTAAAAACAAAGCTTGATCCTCCTCGAGAACGCTCCAAATCAGATTCTTACACATTAGATCCAGATACTCTTCGCAAGAAGAAAGTACCTCTAACAGAACCCTTAAGGGGGAGGTCCACTTCACCCAAACCAAAAATTATTGCAAAAGATGGAAAACCTGTTACAGAAACTGAAAATAGAGCTCCTTCCCCTCATGTTGTACAAGAAAATCTTCACAGTGAGGTAGTTGAAGTATGTACTTCAAGTACATTAAAGACTAACAGCATTACAGATAGCACCTGTGAAGACAACACAGAATTCAGAAGTCTGGACGATGGTTCTAATAAAGTTCATTTTAGTATAGGAAAAGCACCACTGAAAGATGAGCAAGACATGAGAGCATCTCCAAAAGTGAGCCGTAAATGTGCTGGTAGGCACACAAGACCCAAAAAGGAAAAATCCAGCTTTCTTTTCAAAGGAGATGGCTCCAAGCCTGTAGAGCCTGCCAAGCAAGCAATGTCACCTTCTGTTGCAGAGTGTGCTAGAGCTGTATTTGCTGCATTTCTTTGGCATGAAGGGATAGTTCATGATGCTATGGCTTGTTCATCTTTTCTGAAGTTTAATCCAGAGCTGTCCAAAGAGCATGCACCGATACGAAGCAGTCTTACTCAACAACCTGCAGAGGAAAAAGAAACCAAGTTGAAAAACAGACATTCGTTGGAAATATCATCTGCTCTTAACATGTTCAACATCTCACCTCATGGACCAGATATATCTAAAATGGGTAGCATCAATAAAAACAAAGTCCTCTCAATGTTAAAAGAACCACCTCTGCATGAAAAGTGTGAGGATGGAAAAACTGAAACTACCTCCTTTGAAACATCCAGTCATCACACAATGAAATCCAAGTCTCCTCTTCCATTAACACTGCAGCACTTAGTAGCTTTCTGGGAAGATATTTCTTTAGCAACTATTAAAGCAGCTTCCCAAAACATGATTTTTCCGAGTCCTGGCTCTTGTGCAGTGTTAAAGAAGAAGGAAAGTGACAAAGATAACAAGAAAAACAAAAAAGAGAAAAAGAAAAAAGAAAAGGTTGAGACTAGACCAAGGGGAAATCTTTTTGGCGAGATGGCCCAGCTTGCAGTGGGAGGACCTGAAAAAGACACCATCTGTGAGTTGTGTGGAGAATCCCATCCGTATCCAGTGACTTACCACATGAGACAAGCTCATCCAGGTAAGACTATGTATTTTTTAATTCCCATGTCCATCTGTAAATATATTACACACACACGTTTTGCTATTAATTACTGTTACGAAAATGTGTCAGCCTGTCTTGTCTAACATTTTAACACAGTTCATAATGTAAGCTAAATTAAAACTTACATGTGCTTACTTGCAAATTATTTCAATGTTTGTGTATGTAATTTTAAGTAGTTTTGGATGTAAGCTTTCAAAGATGCTGAAGAAAGTTGTTTGAAACAAGGCTAAAATAATGACCTGACTTTACCGTAGCTCTTCAGAAACATGCCATTTATTACGCTTCAGGACTTGAAACTATGCTGAGAAAATTTGAAATAAAATAAAAAATATGAGATTGGTTAGTTAGTTTCTATGTTGACAAAAGTTTTCTATTACTGTTCTACTGTGAATAGTAGAAAACTTTCATGTATCTGCTGTATCAGCACTGGATATCAGCGACCTTGTTTTGTTTTGTTTAAAATGTATCTTAAAAAGCCATTCAAGTCTCTAGATGATTTGTATTGCAATATACAGCTCGAATCTGCACTTTAGTCTCTTTTATGTGATGCTCTGAATTTTTTTTCAGGAGTTTGTTTAATTTAAGGAAAATTACAAAAATCAGTGCTAGCTAGGCATTATCTAGCTAGTCAACTGAGTTGGAAAGATGCATATGTTGTGTTTTCTTTAGAAGAGGGATCACTAATAGAAGGGATGAGCTACAATATAGCTAGTAATGAGTAGCCTTGTTAAAGACAAAATTATTTCTGTGGTTTCTAGCTTATAAACATAACTATTTTGTCAGTTTAGAGTGATGTTGAATGCGCTTGTTTTAGCACTGTATGTGAAGTTAAAAGAAAATTAAAGAGCCTTATTATTCAGCAATTATCAGTGCCCTGAATCTTTCTAAGAAGCAGTAATCAGGAAAGGAATGCATTTCATTCCCTTTTGAACTTTGTTA
Organism: Chlamydotis macqueenii; assembly: GCF_036417535.1. Lineage (NCBI taxonomy): Eukaryota > Metazoa > Chordata > Aves > Otidiformes > Otididae > Chlamydotis > Chlamydotis macqueenii. The sequence goes on from NC_141556.1 coordinate 170,443,513, forward strand.
GATAGAGGGTAAGTTTTTTATGTTTATTAAACTATAAATAATGTTGGCTAACATATAATACTGACCTTACTATCACTTAACTGTCTGAATAGGGAGCCGTTGATGGTTTGGACAAGTTCATAAGAAAAACTTGTGAACTAGAGTGAATTTGAATACTTTGGATACTGTTGGGACACATGGACAGGCATCTTGTTTTTTTAATGAGTTCAGAGATATGGAAAAGGAGAAAATTAGGCTAGGACAAGTCATGCATCTTCCTTTCCCCTCTCCATCCTTCTTTTACAGTAATAAATAATATAATGATAATATTTTGAAGCAACTTTTTTTCATCTTTTTCCTCAATGTAGGTTGTGGCCGTTACGCAGGTGGCCAGGGTTATAATAGCATTGGGCACTTTTGTGGAGGATGGGCTGGTAATTGTGGCGATGGTGGTATTGGAGGAAGCACTTGGTATTTGGTTTGTGATCGATGCAGAGAAAAATATCTCCGCGAAAAGCAAGCAGCAGCAAGAGAGAAGGTATTCTTATCTATTTCTCATATGTTTAGCTCTCTGTCTGATTAATAGTACTGTGTTCACAACTCGAAAACAAGGTAGGGCCAGTTTAAAAAATTCAAAACTTCAGAGTTTTGGAAGGTTTTGGAATATCCACTTACGTCATTTGCAGCTTTAAAATAAGATAGAAACTTTGCTCATTACTTCTGACCAAATGTCTTCCCTTCAGACAGTAGTGTTTTGAAATTTGTAGTGTAATTTTATTTTTTTATCCCAATAGAACTGCAACATAGAATGTAATACCTATTTTTTTTAAGTATGTGTCAGTTTATTTAGCTTGGAAATTTTTTTCATTTGTTTACTGAAATAATTAGCACTGTTTTAACTTTATATGTATACAGTTTCTTTAATCATCCAGATCACTGGATACAGATGCCAAACACTGGGCAAACTAGAGCAATTTCTAATGGGAATAGTACGAAAGGTGATGTTCTTTTATTGGTCTTCATGACCAATTTCAAATTCTTGCTTAAAGTATACAAATATGTTGACGTTTTAAGATAAGCAGAAGAACTTATTTTTGCAGATAAATTTGTTGAAGCTTTTTGCACACAAAATTCATCCTGAGGCAAACATGAAAATTTTCTGCAGTTTATTAAAAGTTTGTGAAGTTATGAAATTAATAGAAGTGCCATTTTGTAATAGAAAATATCATTTTATAACAGGAGGAATGAAGCAACTTTAGTATAAGTGACATTTTCAGCTTTTCCTGTGATGAAGTATAATTTAAATATACCTTTATTTAATTTCTCCAGATTAAACAATCTAGAAGAAAACCAATGCAAGTTAAGACTCCTCGTGCCTTGCCAACTATGGAAGCTCATCAAGTGATTAAAGCCAATGCACTATATTTACTGTCGCTGAGTAGTGCTGCTGAGCCCAGTATCCTCTGCTATCACCCTGCAAAAGCATTCCAATCTCAACTTCCTAGTGTTAAAGAAGGAATTTCTGAAGACTTTCCCATTAAAATGCCATGTCTCTATCTGCAGACTTTAGCAAGGTAATTAAAGGAAGCTTATGAATATTTATTTTAATGCTAATCTATTTGTAGTGTTGGCTAAAAATGTGTATATAAACTAAACTAAAACTCACATAGAAAAATACATGTTTTCCCAGTTCTTTATGATCTTTGTTCTTCTTTCTCTTCTGTTTACGTGATCTTGTTCAATTTCTTAAATTGTATTTGCTTCAAGGGTCAAATATATCCTGAGTAGTTTTTGCATAGTAAATATTTTTTTAACAGTATTTTAGTTGCTACCCAAGAATTTAGAATTTCCTTAAGAGTTTAACTTTGTGTGTTAGTAGCAGACATATGTGCTACTTTTCTCTCTTCGCAGTTAAAAATAGTAAGAAGGAAACTAGACAACTTGTACTTACTTGATATTTCCAAGTAGATTTCACTGTAGTGTCTCAGGTTTATGATGGATTGACATTTGGGCCTAAAATACAAAATGGAAATAGAAGATAGCTAAGGGTGATCCCCACTCCCTGATGACTGAAAATGCCATTATATTTTTCCACTAACACTTGAAAATCACAACTAGTTTAAATGCATTAGGTGAGGAATAAATGAATAGCATTGGCTGGCTGAATATGTTAGCAAAAGACTTCTGTGTGTATGTGTGTTTCAGGAATGTATAATACTTAATCCTGATTTTAAAATCTAATTTGATGTAGGCATCATCATGAAAATTTTGCTGGATACCAGGATGACAACCTCTTCCAGGATGAGATGAGGTACCTGCGCTCAACTTCAGTACCTGCACCGTACATCTCGGTTACTCCTGATGCAAGCCCTAATGTCTTTGAAGAGCCAGAGAGTAACATGAAATCTATGCCCCCAAGGTACTTCCTTGTAATTCTAGGTACTGCATACAAATGCTAAAGCATTAGAACAATACCAATTTAAAAAAAAAAAAAAAATGAAAATGTTGCTGTAGTTAAGTAGCTAAAACATTGATCTGAAATGTCAGCGAAAAAACCAAAAACTTATGAAGCTGTAGTTAGAAAAATATCTGCAGTGAATCATAGCATATTGAGTATTTTCAACCGCTAGCAGTACAAGTTTGCAAATCGGATTTGAAACTTTTAACTGTAATGCAAACCAGTTGCTTCACTCTAGAAAGGTCTTGATTTTACAACCTGACTACAACAAAAAGTTTGTTCAGAAGTTGATGAGGACTCTTAGCATACCTCAGGGAAATTTATCCATAGTCCTTACTCCAGGCTTGCTTATTTCCACACGGAGACAGATACAGTTTTTCCAGAATCTCCAGAACTGAAGAAGTGATCTAAAGAGCAATGGTCCAAGGACCATAGCTGTTGAGAACTCCTTGAAAATGTAGCAGTTCTTTAACACAACTGACTGTAGTGCAGATTAATGGCCTTTTTGAAAGGAAGTTTGAACAGGAGGAATTCCATTACCTTATATTTTTCAAAGCAAAGACTGCTGCTTCTTTCTGTGGGAAGATAAAATGTCACTGAAGAAATGACAACTTAATGGTGTCTAGGACCAAGATAGATGGCTTCTATCAGGTTCTCTCATTATGTTTACTATTATCTGATTCAAGCAATTACGGATTTTATTTTTGTTTTGCCAGGGAATAAAAGGCTCTTACTGTTACTTAATAATAGTCCAGAATCAACTTAGATGCTTGGTGTTTTCAGATGTCAAACAGTGATTCCTCATATTATAATGAGCATGTAATGAATAGAAAACTATCTTTTAATGTTTTTATTTCAATCTGTTATATTTCATACTGACTGCAAAAACAGTTTGGAATACTGCAATCTACAATGTAGTCTTTTCAGAAATAGAACTTTTCTAACAAAACTCCTTAAGAGTGCATCGTATTGGTATATTCCTTTATTAAAACTGTGGACACCATGGTCTCCTGAGGCCTGTAGGGACAGCATAAGCTGGGATTCTTCTGCAGACTGTAAGTCCACTGAAGGTAAGGAGTAAAACATGTCAGAGGCATAGTAATTGAAAATTGGCTTTAAGCCTAATGATTTTACAAACTTGTACTTCACATAAAGTTATAGATTTCTGTTGGTTTGCGTATTAAAAATTCACTCCATAGGTGTTTTCACATGCATTCTCAGGGAAAACTTGGTCTGAAACTTAAATTCAGGCATGATCTGAATGTTTGTATTCTTTCTAAAAAATACCTAAATTCTTGGAACTTACCATGGACATCATTACATTTGTTTATAAAGCACTTGCATGCTTTTTCACCATGTGTAGTTCTAATACATGTTCCTTCTTTTCCAGCATTTAAACAGTTATTAGGTAAATAAGACAAACTTTTATGCTGTAGTAGCATTGTCATGAAATGCATGTGTCTTTATTTAATATTTATGGATAGTTCAAGTATATTCTATATATTCATGAACAAGTGTATAACTTCATTGATTTCTTTGCAGTTTGGAAACCAGCCCAATAACAGATACAGATCTTGCGAAGCGTACAGTCTTTCAAAGATCATATTCAGTTGTTGCATCAGAATATGACAAACAGCACTCAATTTTGCCAGCACGTGTAAAGGCAATCCCTAGGAGACGAGTCAACAGTGGAGACGCGGGTAAGAGCACAGATATCAGAAGCAGGGAAAAAATATTCAAGGATATAGTATTGGATTTGCAGTTCTTCTTGGAAACTGTAGACAAATATATATATATATATTTATTTTTTTTTTTAATACATGTAGTGGCTTTTATTTCTATTTATTAAAAAACATTAACTGTTTGTAATCTGTGCAGGATTAGTGTAAGAACAGCTCAGGAATTACCGTGATTGTGAAATTTGTGGTGCATGTTTTGTGCTTGATTTAAAAGTTAAAGTGGTATTTTCTTTCTCAGTTGAAGCATCATTCTTCCATCTTGCTTTTTTTAAAACACATTTTTCTCATAGAAAAAATCAACAAAACTATCAGTTCTAAAATTGCTCTATTATTTTTTATTTTTACTGTGGCTGTAAAATTGAAATGCGCAAAGAATCTAACATATGCGTATTTTTGTGCTTTTGAATAGAAGTGGGGTCCTCTCTCCTGAGACATCCATCTCCTGAACTTTCTCGGTTAATCTCCGCCCACAGCTCTCTTTCCAAAGGAGAGAGAAATTTCCAGTGGCCAGTACTGGCATTTGTAATCCAGCATCATGATCTTGAAGGACTTGAAATAGCAATGAAACAAGCCTTACGGAAATCTGCTTGCCGAGTCTTTGCCATGGAGGTATTAATGTACTAATGGATCTTGTATGATTAAAATAAGACATTTGTAAAGTCTATCTCTGAATTCTTTTAAGGGATTTTTATATAGATTAAAAAAAAAAAAAAAACAAGAAAGAAATTATGTTGTGATGTGCAATAAACCTATTCTGAAAGTTCACTTGTATTATTAACGCTAAAAGTTATGAATGCAAAACTGTTGCCTGTAAGCCTTCTTCAATAGTATATCTACTGGGTAGAAAATACCTGATAAAAGAATATTATTAAGGCTACAAAAATCAATTATACAAATACTGTTTTCTCCTGATTTGCTCAGCATCTTCTTGGTCTTACTTGCCATTCCTTTTTCAAATCTTGGAGTGTGTATTCTTTCTTTAGAATTGTTTTGATGCTGTTAGTACCTAGATATTTCACAGCTTCCTTCTGAGATGAGTGAATGCTACCCATGTTATGTAAGCAGTGAATAAGCAAGCAAAAGATCTATTGCTCCGATAAAAGCTGCCAGAGACATCCTCATTGAGGCAATTTTTTTATACAAGTTTCTTCTGAACTTCTGTATACAGCGTATTTGTAACATGTGAAAATATAGGTGAATTTCCTCAGACAAAGTGAAAAACACACCTCTGCTGTTAAGACCACCCGTCAAATTTCCAAATGTCAACATGCAGAAGCAGTGCAGCTTTTAGAGGAATATAAGAATGCTACAATTTTTAAAAACCTTTTTTCTCCACTATGGTGATTTTTTGGAAGTGGCTGAATTGTTTTAAGTCAGTCAGTGGCAGAGGCCAAAGAAGGAAACCAAATCTCAGCCTATAGCTTTCTATATTAAAAAGGATCTTTCTTAACCAATTTGAATAGTAAGGAGTGCTGCCACCTCATCCTGTAGTAAACTCTGAAAATACGTAAGAACTTCGCTTTTTCATCCTGAAAGCTTTTTTTCAAAGAACTCATTTTTGTGTTTGACACTTGTGAATTACTTTGCTATGCCCCTGTAATATAGTTGTCATTTTAATAAATTGTTTTAGCTACAGAGGAATGTGCCTTACTTAAAGACCTCTCCATTATTATTTGCCTGTCCAAGAGCATCAGTGCACCTCCTTACATAAATAGTTTAAGAAATGGTTTTACTCCAGATTTGCTTAACCAATTGATAACTCGTGTGTATTTTATTTTAGGCTTTCAACTGGCTTCTCTGTAATGTCATTCAAACAACTTCTCTTCATGATATTTTGTGGCATTTTGTGGCTTCCCTGACTCCTGCACCTGTAGAGCCTGAAGAAGAGGAGGATGAAGAAAATAAATCAAATAAAGAAAATGCAGAACAAGTAAGTGAGGTTCAGCATTCCTTTCATAAATACAGTATCTCTGTTGATTTTGTCATCATTTTAGAAATATTTTATTATGTGTTATAAAAAAAAAGAAAGGAAAAAAAAAGAAAAAAAAAAACAACCGAAATAAAAAGCTTAATCCTCTCTCTCTCTGTGAAGCAGAACTCTAATTATGGAATGAAAATTCTTAGTCTTAAATTGTAATTTAACTCTTTTGATAGTCATATACAATTAATTTTTCTTCTAAAGTCACCACATGTTATGTGCTGATGAATTAGTCTTTTAGTGCATTATTTTAGTGACTATTGATGGGAAAGAAGAAAAAAAAAAAACAAGCGTGCTGCTAATGCAGTAACAGAAATTTACTGTTTGCCTTTTATTCTTCCTTTGCTCCCCAAAAAGAAGAGAGAGAAGATAAAATCTTTTTCACAGAAGCTTTCTTGTTTGGTCTGCTTTGTCTTTCAGTGCTTTAAGAAAAGTCTATAGTTAATTCTGAAAATCTATAGTTAATTTAAGTAACTGTATGTATATAATCATATATGTAAGTAACTATATATACACTAGATATAGTTATTCTAGTGATATAAGAAAAATCTATAGTTAGTTCTGAAAATATAGCATGTAAAATGATACAGTCTAACATAGCACTCTTCCAAAAGGTATCTTCATACAATCACTTCTGGATTTGGCTCTGATTGAAAACATTATCATGTTCACAGTTAATAGCTCAAGAAACCATGCTAGTCCTGTTAGCAAGTCAGGGTAATTTTTATCACTTCAAATCTAATCCAGCTTTGAAATGACAAGTTCTGAAATGAGTTTTTTCGACATTACAGCCCTGATACATTGCTACAGTTGTTTTCAAAGCAACTGTAATCTTGTCTTAAATTTTATGTGGGATATCAACTTTTCTGTGTTACTGTATCAACATATAGATTTATAATTCTACTTATTTTCAAGTGTACCAGATTCTTGTATGTATACATTAAAGGTGATTTGCAGTAGCTCTATGTATTATATTCTGAATATTGTTTCTGGGCTTTCCTCCCACAATTTTCTGACTTATAATAATTTCAGCTTCTACAACAAAAGCCCTGGTAGAGTGAAGGAAATGTTTTCCTACTGGTCAGCCTCCAAAATAAAAACTTCTATTATATAAACGAATAACAAACACTGTCTTAGCTGTAATTTGGATAACTACTGACTGAAATATGAAGGACATTAGAAAGGAATGTTAAAATATCCCTGCTTCTTGTGGGGGGGTTGGATTAGATAACCTTTGAAGGTCCCTTCCAACCTTAACAATTCTATGATTCTATTCTATGATTCTATATGCCACTTCTGCTCTACTGGGAATGCTGCTTCTCTTTTGTTACAATGAAGGGAGACTTAAAAAATTTCCCATGGTCACTTGGCCAGGATGAATAATTTTATGGCATACAAGAAACTGGCAGCAGTTTTCAGCTAATTCTTAAATGTAACTCGGGTGATGTATATTCAAATCACAACATCTTCCTTCAGTAGTCTGATCATATGATAAAAATACCCATGTAAATACACATACACAATGTAATAAATCAAAGGCAGTTTGGTGCTTTTCCCCAGCTGGGATTCATTTGCTTATGTAAAATATTTTTACATATTTTAATATACTCGAAGAGGGTGAGAAATCCCAGTGATGAATTCCATAAAAATGGGGGATAGGGTTCTAGAACCATAAATGGTTTAGTGTATAGGATGTAGGTTCAAGGGCAATGTCCTTGCTAAAGCAAAATGAAATACAGGAATTACTAAGCTGCAGAGGGGACGGGGGGAACAGGATGCTGTCTTTGTAGATAGGATCCTCGAGGGGAAGGGGAATACCTAGGCTTTGAACTTCTTCTGAATAATTGATTATATTTAGTGTAGAATTCAATCCCAGACTCATACTTCATACAGTGAGTACACTTTACCACATGACACCCTCCAGGAAAATAAGAGAAATGTCTGGCTTTATGATTCTTGTCTAGGTAAGTGTGTGCCTAAAATTCATTTCAAATGACACTATATCATGTCTAGGCATTCAAGCAATTGAGATCTGTGGGCAATCTACTTGCAAGTATATACATAGACAGTTAAAAGGATTTCAAATAATAAGTTTGAACCTGGCTTGGGATATCAGTATCTTGAGGGCAATGGAGCTGGAGTTCCATGATTCAAGCAGGATCAGATTTTCTTTTTAAAAAGAAGCAGAGGAAACGGTTCGTATCCTTCATAGATGAGTATTTCCCTGCCTTCTGAAGTAGGATATCATGATCAGAACCTCCTTCTCTTTCTCTGCTACTCTTTCCCATAACACACTTTGCTGGCCCTCATCCTCTTTGGTCCTCTGCCATTACCTTCATATCCACTGCCCAGTGGATCTTGGCTCCCAATTCACAGCTGTTCTGATACTGACACACCTGAACTAAGAATCATTATTTTCACAGTGCTACTGAAATAAAGCAGCTGATAACGTTAGCTTAATTAGGAACTTTGTAATGGTTTTGCTGCTCAGAAAAGGTAACAGCTAGAATGTGTTGTTTTTTTTTCTAGTTTGTTTGTTTTCGAATTATTGCAATGTAACATTTCACATCTTTAAATCATGAGAATTTTGTGTTAGTACACAGTATACTTCTCAAATTCCTTGTTCCGTCTTCATATATAACTTGTTACTGTAAAAATTCTCTGACAGGACCCGCTTTGAAGTTCACATTCATTATAGACTTGTTGCAGTTATTCTTAAATATCATAAATGTTTTGATTTCTGCTTATTTAACCTTTTTTTTTTCCTCTCAAAGTCTGTTAACAATATACAAATTGCTTTGCATCTTAGGAAAAAGACACAAGAGTATGTGAACATCCTCTGTCAGATATAGTGATTGCTGGCGAAGCAGCTCACCCGTTACCCCACACTTTTCATCGCCTTCTCCAGACAATCTCTGATCTTATGATGTCTCTTCCCAGTGGTAGTGCATTACAGCAAATGGCCTTAAGGTAAGCACAAATTAAGAAAATTCTTAAAAGACTGGAAACATTTTAACATTATAGATGAAAAGATTTTGCAATGTAGATAGGAAGTCTAAAACAACTTTATGTGCCTGCACAAAAAGGAACGTGTCTACACTTACACATAGGAAAGACACATGTAAAAGATGTATGTATGTGCTTATACATTTAAATATTAATAGAAAAGACTTTGTAGAGAAAAATGTGTTTGCCCCTGTATCCATTATGGGGGAGGGGGGGGAACCCAAGAAATCACGAACCCAAAACATATTCTAGCGTAATATGGTAGCATCTGTGTGTATGTGCGTGGTAGGATAACAGCTTTTGCTCAGAAATGTGTCATCTGACTAGTATCCTTAAACTGTTTGAAATTTTTCCTGTGTATCTATCTAAAAGATATAAATTGAATAAGAATGATTATGTTCACTTTTAAAATTCTAAGAAGAGTTTACTCCTACCTTCCTCAAAATAATACATACTTAAGATCTGATAATTTGAAGTTAAAGGTTTGTGCTGGTTTTGCGTAGCGGGGGGGCTATAGTGGCAGCTTCTGTGAGAAGCTGTTAGGAGTTTCCCCTTTGACCAGTGGACCTGGCTAGGTCTAGGGTGGACCCACTGCTGACCAGGGCCAAGCTTACTGGCAACAGTGATAATGCCTCTCTGATAACGTATTTAAGAAGGGGAAAACTGGGGTGGGGGCGGGGGTGAGGGGGGAGAAAAAAAAGGAGTGAAGAAGCAGAAGCGGAGGCAGAGAGGGGGAGGCACGAGCCTTGTGGGCCTCGTGGCTCTCACTGTCTGGCCTCCTGCCGGGCAGCCGACTGGGCCCACCTTGGCCCAACCCAGCTGCAAGAAGTTAAGAGAGGAGATGTGAAGAGAACCTGAGGGGCGTCTGCCTGAGCTTGTGAAGAAGTTATTGAGAGGAACAGCTATGAATGCCAAGGTCAGTGAAGAAGGAGGGGGAGGAATAAAGTCACTCCTGACAAGGTTCCCGTGCAGCCCATGGTGGAGCAGGTTGTCCCTCTGCAGCCCATGGAGGCCCACGGAGGAGCAGAGATCCACCTGCAGCCCATGGAGGACCCCATGCTGGGGCAGGCAGATGCCTGAAGGAGACCTGTGGAGGACCTGCGCTGGGTCAGCTGTTCTGAGGGACTGCACCCGTGGAAAAGGACCACATGGTGGAACAGTTCGTGAAGGACTGTAGCTCCTTCTCCCATGCTGGAGCAGAGGAGGAATGTGAGGAGTTCTTCCTCTGAGGAGGAGGGAGTGTTGAAAAAGTGACAAGTGATGAACTGACCATAACCCCTATTCCCTCTTCCTCCCTGTGCTGCTCAGGACAGGGGAGGGGGATAGAGGTAGAAATAATTAGAAATTAAGTTCAGCCTGGGAAGAGGGAGGGGCGGAGGGAAGTTGTTCTCATTATCCTGCTTTGGTTTTACTAGTAATAAATAAATAGTTTTCCCGAAGTCGAATCTGTTTTGTCCATAACAGTAACTTCAATGATCTCTCCCTGTCCTTATCTGAAACCTCGAGCCTTTTTTGTTATATTAGCTCTCCCCTATTCCCTCAGAGGGTGGGCAGAGTGAGTGAAAAACTGTGTAGTTTGATCCCAAGTGGGGCTAAACAAGGTTTATAGAAAATATTTTGAGAAGCAAAAATTTGATTAATAGTTTCACTGGTAGTTTATGTCTTTTAAACAATATTCAGAGTTTCATAGTCCCCTAAATGTGTTTTCAGGTGCTGGAGTCTCAAGTTCAAACAATCTGATCACCAGTTCCTGCACCAGAGCAATGTTTTTCATCATATCAACAATATTTTGTCTAAATCTGATGATGGAGATAGTGAAGAAAGTTTCAGTATCAGTATTCAGTCTGGTTTTGAAGTCATGAATCAGGCAAGTATTTCACTTCTCTCTCAGAAGCAGAGATCAATTATGAAGAGCCTATATTTCCTGTGATCGTTCTGTTTGAATTAAAACATTATTTATTGCAATGTCTTATTTCCTTGAATGTGTCTCAGTTTGGGATCTTGGTTGCTGATATTCAGGTTCTCATATTTAGCTTTTGAGGTTCAAATATTGATCCTTAGCCTGTATATCACTCAAACCTAAATTTTGGAGCAGTGCTTTTAAGTGCTTGTTTGCAAGTACACTGTTTGCAAGTACACTGTTTCATTTAGTTAATTCATTTGGTCCATTGAGTTAGTTCATATTTTAGATGCTGTGTAGTTCCAATTTTTACTTGCTGATATATTTTTTTTCCTTCTTTTATTTGGAGGAGCAGAAATTAATACACCTGATTAATATCTTTAAGGTGTTTTTTTCCATTTATGAATACATTTAGGCATTTACTAATATATTCAACTGAGGTATTAGCTATTAAAATTTCCTTTGGTTTAAAAGACTGAATACTTTTAACCAACAAATGACTAATTTTTTTCTTTAATTTAGAGAGCATATTCCTCAGAATAGAAATGTCTGTATGGTTTTAAAAATTGTAAATAATACCTGTATTTGGGCTTATTTTCAGGTATTTTAAATATTTTCATTTGTTTTCACAGGAACTGTGTATAGTGGTTTGTCTAAAAGACCTAACCAGCATCGTTGATATTAAAACATCAAGCCGACCTGCCATGATTGGTAGTTTAACAGATGGGTCTACAGAAACGTTCTGGGAGTCAGGAGATGAAGACAAAAACAAAACCAAAAACATCACAATTAACTGTGTAAAAGGAATCAATGCACGTTACGTTTGTGTCCATGTAGACAATTCCAGAGATCTTGGGGTAAGAGGAAAATGAAATGAAATGTCTCTCATGGAAGGTGCAGAGTCAAAGTTGCATACATTTGTCAATCAAGAACCAGCATTTTCTTGGTCCAGTTCAGTTTGTAATTCTAATCCAGAAGTTTGCATTTCAAAGTAAAGTTTCTAATTGCTGTGGTTTTGAAAGCAATACCTGGTACGATCATGAATCTCAGACCAGGAAACGTAATTCTCAGTGGCTCTTCAATTTCAGATGCATTTTCAGGCATTTAGCTATTTTATAAGTTACTTTCTCTGCTCACAACTTCTGTGGAAACATTGAAATAAGAGCTGAAATAACTTTTCTTCATGTTTATGTATGCATACAGTAATGTTACAAATATATCTTTATTTCAACTAAAGCTTTTAATACAAGGAAAAATTTTTTTTTAAGAGCTGTGCTTTGGAATTCTTTGTCCTTGGGTTTCATCACTTTTAAAATTTTGTTTCATAGTGAAACAACTTATCTATCTTTTTATGTATGTACTCTCTTACTATGGAAGAAATAGTCAGAATAGTCCTCAGTTTAAGTGTTTTGTTCTTATTTTGCTTATCTGTTGCAGAACAAAGTGACTTCATTGACCTTCCTAACTGGCAAGGCAGTAGAAGATCTCTGCAGAATAAAGCAGGTAAACATTTTAACAGTTGACATTGAAAAATTATCATTTTTTGGCTGCATATAGCAGAGATTTTCAGGAACGTTTTATGTGGCTTCTTAGTGTTGCACTGTCACTGTGTTTTATCTGCTTTGTGAAGTCATTTTTCATTAGAGAAATGCAGCTTAAGAGTTAGCAGAAGTAGAATGCCATGAGAGAGGAGAAAATAAATCATTTATCCTCAACATGAGTTTTTCAGGTTACGTGGTCTAATACATGTTTATAGCATCCATTTTACCATGATGTTTTTGGCTCTCAACTTCAGGTAGCTGAAGACTTCTTTCTGGACACTCGAGTTCAGAAGGGTATTCAGTCTTTGTACTGCTGTTGCTAAGCCGAATGATAGATGCATTTTTTTAACATGGAGAACAATGGTTTTTAGTTTGACACTGATGTGAGTCATCAGAGATATTTAAGGTTTCAAGCAGGCAGTTACCATTTTGGGCAAAAAACATTATTGTTAGGATTATTGCCAGTCAGTGGTAAAATTCTTCCAGAAGCAGCATTATCTTATTATAGAGAGATGGTTTGTTTTTCCCCTACCTTTTGTCCGCAGAGAGCGGACATGTGTGTATATATGTAGACAGATACAAAGTTTGTGTGTGTGTGTGTCTGTATTTCTCCGTGAATCTATATACATAGATAAAAATTATAGACAGGCACACACACGCCTCTTGGAGCATTCTTTTTTGGTGAGAAGACTGACTTGATATGCCTGGCTATCCAGCTGAATAAAGGAAGGCCATGGCAGAGCTCAGGCGCCAGACTCATGATTGTTCATATAGCTTGTTAGCTTGCTCCCTGGCCTTGTTTCTGTCTGCTCAAACACAGTGCCCAGGCATTTTTCCAGGGATGGTTCACTCCCAGAAGGCAAGCAGGACTTGATTCAGCTTTGCTCCCTCTTTGCTGAACAATCCTCTGACACTTCTCCAACAGGTCTTTTATCTTCAGACACACCCGTATACTATACCCTAACTCACACATACCTTGTCTCATAGTGGTTTTTTTAAGAAGAAAAAAAAAAAAGTCAGTTTTGTCTGCTGCAGCACAGTTCAATGCAGACACTGAGAATTAGTGTAGAAATGGGAAAGAACAAATATTAGCTTGATTATAAATAAGTCTATGGATAGGAGAGAGGGCTCACTTGGCTTAGAGCCAACTGTAACTGAAGCCCACTTGGGCTGCTCAGAGCAGTGATGTGAGGTACTGTACCCTATGGGGTTTTGGCTTCCAGTAGTGACATCACAGTTTAAATCATATAACATTATTTACGTTATTTTTTTTAAACAATATTTATTTTAAAATAAACTTAATTTGATACAGTTCATCTGTCTTTTTTACAATTAAGTCCTGCATCTCTTGATGAGGTTATCAGATACTGACTTCCACAGAGTTACAATTTCTTTGGCAGGGGTTTATGTTAATAGGGATTAAATAACTTAACTATTAATAATTCTGTGTTAGATTTTCAGTGAAATTATAGCGACTCTTTTTTTTTTTTTTTAATTAAAAGTAGTGAGTAATTAGTTCAAAGTGGTTTTCTGAAGATGTGAACTGTGCCTTAGGGGGTAAAAGGGATAGATAGGCGACTATTTCTATTGGGCGTTAAAGACAAAAAATAAATGGCTGTATGTCATTTTTTTAAGTTTGAGAAATTTTTAAATCTGAATTTATGAAGTTGAATATTTTATAAGTAAACATGGTAGTCTTACTGCTCAGTGTGAAAATTTCATAGCAAACACTGTATTGGTTACAGGACTACGACACAGTGATACATGATGAGTTTGTTTTAGAGGCAGGTAACTTTTTGTTTAATGTAATGTCAGTTCCCATTTTATATTCCTGTTTAATAGGTAGACTTGGATTCAAGACACATTGGCTGGGTAACAAGTGAACTTCCTGGCGGTGATAATCACATCATCAAAATTGAATTGAAGGGTCCAGAGAACACACTAAGAGTTCGACAAGTGAAAATTCTTGGATGGAAAGATGGTGAAAGCATTAAAATAGCAGGCCAGATTTCCGCAAGTGTAGCTCAACAAAGAAACTGTGAATCTGAGACGCTGCGAGTATTCCGACTTATTACATCTCAGGTGGGATATTAATGCTGTACTACATGGTGAAAGTTACTCTAAACCGTAGACTTTGAGTGCTTTATGTTTTCATGTGAAATGTCACATCTGCACAAGTTTGTCTTTAAGACAGGCTAATTGTCACTGTCTGTCTTCTAGGTATTTGGAAAACTCATCTCTGGAGATGCTGAGCCAACCCCAGAACAAGAAGAAAAAGCACTGTTATCTTCCCCAGAAGGAGAAGAAAAAGTACACAATGTATTTATTTGTATTCTGTCAATAATACTTTGCTGAAAAAATGATCCAGGATGGTTTTCAGTATCTGTCCTATGTCTTATGCTACATAATTTTCAGATGAAAACAGAAGTAAAAGGTCACAATTGCTTGATTTTTTTAATAATTATCATTGATGGTTTTATTAGTAAATTATAATTAGAGTATATGCATTTAGTGGAAACCTTGTAGCAATGGTGGTGCAAATTATGCCTACAATTGCAGGATTGCTTAACACCTGCAATAATAGTCAACCTGAAAGTCCGTCTTGCCTATTATCTTGTGCCTTAAGAGGGGTTCTGCTGGATGTTTAGAGAAAAAGTATCAAGAAACTGCACTGGTATCCTTTTTCCCAGTATATTCTCCTGTCTTCCAGCAAGGATAGTTTAAGCAGTGTTCCTGAAAAAGTCACTTTATCTGAACTGTCACTTTTAATAGCCAAAACTAGACTGTCCTTAACGAAAGTAATTTCATTTTTCAGATGATATATGTGTTTGCTCTACCCAATACCTTGCGGCAATAAGTTCCATGACTGAATTACTCATTTTGTAAAAGTGTATTTTTCTCACCTGCTGTGTGGTAACTTAATTGTGTGTTCCCTGATTCTTTTATTATGAAATATATAAACTGAAAGCTATATTCCGTGCACTGCTTTACAAAGACTTCATGAGTGATTGTATTAAGCTACGTGAAGAGGCTAAATCTCAGATAATTGTACTTCACTTGTTTTGCTTATTGATTATTTTCTTTTATTTCATGCTCAAATTTCCTCTTATAAAGAGAAAGAAAGTAAATACATCTAAGAGGTATTTCTTAACCGTAGTTGAATTGATCTTGCTTATAGATCTTATTTCTCTGTAACAAAAAGCTACCAACTGTTAGAACAAAGTTTATTTATATTGCATGTTAATTGCTACAGTAATTAGGAAATGTTCTCAAAACTCTTGATCTAATATTAAATATGCTTTTTATGAAGGCAACATCAGATGCAGACCTGAAGGAGCATATGGTAGGGATCATATTCAGCCGGAGCAAACTGACAAATTTGCAGAAGCAGGTTTGTTCATTCTGAATTGCTTTGAAGATTAACTGTTTGTGTTGTAATAAATATGTGCACCTCTCCTGTGAACACAGGCTGAGAGAGTTGGGGCTGTTCAGCCTGGAGAAGAGGAGGCTCCAGGGAGACCTTATAGCAGCCTTTCAGTACCTAAAGGGGACCTACAAGAAAGCTAGGGAGGAGCGACGTTTGACAAGGGCGTGTAGTGATAGGACAAGGGGTAATGGCTTTAAACTAAGAGAGGGTAGATTTAGATTAGACCTAAGGAAGAAATTATTTACTGTGAGGGTGCTGAGGCACTGGAACAGGTT
The DNA here is from genome assembly GCF_036417535.1 of Chlamydotis macqueenii. Classification (NCBI taxonomy): domain Eukaryota; kingdom Metazoa; phylum Chordata; class Aves; order Otidiformes; family Otididae; genus Chlamydotis; species Chlamydotis macqueenii. Next base: position 170,459,816 of record NC_141556.1, read on the forward strand.
GCCCAGAGAAGCTGTGGGTGCCCCATCTGTGGAAACGTTCAAGGCCAGGTTGCTTGGGGCTTTGAGCGACTTGATCTAGTGGAAAGTATCCCTGGCCATGGCAGGGGTTTTGGAATTGGATCATTTTTAAGGTCCTTTTCAACCCAAACCATTCTATGATTTTGTGATTTTCAGTGAATATAGAACCTTTTACTTGACACTTTCAGTTCTTTTGTTCTTTATAATCAAGTTTTGGGTTACATTTTAAATAGTACGTGTGTGCATTTAATATTAAAAATCTGCTGAATTAACACTGAGAAAATCCATTCTAATAGGATTAAATACTCTATCCTATTACATTCAATTTTAAAAGAAAAGTTTTAGAATTGAGTTGTAAATGGTACTTATTCGTGTTTGGTATTAGAATAATAGTAGATCCTCTCAGATTTCTAGGAGAGGTTCAGTGACAGAGTGTAGATCCTTAGTTTTGTGCCATTTCCCCCATTTCTATCATCAAAAAGTATTTGGGTTTGATAAAATTTCATCCTAAAAATGTAATCAGTGCATAGATTCTTAAATTAGTCTTCCCTGCAGTGAGTGAAAGTTTGGCTTTGTGGTTTTTCTCGCTTCCCTTTGTTTTTCTTAATATAAAGCAGTAGTTTGAGTATGCTTTTTCTTTTTCTTTTGAATACTTTTTTTTTTTAATATCCCAACTAAAGCATCTTTTATATTGTTACTACATCAGTCACAAGACAAACATTGCTGTAAAGATTTTCACAGTTATACAAGAGGTATTAGATTAATTTTGAATTTTGTTAGATTAGTTTCATGCAGAATCTACTTTTTTATCACCCATCTTGGCAAACTTTAAAATATCTTAAGAACGCTTTTTAACATGCTATTGGTAAAATTAAAACATGGTTTCTAAAATTTTTTAGCTTCCTAGATAGCAAACTGAATCAAGGGGTCTTTTAATAAGTCCTTTTCTTTTGTGAGTGTTGAGTAAATGTATTTTTGGGGGGATTTTCTGTAATTTTTTTTTTTAATTGCAGGAACTGCAGTTTAGACAATTTAGGAAAAAAAGTTTCAATGAGATTTTCCAGAATGAAGATAAGCAAATCCAGTATTAAATCTAAATCTTAATTCTAAAGAATTTTATCTAATCTTTACTCTAAATTTAAATCTAAATTTTATTCTTCATTTGAATTTATTTTGAAAAGTAATTCAGCACAAGCCAAATTCCACAGGCTTTCTGTTTTAGTCATAGTTGTGAAGGTACATAAAACACTATCGCTTTCACTTTCTAAAAGTTTTTAAGAGTTTCTGTGTATCTGTATTCTGTTTGGATAGGTATGTGCTCATATAGTCCAGGCCATACGAATGGAAGCAACCCGTGTGCGTGAAGAATGGGAGCATGCCATCTCTAGCAAAGAGAACGCCAACTCGCAGCCTAGTGATGAAGATGCTTCTTCTGATGCTTATTGCTTTGAGCTGCTTTCGATGGTTCTGGCATTGAGCGGTTCCAATGTAGGGCGGCAGTATCTGGCTCAGCAGCTGACTCTGCTCCAGGATCTCTTCTCATTACTACACACTGCTTCTCCCAGGGTGCAGAGACAGGTGAGTGTTAACTGTTCCTTGTCTATCTTGGTATTCATAGAAAAAAGTCTTTAGAATTCCATAATTGCGTGCATGATAGTATAATATGTATTAGAATTTACTTTTTTGTGAAATAGTTTTATGTTTTTGCTTCAAAAGTGTCTTCCCAGTCATACTCAGATCATGCCCCACGTAGGGAATAACTGTAAATAAATCATTTTGTTATTGCAATCATGAGGAGAGGGCAAATAAAATTTTACAAACATTTAAAAACAAATTACAGAATATCTTTTTGGAATCAAAGTGTCACGTTTTGGGGTTTTTTTCTCAGGTTTTGAACAAGGTTAAAAGGATAAAGTTTTACATCTTTGAGATATAAATGCTTCTGTACTCCAGCACCTCCACAATTTGACCACATAAAACTATTTGTAGGAAGCACAAACAGTGTTGAAGACAATGAAGGCTATAGTTATGAAATTACCACAAACTCATTTTTGAGTAAGTTTGTAATGCTTTGTTCCCAAGAGGTAGAACTGAAGTGTAAGAACCCAAAATTGCTTAATTAACACTTGTGTCTTCATGAACCTACATCAGCAAACTATTCTGAAATGCCTTTGAGTAATATCACTCTTCACCTTTCTTGTTGTTTTTCTGGGGATTTTGAAGAGGGCAGGATAGAACGCATTCTCAAACCATACAACAAAGGGGTTTACGGTTTGCTTGGCAGGAATTGTTGCTGAAATGAAGTAGGATGCACAAGAGCAATTAGTGTATTAATGGGGTATTTAGATAAGCACACAGCCTTAATTTTGGAGTGATGTTGCAAATGATTCTTCAGTGAATCTGAACTTCACAGTAGCCCAGTTGTTCATGTTTTCAACAGATTCATTGATATCCTGTTACGTAGGTTCAGTTTGTCAGGTATTTCCTTTCTGTCGCAATGACTAAGAATTCTCTTTTTTTAAGGTGAAAGTTCAGTTTCTGAAGTTGGCACTGCCTTGTGACTGGCAGCACTTAAATTGAGACTAGTGTTATGTACTACATTCCAAAAAAGAGACTTCTTGAAGTTCATGTGCTGCATTTGTCTACTTTATAAAGAACAGCATCGTCAAGAATTATAACATATAATTGCAAGCACCAGAGATGCTCCTTTTAAATACCAGAGCTGTTAATATTTCCCATTTCTCAAATGTATGAAGTTTAAAAGCTGGTTTGTTTGTTTATTTATTGCAAATAAGAAATCTGTATAAAAAGCAGTTAAATTTTCAGATATGGAAGGAGACTTAGTGAGGTGACTGCTTGTTTTTTAGTAAGATCTCACGCTACTTCATTGTGGGGAAAGGATGTGAGAAAGCTACATAGTTACCTCCATTTATATGTACTGCATGTGCTCAAAATGTTGGTAAATATTTGCATGGTTTGAGGAGACCATTGTTAATCCTTGCTTTTTTAATATTGTGTTTGACCTCAAGGCACAGTGACAGCTAGAATTATGGGATAACTGATGACTGTCTTGCTAAAACATTGTAAAAGATGAAGCAGAGGCTTCACTGGTTGAAATTAAACCTTGAACAGGTAGAGCATGGTTGAATTATCTGTCAAATGGACAGGACCTAAAAATCCAGTGGGTTTGGGGTATTCCATGTTATGCATATATATATAGTGCCCATATACACTGTATAAGTAAGATGAGAGGTTTTTAATTAGCAGTGTCTGTTACCGATCTGGCATGAGTCCTTAGCACGTGTGTATGCTATGAGCGTAGTAGTGTGGAACCAGACAATTCCTTTTAACTCTTGGTATTCTCAGGTAGAGCTTTAGTATATGCTTCTTTCTGAAGTTGAATGTTGTCTGTCTGAGTATATGTGTATTTATATGCACATAATATAACATAAATGTATAGATATATAAAATATTTGCTTTAGTACAGTTAATGCACTAGCTTGTTGCTAGCTAGTATGCCTTCTCTAGGTGGATTTTTAATTCCTGTTTCAGAAGTTTTTGTCTTATACTCTTTACTTACTTTTTCCAATTTTTTGAACTGTTACAGTGTCACATCTCAGTTTGCCTGGGGGCAGATAGTGTCCTACTTAGTAATCCTGATATATTGCAGATATGCAAAATACTGGGTTTTTTTCTTAAAATGTAAACAGTTCTTCGAGAGAATATTGAAGGCCTGAGAAATTAGATATGAAATGTTAACTCCTTAAGCTTTCACACATCCTGATTTAGACCAAACTTTGCATGATGTAGCCAATTTCAACCCCAATTCCACCACCTAGTAAGGTTGAAGCATATCATTTGAAGACAGCTCCTGCTAGATCCAGAGCATTTGGCACATATTTCCTTTTCCAGAAATTCCGGTTAGAATATCACAAGGAAAACTAAATGCAGGGGAGAAGAGTATCATGACTCTCGGTACCTGGAGGCAAGTACTTCGTTTTCAGAAGTATAAAGTCTCTAACGGTTCTACCACAAAGTTTCTGACATCTAAAGATTATATCTAAAGATATATATCAAAAGATTATACACAAAGTGGGTAACATGTCTGTAATGTACAAGCATATTAGAGTTGTACAAACATCTGTATCACTGTTATCTTAAGTTCAGCACCAGGAAAATTTTTTCATTATATGAAGACAAAGTATTGTTTGAGTGAGATTGGTTCTGGACTCTTTGTCCTTGACTCACTGGGTATATTAGTAAACACTTCAAAACAAGATAAAAACATTACAGAATTTTTTTACAGGTGTGATTTAAGTACAGAAGGCAGATTCAATCCTTCTTACTGAAATAACTTATGAAGAAGAAGAAAGACTTTTATTTTATTTTGTTTGAAAACTCTACCTGTCTTGCTAAGAATTGTGGTGTTCTGATTTTTTTCTTCAGGTAACATCATTGCTAAGACGTGTTTTGCCCGAGGTAACTCCTAGTCGCCTAGCTAGTATTATAGGAGTGAAGTCTCTTCCACCAGCAGATATAAGTGATATCATTCACTCAACAGAAAAAGGAGATTGGAATAAACTAGGTATCTTAGACATGTTTTTGGGATGCATTGCCAAAGCTCTTACTGTACAGCTAAAAGCCAAAGGAACAACTATAACAGGGACGGCTGGCACTACTGCAGGCAAAGGAGTTACTACAGTCACACTTCCAATGATCTTCAATTCCAGGTTTGTTGAAAAATAAGTATATATTCTCAAGCCAAAGGCATAAAATAATTACATTATTTGAAGTCACTTATGTTGTCTTTTATAATACTTGTTTTCTAAATGGAAAACAATTGTATAATGCTTTGACAGTATGAGTCATGTTATTATTGAGTTTGATTTCAAGAACAAAAAACAACACAAAAACAAACCTGAAAACCTGCAACCTACCACATGCTGAATATGTGCACTATTTCTTGGTGGTGGATTTTGACGAATAGTAACTAATTATTTGGATTAAGTTCACATATTGCTGTATGTCCTTTGCAGCTACATTCGGCGAGGTGAAAGCCATTGGTGGATGAAGGGTTCAACACCTACACAGATTTCAGAGATCATTATTAAACTCATCAAAGACATGGCAGCAGTAAGTTTCTATCCTTTAAATGTGTGGAGGCTATTCAAACATTTCTGATAATGAAGAGTACATTTTTTCGTTACTTTCCATTACAGTTAGTATTGGGTTGAGCTGTTAAATGTGAGCAGGTCTCAAGAAGAAAAAAGTGTAGCCTTCTGGGTAAAGTCTAGGCCTAGGAGCAGTAGGAACTGAACTCTGATTCTGCGAAATAGGCTTTGAAATAAGTCACTTGTACCAGAAATTTAAGTAGTAAGCAATAATTCTGGGTCATTTTACACATTATTAACTTAGAAGCCCTTTAAATCTTGAGCACTCAGAACTCCAATTGAAAAGTAAAAAGCATCTTACTCTATGGAGTAAGAAAAAAATTGTTTTTTTCCCATAACTGTACATAGATTTTTATATGTGGAATTTCTGGTTAAGACTGCATGTTAAGATTGACGTATTTCCATCTTACTGAAATCTACATCTGTAGTTGTTTATTACTTAAATCATCTGGGCTGAAATTTTCCATAGTTGTATCTGCTTCACACAAGTTTTTTGGCAGAAGAATTTGATGAAAAGTGACTCAGCTATTTCCCAGAAACTATATTGGTTTTATATATATTTAGAGGAGAGGAATTTAGTTGAGAGATTTTTTGTTTTCCTTAATTCTGTCCCTATTTCGGTGAGATGCTCTAAATGACTCAGATTTTCCTCTCTGATTACCCTTTCAAAGCTGTTTCAGTATATTCAGCTTTGGAGTCCTATTTTCTGAAGCATTCGCTGTGCTTAGATTTAAGGAGATTCCATCTCAGAGTTGCTTAAGCTGGATGGGAATTCTCTGCAATTGCTACTGTTGATTTTGACCGCAAGATTTCAGAATATCACAGTTCATCTTTTGTTAAGAGTTACAATTAAAGTGTGTATCATCCTTCAGCAGTGCTGGTCCATGCATAAAATGATCCCTTAGTCTCTGCTTCCATTGTTCCAATGACTGGAAAGGGGAGGGGAAAGGTCTGTTGTAGGTACCACTGTGATTCCACATAATGGATTTTTGTTTCTGCTTACTTTATCCACATTTTAGGAAACTGCATATAAAAAATATGACCAAAAAAAAATAGCAGTTGCAAAGACAAGTACTCAGAAGATAGTAAATGCTAGGATTAACATGGTGCCCGCTGTAGATATATGCCCATATAGAATCATAGAATTGTTTAGATTGGAAAAGACCTTTAAGATCATCAAGTCCAACCATTAACCCAGCACTGCCAAGTCCACCAATAAACCATGTTCCTAAGCAGCACATCTACTGGTCTTCTAAATGTCTCCAGAGATGATGACTCCACCACCTACCTGGGCAGTCTGTTCCAACACTTGATAACCCTTTCAGTGAAGGAATTTTTCCTAATATCCAATCTAAACCTCTGCTGGTGCAATTTAAGGCCATTTCCTCTTGTCGTATCACTTGTTACTTGGGAGAAGAGACCAACACCCACCTCAGTACAACCTCCTTTCAGGTAGTTGTAGAGAGTGATGAGGTCTCCCCTGAGCCTCCTTTTCTCCCAGTTCCCTAAGCTGTTTCTCATAAGACTTGTGCTCTAGACCCTTCACCAGCTTTATTGCTCTTCTGTGGACATGCTCAGACACTCCACTTATTTCACTGTGTAAGGCGCAACGTATATTGCGAATGGATTGGGGAGGGAGAGAGTAATTTGTTCAGTTTTGTTTTTTTTTTTTTTTATTATTTTAAGGGTTGTTGCCAGTATCATTTGTAGCCAATGTTGGTAGGTATGCTTTGGGTAAGTAGGAAAACATCAGGGAAATAGTGGATTCTCTTCTGCAGCATTTTTAAATAGTACTAGGCAAATCTTTCCAAGCAAACTCCATGGTCCTTGTTTTATGAGATCCTGCCTCTCATGATGATGGGAGAGCCTGTCCCTTAATGAACAGCTGATTAAAACTAAGCTGAACAGAGACCTTTGCCAGGAATAAAACAAAAATAGTAGAAAGAGAAAATGCTGGCTGACTGGAATCAGATGCTTGTATTTTTGTCTACGCAGCTTCTCTGGCCATTCAAGACCTTCACTCGTGAAACTGTTGCATTTGCTAATACCTGGTTCTCCAAAACCATTGCAGCAGTAGTAGGAAAGTTTTTAAAGCTCTGGAGTTAGATATGGCAACTCATATACGTATCCAGAGTATGCTAGGCTCCATCTCCCACATAGCGGATAGTTTTCCAGTAGTGCTGGCTCTTCAGTATACTGGTGTGGGTCTTAAATTCTCTTGTTTAAGCCACTGTACTTGGAATGAATATGTAACTATTTATTAGAAAAAGAAAAAAGGGATCAAGTCAGTCAGATAAATTGTAGTCCTCTCAGATGTGGATATAAATCCCTCTTTCAGTAAATTCTGAATTTCTTACTTAAACTGTACTAGCTCTTAAAGGAATGATTAGGACTGAGTTTACTCTGAAGTAGTCAGTAGCCGAACAATAAGGACCCTCCTCTCCTCTTGTATGAAGAAGAGATCAACTTTATTTCTTTTCATTCTAGGTGAGGGAGAGCTGACAGAGGCCATTCAAGGATGGGAGTAATAACATTTCTTGCTTATGTTTTGTAAGGGACCTCTGTAGTTTAGGCATGCTCAGAACTTATTTAGGGGTTCAGCCCTGTTACCCAAAAGAGTATGGAGGAATAGAGAGGTCCTAGTTTAAAAAAAAACTTTCTTTGAGGCTTTTTAGAGCTGCTAATTGTCAGTAGGGTGACATCAGTCTTACTAGCCACTTTGTAAAGAGTTACAAATGTGATTCCTTTCACTTAACCTTTTCAACATTTGCAGCATGTAGGTACCTACATCTGAGTTAGTCACTGTATCTTCCTTTTTAGAGTGCAGTGAGTCTCAATTGTTTCTGTTACCTTTAGCATGAGGTTTAGAAATTTAGACTTTCTATGAAGAATTTAAGGATTCAGCAGTCTGAATCAGAAACTTTAGAGTATCAGTCAGCCATATGCTCAAAATCTTTAAGGTTGGTTTGCAAGTAGGCTATAGTTCTAATGTTTCCAGTGTACTCTTCTTTATTTCTTCCAAATACTGTGGAGAGTATTCAGGAAGGCCGAGCTAGGTTAGTGAAGCTGATTTCACTAAGAACCCTCTGTAATCTATGCATTGTTCACAGTCACTTACTTCTGCTCCAGCTCTGCATCTTCCTTTCTCAGGAAGGAGAGAATAGGCATTAGGAATATGCCCTTTCATTCTTCAAATCATATGCCCTATACCTATTCCAAGTTAGCCACTCCAGTAGTTGCTCAGAGACTAGCTCAGTCAGCCACCTGAGTATTTGAGGACTATTTTTTACCAGATCTGTCTGATTTGAAAACAACTGATTTGTCAAGTCATCCCTTACTTACTCTTTTTCTATTCTAGCTTGAGATCCTAACCTGATGTTGCTCATAGCAGCTCTAATTACAGTTTTATTTGTTCTTAATATTAAAAAAGTTGTAATAATTGAGTTTCCTCTTTAACAGGGTCATCTGTCAGAAGCTTGGTCCCGCGTGACAAAGAATGCTATTGCTGAAACCATCATAGCTCTGACCAAAATGGAAGAAGAATACAGATCACCAGTGAGGTGCATTGCAACAACCAGAGTAAGAACTTTACTAAACTTAACATTGGTTCGTTGTAAATGTGCAGTAGGAGCCCATCCAAAGGCCTTCCTGTATTTTAGAAAAAACTTCCTTATACAAGTTGTTTCAGGAAACAATGTGTACAGTACACAGTTTATATTCTCCAAACATAACTTTGTGCATAATGGGCAAGTATCCTAACTAAGGCAATCACTAATAAGTTACTAATAAGTTTGTCCTAATGAAAGTCTTGCTTTCTCCGTGTCACAGCAGATTGAGTTTTGTTCTTTGTGGCAGAAATCCACCAGTAAAAACTGAATTTTGATTAAATATGTATCTTGGGTACCTCCCAAGTAATGAAGAATAAGTGTTATGCTTATGCACTTGAGGTTTTGTCCTTGAGGTAATTCTGCTTTAAGTTTGTGATACTTGCCTTTTACTAAATTTGAGATCATCTGTGTGGAAAATTGCACAGTATGTATCAGCTGTCTTTTTCCAGCTCTCAGCACGATTATTTTAAGTGGGTCATCAGCTGCCACATCTCAAGGCTATTGTGAAAACACTCAGTAACAAACATTCTTAGGACAACTCAGCTAAGCTTCATCTGTGTTTTAGTCTCAAAATTAAAAATCATTTGCTGAGGCCTTTGTTATTTACCTGGAGTAGTTTGTTTTGGTTTTTTTTCTTTGTCTTTGTCTTTACTTCTTCCAAGACTCTTTTATAGAAACTTGGACTAACTTAACTTATTACTTGAAATACCATGAAAAGCATACTTGTAAATCATGACATTCCTGCCATCCTAGGGAATATAGATTTCGGCTGCTCAAGCATAATAATGCATTTGACACTCATGTTGGTTTCCATCTGAAAAGGCTGTGGCAGTTGTCCTTTTCATCCCCTTACACATATATTCTCTGCTTTTTGCAAGACACGGTCTCAGAGTACCACCAGCTCCTGCTGTCACTGTGTTAGTTTAATCAGGTCTCAGAGGAGCCCTGAACGTCAGCCTACCTCTCCTTGTGAATGAACTTAGTTCTGTCATGGAGGTGTGCATTTTTGGGGAGAGTCTAGTAGAGTTTTCCATTAGAGCCATTTTGTTCAAATTAAACCTTTGATCAAAAACTATTGCAAAATGCAACTGTCATTTTGAGTTTGGGTTGCAGGCCTACCAACAAATGATCCTCATGTAGCTTATCTCTTTAGGATTTCACTGTAGTTAATGGAAAGGAGGAGAAAAGAGCTTCCTCTGAAGAACAGCTATCTCATAACCCTTTTCTAGGTAATCTCAAATGTCCTGTGCAGTGAGGAGAGAACATAGGGCAATCAACCTCACTGAGCTAAGGTTTTGTTGGTTTGGGTTTTTTAATTAGTCTGTGTCCTTGAATTTCTTCTTGTCCCCCAAAGCCTGCAATATTTGGGAGTGATACGCAAATCTGTATTTGCCATAGTTCTCTATAATATACTCTGTGGATAGTTCTTCGCTGTTTCTCGCTTGTGTGCTAACTACTGTATTTATGACCATAAAGAAACAAAGTAATTCCCAAAAGTTCAGTAAGTTTTATTGTGCGCTTGACTTCTTTTGGAAAAGAGAAATGCACTGTATGGGCAGGCTTCAGCTAACAAGGATAGTTTGCAGGTAACAGTGACATTCTTGTCTGCCAGAGTTTATATTTTTAATATTTGGGGCTTTTTTCCTTCTTCAGTATTTCTAAAACATTTAATTCTACCTTGCTTTTCAATAGCTGTGGCTGGCCTTGGCATCCCTCTGTGTACTTGATCAGGATCATGTTGATAGACTATCCTCAGGAAGATGGATGGGAAAGGATGGACAACAGAAACAGATGGTGAGACTGAAAAATCATACTTTTTGTGGTTATTTTGATTTATTCAGTAGTCAAAGAATTTAGAATAATGATAGGGAAAGGCAGACTTGGCGTAATCTTACTCCTCCCTGTTGTCGCCAATGGAGATTGTACGTACGTGTTTGAAGTATTTGTGTTCTAGACAAGCACTACTCAGAAAACAAAAATTCCAACTTAAAACAGTAAGGTAGCAATTCTTCTGGTGTTCAAGATGGAGCAAGGCCTTCCTAACACATGTAGGATGGATTTTTCAGAGTAGATTGACTCAGTTAAACGACAACCTCTATCAGAGCTTTGCTCTTTCTATCTGGATCTCTGTCACATAATAAAGTCAGTTATTTTGTGTTCCTCAATAACTGCTTCTCTGTAATTTAGCTTCCTCTTCCCCATCTCAGTAGAGAGTGATTATCCAAAAGAGAAACAAACTTTTTCTAACGGAATTTAGTAAAGCTATTACTTACCCAGAGGATTTACAAATTTAATATGCAATATGATGGATTAATCAAGTTTCTGTCTATATTTTTCAGTATCGCAAAAGCTTATGATTTTTAAATACAAATCTGGAGAGAGAGAAATACTGAAACTGGTGTCTTTATAACTGGGTTAGAATGGTCCCTGTGAGATGCAAGGGAATATTGTGCCTTCCTGCTAGCAACTGAGAATGCTTAGTGCAAAGAAGCTTCCAGAGCAGTTTAGTGTAGGCAGAGAGAGAATACAGGAGAGACAGAGCCACAGCAGCAGCAAGGACTAAAACTCTGCTGAGAGAAGGAAGCAGACACAAAGGTTTCTAAGGTGATTAAGAAAGTCAAGGGACTTCTGTAGAGCTTTGGAAATGTCATAATAGTAGCCAAGACATCATCAAGCAGGGATATGAGCTCCTGAATCCAGCCTGAAATTCCCCAGTCCTGTTATATACCAGGATAATAAAATTTTGAGGTGAACTGTCCCCCCCACCAGGACTGCTGTTGAAAGGATTCTAAGTTGCATGAGCAATACCATGGAAACAGTGTGTTCTGGGAGTACCGTGGAAACTTACTCTCTGACATATGCATATGCATAATCAAAGTCAGTAATTGAACTCTATTTGTACAGGTATTTTGAACTGCAAAACAGAACTGTGTTGATTTTTTTTTTTAAATGTGTCAGTACAGCAACTTCATTTTACAGTGTTTTTTGAAGTTTGTTACTCTGACTGTATTCTCTCTGAGTTATAGATGACCTACAGCTTTGATTACTGTATCAAAGTAAGTAAGGGTAAATACCAAGCATATTGACTGACCTGAGTACTCATATCTCTGAACTTTTCTGTTAACATTCCCATATCCCATTGTTACCACATAAATCTTTCCTCAGACTAATTGAAAATGATGTCTCAACTATATTGTTGAAAAATTGATTTTTGCTGCATCACACAAAACATAACTTGAAGAATGTCAGAAGAACCAATATAATAAATTGGGCTCATTTGTGTCCAGGAGTAATTGTTTAGATAGTAATTATTCTAAAGATACAATTAATAGTCTAAACAAGCTCTTTAATCCCCCCTTATTAATTTGGAGGAGATGACTAGGGGATGACTCTAAAAAGAAATGCTGAAAGGAAATGAGTGATTTAATAAATAAATATTTATATAATATTTTTTCTTAACTTTTTCAGCCAATGTGTGATAACCATGATGATGGTGAAACTGCTGCAATCATTTTATGTAATGTCTGTGGGAATTTGTGTACAGATTGTGACCGATTCCTTCATCTCCATCGGCGAACAAAAACTCATCAGAGACAGGTGGAGTATACATGACATCATGCTGCATGCACTGCATACATTGTGTACATTTCCCCAATTAATATATAAGCAAAAGGCAGTAGCAATAACCAAATCTGAAAAAGCATTTTCTTTTGTTTGAGATGGGTTAAATGCATTTCCATTTAATTATTTTAAATTGTTTTTAGTTAACCTTCTTTATCCGTTATCTTTAGAAGAAGATTGGAAAATCATGTAGCAGTCCCTAGTTCTTATGCTACGCCACCCTACTTCTTTCTTGTTCTAACATTGCTTAGGAACATTTTCTAGGAAAATGTAGGAACTGTATAGATTTTCCTAAGTACACGTTAGTTCTTGTATTGTAAATTTTATTTCCTTTACTACTTCATCATATAAGTCAGTGCTTGCCAACCCCTTCATTTTTAATGTATATATGTTTTTAATATCCAAGAAGACCAATCGTCAGCAAATATTCCTGCTGGTTCCTCTATGTCCGTCTTCTCTTACTTTTCAGTATTCCTCCAGCTCTCACTGTCTTTTCACAGAGCAATATGTTGTCATATCCATAAGCTTGAAAATTTCCTGATATATTTTGGTTTTGATTTTAGAATTGAAATGTCTTTCCTCTGATTTACCTAGATGAGTTTTTAGAAATTGCTTTTTACTCTGCTAATCAGTGTTCTTTTGTGTTATTCTCTTACCCTTTTCATCTCTAAACCTAAAACTACGTTATCCTTGGAATATTTCTTTTTCTCATTAAAATTGATGTTGAAGATGCCTTTCAGAAGTAATCTGAAACTACTAAACATTCCCTCTTGACGCTGTTTTTCTTTGTGGCTTCTGTGGTATTTTATTTTCCCCTTTGACTACCTGTGTTTGTACAAAGGCTAAAATAATAAACATCATTAATAAAGTTAAATCAATGAAAATCATTCCTCTAGCCCTTCTCATAGAGTGCATCTACATTCACTTTTTAGTTAGGATCAGGAACAAACGGGCTTTTGAAGCAGATCTCCTTATTTCTGTACCATGCTTTGATTTGTGTTGTAGAGCAGCCTTGGAGTGCATGAACTGGATCCCTTTCAGGTGAAACTAAAAACAACAACAAAAAAAAAGATGCAGGGACACACTCCTGGTCATTCAGTAAAAGGGATCAGCTAGTTTACACATGATGTGATCTTCAGATCACTGGCACTGTTTCACTCTACAAATCTCCTTCTCTCTGCCTCAGCATTTGCAGCATAACCTCAGCCTGGAAGTTCCTTCTGGATCTGTTACCTTCTATTTCTTAGCCAGAATCTTTGCAATCCACTTTGAAATTTTCCTGTTTTGTCATCCCAAGATGATGATTTTATATGTCTACTCTTCTGTCATGGCACAGCAGAGTCTAGTCTCATTTATTTTTCTGATTTCTCCTATATAGCCTGTTCAGATTACAGTTGATAAAAAGTAAGTTCTTATCTCATAGCAGTCCTGACATCTCTCCTTTAATCTGTCCAAAATAGCTACTTACCAGATTTTCCTATTTACTTCTGGAAGCATGTTTAAACTTTTACTCTTTATTCATCACCTTTGTCTCTCATGTTAATCCCCTCAATTTAAATTTTAAATTCTGTCATATTCCCTGTCTCATGTCTTCTGTTAGCTTGCTGGTTTTTATCCAACTTCTGTCATACATACCTCTTCAATGTATTTTCTCTCCCTCCAAGAAAGGACAGTCTGTAAGTTACTACAACCTGCTTATGTGAATCCTTTGTGACGTAATTAGGGTTGTTTTGTTTTTGTTATTTTTTTCCTGAATCTAGTAAGAATTAAAACAAAGTTTAAACTTACTGTAAACATCCATAGCCAGGAAAATTCTTAACTTTTATTGCATTTTAGGTAAAATGAATGAAAATACACAGAACTGCCTTCAAAACTTAGGAAAGGAGAAAAAGAAGAGATTGTATAAAGTCCACTAAGGATCTTTCACAGTTTTTTAATTCTGCAAAAATTTTGTATTTTTGTCACTGTAGCCAAAAGTATCCACTGTGTATTTATGTGAAAGTAAAATTATTAATATTACACACATAATTATTATTATATAGTACATACTATTAAGACCATAATTACCAATGTTGCTTTGATAAACTACTAGCATGGTTATATGAAGATATTTCTAATGTTATCTTGTGCTTTTAATATACTGTGGCCTGCTGAATGAGTTGAATAGTAGTTATGAAGTCCAAGCTCTGTATTTTTTATATTAGAAAAAATGCTGTGCAGCGCTCTTAGCATTGCTGCAGTACTGTTTCCCAGACATGATAGCTGAAGCCTTCATTTTATATATTTTTACTTTGGAAAACACAAAGCCTCTATCTATCCATTCTGCAGTAGTACAAATTATGGAAAGCATTAAACAAAAATAGCTTGCAGTAGACAAATGGCAAAATCGATAAAACTTCTGATAAAAATCCAAAGAGACAGTGACAAAAATAACATAGAGGTGCTATTTATTATCTTTTTGGTTAACCTGACAGGTATTCAAAGAAGAAGAAGAAGCTATCAAAGTTGATCTCCACGAGGGCTGTGGTAGGACCAAACTTTTCTGGCTGATGGCATTAGCAGATTCTAAAACTATGAAGGCTATGGTGGAGTTCAGAGAACAGACAGGTAAAACACAACTGTTACTACTTGCTCTTTATCCTGATTACTTTTACCTTTTACATGAGTATTTGTCAAAGAAAGTACAGTTGGGGTTTTCACCTGCTTTAGGGCAATGCTTTTAATAGTTTGTTAATAAAAATAAAATAGTTTATATAAGAACTGCTGGTTTTCTGGTTGTTTTCTGTGATTATTGTTTAGGTGTCTGTTGTTAGGATATCAGTCCCTTATGTTTCATTACAACAATTTTCATTTTTATTTACTTTTGTGGACCTAGGCAAACCGACCACCAGCAGTTCTGAAGCATGCCGCTTCTGTGGTTGTAGGAGTGGAACGGAATTATCAGCAGTGGGAAGCGTTTGTTCTGATACAGATTGCCAGGTGTGTGTATTAACAAATATCAGTCATGATTAATTACTTAAATAGAAGGGCATGCAGGATCAAATTGATTCGACATTTTGAGTAAACTTTGTTCATCCCTGTGGTCCATTTTAAATCAGACCTGTCATGAAAAGGTTTCAATATCGAATATTACATTGTAACTCAAATACTTCTGAGTTTGTAAATGCTTAGTTTAATTGCAGGCTACAAACACCACTAGTCAACCAAAATACTGAGTAGTTTCATTATTATCTTCAAAAGTATCTCAAGTTTTCACAATAGTGTTCCAATTATAAAGTAAAATATACTCTGTCAACATGAAGTCTAGCGTACTGGAAAGCTTGATAAAAGTCATTTGCTTAATAACGACTGCATGATGTGAGCACAGACATTTAAGACTTGGCCAGGTTTGTCAACTGCCCATGTGTCCTGAGTGTTCTCGTGCCCTAGAGTACAGGTACAATTGTCAGAGGGCCAAATCCTAACTGATTTCTTAGCCCACCTGTATATTTCTGTTTGTGTAGCAAATTTGTAGTCTCTTTGTCTCTCTCAGCCTATTGAACATATTATATTATTATTATATTATTCTTATATTAATTCAGTTCAATTCATTGTTGGCTTCGGAGCAAATTTTACAAGTTTTTCTACTTAGTACAGATAGGAAAAAGTTCTTTATGCTGGTTAATGATCAGCTCATAATGTTTTCTTAAGAGTGGGTTACCTCATACCTTTCCTGAAGGACCTGAGTCTGCAGACACCTTAAAGGCTATTAATAAAGGGCAAGCAATGTTTATGCAGGAGGCACTTCATGTACAGAGTACACATGGAGGATTAAAGACTATTTCTCTTAATATAAAAATTTAAAAATTATGGTTTCATTATGCCATTGCAACTCGAGAGTAACATCAGTAATGAAGGTATCAGTTTTACTTTAAGGACACAAAAAGTGCAGTTTTTCCCAAGTACCTGCTGTAGCAGTAGACAACATCCATCATGATTCTCTCATCTTAGTTTATTGGACGAGCCAGCAATCCTGCAAAAAGCAACACAATATCAAACGGTTCAGTGGAGGGGAAAAAAAGATTAATTATTTACTTTTAATAGGAGTATGCTAAAATTGCCTGCAGCAAGACACACCCCTGCGGTCATCCATGTGGAGGCGTTAAGAACGAAGAGCACTGTTTGCCATGCTTGCATGGCTGCGATAAGAACGCTACAACTCTTAAACAAGATGCTGATGACATGTGCATGATCTGCTTCACTGAAGCACTTTCAGCAGCACCAGCTATCCAGGTTTATCTTTTTTTCTCTCTTTTTAAGAGAATAATTATATGGTTGTAATATTAAGTGTGGAAGAAGTTAAAATATGGAGTCATTCAAATTATACTCTTAAATTCAAAATAGACACTGTAACTGTACGTAAGTTACTTAAAATGCTTTCTTTTTGTCTGGCATTACTGATATTTCAAGAAAGCAGATTGTATTGATTTAGTTTGCTGTGTTGACTTTATTTAAAATATATGATACTTTATAAATGAGAAAAACAACTGAGGTAATTAATGGATATGCTTCATATATATTCCATATATCCACTGGTGGTTTTGGAGTGGAAAGGTTATGATTTTAATGACAGTTGTCTATTCTTTCCTTTTTTAAAGAAGAAAATAGGAGTCTTCTAGGATTTTAAATAAATTTTTGAATTTATATATGTTGTCACTTAAAAGTAAATAACTGCTTCTGTTTTAGTGGTTAACATAACTCCAGTATTCACTTAAATGTATTCTTTTCTAAAGCTGGACTGCAGCCATGTTTTCCATTTGCAATGCTGTCAACGAGTACTAGAAAACAGATGGCTTGGGCCAAGGATAACTTTTGGGTTTATGTCCTGTCCTATTTGCAAGGTAAATGAGCTGTGTGTTTACTGCCTAGGTCAAACCAGTTACCTAATACGGTCTTTGTTTTGGTTTTTTGTGGTTTTTTAAATTGTGTATTGCTGGTTACAATATAAATTAGGCATACGTCACTTGTTTCCTTAATTTCTCATGTCTCTAAAGAAAGGGTATCATCGATGCATCTTTCTTACCTTCCCCTACTGTTCCCTGAAGTAAGCGTCATCTTAAAAGCATAACACAGACTTCATCTTAATGCTGCTTTATTCTTAGCACCCTCAGCTTGTAAATTCCAAATATCTGGTGACAGCTTGAGGGGGAAGAAGTAATCTTAACGCACGTTACCTGAAGCAGGAAACTTGGCTTCTCTATTTTTTTCACTTCTTTTAAAGCTGCTTTGTTTTTCAGTATGAGGACAGAGCTCAAGAATATACGTACTTAGTGCAGCTTTTCACTAAAAATTCCTCCTGTATTCTGTAAAATCATAATGGCTATAAGCAAAAGCATGTGATAGCTGCTGGGAATGAGAGCACCTTAAAACCCTAGGAATATGAAATTTGTGAATGGTCAGCCATCTCTGCATGATGTGTTTCTCCCTTCATGCTGTATTTTGGTAATTTATATCAGCCATTTTTTGAAATGTTCATTGCCTGAGCTGTTAGGCTTTTATGACATCCATTACGCTATTTGTGTTGACCATAATACAAGTTATCACAGCTGTTGTAATAAAGATGCAAGATATTTTAATCAGTTTTTTATTTCAGAACAAAATCAATCATTCAGTATTAAAGGATTTGCTTGATCCAATCAAAGAACTCTATGAAGATGTAAGGAGAAAAGCGCTAATGAGATTGGAGTATGAAGGGTTGCACAAGAGTGAGGCCATCACAACGCCAGGTGTTAGATTTTATAATGACCCAGCTGGCTATGCTATGAACAGATACGCTTATTATGTTTGCTACAAGTGCAAAAAGGTATGACAATTAGTACTTTCTCAAATTAAATGTTATAGTTTCAAAAGTAATTTCTTAAAGAATGGAACCTATATTTAATATATAGTGTGTAGAGTAGGAAAGCAGGAAAATAAATGGTTGTTAAATTGTAATTTTAAGAAGTGTTGAGCAAATTAGGTGTACATAGTGTCTTGTCTTGTAAAGCTCAAGACCGTGTACAGTGCAGTTCAGAAACCAGAAGCATATTGAGCTGCTAGCCTTCTTAGAAGAATGTGCCTTTGTCCCACTTCCAACTCATACTTTACGTGAATGTTGAAATAGTATAACCATAGATTTCATTCTGACTCTTTGATATGGAGAGTTCTGTGCTAAGATTCCACCTAAACATACTTTTACCCAAGTTGGAGTTGATTGAAACTGCAGTAAACTGACTTTGGAGCAGAAAAATCACCAGTACTACAAGCTTGTTGGTGTGATTTTTTCCCCAGTGATAGTCTCGAAAGGCAGGAAGAGTCTTCTCTAATTTTGATTCATGATAGTGCAGTTGTTCAGCATGGGCATAAGGGAACTGCCATCCTTAATCAATTACGCCTAAGTTCACATCTTAGCATCTTGAGTGCCTTTGGAGTGCAGCAACTATGGCAGCGACGGCCCGATGTGTTAGAAGAATGAAAAAGAAGAAAGAGGCAATGTGTGGTCTAGCCTGCTGGACTTCAGCTCATGTATGTACAGTATGCTTCAAGAAGAGAAGATGAAATTTATCCAGAAGACAAAAAGCATATACAAATAGCCCCTGATTTCCCCACCAGCAGAGAAGAGACAAACATTCATTATCTATGGTTAGAGGTTATGGTTAGAGAAATTTTGGGTAATCACTGAACCCCTCCCATTGCTTCTTTCATCTGAAGCTAATTTTAGTGCCCGTCTTGATCACATCTTTTTCCTTTTCCCTTAGCAATGAATGGAATGAGACAATTTCATGTTAAAATTTTCAAGGGAAACCTCAATAATTTTTATGTTCAATGCACATGTTTTACATTAAGTGCACAATTTGGAAATAAGAGGAGAAAGGATTCAGTTCCTTTCCACATGCTAGAGAAGAGCAATAATGAATCCCTCTAAGTCATTACTACACAGTTACTCAGTTTACTTTTGTTCCTGCCTCCCACAGTTAACCAGTTTTCACTCACCCTTCAGCAACTTGCCTAGTGCCTTTTTTGCCTCCCTTATAAAAATACTTTTTATTATCTTACTTTCTCCTTTTTTATTCCTGTCCCTGTTTTTCATTACACTTGCTTTCCAGTACTTAATACTGCATTATTTCAGTGTCTTTATTTCTCTCTTTTTTCCTTCCCTAGTATCTCATTATTCCCTTTCATACTGCATTCATATGTTTGAACAGCAACATTTAGCTATCTAATTTCTAACTTCTTTCCTTCCTCCAGCACCTTTTCACCCCAAACTACTACCTAATTCCCTGACATACATTCCTTAGAACTTTCCCTTTCGTTTTAGTCTGCAGAGTTTGAGGAAAAGTGGGCTGCTTAAATTTTTCTTTCCTCACAGTTGCCATGAGACCATTTTCCCTGTCCCTTTACAATCACTGCAAAAATTGCAGAGACCAAGAATTTTGTGCATTGGCTAGTTAGTTAATAAGATGGTACCACAAAGGATGGAAGGAAGTTACTTGTTGCCTCATCTCATCACTCTGTGTGAAACACTAGTATATGAGGAAATTCATCAGAGTTGGCAGTCTTGTTGCATTTTTGTGGCCAGTATGTCCTGGTAGAATAAGATGAGAAAATAAAATTAATTTGTAGAAAATAGCAAAATTCTAATTAAAAGGGATGTCACATGTAGTAAACATCCCTCCTGGCAGAATGCTGCCATCAGCCTCTGTCCTGACTTTCTTAGATGCAGTTCGTAGAGCATCCAGATTTCAAAAGCCTTACACTCACTTGCACAGACCAGAGTACATTGCAAATTTTTTTTTGGTCTTGTTTATCTTGAGATTGAGAGACATTGTCTCAGTGCCTCAAAAACATGTAACTAGAGTCAGAGTGGAGACTCCTGTAATGGCTGTTATCCATCATTTTCCCCTTACAATTTGATTTTGTTAAAATAATAGTTATTAATGTCCAATCATTTCTATATAAAATTTAAGGCATACTTTGGTGGCGAAGCTCGTTGTGATGCTGAGGCTGGACAAGGAGATGACTATGACCCAAGAGAGCTTATTTGTGGTGCATGCTCTGATGTTTCAAGGGCTCAGGTAAGTAAAGAACTTGTATTCACTTTTTTATTTCATTCTGAAGCCCTGAGTACCTGAGCTGTACAGTAATCCCCAGTCATTTGTAAATGTGTGTATTGTATAATATTGTATAATAGTAATATATATTACAGAATGTGGAAATGTGTTGTTTGGATTGTTACACCGTGGCTACTTTGTTTATCGACATCTGTTTCTTTCTGTTTAGATGTGTCCCAAACACGGTACAGATTTCCTAGAGTACAAATGCCGCTACTGCTGTTCAGTTGCTGTTTTTTTCTGTTTTGGGACAACACATTTTTGCAATGCTTGCCATGATGATTTCCAAAGAATGACAAGCATCCCTAAAGAAGAACTCCCACACTGTCCTGCAGGTAGTATTTTGATAAAGCAAAATTACCACACTGAATTCTGAGATTAGTAATCAGTTCTAATGGATATTCTTAACTTTTTTTGCTGATGATTTTTAGGAAAACCACAAGGTCGGTCATTCAAATTTTAAATTCAGTATTTTGAATAATATTAGAACAGGTTTGTTCTATGCATGCTTTTGATTTTTTTTCTTTTCTGGCAATAATACAGGCAATGTCATCACATCGATCCTTTAAACATTAGATACTTTGATAAAGAAATACATTTCAATTTACCGGCACCAATTCAGACTCCAGATGTGTAATGATGTGTTAAAATTATATTGAAAAAAAAACACATTACTGTTAAATGATGCAGCTGTAGGTACCTGTTGTGTGCAAACTGTTGCCCCAATGTGCCTTAGTTTCTAACTTCATGTGCCATTGATTTTATCTCAATAAATCATATTATTTACCTTGCTGTTGAAAATAAAAGTGAGATCTTTTTGATTAAGGTATTTACATGGAAAAGTAAACAAAAAAATATGATCCCTAGTATAAACGTAGAAATATTGTTTACTGCAGAGTGTAACCCTTGTTCATGTTTATCGATTTTGCTTTTAGGTGGTGCTAATTTCTTCCACAGTATTAATGAGATGAAACTTATTTCAGTGATTCTTCCTATAATCTTTTTGCATTTTTATTTTCAATTTGGTTTATTTTAAATTTCATGGCAGTTTGATTTTTTTTTTTCCCCATCAAATAATAATTCAATATTTGACATAACTATTTTAAGGAGCTAACAGTTT
Organism: Chlamydotis macqueenii; assembly: GCF_036417535.1. Lineage (NCBI taxonomy): Eukaryota > Metazoa > Chordata > Aves > Otidiformes > Otididae > Chlamydotis > Chlamydotis macqueenii. The sequence continues at coordinate 170,481,483 of NC_141556.1, forward strand.
TTTATCATCTTTTGTCAGATCTAATTGACATTTTTTTTTCTCTTGGCCTATGAAGCCTTTAGACTTCTTGCTTGAACTTGACCGTGTGAAAGCATTTTTCTCTCTGCTGTTTCTTAAGCCTTCATTTTTGATTCCTTATAAGTTCATATTCTATATATTCATATATTCTTTATAAACTCATATTATATTACATTTATTTAGCATGTTTTTTGAGGAAACGTAATATATATTTATTTACATCGAGTCTGCAAGCATTAATCTTTTCTTTTCTTTTCTTTTTTCTCCCCTTTCCCCACCCCCTCCTTAAATTCACTGTAGGTCCCAAAGGTAAACAACTTGAAGGAACAGAGTGTCCACTTCATGTTGTTCATCCACCCACTGGTGAAGAATTTGCTCTGGGTTGTGGGGTTTGCAGAAATGCTCACACTTTTTAGACTAGCATTTTTCTTCTACCAGAGCAAAACAGGTGCCCTCATCCCTCAAGTGTCCTGAAAATAAAAGTCCAGCTGGGATGAGGATGGGACCATTTCATAACCCAGGTAAAAGGAACAATTTACAGTGCAAGAAGGATGCCAAATACCATGTACATAATTCTTGCTGTGAGATATTGACATTTTTTGAACCGAGACATCAAAACTTGTGAGGTGTTTGCATGTGGCCATTACAGTCATCGGCTAGGAAACATTGGACATTTACAAATAAATAATTGCTATTAAAGGGTCTGTGTGTCTGTGGACTATGAATGATGCTGGCTTTCAGGAGAAAGAAAAAAATATTGATTATTGTATACTGACTTTTTGTAATCTTGTACAATTGTAACGCATCACAAGTGGGGATGGGAAAGAGGAATATTCTGGTTTATTTCCTAGACTGTTAAAAAAAAAAAAAAACCCAAACAAAAAACAAATTGTGTTAGGAAGGCATAAATGTAACAAGTATCACATTGTATATAAAGGTATCAATGTTTGTCCTGTATAAGAATTATTAAATTACAACAGCAGTTTCATTTAAACTTCTGGGTTATGTTTGAGCCTGAAATTTTAATGAAGTGCAATACTGAGTGTGCCTCATATCTTGCAGCTGTAAACATAATGGAATGTACATGTCAATAAAGCCACTGTACATTTTTATACAGTGAAAGTCTAATGAATGTGTAAGCCTCTGTTTTTGGAAATGGTGGGGTTTTTCTGTTTTGTTTTGTTTTTAAATGAGAGGGTGTCTTATAACTTCAGCAAGTTCTTTTAAAAAGTAGGTAACTTTATTAGCTAAACGGCTGGTTATGGAAGTACTTAAGATATGAAAAATTCTGCTGAAATCTTCTTTTAAAGAAAAGCTGGATAAATGTACTAGCATTCATATGAAGTATTGTATTTCTATTTCAGTTTCTGACAATGTTTTTAAAAAACAACAGAAGATTTCGTTTTAAATTATTTTTATCAGTTATTAAGAATCTTCAGCTCATATCACCCCCACCTTTAGGACAAATAGTCTTTTGCCATGAATCCCATTTAATAGATTCCCAAGTCTTCTGCTCCTCTATAGTGAAAGCAAAATATAACTTCAAGTAAGGACTTTTTCCTGTAAGATTCTCTCTTCAGATTTCAAAGATCCTTATGGCTCCCTTCCAACTCAAGATATTGTGATAACTTATTTTGTAGTGTTTCTTTCTTGAAGTCAGTGAAATGTGCTTTACTGGTGGACATGAGCAACTGCTCGCACAGATAAGATGTCGGTAGGTGGCATCTGGATATGTCAGAGAACCTTTATCAGACTGGAACCATGGGATCTATCTCACCTAACTTCAGACATCTGTAACGTGTATGTCTGTCTGCACTTCAGAATAGCTGAAGTAAATTTTCTCTTATTCACAGTAGCAGTGTTTTGTGGGTGAATCTCACATATGTGAATATTAGTGCAAGAAGTATCAGTATAAATAGAAGCTGGAAGTTTTAAGTCTACAATCAAATATATTTTATATTATTGGTATAATAAACATTTAATGAAAGAATTAATGCAACCCTTGTTGAGAGAGGGCATAGTGTGCTCAGTAATGACCAGGGGGTGGGAGAGGTTGCAGGCACACAGAGAAAGGTTGTCAGACATAAGGCTTGTGCTAGACTTGCAAAGAAATAATGCCACATCTCTCTCTTTTTTTTTTTTTTTTTTTTTTTTCTTTTTTTTTTTTTTTCCCCAACAACTAACAGTCATCCAAAGAACTGAATCTGATAGTGAAGAATTTTAACTAGTAGCTATCTGATTGGAAAGATATACATCAGGAGGTAGGCTGTTTGGTAAGTTCTTGGAATATATTTGAAATAAGATGGTATATGGAGTAGAGAAAGCAACTAAGAGGTGGCTTTACTAGATTTGATTCTGACTGAAAGGTAGTTTAGATAAAAACAACCACAAAGTGACAACATTCATGATTCTGAAAAGAAAGGAGAGAGAAAACAAGATAAAGAAATTATGGTTCAGTAAATTGGCACAAGTCTTAGGTAAGATCCTGTGGGAATCAAGGGTAAACAAAACAAACTTACTTAAGGGATGTTGACTCTTTCTTTAGAAGAACCAACTCTACTAACATCACAGCCTGCAGCTATCCTAGTGCAAACGAAGAATATGGCTTGTATTAAGCCGTCAGCTTGGCAAAGTTAGGAATTATATATTAAAAAAGGGTAAAAAAAAAAAAAAGAAACCAAATGAAATTACCACAGATTAATAGCAGAGGGGAAAGATACAAGATAAAACTTAATTGCATCTAATATGAAATAGTTTACATCTTTTGCTTAGGTTCTTGACATAGGTCCCTGTGTGGAAAAAAAGGAGTTACAGAGAGCAGGCAAATCTGAGGTGTCTGAACCGCTATCCTTTTTGGAAGATTTCTGAGTGTAGCACTATAGTTACAAATTAATTCTATTTTTTAATTTTCCAGCTTTCTCTTTCATTTTGGATTAATATGAGAATTAATTTGGAAATTGAGATTACCATAGGGAAAGGACATAACACTGCTACATTCAGTTTATTAAGTGGACTGAGTGGGGATAGGCAATGTCAGGGAAATGTTTCTATCACACATGACTAGCCATCCCTAATTACCACTTCAGGAGGTGGAACAGCTGAGCATCAGGCTCCTGGGCAGAGCTCAGCTCCCCTGTGTAACGGTTGCGCCTCGGACACTCTGCTCCTGCGCTGTGTCAGACATTCACGTCACCATGTCTCCCGCCGCACCAATCTCTACCGCTGCTTATAGCCAGATGCCAGCACAGGCCACTAATCAGATCAGTCCTCGTAAGACTGCTGTATGCCTTTTCGGCAGTCTGACGTGCTTTTCTGTCAGCTGTTGATCCGCGGCCCACGCAATGGAAATACTCAGTTCTTGTTTGCACCGCCCTTTTTGCCACAGCTCACCACACGCGGCTAATTTGTACGGAATGCAGCTCCTGGCCGAGGTGGGGCCACAGTACTCCCACTTGGATCATGCATCATTAGTTAACAAATAGCTTAAACTTTCACGGGTGTATCCACCCACTGCATGAAATGAACAGTAAAAGTTAACAAGGCACAGACAATTAACCAGTCACCAGCAGGGGCTGATAATCTTGGTCCTTACGAAACCGTTTTTGTTAATTGCATTGTATGAAGTTAGTTCATTGTTTCACCTGTGCAGGTGCTGGCTAGGGAGCTTCAGGACCACTCAGTCATTCCGGATGGAACTCAAACTTTGTAGGTTTTTGCCACAGCCCCCTCCTTAACCTTTTGTATGCCTACATAGAGGCAACAAAATACAGAACTACAAACTGATTTCGATCAATAGCACAGCAATCAGGTGTAACGGGGCATTGTGAGTCATTGATAATCACCCAAAGGCTGTCCCCACCAGCTAGCCAGTGAGTTTTCTCAGGTAACGGCCACCTCTGCAGTCTGTTGGATTGAGAAGGCACCTGAGATGGGGCTCTGAGATGGGGCTTTGTGCTGTTGCCACAAGGTTTCGTGTAGGCTCTCTGCCGCTGGTTGAAAATCAGTCACTTCAGATGTAACAGTTTCCTCCCGTGTTGTACCTCAGAGGGGGTTTGTCCGCTGAAACCTTGAACAGTACTTGAAGCGTTGCTTTGGGTCAGCCGCTGAGCAGCACATGTAGTGCCTTTTGTTATCACCACCATGGCATTGCTTCTACAATATAGGGATAACCATTTGGGCTATCCTCCTTGGATACCAGTGCAACAGCTGATACACATAAAGCGCCATTCCGTTGGTCACTACTTGCACTTTTTCTTCAATGTAGCGCACATCACCTATCTGTAAGTCAAACTGGACAATAAACAAGGCTCTACAAGGTAGACAATACCAGAATGACAAATGTAGCATCCACGGGTCAGTTATTTACAGCTCCAGTTTGTTCTGACATCAGTAAAGTGACGACTGCAGGGCTGCGCCTGCAGACTTCCGCGATTACACATGACAGAGGAGCAAACCAGCCGGCGGGAGCCCCGTCTGACAGGGATGGCAATGGTGTACGTAGCCCCTGGACCCCTGCCTCTATTTGCAGCCTGTTACTGCTCCACCCAAGGCCACAGAAAAGCACGCTGCCCCGCTGAGGGTCAACCAGGGCTCTGCCCTTTAGCCAAACTGCTCCTTTTTAGCATTAATCCCCCATGCAGCTGCCATCTGCATCCACCTCTGTCCCCATTTTCCCAATACAGACAGGATTTGAGCAACAACATCCCAGTTCAAGACATCGTTACTCGTAAGACTATTGTCTCTATCTCTATGCCTTTGGCTTTTCCCACACATTTCCCACTCCCAGATGGGCTTGCCTCTGCGCTGCCAGTTGCTCTGCTTCCATTGCTTTAACCACCCCCGCAGAGCATTTGCCACCATCCATGAGTCAGTGTCGAGATAGAGCACAGGCCATTTTTCCCGTTCAGTGATGTCTAAAGCCAGCTGGATGGCTTTCACCTCTGCAAACTGATTTCATTCATCTTGGCCTTCAGTGGCTTCTGCAACTCATCGTGTAAGACTCCACACAGCAGCTTTCCACTTTCAGTGTTTTCCTACAATACAAGAGGACCCATCAGTGAACAGCGCACATCGCTTCTCATTTTCTGGCAATTTATATTGTGGTGGGGCCTCTTCAGCATGCATCACCTCATCCTCTAGCAATATTAAAAAATCTTTGCCTTCTGGCCAGTCCATAATCACTTCCAAGATTCCTGGGTAACTGGGGTTTCCTATTCAAGCCCACTGTGTGACCAGTGTGGCCCACTTACTCCACATAGCATCAGTTGCATGATGCGTAGAGGGGACCCTTTCTTTGAACATCCAGCCCGGCACTGGCAGTCGGGGTGCCAGGAGGAGCTGTGCTTCCATACCAACCACTTCTAAAGCAGCTTGAATTCCTTCATATGCTGCCAGTATCCCTTTCTCAGTTGGAATACAGCAGGCCTCGGAGTCTCTGTATCCCCAGCTCCAAAAGCCTAGGGGTCGACCTCGAGTCGTGTAGTGTAAAGCACATTTTTTTACACCTTGCTTTGCTCAGACTGGCCCAAGGGCTACTGCATGGACAATCTCATGTTTAATTTTTTCACAGGCTTGTCGTTCCTCAGGGCACTATTTAAAATCATTCTGGGTCACTTGATAGAGAGGGCTCACAATCATACTGTAATTTGGAATATGCACTCTCCAGAAACCCACAATACCTAAGAAAGCTTGTGTTTCCTTTTTCTTAGTTGGTAGAGACACAGCTGTTATTTTGTTGATCACATCTATTAGGTTCTGATGACGTCCATCTTGCCATTTTATTCCTAAAAAACTGTGCAGGTTCCTTGATTTTACTTCATTTTATAGCAAAACCAGGTTTCAGAAGGATTTGGATTATTTGTCCCAGCACCGGAGCAGCCAGGGGACAAGTTGCTCGCCTTGAAATCTTTTTGCATATCTCACAGCTCACTCAGGGATAGGGATTGGGTGACTGTCTCTGCTTCTGCCTCTCCCTGTTCTTGTGATGTCCCTCATCATCTTTCACTAAGCGAACTGATTTTTTTTTTTTTTGTGTGTATTTCTTCTGTACAGGGGCGACAGATACCAGCACAGGTTGGTTCTTTGGTTCATCTGGGGTGCTGCTCACCAGGGTTTGAGTACCCACAGCGCCTATTGCAGGGGTTGAAATAATCGCAGTGTCTGTCAACGGCAGTTGAAGTGGTCGCAGTATTCTTAAATAGTTATTTAACCTTAAGCAGGGCCTAACACACGTTCGGGAGACATAGCAACAGGAACATGCTGGTTTGAATATCCCAAGAATATTCAAAATTCTCACGAGCTATTGTAACTAGCCAGGAGGAGAAGGGGAAAGTAAAGGAAGGTGTTGCCCCCTCGGTGGCTCTCCGGGGAGGAAAAGCTAAAGGTGTAATTACGAACAGTTCCCAGGAGATGGCTCCCGAAGCATGGAGATGAAGCCACCACTGTCGCTCCACTCTGCGCACCGCGCACTGGCATTGAATACAAATACGAAATCGGTTTTATTACCAATTATTTTATCACACAAACCAGCGCCACACAGCACAGCAAAGCAATACCTTTAATCCAGCGCCTAGGATTGATAAATTGCATAGAAACACCGGCAAACAATGCGCAGGGTAAGTAGGGTGCTATACAACACAACTCTCAGAACAACTCTGAGCGCAAATAAAACAACATTGTGGCCAGCAACACAATAAATGCTTATAACAAATTTGTTTTAACACATTCTGGTCAAATCTCAACACTTCAAGCCTGACCAGGGCCTTGAACCCTGGATCCTCAAATGAAATGTCTAATGCTTTTCTGACTGAGTTAGCCAGCCCCCTTCGGGGCCCACCTTGGGTGCCAAAAAGGACTGTTGTGGTTTAACCCCAGCCAGCAACTAAGAACCATGCAGCTGCTTGCTCACCCTCCCCCTCCCAGATGGGATGGGGGAGAGAATTGGAAAGGAAGGAAAACTTGTGAGTTAAGATAAAGACATTAATAATATATATTAATAATGATAATAATAGTAACAAAATATACAAAACAAATGACGCACATTTCTCACCGCTCAATGACCAATACAGACCATCTCAAGCAGCGATCACTGAGTAGAACCATAAGTGATCTCAGCACAATCCCGAGCAGCGATATTGGAACAGCGATCTCCAGACAAAGAGAGAGCTGCTCACCAGCCAGCACCCACTTACATACTGAGCATGACATCTATGGTGTGGAATACTTCCTTTGACCAGTTTGGGTCAACTGTACTGGCAATATCCCTCCCACCTTTTTGCACCGGCACATTAGCAAAACCTGAGAAGCTGGAAAAATTCCTTGATCTCTTAGTAACAACTAATAACATCAGTGTATTATCAACATCCTTCACATACCAAATCCCATACTAAATCCAAAGTACAGCAACTACTGGGAAGAAAATGATCTCCATCCTACCAAAAACCAGGAGAGGCATCTGTGAGTGATTCCTAACCTTCACATGATGATAGTGCTGCTTCAAATCTCTGCAAGAAGTGAGTGACTCTCCAACCAGAAAGACTGAAACTTCAGAGAGCTTCTCCTTCCCTTCTGGAAAAATAAAAAATTTCCTATTGAGGAAATTACAGTTTTCTCAATGGTCTCTTTTCTGCATGCCAGGGCTCAGCACAGGCCCATGGACTTTTTCTGGTACTATTAAAAGTGCACAGAAATAAAAATAACTTCGCCTTTATAATTTAAAATACTTCTCTCTCAAAAACTCATCTGTTGTTATTTAAGTAATAAGTAAGGCAGAGAAATCACCTAATGAAGACACCCTTGTTAAAAGATTTTCAAGTTACTAAATAAAGCTTCAAGGTTCCCTGCCACAGCTGTCAACAACATAGCTCTTTCACAGACCAGCCCAGACCTCTGAATCTTGTCTTTGGACCTCTTCTACATGGACCTTTCTTAACCTGCTGCCACCTCTCTCAGGTCCAGAGTCCAAGAGCTCTACAAACAGCATGGCTTTGCCTGGCAGCTAAGTGAGGGCTAGCCACAGGAGGGTCACCAGGTGCTAGGAGAGGGTGCCCACACCACCAGCTGCCTGTAGTTTTTCTTTTTTTTTTCAATTCTAGTAAACTCCTCAGTTCTCATGCTTTGCCAACAGACACCAGAGATACTGTTGGCAGTGCTCTGCACCACATCCAGGGCCTGATTTGGCTCCGTGTACAGAGTTGCAGCTGCCTTTCCTGCTGATTTTGGCTGCTATGTCCCATCTAGTGTGATGCAGAGAGCTGCTTCTGCACTTGTCTTCTCCTGCTACACTTGCCTAAAGCATACACAGGCAATTGCAACACAGTAAATAAGGGCACAGGGTTTGAAACAAACTTTGTTTACTCCAAATATCAGGCAGCAAAACAAAACTGCAAGGCACTGCAATAAATCTCCACCAGTAAGTGAATACACCCAAACTCAGACAATGTATTAGGGCTTTTAAAATAATGTTACCTCAAAATAATGAAATTGCAGCCTTGATATGTCTCCTGAGACTTCTACATGGACTCAGAATTTTTTTTTTTTCTGCAGACACCAGAATTTCATCAGAGTGATAATCTTGTTGAAAAGATATTTCTACCGACCTCACATGGCATGGATCAGTCACATCACAGTATCAGAGTGATGTTGCCTGAAAACAATAAAGGAGGGAGTCAGAAGAAGTGTCAGTGGCTCGTTGCGCATTCATTGATAAGTAACAGATCCTTCTCCCCAGGTCTGGGTCAACTTCTTGCAGTCAGGGTCCACTTTCCTCTCCCACATCTCCAGCAGCTTGCAAGTTATACCCTTGCAAATGTGACCTGTAATTACCAGAACTATAACTGGGGGCTGTTGTCTTCCCACCTTTAGAGAACCAGCCATTATGAACAGAACATAGGGCTGAAAGGAGAATTCCTAAACAGTGAGAATGGAAGACACCAAACATCTCTAAGTCAACTGTAGGAGACAGCAAAACAGTTACTTCCGTTTTGTTTACAGTATTGGCTTCAGCTGTAAACATGCCTCACTATCTACCAAGGTTTGTGGAGCTGTTCTGTATAACTGAACAAGTCACGCAGTCAGGTATTTGCTATTACAAACATGTCTGAGGTGCTCATTCATCTGCTTAATGTGAGGTGATAACCCACCTCTTATTTCCAGATTTTTGTTGCATTTCCTCAAAAGCTGAAGGCTGGATGTAGATTTATAAATGCAAAGAACTACAATGACTGAGCTGTAGTGAATGTCTCAAGACATTCTGAATTCCATAAATTAGATTATTCCCTCATAAAAATTAAAAATTAAAATGAACATTTCTCACTGAAAAACATTGCTGTTTCTATGCAAGTATTTTTTTTTTCGCACTGGTAATCTCAAGGAACTAGACTTAGAACCAAAAGGGAAAAAAAAGAAAAAGCTTTATTTTTAACAGACTTTAGGTATGCAAGAAAATGCTATTGAATTTTTTTTTTTTATATATAAAGTGCTTCTCGAAGAACTCTGGGATAGTGCCATTTGAGACATCACTGAAGAACTGTTAACCCAGGTTTGAAGACATTTCAAGATTGGGGAGAGCACTGGATCACATCTGGCTGTTTCCAATAAACTTAATGATGGGAATTGGGATTGTAACCTACGACCCCAAAATTAAAAATTCAAGTAGCAATTTATTAGAGCTTGCAAAAAATAAATAAACCTTTGGGAATCCTAACAACTTTTTATAAATTCAGTCAGGTACGGACTGAAGAACAAGCTGTATGTGATGCACCACGTTTGCAGGGGACACATTATAACACGGTATTTGCAACCCAAGACAACTGTCACACACAGCTTTGCCTTTCATTTCCAGGGCCTGCTGGACCACAAAGCATTGATTGTTTGCTTTCTCCATTACATTTATTCCTAAGGCTAGCCTGACACGAGGCTTTCAAATTACTGGGATAATTGGCTCTACCACTGATAAAGATCCTGCTCCTCTGCCAGTATTATACCTAGTATTTTCTCCTAGACTTCACTCCTCCCTTTCCTGGCCGCCGAGCACCTGACCGGGACGCCTGCAGGCAGCCCAGGCCTCGCCACCCCGCCGTGCGGTAGCCAGGCAAGGCCAATGGCCTTGGTGGCCCGGTGAGGAGGCGCACACGACAGCAGGAGGCAGTCGGTACCGAGCTCCGGCCAAGCCGGGAAGGCAGGAAGAAGACGGCGAGACGAGACGAGACGAGCCGACTCTCCCCCAGCAGCCGTTGCCGTCGGCGAGACGGCACCGCACCGCACCCCACCACGCTGCCCTAACGGCTCCGCGCCGGCCATTACTGCGGCCAGCCCCGCCCCCGAGGCGCGCACCCCGCCAGCCTCGCTCGCGCCGCCTCCCGCCAAGGCCTGCAGAGCGAGAGCGCGCGAGGGAGGGGAAGGGAAGGGAGGGGAAGGGAAGGGAGGGGAGGGGAGGGGGCGCGGGCGCGCACCTCCTCGGAGCGCGCCTGCCGCCATTTTGGCCAGTTTGCGTCGTTTCCGCTGGTGGGAAGTAAACAGGCAGACGGGGAGGGAAGGAGTAAAGCAGCGACGCAGGCGGGACGGGACGGGCAGGGACGGGCAGCCGGGCGGAGGAAGCACTGGGGTCGGCCTCGGTGGAAGGAGCTGATGTGGCCGGAGCGGAGGCGCCAGCGCGGCCCAAGTCCCGGTTAATGCGAAGCGGCGCAGGGAGCAGCCAGGTGAGGGGGCTGGGCGGGGTGGGTGGTGACCGCGGCGGTGGGGCAGGGCAGGACCTGCTCTGCTCTGCCCTGCCCTGCCTTTGGACCCTAGCTGCGCTGCTGGTGTAGGGAGGAGACGGGGGGTCGAGCAGTGGGGGCTCGGGGCCCTGCCCGGGAGCGAAGCCCCCGCCCGCCGCCTGTCAGAGCCACGCCACGCCGCGCCCCGGGCTGCGACTGGGGCGGAAGGAGCCGACCCTGAACTGAAGCGGCGCTTAAAACCTACCCTTGATATTCATATGGTATCACTGCCTCGTCGTGATAGCGCTAATCAGTGGTAAATCCCGCATTGTTTTCGGCAGAGCTAGTTGTGCGCGGCGATTAGGGGTTAGGTTTGTGTCTGGCTCGCCCCCTGTTTCAGTCCGTGCTCCCCGTTAGCACACGCAGTCGTTTTCTTTCTAGAACAGCCTTACTTCAGGTGTAAGCACCACAGTTAGGCTCAGTTAGGCTTCTTCATGGGCAAGCGTTATTAGGAGAATATAAACAGCCATGCACAGTTTTTTTGGGTTTTTTTTGTTTGGCTTTTTTTTTAACTGCCATCGTGTTCTGTCTGCACTTTACTCGGCAATAACAACAATGTTAAGCATGTGCTTTGCTCCTCCTCCTACTTGGTGACTGAACTATGTGATTATGGTTGAACACGACTGTATTGCAAACAAGATAGCGTGGGTTGTGCCCAGATGCGAAGTTCAGAACATGGAGTTCAGAAACAAGTTGTTGTAATACGTTGAGAAATTTACTTGAAAAATCTTAAGGAGTCTGACATCTTGGTTTCAACCATCTTTCTGTCCTGGTAGGGTCGGGTATTTTTGTTGTTTTGGGGGGTTTTCCCCCCTTTCTGTCAAGATCTTTTATTTTAAAGCAAAGTTGATTGTAGCAGCAATCTGGAAGAGCTGCTGAGTGATAAGTGTCCTGGCTATGCCAGAGAGAGTTAAAAGCAAGACTGATGGTTCAAGCGTTGTAAGAAGTGATAAGCAATCATTGTTTGAAAAAGAGGTTGCACCTGTACGGTAATACGCTAGCATGGAATTTTGCATCAGTGTCTTCCTCATTGCAAAGTTATTTCTGTTCACCTTGGATTTAGAATTGTTAGAGCTTTAGACTATTAGATACATAAAACATTTGCCTGTTCCTATATTAACTTTACAGAAAAGTTTAGTCACTTAAATGGCCTTATCTTTTTCATAAATAATTTCTAGATTACTGCAAACTTCCATAGGCAATCTTTCAATTTCATATTTGTTTTATTGTTAAGCATGCTAAGAGTTTTAAACCAGTTATGTTTTTAAAAAGCTGTTCCAATACTTTAAATGCTGAAACAAGATCACAAAAGTTAGTTGAACAAATTAATTATAAATTAGATTACAATCTAGTTCTTAAAATAATTTTTTTTTTTATTATTCTTGAACTTAGACTTTTTTCTCTTTTGAAAAAGTTCCGCAAGGAAATATCTTTGAAAACTTATGATTGCTCTCTCTTTTCAATTATAGGAGCGTCCGAAATGTCAGTAACAAAAAAGTTGTCTGGAAATGTCTTTTTCCTGTCCTCTAATTTTCATGCCATGGCACTTAGAGCACATAGCATCTTGTTTTCTTGGAAGACTGTGACCTGAAATGCATCATCAGTATAGGTCTAGTGATGGCTGTACTGTCTCTCTTCTTCATTGTCTGCCGATAAAAACTTGAGATAGTACCCCGTAACTTCAAGAGTAGGTTTTGATCTGTAACCAGTGTATATTAACTACCTAGAACTTACCAAAGCTAGCTCAGAGCTGCAGCTTGTATGTTGGCTACGGATGACCTGGTCTACTTTTGTCAGCCATGTCTCAGAGGTTATTTTTCCAGCTGAAAAAAAGTCATACAGTTTTGTCAGTGGCAGCTCACTCCTGGTCTTTCCGAGGCTGGGGTGGGGAGTGACAGATATAGCGCTTGTGTCTTTGAAAATATTAATTATAGTAAATGTGCTGTATATGTGAATCAGCTGTACTGTACACGCACAATAGCCCCTATAATGTGATACGGGAGAAAATCTGGAACTTGACCCCCTAATGTAGTGATAAAAGGAGCCTACCTGACTAGGAAATTTATGCGCCTATATTACCTTATTAGCAAGAGATAAAGCAGAATCTCTGTACAGGAAAACTTAGAGAGCCAAGTCTAACAGTTACCTTGTGTAGTTTTTTTTACTGACTAACAAGAGATGTCTTTGGAAAGACTTAAAGATATCAAACACGCTATCCCAAATTTGGCAAGTGAATAGTTTGCGTATGGTAATTGCTCGTTATAACCTAGTTGTTTGGAATATCTATTTAGCATAAAGTTTAAAGGAGTGTTGCATTGCAGAGTATTATAAGTAATACTATTGGACTGTGCTTACCAGTTATCTCAAACACAAAGACGATAGATTTGCAGTGGATTTGCTAACTTAGTTCTTGATTAGTTTTAAGGTAAATTATTCCATTTTTACAGTTGCAAAATCCAATTCTGTTATTTTCTTGTTAGTTGCAGATGGTTCTAAGTCACTACTCTGTTGTCTTGCTTTTCTTCTGTACCAGTGAAGTTAGTGGCTCAGCAACAGAACTCTCTCTCAGGTGGAAAGCTTGTTTCAGCACAGGAGTCATGTTTTGCATAGTCTCACTTTGTTTTAAAAAATACTTCTAAACTTTTACTTAGTTGCAGTACATAGCAGGGGAAGTTAGTTGCCCAGGTCCCGAATGGACTGGACGTATAATAATCTTATATGTGTAATTGCACTTGAATGTTAAACCTGAATGATTTCACTGTATATGAAATCCATGTTTATCTTACAGAAATCATGGGGGCTGGGAGGTGTTTATACATGTCAAGCCCACCCCAGCCCACTCCTTGATTCTCTTAGCTTTTTAGAGACTATAATTGAGCGTATTGTAGTTTAGTGTGAGATCTCATTCTTAGTCCTGTAGGACATTATGTGAATTGCATTGAGGCTTTTAAAAATAAATGCTTGGATGCTAGGTTCAATTGTAAACTGGCATGTACAAAAGAACACACTTTGATCAAAACCCAACACTAACTATGTTGCAAATGTATGTGGTGGTGGAGTTTTTGTCCTCTTTAATAATGTAATATAAGGTAGAACTTGTGTAAGTGAGACCGCTATTGGAGAAGTATATATTACTGAGAATGAGAAAACCTTTTGTCTCAGACTTGCTGAATTTAATATGACTTTGAAGAAAGTTAGCTCGTTGTTCTGTAAACTTTTTTTTGTGGGTTGAAACTTCTAGGCTATTACTGGAAATCTTTCAGAATACCTACTTAAAAGCAGTGTTCTTGATGAAATATGATTTAAGGATATTGATTTAAAAGAGATGCATATTGAAGTAAACTTTTTTGAATAAATGAAAAAAAATAAAGGTTCTTCCTGTCTGGGAATAAAAATTAATGGGCAAGATGCAATGCCTGCAAACATTACTTAATTGTTTGCCTGCGGTTTTGCCTTCCAGTTTCAAATGCTCTTTCTGGTAAATAGGACAGGGGAAGCAATATGAAAGTCAGTGTTGACAAAATTGTTCAGAAGAATATCTTTCCATTAGTAGGAAAGTAGAGTGATAATCAACAGAGCAGTAGAACAAATTAGGTTCAAAGTGTTCTCAAACACAGACATGATATGCAAAAAGGAAATTGTCTGTTATAAATGGATTGCCACTGTTAATGATTAAAGAAGTGATACTAAAGATACCTACTTAGATGGTAATGTTATTTCTAGACTATCACTAACTCGTTGTTACTTGGTATTTTTTTTTTTCCTTCACGTGGAGCGAGGGGGAAACCCTGCAAAAGTGTGGTTATGGAAAATATGCTTTTTCACCTTCACAGTTTTCTATTAATATTGTTCTTTTCAGCTCGGTTACATTTACAAAAATACATAGTTTTTTTAAAAAATATTTTTTTTAATAGAATGAAACGAGGAAGGAAAACTAATGAGGCCAACAGCAGTTCATCTGAAGAGACAGCTGAGAAAGAATCCAAGAGGCACAAGGTTATAGATGAGAAAACCGTAGTTGTGCAGAGTCCTGACTGGGCGAACCTGCTTCAAGACATTATCCTGCAGGTATTTCAGTACTTGCCTCTTCTGGATCGTGCTCATGCATCACAGGTCTGCCGAAGCTGGAACCAAGTGTTTCATATGCCTGATCTCTGGAGGTGTTTTGAGTTTGAACTGAATCAGCCAGCTACCTCTTACTTGAGAGCTACGCATCCTGAACTAATCAAGCAAATAATAAAGAGGCATTCCAATCACCTGCAGTATGTAAGCTTCAAGGTAGTGTATTTTTGAGGCTTTTAAGAAGTTATTTTATGAAAATAAAAGCAAGTTTGTTAAACTTGGTTCTTTTTTTTCTGCATTTTATTTGGAATGTTTTAAGGAAATATCTCTGATACTTTTGAGACAAGTTTGATGGTTCATCTATATAAATATTGGAGAAGTATGATTTAATTAATATCAGTAATTGAAATACTGATAATAAGTGATAATTGACAGTTGTGATCAAAACATTTTAACATGCTGAAAGTTAAAGAACATCATTAAGTGTTAGGAAAGACTTATGATGTTATTTTTTGTGATTAGGATTGCCAGTTATTTAAAAAGAAATATGGCAGCTCTCAGTGTGGTAGGCTTTGTTCTCAGGCCCGGTAATCTGAAGAAATAGGTTCTCTAAATGGGCATATAGACACAGAGATTGTCTCTCAGTTCATTTATTTGGATATATTTTCAGGACCAAAACTTGGAATAGCAGTTCTGAACATACTTTTCCATTCCATTAATTCCATTAGGGGGGTATTTTTTTTTGTTTTGTTTTTTGTTTGATGGTTTCTTTTTCTTTTTCTTTTTTTTTTCTTTTTTTCTTGTGGCATCTTAGCTTCTTAGAATTACATGTGTGTACTTGCCTTATGTATCCCAGTAAAACTGAATTCTAAATTGGGCATTTCCACATTTCACATCCTGTAGAGAGTTGAATCAAATATTCACAGTTATAAAACATCTAATGCACAGAGATGGACTTCAGTACTACTAGTAAGCAGCTAAGCGTTTTAGTGCTGAATTGTATGGGTTTGTCTGCATATGGCATCTACTTAGCGCAGCTGCATTTCAGTCAACTGCAAAAGTATGTGAGGATTTGCACAGGATGGTGTATCTACTGACTGTGTGTGGCTGAGAAGTACTGTTTGGTCAGAATTAGCTTTGTAACATCATGGAATTACTTTAAGGAGACAAAAATCTTTAGCGTTGGCCTACCTATCACACTCTTCCAAAAGAGTGCTGTGAAACAGTCATGGTTGCGTATACATGAGCTATGTGATAATTTGGAAAGGAAATGAGTTTGCATCAAGGTGGACATAGTAGTTTCTATGAGATCTGACGGTTTTAATGTAGGAACCATCAGTGTGTGGGTAGCTGGGACACCTCTGCCTGATGATGTGTATCACTACTGCTTGATGCGATAATCAAATGTAAACTTGTTATCACAAGGTTTGCAGGGATTTTATTAGTATCTGAATGAAGAAAATTTGTAGCAGTATTGGAATTATTTCTGGTGTCTTATCTCCAGTCTATATTGCTTTGCAGTAAATGTTTTTGAAAGATTTCAGATGCCCATTGCTGGTAGGATGATACCCGTTTTATTCCTTACATGTGTCCCTTTGGTTATCCTTCAGGGTTGCAAAATAAAGTCTAGATTGCAGGAAATGCAAAGTAACAAGGATAATCACAAGGATGTGGTTATAATGCTAACTGTTATTCTCTGTCAAGGCTGAAAATCTGGGATATTTTTTTTGTAGGCAGAGAAACATTGGATTGTTGAACATCAAGGCCTTTCTGCTTGTGTTCAAGCAGAAAATGAACATTAATCAGACTTAGATCAGTTGCTGACAAGGTAAAATTGGTCTCATGATCAAGCTTTTTTACTGTTCTGTAGGTTTGCAAAGCTGTCACACCTACTCTATGTAAGAGGTTATTCAGAAAGCACATCTGAGTGTTGGGGGAAATCCACTGGAGGCCCATTAAGTGATTCGGTTGTGTAACAAACTGACTAATGAAGATTTTTTTTTTCTTTTTTCCCCCAGAGTATCCATTGCATATCTGTTGTGGTATTAATGATGAATGCCCCATCGTGTAGATTGATGATAACACACTTAACTCTCCAGCAGTTCTTTGTTATGAGCTGTAGAAAGAGAGTTATAGAATTCTCACATTTTAGTAAAGAAGAATGTAAAGAGGAAGTAGACTAGGCTCTGGACTCAAATGAACATCCAGTTGCCTATTATTTGATGTGGATGAAATATCTTGGAACAAACTATCTAGCTGTCCCCTCAGCACGCTAAATTTTGCCAAAGTGTTTAGGAGAGCATTAAATTTGTAGCAAAATATCTTGGACTTTTGGTATGTACTTTTTGGGGGAAGAAAATGACATCGTTGGATTCCCAATGAATTGGGTTTTTTTGTGTTTTTATGACATCAGATTCCAGAAGGTGAAGTGGAAAAAAGTAAAAGTACATCTGCTCTACTCTGTTGGTTTTTTTTTGTGAAGAATGTGTTTGGTGCGGTGTTTTCTGAACCAATAAATCTGTTTTGTTTTAAGGTGGACAGTAGCAAGGAATCTGCAGAAGCAGCTTGTGATATTTTATCACAGCTTGTGAATTGCTCTCTGAAAACACTTGGGCTAATTTCAACTGCCCGGCCAAGCTTCATGGATTTACCAAAGGTATATTAATATGTATATTTTTCAGCAGCAAAGTATTGTGGTGGTTCATACAGTATTTTTGTAACTTCTGTAAAACTGAAAAGTTTCATTGTAAGAATACAAATCTTTGGTAAAGAAAACTCTTTTATCGGGCTCTGTTAAAGGGAGGAACTAAGAAGGATAACTAAGTTTCACTCATTCTCTGCATCATGTGAGAGCTTAGTCCTGACCTTGTTCTTCCAAGTCCTCCTGTCTTGACCTCAATGTAATACTAAGCAACATGATACAAGTCAGGAGGCTAGACAATTCTTTTCTGTGCAATTGTGCTGTGGGACTGTGGGGGATGTTTAGGAGACAATTATAATCAAGTGAGTATTAGAGTTTTTTATCTATCTGGACTTGCTGTAGGGATTATGTGATTGATGAGCTCTCTTTAGAAAGCAGTATGATCATGATTTTCAATACTTCATGTCACGCAGTCAAGTGTCAGATCCTTAGTCAAAATGCACTGTATTTCAGAAATTTTCTGTCAGATTTTTACCTTGCATGTTTACCAAAAATTAGATTTTGTTAGCAGGCATCTAATCTAGAAGACACCACATCTTTTATATGTGCACAAGAATTTGTGCTGATGAGATAGAAGTGTACCATTGCTGAGGAGTAGGAGAGCGGTTAGGGTAACCCGGGCTAATTGTTCTGTGGCAGGGGCATCTCAGATGTCTCGCAGCCTTAATTCTTGAATTCAGTCCACATGTAGGTGAAGGGCCAGATACAGCTAGGCTATTAGCTAGATCTCAGTGATGTCATTGCTGATGATGGCAACAAGGACAAGGAAGAACTAGGGACAGCCTCAGGAAAGGAAGTAGGCTATAGGGTTTAAGCAAGGTTAGCTGCAGAAGGATTATCAATTATTATCCTTGTCAGTGATCACAGCCACGTCACATAGTTCTCTTAAATGTGTATTTTTAATCCATGATTTACAAAGAGGCTTTCCAGATCTTTAACTAGTTTTTGTATGGGTTTTTTTTTTCCTTTTTTGATATGCTTTGAGGTGTGACTGTAAGAAAACGTCAATGTAGTTAAAACAATCCACAGTCTCAGTGTGTTAGAGATTTCAATTAACATGACATCCGGCAAATACTTGTAAATCAAATTTAGCGTTGTGTTGCCTAGTCTTTTCACTAAGCACATTCTACATGGATCTTTTGAAGAGTCATACTATACATATATAGTGTGTGTATGTATATGTATATATACACACACTATATGTGGCAATATGGAAGAGACATTAAATCACCAGCTTTTACATTTTAGGATGTTACTTGTCTTCTGTTAGCTCTTCAAACTACAGTTTCAAGTTACCTGTTTTTGTAAACGTGTTTAACTTTCTTTGCCTTTCTGTTTAGCAGCCTTCTTAGTGAAGGGAATTGCATTCTAAAAACAGAATAACAACACAGTACTAACACTTTGGGAATACAGAGTGGGAATACTATTAAAGCACATTTTCTTGTGTATGTAATGT
The DNA here is from genome assembly GCF_036417535.1 of Chlamydotis macqueenii. Taxonomy (NCBI): domain Eukaryota; kingdom Metazoa; phylum Chordata; class Aves; order Otidiformes; family Otididae; genus Chlamydotis; species Chlamydotis macqueenii. Next base: position 170,500,474 of record NC_141556.1, read on the forward strand.
AAATAATCAGTGTATTGTCAGTATAGTTGGGAGTGGTCCCTAAAGCCAAAATGCCTAATGCTTCTAATTTGGACTTCCCGTTTCCATTTGCATGACTTTGACGGTTTATGTTAATGGGAAAATATTAATTCCTGCTCTAAATCTAATTGTGTGTGAGTTTTAGCAAAAGGCACAAACATATCACATAAGAATGAGCAAATACTGTTGCCAGGCCTTCTGTCATGTAACTGTATTCAGGATTCTACATTTGCATGTGGCTCAGAGTGAAACAGTATTGAAATCAAAGTAGCAGGTAACTTTATTGAATACTTACTGTAAAAGTCTTCTATTCAGTCAGTCCTGTAGGAAATCATGAAGATAAGCTAATTATTCACTTACTTCCTACCACCAATGATTTCCACGAGCACTGCTGTAACTGCTCCTTAGTCTGTGTTTCTCCAGTTAAGGTGTCCTAGGCTCTGTCTTTACTGGTAAGTTTCAGTGGTTACATAAAAATGCGGAGGAGCAACCTTGAGCACTGGACCTACATTATCTATGCTCCTTAATCGGTAACTAATTGATCACGTGCTCCTTGGCTCTGTTTGAATCACTCCGGTTAGCTTTCCAAGATAAATCAATTCAAACCCTAAATACTCTGTGTGGATGGTAGGCAGGCAATCGTATCATTTGGCGTTGAACACAGCAGTACAGGGCTGCCAATCTTGACTGTGTTCGCATCTCACCAGTGCAGCACAGCCGACCATGTGGGAATTACTGTTATAGAAGATGCTGCTTTTAGAGTGCAGCTTTCAAATTATCCTCAAAATTAGGGCTTCTAGGCTTTCTCTTTGCTTGTGGTCTTCCTACAGTTTGTATAGTGGATTGTCCTAGGTCAGGTTCTTGGTTTATGTTTCATGTTAGACATTCTGGTTTGCCAAATACATAAACTGATAGCAAGAAATCATTACACTTCCTCTACTCAAAAATGTCAATTTTAGTATTAATTTTTAATCATGCACTACCAAAAGAATGCTTTTTCAGCAAATACTTTCAGTAAGTAAAAGAAAACAAGGACTGCTGTATACAGTGTAAAACCACTGAGATTTTTATTTCAGGTACTGCTGTTTCATTTCAGCTTTTTTTTTTTTCTTCTTTTCCAGTCTCACTTTATTTCTGCACTGACAGTGGTGTTTGTAAATTCCAAATCCCTCTCCTCACTTAAGATTGACGATACACCAGTAGATGATCCATCTCTCAAAGTGCTAGTGGCTAACAACAGTGACACACTCAAACTGTTGAAGATGAGCAGTTGTCCTCATGTTTCTCCAGCTGGTAAGCTACTGTGGTTTGTTTTTTTTTTTAATGTATGCATTAAATTCTGTCTGAAATCAGTAAACCTCTGAAAAAATAGGGATGAGGCAAGATGAGGGTGAATGTGGGAACTACAGCAACTGTCATTGAATAAAATACGAATTCAGCTCGTCAATCCATCCATCCCACCACTTGCAGAGTGACTCTGAGCTGATAATAAAATAGTGCATGTCTGTTCTGGACAAATATCTAACCTCTCATGGAACTTAAAAGGGTGTGTATTGACTTGATGGTGCACTGCTTCTGCAATGACTATTTCAGTATTCCAGTGTAATTAAGCTCTTTGGAACGCGAGTTCCTTTTCTGCAGTTCATTATGTGTGGGTTTTGAGTGTTGCAATGCCATGGATTATAAAGATGCCTGTTTAGTCATTCTGAAAGAAAGCAGTTTAATCTTTTACTGCAGAATAAGTGCAGACAGCATCAACAAAGGGGAGATGAGTGAGCTGTGCAGAAATTCTGCTGTTACCAAAGGTACTTCATTAACAACTGAAGTGTGTTGGTAGCAAGAATGAAGCCAGATTGTGTCAGAATGAAACTGCTCGAGATTGTTGAAGTTCATAGAACTAACATTTGTGGAAGATTTATACAACGCGCAGCAAGTTTAAGATTGATTCACGGCCCTTCAACTTAACACTTACAGTTTTTCACTGAGAAATGGAAGAGAAATTATAAATGAGCTGCTGGCAACTTATTTAAATTCCTCTTCTGAGGATAAGTGGAAACTGCTGTAGTCACCATAACTTTCTTCATGCAAATATGTTGCATCTGTAAATATTAGGTGTATTATATGTAAAATTCACCAGCAGGACTCTTGAAATGTGGGGAAAATTATACTGTATCACTACTGTTGCTGTACTGATAAAAAAACAAAACACAAACTTCATACATTTTGCAGGTGTAGCTCTCGGACAAAACCTTGTGTTTGATTTTGCAACTCCTGAAAATGCAGATCTGTTTTGCAGCAGGTTTGTTTAGCAAAGCATTCACCAGTGTGTTAGCTGGGATGTTATTTCCTACAAAGCTTTGTAATGGTAGATGGGGGATTGTTTAAATTAGCTTGCGTGACTCTTTTTTCTGACTCAAAAACTGCGTTTCAGAATCCTTATGTCTGAGAAGTACAGGAGCCATAATGTGTCTTTCAGGAGGAATAGGCTCCAGCAGTAATTTGTAGCTAGGCAAAGAGACTAATTTCCTTGGTCTGGGATCCGAGAGCAACCTGTCAGCTCTAGCAGACTTTGGCTTGTGGCTAATCCTTGCTAGAAGGTTTTATGGAATATCATACACTTGATGATTTGGGAGGGGTGTATGGGTTTATGAAGTTGTTTGACTGGTGTATTCAGTTCGATGTATCTTGTATGATGTTCTAAATTGAAGGAACAATGGGTAAGAAGTGGCAGTGTCTGTTTAAGGAACAAGGAGCACAACTACTGTCATCCTTCCTGCAGTCGAGGTGAATAGAATGCAATCAGATGCGTTAGGGACAAAAGCAGAGAGTGCTAAGCAAATGGCAAGAGAATTTGGTTGCTTAATTCAAGTACGGGTGTGCCTTGAGATGGAGAAAAAAGTGGAACAGAAGAAAGGGGCTGGTATGTGTATAGATGGCTTCAGAAGAGCAGGCAGGCTGCAAAAATGACACTCTTGAAGGAAAATGAAACTTTGAGCACTGAGATTTACCTGGATTTTTTTTTCTAATGGGAATGTTATTATTAGCAGGCTGCTATAAATGTGGAAAAACTTTAATTGAACCAAAGGAGCTATGAGTTATGCAAAACTGATTACTTATAGATGCACTTAAAATGGTATAACGTGCCTTCAAATTGCATTTGGAGGGGAATGTTCATTACTACATTAGTTCTTAAGAAATTTGTTAATGAAGGATAGAGAAGAGTAATTCAAGTAGTGCAAGAGAGGCTCCACTACCGCAGGATTAAAGGAAAAAGATTTATATATATCAAACTGTGAATTGCTTGCAAAGGATGCTCTGAATAATCCCTAAGTACAAAGATGAAGAGGCATGTTTGGGTTTGGGCTGGAGAAACAAAGGCAGTGCTGTATTTTTAATCTTCGTGAGCATATCTGAAGTTCCTTCTGCTTGCTGTTTCCCCTCTGAACTTTAACTGGTCTTAGAACTGCAACAGTACCTTGTAAAACAAAATAACAGTTCTTTTTAAATCCACATTGATGTGCTGTTGTTTATTACCTGAAATATTAGCTATTGGGACAGAGGGAACTGAAAGCATTTCTGTAAAGGCTATGTTTCTGTTCTGCTTTGAGGGTAGGAGGGTTACTTCTCTTTGAATGGGGGGTAGGAGAGAAGAGGGGATATAAGATGCGTCTGCATCAGCAGTTTAGGAGCGGGATTTTTTTTTTTTTAATGCAAATCTGTGCTCTATGGTATCAGAGCGATTTACCTCTCGGTGACACAAAGGTTTAGGCTGTGCCTAGGGATGTTCTGTGAACGCACCACTTGCAGCACGGGCTCCAGACAGGCCCTCCAGTAACTATTTACACTGTATTTGTTGTCAGTTCTATATGCAGGATACGTAACTTCATTGCCTGTATGAGATGCGGATATCCAGTCCTAGACCCATAAAAGATCACAATGGGTTGAACCTCAGTTCCCTTTTTGCATTGCATTAGTCAATAATGTACCCTCAAGTTAACAAAGATTATTGTTTGAAGGATGGCAGTCTGGATAACAGGCTGGATTGGATGCTAAATTTGTAGCAAGTTGTTTTCTGAAACTGTGTAGTGATGAGACAATGTATCTGGATTTTGAAACTGTTTAAAATATTTCATGTCTCACTGGGTATTAGGAAGCAACACGCCTGAGTCTGCTTGTCTGCTTAAATGGAATGATTGCAGGAGTATTACTGTAAAAATAACTGTTATGATTTAAGAACAGGAAGGGATTTCTGGACTGCGTAGAAAGTACACAGAAGTTTGTAGGTGTACTTAGTTGTTCAAATTTTGTACTTCAGTCTTTAAAAAAAAAATAATCTAAATTTTCATTTAGTCTTGGATTCCATCCCCTCCCCCCTGAACAAATAATGTTTTTACAGGAAATAGTTGCAAGAAGAGTTAGGTTAAAATTCTGTTTACCTAAATTCATTTTGTTTATTAGTCTAACAAACTGCTTATATTTGAAATTACAGTATTTTATATAGTTAGAAGTGCATGTGTTGTTGCAGATCCTCAGGTGGAAAATGCATTGTTTTTTGATGTATATATATTCATGCAATATTTTAACAGTAATTTTTTTTAAGAAAGTATTTTTAGGACATCTCTTTCAAGTTTAATAACTGCATCTTAAAATAACTGCTGTCTTTCTATATTTCTTTCCATCGCTTCAAAGCTATAGTGTGTTGAGCTCAGGTTTTTCAATTGCATATTAAATGCTATGTTCTCATCTCCTTTATTAATGGAAAGACCATATCCTGAATTTCAGTTTTCTGGGTCACATGAAATGCAGAGGAGACTGCTTTTTTTTTTTTTTTTGCTTTTTTTTTTTGCTTTTTTTTTTTTTTTTTTTAGTGGTTTGGGGTTTTTTTGGGTTTTGGTTTTTTTTTTTTTTTTTGTACTATTACTAGTGTGCTACCATTGCTTGTATCTGCAAATAAGATGAGTGGAAACCTTATAGATTGAACTGATTTTTTTTTTTTTTTTTTTTTTTTTTTTTTTTTGTTAATGCATTTGTCTTCTATGAGCAGCAAGTTATACTGATTCATTACAGGGAGAGTCTGAAAATTGCTTTTCTAGGAATTACTGCTCCAGGTTTTTAGTGTTTGCCCTGGTTTTTGCTGTTGCTTTTCCAAATTCAAATATTTATACTTTGCTAGAAAGAACAAATACCAACAGCAGCAACTTCTGTACTTAATTTAAAATCTAGCTTTCATTTTACATGTGCTTTCCTCAGGTGACAGATTTCATTCGTGGCTGCTTTGTCAGCCACAAAGGGGGAACAGCAGTTCTTCCAGAACAAGCAAGGGAAATACTTTTATTATGAATAAGCACTTTTTACAAAAATGAATTTGAGTGTATGTGCTCTTACAACAGGGCAGAACAGTCAGAGTATGCTACTTACTTATTTGTGACATGAGAATCAACTCTCACAGGAAAGTATAGGCTTGAGTATGATCCAGTACGATTTTGTTTTGACATTGTCTTGCTTGTGTGTTGAAATACATGGTCTTTGCACCCTTTTGACACATAAAAACAGACTCACTCTTACGTTCCTTGTTCAGTTATTAGTATATTTATCTGTGTAACCCCTTTCATAATGTTCTTTTTTCCCAGGTATCCTTTGCGTGGCTGACCAATGTCATGGGTTACGTGAACTGGCGCTGAACTACCACCTGCTGAGTGATGAGCTTCTGCTTGCTTTGTCTTCTGAAAAACACGTCAGGTTAGAACACTTGCGCATTGATGTTGTCAGTGAAAATCCTGGACAGACTCAGTTCCACACAATTCAGAAGAGCAGCTGGGACGCTTTCATCAAGCATTCACCTAAAGTAAATTTAGTAATGTACTTCTTCTTGTACGAAGAAGAGTTTGACCCGTTCTTTCGTTACGAAATACCTGTCACCCACCTTTACTTTGGAAGATCAGTAAGCAAAGACGTACTTGGCCGTGTTGGGATGACGTGTCCTCGGTTAGTTGAACTGGTTGTGTGCGCCAATGGATTGCGGCCACTGGATGAGGAGCTGATCCGTATTGCGGAACGTTGCAAGTATCTGTCAGCCGTTGGCCTAGGAGAATGTGAAGTCTCTTGCAGTGCCTTTGTCGAGTTTGTGAAGATGTGTGGCGGTCGTCTCTCTCAGCTCTCTATCATGGAGGAAGTTTTGATTCCTGATCAGAAATACAGCTTAGAGCAGATTCACTGGGAAGTTTCAAAGCATCTTGGTAGAGTCTGGTTCCCGGACATGATGCCCACGTGGTAAAGTCCGTAAAAGACTTCAGGGCAGATGGAATAGCACCTTAAACCCAAGCTTACCATATTGCAATTTGCTGTATAAGCTTATTTAATACTACAGTCTTTTACTGTAAGTCACTTCATTGTTTGATTAGAAAATTATTTTTTCATTGAAAAATGATTTATGAAATCCAGATTCCAAAATAGAAATCAAGGATAGTTCCAAAACTTGTTTTCATACAAAGAAAACTTTGTTTTCTGTTATAGGTTTGTTCTTTTTCATTGAAAGTGACCTCAAACTTTTATGGAAATAAAAAATCTATTTAAAATATTGAGATGTACCTGCAAAAAAAAATTAGTTCTAATATGCTCTCCTTCTTTGATTTAGATACTAGTACTGAACACGATCAGATTTGATCTCAAAAAACAAACAAAGCCCCACTGGAATTGCATGCTTCTGTTGCAGACTATAGCATTTATAAATCCAGTCAGCTGGTGACAGGATTATAAGGATTATTTAGCAGGCTGTGAAGTATATGCGTTCTTTTATATAAAAGGCAAGAGCAATACACAATAATGTAGTTTAGAGAAGTAAAATATTAAGTTTGCTACCTTATTCACCAGATTATTAGATCCATCTAAAATGTATTTACAGCGCAAACAGATAGTAGTGCAAGCTACCAAAAGTGATGTGGTTTTTTCCCCTCTATGCATTTTAATGTAGCTTGCTAATGGGGTCTCAGATCTGTGTCTAAACCTGTTTTAAGGTATTTTATGTCTAGCTCAGGAAGCGAAAGCATTCTGGGGGAAAATGTAGATACATTGTATTTAAAAAACACATTGGAGTTAATGAGCATCTCTTGCACGTTAACAGGTTTTGCAGCATACGGTTAGACGGAATAATGTACAGTTTATTAAATGAACCCTGCAGTGTTAAATGTGATGACATAGGTGTGAACAGTGTGAGACAAGAAAGTCAAAATTCGAGTGGTGACCAAGAACCTTTTAACAAAACCTTAGACCTTTTGGCTGCTTTCAATTCGAGAGAAATGATGTTGTAACAGTTGCTTAAGCTGTATAAACTAATTCTATACTGTAAATCTGTTTCAGAAATGTTTATGTATAAAGTGAATGTTTGATAGATAATCATTTTGTATACCTTTAATTCAGCTAGTTCGATCATTTCATAACGTTTAAACACCTAAAAGCAGTGAACTTGCGTGAAGTAGAGCAATAGGCAAAAAATTGTTTTGAATATTTGGTAAATCAGTTTTATTAAAGAAAGTTTTTAGTCTGTAAGTGGTGTAGGCAACGTATTGCCTGTGATCTGGACGTGGCTTGTGACTTAATTTTTCACTGCCAAGTTACATTATTTTCTCTTTTACATCATTAACTGATAACACTAAAGTATTCACATGACTGTTGAATGTTTGAAAGGTGTGGTCAGCCATTGGCAAGGCGCAGCTGCTCCAGCTATGGGCTGTATGGAACTTAGCTGGTGGCGTCTTCTCACTTGAGCTGTACAGCTAGTTCTGGTAATAAGTAGATTTTCTTCATTTCTGATTTCAGTAATGTTTATCCAAATGTATAGTTCAAGTGTAATACACTTAAGAGCATATTTAAGTGCATAACTATATTTTGAGCAAGCACTGCTCAGCGGACTGGACATCTTTATAAGGGAGTTGTATGTTTCTGTAGAGCTTTGATTTAAAAATCACATTTTATGAAATACATGGGTTTTGTATTAGAATTTGTTTAATGTAATACTATAATTTGCTTTTATTTGTATAAAAGGTGTCAATATATTTAGTCTGTAAAAGTAAAAAAGCTCAGTGTTTTTTATATTCTGACTCTTGGAATTGCCTGCATGATAAAGGTGGAGTAACACTGGTAATTTGGGGAAGAAGGCATGTTTTCATTCAATTCACGTGTGAAGTCATCTCATTGGTAACGCTGCTCAAACCTCTTTGGACCTTGACTGCTGGTGTTGTGTTGGCAGGGTAAGTTGGTCTGTTCTTCCTGCAGTGGTAGTGGCAATAGCTGAAAGGCAAGACACAGCCTAACTACCCGAGTTCTCTCACTTCAGGAGTTCACCTCTTTGAAGCCCAGTGTTCTGCTTCTCACAGAGACGCCTCCATCAAATCCTGAGGCGGAGAACACGTGAGCAGTTGAAGGCTTTGTGCTTAGTTGTAGCGGAACTGCTTTCTCCAGCAAGGTAACTGGCTGGCTTCTTCTGAGGAGGTCTCTGTCTTGTGTAGACTTCAAAAAGTCCTTCATAGGTGTGACACAGGATTGTAACAGGTGTCAAAGTGTTCAAGGGTAAGAAAACCACTTGAAAGCAGTTGTCTCTTTCTTCCACTGAAGGTCTGCAGTTTTGATACATCAAACCAGTTACAGCATCCTTACCTCACGTAATTCAGCTATAAAACAAACTGCCCAGGCAAGCCTGTATTATCAGTAGCTTCAGGAAAAGTTACAATGCTCCTTTTTTAGCAAATCTTGTGCAATTCTTGTTTTGCCTTCTACACATTTTGGAACAAACGAATAATAATAATAAAAAAACTATACATGGCACGAGTAGTAACAAGACTACCACAGACTGTCATGAAGTTCACTAAAAACATGAACAGGGGTGTCATAGCTGTACAGAGTAAGTTTCCCTGGGTTCACCTTTATTTCTTGTTGTTTTCAGAAGATAATCCAGTGTCGGCTTCATTGTCCAGTTTGGGTAGGAGTTGTTAATGTGCAGAGTGGTAAATCTTGCCTCTGTGCACAAGTGCTACACCACTTCAGTTTTTTGATATAAAGTTACTCTCGAAAGCTGTTGACGCCAAACAGCTGGGGTAATCCTGGCCAGCTATGCCAGCTTCCAGTAAGAAGTTGTATCAGAAGTGAAGAGGTGAGTCATTTAAGAGCAGCTGCTTACATTAACTCTATAGTTTCCTGTGATTTACCTAAAGCTACAAAGTTGTGAATTCAGGTGGGTTTTTTTGAAGGATTTTTAGTCAGAAACTTTTACTAATACTATGCAAACTGATGTAACTACATAGATATAAATTAGCTGCATCTATTCCAATTGTTTGATGTGTGCCAAATTAATTTCCTGTGAATTTAAAGCAGGATTCGTCTGGGCCTCTGTAGTTGGAGTAGGCCTGACTTAAACCTAAACTATGTTACATCACTTCAGAGAGATCTGACTTGGTCTTTGGCTGGTCTAGCTGGTTGTACATGGAATTGTAAAAGCAAGTGCTGCCACTGTACCTAAAACTGGAGCATTGATTTAATGAGGAAATCTGTGAAATCTTAAAGGGACTCAACTTCATGTCTGCAGTTCAGACTACAAACTGTAAGTTAATTTTCCTAAAATAAAGCTGTTGTAGAAACAAGCTCCTTAGAGATATGACTGAAGTTTCATAGTATCAGAGCTAGGACAGTGAAACCACAATTAACCTTAGATGTTCTGTATGCTCATCTGTTCATCTTTTTTTTTTTTTTTTTTGTTAGGTTTTTCTTGTAGGATCACATCCACTGCTGACTGTTGTAGTTCATGTGCTTTGAAACAGACATTCTGGTGTGCTTTCTGCTCTGTTTTCCACCTGTGCTTTAAGCATTACGTGACATAGGAGATTATTCTTTTCATTCTAGCTGTTGCTCTAGACTGAAAATACAAAGTTCTCTGGGTGGCTGGTAATGTCTATTTACAAACTAATAATACTGGATGGTGAAATCAGCTGATGGTGGAGTGGGTTTTTTTATGCTTTTAGACTTACAATGGAGCCTAAATTGTAAGTGAAAGAGCTTTTCGAGTTATTCCCTAATTGTGGTGACTTCAAAACCAGAACCACCTCAACATCACTGACACCATCCTCGGTTACGGTACTGAAGGCAGCAGCTCTCCTAATCCAGAACATCTGTGAGGGGGAAGGCAGGAAGCATTTGTGCCGGCTGTTTTCATTGCATGGCCCTTTGGGGAGCAGGAGTTGCATGCTCTCATTGACTGATGTATGAGAAGCCAGGAACTGCCTTGCTTGAGAACCCTCCTGGAGTGAAGTCTGGGTTACCGCCCTGAGCAGCTCAGTGGTATGAAAATCAGGCAGCGTTGTGCAAGACCACTGTGCAGACTTAAAAAATTTTTATATTTCAGAATGATCGTGGATTTTCACTCTTAACTGTAACATGCATAAAAGCAAGGAGCAGAACCAAGCACAGTCTAAAGTGACCAGTAACTCCTGTGCTGAAAGGATGAGCGATGACTCAGTGACACATTCACTGGAGACAGTTAAAAGAGCAAGCAGGAGCTTAACCTTGAGCCTGGCAGTTAGGGCAGCCCCTGGTACCTACCATCAGCAGGGTGTGAGTGAAACGTTAGCTGTGCTCCTATTATTTCTGCTCCCGTGTGACTTCCAGCATCCACCTCAAATGCCTGGGCTAAACAGGTGGTTCCCAGGCACATCAGGTGTACAGAAGTTGTTAGATGTCACAAACATTCGCTTTTTAAGTGATAAAAGTGTTATCTTGATGGAACTATTCTAGGAATTTTTTTTTAAACTTTACAGAAGTTGACTACTTCTCACCTCAGTGTTATTTTGGATTTAACTCTATAGGCCTTACTGAAGGATTCTGGGTTCTGCCTACAAGAGAGCACTGCACTTGCTAACTTCAGTCTAAATGGATGTAACTTTTTCCCTGAAGTGACTCCGGAGTATTAGTGTTAGAGTAAAACATGCTAAATCAGATTGTACAGATTAACTGGAAAAGTGAAAAGGTGTTCTGGTTTTATTTAGGGGGGGGGCTAAGGTGGTAGCTTCTGTAGGAAGCTGCTAGAAGTGGACTCGGCCGGGCCTAGGTCCTGTGATAACGCCTCTGCGATAATGTATTTAAGAAGGGGAAAACAGGAAAAAAAAAAATAAAAGAAGATGTGAAGCAGCTGAGCGGGGGCAGAGAGGGGGAGGCATGAGCCCTGTGGGCCTTTCAGCCCTCACCCTCTGGCTTCCTGCTGGGTGGTTGACTGGGCCCAACTCAGCCCAGCCTGGCTGCAAGAAGTGGAGAGGAGATGAGAAGTGAATAAGATGTAAAAAGGATCCTGAGAGGCGTCTGCCAGCCTGTTGTGAGGAACGGCTGCAGACACCAAGGTCAGTGAAAAAGGAGGGGGAGGAGTAATGCAGCTCCTGGCCAAGATTCCCCTGCAGCCTGTGGTGACGACCATGGTGGAGCAGGTTGTCCCCCTGCAGCCCATGGAGGTCCACGGAGGAGCAGAAATCCACTTGGAGCCCGTGGAGGACTCCACAGTGGAGCAGGTGGAGGCCTGAAGGAGGTTGTGGCCCATGGAGGGCCCACTGGGGCGGCTGTTCTGGAAGGACTGCACCCCATGGAAGAGATGACCCACGCCAGAGCAGTTCCACAAAGGACTGTGGCTCGTGGGAGGGACTCCACACTGGAGCAGAGGAGGAATGCGAGGAGTTCTTCCCCCAACCATGAACTAGCAGCATAAAACAACGCGTGATGAACTGACTGCGACCCCCATTCCCTCTTCCCCCCTGTGCCGCTTGGCGGGGGGGGAAGGTAGTAGAGATAATGTTAAGCCCAGGAAGAGGGAGGGGTGGATGGAGGTTATCTTGTTCCCTGTCTCATTCTCCTGCTAGTTTTAGAAATAAATGAATAGTTTTCCCCAAGTCGAGTCTGTTTTGCCCGTGATGGTAATTTTAAGGATTTCTCCCTGTCCTTATCTCAAACCTTGAGCTGTTTTTCTTATATTATCTCCCTCTATTCTCTCGGAGGGTGGGGGAAGCGGGAGAGAGACTGCGTAGTTTGGTCCCGATCGGGGCCGAACTATGACAGAAGGGCTGTTAGTTACAAAAAGCCCAGGATATGATCAACTTGTACTGACCAAACCATTAAGTGACATTGGACCACAGCCATGAAAGGCCATTACTTCTTTCATATAAACACTCATTGGTTTTGATCAAGTCCTTCAATAATCCTGAAGATTTTACCTCTGTAATCAGTTAGCTACGTCAAGCTGTACAATCTCTCTAGCTCTTACTAGTCCACAAACACCCATCTTCTTATCAGGAGCTGTGCAAGGCAGCTTTGATGAGTGGGATGCAGCTACTGTTACCTGTATATTTTAGGATTTGGCACTTCCAGTTCTGTGGGGCTCTTTTACATACACCAGCTATTAGGGAAAAATGATGACTTTGGTGTCTAGGCTCCCCAGGTCCCGTATGAAGCCGAAGCAGTACTCTATGGTGAAGGAAGAGCACCGCTTTTATTGCCTAAGAGAGAGCATGACCCACCCTCAATGTGGCATCTGCTCCAGGCTCCAAAAGTCTCTCTAGCATTTGCTAATAAACTTGTGTCATTGATGCAGCTAGAGAAGCAGCTTTTGGGCCTTCTGCTGGCTTGGTTCCGCCATCCTATTTCCCCTTCGGAGCTTGGGACACTGGTTTTGAGGCTGAGGCTTGTTCCTGAGAAGATAAACGTGGGCTCAACGATGCTGAGGGGTTCAAAGTAAGTCACAAAAACAAGCATCAACAAGAACGCACCTTCTGTAGACGGGCTTGTTGCTCCCCTTTAAGTTGCCTAATGCCTCCTGGATTACTTTCTTGGTGGGTAATCTGAAGCTCTACTGGTTAAAGCACAGGCTTGTGACTTTGGCTGCAAAGAATCTTGCAAGCTGAGGTAATGAAGTTTCAAGTAACAGTGGAACTAATCAGCAGCTTTCCCCTCCACAACATAGGTGCTCTCATCACCTCATTCCTCTCGCGTTAGGTCTCATGCTCATCTCATTACATGATAATACAATTCAATTCAACTAATTAATTTTAGTGACCTTTAAACACAAGGTCAATTTTCTGCCATTCTTACGATTTGAATCAAAGCACTGTGTATTTGCACTATGTACTCCCCTCTTTGGCTGGAGCAGGCTATTAATTCAGCTTAGCCCAAATGAAACTGCAGACTTGGATTCCTGTGGTACTGCTTAGTCACGATGCAGTAAGAACCTCTGCAGGAGTGTTACTCATTCTGCAACCCGTTTAAAAAAAACCTGCGTGAGCAGTGCAGACCTGGAGATGATTACGCTGCTGCAGGTGTATTTTTTTTGTGTGTAGGCACCTCACTGCTCACCAGCCAGACAGTGTTCCCTTGGCTTTGGTCAGTTGGGTTTAAAGAGAACTCGTGGCCTAGCTGCTCCAGGCACAGTGAGGAACAGGGCTCAAGGGCACCACAGCTAGCCCAGCACCATTACTGCAAGCACCGCTGCCCGTAAGAAGCTGCAATTGCCTTTTACAGGCAAATCTATGACAAGTGTTGATTTTTAACTGTGACTTTGACACCCTACAATGACACCTGTCATTGCTTCTTTCATATTAAGGATTCTGTGTTTTTTAAAGAAAGGCAAAAGGAATGTAAACATTACTTCTATGAAACCAACCTAATTGAAGCCTCAAGTAGACTTTAAGACAGGAAAACTACTAGAACCCTGCAGTTACACATCAAAGCTGACATCAAAACAGGCCGTTTGCCTTCTATCTGTGCTAGAAAACTCACACACAAATCTTAGGAAGAGCCATCTGTATTGTGCTTACAGTGCAGGTGAAGGAAGCAAAGTGGTGACAAGATACCACCCGTGCCATCTTCCAAGAGATTCACTGCACCTTCCCACCCCGCTGAACAGCCACTTCACGAACTGGAGAACGGTTCACAGGTCCCAGTTGTACAAACCAAAGAAATACAGAAACACCCATGTAAGGCACACGTCAAGGGAATCGGACACATCTAGGCACTCAGGTTTGTTAGTTCCAACACACAGATTTGCCAAGTCAGTCAGACAAGAAGGTCCTGAGACCAGAGCAGGTGGGCTGTCTCCCATTCCCCCTCTGGCACTCCAGAGTTTAGCCAAGAGGAGCCACATCAGCTACCTTAAGGCAGCAGGTGGCCACAGTTACACAGAAGGTGGCCAAGTCAGAGATGCCGCAGCGCTCATGAACGTATTATGCAGGCAATAAGAAAAAATGGCACAGTCTTTCGTGTGGTCTAGCAAAGCCTTCACAACACAACTTCCAGAGTTGGCAGTGAAACATACAACACGACACAGTAGCGCTTCAAAATCCTTAAGGATATTCTGGCATAAGGGCAAGTTTGGTTCTTCAGTAAGCAATTATACACCAAAAGATGTTTTGCTTCCAACAGGTAAAGGGACCTCTTCATAAATTATTTTGAGATAAGGGAACTTCATAGGTAAAAACCAGTATTCCAAGTTGTAGAAGAGGTAAAACTGATGATTCAAGATGACACGATCAATTATTTTTAAAAGATCCACAAAAAACTCTCTGATTGTCCGATGAGGTTTGAATGGATAGTAGAAGTCTCTTATAGCTGCTGCCAATGTCTTGTTTCCTAGAGGTCCAAAAACAGATGTTTCATTTCCTAAATAAATAGGTTCTCCACTGAATAAAATTATGCTGGTATAGTTTGTTTGTATCTTCTTAAACACAGCTCCTAAGTCAGCTAGCTTCTGGTACGTTCTCAGTATAAATTTAGAGCATTCGTAAGAGTCAAACCATACCGTTGATTGCTTGTCGGGACTCGCTTGAACTCTCCAGGTCTCATAGTAAATGCCAGTGTCATTGTCATATTTTACCCATTTCGCCATTTCATTAAACATGGATCCTGTAAAAAGATTAAAATAAGCATTTCAGAGACAGGGTAACAAATACATGACTTCTTAAAATATTTCCCATCTATCTCAAGGTTCACCTCCCTTCCCTGCAAAAGTTTACCTACACCATTACCTAGCCATACAAAAGTACAAAGCTTTGGCTGGAGGGAGAAGCAATACCCCACTGAATAAACTATATGTACTTGTAGTTATTTAAACCGTAATTCCTCTTTCAGCCCCATTTCCTGCTACTACACCAGAACATCCAAATGTCAGAGAACCATGACACCTCTCATTTTGTTTTATCCACGTAGATAAATAGCACAGGTAGTACAATCTACAAGAGATGCTGACAAAGCGCTCCCCAATGCAAGAGGCATCTCTGCACTTCCTCAAGTTTAACTAAATTCAGCAATTCAGGGCAGAAGTTTTCACGTCTCTCCACAAGAGAAGCCTATGTAACCTTAGACTGAGACACTGCTGTTTTAGCAGCTCCTCAGCCAGCAAAGTCAAACCAAGCCAAACTATATCAGCAGGATGTGAAGCCCAATAAACTTAAAAGACCTTGTGGATTATTTTTTTTTAGTTAGAATACAAGCTTGGTTATGCGTTTTGGTGATTTCACAACTGGAATGAGGAAGACATCTCAATCTTGGCTCATCCCTCTGGTAGCTCCTTACATGTGATGCATCTGCCTCCCCAAAACAAAAACGAAGCACACAGCTAACCTTCCTGCTTTTGTTTTTTCGCCTGTAGTCCCAGCACTGCATCCCAGCCTAGCCATTCTAACCCTCTCTTTCCTCGGTCACAGCACAGGGTACAACCGTCTATGACCTAGATCCATCCAGCACTTCACATTCATAGCATGGCCAAATTTTGCGGATTCTTCTTGTGCAGTATGTCAGAAGACAGAGTCAGACGACAGCTTGCTGTCGTGACAGTGTTCCAAGCCATGATCTCTCTTCAGCTGCAAGTGTCACTGCTGTGGGTACAGTAACTGTGCTTGGTAGCTGCTGAAAGACAGGCAAGACTGTTGCAGACTGGCAGCAGCGACCTCACGGTTCAGGGGTGGCAGACATCAGCCAGAACTGAGTCACTAACACCGCCCTGTGCACACCAACCAGCCTCTCGCATGAAGCCTGAATTCACTGCAATGTTGCATTCGTCAAGACCAATGAAGAGTCTGACATGCCACCCACCTCCCTCCAAAACAAGCTGCAAAGGTCAGATTGCTGGGTCTACTCTTCATCAGAGAGTAAACACACCTCACGCTTAGGTAAGCTACTACCTCACAGTAACTGAAGCTCTGCACATTCACCTCCTGTGCTATCCCATTACAAACTGTTCTTCACTCCACACTTAAGAGCTTTTGGGCTTCACAGTAACCATTAACAATCACTCCATTCAGTTAAAGTACTGGATACTTTCTTTTTTAATTGCCCATGACTTCGTTTAATAAAATAGCAAGTCATTAAGTCTGTATCAAGAACTGTACTTACTGTACACTGCAGATGGGCTTGAAGCTCCCCTTTATCTTCTCAAATTCCTACAAGATTAGTCTCCTAGTGTCTACTCTGCAAGGCACGTTACTGAAAAGGATATGTCTCTCCTAACAAGGCCAAGATGAAATTAATATGAAGTTCTGTCCTTAATGTCTTAAATTAAACAAAAATATTACAGGTTAATGCATGGCTTCATGATAATCTGCTGGAAAATGCCTAGACAGTAAAAAATCAGACTTTGGATATTCCTGCCCTACTTCCACAAAAGAAACATACCCCTATGTAACATTAACCTGGCCGATGGGCTTTAAAAAAAAAAATGAGATTGCTTCAATGTGGTCTCTGGCCCTGCTGACAAACAGCTCCATCGGATCTCACAAGAGCAAAGACAGTCCAGCTGTTTCACATGTTAAAGCTCTCTCCCACAAAATGGGATGCATTTTGCCTGCTCTCTGAAGGAAGCAAGTTCAGCTCATGATGCCGTCCACCTGTGCTTGCATCCATTCACCCTCTTCCATGGCAACTTTCAGATTTTTAGTCCAATTCAGACAATTCAAAACTCTCAGAGATGCTACCTTCCTAAAAGCTTCACGGAAACAGGAAGCAAGAGAGACAAGGAGGACCATAACAATGCCTCTGCAAGGCACCCGCATAACCTCACCTTTCTTAGGCATCAAATAATCCACACAGGCAGGAGGCATTATAAGTTCCACAAGTATATGCAAATATTTACCTTTGTATTCATACAAAATAATCCAACCCTATCAGGCATCAAAGACTTCAGTCATAAGCTACAAACTCACAGGAAAGCAGCTATGCTTGTTTCATTGCTTAAAGAACAGCCTAGAATTTCTTAGCAGCGCCGGATAGAGTACCTAGAGACTGAGTCCAGCAGAGGTGGAAGAGCTGCCAAAGGTGGCAGCGGGTAAACGTACAGCACCACATCATGCTGGCTGTAATCTGTCTCTCCACTGTGCGTTGTACACTACGCCAGCTTCAGAGAGTAAGTGGTTTTGGTCACACAAAATGCAATTCTCCAAGTCCTCAGGGGACTTTGTTCCTAAGTCATTCACTGCAGTAATCAACCAGATTTATTTAAATGACCTTTTTATTTTAGAATTTCAGTGTTCTGTATATACCAGGAAGCTATTCTGGTGATCGCCCATGTATTTAGAGGTGTAAGTTCTGGTTTTGTTCTATGACATATGTTAGAGACCTATTACTGGAGACATTTGCACAGTTTTTATGACACATAATGGGGGAAATGGAAATAAGAGGTATTTTTTATATTTTTGAGGCTATTTCTAAGTATGTCTTGTTTGCTCAGTAATGTGCACATTTTCACCAGTTTTTCTATCTCAGCAGTCATCTGCCACCTCACAACAGAAGGCTTTGTTTTGGTGAAGCTTGTGAAAAGAGTCCACAATGGTTCTGTATAAGGTGTTTTGCTATTTTTACACTCAAGAGACTCAAGTGGTTTTGTACAGCAACACCAAATGACTCTCATTTAACAGCTCTTCAGTGTGCGTTGTTCAAAAGGCAGCAGCAGCCCCATTACCATACAGCAGTTTTCTGTATTAAAGAAATTGCAACAACAGTGTTTCAGTTTGAAATTAGCATCAGTGACTAACGTTGCAAATAACTTACAAAACATAAAGTAAAATATACTGCTTTCTATGAAGACAAGGCTGACTCTGTATTTTATTACATTAGCACCATCCAAAGCATCTGAAATCTACCTGATATTGTGGTCACAAGAACTAAAGTTCCATTTTCCTTCCAGTGTGCATCATCTATTCCTTCATAAAAGCAGGCAGCTCCCTGGTTACACCAGAATGGTGCATCCATGCCAGGCCGGAGATGTGGAAATGTGCAGTTTCCAAGCTGGAAGAGCTCATACCACTCCATTGTGTAGTTTTTGCCCGTCAGAGAGCTCTTGAAACCAACAGCATCATGCATAATTTTCTGGAAAAGTAAAAAAAACCAAACGCCCCAAAGGCCAAACTTTTAACATAAAACCAACTTCAGCTTGACCTGTACAGAAGATAAGACGCTTGGGAGCTGCTGTGTAACAGGGTGAGAAGAGGGGAAGGGGTTCCTTCCTATAACATCTTGGATTCATAACATGCAAGATTGTATCACGCACATACCTTTAACATAGAGTCACATTGCCTCAGGGTATCAAAGAAATAAAGAACAGAACTGAATTACCAAAACAGATCTTAGTAATGAAAGCCACAAAAGGAATGAGGTAAATAATTATTTTTAAAGCTGTATAGTAAATACATAAATTAAACCTTAGTTTAAGAACTAAGATAATGATATTTGAAGCTATTTCCATTTTTGACTCTGCACGCTTGCTTTTGATGTTGCTGTTTCATGTTTACTAGTATTTCTTTATTCATTAGGGATCATGCTTTGAAGCTGAATTATGCTACTGCTACAGCTATAAATATCACTAAAGTTGACATTCTTCCATATCTGCCTGACTCCACGAATTGAGACATTAATTCGATACTGATTATAACACCCAAGAAAGAACCGTAAAAGCAACCAACCATTCTGACCAGCTAGCTGTCCACTCCTGACAGATATCCATGTTCACACCAATATAGAAGTTTTTAACAACAGAAAAGTTAATACAGTAAGAAAGAATTTCATCCAACATAAGGGGACAAATAAATGTATTTTCTTGATGCAGTGCAGGCGCAGAGAGATACTAAAAATGTAACGGTATATACAAACAAAACACTCCCAACATGCAACTCCATGGGGAAACACATTCAAACCCACTGACAGTGCTGGTCATGGTCTTTTCTTTAGCAGAGATCAACTCTGTAACTTTTATTTGAAACTTAATGCTCTTTGGGTATCTTTCCTATAAATAGCCTAGCTTGTGTGCTCTAGTACTCTTCCATACAAGCGTATCTCAACCTTAGAGCTCCCATTCTTGACACTTGCTGTTCAATTCAGCTGAATTTGCCAGAAAAGTTTTGTTAAACAAAAATATCACCTTACCAAATGTCCTAGTAGGTCCCCATATTTGAATTCCCACACTGGAGCCTGTAATCGATAGACTTCAATGACATCCTCTTCTTTCATAACTGGAATGGCAGAGCCAGTGGGACAGAAAGTGTAACGAGCTTGGCAGTAAGGATCAGTTTTTGGACGGTAATCAAAGCGCCTGTGTGGAGAAAGAGAAGCACACAGAATGATAAGCAGAGCTTTACAGCTGGAGTAACTGTCTCATGGCTTCCTAAGGGCCTGAGTGGCAGAGCTCAAGCACGCAGCCATGCCCAAAGATAGATTCTGTGATCCAGATGCTACAACACTTGGAGTACACAGGTTCGTAAGGCTGCTGAGGTTCATGTCTGCAGAAACAGGACTTAAGACTTGCGAATGCAAGTGATGTTGTACACAGTGCTGATAACTAAGGAGTGGACATGATACAGATGATAAAGGGTGATTTATACTCACAGAATCAGAGACACATAGATGCTGGGCAGCGGATGGTTTCAGAGGATGGTTTGGATAAACGTTCTCCTAACAGCTTGTATACACAGAGATTGATTAGTTTGCTCTGGGAAACTGTTCTATAGTAACAGCTCCCCAGATGGAGCTGTTTTTACTCTAGCATATCACCAATATCAGAAATAAATATTCTATTCCTCTATGGTAATTTAGATAAAGAGGCCTGACAACTTACAATCATTGTTTCCATTCATCATTCCTACTAAACTTCAAAACCTGAAGATCAAATCAGCTTACACACCACATTATACAAACAGCAAAAAACCTTTCTGACAAGTCTTGCTCTTCCAATTTCCTTCAAATTCACTCACTGTATTTCACTTAAACCAAGATTCCTATATTGCTGTTACCAAGACTGATCGGTGTACACAGCGTGCCCAGAGCACAGCTTGCGTGCTCTCAGTTGCTCACAGCTACTGAATGGCACAAATATCCCAGCCATGAGATGACTCAAGGACATAGGACTTCCTGAGCCACAGTAAAGCCTCTAGCTCTGCTGAGACATCATTTATTTTCCTTGTGGAATTCTACTCCAAGATTGCTGGGTACTTCAGAATGTATGTCTTTATTTTGCCTGGGGGGGGAGGGAGAGGTTATAGTTAGAAATCAAAGACTTACGCGAGTCACACATTTAAGTCCTGTTTCTAAATTGCACACCTTAAATTTTCAATTTCCCCACTCATTGCACCTTGCATGTGACAAGCTGGTATCAAGCATGTTAAAAAGCTTTAAAATATCACATCTCTGAGTGTTTCACACTGACAGGCTTGTACTCTAATTTTGACCATCCCAAGACCAAACCTTGCAACTACTGAACTTGCTGGAAAACCCGAATGCCTCGTGACTACAAGATCAGCTCCTTCAGGCATCACCTGATACAAATTGAACTGCTAGGACTTGCGCAACAGTCTTCCAAAACTCTAGGCGTGCATTAGACAGCAGTTAAACTCTAACACCTCCCTTTACAGACAGTAAGCCCACAAAAAACACACATGGAAGCGTAGCCCTTCTCTGGAAGGGGCTCTTTTCCTCCACGTAGCCAAAGCGGTAGCTACTTGCCTTGGCAAAACGTGGTAATGTGCACTCTTCTGCTCTCCCCAGCAGCACCAGGCCTTCTCCTGGAGCCAAGGCAGCTCCACAGCAGCAAACGGACTTTTATACCATTTCAATTAAAGTATGAAGTAAACTTAAATTTAAAAAAAAATAAAATAAACCATAGCCTGACTTCCTCATCGCAACTTTTTTTTTTTGCTAAAACAGGAAATAAAGGAGCATCTTTAAAGCAAGGGCAGCCATTCCCTGGGGCAGCAGTCCTGCTGCTGACAGAGCCAGCACAGCTCTAGGCCAGGGACGGGCCACCCCTTCCCTGTCAGCTAAACACACCCGACAGCGTCTAAACGACAAACACTCCCGCGATTAACAAGGGGAAACTCTTTAAATAAACCAAGGGAGGGCTGACGAGCCTTAGGAGGAAGCAGGGGGTCAGGCGCAGGCAGCCGGGCCGGCTCCCCCCCGCCGCCCGGGTTGCCAGGCCCCCTCGCCGCCTCACTCACCTGTAAGGCACCGGCCAGCGCCGCTGCGGGGAGCGGGCCGCCGCCGAGAAACACGGCCCCCGCGCCGCCGTCGCCAGCAGCAGCAGCAGGAGGAGCAGGCGGGAGGCGCCCATGGCGGCGAGGCCTTGCGGGCCAGCGAGCCGGACTCCGGAGCTGCGGAGGAAGCGGCGGGGCTGAGGGAGGCCGGGCGGGAAGGGGGCCGCCCCCGCGCCCGCCCACAGGGACAGAGGCGGCCGCCGAGGGCCCGGGCTGGAGGGGGCGAGGCGAGAAGGGCGGCACCGCGCTACAGGCAGCGTCTGCACCAAAGGCAGATTATTATTATTATTTTTTTTTTTTTCCTCCTCCTGATGAAACCTGAACCACCCCTTAAAAACGTCACTTGACTGAACTACGATTTCAGTTTTCTGGAGAGCCAGACAACTATGCGTTCCTGTAATTCAGCTAAAGCACTTTTCAACAGCTCGTCGTGTTATTTCAAGCATTGCCTTGGAGCCCATCGAAAACACACATCAAACGCCCATCCTTACAACCAGAATCCACCCAGAGGGATGAGCTCTGTGTCTGGAGGCGGCAGGATGAGGTGAGGCCTCATCCCAAATGGCAGAAAGGCTTCTGCTGTGATGAACCGGGCAGCCCCGAGCCTCCTCTGGCTGCCCAGAAGCCTCGTCTGATAACGAGAACTATCTTCAAGATGAACTCTGGCTAAGAGAAAAAGAGGACGGGTTTGCCATCAGTAAACACATCTTTTCCCAGCTCTGCAGAGTTCAAAACTGGCTACGCTGGCATCAGAGTCCAGGAAGCTCAGTTTGGTAGCTGGCATCAGCAGTGGAAGCGCTGGTGTGTGCTGTCGGCTGGGTAAATAATAACTGTGCTGTGGACTTTTGACTATCAGGAGCCAGAGGAATACCCCTGCTCATTGCATATGAGCTCCTAAAGAACTATCAGTTCTCTAGTCAGCACTAAGCGAGGCTACATTCAAACAAAAGTGGAGGTGAAAAACCCTGCCTCCTGTGTAATGCAGGACAGGCTGCTAAGGACCAGTTTCGATAGTGCTGAGATTACTAAAGTTGTTCAGAAAACCATTAAGATAACATAGCTAATAAAATCTTAAATTTCAGCAACATTTCTATATCTCACGTCATTCCTGCCTGATTCTATACTGCTTACCTTTAAAATCCATGCTGTTCAGCACGATACATTAATTTCATGCATGTATACATAACCTCTACATACCTATATTTCCATATTTTATTTTAGTCTCACGCATGCTATTTGTGTCTGCTTTATAGTAAAGCTCTGGTTTTGTTCTATATAAAATAAAGTGGGCTATTACTCCTATGTGTTTCCTAGCTTGAGTGTAGTACAAGATGCCAGCTCTTTCATCTGTTCAAAAAGGGACGTGTTTGTGTGGAATATAGCTGTATTTCCTAGTTTTAAGGATTTTGATGTGTAACTCTGGAAGTGCATTATGAAATAACAGAAGGATAATTTATCCCTTCTATGAAACTGGGATGCAGGGAAGCAAAATGACATAATGAAGATGCCATAACTGCTCATTAGCCAAACTAGAAATTCAGTATGAACTGGTTCTCTAGTCCTGGCCTAGCGTACATTTGCAGTTTGGACTATCAAGTCTCCATTCAGGCACTGCTGTGGTTGCTGAAGGTGTCGGATCAAAGGACTAAAGTGGCAAAGACATTGATTTTTTTTTAGTAGCATTTTTGTATCTCACTTCATTGCATCCCATAGGAAACTTGCAGCACAGTACTCTGTTTTTTCTTCTCATACAACCTGTTATGTCATGAACCATATTTTAACACAGAACTAATAAATTCGTGAACAGATATACTTCAGCTAAAAAGCTCACATGCCAGCAATTTCTGAGTCAGCAGCTGTCTCATTTATTATCCAGAAACATGTCAAAGTGCCCTTTATAAATGCAGAGAGCTGATCTGCATCTTTGTCCACTAGCAGGCTTTGAGGAAAGATGGAGCCTGGCTACAAAGATCAACTTCTGGAGTTGACTGGGTTCCCCAGTTCTTCTAATTTCCCAGATTATTTTCTTTTTATTAGTGAAAACTGAACATTTCACTGAAACAATGAAGACAACTCTCAGTGATTTGCCATATATAAAGGGGTACATTCTCCATCTCTGCCCTTGAAAGCAACAGGATGGAGGATGGGAAGAACGGAGAGGAAGGGGAAAACAAACCCTGCTGCTGCAGCCAGAAGCTGTAGTTTTGAACAGCTAGTTTGGTTTTGAACATCTGCTTGAGTCATCACACTGTAACAGTCACAGCAAAGAGGCTGTTGAACCTGAAGTAACAGCCTCTATCTCATGAAAACGGGCTTCTCTGGATGGTGCTGACACCCTCAGCTGCACATCTGCCAGCCCTTTATACTGCCAATATGCCATTCAGTAGGAAAGTTACGGTTTATATATGGATCACAGTAGACAAAACTACACAGCTCACAGGTTTGGGGTTTTTTTATGCTCACACTGGCATATGTTAGCTATTGAGTCAGCGGGATGCACGCTGAGAAATACAAACATTACCTGAAGTCATATTGAAGCTAGTCTGAAAGACAGAAATGCATCGTGAGGTCCACCCTCCTCACCCTTGAGGGGCAGGAAAGATATCTTGAGAGAAGCAGCCAGATACAGCACTCCTCTGCACCTATACTCAGCCTGAGATGCAACCTGAACTGTGAGCTGGGATGGAAGGAAGTCCTGTCTTTTTCTGTGGGAAAAGAGAATGGCTGGTCTTTGGGACTGTGTAAGTCAGTCCTCTCGGGTCCCCCTCAACCCTGAGAGCTAGGATGAGGGCTGTGCTCAGGACAGACGTGCAGTTCGGTGAGCTTTTAGAACTGCAGGGCAGCCCCTGCTTTGTCTGGCAGCTTAGGGGGCAGGTAAGGGAGATCATTTCTTTCCAACACAGAATTCCAGAGGGACTGTGCTGAAGCCTAAGAGATAGGATAAGGGCTGGGATAAGGATGTAGATGAAGTTCATAATGAGTTTTGAGCTGAGACGGACTCTCTGGGATCCACTGCCGAGTAGGGATAAGTGACTTGATGAGTCAACTGGATGCAGTCTGTGAAGTACAAAGAGCTATCCAAGTCAAACTGAACCTGATCTGAGAATCTGTTGTTAGGCAACTAAGGCCCTTGAGAGCAGGATTTCCACTAGAAAACAACATCTTTCTCAAATCCTGAGCAGTAGGAAAAGGGTTAGGGTGCAGGACAGAGATGTAATTCAACAAGTTGAAGCCTGAAGGGCACAGTAGATGTCAAGGCCCAGGGCGCGCTCTCCTCTTCAGGTTGTGTAGCTCTTTGCTCAAGGCCTGATAAGAACTGTTTTTAAGAAAACTGCTCCTGCCTCAGGTCTTCCAAACAGCTCTGCTGAGACACCTCAGCAGGGGCTCTGTTTCCTGAGGAGCTGCTTTTAAGCTGAGGCTCTTGCCTCCCACCTGAGCTACTTTGCAGCCACGCCTGGGCCCAGACCTGTACTCCACTGATACAGTGCTCCAACACATGCAGCTCTCTTTCCAGCTTGACCTTGGATCTGCCTCATCACCGTGGACTTGTCTAGTGATCAGACTCTTGTTGGAACCTCACTGCTATCACCAGAGAGGCCCTGCTCACCTTGCTCAGGGGTGGGGTGGGACTGGACCAGGCTGTTGAGGTGCCTTCCTCCCCTTGCCCTGTCCTCATGCTTGGCCTGGGCTCCCTAACTCTGATGCTGCCACATAGCAGAGCAGCGAATCCTCTTCTTCACTCCAAATACACATTTATCTGAAGTCAAATAACAACTTTTGCCATTTATGCTACCTCTGGGGGTGTCAGAGAGCAGCAGGAGTAGGGCTGCTTTACACAGGAAGATGAGCCAGTAGCAGAAGTGACCACAGTGCAGGCAAGGACAGTGATGTCAGTGACCACAGTGCCATCCTGAAGTTTCTGGCTGGGAACACGTATGTGGTAATGGCTGGATCCAGCAACAGCCTCAGACACAGCAAGGTAGAGTCAAGCCCAGGGTCCAGCCAAGAGACAGGGCTACCTATAATATGTGTCCAAGGTCCATCCAGGAGGCAGGACTGAAGATCAGGCTACCTCTAGCACAGGTTCACAGTATGTGCAGGAGGACCAGCCTGTATGTCAGGACAACAGGAAACATGACTGGATATGTACACCTACAGCGTGGCTCAGGTCATGCCTGGATGTCCAGGCCTAAGTTTACATGGAGCCCACAGATCTGTGTCCAGAGGGTGTGTGGATGGAGGCCCCAGCTGAGGCTGGCCAGGGTAATTATAGGGCTACTAGTGCACACAGGGACCTACCACCAGCTTCTCCTCCCATCAAGGTGTCCTCTCACCTTGCAAATACCTGGCTTCAGAGGTGTACTTCTTGTGAAATGCTCTTGTTGCTACTTGCTGTTGTGGGCCCAGGCCAGAGAAGAGTTATCACAGGGCTACCTCAGGGTGATGCAGAGCCAGGGCAAAGACATGTCATGAGCTGGGATGAAAACATGGACCTAAGACAGATGCAGAGGGCCATAACAAGGTCACAGAGCCAGGACAGGGACATGGCATGAGCAAGTTGGAGCTAGACCACAGCACAGAGCCAGGGCAATTACGGAGCTCTCAAGCATGAGGAGGACTCCAGTGGCATTCCAGCTCTGTAGACTCTCAGTTCCTCAATCCCTAGACCAACCCTCCCGCTCTCCTGCAGCTGAGCCTAAGGAATCCCATGCTAGTAAGTGTTGACGCGGAAGTAATGGACACTGCTGACGACCAATATGATCAAGCAAATGCCAATTTATTGTTGATACATCCCAGTTAATATAGCCCTTCTAATTCCGTATCATGCGCAAGCTCTCTACTAATTGGTTAACTATATCATGCACGCACTCCTAGCTAAAATTGATTTGTTAAGTCTCTATGTTCACTCGCACGGCTCTCTCCACTTGCACCCTGCTTCACGTTCAGCCCCCAGTCACGTATGCCAGCTGTTTTCCTTCTTCTCAAGGTTGCTTCGTTTACTTTCTCACAGGCAGCTTCATTACTTTCTCACAGGCGGCCTCATTATTTTCTCACAGGTGGCTTCAGTACTTTCTCACAAGCAGCTTCAGTGATGTCCTTGAGGCCTGCTGCTCACAAACGTAACAATTCCATTCGGTCTGGATTGTTCACTAAGTGCCCCTGGTACTCCAGGTATCCAACAAGTAAGTATAGTGAACTGCCATGCCACACTCACCAAACATATTTTGTATTTCTCTGGGTTGAGATGGCTCCACTGGAATTTCCCTGGCGTCCTACTCAACCTGGAGAGTAAGGTGAGGGTTTGGTGCTGTACAGAGCTCTAACTCAAGTGTTTTGAGCTGAGAGGGATCTCACTGTGTATGGTGGACAAGAAATTGAGGGCTTTCTGAGCTGGAGCTGCACCACAGTCCTACTCAATGCTGAGAGGCAGAGTGTGGGCTGCAGTGGAGGTACAGCTGTAGCCCTGCATTTATTTGGAGCAAAGCATTGCCCAGCAGACAGCAGTCTGCCCTTCCACTGGGAGTTTCCCTATCTTTGCCCTTTCCTGTTAAAGAATTTCCCTGTCCATCATCCCACACAGAATCACAGACAGCACAATTTAAACCCCTGAGCCTCTGTGAGGTCTTGCTGGAAGCAAGGCGACTTTCAGACAAGCTATGGGAATGCAGATTTGCAACACCATTGCAAGGGTCACCAGGCAGCACCTTTTCTGCGTTGCTGCTCTGCTGTGGTAAGGAGGCCAAAAGACAAATAAGGCCTAAAATACGGCTGAGCTTTTTTCGTCTAAAGCTAAATCAGCACACTTTTTTTTTTTCCCCCCCTCCAGATTTCCCTCTGATGTTTAAAGTCACCCCCACCTACATTTTGTCAGCGGGGAAGAGAACGTGTGGTGAAAAACAGCCTGCAAGACGGTGTGCCAGGCCTCTGGGGCACGCAGAGACCCCGCAATACCGGCTGCGGGAGACCCCGCCAGGCCCGCGGCAGCACGGCCGCTGCAGGCGCCGCGGCTGCAAGATGGCGGCCGAGCCGGGACCCAGCGACGCAGGCGCAGCAGGAGGAGGAAAAGGAGGGAGGGCGCTGTGGGCCCGGGGTTGTGCGGCTTGAGGAGCCCCTGGCCGGGTCTGACGGGCAGGCCTTGGGCTGCAGGGGACAGTCATGGGCAAGCGAGTGGCCTTGGTTCTCGCCGGCTGCGGCGTCTTCGACGGCAGCGAGATTCACGAGGCTTCGGCGGCGCTGGTGCACCTCAGCCGCGGCGGCGCGGAGGTAGGGGGGCGGCGGCGGGGCCGCCTGTGACGGGCCCTCCGGGGCGAGGGGGGGGTATGTCTGCCCCGTCTCTTTGCTCCCTCAGCAGTCGCGGGACCCCCGCCTTGGCCTTCCCCCTGCTCCCCATCCTATGCCGGGGCCCAAAGCACGCCATCTTGTGGCTCCCGCACTTTGCGGGATAGGAGCCTCTCCCACTTCATGATGGTCTTTTCCCTGCCACCCCACACTACAGCACCTGTTCAGCTCTAACCTCTCTCCTTATCCTTATCTTATCCTTCCCACCCTGTTTTCACCCCCCTTCCCCAGAGGGGTGGCTGTCCCCGTGACAGGAACAGCACTCAGACGCAGGCGGCTTGAAGCAGGGAGCCAGGAGTGGCGGGGGGCCTTGTCCTGCTCCCCCAACCCCAGCAGCCGATTGAGGCAGGGAGATGGAGATGGGACCCGGTTAAAGTTCTTCGTTTGATTTCCACTGAAGTCAGGTGCTCGCCCTCGCTCAGGTTCACCTGCTTGTTTTCTGCTAGCTGTTTCTAGGCTTTTTTTTTTTCGGTAGCTGGGGTTCCTTGGAGAAGCCTGCACGGGGATATGGTGGCGTGCTTTGGTCCCGTCTGTGGCTTCAGACAGCGGAAGGTGGTGGCTTTCTGTCTGCATGTAGCCGCGGTCAGGTATCTGAGGGTAACAACCGCACCCCCACATTTAGCACGAAATTGTCCTATAAAATTAACTAAAGTGGCAAGCGTTAAGAACTCTGCAAAGCGAGAATCAAAACAGATGTGTGAAAACAGCCCCTGCAGTACACTTTTCATGAAACCTTGTATTTTCAATGCAACTTTCCCCTTTGTGCTTAACCAAAATATGTTTTCTTTCCTGCTACCAGGAAAGCATTTAGGAAAGCAAATAACTCTAATGTCTGCGCTAGAAATGCTTGTAAAGTTTGCATCTTTATCTTTTTGTAAAACTCTTTTAGCACTCTGATTCCGTAACAGTTAAGAGCAGCCATTCTGTGGACTCAGCTGTGTGTCTAGTCAGGCTGCTGGTATAAACTACCATGCTCTCTTTGTCCTTGGGGTTATCTGCAGAGGGAAGGCAGGCCCTGGCAAAATTTGCAGGCTCTGACAAAGTCACTAAGCTTAATGTTGGCATAAGAATGCACTCCTGTCAAAAAGGAGTAGGATGGAGAGAATGGCTGGGTTTACCCATTGTAATATGTCATCTGTCGCTTTAGATACTCGATGCAATCGATCCATCCTGTGGAATCCACTTCTTTTGGATCAGAAACTTCAGGAACAAAAACTGTTTTGGTTGAATGTGATTATTTTGATTATTGTGACCAATACATATGAGTTCTGTTTATGTTCACAAAGTTCCCTTGTCTGTGTATTCTAGGTGAAGATATTTGCCCCCAATATTGAGCAAAGGGATGTAGTCAATCACCTGAAAGGAAGTCCAACAGAAGAGAAGAGAAATGTATTAGTCGAAAGTGCCAGATTAGCAAGAGGAAACATTCAGGATTTGGCTGAACTGAAAGCTAGTGAATTTGATGCGGTCATTTTCCCTGGTAAGTGCTTTTAAAAGAAAATAAATTGTGATTTTTTCAGTTGCAAATAACTACTTTGCCTCTGCTGCTTTTTTATTTTAAAATCCATTTAGAGAAGAAATTATACTCTTGAATTTGAGGGGTATGTGAGTTTTTTTTATTTGCTTATTTTCTTTTGAGGATGAGAAAATGTTTTAGTAAGCTCTCACGGACAACAAGTCATCTGAATTGATTTATTACTTTATAGCTCATTAAGTTAAAATGCTGGAGTGTTCTTTTGATTTTGGGTCATACATTGCACCGCTCCTTCTTTCTAAAGATTGTGAAAATTTTAGTACCTACTTGTGAACAAGAACACTGACCAGAGTAGGAAAGTAAGGCCAAAACTTGACGTTACATGGCAGTGCTTTATTTTTAGAGCCTCTGAAATTGTTGGCGGAATAGTAGGTTGCCGAGTAGATTATATGTGAGTACTTATATATGTGTAATGTGAGTACATTTTGTTTTAACTATGTATCTAGTCTGCTGCTGGTGAGTTATACTAAACATATTTATGGGTAACTCTTTATTTATAGACCACAGCATTGCCTTTCAGACAGAGGTAATTGTGATCTCTTTAGAAGTGAAGAAACCAAAGCGTTGCGAGGAAATCATGACTTGCTGAAGATCACTTTCTGGAATATTCATAGTACTGTTAAATATTGCCTTCACGATTTTGCCTAAGCTTGAATTTTGAAGTTGTTACACTGTCTTGTGTTGTAAGGCCAGCAGAGGGAGTGCGTGTAAAATGCAGAGAAATGTACTTGCCGCTCTGAAATGAGTGGGTGACATCAGGGCTGATCAGGGAGTGGAGGCTAGCACATATTTTCCATGTTAATTTCATGCTGTTATAACCCAGGCTCTGGGAGGTTGCAGTAATAACTGTTAGAGGGAAATAAACCCTATTAAGTTTGAAAATTAAAATCTTGCCTCAGAAATTCCAGATAACGCTCAGAAGTGAGCAAAGAATGAAAGGAAAAATATTAAAAATACAAAGCTTCTTGATGTTGTCCCTTGAAATACTTGTGGAAATTTCTCTTTGTTTATTGCAGAAAAGTTGATGTTGTGCATATTCCATGAGGAATCAAGTGTAATGGATAGTTACAGCTACTAATAACCTTCTTACTTTGATCATTCTGATAGTTGAAATCCAGCAAATGAGAGTGCTGTAAAATATAATCTGCTTGTACAATTAAGTGGAGATTAAATGCAAGTAAAGGATTGTTATGACTAATTTCTAGAAAGAAAATTTGGCATTATTTTTAATAGGAAATTGTGTTATCATTCACAAGTGGTGTGGCTCAATACTGTATGTTATCATTGCCTTTTAATGTAATATCCATTTTTTTTTTTTATTGTGTTAACCTTTTGTGTTTGTTTTTTGTTTGTTTTTTTTTTTTAAAGTTCAAAAATAATTCCAGGGTAGAAAAAGCTCTCCTGTAATTACTTAAGTATTGAAGTAAAACTTGAGAGGGGTCAAATTGCTGTTTGCATTACTTTCGTGAATTACACTCTTATACTTTTAACTGTCATTGGTCGTTTTTCTGATCCCTCTCTTCATATTGAGGGATGCATACTAAATGGTGCAGCTTTTCCAGTGACTAACAAATGAATGTGAGGTTTTCTGTTTGTCTATTTGTTGCTCATGGAAGCAAGATTAAGCCTTCTGGCCTATGAAACATACGTGGTATAAAAAATGTGCAGTTAAACTTCTAACATTGTAAACCTGTCATGTTTCATGTGCCAGAAGCTTTCAGTGTAGTAACTTGATGGATGCCTTGATTATGTTGTTAAAAAAAAAAAAAGGAGAACTTCTTTCTGGTATTGAATTCAATGGCTTTTTGCAGTGTCTTACATTTGAGCTTCTTGGGATTTTTTTAGGTGGTTTTGGTGTGGCAAAGAACCTGTGTTCCTGGGCTGTAGATGGCAAGAACTGCACTGTCAATGAGCACGTGAACGCCACACTCCAAGCTTTCCACAGTGCTAAAAAGCCCATTGGTTTGTGCTGTATATCGCCAGTCCTGGCAGCCAAAGTCTTTCCTGGTTGTGAGGTCACAGTTGGCCAAGATAAAAATGTAGATGGAAGGTAAGAAGGAAATGGATGGAGATAGTTTATGTGGGAATTAGGATTAAGAAATGGCCAGTCTTCTGTGTAAAAATCTGAAGTCTCTGGTGCCGGTAACTCTTGGGTACCTTACTAGCAACATTTTTCACTTATTTAAAATTTTCACTTGCATAATAGTAGTAGGTGCAGAACTCTCAGGGCAGACAGACTCAATCTGTGAGATCAGGTGACTTGTGCGCTACAACATTGGAAAAATTTATCCCTAAATTCAGAAATATGTTAGTCTCTGGTGTATTCTAGGATATCGACATCCACAGACACATTACAGTTGATAGTATGAAAACTCTAGATGGCCTTATCTCTTGCCGACACCGTCGGTCTGTGAGCCACCGAAGGTAACATAGGCTCCTGCGCTGAATTTATTGAGCAGTGTGGGTGCTTGTGAGTCACTGGGTGTAGCATCCGTCAATCCTGAAAGTGACAGAACAAAGCGACTTTTATAGAATCATAGCTGTGCAAACAGGCAAGTGACCGAGGATATAAAATTGTTTTTTCATGTCATATCCCTGGTAATTGAGTGATAGATTTTTAGCTCATATTCAGCGAGATACAGAATTTCCTTACCCAATG
Organism: Chlamydotis macqueenii; assembly: GCF_036417535.1. NCBI lineage: Eukaryota > Metazoa > Chordata > Aves > Otidiformes > Otididae > Chlamydotis > Chlamydotis macqueenii. Next base: position 170,532,554 of record NC_141556.1, read on the forward strand.
GCTTTGAAGGCTGTAATTCATGTTGCAAATGTGCAAATGAAGAACAGGCATCTGACCACCTGGTATTGAAAAATTTGGTACCCTATGGTAATTTGAGTGGCCATTTAAATTGTGTCTGTGGGGTTTTGTCTGTTCAGGGATTTTTAATAATTTTTTTTCTTGTGGTAGTGGTTTGGTGCCATTTTAGGGGAGGCAGATGAGAACAGGGCCTGGCAGAAGTCAGTGCTGCTTCAAGGACTGTCAACTCCCAGTAAAACTTATGAATGGAATTTCCTATCAGCAGCGGTAGTGAGGGATTGCTTCTCTCCCCCTGAAAAGAAGACTGGGGTGGGGGGAAATGAACTTTATGGCTGTATCATCTCTTTATGTTAATTACATTCTTTTTATTTACAGATTTCCTGATTCTGAAACGGCATCTGCTATAGCAGAGCTTGGATGTAAGCACATTTGCAAAAATGTAAATGAATCCCACGTGGATAAAGCCAATAAAATAGTTACTACCTGTGCTTTCATGTGCAAGGCTCCTCTGCATGAAATCTTTGATGGAATTGGAACAATGGTACAAGAAGTCCTGAAACTTGCCTGACTGAAAGCGTACAGACTTCTGCAAGGAAACCAACTTAGCTAAGCATAAGCATTTAGCTTCCTTTGATTGTATTAATAAAATAATGCAACTGTTAAACTTCACAGTTAGTGGTTTGTTTGGTGGTGTGTGTGGTTTTTTGTTTTTTTTTTTAATCTGTAATACATCAAACGGTTATTGCTAAGCTTATCCTATTTATTTATCTTTTAAAACAGAAACTGTATGTTAAAAGTTGTGGTGGTGAGGTGGATCCCCCCCCCCCCTTTTTTTTTTTTTTTCTGATTAATTGAACCTATTCAGTCTTGATAAGATAATGTAGGAACCCTCCTTGTCCAGTGGGGTTTTATCACATCACTAACGATTGTCAGTAATTCACATTTGGTGTTACCCAGCTATAATTACAGATGAAATAGCTGTAAATGAGTCTGTATATCTTTAGTACAGGTGAGTAATCAAATTCTACTTTCTAATCAGAAGGGGGAAAAAAAAAAAAGAATGTGGTTATTTTTTTTTCTGTTTTGGTTGTATTTTTTTTCCTTCCCTTGAAAGTCGTTAAGCAAGTATAACTAATGGACTTCTGAAGGCTTTGCAGAGCCCCCTGGATAAACTGACTATAAACCAAGAGCCAGAGACTTAAGTACAAATGAATACATTGTGTGTGGAAAATACACAAGTTTTGCTCTAAGACATGAAATAATTTGAGGTTTAGTTAGTGAAATGAATTAGCTTTATTTTGTGATTTTTTTTTCTTTTTTTTTTTTTTGCATACATGTTTTAGTGCCCTAAGGAAGGTACACTTTACATATGTTAGAACACATGCTTTGATCTTACAAATGTGCGCAAAGGTCGTCAGCCCCTCTTAGAAGCACAGTCTGACAAAGCTTTGTACTCCTGGAGGAACTGAAATTTCACAGAATTCATTATCAAGGTAAGTAAGTCAATTGTCACTGCGGACACTTCATTTTCTCAGCAGAAGAAGCGTTCTGATGCTTGCACATCTCTGTCAGTTGTAACGAGCATATCGTAGTCTGTGCTTTGCAGTGCCTGAAGTAATCTGAATGTGTCATCACTAATTAGTGCTAATCATGTCTTGTTGAGTGAGCGCCTTGTAACTGGAGCGGGAATGCAGCAGGTACAACCCTGTACCACAGAGCAGCCAAAAGATGGAACTGGGAAATAACGCTTTTATGATAAGGAGTCTTGTCCCACTTGCTCTGCAGCTGGTGTGATCGGGAAGGGCTCTAACATTTACCTCGTTAATGCAAGACCAGTCGTTACAGCGAAGGCTGATGTGTTGCGGAGTATCAAGTGCTACTACTCTATGTATGCCGTGTTTATTTTAGCACAAACGTCAAAGCTCAGACGTAACAGGTGGCCTCTTCAAGGAAGGGTTAGAGCTAAATCTACAGAAATAAATATATAAAGGCTTTTATTCTCTGTCCTTCTCACAGTGATGTTTCTCAGGGAGACAGTATTTCCATACTCCTCCAGAATCTATTTCCTTTATGGACTTATTTAGCAGAAGCAAAACATACAGATTTTTTTTTTTTTTTTTTTTTCCTCTGGCAGAAGAGCAGGGAAATTTTTGTGTCACACACAAGCAGTGCTCTGCATTGAGAAGTATAAAGATAATTGAAGGTGACTGTGCCAGCAAAGGATCTTCTTGAGCTGTTCACGTAATTGCTAAATTATTTACTTAGTCAAAAACCACAATATTGGACTGAGCATGGCTTTTGTGTTACAGGAGTCCGATTTAAAAGTGCTCGAGTCACTAAATAAGTGCGTATCCTGAATTTTGTGTTTGCTTTGTGAACAGCATCTAGCTGTTGGTTGGAACATTCAAAGGAAGTGCAGCTTATCCAAAAGTGCTCTAGCTGACTGTCCTGATAAAAATGTACTTAATACAGAACAGTCCTCTACTTTTTCCAGATTGTACACAGTCTCTATAATGCCTTCTCTGGCTTCTGCAGGCAGGATGCTGGAGGCATTGGACTGAAACTTCTTCTCCAAGTCCTCCTTCTTCAGAGGTTTCCTCCAATGTCCATAGAATGTGTCACAGCGGTTGCTGATCGTCTTGCCGTCCCGAAGTGTGACACTCACTTCGCAGTAAAGACTGTCAAAGCTAGGTGTGTTATCAGGAGGGTGCACCAGCTGTGTTTTGCAGAGGAGCTCCTGTAAGGCTGGCCGGTGAATGTTCTCATTGGCAAAGGACTGCACTGACATGCTGCCATCCAGCAAAGCAGAGCATGCAACGAACTGGAAGGAATGTCGAGCTTCATGCTCTGAGGTAGGGCTGGGTCTGTTCACGTACTTGACCTCTGGGACTTTGAGAATGACTTTCTCAATTTTATCAAGGGGGAGCAAGTTGTCACTGCTCTCCACGAGCTTCCTCCTGACAGAAGATGCTGCATCAGCCACCCAGTGCGTTCCAAGATGAGCAGGGAAGCGTTTGATGGCTACGTCTTGTTGGTCCAACAGCCAGGGATAGAACTGCAAGGTTGGTAGAGTCTGGGGGCTGTAATCTGTGTAAAAGGCACCTATCCCTGACTCCATGTCCAGTATCCGTTTGTTTCCCTGAAGGCCCTGTGCTGCTAAGCAAGCTGCTTCCAGTCCATGCTTGGCAGCATTGCCAACGTGGAGTGGCTTTGTTTGGGTTGCTGCATTAGCCAGTGGGGCACCTGCATAGGAGGCAGCAATAGCCAAGGCATTTTTACATTTCAGCTGGTCAAGAGCTAGCAGTTTAGCACAAGCTGCTGCACTCCCCATCGTACCAACCACAGTTGGTGGGTGAAACCTGAGAAAAGAAAATCTCTCCATTACCATATTCCAAAAAGTCACTTGAATTAACTATATACACAAGCTCCAATTTCCTTTTACTGCTGTGGAGGGTGAATTGGACCACAAAGCTAGGTCCAATACATTCACCATTCAACTCTAGTCCTAATTGAAAAAGTTGTTGCTTTTTCCCAGGTGTGAGTTAAACAGGAACAGTACCACTTGGAATAGATCTTACCCAGAAAGCAACTGAATCATTAGAACTGCTTATAGTTCAAGGCATACTGAACAGGATAATGGCAACAGTATCCCAGTTTATAGTAATCTATAAAGTCTCTGTAAATAGTTTATAGTCATCTGTAAATTATACATATGGGGGGAGACAAGTGTTATTCCGAACCAGTTTCACAAAACTGGTAAAGGAACACACAGAAAATAGCACGAAGACATCTAGTCTGTCCCACACTTCGAGGCTTTCCCCTAAGCACACCCCATCTTCTTGGGCTCTGCTCTGAGCCCAGCGCCAGTGACTCCATTCTGCTGAGAGCAAGCTGCTGTTTGAAGTGAGGCATGATTGTATGTGTTAATGAGAGCCTGAGACCTGTGCTGTTAAATGTTGTCCTTCTGTTGCTGTTTTTAATTAATAGGGCGATCATCACCTCCTCTTTGTGAACTGATTGATGCTCTCAAAAAGAAATCTATTAGCTAAGCCGTAAGGAGTCATATAAGTGTATTTACATTTAAGATGAACTTTTCCTAAATTTCCAGACATCAACACAGAAAATATGATTAACTGTGCCACTTGTATTTTAACTGGCATTTAATTAAGTATATTAACACTGAGAAAAAAAACCAAAACCTTCCACTCAACTTTCTACTCAGTTTTTCCACATACCTTTTTGGAATATTCCTGGCTTCACTGGAGAAGCGCAGCAGCCTGCCTTGCACGTCAATTCCCACATTGAAAGCTAAGAGCAGATCAAGACCTGAGATTTTTTTCTTCTGAGGAAAGGCCTCTGAGAGCGCAATCACGGCGGGCAGCACAGCCCCGGATGGGTGCGTGGCTGGATGCCATGTGTCGTCAAAATCCATTGAGTGGACCTAAGGGAAAGAGAAGTCTTCACTTGTCACCAGAAATAAACGCAGTCAAATGAAAATGCTGTAACTGGTATAAAAAAGGACTGAAGAACTAGATTTTTCCTTAGAAAGCTATACTCTAGAAGTCTTACTTCTAAGTCCTTTACTCCCAACACGGCTTGATGAGAAGTGGCAACACGATCCAAATCTTGCCTCAAGGGAGTATAATTTTAATTCAAGCTGCACCAGTCTAAAATCAGTAAGACAATGAACCTTCTTTCCTACAACAGGCTTTTGCTGCTCTAATTAGATCAGTGTAACAGCAGTTCTAGCTCCACCATGTGAGTGGTGAATTTTCACTTCTCCCAAAACAGTACAGAAACATAATGAAATTACTTCCCCAGTGCTGCAACTGGTATTGCCCTGAGGGCTCACACCATTAAAGCCGTAGCAGTTGAGTCCATACTGCTAGCTGAAAGTTGTATCAAAACAACTTACCTGGTGCAACCGTCCACAGGCAACAGGCACAAGTTTGCAAATGTAGCTCAGACTTTAGCCTGACTTTTTGGCACATCGAAACAAGACCTGTCACATGAGGAACCAGACTCCCTGGGGTTGCTGGGAGTAGGAGAAAGCTACATTCTTAAAACTGGGACGAGCTGCTTAGCCCTTGAGAGTCTCCAGAGAGGTGCCTTCTCTTTCCCATGCCCAGAGCCAAACTACTCGGGAAGATGTTGAGCGTTCCCAGCATGGTATACAGCTGCTGTTTTGGCAGCAAACTGCTCCCAGCAGTGCAGTATTTGCAAGGTACTGCTTGTTAGGAAACCCCCCAAAGTTTTGAGAGCCCCCAAGGACTTGAGAGCATCAAGAACAGCATTTTTAATAACATAATAATGCCTCAGGAGATGAACTTTCACACCTATTCACCTGTGTTTTACTTCAGAGCAAAGTGGGAAGGTTGTCAGGCTCCCCAGCACTCAGATCTTGCCCTGAAATACTGGGAATGTGCACTTCCAAGGACTACATTCAGGAAAGGACAGAAGAAAATCTAGTCCCTGCCATAAGTGGTTAGAATTGACCTGTGACCGAGATGTAGACTGAAATGATCATATACGTGCTAGCAGCCAGATTTGAATATCACATGGGCTGCTAGAAGCTGAGAGGTACCGGATCTCATTTCCAAAGGTAATTTTCTCTACATTGGAAATGAGGTGTCAAATTGGACCTCTGATCTTGTGGTGACACTAATTTAAATAGGCTTAATATTACCATTTCCTTGGTTGGTCACCTTCTCTAGTTCTGCATAATTGCTAAATTTGTCTACCCCACCTCTTGTGCATCTTTCAATTTCAGTTTCAGCCTCAATCTGAATTTAGACAAATGTCTAGGGACTCAGTTATTGCTTTAATGACAAAGCAATGTGTCCAAAATATATAACTGGCTTTTGCAAATTGCGTAACTGAAGATTAAATTGCCTTGTGATACTATGTGTGTATGTATATGTGCATCTGTCTGTACTTGTGTTTTTCTGAAACTATACTTTGCCAGTTGGCATGAAATTTGGATCCCGGTGAAACCAGTGAGAGCTAGAGCACTTCTTTGTAATGTGGCTGCAGCAAGGTTGTAATAAGCTGTAGAGTTCTGACCTTTCAAAACAGCCCCAAGTCCCACATTAAAGGTAAGGGACGCTGTTGAGTTGGACCAGATATATTATACCTTGAGCTCGGTCTCATTGCAAAAAAGTTGAAACACATTAGGAGAACAGTCTAGGAAAGTTTTGTAGCAGGCTTCAGGCAGAAGAATAGAGTAAACTAAGATTTTAGGAGCATTCTGTTCTCTCTAGAGCAAGAATGGCCCCAATTAGTGTGATTTAAGAGCAAATAAAAGAGCATCCCTTACAGCCACTCCGTTCACAAAAGCTGCATACAGAGGAGGCAGTCGGAAATTCAAGTGGCCCCAGATGGTACTGGATATATCTGAGCTGTAGATCTGAAACAAATTGACATCAATTAATTCAAAGTCCTAAACCCAAGGATAAATGTGCGCTGTATCTCTCATGTAATTGAGATCAGACCATATCCTCTTGGGACCCAACTCTTCCCATTCATGAGAAAAATATTGTTTTTTCAGAAAGTATGAAAAGAAACTTGGTTTCCTGTTGGCTTATGTCCCTTTCCACCCAAACAGACCCCAGAGGGCAGACCAACACCATACACCTGGCCATTCAGTACCTTCACACAACCTCTGGCCATTGAGTCCCTTCTCACCGCCCATCGGCAGTTCCTTCAGGACTGCCATCATCTTGTTGAGGAAAGTATTCAGTTAAAGATTCTGGTTTCCTACGTTTTAGTAAGACCCAGTAAATGATAAATGGCCTCCTGACCATAAATGGCCTCTCTCTTTCCATCCCTGAAAGAATTACATGATGACAAAGTTTCTCCTTATAGCCGAATTTTTCTGTTGCTTTTCTTGAAGCTAAACCTTACGGTATGCTATGAATGCCAAACACCTTACCTTGCTGTACTGTGTCACTTTGTGGCAGACCTCAGTGCTGGTACCCAGAAGCCCCACTCCAAGAGTATCCAGAATCATTCGCTTGCTTCTCTGAATGACTTGGTCTGTCAGGTGGTTTGCATTCAAACCATGAATCACATTGGCAAAATTTCCTGTAATTGTCTAGGAGAAAAAAAAAAAGTAGTAGTAGATATTTCTCCTCGTTTAAAGAAAAACTTTTTTTTTCTTTCTTCTTTTTATTTTTTTTCTTTCGGTTTTGGGGTACTGCTTAGCATGATGGCCATTTCTGTTGCCCTGTCCCTGCTTACATGAATTGCATCAGCAAAACCAAGGTTTGAATTCTTCCTCTTTTTATTCCCAGAAATACCACAGTGTTATTTACATTTTATTTATACTTTCATCAGTGTCCTTGTCTGTTCTGTATTTCTGCTGCTTCCTCCCTGTCTTGAGTCCTTGAGGGTAAGCACTGCAGATGATGTAACTTTGCAAGATCTATATCTATATATCTATATCTATATCTATATCATCTATCTCTATACATGCACACATATATAAAACAAACAGAAGCGAAAAAACATCTTACTTTCTATAGCACCTTCTTATTGCCATTGAAATCAGTGGGAAAGTGGCATTTCCGCTCAGTGAAGCCAGAACCACACAAGGAAGCAAGGTTTAATCTCCACAAGTAGCAGAATTACTATCCCAAATCTTGCTGAACTTGGCGCTCAGTGGGAAATAGGACTTGGCAGCCCCACCTTGCATCCGTTGCTCCTAGCTCCCAGCTCCTGTTGAATTCACACTCAGCTGGACTCCCAGCTTTTCTCCAAGACAAGATCTCACCTCTTTGAAAAGCAGTGGCTCCTTGTTCCTGGCTCCTGCTGATCAGGGAATTATATTTCTAATTTTTTTTTTTTTCTTTCCTATTGAGCATTGACCCCTTATGCAAATTCAGCCTGCTTCTTGGCTGGCACTGTTAGCTGCTGTTAATATCGCTATTAGAAACTAATCTAGAACTTCCCTTCTCTGACGCTTAGAAACTTCCCCCTGTAGAGGTTTATATTATTTACAACCAGTCTATACACATGCTTGGTATTTTTATACTGGCATTACTGAATATAGCTCTTCTCTCTCTTTGGAAATGGTCTCCTTCCATTTCCCCCCATCCTTCCTCTTGCTCTACTCTGCTGCATGCATCTGCACAGAATGATTATATTTCCTTTTGGCCTTCATTTTGGTAAGTTAAACAAACCAAACTGTGCTGCTCTCCCCTTTATAGTACAGACTCACCCTTACTACACTAGTAGCTTTTCATTGCATTGTTCACATTGGATTTCTCTTTTCTGCCAATGGTGACCAGAATTGCACCCATTATTTCAGGCAAGTTCTCACTCAGCTTTGTATTAAAGCAGTAAGACTCTCTTGAGGAACACAAGTCATTTCAAGCAGGTGAACCACATATCCAACGGTGTGATGTACACCTACTGAGACATACAGAGTGAGGATACAAAAGCTTAAGCAGAAAAGTGCATTTTACAGTGCAAAGAAGCAAGACAGTACCTTTGCCCACATCTTGCAGGGATGGTGCTTGGTCCCAGAGAGATGCAGCAAACGAGTGGCAGCCATCAAGCAGGGAAAATCACTCTCTCACTATTTATATACTTATGTCTGGGGTGGGGAAAGAAATATTAGGCCTTTTTTTGTTGCTCATCTTGTCCTGCCCATTTCCTCTTCTGTCTGGAAATGTTCCTTTTTCTTCACTTTCAACTTTCCTCTGACTAACTATACTGTAAACTGCTGGGACACATGTGATAGGACTTTTCCAGTCACATTCATGTCATGTAAATTGATATATGTGACAATTTATTAGCAGATAGAAACTGATATATTAATTCCAGGGTCTTTTGATTGGTAGCATGGAGAGAAGAGCTCATCAGGTGTGTCAGGATGACCTTGAGGAACCACAGTAGTCCATGGATAACTCTACTGGTTGGGAGAGCAATCAGCCCAGCACTAGGCTACAGGATGGCAAAGGCTGTTTTAACTTAAACAACCTGTTGTTGGTTTGTTTTGGTTTTTTCTTCTTTCACTGTTTGTCTCCTCTATACACGGGAAATGTGTGCCATAAGAATTTCAGATCCTAAGTTGAATTAAGGCAGCTCTTGGCATTTAATAGTGTTTTAACAGCGTGAATTGCTATGTGAGGCCATCATTTCTGCTAGCAGGTTTTCTGCATCCTCAGGCAAAGATGTCTTCTCTGAGGGAAGCACTTCTTCCACCACCAGTTTATGGATTTCACTTCTGTGGGAATCCCAGACTACTACAAGATAGTGAGTGAGAAATCCCTGCCCATCCCATCTGGAAGGGAGTTGATCCCAGAGGAGGATGAGTAGAGGCCACTGTATAATTCTGAAGTGAAAAAGTAATGTATGTCTGAAGTTTGTGAACCTCCTGGATTAGGGAATAAAGTATCAAGTCTTTTCAGAATTGCAGTTTTGCACTTCCATGCTTAAGCGCTGCCTAAAGTTTACTTTAGGAGCCTCAGCCCTGTTTCCCATTTTCCTCCTCCTTCAGTGAGACTGAAGTGAAATTTGAACATCCTCTTGACCCCTCTATGCTACTGGATGGCACGGAGACACGACAGCCAGTGAAGGGGAATTTTTCTCACATAAGAAGTAATGTGGGACCATTTTCTTTTCCCCTGGCAACTCAGATGGAGGGAACAGTAAATACAGCCAAACAGCTGAAAAATATGAGAAAACTATGCAGTAATTGCTCTAATTTATTGCTGTAATGACTGCTCTAATACAGGTGGGATTAAACTGGAAAGTTCACAATCAAAATGATGCAAAAAATGGCTCATAACCTTTTTTTTTTGTCTCCAGAAGGCATAGTGCAGTGTCAGCCTGTAGGTCTGCATCCTCAGCCTGCATCGTGCCTCAAAACAAGGCCTATATAACAACTTGCAGCTTACGATGCCTTATTACCCCCTGACACTTGGAAACACCTTCTACAGGAAAGAAGTGCAGAGGTCCAGCTGCCTTTAATCCCAGGTCAAGACTCCAAAGTGAATTCATATGGGAGCTGGAACTTGTGATGTGTGGTCACACACTGCTATAGCTGATCTCAGATATGCGGTCATTTCCTTCTCTGACCTTCATTGCAGGATGGAGTGTCCCATGCATTGCAATAGGAACATCAGTACTATTTAAGGACTGAACAGAGATATGAGAAAGTGACTTTTTAAAAAAAGAGTGAAGTGAAACTGCAAGTGCATAAAATTAAATTGCTTGGGAGATTTCCAAATGTGGTCTGCAGACCTCAGTCTCAGATGTGTGCTACAGATGGGAGGGAAAGGAGAGCAACATGATTATCACTGCAGGGGAAAGAGGCTTCTACACAAAGTCCTGTACCTCCACAGGTGAATTAATAGGGCTCGAAACAGAAGGACTTTGAAAATCACTGCCTGAGGGTTTGGCACAGGCTGTCCACCCTGACAAAGAGAATCTGCTGCTTCCCTCTTCTTTGCCACAGTATGTGCAGTTCAGCAATCTGGGCAGACAACTTGTTAACTAGCAAACAGGATGGAAAGACAAAACACGTTCATCCCAATGCCATTTGCAACATCGTGCGCAACTACAGTAATGAGCTCTGTTGATTACAGAACAAGGCTTTAGAAAACCAGTGCCCCACAGAGTCTATTTTCTCCTGCTGATAACACATTTTTAAGCTGCTTTTTTCTTTCTTTTGCCTCCAGTTTTTTTTAGGCTAAACTCTGCCCACACCTGCAAGCTGTATGTTTGCAACTGAAAGCAGTTTTGGCCTTAGCCTTATGCTCCTTTGGTTTTAAAGAAATATAAAAAATGATGACAAAATGCAAAGCCCAGGCTTCCTTTTCTCTAAGCCAGCTTTTAAGATGTAACTTTGTTCATAGGCTGTGCTAAAATGAGAAAATGGGAGGCAGGTGCCAATGTGCTCTGTTTACAGAGCCTTTGCTGAGGGTCTGAAAATGCCTTACAAGTGCAGGACCTGCTTCTTTTCCCTCTATTGGGACATTTTAAGTACAGTAAAGAGGTGAGAATCCTAGGGAGTGGTCTGGAATGGGTGGTTTGATTTAAATCTTGTTAACAGCGCTACAGCCGTAAATCCTGGGATCCCATAATTCTGTACCACTATGGGTATAGTCTCTTGTGCCTCTTTTCCCCTAAGCCTACCTTCCCGTGTTCACCACAACAGCGGCTACCTACCCAGCTGGCCTGTCAAAGCAGCAATAATACACAGCAAAAGCAATGGGCAATGATTGCCCCACTAAACATACAATTCTGGAAATTTCTAGCCTATAGCATAGCACTTACTTGCACAACTAGTGACAACTGCAGTGCAGTCTCTGAGAAGTTACAACACCCTTGTTTCCTTTTTTCAAACTCCTCACAGCAAATCTTGGAAGTGCCAGGCCATATTCTGGTAAAAGTTGCTACGAGACAATGCACCAGGTCTACAATACACTGTAATTCTTGCCTTCATGAATTAGCAGTGCTATTTCTAAAGGCAAGTCCTTGCAGTTTATTTTAAACTTGTAATGTAAACGCCAAATGGATTATATGAGCTGTAAGACCACAGAATCATAGAATAGTTTGGATTGGAAGGGACCTTTAAAGGTCATCTAGTCCAACCCCCCTCCAAGGAGCAGGGGCATCTCTAGCCAGATCAGGTTGCTCAGAGCCCCATCCAACCTAGTGTGAAATGTTTCCAGGGATGGGGCATCCACCACCTCTCTGGGCAACCAGTTCCAGTGTTTCACCACTCTCACCATAAAAAAAAAATTTCCTGACATCTAGTTTGAATCTACCTCCTTCTATTTTAAAACCATTACCCCTCGTCCTGTCACAACAGGCCCTGCTGAAGAGTTTTTCCCTGTCTTTCCTGTAGGCCTCCTTTAGGTACTGGAAGGCTGCTATAAGGTCTCCTAAAAGCCTCCTCTTCTCCAGGCTGAACAGCCCCAACTCTCTCAGCCTGTCCTCATAGGAGAAGTGTTCCAGCCCTCTGATCATCTTTGTGGCCCTCCTCTGCACTTGCTCCAACAGGTCCATGTCCCTATTTTGGGGGCTCCAGAGCTGGATGCAGTACTCTAGGTGGGGTCCCACAAGAGCAGAGCAGAGGGGGAGAATCACCTCCCTCGACCTGCTGGCCACGCTTCTTTTCATGCAGGCCAGGATGCGGTTGGCTTTCTGGGCCACAAGGGAGCATTGCCGGCTCATGTTGAGCTGCTCATCTACCAGCACACCCAAGTTCTTCTCCTCAGGGCTGCTCTCAATCCATTCTCTGACCAGCCTGTATTTGTTCCTGGGATTGGCCTGACCTATGTGCAGGACCTTGCACTTGGCCTTGTTGAACTTCATGAGGTTTGCACGGGCTCATGTCTCTAGCCTGTCAAAGTCCCTCTGGGTGGCATCTCTTCCCTCCAGCATGTTGACCACAACACAGAGCTTGGTGGTGTGGTCAACAAACCAAACTTGCTGAGGGTGCACTCTATCCCACTGTCCATGTCGCTGACAAAGATGTTAAACAGGGCTGGTCTCAGTACCGACCCCTGAGGATAGAGGTACCAGACATAACTGGGATAATTACGTAAGATTTCATTCAAGACAGGTTGATCATTTCAGTATAGACATAATGTGAACAGGACTCAAGCTGCACCACTAGTAGCAAAAGCATGCTTGAAATCAAAGAGTGTGTCGCTGAATGATTAGGCAAGCCCCTTTGATACTGTTTATGGAATAGTGTGAAGGGGCCTGAACTATAACAACATGAGAAGGCACTGCAGGTCCATGAAATTCCCATTGACCCAGTGTAAATTTTAGATCTCACTTATACTAAAGCCTTTACCTATAATACTAGTGCCAGCATTCAGATCCTGACAATATGAAGGGCTAAACTGTACTCAGCTGCCTTCGGTATGTAGCAAGCCAGCTCAGGAGAAGGAGTTGTAAGGGAAGGTGATGCAGCCAGCCCCGGTCCCCTGTGGTCCACCTCTGTACTCTGGGGTACCACCACTTCTCCCTGAGATGCCTTGCAGCCACGTTCCCAAAGCATTTCTTTGTCCCATGGTAGATTCCCACCCTATTTTGTAAAAAAATTAGGTTACCTGGGCTAGTAGCAGGCAGCTGTAGGGTTTCTATATGGCATGACCTCCAGTCTGAATAATAGCAGTGGGTGTAAGAGATCACGTAGGTTTTCTGTACATGCATAGACTTTGCCATAGCTTCTCCTTGTTGACGGTTTTGGCAGCCTGGGGCAGCCTGTAGCATGCATTTCTCTCTCAGTCAAAGAGTGGTCATGATGTCTATATTAAGTGGCCAAAATGCAGCCAGATGCCAATACAGGACTTGTGCCATTTGGGGAAATGATAAAACTTGACTAGCATAAATTCAGAGTTTGATCAGCGGAAACCAAATTAGCATAAGTGCATGTGAGGGATGTGGCAGTTTTAATTAAATTACCAGCAGAACTCCAATGGTGCAAATGAAGCATTAGTCACCATGCTGGGCTGCTGCATCATACATGGAAAGGCACCCAGCGAAGAGACCCTCCTGATCATTTTGGAGTGAGCCCAGATGTCAGGCCCTATGGCGGCAATCCAGTGGGGACATGTGGATATCAAAATCTAGTATACAAAAAGGCAAAATACAAAATTAAGGGGTAAAAGAGCCTCTCTGCATCTAAACTATTACTTGAGGATTTTGAACCCCTAGGAAATTATCCCAGATACCATTACAAACTTCTATCTCCACTGGGAAGGGCTAAAATAACACCTAAAGCATATACAGCAAAACCAGAATGAATAATAAAACATTCTTCTTCAAACAGAAACAGGCTTTGGGTGAAAAATCCACCTCATTTTGTGACAGTCCATCTATCTGTCAGCAGCTGCAGAAGCACTTCAGACAGGTACTAGAAGACACTGTGTGAGTTGGCAGAGTTATTCCTCCAGCAAATGCCTCAGAGTACTCATGGATTGCTTATTCTGCAAGCTTGTGCCATGTTTTTGTTTCATTTTTTTTTTTCCTCTTCTCTTAATTGCTGGACTCAGGCAACGTGTGCTCATTGAGGTCCCCAACGCAGCTTGGGTATCCCATGGGCTACACTTGAGTCACTGCCCTTTAGCATCCTGTGGTCTCTTTCGGGGCACTCCAGTAAGTAAAGCAAGCTTCTTTTTTCCTCATCTGTGGTTGCGCATAGCTAGATCATGCATTTTTCCACCCTTAATCTATTTCAAAAATGCCGAGAAATATTGCAAACCAGCCTAAAATTACACTTTACACGTGGTAGTCTGATTTATGGTGTAATTATAAAAACATGCCACGGCAGTTATTAGTTGTGAGATTGAGTATTACACGTTTCAGACTGTAAAACATACTGGGCAATTTCTAGCTGTGATTGTATATTCATCTCTAAAGAGAAAATGGGCTTAATTACACCAACATTTAAAAAAAGGAGAAATAACGGAAAAATGGAAGAAAGGTTAAATTTAAAGACAAGAGCTGTGAATGCATAAAACATTTATATTATCACACTTTTCTAATTGAACATCTAAGCAGAAGCTAATGATTTGATTTAAATTAATCCTTTTTTACATAAGTAGCATGTGAAGAATTTCGGGGTTTAGAATTTATAATGACACTATTTTTTCCCTAACATTACTCATCTTCAGCATAGTAGATTAAGACAGATGCAGGAAGCATTACAAATCAAGGGAAATAACTACTTTCACAAAATAAATGATTCTGTAACCTTTGATTATCTGTGTTGATTCTTCAGTGCCAGCAGAGTTTAAAACTATTCACATAAAAATGGTAGCTACAGTCAGATGTAGTGGAACTCAGTATTTTATTTACCTTTCCCCCTCCCTGAAATAGTTGAAGATGTGGCGTTGGATGTTGAAGGAGCAGTAGAGTTAGCTGTGAGGGAAAGAATATGTTGCTTGAGTCATTGCATTGTTTATTTCAAAAACGTTACTCCAGGTCATATTCAGGGAGAATGTATGATATTAGTGGTACCACCAATGCATACAGTTTATCCTACTGACTTTGGTAACAGTTCTGCATGGCACAATGCCAGCACTATGACTTTGGTTTTAATATAATAAGCAAATAAACCAATCTTATTCCTCCTTTCCAAAATTAGAAGATTTCCCCATTCCTGCAATCTGGCTATTTCCATTCTTTATAAAATTGGGCAGTTCTGAAGTCTACATTGAAGTCTATGTTTTCCTTTGGGATATTTTTTCCTTTTTTATTTGCTTAATTTCGTATGGTATTTTATTAAGCTTTCATAGAATCACAGAATAATAGAGTCATTTAGGTTGGAAAAGACCTCCAAGATCATCAAGTCAAACCATAAACCTAACACTGCCACATCCAGCATTAAACCATGTCCCTAAGTGCCACATCTGCACATCTTTTAAATACCTCCAGGGATGGTGACTCCATCACTTCCTTGGGCAGCCTGTTCCAGTGCCTGACCACTCTTTCAGTAAAGAAGCGTTTCCTAATATCCAACCTAGACCTCCTCTGCTGCAACTTGAGGCCATTTCCTTTTGTCCTATCATGAGTTATTTGGGAAAAGAGACCAACACCTGCGTCCCTACAACCTCCTTTCAGGTAGTTGTAGAGAGCAATGAGGTCTCCCCTCAGCCTCCTCTTCTCCAGGCTAAACAACCCCAGTTCCCGCAGCTGCTCCTCATAACACTTGTGCTCCAGACCCATCACCAGCTTTGTTGCCCTTCTCTGGATACAGTCCAGCAACTCAACATCCTTCTTGTACTGAGGGGCCCAAAACTGAACACAGTATTTGGGGTGCGGCCTCACCAATGCTGAGTACAGGGGCACAATCGCTTCCCTACTCCTGCTGGCCACACTGTTCCTGATACAAGCCAGGATGCCATTGGCCTTCTTGGCCACCTGAGCGCACTGCTGGCTCATGTTCAGCCAGCTGTCTGCCAGCACTCCCAGGTCCCTTTCCGCTGCACAGCTTTCCAGTCACTCTTCCCCAAGCCTGTAGAGTTGCATGGTGTTGTTGTGACCCAAGTGCAGGACCCGGCACTTGGCCTTGTTGAATCTCATACAGTTGGCCTCGGCCCATCAATCCAGTCTGTCCTTTGTAGAGGGAGAAGTCAGAAGAGAGAGGAGCTGTATTTTTTTTCCCCAACTAATCGACTGAGTTGCACATGAAGGAATACTAAAACATTGTGGCACACCCTAAAATGCCAGCACAATTGGAGTGGGGTGTGAGCCTTACCATTCAACAAGCAATATAAAGGGTAGGCACAATGCAGTACTGCTTCACTGCATAAGAAAAGCAGGCAGCTGCCTTGGGCGGCAACTTTTAGGAGGCAGTTTGCTGCCTATGTTGCCTTTCTGCCTGATCCACCCATCACTGCTTTGTCCTTCTGTGTTCCTCTACAGCTGCCCTTGGGAAGGGCTGCTAAAGAGGAACAGGGTGGATGATGCTGAGAACTTGTTTTTCCCCACAGCTTCCTTCTGTCTCACCCCAGCATGACTTGGCAACAAGGCTCCACCTTCCAAGCACAGCTCAGCTCTGCACTTTCCCTTTTCCTTCTGTGCTAACAAGGCCCAGGCATAGTTCCCACACTCTTCTGCTCCCTGCAAATTTGGGAAGCCTATCCAGTCGAAATCAATTTGAGAAGGTGGATGGTTCCTCGGGAAAGGTGAAGGAGGAGAGGAAAGAGAAGACGTGGCTGTATGGGAATAAAACACGACCCGTCTATTAAGGATGCTGGAAGAGCAAATTTTTGGGTGGTGGGGAAAGGAAAGATGGGGAAGAAAGAAAAAGAGAAAGGGGAAGAAAGGAAAAGGAGAAGGGGAAGAAAGAGACCCCAAGTCCTTATATGTTTCCACCTTCTAAGCTCCTCTGATCCCTCCCAAATCTCCTCTTCCCAGCCGCCAGAAACATGCTTTACAGCAACACTGAATTTTCCTTCTGCTGAGAAGCTGAATAAATCCCTGCTGCCTGGGAAAGGAAAGCTAGTGCTAGCTCCTCATGCCTCCCTCAGCAGCAGTGAGCTGAGACAGTAGAGGCCCCTCTGCTTAATTAACCAATCTCTGTGAAATAAAGGGCAACTGCTCCAAATTTTCAGTGTTTTCTGGTACAGTGGGGCAATGTATACAGAATTGTTTGACCAAGGAGTAATCAGTTGGCCTGGAGCTGAAACCGGTACCAAGTTCAACCCCTCAGAGCCTGTCCATAGGTTTCTGCACTATGAGAGCCACACGAGAGTGTTTACGGGAATGACAGGAAAGCCTGGCAATCCTTATCTTCAGATCAGGCATTTCTGAATGTTTCTGAACAAGCTGGCTCATCCCAGACAGGATCTGGTCACATAGGATAGAGCAACTCACAGGCTACCGCAGCCTGTGCTGGGATACGAGTTCAGCTAAACAGACAATGATGGAGTCATTATTGGTGCATCCTTCTCTACACTGCAGGTTTCATCCACAGCAGACACTAGCACAGACTTCAACCTCGCAATTGTTAGTAAGTGATGGGATTTAAAAGACCACATATATTTAGGACTTTTATTGCTTTGACTTTGCAGTTTCTGTATCCTCAGGCTTCACATTTTCTGCATTTTTCGAGTGAGAAGAGCGAGAAATTATTATAATAAAAACTTAAATTCTCGGTTGACTACATGACTTCAGGTGGTGATGGCTTTAAAAGAAAAACCCAAATACTTCAAGACTCTAGATCAAGTCTTGAGAGAACTATATGAATATGAATCAGAAGTGAATCCATACTAGGAAATACAAATTATTTATAAATACCTAAAAGATAGAATACAACAAATCTTAATCACTTTTTCCTATAGATGTATGAAAACAAGATGTATTGAACAAGCAGAGTGGCGCAGCGGAAGCGTGCTGGGCCCATAACCCAGAGGTCGATGGATCGAAACCATCCTCTGCTAGGTGTTTTACTGTGTCCAGTTCTGGAGCCCCCAGCACAAGAAGGACATGGACCAGTTGGAGAAGGTCCAGAGGAGGGCCACGAAGATGATAAGAGGGCTGGAGCACCTCTCTTATGAGGACAGGCTGAGAGAGTTGGGGCTGTTCAGCCTGCGGAAGAGGAGGCTCCGGGGAGACCTGATAGCGGTCTTCCAGTACCTCAAGGGGGCCTACAAGAAAGATGGGGAAAGGCTGTTTAGTAGGGCCTGTTGCGATAGGATGAGGGGTAATGGTTTTAAAATAGAGGGGGGTAGATTTAGATTAGAAATTAGGAAAAAAAATTTTTATGATGCGAGTTATAGAACACTGGAACAGGTTGCCCAGAAAGGTGGTGGAGGCCCCATCCCTGGAAACGTTCAAGGCCAGGCTGGATGAGGCTCTGAGCAACCTGATCTAGTTGGGGATGTCCCTGCTCCTTGCAGGGGGGTTGGACTAGATGACCTTTGAAGGTCCCTTCCAACCCTAACCATTCTATGATTCTATGATTCTATGAAAAAGATACAGAAAAACTGGAGAGGATTCAGAGGAGCATAGGAATGATAAAGGAATGTTTCACACTTGTGAAAGAGGTTCATTTAGCCTTGAAAAGAGCAGTTGTTCTGTTTCATGTTACGGCTAAGCCAGTCCAGCCACTGGCACTTGTCTGATGCCTTCCCCAGGCCTTGATTCAGTGAAGTAAGTCAGCAGAAAACTCATTTTACAGAAGAACTGAAAGCTTCTCCACTTTATCCTCTGAACTGCTTCATCACAATCACGAGGGCTGGCTTAATGGGGAAAAAAGTAGGGGGGTTAATTTTGGCAGCCACTAACTTTTAGACTGGCTTAGCTTTAATGTGAAAGTGCACCATACACAAATACCTGATACAAAAATACAACCTGTATATTTTAGGAAGAAGAGGATATTTAGCAACTTTGCTATATCCACTGAGAAATAAGACAAAAAGAATTATGCTAAGTATTTATCAAGAATTCATGTTTTATGTGAAAAAATCCCTTTTATAACAGGAAGAGTACGGGATACTGAAACATTAAAATACCCTACATAAGAATGTTGTGGAATTTCCTCTGCTGGAATAATTACCAGTGTATTATGCTTATGTATGCCAGGATTAGTCCAAAATTTCTTATCCTGCCTTGGTGCAGAGGTGGATTGGAGGATGATCTCGAGTCCCTTTTTCTGACTTCACTATTTACCAAGTTCACCCATCCTGCTTCATTTAGCTCTAACCGAACTCGATACTACTTGGAAAAATGGCTTTAACAAGAACAGAATCAAAATCTAATCCTGTTGTTTGACTATATTTTGTTGATGACCAGAAAAGAACACCGTCCATGGACACACTATTAGCTACACTGCTCATGATCTGCTTTGTATTCTGGAAAACTTCCTGGATTGACACAGCTGGTCTCTAAATACACCAAGAAAATAAGCCCATGAGAATAAGTCATGCTTCAGAGGTGATTCCTAGGCTTATGGTTCAGACCACAACGGGATTGCAACGCTTGCAAGTAGTTGCTCAAGCATGATGGAAATCCAGTTGCAAATACTGGAAGTGGGGTCACCAACTGGGAAATGTGCACACTGAGCTATACAATTTCATTAATATATCAGAAGAAAAGTATAACAAACAGCAAATTTTTGTTGAAACATAAGTGATGGCCATGTTCAAACTGCAGAAGTGTCAAACGGGAGTTAAAATGAAGCAGAGATGTGCTGTGTTCAGGATTGGGTGGGTTTTCTTTGAAAACTTTTCTAGAATTTACAAGCTGCAGAATCAATGGATTAGATTTGGAAAATATTGAAATGTACTTAACTTTCTGTCTCCCCACAGTCAATAAATACCATTATTAATGAGGTTCTCTAGTCAAGTGTTTTGTACAAAACTCTCCACTTCCTTAATAGAAAGAATAGAATGAAAAAGATACAAGCATTTATTAAGAAAATATGCCAATTACTTTAATTAATATATCTTTATTAGCTAAAGAACTAGACAAAACAGTTCAAATGCAGCAAGCCTGTGGACTCATCTAGACTTTACAGATGAGGGATCAAGCTAAGAAGCATGCTTTGTGGAGTATCTTTTCAAGTCTTTGGAAGTCCTGTCAAATGGAGAGGATCAATAATAGTTTAGGAAGAATGCATAAGCCCTTCAAAGTAACCTGAGCCCAGAACTTGCTGTGTAATCATGCCCACCCTGCCCATGCTGCGCAGCCTCACATGGGAACCACCACTGTGGGACATAAAGCTGCCATCCAGCGTTCGAGGAGCAGGCAGCTTTCTCCTTTGACAAGCCCAGCTACCTTTGAAGCTCAGATCTACTTGTTCTCACAGGACTGATTAAAGGAGAGGAAACTTCAAAAGACTTCGCTGCCTCTGTGAACTAAGTAGTCAGAAGCCTGCACTGACAACCTCTTGCAATATGTACCATAGTTTATTTTTTAACTTGTTCCTCTTTAGCATTAGCATTTTCTTTCTGTTTGTGTGTGAGAATGCTAAAGTTCATAGATACGTCATAGAATAATCAGTTCCTCTGGCTTAGATGGGACTCTCCCATATTTCTTCCCGCTGGGCTTTGTTTACTTTTTGCTTTGAAGTTTTGCTGTCAGTCACACATTTTTAAAGCCATTGTGATTCTGATTCAGCAGTGTGATATATGGTTGTGATTGCCTGGCTGACAAGAGGAGTATTTTTATCATAGAGATCACTCAATGGGAAGGGCAGTAATACCCGATACATGGAATAGGAAAGAACAAAATGCTAACAAAATCCTGAAAAGGGGTCTGCAGTTCCTCCAGGCCTTTAATTTCACTCACTTAATGCTGATTTGTGCTGATGCTGTCTGTTACTCTGTTGCCAGACGCAATCCATCTACTTTATGAGTCCAAAGCAGGATGATGCGCAAGTAATCTCCCTTCTCTCAGTCCTGGCACTGACCCTTGGTCAAGATCCTCTGCTCATTTTGTTCTTCTGCTTCCATGTGCCCTCATGAAAGGAATGACTTCCCCAGCTGATTCACCAAAATACTACTTCTCATCCAAACCCCTTCCAAAAAACACATTTTATAAGGCACTGTTTCTTACAGGAATTAAATTAATCTCAGAGGGAACTTTCAAGTGTCTCCAGTTTGACAGATGTGTCTTTTCAGGTTGCAATGTGAAAAGGCCAGGGATTTTTCTTTATTTTGGTGACACTGCATCAAATACATTGCCCATGAGGTAACTCAGATGTGCCATTTGAGGAGCCCAAATTAAAGATAAAGACAGATCTATATTTATATAATAAATAAGCTGACAGAAATGCTTTGATCATTATGCAGGCTTCTAATTTGAGGATGTCTTGAAACTGTTGACCTCAGTGATTCAAATTGCATCCTTTCAAAGAAAAATATTTTACTTAACTTACTCTCTCAGTTTATAGTTGTGCCTTTTATCTTACCTCCCTTCAACTCCAGAGGCCTAATTCATCCTTTGTGTAAGTCCTCTTGGAATAACAGAGGCCACACAGATGACATTTCTTGCTTTCACTGGTTCTGCTTTTGTCTTGGTCATTCAAAATACAGGCAAAAAAGAGAAGAAAAAAAACCCAAATGCCCCTTGATGTACCTCATCACACTCATGACAGCCTGGTCTTGTGGCTTACTCCCACTATGTGTTTGCAACAAGCCATTCCTTTCCCCAAAGCTCTCCAACAAGCTAAGGCAGCTGCTGTCACTCTGTCCCCGCTCTCCTCCTCCGCCAGTCCTGCCCTCACAGCTTGCAGGTAGCAGATGTCCTATTTGGCACACATGTACTGATAAACAGAAGAGCATGAGGGTGCGAGCTCTGGTTTTGGCCCCCTGATTATCTACATTGCTTAATCTTGAATCCCATGTTTTGGCTCTTTATTGGACAACTTCACTTAGTGCTATCTGCAAGACAACCTGCTGCTGAGGCATTAGCGGACTGGACACGAGCCAGTGAGTCTCACTTGACCTCAGAGCCATGGACTGCAAACAGAGTTGGTAGACCTGGAGAAGACAAAAGCATGGCCGGGCATCCTGTCTACTGCCTTCCTTATGGAGTTCCAGTTATGTGGTATAGCAGCAGCCTTATTGCATCTGTAGTATTTGCCCCTGTAGATGACACTGCTACTGTATTTACTGCTGAGAAACGAGCTGAAATAAAAGTAACTGCTAATGATTCTGGAACAATTTTTTACTTGCACAATAGTGCTACCATTTTTTTTTATGCTCTAGGAATAGATGGCAACTGTGTCTGCCAGTGAAGGCTGCTGACAGCATCAGTGAAGACATACAGTTTGTTCACTTTTAGGTAAATAAATCTTGGGTTAAAAATAAAAGTAATGAAAAGTCATTTGTACTCCTTGCTATATACCTACACACCTATATTTCTGGCTACATACACTGGAGGAAATGCTACATGCATGACTCAGAAGATGAGTCTCTACTGTTCAGAGACTGGAGGGTAAGTTCACACCACCCTGATCAGGGTAGCTGGCATGGCCCCTAAGCAGAAGCAGCTCTGTTTGAAGGAACCTGAACTATTAAATATGATTCATGAGATAGCTTCTTCGAGCTGTGTTACTGCAGTGCCTTAAAAAGGGAGAGCAGAGGCAGCACTGTCTCCTGCCACTCCCAACGACGTGGTTCGCACTCTCACCAGGGGAACCAAAGCTTGGGTGGTAAAAGTTGGTACATACTGTAAAAATACATTTACTGTATAAGTTAATGCTGTCCTTGAAGAAAGGCATGATGGACAATAGACAAGAGTGATAATAGAAAGAATAACATACAAGAAAACTAAGTTCAAAATCATATTAAGGTGCATGAGCTAAAAGTGATAGTTCATGTATTTACATTTTCTCTGAATCACCTGTCCTATACATCTGTTTATTAGCCTGAGTCTTAGGAGTTTTGTCCTTGATAAACACTACCAGAAACGCGCCTAAAGAGTTACTGATTTAAGGTCATAATAGAAACTATCACAATATTCGTAGTGCTAAAGCGGTACATTATTGGTGCAAGATAATAGCCACTACTATTGCTGGAAAGCTTCGTGGAAACGGGACACAAATGTTTGTGATTAGCAAGAGACATGGTTCATCCAGATTAATTCAGTCACAACAGACGTGACTCGTGAAGGGTAGTTCTGAGGTCACTATAAAGTCAGTGCTAAAGAAACTATACTGGGGTTTTAAGAGCCTGTGACTCTGGAGATTTTTATATGCTTTTTAAATAATTTGATTAGAATTTGTGATTTAACTACTGAGGTGCAAAGGTTGCCAGAAACTGCCAAAGGGGTTGTGATTTTTTTTCTTACAACAATGCATATGTAAATTCTGAAGGAAAGCCACTGCACTGCTTGGGAAATTAAATTTCCTATCTTCCCTAGGAAATGCTTAGATGAAATAGACAAGTACATATGGAAAGGCATGCGTACAGTGTGTTCAGTCACGCACGCTGGGTGAAATCCTGGCTCAAACTGCAGGGAACTTTGCCAGTGAGTTGAGAGAGGCCAAAATTTTAACTTCTGTATTTACATTTGCATCTGGATTTCACCAGGAAAGATTTGCTTTCTGGCTTTTGGAACATCCCTTCTTCGTGCTAGACTCTAAAGAAAACTGCTTTTCACATTAAAAACAGCACTTGGCACACAGTGTGGCATTACAGCCCGCTCGTACTTTGTCTTCTGGTGCTTTGAATCAGGATCATCCCTGCTTATCAAGTCAAGCTGCCTACTGCTTTGCTACCTGAGGTATATTAACGCTGCCTTGTAAGCCCATTCTTTTGTCCCTATTAGAGTCCTCGCTCATAAATCATTCAAATCCCTGAACCTGAGCCCTGCTCTACTACAGCCTTTAGTAATTTTTATTTATGCCTGGAAACTCTTCGGGATGTCGGAAAGAAAGCCAACTGAGAAAAATGCGTGCCAATGTATTTCTTTCCTCCTCCGGTGCAAATGCAAACAGGTTAGCTTCTAGCACTTCAGGTTTGAACAAGAGTGGAGCAAAGGAACATTTCCACAGCCAGAGATGAGTCTCAGTTGTGAGAAAGGGACCAACAGCACTGCCTCCTGGACAGCCAGCTGCCTGGCATTTCCCAGCTGAGGCATGTTTAGTTGGGTCCTCATTTGGATACATCAGCCAAAGAGATTTACCCAGCCAGAGCACTGTGAACGTACTCAGAGTCCTTTCTAAATAAAATTACTATGAATCTTAACACAGAGATGGGGTTGTAGGGTTCGTTCAGCCTTGAGAAGAGAAGGCTCCAGGGAGACCTAATTGTGGCCTTTCAATATCTAAAGGGAGCCTACAAGAAAGATGGGGAGAAACTTCTTAGCAGGGCCTGTTGTGGTAGGACAAAGGGTCATGGTTTTTAAAAGAGGGTAGATTTAGATTAGATATAGGCAAGAAATTTTTTAAAATAAGGGTGGTGAAACACTGGTGGAACAGGTTGCCCAGAGAGGTGGTAGATGCCCCATCCCTGGAAACATTCAAGGCCAGTTTGGACAGGCTCTGAGCAACCTGATTTGGTTGAAGATGCTCCTGCTTCTTGCAGGAGGGGTTGGGCTAGATGGCCTTTAAAGGTCCCTTCCAACGCAAGCCATTCTATGATTCTATGAAATTATGACATTGAACGTAATACTCTCAGACTAGTTAAAACACACGACACACAACAAAAAATAATTTTAAAAAATAAATCAAGAAATCACCTGAATATAACTTGGAATAGTAAGCTACTATGAAGTTCAAACTTAATAAGGATGGCAAGTAGAAGCTAAGAAAAAAATTTATGGGGTAAATTAGTATATATTTTCTTATTCATGCAGTGTTAGCAGACAAAACATTTCCAGACTCCGTGTGCATTTACCCGTATATTGTCTCTCACTCTGATACAGTAGCTTGAAAGAGCACAAGACTACCTGCTGTCTAACTAGCTCAGGTGATAGATGTTTGTGATTTCAGGGTAGGGATTAATGAATTAAATTAGCTATGCCTCCCTGTGCAGCAATTTGCGAGAAGCATGGATGGATTTATGATTTGCATAATAACAAGGCCTGAGATACTCAAAGATAAGGAAAACAGAACAGAATATTTCAGTCAGAAGGGACCTAAAACAATCATCTAGACCAAGATTTAGTCAAACAGCTCCAATTAATGTAAGTGGGAATTGTGTGGCTAAGACCACTAATTAGTTTTGTGTCTTGAATCAGGGATCTTTACAGTGTTGTAAGTTTTCTTATAGAACCTAGTATTTGTGCTGCAGGTAAGCTGAATATCATACAGAAGAGGAATTGTTTAAAACCTACACGCACACTCAAAATAAGATGCTGGCCCGGTGAATGGAACAAACCAGGTGTTAGCTCGAGCTGGAGTGATCTGTAAGGTTTAAATGCTCAATAAGCTTACTGACAATACCCAGATGAGATTAGTAAACCTAATTTTATTCTTCACAGAGAAAGCACAATATCAGCAAAACAATTTTTGCTCAGTGAATAGGAAAAAAAAGTGTTATGCAGAAGAAAAAATTACATGAAGCAGAGAAAAACTAGTTGGGCAGTAGTTGTACAACCAGTTTTACAGAGTGTCAGTTATTAGAATATCTATAGATGACATAAGCTTGATGTTTCCCAACCTGTACATCAAATATGTATTTCTGGAATATACCCAGCTCACTTCTGAAGAGCTCCTGTGGGTGATATAGTTACCAATACTAAACACAATTACAAATATTTTTCCTTTGTATAGCTACCAGAAGATCCTCTCCATCCCATTCATCTGCTTCTCCAGTCCATCTTACCCCTGGCCCCTGCTCTGGATGCGTGATGAGTAGTTAATTTGCCATGGTTGATAATCTGGCCACTTGTACCTGCAGAGAGGCCAACTCTTAGGGTTGTAGGTAAGCACCTCCTCTGGCTTCCCAAACATTATTTTTTTTCTACTACAAAGTGAAAAGCCCCAAACAGATGCATTGAATATTCACTCTGGATGATGGAAAAAAGCACCAGCACAGTAAAAGGAAGAAGGCAGAGTTTTATTGGAGAAAGTAATCAGACCATGCCCTGTTAGTACTCCTCCTGTTTTCAAACGGCAGTGATCCAAATATCATCTTTGCCCAGAGGACAGCCACAGCAGCCTTGACCTGAAGACAGAGCCTGAGAGGTTAAGAAGAGAGGTTTCCTGGGTAGGTTACTGATGAATATTTTATTGTTTAAAGTCACTCCACGATCAAACAGGTCTGAATAATCACATTTATTGCCTATACACAGTATTAAAAACCTGGCTATGTAGCTATTGCACTCCTCTAAAATATCGAAAATGTGGACTTTAGGGCTCATAAAATACAGGAATAATTGTTCTGTACCGATTTTGCTTTCCCTTAGCTATATATTTCATTTCTTCCCTTCTCCTCTTCCCTCTTAACAAGCCTTCTGCTTGGCAATTTAATTTTTTTTCCTTTTTCGGACTGTCAGTCACAGACAATATCTTGACTTACAAAGAGATCTTTTCTTATTCCAGAAGCCTTTTTTGTCACTATGACTGCAGGTTTTAAGCTTATCTCCTGCCTCTCAGATAAGCTCCCCCTTCACTAAGATCCATCCTATAATCTCAACCTATTTCTATGTGATTTAACCTCCTTGAGATGAATAGATTTTTTTTTTGCTTGTTTTATTTGAAAGGATTTTATTTAGGGGACTCAGTTCTGATACAATCTAGACTTCTGGCATGCAGTTAAAAATTACAAACAATAATGAAGAAAGCTTTCCATTTTCTGAGAGAGGCAGTTTGGCAAAAACTGTAGATACACAGCACACATGAAAAATTAAAAGGTGGAAACAAACAATTTCCTTTGCATAGGCATTAATCCTTCCAGGCTAGCAAAACTTTATGGGATATACTTCTGCCACTGTCTTGTTGCAGATACAGGAAAGAAAAATTTCTGTGCTTAGTTCATAAGTTATTCATAAACAATCTTTATTTTGTCAACAGCTGGCAGGTATACAAAGAGAGGAAAGCTTCCTAAAAATCTAATTACTATATTCTTGAGGGCTAAAAGAGCCTGTAGGCTGCTGGAATTAAGTGCCTGTGATTTGTCTGTGAATTCAGGCATTTGCTTCATTAAAACTTCATTAAATCTGAACACTTACACTCTTCATTCTATGTATTTCTTAAATGTTCTGACAGTCTCTCAAACATTTATCCTGTTGATATGTTCATTTTTAGTAATAATGTATTATATTTACATACATAACTGAAAGATGATATCTTACATTGATGATATCTTGCATTAAAGGTAACGCCTTTATGC
Organism: Chlamydotis macqueenii; assembly: GCF_036417535.1. NCBI lineage: Eukaryota > Metazoa > Chordata > Aves > Otidiformes > Otididae > Chlamydotis > Chlamydotis macqueenii. Next base: position 170,559,829 of record NC_141556.1, read on the forward strand.
AAACACTTGAAACTGGAAAACAAATTCAGAATTTTCTACGCACACTCATTTATTCCTATTTGGGCCTCTCCACTGAAGAGCAAAAGACATGCAGTGAATTTTTCTAAGAAGGAAGGCAGCCTTACCAAACTCACCTCCAAATGAACTGCAGCAACTCTTAGTTTTTCTTTACAGGTAAGAAGCAGTTTCTTTTCATTACTTTGGGCAGTAACATCTCATTAGCACAGCACGTCAGGAAGCTGGGGAACCATCAGCTGCGCCTGATGTTGATTCCAAGTTTTTTTTTCAGCTTGGCTCCATCCAAGCAGAAAATCAAGTTGGGTTATGCAGTGGATAACGGGTAGGAGAAGTTCTGGAAACACAGCTGAGCATGAGGACTGGAGGAAATGTTCTGGCAAACTCAACTTTGGCCCTAGCAGAGGCTGACTTCTGCTATTTCAGTCCCTAGGCAGAGATTTTTGGCAGTTAGGCAGCAAATCACTTCCCCTGCCAAGTAAGTGAAAAGAAATATATTCTCGATGACATGTTAGTTTATGTGGCAGGTCAGGGAGGATATTGGTGAATAGGAGGTCCAGCATCTCGCTCTGGTGTGGGTTGCACAGCTGAGACACGCTGCCTGCAGGAGCTAAGGGTATCTAATTACAGCCCTTGCTCACAGATGTCCCCACTATCATGAACCCTAGTTATAGCCATCAGTGACATGTACTTTGGCAAGGTCCTGACAGAATGGATATTTTCCAGGATGCCTGGAACAGCGTGTGGAGCTGCACCCTCCACATAGGAGGGTCTGCACTCTGAGGCCAAAGATGGAGAAACAAGTTTGAGTATCCTAACAACAAAGTGTCTCTCTCTTTATGTGTATATAAATAATTTTTCATCTTCCATGTGGGAAGGTGAACACCGAGTCTCTAATGAGACTTCATTAATTTCACTTCAGTCTGTGTCAAGAGATGATGAAGTCTGGTGGACAGATACTTAACTGTGGAGCCCGGTATAAAGACAGAACCACCTCTTCTGTATTCAAAGCATCCTTCAGGACAGACACCCTGGGGGGAAATGAGCAGACAAAGCTCTGTGAGACACTATACAAGTACTGTGAAGCCATTCATTCCTTGACAGTTTAATATCGTTCATCAGTTTACATGGGCTGTGAAACAAGCAGAGTTTGACATCAATATGGTCAGTTCTGCCATCAAGGATAACAGATTAGGTCTTGGTAGAGAAAAAAAAAACCTAGTGGAAACATGGTATTCTTAGGCAGTCAAGAAAGGTAGCTAAGGTTGCCAACCTATCTATACTAGAGTGCCTGCTGTGGGCTTTCACCTAATGGCTTTCACTGCCTTCATACTTTTACTGTATGAAGCTGTAAGCATCCCTGGTAAGGATTGTGGTATTTCTTCTATTAAACATTAACAGGAATTTGAAATTGATTTCAAGCGAAAAAATGCAAAGAAAACAAAACAGAATATTCAGTTTCTGAGTCTGACAAAATAAATGACTGCATCTCATTTGTTTATTTTAATCTAAATTAAAGAGTTAACATTGGTTAAGCACAGCTTGCATTGGTGCACAGAGGCAGAAAGCAAAAGCAAATGCTTTGGGAGACCTTATAGCGGCCTTTCAATACTTAAAGGGGGCTTATAAAAAAGATGGGGACAAACTTTTTAGCAGGGCATGTTGCAATAGGACAAGGGGTAATGGTTTTAAATTAAAAGAGGGTAGATTTAGACTAGCGATATGGAAAAAAATTTTTTACAATGAGAGTGGTAGAACACTGGCACAGGTTGCCCAGAGAGGTGGTGGATGCCCCGTCCCTGGAAACATTCAAGGCCAGGTTGGACGGGGCTCTGAGCAACCTGATCTGGTTGGAGATGTCCCTACTCCTTGCAGGGGAGTTGGGTTAGATGACCTTTAAAGGTCCCTTCCAACCCAAACTATTCTATGATTCTTTGATTAATTACTGTTCTCTGACCACAGGAATGATTTTGAAAAGAGCTGGATTAGTGAATAGTATACCTGCAATAATCACAGCTAAAGTGAATATATAAATTTGAAACACACAATCACCAACATCATTATTATTAGACATTTTACCTTTCAAGAATCACTCTGTTGAACAGAATAATTATATAAATACATTTTGAATCCCTTTGTTAAAACACAAAGAGATTAAAAAAACACTTAAAAAAATACTTTGTTATTTTAAAAAAAGGGTATAAGCAAGACCCGTAAATTTTGAAAATTTCCTTAAAAAGTATTTTTTTTTGGCAAAAGTTCCTGCCCAGGAATGATAACACCCTTGTGATTAGCTTCTCTGAGGAGTAGACTTAGAGGTAATTCTTAACTTGCTCCTCTGCAAACCAATGCTCTCATCTTTTGATTGTAGCTCCCTCCCAAAAAAATGTGCTTTTTCCCCACTAAAACCTATTCTGAAGCCTGACCGATGTTACAGGAAGGCAGGCTGATAAGAAGTGGGAGCAGAGGTTGGTTTTAATTTGCTAGATCATGAGTTGCATTTTCCCTATTATGAGAAGCTCTTTCGCTGAGTCCTCATGCTGTCAAAGTCTAGGAGACAGCATGAGGCTGTTGATCCACGTTGACGGTTAACATGGAAGATCAATGTCATTTCCACTCAACGTTTGCAAAGGCCTGATTGTCTTTCTGTCGTTGCTGTGGTAGAAGCTAGGTCAGAATGCTATTTATTCACAGACAGGAAAATCACCAAGGGAAGATCTGAAAACGTGAATGAAGCATTTCACAGAGATATGGAAGATCAATTTCAGAGAGCCAAGGCTCACAAAAAGAACCCTGATTTAAAACTGCTCCATAGGGGTTATGAGTAATTTAGCACTGCAGAAAAACCTCACATGTTGTGCATGTAAAATACTGCACCGCTACATATTACAAAATTACATAGCTGTTCTCTGCTTTTTTGTTTTCAGAGCTGTAACTTTCTGATAATTAACCAAAGCAAGGAAACAGGAAATCAAGCATCACATTTTCCTAGATACCACCTGAAAAGAAGCATCTGGGGGTTCTTTCATGTTTGGCATAAGGGGCATAGCTTCTTTTCTTGTGTCCTTCAAATTCAGTGATGCTAAAGATGTGTGTGGCAGGTGTCCGCTTCAATGCTTTTCTTCACTGAGGCAGAAACAATCTGCATGTCACCATGACAGAGAGAGGGTACTTTTCATCTTCCAATTTTTGCAAAGGAGCTTGAAAGAAATTAATGCAGCTCTGAACTTCACTAATTGCTCACTTGACGATGTTTCTCAGACACACTTTGCAGCTCTGTATCAGCCAAGGACATGGAATACAGAGCTAATGGCTGTCTTCCCTCCCTCTCCTCCAGGTCCTCACAAAATTATTCAGAGTAATGTCTGTATCACACTGGCAGGAGGAAAGTGATGAGCAGTGCTTGGCCTCCTGAGGTCCCTTCCAGCCTGAATTATTTTATAATTCTTCAACACCATTCATTCTTGGACAGGTGAACAGCTGGACTTCACAGAACATGCAGTTCCAGCTAAACATATTCAACTGTATATGCAAACACACAGGCAAAACAATCTCTGTTAACAGACACTATCAGATATAACTTAACAGATAACATTCATTACAATTCACACAAAATATGGAAATCTAGGAATTTGTGTATTTGTATTAGAATGATAGAATGGTTTGGGTTGGAAGGGACCTTTAAAGGTCATCTAGTCCAACCCCCCTGCAAGAAGCAGGGACATCTCCAACCAGATCAGGTTGCTCAGTCCAACCTGGCCTTGAACGTTTCCAGAGATGGGACATCCACCACCTCTCTGGGCAACCTGTTCCAGTGTTCCACCACCCTCATTGTCAAAATTTCTTCCTTATATCAGGTCAGAATCTACCTCCTCCTATTTTAAAACCATTACTCTTTGTCCTATCACAAGAGGCCCTGCTAAATATTGTGTTGTCCAGCTATATACAGTAGCTGAGACCATGTTTGCAGAGAGAGAGCAGTCTCTTTAGAAGGAGTTGAGTTCTTCTGTCTTTGGGTGGAATAAAGCACAATTCAAGTTTTTGGCAACATTACTTGAGCATAACGCCAAGCCTGATAATTTCACCTGGAGCAATGATTCAGAAATGGGAAAAATTTCAGCTAACAGCCATCCATTGATTGTCAAAGTCAAACCTATGGAACTGCATACATTTTAGAGAGCACATAAGACCGAAAAATGTTAAGAGTTCCCAACTCTTAGGCAATAAACTCTGCTGTGGAACTAACCATACTCTTTTTTTTTCCTGCATCCTCTAAGCAAGATTGTGAAGCTTAAGTGAACACATTTGATCCTCCGGTTCAGTTTAGATCACTGACTCCTTTTGTTTTATGCAGGAGGCTGTTTATTTCACTGAATTCAGTATGAAACATTCAAGCAATTCCGTCATATCTAATTAGGCATTTTATAAGCAGTATTATACCATTTCACACAATACAGACTGAAAGAAGAAATAACAAATGCTCACCACCACTTTTACTTCAGAACGGGGATAATATGTGTTCTTACTTTCTGAAGTTTCTCAGGAAAAAGTTGAACATAGTAACGTAATAGTTTACATCTACTTTTGGTGATCCAAGAAGTATAGTTTTCTCTTCACTATGTATCTTGGGTGGTGCAGGCAGTACTTCGCATTTCTTAATTGCAATGTGGTTTTGCTCCCACTAGGTGCTACCCTTCCCCTACGGTTTGTGAAGGAAACCGTCCTCCCCGAATAATCCTGGACCACCCGTGGGTGCGCTACCCAAAAGTCAAAAGAAGGGCTCATTCTTCATCCCATCGTGATGGAAGCATCTTTCTAAACACTAACACAATAACTGAAACAATTGACCACCACTACTTCCCCCTTCAAAAAAAAGAAAAAAAAAAAAAGAGGAAACCCCCCAAAACCAGTGTAAACTTCTCAAAATATTAAAAGAAGAAAAGCTGTTGGATTCCATCAGATGAGCATGTACCCAACACATGGATCCAGCAGGCAGCTAATAGCAACCACTGAAATGTGTCTGCCTCATCTGAAGTAGGTATCGCTCAGAAACATTGTGGTACTGCACAGTCGAAGAAATTCAATCACACATTAATTGTCAAAAAGCCTAGCCTGGCCATTAGGCCGTATTTAATCCTTAACGGCCTTTACAGGGGGTGTGTGCCTTATGAGGCATTCTGTGGCAGCCGTGAATGTTACATGGACTAATATTTCACTGTCTCCCCCACAAAATAAGAATAAAACACTGAGATTATGACTGTGTTATGCAACCCGGTGACTGACACGTAAGTAAAAATAGTTGATATATTTACCCATTTTAATACCCTCAGATGAAGTCCAATTCTCCTCACTAGGGACAGACATAGCTAAATGAAAAGAGATATGAAATGGAGAAGAAACTAATTGAATATTTTGTGAACAGAGAAAAAAATCTGTTAAAGAGAGAAGTTTCAATAACCACAACCTGGCAGCCAGGCACAGCATCCTCATTTGCAGAAAGCAGCAGTGAGATGCCCAGAGAAGATAATTCTTCTGAAGAGCAGTTGCTTCAAACCAGATATTTCAATGCTGAGCATGTTTTTAAGCCCAGAAAATGACAGCTATCTCAGAGACAAACACTGCAAGCTGGGTCTTTGCCCAGGACTGTTGAACAGGCTGTATGAACAGTATCTTCTCACGAGATGGCTCCCGGCTCCCTTTCTGAAGAGGAGTCAGGGTCAGCTTGCACATTGGCACACAGGACACTGCAGTGCGACGGATTGGTTTGCACCTCTACGGAAAGACCTGGGATAGTGGCCCAAGCAAGGTGCTTGTTCCACCTCTGTGTTGTGTGTCATCTCCCACCATAATGTGCATAGCTTTGGGCATGATATGGTGCTGTACAAGGGCACGGGTGGGTCCTTCTCATCTGGCCTCCTAGCAGATGATAGGCAAGCGGAGGTAATGCTCTGGAGAGCCAATGTCTGAAGAAGCAGCATAACTTGGGGCCATGAAGAAGATCAGAGGGCTGGAGCACCTCTCCTATGAGGACAGGCTGAGAGAGTTGCGGTTCTTCAGCCTGGAAAAGAAGGTTTTGGGGAGACTTCATAGAAGCCTTCCCCTAAAGGGGGGTTACAGGAAAGATGAGGAGAAACTCTTCAGCAGGGCCTGTTGTGACAGGACGAGGGATAATGGTTTTAAAATAGAGTGAGGTAGATTCAGACTGGATGTAAGGAAATTTTTTTTGTGATAAGACTGATGAAACACTGGCACAGGTTGCCCAGAGATGTGGTAGATGCCCCATCCCTGGAAACGTTCAAGGTCAGGTTGGACGGGGCTCTGAGCAACCTGATCTGGTTGGAGATGCCCCTGCTCTTTGTAGGGGGACTGGACTAGATGACCTTTAGAGGTCCCTTCCAACCCTAACTGTTCTATGACACTATGATTCTGTAACTTGTCTGTGAAGCTTCTGAAAACACGAGATGGAAGATCTACTAAGCTCAGCTCTTACAAAGTCTGGTCTCAAATCTAACAAAGCCCAAGACAAATAAAAAGCTCAGTCTAATAAATATGTTAGTGCTATTTTTGTTAACCTACACTAATACTCACCTAATGCCAGAGAAATTAAGTTTAATTAACAGATGAATTAAATGTCTCACTTTTTTTTCATATGGGAGCATTTGTAAGACTGGCTTGCTGGTAGGTACCAAATCTTCCACTGCAAATTCTGCTATGAATAAGCACCCGCACGAGCACTATATGATCTCATCCTCTGGGTGCACAGTTTAATCACAGTGCTCTCGATAGAGAGCCCACACTAGGGAAGCGGAGTTTAAAATACGAATCTGTGGGAGGCTCTTGAGGTGGCTTCTTGCTAAGTATGGCCGGGAGCAGGGTGACGTGGGGGGAGATGCCACATGAAGAGACTGAAAGGTACAAGGAACTGCATGAAGCTGTCACCAGCAAACCACAATGTGAATATTTCATGTGCTTTTAGTCTGGTGAATTGACCCTAAAATAGTACAAGGGTAGAAAACAAAGATTCCCTGTGTGCCAGCAAATAAGTCACGTTATTTTCCCTTTTTTTTTTTTTCTTTTCTGTAGCGACAAACTCAGATGTTTAAATGGGCAACAAATTGACTTAATTCAGGCTTATTTCATTTTCCCCTAATCTTCCAGAATAATTTTCACCTGTCTTCTACTCCTCTCAAAAAAAAAAAAAAAAGAAGAAAGAGAGAAACAAGCTGCTTGTTACAAAAGATCAGCAAAACAGCAGGTTAACCTACTCTGCCATTTTGCTCCCACAAATGAAAATAGTTGGTGGTCAAAGCCCTGGCAGCTGCCTTTTCCACATGGAAAAATTAATCCTCTGCATCTTTGCTGTCCTAAACTATGACATACTCTCAGTCTTGTTCAGATTAAACTCCTGCAGCTTCCGAATGTCCGGTGCCCATCTCATCTCCTTCCCTAGACCTCAACATCTCCTTGTCAGCTCTCCCTCAACACATTCTTCTTTTTTTGTCATCTATTTCCTTTTCAAAACTTTCTCAACTATTTCTCAACTCCCCCTTCTTCTTCCTTTTCTTCTTCTTCTTCCTCATCTTCTCTTGGGCAAACTTGGCTTGCTTCTCGAGAACTAACTTGCCTTTCCTTCCTCTCACGTTTCTCAATTTTGAATGACTTCTTTACCCCTCTGTCTCTGCATCTTTTGATTTCTACTTGAAATCGACCAATGCATTCTGGAATTTGCAGGAGGGTAGCCCAGAGAGGGCTTCTTTCACCCCTACAAAAGGAAGGCATTGACTGTTTCCTCAGATCTTCCTGTCCTTTCAACAGTTCTGGCGAGGAAGAAAGCAAACTTGAACTCCCAGAGGAGAACAACTGAGTACATCGCGGCAGCAGCTCGCCGCTGTTGCTTGCAAAGAGACAGAGAAATGTAGGTGAAATCCAAGCAAAAGCCTGAAACGTAATTTAAATGCTGTGTGCCAACGCATGTGAGATAGGTGCTTATGTTTCACGCAGATTCCGATTAATTAATCCAAATTAAATCTGAGCTGCAAGGGCACCCAGTTACACACACATACACATGCAGACACAATGTTCTCACGCCTTGACCGGCGGCTGGAGGGGACCCGGTCCGCTTCGGGCTGCCCCTCGCCGCCATCGCCTTCCTCCGGCCCGCGGGAGCCGAGCCCCGACGGCGGGGCAGTCTCCGCCGCGGCGCTGCTGGTGCCTCCCGATGGGGCGAACGGAGCGAGGCTCTCGCCTGCGAAAAGACGAGGCGTTTCGGAGAAGCCGGGCAGCGAGCAGAAGCCCAGAGGGTCGTCCCCCTCAAGAAGGTTTTACCCTCGCCGGCCGCACACCGCCGTGCCCACACCGAGCGGGAAGAGGGTCCCCGCCGCAGCCGAGTAAGGAGGACCGGGGCGGGGGAGAAGGACGACGGGGGACCCTGCGTCAGTGCAGGGCCCGTCCCCTTCCCCTCCCTTCCACTCCCCTCCCTTCCCCTCCCCTCCCCGTGCGCTCGGCTCTGCCTCCCGCCAGCCTCCCACGCCTCCCGCGAGGTGCGGCCGCGCTACATAAACACGGCCCCGTCGCCGCCGCCGGGGCTCTCGGTTCGCAGCCCGACGGAGGCGCCTGGCCGGCAGCGGGGAGCGGCTTCGGGGATAGACGGGGCGGGAGGCTCCGGTGGGCAGCGGCGGAGGACTGCGCGCTCCCCCGCGGGCAGCAGCGGCGGCCCCGCCGGAGCTCAGGCGGCCGAAGGAGGAGGAGGAGGAGGAAGGGCGGCGGCTCCCCGTCGGCGGGCTCCCTCCGGTATGGCCCTGGCCGACAGCGCCCGCGGGTTGCCCAACGGCGGCGGCGTCTCGCCGGCGGCGGGGAGCGGGGCAGCGGCGGCGGCGGCGGTGGCGGCGGGCGGTTGGTCGTCCTTCCCGGAGATCGTGGAGCTGAACGTGGGCGGGCAGGTGTACGTGACGCGGCGCTGCACCGTGGTCTCGGTGCGCGACTCGCTGCTCTGGCGGATGTTCTCCCAGCAGCAGCCCAGCGAGCTGCCCCGCGACAGCAAGGGCCGCTTCTTTCTCGACCGCGACGGCTTCCTCTTCCGTTACATCCTGGACTACCTGCGGGACCTGCAGCTGGTGCTGCCCGAGCACTTCCCCGAGCGCAGCCGCCTCCAGCGGGAGGCCGAGTACTTCCAGCTGCCCGACCTGGCCCGCCGACTGGCCCAGGCTCGCCCCGCCGCCTCCCGCCCCGCCGCCCTGCACCGCGACGGCTCCGTCTGCGCCGACGAACCCCCCCCGCCGCTCCTCGGCTACCTGGAGGCCGAGCCCCTGGAAGGAGGAGGAGGCGGCGGAGCCTCGGCGTCCGCCCCGTCGCCCACCGCCAGCCGCAGCCCCTCGGGCGGGCCGCTGCTCACTCCCTCGCAGTCGCTGGACGGGGCGGGCGGGCGGCGCTCGGGCTACATCACCATCGGCTACCGGGGTTCCTACACCATCGGGCGGGAGGCACAGGCTGACGCCAAGTTCCGGCGGGTGGCTCGCATCACTGTCTGCGGTAAGACAGCTCTGGCCAAGGAGGTCTTCGGGGAGACGCTGAACGAGAGCCGCGACCCTGACCGCCCTCCTGAGCGCTACACTGCCCGCTACTACCTCAAGTTCAACTTCCTCGAGCAAGCCTTCGACCGGCTCTCCGAGGCCGGCTTCCGCATGGCTGCCTGCTCCTCCACCGGCACCTGCGCCTTTGGCCCCGAGCAGGGCGGACCTGCTGATGACAAGATCTGGACCAGCTACACTGAGTATGTCTTCTGCCGGGACTGAGCATCTGCCCGGCATGGGCATAAGGCAGCAGCCCCTGCACGCCCTTGCACCCACGGTTCCCTCCCAGCCCGCAGGAGGGAGGACGTGGAGGGGGTCCGTGTCCCCCTGCGCTCTCCTCACCACGCTGCCGGCCTCCACGCACAAGGCCAGTCAGCCCCCACCCCTCCTACACGCACTTCCCGACGGCCCCGGCCATAGGAGGTCACTGTGTCGTGCTTCGGCCACCATGTCCCTGCTTGGCCGCCGCGTCCCCGCTCAGCCACCGCATCCCGGCTCACATCGTCATCCCACTCCCATGCGTCCCGGTAGCTGTGTTGGTAGCAAGGAAGGAGAGAGGCAGCGCAAGCAGACAAATATCCGCCCCGGGGAAGTGTGTGTGTGCACCCAACCCCTGCTGTTCTCCACGCACAGGAGCTGAGGGATGACTCTGTCAGGGTGGGGTGTTTTAAAAACCACCCATTTAGGGGCTGAGGAACTTTTCAGTTGCTTTTCAGCAACTCTGTTGAAGATGGCACAACAAATGGCTGTCTTTTCTCATCCCCATATTCCTCACCGAGATTTCACCTCTTCGGGCGGATCCATAATGATCCGTTTTATCCCCCCCACCCCCTCAAAGCGATGCCTCTCAGTGAAGGACTGTCCCATGGAAGCGATGCCTGACAGCGAGAGACTGATGCTCTGCCTCCTACTTCATCTGTAGAGATGAGTAATTTTGCAGGAGGCATGTGTATGGCCCTATGCAACCGGTTGCTTACATCTCCCCTCTCTGCTCCCTGTCTCTCCGAACGCCCCTCTCCAAGCTGTTAAACTGGACCAAGGCCTGCACTGCAGGCATGTAAGGCCGATGTGAAAGGACAGGTTCGCTGGATAACCAACCACTTGAACTATAAAGTGTCCTCAGAGACACGTGTTTATTCCCCTGAGAGGTAAAGCAACAAGGCTTTGAAAAATTAAAATGCTTGTGAATCATAACTTTCCTGGGTGGTGTGAAGTCCTTATAAATCTCTCAAAGTTCCTGTCTGCAATATGCATATTTCCTTAAACACCCTCAAAAACGATGGGGGTGAGATGAAGCCAGGCTTGCCAGAGTGAAGGTAGGGCCTGCTTCCCAGGAAGCTGAAATCACGTACGTAGAATTAATGCAGATGTACGTTATGAGTGTAATCAAGAGCACCCTGCTTATCACTTTATGTTTCGCCATGTTAGTGCTGTAAAACTTTGAAGCTAACAGAATTGATACCACTTTTTAAAGAAGCGATTTCTTAGTTTTCGTGGCAGTACTACCAGGGCAATGACACTGCTGAGAGTTAAGTACCTCTTCCTAGACAAACTTAGTGCTTCTCAGAAAGGACTAAGCCCCGTCCTTACAAAAACAAGAATTATGCCAGCTTTCTTCAGGGGAAATTACCTCTTCTAAGCTGTATTTGGTTTGTGCTGTCTAACAGTCTTTTTTTTTTTCCTGGAGGAGGCAGCTGTAGCTTGCTTTGGAACAGACGATCTGAGCAGCAGGTTTTATGGTTGGGAAGATTAAGCAGCTCTTTCTAATAAATTTGTGAAGATTGAGATGCAAAACCACTTTCCTTTAAAACCTGAACTTGAATTAGAAACTAGTATTGTCCATTTAGACCTCACAGAAAAGTATCCTAAATGTCTCTGAAGTGTTGATGAATTTAGTGGTACATATTAAAAGCTTGAAGTTACATTTTTAAACTCTTGAATAATAAGTTGTTCTAACTCCAGATTTAGAAACACTGCTAGCACTTGTATTCTAACCAAAGAATTTCACAGTAGGGTTTTATTTTTAAAACCTTAATTCCTTTGAAAACAGCTGTAGTTGAGTTTCAGTGCTCAGCATCCGTGTTCACCACTTGGTCTTTCATTAAGTGCATGCACAGCCGCATAAAAGTGAAAATAATTTGCATCGCCATGAGGATCTTTTTTTTATATATTACCAAGAGTGTTTATCAATGTGGTTAAATTGAAAATGCACATATGAAAGTGCTGGTTATTGTCCAGTTGTAGATAGTTGTATAATGGAGTATTTTTAAGAGGAGAGAAATGTATACCTGCCAAATTAGATGAGCAATAAGATAGAATGAGAGGCCAGTACACCCGAAGGTGGAATAAACCTGTTTGTCCTATGCCTTACTCTGAGATGATGTATTTGTGCTTAACTTATTTATAACGCAAGTGAAAGGACATTGATCACAGCTACTAGGTCTTTATGCTGTCATCCTCAAGAATAATGACTGTCTTTTTCTAGTTTCTGTTAAGTAATTCTGAAGTATGTTTTTTAAGATTTTGTATAAAATCAGTTTTCAGTAAAGTGTTCAAATTGGCTTTAGATAGTTTTCTTTTTTTTAAGAATCTGTAGCTTACTATATCCATCATAGGAGCTATGAATAGGGGCAGTTTTAAATTGAACTTGTGATTTAGTGTACATATATATACAGTATATAAACATTTTACATGGATCATTTAGTTTTTTAATCATTTTAGTGCTACGGAATTTCATAATCTATCTAGCTGAGCATTTACGTATTACGCTATGTACATAATATGGTAATGTTTTACTGGTTTCCTATACCTGTTTCTATGGAAAACCTGAACACAAACATTAGCTTGTAGAATTGAAATCGATTACATATTTGCTTGAATGTGAATCATAACTAAACTTCCAGGTGGCTGAATGCATCTCTAACACAAAGATTGCCTGTGTTTTGATATCTGTTTGCTGGCAGATGACCCAGAAATTCTCATATTTTAAGTAAAAATGAGTGTAATAAAAAAATAAACTGATGATTTTTAATCTCTGTGTTCATGCTAAAAACTCTTAAGCGTTATTAGTATTAGGAAATGGAGCCCTTCATTTACTAATAACTCATTACATTTAGGCTTACAATGATGGTGCCATAAATGTAATAGTAATTCAATTGTTTGCCACAGAAGATGACATTTTTCTTAAACATTACTCAGTAATTTCAGTCAAATTTTTAAAAGGTAGAATGCCCAAGGCAAAGTCCCTGAGTTTTGCTGGTCTCTTCTGTTAAGAGCTCAAAGAATGGATAAACACGATGACTGTGCTAACCTGTTGACGTGCAGAAAGTCAAAAATCTGAAGGCACAATACTGGAGTCCTGCATGCATTTTGCAGCTGTTGTTGTTCGCAGTTCATGTACTTACAGATGAATGCAGTAGCATTGACAAGTGTTGTTAAAAAAACAAAGGCCGTCTTTCTTTTAATTAGAAGCTAAGGCATAGGTCTTTTCAGTGATGCATATCATGAAGGGTAACTTTGCAGATGTTTGATAGGATGTTTATATTTTTATACATGTAGGTAACGAGCCACTTATTCGTTCTTATTTTCACATGTATAGCATTGAAAATAAAGATCCTTCTAGGAAAACGTTGCATACCAGATTAAATTCTTGTTCTTTGAATTTTAACTCAGTTGTGTGGTTTATGCTGTCCTTTTTTACTCTTGGTAAAGATGTCATTAGCTTTGCTCTCTCTTCCACAATATCATTTTCATAACTTTAGCAAAGACTCCAAACTAATATGTAAAGCAGAAACATTGAGCAAATAATATTATATGTATAGGGATCTCTAGTAACACCTATGGCAAGATAAACAGAAATGTGTAATGCTCAGACTGCATACTTTCCTTTTAAGTGTCACATAGAATTTTTGTAGTACTGGTCAGTATAAATCAGTCCTCAGGAAACAATAGTGATTAAATAGCTTAATTTGAATAGCACAGAATAATTGCTGAAATAAAATGTTGATGTTTTTATGAAGCCAGAGAATAATAACATTGGGTATAGTGCTCATTTAATGAAAAAAACCCCACATTAATACCTTAAGAAATAGATAATCTAAGAGAAATGCATTTAGAAATTCTGTCAAGAAACAGAGGGGTGATCTTGTTAGCTACCCTCTCATCTCTAATGAACTATTATAAACCTGATGGCTTATAATAAATCTGTGGTTAGTTTCATAGAAAATTAGTAATGAATTGCTAGTATAATCCACGTGGGTGAAGCACCTGTATATTTAATAAATCTTTCTTGGATAGCATGGTTATAATGCAAAGGAACCAGCTGAAGGAAGGTTAATTAACCATTTTATTTGATGGCTTTATAGTATTTGAAAGCTTTGTTATCATGCAATGATATAAGAAAGGAGGTTGTTCCATAAGCAACAAAACTTTGAGTCTGTCTTTCTGCAGGTTTAAGTCTTATTTACTTTATCTTACCACTTCAATTGGTCTGCTCACCCCCATCCCTTTTATTTCACTTCTACTGGGCTGGTTCTTTGGCAGAACCAGCTTCTGGTATGCTGAAGGTTGTGGCTGAATTCTACCTTTCTCCCCCAGTGAACTACAGATTTTTTTTCCCTTTCCTTTACCCAGCCAGCAGTATTCATGGAATTTGTAAGACCTTAACATTTGCGAGGTTTTTAAGTTCTTTCGATTGCGTTTGAAATTACTCATCAACTCAGAAATTGTTCAGGCGGACAGATGTCCACCCAAACAGATAATGCAAGGCTAAGAGCCTTATTTCCTTAGGAAACAAGGCTAACAACAAATTACTTAGTTACAAAGTAATTAAGGTCTGTCACTGTCTATGTAAAACCTTTTGTCAAAGGAGGACAGAGTCGTCTGAGTGCACTAAATCCCTGTAGACCGAGGACGCAAGTGGTCACACTCACTTTTGTGACACTGGCCAGTCAACCAAATGAATGGGTGGACTAGAATGGCTTAAAAATAATTACAGCCTCCAAATTTCTGCAGTGTTTCCAAGTGTAACTTGAACAGCTTTGAGCCTTGTTACAACAGCCCTTCTTGGTTGCCTGTCTTAAAGCTGTCTGTAGTTCCTTTGCTAAAGAAAAATTTTGTTATGATTATGGTGCTTTTAGGACTCCTTCTGCCTTTTTGGCTGGCAGGAATAGAGCAAAATGTGCAGGAAAATATTTCCAAAGGCTAGATTTGACTCAGTTTTTTTAATTATAGAAAATCTTCAGCATAGTTGTTAATGAAAAATGAGTGTTATTTATTTAAGAAGTACTGGCATTTAGTTTTATGAAGCTGAATGCTAATTTTGTTTTTCATTAAAATGAGCTGCATGTGTTTTCCCCCTTGCAGTGAACTGTACTAGATGTAAGGCTCTGCTGCTAGACAAAACTCTTATGTATGATTGCTGGAGTATTAATACTGCCGTTATGAGTAGTCTGTTGGAAATAGGCAGCACGACTGCTGAGACAGTCAAAACCACAGTCAGTCAAATTATCACATTTCTTCCCTCTTCCACTCTCCACTGTGTTCAAACGGGAATAAAATTAAGCTCTGTCATGTGTTTCTTGCTCTGAAAGTTTTCTAGCACATACTATGGAGTATTTGATACTTCCATCAAAGCTGTTGGCATCAGTGAGTCAGGGTTTTGAAGCAGATCCTATTTTCTTGCGAGGAAATAAGAGCTAGGAAAAATCCTTGCACAAAGTGGGAGCCGTCTCATGCACTTCTGGGGAAATTTCTTGGTATCACAAGAGATTCAAGATATTTTTCTATCTAATCCAAATAATACATTCATACATTACTCCTATCTTGCAAACCTAACCCCCTCCCCCCCACCCCCGAAAGACTGTAGTCCTTGGTGTAATTTGTTTGGTTTAGCTCTTGCTTGATGTCATCTGGATGAAAGAAATTTTTTTCTTCTCCTTTGAAAAAGCTCAGTGTTTAGCCGCTGGGAAATGACAAAGTCAGCAGTACACCTTGCTTAGGGAGATGGAGAGATGTGGGTTAATTTTTTATCATCCTTTTTAATTCAAGATTATGATACGAAAGGATGTTCACACAGGACTGTACAGGAATGAGCCAATGTGTCTTATGATGCCAGTATGCAGATGATGCCCATGTCCATATAGCCTCTGACTTGCCTTCTGTAGCTTAACAATTTTCTCAGACTAGAATTTAAGTGTTAACTCATTGAATTTCTGCTAGAGAGGATGGGAACAGCGTATTAGATTGCCACAAAAAAGCACCTCCTTTGAGAAAGATTGATTATTTTCCTTTTTAATTTTGAGATGAAGTCACAACCCTGGTTAGTTTATTGAGGAGCAGGCTGTGATGTAAAAAAAAAAAATAATTTTCCTCCACTACTCCTCTCCCTGCACACATGTTCTTCAGGAGGGAACGCAGTGCTAGCATGATGGGAACAACCTTTCTTTTTGGTTTCAGAGATAACTGCAATAACTCACAATGCTGTCACCTCAGTTTGGGCTGTTTTTCTGATTGTGGCTGCCCTTTAGGGTCACACCAACACATAATAAACGGTCCTTTAGGAGAGCATATCATCCTAACTATGTAGACTTCCCTAGATTTGGATGTAGTTTGGTTTTGAGTCAGATTTTCCAAATAGCTTAGTGACAATCTCCTCATATTACAGCAAAGTATGTGATTATTAGAAGCCTAAAGTTGAAATTTTTTCCTTTAAAAGGGCAGAGACTGTTCCAGGAATGTGACTATGTGACTCTTTTTTTTTTTTTTTTTTTTTTTTTTACTTTTAGTAAGGAATCCCAATTATGGATATATTTTTTTTTCCCCGCAAATCTGTAGTCTTGTACAAACACCCCTAATTTCCCTCACCTTGTAAAATTCACGTACATATCTTCCTATGGCTGACAGCTGAGGGCACGAGTATTTCAGAAAGCTGGAAGGACCAGGAGGTCTTGCAATGACTCAGAACTGCTACATGGCAATCCCTTCCTACCGCGGTCCCTCCTGCGGTTAGAGCCAGGCTGGGGGGGCAGCTGGGTCCCAGGCTCGAGGATGACCTACTGGTCCGCACCGCAGCGACTCCTTCTGCCTTGCTTCCTTCCCGGCAATGACCGCGGTGACTCGGTAGTCCCTGAGCTGGCGGAGTCCCACTGCTGGCTCCTTCCCTGAATAAAGGGGCGGCATTTGTATTCTGGTGAGCTCCGTGCAGCCCAACAACCTCAAATTGGCACCACTTCTCTGCTAGACTTCTGACCTACTTATTTCCAGGGTCTGCTTCCACAGTCTGTACGTTATCTGCTGTCTCGGGGTATGGTTGGAACATGGGAAAGATTTAGCTGTTTACAGTAGGCTGCCTAATAGCTTATCTGCTGTAGGGATGATAAAGACTTTCAGTTAAATATAGTTTTAGAGTTCCTTAAAATTGTGTGGTCTGGATAACCCATGAAAAGTGCTGTATAAACTATAATAAAGCTGGGTAAAGGCACCTTTTCCTTTGTAGGTGAGAATGATGGCTTTAAGAGCTTTGCTGGAGCCCTAGCATGTTTATCCCCTCGGACTTGCTTGTATCATGTTAAAGGCTGGAGAGCACTCCATTGCAGATAACTGGACCAAACAATCATATTTTTTTAGAAGATGTTAGAGGAAGAGTATACGTATACAAATCTGCCAGTGTTTCTGTTTCTAAAAGAAAATGTATAGGTTGCTTGCAGATTTTAAGACTGAATATTTTTCAACCCATCACCTCCTAGGGTTTGAGGACAGAAAGAAACGTTCAGATCATCTGGTCTGCTGTTCTACATAGCCTACACTGCAGGACTTCCCTCAATAGAGTCATTAAATCAGGCACTGAAATTTCTTAGATTGCCATCTAATCTCGTGGACGGCACTGCCAGTGAAAAAGAAGACATTGTCATGCTCAATTCATTGTTCTGCTGCAAATGTCACCAGCTTGGGCTTCCAGCCAGAAGGGTCTGTAATGTCTTAGTCACCGACACCACGAGGCTGAAGAGGGCGTTCTGTAGGAGCGTATGTATGGAGGCAGTTAGTTCATTTGATCTAAATCTGAGGGTGAACTGTCCTGTCTTCTCCTTCATTTCCCCTCCGCTTGACTCTGTAACAAGTTTTGGGTTGGCACTGCTTATGCGGCCATAGGATGAACCAGTTCAGGGACCTGGTGCAGACAAAAACCTTAAAGAAGCCAACAGAAAAAGGCAGGTTAGCTGTCAACCAGAGCAGAACCCTGCTTGACCCAGCATGATAAAGTTGCTACTGCCAGGAGAAATGGTCTGATAAGTAAACAGAGTGAGCTCCTGTGGTCTGTCAACACAAGGCATGTTTTTTAGTCCTTTAGCCATCTCATGTCTCTTCTCTAAATCCTCTTCAATTTATCAACGTCTTTTGAACTGTGGATTTCAGAGATGGCCCATTCCAGTGAGGGAATGTGCCAATGCAAAGTAAAGTTCCTCTGTCCTGTCCTCTGCCTTTCCTGTTCATCCGTCCAAGGTTTGCATTGGCAGCTCTAGGGATTTAAGTGCCACTGAAGTTTATGGTCAGAAAGCCACCACCGCGAGCACTTGTGTTCTGTCCTCCAAATGCTGTCCCAGTTATCAGTCAAAATGCATGGCAGTGTGTAAGGTGTTTTCTTAATAAACACTATACCATGGTTCAATTTCTAACAACCAAACAGCCTTACAAAACAAAGCAAAACTAACACACGAGGATCTGTTTTCCATCCATCGATGTTGATGGATGTTACTCTGTTACACGACTGTTCAGTATCATTTCTTTCAAGTTAATACATCAGATAGTTTTTACTCTGGATAAGTTGATGGCCAAGGATTGATACCAGGTTAGCAGGCATGAAGTTCCCAAATTACCCCATTTTTTTTAACCGCTGTCTTCAAACACAAACAGTTTATGTTTTTTTCCAGTGCTTTGAAGCTTCCCCAGAGTTCTGAGACTTTCTGAGAAGGCTGCATTAGTAATTACACAGGCTTGTAAAGACACCAGATGTAAATTGGCCAGACCTGATTAAAAAAAAAAAAAATACTTGTTGCTCATCTTTTTTTGGATTAGCATCAGAAGGGAAGTTGTTCATTATTCTCAGCAGACCTGCAGAGCAAAATATTTATACTTTTCCTGGACTAACAAGACTCCGACTTCCATCTAGTAATGAATCAATACAATTTTTCATGTTGTTCCTAATAAAATTAAATAATTTCATTTTTTTAACATGCTGACTACTACTTTCTTCATGTTCTTTTGCCTTACCTTATTGAATTTATGCAATGCAATTAGTACAGCATTTGGAACTTGCATTGATTTTTACAGGTTGTGATGGCCTTCTCTTTCCCTATTAGAGTTTTTATCTATGACTTTTTAACAGCAGCTATCTGGATCCTATGCTGGGATGCACTGGATAACTGTAACTCCCATTGATCTCAGTAGAAGGTGCTGTCACTGCAGGACGTACACGACAATTTCACAAAAACGGTGCTTTCTCTTTTGCATTCAGGACTTAACATTTACATTTATTTGCTGAAACTGTAACCTGGGATTTAGAAATGCAAATAACAGTATTTTTAAAGGTTTGTTTCTTGATATGCAGTTAGTGGGAGTTTATGCTTTGTTCACCAGTCTTCAGGATAACAATTAGTCAACTCAGTCCCTCATATATAAGCATAAAGAAATAATTCAAAAATATTTTACATTTTACTGAAGGAAGTAAATTCTGCTGACAAGCCAAGATACAGACCTTCCTTTGAGATTTCTATTAGTTCTTAATATTCTCAATATTTTATTCAAGGAATAGGCAGGAAACTGTAGAGAACAGAAAAGAATGGCAAACTTAGACATTTGCTCTTCTTTGTAAAGGCAAACATGTTCAAATTTGCCCTGCTTCACTAACATAAGATCAGAAGCCTTTGTAAAAGTGCTGTCCTTGAGGTAGTGTTTGAAGTTTCACTGGACTTATTAACTGAGAGAAAACTTCTTCACTATACTCTTAGTCAGCATTTCTTTTTCAAAAACAAAATTACATGAGCTGGTGACTCTACAGCAGCACTGTTTTGTGCTGGTGGGTGTCTCAAGTACCTGAAAACACTACCCTTAATTTTTCTTAAAGTCATTTCTAGCTGTGACGTTTTTTTTATCACATGCCAATCCACCATTCCTATGTAATATTTCAAAAAAGCTGGAAAATACGTGATATATAAATGTTATGAGTTTTGTACATATGAAATATAATTTCCATAACTATTTTCATAGCCAAAGCCTTTTTGTGCAGGCTTGTGAAAGGCAGCATATAAATATTACTGTTGCTGTTGTTACCTTCAACAGCAATACACAATTCCAGTACCATTTTTGTTTGAAAGTTTGCAAAACATACAAATAGGAAGGCTGTCTCCATAGGAATATGGTGGAACTTCAAAACTCTGTACAACAATGTTACTTTGTGTTTTGAGCATTTAATCTCATTTTATATATTGTGGTGCACGTCCAAAGAATATCTAGAGGATACACTAGAGGAGTGTTTTCTCAGATCTTTCCTAGCCCTGTTTTGACATATCTAGAAGTTGCTTCTTTGTTATATTAAGTTATTTATGTCTTTTCCTGAACCCTGTTTATGGACGAGCATTGCTGATGTGCATTTTGGAGTGCTACACGTGTGGCACACAGCTCACTCCTTTGCTCTTCCCTGGTCTTGCACTCACTGGAGTTGGTATTTGCTTTTTTTGAGGCCCTGCTTCCAATACGTTCTTCTGATATGTATGAATTGGTATGGAAGTCAGGGGGACAACATGGAAACTCGGCTGTGGTAAAGGCATGTGGCTGGGGAAGAGCGTCATCAGTGACAGCTTCTCAGCTTGTGAAGGCTGCACGCTTTGCCTACCCACCCCACAAACCTGTGGTGTGTGGAGGCTGATACTGCCTGGATAAATAATAAACACTTAACATTACAAGTAATAGGTTGTCGTAGCTTCTCCCTTACTTTGTATTCTTCAGTTTATTCCTCAAGAGAAGGCCTTACTGTATCTTTAAACATGATTTTGGCTATAGTTCCCTCACTATAACTCATACAGTTGTCCTTATCATTTCCCCTTGATAGTCTCTTAAATAGCTCGATGTTCTTCCCACATTTTAGTTTGCAAAATTACAGAAAATTAGAGGAAGAAATGCTGCTTTAAATTAGTATCCTTAGACAACGTGAGATTACTTTTAACCTTAATTTTTTATAGTAACACATGGGAATGAAAGAGTCATTGGCCAAAATAGGCAAGTTGTTCCCTTTGTGTAGAATAACAGAATATGTAGGTCTGAATAACTTGTTCAAATAACTTGGCTCTGAGCAACCTGATCTGGTTGAAGATGTCCCTGCTCCTTGCAGGGGGTTTGGACTAGATGACCTTTAAAGGTCCCTTCCAACCCAAACCATTCTATGGTTCAATGATTCTATAAATCAAGCAAGAAAGTCTTCCTGAGGTTAGAGTGACTCTCTTTTGTAATAGTGATTGCCTAATACTGAATGTTTTCCCCAAAATGAAGTATCTATCACATAGACTTTTCATAAACAGAAAAAAAAAGCAGAACACAGGACAAACATTTCAGAATTAGAAAATCCTCCACCTCTCCCACCCCTTTGCAAATATATTGTGTCCTTGTGAAATTTCTGTGTTTTCCTTCTGACACACCACCAGCTAGGAAACGTATTTCACTGTTCTGCTTTACAGAGATGCTCTCATTCCACAGCAATTTTCATCTTTCCTGAGGCAGTTGGCTTGTAGTTTGCCTTTCCAGCTATTCTCTTCCTTAACTGGACTTTCACTTTTTCTAAATCTTCTGCAACACCAGGTACATGTGTCCTCCTAAGTCTGATGTTGGATTTGGTGATTTACTTACTGTGTTAACTCTGTTAGCTGTTATATTTCCCCCTCTTTTGTATGAAAAGATTTCTGGTCGAGGCACGTCCTTCTGTCTGTATACACGTGGCATTTCTGGATCTGTGATACAGGTATGGGTACACAGGAATTGCCACACCATTTCAGCTTTGCCCAGTCATTTATCCTCTCTCTCTGATCATGACTGACAGTGAGTACATTACAGGAAACCATAAGCATCTCTGTAAAGCCCACAGACTATCTTAGAATACTGTGCTGTAAAACCATTTTTAGGTATGTGGCAAGGCATTTTCCTTATGCGTTTAATAAGGAACTGTACGTTGTAAGTGTACTATGTGAAAGTATTATGCTTTGCTGATTTCCTTCCCATAGGGAAAGGTCACTAGAAGAAATGCATTTTGAATCTCCTTTTGGTTTATGTATGCGGAGAAACCCACACGGTCCTGGTGTACCTACATTGTACCAGTGCAATATAAATAGAATTGCATGCCTCTTTCTGCTCAGCTTCGTTTGTCTCAGGCTTTGTAAAAGAACTTTCATCTCTCCCATTATATTATATTTTACCCCTTGCAATGAAGAAGAATTTGCTCTGTGATTTTCAGAGAATATTTTTATTATTTTGATATGAAAATGTTATTTTCCATGGTTATTTCATCAAGAAAAGAAAGATTTAGAAAGAGCTTTTTTTTTTTTCATTTTTGTGAAAGCCATAGCCTTTTCCTCGGGATTTCTCCCCTTTGTTGTTACTTTATGAATTGAACGGGTTTGATTGTCATATTTTTAGAAGTTTTTTTATTCTGCTTTTTGTCTGCTCTCAATCCAATGCCATGAATTTAACAGAGCAATCTTGAGGTTTTGACTGGTCCAGCTAAAACCTGCAGCCTACATCGGCTTTATGGGACCAGGCAAATTCAAATGCATACACAGGTGCACCTGCTCCATTCTGCTTTTGTTAAAATTCTCTTTCTCACCACTTTTAAAAGTTTCTTTTTCTGAAATTCTCTCCAGCTGTAAAGGGATGGCTAGTTACACTAAAGGTTTGCTCTGGTTGGGTAAATTTTGGTGAACTGCATTGCTGAAAATGGATTTCACAGGCAGCTTCAGGTAAGATAAGAGCGATAAGTAAAACTGACAGTGCCTCCGGTTGTTTTAGGTTAAACCACAGAGCCTAGGGATGTCAACTGCAGAGCAGAGTTCTCTTAGCTGCCTGTCTGGAATGGAATAGAAAACTTGGCTCAGATACAGGAGCTCAGAGTGCAGCCTCTCTTTGCCTGATCTGAGCAGAAATTTGTATGAGCCCTTGCAGGTGAGTGCCCAGCCCAGGCTGCTAATGGGTGTCTGCAGTCTTACGGATCTATTTTAAGGGGCTGGAAGGACAAGTTCAGCTGCTCTCTTTGTGACAACTCTAAACAGGATCACTGTACCTGTGTGCGTAGAGCATGGGTCCTGCATGATCATGAGATGCTTTCCAGCCCAACACAGATGGGGCAAGCCTGGTGTTGGGGAACTGCCTAGCGAAAGGCTGAAGTGCCGGGGAGCTCATCACACCACGCAGTACAGCACTGGAACCGGTCCTGTCTCAGCAGAAAGAGAACCAAGGCACGTGTGCTCTTCTCTACAGCAGACCTCTATTAGGAGGCCGAACCTATTACAACGGCAAGAAGGGCTCCTGAGTCACTGCAAGGGATGGGGGAGGAATAAGAAGGCTGAATGGACTTGTGTAAGCAGCACCTGGGATGTTTGCTGATGTTGGTTTTGATAATGCAGCATCCATTTCAGAGAAATCTCTTCTCTCTCAGCATGTGGGGAGCAAATATAGATTTCAAGCCAGAAGAAAGGGCAGTGAGTCATGTTTACTAAGTATGTACTTAATTTTAGAAATAAAATCAGAATTGTACATGTTATAAGTATGAGTGCATAAATAGGCATAGAGTTCTTAGCAGAATTCTGTTCAGTCTGGAGAAGGCAAGACTCCAGGGAGACCTTATAGCAGCCTTCCAATACCTAAAGGGGGCCTAAAAGAAAGATGGGGAAAGGCTGTTCAGTAGGGCCTGTTGCAATAGGATGAGGCGTAATGGTTTTAAAATAGATGGAAGCAAATTCAGACTGGACATAAGGAAAAAAATTTTTACAATGAGGGTGGTAGAACACTGGAGCAGGTTGCCCAGAGAGGTGGTAGATGCCCCATCTCTGGAAACGTTCAAGGCCAGGTTGGACAGGGCTCTGAGCAACCTGATCTGGTTGGAGATGTCCCTGGTCCTTGGAGGGGGGTTGGACTAAATGACCTTTAAAGGTCCCTTCCAACCCTAACTATTCCATGATTCTCTGATTCAGTCATCCTGGCACATTGTAACAGAGTCTGACTGCTGAGAGGGCATCGTGGTCATCTTGGGTGGTCCAGACTGTGCATTCCAGTTTGCTCCAATAGGTAGAAAACATCCATGGGGATGAGGAAACATGTTTCCACTCCCTTGCTGCCCCTGTCTTGCTGTCCCTTGCTGGACTAAGGGCATGGGAACATTAGTTTTCATATATCACTTCATTCTCAGAATCCTGTACTTTTTTTTTTTTTTTTTTTCCCCTGAGGAAGGAGTCTTCCCCATCATTGGCAGCTGATAGAGAGTAATTTTTAATTCATCAGTTACTTTTTAGATGAGGTAGATTTGAAATGGCTGTCCCCTTGTAACTTACCAGTTCTTTCTATCTTTTCCAGGTGATAAAAAAGAAAAAAAAAATCCCTTTCCATAAATAGAAACTCCCTGGTGATCTCTAATAAATTATTCTCTTCCTAAGAGTCTGTTGTATGGCAACGTGACCAAAAGGTTTGTGGCTTTGGCACTGAATGTGAAGAAGAATAGCAAGATAATAGAAATGTTGACCAGTGGCCTCAGGGATGGGAAAAAAGTAGTGTATTTCTTTCCTAGATCAGAAGAAGTACTAACATACTCAGTTCTTTCTTTGTGAAGACCTTTTCTTGGATGCAAGTGTCTATGCAGGTTTCCTATGAGAAAAAACAAAACCCCTGGGAGAAAGAAAAAGCCTATACAAGTGCTACCTTTGCATGACATTTTTGTCTCCTTGGATAGTTAAATATCTGAGTGAAACACAGAGAAGGAGAGAGGAATAAAAACGGAAGGGAAGGGAAGGGAAGGAAAGGGAAGGGAAATATTGAGACTGGCCAGATACATGTTTGGCACTTTATTTCTGTAAAGAAAAAAAGCTGTAGACAGTCCATACAATGTATTCCAGCAAAAGCAATGGGAATAGGCACATATTGGTCATGCAGTCTGATTACAAACAAATCACTTTGCCAGTACTCACATTTGACGTGGCTTTGCTTGCAGACAGCTGCATTTCCTACACTCAGAGCACTGTTCAGAGCTTTGAAAGATGGACAACAGGGTCTGCCACACACCTGCACCTCAGCAGTGCTGAGCAGAGGGGAAGGGTCACCTCCTTCCAACTGCTGGCAAGGCTTTGCCCAGTGCAGCCCAGGATACCTCTCGCCGCCACCTTTGGGCAAGGGCACCTTGCTGGCTCCTGGTCACCTTGGCGTCCACCAGGACGCTAGGATCTTTTTTGCCATGCTGCTTTCCAGCAGCTTCACCAAGCTGGTCTTGGTCACAAGTACGTGTGGATGTTTCCCAGGATGCTTTGTGCCTGAATGGGTGCCATCTGCAGTTGGTCCCAGCCTCTTTCTGCAGGTCTCCCAGTGCCACTGCCGTGAGGGTGAGAAGGGCGTGTTTCCTCCAGCCAAAGCAGTGATCCAGGTGGAAAAGCTCTCTCTTGTTCTGGGACAGTGAGAAAGAGGATGAAATTTGGTCACAGAGTCCAGAGAAGGAGTTTCCACAGAACCCCATCCTTATCTTTTTTTTCCTTAATTCCAGCTTAGGCTGGCATTTCCTTATGTATAGGAAGTGTGTGCAGAAATGTTTATTCTAAAATCTAGGTTTAAAATCTGCTTCAGCTTCAGTGGAAGTGAAATTTGAGCTTAAAGAAAGGCGCTTTTGTGAAAAGTGCATTCCAAAGGCTTCCTTGAATAGTATATGCTTATAAAGTATTAAGGTATGCAAGGGTATAAGAATGAATAACACAGAGGTATGCTGCAGCTGCAAAGCTGAATGTGGACTGAACTAACCTGGAAACCAGGCATGTTTTTATAGCAGGTGTCAGTTCTAGCCTGTTTCTGTTGAAAATGTTGCTACAGGAGAGGGTGAATAAGTTGACATTAACCTAATGATGTTATAAGTTAGCCATTCCATGGTTAAATGCTCTACATGTGAAGCATATGAAAAACATGCGAGTGTTGAACTGGTGTCCTGACTGCTGACTGATGTCCCACATTACAATAAATACATGCATTAAGAACAGGAGAACGGTGGTTCTGGATCAGGCAAAGGGTCTGTGCTTTCTCTAGCGCTCTCCTTGCCACTGCCCAGCACTCAACTGGTACATTCCTGGGCACAGCCACAACCAGTCCAGCCTCTGTTTTCCAGGGAGCTGATCGCTATATATATGAGAGAGAGACAGTAGAGAAAATCTAGTTCTTCATATCCCTTCTGTTGTTTTACTGGAGAATCTGAAGTTGTCTATAGCCTTTTTTTTTGTTTGTATTTATGTCGGCACTTCATTGGGTCCAGACTAAATGGAAATTCTCTACCTGACTGCAGCAAAAATCGGGCTGAGCCCTTAGTAATCAGCCATTGGTTAACTTTGGCTTTGATATCATGGAATCCTAGAATCATTTAGGTTGGAAAAGACCCTTAAGATCATCAAGTCCAACCGCAAATCTAACACTGCCAAGTCCACCATAGTTTGCTGTGGTGGAATAGGAAACTGAGACAGCTAGGGACATTAGTTGTATTTTCTGGAAGGAGGTGGAAAAAATTCTAAGGAAAAATTTTTAGTAGCATTACAATGGAGGTCATAAGAGTGGCACATGAGAGCCAAGTATCTTTGGTTAGCTAAAGTAGTGGAGGATGCACTGGGTTTGTTGCTAAGTTAGAGCAAGAGCAGCTGCTGCTCTAGGCAAATGGCTTTTTAGAATTAGAAGCCATTACTGTCTCAAGTGACACATTTAGGAAATGTCACTATGTGAATAATTACCTCACACAGCAAAGCTGCAGCTACCTGATAGCACAATATTTTTCCCACTTTGGAGGTTTTTATATTTATCTAAAACTTTCCAATGGTCATCACTGCTATTTTATTCTCTGTATGACAAATAAGTACTAAATGAAGGTGTTTTCATGTATTGGAGCAATCTACATGTTTACAGTTTTTACAGCTGTTGCAAAGATGTAATTGAATCCCTGAAGAGCTTTTGCTCTTTATACTACTAAAAGCCACACTAAACATCTTTTTACAAATTTCCAGTTTGGAGAACTGCAGAGTAATTTTTCAAGTGTTTATGCGACAGAAAGAAAATAGTCTTCCTTTAGAGACAATGTTTTGCTGCAGATTTTGGTTCTCTCTTTTCTGTTTCATCTGCCTTTTCTCCAACTCAAAAACATCTACTTTCTTAGAAATTGTTCTTGTTTGATATGGTAGAATATCTTTGTGTAGCAGCTGAAAAGGAACTGGACCTATACATTGTTAGGCAAATACCACACAAAATTCTTATTTCCATAATGCATACATTTTTCCTTTACTTATTAAAGAAAATTACCAAACTTTTTGTAAAGTTCGTGTATCAATCTGCTTGCGTATGGCTCAGCACTACTTTTTGCAACTGAGCTAAAAATCTGTGCCGAATTGTATTGTAACCCAGAAATGAAAATAATAGAGATGACTTACTTCACATGTGTTCTCTATAGATTGTTATGACCAACTGCAAGTAAATCATGAAAATATATGTAGCTGATATTTCTAATTTAATCTTTGACATCTCAATAAGTCATTTTTATATTTAAACTACTCTCACTATAGTTTCTGCATGAAAGACCAAAACAATCTCTGTTTTTAATAGAATTTATGCAGGAAAGCATTGACAAAAAATCTTAGAATACTTTTAATGTTTGTTCCTACATCAGCCATGCTGAGATGAGGCTTAAAAGCCCACCAGAGAATTCATATTTGCCTCAGTGCTGTTAGTAAAAGCTGTAATTATCTGTATCTTTTGAAAATGTTTAAAATGAAACACAACCTAATTCTCAGTTATAGAACAAGGTAGTACAGCAAAGACATTATAATCTATTTTTTCATTATAAGATGTGGGTGCATAACCAGGGAGAACACTAGCACGATTATGTCTTAGTAAACCTTTCCAATACACAACCATTTAGTGGAGCAATGAAAATCAGAACTTACTCTGACTTTATCACGGCATAACACCTCTGTTGTGCAGGTAGACAAAGAGCTTGACTTTCTGGGATATTTTCACTTTCACAGTCCTGTCTCCTCTCCTTTAATTGTCAGCAACCTCACTACCCAGCGATTTTGTGGGGGATTAGGGTTAGCCTAATTGCTTTCCCCTTCACTCTTGACAGCATTAGTGAGGCTAGAATCTCCAACAGAGTCCCTTGGGCCTTACTGCTGCTGAATAATGCATGCCAGAGCTCTGTACTCCAGAGCAACTTTTACTCACCCATATTGCAGGGCTTAGCAAAGTGAAGTATGATGCCGACAGAGGCCAAGCATAGACTGGGCTAGAAGCAGGCATGGCTAGCAATGACCTAATCAGGAGCCATGGGCTAAGAGGGACCATGTTGTTTACATGACCATGCCTAGCCCTTGCTTAAAGACATCCAGGACTTTTGCTTGGATTTTTTAAATTGAAATGCTAAAGCAGTCCCTGACACCTTTCAATGTTTCATCTGTCCACATCTTTTATAAATCTCTAGCTTTTTTTTACAGCTGAAACTTAACAGCTGAGGAGAAACTTCCAAATGTGTTGTGACAGGGAAGGGCATACTGCCCTTTTTACCTTCAGAAATTTTAAATGCTTAACTTTTCAATTGTGTATGCAGTTCAGGGGAAAAACAAACAGGGAGAAATATCAGTGGAGTGAGGGGCTTCTGGAGTGAAAGGGAATGATGGGGAGAAACTCTTCAGCAGGGCCTGTTATGATAGGATGAGAGGTAATGGTTTTAAAATAGAAGGAGGTAGATTCAGACTAGACATCAGGAAAAAAAATTTCACACTGAGGGTGGTGGAACACTGGAACAGGTTGCCCAGAGGGGTGGTAGATGCCCCATCCCTGGAAACATTCAAGGTCAAGTTTGATGGGGCTCTGAGCAACCTGATCTAGTTGGAGATGTCCCTGCTCTTTCCAGGGGGGCTGGACTAGATGACCTTTAAAGGTTCCTTCCAACCCAAACTATTCTATGATTCTATGATCTAGTAGCAGTGAATTCCAGGGTTTAGCTATATCATGTTACGGAACTCTGTTCCCCTTTTTGTTTTCGACCTGCCATATATTGTCCCCTTAGTCATCACTTTCCTAGAGTAAAGAGCGCTTGTCTAGTTGGTCTTTCCTTGTCATTCCCCGCCTCTGATCAGTCTTCTGCTATTTTCATATGGTTCCTCCTGTTCTCTTCGTAGTTTGTAGAGCTCACAAATGTAGCTACACTGATTCCTTCATATACATTCCTGTAACTTAGAGTCTGGAATTGGTAAGCAGAACCAAAAGTCTATTTACTGTTCTGTTTTAGAATATCCATTAGCAGGTGCCTGGGGAAGCATGTAAGACTAGACCATTTTTCAAGAAGATTTGCACTTTAAACCTCAGATTCATGCACTGGAAGTTGCTTATTTTTTTTTTTTTTTTAGCTTTTTTAAATGGTGCAAGACTTAGACTTGTCAAAAAAACAGGTTTTATCCCTGGCCTGCCCCAGCTTTGTCCCTTACTGTCCAGAAATAAACTAAAAAGGTGGCTCAGTCTGCTGCTGCATTTTCTGTTTCTTGGGAAGTTTAAAACAGGAAGAAATTTCCCTGTCAGGAGAGAATGCCTGATATTATAAAAAGTTCTGAAAAGTATACAAGCCCAGAATAATCATAGAATCATAGAATCACAGAATGGTTAGGGTTGGAAGGGACCTTCAAAGGTCATCTAGTCCAACCCCCCTGCAAGAAGCACTGACATCTTTGACTACATCAGGTTGCTCATCCAACCTGGCCTTGAACGTTTCCAGGGATGGGGCATCCACCACCTCTGAGCAACCTGTTCCAGTGTTCTACCACTGTCATTGTGAAAATTTTTTTCCTAATATCCAATCTAAATCTACCTTCCTCTATTTTGAAACTGTTACCCCTAGTCCTGTCACAACAGGCCCTACTGAACAGTCTCTCCCCATCTTTCTTGTAGGCCCCCTTGAGGTACTGGATAATCATCCACAACTATTCATTTCAAGGATAAAGTTTTTATATTCACCCACGAAAGAAATTTCCTGGAAAAGACATCTTTGAAATCTGAAGCTAGCCCTGCTCCAAACTTGTTCTGCAGTAATAAATAAATACAGAATGCTGCAAAATGCAATTAACATAACAGATCCTGAACTGATGATTGTGTTAAATATTTGCTGAAGCCTGGTTTGGAGCATTATAATGGTCTGGGCAAACTGACAGGTGTCCACCCCCTACAGACCTTCTATTACACCAATGGACCTTCACTGATTAACATTTTGGTGACCTAAAAAACTGATCATATATACATTTAATGACTTTATAAAGGAATTAATCACTTAAAATGCAATTAAAAACTGCTGCTTCAGCATGAATCTTTTAAGTCAGTTGGAAATAATTAACTTCAGGATGATTTATTGAAGAGATTAATCTTTCAGTTAGAGTTGGAGTAAGCTGCATGACCTCTTCTGAAGAATATTGCTCACCACAGTTTTAATGGATAAAGGATGAGCTAAGATACTGTTATGTGCATTTGCTGCTACCCAATAGACGTGCTGCCTCAGTACGTCTTTGCGTATGTAATTTATTTTCACTGGCACATATCTAATTAGGCAGTATCATATTTTGAATACTGTCTCTTTTTATGCAAGGGTTTTTATCAAAGGCAAGCCCTGAAGAATCTCACAGATGAGATCTTTCAGTCTTTTGCAGCACACATCAGTATAATACTGAACTATAAATTGTTTTTCGGTTGTCAAATTTCCCACTGAAATCATAAAGCCATAGGAGGTCAAGTATGCACATAAGGTCCTATTGATTTCCACTTAACAAAGATATTTTCTACAGTCTGTGGATACTGTAGGCATAATATTCTCATTTCTCTGGGAAACAGCTATTCGTTGATCATATTGAATGTGTATATAATCAGAAATTTGAATCCACGTAACGCAAAGGATGCTCTTTGTATCAGTTTTTGACCTCACAATTTTTGGTACACAAACAGGCTTAACTTCTCTGGCAATCAGTAGAAAACAATTACTTTATCTATTTATCCTGAAAAAAAAAATCTAAGAAATTCTGTTGCATATTTCTCCTCTCTTTCTGTGAGTTCTTCCTAGCACAGTTAAGCCCACTTTGACTTATAAAAGCAGATTGCCTTGCTCACATCATGATCTCTGACTTTTTACGAGTTTCAGCCAGTCTGAGCATAATCCTTAGACTGTTGAAAGCATCTCCAGTTCTTCCTGGAACCAGCTTTTAGCCTTATAAATAATAAGCTGTGTCATGCTGGAAGGAACTAAGCATTACATAATTCTAAGCACTACATAATTCTTTTGAGGATCCAAATTGTTTATATTGTTTGATGTTTTATATTGTTTGATTTCATGTTTCCATTATCAGCCTCCTTACATTTCATTCCCAATGTTCCGGAAGGACAGCAAACTAAGGCAGACAAGCTAGTTGCAGAATAGTACCATCAGTTGTGCATGACAGTCCCTTCCTCAGAAAACAACTGGAGCTTGAGGAACTTTCTGTTTTCTTTCCATGTGACACATATGTCTCACATAGTACATGTCAGATAATATCTTCACTACAGCTGATATCTTTGCTTAAGCTAATAAGAGGGAATTTCTGAAATGTCAGCTTGCAGGATGCCCTCCTGAAGGGTGTCTTCTTGTTACACTTATTTTCAGCTTCTTCTTTCAGAGAAGTAAAAAAGTACCTTGAGCCTTTCTGATATTAGGAGTCAGCATAACAAAGTAATAGCAAAATGAATTAACCAGAATAGCTTTTTGCTGGAGTGAAGCTAAGCTTTCTACACACTATGATGCATGTGTTTTAAGCTGCTCTTTCTTGCTCTACTACATTAGCACTGCTACAATTTTATCTGTGCCACCTCACCACTTCCTTTTGCTCACAATGCATTTAACCACCTACAAGACTGTATCTGATCTCTTACTAGCCAAAAAATCCGGGCAATCAGCACGTACAGAGCTCAATGGCTGAGCAGCAGCAGGGGAACTTGCAGGTGCATGCTCTAACTTGGGAATACCAGTCTGTGTATAAACAATTTCCAGTTTAATAATTCTGCTTTTCATTAAAATTTGTTTTCTCTCTTTATCAACCAGTAAGGCCTGGCTGCCACAGGAAGGAGCAATCTTGCAGTAATGAGATTTCAAAAGACAAGTTAAATTTGTTCCTGTAGAAAAGGAAGGACATGAGAAGTAGGAAGTGCTGAGAACAAGAAATAGGATTATGAGACGTTTACAGGCTCTAACAAGCTCTTCTGGCACCAGAAGGGCCTCCTTTGCACAACCTCCAGGTCTAGGCTAGCATGTGACAGTGCTGTGTCTGTATTTTTCCCCAAGAAGCTGTTTTTGTCAGATGATCTAAAAGCCTGGAAGGGAAACTTTCACCCTGCATGAAAAACCTTTTCAATTTAGTTACTCTCAGAGATCTTTATGGCTTTTGCTTATGGCGTATCCAGCTGTCTCAGTTTCTAGAGCTATAAGATCCATGAACAAGGACTGTATTCTCAGTACTACCAATGCTTTTGTGTCAAGCATGAACATCTAGCTTTTGCAGTTTCCCCTCATTTCCCCTTCTACCTCCAGAAACTGATTTTAAGCTAGGGAGGTTAGTTTTGCTGAATTTCCTCTGTTGTCAGTACCGTAAAACAGTCTCTGTCGTGGGTGATGCATAGAACCTTCCCTTAGTCTCTTGCTCTCAGTTGCTGCTGCCTCTCCATGGATATATGGGAATCCTGAGGTGAGTCTCTGTCCAGCAAAATTAGCATCGTGAACACCCCAGGGGCTTCCACTGACGTATGGGAAAAACAAAGGTAGTATTTAACCCTGCTTATGAGAAACTTACAAGACTGCAGATGTAGAGTGCTAAACTGATAGACATTATAACAACCAACTACCCAGAGTGACAGCAGCTATCTTCTCATACAGGCTCTGCCTTTGCATGCAAATGAGCACACTAACTGCACAACTAACCCTCAGTATAGCCACGTCATTTTGTATGCCGTTTCTCCAAGAGCGGTAATGCTGTGTGCATCGCAACAGCTGGTCAAGGATTGGAGTCACTGGTTAAGAGATTTTCAGAAGGACAGAATGGTTGAGGTTGGCAGGTACCTCTGGAGACTGTCTGCTCCACCTGCCGTGCTTAAAGCAAGGTCACCTAGAGCTGGTTGCACAGGACAGATGGCTTTTCAATATCTCCAAGGATGGAGGCTTCCCAACTCTTTCCGGGTAACCTATTGCAGTGTTCAACCACCCTCAGAGTCAAAAAAAAAAAAAAAAAAGTGTTCTTAATGTTCAGACAGAATTTAATGTGTTTAAGTTTGTGCCTACATTTCAATTAATTTGTGCCCAAACTGGTGGGGCACACCATCACCTAGAGACTGATTCAACCAACTTAAAGTAAATCTCTAAGGCAATGTCTATACAGCTAAATAAAAAAGTGCCAGGCACAGATAGAGTTGCATCTATACAGTGTGGGACCAGCCCCCTCTGTGGCTGGTGTGTCTCAGAGCGAGTTCGGATGGTCCCAAACAAAGCCAAGCAGTGAGGTGAGGGGCAAGCAGTGTGGATGGTGAGTGCTTGGGCTTGCTCTCTAGCACTCTCATATCTGCTGCGTAGCCACACTCTCTAAGTAGCAGTGTTAATTTCCCCTTAGAGATGCCTGAGAGATTAGTTGCACCCATAGTACTTAACATCTTCATCATGCAGAGGATGTCGTGCCATTAATGTATCATTCCCTTGGCTCATGAGTGTATAGTCTCTAATGAGGTTATAGAAAAGGAGAGATTTAAAACACATGCTGTCCGTATATCATGGGATAGATACTGAGAATGTACTTTCTGTCTGCTTATAAAACAAACAGCATAGTAATAATATCTAAAAATGTTCCCTATTACACAAAGTTGTTGGAGATGAGTAACCTACAGCAGAAAGAGATCCACAAGATTTCAAATCCAGAAGAAACGCGGATTATTAGCTGGTGCAATCTACCACATATCAGATAATATCTCCATCAAATCACTGATTTTAGGGTGTAGAATAAATGTTTTAAGCTTATAGAACATTGAAATAGCTTTAAGTTATTTAATAAGTTTTTAGTTATTACATAAATAACTTAATTTATGAATAAGATGGCTAAAAATATATACCATCCTATCAGGTCAAAATTGGGCTAGAAGCTCCTGTTGCATTCTGCATTACTATTTTCTTCTTGGTAGGTACTTTCAAGCAGAAGTCAAGTCTTTTAATTTTTTTCAGAGATGATTCAAGAAAATGAATAACTTCTTTTTGTGGCCTGGGAAACATTTATTTCTTCTGTCAGCTATCACTAATTTATACACATCCTTCCTGTATTACAGGGGTCATACTTCCACTTATGACCTCTTCAGTCTCAGCCTTAAAAGTGGTACCATTGCTATCCTCCAGCCTAATATTCCATTAGTGGTATATATGCACTCAAAAAAAAATTTATATTTTATAATGCATTATATATGCATACATATATTATAATGCATTTATTATGCATTGTGACTGATCCAGGGTCTTGTAGGTAATCTGTGTCAGGAACAGGAAGCCAACTCCATTTCCTAACTGTCAGTTCAGCGATTTGCTCGCTATAGAATCACTGGAAAAATAAATTACAGTGTAATCCAAAGCCTGGGGAAGTTTTCTAGTGACTCTCAGGAGCTTTAAAGCCAGGAATTACTTCATTTTTGGCATTATGTTTATACAGTTGAGTTCAGCCCAAGCATTTCTTTTCCCCTACAGAAACTGCCTCAAGGCACAGTGGTCGGTTGTCAGCTCTTCCTTTGCTTGTGTACGCTAGCCCGACTAACATAGTAGTAGTCTTCCTTTTTTTTTTTTTTTTTTGTGTTATAACACTAACACAAAGCTTTGGGAACTTATTGGGAAATGTTTAGGGCACTTTCTTACATGGAGATGGGTGAAGAGATGAGAAGTTTTGCAAACCCTCAGATAAAGAATATATAGATTCTCTTGTCATTGATATGGATATCATTTATCAGTCTTCAACATTGGAAAGGTATTTATTTTACCATCATTTTAGCTTTCCTATAGAAATCATTAGTAATAAGAAAGTTTAAAAATAATGAAACATTACTTTGTTCCACAATGGTGCTAGCTTGTTGTTTTAATTTTCTCTTAAAAACTTTTCCCTAATTCTGCCTTCCTAAAGGAAGATACTGGGTGGAGACCCATTTATCTAGCTCCAGTACTTGTGTCTTCATCCTAGGTGCCTGGTGATTCCTCCAATATCTCTCTCTATGTAAGTAAGTAAATAAATACATACTTTAAAATAAGAAATAAATTTCCTTCCTAGTTGTAGGAGAAAGGCTAGGTGCTTTTGAAGGCCTCCAGAGGAAGATCCACTCCAACTAAAATGGATTTTAAAATTCATAATGTCAACAACTAAGTGCTTAGTTTTGGTGAATTTGAAATCCTTCTGAACATTTTCAAAGGTACTTTCTTCTCTCTATTGCTGATTCATTTACTTGAGGAAGAGTGATCCAACAAGTAGATACTTAACCATTGGACACAACAAAATCCCTAAATCCCAAATAAAACAAAGGCAGAATTATTTTCATATGGGATAGCTCCTTTATTTTTATATCTGTATGTGGTATGACGAATCATATTTATGACATACTTTCAACCATCTGTACTAAAATCTCATTGGAATTTTAAACATCTCTTATAATTGTTTCTGTTTATGCAAAATTTCATTATTTTCAGGCTTTAGACAGGATCAGGCACCAAGGGGCTGAGTAATGCTGCAGGGTATAAGATCAAATCTTTCTCATGTGCATTAGAGAGAAAACTCTGAGAACAGTATACAGTATTCAGAAAGAATGGAAGAAAATTATTGATGGCATCATTTTTAACAACAGCCAAACATTAAGATTTTCCAATGATACCTGAGGGTAACCATCCCTGGACAGTGCTAATATATTCCTTCATTCTGTACTACATGTACCACCTGTGCACAGATTGCTTGTGTGATCTGTGATATTAAAAAAGTGTTTGAGGATTAAGTGTTTGAGAGATTAAGTGTTTGAAGATTAATATCTGTGATATTTGAAAAGTGTTTAATCATTAAGATTTTTAGTAGATATTTTATCTCTTTTTATTTTTTAAAGATAAAAAAGTACTATCTGTCACTTAGACATCACCTCCCTTCCCCTGCTACATTTTTGGCCTGTTGACCCACCTCAAGCCAATCTGGAAGACAGGTAGGAGTTTCAGAGACAGTTATGTTACCACCCTTGTAATGAGCACTGATGTCTGGGTGGAAAGGAGGTCCAGGCTAATGGCCCAGCTAAGAGAAAGCTGAAGGATCTGTCTGGTGCCTCAGCATATGAATTTGTCTAGGATAACAACAGCATTGGTGCCCCTTGTTTCATTGGCGTGCTCTAGGGATGTGGAGAAATGTGGAGGTTATTATGATGTGGTAGAGGCTGGGGGCAATATCTAGATCCATTTATGCTGGACCTCGGCTTCACTTGATTTCCTGCTTATAGAACAACTATACTTTTTAAGCTCTTTAGTTGTAAAATATGTGTGGTTCTGTGTATAGGAGCAGAGGGCTGTTTGCTCCTTACTCCTCCATAGGAAATTATTTTGACTTAATAACTATCCAAGGGACAGCTACCATTATACTCTGCCTGCTCACTCATATTCTTCCTTTCCTGTGTTTAACTGGTTTATCTATGGGCTATTGCTAAGCATGTTTATTGCTGTCCATCTTCTTATGGCCTTTTTAGGCAATACTACTTGCTATTTCTCTGAGTAGATGGCTATATATTGCTCTTTTTCTTTCTACTCTTGTCATTAAAAAAAAAGTATTTTGTTGTGCTTAAGCCATAATTCAAAACAAGAAGTGTTACTGAGGTGCTTAGGACTTGCAATGGGGATGAGAACTTTTCTTATCAGTACAGGAGAATTATAGCAGCTGAAGGAATCTAATCTCAGGAACTAGGGTGTGATTCTGAGCGCTTTACAAAAACAGCAAGTGCTGGATATGCTACAGGTGTCTCAAATCATAAACTATGCTGATAACACCACTTTTCAGCACTTTTAGAGCCCTTTAATAATGGCTGAAAATAAAGGAGTGCTCTGTGCTCATGATTAAAATTGGTTCCAAGAGAGAGACTAAAACGTCTAACCAGTACCTATTCTGTGTGACAAAAGGAAATGAAGAGGCCTCATAAACCACAATGAAGAACTTATCACCTATTTGATGAAAGGACAACAATTTCACATCCATTACTTCCCCTGAAAATAGGACCAGGGGGTACTCTGTGAAGACAGGAAAGCCGCCTTCACCCCAGTAACATATAACTGGCTATGTAAGTCCCACTATGTTCTCAGAGTGCATTCTTCTCACACATGCAGTAAAGATAGCCTTTAGAAATCTTTCATGCCTCAGTAGTCGTTCTGAAAAACTCTAATGCTGCACTGTGACCATTAGAGTACCAGAAATCCACATCAGAGACACCAAGCATCCATGACCCAGCAGTTAAAAATGTACAGTTTTTGTCACACAATACAACACCTAACTAAAGAATAATGCACCACGTAAGGAATCAGTGCACTTAAAAGAAGGAGATTCTTACTGATGGAAGACATCTTTAGCTAATTAAGTCAAGTCTAAGCTAACTTAATTCTGAAGTTCTTATAAATTCTTGGTGGCACCTGCAAGGAGAGATTTCTCTGTGTTCAGTACAGAAGGAGCCATTTTAGTCTGGAGTTTTCCATTATTTTAGCACTAAGCTAATCTTTACATCACTAAGACAAGTGGATATACCTGTTATTTACACTTGAGCTGCTTCAAGTAATTTGTGGAAAACACTAGCTCATCTCTTGCATCCTTCCTACTGTTCTGTTTCCCACTAGGAGTGTTTACTCTAAAAAGTATGATGGTGAGGCCTCTATGTTTTATGGTGCAGGTGGTTATATTCTCTTAAGTTTTACCCTCCTAAAAGTACTTAGGATTTAAAAATCTTTTTCACATAGTGTATCTAAAACTTAGAAGTTGAAGATTGAAAAGATTGATTTACCATTCTTGAAAATAAGACCTGATTATTATAAATGGGCTAGCTTGTGCCTTTCATATCTATTAATTCCAGATCTTTACAGATGCAGATAGAAATCAAGATATAAGTTACATACAAGTCACATTTTTAAACCTTTTTTTTTAATACTCAGCATGCCTAAACACTTCTTTTCAGAATGAAAGCTGAAATGCTAAGATACTACCCCAAGCCTTAGGTATGATCTGATAGAGAATAAGGCTTATTCTGGGCTCCCTTATGAAATCCACTTGTGCTACATATGTAGTAAGAAAAAGAAGACTGTTCATCATTGTGTTCTGTTTGAGACGTATTATTGCCTTCCCTCGAAATACTTTGTCCAGTGACACTTTATCTGTGGCTTCTTGGTAAACCCGCAATGGAGTACTTTCAAATTCATGCTATTAAAACCCTTATGCCTCATGAAAACCCGTTGTTACATCATGTATCCTGTTTATGTCACTGCATGCAAGAAATCTGCTCAGGATCTAAATTCAGCTTGCAAGATTTACATTTTATCATTTGTATTATGTTCGATGAGTATTTATTTGACTTGAAATGAGAACTTCCACATCTGCCTCTGCTATGGACATTTGGCCTCTATGCTGGTACATGACAAGCATAAACTTATCTTATGAGATTACTATTTCATTCGTACACTGTATTTTTATGAACTATAAAAAAAAATCTTGTTTAAATAAAAGAGAGAAGTTTACATTTAGTGTCTTAGAATTCCCTTATTTTTACATTGTTTATCTTTTTCTTTCTTTTTCTTTTTTTTTTTTTTTTTAAATGTTACTTCTGCTCATAGCACTCAGGCTTGTGTAATTACCTAGATTTATATTATGGGATTTTGGTATTAAGAAGTGTCTTTTGTTTTCTGGGGAAGGTCCAGTTTTCTTCAAAAAGGCTTGCTTTTACTGTTGCAGGTCTCTCCGGTATTCTCCCTTCTGTGTGATTCAGTGAGATTATCGTGAGTTTAAACAGGACATACATGAGCAGCTAACAGCCTGGCATACTCCTAGATCTGCTGTTTTCCAGTGTTCAGACCTTGCTGGCAAACCCCAGATTGACTATGGACAAGCACATGGACTATCTAGACTTGCTTACTGACATATTCATCCCCCTTATGCCATATGCCCTATCAGTAGCATCTGAAATGCCCTTTCTCGCAGGATCTCATGTGCTCTTGGTTGTGTTGTCAATGACTGAAGCTATCCTGAAGCTGACCTTTCTATACCTATCAAACAAAACATGTGCTAGGCATAAATTTTCCCAAAACTCAGTCTTTGAATGCAAGATATAGCTTTAAACTGCACCTTATTTCCAAGGTTTGTAGTGTAAACAGAAAAAAAAAAAAAACTGAGAGAAAAAATTATACGAGGTATGTCACAAGAACTTTTATACTTGGCACAAGGTAGCTGGGGATAATGAGGAATATCTACTGGGAAAGAAATGCAGCAGGTTGCTCAGGAAACTTTTGGATTGCATCAGGTAAAATGTTTCTGATTCAAGAAGTAAAGAAAGCAAATAAAGGACAGATCTTTTCTATTCCTTGACAATTGTGAGGAATGAATGAGGATTTAGGACTGCAAGGCCCATTTAAAAGTGGCCCTTAGAAAAAAAGATTCACAATCATTAAGTACAAGAAAGAGGAATAGCAGCTGAGTGATAGAAGGTGGACTTCAATAAATTCACAGAATGGGTAAGCAAGATCTCACGTAAAGGATAATGCTGTTAAAGAATTAGCTCCTTAAAAAATAATACACACAATTGCATAATATCTGCGCACAGGTATGTGCTATCCCACTGTGAAGAAAACAGAGAAAATACAGTAAGAGATCAGTGTGATTAAAGCATGAACTGTGCCTGAACCTTAAACACAAGAAAGAATCAAGCTGGAAGCAGAAACTAGGTCAGGCTACTGAGGACAGGTGATAAATATAATATGAACATGCAGGAACAAAATTTAAAAAGCCAAAACTCAAAACAAGATGCATCTGTCAAGAGATATCAATCAATTTAGAACTACAATTGTAGCAGAGAGAAGGTGAGGGAAAGGGTGAATTGGTCAGCTGTTCAGTGGAGAGGAAAAGCTATTGCTGGATGCTGCTCAGAAGGTCAAATCTTGTAATAATTTTTTTTTTCTCAGTCCTTACAAGAATGATCAATTGCAGTTGAAGGGTATTATAGGTCACACCAGTGATAAAAATAAAGACCTCAACTTTGAATGGGAAAGGAACAATTCAGAGATTAGAGTTTTTCAAGTCAGCAAGGGATTATGAGCTTCCTAATGAAGAAATTAAATAATGTTATGATGAAATATTAGATACTGCTGTTGTACTTGAGAGCATGTGATAGGCAGGTAATGTCTTGAAATATTCATGAAGGGAAAGCCAGTGTCTCTCTTTAAATAAGGAGAAAGGAAGATGGGGGTATGATTCAGCCACTAGCTTAATTTCTGCTCTCAGAAAATGTTTGAACAGCTGACAAAACAAACTATTTGCTAGCACTAGAAAACAACAAGGATGTGAGTAGCAGCCAATACAAAATTATCCAATCCATGTGATTTCCTCCTACAGTAGGACAACAGGATTTGAGAAAATAAATGCCGTTTATCTTTAGTAGGGCTTTCTATATTGCCTTATATAACAAATTGGGAAAATATGATCTATATCTGGGGGTGTAGCTACATGATCTTCAAAGGTTCCTTCCAACCCAAACCATGCTACGCATGATTCTATAAAGCACTGACACACAGTGTGGATACAGAAGCATTGAGTAGGTTTCAGAAGCTGTGAAATGATGATCAATGATTTGCAACAAAGAGGAAAGCATGTGTCTAGTAAGGTTCCTAATAAGTGTTTCTTCAGTCTAGTTGTATTTGATTTTTTTTCTTAATGATCTGAAGAATATGCCCATTCAATTTTCAGGTGACATGGAACTGGAAGGCATGAAAACATAGAATTCAAAGTGACCTTGAAAAATAGACTAAGTAGCTTGAAAATAGTAACATGAAATTGAATAGGGACAAATGTCATATATTATTCTTGGGCAGGAATAATCAACTAGATACATACGGGAAACAAAATATCTAGTTTGTAGAATCATCATAGAATCATAGAATGGTTAGGGTTGGAAGGGACCTTTAAAGGTCATCTACTCCAACCCTGCTGCAGTGAGCAGGGACATCTCCAACTAGATCAGGTTGCTCAGAGCCTCATCCAACCTGGCCTTGAACGTTAACAGGGATGGGGCATCCACCACCTCTCTGGGCAACCTGTTCCAGTGCTTCACCACCCTCATCATAAAACATTTTAAAGTTAAATAGCAATGCTTCAGAAAAGGAGCTGGGAGCTGCGCTGGATCACAACATAAGCAAAAGACAACTAATGGAAAAAGGCAAAGGTCATTCTTATGTATTCAGGGAATATAGTATGTAAGACAGAGTACTACTTTCCCTCTGCTTGTTACTGTTAAGGTTACAGAATAGTATCCAAGTTTGAGGCATTGCATTTAAATAAAGACAACTGACAAATTCAGAGAAAAGGAGTAAGAGCGATTACAAATACACAAAATATGACCTGCTCTGAAAGACTGAAAAATTTATTTAATCATTAAGAGGGGAGGGCTATGAAGGTAGTAGTAAGAGATGCAACAGTGCTGCAAAGAAGAGTAATTTATCCCTTATTTCCATGGTGGACAGGAAAAAGAGTAAGAAAACTATAGAAGGGAAGATTCCAATTAGTAACTGAGAAAACTTGTGTATGTATAAGGATAGGAAGGAGTTGGCAGGCTGCTGGTGAAGTTGTGTTCCTAAAACTGGAGGCATTGCAGAACAGTTTAGACCAATGTGTGTCAAAAAAACTTAGATATACTTGATCTAAGTGTAAGGCCAGGCATGGCCTAATGACTACCTGTAGTCCCTTCTGGCTCTGTGATTTTTATAGTTAGAAGATGGTTCACATATGTTAGATGGTTGTGTTATGAGATCCCAGCTGTCAATCTGCCTTTAGGGGATCTAATGTGAAAATATTTGAAATTAAAAGGGGAGATAAGTAAGCCCCAAACATGTTATAGGCAGGTAATGCACAAAATATAAAAGGAGAAGACACATACTATATTGTCTAGAGTAATTCCAGTGCAAAAGAGGTATGAGTTCTTCTGGCATACGTGTGTAAAAATGATAGAGTATTAAAATATATGAAAATCTGTGATATCTAGTTATTTACATGCTTGTTTAAGATAACAATTATTTTATGGTTTTAACTGGAAAGGCCACAAACTTGCATTAGAGAGTTCTTTACTAAAAAGACTAATGCTTACGTGTGCTTCTTGAAGTGTTATCTGTATTTGCAGTATAACTTTGCATTCAATTGATATAATTTGAATAAAAGTTTAAAGTGAAGACTGCATACATGCATTAGGTTATGTTCTCTTCAAAATATTGTAACCTCCAGCAATTCAGTATTTTCTAGAGGCAAAGACTTTGTTCAGCAAAACTAATTTATAAATAATTTTCAGTTCAGATGATTTAGCAGTATTCAAATAAGAGAGCCTTCACAGAGAAGAAAAATACCCCAGCCTTCACAAAGCTGATTAGCAGATTTCTAGGATGGGGCCCTTGGGTTGTGAATACCTCTACTATAATATCAGAAGTGCTCATGAGAGAAAGAAAGAAACAAAACCCCAACATAGGTGAGAATGCAACTCTAGATAAATTTCTTTCACCACTAACTTTTAA
Organism: Chlamydotis macqueenii; assembly: GCF_036417535.1. NCBI lineage: Eukaryota > Metazoa > Chordata > Aves > Otidiformes > Otididae > Chlamydotis > Chlamydotis macqueenii. The sequence continues at coordinate 170,602,510 of NC_141556.1, forward strand.
TAGAAAAGTGAATTGATAAGATGAAGCAAGAAAAAAGAGCAAAGAAATAGAAAGTTCAGTTTTTATCTCAACTGTCATAATTTGTGAGGAACCTCTTAAACTGCTCTGTTGCTAATATATAAATTCTTTATGTGGTTGTGATTAGAAAGCTGAGGCTTATGCCTGTAGACGTGTCTGGATTTTCAATATAATGAGCTGTTCAGGTTGTACTTGGCTTGGGATAGAAGTACAGGCCTTGTAAAGTGAATGCCCTCTGATGACTGAAGTAATTTTTCCATTCCTTCCAAAACAATCATCTGGAGAAAAGGTTGGAGTATTAGAGAAGGCAGCTTAATTTCCCATTCACTAGCTGTAGCCCAGTGATGCCTGAAACTCAGGCAAACAAATTGGACAAAATCCATTTAAAAGCAAAGATGCTGTAGAAATTCAACTGATTAAAGATGTTTGTGTTTTGGTAAAACCTGGCTTTTTATATAATTTTCTTCTGCAAGCTTTAGAACAATCAGTGGAATTTTGGTTAATTTGTATTAAAATAATAATTTGTTAGTTTGGCTCGTGAGGTTCCTGGTGTATTTAAAGCCTCATACTGAAGGATTAAAGAATGAGTCAACGTCAAAAGTAGCAAATAGACTTTAGTCTTGATTCTCTTCTCACATCTTCTTTAAAATACTAAATTCCAGGAGTTTCTCTTTATGTGTACTGGAGTTTAAAAAAGATAAAACAGTGGTAGACACATACATGAACAGAGAAATAGAAAATAGGGAAATGGAGGATTCACCTGTCTAGTGCGGGGCTACTTCCATCCTGACAAATGCAGTTGCTCCAGACAGTGATTCTGAGTCCGTAGCCCAAGTGGGATGCGGTTAGAGCTACCTTGCACTTCAGTAACCTGACCACATCCATGCTGTAAAACACTCAGGTCTGGGGCCTTTTGGATGCCCTTGTAGATTTCATTATTATTTTGCGTGTGTTATTTCTGGTTCAAAGTGCCTACAATAGTCTTAGGAGAGTATTGCAGCCTGCCAGATTGCAGTGTTTAAAAGGAACTGTACTTGTCTAGAAGAGGAATAAGAGGGATAGATATCTTCTTCTCACCTGCGCTGGCACTTTGAGAGGCTCGTGATGGCCTATATGATGCCTCTGCGAAGCCTCTCCCAAACCTATTCTGCTTTACTAAAATGGGAAATTCCCAAGACCATCTCCAATGTCAACTGAAGCAGGCAGCAATGCCCAGAGGAGCATGCAGGACCAAGCACCCACGTCCTTTTGTAGGGATATAAAATGGAAAAGTAGGAACAGACCTAATACTCTGCAGGAATATCTGTGTATTTAAGGATTTTCCATGAAGAGACATGTCAAAGTCAGCCTTTTCTTTAGCTTTGAGGAGTAACTTGGAAAATAGCCTTCATGAGCGGGGTTTTGCTTGGTTTAGAGCCAAAAGCTACAGGATGCTTTGCATTCAGTGGACTGAAAAGGCTCTTGTGAATGTCTTTCACTCTCTTCTTGTCTTTCACTCCATCTTTATCTCTGTAACTGCCAGGACTGTCCAATTTGATGGTGAATCATCCACTTCCCTTGGTAAGGAAATTGTAAAGAATCTTGTGTGGCTTCCAGTTTAGGTGCCAATACCAGGCATGCAGACCAAGAGGATACTGTTTTCTGTAGGACAGCGATGAGATCCTATTTTCTGTCCACAAGTTTTCTGTTCCTTGTGTGGGAATCTTATAAGGCCCTTGGCTCTTGCTGGGATAAATGTGTCACCAGAGTCCCATGCATCTTGTCTCCCAGCACAGAAAAAAGGCCAAAGCATTGCAACCAAAGGCCACGGAGAAGGACCAGGCTATCTTGTGCTCCCGCTTCTCCACCATGTCAGTATAGAGGATGCTACAGGGTCGATGGGGAGAAGGCTTCCATGGAGGCTCTCACTTTGGAAAGGGTGCTTGGGTTCAGGCTAAATTCAGGGAAACCACAGCTCCTGACAGTGTGCCCTTTCTTGAAGTTTTGGGGCAACAGTTGAGTCTGTGAGGGGAGTACTGGTTTACCTTGCATCGCCTGCCAGACTCAGGTCAGTGGGTTAAGCTAGCAGTCGTCTGTGTCCCATGGGTTTCCCCATGCCCTGCCAATATAAGTTAGTAGGTGCTGGTGTGGTGGGTTAATTGGATGTGTGCAGTACAGAAAAGCAGCCCTGGGTCCAGTTATAGAGAGTTTCCCAGCCTGCAGTGAGTGACCAGGAGCATCCGTGTTGGTGCGTCACATGGCTGAGGGCCTCAGCAGGATACCCTCAAAAATGGGGACACTTCAGCCATGGCAGTCTGGGCAAGAGGGTTTTAAAGAGAGGGTTTTTACTTAGAAATCCACCTCAGTGACAGGAAATGTTCTTCAAGTTACACTTTATGCTTTTGGAAATATTTTTATTTAAATACATGTTCTCCCTCATAGCTTTTCAATCTTCAGGCTTCATTTGTCTTGAAGTTTAGTCTCCTCCATATGTTTACCATCAGATGAAGAACCAGAGCTGATGAGCTGCTCAGAAATGTTTTGTCATGCTATATATGAGGTTTTTTTTGCTTTGCAGCTAAATGTTTTTACATTTAACTTGCACCCCTTCTGAGAAGAGATGAGTATTCACTGTTAGCACTTTTATTTCATACTTACATAATAGCTATTCATTTGCTCGAAGAGTGAATTTTTCCGTTAAGGATTTCCAAGCCTCACATCACAGTAGTCTGGAGTTGCAACTGCAATTTGATGCTACCTTGGCTTGCACATAATTAGTACAGAATGGTGCATGATGCCACCATCTTCCCTACGATGGAAGCTCTGGCTTAGATGATGCAGAGCACTCCCATTTGCTCTAAACAAAATTGACTCAATTTATCAAGTCAATCTCACTAAAGAGCATCCTGGGACTTAATAACATGCATGCAGTATGATAAAATGTTTGGTAAGTGTAAGGGTAAACAGGGATCTTATTACAGAAAGCTATTAGATAAATTTGCAAATGGATTTGTTTGTTTATTTACATTTATAAAAAATTCTTATGTCATTCTGTAGTTGAATGATCTATAGATATATTTCATAATTATATTCATTTGACTTTCAGATTGCATTTTGGATTCTACTGTGTAAGAATTTTATCAATGAAATCTAGCAAAGTGAAAGCAGAAAAAATTCAAATTTGGTTGCATTAAGCATAATTCAGGATAGTTTTAGGACTCAGTCAATTTTTTTTTTTGCTTATTTTAAAGTCAACAGACATCATATCTGCCAATTTATATCAAAATACTTTAGAAAGGCATGGGAATAGAAGAAAAAAGTAGAAAACTTACCTTTGTGACTTAGGACTATAGTGATGTATACACAGTAGTTTTAGGGTCTATTTTCTGGCATTATTTTTGTCTTTTATAACCAGAGACAGTTTGTGCTCCACTGGAAATGCTATTTTATTAAAGGCATGGCTGTTTGGAAAATAGCAACTGAGAGAGCCTTCCAGAAGCCTTCAGTTTCCCCTCCATCCTGGAGGAAACCAGATTTATTTTCATTTTTCTAACCACAATCTATGGTTTTGACTAGGTCAGTTGTAGTACAAAAGTACGCAAAATTTCATTTAGGTTCATTATTTGGCCATTCACATCTGAAATCCTACAGAACTTATACCACATTAATGGCAGGAGTCCACACTTACTCTAAATACATCTAGCACTGTTATTATATTGCTGCGTAGACGTAAGACATTGCCAACATATACTGGGAGATTACTTGTCCATGGCTGGAGGTGAAGGTAGCTGGACACAACATGAAGAACTACATGACCAAGCACAAGAGGTTGCTCAACATAACAAGGAATAGACTGTGAGGCTGCCAAAAGTCACTGACAGTGTTGTGAAGGATGGCTGGGTCTCACAGTCGCTGAGGGGGGTTCTTGGTAATCCCATCTGTGACACCAGGTAAGGCGGAGATTACCTAGGTAACCGCACCAGAAGTACCAAATCTGGGTACCAAATCTTTTCCCCGGTGGGGGAAAAGTGATCAGTGGAAAGTGATCAGAGGGAACATGGGAAAAGAAAATGGGAGGAAGAGAAGAAAAAAAGGAAGAAAATAACAGAAGAATATGGAGAGAAGGGGGATAAAGGGGGGTGGTCTTGCACTGCCTTGCATCTGATCACCGTCTGATCACCATCTGAACTCCTAACTATTCTTCTGTGCAAGGATGTGGGACGCTGGTGAGCTTTAAGCCAAACTAGCTAGTGAGCAGGACAAGAAATCCAGGTCTAGATACTGGAGGGGCTGTAAATCTAGGGGCTGGTTACTGGAGGGGCTGGTTACTGGAGGGACTGGGGGTCAAGGGCCAGATACTGGAGGGGCAGTAGGCTTATGCCAGCTACCAGAGAGACGTGTGTGTGTGTATGTGTGTGTGTGCATCTTTTGGGAATATACATTTACCCTTAGGTCCAGACAACTGGAAAGAAAACATCTGGGTCCCAAAGCCGTTGGCTTTGCCTCCCCTTGGCTGACATTGCATACACAACTGTTGTGCCAATTCCCACAGTCTTTCCCTTCTCTGTTCCTTAATTTCTCATCATCCAACTTACTATGATAATTCAAAATAAATTCTGCAACATCACACAGGATTTTAGTCTCAGTGCTACGCAGGGGGGGTCTGCAGTCTGAAATCTATTATAGCTGTGCCTGTGTTGCTGCTAAAAAGGCAGGTCAGGGAACATGTTAAAGCATGTGATACACATTGGCCCACATACTTGTATCTGCACCTTCATCTGTAGGGAATGTGGAAAATTTTAGAGATCATGTCAAACTATTTTAATTTTAAAATGTTTTATAAGATATGTTAAATAATGTACAGACATATTCAATGCTATAGGAGTTCCTTGCCCTCAAAAATTCCTAGAAGAGTATACTATGTTTATTAATGCTAATTTCTTTAAGTTTTGGTTGTATTTTATGTATTACATGTGCCATATAAACGTCTTAATTTCTGAAGCATGGAACTCATTATTAGATAATTTTACTTATTAGCTAATTTTGTTTTCTGCAGAATCCACTTAAAATATGTGTATATATATATTGTTGAGATCTTTCTTGCAGAGAGGCTATTAGCTGTTATTTCAGATGTTGCTATTATTATTTTACTTTTGTTATTTATTTAAAGGAAAAGGACTGAAAACTTTCAATGGAAAACCCCTGATCTATTATCACAACTGAAAGTGATGACCAAATCATTTGAGTAAGAGGCATAGTAAGCCACAGGATTAATCTTAGCTGCTTTGAAAGTAAAATGATATGTTGAAAGTCAGTATTTGGTGTAACAGCACATAAGTCTAGAAAGCTTTTTTAAGACAAGATGAAAAATTGGTAGTGATTAGTATGGTGTTTTTCTTGAATGGTAATGTAAAGGCATTCTCAGCATTATCTTTAAGATTGTACCACTTTTATTAATCCAGTTGTAACTCACAGGAGCTATGAAAATAGGTATTCAAATATTTATTTAGTACTTCTGGAGCTCCTGCAGCTTGCATAAGACGCAGCAGAGATTCCCCTTCCACTCAGCTGCTGCTGAGAGAGTCTACTTACTTCCCTGACTCACCTCTACGTGCTGACCAGTAGACCTGGACCAGCACAGTGGGTAAAGAAAATATTGCATCCTATAAATTGACATTACAGCTGGTTCACCTTCCAGTATGTGTTGATTTTGTTTAGTGGGGCAGGGGCTATGGTGGCAGCTCCTGCAAGAAGCTGCTAGAAGTTTCCCCTTTGTTCAGTGGACTCGGCGGGGCCTAGGGTGGACTCACTGCTGGCCAGGGCTGAGCTGATTGGTGGCAGAACGTTCTGTGATAACGCCTCTGCGATAGTGTATTTAAGAAGGGGAAAAATAAAAAAGAGGAAGAAGTGAGGAAGGAGAAAAGGGTAGCAGGGGGAGGCGCGAGCCTTGTGGGCCTTACGGACCTCACCCTCTGGCCTCCTGCCGGGCGGCCATCTGGGCCCGACTCAGCCTGGCCCAGCTGCAAGAAGTGGAGAACAGAACCTGAGAGATGTCTGCCTGAGCTGATTGTGAAGAATTTCTTGTGAGAGGAACGGCTGCAGATGCCAAGATCAGGGAAGAAGGAGGGGGAGGAGTAATGTGCCTCCTGGCCAATATTCTCCTGCAGCCTGTGGTGCAGCCCATGGTGAAGCAGGCTGTCCCCCTGCAGCCCATGGAGGCTCATGGAGGAGCAGAGATCCACCTGCAGCCCGTGGAGGACCCAGAAGGAGGATGCCTGAAGGAGGCTGTGGCCTGTGGAGGGTCCACTGGGGCAGCCGTTCTGGGGGGGGCTGCACCCCATGGGAAAATGACCCATGCCGGAGCAGTTCACAAAGGACTGTGGCCTGTAGGAGGGACCCCACACTGGAGCAGGGGACGTGTGTGAGGAGTTCTTCCCCTGAGGGAGAAGGAGCAGCTTAAAGCAACATGTGATGAACTGACCGCAACCCCCATTCCCTCTTTCCCCCTCTGTGCTGCTCAAAGAGGGGAAGGAGGTAGTGATAACTGAAATGAAGTTAAGCCCAGGAAGAGGGAAGGGTGAGGGGAAGTTACATTGTTCTCTTCCTCATTATCCTGCTTTGGTTTTATTAATAGTAATAAATAAATAGTTTTCCTCAAGTTGAGTCTGTTTTGGCTGTAATGATAACTTGAATGATCTCTCCCTGTCCTTATCTCAAACTTTATACTATCTCTGCCTATTCTCTTGGAGGGTGGATGGAGTGAGAGAGAGAGACTGTGTAGCTTGGTCCTGAGCGAGGCTAAACTACGAGACAGTGCAACTGAGGCCCTTCTTTGAGGCAGGAGGTTTCTATGTTTTCATCAGACAACAGCAGCAGCAACCCTCCTTGCTTCCAGCTGTGGCTTGTTGTCATGATATGATCTGGCTTTGTAATCAACATTCATAGGCTGTTGATCAAAGCTGGAGCTTTCTGCTGTGATGCTTCTTCAGTTTAAGTGTTGGTGGCTTCCTGAAGCTGACCACTGTTTTACTGTCGTGATGGTATACATTGCCACATTTTGTGTTCTTGGACTTCCCAGTGTTTCAAGTACACTTCCAAATTAACTGTTGATGTTCATTATAGGGATTTTATCTTCCTCTTTTCTTTTATAATTATTGCTTTGTGGTTCTTCAGGTTTTTCTGTGTTATGTCCATAAACCACTCAAAACATTTACATTCCCTTCAAGTATTTGCATTTAACTCTTATATTTACTGTTTCTTCTTGTAAGATCTGTTCTGACAAACTGTTCTGCTTTTGCTAATGCTAACCTGGTGTGTTAAAAGTTGTCTTCTCCTTTTAATATATTTTATCTGAATATATTACTTATAAAAAGTGTTAGCTTAATGACGGCTTGTTTATTCCCTAGAACTGATGCAGGCAGAAGCAGTAGCCCCTTCACAGTGAACTCTGTTCTGATCTAGAGTGCTCTGCCTCATAGGAGCAGGGAGGCTTGTCCTGTGTGTTGCAAAGGTTGGTAAAAGTGACATACACCGAACAGGAGTACAACTCAGTTTACAGGGGCTACAGGTCAGTGGTAACTCCCTGTTTTTCAAGATATCTGTATACTCTGGATCCCAGTGGCTAATGTGCAGTGTAAAATGCTCTGTTGCCCATTTCTGAACTCTTTCTTGCTTAGCAGGACTGTGAATCATCAGTAATCAAACAAGATCTGACCTGGACTTCTGCTCCGTATCTAAAATGAACAGATTTACAGTCTCCATTTTGCACACCTTTGTCGTTCACTGCCACTTCAATTGACAACTGCTCCACAATAAAAAGTTCAGCAGCTCTCCTGTGCAGTCATGTAGTGACGTGGGCCAAGCTCCCATATGCATTAAACTGCATCATTTCCCCCTAGATGAGAGTTCCCCCCAGCTGCTTCTCTGTGGATATCAGGAGCCTTGACAGCACTGATGGGACATCTGAGAAACCAATAGCATGCCATGGATCCAGTGAGGTATCCACTAACTGGATGCTTGATATCATGTCTACTGTGAAATACCAAAAAACATGGTGGACTTTTGAAGTGAATTTTAGGGAAAACCCAGGATTTAGAGGGAAGTGCCACAAAGTCTGACAGCTCCAAATTAACGAGTTTAACATAAAGATCTCTGCAGAAGCTAACAGCTGACACCCAGTAACAATCAACAGTCAACCACATAAATATTAATATATAGCTAAGTTAATTTAGCCAGTCAACAACACAGAATAATCAAACAGGGAGAGCACATTATTCCTGGAAGCTGGTAAACTGAAGAAACTCCGGAGAATCATCTCTACCTAAATACTGTTGTATCATACCCTCATATCCCGGGAGCCCTCGTAGAAATCCATATTTCTTGGTCTCAAAACTTGATACCAATAAATGATACATTGAAAAAAAAAAAGAAACATACTTGAAAATCTTGTAATAGCATGAAGTTTGGAAATCTAAATGAGAAATTGTATGCTTGTTATTAGTATTTTTTTTCAGCTGCAGTGTCGGACTAAACACAGTACTGTGAAAGTTTTTGTTTGCTCCCTGATCTAATAAAAAGAGGAACCTCTATAAACCCAGAACATCCATCAAAACCCACCAAACAGATGTGCTTCTTCTTTTTCAGTAGGGCCAGAGGAGCTTTTGCGTAGCCACTTCCTAATATTTTCTCCGAAGACATACTGCTTTTGAAAGCAATACCACAGTTTTAAAAACTTACTTTACATTTTTTAAATGAGAGGTCTCATTGTGTGTTTTGATGGTTATAGTTATTTAATGATGGTTACCAAAGGATGTTTTTAATAAGTACATTTTGCACGTGAATGGTGCTATATAATCAATGGTAATACACAAATTTCCAGATATTATGCTATCTATCTTCCTAATTAAAACTGTGACTAGATCCTTGTGCTTTATGGCCAAAATGAGATCTGGGATAACTTAACATGCTCAGTGAAAAAGCTTTTGAGAATCTCAACTGTTTTGCCTCCAGTGAACACCAGACTACACATTATTCTGTGGAACATGACTGCCAAACATTTTTGCTGGGTTGACCATGTGAGAAAGATGGAAATCTTTTGCATCAGCAGGAAAGGTCTCTTCAGGATGTTAATGTCATTGTGCTTCCATTTTCAGGCATGGATTTAGCCTCTCCTCCCTGGGTGAGTCCCTTGAACAGGAAAAGAGAAATAAGTGCCCTATAATTTTCTAGATTGATGTGGTTTTTTAAATACACCTTTTTTTCTCTGTTGAGCAATAAACACCAAAGCGCTGTTTCAGACAGTAATTTCTCTTTCCTATCATTAGGGAAGATTTTTACAGCTAGCCTTCTCTGATACAATCTGATAAGTTCAGTATATTAAATCATTATGCTTCTTTTTACAGTATTTAGTAAAACAGCCATTTTTAGTACAGAAGCTCAAGATGGTCTTGTGAGCTCCATTACCCCTTGGATAATCCATGGAACAAAAGGTAGAAGAACAAATCTAATTCCAATTACAATCTTAGGAACTCCTAAATCTTTCAAGGATACTTAGTTTGGCTTGGATAACACTTGGAAAAATGTAATCCAATTTTATATTGCTATTGTATATAATTGTGTGCTTTTTACTAAACATTATTTCTATCCAGAAATCCACATGTGATTTGAAAACGCTGCCCACATCACTGCCATAGATGAATGTGTTGCTGCTGGCAGAGTTTTTTGCAAAGTTTTTATCAATTATCATTTGTCTATGAAAGTATATCATATATTTATGTTATCCTAGGAATACCATAAGTGGACCATTAGTGAAAGGGCAGGAAGAAGAGTGAGGGATTATTTTTCTTTTGATTCTGAATCTTTTTAATGTGGGCTTATGCATAATTCCCAGGACACATTGCATTTGACACAGCAAAAAAAAATATTCTTGCAAATCTGCACAAAGTCTATTCTGGATTCAGATGGAATAAAGTCAGCATAATAAAAAAGCAGTGTTGAGCTCCTCCTGAGTCTCTGACAAATGCACAAATACTCGCTTTTTATTCTCTGCTGCTCCGCTATTCAAATAGAATAAAATATCAGTCATGCCTTTTTTTTTTTTAAATATGTCTGAATGAGCTCTCTTGGCATTTCAGGCTTGATGCACAGTGGGCTGGATACTTGAGTTTTAATTTTCCTGTTCAGCTAAATAATGTAACTTTTCATCATCTCTCTCCTCCTGAAGCCCTCTTAACAATCTTTGAGAGATTTTTTTTTTTACTTTATGTACATTTTCTACTTCAATGTTTGTTATGCAAATTCTCCACCAGCCACTGGCACCCGCTGCCAGTGGGCCAATAGGCCAGATGAGCATCAATGACACTGTGGGCAAGGGTGATTTTGAAGAAACAGTGTTAGATATTTCTGTTTAAAACAGATCCAGGAGCCTAGAGTGGATATTATTTCAATTCCCTCATACCTAAGAGAACTGAACTCTCAGCTCTGACCCCAAAGGAGACCCCAAGGGCCAGTCTTGATGAGCAATCGAAAATCTAGTGGTGTTACTTTGTGCTTGCTTCAAGATCATCAATTCTGTTTTCAATGGTGTTAGGAAAGATATTCTTGAAACATTTCTGCCTGCCTCCTACACCTGACAAGTGTTTCTGAAAAACCGCATCTTAGTGGTTACACCATAGTAGGTACTAGCAGTTCTTCTGTTGCTATATGGCTCAGAGGGAAATTATCTTTTTCCTCTACTCAGACAAGTTGCCAAGACTCTCTCACAAGAAGCTGCCTGTTTTCAACCTCAAACATTTATGTAGTCCTTCAAGGAAGTAGCTCCACTATGTCTATGACGCAATTGTTAGATGAAGGAAAACATGACTCAGGCTGCACAGGCCACTTGCAGTTCATGAAGAAATTTGTGTGCTTGGTGACTGCCTGAGAAGCATCCTCACTTACACTTACCAAGCTGGAGAGGTAGCACCCAGGGAAGGGTGCTGTGGATGAGGACCAAAGGTGACTGGCAGATTGGCTGCTCACAGGATCTGGCCTCCGAAGAGACCCAGACTCTGCTTCCCACGAAGTCCTTGCAGGCATAAAACCTTCTGTCTGTTGCTGAGGCATGCGTGAGTCTTGCCTTCCTGGGAGGTATTCGGCTGCAGGCAGGAGTCCCTTGTGCAGAGGAGATACTCCTGAGCATCCTGCGAAGCAATGACTCCCTGCACACGTGGAGGGAGCACCACAACAGCTGTACATCTTCCTTTCCCCATGGAGAACTGGACATACATCATAAGAAATGGATGCATGTGGTAGTCAAAAACCTGCACAGAGCCAAGGCAGGTGTAATCTGGTGGAAGCAGCAGGATGAAATTAAGTGTGCGTTAAACACCACCCTGTTGTTCACCTGAGGTCTGGGGCAGATTTTGTAGCCTGTGCTAAGTTTTGTGTTGCCATGGCTACTGTGCCCTCACTGAGTGGTTAAAACACACTGGAAGGTTTCTATGTGAGCTGCAGGACTGTCTTTGACTGCATTTAGGTGTATCTTGTGCACTGGTATCTGGACCAAGAAAACTCTTCACTGACTTGGTTTGTAAGCTGAGGCTCCCTCTACCCCAAAACCTGCTTTGGTGAAGTACATTCTGCATTATTGAATCTACTGTTAAATAAAAAATAAAAAAGAAAAGGCAAAATAAGGACCCATAATATTTCAGTGCTAATATTAATATTGTTTTCATTATTTTAGAGAAACATAACACAAATCATTGTTCAATCTACACTTTTTGCATGTACAGCTGAGGCTAAACTTGCCTGCATCATATTTTCGTATAAAAAAAATTTAGCTCTGAATAACTTACGCTTTTAGTCTGGTACTTACAAGAGACAGTCCAAAAGTGAATTGATTCCTAGCTCTTTGTCTTCTGTAGGAACAAAATCAAGTGAACCAAATTATATTTTCTTCACAAGTTAATTCAGTGATCCATTAAATGGGTTCTCTTCTTGCATTTTTGGCCTCAGTCATTTCCCCCTCCTGCTAAAGAGTGAAAGATTTTGGCCAGATTACTGTAAGACTATATACACAAAACAGAGCAAAATAACTGTGAAGCAAATCTTAGCTCTTTTTGTGCAGTCATTTACACCAAGACACAGGAATCTGGAAAACTCCCAGAAGAGAAGAGTGGCTGAAACAGATTTATACACTTTTATGGAAGATGGATAACACGTTCTGCTTGGCGAGGAAGCTAGAACACTTTTACAAAGCCCAGCAGCCCTCTCTGAATGCTAACAGTTTGTCTCTGTTTGTGGAAACACAGCATTCTTGTTTTGCCTCCTCTCTTCTGAGCTGTGTGCATGCACCTTTTTTTTTTTTCTTGGAGGTCTTTGTGTTGTAAAGGACAGCAGAATAGTTTCCACTTGCCCATTCAGGTAAAGGGCAGGATTACTGATGGCTGCTGTGCTCCAACATAATTTCTTATGCTGTGCCCAGTACACGACTAGCAGTGTCAGCTGAGCATTTCCGCACTATAAGGGAATCAGGAGTAATCCAAAGAGTAGAGAAGTAGAAATAAGCTCTACTCCCTACTTTTCAAGGCTACTATCTGTTCTGAAATGTTAAATAAGGAAAGGCATGAGTTCTCCTTTTGATGTTGATTCATAATTTCTTACAGTGATTTTCAAAACCAGCTCTTTCAAAGACAAAGTTTCCAATATTTTGAAGCCACAAAAGTGAAGTTAAATTATGTAGACTTGTTACAATCACAACAGCCAAGGCTGAAAAGCTGTGCTGATATAGAAGTTAGTGATTCTTACGTACATGGGGCTGAATTCAGAGCAGCTGATACTGTAGTGGATGTGACTCCGTGGAGGCTGGTATGCCTTGAGCACTGGGAATGTTTGTAATATTCTGGGCAATTTGTCAGACATCTTTGCACAGTATAAGCTTCACCCCATTTTGGCTTTGTTTTGCTTTCACTTCCATGGTGGTCTCCAGCCACACTGAAAGCACATAAATGTTGTGGTTTAACCCCAGCTGGCAACTAAGCACCATACAGTTGCTCGCTCACTCCCTCCTCAGTGGGATGGGGGAGACAATTGGAAGAGTAAAAGTGAGAAAAGTTGTGGGTTGAAATAAAGATAGTTTAATAGGTAAAGCAAAAGCCATGCATGTGTGTGAAGCAAAACAAGGAATTCATTCACTACTTCCCATCGACAGGCAGGTGTTCAGCCATCTCCAGGAAAACAGGGCTACGTTATGCATAACGGTTGCTTAGGAAGAAAAATGCCATCACTCTGAATGTTCCCCACTTCATTCTTCTTCCCCCAGCTTTATATGCTGAGCATGATGTCATATGGTATGGAATATCCCTCTGGTCAGTTGGGGTCAGCTGTCCTGGCTGTGTCCCCTCCCAATTTCTTGTGCACCTCCAGTCTGCTTGCTGGTGGGGTGGTGTGAGAAACAGAATAGACCTTGACTGTGTAAGCACTGCTCAGCAGTAACTGAAACATGCCTGTATTATCAACGCTGTTTCCGGCACAAATCCAAAACATAGTCCCATACTAGCTACTATGAAGAAAATTAACTCTATCCCAGCCAAAACCAATACAATGAGTAAGATTAAAATCTGGGTACGTAAGAATAGGATCAGGAAATTAAACCACATGAAGTTCCTAGTAAGTGGAAGGTAAAGCGCTGTGGTATGTGGCAGGAAATTTTCTCAGCATGTATGCAGATAGACAATAGTTATCCACTTCAGCTGACGTTTATTTTCTTCTTCTTCAGTGCAACAACCCACAACTATTTATGTACGTGGTATTAGAATTTCATGCTGTTGTATCTGTACACACAGCATGTGTGTATTTAACCATGGATATATCACATACAGAAAACTATGGCTACATCAGAAAACTCCAAGGTATCTTCTAGTATGTCCAACCACACTGTTAAAGCTTTTAATTCTTGACCTGCCAAAGTACTTTACATCTCTTCTTGTCTTTCAGAAAAATTGACATCTTTCTTGTTCTGTGACTGTGGAGGAAAAGGGGAAACTGAATATCAGTTATCTAATCTTTTGTTTTTCCCTCCTCTGAACTCATTTTATTTTTTACTCCTGACCACTGTTGTTGGTCAGGAAAAAGCTTTTGCATGAGTTTGCCAAAAACCTCAGAGAAAGACATTTTTAAATTTTCTGTTCCTGTTTTTTTTCTTTTTTCCATTTGCCAAATAATTTTTTTTCTGTATAGATATGGATATCAAAGCACCATCAAAAACATTTTAATCCAAACATTCCCATTTTAGAAAGGAGATAACAAGCCGAAGGAGTCAATGTTGGCTCCTTTTTGTCATGCAGCTCGTGGTCTACTAACTCTTTTATCTTATAGGGCCAAATCTTACATTAGATTCAAGAAACAAAGAGTAAGGGTCCAAGCAGAAAGTAGAGATAGTGCCTAGCTTTTCCTTTCTGCTGTGTGTAGACATGCTGCATCCCTGCACTTTGGTGTAAATTGCTACTTGAAGTTATAGCCATTTTCAAGGTTGCACTTGGAAACCTTTGGAGTTCCCAGGGTGTTCCTTCTCTCCTGATGACAAACAAAGAGTTTAACTGCTGTCAGAGAATCAACCTCATCCAACAGTGTGACACTGGGGCACCTGCGCTGCTCTGCCCTCCTGCCATGCCACAGGGTTCCTGGATCACACGTGCATCCTGAAATTGAGTAATTTTTAAGCCCTCCTCTGAGTTCGTGGGTGGATAACAGCAGGGGTATATCTCTATAGACAGAGTAAAGTTGAAATTCTTCAGTAAGACTATGACACTGGGGTAATAAGGCCAATAGAGGTACTTAAAATAGGAAATGTTTCACAGATGGCTAAAAAGTAGAGTACTGGCTTTCGTGCTGGAGTTTCAGGCTCTTGTTTCATTCCACTTACCCAGGACTGAAATAGAAACAGAGGGAAAGGGGAAGAGGTAAAGCCCAAAATTCAGAGATTAGCAATGTAACTGGCAGCTCAGCTTGCAGACAGTTGTTCCCTGAATCATGGCCAAAGTAGCTGAGAGAACTGAAGAACAAATTTTTGTTGGTAAACATTCGTCAGCTTGTGATTAGTAATAGCTTCTTTTTGTATACGATTAAAAAACCCTCATCTGGGATGTTATGACAGGACATGCTCAAGAATGCAATTTTGGTAGCTAGAACACAAAAAGCAAAGCCAAACATGACAAGAAGAAATATTTTAAAATACTCCTTCTGGAAGGATCAATAAATATTTTTGGAAGACTTTTTAAAAAAAGTTTGAAAAGTTTCATTTTCTGAAGTTTTTTTCTCCCAAAATTTTGTGATTAAGTTCATGCACAGAATTGCAAAGAAGCTTTTACTTCTTCCTTTAAATGCGTATCTCTCTCTAACTTGAACTGTGGTGTTATGACAGTCTGAGCTCGCTGAGAAACATATTCAGTTTCCTTTGTTGCCCTTGCATCATTTCCCATTTTTTTTACGGTGTTATTATGCTTCACACTAGTATCCTGTATTCTTCACTTGTAGAACACAGAGATAGCAAGGGATGCTATAGATTCTTTAGACAGAAGCCACCTGTGAAATTTATGTATTTACATTAACAGAAAACAGAGGACTTGAGTGATGCATTTGCAATTTTATGTACAGCATAAATGATTTACTTATTCTCTGTTTGTGACAATCTGCAGTTTAAGCACATTATTTGCTGACACAAAACGTAACTGGAACTGTAGGTTCAGAAGCTTGGCTGTGCTCTTTTATCTGCTCCTCTTTCCTCCCGGAGAATCTTGATCTCCCCTGAAGAAATACTTTGAAACTCAAAGCCATTTTTTTTTTTATGAACTGCATACTAGGCAATAACATGAGGCCCATGTTCTAATTGAGAAAAAATGGCTTCTCTTCAAAACCAATAAATTTTTGATTTCTTCCTGCAGCAGTTAAGTATTTTTTTCAGCCATGTGCACAGAGTGATTTCCTAGTGTCTGCTTGACACTCTTCCTTCCTGCAGCTTGGTCTCCTTCCTCCCTAGTATCGTGCTGTTTCCTACATGCATAGTTTTTAGCAAGAGATGTAAAAGGTGCTTTTTGATTTATACCTTTCCAATAATACGAATGGTAATTCCAAAGCCAGTAGCAGTATGGTCTGATTAGAGCTGTCCTGGCACTGCGGCACTCTGCTTTGTGCAGAGTATCAATTATTTCAGTACAGGTAATGTTATTTTGGCTCCTGCTGGAGCCAGTTTTGATGTGAAAGAGAAACTCTAACCTTCCAGGAGTGGGAAGGAGCATCTGCAGGTTCTGCAGGTTCTTACCTCCTGGAGAAAAGAAGTCATTCAGGGCTGCTGCCAGAGAGAGGTGCCTCCCTCCCCTGCTTGCTCAGTGCTGAGCTTAAAGGTGGGCAGGAGATGAAGGTCCTGGGACAATGGGTAGGTCTCTCTCCTTTCACCTGAAGCTTTGGGCTTGGGACAGACCAGAGGCAAGTTCTGAGTGTCACTGGCAGCACAGTGGCCAGATTTAACATCTAGGGGTGAGATTACAGAATTACAAAACAGGATTTTCTGAAATCCAGAATAATTCACTGCCCAGAAATAAGTGGAGGGATGACTCGGAAGTTTCCTGCTCAGTGGGAATTTATATGCAATGGCCAGTATACTTGGCTTCAGGGTCAGGATGTTTCTGGAACATGTAAGTCTCTAGGATCAGCTGCCAAACCCCGTTCAGTGTGACTATAAGAACTCCTGTCCTCCTGCCTCTTTCTACACTGGCTCCTGGAGTTGCACCACCTTCTTCCATCCCAGAAGTGTGGAAGAAAAATCCAGACAACCCCAAAAGCCTCTAATAACCCTTAGCAACTGATACATGTGAGTGGTTGATAAAGCTGCAATGCACATGTCGGTTATTGTGCTTCTTGGTTCTCATGTCCTGAAATTAAAGTTCAGGGAGTAACTCTCTCTTCAGTACTTCATCTTCTCCCTCCTTCCTCTTCTGCCTGATATTACAGCCTACCAATGTTTTCTGGCAAAATTAAGGAAGTGTCAGCATCACAAGTGCATTCAGGCCGCTTCACTTCTACTGGAGAGGACAGATGTCTGGCTTGTAGGAAAATGGGGGTACTGCCATAGCTGTACCCTTTTCGCCTCTAATTCTTCACTGCCTCTGCCCTCCATTGCAGTTTAATCTGCTTCTGGTTGCATCCAGCAGCAGTGATACTTTTCCACCTCTGTCTCTGTCTTGTAGTTTCCTGTAGTATTCCTTGCACATCAGCAATTGCATGACTTCCTACTGACAATTATTTAGCTGATCATACTGAACCCAGTAAAAAGTCTTCTGTGTCCCCAGACACCATAAGGGAGAGCACTTGGCAAATTAGATTTCCATGTTTTAATGGGATGCTATTTTCAGGGGGCTGTGCCAGACTGTGAAGTTGTCTCGTTGCATGTTTGACTGGAGGACTGAACAGCTAGTTCTATTTGAAAGGTAACCTAAACTATAGACTTTGTGCTGTAAACAGAGATGCCAAGCATGTATATCTGTTCACTTACATGTCAGAACTGAAATACAGTTGCCCAAATAAGGGCAAGGGATTTGAAAATGTGACTTAAAATGTGTATTCCAAAAAAGAAAGGGATCAACAAATATCTCCCCCATGTTAAAGACAAATTCTGAAGACATACACACGCTCAACTAAAAGCTACTTAGCTCTGTCAAAATGAGCTGATCTGTACAAATGAGATCTGCGGATTTTGCAGTCAGAAAGGAAAGGAGGTCCCTGGACGAAGGAGGTTGAGGTAGAACCTAACCTTCCAGGAAAGAGTTCAATGGATGTTTTTCTTTTTCTTTGTTTATGTTTCTATGTCTTCTATAAAAATAAGAACTATCATGCAATAAGTCATTTTGTCATGTAGTTTAGCATCCGGTCTCTCTAACACTGTTCATAGTGCAGATGTGTCGAGCCTGGGTCCCATCACATTGACAAATAATGTCTCACTGCTCCCTTTGACTGCCCCTTTCTATCTGTATCCATTGTGCATCTTGTCTTCTACTTAGATTAATTCAGGTTATAAATGTTTTGTGACAGGTGCTGTCTTGTTCCATGTTTATGTGATTAGGTGAACAATTTGCGGGATCACTGTCTTTTAACCTCATTTGATGATAAAATAGAGTGCAGACCTGCACTTGTGCCACAGACATATGCATGTAGGACTCATACTCCTTCTGAAACTTGTCTTCAGCCAGCTAGGGAGTGGATGTCCTACTTTAAGTGATAGAAGAGGAAGCAGGAGAGCACTGTGAATTTTACAAGAGCAGAAACCTCTGTGGTCAGTGGCAAAACACCCATCTTCTGGGTCTCTCTTGGTGAAAATGCAGTGACTGTGTCTGCTTTTTTACTATTTACATATCATGAGAACAAGCTGTTCTTGTGGCATTTTTGGCTTGGCCATCTGGTAGGAATAACAAAGGATGAGAAGGAAGAAAAGGAAATGGCAAGAAGACTTTGAATGTCTGTTCATGTGTGTGTGTACACACGCATCAGGTAGGAAGAGGGAGAGAAATAATAAAAGATGAAAAACTGAGAGAGTATGAAAAGTGAGAGGGAAGTGAGCAGAGGAAAAAAAAAGCGTAAGAGGAAGCAGGTTGCATCCCTGTAAAAGACAGGGAAGGATACAGAAGGAAAAAAAACAGAGAGGGGAAAAAAAAAAGAAAGTTAGACATTGTTGGGTTACTATCATCCATTTTGTCAGAAATCAAATTAAGTCCTTTACTAGCCATTTGTGTTGTGACTGACTTTAGTGGTGTGTGTATTACTGAGCCACCACAAAGAGTCTTTGTGGTGAAGTGTCTCTTTGAAGTCCTCAGGAGTCTGAGGGAAGGACATGAATTTTGTTTTTCTGCTTATACATTTATCTAGGATTTTTAGGTTTTTAATAGATTTTCATCAATAATGTAGCTACGATTTCCTTTATTATTGTGACTGACTATTAAGGCTATCTGAGATAGCAACCAAAGAGTAACTCTGTTAACCTGTTTGTAGCTCCTACTCTCTCTTTTCCACTTTCTGTTCCATTTCACTATGGAGGAGGTTTTTTTTAACTATAGACTGACATCTTACAATCTGGGTTTGGATAATAGTGTTTCATACCACCACAGTATTCAGCACTGATGTCAGAGCTGCTGGGACAGTGCTGGAAGAGCTGTGGTCTATTTGAGGTTTTGTGCTTGTCCGCAAAGAACAGACTGCTGAGGGACAGTGGGCTTGTATAAAGAAGAAATATCTGGAAATGCTCAGGAATGCCCAAGAGAGTATTTCCTTGCCCCTCCATATGAGGTAATCCAGATGTGTGTCTGCCAGGAGTTCTTTGGAGGAGGTCCCTGCCCTCTCTCCCCATGGACCCAGTCAAGTTTGCCATGCAAACGTATAGCTCCTCCAATTGTACCAGTACTACATCAGCTCTTCACACCTCAGGGACTAAAACACATGCAAGGGAGGACAGCCCTCCTCTGGAGCAGAGAAGAGCTGGAAGAGGTGGGTGGCTGTGTGACTCAGGGCTGAACTGGGATGACCAGGAGAAAAACGCCAGGGTCTGCTTTTTCTGTTTATCAGCTGTACCTGCCATGACTTACTGTCACAGAGGGAGCTGCTCAATTGATAAATGACATCTGTTGTCAACTAGGGAAGCTGCACAGCAGGAAGTCAAGCCACAATCAAGAATACCTGTCAGCAGAGAAACCATCACCTGGGTGTGGAAATGGAGTCACAGAGAAGATGTAGGAAATTCCAGGAAAATTTGAGGAAGTCTTACTGAGACTGCGGGGACCTGGATATCCCTAAGGCTCACTGATATCCTTGGAGTAGATGAGATTATGGGTTTCACATACAGTTTTGCATTTGCTTTTTTATTACTCACTCTATTTCTCATTTTAATTCTTTTATTATTTTCTTTGTCATCTGTGTAATTTTAATTAAATAAATTGGCTTTTAATATTGACTCAGTGCCTTGGGACTAATCTATTCCTTTCCTGTTGTCGTTTCTGTCCATGGCATACAGCTCTGGCTGACATATGTAGTCTGTCTAAATATCAAAGGTTTTAAAAATTGGGAGCAACCGAGGAAAATGTCAGGAAAAAACCACCACAGTGTAGCTGTGATTTACATGAGAAAACATTTGTAATCTCAAAGCTGATTGCTGAGATATTTCAAATGCTGAACTCAGACAGAAGTCCCCATTGTTGATCAAAAGTCGACACTGTTCTTTGAACAGAGCCATCCACACTTAAAAAAGTGGTTTTATCTTGGGGGCTGATGACTACGGTGCAGCTCTCAAAACATGGATTGTTACCACAGTTCTGCTGAACAGCGAGGTGACACATTTCCTGCTTCAGTGGTGGAGCAGGTATTACAAAATCTAATGTGGGTAAATACAAAGCTTACCCACATTTCATGTTGATCAAACAAGGGAAATCTGTTCTGGCTTTTATCAGGAACAGCGTGGCCAGCAGGGGTAGGGAAGTGATTGTGACCCTGTACTCGGCACTGTTGAGGCCGCACCTCAAATACTGTGTGCAATTTTGGGCCCCTCAGTACAAGAAGGACGTTGAGTTGCTGGAGCATGTCCAGAGAAGGGCAATGAAGCTGGTGAGGGGTCTGGTGAACAAGTCTTATGAGGAGCGGCTGAGGGAACTGGGGTTGTTTAGCCTGGAGAAGAGGAGGCTGAGGGGAGACCTTATAGCTCTCTACAACTACCTGAAAGGAGGTTGCAGGGAGGCGGGTGTTGGTCTCTTCTCCCAAGTGACTAGTGATAGGACAAGAGGAAATGGCCTCAAGTTGCAGCAGAGGAGGTTTGGGTTGGATATTAGGAAACGCTTCTTTACTGAAAGAGTGGTCAGGCACTGGAACAGGCTGCCCAAGGAAGTGGTGGAGTCACCATCCCTGGAGGTGTTCAAAGAATGTGTAGACGTGGCACTCCAGGATATGGTTTAGTAGGCATGGTGGTGTTAGATTGACAGCTGGACTTGATGATCTTGGAGGTCTCTTCCAACCTTAAGAAGCTATGATTTGCCACTCTCCTCTTGTAACACTCTCCAATTGTAAAATGTCATAAAGATATCAATTCCTTTCACAAAAGCTCTTATGTGAGAGCTAGAAGCTTTCTCTTATCATTCAGGTTAACCCACTGATTAAACATGTAGCTACAAAGCCCAAGCCAAGAGTCTTATAAGAATCTCAGTGAAAATCAGCAACATCTCTACGCCCCAAAATACTGTGTGGAAAAAAAAAAAATCTATTTTCAGTCACACACGGTGAGAAATCACTTAGCATCACTGCTTAAGAATTATTACTGCCAAGAGTGATTCATTATTATTACACTATTACTTATTGAAGGTATAGACAGGAAAAAGGCAGGAGCACTTTGCAAAGAGCTTGGGAAGAGGAATACAAGCTACAGAAGGCACCAAGAAGACATGCTGTTCTGTACTTAACTGGAGTGCTCCCTGTGCCTGCAGCATCTCTGAAAAGGGGGTAGTTTTCTTATAGAAATAAGTAGACCTTTTATGTTGTAATCCAGCATGTGCTATATGGAACATATGGACAGGGGGCTAGTGAGACTCACAGCAAGGAAGAAAATATAATTAAGAAGCAAACAAAGCTGAGCCAGGCACGTATGTGCCGGCCAGGCAGGAGCATCCAGTGGTGTCATGTGAATGTGCAAGGCTGTAAGCGGTGTTTGACCTGAGAAATGCAATTGCTAGGGATACACTATGCAACTGTGATGGTGCCAACAGGCAAACAGAAGTTGAAGAATATACAATGAAACATTTTTGGAAATCATAGTAGCTCTTCTATTCATTGCTTAGCATCACATATTTGACTGCAAAACAAAACTGAGAGAGGAAAGAGTATAATCATTTTGGATCCTGTTAGGAATTTTAACAGACTATAAAGATATATTTCATGGTGCTGACGTGCAGATGCTGATGGGGAAATCATGAGATTACTGGCAAGCCAGCGAAGAAAATGAATTATCATACACTACTGAGTAGACCAGCAGCCCTGTAAGTGTCAAGAAAACATTTAGGAAAGCTGAATTTTTCTTTTTTTTTATCAGAAGATGCTATTTGCATAAAATGACTGAACAGGTAGAAGGAAACACATTCCCCTTACTGAAGACCAAATTTGAATTTCCTGTATGATTTATGAAAAGACCGTACTACATGGTAATGCCATGGCAAGCTAGACTGTAACACCACCAAAGCTGATGTTGACAGGTGAATGTCAGACTAAATGTAGGCATACTGAAGCTGAGGCTACCTATCTTAGCTCTTTGGAAGGGTACAAACCTGTTGCAGGCCACTGGAAAGCATCATGTAGAGGGTATTGACCAAATACTGTCCAGCAAAAGTACTCCTTGTGGCAGATAAACTGAAGAAGGTGTATTTCTCTGGTGCAGGTTAAATGGCTCAGGAAATAGAATAACATCGTACTTGAATTTTTCCTACTTATAGCAAGAGGCTCTAGGTTGAGCAGCTTCACCTTGAGTGAACACTAGGAAAAGAAATGTATTTGTGCACTCAAACTGTCCATTACATAAGGAGACAATGTCATAGGAATATGTTTCTGTCACTGGTTGAAGGGTAACCTGTGCATTAATGACCAGGCAGTAAACACAGGCAATTTATACCCTGGATATTAAAAAACCTATAGGTGAATTTGGAAATAAACATATTGTTGAGGAATGAACATCCAGTGAACCTTATGGGATGTGTAAAGATTACAATAATGAAGAACAGAAAAAAATATTTTACCCTTTGGAAATCCTAGCCCACCTATCAGAAAGACCAGATTAGTTTGTTTGTTCAGAAGAGAAGTAAGGTCAAAGATTATTTCTCCATTCCCTGGGATATGAGCTATCACAGAAAAACTAAGGCCAGGAACAGAAGCTGTATGGAAACTTAAATGCATATAAGGATGTGTAGTTCTTACACGATACTTCAATATGCTGTAGAAGAATTAAAATAAGAACCTTTGCTGTGTTGTTGTTATGCCCAGAAATGCTGAAGAACAGTAGTAATATTTTTCTTAAGGAATAAAAATGAAATAGGTATTTACTTGGAATCCAGAAGAATAATTTCCAACACCTGTGAAATGAAAGTGCTTTCACATGAAATAATTGACCCCATGTTTTTATATGAAACTTAATAATACATTAAATGAAAACCATGACCCTAATCACATACTTCCTTTTAGTCTGAAATAAAGAAACCAGGAAAGACCATTACATTTAAATTACTAACGTTGTTTTTCTCAATGAATCATTTCTTCCTAAGGTGCTCACAAAGCTAAGGAAAAGAGGAGTCAAAAGTAAAAAGAGGCAGCAGATTCACAGTATTGCTGATCAGCACAGAGCAGAGATCAACGGAAGTGTGGGAGAAAATAAAGGTGCTTCCTGCATCCTGCCAGGGCATTCTGTTACAACAAATAGCTGGTATATGCAGATAGCTAAGAGAACACATAGTAGGCAGAGATCCAGCTACAATAAAAGAGAAGAAAACAGAGACTACTAGGCACAACATTAGCCATCAAATGGCCGTATAAAATAATGGCAAAGGAGAGACCTGTGATATAGAATCATAGAATGGTTTTGCTTGGAAGGGACCTTTAAAGGTCATCTAGTCCAACCCCCCTGCAAGGAGCAGGGATGTCTCCAACTAGATCAGGTTGCTCAGAGCCCTGTCCAACTTGGCCTTGAACATTTCCAGGGATGGGGCATCTGCCATCTCTCTGGGCAACCTGTGCCAGTGTTCCACCACCCTCATTGTAAAAAATTTCTTCCTTAGTCTGTAGGTAGTCTGAATCTACCATCTTTTAGTTTAAACCTGTTATTCCTTGTCCTATCGCAACAAACCTTGCTAAAAGGTTGGTCCCCATCTTGCTTACAAGCCCCCTTTAGGTACTGGAAGGCTGCTATAAGGTCTCCCTGGAGCCTCCTCTTCTCCAGGCTGAACAGGCCCAACTCTCTAAGCCTCTCCTCGTAGGAGAGGTGCTCCAGCCCTCTGATTGTTTTTGTGGCCCTCCTCTGGAGCTGCTCCAACAGGTTCATGTCTTTCCTGTGCTGAGGTCTCCAGAGCTGGATGCAGTACTCTGGGTAGAGTCTCATGAGAGAGGAGTAGAGGGGCAGAACTACCTTCCTCGACCTGCTGGCCATTCTGCTTTTGATGCAGCCCAGGATACAACTTGCCTTCTGGTCTACAAGTGCACATTGCTGGCTCATGTCCAGCTTTTCATCCACCAGTAGTCCCTAAATCCTTCTCCCCAGGGCTGCTCTCAATCCCTTCATCCCCTAGCCTGTATTGATACCGGGGGTTGCCCCAGCCCATGTGCAGGACCTTGCACTTGTCCTGGTTGAACTTCATGAAGTTTGCATGGGCCCACCTCTCTAGCCTGTCAAGGTCCTTCTGGATGGCATCCCTCCCCTCCAGTGTGTTGACCGCACCACTCGGCTTGGCGTTGCTGGCAAAGTTGCTGAGGATGCACTCAATCCCACGATCCATGTTGCCAACAAAGATGTTAAACAACACCAGTCCCAATACAGACCCCTGAGGAGTACCAGTCATCACTGGTCTCCACTTGGACATCAAGCTGTTGACTGCAACTGACCGCTATCCAGCCAATTTCTTATCCACTGAGTGGTCCATCCATCAAATCCGTGTCTCTTCTGTTTAGAGACAAGGATGTCATGTGGGACAGTGTCAAATGCTTTGCACAAGTCCAGGTAGATTATGTCAATTGCTGTTTCCTTATCCTTATATGTCAGATGAGTTGCTCATAAATTCAGGATAGCAGTGAAGCTGTAGCTGAAGATAACTTCAAAGTAGGGGCAGACTATAAAAAATTAAAGCCTTTTTTTGAATTAAAGAAGCCTCCTGAAATCTCAAAAAAAAAAGCAGCAAGCTCCTTTTCCCTTCCAGCAGCTAGAGGGGAGTGGAGTTTCAATTTTATAAATTGCTAACTAGTCTGGAGCTAATATAAACCACTAATCTTTTACTTATGCCCCAGGTCTAATATCCTTCTCATTCCTGCATTTGAAAATGTCATTAAAAATGTTTAGGATATTGAAGTCTCAACTTTCCTGGGGAAATGAAGAAATAGCTGTGGTTTCTGAGGAATATTTTTAAATTATTTTCTACTTAATAAGCTGTTGCCACAGCTAAACTGAAAAAAAAATAATTTAAAAAGGATTTCCAAACAGACTTAAGATGTGTCCAAAATAACACATGATGATTGACAGCATGGTATGTCATCAATGTTGCCATTATCTCAAATAATAGAAAATCCCCACATGCATACAATTAGGCCAGTCAAGCAACCTTAACTCTGCCCCATAGTCCCATGGGGCAGTAGCCATATGATTATGATTAAAGCTTCTCAGTGTCTGCAGTCCCAGAGCAAAATAAATTACTTCTTCATTTTTTAAATATTTTATTTCAAATTATCTTATGCTAACTTCTGTTACCTTTGCTGCAATGAGTGGAATTCTGAAAAGAAATGTTTAAGATTACATGGCATTTGCTGCCAAGACTAGCATAGCTGAAAATTCATCTGCATGTGAGTATTTCCATCAGTGAAGATATCAAAAAACTTCTCTCTTTTCAAAGATGTTTTCAATTGCATTGCTATTAATGGGACTGAGGGGAGATCTTCCCTCTTGTGCTGTGATGGTCAGCACCTTCCTTCCTTTCCAACACACACAAAGTCAACAACATAGTGCTGCTGGCAAGTTAAATCTCTAGTTAAGCTGCCCTTGTAGGGACACCTAACTGACAGGGTGAATTTGCCCATGCTCTTCCGCTACTAGCTGATCTAAATCTTCACTTTTTGACAGTGTATTGCTGCTGTTTACTAGCTGAATTTTGTCTACGCTGTCAGAAGCCTGGAGTCTTTGGTCGGACAAGGTCCTATTATGTGAGGAGCAGAAATGGATATTTTCTTCTAGCCCAGGTAGTAGGCCTCATGTTTTTGTAACAGAATTATTTGAGTTCAGATTTCCTTCTAAAGTTCTGAGTATAATGGCAAGGGTGACCACACATTTGTTACGTCTCCTGTTTTGGTTCTTCACCATAAAAAGCCAATGCAAATGATTACCGATAGCCATTCCTGCAGAGCTCTCTGCTATTTCTGTGCAAGATGAGCTCTAGCTGGCTTTCTTTTGCAAGTTTCTAAACTGTTCATTCTTGCTCCTTCCCATCCTCCACTTTTGAGGCTTGTTATGTTACGAATTTTCTTTCTCTTTGTCTCTCTTTCCTGGCAAGTGTTCTCTTTGCAGCTAAGTCCTTCCTTTCTGTTGCCAGGCACATTTTTTTCTTAGGTTGCTAGGCAATATTAGTTTTCTTCTTATTTTACTACTCGTGTGATTTCTGCTCACCATCCCCTTCCAACATTACCCCACATCTTTTATTCATTACCACCTCTGCTTGCGCATACACAGCTGAACAAAATTAAACAAGTGAACAACAGAAGGGGCTTAAATGAAGAGTCTTTGCTATAGCTAGCCTTAAAAAGTCAACTTTTCTAGCAAAATTCAAAATTTAAAGAATGAGATTTTGTATTTCCCCTGATGAATACCTTTTAATAAAATAAAAATTCAATGTGAATTATTCTGGTGGAGTAAGGAAGTCCTTGGCTGTACTTATCTAATCTATTGTCATGTCTAATAAACATAGCATAAAAAGCCACTGAGGTTAAGCTATACTTCACTATGCTTGTTTCAAACCTCATCATAGAGTCCCTCTGGAAACGAATTTATTAAACCCTTTTCAGCAAACAGTGGCATGAATAAGAAATCAATTCATTTTCCTCCATCAGAAAAGGAGGAGCTAAGTGACTGCTGTTTTATATCAGACTATTCAAGTAATACATCACAGACATGCTGTCCCAATATGCACATTACCTTCCTAACAGCTGTGAAATACCAGATTTTTTTTGTCTTTGAAATTTCCTCCCAACTTTTTTTCCACTGGTGCTGGAGCATTGATGATAGTGTTCCCCCACCTAAGTTGCTTCTATCATATAATTTCAGCATTGGCTTCTGTTCACAATGACATGCAGCAGCATGGAACAAATGGATCACCATCAAAGCTGATAAACTCAGGATAAGAGATTCACCACAGCCTCTCCTGCACCACACTCAGTCTTCCCTTATGAGTTGCTGCTCAAGTTGCCTTTCTAGAGTCAACTTTCTTTTCCTTCCTATTCAAAGCTCCTGTTCTGCAAGCTTCTCTCTGAATTGTCCTCTTCTGTTAGGAGAGGCCCAAAACCCAACTCTTGCTTGATAGACTTTGACTTCTCTCCACTCATGACAAAGACCCAGGCTAAGAGAAGTCCTGACAATGGTATGTGTCCATTCCTCCTCTCCACCCCACTCTCCATGCAGATTGCTCTTTGTTGCCTCTGCAGTGGGAAAGAGCTTCCCTTGGCCATAGCTGGCCTTTATTATTGCTCCCTTCATCTGTGAGAGGATCCAACAGGATAAATGGTAGAATAAGATGATAAACAGAGGTGATATAATAATACCATATTAAAAAATGTAATAATCTAATAATCTATCTGGTTCAGGCTTACATGATGATGCCAGGATACACCTTCTACCACCCCTCTACAAAGTTATGCCACAACTTTCTCCCCTGTATAACCTTTGCTGAAGTTTCATTCAAGCCTGAATGGTGGGTCCCCCTCTCTCCCTTTGCATATCTTTTATGGAGGTTGTACTTACTTAGCTGCAATGGAATCACTGTTAATATATGCTGGTATAAGAGGAAAATAAAGCTGACTTCCTGGTCTTTGTTGAATAGAGACGTCTTTTCACCTCTTTTACAGATAATGCTGCCAGAAAGTCTCAGTTCCTCTCATATACCAGCTGTATAAAAAAAAAATAAATGTTTCTGGATATGCCTTGAACAGGTGTATATTAAAACATCAGTGTAAATTCTCAGTCAATCTAGATCAAAGTAGTCTTACTGACAGCAGTGCAGATTTATGGCAGCTCAAATTTATGACGACCTTAAAAATCAAATTGGATGGGTACCTGTTGTACCACTAAATCACATCTCTAGCAATTGCAGTTTGTTTTGCCAGATAACCCGTTTCATAAACCGATCACGCTCTTTGGCTTTGATATGTGAATACTGTTTACTTTGTGATGCTAGATCAAGTATTTTCTTTTTCTTTTTTTGGGGGGGGGCAGAACATATCTGAAAGAAAGACATTATTGAGTTGAATATGGAAGAAGTATTTCATGGTCAAAGCAGAAGGAACAGAGAGAAAATTTAAAAAGCAGAAAATTTCTCTGACTAAATAATCTAAGGTCTCTTTTCTGAATCTTGGTTTGGCTGGAGAAGACTGACAATATGGTAAACTTAAAACTGAAATACCAAGGAAGACCCATCCTAAAATCTTTTCTGTACCCTGCACACGTTTCTATTAGTATGGCCTTGATACCTGATGCTGGCTGAACTCTTTCTGAAGCACATACAAGAAGGGCTCGTGCTCATTAGTCTTATCACTTCCATCACTTACATCGCCTCCGTTGCAAGCTTGTTTTAGTAATCTCTGTATTAGGAAATGCTATCAAGTTCCTTGTTCAAGTCTTGTAAAGTAAATTTTCTCTTACAGGCCACTTAAAAGTCACAGTGTAGTAGCCTTCTTCCTTATTGAAATGTCTTTATTTAGGAGTTGGCCTCAGGTTTATCCTTATCTCGATTAACAGATATGGATCCAAGTATCAGATACGCTTTTCAGAATTCACTTTTTTTTTTTCCTGTGTTATGTTATGTTTCTTGTTTTGTCAATACTTGACCATGTTCAACTAGTCTCTATCATCCCTGGAGTTAAAGACTCCTCTCTGTGTATGAGCCTATCCATTCCTCTAAGCTTGCAGGCTGAAATTTTGCTGAATTGCCAAGGGTTACTTGTATAGTAAAAAGCTCAGCCCAGTGATTGGTTTCGGGAACCTTCTAGCTCCTATGATCCAGAACTGCAGCCGAGTGACTAAAATGTTACTGTCAGAAGGGCTCACTTGCTGAGCTGGATTAGCATAAGGTTAGGTCACCTTCAGTGCTGAACTGGTTCATGTTCAGTCAGCTCTGGTGTCTTTAAACCTCGTTTCAGTGTGCTTACAGATCTAGCGCTAGCTAGGGCAGAGAAAGCTCTAGCCTACTTTGCCCTGCTAGCATGGATACAGCAGCATGTGTATACATGGTAGATGTGCAGTGTCCCATAAGTCTTGTTTTGGGGACAGAAAGAAAACAAGTTGAAAAGCTTTTACCCATACAAAGCAAAAGCAAAGATTCCAGCCTTGTCCTTCCTTTCCTTCATTGTCCTTCCTTCTTGTCCTTCATTTCCTATTGTCATGGTAACCTCAGTGCCATGCTGGACTTGATTAGTCCAGCTGGACTTGATTAGTACTTCAGCTGATACCAGGTGATGAACACTGTCAAGGACAAGAGAAAGCAGGCAGCATTGAGGAGAACGTAATTTCTTTTTTTTCATCCTTAATGCTTAAAACCAGAACACAGACTGACAGAGGTAAAAAGTGGTTTCAGACTGGTGCAGTACTGCCTTGTCACTATATTTTGCCCAGAGAGGATGCTAGAGACACTACCGAGGGCAGCATGAAGAAAAGGTTACTTGTGAAAGATTGAGTGCCTGCCTCCTCTGTAGGAGTTTGTTGTTCTTTTCCTCTCCTAAAGGCCCCTTGTGAAATAGTACCTCTGAGCTTAATTTCACCTGTTGGGTATTTGTCCTTCCAAGAACAGATATGCTTATTAAAGAACAACCTGTTTACTGACAAAGAGAAAAGCATTTAACCCTACTGGGAGCACTGGCCCAAGCTCTGGCTTGAAATGGAGTAGCTGGTTCAGTCTCCAAAAACTGGTTGCAAAGTAGAGCTTCGCCCTCCTACCCTACATCTCTATACCATCCATTATGTGTGATTTTACATGCATTTTTCAGTGTAATCCACTGACCTGTGACACCATCATCCCCTATTTCTGCTCTGTTATTTTTCAGACAGTGAATTTACAGCCCAGGTTTTGTTTTCACATAACCTGATATCTTTTGGGTGAGGATTGTATAAGCCCTGTACTCCCAGTTTGTCTTTTTGTGCAAAACTAACCTTGACTCATCCTGTGTACAACTGATTTGAAGCATCAGGCCTTGACGGCTCCTCATCAATGGAAGGAGTTAAGGTTATGGTGCCTGGCTCAGCTGGGTATTTTTCTGCCTTCACTGATCTGAGTTGCAGTCTTTAACAGACTTTTCATAAGCACATTTCTTCCCCACCCCGTTTTTCCAAAATAGAACTTTAAAAGAGAAGATCTTCAAATAAGTAAATATGAGTTGACAACCAGACCATAATCACAGCAATGTTCTTATGATGCACAACATTTTTTGCATAACTCTTATCTGTTCCTCTGCATCGGGGACATGTGGTTATAGCCTTGTGCCATCAGGAGTGTGTCCAGCTCAGAAATTGAAATGGCATACCTGTAGAGTTCTAGCACCATACCCCAGAGCCTTCTGTGAAAAAGCTGTGTCCAAAGGGGAAAGAAGAAACTGACTGGCCGTTATGGTGGCACCAGGAAGATCTGCTGAAATAGTGTTTCTATTTGCTCTAAGGGTAGACTTAGGAAAGGATGCAGCATTTTGGTTTTAAGAATCTCAGCCTATTTTGGCAATTTTGGACACAAGTGAACTGCTAGAATGAATGGAGAGAGACAAGAGTATGCTTGCGTGATCTTTTGCAGGGCCTTACAGAGATACTGATTATGTTAGGAACAGAAAGAAACAACCAGTCATGCTAGTTGTTTTCAGCAGAGCTATGTCGTCTAGCTCTGAAGCGTCTGCATTGCCTCCAGCAAGAGGTAATTCACAGATGACCTGCAGAGTGCAGAACTGCCTTTGGCAGCTGTAGAAAATTCCAAGGTGGAGGATTGACTCCCCGAAAGGCCTGAGGTTTATAATGTACAATAACATAATGTACAAAGCTCCCTGACCTCATAGTGATGAGAGCCGTCCTGTCCCGACAGCATAGTGCGAGGCGGCTAATGAAGAAAGAGGGGCATGGGTCTCAAAAGCAATATACCTATTTCACTGTGATACCACTTCTGGACTATTGAATGCTGTCTTTCAGCTGCCTCTCAGTTGCAAACCAGGCAAACCAAGCAGCAGCTGCAGGCTGATGAGGTTACAGCATCCTCAGAGTGTGATGATGATCTTACTGGGAAGGGAGAGCACACCCTGCCTCTGTTAGCTCTTGCTGGCTGTATACATAATGTGACCCACCTCGTTTCTGGAAATCAAACTGAGCCCAGTATGAGCTCACTCATTTTTTGAAATTTACGGAAGTTGCAGCAAAAGCCTCTTCCAAGAGGAGTTATTGAAAAGAAACAGGTCTCAGGAAGTTTTGAGTTAGCTTTAGATCCGGCACAGCTAGACCACTCTGTAAACAGAATATGTTGATGATCATTTGCTTTTTGTTAATCTCTGTTGCTAATATGTCTCCATTTCAAAACCTGATGTGTTAGAAGTCATATCCAATGGAGCTTCCTTTACAAGGCCAAGTCTGGATGTGCGTGGCTGTGAGATCAGACCAGGGTCTGAAGAGAAATGGCTCCCACTGATTCCCAGGACAGGGGACTCAGTGGAGAACAGCACTGCCACTGAGTAGAGCTGAAATGACCTGGTACAGTCCAGAACTTCATTTAAAATACAGTGTGCTCCCTTGAGCCAAAGGCTTTAAAGATAACGTGGAAACTGAAGGGAGGTCCATTTTCCACTGAAATACCGACTTCTAGTGAAAGAAATGTGCTCACCAACAGGGAGGGGCTGGTGGGGGATGTGAAACTAAAGGACAGCCTTGGCTGCAGCGACCATGACATGGTGGAGTTCAAAATCTACGGGGCAGCAAGGAAACTACATGGCAAGCTCTCTGCCCTAGACTTCAGGAAGGTGGACTTCGGCCTCTTCAGGGACCTGATGGGCCAAGTGCCATGGGAGGCGGCCCTGGAGGGAAGAGGGGCCCAGGAAAGTTGGTCTATATTCAAGGAGCACCTCCTCCAAGCTCAGCAGAGGTGCACCCCGACGAAGAACAAGTCGGGCAAAAAGGCCAGGAGGCCGGCGTGGATGAGCAAGGAGCTCCTGGACCAACTGAAAGTAAAAAAGGAGGCCTATAGAGGGTGGAAACGGAGACAGGTAGCCTGGGAGGTCTACAAAGAGGCTGCGCGAGTGGCCAGGGATAAGGTAAGGAAGGCCAAAGACCTGGCAGAACTGAATCTGGCCAGGGATATAAAATGCAACAAGAAGAGCTTTTATAGGTGCGTAGGGGACAAAAGAAATTCCAGGGAAAATGTAGGCCCCCTCCAGAAGGGAACTGGTGTCCTGCTTACCCAGGACATGGAGAAGGCTGAGGTTCTCAATGACTTTTTAAACTCAGTCTTCACCGACAAGAGCTCTTGTCCCACCACCCAAGCTGTAGAAGGTGCAAGCAGGGACTGCGCGGATGAAGAACCGCCCATTGTACTCAAAGAGCAGGTTCGGGATCATCTGAGGAACCTAAAGGTGCACAAGTCCATGGGACCTGATGAGATCCATCCGCGGGTCCTGAGGGAACTGGCGGATGAAGTTGCCAAGCCACTGGCCATCGTATTTGAGAAGTCGTGGCAGTCTGGTGAGGTCCCCGATAACTGGAAGAGAGGGAACATAACCCCCATTTTTAAAAAGGGGAATAAGGAAGACCCAGGTAACTACAGGCCGGTCAGCCTCACCTCTGTGCCTGGCAAGGTCATGGAGCAGATTCTCCTGGAAACCATGCTAAGGCACATGGAGAGCAAGGAGGTGGTTGGTGACAGCCAACATGGCTTCACCAAGGGCAGATCGTGCCTGACCAATTTGGTGGCCTTCTATGACGGGGTGACGGCATCGGTGGACAAGGGACGAGCAACTGACATCATCTACCTGGACTTGTGCAAAGCTTTTGACACTGTCCCGCACAACATCCTTCTCTCTAAACTAGAGAGACATGGGTTTGATGGACGGACCATTCAGTGGATAAGGAGTTGGCTGGATGGCCGCACTCAGAGAGTGGTGGTCAATGGCTCAATGTCCAAGTGGAGACTGGTCACAAGTGGCGTCCCTCAGGGGTCCGTGCTGGGCCCGGCCCTGTTCAGCATCTTTGTCAGCGACATGGACAGTGGGATAGAGTGCACCCTCAGCAAGTTCGCCGATGACACCAAGTTGTGTGGTGCCGTTGACTCGCTGGAAGGGAGGGATGCCATCCAGAGGGACCTTGACAGGCTGGAGAGGTGGGCCGGTGCCAACCTCATGAAGTTCAAGCAGGCCAAGTGCAAGGTCCTGCACCTGGGTCATGGCAATCCCAGGCACAAATACAGGCTGGGCCGAGAATGGATTGAGAGCAGCCCTGAGGAGAAGGACTTGGGAGTGCTGGTTGAGGAGAAGCTCAACATGAGCAGGCAATGCGCCCTCGCGGCCCAGAAGGCCAACCGCATCCTGGGCTGCATCAAAAGAAGCGTGGCCAGCAGGTTGAGAGAGGTGATTCTGCCCCTCTACTCTGCCCTGGTGAGACCCCAGCTGGAGTACTGTGTCCAGTTCTGGAGCCCCCAACACAAGAAGGACATGGACCAGTTGGAGAAGGTCCAGAGGAGGGCCACGAAGATGATAAAAGGGCTGGAGCACCAGTCCTATGAGGACAGGCTGAGAGAGTTGGGGCTGTTCAGCCTGGAGAAGAGGAGGCTCCGGGGAGACCTGATAGCGGTCTTCCAGTACCTCAAGGGGGCCTACAAGAAAGATGGGGAAAGGCTGTTTAGTAGGGCCTGTTGCAATAGGATGAGGGGTAATGGTTTTAAAATAGAGGGGGGTAGATTTAGATTGGAAATTAGGAAAAAATTTTTTACGATGCGAGTTGTGGAACACTGGAACAGGTTGCCCAGAAAGGTGGTGGATGCCCCATCCCTGGAAACATTCAAGGCCAGGCTGGATGAGGCTCTGAGCAACCTGATCTAGTTGGGGATGTCCCTGCTCCTTGCAGGGGGGTTGGACTAGATGACCATGAAAGGTCCCTTCCAACCCTAACCATTCTATGATTCTATGATTCTATGAAATGTTAAATGAAAATAGAAACCTGTTTATGGGACCCAGTCTCTCTGGCTCCTGTTCATCAGAGTCTCATATTTCTGCAAGGGATTTCACAGAAGTGGAACTCACCATACAATCCTGTAATAGCGTAGGAATTTATCACTGCCCCAGTCGTTTCTGTTGTTCCACTTGAAATGCAGGAATTGGACCTAAGCATGGGCTTATGTAAGGGGGAAACGGGCCCTAAAGTACTCCAAGAAGACCAGCACTCCCTTTGCTGGTAGTGACACCCACTTTCCAAAATGAGGCATTAGGTTATCTACACTTGGCTGGTAGCACTGCCTAGATGTGGAACGAGGTGAAGCATGGAAGAAATGAAAGGCTTTAAAAATGAAGGACTTAACACTGCATCTGAGAAGAAATTAGAATGTGGCTGAGAGAAGGGGAAAATTTCAGCTTCCATGCTCTCTAGCAGTGGCTGCCTCAACTACAGGTAGGATGGGAGAAGTGGTAAGCAGCATATTCAGAGAATTTCTGATTTTTTCTTTAGCTATTGTTGAGTCAGATGCTACAATGCTAGGCATATTCACATCTGCTGGACCAAAATGATTTCACGAACAGTAGCCTTTTGGACAACTGTCTCAAATGCGTCTTGGCAACAAATACCCACTGAAACTCAGTTGTCATAGCTTCCCTCAAACCTTTCTGAAATCTTAAGACACAATAACAGACACAATCAAATTATTTCTTTACAGTGCTGGCACACATAGAATCAGAAGCATTTCTTTGCTGTCCTGAACCATCCCTGAACACATTCCTAACCAGTCAAATTGTATTTGTGAGACAATGGGAGAATTTAAGTACTCAGGTTGCCTTGTATTAGTCATAACTGCACCAAGAACTTTGGTAGAAGCAACTTTTGCTAAAAGACCTGATGAAGTATGTGCATCATTGTACAAAAAGCCCTCTCACTGGATAGAAGGGGACTTTAAAACACCTCCAAGGCAAGAGGCAATAGGCTGTAAGCCAAAGCTCCTGGGATGTAGGTTTATATAGCATATTTCTGAGAAGCTTCTAGAGGCTGGAAGGCAAAGAAACCATCTTCTAGAAGAACAACACTATGCTGATACTTTTCCTAGACTGAAGCTGTTAATGCATTTCATACCAGAGTAGCAAAAGTGCTGCTCTCACCATTTGATGTCTTCTGGGATGAATTAAAGGTATTGCACTCATTAAATAAGGGACAAGTTGTGGTATGTGTTGAAACAGCTTCACTCATTAGAGATATTAGTCTAAATTTACAGCTCTCATAAGGAACTGCAACTCAGCTGGGCTTAACAGTTTTGTACTCTTTTACATCAGCAGTGAAATTCAGCTAATGTTTCTGTGAGATATTTTTGTACCTTGTTCCCACAAGCTGCATACATACAACCCATATGGGTTCCTGGACCAATGTCACTCTCCTAGATAAATAAAGTGGCACATACCTACCATGTTAGCCATTTAGATAATTTTTGGCCAGAGGAAAATACTTTCAGTTCAATTAACTTTTCATAAAAAAGCTTTCTTCCAACAGAAAAGTCTGCAAGGTCAGGCTTTTTCTCCCTTCAATGGAAGGAAATTGCATCTGAATATAGAGAAAATTTTATTGTATGTGACACAATGGCTCCTGTTTACATTAGAAATGTAAGGTCTTGCCTTGAATGCACTAAGTGCATGAAGGCAGTTCAGCTCAGTAGATATCCTGTCAGAATTTTGTGTTGATGCACCCAGCTTAGTTTAAATTTTGGTATCTTTGGTACCATGTTGCAGAGCAGCCAGGGTGCTAATATCCAAGTAATCACTCATGGTCTCCAGTACGCTAGGCAGCTTGTGATGATGCTGAAAAGACTATGGCAACACAGCGAATGGTTCCTGGGTACAGCTGGCCTGGATCTGTCTCCATGCTGCCGTCAGACCTCCTACTGCAGTGGCATAACCTAATTCTGGCTGCGGACTCACTCAGCTCCAGCTAGCAACATTTTTAAATGGGAGTCTTATCTACTAAGTGTTCCCTAAATTTTATTACTGCTTTTTATTTCCTGTACCATTATGACAATGATTGTTTTATTTTGTTATTGCATGTTGTCATTCAGCACTTAAACTTTCTTTGTACAGTACTTCTTTAAGGTCCTTTTTTTTCCTTCTCTCCTCTCTTACTCTCACATTCTGTGTTTCTGTTCTGCATTTGTGGATTCATTTTCAATTGGCAACTTAAAACAGAGTCCATTCTTTTTCACCAGTTCTAATATTGAAAGTAAATGAGGAAGAAGGAAGGATGAACTGCTATTGTGAGAAAGAGGAAGGATACATTCCTATTGTGCAGAAAAAGTTATGTCTACCAGCAATAGTACAAAGTAGCTACAGAAATGGCAAACAACTCAAAAGTTAGTATCTTCTTCATGTTTGTCATTTTCCTCAGTCTTCCTGCTGCTGTCTCCCAGCTTGACAGGGGCTGAGAGCCCCTTTCTCTCCTCCTACACCCATCATTTGCAGTCGCTCAGGGTGATATCAAGGGGCTGAAGGTGAGCTAAGGGCTGAGGGTGCTCTATGTGTGTATGTGTGCATGTTTCTGTGTTGTGTGTTTGGGGCAAATCCACCCCAAAGCCTAAACTGGAAACAGTTCTTAACAGCAGTCTCAGTGTACAAATGCCAGCTATAGCATCTTCACAACCTCAGGAGCTGGAGATACAACTCCAGAGCCCCACCACTGCCTTCAAGACGCTGATATGGGCCTTGTGTGACTTCCAGCCCACGAATACATTAGGCAAGAGCTCTGGGAGCAGGGGCAGGTAGGGCTGAGAGGACCTGGCAGGGCCCAAGTCATAGTCCTCCTGTGGCAATCACCCCTGTCCTGGTGCCCCCTTGCTGACCTGCCAGAGTTTGCGTTCCTCCTTGGTGGAGGAAAGCACAGTGCAAATGACACACATGACTTTTCCCCGTAGAAGTGGCAGAATGAGCAAAAATTTTTCTTCATTATTCTATTTGCACATTCTTTCCCCTGAGCAGATGCCCTCTCAGGAGTCCTGCACATGGAAATTGTCCTCTTCTGCAGCATCCCACACTTCACCTACACAGCTGGCAAAAACCCATAATACAACTTGTGCTGGAGCTGAGAGTCCGTGTGTAGCAAAACCCTGTAAATGCTGCAGCTTTTTCACATTCCGATTTCAGATGAGAGGAAGGCCCCCTTGCATTCTAACCGACCTTAGATGAGTCTGGGAGGCTAGGGGTGGCTAGACCAACCTCCCACACACCAGAGCGTGGTTTTGCTCGTATTCTTGGGAACAGAAGTAAGACTCAAAACGGAGTCAAGCACCAGGTAACTTTATTAACCTGACAAGAAGTTTGTAAATGCAAGAGAAAGGAGAGAAAGAAAGGAAAGAGGGAAAAGAGTTGCAATAGCTACCACCACGGAGCTGCGGCGTCCTGACAGTCCGGTTCACTCGGTGGGGGAACAATCCCTCCAATGTTGGTCATTTCGATGTTTGTTCCGTGGATGTTGATTCCATTGATGCGTATTCCATCGATGTTGATTCCGTCAAATGTGGATTCCTCTTATGTTAATTGTTTTCATTGTGTTCCAAGAGCTGGTTTTCCTAGCTGCACCCCTCACGTGGCAGTGATACGCATGCCCATTATCCTCTCTGGGGGAATGCTGGCGGGGGGCAGGGGTAGGGGAGAGTTAGGGCTAAATTTCTCAGGATCAGCTCTGCATTCATGTTCACAGGAGTTGGCTTGCAAGATAACGGGAAGCCATTGTTTGGGTGAGATATATGTTGAGACAAATATTCGACACAGTCTTTTACAAGCTTTG
The DNA here is from genome assembly GCF_036417535.1 of Chlamydotis macqueenii. Taxonomy (NCBI): domain Eukaryota; kingdom Metazoa; phylum Chordata; class Aves; order Otidiformes; family Otididae; genus Chlamydotis; species Chlamydotis macqueenii. The sequence continues at coordinate 170,640,491 of NC_141556.1, forward strand.
ACACATAGCCTTTACAACTCGCCACAGAACTGTGCATCAACAAAGCTTTTACTTTCCACGGTTTTGAACTTCACATTGAAAAATTTTCCACATTAGTGTTCTCATTTCACAAGGTTTCTGAAAAATGTAGCTCATTTAATCCAGATATGCAATGTGGATGCATTTATACTAACATAGAGCTGTTTATTCAAACCCACTTCATTTTACACAGATAGTCCCATTGATTTTTTGTGATTTACTAGTGCCCCAAACTGAAGATCAATAACACCACTGTGAAAAATCTACAGATAGCCTGAAACTATATGCCTAACCTGACAATTTAATTTCCAACATCACCAGCTATTTCACTGCAGACCATTTCAGCAGAAGTGTTCACTTACTCCCACTGTTTGAAGCCTTGCTGGCATTTCATGGGGTGTAAATAATCGCTGGGAGACTGGAGAGGGGCAAGCAGTTCATACACGTGCTTCTGAAGTGATAAAATGAGAGTCCCTCTCATCATACCTTGTCACAATTTTTGGTAACATGGTTTATTAAGAAATGGGAAATGAGGGCACACCTTGCATCATTTTGTTGGTATTTTCAGCACTGTTCTGTAAAGAGAAGGCTGAAGAAAATAGACTCCATACTACGTAAACAATGCATATGTATTTATACTAGTTCCTACTCTTACACATGTATTTGCTTTTTAAGTGTTTCCCAGTTCTTGGTATTTTACCTATAATACGTTTTTGCTTGATTAATCTCCCATAGAACTTAGGTATGGGGAGAAGGGAAGAAAGAGATCTCAGGAGCAAACGAGGCAGTTAACGATGGCAGCAATAGAAGGGACATTTTCTGTGGTAGCTGGCCATCAGTGGTCCTGTGTGGGTAAACAAAGCCATCTTTTACCTAAGGAAAAAATGCTGGTCGAATTTTCCAAATCAGTATTGTGCTCTTTTCCCTGAGAGGCACTCCGAGATCTTTGACTTTCAACTTAGCAGCCATGAGATACCTGACTCAATTTTCAGTCTTTTTTGGAGCAGGTTTAAATGTTTGGAGCATCACTGAGATGTTCCTAGGATCTCCATAGGAAATTGGATGTGGCTGCTGAATGCAGGTGTTCAGCAACTCTTGGGACAAGCCAATCCCATTTTGCCAGTACTAAGAGCAGTTCTGCCTTCAGGCAACTGTGGTGAGCTGTGAGGCAAAACATATCACTGGAAAAGCATTATTTCAAACTTGTGTTTCAATTGATTTCTTTCATACAGCAGTTTTCTGCAGATTATACCAAAGAACCTACTAAACACAGCAGGCTGGTGTTAAAGGGAAGACATCCTTCAAGTCCTGTTAGGTGATATAAGCACAGGACCCCAGGAAGGTGCTCTGATCATCTTTGTGGCCCTCCTCTGGACCTTCTCCAACTGGTCCATGTCCTTCTAACGTTGGGGGCTCCAGAACTGGACACAGTACTCCAGGTGGGGTCTCACCAGGGCAGAGTAGAGGGGCAGAATCACCTCCCTCGACCTGCTGGCCACACTCCTCTTGATGCAGCCCAGGATGCGGTTGGCCTTCTGGGCCACAAGAGCACATTGCCAGCTCACGTTGGAGCTTCTCATCCACCAGCACTCCCAAGTCCTTCTTCTCAGGGCTGCTCTCAATCCGAGTCACTTATGAAGTCTTCTTTCCTGTGGACAAGAACTTTGAAATTCTGGAATAAAGCATCCCCATAGCTTTTCCACTAAAAATTTTAAACAAAAAAAAAACCGTAGTGCAGTGAGGAAGATGTATTCCCATTGCACAAGGTGAGGTTCACACTTTAGCCAGCTGCTTTTGTGGAGTTCCAGGTACATCCACTAAGAACATACAGATTCCTACAATACAAAAACCTAATTTAAGCACTCTGAATACCTCTGGAAGGGTCTATTTTTCTCCATCAGCTTCCAGAAGTAATCCTAGAACACTAATTAGCAAGTCTTAGAGCAGAAATAAGACTATTCTCTTCTGCTTTGGATTTTAACTGTTAAGAAGAGCCATTACATTGGTGAGGTGTATGTCCTAACTCTTTTCCTCACTTTTTGCCTGTCTTGTCTGGATCACAGACATATTGAGGCCATGTTGTTTGCATGGTATCTAGCAGAATGCAGTCAGTTCCAGCTCAGCTCATGGTCCCTTCTGAAAAACTAGAAAACTGAGAACTGTGTTGAGACTTGATTTTTTTTCATGTACAACAAGCCAGTACTGAGGAAATTCAGTGAAAACCCTTTGTCCTGGTGTGCTCCGAAAGAGCTGCCTCCATCCAAATCAGCTGTAAGGGATTGTTGCTGTTTAGAAACATTAAGGCACACGAATCTCTAATGAAATGCAAAGCAAAGATTAAAAGAGCACCACAATATTACTTCAGCAAAATAAAGTGTATACAGAGGCAGCTCTGCTGTCTAGGTATAGCACCAGGGCTGGTTAGCTGAAGAACTTGTTGAAAGCCACTGTTTCCATGGTTAGAACATAAGATCTCACAGGTAAGGAGACAGACAGAATGGCTATATGGAAGGAAATTGGTTGGTGTGGGGCAACCAGAGCAGCAGTGGTGCCACTAGGCAGCTATCATAGCTTAGCTCAACTCAGGAGCTAAAATACTACACAGTTGCTCACTCACCTCCCCCCCTCAGTGAGATAGTGAAGAGAGTCGGTAAAGAAAAGAAGGCAAAACTTGTGGGTTAAGGTAAAAACAGTTTAAGAGAACAGAGAAAAAGAAAATAGAGATGGAAAACAAACAGCAAAACCAAATAATAGAAAGCACTTAAGTACATAATTCACCATACAACAGCTCACAGTAGATCCTGATGCTTAGCTTCCCCCCAAGCAGCAGGAACCTCCCCTCAGCACAGTCCTCACTTTATATACTGAGCATGTCACATGGGATGGAATAGCCCTGGGGCTAACTTGGGTAAATTATCCCAGCTGTTGGCTAATTAGTAAACTATCCCAGCACTGTCCCCCAGCCACAGGTGCCACCAGCTCCAGTTCTTCTCCCAGCTAGGGTGAAAATTAACTCTATCCTAGCCAGAACCAGGACAGCAGCACATACAAATGCCATGTACACAGAATTTCTTCTAGACAGGATCAAATTTGTTGCTGGACAAAAGCCATTCTGCAATGCTAAGTCCTGGGAAATAACTGACATACTATTCCTTATGGCTGTGGTGTTCCCTGGGACTTGCTGGTCTTGTGTCAGGTTCCATCTCTCTTTTCCAAAGGACCGCAGGCTCTAAGTGCTCATTTTACTGGATCCAGCCTGCTACTGTTAGCTGTCTCCCCTTCCCTTCTCAGCCTCCCCAGCTCTCCACAGAGAAATGTCCTTGAACGTTACCTGACATGGTTGATGCCTTCCCTCTTATCCTGCTTCCCCAGCATACATGGCAGTCTTACAGATTTTCTACATGTTCCATGATGTACCTATTCTTCATCACATTTCCTGGCTTGCTTCATCACTCTCCAACAAGTTTAATTTCTTGCTCATCAGATTTTTTTTTCTGATAAGGGGGGAAAAAAAGGCCTAACCACTCTAACACCTTTGAATCCAATCCTCTGGATTTCACAGAACTGGCCCACCTATGAACTTTAGTCTCTTTTATACTTTTGCTTTCAGAAGAAATACTGTTACCTTCTTTAAGAAAGGGTCTTACACTGAGGTTGTACAGTATCAGCTCCACAATTTCACACTTTGCACCTGTGAACAGCACTGCTTTTACCTTTTTGTCATAGAATCATAGAATTGTAGAATGGTTTTGCTTTGAAGTGGCCTTTAAAGGCCATCTAGTCCAACCCCCCCCCTGCAAGGAGCAGGGACATCTTCAACTAGATCAGGTTGCTCAGAGCCCTGTCCAACCTGGCCTTGAATGTTTCCAGGGTTGGAGCGTCTGCCACCTCTCTGGGCAACCTGTTCCAGTGTTCTACCACCCTCAGCACTTAAAATTTTTTCCTAATATCCAGTCTAAATCTACCTCCCTCTATTTTGTCTGTCCATATAGCCATCTGGATAGATGTAATTTATCCACGTCCAGAGCAAATGTTTTACCACTGCCAAAGATTTGCATAAGTGGATTCAGAAAGAGCTGAAAACATCTTGCTAAAACCTTGGCTGACATCAAGTCCTCTTTCTTGAGGACACCCACATTATCCTGACAGAGCTAAAACAGAGGCCTGCCCAGGAGCTGATAGAGAAATTATAATAACCAGTGGGTAGTTACTGATTTAAAGAAATGCAGTAACAGTTTGTTCAGAGAGCAGATGAGGTGCGGAAATGGTATTTGACATCGGTTCAATGTTCTGACCTCACTTGTCTTTGCTTTTTTTAGAATCGCCTGTGCTGGCTGCATCATGTCATACTTGCAGAAGGAAATTCAATAAGCACTAGCGGTATTAGTGGATACTTGTCCCTCCCTTATGAGAAAACAGACTCTTGTTTAATCGCAGTCCATGTTTTTATGATAAAAGTCTCAAAAAGGACATTAGCTGTTTTCAGTTGCTTACTAATGTGCCTAATGTTACGCAGACTCTTCCATAGTGTTTTGCCCAGTTTTGTTCAAATGCTTCTTTCAGCATTTAAATGAGTGTCCAGTGTTTCTACTGAAAGACTTCCACAGTCTAATTACATGAAAATATTTATTAATAACTTGTGGTTTTGGTTCCTTTAAAAAAAATAAAAAAAACTTGCGCAAACAAGGATCATTTCATTATAAACAAAACTCTCTTGAAATACAACTCACATAATTCTGTACAATTTCATTGTTTTTTTCAGCCAGTCTGTTCTTTCATGTATAGATATATTGGCATTAAAATTGATTTACCATGTTTGAAAATAATTGAGTAGTGGATTTACAGGAGTTTGTATTGGGATGTATCTTTTTTCGTTGCACCAATCTGACACAAATGTGTTTTGCTGCCATATTTAACAAGATTAAGTTATCTTTGTTCAGTTTCTGTCCCTCAGTTCTTTCTGTGCAGTTTAGAACTTAGAATTTGAAGGAAAATCAACTGACAGCAGGAGAACAACACTGGTGTATTTATGCCTCTTTTCCAGCAGCAGTAACAGGGAAAATATGAACACAGTGATAATAAACTCATAAGGGTAGCATCACCATGGTAAATTGTCGGAGTAACTCCCCAGTAAGGCACAGGACTAAATTTAGAAGTCTACACTGCTGGTGAGTCATTGATCATTGCACAAGTAGCATGGTCTTCTGCTGTGAATATATATACTGCGTTTTGCATACATCGGTATGCAGTTTGGCCAGGATCAAATTATCCTGTTGTGCAAGTTATATTTTACGTTATCAGAAGCGAGACAGAGTAAACAACAACCTGGATCTGGATATTGAGGTTTGCTTAAGAATCAGTGAGATTAAAGCTTTTGCCCTGCTTGATTCCCTCACATACTCACTCTCTCCCTCCCCACCAGTGCTCCCTGGGTCTCAACATCCCTCTCCACAGGGAGGTGGCTGCTGGCCAGGGAAGGACAGACAGAAAGCCCTGTTGGGTGATGCTCAAGGTGTTAGCCTCCGATGTTAGTGACTAGGGTTTTTGGTCATCCCCCAGCAATTGTCTTCATGTAGTGCTCTGATCTTCAGGGTCTTCTGCAGGATCACCTTCTTTCTGCATCCTCTAGCCCCCAAATTTCCCAATTTAAATAGTCAATGTGCAGAAGAAAATGCACGATCAGCTCCTAATTGGTCGTTCTGTTTCACATCTTTTTATTAATCAGAGGAACCAGGATGTGCCACAGTTATTCAGTCCCAGTGTTATCAAAATTTATACCCAATCCATACCAGTTGCAGCTAGCAGATGGCAGGCTCATGCTAGCTTATGAGTTCAAAAGTTCAGTTTCAGATAGTCACCCACTCACCCACAGACATGCAATTATCTGCTGCCTGTCAGTGTTCATCTACATTATCTTCACCTACTACATTTATTTGAAAAAAAAAAAAGCGCTAAATCTTGATGTGAAAATAGCAGGGTTTTTCTCTGGAAATAAAGAATGTCAACAAGTCCAGTGCATCTATGTCAGTGATAACTATTAGAATGGCTGTTGCTTTAGGGGGATGTAATGTAATAAAGCATGCACTGGAGTTACCAGATTACTGTTGCAGCGCAATGACTCTGAAGTAGAAAACAGAGTAGGTTTTTTTTCAACCACACTATAAGATGTCCTGAAACTAATTTCAAATTTTCACTTTTCAGTTTAGATAAAATCAATAGTAATTTCAGGTAGCATTTAGAACTTGTCCTTTCCTCTGAAATTTGTCATATTAGAGCACAGGTCAGACTTCTTGAATGTATTTCCAATGCATGAGACCATGGCTGACTGGCTTGCTCTTTGGAAGAGGACCCGTGTATTGCATGGGCTCTCTGGAAAGGCTGGAACAACTGAGCTCATGTCTGAGTAGGGAAGAACTGGAGACGGCTACACTTTCTATTGGGACTCTTTTCTCTTTTTCTTTTTCTTTTTTTTTAATACCGGCCCTGTAGGTGATCCAGAGGGAAAAGAGGGAAAGAGGTCATGCTACTCCCTGAAAATGAAGAGCAGGCACAGTGGCAGGGTAGATATCGGGAGGGAGACCACTGCCTAAGTTGCATGTTAAATGCATGAAGAAAGTTCACATAGATCTCATACACAGTCAGAAAAGAGTTCAAAAGTGTTCAGTATATTGTCACTATTCCATTGTTATTTTACCCTTGGCTGTTAAAACTATTGCAAAAAATAAATGTGCTTTGACAACAGGTTCTTTTTTTTAAGAAACTCCTGCCCTAAGTGACTGTTTCAGTAGCTGGCTATATAAAATGATAACATGAGACTAAAAGAGCTAGATTCTGCTCTTAGTTCTGCAAACTTAAATCTGGAATAGCTCTACAGAGGTTTGTGGAGTTATTTCTGATTGTCGTAGTTCAGCCCTGATCAGGACCAGACTACGCAGTCTGTCGCTCCCCCCACCCTCCGAGAGAATAGGAGGAGATGATATAAGAAAAAACAGCTCAAGGTTTGAGATAAGGATGGGGAGAAATCCTTAAAGTTACCATCACGGGCAAAACAGACTCGACTTGGGGAAAACTATTCATTTATTTCTAAAATTAGCAGGAGAATGAGACAGGGAACAAGATAACCTCCCCCCACCCCTCCCTCTTCCCGGGCTTAACATTATCTTTACTACCTTCCCGTCCCGAGCGGCACGGGGGGGGAAAAGGGAATGGGGGTCGCGGTCAGTTCATCACGCGTTGTTTTACGCCGCTGTATCATTGTCAGGGGAAGAACTCCTCGCATTCCTCCTCTGCTCCAGCATGGGGTCCCTCCCATGGGCCACAGTCCTTCGTGAAACTGCTCCGGCGTGGGTCATCTCTTCCACGGGGTGCAGTCCCTCTAGAACAGCTGTCCCAGTGGGCCCTCCACGGGCCACAGCCTCCTTCAGGCCTTCACCTGCTCTGGCGTGGGGTCCTCCACGGGCTGAAGGTGGATCTCTGCCCCTCCGTGGACCTCCATGGGCTGCAGGGGGACAACCCGCTCCACCATGGTCGTCACCACAGGCTGCAGAGGAATCTTGGCCAGGAGCCGCATTACTCCTCCCCCTCCTTCTTCACTGACCTTGGCGTCTGCAGCCGTTCCTCACAACAGGCTGGCAGACGTCTCTCAGGATCCTTTTTACATCTTATTCACTTCTCATCTCCTCTCCACTTCTTGCAGCCGGGCCGGGCCGAGTTGGGTCCAGTCGGCTGCCCGGCAGGAGGCCAGAGGGTGAGGCCTGCAAGGCCCATGAGGCTCGCGCCTCCCCCTCTCTGCCCCCCGCTCAGCTGCTTCACATCTTCTCCTCCTCTTTTTCCTGTTTTCCCCTACTTAAATATGTTATCGCAGAGGCGTTATCACGGGACATTCTGCTACCAATTGGCTCGGCCTTGGCCAGCAGCGGGTCTGCCCTAGGCCCGGCCGAGTCCACTGAACAAAGGGGAGCGACTTCTAGCAGTTTCCTACAGAAGCTACCACCTTAGGCCCCCCCCTCACTAACAAAACCAGAACACTGATTTGCTGTAGTGTAGCTGTGAGACGAATTGGCCCAAGGAATACAACTGTCTAATATTTTCTTCTGTATACTGCTTTATTACTTTGTACACAGAGAAGTAGGCAGCCTCCTGTTACAGGGTGATTCAGTAGCTCCCCGAAACGCTGTGATAACATTACAACCATACGGACAGACAGATGCATCAAGCTGACAGTGAACAGACTCTTCCTTCAATTTCTAGGTGACAGTTACCACACGGTGATTTACATCTGGCAATGAACATACAGAAAAGTACTTTGTGATAGCCCAACATTTGGATATCTTCTCTCCAAAAATCAAACACCACCATGTTTCGGAGCAGACATTTGAAATTCGTCAGGAGAGTAGTCTTTGTGTTCAAAATGTTTTCTGTTATTCCAACAGAGCTGACTTGAACTTGTTATTGTCTTGAAAAAGGAAGAAAATAAAAATAATTGGAGACTGCCAGGCACATCACAGACTTGAGGGAGCCTTGCAGATAAACATTAAGAAGAAAAGGTAAAACCACAGTGGAGGTCTGGTACAGTGAGTGTTTGTTGCAGACTGTTACAGTAGAGACCTCAAGAGTTGAAATAATGATCCTGAACAGAGGAAACAGCATCCTGTATCTTAGTACTGCTGTGAATCACATTATCTACAGACTGGCATGGGGACAAGGAGGACCAGGAATGAAAACAGGGCTTTGAAGTTCACTAGTATTGTAAAGATATACAGGGGTCAAATCCTGTAACAACAAGAATTTGGCTTAGAAAAACTGAGTAATAGAGTTAAAGACTGGTGACTGGTACTTGCTGAGGGCAAGAGTCTAGGTGAGACCAGAGTAGGTGAAAGGGTAAGGAAAATGATGCTGAGAGCCAAGCTGAGGAGACCGCATGCTGACATGACAACTGTAAAAATGCTCTTTTAGGATCGTGCATGTTTTTAAGTTCTGACTTCTGCTTGTGGAACCTTAGGTCAATTCCCCTCTGACCTGTTTCGAGATGTAACTGCAACTAAACTTGTTGCCACAGTATTCTACATCCATCTGCTGTGTATAGTTTATTACTGGGGTTTATAACATTTCCTTTGTAAAATTGCTGGTTGATTAGCATTGATATCAGCATTGCTAATGCAGTAGTGAAAATCAAAACAGCTCACTGACATATGGGACTCGACTGTTAGGCCTACTGGGTCTCACTCAGGAAGGTTCATTGAAGCTAAAAAAAAAAAGTTCTGATTAATGAGCACGCACTTTGGACAGGATCTGTGCATCTCCTTTCACAATGTCTTGTTTGATGTCCTGATTTTACCAGCACTTCAGAACACGTAGTTGGGAAATACTCTGTGCTCCCAGGAGCCTGACATAAAAGCGTCTTGCTCACTGCACACAATTTAGCATATATGGAAATTTTCATGGAAATGGAGAAAAATGGTTGATCTGGAATTCTCTTAAGAATAATGCATACAGCCATGTACTGAAGCAAGTCAGGTTGTAATATTGTCTATAAATCTTATATTTTAAAAAAACAAAAGCAGCCAAGGATTGTGTAATTGCAAGTCCATGTGAAAAAAAGGAAAGGTTCAAAAGAGAAGGAAGAGCTGCTTGCTGCAAAACCAAAGTTCGATGGAATATTGCCTCTTTGGGTAGATGCCTTCCTGTGTGAATGAGTCAAAGTTTGTAGGAAGAGGTAAAGTATTCTAAAACTGGAAAAACAGACTTTCAGGCACATAAGTCCTTCTTTAAATATGAAACAGAAAACTTTAAAGCTATACACAAGCTGAGAGCAATTATTCTGAACAAAACTACAAACTTTAAATTTAATAGAAGGATGTGATAAAGTAGAGGTAGCCTATGGGGGGAAGAGAAGATGTTAATTTATCTCTTGTTAAAAATGGTGGTATCAGTGATGAAATGTGAGAAAAATAGATTGTATTTCTATCAAAGTGATGGTTTCTAATATTGAGTAGAGTTAGTAATTTTAGTCCTCAAGACCATCTTTTGGAGATACTTTGTAAACAGGAAAGATGTCTCACATGATAATGAGAACAAGGAAGTTAGTGCTGGAGAAGCTATATAGAGAAAAATGTCTTCCTTCTGGATAAATGAGTATTTTGATCCTTGATTAATTGTCTGTATGAGTTCCTTTTGATGTGCAGTGGCTCTTAATTTCAGCTGTGTGCTTTACAGGTGGACATCTGGTGGACTGGATCAATAGATTACACTATGGAAAGTACAAAGGTAAGAGCTAGTGATTTACATGGTACTATTATGGGAGCATTAGTTCTGAGCTGTGATGGTATAGTGACAAGTTTTACGTTTGTTTATTCATGTTGGTCATAAGAAGAAGCCAGTCCTAATGATTTTAGGTAAGCAGGAGGCATGTGTGAAGGCTTTTTTTCCTATTAAAAATCATAAAATATATCCATCTCTAGCAGGTCTACCTTCCTCACATGCTTCAGGTGCAAGGACTGGGCCAGTACTTCCCACATCACTTTTCTTCCTTTCCTTTTCTTTAAGGCCTATAGTAAGAGAGGAAACAAATGTTGGGTAGGGTCATGCCTAGTTGTCCTTTAGTATATGAGCCACCCAAAACCACATCATTGTCTTGAAGCTCTGCTTCCCTAAATTGCTTGTACCACAATTTTGTGGGTCCATGCAGGTGAGCAGCTGAAGGAAGGAGCAGAAGCCATACCTCCTGCTTACTTTTTTTTCAAAACTGTACTGAATTACCAGTTCTGCTGGCAAACCTAATGTTGCGTTATTCTGACAAATAAAATATGGGTTTTTTTTTTCAGGGATAACCTAAGCAAAGATAAGATGATCTAGCACAAGAAAATGTTCAAGAAGCATACAGTTAAGTCTTGTTTAAAATTCAGGGTCATGATCTGCCCTCAGATATGCTAATGTGCAGTACTTGTGGAAATCATCATACAAATATATATTTATCTCAGGCCATAAATTGGCCTGCAATTTGGACAGATTTATTTTTCCTGCAGTCTGACTGCCTACCACTTTGAACTCCTATGTAAATGCCAGATCTGCACTGCTGTTATTTGCCAGTACAGCAGTGCAAGAAATTGGGAAGACAATTTATTTGTTTAGATGAAGATTTTTTTCTTTTCAGGAAAATTCTCTGGGGGTATAAGACGAGTACAGAGCCGGGTCAGCTCTTGCATACCAGATTGGAAGGGAGAAACAGAGGAAAGATTATGACTGGAGAGCTTTCTTATCTAACAGGTTGTGACTATAACTCACTTATAAGGATATTGGGTAAATTTTCAAAGGACTTAGTGCACTTACAGTTCAAATACTATTTTTATAACTGACTTCTGAGTCTGATTGTTGGTAAGATGAAATTATTTCAGTATTTTTCCTTGTATCTGCACGTACATTTTGGAACTATCCTAAAGCTACAAAATGTAGTCTCTAGAGCAGCATCAGAGACTGCCTGTGTCACGTTCCTCTTGACCTCTTTCCAAACCTATGCGTGCCCAAGAAGGGTATAGTTGAACCAGCACTGTGGAAGGATTGAGTGAAAGTTGGGAGAAAAATGGAGGATTCCTTTTTTAGAAATCATGGACATTCATAAACATGAAATCATGGACATTAATGATTTAGAAATCATGGATATTGAGACTGAATATAAGGAAAAAAAAATTTACAAGGGTGGCGAAACACTGGCACAGGTTGCCCAGAGAGGTGGTAGATGCCCCATCCCTGGAAACATTCAAAGCCAGGTTGGATGGGGCTCTGAGTAACCTGATTTAGTTGGAGATGTCCCTGCTCCTTGCAGGGGAGGTGGACTAGATGACTTTTAAAGATCCCTTCCAAACCAAACTATTCTGTGATTCTATGATACTATAAACATCAGGAATAGACAGAGGATATGTGGGAATCAATTCATCAGGAGTTTCATTTTCATCTGCATGTAGGTGTTTTTGGACTGTAGGAGGAATACGTAATAATGGTTTTATAATCACACGAAATTTGGCTGTAGGATGACATGCTGACAGGGCAATTCATTTCTGGTTTTACTCAGATTATTCGCTAGCGTAAGCAATATGTTTACATGCACAATGAAAATAGAAAGCACATTTTTTTCCATTTTCTATTGAGGATAAGTAAATGTATATGATGTGCAATGTTAATTATAGCTTCACAGTGTGTATTGAACTTAAAATAGCTACTATTGCTATTTCATTAGCACAATAATCATTCATATGCAGTACTAAATTGACAGAAAAGTAGCAGAACCAATCTTACAGGATATTTTATTTTTTAAAGGCATTTTTTAAAAGATATAGTAATGAAAAGATTAATGTATACTGTAAAATAGGGCATGATACAATCATCAGAGAATCATAGAATGGTTTGGGCTGGAAGAGACCTTAAAATTCCAACCCCGCTGCCATGGGCAGGGACACCTTCCACTGGATGAGGTTGCTCAAAGCTCCATCCAACCTGGCCTTGAACACTTACACGTATGGGGCATCTACCACCTCTCTGGGCAACCTGTTCCAGTGCCTTACCACTGTCATAGTGAAAATTTCCTTCCTTAAATCTAATCTAAATATCTTCTTTCAGTTTAAAGCCATCATTCTTTACCCTTTCACTACATGTCTTTGTCAAAAGTCTCTCTCCAGCTTTCTTGTAGGCCGCCTTTAGGTACTAGAAGGCTGCTAGAAGGTCTCCCCAGAGCCTTCTCTTCTCAAGGCTGAACAGCCCCAACTCTCTCAGCCTGTCCTCATAGGACTGGTGCTCCAGCTCTCTGATCATCTTCATGGCCCTCATCTGGACTCACTCCAACAGATCCATGTCCTTCTAATGTTGGGGGCTCTAGAACTGGATGCAGTACTACAAGGTGGGGTCTCACCAAAGTGGAGTAGAGAGGGAGAATCACCTCCCTTAACCTGCTGGCTACACTTCTTTTGGTGCAGCCCAGGATGCGGTTGGCCTTCTGGGCTGCGAGTGCACATTGCTGGCTCATGCTGAGCTTCTCGTCCACCAGCACTCCCGAGTCCTTCTCAGCAGGGCTGCTGTCAATCCATTCTCTGCCCAGACTGTATTTGTGCTTGGGATTGCCCTGACTGATTGCAGAACCTTGCACTTGGCCTTGTTGAAATTCCTGACGTTTGCACAGGCCCATGTCTTCAACCTGTCAAAGTCCCTCTGGCATCCCTTCTTTCCAGCGTGTCGACTGCACCATGCAGCTTGGTGTCACTGCCAAACTTGCTGCTGAGGGTGCACTCAATCCCATTGTCCATGTCACTGACAAAGATGTTAAACAACACCAGTCCCAATACTGACCCCTGAGGAATACCACTTGTCACTGGTCTCCACATGGACATCGAGCTGTTGACGACAACTCTTTGAGGGTGACGATCCAGCTGATTCATTATCCATTGAGTGATCTGTCTATCAAATCCATGTCACTCCAGTTTAGAGAGAAGGATGTTGTGTGGGACAGTGTCAAATGCTTTGCACAAGTGTGGGTAGATGATGTCAATTGCTTGTCCATTGCCTGCTGATGCTGTAACTCCATCATAGAAAGCCACCAGATTGGTCAGGCACAATTTTCCCTTAGTGAAGCCATGTTGACTGCCACCAACCACCTCCTTATTTCCATGTGCCTTAGCATAGTTTCCAGCAAGATCTGCTCTGTGACCTTGCTGGGCACAGAGGTGAGACTGACTGGCCTGTTGGTTCCCCAAGTCTTGATCTATCATTCTTCAGACATTTTATCTAAAACGTATACTTGCTAAAATGCAAAACCAAAACTAAACTGAGTTTTATGAAACTCAGAAAGAAAAAATTATTATGGTTTGGCATTTTTCTACAACAGGCTATCAAAACAGAAGTGTAGCTGATCTTGAAGGATTTTATTAGATCAAAGTACAGCATGGGATTTTTGAAGGTAATAAATTATAGAAGAATTGTAGAATAAATTGTAGAAGACTGTCAAAGATGTACAATGCAAGTAGACTTCTGCCAGTTGCAACTGAGGAGGATGCATCCTAATCTTCTAGGGGTTGTATTTAACGGTTGTCTTTAATGTTGGAACAAATAGTCCTGACAACATAGTCTCCAGAGATGGTTCTGGTCAGTAAGAGTGTGGGACCACCTCTGGAAAATTTTGAATAATGAGCTTTCATAAGCCAGTAACTGATTGACTTCCACTTTTTTTGCCCACCCACATAAATCATGAAATTGTCTTGTAGTATATAATCCAAGGGCCGAAGACCAAGGTAAGTTGCAGTTGGCTCATTAGCAGGGAGATAGCATGACTGAGGGTCAGAAAGTTGACACAGAGAGGGGATGAAGAAGACTGATGGGATTACCTGTGGTCTGGCCTATGTTAGACTCACAGAAAGTGTGGCTTGAGATTCAGAAAGATATGAAATTTGGGCGGTGCTATTTGTAAAAAAAAAAAACAAAACAAATCCATGTAACTGTCTTGTATTTCCTCAACAGGTTAAAACTCCAGTGGTTAACAAATACCTTTTACTAAGGTTCTTTCCCTTGCTTGTCAGTCTGGATGTTTGTTGGGAAACTCAGGAAGGACAGAGCATGAGGTGGACTCTAGGGGATTGCGTGGAAGTGAGGAATGACTTGGGTAGCAGAGAGGTTGCTTCCAGAGTGTTGCTTTGCAGGAAAGGTGTTGGAGATACAGTGTGTGCCAGTGTTTTCTAGAGATACAGGTTTTGGGACATGAAGTCCAGTGGTTAGATCTACTTTCCATAAGTCTCAGTCCAATGCTGAATGGAACTGATAAAGGATGTTACTCTCTGTATTCTCTGAATCAATTACTGTTTTGGAAATATTGTCAATTCCTTGGGCCCCAACCCAGAAAGGGTTAGTTTGGAACATTGGCATCTTCAGTGGGAATGATAAGCTCCTTCTGTCCTAAGTAAGGCACTGTTGCCTGGCTAACAGGCAATAACATCTGTTGATAAGGAAGGATGTCATACACTGTATATAGAATAAGAGACATTGGGAATAAAATTATGTCAAGCAGAGCTCTCACCAGAATCACAGAATTTTAGAAGGTAGATGAACCTAAAAGGGTCCTACATAGCTGCAAGGGCAAACACAGAGCTCATCTAAGTCAGGTAACTTAATATCTGGGACACCCTCTGAAGGTGTTTCTCTCTCTCCTGACTCTGTAAAGATCCTAGGGTTACTGCACTCCTAAATGAGGCCTCTGAACTGCCTAAACGTCTATGGGATCAACCAGACCATCTCTATGGCTTTAGGTTAACATTCCATCTGTTTCTAGTACAGAGTTGTTGTTTAACCTTTATATATGTGATAATCACTTATACAGGAGCTTGCTAAGCAAAACTTTAGAAACTTTTCCTGAGGATTCATCTTCTCTTTGCATCCTCTGCTCAGTTCAGAAAATTTGGGGATAGTTTTCTCTAGGCTTTTTTTTTTTAGCTCAGGGAAATTATGTTAGCTTTTGATAAAATTAAAATGTCTCTGGGAGCCTCTATCAATCTCTGTAGGTTTCTTAATGAGGATATTTGTTTTGTTGTTAAGGCAGCTGGGTACAGGCTGATAGAATAATTTAGATGACATTTCAGAAATTTCTGACTAACTGCATGAAGTGACACTGTCTTTAGCTGACCCCTTATTTTCTCCTGGTCTCCTTGTCTTCATCTTCTGATGTTTGGAAATTATTTTGTATTTCTGTATTCTGTAACTCACTGGACATTAATCTCATTGCAATTCTACTGAAGTCAATCAGGAATATATTATGGTTCTGCAGAAGAATATAAATAACACAATCCACCCACAAGCATTTCTTTATGCAAAGTATGTCCTTCCTTACCGAATGACTTGATGGCTAGTAAAAAATCCTAATATTTATCTATGACAAATTGAATAAGAAGGAAACAGTGGTCAAGCAAAAGTGTATTTTAATAAGTCTCATCATTAACTGAAACTCTTGAAATTCTGATCACAATTTTATTGTATTATTTTCTTACTTTAATTGGCAATGGTCCTTAAATTTATATTTTTCCACAGTCAGAAAGCTTACAATTTAGTAATTATTTTTGGGTATGGTTTTTGCACATCTTGTACATTCCTAAACATTATGTAAAAATTCAGCCTTTAAAACTGTTATAGCAACCCACAGTTTTTCCAAACAGTGTGCTATCATAATATATTATTTAATATTCTTTTGTTTCTAACTCAACTAGAGTCATTATTTTTAATTTGAAGTTATATCGTTACAGTATTAAATACTGAAATAATTAAGCTTTTTTAGGGGTAAAAGAATATGATTCTTTACTTTTATAAACAATTATATTGCAAATCTGTAATATTCAGTTTCAAGTAAGAGTAATTTACAGAATAGTATAATGTAGAAGCATGAGTAATCACGCCCATCTTTCATGTGAACATTTGAAGTGACACTGATTGCAGTGGCATACTGTATCCCATAATCTTCCCTAAATAAGATGAAATGAGTTACATTTAATTGTGATTCATAACGTTTGAAGACTTGGATATCTTCCTCAAACTCACACACCATTGCCAAGGTTGTGTTGTGGTTATCATGGTGCAAAATAGTCTGCTTAAGAGAGCAACATGGTTCTTAAGTGAACTCAATCTCTCATAAGCATGTGTCTCTTTCTATTGACCATAAATAAAGCATAGAATAGCTACAGTCCTGAGTGGGAATCCCAGCTGAGCATCTAAAGTTGGAATGGCTAAAATATGCAGACAACGTATCTTTTTCCTTTAATGTATTTTGCAATTGTACAAAGTAAAATTTCTTCTATATGAAATGCTGCTCTGATGATATAGACAAAAATGTATTTCTAGTAAAAGCCCAAGGCTTACCAGAGGAAACATTAATAGTATGAAAAGTACATAAAATTCCTTAAATAAACCTAGACTAAAATGGAAACTCTACTTGCCATCCGCTTCTGAATTTGTAGATCAAATAATGGAAAGATCCTTTTTAAGTACGATCTATCTTCCACAGCTTAATTCAGGAACAATCTTTATTCAAAGCAGTCTGTAGACTGGAGTCTACTATAGTAAAGACCTTCTAGGGCATTTTTTTTCATGGAGCAACAAGAAATTTGGACCTTCATAAAGCCCAGATGGGAGTCATTCATAAGAAGGTTTTGACAAAGGGGTCCTGGCTTTCAGCAGATTTGATAAAGATGGGAATTTAATTCATTTTCTGTTTTATGAAGATTTTCCAGGAATATCACATTTATGGCCATTGCTCCCAAATCTTCCAACTTCCTTTCCTCATCCTTTTCCAGAAAATAATTTTCTAGCCCCCTTCAAAGGAGCAGGGTGTACTGTAGGCAGCACTGTACAAAACACAATCTGACTAGCTGCTTTCTTTAAATATATTGGTTTTGCACTATCCTTTATGTGACAGAGCAACCCCCAGGCTTTGGAAAATCATATTCAGTTCCTTTACCTCACTGGAAAGGACAGGACCCTGGCCACCAAGCTGCAGACTACTTCAAGATGAGGATGAATTTGAATGTGTCAGTCCCCACTTTGCCTGTCAAGGCAGAGGCACTGTGCAGAAAAAAAAAAAATCACTATTTGTTGTTCCAGAGGAGAAAAAGAGTATGTATGATTTTAAGATATGTTGGAGCTTATTTGTAAGGGAACCACTAGAGTCTTCTGCTCTTTTCGTGAGGGATGTGTCTATTTTACTCGATTGAGCATACAATAGAGTTACCTTACCACTCAACATGTTGATATGCACAGTTCCCATTTGGAGACATCCATCTGTCCTCAGGCATTACCCATGGATCCTATGGTTATGTCTGTTCTGATCAAACTCTAGCCTTGGTGTAGAGTTACACTGATTTTTACAGAATCATAGAGCGGTTTGGGTTTGAAGGGACCTTAAAGATCATCTAGTTCCAACGCCCCTGCCATGGCCAGGGACATCTTCCACTAAATTAGGTTCCTCAAAGCCTCATCCAACCTGCCTTTGAACACTTCTGGGGAGGGAGGAGGGATCCACAGCTTCTCTGGGCAACCAGAGAAGTTTCATTTGTTTTGCTTGGGACTAGCCTGTCTTCGAGTGAGCTAGTTTGACCGGTCCAGAATTGACTGAGTGAGCTAGCCAACACTGGGGACAGGCAGGGATCCAGTGCTGAGGTTTTCTCCCTGGCCCTCTTTAATTAAGTAGCGTAAACACACTCCATGAGCTTAACCCCAGAGCCTGAGTTCTACTGGAAGTGAATCACTGCTTTCACATGTTAAGCCTCACTGAAGTCAATAGGACACCTATATGCAGCAAGGGTTATAGCACGATTCAGACATCTCGTAAGTCAGCATCAATTAGATTGAATTCTGTTAGATGACAGGCAATAGGAAGTTCATTACCAGAGTAATGAGAAAAGGGCAAAAAAATCCCGGAAAGGACAATTATTAAAAACCTACCCTCTGTAATGCAAAAATTCAAAGTTAAACTACTCAATGGGATCACTTATTTGAGAGGAGCTGCCTGGATAAAAATAGATTCCTTGTTGATAGTCAGATCATTGAGACTCCAGAAAAAGGAGACGCTATTGAAAAAGTGCCTGCAAACTGGCTTTACTTGGCATCTGAGTTGTGGGAGCCCTGAAGCTACCAGCAGCTTCCTGCCTGCCACTCCTGGAAATGCTTGAGATAGTGCAAGCAATGAACACTACTCAGTGCGTAACTCCAGAGTAATGTTTTATATGGATTATGTGCTGACAGCAGGGAGAAGCTTGACATGGACTTTCAGAAGTCGAATGTATGAGCTGAATACCCTTTTCTAACAACAAAGAAGATCCCAAATCTAGGACACTCCACCATCCTGTTGGGTAAAGGGGGCTTAAAATTATGTTCACACTCTCCCTAAGTCAATAACAGTGGTGTGGCTCTGAAAAAGCCTGAAATTATTCCTGATTCTCCTGTAAATCAAATTAATTCTATTAAAGTCAATGCAAATTGACTGCAAATCAGATCAATGGGGGATCTGTGTTTGAAATTTTGTATGTTTGCCAGGTGGTGGAGGAGAGGGAGTGGAACCAAGTAATTTTCATATATATATATTAGTTTCATATTTTGTATATATATTTAAAAAAAAAAAACCTCCACAAAAAACCAAACCAAAACAAAACCAAACAAGTAAGCCAAAGCGCACTTATAATAGGGTTGACAAGGAAAACATAGTAAAGTGAATTGAATTCTGGTTGACAAGTGTGTTTTGGTGACTGACTAGATCTCCTAGTAGCTGTAGGTATTGTCACAATCGGTGATGTTCTTGCTGAGAGTAGAAGGATTCACAGGGAATTAATAGTGTTATGGTTATTTGTACAAATGTAAAGTTCAAGTTTTGGTATGTTGGTAAGTTTTCTATGTAGAAATCTCCTAGTAGGCCTTTTTGTGAATGGCTTGGTTTAAAATTTTTTTAAAGGTTTATAGTCTACTTTTCATTGGTGCTCTTTTATAGTTCTGGACACTGTGAACCATTCCATTTAATGGTTCTAGCTGCAATTCTTCTGTCAAGTCTGTTAGAAGGAAAGGGGGTGGGTTTAGTTTTCCTTCTGAAGGAATTATCTTGAGTCCTGGCAAAACTGTTGGAAACTGAGTAATGGGGGAGTCTGCAGTAGGAATACCCTCAATGGATGAGTTCTGGGGCTGGCTGCCCTTACAAGCTATTCTTACTTACAAGCATCGAGTGCAAAGAGACTAAAAAAAAAAATTATTTTAAAAGAAAGAATAAACTGTGGAAAACCACTATAATAACACTTCATGAGAACTGAGAAGCACTCACTTTAGTCCTTATCTAGTGCTGCGTTGATAAAAAAAATTTATGTTGTCAGTACCTCCCCTCCTTCACTTCATCTCAATGAGAACTGTTTAAACACAGCAATTCAGCAGCTCCATCATCTGGTTATATGAAGCTTTGGAGAAGCTACTTGGCGTGAGTACACTTCTGATGCCAAGAGCACAGGCTATCAGCTTCCTACTGCTTTGTTTAACCTCAGCTCAAGCGATTTTGGCTCTGCCCTCCACCTCGGTATGTGTTCTTACTTTGAAGCAGCCTCTACACTCTTTTAGCTCTATGTGCCTCCTCTGCAGTTTCACCATCTATAACATGATCAAATCAGATCGTGATTTGAATACCTGCTCTTTAGGAATGTTTCAACGGCATACAGAGCCCTTAACTGAGTCCTTGACACTAAGTAGGACCATATCTTCAGCAGCTTTCTCAGATTTATCCACTCACCCCATTCAGCAATTCCTTACTGGGTTTCCTCATCAGGCTAGGTGACTCATATCTCCTAATCATGTGTGTATTGTGTCCTTTCCTTTTCTGGCATTACTTGAATACTTTATTTTTCTCTAACTCAAAAATTAACTTCATTTTAACCCAACTAAAACTCAAATAATCTCAGCAGGTAACTTCAATGGGTTATTTGCCTCAGTGATTCTCCTCTACACCCATCTGATGTTGCTAAGAAATGCCAGCCTGGAAGCTTTTGATACTATACAGGAGTAAGTATTGTTTTTTTATGGATTCAATTCTCTCACATATATTGCTACCTTTGAAAAAGTTCTTTATTATGTGAATTTCAATTATCATCATAGTACTTAATTATACCAGAACACTGGACAAATTTGTGCTCTATATAAAATTGTATGTGCACACAGTGGTTCAGAAATTTTTTGAAATGGGTGAAAATTATTCTTTTTGTAGCTTTAGAGGCAGAAGTGGTAGAGTGTCATTTTCTCAAGTATTCTCAAAATATTGATTTCTGGGAAAAAAAGCAGGGTAACAATTGAAACTTTCAAAAGGCTGCAAATTATCAAAACAAGAGGCCTCTCACTGGGGCTTTTTTATATTCTTAATTATAAGAATCACTGTCATCTTGTATTGTAAAATATATCATCTCTAAGAAGAGATCTGAAAGCTAATGCTCGAGAAGTAAGTGAATACAAATCTTAAGCTTGCCAAACACAGAGGTAGGTTTTTTTTTGTAGGAGTCCCTGATGAGAATTCATAGCCTATGGAAATTGAGGTGTCAGTGGCTTTAAGCTAAGGTTTTATTGTATTTAGTTCACTGAAGAATAGATTTTTCATTGCTCAGAATCAGTAGGGGGAAAATTTGCAAACTATATATACTTTTTATTTTGAGTAGGGAAGGAGGGGATCCCAGCATATCAGCATATGCACTACCATTAAGATCCCCTCCACGCACACCTCTGTCCTGGAGGAATTTGAAATGCTCACGTGAATTGGGGGATGCCCTTGGTTAAGTCCCCCTGACAGTCTGGTTAGTGAGAACCTAAACCTCCCACAGCCTACGTGGCTTAGTAAATCATTCTGCTCTAAGCCAAGGCTTCCTGCCAGTTTTGTTCAAGAGAAGGGAGTTGAACAGGTCATGAGGTCAAACTGGAGCTCTTCATTAAAATCCACATCCTTTACAGATCTCTTTGACACCATGCCACATCCCTCCTCACTCCCTAGATCTTAGGGCAGCATCTCAAGATGGTTGTTCTTTTCTGTGCTGCTCCTGAGTGCAAATTTACCTGAGTCCATGCAAATACTCAAATACTGCCTCAAATACAGCTTCTTACTATCAGAACGGGATTCAAATCACTTAACTGCCTATGTCAAAACCAGTCATCCTAGGCTGACTTTATAACCAGTGGAGAGATGCATGCTTTAGTCTGACTCATCCTAAGGTAAAGGTGTATAATAGATGCAAGTAACAAAAAAATGCCCATTTCATTCTCTCAGTTGCCTCAGACCTTTCCTGTAGGATGGGATGAACCACATTCAGGTAAACATGTCTTCTACAGTGAGTACAAAAAAGGACTGAGTTGAGTAGCTCTGCTACAGGCAATGACATTGTAAATATATACAGTAAAATGGATGTGAGGAAGTCCACGCTATGAAGTCTCAGAGTCAAGAATCGACTGCTGGTCCAATTTTATTATCAGTATTGGACATAACTTGACTGACTGGTAGCCAAGGATCTCCAAGTGCCCAGACACTCACTCCAATCCTAGTGCAGGCAGATGAGATCCAACAGCCTTGACTGTCTGTAGTTCTGTCAAGGACAGCTGCAAGTAAATTATCTTCTTCAGGATACCATACAGAGGCTTTTTTTTAAGGTTAGAAATAGGAGTCTTTGGGCATCCTTGCAGTTTGGGATGCACTCTCTTGGCATGTGATGAGTTCTGGTCAGACCTTTCCAACGATGTTCCACACTGCATAAAGTAATGGAAAGATTAATGAGACATTAACTGAATGGCAGGCACAACAGTGGACAATCACCTGGAAATCAAGCCTCTCCCTAACTCCAGCAAATATTTAAATGAGGAACGAAAATGGCTTTGGCCACTTACCTTCATTTACAGCAAATGCCAAGAACTCTCATTATTCTGTTTCTTTTGGAGACAAGGGTAACAGAATTAAAATGTTATTTTCTATGTAATCCCCAGGGTGTTACTGAAATATAATTGCATTTTTTTAATGAGATGTTTGGATTTTAACTTAACTTTATTTTGTTTTAAGATACTTGTATGTTTTAAGAAAAAGAAGTAATAACGTCACTGAGGTTTATCCTTTTAAATTACTTTTGCAGACTTCAGTGGATAAAGTGGTTTTATTCTTTGCCTCTAAAGTATAGTAATAAAAAAATCACTCTTCTTGTATTTTCTAATACTCATTTGTTGTGAACTACGAGACAGTGTCAGTTCTGATTATGGGTAACTGGGGAGCTGGCACAGATGCTCAAGGATAGTTCAACAATGGCTTGAGCAAAATATAAGCTGAGAAGTACTGTGATAGGTACATATCAAGTCCTCAGCTGAAACCTGGTACAAAACATTCTGATGTCCCCTGCAATCACTGGAGACATTCTTGCATCGTGCTCTTACACAATTGATTTTTGCTGTCTACATTTTACCTACACTGGAAAAGATATGAAAATTCTAGAGAACTGAAAAAAAACCCAAACATTCTTACCTTCCAAAGTAGCTTCTGCATAAAAAGCTCTAAAATTTTGAGTGCCCCGTGTGGTCAAGGAAACACTTGAACAGTTCAGTCAATAGATATTGGCACAGACACATCAGACAGGATGGATGACTTGTTCCCTTCAGTCCCTGGACAGGGAGAGATGAGGCACTCAGCTCAGCTGAGGTGACTGGAGTTAAGCAGGGTAAAATCCACTCTTAGTCTTTCAGTACAACCAGATTTTCCAACCTGCAGAAGCAGTCCTCTTATTTTATTTATTGATTCACATCAAGTAATTTAAATGCATGTCAAGGATTTGCTTTTACTTCACATGTTTCTTCATTTTGGGAAATTATGTTGACGTCTGCCGTTATCTCTAGTCAGTTATTTTAAAAAATTAGCAAACCAGCCTTTTAGCTTTCCTTGATTTATCTGACATAGGGCAGAATACCTCTAATGGATCAACCCTCCTCATCCACTTTATTTAGCATGACACTGGCACAGGACATTGACATTCTCTGTTTCTAAGACTGAAATTCCTCATCACTTATATAAAAGGAAGAAGAAGGTATTTTTCCTTTTAATCTCAGAAAGTTTAAATTAAACTGTGCCTCTGGCTTTCTCACAGGCAAGGTTCATTTAAGACAGCAGATAAGGTCCAGTGTTTGGAGAACATTAATTATAGTTGGATGATGCAAGTTCAGATGATAAAACCTGGCTGCAGTAGGCTAATTTTTACAAAAGGCCTTATCCTGTCATGCTCTTGGGGAAAAGAAAAAATAAAAAAGGAACAGTGAGTTTTTCCCTTCTGGAGAATCCAGATGGTCCTAGATGTCTGGTAATAAACGTCACACTCAAAATCTTCTAATGAGAGAACACATCAAAAAGCTAAGGATAACATATCTCTAATTTACTGTAAGAGATGCATGCTGTTGCATCACAAAACCGCCGTCAACTCAGAATTGCCTAACCTGCAGGCAGGATTCACAGGGGAACCTTTTCATTCACGCAATAAGTGATACCGGATGATTTCCTCAGAGCAGAAGCAGTTAGGATATGTTTTTCTTGCAACAGCAAGTATTTCAAGCAAATCCTTCGAAGAGCAATGGTTGTGGGGTAATAAGAGGTGAGACTATTCTGCAGCATTAACATAACGTAGTTTAAATCTAAACTCAAAGCACAAATCTGTGGGAAAACAGGGAACACTAGCTTTCTATCAGTGGCTGGATTACCTGGCCTCCTATTTTTGCAAAATCCAAGAGGCATGGAAGAAAGTAGTGATCCACAGACTGACAGACAGATGTATGTACATACCTAAACCACAGCTGTCTGATCCTTGTGCTGTTAAGAAACCATGCTAAAAAAACAATGGCTGTTACCAGCCACTGTAAGGTCTGAATGTGACACAGATTAAGAGAAAAAAATGCTAAATTCTCAGAAAATCAAAGAACAGAGAAGAAAATTCAGAATATCTCTGCACAGAAAAATAGACTGAAAGACTGATTGATGAATTATTTATGGTAAATTATCCTTTCACCTGTGTTCAGAATTCACTTTATTAGCATGTTTGAAAAGACAAAAATTACCTGAGTCCTTCTTAGATGAGCGTCTAATTTTTTTTTTTTTTTTTTTTTTTTTTTTTTTTTCAGAGTAGAATAGAATAGAATACATTATTTCGGTTGGAAGGAACTGACAATGATCATCTAGTCCAACCACCTGACCAGTTCAGGGCTAACCAAAAGTTAAAGTACATTATGAAGTGCATTGTCCAAATGCCTCTTAAACACTGAGAGGCTTAACACTTTCAGAGTAAAAGCCCGATTCCCATGCATGCTGTAACAAAATAGGAAAAAAGTAAACACTATACTGCAGTAAGCTGCAATGAAGAAAAGCTTCTCTTGGATTTTTCTCTTTAATTTCAAATTTTACACCAAATAGCTCATGTTGTATAAATTCTTTGCTAATGCAATGCTGTATAACCTTGTCCATGGATTCTTGCCTACAGATGTTCCCTCTATATGATAGTGTCAGATACAATAAACTTCAAGGTGTTTTTTTTTCACTTGAGAACAACACTGTAAGCCATTCCATTTCCCTTTGTGGTGCTCTGCTGAGCAACATTTTAGCGTAACCCTGTTTAATATATGCATGCAAATAAAGTAGAAATAAATAGAGATTTGGGAATGAACAACAAAAAATTATTAAAAGCTCTGAAAACCTCAATGTGAAGGCAATCTAAAAAGTATCATTAAAGTAAAGAAGAAATCAGTAAGATCTCATAAAAAAAATAAATGATACAGAAAGTGTTGCAATTACTCTCTCCTTATATCTAAAGGACTACAGAATTCCAGCAGAGTTGGAAAGCGAGACATTTATAACAGGTTTTTTTTTTTTCAGAGAACAATCAATATGAGAAATTAATTTCCTCTGCCTCCCTTTGATATAATTGGGTTAGCATGTTTTAGAAAAGGACAAAATATACACACAGATAGCAAAAAATGAAATGTCAGAGTGAAAAGTCTGAGTTGTGTGTCCTAGTGCACAGAATCAACATTGGGTATCAATTTAAAAATAAACCAGGGGAAGGCTGCTGTATAACTGGCTGCTTAGGGAATTTGGGAATAGAGTGGAAATCACTCTATGACTTAGCATATCAGTTTTTATGCATAAGGTCAAATGTTATAGCCCCAAGAGAGACACACTGGGGACAAGGAGTCAGAGGTATCCCTGAATTGATGGTAATTCATTCAGAGGCGAAGCCTCAGCAAGCCTTATTTTTGCACAGATTTTGCAAAACCTAGATCTTGCACATCCTGATCTTCCTGTAAAGGCCCAGAGCCCCTTTTGAAAGGCTTGTTAGACTCAGCAGGGTTTCCTCTGATTCACACTGGTACAAGCAAAATGCAAACAGACCAAGAGCTGTCATCAGATGTTTCTTACACAAATGGCTCTGGCAGTTTTCAGGGATTACCTCAGGTTCCCACAGCTGTTCATCTCTTTCAGCTGTAGGAACCTACCCAACAACTGAGCTAGCAAAGCAGAGTACCACAGCACCTCAGCCTGGGACTAAATGAAATTTCTAGACTTACTTCACAGGGTCTGATATTACTCTGAATGTAACAAACTAAAAAAGAACCCAAAAAAACCAACAAACCCCACATAAAAAAAAAAAAAAATCACAACCCTGAGAGAAAAGTATATACAAAAGAAGTACTAATTTAACCTAGTTTGTATAAGGAGACATCCTATGTTGGTATAGTTTATACCTAGAAAATACTGTAATTTACTGCAATAAACCAGTTTAGTAAAAGCCACACAGCTTTATTTGTGGATATTAACAAATTTATTTGAGATCAAAGCAATAATATAGTTTATTTATATAATATACAGTGGATAGGTATACTCTTTGGATTACACTGAATTTCTACCTGGTTTAAAGTAGATTTTGGTGAATTTAGGAGCTTCCATGCACTAAGTTGCAGTGGTCATGCAAGGGCTATAAGGACCCACATGTCTTCTGATTAAAACTCATAACAAATTAAAGTGGTTAGCAAATTTTCCTCAAAGCAAGTGTTGTCATTCTGGAGAAGAAGGGGAATTTGGAGAAAGTTACATGACTGTGCTAGGAGCAGGGTACGATGGTGCTGCTGTTGTCACTCTATGCTTTTCTTTTCTTTCCAAAGAAAGCACTTGGGATTTAATGCTAGCAGTTCCATAGTTGTCTGATTTATATCGACTGATGTTTGGGGAGTTTATAAATTTTTTCTTTTCCCTTTTTCCATTTACAAGAAGAAGCATCAAATTAAGCCCCCTCTCTTCCATTAACTGTGTAGGCAAGCCAGTACAACACTTAGTTTTGGTATGGTGAATTTCAGAGTTTCCTAAGTACTTCCCTCTTCTCTTTGAGACACCTGTGTGTTTTCTAGAGAAAGGGAAAGCTTTGCTTCTTTCTTCTCCATTCATACACAGCGGTGTTTGTGAAAGGAGAGACGGCTAATGAGAACTGCAATGTGAAAATGTTTTCTGGAGTGTAGTGCTCAGGAATATGTTTCTGCTCTTGAGACAAAAAAAAAATAGAAAAAAAAAGACAGACTCTACAACAAAGAAGGCAAGTATTAGCAAAATTAAGATGTTTCCCATTTCCATTGTAACAGTAAATTGATAATAGTTGCTTGTACAATATGAACAATAATCACTCTGAAAAAGATGAAGTTGTTTCTTGCTCAGCTTAGTCTGAAATTACTATGAACACATTTAAAATAAGCTTTTATCATCACCCTAGGAGTACTGTGTCCATCCCCAACATAAGAAGGATGTGGACTTTTTGGAGTGAGTCCAGATGAGGGCCACAAAGATGACCAGAGGGCTTGAGCATCTTTCCTATGAGGACAGGCTGAGAGAGATTGGACTGGTCAGCCTGGAGAAGAGAAGGTTCCGGGGAGACCTTATAGCGGCCTTCCAATACCTAAAGGGGGCCTACAGGAAAGACAGGGACAAAGCTTTTAGCAGGGCCTGTTACGATAGGACAAGGCATAAAGATTTTAAACTAGAGGGATGTAGAATTAGATCAGATATAAGGAAGACATTTTTTATGCTGAGGATGGTGGAACACTGGGACAGGTTGCCCAGAGAGGTGGTAGATGCCCCATCGCTGGAAACATTCAAGGCCAGACTGGATGAGGCTCTGAGCAACCTGATCTAGTTGGAGATGTCCCTGCTCTTTCCAGGGGGTTTGGACTAGATGACCTTTAAAGGCCCTTTCCAACCCAAACCATTCTATCATTCTATGATTCTATACAACCATGTTGTTTGATTGAATTATGGATTATAAATCTGGGGTTTTTTTTTCTTGTTGGTTTTTTTGTTTGTTTCTTTGTTTTTCCTGAGAAGTACTTTAACTGGGCTAAAAAGAGATGGAACTTGTAGTTATTATGAAGCTACTTTAGCAAATGTGAATTAGTGAATTTTGCTCATGCCAAGATTTTATTTTACTTAGTTCTGTATTGCCATGGAATATAGTGACATTTCACAAATTTGGAAAAATAAAAAAATGATTTGTTGTATTAGACAGAAACATTTGACAATATGTAAGTCATGTTTCAGAATACTGAAATAAAAGATGCTACAACAATTTACATATCTGAAGGTTTACCATCTCTGTATGCATATTTTATATAAAGATTAAATTTCTTGTTGAAAAAACAAATTCATGTGCAGTATCTCTTGCCCAGAATATTCATGCAAGTATAAAATCTTGAAATCTGACTTATCCTTTATTTTCACATTTTAAACTTCCATTAGTATTAACTTTTGTCATTGTAAGCAAATGCTTTTCAAACTGGGACATAGCTTCTTGACAGTTTTTCAAGTGAAATCTTGGCTACATATGCTGTTATTTGATAAACTGTAAGCATAAACACTTACATTTCCATAATACTTTGAGCAATCCTGTATATTAAGAAGTACCCTGGCAGAAAAAGAAGTACTGTCTAAAAGTTATTTTGGATAATATATTGGTCATCAAACAGACATCTTGTGCACTTTTATTTAATTTAGTGTTTTTCTGTGAAGTTTTTTATCTGAGTCTGTAGTCCTTAATCTGCATGAATCTTTGGAGTAGATTA
This sequence comes from Chlamydotis macqueenii, assembly GCF_036417535.1. Lineage (NCBI taxonomy): Eukaryota > Metazoa > Chordata > Aves > Otidiformes > Otididae > Chlamydotis > Chlamydotis macqueenii. Next base: position 170,669,147 of record NC_141556.1, read on the forward strand.
TGCATTTTCTATCCTTTAAGAATCTCCTTGTAAAGGAATTAGGTGATCAAATCATCTTGAATTTTGTATGTCTCCATGAGTTCCAGCTAGTTTTTCTCCTACCTTAAAAGGGAACAGCTCTTTTAGGTGAACATAACTATGTCAGTATGAATTGAGCATATATATGTTACTCATATGAATGCATACTTCATATTATGTTATTTTACAATATAGAAACATAGTTTTCAAAATGTTTGCCAAAATTTGACCGCTTCCATAATAACTTCACTATAGACTTGGTATTAAGAACACAAGTTTGAATGCTGTGCCTATGGTGGGCTGACCCCACCGTCGGCTAAGACTACACAAGTCATTCACTCACTCCCCCCAGGCAGGATGAGGGAGAGAATTGGAAGGGCAAAAGTGAGAAAAAAAACTTATGGCCTGAGATAAAGGCACTTTAGTAAATGAAGGAAAAATAAGAAGGAAAGAAAACAAGTGATGCTTAGAGCAATCACTCACCACTAGCAGACCAATGCCGAGCCAGTCCCAGAGAAATGGTTACTTTGAAAAAACTCCCTCCCGTTTTACTGCGGAGCATGTCGCTAGATGGTATGGGGTATCCTTTTGGTTAGTTGGGGTCAGCTGTAACTGTGCTGGCTGTGTCCTCCCCCAACCTCTTGCCCTTTCCAGCCTACTCTCTGGGGCAGCACAGGGGTGGCCTTGACACTGTACAAGCAATGTTCAGCAATAGCTAAAACGCTGGTGTGCTATCAAAACTTTTTTGGTTACCAATCTAAAACACAGCACCATACAGCCTGCTTTAAAGAAAACTAACTCTATCCCAGCCAAACCCAGTACAGTGTGTATGCAGAGAACACATTTTAGGCATTTACATGACTGCAGACCCAATCCTTTAGCAAAGTTAATAAGAATTTGTTTATTTGAATAACAGTTCAATGTTATTCATTGAACTTGTTTGCAATGGCCTGAGCACGTACTTGGCATGGTTAAGGGACCCCATTTCAAAATGTCTGCTGCCCTGCATTGTTTATGGAGGAGTCAGAACACACCTGATGCTCATCAGTGTCCATTGCAAATCACAGCAGCCAAGAGAGCTGTCATTAAAAAAATAGATGAAAGGAGAAGTCAAGGACCATCTCTTGACTAATTTGATCTCCTCCTCTGTTTGAGAGGAAGAAGCAGTGACACTAAGACCCACTAAATAGTCTTAACAGCTGAACAAGATGAGTCAAATTCCTCCTTTCCCATTAAAACAGAATTATTGTGAAGCCACGAATACAAAGCCCAGAAGTGAAAACAACAGGGTAGCCTCATGCTTAGGGAGCTAGCCTGAAGATGAAAGCATAACTCAATGTTAGCTATCTGTGTATTAGCTAATAGATTTTAGTATTAATTTTTGAGTTAATAATTTTGAGATCCTTTCTATTTTGTTTTGCAGCTTATGCTTTCTACTCTATTTCTAACCCTTCGGTTTTCTTCTAGGTTTTAAAAGAATTTAAAATAACTTACTCTGACTCCATTCTTTGGATACAAGAATTTATATGAAATGTATAGTATAAAATTGAATTAATAGATTAACTGATTGTAGTAGGACATTGGCAATTACATAGTCTGATCTGCATAACACAGTCCAGAAGATTTTGAATTAATTCCTACTGGAACTGGAGCATATATTTTAGATAAACATACAATCTCAATTTAAAATTTGTAAATATGAAAATTTTAAGGATTTTACCACAGTCCTTGATATATAGTTGCAGTGTTAAGTTGTTCCTCTCAGATAAAAATTTGCATTTTACTTCAAATAACTATGTCAGTTTCAAGACTAATAATTACATTGTAATACTCTATACCAATCAATCTCTAGATATTTTTTAAAATTATACTCAGTGGAAGAAGGTATTTGTAAGAAGCAGTCTATTTTTTTTTTAATGCAAATAGACAATATGGTCTGTAATAGAGGCTGAATTACAGCTTTTGCTCTGATCACCTCCTTACTCATGCCTCAAAATGTCACTAGCTCGCAACTTGATTATCAATTACTTCAGGACTGGAATTTTCCATGCTTAGGGCTGAGCTCCATTGAACTGGTCCTTGCCAAGTCACAACCCCATAATGAAGAATCACAGTAAGCTAACAGAAGGAACTCTTTTCCTGTTGGTAGATTGACACCGCCCTCCTGAAAGATGGCAGCTAAGCTGTGGAGCTTTTGTTGGCGTAGGAGTACTGACACCTGGGGACCTGCTATCATAAGTAAAATCATTACTGGGTGTATATCTTCTGTTTTAGTTGACAAAATTATAAATGGAAAACTGTGATCTGAACTGGGTCTCAATCTTTCACTCCAGAACAGAATATGTTTCGGAAACATTCATATGCTATTTTGGTAGCATATGGTCTTGTTTTATGATGTATGTTGGCATTTCTTGGGATGGAAAATTAAATATAAATGTGACTGATCAGGAAAATTTCTTATCAAAGTGTGGAACCAGAAGAAGAAAAATTTTATATTCTTATCTCAATATATGAGGTTTTCTGGTATTTCGTGAAGAACATAGTCACTCACTTACTTCAGGCAGCCAACTTCAAACTCCAGGTTTTCAGTATTCAATATTGTTCCCCAAACACTTCCGTGTAGATTGTCTTCCTTACTTCTCAGCTAGCTTTAGAAAGGAAAATAACATTAATTATTGTTTCTCAGCTGCTCCTTTTTGTCTTCTACATAGAGGAGGTTGACGTGGCAAGGAAAGACTACTACAAGACTCTTTGTAAGGAAGATAAACTTTTTGTAACTATTGGGAATCTTGTATTAAAAAAAAAAGTCCAGTAAGTATACTAGCCTAGGCTTCTGCCTGGTTGGGAAATTGAGGGCTTTGTCTGCCCATGGTAGATAGCTGTTTTATATGGAACAGTTAAAATTGTACTCGTTGGGGCATGTCAATCACCAGTCATTCAGATCATATCATACATCTTTCAGCAAGTCATATAATGGAAAATTCCATAGAACTAATGAAACCTAAACCAAAAATCTGCTTCGAGTAAGTGCTTCAGTTGCCAGGGTTTATATTTCTTAGCTATTCATAAAAATAAAATGATCTTTTAGCACTTAATCAAATAAGTTATTAACATCTTTTAAATTTGAAACTCAGCTTTATAAAAAAATATTTTATAGGTATATGCTGCTTATTATTAAACATGTCAAGCAAATGCTGGTTGTGATCACTGAGTTCCTGATATTCTTGGAACAGACTTAATGGAATTTTTTTTTATGCTGAACTCTGTGAATTGCTTATTCCTTCCAACTGTAATAACAACACTGAAATGAAGAAAATTCGTTTAGCTCTTTCCTTCTGTTTTTGTAGGCTAAGTTATCAGATTAACATGTTAGGGTTGGTGCTAGAAAGGTACAATTCATAAAACCACCAGATTTTTCCTGTCGCCATGTGCTTTTTGATTCCCAGTGGTGTGAAATTACCTTTGTGCATCTTTGGGAAATACTGATTTTGAAGTCTGCAAAGCCTCTGTAAACACTGGACATTTGTGATCAAAGTGATACCAGTTGGATGCTTTTTAGATATTCTCTACACGTCATATTCAGACAGTTTAAGTTCCACCTGAGATATTATCCCCCATTCACTGACTTGGTTCCTCTAAGTGCCATATGTGAGGCCTTAAAAAGCCCTTAAATTTGCCATCTCCCTTACTGACTTAACACCAGCAATTAGGTGTGATTTAAGCTCTGTGAATATTCATCACCATGAAAAAAAATATTTGGTATTCTAGTGTGGTCTTTGACTTTAAAGTACAGCTGCTATATATTTTTCTTTTTATGTACCCACCTAATCTTTTTTTTTTTTTTTTTTTTTTTTGTACATTGTGGACATTTGGCTACAAATTTGAAGAACGCTTTCACACATTAGATTTTCCAAATGCATAGGTTTAAGTGCACTTCAACGAAAAGTATTTTTGCAAAACTGCATCTGTCAAAGTGTTTTAATAGTCACACAGCTGTTCTGTAGAGCATAATTCTAGTAATTATAACAAACTATAGAAAGTTTGCATTTTAAAGAAATGCAGTGTTCTTTACACAGCCAAAGGAGCATATGTGTTAAACCATACATGTATCTTAGAGGCTGAATATAAATTTGGCAAAGATGATTAAAACAATTATTGCTGATTCTTCAGGTTTTCCTTTTTCAGAGGTCTCTTGAATTATGTATACCTTATCATTCAATAACTACTCTACACCTCTATCTAACATTTGGTGCAAGAGTAACAATAATGAGCAAGTAATATGTTGAGGGAAATGTCATGCGTTCCTTGCATTTGGAACTTTCTACATTGTGCAGTTCAGTACTGGGCAGAGAGCTGTGTCGCCTCTGTCTACATGGCACTGCTGGTGATACACACAGAGACTAGCCTGAGTTACAAAACCAGCAACTGAAAACTAGCCCAGGGGTAACCACTCACCCCTGCTTAAATTCCAGAGTTTCTATTTCCAGAAATATCAGATCAAAGTATCTCTGCATGGTGTATTATTGTATAGAACATTAGAATTATTTCTATTGTATAGAAACTAGAAGTATTTTGTGTGCCTTCACTGCAGGAAGTTTTGTGAATGCATGTGAAATGGTGGGGTGAGAATTCATTACGTTGAGAAAAGCCAGAGGAACGCATGTATTAGAGCATACTTCAGGCCATGAGAAAAACACCATCTCTGGGTACCTACCTCCTCTTCTTCACATTGCTGTCCAAAGAGGCTTAAGGTCTATGGGGCCACTGATTCTGTAGGAGGGTAGAAGAGGTCAAATTAATTCACCAAGTAGCAAGGCAAAAATGAGGTGCTTTGATTATTTTGACCAAATAAAATCTCAGTCTCCAAGAGAATGAAGTGAGAGTGGAGAACTCCCAGTGGAATGAAAAGATGGAAAGTAGCTGTGCTAGAATCAAAACTCTTAACTGACGTTGTGCATTAGGGGAGACAGGATGTGTTGTGAGGAAGGAGACAGCAGGAAGCAGGATGATTGCTGCCATTTAAAAAAAGCTACTTGACTTTTATCAGACAGGGGGAAATGATTACTTGGCACTTATATTAATTGCTGAAGAGACATAGGAGACTTTCATTTTGAGCCTAAGCATGATGGGATACCTCATCAAGGATGCAGAATAAATTTTACTTGGTCTAAAAAACTGAAATACAAGAAAGAGCATTTTTTTTTTTCTTTGTGCATCTTAGATTACAGTAGAACTTCCCTGGAAGCAATTTGACCTAGTCTGGTAACAGTGGCTATTAAAAACCAGAGCGGCTTCCCAAACTAGCCTCATCTGCAAACCTTCTCCCTGTAGTTGCTGACCTTTGTCCCAAGACATATATTTGTGTTAGCAAGCAACCTCCTCCATATAAACCTGGTCAAATCCGGGTGTTTTCCTACTTTGGGAAGAATCTGAAGGTGGAGACACTGTGCTCCCTTGCAGTTCCCTTCCTCAGCTGCATTTCTCCAGCTCACCTGGAACATACTGATGTTTACCGGGCAGCATATTCCAGATCTGGCAACTTCATTCAGCCAAAGCTTGGTATTATTATTTTTTTTTTTCTGTGACAATGCATCAAAGAATGAGATAAACATGGAAAACTGTCTGTAGAGTTCGGAATACATTACACTCTCAATAAGGGAACTATAGGCATGTATGCAATCAAAACTGTGTTCCTGTATCCAACTTCACTTCAACTGTCTGAGAAACAGCATGTACTCCAGGATTTGGCATACACGTATGGTATCATTTGCAACACCTGTGTAGCAAAAGCAGATGAAGAAAGTGAAGATTTAGCCAAGTTGCCTGGACCTAAACCCAGTGGTTTGGATGTGAATCAGAGGCAGATTCTGGCAGGAGATGACAGAACAGCATCAAAGCTGATCCCTGCCAGCTAGAGTAGCGTGGTTTAGCTTTGTTAGTTATTGTGATGAGAGAGGCAAATAGTTAAAATTTTAGTAATAACTGAATTTAGAAAACATCTTTCCCTGGACTTTTTTTTTCTCAGAGAAATACAAAGTTCAGTAAACATTATATCTGAGATTTTACTGCAATTTCCCAGTGGACACTCATGAACAGAACTGGGAGAAAAAAGTTTTCTCATCACAGGAAGCTCCTATTCTCAATAGGGATTAAATATGCAAAATGCCAAAAAAGTTCATGAATGAGTAGTCTAAAAATGTTCATTAAATATAAATCAAGACTTCTTTTGTTTTGATTTTCATTATTCTTTTTCGTTACTTTGTAAAATAATTAATGCGTGGTTTTTTTCAGTATGACCCACTATAGTCTTAAAAAGAAAACGCTTTTAAAATAAAAAAAAATACTAATTTGGGGGGATTTAAATGTCAAAACATTTTTTCCAAAGCATTTTATCAAAAAGATTGTCTTTATTTAAAGAGATTTCACTTTGACATATTGACATTTTATAACAAAATACATCTACAATGTAAAATTTCCTATCAGGTTTAATCACAGATCTAACAAACACCACTGCCTTGTATGATTAACGTTATTAGTTGAAGCATTGCATTAAATCTGCCTTTATGCCAGTGGGAACTCCTGTAAGTAGATGCAGACCACTGAATTCTCAAAGTTCAGTGTGAAAAATTGATGTAAGAAGTAAGGATATTAAAATATAAGGCGGCTATAGGCCTGCATGAAATTACTTCATTGCCCCGCTAAAAAAATTCTTGATAAGTTTTCCATAACCCTAATCTTTGAACCACAACAGGTCATTGCAAAATTCTAATTATTTTTAAGCCCCTGTGTAATGAAAAATTCTTTCTCAACTGACAGATTCTAATACTTTGTTACACAAAAAGCATTGACATATTTTGAAAAAAAAAAAAGCTCATTATTTTATTCCCAACAAGCTACGCAAATTGTAAAGCACCACTTTGTCATCAGTTCTACAGAGTCTTTACTGCAAACACAGGCTTGCATCAGCTCATCTTCACCATGTTCCTTTGAAAGAGGCTTTGGCACCATCTCTATAAAATTATTCAACCTTTTTTTAAAGGATTGCCATTAAAAAGCAGTACCTGAAGCAATTAATGATCTCCAACTGACATGACATGGTTGTGGCCACATTGTTACATGAACCTCTCATTTTTCAGAGAGACTAGACCCATTGCTACACTCTCTCTTACATGCATTTTCTATTGTTGATTTCCCTTGATCCCACTGTTTTCCTTGTTGTAAAAGTAAATGTGATTCTTGCCACTGCTAGTAAAAGGCCACAGGCTTTGTATTGACCTGGCAGTGCAGACTCTCAGGATTTTTTGGGCTTGCTTTGGCCTGGACTGGTCTTGGCTTACTTTAGTAATTGTCTAGTTGTGAAGTGACTTTCGCCTGACTGCTTGTAGCTTCATGTCTGGGAACACCACATGGGGCAAAGGTCTGACAAACCTAGGTAGTCATCGTGGGACATGTTAAGAGCCCTTTGTGTTAAACTGGGGTAGGGGATGCTGCTTGATGAATTTCAAACTTTAGCTGGAAGCTGACGTTGTTAAGAAAACATAAAAATAGCTCTAGCTGGACATCAAGACTGAGGAGGAAAGGATTCCACTGACATGGATGTCAGACCCCTTACAATGAAAATCTCAGGGAGGTGATGACATGCTGTAAAACGCACTCCTCTCTGATGGGGGAAGAAGATGGACACTGTCAACCCAACCCAAACAGGCATTTAAAGGGTGAGCATAGTTCCAGGGGAAAGAGGGAGATGATAGTAACTTTCATCAAATAACAGTTTTAAGGATATAATTTATGAGATTTTTTTTTTCTGTATAATTTGGTCTGAAAATATAGCATCAAATTAGACTAATGATTTGGATAACTACACTGCTAAAATGCTGATGGAGCAAAGAAGGAATTCTAAGTTACATACGTCCAGTATGTTCCTTTTTGCTTAGAACAAGATTTTGGGTTTGTATTGCCAGTTGTTTGATCCAGATACTTTTTGTTTCCTTTTGCTGGAATGACCATGGCTGCTTCCTGGAGTCAGTGTTTTCTCAAAGTTTTAGTTTGGCCAGAAAGATCAGGAGCAAAGAATGAAAGCTTATTATCTTACTTTTTGATGTACAGTAACCACAGTTTTCTTTATAAAAATTTAGCTAATAGATGATTGAGACAAGTAAATTTAGAGAGGGCTGTATTTTATAGTCACTCTACTTTGGAATTTTCTCATGAAATAAAATGCTATAATAATTTCTTATCTGTCTGTTGAATGTGTAGAGCCACATTATACCTGTGAACATAAAGTTACATCCCCAGATATATGTGAAAAATTTTGAATGCCCAAGAATATTTTCTCAATATATTGGATTTATATGAGAAAATATGTCTGCCTAAACGCAATCAGTCTTTCAGTTTCTCTGTAGTTACTTTAATTGAACAAGATTAAAAGCAAGCCAAAGGAAACAACAACAGGGACAATCAAGTTAGCATGGGAAGGGAGTCTTGTTTACAAACTATAGCCAGCATCGATTCATTTCTGCCTTCAGTTCCTGACCTCTGCTTCAAAAGCAATTATTTGCAAATGACAAATCTTACGAACTCTGGGGACCTGGCATGCTATGGATCCTGTAAGTATAATAACCATATATTTACTCATTCTGAAAGCTTCATTTGGCACCTCCAGAGGAGAAGGCAGATTTAGCAGCCAGATGTCTGTTTATTGAACTGAAATATGCAAATAATATTTGTAAGCAGTAAGTTGGGATTCTAAAATGGTGTCTATAGTAAAAAAAAAGGCAAAAATATAAGCTAGACTTGCATATACTTTTATTGCTTCAGAAACATCAGAATCAAGACTATTGTCTCTAGATGAAAGTATTTTTTTCCTTTTGCTTCCACAAATAATAGATTGATGATCCATAAATTGCCTTCTGTGCTGGAAACCCAAAAGGCTCTTAGACTGCAATAGTAAAACATGACTGACTTGATTATGCTGCTATTCTTTTCAAATACACTCTTGGTTTCTTTTTTTTCCTACAAAGCAATCAAATGTTTTCAACTTACTGAACGTTTGCAGTCATTATTATTTCCTATAGTTTATTCCTCAGAATATTTAATTTCACCTCTAATTATAAAAAGTAACCCGTTTTATGAACAGTGCCTTATTCTGTTCACTGTGCAAATAAAAACTGAAAAATGTGGAGAATGAGATATATATTAATCTATATAAGAATAGAAGATGCCATCCTTCTACCAATGCAAATACATGGTGTAGTGTGTTCAGGAAAGACAAGTTAAAATAAGTCTCCCATGGTCCAAATTATTATTATTTTTTAAGAAACCAAAATTAGACTTTGCCATTCATTACCTTTGCTACAGAAAAGGTCCTTCTCCGGGAGCTATTGTTTGTCTCCTTATTTAAATTCTAGTTAGTGTTTATCAGAAGCAAACCTCAGAGAGATTCTTTCTAACACTGACAATGTTTGGTAGCAAACACAAAAAGCCTGCAGTTTATTACACACATTTTGATTTATAAGTAAAGTCTTGTTTGGTTAACAGCTTTGTTCATCTCATTGGTATCCCAAGGAAATCAATGGCTGACAGAGTTTGAAATTAAAATGCAGTCAAACTAAAGTACCTTCAGAACAAATAAATTACCTATTACCGTTTAAATACTTCATCTCTTTGCTGAACATCTTTGAAATATTTAAACACAGAATTAACAACAACTTTATATTACCGAGGACCTGTGTAACATTCATCAGTGTTATGCCTCAGAGCCTTTTGAAAGCAATTAAATTCAGTAAGCCATGGTTCACCGTTTGTTTTAATGGTATATTGAATAAGAGTCAAAGATACTTGACTTCTGTTTGTGACTGTGTCTGTTGCATCTTGTTCCTATTGTGCTAGTTTTGTTCAACAGGCTTTTGGTTCTGTGTTGCAAAAGCTGGGGAGGTTTCCTCCTTTCATTCCCCTTGTCTTTGATAAGTATTTTGGCTTCTGGAAGTGTTTTTCATCTTTGTCTGAGACAATGGCGACAGGCTATGGCCAGAGGTGGGATGTTGGTCAGATGTCCTCCACATGGTACTGAAAGTCTGAGAAACATGGCTCATATCTTCTTCACATGCTCAGAATTAATGTGATCATGAGATTTGGAGACAAAAAATACTTTCCTTCTCAGCCTAATGGGCAGTGAACATTGCCTTCTTGGTTTTGGTTTTCCAACTTTCTCTTCGCCATAGGCCATGATTCATATCATAGGATATGTGAGTGTCTGTTTGTAACCATCTGTAGCTTCATGATACCTTCAATAACTTTTGTTCCTATATTGTTCCTTCTGGGGCTTTGAATTCTCTAGTGGGTTTGCCTTGGCTAGCAAGCACACACCCACTCATCCACTTGCCCCAGCCTCTGTGGAATGGAAGGAGGAAATAGAAAAGACAGAAATGAAAAAGGTTATGTTGAGCCAAAGACAGGGAGATTGCTTACCGGTTACCATTGTGGGCAAGACAGACTCAACTTGAGGAAAAGAAACTTAACTTACTGCCAAACAAAATAAATATTTAATTACTGGTTTGAGTAGTGGGAAACAAAAAGACAAATATTAAAATTACAGCCTTTCTCCTCCTTTTTCTGGACTTCACTAACCCCTTTAAGCAGTACAGGGGGGATGAGGGTGGTGGGTTATGCTCAGTATGTAGCAGTTTCTCTCTGCTGCTCCTTCCTCCTCACAGTTCTCTTGTGTTTCAGTGTGGGCTTTCCAAGAGCTGCAGGAAAAAAAAAACAACTCTACTCTGATGTGGATCCTCCATGGGCTGCAGTGGATATCTGCTCCATCATGGAGCACCTCCTCTCCCATCTTCTTATCTGACCTTGGTGCTCAAAGGGCTATTTACCCTACTTTTTTCCTCACTCCTCTCTTGTCCAGTTTTTTTGCCATTTCCTAAATATACTTTTCCAGAGGCTACCATCTTGTCCGCTGGATTCAGCTGTGCCCTGTGGTGACTCAATTGGAGCTGACTGGAACCAGCCGTGTCCGGTACAGGGCAGCCCTGGCCTCTTCTCACAGAGGCCACCCTGCAGCCACCACTGCCAGCACCTGGGCACCTGCGCCCAACACATGTCTAGAGGGTATAGGGAATCATATACGGCCTCATTTGTTTTAGGAAGTTATGGCACGTTTAACAGTATATCAGCAGATTAAGTGGAATTTGAAACTTAGACTAGAATAGAATCATTAAGGTTGGAAAAGACTTCCAGGGATGATGACTCCACCACTTCTTTGGGCAGCCTATTCCAGTGCCTGATCACTCTTTCAGTAAATAATTTTTTTCCTAACACCCAACCTAAACCTCCCCTTCTGCAACTTGAGGCCATTTCCTCTTGTTCTATCACAAGTTATTTGGGAGAAGAGACCAACACCCACCTCACTACAACCTCCTTCCATGTAATTACAGAAAGTGATAAGGTCTCCCTTCAGTCTCCTCCTCTCCAGGCTAAACAACTCCAGTTCCCTCAGCCGCTCCTCATAACACTCGTGCTCCAGACCCTTCACCAGTTGCATTGCTCTTCTCTGGATACGGTCCAGCAACTCAATGTCTTCTTGTACTGAGGAGCCCAAAACTGCACACAATATTCAAGGTGTGGTCTCACCAGTGCTGAGTACGGGGGAACAATCACTTCATTACTCCTGCTGGCCATGCTATTCCTGATACCAATCAGAATACTGTTGACCTTCTTGGCCACCTGGGCACACTGCTGGCTTATATTCAGCCAGCTGTCAACAAATACCCCCAAATCCTTTTTCACTAGACAGCTTTCCAGCCACTCTTCCCCAAGCCTGTAGCGTTGCATGGGGTTGTTGTGACCCAGGTGCAGGACCTGGCACTTGACCTTGTTGAACTTCATACAGCTGGCCTCGGCCCATCAATCCAGCCTGTCCAGGTCGCTCTGCAGAGCTTTCCTACCCTTGAGCAAATCGACACTCCCGCCCAATTTGGTGTCAACTGCAAACTTACGAAGGGAGCACTCAATCCCCTCATCCAGATCATTGATAAATACATTAAACAAGACCGGCCACAAACCTGAGCCCTGGGAAACATTGCTTGTGACTGGCCGCCAAGTAGATTTACCTCCATTCACCCAACTCTCTGGGTTTGGATAGTCAGACAGTTTTTTACCCAGCAAAGAGTACACCCATTTAAGCCATTAGCCACCAGCTTTTCTAGGAGAACTTCCGAACTAAACATCTATAATGCTTATAATAGAGGGAGACAGGATGTAATGCATCAGACTATCCCTGGTTTTGTCCATAACAATAAAACTATATGACAAAGCAGTGACTTTGCTCTGGCCTTGAGGCCAGGTGACATGGAAACCAGCCATCTTCGCATGGCGTAGCCCTTAGCCCTGGATATTCTCTGGCGATGCTAAGTCATAACTGACATGTTGTGTGAATTCATTTTTAATTAACTTCAAGGTGTTTGAAATAATGTGATGACTGTGTTGCATCTCATCACGGAGGTGTTGTCATGGCATGAAACACAGAGTGAATTGTTTGTGTCCTCAGGTGTGGCTAGAGGGTATATGGAGTCATATAAGGCTTCAAAGCTGGCTGCAATAGTACTGATAGACTGTGGAGGGTGCAGATGGCCAAATTTGATGAAGTCTCATCTATACTGTCTTTTTGAGGAAACCCTGGAGTGAACTACCTTTAGGAAGCCTAGGCTTTGTGTTGAGATGAGTTAACTGAGACAAAAACAGGAAGCCACCAAGCAGTTGGGCAATGTGGACAATCAAGGGTTCAGTGCTTAAGCAATTCCCAGGCCTTCTGTTATGTAGAGGTGTAGATGTATCCTGAATGTCTTGGAGAAAAAAAAAAAGGCAAGTACAGGGATACACAAAAGCGTATAGATCATTTCAGGTGCCCATCAATCATGAGGAAGTACATGAAAAGCTCACCTAACTTGTAGATTTTCACATAAAGCATTCTTCCCATTAAAGTAACTTTTTTATATGTGTGTAGATAAAACTGTGGATTTGTGTCCCATGAGTCTACTTGAGTCTCATGTGCTGTGGTACTGAGAGTCACTGAAATGTCTGTGGATCCTGCCACTTGAGAACAGGTTGAGTTTAGATTGCTTAGGAAGGCAGCACAGAGAGCAGAGGATACGATCCTATTTTCTCTGATAGCTGGAGTTGCCTAGAATTCCTAGCATTTTCTTATGTTTTTTTTTTCTCTCTCCTGCTATAAATGAATATCTTGATTAGTATATACATTTAGTTAATTGTATTTATCTATATGCATGAAAATGAGTTGCTGAACTCTGTGCAAATGCTCAAAAACCTGCTGAAGGAAATCTGAGCTGAAGTAATGTCGTAGTTCAGCCCTGATCAGGACCAGACTACGCAGTCTGTCTCTCGCTCCCCCCACCCTCCAAGAGAATAGGAGGAGATGATATAAGAAAAAACAGCTCAAGGTTTGAGATAAGGACGGGGAGAAATCCTTAAAGTTACCGTCACGGGCAAAACAGACTCGACTTGGGGAAAACTATTCATTTATTTCTAAAATTAGCAGGAGAATGAGACAGGGAACAAGATAACCTCCCCCCACCCCTCCCTCTTCCCGGGCTTAACATTATCTCTACTACCTTCCCCTCCCGAGCGGCACGGTGGGGGGAAAAGGGAATGGGGGTCGCGGTCAGTTCATCACGCATTGTTTTACGCCGCTGTATCATCGTCAGGGGAAGAACTCCTCGCATTCCTCCTCTGCTCCAGCGTGGGGTCCCTCCCACAGGCCACAGTCCTTCGTGAAACTGCTCCGGCGTGGGTCATCTCTTCCACGGGGTGCAGTCCCTCTAGAACAGCTGTCCCAGCGGGCCCTCCACGGGCCACAGCCTCCTTCAGGCCTCCACCTGCTCCGGCGTGGGGTCCTCCACGGGCTGCAGGTGGATCTCTGCCCCTCCGTGGACCTCCATGGGCTGCAGGGGGACAACCCGCTCCACCATGGTCTTCACCACAGGCTGCAGAGGAATCTTGGCCAGGAGCCATATTACTCCTCCCCCTCCTTCTTCACTGACCTTGGCGTCTGCAGCCGTTCCTCACAACAGGCTGGCAGACGTCTCTCAGGATCCTTTTTACATCTTATTCACTTCTCATCTCCTCTCCACTTCTTGCAGCCGGGCCGGGCCGAGTTGGGCCCAGTCGGCTGCCGGGTGGGAGGCCAGAGGGTGAGGCCTGCAAGGCCCATGAGGCTCGCGCCTCCCCCTCTCTGCCCCCCGCTCAGCTGCTTCACATCTTCTCCTCCTCTTTTTCCTGTTTTCCCCTACTTAAATACGTTATCGCAGAGGCGTTATCACGGGACATTCTGCTACCAATTGGCTCGGCCTTGGCCAGCAGCGGGTCCTCCCTAGGCCCGGCTGAGTCCACTGAACAAAGGGGAGCGACTTCTAGCAGTTTCCTACAGAAGCTGCCACCTTAGGCCTCCCCTCACTAACAAAACCAGAACAAGTAATTAATTCGCATTCAGTTTTAAAGCTCCATAGTACTATGGTCCTCTTGTTTATAGGAATTACTCCACAGTGTAGATGATGTATAAACCTGGCCTCCCAGCCAGATATAACAAATCAGCACAATTTGTCTAGTCTTCAGCCCATTTCTTGCTCTTCCTTTTCATATCTATTTGTGTGAGGTGAATGTATATAGGTCATGTATGTGCCCTGGTATATACGCTTATTCCTTTGCAGTACCAGATGTGTCTATCACAGGACAGAGCTTGCCTGCACGTTGTCTATGCAAAAGATGCATGGGATATTGCATGATGAGGGAGAGGCTACAGAGTCATTTTGCTTTATCTGAAGAATGGTGGGCCCCATCCTCAGTTTGTATACTATCCCCCTGGGAATCTTCATGCACTGTGTTTCATTGATCCATGGCAGGTAGTCATAAGGAAAGCTCTTCTGGTGGAGAAGACATATTCCCACAGGTAGCAAACTTCAATCAGGCCCACTAAGATTCTGACAACAGAGGAAACAGACTCCTTGAGCTGTGCCCAAGCTGTGCCCAAGCCTGGGTTAAGCCCGTGAATGGACAGGAGCAATGGACGACCAAGATGTTCAAGGAAAACTGTGTTGGTAAGTGGGTGGGATGATGGATGTTAAACTGACTGAATAAACAGAGGTTAAACTGAATAAACAGTGTTTATTCCCAGAAATAAGTAATCTTATTAGAATTGAGTATGATCCCTCTTATGTCCAAGTCATAAACAGCCAGAAGTGCCATGGTTTGTGAAGCTTCCACAGAAATGTATTTGAACAGCAACTGACTTTCTCAGAACATTCTCAGGAACTTCCATCTTCACTTTCCAAACACATTCTGCTATAAAAGGAAGATCTTTGGATAACCTTGGAGGGTGCACAAACCCAGGAAAACCAGCTCCATACCAAGAAAGAACACAGCGCAGGACTTTTGGCAGACTATGACATTCTACTATCTGTTCAGGTGAAAGTAGAAATTGTGAATATCAAATTGGGAGCACAAATAGCATTGTTGTGAAGATAAAGGATTAAAACTCAAGAGGGATTGATTTAGCTCATAGCTCTGCTTTCTTGCCAATTTTGTGACAGTTATTTAATCCCTCTTTGTTTTGGTCTACAGACATGGAAAAGATATTGTGTTCCCCCTATCTCTTGTCTATTTAGAATATGACTTCTTCCATGAATAACTTTAATGAACAATGCATACATAAACCCACTGTGAAATGTCTAGACAAACTCTTTGGTGACTCTAGTTCATATTTCTGCAATCCAAGAACAGTCATGACCAATCACGATGAAAACCAGAATCTGAAGCTGCTCAATGTAAAGAGAAGGAAAAACGGCATTGAAACAAGGAGTGATAATCAGAATCCTTTCAAATGACATTGCATACCAAACAGACAAAAAACGTAAAGCTTTGGCTTGTTTTAATAGCAGCTAAACAGTCTGTCAGTGGTAAATTCCTTGATTAGTGCTATCAGAGCTACTGGAGCTCCTAAGTCGGTATGCTATTTTAAAGCAGATCTATTGATAAACACAAGGGAGTCAATAATCACATCTTTTTAACTCCTACATTTCATCATCACCCATCATAGTTAGATAGATGCTGATGTTCTGGACATGATCTGGGTTTCCTTCTTTTTCAAACAACATTTAAATGTTATTTTGCTCAAGTTGTTAGCTTCAAACTATAACTTCCAGGTATTGATGGGCCCTGATCCTGGCTATGTGTATTACTGTAAACCTTAAGTCTTCCTTTCTCTCCTATTGAGCTGCTCCGAGCAGTGACACACAAATTTAAAGTTCATTTATTTCATTCTTTCACAATCACTCAAATTCAGCCTACTATTTTAGTTTTTATCTTTCCTGGTTAGTATGTCAGCTGCATACAGATGTAAAGCTATACAGTAAATTATTTATTGATGATAGAAAGCATCTATACAGGGAATATGCTGTTTCACAGGAAAAAGAAAGGGTAGGTATCTGCCCTAAGAGCTCAAAGCCCAAAGTTACAGGGAGATTTTTCTTTGTCTTCGGTGGTCAGGCCTCAAGTGATCCATATCTGTAAAATTAATAAGCCTGTTGCTTAATTGTACTGTCAAAAGGAAAAAAAAGAACTGATGCATTTGAGCTCTTTTATTTCTATCTTGATGCAAAGCTGTATTAGGTATAATCCCATTTTTCAGTGTGAATGAAATCCTGTGTTATCTGAAAAGCTAGAGCTGCTGTCTCAGATTTATGGAGCTTAACTTGTTTAGCTTGACAGATGTTGTTCAGGGTCAAAAGACATTGATGTAAACAATGCTGTATCTTCAAGGTCAGGAAAACGCTAAGGAAGAAGTTGTCTTGATACAGTGTAGAATAGAAGGCAGAGGCATGTTAAACACATAGATAACTAGAACCAGCCGAAGCAGTACGATGGTTTTCATAAGCATGAGTCCTAGGACATAAGACAAATCCAGTCAGGCAAGTGCAGCAATATTCTGCTGATCACTCGTAAGATCACTCATAAGATTGCTATCTGATGATTTCTTATTTTTAGTAAATCCTTAGCTTAAATTCTGTACTTTTATCTCACTGCTTCTCTAGGATGTCACAAGACAGATTATTTCTGTATTTCCAAGGCCTCCTTATTTTGCAGTATAAAAATGGTACAGTCTTTAAACAATTCTCCTCAACATTTGTTACAATCTCAAAAAAAAACTTACTAATTTCTGGACAGAGGCCTTAGTGTTGGATAGATTGTGTAGAAATATGGAGCTTCTTTCCATTGTGAGCACTGTTATTGTAAGAAGACTTGTGAGTCTCCCAGTCTTTGAAAATGTAATTCTAAGGGAGCACGGAAACATTAGAGAGGACTTTGTGGCAAGTCTATGCTCCTTTGTGCAGCTTTAAAAGGTGTTTGACCCCAAAGCTAATAACAATCTAATAAAGGTTGGAATGATCTCAAGAACAGAGTGATGCTTACATGCTGATTGCTACTTAGTCATTTTAGCTACAGTCAAGTTAAGCATTCTTGCTAGTTCTAGGACAGAGAAGGCTCCTTCCAGAGGTTTTTCCTTCTCCTGTAGCATATGGAAAGGGTTACATGAGGGTCCATGAAACATATTTCAGCTACCAGCTAGCTCTACAGATCCCCTGCAGGTCAGGAAACTGATTGTTTTGCCTTTCCTCTGTGAGCCTACTAAAGCATTGCATAGAGCATTTACACATAAATGATTCTTCAAGGAGAGATATCTTTATCATTTATTATCTCAGTTTGATTTCTAATAGATAGTCAAAAAAAAAAGAAAGAAAATTCCATTGCAATCACAACTTTTCCTGGAAAATAATTAATACTAGAGTTCATGTAACTTGTTTCATAGTCTAAGTATCATTAAGAAAATCTGAAAAATGAGCAAATATAATTACTTATCCATGCCACGTAAACACCACTTAGAAACTTCAAAATGTTAATGTGAATGTGAATCACAACTTTTTTTCATGGGAATATAAAACATATCTGACGTTCATGCCAGAAATCTCATGTTGCTAATGGTTTTACTACCTGAAATGCCAAACTCAAAGCTATTAATTTCCTTAAAGATATTGCAGTAAATGTCATTGTTAGCTGGAACCTAAAGTGTTAGAGATTAATACCAAAGCCATTATTCAATTAAACAAGAACATCAGCAGTGCAAGGGATTAAGAAGTGATTTGAAATAAAAGCAATGAGAAAAGTGCAGCTCTAATAATTCCTAGTTATAGAATCATAGAATGGTTTGTGTTGGAAAGGACCTTTAAAGGCCATTTAGTCCAACCTCCCTGCAAAGAGCAGGGACATCTCCAACCAGATCAGGTTGCTCAGAGCCCTGTCCAACCTGACTTTGAATGTTTCCAGAGATGGGGCATCTACCACCTCTCTGGGCAACCTGTTCCAGTGTTCCACAACCCTCATTGTAAAAAATTTCTTCCTTATATCCAGTCTGAATCAGCCTCCTTCTATTTTAAAACCATTACCCCTTGTCCTTTCGCACCAGGCCCTGCTAAAGAGTCTCTCCCCGTCTTTCCCATAGGCCCCCTTTAGGTACTGGAAGGCTGCTATAAGGTGTCACCAGAGCCTTCTCTTCTCCAGACTGAACAGCCCCAATTCTCTCAGCCTGACCTCATAGGAGAGGTGTTCCAGCCCTCTGATCATCTTCATGGCCCTTCTCTGGACTTGCTCCAACATCCTTCTTGTGCTGGGGGCTCCAGAGTTGGACACAGTATTCCAGGTGAGGGTCTCACAAAAGCAGAGTAAAGCAGAATCACCTCCCTCCTTTTGATGCAGCCCAGGATGCGGTTGGCTTTCTGGGCTGCAAGCTCACCTTGCCTGCTCATGTTGAGCTTCTCATCCACCAGCACTCCCAAGTCCATTTAGTTATTAAGAAATAACAATGTACTCGTTTTTTAGAAGCAAAGCAGCAGCACTGTTCTGGATTCAAACTTGTTATTGTATTCCTGTGGCATAGCAAACTCTCCAAATTATCTGTGCTGGCCAAATACAAGATAGTGTCACAATTTAGCTGAAATGCATGAAAAGGCTTCAGAGAAACACTGCAGTGTCACACTAGTTTAGCACTTCAGAGATTCAAAGCAGTCTGTAAATATTAACTAAATGTTAGTGCTAGTTCTTTAAAATTGTAAGACAAAAAATAAGATCTCTCTCCCTTGTGGATGCATTAGAGTTGCAATTTTACTTGTGACATACAAGGCACTGAAAAGAACAAGTGTTTTTTATTGGTTATTCAGGTTCCATGAAGAAACTCTGCATCCATCTTACCATGCTGTGTGAAATATCATTTGGATACGACAGACCATGTGATATGTGAGAGCAAGTTTTAAATAAATAAATAAATAAATAACATTAAATTATTTAATTTGCACAAGCAGACAATTTTTTTTCAATATTTACTATTTACATAGGTTGATTCTTTTTACATCCATCACCTGTTTCAGTTATGCTGTCTTCAGATCCCTGGTGACATGAGAAGAGCCTGCACAGAGGGAGAGAGCATGAGGCTTAGCACTGCTGAAAAAGGTTTGAAAATACATCTGCAACCCAATCTACCTACTATGTACTTGATCTGAAGCACTGTTTCACCTGTAAGCCTCCTAAAGCAAGCACTCTACTTAGACAATAGAATGAGGAGGATCTTTGCAGAGGGAAAATACTGCTCACCTATTTTAGACATCTGTTTTTCTCATGCTTTCTATAGGGGACAATATTTGTGTAGTGATGGTGAGTGTCTTTGGCATAAATAGCCTAAGATCAGAGCGCTCATTCAGAAGGTGAAAGATACAGAGCTCTTATTCCAGCTCCCAAACACCTTTTGTCTCCATATACTGAGAGTGTAATGTAAAATGTAGGAAGCTGAGAGCGAGTTGCACTTGGAGATTTGTGCCCTCCCACCTCCAGGTCTGTGGCCTGAACTCTGCATGAAGTTTCCTCTTACTTCTCTCTTTCTGGTAGCTTATTTTTTTCTTCCTCACTGCAAAATACTCCAGGTTCACCAAGAATGTCCTTCCCTGGATATCCCATAGCTTCACCACTCAGAGGCTCTTCTGAGGTGTTTTAACCATGGCAGCAGCTGCCCTCATACTGGGAAAGGACATGAATTTGAGTCTTAGGACCATTCGCTGTGCATATGTGAAGCATCTCCACAGCACAGTGTGTAGAAGATGTGTTACTGATAAGCAGAAGTAAAGACTGACTGCGTGGAGTGTGAAGCAGGACCAGCATGTTCTGGGTATGTTAAACCTACTGCATATCTGCTGTGCATTGAGACTGTGACCATTTCTGGGTCTTCTGCACACCAGACATTCTGGGTGGTGCTGCAGCTGCTGGTCCTCCTCTGAGCTTATTGTTGCCTAGAGATCACAGACAAATGTACCACACTTTGCAATGTTAACATGAAGATGTTAAGGTCCTTACACAACTTGGCAAATCTGGACCTGAGAACATTTTTGTAGTTTTTGGTCAGGTCTAATTTTCACTTTTCTCCTCCAGATGGAACAATGCACTTTTTTTCCTCCATATATGGCAATTTGAATTAAGTGCCAAATCTCTTTTCTTTCAGTGAGAAACAAATAAAGACTTATATTCATGCCTATTTATTATCTATATGGCAATGGATCAATCACTAAGATAATGCTTGTTTATTTGCCAGGTTGCACTGATGTCACTGAGGCTACCTACTGCTCACACAGATGTTCCAAATCTCCTTCGAGTAGTCAAGATTGAGTCAAAACTTTCTGTCATGAGACGAGAACAGTAAGGATTTGCTTTGTGCAATGTGGAAGCACACTTTCTCCTAGTCTTTTGAGAAGACTGGAAGATTCAGACCCTCTCTCAAATGTAGCAATAGCCTACAAAATCTAAAAGGATATGAACATACTCAGATACTGTGTGGAATTTATGCATAGTAAGAACAGTGTAAGAATTTAATCCCTTTCTAGTTAAGAAGAGGATTCCCACATTTGATCTGTCTTCTATGTTAACCTACATTTCCATCCTTTCACTGTTACTTTAATCTCTCATGGGAATACAACTCTGGGGTAACAGGAAGGTGAAAGAGTAACACAACATAAAAAAAAAATCAGTCTTTCACTGCATCAGAGTCCCTTTCTAACCTCCTTCCCTTTCTAAGATGCATTGTCCATTTTGTCATAGTTCGGTCTAACAAATGAAATCAATCTTTACCAGGTCTAAATTTTTTTCTTAATATGATAGCAAATAGGATATCATAAGTTTTTAGTTTTTACGAATGACTCACCTTGTCAGTAGATTCACATATCCTAAACTTTTGTTTTCTTACTAAGAGTGCAGATCGTTCAGAAGGAGCATGCAGTACACTCATAACTAGGTCTTTGTTTCAGAAATTAAGAGGGCCAAGATCCCTCATTTATCATGGGAGAAGGGAAAAAACAGCTGTGTGACGTGAAAAAAAAAGACTAAGGCAGGTAAAAAATCAGGCAAAAAAAGGTGAAGCCTTTAAAGCTTAAGCAGTGTCTTCTACAGTGTCTTGCAGCTACCAAACTGGCTTCAGTACAACTACCTTTAACTTATTCCTCTTACCTCAAACCATGCAATACAGCAGGTAAAGCACTTGTTTAAGCAGTAGCTCTACCAGCAGGATCCAGTTGTGCAGCACAACATGAGCTGCATTCAAAGGAGATTATCTGGAAGTATGGCTATCTACTTTTGTCCGTTTGACTTGTGATAGTTACAGTTTTCATTCTGTAAATCCAGAAACAGAAATTAAACTGACATTCAGCAGCAAGTAGAAGTCTAATTGAATTCTTTAAAGAGAAATTTTTGTGTGCTTTTTTTGTAAGTTTGAAAACACTGAAATGTACAAATCACTGTACATTTCCATTTTGGCTGTTGGAGTTCGGTGGTCACATAAGTCAGACTCATCCCCAGCACATTTCAGTCCTATGAAGAGCAGAATTCAGCTCTTCCAGGAATCTTAATAAGTGATTAAACGAACATTCCTGTTGTTCCCATATATAAGTGTGATATGCAATGATTTGCTGTCAGCCAAGAGGAAGATATGAGCAGAGGGATTGCATATAAACTGAGGGATAGAGTTGAAAGACAATTGACTGTTACATACCGAGCACACCCGAACACTCAGCTGTACCACAAATAGAAATCAGCTGGAATAAGCTTATGCCCACACCAGCAACACTGAACAGTAACAAATAAAGTAACAAAATAAAAAAAAATAACACCCAGAAAGGTGGTGGAGGCCCCATCTCTGGAAACGTTCAAGGCCAGGCTGGATGAGGCTCTGAGCAACCTGATCTAGTCGGGGATGTCCCTGCTCCTTGCAGGGGGGTTGGACTAGATGACCTTTGAAGGTCCCTTCCAACCCTAACCATTCTATTATTCTATATTCAAAAGAGAAGAAGTCTGCATGGTCACCCAAATTTCAAGACAATATTACTTTGGCAAAAATTGTAGATGCATCTGCTCAGAGGTTCCTGTCAACCTGGTGTGGGGTAGATAAGGAGGAAACAGGATGAAGAAAGGGGTGAAGGAAGAAGGGAAAGTGGAAGAAAGGAGGGATACGAAAGCTGAGCACCTGCCTAGAGGCGGGGATTGACAATGTTACAGTTTAACAAAAAGGCAGCATTTCTACAGGCTAACATCTTGGTATTTGGTGGTGAACTTCATACAATTCTGCTATAAATATTTTAATGTTTTGCAATTCTCTTTTTGTTAATAATGTAGTTAAAGTAGCAGAGAAAACATCTCACAATATTTGCATCGAGTGAGTTTTCTGTTTAACAGTCTGCAAATAGGTGCAGGATGCTTTGAGTTACAGCCACATCATTATAGATTATTGCTATAGAAACAGGCAAGTCTGACGTTTAAACTGATCGTCGTGGTAGGTCCTCTAAATTTAAATCTTATTTGAGTGTGACTTGAAGCTCTCAAGGTTGTCTCGAATCAGATTTTCAGCTTTAGTTAATTATATAGGTTTGTAGATTAGACTTCTTGGTGTAAAAGTTAGATTATTTTTGGTATGTTTTAGATTTCCTCCTGCAAAGAGATGTGAAAAGGCAGAAGTACTGTTTCTACACAGCATTGATCTTTTACTTTATGTTAACAGCAACAGCTGTGAAAAACCATCCTTAGATCTGCTGATTGATACATTTACTGGTCTGCAACCTGCTGGACTTCAGAGAAATTTGCTCTTCTTTAATTTAGGGCTTCATTCTCTTTAGTTTCAAACCTCACATCTGGCACTGTGCTTGGTCTTTTGACTTTCACAGTGGAGATGATGGTTCTCGCATGGATTTCTAGAGGTTCTCCTGTTGTTCCTTTAGGTTGACAGGGCAAAGCTGTCACCTATCAACAGCAAGATACCGGACAAATCTCATGTCTTTATTTAACACTTGACCCTGAGGATATGACTTCTCTAGTGTCCTGAATGTAACTATTGACATTGCACCTGCAGTTGCTGTCTTTAGTCACGGTAGAAAGCATGAGGAAAGCATCCTTTAGATATTTCAAGGGGATTTTCTGAGCCAGTGGTGGCTGGATGACATTCTTTCCTGTGCTGTCTCCCATTCCTTTTTATGCTTTTAGAAACCTCCTACTAATAGGTTAATCTCATCAATATGATATCTCATTAATGATGAGAAATGCAGTGTTTCTCTGAAGCTGTGCGTATTCTTCCGGGTGACTCTGGGTATTTCATTACAAGAGAAAAGAGTGAGACTCAATCCCACTTACTTAGCCCTTTAACATTTCTTTCACCTATTTCTTTACTGTTTAATTTCTGACTCATGCTCTTACCATTTATTATTTAACTCACAATATTGCCTGATTCTACAAGGTGAGTTAGGGTGCCATTTATTGAAAAGATGTTGTACATAATAAAATACACAAGCGTCATGTCATTGCTTGCTAGAACTTTTAAATTAAATGCCTCAGAAAAATACACTCAGGTAGTTAGTGAGTAGTTAAGTGTTCTAGCTTGTTTACAAGGAAACACAGCAAGCCTGAAAAGAACTTCTCATTTTAAAAATTAACAACCTGGCTTTCCTCAAGGGTAAAGTAGCTTCAAGAGCACAAATC
Source organism: Chlamydotis macqueenii (assembly GCF_036417535.1). NCBI lineage: Eukaryota > Metazoa > Chordata > Aves > Otidiformes > Otididae > Chlamydotis > Chlamydotis macqueenii. The sequence goes on from NC_141556.1 coordinate 170,693,288, forward strand.
TACCATGAAATCAAATAACTCTCTTCTCTGACACAACATAGACAGCATTTTTAATGCAGATTTTTTATAATTTATGTGAGAAACGTTATCCCTGGAAAATGCAACATGATTGCAATAGCAGGAAGGAAACTCGGACAATCTTTAGCTTACTGTTTAAACAGAGACGTCTCTTTACAAAGACATGACAGCCAGTTTATTGGCAGAGGTACCAATATTTTGTCTGAGCTTCGTAGAATCTCTTGTCAATGGCAGAATTTTCCTATCCCATACCATGTTTCAAGGGTAGGTTGAGTATCCTGATGGGACGTAGGAGTAATTTATTCTCTTTCTAATCCTTACTGTTCTCCAAAGTCCTGTCTCTGCTTTCAAAAAACAAGGACCCACTGTTTTTGGTAGTTACATAGTTTTATGGGAAATGCTATGGGATAATAAATATACAGTCACTTTACAGTGTCATGGAAATATATTACACAAATCTGTGTGGATGTGCTTCAAGACAGCTTGAATTTATAAATTTACTTTATGGTGCTTTTCTCCTCCTCCTAAGTATTAACAGAAGCCACTCTTATTTGTCCTGTATCATTGCTTCCAACCTTGATGGACTTTACATGTGCATGACATTATCAACTTCATTGCTATCACCTGGAAAATGTGGTATCCTTTCAAACCATTTTTGGTAAACCTGACTTTACCACTGGCAGTTTTGAAGGCTTTTTGAAATTTCAATTAACTGAAGGAACTGAAGTAATGAAGTTAATTAATCAGTAAAAATAAAATAAAATAAAATAAAATAAAATAAAACAAAATAAAATAAAATAAATAAAATAAAATAAAACAAAATAAAATAAAATAAAATAAAATAAAATAAAATAAAACAAAATGAAGGACCTGGGAATTAGCACTGTAGGACCAGGACAGAACTCAGTGTTTCCATTAGTGTTCCTAGATCACCAGCGGCCAGGGATCTCAGCAATAAAATGTGGCAGTAGATGAAGGTAATAACATGATATTGCCAGGGTACTGAGCCTGCTACATGAGACATAGTGCATCTACTGTGACTGTTGTAAGCTTAGGGCAATAGGGATCTGTTCTCATCTATTCTAAGAGTTAATTTAGCTCCTGCAGCAGCAACTCTGTGTGTATGGCTGAATGAAAGGAGGTGCTATGTGGAAAAGATCTGTACTGCTGACTTTAACTCGCTATCTTCCCTCCAGTCAGAGCTGTAGTCACAGCATAGCCAAAACAGAGCCTATTTTAATCTCTTTGATAACCTGTTAATAATTTCCTATTTAAAATTTCATTTATTTTCATGACATCTGAAGCTACAAGGATTTCACTTGAGACAAGGCTGTAATGATTTGGATATCGTTCAACAGAACAGTGAGATGAACTAATTTTCTGAAATGCTGGTTTCTGTATACACCAGTACCATCCATCTTACATAGCTGGAATGAATTATTTCATGCCAGCTCTAGCTACATTTATCCTTTATACTCAGTATGACCTATTTTTTTCCCATTCTTGAAGTCCTCACAACACAGAAGTGCTTTGTATCTTCAGCTCACAAAGAAGTCAAGACCGGACTGGTTGCTGTTCTAGGCAATGTCACAGCAGAACCAAAGCCAAGTAAAAGTGTTGCTGTGACAATCTTCCTTTACCTCCTACTTCTCTTTTTCCCTCCTTACTGTGTGCGGAGCTGAGTAGAAAATTGAGATAGAAGCTAGCTAATTTACCTACAAGGGTATCCTTCCTCACAGGAAATTATCAGCTGGAGAAAATGTGTGGTACAAATAAAGTACCAATGGAAAAGGCAATGTAAGCCAGAATCTCTGTTGTAGAGTTAATGTGAGACTCAGTAAAGTTGTCTGTAAGGTACGTGTACTAACACAGATCTGAGGGAAGAGGAGTCCTTAGGTTAGTTTATGTGACCTTCACTGTATTGCAGAATTTCATCCAGCTGCATTGGCAGTAGGCCTACAAGCCAGTATAAAAAGATCTAAGTGATGCAAATGTGAACATTGTCAAGATAAACTCATGTACTGCACTGATAAAACTCTCTCTTGTTTGCAATGAATGGGAAAAAAACCCAAAAATAGTGTTGAACTTGTTGCTGTCAATAATGGTTGCTGATCACCGGACTCTCAAGTCCAGTCAAGAGCTCTGCTTTTAGAGATCAAATATTATTTTTTATCCATTCCACAGAAAGATTTCAAAAATCAGAATTGTTATTCTGTTTTAGATGACTGAAATGCAAGCATTGACAGAAAAGTAGGATGTGGGGAAACAATTTTTTTTTTTTACCACTGAAGTGTTTTCATAAAGAATGGGAAATAAAATTTGAAAAGGGAGGAGATAAGCAAATTAATTGCTATTACTGTTAAAGGGAGCAGAAGATAATCCATCAACAGCCTGATCTATAACAAAAAAATCCCAGGAGTTTTTTAGTCACTCTTACTCTGGCAGTGGAGCCAGTAAATCTCCCTCATAGCTGGCGACATGAAGGAAGCTACTCTAAATCTCAGCTTCTGGGGTTTGCAATTGCCAAGTAGCTGATCCCATTCTTAGCTGGTGGTAGTCTTTTTGGACCACGTTCATGGTGAGAAGAACAGTGTGAAAACGAGTGGTTACAGAGAGAAAGGTGTGTATCACAGAGTGGTGCTATGAATTTTCATTTCAGTTTTTGGTGCCTGGTGAAGGTGTCTTCCTCGAGTGCCTTCTCAATGGAAAGAGAGATGCTCTTATAGGCCTCCTGCCGTGACTCAATCCGCCTCAGCCATTAAGCTCATTAGTTAAAAAGTGGCTCCCCAGCTATGTGTTTGGGTGTATGAAAGTGTTTTACAGAGAGGAGAACATAGGAATAAAATTCAGTGGTTTCATGGTGGCATGCTGCCATGTGCCCAGGTGGGCATGGCTGGAGTCTGCCTATCTCCATGCAGTGCTTTCCCAGAACAGCACTTGGGCAGTGCCGTGCTTGCAATTCTCTTTCCAGTGTACTTGGTGTTGGTATAGTACACTCACAGGCAATCCCAGAACCTAAAAAATGCCATTCCTTGTATACAAAGATTTGGATTACTCATGTTGACAGATGATTTACCACTGGGAAGGAGTATTGTTTGCCGGGGGAGAAGTTTGCTTTCTCCAAAGGTATAAAAGGCTCTGTTACATGAGAAGCTCAGGGGTGCAAATGGAAAGCTTTCAGCTGATGCTGGGTTCAAGAATCCCATTGCTCTCAGGGTCAGGAAAAGAGTTCTGTTTGGCAAGTATCCCTAGTACTAGAGTGTAGCTAATATGTGCTTATTACTTGCAATACTATTTCTTTTTTTGACAGACAACCTACAGGCTGCATGAATGAAAATTTTTCTCTATTGCAGTGCCTTGACTAGACCCTCACGTAGGAATTCCATAGAATCATAGAATCTTTAAGGTTGGAAAAGACCTCCAAGATCATCAAGTCAAACCATCAACCTAATACCACCATGCCTACTAAACCATGCCTACTAAACCATGCCCTGAACTGCCATGTCTACACATTCTTAGAACACCTCCAGGGATGGTGATGCCACCACTTCCTTGTGCAGCCTATTCCAGTGCCTGATCACTCTTTCAGTATTGAAATTTTTCCTAATATTCAACCTAAACCTCCCCTGCTGGAACCTGAGGCCATTTCCTTTTGTTCTATCGCAAGTTATTTGGGAGAAGAGACCAACACCCACCTCACTACAACCTCCTGTCAGGTAGATTTAGAGAGGCATAAGGTCTCCCTTCAGCCTCCTCTTCTCCAGGCTAAACAACCCCAGTTTCTTCAGCCACTCCTCATAACACTTGTGCTCTGGACCCCTCACTAGCTTTGTTGCTCTTCTCTGGATACAGTCCAGCAACTCAATGTCCTTCTTGTCGTGAGGGGCCCGAAACTGCACACAGTATTCGAGGTGCAGCCTCATGGGCGCTGAGTACACGGGCACGATCACTTCCCTAGTGCTGCTGGCCATGCTATTCCTGATACAAGCCAGGATGCTGTTGGCCTTCTTGGCCACCTGGGCACACTGCTGGCTCGTGTTCAGCCACTGTCTACCAGCAGCCCCAGATCCCTTTCCACCCAGCAGCTTTCCAGCCACTCTTCCCCCAGCCTGTTTCTTTCAGAAACAGAAGATACTAGAGAAATCATCTTATTATCTATGATTTACTGCTGTTACTTTTGCTGAACAGAACCCAAAGACAAAGTAATGCTAAATACCATGTGTCTACCAATCATATATGTGGGATGTGTCCTCTTGATCCTATCAGATCATTCCCTTTCAATTCTTAGAGTTAGGACGGTTAAAGATGAGTCTCTCCCTACCTGGGTAGATGGGAGAGGAGAGAAAGTTCCTTCACAACCTTCCTTTCTGTAAGTAGTTTATTCTAAATATCTACAATACATGACTAAAAGATTGCAGATTTTGATCACTAGTATGACATACAAGTCCAGGGAAGACTCATATAAACAAGGATGAAAACAACGGAACATTGTTGTTCTTACTTTATATGACTAAGTAGAAGGTCCCCCTTGCTATTCTTGTGCCACAAAAAAAAAATTCCAGATGAGAAAGATGAGCACAGGAATGTTGTGCTGGAAAAATAATGCAGTGTTGCTAAATGTCTAGAGACAATTTACACATCGATATTAGGACCAACACTCAAACATGCAATTGGCTCTTAAAACTGTCTCACCCCTTATATTTTCGTACAGTTTTTTGCAATACTGGGGACTAGTGATTCTGGAATTCTCAATTATGAAAGAGGAAATTAATGCTATGCTTTACCTCCCAGAGCAAGCTCATACTGCAAACTGTCCTTGAAGTTACTTGATCCCTTAACAAATTAAATTCATTACATTTGCTTCAGGCTATCATGATAGTCATGTGTAGACAAGGTGTATATGCTAGGCTGGGAACTGCCCTTTTGTTTCAGACAAACAGGTGTGACGTTTAGATGATCATACCCTCACAGGAAGGTCAAACGTGGATCATCATATGACACCTAATTTTTAATGGAAAAATGTTATGCTATTTCATATGCTGATATCAGAGACAATATTACTTTAGTTAATTCCTTTGAGTTGCAAAACTTTATTTCAGTACATCCTACTGGCAGCAGAAATAAATTAAAAAAAATCTTGCACAAGCATAACTGTGGGTTTTCTACATTGGGAGGTTTTGCAGTAATTTAGCTGCTTTGCTTTCTCGGTGTGGAAAGGATAGAGGGAAAGAGTAGCATATAAATTTAACTTAGCCAGGACTAAAATTATCAGTGCTAACTGTGCCAGGTATAGATGTATAGATGATATGTATAGATGATACATTTACTTGGCATCACACTGCAGTAATGTCAGGTGAGGATAGAGCCATCATCATTAATTTAGGAGCACAGGTGCACATATTCCTTACAACTTTATTCAGCTATCTGCTATAGGTACCTTATCTAGGGAGCAAGAAGCATTTCAGCCACTACCAGAAAATGTAGAAAAGGAATTATGGTCCTATAAGGCAAACAGCTCTGATGGGATTCCTTTGCTGTATGTATGCATTTTAGGATACCTTGCAGTGGGATATTCTGTATGGCTTTGGGTGCTTCTCCAGAAGACTGCAGGTCTTCTGTAAGCCTTGTATCCTATCTAGGTGTATCGGTGTTACGGATAAGCTTCACAAATGGTGCTAAGTGCCCACATTTAAGTAAATGAGTCCTTCCTCTAAGGTGGCACTTATCTTGACATTGTAGACACTGAAGTGTCTTGCAAGATGGTGTAAGTCCCAGGCTGTAGATGTCCATATGTGAATTCGGTGCCTAAATGCCTTCTGCTCTTGATACAGGCCTGGGATTCAATTTAATTTTCCCAAACAGAAGCTGCTGTTCCCACATGCATATCACAGACACCTTCACAGGGCTGGCAGAAGACACAGTTTGTACAGGACATTCATGACTGCTTGAAATGGCCACTGAAGGCACAGTAGGATAGCCTTGGTACTTCAAATGTCCTGTATACCTACTTACGTGCAACTGAACTAAATCCTAAATCTCCATTGATTATAATGGGAGCTCAGACTTCTAATTCACAGGTAGATATCTACACACAAATACCTAAATTTAGGCATCTTTTTCTGTGGATTTTTCTCCTTTAGCTTCTGTAGGGTAATGAGTGGGGAGATGCTTTTCACTTAAAAAGTAGTGTATGGGCTAGCCCTTCTGCTTATCTGAAAAACACAAAGATGCCCCATGCCAGGTTCTTACTTGCTGCTGAAGAGCTTCTCCCTGCAGGAAAAGCTAAGGGAAATCCTTTTTCAGTACTGATTTTGTCCTTGACTTAGCTGTTGTTTAGTGACAGACTCATAGAAAGGTGTAAAAATATGTAGTCTCTTAGCTTAATGACTGGCATTTCTATAATTAATATTGATTAATAACAAATATTTGAGGGGAAACAATTTTGCTTTACTGGTTTTACTGTCTTCTAGCCATTTAGCTCTTTCTATTTGATTTCTGTCTAATTTTAACATCCAAGTATTTACTTTTTTTACAGTGATTAAAAAAATGTGATATCATATGTCCCCAGGATTAGTCAAATTAGTAGCACTGAATATCCTTTTAATTAGTTAGGTCAGTAAGTATTTCATTATCTTGTTACAAATGGTCAGTCCTGCTCCAGCAAGAATGGAATGACACGTAAGTTTACTTTGGGAGTAAATAGTTTGTGTCTATTCCTGTTGCATACTTAATGCAACAGAAAGTGCTTCAATGCAGATTTTTTTTCCATTAGGAAGCTGATGGAAAGTCTTTAAGTCGAAGTGCTGGTCTTAGAAAGGGATTTAGTCACAGAACTACCACATGGACCACTTCCCTTCCCCTTGAAATGAAGTGTTCAAGTTCCACATTGTGTAGCTTTTGTCAATGTGCTTATGTCTTTGATGTCCTGGAGCTACTTGGAGAACTGAGCTTATGCATAAATCTCAGCAGGCTTCACAAATTAGTAATTTCACTACTTATGTACTGCATGCCATTTTCAAACAAGAGTCTAACAGACTGGAAGTCCCACAAAAAGCAGCCAAAAAGAGGACTTTTCAGGCTTCTGTCATTCGGCTGGCAGACAACTGAGAGTTTCTATTGACCATCTAAGGAGACTTTGGGAACAGCTTGTTGGCCTTGTGAGCCCCAAACTTAGGAAACAACTCTGCCTGTGTAACGCACAGGGAATGCAAGTGACCTCTGCAGTCAAAAAGGCTGCTTAACTTTGTATCTGCTTTAATTTCTAAAGTAAACTTTTAAGACCATTAGACAGGAAAAGACTGAACACATTTCCAAATGTAGAAAAAAAACCCAGTAGTCTGCATTTTGTGATGGAATAAAAATACATGGCATAAAATACATTCAAGATACGTGTTAAAGACGCTACATGAAAAAAAAAGGCTTTTTTTTTTTAAGACCTGGGAATTTAGTAAAACTAGGATTGGCTGGTTTCCACTTACAGCAATATCACAGAGTATCAAATGTTTTTGTCTTTGCTGGTGATCTATCTCTAATTTTAAGACTACAGCCCACAGTGTATATGGCTGTAGAGCTGCCTACTGCATATACAGCTATGCAGAGGAGTGTCTGCTTAAGTAAGCACCCACTCGTCGTTGTCAGGAATCTAGACAGTGCGGCAGTCATGCACTGATGGCCTTTCTTCATTGGAACTATCAGTACAAATGAAAACCAGAGGGATTTGAATGGATTTCAAGTACTGGGGTTTTGGTAAAAAACCACCCATTTCAGGTGTCACGAGATATGCAGGCCCCTTAGTCAAAAAGTTATTGCCAAGAAGAAGTGGCTTCCACAGAAGGCAGACAAATTCCCATGGGTCAGTCCCAGGGAGGTCTGGGTTTGGTAAGAACCACAGCCTGTGGTTTCAAACTGCTTAACATGGAGAGAGATAAATACATCAAGTATATCTTTCTCTCTAAATATTGTGACAAGTTCTAAAACTTGAATACTATGGTGGTGACTTAGACACATAACTCTGAACAACAAGCTTAGAAAAAAATGTCCTGTAGTATCAAAATTTGGGGTCAAATCCTGCCTGAATATGTATTTCCAGAAGAGGCTTTAAGGAGCCTGTTTTGATTTGGTGCAGTCTACAGAAGCACCAAACATGATTGCAGTCCCAGCACTTGAGGCAACAAGCCAGTTTTTGATGCAGGCTGAAGAAATCATCTAGTTTTGTGAGAAATGTTTCATTTCTTCCTGTTCTGGGCAAAGCCACTGTAGTCTCAAAGTTTCAAATGCCCTCAAAGTGGGTGAATATGGGACTGGCTTGGGCGCCCTGAAAAATCCATACCAAAATTACAAGGATACTCTTGAAACCTGATGCTTCCTATTCCCATGTTTTGACTTCAGTGCTTTTCACCGCCTTCTGTGACAATTTGAAGCCAATTCTCATTCTCACCTTAAGGTTTTTACCAGTTATGATCTTTCTTCCGTCCTGTCTCACCATTTCTTATTTTTCAGTTTTCAGCTTTGACCTTGCATTGCAAAAGTCACCTACTTCCTCACTTATCCTCAAGTAAAACCATAGAATCATAGAATGGTTTGGGTTGGAAGGGACCTTTAAAGGCTATCTAGTCCAACTCCCAGCCCTGGGCAGGGACGCCTTCCACTAGACCAGGTTACTCAAAACCCCATCCAACTTGGCCTTGAACACTTCCACAGATAGGAAATCCACAATTTCTCTGGGCAACCTGTCCCAGTGTTTCACCACCCTCATAATGAAGAACAGAAAATGGACTGGATAAAAGCGTTTGTGTGCATATGCCCAAAGAAGTGAAGATATGCTCAGGTACAATCATCCTTTTGCTGGAGCTGAGAAATATTAACACTAACATTACAAGTAACTGTTCAAATTCTGAAGAGTTGGGTCTGCTTATTCCATTTTGTACTGCATAGCCATGGATCTCACAGCTTTCTAGTACTGTAGAAGTGCAAATAGAGGAACGTGTCCTAAGAAAATCAGCAGAGTCAAATTTGATTATCAGCCATACACTATTAACAACTCTCAGCTCTGCCTGCTTGAGATCTTTAGTTTAATTAATTACCTAATCTGAGACAAAGCTTTTGGATAAACACACAGTTATGAATATTTCAGATAAAGGAGGAGGAGAATTTTAAATTACACTCATCATTCCTTTCCTTTTGGAGTGTCCTCTAGAAATAATTTGCCTTTTCATTTTCTTCTCTCTCTCTTTTTTTTTAAAAATAAATTCTTTCTCTGTTTAACCAGAGAAACGTAAGCATGGTCATTATAAACTTGTTGCATTGCTTTTCATCTTTCTTTTAGTGTTGTTATAGTGATAGAACTGAGCACTTAGGGAAACTGGTGCCGGTTGTACCTCTACACTATTAGCTTAAATAGGGAAGGAGTGTGTTTTAATTTCTATAATTTTGTTAACAGTAGGCAATATCATGTAGCTAGGGAACCTTCTATGGCTGTCTTTGATTTTCTTTAAATGTCTAACTGCCTTGTTTCCAGTCATTCTGACTAATTTTTTTTTATATGGAAGGTGATTCACTGAAAAACAAGGTCTTGAAGTGTAAGACTCCTACCATCTAGGTTAGAGCCACTTTGGGAATGGAGCCACAAGATAGTATTGTGAGAAACTCTAGCATCTGTAAATGCAGGATTGAATGTTCACATCATCATTTTAGGTGTCTTTGCTTTTAGGTGTTGCTCTTTCTTTAATCAACAGGAACAGTAAAAGTGCATCCCTGCTCCCTTGCATGTAGCCTGCAATATAGTAGAAAACACTGCACTTTCTGAAAAGGGACAAAGAAGACCTCTCTGGTGTTTTCAAATGAACCGGAATGCTCTAAATTACTCTATACTTGCAAGGATAAATTTGATGTTGTACTTTGTCATCTAATATTATCCACATACTTAAACAATGAAATGAGACGATGCTGTAAGGAAATTTTCAGCAGTATCCTTGACACCACGGAAGAGCTAGCTGAGACTGTTATAGTGAACTGCAAGGGAGAGAGAAAAATTATCTCTGGATGGACATTTGTATATTAGGTGGTGATTTTTCTACAGGTGCACTAATTACAATTTTAATTCATGCATGAAAAAAGGAGTGAGCACAGATTACTTCTGTCAAAATAGTTCTGAATGCTGTGAAGCTGTTAATGAGTAATGTTCCCTTGGAGGAAATGTTAACATGTCTTTTTCTTTAGTGTTATTTTACTCTACTCCCTTGTTATCTTGTAGAAAATGTTGATTGGCATTCAAGTCTCAAAATAAGAATATAATGAGTATGTAGGATTTCAGAAAGAAAACACAAAATGCAAGGCAAGCAAAGCCCTTTAGCTGAAAGGTGGGGTTTTTTTTTCTTTTTTACTCCTCAGAAGTGTTTCAGCTGTTTAGAAAACTATCTATAAAACTGTGCTTATCTTGCTAGACACCTTAATCACAAGATAATGAACTGTGCTAACTGGTGACGTGCATCAGTAACCCCATTGTAACACTAAAATGCAATGCTATTAATGCATTTTGCTGCAGTGCAGAATGTTACTCTTAATGGAAGTAATGTCTTGTAGCAGGGGTCTGTTGTGTCATCTCTCCCAGGTTTTGCTGGAGTACTTGAGCACTTAACAGACTGAGGGAATACTTGGGTATGTAACTAAATGAAGTCTTCACAGCCAAATAAACAAAGGATAAGTGAAGTAGGGGAAATTCTCAACTTTTTTTTGACAGTTTACTCCAAATAAAATGATGTTAAATATCTGAACATAAGTTTCCTAGAGATTTATGAGAAAATTGTTAGAATCAGTATTCAAATAGGAATCAAAAAGAAAGAGCATGAAATTACTATCTTGTCTGATAAGACATTTATCTGTTTTCCTCCATCCTTATATCAAATGTTTTCTACACAATTATACATTATCATCTTTTGAGAGTTAAAAAAGGCTTTTAGGTTGGAATTTTACTAGACTGATTAAGAAGCTGTCATTAGCAACTTCTATAGCAGGGACTGTTAATGATGAGCAGGCACCTAGTGCACGAAAGCACTGTCTTACTCCTTTCCAGCAACAGCACCATGTTCCTGACCGGCATTAGAGTCTGCATAAGATATATGTAATTCAAACTTAACTCGTCATAGGCAACGTGATAGTTGGTGTTACGGAATGATGAAAATGAGAGTATCTGTGGTGATTTCTGCTTCCTGGTAGTTGCAAACTGTGTGGGATGTTCTGCAGTGATTTCGACTAAACGGTATTAGTGCAGATACAATGCATGAGCTTCCCTGTCACTTTGAGATATCAGATATGCATCAGTCTGGGTTAATAAAATACTAGTTTTTATCTTACATTATTGGACAATTAGATTTAATGAGTGCCCTGGTTTCGGCTGGGATGGAGTTAATTTTCCTCTCAGTAGCTGAGGTGTTTTGGATTTTGGATGTGAAGAATGTTGACAAACATCCTGATGTTATGAGTTGTTGCTAAAGAGACCAAGGACACTGTCTGGCTTCCCAGGTTTTGCTAATGTGCAGGTGCAGGAAGGGAGGGACAGAGACAGAGCAGTCGACCCAAACTGGCCAAAGAGAGTATTCCATGCCGTAAACATCACACTCAGTACTTAAATGGGAGTGGGCCAGTGAGCTTTCTCTCACTGTTTGGAATCATTCCAGGATTATTTACAGGTTTTTTTTTTGTTCTGTGATTGCTGCTTGGGACAGGCTTTATCAGTCATTGGGTTGTTGGATGATGAGAAATTGTGCAGCCTTCATTTCTTCATTATTATTATTATTTATTATTACTTTCTTTTATAATTATTTATGCATAAATTTAAAAAAAATCTTTTCCTTTGCTATTCTAGTAAAATATCTTTATTTCAACCCTTGAGTTTTTTGTTTATTTTTTTTTTCCCTGATTCTCTCCCCTATTCCCTGGGGAGGGTGATTGAGCAGCTGTGTGGTACTCGATTGCTGACTGCAGTTAAACCACTACAATGAGACTCATCTTTATTTAAAACTTTTACCATTAGAAGCAGATAAGCTGTCCTGTTACGTATTAATTTCTACATCAATGGGTTAAAAGAGGAAAAGTTGATTATTTTACTCCTGTGTTTTTCTCTATTACCTTTATAGTGGAGTTTGTTTTAGTTGACCCAACACGATTACAAATGCAGTGAAGTTCTGGATGCTTGTTTCCCATCAGTAACCCGAGCAGGCATTGTATTATAGGCTCTAAAGTGTAGTTAAATATTATTTTAAATTCTCTGTGAGAATGAGCTCTAGAATTCTTCAACTTATTTTTATCAGAATTAAACCAAAAATTTTACAGGCATTTTTAAGATTTATGACTTAGATTTCTTTCTCCCAAAGGAAAATACTCCTTCAAATGAAAGTAAATTCAACATTTTTTCCTGATCCAGTTTCACTTAGTAACACAATTGCTGATGACGCTTGCATCAACAAGCAACTGATGAAAATAAACTGATTATCAGAAAATACCATCTTTAAAAGGCATCAGAATATAATGGCTAAAAGTTTGAAGTAACAATGACTGTAAATTGGAATTCCCTGGACTGCTGCTATAGAGATTATGCTAATTTAAAAAATAAGAGCAGAATATGAATTGACCTAGAAAAGAATGAATATATTTTACATTTTGCTTTTGATCCTTTATGCAGGAGTTGGGTTTTTTTTTTTCTTTTTAAAATTGCTATGGTTTTGGCCACAGCTGTTACAGTAGGAAAACCCAACCATTCAGATAAGGATGAAGAATCATTTAGAAATCCAAGCAAAATTTCTTGTTTGGTTGTTGCTAAATAAAGAAGGGGAAATGTACACTAAAGAATGCTACAATTATGCATTTTGCATTGCTTTTCTGAAACCGTTTGCACTGTCTTTAAGGCAATGTGTAGCATTAAGCTGATTCCTTAGCTCCTCCAGATTCCAATTTATTTGCATGTTACTGAAATTGCTTTTATTTCTTTCACGTTAATTTAATGTTTATGAACAGACTTGGGACACTGCAGATTGAATTACTCCAACTACGATGTTGACACAATGTACACTTCAACATTGCTTAGCTGAAAGTCTTCTCATCCAAAGACATTTAGCCTGAAGAAATCTCCACTGCTTGAATGTGCTGCAGTTCCTGAAAACTCCGCTCAGTCAAGATGCAAGGATTCTTAATTATAATTTTTAAAATAATTGGTATTAATTATTGTAATAATATTTTTCAGAATTGTCTACTGTTATCAACATTTGTGCATACTTCAGAAGTATGAGAGATTAAAGAAAAATATCAGAACCGTGCCCATAAGTAAAAATGGGTCTAGAAATTAGTATTTTTAAAGCAAGGAGATAGAAAGAAATAAAGCCCTAATTACTTATTCTAGAAAATGCCAGGGTAGCTCTCTGACGTACCAGTGTATCATGCAATAAAGACAGAGTTATTGATGCCTGTGGAGATGTGGGATTCGATGCAGGTCCCTAAGCATCTCGTGCCACCGGAGCTGCTGCTGGGACCCTGCCTGGCATCTGCTGTCTGCTGTAGGCAGGTTCAGGTCTCCAGTACATCCTGCAGCACCCTGGGGCGGGGCCATGTGGATGTCTAAGGACACCGAGCACCTGTGTTTAGGCAGCTCGAATGAGTTTCCCATGTCTGATGTCCCAAGCTGACATCAAATAATCACTGGGAATAAATAAAAAGAGTGGTAGGAAGGGAACAGTAAAGGTCCTGGGATGGACATACCCTGCAGTTTCCTTACAATGCTAAAACTGCTTTGCTGGTGAGATGCTGACATTTAATTTACTTGCTCACATCCTCATTTCACTGCTTCTGAAAACCTTTATTTATTTATTTACTCTATATACTAAAAAGAGTTATACAATCTGGAGAATAAGTCTTGCCATTTGCAGAGAATATGTATCTGTCCTGGTAGTAACCTTGTCACTGTCTGTAATTTTTTCCATAATTTCTGTTGAGATTCACACTCTCCTGCTACATATACATGACCTTTGTGTATCAGAGTATAGGACATGAGTTTTAATAATATTAAGGTGTTTGAATGTTTTCCTAATACCAAACAGAATAAATGACACAGTAAGAATAACTTGCTTTTCCTTTGCAAAAGAAGTGTCCAAAAAACATAAAATTGTGAGACCATCAAATTGAAAAGTAACAAAATTATAATTTTTAATATATCTGAATGTACCAAACTTTTGGAAAGATTCTTTCTGTGTAGCACAGTAAGATGAACATTGTCACATCATTGTAAGCTGATAAAGACTGTGTCAGGCTTTCGACAGCTAAATTGGAAACATATGTCTGCCCACAATAAGAAAATGATCTTATTAGTAAATGTTTCTTCTAATGATGACAAAAGTCAGACTTCAGCCAGAAGAAAAGAGAAGTTGTGCACAGCAGAAGATGGACTTGCGAACTCATTAGCAGAAGTGAAGGGAGCAGCTTTAGTCATTTAATTAAGAACAGTTGTATTATGGATATTTTGAACAATCTGATGGAAATACGACAAGTCTATTCTCTCTTAAAAATAGAACATGAATCTTCTAGATTTTCTTGCTAATTTGGGATGTATTTGTTTTTCTTTCCTGGGAATAGGAAAGGGAACAGGAAATAGCTGGGAACCATTTTAAAATTACCTAGTGATTGAAAATTCTGGAGGTAATATAAATACTTTCTTTTCTATATGCAAAAAGACAAGTAATGTTGCATAGTGAAAATTACATGTACTTCCACAGTTCACAGCCTCAGCTGTTGATATCTTGCTTAGATGTGTTTAGGAGTGCTTTAGGGGATAATACAAATTCTCTTTTATTTAGCCACAGCTTTGCTTCAAAAACTGCCTCTGCCATCTAAATTGGATTCAGTTTTAATAAAAGTAATTATCACAATGGGAAATTCTGTGGCACTTTTCACAAGTGGACCCCAAAGTGCTTGGTAAGGAAGAGTAGAGGATCATTTGCTGCATTTTACACTCTTTGGCTGGGACACATTGTTATGATTTTGAAGCAGAAAAGTCTGTTCTCAGCTGGAGCATATAAAATATTTATTTTAAAAAAACAATTATAATCTTAAACAATTTCAACTGTTCACTCTGTAATGCAAAACCTTAAAAGCCTTTACGTAAGTGTGGATCCTCAGATGAACTCTGATGAAAGCAGTCCTTGACTTGTGTCACTTAGAACACACAAGCCCTTTGTTTTTTAAGTCTTACAGGCTAGTTTAGCGATATCCAGGTCATCTTCTCCATTAACGTGAGAAGAACTAGCTGCTGAAGTGCCTGAAACTCTAAGCCAAATAAGATGTTTTTTTGGTCCTGCCCTTTGTGTCGACCAGTAAAACTGAGCTGGCTCAGAGGGAGCCAATGCCACCCCTTGCAAAAGGCTGCTGTACTGCAGGTTCCTGGGTACCTTCTGCACAGCCACGAATTCCCACTGTGGCCTTAAAAGTCGTAATTAATAAAACAATATCTGAACTTTTTAAATATAGGACAGCAATATCAGAGCAACAAAATATCTGCATCAGAAAATGCTACATTTGAAGATCTCCTGAGTGCCTTGGCTTCCAAGTGAAGGTTTGCATTTCGATGTACATGTAAGCAGATAAAAGCAGATTTGATATTTTCATATATTGAATTTCAGCACATCCAGGATCAACATCAAAGCATCCTGAGGGAAGGAGTAGGCAGAAAAAGGAGGAAAAAAGAAATGAATATGCGACCAAATTAAAGAAGCAATGTGTCTTTTCAGTCTGGAATCTTCCAGTTTTATGTCATATCTCTCATTTTTGTAGCATGTACTTCCAGATAGAAGGGCAAAAGGATTGAAGACAGTGTTCATTTCCAGTTACTAAGTCTACTAGCGTAGGTTAACAATTTAATGTATTAATTGTGTTGAATTTACTTACAAATATAAGAAACAACACTGTTGGTAGAATGGCTACAACCTTGTTCTAAAGCTTACAAAATGAACTACTACGGCACAACTTACTTGTTATTCATAAAAAAAAAAAAAGAAAGAGGAAATTTTAACTGAAACGTTATTCAAAGTGTAGCTAAATGTGCCTCCAGAGAACATGCTTAAACAGAAGGAATATAATGAGTCTCACTGGGTATTTTCACATCTAGTTTCTTCCTAGAACTAACTAGCAGTATTGCACAATGCGTCAGGAAGGAAGGGCTGTCGAAGAGACAGTCCAGGACTTAAAACCAAGTGTGCACGTGGACACTCTGGAACATAGAGCTAAATTTTATTGATTGGCTTCCTAATGGATGGAAAAAGCTTTTTAGTTCAGCAAATGTTTAGCCAAAACTCTCTATCCTACCTTTTTTGTCTAGTGTTTGAGCACCAGTGAAAATTTCAATACAGCTTAGCTTTTCATGGGAGTTGTTTTTTGTTGTTTTTTTTGTTGTTGTTGTTGTTTTTTTTGTTTTGAAATTAATTCTTTAAGATGAAGTAAAATGATACTGACTTGAATTACTGCAAATACTGTATGTACTCAGGAGGATGAGCAGAAGCAAGACTGACTTTTCTCAGGTCAGGAGGGGAGAAAAGGTGAGGACAAACCACTTCCAACAACCTGCAGAGGGAGAGAGCAAGCAAAGCTGGTGAGGAGTCTGACCGCTGCGAGGACTGCGCTGTTACTTTAGACTGATTGCAAGTGCCTGTTCCCTCAATACAGCATCACTTTTGTAGCAAACAGTTAATCCCACCTGAACCACCTCAAGCCAACATCCAGAGGAGGGCAAAGAAATGAAATCTATGTGGAGGAGTTAGATACCCTATTATTAAAGCAAGGATTTTCACACAGATGATTCCTTTCTATCCTCCCTATTTTACTCATCTTGTCTACTGTTCCCCACATAAGCATCTGATCATGACACAAGGAGGGAGCTTCCAGCCCAGATAAAATTACTTTTTATTGAGCAATAACTTTCACTCATCCATTATGTCACACACACCACTAGCACAAATGATCCTCTTGATTCTACTTTCCACCCCTTAGATAAATGAATTTCTCCAGATTGAATGAAACTTTGACAGGCCATCCATTTTTATACATGACATTTTTAAAGTGAAAACACAGAAACTGCAAGCAATCATTTAACTCATTTATGTATTTGTGCAGCATGGAGAGGAGGGTGGTTTACCTATCACAGCATCCCACATCTTGTAAGCTAAAAGATGGAAAAGTCAGATAATATCACATTTTATTGCACCAGCAAACATCTTCGCCTCCTCAATTTAGAATAATAATTTTAGATTCTGGAGTCCCTTTCTGCTTCCAAGTTTGTCATAGAATGTCAGAATTGGCATAAAATAGCCAGAAGGAAAAAAAAAAAAATCTTCTCTTCTGAGAAGATTGACTATTAGTGAACATCACGATTTTTTTTTCCATAAACAAATAAGTTATGACCATCATTGTATTTATCATTATAGGCTGTGTGCACAGCTTCTGATGCCATGTCTAACCCTTACTGTTAGACAGTAAGACGAGTTGGACAGTAACGCCCTGAATCTGTATCTGACCTTAATTTTGCAGGGTAAGAATCTACATTCAGCTGTGGGCTCAGTTTGGTTGCCCAAATATAAACATCTGAGGCCATCTCTGCATGCTGAGATGTTTTAGGGCATCTTAGTCATGGTATTGTGATATGGAGACTATAGGAGAAGGTGTCCTTCTGGATCAATAGTTGGATGCTGGGCAGGATGTTCAAAGGCATCTCAAATAGCTCTAGACATGCATGTCAAGGCCACTACGCTGAGCCCAGTGGAGTCTTCAGAGCCGTTTAGCTGACTATATCTGCCTATTTTAGGATAATCTGAATAACTCTATAGACTCCACTGATGGAGATTTCCATAGGCTATGAGGAGTTTAGACACCCTCCTCACTTGAGAAGACATATGTTACAGAAAAATAAATCTAGGTCTCTGAATCTGGACTTAAATCTAGAGCTGAATTCCAGCTTTTTGCTGAACTGAATTGGTTCTGAGAATGATTCAGACCACCTGGAATGAATGGAGAAAGAAAAGAAGGGAAAAAAAAAAAAAGACTGGTGTATTAGGCTTGTGAGAAAAGACTGGAAGAAAGAAATTGTTCATTGTGGAAAAGACCAAAAGGTGCAATAATTGTCTTCAAGTAGTTTTTGTAGAGAGGACAGTTGTAAATTATTCCCTATATATACTGAGAATAAAGGGAGTAATTGCAGTAAAGGGAAATGTTCTTCTGACCTTAAAAGAGGAGTTTCTAATCATAAGGATGGTGAAGTGCTGATGTACCCAGCCTGGGGCGGTTGTAGAATTGTAATCTCCAGTGTTTTTAAAGCATGGGCTAGACAAACATTTCCAGGAATCATTTTGGTATAATTGAATGTGCTTGGGGGCTGTGAGCTGAGCCAGGTGAGCTTTCAGTCTCTTGAAGCCTTATTTTCCCCAGTTAATCTCTTCTAGTTTTTAATCTTGAACTACTCAGTGATGAAGAGGGTACATCAATAAAATATCTGCTTTAATTTTAAACTATACTTATTTTATGGTGAATAAGCAGTACCTATTCAAGACTACATAGCAGTGATGAGATACTGAAAGAAATAGCTTGGATAATGCCTCTACCAGAAAACTTATCTTAGTAGAAGAGGAAATAGAGCTGTAAGTAGTAAGTAGCTATAAGCAGAACACGCTTTATTTATTTATTTGAAATTATTAATTTATTTTTTTTTCTGGCAAGAAGAAGCACTTGTAGCAGGGTGGAGTGTAATATAAAATAGAGGAGCACACACCTGATCTTATTTTACATTCACTGCTTTCACAGTCACTGTTCTCCTTCCCAAGTATCCCTGACACCTGCCTTTGCTCTCCTGCTGCGGAGTATTATTGCCGAGAGCTCTGACGGCTGGCAGTGAGGTAATTAGCTGGAGCAGGGACCTAGTAATCTCTCGTACCAACCCATGGGCAAAACTGAAGGCAAAGGTTAGTCTTTGTCAGGCACCAAGTCACACTAGAGATGCCTGTAGCTCTCTAAGGAGGAAAGAAGGGATGTTGTCACAGATCTGTTTGCTCCTCTTCTAAAACAAGGACTGGTATAAAATTTTAAATACAAAGCTTCCTGCTGTGCCTTCTTTCACCATAACTGTAAAGACATTTTGAGCTTAGATTGGGCTCCGGATTGTATTTTTCCCTTGGTGGAAATTAGCACAAAGAACAAATAGTTGTAATGCTGAGTGCAAGAACTTTGCTGGATGTATGTGGCGGTCTCCCCACAGCTCTGCCAAGCCTAGGGGTGGGAATACTAAACTGAAGTAACTTTCTATAGCAGTAATTCTACTTCTTCTGGACAAGATATTGAATAATGAGGTAAAGAAGACAACACAAGCTCTTGACTGACCTCCATCTTTAGGTCACCAATTCCCTTTCAAACCCTCTATGGTTTTAGTTTCTTAAAATAAAAAAAAAAAATAAATGAAGTATCCTGGCTGTGTGGTACTGTTAAGTCAAGATGGTTTGCGTTCTCATTGCAACTCATGGTGATAGAATTCTTTGCTTCATTTAGCGCAGAGGCTTCTTTTAAAAGTTGGGAAGAGAAAGTGGAAAATTTGCAGCTCAGAATGTAAGCTGTCACTATGCTACGGGAAGGAGGAGTGGGTAGAGCTGAAGAAGAGACATTGATATTAGCTGAGGGAAAACGGGAGAGGACAGCAGAGGAGAAAGTTATTAAGATCACGAATGGTAAGTGACTGGAAAGTAGGTGAGAGAACACTGCTGGGAGCAAACAGGCAATTACCTATCAATCTCTAGATGAGTGCTTACACTTACAGTTTCTTGGGATGATCTTATGTGCAGCCAGTAAGAGGTTATTGAACTCCACAAACCCAAGGGAGAGCTGCATCGCAAGGAACTGGGGGCCTTTTCAGCTCACAAGTGGAAGGGGGAAACTGGGGCAGGTGGCTGTGTCGTGGGCACAGGTATGAATGCTCACTGCCTCAGGCTGGTACAGCTGGCAGGATAACAGCCAAAAGCAGTTTAATGGTTAGTACAGAGTTACTGTACAAGACCATCAGAAAGTCACTGGTTAGTACTTGCCCTTCCTGTGTTTTATGCTGTTGAAGAGTATCACTGTGAGGACAAATATAAACTCTTTTAGAAGTAAGCATGGCTGGGCTCCCTGGATGCTCCAGCCACCAGTCTCGGGCGTGGGGAGCTGCATCACCTGGAGCAAGCATCTGCACTGAATCTCTAAATCATCTCAGCAGCTGGGCATCAGTTGCAAGCTAGAGGAAAGCTCCAGTTTCCAAGCCAAGTTATATTATTTGACTGGCAGCTGGATCCTTGAGTCAAGGTGAACTGTTAGCACTGCTGGCTGCAGAAAGAG
The DNA here is from genome assembly GCF_036417535.1 of Chlamydotis macqueenii. Taxonomy (NCBI): domain Eukaryota; kingdom Metazoa; phylum Chordata; class Aves; order Otidiformes; family Otididae; genus Chlamydotis; species Chlamydotis macqueenii. Next base: position 170,713,691 of record NC_141556.1, read on the forward strand.
CAGGCAGCTACCAGAGCTGAATGGTTTTGGCTAGTGAATCCTAAGTAGGGAGCCTACAGACACTTCAATTCATTTCAAAGTTAGCCTTTATTTTCTTTGCTTATGTTAGTAGGTTATCGTCTACTTGCTCACAGAAGTTAATTAAAGAGTAAGTATTCATGATCTAAATTTCTTACTTGAAAATACAGATGATACTGCAGGTAAGCAAAAGTGGTACAGTGGTACAAATGTATAGAAACAGCTATCTAGAAAAAAAAAGGCAATTTTTTTTCAAATATTAAGATCTTGGGAGTTGCCATTTTTTTATGAGAAGTGGTTTGTTTTCCACAAGGGAAAAGAAAATGACTGTTAGTGTCAGTAATACAACCTTCTCAGCTGTCACTTCATCCCAGTACTCCACAGGAGAGGGTGATACCTTCTGAGAACATGAGATGGGAGAGAGATCACTCTTGGCCATCTTGGTCAGGACAGTCCCCAGTAAGCAGGAATCACAGCAAGTTCGCAGGTGACACATAAGACATGACACAGCTAGGGAATTAGGTAGCTTCACTAGGGCCATTCTCAGAGGTCCATGCATCCATAGAATCATGGAATCATAGAATGGTTTGGGTTGGAAGGGACCTTTAAAGGTCATCTAGTCCATATAACAACATAGATTGTTTCAGAGATTTGAGTATTGTTACCTGCAGTGGGTTGACCCTGGCTGGACGCCTAGTGCCCACCAAACCTGCTCTATCACTCCCCCTCCTCAGCTGTACACAAAGAGAATGTATAATGAAAGGCTCATAGGTCGAGATAAAGACAGGTAGAGATCACTCACCTATTACCATCATGGGCAAAACAGGCTAAACTTGGGGAAATTAGTTTAATTTATTACCAATAAAATCAGAAAAGAGTAATGACAAATAAAACCAAATCTTAAAACACCTTCCCCCTACTCCTCGCTTCTTCCTGGGCTTAGCTTTACTCCCGAATTTTCTACCTCCTCCCTGCCAGCAGCGCAGGGGGATGGGGTATGGGTGCTGTGGTCAGTTCATCACATGTTGTCTCTGCTGCTTCTTCCTCCTTGAAGGGAGGACTCCTCAGGCTCTTCCCCTGCTCCAGTGTGGAGTCCCTCCCACAGAACACAGTCCTCCACGAACTCCAATGTGAGTCCTTTCCACAGGCTGTAGTTCTTCACAAACTGCTTCAGCATGGGTCCCTTCCACAAGGTGCAGTCCTTCAGGAACAGACTGTTCTGGAGTGGGTCCCCCACAGGGTCACAAGTCCTGCCAGCAAAACTGCTCCAGCCTGGGCTTCCCACAGGGTCACAGCCTCCTTCGGACACATCCACCTCCTCCGCGAGGGATCTTCCATGGACTGCAGGTGGATCTCTGCTCATCTGTGGGCCTCCATGGGCTGCAGGGGGACAGCACGCTTCACCATGGTCTGCACCACAGGCGCTAGGGGAATCTCAGCTCTGGCACCTGAAGCACCTCCTCCTCCTCCTCCTTCTTTACTGACCTTGGTGTCTGCAGAGTTGTTTCTTTCACAGGTTCTCACTCCTCTATCCAGCTACAGGTTGCTGTCTTGCACAGTAACTTTTTCCCCTTTCTTAACTATGTTATCCCAGAGGTGTTACCACCATTGCTGGTGAGCTCGACCTTGGCCAACAGTGGGTCCATCTTGGAGCCAACTGGTATCAGCTATATTGGACAAAGTGGAAGCTTCTAGTAGCCACCACTGTAGCCCCCCCCCACTACCAAAACCTGAGGGTGCACTCTATCCCACTGTCCATATCGCCGACGAAGATGTTGAACAGGGCCGGGCCCAGCACGGACCCCTGAGGGACGCCACTCGTGACCCGTCTCCACTTGGACATCGAGCTGTTGACCACCACTCTCTGAGTTCGGCCATCCAGCCAACTCCTTATCCACCGAGTGGTCCGTCCATCAAACCCATGCCTTTCTAGTTTAGAGAGAAGGATGTCGTGCGGGACAGTGTCAAAAGCTTTGCACAAGTCCAGGTAGATGATATCAGTTGCTCGTCCCTTGTCCACCGATGCTGTCACCCTGTCACAGAAGGCCACCAAATAGGTCAGGCACGATCTGCCCTTGGTGAAGCCATGTTGGCTATCACCAACCACCTCCTTGCTCTCCATGTGCCTTAGCATGGTTTCCAGGAGAATCTGCTCCATGACCTTGCCAGGCACAGAGGTGAGGCTGATCGGCCTGTAGTTGCCCGGGTCTTCCTTGTTCCCCTTTTCAAAAAGGGGTTATGTTCCCTCTCTTCCAGTCATCGGGGACCTCACCAGACTGCCACGACTTCTCAAATACAATGGCCAGTGGCTTGGCAACTTCATCTGCCAGTTCCCTCAGGACCCTCAGATGGATCTCATCAGGTCCCATGGACTTGTGCACCTTTAGGTTCCTCAGATGTTCCCAAACCTGCTCTTCCAGTACAATGGGTGGTTCTTCATCCTCGCAGTCCCTGCTTGTGCCTTCTACAGCTTGGGTGGTGAGACAAGAGCCCTTATCAGTGAAGACTAAGGCAAAAAAGTCATTGAGTACCTCAGCCTTCTCTGTGTCCCGGGTAACCAGGACACCGGTTTCCTTCCGGAGGGGGCCTATATTCTCTTTGGACTTGCTTTTGTCCCCTACATACCTATAGAAGCTTTTCTTGTTGCTTTTTATATCCCTGGCCAGATTCAATTTTGTCAGGGCTTTAGCATTCCTCACCCAATCCCTGGCCACTCGCACAGCTTCTTTGTAGTCCTCCCAGGCTACCTGTCTCCGCTTCCACCCTTTATAGGCTTTCTTCTTTACTTTCAGTTGGTCCAGGAGCTCCTTGCTCATCCACGCAGGCCTCCTGGCCTTTTTCCCCGACTTGTTCTTCATTGGGATGCACCTCTGCTGAGCTTGGAGGAGGTGCTCCTTGAATGTGGACCAACTTTCCTGGGCCCCTCTTCCCTCCAGGGCCAGGAACATAAATTGTTCCTTTTTGAGACTGTCACAAGAAACAGTTGTGTTTTGCAGAGAAGCTTGTATAGCATTGAGCTTATTAGGTAGTGCTGGTTATTACATTACAGAAAAGCCAATGTTACATAAGGCAGTTATTCAGAGCGCAGATGCTGGCAGTGGAAGCTTCTGTCAAGCTCCCCTGCCCGTGCAAGCACTGCACTATATGGAACCCTGCTGCATCTGCTGTTTGGGTTTGACTGATGGCCACCATGCAACACTAGTGCCTTGGTACATGACATGCTCTGACAGACTCCTTCTAGAGAGCCTTCAACTCTTTCTACTCTTCCAACTCTTGGTCCACCTCCAACCTTGGCAGTAGTTGCAAGTGATTATACGTAACACTGGTTTGGAGTGGAAGTTACTGCACTAGTCAGCACCTGCCTCCATAGCCATGGTACCACTGTACTCCCTGTGCCCCTACACTGGCTCACTGTAGTGTTGGCCAATCTGGAGCCAATCTCTGTGGATTCGTACTACGTTACCAGCTGCTCTCAGAGATAGTAGCACCTCCAAAATACACCTGTTTCATCCTCAGTCTCCCCATGATGGTCTCTCCAGCCCAATCATAGTGCCCACTGGTGGCCTACAGTCAGACTGTTGTCCTTGCTTGGCCAGGATTTGAAACTGATGTGGAATGATGTTCTTCCCTTCCATGAAGCAAAGCACAATGCTGACCTTCTTCTGATCAACAAAAGGAGAGGAGGTGTGGGATTTCCATCTAGTCACTCATTCAGCTGGGGCCTGAAGCTGCCACACAAGACTTTCCCTTTAAGGAAAGTAGCTAGCTCACGGGAGTGCCCCCTTCACTGATGACTGCTATGCCAAGACTGTCAAACTGCAGAGTGTCAAAATGCAAAAACTCCTCCCTATTGCTAGTATAGACTTATCTGTTTCTGCAGTCACCAGGAATGATTCATCTCACCCAACTTAAGCCATCTAGGATTTAGTCATCTAGGTGTAAACCAGATATCTAGGCTCCTTCTACAGTTAGTGGATAGAGATGGGCACCTCACAGTGATGCCTCATCCCGCCCAAGGTGGGTGTCTAAAATAGGTGTATTGAATCATCCTGCTGAATGCTTGTTGCTCTTCATTACCCAAAAAAGAGCCTAGGTAATTAGCTGCTGAATCTCCATTTAGTGGGGAAAAAAATCCCCACCAGTAGCAAAAGGTTTGTGACTTCAACTTTTCAAGGGTAACTTGTGTTATGGCAAGGTTAGATACAACTATGATCAAGTAGAGACAACTGCTTCTATCGTCCAAGAGCTGTGCAAGGGGCTGGTGTCCAGGGGAGAAAAGATGGAGATTGGTGCCCAGTTAATTACCCTACCCTAGTATGGATATACATGACACTTAAGCCGATACAAACAACATATGTGTCTTTGTTTCCCCAAAACCTTGCAGTTAAACAAAAATTATCTCAATACAGAGGATTGTGCTTTCAAATTTCCATTGCTATCTAAACTTCGGAGAAGCCTTTCTGCTCTCTAAACATTGGTAACGATGCTGGAATCCTGCATTCACTTTTGGGTACAAAAGTTAAAGAAAGACAAAGCTCAATTTAAGATAACCCTGGAAAAGACCAACAAAAAGGATTAGCGCTAAAACATGGCCAATGGGAAAACGGAAAGCTATTATAGATACCCATGCACATCTGCATCGGCCTGTGTTACCAGGCAAAAATGCCATATTAATTACAAAGTTAATTTAAGAGTTTTCAGAAGACTTCCATCAAGTCAGGACTTCATCAGCAGAAAACTGAAAAGCATTACTATCAAACTTCATTATACTTTTTTTCAGATTAGGTAACTTAGAGAGATTAATAATTCCCTCTAGGTCTCATTGAGCTCTTGCTGACTGTCTATTCACACATTTATTTATGAGTCATAATAAACGTAATGAACAAGGCATCTGACCAAGTGACTGTGCAGGAATGTGACTGTTTTACATGTTATTTGAACACATAAGTAGTATACTATGAAATGAGTACTTTTCCCCTGTTCTTATGCTATTTCCCTCTCCTGTTCCTGATTCTTGCCTCTATCAGGAGTATTAGGCAAGGTTATTCTGAGTCTAATTTTGCAAATATAAAGAATTTGGAGAAAAGACATAGTGATAGCCAGGAAATCTTGATATAATGAGTAGTATGTATGTTGCACTCTGTAGTGTTCTGTGATTTATTTAATTGAATATATTAATTTCAGACTGAGAGACGATTGTTTGTTAAGTAAGTAAAAGATCTAAGTTTCACCTTAGGAGAGGATTACACTTTGATTTACTCACAGAATCCATCTGTGAATGAGTTTGCTGGACAGTACTTCATTTACTTCCACAATTTATTTCTGGAGAATATAAAGTTAAAATTATTGCATCTGCCTCACTGTAATTAATGCCACACATGTGGTTTTCTTGGAGTTTGCTTAACAACTCTTCACCAACCTAAGAACTTACAAGCAGAAACTAGACTAGGAGAAGATATTAGATTACAGACTTTGGGAAATAACTTTGATCGCAGATAGTAAAAGTGACAAGCTCCATGAAATTGTGTAGTTGCAGACGTTATCAGTTTCTCTGGTATTGTTTTCATAGTTACAATGGACTAAGGGCATCAGCAAGACAAGGTTTCTAGGTCAAGAAAAACTGGGTTAATTTTTTCTCGTTTGTAGCTTATTGAGATCAGTGTTATAAGCCCTTCCTATGCTCACAGGAGATATCCAGTAAGACAGAAGTAGTCAATTATTAAAGACTTAAAACTAGACTTCTGAAAATTCTAGGATTTACAAACATGAATCACTGAGCTGATGAAAAAGGAAAGAGGAGGTGGAAGAGACAGACAAATTAACAGTTGTATATGCTGGTGTTTACAGAAGTCAAGATGGATGTCTGAACCCATCTTGTTAACATCCTGGGTCTGATGAATATTTAATATTTCAGTTATTAGTAAAAAAGGGAAGAGCTTCAGTAGAGGAAGATCAACTCTCCTGAAAAATGCTTTCTGCTTCTTCTCTATGAGTCAGGTCTCATCTCCTACTTTGTTTCTGCACTGTAACTATTCAGAAACATAAACACCATTTCACAAAACTCAGGGACAGTTCTTGGGTCAGCTCACTGCAGAGTCTACTTCCAAAAAGCACAGACCAAACTGTACCACATTTGGCTGCCTCTAGCCAACATAACCTTCCATCATGATCCTGGTTGGTCATGCAACTTCCAAGACACCAGTGATTTTTTTCAGTAGTACGCTACAAAAACTGACTGCTGAGTTGTGACAGAGCTCTGGCATTATGTCAGTTACTTTGAACTGAAAAACTGCACAAACTAATAAAGATGATAGATTTGGTGCTATGCAATGTAGTTTTGTGCAGTCTGCTCCAGAGGGGAATAGCTTGGGAAAGCCCTGGAGCAGAAGTGTTCAGCAGTACAGGTGCCGTTCAATATTATACGAGAATACCAAAAAGAATAGACATAATGATAACATAGCCCCTGGCTGACTTTCCACAGGATCAGCTCCTGTGTTTGTCCTCTGAGAATGTATCAAGCCATGCCTGATACATCTATATTTTCTAGAACCAAATCCATTAACCTCAGCATAGTTTCACCAGTAACAGTCACAGAGGTAAGAAATGCAATGTCCTCGTCACTTGAGCTTTTTTTCTTTTAAGCTTCCAAAGACTTTGCCAATCCCTTTTTTAAAAAACATGACCCCATAATTCCCAGCTGCCAGGAAAACACCCTAGCCATCTTTGATGCCATACAGTTTCTTACAAGAACTGTAGTAGGGAAAGTAGGGAGTATGGAATATAATTACCTTGATTTGCATCACTTTGCCTGCACAGTTTAAGAAGCAGCAGGGCCAGTCATAAGGCCCTGGCTCTGTGGTCTAAGCCTATGAAGCATTTTTTGCTAATTGAGCAACGTGACCTAGTTGCAGGGGGTTTTGACTAGATGATCTTTAAATGTCTCTTCCAGCCCAAACTATTCTATAATTCAATGATTCTATGAACTGTTAAGTGAAGTAGGGACAGAAGCCCAAATCTCTTCTCTTCCAGGTATGGTGCCCTGAGTGCTACACTTGCAAACTCATGATCTCTTCTGTTCTAATGGAGACAGCCCTCAGTTACTAGCAGTTGGATGCACTTTGCTCCATGCTCCTAATGTAGAACCCATTTTGGTTTCACTGCTCAAGAGAAAGATTATTTGTCTTGGATTTTTTTGTGTGTGTGCAAGTAACAAAGTGGAAAAAAAAAGGAGGATATCTGACTAGGAAACTGCACTAAGAGTAAGAAAGAGATAAGCTTGGTAGCTGCAGGCAGTTGAAAATATCTGCAGCATATATAGCAACTGAATTTTGCTTATCATTTATTGAAGCAAAATAATACTACTTAGAGGGTCACATAAAGAGATATTGATTGAGTCTTCAGAAAATTTTAAAAGCAATGAAACTTTGCCATTTCTACATGATTAGAGATTAAAGAAAAATTATCTTCTTTTGGAGGAAGCTGTAAATATGAGGTAATGCCATTTCTTTAAAGCCGTGCACAAATCCTCACGCAGCTCCGGATCAACAAGTACTGGAATCCTCCCAGACACGGGGGAAACAGCAACCTCTCACAGGGTGACAGTTTCTTGCCTGCTTAGTCTGGTCCTTGCCTGCTGTTTTCAGCAAATACCTCAGGTGCACTAGCAGGGATTTCAGCTGGGTTTGACCTTTGCCTCTGCTTTCTTTCCGCTTTCTCTGATCTACCCAAAAGTCAACTCTCCTAGCACAGCATGTACACAATACAAGGCAAAACACTGCGTAAATAACTCAGTTCATAATTTCCTCCATCCCAGAGCACAGGCATTACTACTTTTTCCATTTCCCAGATGCTGTATGGTTTTAGATTTATTTAGAAATGAATTTTAGATCACTTTGAATAGCCCTTTTCTAAAGCAAAGATTTTGTGTTGCCTTGTCTCTGTCAGAGTTATAGCCCCAGATGAACAAATGAGCATTCAGAGAGAAAACTCTGAAGCACAGACTGCTAAGAAATCTGTTTTAATAGTAACTGCACTGACACCAGAAACTGTAAGAAAGTCTACATAACAAACCTCCAAAGAGAGTGTATAAACCCAGTGTATTTTCCTACATCTGTGCCTTGTAGTAAGTACAGCAATATTTTGATCATGTTTAAGTATGAAGGTCAATTCATATCTGACTTTGCTATAGTGATAATCCAGACACTCAAAATTCCTGATAAAAAAACCTTTGTACCATTCTATACCAGTAGATTTATTCCAGAGTTATTAAAAACAAATGAAGGGATTTTAAAAAACATTACTAGAGCCAGTTAGTCTTTACATCTACTGACAATAAGATGTTACAGGCATGTTCAGTGTCCAGAGGAAAAAAATTACTATTTCAATAAATGACATAAAACTGTATTATTGAACTAAGTCTGCCACTTCCAAGAGCTTATCTCAGGGATAAAAGTGAGAGCTGTGTGTCCCATCCTAAAAACCCAGATCCAGGGGTAAAAAAGATCCTTTTTCTAATCCAAGAAGTCACAAAATATCAAACCATCATTGAATGCTCACTTACACCAAGATAGGATTTTATAAAAGAAAACAAAACTATTATGGAAGGAGAACTGGCAGAAAATTTATATATGAAGTAAAAAAAACATCATAATGTACGAGGAGAAATATTTTAGGCTATCTATTTGAATGGCCATAGTAAGTTTTGTTTGTGATGGATTACAGGACAGATTTTAATGATTGGTTTCTCATCTGTCTGTGCAATTAATCACATAATTATCTTCTTTACATGACATTCCTTTACTAAAATACTGTTGTGCCTCTACTAACCATCACCCGATTTCTTGGCTGTGTAAATCAGCTTCTCTTTAGAGGGGAAAGGAGTAGCACTCTCCCTGTGTAAATCCTTAAATTATACATATAAAAGTGTCATACATTTCTCCAGATTATTTGCCACCCTCTTGGAACAGAGGTGGGCACAGTCAAGTCACAGCCAAGCTGATGTTCCAGGAGCTTAGTTGACAGCAGCCCCTGCTGTTGGGCTGTGTGTCTGCCTCCGTAAATAATCCTGCTCTATTAGCAAGTGTGTAAAAACCAGTTCCCTTGCCGTTTGAGCCCTTACATTTCCACCCACCCACTACCACCACCAGAACAGGCAGAGCGATTGCCTGCTGCTCGCCCACACCACCCTGTGAAAGCCCTTGTAACAGTGCCATCTCGTGACACCTCCTTTGAAAATACACCTACAAAACCTTCCGAGCACGCCACAAATCCCAGAACGTGCTCAGTGCTACATCAGGGAAGCCTTGATGACGATTTGTACCCATTGAGCATGGGGACAAATGAAACCATCGACATGTTGTCCAGGTGACCACATAGATGACCTCTTCCCAGTCCTAGATCTCATTCCCTTCTGTCCATCAGTTCCTACCCTCATCTGAAGCAATCATTCCCTGGGTCTCAGTACTTTGGTATGATCCACTAAGAACAAAAGAGTCCCTATTTATTCTATTTATCCTATTTATGAAGCTTAATATGGTCAAAGTACGTGCCATTTTCAGATGAAAGTGCTATGTAGTCTTCAATATGTACTATACATATAGTGTACCTATTAGACTGGCTACAAATGTCAGATTGCAGAAAACATTGAATATTGCACCAAATCTCTTTCACAGGGACACCAAGAAGAAGTCTCTGTTACTTCAAGCACTGGGTAATTATGATCATTGGGTGAGTACAGTCACGAACAGTTTTGGCCAGTCACCTCAGTAAGTGATGCAGCATAAACTGTAGCAGAGAGGACAGATGCTCTAGGTGCTGAAGATTAAGTAGATAGATACATTGGATTTAAAATATTTCCAATTTATTTGGGTCCATGAAAATAAAACAACCCCATAAGGAGCTACTGCTCAAATTAATTATTAGCACTTTGTTAAAAAAAAAAAAAAACAATAACAACAGCAAAAAAAAAAAAAAATGTTGCAAAGATTCCACTAATAGTTAGTTCTTTCCTACAACCAGCTGCCCGGCTTTCATTTCTTTGACCACAAGATGCTGATGTGCCTATGGATGACGGTAGGACTATCAGGAAGTCTATTAGATGGATTAATTACTCGGTCTTTGAGAGGACCAATGTGCTTTTTAGAATATCATCCTGAGGGCTCTTTTTATAAGGTACATCTAGAGAGCCTGTTACCCTTCATGTTAGATATATCTTCAAAGCCAGATGTGGAGCAAGCAGATGGTACAATTTTTTTTTTTTTTAATTCCTATCTCATGTCTCCTTTTCAGCAAGCTCAGAGAGAACAGATACTTTCCTTATATAAAAGCATACATTAGGACCGCACATCTGAACCTTTCTTATATGTCACCAGAAGTCTGTTATCTGCAGATACACTACTGGGAGAAATATGTATGGTTAAAGTTTTCCAACACTTTTTAACCTCAAGAACTTCTCCTGATTCCTTATACCTAACAAGTTATTTCCACAAGATGTTTTCCCAGTTGTATATTTTTTGAATTTTGGCAAAATAGATTGAATAATACAAAAATAAGGATTTTGTTGTATACATTCTTGTAAGTCATCCTGGAAAATGGAATTTGCTCCTTTCTGTTATGGTATTCCTCTGTGATCCTAGGCAAATAATCGGGTTAATTTTGCCCTTTAGCTTACAAGATTTGTTGCTTTCTCTCCCTGTATTAGTTCCCTAACTGAAGATCAGTGGTAATTCTGTTTCTCCCTCTCTCAAGCTCAACGTAAGAATTGAGTAACCTGTTTTGGTTACTGTGAACATGATGGAGTTAGAGTGAGTACCACAGAAATGCCTATATTTGACATGCTACACAGTATATAGGGCTATCCCCATACACAAGAATAGAATAAAGTAGCCCTCAGTCAACATTGTCTATCCAATGTACAACATTCTATGGAAAAAAAAAACCACTTTTAATCATGCATATAGACATTTACATAATCCACATGCATATGAGAGAAAGGAAAACTGACTTAGTTCTGCCATGAGCAAAATTTAATTTAAAAAAGTAACTTTACAGCACTGATTGAATATGTCTCAGTTACATGGGTACCACATACAGAACACAACCTCTGAATACATCATGTAGAGGATATTGGTTCTCTGTGCCTCATTACAGCTGCACTGCACACAGGGGCTCTATCTGCAGGATCTGCCTGCTTCCCAGATCACAGTTTCTGGGCTGAGAGCATTCCAGACTAATTAAATATTTTCCTGGTGAGTGGCGGAACCCATTTAAATGAGTGAAAGAGAAAATGTTTAATAAACATGCAAGGAGCAAACATTGTCTGGTGTCTTTTTGAAAATAAATGTCACTGGGAAATCAAGAATAAAAGATGTTTATATTTAAAGAAAACTGGTTTGATGCCTTGGAATCATGTGTTGGAAGTTTTTCAAAGATATTAAAAGAAGAGCATAGGGTGTCTGCATAACTGTACATGTACTTCCAGCATAGTCTCAGGAGAACTTTCATTGTCACAAAGCAAAGGGAAATTGGCAGGAGTTTTCACAACTTAAAAAGAACAAAATGCTCGTTAGTAAATTATGAATTACTTAAATCAAACTGACTATGTGAAAAGGTACCTTCAACAGTTATCTCTTGAATTCCTGAAATGCAGAATGAGTCTAGGTTAACCCTTTCTTACTCAATACCTATCTTGCAGTAGGTCACGAGGAAACCACAGGAGTTAATAGTCAAAACGTAGCTACGTTTGTCTGGTGTAAGGCTTGGTTATGCACTGTATTGGATGTGGGTCCTGCTTGAGAAGTGTAGCATTAATATTTGTTACAAATATTTTTATTTCTATCTCAGAATTCTCAAAGATAATTTAGTAAAGAAAGCTCTCAGAATTGGCAACACAAGAATCACAGAATGATTGAGGTTAAAAGGGACCTCTGAAGGTCATGTGATCCAACCTTCCTGTGCAAGCAGAGTCACCTAGATACAGCTGTCCAGGACCATGTCCAGATGGCTTTCGAATATCTCCAAGGATAGAGACTCCACAGCCTCTCTGGGTAACCTATGCCAGCGATTGATCACTCCCAGAGCAGAAAAAGGGTTTTCTAGTGTGATCCGATGAAAGTTCATGTGTTTTAATTTGTGTCCACTGCCTCTCTTACTGTCACTGGGCATTACTGAGAAAAGTCCCCTTCATTCCCTCCCTTCAGGCATTTATACACAGTGATAAAATACCCCCTGAGCCTCCTCTTCTCCAAGCCAAACAGTCCCAACTATCTCAGCCTTTCCACACAGGTGGGATGCTCCAATCCCTTAATCATCTTTGTGGCACTTCATTGGACTCTCTACAGTATGTCCATGCCTCTCTTGTGCTGTGGAGCCCAGAAATGGATGCAGTACTCCATAAGAAGCCTCACCAGTGCTGAGTAAAGGGGAAGGGTCACCTCCGTTGACCTGCTGGCAATGCTCTTCCTAATGCAGTCCAGGATACTGCTGCAAGAGTACATTGTTTTGCTGCAAGAGTGCATTGCTAGATCATGTTCAGCTTATTGTCCACCAGGATCCCAAAGTTGTTCTTGACAAATCTGCTTTTCGACCAGCTGGCCCCCAGAATATATTGGTATATGAAATTGTTCCTCCCTAGATGTAGGACTTTCCACTTCCCCTTGTTGAATTTCATAAGGTTCCTGTCAGCCCATTTCTCCAGCCTGTTGACATCCCTCTGAATAACAACATAACCCTCTGACGTATCAGCCATTCCCCCAAATTAAGATATTTGGACATTAGAAAGTATTTAGTATTTTCCCATGTAAATAAGCAGTAATCTGACAGCCTGAAAGTGTGCAAGTACCAACAGAAGATTACTTGAAAAAAACAATTAGTTGTTTCCCTGCCAAAGGCACAATCTATTCTTCAGCTTCTTTATCTTTGCTTTGAACCATCTGCAGTATAAGACCTTTGGCTGGTCTCCGCTGCATTTTCAGATTTTAGCCACTCCTGATTTTAGAGGCCTAGAAAACAAGAACTGTGGCTCAGAAAAAAATATATTAGTTTTCAAAAAAGTTTTTTTTTATTCTTCACTGGAACAAGGCCAGAATTTTTCCAAATACTTCACTGGGGAAAACAAGACAGAAAAGAAAACAAAAACACAGAGATAACCCATCATGACATTGCGGATAAAATATTCACCTGATCCATAGGAGATCATGTGTCAGTTCCCACTTCTAACTCACTCAGGGCTGGCAATTCACTTCCCCTTTGGGTACCCTAGGGCACAGGTTACAGCTTTAGTTTCTTTATTTGGAGCAATAAATAATGAAGAACAGTTTCAAAAGGAGAAAGTGAGAAGGATTAGCTACTCCTCATCGATCCAAAACAGTGAGGGATTTGCATATAATTCCTCAACACCTTCAGGATATTTCCTTAGCATTTTCCTGTTAGTAAATTTGTAAAATTGTTTTTTCTTCTCCTCCTCATTTTTTACCTTCCAGCTACACAGATTTTCCAATGAGAGTTTGTTTAAAATGACACATTTACATGAAAAGTTTAAGGTTTGAAAACCTGTCATGTTCCAGTATAAATAGTTCTTACTCAAGAAAACTCTTATCAGCTCTCCCCTTGACCTTCCCCGCTATGGTTTTTTTCTTTCTGTTGTGTCCTTTTTTTTTTTTTTTTTGTCAGAGAGAAAAAAAAAGGATATATTCACAAAAAAATATTAAATTTAAATAATATTATTTCAATGAAAGCAAATTAAGAGATTTATTTCAATTCTGAAGGAAAGGAATACATAGCAGATCACTTGGGGATTGTTATTTTGTCTAATTTATCTTTAAGAGCTCTATCTTGATCAGGACAGGTGCAAACACAATTAGAGCTATGGAGTCCTAAGCAAAGCCACAACTGTTATTATAAATCTTTTGTTCTTTTGGACCGATAATTCCCTGGTAACTATATCTGGGAAGATAAGGTCCAAAGCACTATATAATGTTATTTTAAGGAAATCAGAAGCACTGAAGCATATTGCCTGAACTGGGGAGTCCTAATCTCAGTTCCTTCTAGCTTTAGTCTTGCCTCCATGGTTACCTGTTGCAAGTACTGTAGTGTGTTAGCCATAGAGAAAGGAAGAGTAAAATAAATAGTGACTTTAGTAGACATGCTAAATATATTTCCATTAATTATCTACAAAGCTAATTCTTCTTGCCAAAGCTATGAAGCATCTAAGCTTTTCCATCACTTTTCCAGGGCACTGTACTGCGTCTATCAGCTCCCCCAGCTCTGGTTCCACTCTAGTTTTCTTCCACAAGATTCCTTACAGAAGCCAGGATTTAGAAATGACTGCCAAGTTTACTTTTACAGATTTCTCAATTTTACCTTCAGGACTGTACTGCAACAGCAGGAAAAAAAACAAAAGAGCCAGACAATGAAAGACATAGGGCTATGGAGTATAAATCACTTATTTTCTTCACTAAAAACCTTTTTTGGAAGAAAAATATTTTCTGGAGAATTAGGTATTCACCAGAAGAGATAGGTGTGTTTATATGTCTCATGGGTAAACCCCCAAAAAAAGACTCATTTGCGTTATGATTTCAGAATTAATTAAATAAATAAATAAATAAGAAAGAATGAGAGAAAAGGGGAAAGAAAATTTGCAGAAAAAAATTCCAAGAGAGAATGAAACTCACTAGAATATGCAAGGTCTGTGGGCATAATAACTGATACTCCCTAACAGGCTGACCAACAATCTCTTTGGGGCAGAAAAAAAAGAGTAGAGAACCCTTAACCACTTTGTTTAATCTCTTTATAAGTGCAGAGCATAGTGTTTTCTCTGCTTGCAGTTTTCATGGTGTTTGAATGTTCCCTATAGCTGGTTTTATACTTCATAAAGACAAGTTCTTGCCACTAACATTGCATTACGTGACACTTTCTAAAATTTGGTTGCGTGTAAAAATATTGCTAATAAATTATTATATTAGACAAGAGTCAAATCTAAGCTGAAAAACTGTCTCCAGCATGGAATAGTCACAGTCGAACTCTGTCTAGTTTATAAGAAAAAATACACACTGTGACAAGGTCGGCACAAAAAGTAATGGTGAAAATGGGGTAAGACGGTAGCTGGTGATGAGTGTCTCGATACAAATTTTTGTGGACACTTAAGTGGATCCTGGAGCAGGGTGTAAGACAGTTAAATATATTTTTGTTAATATGCACATCAATTTACTTTTGTGATAGTATCCTAAATGCAACGAAGTAAATCAGAGCAGACTGCTGGAGGAAATAAACAGAAGACAAATCAATGAGGACAATGCTATTTGGTTCCTACTAAAAGGATAAAATTTATGCTGGGTTTTTCAGCAGCAGCTGAAATAAGCCTTCCAAAGAAAGACGCACACAAATTGCAGCTAGCCGCTATCTCTCCCGTGCTAGAGACTGGAAATTGAAAGGCCAGAAGGAGTATTATAAATTACAATGTAGATAAGACCCATGTCGACGGTGGCTTATTTTTTTGAGAATTAACCCTTTTCTCTACCTGCTCTATGGTTCTGCATAACTAGTGTCTTGAAAAAGTTAGGTTTTCATTTCCTTGATCAACTGTTGCTGCAATCACAACAATCTCTGCAATTTTGTTCTCTCTACCTGTTAACAGATCATAATGACATATAGAGCAAGTGACTGAATTTTTACAGTATCACCTTGAAGACAGAGGCTGATGATTTATTTCTGAGAAAGTGTGATATATTAACAAACCTAAGTGTTAAACTTCACTGTTTAAAGAAAGAGAAGTGTTAACCTGATGTACATTTGTAGTTTGGACTTAACTATGATCCACTTAAAATCAAATAGAAATTTTGCTATGAGACTTTGTGAGCTCTTCTCTACAAGATGTTTTGCCTTACATGTTAGTAAAGCTCTTAGTTATATTATTGATCCCATACGTAATTCATTGTGCATGAAATTATGGAATAAAGACAGCCATGAGATCACGAAGTCTGTCAGAATTCAGAGTTAATAATTTATATGTTCTTGGATAAACTCAATTGTTATTTTATGTCTGTTTCATTTTTAAGAAACGAAGTTGAGGAAAAAAATCAACAGCCAGAGATCGCTTCAGCTACGCAATGGAAACACCTTGTTTAGTCTTCGTGATGGATGTAGTGAAGTTAGAGCAAATTTAAAGTTCTCTATTGACTTTCAGTTACAGACAAGTCAAATATTGATACTTGCATTTTTTAGTTCACTGTATTATGTAAAATGAAGATGTTTTCTCCTGCCTTATGAAAGCAAAACTATTCTTTCTGAAGATAGCAAAGTTGAACATGTTTGTCTTCATTTTACAAAGTTCATTCACTATAAAGAAGAGTGAAAGGATGGAAATGTGCTATCTGGGTACAAAATACTCTATTTTGTGAGAAAGTACTGAAATACATGTTATTAATTGCAAAATTGGCGGCACTTTTGATGTATCAGAATAAACTGAGGAAAACTATGCAAAGTGCATTATCGTGCATTTGTGATTATCTTATGTGTATCTATTTTCTGTACAGAGATGACATACAAGTGCTAAACCAGCCCTTACAGAGCCACTTTGCATCTTGAGTGGGCACATGTGACTTTGCTTTTAAGCTGAGAGGATTGTTCTGTCAAATAGGCTGGAGATAGATAGTGGAGAATTTTTCTAGAGGGAAAAACAACTCTAAGCTTATTGTGCAAAACCTGATCTGTAGTGGAGCAGGTAGTAGATGTAATTTAAAGAAGTGGAGGGGTGGTTTTGTTTATTTTCTTAATTTTTTAGTCTTCTGAGGTATAAAGGAAGAAAAACTCATTTAACTCCTTTCTTCATGAAAGAGTTCATTTTTCATTAAAAGTTATGATTACCTTATAATCAGAAGTGAATTAAAAACATCTCAAAGTCATAGAATCATAGAATAGTTAAGGTTGGAAGGGACCTTTAAAGGTCATCTAGTCCAACCCCCCTGCAAAGAGCAGGGACATCTCCAACTAGATCAGGTTGCTCAGAGCCTCATCCAACCTGGCCTTGAGCGTTTCCAGGGATGGGGCATCTACCACCTCCCTGTTCCAGTGTTCCATCACCCTCATTGTAAACAATTTTTTTCCTAATATCTAATCTGAATCTACCTCCCTCTATTTTAAAACCATTACCCCTCATCCAATCGCAAGAGGCCCTACTGAAGAGTTTCTCCTCTTCTTTCCTGTAGGCACCCTTTAGGTACTGGAAGTAAAAAGTAAAAAGTAAAATGTAAAGTAAAAGCTATCATATGTTTAACACGCAGTTCACTGATCTAGCCTTTATGAAAAGAGACAGTGTAGTTGCCTGCAGGTTAAAGATTCTTAGCCATTATGCCGGACACAACTGGAGTCCTCTAATGTCCAGTGTCCTCTCCTGCTTCAGGTGTACCTCCATGTTTTCATCTTCACTGTAACTGCAGCATGGTCTGGACTCTGTGCCAGAGCAGGCACTGTGGCCAGTGTTGCAACTGATGTACAGAGCCAGGGAGTCCTCTGGCACCAACATTTGGGAAGGTGGCTTGAGGTAGGCTGCTATCAGTTAAATCCCATTGCCCGTGGAGAAATCCAAGGACGCACAAGAACAGAGATCACACACGTGTCTCTGAGGAGCCTAATGGAGATGGACCTTCCTGCTTTTGGGGCTGTTGTGGTTCTTCATGGAAGAGCTTCCAGTCCTGGCAGGTTCTCATCACCTCACTTGGTCTGCCTGAGTCCGAGCACTGCCCTTCGCATGTGCTTCAGAGAGCTGTAGTTTGAGCTCCACTAGAACTAGACTTCTCTGGTGTATTTGAACAGGCACATGAAAAAATGAAATGCCTCTGCCAGCTTGCACTGGAGTTGCAGGGCATTTGCTTTTCCGAGCATCTAGCATCTGAAAGAGCAGTGTCAGAGGACAGGCAGTCATACCTCCTTTGAGTTCCCCTGTTCTGTCCATAATAATCTAATAGACCACAGTCTCCACTAGTCTCTTGCCTTAGGAATCGGCATAGCACTTCCTGATAGATGGAGAAAGTGGTTATTATACAATGTGAGTATCTGCCACTGGGATAAATCTATAATTAGGATATCCACTTATGGACGTTTTCCAAATACGTCTAAAGAGTTATGTCAATTACTGGCATAATTGTAAATGAATCAGAATAAGCATCAGCAAATGAATCAAGCTGGAAGTTGTACAGTTTGCTTTGCTAATTATATTGCTCATAAAACAGCTGACATGAGATGTCTGCTACCTGCTGACTGGGGAATGCAGGGGGTTCTTTATGCTAATATTGAACGCTACTAATAAATAGGAAATTTAAATAGAAAAATATAAATAGCTTCAGAGAGTGATCAAGAGTGATTATTTTAATGTCTGGAACATTCCCATTTTACTAGATTTGGAAACCAGGCATTGCTGGGAACACCTTTGCAGTGTGTTAGCAGAAGATACAGATGCTTTTCTCCTTAGTTCAAACTTTCGGAATCCAGTTCTGAATAGCCTTTTCCTTCAGGCTTTCAGCCACCAAGACAAGCAAGTCCTAGTGGGACGGGCTGAAGAAATACAAATTCAGGCCCTTGTTGACAATTTCTTTATGCTCAGTTAAAATAAGGAGATTACGGAAGTCTCTATTATTTTACATGTCTCCCCTCCTTAGAGTATTTGACCCTTTTTATTGATTCTGAAATCATACAAATACGTCTTTCAAGCAGTTATTTGCTATGGATTTTTGCCTCCTCTGTCATTTGCAAAGAAACTCACAGGAAACATGCAATACTGACTACTAATAATATCAGACCGATGTCATACTCATCAGAATAATCTTCATTTTGCCATTGACCCTTCTCGGTGATGTTCACGCTTGACTCATGTGATGAGCCGTGCCTGCTCCCCCACTGCCAGCTGGTTCAGTCCCACACAAGATGACAGCAAAGGCTGGTGAGGGGGAAGCGGCAGAGAGGAAGCAGAGGGTAAAGCTCCTCTATGCCTCTTCTTTGGCGTTTCTCACCTATCTGTGCCGTGCAGCAGCAGCAGAAGTGCCTCACAGATGCCTCTTCAATCAACTCTGCATGTGTTGATGCGTCCTCTTCACTCCCAGGAGTAAGGGAAATCAGCATATCTGTACCCCCTAGTAGCGGGCTTACGGATCAAATAAGAAGCTTGTTAGCAACAATAAGGAGCACCAGGCTCATCATTATCTCTTTTGCCTTCTGTACTTTGCTCCTTCTGGAAAGATCCGGGATTGTGGCACGCATGGAGTAAGAGCAGAAGTGGAAGCAGCCACATGTCTATGGATGGCTTCAAAACTTTGCTGGTTCAGAGCAGGGAAAAGCCGAGCTTGTGAAAGCGTGGGGTAGAAGACAGTTCACAGACCAGTTTCATCACTGGAATTACCCAGAAATAAATCTGCCCAATGGCTTTTTCTACCTTATATCTTTGAAATTAGAGAGAGGATAGAATAAAAAAAAAAGAGGATCAGAGAGTTAAAGAAGAAAAAAGAGGTTCAATTTTGCTTACTGATGATGTATGCAAAAGTAAACAGAATTAAATTTGGTTCTCACATTCTATAGTCTGTCTCAGATGGCTCCCTAACACTGAATACAGGGAGATGATTGTTATTATTAGTTTGCTGTTCAGGATTATGTGTGCATAATAGCACTTTTTACCTAGAGCTGTAGTCACATATTGTCAGTGTTGGAATTTATCCTGAAGAGTTTGCTGTACAATCAGATAACTTAGAGCAAAATACTTCCACCTGAGAATTCTTGTGTTAGATCTCTCAGGTATACTTATCCACAAGAATCATCCAATAAACCAAGTAAACCTGACTCATTTTTACATTTTTATACATCTGTTTTTTACCTCTTCAAATTGAAAACTGTCTTTAGCCTACTAACAGAATTTCAGACACACCCACACTCTGCAATATCATGCTTCAGAGAGCAAAATATCTCTAATCAAAGGTTCTTGTTCTTGCTTATTTTCTTGTGCTGCTAAGGAAGCCAAGCTCTTCACAGCGAAACCTGCATGAAAAGCATATCTTAAAAACCCTTGTCCTTTTTTGCGTATCTGTTATGCTCATGTTTTTACCAGTTGCACACAGCTCCATCAGCTTGATATGGCCATAATATCTACACTTTTGCAGAGCTTTTCCCTGCTCTGCGATACCTACTGCCTCTGATGTCTGCATACTGGAGAACTCTGTTTTGAGAGGAAGTTGCCAAGCAGGAGAAAAAAGAATCTACTTACGGATTAAGAGACAGTGTCCTAAAAAAAAAAAAAAAGAGAGAGAGAGAGAGAAAAGAGAACTCAGATAGAAGAGACTGCAAAATATTTAAATTTGGACAGTATCTTGGACCACAGAATCATTGGCAAAATTCTTGTCCTAGTTGCAGTGGACCCTAGATGTCATTGCTTTTATATTCCTGATCAGAGTGAAGAAATTGTTCAGGAATAAAATCATGACTACATGAATATTCTACTGCATTCTGCTGCACTATGACCTTCCACTGCTTAAAAGCTTTCACTCATCATTCTGAATAAAATTAAGGAAGTTAAAAGTTACAGACATTCTGCTACTGATTATTTGAAAGAAGAGGAAGGTCCACAGCCAGGATACTTACATAGCACAGTTTGCCTTTCATTAATGATGATGATGTGTCAGAGTGGCTATCCATTATGATGTGATGCCCATTGTGTGCTAGGTATTGCATTGCTGGGGCAACAGCACCTGAAATCACCAGGAAAAACTTTGCAGTTTACGTCTCTGGCTATCAAAAGTCATGAAAATTTAACCTTCCTCTACTGAAAAAGATCAGAAGAAAATAAAATAAAAATTGAAATAATAACTGAAATAATAGGTGTAAAGAAAAATTGCATGAGTAAAGGATGAGAAGGGCAATGAAGGAATTTCCAGGGGATAGATTGAAGATGGTAGAGAGACTTGTGAAGAAAACAAAAAAAAATTTAAGAGGGAAAACTTTTGAGTAGTAACAGGAGGGGAACCCAATTTAAACTATTATATAGAGAAAGAAGTACAGGAAAAAGAGACAAACTGAAGAGGCATGCAAAGTGAAAATGTCACTGAATGATGGAAAAGGGACTACGAATGTCCCAGTGAAGGAAAGGGTGCAGAACTGAGGACAAAGGAATGAAACATATTGAGATTTCTGGAAAGAGAATATAAGAGGAAATTAGAAGTGGCAGATGGAATAGGAAAGAACCAGGGGAAATCAAATGTGAATGTTGGCTTGGAAGAATTCTGGCAGGATGAGTGGTTGGGGAGGTGGAATATTTCTGAAGGGATGATTTTTAGGAAATAGCAATTTGGAGATAAACTTAAGGAAGTAAAGTAGGAATATTGAAGAAATACATCATCTTCAGCTGCTTCTTTCACTTCTCATCCTTTCTTCCTGCCTCTTAGCATCTTTTCCAGTTAAAAATCCTTTCACCAAAATCTCTCATATGCTTCCCTTCTTCTTTGTAAACCACCAACAATCTTCTCTCTTCCCACCAGCCCTCTCCCTCAGGTTCTATCAGCTGAGGAAGACAGAACTTGTCTCCCCCTTACAGGTTGTCCTATGTTGAGAGCCAACACATTGCATCACTTCTTTGTACTGCCTCATGGAAAGGGACACTGTCATCTTGTCAGTCATATGCTCTGACATGAAGACCACCTGGCACTGTGGAGGAAGAATATAACCCCTGACCATCTTCTTCCTTACTAGCTGTTCAGACAAGGAGCTCCAAGGTTTCAATTTCTTCTTTTCTTTCCAATGGAGTATGAGCTTATGCTTGAGACAGGCAAGATAAAGAGAACAAAAACCTGTTTCAGTTTTGGGGAGGGAATAAGATGCAGGATAACTGCCTCCTTCCCTAGGCAACCTGCTGGTGGAATTTGAGGAAAAAATGAGGAAAAACCTGTGAGAATCCCAGTTCCTAGAACTGAGCTCCACAAGCACCAAAGACCACAGGAGGCAAAGGAGAAGCACAAACAAGAAGACATGACTGGTATGCAGGGTGACAAAGCAATGTGTGAAAAAAAAAAAAGATGACATTAATAGTAGTTGGTGGAGAGGGAATAAGGGAAAAAAGGAAAATGAAGAACCTCCCTTTTCAATGTGTGCCATGCAGAAGCCTCCTGTTCCCAGCCACAGCCATGCTCGCCTCCCACTGCCTACCCACCAGGTCTCTGCTTCCCACCACTCACAGTCAGTAGTGAAAACAAGTAGCCAGAGTGCTCAGCACAGCAACTTGCACTACTACTCCCTTCAAGAGCTTTCTCCGTAATGCTCTCAATCCCAGAGAGACAAGAGAGCAAAGCAATGATCAGATTATAACGAGCATCATTCACTTTAGTCTACACATAGTTGAAGTGCAGAAAGATGAAGTAAGAGTGTTGACAGTGGAAGAGCACTTTCTCCTGCACTGTCACTGTGTTCTCGCTGGAGAAAAATCCCTTCAGCTTCCTCTGCTAGTTCCTACAGTTTTTCCCTGTGATCCTAGGCCTTCACAACACATAAAATGTGAACTGCAATGCAAAGAATCTCTTATTTCACCCCATTTGCCATTTCAATTTACTGACTTCTTCTGCTTAAGGATGGTTACACCAAATCTTTTGCAATCTTTTACATAACTTTGGTTAAAATTTCAAGCTAAAAATAAAGATATCAAGCATATGCTGGTAGTAAAGTAACAAATATTATAGTTTCTTACTGTGTGTACACAAAAAGAGAGCATTTTACTCAATGTACGTTAAATACAGTAGTTACAGAGTCAGACTAGTAGAAACAATATCATACACAACTGAAACTCATAGATTTTTACTTTTAACTCTTGATTTCAGACAGTGAGAGTAAAATACTAGTGGCTTCAGCTCAACTGGACATTTAATGCGATGTTTCTGAAAGAGGTGGAAAAAGAAGCCTGAAACAAGCTAACCAACAGAACAGTCGAAACAGAGCCTGCAGACAACTGAGGGTATTTTTAAACTCCTTACCACAGCCTAAATTCCATTAGCATGAGCCTTGGAAGGACACATCTGTTATTCTTTAAGGAACTAAAGCAGTTGGCTGGCCTCCTAGCTCTTGAACAAAGTGTTCAGGGCTCACATGGCAACATTGTGCTGCATATAACGAATCTGTTTAATTTAAATTATTTTTCTAAAGGAAAAAAGAAAGGAAAGAGTAATGATTGAGAAGCATCTGTGAAGGTTCTGCTATACCTTGCTTTTTCTTTTTGCAAAATCTATCTTCATGGTTTGGTTTATCCATCATCTGGAGTTACTAGAAGCAGCACAAACACGTGGAAATACTGTAGATGAAAACTGCAATGTCTGGAGATTTGTCTAGCTTCCTGTTTTACTGTCTTGTATATGAATGGAGAGTTTACAGAATAAGTGTGAAGAAAGCTCTGTTTGAGTTCAGACTATCCACAACAAATTCATTCTAAATATTGGCCAGCCTTTTCTTTTCTAAACAATCTTTCTGTTGGATTGCAAGTGCATATTGAAAAGGAGAATGCAGGCTTCCCTGCATGAGATTTTAGTATAAAGATCTGAGTCTAAAGATTTCATAAAATCCAGATTTGGGAGAGCAGGGGGGAGAAAACTGACTGGTGGAAGATAGACTAAGGGAGTAATATCATCTGTAGGGACAAAACAAGGATTAAGTGAAACCATAGCACTTGAAGCTATCCATGAATTACTGTATGAAGAAAAATCCAGAAATTAATTATAGACAAAGAAAAGTTCCCATTCAATCTTTAGGTGAAGAAATTAATGTCCTACTTCATGGAAGCTACATATGGCTGCATATGTATGCCCCGTACAGCTACATATCTCAGACTAAGACAGGGGCTGTGGACATATGTGTGTATGTATGCTACATAGAGAGGTGCAGTGGGTTAGCAAAGTATAAAAAATTACAAGGAACATTCAGAAGAAATATATAGAGGAAAGGTTTTGTGAGTAGGTGAGTTCACTTTATCCACTGCCCTCAAAAACATTCGGTATTCAAGTTTTACAGTAGCCTCACAGCCAATGCAATCTATAAATGCAAAATATAAAGGCTAAATTGGGAAAACATTCATATAAACTGTCCTGAGTTTTTAATGCAAAATCTAACTTGGATCCTCTAATGCTCCAAATCACTTTCATGAACTCTTTATAAAACATGGTGTTTCCATGTCTTGGCATGATTAGCTGATAGAGTTGGTAGGCAAAGCAAATATACAGAGACAAATGAAAGTCTGAATTTGTTGTTCATGGGTTTGTTTTTCTTTTAACTGTTGTATAACTAGGCCTACCGAAGATACCAGATTCTTGTTTCTAAAGACACCTCTTCACATCTGCCTTTAATTTCTTTCTTAAAGAAAAAAAAAAGGCTAGAAATGTGAAAGTACTTAAGAACACGAGCTGCTCCCAGCAGGACAGAAAAAGAAAAGCAGCAGAGGGCTTGTGAGGGTTGGAAAGGCCTACAGTAACCTGGCTGAGGCATTCTTGATGGGAGATTGTCTTTGTGTTGGTCACCCTTTGCTAAGGGTAGATAGCTTTATTGATATTTTATGGTTTGGCTTCCTTTATTCAAAGCACTTGAAACACTAGAGTTTTGTTCTCTGGCCAGCCAAGTTTCAGATGCCTCATAACACATGCTGGTCACGGAAGTATTTAAAATACTACTTCAAGTAAAACCCTTGAATTACAAAAAAGCACTATAATCATACATTTAGGAACATATGTTTAAACTGGCTTCATCTATTTTAAGCAGAACAAAAACCAATTGAACAGTTTCAAGGGAGATTGCACCATTTTGAATGGAGACACTAACAGGGGCTTTTTGGGTAAGAACCCTGTGATTTAAAGCTGAAAATTAAAATAAAGCATTATGGAAAAATGAGATTTCAGCATGTATGGACTTAAGGATGATTGCCAGGAGATCCCTTCCACTTATGCCAACTCTGTCAGTCATGTGCTGTATAATCTGAAATTAAGAAGGATAAAGTTTATAGGAACAAATAATTTGCATTTGGCTAAGTGAGGTTGAAAAAATTGGATAAGCTTGCAGGCCTCTCAAGCCTTGCAGTCACTGAATATCTTTGTCCCACTTTTGTCCGTCTGTAACTTAATATATAAGCTGATCCAACTTAATGTACTGGCTGAGTTCTGCCGCTGAGAAACACGATCACCCTTCTATGCTCCTGGGAAACACTTTAGCACCAGTTCAGCAGAGGTACTGAAATATGCCAGGCTTCATGCTCACCACTGATTCTTGTCCAAGGAATTGTGGCCCCATAGTCAGAGTACTCTCATGCACCAGAGCATGAAAGGTATAATTTCAGAGTGCAGCCTTAATGTGGCAGGGATGCAAGCCTGCTTTAAAGCACAGAGCTCTGCCCAGGCAGTTACAGTCAGCATAATTCACTTTCCAGATCATTTCTCTGCATGATACACAAGAAATCTCCCAGTATATGTCAGGGTAAAAGTGAACAAATGGCATGGATTTCATTTCACAACCCACTTTGTCATGTTTTAAACCCAGTTAGCAATCTAGTACCACGCAGCTGCTCGATCATGCTCCTTCTCCACAGGGAGATGAGAGACAGAATTAGTTAGAAAGGAAAACTCATAGGTTGAGATAAAAATGGTTTACTAGGATAGCAAAGGAAGATATAATAATATGTATGAAAATAATGATAAGAATAATAAAATATAAGGATAATAAAATACACAAAACAAATGACCCACAATTTCTCACTACTCAATGATCCAATGTCCAAGACAGCTTTTCACAAGCAGCAATCATGGAAACAAACTGAAAGTGATCCTGGAATGATCCTGAGCAGTGAGAGAAAGGACGGCCCACCAGCCAACCTCCACTGAGCACGACATCTATGGTGTGGCACAGTTTCTTTGGCCAGTTTGGGTCAACTGTATTGGCTATACCCCTCCCAGCTTCTTGCACCTGCACATTAGCGAAACTTGGAAAGCTGAAAAACTCCTTGGTCTCTTTAGCAACAACTAATAATATATGTGTATTTTCAACATTCTTCACATACCAAATCCCGTACTAAATCCAAACCGCAGCAACTACTGGGATGAAAATTAGCTCCATCCC
Organism: Chlamydotis macqueenii; assembly: GCF_036417535.1. Lineage (NCBI taxonomy): Eukaryota > Metazoa > Chordata > Aves > Otidiformes > Otididae > Chlamydotis > Chlamydotis macqueenii. The sequence continues at coordinate 170,739,815 of NC_141556.1, forward strand.
AGCTGAAATCAGGACACACCTTTATAGGTGGAAGAATGGGAAGTATCATGTAGGGAAAGCTTGAGAACCTTTGAATCATTTCATTACATTGTACTACATAGGGGATTTTATTGTTTAGAAGGAGATACGTACTTGGTCAAAATGTAGAATAATTGACCTTCGAGGTCAGCAGATCTGGTGGTGGTGCAGAGCATAACTACTTGCCAAATAATAGAAAGACAACTAATCAAATGCCATCAATGTATTTTTCATCTTCAAACTCATCTGCCAGGCCTCATGGAGAAAAAGAAATGGTGGCACTGAGGACAAAAGAGCACCAACTTAATAATATTTCCTCTCTTGCATTTGCTTCCTCTATCTAGTCACATTTCCTGGGTGATGGGATCATCTCAGCAATGTTCGGTTGAAGATCCCTCCATATTGCAGGCCTTCTGCAACTGTTGTTTTCAGCAGTAGACAGAAATTCTGGGTGATTTGCTGTGATTTTCATATGAAAGTTGATGTCAGCAGCAGCAAAAATCCAGCTCTGTTAGCTTTACATGAATTGTGCCTTGCCCTTTTTGCTCAATATCAGAGAGAGAGCAGGTTGTGTTCAAGGAGTCACTAATCCACAGGAGAGCTCTTTCTCTCGTCCTCAAGTCTGTTAGCTCTTGCATAGCCTGAGTGTGCTTTCTTGACATTGTTAGTTTGCTATCACGAAAAAGCAAACTTGCTTCCTTGGCTTTGCCTTAGAAAGAGATAGTTCTCCCATTCTTCAAAAGAAATTTCGACTTCAACATCTGTAGGATTTTCCATTTTGGATTGAAACTAAGATGTTTAGAAGTGATATTTCCTGCAGACCATGTTCCATCCTAAATTCATTCTTATGGGTTTTGATCAGAGAATTTGCCTTGAATCTGAGAAATATTTGGCAAAGCAGAAAGAAATAGAGAGTATGACAAACAAAAGATAGAGTCTGAGATAATTAAGTAATCATATAAGGATTTTTTATTTTTCAATGAGCCCCAGGAGACTACTAAATCAAGATCTCATTCACTAATATATATTTACATGTTTAAATAAAATGTAAAAGCACAAAAGGAGAGGTGCATTCCATAACTCAGGCTCTCATTTGAGCTGTGAGAGAACGGGCAGGAATATCTATCTTCCACATGCCAATTGTATCCTTCAATCACTGGGATACTGATTATTTTGACATAATCTTGGCTACTTCAGAAAAAAATTCTGTCCTCAAACATCTCTGTCATTCTTTCTCACTGACGTTGTATTGTTTGTACTGGATTTGAGAAACTTGTTTTCCCACTGCAGAGAAACTTCCTGGCAACTAGAGTTACCATGTCCCCTTCACGATGCTTTTATTACTCCTTTGGTTCATTTACAGCCTAGTAGCGGCTCTGGAGTTGAGGAGCATTCTTCTGCTTCTTCCTCTCCATCACTCCCTTTCCTGAAGAGAAACACAGAGACTTCTCCCCTTTACAAAGTGCCTTGAGATGCTTTGCTGGCAATCTCTTCATGAAGGTTAGCTCCACAGTCACCTTCTTCTCTCCCCATTGATTTGATTTGTACCACTGTGTACACAAACACAATTTTTTTTTATGCTCCCAACCATACATTCAAGGTCTCTTAATTTATTCAAAGCCACTTAATTAGTATATTGTGTTATCAAGGAACTTTGTCTCACACTGACAAAGAAATGTGATTACACCTTTAACACTGCTTTTCAGAAACTAACCTCTGCGTTTATGGCAAATCAAAACAGAATGTAATCAACTCAGTTTGCTTTTGACAGATGTTTAAAGCAATTTTATGCTACATAGCTTCCTTGTGTCTGGTTTCTGGAGTGCCAGGATACATTAGTTACAATTTAGATTCACCGAATATTGGGTGGATTGTTTGCCACTCGATAATCCTCTTCTGTACACTGCTACTCCTTTATTTCTAGCATTTACGTTGCGAGTTTAATGCTTGCAAAATGTGGTGGTCTGAGAGAAATGAAAAGTTAAGTCTTCTTTTTATAAACAGGGAAAAGCACACTAACTTCTTCTACTGTGTTATTAAAGTGCCTTAACACCAACATGGCTTCAGATGCAAAATTAAAATACTCATGAGGATATGCCTAGCTTGAAAGAAGTGAGTTGCCACATTATATATCTTGAAATCAATTATACTAATTCTGCTCTAAATTTAATAGTTGAACTACTCTTTCAAACTGATGCTCTACTGCCCACTCCTGGACATCAGAAAGTAATTCAGCCTCAAAATCTATTCTACTAGTGACTCCTCCACTGAGCATTTGGAGTTGACTCTGAGACAGACAGTTGTTTGACCAAGAGCCAGAGTCCACTGGATAAGCATTATTTGGGTTCAAAACCATTCTGGACTGTACTTGAGCCAGTTTTCTGAGAGACTTTGCATTTCCCCACTGACTGATGAATTTCCTTTTTCCTCCTTACTATTTGCCATTTCATCATTCCTGATCTTCATCAGACTGCAAGTAACATGAAAGGAAAATATGTAACATGCATTACATCTAGTTATCACCCTAGCAAAATTGTTTTCTCTTCTCAAGCTTAAATGTCAAATAATTAATCAGAAGCTGAAACATCCCATGAAGAAGGAACCTCTAAGAAATGCAACTTTGGTTATTATATTAAAAAAAAAATGCCTTGACACTACTGTTCTTGCTCTTAGAGCTAGTTACACTCTTTGCAAAAGCTGATCTTTAGATCTTCCCTGAAGTCTCACTGGCCTGGGGATGATGTGTCTATCCCAGAGATATACAGATTAATTTTCGGGTTGCTCTCTATTTCTTTTTGAGACCTTCTTAATACATTTTTCCAAGATGAATCCACAGTGGGACAGCTTCCCCAAAGCGGAATAGATGCAAACTAGAAGTTTATATGCTCTTATTTATCAGTGTAGAGATATCCCCTGAGTTCCTTGGTGCCAAGTCCTTTCTGTCTTTTCCTGGTCCCTTTCCCCCACTTCAAAGGCATCCACATAGTTGGTTGGTTTTTTTTCCTTAGTGCCCAAGGATTAAACAGAGATATTGGCAGTAGCTGGAAATGTAATTGTTTCTGATAGTATCAGCAGCAAGCATTCACATTTGGGAGAAGCACTCATCTGATTTGTATGGGATCTGTTTCCCCAGAAAAGCTCTTCAGTCCTAGCACTGCACAGTACTGGCACAAGACACAAGCATGAATATGCAACAGCATTATTATTATTCAAGAATCACAGTTAGTGGTAATAGCCTTTTTTCCCCCAAAATTAATCAGAAAATATGTAAGTCAGCATATTTAAATAATACATTGAAATCAGAGCACAGCATGAATAATATTTAAATTAAATCTGACAACATAAGAAATATAAAAAAGGAGTATTCACAGTAATGGAAATAAGGAATTTTGAAAACTACATTTTCTGAAGGAGGAAATAATTAAAAGACCTACTTTAGTAAGATAATTTATGGAGTCACCTTATCAGAAAATAAAAAGTGTAGCTACACTAAATGAGGCCTCCATAAAATGAAAAGGAGAATAAATGAAAGCAAGACAGATATATGTATTGCTTTGCAGGAAGGCACAAAAACTAAAACAGGCAGACTGTTCTCATGAAAGATGTCTCATTTCTTGCTGAAACCTCTGTGTCACTAAAAGCACTTTAAAGAAAAAAAGCCATTTAAAAATGTGTTTATAAACTTCAGCACATCTCAAACCAATAAAGGTCTCGAGTTCACATTTCTGAATGGTGGAGCTCACAATGGGAGAGTACATAAAAGCAAAAGCCTGAAAAATACTCTTTTTCAGTAGCAATATCTTGCTTTGGATCAGAGATGAGTGTGCTCAGAAGAAGGTATTTGTTGTTTGTTCTGTATTTCACTGCTGCTGTTGAAATACACTCAAGATATCTGGATTTTGCACATTGCAAGCCAAATTGCAGACTGCAGGGGAAGTACAGTGAAGCTCAGCCAGCTCTGCTCTGACTTTAATATCATTTAACATCTTTAGAAGCCCAGATGCCAGTGCTCTCCCTCTCTCTCTCTCCTGATGTGCTATAGTCCATCATGTTTTGCATTTAACTGAATGCCATGGTCTTTGGGCAACAGCATTTTACTCTGCTGAATACAAAGAAACCCTTTCATTGCTGCCAGTTGACCAAGAGTATCTGCCTCCAATTTAGCTGTTTATCGGTGTTGTTCCTAAGTACAGTCAGAAATGCATCTCAGTGGTTTAGTGTGTTTCCTACCCTGTGTATCTTCTAGACCTGCACAGAGGGAGCTTTTAAAAAGCTCTTTCTTGTGTACGCTTTCATACTCAAATTCTCCATCATCTGCTGCAATGCAAATACGTATTTTGGCATTTATCAGTCATTGTGAAGTGACTGATTCCTTCCATTCTGCTGTTCAGGCTTACATAAATATGAAGATGTGACAGGAGGGATGAGGAAGGTGTCACCACAGCTTCATTCTGGCACATGAGAGGGTGGTGGGGAAGTAGCAGCGCTTTCTCTCCAATACAGGCTGCTCAATTAAACCAATTGCTGATCGTAGACAAAGGCACTCTGAACTCACAGATGGGAACAACGCCATCCTCGCAGATGGGCATGAGCATCCAACACCAAGGAACATTGTACTATCACTGAATATCTGTGTTGACGCCTGGCCAGAAATGTAAAAAAACCAGGTGCCAATCCTAATATTCTATGCCCACAATACAAGGGAATGCAGCACCAGCCATTAATCCAACACCTGTCTGGGTTAATTTTCAGAAGTCCCTGGGCAAAAAGAAGAAGAGTTTAATGACTAGGTTTAAACCAAGCCAAGTGTTTTGAAATGCATTTCTACATTTGGAAATCTTAGAAGAGAAAGATTGTTTTAAATGTGATCTCAGTGGCATCTTCTTGATTTCGTGATAACACAAGAACAATCTTCCAGGAAAAAAAAAATTGTTGGCCTGAAGCCAGTGATCTTATTACCTACTGCAGAATTACAGATATTTTAAAGGGAACAGAGACTACATATCACCAAAGACAACTCTCTTTTTACCACTACCGGATTTACAAATTTAATCATACTGTAGAGGACATTGAAGGAAGAAGGAATAGAAAGAGAAGCATGAAAGAAAAGGCAGGAATTAATGGCATTGCCCTTTAGCAGAATGGTCAAGATACCTGCAAAATTGCAGATTTCCTTGACAACATTAATTGTAATCAAGGGAGAGCACAGCTTGGAGCTGTGTTCTGGAGACTGGACATCTCCAGTATCAATGTTTTTCCAACTGCTTTAAAAGGTGTAGACAGCCTGAGTCTCATTTCTCGCTTGCGTCCTTCATCATTCTTGCCTACTGAATGAACATCTACCTACTGAAAGGTGAAGGGGCTCACAGTAATAACAGCACTTTGGGAGGGAGGTCCTAATTGTTGGCTTCCTTCGAGTGAGAAAAGAAGGACAAGAAAAAAGGTAGAAACTAAAAGTAAGAAAGGTATGAGAGGATAAAGAATAGTTGAAAAAATGTAAAAAGGGTGCACAGGAAAAAGATCCATCCAGATCCATTCCATTTCTGTGTGAACGTTGACATCATCAGCAGCAAAAGTCCTGCTCTGTTACCTTTACATGAACTGTGCCTTGTTCTTTTTGCGCAACATCAGAGAGAGAGGAGGTTGTGTTCAGAGTCACTAATCCAGAGGAGAGCTCCTTCTCTTGTCCTCAAGCCTGTAGGCTCTCACATAGCCTGAGTGCGCTCTCTTGACATCATGTTAGTGTGCTATCATGAAAAAGCAGGCTTGCTTCCTTGACTTCCCCTTTAGAAATAGAGTATTCTCTCATTCTTTAAAAGATACTTCACTTTGTGGGAGAAGGAAATGGTATTCAGGAAACATGAAAGTTAATGGTCAAAAAAGGAAAAAGGAGGAATATAGGAAAGTGTGATTTTTGTGAAGGAAAAAAAAAAAAGCAGTGGTTTTTGCCCTGCCTCATCTTGTCCTTTAGGGCTCACATCATGGCACTCATTGTCAGGTTTACTTTCCTCTGCCTAGACAAGGAAATTAACAGTACTGAATTCTGCAAAGAGAAACAAAAATGTAACCAGCTGTGTTTGTTCTATGTGTATGGAGAATGAGTATATCTACCTTATTTTACAGTTCAGAGGTATAATATCTTTAAACCCTGTATCAGCCTTCCTGGGGATTATGTGGACACTGAGACACTGACTTGTTTTGGTTTACTCTGAACTGCTATTTCTATACTTTGCAGATCTAAAGAAACACATTGCCACCCTCACAGACCTTTTTCTTTCTTCCACCACGTCTGTAAGCGTGGGCCCAACCCCTATCTTTGGGTTTTGGTCTTTCTTGTAGGAAAATAATTTTCCCTGTGGACACACAAGCGTTATAAAATGTTACAAAAGCTCTACAGTCCCTAAAATCAGTTACTTTGGTTTGAGTGGACTCCTTACAAGTTTTCACGCTGACCTGTATCTAAAACAGGAAGAAAATGTATGCTTTTGACATTTTAGAAAGTCTCAGCCATTTGAACTCTTAATTCTTTACAGCATTCACAGATAGCAAGAGGAATTACAGTCCGTGTTCCTCTAGACACCATGTTCTATTATATGTAAACTGTCAGCTCTTTTAAGAGGATATAGACAGTATCCTGACAGTCTTTTTGAACAGAAGTTCAACATTTGCTTTCTGTTAGTAAACACTCTCTGCTGCCCAGTTTTCATACCAATGAAAATCCCTCTAAGGCAAGCAAACTTCTTGACAAAGTGCCTGAGGGTTTGGATCCAGTACTTAATATAGCAAATGTCTTTGATTTAGGCACTGGATAAGACATTAGCTGCTTTAGTGGAAAGACGAAATGCAGTGAGATTTACTAACAATTATCTGAAAGAATTTTATTTCTATCCACAACCGTTGTTTAATTTAGAGAGAAATGCTATTTGGATATGGTATGGGAAGAAGAAATTTATTTCAAAGTGGAAATTCACCATGATATTGTGTCAAAGATTTTTTTTAAAAAAATGGTGGATTTGTTTTTATCTAAGTACTTTCAATTTTGAAAATAAGCTTTTTTTTTTTTCCCCTGACAAAAAAATACAAACCAAGAAGTATTTGATAAAAGAGAAGCTGTAAGAAACATATCATTTGGAAAAAAAAATCATAATTAGTGCATAGGCAAATTATTAAAAGACAAAGGTTTGTTAAAGAAATTGAATTAACAGTGATATGGATGTTTTGGAAAACCATTGTAATTTGAAGGACAGCAGGATATACAATCATCCTACTTATGCAGGCTGCTTTCTTTGTGCAGCAATTAGTCTTTTCCTCCTGTGTTTTGAAAAAATAAATGCTGTTAAGTTAGCTAATCAAGCTTTATAACATGCTCAATTATTTTCATAACCTTTTGTCATGAAAGTGGATGTTGTTATTAAACAACAGTTACTATTGTAAAACAGCAGTTTTCTGTGAAATATTTTTCATAAGAATAATTCTTTCATTTTATTTCACAATTTTGTACCTATCTACCCAACTTTCCACTCTGTCATTACAATTGCCAAGTGATAAAAATTAGGAATCTTGTCATCTTCCTGTGTTGAGAGAGATTATTACATCTCTGTGGGTGTGATTCTTGTCAGTTAACTCTAACTAAATTGGTTTCATTCTGGCATAAACAACTTACCTTGGTGTTCCCTGTAGTCAGTAAAGAGACATGGACATTCTTTGGGGGGATTCATTAAGTCTGTCTTGCACACTTGTTTTGGGCCATCTTTTTAAAGTGACTATTTTTTTCCTGCCATAATCTGTTAAAGAGGGTTATATCAACTAACTTCTGTATGGTCTGTTTTTCTGATGTTTCAAGTCAGATGTGAACGTTCAATTGTGAAAGTGCAACAGATCAAACATTAAAAGACTTTGAGCAAGTACATGTAAATGTTGTCCCAAAAATAACAACTGCACATTCAGCAGGAATGATGGCTCTGACTGGAGCTAGTTTTGCTCCATATATTGCAAAGAATAATAGAATAAATGTTATTGATTTGAAGATTTGATAGAACAGGCTAACCAGCCTGAACCAGAGAAAGAATAGAGACTTGTAGATCTGAAGACTCTTTCCTTTGTGAATTGTGGAGAGGTTTTGACAAGCATCTCCTTGAGTTCACCAGTATGTATGCTACAAAGTTTTTTCTTGTAGTTAAGCATACTTATTTTTAGCATGAAGGCCCCTACTGGATTTGCTTTTATCCCTCACACTGTTACAACAGGTGTGAGGGATGGCCATAAATCCAGATAGGAAGGTTATTCAGACAGAATTCTGTCTAAGATACATGTTCAAATAAGAGATTGATTTCTCTTGAAACTTAGTTTTGAATGCCTTGTATGAACTGTGTTGTACACAGAGAAACTAAGAAGAGCTAGGGAGAATATTTCAGCTATGACTCTATTTTCCAGTGTTTTACTTGAAGCCGTTTTACTAGAGGATAATTAAAGACATAGTAAATCAAGTTTAGGATCCTTTGCAAATCAGTTCCAAAACCCTGGAGTAGGTATCATCCATTTCAATTTCATCAGGAAAGATCTGCCCAATCTAATCTGCCATATTTCTAATGTGCACATCCTCAGAGTGTTTAATTGCCTCACTGAGAGTATTTTCCATGGAAAGGGAAGGAAAACTCTCACTAAAATTTTAGAAGGCTAAAAGTTTAGTGAGCAAAGTATGCTACAGTGATTCATAGGTAGCTTTCTACATTTTACTTAACGGGATGCACTGGGAATCTACTTAATTGTGCATCATCCCAGGGAACTAATTTGGCCTAAGGTAGTGAATGGCATTGACTGCTGAGTAATGAAGATACTTCTGACAAACATTTCTGTTTAATAGGTATCATCCAGCAAGGTCCAACAGCTTAGGTTGTGTTTAAGCTCTAAAGCTCATGACAAATGAGCATGATATTCCACACTTTCAATTTTCTAATACAGAAGTAGTCAAATAAAAAAGTAAAAATAAGTAATTAAGATGGAATAAAATAATTTTATCTGTCTGTGTTTATACATCATCATATCTTATTTTGAGCAATTCACAGCTTTAAATTGCATCCAAGTCTGTAAGAGACCGTTGAAACATTATTTACTGCTGGATGCCAGCTATATCTGTCAGCACTCAAAAAACGTACAGTTGACAATGAGTCATAAATAAGAGATTAATTAGTGCGGTAGTTGGAAGTTATGTTGCTGATTCAGATATTTAGTATCCACTTCACTAAGATAATTTGCATATGTTCTGCCCTCTTATCATCTGTTAAAAGATTTGGTTAGAAAAAAAGGAGTCTAAGAGCATCGGTGGCTGAAGGGAAGAGAGGGACACATGGGAAGGGCAGATGATGGTGCTTGGCTGAAGCCTCAGAACAGAAGAAAACAGCCCACAGTGCTGGCATGGAAAAGGCTGAGAGAGTCAGAGAGGGTGACAGGACTGGTGCCTTTGGAAAGAGAACAATAGGCATTATATTTAGAAGCTCAAAGGTCAACCATGGGAATACCTAATTGGTTTACACTCTTGATTTAAGCCCTGTTCCCTTATTCTGTGTTTTATTGCTTTTTATTCAAGTCACAGGGAATTTTTTGCCAGTGCTCCCAGTGGGAGAATTAGGTTTACCGGAAAAGCATTTTCAGATACTGAGAGAATTTACAGCAGTATAAAAAATTGCATGCATATTACAGATGAAACAAGCATCACATATTGAAGGTGACCTGTATGTGCTAAAAAGCAGACCTATAGGAAAAAAATTATTTCATTACAAATCTTACTTGCTTCGCCTAGCTCTGTCCCCTAGTTCTCTGTTTGAATTTAATATCCTAAGGAAATGTGCAATCCTACAGTAATATCCTCTGTCTTAGTGAATGCCTGTATAGCTTCTGAAGGTTAACCATCTTTTTAAAAGCAAATATGAAATTTCTGAGGAAACAGTTGCCTATGTCTCTTTAGTGATGCATGAAAAATCAGCAAAATTCTGCCTTGACCTGTTTTTTTCTCAACATATGATGCTATGGGTTTCTGTTACTGACTGCTAGGTAACTGCACTTTGGGTTGGTTAGTTAGCTCTAGGGTGCCTATGTAGTTAAAAGAAATAAAATAGGTAATTTTATGTCTGTTTTGTTTTTAGAAGTCTCTTAAACAAATGTGGACATCTCCTGTTGCATGACTTATATCACGATTCAGAACTGCCCATTTCCCTTACCCAAATGAGCTTGAGTGAGCAGATCAGATTTAGATATCTGCATTTGGTCAGATGAATCTCACCTCGTGACTCCAAATTTCTAGTGAAACTACTGATCTGTATGTTAACGGGGCTGTGAATAGAATGAAACTGTGAAGAAGTCCTTCTATAACATTTAGAGCTGCTCAAAGGGTAGTCTGCACAGTCTGGAAAGATACGGGCCAATTTTGACATAGTGTGATGGGGAGTCTCATGAATAACTGGAAGTCTAGAAAATGAGACCTTCAAGAAAAGCTTACAGAAATTGAGTTTGGCTTACTCCAGCCAAAAGAAGAACAAAGGAAAACACAAAATCCTGTTCTGTATATTTCTTGGATCTGAAAAAAAGGTAAACAAACTTGTTATCAGGTCCACTGGGAAAGGAGCAAGAAATAAAATGCTAAAACTTTACTGAGGCAAATTTAGGTTAGATATTAGAGAAATTTCTAAGAGAAAAGATACTTAAGCAGAGGAACAGATTGCTGAGGGAGATTATGAAAGTTTTTTAGCACAGATTTTTAAAAAAGGTTGCAGCAGTGTCTCTTGGGCACTTCCTGAAGTTCTTTAGGGTCTGTTTTTCTTTCACTCCTCTACTTTTCTGTCATTCATTCTTTGACTCACTTGTCTCTCTCTGCTTCTCTCTCTTTCTCTTTCTCACTAAGTGTGTTGAACTGGAGAGGAGAGACTCCCAGCCTCCAACACCAGTCCCTATTTTATTTCTGTGTCTGGATCCCAAATAAACAACATTTTTTAATATCAGCTGAAGTTTCTTAGGTCACTCTGAGTTTTACAGCTTTGTGGCTAGCCTCAGGGAAAGAAGTTACAAGTGAAGAAATAACTGCTATTTATTCCGCTTTTCGAAAAGAAAATACAACAGGCAGGAACTAGCTGGAAAAGGAAAACGTACAACAATTGCAGAATAACGACTTTGGCCGGAAACCCCGCTGAACAGAGGGGATAGCCCCAGAGGGACACATAGAGGAAAGGAATTCCTGCAGAAAATCTGCAGCATCTTTCCTGCAACCTGCTGGCTTAGCCTTCAAAAACACCATGTCTGACAGCCTGTTAAAGAACAATTTATTTCTGTTTATAATTTTTTTACTATATTTCCATTTCTGAATATCGTTTTGCTCAGTCTGGGATTTGTTAATTGTGTTTGCAGAGATATTTTTAAGTGTTGACTACAGTTGTGTATACAGCCAGGCTACTATTCTATATTTAAATGTTATATAGCTAAAATCAGCAACATTAAATTTTCAAATAAGATTGTAAATGATAGGGAAAATATATTAAAATCTTTATTTTACTGTGCAACATGAAAATAAGAAAGGAATTAAAAAAGTGACAGAACACAAGGAAAAATAATGTAGCACTTACATTATCCCATTACTTTTCAGATCATCACAGAATTCATGTTATTTGATTGATTTTACCTTCTGTGGTTACTAATAAACAAAAAACATCCCTGCAAAATATCTATTGTTTTTTTTTTCTACTGAAGTTGCACTGAGCAGATCTCTCTCTCTCTGTTTTTTTTTTCTCTGAAGTGCTGTCAAGTAAAGCCGTATTTGCTTGGCTGTTATACCTTTGGGCTCTTTACCAGTAATAGGTAGTAGGCAGTAATTTCCTATACATTAGGCTTTGGAAAGTGGGAAAAAGCCCATTGTAGTGTTCCCATGTTCTTTCTGAAGATCATTACTTTTTTTTTTCTCCCAAGGAGAAATTGCAGTTTTAAAAACAAATCCAGGGTTGATAAAACAGGGTTTTAAAAAAACATATTTACTGGAGATTTGTCACAAAGGAAATCCCACTATATTTTAGGGGCAGCTTAAACCGTTTTATAATGACCATGATAATTTTTAATTATAGCAACATGTATCAAGAATGTGTCTCTGGGTGATTTATGAACCCAAAGTGGAATTTGTTGTGCAGCTAAGACTTCTCTGGCGCACGAGGAATGCAATGTCAGGTCTAGAAGGTGACATGCACATGGCAAAACAGATATTCAGTCCAAAGTATGTCTTTGATCACAGAAAGCTCTAAAGTAGACAAAGCAAACTTTAGCACTAAATACAAACATAGCTACAACAATACTGCCACTAAACCACAGGAGCAGGTATTGTGATTTATGTGCTTTAATCCTTTGGTGAGTCTACTCCTCAGGCTTGAAATGTCTTTCTGTTGACTTTCTCTCCCCCAGCAATGCCAGCTGATATCTGCTTTTTCCACAGACATCTCCAAACTCTTTCTATCATGTCCTATTCTGTATTTAAATGCCTCCTGCAAAAAATTTTCTACTGCTAACCATCACATTAATGGTCTGTATGTTGTATAAGATCAGATCTCAAATGAAGAGCCACCAAGGCTCAACTCAGTTCACATCAGAAGTGGTGGTAGTGGGCAATCATGAAGGCTTAGAGGAGTTTGCAGCCATACTGCCATCTCCTTTGGCTCCAGGTCCACTGTCAGGATAGCTGTATTTATTTTTCCAGGTGGGACCTGTTGATGCTGTAGTCTGCTGAAGTGCCCAGAATCTCTGATGTAGCAGAGATGTTGGTAGCAACTCTATGAATGTTCAATGCGTAGTGCCCAAAGGACTGAGCAAGGTGAATCAGAATACAGGATGTTTCCCTACCTTCAGGTAGAATCATGTTGTCTCTTCAGTTGCTTTCTTTTGGCCTTTGAGTTCTATGTTTCTTTCCACTGAGTGACACAGATGCAATGGGAGAAATTAAGATTTGTTTAGCCAGTTTGACAGCTTTGTGGTGTTCTCCTGGGAGCTGGAAACAGAGAATCTAAACTTCAGCAAAGTGAGAAGAGCTGAGACATGAAGCTCTCCTCCATCTCCTCTGCACTTGTCTAATTGCCAAGACTTCTGTGGATTTGGCCTCAGGAACACATTTCCTACACCTCAAAATGCAAGTGATTCTGAGTGCTCCCAGAGATGTATTTACAGATGCCTAGGCAAAAAGTGGAACCATATGGTTGTAGGCATACCCAGAATTAGGCAGAATTTGAAGAGGATTTGAGGAGGATTTTGAGGACTTACATTTTTGAATGTAGCTATTTACAGATCCGTAAAAAGATAAAATCTATTCAGCTGAAATGTGGGAAGATTTTGGGCACAAAAGCTCTTCCTCATATCTGAGCCAAACAAAGCCAAACACAAAAGTTTTGAGCTGCCAACAGCCTACCACTGTAATATGAATGCTATTTACCAAGACAGCTAGCTTGGCTTATATGCCTTTGTTCTTGGCTTTAGAGGCAGCTGGACATCCAAATACCTTTAAGATTCTTGGCCATTCTTCCCACTGAAAAACCACAGAAAAAAAAAAGGGAAAATCCTAGGAGTTTCAATTTATTTTAACAACAAATTAAATGAATGTTCCCTTTCTCCTCTATATAGCTTTAAAATTTCATTCTCTTTGTTGCTGGCTACTCCTGTAACAGTACGGTTTGTCTCTTGTAAATACATGTCAACTGTGACTTCAAAACGCTTTCCAGAAGATGAAAAATGTTTGAGGTATGGGGAATACGGACATTCAAGATAAAGTTACGGCTGCAAGTGTTTTTGAGAAATAAAAGAAACCTTTTCCCAATTGGTAAAAATATATTAAATAAAGATCCCTCAGTACAATAAACACACTTTATTTTTTTGCAACATTTTTGTTTACTCTGTCAAAATCACAGGGATATGAAATTACTAGCAAAACAGAGTTAACACAACTCTGTTATTCTGGTGTAAAGAAACCGCAATCCAGATAAGAACAATTGGCAAATTGCATGGCACATCTCACTTGTGTTCAGTGGCCACTAGAGTCCACAGGCAGAATCCATCCTACTGTTTGGAAAATAGAAAGTATGAGTGTAAACAACATGCACAGAGTCAATAAATCCTTTTGGCCATCCCACTGATGATCTTTTACTGTAAGCCAATGGGCTCCTTGTGTCCCAAACCCCAGCCACAAATTCCCAGAAAGGGAACGAAACATGGCTTCATGAAAAAACATGAAAAATGCTTGGGGTTTTTTTTGTAATTTTTCTAAAAGGTACATTATTCTGAGTATAGATTCCTCTAGTTGTGCCAATATATATACTACTTAAAGAGTCTGCAACAGAGAACTGAATTTTCTGCCACCATCTACAGTTTCTTTTAGGAATACTATCAGCAGTGGTCAAAAGGATATTGTCTGACTCATCCTCCTCTTGTTTAGAACGTGAGTGATGGACACTGCACTCAAAAAATGGAGCCATCAAATATCTGCTGATAGACAAGGCATTAAATGAGCTGAGCTGAGGAGAGGAGAGGAGATATTAACACAACATCAAGGCTGGATTTGAAACACTGTGATTTCAAACAAAAAAAAATTTGACCCATACAGATCTTTTTGCAAAGTATTCACTTCGTGATAGGATCAATTATATGAAATAAGGAAAGAAGAGCTTAGAACTCCTGTTTGCTAACTTAGTCACTCAGAAAAAAACCCTTAGCTACATGCAAGATTTCATGGTTCAGTTGTTTCCCATGAAGAGTAGTCCTATGATTTTTAAGAGCAGGATCTTCTGTCCCAACTCTGAAGAATGAATGAACTTCCATTTTAGCAAAAAGAAATACCTCGGACTAAAACCAAGTGCTGAGAATTCCAAGCTAAAAAGAGATCGTATGAGTAAAAACTACATTATTGTAATTTCAGAGTTACCAATTTAGCTATATTGTGCATTAATGGAAATTATCATCAGTGAAAATTAGGCTCGAGAAAAATATGCAAGGAAAGTCTATTTAAATCAGAGGGAGTAAAGGAGGGAAAAGCCAATAAAAAAGCATTTTTCTAAAAAGAAATGTAGTCTCAGGCTTGAATAGCCGAAGATGTGACCTTCAGTCTCCTTCAGATTATGCTTTATTGAGAGAGATGATGCCTGTTTCCATCTTCACATCTCCACAAAATAAATGAATTCTTATTGTTTTTCACAAATAAAGGAGTATCTGAAATGCTACCAATAGCCTTTCAAGCAACATCTCACAGAAAAGACAGGAAATATCACTGACTTAAAGAAAATGGAGTAAGAAAATTAATACTTAACAGCTATTTCTGTGGACAAAAGTGCAAGATAAAATTCTTAACACAGAGTAGACTCCTGCTTCAGAGACCCCTGGACTGAAATATGACAAAGAGAAAAGAGTGGTACTGGCAAGTGCAAAATAACCAAGTTAAAAACAGAGCAGAGAGGTTACCATTATTGAACTTTAAAAGTAAAATGGAAATCTGGTTCTAGAGCAGTGAGGCACTCCTGAAGTGTTGACACTGTTTGGTATTCATAGAATCATAGAATCATAAAATAGTTAGAGGTGGAAGGGACCTTCAAAGGTCATCTAGTCCAACCCCCCTGCAAGGAGCAGGGACATCCCCAACTAGATCAGGTTGCTCAGAGCCTCATCCAGCCTGGCCTTGAACGTTTCCAGGGATGGGGCATCCACCACCTTTCTGGGCAACCTGTTCCAGTGTTCTATAACTCGCATCGTAAAAATTTTTTTCCTAATTTCTAATCTAAATCTACCCCCCTCTATTTTAAAACCATTACCCCTCATCCTATTGCAACAGGCCCTACTAAACAGCCTTTCCCCATCTTTCTTGTAGGCCCCCTTGAGGTACTGGAAGACCGCTATCAGGTCTCCCCAGAGCCTCCTCTTCTCCAGGCTGAACAGCCCCAACTCTCTCAGCCTGTCCTCATAAGAGAGGTGCTCCAGCCCTTTGATCATCTTCGTGGCCCTTCTCTGGACCTTCTCCAACTGGTCCACGTCCTTCTTATGTTGGGGGCTCCAGAACTGGACACAGTACTCCAGGTGGGGTCTCACCAGGGCAGAGTAGAGGGGCAGAATCACCTCTCTCAACCTGCTGGCCACGCTCCTCTTGATGCAGCCCAGGACGCGGTTGGCCTTCTGGGCCGCAAGGGTGCATTGCCTGCTCATGTTAAGCTTCTCCTCAACCAGCACTCCCAAGTCCTTCTCTTCAGGGCTGCTCTCAATTCATTCCCCGCCCAGCCTGTATTTTTGCCTGGGATTGCCACGACCCAGGTGCAGGACCTTGCACTTGGCCTGGTTGAACTTCATGAGGTTGGCACGGGCCCACCTCTCCAGCCTGTCAAGGTCCCTCTGGATGGCATCCCTCCCCTCCAGCGTGTCGACGGCACCACACAACTTGGTGTCATCGGCGAACTTGCTGAGGGTGCACTCTATCCCACTGTCCATGTCGCCGACAAAGATGCTGAACAGGGTCGGGCCCAGCACAGACCCCTGAGGGACGCCACTCGTGACCGGTCTCCACCTGGACATCGAGCCGTTGACCACCACTCTCTGAGTGCGGCCATCCAGCCAACTCCTTATCCACCGAATGGTCCGTCCATCAAGCCCATGCCTCTCTAGTTTAGAGAGAAGGATGTTGTGTGGGACAGTGTCAAAAGCTTTGCACAAGTCCAGGTAGATGATGTCTGTTGCTCGTCCCTTGTCCACCGATGCCATCACCCCGTCATAGAAGGCCATCAAATTGGTCAGGCACGATCTGCCCTTGGTGAAGCCATGTTGGCTATCACCAACCACCTCCTTGCTCTCCATGTGCCTTAGCATGGTTTCCAGGAGAATCTGCTCCATGACCTTGCCAGGCACAGAGGTGAGGCTGACCGGCCTGTAGTTACCTGGGTCTTCCTTATTCCCCTTTTTAAAAATGGGGGTTATGTTCCCTCTCTTCCAGTCATCGGGGACCTCACCAGACTGCCACGACTTCTCAAATACGATGGCCAGTGGCTTGGCAACTTCATCAGCCAGTTCCCTCAGGACCCGTGGATGGATCTCATCAGGTCCCATGGACTTGTGCACCTTCAGGTTCCTCAGTTCCCTTCCGTAGGGGGCCTACATTTTCCCTGGAATTTCTTTTGTCCCCTACATACCTATAAAAGCTCTTCTTGTTGCATTTTATGTCCCTGGCCAGATTCTGTTCTGCCAGGGCTTTGGCCTTCCTTACCTTATCCCTGGCCACTCGCACAGCCTCTTTGTAGACCTCCCAGGCTACCTGTCTCCATTTCCACCCTCTATAGGCCTCCTTTTTTACTTTCAGTTGGTCCAGGAGCTCCTTGTTCATCCACGCTGGCCTCCTGGCCTTTTTGCCCGACTTGTTCTTCGTCAGGATGCATCTCTGCTGAGCTTGGAGGAGGTGCTCCTTGAATATAGACCAACTTTCCTGGGCCCCTCTTCCCTCCAGGGCCGCCTCCCATGGCACTTGGCCCATCAGGTCCCTGAAGAGGCCGACGTCCACCTTCCTGAAGTCTAGGGCAGAGAGCTTGCCATGTAGTTTCCTTGCTGCCCCGTGGATCTTGAACTCCACCGTGTCATGGTTGATGCAGCCAAGGCTGTCCTTTAGTTTCACATCCCCCACCAGCCCCTCCCTGTTGGTGAGCACAAGGTCGAGCATGGCACCCCTCCTTGTCGGCTCCTCTATCACCTGCAGGAGGAAGTTGTCGTCCACACATTCCAGGAACCTCCTGGACTGCCTGTGCCCTGCCGTGTTGTCTCTCCAACAGATGTCAGGGTGGTTGAAGTCCCCCATTAGGACCAGGGCCTGTGACCGTGAGGCTGCTCCTATCTGGCTGTAGAGTGCTTCGTCTGCTCTGTCCTTCTGGCCAGGCGGCCTGTAACAGACCCCCACCGTAACGTCCCCTGTCTGTCCCAATCCTCTAATCTTGACCCATAAGCTCTCTGTCGCTCCTCCTCCATCCCCAGGCGGAACTCCACACACTCCAGCCGGTTGCTGACGTAGAGAGCGACACCCCCTCCTCGTCTCCCCCTCCTGTCCTTTCTAAAAAGCCTATACCCCTCCATGTTGACGCTCCAGTCGTATGTGTCATCCCACCAGATCTCCGTGATGCCAACGAGGTCGTAGCCCTCCTCGCGTGCACGCATCTCGAGCTCTTCCTGTTTATTCCCCATGCTGCGTGCATTGGTATAGAGACACTTCAGCTGGGGCCCCGACAAAGCCGACTTGCTGGCTGGAGCGTCAGGGGTGCTATTGGACCGCAGATTAGGTTTATTTGCACTTATCTGTGATCCTTCCTCAGCTTCTGGACCCTCAGTGCTGGCACTGGCACCATGCTGACAGCAGTGGGCTGAACTGTGCTCCCCCTCCCCCAGCAACACTAGTTTAAAGCCGTCCGGACGAGCCTGGCAAGCCTTTGTCCAATCACACTCTTCCTATTTGGTAATTTCTCCCAAGAAACAAGGGAAACCTCAACTGCTTTTTTTTTTTGCTTTCCATACAAGCAATGCTTAACATTTTCTTTTTATCTTTTTTCTTCTTTCCTTTTTCTGTTTTTGTTTTTTTTTGTTTATTTGTTTGGTTTGTTATAAATGCTTGTGAGGTAAAAACTTATAGGAAAGTAAAATGCCAATGCGTACATTAAGGCGAGAAAAGGTGAGACTCTGAGACATTCATTCATCTCTAGGCTGCTAGAAGCTGACCACAATGACAATGATGATATCCCATCAAACGTGCTCTTTTGTTCAAAATGAGACCCGTACTTTATTGATTCCCGGTGAAATTGCTCTGAGATGAACCAAAATACCAGCTGCCCCATTTATTGAGCTGTGAAATATTTCTATTCGCTGTGCAGCTGTGTGAACTTGAACTAATCTAAAGGGCAGATTATCTATAAGAGAGCTCAAAATAGTTTTATTGCAGGCAGTTTGCCTAAATATTAAATACTCCCTGCTCACGTGGGATTCAGAGCAAGGGCTTATACTGGAGGAAAAGCAATGCTACTTACTGAATAGAGCACAGATTGCTGCCTGCTTATCATAGATGCATGGAAATTACAGAAAACTATTAAACACATCCAGTTTTGAAAAGCATTAAGAAATCTCATGACCAAATGTTATGGCATGATGCTCACTACCTTGCATGTGGTACTTAGCATTGTGCAAAACTAGAAGACTGGCTGGCGATTCAGGCCTTCCTGATAAAACCATGTGTTTTTCTAGCGAGTGTTATCTCTGCGAGAGGTTGGAAGGGACCAGAATAGCCTGCTAGTTTGTTTTTTGACAGATGGTAAGTGATAAAACAGCATTAAAATCAGCCAACCAGCTTAAAGTTTTCATTTTAGTGCCAGCGCATATGTATGTTGCTTTGGGAATTATGCTCTAATTAACCTAAAGCATGTAGTATTGCTCTTTTACACATAATGGGAGGATTAACTGAGTGCAGCAGATTTTATGGTCATTATCAAAATACCACTGGTAATAAAAATTCTAGAAAACATATAGGAATACTCTAACCGAGGAACAGAAATCTTGCTCCTTGGAAATATTTTTTTTTCTGTCATATTTTGTATTTGTTTACAAGAACATTTTTATCTCAGACAGTACGTGGTTCATCAAATTCTAAACTCACTTTTCTTTGTTGAATAGTTGAACTTTTCTCAGTTACAAACCTTGACCATATAGCTCCAAAGGAAGGAAAAGCCAATGGGAAAGAAATGGATTTAGGTATAACTCTAAAATGCATGGCTATACCACATGGTATAAAAAAAAAAAGGATTTCAGAAGGCTGAAAATACTTGCAGCATAGCCCTACTAGCACCACTTTGGGAGTTTTCAATCCTTTAAAATATATATCTGCCAGTTGTCTTCTTTACCCATGAAGCAGTAGTTTTGCAGGTGGTGTTCAAACCCATCCAGATTTTTAGGGAATATTCTAATAACTTATAAGCAGAAAACTACTAACTGGAGTCATTTAAAAAGAAAGATAGAAAAGGGTGTGTGCGCGCATTCCTTTCTGTCTATTTAGCACAACCCCAGGTTAAAGCACTTCTGTGACTGTCTGCATCTCCCACTATCAGTCATTTCACACTTGATAAGGCTGTCCTGAAATACAAAGTATCACTTGCTTGATAGAACAGAATGGATTGATAATGTATTTTGCAGACAGATGCTAATGTTAGGGAATAGGAAGAGGAAATTAGTTGAGGAAGGAAAGACTCGAGTTGCCCCTGGATAGAAAGGAGAGGAGTGGATGAGTGTGGGATAGGAGGAACAAGCAATGGGACAAGGCAATACTCATGGCCCCTGGTCTGAGAAGGGAGTCAGGAATGATGCTACTGGAGAGGAGAGAATTGGGGCAAGATAGCTCAGCAAATAAGACATTTGATATTGGGGGGCAGAGTTGACAAACTGGTCTGGTTTCATCTTAATGGAACAAGGAGAATGACAGAGACCACAGCAGATTTCCCTGCCACTGGGGAGGAGGAAGAGTTGGAGGACACGAGCAGGATTTCAGTCATGAAAAAAAAGAAGGTATGAGGGAAGGCGGGGGGGGAGGGGACATAGCACCCAGAGTTACTCATAAGAGGGTCCTTGGCACAGATAGAGAACAGCTAACAGGAAAGAAACACTAGCCCTGCCAGGAGGAAAACGCAGATGGACAAGAAGATAGTAGATAGAACACAATGATGAAATAAAAGGAGGTATGGTATTTGTTAACAGTAAGCTTAACTGACAATAGCTGATGAAACGTGTAGTCTCCTTGCTGCTGCTGCTTCCCCGTGCTTTTTAACTACCTTGCTTGCACTGCTGCCCAAATGTAGCAATGGACAGGCAGAGGGGATTATGAACAACCTGATGATTTGTTACCCACATGGATCTTGGTAAAAGCTTTTCTGTAGCTTGGCTTAGTGTGGGAGTATTTTTACGGCTGATGTCTGACTAGAAGCTCCTGATACTAAAGAAGCTAGAGGCTCCTGTCATACTAAAAGTATGACAAGAAATGCAAGGTCCTAATGTGCTTAGTTAAAGGCATTATTTGTGTACCGCACTTCTAAAGGAAAGATAAGTGTGATCCATAATTTTACAAAGAATGGACAAGCAGAAAAAATAAGACACGGGTATATATAAATATACATACATACAGGTGTTTCTTTGCTGGCATACTTCTGGGAAAAAAAAAATCACATCAAAACTAAAAGCATTTATACAATGTCTGCAAGTAGGGCTGAATTTGTGATTGGGTAATAACCATGTGAAATTTGAGGAAGAGTATAATCATGCAATGTTAAGTTACAGGAAAAAAAAAATCTAATTACTGATAGAATTAATTTGGCTACCATAGTGCTCTCTGGTAATATCCAATTTACCTGCATGGATGCACCACCTTTGTCTTCAGTGGCAATCCAAAGATATCAGAATCATCTTTCAGATTCCCAAAAAAACCTGCCATAAATAAGAGATGTTCTATAGAAGCCTCTTCTCAGTGCATTTTAACTGTGTATTCCTCATTGCAGCCTTAATTGAGAAAATATTTGTGGTTGTGTTTAACATTTGGCTTTGAGAAGGTGTAACTGCACAATCATATACTTTGCTGGATCTAGGCATTCATCTGTTGGTAACTTCATGGAATGGTATTTGTAGGCAACATCACCACTGTATCATTTCAACAGAAAGGAGTAGTTCCTCCTAAACAGGTATTCTTTTACAAGTTTTCCCATTAAACAATATCCTTGAAAAAAAATGTAGCATTTAAGTTAAAATATTGTAAATCTTTTAAATTTTATATTTTCTGTCTGTTAGGTATAATGAATCAAAGTGAATTTCAATGATAAATTAAATTTGCAATACAGACTTCCTTGAAAAAACTTCGAAGGAGGGATGGAAAGAAGAAATGTAACAGAAAAACATGATTTGCTTATCCCCGGAGTGCTAATTTCCTAGCTCATTTTCTGAGTATATACAACAGTATGTTTCAGGAACAAAGAGAAACTGAGCCAGAGCAGAAAGCTGCTGAAAGGAAAAAATAATTACACAAGGGAATACGATTGAAATAAAGTAGCTTTTTGCTAGTTTGGTAAAAGGCACAAAGTATTTAGAAAGGATTCAGAACTATACAAAAGTCAAAATTGTGAACAAAAAGCCACATGATGAGCTGCAAACCCTCAGACAATGAACATGATTTTCCAGCACAAGAATGCCCGAACTGCATCTGGGAACAGTGCAAATCCTACCCATTGACCAACTGCCCAAATAACAGTACCGATGCCTGAGATACAAGGACAGCTTGTTCCAGTCAGCAATTCCCAGCTGTAATAATAACCATGGAGTTGCTCTTTCATCAGTGCAGCAAATTCCTGAGGACAAACGGATTTAAGGGAAAAGCTTCCAGCCCCACCTGTGGAACCAACCGCATACCACTTAAATCCTGCAGGAATGCAGACATTCAATCAGTGTCATTATTTGCATTTCCAGGTCCAAAGTCAACCATGCCAGCGGAGAAGGGAGGTGAAATGGGGAGGGTGGGAGAGAATATTTTTTGTGGGCTCTGCAGGAGGTGCGTTAAGTTTGGTGTCTTGGTTTGTGGAAGACGGGTAAACAGGGGAGCGATGTGATTGTTGAAAATAGGGTCTGGGGGAGGTAAGCTACATGGTATCAAGAGGGAGAACAGGACACTTGCCACTGGGGGAAATGTAGCTGGGAAGAGCAGGATGATGGGTGGATGTGAATAGTGACGGGCCTTGACGGTGTGAAAATTTATAAAGCGCTTTTGCCATGTCAACAAGAGTCTTTGCTGGTAAGGAGAACTGGCATTAGCAATGTGTCCCTGCACATCAGAAATGGATTTTAAACTTTTTTCTCCCTTAACAGGTTTGTGCATTCTTCAGCCATTTGGCGCTATCAGGGTTTTATCAAGTTAGGCTCGGAGCTTTCTTTTGAAATGTGCAGTAATTGTATGTTTCTTACACACAGGGGCTTGTAATTTGATACAGGATGGAGCCTGGACTTTATTTAGGAATTATGCATGGCAAAAATGAAGAAGAAAAAAAAAAGGTAACTTTGGCTTCAGATGCGTCTGTTCTTTTGAAGCCTAAAGATTGCTTTAACATGAACAGCTATTTTATGTTTATAAATAGAAGCATATAAAATATGTTTTAAAAGGAAGATCATAATTGACCTAATATTTAGTGCTTTTGATCTTTTAATTAATTGATTCCCTAATTATTGAAAACTGTAGCAGAACAAATGGTAAACTGGCTGGTTTGGAGTATTTCTTGGTAAGGATTTTTAGCACGCAGCAATACGTGTGTGCAGGAAAGCATTCTAGAGGATTATACAATATATCGCTCTTTAAATACAACACAGCTCTAAAGATTAAAGTTTTCTGAAGAACCAACTACACATTTTGGAGCTGCGATTCTATTGTGGCAGTAATCTGTGGATTAAAGTCCTTACCAGTGTACACTCAGATACAATAAAGTATAATGACATCAAAAGAATATTTCATAAAAGCTGGGTTATAGACAAAGGGAAAGTCAGAGACATGAACTTCAGTTTATGGTTCCAGCTCACTTTACATGTTAAACATAGTAGTTAAGTGCTATTATTTGAAAATATATTTACAGAGACCCAGTTAAATGTATTGCATAGGATTTAATTTTATCTGTTCCTTCCTTAGGCAAACTATATCCTTCTAGACATGAAACAAGTTTTATTTCAATAAGATAACATTAATGCTGCTTAACATGCTGTGAGATTATCCTCCAACAACTTTCTGCAAGATTATCCTTCCTTTCTCTTTAGCAAATACATAAATCGGGACCATTTACTGTATGGGAGATAATCAGCACAGGAGACACGATGGTGCCTGTTGTAGCTGGTAGTATTTTCCCATGTTTACAGTTTTGCAATAGGAGAAAATACACTGGGGGAAACAAAAGAAACCACTGGAAATCCCCGCAAGGTTTAGTAATTCCTTAGCAGAGGCTGTAAAGAATATAAAGGAAAAAAATTATGCATCATACCAAGGATGCAGACAACTGGGTTCTGTTATGAGTCTTTGGGTGTCATCTTTCATGAAAACCCACTCTAGAAGCTAAATACTAAGAAATATTTTTTTTTTCTGTCATTCTTTGTAGAGTGACATCTCATTCAAGGAATTTTGCCCATTATGAAAAGCCACTAAAGGCATTGAAATCTGGCACAAATTAAAACGAGCTCTTTTGTTTTAAAATGGTTTACATCCACAAACTCTTTTTTTGTGTTGTTGTAAATAAACTTGTATTTTCACATTAATCATAAAATCCATCTAATTTCTAGCATCCTCTTGGTTCCATAATGAATTGAATGCACAAGTATCTATCTGAACATATTTAAGGCACCACTATGACTCACTCCGTCACTGCAGAAAGAAAATATTTATCTGAGCTGATTATGAAAAATCAAGATGACTAAAAAGAGCACGTCTGAGAGAACTCACAGGGTCTGCAGTTGGACTATGTATTTGCAGCAGATCCTAAACTCTTCTAATAAATGCTATCAGCAACAGCTCTGCTGTTGTTGACCAAGACATCCTGAAAGCCAGGATCTCATCAACTAGAAGACAGCACAGTCTGAGACACTTCAAAGGTCTTCCACACCCCTTCCATCACATCTGAAACCAATACCAAGATGCTGAAAGACGCATTTTTTCCCCACTTCCAATGAACTTAATCAAGAAGATACAAGTAGTCCTAGCTAAAGGGTTGAGTTCATCCTTTCAGTCCCTGCCAGTTGGCTGCCTCAGCCCAGCTGTGCAGCCCTCACACCCTCTTGCTGCCTCTCCGCTCAGCGCATGCATGGCAACATCACTTTTGCCAGCTGCATGTCAGCCTTCAGAAAGCTGACAGGACCCCCTTCGCACGCAACAGATACGGATTCAAAAAACCCCCTCATGCTGAGCAGGGAGATGACGGTACATATCTGCTTCATGAATGGATGCCTACCCACTAAATAAATGTAGAAAGAGGCAGAAGTCTTCCTCCATAAAAAAAAAAAAAAAAAAAAAAAAAAAAGATGCAGCTATGACTAATTTTGCAGGAACCCTTTATACCAGTGTGCATAACATGTTTCTGTTACTCCAGCCATACTAGGCCCCAACGGATGCTATATTAGCTACATATAAATTGCTAGACATGTACCCCGGGGAGTGATCCATGGCCCTAGATCGCTCATTGCCACATGTTACTCTCTCACTCTGCTGGGACCAGCTCTCCCCACAGCTGCTTACTGGTATCCACACTACAAACTTCCTTCTCATACTGTCCTGATCTTTCCTGCTGGAAGGCATGTGATGTAAAACTTTGCATTCGACCTTGAAAAACCTGCATGTTTTTATGTCAAAATATAAACTGCTTCCTAAAGAAGTTTTAGCAAAATATTGTTGTCCATTTTGGTCTTTTCATCTTGAAATCCAAGCGTTACACCTGAAGCTTTGGGAATTCATTGCTTTCCCATTACCACTTAGGACTCACTGTTCTCTATAACTCAGCTACCAAAACAAGTAAACGCCTTCAGTTTTTCAGTTCCAGTCATTATTCTGACAAACCCGGAATGCAACTTCGTCGGGAAATGATCTTTCTAGCAGTAAGCTTCAACTAGTAAATTATAAATATTTTTCAAGGAAATATACTGCATATTTCCCAATGGTCCTTCAGTTTCACTGTCTTTATGAAAGGAAAACCAGTAAAGCAATGATACATTTTCCCTAGACAGCACTAACTGTCATGCTGATAAAGCATCATGAATTTAGTATCTGCTAAGGATAGGCAAACACTTGGAAGCATGGCATCCAAATGGGTAATTGCAGTGGGCCATCACTAACAGTAAGCAGAGTCCCAGACTTGTGCTATCTAAATTCCTTTCAATGCTTGCTATTCTGAAATTAATCTTTTGGGTATAAAATCCTCAAAAGTACTTTTTTTTTTTTATTTTCATGAACATTTGCCAACACGGTGAATGTGAGTATCTAGCTGTTATGCAGTATGTGCTGCCTGTCTTTAGTCATTATGTACGTTCAGAAAGCTTTCTGGCTAAGATTTATGCCAATAGTCTTTCCTCTGACCTCTTCTGCCCTCATTTCTCATGAAGACACCTTATAGTGACCAAAGACCTCTTTTGCTAATATAGCTTAAAACATTGCCTTGAAGAGACAGCAAAGTTCATTCACTGAGAACAGGACTTTTCTTTTGTCTGTGCATAATGTGGCTATATGAAGATTTCAGAATAACAATGTTGAAAATTTTCTTTCTTTTTTCCCTCACAGATCATAAGAGAAAGGTGACCTATAAGTGCAGGCAGGCCATGTAGTTCTGTAAGATTACATCTCATTTATTTCAAGGTTATTATTCTTGGTTTGTAGTTTTGTATTTTTGATCTAATGACATTTCTATTACTATGCTGATATTCTGAAAGTGCTTTGCCCTTATATTTGTTTGACTTCAGTTATAATTTTGCATGGTCAGTGAAAGGCATCTACTGATTTCAGAGAGATCTAGAGTGCCCCTCTCCTAGGGACGGTGGTGGTGGTCTCACCTATGTTCCTTACTCAGTTCCCAGTTAATATTGGAAAAGTGTGTCACTGAAAATACGTCCACCTTCCCAGGTATTCATAGCAATCAATCCTAAACTTATTTAGCTCATTATGTTTTAAAATACCAATAAAAGGTTTATTAAACTTACTGTTATTGAAATCTCTTTCCTCAAGCAGGTGTTTGGAGGTTAATGATTTTTCCACTAGATATATCTTTCACTTT
Source organism: Chlamydotis macqueenii (assembly GCF_036417535.1). Lineage (NCBI taxonomy): Eukaryota > Metazoa > Chordata > Aves > Otidiformes > Otididae > Chlamydotis > Chlamydotis macqueenii. The sequence goes on from NC_141556.1 coordinate 170,766,664, forward strand.
GGCTTTTTAGGGAATAGATAGCTACATATTTAGCCCATTCTCATGAGTAATTGTTTAATCAGTTTCTATACTTTCTGTGCATTCTTAATCTCCAACATAATTTCTTTTCCTGCTTTGAGTGCAAGCTACCGAATAACTACGACTGTGTAGGATGCAGATATACCAGTTTATAAGTTTCACACTGACAGAATTTGCAGCTCTGACAATAGCTTATTAAAATATTTTTCCAAAGTGGTCTACAAATTCTTTAAATATGCTTTTGCAAAGACATTCTAATACTTATGGAAACATCACCAAAGGATAAAATGTGGAGGATATCTTTTAATTTAGCTAGCTGAAAAACTAAAATGGTGTTAAACATATGCTTGCAGATAAATCTGAAGATTTCCCCTAGAAAGGTATAATCAGTTACACTTTTAATCTGTTACAACTCACTTTGATGGTACAACTTTAATTGAATTAGCTTTCCCAGTATCCTGCACACTCTTGTCTCAATGTCAGTAGTCCCTTCTTACGGTGGTCCTGTATCATTGCTTAGCGGTATTGTTCCAGAGAATTGTATACAAATTTTCCAGTGGAGGAGAACTCAAGGACATAGCCTAAACAAACTGTAAACTTGGCTTATTTTGTCAACACACACACACATCATAGCATCCATAAAATGAAGATGACTGCAAACAACAGGAACTCATCTCCCTCCTGGGAATAATGCCATTACACAACACCTGGAATGCAGAGAAACTCTTACTTTTGAGTATTTGTTCAAATTATGAAGGGGGGAGGAAACTGTTCTTCTTGCAAAGCACCTTTCCAAAGGCTGTAGTCTCAGCTGAAGAGTAAGGTAATGTAAAACTCATGGAACAAAGTCTTCTCCCAACTCTGAGGATTTACTTGCAGGCTATGTGTAATAATGCCACCTACTGCCACCTGACAAACGTAATTTGTTTAGCTGCAAAGCAGTGTGGTGATTATCTTTTTACAAAGTTCTCATATTTGTAGATTCATTACATTACATTTGGGAAGGAAGGGAACTTTACCAAAGCCATGTTGAAGTAAACTCTATTCATTAACTTAATGTTTCAAAGACACAGTCTGATTAAACCGTCACACACATTGAAGCCCTGGAACGTGTCCAGAGAAGGGCAACAAAGCTGGTGAGGGGTCTGGAGCACAAGTCTTATGAGGAGCGGCTGAGAGAGTTGGGATTGTTTAGTCTGAAGAAGAGGAGGCTCAGGGGAGACCTCATTGCACTCTATAGCTTCCTGAAGGCAGGTTGTGATGAACAGGGGTTTGGCCTCTTCTTCCAGGCAACAAGCAGGACCTGAGGAAATGGCCACAAGTTGTACCAGAGAAGGTTTAGATTGGACTTGAGGAAAAACTTTTTCTCTCAAAGAGTGGTAAGGCACTGGAACGGCCTGCCCAGGGAGGTGGTGGAGTCTCCGTCCCTGGCAGTGTTCAAGAGGCGGCTTGATGAGAAGCTACAGGATATGGTTTAGTAGCTGTGGCAGCAATGGTAGTGGGAAGACGGTTGGACTAGATGATCTTATAGGTCCCATCCAACCATGTGATTCTATGATTCTATGATTCTATATTCATAATGCATAAATTCATGCTTTTATTCTACTAAAGTTAAACCAGATTTTTCACCAAAAATAAATACAGTAACAAATCTCAACAATCTGACTAGAGTTTTGTAAATGTACTATGTTTCAAACACTAATTTTTCAGACTAATAAAACAAAAACTTTACTTACCTGGAGACAATATGTCAGTATTTTTAGCAGTACTTAAATCACATTTTGAATGAAGTGACCTAGCTAGAAGAAACATGTAAGAAATTAGCAGCAAAATAATAATTTTTAGATTTATAAAAGCATGAACATCTAAATAAATCTTCCCTTATTCTTTACTAATGTCAGAGAACTATAATTCCATATTTAATCTCTCATAATGTTTATTAGTCCATTTGACATTCATTTCATATTGAATCTATAAGTAAGGGGATTTTTAAAATTAATTTTGGACATTTATGATCAAATTTTTTAAACTTGGTTTATAAAATTCACACTGACAGAATTTGCAGCTCTGAAAATAGCTTATTAAAATTACTTTCATGTTCAGCAAAGCAGAACATTTAACCGCATGCCTGGAATGTTTGTAGCAACACTACACATGGTTGTATAATTGATAATAATTTCAACAGTTGTGGCTAGAGTAATGCATTACACTCCACTATAATTCTAATTGCAGTTGCACATGTTCTAAAGCACAAATATTACATCTGCCAAGAAAATGTGTGTCAGTCCTGAAAATGTGTATTTTACAAATCAGTCCTGACTGGAAAAATGCAAATGTATTTCCATTTAGAACCATGATTGCACTAAAACCAGATATTGTACTAGTCTCCTTTTATTCAGAAGGTGAATGTCACTGATGTGCTTGTATGGAACTCAGAGGAACCAAGTTCAGTTCCACCTTTCACAACTGAAGCTCTGAAACAACCCACGTTTCTTTCTGAGAGACACTGACTCACTATCCTGGGCTGAAGTGGACCATATTGGATGCCATTTATTTAACATAAATAAATTTTGGTTGAAACACATAGTAGTACACAGCTTTTCAACATCCTGGCTGGCTGAAATTGCACTAGTCACCAGGGCTTTTTTAAACTTATTCCATTGTGTTTAAAATAATCCAACTGTTCCTGAAAGGATAAACAAAACACGATTTTGGTATCTAGTCTGGAGGTAGCAATGGGGGTTCAGTTCCCTTGTTTCATTTATGTATTTGTTTACAAAAGGAAGAACCAGAAACACAGGACAAGAAAGACATGAGAAGAGGCGGCAGTAAGGACTTGTCAAATTCCTGAAGATCTTCCCTTCTCTCTCCTTCCTTTCCCCTCTCTTCCCTAAAATCTCAAAAATTCTCAAAAATCAACTTGAAATATAAAACATATAATGATCATGTTCCTTGATGATCCTTGTACATTTATATTTGCTTTTATAAGATGCAAGGCTTTAGGATTTTCCATCACTTGTGAAAAGTAGTTTCACTGACAGTGGTAGAAAACCCGGTAACTACTTCACCAAATTGCAAGGATTGCTTTATATTATTTTTATTTTACAGGTGTTCTGGTGGCATGAGGTTATTCCACACATATCATGAAATTTTAACTTGGTTACAAAAGAGCTTACAGACAGCTGTATCTTGGAATGCTGATCTAGTTAATTTTTGCTCCAAGAGGGTAGCTGGAGTTTAAGAGCTGCTTTGACTCATTTTACATTATCTGTCAATTTTTTCTAAAATACATGTCATTTAGCTGCTGACATGTTTTTTGCACTTCCTCCTTCTGAGTCAATAAGTAACTTCTTTGCTAAATAATTCATAGAAACAGACCCTTATCATGTAACTAGCTTATTCAGCGCAAAGATCTTGAAGGGTATTTCAGTAAAAGACAACACACTGGAGAACGGAACTTCAACCCTCTTTAATTAATAGTAGCATCGTTAATTCCAGATGAAATCACAGAAGGATCCAGAGGCTGACTTGGCATACTCGGGAGTTTTGTCTTTATCAGTTTGGAAGACAAGAGACAAGAGACAGCAAGAGCAAAGGCCTCCAGGCTGTGCTCCACTGGTATTGCTCAGCTGATCCCTCTGATGAAATGCTGATAAGAATGCTGCAGAAGCTTGCTTGCTAATACTAGCTATGAGACACCCAATAGAGCATTTTATTGGAAAGAAATTTTGGGATTTATTCTTGTCTCGATTTAGAGGGCTGCCTGACATAGCACCAATCCTTGTGGACGCATGGAGCGCAGTGTCACAGGCATTTCCTTCACCTGGCAAAGGCCCTGGGGGAGGGATGCTATTCTGCATCGTTATTGGTGGTGGTTGAAATGCATCTTTCACAACTTGGGTCAACTTTTGTTTTCTTTTCCTACGCTGGAAAACTTCAATAACTGATCACTAACTCACATAGTCATGGCAATATGACACTAAACAGAACTGTGGCACAGGAAGCTTAAAGTTCCGATACAGGTGAGATTAGAAGAGTCAATTAGCTAAAGACACTGAATTACAGGAACAGTTTTTTTCCAGTGCAGCATGCTGGTTTCAGGCAGAATAATTCCCTAGTGATTGTAAAGAAAGTGAGCAAATTCTCAGTCACAGTCCCAAAAATCTTTTCACTGGCCTTAAACAGCTGACAATTGAGTGCAAATCAACTTTGCATATTGTCTAATATCTTTCTTTTTTTTTTCTGTGAATGTCTGCTTTCCAAGACGTGCACAGGTACTCAGGCACATTCATACTGATCTTATGAACTATTTTGGAGGGCAAATTAATGATAGTTTGACAGTCATTTACACAGTAGCCAAATGAAAAAGCTATAGCTCAGAGAAAAATGTGGTTTAGAATTCAATTTGATTTTAATCAATAAGTAGACTTCTGCAAGCTAAGTATAATATCAGATGGCCACAACTGTATCACAGTGTCTTTCAACACCAATGCATCATATATATAAAAATTCCAAATAATTTTTCAACTGAATAGAGAATTTTTATAAAGTATATCTTCATGCAAGGAAAAAAAGATGTTTTAATCGGAATAATATTTTTATAAAACATGTAATCAGTTTTGCTGATAACAATCCACTATGGAATAAGTGAATTAAGTAGAACTGATGAGTATTTTTGGCAAGAACATATTTCAGCACTATTATTTTTAAACTAATGTCCAAATATAAGAAATACAAAGTGTACACAGAGTGAAAAATAAGTAATATTACAATATTTCCTAAATATTTTCCCAGTCTCAGAGGACTGTGGTTCTTCTTGGAAAATTGTAAATTTGAAGTTGAACTTGACAGCAATTTCTATTTTGTCCAAACTGACTTACTCATCTCTGGAAGAGTATGTGAACTGGTTGGAAAATGAAGAAGGAAAAAAATGTCAGTATGAAATAAACATGAGTAATTTATCACTGGACTTACTACTGCCAAGTTGTATGTTAAATTAATTCCCACTTAATGGTTTTAAAACAAGATTTAAATTGTTTCTGAGTGTTACAGACCAGTTCATCCACAAGTAATTGAGCTGAATATTGTTCACTTAGCAATAGGGAGAAACTGCTTCCTCTTCTGAAGAGTTTTTTAAAGGACTCACACCCTTTTCATTTTCCATAAAAGAACTGAGGAGCCTTATGCTCTTAACTTGTTCACTTATGAGGTTTTAATTTTATTTGGATTCCAGTGCTCTGTTTGCCAGCTAGTAATACAAAACTGTACAACTAGACATAACCTACGGGCTACTCAGATATATAATGTGATCTTTTTGGAAAAGGGAAGGTGAATGTTTCAAGGAAACTGTCTAGAAAATGGGTCTGCATATGCATACATGTAAATTTTCCTAAATACTACTCAATCTCATAGTTCCGTCTCATTTTATTACAGTACTGTATAAGATCAATTACTACTAACGATAAATGGAGACATTTGCAGCCATGGACTGAGCACAGGTCTAGGTGACAAAAGTCTCCCTGTAAAATGCAAAAAATAAGAAGTTTTGACTTTTGAGTCCCTTGCACTTTCTGAAAGACCGAAAAATGTTTCAAAATATGTTGCCACTTTTTTCCCCACTAAACAACACATGGGTGGGATGCTTTGAACCATCTTCTGAATTCAACTTGAAAACCAAGCATGAAAAGCATGGCATAGGTTTACATTTCATTTCTTCTCAGGTTCTTCTCTTTATTCTTCAGCCCTCTTTTCCATCATCCATGTTATCTGGACCATCCTTGGTGCAAATTTATCAGTAGAAGCATGGTTCTGCAAGGGCCTGAAAAATCCTCATTCAGAAAAAAATGTGAGTTCTATTTAAGGATCTCTGTCTTCAAAGTTCGGGCTGGATAAATAGAAAACTGTGGAAATCTCCATGTTTAAGTCACAACAGAGTTTAAAAAGGGTTATGGTGAGGATAGCTAAAATGGGTAGGATGGCAGACTAGATGCCTTGTGAGGACAGGCTAAAAAGTCTGAGACTTGAGTTTAAAGGGCAGAAGCCTAGGGAAGTGTGACTTGAGATGTTTGAAAAGTCATGAGAGGATAAGCTGAGTGCAGAAATTTATTTGCCAGATCTTGCAATACTGGAAGAAAGAGGTGATTGCCAAAAGTAGAAAGATCAATTCAAAACAGAGGTAGATGCAAAATGCTTCTTTAAAACAAAACAAATGGTGATCTGAAACGTCTTTTAATGGGAAGCTATGGAGGTAGATAGTAACAATAGGTTTAAAAAGGGATTAGACAAATTAATGGGAAACATTTCCATACACTAGGAAACACTTCCATACACAGATACTAGAGGAGATAGACAGGGGTGTGCTTTCTAACATCCTTAAGCCTACAACTGCAGATACTGGCAAGGTAGACACTACAGACAGCAGGCGGGCTCTTGTGCTCTCCTTAGATAGCACATCTCACTGCCACTTTCACAAGTAAAATGGAGGAGAGGAACTGCCAGCCCAAACCTGTTGGACCTGTAAGCTCTTGTGACCCTATGATGCTTAATCAAAGTTGTCCTTCTTAAAAATATGAGGTACACACAGAATACCTTGGCAGACTTTCAAGAAGTAGAAACAGTCGTGAATACAGGAGCCAAGGCAACATGCGGATAACATACAATCAAGGAATGCCCATGAACAGGAACCATGTATTAATCATAGAATCATAGAATGGTTTGTTTTGGAAGGGACCTTTAAAGGTCACCTAGTCCAACACCCCTGCAAGGAGCAGGAACATCTTCAATTAGATCGGGTTGCTCAGAGCCCCATCCAACCTGGCCTTGAGCGTTTCCAGGAATGGGGCATCTACCACCTCTCTGGGCAACCTGTTCCAGTGTTCCATCACCCTCATTGTAAAAAAATTTTTCCTGATGTCTTGTCTAAATCTACCTTCCTCTGTTTTAAAACCATTACCCCTCATCCTATCACAATAGGCCCTGCTAAAGAGTTTCTCCTCATCTTTTATAAGCCTCCCTTTAGGTACTGGAAGGCTGCTATAAGGTCTCCCCAGAGCCTTCTCTTCTCCAGGGTAAACAACTCCAACTTCCCTGGACTGGGAAGACTGAGATAGTTGGAGCTGTTGGAGTTGGAGAGTTGTTCCAGCCCTCTGATCATTCATAAAGCTCTGTCTCCCCTCAAAGTACTCTTGGGCAGAGACTTATTTGGTTCTCTACCATTTTTCATCCTTGCTCAACTGTTATGCACTGAGACAGGCTAACTTTTATAAAGATTATTTTTGGCCATACAATGAGTTTTTGTGAGTCAATATATTTTTGGAGGGAATAGGCTCACATGGGAAACTATTGGATTAGGTTATTAACTTCTTTCTGGTTTGGGTTTTTTTTTTTTTGGTTGCTTGGTTGTTTTTTTTTTAAGAAAGTAGGCTATGTGCTGAATTCAAAGTCTTCATGGAATAACTATAGAACTTAGGACAATTGAAATAAAGTAATTTTCATGAAAACCTTAAGTGTTCTCCTAAATAACTTGACAGAATTCTTTCTCAAAGTTCAACATTATTGATAAACATTTTTAATAAGCTTGTTCAAGAAAGTCATAAACACGTAGCTTGTTTTCCACCCTTCTTCAAAGACCTTAATGAGTGCAGAAATTACAAGTCCTGTTATCACTGTTATCCGGTGTCAAATAAGAACACCACAAAACACTCCACACAGCTTAATCTCAGTCAGGAGTCTTACAGGCAAATTATCTTAAAAAAGAAAATCTTCTATATTTCCTTATTCCAAACACAAAGGGAAAACACCAGAGACTATTGGTTGATCAGTAGGTGGCATAAATTATTCCTGGCTCTCCACTACAATCACAAGGCTTTATATAGTTCCTATTAAAGCCATTAAGAGCTTTTCTATAAGCCACAATGGAAGAAGGATTGGGGTGGTATTTTGTAATAAGAGACCTTGTGTGTAGAGTCACAGTAATTTGAACATTGCTACTGAACAAAATTAATACAAAATGTCATCCCACAGCACTAATGGTTTTCCAGCAGTTGGCCAATGATTTGCTTCATGGAGAAAAGGGCTGAACAAATAAGTCCCACACCTGCAGTAGCTTTAATATCAAGCCTTATCTGACTATGCAGTTTGATGTATTTTAACTATTTTTGTTTCCTCTCTCAATTACCACCATACAAAGATGATGGGTGATTGCTAGGCATACTGCAAACAGCTGCATTCTCTCTCTCATATTATCTACCACCTGTTCAAGGAGGCAAAATAATGTAGTGGCCTCCTTCCATGGGGAGAAAGTTGCCATATTTTGCCACTGAGCTGCATCCCTCTCTTGCCTGAGGAACTGTCTCTCGCTTCCTTGATTCATAGTAGTCAGATATTAATGAGGTCTCTATCTCACACTACTTACTGTGCCACAACTCCTGCTTAAACAATTTCTCTGCCTTTAGCATGGTAACTTGCACATGAATTTTCTAATTTTTTTTTTTTTCTCTTGGGACCAAACAAGTACTAAAGAAAATTAACAACATGAAAGTCCTGGAGATATCTGATTCCTTATTCATGCTGAGGTGCCTGCTTGTACCCCTTATAATGCTCAGTTCTGTTCATTTTCACTGAGTAGCTGATGTTCCCCGCACCAATAAACTGGTGAAGGAAAATAGGATTAGGGCTAAAAGACTTTTATTCTTATGGGTGTATATGATACATATACTGGAATGGAATACTGTGCTTCTCAGCAAGGGAAGATGACACTGCCCAATCAAGTCTAGGCTTGGCACCTGGTGGGAACGTTAGCTCCCTTTTCCCTGGAAAAGTGCTAATATAGCAAATTCCATGCAAGGAGAGAGAGAGAGAATAGAGGAGAAGGTGGTTTCTTATGTATACTCCCAAGCCCTCTGCACTAACCAATAGACCTCCTTTAACATCTCTAATTTTTAAAGCTATTTAGGTTAATGTAGCTCTGAGAACTCATTTGTGGAGGCAGCACAAACAGAAAGAACTGCAGGAGTATCCTTTCAGGAAATCAGAGAGCAACACACAGTACCTGGAGATTTACGGGAAACAAAACTCTTGCTAAAGTAATGTAATCATGAAGGTCCTGTAGGATGAAAGGACATGTTCATCTTTGTCATGCATTAGGGAAGAGAATAAGAAAAAAAAGATTCCCTGTCTTTTTTTTTTCCCCCATCTCTTTCAAGTCTCTAAAATAGAGTTTACAAGATTTGTAGAGGTTCCAAATTCACTCCTTACTGAGCTCTGCACTTCATACAAATCAATGAAGAATGCAATGAGACTCCATGGCTTCTTACTTGCCTTGACTGCTCAGTATACCTCTGGGGCTTTTTGCCTGAATTTCACAGGAGTCATTTGTTTATTTTCTCTACCTAAATCACTTGATCTAAGGAGGACTATTAACTCTCCCTAAAAGTATTGCCTTTTTTTTGTCTCACAGACTCATCAGTCAGGAGAGGAAAAAAGGTATAAACTTGATTATTTTCCTTTTTTTTTCCCTCCTTCACCAGAATACACATCCTTCCAGGGATGTATATTCTCCTTATTAGGATACCTTACTGCACATGCCTTTCTTCACCTCCTCGTACTGCCTCAATGCCTCAAAACTCGCTGTCCATAACAGATTGCATTACAGAGGCACAGCTTTTTGGGTAGAATTGTCTCGTTCCAGCAGCCTCCAGTAAGAAAAGCACAAAACAAAGGGAGGGGATAATTAATTTATACCTTTCATTTCTTCCATCAGCAGCATGTTATTAACAGTAAGAAAACTGTGGTTTATTAAGGCTGTATTTATATGCAAGCAGATCATCGGGGAGTTTCTCTTGCATGTTTCTTCCTGAATTAGTTGCAAACTGCATGCTGAGTTTCCTAAACTCATTTGAATCAGACAAGCATAATTGCTTAAAATAGTCAGGAAACATTCAAGGGATAAGTATATCCCCACCACCTGTGTCTCATTCTGACTCACAACCCCAGCAAAGCAAACACTGAACTCGGTGAGAACCTTTCCAGTGACATGTTTTACATTTGCCCATCTGAGCTAGAAGAAGAGCAGACAGTCTTCATAATCCTCCAACCCACGTCATGTCCATATGGGCAAAATCAGCACGACACACAGCACACAGAGATCCAAGAGGAAGGTTAAAGGGGGCATTGCACATAAGGGAGGTATCAGCAAGGATATCACCAAGGAGTCCCATTGTGCTCTCTCAGCATCGCCATGCATTGCAGGATAATCTGGCGGCACCAATCTAATTAGTTCCTAATGGTTATTTTTCCTCCCACAAAAGAGGTCCACTTCATTCCTCTGCCCACCAGCCAGAAAAGAGTATGGATACAATGGGGTAGCTGCGCTCGACCTGCTAATGACCATACATGGTTTGAAAGCCATGGGTAACCCATACTGTAGCTCAAAAACTCAGTCTTACCGTGTCATTTGATTTCTCTTCAGCCTGCTGCTACCTCAGAGTGAAAATTTGGAGACTGTGAGCTTATAGTGCATTGCTCAGCCCCTGAATAAGTTGTCTCGGGTCCCGTGAAACTAGTGCGACTGTGTTTGTTTGCATCTTCCCTGAATACGGCCACAAACTATTAAATCAAGTTTCCCTATGTGGCTGTAACAAGTACAAACAGTGTGACTGTGTGCATGGAGTGGACTAAAATCCTGACATCACGCTGAATCAAACTAATCAGGATGATGTTATTGCTAAGCTTATGGGTGTAATGAAGCAAGAGAGGATGCAGCATTTCTCCTCGCAGTGTTGTTTTAGGGGATTGGCTCCTCAGACCTATAAAGCTTTTGAAAATACAGTTAAATTCACACAAATGACGTTCTGCGTATGATTAGCCAGGAAGCCTGTAAAGGAAATGCATTGTGAGGTTTCCACAATCTGGAGGTGCTCGGTAAAGTGAACAAGCATCTGCAAATATTAATTTTGCATTACTGGAAGTTCAAGACTCATAAATCGAACCAAAACTCAGTCTTATCTTTCACAATTTCAGTTAAATGATAGATTTTGTTTTTTCACTATAATTTAAAATTGTAAGGGTCTGATAAAACTTACTGAAATCAACACATAAAGTCTAATCCCATGAACTCTGTGATGCTTCCCTCAAAATTGGAGAGATATGGATTTGGTGGGTAGACTGTTCAGTGGATGTGGAATTGATTGGATGGTCACATCTAGAGGGTAGTGGTCAACAGCTCAATGTCCAGATGGAGATGTGGTGTCCCTCAGGGATCTATACTGAGACCAGTGTTGTTTAATATCTTCATCAATGACATAGACAGTGGGATGAAGTGCACCTTCAGTAAGTTTACAGACAACACCAAGTGGAGTGGTGTGGTTGACACGCGTGAGGGAAGAGATGCTATCCAGAGGGATCTGGCCAAGCTTGAGAAGTGGGCCCATGTGAACCTCATGAAGTTCAATAAGACCAAGCTTGAGGCTGCTGGTGGATGAAAAGCTGGACATGAGCCGGCAATGCGCGCTCGCAGCCCAGAAAGCCAACCGCATCCTGGGCTACATCAGAAGAAGTGTGACCAGCAGGTCGAGGGAGGTGAATCTCCCCCTCTACTCCACTCTTGTGAGACCTCACCTGGAGTACTGCGTCCAGGTCTGGAGTCCTCACTACAGGAAAGACATGGACCTGTTGGAGCGAGTCCAGAGGGAGACAAAAATTATCAGATGGATGGAATACCTCTTCTACGAAGAAAAGCTGAGAGAGGTTGCTCAGCCTGTAGAAGAGAAGGCTCCAGGGAGACTTTATTGTGGCCCTTCAGTACTTAAAGGGGGCCTACAAGAAAGACAGGGACAAACTTTTTATCAGAGTCTGCTGTGATAGCACAACAGGTAATAGTTTTAATCTAAAAGAAGGTACATTTAGACTAGATAAAAGGAAGACTTTTTTTACAATGAGTGTAGTGAAACACTGGAACAGGTTACCTAGAGAGGTGGTGGATGCCCCATCCCTAGAAACATTCAAGGCCAGGTTGGATGAGGCTCTGAGAAACCCGATCTAGTCGGTGATGTCCCTGCTTCTTGCAGGGGGGTTGGACTAGAGGACCTTTAAAGGTTCTTTTCCAACCCAAATCATTCTATGATTCTATGATTCTATGCTCAGATCTCATGCAGACTTCTCATGGTAAGTGGCAGACATGCAAAAATAATTCTGTTCTTTCCTGCTACTCACATGCCATTTGGAAGTGTAGCCACTTCTAATTTAATTATAATTTAATCCTTGAAAAATCACAGGTTTTCACGGATATGGCTTTATTTTTCTGTTTTTCAAAGCAGTTTCTTTTTCCCTCTCCACTGATGGTTAGTCCTACAAAAAATTGTTACTGTTACATAATTGTTTTGTGCATGAGTAATCAATTCTTCTGTAGTTAGTACCAACAAAGCATGAACAGGACTTTGAAAATTATCTTGATGACAATTGATACACTTTTGGAATTAATCTAATTTTGTTGTTGGAGCATAAGGAATAGCATGAGCTGTGTGCTCATAAATAAAATGGCAAGATCACAACTATTGTGTGATCAGGAAAATATCCCTGAGCTCAGAACATTGTACAGACAAAATAAGAAGCCATAAAAGTTCTCACACCTGAGAGCTCTCATGCATTAGCATGGTCCATTCAGAGCCATAACATGCACTGTTATATGAAAATCTATATGATCAATAACTAATTCAGAAAGCTGACAGAAGCAAAACTGTCTGGAAACTAGAAACTAGAATTTGCTTAGCCACATAACATTTGAATTGAATCAAAGAGATTTGGTGTCTCAAATTTGCTAAAGCTTACAGATGTTACAGCTTACTTTTCCTCCCCTGGAGTTATAGTATCAAAGAATTTGAGCTGCTATATCCATTTTTCATAGTTGATGTGATAGGCACTGTGACACTCAGGGTGTTTTTTCAGTGACCGACCATCTGCAGAGAAAACAACTGTGTAGGCAGCTAGAAGGGCCATGATCAGTGTACAAAGGCAGTACTATCTTAATATATCAATGTAGAAAGTATTTTAATTTTCTGAAACATAATCCCTTACTGAAGCAGCTGAACTATTTCACAGTTATGATTTAGTAACAATTTAAGATTTAGTGATAGTGTGAGGAAATCAAAGGTTAAATTTAGCAGCACTTAATCTTTAACCCATTTAAAGATTGAGAAAGCGATTCAATGAAATACATTATGATTAAAACAGTGACTTAATTACAGATTGGAGAATGACAAGATTCACACTAACTTACTACAGAATATCCTAAATCAATACATACGTATATATGCACACACACAAAACATGCACAAACACGGACTGAGATATTTGGACCCAATGAAATATCTATGTGGAGGAGAGTAGTTTATAGTTAAAAGTTCCTTCTACTTTCCAGAGTTTAAATACTCACAGAGCATCAGCATTCCTTAATGGGCTATAATTGAGCCTCAAGAACTCGAACTTCACCCTGGCCTTTCATCTACTTCACTGGCAGCTAGTCCTTAAATATCTTTGGTCTAGGGAGGCTATGCCTGAGAGGCAGCTCAGGGGAGATGGTGGTCATGGCCTGCTGTGATCCAGGAGAGCTCAATGGGTCTCACTTAAGGTCACTATTTATAGGGTCCGAGATAATTGACTTTTGTCAGGTACTTTTCCATTTCAGCTCGACTCAGATAGCGGAATACTCTGGCACCTTCCTCTAGCTGTTTCTGGTATCACACGCCTGTGTTTCAACTTGGGCTAAGATGTACTAGGTTGCTAGGAGAAAATTGACTGTTATTATTATTTCCATTGTTTAAAACAGGAGCCAGGTACATCAAGGGGGTGCCTTAACGGTCTGGTTCACCATATTCATAGTCTGTTCCTGGCTTACCCTGGGTTGGTATGAGGCCCAGAAGGGGAGGATTCACACCAACCACCGAGTGGATCAGGAGGGGAGAGGTTGCACCACCACACTTATTACTGTGGGAAATTCTACCAGAATATTTCCTAAAATATCCATGTGTGTGGACAGGAACTCTACAATGTGCATTTCACCCAGGAATTTCCCCTTACAAATCTGGCATTCACCATAGCTATCACATCATGTTCGACACACAGTACATGACAGGGTTATTAACCATAGCTATAGCTATTCTTACCCATAACAACAATGACAGAGAATCAACCTGGTCTGAAAAGAATGCATAGCAATTACTTTGACATCCTGGCTTTTATTTATAGATGTGATGGTTTAGCCCAAATTACCACACAGTTTCTCACTCACCCTCCCCCTCCCCAGCGGGATGGGGGAGAGAACTGGGAAGGAAGGAAAACTTGTGGGTTGAGATGAAGAGAAATTACTAAAATAACAAGAGAAAACTACAATAATAACAGAATATAAGGATATTAAAATATACAAAATGAACAATGTATGCTTTCTCACCACTCGATGTCCCAATGACCAATACAGCCTGTCCCGAGCAGCGATCAGGGAAACAAAACCGAGCGGCAAGCAAAGGAGCAAAAGGGAGCCAGCAAGGTAGAGGAAACGATGCCAGCAAATGAGGGAGAAAGATGGATGCCAGGAAGGCAGATACCCACCCCGGCCAGCCCCCACTTACATACTAAGCATGACGTTTATGGCATGGAATACTCTCTTTGGCCAGTTTGGGTCAATTATTCTGTCTGTCTTTCTCCCAGCTTCCTGCATCTGCAAATTAGCAAGACTTGAAAAGCAGGACAGTGTCCTTGGTCTCATTCACAACAACTCGTATCATCAGGGTGTTTTATCAACATTCTTCATACACAAAATCCAAAACACACCAGCTACTGAGAGGAAAATTAACTCTATTCCTGCCAAAACCAGGACAGTAGATGATCTTAATGTGTTGTATTTTTTCTTAAAAGCTAACAAAGAATACATTAAAAAGTTGCTTCTGCCATTGGAAGTAAAGGAACAATATGTTTTGGAGGGATATGGTAAATGACACAACCGGTTATTATCTACTCAGAAAGCAGACCCTGAGCTCAATAGTTGATAAAGCTGAACAAGGAGGCCACTGAATTTAACTTCGCTTTTACACTTCCCTTTTGGATACTATGGCACCTTGAGCTGAAGTTCAGCTGGGGTAGAATTTGGAGTGAGTGCTGGGATGATTTGAGTAATTTTGCATACAGCCTGCAACCATGAAAGCCAAAAACCAGAAAGAGGAGCATGAGTTCTGTCCTGCTCTCTCCTTTCCTTTGTCCTGCTTTCTCCCTCCTTCCCTCCTTCTCACAGGTGTACCTGCAAAACAGAGGACAGAGACCCACTTAGTAGACTTTGTGTCCCTTGAAGACTCTGCTTAATAAGAAAATCCACAACTTTTTGACTGTTTTGCAGTGCTTTGACCAAGCTAAATAATTTCCCTTCCTCTTCCATTGCGCCTTTTTTTTCACGTGCTTTTATGGCACTTCCTTCTTCAAAGCTCAGTCCACTGCTGTGTTCACTGTTCTCTCTACTTTTCCCTGATGTTTCCATCTCCGATGTTACTCCATAATTCTATTCACTTGCCTTTCATTTTCCCCATACTGTACTCTTATGTACCTCTTGCTGTCTCTGATATCCTTTTATTTCACCTCCGCTTCCTCAATATACAGGAGATTGTACAACAGATTTGCGAGAAAATATTAATATTGACAAGAGTACTAAAAGGCAACATTCCTAAAATACTGAAAGCCCACTGGCTAACAGGAACAGAAGACGTCCTTCGTAGTATGGGGTTTGGTGCTTTCTTTGCTTCCATAATATTTTTTTTTCCACTGCAAAAAATTCCAGAAAAATCCCTGAAAACAATATATGTTCTAAAACTATGACGTCATACATGAATTTTACAAATGTCATTAATTATTTAGGAGACTTTGAAAGTTTAGAGAGGAATTAATTCACAGGTTTCTGTCACCTCACTATTACTCAAGTCCCACTTTAGTTATGACTGCTCTCTTTTTGCATTCATTTGGTCTCTAAGGAAGGCCACAGTTTTTCAGTCTGTTTCTGACTTGTTATTAGAGAAGTTTTACAGATTATTCTCAATTATTTTTTCTTCATTTGATAACATTTGATTTATAATTCATATTTTGTGTTTATTAGATCTTGAGCTATATTTTTTGCATTTCTAACACTGGCAGGGATATTCTTCTATGATATTGCATTCATCTTTATTTTTTTCTCTTTCTCTATTTTTTTTTCTTTTTCTTTCTTGTCTCAGTATAGGTTAAATGGGAATACTTCTCATGCATAGTCATTCATTAAAATGTCCATTTCTAATCATATCTAGAATAATCCTCCCAAAAACTGACATAAAATAGTTATGACATATGAATAGTTTAATGTATGACTTAGGAAGAGATCATGAGAAGCTTTCTTTGCTAGGCTTGTACCGTAATTTAGCCCAGCTCGGGACCAGACTACGCAGTCTCTTTCTCACTCCCCCAGACCCTCCGAGGGAAAAGGAATAGATAATATAAGAAAAAAAAGGCTCAAGGTTTGAGATAAGAACAGGGAGAGATTCTTAGTTACCATTGTGGGCAAAACAGACTTGACTTGGGGAAAACTATTTGTTTATTATTAAAACCAAAGCAGGAAAATGAGAAAGAGAATGGGATATCTTCCCCCCACCCCTCCCTCTTCCCGGGTTTAACATTATCTCTACCTCCTTCACTCCCCGAGCGGAGCAGGGGGTGTCATGGTTTTGTTTAGTGAGGGGGGGCCTAAGGTGGTAGCTTCTGTAGGAAACTGCTAGAAGTCGCTCCCCTTTGTTCAGGGGACTTGGCCAGGCCTAAGGCGGACCCACTGCTGGCCAAGGCTGAGCCGACTGGTAGCAGAATGTCTCGTGATAACGCCTCTGCGATAACGTATTTAAGAATGGGAAAACAGAAAAAAAAAAAGAGAGAGGAGAGAAGATGTGAAGAAGCTGAGCGGGGGCAGAGGCGCAGAGGGGGAGGCGCAGGCCTCATGGGCCTTGCAGGCCTCACCCTCTGGCCTCTAGATAACCTCCCCTTCCAGAACAGCTGTCCCAGCCTCTCGCCAGGCAGCCGACTGGGCCCGACTCAATCCAGCCCGGCTGCAAGAAGTGGAAAGGAGATGAGAAGTGAATAAGATGTAAAAAAGATCCTGAGAGACACCTACCAGTCTGTTGTGAGGAACGGCTGCAGACGCCAAGGTCAGTTCAGAAGGAGGGGGAGGAGTAATGCGGCTCCTGGCCAAGATTCCCCTGCAGCCTGTGGTGACGACCATGGTGGAGCAGGTTGTCCCCCTGCAGCCCATGGAGGTCCACGGAGGAGCAGAGATCCACTTGGAGCCCATGAAGGACCCCGTACCGGGGGAGGTGGATGCCTGAAGGCAGCTGTGGCCCGTGGAGGGCCCGCTGGGGCAGCTGTTCTGGAAGGACTGCACCCGTGGAAGAGATGACCCATGCCGGAGCAGTTCCACGAAGGACTGTGGCGTAGGGGTGGGACCCCACAACGGAGCAGGGGAGGAATGCGAGGAGTTCTTCCCCCAACCATGAAGCAGCGGCGTAAAACAACGTATGATGAACTGACAGCAACCCCAATTCCCTCTTCCCCCCTGTGCCGCTCGGGAGGGGAAGGTAGTAGAGATAATGTTAAGCTCGGGAAGAGGGAGGGGTGGGCGGAGGTTATCTTGTTCTCTGTCTCATTATCCTGCTGTTTGTAGTAATAAATGAATAGTTTTCCCCAAGTTGAGTCTGTTTTGCCCATGACGGTAACTTTAAGGATTTCTCCCTGTCCTTATCTCAAACCTCGAGCCGTTTTTCCTTATATTTTCTCTCCCTATTCTCTCGGAGTGTGGGGGGAGTGAGAGAGAGACTGCGTAGTCTGGTCCTGATCAGGGCTGAACTACGACAGGGGGGAAGAGAGAATGGGGGTTATGGTCAGTTCATCACATGTCGCTTTACACCATTCTTCCTCCTCAGGGGAAAAACTCCTCACATTCCTCCCCTCCTCCAGCATGGGGTCCCTCCCATGGGCCACAGTCCTTCAAACTGCTCCACTGTGGGTCATTTCTTCCACAGGGTGCAGTCCCTCCAGAACGGCTGCCCCAGTGGGCCCTCCACGGGCCACAGCCTCTTTCAGGCATCCACCTGCCCCAGGGTGGGGTTCTCCACAGGCTGCAGGTGGATCTCTGCTCCTTTGTGAGCCTCCATGGGCTGCAGGGGGACAGCCGGCCTCACCATGAGCTGCACCACAGGCTGCAGGGGAATCTTGGCCAGGAGTAACATTACTCCTCTCCCTTCTTCTTCATTGGCTTTGGCATCTGCAGCCATTCCTCTCACAAAAAATTCTTCACAACCGGCTCTGGCAGACGCCTCTCAGGTTCTCTTCACATCTCATCTCCTCTCCACTTCTTGCAGCCGGGCCGGGCTGAATCGGGCCCAGTCGGCTCCCTGGCAGGAGGCCAGTGGGTGAGGCCCGCAAGGCCCACAAAGCCTGCGCCTCCTCCTCTCTACACCTGCTTCAGCTTTTTCACATCTTCTTATTTTTTTTTTCCTGTTTTTCCCCTTCTTAAATACATTATCGCAGAGGCGTTAACTGGGAACATTCTGCTACCAATTGGCTCGGTCCTGGCCAGCAGCGGGTCCGCCCTAGGCCTGGCCGAATTCACCAGACAAAGAGAAAATAACTTTCAGAATCTTCTTACAGAAGCTGCCACGGTAGCCCGCCCCCCCCCCCCCCCCCAACTAAATAAAACCAGGACAGCTTGGCAGAAGCCTCATGGGGCTGCAGCTCATATGAAAGGATAATGGCTTGGCTTTTATGAATTTCCTCTAATTTATGCTCTAAATAATAAATTATTGCCTGGTGCTGGGATTGAAGGAGGTGCGTGTGAAACTGGTTCTTTCCTGGGCCAGATGGAGGATAAAACCAAAATATGGTCAATTACTCTGTGATTCCTAGCTGTATATAAAATACCAGAAATAATAGGTAAGCAAATAAATATTTTCACCTCTCTATGTTTTCCACTAGGGCTGGACTGTCCATAACTAGGTAGTAAGTATTAATTACAATATTTTTTCCTTTAGGTGCTCGGACTGCCTTCCGACAGCTCAATGTTGCGTGAGAGGCACCAGGCTACAGCCTGCAGGCACAAGCTTACGCCAGTTGCCACATGGATAGCTTAACCCAGTCCGGAAATATTCTATTCCTTCTAAGAAAAGGGCAAGAGTTGGTGGACAAGAACCTCAACATGAGCCAGCAATGTGTGCTTGTTGCATCAGAAGGAGCGTGGCCAGCAGGTCCAGGGAGGTGATTCTCTCCCTCTACTCTGCTCTCATGAGACCCCACCTGGAGTACTGTGTGCAGCTCTGAAGCCCCCAACATAAGAAGGATGTGGACCTGTTGGAGCAAGTCCAGACAAGGGCCACAAAGGTGATAAGAGGGCTGGAGCACCTCTCCTGTGAGGACAAGTTGAGAGAGTTGGAGTCATTCAGCCTGTACAAGAGAAGGCTCCGGGGAGACCTTATAGCAACCTTCCAGTACCTAAAGGAGGCCTACAAGAAAGCTGGAGAGGGACTTCTGACAAGGGCATGTAGTGATAGGACAAGGGGTAATGGCTTTAAATGAAACAAGGGTAGATTTAGATTTAATATAAGGAAGAAATTCTTTACTATTAGGGTGGTGAGGCACTGGAACGGTGAAGTTGTGGATGCCTTATCCCTGGAAACATTCAAGACCAGGTTGAACGGAGCTTTGAGCAACCTGATCTAGGGGAAGATGTCTCTGCCCATGGCAGGGGCGTTGGAACTACATGATCTTTGAGGTCCCTTCCAACCCAAATCATTCTATAATTCTGTTTGATTTTTTTATCTTGATAAACAAAAATGTTAGCAGTAATATTAACACTGAAAACATCTATCTTTTCTAACTCTCCAGTATGTAAAGAAAAAGTTCACCTATAATTGAAAAACAACAGATTTAAACAACATAGGTAATAAAAGGAAATAGATAATGAAACATGGAAGGGATTCACAAAGCTATCTAAGGTTAAGTTACAGAAACCAGGGGTTTTTTTTAGAGAAGAGCTTATATTTGAAACCTGTCAGGGAACTGAAAAAAACTTTGTGAGATTATTTTGCAGTATAGTTTCTAGATCTTACATTGACATGCCTTTAAAAACATATTGCAAAAATAAAACTGTATATGCACACAGTCAGTTTACACTTTTGAATTATCTCAATGGAGCTCAAAGAGAAATGAGGCAAAGTAATATAAAAAATAAAAGTAACATCTAGAAAAAGTGTTGTGCAACAATGATGCTAGGGGCTTTAGGATGGTGGGTTTTTTTGGTGAAAGTAATTCCCTGAAGCAATTAATATGGAGCCCATACAGGGAAGGTGACCTTGGACAAAGTCAGAAAGACAAACTGGAACAGAAAGAGATATGATCATTTAACATAAATTCATTTATTGACCTGTAAAAGAAGGAGAGAGACTTCCCATAGGACACTGCTGTGTATCATTTCCATTTGTGTGGGGGAAGAAAAAACATTTAGTTTTTCTTGTAGCTGCCAATATTTTAAGTTGTTATTGTATTTCAGAGTATTTTACTTCTATGTACCTGTCACTGGAACAGTTATCCTCAGTGATGACAGACCTGTTTCATATCTGACATCCAGCATCTTCCTAACAGTACTTTGAAGAATGATTCACATCAATTCTCTATGGGATTAGTCAGCTTGACAAATACAGCCCATCTACTCGATGAGTGTCAGAGGCTCAGTCCTCTAAAACTCCGGACTTAACAGCTGTAGTCAAGTTCGAAGTGAAGGTCATAAATCTTCCAGGGCTGTGTTAGCTGCAGTTTATTTGATAGCTGCAAGTCACTGAGGACTACATCAAACTCTCACTGAAAGACTCATATTCTTCCAGGACAGGACTTGGAGCAGATTCAATATCGTACTGTGTAGTTTAATTGAATGAATGAAAGACAATGTTGATTTGCCAGCTGTTATATTAGGATCTAGACTTCTAATTCCTTGCTCACAAATTACTCTCTGCATGCAAGAGGGACGAAAGGATTGTTCCATTTAACATCCAGTAATTCAGAGCCTGTAGGGAGCTCGGTTGCACACAATGCAAGTACTGGGTATAAATATAAAAACATTCCCAAGTATGTAAATTAAACTCCTTCAGAAGTTTTAAAAAGTAACATAGTCTTAAGACTAGCAATCACATTCTGTGATTAAATGTGTACAACGCGTACATGCATACATACATATGTATGCACAAATACATATATTACAGTAAGATATTTCAGTCTGCTCTTGGTTTGCTTGGCTTGTATTTGTTTATTCCAATTTTGGATTGAAAAAAGTGTCAACACAAAATTCTCTCTCCTTCACCTTATCCAGTAAAATGAATTATAACTGCCTGTTCCCAGTCTGGCATCTTTTAAAATGAGCACTCTGAATTGCTGAAATTGTGACAGAACCTAGAACAAAAATTTGAGTAGGCAGAGAAACACAGCTTGAAGGCAGCTAATGGTGTTGAAATGGAGCTGTCATTTCCAAATGCAAAGATTTGAAAATAATTCTTCACTTACCTGCCAGGATGATTTGTATGAAAGGAGGGAATAATTGTTCCTTCTTCAATAACTGAAGATCTGAGATAAAGGTCTGAGCTCTTGATTTTTTAGTCTATTCCTAAAAATGTAGCATTAAAAAGTAGAAATGAACTCTAGGAATTAGACGTTTTAGCTGCATGGGCTGTCATTTGGATCTTGAACAATGGATTGTAAGGTCAGGTCCTGAAGACTGCCATTGCTATTGCATTTAATTCAGTCAGCGATGCCACATTATGTAGACCCTATGTAATAATCAAATTCCTTTTCGTAACTGCATATGGCTCGATACAACACTGCGTAACATCTGAATGAAGACAGAGAAGGAAATTGATTACCAAATATATATATTTAATATTGCCATGGTTCTTAAATTATTAAAATAATCACCTTTAAAAACAAGAAGATACCATGTTCTCAATAAAGAATCAAAATAGAGGAATATTGAAGTTCATTTGCACAAGTTAGGTTGATATGACTTCCAAAATCTCTTGTGATATCTCATTTCCTAAAGGAAAGAATCCCAGGAATTATTCTCTTGTCTTCCTTTGGTTATTTCTTGATATATAATTAGTGCAGACAACCTAGTACTTTCATTCCTGACTCTCAGGACTCCCTTTTTTCATCAAATAAAAAAATGTAAACAAAAATCTGCTGACAGAAACATTACTAGGGAGTTCAACAATCAGTATCTGCTGGAAAATTATTTCTAAATAATCTGAAAATTTGAAGAGGTAGGAAAACTTTATTTTGTCACTTTAATGAAGTATAGCAGTGTGTGCAGACTCTGTCTGTTGCTTTTATTGTAGTTAGCATTAC
The DNA here is from genome assembly GCF_036417535.1 of Chlamydotis macqueenii. Lineage (NCBI taxonomy): Eukaryota > Metazoa > Chordata > Aves > Otidiformes > Otididae > Chlamydotis > Chlamydotis macqueenii. The sequence continues at coordinate 170,789,116 of NC_141556.1, forward strand.
ATGTGTGAAATCCTAACCCTGCTAAACTCTGTGACAAAGTTTTCACGAGCAAGATATCTAAGATATCATCACCAGTTTTTCTAATTGCTCTTTCCCTAGCATAACAGCTATTCCTCAGAAAGTGAAGTCAGTTTATAGTTCCATTAATGGCAAAAATATAATAAGTAAACAAGGTCCAAAATACATCTCATTTGCTGTTGCATCTTACACAGAGGCAAAATGTTCCTGTGGAAAAACATTCAAAGTTTAGGCCTATAGCATTATTTACAAAGTGTTAAGTGCATAGTTGTAAAGTCAATTTGTAAATATTAAAAAGTACAAATATAACTGAAGGAATATTAAGCTTGCAATAGAGAGAAAATCCGGGATGAAGATTTTGTGCCAGTTAGTGCAACATCACTTTTTGCGCCATCGCTAAAACATATGCATTATAACACAGTGCTGAATTTCTTACTGTTTTTAAAAACCATGCAGAGGATGAAGTAGTCAGCACATCTATTCACTAATTTCTATTATCCTTGATTAACATGTGTCCCTGTCACTTCCCATGCATCATACGCTGCTGATAAGGCAAGAGGATTATTTTCCCCCCTGGTATGCTGCTTATTGGAGGTCTTAGAAAATATCAGCAGATTGATTTTCACACTACTGTCGTCTCTGTTTTACAGAGAACTTAAGCAGAGAAATACAGTTGAAAGTTATCGTAGTTCAGCCCCGATCGGACCAGACTACGCAGTCTCCCTCCACCCCCCACACTCCGAGAGAACAGGGAGAGAAAATATAAGGAAAAACGGCTCGAGGTTTGAGATAAGGACAGGGAGAAATCCTTAAAGTTACCGTCACGGGCAAAACAGACTCGACTTGGGGAAAACTATTCATTTATTACTACAAACAGCAGGACAATGAGACAGAGAACAAGATAACCTCCCCCCACCCCTCCCTCTTCCTGGGCTTAACATTATCTCTACTACCTTCCCCTCCCGAGCGGCACAGGGGGGAAGAGGGAATGGGGGTTGTGGTCAGTTCATCACATGTTGTTTCACGCCCCTGCTTCATGGTTGGGGGAAGAACTCCTCGCATTCCTCCCCTGCTCCATTGTGGGGTCCCACCCCTACGCCACAGTCCTTCGTGGAACTGCTCCGGCGTGGGTCATCTCTTCCACGGGTGCAGTCCCTTCAGAACAGCTGTCCCAGCGGGCCCTCCACGGGCCACAGCCGCCTTCAGGCATCCACCTCCCCCAGTACGAGGTCCTTCACGGGCTGCAGGTGGATCTCTGCCCCTCCGTGGACCTCCATGGGCTGCAGGGGGACAACCTGCTCCACCATGGTCGTCACCACAGGCTGCAGGGGAATCTTGGCCAGGAGCCGCATTACTCCTCCCCCTCCTTCTGAACTGACCTTGGCGTCTGCAGCCGTTCCTCACAACAGGCTGGTAGGTGTCTCTCAGGATCTTTTTTACATCTTATTCACTTCTCATCTCCTCTCCACTTCTTGCAGCCGGGCTGGACCGAGTCGGGCCCAGTCGGCCGCCTGGCGAGAGGCCAGAGGGTGAGGCCTGCAAGGCCCATGAGGCCTGCGCCTCCCCCTCTGCACCTCTGCCCCGACTCAGCTTCTTCACATCTTCTCTCCTCTGTCTTTTTTTTCTGTTTTCCCATTCTTAAATACGTTATCGCAGAGGCGTTATCACGAGACATTCTGCTACCAATCGGCTCGGCCTTGGCCAGCAGTGGGTCCGCCCTAGGCCTGGCCAAGTCCCCTGAACAGAGGGGAGCGACTTCTAGCAGTTTCCTACAGAAGCTACCACCTTAGGCCCCCCCCTACTAAACAAAACCACGACAAAAGTATGGATGCTCTTAGGAGTATTGCATATGGTACTGGATACTTTTCTATGTAACTGAATCCTGTTCTAGGATCCTGTTCTAGTCCACTGACTATAGTGGGAATTTAGACACAGCACATGTACAGACACCTACTTACTGTCGCATAGACAATCCGAAACCTGTTGGAGATACTGCTGCCTCAAGCCAGTGAGCAAGTCTCTTATTTATGCAAGGCTAACTAGATAGACTCAGCACTCTTTAATATCATCTGAAGCTTAGGCAGAAAGGCAACAAAGCTTTCTGGCAAAAAGGGAGAGGTTTTGTGGTCTCTTTCTGTTTTTGAAGACACATTCTGAAGAATCATTTGAAATCACAGCACCACTTCCTAGAAGCAGCAACTGCTTTTAGTACTTGTTCTGAGTGTCTATAAGCCTGTGCTACAGACACTTAATGTGCATACCCAGGCATATTTCTATCCAGGAATAGAAATGCATCTTTCTATCAGGAGATCTTGGGTAGAAATATTACTATTGTAGTGATGAATACTCCAAAATCAAGCCAATAACAAATCAGGAAATTCCAAATTAAGCCTGCTTTTTCAAGGCTAGTAGAGAGGACAGATTGTGTCATGGGAAACTAAAAGATGTACTTTGCTTCCAGATTTGCTTAAATTGTCTTGGAAAAAACCCACCAGTTTGTCTATAAAACGGAGATAACAGTATCTTTTGCAAAATACTTCTTCTAACAGGAACACAGTCACCTTCCATTGTGGACACCAAAGGAGGCAGAGCTCTAATAACAATTTTCTCTTTATATGCCAAGGAGAGTATGTTGTCTTTTGTGATTCAGTCTTCTTCAGTAGGTTATAAGGATCACCTTAATGCTCTGCTTTCTACTGACAGGACACCCACAAGCAACTTATTAATGTATAGATAGATACATATTACAACTTTGAAACTGTCAAAAGCAACACTGGATGCCAAGTACTATTAGTTAAGATGTATCACAGCTTATGTTGACAGTACAGACACTTAGAAATTAGAGTCAAAGTGGAACTACAACAGCAACAGGCAAAAACATTGTCTTGCCCATGGACCTAGACACCCCTGGGTACCAATAGGAGTAACAATGAGGAACACCATCTGCTGAGCTCTGAAATGAGCTCTTTATTTATGCTTGGCAGACTTGCAAAAATACGAGGGGGAAGGAAGAGATGTACAGAGTTTGTAGCCAAAATTTGCAGCTAGATAAAGATAAGAATAGCAGATGTTGTCAGGACTTCCCTCATGGGATTTTGTTTGCCCATCCGCTATTTTTCTGGAGAGATGAGAAGCCATCATTCAAGGGACTCACTGAACTTGCCAGTGATGCTTTCCTAAGCCTGGTACTTTCAGAAATCAGGTGTTAACAACACATAAATACATACTGCTGTGAAATAAATTTAGATCCTAAAAGAACCCAACTGCAATAATTGAAATGGAACTAATGCCTTTTGTGATTTCTGCAGGGTAGGCTAAATTAAATGCTTTATGGAGAAGGTGTATCGGCGATCTTTCCTCATATAGCAGCACATAGGTTCAGACTTCCATCATTTCAAACATTAGTTATTGGAATCCAGATAGCTCAGTTCACAACTAGAACTTGTTGCTGAAAAGCAAAAGAAAGTTCGTATTGATCATGTTTTCAGTTACCAGTATTATAAAGCAAGTTTACAGATCAGTTTACAGTTTTACAAAGGGTTTAGAAAGAACACACAACACTGAGGCTATACCCCAGCAAACATGATTTTTGCCATTATTAGTAATAGTCTGCAGGCTTTGTGCTGACCTGACAGGCCAGGGTCAAAGGATCTTTTGGCCTTGCCTTGGCCCGAGCTGGCTGTAGCCTGCTTTAATAATTTCGTAGTGGTCAAGTGACTAATGCATGACCTGTTGTAACTTAATCTCTGGGAATATTGCACATGGCAAAAACTTGACAAATCTAGGAGTCACCGTGAGAAAAGCAACAGCCCTTTGTGTCAGATGGGACAAAGGGAGGCTGTTGTGCAGTTTTCACACTTCCTCTGGGAACCCAGGAAAAGCGAAGCAGCCAGATCTTGCTGGCAAAACGCGTGAAATAAATAGCTCCAAAGAGAGCTGAAGCAGAGGAGGAAGAAAGCTTTGACATCAATGCAGTGTTCCCCCAGGCAAGGAGGAGGAAGATGATCCCGCTTTGAACTACTCCTCTTGGTAAATCCTTATGACGTTGGTTTCATCATAACCCTTCCTCTCTGTTGGAGGAAGACCATTGCCTTTAACATTAGGGTACAGGGAGATGCTGGAAAGATAAGAATTACTCTGAGGAAAAGTAGATACTACGAAAGGTTTCTTCCATATATCAGCCTTAAAGTATTATTGATAAGACATCTCTGTATTAATTTGAACAATGAGCATGTATTTTCATAAAAGAGCTAATAGTTTTGACTTGAAATATTAATTGGACTAAGAGTAAATACATAGTTACAGGTACATGGTATGTTCCTTTGTGCTCATAACAATGTTTGCAGTGTATCAAGACCATTTACTACCAAATCTATGCCCTCCTGGACCAGCACTATAAATTTTCTTACGAACACATGAACACATTTCAGCTGAATTAGCCAGAGCATGCCACACAAATTTTATGTTAGATTTATGCAGTTATGCTGGCTTTATGTCAGCTGTGGGAGGACAGATGACACACAATAAAGTCTGTTAAAAATACAGAGTTAACATACCAGAAGTTCTGCACTAATTTGAACCAGCAGAGCAAGCTTATATGGGATCAGCACTTTGCTCCTTGCAGCTGCAACGGTTTGATCTAGCCCTGGGAACCTGAAGACAGGTTTTCCTGTATCATAAAACCGTGGCCTTAGAAACTCTGTTGTTGCAGTTTTGATTGATTTCCTGTCTTGCTACTTTTACAATTTGTGTAGGCTCTAGTGTGTCCGTATGACAGAGAATGCTCCTTAGGATTCAATAACTAAGGGATATTTTGATGAATATGCTGATTATTTTTCTCCTCAGTGCTTACATCAGTCACCTTGTCTTCCCTTCTTTCTCTCTTCTGCCTTCCATCTCTGTTTATCATTCTCCTTGATTTTCTCCTGTCTGGCTTTGTTCTTCGCTACTTACCTCTTGCTTTTTTTCTCTCCCTATCTCTAGCTCCTTGGCTTCTCTGCTTTCTAATGAGTCTCTCTGCTCTGGCTTTGCTACAACCTGCTCCACCCCTCCCCCTTACAGATGTCTCTCTGTATGCTGAGCCCTGCGGACTGCTCATCAGCACTCCTTTGCCGAGGAGCAGGGGCAGAGCAGGGTAATGGACTAGCATGCTGGTTCTTGTTTTGAATAAGATGCTCATGTTCATGGAAGTAATTGCTGTGTGGATAGCTTTGCTTTGCCTACAAAGCTGTAAGTAGCCCTAGTAGTTTAGCACTTTCAATTTCTACTAAATAAGTAAATGGGAGGTAAATAATGGAATTTACCATAATGAACTGAAATATATTATAATTCAATTGTGCTCAGTAAGTACCTGAGGAAAAAAATGTGTGAGAAGGTAATCATTATTTGAGAGAGGTTAGGCTGGCAATATGAAAATGTAGTAATTGGAAATTAAAAAATAGGGAGAATAATAATAAAAAGGAAAAAAAAACCCAAATAATATATTGTGAAGGAGGGGAAAATCTCTCCATTTGTATATACTCATAATCAGACAAATCAGTCTTTCCTGTTCAGGGATGGAATTTACACCCAGAACAAGCAGTTAATTTTAAAAAAAAAAAAAATCAACAGGAATCAAATGAAAACTGTATTAGATAGGAGCGGGATACTAACCTTGTAAAAGCTCTAGTTACCTTTTTCATGGTACCGTTGGAGGTACTATTGTATTACTGGATAACTTTTAGTTACTTCCATGAAGTGAGATTTGACTTTGATCCAGGCTGTAAAGTGAGATCACCCAAAACACACAGGAAATTAACATGAATGACGAGAAGAAATACACATATTCGTTAGTTCAGCAGGAGTTAAAGATCTTTCTTCTTGGCAATTTTCTCACAAGAGAAAAATGCCATTTTAGGATTGCTAATATGCCCAGAGAGCTAACAGGGTGCGATTGCCCCATCATCATCAGAGAATAATAAAATAATGCAATGCTTGCTGAAAATGTAAAATAAAAAGATCTTTATAGAGGGCAAACCTTCATTAATATGAAAAAAAAAAAGATTATATGTCCCAAGGGGATAATTTCACACTTTGTCTGCAGCTGTCAAAGGACAGAAAGCACTCAGGGACTTTAATTTCATCCATCCCTTCCCTTAGCATTCAATGAGCTTTCAAATCACCACTCCCCTTTCTTGAGTTATTTAATTCAGAAAATAACTAGAGAATTCCATTGCTGCCTTAATCTTTCAAGCTTCAGTATGAGATGTGAGTGGACTTGTTAAACTTTCTGGAGCCCGCTGTTCCACCAGACTCCATAAACCCAGCCAAGGCACCTAAATGAGAAGCCAGGTTGTCTTCCAGTTCCATTTTAGCCTAGGAGAAATACCGACAGTAACAAAGGCAACTCAGATCTTAAAAAGGCTAAAGCTCTTTTAGGATGTCTCTGTGAGAAACCACAGGGGAGCTGTATTCCTAATTATTGTTCCTAGTTGTTTAAAATTAGGATAGATTAGGGATAAAGGAGGACCTGAAATAAAGATGGTGCTGTGCAAAGACATGTCAAATAAGCAACGACCCTCCGGGATTTTACAGCCCAGCCTGCTGGGTGATACAGGCTCGTGCAAGAGGAAAACCTAGAGGGACGTATCGTCTTAAAACCCAATTCAAAGCACGTTGAAGTAAATGAGCTTTGATTTATTTCAGTGGGCTTTAGCCTCTGCATCCCTGTGAGGCGTCAGCAGAGGTAAGCCAGCACCTTTCACTTGTAGGAAGAAGCGAGGTGTGACCGCCTGTCCGACCCGCAGACGTTGTCTGTTACGGCTGACATCACCTGTCACGGGTAAAATGTGTTTCTCTATGAATTTTGTGCTTGCATGTTCTGTTTGCTTTCGTATTGTACTTACACTCCTGCCTAAGCAACTCATAATCCTCAGCAACATTTACACGCTGTGTGAGCTGTCTGCATATTCTCCTGATCTTTCTCAAAAGCAGGCAGCAGCTGCACTGCTGCGTCCGCGCTGACAGCTTCAGTCTGGGTTTTACACCTGCTGTCATCTTGCCAACTACTTTTCATTACTCTTCCAAAAAAAAAACAAAAACAAAAAAAAAAAAACCAGTCAACCACACACCTTATTCAAAAGCAAATTATCACAATTTGAATCACAACTGGTTTACTGAGCTTGTAAAAAACCTTGTGCTTATGGAGGACATGGTAGAAGGAGAACAGGGAGGTAGAAAAGTAAATGCTTTCCTAGTTTTTTCCTCCTCAGTCTTCTTATTTAAAAATGATAGCACTATTTAAATGCCAGATCTGATCAACCACTGAAGTACAAATAGATCACAATTGATCTGCAAAATATTTTTTGCTATGGGAAACTTGGTAACATACATTATTATTTCTTGTCCTGTGCTCATGTTTCTAACTAGGCTGAGACCCTGTTCTTCCACAGACTAAATTTATATTGGCATGTTTCAGCAAAAATCTCTCAGCCACTTCAGAAAAGACATGGAAGATAAAAGCAGATTGTTTGCCCACTTCAGCATGAGCAGGCTTTGCTCTGGTACTTAACATTTTCATGCACAATGATTTCATAGAATCATAGAATCATAGAATGGTTAGAGGTGGAAGGGACCTTCAAAGGTCATCTAGTCCAATCCCCCTGCAAGGAGCAGGGACTTCCCCGACTAGATCAGGTTACTCAGAACCTCATCCAGCCTGGCCTTGAATGTTTCCAGGGCTGGGGCCTCCACCACCTCTCTGGGCAACCTGTTCCAGTGTTCTACAACTTGCATTGTAAAAAATGTTTTCCTATTATCCAATATAAATCTACCTCTCTCTATTTTAAAACCATTACCCCTCGTCCTATCACAACAGGCCCTCCTGAACAGCCTCTCCCCATCTTTCTTGTAGGCCCCCTCCTCTTCTCCAGTCTGAAAAGCCCCAACTCTCTCAGCCTGTCCTCATAGGAAAGGTGCTCCAGCCCTCTGGTCATCTTCGTGACCCTCCTCTGGACCCTCTCCAACTGGTCCATGTCCTTCTTGTGTTGGGGGCTCCAGAACTGGACACAGTACTCCAGGTGGGGGTCTCACCAGGGCAGAGTAGAGAGGCAGAATCACCTCCCTCGACCTGCTGGCCATGCTCCTCTTGATGCAGCCCAGGATGCAGTTGGCCTTCTGGGTCACAAGAGCACATTGCCTGCTCATGTTGAGCTTCTCCTCAACCAGCACTCCCAAGTCCTTCTCTTCAGGGCTGCTCTCAATCGATTCTCCGCCTAGCCTGTATTTGTGCCTGGGATTGCCACAACCCACGTGCAGGACCTTGCACTTGGCCTGGTTGAATTTCATGAAGTTTGCATGGGCCCACCTCTCCAGCCTGTCAAGGTCCCTCTGGATGGCATCCCTCCCTTCCAGCGTGTCGACGGCACCACACAGCTTGGTGTCATCGGCAAACTTGCTGAGGGTGCACTCTATCCCACTGTGCACGTCACCGACAAAGATGTTGAACAGGGCCAGGCCCAACACAGACCCCTGAGGGACGCCACTCGTGACCCGTCTCCACATGGACATCGAGCCGTTGACCACCGCTCTCTGTGTGCGGCCATCCAGCCAACTCCTTATCCACCGAATGGTCCGTCCATCAAACCCATGCCTTTCTAGTTTAGAGAGAAGGATATCGTGCGGGACAGTGTCAAAAGCTTTGCACAAGTCCAGGTAGATGATATCCATTGCTCATCCCTCATCCGCCGATGCTGTCACCCATTTTTCAGTCCTGAAAAATGTTCTTTTAAGGTATTTGTATGCAGGGTGTATTTTTTTTGTGTAGAAGCCTCTAGGTTTTTAAGCAAGTAAACTATAACAATCAGAACTTTACCAGCTCTGTCATTTGAGGTAACAAGCACTAAGCAATAGCAATGATTCACGTAGGTTTGACAATGAAAAAGAAAATAAGTGGAACTCAAGAAAGGTGGATTATACCAAGCATTGTGCAATGCTAAATAGAAACATCCAAGCTAGCAAAAACTCTGGGAAACTGAATCATGATTCAGTGATGGGTGGTACTTTTCCTGGCCTAATTCCTCCTGACGACAAGTGTAAATGAAATAGGATAAATTTGCTCAGAGAGAGTTTTTCGCTTGCACATATTAATTCAAGTGGGGAACATATACACAGCCATGTATTGTGCAGTTGAGATCAACCCTTGTATCAAATTCAAGCTCTAGAAGGAGTTTTTGTAAGGCCAGGTTGGACAGGGCTCTGAGCAACCATATCTGTTTGGAGATGTCCCTGCTCCATGCAGGGGGGTTGAACTAGATGACCTTTAAAGGTCCCTTCCAACCCAGACTATTCTATGATTCTCTGATTCTGCTTGCATACAGGTTGTTCTGCCCATTTCCTTCAAACTTAATTTTATCTGGCCCATTGCAAGAGAGCATCCCCATTGAAGTCCTTTCCCTACTCTATCACTGGAGCCTCATCGTAGTCCAATGCAGTCAGTTCCATTTCTCCAGTTTTTAATAGAAGTGAAAGCTTCCTTGTCTGAACAATGCTTTCCTCTCCATTTAAACTGCCAGGACCACCTCTTGAGCCCACAGCCATGCTGTAACTTTTGACCACTTCCCTTCTAGCAACACTGAATCTTGAGCACCCGGACTTTTTGCCAGATTTTATTTTCATCTAGCTCCTCATCCATGGATCTTCTACATCCACATCCCTTTTCCCCATCCCTCATCCCTGCCTGAGTGTCAGGTCAAATCTGCCCACCCCATTACATTTTGTCTTTTGTCTTACTGACTCCCAGCTTGACTCTTCTCGTCCAGGTGCCCAATCTGCTTGCAGTTCATCTTTTTTTTTTTTTTTTCACATTTAGAGAGTAGTCTTTAATTTCCTTCTTCTGTATTTCCTCCTCCACTTTCACTCTGAATCCCTTGCCCTGGCACACACACACACTTTCAGTCCCACTTTCCCCACAACCTGCAGTACAAGCTACCACCATCTACAACTTCATGTCTAATCCCACACCCCAAGCCGTGTTCCCATGTGCTGTTCTGTGGTCACTCCTACTTTCCCTTGCTATTTTAACCTCTTGGCATATGAATAAATTAGAGTTTTCCTCCAAGATTCTTGGGCCCTGCAAGAAAGTTGCTACCAAGCACACAGGAGAGAAAACACCCTTAAGATCTGAAACCTGGACTTGGCACAATAGAATAGGTCACAACTCTAATTTTAAGCACGGTTTTGTTTAACTGTGTGCTAGACCTGCCACAGCTGGGATTTTGGGAGACTTCATGCTGGAAATCTGTAGCAAGAGGATATCTGTCGGACATAAAGTAACTGTGGCTTTTCAAAGGCCACAGCTGAGCAGCTTTTTCCAGAGGGAGAAAAGACACATGCCTGCCAAAACACACAAATGCATATGTATGTGATGGGTCTTCTTAAAAAACAAAAAACGCTGAATCTTTTAGCATGAGCAAAACTAATTTATTTTTCCATTCCATTACTGTTACCAAACCATTTATGAGTTGATTTAAAAAGAAATAAATCTATTAGGCAGAAACAGGCATTCAGCATGGAAAATTTGAGTTGAAACCAGCTAAATCAAGGAAGGTTTGTAAGCAGCTGAAAAAAGTCTTCTAATAGGAAGCATAAGGCATACTGTCTGCTAACTGATGCTAACAATCCCAAATCTACTACTTTTCTGATTTTTTTTTTAATTATTATCTGACACTAAATGCAGACAACAATCTGAGATTATAACAAAAGGGTGTGAGAGGCACACAACTGCTAGGCTTTCAGAAATTAGTGAGGGGAGTGGCTGAAGCAGAAGATAAAATTTTCTTTGCAAGGATATTAATTAAATAGATAAACTATATACTGAGTCTAATCTGGGAATCTGGAGCTGCTCAAATGACTGTCAAAACAAAACGAGAAATAGAGGAGGAAATACTGTTCCAAAGCCTGCTCATTGATTTAAGCCTTTTGGTGCCAATAGGAATAATAACAACGAAAACCATCTGCTGATCTCTGCAGTGAATTCTTTATCAGTGCTTGAAAGGCTTGTGCAGAGATGGGAAGCTGTGTGTGAGGCTGTAGACAAAACAAGGTGTGTGTGGCAGATGTGCAGAGGGCTCCATTCACAGGAATCCAACTGCTGCGTTGTTAAGGCCTCTCCAAAGACTGAAGATCAGCTTCTCATGGAGATACCGTCATGAGAGCTAACAATGCATTTTTAAATTTTGTGGTTTAATTCATCAATCATTAGCCAAAAATAAAAGTGAAATTCTGAAATGAGTGAGGGTTCAATAAAGGACTTTACCATAACAATCTAATATATACTAACCTAAATACATATTGATGAATAAACAGAAAATTGATAGAGGATATACTGGATTATTTTCTTCCTCTTGTGGAAAATTCCATAAATCCTTGAAGTCAAGTGATAGGTTTGAATAGAATAGAATAGAATAGAATAGAATAGAATAGAATAGAATAGAATAGAATAGAATAGAATAGAATAGTATAGTTAGGGTTGGAAGGGACCTTTAAAGGTCATCTAGTCCAACCCCTCTGCAAGAAGCAGGGACATTTCCAATTAGATCAGGTTGCTCAGAGCCCCATCCAGCCTGGCCTTGAATGTTTCCAGGGATGGGGCATCTACCACCTCTCTGGGCAACCTGTGCCAGTGTTCCACCACTCTCAGTGTAAAAATTTCTTCCTTACGTCTAATCTGAATCTACCTCCTTCTATTTTAAAACCATTACACCTTACCCTTTCACAACAGGCCCTGCTGAAGAATTTCTCCCCATCTTTCTTGTAGGCCCCCTTTAGGTACTGGAAGGCTGCTATAAGGTCTCCCTGGAGCCTTCTCTTCCAGGCTGAACAGCCCCAGGTCCCTCAGCCTGTCCTCACAGGAGAGGTGCTCCAGCCCTCTTATCACCTTTGTGGCCCTTGTCTGGACTTGCTCCAACAGGTCCATATCCTTCTTATGTTGGGAACTTCAGAGCTGGATGCAGTACTCCAGATGAGGGTCTCACCAGAGCAGAGTAGAAGGGCACAATCTCCTCCCTGGACCTGCTGGCCATGTTTCTTTTGATGCAGCCCAGGATGCAGTTGGTGTTCTGTGCTGCAAGCACACATTGCCGGCTCACATTGAGCTTCTCCTCAACCAGCACTCCCAAGTCCATCTCCTCAGGACTCCTCTCAATCCATTGTCTGCCCAGCCTGTATTTGTGCCTGGGATTGCTCCGACCCTTGTGCAGGACCTTGCACTTGGCCTGGTTGAACTTCATGAGGTTTGCGTGGGCCCACCTCTCCAGCCTGTCAAAGTCCCTCTGGGTGGCATCCCTTCCCTCCAGTGTGTGCCCTGTCTCGATGCGAATCAAGCTGCTGCATGCTCAAAAGTATATTTATGAATGATTTATTTGCATTCACATGCAAAGAGTCTTGACCATAGGGGCAGAACAGGCAGAAGGGTGCTGCACAAATCAAAGGGAAATAAAAATTGAAGATAATTTTATTAGGGTGGCAGAGGTGATCTTTACACCACTCCCACATAGATATTCACGTGTTGAATAGTCACTGATTAACAGCTTCTGTTCACCACCAGTAATCACACAGCTGTATTGTACATCAGTAAATAAAATTTTTGCCATTAGTCACACAAGACCACAGGCTTGGCGTGGACCTGACAGTGGAGGGACTCGGGACTTCTCTGTGCCTGAGCTGCTTTTAGCGATAGTCAAAGGACTACTGCCTGACCTGTTGTAGCATGTGGGGATACTGTGTGGTAAAGGTTCAACAGACCTAGGTACTTGCTGTGTGACATACAACAGCTTTTTATGTTTACAGGACCTGGAGAAGACTTTTAGGTAATGTGCAGTGAGTAGAAGCAGGTCTTGTTAACAAAACATGTAAAAATGGTCCCAAGTGGATCCCAACAAGATCAGAGAGGAAGGGACCCCCACCACCATGTTGTTCTCCTCTTGAAGACTGCAGAGTGCCCAAGACTCATCATGGACCTTTCCCTTTCCATGCACACTCCTCTGCTTGAAGAAGGCTGGAGCAGATGGCTGTAGGACCCATAGGGACACTGGAAGGGTAGGCATAGGTCCAGGAAAAAGGAGTAGATGTTGCTGATGTTGCTAAATGTTTAAGTTTAAAGAGTATTATTCATGAGGTTTCTCCATATTACCGTTGACTATGAGTGTAGTGTTGGAATTAACTAAGAGTAACTACTGTATTTTGGTTAGATTATTATGATTTTGATTAGTCTAACGATAGATTCCCTGCTCCAGAGATATATATATATATGAAGTGTTCCCTTTTGTCCCTAGCAAGATTTCAAGTGCAACAGTAGCTGGCATACAACATGCTTTTCCACATCCTTCAAAGAGGCAATAATAGTGACAGATAGCTATAGACCTTTCAGTGGCAAGCACAGTATTTTATATATTATTACTAGGATCAAGAACACAGTTGGCTTTGTATGGGGACAGATCGGTGCTTCTGGACTGTAACTAAGCTACACCAAAAGATTTATCTTCATTGGTAACTGTGTGAGCTGTAATATGTGAGCTGAAGTTATTGCAGAGACTGGGATCAGATCATAGGTAAGATTCAGTCTAACTGGCTATTTCTATAATGCCATACGCCTCTCCATATGCATATATATCTATGTCTGTATACATCTCTGCCTATTGTGTCCGCAGTGACAGATTCTGGATCCAGCCTGAGGTCTAGCTGTGACTGGGAACAGCAGAAACCAGGGAGGGAAGTGTGAAGGGTTACTCGTCTGTCATGCAGCCCAGGAGGCAAGTAGAGAGAGAAAGGAATCTGATCTCTTCCCAGTACAGGAAAAGAAGAACTTAAAAGTTCTCTGTAATAATCAAATCCATTCCACCTGCCACAACCAAAAGGGACTAGAGTCTACTTTTCATTAATTAAGGAGTTAGAATACTTGTTCCAAAATGCTGTGATGTTGCTCTACATGCTGACCAACATAATATCTGAGAACAAAAGTCATCATTAAAAAATCAGCACAAGTGAAAACCCTGTGAATTTTCCTCCTTGCTCCTTTACCCTTCCCACTTTCCCCAGGTGTGGTCCCGAGCGGGATCCTGCAGCGATGACTGTGGGCCTTTTGTTTGGACCTTGCAAGTCAGATTTGGCCTAGAGCCTGTTGTTTGAAGAGCCCAGCACTACTAACTAAAACACCTGATTTAGTTCTTTTGTTGTTCACTGATGCATTTGCCTCTCTAGATCACAGCCCCCTGCTTGGTGGCTCATAGCAAGTTCTCTAGGTGGCAAAATTGGTTTTGTTGGTGGTTTTTAGTTGTGGAGTTTTTCTTGCCAGTAAGATTTTTGAAGATAATCTGGAAAGGAAGCTAGCAGAGATGCTCTTGTAATATTGCAAACTGAAAAATAGAGCTTGAGAAATTTCTCCTTTTGAGAACTAATGGCACTCTTCAGAGATTAAAGGATCAATCTGTACCATATAGTTGCTGTCCTAGATCAGGCCTTTGACAGATTTCTGATGGCAAAAGAGCTTTTCATGGCAGAAAGCAGAAGTGGTAAGAGGAGCACTCACCAGCTAGCAGAAGTTTGTGATTCTTTTGAGCGGAGGTGGGGGTTCCTGACGCCTGCTAAATAAAATAACCACAACCCTGTCACTCGTCCCAACCCTGCCTGAGCAGAGCAGAGCTGAGTATATTCCAGCATTCTTCCTCTACAAATTCCTTTCAAGTGTGCTCAGTATTCAGTAAGAGACTATGCACATCTGCTGTTCCAAGAAGCAAGTTTAATTGCTGATGGGATTTTTTCCCACTAGCATTTCAACCCATCTGCATGTTGCGATTACTGAAGCCTAATTTTGTTTTTGTCTACTTCAACCTTTTCAAGTGATATTCATTAATCCCATCTATGGCATCTCCAACATGTGGGAAATCTGCCTAGTGTAATTACAAAGTATTTCCTCTGCACTTAGTTCTCATATAAGAGCATGGGAAGATAATGAAAGCTGATTGTAGTGTCATCATTCCATTGAGGAAATGGATGATGCTGTTCAAATAACAGCTGGCTTGTTACATAAAAGAAGTGACAGATCAGAATAATAAAGGCAAACTCCCCTTTTAACAGATCATTCTAATTTGAAAGTCTCAAATAATTGCCTGGAATCCTGGAAATACAGAAAATAGTACAAAACGGCCCTTATAATTGCGCTCTGTATGGTTGTGTGCATACATGAATATATATATTTACATACTTATATATACATGCCTACAAACATATAGTATTTTTCTTTTTATTATTTTTGCACATGGGTTAGAGATACATATATGTTTGCATGTATTGCAGTGAGATAGCAAGAAAGATCGCCAAGAATAGTATTTTTTAATATGCAGTATCCATCCTAGAAAATAGAATAAAATTTAGGGAAATTTATTTTTATTGTTAACTGACATGTAGCAGGCAATTAGGAATATGTATTATATATTACAATATATATGTATTATGAATTTAAGGTGCAATTGGAGTTTCACAATATAATAATAATTTACACTACAGTACCTTTACAAAAATCTTATGAGCCCATTAATCTTCTGCATATATATATATACATGAAAAACAATGGAGGTTTTTCTATTTTATAGATATTTTAGTATTATTTTAATAGATAAACATAATATATATAAACATCCTATAAGTATATATAAAAAATAGAAAACTTCAGTTGCTAAATGGTCCATTTAGAAATGCCCATTTCTCCACAGATTAAATTTGCAGTGCTCAGTTCATACTCTGAGAAGCCAAAGGGCTGATTTCACTGTGTCTTTCTGTCCGAGGGTGTGTTCCCAGATAGTCTCTCAGACAGTCTAAACCCTAGAGCCTGACTTCTTTAATGTGGAAGAGATAACATCATATGGCATTATCAGAGTACAACACCCGATTGACGAATGGAGTTTGAAATGAAGACAGCCTAATAACAACCAGAATGGGATGTCTCTCAGGTCTAAGAATTTCCTTCAATGATCTAAGGAAAACGTCATTCAGCGCAAGGTATAACCTCAAATGATACAGAAGATAAAATTAAAACTGATAACACTTGCCTTTGAGAACAGACTTTCTCAGCAGCACCAGCCACATTCCTAAACTAGATAAAGGAGACTTTGGAAAAATTGTTCACATACTCCCATTTTACATTTTCAAGCTGCAGCAACTGACATAAACTGGGCTTTTGGGATTCACAAGTAAGATAGACCCCTATAAAAGGATCAGAGAATAATACTGGTTTCTAGTTAAACCTCTTTTTCCAAGAACATCTGCTGGGATAAACCCCAAGGGTGGAGACCACCCAACCTCTCTGGGCAACATGTTTCATTGCTTGACTGTCCTAATTAACAAAGACATATTTTGTATTTATGCATTAATCTTTGCCAATGGGGTAGCATAAGCTGAAATCAATGCTTAGAGCTTTAACAAAGAAACCCAAAGAGAACAAAAAATCCTGTTAGAGAGGGCAATAAAGTAGTTTAAATTGAGTGTATACAAAGTCTTTATGGAAGGCTAGCTTCAGGAAATGGTGGAATGAAAATATAACTTGATTCAATTAGATTTTCATTATTATTCATAAATGAAGAAATAGAGATCTATATTGCCATAGCAACAAAATACCATATGTTATTTCTATATAAATTTGAAAATGTAGTGTTCTTACATGAAATTAAAAACAGAGCCCAGGAGCACAAAGAACATTAAAGCAAGTGCATTTATAATAGGAAACTGATAACTTTCTGACCAATTGGTTTTGTCTCCAAATTAAAAGATTATTGAAAGGAATAATTAACACTGAAGTTGCTTTTTGAGAAGTATCCTTTCACTGCAGAACTAAAAACGATCTCAGAGCCCAGTTTTTCTCTAGGAGCCACACAAGCTGCTTTGAGAAATAATACATTGCTTAATAGCTGAAATCATCACTCCTTTTAAAAATTTTAAACTGATTGTGTAGACCGAGGTGTAAGCTATGCTGCACAGGTGAAGTGATACTACCTCTTGAAAATGTAGCTCCTAAAGGTGCTGCTCATCCCAGATTTAGTGAACAAATTTAGTGAAAGGCTTTTACTGAAAGTCATTTTATACAGCAGAGAGATATCTGCATGCATTTAGAACTGAATACAGCAGTCCTGAGTTGCTAACATGCTGTAAGCCCTTCGACCTGAATGCTTCTTATCACCAAACTAAGCCCAGCTGCAAATTTAAAGTGCTAGAGGTTGGTGCCAAAATCAGAATGAAAGTAGACTGCAGTCTTTTAGCTAGTGGCCAGCATTTACATTTAGCATTTCAGTACCTCGTTTGGATTCAGACATCAGATGAAACGGAGTTCTTAATGGTAACTCAAAACATCTTTTTATTAGCTGTGGACTTCTTGCAGCTCTCATGAAAGTATCAAAGCAGGGAGACTGAATAAGAACATCTTCTACTACTTATTCTTTTAAATTCTAGATCTTAAACTCTGCTGCTTGTGTTAGAAACTACATTAGACTTTAAGAATTTGGGGGGTTTCAGGAATGAATTTCAATTCAAATGGAAGGTAATTCAAAGAAGGTAATTTCAATTCAAAATTTTGCATCTGACCTGCTCTTATTGATGTCTCTGTAAGATTTTCAGACTTAAGCATGGCATAATGTGTACAAAGGCACTATGCTTGCTCTCTGTTCCAAGTGAGTTTTCCCAGATGATTAGGGGTCTCATCTGACATGCATTTTTAATTTTCAGTAACTAGGATAAAATGCTTATTCTTCTCTCTGGTGATTCAACAACGGTAGAAATGTTATACTACATATTGAGTGTCATTAAAAATTCACAATATAGTTCTGTTAGTGAATAATTATATCAAGATCAAGAGAATTAAGGAGATAGATGTGAAACATTTTATTTCTGGATAATTTTTTAAGTCTTTAACAATAAAAAACATGTCACTGCTATTTCAGCTCTAACAATTGAAAGTTCTCTGAAATTTTATAACATTTTCCCAGTTCTCCACATTTTCTGCATATTTCAGAATGCAGTGGTGAGCTTGGCATATAAAAGTACAATATTTAGATAGTAATCAATGCCAAGTGGCCTTAAATTGAATGACACTGTCAATTTTGATTGATTAAATCACCAACTGCTGTTGTGTCAGCAGCATATTCCTATCAGTTACAGAACAGCCACTGGTTGCATGGTATTTCCGACTGACCAAGGAGATAAATCTACCAAAACATTTCCTGTTTCAGCTGCTAGCAAGCCACCAAGGAATGCCTGACTGTCAGGGAGAAACAAATTCATGCTGCCTTCAGTGCTAAATTGGTAATTGCTACCATTTCTGCACCAAACTCAAGAAGCATGTAAAAGATGAGGTAGGGAGAGAGAAGAAAAGAGGAGAAGCTCTTATTTGAATTGCTTTCATTTAAATTAGACTCTTCTTGGTCCACAGCTGTGTCACAGTCTGGATTTGAGGGTTACAACCCTTGTTGTGATACATTTCTATCATTGGACAAAGACTTTTGAAACTTTCAGTAAAATTATCGAAAAACCTAAAAGTAATCAAGCACACATGGCTAAAGTGAATCAGAAATAAGGTGCTCAATTATTTTAGGTCCAAGAAATGTATTTACTGAGCTGAAAACATATAAATATGTTTGATTCAGGTACCAAAACAATGCAAACCTTAGATTCAAAATCCAGTGCCCAATTTTCACTTTCTTCAAAAGATGTGATTTTTTACCTTGAATTTCCCTAGACATTTCTAGTCTCGCCTTTGGTTATTTTCTTCTTTGTTTGCCCTAGTCAGAGCACCTTTTCACCTAATTCACATCTACATCCTTAGTAGAAAACATAGACACCATCTTGCCGCAGCAAGCACAAGCCAGGGCTGTCCCTGTTCACAGTAAGTACTGCAAGCAAAACGGCCAAGGTCCAGCTTGAGCAATCTGGCTTCTGGGATCCTGGGTCCTTTTCAGTAACACAACGTTCACAAGGGGATAGACAAATTCAGGGTAGTCTGCAACCTGTCACAGCACTCTGCCTCCAGCAACAGAAATAAATCACTTTAAAACACTGCAGAAGGGAATTCCAGTCTATAGGTCCTTGCTTATAAAGTACTCTTTCACCCTTGTACTTTTTCTCATGAAAGCAAGCAACGCATGTTGCTAAAGTATCTGCATCGCTCAATATGGGCACCTATCCTAAGGAGACAATCTCCAGATAGAGGCCAAGATTATGGCCCTTGAGATGGCAATGAGATGCCCTTGTGCTTGCTTTGTTATATTAGCTGATTTAAATGACACCTGCTCAGATCCTTCTCCATGTTGCACCTCTCTTCACCCAACACAGGAGGCCTGGTCACAAATGTGGGGGAGGAATCCAGCCTTTGAAACACTGACACACCAGTATTTCTTTCTGCAGCTAGAGATTAACTAAATCTTCTGCGTAACAACTGGATCCTACAGCACTCATCACAAGAATAGTCAGGTCATGATCTTCTGCCTGAAAACTTTGAGTTTGTTACCAACAGCTGTAAGGTTGGTCTTTTATTGAGATGTTAAAGCACCTGAGTACTACAAAGGGAAGAAAAAGATTCTATCAAGTGAATTTCAGACTATATTTGATCTGCTGAGAAAATAAGATTTGGATGTGATAAGGCTGAAAAGACAAATGAAAAAAAGTATGAACTTTAGGAATGAATACAGCAATACCAAACCATCTCTTAAATACAGATAATCTAGAATAAAATCCAGTCAGCCTGGCTTACAAGCATAGCTTGCTCGTACACCATTTCTAGCAAAATAGCCTTCCAAAACAAGAGCCTAAGTTTCCTATAAAGTTAATGAAGACAGGGAGATAACTTGAAAGGACTCCAAAGGGAGATTCCTATAACCCTAAATTTTAGCCCCTAAGCTAGACAGTCAGATCTCTTTCTGGAGGATTCCCCTGCCCATCAAGGAACAATCCCACGTCAGACACTTAACACAGGAAGAGCAGATTCTTGCCTGGCATTTTTGTGGCAAATGCCGCTGTATTTTGAGGAGAGGCTTAGGAACATTTATCATGTGGTAAGAAGAGACTTTCTGAATTTCCTGCTATTGTAAGCAATCACATTGTGTAGTTCTCTTCAAAACTGTCAGCTCCACCTTCCAACCAGTCAGATTTGGAACTTCCTCTACCAGACCCATTGCAGAATCCACTCCTTTCATATTCTTCTTGTAAAAAACAAAGAACAGGGAGACAGGTAAGTGGATCACAGAGCAAAGTGTGGGAAGGAATAGTTGTGGAAATCAAGAAAGGGCAAGCTCTATTCCTTCTATACCTCTTTATTTTTTTATTTAAATTTGCCTTTGAGTCCTACTGAAGATTACTCAGTATATTTTCTATTTTATATGGCATTCTGGTTGTAGTGTTCATGAAATGTGAGTTCAAAACCAAGTGGCAACACACTTGCTTAGTGTGGGATAACTGAAGGATGGATCTCAACAGAATTAACAGCACATATCTAAAGTGCCCATGAGGGATAACCCAGATGGGAAAGTTATGTAGCGTTATGGCAAGTCCCCAGTTAAATGCATGTAGTGTATGTGAGGTGCTGGGAAGTAGTAATGAGGGAACAACATTAAAACAGTAGGATTTAAGCTTTAAAAACTGAAATGGGCAACTTCGGTCAATTATAAATGACACTTAAGGGTAATTTTGCTGACATACTTTTTCATTGACTAATTCTGTTTTCCATTTACATCAAAGACCATTAACAGTTTTCAAATTGATAATGAATAAGTCTGATTTTTTTTTTGCTCAACCTTACTCTCAACCTGAAGCATAAATACAAGATGATTTCCCTAACCAAAAAAAATTGATCGTAAATCCTAAACTAAGGTTGATTGTGTGCAGTTCAGATGAATGGACTCAGATTGTGGAATTCAACAGTTAAGCCCCTTTTAGGATCCAAACATCATGCTAACAGCTACTCATTTCACAATGAATGACTTCATGTTTCCACTTTGTAACTGTACAAAATACAATAGTACACACAAAAATCCCATCCAAATTCACAGCTTCACCTCAAACTCTGTCCAGCTTATGATATCCTACACTGATCTGCATACCTTGGAAAAGGTCTTGATTTGTGAAGGGGGAGCAAAGGGTCTGCAGTTCTCCCTATGTGTATATTCCTTTTCACATGATAAGTGAACATATGCAAGCTGTGCAGCTGGTCATTTCCCTCTTCAGCCTGGACTGAAAAGTGCAGAAGGTGTCAGCTGAACATTGAACAACAGGAAGTTGTCTCTGAATTAATTTAGTGCATTCATATGGGAAGTTACATGCTAATGGAGGTCGGGAGTAGGAATAACTCAGTGGTCTATTGATGCAGCCCTGAAGAAGCGAAGCGAAGCGAAGCGAAGCGAAGCGAAGCGAAGCGAAGAGAAGAGAAGAGAAGAGAAGAGAAGAGAAGAGAAGAGAAGAGAAGAATTGCAGTTGGAAGGGACCTACAGTAGTCGTCTAGTCCAATTGCCTGACCACTTCAGAGCTGACCAAATGTTAAAGTATGTTATTAAGGGCATTATCCAAACGCCTCTTAAACTCTGACAGACTTAAGGCATCAACCACCTCTCTAGGAAGGATGTTCCAGTGCTTGACCACCCTCTCTGTAAAGAAATACATCCCAATGGCAAGTCTGAATCTCCCCTGCTACAGCTCTGAACCATTCGCATGGTTATTATCGTGGCTTATTTCCTTTGCAATTTCAAAGGTGGATTATATTCTGCTAAACCTCATCTAGGTTTTTTCAAAAGGGATTTTTGAGCTTCCTACATGTCTGCATCCCTACTCTTTATGCACATGCATCCAGAAACACCTACAGGATACCAAGCATATACTTAGATCTTTGAGTGGATTATGTAATTTTAACATGTGTAGGCTACATGAAAACAAAGGGTTTAAACAGAATACTAACTTAAATAGAAAAGAATGAATTTGGCAGAGAGAGTTCTAGAGGGTTAGCAGACTGTTAGTAGCAGGTCTTTTCTTTTTACTAACTTTGAAACTTTAAAAAAAACAGATCAAATGAAATTTTGAAATAACATATCCTTCCAAGCAAATAATGAGCAAGTCTTTTGGATGGTGCTTAACAATGATTCTCTATTTTCTCCACTTGCTTTTTTTAGCATTTGAAATTTGCTAGTCAAAGTAGCACTTTGAGGAATGTCTCACAAAAAAAAAAAAACAACAGAAATTAAAAAATGAGAATGTAATTATGGGGTGCATAAATATCAAGTAGCAAGAGGGAAAGAGCCACAATTATTGTATTTTCCTTCATCCATTGATTATGTCATCAAAGATAATTTCTGTTTACTTTCTTCCCTTCTGTGAAACATTAGAAAATGGAGCTTCTTGCTTGTGTCTAATATATTTCACATATAAGTTGTTACGCTGGTGTTTCTATCACACTTCAGAATGATTTGGAAGAGGCCGAGTTCTTTTTCTAATGAAAGAGAATTCCCCCAGAGAGGCACAACTAGAAAGCTGAGGATCGGTTGTTGCCTCCTTTAGCCAAGTATGTGGAAGTTTGAATGATTCAAAAGATAGACGTACTTACACTATGTTTGGGGCATAATTAGTTAGGAAAAGAGCTACAAAACCAGATTTTAAACAGCTTTCCATCCTGGTTTGTTTTTAACAGAGTTGAATGAGATTACAGCATAAAACAGATTTACCAGATCCATGTCTGAGAACTTCAGTGTATGTCAGACCTCGTTGACCTTAGACCTCAGGTTCAAAGTCAATTTTAAGAAATTATTTTCTTTAAACAGTTGATTGACAATACAGTTTGAACATTTACCTTACATGGTTATGTTAGATGTCTTGCAGAGTCTTAGCAATGGAAATTCAACAGAAGGAATGGTTTCCAAGTAGTAGGAGATGGATGCATCAATGTCTTAGCCCTTGCAGAATGAGACTGCAGTGTATTTTGGATGACTTGTGCAAGTCAGGTGTAAAATAAACCATGGCAACCAAATATCTCTGTGATGTAAGCAGTGATGGAGAAGTACTGGACGTGGATTTTTCTGGGGTGCCTTTTTTTTTTTTCAGTTACTGTTTCTTGTAGTTTAGCCCTGCTCAGCACCAAGTTATGCAGTCTTTCTCTCTCCCCACCTCCAAGGGAACAGGGAGAGATAATATAAGAAAAAAGACTCGAGGTATGATATAAGGTCAGGGAGATCATTAACGTTACCCTTATGGGCAAAACAGACTAAACTTGGGGAAAAACTATTTATTTATTATTAAAACCAAAGCAGGATAATGTGGAAGAGAACAAAATAACTTCCTCCAACTCCTCCCTCTTCCCGGGCTTAACTTTATGTTCAATTATCTCTACCACCTTCCCCACCCCTGAACGGCACAGGGGGGAACAGGGAATGGGGGTTATGGTCAGTTCATCATGTCACTTCACGCCTCTCCTTCCTCCTCAGGGGAAGAACTCCTCACATTCCTCCCCTGCTCCAGCGTGGGGCCCTTCCCACAGGCCACAGTCCTTCGTGAAACTGCTCCAGCGTGGGTCCTTTTTCCACGTGGCTCAGTCCCTCCAGAACAGCTGCCCCAGCGGGCCCTCCACGGGCCACAGCCTCCTTTGGGCATCCACCTGCCCCAGCGTGGGGTCCTCCACAGGCTGCAGGTGAATCTCTGCTGCTCCGTGGACCTCCATGGGCTGCAGGGGGACAGCCTGTTCCACCATGGTCATCACCACGGGCTGCAGGAGAAGTTCTGCTCTGGCACCTGGAGCATCTTCTCCCTCTCCTTCTTCACAGACCTTGGCATCTGCAGCCATTCCTCTCACAATAAATTGTTCACAATTGACTCAAGCAGATGCCTCTCAGGTTGTCTTCACATCTCATCTCCTCTCCACTTCTTGCAGCCAGGCTGGGCCGAGTCGGGCCCAGACAGCCGCCTGGCAGGAGGCCAGAGGGTGAGGGCTGCAAGGCCTACAAGGCTCGGGCCTCCCCCTCTCTGCCTCTCACTTCTGCTTCTTCATGCCATCTTCTCTTTTTTTGTTTTTATTTTTCCCCTTCTTAAATGCCTTATCGCAGAGGGGTTAGCAGGGAACATTCTGCTACCGATTGACTCGGCCCTGGCCAGCAGCGGGTCCGCCCTATAGGCCCACCTGAGTCCACTGGACAAAGGGGAAACTTCTAGCAGCTTCTTGCAGAAGCTGCCACTGTAGCTCCCCGCCTCCCTAAACAAAACCAACACACTGATTCATTTTAAAGAAATCTAATTTTATTTTAAAGTGATGGAGTACATTTTCTTGAAACTCTATATAAAGTTGTTAAAGAACCTATTCTTTCTTCTATATCCCTGTAATCCTTGCTATGCAAATATCTGAATGCACCCACAATGTTGGCATAATCAGATGCCTTCAAAATCAACTGCATGTTTCAGCAGAAATTGGATAAAAATGAAACCTTCACTGACTTCTGCAATTTTTTCTATGCTAGTAGCAAACTCAAAGAAATCAAAAAGGGTTTCTTGATGCAAAGATGCAGATAGAAAGGTAGCATGCTGAATCAATCAAAAATGAGACAAAACAAGCCAGTATGTAGCTGAACATAGGAGTTGTACTTTGCTACAGTATCTAACAACATAATCACTCTGACACGAATTCATAAAGACTGTACCTTTCTGGGCATTAACTCTAGGTTCATTTTCACTCCAAAATAGTTAATAATATGATCCTATTTGTGCTTTGGTTTAAGTCACATAGCTACTCTTCTCTGAGCACTCCAAACCAGAAAAAATAATTCTTCAAATTCTTTTTTCTCTTCATTATCTAAGCAAATTTCATAAGGCTTCATATTAAAATTATTGCCTTAAGGATATTAAATTGCTTACCCACCCCAAAAAAATAATCTTGTGTCCTCAGTGAAAAGTCTTATTAAACATAATGCAGCAGAAATCAATCCTTTAATGAAGTACAGCGATATTTTTTCACAAAAAAAAAAATCATACCTCATGATGTTGTGCCAAATAATATGTAAAATTGTTACTTTGAAATTTCCTTTTTTGTACAATTACAAAATAATTCATGTCAGAAGAAACTTCTGAACACCACCTAGTCCAAAAGCGGACACAGCTCCAGACATGGTCTGACAAGTGCCAAGTAGAGGAATAATCACTTTATTTGACCTACTGTTTTTGCTTTTCCTAGCATAGCTCAGCATGGTTAGCCTGCATGGCCATAAAGGCATGGTGCTGACTCATGTTCATTTTGCTGTCCCCAAGGACCTCAGGTCCTTCTCAGAGAAATGGTGATGTAACCAGTCAATTCCCAGCCTGCACTGCTCTATGAGGTTGTCCTGCTTCAGATCCAGGACTTTATATTCATCTTTATTGAACTTAATGAGATTCTTGTCAGCGCATTCCTCCAGCTTGTAAAGGTTCCTACAAATGGAGAACTTTTTACCAGCCATTCACACCAATTTTGTGCCATCCATGAGCTTGTCGAGGGTACATTTCCTCCCATAGTCCAAGTTGGTAATTAAGACACTAAAGAGTGTTAGACCCCATATCAGTCCCCAAAGAATACTGTATTTCACTGGCTACCAGTTAGACTTTGAACCATTGCCTGGTAACTCTTTGACCCCAATGGTCTAGTTAGTTTTTCAAATACCTTGAAGTCTACCCCATTTACCTTATAGTCTATAATTTGGCTACAAGGATATATGGAAGACCATTTCAAATGTTTTGCAAAGCCAAGGTAAATTATGTGTTCTGCTCTCTTCTTGTCCAGACAGCCAGTCATTTTATTACAGAAAGTAACCAGGCTGGTCAAGCATAGTTTGTACTATGAAAATCCATGTTGACTGCTCCCAATCATCTTCTTGTTCTTCATTTGCCTGGAAATAGCTTCCATGAAGACTGTCCCTGAAACTGTCACAGGGACTGAGGTGAGGCTGACCCTCCTGCAGTTACCTGGATCCTCCTTCTTGTTCTCTTCGTGAAGCTGGACAGTCTTCAGAAAGTTCTCTGGATTACCTAACTCTTTGAAAAACATTACAAATGGTCTTCAGTAATAGTGACAACACCTGAGATTTACC
The DNA here is from genome assembly GCF_036417535.1 of Chlamydotis macqueenii. Lineage (NCBI taxonomy): Eukaryota > Metazoa > Chordata > Aves > Otidiformes > Otididae > Chlamydotis > Chlamydotis macqueenii. The sequence goes on from NC_141556.1 coordinate 170,815,233, forward strand.
CTGTTCAGTTCCACTGGCTTGTCTATTTTCTGTTTGCTCTAGCTCATTCCTCCTCCGCTGCAGGTAGGACTTGTCTCTGCCTCACTGTGCTACTAGGCAGAGATCTGAAATGGACAATAAAGGCTAAGACTTTCCAGAATAGACAAAGGCAAAGAATATACTGAGTACCTCCACTTTTTCCATGTCATTCGTCATTAAGCTGCGTACCCCCTTCAGTAGCAGACCTCATTATTCCATGATTTTCTTTTGCTGCCAAAGTACCAACAGGATCTTCCTAGTTGTGCTTCACATCCCTCACTAGTTTCAGCTGGAGCTGAAATTTTATTTTCCTCATATCATCCTTGCCTGCCTGGTCAGTTGAGTCAGGAGATACTCTTTCAGTCACACTGTTCTGCTCAACTATTTGCACCTCAGGATGGACTTTTCTTGCACTTTGAGGAGATTGCTCCTGAAGATCAACCAGTAATTGTTAAGCCTCATAGCAGTCTTCTATGACTATGAGTTCCTTGAACAATCTTTCCTGAAATTCAGTCTCTTGAAGTTCATATTTATTATTATAACAGTTGCTTTCCTTTCTTCCCTCGGATTCTTCAGCTCTATCATCTCATGATCACTGCAGCAAAGGCTACCTCTGGCTATCACATCCCCTCAAACCCTTTCCTGTTCATGAGTAACTTACCCAGCAGATCACTTCTCTGTCAGCCCCTCCAGCACCTCTGTCACAAAATTATCTGCAGAGATCTCTTGACTTGTTTCTAGCACTTATCCCTTCTCCCAACAATAAATAACTCAGAAGGAATAGAGTTGCAAAACTTCATTCACCTCTGTCTTTTCTAATTCAAATACATCTGAAGTTGTGTTTAGCCATTTTTATGCAACAGAATCTGACATGGACTATCAGATTTCCTCACCAAATTCTTTAGCTTGCATGTTTATGTGTAATGTCAATTTGGGAGTTATGGTTCAGCTCAATCAAAAACTACATTTGATGCAGTAATCCCTGGAAGTGAAAATCCACATTACATAGTGTTAATGAGAAATAAAATGAGGTGACTAGAATGATCCCTTACAGCTTTAGGAGTCAATTACTTAGAGGACGTGGAGAAATGATTTAGTCAAAATAAGAATCGTTTTTGCCTTCCAGAAGTATTCAAGCCCAAACTCAAGTGAAGTAAAAAATCATTCTTTCTTTTCTCTAATAGCAGCACTGATTTATTCTTGCCAAAATCTAAAGAAAAGCTATCAATTGTTTATGAAAAATACTGGGTTTGTCTTGCATATCTCTGATGCAAAGGCACTCAGAAATCTGAGAAAAAGTCTCTCAGGTGTTCTCACATGATCTTCTGCATTGTTGGGTGCTTTTCCTAACTCAGTTATAGATTTAAAGGGAGGGAAAAGTAAAGGGCTGTAGTTCTCCTACTGGCATTATCCAACATGATACATTCCCAGTTAAGCAGCTGCCTACGTCACTGTGGTCATATAGGCTCCACTACTAGACACCAACTCACCTGTACTACCAATTTGCAGTACATTTGACATTTTGACTCATGCTATTGACTTATTTCTCACACAGAATTTTGCAGATGCACCTTTGATCAAAGTATAAAGGCCACCACTATTTCCATTTCTCCTTGTTTGTGTGCTTTCATGATAGTTCTTTTTTTCTTCTTTCAGAGAAGAAGTTTAGTGCACAGCAGATTACACCCTTGCTAAATGTATGGGCTTTGGTCATAGCCTTTGCAAAACTGAAATTTTATCTTAACTGCAGCATCCCTCATCTACCAGCATAATCACAGATATGCTCCTTTAACGTTCTGTTGATACTGGAAAAATGAGAACAGTGACCTTTGTGTTAATTAGTTAGCCCAGAGAAGCTACTAAGATGGAAAGTGTGGACCTAAGCAGGACACTAGGTTACATTTTCTACCTATATTTTATGTTAATTATGGGCTCAAATAAATATTGCTGTTGTGCATGCTAGTAGCCTTCTAACTCCTTCATTTTAGTTGGGGAAGGCATATATTTCCTCTCAAACTTTTTTTTTTTTTTTTAAATCAAGTGACCTAGAGCATTAGAAATTGATCAGTGGATTGTGTACACGGTGCTGAGTGATTCACTATGATATTTTCTTCTTTCTCTAGATACTCTCGTGACACATTCCCTTTTTATTTTTGATAATATAAAGAGTTAAGCCATTATCTATGTCATTACAATAAAAAACTTTCTCATAAACATGCAAATTGGATCTTTTCAAGATGCAAATTGTGCCTTTTCAGATACCTCAGCAGTGTATCTACCTGAACTATAACAATAAAATTGCAATACACTTCTAAATAAGTACAATTGTCAGATTCTCTGCTCTCAGCTCCTACCTTTACAATAAAAATATCCAGAGTATAAATGCTGTTCTTGTCCAAGTCACAGGTTCCTTGAGCTCCTTCAGAGGTGACCATTTTGCTCTGAGAATATATTATCTTCAAGTTATTACTTGAAATGTTTTTGGCAGTGAAGCTAACAGAGCGATTGTCAGTTAAGACTGGGGCTGTCAGCCTGAAAGCACAGTCACATAGTCGATACTGCACAGATACCGGGTTGGAACTGCATGAGCTTCCACTGCAACAGGACTTGTCAATCTGTCACATCACCTGCTCTGATTAAAGATTTTGAGAGCAGGTGTCTGTAAATGCAGAAAAGGTTTCCTACAAGGTAAAGGTGCAAAAATAAAAACTTGAGTGATGTGTCCATCGCTGGATGCTCAAGTGCAACAAAGTTAATTTAAGAACTTGTTTATATGCATGTTTTCATTAACCTTTGGTAGGTGGGTTTTTTGGTGGAAGTTGCCCAAAAGGTCTCTTTTGACTCCCTGTTTCCTCAGAAAATGCACAGAATACATGTCATCAACACAGACACTTCAAATCCTTCATCTGCCACCTTTGTTTAAGAAAAAAAAAAATAGTCTGGAAAAAAAATGAAGAACTTCACTTTATTAAAGTGTGGGAAAACACATTTTCTCCTCTCTCTCTCAGTTTTCAGAAATTTGTCTGCCTCAGAATTACATTTTGTCTCTGCTTCAAAAGAAGTCTTCTACCCATAGTCTTGGAGAGGGTCCTTCAGTGAAAATAATCCCTAGAAACGTTGGCTCTAAATCACAGAGCTCTGTGGATAACTTGTAATAAATAGCAGGAAGATCAAAGGAGGATTAGAGGCTGACTGTGAAGAACATGACCAGAAATGACAAAAGAAAAGGTGCTGGTGTTAACTTAGTTATGTTCCCACAGTGAAAATAATAAAGGGGGGGACAACCCCTTCACCTTATTCAAATTTGTTGGATTCATTGCCTAATAGAAGAGTTCCTTGTATTCTTGTGTTACTGTTGTCCTGTTGTCCTATATACCAGACAGGAGAAGACTCCTGCAGAGCACTTCATACTCATGGATGAGTAGATTCTATGTCCTAAATTCAAGAATAGGTAGCAGGAATTTTAAATGTTCTGTTAAATATAGTAACACCTTAAGATTTAGAAAAATACAGATATAAAACAAAGTAGAAAATCAGATCTTCTCCATTATTACTATTTCTCTCCTTGACTTTTCCTCTTTCTTCCTTACACAGCTGGGTTTGTTCTAGCTTCCTCTAAGGCACATTCTGCCAAGGTGAAATAATAAACAGCAACTTTGTTCTTTAGAATAATGAACACTGACTAGCATTTTCCCTTCTTTTCTTGTCTCCAGAATTAGATAAATGCCTATTTTAAGGTCATCCTTATCTTTTAATCCATAGTTTCACAGTTGTGTGCTTTAGGACTTGATTCACAGTAAAATGGGCTTGAGTTTAGACCTGAGTACTATGAGATGTGCTGTCACGCATCGCTATTAAATTAAGGTGATTGACACATTATATTTTGCCCTCTGACTTACCAGTTCATGGTGGCTGTCTTCTACTATATGTGGCCAAATTATATACCATGACCCTCTCTGCTCATAACAGTGTACCAAGGGTCTGATAGATCATGATTGTAGGCAGTCTAGCACTAGTGCCTAGGGTAAGCACAAAATAATAATCTCATCAGTTGAAGCTCCCACATGCCCCACACGCACAAGTTTCCTTTGTGTGGAAAATGGAGCACAGGGAAGTGGAGGGAAAGAAAAAGGGCAAGGAGCTGTGCTCAGGGCAGAAACCCACACTCGGGAACTGGGAAGTTCCCCCAGGCCACCTAATGTAGACAAAATTCTCATGAGCACTGTGGCAAGCACATACAACACCTGACTGAGTAGCCCTCTATGGGATTATATTGTACTTCCTACATCAACTTTAATTCAAGCATTCAAAAATGTTTTACCAAGGCAACCTTCGTATCTCTCCTCCTCAGCAAAATAGGAAGCTGGAACACAATGAAGTTAAGTGATTCCTAATCACTGAACTGCTTATCTTTATTGCCAAGATCAAAGATAGTACAATAGTGGCATAGCTGAGACTGGAAAGTAATGATGAAATGATGAGTTCACAGAAATGAGTCATCATTTTTCCTTTGACTTCAGCAACTGAGCAACAGTCAGGATTTAGGCTTGAATTTTTGACTACCAGACTGCTGCTTTGCATCACAATGGAGCCTCATTCCTCTGATGGAGACTGAGAGATCTCCAAAATATTTTCTGTTATGACGATGTCAAAGAACAGAGGAGGCCATGAACACAGAAAAAACAAAGTGCTCAAGTGCTGTGTTTGAAATATATTGATTTATGCCAAGAAATTCTGCTGAAGCTCATCCAAGATGTAAGCCGTTTCAACGTACATGGGCCTTGCAACTCATAAAATGCAATTGCCAGGAAATGTAAACTCTGCCTGACGTCAGTAGGGCTATTTAGGTGGATAAGGACTGTCAAATGTGGTTAAGCTTGATTCTGTAGCGATAAGGACTTAAAATCATCGAAACTGAGTAATACTAGAGACTCATCCAGCTCAACAGTCTGTCTTGAAAAGTGGCTTATAATTGATGCTTGGGAAAAAGGACATGCATAGGGTAAAGGTTCCCCTGATACCTCCCATTCAGCTTTGAGTGCACTTCCTACACCAGAGATTGCATTCAGATGATTGTCTTTAACAGATGCTGAAGGTTGTGAACCCATTTTAGCCCCCACAATATCCTGTGACAATGAATTATGCAGTTTAATTATTTATAATGTGAAAATAATCTCTCTGGAGAGAAAGAAATAGTTTAAGTGTAAGGCAACTTGCTCAGACACGCTGTGGATCATGTTGCAATGCCAGGACCACAGCAAATATGTCAGACAGCAATACCAAGAGTGGAGGATAAGCACTAGCAACGATCTAGTTCCACTTTCTTACTATTCATAACTCACTGGAGTGTGATGGGAACCACAACTTCTATGTCCCAACAGGGCCTATGCCACAAGGAGGAACAGAGGGAGACATCTCAGGAAGAGATCTCAGCCCACAACTGTGGTTATGTCACTACAATTGATGGTGACTTCAAGCACATTGCTCAGCAAATTGTTCCACTTGGCATCTCAAGAAAATTATCTAAGTTTTGCAAACAGAAACATGACCTGGTAGAGTAACAGTAAATGCTGCCTATTTTCCTTTATTGCAGATTTGAGATAAATTATTACAGCTTGAAGTAGAAGCATTTCCTGGTAGGTGGCTCAGAGAATAAAAAAGTGATAGAGAATTTTGATTTCTTCATGTACTGACAGCCATATAGGAGATTTACAAAGGAAAAAAGGCATTTTGATCTCTACTGCTCCTCCTACAGTAGGAGGGGCAGTCTTGGGAGATAATAGTGTTAGGAGGCTATCAAATAGAGAAGAATAGTGTTCAAAAGAACATAAGTCAGAAATTAAATGTTTCTTTAGCTCATCTTTCAATTCTTGCTACAATTAAATGCTACTTGAGTTACATATTCAGAATCTTAACAATTTTTTTTTTGCTGTGACATTGTTGTAAGATGCATAAAAACTCTATATACTCTTGCTGTGAAAAAATAAATTGTACAAAACCAAAACTATAACTTTGGAAAGTATAGGGAAGCAAATTTGTGTCTATCAATTGAATTAGGATCACATCAGAAACTGATAAAGAATCGTCCTGATCTTTCCACAATACTGGGAGCTGATGCTTGCTACTTTGTCAGGAAGCCACAATTTAAATTAGTCAGTCAGATTTGTTGGTATGACAAATTTTGCAGGTTGACTTTATACATGTTATTCACTCGTGTCATCGGGCTTTTAAAATCTCAGGGTTTCTGTGTGATATTGCATGAGATGGCTATCCTAATCTAATAGCTTCCTACTGACAGGTGGGCTGCGCCATAAAGAAGGGGTTGAGGGGATCAGAGGGAGTTCAGCTCTTGCTCCAGCTCTTGTCTTTTCCTGTCAGACCAACTGCCAAGCACGGATAACCCCTTTTACCACAGTGGCTATGTCACATTGCATTGCTGTGATCATCTGGACACAATCTGTAGCAAAGCTTCGCAGTTGCAATCCAAGTGATTTAGGCACAGGCAAAAAGGAAAAGGAAAACAAGAGGGGCAAAGCAAGTAGCAGATGTCACTGACAAATAAGCTCCCCTGACATCATAGTTTAAATTTTTGTACTTTGGTCCCAGTTTTGTTTGGCTTGTTAGTGGCTTTCCTTGCTGCCAGCAGGTCTGACTGTCTGCTCTGAAGTCACCAATTCTACGTACATCTGAGACTGTTCAGAGTTCATTTAATCATCTGTAGCTCCTTAGTCATCTGTAAGGAGACAGGAGGCCATAGAAATGTCAAAAGGATTTATTGAAATACACAGAAAGAGCAAACAGTCTATTCAAGCCAATAAAATGTCACGATATGACCCAAACTAGCAAGCAGAGATTTACATTTAAATTGATACTTAATTTAAATTGATACTTAATTCTGTAACCACAAAATATTCAATCCTTATCAACTGCAATTCCAAGCATTCAGCAAGGGCAAAATAATCCACATAGATTAAGATCTTACCTCACATTCCTGCAGAATTTTAAAACACAAGCTTTCAAACGCCTGTGGCAGAGTTGTACAACTTCCTCAAACTAAAAAAACCTACCAGATTCAGAAGCCACAACAATGTCTCGTGTACGTGAACTGATCTTAGCAATTGGATGTCCTGACATACAATGTGTGTCTCTCTCTGAGGGTTCTTTTGAAAATCAACAAAACATCTTTTGCAAGTTCTGGAGCCAGCCTATATCCATAAAAAAAAAAATCTGACCTCACATCATTTTTTTTCTGTTGTCCAGAAAAGATGAAGTGCATTTGGAGTCTCAACGGGAAGTATAAGATGGAAAGGGTTACTCAGAGTTGTCTGAATACTCCTTCACGTCCTCTTGTTCAGGGCCATTCTACAGTTTTGCAAATTCTGTACCTTATTCCTATCAGCAATTCCTAACATGAAGTATTAGGTTGCAGTCATACAGTGTTGCCCAAAAGACATTTGTTACTTTTTCTTTTACATGAACAGTAGGTTTACATCACTTTAGCAATCTAACTGCCCTGGCCATCATAAGAAAAGGAAAGATGCTCCCAGTGCATCCCATGACACTTGTTGGGGTATCTTAGCTCTGTGTGGCACTGTGAAACCTTAGAAATCCATATGGATGTAGCAGTTAGATTGCTACATGTACCTCACTGAATATGCTTAATATAATGTACATCCAAATACATGAGCCACTATAAGAAAAAATACTTGTGTACAGCAAGTAACCACAGATAACCAGACCTCAGTGCATGAGCAAAAGTAGTTTGCATTTTTGGTTTCCTATGTCCCTAAGCAAAGATATTTATCAAAGTAACCATAATAAGTAGCTGCAACACATACTTATTGTCCTCTCAATACCACTAACAGCATGTTTTCAGACTCTCTTTTTTTTTTTTTTTGAAAGAAAGCATAAGAAAATTTAATTCCTTTAACTTTTTTTTTTTTTTACATGTTTATGTCATCTTGGTTGCGAAAAAGTAATTGCTAGTATTCTTCCTGGGCTACATGTAACTGTAAGTTGCTGGGTTTGCTTATTTTACATTATCAGTAATTATAAATCTGGGAAGAGTTTAGCAAGATCCACTAGCAGACAACAGCAGTATCTCTGTTTGAACCCTAAAGCAGAGAAGTTGACAATTCAAAAAAAAAAAAAAAGGAGTCATTAAGATGCCTCACTTTTTCCCTTTTTTTAAATATTGTATTTTCTTCTTGTTTTCACACAGTCAAAGCCATTCCAGTTTAAAAGGGCACAGTGGTCCTATTCAGATAAGGAAAAAATCTAACATCCATCCTGACTGTCTAGGAAAATGGTACTTGTAGTAGCAATTACAAGGATGGTTTGGGGTTTTTCTCTAAGGGAAGCAAAGCTAGGTCTTGTCTAGCTAAATAAGGCAGTACATTCCTTTTAAAAAAAAAAAAAGTTAAAAATGTTATTATGCTGTAAAAATTTCTAGAAAGCTGCTCTGAATGTTTTAATGTGTCTTGCAGCAGGCAGCAAGGAGGAATTTGTAGGACCCAGACACACTCGCTGAATCCCTGTGAGCGGTCAGGAGAAGCCATACAGCTGTATCCAGCACATGGTTTGCTATAAGGAGCCATAGAGAATGAGATATTAAAATCACAATTCTGTGTCTGAAGAAGCCTATCATGTGTTCAGATGGCCTCTGCCTGCCTCAATATCTAATGAAACTTCTGGAACAAATGACATTGGTTTCTACTGGTTAAGAGTTTAGCTTCTGTGATGATCACGCTCAGGCAGGGAATAACACATGCTAAGTCTCTCAAGCTTTCAACCTGTGCTTGCAGCTATCTCTCAAGTCAGACTCCAAAATTTAGAGCAGGTTTCTCATTTGGCATTGCAGAGCTTTCCCTCTGCACCAAATCATGCTTACCAACAATTCCAGCACACAGACAGACATATTTTCTTTCATCTGTTGTGAATTTCATGTACGTCCCTCTAGTTTATGCCTGTTTGGCAGTTCTCTGCATCATCATATATGAAACGGTGCGTGTGCTTGCTGGCAACCTGACTGCAATTTTAGTGCCAGAAAGGAAGATTCTGATGGCAGACTTTGTCCTTCCCAGGGGTGGGAAGTTTGTGCTGAAAAGTAAAAGTCACATCTCAGTGAAAAATGAAACTAAAGAACAGCCAACAGTAACACATGAGTAGTCCCATCCTAAATAGAAACAATGTCTTCATCAGAATCTACTGGGAAAAAAAAAAAAGGAACTGCGAAAGGTTTTGATTAAAGGAACATAAAACAGCAAGGGGCAATGGAAAAACAGCATCTGTCAGAAAAGTAATATTGCTATCAGCACCAGATCTGAGCTTTCTAGACAAATGAACCTGGCCTGACTGCAAGATGTTGGGCTCTTGAGAGAACATGGTGTCCAGCAACAGTTTTCAGTATTTTACCAATGGGGTAGAGAGCCAAATTTGTTTGGAATAGCTGGTCCTAAAAATGAGTTTACTTTATAAAAATTCCTGATTCTACTTTTAAGGTTTTTAGCATCCAGTTTTCCAGTGCCTACTGGAAATCTATGACAGTCAGTCTGTAAGGACAGCTAGTGGCCTCTTAGACAAATGCCTTTATCTCTTTCCTGCAGCTAGAGATTTTTTAATCCAAACTTTGACCCCAGTGAGTCATTTCTATCATAAAGCAAATTATTCCCTCCTTCAGAAAAGAAGAGAAAGAATAAATCAGAGGTATTATAGCATCTAGGAAGCATCTGTCTTCGTTGCAGAGCTGTCCTGAAGCCTAGGGGAGGTAATTTCAGGGACATGAAAGCACTTGGGACTTACAAGTAGGGGAAAGCAGAGGGGAAAGCAGATGAATGAGTCAACTGCCTTTGATAAGGGATACACTGACATGGATAGAGCCACCCTCGTATTTCAATATGAAGAAGAAGCAAAAACTTATCAGTAAGGCAGCAAATAACAGTTCTCCCAACAAACAACTCTGGCAAAACACTGAAGTGAGGGATATCTATTTAAACAACTACTTTTTTGTCACTGACTGTGAGGTGTGTCCCTAATGTAGGGTGCCAGAACTAGTAGCTCCTGACTTTTAGCGTATTATCACTCAGGTGAAAATATTTTTTTCTCTCAAGGCAAAGATAACATCTCACACTAACATAACTTCTGCTTCATTCTTCTGCTGCAAATCAGTGTAAGATTTATTGAAAGACATAACTACAGTATTTGATTGCAATTGTGTGTAAAGCTTTTACAGAGCGGACCAAAAAATCACTGTCTTTAAGGACAGCAGGCTAGCTCAGTTCGAAGGCACTGGCTTGCGCTGTGGGAGATGTGGCTTAATTTCTATATTCCACTTACACTTCCTAGTTGACATGGAGCAAATCTTTCAAATTCACAGTACCAAGAATCTTTACTATGGAAGTAATGCTAGTTAAAGCCCTTCTGTCTTCCAGGGGACCATGATGATGACAAAAATAAAGGTTGTAATACCTTGGATACCATCATAAACACTTCTCATACATTTAATGCTACACAACCTAATGGACATCTGGACACTGAATCAAGTAAGTGTTTTATTTTGGTTTTGCCACAATGATTTTGGTTTTGCTACCATGATTTTGATTTTGCCACCATGATTTTGGTTGATTTTGGTTTTGCTGCCACTATATGGTGTTGCCAAAGGCAGCAGAGCACAGGTCTCTTCAGGCAGCAGTAAAACAGCACCTCACTCTAATATTTTTGTTTAAAAAAAAATCTAAAATCTAAAAAGAAAGATTCTTTTTTCAAACAGCTTAGCTAAAACTAGTTGAAGAGCTAAAGACTGTAAAGATGTGTTGGTACAACTGCTTTACATAACATTATATAAGATTGAAACTACCTTTCATTAATACAGGGGATGTATTTTTAGGTAGCATGATTCACTGCATAACTATAACAACACACTTCAAACATCTGAAAATATACCAATATTCCTATATACTGCTTCAAAGCAAAAAAAAAAAAAAAAGGCAGAATTTAGGCTTTTCATAGTAGACATTGCAACTAAGCAGGGCTCAGATTGGCTCACAGAATTTGGAACAACTCTCCCTGCCTTAAGACACCCCATGGGTGTCTGTATTTACTCTCTGTTCCTACCTGCTGGTCTCAAAACCAACGCCAAACATCCCTAGCCTATTTGTGATCTGTACCTAAAAACCACAGGGAAATAAAATTTACAGCATTCACGGTTCATCTAAAGTGTAATCACTTCTGCTCATTAGGAAGGAACATGTTTTTGTCTATTTTCGTAAAAATGAAGTACTTTAATATCAGCTAGGGTTGCTGACTCTAGCTGACAAGGCAAAGGACTAAACCAAGATCTGTTGTCTCAACAAATATGTAAAACCACGGAGGAGAAGGACTAAGACAGTTGGTTTTCATCAGTGAAAGACAGCACTTATTCTGCCAGAATTTCACTTCTCCCGCCTTTGGCTAAGAAAATTACTCCTTTTGTTTGTCATGCTGCACATCTGGTCACAGCAGCATGTGCTCCCAGGCTTCATGTTCTGGAAAACAATCTGTGTGTCCCATCAGAAATGTGTTAGAAATGTGAGAACAGCTACAGGAACAGCAAATGGCATCTAGTCCTGCCAATTCACCATGCACCCCAGCACAAGTACAAAGCCAAGTGAGCAGCTTGGGCTGGGCTTCTTGATGAAGCCGTCACCCCAGGGAGAAGCACAGCCCTTTCCATGCCCCTGAAAAGGGGATGCTTTCTGTTTCCTTCTGACATCGTTTTTGATAAAAAGCCTTGGGATCAGATCATTTGCCAGCGCACAGCCATACTGTAAAACTCCCATATTTTGGATCACAATTTGTCACTTTTTTTCTTGGGTAAATGATAAAAATGCAATTACACTTATGCTACATAAATAAAACCAGATTATTTGGGGAAAGATTTCAAGAAAAAAAAACAAATAAGCACTGGTTATAGTAAAATAAAACTTCATTCATCCAAATTTAATAATCTAGGTAACCTAAAATTACATACCTGAACCTAAGGCTTTTGTAACTCTAGATTCACTTTGCAGTCAATGAGGCATAGCTACATTTCAAAGGTGATTCAGCTCATCATAAAATAAAAGTTTAATGTGAATATTCCTCTGGAGGTGTCTATATCTCTCAAATGACAGCATAGCCTAGGATGACTAACTTAGAATTGTATGTCTAATTTTTAGACTCTTACATTTTGGCAGATGGAGCCCACCATGAGTATGCTAATGTAAGGCATCTATGACAGGCACTATCAAGACAGCAACTTGGATAAAAAGAATTTGAAACAAGTTAAATGATATTGCAGCTCCTGTTATAGCAATGTTATTCTCCCACAATCGTTTCACTACCCATCATAAATATTTCTTAGTGCTATCTCCTAAAATGAAGTGCACATGTACCTGGTGCCACCAGCTGAACTGTACAGCCCATAATCTTTTATGTGAAATGTCATAAGCATCAGATACAACATCTTTACAGTTGTTTTTAGCATGATATTAAGGTAAAAGAGTCTATAATACAATGTGGAGAAGACTGTGCAGCAATGTTAATGACAACGGCTTTATCTCCCCTGCACTCAGGTATCTTGATTTTAGACATTCATAAATAAATCTCAAAGAACACACTGAAGAAAAAAAAAAAAAAGGAAAGTGAGTAATACATTAAATTTTCTGTGAAACATTACAGAACATTATATCCAAACCTAGAAAACAGAGTTTTAATCCAAATGCCCAACTCTCACATGCAGGGTGATTCTGCTACATCTAAATCTAAATCTAAATCTAAGTCTAAATCTAAATCTAGATCTAGACCTAATTCTAAATCCAAGCTAAGTCTAAATACAAATATTTCATATTCCAAGCAAAAATGAAAAATTGTCATGTTTTCTAGTATTAATCATACCAATGTCACTGCTATTATTTTGAAATGAACTGTGAGGGAGGCATAGAATGTCATTCTGCACTGTTTAGTAAGACCACAAAGGCCAAAGATTATGACAACATTTGGCAGAGAGACAAGGATTTGATTTCTATTGTATATACCAATGCTAGTGGCCTCAGATATAAACACAAGGAACTGGAATTGTTCCTTTCTAAAGAAAGAAAATTTTAATACTGGTACGACTGAAGCTCAGAGTCACGTGCCTGGAATGTTAAAATACCCAAGACACATTATTTATACAGTATGCTGTGTGGAAGTGAAATCCTAGCATCGGCCCTGACATCAGACAGTACTGACACATTTGCCAGTGAAGATCTGAAGGCAGATGCATTCAATAGATACATGCGGTCTTTATCTCGGGAGGAATCTGAAAGATATACTTAGCTTTTCCAGTCTTCATGGAATAGCTTCTATCTCCTTGGCAAGTCTGAAACATTTAAACTTCATAACTATTAAAGCTAAATATTCTCACACTGAGAGAACCTTCACCTAGGGGAATCAAAACCATTAGAGTCTCTCTCTGTACAGTCTACCATCGTGTGGTCTTGACAGTAATTTGAGAAAGAGTAGAGCAAGCTGACCTGAGATTAAAGAAATGGTAAGTATCTGTTTTCAGTCAAGTAAACTGAGTCTTTGGGCTCAAATCAATTTCAGACTAGGAAACTTGAAATGTCTCCAAGCAGGTGTCTATAGATGTCTAAAATCCTGTTACAGACTATAGAGCCTAGGAAGCATTTCAACCTGTGGTATAGCTCATGATATCTAGAGGATGACTCAGCTGCCTACACACCAGTGCAGTGGCATTTGATACATCTCAAGGTATGCATGATGTCAAATGGACCTCCGGGAGATTCTTGCCCTTCTAGAGCAGCAGCTGGAAGACAGATGAGATTAATGAGGACACGGGAAGGGGCATTAATGCCTCTGTGGTGTGAAAAAACCATATCCCACGTGATGGCCAGCTGAATCGCTCACCGCATCTCCACCAATTATGAGGTCTCCTCCGTAGACACCAGTGAGCACTAAATGGCTGTGTCTTAATCTTGAAATGAATTCCCATCTGTCAGAACCACTCAAAGAAAAAAAAGATGCTGCAGTTACATGATGCCAGTTTTCTTCCTCAACATAGAGGCACTGAAAAAACATTAGGCATCATCGTAATGAATGAGTGGAATGTGACAGCTTACAGGGCAAATGGTATCAAACAGGAGGAGGAAGGTGGTGTTTCCTCCCTGCATACCATCTGCAATAGCTTTTGCATCTCTATTGTCAACATTTTAAAGAAGAAGATGGTGAAAGCTGGGAAAGGATTTCATAGAGAGCTACAGGACTTTGTTATGGTCTAGAAAACACACTTAATAAAAGGCATGGGAGATATTATAATACATTGCTGTCAATATTCACACTTGTTTACATGAAAATAAAATTATGTTAGCAAAATTGTGCAAACTAGCTGGAAAATATTCAGAGAGATGCCATGTTTGAAAACTAAGGACTGATAAATTCAAAGGCTTTTCTCTCTAAATAAAGAGAAGCTAGCGCTCAGAGATGGGGAATTTTTAACTCACGTTTGCCTAGCTTTTTCACAGCGATGCCCTAGGATGGTTCGTTCTTGTGCTGAACAAGCAGTGTTCTGCAGGAGGTCAGAGCAGAAGAGCAAACAGGCCCCCTGCAGCTGTGATACTTAAGACACCACTTAGTGGTGCTAACACGTCAAAGAGTAACCCCCAGAAATGTCCCCGGGCTCTGTATGAGACCTCACAGACCTTGGGGAATGCGCTAAGAGAGAGAGGAGAGAAGAGGCAAAGGTTGCCTTTTAGAAGAAGGCTGACTGTGCTAATTAGGACAGAGAGATGTTGTGGTGCTTCTTGGTGGCAGGGCTTTTCCTTTCATCTTTCACAGAATATCCAATCCCCAGCCCCAAGCCATATAAGTACGACTAATAACACATCCCAGTGTTTATCACAAGAAATTGTTCATAAGATTTAAGTTTTTCTAGAGGGAACCTCAGGAAACATCCCATGACTAAAAATTTTAAAACAAACCTGTTACATTTTAAGTGTAAAAGTAAGATATTCTTGAAAGAAACCCAGCAATGAGTTGTCTCTGATCAAACAGTTTCATCTAGAGAAGGAAGATTTCCTCACAAGCTGAGGAATTCTTTTCTTTTTGTGTAGTGAAAGAAAGGTAACAAGGAGCTCCTGGGATCTCCTTAGTCTTCCACAACAGTGATTGCAAAATTGCTGCAAAATTCATGGACATCTGAGGGAATCAGAGGGGATTTGGGATGAAAAACATTGTACATATAAAGTAATGTAATAATTACTAGTTTCAACTCAACATAATTACAAATGAGCTTCCACCAGCTACTAATTATCTTCTCAGTAACAAAGGCCATATTTTATTTAAATGAAATGAAATGAAATGCTAGTAAAAGCTACATACATAGTACTAATGAGAGAATGAATTGGAGATGTATTTCCCCTTTAGGCCCTTGAATTACGGGTCTTGTTTTTTAAAGGTACAGGAAGAAAAAGCACACAGAAACTGAGCATCCTCCTAAGCATCCGAGAGGCCCCAGGTGTAGCTCAGCAACAAATTTGCTTTCTTTGGATGTGTAACAAACAGTATTTGTGAAGAAATACAGTTAATTTGTGATACAGCTAGTTGCTTTTGCATCTTTTCTGAAAAAAAAATCCAACCCAAATAAAATTTTTGGATGAGCCTTGGGTCGTATCCCTCTCACCTTTCTTCAAGCACCCATGGTAAATGTACCTTCAGCATTTTCTGCATTCATGGAGGTAAGCATGTCTTTGTTGGGTCTCTTGATGTTTAAACTATGTGAGAGGAATGTTTTGCCCAACTTCACTTAAGGAACTTACAAAATATCCCATGAACTGAAGTCAGACCTTTTCCCATGCACAGGAAAGCCGGAGTCCAAGGCCTCTCTCAGGACTTTTATCTGTGAAAACTAGTTAGTATTTGTAATCATGATTACTGAAATATAGTCTAAGAACTAAACAGAGCAAGATAGGGTAACCAGCAGTCCTTGCCTAACAACTGAATTCCAAATAGACAAGGCAGAAAAAGTCTGCAGGAAATTATACAACTTGAGACCAGAAGGGTATGATGACACTCACCAGCTGAGATGGTCCACAACTCTCATTTTTCGGTTAGAAGACAAAGCTCATGGAAATAGAGAAGAAGGCAAGAGATGTATTGGAAAGGAAGACAGGGAAGGACAAAGGAAGTGACTATAAAGTTTATGCAAGGAAAGAAGTTGCAAGGATCCCAACAGGCTGCAAAATATACAGGGTTAATGATGGACAGTGCACCACTCAGACGTAAATCCACAGTGAAATTAAAACAATGAAAGACAAAACCAGAAATACCAGAATGATGAAAGACAATGAAAATCTTGTAAGAATAGCATATCCATATAAATATTTTTGACATTTAAATGTCAAAATGATTTCATGACAACAACAATACCTGTCAAGTGCAAATGCACTGAGCTTTCCATTCACCTTTCAAATAGCAATTTAAGTAAGTAATTTTAATATTTTTCCTTTCATAGAAAAAGAGTATATGTTTTGTTTATAGGATTTGTCATTTATAGTAAAAAATGTCATTCTTATAATGAACATTCATTTAGTAAGTATCACAGTCATGTAAGTGTTGTTTATCATTTATTCCTAGCACACTGGCTCTTCTTAGTATCAGGGCTACGGTGGCTAAGCCCTCCTGATCTTGCTGTGAGATACTCACTACTCCAAGTAGATTTAGAGCTGAAGACACAAAGCTCTGCCATAAAACCCACTAGCACGAAGCTCTTTGGAGTCACAGACATGGCAGGGGGAGTCTGCACAGGCATGAAAACCTTGGCAAGCATCTCACAGTGTGGGCACGATAGCTAAAAAAAGTCAGATACAAACACAGTATGCAAACCTTTACACATGGTCTTCTTATTATAGCATAATGAATGTACATTATCTGTATTTGCAGCTGGTTTGGCTTACTCATAATTATCTGGCTCATTTCTTGTACATCACATTGAATACATAAACATAATATTCACAGATGTAACAAAATGATAAAAACACAAATATAATTCATATGACTAGAAAAAAAAGTTGAAGGCAATGTTACTGTGCTGATGCAGATTCCAAGCTGAACAGCACATATTTTTTTGAACAGCACTTTTTTTTTTCTTTTGTCTGAAAGAGGGATAGACATTTGGCTTTAACCCTCTACTTCTACAGTCTGTTTTATAACATGCATGAAATAATTTTTCAGTATTTCATTATTTGAACATTAAGCACCAGATGCTCAGCACTCTATATTGTATATGAAATATATATTTATTTTAGTATCTCTGTTGAAACTCATTGAAAACAAAAGCAGGATTATTTTTACAGTTCCTCTAGATAGCAACCTATGCCTCTTGTGTGTGGACTACATCTCCATGTGTGATTAAAATGATAGGTGTCTTGTGGTTTATAAAGCCCAATCCTATTTACTTAGCTGTGTTTTTAATTAAGTGTACTTTGCAGTTGAACTCTCTGTGGCACTTGTATGGAGAATGCTATAAAAATAAAATGAGTGACTGAATGTAATATTGGATAGGGACTGCTGAAATGGATTTCAATGTATTTAAAGCGTGATCATAAAACTTTTGTTGGACAAGCTAAAAATTCAAATTTCCTGGAGGAGAAGAAAGTTTTTCCATTATTTAGCCAGAGTGACATATGATTAATCATTACGGTCTACCCCCAAAAAATTAAAAACTCTTTTATGCCACTATTTCCCTTCCGAGTTTCAGGTTGTTCTACCTTACAGCTATTTTTATCAACTGTAGTAGAACAGGCAATAAATGAGGCTCCTCTCCCTGATCACAGATTTGCCATTCTGGTGGCTATGTCACAGAAACAAAGGACTCAGAGCACCGGCTGTTTGAATTCTGCATCTTTTCAAACCATGTGTACGTCTTACATCTGGAAACTCAAACATCCTTAAATTACTAGATGACATCAGATAAGATATATATAATTATCTGGAAGTATATTCAGTACTTTGTGTTTTTATTGTTCTTATGCCCATGACTGGAACATGCAGAGCTTCAATTTTGATCCCATTCAGTTATTGCCTGTACCAACACAAAACAAAAGATGGTCTCTGCCCATAGAAGAACAAGAGATTACAGAGAGATGCAGGGTGCCACAGAGATTATGCTAGAGAACACGATGTCAAGTAGTCACTCTAAAAATATACATCCCCTTTAGAGTGAAGTAGGCAATGCTCCTCAAAGTGCCCCTTTCTCTCTACAGACAGTAAAAGGAATCCGGGGTTTTGAGAACCAGACATCCACCTTACAGGCGTCTAAAATACGAGGAGCTGAATCTCAAAGAGTCAGAATACCTAATTACTGTCAATTTTCTCTGGGAAGTGCAAAGATAAGACTTAAGGAAGGCTGTTTATATAAAAGAGAATGAAGGGGTGGTTTTATGCGTATTTAGATAGAGCTGATCTCAGATTGACACCCACTATGATACCTGGTCAGGCACTTTCCAGTAATGCAATGATGAAATCAATGATTTTTCAATGTAGTTTTTCTTATACATAATTAAATTTCCTCATTACCCTCTGCAGTAATAAGACAATGCTGTGTATATGGTAGAAACTATTAAGTTGCAGGAGCAAAATGTACAGCTACTGCTGCAGGTAATTCTTTGCTTTGTGAGTCAACTTGCATGACTCATTGCAAACTCTGCATTATACTCCAGCTGGAAGCAGTGAAATTAAAACTTATACTCTTTTTGGTGGCCTCTTTCCCCTCTAAACCAGAATGTGGGAGCTCTAGTCTGCAACTCCAGCTCAGCCACAGACTTTCTGTACGATCCTGTATGTGTTTGCAGTACATCAGCTACATGGCGGTCTGAGCCTATCCTTGACTAAGATCACTTGCTCTCCTGAATATTTACTCCAAGTGCAGTCAAAGATTTGCATTATGGTCTGGGATTGTCCTTTAAGAAAAGCCAAAGTTCTTGCTCATACAACATAAAATTATGAGGTGTGGTGGGACTGGATCAAGCTGCAGCTAAATCTACCACCCTCTTAAGTTTGCCTCTTTCTCAGCTTTTTGAGGGCTTTCAGCCTGAGCTGCAGCTGTGGCAGTAGCTCACAAGATAGACAGAAAGCCGGTCTTCCAGTACCTCAAGGAGGCCTACAGGAAAGATGGGGAGAAACTCTTCAGTAGGGCCTGTTGTGACAGGACTAGAAGTAATGGTTTCAAAATAGAGGAAGGTAGATTTAGATTAGATATTAGGAAAAAAATTTTTACAGTGAGGGTGGTAGAACACTGGAAAAGGTTGCCCAGAGAGGTGGTAGATGCCTCATCCCTGGCAACATTCAAGGCCAGGTTGGACAGGGCTCTGAGCAACATGATCTAGTTGGAGATGTCCCTGCTGTTTGTGGGGGGTTTGGACTAGATGACCTTTAAAGGTCCCTTCCAACCCCAACTATTCTATGATTCTATGAAAGTATGTGGATCAGGCACCAGCATGCTTATGCCTTTTTTTACCTCTACACTGTGGTTAAATACACAGCCTTTTGGTACCAATCTGGATATTTGCTGCTATCACGGATCTTCACTTGCAGAATAGGAATCATACCACCTCCTTTGTCATCTTCTTTGTCTCTCCTGGATTACAAAAAGAGAAACACCTTCACAAATTCTGGTGAGAAGCACCTTTAGCAATTTATTTGTGTGTGTGTTTTCAGTAGGTTCAGCTCCTCATGTTAGTTTCTGTTTTAAAGAAGCAAAAGACTGCTAGTTGAAGAAGGAAACTGCACCCTGTATTAGGATCCTAAGGGTAATCTCTACACTCTTATACTTGCAATGAGCATAGTAGTTTAACAATTGAAATCACCCATTTACTGCACTCTAAATTTCCACAATACATCCAAGTAGTGCATGAGAAAGTGTAACGTCATGAGGGAAATGTCATAGCTGTTACAAAGCCACACTTAAAAAAAAGCAAGACTACGTGCTGCTAACTACAGGAGAGGTGAATATTTCTTTACACCCACTTTTAACACGTTCACGTCATTATGTAGGCACAGCCTGAGTTGCTTACATGTTCTTCGGCTGTGTACAGTACAGATCTTCAAATTTTAAAATGGAAAGTATTTTTACTTGTTGTGTCATGCTGTCTTGTAAACAAAGCCATGAGCTTTGACAATATTAAATTTTATGGCTTAATGTGGGCTGGGGGCACAAGCAGAAGATGAATGTTCAGCCTAAAGGGAGAGACAGGGAGCACTTACCTGTTCCCACTTGATGAACAGGGGGATGCTGGCCAAAAGGAAGCAGAGTCTTTGAAGGATAAGCTTCTGCTCTACTAACAGCATTCTTCTCTCAATAAACAGGCAGGAATATAATTTTCAAGGATCATGGAGAATATAAATTTAATCTTTTATTACTTTGTTCTGTACATCCTAGCTAATTGTTGCACTTGGATTTGGACAGAATTCAAGGGATTGTGAACAGATTAATCTTCTGCAATTTTCATCAGTAAAGTTACTTTACCAGTGATGTTTCCAGTAAAAACAAAGCATCCTACTCGGTCACAAGAAACGCTGAAAGCAAGCATAGCAATGTTCTGGTTTTGGAACGGTACTCTCACAACAGGTTGGAAATAGCACAATATTGATGAGCTATGTGAAGGATCTTGCTCATATTCTCCGCTCACAGAAATTCTGACTGTTGCACCGAGCAGAGCTGAGCAGAACAAGGTTTACAGGAACTCAGAGTCTCTGTGATGTGAGGACATCCTTTAATCATTGAACACAAAATTAAGCCTTGTTTTTAGGCATCCAATAATAAGCAGTTAAGCATTCCTGACTCCAGAGATTTACAGATACTACAGTGATAAGACCCACACTGCAAGGTCAACATAACACAACTGTTTCTAACTCCTTGGTTTCTTTTGAAACCACTTTTGAACTTTGCAGAGGAGCTAGCTACAGCATGTGACATATAACATCCCTGCCTCTTAGGGTTGTTATTTCATTACTGGTTGAACATACCAAAAAGCTTGGTACCAATCTCTGGCACATATAAAACAAATAAAGGAATATAAAGCTCAATATTATTGATTTTTGGCTTTCTGAGTCTTCATCAGTTCTTTATAAGTTATTAGATTTGTAGGATAATCTAATGATTTGGGGGCAAAATTGTTTCATCAGTTCCGTTCTTCTAATGTGTAAGTCATTTTTTAAGGACAGAATAATAACTTAGGGATGGAAATCAGAATTGCTTTGCCTGATGTCTGGGCACGCTTGCTGTCAGTTGATGCCTCCACTGCTGAGATCTCACCACTGCTAACAATGTCACTGTCGCTGGTGGGGAGCAGCTCCGCAACTTCCCGGAGCAATGGCTGGACAACAGCGCTGAACGCAGCATCTTTTTAACAAACTCAGCCTTCATTGCACACCCACTTGCAATCAATCTGCCAGGTATATGTATGCCCTTATTGTACAGTTATGACATTGAGTATGTTTTATATATTCAGTTTATTTCATCTTCTGTTGCTACAAAATATATATATATATATATCTCCTCTAAATTCAATATAGGCAAAATCACTCAATTTCTCTCAGTTCTTCGGCTTCATTTCTTGTGCTGGTATTTATCTTGTCAAGTCCAAGTAACAAAACACATTTACTAGCTGCTGTTGCAAGAATTGTAAAGGGATTTCTTGCTTTGCTTAATTTCATCAAACCAGAAGGCTCAGTAGTACCATCATAACAGGAATTTGTAGCAACACAATGCTGAAATAACTCCTGCTTCAATTCGTGTCAGGGCAGAAGTTTTTCAGTGTGAGAGAATCTCAGGGGAAATCAGGAGGAATACTGAGTGCATCAACAGGGAAAGAAAAGAGCCATATCAGTTACTGGTTCCAAGGCACCGCGCTGAAATACTAGCTACTTCTTTTTGCACCAGAGGGAACTGTACTGAGAAATACCTTTATGAGTCCATTGCTCCACTCATCAATTTGATAAAAACGGAACAAAAAATTACATTTGGTGTCCAATTCTTCAAACTCTTACGCAGCTGCTTAAGCACCGGCATTTGCAAGAGCCCTGGTGACTCAAGCTTAGGTGTGTGTTAAGTAGTTGAAGCATTAAGGCTACACTAGCTTCTTAAAATATGCCATCAAAAATAGAGGTCAGTCCATCCATGAGACTATTATGATCAAAGTGCTCAAATCAACCTTACAGTATTTAATCAATACACATAAAAAGCATTCTTTTTTGAAGCATAAGGGCTCATATACTAGGAAAAGCTTGAATGGTTGTTTCTTATAGAGAAAACTTAAGATATCCAAAATCCAAATGGGGAAAAACAAGGGTACAAGTATCAAAGCAGGACTTTTTACTGTTTTTTTTTTTTCAGAGTAAAAATCAGTTGTAGCATACAGCTGTGAGGACCACAAGATTACAGAATATATTGGATTTAGATGCTGCACAGCTATAAAAGCTGTTTCGAATGCATGAGCATCCTGGGGCTGCTTATTCAAACAGTCTTTTTAGTGTCTATTTTTTCCTTTTCACAGCAACAAAAGAAGCCTAAAAAAAAGTCAAAAAGCTGCAACCTAATCCCTACTAGTATTGCAGTGTAATGACCTAAAATTTAATAGATTAGCTTAAATTGAAACATTTTTTTGGCATCATAACAGAGCCATTATGGGATATTTGGTTACCATAGAAACACAGGTAACGAATGAGGCACTGTCACTAAATCTCACGACCTGCAATAAATGAATACAGACATCGGAAACATAGCCTCATGTATTACATTAAAGGACCAATCTCATTGACAAGCCACTGTTCCTAGGATATAAACTCTAACTTTACTGATTGTGCAAATCTAAAAGGCAGACTGTGCCTAGATGTTATTCAAATAACAAATTAGTCTTGTTCAATGTTTGGAAAGAAAAAGGTGTGATGTTTTAAGAACTTGCTGCTATACATTTGCTGTTCATACATGTTAAACAAATATTCTTAGACAAGCAAATAGTACTGCCTAAAGGGTAACACTTAACAAAGAGGGCAGAATCACTGCAGCTACTACAACACTCAGGCAGAATCTGTAACTGCTAGAAATAGCTGTTTTTCTAGCACTTCTTTTACTGAGTTTTAAGGTTAAATACCATCCTGTTGTCAGTGTTTTTTCCCCAAGGTAAATGAGGAGTCCTTTGCCTTCTCTATCAAATGGCTTTGTCAACAGCTATGAAAACAAGTTTCTACTCTGCTTGGCCACATCGAAAAAGCTCAGCCTCTACTGCCATTATCCAAAAGGTGAAAACCGTAGGTAGCTTATATGAAGGTATGTGCAGCGAAGCAAGGATGTGTGTACTTGCATTTCTCTTTCCCACACACATGCAAATTTATCATCAGCACCCACAGGAACAAATTTAAAAGTCTGAATTTTCAGCAAACTTGCAAACACACAAAGCTGGCTCTTTTGACTCTTTCTAATCATGTCTGCCATTCTCAGCTTACCCTTCTAACCCGTCATTCTTCCCTCTCTTCCGTGTTTTTCTTCCCAGCATCCCTCACACACAGACTTGCCTACTTCGATATGGAAGAGGTATGCCAGTGCAAAATTAAAACCTTCTTGTAAATATTTCCACTCCAGTAATTCCGAACATATTTTCTTGGAATTAAGCTCTTCATTACTGCATATGTTGCCAATTAGGGAACACAGTGTCCTACCAGCTAAAGTTTATTACAGCAACGTGAAGCATAAATACCATAATTGGAGAAAAAGAATGAAGAAGAAGGAAGGAAAAAATCTAATAACTTTGGTATTTACCTAAGCCTTAGCGATCTGACACCTGCCACCCAACAGTTACATGAAGATCAGTGTTATACATGTTAGAGGACAGGTCAGATGAGACATGGAGCATTTATTACATAAATGACTGGTCTCTGAAGGTGATTGACAGCTTTATCAGGACACTTGAGAAGAGGATCTGGATTTGAGCTGTTGCATTTGCAGGACAAGAGAATCAGTATCTATGACAGAATTTCAGAAATATTTTTCTCTATTGTTGTCATACTTCAGCCACCTTCCACTAACACAAGTTAGCAGCAATATGTTAATAATCCCTGTTTCTGATTCTGTTATTACAGTGCTATAAAAGCAATCAACAGATAATTACTTTTCAGTAAAGCTGATAATTATAATCTCATCTTCCATCCTACCCCTGCAATATGACAACTGGTCTTATGTCTCCACCTTGCAGGCAAAAAGGAAACAAAGAAAATCCATAAAATGCAGCCTAATTCCTTTTTCCCTGATGAGAGTTTTACAGAGGAGGAGATACCAGCAAGCAGCTGAAATAAGCAATGTTGCAAGTGGCACTTTCCACACGAGAAATAGTGATGCAATAAGAAAAGATGAATTTCCAGTTTGTACCTTGTGTTTGTCATTCTTGTCCTTTCTCTCACATACATGAGTGGGGAAAACTGTTGAGTATTTTCAGCAGGGTTTTATAAATCCTTCTGTAAGCCTCCAACAGAACATCCCCACCAGAGGATGGACTCCTCAGACCAACTGGCAAGTCTCATTGATAACTATGTTTCCGTCTATAACTGGGTTATGCTATATGCATAAGTTCCTACGGCCCAGGAACCCCTGGAAGCAGCTGGAGCCGTTCCCACTTGCCACCCCTGCGGGAGCTGATTCCTAGGCTTTAGCAGTGGGCATCATGGCAGGTATCTTTCCCTCAGGAATCAAAAAGCTCTTAATTTTGCAGTACTGTTCAGGCTGGCTAATTGCAACCTCATAAGGCATTTAACATCTAAATAAAGCACTGCTTTAAATGCAGTACCAACACAAAAGGATACCACTTTAGTTCTCTTACAAAGGAGTCCCCATTAAGTCCTCTTAGCAGAATGCCTTCGTGGAGAAAGCCTTACACCTTACCATCCCTCCTTTTGTTCACATTGAATGAGTCCGAAAAGTCTGCACGGTTAGAGTGACCTGAAAGATTATATTTCTTGATCTTCTCTTGTCTATCTTACGCTAGCCCACTGGAGAAAGAGGGAGAGAAAATATGTTGTTGTAAGTCTAGATGGGTTGGCTTTAATTTTCTTCCTAGCAGGGCATTTTGGATTTGTGACTAAACCAGCATTGATAAGACACTGGTGTTTTGGCTGTTGCTGAGCAGTGCTTATGCAGCATCGAGGTTTTCTTCTTCCCACTCTGCCCTCAGTGAGTAGGCTTGGGGTGCGTAAGGAGCTGCGAGGAGACACAGCCAGGACAGCTGACCTCAATGGACCAAAGGGATGTTCCACACTTTATAATACTACGCTCAGAGATGAAAGCTCAGGAGAAGAAGGAAGATGCAGGGACATTTGTGGTTATGGTACTTTTCTTCCCAAGGATCCATTATGCATGCTAACACACGACTTTCCAGGAAGTGGCTAAATATCTGCCTGCTGATGGGAAGTAGTGAATGAATGCCCCATTTTGCTTCACTTGCGCCACAGCTTTGCTTCACCTAATAAATTCTGTTTATCTTGAGCAGATAGTCTTCTTACTTTTGCTCTTCTGATTCTCTCCCTCATCCCCTGGTGTGGGAGTGAGTGAGTGACAAGATAGGGGCCAGGATCAACCTACCACAAGAATACAGAAGAGGGAGACAAAATTGAGGCTCTGAGATGACATTTTTCTATTTCCTGATGAAAGAAGGCAAATCCCAAGGCTGGAAAGGGCAGAAGGGCAGGTGACAGCTCACATTAAAACCAAGCCCTGTTCCATGAGTAGCATCAAAGGTGATTTCCACCACATTTTTCCATGGCTGGATAGCAACTGAAGTTAGACTAGTCTTCTCTTATGAAACAGGATTTAGAAACTTTGTGATTTTCCATTTTAGAAGTCCTAGATATATTTCTATATTTTGTAAAGTATGTCCTGAATTATTGATGCAATATCCTTTTGGCAATGTTCTTAACGGCTTTTTTAATACTGTAAAAAACTCTCTATGGTCAGATTTTTCTTCAGCAAATTAAAGAAAGAAGTAGGCTCATAGTTCACCTAATGAATATACATAAAACTTCTCTTCATATCTATAAAATCAAATTGTGCTGAAAGATTACATTTTAAAACATTCAGCTTTTCTCTCTATTGATCCAAAAAAAATCCTTTACAAATTGACAGTCATCCTTCTGCGATATCCTTAGGTGATAACATGTAATTAATTCTGGTAATTTTAGTATTAAAAGAACAACTACCATATCAGCTGCTTGTGTGAAGATTTTTGCATAAAAGACATTTGTAATCTGCAGGATTGCACTGAGAATTGCAAGGCAAGGAAGCACTGCGAAGTGGTACGGGGCACAAGAGGCACAGGTCTCTACGGGCAGAGACAGCCCCACACGGGCAGTTCTCTAAGGCTGCTTGGAGCCTGGGGAAGGCAAAGGGGACCAGAATAGGGGAGGAGAAGGGACCAGAAAAAAAAAAATATATATAAATATATATAAACAGAAAAAAAGTTGAAACCTTAAAAAAGCAAATCCAAGCCCCAGGTTCATATTTTCTAGATTTGGCAAGCATGATTACATTGTAGGACA
This sequence comes from Chlamydotis macqueenii, assembly GCF_036417535.1. Taxonomy (NCBI): domain Eukaryota; kingdom Metazoa; phylum Chordata; class Aves; order Otidiformes; family Otididae; genus Chlamydotis; species Chlamydotis macqueenii. The sequence goes on from NC_141556.1 coordinate 170,841,846, forward strand.
TTTCTTCATGTGTATGGATACACGTGAGCCATGCATACATGTGAAGCCTTCTGCTCACCCTGTCACATACTCCAAGGAGATACCATCCTGCAAAGTGCCAATAAATAAGTTCTTCAGAGCCTCTGTCTTTTGGAATATAGATGTTCTAATGTAGAATCACAGAATAATAGAATGGTTTGTGTTGGAAGGGACCTTTAAAGGTCATCTAGTCCAACACCCCTGCAAGGAGCAGGGACATCTTCAACTAGATCAGGTTGCTCAGAGCCCCATCCAAACTGGCCTTGAATGTTTCCAGGGATGGGGCATCTAACACCTCTCTGGGCAACCTGTGCCAGTGTTCCACTACCTTCATTGTAAAAAATTTTTTCCTTATAACTAATCCAAATGAAGAATTTTTTTACAATAATGTACATGCATTTACTCTAGGACAGGGTGAAGATCTTGAAATTGCAAGAGAGTACACACTGATTTGTTAGCCTTTCGGAGCACCGTGTACAAGCACAGCAGAACCAGCCAGGGGAGGGGAGAGGCTGCTTCTGTAACTTCACAGTTATTTCTTTTAAAGCGGACTAATAAAAGCCCCATGGAAAGTAAAAAAAAAAAAAAAATGTTTTAAAGGCCTCCTTGATTTCACCAAAGACTGTAGTCAGGGACATTCAACAGCTTAAAACTTCCTTGCCTGCTGTCCCCAGATCAGCTGCTTCTGCCCAATTTCTTTGAGGAGCTGACTACACTGCAGCAATAAATTTCACCAGTTTGATGGGGAAAAAATAGAGAATTCCTTCCACACCAAAAATACAAATGAGTGCAGTTGTGCCGCAGAGGCAAGGCAGTGGGGAAGAACATAAACACTCATTCTTCATATTTCTATGCACCTAAATATATCATAGCTTTCCTACAAAAGTCTCTCCGAGAGAGATTCTGTTTATTAATTACAGTAGCAAACAGCACAGTCAAAAATACTGGCTGTAGGCTGCCATCTGCTGTTTTGTGTAATGAAAGGTCACTTGCAAGCAGGTTTTATCACAGCATGTTGCCACTGTAAGCAGCATGACAAATCCTCTCCCATGGCAGGCCAGGGGCATCCCATTCCCACCTTGGCAGCTGATGAAGTTTCTGGAAGCCAGTGTGTTTTCTGAACAGGACTTATTGCTCCCCAGAACTCTTTAAAAAGACATTGCTTTGCACAGGTATTGCTTCTCTATGAATACTGATTTTAAATAAATATACTTTGATATTTACTGTCAGGTTATGAATCTTTCAGCCACACAAATACACACACACACGTGCAATCCCCACAGAAGCCGCACTAATAGGCAAAGTCTAATTTTTATAGAACTTCATGTCATGTGTACAGCTTGCACCTTGGTTTTTTTGCAGTTAGGATTATAGTTTTATATTCATCAGATGGCATGCCCCGAAGGTTCTCCATCTGTTTTCCTCGGCTCTTAAAATCATTTAATGACTTATTACAGCTCAGAACACAAACATTTTATTGGGTTCAAGTGTAGCATGCAAATTAAATGGACCTGTGCTGATGAGGAGATATGGGTTCTCTTATTTATCTGACATTTACATTAACATGTTTACATAAACATCTGCAAGACAAATGTTCATAGAAAGTTCTAGAAATAGAAGCCAGCCGTGTGTGAATGAGTAGCATTTTTGCCATTGACTTCAATGAGTTCAGGATTTCGACTGATACATCTTGGTCTTGGTGCATGAATTCCCAAGCCTGCGATTAGCTCCGCATGCGCAGACTCTCAGACTACAGAAAGTGCCGTTAGTTTTGCAAGGGAAAGTAGGTAACACAAAATTCTCTCTGTACTGATCATACTCTCAGAAAAATAAAAAGGCTCTAGTGATCATTTCAGTATCTAGCATGTACCTCCCTCTTGTGGTAGTTATTGTTTCAGAAATAGTGCTATAAATACTTCAATTCCTCATCTGAATCCTTCACCAGTTTTTAAAAAGTCTCATGTGTCCCTATTACAAGCAATGTTAAACTTTCTTTGTTCGAAAAAACACACAGCAGAGCAACTGACTACCTAGTGGGTCAACACCTGAATTTTGGAATATTTGGGCACCACATTCATGACACTATAATCAAGAGAATATTGTCAAGATTGACAGACCTTATGCTAATTTACTTTTATGTTCTCTACAGCCCTTTGTAGAATGGATATAATTCTTTATAATGTGATAGGGTCTCTGTTTGTTTGTTTGCTTGTGTGTTTTAATGGATCTCAGTGGAAAGTAGAGAAATCTGTGGTATTACGTATGTATACGCATTCTTACGTACCTAGTTGATTTTATGCACATTTTTTACTATTTCTGAGAGAAAAAGAATAGAGGTTTCAAATGAAGTTTTTGGAAGCTAAGAGCATTGTGAAATTTCCTGAGATTTGCTGTTTACATCCAATAAGGATCTTCAACATCTTAAGCAAAATTTGTTGGAGCCATCTTCTTAATTCTTTTGTCTCTTCTTAAAAACATTGAATCTGTTAAAATTTAACATGACACTTCTCAATTGCTTGAGCTGTCAGGAACCTCCTGAAGTTCAGCAAAAAGGCAAATGCAGAGTCCTGCATGTGGGATGGGATAATCCCATGCAGCAGGGCAGGCTGGGACCCAGCTGGTCAAAGAATAGCTTTGCAGGAAAGGACCCAGAGTTTCTGATGGAGGGTTTGGACATGAGCCACCAATGCACCGTCACAGTAGACCAAAGTGTCCTGGACTACTAGAAGTTAAGCCAGCAGGTCAAGGGAAGAGATTGTATTGCACTTGTGAGACTACTTCTGAAGTGCTGTGTTCAGTTTTGGGCTCCACAGTAGAAGACAGACACTGATATACTGGAACAAGTGCAGAGGAGGCCACCAAGTGGGTTTTGGGCTGGTTAACATGATGTACAAGTAGATCATGAGAGTTCTGGGTGTATTCAGCCTGGAGAAGAGAAGGCTGTTGGTGGGGTGATCTTACTGCTATGAACAATACCAGATGGGATGCTGTACAGACAGTGGAGTCAGATTTTTCTGGAAGGTACACAGTTACAAAATGATAGGCAACAAGCACAAAGTAGAACACACACACACAGACAAATCTGAATAGCTATAAAGAAAAAGGTTTTACCATGAGGATGGTCAAAAGCTGGAACAGGTTGTCTCAAAATGCTGTGGGATCTCCATCTCTAGAAATATTCAAAAGCCAATTGGACATGGCTCTGAGCAAACCCTGACCCTGCTTTGAGCAGGTGAGGTGGATGAGGCACCCCCAGAAGTTGTCTTCTGGCCTGCCTGATTCTCTCCTTTAGTTTCTGAAGACTTTTCTTCACATAGCAGTAACAAAACGATACAGAAATTCTCTACTGGGTCTCAGGCACTTCAGCGGCCAAAGAAGAAACAATATCTGACACTGGAACAGAATATTTGCTCAGAGCTGTCAAATTCATCTGATCTCTGTGCATGCAGCGAGACAATTCCTACCAATGCACCTTTATAAAATGTTTGCTTCCCTTTTGTGTGTTGGGGAAACAGCCACCTTTCTGTTATTTAAATACTGTTCTTGGACATCATCTGTAACTGGCTTTGCCCATCTAGCAACACAACAACAATAGGAGCTGTCACATTAGGAGATAACACGAACGGTTAGGATTTTCCAGTTAGCGGAAAGCAATCAAGCAACTCTTGTGTCACGCCAATAGGGATGATCTGTTGTTAATCAGACACAAATCTCACCTTAAATAGATAAATAGGTTATTTCTAAGCACAACACACCCTTTAACAACTCTGGGGGCAGGTTTTATGAAAAAGAGTAGCTCTCTGTGAGTCTGGTCTGTGCTGCAACTAGGCTGGCCTAAAGTGCCTTCTCCTTTCCTGCCCCATGAAAATGTGGGGAAGGGAACTTCTGGCAGCCTCCTGAGTTATTTGCTGTCAGTCTATGGGAGAGGAGAGTTTGAGGGGCAGCATGAGGACTTTTATATTTAAAAAAACAAGGTTGAAAATGATTGTTTTCAGTATCTGTTCTCCTCTGTCAACTCTGGCAATTGTATTGCCATAAGGATAAACAAAAAGCGATCCTCAGTTACATAGCAGTATCGTACACGAAAAATGTACTAATATAAGACCAAATGCTATTATACAGTAATTCCTATATTTGAATATATAGCTTTGTATGTATTTTTATTACTGAAAATTTTTTATCACAGCTAATGAAAATGCTGAGTAAAATACCTCGCATCCGTCTTCATGATAAATCAAATCTTAGTGCTGTTTTGAATGACATAGACATCTTCAGACTGATAAACAGCATCTCAACTGACAGTCAATGGATTTATCTATTAAATCCTTTATTATAAGGATATAAGGCATAATCTGTGTTTGCTATGGATTGCATTGTGCTGGCTATTTCTGCGGATTTGCATATGGTTTGCATTGATGCAGTTCTCAGTAGGCTAAACTAGATTTTAGGATGACCTCTGTTGGAAAACTCATAGATTACAGATAGTGACTGAGATTATTTTTTTTTTAATTTCACCTCTTAGAATGTAAAGTTAAGAGTTATAGTTTAAAATCAGTTACCAATTGAGAAGAACATATGAAACTGTGTATCAATGCCTGTAATTGGCGCATGGAATGACAGCTCCATGAATAATGCATGAGCAACAGTGATTGCTGTTCCTATTTGGAGTCTCTTAAATGTAGCTCTGGCTTCATTTGGTGCGAAATTGGAGGAAAGCAGTAAAGTTTATGGAGCATGAAGTACTGCAGTTTCTTGTTCCATATACATACTTCTAAGGGTATTAAGAATGCTTTCTGCCAGTCTTTGTCTATAAAACAAATGTTAACACCTCTGGGAAAAATATACAGAGTTTGGGACTTGCATTTGGAGTGTTCCTCTTCGAAGAAATAGTATAGCAAGGACAGGTACTTATTTCTGGCAGATCTTCTGTCTTTATTGCAGAACTTCTGAGTTCTGCCTTGATTGTTGGCTATCTTCTCAAGTAAATATATCTAACAAATATTTGATTTCTATATATATGTAGGGAGGAAACAGGTGACACCAGAACTGTTATTTTCAGTTTACTGTAAGCCTTTAAAATTTTTGTAGCTTTCAGTCCTCTAAAAATGTCTCCAGTGTTCAACGGACTACCGATCTCTCAGCTTTTAAAGTTACCAATTCTTAGTCCTGGAACAACAACAACAATGACAACAAAATAAAAATAAAATAAATAAATAAACCCACAGGGATGAAAGCATCTAGGCAGCACATAAGAAAACTGGTGATTTTCCAAGCTCTCCCATTGCCTCCTCCTGTGTGAGCAAGGTAGCAAACACTACTTTGATGTCCTGAGGGAGAGGGTCTTCTCCATAATCATGATGGCAAGAGTAAAAGGAAAGCAACACACTCCTTTGATGCTTTGCCATGCACAGCTGCTGGCCTGAGTGTTTATAAAAGTAACCCTCTCCAAACACACTGACTTGCAGCTCCCCAGCTTTTGGATTCAGAGCCCTGTTGAGCACTGTTTTGTTAAGAGGCTGTTCTCATACTCATGGCATGTGGCAACTTGCCTACTTCAAGAGGGGTGAGCATGTTTGATCTGAATGTTTTGAATGGCTGTATGCAGTATTCTTATTACTCTGACGCCCTTTGTCACAGGTGTAGATTTTTTTTCTCACCCTGAGTTTACTTCTCTAGTGCTGTACAGCTCCTCTATGCCCTGCAGTTCCTTTTTCTTCCCTTGGGAGAAAACAAGCTGTCAGCACCGCCGCAGGAAGCCTGTTGCCAGGGCAGAGGCATGTCTGCTTCTCTTTAACATGAGAAGCCAAGACAACTTTTTATGTCTGTTCACTGTATTGAGAACAAGGTGAGACAGTTACTTTGAAAAGCAGAAAGAGAAAGTATGGTTGAAGAAGTGTATGACGGGATTAACATGGTGCATAAAGACCATGGACATGGGATACCTCTGGTAAAAAAAAAAAGAATGATCTGATTCTAGGACAGAAACAAATACTTTGATATTTAAAGTGAGAAAAAAAGGAAAGAACGAGAAAAAAGGAAGAGGTAAAATACAAGAACTGGAACTTTAGCGTTACTACTGCCCTAGTTTCAAATGGGATGGAGCTAATTTTCTTCACAGTAGCTGCTGAGTTTTGGATTTAGTATGGGATTTGTTATGTGAAGAATGCTGATAATATATTGATGATGATAGTTGTTGCTAAAGAGACCAAGGACTTTTTTCAGCTTCCCAGGTCTTGCTAATGTGCAGGTGCAAGAAGCTGGGAGGTGTATAGCCAGTACAGTTGACTCAAACTGGCCAAAGAAAGTGTTTCATACCATAGATGTCATGCTCAGTACGTAAGTGGAGGTTGGCCAGCGGGCAGCTCTCACTCTTCCTCTCACTGCTCACAACGGTTGCAGGGTCACTTTTGGTTTGGTTCCATGATCGCTGTTTGGGACGGGTTGTATCAGTCATCAGGTGGTCAGAAATTGTGCATTGTATATTTTATTATTCCTATTTTTAATTATGATTATTAATAATAATTATAAACATATAATTATCTTTTGTTTACTATCCTAGTAAACTGACTTCATCTCAACCCATGAGTTTTCCTTTCTTCCCAATTCTGTCCCCTATCCCTCTGGGGAGGGGGAAGGTAAGCAAGTGGCTGCATGGTACTAGATTGCTGACTGAGATTAAACCATGATAACTACCATGATATTTTGTCAGAAACAAAATGATAAATAAAGGAATTGGCAGTTTCTCAAGGGTATCTAATAGCAAAATTTCTCGGTGCTAAGTCTTTCCAGGAGAAGCACAAATGCTTAGGCACTTCAAAGGTAACATAACACAGAAGAACTAGACATGGATATTAATCTAAGGCAAACAGATACATGATTTCAGAAAGGAAAGTCAGACAGCTCATTTAAAGGCAGGGGAAAAAAAAAAAAAAAAAAAAAGAAGGAAGGAAAAAAGCCACCAAGCAGGGCTTTTAGGTAAATTGGCTTTCACAGCTGACCTTTTCCTCCTGTCCCTATAGTAAATGCTCAGTCAAGCATTTCTGCCACTTTCCTGGGTGCTCCCTACTACTCTTTGGCCTCTGTCAACATTCACACTTCTCACAGTTCATGCAAAATGTGTCTACCTGTCTATCTATACACACACACAGACACACAGAGTCAACATCCTTGCCCTGTGGTTTGACCTTTTCTTACTCGCCTCTGAATTCTCTTGCCCTGATCTGCCACTTACAGTTCAAGTCACTTGCCTTTCTTTTTACTCTCGTATGTAATGCTAACAAATTCTTCCTCCTGTTCCTCTCTGGGGTCTCTATTAGAAATGACCAATCAGTGATGATTAGTTAGACTAATCTTTGCACCTCAGATCCTCTGCACATTGACATATCCTCTTGAGGACAACATCAACTAAACACAGCATGGAAGAAAAGGGAAGAAGTGGGAAATTTTACATTATTTTTTTTAATTGCATTCTTCTTTCTAATTTGTTTTTGGCTGGATAGAAGGCATTTTTTACTAGAGGAGTAGCAAACTTCTTTGTTTGTATGAGAGCTAGCACTTTGACAGTGGTATTGCAAGCAAATTGCAATGGAGACAATATATGGTTTGCCCCAGAAAGCTGACAGAGTGTATAAGGGAAATTGAAGATGTGGATTTCCCCACAGCGTTTAAAGTGATAAAAGGGATGGACTTAATTCTCACCAAGAGAGAAGAAGGTCAGACTGCTCTACAGAAACCTATTAAAGGGCATCAGGAAAGGCTCTGAGATCAATACATATTTAAAGGGTAGCCACTGTATGAGACAAATGCTTTTGGGAAAGAAAAAAAAGTATTAAGAAAAGAGATAGGTGTTAGTAGAAAGGTGACTGTCACTTAAACAACAACAAAAAGAACAACCCCCAAAAAACAAGGTCCATACACTTCTGGCACCTTGAAAATATTTGCTCAAGTCAGTGGGAGTTTCGTCTGTGTGCATATTTTTTGTTGTTTTTGCTGTTTAGCATACAGCTGAAAACCATGTCCTTGACTTATTTACAGAACTGTAATTGGAAAAAAATATTTTATTTTCCAGCTTGCTCTGTAACAGTACCATTATTCAAGCAAACAATGACAGAAAGAATGTACAGAAATGCAAGTTGGGCAGCAGCATTTAACTTCTTAATCGCTTACAACATATGCTTGTTTTGTCTCCATATGTACTCATTTGTTAAAACTCACACTTTCTTGTAAGCCATATAATTGTACCAGTATGGAAGTACCAGGCTGACCTTTCAGCCCTGCTGTAGTCATGACCTTAGCTGTTCCATTAAGGCAGAAAAACTATCTCAAGGACTGTGTCTGCAAATGCATCAGTGGGAGATTTTAATCTCTTATTGCTGTCAGAAAACATACTGGGATATTCCATTCGCTGGATAAAAAAGACAATGCTTCAATGAGAAAGGGTTATGAAAGCTATCCCAGCAAAACAAGAAAGTGAGGCAGCATCTGGAATAAGCACAAAGCGGGAGCAGCTGCCCGAGTGTGAACTGGAACCATGTAAAAGTGATGAAGAAAAAAAATTCTGAGCCTTTGAAACAACTCCAGTCAGCCTGAAATAAACTGGACTGCTATTCCAGTAATAATACTCCTAAATAAATTGTTACTGTTCCAACAAGCAAAGCAATCGGACTTTCTTTCTTTTCTCTGATTAAACCATATATACTGATTCCCTTTATCTGCCTATCACAATGTCTTCTTCTGAGGCACAACGATTCATCCTTTAGGACTGAATTCTCGCAATAAAATTTCAATTAATAAATAGATCCTTTGGTGGCAGAACACATGTTCTGTTTGAGTTTTTCAAACAGTCAGGATGAATATTTAAGACAATTGTATATAGAAACAATACTAACAGCTGGCCATGGTCTACAAGACCTTTTGTCCTCAGTAAAAAAGTGCTTAGAAATAACATATTTTAACTAGTTAATCTTATCTTCCCTGTAGGGTACACTATACTTTACTTAAATATAGAAATTACATTTGGCTTACAAGTCTATGTTATAATAATAAGCTTTATTTTTACAAATATATTGCAAAGATCAAGAAAAGATGCATGCTGTCTCGTGATGTGCTGCCAATATTTTAAAAAAGATCTCTAATAAAGAAGTCCTTCCTTTGTTCATGCTAAGCTTTATGGACTGTGTGCTACACAGCAACATATTTGTCAAAGGATGGGATCACAAAAAGGGGAAAAACCATTTGAAATTAGCTTTTTCTGGCAATTTTTATTTTGTATTCTGAAAAATAAATTGGTACAAAGTCAAAGAAATCCACCTGGGGACAATAACAGGGATGGGAATCCACGGCATAGATAGGATAAATTAGGGGTAAGTACATGTCAGAGGCTTCTGATGGCAGATGCACAGAGAAAGCAGTTGAAGTTCAGACCAGGAAGTCTTAAGCAGATGTTCTTCTAATTTTAAAGATTTTTGGTTCAGCAGTTAGTCCAGGAGAGTAGCCATCACACAGCAGGGGCTTTCTGAGAATGTGAATAGCTATCATTTGACATGAACTCTATTTGAAAATAAAAGAAGTCAGAGTTTATACAGATTTTAGACCCCCTAAACTCAAAATTGCACTTCTCAAGACTCCATTTAGCTGCTACCTAATCTTGGAAGCATCACTGATTTCAAAGTGAGAGCTGCTCAGCAATTGAGCTTTTCCCTGCTCATGCATGAGGACTACACTGTATCCCTTGCCTCATGGGCTGTTTAATGAGTGACTTCAATGTTGCTTACAAAGGGCAAGGTTTGTGTGTGTGAAGATATCTCAGCTGAAAATGCATTGGCTCCAGATGTATATCTTGCTTTGTTTTCCTCATTTGTCACTTTTAGAGTCACCTGCAGGATGGTCTCCCCATGTACTACAGTGGGATCTGAAAGCACTCCTGGACAAATGTCCCTTTTTTGGAACCAGAATATAACTCACTGATGAATCAAATGTCTTACTTCCTATCTATGATGAGTCCATAGACAAAGAGACCTTGTAAAGGACCACTGATAGTTGTTTCTGCTGAGAATTTGTCTGAAGACTCTGGGTTACTGCAGTTCAGGCTAATTAATTTCATGTGCAGAACATTCACTCCTATGTGTATGTGTCTTGGTAACGTGATTAAGTAGCAGCCTAGAGATGAGCCACAAGACTTTCTCCAGATTAGAAACAAGGCCATCACTCTGTCTTCCATCTGGTAGAAGAATTATAACAAGCCTCTTAAAGAGTCCCCTTCAGCAGATCACTAACATTGAACAGCATGAAATTGCGGTCACATGAAGAACTGTAACCACCAAAACCAAAATAAAAATGCTGAAAGACTACAATACATGTAATTTCTCTGTGCTCACCAAACATTTATGAACTCACTGAACATGAGCCATTTAGACTCCTTTGTCACCACTGACAAGTAATTCTAAATCTTTTGCTCACCGCTGAGATACTGCTTGGTATATCATGAGACTCCTGAGATGTTTTGTTTAAACAATTGAAGAAACATGCATATTTGAGAAATGTCGATTTGGAGTTGGAGTTGTGAACAGCATAATTCGGACTTAGCTACTTTTTCAAGACACATGCAGGAATCGATCTTTCTAAAGAAACTCCACAAGATTTAAAGTTTGATTTCTCTATGGTGGTTTTCACCAATCTATTTCCAAGCTTGAGACATATTGGCTGTTACAGTTAGTGTGCAGTCAGCATCTCCCAGTATCGCAAATACCTGGCAAGTCACATGGAGCTTTGGACAGTCAGTGTAGATTGCACAGGAACTTTCAGCATAGGAGAAAAAAGAGTGAAACTCAGGAAAAAGTTCATAGTTATTAAAAACCCATAAAAGAAAGCAAAGTTTATGGCATGTTAGATGCTCTTATAGAAAAAAATTCACACCTGCATGTATGACCTGGGACACAAGGAGGAATGCCAAGTGTGGTCCTTCAAACAGGTCAGTGTGATCATTTAAGGGGTTCAGGATGCAGAAAGCAGCTACATATTGGACTGTCATTTCAGCACGTCGTCAACCGGAAGACTTGCGTACAGTGCATCCTACTACTGTTTTTTTCAGAGCAAAACTTCTCTTAGGCTCTTCTCTAAACTATCCTATTGACTCAGCTCTATTCACCCTTTCAGACCCAACGTCAGCAGGCTATCAAATGCAGTTAGCCAGGAAGATCCATTAGTTTAAAAATATTCTAACAATTACTGAACATATATTTTGTGAGTTTACTGTAGATTTTTTGTGTGGTTCCCCAAGAATGGAGTGAAAAAAAATCCAGGGAATTTGTAATGGATTGGCTGTTGAAACTAAGGGGACTCTTTAAATTGCTTTACAGCTGCAGTACCTGTTTCATTTCAGCGTTTGCTTGGGTTTTTTTTACAGCTCAGCAAGAGGTTTATAGCTCACTGACAAAGACAGAAAGAGAAAGAAAGGAAAACAGAAAGGAGCTCTGACAATCGTAAAAGGGCTTCCCGTTTATCTGGTTCTATTTTGGATCATTGGACCAAATCCACCTTTCATATGTTGAATTATTACAGTAGAGTTTTAAGCTTTTATGTGGGAGGCTCATTACAGCTCCCATAACGTGTGAGAGGCAACTATTTCAGCACTGCTTCAAGGGGAGGAAAATGGGTTAAAGCTCAGCAGGTGCTGGAAATGTCTCTTTTTTACAGGAGCAGGATGCTGGCATTGTGAGAGGCAGAGAGACACCCAACTCCATGACACTCAAGCAACCACCCAGGACCCACAGCATTTCACCATGGGAGGGTACTGCCGATTAGGGGTGTCCAGCAGACTCGGGGTCCTGGGTCCTGCAAGCAGGGAGCCCAGCAGAGCTGTGTGATCCCCCCTTCTCACTGCCCAGGGATGCTGGCTGCCTGGACTCAGGGGACATATTACCTTCCTGATGCAGTGGGTTGCAGCATCTCACAGTCCCAGCTGGGCTCACAAGCCTCTGCGTATTGCAGGAGCAACATTCTCCACACATCATCTGCCTGTGCTTTACATAAAATCCTCTTCCTTTAGAAGTAGTGAGCATATCGTAGGAGAACAGGAAGAAACCTGAGGGCACAGCATATCTCTTTTCTCCCACTTTGAGGTTTATTCTTACACCTATCTACAAATAAGCAAACTGTAAGTGCCGATAAGACAGTCATTTACCTGCCTTAGCTCAGTGATTGAACTGCAAACAGAAGCCAGCCGTCCTGATCTCCTCACTCTGCTCCAAAGCTATCACCACAGCTATGAACAACTAAGACAGACTGGAAAACACAAGTGCTGTGGGTGACATCTTACTGTGAAAACAGAAGGTATCAAATATGAGCAGAGACAAATTACTCCATTACCATATTAAAAAGAATAGATAATAATTCGTAAATGGGATTTGAGGTCTGCAAAAAAGAAGACCTGATCTAACAAAAGCCACATAGCAGGATTTGCAGTAACCTGCATAGTCACTGAAGATGTATAGATGCACAGTCACAAAGGGCTGCATCCTCTGGCAGGGCATTTCACAGGTCAACTACCCATTTCACAAAGAACTGGCTCCTTACAGTTGCTGCAAATCTGGCTACGGTGAGTTGCATTTCATGGTGCTTTGTTCTCACACTGGAAGAGACAGCAGCCTTTCACCCTTCCTGTGCCACACGCAGGTCTGCAGACCTCTGCCAGGCTGTACTGGCACTCTCCATGCTTTAGTTACTCTCACTCTCCTTCTCTCAACCTTTCCCAATGGCAACAAATCCTTTAAAAGATGGTGGAACCAGAACTCCACTCACTGTATCAGCTGTGGAAAAACCATGGGTTTGTACAGCAGCAAGATGATGTTTTTTCCTTGTTTCATATTTCCTTCTTAATGATTCTGAGCATTTGATCTGCTTTTTGACTACTACTGAAATGACATTTTCTACTGTCTATCATAACCCCAGGGTTTTTCTCTGCAGCAGTAACCACCACTTCAGAGCCTGTCATTTTATGCAACAGTAAGATTGGGTTTTTTCCCATGTACATTGCTTTACTTTTATCTGTGTTGAATTTCATTCATCATTTTTTTATCCAATCATCCAGTTACATACATATTTAACTTTTTCCTGCCAAAAATAGAAGTACTACACTCCATCTAACTACTTGGTTTGCTTTTTACTCTCGATCAAATACTTTCTTATTAAAATCTTTGCAGAATTCATACATCTCCAAAAACTATTTCTATTTTGCTGAAGTAACAGCTTTTCAACAAAGAGTTGTATTCATCAAAAATATTGCATCCAGCTTTCCTTGGTAATACAACAGAGTCTTCATTTGCTTTGTAGTTCTGCGATTTTACGCCTTTCCAGTGTTTTGCATATAAATTAAGCTGAAAAGGACATAGACACAGCTGGTGTAACTCAATGTGGTTTCAATGAAAGTTTCTAATTTTCTCTCCTTATTTGCAGTTATTTGAATATTTTTTTTGTGCAGTTGAGTGGAACTGCATATAGAAGTTCTGGTGGGATGTGTGAAGTAGCAATGCTAGAGATTATCGAAGTCCTTTAAGATTTTTAATTATTTTAGCTTTTCCTACTTTGTCTTCTCCATTTCCATTTTATCCACAATCTCTTTGGCACACCTCCGTTGAAGTGACAAGACCCGCAACAGACATGGACATGGAGGCCAGTTTACACTGGCAGACTGTTTGCTGGGATACATGAATAAATCAGTGGATTCATAATAGAAGCCTTTTCAAAATATTGAATTGGAATTTCTCTGCAGAACCCTAATTGCAAATATAAACTCTGAACATTGCACAATGTGTAGGGCATTGTTTACGTATTGGTCCATATTAGAGTAGCTACTGGATAAGACATGGTTGTTGCACCACATGGTGATACGGTCCCGTAAAACAAAATAAACTGTTCTTGCACCTGTCTAATGACCCAGAATGAGGGACGTGCAGTAAGCAATATTACATGAGAACTGAATCAACAGCTTATTTTGAACACACAAGAACATGCTAAGGCACATGGAATACAAGGAGGTGATTGCTGACAGCCAACACAGCTTCACTAAGGGCAAATTGTGCTTGACTGATTTGGTGGCCTTCTATGACAGGATTACAGCAGTGGTAGATGAGGGAGGAGAAACTGATGTCATCTACCTGGACTTGTGCAAAGCATTTGACAATGTCCCACACAACATCCTTGTCTCTAAGCTGGAGAGACATGGATTTGACAGATGGACCATTCAGTGGATAAGGAATTGGCTGGATGGCTGTGGTTAGAGAGTAGTGGTCAACGGCTCAATGTCCAAGTGGAGACCAGTGACAAGTGGCGTTTCTCAGGAGTTGGTATTGGGACTGGCCCTGTTTAACATCTTTGTAGGTGACATGGACAGTGGAATAGAGTGCATCCTCAGCAACTTTGCTGATGACATCAAGCTGTGTGGTGCAGTCAACACGCCTGAGGGATGATATGCCATCCAGAGGGACCTTGCCAGGCTAGAGAGGCGGGCCCATGCAAACCTCAAGAAGTTCAGCCAGGCCAAGTCCAAGGTCCTGCACACAGGTTGGGGCAATCCCAGGAACAAATACAGGCTGGGTGGAGAATTGATTGAGAGCAGCCCTGAGGAGGAAAACTTGGGAGTGCTGGTGAACGAGAAGTTCAACATGAGCTGGAAATGCATGCTTGCAGCCAAGGAGGCCAACCGCATCCTGGTCTGCATCAAGAGGAGCGTGGCCAGCAGGTCGAGGGAGGTGATTCTCTCCCTCTATTCTGCTTTCATGAGACCCTACCTGGAGTGCTGTGTCCAGTTCTGGAGTCCTCAACATAAGAAGGATGTGAACATGTTGGACTGAGTCCAGAGGAGGGTCATGAAGATGATCAGAGGGCTGGAGCACCTCTCCTGTGAGGACAGGCTGAGAGATTTGGGGCTGTTCAGCCTGGAGAAGAGAAGGCTCCGGGGAGACCTTATAGTGGCCTTCTAGTACCTCAAGGGGGCTTACAAGAAAGATGGGAAGAAACTCTTCAGCAGGGCCTGTTGTGAAAGGATGAGGGGTAATGGTTTTAAAATAGAGGGAGGTAGATTCAGACTAGGCATCAGGAAAAAAATTTTTAGAATGAGGGTGGTGGAACACTGGAACAGGTTGCCCAGCAAGGTGGTAGATGCCCCATCCCTGGAAAGGTTGGACGGGGCTCTGAGCAACCTGATCTGGTTGAAGGTGTCCCTGCTCCTTGCAGGAGGGTTGGACTAGATGACCTTTAATGGTCTCTTCGAACCCAAACCATTCTATGATTCTGTTATGAAAACTAACAGGAAATAATTTCATATAAAGATGTGTAGGACCAGTTACTTAAATGTATTCTGAGCCAAGATATGATAGCTCTTTTTAAACGATAACAGAGATAGATAAAGCATCCAGTGCTCTTGTGTTAGACCTACGAATATATTTTGGAATAGATTCTGAGATAATTTGTGAAGACTGTATTATCATTTTCCTAGGACTGAGTTAAAATTCTGACTAATAGTTTGAGCTCTGCAACAATTTACTAACAATGAAGAAATTTTCCCCAAAAATAAACGTTATATTTGTGTTGCAATAGGCCTGGGGGAACCAAAAGATCGCCATTCCACTCCCAAGAAGAAGTGTCCTGTTGCAGACATTGTAATCTCAATAAAAAGGAGACCCATCCAAAAAGATATAAGCATTGTGTGTTCACTGGTATTAACTCTGTGATTTATGTTCAGGCGAATAAAAAACAAGGAGTTCTTGCCCTGCATTTCTTATAATCTCATAACAAACCAGTGGATGCCAAGAAAAGAGGTAACAAAAATAATTTCTTTGTTGTATTATATTCATGTCAAACTGGCAATGGCCTCCCTTTCTGTTATGTTCAAATCAGTGTGCGGGGTAAAGGTATTTAAGGGTTGAACAGCTGCATTTTAAATAGAATAAAGTGGGTGTTTGGGATGCTAAGATATAGTAACTGGGAAGAGGAGACACTGAGTGCTAACTGAGATGTTTGACATGATGAAAGGAAAGAAATGGGAGATCTCGAAGATGCTGAAGAGGAAAAAGCACTGCATACAGCATAGACGCATCTGGCTAAGAAAGCCCCTGAAAGACAGAGAAGGGGCTTTCCAGGTAAGCCATGCTAACTTCAGCTTATTGCAAGTTTACCCAGGTAACAATTTCCAAGACATCAGGTTAGATGGAAGATGAGGGAACTTATCAATTACTGGAATAAAGAGGCTGCCTGAAACCATGCACTTAGGTGAGCTGCTCTAAAGATTACATATATAGTAAGGGTCAAGGAGTTTTAGAATAAATGGGAATAGGGAAAATGAACACTGTAAAAAAAAGACAATGAAAGAACTAGAGAGAGTGATCCAAAGCATTCACTCACAGAAATTTTAACAGAAATATTGATTGGTCTGAATGAAGAACTAATGGAAATATCTGTGTGTGAAAGCACCAGAAGACTCAATAAAGAACAAAGGTCAAAATAATAACATATATTATTAACCAAGGATATGACTGACAGCAACAGAATCATAGAATGGTTAGGGTTGGAAAGGACCTTTAAAGGTCACCTAGTCCAACCCCCCTGCAAGGAGCAACAGACTGGTTAAAACTCAGGAATCTGTTGTTATTCACATCAAGATCAGCGGGTCTATAATGTAATAAAGCTACTGCACAGGTGACTTCTCAGCAGATTACCTGCATGCTGTCAACAGGAAGGTGGCAATAAGGTGACACCACAGTGTATGTGCTGTTCCTCTTTCTCTTGTCCCAGCTGGAAGACAGAGTATTGCTGTGAGGAGACCCAAAATGAGAAAACACTGACAAAACTTTGCTGTGTTTTAGGCAGGCCAAAGAAAGAAAGACTCTGAGGCAAAAGAATCACTTTATGGCTTACAAAAAAGAGTAAAAAAAAAAATATTATCATTGTCAGAAAATACCATAGTGACATGATTAGAACTCAACTGCTGGTGTCCCTTTTCCTTCTCACGCACAAGTGACCCTGGGCAGACCACTTGGACCTGTGCCTTTGTGCTTGTTGGTAGGTCTGAGCATGAGTGAAATCTGTGTGGGAATGACCATGAGTGTCTGAATGAATTGTTCAGAAAAAAGAAATCTCCTTGCCCTTTTACAAGGTCTCACAATTAGTTAATTTCCTGTTTATCTCAGATAAATCAGGCCCGTGTATTTTGATCACAATTACAGGCTTAAAAAATAGACTAGTTCCCTTTTTAAACAAAATAAATGTATCTATCTAATAAGAGCATATGCACTGTAAACCTTTTTTTAACCTTTTCACATTGCTATTTTTTTTATATTGTCTGTAGAAACAATAGGTATTGAATTGTAGATTTGTATGAAAAGTGGCAAAGACATCAGCATCAATTCACCATTTACTGGTGAATATTTTATAATAATTTTAATTCAATTAGAAATTAAATTTTGCTGACTAGTTTGAGCTTTACCCACAACTTCTCAAAAATGGACAATTTCTTACAGAATGTTTTTGTTTCTTTACACTTGAATTACACAGTAACAAAGGTTCTTTAAGGCATGTGATTGTCATTTTCCTACTAAAACCAAGAATATATTATTGGGAGGTGGGATGTATGAATGGTGGAGAGAGGAAGCTTAATATCAAGCAAGAACAACAATAATAAGTGTAAGGTTTAACTTTGATGTTTATGCTTCAGAGTTTATGAGGAGGGAAATAACAAAATGTTACTAAAGTTAAGCTCAGAAGATCTTGCCTCAAAAATTGTAATTGTGTTTTCTCTGTATGAATGAGAATACCATCCTCTACTAGGTAGCATGGCAATACTATAAAATGCCAAGTGAATCCTAAGTACAAAAGTCCATTGAAAATGCAACCCATGATACACACATATACAAATGGTCATCATTCAAAACAGTGCCTGAATTTTACAGACTATGTAAAAACTGCAGTGCTCATTCTTTTTGGTACCAGAAACTGTGGACCAATTAAAAGCCACAGGAACTCCTAGACAAAGGGAACTCTTTATTCTGCATTGCACAGGATTACTCCGAAAGTCAGCACCTAAGAGGAAGCCAGGTCGACACTGGCTAGGAAAACCAGATTGGCCACTCATAAAATTGGTCTCTGCAGAGTTTGAAGAAGCCTATAAGTGACTCCTGCACCTGTGTTAACAGTATGTGGTCTAAAGCGACAAAGGACAAAACAAAAAAATGTTTCTAGATAGATGCAGATAAAGACACAGATGCAGCTGATATGTGGACATACAGATACAGAGAGATAGAGCATTATTTGAAAACCATTTGTCCAGACCATTGGTCAACTGGCTGAACGAGAACAATCCAGAAGGCAAAAGTGAAAAAAAAAAAACAAAATGGAGCGCTTCAGCAAGCATCACCTGAAGACAAAAAAACAATGACAAATTGGAGAAAGACTAGAGGGCAGCTTGTAGAACATCTATGCATGTACAATTGTTCTACTCCTACCATTTCCAAGGTAATCTCTGATTATTTTATCTTTTCTTTTATTATTTTCTTTACATATTTTCTTTACACATACACACATACCGAATTGTATAAGACAATGGTGAAGCTCTGTTTCTTGACACAATTTCAGTTCAGTCTTTTCTTATTCTGACAGTTTGAAGATTCACAAGAGTTTTCACTAATACTAGCTTGATACTCCTCAGAAAATCTTCACCTTCTTTCCCTGAATACCTCGTCCCACTAGCCTGCATGTCAACACATAAAATCTTACAGCAAATATCAAACAGCTATTTCTTCCATCCATAGTATAATTCATTGCTCCCTTAGACCTTCTATATGTTTCTTTCTTCCCAAGGAACATAATCAGCTTCTGTGGAGTTTTCAATAAACGAGCTTGAAACACATGTCAGCTGATACTGTGTTGGTTTATAATACAGTAGTTTTATTTATATTTATTTATAACACATATACAGCTGTCCTGGTTTTACTGGGGGGGGAGGGGGGCTATGGTGGTAGTTTCTGAAAGAAGCTGCTAGGAGTTGTTTCCCCTTTGTCTAG
Organism: Chlamydotis macqueenii; assembly: GCF_036417535.1. Classification (NCBI taxonomy): domain Eukaryota; kingdom Metazoa; phylum Chordata; class Aves; order Otidiformes; family Otididae; genus Chlamydotis; species Chlamydotis macqueenii. Next base: position 170,860,916 of record NC_141556.1, read on the forward strand.
TGGGCTTGTCTGGGCCTAGGGTGGACCCACTGCTGGCCAGGGCCGAGTCAATTGGTAACAGAATATTCCATGATAATGCCTCTGTTATAATGTATTTAAGAAGGGGAAAAACAGAAAGAAAAAAAAAGAGAAGAGAAGATGTGAAGAAGCTGAAGCAGGGGCACAGAGGGGGAGGTGCAAGCCTTGTGGGCCTTGTGACCCTCACCCTATGGCCTCCTGCCAGGCGGCCGTCTGGGCCCAACTTGGCCCAGTCCAGCTGCAAGAAGTGGAAAGGAGATGAGATGTGAAGAGAACCTGAGAGGTGTCTGCCTGCTGATTGTTAATTTGGGGATCATCTTCCAAAAATCCACGCTACAGAGTGTCTATATCTGGGTCAGGCATCTGGAACTGCAGCGGAAAAGCTTCCTGGTTTCTCCCACACCTGTCCATTTTTTGGTTTCATAAATAAGGGATCTCCGGGAAACAAGCATGGTTCAAAACAGTGAAAGATGGGAAATGGCTTTGTTTTGTTCATATCTCATCAAAAAGTAAATTGCATTGCTCTCATTTTTTCTCTTTATTTAATTCTTTATCCAGGAAGAGTTGCCATACTGCTGCATCTCACCAAAGGAAGCCTTTAAATACTATTTTGGAAAAAAAAATCTTCTTTTAAAATTTTCCAGTTATTTTTTCTGCATGCACTGCAAAGAAGACTAGAGTGGGCAAAAACTCATTTGGTAATCTCACTCTGACTCTAGAATTTCTTTCAATCTAATTTTAGTGCCTCAGCATGGGCTTTGTTTTGCACAATATTCAAGCCTGTGAGTCTAAATCTGATCGATGTGTGTTTGTATTCTTCCAGAGATCCTACAGCTGTCAAGGTTTTTTTCCAGCTAATGCAGCACATTCTCACAGTCACCCACCAATAAAACAAAGTCCACTACAGCTACGTGCATAATAAGAATACATTAACAATATTTGATTATGCAGCACAACTTCAATTATTACTTAAAGACAGAGCTGTGCTATAATAGTTAATGCATACAATTAACTACTGGAATTTCTGTTGTTTGTGTATTCCTACTGTTTGAGGTAAACGGATTCAGTCCCAAAGAAAAAAAGTTGTTCTTCAAAAGTATTTTTAAGAATCACAGATCATATCTGTCCTGGAACAAATGCAGCGTTTTACCAGATGCAGGGAAATTAATTGCTTCAATGTATTAGAAGACTTTTAATAAAGAACTCCCAAGAGGTTATGTGAGCAAGTTCCAGCACAACAGTGGAAATAAATGTTACAGCATTTGCACCCTCTCTGAACTTACTCTGCAGTAATATCTGAAAACAAAAATGGGTAGGAGAAAGATCATCATCCAGTTGTTCTTGTTTCCTTACTGCTAAAAATGTCACCAGTGTTCCAGTGCAGATTCAAATGATAGCACACACACACACAAAAAAAGTAAGAAAATATTTTTTAAATGAGTTAACAAATTAATGCCTTGCTTAAACTGAAAGGTTTGGCCCAAGTTGGTTTTTGTGAGATAGGTGAATGATGATTCCTAGCTGAAATAGCTGCCGTTCTTTATGCTGTTGGGTAAACAACATTACAAAATTTAGAAGTGTTCATACACGCTGACACACAGATTTTTTTCATTTTCAAATATCTGAAGGAAGGTCTGCTCATTACTTCAGCTGTGCTTTATCAGTGCCCCTGGCTGATAAATCACATAGTTCTTGGTGTTGCAGAAGTAAAGCTACGACACCTTCCAACTGCAGTTTTTTTAGCAACTTGGCTCTAAATATGTGTGAGTCTCAACTATGTTTTCACACTTATTTGGAGAGCATCTGGTACAGTCAGGCTCAAATCTGTGTGCTCTCCAAAACAAGTATTAAACAACAGTAATAATTCTAATGATAATATTCACTTGGAATGAAAAAATATCTAGTTATATCTGAAAGGCAGAAAGATCTTCACAGAGGACTGAATTTGTATTGTTTTTACCATCTTATTCTACGCAATTCTTCTCTAGGCATTGTACCTAAATTTTTGAGACAGAATTTTTTTTTTCTTCAAGCCAGCTAAAAACTGGCAGTGAGTGATATAATCTTGTTTTTGGCACATATAGTATTATGAAGAAATAGTAATATAATATCAGATCCCATTAAACTAAAAATATATGTCTAGTATGTGTAAGAATATTAATTTCCTTGAAACAAGATACACTGTGACTACTACAACACTGGTACTAATGTGTTCCTGGTGGCAACACCTCAGTTGCTAGGCTTGAAAACCTGTATAAATTCTTCTGAAAAGAGCTACTTCTGCATTAACCCCCTTCCTCTATGGTCTTCTAGCTGGAATACCAACAAGGTATGTTAGCTAAATTTCATTTTGTCAAAAACATAGCAATGGGGTGAGTTTGTAAACCTTGAATATATTCAAGTATACCTTTGGTAACAGTCAGATAATCATACTTACACAGTGAATAAAAAAAAAAAATTCTTCACTTAGAGGTTTTAATTACTATTTATAGTCATTTGAAGTCATTTCTGAATTGTGTGCTCCTGTTTTGTGATGCCGAATTGTGATTTCAAGCTCTCCCTGAGCTAGTAATTTTTAAGTGCACTGTATGTAGACTGTATATTTATAGGAAAAAGCTATTATAATGAGTCCCTGATTAAATCCAGTTACTCAGGACTTTCATGTATTGAAACAACATCTCTTATTGTTCATTAAAGAAATTCATGAGGCTCTCCCATCTCTTTAGCAACAACAACAGCAAAAAAAACCCTGAGTATTATCTAGAGTTAATCTCTGGTGGATTTGGTTTTGCTTCATCATGGTAAATTAGAGCCATGGCTTGAATCGATTAGGAAAACCAGGGACTCAGGACCTGAGTCTGTTGTTGTTCACACGGCAGCTCCAACCATGTCAGAGAAAAACACCTGTTTTAAGTTACTGAAGGGAAACTTGAGTTACTGCAGTAACAGAGAGGATAATCCTATCAATTAACCAAAAGGATGTAAAGGAATTCTTACACTTTGGGCTAAACTTTCACTCTAATTTACATAGATTTGCATTACTTATACTTTTCCAAAGCTATTTCCATAAAGTAAAAGGTGACTATTTGGTCAGTGATTCCACTGGGCTACTCTAGAAATAAGGAACACTTTAATATTTACAACCTATATCACTACCAGGCTGCATCCTGCAATTAAGATAATCTCAGCCCAGTGAGGTTAAATCATCTCCTCTGGTTTAGCCTCTCAACGTACAAAGAGTAACTCAGTCAAACGCTGCATCAGGCCACTCTTCAGTAGAGTCCAGTTACATTTTGCAGCAATCCTTGACTGTGAAACAAATAATTTGGGGGTAACATCCATAGAGCTAGAGACAGCCTTAATGTATGGAAACATTAAAACACTCTTGGGGAAATATGAGGCTCTCAAAATCTAGAAGCACACACTTTGTGCTCTGTTCAATAGACCAGATCAATTTCTATTACTTAGACCATGAAGTCTCCTCCAGGCCTCTCCATGGTTCTTATTAAACTGAGGAGACAGTCAAGATCTGGATATCTCTTGTCACTGCTATGTGATGTACCAGCTCGGATGATAATCTAGCTATGACATCCCCTCAGTGTCAAAAAAAAATATCAGGTCCTCGCTTACCAAAGCTGCTGTTCTCATCACACTTGGCTGAGCACACCTAGGAGGATCATAAAGGCAATAGTCAGAAGTTTCAGGAGCTACCTGGTGACTGAAGCTCAGTTTCAGGTGAACCTGGACTTCACACCACCTTCTCATGTGTGTGCAGGGTAGGTTTATTTGCTGGTACAGCTTCCAGACGTGAACCAAGAAATGCAGCTTTCCCCATTCAAAGTACAATCACTGTTCTTGTAGTCATACAAATTCATCCCTGAACCTGCATAACTCCTAAAAGCAACATGTAAAGCTAGTGATTGTGCAGAGCAAGAGGAGGTGATTTTTAGATAACACTGGTGCTCTTTTTGCAGTAGTCTTCTAAAAACGTCTGAGTGATAGCTGGCATGCATTCTGTATTTGGCTGGCCTGTTTTCCACTCCCTTTCTTACAATATGTCTGCTACTACTTATTTTATTTCTTTTCGGATACTTTCAGAGGTCCTTATTGAAAAAGAAAAAAAATAGCCATTAGCTGTCCACCACATACAGAAATCCAGCAACTAAGGAAATCTAGCAATGACAAAATGATAACGTCAGGGAACAAAAGGTTACTATTTATGGTGTCTTAAATCTCCAGGGGAAAAGAACACATGGATGACCTGAATGGAGGCAGGTGAGAGAGAAAAATATTCTTGCTGAACGATAAAAAATTCATTATTTCTCCTGGCTTGCGTGTTTGCACTCCATTTTGAAGACTAGTATTCTACTGTGTTGGTTCTGAGCTCAATTAGAAAAGAGCAAATTCCAGAATAGTATTAGATTTTATTCAGAAGAATGGCTCAGGTAATTTCATATCCAACAGGCCACAGGCCAGCGCTGAGATTGTTTGCTGTGCAGACAAAAATAGGTCTAGCCTTCCACTGTGTAACTACTGCTGCAAGCTAAAAAAAAATCAAAACACCCAAACTTGCACCTCCTGAGTTGCTGTACTTTTGCATGTATTTTGTTCCAAACACAATCAAATATCGCTGTTTGCATGATGTGTGACATTCAAAATCGTAGGTTGGGATCTCTGTCAGCAGAAACACTTTGGTGAAATCCAAAAATCTTTGCCAGGTCTCATCAGGTAAGGATCTGGCCCTGTGTTTTCTCACATCATGACTTTGCAGGCAATATAGTTGCAGCGGGTTAACCTTGGTCGGCTGTAATTTTCGCTTGTATTCTACTGTATCTCCTAAGACAAACTGAGGGATTTTGTTTTGTTCCTGATCCAGAACTAAACTCAAATGAACTTTACTAATACAAGCAGAATCTCAAATAGGAAGGACATTCATTCATACTTTAGGCAGTGCACTCAAGAGGTGCAATTCTTTACTAAATTTTTAAAAGTCTATTGGATTTGCTTAATTTCAGGTGCTGTGGGGATTTTTTCCACTTTTGTCCTGGCCTTGCAAGGGTGATCGAGCCCTGGCACAGGTTGCCCAGGGAGACTGTGGAGTCTCCATCCTTGGAGATATTAAAAAGCTATCTGGACACAGGCCTTGGCAACCAGCTCTACGTGGCTCTGCTTGAGCAGGGCAGCTTGGACCAGATGACCTCAGAGATCCCTTTCAACCTCAACCATTCCATGATTCTGTGGTCCTAAAATGGTACCAAGAGGGCTTTGTGTGGTTGAAATGACTCACTTTATCCATGTTAAGTTGCTGATTTTATATTAAAATTGGCGAAGTTAAAAAGAATGAAAAATCCTTTGAGTTTCCATAGCTAAGCAGGTAGTTAATAATGTTAAGTTGCTTTGCCTTGAGAGACAGCAATAACCGGAAGAGAAAAAAAAATGGACATGTTCAAACCACAGGAATCAAAAGGTCAATTAGTGTTAGACGAGTGTCTAAGGAATAATTTAGGTGAGAATTTCCAGGGGCAAATATAAGTTACTGTTGTGGCATTTCCCTGATGGAGTAAAGGATATTATTAGTCATCTTCATGATAACAGTCAGTTCAAGGATTAAAATAAGGAAAATGACATAGCTTCATGTTTGTTTTCTTTAATATTCAAATTTTTTTTCAAAATATACTTTCTGAAGATAAAAGTCCCTCTCTCTGAGATGTGCACAGAAATTATCTGTAGGAGAAAAGAACTGTGTTACTGATAAATTTAGACATTATACTTTGACAAAGTGAAAGGTAAAAACTAAAAAAAAAAAAATAGAGAGCTTTCTTCTGTGGCCCTGATCCAGGGAAACACACCCGCTTCTTTTGATTTCAAACAAGAGTTTAAATACAAACTCAGTTCGACTCCAAATGCAGTAAACTTAGATGAAGTTCAGTAAGATGAATCTTTCTCAGAAGTTGTCTAATCTAAGTTGATATAGGCTCATCTAACAGTCAAGAAAAAGAGAGAAGTGAGCCCCAAAGGCAACTCCTAGCACTAGCGTAGTCACTTCAGCAAGTTGAACTGTTCCCAAGGTGCTTATCTTTCTCCATGTGGGAGGCTGAAGGACCAGGAAATTGCTTGGCTGAACAAAGATCTCTGTCCTGACCTCATCTCATCATGCCAAGATGCACACCAGGGCCTCTGCAGTCACATGGAGCTCTCAGGACCTTATCAATACAGGGACAAGGAGGCTGGGAGGATATGTCAGACTCAGTTCTTGGTTCACCTGACTTTGGATGTTTAAATTACTGTAAACTGTCTGTGTAGCCGATGGAGAAAGACTGGCACTTTTAGAAAATGATCCGTTTATCTGTTTTAGATACCTACACTAGGATGAGATGAAATGTCTCCCTTCCTTTCCACTGGGTCAGAAGGAAGCACAAAACTGCTCCCACTGTTGTTAATATCCGCACTGGAGATCACTGGGTGAATCCTGCTTCAGGCATCACAGGAGGATGGTCTGGGGAATGCGATGCTATAACTGTCCATTTGCTGTGCTGTGATAGCAGAGACACATCTGGCTCCAAGGCTGTGCCCAGATGCCTTTGAGAAACCTGCCAAAACCAGCGTGTCGGTAAGTGCTCCATCATCTCCAACTTTTGTCAATAATTACCCCAAAATGTTAATTCTGTTTCTAAGTAGAGTGTGCTCTCAGGCCTAGGCAAAAAGGAAGGAAGGAGCAGTGTTGAAATATAAAGTTTTTCCTCAAATCTGTCACCTGTTGTTGCTTTGCATCCCATTTTAGCAGTTGTTACACTTGTTTGGTGGAACATTTTGTCTTCATATGTGTATTACCAAAAGTATATATTTAATCTTACTTTTTGTTTTATGAAACACTCATCTCATGGACTGCTCAATGCAAACAGAGGAATAAGGAGATGCTTTATGAATGCTATTCACTACACTAATTAAGAGTATCAGAAATGAACTCTGGGTTGCTTCCAGTGCCTCAGCCTTTGAACTACACCTAGTCCTGCCTCCTCAAATGATTCTGACTATAATCCCTTTTTATTCCGAATGAACATTTAGCCCTCTGAACTCTCCTTTTTATTGCAAAGACCTCACTTTCCTTCCTTCTCACTTTCCTTATTTCTCTGTCAGACAAGAGCCTTTTTTTTTCTTTTCTCTCTTTCCTCATCAAGTATTATCACAATGTTAACTTTTTTTTCATATTAGAGAAAATACTTAAATCCTGTGGCAGCTCCCCTTTCACTCACATCTTGTCTAAATTGCTTTCTCCTCCAAACTTCCTTTATTCCACATCATCTTGTGTCCTAGATTCTATGGGTTGTTGGCAATTTCTTTCATTTATATCTTTTAATCTTTCCCTGTCACTCTTTTAAGCTATTTCAGATTTATCTCAGTCACCAGTCATTCACTCCAATCCCCTGACTTCAATTCACTTCATTTTCTTTTTAGTGAGGCAGCTTAGGCACTCATCATGTTAGTTCTCTATTTAAAAAAAAAAAAGAAAAAAAAAAGAAAAAAAAAAGAAACAGATACACAAAGGACTAAACTCTGTTCTGCTATGTCTATACATACTAAATGACTTAAATGGAGAAAAGTTGTTTTAAATGCAAGAAGAGCTGTGATCCCAGTCTCAAGTGTGCCTATTGGAGAACTTTGAAAATGGTAACGGCAGATGAGATCAAAAGACTGAGTGGAGAATAATGTGTAAGTTGGGTACCCATGCTCTTTTTTTTTTTTATATCTCAACAGACAGTGATGTTTTGCAATGCAAACACTGAAATAAAAGGAAAAAAAAAAGCTTTCTTCAGCAAAAGTTTTGAAATCACATGAAACTTTATAGTCTTTCCCTACTCTAACATCGAGTTTGGAAGAAAATAATTTTTAAATGGATTAATGCAAACATAAAATAAAACTAACCACAAAAAACTTCTGAAGCATCCCAAATCTCCCCTCAAGACTTTCCTGCCCACAGTTTAATGTACATCGTGCATCATGGCAAGTGCTATTAAATTGTTACTCACCTATCAATGAACTCGCGGGCCTTAGCACCTAATTCATTACATCTACTGTGAACTGGTTTAAATGCCATTCTAATAACTATAAGCAAGTTAATAAATGAAATTGCTATATGCTAAGCAAAATATGTCAAAAGCAGTAAATGTTCTATCCATCTAGATTTGCAGTACAAAAGTAGAAAATTATTATTCTGGTAGCCTTATTTTCATTCAGAGAAGCGCTGTTCTGACTGCCGTAGTTCATCCTTAAAAAAGTAATGAGATGGACCCAGCTCAATGAAAATAAATCATTTCATAAAATCCCATTCAATCTTGCCTTGCTTGTCACCTCAAGGCCATAGCACTGATCTTGGCAGTCGTTATGATGGCAGTCGAGACATACAGACATTTAACAAATGAACTTTCTCTGCTCTGACAGCAGCTTTTCTAAGCACTTTTTAGTTCTGCAGAAGGAAAAGGTGCACAACGCTGATTTTGCTTTCCCACCCTCTCCTGCCTTTGGATCACATGTGGGAATTGCATCCTGCACCGGGAAAGGAAAACACCCCCAATATGTTATATTAAGAAATGAAACAGAGCAATATACAAGCCAGCATGGCAGGATATCACGTTTTTAACACTAGGCTGTGTTGGCTGGCAGCTGCAGAAGGCACTTTCTCGCACACCTTCAGCTCCCTGCAGACAGTGCTTCTGAGTTCCCATCCTCCACGCTATTTTTGTGTTCTTACTTGTGGCAGAATGGTCAACGGCATGAATTACAACCCAGAAATTGAAGTGTATCCATTACAAGAGCAGTTTAAAGCATCCTGTATACAAATTTCCATAATAAACAAGGTCAGATCAGAAACCCAAACCATGCAAACCATTTACAAGATAAAAGTATAGGAAACCTAACAGTTTTATTACATACTGAGAAGAAGATGTTCTTGAATCATTCTCAGGGTTAGTGCAGTCATGGTCAGTTTATTACACTGAATGCACAGCAATCAGAGAGATTCAGAAGACTGAATATGGATTATATTTGTCTTGCAGCTGATACTCAGGAAAAGCACCAGTATATGCTTAATGTGCTAAAAACCACTGCTATAAGAAGCCAGTATATACTCTAAAAGATCTTGCATGTCAGTATAGCTGTTTTCTATGTTTATGTGCCCCCCTTTTCCTCCACACCTGTATTCAGCAGAAATGAAGCCATGGCAATTACTTGGAACTGATGCTAAGCAGGTAAGAACTCTGCCCAGACACTCTCCATGGTATTTGAAAGTCCTGATGGCCAAGTGAAGTCCCCAGTGACTGGAAAAAGAGAAGCATTACATCTATTTTTAAAAAGGGTAAAAAGGAGGACCCTGGGAACTACCAACCTGTCAGCCTCATCTCTGTGCCTGGGAAGACCATGAAACAGAACATTCTAGAAGCTGTGCTAAGGCACACGGAGGACAGGGAGGTGATTCAAGACAGTCAGCATGGTTTCACCAATGGCAAGTCCTGCCTGACCAACCTATTGGCCTTCTATGATGGAGGGAAGACATCAGTGGACAAGGGAAGAGCTATGGATAACGTCTATCTGGACTTCTGTAGGGCCTTTGACACAGTCCCCCACAATATCCTTCTCTCTAACCTGGAGAGGCATGGATTTGATGGATGAACTATTCAGTGGATAAGGAATTAGCCGGATGGTCACATTGAGACACTAGTGGTCAAGGGACACATCTAGGTTACAGCAGAGATTTATAGAATCATTTAAAGGAACGTTTTCAACTCAGATTTTCTCCCTCAGAATTTAGATTTTGTAAAAACAAGGTTTTACAGAACTGCTTAGACACCTATGGAAATATATTTGTTTTAAGCAAATAATATATTCCCCAGCACTGTTGGCAATCTACGTTTCCTCAGAAAAAGGGCCTGAAAACAAAACTGATATTAAACAAAAATGCAGCTGACTTTGATGTCTAAAAAGAGCAAAATTAAGGAAAGGAACAAAACAAGCTGTCCACAGCCTGGAGAGTGAAAAGCTGTTTAATATCTTCAGTCTTCCTGAGGTAAGGGGTTGATCTCAGTCTTACTGAAATCAGTGAAAAGATCTGCAGTGACTCCTCGGGCACTGTGCATTAAGCCATCTATTATTATAGCATATTATCTAATATATGTTTAGCATTGATTAGTAGCTTATTCATTAATTATAAAATTCTCTAGGATATATCCATGTTAAAAAAAAAAAAAAGTTACCTTCCAATGTCCTTCTAAATGTTTCATGATAACTGTTTTGCCAGAGAAGATTTTTCAGGTTTCTTTTGTTGATAATCCAACACAGAATTTAAAGATAAATCATATTTAATACCATATTGAATTGCTTGTTCCAAACATGAGGATTTAAGAAGCTAGGCTATTCCTGAGTAAAATTACAAGATTACTAATGAGTCATCTGGATTTTGGTTAACACATGTCACAATTTAAAAAAATTCAAAATTTCTCCAGTCCCACCCCAAAGAGATTGGCTAATACCTGGTTCAAAACGTGGGCAAACTAACGTGCACAGATTCCTTTGGTCTGTGGTCTCAGCACATTGGCTGTATTTCAAACCCCAGCACCTAAGATCACAGCAGGAGGAATCAGGAAAGGGATGGGGAATGAGACAAACAAGACACCCAGGAGCTCACAGCCAAAGCAGCAATTTAGATCGTGGCACTTACTTAATACTGTAGTGAGTACTTCAAATTATAGCACAAGTGGTCCAACCCGCCACTGTAAAAGAGGGAAATGAAACAGCAAAAGAACTATTGCCTCTTAAGTTCTCATCTCTTTCAAGTATATCTTGAAAGAAATCTCTCCAAGAAGTCAAGGCATTTCCCTCCTATTCACCGTGAGTTGGAGTCTAAATAGTTTTTGAAAATAATTCCATGTTGTGGATAACCTGAAAATGTTAGCACTTGTTTTCTTTTCAGTGTAATTTTCTAAAGGAATTATTTCCATGCATGCATAATTATAAACATACACATACATAAAAGAATTTTTAATTATAAAAGCTTTATAAACACAGTTGTTATATTTGAACTTCTTGTACTTTTTTTCTTCTGTTGTTTTGTGGTTTGTTTTTTTTCCCCAGGGGGAAGAGACAGTAGTAGCAGCCTGCACCTGTGATGTATGGGTACAGCAGTACTGAATCTAACAGTCTACTATCCTGCAGAAATGGCTCCTGACTTTATGTCATCTAACTTTAAAGGCCTAGCTGGACAGTCTTGACTCATGCGATCAGTGAAGGGAAGGCGTCTGGAAGGTATCGAAATAGGGAGGCAAAAATATACTTACCTCACTAATCTAAATTATTCTCCAGAGTTAACTCTTCTCATGGCTATATAGGGGTCTTTAGCTCTTAACCTAAATGAATAACTAAAATGTTCTTACTGTAAATGTTGGGAATACCTTCTCAAACTTCAGTCCTCAACTATCTTTCCTACTTATGAAGATCAGATAAGCCAGTTAAATGACTCCATATTTTTTCTCAGAATAAAAAAGTTATTTACCCTCATAAACAACCAACTGTGAGTTAATATGTATAATCATTCAGGATGCGTCATATTCAGAGACTGATAAGACAGATAATCCAATAGACTTAAACCTTTGGGGGTCAATAGATCTGTATTATTTTGGAGCATTTTTTGAAAAATGCTCCAAAATCATTGAAAAATTATTCATGTATTCAAGGCCAGGAAACAAAATTACATTTATTTAATCTACTTTCATGAGTAATAGAAAACGCAGCTACAATTCGGTGATTTGTACAGAAGATCTATAACTTCTGACAAGACTAGAAATTTGGAAGGAAATCTGTAGCCTAAGCCCATTTCCATCTCGGTCTATCACTGAAGTTTGTATACCTAGTATTAAAATACCAAATTAGGCAAATACGTATTTGGGGATTTTTTTTTAAACCTTGCTCATGGATACATTTGAGCTATTAGCATCTACTCTGGATACACATTCATGAAGTTCATAAAATATTTATTAACCAAACTGAGGAGAAGCAGAGCTCTTGCTCCTTGCTGTAAAATTTCATATTAAATGTCATTTTAATATCAGATGGACCGTAAAACACCTATTACTTATTTTTACATAGATAATATAAAAAGCACAGACTTCTGCCCAGAAAATCTCTATTAAAAACAGAAACATGCTTATGTCCAGCAGCTGACTTAAAATTGCAGGGCTGAGCCAGCTATTAATTATTTTTACCACATTGGGGGAGGAGAGTACGAGACCACATTCAGGGATTAACAGCTAAACACAATGCCTGAGTTCAGTAAAAATACAGATTGCACTGTCTTAACAGCCAAAGTAATCAACTCTTGAAATGGTTTTAAAAAAATCTTTCCTGGTACAGGTAAGAAACCATATGCCAGAGTGTGTGGTTGGACTGAGCAGAAGAGAGGAGAGCAGCACTTAACAGATTGGGTTCCCTCGTCACCGTGCTGTTTGGATGCAGCAGCCACCTCTCCATTCTTCCCCTTTAGGCAGGCCTCCTTTTCATAAAGGCTTCAGACATCACTTTCAGCAAATTCTGAAGTCATACGGACCACCTGCAATGTAAAATATCTGTTGGTCTTGTCATTGTGTTGTGTCCCTCCCCGTATTTCTTGCTTCGTTCATGTGCTGCTACATATTGCATCGGTTTCTCACCGAGCCTTGAGGAGTGGAGCCCTCCAGCCTTTTTCCTGCAGAGGGAGCGGTTGCCCTGGGATTAGCCTGTACTCCCCAGCATCTCCATCTCTCCTACAAAGGTGGAGAAAGGAAATGTCTCATGCAACCGTTGCTAAAGGAAGAGAAAAAAAAAAATAGCAGCAGGTCTTTTCTTGTCTTTGCTCTCTTACCAATCACCTCTGCTGTAATACGGATGGGAGCACCAGTTCCTCATGGGTCAGAATCACTAGTGTTCACTCCTACAAGGTGCTTTCAGCAGGGAAGAGGTCTGCATTTTCAAAAACAAGTGCTTTTAGGACCCTTGTACTTTGTCTAGCTTACTTAAAAGGGTTTTGCTCTCAAAGGAATGTATTCCCATCCTTGGACTGTAAAGTCTATTATTTATCTCACACACTGAGTACCAAAAAAAAAAAAAAAAAAAGCGCAGAGGCATCCTTACTCTAGTCCTTTTCTAAAAGTCAGGCTAAAAAGTTTAATAACGAACATCAGCTTCCCTGTGTTACCCATACAGACATGTTCCAGTTATTCTTTTCCTCTGCCTCATGTAAGAGAGAAAAGTGTCAGAGCTAGAAGGAAAAAGGTGAAAACACCAAATAAATCCATTGCTAGACATGTCATTTGAATATCTCACCTGCTAAACCCTCTGAGGATTGCCTGCTGACATTTGTTGATTTTATTTGGTCCCAGATGCTGGGAGACTCCCTGTACTTTGATTTCTTTGTAAGGTAGCTCTCTGCTTTGCTGGTGGCCCCATTACATGTAGTTCATGCTAGAATTGCCCTATGAAGAATTAGAAAGCACAAAACCTCCTAGGTAGTACATGACACATAAAGGCCATGGCAGCAGGGTGCTGTCATGTTTTCTTTAAAAATCAATGGCAAGATGCCCATTGACTTTGCTGGGGACTGAATTTCATAGCATGTACATGAAGTCCAGGTTTGAGTGCTGCTGAGGTTTCAATTTCATTCCTCATGAGTAAGAAATATAGTAGGAATTTTTAAAATCCTAAAATTAACTTTGATACTTCAGGGCTATCTCAAGTCCCTGCAAGAAAGCCTTGTATATTCTCGGGGAGTTTTTCAATCATTGCCATTAAAAGCTCATTCTCCTGTTCCTCACTCTGATGTAGTCTGCTGTAGCATATCTTTTAATCTTAGCTGAAATGACTTTAGGTGGCTATGTCATGCAGAGCATCTTCAGAATAACAAAGCAGGAAGGCCCAGGCTGGGGATCTGGGATTTGAATCCAGGAGTCAGCTCCAGGTTCAGGCATCTCAACATAGATGCCTACAGAAGTGTGCACACCTTGTGTCAGTGAAGATCTAGTCAATACAGACAAGGGGATCAGAAGAGCAGTTCAGTGAGCAAATGTAGGACACTATTCTATTGACTCAGTCAGTCATCTCTCACGCCTGCGAGGCCTATGCAGATGCCTCAGGTATCCAAGAGTATTTCAAGTGGCATTAGATGCCTATGTTTTAACAACTGAATTGAGCCCTAACTTTCCGGTATGGGATAAAATGCCTAACCATCCCTCTCAATCGGTCCCACTGACTGTATTGATTAGCTCTCCTTGGACTGCAGTGGGAGCACAGATGCTTCGCACGCACGTGGACATGCAGACATACGCATTAATATGCGAATCTAGAGCTGAATTCCACCTTGGTGCAGTGCTTGCATACATCAAACCCCTCTGAAGAAGACAGGATCCCAAACTCAGAACTGACTGCTTTAAGTCCAAAGCCAACATGTGTTTGCATTGATTGTTAGTGTTTATGACAGTCACATACTCATTACCTTAGTGATGAAGTAAAGAAAATAGTGTTTACAGGCAGAGCATTTTAAAAAATCATATGTATTTTCCTTTTTTTTTCCTGCTTTTGGACCCTGTTTAATTACATGGGGTTGTGCATCTACTTTGTTAACATACACATTATGTATCTGTGACATATATACAGGTACTTTTAACAAAAGTTAAGGTCACCTCAAAATTTGGAACAGTCTTGAACAACTATTTTAAATAAGTATTCACATCTATGGTTAAACAACCCTTCTATCCTCTCTGCCTGCCGTCAGCTGTGCTGTGACATTAGCCAGCTAGTCACTGAGACTTCCCAGACTGTTTGAAAAGGATTTCATTTGCCTTTCACGTTATCTTGTCTGGCTTCAAGACTGCTAAGGTTAAGAATGTGGAAACAATGATCCTGACTTTGAACATGAACTGGGTGAAAGGCATGTAGGAAAAACTGGTGGAAAAAGAAAAAAAAACAAGCAGGCAGCAAAGCATAAACAGTGTGACCAGACTTTTCAATACACTGCAGAGCTATTTCTGTGTCTGTTGAAAACTGACTGCTTCCACGAGCAGCAGAAACGTCCCGCCGCTGGTTGCCTATGGGTTTGTGGCCTCTGTCCCCAAAACCTCTTCACCACCACAACTCTGCCTCCCCACAAACCTTGCG
Source organism: Chlamydotis macqueenii (assembly GCF_036417535.1). NCBI lineage: Eukaryota > Metazoa > Chordata > Aves > Otidiformes > Otididae > Chlamydotis > Chlamydotis macqueenii. Next base: position 170,876,108 of record NC_141556.1, read on the forward strand.
ATATCTCCATGACGAGCCCGGGATGGTTGAGAGCCAACCAGTTGACCCATGGCAGCCAAGGCATGTAACAGCCGAGCCTGGATCCATCTCTGTTTATCAAAAGCTTTCAATGTGGGCACTGATTTGGGCCTTTTCCGTCCACTCAGCATTTTCACAGAACCCCCAGGAATGTAGTTATTTTGAGATTTCCACATCTTTGCCAGGTTAAGCAGATGTTAGCCAACAAAAGCCTGACAGAGACAGTGCAATCACAGAAGATTTTTGCTCACAGGAAGGCAGAAAAAACAGGTTTCAAAGGTATTTCCCGAGGCAATGGGGAACAGCTCCTGTTTCGTGCATCCTGGGGGATGTGCAAATTGAAAGTAGCGCACCTCTTCCCATGAAAATATTTAGTTTTCAAAAATTCTGAAGCAAAAGTTACATTTGATGGTGCGCTGATGTCACAGAGGAAGAGTAAGACCCATGTTAAATTAAACGACCACAACATAAATGCTGAGTTCGCTGATTTTTGTCTGCTAGACACTGCACAAAAAAGGTAAACCTTCATATTTCACCCAGGAGTTTCTGGATTTTTCCATGGGGAAAGGCAAAGAGCATAGACCTGCCCATGGATTCAAAAAGAGAGTGAGTTACAAAATCAGAAAGCAAACAGTAAAAGACACAGAGAATGAGAACTAGAGAGAAACTATTGCTTTCCTGTTGAAGGCAGGCAGGTAAAATTCAAAGTGGAGTCAGAGTTAGTTAGGAGAAGTTAGTGTTAACAGCCAGTATTTCTCTACTGCTTTGCTATTTATTACCAAAGAAGAAGAGAAAAGGCAGTTTCTCTGAACACACACAGGGCTCAGACAGCAATAAGCAACAGCCTGGCTCATCAGAAAGCAATTCCCAACCATGGGAAAGTTTGTTTTCTCAGCAATTGTTCTTTTACAAGGGAGAATTGTGCCTTGACCTCTAAAAAACTGCAAGACCCAGCAACCGCCCTGAATACTCAGTGGCTCCGTGGTCATAGCGTTTGTGTTGGATGAGGAAAACGCAGGGGTTGGCAGTACTCTGTGGGTTCCCTCATACCGCACCTCTGAGTCTACTAACACTTCTGGGATCTGCCTCTGCATTTTTGCCCATCAGCGTAGACCTAAAATGCTCCTGTTTGAAGTTTTACTGAAAGCCCTTAGAAAATTTGCTTTAAATAATTAGTACTCCTCTATTTAAGTTTTTTTTTTCTCCGTTTCAGATTTTTTAAAATATAGCATTTCTCTACTTACAGCTCCAGCCCTCTTTCTTCACCCAGAGGAACTTTCTCTAGGGGGCTACATCCCTGGGCTTGGGTCTAGCTTTGTGCTGTCTCTCCTGTTTTCAGACAATACACACCTTTGCTCAACAACGCCAAACGATTCTATGATTCTATGTACCTTTACCCCATAAAGAAGTTTAAACTAGAGAGTATTGTTTAATATTTGACCCATTTAATCATACCTATGAGGAAACAAATACCTACGTCACCTTTCAGTGTATGTTGTGCTATGATCATGATAGTTTTAAGGAAAAGTTGTGTTTCTGTGTGATCAGAGAAATGAAAATATTTAAGCTCACCTCCTGACTGAGGAAGAATATATGTTGGCCTCCTGTAATACTATCTGACACAGTAATCATGTATGGAATTTAAATTACTTGATTATGAGACATATAATATGCAGAAGATAATTATTACATTTACAGTCTTTACATCTATATTGAAGATACATGATAATTAACCTGGAATATTTTTTTTCTAGTTCCATTTTCCCTTTCTGGTAATGTAACAACAGAAGACATGAAAGCTTTTCACCTAAAGTGTATAACTTATATCTCCAGAAAATTACTCAAAATGTTGTACTGTAATATATATCAAGATTTAAATTATTTCTTTTTATTTAAATTACATGATTTATAAACACAATGACAGTTCCAGAAAGTGCAGTATGCTTGTTGTAAATAAACTATATAAAAACGATAAGTAGGTTGAAGATTTTATGGATTTTTAATGCACTTAAGATTTAGTAAGGAATATCTACAACAGAAATATGTAGTCCACTGAGACAGTAACAGAAATTAAAAAAAAAAAAACACATTTGAATAGAGACTAGCATCCTGATGATTTTAGACACAGTGAAAACCAATACTACCTTAGGGAGTCTGCAAGAGAAACAGAAAGACTGCGGCCCAGTGTTACCACCGAGCCTGATTCACAGGGTGCGAAACCGAAAGGTTCTAACACAAACAACCAAGTGCACTTGGTAAAGATTGCAAGTATCGCAACTTTACCCAGATTAATTTCTAAAACATCTTATACATTGGTGAATACTACTGTATGCTATATTTGTTATATTACAGAGCCAATACAGTCTTGCATATTACTCCACTGCTTCAATTTATGATTTCAAATCTGCATCTTGAGTTACAGTACAGCACACGGGGCCATCACAATCCAGTTGTGGGATTCTCCTGCTTTTCTACAAAGAGGTGGTCCAGCCCTGACCTGCAAAAGGTCTAGATGCTAAAATAATTTCATGAACACGTATCAGGGGAACTTAATCCCACTGCCTGGTACCAGAAAGTCATTTTCAATATGCCATAATCTTGTCAAATAATTTTAAGTGTATTTGGCCTTTTTTTTTTTTTCCAGATTGTGCATGCCTCAGAAATACAGTATTTAAATCATTCCATACATGGTTAATTCATACCACCTTGAAAATGTATATAGCAGTTAATGACTAAAACCACATTATGCTGTAAGAATTTTACTGCAAATATCTCAGCAGAGGTACTATGCAGCATGGAGAGGATGGAGAGGGAAGAGTGGGTCAACTGCTTCAAAAGAGATGCAAGGGATCCCAGTGAGTATCACATGCATCATCAAATAATAGGAAACATAAAAAAGGAAATGTACAGATTCATACTTAAAATAACCTGCAGAAGCAGATTAGAATAATTAAAATAATAATAATAGCATTTATATACATTCTTAATGAATTAAGGGCCTCTGTCTACTAAGTCCATTTGCAAAATTAGGTACAAAACTCATGGATGACTTAACATGCTATTCGTAAGATAGCATAAAATACAGCAGCATTTACTGCATTAAGACACAGTAAACTACTTAATATATAATTTAGGACAAAGTAAATTAAAAGGTATTTCTTGAAGGAAATGTTGCAGAATAGATTGCCCTGGTAACTAATAAAAATCATTGTCTACTGTTAAAATTAGTACTTACCAACTTACTAAAAATAAAAGGAAAAAACAATTTAGGTAGCCAATGTACTCTGATTAACAGCTGGAAAACTGAAACAGGAAAATTGCTAATTGTTGTTTCAATTCATAGCTCTCTTCATGTTTAGGAATAAGTAACAAGAAGAAAAGTTTAAAAAAAAAGATAAGCTATTGTAAAGAGAAATTTTTTTTTTCCAGAATTTTCTCTAACTTTCAAAGAAATTGACTGATTTGGATTGATTTCCTGTTTTACCTCAAGCTGCTAAAGTTCAGAGCTCTTGGAAAATAATAAAAAATGTCCTTCTAAAGTCACTCTGTGTTAAAATTAATGAAAGATCAGATCCTTTCTGACAAATATACATCCATCAGTTTCTACAAAAGATGCTCTTATTTCATACAAAGAAAATAAAAGTAGGCTCATTTTTAGAAGCTGCCCTTTAAGATGTGACAACAGGGAATGGAAAAACTTTTCTTTGTTTTTAATAAGGAGATCCCAACTTTTCTATCTTTGTAATGTATATGAAACAATTCTACAAGGGTGAATTCTTTAGGAAATAGCATTTAAGCATTTCCTGAAATTGTTTCTATGACATCATACTTGAAGAATGAATCTCACAAACTAAAAAAAGTCTTCATTATTTTCACTGCCCAATTTGAAAAGTAAGCAATACAATCAAAGCACAAGTATTTTATTTTTGATATATGTTTATTGTCAATTATGCCTAGTATAGCAAATAAATAAATTTGAATTATGAGATTAATTCCCTAATGTGGAGAAACAGTCACTGCCCTTCACTTTCAAATATGTCAGGAAGTAAGCTGAAGATTTGGCTCAGGCAATTCACTAAGACAGCAAGAGAAAAAGATGAAAATATATTTATGGACATATCCAGAGTTTATTGAGTCATAGCTGATATAATTTGCCACCTGACTACATTTCAGAAAGAAAATGTTAAGTCTGAGTACACAGAGACAGAATTGATCATTAGAAGGCAGGTAGAAGGAACATATACACTCCATAAAGTGTCATGCTTTAGTAAAACTCTAAATACTGCATCTCACCATCATATCTGAAAAATTAATTCATATTGGCTTTCTGTGCTATGAACTGAAAGAACTTTAATAAGAGGCTAATCATGGGTGTCTCAGGATTTCCTTTTCAGGCTATTTTGGGGCAAGATCTTTAATGACCTGGAAAACAGAATATATTCAATCTGCTCACAGTTATACATATTTTGAAGGGGTATTCTTGTGATATTAGGTAGTGATAGGGAATAATGATTGGCTGTTCTTCGAAAACTGAGATCAGCACAGGACACAATTGTGTTACAGTGGCCAGGAAATCGCAGCAGAGAGTGGGAGCTGTGAGAAAACTGAACACATGATGTAGGCCTCAACTAGATAGGAATATGATAAGCACCCACCTGAACTTGTATGGAGTGAAAAGGATTTAATGAATAGGTATCTACCATCCAAATTCAGCCAAGATGCTGAATTTTTATAACATATCATAGAAATAGATCAGGAAAGATCAAGACCATTGCCAGCATCTTTAATCCTGCCAGCAATAGGAAATTTGCTTTGTAAAACTCCCTTTTTCTCCATGCGTGTCCCACACATTGGCAAAACCCTGCCCAGGAAAGGCTCTGTCCTAGTCCCAGAAGTGACAATCCAGCCAGTCCTGGGAGTGATCGAAACAAACAGACCTGGGACCTGCAAAACACACGAATGCCATCGGAAGGATCAACATACGCTACTCATGCCAGTAGTTGTAGCCAAACTACCCTCCCTCAGAAATAATCAAGAGAAGGA